>NC_090939.1:686066538-696066538 GCF_040938575.1 Ambystoma mexicanum
ATCAACCTAGGCTCAGATCTAGACTCTTGGACTCTTGATTGATTCCGCCATTAGCCAGAATCCTGTGGAGCTTCCTGTGGAGATTGACGTGCAAATACACACGTGTGAGAAGAATCGGTCGACAGGTGCCCCTTTTGATGTAATTCCTGTGCGGTACCCACAGGTGCTCCGAGGACTGAAGGTAAACTGGTCTATTGGAGAAGAGACGATGTAGAAGGACTCAAGTTGAGTCACGGATGTAAGTAGCACATCAAAGGTGGCAACAATAGGGGGATGGGCTGTATTGCAAATATATGTATAAAAGTAAAAGGATTTTTGGGGATAAAAAAAGAGCAATAGATACCTCGATTCTGGATTCCACGAAGGGTGGAAGATGTAAATATCTTGTAATTATCTTGTAAGTATCTTGTAAGTAATTTTGAATGATATGTTATGTCTGCTGTATACAATGTCACTGTAACCTCAAGAAATGCACCAAGATGCCTTTGGGCCAGGCGCGCTATACAAATAAATAAAATACAACTACAAAGGTATGCACTAAAGCTCCAAATGGGGGTATTATTTAATTATTCCTAAGGAAAGTCCAAGAAGAAGAGTGCATATCAAACTCCAACATGGAGTAAACACTGAGATGAGATACATTTACTTAAGATAGTAAAGGAAGGTGCATGGAGAAATTAAAAAATGCACATGTGTAAGAGATTATAAATATATCAGTTTATGTCTAGATTATGAGATATAAAATGATAGTACAGAAAATTAGGAGATCATCAGATTTTTAGATCAACAGATTGATGTCAGTCAGGAGAGTAGAAATCAAAGGAGAATAATAAATAAATGAAGAAAGTTAAAATTGATAGAAAGTGTAAACAAAGGAACAAAAAGAACATCATTGCATACATTTTTAAAGTGGTTAAAACTGTTTTTTTTTGGTAATAAGTGGCGTCTGATGGTGCCTGCTCAAATTAATCATTGTGGTATACTTGATAAAATAAATAAGAGAATAAAAGATCTGGTAAGTATTGACAGTCAAGATCGACTTGTCATCATTGTGGACATCCCTCTTCTACACCCATGCAAGACACTGCTGAGATACACACCCAAGATAAGAAAATATCATACGGAGTGTGTAAGATGCATGACTAATAAAACACGCATGCCATGGACTCAGGAGGGTTGGTTGTCACAAGCAGTATTGCGACATATGAGAACATATTTACATGCTACATGCGAAGGGAAGAAGTTACAGAAAAGATTGGCTATTTTAGAATTGTGCAAAATGTATCAGAGCGAGAAAGAAGATCCGCTTGAGAAGGAGTGGATGCATAATCAGCATAAGGAGGAGGATATAACACCTTTGGCTCCTCTTTCCCCTTCTGAAAACAAGAGCACAGATCTGGAGGATCAAGGATGTTATACTTTAATGGAATTGAAAACAAAGGTGGGATATGTCAATCCGACACACAAGCCACCGGCTTATAACAGTGAAGGCAACATCGGAGAGAGCAAAAGGTGAGAACGCAAATATATGCCAACACGCAACAAAAGTAGACAGGCTGATGAGAGAAAGGGCAGGCAGGACAGACAGATGGAGTTAGAGGAAGAGACAAGGGGACAATGGGAAGTGAAAGATAAAGCCAAGGGAGTGATGATAGTGTAGAATGAATGGATGGGAGGACAGATATTACTTAAGCTAGATGATAAGGGTATTGATGGGGTTCGAGAAAGGGAAGAAATGTAAGAGCGGGAATAGAAAGATAGAGAACATGAGAGAGCATTCAAAGAAGAGAAAGAAAAAGAGAGGAAGCAAAAGGAAGAACAAAGAAGGTACGAGGCAAGGAAAGAAAAGAGAGACAAGAAAAGAAGAAGCAAGAGGAGATAGAAATACAGAGAATGCAAGTATGCAGGTTAAGAAAAAGGCAAGAGGAAGAAGAGAAAAGAGTGATGAGAAGAAGGGAAGATGAGATGAACAGAAGTAGGGGACTAAAGGATGATGATATCGATTATCTATTTCATAGAAGTATAGTGTTGATTGAAGTGCAAGAACAAGTTGAGGAAGAGAGAGTGTCATGACAGCCCTGCAGGGAGCTGCAAGAGATACCGAGAATACAGACATGGGCTGACGAGCATGAAGCAGAAACATAGGGAAGAGGATTGGGGATTTATACAGGCAAATGAGAGATAAAGATGGAAATAAAACCCAAGAGGATGTTGAAGGATATTTATCAAGGGAAACAGGAGGATGGTCAGGGGACGCATTTACACATGAGCATAGAGCACTGTCTTTAAGTAGACTATATCTTGATGATGTGGAAAGAGATGAAAGTCAGACAAACCTGGTCATAATGATGTCAGACAAAGAAAGAGAAGAAAACGATGAAGTGAGAGGAGAGGAAGCAAGCGGTTTCTCGAAAGATTCAAGTGTAGAGAAAGGGGTAAAATGGTCAGACTTAAAGGATCCTAAAGAAAGATAATGATAATGATGTCAGACGAAGAAAGAGAAGAAAACGATAAAGTCAGAAGAGAGGGAGCAAGCGGTTTCTCGAAAGATTCAAGTGTAGAGAAAGGGGTAAAATGGTCAGACTTAAAAGATTCTAAAGAAAAAACACCAGAACCAACACCATACACTGAGCGACCACAAGCATTGCCGTTCGGTGCAGGGGATATATTGCCGTTTTATGTAGGCAGACTAAGGTCACTACCAGGACGGAGACAAATTGACTGGACTAGCCCCACCTGGAAGACACAAAGTTTAGGTGGGTATGATTATGAATCAAGGTTTTCACAATTCCTATTAATAGAGAAAGAGGGTGGACGACCACAATATAATCCGTGGCCACAAATGGACAAGGATAATTTGAAATGTAAATTACGTAATTTTACTTAAGGTGTGGGAAAATGGATTTATGAGTTGGAAAGAATGACATTGGGAATGACGTTAGCTATAGGTGACATAAAAGGCCTGCTAGCAGCCATCCTAGTTGAGAGGGCTGATGACATTTGGAAGTAAGCAGGATATGCGGGTGTGACTGCACAAAACATGACACACAATGGAGCACCATTCAATAATTGCAGAGCAGATGTATGGTGAGCACTCAGAGTACAATATTTTGATACATCAGATATGTGTGCGATCCTGACTAGGAAGATGGGTGAGGATGAAGATCCTGTTGCTTTTATTTAAGATATTCAGAGAGATGGCGTCTAGAGAAGAGGGAACCATGGGACAAACTGGTGTCATTATTTTGTATGTCAGGGACTTCCCGAGCCAGTGCAAACGCTGTTGAAGAAACAGGTAGGGATGGAAGCGAAGCCATGGCCAGAAATACAATTGACTATTGTGCACCATTGTCAATTATTACAAGAAAGTAAGAAGAAGAAAGCTGAGAGTAGAAAGCAGGAGGACGCTAATTTAGTTCAGAAAAAATTGACAAAATTAGCCATAGAAGGAGCAGTATTGACGAGTAAAGAGGGTATGCCGACACAAGAGATGCAACCAGTGCAGCAGAGTAATGCAGTATACCCTATGGATCAGAGTGGGTACCATTTGTGGCCAGTAGAAAGAGGCAATGGGCCCAGGGGAGGAGGGTGAGGTGGATTTCATAACCCTCAGGGGGAGGAGGATTTAATGGCAGACAGCTGCAACAATGCTGGAATTGCAGGAGTATGGGACATATAGTCAGAACATGTAGAAATAGAGGGGGCATGTAGCAAACCTGGAAATGGGCTATGGGCTAAGGGCAATGTTCCACAATATAATACAGAACTACAGGAATATTATGCCCACGATCACACGCAGAATCAAGCACGTACGCTGCAATCACATCAAACACAACAACCTCCACTAAAAATGTAATCACCTCAAAGGCAACCACAGAAAGTGCCTATGTAAACCCAACAGATACAGACCCAACAAGCACCGACACAACAGGCCATGGTACCACAATGGAACACAAATGTAGGAATGCCGCAAATACCTGCACCTAAACTAGTGTTACCATGGTAGGAGGGAATCCTTTCACAGCTACGAGGATGAATTTATGTCCACAATAGAGCAGCCACAGAGTGAGCTGATGTATTCAGTACTATCAGTGACACTGCACCCCCAAGAGGAACTAACGGTCAAAGAACAATAAGAGGCAAGACATTTGTGTTCCTTGTAGCCACTGGAGCAACTCGTTGGTGTATCCAGGAGGGAAAATACCCAATGTCAGGCATTGCCCTAAATCCACAGGGATTCTCTGGGACAATGAGTTAAGTTCCTTTTACAGATGAATTACCAATCTCTATAGGAGGAAACAATGTGTCTATGCCCTTATTATATTCTCGGCAGACAAGTTAACATACTATGACGTGACTTGATGATAGATCTTAAAATGAGAATGGGCCTCATTACGAAGTTGAAGGTAGCCTTGCCAGTTTTACCGGCAAGGTTACCCCCAAACTCGCATCCGGCTCCGGCACCCGTGAAAGGGGAATCACCGGCCCATTCTGACCTCGGCAGACCCGGTAATTCCCCTTGCGTGGGGTGCCAGAGCCGGTACGTCCACATTCCCATTTGAGCCCCCATAGGGCTCAATGGGAATGGGAAGGATGGTAGCAGTGTAACCGTTCATAATGGTACCATTGCTACCATCATGTTCAGCTAGCGGGGGCCGGTCAGAGTAGGAGCAGTTAAAATCAAGCTCAACCAGGAGCACTTTTGGCATGAGCAAAGCAATATCCCATGTTCCGAGAAGCAGGTGACAGTATATTCAAGACCATTCAAGACCATTTCCGCTTTGATGAAGTAAAGAATATTGGTGCCACCTGAGTCCCAATGTAACACGGCTGTGTACCCAGTGAAGAAATCAACTGAGGGGTTGTCGATATTTATTCAGGATCTTTGCTCCCTTATTGTTGAAGCAGAGCTTCCTTTAGTTCCATGATATTATGTAATATTCCATATAAGGGTAAATATTTCACTGTTATAGATTTTAAAAAAAGTGTTGTTCTCAATTCCCCCTCATGAGAACTCACAAGATTTGACTTGCTTTTGAAATATTCATCTGTAACATACTTGTTTGCCCCAAAGGTACCTTAAGTCCCCATCAATCGTTAACAGGGTCCATCAGATGGACCTGGGTAATGTACAGCTCGAGAATGCAATAATGCAGTACATAGATGACATATTGGCGTACAGTGAGACAGAGGAAAGGTAGACTCAGTGCAGCTCATGACGATATTAGCAGAGAAAGGGTACAAAGTAGACAAAGAAAAGTTACAATATTGTTAGGAAGAGATCCTGTACATAGGACAGCCAATTTCTCAAGAGGGGGAAAAGTGGGCCTGGGTTTTACATTACAGCACCTATATTTGACCACTTTGAAAAGGACGTAAAGAAGCACAGGTAGACAAAAGTAAGATAACATGGACAGATGAAATGACTGAAGGATTCGAGGAATTACAAAAGGCAATTAGTACAGTCTGTGTGCTAGGAATTCCAGACTATCATGAAGAATTGTACTTATTTTTTCATTCAAATGGAGAAGTCATGACATCAGTTCTCACACAGAAAATTACATTAGGACATGGACACAAACCATTGGCTTATTACAGTGGGAATCTAGATCCAGTTTTGAAAGGGCATTACCCTTGCGAACAAGCTTTAGCTGATGCTGCATTTGCAATTGAACAAGTTTCAAATATTACAATGGGGTGTTCAGTAACAGTATTTGTTGTGCACATTTTGTTTGCCATTCTAGAGAAACCTAAAAGTACATTGACCACACAAAGAGCATCAGGGTGTGAGGTCATTTTCTCAAATCCTGCAATCGAAAATTGTTAGATACAGAATAGTGAATTCAGCAACATTCATATCGGAACCAATAGTGGAAGACGATTATGTACATAATTGCACAACGTATACTGAATTTTATGACATTCCCCATGTTAGAGAAAATGCTCTCGGAGGGGGGAGTTCTTTTTATTGATGGTTCTTCAAAAATTAATTAAACTACTGGCAAAAGGAATACTGGGTCAGCAGTAGTAAGGTGAGAGGGTGAATTTGAAGTAGTTACAAGCACAAGATTTCCTTCGCATTGCTCATCACAGGCCGCAGAATGAGTGGCACTTATCACCAAACTCCAAATATACAAGGATGAGGAAGTGACAGTGCACTCTGATTCCGCATATGTGACATCAACTGTGAATGCAGGTTTGTCACGCTGGAAAAGGAAGGGCTTCGCACAGATGGCACTCCACTGCAACATGCAGCCCTATTGGATAAGCTTATTGAGGCACTGAGACTCCTATTGACTATCGCAGTCGTAAAATGTGCAGCACATACTAAAAGAACGAATGTAATTTCTCACGGAAATGAAGCTGCAAATGTTAAACAAATGACAGGAGGATGCATGTTGGCAAAGGAGGGCTTTAACATGCTGTCTATTGTTCAGTTAATTGAAATAAAAGGTCAAGCCTCACAGGAGGAGCAAGATTATGGAGGAAGCGGGAGTGTTCTTTATCCCCCACTGAGGCAATCTGGAGGCAGGATAGCACTGGAAAGCCAGTTATGCCTCTAAATTTATTGAGGGTAGCACTCAAGCAGCTTCCCTACCCCTCGCATACGACTGAACAGACAGTCTTGCTGCTATAATTGCAGAAGATTGGTTTTCAACAAATTTGTTAGAACATGTGGCACAGTTTATTGTGAATTGCATCATGTGCCAGAAATTTACTGCAGGACACACACACTTTGCAAACAGTGAGAGGAGAAATTCCTAGACCCAATGGTCCATTTCATTATCTACATATAGATTATGTAAATATGTTGCAGACATGCAATCGTTATAGGTACATGCTGATAGTGGTATGTGCCTTTTCTACATAGATCGAGGCAGGTCCATGTACGCAGCCCGATGCCACATGTGCCACTAAGTTCCTTGTGTGTGAGGGGTTCCCAAGATGGGGTGTGTGAGAAGTTTTGTGCTCTGACAATGGACCGCATTTGGTAAATTAACTGTTTGAGCAAGTGACTCTTTTATTAGGTATAAAACACAAGTTCTCTTCTGCCTATCACCCACAGGTGAATGGAATTTTTGTGAGAGATTAAATGGCCTCCTTAAAAAGAGAATAACAAAGATAACTTTGAAGAAGGGGTGGTTAGGCTTTTTGCCCCTTGCGCTATATGCACTACGAAATCAGCCAGGCTCAGACCAGTACCTAACTCCTCATGTGTTGGTGACTGGACAGAGAATTAGAACACCCTTTGCTCGTCCAACTAGGGTAGAAACTGATGCTCACAATGTAACAATGAAATTAGGTGATGATATGCATGATTAGCTAGCAACAATGACTGCAACTGTTTCTTTCATGTTTCAGCAGATAAAGAACCAAAGGGAGGGGTAAAAAAGACTGAAGATGAAAGACAGCCAATTGATCCAGGCGGTTTATTGAAACAGCCTATCTTATATCCAGGGGACCAGGTGCTGGTGAGCAAATCTGTCCACACCTGGAATAAACCACACATTGAGAGACCCAATGAGGTGGAAGTAGTTACCCCCACAACCATTAAACTACAAGGAAGATGAGCCTTACTGCATCTGCATGCCATCAAACCATATAATGAAGAAACTTTGACCCCTCCTGCATCTACTGACAGTGAAGCAAGAGAAGAAGTTCCACGCATTCAGACAAGATCAGAAACCAAGAGCAAACAAAAGGATTTCATGGAACAATAAAACATCCTTGAAATAAAGATTGACATTTCTTAAATCTAATGAGGAATGGATGGATTGCAGCTATCCTGAAACTTTTTTTGAAAAGTTAAAGGAACAATGCGTTAATGCACCGGAGGCAAGGACAAGGAAAATATTGCATCTTCTTTACTACGCTTCATAATAACATCACACACATTTTTGTATGCTGTTTTTACCTACATATTACAGTCTTTCCCAGATGTGACAAGACAACATTTGTAAATTGCCACATTTTGTGGCAATCCTAAAAACAATCACACTATTTTCAGAATTGTTGTGGCAATTGCTTGGAAGTTCTTGATATAAAAGCGTAAGTTACAGGAGATAACATAATTACATATTGAATTAAATAAAATGGGAAGGTTCCAGAATATCAGATACTCACTACCAACAGAAAAAATCAATATGTTTTTCGGAAATGGTAATTGTGATTTCATTTTGTCTAATGATTTGTCTTTTCTATCTTATTATTATGGCATAACACATAATGATTATAAATGCAGATACTGTGGGGGACAATGAAACATCCTTTATAATCCCTAACAAAAGTGCAAGCAGCATTTTCTCTAATTTTATTAAACAAATTAGTCAACTTAAAAGAGATGTTGTAGAAGATCACGAAGGCATGAATACATTTCTTGGCAACTCAGCTCACTTAAAGAATAACCTATGGTACCAGCACATGAAGGAAGTGGGAGAGAGAAAAATCACATGAAAGCTGCTATGTGTATGTATCTCTCACCCCCTACACCATGAACGCAGCAAGAAAATGTATTGTAAAATAGATGCCTGCACATGATGCGAAGAGTCTCTGCCATCGGGCAGCGTGCACAACCAGAGGACAATTCAAAGGAATATGGGCATCCCTACAATGCAATCAAGGAGAACATTTCCACATGAAGATACTTATATGAAAACATAAAAGATGAAGAATGGGATGGGTTGGACAAGCAATAAACATATGTATCCATCCCAGATTGGAGAACAACTAAAGGTTGTCGAAATGAGGAGAATGGAAGGTTCAGACATAGTGGAAAGATCAGGAGTACCAGGATGCTGGGAGAGACCTCAGCTGGTGGTGTATAGTTGAGTGGCTACCGAAGAAGGAATGTTATCTTTGTTATCTTGCCCCACATGCTTATTGAAGAAGAAACCAGTAAGCGTAGTACAAATAGTGAATGGCATGTGTTTAGAGTCATGGGCCAAGTACTCTCAGCTAATGCTGTGCTGATGAATCAATATTGGATCTGTGGATCCAGAGCTTATATGCAGATGCCTGAAAATTGGGGAGGAGTATGCTCCCTTTTGGTCGTACATGTTCCTGCATTAGTGATTTCTCAAATGACCTGCACATTGACACATTTCCAAAAATTAATGAACACCACAGGAGGAAGAGGTCACTCAACCTTCGCGACTGAAGAAGGATAACTATTTTTCATCAAAATCAATAGAGGCCTATAACGATATTCAGATAAGCATAAATTATTCAGAAATACGCAATGAAAATAATATCTATATTTATGGCATGACTTCGAACTCCAGTGAATACCAAGTGGCTGCAGACTATACGATTAATGCAAGAATAAAACAATTTAATGCAATCAGAGAAGAACTGAGGGCCATTAGGCTTATGACGCTCCAGAACAGGTGCGTCATGGATATAATTACAGCAATGGAAGGAGGCATGTGCACCAAGGTGAGCCCTCTTGCTGTACATTCATACCTTCTCATGATGGAGAAAATTGAACCCTGACAGAAGCAATAACTAATCTGATGACCCTGCATATGAAGATGAAGGATGAAGCTGATGATACAGCTGGAGATGACAGGTTTTCGTCTCTGTTTCCATGGATTCCAACCTGGCTTGAAAATGCCTTCAAATTACTTGGAGCAATAATAGTGTTGGTATTGCTAGGATTATGTCTCATAAGGATCATTTTGGTGCAATGCCATAAAACTGCCACAAAAGCTATTGGGATGAAGATAATGATTGATGTAAATGGAGATCATACACCACAAACGGAAGACACTACCATGAGAACATATAAAAGGGTTTGCTGGAACACCCAGGGATGAGGTTCTACTACCATAAGGATCACAAGAAATATGTAGGACGTTGGGTATTCTGTCGACCAACTGGAGAATGTTGTCACATACCTGGAGTGTGGAAGAGCATATAAAGAATGCAGGTAACCTGAGAGGGGTGACGAAAATATTTATTCCGAAGAAACTTAAATGTGAAGAAAGAATGGAGAAGATTAAAGAAGCAGAGGTGGTGGAGGACTCGACCATAGGGGTGATGTCAAGGTTGGCACTCTGTCAAGAGGTAGATTTTGGGTGGCTGTGCTGATGTAAGGTGACAGATAAGCACACACAGCAGGAAGCTCAACAAGAAAGAAGAATAGGCTACAGTAGCTGTGAACAAAAAGGGGCAGGGAATACAAAGGTACAAACAAACTGGATTCCCTCATGGGGTGTATGCAGAAATGGGAAAGAGTGTTCCACGGACCTTTGGAAACTCCAGTCTTCTGCACAGATTGTTATAACAAGGGCCCAATCTGTATGCTCATAGCTGGGAACAACAGCAGTGGGTGTCTGTACCTGAACCCTATGGCACGAAAAAGGAGGTAACAGTACTTCACAAGACTGAAGCCTGTATGGGTCCAGCAGGAACCAAACAATGACACGAAGTACAACACTGGGGAGGCAGTCTTAACTTGCAGCTCACAGCAAGTGCAGGCATTGACAATCAATGAAGATTCTGCTGCAAGGACCTCTGGTAGCTGTAGTCATCAAGTTTGCAAGGAACAAGCTCACACCCAATCTCACAGTGGGGAAAGGGGTGAGGGGTAGCCTACAGTGAGGCACTCCAAAGCAGGGCATGTGTCACTGTGGGATTGGGTGTGAACTGCAAGTTAAGACTGCCTCCCTGATGATGTGAAGAGCACAGAAACTGGTAGGAGGAGAACACCTGTGGCTGAGAAGGTTTACTGTGCAGGGAACTTGAGTGTGCCCCTCTCCGCTTTCTTTTTTGTCATATCTCCAGGATTTCTGAAGGGTGGAATCTTCAGAATTTGATAGGGTGCTGCACCGGGGTGACACATGCCCTGCTTTGGAGAGTCTCACTGTAGGCTACTCCACGCCTTTCCCCACTGTGGGATTGTGTGTGAGCTTGTTCCTTGCAAACCTGATGACTACAGCTACCAGAAGTCCTTGCAGCAGAATCATCATTGATTGTCAACACCTGCACTTGCTGTGAGCTGCAAGTTAAGACTGCCTCCCTGATGATGTGAAGAGCACAGAAACCGGTAGGAGGAGAACACCAATGGCTGAGAAGGTTTCAGCAGGTGTTCAGGAAAAAGAACAGAGTACAGTGTTTGAATATAATCTTCCCTCCCCAAACAAGAGAGAAAACCGTTTTTTTGGGAAATTTACACTTTTTAAACTGACAGTTGAAAATGGCTTTGTGAAACAAGGAAACGTGTGCAAAAATCCTTAAATTGATAGGAATTCCTATGGGAGCAATACTAAACAGGCTCTAACAAACAAACAAACAAAAGCTAACATGTGAGCAACAGAGCACACTTTAAAGCAGAATGGAAGTTAAGAAACACTTTGAATGAGAAAAGACATGTGTAAAACTTTTGCAAAGATGCAAATTCGCGCCTAAATTTCACTATGCAATTTTTAATGAAAACCGGTCAAATATACTGTTCCACAATTTTTAGTTGTGGATGTAGCTACAGGTCTTAGGTGTCAGTGAGAGTTGAAATTAAGTCTCTATCTACAAAATTGAAGAAGTTATGCACGTTTGAAGAAGATGCATTTTTTAAAAATAGGCACGAAAATGAAAACAGAAATCAGTTCTTACAATGACAATTATGCTCTAAACTAGGGTATTCAGGCTGGTTACCAGTTTGAAACACAGTAAGCCCCAGAGTAGTCTGCAGAAACCAACCCCAGCACCTCTGTATCCGCCTTGGAGGACTCAGTCGGATTACCTGTGGGATGATTTTAAGGGTTTGGGATTTTACAAGACTAAAGGATTTTCAAGAAATTATCACTAACACAAGAAATCAAAGCAAGGTTTCAGACTGGTGTGACACTATTACAAGTTCTTAATTTAAAGAGAGGATGGGTTGAGATTGGGATAGGACAAGGCAAATATACTATGGGTTACTATGATTCCTGTTGATACTTACAGTCCACTGTAAATTAAGATTTGACTGTCAGGGTTCTGGTAATCCGGATCGGGTCTGCCAGCAGCAGGGCACCACTGGCAGGATGGTCAGCTGGGCGGTTCTGGTCAATTGGACTGGCACCTCAGACTGGATTTGGATTGGATTGGCCCTTCTGGTCACTGGACACGGTAGATTTACGGGTTTGCGAGTTTTAGCAGGCAAGCATGAATGGTAGAAAGCCTGACTGGATCAGAATTATTCTTTCCTGAAGTTTGGTTGGTTCAGGATTTGGGCCTTGCTGAAAAGAGTTCAGCAAATGCAGAGGCCTGGGTTTTGCAAAGTAGTCTGGATCAGGACAAGATGAAGAATTCTGGAACAGGATGGGGAAGTCAGGATGAAGTCAGGAATCAGTGTGTGTCTGTGTATTGTGAGGCTCCCATATTTATCATGCCAAGTGACATCACAAAGTTTATGGTAGGGGCAGAATTTCAAACCACACCCCCACAGCTGTGATAGGTCAAAGGCACTTGCCTTTTTCTGGTTGGAAGCCAGAAAGCGCTGTCATATTTTATTATGTGACTTAGGAACTCCCACAGTGATTTGGACCAAAACTTAACTTTTCCACAAATACACTTTTCTATAATTATGCTCGCTAATAAAATCAGACACATGCATTACATATTTGATGGATTATCTTTACATTCAATTCCCAACTCAGTGAGAGCTGGCTTTGTCGTTCTGTGGAATTTTGTTAATTTTAATCATAAAGATTTGACCTAACAATTCCTAATTCAGTATATATCTGGGCAATCACCCCTAGAACACGGGTATACAATGTTATATTTGCAGCATCAATAGTTTTCCCACAATTATTCTTTCTGTGTAACTTTGGTCCTTATGTGGTACAGGGTTCACTCACATCTTCACAGAAAGAGCATAAAATTAGATTTATCACTACCAATTTTTTAGATTTGTCCTCCTTCATGTTGCAAAGTTATAGGCTTTCAAAGCTTAATCACAAATAGGCATTTTAAACCACAAATATCTTTCAGCAGTTTTTTTCTCCTTTCAACAGGCAACAGCTGTCACATTCCTTTGATTAGGGTGGGAGTCCAGAGGGAAGTTTCCTGCCCCTCCCTGTCAGAAATGATTATAGTCACAATAATAATTACAAATTTTAACTTCTGGAAGGTTACCCCAAAGACTCACCGTTACCTCTCTTCCTATCCTGTGACTGGCACCTTCCAGCAGGGGAATAATCTCCTTGTTACGAGCGGGGAGATGAATGTGAAAGCCTCCCAGGTACCTCTTCCCCACCTAGAAAACCAGATAGGAGAAGAGATCCCAGGGAAACCCTCTGGGGAAGAAAACCCTGTGTCGAAGGTTGCGGGAAAGATGTCTTCAATGCAGCGGAGACTCAGGTGAAGTCCGGAGAACGTTTGTCTTGAAAAAGAAAGAAACTGGTAAGTATAATCAGGTAAGTGAAATATGGAAATGTAAGAGGTTAGGAATGTAGATTACCCTTAAACAGGAACGATGTGTGGAAAAAGGTGCCAGTCAGAAACTTCAGAGAACCTCTACGATGGTAAGGAAAGGTTGTGATTAGAACTAGTAAGAAAACTAGATAGAATACGGGAAAACCACAGGGGAATCTTTACCTGAGAGGCAAGAAGGGCGGAGCTGGGAGTTGTTTTGGTAGTGCAGGGGTTAGCGTGAGCGGCTGCAATACCGGTGTAACAAATGCCTGTAGCTATGAGAAGGAAGATGGAATCGTGAGTCGGAAAAGGTAGAGAAACGGGAAATTAATATGCCGGTTCTCGGAGAGTCCTGAATGAGGCTTACCATGCTCCGGAACGAAACCGGCGGGCAAACTTAGGTGAGAAAGAGATGGGATCCGTGGAATCGGGAGACAGAGAAGCGGTGAGGAATGCACTGAAATTGAGACAGGGTAGAAATGTTTAGAATGCCGAAAGGTTAGTGATTAGCAAGACGTATCAGGATTACCTAGATGCGAACTTACGTAGCGTTGTTGTAGCGGAGTAGCAACGCATTCGTGTGCTGATCACAGGAACAGATATACCTACACTCGGGTAGGGAGACGGTACTTCCTGGATACCGAGGCGTGCAGAGGCTAGACCAGCATCTCGAGTTGCGGCGGCCATCTTGCTAGTAAAAATGGCTGACACCCGCCGTCCTAAGGTCCATCGATGCCACAAGGACCACCGCCTTCGGAGGGGCGTGACACTGCCCTAAACGGATCAGTGCTCAGCCTGCCATTGTCCTTGGCTGGGCCCCGGACGAATGTCTAATCAGTTCATTGTTGTCAATATGCGAGAACCTCCTGCAACAATTAAGCTTTCCTGTTAGCAGTGGAGTGTCAACATGAAGTATCATCCTTTCCAGGCTGGGCACTGTCAACTCAATATTAAATAGTTAACTCCAAACTGGGTTTTGACTTTAAGATTCATTTTAGGGTCTTTCATTTAAAACATATAAAAATGAACACAGTTTATAAGGGATTTTGACATTAAAAAAATTAAACCTTCCACCGTGCTTTTAACTAGGCGATTTTGCCCTTCTTCATGGAAAAAGCACATTCAAACTGAATCCTTTACATCAGAGTTTCCTCTGCACAGCTGAAATTGTTACATGTTTTGCCATTTTTAGCTGCATTTTTCCCTGTGGAACTGAAACAAATGTTGCTGGTCTGCCTTTTTCATGAGATACATTTCTTAGCTGCTGTCAGTCAATGAGGCCCGGCTTCTCTGGCCACACTGGATGATCTGCAATTCTTTTGCTCTCAATGATTCACTGAAAAATGAATGGATCTAGCGCCAAGCAGCACTTTGAAGGTTGCAAAGCTGTATTTTCAAAAAGCCATTTCCTTTTTTTGCCCATTTCTGTGGCCTTGCTTCATGTGAAATGTAACAGCACCCACTGGAATTCTCCTGCAGTGAGTTCTGTTTTTACTCCCACTTTGACTGTGTGTGGCAGGGGTGTGTATTGGCATGGGTAAAAATATCCCACACACCATTGGACATCATAGAGCTATAAGTGAAATTTGATAAGAGCAGAGTGTTGTCTCATAGAGGAAAGATACGGAGACTCACTGAACTGATATGCAAATACTCCAAAAATAAAGATGTAACTGAAGTAATTGCAAGGCGCAAAGGGGTTCAAAAGGATAAGCCATGTACGTAAGACATATTCCTCTTAGATTAAGAGAAGAAGAACACATCTTCAAGAGCCAAGTATTAGACAATTAAAGATGCAGAAAACCTATGTAAGATGGAGTGAGCAAGTCTCCAGAGGCCAAGAAGTGTAATGACACCCAGCACAATTGAATCAAATAGCAGTAAATAGAGGAATTAGACAAATTTGTGGTCTCCTCATACATGTTTCGGATGTTGAAAACAGGGGCTCTTCATTAAGCCCAAACAAAGATAATAGTGTGCCTACACTCCCTTGAATGTCCCAGAACAGAGAGCAGGCTTCGAGGTCAACTACAAAGGAGAAGCCTTGGCTTTGGGTCTGACTGATGAGAGATGATGGACTAATTGGGAAATTGGGGAGTAGTCTGATGTTGTTTGAGGACCTGGGTTTCATTTTGCTTACTTTCTGCTGAAGAGCCAAAAGTCCAAGTTTGGGAAAGCATGCCAAACAATTAGAGGGGCTATTTAGCAACATACTATACAATGTTGCAGAGACCAACCTGCTGCAATTTATTCCACTATAATCAGTATTATATGTATTTAGAGGTAGTTTGAGGCATGCCTACCAGATAAGGGGCAGCCACTTAAGTTATTAACACTTATGTATAATATAGGTACATACATACCCCTAACCGATAGCTCCCTCAATAGGTTTTAGTTTGCCACAAAGGATGATGTCATAGATGATGCATTGTGAGGATTAAAACCTTTTATAATCACATTTGGGTGTGAGTGTGTGAATTACTGCTTGTTATTCACCAGATTGCCCTACTTTATTTTATGCTAATATGGCATATTCTTTGAGTCTGTCCGGTTATTTGGGTCAGAGATTATTATTGGTAATTCCATCAAGCACATGAGCCACTTCAAGGTGCTAGAGCACACCATATCTCTCGATTTTGCTTCGACACTACCATTAATGGCGATAACCAATCCACATGCCTGTATGCTCAATTATGCTGATTCTATGCAACCTGTCCAATTCACAATTCATGCCCTCTCTCAGAACCAATGTGGAATCAGAAAATACAACATTAAGGCTTTTACACCATGCAAAGAGAAAAACACCAACACGGGCTTGTAAAGATTCCCAGAATCTTTATTGCAATACTGTACAGTTTACAAAACAAAGTACACAAATAGCTATTTGGCCGTCAGTACATCACAGAGACCACCAGAAGGTTCAATGTGAGCAGTGAACAGGAATTGCTAGCTGGACATCAGCGTATTTATACAGTTTCTTCATAACGATGTCCAGCCTCCTACAAGTTAATCATGTACTGGGCTAGGGTTCGCGCCAGGTTCATTCCTAATTTACATATCTCGTGCATGCGGTTTACTTTTTAATACATTTACTAACAAGCACTATTATTCTCTGGGTTTAACTTTACTCTCTTTACATATTTTCTTTAATGCAGGTCAAACAAATGTTTCGCATGTCATGTTTAAACAGCATTATTGTTCTTTTATACTTGTAGGTTAACATCGCCGATTCAAGTAATCCCTGATCCCGAGGTCAACAAAGGACAAGGTCTACATGACCCTAACATGTAGCCTGCAGGCAGGTTGGACATTAACTCTCCTACAAAGGTTGAAGAGGTTAAAGTAAGAACAAGAGAACACAGGTCAGCCATTTTAGGCAACAGGGTGACTTTGCACGATAAACTAAAATGGCGGCTTTAACCTAAAATGGAGGCTTGATTCACTTAAGGTCACGACCTTGCAATACGGATTTCCTCGCAAAGCGACTGGGCATAGGCCAACATATACAATGAGGACGAAACAATATTATATTAGTTTTAACAAACCCTCCTTTTGGCCTATGCCAAGTGCTAAACTACCTTCAATCACTTTGCGACTAACTCCACATTTCGATGTCTATACACCCCGGATCATTATCAGACATATCTATTGCCATTAGATCAGACAATAGAGTTTCTTTCAACACGTACTCATTGGAAACCTTATCTGGGGCGTATATTATATGCCCTAATACACTTGTTTCTTACGCGCAACACCCCCTAATACCGAACATATATCAGGGAGACACTATATACAACAACAAAGGAATAGAAAACTACCCAAGATAATCAGCAGGGCCGAAAACAACTTCCATCCCCATGACTGTAGGAGGTCCCAAAACCATGCACTAAGTTCCCAATTTCCCTCAGGAACATGTACTTCCGAACTAAGAACATGTAGATTTTGGATCGCCCTAAAGATCGTTTGAGAGGAGTCTGGTACGTAAACGCAGCAAGCGGACCCCACTAACTTACATACTCCTCCACGCTCTGCCAGAATGACATCTAATGCCATCCGGTTCTGAAGAGCTACTAATGTTACCGCTTTCTGTTCTAACGTCATATTATAGAGTATGTCAGTGGTCCGGTTGATGGTTCTCTCCAGTACTCTCGCTAGTCCCCTGATATCTTCTGAATTCATAATATGCCCAAAAAATGGCACAAAGGATTTCATGATGTCTCCTAGAGTTTGCGCTGGAGTATCCCCCTTCACATCTCGTCGTGGATGAGTCTTCGAAATTTCTGCAGTACTGGCAATAAATACCCCAGGAAATAGAATCCCTAAATAGCAGGTTCCTTGCCAATCCCTGGGCAACCATGGAAATGCCACATTACCGCAAACGTAATAGACAGGTTCACCTACGTACAGAGGTCTGTTCTCACTAGTCAAATTCACAACGTTGGCGCATTTTCTAAAATTACCCATTGACCGTGTTCCATTCCTCTGTATGCAGAAGGATACTGAATCGGGGTTATGGTTAACAGAATAAGATGGAGGCGTGGCATCCTTATTGCCTATAGGAGCCATTTTGAAAGAGATCAAAGACTGAAAAGGACGAGACAATCTATCAGAGGGCCTAACAGAAGAAACATTTGGCTTACACCTATTTGCAAACAGTGAGCATCCCAGGGGCATCAAAACACGTTTTTCAAAACTATTCAAATTTGTACCATCAAAGTTCCCTGAGATGCTGTCATTCCAACGGCCAAAGAATGGTGCTCTAAGAGAAGCATAACAAGCAGTTGTTAAAGGTAAAGGATGAATGTACCAACCTAGCACCTTATCCCCATGTTGCGGTAAATGCGAGCAGATCCAGCAGTTGGTTCTATTAAAAATTGCATGAGTGGCATTCATTATTAACAAAAGAGTATTATTCTGATAGTTCCATCTATGTGAAGAATCTCTAGGCGACAAGGTATGTAATTGCACGGAAGGAGTATGTATAACAGATACATTTTCAACAGGTAAAAAGTCCTCTAGCGGATATGCTTCCTCCAGATACCATAACCCAAAACCAATAGTTACTACAAACCCAGTTATTATTACTAAAATGCAACAGTACATTTTCGGGGTCCCCTTACACGCTTGATCATTGTCTCTGCTAGTCACATATTTATCTAAAGGTTCAGTGCGAGCGGTAGCGGGTGCAGGCATCGTAGTCTTCAATCGAAAAACACCAATTGTTCGTTTGCTGGTGACTCCAGTCGCGCGTCTTCTTAATGTCTTTCCCACAACCCTTAGCCAACAGAGTCATTTCGTACAGTCGGGCCAAAAGGCAAGCCCTCAAATGATTTCCTCAATCGCACAGTCAAACCGTGCCGTACGTCTATCTTCTTGGACGTAAATTATATTTCACAATTTCTGGTGCTGAAGGGTCAGAAAAAGGTATGTCGTCACTTCCCACTGGAGGTGGCGAGTGAACGGAAATAGGATCAGAAAATGGATGATCCGGAAGTACCACTGTTGGAGAGTGCAGAGACAAAATGGCTGTTTTGTCTGGCCCTACGAACTCTGGAACGGTCTCTGATACTCTCTTGTCAGTTGTTGCTGTTTCGGGCACGTTGGTTACAGCATTGGAAAGGGATTCTGTGTCTTCTGTATCGTATGGCACGGGCTGCGGGATCTGTTTGGTGTGTGTTGCATGATCCAGTTCTTTCGCCCTGCAACCCGCACAGCTCGAGTTAATGCTATAATTTCTGCGACCTGCGCGGAATTTTGCATAATTCTTTTGGTTTCCACAATCGTGCTTAAAGTAGTGACGGCATAAGCAGCCGTGGATGTAGCATTCGGAAGTTTGAAACAAGAGCCATCACAAAATAGCTCTCCTTTTGGGCTATTGAAAGGCGTGTCTTTCAAATCGATTCTATCTTTAGCCTCTTGTTCTGTAGTGTAAAGGCAATCGTGTGATGTTTCGTCACCATCAACAGTATCTTTCAGGACAGGTAAAAGTTCAGCCGGATTTAATACGCAACACCTCTGAATTTGAATGTGGGGAGCAAACAAGATCAATTCGTATCTTGTGAATCGTGCGGAAGTAAGGTGTTGCGTTTGAGTTCTATTCAATAAAATATCTACAGAGTGAGGTACCATTAGGGTTAACGCATGACCCAGGACCATTCCCTCGCTCTGTTTTAAAGACGCAGCAGCAGCAGCGACAGCTCTCAAACATCTCGGCAAAGCGCATGCAACAGGATCAAGGATGGATGAGAAATAGCTGCACGGCCTATTCTTCCCTCCATGTTCCTGCGTTAACACAGCCAAAGCACATCCATCACGTTCATGCACATACAACACGAAGGCCTTTTCATAATTTGGAGTTCCTAAAACCAGCGCCGAACACAGCGTGGTTTTGAGCAAGTCAAATGCTGCCTGGTGCCCTTCTTTGTCAAAGCCAGCATTGGTTTAATCGTTAACGAAAAGTTAGGGATCCACAATCTACAGTAAGAAGCCATACCTATCAGGGCTCTAACTTCCTTCTGCGTATTTGGGACAGAAATGCCAGAAATAGTTTTTATTCGTTCAGGTGTCAACCTTCTTCCCTCCTTTGACAGGAGATAGCCTAAATAGGCGACCTCCTGACAACAATATTGGAATTTTTTAAGTGAAGCTTTGTGGCCATGTTTTGCTAGATGATAAAGCAACAACATGGTGCCTTCTTTACAAGCACTCTCAGAATCAGCAGCCAAGAGGAGATCATCTACATACTGCAGTAACGTGCAAGTAGTAGGCAACTCGAGAGTATCAAGTTGCTCTTTTAATGCTCTACTATAAATACTTGGACTCTCAGTGTACCCTTGTGGTGCACGAGTGAATGTGAACGAGCGTCCACCTAGGGTAAACGCGAACAAATACCTACTATCCTTATGTATAGGAATACTGAAAAACACGTTTTTGAGGTCAACAACGCTAAAGTGAGTGGCAGAAGCCGGAATCATAGTTAGTATCATTGTAACATCAGGTACAATGGGAAATTGAGGAGCCACAATTTTGTTAATAGCACGCAAATCAATTATAAACCGAAAAGGAATCGCATTATCACCTTTTTTATATACTGGCAAAATCGGGCTGTTACACAAACTACCTGTAATTTCCTCAATTACTCCATGATGTACAAAATCAGAAACTATACATTTCAAAGCCTGTTCGCCTTCAACTGAGATCTTATATTGTGGGATGCGAGGCAATTTTACTCCATGTTTCAGAATAATTTTAACAGGTTCAATTTGAAGAATGCCCACATCATTATCATCAATTGCCCATAAGCATTCCGGAATGTTACTGCATTCTGGTGGTAAAGGTCGAGTCAAAAACTGAGAGGCGAGTGATTGCTGAGGTGAAATTGTTAACAGAACTCCGTCTACTGCATTCAATTCCTTCAACAAATTCAACCCCAGCAAATTCTCCCCACAGTTTGTAGTAAGTAGAAATGGACACTGCTTCGTGAAGGGACCCAGTGTTATCGGTACCGGCAAAGAGACCGGACAAACTACAGGTGTGCCTGAAAACCCTATGGAAACGTTGGACTGCCCTGACAGGGGAATGTTTGGAACCCGTGAATGGTCAATGGAACACTTTTGTGCTCCTGTATCTACTAAAAATAGATGCTTCCTATTTCCCACCGCCATCTCAACGTAGGGGCCTTTCTGATGAACGGGAACAGGCGTTGGTTCCAAATCCTGCTTCGGGCAATCCTAACGAAACAGAATGTCATCAAAAGGAAGCTATTCAAAGAGGTACGCGGCAGAAGGGTGATCAAAAATGTTTCTATTATCCACATTCGAAACTTCTTTATCCTGTGAAGAAGGTTGCCGTGATTCTGGCACAAACTGACCTCTGCCAGGGCCCCCTGCACCTGGGTGACCTCTGGATCGTCTACCCATGTTCCCAAATGACCTTTGCTGCAAGGTCGGACATTGTGCGCGCCAGTGACCTTCCTGTCGACAATTAGGCACACTGCTTAATGGTTACCGGCGCCAGGGGCGTACTTCCCTGTGGAATGTATTGACCTCCAAATTGATTACCCCCTCTAGGGTTTCTAACGATCTGTTGCAATAGTACTTTTGTTTTTAGGTCACCCTATCTTTTCTCAAGTTTTTCCTTTTCATTATTTACACGATGTTCATAATACTGAGCCATGTGCAGTACTTCTGATTGAGACTTCGCCTGCCAAGCACTTTCGGAGGACATAATCTGTAACTGGATGTCAGGTAGCAATCCACGTACAAATTTGTCGACAAACAACCTTTTCCCTGACTCTGTGCCTAAGTCTTGTCCACTGAAATCTGAAAAACCTGTTCAAACCGATTGAAGAACTCGGTAGCACCCTCAGACTTTCCTTGGACACAGGCCGTAAGCTTGTTCCAAATGATTCTTTTTTCAGGAACTATAGTTTTTAATTTCACAATAATCCTATCAAGCAAAGTTAATATCACTTGAGGCAGTCGCTCACCAGCTGGTCTTTCTCTGTCGAGCCTAACCATGTTATCCCATGTATCTCCTAACCCAGGTACATCATCTACAGTCCTAACCTGTTTCCACAAATCATCTGGCAGGAGTACGGGAAATAATAAATCAATATCACTTAAGGTGAATACCGATGATTGTAAGACCGACTCTATTTCTTTATAGAACCCCATCGGATTCTTTCTTATATCAGGAACGGATTGCTTTATGGTATTCACTTCCTGTCTCAAGAAGGGGACGTGAACAAACTGCGATACGTAATGTGCAGGAATGTCCACTGCGACTATTCCTCGTGCAGCATCGGCCGCAATCTCAACTTTCGGGACAAATGTCGGAGGGACCTCTCTCATAGGCAACTGAGAAGTAAGTAGCTCCGAACGCTTACTAAGCAACAGAGCCAAATCAAGCGCTAAGGCAGTCGAAGAAGTATCAATCGAAAAGGCTCTCTTATAAACACTCAACAATTCTGCGGGACAACAAATCTTTCTTTTTACACACTCATTCTGCAGGTATTCTACCATAACCTGTATCACTTTCTTTTGCATTTCTAACGTATACTGACCATACGTGTCATATACTTCATCTGGAGTTATCGACATATCCGAAATCCATCTTATCACATCCTTTGTACAAATTTGCGCTTCCACACCTATCAATTCACGGTGAGGAGAAAACCGTTTCTGTAAGAACATAATACCTAAACTATCACCATCTGCTTCTTCATTCTGTAACTCTTCCAACTCCTTCCTATACTTTCTCCACAGTATCTCTAGCCAACGCTAAGTCGTTCAAATCCCGTAACCCTTGTGGGAGATCTACATCGTTTAATCTATTCCACATTATACTCAAATGGATCCCTAACCCTTCAATAAAAACATTTTTCTCAGGAATACTTTTTACATTTTCGAGTGTGGAAAAAACATCAGCTTGTTCACCCTTCTCCATACAATGTTTAGCCCAAGCAATCAATTCATTCTTTTTATCTGGGGACACAGTATTACGAGTCACAACCCTTGATCCCGCTCCCTGGTCGACTACAAGCGATAAGGAATCACTTGGAAGAGGAAGAGTAGGCACATTCTGAATGACAACAGGTGCAGGCAAGGGGGCAGGCAAAGGAGCGGCAGCTGGAGGAACAACAGGAAGAACAACAGGGAGGACCGGAGGAACTATAGGAGGAGGAATAACAACAGGAAGGGGCAAAGCACCAGGAGGAGGGACGTACGGGGTGGTGCAGAGGCATCGGGCCTTCGTTCATGCAAAAGTTTGTTAATCAATTCATCGGACGTATGAAAATCTTTTGAAGGGTACATTTTCTGAATGCCTAATTGAAACGCTCTGTCCGTGTTCCTAACTGATTCCAATTGTTTATTTTGATCACATAACCGTGCCTTTTCGGCACTCGTCATATGTCGACGCATATGTTTCTCTCTACTGTTTTGGTGCTGCAAAGCTTCTGTTTTCCAACTGTGCAATGCGTCAAATGCTGCAGGTCTAGCCTTTTTCTTTACCAATACAGACTCTAAATATTCTATATGAGGGATTTAAAAGCTACCATTGGTTGGCCACCGAAGATTAGAGTTATGTCTGGTCTGTCTGTGCCAAATGTCATTAAATGCTATACTACCAAAGCCTTTCTTACAGTACATAGTACATGCCGGCGACCCCTCCTGTGGTGCGGGAAGGCTATCTTCCAAAGATTGTCTGTCGCAGCGGAATAATGCCCTGAAGCAGGCAGACAATTTCCCAGGCATATCAGAGTTCTGGTGTTACCTGGTCAAATAATTGTGCTCGCGAGTACAATGCGCCAAATTCAAATTGTCAGGGTTAAATTAAGAATCGGGTCAACGATTCACCTGTCCAAAGGACTGGGAGGCCCGATCGGGTTATAAAGGACAGTTCTAAGGACCCACGTGTCTGGTGATTTCGGCAAATTTACCCACCTCGATATATGGACCCTCGTCAAGACGTTGTCTCGGGCTACAGCTCACCGTTCAGGGATCGGATTGTGCTGTTCCGTCGAGGAATTCACTTCTCGTCCAGAGGGGCCGTTTTGTTCACACTGTCCGATCCCGGTCCGATAGCTGAGCCAACTTTCAACGAGACGAAGTCAATCTTGAGGGTCCCTATTCGGGCGCCATCTGTGGAATCAGAAAATACAACATTAAGGCTTTTACACCATGCAAAGAGAAATACACCAACACGGGCTTGTAAAGATTCCCAGAATCTTTATTGCAATACTGTACAGTTTACAAAACAAAGTACACAAATAGCTATTTGGCCGTCAGTACATCACAGAGACCACCAGCAGGTTCAATGTGAGCAGTGAACAGGAATTGCTAGCTGGACATCAGCGTATTTATACAGTTTCTTCATAACGATGTGCAGCCTCCTACAAGTTAATCATGTACTGGGCTAGGGTTCGCGCCAGGTTCATTCCTAATTTACATATCTCGTGCATGCGGTTTACTTTTTAATACATTTACTAACAAGCACTATTATTCTCTGGGTTTAACTTTACTCTTTTTACATATTTGCTTTAATGCAGGTCAAACAAATGTTTCGCATGCCATGTTTAAACAGCGTTATTGTTCTTGTATACTTGTAGGTTAACATCGCCGATTCAAGTAATCCCCTGATCCCGAAGTCAACAAAGGACAAGGTCTACATGACCCTAACATGTAGCCTGCAGGCAGGTTGGACTTTAACTCTCCTACAAAGGTTGAAGAGGTTAAAGTAAAAACAGGAGAACACAGGTCGGCCATTTTAGGCCACAGGGTGACTTTGCACGATAAACTAAAATGGCGATTTTAACCTAAAATGGAGGCTTGATTCACTTAAGGTCACGACCTTGCAATACGGATTTCCTCGCAAAGCGACTAGGCATAGCCCAACATATACAATGAGGACGAAACAATATTACATCAGTTTTAACACCAAGGGCACATTCCTTAGTTTGGCTACCACTGACACACTCCCTTCACTCAAGCATATCTGGTTTACAAACCCCTTCAACCTTCCAACAGTTTGGGCAGTCACCTTCGGAAACAATGTTACCTCTCATTTCACTTTCATGACCAACTTGTAAGACTTGCTCCTCCGTGTTTGGGTCAAGCCTAACGTGTAGCTTCTTCTTCTCTTTCTACCCCAGTAGCAAATCACCTTTCTTTGATATATAAACTTTTCATTTTCGTTACATCCTTTGAACTCTAGGGTAGTCTCTATATATCCTAAAATCTCTATTGCTGTGCTTAGAAACCACTCCTGGTATTAAGAGCATTATAAATGAACAATTACAATAATAATAATAATAATAATAATAATAATAATAATAATAATAATAATAATAATAATAATAATACTATCCATGTTGTAACTACCTGACCTCTGGCGGTTTTCATTCTGTGACACTCATTCTCTAATACCTTGCTCAATGTTAGAGTAATTTTGGCTATTGAATCATGTGTCATTGACACCTCCTTCCCAGTCACCAACCCCCTCGCCATGGGGCTATTACACCCCTCCTCTGTACCACTCTCTCCATCACTGGCACAACTTGTCCCGGGAGGATAGCTCAAGAGGCAACGTGCTCACCTTGGAAACAAGACGACAGGACGCAACACAGGTTCGATTCCTGGGTCCGCACTTAGAAACCTCTGGGTATTAAGCGCGTTATAAATACGCAACTAAGACATTTTCCTGTAACAGCGCATTGATGCCTCCGGGCTGTGTGAGCACTTTAAAAATGCAACTAGATAAATAAATAAGGAAAATTATCATATTTACAGTTTCCATTTCTTCATCCTCGGGTAACTCTCCAAGGACGCTGGTCCCCACCATCCTTACACCCTTCCAAGGCATTGCTCCTCCCCAGAAATTATGACAGTAATTTGTATAATGACTCCACCATTTGCGATTACTACACACCACCTTCCTACCTGGAAACACATGTGACCCCGATGTAATTCCTTCCATCTCCCTATACTAATTTTTGTACTAGGTCTCTCCACAACCGGATTTTCCTCCAGCAAGTCTGGCAATGTCTTGTAAATGCGTTGTCCCTCATCCCTCAGGCAGTGCACCAACAGTGAACGTTTCCTGTCAACTCCTACACCTGCACAACATGTGGCCTTGAGATAGTAAAGGAATCCCTTTTTCCATTGTGGCCATTTTATTTTTACCATGCCTGGAGAAGACATAAATACCACAGGGCTAGGTACATTCTGCATTAACATCCCACTCATCTTCTAAATGAAGATAAAAGCTAAAATAGTTTTCAGGCTGCCATGCAACTGTGGCTCCTGTGGTGGGTAGGAAGAAGGAGTAGGACACAATGCAGATATTTTTAAAATGTTTTATTTTAAATAATCGAACAGGCCTAGCCTGCCCTTTCACCGATGGGGAATTCCTTCTTCTGGTGGCTTCCAGTTTTTCTTTTGGCCTTGCAGCTTCTCCCATGGTCTTCTGGTTTCATACACATCTATGATATCTAAATGTCTTATTGTATCACAAAAATACTCAAGTTTTCTAGAGCAAATGACCCTTAATATTGTTCTCTTGAATATAGTCTCTTAAACACTTTCCTTTCACTTTGGGTTGTTCCTATGACTTATTAGCTTTAAAAAGGTTCCCCACCTCTGAGATAGCTTTACCAAGATCATTATTTCTTGGTGTACTACACTTTGTACTGCTAACTCACAATACATTTCTTACAGGGGTCTCCCAACTCTTTAACAATTGTCGCTCTTGAAATCACTTCTTGGGGTTTTCTCTCTCTTCCCAATGAGAGTTGATTCCATGTTCTTAACGCTTCACAACATTTTCCTTGCGTTAGGCTTTTGAATATCTCCTAAGATATCTGTTTCTGCTCACTCGTTCTGCCATTAATACATATATCAGAATCATAGACTGTTTTCTTAATTATTCACCCTCCCCATGGCTTTTCACTCCTCCAGCACACTCCTGTACCTGCATCAGCCCGGGTGACTTCACAGGAGTCGGATAATGCTCGGGTAGGTCAATTTCATCTCTTTGCTTTCGCTTCTCGGTTTCTCGGTTGCTCCGGTCTCGGCTTCTCTGTAGCTTGCTGAAATCTACGAATGGCGGCAGGTGGAAACTTTCCTTGCTTCCTAATATCCAGGTTTCAGCACAATTAAGAGTCCCCAGGCCCACCATGACACTTCTGTGGTCATGACACCTTATCAGACGGTGCTTCTGATTTTAGTCAGACAACGGTACTCCCGCTGTCTGTTTCGCCAGTCCTCTGGCATCTCTGAATTGCCATCCCTGCTTTTTGAGTACAGCGGGCTCCAAGGGTGTACTCAGCTCCGCATCTCCTTGACGTTCTGATGTCAGAGGGCTTCACCTGCGTACTGATCTCTCTCCTCAGTTTGGGCATCTACGTCCCATTTTCTTAGCCATTTCTTTTTAAAGTGATATCTTATTTATTTTCAGATAACGTGGTGGTTTCCACATTACCTACATCCAAACAGAAGAAGGACACAGTGATTTGGATGCAAGGC
Source organism: Ambystoma mexicanum (assembly GCF_040938575.1). Lineage (NCBI taxonomy): Eukaryota > Metazoa > Chordata > Amphibia > Caudata > Ambystomatidae > Ambystoma > Ambystoma mexicanum. The sequence continues at coordinate 686,093,958 of NC_090939.1, forward strand.
AGTCCCATGTATGAAGACAACGTGTCCCACATAGGGATTTCCCCTTGAGAATGGGAGTCTGTGTCCCCTAAGGGGCAGTCACTCTGAGTGAGGTACCACTTGCCCACACCCCTAAGGAGGGACTAGCGGAGCAGGCTCACCTCCTTAGCCTCAAACATGGTGGCTCCCCCTTGGGGTGAAGAGACGAATACTTCTGATGCATCTCACCCCACACAATGCACCCCTCACCTCCTTTGTCTTCCTGCCACCTTGCTCCAATCTCTTCATCACCATGTATCCACTGATTGTACTTTTGCGTTGCATTTCTTGTGATGCGGTGGTCCTGTGCATCTGTTTGTCACAATTGGGTGCTTTCTCCTTTTCGCCATGTCCACGGTGCCGCTAGTCCCTTTCTCTAATGTTTCAATTTGTGGAACGCGTGCTTTGTTGGGACCGACTTATATCGCTGCCAGCCCGCGTGCCGGTGACCCCTTCAGTGCTGGACCTCCCCCATTTTCAGGGAGTATGGGGCATTTGATCCTCACTGCTGCACCATAGTCAACTGTTTGCTAGATGCCTGGCTTCTGGCATGTAAGGTTCTGGGGCATCATCTGTCACTCATTGCCAGTGCAATGATGGTACTGTGCTTATGTTGGTACCCATTTCTTCTCAATATGAATATGCAGGAATAATCATAATAATGGTGCCCCCGCTTCACTTACAACCTCCTCTCCCTTCTCATACACGGCCCCAATGGAGTCCTCCCTCATCCTTCCACATGCTGCCATCCATATTCCTTCCCTACACACACTCAGAGGCAACATCCGAAGAAATGCAATGGTTTTCATTGTACAACCTCTGTGCATTATGTTATGCTACTATATGTTACTGTACAGAGTATCCTGCACACCACTGCCAATGCCAATCACTGCCATCATCTGTCTCTCACTCCTCCCTATCTCTCTCGCTCTCTCTCTTGCTCACACCCTCTCACCATTTCTTTTGCAACTTTTCTCAATGTGTGTTTTGCTACATTATGTGATGATATGCCCAAATATTGTAACATAGCAATTTCTGTAACAGAGTGCCTCGATGAAGCTCTGCAGTTTAAGAAGGAGGTGGAGAAGTTATGGGCGAAGTGCAATATAGAATGGTAGGGCCAGCCTTCAAAACTAACAAATGGACTAATGCTGTAACTTTGCGACCCATTCTTCTGACAAACAAAGCACCCGGTAGGTGGCGGATGTTCTCTGAGTTGGCATTTCAAAGTAGGCTTTTGTGATCTCTTGTTTGTAGAGTGCACTATATCAGTGAGAATTTAGACATGCTGGTTGAGAGCAGAGTGGGGGTACCTGTATACCACCCATTCAAATACATTTAAATTGTAGAGGAGAAGTATCAGAGTCATGTTGGAACCCCACCCATGAACCATTCACCTTCTCCTCACCCACCCCCACCCTTGTACCTCATGCCTTCTCCTCACCTCCAACTTTGTGTGCATACATGCCGTTTTTTGTTTGTGCCCATCCCTGTACCCCCTGTTTTCCTCTCAGCCACATCTGACCCTTATAGTTCCCCCTTCACCTTACTCCCACTCATCCACACAGACCGTGCCTTTTCCTCACCCACACCCATGCAGGTGCCAACAGCTTCTTTGACACCACTGACTTCCACCCCCTTTGTCATTTGATGCCCCACATGTCATACACGCTGTGCCCCCAAGCTGTAGCTCTTAAGAATAAGATTGCACACTTATGCACCGACTACCATTTCAGCAGAGGATGAGAAAATGCGTATTAATAGCTTTAGGCACTGCCCAGGTGATATGGTAGGCACAGCTCTTCAGAAGAAGAGGAAGGCCTACCGTGGACAATTCATCAAAATTCACTCTCTTACACCAGCAATCTTAAGTGACCAAATGTTTGAATGATACTTCTCTCTTGGAGAACATCTCAGGGGAGAACAACTTTTTAGATATTCACTAAGAGTGCAGCCTTGTGGGTGGGCTTGTGTATGCACATGAGGCACCCCTAAATTGTGACCAGATCCACTCAATCAAATTCAGATCATGAAACTCCAGGGTAGTTTGCATGCAAGGGAGCCACTCTTCCACCATAAAGTGAAATGCAGAGGAGTGCTTGGGGTCGTTGGCCTGCATGATACCTAATTTCTGATTGCACTCAAGGTACTTCAACCTCCTCTACAGTAACATCCACTTCATAATTTTGATCTCTTTAAAGAAGGCTATGTCCATTTGGCCATAAAAATACATCAGCAGCATAGCACCATATTAGCGATGCTGCCACAGTACTTATATGTAAAGCAATATGTATGTATGTGTGTATGTTTGTCCGGCTATACAAATCCACACGGTTGAACCCATGTCTAAGGAATTTTGCATGGATTCCTCTTTTGTCTGGGGAATGTATGTTTGAATGTAAAAATCTTATATGCAAAACATTTTTGAGATGTGTGTCTGTATGTTAGTCTGGCTATACATTTTGAAAAATATCTGAAGCAAAATGTTCGATGTGTTGTTAATTCCTTTGAAATTGTATTACTACTGTATACAATTCGGAAGTGTTTATTAAAGCATTTTTTAAGGGAATTACATTGTTTTAAAAAAGTTTTATCATGCCACTCCAAATATGGGAAATGACAAGGTTACAGGTTACTGAAGTTCATTCACGACGAGAAGAAAGCACAATCAATCAATCTTTCTTGGACATGTTCTCAAATGTGCTGAAGCCATTGAGTGACTGAAACATGCTGCACACAAAATGAACATCACTTGAAAAAGCTCCACCTGATGCAAAGCGAAAATCAATATCAAAAGCTTCTGAAACACAACAACAAACAGCAGCACGACTTGCCGACCAGAGGACAAGAGCATATTTCTCCAGGTCAAATGAGATGCCAGAGCAAACTGAAGCAAGACTTGCTGGCATGAAGAGAAGAGCAACATCCTCCAGGGCACATGGGACATGAGAGCAAGCTGAAGCAAGACTTGCCGACAAGAGGACAAGCGCAACATCCTCCAGGGCACATGAGACACCACTCGATCAGAACACGGGCAATGCCGGGTACCCCAGCTAGTACTTTATATTGGATGCTTTAGGGCAGGCTTGCTTGCAAAGTGTTTTATCCTCCGGAATGTTGTTCCGTTGAATCTTTCCAGATCAAATATAGACTTGTCAATGAATAAAACATACTCATATTCTCCACCCACATTTCTTACTGGTGTGGTGGATCATAGGGCAGAGCCTGTTGAGCACAAGTAAGGAATGGTTATAGTAAAATAAATTAACACTATCTGGGGTAAACATGGTAGAGTGGGGTGAGGTGGAGTGGTGTGTGGTAAAGTATCCCCTATACCCCACTCACCCTATCTACCTCAACCACTCTACATCACCCCACTCACCTGTGCCACCTCACCCCACTCTCCCACTCCATCTCATCCTACTTGACCTCACCTACTCACCCACTGTATTTCACATACTCTATCTCACCCCATTCTACCTCATGCCACTCACTCACTCTACGTCATCCTATTCTACATCATCTCTGTAACTCATCCCACTCAGCCACTTCACCTCAGTCCACGCTATTCTGATTCAGCCCACTCTCCAACTCTAACCTTATTTCTCTCTATGTCACCCCACTCACCAACTCTCCCTCACCCACTCTATCTTGACCCTCTGATCTATACTACTTCATGCCACTCACCCACTCAACTTCACCTCACCGGACTCACCCACTCTGCCTCATCCCACTCACCCATGCTACCCCACCCACTTTACCTCAAACCAGTCTACCTCACTCCACTCAACCACTCTACGTTATCCAAATCTAAATTCCCCAACTGACTCACTGTACTCCACCCCACTCACCCACTCTTGGTGATGTTCAAGTCCACTCATTGGGCCTCATTATGAGTATGCCGTTCCAGTAACAACGGTGCCGGTAACCTACCGGCACTGGTATTACCGGACCGGCATACTCCATGTCCTGCGGGTGGTTGCCGTCCCCTGACCTAGCGAGCAGAACGGCACCTGCTTGCAGGCTTTGACGGAAGAACCGGCACCGTTATCAAGTAGGGTTCCTGGCAGTAGGAAACTTATTTGAGCGGGGGACATTGCTACCCGTTCAGATGCATGGAGGACAGTACCTAAATTGTGCATGATTAGTCAAGACATTGATGAACAAATGGAGCTTCATACCTGAAAAACCCCAGACCTCTCCAGTGCTTCAATCTATACTGATCATAGGCATTGAAAGACATGCGATAACACAACAATACACAGCATTACAGGGTAGTGTCAAGTCACCCCAATTGAAGGTGAAGGAAAAATGAGAGAGGGATATGGGGAAGACAATTGAGGATAAGCTGCACAATAAAATCTGCTTTCAAAGTTAGCAAGGTATCAAGAAATGCATGTTTTAAGTTGATTCAATTCAATATACTGCATTGTGTTTACATTACCCCCAGAAACTACATATGATAAATAAAGACAACATAGATACATGCTTGAGATGTAAGAGTGATTCAGATGGGTTTTGGCATGTGGTTTGGGAGTGCCCGATAATAGATCTTTTTGGCAAGGGTACATGGTAGAGTGAATTACCTACTGGGTCGACAGTTAGAATGCATCCCCATGATCTGTTTATTGGGGGTAGTCCAAGGGGGTAAAAGTAGGGAACAGACAAATAGCGTCCCTTATTTTGATACTGCCGAGACGTAGCATGGCCATATACTGGAAGTGCCCCAAGGGGCCCCTACTCAGTCAGTGTGCACAGGAACTATTGAAATGGCTAATGGCAGAAAGAGCAATAGTGCATAAACAAAAACATGTGACGAATTGGATACCCAGGAAAAGGAATGGGGCATCCTCCTCATGGCCTTGCAAACATACCCGGATGACTTACCTTCCTGAAGGAATAAACACACAGACAGTGCTCATAGACTATACACCAGATAAGATGCAACATGAGACATTTCAAGATATTTGTATTTATACTCCATTGCATTTAACGGAAGGGATTAAAGGTGGCATAATCATGGATCAAGGTCGGAATGAGGGTGGAGGGGAAGGCTCGTGTGGGGGACTAAGGTTTGTAGAGATGGAAAAGGATGGGGAAGGGGAGGGAGGGCTGTTGGTACTGTGTGTTTATTATTATGTTTATCAAAATGCTAATAAAAAAACATTTTACAAAAAATGTTTATCCCAACTGGCATTGCTATTTCCCAGATGCATCTTCATCCATTTGGAAGGGCCACTACGTTGCTCAGATGTCAGAGCACGGCTTGTCAACATTGCAGATTCAAGACATTTTGAAATTGGGAGGTTGAGCTGAAATCAGCACAACTTATATTTTCTGTACAGTTATAAAAATATTGTTTTTATCTTTATTCCCATTACAAATGACTCTGAGAACGAGAGCAGCGCCTATGTTTATCCCAACCAGCATTGCTAGATCCAGGATAAATCTGGCTTGTAGGGCAAAAGGGCACTGCCCAAAGTGCCGGTTCATGATTCCAGTATGGGCCAGGTTTTTAGGCCAGAAAGGTCACTAATGCTCAAAACGTCTGTTCTGGATAGGAATGAATTGTACGTGATTGTGGGACACTTTTTCATTGGTGCCTGGATTGATTGTATGCCGCAGTCCAGCCCTGGCTAGTTCCCAGATGCATTGTCATCCATTACACCGTTGACAGCTATGTTATAATGATAAAAGCTATGTTTTGTTTTATTAAGGGAGACCCAGTAGTGCAGAGGTTAGATTGTTTGACTACCAGTTGCAAGGTTCCAGATTCAAGTCCACTCTGTGGCATAACAATACACAAACTGATAGGTTGAGCAGTGTGTTGGGTGGAAATAGGCATAATTTTAATTTGTAAAGTTTTTAACTCTTATAAAATATTGTTTTACCTTTATTTCCACTAACAGTGGCTCATAGAAAGAGAGCAGGACCGTTGTTTATCCCAACCTGCTTTATTAGTAATTGTGACTGCATGTCATAATGCAAAAAGCAATGCTTTACGAAGGAAGACCCAGTAGCTCAGAGGTTAAAGCATGGCTTTAATAATGCAAGGTGATAGGTTAAGTCTCTTTGGCATGAACGTTTTCAAACTGGGAGTTTGAGCTGTGCTTTGGGAGGAAACAGGTAAACAACGTAATATTTGTATTGTTCTAAACATATTGTTTTATCTTTATTTCGATTACAAATGCCTCAGAGAAAGAGAGCAGCACCTTTGTTTATCCCAACCAGCATTGCTAGTTCCCAGGTGCATCTTCATCCATTACACTTTGGCCGCCATATAATAATGCAAAAAGCTTTGTTTTCTGTTGGGAGGCCTAGTAGCTCTGATGTTCGATCCTCAGTTAGCCAATAGCAAAATCAGAGGTTCAAGACCCCTCGTTGGCATGACATGCTTAACCTGGAAGGTTGATTAGTGCATCGGGAGGAAGTACATAAAATGTTTAATGTTTTATACAATTAGGAAATATTATTTAACTTTGTCATTAACAATGAATTAGAGAGCGACATTTATGTTTATCCCAACCAGCATTCCTAATTCCCAGATACATCTTCATCCAGAACATCTTTGACCTCCGTGTCATAATTCTCAAAGCTATTTTTTTGTTTTCTTAAGAGAGGCCTAGTAGCTCAGAGGCTGAGTGTTTGTCAGTGGCAAGGTTGCAGGTTGAAGTCCACTCTTCAGCATGAAAATACCCAAGCTGGTAGGTTGAGCCATGAATTTGGAGCATATAGGTATATTCTTTTTAAAATGTGTAATGTTATTTACTGTTAGGAACTATTGTTTTTCTTTATTTCCATCACAAATTGCTCTGAGAAAGAGACCAGCACCATTGTTTATCCAAACCGACTTTGCTAATTCCCAGATGCATATTAATTTGTTACCACTTAGGCTGCCATGTCATAATTCCCAGATGCATACCCACTCCTCCTCAAACTCACTGGCAACCATGAACTAGACTCCAACAACATTAACCGCGTCGTCAGCATCATACAGGCCTCGATGGCCACCCATCATCTCTACCTGAATTATGAAAACACTGAGCTGCTTATTGTGAGCTCCCCACACCACCTCAAACACCTCAGTCCTGCCTTCTGCTCCTTCTGCATCGACGTAAACTCCATCCCTGTTTCCGCTCATGTCAAAACACTAGGGCCCTCATTACAACACCGGCGCTAAACTATGGCGCTATTAGCACCATGGTTGGGGCCGGTGTTGTAACGGGTCCGCCATGGTTCAATGGGGAATTACCACCCCATTCCAAGGTTGGCGGGCCGGTAATTCCCCATTGAACCATGGCCTATTCCCATTCCTATTTTCGCCCCATATGGCTCTATGGGAATGGGGAAGGCTCTAAGTACGGTACCGCAAATTGTGGTACCGTACGTAGCACCAAGGTCCCTTTGCGGGTCCCTACTTTAACGGCTGATCTAGACCAGCCGTTCAGGTCGGGTCCTGCAAAGGGACCTCGTAGTAAGGCGCTAAGTGTTTAACGGTGCTGCAGCCTTTTACGGCGCCGTTAAACACTTAGCGCCAGGGTCCTAATGAGGCCTTAGGTGTTTACCTGGACGCAGAACTAAACATGCAAAAACATGTCAAAGCTATTGCCTCTTCTGCAGCTTATTCCACCAAATTCAGAAACCTCTCCAGAAGATTCCTTACCCCCAACAACAGCCTCACCCTAGCCAGAGCCTGCATAGGTAGCAAACTGGACTACTGCAACGCCATCCTAGCGTGGACCTCAACCAAAAATATCACAAAACTCCAATTGCTCCAAAACAACGCTCTAAGAGCAGTCTGGGGCATGAAACGATCCAACCACATCTCAGAAATTAGACGGGAGGCTCACTGGTTTCCCATCAAAGCTTGTATTGAATTTAAACTTCTCACTATCACTTACTGCGGCTTACACAACACTGCCCATCCTTACCTCATGAACGTATCACTAAGAAACACAACACGCGCAATCTCTGCTCCACCGCCACCATTCTAGCCTTGCACATACCTAGGTTTGCCAGAAAGAGAGCTGTGGGCTCCTGCTTCACTCCCACCCTCTGGAACGCTCTCCCTCAGCATATTGAAGATGAACCTGCTTACGCACTCTTCTGTAAGAAAGTCAAAATGTCTCTGTTCAGCAAATATCTCTAACTCTTAAGCTTGATGTCCTTGCTTTATATGATGAATTATCTATGTTGAAATATAATCTTCAAACCTTCTTGCAACCCAACATGTACTGCATTCTTAGCGCTGTAATATCTCCGAGTCTGGCAGCACCAACAAATACAATAAATTAAATAAATAAATAATGCAACAAGCTATGCTTTGCAAAGAGAGACGCAGTAGCTCAGAGGTTAGATCGTGGGTTTCCCAAATGCAAGGTTGCAGTGTGCATGAACATTCTCAAACTGGGAAGTTGAGCTGTGCTTTGGGAAGAAACCAATAGAAGTTTTTTTGTTTACTTTAATAAACATATTGTTTTATCTTTATTTCCATCACTAATTACTCTGAGAGAGAGAGCGAGCAGTATCTGTGTTTATCCCAACCAGCATTATATGATCCAGGATTGGACTGGCCTAAAGGGCACTAGGACAATGCTTAAAGTTCCCGCTTATGATTGCTGTGTGGGCAGTTTATAAGGGCACAATGGTCTGCTTTTTCATAAATCACTAATCTAGTTTCAACCAAGGTTACTAAGCAAATATGTTTTCAAATGCATTACTTGCAACATATTTTACAGAAAAAAGCCTTGTGTAGTTCTCAGTCTGTTCTGGATCACAATCAATTATAATGTGTGATTCGTGGCCACTTTGTCATTGGTGCCTGGACTGATTTTGTGCTCCAGTCTGACCCTGGTGAGTTTCCAGATGCACCTGCTTCCATTACAGATTTGACAGCTATGTTATAATGTTAAAATGAGATGAACATGATTGGCTTAATATGAGTGCTGAGATAGAAAAAACGTTCTAAACCCAGCTCACATATCCTGTCAGGAACTTACCTTTATTCTTTGATCACAAAAAGCCGCAACAAAGTGCAGCCTTCTAAAGTAGTACTAACAGCTACCATCCTTTTTAAGGAACAATCATATTAGATAAATAAAGATATGGAAGGAAAAGGGTCATGTTACACAACAAACAAACGCACGCACGCACGCCACTAAACGCTCAGGTCGTCCCTCTTGAAGCGGATGTAGAAGATTCATTTCTTTTCTTTGCATTGCACCACCTGCGGTTTTGCTTTTTCGATTACAAAAATGAGGGACTACAAGTCGCAAAATGCAAAAAGAAAAACACGTCTTTGATGAGCTACTCACGTCTGTTGTCGGGCAACATGAGAGCTCTGGTATACAGACACATGGGGCCTGATTCCCAGAGGTTTTGCTGTGGAATTGCGCCATTATAAAACGCTTCTGTAAATCAGGCCCACAGTCTCAGACAGAGTAACTACTGTTGGGGGTCTGTCGGCACCCCCGTGCGTGCCCGTGAGCCCCTCAACCCACAGACCTCACTCGGCACACGTCTGTGTAGTTCGGGCTCCCCGGTCGCTCTGTTGCGGCCGGGCACGCCCCGTTTATTTAAGCCGCACGCGGCGACGTGCAACGTCACGCCGCCGCGTGCGCAGACCCTCACGGGGGAACGCCACACTCCTCCTTTTTCGGGAGGAACAACAATACCACACATTTCTAAATGTTACACCGCACACAAAACAACAACAAAAACTCAGAGCCCATGCCCCTTTAATATCAGCCACCCGGGTCCCCTCACTCCGGGATGCACTCAACCGGTCCTAGTACATAGTCACCGAGGTAGGCAGGTTTCCCTCGCCCAGCCCTCTGGGGGTACCTCACGCCTACCTCCACCGCAGGACTCCCCATCGTCCCAGTCCCTCGATGTGGCGACACCGGGACTTCCCCCGGGGTGTATCTTCATCCGGGAGGTCCACCTCATCGGGGTCCGGCGGGAGCTCCGCTCGAGAGTCACCCAGCTTCTTGAAGAAACTCACATTTCGAGTGACGGCCGATTTCCCATCCGAGGCCGTCACCATTGACCCTTTTACGGCTACCACGTCCAGTGGCTCCGGTTCGTACGGGAGCGAGAGCTTGCCATGAGGATGTCGATTCCGGATCAGTACCTCGTCACCCGGCTCTAGCCGCTGCAGACGGAGGCCCCGCCGCAGATTCTCCTGATTTGTCCGTGTCTGTCGCTCAGCCTCCACCCCTTGATCGTCTATCACGCCGGGCTCCTTTTCCTGTACCTCCGGCAGGAGGCCTCGGGGGCATCGTCGGAATAGGACCTCAGCTGGGGCAACCCCAGTCGAGGCGTGTGGGGTGGTGCGGTACACCCTCAGGAATTGATACAATGCCCGCTGGAGGGGCTGGCCCTGCCCTTGGGCTATCCGGAATGTTTTATTCAGTGTTCTCATCAGCCGTTCTGCGTCCCCGTTTGCACGGGGCCACAACGGGGAGACCTTCCTGTGTATCACTCCACAGCTCTCAAGGAACTCCGAGAACCGTGCACTCTGGAACGGGGACCCATTGTCCGAGCACAGAGTCACCGGAAAACTATGGGTGGCAAAGATCTTCTCCACTGCTCCCACCAAGTGCTCAAACGCCACTGACTCAACGAACTCTACTTCTGGGTACCGGGAGTACTCGTCCACTATGGCCAGGAAGTGGGTGCCCACTGCCGTGGACCCAAAGTCCGCATGTACGATCTCCCCCGGCTGGGTCCCTCGTGGCATCATCTCGATTTCAGGTTCACGCTGCACCGGGGAGGCCGCCTGGCACCACACGCAGGCCGCCACGAAGTCGTCCACCTTCCGCTCTAGCTCGGGGAACCACACCTTCAGCCTCAGCCTCGCCTTTGTCTTGGCGGCTCCCTGGTGCCCCTGGTGTGCCAGATTGATGACCTCATTGATTTTGGAACCAGGCACCACCAGGCGATCGCCCCGCAGCAGAAGGCCTGACTCCGAGAAGGACAACTCGTCCTTCACTTTCCAGAGCTGTTCCAGGGTCACTTTGGCCTCTTGAGTGCGCCCCGCCACCATCTCCAGCACGGACTTCCAGGATCCCGACCGCATCAAGCTCCTCAATATTCGGAAGCACTCGTCGTCGGCCGCAGCTGCCTCCAGTTCTGGTAGCGGCATCGCGTTGGGGGTGGCACCCTCTACCACCATTCTGATGTGATCATCGGCCTCTTCGGCGCAGGTGTCCTGCACTGGACCTCCACGCCCTCCCGGGTGTCGGGACAGGTAGTCAGCCGCGTTGTTGGCACCCGGCCGGTATATCAGGGTGACTCCATATTCCAAAAGAGCAAGCATCCACCTCTCGATTCTGGCCGGAGGCTTCGATGATGATCCAGCCATGATCGGGAGCAGCGGCTTATGGTCAGTCACCACCGTTACAGGTCTTCCCAGCACATACAGACGAAAATGCCTACAGCCCCAAAGGACAGCCAGGGCTTTGCGTTCTATTTGGGAATACCTCTGTTCTGTTTCTGAGAGGGCTTTGCTAGCGTAGGCCACTGGTCTGATCCTTCCATCTCGGCCCACCTGAGTAAGCACTGCTCCCAGACCGAATGGGCTTGCGTCCACAACAATTTCCGACTCGAGAGCCGGGTCGAAGAAAGCCATGGTGTCCTCTGCCGTCAGGGCACCCTTAATGTCCTCAAACGCCGACTGCTCCAACGGACCCCACTGCCAAGCTGTTTCCTTCTTCGTCAGGGCCCTGAGCGGCTCCGACCTCGAGGCCAGGTTCTGGATGAAGCGCCCGCAGTATGTCACCATACCCAGGAAGCTTTGCACGTCCGATGCCGATTCAGGCGGTTGTGCCGTCTTGATGTCACAGACTTTCCTCGGGTCCGGCGACACACCGCCCTCCTTAAACACGAACCCAAAGAACTCAATGGTCGGGCGCAGGAACTCGCACTTGTCCTTGTGGAGGGTGAGTCCCAACGACTGCAGCCTCTCGAGGGTCCTGGCAAGGCGTTTCAGATGGTCCAGCTCAGTCTTAGCGAAGACCAGAATATCGTCACTAATGTTGAGGACACCCTCCAGATCTGCGAGGGCGCCTCGAATTATGTTTTGAAACACTTCGGCTGCTGACGATACTCCGAAGCTCAGCCGCTTGTACCGATAGAGTCCCCTGTGAGTGGTGAAGGTCGTGATGTAGCAGGACTCTGGGTGGAGGACAACTTGATGGTATCCTGCTCGTAGGTCCAATTTGGAGAAGAACCTTGCCCCTTGAACTTCTGCAATTATGTCGTCAATGGTCGGGGTCAGGTGCCGCTCCCTCCTGATGGCCTTGTTGGGCAACCTCATGTCCACACAGATCCGGACAGAGTCTGGCTGTTTCGGTTTCCTCGCAACCACGATGGGGGACACCCAGGGTGTTGGGCCCTCCACCTTCTCGATTATGTCCAGGTTCACCAGGTTGTCTAGTTCCTTGTCGACCTGGTCCCTCAGGTGGAAAGGGACCCTTCTGTGCTTCAAAGCCACCAGCTGCACCGACTCATCAATGTGAAGCCTCACCGGGTCGCCATTCATTCTTCCAATGCCCTTAAAGATGGCAGCGTACTTATCCAACAGGTCGTTTATGTCTTCTAAGTAAACTGAGTACGCGAAACTCACGATGCCAAGAGCCTCCGCCGCCGCACAACTCAAGAGGGTGTTGCTGCTCACTGGAGTCACGTAGAAACGGGCCTTGATCATGGACCCGTCATGCTCTACCTTTGCAACGAATGCTCCGTCCAGTGGCAAGGGCTCCCGCCCACCAAACGCAAAGATGCGGGCCCTCGGCATCGCCAGACTCGGTGGTGGTTTGAGCGCGGCATAGTGTCCCCTCGCCATTACGTTGACTGATGCCCCAGTGTCGACCAGCACCGGGACAGGCGAGCAGTTCACTTCCACCACGCATCTCGGCTGTCTCCTGCTCTTCCCTTTGAGGACTTCCATGCTGGAGACAAAGAAGATGTTCTCCTCGTCCTCCTCCTCAGCGTCCTCCGCCGGAGCATCTTCTTCCGCGTGGTCTGCTTGAGCCACATTGGGCGGCCGATTCTGGTGAGGAGCCCAAAGCCGGGGTTGTCCTTTCGGAGTCAGTACGGGTAGGGCCGCCCTACATACCCTCGAGAAATGGTCGGGTACCCCACATCGGCCACAGATCTTCCCTATTGCCATGCATTCAGATGAGTGGGGGAGGTCATAGCCGCACTTCTGGCAGGACTCCACAGGCTTTCCCGCTCTGTCCCTGGCTGTTCCACCGGGCCTACGCACCCCTCTACCGCCCCGCCAGACGGCGCACACCTCTTCAGGCCGCGTGGTGCGGGATCCGGCTTCCATTTTGTTGGCTCGGGCCTCGGCTACCTCATGACATCGCCCCAGCTCAAGAATGCGGGGTAGAGTGAGGCCGGGCTCTCTCAGGACCTGTCGCCTCAACTTGCCAGATGAACAAGCCTGGATTAGCATGGTCCGCATCATGTCCTCAGCATCTCCCCACGCACACCCTTGGGAGAGGCGGCGCAGGCGACCATAGAAGGTGTCAAGAGTCTCATCGTCCTTCTGCCTGGCCGACAGCATAACAAATCTCTCGTAGTCCACGTTGGCAAGGGGAAGGAAGTGTGCGAGGAGAGCGGCTTTGGCCTGGTCGTAGGAGTTATCCACTGGAGTCAATGATTCAAATATCTCCTGGACAGAGGCTCCCGCTGAGTATAACATAGTGGCTATCTTACTGTCATTGTCCGTCACTTGGGCGGCCCTGAAGTACATGTCCAGGCGTCCAATCCATCTTCTCCACCGGGGGCCCAGGCTGGACGGGGGACCTGTGGTGTCAAATTCTGGAATGGGCTGCAGGGCTGCTTGCGCCCTGGCTTGGGCCATGGCCGGAGGAGTTGGCTGAGCGCCCTGCAAAACCCCAGGTCCTGGCTGATTCGGGGGAGCGGTGGCACCAACCGTGGGACTCGGCAGTCCAGATGTTGCAGGTAGTGGTGGCTGCTGGGGAGTTTGCCGAAACAGATCTGCCAAGCCTTCGTCCTGTGAATCCTCCGAGGTCGTGGCAGACGCACCCTCCAGGGCGCCGATGTCACTCATAGGACCGAGCGCACAGGCACCCTCCTTCCAGTTCTGAGGGCCGCAACTCAGTCCCCTCCCCACACCAAGACTTGTCAGCAGACCGTGCCACGTGGGCCCACCAGACCCCTTACTGCCACCACCCTCGTGATGATGAAGGGGTTGAAGAAGATGCGACAGACGAAGGCCGCCGCAGACCTCCTTGATGTGGATGTCCCAACAATTGAGCTCGAAATATTGGAGTGGGCTGAGAAGGCCCAGCCACCTCAGTCCTTCTCCGAGCTATCACACGACGTAGGGGACCCAAAACAGGTCAAAACGTCAAAACCCAGGCATGGGCCTGCAGGTTAGGCTGCCCACACTCAGCATGTCCAAAAATTTGGCTCAGATCACCTTCCGACTCCAAACCGGAGCTCCTGGAAGTTCCGCAGCCACGTGTGCAAAATGGCCGCCAGCCGCGTGTATGGTCCGCGGCCACGGCGTGAGACGAAACATCCGCGGATGTTCCGACACAGGAAGAAAAATTCCGGGATGGCTCTCACCGCCGGGCCCGGGCATCCAATACCGTCGTCGCCACTGTTGGGGGTCTGTCGGCACCCCCGTGCGTGCCCGTGAGCCCCTCAACCCACAGACCTCACTCGGCACACGTCTGTGTAGTTCGGGCTCCCCGGTCGCTCTGTTGCGGCCGGGCACGCCCCGTTTATTTAAGCTGCACGCGGCGACGTGCAACGTCACGCCGCCGCGTGCGCAGACCCTCACGGGGCAACGCCACAACTACTATGAAAGAAAATCAAACACATTTGGTTATACTTTGCGCCCTGTCAATTGCAGTCTGGCCATAAGAGCAGGGCCGACTGCCAGTCGCTCCTGCTACAAGAAAACACGCGAGCATGTGCTCCATTTACTGTACAAAGAGGTTGGGACAAAAATCATTGTTCACGTGGACCTTCTGCAAATGGATTATGACCACGTGCCATGGTGTTGGGTGATTTCTGCATTGCCATCCTATGGTTGCTGGTGTGTGTCAAAACTCTCTCTCTCTCTCTCTCTCTCTCTCTCTCTCTCTCTCTCTCTCTCTCTCTCTCTCTCTCTCTCTCTCTCTCTCTCTCTCTCTCTCTCTCTCTCTCTCTCTCTCTCTCTCTCTCTCTCTCTCTCTCTCTCTCTCTCTCTCTCTCTCTCTCTCTCTCTCTCTCTCTCTCTCTCTCTCTCTCTCTCTCTCTCTCTCTCTCTCTCTCTCTCTCTCTCTCTCTCTCTCTCTCTCTCTCTCTCTCTCTCTCTCTCTCTCTCTCTTCTTCCTCCTTTGTAGAGAGAATCCCCTGACAGAAACCCTTTTACGAAAAGCATTCCCTTCTGATGAAAAGCACTGCTTTTTCTCTGTTACCGACAAGCATCATTGCAGAAACCCATGTCATAAAACACGGTTTTTAAATACTGACGTCCATTTTTAATAGTCCACCTATGGTCTCTTAAACACATTACAGTACACAAATGCCCATAATTTCAGAATCAATTAGTGACTTGAAGTGGTAATCGCACTGAGGCAAACTTTCGGAGTTTTGGTCTTTAAACTGGGCTCTCTCTTCAGTCCTGTCAGCTGTGAAAATGGGTCTCTTTTTAACCAATAATGGATCCACGAGATTAAAGGTGAAGCAATGAATTACTGGAAGTGACAGCCCAGCGTGCTGGCAGGGCCGGCAGGGGGCCCTCTTTTGTTTTTCTCCACTTTGACCTCCAGAGCCACTCTGTGCCTGTGGGAACTGGACAAGAAGAATGCGTGGGCGGGGGTAGCAGCACAGCAGCCCGCAGCTCCTGCCCCTGGTCAAAGCCCGCCTGACATTCTCCTGCTGAACGTATTCTGACATCACCCCAGTCACACCTCCAGAGTAATCTATTAGTTAGCTCTTTTCAGCTCCACTAATGAAAAACAATGGCCTCTGCTCTAGGATTAAGAGGAGGATAAATTCTCTAGGCAAACTAAACTGCTCAGTGGGCTCTGGCGGGGGAGCTTTCTTTAACAGTCCATGTCACCACAGTGCATGTGTTTTCCAGTGAATTCATTCCTTTCAGCGCCACTAATGGAAAACGAAGGCGTCAGCGAGAGGTGGACTGGTCTACAGCGAAGTTGAATGCAACTTAACAGCCAGTGGGACTGGGGCAGAGTCAGTGGCAGAATGGGACATGCATCTAGCCCAGTCACTGCGCGACTGGCCTGCCTACAAGAGGCACTTATGTATTTAGAAATCAATCGTTTTCACTAGGGACAGTCAGCCTCTGCTTACAGTAAGAGGCAACGTTCTACTGCAGGAAGTGTAAAAGGCGCAAACAAACTGCCCTACAAGTAAAGCAATGGGCACTCTGAATGACTGAAGCTAGAGCAGGCTGCTCTTTTAATACAAATGCGTGTTTCATTGAAACCGTTCCTGGCAAGAAATGAAAGCAGGGTAACACAATATTAATGCACTCTTCTTCTGGAATAGCGTAGATGATGCTTACCTCTGAAAAAAGAGGATGCTGAATGTCTGTCTTGTAGTTAACTAGTTGTAAGGCTTCACGAATAAAGGCCCTGTTGGTATTTACTTGTTAAATCTCCCGCCTATAAGGCTGGGTAATCTTTCCCAAAAATGACACGCACATTTTTTGGGTACTGATCGAATTTTTCAATAATTAGCACATATTTGGGGGTCCCTTTTGGGGTAGTAACCAGCCCCCCTCTCTCCCCTCACCACCCCAAAGCATCCCGAGGGGCAGAGCCAGCCTCAAAAGTTTATGGGGGTTGGATGGTAGCTTTGTAAACTGTTAGTGAAACAGGACATTAAACCTATTGAGCTACTGATTACCCCCCAAACTCCCCCATCCTACCGCGCCCTCCCCAAACCCAGGAGGCTGAGTAGATATTAGGCTTTCCTTTGGCCCATTAGATCCATCTTTCACTCCAGCTCACCAGAGGCATAGCCAGGATTCTGTAACAAGTGGGGCCTGGAGCTAATGTAGAAGAGAAGAGCCCGCAGAAGGAAGGGCACTTGTCGGCCCCCAGCCAAATGCACAGGAGTGACAGAGAGTAGTGAGGGAGGGCGAACCAATCAAGGGGTGGGTGCATTTTTCAGTACACTTTCTCTGATAAATTAGGTAAAAAGCCACACAGTTTTCAATCGGTTTTGCAGGGTAAGACATAAAAAGTCCATTAGATGGCAAACCACCAACAATGCACAGGAGCATTTTCTAACACATTTCCATAGTGCATTTGCCCACTATATGCCAGTACTATACAAGTGTGAAAAAGCATTTTTATATTCATTGTGCTCACACATGTCCATTCTGGTGCACCAATATATGCCACTATTACCACATAGGAAAATACTCATGTTTACTTTGTCCATAATGCCAGTAAGGATACTATAACAAAGCATGTTTATGCAGGCTCTGCCAATACATGCCAGTATCCCCATGCAAGAACATACTCCTGTTGGCTTTGCTTTAATGGCAGTGGAAAAATGCCATGCCACAGTAAGAAAACATATAGTGGCTGGCTACACAAATCCCCCACTCCCAATATAAGAACTCTGATCATGTTGTATTTTCTCCCTAACGGCAGTAAAAAAATGTCACACCACAATAAAAAAAACATGTCCTTGCGGGCTGCACGAATGCCCCAACACCAATGTAAGAATATGTATGTTGCCTTTGGCCTTAACACCAGTAGTAAACTGCAATACCACTGTCAGAAAACATGCTCTTGCTGGCTAGCCGGTAATATAGCACAGCGGGCTGAGCGCATGCTGTTGTAATCTGATTTAGTGATTCTCAGGTTCAGTTCCTGCCAAGGCCAACTCAGTCTTTCATACTTCAAAATGACCTCCCTGGTCTCTACCCTCCTCCATGGAACTTGCACTATTATGTTGCTTTTGCACCTTGTTACCTCTCTCTCACTCTGTACTGTACTGTGTTTTCCCTGCTCACCAAGTTGTACCAGCGCCGTTATACTTACGAGTTTGGGCGCTGTCAATAAATGCAATAAAAAAAAATATAAAGCTCATTAAATGAGAGCAAACGTAGGTTGGGTGATACATTGTATGTACATATGTTCTCTGTACAGCGCTTTGGCGAAAGCGTTTTATAAATAACATGTTTTCATTACAGAAATCCCCCCCATATAAGAACACTTATGTTGCACTCATCATGTTATATTCCCCACATGTAAGAATATTTATGGTGCCTTGGACCTTAACACCAGTAAAAAAAAAAAAGCCAAGTCAAAATAAGGAAACATGCCCTCCCCATGTAAGATCACTCATGTTGGCTTTGCCCTTAATGTGAGTACAACATTCCATGCCACTAAGACCCAGTCAGGCCAGCTCCACTGTAGTATTTCCCCCGACCCCCCTCCAACTCCACCATCACATAAAAACACTCAAGTTGGCTTTCCTTTGCCCAAAAACGGCAGTAAAACATGGCATGACCGTGTCAAAAAATGTTCATGCTCCAATGCCCCTCCCAACCAGTCATGCACCCACACAGCTGATATGTCATTCACAGGAGCACCGAAAACATTAAGACTGTACGCTCACAAACAGACGCAGAGTACACCATTCACACTGCATTAATTCATAGGTGTGCACTTGTAGACACCTCCTAGCATACAAACATACACCCACGTGCACACTCCCTTGCATGCATGCACACATATATTCATACAAGCATGTATACATACAATTCCTGCATGCACACACATGCATTTTTATTTGGTTATTGGTAATTTTTGAAAGTATGGGCCGTGCAAAAGTTGAGCCAGCACGTAAGCCTTTAGCTGCAACATGGGGATGGCGGGGGCTACCGATATACCCATGGCAGGCTTTTGTCCTCTGCTGCTACCTTCACTTCAATGCCTTTTTTTTTTCTTAAGTAAATACACTGCTCTCCACGTGCGAAATGTGACAGGTTCTAGCAGTCTGAGCCCCGGACTGGACTTAACAGCAAAGTGATGCCTGCTGCCAAACTGGGGGGCTTTAGCGCTCCCAAGCCCTTGCCTGGGGCCGCCCCTGTCCCCCCCGTTGCTTTCCATGTCCTCCTTCACCACCCCAGCAGCCGAAAAATTATGTAATATTTTGAAGATAGAAATACGTTTAACTTTTCTGTCTGGGAAGGCTGGGCCTCAGAGGGCAGTGGGGCATGCTCCTAAGCCCTGTGGGGGTATTGGGTACAAATATTGTATCCCTTTGTGACCTCAACCCCCTACATCACCCCTCAGATAAGCTGCCAGGGAAGTTTGAGATTTTCATGGTGCAATAAAATGCCTTCTGCTCTGTAGTAGGTGGATGAGCATTGGTTTCTAAACACTCACTCATCCCCAAACTACGACTAGACCAGCCATGGTCTCAATAATAAAGGTCAAACGGGCACAGCATGAATGGTATACCTCCTTCGCCTCTTATGGCAATGTGGACTAAGGGCAGGATACACTCTTCAAGATGAATGTGAGCTAGTAAATAAGCATCTGTCAAAATATTATTGTGGTACTAGCATCAAAGCGACTGAGTACCAAAGTTCTATTAAAAAAATAGGAGCTTTTAATTAAACTAAATAGACAAGTAACTACTGAAAAATGCTATTAGCCCACTCCTGAGTAAGAAGACAGAGAGTATGCAGACATTTGGATTAAATGTCACTCTAAGTCTAAAAACAGGTTTAGATTGGCAAGCAGCAATGCTCAGTTTAATGTATATGTCTTTTAGAAAGGAAAAGCGAGGGACCTGAAATTGCATGTAGGCCTTTAAAACCAAACCAAGTGACCAGAAACACTACAGATACCTTTAAGTTTTGTTCTTTGGGATTGACAACATCAATACATGTACCTGAAAGCTTTCTGAGTCAGCGCATTCGGGATCGAGTTAATGAGCGGGTTGGCTAACACAAGGTGCATTAGTACCTGGTACGAAGAAACTTGGAAAAGGCAGATGATGTCAGGATCAGTTTAGCTCACAAGTGGTCTGAAGTCGGACCCAGAGCACAGAGCTGTTCATTGGTTCTTGGGTTCCTGGGAGACCTTGTCCAGAATTTGCAAGGATAAGATGAGTCCTTCTTCTGCCCTTCCCATCCAGGAAGGTTTCCAGAGAGCACATGCAGGGGCTGCCAACATTAGTGAGCAGAATCCTGGTTACCAGTTTCCCGGAAGCTGGCAGACCTTGTTCAAACAATGTTACACCACGAAGGGCCCTCTGGGATGAGTGAGGGGAAGGTCTTGCTCCTTCCTTGAAGTCTTTATCTTCACCGCTATGCCAGATGACTTTGGAAGGCTGTGTCCCAATAACGTTCCAAGTGAAATCTCTTCTTCTGATGTTTAAAGATGTTTCAACTAAGGGGGGCTTTTACCCCACTATGTAGTCAATTTGGCACAATGGAGTTTGCAATTTCAAGTATTCTGTAAATGTCCAATCATGGTTGACATGGCAATAGTCTTTTCCTGCTGATGCCAGTCCCAGAAAGCTTTGTCTGCAGGAAGAAAGTGTAAGTGGCCTAAGAAATCCAAAGCTGGTGGAACCCGTCTCCTGTCTAAAACGTCTCACCTGAGCTACTATGAGTCCTCCTTCTACACTGTTTGCCTTGCATCAAAGAAGCTCCAGTAATTACCAGCCGGGTGTAGATCGCCCCATTGTCTTGTTGGGGATTGCTTTTGAAGCATTTTATTCTCTGCTAATCCCCATGGGGAGTATATCCCGTCCTCCTGGTAAGGTGAGAAACGTCAGAGAGAACTGAAGTTCTTTATAGGGCACAGCCCCAGACAAGGCTACATACACTCGCACAGTTGAATGAGAAACCATGAGTCACGAGCAACCGGATTGACAATAAAATGACATCAAAAAGGCATGGCCAGTATAATTGTAGATTCCCACAGATCACTATATCAAACCAGGTATATTTCATATCTGTTTATTTATCAAACTGCCACCAGACCTAAGGGATGAACAATTATACTGAAAGCGGCTTGGTTACTTTCAAAGAGATCCTCATTTTGATTTAAAAAAATGAAATTGCAAAATGTTGAATAATTTTGCTACTATTTATGCCGGCAAGACCCGTAGTCATGATGTTCCCACAAATTTGCAGATGGCTGCCACCTTTGTAGCAGATTTGGCACCCACACTGGGTTTACAGTTTTTAGTGAACAAATGGAGCACTTTTGAAAGTGCCTCCCCAGTGCTGGTAAAGGTGAATTTATTTTCAGGAGACTGTCAGGAATGTGCATGTTTATCTGTTGCTGCCGCATCGCCAAACTACATCGAAGTATGTCAGTAGACAGGATTCAACATAGAAAAGACATGTGACTATACGTTTTAGTATGGAGCATTTATGAAAGCCAGGCCTCATTAGCAGATCTCACTCTCTGAGATAGAATCAATAGTATCATTTTGTATTAAAAATCATAAAATATCAGGCTTGTACACCCTCAAAGATACCATTCTGTCACAAATGTGATGCCAAAGCACCAAAAATGCAGGTGATTCGACAAAACCCCCAACACCCAGGCATACATGGCAATATGCAAGGGGAAGATTGCGCTGGAACGAAGTCAGTTTGTGTATTTGTAAAATGTGTATTGTGCTTAGAAGTAAAATTGATCATTAAACATTGACATGCCACTTTTAAACTGAGAACACTTGAGCTTCAGATTTGGTTCTTCTCAGAGGAGACTGGGGAGCAAAAGATGACACACTCAGGCAACATGGCCCTCCAGAATGTCTCAAAGGTGGTTGAGATAAATCTTATCAGGAGGCAGGTCCTCGTTAATAGCATTGATATATACATATATTCAGTAAAAAGTTTGTTAAAGGGACGTTATGGTTAAGTTGCACTAATAAAAACCTATGAAATTCAATGAAAAACCATTGTTAAAGGGACATTATGGTTAAAGGAGAGTTCCGGGACTTTTTTTTTATTGTCCCTACGGTTCGGCCATGTGTTTTTAAGCATAACTCGGTAGATCGTAGAAAACTTTCCTATGGACCTTACCCGACTTTTCGTCCATTAACGCACTCGAAATCAGCCGCCATTTTCTGATAATCCTATCATTTCCCCCCATCGCCCTGGCTCACCTGCTTTTGCGGCACTAAATCAAATCCCCCGCCCCTGAGCCTGACATCAGCAGACGCGTACCGCCCATTTCCCAACGCCAAAGCACGTTTCGTGTCAACAATCGCTGCGCCTCAGCTAATGAAGGGTCGCCATGGAAATGGCAGGACGCCTCTTTCCTCAATAAGTATAAACACACCGTTTCACAACACACAGCAGCAGATTTTCGATTCCATTACTCTCTGTGTGTTACTTTGAGTATTCTGTGACTCGTTTCTGTGCTCTGGTCAGCTACCTTCGTTGATTGTAGCCCGTGTGAACAGATACCAGTACCACCGCTATAAATTATTTTACTTTCTTTACCACACAATGGCTACAATAATGCCGTATATGTACGAGCCCGAGTACACCGAGGAAGAACTACTGGAAAGGCAAGCACGCGAAAACGATGGGGATTCGGACGGCAGTTGGGAGGACCAGTCAACGGATGAAGAGCCTGGACCATGTCGCATGGACGGCGTCTCCACCTGGTGCACGTGCAATCGGTGCGAGCTAATGCCAACCGAGGAGGAGAACTGCTGCTGCCGTGAAAATTCCGGGTGCTTGGCCTACATTTCGGAAGGCGAGCCAAGTCCGCAATGCATCACCGAGCTGCCAGAGTTCAGGGAAGCCTGCCTCTCACGGACCGTGTTGAGGATGATGATGGTGCTTATGCACGAACTTTGCGGCACTGTTCGTCCGCGTAATCCGAGTAACGAGTAAGTATACTCTGGTTGTGATGTCAGTGATGCCACTACTATTTCATGGTCGTCTCCCACATATAAAACTACATCTACAAATCATTCGAATGCATGTAAATTGGTTCCATGTTGTGCATTTTCTAGATAGAATTTATTTCAAAGCAGAATGACATTTTTTACCTGAATCGACAGTGATAAGAAAGTTGTCATTTTAATACAGTTTGCATCATTCATTTTCACAGGTGGTACAGGCTGGTGGCCTATCGTTGCTTCACTTGGTGGCTTCACGGGAGGCTCGGACACCGCGTTCGGAGAGTAATACCTGCCTGTGCGGTACTTGCCATTAGACAACATTTCCCCAGCGACAGTGGACAATACCGCGGATTTTCCCTGGATGTGCTGCAACCGCAACTTTACAATGTGTAATGTTTATTATTTATGTTCAATTGAAATTAAGATCTAAAATAAAACCCAACATATATTTTAACAATGGTTGTTTTGATTTTTTAAATGAATCTAGTGTGTCTCCATTGAATAGTCTTCCTGTGCCTTGTCTTGTCACACCACATGTCTCCGGCCAGCATCCTCCCTCACGCTGGCCGCCCACCTTCAATCCACATAACCGTTGAACCCATATGCAGCAGACATACATATGTTATTTTGCGGGTTGGCATCAAGCCTCCCGGCCTTGCCTCCTCCCCCAAAAATACTTACCACACCACTTTGTTCAAGCGTTGGCAATAAAAGGAAGGCCGTTGGATTTTATTGATACAAAACATGGTTATAGGTAAATAATCAATATGGTTGATCATAATAAATCATCCTTTTGGGCACCGGGTACAGAGATGACCCCCTCTGGCCCGTGCCGCCTTGCCACCACAGGCCAGCCTGCTGCTGACTAACTGCCTAGGGATCCAGGGTCTCCAGGGTGAACTGCACCCATATATTCTCCTGGGAGGGTGAGGTATTTATAAACTCACCCCCCTGCCTTCCATGTACTAGATCCTGCAGCCTGCCTCTTACATGCAGTTAGATGGCCTCTCCTTGGTGAGGCCCTGCGGCAAACGAGTCTTGTCTGCACGACCACCGCCCCAATCCACCCCCCGCCCTATCAAAGGCAGTTCGCACCGGGGTACTTGCGCTGGCAAGTGGAGCTGTCAGGGAGCGATAAAGGCCAAGAGGTGCCAAAGACCATGTACACTTCAAAGTGGTCTATAGAGCATGGGTTGTTGTTCCCATGTCTACCGCCAGACCCCGTGTCTCCTGCCAAGCATCCCCCCTCACGCTGGACGGCCCCCTGCAATCCACATAAGTGTGTCTCCATTCACGAGTCTTCCTGTGTCTTGTCTGCACGACCACCGCCCCAATCCACCCCCCGCCCTATCAAAGGCAGTTCGCACCGGGGTACTTGCGCTGGCAAGTGGAGCTGTCAGGGAGCGATAAAGGCCAAGAGAAGCCAAAGACCATGTACACTTCAAAGTGGTCTATAGAGCATGGGTTGTTGTTCCCATGTCTACCGCCAGACCCCGTGTCTCCTGCCAAGCATCCCCCCTCACGCTGGACGGCCCCCTGCAAACCGCATAATGCCACGACATATACACGTCATTCATTCACAAACACACCCCTGTTTCGAATTCTTTATAACCCACTTCATATTTATAATGAGAACTTCTTTGCACTTTGCTAGTCAACCCCTGAAGGTGCTGGTTATCTGCTCTTCGTCTCTGTGAACTTCCGTGACCACTTCGAGGAAACTCGTCAGTTTGCAACCTGTGAACTGCTCCCTGTTCTACGACAAGAAACTACTCTGATCCCTGCATCTAACTGTTTGCTCGTCAAGGTAAGGCCATGTACCATACTCATTTTGCGTCCAATTTCTTTTCGTTCAAGACAGTACATGCAAGGAACTAATCACATGTTCTGAGTTTAGTCAAATTATTTTTCTATTTTTTTAAAGTTATTCAAATACTTATCCGCATGTGAATAACGTGTATAGTTCCAAGAACCAAAACATACCTTGCATTGAACCTTTTATGTGTCATTTAATTTTTTAACACATTGGTATTCATAGAGAATTGTTGATCTTTACTTTTCAGAACTTTCCACAATGCCTGCCTGTTCCATTGGCGGTTGCCCTTCGAAGACCCATAATAAATCTGAAGGTACTATAATGCATGTTTTCCCTAAGACAATAGATCAGATAAGAGAATGGGTCCGATATTGCGGATGTCCACCCTCTGAGCTTGAAAGTAGAGTCCTAGAAGTCTTTGCGGACAAGAGGGGTGATCGATACCGCATCTGCAGCAGGCACTTTACCTCTGACATGTACTCCACATCATTGCTAATAAAGAAGAACACACCGCGAGCGAGGCGAAAATTGCTCTCAACTGCTATTCCCACTCTATTCGTCCACATCCCTCCACTGGTGAGTCAAGTTTACGTATTTATCTCTCGGCCTTGCGGTAGTGTGTAGCATTAGCTAACAATAATTTCCCCATTTATGTATCCACTCAATATGAAGGCGGAAGATTCTCCATCCGTGTCGTTATTGCAGTCATCAGCCACTTCAAGCGCCTATCGGGTAATGTTACTTGGCTATTCTGCCACTGACTTGTTTTAGGCATGTAAATCAATAGTTTTAATTTATCGTGTAATTATTTTACCTAATGGTACACCCTTGTACTCGTCCTCTAGTCTTTGTTTTCAGTTATAATTATTGTTATCCAAAATAATTCAAGTACTGTCTTTCAGGGAGATGCTGAGGAGTCCAACGTATTGACGACTACCGTTGATGTCACTCAGATGCTCGAGGTACGTTTCAGGACAGTTCCATCGATGGAGATCATCAGATCTTGCATTCTTGTAGCGTGATTGTTACACACAATGTTTCTTTCGTTTTTAGCCATTGATATGTCCTTCTGTCGTCGCCCTCCTATGTGTCTTCTTTTTTCAATATTGTGTTAATTACTAATGAAAGTCCTATGTTTCAGGGAGTCGATGGAGCATTAGTCCAAGAAGAAGGGGGAGCGTGCAGTTACGGGTCGGCGCAACAGCTTGCAGAAGTGTGCACCGCAGTTACATCGTCCCTTGATGTTCTTATGCATTTCGAGGTATGGATACCGACAGTTCGATCAAGCGAAATCATATGACGTGATTACATCCGCTATACTTCCTTCTTTATTAACGCAAGTACTATGTTTCAGGGAGATGACGGAGCTTCTTCTACAAGAACATCACCCCTAGTAGTTGATGCAGATCTCTGGGTGGTGACACTTCCAACGATCGAGCAAATCGAATCATATTTAGATATCCATTATTTATTTTAGACAACTGATCATTTGTGCAGGTCTATTTAGATGAGCCGTTCACGCCTGCACAAACTTTCTGTTCTTTTTATCAAAATAGAAAACCATACTAATGCAATTACTGTGTTTCAGGGAGTCACTGAAGCATCATCTTCAATAATATCATCAATGGAAGTCTATGAGGAGCCCGAGGTATGGATCTTGACAGTTCCATCTAACTAGATCAACAATGCGTGAATAATTGTCGTTTGAATGTTCTACACAAAGCGTTCATTCGTGTTTTGCTATTGAGATGTACGTGGGTATTGGTCCCCAAGTACATTTTGTGTTTTCGATATTATTATACATACTAATGAAAGTTCTATGTTTCAGGGAGTCGATGGAGCGTCAGTGCGTGATGGATGTGCTTATCAGGAAAACATAGTCGTTCCAGCGCAAGAGGAAGTGGAGACATGCACACACGAGTCGGAGCAACAGCGTCCTGATGTTGAAGTTCGAGGCAAGAAAGTTTCAAAGAAAAGAAAGCAAAAGAAGGTTAGTGTCCTGGTCACTATATTATGTTGTTTTTCACTGTTAATAGTTCAATACTGTAAGTTGTGTTTAAACTGAACACCCCTTTTCCAATCTGTCCTCTAGTTGTGAGTGGGTGTACGAACTAGATCTACACAGACAGTGAAGCGAACGAGAGATGTTGCTTGTCAAACCTTTTGGCAGGGACTTGAGACTGGAGAAGCATCGTGCCAATGGGAAGAATATGAAGTGATTGACAACGGAGCTATACCACCACCAGCCATTGATAGTGAATGTCCTCCTGGTAGTTCGGATGCAGTCGGAGATCAATTCACAGAATCCACACCCGCAAAAACTAAGACCGCGAGAAAGTTGAAGAAATTGTTTTATTCACCCATCGCCGGAGAAGGAACAGATGTTGCAATGGAAGAGAATGAAGTAGACGACAATGAAACACCATCAATATCACTGAACACAGTGGAAGACGATATCAGAGATTCTACCTTTCATGTGAGTGACATGTCCTCAACGTTACAGGCCGAACCAGCTGGGATGCAGAGTGACAGTATAAGGAAAGAGGCCAAATTCATTGTATTCGATAGTTGTTTGATTGATATTATTATTCGGATGAAATGTGGGCATTTGGTTGGTGGGGAAGTATGTGGGGAGCCATTGATTAATGTGACTTGTGCAATTCGAGGCACTAACCTTAAAATACATGCCACCTGTACAAAATATCATCCTTTCACATGGTCTGCACAACCTATGCTGGGACAACTGCCAGCAGGCAATCTACTTTGTGCAGCGGCTGCACTTTTTAGTGGTTCAAGTTTTAAAAAATTAGAGTCTTTCTTTCAGTTTGTGGGAATCCATTTCATTGCGAAAACTCAGTTCTACAAATACCAAACCGATTATCTATTTCCAGCCATTAGCGAAGCTTGGAGAATGGAAAAAATGTCTATTGATAGTACATTCGCGGGCAAACGGTTCAGGCTATCCGGTGATGGACAGTGCGACAGCCCAGGATTTTCAGCCAAGTACTGCACCTACCACTTTCAGGACATGGAAAGTAAGAAAATTGTGAGTTCGGTGGTCGTGCAGGTGTCACAAAGTACATCCTCAGTGGCCATGGAGAAAGTTGGCTTTGTAGCATCATTGCAAGAACTACAATCGCGGGGAATGGTGATCGACCTGATAGCCACGGACAGGCACGTTTCAATTGCCAAGACAATGAGAGAACAGTACAAAAATATAAATCACCAATTTGACGTTTGGCATCTTGCAAAATCAATCAATAAAAAATTGTCGGCTGCAGGTAAAAAAAAAGAATTGCAAGGTATTTCACAGTGGTCCAAGTCAATCAGCAACCATCTTTGGTGGAGCTCAAAAACATGTGGAGGGTCGTTGGAAATTCTACTGGAAAAATGGCGGTCAGCAATGCCACACTGTACAAACGTTCACCGATGGAACACGAACCAACATTTCCACAATTGTGAACATGGCCATTTGTCCACAGAGGAGGCACGGAAGAAGAAGTGGTTGATTCCTTCATCACCCACTCACAAAGCCATTGAAAAGATTGTATTTGATAAAACTATAACAAAAGCTTTGAGGGGACTCACGGAATTCTGCCACACAGGAGATTTGGAGGTGTTCCACAATATGTGCCTAAAGTACAGGCCAAAACGATTGCATTTTGGCATGGAGGGCATGATAAATCGGACTCTTTTAGCGGTCTTGGCACATAACCATAATGTTGGCCGTCAACAAAGTAGGACGACCGGAACTTTAGGGACGCTTCGCTACAATAAGGCCTTCACTAAAAGAAGTAAACAATGGGTGATCAAACCAGTGTTTGAGGATATGCAATATGAGTTTATTGAGAAACTTATTGTTGACGTCCTAGATAGGCACATAAATGGAGTTGTGAACGAACCTGTGCAGGGGACAACTGCATTGCCACCCAACATTGCCTCTGTTCCATGTCCACCTAAAGAAGAACTCATTGAGAAATACACATCACGGTTTAAATGATTGTAATTTGATTGTCTGTTCTCTCGAGTCTCCTCATGTCGCAGGCCCATTGAATATGTGTATCTATCCAACCTTGTTCATTTGCGCATTAAATTAAACCAAACAGTAATATAAATCATTTTTCAAAAAATATAGAATGTCTCCGTATTTATGGTTCTGTGGGGCTGCAAAGCACGCAGACAAAATGCAAAGATGGAGTGTAAATTTCAAGTCCTGTGAGAATGCCTTACACTGAATGTAGCTAACTAGGAATGTGTGCTCGTTCAAAGTGAAGGTCAGCTGCTTTGATTTTTTCTCGGGTGCCAGAATGGCCCACGACTCAGTATAAGGTTCTATTGTTATTTGACCTTGACAGGCCGGGACCACGTAAGAAACGATAATGAATATAATTTCAGAAACGAAAGCCATTTCATGTTCGTTCATTAGAAGAAATAACGTCGGCATAGAAGGAGTGGTATTTCGGGGCTGCCCTACGCACAGACACAATGGAAAATGCAAATATAATGTAAGTAACTCTTTAGATGAGTTTATACCGCAATTTAATTACTATACAGTAGCTTTAAAGACGGGTTAAGTTGTACTTGTTCGTTCTATGTGGCATATTGTTTTGTACCGCGCACTATCTTTGGGAGAACCGTCTCCTTTTACGGAAGCACCTCAAAACCTTCCTCTTTGCTTCTGCTTTCTCTCTCCCTCTCCCCTGCTACAACTGGTCCACTGTCTGCGATCTCGGTCCTGGGCCCTTCCACTCTCCACCTGCACTCCCTGTCAACCCCTGCACTGAGGGACTGTCTCAGTATCCTACAGCCCCCCCTTGACGTTTAAAACCCAGTTGCACTGTCCTAGCTATGAAATAATTTCCCGACCGAATATATAAAATGAATAATTTTAATAAAGATCTGATGGTGAGACTAATTTAATTTTTTATGTTTTTCAAACAGGTACTTCACCCATTATTGTCTGTGTCACGAGTACCAGACACCGGCGGATGGCTTTTATAACCGCCAGTTGCTTCTCCGCGTGAACAACGTTACCACCCTGACCATTTTATGGGACGATCGCCAAGTACAAGTATGCCCTTACGCGGTCATAACGGCTAGATGCAACATACAGACCGTTGTGGTGGCCTAGTGCCTCGTCGTTGGAACAGCCATGCGATTATCAGTGCGACCGAAGAGCTTATTTTATCGTAAACCAACACCCTGTGTACTGCACACGAACATCGCTTGCCTCAAGACAAACTATTTTGGATCGAGAGCAAATAAAAATGAAAATCGCTGAATATTCTCTAAACATTTGATGTCAAATAAATGTACTTTACCAAATTTACAATCTTGCGGTTTGATTTAAAAGTACAGTTTCATATTGCGAATTGTGGCGCGCTGTGTTGTGTGAGCTGATCTGTGTTGATTTCCGGGTTCTGTGTGGAGTCGCGTAGAAGACGCCTGGGCGCGTTTGCCTACGCAGCACAGTCACGTCACGGATAGAGGCGGGGAATATGAATGTTTTGATAAAGTCTTTTTCAGGGGCGGGGGATTTGATTTAGTGCCGCAAAAGCAGGTGAGCCAGGGCGATGCGGCAAGTGATAGGATTATCAGAAAATGGCGGCTGATTTCGAGTGCGTTAATGGACGAAAAGTCGGGTAAGGTCCATAGGAAAGTTTTCTACGATCTACCGAGTTATGCTTAAAAACACATGGCCGAACCGTAGGGACAATAAAAAAAAAGTCCCGGAACTCTCCTTTAAGTTGCGCTAATAAAAATCTATGAAATTCAGTGAAAAAACTTTGTTAAAGGGACGTTATGGTTACAAGTAAAACCGAAAACCCCCAGAAATTCGGCAGATATGGTAAGCTAAGCAACCATAACTCGCACCACCACCGTGCACTGCTAACACTAACACCAGGGCCATCAAATATGACATCAAAAATGTCATTGATGACATCACTGATGACATCAAATATAAAATTAACTTTGCTGAAAAGTCCCTACAAAGGGATGTGTTTATAATGTTGGTAACAAGATGTGAGCGCTGATCAGGAGACCTAGAACGAACTACTTAATGTATGAAAGAATGTACTCATCGAAACAAAACATTTTATTGGAGTGTTGTTGTTAATACACAAACCTAATCATGCATACACATAGGCAATGGCTGCAGCATGCACAATAGTAGTACAATATGTTTAATCTGGTAATTTGGTATAGTAAAATAATGAATGCTTATCAGAGTTTTGAGTAATGTTAAACATGGACTTAATAGCTAACAATTCAAGACTTACTACACAGTTGCGTTAGAACAAACAGTTCACATGAAGACCCACAATGCATACAAATCATAGGCACATACAGGGAAACTAAAGTAAGGAAGAAAGAAACAACATCACCAAAAAATGTCAATAACTTTAAAGTTCATCTTCATGTATACAAATGAATTGTGTGTTTGAGGCCTGCTTGTTTCCCCGTTTATGTGCACCATAAGCTGAGACCAAACCCTAAGGAAAGTACTTTAAGAACATACGACAAGGTTAACATCTAGATATTTAGAACCTTTTGAATGTTCAAATTTTGACTTTCAGTGAACAAAAACACCTGGCCTAGATATGCCAGTGAACAAAAACAAGCAGCCTAGATATATGATGTCATCAGTGATGTCATCAATGACATCTGTGATGTCATCTTTGATGTCCTGTGTGTTAGTCTTAGCAATGCACAGTGGTGGTGCGAGTTATGGTTGCTTAGCTTACGATATCTGACGAGTGTACTCTTAATTTGCTACAAGTTCCTTGTATTATACTCACCCACAATTAGCAGCTGTACAGTCCGTGGACAGTCGGATAGTCCACAGACAGAAGGTAGCATTCACAAAGCCCAGAAGCACAGGGGAGAACAGAAAATGTACTACCCGTCATCCAACAAACACTTATACATAAAACCACATTACTCATATTTACTGCACCTAAATATACCTTTTTGTACAAATCATCACTTCAACATTTACACATTATTATTTCATTTATCACACAATATAATGGAATGCACCAAGCACAAACCAAAACTGTACACCTCATATTATCACTTCAATACAACTCTTCATACAAACTCATATACACCAGGTGCTTATTCGAAAACAATCTCTCTCCAAATAGTAAGTACAATGTATTTATTTCTCTGTTATTACAATTTATTAAACATTTCTTATGAGCAAATATCATTTTTTTAATTATTTTAAACGAAATGGCAAACACACTTGAGTGGTTGGAAGAAAACTTTCCCAAAGAAGAAATGAGTGATGATAACATCACTAATGGTAAACAATACATCTTTCAATATAAACAAATAATGTAATTTATACAAAGCTAATTGAAATAATATCTTCTTTTCTTATAGCACAAACTTTACATGGAAAAACAACACCCCGATTTAATTATGGAGAATCCCGAGAATCACAAAGACAATCTCTATCCCCAACTGTACATAATGAAATCATGATATTGTCTGCAAAATTGGATGAACTTAGAAATGACTTAAAGGAACTTTTAAATTATGTTAAAAATAGTGTTATTAGAAATGTTGATTATCACTGTCCTTCTTGTACCTGTCACCCTTGTCCTCAGCAATCACCCCCATCAAATTCCCAAAGTCTAATTGGAAAAACGCTTTGATGAAACTTCACTCCCTACCTCCCCTCATAATCATTTTGCAGAAATACCCCATCCCTTTCATAAATACATTTATTTTTTATACCATAAATGTTTTGTATATTGTTCCATCATAATTTCTTTTTTTTTTTTAAATGCCAACTAATAGTCCATGGACAATACGACTGTCCGGGGTGTCTGTTCACAAAATGGGGGTGTCCCCGCAGAGCGGGCCGTGTCCAGGTATGTCTGTTTCCAAATGATGCACTTTTAATTGGTCTGCGGACAGCGTGCTTTTTTGCAGACATCTTTGTATATGCGCCCTGCGGCTCCTGGCAAAAGGGTGTTCGGGGACACACTTCAGTGCTGCTGACATCCGCACCTATGCAGCATGATGGCCTGCCTGGGATTGGTGTCTGTGCTCCACGGACGGTTTAAAACTGCAGTTTCGGCAGATCTAGGGTGTTTCCAGTTGGAAGTTTACCCTTACAGAGCCCCTAGAGCCATTCCTAGTTGATCTGTCAACTTTCTACAACGTTCCAAGGCCTATTTTCGACTCAGTAGTCTTTGGACAGTCGCACAGTCTGCAGATGTTTCCTCTGAAGGGACCCACCAATTACTTTCAGTCATTCTCAATCTGGCAGTCCAGGAGTGAGCATCTGCTTTGCAGATCTGTTTTGGAGACCTTGCTTTCTGCTCAAATGGTATCTGTTGTGGTCATTCCTCCTCCCCAGCCACCCACACCACCATCACCATCTGGAGGGACTGGAAAGAGGAACAGGCACAGAAATGCAGATGAGGATGAAGAGGAAGAGCAAGATGAGGTAGAGGAAGTGCCTACCACCTGCGCCAGGAGTGAGTCCTGGGTGTGGCAGTTTTTCACCACCTTTGGGGGTGTACAAAAGAGTTGGGCATCCAAGGTCAGATACACTGAGTGGATGGACGTACTCAATCGCTGAAAACCTGGGCTGTACTCCTACAGGACCACCTGAATTTGCCACCACACCAGATCCAACCACTCTGGCGCTCTGAGAAAGACTGTTCCTTTCTCAGGGAGAAGCAGGTTGACAGTCTGTACCCCGTCTTTGTTGACCGCTCCTGCAACCACACAAAATACTCCTTTTGGGCAGAGGATCCCGGCAGCGGGCTTGCAGGCCATTCAGAACACTGTTGTCCCTTACCTTTCGAGGGTCACAGTACTATTTTTGTACTGCAAAGCACCAATCTGCAGGGGGGAGCAATTCCGAAGTTCTTTCGAGGCCGTGGTGAAGGAGCACAAAAAACATTGCCACCTACCTTAAATTTAAGGCCCTCCCACCATCTTCCTCTGTCCACCTGCCCCATTGTCTCTGTGGTTGGCACCCCTTCCCTCCACCACCTTACCTTGACTCTCCTGAAAAAACCCAGAAAAAAACCCAACAAAATACAAAATCACAAAACACCATGGTTCCTTTAGGAGGCAAATTTCACAGTAAAAAAATAGAACTGAAAAAAAATCACAGGCCCCTTTGCAGCCTATATAGTCCATGGACAGTGCTGTAGTCCATGGACATCTGGAAAATTCCAGGTTTGGGGTGGGGGATTTAAAATCATTTAAATTGTTTTTTGTTTAACAATGGTGGCTCTTAAAAAAACCTTTTTTTCTCTTTTTGACTTTTATATATGTTTTTGATTATGCTTTGAATTTCTTTTCTCTTTTTCCTTTTTGTTCAATTCATCTTCTAAAGAATACTTCATCCATATTTTATGTGTTCACAGAAACTGCTGCAATGCATTTTGAACGTTTTCAAGAAAAATAAGATTGCCCACATCAGTTATATGCACTCCATCCCGTCGCAAAATGTTGACAATATCAAATTTGATATTTTCATTATGAAAATATGTCATGCCAACATCCTGCAAAAAGGCAAATACAACTTTGTTCACATTGCACCTTGCTTTCTCAATTTGTGGACAAAATAAAGTTGAATGGATCCACATTTATCTCTGAGCTTCCGAGAAAAAATAATTTTTGAATGTGGAAACAGTTCCATCAACTTTCCAAATGTATCCTTCATTGCAAACTGTCATGATATTCCGGTAACATAGCCCAAACTGTTCCCTCCACAGTCAACTACAATGATGTCCGGATGCTTCAAGTGAACCATATTCTCACAGAATGGGAGGAATTCCACCCACTTCATTGCTCGAACTCCATACCAAGAAACTTGAAACTCCTGGAATCAGAGATTCTCAGACAATCCACAGTGCTCAGAATACACCTTCAGCCAATGGATCCAAGAGTCTCCCAAAATCCATACACTCTGCTTCCTCAAAGACATAGCCATATGAGGTATCTCGTCCTTGGGATTACCTCCCTGTTGCTAAGGACGAGATACCTCGTACTTAGCACTTAAGAGGTTAATGAAACAGAAAACGTTAAAAGGCATAGAATGGGGAAATACCAACATCACCAAAAAAGGCCTTGGCACTGGGGGTGGAGGGGACCCATGCCGATGGCAGTTAAAAGGTTAAAGAGCCTTGGTTTTTGGTTTTCAAATTTCTTTTTTTTCTTCTCATTTTTATATCCCACACCTACTAACCTATGCTTTACTATAAACTCCACATTTTTCCATGTAAGTTGTTCATATGAACTTTTTCAAAGCATTTATAACATACAACCGAGGATAGCACATGGGCAATGTGCTGGTCTTTAAAGCAAGACCATGCAGAACAATAGAGGTTGGAATCCCGGATCTGCGCTTAGAAACTGAACTCAGTACTCCATTGCTCTGAAAAGTATTTACACCATACAACATGATATTTTCATTCTTAAAAGATGCCATTCCTGAAACATATAAAAAGCACATACACCTTTATTAACAAGCTTCCTAGCTTTTTCCAGGTCTGGACTATATGCATTTGGACATCTCCATATTTGCCTTGTATTAACTGCAGTGATACAGTAGTCACATGGCCCAAGCTGGTCCCTCCATAAAGCACAATCATAATGTCTGGATGTTTAAAGTGAGCCATAATCTCACACACAATGATAATAAAGTTGTCTAGTTTACTCCAGAAACTGCATGCCAGGAAACGTTCACTTCTTGCAATCCAATACTACTACAGATGTATTTATTTTATTTATTTTTTACATTTATAAAGCGCACAAGCAGCCCTCGGGTATTGTGGCACTGTTACAAGAATACTTTCTTAGTTACATTAGATACAGTTAGAAGTGCTTAGTATTTCAAAACATGGAGGTGCCACAACATTCACTATAAACCGTCAATGCTTGCATCCAACAATCTCCCACCATCCACACACTCTACTTCTTAATAGCAATAGACAAATACACCTTCACTGCACACAACAAACAAAACACCTGCTAGCCTGCCTTCCTGTAAACCAGAACCTCACAATGTGATTGGCTAATCCCCACAGTCCTCCTTCCATGGCAGGCATCATTAAAGAACCCGGATGGCACATTCGGTGTCCGTGGACCGCATAGCACAAGGCATCCCTTCCACCCTTTTTGACTTTTGTGTTTGTAAACACTCCCTCAATGGCTGCTTTCAAACAGTCACACATCCATCCACCAATCACATAAAAAACTTTACACCTAACCCTGTCATCTCAGTGCAACACTTCAGATGTACACATGAACTCTGAGAGTATATGTCTCCTGTTAATCACAGCCACCTGCATCAAAAACTACTGTGAAACTTTCCAAGATTTCTACATGCAGATTCAACCTTATCTGCATCTAAGAAGACATACCACAGATATGATTATATTTTATAAAGTATTTTTCAACTCTTTTACAAATGTATGTATAAAGAGTTCCTGCCACTTACCCTGTAATAAGCTTCTCAATAAGCATATTCTATTTTTGACCACTCTAGCAAATGCCATCTATTTCAGCATTCAGCACCTGCTTGCATCAAGTGGCAGTTACTTACAATTATGTGCGTTTAAAAATGTTTCTTTTTAGGAGCATTTTCCTGAAAGTAAAAACATGCATATGTGCATTTATAGCAGCAGTGTGTGCAACTTGTTTCTAAAAGAAAGGAAAAGATGATTGATGTGTTCAACATTTTAAATGGCACATGGTGTGTGGAAGTTTAATATGTTGGCAGTACATGCATACTTGCTAACATGACCCATTCCAATCTATATGTGCTTATCAAGTTTTTTTTCCTTTGCATTCTGTGACTTGTAATTCCACTTCTCCCATTACACAACTCAGACTACAAGTCCCAGAATTCAACATGTGTAATGAGGCCAATTGTTATGGCCATAATGATCAATTGAGTGGTCAGTTGGAACCTGATGAATACTGCTTCTGAATATTACTTGATAGTGGTACATGTTGCAGGAGCATATGGGTCAGGCCAGTATCATTGTTACCACAATTCAGAAATCCCAATGAAGAGAAGTGTAGTTGAAACATTCAGAGAGGAGTTTAGTAAAAGTACCGAATTGCATTCTACGTTTGTAGTTCTGAACTTGCATATATAAGTATAGGTTTGTGAAGTGAGATTGCTTTCTCTATTTCTAAAACTTTAACTTTGTTGTCTAATTCATACAGACATTTCCCTTTAATATATTTAAGGATGATTTATATGGATGTAGAGTCATTTTAGGATCTCATAGCTTTTGAGGAGATCCCTGAAGCAGGGTGACATAAGAAATCTGATGTAATGCAGGTGTGATGTGGAAAATGTTGTCATATCTGGAGATACTTACAGAGTTTAGGTATTGAGCATTT
The DNA here is from genome assembly GCF_040938575.1 of Ambystoma mexicanum. NCBI lineage: Eukaryota > Metazoa > Chordata > Amphibia > Caudata > Ambystomatidae > Ambystoma > Ambystoma mexicanum. Next base: position 686,131,081 of record NC_090939.1, read on the forward strand.
TGCTTGAATATCTTCCAAAGATGTCAAATTTGCATTCACAGACAAATCTGAGACAGCAAATCCCAATTCTTCTGCTTCTGATGTCCAATACAGTCAGTAATAATCTCCAAAAGAGATGGGATGTCCCATACATTTTTATATAAAATGATAAAAGGAATTCGGAAGGCTCAATGAAAATCATGCGTGTATGAGCCAAGTTCAAAACTTGTATTTCTATTACCCTTATTTGATTTTTCCTGCAAGCGCAAGATGCCTTTTGCACAAATTGGCTATTGTCATATCTTTGAAATTTGCTAGCGTTACAGGTCTAATTTGTTTATGGATTGAAGATGAAATAATAATCTGGGTAGCATAAAGATTCTTTTGGAATAACAGACTAACTATGTCCCTTTTGAAGAGAGTCCAAGTCCATCATTTGAAGTTAATGCCTGTTTTGATTTGCTTTCCTTTAGCCCAGCCAAAAACTAGCTACTACTCATAAAATGACAGATTTTAATGTATCAGAGACAACCACTCTATGTGTGCATCCCAGATTGCATTTTCTAAAAGTAATAGGTTCCTTCCTAACTTAAAGATAAGCAGGATTTTTAAGGTGAATATAGGCAACATCATTAGGCCTACTAATATCGAGATTGGCAGTCTTAATTGTGACCATCCCTTGATTCATGATTAGAATGGGCTGAGTCTTCATTTGACTCTCAAGAACTAGATTTAAGGATACTGTGTCGCAAGAGATTTTTCAGCTCTGCTCCTATTTTTCTGTCGAGGTAAGTGATACAAGTGATCACAGTCTTCTTTCACTCGAACGGCCGATAACAATGGGCTGCTCTGATTACACAAACGATGGGCCTATCTTGGAAGTGCGAACTAGAGATTCAACTGTCATTTGGAAACCCATATATGGTTCTCACTTTAATAGGAGAGTGGTTGAGCTAATGCGATCCCAAGATTCATATCTAACAGATCCTCATTTTTACTCACTTGTGGTCCAGAGGTTGTTAACCAGGGGTTTGCATCCATTGTGTTTACCCTTTAGGAGGAAGCATGTCCATGCGTTTGATAAAGCAGTCCAAGCCAAAAAGAAAGATTTTCCAGTGGAAGAACATCAGTAAGCAGTCTTTCATGAATAATGATGTTGAGATCCGTAAAGCCGAACAAGTGTTTAAAAATTGGTTAAAATGCCATAAGGGCCGGATGGTCCAGCATGATTCAGAAATAATGTTAGGGACAGTCTTGAGCAAACATCCTAGCCTGTTCTGGACTCTATTGAAGACCCCTGGCATCCTGATTGCCCTGCAGTCTATTCCCATCAGAGAATCTGTTTGGGTAAATCATTTTACAACTCTTTTTGATAGTTGGACAGAATTATCTGTTCCTCCTTGCGACATCTCTGGCTCATTTTGTCTGATTTTGACAGAGGAGGATATTTTACATTGCATTGTAAAGTGTAAATCATTAAAAGCCCCGGGTCCTGACGGGTTATCACACTTTACTTTTAAAACGGATCCTGAGTGGTGTTTGAGTTATTTGGCAATGTAATTAGGGATAAAGTATTGCCTCCATCTTGGTCTGGGGCAAATATCATATTAATATTTAAAAAGGGGTGACAAATTGGACCCCAGAAATTACCGTCCAATTTCTTTGTTGGACTCAAGCAGCAAAATATTCAGTACAATGTTACTCGAAGAGTTGGAACAATGGGCCAGGTGAGAACAGGCGCTGGATGTCTGTCAAGCTGGTTTCAGGAAGGGGTAGGCATGGCTCAAAACTGTCTTTTTTTGGATCTCCTTGTGGCTCAAGAGAAGCTACAGAAGAACGCTGAGTACACTGCCTTCCTGGATCTTTACCAGGCATTTGATTGTGTTAACAGAAGGACATTGTGGGGAAAGATGTATGAACGCAAATGCCCCAATCACCTGGTTAACAATTTAATTGCGCTTCATATGAACACTGAAGTCCATGTAAGGTTGCGACAAGGTTTTGTTTTAGCTCTGTTTTTATTTAATTTTTAAATTCAGGACCTCGGTCTAGCATTTAAAAATGTCTGCACCTTTATCCCATGACTGGGCTCGCTCCATCTGCAGTATATAGACTGTGCGGACAACCTTATTATTTGTGACCAGGCGACGATCGGTTTACAACGGGGTCTGAATGAAACCCCTGGGTTTCTGAAAGAGCTTTATTTGACCATCAATTTGCAAAATACAATGGTGATGATAAGGAAATCCAGGACTCAATTTAGAACCAAGGATAGTTTGTTCATTTTTAAACTGGGCAACACAAAATTAGAGACTGTGGCTTTATGCAAGTACTTGGGGGAAGGCTCGGACTGGCCTATACGGCAATGCCTGAACCAAAAATGCTAAATGCTAGTGTGGGTCAGTTTTTTGGTTAAAGTGGGCCCCTTTTTGATACGTTACTTCACCCTGCGGCTACTAATTTTGATCAGTGTTACTGACTAAATATTCTTTAAAATGCACAATTTGCATCTGATTTTTGTCAAAAATCTCCCCGTTCGGTACTACTCAAAACAGTCACAAAAGGAATGAATTGCCATCTACACCTGGGGCAATTTTTCATTGGGCCGGTTTATTTTATTCCCCAGTCCTTCCCTTCTTGGGGGTGTTGGTCGAGGATGCCCCCAATAAGCAGGATTTGTTGCAGAAAATGAATTTTCAGGGTAAAGTAGCTTCAATTCAATTACAGCTTCTAGAGAGCCGAGTCAGGAGATTTTCGGTTATTCCCCTTTTGCAGTGCTATCAGCAGAAAATTCCCCCTAAGTTAATTTATGGGGCCCAAGCTCATGGGCATGATATGGACTGGGCCCTCATTGAAGCAATAATATGGAGAAGTGCCCTGGCACTGCCGGAGGGGGTTCCACTAAGTCTGATTCGTCATGAAATAGGTCTTGTTTCTATTCAAGCTTGTATTAAGTGGCACATGCTTCAGTCATATTCAAAATAATGAACACCTCCAGCGTTTTCAGTATTTGTAAGGCTTCAAGGCCAGTTGGCCCAGGATAATTGTAAGGTTCAGGGGTGTTGGGTAGACACATGCACAACCATTTTGGATAGTATGAGCTATATGGTAGTGGAACTGATTTCTTCCCCTTGCAAGGTCAAGCGTAAATTATTTGAAACAGATTGGATTGATAATAGAGCCAGGTGCTCCGAGTATCAGCTGTTTTATTGTTCGATATATGTTAGCCATTTTAACGTACTACCATGTTATTTATGCAAACATCCCTTCGTTTTTTTCAGAGCAAAGTTTTAAAGATTTAGATTAAATTTGTTTTAACTAATGAAGTATTGGTTGCATGCCAGGGGATTCAGAGAAGTGAAAGATTCTGCAGATACAGTCATGGTGTGGTAGAAACATTGAGACACTTGGTGGTGGTGTGCCCAATTTAAACTCCTTTGAGAAAGAAAATGTTTGTAAGATTTATGAATTATGATCTTTTGTTGTCACAGGATTACCTGTGGAATCGGATTTTAAACTCTAATGAAATATCTTTAAGTGTTGCAGTGCTAAATTGTTATTGATTAAATTTTAAAGATTGTTTAAATATGTGTTAGGTCTGTTTCACTGTTGTATGATAATCTTGTGACTTGTAATTGCATTGGGCCTCATTACGACTCAGGCGGTAAGGGGTTTACGGCGGCGTAAACAGCGCCGACCCTTACCGCCTGAGTACGAGGTCCCTTAGCGCCATGGCGGATTTAACACCTGCTTTTAGCAGGTGTTAAAATCCATGGCGTAAGGGACCATGGAGTTAATTACGCCACCGTAATTTACGGTGGCGTAATTAACGCCTTCCCCACTCCCATTATGCCCTATGGGGCAAAAATGGGAATGGGGAAGGGTAAATGGGGATTGGGGACTTACCGCCCCGCCGACCTCGGAATGGGGCGGTAAGTCCGCCTACCACCATGGCGTAAACGTAGTTTACGCCATGGTGGTAAAGTCACGGCCCAGGCGGTAACTTACCGCCTGGGTCGTAATGAGGCCCATTGTGTGTATTGTATTGTGTGTTTCTTTTACAAAAGGTTACTTGTTAAGCACAATGCAAATAAAAAATAATTAAAAAATAAAAATAAATAAAGGATACTAAGAAATAATTGAAATTTACATTGGCCCTCATTACAGTTTTGCTGGTACTGGAAAAATGCTGGTAAAAGTGCTGGTAATTCCGTGCCCGGCACTTTTACTGCACCAGCAAAATACACGTTTGCCTATGGGTATGACTTATTTGCCTCCAGCCAAGAGCTGGAGGTAAATCAGGCCACCACCTGCAATTAAATGCTGGTATTGCCGGTGCCGGTAATACCGGCAATCCCCTCCATGGAATGGGGATTTACCACCCGTTCTACCACCTGTAAGATCCTGCTAATACCAGGATATCAGGCAGCAGAAACGGTAGGGCAGTTTCCCAGTATCCTGCCAGAATTACCAGCAGGATACCGGGAAATTTGTAATGAGGGGCATAGAGTTTCTGGGGTGAGGAGAAGAAAGTATAATGATGTATACTCGTATGCTTGGCTTGCCAAATGCCTTGCATATCTCTTATGCGGCCTTCCTTTGTAAGATACCTTCCCATGAATGTGTCATGACATTGGTACTCTGGGATGCAATGCGATGTTGAAATTCCCATGGTAAGTTAGCAGCAAAAATGAAGTGCCAACTCAATTTAAAATTCTTGTCAAAATATGGCATCATCACAGTTTGTACCTGAAACAGAGGATATCAGGAAAAGGTTCAACGACTGATCAGATAGGGACCCTTCTGGCTACTAATAAATGTTTGAATCCTAAAATGTGACAAAATAAAGTGCATAGCTGCATGGGTGTGAAATAGTGCCTTATCGCTAAATTTGTGATAATCGAATGCTGTTGGTAGAAAAATATTTTTCTCCTAGAGATAATGTCAAGAGAAGGTATAGTAATAGTTATGCAATTAGGGATTGCTTTTCAACATGTTTATATTCCAGGATATGATTTTCCAACCAACACTTGGTAATGGATCAAGGACAGACTGCTGGAGAAAGGGGAGTTATCTCACTTTCTTGACGTTCTTGTAATTCATACGTAGTTGAGTTTTATCCCTATCCGGACTAAATTAGTTTGCTCTCAAGTTCAGGTGTATGGCGTGTAGTCCAGATATTAGCTGATTGTCTTGTTCTTTAATTTCAATTGATAATTCTTTCAGCCTTTAGAGCACAGGAAGACTGTGTCATGCCTGTGTTAGATGGAGGTGTGTGGTGCCATTAACAGAGGTCTTCACATCATAATGTGAATATTGGCATGGTGGCCACAAGTGCCCCTAGCAGACGGCTTAGCAATGCTAGGCTAATATTGGCTTGGTGGTCAGAAATTTGTATCGTGAAGCCTCTTAACTTAGCTCTTGAAAATCTAACTTAGGCTGCCAGTGACAACTCATAATTTATCTGTAATAGGGTGATTTCCTCTTTTTGCTGTTCCATACGGACTGGAAGGCATACCTAGTTTGTGGCCATTCTATGTCTGCTTGAATTTTCCCTTCCATTCTGAAAGTGTGCTGATTTGGGCTGCTCACTTCACTGCTTATACTTCACCCTCCTTTCAGGTTGCCTCGTGATAAAACAACTTTTGCTCTGTGTGGGTATGGAGATAAGTAGTGGTTAAACAACCTATTCAGGCCCTCACACTTCTGCAAACCAACAGTGATCCAATCACAATGGTAAAACAGAGACAGTTAAGAGGAATACCTCCTTTGCCTTTTGTGGTAGCGTGGGCTGAGGGAAGGTAATACTTTCAAGGAGAGTATGAATGTGATCCAGTACCAACCCAAACAGCAAGGTTTAACAGCCCAAATTAAAGGGACTGCCCAATCAAGGCTCTATAAAAAAAATATATATACTTTAATTAAACACACCATCTGCAATATTAACTAAATAGAAAAACAACCCTGTGGAAAGAATACAGAATATGGAAAAATAGAGGAATGCATCACTGTGAGGAGGAAGACAGGGGTGAAAGGCAAATCGACAACAATGTTTTGTAAAAAAAATGATATCTTTCAGTGAAAAAGGTGCACAAGGGATTTAACCAGTCTCTAGGGCCCGAATATGCTCCAATGGAGGTGTTGGGGGGGCAGTTATTGGTCAATATTACCTTTTTGCTTGTCTTTGGCCAAAGCGTTTATCTGGCATCTGGTTGTTTTGAATGCGGTAGCTCAGAGCAGTTCAAAGGTGGCCTTCGAGCGATACCGGTTGGAGTCGAGCTTGTTCGAGAAATGCAGTATCCACCGGTTAAGGTAGGCTCATGATCCTGATGTTCTGATGATGTGGCAGTTTGAGGTTAAGCCAATCTGAGTCATTCAGTAACTGCTGGTTCAAGTCAATGGGTGACTCTCCAGAGGTACGAGTTGAAGTGTGGCGATGAAAGTTGCAGGCACGCTGCTTCGAAGGTTCGGATGAGTTCCAAAAGCAACACTGAGGGATCCCTCTCATATGAGTGTGGTGAAAATGGTGTCAATGCTGTTCGATCGGTTTGATGCAACAGAAAAAGGAGCCATAGCTGATCGGGTCCTCTAGATGCTGTGAGACACGCTCCATGCCAGGGGCTCTAGGACAGGATGAGTTCACTAAGGTTCTGCTCTCCCAACCTAGGGAGGTTTGGTGCAGAGTGTCAGGTCCTGGTCCTCAGGAAGCGTCACCCCCCAATGTGCCCTGGGAGTGGTTCGGGGACAGAGCTGGCCTCTGCCTTGGACTGTTCCTTCTTCACCTTAATGAGTGAGAGCCTTGGAAAGCTCAACTCTCCCAAAAGAGGTCCAAATGAATTCTTCCACATGTGTTTTATCATGAGTGAATCAAAGAAACAGTAGGTGACTACCTCTTTTATAGCCAAAAGCCCACTGGTGATTGGACCATAAAGCAAGCCTGCTTTTTGGGGCCAAATCCCTGTCCTTGAGACAATGCACTTTCACTTCAGGCATCATTCAATTGCTGACAAGTGTTTTGTGTTAAAGGAAGTGGAGGGGACAGGAAGGAAGAGAGGCATAGAGGGAAACAAGATGGTAGAATCCTCTTCCAATTATGCTGAGCACCATCTGTCTTCACTAACTCCGCCCCTTCCCTGTCATAGCATCAAAGACCCCTTTGGGATGCAACATCCTGGTGTGGGGCTCGCACTTTTTTTGTGATGGGTGTGCCCTTTGATTCCTGTTTCTAAGATCTGCTACTGCTGGGAGTCTTTACTGCTGGAGGGATGTGGCAAGGCCAGATGGTCTGACCAGAAAACACACAATCCTTCCACAGTTGGCCTGGGTTTACAGTGCTGGCACATGTCTAATATCAAACTGATGTGTCTTCTTATAGTTATGTGAATTACTATGCACCATCCCCCAAACTCAGACCTTGCTTTATATTTAAAAATTAAACTGCCACCAGAATTGTAGTTCCCGTTGGCTATGTGATTTTGGAACAGAGGTGCAGACTTTATATGCAGCCTCTGCGCTCAAGTGACTTGACTGTCACAGAGGCTATCAAATAGGCATCTGTGACCCCAGGACCTGCTCTGTACCACTGGATAACAGATGATGCACATCAGGAGGTATTGCACCAAAGTTTTGAGAACATAAAATGGAAAGTATGTTTACTGTGTAAATGGTAGTAAACGAAAATGACGAAAACCCATTATACCGGTACAAGGGGAGCAGGGGTTGCGGGGGTGTCCCCCACTCCGCTTGTATGGTATAATGGGTTTGTGGTTGCAGGGGTGTCCCCCACAGTTGCAAGCCGGGGATTGTGGCTGGAAAACATAGATGTGCAATCTATGTGAGCACTGCACACTAGCATCAGAATTTCCGTTTGTGAAAATTTACAGATGCGTAGTGATCCCATTAGGATACTGATCCAGCAGGGCACAGAGGTGTACACTTTGCTTTTGGCATGAAGCTTAAGAGAGGGAGATCTGGTTAGCAGATCATCCTTTCTGAGATGGTATTACCTGCATCATTTTATTAACTAATACAAATCAAAAAAGCCAGGGCTTCAACACTGTTGGCAGACGGCAATCCGTCATACTCTCAAATTCACAAGTGCCCATGAATGACTAAAAGGGGTCTAAAGCATGCATTTAAAACACCACACATTCTGAAATACACTCTTCCTAGAAACACACCCTTCCTTTTTACAATGGGCCACAAATTATTGCAGTTCCACATGCTCATTTTATATCACATTCTTGAGATTGTAGACACATAGATAAAGCAGAACGCCTTCCACGCGATTCCCCCACATATGAACATACTCTAGGATGTGACAGTGTCTGCATTGTGGTGTTCCCACAGTCCTGCAGGCATGCCGGAACACCCCATGTGCCCTGCCTACCTCAAATACCTAGCTATTTGACTGTGAGCATAATCTTGAGTTATACATAGTATATTCGTCCATAATGTTTGCCAACCGATACCAAGATGCAATACACTGAAATGCCCAGACATTGAAAGCACGTGGAAAACCGTCTTCTATGTTTCATCTCTGCATCGCATAGTCTACAACAGTAGCATTCATCCCTTTACCTGAGTAAAACTATTGTTTCTGCAATCCACCAGCGATAAATGCTTATATTTCAATTAAATACATTCACTGTAACCCCTTTTTAAAGAGTCTCATGCCCCCCATCATAAATCTTTCAGAACCTTTAGGGGGCCAACCCCACAGTTTGAAGACCATTGGTCTGGAATAAGAGTGCCATAAGAAGAACAAATGGTTATGGCTGCTTGACATTTCAGTATTATGCACTGTGAAGGATGCTGACAATCACTTAAACCTTTTTGATGTATGTTTGGATGGAATGACTACTGATCTGGAGGAGTACAGGGATGTCTGTACCCCCATTAATCTTATGTTTTGTTCCATTGTGCAGCAATCAAAAAATGCCTGTCAGTGTTTACAACAGTCTTTTAATTTAGATGACTAAGCTGAAGGCACAGTCTGTATCAAACCCCATCACTGGCCACCAGTGGGACTAAATCACTACTGCTCTGCAGGATTCGACGATGAGTAGTGACTAAATCGCCTACCCAACAAGCACTTCTATCAAAAACCGGCTGTGCTCTCAATCAGAAAGGTGACACAGACACAGCCCAACAAGTACACCTCCTTCATCTTTATTGGCAATGCCAGCTAAGGGCAGGCTGTACTCTTCAGTAGGAGTGTGAGCTGATAACAGTAGCGACCCAAACAGCAATAGTACAACTCCAAAATAAAATGATGCCCAGTAAGAGTTCTATAACAATGCACACATTTAATAAAACAATAAAAATGAAATCACCCAATCAGAAACCCCTATGAAAAACTACCCCTGTAAAAGAACACAAAAAATGCAGACTTTTGCGAAAGGGAACTCTCGGTAGATGAGCAGGAGTATTCATGCACAAGGTAATGTCACTGTTCAAAGGATATGTCTTTAAGAAGAAGGTACAGAAGGGGGGTTATAAATCACTATGATCCCAAAAATGGACCAGTGGGACAGGGCCTCAACACAGTACGTTATGTTCTTGTCTTTAGGCCTCAAAAGCATTGAGCCAGGATTTTCCGAGTCAACCCGTTAGTCAGGGTGCTTTCAGTGCCAGACGGTTGTGAAGTCAAGAAGCGGCAGTGTTGAATCCAATGATGCAGTGCTGTTCAGCAGCGGTAATGTCTTGTGGGTCAAAGACACTCAAGCAAGCAGTTGATGTTAGGTCAGCGGTGCTGGAAGATTTGGTGGCCTTGGATGCAGAGAAGCAGAGAATGACCTTCAGCATTGAGCACCTTTATCTAGCTCAACACAGCATGAGGGTACTCCTGGGTTGTTGGCTTGGAGCTCAATAAAGCTGGTGAATAGGCAGCATTGTTGGGGACACTAGAATGCTTGGCAGGTCTCAGATGCAGGGACTGCAGAGCTTCTGGATTGGAGTTGCGTAAAAGTCAGAGGTACACTGGCGGTTGGGAATTGAGGTCGGAGAGGACTCTGGCGGTTCCTGTGAAGCAGCTTGGACAGTGTCAAAAGTGCCCAACCTGGTGTCAATGCGGTCTAGAGATGCAGGGACAGTCAAGGGTCACTTCTTTGGGGTTCTGTGGTTAATGGGAGTCTCAATCCAGGGGCTCTAGGACAAGGTGCGTCCTTCTGCACTCTCCCTCGAGGGAACTTGGCTTGCACCTGCAAGAGGTTCTTCAATGCCAGAAACCTGGTACCAGTGCAACCACTTCAGAATCCTTGGTCCAACAGCAGTCACCCCCACTGTTCCCTGGGAATTGTTAGGGGACAACACTATCATCTTACTTGGATGCCTTCTGTCTTGAACTCCCTAGCAGAGGAATTTGGGATAGATCTTAACCCCAATAGAGGCTCATATTAACTCTTCTTGTCCTTGTGGAAGTCCAGAGATTAATCAAATAATTAGGGGGTGCCCCTCTCTTTTACAGGCAAAGCTCCATATGGTACTGGTCCAGGCAAGCCAACTGTATGGAAACCTTTCCCTATTTTTGTACAAGTTCTATTTGCTTGTGATATCCAGAGCACCTTGGCCACATGAAATGGAGGGAACAGGAAAAGGGAAGAGAGCTCTAACAGACACCAAGATGGTCGGACAATTTTCCAGGCCTACCTTCCCTCTCTGGCTTCTTTAACTACGCGTCTTACCCATGGCTGCTGACTTTAAAGAACACCAGCAGTCCACACGCTGGTGTGAGAGTACATTTCTATTGTCAGTGCAGCCTCTGAAGCATTAGTTCCCAGGAGATCTCCTGGGGGGAAGTTCCTATGCCTTGGGAGAAGGTGTTAACCTTCCTGGAGGAGAATCAAAGCGCAGCTTTGTGGCAAATGTTCAGCATGGCTGTAGTGAAGACAGTCAGACCAGACACCAATTCATATCAGTCTTGTCATAGCTGCCCCGGTCACAGAGCTGACATTTTGTGTGATATCACATTGCTGTGGCTGTATAGTTGTGTGCTCTTCTCAGTCAGCATGCCATAACTAGGCATGGCTTAAATTCAAAGATGTAAAAGCCACAAGCCTTACTAAGCCAAGCAATTATTATAAATCAGATCAGAGGATTCAAAAGCTACCTCTTTCTGCAGCGATTTTGTGTCCTAACAGCTTACAAGGATGCACACGTGACCTTTGAACCTGATCTTTGCAAATGCAGAGCTTGTGCTATGGATATCAGGAGACTGGTTACAGCCAAGGGACACATGCACATTATCATTTTGGCATGAAGCATTTATGAATGGGAGGCCTGATTAGCAGACCTACCCTCCAGAAACAGAATTACCTGTGTCATTGTATGCTAATAAACATTAGAAAATCCAGGGCATTCACACCCTCACAGATGGCAATCTGTCACAACCTTATTTTAGGTGGGACTTCTAAAGTGCACATCTGGAATTCATAATGCCTAGTGGTACTGATGGTCTTGTACAAACAGCAGGGCTTTAAGTGGGCCGGGGCCTGCCGGGGCTGGGCCCCGGCAGGCTCCGAAATTTCGTTTTGAGGCGGGGCCCTGCCGGGGCCCACTAATCTCCCCTAGCAGCCCCGGCCACTACACGAAAAGGCGTTTTTTTCTACAGCCTGAAGCTCTCGCTCGTGTGCGAGAGATTCGGGCTTCAGAAAAAAATGCCTTTCAGCCATAATGGTGGCGCCGCACCTGCAAGGCATCCCTATAATCAAGTGATTCACGTGGGCCGGTGCCACCATTATGGAGAAAACGTGAGGCCGCTGGAAGTAGAGGCCTTGCTTTCTAAATACTGAAGCTCCCGCGGATTCGAGGAAGTGTCAGTCTTTAGGAAAAAGGCCTCTGGTTCCAGTGGCCTCACCCTTTCAGCCTTAATGGTGATGCTGCCCTCCCCAGCTGGCGAGGGGCAGCACCACCATTAAAGCTGAATAGGCGAGGTGCTGTCCCCTGCCAGGCAAGCCTATAGAAAATAAATGCAGAGATTAGCACCCTCTCGCCCGTAGGGGAGAGGGTGCTAATCTCTACAAAAGGCTGCCTGACAGGGGTGCCAGTAGCCCATTGAGCCGGGGCTCGTCAAGGGGGCGTGGCCTAACGGGCCATCAAGACCCCCGCTGTTATGCCACGTCCCCTCTATGAGCCCCGGCTCGATTTTCAGTGCCACTTAAGGCACTGACAAACAGTCATGGGGAGTCATTATGTTTTCTGAGGAGGGAGTGCAGCGACAGTCCTGGCTGGAGTTAAGAAACCCAGCAGCTCTGCCCACCATCATCATCTTTTCCAGGGGGGGAGGCAATGTGCGTGTGTGTGTGTGTGATAAAATGCATAATTTGCTGTGACTGTGCAGGAAGTCAGCTACTACGAAATGTGAAGTCGTTTATCTCACTCTTAACAAAACGTAGTTAAGTGTTAACCGCCAAATTCAATACCTAAACTTAAAAAACAGTGAGTGTTACACATTCAGTGCAGATGTTTTAACTAACCCGATTCCCTAGGTGAATCAGAAACCACGATGTCTATAACTCACTATATCTATTGATTGAAATGTATCTGTGCTCTCAACATTTGTAGAAACGTATAGCCTTTGTACGGTAAGCCTAAAAACCGATAGAAAAAATCAATCCAAGGAAGCAATAATAGAGTGCACAATTTGCAAGGAAAACAGCTTTAATACATGCAAATTACATCTGGGAGGGTCAGTCAGCTCCATAGAACTCAAAACAAACTGAAAACGCTCTCGACCCGCCCACATTGAGTCACAGTATTTAAGGACAAAAAACACACACAAGTAGCAAGTACATGTTAATCTCACATTCCCCATTGGCTCCTACATATATAAAATCCTAAACACAATAGATATATTAATGCGCCCTATTGGTTAAGACATTTCCCGTGAACATCCTAAGTGCTGCTCCCTATGAGTGACCTAATTGTGCAGTCAGCAAAAAATGCTACATCCTGATTGGCTAAAGTTATACTTGTACCATTTACTAAAACGGTGTTATCTCATTGGTCAAAACAAGTCCAGGTAACTTCTGAGGTGCAGTACCACTGAAATGAATCAATCATGTAGTGAGTGTGAACAGTGAAGTCAGCAAATTAGACACAGTAATATCCTCTCCCAAGTGCTCAGCCAATTTGACAATCCAGACAGTTTCCATGCCTTGTAGCAGTGTATTCTGGAACCCATCTTGCAACTCCCATTTCGAAACATGTTGGTATCCCAGGAAGACATTCTTCAGGCTATCTGTTTGGAACCAGGTGGCTTCATAGAAATGTAAGTAAGCCTCTACTCATATTTATTCATGCTACCCAGTGATTTTATTGCAGACTGCGTTGTCCAAACACTCCCTGGGGGGCAGTATGACCACAATCTAGTTGAACGCTTTAGCAATGTGTCCACTCCAAGCTTTGTTCATATCAAAATATGTCCTTCACCTCCATTGTACTTATCTATCCTCAAGAACACAACCGGTTATTCTACATTTCACTCCAAGCTCTTGAGAACCGCTGGGCCCTGAAAAAAATAACTAATATGTGTGCTGCACCTCACCCGCCTCCAAGGACCATGGCATGCTGAACCCTAGCTGGGAGAAGCAGGAATAAAGTTTGATTAAATGGAGGGACAGAAGCTCAGAACTGTGGCCTAGTGCCCTAAATGACAGAAATCTACACACTCTAACAGAGCCTTGTTCAAGATGGCAGGACACTGCCTAGTATGACAAGGGGCTCTTATGCTAATGAAAACCAGTAACAATGCATTTCGCTGTCCATCATGCCACTACATACTGGGTAGCCTGATGCTCTCTAAAATATGGCAACACTGAATCCAACTCAAAAATGGCCTGAAGTTCTGTGACAAATGACAGAAGCACTGACACTTAGCCAAATCTTGTTGCTAGAAGAATTGCTGCATCTTGTACTTCTCTCCACGTTTAGGGGGCTGCATCTGCATACCTACCTGCATACCCTGATTCCCTCCTCCCTCCCTCTCTCCACTCCATTGGTCTGTGAGTCCCCCACGTGACTAGAAATTCATAATAGTGCACACACTACAGCGGTTAACAAACTAGAGCATGAGCTCCTCTGCCCCACTCACTCTCTGCTCCAGCTCCAGATTGCAAGCAGGTGATTTTCATTTTGTTCAGCTTGCTCCGATATTTGTTTGTTTTTCCTTTGTTTTCACCCCATTCATTTTGGCTTCCTGTTTCCCTCCCTCCTCCATCCCTCCCTCCATCCCTCCCTTCTTGCACTCCATTGGTCAGCGTGCCCCCCATGTGACCAAATATTCATAATAGTTTGCGCACCAGAGCGCTAAACAAACTAGAGCAGGAGCTTCTGTAGAGGTATTTATGGGAGTATATTTGGTTAGAGGTGTTTTATTTGGTTGGTGGTATTTTTGGTATTTTGTGGTATTTCATGTAATAGTAGTGAGCCTAACTTTATAGTACCGCCTAATAATTGTTCTTATACAGGATTACTAACGGTAAGTAAATACTGGACTTAGTACACTCTGAATGATGACTTCATGCCCTTGTAGTATTTTATATACAATACCACATTATGCCCTTTTGGCTTGCATCTCAGAATACATTTACCGTGCAAATGATATATGAACATTCACACACACATTGTACAATAACCAGTTTGGTTTTTGCCTTATCACACGTGGCAAAGTGAAATTACCGTAGGCGGTAATGCAAGCTCACTATTGGTTATTCCCAGTGTCCTGTGTTACCATCACAGATCAAAATATGTAATACAAATTCTGAGATGATTCAACTTTTGAATTGTTATTCTTTATCAGAAGTTAGAAATATGCGAGATACACAGACTTAATATACATTGCCAAATGTTCACATAACCCTTACATCATTAAACCAGGAATCAAAAATAAAAATGTGTAAGTGCAATTCACTTGCGGTAATTTTTCTTTGCAATGAAAAGACCTTGCTATGCTGGATTTCAAAGTGTTATTTTTTTGTGTGCTTCAAAACAGTCGGGGTAATTCATAGAATTCGGCACAGAAGCAGCGCACGCAGCTGGTGCAGAGAGGGAGCGTGCACCAGCTTGCGCCAGCCATGTGCGCTAAACAGCATTCTTGGGCACCGCGTATTCATGGATTTCCAAGCCTTTTTCAGCCGTAGTGCAGTGGACATCCTGCAGCGCAAGTTACGCCTCCAAGAATGCCCCTTGTGCAAGGAAAAGCCATCGAAATCCCCAATACCATGCAAAGGGCCATGCTAACCCTGGGCCAGCTTACAGGCTGCTACACTGTAATCGCGTGAAAAACTACACGTATCCCGCTCACTACAGCCAAAGCATGTGAAAATGTACTTGCGCACACCCTTGAATATGGGTACCCCGCTCGCAGCAGCCAAAACACGTGAAACTCTCCCTGCGCACCTCCTTCGCACCCCTCGGATGCGCGTACCCCACGCGAACCGGCGAAATCAAGTGTAAAACTCCCTGCGCACCCCTCGGAATACGCGTGCCCCACTCGCGCCAGCGAAATCACATCTAAAACTCCCCGTGCACCCCTCCAAATATGTGTACCCCGCTTGCACCAGGTAAGTTGTGCGGAAAAAGTCCCCCTTGTGGTGTGGGCTGTGGTGTGGGCATGCCCAGGGGTGATGGGCTGCCTGCGGGGCATGGGGAGGGTGAATGGGCTGCCTGCGCGTATTGCCTTATTGTTAAACAGGAAATCATATTGTGCCTCCTTTCTAATATATATTGGTCTAAGCCCAGTCGCTCTGCAAAGAAAGTCGCGTTGCAAAGTTCTGATTTTAGATTGACTTCGCCGCCATTTTGGGATCATCCGCCATTTTGATTTCTGTTCAAATGTAACTCTGTGTTCTAAAATGGTGGACTGTGTTTCCAACTTGTAACCGAGCCGTCCCGACCCTTGCACCTTAGTTAATGTTTAGACTATGCGCGGGCCGAATGTTTAGACTGGGTAAAGAGACCTTGTCCCATGCCTGACTTGTGGTTTTAGGATTGTCTGCACCAACAAGCCTCATCCACAGACATATACCGAATACAATGTAAAGCAAATATCGAACGTGGACACTGGCTGAACTGCATTGTGAAGGGACATGTGCTAAGGCTTACTGTTAAATCCTGGAATACACTTTTACCAATGTAACTTGTTTGTATGTAAACCAAAAGTAATCCGTGTGCATATTGTCGTATAAGCCATAAGTGAACTCGGCACGAACTCTAGACCATGGATTATTAACTTGCAGAGGGGCTTGACACTATTACTGAATTGTATAAATACTTGAATGTCCAAATGTCCAGTACCTCTCACTTCTCACACTGAAGGGCTGGTATTCACTGTGATAGCTATCTGATTTTGTTTCTTTGTAAACTGCGCAGTATTAAAGATCTGTAAATCTTTATAAACCCGTGTTTGGTGTATTTCCTTTTGTGGTACTCAGCCTTGATATTTCCTCTTGATTTTACAGATGGCGCCCGAATAGAGACCCTCAAGATTGATGCCATCTCGTTGAAGGTTGACGCGGCTATTGGACCCGGATCAAACAAAGGGACAAACAAGGGATAACCTCCCCACCACAATAGACTTACCTGATTTTACTGCCGGAGGCATTATTCCCAGAGACTTCATACTTTCTCTCAGCGCCTGAATAAAGGAGAAAGCAACAGGTTACATATTGACATTATTTTATCGAACTGTGTTGGATAATACAAATCCTTACCTGAATATTACCAGTTGCCACGAGGAACTCTTCGCTAGGGTCAAGCTGCAACCTGCAAGGAATCGGACAGAGTGAAAGTCAGATATTTGAACTCTTACGAACTACATACTTACGGCGTCTTGCCGGGAATCTTAGAGTCAATATTGTTCTGGAACTCACCACTTCCTTCGAGCCAGTGAAGCAACTGGTTATCTACGTGCCCCTGCGCTCAATGCAGGATGGAGAGCTCATCTTTCCAAACCATCAGGTGAGGCTATAAGAGGGGACATCAAAGGTGATCAGTGGGGAGAACAGTGGGAGTGGGGGGGGTTAACACTCAACTCCACGGGTGGTTAATTCCCTTTCTCCATTTGCAGAACAATATTCCTACGGGCCAAGCAAACGAAGCTAGGTGGGCCAGTCCAGTCCGTCATCTCGGAACTACGCGTCACATTGGTGGAGACCGCAGCTGTCCAGTTCAGATCGACGCCCCTGTGGGAGCAAGGTGAGCGTAACACCACCTCCGTATGTTCCTATTCCTGCTGTTTTGCCTCTTCCTGCTGTTATTGTTCCTCCTCTTCTCGTTGCTCCTCCACCTGTTCCTCCGCCTTTGCCTACTGTTACGGGTTTGGTAGACTTGACCTTTGTACCAGTGATAGCACCTTTGTTACCGAATTTACAAGATTTGCCTACTCTTTCTCTTCCAAGTGGTTCCGTACCGCTTGTAGTTGATAAGGGAGGGGAATCAAAGATTGTAACTCGTAATACTGTGTCTTAAGAGAGAAAGAGCAATTTGACTGCATGGGCTAGACAGTGCATGGAGAAGGGTGAACCAGCTGATGTTTTTGCCACACTCTCAAATCTGAGAAGTTTTCCTGAGAAAAACGTTTTTATAGAAGGGTATGGAATTAATTTATGTGTAATGTGGAACAGACTAGATAATATAGATCTCCCACAAGGGTTGAGGGATCCGAATGTTTTAGCATTTTCAAGAGATACTGCGGAGAAAGTACATGAGCACGTCGAGAGGGTTTTTTAGTATAGAAGGGAGTTGGAAAGGTTACGGAATTAAGAAATTGATGGTGATAGTTTGGGCGCTATGTTTGTACAGAAACGGTTCCTTCCTTGTCGTAAGTCGATAAATGAGGGAACACGAATTTGCACAAAGGATGCGATAAGGTGGATTTCAGACATGTCGATAACTCCCGTAGAAGTATATGAAATGTATAGTCAGTATACTCCAGAAATGCAGAGGAAAGTGATACAGGTAATGGTAGAATACATGCAGGATGAATGCATAAAAAGAAAGATTTGTTGTCCCGCAGAATTATTGAATATCTATAAGAGAGCTTTTTCGTCTGACACTCCTTCAGCTGTTTTAGCGCTCGATTTGGCTCTGTTGCTCAGTAAGCGTTCGGAGTTTCCTATCTCTCAGTTGCCTATGAGAGAGGTTCCTCCGACATTTGTCCCAAAAGTTGAGGTTCCAGCTAATGTTGCAACAGGTACTGCTGCTGATGAAATTCCTGCACATTATGTGTCACAGTTTGTTCACGTCCCGTTCTCAAGACAGGAAGTGAACACCATTAAACAATCCATTCCCAATATTATAAAGAATCCGACAGGGTTCTATAAAGAAATAGAATCTGTCTTGCAGTCGTCAGTATTTACTCTGAGCGATATAGATTTGTTATTTCCTGTGCTCCTACCTATTGATTTGTGGAAACAGATTAGGACTGTAGACGATGTACCAGGGTTTGGAGACACATGGGTTAATATAGTTCGATTAGATAGAGAAAGGCCAGCTGGCGAGAGACCGCCACAGGTAATACTGACTTTTCCTGATAGAATAGTTGCGAAACTAAAAGCCATAATACCTGAAAGAAGGATTATTTGGGACAAACTTACTGCCTGTGTCCAAGGGAAATTTGAGGGTGCTACCGAATTCTTTAATCGTCGTTTCGAACAAGTGTTTTCAGATTTCAGTGGACAAGATTTGAGCACAGAGTCTGGGAAAAGACTATTTGTGGACAAATGTGTGCGTGGATTGTTGCCTGACATCCATTTGCAAATTATGTCTTCTGAGAACGCTTGGCAAGCTAAGTCTCAGTCTGAAGTGTTGCATATGGCTCAGTACTATGAGAACCGAGTCAATAATGAGAAAGAAAGAATTGAAAAGAGAAAGGGAGACTTCAAAACTATAGTTCTATTACAACAAATTGTTAGAGGCCCTAAAGGGGGTAATTCACAATTTAGGGGACAGTATGCTCCACAGGGAAATGTGCTGTTGGGTCCTGTAAACGTGAACCAGTGTGCTTATTGCAGACAAGAGGGTCATTGGCGTGCACAATGCCCGACCCTCCAGCAGAGGTCGAATAACGTATTTGGTGCCATGGGTAGACGATCCAGAGACCGCCCTGGGGCAGGGGGTCCTGGTAGAATTCAGTTTTCTCAAAATTCGCAACCTTTTTTACAGGACAATCAGTCACCAAGTGTGGCTAATAGAAACATTTTTGATCATCCTTCTGCTGCTTACCTCTCTGAAGAACTTCCTTTTGATGACATTCTGTTTAGCTAGGATTGCCCGAAACAGGGTTTGGAACCAACGCCTATTCCCGTTAATCAGAAAGGTCCCTACATTGAGATGATAGTGGGAAATGGGAAACAGCTATTTTTGATAGATACAGGAGCACAGAAGTGTTCCATTGACCATTCACGGGTTACAAACATTCCACTGTCAGGGCAAACCAATGTTTCTATAGAGTTTTCTGGTACACCAGTAGTTTGTCGGGTTTCTTCACCGGTACCTATTACATTGGGTCAATTCACAGACCACTGTCCGTTTCTTTTGACTACGAATTGTGGAGAGAATTTTCTGGGGTTGAATCTGTTGAAGGAATTAAATGCGGTAATTCATTGTTCTTCGGATGGAGTGTGTTTGACGATTTCGCCACAGCAACTTTCTGTCTCTCAGTTCCTGACTAGACCTTTGCCGCCGGAATTTAGTGATGTTCCAGAGTGTTTGTGGGTAATTGATAACAATGATGTCGGTGTTCTACAAATTGAGCCTGTTAAGATCATTTTGAAACATGGAGTGAAGTTGCCACATTTTCCTCATATAAGATTTCGGTTGATGGTGAGCAAGCTTTGAAATGTATAGTCTCTGATTTTGTACATCGTGGGGTAATTGAGGAAATTACAGGTAGTTTGTGCAGTAGTCCGATTTTGCCTCTGTATAAGAAAGGCGATAATGCAATTCCTTTTAGTTTCATCATTGATTTACGTGCCATTAATAAGATTGTTGCTCCACAATTTCCTATTGTGCCTGATCTTACGACAATATTAACCATGATATGATATGATATGAAATGGCATTCATAACACGCCTATACACAAGTGTTTCAAGGCGCAACGAGGCAAGGGGGGGCAAAGGGAGGACAGACAATGATCCTACTAGGCTAGGTGTCATTCAGATCGCGCAAGTGCAAGGGAAGGGGGAGAAAGGAAAAGTGCATGGGAAGGGGGGAAAGGAAAAGTGCGCAGGGGGAGGTGGGAAGGGAAAGTGCAGTACATGGGAAGTGGAATAATAAGACACATAAACAGCCAGTGCAAGGAAGTGCAGACGTAAGTTCTGGTAGGGGGACTGAAGGGATACAGAAAAACAGTCCCCAAGTGCAGGGGTTGCCAGGGAGGCAGTGCAGGTGGGTAATTGACAGGGCCTGGGCCAGAGATCAGAAGGGTGGCCAGGTAAACCAGTGCAATTTCAGTCAGGAATTCAGCAAGGGAGGGGAGGAGAGAAGGCAGAAGCAAAGGGGAAGGTTTTGAGGTGTTTCCGGAACCAGAGATGGTTCTCCTCGAGTTTCAGGGAGGCAGGAAGGCTGTTCCAGAGAGAGGCCCCTGCCGAAGAGAGTGATCTGCCACTAATTCGTTGCATGATTCTGGCTTTTGCTACTCACTTTAGTGTTGTGGATCTTAATAATGCTTTCTTTAGCATTCCTATAGACAAGGATAGCAGATATGTTTGCGTTCACCTTAGGGGGACACTCGTTTACATTTACCCGTGAGCCACAAGGTTACACGGAAAGTCCGAGCATCTATAGTAGGGCTTCGAAAGAGCAGCTTGATACACTCGAGTTGCCTACCACTTGTACATTGCTTCAATATGTAGATAATATACTTTTAGCTGCTGACTCAGAAAGTGCCTGTAGGAGGGCACTGTGTTGTTGCTTATTCACCTAGCAAAACATGGACATAAAGCTTCACTCAAAAAGTTTCAGTATTGTCGACAGGAGGTCGCCTATTTAGGCTATCTCCTGTCAAAGGAGGGAAGAAGATTGACGCCTGAGCAGATAAAAATCATTCCTAGCATGTCTGTCCCAAATACACAGAAGGAAGTCAGATTAAACCAATGTTGGCTTTGACAAAGAAGGGCATTTCTTTGCCATTGCTGTGGAACTTGGAACACCAGCAAGCGTTTGATCTGCTCAAGATTGCACTGTGTTCAGCACCAGTTTTGGGCACACCAAATTATGAAAAGGCCGTCGTGTTGTATGTGCATGAACGTGATGGATGTGCTTTGGCTGTATTAACGCAGGAACATGGAGGGAAGAATAGGCCGTGCGGCTACTTTTCTTCCACCCTTGATCCTGTTGCATGCGCTTTGCCAAGATGTTTGAGATCTGTCACTGCTGCTGCTGCGTCTGTAAAACAGAGCAAGGCTATGGTCCTAGGCCATGCTTTAACCCTGATGGTACCTCACTCTGTGGATGTTCTATTAAACAGAACACAAACGCAACACCTCACCTCCGCATGATTAACGAGATACGAATTGATCTTGTTTGCACCGCACATTAAAATTCAGAGGTGTTGTGTATTGAATCCGGCTGAACTTTTACCTTTCCCGCAAGGTACTGCTTGCAGTGACAAAGTGTCACATGACTGCCTGTACACCACAGAGCAAGAGACCAAAGGCAGAATCGATTTGAAAGATACTCCTTTGTACAATCCACAAGGGAAGCTGTTTTGTGATGCTCCTGTTTCAAACTTCTGGATGGTACATCCACGGCTGCTTATGAAATCACCA
This sequence comes from Ambystoma mexicanum, assembly GCF_040938575.1. Lineage (NCBI taxonomy): Eukaryota > Metazoa > Chordata > Amphibia > Caudata > Ambystomatidae > Ambystoma > Ambystoma mexicanum. The sequence continues at coordinate 686,152,831 of NC_090939.1, forward strand.
CATTGAGCATGATTGTGGAGACCAAGAGAATCGCGCAGGCCGCAGAGATTATAGCATTGGCTCGAGCTTGTGAACTTTCCGAAGGGCTTAGAGTAAACATATATACTGATAGTGTCAGGCCCACTCCTCGTTTCCGACAACTTCACCCCTGTTTCCAGGTCACCCCTCTTCCCTTCCTGCTCACCTGTGGTCTCTTCGTGAGGTTTGACTCCAAATCTCTTCTTCCAGAGTGCCTCTTCTCTTGAGTGTAGATGAGGTCTGCCTCGGGAGGAAGCCACCCTGCCCCTCAGACCTGGGGCCAAGGGGGCCCCCGTACCGGGGCAGACCGGTTGAGAGGAAAAAGCCGCGAGGCACAAAAAACCCCTTCCTTAGCTGGGTGAGGACGGCTGGTTCAGAGGCTGAGCAGTGTGAGGTCGAAGGGTCCAAGAGGACAGGGGCCCCACCTATGATAGAGTCGAGGAGAGCCGCTACGAGGAGGATCCCACACACACTGAGGTAAGGTAAAATGACGGAGCAAAAAGGGGAAGAGTCGTGGGAAGCACAGAGTGACTGCCAAGGCAAAGGAAACGGAGAGAAACGCTATAGCAGGGGAGAGCGAGCTGAAAACAAGCAAGTAAGCCAGAGAAGGCTAGCGAGGGAGAGAAGAACGTACGGCAAGCAGCCGCGGAGGAGAGAACAACAGCGTACCAACCCGGAAGCCTAACGCGAATAGGTTGCAACGCACAGGCTTCCGGGTTGGTGCACGTAAAAAGACTGCCGCTGGATAGAAGGCAGAAAGACTAGACCGCGGTTGTAGAACGCAGGCGGCGTGACGGCTCATTTTAATGGCTGCCCAAACGCCAGCGTCTCCACACCTGCCAACGGCCCCTGAGTGTGACAGTATGCCCCCCTCCAGATCCGACCCCCCGGGTTTACCTGGATGAGTCCGGTGAAAACGCCAGACCAGTCCAGGTGCATGTACATAGGACTTGGGTTCCCAGGAGTCCTCCGAACTGGGATAGTCCTTCCAAGACACCAAGTATTCCAACCTGCCCCTATGATATCTGGAATCCCAAATAGCGGATACCTCATAAACTTCGGGCATGGACTTGTGACTACCCAACAACCCCGTACCTTTCTTGAATGGAGTGCCAGGATCTACAGGGCAGAGAAGGGAGGAGTGAAAGACAGGGTGCACCCGATGCATAGACTTGGGGAGTTGTAATTTGTAAGCCACTGAGTTTATCTTCTTTATGATTTGAAGGGCCCTACATATCTGGGGGTCAGCTTAGTTGAATGTACCCATCTAGGCAAGAATCGAGTAGATAACCAGACCCGATCGCCTTCCTTCCAAACAGGACAGGGTAGACGGGCTCGATCAGATAGATCTTTATATCTTCTTCTAACAGAGGCTAGACTCTGTTGAACTGTGGTATGGGCTGTGGTTATTTGGTCCAGGGTAGATTCAATGGTGGGTATATTAGTAGGTGAGGAAAAGACCGGTAGTAGACCACGAGGGTGAAAACCGTAAGAACAGAAAAAAGGGCTAAGACCCGTTGCCGAGTGTACTGCGTTATTATACGCGAATTCGGCAGTGGGCAGGAGGCTCACCCAATTGTCCTGATATTTGTTTACATAACACCGGAGGTATTGCTCAAGAGAGGCATTGAGCCGCTCTGTCTGACCATTGGTCTGGGGGTGGAAACCTGAGGACAAAGCCCTCTCTATGCCCAACCTTTGACACAGGGCCCCCAAGAATCTAGATGTATACTGGCTTCCTCCATCAGAAATAATCTTGTCAGGCAGCCAATGGAGTCTGAAGATGTCCCTGAGAAAAACTTCAGCCATCTCGGTGGCAGATGGGACTCCCTGTAACGCGGAGAAATGGGCCAGTTTGGTGAATGTATCTATCATGACCATGAGACAGGTAGACCCCTGAGATCAGGGTAGGTCTACTATAAAGTCAGTAGAGATTTGGGACCATGGCCGGCCTGGCAAGTCAGGTTGCGTCAACAACTTGTAGGGTTTATGGGTGGTGTTCTTATTCCTGGTGCAACCATGCATGTCTTACAATGTTGCATAACATCCAGAAAGAGGGAAGGCCAAAAGAAGGAAGGAGAGATTAACTCTAATGTACCTCAGACTCCCCTGTGTCCGGCGGTTATATGGTTGTGACCCCATTCCAGAACCTTAAGTTGTAAGGGTTTAGAGGGAACATACAGCCTCTGTCCTACCAGTAATAAACCTTCCGACCAACGGATTTGATGACGTAAGTCACCGGGTACAGTAGTTGCCAGATCTGGTTTGGTAACAGTCTTCACCTCTTGGAGGAACGAGGAGATCATCCCCATGATTCTGTTTCGGGGGAAACAAGTGGAGACTGGTGGGAGTGGAATGGCATCAGAAGTGTGGCACCTGGACAGGGCATCTGCCAGAGTATTTTGGGTACCTGGTATGTATGTTATTGTAAAGTCGTACTGGTTAAAGAAATGCGCCCAACTAGCCTGTCTTGAGTTGACACACTCCATGTTTCTGAGAATCTTCAGGTTCTTGTGGTCGGTACGTAATGTAAATGGGTAGGCACTTTGTTGTAACAGGTGTCTCCATTCTTCACATGCCACTTTGAGAGCCAATAGTTCCTTTTCGATTACTGAGTAGTTCAGTTGACTCGTAGAAAGAGTCTTTGAGAGGTAAGCTACTGGATGTTCCTTGCCGTTCTTCAGTTGAAGGAGTACAGCTCCTAAAGCACTAGCAGAGGCATCAGCCTCAACTATAAAGGGCTGGTCTTGATCCGGTTGAGATAGGATGGGAGCGGTGCAGAATCTCTTCTTCAGTTCAATAAAGGCTTGATTGGCCGGTTCCGACCAGTGAAAAGGTCTGGCTTCTTTCTTCAGTAGTGCGGTAATGGTCAACACAATCTGAGAAAAATGTCTGATAAATTTCCTATAGAAGTTGGCGAGTCCCAGGAACCGTTGAACATCCTTCAAAGAAGCTGGCGTAGGCCAATCCAAGATGGCGGATACCTTCCTCGGGTCCATGGTGATGCCCTCCTGAGATAGAATATATCCTAAACAAGGAACTGAAGACGTATAGAAGAGGCACTTCTCAGGTTTAACCAATAAGTGTTGTGACTGTAGACGGTGGAGAACTGTCCGAAGATGATGTGTATGTTCGGAGGTTGACTTCGAGAAAACCAAGATGTCATCTAGGTATACTATGGTACTGATGAACAGCAAGTCGGAAAACAGGCGGTCCATAAAACGCTGGAATATGGCAGGAGCGTTGACCAAGTCAAATGGCATCACCCGATATTCGAAAAGGCCAGACGGAGTCCGGAAAGCAGTCTTCCATTCATCCCCATCTCTAATACGGAGGAGGTGGTAGGCACTCCGTAGATCTAGCTTGGAGAATATGGTTGAACCCTGGACTGCTTCCAGTATGTCTGCTATCAGAGGCATTGGGTAGCGGTCACAAACTGTGACCTTGTTTAGACCCCGGTAGTCTATGCAGGGCCTTAAGTCAGAGGAATCCCATTTGGGTATGAAGAATAGAGAGGCTCCAGCCGGGGATCTGGAAGGTCAGATGAGGCCATTAGTCAGATGGGAGTCCAAATAGTTGCGAAGGGCCCTCTTTTCCAGCAGAGACAAGGCAAACATGCGACTAAATGGAACTAGAGCTTCTGGCACCAGCTCGATGGCACAGTCTTCAGGCCTATGTGGAGGTAGATCTAAGACAGGATCGTCTCTGAAGACTTCCTTGAATTTGGCCAATTCTGGGGGAATGCTACAAATCTCATTTACACCCTCTTGTTGGGGAGTAAGGACTTGTACTAAATCTTCCGAAGGATGGTATAAACAATTTTGTTTACAGAATGGGGAGGTAAAAGCCAAAGTGTTCTGTGCCCAATCGATGAGTGGATTATGTCTCCTCAGCCAGGGAATTCCAAGGATTATCGGAAAGTGGGCTGCTCGAATTAAATCAAATTGCATCTGTTCGGAGTGCTGGAGAATTCGGACCTTCATTGGTTCAGTGGAATGGGTGATGGGACCTGACGAAAGAGGGGAACTGTCGACTCCTTCTACCTTCTGTACATCTTCTCTTTTCAACAGAGGGAGACCATGTTTATGCGCCCACATGGTATCCATAAATACCCCGGCTGCGCCACAATCCAGCAGAGCCATGGTGGTCAGTACTTCTGTCGGCGTCTCCAACTGAATCGGAACTGCCATAAGGCGTGAGTCCATGGTGGTGGGGTGTGATGCTACAGTCACAGTAACATAGGGACTGGCGATCTGACCTCGGCTACTCGTCCCCTTTAGTTCCAAGGTTGTTCGTTACCCACCCGCCGAGGCAGAACTTCCGGACAGTTACGAAGTAGGTGAGAGTCTGATCCACAATACATACAGAGCCCTGCATCCCTCCGTCGTCTTCTTTCTTCAGGTGTCAAAGGGACTCTTGCGCCCCCAACTTGCATAGGTTCTTCCTTGTTACTTGAGGGAGACGGAGGAGGCAATGAGTGGGTACCTGGTGGATGGACGACAGGGGTTTTATGTCTCTTCCTTTCCGCCTTGCGTTCGCTAAGGCGGTAGTCAATCTGGGTTACTATGGAGAACAAGTCAGACAGGGTCGTAGGGCGGGCTATCCTTGCCAGTTCGTCCTTTATCTCCTCTTTCAACCCTCGGTGAAAAATCATATACTGGGCCTGTTGTGGCCATCCCGCTTCAGTGGCCAATCGTTTAAAGGTGGAGATATAGGTCAGCAGGTCACTGGAACCCTGCTGCACATCCAACAGCTCTTCAGCAGCAACATGTATAATCTCGGGTTGTTCAAAGGTTTGACGCAGTAGGGCCAAAAAGGCCCCATAATCTCTGATCACCGGATTATTATTTGTAACCAGTGGGGTGGCCCAAGCTAATGCATTTCCTGTCATGTTGGACACCATGAACCCCACCTTTGTGTGATCGTTGGAAAACAACTGTGGTCGAAAGGCGAAATAAATGGAGCAAGCTTCTAGGAATTCCTTGAGACGCTTTGGAGTTCCGTCAAACTTGCCCGAGGATAAGGCCATGGGAGGTAAGTCGGTATCCCTAGGTTTACGAGTAGTAGTTACCATCTGTCTCAAGACAGCATTGTCAGCCTTCACATACTGCAATTCCACATTCATGGCTTGGACTGTGGCCACTAGTTCTTGTATTTGTTCGGGGGTGGCCATGTTTCCCTTTTGGCGTTGCAAACTGTCAGGCCCACTCCTCGTTTCCGACAACTTCACCCCTGTTTCCAGGTCATCCCTCTCCTCTTCCTGCTCACCTGCGGTCTCTTCGTCAGGTTTGACTCCAAATCTCTTCTTCCAGAGTGCCTCTTCTCTTGAGTGTAGATGAGGTCTGCCTTGGGAGGAAGCCAGCCTGCCCCTCAGACTCAGGCCAAGGGGGCCCTTGTACCGGGGCAGACCGGTTGAGGGGAAAAAGCCACGAGGCACAAAAAACCCCTTCCTTAGCTGGGTGAGGATGGCTGGTTCAGAGGCTGAGCAGTGTGAGGTCGAAGGGTCCAAGAGGACAGGGGCCCCACCTATGATAGAGTCGAGGAGAGCCGCTACGAGGAGGATCCCACACACACTGAGGTAAAGCAACATGACGGAGCAGAAAGGGGAAGAGCCGGGGGAAGCACAGAGTGACTGCCAAGGCAAAGAATCTGAGAGAAACGCTATAGCAGGGGAGAGCGAGCTGAAAACAAGTAAGCAAGCCAGAGAAGGCAGGCGAGGGAGAGAAGAACGTACGGCAAGCAGCCGCAGAGGAGAGAACAACAGCATACCAACCTGGAATCCTAACGCGAATAGGTTGCAACGCGCGGGCTTCCGGGTTGGTGCACGTAAAAAGACTGCCACTGGATAGAAGGCAGAAAGACTAGACCGCTGTTGTAGAACGCGGGCGGCGTGACGGCTCATTTTAATGGCCGCCCAAACGCCAGCGTCTCCACATCTGCCAACGGCCCCCAAGTGTGACAGATAGTCAGTATGCCTTTGGGGTGGTTCACAACTTCGGTAGGCTTTGGGCAGAACAAGGTTTCTTGACCTCACATGGAACTACGATCCAATATGGCTCCTTGATAGTACGGTTACTCTCAGCGCTTGCACTCACCACTCAGTTAGCAATCATGAAATGCGCAGCTCATCGGAAAATCATAGATGATGTGGGAAAAGGGAACGCTTTCGCTGACCAGATAGCCAAACAAACTGCCACTGATCTCCATTCAGAAATGTATACTTCAAGGGAAGCCACAAATGTTTGTACTTTGGATGAGTGTATCAAATCTGTAAAGAGTATTCAAGCTGATGCCACATTAGAAGAATCTAAGAAATGGGCTGAGGGTTTGGCAAAATTGGATGATGATGGGTGTTGGGTGGACAAGTTAGAAGGAAAATGGTTGTTGCCGGATGCGTACATTACAATGATGGTCGCAATGGCTCATGGCCCCACCCAAATTTGTGCGAGGAAGGTTTCAAAAATGTTACAAAATGTCTGGGTGAATGATAAAATCCCCAAAATAGCAGAACCTTTTGTTCAGAGTTGTATGATCTCTCTACAGCATAATATGGGAAAGGGCACATCGACTCCAAGGGGTAGCTTTGGTCCACCTTCTGTCCCCTTTGAGGTTATACACTTTGATTTTATTGAAATGGAGTGTTGTAATAATTGCAAGTGTGTACTAGTTGTTATCTGCGCCTTTAGTAAATGGGTTGAAGCCTTTCGTGTTAAAGATGCCACAGCACTGACAACGGCGAAAACCATGCTTAAGGAATATTTTCCTAGGTTTGGTTTGCCAAGGGTGATCTGGTCAAACAATGGTCCACACTTTATCGCTGCTGTAATTCTGCAGATATGCGCGGGATTACAGATCGATAAACGGTTCCATTTGGCTAGACATGCTCAATGTGCTGGTTTGGTAGAGAGACACAACGGCATCATAAAGAACAAACTCGCTAAGACGTGTGCCGGCACCAAACTGAAATGGCCGGACGCCTTACCGATCGTGTTATTATAAATGAGAACGACCCCACAGAATAAGACTGGGCTCTCCCCTTTTGAGGTGGTTATGGGTAGGCCAGCTAACATTTGGAACCTGCCTAAGCCAAGATTGTTGCGGGACATTGAACATGTACTTCTTTCCGATTACTGTGACCGGTTAACTACAAATCTGTATTTGATTTATGAACAGGTGCGAGAAGCCCTCCCACTTAAGTACGTGGGCCCAGGTCACAGCATACGGCCTGGAAGCTGGGTGCTGATCAAATCATTTGAAAGTGCATCCTGTCTCGCACCGCGTTGGAGGGGCCCGCATCAGGTCCTCTTGGCTACACAGACAGCTGTACGAGTGTCGGGACGTAAGCATTGAATTCACGTGTCGCATGTCAAGAGGATTCCCGTCCCTTTGCCACACGATACAGAAGATACAGTAATTGCTACCTGCGCTGCTCCCAGCGATCACGCAGCATTGAGCAGCATCGAGAGTGCTTTGGAGACTCTCCCTGAGCCCGTGGGGTCTAGGGAAACAGTCGCTTCGTCTCCATACTCTCCTACAGATCCTTTTTCACCATTGTTAAGTTCTGTCACAAATCCACCACTTCCATCAGGAAGCAATGACACGTTGTTTGCAGATCACGCAGTATCAGGAGTCACAAGGTACGATCTGCGTCCACGGAGCTAGACTTACTGCACGGTTCGGCTGTGCCAACGGGGAAAATCATCGGAGGGCTTGTATTTTGGCCCTGTTCTTTTGCACGTAAGAAATTCTGTTGGCTAGTGTTAGGGAAGGACTAAGAAAACGCGCGATCAGGCGATTGCCAGCAAATAAACTCTGGAGTGTTTGTTTGAAGAAACAATGCCTGCAATCGCTCCCACTTGTACGGAACAAATAAGAGACTGTGTACCCGACCGTAACAATGGACAATCGAACGTATGGTCGCTCAAAACGTATTGTTGTCTTGTGATTATGTTAACTGGCTTCACAATAGTAATTGCCTTAGGATTTTGGTATTTGGAAGAGGTACATCCGTTTGAAATTCTGTTACCGACTGAAAAGGTACCGACTGCTTCTACACCTTTCGTGCATCTCCTAGAGACTCTCAGTACAGACAGAGTTACCACAATAACACTTTATTACTCATCATGAATGTCACACATGCCATTTTTAATAGATCTAATTGTTGGGTCTGCTCAGATTTACCGCAACACGAAGATAAGGGATTGAGCTGGTATATTCATCCTTTACCTTTGACTACTCATGTTATGCTTCTTTAAGGGCACTATACTTTGGCCGATGGAACAATAGCATCTCGGGGAAGTAATCTGAATGATTTTGAGAAACATGTTCTAACGCTCCTGGGATGCTCACTCTTTGCGAATAGGAGCAAGCTTAATATTGCTTCTATTAGGCCTTCTGATAGACTGTCTCGTCCTTTTCAATCTTTGATCTCTTTCAAGATGGCTCCTATAGGCAATAGGGATGCCACGCCACCTTCCTATACTGTTAACCACAGCCCCGATTCAGTTTCTTTATGCATGCAGAGGAATGGTACTCAGTCAATGGGTGATTTCAAGGGCTGCACCAACGTTGCGAACTTGACCAGTGAGGAAAGACCTTTGGATGTAGGCGAACCTGTCTACTTTGTTTCCGGTAATGAAGCTTTCCCATTGCTACCTAGGAATTGGCAGGGAACCTGTTATTTGGGAATTCTGTTACCCGGGGTATTCATAGCAAGCACCATAGAAATCTCTAAGGCTTGCCCAAAGCGGGACGAGAATGGCGATACTTCAGCACAAGTTCTGGGTGATGTAGCTAAATCCTTTGTACCTTTTTGGGGGCAAATATCAAACCTCTGAGGATATCAGAAGACTAGCGAGAGGACCATCAACTGGACCACTGACATACTATATAACATGACTTTAGAACAGAAAGCGATAAGATTAGTGACACTTCAGAACCGGATGGCATTAGACGTCATCCTGGCTGAGCGTGGTGGAGTATGTAAATTAGTGGGGGTCCGCTTGTTGTGTTTTCGTGCCAGATTCCTCCCCACCATCTTTAAGGCAATACAGAATCTGCACGTCCTTAGTTCAGAAGTGCATGTTCCCGAGGGAAACTGGGATCTTAGCGCTTGTTTCTGGGACTTCTTACGACCTTGGGGATGGAAGCTACTTTCAGTCTTGTTGATTATTTTGGGTGTTCTGTTGTTTTTCTGTTGCTGTATACAGTGTCTTCCTGGCATATGTTCGGTGTTAGGAGGATGTTGTGCACAAGCAATGGGAACATTAGGACCTAGGGTACGCACCCCGGAGAAAAGGACAAACAAATTTGTGTTGAAGGAAATTTCTGTTTCCGACCTCATGGCGATCGATATCTCTGATGATAGTGATTCAGGGTGTATGGACATTGAGACGTGGAGTTACTCGTAAAGTGACTAGAAGTAGTTTAGCGCTTGACTTAGGCCAAAAGGAGGGTTTGTTAAACGGGAAATCATATTGTGCTTCCTTTCTAATGTATATTGGCCTAAGCCCAGCCACTCTGCGAAGAAACCCGTGTTGCAAAGTTCTGATTTTGGATCAACTTCACTGCCCTTTTGGGATCATCCGCCATTTTGATTTCTGTTCAAATGTAACTCTGTCTTCTAAAATGGTGGACTGTGTTTCCAACTTGTAACCGAGCCTTCCCGACCCTTGCACCTTAGTTAATGTTTAGACTATCCGCGGGCCGAATGTTTAGACTGGGTAAAGAGACCTTGTCCCATGCCTGACTTGTGGTTTTAGGATTGTCTGCACCAACAAGCCTCATCCACAGAAATACACCGAATACAATGTAAAGCAATTATCGAACGTGGACACTGTCTGAAATGCATTGTGAAGGGACCTGTGCTAACACTTACTGTTAAATCCTGGAATAGACTTTTGCCATTGTAACTTGTTTGTATGTAAACCAAAAGTAATCCGGGTGCATATTGTCGTATAAGCCATAAGTGAACTCGGCACTAGACCATGGATTATTAACTTTCAGAGGGGCTGGACACTATTACTGAATTGTATAAATACTTGAATGTCTCACTTCTCACACTGAAGGGCTGGTATTCACTGTGATGTACTGAGGGCCAGATAGCTATCTGATTTTGTTTCTTTGTAAATGTCCAATATTAAAGATCTGTGAATCTTTATAAACCCGTGTTTGGTGTATTTCCTTTTTTGGTACTCAGCCTCGATATTTCCTCTTGCTTTTTCATTATCACACATGGAAAAGTGAAATTACCGTAGGCGGTAATGCAGGCTCACTATTGGTTATTCCAGGTGTCCTGTGTTACCATCACAGATCAAAATATGTAATACAAATTCTGAGATGATTCAACTTTTGAATTGTCATTCTTTATCAGAAGTTAGAAATATGCGAGATAGACTTAATATACAATGCCAAATGTTCACATAATCCATGATTAAACCAGGAATTGAAAAATAACATTCTAAGCGCAATTCCCTTGCGGTTATTTTTCTTTGCAATGAAAGGACCTTGCTATGCTGGATTTCAATGTGTTCTTTTTTTGCGCTTCAAATCAGTAGGGGTAATTCATAGAATTCGGCGCAGAAGCAGCGTGCGCCAGCCATGTGCGCTAAACAGCATTCTGGTGCACAGCGTATTCATGGATTTCCCAAGCCATTTTCAGCCGTGGTGCAGCGAACATCCTGCAGCGCCAGTTACGCCCCCAAGAACGCCCCTTGCGCAAGGAAAAGCCATTGAAATCCCCAATACGGCTCAAAGGGCCATGCTAACCCTGGGCCATCTTGAAAAACTACGCGTACCCCGCTCACTACAGCCAACTCATTTGTAAAACTCCCCACGCACCCCTCAGAATACGCGTACCCTGCTTGCGCCAGTGAAATCGCATGTAAAACTCCCCACGCACCCCTCAGAACACGCGTACCCCGCTTGCGCCATTGAAATCGCGTGTAAATCTCCCGCGCACCCCTCAGAATACGCCTACCCCGCTCGTGCCACCAAAATCACATGTAAAACTCCCTGCGCACCCCTCCGAATACGTGTAGCCGGCTCGCGCCAGGTAAATTGCGTGTAAAAAGTCCCCCCTGAGGTGTGGGCTGTGGTGTGGGCATGGGGAGGGTGGATGGGATGCCTGCAGGGCATGCCCAGTGGTGATGGGCTGCCTGCGGGGCATGGACTGGGGTGATGGGTTGCCTGCGGGGCAGCAGATGGCTTGTAGGAGGCTGCTCGGGGATCTGGGGGGCAGTAATTCTGCCTTCTGGGCAGGAGCGTGGTCTTCCGTGTGTTGTCACGTGGCCTGTTTGATACGGAGTGATTTGGCACGTGAAAAACAGCATGTTTGCGTGAATTCCGAGGAAAGGCCCTTAGCGGGTAAGCGCGTAGGTGAAGTAACGTGCGCTGGGGTGTTGCCTACGCATTCTTCTTCTACACGCAAGGCAGACGGTGAGTCGTGCACACTATTTTTCCCACTGCGGGTGTCCCTGTTTGTCGCGTACCCCTTTCCTTCGGTCATACTAGCCCGCGTGTTGATCAGCGTACTGCGTGGGTTTTTTTACACGCACGTGGGCTACAGGGGTTGTGTATCTCTTTTTCTTGCTTTTTTGGGATGCCTGAGCGTTGCGTGACCCGTCATTTTTCCTAAGGGGCCGCAGGCAGCCTTGCAGGAGCACAGGGGTGCTGTTTGCATCACGTACCTTTCCCCCCTCACCCAAGTTGCCCAGGACAATTGTTGTGTGCACCTCCCATTGGTACTAGTACATCTGTGCCATGGTTGGGAGGCCACAAAAGGTGAAGGGCGTCTCAGTTGGGCGGCCTCAACGTGCCCTTTCCCCTCCCATGTGCAGTGCCTGTGCATGTGGTTGAGGATGTGGGGGCACCACCGGATCCACCAGTACGCCCTGCCGTGTTGCAACATTGTGCAGGACACATGCTGCCACAATGATCCTGCACACTACTGGGGGTGCATAGAGTAGCTGCCCGCCAGAGCGGTCAAGGGAGTGGAAGCATGACTTGAGCACTCCAAATGTGTGCTCCACTATGGCCCAGGTTGCAATATGGGCTGCGTTGTATCTTACCTGGGGTGGTGTGGTGGGGTTCCGTATTGGCGTCATCATGTGGGTGCTCAGAGGGTAGGCACTGTCCCCTGGGGAGGTGATAATGGTTGTCATTAGTTTGGTTTGTGTATTTGTCTGTGTGTGACATGCATGCATGTGCACAGGCATTAGTACTCACCAATGAGCCATGTGTCGCCATGCTTCCCAGCTTCCAGGTCCCGGCTCAGGGCAGACATTCTGTATATGATACTGTCTTGGGTGGACCGAGTATAGTTTGCATAGACAGAGGTGATGATCCCCTGTGCATCGCATACAACCTGCATGTTGATGGAATGCCAGTGCTTGCGGTTGCGGTGCATATTCTCCGTGGCCCTAGGGCCGCACAGTCATTATTGCACACACCTAGTGTAGGCAGCGTAACTGCGTGGGCTGTGAGACCCCCCCACTATGGCAGTGGTCCGCTGAAATGATCCAGTGGCCAAGAAATGCAGCAAATTTTCCAAGGGGCTCAGTGCTTGGGAACACAAGGTGGGTGATGTGAGGTCATCCTCCCACTCCTGGACCATGTCTAGGATGATATGAGGTGGAAACCTATACCTGCCATAGACCTGGTCATCAGGCATCAGGTATCCCAAAAAGGCTGGTCCTGGGCAAAAAAATGCGGGGCCTGGATATTCTCCTCCTCCTGTGCTGCGAGAAATGGGACATTCATCGTAGTTGTATATACGTGTTTGTTGTTTGCGTGCACTTTTATACTGTGCGGGACGCTTCCGCCTGCCTTCGTGTGGCGGACATGTTTAGGCCTGTGCGTGTCTTTTGGCATTCGCGGGTTTCCCCTATTCGATTCCATTAATATGTGTAGTTCGCGAGCGTGTGGGCTTTCTGTGTATTTCCCAGCAGTACTTCCCCAGTTGTTCCCCATACCGCGTGTTCCACCCCGTGTTCCGCCCCCTTTTTGGTGTGTGCGCTACACGTTGTGCGCTTTCGCTGTTTGCGTCACGCACGGCATTCAGGATGTTGCAGCGACGTGTGCGCCCATGTGCGCCAACCATGGATTTGGCGCACATCCCAGGGAGAACACGTGCAGGGCCCTTCCATGAATCCCATGCGTGCACATGCACAAGCTTTTTCACGCTTGCACCAGCTTGCACCACAAATTTCGGAGCACATTTGTTCCATGAATCGGCCCCAGTGTATTTTGGTAACTAGCCGCGCATGGGGAAACTGACCTTGAGCTGCTAACAAATCTTGGCAGAAACTAAACTTCTATTACATTTGAATTTTGTCATAGGAATAAAACAAAATATAAACACAGCACGTTTAAGATTTCACTGTTCAGCACCTAAAAATTAATTATCCACATCTAACAAGTTTATAATGATATTCTCCACCCAACATTATCTAATAATAATCATTCACTCATTAGCGCACTCCTCATATGAACTGAGCTCACCAAAAATAATCTTTAATCGTGTGCATTTCCTAAACTGCTCGCGACCCCAGTCTAGTTGTCGACAGAAGAAATCTTTATCTGGTCCACTCCCTACTTGCTTGGAACGAGCCCACAGAGTGCTCTGCCAGCCTTTCAGCCGCACACCTCTCCTAGATTCAGCCAAAGGATAAGAGCCCCCAAGACTGCAAACTCTTCTGGGACCACAGCCAGCCCAGGAAAACGAGAGAGTGCTCAGAGCAAGAGTCCTCCCTCCTGCCAGCCTTTTTAAACCCTCTGAGCTAAGCCTTCCCATGACATAAGTTGCACCTATGAAATGTAAAAGTTCCAGCCTTTTCTGTGATGCAACAGGTCACAGAACCACCTCCCTGTTTGTCAATTACCCTCCAGGAAGTTCTGGTACATGTGACCAGGCTGCCTGCTGAATACGGATGTGAAAGTAAAATTTCTACCGTGCTCTGTACTTCCTGTTCCACTAAGTGAACAAAGAGCTTTCTTAGAGATCACCTGCAAAAGATCATTTTCCACATTTATTTGCTTTCATTTCGAATTAACCCTGCATAGCACACTCAAACATTGCACATTCAATGTATCAAATTGCACAGAAGCTTGCATACATGAGCCATGGACATCGTTTACCCAGAATATATGAAATGCATGTTAGAAGTTAGAAGGATAACGATTAGTAATCATTAGTAATTAATACATGTTAGTATATTCCCCATTTCAACCCAGTTCATGAGAAAAATGCATATTATGCAGAAACAATCTCAAATTCAGCATTTAGCTGGCATGTGCTTTATGCTTTACAAACTGACATACACTCTCACTCAGAATAGGATCAACTCTCCTCTCTGTAGAAATGTGGAACCCTAGTTGAAACGCAGACCTCTTCTAAAATGTGGATATTGAAATGGGGAGCCCTAATTAAAATTCAGAATACATTTCCACACACATCTCTGCCCGACTCAGTCTCCTCTCCAGCTCCAGATTGCAAGCAGGTGATTTTAATTTTGTTCAGCCTGCTCCAATTTTAATTTATTTTTTCCTTTGTTTTTCCCTCCTTCCTCTTTTCCTCCCTCCCTGCACTACATTGGTCTGCGGGTCCCCCACCTGACCAAGACAGCCCATTTCAGGCCTCTGACGACAGGGCACCTATTAGCTAAGGGCCACAAGGCAAAGGGAAGCTCCCTACTAAGCAGCTGCACTCCGTTTTTGCCTGTGTTCATCTGGAACGCCTACCGCAGACAATTAACAGTGACTGATAAGGCAAGTTTTGTGTGGGTGGGGAGTTCAGCCATTACTGCTCTCCAGTAAATCCCCACCACTCTTATTACCTAAAATCTCATACCTACTTGCAACTAGCCTAATTGTGTAACTGGATTTCAAGACACTGCAAAAGTCTGAATCTAGGTGTTTTTTACTTTTTAGTTTGTAACGCTATTATAGCACTGTGTACATTGCATACAGCACCCCCTGGATGGTCAGTTAGATATGTTGGAAGTTATATGTATACTGCACTTGGCTGTATCTTGGCAGTAGGAAATGATGCACTCAGATGGATTTTTGGGGGTAGGAAATATGTTGCTCTTAGAGGCATTGTTGGGGGTGGGAAATGTGACACACTTGGATTGTTGAGTGGGAAGTGTGACGCACTTAGTTGGATTGATGAGGGCGGGAACTGTCATACACTTGGATGGATTATTCTGAGTAGGAAATGTGTTGCTATTAGAGGGATTGTTGGGTGTGGGAAATGTGATGCACTTAGATGGATTTAGTTTTTTTGTTTTTTTGTATATGGCTCCGCCATGAACCTTTACAAAAGAAGAATATCAAAAAAGAAATTACAACTATACATCACATCAGAACCAATAGAAGAGAGGCCAACAACCTAAAAGGAAGAACATTTTTTCACAATACATAAATTAATCTAAAAATAAGCTAAAGTTTCAACATTTGCAGTTACCAGTCCAAAGAACATTATTACATTATTTTACAGAGTTTTAGAACTGGAACTACCGAAGCTGTTAGAGCAACATTATATCCAGAACCCAGATAATCCCAAAAATACTCTGCTGTGATCCCTTCCTCACGAGACACAAATCTCCCAAACAGCATCTTTTGAGTGGGCCATGTTGCCTCGCACTCCATCAATAAATGCCTTAATGTTTGGTTTGATGACGTGTCACAAACATTACACAGTTTTAAAGCTTTATCTCCTTGTTGACCTCTTGCCAACACTTCACCACTATGCACCAGATTTAACCTGATCCTAAGGAAATCATTCCTTACTTCCTGTCAGGAAACCTCAAAAGGTAGTTTGATAGGCAGTTTTTTTCCTGCCAAGAGAAACAGGTTTACCCGGGTTGACTCTCTTACCTTTGTGACTGTTTTTATTCAGTCACAAATTTCAAGCTTTTGCTTGACCTTTAATGGATTTGTTATAAGGGTGTCAACCTCTAGGTCTACTTACTCCAACATTACCCTCACTCTTCCCTCTATATCAATCAGCATGGGGGATTTTGATTGTTCCAGATGGCATCTAATATCTCCATATAAGGAAGAGCTCTTTCAGTGATGACCTCCCGATAGAGTGGAACCAGCTTCCAGTTTGCCATGCATTCTAATGATTTAAGGCTGAGCTCAAATCTGAGGCTCCATCCCGGGGTACAGGAAGGGAGACCCAGGATCTTCTTCCAGAATCGTCCCTCCACTGCACTCCTGTATGAAGGCCAAAGGAGGGGCTCTGCCTCCAAACTGTGAAGAATTACAGGGACCGCTTTTATAGCCACATCTGCTTCCACTTTAAGGAGAGCTGGAGAGGCATAGCTGTTATAGCCTAAATACTTCACCTCCTCGACCCTTTGAACCAATTGCCCCCCAAGAAACCAATTTGAAAAGTGGATCTTCTTCTGCGGGTGTTTGAAGACCACAATTCTTGATTTGAGGGGGTTAATAGTGAGATCATTTAGTTCTGCATATTCACCTAGCTTTGACAAATGTCGTTGTAGGCCTATGGCTGTTCTGTCCAACAAGACAATGTTGTCTGCATAGGCCAGCCAATTGACCCTCTTTCCATTTATCTCTCGGCTGGCCAGTGCAGACTACTCCAAAAAGACACCCATGTCTGTTAAAAAGAGGTTGAAAAATAACACAGCCACCGGACAACCCTCCATGACCCCGCTCTGCACCCTAATGGACCCTGACAAATGGCCCTGTTCATCCAGCATATCTCATAAAGAAGTGTCTCGATGCAATTCCACCATAATGGCCAGCAACAAATCTGGCATACCCCAGCTCTTAAGTTTGTTCCAAAGCAAGGTTCTATTAACCTGGTCGAATGGTTTGGACAAGTCGACCCACGCTCCATACAATGGCAACGCCACCTTGGTCATTGTGTGTTCACTGGCCAGATTCAATACCAAACCATTTAGGGCTGTTTACAAGCCCCTTCTAAAGCCAGTCTGGTGGCGAGACAAAATCATCTGAGGGTCAACCCATGCTAAGATTTCATTTAGCAAAAGCTTCATGAAGATTTTACTCTCGATGTCAAGCAGAGCAATTGGGCGATAAATGTCTGCTGCTCGAGGACCGCCTCTCTTAAAGAGAGGTATAACCAGGGCTATTTTCCAAGATGATGGGAAGGTTTGGCTCTCCAAAATCTCTTCAAAAAGACGTAAAAGAATGCAGGACCATAAATCAGGCTCACTTTTAAGAATTCGATACGTGAGGCCATTCGGGCCCGCTGCCTTGGATGTGGATGATTTAAGAATAACATTTTTTATATCCTCCTCATTAAAAGCTAATATCCAAGGGACACGATCTATAACTGAGGCTAGTATGCGCTGGATCTCTGAAGGTTTTGGTCAAATGCTCCACCCACTCTGCCTTAGGGACTGAGTTACAGAGGGAGCTATTATCACCCGATTCTAACTGACCGACTATTGACCAGAAATTCCTGGTATTCTTTTCTCTTAGGAGCTCTAGCATGTGTTCCGCATCTCTTTGCATCCTGGAGGCTCTATGATTTCTTGACCATGAGTGGCAATTGATCTTAATCCTTTTCACTTCTGCTGTATACTTTACTAAACCCAATCCTGCTGATTTTAACTTCTGTAGAGAACTTCTCAGCTCTCTTTTCCTTTTCTGGGTCTCCTCATCAAAGCAATGCAAATTCTTTTGCATATATCTTCCCCTTGGTACACTGGGAGCCGAAGTGGCCCAAATAAAATGTATAAAGTTGATCGGATGGCACTGAGTCTCCCATATAAATCTAGGTACCTTTTACAGCTTGGCATTCAATTTTGAACCCACACCCTGATATTTCAAGAGTCTTATTTCCTCTTTTGATCCTACTAATTCCTGTTGATCCAAACCCGGTGGAGAGATGGAAAGATTAGTGAACGATAGCTCCAATCTACAATGATCACTGCCTCCACCCTGTTTTATCACCAAGGAGGAGGGGATGGAAAAGAGGGATTGGGATAAAAAGATGTAATCCAGTGCCGATGATGAGTTTCCTCTATGCCAAGTAGTGGAGTGGCCCGCCTCACCCTCTTTGCTCCCATTGGCCATACTTACGTCCCAAGATTTCATAAAACTCAACCAGATTTTCCCATTCTTTCAGATTTTACGAATGGGCAATTTCTCGAGCCACTCCCTATATATACACACTGTGTTTAAATCCCCAGCTAATACAATGTGGGTCCCCCCAGGCTCCATTTTAATTTTTTTCAAAAAAGAAGCTAAAATCGCCAAAAACTAAGGAAGTTCTGAACATGCGGGGTTCCAGTATATATTAACGATTGTCCACGATAAAACCGGGGGCTCACCATTTAAGAGTATTTTACAGGCCTGAATTCGAATAGAGTTCTTAAAAATCAGCAAGCTTCCTTTATTGTTTGATTTTTGAAAGCCATCAAGAGACCTCCTGAGGGTCTCCCTTTTACCTTCTGCTGTGCTGGTAAACAGAACTTCGAAAAACCAAGTCAAATAGATAATCTCTCATCCCTCTGGCCTTGAAGGTGCTGGAACCCCTCGTGTTTCAACTTACTAAGTTTACTCCCTTTCGTCTAAAGCTGCTGAGGTCCCATACCTAGCTTCACAAGGGCCTGGGAAATTTTTTTGGGAAGAACAGTTAAAGCATTCTCCTGAAGTTTGAAACCCGAAGAATCCTTCCCATCCCCATTCAGCTCCCTTACTTGCTGTTCCGCCATCGTTTGAGGAACCATTTTTGTCACCTCCTTGTCCAGATGGAAAATGTTTAAGTTACCCCCAGGCTCGTTAAAGGAAACCTGCAGACCATGAGTTTCCAATTCTCTTGATGCATTTAAGATAGCTGACTTGGCTCTTATTTAAGTGAATGTAATTTCTACAAAGTGTGGATCCTGTGCTATAGGAAAAGATACATTCTCAATACCATTTGAGGAGAGGAGATATAAGTCATTTACTTTTTTACAGATCCCCAACATTTCTGTTCTGTTCAAGGATTAATGTAGTCTGGTATTTGTTAAAAGTCTTAACCAGACCCTTGGTACGGCATAATCCTTAGTATTCTCTGGGGTAGATTTTACAGCTAGCCACTCACTTGCATGCAGAACAGTCACAGGATCCACTTGAACCGAATTCACAGTGATTGTAGACGATTTCCCCTGACCATTCTGATTGCCAGGTATTTTGGGTAAACTACCTTGGAATGGGATAACTCGAATTTCTGATCCATCTAAGGTATTCCTTTCAGTTTCCCCACCTGCTGTCAGAAAGACTGGAGCTAGCTTAAGGACAGCTCCAGTCTGCGTTACCCCGGTTTTAGATGCCTCGTGAGGCTGCTTAGATGATAAGGATTTCTTCTGCAGAAATATAGGGACCGATTTTATATTGTCACGTAAACTTCCACCCATTTATTTGGAGATAGCCAGACTGGTACTCAGCCCCGCATTATTGAGATCTGGAATCGATGACATGCATTGACTCCCTTGGGCCTCTTGGTCTTTCCCCTGAGCACCCCTCAGGTCTGTTTGTAGACCTATACTCACTCTTGTTGCTTCAATATTATCATCTATTGTATCACATTCAATAATGGTCAGTTTTTGCTTTGAACGTTTCCCCATTTTACCCATACCATTTGTTTTTAAGGGCGGCGATGGAGGCTTCAGTGAACTACTTGAATTCACTGCAATTCTGCCCCCTGAATCTTTGATGCCCAATTCCACAGATGAGAAGGTCTCCTTTACTTGAGAACCAGAGCTACTCAAAGCGATGAGACCATCTTCTGTATTTTTCTGTCTTTTATGATTTCTCTTCGATCTTGGCTGAGGTGTTCTTGATTTTTTTTTCTTCCTGCTTGACACTTTCTTAACTTCCTGCGGCCTCTGCAGCTCTGGAAAAGAGCCGGTTTCCATGGGGAATCGGAGACTGACTGTTTTGCTAAGATGATTTTCGAATCAATTGAAGGATTTTCTGCATGAACTTCCAGCCCTTCCTCCCCTATATTAGCCAGCCTTCGAAACTCCTCTAATGTAGATTCCGAAATAGGAGGATCATTGAAACATTGGCTTAAGACAGTTGCACCTTCTTCTCTCTCTACGTGCGACTGTTGCTTAAATTTCAGAAGTTGAAATATTTCCTTTAGTAGACCCTTCTTCTTCACTTTTGCCTTTGTTGAGGAGACTGCCCTCTGCTGTAAAGAGGAAATGTCTAGGCCTTGCTTGACCAGTTTGAGGTTAATTTCTCTCAGGGAGGCAATTAAATTGATGTTAATAGCAGAGCCCAACCCCACTAGAATAGATTCACACTTGGCTGTCTCATTTGTGAGATCAAGCAGTATGCCTGCTTGCGACTGCACTTCTGATTTAAGCAGTTCGAACACTGACACGAGAGAGTTTAGTACAAAGTGCAAAGCCTTCTGGGTGCCCCCACTAGATCCTCTTTGTCTACTGGCGACCCTTCATGAGCAATACCCTCCTTTGCCAAAAGCTTTTCAGGCACAGCTTCTATAGAAGGAGCTTCCAGTTCAGAAAAGGACAGGTTCCTGGCACCAGTTAGTAAAGAGGATTGAGCCTTCTCCAATCTTGTGGGTGATAGATAGACCTCTGTACGGACTGTTGAAGTAGATGGTACTATCCATGGGGTTTCTGATTCATTCTCCACATCATTTAAACTTTTGTTCCTCTTCTTTCCAAAATATTCTTTGATTTTCCTTTGGATTTTTGTGATATTCACAGTATGTTCTAACCCCCGTTGCCATTGTTGTACAAGTGCAGATTGAGCATTCTGCTCTTCTTCCCCTTCCTCTGTTCGAGCAATTTGTGCTGGGGCGTGGACTTGAGCCTGGGTCGATAATAGACAGTTTTTTGTTAACGAGGCTGCATCCACTGAGGATGAAGAGGAAGTTCCCACTATTGGATCATCTAAGTAGGAACCATCTCCTTCCACACCCTTCGCCTTGTCCAAAATCAACATACTGCGCAACTTCATAGTCACAACTGTATTTAAACGCCTTTATTATCTTTTCTTTTGTTGTTAATATGGATGCTATTAAAGCCCTTGTCCTATAGATCATAGGAACTATCATGCAACTTATAGCGCTCAGAATAGTTTATGCAAAGCAGTTGCCCGGATCGCGTGATCTCTATTGACAGATGAGCTGAAAGTTTAACGAGAACCTCTATGTAACGTTTGAAATGGGCCAAGCACGTTGAAAGAAGAGCATAGAGTGTTCCCACCACATGATTCCGAGACACTTACCGTAGCTCACCATTTCCCTGGGCTTTCTGTGCGACGTTTGCCTTCCTGGTATGCTTTCCAGCTGGCCGTTACATTTTGCTTACAAATGCCCCACGCCAAACAGCCAAATAGATGCGTCTCGCCCTTCTGTCTCAGGGCTTACGTCACAAGGGTGTGGGGGCGTGTATTTATGCCCAGATGATGCCGCGCTGCTGCTCACGCCGGCACTCTCCGGAATAAGTTAAAGGGGCCGCTCTCTTTCTTTTTTCCCCTTTCACTTGCTATGTTGTGGCTGCAATATCACAGTGGCTTCCCAAAGGCTTCCCAAAAGGTGTCCAATGCAACACCAACAATTTCGCCAACTTCGCTCGACACACCAGCCAAACAGATGCGTCTCACCCTTCTGTCTCAGGGCTTAGATGGATTATTGTGGGTGGGAAGTTTGATGCACTTGGATGGATTGTTGCAGTAGGAAATGTGACACACTTAGATGGATTTTTGTGGGTAGAAAATGTGATACACTTAGATGAATTTTTGGGGGTAGGAAATGAATAGCTCTTAAATGGATTTATGGGGATTGGGAAATGTGTTGCTCTTAGAGGGATTGTTGGACATAGGAGTGTGTTGCCCTTAGATGGAATGTTGGGGGTAGCAAAAGAGTTACTCTTAGAGGAATTGTTGTGGGTAGGAAATGTGTTGCACTTAGATGGATTGTTGGGGGTGGAAAGGTGACGCACTTGGATGGATTGTTGGGGTTGGGAACGGTGTTGCAACTGGGTGGATTTTCGGGGGTTAAAATGGTGTTGCACTCTTTCGTTAGCCTGTCCATTTATGCAGATGTTTATGAAGATGTCCTGTCCCCAGCACTCTGATGATCATAGGGAGAGTCGGCCAATGTGCCTTGAAGTTCTTTGAGGACAGACTGTTTATTTGCACCTAGAAGATATATTAGGATTGGCCCTTCTGCACTTGAAGATCTGACAGGATAGCTTGCCACTGCACCCGGCCTTGGTACCAGGGGTAATTTGTGAAGCCCATCCTATTTATTTATTAATTTGCATTTTTAAAGCGCTCACACAGCCGGGGGCATCGAGGGGCTGTTACAGGAATATGTCTCTTAGTTGCGTAACTGTCGCTGGCTATTTGTCGCAGCCCAAAAAATCACCAGAGGATGGCACTACCTGAACAGACAGGTGCATCTACAACCAATCTACATCTGAGTTTCTTGGTACGTATAAATGCACCACTCCGGTGAACACCGGAAGCAGGCATAGCTATCTGCACACATCAGAATACAGCAACGACTACGACAAATTCAGTCTCACTGGTCACATCATTTTTCCACCTACTTACACCAGACTATGGGCCTCATTACACGGTAGGTGGTAAACCATGGCGCTATTAGCGCCATGGTTCATGCCGGTAATTTACCGGTACCGCCTTCGAGGAAAGGGGAATTACCGCCCTATTCCAAGGTTGGCGGGGCGGTAATTCCTCCTTCCTCCAATGCCCTTCCCCATTCCCATTTTTGCCCCATGGGGCATAATGGGAATGGGGAAGGCGCTAATTATGGTACCGCAAATTGCGGTACCGTAATTAGCACCCTGGTCCCTTTGCGGGTTGGATTTTTAACACCTGCAAAAAGCAGGCGTTAAATTCCCCAATCCGCAAAGGGACCTCGTAGTAAGGCGGTAAGGATTTACCGGTACCGGTGAAATACCGGTACCGGTAAACCCTTACCGCCTACTGTGTAATGAGGCCATATACCTTAAAACCTCTGCCATTGGTATTCTGGGAAGACCTATGACAAATTCAGGCCAGCTGGACACATAACGAGTCTCTCACACTCACACTTTCTCCTGACCTCTCTCAGCACCCATTCACATGCCTGAACTCATGGGATCCTTTTTTATGGGAACCCGGCCAGCCTTCCCATGTCTTACAGTGGCCAAATGCACACAAGCATTCTAATCCTACCCCGTGATCTCCAACACTCTGGACTCCAGTCCCTGAGGGCGTTCCCACCACTAGTGCATTGCAACTATAATAATTGTAAAGGGTGTTATATAACTGACAACTACAATACAGTACAATTACACCTTTTAGTCAGTGACCTACAATTAACGTCTCAAGTTCCTGTCAATCAATCTGAGAATTATAGCTTGTAACCCTATCGAGGCCAGAGTGAATGTTTCTGTAGTGGACACTGTAAACACATTTTATTTAATGTTTGTGTGCCCTTGCTATTCAAGCAGGCCTCTTACTGAAGAACTGTTTGATTGTGCTCCCCATCGAAAATATACCTTTGAGGCAAAGCATTGAAGTTATGTGAGAAGAATCGCACGTGTACTTCTGTGATGATGCCGTGTGTATGCAAAGTGGCTGACTTGCATTGAAATGCATTGCTGTTATATGATATTTTATTTATATCGCGCTCATACACAAGTGTTTACCAGTGTTTGCCAGTTGCCAGAGGGGCCAGTATGTAAACTTTGAATGCACTAAGTAAAAGTTAAAAAGAGAGGATTGTATTTTCATAGGTTTGTGACATTTAATAAGTTCAAGTAAAGAAATGGAGACAGGCCCTCGAGCTGCCTAAAGGGGAACTGGATGTGGACAGCTGCAATGCGATTAAGGAGCAGATATACAGATCTCGGGGCTGCCCCTAAAAATTCGTTAAAATATGGGATAAGTGGGGGAGTAATGCATAATGCCGAAACTACCATCACACACACCAATATACACCTAATTGATGTTGTTGGTTTTCTCTTAATGTGGTACTGCAGAAGTTTTTGTTATTCTTGTTGCTCTTATCGTTGGTGCCTTGGAAGTTTGATTTTCCGATTCTTATGCTTTAATCTCTGTTTTGTTCTTGCACATTATACAAATCAATACAACTATTTAGAAAAGAAAAAGAAAAGAAATGTACAGAGGACATGGTGCATGGGATTTTCAAATCATGCTGTTTTCTACTTCCCATATGTACAGAAGCCCAGAACCTCCTGGCCCCTGAATTTCCTAGATTTTTGATCATTCTAGGTTTTGCAGATCTCCCAAACCTTTTCCTAAACTTATCTTTTTTAGAGTTGTAGAGCGAGGCGAGCCCGCTATATCCATCATTTCTTCAGAAAATTCGGCATTTTAATGTGCTGGCAGCAGAAAGCAGGGCGCAGGAAAATGCAACATCACAAGGCAAACATAAAAGTAAGTCTATCTCACGTCTATAACATAGGCATGGAAGGAGTTGCTCTTGCTATTACATCTGCTCAGGGTTGGGGGTCAAAGTAAACATGGCTGGTGTCTGGGTGAGTTCCTGTATAAAAAGGATGCAGTGCCCCGTGGGCTATCTAGCTTCCCCCACAGGGCATTTTACGAAAAGTCGTTTGGTTGGGCATTCACAAATATTTCAGGAGCCCCAGGCACCCTAAAATATTTGTGGTCCATCGGATTTTTGAGGATGCGTCCCATGGAAATTGATGGCTGCATCCTGAGATCTGCCCAGGCGTAGCCCTGAGAATTCTCAAGTCAACACACAGGAGCAGGGGTAGTAGGGGAAAGCAGCTGGCTTGCACAGGACACATCTGTGGAAGGTTGTTTTTGGCGAGGAACATGGCAAGCTGTTTGCTTGTCCTGCGGCGAGGATGGCAGGAGGGTGTAACATCACTGCTGTGACTTTCATTTCAGATCTATCTGGAAAACACAATGGGCCTGATTTATTGAATTTTTTAGCACAGTGCAAAGTGGCTTTGCACTGCAAAAATACACTTAGCACCACTCACTGTGCTAAAAATTCCATGAATCAGGCCCAATGTGTATAGCATGGCAGGAGGCATGCTCTGGGAATGCCTTTCCTCCAATTAATGTGCTTAGTTTCAGCTTTATGCCAGCCTCAGGAAGACCCCTTTCTGGCTTTTTGCTTGGGGTCGCTGGCCTAAAACTTAAGGTGGCAGGGCTTCACAGGGTCAAGCAGACAGTTACATGGGATATTTGCCACAACAATACAAAATAACCACCAGACCCTCTGTCACCCAACCCCCTGTGTCTCCACTGTGTTTTCAAGCTTGTTGAGTTCTGGAGTAGCAGAAAGAAATCCTCTTACGTTGCTGGTGAACAGTCATCCAGTAGTTATGACCCCCCCCTCTTTAGCTAGGGGCTGCCCCCTCCAATTGGAGTGATGTCATCGGATGTTCTGTACACCCTGTATCTTGCTATGAACAGTCAGGGGTGAGCAGTGAAGAAAATTAGAAAGGCGCAGCCCCACCCTGCTGTGCATGGCCTTGATGTCTTAAGTGGTAATATTGAACTTGTGATAATGCAGTTCTGGCTTGAGGGAGGATGCCCTAAGTGGCGGATGCGGCATCTGGTTGGTCATGTTCGTTAGAAACTTACAAGGTTTGTGTTGCCTACCCGGGGCCATGGAAAATCAAGATAAAGCTCCATGGGAGGTCACCAGTCTACTGGGGCAATTCATTTCTTTTAATTATAAGAGGTTTTTGTTAAGGAAGGCAGGAAGTTTGGACTGGGTTCTTGCTGCTCTTCTGCAATCATCCTACCCCTCATTTATGTGATGGTGTTTCCTGTTGCATTTTATTTAAGTGTAGTAACTGGTTTTGGAATTATCTGGCAAAATCAATAAAAGGTTGCTGCACTCTTGACCAGTCAATCCAGTCAGATAGTAGCATTTTGCCCATAGGGATGCCATTTCTCCGCTGTTGATAGACATTATGTATAGGTGAAAGGGGCAGGTGACTAAGCCAGGCTCTGGGAGTTGCTAGTGCTGATACCTGCTCCTACAGACCCATTGCTCTTGGATTCAAAACCTTTGACACATCAATGCTCATTGGTTTCTTCGATGATTTCTTTCATAGGTTGAAAGTAAGATGAATAGTACCATTCTTTGGTACTAAAACGATCCACTCCAGCTCAAGTTATGTTATGTTATTTGGCATTTATATAGCGCTCTATATATCATTGGTATGACCTCAAAGCGCTGGTAGGTTGAACACCCTTGGGGACTGTCGTCCAGGTCAGTTGGGAGAGTAAGGTGTCATAGGGCGCTTGGGTGCACCAGTTATGTGTGCAGCTGATGCAGTTGCCTGATAGTAGCTGCATCCTAGCTTTAGGTGTGGTGATATTGTCATGCGTTGAATGTGTGAAGTCTGGCGGGTGGACACCAAGACTGGGTTCTGGCTGCGTTAGGCCTGTGTAGGATGCTTATGTGTGCAGCTAGGCTGGTTTGTCATGGGATGTAGCTGCGTTTTATTAGAATGTTGAGGTGTTCATGGGGTAATGTTCGTATGTGAGCAGCTAAACCGAAATTGATCGAGGGGTGTAGCTGCACTCTAATTGTGTGTTGGTGTAGATTAGAGAGTAAGCATAGAGATATGGGAGGTGAGTGTTTGGGTAGAGTTATGATTTAAGGAATAGTAAGCTGTGGGGCAATTCTAAACTCCAAGGTACTATGCAGAGTGATCTTTATATCTGACTCTGTGCATTTGCCCTGCTTCGGTCCACGTGCATGCAGCCTGCTCACTGTCCGCCAAACCACTGCCAGATAGTCTTTCATGGGAGAAGCACCGCAATCAAAGGCGTTTAAAGTGTGGCTTAAGTGTCGTTTGCAAGTAAAGGCATGGCAAATGTTAAGGTCAGTTCAGAGCTTTGATTGCCTGTACTGTGATTGACAGGTTAAGTGATGGTTGTCATGCACCTCACATGTCTCCTGATGGCTTCCGGTGATTCAGAGGCCGTTCTGGAAGCTTCATTGACCTTTCTGTTTGATTATTAGTAATATCATTTTGAGGGTTAGAGCCTTTGAGGTATTTTAGAATATAGTTTTGTCACATTCTCCAATGCTGATTTGCACTGAAGCACTTCGGTGCCTTGTTCTTTTGTCCATAGCAAGATCCGGGTGATAAATTCTGAACGTAGGGATAGTAAAAGTCTCTGATGGGTTAAGTTGTGCTTCCTTCCAATTATATTTTCTTTGGAGTTTGACCTGTTTTCATCTTTCAACTTTTTTTATTATGTTGCTTGACTTTCACCTTGACTGTTTTGTGGCCAATCAATGCTAATGTCTTTCTTGTTGGTGTTTTGCTCTTCTTTCCCTTTGTTTCTTTGCTCTCCCGTTTTTGCCTGTCATCTTTACTTCTAATGTACCAATTCACTCATTTTGTAAAGCGCCATGGTGTAAGGCACCATAGAAGAAAAATAAACAAACTTTCCCTACAACCTTTTTACTGATATGGCGCGTGTATAGCTATACAGTAAGATAATAATACTGTCAATGTTTTATGTAGCAGTTCACGCTGGAATCTTACAGCTTCCAAGGGCTGTTTTTATTATCAATTTAATGGTACTCAATTCATCAAGGACTGGGTCAGGATTCAAACTTGCGAAATTGAGGTTGTCTCCTTGTCAGAGGCGAGTGCTTGCCTCATTCAGCTATTCAAAATGCCCAATCGAGATTTGAAAGGGTCTGGTTCTCCTTGACAGTTTATTGCTATGTGTGTTTGGGAGCTACATGTACAACTATGGCTTGAGCCTAGAATGTATTCATTAACATTGTTATCATGGTCGAGTATAATCGCTCAAGGTTCTTTGCAAATTAATCCATGAATTAATCCATCACATTCAATTATTTTTACACAATTTATTTGTATGCGTGAGAGCACGTAAACGGCTTTGGAAGATGTTATTGTGGTGTTGATGTGGTAGTCAAATGAAAAAGCGCAGGAGAAGATTGGGAACTTGTACAATGTGACAAGAGCCACTGCTTTTGGATTTTAAAGGGAGTGAAAATGGTGGGCAGAAGGAAGTCCTACTAAAAGGGTGAATGGGGCCATAGCATAGTCTTCCTGAAGCTCTGTACATTTATAGTAACAGTGGACCTATGGAGGTAGGCTACAAGAGGCAGAAGGGTGACACCGATAATGAGGGACAAAATCATTGGGGTTTTCATGAACAAGCAGAAAGCAAAAGACTATCGGGTCCTGAAACTTCTGAGGGTGTTTTAAAATGGAACATTCTGATCACGGCAAAGCACATGCCGTGGCTTCAAAATGGGCAGCCAATGCGCAACTCCATTTTCAACAATCGAAATTCTGTGGCTTGGTATTAGATCTATAACGGGTTGCAACCTAGAAACTTGAAGAACTACGGATCCTGGGCACCTGAAAGCACTTGAGCTGGCCATTGGTCATTATCAGCATTTACCAGCGGAAAATACACAGCTTGACAGAGATCATTTTTGTAGTGCGGGGAAGGAGCCTGGCCACAGGGGACCACAAGGAAGGAAATAAGTGGGGTGATGTAACCTTCATGATTGTTTTGTGTCCAAAGGTTCACGGAAGTGCAAACCATTAGCTAGAAGTGAGAGAAATGATGAGAGCAAAATCTGGGAGGCCGCTCGAGACCGCAACCGAGATGGCTGCTCTGGAGTGAGATTTGTACCAACCCTCATAAATTTGGAGCAAGTATAGTGTTATCAGCCACAAAATGTATGTGATCATATAGGCAATCTGTTGCTGAACGCCCAGAGAGACCGGTGGGGCGCATCGTGGCTTGCACGATAGTCAGGTTCCAGCAGCAGATCCAGGGTCATATGGATGGCGGAGGAGAGGGGGATCCCACTGTGGCATCTTCATAGTTGCGGGAATCTATAAGTACAGAAATCAATGCCGCGGCAAGGCGCACCGACTGCGGAGATCAGCCCGAGGGAGCCCCCGTGAGGAAAGAACAAGGCCAGTGGTAGAGGCAGAATACCTACATTCTGGGAGATACTGTACGTTGGCCAGCGGCCGGCATATGAGTTGCTGGGTCCCAGAGAGGCATAGCGAATATGCAGAGGACACCCAGGGCCCAGGGAAGGTGATGTTCAAGTCAGAGCCTCTGACGCCCTTCTTATAGCGGCGGTGCCCAGGGTAGCTGATATCAACACGGACTGGATGAGACGGTGAGGGCAAGCTGGTTGTGCAAATTGGATTGGACATCTGCTTAATGCAGCAGTCCAGGCGGTAAAAAGTAGTACATATTAGCTGACATGCAATTTTAAGATGAGCCCATTCTATTGACGGCCTTCGGTTACTTCTCCCAATGGCCGGTTGGTGCTTTGGCAGGAGCTGGCTGTGGTATGAGGCGGGCAGATGCACAATACGGAAGGGCAGGCACAGATGCAGCTCATGCCTTACTGGTGGCTCTGAATATAGAGACCGCGACATTGAGGAGGCCTCAGTTTGCTAATTATCAAGTAAGCAAGTAAATACCCCTGGGCCCTATACGCTGAACGACCAGCAACACTATTTTGTCTCAATTGTCTGACAGAATGGTATGGCAGATTAGCCTGAATACCTGGCACCAGCATATTTGAGACTTCTTCACAACCTACAAAAACCCAAGCAACTGCCTGGGGGATAGAAGCTACTTTGAACACTGGATACCTTGTTGGAGACTGAAACGCTAGCTACCCCTCCAAGGTGAGAAGACACTCAGGATCTTGTGGTGCACCAACCAGATCATGTAATACCACAGCAGCTACAACAAACCTCAAGTGTGGAGGCATAGAAGGTACATGAAGGGGCTGTTGTAGGGTCCCACCCTGAAGAATGAGAAGGCCCATGAACACTGGCTGGTAACAGAGGATGACAGCGAGGATAGTGGAACACAGGCTTGAGTGTGGCCAAGTGACTGGGATGCAGCTGGTACATATAGAGGATCGAAGCATGGTACCCTGAGGTTGGAAGTATTTTTTATTCGACAACTGATGGTGTGAGCTCAGCTGAGTTGTTCATATATATTGCCATCCCTAGAAAAGACCTGCTGTTCTTGGAAGCAGCACATCTCTGGGTGGCTGAGACACCCGAGACTGAAAACTGAAGTTATCTTCAAAACAGTGGGCCTCATTACATGTTTGCCGGTCCGGATACAACGGTACCGGTGAGCTTACCGGTACCGTTGTATCCGGACCGGCAAACTCTGAGTTGTGCTCGCTGGTGCCTTTCATTCCGCCAGTTCTGATCTGGCGGAATGAAAAGCACCCGCAAGCACAGCAGGCCTATAGCACCGGCACGGTAATGAACCGTGCCGGTGCTACAGGCATCCCCATTCCCATTGAACCCTATGGCACCCACGAAAGGGCAATTACCCTGTTGCAAGTTTGGAGGTAGCCTTGCCGGTTTTACCGGCAGGTCTACCTTCAACCTTGTAATGAGGCCCAGTGCTTCCTACCCTGGCATCACTGTCAACCACAATGGGAAAGACAGCCAAACAGCAAACCAAACTTCCATTCGAGAATCCTGCCCAGAGCAAGAATCGGAAATTGGCAGAACCCTTACCAATGGACAGTCAAGTAGTTCAACCCAATTGTGCACCAAGCACACTACACGATATCAAAGAGATGTTTACGCAGTTGAACGCTGGCATACAAATTATTGGACAACAAGCTAGATACGCTAACTTGCAAAGTGGATCAAATGAAGTTCAGACTAGATAAGCACGAGATATAGATTGGATGAAGTGGAAGCAAGACTGTCAACTGTGGAAGATGAATCCTCCATGACAGCGAATGAGATGGATCAGGTCAGAAGAGCGTTAAAGGTATTGTCAGACAAGCAAGAAGATTTGGAATATAGGTCACAGAGGAAGAACTTGAGAATAGTGGTGATTCCTGAGACAGCTGATGTTGGGGCAATGGTGTTGCGGGTGGAGTCCATATTGCAAGAAGTGTTAGTGATGGCTGGTTTCTCCACAACATTCACTGTGGAACATGCACATTTTATCCCTGCGGAGAAAACATCCATTCCTGGAGCTCGAGCAAGACCAAAAATAGATTGTATGCTCAATTACAGAGATACAAATCTTGCCCTTCATCCTTCTCGGGGAAAAAGGAACATTGAGATATAATGGGGAGCAGATAGGATTATTCCTGGATTTTTCCCAATAAAGTTCAAGCAATCAGGACAACATACGTCAATGTTAGGAAAAGGCTGAGAGAAAAAGGGATGAAGCATGCTATGCTTTTTCCTACTTAACTTTCAATGGAATGTAAAGAGAACGCAAAGTTTTTCCAAACACCTGAGGATTCTGGCTATTTTCTGGATTCGCTACCTCAGAGGCATGTGGCGTCCATGGGCAGGGGCAGTCCTAACTTGTTGCAGAGCAGTGACAATGATTGACAGTGACCATACCTAACATCTCCAATCTGAAGTACTAAATAATTATGTTAAAAGATGTTGGCTGATGCTGAAGTAATGTGTTGACAGGATTGGCTGGGCCCTCGAGTGGTCTTCAGGCAAATACGTATGGTTGTAATTGTTTGTTGATGACAGGGAATGTACTGGCGGTTTGAGGTTGCTGGTGGGGGTGGTGGAGGGAAGTGGAAGGTTGGTTATGGTGATTCGATTCTTAATGTTTTTTGTTTTCCAACAGCATTGGGGAATAATATATTCCAAGTTACTCATGTAAGACATACTAGCACAAGGAGTCCCTCATTGCTTAGAAGATGTAGCTTACAGAAATGAAGCCAAGGGATGAATCATTATTCAATTTTTACGAGAGTTTGTTGCGGCTGGTAGACTTGATACCTTTCTCTTTGTAACAACAATGGCTAAAGTGATACAGTTCTTTACATGGAGTGTACGGGACGTCAGTTGTCTCTCGAAAGCCTGCAGGGTCCGATTATATTTGAAAAGACATCACACAGAAATTGTGTTTCTGGAAGAAACTCACTTGGCACCCACAGACGAGGTAAGGTTCTCTGAGATAGTGATGGGTTGTCACTGTTACTGTTACTCCACATATTCAAATTATTCCAGATGGGTGGGTACATTGATACATGAGTACCTGGGTTTTCGTCTTATTGAAGTAGCAAGAGATGCAGTAGGTAGAGCCCTAATAGTAGCCATTGTGATACATGACTGCACCATTACACTGGTTAATTACTATGGGCCAAACACTGAGACACTAGACACCTTAAAATGGATAGAGATGCAATTGATGAAACATGCGCCAATGTGATCATTTGGGCTGGGGACATTAATGCAGTGTGACATCCCGGGTGGGACAGAACAGGGGGAATATACAGGCTATTCTCTAAAACTACATATAAATTACAGCAGCTCTGCTTAACATACGAATAATGTAATGTTTGGAGAGAGAGACACTGAGACGAGAAAGGGTTCAAGTTTCGATTGGAGGTCCATCAATCGACTCTCGTATTGATTACATTCTTATTTCAAATAAAGATGTGGGCTGGGTCTCAGATTGTAATATATGACCTGCATATTGTCAGATCATGACCCGGTGAGTGTACGCCTAGTCATGCCAGGGAAATTAGAAAGTAGATCAGGCTGGATATTTCAAAGTGATTGTCTGGTAGATTCTGTATTTTGAGCATCTATACTCGAGTGTGTCAAGAAACTTTTTTTAAAGAGAAGGAGGGGACAGTTGCCTCATATTCTGTGTTATGGATGGCTTTTAAGTGTGTAATAAGAGGGGAATGTATAGCTAAGGAGTGAAGAATATTGAGAGCTATTTGAAGTGAATTGGAAGGCAGTGAAACGATACTTAGGAACCTCAAAGCTGATTCAGGTGGTCCCAATGATCCCATGAAAGATACATGAAGAGGTGGAGAAATTGAGTGAGGTGGCTCAGAGATAGGTTAAGTTCTTGAATAGGCAGGTGTCCGTCCACATGTATGACAAGGGACCAAACCTGATTGGCAAGGGTGGCGAGAGTCGAAAAACTCCAAACACATATAAATGCTTAATGTAGGTGAGGTAAAATACACTGACAGCGAGATTCTTCATGTGTTATGGGACAGCTACATGCCTCT
The DNA here is from genome assembly GCF_040938575.1 of Ambystoma mexicanum. NCBI lineage: Eukaryota > Metazoa > Chordata > Amphibia > Caudata > Ambystomatidae > Ambystoma > Ambystoma mexicanum. Next base: position 686,185,898 of record NC_090939.1, read on the forward strand.
ATATTCGTCCCACATGGCTGCTCTTCAGACTCTTATTGATTGTTTTCTGGACCAAATAGCATTAGATTGGTTTGACCAAAAGGAAAGGGAATGGCAATGCGCCCCTGACACACTGCAAGTAGTCCAACAGGAGATTCAGGAATTGCCATCAGGAAAAGCACCCAGACCAGATGGCCTTACTGCTGAGTTTTATAAGACTTACTTGGCCAGCCTGGCTCTGTATCTCTTGAAGGTATATAAACAGGCCCTGGTAGATGGTACTGCCGGAGTCAATGAGAGAAGCAGTGGTCACGATGCTACTGAAACCTGGGAAGGAGTTCTTGTCACGCCGCGCGCTCGCTCGCGTGTGCCACTTACCTGCTATGGGGATCCGGGTCCTCGGCCTCGGCAGTTTCCTCCTTCATGGAGATTCTATCCACGGTGGCGTCTTTCCTCACGCCGTTCCGCGGTCCGTGGGCGCAGCCATCTTGCGTGTTCTGCGCATGCGCGGATCGTCAGTGTTCGATGTTCGCGCATGCGCAGTAACGCGAACTTGCATTCCGGGCCTCGTTTTGGCCCCGGACCTTAAAAGGGCTTCGCATACACGGAGACAACGCGTCTCAACGCGGTTGTTGCCGTGTATGCGCTGCTGGAGCCTGGTTTCCTGTGCTTCAGTCTCTCCAGTTAGCCTTGCTAGTTTTGCCCTGCCTTTTCCTGCCCTCCTACCTTCCTCTCCTTCCAGCCCCCTGGTTCCTTCAGTTCCTGGCTTCCCAGCCCTGTTCTGTCTTTACCTACTTTCTGGTTTTGGGGTTGGAGGGGTCTTCTCTGGGTTGCCTATCTAGCCTTCTCCCTTCCTTGTCTCCTGTTCCGTGGGATTCCCTGGTCAGTCCTTCCTGTCCTTGCTGCTTGGCCTTTTCCCTTCCTCCACCTTGTGCCCTGCCGGTACCCGTGCCTTACTGCCTTCCTGGAAGTCCCGAAGAACTGCTCATCCATCTTCTGGTGATTAAGGACTCATTCGCCTTCTCTGCCAGTGGAAACACTGTCCCGACGTCACGTTAATGCAGAGAAGTGCCACCCGTGGCGTTGGGAGTTGGTCCAGTGCTATCCTGCCATTTATTGTCAGGAGGGTGTTGGGTTAATTTCCTGCGTTACTGCTTCATCGGCATCGTCGCTCCGACAGACTGGCTGCCTCGACTCCATGAACCCCGGGAAGAAAAGGTAACCAGCGATCCCGTGAAACCTCGTTTAACAGATTGAGACGCCTTTCCTCCAGCCTCGACATGGATGACATGCAGGAACTACGCGAAGAAATGCGTGCCATGCGCCTCGAGATGACTACACTTCGCCAGGAGAACGACACCCTTCGACAAGCGATGGGCCGGGGTATGGGCAGACTATCACAACCAGTTCCACCGCCAGAGAACACCATGGCTTACACGACTCCCATGAAGTTTGATGGAGACCCGCGTCGAGTGGTAGAGTTCTGTACCCACTGTAGGATCCATTTTCAGTTTAGGTCCAGTCATTTCGCTCAAGACAAGGCCAAGATCGGGTACATTCTAGGAAACCTGACCGGTAGCGCGCTTGCTTGGGCCGCACCTCTGGTCTCTACTAACAGCCCCCTGCTGGGTTATTTCACCGCTTTTGAGAAGGCCTTTTTGGATGTCTTTCAACCACCTAACCTGGCAGCCGTGGCCCAGAACCAACTAATGGAGATCAAACAGGGATCAGGTGATATCATCCAGTATATCAGTCGGTTTCGACAACTGGCAACCGATTCCCAATGGCCCGAAATCACTCAGAAGACATTATTCCGTCGGGGTCTGCGAGAAGAATACAAGGACGAATTGTTGCACATTCCGGAGCCGGAAACATTGCCCGCATTGGTGGAACAAGTCTTACGCATCGACCACAGGTTAGCGGAACGACGGAGTGAACGTCGCAGAATCGACAAGTACCGCCCAGTCCTTCCAGTACAATCATCCGGGCCAGCTACCTCAACCAACGTGGGCACAGAACCTATGCAGTTGGGTGCCATCCGAGGTCCGTTGTCCGAGGCCGAAAAGAAAAGAAGACGGCAGCAAAACTTGTGTTTGTATTGCGGTGGTTCTGGCCATTTTCTAGGCACCTGCCCGCTACGTCCTTTGAGGAAGCAGGAAAACTAACAGGCCCGTTGTTTGGTGTGAAGGCAGCGACGGGCCGTCTCCTGGAATCAGACCTTCATCCCATGAACCCGGTACCTTTGTTGGTCTTGGAAGTTGGTTTGGCTTGGCTAGGGAAGTGTACGAAGACCCGGGCCCTTCTGGATTGTGGTGCGTCAGGTAACTACATCGATGCCTCATTCGCGATTTCCAAGGGGATCCGTCTACACTACAAAGAACGGCCTACAGTGGTAGAAGTAATCGACGGCTCTCCATTGTCTTCGGGTCCGGTGTGCCAACGGTCCGATCCCTTGTGGCTCTCTGTGGAAGGGCATCTCGAACAAATCTTGTTGGACGTCATCAAGTCTCCCTCTTTTCCGGTGGTGCTGGGCTTGCCTTAGCTGCTTTATCACAATCCTCAGGTCAACTGGACTGCTCGATCCCTGGTATTTACTTCGGCACGTTGTCCTCAGGACTGTGGTCTTCACGATTCCTTCCCAGCGACGTTGGAGTCTCTTAATCCTGTCAATGTATCTGACCGTCTATGTGCCACTCAGTCGGTACCTCAGGAGTATGCCGGATACCTCAAGGTGTCCTCCAAGCCAGAGGACATTCCTTTACCGCCTCATCGACCCTTTGACTGCTCCATCGATATCCTGCCTGATGCTGTCATTCCCCACGGCAAGATCTATTCATTAACCCAACTCGAAAAGGGAGTCCTACAGGATTACATCAAGGATTGCCTCAACAAGGGCTACATCGTGCCGTCCAAGTCTCCCGCAGGATTCCCGCTATTCTTTGTCAAGAAGAAAGAGGGTACTTTGCGCCCTTGTATCGACTATCGCCAATTAAACGAGATCACAAGGAAAGACAGATACCCACTGCCACTCATCCGGGACATCATCGAATCACTGAAATCCGCGCAGGTCTTCACCAAGTTGGATCTTAGAGGGGCCTATCACCTGGTGCGGATTAAGAAGGGGGATGAGTGGAAGACGGCCTTCAAGACACCTTTTGGTCACTACGAGTACAGAGTAATGCCGTTTGGGCTCTGCAATGCCCCGGCCGTCTTCCAGCGGTTCATGGATGATATCTTTTCAGACCTTATTGGTATATCAGTATGGGTATACCTTGATGACATCCTGTTTTTTTCTGAGACTCGCACTGCGCACGTTCAGGAAGTACTCCGTAGGTTAACTGCCAATCACCTGTATGCCAAGGCTGAGAAGTGTCAATTCCATCTGGAGAGTATGGAATTTCTGGGCTATGTAGTCAGCAGCACAGGAGTGCGGATGGACCCTGTGAAACTGCAAGCCATACAGGAATGGAAACAGCCACACGGGGTTAAGTCTTTACAAAGGTTCCTGGGCTTCGGTAATTTTTATCGACGCTTCATACCACGTTTTTCTCACCTTGCCAACATGTTAACCCGCCTGACCAGCACCAAAGTACCATTTCTCTGGCACTCACAGGCTGAGGTGACATTTCGGGAATTGAAGAAATCCTTCATGTCGGCTCCTGTTTTGATACATCCGGATGATGAAAGGCCGTTTGTAGTTGAAACCGACGCCTCGGACTACGCAATTGGTGCAGTCTTACTACAGCAAGATCCAGTTATGAAAACAGAACACCCGGTGGCCTACTATTCTCGGAAATTGTCTGTGAGTGAAAGAAACTACGCTGTAATTGAAAAGGAATTACTGGCTATAAAAGCGGCATTCGAGGAATGGCGTCATCACTTGCTGGGTGGGAGGTATCCGGTGGAAGTTCGCACGGATCACCGTAATCTTCAATTTTTACGGTCTTTGCAATGCAGAACATCCCGGCATGCTCGTTGGGCCTTCTTCTTTTCGCAGTTTGATTTCACGGTCACGTACATCCCAAGTTCCCAGAATGTAAAGGCCGACGCCCTGTCTCGGTCCCTGGAAAACAACGTCGAAGGGGCCAAGGACCCAGAACCTCTGATTGCTTCGAAGCATTTCCTGTCGATGGTGACTCCCCAGCTTCAACAGTTGTTAGAAGCCACACCGACGGATCCCTCCAGGTCACAGATACTGCAACGCTCTGACATCAAAGAACGTGACGGCTTGTTGTTCTTCGGGGATCGTCTGTACGTTCCCACCTTAGAGCTACAGAAGATCGTTCTGCAAAATTGTCACGATTCCGTAGTTTGTGGTCACCGAGGAGTTCGCACAACTCAAGAACTGGTCGCACGGCAATTCTGGTGGCCTGGATGGGCCACGCTGGTGAAGCTCTACGTGGATTCCTGTCCAGTATGTGCCCAGACCAAGATTCCTCGCAAGAAACCCATTGGTCTCCTGAAACCGACGCCTACGCCCCCATACCCTTGGCATACCATTGCTACGGACTTCATCGTCGACTTGCCGCTTTCTGGTGGTTACACGTGTATCATGGTGGTAGTGGACTGCTTCACCAAAATGGCTCACTTCCTGCCCTTTCCTAAACTGCCCACCGCTTCCCAGATGGCACGATGTTTCCTTCACGAGGTGTATCGTCTCCACGGTCTTCCTGAGAAGATTCTGTCGGATCGTGGGTCTCAATTCATCTCTTCATTTTGGGACCAACTGTGTCGGCATTTGGACATTCAGCGTGCTCTGAGTTCTGGTTATCATCCCCAGACCAATGGGCAGACAGAGCGTACCAACCAAACTCTTGAGCAGTATCAACGTTGTTACGCCAATGCCACTCAAGACAACTGGTCAGAGTGGTTGGTCACCGCGGAGGTGGCTTACAACAATGCTGTTCATTCCGCTACCGGACTCAGCCCCTTTTTCTGTTCTGCCGGACTACATCCCAAGCTACTACCTGCTCGTCCTACTTCTACCAGTACTGTACCATCCGCAGATGCCTTGGTGACTCAGATACGCGATCAACATCGTCTGGCGGCCGGTACCTTAGCAGTGGCACAGGCACGTATGAAGGAACAGGCTGACAAGAAACGGAGTTCTGAGCCTGACCTTCAAGTTGGTGACAGAGTTTGGCTGTCCTCTAGGAATCTGCCGGTACGCAATTTACCTGTGAAACTGGCTCCCCGCTTTTTTGGTCCCTTCCGCATCATTGGGCGGGTTTCCTCTGTTGCCTTTCGGTTGTCCCTACCCTGTTCTTGGAGGATCCATCCCGTTTTTCACGTATCTCTTTTGAAGCCCTATGTACCTGATGTTCTGGGGCGTTCCTGTTCCCGTCCTGCCCCGGTCTTGGTTCAGGGGGTTCCTGAGTTTGAGGTGCAGGAGATTTGCGATTCGCAGATTAGGCGTGGTGCGCTGCAGTTTCTGGTAAGCTGGAAGGGTTATCCGGCTTGTGACCGCACTTGGGAACCGCGCTCCTTCGTGCATGCACCGCGCCTGGTTCGGGACTTCTATCTCCGCTATCCCTGGAAGCCTGGTGCCCCGGGGTTGTCCGAGAGGGGGTATGGTGTCACGCCGCGCGCTCGCTCGCGTGCGCCACTTACCTGCTATGGGGATCCGGGTCCTCGGCCTCGGCAGTCTCCTCCTTCATGGAGATTCTATCCGCGGTGGCGTCTTTCCTCACGCCGTTCCGCGGTCCGTGGGCGCAGCCATCTTGCGTGTTCTGCGCATGCGCGGATCGTCAGTGTTCGACGTTCGCGCATGCGCAGTAATGCGAACTTGCGTTCCGGGCCTCGTTTTGGCCCCGGACCTTAAAAGGGCTTCACATACACGGAGACAACGCGTCTCAACGCGGTTGTTGCCGTGTATGCGCTGCTGGAGCCTGGTTTCCTGTGCTTCAGTCTCTCCAGTTACCCTTGCTAGTTTTGCCCTGCCTTGTCCTGCCCTCCTACCTTCCTCTCCTTCCAGCCCCCTGGTTCCTTCAGTTCCTGGCTTCCCAGCCCTGTTCTGTCTTTACCTACTTTCTGGTTTTGGGGTTGGAGGGGTCTTCTCTGGGTTGCCTATCTAGCCTTCTCCCTTCCTTGTCTCCTGTTCCGTGGGATTCCCTGGTCAGTCCTTCCTGTCCTTGCTGCTTGGCCTTTTCCCTTCCTCCGCCTTGTGCCCTGCCGGTACCCGTGCCTTACTGCCTTCCTGGAAGTCCCGAAGAACTGCTTATCCATCTTCTGGTGATTAAGGACTCATTCGCCTTCTCTGCCAGTGGAAACACTGTCCCGACGTCACGTTAATGCAGAGAAGTGCCACCCGTGGCGTTGGGAGTTGGACCAGTGCTATCCTGCCATTTATTGTCAGGAGGGTGTTGGGTTAATTTCCTGCGTTACTGCTTCATCGGCATCGTCGCTCCGACAGACTGGCTGCCTCGACTCCACGAACCGCGGGAAGAAAAGGTAACCAGCGATCCCGTGAAACCTCGTTTAACAGTTCTCATCTTATCAGCCGATTTCACATATTAATATAGACAGGAAGATCGTGGTCAGGATTCTCACTTCTAGATTGGCACCGTTAATGACAACGTGCATAAAAGCCGATCAAGCAGGCTTCATTCCTTGTAGGTCGACATCCTATGGGTTGCATCGTATATTTGGATTGATGTCAGCAGTCGATCAGAATCCGCCAGTAATGGCTGCCTTGCTGTACAAGGAAAATACATTTGACTCTGTGGATTAGCCATCTGTCTTAACAGTACTGAGGTGTATGGGTGCTGGTGAAGGGTTTTTATTGTTGGTATCGCTGTTATATACTTCACTAGTGGCACCAATCCGTGCTAATGGGCAGGTATCGGGACAGCTCCTAATGGGCAGAGGCACAAGACAGGGGTGTCCTCTATCCCCTCTCGTATTTGCTTTGGCAATTCAGCCACTGGCCAAATCAATCTGAGAATAGCATACACACAGGGGGATACAGCTATATTTGCATAGAATGGTCATATCGCTGTATGCAGATGATATGATTTTATACGTAAAGCACCTGACAGTCAAACTGAAACCCATTATGTCTGACGTCCTAGAGTTTGGACGGTTGTCTGGTCTTAAAATTAACCCCAAGAGGTTGGTTCTATTTCCACTTACTGATCAAAAAGTGATACGAGTCAAAAGTTATGAGCAATTCATTTTTTGGATGGAATTGGACCAGGTACGAAATCACTTGGGCACGAAGCATTGACTCGAATTCCAGTAGTGGTCTGAGGTTATTTCATCCAATAGTTTTTAAAACATTTGATGGGGAAGGTGAGTCCCTTCTCCCAAAATTATAGCTATATCTCCCATGGTTCATTGCAGCAAAGATGCTTACAGACTTTTCAGAAAGGAAAAGTATCAATTTTTTGACAAAATTTGTATTGCTAATAACTTTTGACTTGTTGGATGAATTTGCATGACATTTTCAAAACAGAAACTCCCCCTAAATGCACATTTTGGGAACAACACATTGTAAACTGAAAAAGTTAAGAAAATATAACACTACAGTTTCCCAATTTTTAGCCCATTCATTTTCCCACAGAGAAAAAGTGAAGTTTTTGAACAGTTGTAAAGTGAAAGCCACTTGTCTGATTTTGACCAAATAAGAAACAATTTGGGCATAAAGTGTTGACTTAATTTCCTTTACTGGTTTGGGCTAAGTCCATTCAGTAGTTTTTGGGATATTCAACAGAGAACAGTGTGCTCCCTGCTCCTTAAAACCTTGATATCGGTATTGGTGTTTGCAGCAGAGAGGCTGAGAGAGGCTAATAACATTTAACTTGTTGGGTGAATTTGGTTAACAGGTTCAAAACCAAGGTATTGTCAAAGCCCTTCTAAACCAATTGGACATTTTGGGAACAATTCTTAAAAAAATGAAAAAGTGATTAAGAATGGTCTGAATAGTGTATAGTGGCCAAGGTATGTATAGTGGCCACGGCGGAAGGCCGGCACCACCTAGTGGCTCAAAAAGAAACGTATTGATGGAACATGTACAGTGGACTCAACTAAAGGCTGTAGCCATTGGCCCAGTAGTGTTTTAAAATATACAGTCAGCACGGCCAAAGGCTGTAAAGTCCTGGCTAGTGGGCAGAAAGCCCTGGCTAGTGGGCCCAAAAGGCATGTATAGTGGCCAACAGCCTAGTGGGTATAAAAGAAACATATTGGTGGAAGATATACAGTGGGCACCGCCGAAATGGCCATGGATAAAGTGCATGACTAGTCAAGTGTAAAAATACTATGGTATTCAATAACTGTGGGAAGTTGTAAAGCCCATGAGCACATACACATTATAAGAGAAGGGATTCACAATGGGATACAAAATGGCATTATGGGGGACATGGCATTATGTCCCCTACATTTCCCCCATCATACATCAACCATAGCATGCCGAATTAAGCTGGTCGTGACTTACCAAATCTGCTGAATTTCAATGGTTTTGTTGTATTGAATATGGTCAAATTAATTGCACTTTAACACATTGTTTTCAGTGAATATATATTTATATATATCATTGAAAAAACTTTGTTAAAGGGTTTTTGTCCTCCAGCTGGTGGTCGTGGTGGCTCTTGGGGAGGAGGGATGGCAATAGCTGATGCCATTTTTAAGATATATAGCAGTTTTGCTAATATTCTTCCAAGTAAGTGCTGTGTGCTAGATTGTTAATGGATAATGAATAAGAATCGGTGTAGGAGCTGTGCAAGGGTACATTATGTGCTTCAAAGTTCTTAAATGAGCTGAAAAATGCAGTTCAGAACTGTTCGCGAAGCACGAACATGCTCGCGAAATGCGGACGCGTTTGCTAACACATCATCATGCCATGCTTGTGTGCTCACTGTGACAACTGTCTGGAAAGTCTGCGATGACGTCAGACTTTTGTGAACATCGACGAACACAAAAACAGTGGAAAAAGTTGCAAAAAGTGTAAAGAAGTGTTAAGAATGATGCTAGAAGGTGGGGAATAGCATAGTTTTAAGGTGAAACTTTGTAAATTGGACAAACATTTTGCTATATTGGGGTAAATATGATCATAGTAAGTTGTAGGAAATTAGGATGCACTGGTATAAACCCATGAAATTCACTGAAAACTGTGTTAAATGGACATTATAGTTGCAAGTAAAACCGAAAAAACCCAGAAATTCACCAGTTATAGTAAGCTAAGCAGCCACAACTCGCGCCACCAACGTGCACTGCTAAGACTAACACCCAGGACATCAAAGATGGCATAACAAATAGGTTTTTAGAAATGCAACTTAACCATAATGTTCCTTTAACAAAGTTTTTTTACTGAATTTCATAGATTTTTATCAGTGCGCCCATAATCTGCTACAAGTTCCTTAAATTGTATTCTCCCCCAATGTAGCATCGGTACAGTCCACGGACAGAATGAATGTCCGCAGACAGAAGGCAGCATTCCGAAAGCCCAGAAGCACAGGGGAGAACAGAAAATGTTGTACCCATCAACCAACAAACACATGTTCATAAAGCAATGTTACTTATATTTACTGCACCCAAATATACCTGTTTGTAGAAATGATTACTTAAAATGTACAAAACCATAAATGTACACCTCATATTATCACTTCAATACAACTATTTATGGAGACTAACATACAACCAACCACTTATTCTAAAATAATCCCTCACCAAACAGTAAGTACACTGTATGTATTGCATTATTATTATCATTCATTATGAAAACATGTATTAGAATTACAAAGAGAAGCCCTATCCCAAATTGTACAAAATCAAATCATGAACTTGTCTACAAAATTGGATGAACTAAGTAATATCATTAAAAATATTCCCTATCACTCTCCTTATTGCACCTGTCCCCCTTGTGCCCAGCAATCATCCACATCAAATACTGAATATTTAAATCAAAGACGCTTTGATGAAACCTCACTCCCTTCCTCCCCTGATCATTGTTGTACAGAAATTCCTAATTCTCCTATTTATGTTTCCCATTCCGATACCCCACCTATTTCAGGAATAAATGTATGTTCATATACTATAAATATGTTGTATATCACAGGGTGATATTTCTTTTTTTTTAAATGCCAATTATGAGTCCACAGACACTATGGGCCTCATTACGACCCAGGCGTTAAGGGGTTAATGGCGCCGTAAAAGGTGTCGGCGCCGTTAAACCCTTAACGCCTGATTACGAGGTCCCTTTGCGGGTTGCACTTTAACGGCTGCTTTTAGCAGGCGTTAAAAAACCAACCCGCAAAGGGACCTAGGAGCTAATTACGGCACCGTAACTTACAGTGCCGTAATTAGCGCCTTCCCCATTCCCATTGAGCCCTATGGGGCAAAAATGGGAATGGGGAAGGGCCATGGCGGCATGGGGAATTACCGCCCCGACAACCTCGGAGTCGGTAAGTTACCGGCGTGGACCATGGTGCTATTAGCACCATGGTCCAACGCCTGGGTCGTAATGAGGCCCTATGACTGTCTGGGGTGTCCGCACTCAAAATACAGGTGCCCCCATACAGGCGCAGTGTTCAGACTTGTCTGGTTTTGCATGACGCACTTTTAATAAGTCCACAGACACAGAGTCTGTTCTACAGACACCCACCTGCATGTGCCCTGTGGATCTCAGACCATGGGTGTCTGCATACGACCGTCAGGGCCGCGGACGTCCCCGGATGTCATCATGGGACCACAATTGTGTGGCATGACGGCCTGTTCATGAACAGTGTTTGTTGCCGCAGACAGTTTAAAACAGCATTTTCAGCTAATCTAGGGTGTTTTAAGCAGGAAACGTGACCCTTCCACAGCTCCCAGACCCATTCTTGGTCGATCTAGCAACTTTGTCAAAGCCTATTTGTGACTCAGTAGTCCGCCGACAGCACGACTCTCCATGGACGGTTTCTCTAAAGGGACCCACCGATTACTTTTCCTCATTCTCAATCAGTCTATCCAGGAGACAGCAGCTACTAACACCTACTTTTCAGAACAGCTACTAATTCTGCAATGGCATCTCTTATGGCCATTTCACCTCCCCAACCACCACCACCTCCACCACCTGAACAACCTGGAGGGCCTTGACAGAGGAACAGGCACAATGATGGAGAGGAGGATCAAGAGGAAGATGAAGATAAGGTAGAGGAAGTGCCTACCTGAAGCGCCTGGAGTGAGTCCTGGGTGTGGCGGTTCTTTAAGACCGTGGTTGTGGTCCCAAAGGCAAAGGCTGCCCGTGTTGAATGAATTGAGGGTGGAGTGAAACTCAGTCATGGACAACAGGGGCAATACTCCTTTGAGACCATATCAATGCGCCGCCACGTCTATCCTAACCACCAGGTTGCACTGAGAAAGGCTGTTTCTTTCTCAGGGAGGAGCAGGCTATCTTCCTCTGCGCCATCTTCCTCAGCCACTCCTGCCGGCACACATACTCCTGTGTGGCAGAGGATCCCACTGGCTGCCTCGCAGGCCATACGGATGCTGTAGATACTTACCCTTTGAGGGTCACAGTGTTTTGCATGTACTGCGACACACCGCTTTGCCGGGGGGAGCAGTTTTGAAGTGCTTTTGAGGCAGTTGTCAAGGAGCATGAGAAACACTGCCCCCTACCTTAAATTTAAGGCAGGCCCAACATATTCCCCTGTCCACCTACCACTCCATCTCTGTGGTTTGTGCCCCTTCCCTCCCCCAACTTACCTTTCCTCTCCTGCAATAAAAACTCAAAAAAGCCAAAAACAAATACAAAACCAAAAAAAACACGGAAAATCTTTAGGAGCCACCTTTCACAGTTAAAAAATAGAAGTTAGAAAAAAAATTGTTTTACATTAAAAAATGGTGGCTCTTAAAACCTTTCTTTGTGTTTTTGCCTTTTTTTTATTTTTGGTTTTGTAAACTGAACCAAATAACTTTTTAATTAACCTAATTATTTGTTTGAACTTTCACAAAAAGTGCACATTTTTTCCCCGGTTATTACATTTTCTTTATTTCAACTACTAAAGAATACTTAAATCCTTACATGTTCACAAAAACTGCTCTACAGCATTTTTAACGTTTTCCAGAAAAATCTGATTACCCACATCAGTGGGAAGGACTTCATCTCTCCGAAAAATGTTGGCATTATCAAATTTAGGGGCTGATTCATGGAATTATTTGTGCTGAAAAATGGGTATTTGTGCGCCATTCTACCCGCAAATCCCTGTCTGACAAATGGGGATTTGCAGGCAGAATGGCCCACAAATCCTTGTTTTTCGGCGCAAATAATTCCATGAATCAGCCCCTGAATGTTCTTATTATGAAAAGACGTAATGCCAACATCTTGTAAAAAAGTGCACATAGCTTTATTGACATTGCGCTTTGATTTTTCCATTTGTGGACAAAATAAATTTGAGCGCTGTTAGGAAAGATTTCATAATTGTAGGTAATTTTCCTTCCATGTGGCAACCCCCAAACTTTTTGCTGTTGTTTTACACCCTGACCTAGACTTTGCCAGAGAAGCGCAGCCTTCCGCCACACTCCTCTGGGCTTTCACTCAATTCTGCTGGGGAAACTGACATGCCCTTAAGACAGTCAGTACTGGGAGACTTTGTTTCCCTTAGTCCTTTCCTCATGTTGCAGCTTTTGAGCAACATGAAACAAGAGTGCACCGTAAATTACATTACCGCGCTCTTGGGTCTCTAGTCATTCCAAAGTCCCTAGAAACTCTCGCTGGACTTATTATGAAATGAGCAAGTGTGTCACGGAAGGGACTGGTGGCAGCTATCTTTTCTTTGTGTGTTGAACCCCTTTTTGCCATGTTAACCGCGCTTCCTGCGTTTGGCACAAATGGGTGGTCTGGCCTCCAAAATGGCCATGCCACGAGATACTTTGTCCTGTCCGCTGTCCGTCTTGCCCCTTCACCTTCACCCAGGTCGAGCCGACCCAGGGCAGTCCTTATTTGGTCATGCACTTTACCGCGAAACACAACGCTTTTGCGGGCTTCTGCATGCCTTGTGTGTGCCTACAGGATGTGGGCTGGGATGTCTGTTCCCAATACACATCCTGGGTGCCAGAGAGTCTAGAGTGTCATGAATTCCTGGCTCCACCGTGGTCCGTGATAGGTTGACGTATGGTGTGAGTGTTAGTGAGCGGATCTCCCATTGGTCCCTCTCCGTTTTGGCGCGAAGGGAACTTTGGATAAGAAGAGACTGAAAACCCCACTACCAGGTCGACCTCCTGAGTTCTCACGAACAAAGGATAAGGAGCCAAGTATCCTGCAACTAAGAAACTGAGTCGAGGAATCGCTGGTGACCCGCTGAAGGCTTGGCACCCTGCACTGCTGTCGTCCTGCGAGACCACTCGGCCTCTGATCGTACGAGAAGGTCTGCAAAGGCGCTTCGACCCTTTAGAATAGTGGGAACAACTATTCTCGGCACCTTCACCAAATCCTGTACGTAAGCCTTCGGAAGCATCCCTGGGCCATCCAGTCGACTGACCAGCCTACACAGGAACCTTGCTCTGTCACCGCCGTCTGGCTTACTGCTAATCCCGTGTCCTCGGCACTCTCACACGATTCGTACACTTGGCGTTCCCAGGTCTGAAGTGAGACGTGTGCTTTGGGACCAGAATATACGCGTTTGCCGAGTTGCCCTGCTGTGGTAACAAACCTGTGCGTGTTCGCTGCATCTGGGACACCCTCGACCCTGACTCCTGCTGTCGCGGAATCTACACGGCATCGACACGTCCCTATGATCGCATCTGAACCTGTCAGTACCGAAACTGAACCGGAGAAGCCTGGGTCTGTCTGCATCGGGGACTGGTGGGTAGTCAATACCCTAATCGGTCGCCCTGCCGCAGGAGCCTGTGGCTTTCCACCACTGTTGTAAACAACAAACCCTTTCCCGCACTCACGCCCTGCTTCTGCCCCCAAGTGGAGGCCTTGCCAGAGTCACGGGGATTTGTTCACCATCTTTTGGTCCACCTTTCTGAACTGCCTGATTTCCCTGAAGAGACTCTCCTTTGCCCATTGGCACCCGCGTGTGCAGGTACTTTTGAGCACAAGGCTCCACCCTTCGTAGGACTCGGACTTCCTTCAAGTTAGGTGGCCTCTGATGTCGAACTGGGTCTAACGATTACTTGCACTGCCTGTTTTCCTCCCCATCTAGGTGGTCTGCATATTTCGTGCTTCTAACTCTTTAGACCCCACAGTCTTGTATATATATTGTATTGATTGTGATGTGTTGGTTTACTGGACTTTTACCGTGATTCTTTACTATGGTCGATGTTACAAAGGCCTTGTAATAAATGTGTCTATATTTTTAATATAACACCTGTCTGGAGTAATTTGTAAGCGTCCTTGCGTTGTGTGCTCTTGACCACCACCATTGCTACCCTGATTGGTCTGGTTTGTCCAGAGGTTACCCTGTTCCAAGAAACTAGGCTGGCCTTCTGAACCTCTGCTCCTCCAGGTCAGAGTTCAGAAATCCATCTTAACAAGCGCATCCATATTTGTCTCTGAGCAATGCGTGAAAACATCATTTTTGAATTTTGAAACATTTCCATCAATTTTCCAAATATATCCTTCATTGCAAATTGCAATGAAATCCCGGTACCGTACCCCAAACTGTTTCCTCCACAAAGAACAACAATACTGTCTGGATGTTTTAAGTGAACCATATTCGAACAAAACGGGATTAAGTCAGGTGACTTCATGTCTTGCACTCCATACCAAAATACTTCAAATTCATAAAATGCAACATTTCCAGCCACTCCACAGTGCCCAGCAAACACCTTCAGCCAATGGATCCAAGACTCCCCCAAAATCCATACACTCTGCCTCCTCTAAGACATAGGCCCTCATTCCAAGTTGGGCGGTAAGGGTTAACGGGCACCCATAAAGAGACCAGTGCCGGTAAACCCTTACCACCCAATTCCGAGTTCCCTTAGCGGGACCCACAAAGGACGTGTGGTCTGACCACACATCCTTTGTGGGTCCCGCTAAGGGACCAGGGCGCTAATAATGGGCCCACTATTAGCGGGCCCGTAATTAGCGCCTTCCCCATTCCCATTGAGCCCTATGGGGGCTGAAATGGGAATGGGGAATGGTTGGCTGAATGGGGACTTGCCGGGTCCTCCAAATTCGGAATGACCGGTAAGTCCCCATTCAACCAGACTGGACCTGGATCAAACTCGGAATGACCCCCATAGTCATAGCCATTTTCACTGCTCTCAAAACTCTTGCAAACAAAACTCCTGCTACCCTCTCTTCATGTACACCACAACCAGAAAAACTGATTGGCTGATCACCCGATGTCTGCGGACAACACAACTGTCTGTGGTCTCTGCAGTCCCATTTCCATGCCAGGCAGCTTCAAAAGACCCGGATGTGGTGCGTGCTGTTTGTGTACTAGCACGGTGTCCGCGGATATCACAGCCACTCAAAGAGGTAGGGGGGAATTAAACACAATTTCAATTATTTATTCTTTAGTGATGGCTCTGAAAGAAAATGTTTTAATTTTGGGGGGGTTGTTCACCAACAACTTTTTTTTCCTTTTTTGTTGCATCTATTTGCAGTAGTACTGTACACTGTACCTCTTCCCTTACAATTTTCTTGCCCAAACATTTTCAATGCATTCCTAACATGGTAAAGAAAAATCGCATTACCGACATCTGCAAAATGAAATAAAATAATTCACACCATCAGACCTTATATTGTCAATCTCAAAAGATGACATTCATGCAGCATATAAAAAAACAGATACATCTTTATTGACAAGCTGCCTCGATTCTTCCATTTGTGGACTGAGAAAGTTTGGACATCTCCATGTTTGCCTCTGGTTCATTTCAGAAGAAAATTGTCATTATGCCCGCTCCCGGGGAGCCGGATCAAGCCCTGCGTCCCCGAAAGCGGACATCCAGTCCCCAAGGAAGGACCCAGCAACCCCATATAGGGGCCCTTTGGACAGTGTCCTGGCGCCTATGGCGCCAGGCTCATAAAAGACATCAGTCCTGGCGCCATAGGCGCCAGGCTCATTATGGGAGTGCTTGGGTGCACTTACCTGATGCAGACCATGCTGCAGGATCCCGGCCTCCTTGAGGCCTGAAAGGAACTACTTTACCTGTGGGACTAATTTACCATCCGGGCGGGGTCGGGTAAGGATACATACCTGATTGGAGGAAGGAGACATACCTGGAACTTCTTCCAAGGCTATTTAAACCCCACCCGAACAGCCACACGTGCTTCGCGTTGTTCTGCATCTAGCAGCTGGACGCTCACCGTGTCTGCTCCTGCATCCTGACTTCTGCCACGCCTGCCAGCATCCTGGATCACCTGCAAAGGAAGAGAAGAAGAGAACAGAAGAAGGAAAAGTCCTTACCTGCTAAATCCGCATCCCGGAGACATCTGCCGACAATCCTGAAAAGGAAGACTTTAATTTAAAAGCTCATCGCGTCGATCGCTGCAGCGCCGCATTCCACTCACCTTTACAGGGCGCCTCCATGTTCAGCAGCGATCATCCGGATTCGCAGTCACGCCCCAGCACCTAGGGAGAAAAAGACCAGAACAAAAGGTGAGAGAGAGAAGGGAATAAGGAAAGCTAAATCTCCATGTTAAGACTTACCTGTTGATTCATTCCCTCTTCATTTCGGGTCCGTGCCGCATCCTGGCATTTCCGGACCCCGGCCCCTAAGGGGAAAAAGAGACATCAGCGTTAATGAGCGAATGAAAAGACATTACCAAAAAACGCTCATTAAAGACTTACCTGATTTCTACAAGGATTTCACCTCTCATCTCGGGTCGGTGCCTGTTCCCCGGCATTCCGTACCCCGGCCCCTATGGGGAAAAAGACACTAGCATTAGTACATTAATGCATGGACACAAGGGGAACCTCTTATCAAAAAACTTACCTGGAAGCCAAGCAAGTTCGGTTCTCACCAATCCAAAAATCCAGTGAAGTAACTGGATATCAACGCACCCCTGCATCAGAAGCAGGATGGAGAGCTCGTCCTTCCAGACCATAAGGTGAGACGCTACGAGAAATCAGAGAAGGGTTTCGAGGAGGGTGAGAGGGGAAAGTGGGAGGCCGATTGCATTACCCCGCAGACAGTTAATCCCCTATTTTCGCCTACAGAACGATACTTCTGCGAGCCAGGCAAGCCAGATTTGCGGGCCCGGTCCAGTCCGTCTTCCGAACCCTGCGCATCACCTTAGAAGAGGTCACAGCAGTGCGAACCAGGCCAGCGCCTCCGTGGGAGTCAGGTGAGCGTAACAGAACGCGAAGCCTTCCTACAAATTCCCACCCAGGCGCTATGGAAAGTTCTGAGACTGATCAGTTGGCCCAATTACTGGGGGAATTACGGGCCGAAGTACATGCCGCTCGTCAAGAGACTAATGCCCTCAGGAGGGAATTAATAATATCAAAGGAAAGAACTGATGACCTGGCCAGACAGCTTTTGCAAGGTCAAGCTGGGCAAACTCCTCTACCCGGTTCCGGAGGGAACCCCGCTCCTGTGGTTTCCAGAAACCCTGTGCAGATTAATCTACCTGGAAACATGCCGCTGGCCCCACCCGAACGCTTTGCTGGGGACCCCAAACGATTCGCCGTATTCATGAATCAGTGTCGTTTGCACTTCCTATGCAGACGTGGGGCCTTCCCTAATGATCAGACCAAGGTAGCCTTTGTACTGTCATATCTCAGCGGCTGCGCTGCCGATTGGTCAGTTCCACTGGTTACTCAAGATGACCCGATTCTCCGTGATTTTCAAAGGTTTCAAGCAAGCATGGAAAGGTTATTTGCTCGACACTCTCAGGGGCAGGCTCTGGATGACGAACTTCTATCCCTGCGACAGGGCAATCAGGACCTCCTATCCTATATTGCAACCTTTAATAGACTAAGTGTGGAAACGGGATGGCCACAGGATAAAAGAGTCACGTTGTTTTATCGAGGCCTTCGCAGAGAACTTAAAGATGTCTTGGCCCAAGTTGTAAATCCGCCCCAAGAATGCACAGAGTATATAGACTTAGTGGTCCAATTGGATCACAAACTTCAAAACAGAAAAGCAGATCGGTCCAGGTTTGAGACCCGGGTGTTGGTCAAGACCCATGCTAATCCCAAGGGAGTTGATGTCTCTGAGCCTATGCAAATTGGAGGGGTTAAAGGACCCTTAACTCAAAAGGAACGTGAAAGGAGGCGGCAGTTAAAATTATGTCTTTATTGTGGGAATTCTGGACACTTTCTACGAGATTGCCCGGCAAAACCGCCCCGAAAGGCGGTAGGGGCCGCTGATAAAACCATGAAGACTCTGTTTCGGGAAACGACTCTGCCCGACAAGTGTAGGGGTCCGCTTGCCGAGCTTGAAAACGAACTCTCAGACCTCGCATTTCATTGTGCCAATGGTTCTCGTAGATCCAGAACAGCCTAAGCGGTTGCATGCAATAAAGGCATACATCGATAGTGGGGCTATTGGAAACTATGTGGATCGTGAATTGGTCTCTAGGATTAACCTCCCTCTCCGTCCTAAAACCAGCAAAGATGTCATCACCACAGTCGATGGAACTGAAATTGCCTCTGGACCGGTAACACATTCCACTACTGAGGTGACTCTTATTGGTCCCGACGGCCATCGGGAGGGTGTTGTGTTTGATGTAATCAAGGCTCCACAGTTTCAGGTTATTCTTGGAATCCCTTGGTTAGAGACACATAATCCTCGAATTGATTGGCGAGCTAAGAGAATAACCTTCCCGGATTGTACACAAACCTGCTACCCAGAAAACCTGAAGATTAATCTAGCATCTGTAACCTCTGCCTCCATGCAACTACCTCCGGAATACCAAGACTTTCAGGACGTCTTCCAAAAGGAACAGGCCAACACGTTACCTCCTCACAGATCGTACGATTGCCAAATCGATCTGGTGCCCGGTGCACAACCCCCTTGTAGCAGGATTTATGCCCTTACCGAACCTGAGAATCTGCATTTAAGACAATATTTGGATCAATACCTAGCTAATGGTTTTATTCGCCTGTCAAAGTCCCCGGCATCCTCGGCTTTGTTCTTCGTGCCCAAAATAGAAGGCGACCTTAGAACTTGTATCGATTACCGCGCATTGAACCAGATAACGGTTAAAAACCGTTATCCTCTGCCTCTGATCCCTGAACTCCTTGACCAGGTGAAGGACGCTTGCATATACACCAAGTTAGATCTCCGGGGGCTTATCATCTGGTACGAGTTAAAGAAGGCGACAAATGGAAAACTGCCTTCCGTACTAAATACGGATTATTCGAGTACCAGGTGATGCCTTTCGGATTGTGTAACATGCCGGCTGCCTTCCAATACTTCATGAATGATGTCCTTCGGGAACTCATCGATGTTTGTGTTGTCGTATATATCAATGACATTCTGGTGTACTCCTCTTCGGAATCTGATCACAGAAAACACGTCAGGGCAGTACTTGAAAAACTGCGCCAACACAAACTATTTGCTAAATTGGAGAAATGTGTTTTCTATACCACAGAAGTCGAGTTTCTAGGTTTCATCCTGACACCCAAAGGAGTCCGAATGGACTTAAGAAAAGTGGATGCCATCCTCAAATGGCCATCACCTAGCTCTGTAAAAGGGGTTCAAAGCATCCTCGGCTTTGCCAATTTCTATCGCAGGTTTATCCCGGAATTTTCATGCGTGGTACAACCCATTACTGCACTCTTGAGGAAAAATAAACATTTCGAATGGTCTGAAGAAGCCGAGCAGGCCTTTCAGGATTTAAAAGCTAAGTTTACCTCCGCACCTATATTGAAACACCCGCGTCCAGATCTCCCTTATGTCGTTGAGACTGACGCATCCAGCCTAGCCATGGGAGCTGTCCTGTCCCAAAGAGATCCCGAAACCAACCAACTGCATCCCGTAGCATTTTGGTCCAGAAAATTCTCGGCACCCGAGGTTAATTATGCAATCACGGACAAAGAACTGTTAGCCATTAAGTCCGCTTTTAAAGCATGGCGGCATTATCTGCTTGGCGCTCGACATACCATCACAGTGATCACTGATCACCGGAATTTACAGTATTTGAAAACCGCCAAGGCTCAGTCATCACGGCAGCTCCGATGGGCTTTGTTTTTCGCTGAATTTGATTTTGTGATTACCTATCGACCTGACTGCAAGAATGGCAAAGCAGACGCCTTATCCCGAATTGGAATGGGAGAATCTGACACAAACTCAGAACCAGTACCAATAATTCCCGAACAGAGGATTCTAGGCATGACTTTGTTACAGACGCTTGAAGACATCCAAGCCAGAGTGAAACAACTCCTGGACCCTACAACCTTACAGGAATGGATACAAAAGGGATCAGACTTTACCATAGATAATGGTTTACCCTATTTCCAAGGACGCTTATTCCTGCCACATAAGGAATTACACGAACTAGTTATTTCCGGTTATCATGATACATTAATAGAGGGACACCCCGGTATTGCCAAGACAGAGGAAAAGGTGAAACGACAATTTTGGTGGCCCTCTTGGCGAAAAGATGTTAAATCTTTTGTGATGTCCTGTGGTGTTTGCGCCCAAAATAAAAGTCAAAAGAAAAGACCAGCAGGTCTCCTTCAACCTCTAGACATACCACCGGCACCCTGGCACACCCTATCAATGGATTTTATTACGGACCTGCCTCCTTGTTCGGGGTACAATACTATTCTGGTAATTGTGGATTTGTTTTCCAAAATGGCCCACTTTATTCCTTTGAAAGGTTTACCTTCAGCTTCTGTCCTAGCCAAAGAATTCCTCGAAAATATTGTTCGCCTACGTGGATTCCCATCTATACTAATCTCTGACCGGGGAAGCCAATTCATTTCCCACTTCTGGCGCAAATGTTGTCAAATGGCGCAGATCGACGTAAGATTATCGACCAGTCACCACCCCCAGACCGATGGTCAGACCGAGAGGACAAATCAAACCCTTGAACAGTACTTACGGTGTATGTTACAGCAATCTGAAAGCAACTGGAAAGACATTCTTTGGATAGCCGAATACGCATATAATAATTCGGTACACTCTGGAACTGGCCACAGTCCTTTTTATACTTTGTTTGGGCATCACCCTCGAACCTCAAACCTTGACTCACCTCAGAACCTCGGAATGCCTGCAGTAGAACATCTGCATTCTACAATTACCCAAGCCTTCAAAGAGGCAACTACGCATTTACAATAAGCCAAGAGAAAATACAAGGAGAATGCTGATCTACATCGGAGTGAAGCACCTCCGTATCAGATTGGGGATCAAGTGTGGTTAGCTACCAGACATTTACCACTAAAAAAGGGCCTCGAACTTTTAACCCAAAATATCTGGGACCTTATTCTATTACGGCAATAATTAACCCAGTGGCTGTTAAACTTGATTTACCAGCTAGTATGCAAATTCACCCTGTTTTTCATGTGTCACTTCTGAAACCAGTGGTACCCGGAACCCGACTACTCAAACCTCCAGAACCTATTCTAATAGATGGGGAGCCCGAATTCGAAGTGAAGAACATTTTAGACTCAAAAATGTTTAGGTCAAAACTGTTCTACCTAATTGATTGGAAGGGGTACGGACCTCAGGAGAGGTCGTGGGAACCCAGCGACCATGTGCATGCACCTCGATTAGTCAGGAAATTCCACCGACTCTTCCCAGACAAACCAAAACCCCCGGAGGGAACAACCTTGGGAGGGGCCTTGGGGGGAGTGCTGTCATGATGCCCGCTCCCGGGGAGCCGGTTCAAGCCCTGCGTCCCCGAAAGCGGACATCCAGTCCCCAAGGAAGGACCCAGCAACCCCATATAGGGGCCCTTTGGACAGTGTCCTGGCGCCTATGGAGCCAGGCTCATAAAAGACATCAGTCCTGGCGCCATAGGCGCCAGGCTCATTATGGGAGTGCTTGGGTGCACTTACCTGATGCAGACCATGCTGCAGGATCCCGGCCTCCTTGAGGCCTGAAAGGAACTACTTTACCTGTGGGACTAATTTACCATCCGGGCGGGGTCGGGTAAGGATACATACCTGATTGGAGGAAGGATACATACCTGGAACTTCTTCCAAGGCTATTTAAACCCCACCCGAACAGCCACACGTGCTTCGCGTTGTTCTGCATCTAGCAGCTGGACGCTCACCGTGTCTGCTCCTGCATCCTGACTTCTGCCACGCCTGCCAGCATCCTGGATCACCTGCAAAGGAAGAGAAGAAGAGAACAGAAGAAGGAAAAGTCCTTACCTGCTAAATCCGCATCCCGGAGACATCTCGCCGACAATCCTGAAAAGGGAGACTTTAATTTAAAAGCTCATCGCGTCGATCGCTGCAGCGCCGCATTCCACTCACCTTTACAGGGCGCCTCCATGTTCAGCAGCGATCATCCGGATTCGCAGTCACACCCCAGCACCTAGGGAGAAAAAGACCAGAACAAAAGGTGAGAGAGAGAAGGGAATAAGGAAAGCTAAATCTCCATGTTAAGACTTACCTGTTGATTCCTTCCCTCTTCATTTCGGGTCCGTGCCGCATCCTGGCATTTCCGGACCCCGGCCCCTAAGGGGAAAAAGAGACATCAGCGTTAATGAGCGAATGAAAAGACATTACCAAAAAACGCTCATTAAAGACTTGCCTGATTTCTACAAGGATTTCACCTCTCATCTCGGGTCGGTGCCTGTTCCCCGGCATTCCGTACCCCGGCCCCTATGGGGAAAAAGACACTAGCATTAGTACATTAATGCATGGACACAAGGGGAACCTCTTATCAAAAAACTTACCTGGAAGCCAAGCAAGTTTGGTTCTCACCAATCCGAAAATCCAGTGAAGTAACTGGATATCAACGCACCCCTGCATCAGAAGCAGGATGGAGAGCTCGTCCTTCCAGACCATAAGGTGAGACGCTACGAAAAATCACAGAAGGGTTTCGAGGAGGGTGAGAGGGGAAAGTGGGAGGCCGATTGCATTACCCCGCAGACAGTTAATCCCCTATTTTCGCCTACAGAAGGATACTTCTGCGAGCCAGGCAAGCCAGATTTGGGGGCCCGGTCCAGTCCGTCTTCCGAACCCTGCGCATCACCTTAGAAGAGGTCACAGCAGTGCGAACCAGGCCAGCGCCTCCGTGGGAGTCAGGTGAGCGTAACAGAACGCGAAGCCTTCCTACAAATTCCCACCCAGGCGCTATGGAAAGTTCTGAGACTGATCAATTGGCCCAATTACTGGGGGAATTACGGGCCGAAGTAAATGCCGCTCGTCAAGAGACTAATGCCCTCAGGAGGGAATTAATAATATCAAAGGAAAAAACTGATGACCTGGCCAGACAGCTTTTGCAAGGTCAAGCTGGGCAAACTCCTCTACCCGGTTCCGGAGGGAACCCCGCTCCGGTGGTTTTCAGCAACCCTGTGCAGATTAATCTACCTGGAAACATGCCGCTGGCCCCACCCGAACGCTTTGCTGGGGACCCCAAACGATTCGCCGTATTCATGAATCAGTGTCGTTTGCACTTCCTATGCAGACCTGGGGCCTTCCCTAATGATCAGACCAAGGTAGCCTTTCTACTGCCATATCTCAGCGGCTGCGCTACCGATTGGTCAGTTCCACTGGTTACTCAAGATGACCCGATTCTCCGTGATTTTCAAAGGTTTCAAGCAAGCATGGAAAGGTTATTTGCTCGACACTCTCAGGGGCAGGCTCTGGATGACGAACTTCTATCCCTGCGACAGGGCAATCAGGACCTCCTATCCTATATTGCAACCTTTAATAGACTAATTGTGGAAACGGGATGGTCAGAGGATAAAAGAGTCACGTTGTTTTATCGAGGCCTTCGCAGAGAACTTAAAGATGTCTTGGCCCAAGTTGTAAATCCGCCCCAAGAATGCACAGAGTATATAGACTTAGTGGTCCAATTGGATCACAGACTTCAAAACAGAAAAGCAGATCGGTCCAGGTTTGAGACCCGGGTGTTGGTCAAGACCCATGCTAATCCCAAGGGAGTTGAGGGGTTAAAGGACCCTTAACTCAAAAGGAACGTGAAAGGAGGCGGCAGTTAAAATGATGTCTTTATTGTGGGAATTCTGGACACTTTCTACGAGATTGCCCGGCAAAACCGCCCCGAAAGGCGGTAGGAGCCGCTGATAAAAACCATGAAGACTCTGTTTCGGGAAACGACTCCGCCCGACAAGTGTAGGGGTCCGCTTGCCGAGCTTGAAAACTAACTCTCAGACCTCGCATTTCATTGTGCCAATGGTTCTCGTAGATCCAGAACAGCCTAAGCGGTTGCATGCAATAAAGGCATACATCGATAGTGGGGCTATTGGAAACTATGTGGATCGTGAATTGGTCTCTAGGATTAACCTCCCTCTCCGTCCTAAAACCAGCAAAGATGTCATCACCACAGTCGATGGAACTGAAATTGCCTCTGGACCGGTAACACATTCCACTACTGAGGTGACTCTTATTGGTCCCGACGGCCATCGGGAGGGTGTTGTGTTTGATGTAATCAAGGCTCCACAGTTTCAGGTTATTCTTGGAATCCCTTGGTTAGAGACACATAATCCTCGAATTGATTGGCGAGCTAAGAGAATAACCTTCCCGGATTGTACACAAACCTGCTACCCAGAAAACCTGAAGAGTAATCTAGCATCTGTAACCTCTGCCTCCATGCAACTACCTCCGGAATACCAAGACTTTCAGGACGTCTTCCAAAAGGAACAGGCCAACACGTTACCTCCTCACAGATCGTACGATTGCCAAATCGATCTGGTGCCCGGTGCACAACCCCCTTGTAGCAGGATTTATGCCCTTACCGAACCTGAGAATCTGCATTTGAGACAATATTTGGATCAATACCTAGCTAATGGTTTTATTCGCCCGTCAAAGTCCCCGGCATCCTCGGCTTTGTTCTTCGTGCCCAAAAAAGAAGGCGACCTTAGAACTTGTATCGATTACCGCGCATTGAACCAGATAACGGTTAAAAACCGTTATCCTCTGCCTCTGATCCCTGAACTCCTTGACCAGGTGAAGGACGCTTGCATATACACCAAGTTAGATCTCCGGGGGCTTATCATCTGGTACGAGTTAAAGAAGGCGACGAATGGAAAACTGCCTTCCGTACTAAATACGGATTATTCGAGTACCAGGTGATGCCTTTCGGATTGTGTAACACGCCGGCTGCCTTCCAATACTTCATGAATGATGTCCTTCGGGAACTCATCGATGTTTGTGTTGTCGTATATATCGATGACATTCTGGTGTACTCCTCTTCGGAATCTGATCACAGAAAACACGTCAGGGCAGTACTTGAAAAACTGCGCCAACACAAACTATTTGCTAAATTGGAGAAATGTGTTTTCTATACCACAGAAGTCGAGTTTCTAGGTTTCATCCTGACACCCAAAGGAGTCCGAATGGACTCAAGAAAAGTGGATGCCATCCTCAAATGGCCATCACCTAGCTCTGTAAAAGGGGTTCAAAGCATCCTCGGCTTTGCCAATTTCTATCGCAGGTTTATCCCGGAATTTTCATGCGTGGTACAACCCATTACTGCACTCTTGAGGAAAAATAAACATTTCGAATGGTCTGAAGAAGCCGAGCAGGCCTTTTAGGATTTAAAAGCTAAGTTTACCTCCGCACCTATATTGAAACACCCGCGTCCAGATCTCCCTTATGTCGTTGAGACTGACGCATCCAGCCTAGCCATGGGAGCTGTCCTGTCCCAAAGAGATCCCGAAACCAACCAACTGCATCCCGTAGCATTTTGGTCCAGAAAATTCTTGGCACCCGAGGTTAATTATGCAATCACGGACAAAGAACTGTTAGCCATTAAGTCCGCTTTTAAAGCATGGCAGCATTATCTGCTTGGCGCTCGACATACCATCACAGTGATCACTGATCACCGGAATTTACAGTATTTGAAAACCGCCAAGGCTCAGTCATCACGGCAGCTCCAATGGGCTTTGTTTTGCGCTGAATTTGATTTTGTGATTACCTATCGACCTGGCTGCAATAATGGCAAAGCAGACGCCTTATCCCGAATTGGAATGGGAGAATCTGACACAAACTCAGAACCAGTACCAATAATTCCCGAACAGAGGATTCTAGGCATGACTTTGTTACAGACGCTTGAAGACATCCAAGCCAGAGTGAAACAACTCCTGGACCCTACAACCTTACAGGAATGGATACAAAAGGGATCAGACTTTACCATAGATAATGGTTTACCCTATTTCCAAGGACGCTTATTCCTGCCACATAAGGAATTACACGAACTAGTTATTTCCGGTTATCATGATACATTAATAGAGGGACACCCCGGTATTGCCAAGACAGAGGAAAAGGTGAAACGACAATTTTGGTGGCCCTCTTGGCGAAAAGATGTTAAATCTTTTGTGATGTCCTGTGGTGTTTGCGCCCAAAATAAAAGTCAAAAGAAAAGACCAGCAGGTCTCCTTCAACCTCTAGACATACCACCGGCACCCTGGCACACCCTATCAATGGATTTTATTACGGACCTGCCTCCTTGTTCGGGGTACAATACTATTCTGGTAATTGTGGATTTGTTTTCCAAAATGGCCCACTTTATTCCTTTGAAAGGTTTACCTTCAGCTTCTGTCCTAGCCAAAGAATTCCTCGAAAATATTGTTCGCCTACGTGGATTCCCATCTATACTAATCTCTGACCGGGGAAGCCAATTCATTTCCCACTTCTGGCGCAAATGTTGTCAAATGGCGCAGATCGACGTAAGATTATCGACCAGTCACCACCCCCAGACCGATGGTCAGACCGAGAGGACAAATCAAACCCTTGAACAGTACTTACGGTGTATGTTACAGCAATCTGAAAGCAACTGGAAAGACATTCTTTGGATAGCCGAATACGCATATAATAATTCGGTACACTCTGGAACTGCCACAGTCCTTTTTATACTTTGTTTGGGCATCACCCTCGAACCTCAAACCTTGACTCACCTCAGAACCTCGGAATGCCTGCAGTAGAACATCTGCATTCTACAATTACCCAAGCCTTCAAAGAGGCAACTACGCATTTAAAACAAGCCAAGAGAAAATACAAGGAGAATGCTGATCTACATCGGAGTGAAGCACCTCCGTATCAGATTGGGGATCAAATGTGGTTAGCTACCAGACATTTACCACTCAAAGGGCCTCGAACTTTTAACCCAAATTATCTGGGACCTTATTCTATTACGGCAATAATTAACCCAGTGGCTGTTAAACTTGATTTACCAGCTAGTATGCAAATTCACCCTGTTTTTCATGTGTCACTTCTGAAACCAGTGGTACCCGGAACCCGACTACTCAAACCTCCAGAACCTATTCTAATAGATGGGGAGCCCGAATTCGAAGTGAAGAACATTTTAGACTCAAAAATGTTTAGGTCAAAACTGTTCTACCTAATTGATTGGAAGGGGTACGGACCTCAGGAGAGGTCGTGGGAACCCAGCGACCATGTGCATGCACCTCGATTAGTCAGGAAATTCCACCGACTCTTCCCAGACAAACCAAAACCCCCGGAGGGAACAACCTTGGGAGGGGCCTTGGGGGGGAGTGCTGTCATGATGCCCGCTCCCGGGGAGCCGGTAAAAGCCCTGCGTCCCCGAAAGCGGACATCCAGTCCCCAAGGAAGGACCCAGCAACCCCATATAGGGGCCCTTTGGACAGTGTCCTGGCGCCTATGGCGCCAGGCTCATAAAAGACATCAGTCCTGGCGCCATAGGCGCCAGGCTCATTATGGGAGTGCTTGGGTGCACTTACCTGATGCAGACCATGCTGCAGGATCCCGGCCTCCTTGAGGCCTGAAAGGAACTACTTTACCTGTGGGACTAATTTACCATCCGGGCGGGGTCGGGTAAGGATACATACCTGATTGGAGGAAGGATACATACCTGGAACTTCTTCCAAGGCTATTTAAACCCCAGCCGAACAGCCACACGTGCTTCGCGTTGTTCTGCATCAAGCAGCTGGAAGCTCACCGTATCTGCTTCTGCATCCTGACTTCTGCCATGCCTGCCAGCATCCTGGATCACCTGCAAAGGAAGAGAAGAAGAGAACAGAAGAAGGAAAAGTCCTTACCTGCTAACTCCGCATCCCGGAGACATCTCTCCGACAATCCTGAAAAGGAAGACTTTAATTTAAAAGCTCATCGCGTCGATCGCTGCAGCGCCGCATTCCACTCACCTTTACAGGGCGCCTCCATGTTCAGCAGCGATCATCTGGATTCGCAGTCACGCCCCAGTGCCTAGGGAGAAAAAGACCAGAACAAAAGGTGAGAGAGAGAAGGGAATAAGGAAAGCTAAATCTCCATGTTAAGACTTACCTGTTGATTCATTCCCTCTTCATTTCGGGTCCGTGCCGCATCCTGGCATTTCCGGACCCCGGCCTCTAAGGGGATAAAGAGACATCAGCGTTAATGAGCGAATGAAAAGACATTACCAACAAACGCTCATCAAAGACTTACCTGATTTCTACAAGGATTTCACCTCTCATCTCGGGTCGGTGCCTGTTCCCCGGCATTCCGTATCCCGGCCCCTATGGGGAAAAAGACACTAGCATTAGTACATTAATGCATGGACACAAGGGGAACCTCTTATCAGAAAACTTACCTGGAAGCCAAGCAAGTTTGGTTCTCACCAATCCGAAAATCCAGTGAAGTAACTGGCTATCAACGCACCCCTGCATCAGAAGCAGGATGGAGAGCTCGTCCTTCCAGACCCTAAGGTGAGACGCTACGAGAAATCACAGAAGGGTTTCGAGGAGGGTGAGAGGGGAAAGTGGGAGGCCGATTGCATTACCCCGCAGACAGTTAATCCCCTATTTTCGCCTACAGAAGGATACTTCTGCGAGCCAGGCAAGCCAGATTTGGGGGCCCGGTCCAGTCCGTCTTCCGAACCCTGCGCATCACCTTAGAAGAGGTCACAGCAGCGCGAACCAGGCCATCGCCTCCGTGGGAGTCAGGTGAGCGTAACAAAAATATTCTTTTCAGCAGGAAACAGTTCCATTAGGCTTTTCAAGAAATCCTTCAGGGCAACCTGCGAATACATTATAGTCACATACCCCAAACTGTCCCCTCCACAACGCACAGTTACAATGCCTGGACATTTAAAATGAGCCATACTCTCACAGAATGAGAACAAGCTTGCCCAGTTTAAACCCCAAACTGAATGTCACAAAACTTCCTCTTCTGTCAATCAAATACTTCCAAAGATGCCATGATTTTTAGCATACACCTTCAATGACTGAATTGAAGAATCTCACAAAATCTACATACGCTGCTTCCTCAAAGCCATAGACATAGCAATCATCACTGCACACAACGATCAAAAAAGCTACTACCCTCTCTTCCTGTCAACCACAAGCAGAAAACCTCATTGGGCTAATCACCACAGTCCCCTTTCCATGCCAGGCATCCTTGAAAGACTGGGATGTGGCACGTGCTGTCTGCCGACCACTGCAGTGTCTGCAGACCTCATAGCACAGGGGCAGCCCTTCTACCTTTTCCACTTTCATGTTCTCAACACTCTCTCATTGGCTGCTTTCAAAGAGTCACACATCCATCCACCAATCACATCCAAATACCTAACTCTGTCATCTCAGTTCAACACTTCAGATGTACATATGAACTCTGAGAGTACATATCTCCTGTTAATCACAGCCTTCTGCCTCAAAAACTACTATGAAACTCCCCAGCATATCTATTTCCAGATTCAACCTTTGCATATAACAATACATAGTACAGGTATGCTTATATTCTTTTAATTATTTTCTGCAACTCTTCTACATCAATATATATATATATATAGAGGGTTCCCGCTACTTACCTTGCAATAAGCTTCTCAATAAGTATATTCTCTCTTTTAACAAAACCCATGGGTGGCTACCTCTACTGCAATGGCACTCTGAGGTAGAACAATGATATATAGAACAGTGGTTGTGCCAGGTGGAACTTTGGGAAAGAAAACGAGACAGTCGAGACTAGAGCTGTGGATAATTAAACATTGTTTTATTTAATTCGAGCTAAATGTAGAACACATTTTTAGTTATGAAAATGCAAATACAAATCTGATTCAATAAAACATCATCGCTAAAGCATTCATTCATACTCCATGCATACCATTCAATTTCAATATTCTAAAACAGTTCATTATTTTGAGAACTCAACGTTGGGACACCTATAGTTTCATGTTTACAATGTGGACATTCATTAATTAATTGAATTTGTAATTAAGTATATTGGAATTGAAAAAGTTTACATGAAAACGTTGAGTTCTCAAAATAATGAACTGTTTTAGAATATTGAAATTGAAGGGTATGCATGGAGCATGAATGAATGCTTTAGTGATGATGTTTTATTGAATCAGATTTGTATTTGCATTTTCATAACTAAAAAATGTTTCTACATTTAACTAGAATGAAATAAAACAATGTTTAATTATCCACAGCTCTAGTCTCGACTGTCCCGTTTTTTTTCTCCAAAGTTCCATCTGGCACAACCACTGTTCTATATCTTTTTTAAACACTCTTCTTTTTTTCTTTGCCTACTGTCATGTCTAATAGCACTTCTCCCATTATATAACTCAGACTATAACTCCCAGAACGCAAAGTTAAAACCAGGACTGAATGGAAGCTTGTAAAGTATAACATGTATATTGAATGAAAAAAATGTAAAATGCAGTGCATTTAAAAATATTTCTTTTTAGCAGCATTTTCATTAAAGCTAACAAATACATGTATACATTTACAACAGCACTATGAGTATCTTTTTTTATAAAAAAAAGAAAATCAAATGCAAACGATTTTTACAAGGTTTTTAAGTGCCACTTGGTGTGTGCAAGTTTAATAACTGCACACTGCAATGCGAGGACATTCATTAGGCTGCATTTCGGGAACTGCTTGCAAAAGCACATTCCATCACAACAAAATGTTAGCAACACACCATTTTTGATTTTTTGATTTGGTTTTGATTTTTTTTAATTTGTAACACGCACTGAACAGAATAAACTCTAATGGCGCAGATGACAATCATGAGATAGGGGATATAACAAATCATAACAAACCCTCATCCTATGGACAGATGTCTATTTGAACAGGAAGGTCGTTAGTGCTCGACAAAACTGAAGATGTGAGCTTCCACTGTACAGAATATTGTGCATAGATTCTACTACATGGAACAGCCAAACAACTCCTTCAAGAAATAGAGTACATGCAAAGTAAATATTTTGGAACTGAAGTTCACTTACAAAATGTAGTACCTTCATAAAATATTAGTGAAAACTTTACAAACACCAACTTCCTAACAAACACATACAAAAAAGAAATAGCAAAGTTTCAAAACACATCTGCTGAAATACCAGACCAAGTATGTGTTTGTTGTCGCAGAACATTTTAGAAAAACAGCACAAAAATAGCAGATATGCTCTACAAAATAGAGGACAATGAGGAATCCCAATGGTTCCAATTAGCGTTATATTTAACAACAGAAAATAAATACAAAATACTTTGCACGTGCTGCAATACAAAGCTTGACAATAACCAAATGCCATCACGTGCTGTCACTAATAACCTACAAATATTCCCACTTCCAAAGGATCTCCAGCAACTTAACTTGTATGAGAACATAATAATCCAAACAGTACACCCATTTCAAGCTATAATATGCCTTCAACTCAAAACAGCCAAATAGTCTCCTTCTGAGTTACATTTGTGGCAAAGTAGTACATGTGCCATTAGATCTTAAAGAAAATGTAGAAACTCTAGGAGTACAACGGCCAATAGATCAAACTTTGATTG
This sequence comes from Ambystoma mexicanum, assembly GCF_040938575.1. Taxonomy (NCBI): domain Eukaryota; kingdom Metazoa; phylum Chordata; class Amphibia; order Caudata; family Ambystomatidae; genus Ambystoma; species Ambystoma mexicanum. The sequence continues at coordinate 686,217,624 of NC_090939.1, forward strand.
TACTAGTTAATGGTGTACCAACAAAAGACAAAAGAATTTGAAGACAACTAGTCGACTTCAACAAGGTTAGACAAGCCCTACAATATCTAAAGGAAAACAATGAATACTGCAAAGATATAAACATAGAAGATAACTTAAGAGAAATAAATCAGGATACACCACCACCTGGCCAATTTTAATGTATAGATCCTATTACTGCAGCCAACATTTTGGACCAGTATACAATCCACTCACTACACTCCAAAGACACCATAGAAGATGCATTAGAAACATATCAAATGTGTCAAGCCAAAGAATCTCCAATGAGCAAATGGGAGAAAAGTGTAGAAGCATGTTCCTTTCCTCTACTCTTTCACACAGTGAAGGGAGGAAGATATGATGAAAAATCCACACAAATAACTACATCAGTATATCGCTCTTTACGAATGTGTTCATAAGATCCCAGATTCAGACAAAAAGTAGAATACATTTTCCACCTCCAATTCAAAAGTGAACTAGCAACTCTATGTAATGGAGTTGCACACATATTAAAAACCGTCTCTAATTCTTTTTACCAAGCCCGCTACCCAACTGCATCAAAAGATAAAAGACAAAGATGATGTTTTGCAGTCAAGTATGCTCGGAATCCAGATTGATGGTTGTGTAAACAACCAACAAGCTCAGTATGCTGGCTCAATTGGGGGAAGACCAACTTCTCCAGAGGTTTCCTAAGGAAGGGAGTGATAAAGATGGGGCGTTAGTTAGCCGGACACGAGTGGTCGGCAGAAGGCTTTTTCAGGAGGAGGCGCACAAGGGAGTGCTTGATGTAAGAGGTGAAAGACCTGATATCAAGAGAGTGATTTCAGAAATCAGGAAGTGCAGGGCCAAGGGGGACAATATTGTCCTTAATAGTTCTGGATGAACAGGGGAGACCTGTTTGGAGGAGTTCTTCATAGATCAGACAACCCTCGTGACCTCATTTGATGTGATAGGAGAGAAGGAGGAGAGAGGATGCAGTGCAGAGGGCCTGCTAGGGCAGAGGTGAAGTGGAGGCTGCAGAAGGATTGGCTAGTTCCTTGCAGATTTTAAATAGTTTAGCCATGTAGTTGGATGCTCTAGAGATATGATGTGAGCCCTCTTCTTGGACCAAATAGAGAGACAATATTGCCTTTGGTGAAGGCGACAGGACAGTTTGTCAGAGGATGAGCTTGAGATCTGTCACTTCCATTTCGCAGCTCTGCACTTGCATTTCAGGGCTGCTACATCAGAATCGTACCAAGTGTTACGTTTGGAGGCCTTTTTCAGGCAGATCCGCATAACTGTGGCAAGAATGTCGAGAGTATTAGTGATAGAGAGATGAAGGTTGCTGAGAGTAGAATCAGAGGTAGAGTCTGCAGTGGGAGGAGATGGGGTGATGAAGGTGGATGTGAAGGCAGCCACTGATCTCGTTTCATCGGGCAGATGTCCGTGAATGAGGTTGGCAGAGCTGGGGGAGGTGTGGTCAGAGGGCCGAGATGACCCAGTTGAGTGGAAAGGGGGGAGTGGTCTGACCAGGACAGGGTGGGTGGCGAGTGGGGTGGAGAGCAAAAGATCAGTGTGGATAAAGGCATTGAAAGTGTTTTCAGCTGAGTGCATAGGACCAGAGGGGAGAATGGTGAGGCAGAGCGAGGTGCAGAGGTCAGGGAAGAGATTGGACACCATGATAGAGGAGTCAAGGTGGATGTTGAAGTCACCCAGGAGGAGGAGTTTAGAGGCAGATGCCAGGAGAGAGGAGGATAAATCAGCCCATTCTGGGAGGAACAGGGATATATAGCCAGCAGGCCTGTAGATAGTGGCAATGGTCAGGGAGGAAGTAGAAGAGATGACCATCTTGTAGACTAGGCTTTCGAAGGAGGAGTATGGCTGGGTGGGTACGAGTGAAGAAGGGACCCACTCAGGGAAGATCAAGGCATCCCCACCACTAGCACGAGTAGGGCAAGGCTTAGAGATGATCTTGTAGCCAATAGGGAGAGGGGTGTCAAAAGCAGTGTCTGAGCTGGCACTGACCCACGTCTTGGTAAGAGCGAGGATATCAATATCAAGGTCTTCAAGAAGGAAGCAGACGTCAGCAGAGTGTTTATTAGAAGAGCAAGAATTAACCATGACCAGATGAAGAAGGTCTCTGCCTTTAAAGGTTTTCCAAGGAGGGGTACAGGGGCATGGTACAGCTGTCGGAGGAGGATGAGGAGGAGGGAGGACATAGGGAGAGGAAGAAGGAGTAGCAGGCATAGGAAGGAAATTGATGAGGGAATTGAAACATGTCTTGAATAAAATTAAGGAGGATTTCAGGGTGGCTGAAAGGCCATCTAACCTGACCATAACATGTAATTATTTTCAAACAGGTTCCAACTGGATGGTAGACCTGAGTACTCTGCATTCACCTGATTCTCAATATCTGGACTAAGATATACTTGGATATGTAAAGTTATGTAGTGTTTCCAGTTCTATTTCTCAGCAGTTTTGCATTACAATGTTAATCACCCGATTCAGGCACGTCATTTTAAACTTCTAAAGCAAAAACTCCAAGTACATATATATGTAAAAATGCATAGAAATCTTGCAGTCCTAGAAAATGCATGCAGTTTTCTATGTCACACAATTGTAATTGTTGACGGCCTGTGCTGGATCGCCTAGGCTCAGGAAATCACACATATCTGGAAAAAATATATAATAGCCTTCTATTAAACATCATAGCAAAATGCGCAGTCTGACAAGTGTCATTTGGAATGTGACACCAGCAAGAGCCAGAAATTCCCTGCATTGTACAGAGTCCATCGTTTATCGGTTCTCTTGCTCTGGCAGGAAGGCCTAACCCTTTTATTTATTGTGGCCCTCATTTTTATTATGAAATCCCTTATAGTACATATTTTTAGAAATACTAGCAATATATTGTGTGGGTTTGCTCAATCATCCAAAGGCTTTGAAGAGGTGCCAAGAGTCACTAGGCAGACTGAACAGCCCGGGGATAAGTCAGAGAATACAGACTTTGACATCATTAAGAAGAAAGGTGATCATAAATATCAGGTGGTCAACATTAAATGTGGTGGTGTATACCTGTCAAGAACTTCATTGTGTGAGTGGACTTTGCCTGCAAGGACATCTATTGATGGATTTTTCAGAACAATGGTGCAATCTAATTAATCTAAAAATCCATTAAATTTACACTCATGACAAAATCCTATGTTTCAGGGTCTTCCATGTGAGACCGATCATCCTGGGCCTTTTGCAGGTGTTTCCATCTTTCACTCCATAGAAACCCTGTTAAGAATGCAGCTAGATTATATATTTCAAAGCAGAATGTTCATAAGAAATTGTCTAAAAGTGAAAGAATTTACCAACACTTCCAACAACTTGGGAACATGATTTGAGTCAATCTCCAGTCAGTATTCAAAATACATTAAAGGCCTAATTTACAGAGCGTTTTCCAATGGGGTTTTGCCATTATAAAACGTTTCTGTGAATTAGGCCCTAAGTCTCCCTTCACTTTTAACTCTGACTTAAGTTTTTTTTGCCATCGTTGCATTTATGGTTATCAGTCATGTAACATGAAAGAGAACCTACTTGGGTTGGTGTGCAAAGAAAATGCAAACTGACACAGGTCTCATCATTTCAGGCTTTAAACATTAGAGTTAGCCCTCATATTACATACATCTTTTAGACTCAGACAGCAAAGCTGCCACACAACTTACAGAAATATTACAAGTTTAGGCAGCAAATATACTTGTTAGGTCATACAGAGTCTTACTCTCTCATACTGCAGAGTTGTATTTACTGGTATTAAGGGGAACATATCTATACATCAAGAAGATGAAATACTGCCACCTGATTTAACAACTCCTCTACAGCAGTACAATGTCCTGTGCAGCAAAAGAAATGAATGATGACATAAGATTAGCGACGTGTGTCCTCAAACCAGCATTGATTATAACTCAATTATTAGCGTAAAATAATTTGGAAATGCACTCATCTTGTCCTCAAGTACTAGCACGTCAGTTTCAGAAAATTCACACATTTGTCCTGAACAATCGATCACCTGTTCATTTCCTAAAACGACACCCCTTTTGTCTCTATAAACAACTTCATATTTTTAGTAAATAGTAATTTTATCCTCAAACATCATCTTTTAATTATTAAACATGCTCATTAAAGACTTTTTAATGTGGACAGATTATATTGCCTTGCACACCAATGAACTTTCCCCTTCATTTTAGGGACACATGACACCGTTAAAGGCCTAGATTTAGCTATGCATGCCAAAGTGAAGCCATCATGTACCAGGACCAGCTTTAAACATCCCAATCGATCCGTGGCTACCCATCCATTGCAGCCATTTTACAGGAACACCTTCCTGTTCTTGACATGCTTATGCACAACATTGCCCAGGTTTAACACCCATTGCTATACCAGTATCTAGATTGTCCCTAGACAATTGTGATGTCACTTTCCACATTGTGATGCCATATACAGCACAGGTAGCACTGATTCCAGATTCACAGGCAGCAAAATTGGCAGATGCACTCACACACATAGAAACAGGACCGGAGAGGCAGCAGGCACATTGCAGTGTGACCACACTTTTCATCAGAGATTTATCTTTCTGTTTCATGTGTCATGTGTCCAAAGGAAGTCTAATTCATTCTCTCCCTAGGGATTTAGCAGAGGATGAGGCAAGGGCCCTGACTCATCCAGACATCAGGAATGTCCTGCACACCTATTTGAAATGTAGGGTGGAGTTTTGAGACTTGCTAATTTTCTTTATGTTTGGTGTCTCCGGTAGGGGTGGGAAAGCGTCCTCCCTTATAATACATAGGTAGCGCAAAAACACAATCTGAACCTATTAACTGCATTCTTCTGTGGGTCTCCCCAGGGTTTTGGGAAGATCCAATAGTGGGATGGCAGCCTCTTAGGCGTGGTCATCTGCAGGGCAGCGACTTGGACTTCCCCCTTCACTTTTCTGAGACTATCCTATTCTCTTGCCAGGTCAGGACGAACACTCCTTTGACCATTCAGTTCTTTAGTGCTGTTTCCTGTTGATCTGTACAAAGAATTAAAGAAACACTTACATTTCTCTTCCTTTCTATTCAGCCTCGGACCATTGTTGTTCCCAGCTCGCGGTTTACCTGTCATTTGCAACAATATGTAACTATGTGTTTGTGCAGACAATGCGTGGAGTTGCTCATAGGCCTGAGAGCAGACCATTCCCATCGCTGTAGGTGTCCATTGGGTCATTTCATTGTTGCAGCCTGTGTCCCAGACGTGGGACCCAGGCGACTTCTCCCTCGTGGGTCTGGCACCTTGTCAGGTTTGGCTTGGTCACGTGAGGAGAGACAGTGGCTGAGGCAGAATTCTGCACATTTAAAGTTGTATTTGCTTCTGTGTGCTTGGCTTTGCTTACAGGTGTGACCTTGGCGTCGGCTGGTAGCATGCGAGTTGCAACATCGCTCCCTTGACTGTCAGCTCTCGCTGGGCCCGTTCTGCAGGGTCAGCAATTGTACTCTTGCTCGCCCAGTGTTCATGGAGGCTCTTGCTTGCGGCTAATTTGGGCCTGGTTCATAGGTGGGGATGTGTAATGCACGGCACTTATGTTGCAGTGTCACATGGCTTAATAGGCAGTATCATAACTTTGTTGTATTTTCATCACAAAGCAAGGGTCGGGAGAAGCGTCAGCAAGCATGTAAACGAGTGTTTTGTGCGTCTTGCGTTTCTGCATTTTGGAGAACCTATGTAAAAATAATAAAGATGCGCGTCAGTGGGCGTATCCGTCACCTACGTCATAGCACTGAGTATATTCTTCGTGTGGGTTGGTGTGGGAGTGTCCAGTGTGCACGGTGGCACGTGTGTTCTTGACAGTCGGCTAGGTCGTTGTGGCATCTCTAACGATGTGGGTGCTTGTTGTTGAGGGCTTAATCGAGTTCATCCATGCCGCAGGTGTCGGCTCGAGTAGGGCAGGCTGGTGGGCAGGCTGGTGGGCACATCCGTATGTTCTTGTACCAAGGTATTTGGTCGTCTGGTAGATAGACAAATTCATCTCGTGGCGGGTGTCTGGGCCGCGATCCTCTAGGCCAGGGGCGCGAGGAGATTGGGGGGAGTCTTTTCTCCCATTCTCCCACTTCACCCCGCAACCCCCTTAACAATAAAGTGGAAAAATACGGCAAAACAGCTGCAGCTAGTTGGCCTCTACAAGTTGGACCGGTACTCATCACTTAGCAAGCACCCTCGTCCTACTCCACCATTTGCCCCATTCCTGTGGTTTGTTGTCAGTACTGGGTGGATAATGATTTTTCAGCAGTGAAACTATGGCCAGTTCAGCTGCTGACGGTGGGCCTGACTCCCAAATAAGGGAGAGTCTTAGATGAATGAGCAAGTAGAAATGATTATGCTGCTTTTATTTTCAACACAATTTATTAAGTTTGCAAAAAACAATAAGAACCGTACATAAAATATACAATGTCTCACAGTAAAATGTCATAACTTAATTTGCTGAACAATTTAAATATCACATATCATCAAATTCATCAAAAATAGCTTTATCCTTTGAAACATAATATTCAAACTGACAGGTATACACAAAACAACACAATAGACAACACAAATGGCAAGAGAAAGAAGAAAAAAAAAAGCACAAAACCCCCCTTCACCTCCACCTTATTCCCCTTCCCCCTAAATGACGTATCCACCAGAACAGTTCTACTGTCACATCAATCATAAAGAGCCAAAAAAGGTCCCCATACCTTCATGTATTGATCATTTTTAGCTGTACTTTCCAATGAAACCTTATCATATTGTGATAAAACATGCAATTCAGTTAACCACTCATCAACATTAGGCTTTATTCTCTTTTTCCAAATTCTGAGAATTATCTTAGTTGCTACCATCATGGCTCTATCAATCCAATAAGTATGTTTTCTAGCACGCACACATCTATGAATATGTGATAATAAAATTATGTTTGCTGCGGATCTCTGTAAGGTTATTCCATAAATTAAATCAGTCCTGTCAATGACCTCCTTCCAAAACGATTGCACCCTCGGACACTCCCACACCAAATGTAAAAGAGTGCCTCTAGCAATACCACAACACCAGCATAAATCATCCGATTGAAGCCCTAATTTAAACATCTTAAATGGTGTCCAATAAAGCCGTCCAATAACTTTCTGTCGAATCAGAAGTAAACCCATGTCTGCTCCCAGGTTCAAATTCACCTTCAGGCTGTTGCTCCAATCCATATCAGTAATGACCCTACCAATATCATGTGACCAATTTTCCTTCAATCTAGTCCATGCTGATTGAAAATTCTCGTCAATAGGCATAAATTGTATATAAGTTCTCACACAATAGTCCTGACCTTCCAATAATTTGCTAATTTCTCGTTTCTTCCCAACAGAACCACCAGCCATACCTATCCTCAAATTAATCATTTAAGCTAGAGCCAAGAATCTATTCAATTCCCTTCGATGTAAACCATATCTACACTGCAGTGCCTCAAATCCCAACAATTGATTTCCATCTATCACGTCTCCCAGCTTCAGAATTCCCTTATTAATCCAACTGATCCAATTCAGACATTTATTATTTACTTGAAAAGCTTCATTACACCATAGAGAAGCATCTGGGCTGAAGCCATAACACTGTCCATTTTCTCTAAACCACGACCCAACCACCTGTGTAGTTGCCACTACTGGGATCAGTTTCAACCGTTTGTTCGGTAATTTACCCATAGTATAAATATTTCCTAGATCATATGGTGCACACATACCCCTTTCAATACTGAGCCAAATTGGTTCCTTTTCATTTCTTTCCCTAAAATAATATGTACTCTTTTTAAGTAAAAAGCCTTTATAATACTTCATTAAGTCTGGATATCCAAATCCCCCTTTTTCCACACTTTGCATCAGTACATATTTTGGAACACAAGGTCTTTTCCCGGGGCCCCATAAAAAGGATTGAAAGATTTTTTATCAACCTTTATCAAATGTTTTTTAAATAACAATAAAGGGACGGATTGAATAACATGTAAGAGCTTAGGCAAGAGAACCATTTTAATCGCATTAATTTTTGCCCACAAAGTTAACGTCAACCTCTCCCATCTTTTCATTATTTTTTTTTAATAAAACATTTTATTGTTTTCCATGACTTAAGCAAAACAGCCACAGAACAAAAGACCAAAAAACAAAACACAAAGCGGCAGAACAAAAGCACTTCAGGACAGCGTCCACACCTTAAAACAACAGAATATTATTTGCGTTACCAAACACCAAGAGTTCTTCCCACAGCCCACTCTCCATCTGTGTGTGCAGTAAGCATCGCTGACCTTAACCTCAGGGCCCTGACTCGTCCCATTTCCCCCATATTTTAACTGCTTTGGTTGGGGAGCCTCTTGTGCCATAGATTTGGTGTTCCATCATAGCACATGAGTCCATGTCCAAAATCCACTGTTCCAGTGTCGGGGGGTCTGGCACTCCCCATTTTTGTGCGATATTACGCTTCATTAGGGCCGTCGCAGTATTCAGTAGCAGTTTGTCCCATTTATTAAGGTCAGACGGCTCCGGCACAGCGAGGATCAGGACCCTCGGGTTTAGTTCAATGGCGCAAGCGCGCAACCTGGAGAGCTCTGTACAGCAAGCATTCCAGAAGGTACGGATCCGGGGGCATAGCCACAGAGTGTGCAAGAAGGTGCCCTCCTCCTTGCCACATAGGAGACATTTCGCGTTCGTCGCCCTCTTCCAGCCATATAAAGTAGTTCTAGGGTAGTATATTCTATGCAGGACTTTAAGTTGCACTAGCCTGAGCCTAGAGGAGATAGCCACTTCATGTGGATGCATAAGAACCTGGATCCAGTCCTCTGGATCTATCTCCCCTACATCTCTCTCCCATTTAGCCTTTAATCTCGATAGCTCGGGGTAGCAAAGGATGTAATGGCGTTGTAAAGAATGGATGTGCATTTGGTGGGGATGTAGGCGGGGAACATATTTCTCTCTATCGGTGTGTAGTCGGGGACGGTGTCCTCTGGAGATATGTGAACTCTCAGGGCGTGGGAAAGTGATATCGTTCTGTGGTAGGCAGCTGAAATTTGCACTGCATGTCCTCGAACGAAGCTGGTTTCCCGTCCCTCAGGGTATCCTCCACCCTCAAAATTCCCGCTGTTACCCAGCGTGGCCATGGTTCAAGCTTCTCAATTTCCCTCAGGTTACCATTTTGCCATAGGGGCTGCGCTGCAGTTATCTTATTTCCCCACCCAAGAAACATGTGTGCCTGTCGCCAAGTGGTGGTGATGTGGGTTGTAGGTGCTGCCGATGGGGCCGTTGTGGGGATTGATATAATATCTGTAGCGGGTCAAAGCCCTGCATGGCATCCAATTTGGCTCTGACATGGGGCAGTGACCGTTCCCCGTGGATCATGTCGTTGACCACCGTGAGCTGTGAGGCCCAGCAGTAGGTCTGGAGGCGGGGTACCCCTATCCCGCCCTCCCAGACCGATCTCTGCAAAGTGCTCAACGCAATACGTGACTGGCCTCCCCCACAGATAAGTTCCCTGAGAAGGGTGTCTACTCGGGTAAATTCAGAGGTAGGGATCAGAAGTGGGGCGTTCTGCAGGACATAAAGGGATCTAGGGAGTTCCATCATCTTAAAAAGCGAGGCTCTCCCCATGAGAGTCAGAGGAAGGAGCTTCACTAATAAACCTTTCTATGATCGGTTGGAGGTTATACATCGCATATTTGGTCAGATCAGTGGTAACCCAAATTCCCAGGTATTTGAAGCCCTGCCTTTCAATCCGATACGGGCAGCTCGGTGGGCTGGCCTGCTCCCCTCCCTTCAACGGGAAGACTGTTGACTTCTTCCAGTTGATTCGCAGTTCGCTAAACTCCCCGTAGCTGACGAGCTTCTGGGTAACTATGGGACAGGTCCGAACTGGGTCGGCCAGGAACAACAGGAGGTCATCGGCGTACAGGGAAGTACGATCCTCATGCCCCTCGGGCCATCTGAAACCCGTCCACTTCCTGCACTGGCGAAGCCACAAGGCCAGCGGTTCAATCGCAAGGGCAAAGAGGAGGGGCCTCTGCCCAGGGGAAAGGATCAGGAGGTCCACCTGTTCACCCTGACCTCTGCTTGGATGTTCGTATAAAGCAATTTTACCCATCCCAGGAAACCCTCTCCAAACCCCATACGCTCCATGATTTCCCAGAAGCTATCCCATCTGATTGAATCGAACTCCTTTTCAAAATCAATTGCTAAAATGGCTAATGGGGTGTCCAGAATAGGGGCACGGTCTAGCACCAGATGGAATTGGCACAGATTCATTCGGGTTGATTTATTTGGCATGAAGCCACATTGATCTTGATGTATCAAGGCGTTGACTGCTAGCTGGAGCCGGTTGGCCAGAAGTTTAGCCAGGACCTTTGCTTCCCCTTTAATTAACGAGATTGGCCCATATGAGGCACATTTCTCCTGTGGTTTATCCGGTTTGGGGATGACCACAATGGTGGCCTTGCACAGGTCTTGTGGAAGGGAACCTTGTTCATGGGCTGTCAGCAGCATCCGATGCATGGGGGGCCTTTGTTATTACTCCCTAGTTTCTGCCAGATTTCAGCCGGGAACCCTTTGGGGCCCGGAGTTTTCCCCGGTTGCAATTGTACCAGTGCATCTGCTATTTCAGCTTCGCTGTTGTTCCGAGAGGGTAGGGATTGCTATGTCATCAAGAAGGGTTGGGTCAAGCGACACCGATGGGGCCCGATACAGCGTAGCATAAAATTGGGCGAATGCCTCTGCTATCTCAGCGTCCGATCGGCAACTCTCCCCCTGTGGGGTGATGATTTCCTGAACACAGCGCTGTCCCTCATCTCTCTTCTCTAACCACGCCAGCATTTTCCCCGCCTTGTCCCCCAGCTCATATATCCTAGCTCTGGATTCCCAATGTGCCTACTTGGCATTATCCAGCATGAGATTACGGAGGTGTTCGGTGGCTCGTTTAAGGGATATGTGGGTCTGGCGGGTTGGATCGAGGGTATGTGCATTTTCCCGATGGGTTACCTCGGCTTCGGCCTCATTTATTTCCCAGAGCCTCTCCCTCCTCCTACTCGCCGTCCAGGAGATAATTTCTACTACTGTCTCATAAGCCTCCCAGAACACCACTGGGTCGTTTTCGCCTGTATCGTTAATCTCAAAGTACTCGGTGGAGACCTCTGTGAGGCGGTCCACCAATTCTGGGCAGTTCAGATAGTAACTGTTCAACCTCCACGTTCTAGGTGGGGCCGTACCTTGTAGGCGTGATTCCACCATCAGGGGTGAGAGATCCGAGATTCCCCGGGGAAGTAGTTCCGCCAAAAGTATTCTGAAAAGATCTGTGTGCGGGATTAATAGATAATCGAGCCTAGAGAGGGAGCTGTGGGCACCTGAATGGAATGAGTAGCCTTTGGTTTTGGAGTGTAGTTCCCGCCACACATCACAGAGACGCAGGGCGGATACAAAGCCGGAAAGCCTCGTGGGGACAGTCGGGTTACGCTGTCTAAGATGGGGGCGGTACATGAAGTTACACATGACATCATTAAAGTCGCCTCCCAGGAACCATTTATCGGGTTGGTGTTTACCCATAAGGGTGGTCACTTCTTCTAAAAGCACCTGCCCCAGTCCTGGTGGGGAGTAGATTGAGACAAACCCCTTATGTTTCCTCCCAGAGTGTACCCAGGACCAACACATAGCGACCCCGGGGGTCCTGCTCCTGTTCCTGTAGTGCGAACGGGACGCGTTTGTGTATGAGAATGAGGGTACCCCTGGATCCCATGGTATATCCCGCGTGGAAAGCTATCCTACAATTGGTCCGCTGAAAGAAGTTACAGTGCGATCCTGCTAAGTGAGTTTCGGTAATCAGGGCCACATCGGGGGAGTGTCTAGAGAGTAGTTGCTTAATCAGGTGTCTCTTGATTGCGGAGCCCATCCCGTTCACATTCCAGATGAGGATCTTAAGGGACTTGGGACGTGCAGTAAGTGGCCTTTGAGAATGGTCAGGTGTCATCTTGCAAGATTATTTGAGGGGTAGGTGGGTGGCCCACTGGGATATCATCTCAGTGCATGGTGGTGTAGTGTAAAATAAACAAAAATTGATGGTTGAGTCGCTGCCTGGGCGTGCTATAAGCCCAACTAACCAGAAACACTGCTGTCCCTTGGGAGTTGCAGGGATAAACTGGTCTTGAAACAACCTGGAACGCTTCCCAACAAAACCTTCCCTCCCCCTCCCCATACTCCACCCCAACACGAAGTACCTGTCGCCCCAACATGTGCTGACAATCAGAGAGAAAAAGAGTAGATTGTCAGCGTATAACAGCCCCTATAGAAGTTCAACTAGAACTGATGGGGGGGATAAGATACCCCAGGTGCGAGGGTAGCAGATCCCCGCTTACTGCATTGTAGGTGTGTGACACACCTTTGGCGTCCTTCCGAGGGCCCCGTGTGGTGGCCTCCATGATGTGGTTGCCTAACGGCAGGAGGTTGAGCCCAAGTGGGTGGTCAGGGTGGAGCCCCGACTCCTCCGAGCACCGGAGGGTCAGGGGGTGGTGGTTGATTAGGTCTGGGTCGTTATTCTGGGGGTGTTCTAGGGTTTCCTTGCCTGTTTCCTCGGGGGCCCGACCAGTCCCCCTCAATGTGCTGCTCCGCCCAGCACCATGCTTCAACCGGGTTGTCGAAGTGAACCATAGTGCCTTTGTGATAAATTTTCAATTGTGCAGGAAAAACAGGCCATACTTGACACCCAGAGATTGCAATTGTCTCTTAAATTTCGCAAAGGATTGCCTCTCCTTCTGTACGTCCTTTGTATAATCAGGGAAAAAAGCCAGCCTGGACCCATTGAAGGTTACCTAGCCAGCTGTAAGAGTGCGTCCCGGTCTCGATAGCTCAAGAACCGCGCTATCACAGTGCGCGGAGGAGCGCCAGGCAACGGCCTTCTCGTGGGCATTCGGTGTGCTATCTCTATGGACAAGAATATTGAGGAGTGTGAGTCAAAGAGGTCTGTTAGTAGTTGTTCCAGAAAGAGTTCCATACATGGGCCCTCCTCTTTCTCGGGGATACCGAGTATACGAACATTGTTACGTCTGGACCTCCCTTCGCTTTCTTCGACCCTCGCCTCCAAGGTCTTGGGTGTGGCCGCGACTCCCTGGAGTTGGTGTTGCACTTTGTGTATCCCCTCCTCTGTATTCGAGATGCGCTGCTCCACTTCTCCGGTACGCGCGGACAGTTTCTGAAGGTCATGTCTGAGAAGGGATACATCCAAACTTATCCGATCAATCTTCTGCTCCATGGACGAGCGTGAGTCAGCTATTGCGGCCATGACATCTTTGAGGGAGAGCGCATCGGCGGGCCCATGTCTCCAGATAGATGTGGTTGAAGGTCGGTGGCCTGAGAGTAGGCGACCGTATATTGTTCAATCCTATTCTGCATGGCAGGCTTTTTTGTTTTTTTTTTGCCCATGGTTGCAACCCGGTCGGGCAGGTGTAATGTCGTGGCGGAGCCCCTGTCTCTCGGTCTCACGGAGTGCGGCCCGGTTCGGTCGTGACAAAATGATGAGGTGAGAGGCTGGGTTTTGCTGTTTATTGTTAGTTCACGTATGATTGCGGGCTCCGATGCCAAGCCACCGCACTCTGCTTTGTTGGCAGGTATTCCCACTAACCCAAACTTTATCTGGTTCTCAGGATGTTTATGCTTAATCAGTGGTTTCAAGGTATTGGTTGAGGGGGAATTCCTTGGGTGGTGAGAGTGGCCCAGTCGTCCTGCTACCAGTAGCGGTCTGTTGGTCTTACTCCCACTGTCTTAGTGTCAGGCCGTGAACGGGAATGTGTCGGGCCGTGGTGGGGCAGTGCTCTGTCACTCCCGACCGCCCGCCCAGCCCGGCGCACTCGCCAGTGGTATATGGCGGAGGGACCTCCTGGATGTATATGGGGGCACCCCTCACTTATTCCAGGCTGTTCTGGGTCAGGCTGGTGTGCACCTCCTGCAGTCTCTCCAGCTACGCTCGGCAGGCCCACCGGCTTTCACTACCCCGTCGCCCCGGGGCCCAGGGGGGAGCCGGCTATATTGTCCTTTTCCGTGCGGGTGGTGTTACGCTTTGTGCTGTTCCGCTTGGACGTTGTTTGTTCCGTTCCACAAAGGACACGACAGGGCGATCCAGCAGCGGCCCGCGGGCCTGTACTTAATTGTCCGCCCCGCCTCGGTGGGCCGTGGTGCCGTGGGTGGGCTGCCCTGAATCACCCGTACACATTGCTGTTGCGGTCCCCAGCGGGCACCCCTGGGCAGTGAGCACACCGCTCCAGGGATCGGTCCTGCCTGGCAGCATGTCACAGAGCGTTGCTCCTCGGTTGCGTCCCTTGCGGACTCAGGCTCATCTGGGACCACCGCCAATCTCCTCGTGGGCCCCGGATGGCGGCGGGAAAGCCACTCCGCCGGGATAGCAGGCCGTGCAGGGGAAGCGTTCAGGTCCGGATCGGTTCGGCTTTCAGGGCGCCGGAGGTAGGCGCTGCCTCTGCAGCCCCGCCGAGCCCCCGGCCCAGCCGCGGTCAGGTCTCAAGTCCCCACAGCAGGGTGTCACCAGCCGGGTCGGAGCCGCGGATCTCCAGTGGCGGCCATCTTGTTTCGGAGACTCCGCTCAGGGCCTCGGACTTCGAATCGACGGGGTTCAGTGCAGCTGCCTCCCCAGTCACCACAACTTCTCAGACTTGTGCCGCGGGTGTTCCTCTTTCTTGCGTCCCTCTTGGAGCACGGCTAGCGGTCACATATCAGGCTGGTTTTTCAGGATGTATCATGCGGCAGCGGGAGCCGAAGGGACTCACGTCTGCATCGCCTCGCAGTTGGCCCCATCTTTTCATTATTAATGACATGTTCGTGGTTACTCGGTCTATATTATGTTGTAACAGTTTTCTCAAATCCCCAATAATATGAATTCCTAAATACGTGACCCCCCCTAGTGACCACTTACAATTCCATGAGTGCAAGATGTTACTATCACATTTTCTGGACAACAGAAAAATCTCAGTTTTATCCCAATTGACTTTATGACCCGACAGTTCACCTACTTCCTTAAACATATCTTTAATTATGTCCCCACTTGCCTCTGGATTCAACAACAAAAGCGGCATATCAAACGCATATGATGAAATTTTAACTTCTACCTTTCCAACCATAATTCCTTTAATGAGTTCACATTGCCTAATGTATGCCGCAAGAGGCTCTAGTGCCAAGTCAAATAAAAAAAGTGACAATGGGCAACCTTGTCGTGTGCCTTTCATCAATGGAAATGAGCTTGAAATAACTCCATTTACCATTACTTGAGCCTTAACATCATGATGTATACATTCTACCATCTTCATGAAAACTGACCCAAACCGCATCTTTTTCAAAGTATATTCCATACATTTCCAGTTAACCCTATCACAGGCTTTTTCAGCATCAAAGAAACCAATTACCTTATTCGAGGTCTAACCATAATGTTCACCAATCACATTCAACACAGTCCTAATATTATAATACCCATATCGTCCTGGAATTAAACCTACCTGAGACTCATCAATCAGGTCTCTCACATTTAACTTTAGTCTATTCGCCCACATTTTTGTAAACATTTTTAAATCAACATTTAGTAATGAAATAGGTCTGTAATTCCCACAATTCCTATGGTCTTTATTCGGCTTCGGAATCACTATGATTAATGCTTCTTTCATCGAGCCACACATTAGTCCAGATGCAATAAATTCATTGTAAAGTTCACATAAAATAGGTGCCAATTGAGTATCATATTTCTTATAAAATTCTGAATCTATCCCATCTGACCCCAGTGATTTCCCATCTTTCATTTGAGATATGGCAGTACATACTTCAGTAACCTCAATAGCAGAGTCAAGTAAGGCTTGTTTTTCTAAAGCTAATTTTGAAATTGAAATCTTTTCAAAGAACACCTCTTTGTATCAGGATTAAAATCTTCCCCATACAGTGTCTCATAAAATTTCCTAAAATAATCACAAATCTCTCAATTTCTGTGCAACGTATTACCCTCCTTTGTTTGAATAGAAGAAACACATGTATCAGATATCATCCCTCTAAGCTTATTAGCCAATAACTTGCCATTTCTGTCCCCAAACTCCCAAAACCGCTGTTTTGAATAAAACATGCCTTTACTTGCCAAGTTCTGTACTTGAGTTTCTAGTTCCGCCTCTAACTTTTTCAATTTTACCTTATTCCGACTCAGATCATCATTAGCACATACCTTTTGCATTTCATTAACCTCCGCTTCCAAATTTCTAATCTCTTCCTGATTTTTCTTCTTCGCATGAGTCGTTCTACTTATCATTTCTCTGCTTAGTACCGCCTTAAAACTATCCCAGACTGATCTGATACCAGCTGAATCTTTATTTTCTTCAAAATAATGAGTAATAAGCTCATCTAATCCCACCGTAATCAAATTACCCTTTAGTGTATTGGCTTGCATTCTCCATCTTCTAGTTTTGTCACTCACAGTTTTCAATATCACCTGCATATCCAAAAGAGCATGATCAGAGATACCCCTTTCCAGAATATTTGAGGACACTACTTGATCACTAAGTGTACTACTAATAAAAAAATAATCAATTCTTGAGTGCGAATCATGTATAGGGGAATAAAACGAATAATTATTTTCATTATGATGGAGTTCTCTCCATATATCAATTAGTCCCTATTTAAATACAAATGTCCTTAAATCTTCACTAATCTTTTCACTGTAGTATCTAAATTCTGATTTCCGATCAACCTCACTATCCATCACTATATTAAAGTCACCTCCCAGAACAATTGACTCACCTTCCATACTTATTTATTTATTTATTTATTTGCATTTGTAGAGCGCACAGCTGTCCTCGGACATCGTGGCACTGTTAAGAATACTTGCTTAGTTACATAAGTGCATGTGGTCAAGTCTGGTAGCAAAAACATGACATCCAGCCCATTAATATGGGGTGGGAGCAACAAGTAATGCATGTGGTCGGAGTAGGTGGCATGAAACATGAACGCCGGCCCCATCTTACAAGGCGGCAGCAACAAGGGAATGCGTGAGGTCAACATAGGTGGCATAAAACATGAGTGCCAGCCCCATCTTAAAGGTGGCAGCAACAGGAAATGCATGAGGTCAGCAATGGTGGTATAAAACATGAGTGCCAGCCCCATCTTAAGAGGTGGCAGCAACAAGGGAATGCATGGGGTCAACATAGGTGGCATAAAACATGAGTGCCAGCCCCATCTTAAGAGGTGGCAGCAACAAGGGAATGCATGAAGTCAACATTGGTGGCATAAAACATGGGTGCCAGCCCCATCTTAAAGGCAGCAGCAACAAGGTAATGCATAAGGTAAAAGTGGTGGCATAAAACATGAGTGCCAGCCCCTTCTTAAAAGGCGTCAGCAGCAAGGTAATGCATGAGGTCAACATAGGTGGCATAAGACATGAGTGTCAGCCCCATCTTAAAGGCGGCAGCAACAGGTAATGCATGAGGTCAACATAGGTGGCATAAGACATGAGTGCCAGCCCCATTTTAAAGGCGGCAGCAACAGGTAATGCATGAGGTCAAAGTGGTGGCATAAAACATGAGTGCCCGCCCTATCTTAAGAGGTGGCAGCAACAAGGGAATGCATGAGGTCAACATAGGTGGCATAAAACATGAGTGCCAGCCCCAACTTCAAAGGTGGAAGCAACAAGGGAATGCATGAGGTCAACATAGGTGGCATATAACAAGGGTGCCAGCCCCATCTTAAAAGGCAGCAGCAACAAGGTAATGTCTGAGGTCAACATTGGTGGCAGACACAGGCGACCAGCGGGGAGGGAGGGGGAGAGGGTCAGGCAGACACAGGCGACCAGTTGGGAAGTGGGGAGGGGTTCAGGCAGACACAGGTGACCAGCGGGGAAATGGGGGTCAGGCACACACAGGCGGACAACAGGTGGACACACTTGACCAGCGGGGAGTACTCAAATTGCTATGAATCCCAGTAATAGCATCGCAGATATCGGGTGTAGCAGGAAAGTACAGGACCATAATGATGTTGTTGCGAAAGTTTGTGTCGTGGCCATAGTAGCAAGCGGCTGGGCAGGGAAGCAGCGGCCGTGGCCTGGGCAGGGCCGGCATAGGCATCCAGGTAAGACAGGGAGAAGACAGGGTATGCCCTTGAAAACGCGGCCCTTAAATGCGTGGACCCTGCTTCGCCTCACGGCTCAGCCGGGCTGCTGCATTTATTGAGAGCAGCAGCCAATCAGGCATAGTGAACCTGGGAAGTGCCTCCAGGCAAACCAGGCAGCGTACCATACCAGCCATACCATCTAACAAGGAACCCAATTGACTGAAAAACAACGTATTTGGAGAGCATGGCGCATAAATAGTACCAACTATCATTTTCCTACCATCATATAGTATGTCAAGCAATAACATTCTACCCTCTTCATCCACAACTGACTTCACAATCTTAATCGGTGGACCCCTCCTAATCAAAATGCTAACTCCTCTGGACTTTGAATCAAAACTATTTGATATTATCTGAGAATACTTCGAGTTTGACAAATATCCTTCACTCTGTTCATTTAAATGAGTTTCCTGTAGGAAAATGACATCAGCCTTACTTCTCCACAACCTTGCCAAAACCTTATGCCTTTTCATAGCATTACCAATCCCTTTAACATTCCACGAGATGAAAGTCAATGGAGCCATACCGTTATACTCTGTGTAAATATATTCATATGACAATCTACATACTCTGAAGGGAGTCCGACAAGGAAGGGAGGGGTTCACGTATCAACAAAAGACACATAAAAAGACAGACAAACATAAAACATGAGCCTTGCATAACAAATCCAGTCTGATAAACATCAAACATATAATAAACATCAATATATACATTAAATACAGTATTCTACTACTATTACTTCTTTTAAAAGGCAAAATTAAAAGTGCTTTTGAGAACTACTTAAATTAAAACACAAGATATGATGGCTGCTTAGCAAAGCAAGATGCTGACCATTCTTTTGTTTTGTTCGGGAAGCGGATCGTATGGTTGTGTGTTCAAGAGCAGCACTTATTGCAGCTGTGTGGGATGGCCCTTAAAGTAGAGAAAGCTAGTTGGCGGTGGAGGATAGTTGACCTTCACCTTCTGAAACAGCAACTCCCTACTCTGGTACCAGAAAGTGAATATCCCTCCTTCTTTACTAGAGACATCATCTGGAATACTCAGGGAGGACCACAACATCGATACACCAGTAATTTGATAGAGAAGGGATGAGAGGCTACTTATATTTTTTTCTTAGGCTAATCTCGTTCTAAATAATCATAGATAACGTAAATGTAGATGCACAGTCATGATGTGCCTCTTAATACTGGAACATGTCGTTTTCTACACACTAGCAGCATTTGCAAATGATTTAGTTCAAGCGCAGGAAGAGCAAATGATATGTCCAAATGCAAGCCATTAGCCACGAGGGGGGCACTGCGATTGGAATTTAACGCTCATCGCTCCAGAGCAGACAACTGGCTCACTTAAATGTATCTCTTTCATCCCTGTTGTATGTGGCACCCTGGACCTTTAGGACGGGACCAGTGTGCGTAGACAGTATCACGTTGGAGAAGGGAGGTTAAAGGGAGGAACGGGGAGGGAGGATAAAGGGAGGAACAGAAAGGAAGGAGTTAAGAAAGCAAGAGGAATAAAGTAAGATAGATCATCTCCAAACCTGTGCGGTGTTGTATATTGATTCCAAGCAAGGACGACTGGTGACGAGTTCCAGAAACCTGTGTCAAACCGCCACGCTCCATAACTCAGTTGACACAGTGTGACAGTGTGTGTACCGCACAGGGCTGGCGGGAAGTGGGTGGAGTGGCAAAAAGACTTCAATTACTTTATCTGGGATGTGGTTGATGACAGGTGGGTCATTGTGCCAGATATCTCTCTAACTATGCTACAATGACGTAACATCTTAGTTGACTGCTTCAGAAGAAAGCAATCGTTCAGTGATCAGGGAGTGCCAACAGGAATTTGTTCAAATAAAGTGTGCCTTGGAAACTGCCAAACAACCAGCCTATTTCAATCCATTGTGGCATACTGAAATCATCGTAGATGCCAGATCGGTGGGCCTAGGTCCATCCTGGATCAAAGTGGCACCAAAGACTCTTTGCTGCGACACATACCTGCCTACGTCAGCAGAGCGTAATCACCTCTGGAGAGTGCATATTCCCACGCATACAAGTAGAGTCTATCAGTGGTTTGGGTGCATGAACATTTCCACCACTTTATCATTGGCAAGAAGTTCACAGTAGTGGACGCCCACCAGGCACTACTATCGCTAATTGGAAACTAGTGAACAAAGATGCCACAGCACATCGAAAGGTGGGGCATCTGCCTGCAGAAGTACAATTATGACATTGTACATCAGCCTGGCAGAGATCAAACACCCGCTGACTTTGTCCCACACCACCCAACGGAATTAGAGATTTATGTAATCAATTACGAGGACCGTCTAAAGAGAGCTCATCGAAGGGATGCCCATTCAGCAAGCCATATGCAGGACATTACAGAAACAGACCGCATGGCACAACAATTAAAACATTGTCTAAGCTCATGGTGGCCTACCAGACAGGAACACGGTCACCCAGACATGCAGCAGACAGCAGAGGAAGTCGGGGAAAGGGTGCTCAAGGGATGCTCAAGTCAAACAACAGTCGAAGGATTGGACTGACCAGAAAAGAGGATCCAGACTAAAGGAATTTAACATAGGAAGTGTTGGTGAGACAACGAGTGCAGAAGAAAACAGATTTGAAGTATGCCTCAACACCACTACAAGTAATGGGATTCAAAGGAATAATGGTAACTGCCCAGAATGATGGTCAGGAGATAACAAGAAATGCCTCATATTTCAAGTACTTATCAAGAGGTAGTGAAGAAGATGATGACAAGAGCAGTCCAGAAGGTGAAAGTGTATGGGCCTTCAGATATCCAGTAGAACGAGTTGAAAACCCCAGGAGGTTAGAAGAGCGAGGACAGAGGAGTGGGGAAGACACACCTTTGAGGATGGACATGGGAAGACCGCGGAGGATGATCAGGAGGACTCACCGATTGGTAGAAGAGATATGAGACAGATGCCAGCAGATAAGTGAGGGGGAGGTGTTGTATGTGGCACACTGGCCCTTTAGGACAGGACCAGTGTGTGTGTACAGTATCATATGGGGTAAGTGAAGTGAGGATATAGGGAGGATCGGAATGGGAGCAGGAAGAAGGCAAGAGGACCATGGAATAAAGAAAGATAGATTAACTCGAAACCTGTATGGTGTTCTTTATTAAATCAAGGCAAGGCCAACAAGCCCCATGTGACGAGTGACACAAGTATATATAAATTATCTCCATGGAGAAAAAGTGGGCTCAGGATTCCGAAGGAGCACACTTTGTGCATTCTTTGATGCTGTAAACCCTGCTTAAGAGAGAGTGAGGGTGTACATGTGTATGTGCACACAAGTAGGGACAAGAAGAGGGAGTGAATGTGACTTGAACAGTATTTTTGCTACAGGTGTTCATGTGCACCCCGGAATTGCAAGAGTTGCTTTGACTATCAGCCAGCAATTTTTCATTCAGACGAGCTTGCATTGTCTCGCTACTCAAAAAGGAGAGTGGCGATATCAGCAATTTATGATGTAATCTGTGATGTCATGGGTGATAGTCTTAGCAGTGCACGGTGGTGGTGCGAGCTATGGTTGCTTAACTTACCATAACTGGCGAATCTCTGGGGGGTTTTCGATTTTACTTGTAACCATAATATGGATAGGTTGTTATTAGTGCAAAGTAACTATAACATCCCTTTAACAAAGTTTTTGCACTGAATTTGATAGGTTTTTATTAGGGTAAATGAACCATAACGTCCCTTTAACAAAGTTCTTTCACTGAATTTGATAGATTTTTATTAGCACAACTTAACCATAATGTCCCTTTAACAAGGCTTTTTCACTGAATTTCATGGGTTTTTACCAGGATACCCTTATTTTGTATAGATGTAACATACAACATACGGAACCCCCTGGGTCCATGCTGATAACCTCGGGGTAAGCGGACTATGCGACTGTCCATGGACCTTGGGTAGCATCCACACTGCCCAATAGCGTGGGGTTGTTTCACATTATAGTAGAATACAGCAAAGAAACTGAACATCTTTAAAGACAAACACATATGTGAATGGTAAGGAAAATTAAATAGGTCTACAAACTCTGTACTTATAAAAGCAGCAATGCAATTACACAGAGTGTGCGCCATAATGGAATGCACCAAGCCAGAAAACAACCTGTGCTTCCAACAGTATTACCTCAATGCTACATTACATATAAACTGTGAAGTAACTGTCAGCTAGACAAGTGCCAAGTACTGACAGCAGAACTATACTACAAAGTGGTAAGTACAGTATATTGCTCCTGTACCTGTGCAGTTTGTTATGTGTACAATGCTAGTAAACATGATTTCTTTTCTTTTTTTACACATAAATGGCAAGCACCCTGGAGTTGCTTGAGGAGAATTTCACTCATGATGAAATGAGAGAAGACAGTAACTCCAATGGTACACAGTGCAGTTTAAAAAGTAAGAGAATGTATACACATTGTTTGACATGTACCTGAGACATATTGTTTTCTTTAACAGAACATACAGGAAAGGAAGGGAATGGCCCAGAAGCAGCAGCTCCTCCACAAGTCCATGGGCAAATAGAAAACCAAACTAACAGTGTACAAAATAAACTAGTGAACCTGGAGGCAAAAACTGACCAATTGATGAACAGTTTTGGCGACTTAAAGGAATTTGTACAGAGACATATATTGGACAATATTGAATACCACTGCCCCACCTACACCTGTACCCCTACCCCCTGTCCCAGTCAACCATCATCACAAATTCCCTGCAAGAAAAGACGTTATGATGAGACCTCAATCTCTTCCTCCCCTGATAGCAAACCTGTGGAACCCCCAATTCCCCTGTATATGTTTCAATTTCTGCTACCGCTTCCCTTTCCTAATTGTGCCTGTCCAGGAAGTCTGCATTCAAAATGGAGATGTCCGTACGACTCTGCTCCTGTCTGCATTTCCACGAAGTAGTGACGTACCTTTAATTAGTTCGGGGACCCCACCCCTGTCCTGCGGACACCTGGGAGGACGCGCATCACATTCCCTTTGTCCTACGGACAACGCGCCTGTCCGACATGTCCGCAAAGTTATAGCATACATTTAATTAGTTCGGTGACCCCAGCCCGATCCGACGGACACTTGGGTGCATGCGCATTTCTCCTCCCAAGTCCTATGAACATTGCGCCTATCCGGGATGTCCGCAAATCAGTGACATACTTTAATTAGTTGGGGGACCCCACCCATGTCCGGCAGACACTTGGGCGCATGCACATCTCATCCCCTGGGTCCTACGAACAGCATGCCTGTTTGGAACTGTCCACTACATGTGTGTCACACTTTTAATCAGTTTGGGGACCACAACCATGTCCGTAGGACACTTATGCAAATGCACACAAAGGATAACGCGCAATAGGTGTCCTATGGACAGCTGTCACATTCGCAAACATTCGCGACTTCATCATGTGACCCCACCCATGCTGAGTGTTGACCCTTATCTGCAAAGAGTCTGGGGCCCCAAACAGCAAAAAGGTGTTTTTTGGGCCAGCCCAAGGTGTTTTACTGTGAAACTTCACCCTTGTATAGATCCCAGACCATGGTGATCTGCACACTTTTTGGAACTTTTTGAGCCCAGCTTGGGGTTCGAAGTGTCCACAGAGTGCACAACTGTCCGTGAAGCGCTCACCAGCACCCCAATAAAAGGCCACACCCCAGTGCTGCTCCTCATTCTGTTTCTGGCTGACCAGGACTACTGCTGCAGGTTGCTGTGCTGTTTGCCAGATTGCTCTGTTCCTGCTGTTTTGCAGATGGCCCTGTTCCTGGTTCCAGGCTACTTTTACTTGGATAATGGCATCCATGTCTACCTCTGCTGCTGCCACTGCCTCAGCTCAATCCCTATCACCTTCACCACCACCACCTTTCCAAGGGCCTGGGCAGGGGATCAGGCGTGATGATGCAGAGGAGGAAAAAGAGGAAGAAGAGAATGAGGTAGTTGAAGTCCTCACTGCCAGCTGCCGACGTGAATCTTGGGTGTGGAGGCATTTTACTACTGTTGGTGGTAAGCCCAAGGCTGGTGTGGCCAAGGTTTGCTGCAATGAGTGCCACATGGTACTCAGTAGCGGCAAACCTGGGCTGTATAGTTAAGGGACTACCTCCATGCGGTGACACCTGAGATCCAACCACAAAGCAGCAGTTCGGAGGGTCACCCCCTTCGAACATGGTAGTAGGTGGAGTTCCATGGCAGCATCCTCAGCGTCTGCTCCTGTCACCACAAGGGACACTCCTGTGGGGCAGCAGCTTCATCAAGCAGCCTCACAGGCCATACGCACTGCAGTAGATCCTTACCTTTCAAAGGTCACTGTTTTCTGTGTGTACTGCGATACAGTACTCTGCATGGGTGAGCAGTTCCGGAGCGGTTTCGAGGCTGCAGTCCGGGACCATGAAGGAAAGTGGCCCCTACCTCAATGAGGCACCCCAATATCTTCCTCTCTCCATCTGCCCTTTTTTATCCCTGTGGTTGGAGCACCTTTCCTACCTTCCCTTTGCTTCCCTCCCTTGTGTGTCGTGCTTAATAAATCCCACAAAATGCACACAAAAACAGTTTTCACAGTTTAACACACCTTTCACAGTTTAAAAATAGAAGTGCAAATGAAATGTTGCAGGCCCCTGCGCAGTCCAGGAAGTTTGCGGACAGCGCGATAGTCCACGGCCTCCCAAAGTATGCAGGGGGTGGCAGCATGTAAACCATTGCATTAGTTTCCAGGAGAAAGTGGTGGCTCTGAAAAGAGCTTTTATTTTCTTTTTGTTATTTGAAGTGGCCAACACCTACTGCACACACGTTTCCTAGTTTGCTATGCTTGCAAGAACAGGTGCAAAACATTTTGGATATTCTGTAAAAATAGGTGATTGCCAGCCTCAGTAAGATTGATCCCATCTCTGCAGAAAATGTTGGTGCTACGAAATGTAATCTTTTCATTGTGGAAGGAAGACATATCAAAATCGCGCAAAAATGCCAAACAGCCTTGTTCACATTGCACCTGGCTTTCTCCATTTGCGGACCAATTGAGGAAGAGCACAGATACATCAGTCTCTGTTCAATGCGCAAAGAAATTACTTGAGAGTTTGGAAACATGTCCATGGCTTTCCCAAGTGCCTGATTCATCGCAAACTGCACAGAGATTCCAGTAACATGGGCTAAACTGTTCCTTCCAAAATGAACAATAATAATGGCTGGATGATGCTGCATCACCAAAGTGGCACATAGGAGAAGCAAATCCAGTCGCTTCATGCCAAGCAGTCCATACCAGTGCACATCCACATGAGGGAATCCAAAATGTGCAGCCACTCCACAGTGCTCTGCATACATCTGCATACATCCCAAAATCCACACACTCTGCCTCCTGAAAGACATAGCCATAGCCATAGCCATCTGGACACTCTCAGCAAACAGACCTTCTGCCACAGTCTCTCCTTTCACACCACACCCAGGAAACCTTATTGACCAATCCCCTGGACTACACAGTCCCATGTCCATGTCTGCCATCCTCAATATCCCCAGATGTGGCACTTGCGACCTGCAAGCTACCGTGGTGTCTGCGGACATATTGTGCAATTCACGAGGGTGGGGAAAGACATTTTAACCAGGGTAGGAGGTTTCCTCTTTAGTGGTGGCTCTGAAAAGAGCCTTTTCTTTTTAAAGGTGCTTGTAAACAAACATCTTTTATTTTATATTTTTTTGGGGGGGTTCTCTTCTTTTCCTCCTTACTGCCTTACATCAACCTCTGCAAAGCATCCCTAAGATTCTGGAAAGAAACAAGCCTTTCCAAGAATAGACAACGAAACGCCATCTGTGGTAAAATAGTGCACAATGTTGGTGTTGGAGAAAACAGACATCTCAGCACATCGCAAAACTATACCTACCCCTCTATTAACAATGCACCTTCCAACATTTTGCTTGGGATTGAAGATATTGGGGTGGTTTCATTATGCGTTTGGTCGTAATCAAAAAAAAACACCATTGCACTAGGGAAAAGCAGCATAAGTTCTCCCTCCAACAATTTCAGTACAGGAATCAAACTTGGGGCAATGATGTAGCCCAAATGCTCTCCTCCACAGTGCACCACCAAAACATCAGGATTACCAAAAGTAGCCATGTTTCTGCAAAGAGCAAGCAGTGCCTGCAAATTGCGGCCAGGCACACTGCAACATAAACCCTCAATGCCTGGAAAACCGAGATCTGCAGAAACCCCTTTTGCCTTTGCATACCTCTCCAGATCACATGCAAATGAATCTCCCACTATCCATACAATACCTCTATCCATCTTCAGTACACAACCAACACAGCAATGAAAAAAAGTATTACCCTCCCTTCCTGTGAAACACACCCTTAACACCTGATTGGCTAATCCCCACAGTCCTATTTCCATGGCAGGCATGCTGAAAGGCCCGGGATGTAGCACATCTGATCCGTGGACTACTGCAGTGTTCACAGATCCTGTAACACAGGGGCAGCCCTTCTTCCCTTTCCACTTTACACTTTGCAGCACTCTCTCATTGCCTACTGGTAAGCAGTCCCACAACATCCACCAATCACATCCAAGATCTATACATCTACCTCCATCAACTCAGTACAACAGTGCAGATGCACTGTTCAATACTCAGAGCACAGGTCACCTATGATTCCCAAGCACCTGCATCCAAAAGTACTGTAACACTCCAAGATTTCTACTTCCAGGTTCATCCATATCTACATACATCAACACAAACTGCAGGTATGTTACCAAAGCATAGCACGTACATAGATTACATGCATATGAACAGGGTGGCTGCCATGTGCCCTGCATAACCTATTCAATAATCATACTGTCATTTGTACCATCTCCTCACATCAACTGACAGTTACTTACAATCCTGTTTGCTTTCACAATTGTCTTGTACTGCCTCCTAGCATAACAGCTGCAAACCACATGTTTCCATTACAGCACCACTGCCTGTGATTTTTTAATATAAAAAACATTGGGAACATATGCACAGCACATTCAAGTGCCAGATCCTATGTGAAATGCCCAGAATGCACACAAACAAGGGAAAATGCATGTATGTTGGGAAAGCATGGCAAGTACATGCATTGCACAATGCACAAAATGCACCATTAGGAGGAAAGCAAAGACATGCATGTGAACATTGGAAACAGGGCTATCTGTAAATTTGGATAAATAAATGAAACAACAGAAAATAATTTCTGCACTCATGTAGTGAGCATCTATGTGTGAGAAACTTAAACAAAATTCCACACACAGTAACATTCTCCTTTCCAATCTCTAAATATTTCTGCCCTTTTTCTCACTCTACTATGACTTCCACTAATCCATTTATAAAACAAGTATTGCAAAAACATCTCACACACTTCAAAACTGCAGCCCCATAGGGCACCGTTATCACTGCAGCACTGGCCCCCATACCAACAATGCTAATACTCCCAAGGCCTCACTCGTAGGCAGTGCTGTACAATTGCACACGCACACTAATCTTCGAGCCAACAAATCCTCCCACAATCTAAAACAATGTGTTCTCCTACTGAAATGACTATACCATTAACACACATACTCACTAACTTCCTTATTTTTCAATTGCAGTAAAGAACCACCTCCTAAAAGAAAGTGACGTCTCAGCTGGAAGATAAGACCCAGAAGAAACCTTCTCTTCACATCCAACAAAGTAAGTGCAATACTGTTGTAGTGTTCTGCCTGTTCTTGTATTGTAGCCTAGACAATTTTATCCAACCCCACAGCACTCACCTCACCCTTACTCATTGCACCTTGCCAGGTCCACTGCTTCTATTGTCATCAGAACACCAGTATGTTAATATCCACTAGTTTTATAAAAACATTGTAATGTTGTTATTTCTTCAAGCACACTACACAATCATACACACTGAAGCAAACCTTTCCCACTGGAACACACACACATACATACCAGTACAACCTTCCCACCTGAAAGTAAGAGCCCTTTGCACAATAACACTCCTCTATGTATACCTACCCTCATATTCAGACACTTCATGCAGAGTACACACAAATACATTGCACAACTTCCAAACCCACACTTTCCATTCTCTCCAAAGGACACAAGACAATGGGCCTCATTACAACCTGCCAGTCCGGGACCGTGCAAAATCCGTGATGGCGGTAAAAACCTTTCCGTGTCCGCAAGGGTGCGGAAAAACCGCCCGATTACACGCTGTCGGTCGCGCGCACCACACGGACTCGGAAACGTTGTTACCGCCGTCACGGAATACCCCACGGAAATGGAAATAACGAAGCCACAAGTGGCGCAAAACCCGTTTCCGCCTCCGCCGCCACGGACACGGAACCGGAAATACCATGATCGCCAAAACAGGAAACAGAGAGGCGGCCATCATATAAAAGCACAATCCATTGCCATCCAGAGCCAGCACAAGCACAATCCTGACTCTGAGAAGCCAAAAGGGACCACAAGCATGTCTGCCAGGATTCCTGCTCAGAGGCAGCGCAAACAGCGCTTCAGCGAGGCGGAGCTAACCGTCTTGGTGGAGCACATTGTGGACAATGCTGAGATGCTGTTCAGCGCCGACCAACGGCGTGCCACACAGCAGCGGAGGAAGGAGGTGTGGGCCGAAGCTGCACGCAAGTGCACCGCTGTGGGCGTGGCAGTGAGGAGCGTGAAGGACTGCCACAAGCGTTGGGACGACCTGAGGCTGAGGGTACGCAACCTCATTTCCACGCACCGCCAACGCAGCAGTGGGACAGGCGGAGGACCCCCTTCCCCACTGAGGCTGCAAGCATGGGAGGAGCGTTGCAGCAGCGTCCTCCACCTAGAGGGAATCCATGGGATTGGGCAGGCTGAGGCAGGAGTGAGCCCACCTGCAGATGCCGGTAAGTGCCCAAACATGAATGCCACATGTAAATATGCAGTTGTGAGTACTGGGCCAAAGGACCCATGAACAATCCCCCCCCCCCCAGGCAGTGCATGTGTGGGCCAAAGGACCCATTAACAACCCCCCCCCCCAGGCAGTGCATGTGTGGGCCAAAGGACCAATTAACAATCCCCCCCCAGGCAGTGCATGTGTGGGCCAAAGGACCCATGAACAATCCCCCCCCCCCAGGCAGTGCATGTGTGGGCCAAAGGACCCATGAACAATCCCCCCCCCCAGGCAGTGCATGTGTGGGCCAAAGGACCCATTATGATCCGTATGGCAACCAATATCACTGAATGCAGACACCAGCAATCAGATGCATGTGACTAACACTATTCAATGTACAATCTTAATGACGCATGTGATGCACCCATCTGCCACCACAACAACACTAATTGCATGCCCTTTGTGTCCCCACAGCCGTTTCAAGTGACAGTGATACTGCACAACAGGCCAGCCAATCAGCATCGGCAAGTACACTAGCCACCGCCACCACACAGGAGGATGCTGCCGGCAGTTCTGCACCTCTGGCCACATTACCAGCCACTACAGATGTGCAGCACACCACCACCAACATCCCCACCATCTCCACACTGGCTGAGTCCAGACAGGTGCCACAGGAACCTATCATGGCCACCCAACACAACACCGAAGGCAGCAGCACTGCAGAGGGGGCGGCCTGCAGTGATAACAGTGCCCCGCAAGAGCACTCGGAAACGGGGCCACAGGGGGAGATGCCCACATTGGAAGACCTGGGCTCCTTCCATGAGCTGGGGTTCAGCCCCACTTCACTGGGGAGTCCCATGAGGTCGCCCACCCCATCCATGGCCGAACTGAATGCCCGCATGCAGCGGATGGAGGACCAGCAGGCTACCCTCACCCAGCTGGTGGAGAGGCAGCTAGAGGAATCCAGGCTGCAGAGGGAGAGCTACAGCGCCTCAGTGCGTCGCCTGTCGAGGTCCATAGGACGCTTTGCGAGCACCATAGTGACCCTTGCACGCCATGTGCGGGAGGGCAATGACCACACCTCCAGGCTTGTGGAGGCCATGTTGGTTGGCCAACAGGCAAATCTGGCACGGATGCCCTCAATCCCTGATTCTGGCCAATCAAACACTACCACCCCATCCAGCTCCACTACTGCCAGTCCAAGGAGGCGCTCGAGTAGGCTAACGGGTCCCTTGGGCAAGGTTGCACAGAAGCGCACACGGAAGTGATGGCATGTGTGTGGGGCAGTGCAGGACACATGTGGACTACAAGGGTGTGAGAGGGGTGGTCACGTTTGGGTGGTGGGGTAGGTAGTTTTGGGGGTTTGGACAATGGGCTCTGGGTGGGGGTGGGCACGTTTGGGTGGTGGGTGGCCCCGGGTGTACAGCTTCCCTAACCAATGCACCTTCTTCCCTGTTGTGATTACATCAATACATCACCATTTCAAATCAAGACATACATGTGTGGACATTGATCATTTATTTTGCAGTGCAACTATTAATTCATTGTCGTCAACATGTTTGTGCATTACTGTGAATGTGCTGTGACTCAAAAGTAAATGCGAATCAGGGCATCCCGTGCTCTCTGGCCATCATGTGCACCCCCAGGGGGAGGCGGTGCCATCCCATCCCCATCTCCATCCCCATCTCCATCCCCATCCCCATCCCCATCCCCATCTCCATCTCCATCCCCATCTCCATCCCCATCCCCATCCCCATCTTCCTCATCTGCGTCTGGTGGCATTGGGATGTTCCTGCGCAGGCATATATTGTGCAGCATGGCACATACCAGCGTGATTTTGCCCGTCTTCACTGGGCTGTACAGCAGTGATCCGCCAGATCTGCTCAGACAGCGGAAACGGGCCTTCAGCAGTCCAAATGTCCTCTCAATCATTCCACGTGTGCGGATATGTGCCCTATTGTATGCCTCTTCATGCCTGTTCCTTGGTCTCCGTACAGGTGTCATCAACCATGGCGTGAGTGCATATCCCGCATCACCTACATGGGATGTAGATGGGGGAACATGTCAGTGTTTGTGGCATCATGTCCTCATCTGCTGCTGTGCATTCTTGTATCATCATTCATTCATGCATATGAACCATGCAGTGTCTGGAGGTATGTTTTGGCCATCAGGAGGAATGTCGCTGACTGCATATGGGCCTACACATAACTTGCATGTTTGCTGTGCCCTGCGGGTGACATTTGAATGTGTGCATGTCATGGTGCAGTGCTGTCCACACATGGCAGAGTGACTCCACTGTACGGAAGTAGTAAATACTCGTCGTATCATTTGCACGCCTCTCGTGCTTTTTGGGGCAGTGTTTCAATTGAGGGTGGGTGTCTGCAGTGGCACAGGGTTCATGGGACAGTGACGGGATTGGCTGTGGCAGCGTGTGCACGGGCACATTGTGGTGCCCTGTCATGTCTTCCTTCATGATGTTTGGCATCCGCTGTGTATTTGGTAGATGGAAGGGGGGTGATGCATGTGCGGTCACAGCGGCACACTCACAATGCTCATTGCCTGGACACACACACACCACTCCGACAGGGTTGTAGCATCGTCAGCTGTACTCACCCAATAGCCATGTGCTTTGTCCGGCATAGCGTTCCATGTACCGTGGCAACGTGGAATTCTGCAGTACCATTGAGTCATGTGATGAGCCTGGGAAACGTGCGCAGCAGTGTGTAATCAGTTGCATGGCATCACAAACCATCTGGACATTCAAAGAGTGATACTGTTTCCTATTGCGGAACACCGCCTCAATTGCATGTGGTACTGTCAGCTCGACGTGGGTGCAGTCAACTGCGCCTATGCAATTTGGCATGCCTGCCATGGCATGGAAGGCCAACTTGGTGGCAATGACCTCGGGGAGGGTGCGGGGTAGGGCTATGTGTTCCGACACATGGCGCAACAGGGCATCCAGTACCTGTACCAGGACTTTTGAGAAACACGGTTGTGATATGCCGTGCAGCTCACCAACCGTGTGTTGATAGGTGCCAGTGCCAAGGAAATGCAGAACTGAGACAACCTTCAAGAGGGGGGGGATGGCGGTGGGGGTGTCAATTAGGCTGCTGATGTTGTCCTCAATCATGGCGGTGATGTGCATGATTGTTGCACGGTCCAGCCGGTATAGGGTGTGGATCTGTCCTGGGGTGAGGTTCCAGGGTGAGGCCCTGATGCGTGGTATTGGTGGCTGGCGGCGGGGTCGGGCTGGCTGGGCAATGGGGTTTGCCATAGCTGCAGGGTTGGCTGGTTGCCGCCTGCGCCTCCTCCGCCTACGCCTCCTCCTCTGCGCCATTGCTGCCACCATGTGCAGTACTGCCTGTTGGTTGAGTAGGCCCAGTCCCAGTGCTACTAGCCCTGCTGCCTGCATGGTTCTGTGTTGTGTTGGGCTGGGTGTGGCCCTTTTGTAGGCTCCCAGTGGCCTGCTAGGTCCAGCTGGGCTGATTTGGTGCACCTGTGCCCTGATTCAGTTCAGCCGGCAGTGTATAACGCCATGTTCGCGGTGGCGGCGGTTCCGCCACCGTGATCACGGTGTTTCCGCCATTTTTTTCCCGGTATTTCCGTGTCCGCGCTAGTTGTGATGCTCACGGTGTTTCGTGTTGCCGGTAACGGAGGGGTTTCCGTGCAGGCGGAATTAAGGGGAACCCTATTTCCGCGGTGGCGGTTTAGGGTGGTGCTATTACCGGGGCCGCGGGTCATGATTGCGCGGACATGCAAACGGTGCCGGTATGGTTTTACCGGCAGTGTTAATTCCGGACCGGAGTACTTGTAATGAGGCCCAATGCCTACTAGAAAAGCAACTACATAGAAAACAACACAGAAATAGAGCATATAAAACTCAAACCATGCAAAATGGCCTTCCACCTCTAGCAGACTTTGAACAAAAAGTTCAAACAAAACACCTAATAAAGTCACTGAGCAAACCTGAACCAGGTAGCAGGAAAAATAGCAAAACTTTTCTTTCAAAATGTAAAACTAAAACCAAATGTATTAAGAAGAATGCAACTACCAATACTGCTTCCACTAAATCTACCAATGTTAGCACAGCCACAAGTAAACATTCAAAAACATTACTTTAAAAAAAATGTCCACCTTTGAATCCTTCAAAACCTTATAAAAACAGGGGAGAAATCACGCTCCACCCTTAAAACATACCGCAGAAAACTGATCCTAGAAGGTCTCATAGAGAGTGCAATGCTGCTCAAAAAGACATTATTTATATTAATTTTAAACAGAATGAAACCACTAAAAAAATGTATTAGTAAACTACAAAAAGTACTCCGCAACAAACGCAATATCAACATAGATACCTTTACAAACATCTGTGCAGGTTAGTGGATTCACACCACCAGCACAGAGCCATATTTCAATTAAGAGTCATACAAACGAGAGCAAACAAACGCAATTGCCATGAATAGAAGTGGCGAGGGTATGAAAAGGCAGACAGTACCATTATGGCAGAAGAAACGCTGATTGCAAGAGTATCCCCAACAAACTTACAAGAACTTTCCATTCCACTGAACCAACCCGTCCTGTCTACAAATGGCCGTTTCCCCTCATTGTGTAACGTACAAAAACAATCATTCAATCTTTGCGGCAGTTACTCAATCAGTATGTGAAATCCAAAGAGAAATTAAAAATGAAAATATTACAAACCATAGACTCCTGTCCAGTGCGCAAATGCACAGGACTACGAGGACATTCATTAGCCTGCCTTTCCAGGCCTGCTTGCAAAAACACTTTCCACCACATCAAAATGTTAGCAACACACCATTCTACTGTATGAAATCTCATTGAGAGACTGTACTGCTCAAAATGTCCTGCTTTAGCACTGGAGCATTTAAATCACATTCTCCTACATGGTACATCCAAAGAACTGCTGGAAGAAATAGACCACATCCAAAGCAAATATTTTGGAAGTGAAGAGCACTTACAAAATCCAGTAACTTTAGAAGAGAGTAGCGCCAACCATCTATTACACATGTACATAAAAGAAATAGCAAAGTTTAAAAGCATATCTGCTGAAGTACCAAACCAAGGATGTGTGTGTTGTCACAGAACATTTTATAGAAAGAGCACCAGAACTGTAGATATGACATACAAAATAGAAGATGATGAGGAAACCCAATGGTTCCAATTAGCTCTCGATCTTATAGCAGAAAACAAACATGAAATTACTAACCCCTCAATACTTTGCACATACTGCACTGGAAAAATTGACAATTACCAAATGCCGTCACAGGCTATAACTAATACGTTGGAAATATTCCCACTGCCAAAACCACTCCAACAGCTTAATTTGTATGAGAGCATTGTAATCCAAACAGTGCACCCATTTCAAGCGATGATAGGCCTTCAACCAAAAACAGCCAAGTGTCCTCCATCTGAATTACTGAAAGGCATTTGTGGCAAATTAGTTTATTTGACATTAGAGCTTAAACAAAATGTATACCATCTGGGAGTGCAACGGCAAATAGATCAATCTTTGATTATCCTTGTGAATGTTGTACCTACAAAAGACAAAATAAATTGCCAGCAACTAGCAGACTTATACTAAGTTAGAGAAGCCCTGCAATATCTTAAAGAGAACAATGAATATTACAAAGAAATAAACATTGAAGAATACCTGTGAGAAACCATTGCAATAATTCAGGATTCCTCATCAACTGGCCAATTTGTACTTCTAGATCCTACTACCGCCTCCAAAATTTAGGACCAGTATACAATTCACTCATTGCACTCCAAAGACAACGTAGACGATGCACAAGGAACATATCAAATGAGGCAAGCCAAGGGATCTCCAATCAGCATGTGGGAAAACAGTGTAGAAGCACAAGCCTTTCCTCTACTCTTTCCTACTACAAAAGGTGGAAGGTATTATGAAAGATGCACACAAATACCAGCATCAGAATACTGCTCTTTTCGAATGTATTCTGAAGACCCCAGATTCAGACAAAACATGCAATACATATTCCACTTCCTCGCTGAAAATGAACTAGCAACTGTATGTTACGGAGTTGCACACACATTGCACAAACATTGCACACACATTGAAAGTGTAGTACTAATACTTTCATGTACAGGCGTGAGCAATTTTCTTGCCCGTTTATGGCCAGTCGAATTTGTAATTTGTAATTTGTAGGGAGTGCTTAAATTAATCAATAAACACTGTTGTCCTCTTCAAAGTCATCCCAACTTCCTTTGGAATCTTTAGTCCAGGTATTCTAGCAGTCACGTTTTCATAGATACTCCTCTGTTAGGCTCATTCACATTGGTTGCATACAGGGATCTAACGAGACACCAACCTTCTTGTTTTGAAGGGGAGGAGGAGGAGGAGAAAGGAAGAAACGGAAGCAAAGATGACTAATGCCGTCCGTGGCTTTTCGCTCCTGTAGGACCGCTCACGTCGGGGTTACCCAATGCTGTATCAAAAATGCTGCTGCCTGCATTTTCGATACAGCATTGGGAATCCTCCCCTTCACAACAAAAAGGTTGGTGTCTCGTTAGATGACTGCAGTTCATTCACAAATATATCACTTGCGAAATCCCTTCAGAAAGCGCACATAGTGACCTACATACACACATTTTGTGGTTACAACGACACAAGTGTGGCAAGTATTGTCGGAGCAAATATAAAAAGAAAAAGGCAAATACTACATCAATTGCGGCTTTGGTTTCCCTAGACCAGTATCAGCAAAAGGACAAGTAAAGAGTTTCATGTCTTCTGTTAGACACAATGTGAAAGGCAAATCACGTAAGAACACATACTGCATTAAAAGAACAGAAGCATCCAAGTACATCAATGATTACAATGCAATCATTGCCCTCCTGTGGAATGCGAACATCGATGTGCAGTACATTACCGACAATTCCAGTTGCAAGATTTGTCACAGCCTACTTAATCAAAGCTGAGAAAACAGAGCTGAAAGACCTCTGGGATGACATATCATCTGACAAAACACTGTCACAAAAATTATGTAACTTTGGCATAAGAATGCTCTCCCATAGAAAATGTGGCTGCTATGAAGCCGCATACCATTTAACCGGCACAGCCTTGTATGGGAAATCTGAAAACATAATCTGGCTAAGCCTTTCTCCGGTTGCATCTAGAACAGAGTTCTAAAATCGTACTAAGACATTGGCCCTCATTAGGACCCTGGTGCTAAGTGTTTAACGGTGCCGTAAAAGGCTGCGGCGCCGTTAAACACTTAGCGCCTTACTATGAGGTCCCTTTGCGGGACCCGACCTGAACGGCTGTTAAAGTAGGGACTCGCAAAGGGACCTTGGTGCTAAGTACGGTACTGCAATTTGCGGTACCGTACTTAGCGCCTTCCCCAGTCCCATTGAGCCCTATGGGGCAAAAATGGGAATGGGGAAGGGCCAATGTTCAATGGGGAATTACCACCCCGCCAACCTTGGAATGGGGTGGTAATTCCCCATTGAACATTGGCGGACTTGTTACGATACCTGCACCAACCATGGTGCTAATAGCGCCATGGTTTAGCGCCAGTATCACAATGTGGCCCATAGAAACAATAGCCAAAAACGATCCAAACAGCCAGGACATTTTGAAAAACAATTTATTGGACACATACTACCCAAACAGGAATACTGCTTTGGAAACCATGTGTCTATACCACATAGCCCAAAACTTCTCGTACAAAAATAATATCAAACCAGATGAGAAAAAAGGTAAATGCATAGTCAAAGGTTGGGAGGGCAGCCTGGTTAAACTTACCAAACGCAGCCCCATTAATCATATAAAGCTATCATTAAAAACTCTTCGACATATAGAACTTTACCACATGTCCCGACTACAACTTTTTAAACCATGGAGAAAAGAAGAAGATTTACTGGACACCCCTTGCCAATGCAAGTGAAAGCACTATAACAGATATAAACTTTAAACAGTAGAAAAACATGTTGGACAATGAACACCAACAGAAGAAGAACTTCAAGCACAACTAAATCTAGACATTCCTGAGAGCAGTCAACCTTCTCTTACAGGAGGCCAAGAACCACTTGGAGAGCCACTCATAGTAAATGAGGCAGAATTAGCCATGACGGAAGTAGAAAACACGATGTGTCAGTATGAGCAATCTGAAGAAAATTTTGCTCTACTGAAATCACAACTGAATAATGAGCAGCGTAGTATTTTCCTATAAGTAACTAAAGAAATTGAAAATGGTGTAGAGCACAAAAATAAAACTTGTACCTGTCAAAACTATAAACCTGTACTCCAGTATGTAAGGGGTCAAGCTGGTTCAGGCAAAATATTCTTCATAAAAATCATCAGCAAGTTCCTCCAACAATTGACAAACAACAAGCTTTCAGTTGTTATAACTGCCCCCACAGGTTTAGCTGCCTACAACATAGGTGGTGTTTCTAAACACTGATTGCTACTCCTTCCAGTAGAACATCAAAACAAACTTTGAACACCAAAATCTGCTATGGAGCTACACAGAGTTTTGAAACAAATGAAAATGCGTCTAATAGATGAGGTGAGAATGGTCTCCAACCTAATGTTGGCTTTGATTCACCTCGGATTGCAAGAGGACTACAAAGAACTCTTTGGAGGAAAACACGTTGTTGTTTTTGGAAATCTTCTTCAATTAACACCAGTGAAAGGTGGATCTGTTTTTGAAATCTTAGGACACAAACTCTGCCATACCACACTTGTCAACATAGGAGATTTCCAATACAGAGGACTAACTGAAAAAATGCATCAGTCTGCAGTCCTCACCTATGTTAACATTTTGAAAGCATTCGAATTGGTGTTCTTTCTAAGGAAGCACAGTCTATCTTACATAGCAGACGCATCCATGAGCTATACAGTCATAACACATCTGCTACTGATGTCATGGAATAATTAGCACACATAAATGTAAAATATATGTCTTTAATGCCAACCCTAGCAACTTGTGCACGATTCAATGAAACAATGTTGAAAAAATAAATGCAACCAATAGTGCAAATTTACTCCACAGACAAACTGGACGTGCATGGTATGACAGTGCCTATGTGTCAACAAGCCACAGCACGACTAAATAGCGTAGAAAACTCTATCTCCAACACAGCTGGTTTGGAGAAAATTTTGATATTGTGTTTAAACTGTAGTAATGCTAAAGCATAACCTTGACGTGGAGCAAGGTTTAGTTAATGGAGCACTTGGTACAGTTGTTGGTTTCTAGACATACCCACATGACAACAGCATTCAGTTTGTCAACATCCACTTTGACAAACTTTCCGAAGTTAAAATCGAAGTATGGTCA
The DNA here is from genome assembly GCF_040938575.1 of Ambystoma mexicanum. Lineage (NCBI taxonomy): Eukaryota > Metazoa > Chordata > Amphibia > Caudata > Ambystomatidae > Ambystoma > Ambystoma mexicanum. Next base: position 686,255,989 of record NC_090939.1, read on the forward strand.
ACAGCATGATTCCTTCTTTTCAAAGACATGTATGTACACAGAGGACAGCTTTCTCTGTCTCTAGCATGCGCAGTCACTATTCATGAATCGCAAGGTCTAACTCTAGATCAAGCATTGATTGACATTGTCAGCACAGTCTTTAAAGAAGGCATGTGTTACATAGCACTGTCAAGCCTACCTACAATTGAAGGATTATTTCTAGTCAATTTTGATACAAGCAATGTCAAGGCTGACATTCCTTGCATCGTACAGTACAAAAGACTGTGTGCACTCTATAAACCCCATCTCAAAATGTACCCTGTTCCTCAAAAAGGCAAACTTTGAAAAATAAAACTATTGCAAAGACAACTGATACACGATCTCCTAACAGTGCCACCAAAGAAATTGAAAGCAGCTGGTACTCCATCAATTACCACAACCACAGGAGGATGTACTGAAAAGGCAAATACATACCCAAATGCACAAACAAAGAGAAGTACTGTGGACTTGCATCAAATGACTCAGACACAGAACTGTCTGCTCCATTCAAATTTTCCAACACAGCTGGTGTAAATTGCTATGTAAATGTAGCAATCAATGTTCTATTCTAATTGCCACCAATTGTTGAAAACATTTACTCCAACGGTGCAGACCAGTTGTGTTTGCAAATGCTACTCCTTCATAGAAATACAACAAAGAATCCTTACACTGTCTCAGGAATAAGGCAGGAATTGGACTACTTTGCAGGAGTGGTGAGATTCACTATAAACACACAAGAAGATCCACACACATTTCTAATGTACTTTCTGCAAGTACTGGAAAGCAAGAACATACCTATAAAACATGCATGCACATATGGAAACATACATGCACTCTCTGCAGCCATGTGGGGCATGAAGAAGTCCCTAATGATCGCTTTGTGTATGTATCTATGCCTAACTGTGAATCTATTCCTTTTCAATAGCTGGTACAAAATGCAAAACATGGCATATTATGTCCTACTTGCAATTCAATTATTAATTTTATTGAAATTTATAGAAAACATACAAACAACCAACTTATCAGCATTGTAATCGTAGAACTCATTGCATAGAATCCACACCCCATAACCACCCCCAACCTTCACAGAATCTAAAAAGCAAAACAGACCAACCCATTATCACATGCCATCCAAAAACCCACCCCACATATCATCAAACAATTTCAGCTTTTTGTTCCTGCGAAGGATAACCCTCTCAATTCTGGCCACTTGCCTCAAGTCCTCCACCCATTCTGACCAGGTCGGCCTCTCATCACATTTCCATTTTCTCAAAACATTTTTTTCGTAGAATTTGCAGCTCTAAAAAACCAGCATTTCTGTGGATAAGTGAGATCTTCCACTTTATCATCCCCACCCAAGATGATAGTGTTATAATCAAAATCCTCTTGCAGCAAAAGAACCTCATTAATCTTCTTGGTGACACTCCTCCAAAATGTCCTCAGTTCATAACAGTCCCAGATCAAGTGCTCAAAGGAGCCAACATCATGCTTACACCTCCAACAGGCCTCTGAGTCAATCATCCCTCTCGCATAAAGTCTCTGGGGAGTCCAAAACACTCTATTAAGAATTTTGATTTGGCGGCATTGTTCTCCAAGATTAATGGATGTCAGAGTTACGTTTTTACAAAGAAACCTCCACCTCTCCACAGTCATATCAGAGCCAAGGACCTCAGACCACTTAGTTAACAACCCCTCTGCTGGCGTGTACTCTTGGCTCAGATTTCTATATACTTTGGACGCCATACCACCTAATGTCTGATATTCAGGTAGCCATAACTGCCAACCACTGCCATCAACAGTTCTCTGGTTCCGCAGCAAACCTCTCAATTTTCTGTATTCACCCATTGTACAGTCTCTGAGAACTTTAATTTGTGCAAGTCTTCTATAGCTGATCCATTTGCCGTCTTCCACCAGATCACTCAACCATAGTACACCACTCAGGAGCCAGTTCAACCACAAAAGCGGCCTACCATTCAGCAAAATACCTGGATTCAACCAGATAGGGATGTAATCATTCTCACATACCTTGCGCTTACTTTTCTTCCACAGTTCCCTCCAACAAGTTCTCAGGAATCTTGTTGGAGGAAATGAGCGATAACCAGATCCATCCACCGTGGACAGTATGGCCCTAGGCGGCAACGGAGAAGAACTACTTGATTCCGCCAGCGTCCAAACATCCTCCGAATCTTCAATAAATGGAACCAGATGCCTGGCTCCAAAGGCCAAATGATAATTCTCAAAGTCAGGAACCCCCAAACCTCCACAGTCTTGGGGCAGCTGCAATTTCCACAAGCTGAGGCGTGGCTGTTTGTTCTCCCAGAGAAAAGACTGGATTAAACTCTCAATTTTCCTCCAATGGCCCTTCTTCACGTCCAGGGGAAGCACACTGAGCACATAGTTGATTCGCGGTGTTGATGTCATTTTGATGGCATTCACTCTCCCCCAGAGACTCAATTTAAGTGCACTCCATCTCTTCAGGTCAAGCTCCAAAGATTGAATCACATGTGTAATATTGACATCCATTATTTTCGAGACATCATTCGTTAGCCAAATCCCAAGGTATCTCATCTTATTCGGACACCACTTAAAGGGAAAGCCCTGAATCTTCAAAACAGTGCAAGCGGTTGATGCCGGCAGAGCTTCCGACTTGGTCCAATTGATCTTGTATCCAGAAACCTTGTTGAACACATCGATCAACTCCTTCAGCGCAGGAATGGAGCTCTCCACATTCTGAACCACCACCAGCATGTCATCCGCATTCAACCAAACTTTCTGGGAGGTTGCACCAAAGCGTACGCCCTCAATTCTATCCTCTTCTCTTATCCTCACAGCCAGCAATTCCATGGCGATCACAAACAGAATCGGCGACAGTGGACAGCCTTGCCTCGTGCCTCTCCCAAGTTCAAAAATGCCCGAGTCCATGCCATTAGTCCGAACACAAGCAGTCGGCCGGGAATACAGCAGTCTTATCCATCCGATCATGGTATCTCCAAAACCAAAGCCTTTCAATGTACTTAAAAGATATGTCCATTCAATACGGTCGAAAGCTTTCTCTGCATCCAAGGACAACGTCACCACATCATTATGGTGTTCTTTGCTTTCATATAGTGTCAGCAACAATCTTCTCACATTTTCTGAAACATGTCTGCCTTTTACAAATCCAGATTGGCTTACATCTATGATATCCATCAGCGCATTCTCAATCCTCAAAGCTAACGCCTTGGCGAAAATCTTCAATAAGCTGATCGGCCTATAGCTGCCAGTTTTCACTGGTGTTCTCCCCTCCTTCAGAAAAACGGAGATTGAAGCATGTCTTGTTGAACTTGGAAGGCACCCATTCCTCAAAGAGGCGCGCAGCATCTCTAGCATCAAAGCAAACACCTCTTCTGGGAAAATTTTAAAAAGTTCCGCTGGTAGCCCATCCGGACCTGGACACTTCCCAGAATTCAGCGCATAAGCAGCCAACCTGAGATCCTCCACGTTCAAATCTCTTTCCATACACTCCAAGGATTCCAAACTAACTTTCTTCAGATGGCAGTCATCAATGAATTGACCAATTGTACACTCAGATAAGTTGATCTCTGAAGAGTACAGGGTTTTATAATACGACAGAAATGCCGCATTAATCTCCACAGGATCAAAGGTCACCAACCCATCCTGTCTTTCCACTGCATTGACAGATCTGCCACTATCCATAACCCTCAACCGATGTGCCAGAAGTCGATCACATTTTTCACCTTTTTCATAGTAGTTGCTTTTGGTTCTAAAAAGCAACCACTCAGCCTTCGAAGAATACAAATCTTCCAATCGTCTCCTTTTCTGCTTCAATATTTTTATAGTCTCATCTGAAAAGTTTTGCATATTATTTCTCTCAAGATCCTGAATGACCACAGTAAGCTTTTTCACTTCTGCATCTCTCATTTTTTTTCTTTTTGCTGGACAAACCAATCAACAATCCTCGCATATATGATTTGAAGGCTTCCCACACAAACTCCACCCTGACTTCACCAGTCCAATTCACAGATATAAAGAATCTCGCCTCTTGAACAATTTTGTCCACAATTTCATCGTCGTCCAAGAGGGAGACATTCATCCGCCTGGTGTTAGACCTATGAACCGGGAAGGCCAATCGCAAGTCTATGGAGATTGGAGCATGGTTCCGAAACAAGTAGTGATCCGATGTCACCCCTTTGATTGTGTACAGAGGCCAGAGGTCATAAGGAGGTCAATTCTCAAGTAAGTATTATGCCTTGCAGAGAAGAAAGTATATTGTCTCATAGAAGGGTTTTGCAATCTCCAATCATCTGTGAGGTTCCATTCATCAATTAGTCTCTTTAATGCTGTTCTTTTCAGAGCGTTGGCATTGTCCACACCCCCCACACTTTTATCAAGTCCAGGTTCTAAAACCACATTGAAGTCCCCTCCCAAAATCACATTAATCGCATTTACATTCTGCAACATTTGAGTTAAAGCTACAAAAAAACGACCATCACCCCCATTCGGAGCATATATATTGCAGAAACAATACTGAGCATCCTGAATATGTGCAGTGACACACACTATCCTTCCATCCCCATCCTTCACACACTTCACCCCAGTGATCTGGAGATTCTTCCTAAAAATAAAACACACACCCCTAGAGCCAGTAGTGAACGATGAAACATAAACATCACCAACCCACTCCTTTTTCCACTTATCTATATCCGCATCCAACAAATGAGTCTCCTGAAGCATTGCAACATCCACTCCCATCTCGCCAAGTTTACTCAAAATCACCTTCCTCTTGACAGCACAATGTGCACCATTCACATTCCAAGATACCACTCTGAAATTCCTCTGATAAGTGTAAGACATTGCTAGATCCCGTTTCCCAATCCTTGCAATGAATTCACAAGACACAATACTACCTAAACCTATAGTCAAGTAAAGAAATAAAATAAAAAATAAAAAAACACTCCTGGGCTTGAACCACCCAACCATCCAGAACATCCCTTCCAGCTACACGCCGAACCGGACTACCCCCCCCCTCCCTTAGGTCAGCCTATAGAAAGCCCATAAAGGGTGCCACAGACCACATTTGGTCAAATTCAAATGAAGTTAAAAATACAATTTGGTCTAAAGGAATTCCCACAACTCTACAGCAAATGAAAGGACAAATAAAGGCATTACTGAATAGATGCAACATCCCCTACTCAAAAAAGCTAAATACCACACCATGTGTCAATCACATGCCTAGACAAAACCTGAATTCTCTTATTATAACCATCAACGAATCACTCTAATACACCTACCGTCATAACCATCAGTTTAAACATCACAAATCCCAACTACTGCGGGCATGCAGAGCAATTGAGTGTGAATCATCACTAGAAAGTGTGAGCAAGTGTACAGAGAGTTGCAAAATACCTGTGTCCCTGCACCCTACCAAATGAGATTAGAAGCCAGATACAGCATTAAACTTTTCCATGGCATTCACACACCAATCCATGACTTTCCCGGTGGCCTTACCACTCACCTTGCCAAGCATAAAAATCAGGATCTCTGGTATTTCCTGGACACTACATTCCCCCACGTAACTTCCATGGCACAAAACTGCAACCTCCACCGTGTTATTCCAAATGTACTGTATAACTGGGCACTCCAGATATAACGTGTTGGCACATCACTCATTGCGCTTTGAGAATGGAATCAAACCCTCTCCAACGGAAGCATTACTGCAAAAAAACCTCATCGAAAATTCTGTCTGTGATTTGGTAAGTAGACAGAGGTGCACAATCATATCTTAACCATAGGCCTCGTCAGTGTTCACATTAGATGACAGGATCTATTACATTCTCACAGCTGATTTCGTTACTGCACGAAAGGAAACATACCCATGCAAAGTAAAAGGTGTAGACTACAGTGGAACCCCAGGTACCCAGTAGTGACAACTCTCACCTTCTTTATGCAGTGATGGTGATGGCATACAGTTGGCTTCGTTATTACAGTACAAGTACATGTCAAATACACCCCACTCAGCATGTCAGGGGTGTGCAACCAGGACAAGAACAACTGTTACATGTGCAGGGGATTAGCATTGGGCAGCATACTCCCAAACGTGGCATTCCTTCATCTAATTCTGGCTATGGAAACAATACAATACGATCGAAGTACCACAGCAGTCCGGGATAAAGCCATGCAAAGAGCAGTCCCCTCCCCTCAGCCACAACACATGCACCCCAGCCTCTACATCCACTGTGCCCCCCAAACACGTGAGCGTGCAACAAGGCGTATTGCCCGGAGCATGCGCGCCGCGGCCCCAAGGAGAAAGCGCCACTGCGCCTTACCTCAAATGTGCGTCAACAGTGGCCAGTCACCCGCATCCACCAATCCATCACACCGCTGCCGGCAAGACTCCGAAGGGTGCCGCACGGCCGCCATTTCAGGACAGCACGACACCTCCGGCACTCCGTCCAAACAAAAAACAAGCACCATCACCTATAGAAAATCTACAGAGCGCGTACTGCCGTAGAGTAAAGCACCCATTATCCAAGCCCACATCAAGCCTATGCTCGAGCGAAAAACCGTTACAGCATATTTGAAATATTAATAAAGCTCTGATACCTAAACAAACCAATTCCCATCTAACAATTTCAGGAAAAAATGAATCAATAAAGAAAAGTAACCTTACATCTTCACAGCTTCATATATCATGTATCACATCAATCTGTAATATTATTATCCAAGTTCAAACCCCCAGCCCTCAGCCACTTTTCAGCTTCAACTGGATCCTCTGTGGTTTTGACACCTGATCCAAAAATTATCTTCAGTGTCGCTGGTTTCACCAGCAGAGTTTTAATCCCTTTTCCTTGTGCCAAAGCTTTTGCACTTTTGAACGCCTTCCTCATTTCCACTATTTCCTTAGGGAAATCTGGATAGATCGCCAATTGATCTCCATTTAGCAGAAGTTTCCCTTTTTCCCTCGCAGCCTTTAGAATACTTTCCTTTGCACTCACTCTGGACATCACCATGATGATCTGTCTTGGTTTTCCGGCCTGGACCAGTTTACCAGCTCTAAAGGAGTAATCCATGTCCATTTCCCATTTCTTTTAGGACGTTGTTACCCAAAGTTGCCTCCAGTACTCCTCTGACTCTGTGATCAAGGTTTTTGTCCAAAGCAGAGTCTTCACTCACACCCAGCAAGCGCAAGTTCAAGTTCCTTTGATCAGCCTCCAACATCAGGTTCCTCCTCTTCAAATCAGAAACTTCATATCTGAACTCCTTGTAGGCTCTATGACTCCCTGCAACCTCTGTGGCCAAGGTTGTATTTTCTGCTTCCACTTTGGTGACTCTATTCTCCAGGTGACCGACTTGAGCGGACAATTCACTGAGGGTAAACTTCATTTCCTTCACATCCTGGGCAATCTGGAGAAGCAGTGCATACATGTCACCATTCTCTGAACTCTCACCCATCTTCTCCCCTTGTTTAGCTTTTTTGGAGTTGGGGTTGTCAGGGATCTCAATCTTCTTCTTTGATATCAGTGGAGGATTCAGTTTTCTCAATTTCCAATATTAATTATCCATAGGCTGGGAGGGAGCAGGAGCAGTTGGTTTAAGCTGCTGCCTTGTTCACCAACATTCCAGAATCCCTCCTACTTGCAATTCAGACAATTGCTCTACCTTACAGATACAATCACATAGCCAAATCGTAATAGTAATGCTTTTACGATACAATGCAGATGGTACCCACCAACGGATATGTAACTGCAAATGAAAAATAACCTTCTGCCCTGTGAAACTGGAACAATTTAGCATACACCAACTGGCCCATGAGTACATCAGTTGCGCTGCTATACATTTTTTTCCCCAATGACCCAATGATTATAGTCACAGGAACAACAACTGTGGAAAAGACACACTAATATTGTTTCACCCACCCAAAGTACTTAAAAAGTATTGAGTATGAGTGTTGTCAATGACCTGTAAAACGACAAACTGCTAGAATAAGGCAACAGCTGTCTAAACATGCCCATACCACTGCAATAAATACGCAACTCCATATAACTACACCCATAATACTGCAATGGCACTTGGCAATAGTGGAAAATGGAAATCCACCAACAAGAATGAAGGTGCTTGAAGACATACCCGGCAAAACTGTGAAACCGTTAACAGATAGAATACGCCAACTGGTATCTAACTGCAACCATGATACTGCAATATTACTTCCCATTACTGTACAATTTAAAATCCACCAGCAAAAATGAAAGTTCTTCTGAGTAAACCCTTCAAGACTTATTAAGTATCAACAACTAGAATACACCAACTAGTATCTTATTACACCCGCAGTACTAAAATGTTATTTCCAGAGGTCAAACTACTAAAATCAACCTTCAGCAATCAAAGTGCTACAAAAAATACCCTCAACAACTTTCAAACTACGAACAGTTAGAATACACCAACAGGTATCTAACTAACCCCACAATCCTGCACTATTAGTTTGCAACGGTACAGTACTTAGAAAACACCAACAGCAATCCAACAGCATAAACGGATACTGTTAAAAAGAGGAAACAGATAAACAGTTAGAATATGCCAACTGATATCTAACTTCAACCATAATATCGCCACTTCCAAAAAGCAAAACACATACACGATTTCAATTCCTCCTAATGCAACGGGCCTTATAACAGCAAGACCACATAGATGTCACCTTAAAAATTCCTGTCAGTACTGCACACGTCAATGAAACAGAGTGTGCCACATAACATCAAATCAATGTAGAAGTTCTAATCATGCAAGGAATTTTTTTTCCCACAGACCCAATGATTATGCAAACAAACACAGGAGCTGAGTACATTGCACAGTGCACTTGTTTGAAGCATACTACTTGTAATGTACTAATTATGAGGGTCCACACAGAACATAAATGTCTGAAATTGAGTACAATATGACATTATGAAGTAGCTTCCCTAACATGTTATGTTTTCTTTTATCACATACAGTGAAACAAAGATTTCTACTGCATTTCCACATGCAACAAAGATAATATATGCCCACAGTGCCTCAATATTCAAATCTGATATTGCCACTTCAATGGTATTCTATCACTGAGTTCCGAAAAGGTATACAGTGCCTCAACAATATATACAGTGAGTATACGCTTATTGGTGTCATGCATCTTTGTAATCAGCAAATTGCATTTCTATACACATGTCTATGCAATCCATATGCCAGTGTCACATTCTTGGGTGCATAACCGTATTATGCTGCAGTGGTTGTGACCAGGCCCTAGACTCTTGGGTGTATGGCCTACAGCCTACAACCCCCAGCCATGCACCCAAATGCTGCAAGTAGTGCAATAGTATGTGTACAGAAGTGGACATGGTGTTGGCTTATGTGTGTGGGGTGTTGGCAGTGTGCAGATTGTTGGGTGCATGTCTGTATTATGCACCCAAGAGTCTGCCCACTGGCTGCAAGTAGTGTAATAGTATGTGTATAGAAGTGGACAGGGTGTGTGGCAGGTAGCTTTTTAGACTGTCCTGAGGGTTATGGACATTGGGCAGATCCTTGGGTGCATGGCTGTATTATGCTGTGGTAATTGTAACCAGATAGGCCATGCACCCAAGAGTCTGTCCAATGGCTGGAAGAGTGTGCCTACTGGCTGCAAGTAGTGTAGTAGTATGTGTACAGAAGTGGACAAGGTGTGTGGTATCTGGCTTATTGGACTCTCCTGAGGGCTGTGGCCACTGGACAGATTCTTGGGTGTGTGGCTGTATTATACTGTGTTAATTGTGGTCAGCTACTAGAGTCTTGGGTACCCAAGAGTGTACCCACTGTCTGCAAGTAGTATAATAGTATGTGTAGATAAGTGGATAGGGTGTGTGGCAGGTGGCTTATTGGGCTGCCATGAAATTCTTGGGTTCTGTGCAGTGGGTGCAAGTACTGAAATAGCATGTGAACTGAAGTGGGTAGGGCCTCAGGCGGCTGCCTTATGTGTGTGGGTTGTGGTCAGTGGGCATATTTTCCAGTGCTGGCTGTACTATGCTGCAGTTGTTGTGGCCAGGAATATGGCCATGCACGCAAGAATGTGGCACTGGCATATGGATTGCACAAATATGTGTATGAAATGCAATTTGATGATTACAAAGAAGCATGACACCATTAATCGAATACTCACTGTATATATTGTTGAGGCACTGTACACCTTTTTTGAACTGCAGAATACAGTTGAAGTGGCAATAGCAGATTTGAATATTATGGCATATGGAAATGCCGGAGAAATCTTAGTTTCATCATCTGTGATAAAAGAAAACGTAACATGTTAGGGTAGGTACTTCATAATGTCATAATGCATTCCATTTCAGACATGTATGTCCTTTGTGGACCCGCATAATTAGTACTTTACAAGCACTATGCTTTAAACAAGTGTACTGTCCAATTTGTTCAGTTCCTGTATTTGTTTGCATAATCATTGGGTCTGTGGGAAAGAAATCCATGCAGGATTAAACAAAACCCTTCTACATTAATTTGTTGTTATGTGGCACACTTTGTTTCATTGACGTGTGCAATACTTCAGGAATTTTTAAGGTGCATATTTATGTGGTCTTGCTGTTATGCGCACTGTTGCAGTAGGAGGAATTGAAATGGTGTATGATGTTCCTTTTGGAAGTGGTGGTACTATGGTTGCAGTTAGATACCAGTTGGCGTATTCAAACTGTTTATCTGTTTCCTCTTTTTGGCAGTATCTGTTTATTCGTTTGATTGTTGTTGGTGTTTTCTAAGTTCTGTAGTATTGCAAACTAATATTGCAGGATTGTGGGGGCAGTTAGATACCTTTTGGCGTATGCTACCTGTTGGTAGTTTGAAAGTTGTTGAGGGTATGTTTGTAGCACTGTAATTTCTGAAGGTTGATGCAGTTTGACCGCTGGAAGTAATATTGTAGTATTACGGGTGCAGTTTGATACAAGTTGGTGTCTTCTGGTTGATTATACTTTATAAGTGTTGAAGGGTTTCCTCAGAAGAACTTTCATTTTTGCTGGTGGATTTCAAATTGTTTAGTAATGGGAAGTAATATTGTAATATTATGGTTGCAGTTAGCTACCAGTTGGTGTATTCTAACTGTTTACAGTTTCTCAGTTGTGCAGGGTATGTCTTCAAGCAAATTGATTCTTGTGGGCGGATTTACATTTTTCACTATTCTGAAGTGCCTTTGCAGTAGTATGGGTGTAGTTACATGAAGTTACATATTTATTGCAGTGGTATGGGCATTATTAGACAGCTGTTGCCTTATTCTACCCGGTCATTGAAGACAGTTTGTAGACCCTCATATTCAGTACTTTTCTATTTAAGTACTATGTGGGAAACAATATTAATGTATCCTTTCCACAGTTGTTGTTTCTATGACTATGATCATTGGGTCATTGGGGAAAAAACTGTATAGCAGTGCAACTGATGTCCTCATGGGCAAGTTGGTGTATGCTCAGTTATTCCAGTTTCACAGGGCAGAAGGTTATTTTTTGTTTGCAATATACATATCTGTTTGTGGGTATTAGGCAGTAGGCTATGCTACTTTTGTAGATCAGTGAGTACATTTTTGGTTTCAAGAATATTAAGTACGCATTTGCCAGATTTGCTGGTAGTCTCTGCTTCAGAGTATTTGAAGTATCATTGCATTCAAAACAGCCACATTTCTTTTTAAATTATGCAGTATAGTGACCTGCAGTGGTTGGGGCGCCCGTGTGGTAGATTATGCCTAATGTTGTGAAAGTTTTCTTGCCAAGTGATACTTGCCTCTGTGTGAAGCTAGTAAGCATGCAGTTGTTTTTGGTACCATCTGCATTGTATCGTAAAAGCATTACTATTACGTATTGGCTATGTGACTGCATATGTAAGATGGAACCATTGTCTGAATTGCAAGTAGTACATAATATGCCATGATTTGTATTTTGTACCAGCTTCTAAAATGGAATGGATTCACAGTTAGGTATAGATACATACACAATGCGCTCATTTGGGACTTGTTCCTGCCCCCACATGGCTGTAGAGAGTGCATGTATGTTTCCACATGTATGAAATCTGGAAGACTTCATTTATAGGTATGTTTTTGCTTTCCAGTACTTGCAGTAAGTACATTAGAAGTTCTTGTGGATCTTCTTGTGTGTTTATAGTGAATCTCACCATTCCCGCACAGTAGTTCAATTCCTGCCTTTTTCCTGAGACACTGTAAGTGTTGTCAGAATTGTTTGTTGCATTTCTATGAAGGAGTAGCATTTGCTAACACAACTGGTATGCGCCATTTAAGTAAACATTTTCACTAATTGGTGGCAAGTGGAATAGAACATTGATTGCTACATTTGCATAGCAATTTGCACCAGTTGTCTTGGAAAATTTTAATGGACCAGACAGTTCTGCGTCTGAGTGGAAGTCCACATGCTTTTTGTGAAGAGGTACTTCTCTTTTTTTGTGCAGTTGGGTATGCATAGGCCTTTTCAGTACATCATTCTGCGGTTGTGGTAATTGATGGAGTAGCAGCTGCTTTCAATTTCTTTGGTGGTACTGTTGTGAGATCATGTATAAGTTGTGTTTTCATTTGTTTTCTCTTAACAAGTTTGCCTTTTTGAGGAACAGGGTACATTTTGAGATGGGGTGTGTAGAGTGCACATAGTCTGTTGTACTCTACGATGCAAGGAGTGTCAGCCTTGACTCTGCTTGCATCAAAATTGACTAGAAATAGTCCTTCAAGTGTACGTAGGCAAGGCAGTGAGACGTAGCTCATGCCTTCTTTAAAGACTGTGCTGCCAATGTCAATCAATGCTTGATCTAGGGGTAGACCTTGTGATTTATTATAGTGATTGCATATGCAAGAGACAGATAAAACTGTTCTCTGCGTACATGCATGTCTTTGAAAAGAAGAAATTGGCCTGTTGAGCAACCTATCCTTTTAACTTCTGAAAGTTTGTCAAAGTGGTTGCTGACAAAATGAATGCTGTTGTCACATGGGTAAGTCTGGAAGCCAACAACTGTACCAGGTACTCTATTAACTAAACCTTGCTCCACGTCACAGTTTAAACACAATGTTAACATTTTCTCCAAACCAGCTGTGTTGAAGATAGAGTTTCCTAAGCTATTTAGTCATGCTGTGACTTGTTGACAAATAGGCATGCATGGCCAGTTTGTCTGTGGAGTAAATTTGCACTATTGGTTGCATTTCTTTTTTCAACATTGTTTCATTCAATTGTGTACAGCTTGCTGGGGTTGGCATTAAGGATATACATTTTACATTTGTTTGTGATCATTTTTCCATGACATCAGTCGCAGATGTGCTATGCCTGCATAACTCATGGATGAGTCTGCAATTTAAGATAGACTGTGCTTCCTTAGAAAGCACACCAATCCAAATGCTTTTCAAAATGTTAGCATAGGTGAGGTCTGCAGACTGACACATGTTTTCAGTAGGTTCTCTGTATTGGTAATGCTGCCAGAGATTTACATTTCCTATGCGGCCAAGTGTGTTACGGCACAGTTTGTGTCCTAAGGTTTTAAAAATAGGTGCGCCTTCCACTGGTGTTAATTGAAGATCTCTGAAAAAACAATAACGTGTTTCCTCCAAAGAGTTCTTTGTTGTCCGTTTTAAGGTTCTCATGCAATCTGAGGTGAATCAAAGCCAACATTAGGTTGGAGACCATGCTCACCTCATCTATTAGGAACATTTTTATTTCTTTCAACATTCTGCATAGTTCCATAGCAGCTTCTGCTGAAAGTTTGTAATAGTCTAATTTGGTTTGGTGTTCTACTGGAAGGAGTAGCAATCGGTGTAAAGTAATGCCACCTATGTTGTAGGGAGCTAAACCTGTGGGGGCAGTTACAACAGCTGAAAGCTTGTTGTTTGTCAATTGCTGGAGGAACTTGGTGATGATTTGTATTTAGAATGTTTTGCCTGAACCAGCTTGACCACTTACATACAGGAGTACAGGTTTTTAGTTTTGACAGGTACACGTTTTAGTTTTGTGCTGCACACCATGCTCAATTTCTTTAGTTACTTCTAGGAAAATGCTACGCTGTTCATCATTCAGTTGTGATTTCAGTTGAGCTATGTTTTCATCAGATTCCTATACTGACACATGGTGTTTTCTACTTCAGTCATGGCCAATCCTGCCTCATTTACTATGAGTGGCTCTGCAAGTGGTTCTTGGCTTCCTGTAAGAGAAGGTTGACTGCTTTCAGGAGTGTCTACATTTAGTTGTGCTTGAGGTTCTTCCTCGTGTTGGCGTTCATTGTCCAACATGTTTTTATACTGTTTGAAGTTTATATCTGTTATAGTGCTTTCACTCGCATTGAAAGCATCTTCAGAGGAGGTATGGGAGTCCAATAAATCTTCTTCTTTTCTCCATGGTTTAAAAAGTGCAGTAGGGACATGTAGTAAAGTTCTCTATGTTGAGGAGTTTTAAATGATAGCTTCATATGATTAATCATGCTGCGTTTGGTAAGTTTAACCAGGCTGCCCTCACAACCTTTGACTATGTATTTACCTTTTTTCTCATCTGGTTTAATATTTTTTTTGTATGAGAAGTTTTGGGCTATGTGGTATAGACACATGGGTTCCAAAGCAGTACTCCTGTTTGGGTGGTATGTGTCCAATACACTGTTTTTTTCCATAATGCCCTGGCTGTTGGGATAATTTTCTGGCTATTGTTTCTATGTCTTGGTATGATTTGAAAACTCTTTTTCTGGATGCAGCAGGACTAAGGCTTAGCCAGACTATGTTTTCAGATTTCCCATACAAGGCTGTGCCGGTTAAACGGTCTGCACCTTCGGAGCAACCACATTCTCTGTGGGAGAGCATATTCATGCCAAAGCTGTATCATTTTTGTGACTGTGGTTTGTCAGATGATATGTCATCCCAGAGGTCTTTCAGCTTTGTTTTCTCAGCTTTGGGCAAGTAGGCTGTGACATATCGGGCAACTGCAGTGGAATTGTATGCAATGCACTGAACATCTATGTTTGCATTCCACATGGCATGTTAATCATTGATGTACTTTGATGCTTCAGTTCTTTTAATGCAGTATGTGTTCTTAGGCGATTTCTCTTTCACACTGTGTCTAACAGAAGACATGAAGCTGTCTACTTGTCCTTTTGCTGAAACTGGCCTAAGCAAACTGAAGAAGTATTTGGTGCAGTATTTGTCTTTGATTGTATATCTGCACCAAAAATACTTGCCAAATTTATGTCTTTGAAACCGCAAAATTTGTGCATGTAGGTCACTATGTGGGCTTTCTGAAGCTATTTCGCAAGTGACATATTTGTGAATGAACTGTAAGAGCATCTTTAATCCACAAAAGTGTGGAGCTCATCTGGATTGACATTCTTCTCTCCAAAAGAAGTGTTTCACTTCTTCGTGGGGATGATTTTTTTTATTACACATGAAGTGCAGCATGGCAATAAAGAGGTGATGGAAGTACCTTGACACATTTACTGGGTCAAGAAAGTAGAGTTCTCCTAGTGTTATCATGTCTATCCCTGCTTTGTTTTCATTTGCTATGCGTAGGAAATCATGCGAGTCTTCCCATGCATTCTCTACACAACTTAAAATGACAAAACATGTGGGTGGGCCAAGGTTGCGCAGCATGCACCATACATCTGCGTGATGTCGTACCACTCATGTTTGCCAAGAGATTTGGAATACTTGACTGTACAACGTAATCTTTCTCTTGCAACCTTTTAAAGTAGCCGCGAAGCAGATATGTTGAATAAATTGGAACCTGTTTTCAATGTGTGTGCAACTCCGTAACATAGGGCCTCATTACGAATCAGGCGTTAAGGGGTTAACGGCGCCGTAAACGGCGCCGACCCTTAACGCCTGATTCCGAGGTCCCTTTGCGCCATGGTGAGTTTAACGCCTGCTTTTTGCAGGCGTTAAAATCCATGGCGCTAAGGGACCATGGTTCTAATTACGCCACCGTAATTTACGGTGGCGTAATTAGCGCCTTCCCCACTCCCATTATGCCCTATGGGGCAAAAATGGGAATGTGGAAGGGTAAAATGGGAAATGGGGATTTACCGCCCCACTCACCTTGGAATGGGGCGGTAAATCCACCATCCACCATGGTGTAAACATAGTTTACACCATGGTGGTAAGGGTACGACCCAGGCGGTAACTTACCGCCTGGGTCGTAATGAGGCCCATAGAGTTGCAAGTTCACTTTCAAAGAGGTGGTGGAATATGTATTGAACTTTTTGTCTGAATCTGGGGTCTTCAGAATACATTTGTAAAGAGCAGTATTCTGATGCTGTTATTTGTGTGCATCTTTCATCATACCTTCCACCTTTTCCAGTAGGAAAGAGTAGAGGAAAGGCTTGTGCTTCTACACTTTTTTCCCATATGCTGATTGGAGATCCTTTGGCTTGCCACATTTGATATGTTTCTAATGCATCTTCTATGGTGTCTTTGGAGTGCAGTGGGTGAATTGTATACTGGACTAAAATATTGGAGGCTGTAGTAGGACCTAGAAGTTCAAATTGGCCAGTTGATGAGGAATCCTGAATTATTTCAGTGGTTTCTCTCAGGTTTTCTTCAATGTTTATTTCTTTGTAATATTCATTGTTCTCTTTAAGATATTGCAGGGCTTCTCTAACTTTGTTTAAGTCTACAAGTTGCTGCCATTTTATTTTGTCTTTTGTAGGTACACCATTCACTAGGATAATCAAAGATAGATCTATTGGCTGTTGCACTTCCAGAGTTTCTCCATTTTCCTTATGATCTAATGGCAAATAAACTATGTTGCCACAAATGCATTTCAGTAATTCAGAAAGAGGCAAGTTGGCTGTTTTTGGTTGAAGCCCTATTATCGTTTGAAATGGGTGTACTGTTTGGATTGCGATGCTCTCAAACAAATGAAGCTGTTGCAGTAGTTTTGGAAGTGGGAATATTTCCAAGTTATTAGTGATAGCCCGTGAAGGCATTTGGTTATTATGAAGTTTTCCAGTGCAGTATGTGCAAAGTATTGAGGGGTTAGTAATTTCATATTTGTTTTCTGCTATAAAATAGAGAGATAATTGTAACCATTGGGATTCCTCATTGTCTTCTATTTTGTATGTTATATCTACAGTTTTGGTGCTCTTTGTATAAAAAGTTCTGCAACAACACACACGTACTTGGTTTTGTACTTCAGCAGATGTGCTTTTAAACGTTGCTATTTCTTTTTTGTAGGTGTGTAATAGAAGGTTGACATCTGCAAGGTTGTCACTGCTATGCTCTAATGTTACTGTGTTTTGTAATTGCTCTTCGCATCCAAAATAATTGCTTTGGATGTGGTTGATTTCTTCCAGGAGTTCTTTGTCTGTTCCATATTGGAGAATGTGATTTAAATGCTCCGGTGCAAATGCAGGACTTTTTGCATAGTACAGTCCCTGAACGAGATTTCGTATAATAGAATGGTATGTTGCTAACATTGTGATGTGGTTGAAGGTGCTTTTGCAAGCAGGCCCGGAAATGCAGGCTATTTAATGTCCTTGTAATGCTGTGTATTTGCGCACTGGAGGGAGTCCATGGTTTGTAATATTTTAATTTTGTATTTGTCTTTGGCTTTCACATATTGATTGAGGAACTGCTACAAAGATTTGACGGATTGTTTTTGTACGTTACACATTGAGGTGCACAGCCATTTGTAGACAGGACAGATTGGTTAGGTGGAATGGAGAGTTCATTGTAAGTTTGTTGGGGATATTCTTGCAATCAGCATTTCTTCAGCCATCATGGTACTGTCTAACTTTCCATACCCTGTGCCACTGCTATGTATGGCAATTGTTTTTTTTTGCTTTTGTTTGTATGCCGCTTCATTGAATTATGGCTCATTGCTGGTTGTGTGAATCCACTCACCTGCAAAGAAGTTTACAAAGGTATCTATGTCATTATTGCATATGTTGCAAACTACTTTTTGTAGTTTGCTAATTAATTTTGTTACTGGTTTCTTTCCGTTTAAAATTAATATAAACAATTTCCTTTTGAGGAGCATTGCACTGTTTATGAGAGCTTTCAGGATGAGTTTTCTGCGGTAGGTTTGTAAGAATTGAGCGTGATTTCTTCCCTGTTTTTATAAGGTTCTGAAGGATTCTATGGTGGAACATTTTTTGTAAAATGCATTTTTTGGAATGCTTACTTGTGGCTATGTTAACATTGGTAGATGCAGTGTTAGCACTACTGGTAGTTGCATTCTTCTTAATACATTTACTTTTAGTTTTAAATTTTGGAAGAGAAGTCACACTTTTTATCCTGCTACCTGGTTCCGTTTTGCTCAGTGACTGTGTTAGCTGTTTTCTTTGAACTTTTCATACAAAGTCTGCTAGAGGTGGATGGGTATTTGACATGGTTTGAGTTTTATCTGCTCTATTTCTGTGTTGATTTCTATGGTGTTCCTTTTGTTCCTTTTTGGTAAGCATTCTATTGTGTCTGTTGAAGAAAAACGAAAATGTGGGTTTGGAAGTTTTGCAATGTATTTGTGTGCACTGTGCATGAGTGTCTGATTATGAGGGTAAGCATAGATAGAGGAGTGTGATTGTGCAAAGGGTTGTTACTTTTGGTTGGGAAGGTTGTACAGGTATGTGTGTGTGTGTTCCCATGGGAAAGGTTTGCTTCAGTGTGTATGACTTTGTAGTGTGCTTGAAGAAGTAAGGACATTACAATGCTTTTATAAAACTAGTGGGTATTGCCATACTGGTGTTCTGATGACAATACAAAGAGTGGACCTGCCAAGGTGCAACGAGTAAGGGTGAAGCGAGTGCTGTGGTGTTGGATATAATTGTCTAGGCTACAATACAACAAAACTGCACTGTCTGAGTAACAGGCAGAACACTACTACAGTACTGCCCTTACTTTGCTGGTTGTGAAGAGAAGGTTTCTTCTGGGTTTTATCTACCAGCAGAGACATCACTCACTTTCAGGAGGTGGTTCTTCACTGTAATTGCAAAAGAAGGAAGTTGGTGGTTATGTGTGTTAATGGTACAGTAATACCACTAGGAGAACCCATTATTTTAGATTCTAGGAGGATTTGTTGGCAGGAAGAGTTAGTGTGTGTGTCCAATTGTACAACACTGCACACGAGTGGGGACTTGGGAGTATCACCATCAATGGCATTTGTGATGTCATTTTTGATGGCATGGGTGTTAGTCTTAGCAGTGCACAGTGGTGGCGCAAGTTATGGTTGCTTGGCTTACTATAACTGGCGAATTTCTGGGATTATCGAGTGTACTTGTAACCATAATATGGATAGGTTGTTATTAGTGCAAAGTAACTATAATGTCCCTTTCAAATAGTTGTTGTACTGAGTTTGATAGGTTTTTCTTACGGCAAGTTAACCATAACATCCCTTTAACAATGTTTTTTGTCAGTGATTTTCATAGGTTTTTACTAGCGCAACTTAAGCATAATGTTCCTTCAGCAATGTTTTTTTTTTAGCAGGATACCCTTACTTTTTGAAGATGTACTGTAAAACATACAGAACCTGTGGGCACCATGTTTATGCGCACAGCAGTCTTGGAGTATGTGTCTGGTCATGGACATCGGGTGGCATCCAACCTGCTCAGAAAGGCAGGGGCTCTCATACATAGTGGTACCATTCAGCAAACACAAGCAATATATGCAACCAGTAGCATGTACATCAACTGCAAGATAAAATAGAGTAGGTCTGCAAACTGTGTACTTATGAAGCAAACAGCTCAAAGGCATGGGGCCTACACCATAACAGAATGCACCAACAACAGAAGTGATGTCTCCCTTTAACAATCTTACCTCATGGCTACTGTGCATGGGAACAAAGAGCGTGCGGACGAACGGCCAGAGTAAGGACGGGAAAGACCAGAACATTGCAACGTAGCCAGCACAATACAGTTTGTCTGATAATTGTGCAGGTGGTGCAGTATACGATAGTACAGAAGCATAAGGGGTTTTATGTGTATGTAGCAATGGCAAGCACCTTACAGTAGCTGGAAGAAAAATTCCCCTCATGACGCAATGACTTACGATACTAACCCCATTGGTACTCAAAGTAGTGTGAAACGTAAATTATGTAATATACATTGCTTCATGTACACCTAGCACATTTTCTTTTCTGTACGAGAACATATTGAAAAGGAAAGCAAGGCAGCACAAGCGGCACCCCTTCCACAACAGCATATGAGGAAAGGAAAGAAAATCTGTAAATATCAAAATGGACAGCCTGGAAGCCAAAAGGGAAGGATTGGTGAACAATTGTGCCGCCTTAAAAGATTGCGTACAAGGTTATATTATGGATCAAATAAAACAGCACTGCCAGGCCTGCACATGTACCCCCTCCCCATTTCACAGGACGCCATCCCCTCAAAATCTGTGTGATTAGAGACATTACGCTGATACCTCAATCCCTTCCTCCCATCACGACCAACTTGTGCAAATCCCCAATTCCCCACAATACGTATCCACTTCTGCTACCCCTTTCCTATTGGTGTTTATCAATGTGTTCAAGTAAACATTGATATTAAAATTATTGCGCAGTGTACATGTGGTATTGTTTTTTTTAAAATGCCATTAAGATGGAGCGGCGCACAGTCCTTGTAGGAGTGACCACAGTTAAGAAAAAGGTAGGTGTCCTATGGACATCCCACTTGCACTGCTTATCTGCAATGACAATGGGGGCATCCGTAAGACACCAGCACAACCCACATTTCTGCATGTTGTGCACCACCTATAATTAGGTGTGGGAGCGGACGTTTGTTCGTTGTGCAAGTACAAGCATGTGTATCTGTTCCTCTGTGTCCTGGTAACACCACCACTGTACATCATATGCGAGTAAAGATAATTTAGTTTGAGTCGCCCACCCATGTCCTACAGGTAGCTATACAGATAAACATCCCACCTGCTATACCCTATAAACACACAGCGTCTCCCAAAATGGTCGGCACACGTGTGTCGCACAATTGCGTACAACATATTCCACCCAAAATGCATCCTGCGGACAGCCATCCCAAGGGAGAACAGTGCTGATGTCACCATGCAACTGCACCCACGCTGCCCGTTGGCTCTTATTTCAGGGACACGATCCGGACCCTCGGACAGCAGAAAAGTATAGTTTTGTTCAATGTACTGAGGTTTTTTTGGAAAGTGCACGCTTACAAGCACACCACAATGTGCCATTGCACATGTATATATGTTTTTCAACAATGTTGGCCTGTTTTCCATGTGCAAGTTCTTGACAGCAGCCCTACAAAAAGCCACACCCCAGAGCTGCTCTGCAATCTGTTTGTAGCTTTTCAGAACAGAGTTGCAGGCCACATTGCTTTGCCCTGTAGGTGATGTTGCACCAATTCTGCTGTGCTACATTGCCTATGCAAGTAATGGCAACCATGTCAGCGTGGCTCAGTACGCACAGTAAAGGAGAAAAGTATTAATGGCCCTTCCGGTGACCAACACCCTCAGTTGCGTAGTCCCCACTGTCCCATTCCCATGGGTAGCATGCTAAAAACGGTAGTATATGGTACGTGCGTTTCCCGAAGTACGGCGAGGGCCGTGCCCCCATAAAGCAAAATGATTCCTTCTTCCCTTTCCACTTTCTTCTTTCCAGCATGCCGTCATTGGGTACTGGTAAAATGTTCCACAGACATCCACCAATCACATTGACGAGCTCTCCATGTAGCAGTGTCAGTTCTGTACGACAGTCCTCTGTGTACACACCACACCCAAAAACGTTATTGTGCAATACCTCAGCCTTGACAGTCCCATTTACATGGCCATCCTCAAATTCCCCAGATGTGGATTTCCTGCTGCGTGCAGGTGTGGGGGAATAAATTGCAATCATTGTAGGGGAGGTTGTTTTTAGCGGCGGCTCTAAAAAGAGCTTTTTTTGGGGGGATTTTGTGTGTTCTTGTGCTCACATTTTTACAGTAAACTCTTCAACGCATCCTGTAGATGGGCAAACAAAACAGCATTACCAATGGGTAACAACGAAATGCCATTTGCTTGGAAAATCTCTACATTTCCACAACTAATTAAGTCATTGTTGCAGAAAAACATCCCACGAGCGGACACAAAAATCACACATGCTTCTGTTGATGAGACTCCTTCCAACCTCTAGCTTGGAACAACATACATTAGCATTGTCTCATACTTTTCTTGGTGTTATGGATGAAAAAAGCACCAGAGCAGTGGGAAAAAGCCTCTTCACTACATTCAGCAACCTCTTCAGTCGACGTAACAAACCTAAACAAGCCACGTAACACAAATGCATGACCCTGTAGTGCACGACAACAACATCAATGGGAGCCGAAGTGGCAAGGCCTGAATATTGGCAAAACTGTGGTCATAGACAGAGCTTCACAATGCAACCACGCCTTCCAAACAGAAAATTGCAATAAAAGTGTCTTTCCAGGGCATACTTGTGCAGATCTATTACAAAGGCATCACCCAAAGTCAACACAATGCGTTTCTCCATATCAGCCAGCCTCACTATGCAGAGTAATGTAAAACAGTATGACCGCCCCTTCCTGTGAACCACACCCTCAATACCTGATTGGCTAATCCCCACAGTCCCATTTCCATTGTCCAGCATGGTGAGAAGGGCAGAATGTGGCATGTGCACTTCCCAAAGTACCGCAAGGGCCGCGCCCCAGTAAAGCAGGAGCAGTCCTTCTTCCCTTTCTGCTATTTTTTGTCCACCACTACCTCATTGGGTATGGGTAAATAGTCACACATGTATCCACCAATGCCAGCCAAGACATTAGCATCTAACCCTGTCAGTTCTGCACAACACTTCCTATGTACCGTTATAAATTCAGCCTGCAAGTGTCCTGCCATTGCAAAGCACGTCAAGTACAAATGTCAGTAAAAGATTGCAAGATATGTGCATCCACATTCATCCACATGAGCACCCATCACCACAAAATGGAGGTATGAATACTTTCTCTGCAGTATGTTAACAACGCTGTTATAAGTGCCTTTGAGCACGTTATCTGCCACAGAACGACCATGATGTTCTTAATACGCATACTGTTTTTTCTCCCATCCCCTACAATCAAGTGGCACTTCATTGGCATGTGCTTGCAATGTTTTCATTTACCTATTTCATACACTGTAATAGCGAAACAGGAACTCTCTTCTTTCCTTCCGACATTGCTACAAATTGCATTGCCCACTAACCCATCTCCTACATAAATGGTAAAAATATGGGACCTAAACCATCAGTAAATGTATCTTACCAACCTAAACCAAGTTCCCAAAAGGTCACTATCTGCACAGCTGTGGTTCTCTCTAGGCTGCACTATTGCAAAAGCCTCTTTTTAAATATGCCGCTTCTACTCTCTGCCTTCTGCAATTCATTTAGAAAAGGACTGCGCAGCTTGTCCTTGGCCTCAAGCCCAGGGATCATATCTCTCCTGGCCTGAAATGTCTGCAATAGCTCCCAATGGCTGTGAGGAATAAGATGCAAGCCCTCTACATTATGCACAAGGCCTTATGGGCCATGGGACCTCAGTACCTTCAACTCTCACTTCCTATATATCTCCCTGCTCGAACACTTCCCTCATCCGCCTCCAACTCCCTCAGGGTCAGTCCCTTCTGCAAGCAACCAGCTGCTGGTAGATCACTTTCTTCAATGGGGACTCCCTCTGCAACATCCTCCCTGCCTCCCTGACACTTCAGGAGAACCATCGCCAGTTCCGGAAGCACCTCAAAGCATTTCTCTTTGCGTCTGCTTTTTCTCCTCCTCTCCCCGGCTCACTTCCTGGCTGAAACTGATTCTGCACTGGTTACCTGGCCACTCTCGGATGTCAGGCCCAAGCCACCTCCCCCACTGGTCACACCCCTGCACTGCCTTTCTGACAAAGCCCGCACATGGGGACTGTTTTCTGTATCCCTAACAGTTCCGCCACCACCTGATGTCTGCACTTATACTTGCACTTGGCACAATCGGGCGTATTTTTACTTATTGTCATTTGTTCTTCTTCCCATGTACTGCACTTTTCCCTCCCCCTACCGATGCAGTTGGGTGATCTGATTTACAACTGGCCTAGTAGGTTTGTTGTCTCTGTCTGCCCTCTGTTCCCCCTCCCTTGCCTTGTCGTGCCTTGCAAAACTTGTGTATAGGCGCATTATAAATGCCATATCATACAATTTCACATCATATGCTATAATACACACATTGCATTCATAACAACAGGATGGCTGCCACTTACCTTGTACACTTCACAGGTTTTTTGTTTCCGCAGTGCCCCACTCACTACAAACTTTTCAAAAATTATTGCACAAAAGCAGCACTGAATGCATGTTACCAACTTCAAACAAATACATACAGTACATGTATACAAACAGGATGCATGCCCCTTACCTTGCACACTTCCACCATAGGCTTCTGCGCTTCTTTGTACCAAGAGACCTTCTGCCACAGTTTTTGGATACACACCACAACCACAAACCTTATTGAGCAATTCCTTACCTCCACAGTACCATCCTGAAAATGGCCAGATGTGGGACTTGTAATCCTGAAACTACCGCAGAATCCACTGAGTTTTCATGCTAGGAAGGGGGGGGGGGTAAAACAGGGTAGGGGATTGGGTCTTTAGTGGCCTGTCTGAAAAGTATTTTTTTTATTTTTTGGTTTTATTTTTTTATGTGTTTCCAAACAACCTTTTTTGTGTTTTTCTCTTTCTATGAGTTTCTGTTTGCTTCTCCTCCTTCAATTTTTACTGATTTATGGTCAATGCTTCTTGCACAGTGTAAAAGAAAATAGTATTACTAATAGCTTTCAAAGAAATGCCATTTGCATGGGAGCAGTGTATATTTTGCAACTTGATGCTCTCATACTGGGTGGAGAACATCCCTTTAGTGCACATAAATGCAGATATGCTTCTCTTTATAATACTTCTTCCGAGCTCTGCCTGGGGACAAATTACACCAGCATGGTCCCATACTCCTCTTGGTGGAAATATTGAGAAAACAACCTTCGCAGTGGGAAAAATCTGCATTACTGCATTCATCAACTTCTTCAGGTGACAGAGCAAACCTCCACATGACATGTAACCCAAATGTAGACCTCCATAATGCACCACGACAACTTGAACAGTAACATTATAGGCCACATATCTGCAATGTGAGCCATCCGGCTGAAACTGCACACATAGAGATTGGCACACAAAGCGTTCACTCCTTCCAACCTGAAATTAGCAGCTATGGCTCTTTGCACAGCAAACCTGTTCAGATCTCATACAAAGGTATCACCCACGATCAGTACTGTGCGTCTCTCCATCTCCACCAACCTCATTACACAGAGAGTATTGGGAAAAAGTAGTACCGCCCCTTCCTGTGAACCACGACCTGGACATGTGATGCCAAAATCCCCACAATTTCATTTGCATACCCACCATGCTCAGAATGGCAGGATGTGGCACGTGTGCTTTCCCAGCTACAGCGAGGGCAATACGCTAGTAAAGCAGGGACAGTCTTTCTCCCATCTCCACTGTTCTTCTTTCAGCACTCCCTCATTGAGTACCATGAAATATTCATGCATGCATGCAGCAATCACAGCCAACACTAACATTTCTGTACAGCACTCCATATTTACCGGTGAACACTTCAGTACAAAGTTCTGGACAGAAATTCACGATTTCAGCATCCAAAATCATCCAGAGCGGCATCCATCACGCCTTCCACCAAGCACACAAATGTCTACTGCTTGCTTGTTAAAGGTAAATCACCTAAGAACACGTATTACATCAAAAGAACAGAAGAATCAAAATGTATCAATGATTACAATGCAATCATTGCCCTCTTATGGAATGCAAACATAGATGTGCAAACATTGCAGACAATTCCACTGCAGTTGCACGATTTGTTACAGCCTACTTTACAAAAGCAGAAAAAACAGAGCTTCAAGACCTCTGGAATGACCTATCATCAGACAAAACACTATCTCAGAAATTGTACAGCTTAGGAATAAAAATGCTCTCTCATAGAGAATGTGGCGCCTATGAAGCTGCAGATCATTTAACCGGTACTGCTTTGTATGAAAAATCTGAAAATATAGTATGGCTAAGTCTTGGTCCTGCGAAATCTAGAAAAAGAGTTCTCAAATCATATGAGGACATAGAAACAATAGCCAAAAATGATCCCAACAGCCAAGACATTTTGAAAAACAATTTACTAGACACATACTACCCAAACAGGAGTACCACTTTGGAAACCATGGCCCTCATTACGACCCTGGCGTTGGACCATGGTGCTAACAGCACCATGGTCCATGCCGGAAACTTACCGACTCCGCCATGGCGGAATGGGGAATTACCGCCCCATTCCGAGGTTGGCGGGGCGGTAATTCTCCATGCCACCATGGCCCTTCCCCATTCCCATTTTTGCCCCATAGGGCTCAAATGGGGAATGAGGAAGGCGCTAAGTACGGTGCCGCAAATTGCGGCACCGTAATTAACACCAAGGTCCCTTTGCGGGTTGGTTTTTAACGCCTGCAAAAAGCAGGCGTTAAAATCGCCAAACCGCAAAGGGACCACGTAATCAGGCATTAAGGGGTTAACGGCGCCACCACCTTTTACGGCGCCGTTAACCCCTTAACGCCAGGGTTGTAATGAGGGCCCATGTGTCTATATCACAGAGCCCAAAACTTTGCATATAAAAATAATATAAAACCCGATGAAAACAAAGTTAGATATAGAGTGACAGATGTTAATCATGCCATTCTGCTCAACCATCTCTGTGATAACCTGGGTATCACTGGTCAGGCTCTGGCGTGGCTGACTTCTTTCCTCTCTGACCGACCCTCCCAGGTCCAACTTGGATCCTTCATCTCTGACATCTCTTTCTCTACCTGTGGTGTCCCCCAGGGATCCAACCTCTCTCCCTGGCTGTTCAACCAATACCTGGCACTCCTCGCCCACCTCATCGCCGCTCTCTGTCCCAACTTTCAGTGCTATGCGGATGATACAAAGCTCATTTTCAGGCTACCCTCGGCCTCCTCCTCCTCTCCTTCCCTCATCTCTGACTGTCTGTCTACCATCCAGGAATGGTGTGCCGCCAATGACCTCTGCCTTAATGCCAGTAAGACTGACATTCTACTCATCGGCACACCCACTCCATCCTTCCCTGCAGCTCTCTGGCCGGCCTCTCTTGGCTCTCGTCCCACTCCCAACTACAAGGCTAAAAACCTCGGGGTCATCTTCGACTCTGCACTCTCCTTCTCCCCTCACATCTCTGACGTCTCTAAGAAGTCACACTACCAGCTGCACCTCCTTAGAGGTATTCTTCCTTTCCTCTCCTTCCCCCAGAAGCTCACTGTCTCCAGAGCCCTGGTCCTCTCTAAGCTGGACTATTGTAACAGCCTCTAAATCTGCCTGCCTCCACTCTCCGCCCTCTGCAACTTGCACTTACCACTAGCTGGCTGTTTTATTTGTTTTATTTATCTTATTTATTCCACTTTCCCATGTACTGCACTTTCCCCTCTCCCTTCCCCTGCGCACTTTTCCTCTTCCCCTTCCCATGCACTTGTGCAATCTGAATGACACCTGGCCTAGTAGGATCGTTGTCTGTCCTCCCTTTGTTTCTTCCCCCCTTGCCTTGTCGTGCCTTGAAACACTTGTGTTTAGGCGCGTTATAAATGCCATATCATATCATATCATATCATTGTGAAGGCAGCTTAGAGAAATTTACCAAATGAAGCTTAATTAATCATTCAAATTGTCATTCAAAATTCCTCAACAGAAAGAACTATATTACATGTCCCTGCTACAACTTTTTAAACCATGGAGAAAAGAAGAACAGATACTAGATAACTATGACTGCTATGAAGACGCTTTCAAAGCAAATGAAAGCACTATCACCGATGTGAACTTTACACAGTACAAAACAATATTGCACAATGAACAGCAACACGGAGAAGAACTCCAGGCCCAACTAGATAAGGACACTTCTGACAGTAGTCAACCTTCTGTAACAGGAAGTCAAGAACCACTGTGACAGCCACTAATTGCAAATGAGGCAGAATTAGCTATGACAGAAGTAGAAAACACCATGTGTCACTATGAAGAAGATACAGAAGACTTAACTGTACTACAATCAAAACTTAACAAAGACCAGCGCACCATTTTTGAAGAAGTAACAAAAGAAATTGCACATGGTGTACAACACTAAAATAAAAAATGTACCTGTCAAAATTACAAACCTATACTGCTATACGTCAATGGTGAAGGTGGTTCAGGCAAAACATTCTTAATCAAAATCATCAGCAAGTTCCTTCAACAAGTGACAAACAACAAACTGTCAGCTGTTGTAACTGCCCCCACAGGTTTAGCTACCTACAACATAGGCAGTGTCACTTTACACCGATTACTACTCCTTCCAGTAGAACACCAAAACAAATTAGACTATTACAAACTTTCTACAGAAGCTGCAATGGAACTACGCAGAGTATTAAAACAAATGAGAATGCTACTAATAGATGAAGTGAGCATGGTCTTCAACCTAATGCTGGCTTTGATTCACCTCAGATTGCAAGAAGTACTTAAAACAAACTACAAAGAACTCTTTGGAGGAAAACACATTATTGTTTTCCGGAGATCTTCTTCAATTGACACCAGTGAAAGGTGAACCTATTTTTAAAACCTTAGGACACAAACTCTGCCGTAAAACTGTTGGCAGCATAGGAAATGTCAACCTTTAGCAACATTTCCAATACAGAGAATTAACAGAAAACATGCGCCAATCTGCAGACCTCACCTACGCCAACATTTTAAAAAGTGTTAGAGTCGGTGTACTATCTCAAGAAGCACAAGCAATATTCAAAACCCGGCACATCCATGCATTTTATGGCAATAACTCATGTGCTACTGATGTTATGGAACAATTGGCGCACAAAAATGTCACTTGTATGTCCTGTTGATGCCAACTCTTGCAAGCTGTTCCAAATTCAATGAAACAATGTTGAAAAAAGAAATGCAACCAATAATTGAAATTTGCTCCACAGACAAACTGGACTTACATGGTATTACACTACCCATGTGTCAACAAGCCACAACAAGACTAAATACCCTAGAACATTCTATCTCCAACACAGCTGGGTTGGAGAAAATATTAAAATTATCCTTAAACTGTAGAGTAATGCTTAAACGTAACCTTGACGTGGAGCAAGGACGAGTCAATTGAGCCCTGGGTACAGTTGTTGGCTTTCAAACATACCCACATGACAACAAAATTCAGTTTGTCAATATTCTCTTCGACAAACTTTCAGAAGTAAAAAGGATAGGGCGCTCAACAGCTCGATTCCTTCTCTTCAAAGACATGTATGTACACAGAGGACAATTTTCTCTAACTCTTGCATATGCAGTCACCATTCATAAATCCCAAGGTCGTACCCTAGACAAAGCATTGATAGATATTGGTAACAGTCTTTAAAGAAGGCATGAGCTAAGTAGTACTATCACGCTTACGTACACTTGACGGTCTATTTCTAATCAACTTTGATGCAAGTAAAGTAAACACTGATATTCCTTGCATTTTAGAATACAATAGACTACGTTCAGTATAAACCCCCCACCTAAAATCATATCCTGTTCCACAAAAAGGAAAACGTTGTAAAAGGAAGCTAATTCAAACTGAAATGCAACAGGATCTGACTGCAAATCCTCCAAAGAGAGTAAAAGAAGGTAATACTTCATCAATTACCACAACCAAAGAAGAACCTATTAGTCAAAGTAACTCAGGTACTTCTTCAAAGAAGCAACATACACTCCAAAAAAATGATTTGGACACAGAACTATCTGGTCCATTCAAATTTTCAAATGTAACTGGTGTAAGTTGCTACACAAATGTAGCAATGAATATTCTATTTCAATTGCCACCAATTGTTGACATTTACTTACACAGTACAGACCAATTGTGTTTGCAAATCAAATGTTAATCCTTCATAGAAATACAACAAACAATCCTGACAACACTTATAGTGTTCACGGAATAAAACAAGAATTGGACTACTGTGCTGGAATGGTGAAATTCACTATAAACTCATAAGAAGATCTACAAGAATTTATAATGTACTTACTACAAGTACTGGAAAAAAAAACATACCTATACATGAAATCTTCCAGATTTCATACATGTGGAAACATACATGTACTCTCTGCAACAATGTAACATAGGAACAAATCCCTAATGAGCGCTTCGTGCATGTATCCATACCTAATTGTGAATCCATTCCATTTCAGCAATTTGTACAAAATGCAAACCATGGCAGATTATGTACTACCTGCAATTCAGATAATTGCTCCACCTTACTAATACAAACATATAGTAACTACGTAATACTAATGCTTTTACGTTACAATGCAGATGGTACCAAAAACAACTGCAATCTGACTGGATTCTCACACGGTCAAGTATCACTTGGTAAGAAAACCTTCACAACAATAGGTATAATCTACCACGCAGGAGCCACAACCAATGCAGGTCTCTACACTGCATATATTAAAAAGAAATGTTGATGGTTCGAATGTAATGATAGTACCATTTCTCTAAAGCAGAGATTACCAGCAAATCTTACAAACGCTTATTTAATCTTCTTAAAACCAAACCAAAATTTAATAACTAATCTGTACTTCAACATTAACAAAAATTCTATTAAAAAACTATAAACAGTTAGAATACGCCAACAGGTATCTAACTGGCCCAAGATTCTATACAACCAAACAGATAAATGAATACCACTAAATTGTAACAAAAAATAGACAGAATACGCCAAAAGGTATCTAACTGCTTCAGAAATCTGCAACAAGCCAACAGATAGAACATTAACCAGAAACAAGTGAACACTGAAAGGAAACAAACAGATAGACTGTAGCATAACAAAAAAAGGTTTTTTTTTAATCCAACAAGGATTTTTTTCCCACAGACCCAATGATTAGAAAAACAAACACAGAAATTGAGCAAAATCCACAGTATACTGGTTTGTAAACCAAATATGAGGGTCCAAAAAAAAGCTGAAATGTCTATTATGCAATGTAATAAGTCTTTATAGAATACATACACTAACATGCTCTTTTCTTTTATCATAGAAATTGAAAAAGAATATTTCCTCCAGGTACCAAACTCATGTAAAAGAAATATATCGAAACTCAACCAATCAAACAATAAGTATCATTTCAAACATTTGATAGATATTCGATTCTATAGGTGTGATCTATGTGATCTATAGCTGTGATATGGTGCGGTGGTTGTGGCCAGGGCCTAGAGTCTTGGGTGTATAGCCTACAGCCTACGGCCTGCGGCCATGCACCCAACACTCTAGATCCTAGCCACAACCACTGCAGCATATCACACCCATTGTGGCTTATAACTTCAGTACTTATAACTTTGGTATTGGGTGCATGGCCTTTGGCCATGCACCCAAGACTCTAGCCCTGCCCACAACCACTTGATAGATATTCGATTCTATGGGTGTATCTATGGGTGTGATATGCTGCGGTGGTTGTGGCCAGGGCCTAGAGTCTTGGGTATATGGCCTACGGCCTACGGCCTGCGGCCATGCACCCAAGACTCTAGGCCCTGGCCACAACCACCGAAGCATATCACACCCATGGTAGCTATTAACTCATTATCACACCCATAGAATCAAACAAATGAACTGTGGCATATACTCAGTTTTAAAGTCCGCTGACACCACGCGTGTCCTTAGAAAAGTTTCAACTTGCCTGCGCACAGCACGGACGGGAGTACTATCCTTAGGACACCCCTCATTTTCAGTAATTACGAACATCCCGGACAGCGTGGGCATGGTTAATACATCAGTAGCACCTGCCACCTAAACAAATACAGTATTTCACCCATCTCTTCCTCTCTAAATCTCCCTAAGCACTCTTACACACCAAAACACTCCCAAAACTGCATTTCGCCACTGTTCGCCACCGTGCTGTCGGCGGATCCAAGATGGTGGGCGCATCAAAACAATCTGACGCACATCACGCCTCACTCCAGCCAATCGACGGACACGTTGCGTGTCCGCGGACATGACGCAAACTCATTAGCCAATCAGTGTCCTGCCGGTGGAGCGAACAGGCAAGTGTCTCCGCAGAGCGGACATAGATATCACTAATTTTTTGAGACCTACTTTGTTATCGTTTTAAAGAAAACTACTGCAGGGATTTTCACCAAATTTACAAAAGCACGCTTTCGATACCAAGCCCCTGCCACAAATTTGGTGAAAATCCGTCCAGCGTTTTCGGCTGTGGGCATGTGCAATTTTGTTCCCCATTTAGTCTATGGGAAAAAAATAAGTTTTGGGACCCCCCCTATAATGTTCCCCCCCCTGGACCAAAGCTCAACAAACTTTGCAAAAAAATTCAGAGTGGGCCATATACTTTTTTGCAAAGTTTGGTAAGGATTCGTCCAGGGTGAGCGGAGTTGTAAGCCGCCCAAAAAGTGTTCTTCCTATGGATACAGCAACTACAGCAACTTACTTAACCATATATATATATATATATATATATATATATATATATATATATATATATATATATATATATATATATATATATATATATATATGACTTGGGATACTCTTGTCAAGCCAAATGCTTTGAGAAACTGGACTGACACATTGGGAGTGTCCTGATAAGCCTGTGTATTGTGGTAAACGCCACTAGCGTAGCAATAGGGTTTACTGGTGATTTTACAGCATTATGATTTTTCAGGATGATTAAACAATCTGATGGCAGTATATTTGTTAATGAATGTGGGTCCATTTAGGGCTTCTGTTGTTGTCCTGAGAGTCTTCCCTCAACATGGATCGGCCTAATCTTGGAGTGCAGATATGAGGTACTCAAGTTTCACCACCCTTCCCTTGAAATGCAGTTTGCACAAAGTGCACAAGGCGACTTACAGCCATTTATTGTCCTGCATAAAGGAATTCTAC
This sequence comes from Ambystoma mexicanum, assembly GCF_040938575.1. Lineage (NCBI taxonomy): Eukaryota > Metazoa > Chordata > Amphibia > Caudata > Ambystomatidae > Ambystoma > Ambystoma mexicanum. The sequence goes on from NC_090939.1 coordinate 686,288,913, forward strand.
ACATGAGATTCGTGTTATGAGCTGAGGTGTGGTCTTAACTCCAAAAGGCACTCAGGTGTACTTGGTATACCATGCAAAGGTATGAGTGGCCAAGGGGTTGTGGCTACAACAGGTCAATGACTGGAACTAGCAACGTCAGACCTATGAGTGTGTTTTTGGAACATACTGTACACAGGCATTCTTGTATCTGGCAATGCTGATTGGAACTGTGGAAGAGCAGGGGGGTCCAGGAAGGCCACTATGACCACAGCGCTAATGCCAATTACTATGATTGTAAGAGCGGCAGCTTTTAACTGTTAGGTGGAGGGTGCCTAGACCAAGAACCCTCAATAAAGAACAGAATGAGTTTAACCAGTGAACTGCGCCAAAGTTACAGACAATATATCAAACAGTTGTGATGTATTTTTCATTCCATTCAACAGCCTGACACGTGTTTCGAGCAAAGCTCTTCCTCTGAGGCCAGGAAACCTTTTCCAAAGGGGATAATCAATAGTATGGATAAATCTAAGGAAAATTCCAGAGCTTATAATGATTGCAATTGCAAATGAGTAATTATGAGTGACAGCCTTCCGGCATCGAAATAATCCAAGGGAGAACAGCAACATGCTTCTACCAATCTATCCTTCTAACTCCATCAATTCCTACTGCGTGTTTGTGGCATTCTATTCAGTGGTCAACAGAAATGTGTTTTGAACTGCCGCTAAGCGAATTGAACATACTTTCTGTCTTCTTCACATCATTGTCTGACTCCACAAAAGTGAATCGGGGGTATCAGAGGCAAAGCCAGTGGCTTCTCTTCACAATTATTTTGGTTTTCATCATTCTTGATGCCCCGTGCTCCCCTCCCCCTTCAGCCCCAGATATGATGTATATCACCTCCTCCGTATTCTTCTGACGAGGCTGCAGCACCTACTAGTTTACTACTACATATTTTTGCAAATCAAGGTATACTACCTTTGATTGTCGCACCCGGTTACACATTACCATGAACAGTTTGGACATTGGATTATTGGATCGTTAGAGTCTGCTCCCGCATGTTAAAATGATATGTGGGTCATTATGAAATCATTCACTGTCATTGTCTTTTCCATCCCTAACTATGAAAGCATGTGGAACCTCAGTTGTATTCACTTTGCCTTCTCTTTTTCTAAGATAGTCCCTGTTTTTTGTTCCTCACAATAAATGTATGTGTATAATCACTTGATCTTGTGTTCCCTCACATCAAAATCATGTGTGGACTCATGATTGTGGTTTCTCAGCCCCTGCCTGTTTTGGGACAGCTTCTGTGATTGCAAACTCTCCTAGGAAAACAATGTGAAACGTCACTGAGATTTTCTGCTCCTTCAGAAAAATGAAAGATGGGGCCCACTGCCCCCCAGTATTTGGCCCCAATAACAGAACGTAAGTTTGAGAAGTTGGATGAGGTTCAACTGGAGTAACTTTTGTTTTTTTACGGTTTGATCGACCTCGTTTGAGTAGGTCTACTCATAAGTGTGTGTTGCAGGTTGATGCTTACCAGTGTGGAATGATAAGGCGACCACACAGAAGCATTGTGGTGGCTCGTATTGTGCTTCCTGATGGTGGTGCATACACTTTCTGTCAACCCTTTCTGCCATGAAAGCTAAAGACACAGGGACAGGCACATCTAGAAGCTAACATTCTCAGTCAACGTTGTCAATTAGGTATGCTCCAGAGGGCATTATGATCCTGCCATCCTCCAAAAGATCACCTGGAAGGTAGAGAACTAATTCAACCGATCATTTTAATCCATACACCTGTAGTCAAAATCAAGTACGGACTAGCCTATAGGCAAATAGGCCGATGGCCGAACCAAAAACGCAAAAATGCTGGTGTGGGCCATTTTTTGGGTCAAAGTGGTCCACGTTTTGGCCAACTTGGGCCAGTTTGAGCTACTTCCCTATACAGTTAGTAGTTTTGACTATTGCACAATTTACATCACATTTAATTTTTTTTTAAACTATTCATACAGTGTCACAAAAGGGATGAATACAACTAAACCGTGAAAACGGAATGAGGATAATTCTAATGGTTTAGCTAAATAATTCTTTATTCAATTATTCATTATTACTTTAAGAACCACCATAGCTGGCTATTTGAAATGTTGGACATACATACATATAACAGAACAATACACAATCAAGACAATTTCAACAGTTTAAAATGCATCATAATGTTCATGCATCTATACAATCATAAAGTGCAATGTGAAAATGTGCAATCAATCTAATCATGCATTTCGCCACAATCCGACCCTGCGTATGTGTGATGAAATGCCCTCAGTGTAACCTTAATACACGCAATTGCTCAAAGATACAGTATACAGACAACCTTAGACCCAAGTTCGAAAGGTATGACACCATTTTTCAATTGCTGTGGAAACAACCATCATCACAAAAGGAATGAACAGCCATTTGCAAACGTGGGCCACTTTTTCATTGGTGCCCGAGTCAATTTTAGGGCCCAGTCCGACCCTGGTCAAAATGTAAATGGACAAACACATCCTCGCCCTTCCGTATTTTCCTTTAGATGTAGGCAAAGAAGGAAAGGAAAAAGAAGAACACTCACGCAACTTCCACGCCAAAGCACGGCAGTCATTTGACATAAAGTGGCAAGAGCCAATGAAGTGTGTATTCGTGGTGAAGGCCTTTGCACGTACACAGAAAGGGACCAGAGGCATCTGGGAGCACAGATCTCTTCCTCGGCACATGCCCTTTCCCGTGTCGCGGAAGGTGTCTCTTGACTGCAATCAAGATGTGAAGCGGTTTCCCTACTTTGTCGCCTTCTCAAGAGTTTCTTCGCACAAACTTCCAGTGTCATGGCTAATAGCAGAGCATGCCAAGCATTGCTTTCTCCAGGCTGCTGCTCCGGCTTCCTGATTTGGCGCCTACTTCTTATTACAGGCGACATTATGCAGAAACCCTGTGCTAGGTGATGGGACATGGCAACCCTGCTGCGAGAATGCCTATCAGAGCTTCTTTTAAAAACCTTTCTGAATTGTCAGCAACGTATTTTTTTAAGGTTAAAAGGTGTAAAATTATTCTGAAATGCTTTTCTGACCTGTCGCATATCATGGCAAAGCAGCAGCTCATTTTTTTTTCTGAACTCCTATTTTTTGTATTATTTTTTTAAAGAAAAATGTGATTGTATTGTGAGAATATTAAGAGAAAAACAGCTTTTCATTCGCCGCCTCGTCGTGCTTAGTCTGGATTCCTGTAGGTAATAAGGTAATAAGTCGTCATCTTCCTGCACATTTTAAATGTTACGGTCCCTTCAGAAAAAGAGCAATTTACCAGGAATTAATATTGAACTGTCAGTCTCTCCTTTCTTTGATAATCTGTTGATGGCTGAGAAGCAAAGCATGCGTCACACGCTGTATAGCGGAACAGGACCTGTCACCGGTTTAAGGCATAATCGTGTTCTTCGCAGGCGCACAGCTGAGGTGATTTGTAAGTGCTACTTTGATTGAGGCTATGCGTATAATCACACGGCGAACTACAAAATGGCTCCCATTCCTCAACGCGTGTCCTTAACTGATGTTATCATGTGTTATTCCTGACATCACAAAGCCCGCGCGGACCTGTACTTACACCCTAAATTACCATTTCCAGCAAACTGCCTATTTTTTTGGACAATAATTTCCATTAGATCCGAAACTCTAAAGACGTTCCGGTGGCTGTGTTCATGGGACGTATTGTCGGCAGAGCACAATCAAGCCTTTCTGAAAAGCAGCTGATATAGCTCGACTATATGCCAGAAATAATGCATACTAATCAGTGTAGGACAAAAATGTGTTATGAAGCTCAACGCACCAAGTTGTTTAGTTACCACCTGTATACATTTGTTGGAAAAGCAGCAAATAACTATAGGTTGCAGTTGTAGATCCCAGCTGGGCATGGCATTGATTATTGCGAAATACGTTGCAGCCGAAGGGTGCCTATTGCAGCGGAATTGTTGGGTACCTTCAGATTGGCGTCATTAGAGATTATTCATGGAAGGAAAGACCAGCTGGGCAAATTAGATAACCCATTTTGCATCGTTTGACCAGAGTGCAGCCTCGAGATGGTTTTCACTTCCATCACAAAAGTTTGTCTGTGTGTCCCTTTTACAAGAAAATGTTTTCTTATATTTCTTGTACTGCAACATATCATAAAGCCATTGGTATTTATTGCACATCCATTTGGACAACCCTTAATTATTTTTTATGCCGTCACAATTGTACTATTTTTTGGCATTGCTTGCTTAATCGCTTTCAGCATAGACCTATAAAGCCATAGAAGTTGTCACCTTTTTTGATTAAGTTTGCAGGGACATACACTCCAGGAAAATCAAAGAGATGTCAAATTTTGGATCCACTGATTTCTTATTCATTTTATTATAACTGTGTAAAGTTAAATCTTGGGGCGGTCAAACAAGTCCTTTAAGCATTGCCTGTCTCAGACTTGAAGTTGACCTCCTTAAGTTCCGGAAACTCCTCAAGACTTTCCTCTTTTTCTCCTCCTTCCCTCTCCCTCTCCCCTGCTAATTCCCCTCCCTCCTGCTGCTATGACAGGCTTTGGGCCCTTCTGAGTCTTACAGGGGCCAGGCCCTCCTCCTACCAGTCTTCCGCAGTACCCCATTACCAGCACTTCCTTTGGGCACCTCTCCCTGACTAGCCTACTGAGTCTGGTCTACCCCTGTTCCTTGCACTTTTTATCCTTACCCTTGTCTCCCTGCGTACTTGCCTGCCGTAGGCTCCCCCAGCACTTACCCTGCCTCAGCCCTGTGCCCCCATGCACTCTGTTACTGCACTTGCACGATCTGAATGTCACAAGGTCTAGTAGGACTGTGTTTTGTTGTTTATCTTCCCCTCTTCCCCCTCCCCTTTTATCTTGTGGCGCTTGGAAACACTTTCTGCTCTGTAGGCACCATACCAATATGCAATAAATAAATCTATATATATATAAAAGTGAAAATGTATGGGTTTGTGGCTTTGCGTATGTTCACTATACAACTCCACACCGTTTCACCAATCTGCACCAAATTCTGCAGTCACCTGTTAGGACCCTCCGGACATAACTGGCTACATGACATCTGGACACCCCACCCCTTTCCCTGGATTTCAGCAAAAGGGAACATTGGGGTGTGGGTTTGTGGGTGAGTGGCTTGGTCAAGCGTTGCTCCTTATACAATTCCACACCGTTTTACGAATCTGCACCAATTTTGCACAGTTACCTGTACCTATGACGGATTGAAAGCCCGGGCAACACCATGTATATCAGCTAGTAAATAAATAAATTGTGTTTTGGAGGGGGTTCTTTATCTATCAACACTGTCACCACCATTCTCTTGACCAATAGAAGAGTCAATTGATTAAATATCTACATAGAATTGCTTTTCCTTCTACTTACAGATAGCCAAAGTAAGCCGACTTTGGCTTTACAACCAATCTTCTGTGTCATAAAAGTACGTGCATGGATGCCTGCGTTGTTCCATAATTACGTCACCTGTGAACTTCCTTTTAAGTGTTTATATTGACCCTCTTCACCAGGGAATCTTTCACAGTTATGTTAGAGAAACGCGTCACATGTTTCTAACCTAATTGGAGTCCGAGATGTGTAACCTGAATTGCTAAATAGAATGAGTTTTTCGTTCATCAATCACTAAGGTAGTCCAACTTGCAGCCCTGCAGACGTTTTGGACTATGACTCCCCCATTCCCTCAACATTGACTGTGCTGGCTTGGTCTAATGCAGTTTGCAGTGCAAAATATCTTGGTTGCAAACCCAGGCTACAGTTTCATTCAATTCCATTAATACTCAGATCTTCCAAACCAACATAGAAGCTCCAATGTTATCTGTCTCAGTTATATAGAATAGTCAAAAGTGTATTTTTTTTCTTCTTGGAATTCTACACACTTGCTTATAATTATATGCATGACCTCTAAATATCTCAGTGAATAATAGAATAACAATATCAGGTTTTTTTATTTAGTGCTTTATTCCAGATTATTTCACTCTGGCTCTATAAAACCCTCTATAGGCTACCTCCCCTGAAGTGAGCCTTCCCTCCTCTCCTCTCATCTCTCCTTCTCTACCACCCAGGCAAAGCCAACCCAAAAACTGCCACCTACCTTCTGGGACATCCGGCCCATGAAGTGTGTGTCAGTTGAGGCTTTTGCTGGCACCTTCTCCCCCTCCCTCCCTCGGCCTCAGGCTGACTCACATCCTGACACAGCCCTTTCCATGCTCTACTCTTCTATCTCTGATAGTCTTGATGCTCTTGCCCCTGTCATGAGGATCCGTTTGAATCTCAAAGCCAAGTGCAATTCTTGGTACGACTCTGACCTAGCTACTCTTAAACGCAAGTGCAGGGTGGCTGAGAGGAAATGGAGGGCTTCCTGTTCATCCTCTGCGAAACTGGCCTGCCGCCTGCTCCAAAGGCAATACAGTCTCTGTGTCCATACTAAGAAGAGAGCCCACATTCAAGCCCATGTCGCTGCAGCATCTAACAACTCAGCCGAACTCTTCAACATCTACAAGGAGCTGGCCAACCCTGCTGCAGTCTCTACCTCTCCTGTCGCCGCTCTGGCCCATTGCACTACCCTTGCTTCTCACTTCATCTCGAAAACCCAGGACATCCTGTCCACCCTCTCGTGCCCTCCCCTTCTTCTCCCTTCTCCTTCTGTGAGCTCTGGCCCTCCAGCAGCCGCTCCCCTACACCCTCTTTCTCAGCCTTTCCTCTTTTCTCCCTGACGAGGTCTCTAGACAAGTCAGATTTATGAAAAACTCATCAAAACAGGTTCCTCCCTGTTCCTCCAAAACCTTCAAGGACCACATTGGCACCCTTGCTCCTGCCCTGGACGATTTCTGCAGCCTCTCCTTCACCTTGGAGAATCCCCCTCCCCTCTGGTGCACATCTTGTGCACCCTCTTCTCAAGAAACCCACCGCTGACCCTTCATTCACCGGCAAACTATCGCCCAATCTCCATCACTCCTTTCCAGGGCAAACTCCTGGAAAAGCTGGCCATCTCACAGCTTAACCTTCACTCTGATTCTGTTGGTTGTCTACACGGCCATCAGTCTGGCTTTAGAGTTGCCAGAAGCACGGAAACTGCTCTCCTGAACATCCATGAAGATCTGCTCTCCAACCTTGACTCTAACATCCCCTTTGTCCTCATCCTACTCAATATCTCTCTGCCTTCGACACAGCCAACCATACCATCCTGCTCAACCGTCTATGTTATAACCTGGGTATCACTGATCAGACTCTGGCCTGGCTGACTTCTTTCCTCTTTGATCAACCCTCCCAGGTCCAACTTGGGTCCTTCCTTTCCTCCATCTCCGTCTCTACCTGGAGTGTTCCACAGGAGTCTAACCTCTCATCCTGGATTTTCAACCAATACCTGCTAACTCTCGCCCATCGCATTGCTGTTTTCTGCTCCAATTTTCAGTGCTATGCTGATGACACTAAACTCATTTTCAGTCTTCCTTTGGCCACCTCTTCTCATTCTCTCATCTCTGATTGCCTGTCTGCTATTCAGGAGTGGTGTGCCGCCAACAATCTCTGCTAGAATGCCAGCAGAACCGAGATCCTCCCCATCGGCACACCTTCACCCTCCTTTCCTGTCACTCTCTGGCCAGCCTCCATTGGACCTCTGCCTACCCCCACCTGTGAGGCTAAAAACCCCAGCGTCATTTTCGACTCCACGCTTTACTTTTCTGCCCACATCTCTGAAGTCTCAAAAAAGTCAAACTTCCAACTGCACCTCCTCAGAGCTATTCTACCTTTCCTCTCCTTCCCCCAGAAGCTCACTGTCTCCCAAGCCCTGGTTCTCTCTAGTCTGGATTATTGCAACAGCCTCTTTCTAAATCTGCCTGCTTCTACTCTCCGCCCTTTGCAACTCATGCAGAACAGGACTGCGATACTTGCCCTTGGTCTCAAGCCCTGGGATCGTATCTCTCCAAGCCTGAAATCTCATCATTTGCTCCCAGTGGCTGCAGGGATTAAATGCACGACCCTCTGCATTGTCCACAAGGCTTTCTGGGGCCTGGGTCCAAAATACCTTCAACTCTCCCTCCGTAAATACCTTCCATCTCAAGCTCTTCACTCCTCCACCTCCAACTCCATCAGGGTGAGTAGTTTCTCAAAGAAATGAGCTGAGGGTAGATCTCTGTCTTCAGCTGGGGCCTCCCTCTGGAACAGCCTCCCTGCCACTCTGAAACTTGAGGAGAACCATCTCTGGTTCCAGAAGCACCTCAAGACCTTCCTCTTTTCTTCTGCCTTCGCTCCTCCTCTCCCCTTCTGATCTATTCTGCTTCAGCATCGTGCAGGTGGTTACCCTCTGATTTCACACCCAAGTACTTGCTCACCCTGCCATGCACCGCCTCCTGGCAGCCCTTGCACTTGGGTCTGTATCTGTAACCCTACAGTCGCCCTAACTTTTTCTGCACGCATCAGACAACCCCTGTCTGTGCCTTAAATTTAGCACTTGCCACCTGCTGTCTGCAATACCACTGTTGTTGTTTTTTATTCCTTGCTCAGCACTTTCCACCTCTTCCCTTCCCCCTTGCCATTTTCTCCTTCGCGCTGCCCTGTACTTGCGCGTTCTCAATGACATTGGGCCTAGTAAGATTGTTGTTTTTGTTCTCGCTTGTTCCCCTCCCTTGCCTCGGCGCGCTTTGAAACACCTGTGTATGAGCACAATGCTAATAAAATATCAATCTCAATATCAATACCAGCTGATGCGAGCATCACTTGTAAGACATTTTGTGATTTTGTGTCATTCACAGACCTTACTGGTGAGATGGTCCTGCTTACATCAAATGGTATCACTAAATACTGTCCTAAAAGTCTCTTACTGTCTGTGGATACCATGTCACTTACCTTGACCTGTGCGAGGAAAAAGACATTTGGGGGACCATTACTAACATGAGTAACTCTTTGAAACAATGTCCCCGTTTACGAGAGGTCAGCTGACAGTATTTGTTCAGGAAGTGGTTGAAGACATTCCTGTTTAAAATCACCTTTGACCCTTGATCTGGATTCTTCCTAACCACTAGATAATGGCTTTGAATGCTACACCAAGTGGTGCTGTTATTACATTTTTGGTGCCCCGCTGGGGCGTTAGAGGATAATGGTTCCTTCATTACACATTATTAATATTATTATTATTATTTATTTATTTCTAAGGCGCCAGAGCCATCAGGCATCAGTACGCACCAAAACATAAACACAGGTCCACAAACAATAAAGACGGGTCAACAGAACCCTATATAATGGGAAGTTACTCAAACAAGATAGTTTTCAATTTGCAACGGAATTTGCAAGTATTTTTCTCGAGTCTCAGGTCGAGTCGAAGGGAATTCCAGATTTTAGCCAAGATGACTGGGAATGATTTACCTAAGCCATTAATCAGCTGAAAGCACAGAGGTTTCACCTGACCCATGTTAGAGGAGTGAAGAGATCTAGTCGGAACATACAGAGAGATGTTAGTTTTGAGGTAGGCATAGAGGCAATTATGCACCAACACCGCTGCTTTAAAGTATAAACGAGCAGTAATGGGGAGACAGTGAAGATATTGCCTACTCGTGGAAATATGTTCCCACCTCAATTTGGCTTTTACAATTCGGACTGCATCGTTCTACGTGATTTGGATTGTGGACAGACATTTCTTATTGGCTCCAATCAGGAGCGAATTTCAATAGTCTAATCTAGACAGAAAATAAGGCCTGCTCAATAGAGGCACAATTCTTTTTAGACAAACATTGCTGCATTTTCCTCAACAAGCGAAGATAATACAAAGAACTTTAGGACACCTGATTGGCATGGAAGTCGGCAGAAAGCGAGGAATCAAGATAGGTGCCAAGCATTTTAACTCTTTCAGCGGTCAGGATCTTGCAATCAGAAAAAAGACTGGTATTGAGGTTCTATTTTGGCCTTTGTTTGAGGTACGTGAATTTGTAAAAAAAGACCCCCATATCTTCCAGGATGCTACACAGTGGCCTGATGTAAAGGTTGAAAAGTAAGGGATACCTACAGGCTCGCAGAGGAACACCACAGGAAATGGGAGCTTAGGAGGAAGCAGCTACCCCCAACAGATTCTGGACATCCAGTGCAACAGAAAGAATTGCACCCAATTAATTGAATCCTGACTACATAACCACACATCGTTCAAAGTATGGAGCAGGCTATCATGATCTAACAGATCGAAGGCCACTGATAGATCTAAAAGAATCAGCAGGCTAGTGTGGCCCTGGTCAATAATAACTTACATATGGGTCTGAAGATCAAGCAAAGCTGTTTCGGTGCTATGAAAGGGTCTAAAGCCCAACTGTTTAGTGTGCAAAATATGTGACGCCGCTACAAATTCTTGAAATTGGGTCGTAGTAATTTTGTCCAACATCTTCAACAGAAAAGTGTAGTTAGTAAAAGGCCTCAAATTGCCAGCTTCCCTTGGGTCCAGACCTAGATTCTTCAACAAGGGAATAACTGGAACCACCTTAATGGCCTCTGGCACTCATTTATGATGGAAGTATGAATTGACCAATCTAACCAGAAAGGGAGCAAAGATCTCTTTGTTATCAAGGATTAGTTTGAGTGGAATGGTATTTTCTGGACAAGAGAAAGGGTGCATTACAGACAAGTATTTAACCATATAAGGGATAGAGATAGCATGAAAGTCTAAATGCTGCAGCCCTACCAAAGGAGGTTTCACAGTGACAATGGGATCAGTGATATGTTTTGACAGGAAAGTCTTAATTTTTGCACAAGCTTTTGAAATCTTGGCTTCTAAGGCAACCTGAACTCTGGTACAATCCTGGCCTGTTAGAGTGACAGTTGTTAGTTGAGCTTTTGGTTTCTCCAAATGTTTAAGAATCTTAAAGAGATTTTTGGAATTGTGACTCGCCTCGTCAACCTGCTTATTAAACATTTTATTTTGTTAGTTTCAATATAGCAGTCCGATAGGTTTATTCAAAAGCTTTCCTACTTCTCTTGTTCGCATCGGAAGGATCTTTCAGCCACCAGACCTCTGCCTTTCTTTTATCTTTTTTCATTAGGCTAAGTTCTTGAGTGATAAAGATAAATTTGGGTGTAGAGGAGCACTCCTTGCTAACATGAGACTTAATATCAATTCAGGTAATTTTTTATGCAGTTATCGCAAAACTTAGGTGCTATACAGAGTCTGATTCTGGGCTACAGAATCCAATATAAACCGGTTTGTGAGATCACTCTAGCAAAAATGATCGTAATCTGTGCTCACTTTTAGGCATAATACATGCAAAACAAATTTTCTTAATGCAGTTTAATACAAAGCGTATTTTTTCTTTAATCAAAAAATAAATAAAGGATACCTAAATACACATTATCGATATCTCTGTTCGATTTGGTTGATTTTTCAAAATAACCATCATTTCAACAATTTCTGTTCATGTAATCTTGTATCCGCAAATTACATTCAGTTTTTTAACATTCAAAGAATATGGATATTTTCACAACTTGTTTTGAACCAAGATAGCTTGTTGTGTCCCTTTAACAGTTCCTTTCTTATTATTTAATGGGGATTTTATGGTTCAAAGTTCTCCCAAATGGTAAAGAGACTGTATGTTGAATGGTCTCTTTTTCTTTAATGCACATCGTGTTTCGGGCTCTCTATGCCCTTCATCAGGTGCGGCCAAATTCTATACTTCAATGTGTTGTATCTGCAAATTAAACATATATTTCTATTTAGATCTTGTGTCCTTGTTGTTCGTATTGTTTTTAACTTAACAGATTCCTTTTTTGAGTTAAAAGACCATTGTACCTGAAATTCTGTGGATCTCTCCAATCTTCCAATCTCTAATACTTGTCAACTTGGCTTCACTGTTATTGCCTCGTCAGTTCTTGCCGTGTGTGTTTTGCCCAGTCTGTAACAAACAAATTAACATCCGTTTTTCATGTGGATTTATGAATATAAGGGGGTGGGTTTTGTGCTGGGAACAGTCGCTACAACATAGCGCTGTGTCCCAGTCACAAAACCCTTGTACAATGGCTTGATTAGCTTGTATACTGTTGCAAATCATATTGCCTCACCTGTGTCAATAGACTGCTGCGGGCAACGGACCCATGGCGCGCTGTGCGTGCGGCCACGTTGTTTCCAACTCTGCTTCATCGCGATCCACTCGATTTCCTCTCTTTCTTTGTGTGATGTTCTCACCTCGTCTTCTCCGAGTCCTCTCCCTCCAGTTCGCTCCACAGTGTGTGAATCACGTTACGGTTGCTGCGCTGTCACCTTATTTTTGTTTAATGGGACTCCATGCTTCTGGTCCTTTCTTGCATGCTACTAGGCAAAGAGGTGGCTAGTCCACCTTGACGCCGTGGGCGCCAACTTATAATGGCTTTCATAGTTAGTAATTAATCCATGCCGCTCTGTTGTTCACTTAAAATTAGCTGCAGTGATTGTAGGATTTCTTAATCGAGCAATGTTATGAACATGAAAAGAGATGTATATGCTCTTCACATTTCAATGCTATGCAGGTGATTTCTCATTATGTACTATACATAGCCAACTTCTTCTCCACGGGGCTCGCCATGTCCTTTAAACCATGTGACTTAAACATTTTGTTATTATTTATTTACCGTGTTGAGCCCTGCTTTAGATCTTACTGTGAAAATGCCAGAAGGCATACCTTTTTCAGTGTATGATTTCTGTGCATTTCTACAAAAAGCAACTCAGATCCCAATCCGCATTCATACCATTGGGCTGCATTGAATTCAATTTGTCGATCCAGTATGTTTCTCGTTGCAGGAGAGTTTTATTTAAATTACTTCCTCTTCTTGGTGTTTTTATCTGTTCCAGAATGATGAATCTTATCTGTGAAATATTGTGTCTTTCTTTTTGGAAATGTTGAGTAACTGGTGATTTAATGGCTCCTGTCCTGATGCTTGATTTATGTTCGGACCATCTTATTTTCGCCTTCCTCATTGTCATCCCCACGTAATATAAACCACATGGGCATCTTATGCCATATATAACATTTTTCGAATTGCAGGTTGAAGAATGATAGAGATCTATTATGTAACCTTTATGTGGATGAGTGATGGTATTGCCCGTGATTAAGTTGTTACAATTATTACAATTATGGCAAGGAATTGTTCCTTTGTGAGTATCCTGAGTGTTTCTTTCCGCTGAAAAATCTGCTTTAATGAGGTGTTCTCTCATTGATTTGCTCTTGGAATATGCAAAGAGTGGAGGTTCTGGAAACAGTCTTTTCATCATTGGATCTAAGGTCAATGTTGACCAATTTTTTAAATTATTTTTTTGATTTTAGGGCTCTGTTGGGAGAAGGTAGTAACATATACTAATTTCTCCTGTTCCTCCTTTTCTTTGGATAGCAATGCTTCTTCTCTGCTGATTCGGCTTGCTTTTTCGGCACCTGTTGTGATGGTAGACGGCTGATAACCTCTTTTCTCAAATTTGCTTTTCAGTTCTTCTGTTTTTCTGGTGTATTCCTCTTCTTCCGAAATTATCCGTCTGTATCTAAGGAATTGTCTGAAAGGTATACTTTCTATTGTTCTGCATGGGTGAAAACTATTTACATGTAATATACTGTTCCTGTCTGTTAGTTTTGTGAATATTGTAGTTTCCAATCGACCTCCTTTCTTGTATATTTGCACATCCAGAAATTTGATGGCTTCTCTGCTTGTTTTTGTAGTTAGTTTGATCCTGGGTGCCATGCAATTCAGATGCTGGAAAAAAGTCAATAATTCATCATTCGAACCATTCCAAATTCCAAATATGTCGTCTATGAAGCGTAATATACATTTCAATTTGTTCGTCTATCTCTCTTCATTAAATATATGAATTTCCTCCAGATAGGCCATGTATGTGTTGGCATAGCTGGGGGCCATTACGGCCCCCATGGATGTTCCGGATGTTTGTATGTAGTATTTGTCCTCGAACATGAAGAAATTATTTTGTAACACAATTTTCAATGCTTTTAAAATGAACAACTTGTCAGCTTTGCAGTCGGTATCTGGTTTCAACAATAGCCACTCCATGGCTTCAAGTTCTTGAGTGAACCATTTTTGATGGCCTGCATTCTTTCTAATTAATTTAGGCTTGAGCAGAGCCACTCTGTCAAGCACATGACTCATAGATGAACTAAAGGTTGTAACTAGGCTATCTGGAGAATCCAGTTAATTTGAGGAGATCATTACCTGATAGACACAAGTCTGCAGATCTATCAAACAAACCGTATTAAAGTTTCGACTAACAATTTTCTTTAAAGGATTTTTAACTTTTAAAGAGGGGTCCTGCAGCTGAATTTGAAATTCAATGGCGTGATGATCAGACCATATACACGGAGTGGTGTTGTTAATATGCACATCAAGGTTCTTAGTAATAACCCAGTCGAGAGTATTACCTTTTGCTGTGATAGGATCGTGATTGGACATGAAAAAATCAATACTGGCTTTGTGGCCTCTTTATCAGAATTGTTGTTCAACCATCGATTGAAGTCACCAACTAATAATGTGGAGGTATTTCGGCCATTCAAGTCTCCTAAAACTAAAAGGAGGTCATTATTGAAACTGGGCATGTCGGCAGGAGGTTGGTAAACTAGAACTAAGGTCACACAACTGCAAGGAGTTGGAGTCATTTTTAGATTAAGAATTTAACTGATTTTACAAGAACTGGGACTCTGAAGGAGATTTAAGTCTTATTTGGCAATAATTGCAACACTTCTGCCATGTCCCAGTGCCTGGTCCTGGCAGGTGATGATATATCCATCAGGGGTTTCCAATACGATCATGGGACCACTAATATCTGTAATCCAAGTTTTGGTTAGGAAGAGCATATCCAGATCTAACTTTAAGATAGTCATGAATGTTGATGGCATGCTTATTAAGGGAACTGGTATTCAATAATGCACATCTAAGGGCCTGCGGTTGAATGGCTCACGAGGTTTCAGATGGAACATCGTCTTTAAGGTTTTATGATCTGAATAAGGAAAAGCTTGAGTGGACATTAAATGTTACCTACTAAAACCCAGAGGCAAGACGACAGATTCATAAATAGAGTCACCCGTTAACAGGCAGTCCTCATTTTGTTCATTGGGATAGATGGCAATCCATCGGAAGGGGGATTTATCCTCATAGTTAATGCTACTATGAGAGGCAGAGAGAAGGGGATCAGCCTCAGTGTTTACAGGTGGGCTTGAAAGGAAAAACTCTGGGATTGCATCAGAGCGATATAAACAAGCCTTGGTGGCAGAGTCAGAACTACGTTCCTCAGCAACAGGCCATAGTATATCTGATTTGTGCAGGTGAGACGTGCTTGGCTCTGACATGAAAGTAAATGGAGAAGCAAGTTTCAAGGTTAGATATTTCTAAACACTAGCCAGTCGTCTATCTTTTTGATAGGCTAGCCAAAGATTTAAATCACAAGGAAAGCTCAAGCTGACACGTAATAAGCAGAGCACCACTTAGTTGAAGCAAAATACAAAAAAGAGTCTAGTAAGAGCACATTTCTCTTGAGACGAAAAATGGAGAGAACTAAGTATGTTTGAGTAGGCAGACAAAAGAAAAGAAAATCAACCTACTCCTGGGATTCCTTGGATTTGCTTTTTATCAGTTTCCTTCTCATCTGACGGAGATGTGGTTGCCTGAGCCTTCTTCTGGACTCGAGTGCTCAGCAGTGCTTGTAAGCTGCCTTGGGTCTTTTAATACAATTGGCTACTAGATGCTGGTGTAACTCAATTTCACAATTTCTAAGGATATTCTCACATGTAATCAAATGAAAGATTCCCTCATATGTGTCAACTTTGCTCTCTGTAACACAAATAGAGATATTTCAATGATTGATGTGTTAATGCCTAAATGGTGTGATCTCCTTTTTTAGTGAGCCCTCTAAAGTTCATGAGGTACGGCTCAAGGGTGTTGCAGAACTTCCTGAGGATAGCTGCCTTCACTGTCTTATAAATGGGCCTCTCCTTCAGAGCCAACTGAATAATAACATCAGTTCCAGCCATCGATCGACGGCTCAAAATGGACTGGACCCCACAACTCTTCCTCCACATCCTGCAAGCTGAAGGTGAGCTATAATCCCTGAAACCAATCAATTATTTATTTCTCCCTCTCGTATGGAGGGACTAAGCCTTGGAGATGTGAAGCCTAGGTTTCATTTTGGTGGCACCACTGGAAGTACTCCCTTTGGGCTGATTGCACAAAATACCCAGACTCACCATTAGTGGAAAAGGTTGCCTTAATGTGACAGGTCATGGGTTACAAACTACTCTAACCTGGCCTCTCGGCCTTACCGACTAAACAAAAAGATAAACTTGTAGGTAAACCCACTTCTGCTCCCCAATCCCTCTATTCAAATATTCCTTCCCCCTTCAACTCCCCTACATCTTTCCAAACTTTATCCATGTCCTCTCCCTGAGCCACTGCCTTTCGTTATTCCCTACCTCTTCCCCTCTCTTGTAACCCCGGGTTAGCCTATCTGTCCAAACAGCACTAACCACCCGCCTTACCACAATAATATTCCTTCGTCTTCAACCAACCATCATTTAACCAACCGTTTCCCCCACTACTGCTCCAATATCCCCAATCTCTTCAGACCTCAAAGTCACCACAATGCTCTTCTTTAATGAAAGCCTGGCTGTTCTCTTTTCTGCCACATCAGCAATAAAGAAACACCACAGTACAAATCTTTTTTTACCCTGCCGCCCTGACCTGTCAGCAAAAAACCACAGTCTCTGCTTATTACTCACCCCCTCCACTCTGCCCCCTTGAAGGAAATAACACTACCTTAAAACCAAAGTAACAGTGTTGGTGAGCGGGCAACATTGAATATGTTCACCGCCAAATGTTCCTGAACCTTCGCCGGCATCAATATAAATATCCTTAGGAGGTATTCTACCTCGCTGGCCCAGGTGTAGTGCCCAAACCCTCCCCGGGAGCAACGCATGCCACATGCTCCCCAGAGCCCACCTTTGGGCTGATTGCACAAAATCCCCAGAATCGCGATTAGTGCAAAAGGTCGCTTTAATGTGACAGGCCGCAGCTTACAAATTACTCTAACCTGGCACCTTGGCATTACAGACTAAACAAAAAGTTAAACATGTAGATAAACCCACTTCCGCCCCCCTATTCCCTCCCGTCAAATATTCCTTCTCCCTTCAACTCCCCCACATCTTTCTCACCTTTATCCATGTCATCAACCCAAGCAACCGCCCATCTTTCTTCCCTATCTCTTCCCCTCTCTTGTCCTTACTGCGATACTAGTCCTTCGTCTTCAACCAACCATCATTAAACCAACCATGTCCCCCGGCACCAGAAATACCCTCCCCAGAGGTGTTATTTCTGCCCCACCCCCTATTAATTTCCTATTCACTCCTTTGCTTAATTATTCAATCACCTTTTTCTTTCCTTTTTTTATCATACTTTTTTTGTAATTTTTAAAACACTCCCCCGCCCAGAATTCTGACACCCAGACATCAAATACCCGAACTGAAAGAATCGTTCTTTTACTACTCCTTCCTCCATCATTTCCCCATCTTCCCTAACTTCCAAACATCCCCTTTCAAAAAGCGCACAATGTCACTATAAATGTTCCTATGCCCTTGCATCTCCCTGTTGATAGCGTCCCTACCTAACTCCATCCTTGAAGGCCAAAAAAACCCTTTTGTAACTTCATATCTAACAATTGACCTCAGACCGCCATGGCCACCCTACCTCTTTACACAATCAATAACCGTAATCATACACTTCCGTACCCTCCAATGAAACTCACCTGGGAAAACACTGCACGCAAACTGCAATAAAAACTTGATACCCCTACATCAGTAAACACCCTACATAGAGCAACCAGCCCATGTTCTCTTCTTTAGAACACCACCTCCTGCTGCATCTGTGAAAGAAAAGACAAATTAGGCACCACACCAATTGAACTGAAACCGCCTTAATGCACTCTGCTGCTTCTCTTCCCTACCTAACTTTTGTCACTATAATCATCTCACTTCTTTTCGCCCCCATTCCCTCCTTGTACAACAAACCCTTCTCCTTGCTGCTCACCAAATCATCCCTTTGGCATTCCCCCCTGTAAGGCATCCCCAACAACATGCTCCTTTTTCCTGTGCTGCTCGTGCTCTCACAAAAACCCTTACCCTCTACCACATTTCACTGTTGTCCCTTTCTCCCACCCATTACTTGATAAACCAGCACCTATTTTTAGTACTTACGTGTCTCCCTATTGTACCTCTTCATAACATGGCACAACCCTGCCCCTCGCTTTACCCCTTTCCAAAACCAATACCTTTTTTTCTTTCTTTTTTTTATATACACCAACTTCACCGTCCCAAAACATCCCACAATTAGACCATCGTAAACCTGTACCAGCACCCCTAGGACGTACAACCCCTTGGACCCTATGTCCTAAATCCTGTTCACCCCACTTCTTCTGACCTCTCCCCCTCTCCCTGGTAAACCCCCCTTTCACCATCCCTCTCCCATCCTTCCGACCACTCTAACCCACTTGCTCCCCCGCATAAACTCATCCCCTGAGCCGCTATATGCCCTTGGCCAGCACCTTGGACCCTTTTACCTGTATATTTGTATTTTTTTTCTTGTGCCTTATCCTCTTATCCTTATTCCAAATGCTCATTTACTCATGTTTCCAAGATACAGCCTGCCCACCAGCCTCCTGCTGTCGTCAAACAAATTTGTTCTGAACCCAAACCCCCCAACAATGCTCCCTTTACTTATTTTCACCTACATACACTAAGCCCTGTCACGTTATGTGGTGTCAATGTAGTAATGTAGTAAATCTAATTGAAAACATCAGCCCCGGTCTACTCTACCAACCACATGCTCTCCCCTCAAGGACCCACAAATGTTGCTGTGCCCATCCTCTGTGCTACCCCATATTGATCACTCCAAATATAACCAACCTCCACTCCTCTTCCTTGCCAAGCACTGTAAACCCTCGTAACCCTAGACCAATCCCAGCCGCATTTATTTAGGGGCCAGCGTATTGAACAGCATCACATGGCCGTCTACCAACCAAAGCACTCCTGCATGAGCACTCCCCTGTACTCACCGCAACAATACCAATAGCTCCCCTGCTCCTTGCAATGCACCTCCAGTTATCACTCCCCCACTGCACCAGGGGCCCTACCTGCACCCACTGTCCATGCAGGTTAATTCCCTCTCTACACCCTCCACCGTGACTCCACCACCCTCCTCCGTTGCCAATGCACCCACGTGTTCACCCTTGTAAATGCTTGTTTACCCGCTGTTTTCCATGCACCTCACCTGCTGTCCGCCCCTTCTGATTGGACCCGATCCCTTACCTGCACCCTCTGTCCTTGCAGTTTAATTCCCTCTGAGCACTGCATGCACTAACACTGCATTCCTCCATCTTATCCAATGTGCCCCCATGCTCACACTTGCACCTGCTCAATGCAGTCACTGTTCCCTCACTGCACCAGGGGCTGTCCAATGCAACCCCCTCTCCATGCAGTTCAATCCACACACTGTGCTGCTTCACGTAGCACCACTGCCCCCTTGATCCCCGGTGTGCCGCTCTATTTCCATCCCTTCACCAGCGTGCACATCTTCTGCTATAGCCCCTTTTGCGTCCACCATTTTTCCCTTACTAAAGATCCTTGAGCCCTTCCTTTTCTTTCCTTTTACCTTTTCTACAACATCTCCAGCCCTGTGTCGAAAAATGTATAACTCCCCACCTCTACCATGCCCGACCACTCCCATTCACCTTTCCTTCTCCCTATCCAAACCTTCCCTGGTAAATGACCTTCTCTGCATCCCTGAACACGCCAGTTCCCATTAGTCTAAACCTCTTTGTTGACCTTTATTCACCCCTCTTAACTGCCACCAACTTTAACTGTCACCAGACAAACCTTTCACTTACCCTAAACAAAATTACTTTTAGGGACGGCAAAAAATATAACTTGTCACCATACCCGAAACCAACAACATCCTGGCCTGATATGTACTTACCCCCCAATATTCTTTCTTTGTTGGTGCCACTACCCCCACAATCACCAGTACCCCTCTTGCTGCTACCCTCTCCCTTATGTTGCTGACTGCCCTCTGCCTCCTGACACCCCCCCGCCCCCCAGCCCTCTCCCAGGTAAGCTAACCATTAACTGGGCCGGAAAAGCCACGGGCGGGTCCTGCCGTAAACAAGCTCTTAAACCACAAGGCCCAAAGAGGCCATACCACCAAAACACCTCCCGCTGCTTGCTCTATGCTGGGCCTGGGCCAGATAATTCCTGCACCCGCCAAACTTAGAACATACCACCTCCTGTTATTACCTTAACCACTGCATGCTGCTCACTCTTACCTCTCATCTTTGCACCAGGTCACCGCCTTTAAAATAAAACCTAACACTATAAGCCCCCTCCGCACCCCTACATGTTACTCCCTTCTTCTTTATCATCCCTTCCATCCACCTTCTTGTCCCCCGAGCTCCCAAAGCCATTTATTTTATTATTATTACCCATCCACTCCTGCTCCAACCGGGGAAATCCTCTCTTCCATTTCTTATATTATCCCCTTGTTCCTTTTTTATATAACCTTTAACCAAAAGTAACCTCCAACATCACCTTCACGCCACCTGCCTTACCATTCCCCTTTCTGAAACACCAATTCACCTTCAGTTCAAAACTTGCTCGCCTCATTGCGCACTGGAGCATCCTTCTGACCATTTCCTCTGCACCGCTGTGAAATAAGGAAGAAACTTCCCTCCACTCTGTAATTGTGTGGGGCGCATACCCCATCACCACTGTACCTTTGCCAGGGGTGGGGCCGTCCAAACTCTCTCCCCACTTCTCCATGGGTGACTGCATTCAGGCCATCTACCCATCGCCACTGCACCGTTGCCGGGGGAGTGCCACCCAAACTCTCTCCCTGCTTCTCTGCAGGTGACAGCATTCCAGCCATCTCCCCCACGCCACTGCACTGGTGCTGGGGGGAACCATACACAATCTCTACTCTGCTTGTGACAGCATTTCCGGCCATCTGCCCATGCCGTTATATCCAGGCCAATAAATGTCCTGTCCCCTTTTGCTCATGCTGCAGGGGTGGGACCACCCTCCCCTCTCCCCACACTGCTGCTCACTGGGATGATGGCATCATGCCAGCTCCCTTCACCCTTGTGGACAAACTTAGGGCCGTACTGAGCCCTCCGACACCGCCGCCAAAGTGTACCTTGTGGTCCTCCTGGGTGGTGCCCCTTAGCATAACCCACACTGCTCCCTATACCCATTCAAGATACCTAACTAACTCACCTGGCCACAGCTCCCACTAGCTGCCCCCCCTTACATGTACCATGGAAACCTGGGACCCAATTGCATCCCCTCTAAAAGCCAGGGGCAGGTAAAGGGCATTCCTCAAACCATGATGGGCAAACCGTGTCTAAACAAGAAAGACAGTGAAAAGAGGGTGCCCACCACCCTAAACTGCCGGCTGGGACGGGGAAGGAAAACATGGGCACCACCACCTACCCACTGAGCACCCACGGTCATGGTCAAACATACTGGCATTCCCTCCCGTTCTCTGCCCATCCTTTTGGAACAGCACCTGTTTGGTCTCTTACAGCAGCATTTTACACAATGGTCCGCACGTTACCTGCTGACAGCTCATTCCTTGCATTATTTACGGTTGACCATGAGAGAATACTATCCTCACATCACAAGTGTGTTCTATTTAATGCTGTTCACGATAATCTGGCTTTGCCAGTAATGGTAGGCCCTGCATTTATGTCAGCGCCCCTCACCTGTCCCGCCCAGTGACAGCTAATATCTATCAGCTGCAGGGCAGAGCGGAGATGGCAACCCCAGCCAAATGGTTTAAAAAAAAATGTTTTAATATATATATTTATAACCCCAAATGCCCAGCAACCTCTAAAGCCACCACAAAACCTCGCCACCCGCACCAAAGTGCCCCCCAGGTCACCACACGCCCGCAGAAAAGCAATTATATATTTTTCTTATAACCCGCTACCCTACCCTAAATACTAACAAAGCCCATCCCTCATTTGGACACCCTGCTCTGCCCCTACCGACCACATCCATGTGCTCCCTAGGCCGACCTCATTCGTGGTGCCGGCGAAGGTCTAGGCAACACGGAATGACATTGACTGCCAAATGTTCCTGAACCTTCGCCAGCACCCATATATATATATATATATATATATATATATTACACAGCCACGTTAGTGGCTGTGTAGTTATGGTTAAGTTGCTAATCCCATAGGAAGAGCACTTTTTGGGTAGCTTACAACTTCGCTCTCCCTGGACGAATCCTCACTAAACTTTGCAAAAAAGGTATATGGTCCACTCTGAATTTTTATGCAAAGTTTGGTGAGGTTTGGTCCGGGGGGGGAAGTTATAGTGGGGGTCCCAAAATTAATTTTTTTTCCCATAGACTGAATGGGGAAAAAACTTTGCTCACGCCTAGAGCCCAAACTGCTGGATGGATTTTCACCAAAATTGCGGCAGGAGCAGCGGCTTGGTCCCGAGAGCGTGCTTTTGTAAATTTGGTGAAAATCCATCCAGTAGTTTTTTTTAAAAGGGCCAAAAAGTAGGTCACAACATTTTTTTGATATCTATGTCCGCTCCGCGGACACACTTCCCTGTTTGCTCCGCGGACAGGACACTGATTGGTTAACTGGCTCGCGTCATGTCTGCGGACATGTCACATGTTCGCTGATTGGCTGGGATGAAGCGTGGGGTGCGTTGGATTGTTTCGATGCGCCCGCCATCTTGGATCCATGTTTGGTGTCTGCGGACATCGCGGTAAAAACATATTAAAAAACACAAAATTGCACTTGTCAAACTTATCAAATAATCTCTGGGAGGTGAGGGGTGATGAGGATGGGATGGGAGATGGCTGCAAGAAGCAAAAAACAGGTGTTTTTTTGTCACGAAAGTCACACGGTAGATTTGGAGGTGTTCCACAATATGTGCCTAAAATACAGGCCAAAGAGATTGCATTTCGGCATTCAAGGGATGGAGACGTATAATCATAGAATTGCGTGCGATTTTGTTCCGAGTACACATACATTGTCAGAAAATATTGCCAGGGTGCCGTGGCCACCTAAAACAGAGCTTGTAGAACAGCTCAAATCCAGGTACAAATGATTACCATCTGTTTTTTTGATCAATATGTCAAACTAGAAATTATATCGTGTCTCCTATTGCTATGAATATATGTATATTGGCCTACGCCAAGCTGCTAACAAGCTGCTTATAAACTACATGTGAATAAACTCGCATTGCAAGATCCTGACCTTAGAAATCATGTAAACTGTCTGTAGTATTTATTATTATAATAGAATCTGCCTGATGACTGAGGGACATGCCTGACCACATCATGGTGTGTAATAATAGAACACTTGGAACTCAGAGGCATACAGGGTTCTAGAAGGATGGACTGTAGTTGAATGATAACTGTCCAGCTCCCTCTGCTACTAGTTGTCTCCCTCCTCCTTTTACTACATTGTAATGTAGTTATATTAACTTAATAAATATATATTACATTTCCACATTGATCGTCTTTGTAATACTTACCGCGGCTACTTCAAGTGGCGACGAAGGTGGGATGGCTCCGGTCGTATTGATGCTGCATCGAGGTACACGGAGCTGCTCCGCTCATGCCCGAGCGTAGAAGCGGCCCCGTTTTGATGTTCCGGAAGGTAATGCTGGGCGATTCCAGTGCGGCATACAAAGGATATGACAGCAGATGCTGGGAATCAGGGAAACACAAAGGAGAAACAAGGTGAACTATGATAAGAAGGTACATAACAGCAAGTATGATATGTGTAAAGCTGTTGGTCAGTTTGTCAAAGTATTACTCCCTCCTGCTCTAAGGAGTGGACCATGTAAATGGTCCAATCCTATTAGAGTTATAGAGGCGTTTCATAATGCTGTCAGGACGGAGGACAAAAGAATATGGAATGTAGAAAGAATTTGGATGTGTGAAAATAATAAGTGTATCAGGAAAGAAATAGGTAACAAGAAAGGAATGAAAGATGTAGGCAAGAATACAGCTAGAAATGTTAAGATATTCAGAAAGTCAAGCAGTGGTGAGGAAAATAAAGTTAATAACACTGTGGAAAAGGGATATGATGGCAAATCTGAGCAAGTTAAATTTTCCTTGCCAAGTAATTCCAGACATGGAGGATGTACGTCCAGAGTTGGCAGATCCTATCGGTTACCAAAGAAGATGGAAGACTATGTGGAGTTCTAGTTAACCAACTGGAACAATTGTTACAGAAATTGTATATAGTTTGTGTGTAAAATTATAAGGAATATAGTTTGTTAATATAATATAAAGGGAGGGAGATGTGTAGTATTTATTATTATAATAGAATCTGCCCGATGACTGAGGGACATGCCTGACCACATCATGGTGTGTAATAATAGAACACTTGGAACTCAGAGGCATACAGGGTTCTAGAAGGATGGACTGTAGTTGAATGATAACTGTCCAGCTCCCTCTGCTACTAGTTGTCTCCCTCCTCCTTTTACTACATTGTAATGTAGTTATATTAACTTAATAAATATATATTACATTTCCACATTGATCGTCTTTGTAATACTTACCGCGGCTACTTCACTGTCATTTTGGGTCAAGCCGCCATTTTAGGTTTTCTTGCTCTATAAAGTCACCATGTGAGCTAAAATGGTAGCCTATGTTATTCAGAACAGAACTCTATTGTCATGACCTCTGTACAGCTAATGTATAACTTGCCTGCAGGCTACTTGTTAGGGTCATGAGCTGAGACCTTGTCCTTCTGCTGACCTGTGTGCAATGGATTACCTGTATCACCGAAACTGATCTATAATTGAATGAGAACACCTGCTTAACTATATTGTATAAATTAAGTCCGGCATTGTAATGTTAGGCCTAGAGCATATATTATTACCATTTCTTCTTGTTAATGTATAAACCTAAAATGAACTAGATTTGACCTGGCAAGGGACCCTAGAGCAGTAACTTATTTATGGAATGGTTAACCTGAAGAAAGGCTGGACAACAGGCTGGAGAAATGTATAAAAGCCTGACTGTTTCAATGAATATTTGCACTCACTGAGCACACCGAACCACGCCGGAGTTCGCTGTGTTGTACTGAGGGTCGATAGCTATCTGAATTTTGTTCTGTTCTTTTGTAACTGGATTCAGTATAAAATAAAGTGCTTTGTTTGTTCCTTTGTAACCTGTGTTTGGTGTGTTTCCTTTTTGGTTACCCTGCCTCATATTATTTCCTTGTTTTCACAGTTGGCGCCCGGAATAGGGACCCTCAAGATTGATGCCGGATTATTGAAGGTTGACGCATGCTATCGGACCGGGATCGGACGGTGTGACATAACGAGCCCGACTGAACGAGACGCGACACCTCAACAGCACTGCACGATCCGTTCCCTG
The DNA here is from genome assembly GCF_040938575.1 of Ambystoma mexicanum. Lineage (NCBI taxonomy): Eukaryota > Metazoa > Chordata > Amphibia > Caudata > Ambystomatidae > Ambystoma > Ambystoma mexicanum. The sequence continues at coordinate 686,314,343 of NC_090939.1, forward strand.
GACGATAGCCGCGTGGTCTGAGACGGCATTTTGACGAGGGTCAATTTTTTGAGGCGGGCAGATTTGCCGAAATCACCATACACAAGGTAAAATTCGTTAGGTAAGTCCTTTGTAAACCGATCGGTCCTCCTTAGGTTTGGTCAGGTGAGTCGTTACCCGACTCTTAATTCAACCCTGACAATTTGAATTTGGCGCATTGTATCTGCAGACACAATTATTGACCAGGTAACACTGAGTATTTAAGAAATGCCTGGGAAATTGTCTAGCTGCTTTAAGGCATTATTCCGCAGCGACAGACAATCTTTGGAATTTAGCCGTCCGGCACCACAGGAGGGGTCACCGGCATGTACTATGTACTGTAAGCATGGCATTGGAAGTGTAGTATTTAATAAAATTTGGCACAGACAAACCAGACATGCCTCCGAACTTCAGTAGCCAGTCAATGGTAGTTTTGAGATCCCTCGTATTGAATATTTAGAGTCAGTCTTGTTAAAAAAGAAGGCCAAACCTGCAGCATTTGATGTTTTGCAAAATTGGAAAAGAGAAGCGTTGCAGCAGCTTAAAAGTAGGGAAAAACATGTGCGCCGTCATAAAACAAATGCTGAAAAGGCGTTGTTATATGATCAGGACAAACAGTCCGAGTCGGTTAGGAATATGGACAGGGCTTTCTCACTCGGTATTCAGAAAATCTATCCTTCTAAAGATCTTCATGTTTCTGATGAGTTTATCGACAAATTGTTAAATGAAGGAAGGCCTGGTGCCTCTGCACCACCTCCGTATGTTCCTCTTCCTCCTGCTGTACCTCTTCCTGCTGTTATTCCTGCTCTTCCTGCTCAACATGTTGTTCCTATTCCTCCGGTTGTTGTTCTTCCACCTGCTCCTCTGCCTCTTCCCATTGCACCAGTAATAGTACCTCCATTGAATTTGCCTGCACCCTCACTCCCAAGTAGTTCTGTACCGCTTGTAGTTGATCAGGGTGCGGGGTCGAGGATTGTTACTCGTAATACTGTTCCTACAGAAAAGAAACAGGATTTGTTTGCATGGGCTAAGCATTGTGTGGAGAGAGATGATCGAGCTAATGTTCTTGCCACACTTTCTAATATGGATATTTTTCCTGAGAAAAATGTTTTCATTGAAGGTTTAGGGATTCATTTATGTGTAATGTGGGGTAAATTAAATAATGCAGACCTCCCACAAGGTTTGAGGGACCTGAATACTTTAGCGTTTTCAAGAGGCACTGTGGAGAAGGTACATGAGCATGTTGAGAGGATATTTGAGTATAGAAAGGAGTTGGAAAGGTTACGGAATGAGGATGACGAAGAAGAAAGTATGTATGTACAGAAACAATGTCTTCCGTGTCGTAAATCGACATCTGAGGAGGCGCGAATTTGTACAAAAGATGCGATTAGATAGATTTCAGACATATCGATAACTCCAGTTGAGGTATATGACACATACAGTCAATATACGCTAGAAATGCAGAGGAAAGTGATACAGGTAATGGTAGAGTACCTGCAGGATAAATGTTTAAAGAGAAAGGTTAGTTGTCCCACAGAGTTATTGAGCATTTATAAGAGAGCTTTTTCACTTGACACTTCTTCAACTGCTTTAGCGCTCGACTTAGCTCTGTTGCTTAGTAAGCGTTCAGAGTTGCCTACATCTCAGTTGCCTATGAGAGAGGTTCCTCCGACATTTGTCCCAAAGGTTGAGATTCCTGCTAATGCTGCAGCAGGTACACCTGCTGTGGACATTCCTGCACATTATGTATCGCAGTTTGTTCACGTCCCGTTTTCACGACAGGAAGTGAATACCATTAGACAAACTATTCCTGACATTAGGAAAAATCCGACAGGGTTCTATAAAGAGATAGAGTCCGTTTTGCAGTCCTCAGTGTTTACCCTAGGCGACATTGATTTGCTATTCCCTGTACTCCTGCCTGTAGATTTGTGGAAACAAGTTAGAACTATAGACGATGTACCAGGGTTGGGAGATACATGGGCTAACATAGTTAGGCTTGATGGGGAAAGGCCAGCTGGTGAGAGACCACCTCAGGTGATACTAACTTTGCCTGACAGAATCATTGCAAAACTGAAAACTATAATCCCCGAAAAGAGAATTATTTGGGACAAGCTTACGGCCTGTGTCCAAGGAAAATCTGAGGGTGCTACCGAGTTCTTTAATCGGTTCGAACAGGTATTCTCGGATTTCAGTGGACAAGACTTAGGCACAGATTCTGGGAAAAGATTATTTGTGGACAAATTTGTACGTGGATCGCTGCCTGACATCCAGTCACAAATTATGTCTTCTGAGAGCGCTTGGCTCTCAAAATCCCAATCAGAAGTACTGCACATGGCACAGTACTACGAGAACCGTGTCAATAATGAAAAAGATAGAGTCGAGAAGAGAAAAGGTGATTTGAAGACTAAAGTATTGTTACAGCAAATTGTTAGAGGCCCCAGAGGGGGTAGTTCGCAGATTAGAGGTCAGTATGTTCCACAAGGGAATGTGCCCTTGGGTCCTGTGAATATTAACCAGTGTGCCTATTGTCGCCAGGAGGGTCATTGGCGTGCACAATGCCCCGTCCTTCGACAGAGGTCGAATAACACATTTGGAAATATGGGTAGATGATCCAGAGGTCGCCCGGGTGTAGGGGGCCCTGGTAGAGGCCAGTTTTCGCAGGATCCCCAGCAACCTTTTTCACAGGATAATCAGACTTCGAGTGTGGATACTAGAAACATATTTGATCATCCTTCTGCTGCATATCTATCTGAAGAGCTTCCTTTTGATGATATCTTGTTTCGTTAGGATTGCCTGAAGCAGGGTTTGGAACCTACACCTATTCCCGTTAGTCAGAAAGGTCCCTACGTTGAAATGTTAGTGGGAAATAGGAAACATCAATTTTTAATAGACAGTGGAGCACAGAAGTGCTCCATTGATCATTCTCGGGTTCCAAACATTCCACTGTCAGGGCAAACCAATGTTTCTGTAGGGTTTTCTGGCACACCAGTTGTTTGTCCGGTTTCTTCACCGGTACCTACTTCTTTGGGTCCCTTTACGGACCACTGTCCATTTCTCTTGACTTCGAATTGTGGAGAGAATTTGCTGGGGTTGAATCTGTTGAAGGAATTAAATGCGGTAATTCATTGTTCTTCTGATGGAGTGCGTTTGACGATTTCACCACAGCAATGTTCTGTTTCGCAATTCTTGACTAGGCCTTTGCCGCCAGAATTCAGTAATGTACCAGAGTGTTTGTGGGCAGTTGATGACAATGATGTCAGTGTTTTGCAGATTGAGCCCGTTAAAATAGTTTTGAAACATGGAATTAAGCTGCCCCGTATTCCAGAGTATAAGATCTCAGTTGAAGGCGAGCGAGCTTTGAAGAGCATTGTTTCCGATTTTGTGCATCGTGGGGTGATTGAGGAGATTGCAGGAAGTTTGTGCAATAGTCCGATTTTACCCGTGTACAAAAAAGGTGATAATACAATTCCATTTCGTTTTATAATTGATTTACGTGCCATTAATAAAGTCGTCGCTCCGCAATTTCCAATTGTGCCTGATGTGACGACAATATTAACCATGATTCCAGCTACAGCTACTCACTTCAGTGTTGTGGACCTAAAGAATGCTTTCTTCAGTATTCCTATACATGAGGATAGTAGATACTTGTTCGTGTTCACCTTAGGGGGACGCTCATTCACATTTACTTGTGCACCTCAAGGTTATACTGAGAGTCCTAGTATTTATAGTAGGGCTTTGAAAGAGCAGCTTGATACCCTTGGATTGCCCCCTACTTGTACGTTGCTTCAATATGTTGATGATTTGCTTTTAGCCGCTGACTCTGAGAGCTCTTGTAAAGAGGGCACTGTGTTGTTGCTCATCCATCTATCTAAGCATGGTCACAAAGCTTCGCTTAAAAAGTTTCAATATTGTTGCCAGGAGGTTGCCTATTTAGGCTATCTCCTGTCAAAGGAGGGAAGAAGATTGACACCTGAAACAATAAAACACATTTCTGGCATGTCTGTCCCAAGTACACAAAAGGAAGGTAGAGCCTTGATAGGTATGGCTTCTTACTGTAGGTTATGGATCCCAAACTTCTCACTAGTGATAAAACCGTTGTTCGCCTTGACGAAGAAGGGTATTTCTTCGCCATTGCCATGGAATACGGAGCATCAACATTCATTCGAGTTGCTCAAGACTGCATTATGTTCGGCGCCAGTTTTGGGCACACCGAAACTATGAGAAGGCCTTTGTGTTGTTTGTGCATGAATGTGATGGATGTGCTTTGGCTGTATTAACACAGGAACATGGAGGGAAGAATAGGCCATGCGGTTACTACTCTTCCGCCCTTGATCCTGTTGCATGCGCTTTGCCAAGATGTTTGCGCGCTGTCACTGCTGCTGCTGCGTCTGTAAAACAGAGTGAGGGAATGGTCCTAAGCCATGATTTAACCCTGATGGTGCCTCACTCTGTAGATATTCTATTGAACAAAACCCAAACGCAACACCTCACTTACGCACGACTGACAAGATATGAATTAATCATGTTTGCTCCCCACATTCAAATTAGGAGGTGCTGCGTTCTTAATCGGGCTGAACTCCTACCTTTCCCGCAAAATACTGTTTGCGGTTATGAAGACTCACATGACTGCCTGTATACTACTGAACAAGATACAGAAGGCAGAGTTGATTTGAAGGACACTCCTTTGGATAACCCACAAGGGGAGCTGTTTTGTGATGGCTCCTGCTTCAAACTACTGGATGGTACATCCATAGCTGCTTATGCAGTCACTACATTGAGTACGGTTGTAGAGACCAAGAGAATTACGCATAACTCTGCGCAGGCCGCAGAGATTATAGCATTGACTCGAGCTTGTGAGCTTTCCGAAGGGCTAACAGTAAACATATATACTGATAGCCAGTATGCCTTTGGGGTGGCTCACAACTTTGGGAGACTTTGGTCAGAGACAGGGTTTTTAACTTCGCATGGCACCAAGATCCAACATGGCTCCCTGATAGTACAATTGCTTTCAGCGCTTGCGCTCCCTAGTCAGTTAGCAATCATTAAGTGCGCAGCACATCGCAAGATTATAGATGATGTAGGGAAAGGGAATGCTTTCGCTGATCAAATAGCTAGACAAACTGCCTCTGATCACTTCACGGAGATGTATGTTTCAAGGGAGACTGTAGATGCCTATGCAATGGATGAGGGTGTTGGGTCTGTACGGGATATCCAAGCCGATGCCACATTAGAAGAATCCAAGAGGTGGGCTGAGGGCTTGGGGAAACTCGATGATGATGGGTGTTGGGTGGACATGGTTGAAGGGAAATGGTTGCTTCCTAATGCCTATATAGTAATGATGGTTACCATGGCACACAGTCCCACACATGTGTGCGCTCAACAAATCACGAGAATGTTAGAGAAAGTCTGGGTAAATGATAAGATTTCAAAAATTGCCCAGCATTATGTCCAAAATTGCATGATTTGCCTACAACACAATGTGGGAAAGGGGACAGCAACTCCAAGAGGTAGCTTTGGGCCTCCTTCTGTCCCGTTTGAAGTGATTCACTTTGACTTTATTGAAATGGAGCGATGTAACAATCTAAAATATGTCCTTGTGGTCATTTGCGCCTTTAGTAAGTGGGTCGAGGCTTTCCCTGTTAAAGACGCTACAGCCATGGCCACTGCAAAGACCATGTTAAAGGAATTCTTCCCATGGTTCGGTTTGCCGAGAGCTATCTGGTCGGATAATGGTCCGCATTTTATCGCTGCTGTAATTCTACAGATATGTACGGCATTGCAAATTGACAAACGATTCCATTCGGCCAGACATGCTCAGAGCGCCGGATTAGTGGAAAGACACAATGGTATCATAAAAAACAAGCTCGCTAAGACGTGTGCCGGCACCAAACTAAAATGGCCGGACGCCTTACCGATCGTGTTACTAGCCATGCGTACAACCCCTCAAACTAAGACTGGGCTCTCTCCATTCGAGGTGGTAATGGGGAGACCTGCCAATATCTGGGGTCTTCCGAAGCCTAGGGCATTGAGGAATGTAGAAAATGTATTGCTTTCAGACTATTGTAGCCAGTTGACTAAAAACCTATATTTCATTTATCACCAGGTACGAGACGCTTTACCCGAGCGATACGAGGGCCCAGGCCACAGTATACAACCTGGAAGTTGGGTTTTGGTCAAATCCTTTGACCGATCTTCCTGCCTTGCACCTCGGTGGCGGGGCCCGTTCCAGGTCCTGCTGGTCACCCAAACAGCGGTGCGTGTCGCAGGCCGGAAGCATTGGATCCACGCGACGCATGTCAAGAAACTTCCTCACCCAGTGCCACACGTTACAGAAGAAACAGAACCCCTCGCTAACGCTGCAACCAATGATCCCAAAGCAGTGAGTAGCACTGAGAGTGCGTGGGAGAATCTTTCTGAGCCCGTGAGGCTTGGGGAAGCTGCCATTTTGTCTCCGCACTCTCCGAAAATTTTGCTCCCGGAAATTGCTGTTCCAACTTCACTTGCCTCTGATACTTTGCTTCCAACGGGAAGTGACGACATCTTGTTCTCGGATCAAACAATACCAGGCACAACAAGATACAACTTTCGGCCACGAAGATAGACATACGGCACGGTTCGGCTGTGCATTCAAGGAAGGAAAGGATCATCAAGGGCTTGCTTTTGCCCAAAAAGTTGAGGAAGGGGATTCTGTTGGCTAGGGGTTGTGGAAGGACTAAGAAGCCACGCGACCGTAGTGTCGCCAGCAACGAACATTGGGGTCGTCAATTGAAAATCTACAATGCCTGCTACCGCCACCGCTGCTGCTCGTATTGGATGTATAAATAAGGGGGTGACCAACTCGGACAATGACAATGTGCCTGGGCCCCGAAAACGTATTGCTGTGTTTTTATGATAATATTTGGTTTTATAATAGTCACTGTCTTAGGCCTTTGGTATTTCGAAGAAACTCATCCTTTAGAGTCTTTGCTGCTGACTGAAATTGTACCCACTGTTCCTACAGCTTTTGTACATTTGCATACTCTGTCAACTAGGGACTCACAGCATGGACAGAAGTATCACAATAATACCTTGTTGCTCATAATGAATGCAACACATGCAATCTTTAACAGAACTAATTGTTGGATCTGCTCGCATTTACCGCAACATGGGGATAAGGGGCTAGGTTGGTATATTCACCCTGTACCTTTGACAACTGCTTGTTATGCTTCACTTAGAGCACTGTTCTTTGGCCGATGGAACGATAGCATCTCGGGGAACTTTGATGGCACTAATTTGAATAGTTTTGAGAAACGTGTTCTGACTCCCCTGGGATGCTTGCTTTTCGCAAATAGGAGTAAGCTCAATATTGCTTCTATTAGACCTTCTGATAGACTGTCTCGTCCTTTCCAATCTTTGATTTCCTTTAAAATGGCTCCAATAGGCAATAATGATGCCGTGCCTCCTTCTTATACTGTTAACCATAGCCCCGATTCAGTTTCTTTCTGCATACAGAGGAATGGCACCCGGTCAATGGGAGATTTTAAAGGTTGTGCCAACGTTGCAAATTTGACTGGGGAAGACAGACCTTTGTATGTAGGCGAACCTATCTATTTTGTTTGCGGTAATGTAGCATTTCCATGGTTGCCCAGGGATTGGCAGGGAACTTGTTATCTAGGAATCCTGTTACCTGGGGTGTTTATAGCAAGTACTGTAGAGGTTTCGAAGGCTCGTCCACGGCGGGATAAGAATGGCGACACTCCAGCACAGGTTTTAGGAGATGTAGCGAAATCATTCCTTCCATTCTTTGGGCAGATAGCGAATTCCGAGGATATCAGGAAACTAGCGAGAGTACTGGAGAGAACCATCAACCGGACCACAGATATACTCTATAATATGACTTTAGAGCAGAAAGCGATCAGATTGGTAGCGCTTCAGAACTGGATGGCATTAGATGTCATTTTGGCTGAACGTGGTGGAGTATGTAAACTAGTGGGGTCCGCTTGCTGTGTTTTCGTACCGGATTCCTCCCCAACTATTTTTAAGGCAATACAGAATCTGCACATTTTTAGTTCAGAAGTGCATGTTCCCGAGGGAAATTGGGATCTTAGCGCTTGGTTCTGGGACTTCTTGCGGTCTTGGGGTTGGAAAGTGCTTTCAGTCTTGCTGATTATTTTGGGAATTCTGCTATTTCTTTGTTGTTGTATCCAATGTCTTCCAAGTATATGTTCAATGCTAGGGGGATGTTGCGCTCAGGCGATAGGTACAATAGGACATAAAGTGCATGCCCCGGATAAAACCTCTAAGGAGTATGTACTGAAAGAGATCTTAGTAAAAGATCTAATGGCGATAGATATTTCTGACAGCTATTCAGGGTGTATGGACGATGACACATGGAGTTATTTGCAGGGAGATTAGAAGTAGTTTAGCACTTGGCATAGGCCAAAAGGAGGGTTTGTCAAACTAGAAATTATATTGTGTCTCCTATTGCTATGAATATATGTATATTGGCCTACGCCAAGCTGCTAACAAGCTGCTTATAAACTACATGTGAATAAACTCGCATTGCAAGGTCCTGACCTTAGAAACCATGTAAACTGTCATTTTGCCACCATTTTAGGTTTTCTTGCTCTATAAAGTCACCATGTGAGCTAAAATGGTAGCCTATGTTATTCAGAACAGAACTCTATTGTCATGACCTCTGTACAGCTAATGTATAACTTGCCTGCAGGCTACTTGTTAGGGTCATGAGCTGAGACCTTGTCCTTCTGCTGACCTGTGTGCAATGGATTACCTGTATCACCGAAACTGATCTATAATTGAATGAGAACACCTGCTTAACTATATTGTATAAATTAAGTCCTGCATTGTAATGTTAGGCCTAGAGCATACATTATTACCATTTCTTTTTGTTAATGTATAAACCTAAGATGAACTAGATTTGACCTGGCAAGGGACCCTAAAGCAGTAACTTATTTATGGAATGGTTAACCTGAAGAAAGGCTGGACAACAGGCTGGAGAAATGTATAAAAGCCTGACTGTTTCAATGAATATTTGCACTCACTGAGCACACCGAACCACGCCGGAGTTCGCTGTGTTGTACTGACGGTCGATAGCTATCTGAATTTTGTTCTGTTCTTTTGTAACTGGATTCAGTATAAAATAAAGTGCTTTGTATGTTCCTTTGTAACCTGTGTTTGGTGTGTTTCCTTTTTGGTTACCCTGCCTCATATTATTTCCTTGTTTTCACAAATAAAGTTTTTAAGAATCGTCCAAATAAAGCATTCAATCTATCTGTTAAAATGTATCTTCTTTGAGGTGCTAACTTTAGAGACAATGGGGAGGGGCAAACTTACTTGTGTGGGGGCATCTAATTTCTTTACACATTCTAATGAGCCTATTGTAGTGCAGCTTCGATGTTACAATCAGTTATATCTCTCTTTCACTTATAAAACCACTCAGAAACCACACACTTAAACTCTGCGGTAAAAATGAACGGCCTCCTGCCCCTACTCTTACAATCACTCCCCTGACATGCAAGAATGAACACCCATCTGATTTCAATTGCCTAAAAATGTATGCATACGTTGAAGGTGCTAACAATAAAATGTTTACATTGCCAATTGCCGGTCATTTGTTAAATGTGTTGCTGTCACCACCATTTATTTTCTGTGGCTTGTCCTTCTAGGGCTCTGTTCATTTTACCAAACATGATGGACGGGAGAGTATCACTGAAGCTGATCATGGGTATTTTCCTGGGTTCTGCTTGATTCACTCAAGGTGAGGGATTGGGTGCACATGGGTGGGTGGGCATTCATTCTAACCTGTGGCTGTTCCCACTGTTTATACACACCCTCTCATTTGTGTCTGATATGGTGCTTCTTAAATGCCTGTGTGTGCCTCAGCATGTGACTGGGTGCAACACAATGATGGGTGCAGCTTTGTGTCTGTGTGTGTCCTGTGTAGTATCTTAGCAAAACCAAGCAGCATGGGGAAATTGATGTGCTGGTGCTACACCCAGAGCGCGGCAAATAAATGGCTGTTAATGTCTGTGTTAAAATAATAATGGAGTCAGACTGGCGCCCGCTAGAGTCTGGCACCTCAGGCAGCCACCTGCACTGCCTGATGCAAAGACCGGCCCTGCACGTGCATCAGAATTACAGTTCTCATGGATGCGGTGAGGCAAGTTGTTGCAAACTAAGAATTTATGTTGAATCTGAGTGAAGGTCACCAGCTTTGAATGTTTGCTTGCAAACTGAGGAAGCCCACACATTGGACACACAGTATAAGGTCCAATTGTTTTTTGACCTTGAGAGAAAGGGACCAATCCGAAAGGAATTGAATGAAAGGAGGTTTGTAATAATGTATGGTATGATAAGGTTATGCATTCCAAAACTGGACTAAGGAACATGTAAATTCAGTTTATGAAAAATCGTTTATACCCGAACGAGCATCAATTTATTATTATCTGACCATTATTTTGGGTTACATACTACTTGTTTGTTTTGTGTGGCATTTTGCAATGAAACGCAAGTACAACCTTTGTGTGTAGTGGTCTTTCTAACGTGCACATGGGCAGTCCAGCATCGAGGTGCATGTAGACCACCACTTGGTTCCCCCAGGTTCAACGCTAATATTTCAATAAAATGCCATCTATGAGCAACTCGAATTGTGTACCACTTTCCACATTGTTTTCTCTCTGTTGAGATTGTTTCATGTCTGTGCTAATCGTTAGTTTAAACTCTATGCCGAATTAATAAGCCAATAGCTAAATTGTAATAAAGATTGGCTAGTGAGACACATTTCTGTTATGTTTTTCGAAACAGGTACATCCTGCCATTCTGCGATTGTCATAGATTCCAGATGCCAACTGACAGGTTTTTTAACCGGCAGCTGCAGATACCTGTTAACAACTGGATGTATTTGACTGTTTTTTGGGATGATCGCAAGGGCCCATATGCCCTTACGCTGTACTAGCGATTAGGAGCAACATAACATACTTTACGGTGGTCTAGCCCCAAGTTGATGCACAAGCCCTGGAATTCACTGTTACGACTCAAGCGCTTCTTTTACCCAGAACGAACACCTTGTGTAGGCAAAAAGAACAATGCCTGACTCACGATAAACATTTTGGATCGCGAGCGAAGAAGCAAATTTGCTATTTGATTGAATATGCAATAGTCGGATGTTCTCAGAGCGTTTATTATGAAATAAAAGTAGTTTACAAATTGTACAGTCTTGTTGTTTCCTTTTAAAGTACAGTTTAATATTTTGAATTGTGACGTGCTGTGTTGTGAGTCGATGTGTGTTGATTTTCGGGTTCTGAGTCACGTCACGTAGGTGATTATGGGCGCGATTGGCTATACTGCCGAGGAACGTCACAGAGAAAGGTGGAGAACATCACTAGGTTTGTTGATGTGAGGGTCATGGGCGGGGCATATGATTTAGTGACGTCAGGGCAGTTTACCTTAGGCCGATGCAGCAATGGATAAGATTAGCACATGATGGCCGCACCGTGCTGCCAGATTTTGCATGTTTACAAAAGAGGAAAACTAATGTAAGGTGCATTGAAAATGTTTGTGCGATCGATCAACGTATGTATAAAAATACATGCCCGAACCCTCGGGACAATAATATTTTCTGAGCATTGCACTTGTCAAACTTATCAAATAATCTCTGGGGAGGTGAGGGGTGATGAGGATGGGATGGGATATTTATGACCTGATTACGAATGAGTTTACAAAATTTGGTGGGATTCTGTCATGAGGGGGGAACATTAGAGGGAGTCCCAAAATAATGTAATGGCTTATAAATGAGCTGCCATTTGACAAATCTACACTTAATTAGGCAAACTGATAATAGATGTAGATATACATGTTTTTGCAATGTCTGGTGGGATTTTGTGCAGAGGGGGAAAATTAGAGGGGGGGTGGTAAAATAATGTAAAGGGTTATAAATGAGGTGTCATTTGATGAATCTACACCTCTTTTGGCAAACTGATAATAGATCCAGATATAAATGTTTTAGCGACGTTTGGTGGGATTTTGTCAACAGGGGACAAAATAACAGGGGGGTGCCAAAATAATGTAAAGACTTATAAATGTGGTGCCATTTGAGAAATCTACACAAAGGTTTGCAAAAAGATTATAGATCTAGATATAAATGTTTTCGTAAAGTCTGAATGGATTTTGTGAAGTGGGGGCTAGATTATATGACGATTGTATGTGCATTCATTTGACACTTTTGAAAAAAGAAAACGTGGGTGAATTTCCAGCAAACTTGCGTAAGGCGCATTGGCAAGGATCTACAAGCATGGTTTTGCAAATGTGCCAGTGTTTTATTATTTGACAAGTGTCATAATGTAGTTACAAAAAATAGCGGTAGAGCTTTAGTGACTGAGGGGTAGCCTGTGGCCGTGGGCAGTGGCCAGATTGTCCGGTTCATGGAATAAGGTCATGATCCGGACATTCTGCCTACTGGCCATGACCAGAAGGGACAAAACATAATTAAGTGGCCATGTCCACCTGGGACTGGCTTTGTGGTGAAGTTATTCGAAATTAGGATAGATCTGAAAGGTAAGACATTTTTTTTTTTGGTAATATGGACATAGGTTTCTCTTTTTGACTTCTGCAGGCTGCCATGGAAAGCAAAGAGGGCCCTGTATGGAACCCTCGCCATCTATTTCCATGGTGGCCATGTTGGAAAAGTATTTTCCTTCCTACACCGGGACGCCACAGGCAAAATCCTCTTTTTTAGCACCTCGCGTTCCCGCTTTGAGAACCTAGGTTGCTAATGGCCTTCATCCCCCATTTCAGGGGCTGGAATGGGGGGATAATGGTCCAGAGACCTCGTTATCCACCCTCGCTTCGCTTGGGCTGATAACTTGGGCTGCTGGCACGGTATCCACCATTCCAGTCCCTGGAACGGAGGAAGAACGCCACAATATTCCCATTAGCATAACACAAAATGCAAATGGAAATGTTGGAAAATCTTATTGAGTCTATGTACTTTACTGAGAAATATAAAGTAGATTGAGTCTATAAGTTTTTTCTTTAGTTCTATTTTTTAACTGTGAAAGGTGGTTCCTAAAGGAACATTTATTTTGTTTTTGGATGCATTTATTTTGGCAGGAGAGCTTAGAACGAAAGATGGGGAGGGAAATGAGGGAACAGGCACCAAACACTAATATGGAGGGGTAGGTGGACAGAGGAAAATGTTGCGCATATGTTATTTCTAAGGTAGGGGGCAGTGTTTCTCATGCTCCTTGATTACAGAAGTGGTAGTGTCTCTTGGGGAGGAGGGATGGCATTAGCTGATTCTATTTTAAGATAAATAGCAGTTTTGCTTAAAGTATGTACTGTGTACTACATTATTAATGGATGAGTAGGAATAGGTGTTGGAGCTGTGCAAGGAAATTTTGAAGTTGAAAGTTCCTAAATCCGTAGAAAATGCAGTTCCGAATTGTTCGCGAAGCACAGATCTTATCGTGCAGTGCGTACGTGTTCTCGGACACGTCATCATGCCGCGCGCCAGCTTATGGTCATGTGGCAATCTCCGGAAGCTCTGCAATGAAGTCAGATGTTTGTAGACATTATGGTTAAGTTGCACTAATAAAAACCTGTGAAATTCAATGAAAAGACTTTGTTAAGGGGACGTTATGGTTAAGTTCCACTGATAAAAACCTATAAAATTCAATGAAAAAACTTTGTTGAGGGGACATTATGGTTAAGTTGCACTACTAAAAACCTATGAAATTCAGTGAAAAATCTTTGTTAAAGGGACGTTATGGTTCCAAGTAAAACCGAAAACCCCTGAAATTCGCAAGTTATGGTAAGCTAAGCAACCCTAACTCGCGCCACCACCGTGCACTGCTAAGACTAACACCCAGGACATCAAAGATGACATCACAAATGTCATTGATGACATCACTGATGACATCACATGTGCATTTACCTTTCATGAAAAGTCTGCACAAGGGATTCTTATTGTAATGTTAATAAAAAAGTGTCAAGGATCATTTGAATAAATATCATGAGGTACGTAGTGCATTAAGTAATGCATTAATTCAAATAGAATTGTATTATAAAGTGTTTTCCAATATACTAAGGTACACATGTAGTAACATAGGCATAGTGTGCAGCAGACATGATGAAGATTCAATATTAATAATCTTGCCATGTTAAATACTCAAATTATAAATGCTTTCTTATTAGAGTCTTACATACTGTGAAACTTTTAATAAGTACCTATTCAAACCCACTTACTCCATTATTGCATTACTGCACACAAAACACAAACAGACAACAACACATACAAATAGAGCATATACAGGGTAAGTGAAGTAAACAAAAAACAGCAGTATTACCCGATAATCTTCATAACCTAACTGATTATCTTCATGCACAGAAATTATCAAAGCTACGACTTCCCTATGTATAACTATCACATATTGTAACTAGACCCTAAGGAAAGTAGTGTAAGTGCAATGTGTACAAATATGACCATATCTAGGGAAAGTACAGTAATCAAAAAACAACAGAACTATAAAACAGTGTTGATAACCTTACTAATCATCTTCATACATAGAAAGCATTGCTGTCTTCCAAGTCTGTGTTTTCCCCTTTGTATATGTTTCATATGCTTTGAGTGGACCCGCAGTGAATTACTGTAAGAACATATTTGAAGTATAAGTCTATAAATATAGTACTTTGTACTATAGTATAGTGAATTTTTAGTTCCTGACTGTTACTGGCCTAGATATATCAGTAAAGGAAAAAGAGTGAGCCAGGCATGTGATGTCATCAGTGATGTCATCAATGACATTTGTGATGTCATTTCTGATGTCCTGGGTGTTAGTCTTAGCAGTGCACGCTGGTGGCACGAGTTATGGTTGCTTAGTTTACCATAACTTGCGAATTTCAGGGGTTTTTCGGTTTTACTTGGAACCATAACGTCCCTTTAACAAAGTTTTTTCACTGAATATATAAATATCCTGAGGAGGCACTCTACCCGACCTGGTTCACTGGCCAAGGTGCAGCGCCCAAATCCTCCCTGGGGAGCAATGCATACCATGTGCTCCCCACGGCCCCCCTTCCCCACAGAAAGTTCTATTCTGATTCTCTAGTTCTGTTTTGAACAGTCTCACAACATCTCTTTGCTTTTGTATCGCATCCCTCAGCTTCTGTTCAGCTAAGGCCACCTTTCTCTCCACTTGGAGAAATGCTCTTTCCTCTAGGTCTGCTCCAGGGTTCTTGGGACCTTACAGAGGCATGGGACCTGACTGAGGCTTGGGACAGTTAGGGCCTCTAAGGGTTCTGAGAAACTACAGCACCTGCTCTTCATGCGGAATGTTCGGGAGGGCAAACCACATTACACAATAAACTAGCCTTTCATAGTAAACTAACCATACACTATATACATTGTCATACAAATATGTTGAGAAATGGGAGTATGGCTTTAGTTTCATTCTCCCCATTCTGCATGCAAAGTCACAATAGCATCATGCAGATTAATGTGAGCCTAACAAGTCCTCCTAGGGTTTTAAAGACATAGGGCCTCATTACAACCCTGGTGGTATGAGGTTAACGGCGCCGTATAGCGGCATGGCTACCGCCGAGGTCGTAATGAGGCCCATAGTCATTATTTCATAAAGCATGCAACATTATGCACCCTTCTCACTTCTGATCACTCCCTCCCATTCACATTTATAAAGGGACAAAAGTCCCTGCTAATATTATCCCCCTCCCTCCCGTCAGTGCGTAACGGCTCACATTGTACTCTGTTGATACGTGAGGACCCTCTGCTGCCCGGCTCTCCTTGGGACATTGTCCTGGCAGCGGGACACCTCTACCATTCGGAACGGGTAAGGTGTCCTGCTGCCAGGACAATGAGCGTGCTGAGCAGGAATTGCTCAGAAAACATTGTCCGGCCAGCGGGACACTTTTGCTGTTAGGCACCCTCTTTGAGGTGCTGAATGGGAGAGGTGTCCCAATGACAAATGTCCCAGTCTGGCTCTTAAAAGAGCTACGGGGGGTAGCTTGACCACCCCTTGCGACTCTCCCGCTTGGTACTCCACTGCTTGGAGCCATTTTAACACAGGAAAACCTATCTTAATTTTAATCAGTCAGAATCTTGGAGAAAAAAATCAATCAGCACGTAGACATATAAGGTGCTGTGCAGAACCCAAGTTTGGAGTTATATGGCATTTAAACATCTATATCAATTATACTTGGTCACCTACCGCACTGCATTAATCAATGGTTTCTGCCTTTGAATGAAAGGAAAAATCAGGCAAATTGCTGACATTCCAGTGAATCTGGTCCTTCCGGCCATGGCTTTATAGTTCAGCTAGGTGAAGTCAACATAGCCCAAAGTTTCAGGTATCAGGGGGTGATCAAGTCTGGTCTGCTCAATGGACGTTGCGCCACTGTGTCCAGGTGTTATTGTAAATGTACATATAAATGTTGTGTGCACACAGTGTATGTCAGTGGAAGTGCTGGGTGCATTTGTGTCTGAGTGAGTGTGTGAGTGAGTATGCGCAATCATATGTGTGTTGACTTTTATGTATGAATGAATGATCAATAATGCTTTGTTTGTATGGTCTAGTGGAATTAAGTTTGTGAATGTTATGTTGCATCACTGGGTGCATGGCAGGCCGGCTGAAGATGTTTGGGGGCCCAATTGAATTTTAAAGATATGCCACCAGTTTTATGAAAGTCATAACAGAGCATCAGCAATGGACTCTTGTGGTGTAGTAGTTTAGTGTTATCCCTCAGGGATTTAGGTTGTTTGACCGACGTACAAAATCACGGCGCAATTAACCGTAGTAATTTTTGCTGCAAATATGTTTTTACATCGGTAAAAAAAAAACGATTCCATGTCCCCTCAAATCACTAGTACACCTATAAACCCCCTTACTTACCTTTTCTTCATCCGCTGCCTTTCCTGTAACCTGCAGCATCTGAGCCATCCATTTAACGCGGGTCGGATCTGACGCTGCAACGTTCCTTTTCCTATTTTTTGTTGGGACCCGTGCCTCCAATGCTGAGGAAACGGGGGACACCCCTGCAACCGCCAAAGCCAACAACACTGAGCACGGGCTGAGGGGGCCACCCCTGCAACCACTGCTCTTCATTTTCTGTATCTTTGGCTTCGAACTAATGGTGGTGACCGAATTCGGTCAAATCTACCATTCTACCACATTTTCTTTTAACTATTTGGTCGAAACGATCCCTCCGAGCCACCATCCTTCCCCCCCTTCACCACCCCTTTCCTTCAGTTGTCATGTCCCCCCCAACGTTTTCAGCAAAGTTACTCCACTGACATTGACAGTGAATCTAACGTTAAATGCATACTTTTATTTTGGCTGACTAAGCTGTTCCAAATCCATCAGGGTGTAGAATTGACTTCTCCTCTGCAGTAGTACAAGGATGAGCAGAGGATAAAGTGCTTACTCAGACCTCATACCTTTCCATGCCAAGAGCCAACACAAGCATTTTGGTAAAACAGGCACAGGTTAGAGGGAAGGATATGCTTTCAAGAGGGGAGTGAATGTGACACAGTAGCAACCCAAACAGCAAAGTATAACATCCCAAAATAAAGGAATGTCCAATTAAGGTTCTAAAAAAATAGATATACTTTAAACACACCATATGCAATAATGACTAAATATAAAAAACACTACAAAAGCCCACCCCTGTAGAAAGAAAACACAAGATGCAACAATAACAATAAGTGTAATGAGATAGGGGAGAAAAGGCAATAAAAATCACAATGTTCAAAAAGGATATGTTCTTGAGTTGCAAAGGAGATTATTATGATCTAGCCAGTCTCTAGGGCCCAAAATGAACCAAAGGGGCAGTTGTCAGGCAATAATACCTTTTCAGTATCTTGTGGGTTCAAAATGCTTTTTGACGCTTTTTGGTGGTTTGATTCAGTTCAAAA
Source organism: Ambystoma mexicanum (assembly GCF_040938575.1). NCBI lineage: Eukaryota > Metazoa > Chordata > Amphibia > Caudata > Ambystomatidae > Ambystoma > Ambystoma mexicanum. The sequence continues at coordinate 686,332,281 of NC_090939.1, forward strand.
TGCGGTTGTTTTAGTGGTCCATTGGCAAACAGATGCCGGGGCAGGGTCGAACAGAAGGATACTGCGGTTCGAAGTGTTACTCAAGCGATGCGGACCATGGAAGTAACCAGATTCAGTTCAGCAGTCGAGTGGCCATTAAAGTGGCCATGAAGAGACGGTGGGTTGAACAGCGGTTTGAGCGATGCAAGTGCAGCAATGCTTCTTTGTTCAAGCCAAGGCAATGATGTGCTTCAGCTGGTGCAGTGTGGCATCAAATTCGTTAAAACGGCAGAACAGTGGTTCGAAAGTTGGGGTGTACAAAAGGCACCTTTGACAAAAAAGACTCATCTTGTCCAGGGGACCCTGGAGTGGGATTCACAGCTCCCGAGAGCCAAGAAAGCCAGGATTCCTGCAATTTCACAGTTGAAAAGCTGCAAGACGTGATTCGATTGTGTTCGACACCGTTCCAGCAAACAGGGCCCTATTGAGAAGGGAAAGAACATCTCGGTGACAGTAGCATAGAAATGTGCCTGAAACCAAAATTCCAATATCAACGAAGCTGGAGAAATAGTGGTGAGCAGAAGAGGACCAGGACTGAGCCTAGTGGGACCCCAAATTGAAGTGAGTAGATTGATGAAGTTTATTCTTTCCAAGAAACACAAAATGTGCTATTTTGAAGGTAGGGTGAAAAATAATTAAGAACTCAGCCATAAATCCCAATAGAAGACAGGCTACAAAGCAAAGTATAATAATCAACTGTGCCAAATTCAGCACTGAGATCTAACAGAATCAAGCTGGAAGAAAGCGTATGATGTTGATCCTCATGGATTGATTCAGAGACTGGCAAAAGAGTGGTATTACAAGAGTGACCAAGATAAAAACCATATTGAAAAGAAAAAGACAATAGGAATTTAGATAAGGGAAAATGTATACATGGACAATCCTTTCCAGAACGTTAGATGAAAAGAGAAGAAGAGAAAGATGATGAAAGATAGAAGCATCAGACGGTTAAGATTCTTCTGCAAAGGAATAATGACAACCTTTTTGAAGTTTTCAAGAGCACAAACAGATTGCAACAAAACAAAAAAATGTCAAAGAAGGTAATATTGGTTTAATTAAGGATGCCAGTAGAGGATGTATGGCAACCATGGCAGTTGCCATACCATGAAACTGGCATCAACAAGGTGTATATGCACCAATGGAATATACAGACTCTCATTATATTCAATTAATTATACATAGTCAACACCAATCTCTTCTCATAAAGATCAAATTCAATTGATTGTTATAATTTTATTTTGTAGAAATCATCAAGGTATATAAAAACAATATACACACAACTATAAATCATTTAAAAAACGAGAACCACAGCTAAATCTGCAGTCTAACAATTTCATCATATTAACACACACAACATACTGTGATCTAACATTCTGACTCATCCACACCAACCTCATTCATACTCATTCAAATCCACTCGTACTTATGCAAATGGTGCAATAAGAACAATTTATCAAAAAACAGGTCATACAATTAAAATAAATAGGATATAGATATAGATATAGGAAATAAGATATTACTTGCTGTCCATAAATGCATCAATGGTTTACAATTTTGGTATATATCATTTTGTTATTTTGATACAATCAATTGCCACAAGCGTTTATGCCACAAGCGTTTATACAAATTATACACATTAAGCTACTAATGGAACTTGAGCTCGTTCAATGTTGACTCAAGTTTCATGCAGGGTATACGGTATAATTTTCCTACCACAGCCATCCTCAGGACATATATAAACTCCTTTTGAGATCATATTTATGTTTGTTAAATCGTTTGGCTCATAATTTCTCTGCCTTGTCTTTATTTTCAAATTCTTGCTTTTCAGTTGTCATTAGGCGGAATCCCATGTATTCCAATCGGTTGCTGTCGTTTGCCCTAAAACCTGTGGATCCGTTCTTTTAATATGGCAAGTTCCTCATTCATTGAGTCTCCACTTTTCTTGACCATGACTCTTACTACTTGATGTTGACTTCAATCCCATCTCTTCTTGTGGGCGTATGCTGCTGGAAAAGAGGAAGCAAGAATTTAATCCGCAATCCTTGTCCATGTAGTTGTGTGATGTTTTGTGATTTGTCGACACAACATGAAACCAATCTCTTGGCGTAAAGTTCCATCACTTAGAGCTTTCCTTCAGTTACGCAATGTCGCGTGTTTGTCTGCTTACTTACAAACAGTCATTCTGAAACCGCAACAACCATAAAACTGGGACATTTTTTGAATAACACCACGTTGAAATATAGTCAAAAAGCATGAAAAATAAGAAGAAAGAGGGGTCAGAGAGGTTTGTCTCAGAAATCTATACAGGAAAATGGTTGAAGGTTCTTACGGTGTCTTCCACTTAGTTAAAATGTACAAGGCAAACTCATCAGAGCTAATGGAAGAATGTATTCATGGGAGAACATAATATGAGGCTAACAACCTATTTAAGTTTGATAAAAGATGCAGAGGGGAGGAAGTGTGAGTAGTAATGAGAGCATAAAAGTAATTAGCTTTAGCATCCCTAAGGGCAGCAGTGAATGAACAGAACAGTGATGAGAAGGAACAGACATTTTCAGAAAATGTGTTTTTCAGCTTGGCTCAGCAAAGCAGTTTTCTAAGTAACCTTATTGGACCAGATATCCAAAGCAAAGAAGGGTTCTCTGTAGTGAAAATATAATAATGGACCTAAAGAAAGGCAAAACTTCAAACTAATTCAGTTTTTGGTACAAAAGATCTAGCATTCCAAAGACCAAAAATAGTGAGAACAGTTAGGAATATGGCTTTCACCCCCAACAGTGGGGGGCGGACATGGTCTTTAACGGCTCACCAACCCGAGCCCAGATAGAACCGAGCAAAGCGAAAGCCTCGACGAGGGCTGTGGTCCGTTAAAGGCCATTTTCGCCCCATCCCTCCTACAGCGGGAGTGAAAGTCATTTGCAGCTCATGGTTCATCTGGGGTGCAAATGTTTTGTCTTTTTGCTCAGGAGATTGACTGTGCAAGCGACTCCAATCTCTAACGCAAATCTCCTGAGGGAAAAGAAAAGAATGAAAAACAGGTGGCCGCCGCCATAGGTAAACAGGACTACGTCTCTTTTCCATTTCTATGGCAGCCCGGGAGACCAGAAAAGCACCGGGTCTGGAACACAAAGCTCTAGTCCAGGAGGTTAGTGGGGAGGGATGCATGAAGGGGGTGGAAAAGTAGTATGGATTGTTTTGAGGGTGTGGAGGTGGGGAGGCAACAAGGAGAGGCTCCCTGCTACCTCCCCACATTCAAACTTCGAATGTGTTGCCGCGGGAGTGGGCAGTGATTATTGACTCATGCCCAGGAAAGACAGTTTTTCATTGGATAATCTGTCTTCCCCATATGCAAATGTGATGTCTAACCTTGTGTTTTTGCAACAGCACTAGAATGCCCATAGATATAACTTAGTTCAATCTGCTGGAAAAAAAGACAATACAATGAAGTGTAAGCATCATATTTGTTCATTAAAAAGCCATACAGAACTAAAAAAGAATCTCTGATGACAATGTAGCTGACCTAAACCAGCACAAACAGGAGCAAACAGTCACATTTAGAACCTTCTGAATAATGGCGTTTGAAGGGACACCTAGGAAAGAATACCCTGGAAAGATGGCATATAAATGTGTTGGGAACACACATGACCGGCACAGCAGCAAGTCCACTTCCAGAGAGTGGCGGAGCCTAAGGCCCTGTGGTGGAGATAGGGCGCCAGCTGGTAAGGTGTCTCTGACACAGGACCTTAGTCGGCTGAGGATTCACCTGTAGTATGCTACAGAGTGTTGAAGGGAGGCATGGTGGACAAAAGAAAGCAGTGTGCAGAAATCTGTCCAGAGATCAAAAGGGTTCCCTATTTGGTGCCCTCTGTCAAAGACTGAAATCAAAAACAAGTGTCCGTGCTTACACCTATTGCATTACTTCAGTGTGACAATGACATATTAGAATCTGTGGACAGAATGGCCCTGTACACTACTTATATATGCTATACTTGTCATTTTAATATAATTATAATGTGTTACTTTTGTTAATACCCTGTGAGGATATGCTTGTAAAGCCAAAGCCAAGGATGCTGAACGATCAAGTACCTTTGGCAATAGCTGCCCGTACCCTCGCTAGAAAATATGGTGGGTAAAGTCAAGGCAGACGTATTGCTTCTCTTGTGACAAGACCCATGCAAAATGTGGCTGATAGGGTGGGCACCACGGAAGGTAACATTAAAGAAAGGTAACAGGAAGTGGCCACCCGTCGTAAACAAGTATACAAACTCCAGGAATGCACACGTGCCACTGAGACATTGAGATACACTTGTAAGATGTGTAAGGCCGATCAAAGAAATATAATTCGTATCATTGGGCTATCGGAAAACATGGAGGTACAGGACACAATTTAATACATGGAGAATCTTCTGTTACAGGAGATAGGTCTGGGCACACTGTCTCAGGGATTTATAGTAGAGCGTACGCGACAAGACATTGTTGAAGAGGCCCCCTACAGGGTCCCTGCCACACCCACTAATAGCTACGGTTTGAACTATAAAGATAAAGAAGCAATGCTTACATTCTCACGCCAGGGTGTGAAGATAATGGGAGGTGGCAGACCCCTTACAATTTACCCAGACTACACCAGAAATGTGCAGTGGATGAGGTGCTCCTTCAAACCTGTGAAGCCCAGGTTGAGAAAGCTTCAGATATGATATATGTTGATATTCTACGCAAAATTGAAAGTGATTTATAATGGAACTACCCTCTTTTCGAGCCACCCAATGATGCAAAAACGTGGCTGAACTCTACCAACCCTAGTGGCCCGCCAAGGGAGGCATTGCACACTCGAAAAAGCCCTTGGATGATGCGAGCAAGACATCGCGAAGAACAGAATCATGATCCTGGATGGGAAGAGACTCTTATACCTGAAGGTGATGTGGCAGTATCGGTCGGGAGGGCACCTACTGTGCTGCATGATGGCTGTCCACTCACACTCCTTTTTCGAAGATATTATCGAAGTAACTTCCGTAACCACAAATCTAAGATATTGAGCCAAACACTACTTCATAGTCATCAACATGACGAATATGTCCTATGCCCACCCGCACAAATCTGTTTTTCCCTGCCCCGGCCGATGCAAAAAGACACTCATTCGCCCCTGGCATACATAATCCTAGAAACCCACTGAAGTGACACTTCTTCTAAGGAGACCAGGTCTCAAATCAAGGGTACACATGGGTGGACAGAGTCCCCCACTTTTTTCAGGAGTCCCCCCACTTTTTTAAGAGGGCACCTTGATATGATAACTTCTGGTGTTGCCAAATTCAATTAGTATGTTAGTGAGTCACTCCACTTTTTTTTTAGGACCTGACCCCTGAAGGAGTCCCGGTGGGATATCCCAGCTTGGACTTATACATGTGTGTGACTCTAGTAGTTTAAGCTATTCAGACTTGAGTTTTAAGTTTTATAATAGTAGTTCTACCGTTTTACAAGTTACATAATATTGCCACTGCCTACACCAACAATTCATTTCACCTGAATTTATGCTTTAGTTACTTTGCTCTTTGGGGGAAGGGTCACAAATGGGCGGCGAGTTTGCATGGGAGATTGCCAATCATATCCTGAAGCATACACAACCAACGTAGCTACATCTTAACTAGATTGCATACGAAATTAGTGACATGGAATGTGCAATGGCTTTGTAAAGAGTTGTAGGGTCAAACAAAACATTACAAGAAACACATTTTCAATTGTGATGTTCCAAGAGACACACCTAACACAGGAACGACTGTCTTGATTGCTCCTCAGGTGGGGTGGGCAGGGCTTTGGTTCGTTCTGCTTGTCCTACGTGAGAGGAGTATTGATTTGGATGCCAAACACCTCTCCATTCAGAGCAGAGACAGTACACAAGGAAAAGCATAGTAGGCTGTGCATAGCCAAGGGCTATCTACAACACATGAAGCTCTCCCTAATCAATGTTTACTCCCCCAATGTCCATGCATCTGCTATATTCATGTACTTAATTAACAAATTTGACCTTGACAGTGAGGCAAAATGGATCTTGGGGAGGTGAGTTTGTTGTATCTTTTACATCAACAAAGATAAGGCAACACTGACTGACGCAAAAGCCTCGACTACCACTAAGATGCTGCAACAGATTATGACTAATTTAATCTTATTAGACATTTGGAGGTCACTACATACAGACACATGGGCATATTCCTTTTACTCCTACTGGCATAATACATACACTACAATTGACCATTTCATCACAGGTAGGGAACAGCCACATCTTTTTCTTGATTCCTCATATGTCATCTTATGTTGATTCATACCACGCACTGCTACCACCCAGGGGCAGTCTCTGGGTGCTCACGTCGCTCTGCAAGAAAGAGGATGGGGTTGGATAGAGATGGTAGAGGGATAGGATAGATCCAGAACCAGGAGAAACTGGTGTCTGTGTGTGTTGGGGTGCAGATGGGTCGATTGCATGCACTGGCTTGTTGTATACGTAAGGGGGAGGCCCAATGCCTGAGCTGTTTGTTGTAAGTGAATGTCTCTTATGTTGGATGTGTGTTCTATGTGTAAATTGGCTGGTATTTAAGGTTGTGGTTGAGCGTACTGGCCTGTGTATCCATAAGGGTGAGGCCCGGTGCCTTGAGAGTTTGTTTTAAGTGAATGGGCCTCATTCCGACCCAGGCGGTAAGGGGTTTACGGCAGCGTAAACAGCGCCGACCCTTACCGCCTGATTCCGAGGTCCCTTAGCGCCATGGAGGATTTAACACCTGCTTTTAGCAGGTGTTAAAATCCATGGCGCTAAGGGACCTTGTTGTTAATTACGCCACCGTAATTTACGGTGGCGTAATTAACGCCTTCCCCACTCCCATTATGCCCTATGGGGCAAAAATGGGAATGGGGAAGGGTAAATGGGGATTGGGGACTTACAGCCCCGCCACCCTCGGAATGGGGCGGTAAGTCCACCAACCACCATGGCGTAAACGTAGTTTACGCCATGGTGGCAAAGGTACGACCCAGGCGGTAACTTACCGCCTGGGTCGGAATGAGGCCCAATGTCTTTTATGATGGTGTGTGTTTTATCTGTAAATTGGCTGGTATTAAAGATTGTGGTTGAGCGCATTGGCTTGTATATCCATAACGGCAAGGTTTAATCCCTGGGCTGTTTGTTGTGTGTGAATGTCTGATATGTTGGGTCTATGTTTTATGTGTTAAATTGGCTGGCATTTAAGGTTATGGTTATGCGCACTGGCTTGTTGTGTCTGCAGGGGTAAGGTCCAGTGGCTTGGTTGTTGTTGTGTAGAGTGTGTGTTTGTGCGGTCTGGCTAGCCGAGGCGTGTATATTATAAGGGATGCGTGTAGGAGGGGAGTAGGAGAGGGGTGGTTTGTGCATTGGGTACTCTCAATGTTCTTCTGAGTGGCTAATCTTCAGGAATCTATCTAAATGTCATGCATGGCTAACCTTCACAATTCTGTCTAAATGTGACACATGTCTAACCTTCACAATTCTATCTAAATGTGATGTGTGGCTAATTTTCACAATTCTAACTAAGTCCAGCGCATTGCTAATCTTCCCGAGATGTCTATTCTAACACATTTCATACCCCCAAAATACTTCCTGCACAACTCATTACCTTCCCAAAAAATACATATACATTCTGCATGATGTCTGCCCCCTAGTATACATGTAGGTGCAACACATGTCCTTCCACAATTAAGTACAATGGCTAACTTTGACGTGTATCACAATGGCTGACTATGGTGGTTAGCACAATTCAACACATAGGCTAACTATGTTAGCATCGATTACACAGCAGCAGTAGTGTAGGGATGGCTTGGCTTCTAGAGCTACAGCAGTAAGTAGAACATACTTAGATTTGGGATGCCAAGAAAGTTGGAAAAATGCCTAGATTTGAGACACAGCAGTAACTGTAGAACCACCTACAGTTGGGACACAGGAATAACTGGACATTACTTACTAGCTGGCTAACGTTGGTGTGCTACGTTATGTAAGGTAATACGAGTGATTGGGTTTCAATGGAGTATAGTAATTTCTATGCTCCCCACCCAAACCATGTTTACCTTATTTGTCACTGCTGATTGATGGTGGCTTGCTTCACAGGCAAAATATCTGGGTATAACTCTTTCAGACCCCTCCCCTTTGATCGTCACACTCCAAAGACAACGCCTAACACCACCTATTCTGAATTGGAAGTTAAATAATATAGAATTGCTTGATGGAGCCCATTGTGCCACGTTGATAATTACTTCACAGATAATGGGCCCTCAGCTCCTGACCAACCATGGCCCTCTGGGAATAATTTAAGGTCACGACCAGGGGAGTTTGTATCTCCATGACGATAGGAGTTTACACGGTCCAATAATCTTACTGCACCTTTAGAAATACTAGAACACTAGATCGCAGAAGTGGAGCCCTCAGCAAGCCTTTCTGATGATAGTGAAAACACATTACGAGACCTTAGAATGCAATTCTCTGAGGCATTACAAAGGCTGAGCAAGCATGATAGACAGCACATCTCAAGGAGACTTATGAGATGGGATAAAGAACTGGCAAACTACTAACATGGCTGCTTAGATCTGAAAATCTTCACTTGCCTATCACCTCACTATACTCCGATGATGGGGCGATGTGGTACGGAAACCGGACATAAACAAGATGTTCAGATCTTACTATACCAGGTACGGTCATTCCATTTGAACTACAAGTAGACACATAACCAAAGAAAATAGAGCCCAAGAGTGGTGCCATGGTCACATCATTACTGGGCACCTGGGGTCTGAAGGAGATACGGGGGGGAACCGGATCTGGAAAGCACCGTAGGAGGAGTTGAGGTGATGCCAGTAAATTTAGTCCAAAGTCGGGGTGGAGCTTGAGTGCACTGAGCTGTTTCGTATAATGAGAAGGCCCATTGTCTCATCAAAGAAGAGTTGTCCTCGTCAGTCATACTTTGAATGTGTCTGGATTAGAGGGGTGCACATCACATGACAGTTGAGATTTATTAGTGTATCAATATACCTTTTAGCCAATCATGTACTAGGATTCAATAGTGACAATGTAGTGGGCCATGTGCATAGGTGAATGGGCTTAGAAAAGGTGTGGCCAATCGTTCAAGGGGCTATAGGGGGATATTAGCATGTCATATAGGTGGTAGCCAATGAGGGTGGTGGGATAATTTTGTAACCTATGTATGATAATGTGAGTTTTTACGCTATATAACCTGTAACTTCTTGGGGCGTGACAAGATTCGTGTCAGTTTGGTTCTATGGGGCCGCCTGAGACTTTTGCATATAATAAACCTTGTTTTCCTTGCAAAGCGGTGCAGTGGTTATTTGGCCTTCTTGGATTATTTTTATCAAACAGGTTTTGGCTCACGTCTCTCTCTCTCTCTTCATCCCCCATGACTCTGGAGAGCACCTAGTGCAAAGAGGGAAGCCTTAATAGTCCCCATTTTGAAACCGTGCAAGGACCCCCTAGATTGCAGCTCCTTTAGGGCTCTGTCAAAGCTAAATACAGATACAAAGCTCTTGGGGAGCCCAACCGAATGAAACCACTTCTTCCACAATGAATACACATGGATCAAACAGGTGTTATCCCATGTAGAGACACCACACATAACCTATGTAGGTTATACCATGTCATGGCGGAAACCTGGGGGAACAATAGTAAGGAAACTATTATGTCCCTAGGCACAACTAAGGCATTCGACACAGTCGACTGGACCGGGATGTTTACAGTGTTAAGGAAATTTGGAAAAAGGAGAACCCATGCACATGTGGATATGCTTGTTATCTGAGCCATACTGCCATGGCAATGACAAATGTTTCTATCTCTGGTGCATGGCACATTGGTCGTAGCACACAGTAAGGTTGCCCCCTCCCACCTGTACTATTTACAATGTGAATAGTGACCATAGCGTGCCTACTTCGCAACCAATGCAGCGATGTTGGCATAACCATTGAAGGAGAAAATAATCAGATTTTGCTATATGCAGATGACATACTTCTGTACCTGAGTGATCTTCTAGGACATTTCACAACCAGATATTAGAGCCCCCTAATACAAACATATTTACTTGCCTATGACTCGGCAGAGCCACCTAATGATCTGAGTGTCTTTAGACATGTCTCTGAAAGCACAATCCGAGAAATCGTTAATAGCCTCAAGTTGTTAACGAGCGACAGGGGCTCTTTAGCATTTACCCCAATTACCAGCAGAGAGAGACTAAAACCCAACAACAACAAAAAAAACACTGCAAGAATGGAAGACTCCGCATTGGGACAAAGTTTACTGTCTTTATTATGTAACAAAATGACAGGGATCACACTAGAAAAACATGAATTCTCTTTGGTTCTCATCTTCTGAGCATGTGTCCCCAGTTTCATCCAGGTGTGATGCCACAGAACCAAGTTCCATCACTGAAACCTATTGAGCGTTCACATTGGTCAGTTTAGGCGATCTATATAAACTTTCTATAAGTTCTCCTACTGGGTAGCCATATCTGGTGGCTCGCCTTGGGACCACCTCTATACTCTGCAAAATACAAAGTTGCAGGACCGCCAGGAGACCATTGGCTCCTGCAACATATTATACCCTCACATGTAAGGTGACTCTGAATTGGGCAGAGTGGGTCCTCCTGGCCCCGGGACCCTGGACGGTTACCTGGCTGAGTGTACCTTCTCAAGGCAATCAGAATGAACCTGGAGGGGCTGTGTGTTCCTTTATGTTGCCATCTCTGATCACCTAAGCTTTGGAGAGTGCATTCAGTTAGCAATTTGTGAGAACACTTGTATCTTTCCACCTCTGATTTGGTGGGAACAGCTTCTCTCCATCCAAATTGTTTAATTGGGCACTGTCTTGCTGTGCTGGGTCATGTGTGTTGAGACCACAAAATTGAGCTTTCCTGCTTGTAATTATGAGGATTATAGCCTGAATTACCGTCTTGGTAACCAGGAACGTTCCATCTCCACTCGTCCTTGGCTAATTGCATCATCCTGCTTGCCTCTGGCTGTAGCGAACATGCCAGCCCTTCCATGTACTCGAAGCCTGTCTCCCCTTCCTCATTCACTTCAGTGGGCCTATAGCTTCCATATTTGTCCTTATGGCTTTTCCATGTTAGTGGCAGTCAAGCATGTGCAAGCTTGGTATACGTATACTTTGGCGAAGTGAGTTTCAGCTTTGGTGAATAATGTGAATATATAGAGATATGTATGTGTGTCTGTCATCTACCTGCATGAGCCATAAGCATGTTTATTGTGTCTCTATGCAACAAATGAATGGATGTTTGTGTAACTTTTTGAATGGATGGCTATGTACTTCATGTGTAAGTGCAGCCACGTCATGATGTCAGTCGACTTGTTTGATTGATTGCAAATCCATCTCCTCCAGATCATCGATTGGGTGTGACCTGAATGGTTGTATGAAAGAGTAAAATTTCTCACATCTACGATACATTGCTGATGGTGGTGAAGGTCCTAAGAGTGAGTTGCATCTGTCATGTCTCTGTCTTCGGGCTGAGCATTGTGTGGGGTAATGAGGGCCATACCTGGACCTCCGTCTTCAAAAGTCCACAGCATGTAAAGGAGATACCTGTCCTACAGCTATTGTTAAATCGTTTGCTGACTCGTTAATAGCTCTTATTACCAGGATTATTAATACTTCCTTTGATGCACCCTTTGTACCTAGTAATCTTAAACAGGTCTGGATCACTCCTCTCTAAAAGAAAGAATCTCTTGGTCCATTAATCCCATCCAACATCGGGCTTATTACCTGCATTCCCTTTCTGCTTAAGATTCTCGATAGAGTGGGCTACCTGCAGGTTCAGCACTTCTTCCAGTCTAGACACGTGTTAAACGGTTCCATGTGTTAAAATCATGGCAAAAATTGCTGTTTACACACAAATTTGCAGCAAAAAGGCTGCGGTTTTGCCACCACAATCCATGTAATGGATGCGGGGGACACCCTCTCAACCCCATGACCGATTATACCATTCGAGGGGTGCGGGGAACAACCCCGCAACCCCTGCCCCCCTTAAATGTTATAATGGGGTACACCTTTATCGGGTCAAATTACAGACATTTTTTTCCACGATTGTCTGTGTAGATGACCTTTTTGCCAGGATTTTATTACTGCATACCGTGTTACACAAGATTCTAATTTTGACACATAAATGCCTTCAGGGTGCTTGCCCTGCCTATCTTGCCAGTCTCATTAAACGCTCCATTCCAAGGAGATGTCTTTGCTCTAACTATTCTTTTCAGCTGGATATGGGTCGCTTTAACTTTCAGCATACTGGTAATGTTTGATTCTGCTGCGCCCGGAATAGTCTGCTCCTTCCCTCCATTGTATTCCCTCCACCTCATGTTTCAAAAAATCCCTTAAGACCTATTTATTTGATCCTGGCTAGATTATTCTCTGCTTTTTGGCCTGACCCTGGTTGATGACCTCTTTATGTGCTTGATTCTCCTCCTGTTTTACTGTCTTCCCACTTCGCGCTCCAAGGCCTATAGGTGTGTGGCGCTTTACAAATAATAGTAAAAATCATAATAATAATAAAAATAACTTGGACAACTCCATCTCTTGTATACTGGAAATATTTGAAGTTTTGGGAGACCATCAGGAATCTCCATCAATTGGAGCACATCTTGTCTTTTCCCTCTTGGGCACAAAGTCAGATGCAATTTAATATTGGATTCAAAACGTTGATGAACGTGGTGCCCTGACCCTTTTAAATATTTGGGGATAGATGTATATCAAAAACCACTTGACACATGTACTCACAACATGTACAAGGATCTACAGGGATTAGACAATTCCATTGAATTCTGGAAGAGACTTCACTTATCCCTCATGCGACGGTGAACATTTAAACATTTTGATGCTGCCCCAACTTTTATTTACTAAACTTCCATATCATATCCCGATGGGTTTCTTCAGAGAACTACACTCCAAATTAAGAACATTGCTGTTGGCCAATGGCAGATGTAAAATAGCACTGTGAACATTACGCAGACTGGTGGAACCAGGAGGATTGCGCCTTCCAGGCATCAAACTCTACTTCATGGCTACACAGATGGAATATGTAGCGAAGTGGCTAGCCAACGAAAAAAACACCAGAGAGTAGACTTTTGAGTCAAGCCACAATCCACTTGAAGAGATGGTCCCAACACCATCTCTCAGCTTTGACACCCCTGGAACAAGACAGGCATTCTAGAGTCCAAGTATGAAAGCAGGCAAAGACTCAGGTTGGATTTCAAAAGACATCTTTATTCTTCCAGGGTACAGCAAGGCAGGCAGCATACAGCAGGAACTCCAACAGTTATCCAATAAGCTCTGAATTCTGCCCCCTTATATTCAGTTGCAGTTGGCACCGTTTTTTTATTTCATGATGCAGTTCACTCTTATTGGTTTAAACACTCAAAGACAAGCCCTTTCCCCTTCTAGGGTTAGTTGACTGAACTGTCATTCAACAAGTACCCATGTCATACCTACGCATGCAACTAATTAAATGTGTGTGAGATATACTCGACCTTTAAAATGAATCCTGTGATGTGTCAAGAGAGAAGAATTCTGACGTCAACCCTGAGATAAATGTAGCAAGCAGCATCATGTCTCCCTGTCACAGGAGACCAAGTATAGGCATCAGCTGAGTGCCCTCCCTGTGAACCCAGCAACTGTTGCTAGTTGACCAAATGTCTGAGCTTACTGCTACCCTGTACACACTATAAAATGAAGGAAGCACTGTGGGCACCCCTGCAAAAGAGGGCACTCCGTCACTGGTGTCTCTGGAGCCGGGATATGGATATGGTTATGGGCTTGCAACAAACTGCAATCGGGAACTAAGAAACTCCTCACTCCACAGATCTCTCATTAGGTGTTGGCCTCAAATTATCATCAGCAACTACACAACAATTACCTACGGTTTGGGAATCAAAGGGACTGGCTACATGGGGTGACTTGTTCCAGTGGGGTAGTATGTACTCCATGAAAGACTTGCAAGAAACGTACCATATACCATCTGATGAGTTTTCAACTCAGATGATGGCACAGAATGTTGCACACTTGGGACGAGTTCCCTGATGAACCAGCAGCCAATACTGTACTGGTGGCACTCTCTGAGAAGCGGGAAAGCTCAAGGGTAATAGCAACAATAAGTGATCTGATGCTGAGGAAAGGGGTATGCAAATTGTTGGTCATAAAACAAGCACGGGACAATGACCTGGGGAAAGTTTTTGATGAAACACAATGGGATACTATACAGATGTACCCTAGGATGGTTTCTCACAATCAAATATTTACAGCGATTCAGTATAGCCTTCTTCACAGAACATCTTTGAACCCTGAAAGGCCATCATGAATATATCCAGCCTCCCCCACTATTCACAGTCCCCAATACCCACATCTCACTCTTCATCATCACAGTCCCCTGCTACCCCCATCTCACTCTTCCTTGCCACAGTCTCCCACTGCCATCACGTATTATTCCATCATCACAGTCCCCCGCTACTCTGACCTCACTATTCCTAGTTACAGTCTACAACTATCCCACCTCCCTCTTCCTTATCAAAGTCCCCCACTACCCCACCTCACTCTTCCTCATCAAATTTCCCCACCTCACTCTTCCTCATCATAACCCACCATTATCCCCACCTCACTCACCATTGTTCCAGTGACCCAGTACCTCACCTCACTCTTCCTCTTCATAGTTCCCTATTAGCCTCACCGCACTCTTCCTTGTTACACTCCCCCACTACCTCCACCTCACTCCTTCATTCTCACAGTCCCCCAGTTACCCAACCTCACTCTTCCTCATCACAATCACCCACTACCCCAACTCACTCTTCCTCAACACAGTCCCCCACCCATCACACCATCTCGCTCTTCCATGTCACAGTCCCCCACTACTCCCACCTCACACTTAATTGCAACACTCCAGCACTACCCCCACTCATACTATTCACAGTTCCCTGCTACACCTGCCTCACTATTCCTCATCACAGTCTGCCACTACCCTAACCTCACTCTTCCTCATCACAGTCTCCCACTATCCTCACCTTGGTCTTCCTCATTAGAGTCCAAACTACTTCCATCTCACTCTTCCTTATCAGAGTCTCCCAATACCCTACCTCACTCTTCTTCATCACAGTCCCCCAATACCCTGACCTGATGCTTCCTCATCACAGTCCCCTGCTAACCCACCTCACTGTTCCTCATCACAGTCTTCCACTACTCCAACTTGGCTCTTCCTCGTCACAGTCCCCCAGTACGCCCACATCACTCTTCCTCATCACAGCTTCCCAACTACCCCATCTCACTTTTCCTTGCCACAGTCCTCTACAACCCTACCTCACTCTTCCTCATCATAGCCCCCCACACCCTCTATTCCTCATCACAGTCTCCAGCTACCCACAATGGACCCTTATTCCTCACAGTACCCCACGACCCCAACTCACTCATTCTCATCACAGTCCTCCACTATACACCTTTCTCTTCCTCGTCATGGTTCCCCACTTCTACCAACTCACTCTTCATCATCACAGTACCCCACTAACCCCACCTATCTCCCTCAGCAAAGCACCCCATGTCTTCATTTCACTCTTCCTCATCACAGTCCCCCACTAACCCCCCTCACTCTTGCTCGTCCCAGTACCCCATCAATAATCCTACCTTTACCGCCACCTCCATCTTCTTTGTCCCTGTACTACATTAGTAATCCATTGCATTATCCCCACATCGATCTTTCTTATCCCAGTACCCCAATAATAAACATTGCATTGCATCACCTCCCTCTTCGTTGTGCCAGTACAACATTAGTGATCCATTCCTATCTAGTGGACAAAAGTTGGTAGCTGAAGAACACATATTGATAACAAATAATATGACATCAGTTATGTTATCAGAAAAAAGGCAGAATTACAGGTGATGGGAGGTATAGCATAAGAAAACCCTTGAAACTCAGTGAAAAGACTTTAGTTAAGCGGCAGTTGAAGCACTATTAAGGTGAAACAATCTGATGCAACAAAACCCTTGAAATTCAGTAAAGAAAAACTTTAATTGAAGTGATGTTAAGGTGGCGATTTAATGATACAAAACCCGTGAAATTCTGCAGTTTATGCAAGTGACACCACCTTAACTATGAGGCAACCATGGTGCAGCCCTAAACACACTGACATTTTTTTCACTGAATTTCAAGGGTTTTGTTGCAAGGGATTGTTGCACCTTAACAATGCTTCAACTACAGTTTTTTCATTGAAATAAAACAAATTAAAAATAAATAAATTATATATATGTATATATTTGGTGTTCCAGTGTAACCTTGCTATAAGGATATTGTATTTTTATGGATATGGGTTGCTTTCCATCTGGGCTACTCTCACTTTCTTTGGTGCACATGGGTGTGTGTCTTACGCTGTGGCATTACGTGTTAAGAGTGAGTGCTCTACCCATCATAGGTTGGCAGTCGTGTTATGTAAATCCTTGTCTGTGTGATTTCCCCTCCTGGCTATTAAGGTGGGGTCACTGTGTTCTTAGGCGTGCTCCTGGTGGGGTTGGTGCTCAGTGTGTGATGCAGTGGCTAAATAGTTGTGGGTCCCTCATGAAAAGCAAGATTACGGTTGACATTTTCAGAAGTGATCAGAGTGGTTATTGTGGAGGACTTGATCGGGCATGGTTCTGTAGGACGCCTGCTTGTTTTAGAGAGATGTGTGGCACCTGGCTTTCACTTCCCGGTCATGAAATAGCTCAGGATCAATGTGAGGTATCCTGGGATGACATATATGATGTTGGAATCAGTGTAACTCATGTGTATGTGGTTTGTGAAATGTTCCCCACATGTGTGTTATGAGAAGTTACTTAGATGGCAAAGCACTGGTGAGGACCCTGCAAAGTGTACCCTTTCTTTATGATGTAAACAACTGAATAAAGGGATTTATCTGAATGCTTGTGTTACAGCTGCTACTTAGATGTGGTGAATACATCACTATATAATTAACAAAATGTATGCTGTTAGTCTCTGTTGTCCCCAATCAGTGTTTTCACTGGTATTTTCCCCTTCAGCATTCAGTTAAAAGAGTCCTCAATTTTCCCTTGAACTTCCTTGTACCGCAGCCTGGAAAGGGATTATTCTGCTCACTGTTGATGACCTCATGTACAGGTTGCTGAGCGAATTGCTCGCTGTTTTGTTCAATAAAGACAAAATAAATGTACAAATACCAGTTGGATAGGCTTTTCCACGGATTCCCTTACATCCTATTTTATTTAGTGGCACAGCATAAGTCATTTTGAGACCTGCACCACCCTCTTAAACACGTGTGGTGCATTGCAAAACTGATCATTGAATCCTGGCCTCTTAATGTTTCAATGAAACATTAAGAGGCCAGGATTCCCTGATCACGTTGCAACGTGCCACATGTATTTGTAAACTGTATATCTGACGTTGGCAGTGGATTTATTTGGGGTGAATTCAATGATGTTGGTAATAGCACACTTTCATGATTTGAAAAACCTGAGGCCCTGCCAGTGCCACCCTCATGTTTTTCAATTCATGAAAGTGTGCCCTAGCCCCTGCCAAAGAGGAACATCACATGATTCGGAACGACTCTTTGTTCGTTCCTTACTGATGGGCAGCCAGGGCTCACATTTAAGCTCCAAGCATTAGCCAACACGGGCATGCAAGTCAGCACAAAAAAATACAGAGGCCATTCACCTATTCAGCAGAGGATCAAGAGTGCACAAGAGGAGCCGGTATATATTGACATGTACATGCTGTTTCTATACAAATGCCACAATACTCTTTAATATATTATGTATTGCCTTTTTTAAGGAGAAGGGCGTGATGATTATTTTTGCTGCTTACTCTATACTAGTGCCCCTAAACTGTCAGGTTATTTTGAGATTGTTTTTAGTTTATTTTCTACAGTTGGATCACGCTGACTGCACCTGATACGTTTCTCTGCAACAGAAACATTACTAATTCTATGTATCTATAACTACTTCCCAAAATGAGACCCGGTCCCCCAGCTGGAGGTGACATCACATCTATTGCTGTGACACTTTGTCTTTCTTCACACTCACTCAACATGCTTAGCATACATGAAGCAACAAGAAACTCTGTTATAACATTTACGATTGAGGCATTTCGTTATAGTGTACACTGCCTAATGAGTCGCTTCTAGGTGATCCCAAGTAAACATATATAGAAAATAATGCACATTAGGGGGTGGGGGGTCACATGATTCGCCCAGGATCACACAATCTGGCGAAGATTGGACTTTCTCCAAGATGTCCCTGTACCCCAGGCCTGGCTTGCATAGTGCAGACACTGCCTAAAATATCAGCCAGACATTGTATATGAAATCCTCATGAAACCATATTAAGTAAAATGAGGATGAGCCAATCTCAAGAAGAGGCACTACGTGGGATGTGTGCTCTTTTCCATAGTAATGTCTAAGGTAGGCAAGGGAAAATACTTGATGTATAGTCTAATATCAGTGGGCCTCACTTAGGCACACCCCTCCACCTATTCCCACATACTCACACCTGCTTGCAGTTTGGATGGTACCACATCTAAAGCTTGGTCTCTGACATGAGGGCTACCCGCACTTCGCTAGTTTAAACCCAGCAGCAGGGTCCACTTAACCTTTCATAAATTCAGTGCTGTTCAAATGAGGGTAAAAATACCTGTTATTACATTGCCTAGAAGCTGAAAGCATCTATCATGAAGCGCTATGACCAAAGTGTTATTATATTCCATAAAGAAAACTATTACCAGTACAGACCTGAACTCTGTCCCTGCCCAAAATAAACCATTTGTTGGTGCCTATCCTGCGCATCTCTTAAAATAATTCAAGCGCTAATCTTCTGTAGGTCTTGGCTAAGCTTCACCAAGTTTTATTCAGCCTGACTGTTTCTGTCAGCGTACCTGAGTGTTCGCAGTGCGATCAGATTTTGGGGGTAGAGCCTCGGCAGTACGTGGATTTAGTGACTTCTGTCTGTGTCCCCCCTTCCAAATATCAATGAACCTGACTATTTCTTAAATGTTAATGCTTGCAGGTATCAATGGGCCCTTTTAAGGTCATGGATCTGGCATGCCTGTCCCAGCTTATTCTGAGAAGCGAAATGGAGTGGTTGGTCATGCAAGGTGTGCAAGAGAAAACCTGTGAAATGTAAACCAGGATATCGAGGGTGCTCTGAAGACTGAGGAGAAAGTGCTGAGAAAGTGTAGATGAGAGTTGTGGTGTGCTGGCCATGGGGGAATGGGAAGCGAGGGACTGGGGGTCAGTAGAGTGTGGGACTGCAAAGACAAAAAGGGTAGAAAGGGAGCAGAGGACAGAAAAAGAGAGGAGCAAGTGAGGGGAGAGATGGAAGCAAGAACAGAGTGCAGATGAACGATAGGGATGGTTTGCGGCACGGGGTGAGCAGTGTGTGCAGGGGAGAGAGGGGTGCAGGAAAGACCAGAACACTGGGAAAGTGGTGTAGGGCAGAAATGGAATAGGAGGTGCTTCAGGTTTTACAAATGAGAGAGAAGTACAGACAAGTGAGAAAGTGCAGAGGGCAGTGTGTCAGAGGAGTGACTTGGTGTGGGGTGCAGGGAAGGGACTTGGGAGAAAAGGGTGTACAGCAGACGAGAATGTGGAGTAGAGAAGGGTACAGAGGGGAGATGTGTTCAAGGAAGAATGGTGCCTCGTCTCATGTTCCCAGATAAAGGGTGCAGTCACGAATGGGTCTACTTCTAACGCTTGATCCATGCTCACGAGGCATGCACGAAGATGATTAGAAAATAATTGTAGAGATATACACTACACCATATCTGTCTGCGCATTGATTGGGCTGATAATACACAAAGTGGCCCACCTCTCTTGGCGCTCTCCCACTGCCCCAGTGTCATCTGCGCTCCTGTCTGGTTCCTCTCCAGGAAGATACAGTCACATCAGGCTGTTCATGCATCGACTCCCTTTCCACTCAATCGTACCTGCAGTCTAGGTCTGAAGTCAGGACTAACCTTAAATGAGGTATATATTCACCTCTGACCTGTCCTGTAGTGGGAGCTGTTGCCAGGGTGTGTGGCATCTTGCCTTGTGACACAGCATCATGTTATTTCGGCTATATTAGCAACTTTCCTGGGTTTTTGGTGGATGGATGCCACGCGGGCCGTAGACTCATTTTATGCCATAATCTATTCCTTTAAAGATAAAACACTAAAATGATCTATAAAGGGCACGTAAAGTGTCAGTTCTGGTTTTAGATAAAGCCACTGATTTAGGGATGTTTACTACAAAGCCCTGTGTAGTTAATAACTTAATTGGAGCAGGGAACATACTACTGGTGTAATACAAATGTAATACAAATGTGTTATCCAGGGATGCCTTCATCCACTCCTTTCCTCCTTAATTGTTTCAAGGACCTTTAAGAATGTAACTGTATTTTTCCCATGCTCCCCCACCCCCTTGAAGCGCTTTGAAACACATTGTGCATAGGCGCTATACAAATAATCAATCAATCAAAAATCAATCACTCTATTAGCACTATGCATTTCCTTCACTGAAGTCCTTCTAAAAACCAGCAATGGCAAGTGTTGGCTTGTCTATACGTATTGGGCATATGCCAGGCACTGCTATTAAATGTTCAGTTACTTGCACCATTTTGCAGCTGCTACCATCAGTGGGTACCCAACACCACTATGGCGGTGCTCGGCAAGGGCCTTTTCCATGCCTACATTAAAGCCCAAATGGTTGGCATTTCCAACGCTCGTTTTAAAATAGGGATGCAACTGCATGTTTGGTACCCACCACCAGCTGAATAATGAGTTGTAGACAAGTTTTAATAGAGGCCACCATAAGCCCTCTGGGTGACCCAGAAAAAAATAAAGCAGCGCATTGAAATTCAAAACAGCACTTGTTCCGCTATCCATGTAAATCCAGTGTATACCATGGAGCCGAGGTATGATTGCAGCCCATACACTGCTGTAAAGGGGCACCCTCATGTTCCATCATAGAGGGTTCAAGTGGAATAGGACAGGAAGGGTTGCCAAAACTCCATAAAGCATCTGCACTTAAAGTGCAGGTGTTAGTATTATAAAAGATCTCTCTAAAGGTCCATTGTTGGGAGGATTTTATACTCTGAACTGTTGTTCTTTTTCTTAATTTTCTTCAGTTTTCTTTTCTTCTTTTCTCTTGTTTTATACAGTGATGGTATATGTAATTTAACACGTAGTGCTATTTTAATTTTGTGAAAAGTTGATTTTTTTGACTAAAACACAACAATTAAATAAAAAAAACAAAGTCCCCAAGGTGTCCCCTGTCCCCCCCAGATTTTCTGGGTCTCGTACGCCACTGTACGGCAGTGCCTGGCAAATGCCTTTGCCATACCTATACAAAAGCCAACATTGTTTTCATTGCCAATGCTTGTTTATAATGTATTTCTCATAAACCTGAATAGCTATTTTGCCATGACAGAGTTCCATAACCTTGCACATGACTTACAAACTCCCTGGTGCTACACCTTTCCAGACTCCTGTCCAATACCCTGACGCCTTCTCTCTGGTTGGCTGGATTCCTTGGTCTATACATGCAAAAAAAAAATATCGCAAACACTGTTGCTAGTCCTCTCTTGAAATAAATTGCAAAGGATACAAGAATGAGTTTTTAGAAGTTGTAACGTAAAACGTCCTAGTTCCTTAGTACTGGGAACATGTAATAAATTAAGCATTGTTCAACTCAGAGTTGTCTGACTTTGATGATCTCTCAAGTTTGCATTCAACCCTGAGAAAGAGCAGGTTTTCTAAACCAAACTGAGTGGGCAATGCATAAAGGAAACTCTCACCTGTTGTACACTTTTGTAGTATCACAGTTACTGTTGCGATTTAGTCTGTTACTCAGAAGTGTACCGACACAATTCTGATTCATTTAACAAGTGTCAAATACAAATGGAACAGCTCCAAAATGAATGCCTTAAGGGGATAAGGAAATGCCCCATATTATCTCTCCAAACAGCCAAATAGCTGTGATTGGCGTCTCAGACATGCTTGAGTATGGGGGATAAATAGACTTAAGGAGAAGAATTTGGGACACGGTCAGTAAGAAACTGCGGGTGAGATGCAGTGAGAGAGAGAAGGGGCAAATTGAAAGTTAGAGGCAGGGCGTGATTGTGATGTTGAATAACAAGGTGCACTATGCAGCCGTTTTTACTGTCCCACTGAGTGGCGTAGTGCACCTTATTTTAATGATGGCAGGTGCCTGCTTGTTCGCATGGGCATTAAGCCTTTTCCATTTTCTGATCAGCGCTGTTCTGTGATAGTTCCACACTGACCTCTTAAAGGCATGCATGCCATTACAAACTCCATCCCTGCCTGTCATTTCCTTGCTTATTGTACCGTTCTTACCTATACATAACTTCCATGTGCATTTCAGCTGTCCTTTCTCCCCTTTGCCTTCCTTGAAGTTCCTCCACTGCTACCCTTTCCTATCCTATTGCAGACCACGGTCTGTATACCCGGGCGGGGGCACAATACGTCAATCTCTGGACAAGCCTCAGCACTTTTAGACCACGATGTTGGTGAGAAGCGCATTTTAAAATATCTCTTAACATGGCATTGAATCTGTCTGAGGCACCTTATGCCAATGAGGAGGGTGGGAACAGGGCATTACCAGCTGCTCCGAGAAGCCTCACGGTTGGAGGCCGCCATCTTCCCCTGCCAGGGAATGAGGTAAGTGGTGTCCCACTTCCCCTCTGTGCTCCCACCTCCCCCATCCACAGGATTCCCACCCCGCCCCCATCCCCACTTGCCTTCATTAAAATCCATTTTGGGAGCGGATGTGCGGGGAACACTTCTGCCCCCAGCACGTCCGCTACCGATCTGCGACAGGCTGTCATGGAAAGGAAGAAGGGACTACATGTAGTCCCTTGCACCTTTTCATGGTATCCATTTTTTGTTTACTTTTTTAATGGGTACTGTGGAAAGAGAAGGGACTACATGTGGTCCCTTCTCCCTTTTCAATGGTGGCCATGTTTTTGTGTACTTTTTCCCATTTTTTTCAATAGCTGCCATGGAAAGGGAAAACGTACTTTGTTTTCCTTTCTCCGGTGGCCATTTTTAAAAAAAAACTTTATTTATTGAGCTTGACAATACAACAAGAAGCAAGCAGCCACAGAATCCGGCAGTTAAAACATTAGCACAGAACAATTGCAATAACATATACACATCAATTGGGATCAGCTTCAGAACAACGAACACTGTAGAGGCACAGTCGGCAGAATGAACCATATACCAACAAAACTAGTCCTGTGGAAGGTGGGGAGGACTTTTATGGTTACCATCAGATTCAGATGTTAGGTAGGCAATATAGGTCCGAAATGGGGATCAGATATTCCTGTGTCTCGATGCCAGTGACTGCTGCTCCGTCCAGGCCTCCTCATTATCCGAGGCCCAAGTTACTGTGCAGAGCCATTGAGTGTGTGTAGGGGCCCCAGGTCTGAGTCAGCAAAGCAATTGCAACGAACTGCTAGGAGCATGCATAGACCTGGCAGGTTCCTGGAATCCCAGCCGAGGTTGGGGAGATCGTGAAAGAGGCATATCAGCGGGGGTGGGGCGATAGAATAGTCTAGAATGTCAGATATCGTAGAGCAGACCCTCCCCCAGAGCCGGGTGAGGGACGGACAAGGCCATATCATGTGCAAATAGGTAGCATCCTCAGATCCACATCTGGGGTATTTGGGGGAATGGTCATGTGACATATGATGTAGCCTGATCGGGGTGTAGTGGAACCTGTGGAGGACTTTGAATTGGGTTAGTTTGAATTGGGAGTTGAGCGATACAGTGTGAGTCTGAGAGCACACCCTCTTCCAAAGTAGATCAGTTATTTCGGTGCCCAGATCCTCACTCCATGGGCACTTGAGTTTGTTATAGGGGGGACCCATTTGGATTGTTTTAGGGAGTATGGTCTGGAAACCTGCCTCCTGTGGGTTGTGATATCTCGAATTTCGGTAAGTATAGGGTCATCTGGGGGTACTACGGGGAAGTCTGGGTATCTTTTCTTGAGGGTGCGGCAGAGACCAGAATACTGACGCCACATGGATAATTTCTTACCAAGGGGGACCGGCAGATCATCCCATTCAACAAAGTTACCTTAGTAAAAGACATCTCAGAGGGTTTCAAAGCCGGCCTCTGCCTAAAGCAGTCTCACTGTCGGGGGGTCTAGCGGGAGCTTCCGGCAGCAGCTTCCAAAGAGGGAAGCTACCATGGAAGGGTTGGGAACCCACGACCAGTTTCCATATTTTTGACCATGCCAGTGATGTAGAACCCACGGGGTCAAGGGGGCATAAGTGGATCCGCTGGGGAGGAAGAACCAGGGAGCAAACATTTCGATCTTCAACCGCCAGTCGCTCGAGCCTAACATGCGGGGGTGGGCTTATCCAGTTAAACCAATATGAAGCGTATTGCGCTTAAGCTACCAGCCAATAATATTTGAAATTCGGGGCCCCTAGGCCACCCCCAGACATGGGGGTACCCAAAGTATCCAGTTTAAGACGGACCGCTCCAGAGTGCCAGAGAAAGGTGATGACTGTGTGATTAAGTGTATGAAAAAAGACGTTACCAGGGGGTATTAATAAACTGGTACAAAAGTTGGGGGAGCACGACCATTTTTAGAATACCAATTTTGCCTGCTAGGGAAACCGGTAGTTTAGCCCAGCCCAGGCATTTCCTGGTGAGGGTGTCAAGGTATTTTTGGTAATTAACCCCATAGAGGAGGTCGGTCTGGCGCGCAACCACTCCTCCGAGATAAGGGAACTCTGTTTGTGCCCAAGAGAACCCGAGGGGGTCTGGAGGAGGAACTGTAGAATCAGTGAGTGGAAATAATGTAGATTTGGTGCAATTCACTCTAAGACCCAACATCCGGCCGAACTGGATGACGTCGTTTTTTATGGGAGCAAGATTAGCTGCTGGAGAGCGAATGAAGAGTAGGGCGTCATCGGCAAATAGAGAGATGATGTCAGGGGGGGGGGCAATCAATCTCAGTCCCTGGTGTGAGTATATTTCACAAACCCTATCCGCCAGTGGTCCATGGCTATGGTGAAAATCAGGGGGGAAAAGGGGCAGCCCTGTCTCGTGCCCCTGGCTATTTGAAATAGAGGTGAGCATCTGTCATCAGTGCGAACCCTGGCCACCGAATCGGAGTAAAGAAGTTTGACCCAGGATTGAAAATGGGGACCGAAGTTGCATTTCTCCATGACCCGCCATAGGTAGCCCCAGGAAACAGAATCGAAAGCCTTTTGCATGTCGAGGGCTGCCGTCACTGCTTGCGTGCTCGGTTCAATACGGCTAATGATATTAAACAGTATACGCAGATTAAGGGAAGTGGAGCGGCCAGGAATAAATCCAGACTGGTTGGGTGGATTATCTATGACATTCATGGGGCCAATCTCAGGGCCAGCACTTTGGCGACGATCTTAACATCACAGCTAATCAGAGAAAGGGAGCGGTATGAACCGCATTGAGTACAGGGTTTACAGGTTTAAGTAGAACCAAGATGGTGGCCTCTCTAACAGTGGGAGGGAGAACACCCAGCTCGCAGGCTTCCTCCAGAGAGCGAGTAGATGGGGAACCAGACGAGATTTATATTGTTTATAAAATTTGATTGGAAGGCCGTCAGAACCCGAGTCCTTACCAGAGGCCAGGGAGTCGATGGCCCTGGGGATGTCATCCGTGGAAATAAGCATGTTGAGGCAGTCTCTGGTCTCTGCGGAAAGGATGGACAGAGGGAGGCTATCTAGGTAAGCGTCAATCTCAGCTATAAGGACACTGTCAGCATTAGAGTAAAGGGACTCATAGAAAGATTGGAATTCAGCATTGATAGCTTGTGGCGATACAGCCCAGGTGCCATCGGGCTTCTCTGTGGCCGTGATGTGGGGGTAGCCAGATTCCTGATGGAGGAGCCAACTAACACGCGGCTAGGCCGTTAGCCCTCGCCATTCTTACGGGCAGCGTAAGGGTTATCAAGAAATGTCCTTTCCCATTCAGCATGGACACAAAACATGTCGAGTTCAGCACCAATGCTGGAAAGGGTATCAGGGGATTTTGATGCAGCGTATTGAGACTCAAGAGAGGAAAGTAGAGATTCACTTTTGCCGATATCCCCCCGAATCACTCAGCGAATCCCAGATTCCTTAGGGATGACTATGCCCCATATGAAGACCTTGAAGGTTTCCCAAAGGGTTGCTTGTAGGTGGACCGACTCCGTGTTCAGCTCAAAGTAGTCATCTATGGCGGTCTTTTGTTCGGACTCAACGACGATGTCCAATAGGGAATGTGGCTTCAGTTTCAATGAACGTGTCCTATGGTTATCAGTACCCCAGCTAAGGGAGAGCATTACTGGAGCAGGGCTCAAGTCGAGGGTACATTCGGGGGGACAGAGTCCACCCACTTTACTCAGAGGGTGGGTGCAGTCCCCCCCAGCTAAAAGAGAATCATTGGATGTCCTCTTTGAATGTATGAATTAAAGCCGACCTCTAGGATCAAACCACAGTCTTTGGCTTGTAGGGTGGACACTTCACCACTGCACTATATAACGTGATGAAAGATAACAAACAACTAAAGCTGAAATATCCCATTTCGGTAATGCAAATCCCAGGGAAAACATTTGTATTGGTTCTTGGAGTTTAAAACATGCACACCTTTTAACGTTTTCAAAAACACTTTTAGAAGAAAATATCCTCTCTTGGCTTTGTGTGTGTGTTGATTTTATGAAAGGCAAATGTCATTCGTCCTCTTCAATTTGGGTGGTTATGTAAAGCCAATTTATTGACATTTGCCTATTATACCCTGATAAGCTATTTTCTGGTGATGGTACATCCCATTGCATTTGTGGATGAATCCCCCCACTTTTTTTATTTTTTAGGACTTCACCCCTGCACTGGAGAGTGGTATGTGAATGTCCTGGGAAGGATCGAAGCCTGTGTAATGGTTCTAATAAGTATACCCGAAACGAGCCACCTTGAGTGCGAGTCATGGACTGAAGAGTAAAAAGTATACGTGTGAGATCTTGGGTACAAGAGCCTCCAGGCATCGCATCCGCCATCTGGGCCTTTATGTCAATGATAGCTTTAGCCCCTCTGGAGAACTGACAGCGTCTGGAGCCCAATCTATATAAATCCACATCAAGGATGGTATTAAAGTCCCCGCCCCACAGTATTGGAACCAGGGGGAAACCAGAGAGCAGGGAGGCCATCTGAGTATAGAATAGAGGGTCATCTATGTTAGGACCATACTGTTAAGGAGTACGACTTCCTTGTTCAACATGGTGCCGAAGATCAGAACATAGCGGCCCAGGGGGTCTACATGGAACACCTTATGCTGGAACTTAACACTCTTATGTATCAGGATCATGACTCTGCAATTCTGGGTAGAGTACTCAGTGTAATATATCTGGGGCCCCACGACTTAGCAAATCTCATAGCCCCCTGACTCTCAGGGCGTGGGTTTCCTGTAAAAAAAAGTACTTTAACATCATGACGTCCTGCAATTTACGCATCTTCACGTAGTTACCTAGTCCTCTGATGTTCCAACTCATGCAACTAGGTTATCATCAGCCATTTGGTAGTTATCAGAAATTAGTGATATGACACGTTGAGCCGGAGGTTGTGGCCCGTGTCATTGTAGGGGAAGATAGGCTTCAATCTTATACATGTTAACCCCAGTCTGGTAGCGTGCTCTACTACTCCACTGTCTGTCAAGCATTTATAACATAACTCCCCGCCCAACCCTCCCCCACACCCAACCCTCTCCCAATCAGAGGGGTGAAAACCTGAAAGCAATCAAACAGACCCATAAACAATGCATCAGTGCCTGGGGGCTACATGCAGGCTTTGGGAGGCGAAGACTCCCACCCGGGGACAGCTTAAACATATTTGTGGAGTACAGCTTAAGGAACACGAATAACATGCAGGTAAAACGTATCAGCATAGCTTTGTTGGGGGCCTGGGGTAAATTGTGAGTCGGCCAAGAACCAAAATAACGCCAGTATACCAGAAAAAGTGTGACCCAGTACACAGCAGTAGCCGTTATGACATAACTGATAAACAATGCAAAAAGACCAATTTACTGAAGTGAAGACGGTCAACCAGGAAAATGTTTGTCTATAAGTTTGGAGGCCTCTTCGGGAATAGTAAAGAAAAAAACCTGATTTGAATGTTCAATTCTGAGCTTGGCAGGGTAAAACATTGAATATTCAACTCTGAGGTCCCGAAGTCTCTTTTTGGCAGCTAGGAAGGTCGTGTGTTCCTGCTGGACAGATACAGAAAAGTCAGGATACAGGTGGATTCTGGAGGAACCAAGGAAAAGTTCCCCCTTAGCTCTCGCCACCCGAAGCAGGGTGTCACGTTCACAATAGTTTAAAACTCTCGTGATAATGGGGCGAGGGGATGCACCCGGCTTTGGTTTCGCCATCAGAGCACAATGGGCCCTCTCCATAGCAAATTGTGGGGAGAGCCTTGGGGTGCCCAGGAGCGTGAGCAAGGTGTTTTTGACCAGGTCTTCCATTGAGCCATCGATTCTATCCTCCCGGACCCCAATAATGCAAATATTATTGCATCTAGAGCACAAAGCAAGGTCCTCATTTTTCTTACTGACATCTGCCACCAGCGGCCATTTTTTAACATTTGTTTTTACTTTACAGAGAACATATTTACATGCAATACCACCCACCGAAGCTGGTACTCATTTACTGATCTCGGAAGGATAAAAGGCTCAGTTAGCCTTTGCCGGGATTCAAACCTGCGACCTGCAGATCACAGCAGCGAGCACTGAACCCACTGATCTATCTTATCAGCAAGTGAAGTAGCTCAGCGGGTTGATAAAAATATATATATATATATTTATTTATATATTCAGAGGAACACTACACTAAAACACCCCTGTCATGAACCGCTGAATGCCACAAGCTTCCTATAGTATTTTACTCCAGGTTGCAACTAGAAAAGTGTCATAATATTGCATCAAAATAAACTTCGTAATTAAAGAAAAAGCATGTGGAAGGTTAGCACCGATGATAATGCTCATCACCAAGCACAAAAGTCAGAAATAAATGGTAAAATCGAAAATAGAGTGAAACTTATTTCATTTTCAGTATCCAGAAAAATACGATACACAATTGTTACAAGGTACAAAAATTCATCACAACATATTTTTCGAGTGTAATCAAAGGCCCCAACCAACAGGACTGAAGGGCCATGTGAAAACGGCCTACCTGTCATTATCAAAGGGAAAGCAGCATTTTAATTCATAAAGGCATCAGAAATTCAAAGGTCCCTGTCACATGACAAACAAGATTTCTAAACACCGACACCAAAACGATGTTTGAATGTGTGTTTGCACTTTAAAGCAAGACATGAGAAAAATGTACTCAGCTAACATAAAGATGTCAAGGAAAAGACAAGTTGCGTGTTGACAAAAGAATTACGGATATTATGCTTCGAAATACCGGCAAACATTTGAAAAGAAGAGCCCACTTTCTTTCCATGAAATAATACCTGTAGACCCAATGCAGACACTTTTGCTTGCTGTGGGACAAATGTCACACATGACTCCCCCACTTAAAGCCTAGCTTGCATCCTAGCTGTTTACAACTACTATAACATGTAGTTTACCTGAAAAGTGTTGAAAACCAAGTGACCACAGATTTGCTCTCTCTGGAGATATGATATGATATGATATGATATTGCATTTGTAACACACCTATACACAAGTGTTTCAAGGCGTGACGAGGCAGGGAGGGGGGGACATAGGGAAGACAGACAACGATCTTACTAGGCCCGGTATCATTCAGATCGCTCAAGTGCATGGGAAGGGAAAGTGCTAGGGGCAGCGCAGAACATGGGATAGTGGTGTGATAAGATAAATAAATAAGGGGCCAGCTGGTGGCAAGTGCAAGGTAAGTGCAGAACAAAGTGCTGGGATGGGGGCTGTAGGGATACAGAGACAGTCCTGCAGTGCAAGATTGCCAGGGAGGCAGAGGTGGGGGCAGGTGGCTGGGCCAGGGACCGAGATCAGTGGGAGTGGCCCGGTGCCGATTCGGTGCAGTTTCAATCAGGAATTTAGCAGAGGAGGCGGGGGAAAGAAAGCAGAAGCAAATAGGAAGGTTTTGAGGTGCTTAAGGAACCGGAGATGGTTCTCCTCAAGTTTCAGGGAGGCAGGAAGGCTGTTCCAGAGGGAGACCCTTGCCGTAGAGAGAGAACTACCCCCAACTCGTTGCTTGGAGAAGTGGCTGACTCTGAGGGAGTTGGAGGCAGATGAGTGAAGAGCTTGAGAAGGAAGATATTTAGGAAGGGAGAGTTGAAGGTATTTCAGCCCCAGGCCCCAGAAGGCCTTGTGGCCAATGCAGAGGGTTTTGAACTTAATCCTCGCAGCCACTGGGAGCCAGTGAAGAGATTTCAGTCCTGGAGAGATACGGTCCCTGGGCTTGAGGCCAAGAACAAGTCTCGCAGTCCTGTTCTGGATGAGTTGCAGAGGGCGGAGAGTAGAGGCAGGCAGATTTAGATAGAGGCTGTTACAGTAGTCCAGCTTAGAGAGAACCAGGGCTCTGGAGACAGTGAGCTTCTGGGGGAAGGAGAGGAAGGGAAGAATACCTCTAAGGAGGTGCAGCTGGTAGTGTGACTTCTTAGAGATGTCAGAAATGTGAGGAGAGAAGGCGAGTGTGGAGTCGAAGATGACCAAGAGGAAGCTCTATGCAGAAGAAATGGCTCTAGTCGGTGCATTCCAGGTATTTATGAGCTGCAACCAACTTCAAGCAACCAACTTCACAGAGACTGATAAAAAGCTATGAACACAGGTTGTCCCAGAGTGGCAAATGGCTTAGATAAAGGGATGCTCATATTTGCACATATGAAGATTCCCTTTGTTTAAATGGGCTGTCACAATGGTTGCATTTTCCCAGAAACCACAAGTCACACTGATTAAATATATGTTTAATTTTTTAGGTAATGTCCAGGCAATGTTGGTTATATAAATTTCATCACCTGCAACTCAGTGAACTGTAATGGCCATCTAAAATGGGTTTCTGGCTGATCTGAAAATGTTCATAATTTGAGAGTTGGCGAGCAGGTGGAGGGTAAAATTAGGAATATGGATAATAAATTGCATGTTCCTAACGGTAATGCTTTTGGTAAAAACCGCACAAAATTGTCAAAACGTCTCTCTGCAAAATGGTGCGAACGTGACTGTTCTCTTATTTAATTCCTCATGATTAGCTGAATTGGAAAATATGTATATTACAGCAGTTGGTAGTATAATTATGACGTTTTGCCACATAACTAATTTATGCCAAACATTTGACATGAGGACAAATGGGGATTGCAAATGGAAGCTGCCATGTATCTGATCCAGACTCCTAAGTCAATCCTTAGAGAGAGGCTGGATTTGGGAGGAGAAAGAAGTGTAACTGCCCAATCCTATGTGCGAGAACTCTTGGAGGGTACTCCCCAAGATTGTAAACTTGATGGTGTCATCGCTGAGTGGATGCACTATGAGGATGGGCGAGAGCTGCTTAAACTTACCATCTGACAGCCACGAGGAAACGCCAGGAGAGAGTGCTAAGCATTGCATCTGAGTGAAGCTGACTATTGCTAGGGAGGACCAAAAAAGCTGACTGGACTGTATGGTGAAGAGCTGGGGTCCATCCTTGAGAGTGGAGTGACCAGACTCCTGCCCTGTTCTTCCAAAAGGTCTTGGCATACAGCTGGCATCCGTGAACTTTAAACAGAGCTTTTTAATGTGAGTAGAATTGGGCCAATTGAAACAAAGTGTGGGGGAATCTGTTGGCCTTAAATCCTTTCCCTTTATAGTGGGCGGAGGGGCAAAACTGTAGATCATTAGCCTATTTAACTAAAAATATGAATGTAATTAATTCCCCTTGGCAGAACACTACGGGGTGATGTTTGTTAAAATTTGAAATTAACAAAGCTCATTCCCAGTTTGAACTGAAACTCCAGATTGTAATTCAATTGGGTACTCCTATGTTTTCAGTTTCCCCAACACAGGCATTTGAGAGGAAGGGTGTCTGAAATCCAAAATTCTCAAATCATCCTAATTGTTTACTATCCAGCTTTCCCAACACAGGCCTTTAAGTGGAGCGGGATCTAAAATCAAAAATTCTTCAATCATCCCAATTTTTGCTGCCCAGCTTCTGAGTCTGAAATCCAAAATGATCTAATCATCCCAATTGTTTCTGTCCAGCTTCCCCAAAACAGAACAAGGTAATGAGGGTCTGAAAAACAAACTGCTAAATTACCCTGTGTTTGTTACAATGCAAAGGTGTGGGTGAAATAATAATTGCCATATGCGTTTTCACACATTTGTAAAACAAAACTACTAGGCTTTTAAGCACACAGGAAAAACGAAATTGCAAAGCATTGCATACATAATTGTTTTTGTTTATTGATCAGTTTAATTATTTCTTGAAGTGAAATTTGTAGAACGCATTGTTATTTGTGTTCTTTTCAACCCACTTGTGAGATTTATTTGTGTAACAAGGAGGTAATTGTGAGCCCCAAAGAAGGTGGCATGTGTGGTTTAGTATGATTTCTATTACCTATCATTCAAATAAATACAAATATATTTCGTGTACACCGGCCTGGTTCTTGGCTCTTTGGTAGCTCAGGGGTCAGGGGGTTCAAAGGGGCATAATATGAGGCTGAAATAGGGCTGAATAAAAAAGCTGACACTAACTGTTTATAGTGTGACACTTATCTATGGGAGGGAAGGAACCCACTGTGCTGAGGGTGGCCTCTCAATAAACTGTTACAAATTGGGAGCTCACCCAGAATTTGGCTGCCTATTTCTGACTCATGACAAGTGCATTGTGACAGACCATTCGTTTTGGTGTAAGTCAATTAAGGTGGGCAGAGGGAAAGCCATCTTTACCTTGTTAACGTGCCGCAAAGGACTTGACTGCTGAGTTCCAGGGAGGTGGATAGGTGATAAATTAAGATTATGGAAGAAATTATTTTTGATTTGGCATTGTGAGTGGAAAATAAGTGGGAACAGGGTGATTTTTGCCCCTGCGCTAAGGAAATTACAAACATTGCAAAAAGCCCATTTTCTAGAAATGAATGCAATTGAATTAGATGATGCCAGGAGACATTTCCTCACTAAGTTGTCCATTCAAGGTGGTTATACAGAAGCGGATGAAGGGAGCTGGCAAGCTAAAATGATGCAAGATGTCACATCAGAAGAAATTGACATTTGGTGTCAAGGTGGGATATGGCACAAAGCATTAGAGGTCTTTTATATGATACGAAATGCTCAAGAAGAATGGAGCCAAATGGCTCAGCTCACATCTTTTCTATACTTCCACTTGCAGTTAGTGGAAGAGCGATTGCAGAAGAGTGAGGACTGTGTGCAGAGTCAGACTGAGATTCTACATTAGGCGCAGAAAGAACTTAAACAGTTAGAAGAACAAGCACAGCAGAACCATAATTTCTATTAAAACAAGAAAACCTCATAGAACAACTCAAAAATGAGTTAAAAACCCAGCAGCAAGATAGTGCAGAGTGTGGAACACAGTGTTCTGCACTGCAAAATGCACATACAGAGTGTGTGGGAAATGTGAGCACAATGCAACATAAGATAAATGATCAGACTATTTATAATAGAGGGCTATTAGATAACATTATGATTTTTCAATTACAAATAAAGGAGTTGAAAAATGCAAATAGTCAGTTAATTATAAAATGGATTGATTCCCAAACTGACTTCAATCAGATATATGAGCGGGTACATACTTTAAAACAACAGAAAATTCAATTGGTGAAGGATAAAGATCTCTTGAACCAGGATAATCGCGTCCTTGCACAGGAGGTGCACCAGTTGAACATAGATTTAGAAAAGAGTCAGTCGGGTTCTCAGGAACAGACTGGAGACGGGCAAGGAAATGTAGCACTCATGGAGCGAGTGAGGCAAGCGGAATCTGACCTGTTAAAGGTAGCACAGTGTAGAAAAGTGCAAGAGAAAGAGAAAGCAAACCGCTTTGAACATGCATGCACAATGCAGGTCGCTCAAAACGAAAATGAGTCAAGTCAGAATGAAATCAGGGAATTAAAATATCGATGAATGGCCAGGACTAAAGTGCGTGAGGCCAATCAGGGCCTGGTCTCTTGAGTTAAAAAGCCAGCTCTCTGAACACCATCAGGAAATGAGGACAGAGAGAAGCAGCTGTGAGAGTTTGACAAATCATATTGAAAAAAAACACAAACAGGTATCGAGGCACCTGACCAATCAGGATATGGGAAAGGGCCCTGTGATACAGTGGTGATGCCCTCCCCATCGGGAACCTCATGCCAGTGAGCTTAGACCCCTATGGATAACACGCATGCAATGGATGGGGATGCAGAATAATTGAACCAACTCAGGAAGATGGCAAAGTTTACTGTTTTAATATCAATTGTCTAAAACAGGGAGTTGCAAAGGATATCAACGGACGTTCACTCGAGCTCTCAGTACATTTCACAAAAAATCACATTTATATATTAAAAATACGTCATAAGTGATGTCACACTACGTGGCAAATAAGAAAAACCTACGAGGGGTTGTGTTACGCTCAAGGGAAACATCTAAGTATACTTTCTATAAGGGGTGGTTTTTGATTGGATATCTACTCTCAGGTGGACAATTTATGCCTACCTCTAAAGCAAGTCATCTTCAACACTATTAAGTACACAGTATGTCATTGGGTCACAAACTATAAGGCCCGTTGTTATATGGCCCTCTTTAATTGGTTGGTATGCTCATGCCATGTCTGGAAGATTCGGTTTACTTAGCAGCAGGTAAGCTCAGACCCAGGTGCCAGGAGGTGGACTTGACTTTACCTCCCCACCCAATTAACCCAACATCTCTCATCACCCATGCATTCTGCCATGAGGATTGTCTTTGAATTGGCCTTGCAGAGTATTTTCTCTGGGAATATAAGGGAGTGCGAGCACGGACTATCGTCGTTCTAGAACTCCAATCTCAACTCTATTTCCATCCTTAGCTCACGTGACAGGAGACCATGATTTTGTCAAATACAATTCATTTAATGTATTAAATGAAGTGTTCTTTCTTTGCACCTTAACAAGGGACGACTGAGCTTCTCGTGTTCACCACCTTCAAGAATAGATAACCAGCCTTGGTTGCTTCAGCCTTGGTGTCAGGCCAGACAGCTTCGCTATTTGGATCCACGATCTCGCCTATTTCTTTGCTGCAACACAGTTCTCAGCCTTTCCTCTCCATGGGTCTGAGCTTACTAAATTTATGACACCGACATCGTTTCTATACAATGGCGGCTCCGCCTGCAGTCTATTCACTACGTATAGCCAGCTTCTATGATCACTTAGTCTACTTGTGTTACAGAATCTGTACAGTTATTGAACAGCTTGCATTTTTTGCAGTGTTTCTCACATGTGCAATCTTCTTTTTCACATATGTAAATGTACTCGATTCTTCATTTCGTCATCAGTTTCTATAATGTCCATATATTTTCCTCAGCCAGTCTTCTCAGAGTGTCATGTTCGTCTTTCATGATATCACTAGATCCTCTTTCGCTCTTTTTCATATTCCTTCGGGGAGTTCCTCCCTCAGATTGTCATCTCTTCGGGAATACATCTTATAAGGCTTTCTCAGAGGGTACCTTCTCTCGAATATTCACCGGGTTATGGTCACAACTGCTGGTGTCAAGCATGGCACAATCTCAGGCTTCCAACATAAAGGAGGCAGGGGGGTGGGATTTCCCGCAGAGGCATGCAGCTGCTCCTCTACACCATTTAACCAGAACTTCCTATGAGGCAACTGTGACGTACCTCATGCTTTCCACCTACCAAGACCAAGGAAACATGAGGCACCTACACTTACTCAAGCATAGCCAAACTGATCCAGAAGGCCAGTCCCAATCTGAGATTGAGGAGTACTCACCTCTATCACACAGAAGGGAGGATGGGAAGACCAGTGTGTCCTGGGAAGTTAAGAATAATCCAGTGAGTACTTCAGACCATGAAAACTCCCTTGATGAGAAAATGAGGGAGTAGAGAGACCACCTAGCTTGCTTCGCTTGACAAGAACATTTAAAGCTTCAACACAGGAGGAGCATTCAAAAATCCACCATACATTCAGGAGATCGAGGGGCATTCCCCATACTCCTTGGAAGGCAGGATGGCAAAACTGGGTTCTATCCTGGGCCTAAAGGTAACTACAGGAAGAGTGGCCCTGAGAGTTCACTATTCACAAGATGAGAGGAGTCCGCACCCTGTGGTTCTGGGAGATATTCCAGTCTCATAGATATTGGGAGAGCCTAGAAGACAGGGAAGGGAGTACCAGTAGCAATTCTGAGTCAGCAGGTGAATGGAGTGCGGTGAAGAAGAAGAAAAAGACAGGGAAACAGAACAAGGGTTTTGTGAAAGACCCAAAAAGATAAATTAAAGCCAGAAAGAGCTTCCTAACCCCATATCACAACAATGCCAAGTATTTGGTATGGTAGCACCTACAACTTTATGATCAAATTATGGCATCATTCCAGATCGGAAATTATGTTAATTGTAAAGCATTTGCTAAATGGACTTTCTCACTTGAGTATTCCACTTTCTTTGCAGGACTGGAAGACCAGGATCAAAATAAATGGGCCACCTATTACACAGCCATTTTAAAAAATTCTTCTCACACAGAAACCCACAGGAGGCCCGTAAGGATCCATGTAATTTGCAATGCGTGGAGTATCAGGTGCCTAGGGAGTTTGTGCAGGAGGTGAACAGGGCATTTGCTCAGACTTTCCGGTGGGTGAACACAAATAGTAGGGAATTCATAACTACGTATTTCCATGCGCTCCCCAAACATAGCATGACTCAGTTGGTGCGTGATTTTCACAAGCACAGGTCCCTGGATTGGGTGATTGAACACGTCACCAGGATCTATGAGGTCCACAAGTTCACTGACAGTAAAAACACCCCCAAAACCACCAAACCATCTAACACCCCTTCTGCTGCGAAGATGGCGGAGGTAAAACTACTGCACCATTGCATCTGCAGATGGGGGCCTAACAGTAACCCTCCTGTCAACAAGTAAAATGGAATGCAGATGGGACCCAATTGAATGATAGTCAGGCAGGGACCCAGAACAATGATCACTCAGACCCTGGTACCTATCTAAACCCTAGGTGCAAAGGTACCAAACCAATCCTGGGGTATGTATAAACTCCCCCAGACCAAGGGGGGGTACCAATCAGGTAAGTACTACCCCGGGAAACTTATCTCCAAACTTCCCTCAGGAGAGAAGTATCACTCCACCTCTCAATCTGAACTTTTCCCCCAGCGATCCCCCGAACCAGAACATACAAAATAATCCTCCTCTCTCTCCCAGGTTTCAAAACAATAGATCCCTGAACGCCAGAGAAGGGAGATTCCGGATGTACAATTATGGGGAAAATGTCCAGTACCTGGTCTACTCTGGGAGAAAGGACAGTTACGCTTTTCGGGAGCAGCAGAGGTAGGACTCGAGATCTCCCTGCAACCCAGAAAAGGTCTTGCAGCTGGATCGACAGGTCCAGCAACTGACCAACGACCTGGGGTGCATGCTGAGGGCTTAATCCAACCCTCAACCTAACCCTGATTCCCAAAACACCCAGGGCTGAGTCCCAGAGGGGGAAATGACAGGAGGAAACATCTGACAAACCACAGGTTCCTGAGGAGTCAGTCCGGGTGGAGGGCGGATGCCAAGCCCTAAAGGAAGCTTCCTTACTCATCCAGACACAACCCCTAAAAACCTCTCAGCCTGAAAGTGTGTCTTCTACCCCCAAAAATGTTAGAACCCGAAGAGCAAAGGGTAAGTAGGAGAGGCCAAAGAAGAATCCACTTTGTGGAGATCAAGATCATCTGCGTTGAAAGAGAAGAGTCTCTGGAGGATTCATGTGAACAGACCTTAGCTTTCAAAAATGAGGGGATCCCTCCCAAAAGAAAAATGGGTCCTAAAAGACCTTGAGTGGGACAGGATAAGTATGGAGGTCGACCCATAACCAAAAACTGTTCAACCCCAAAAAGGTGAGCCAGACAGAGGAAGGGGTGTACTTTCCGCAAACAGGTTTTAAGAACTACCTCCAGGTAAAGGGGCACAGCAAAGAAATGGGAGAGAAAGAGGATTCCCCAAATCCACCCATTGTTGGTTGCAAAATGTTATTTACAGATTCCCAATCTCCGAAACAGAAAATTGCCCAAGATCACACAGTGTCAGAGGCCAATATTAAGAGAGTGACCATCTGGCTGGCAAATAACTCGCCCTTTCTTTGCACCCTGGAGAAGAAAGAAGGCTGATTCTATGCACTGGTCAGGGTGCAGGGTCAGAGCAAATTATCAGCTCCAGTGGACACCGGATCCCAAGCCACCCTCCTGTCCAAAAAGGCCTACGATCTACTAAACTCAGGACGGGGGAAGGGCCACCAAAATACCCCTCACATCACTTCCTGGACAACTCAAAAATGTCAATGGGATATGATATTTTCATCAAAGGGACTGCGGATCTGGAAATAAAAATTGGGCGGCACAAGTAAAACATCCGGTGATAGTTGTGACTACTTGTTTACTAGGGAAAGATCTCCTGAGGTGGTTATCACATCTGAGCGACTGTGAAAACAAGGTTCTCTGATCCAGACTAACAGGCCTATAAAATTAAAAATGAATACCAATTATGTAAGCAGGAATGGTACCTGTCATTTAATTGATCAACTTTCCTAGAAAGTAGAATTCCATTTCAAGAATAACCAAGTCCCAGACATCACTGTGTTCTCTGTAGGAGAACAAACTGGTGATGGGAATCCTTCCCTATTCTTGAAAATCTACCTTTCACCCAATGTGGCAAACCATACTGGAAGGTAGCGCCCTAAAAGTTTACACAGTCCAAAATCAGAAGAAACCGTGAGTCTTGTGATACAAGATAATCAAGATCCCGCTCAAGGTCTGACGGCTGTTCAGAAAAAGGGAGAACAGTTGCTTTTGCCCATTCAGTTAAATGAGGAGAAGGAGCCGGTGCTTGCCAGAGTATGCATAAATAACCAAAGAAGCTTCATCAGCGAAGAATTATTCAGGAAACTCCCGAAAGACCAGACCAATCCCACATTTAAATTGATTGACAAATGTGAAGCAGGTCTGGAAACCCCAAATTCCAAGCATCTCCTGCCTAGCAGGTCTATGCTAAAAATATCCATTGGCAACAAAAGCATAGAGCATAATTGTTGGGTCGTGAGTAATGTCCCTTATGCCTTTTATCTGGGAAGTGAAATTCTCAACCGATTCACAATCAATTTTGATCTAATTAATAATAAAGCCTGGTCCTGACTCTGCGGTAACCCCATGGGCTTTGACAAAACCGAAACAGTATTCCGGTCAGCTCAATTGCTGCCTTATTTGTTTAAAGTTCAAGTACGAGAAGAGGTTACCATCTCAGGAGAGGTACAACAATTCACTGTTCCCCTGAAAAGTAAGCAAGGACAGGACCTCAAACATCGGGACGCTTAGTTAAATTTCAATTCTCATCTCCAACAACAAGGTTTCTATTTAAATCTGAATACCTCTGGTAGATCTGCAACATGACACCATTAGAATATTGGAAGATAACAGTGACCCTCGAAGTATTACTTTGGGCTCAGACACCTTTATTGGAATGCGGTTGATGCCCAGCATTATTCTATTGATTTAAGTAATGAAATCATGGTCCAATCCCAAAAAACTGTTTCAACATCAGCAAAGGTATTCCTCCAGAACAGATTTTTACTAGGCATGGGGGAATTTCATGGTGTACTCCTCCTGCCCCAACAGGGTGGAAGAGGTGACCTGTGACATCAGGAGGGAGGAGGTAGTGTTCTGAGTCAAGGACCACTACCTCGAATCCCTGGAACCTAATGTCCAAGTCAACACCATCAAAAGAGATATCTCCACCCAACTGGAGGATTCTGCTGAAATTGCCAAGCCAGAGTTGTTTCCAGGATCCAAGCAGATGGTTGAGGAAAGTATCCATCTTGATGCCTGTGAGACCGAGGAGCAGAGACAAAAGCTGAAACAAGTCTTCCTGGAATTCCAAGATATCTTTTCAATGGACTCATATGACTGTTGGCACACATCCATTAATTCCACCATTCAACCACCATACCCAATATTAGTTACCTCTTGTGTCCATGGAATTACTCACAGAGATTATTAAGGACTTAGAATCCTGTAGGATAATTTGTCTGATCCACAGTACCTTCAACAACCCGGTACTGGGGATACTCAAACCAAACGGCCAATGGAGAGTATGTGCAGACCTGAGGGAGTTGAACAAACAACTCCAGATGTCAAGGCATCCACTTCCCTACATTGATCCAGGGCTGGCCCAGATCCAAGTGTCAAAGGTATACACTGCCATTGATGTGACCAATGGATACTGTACAGTACCGGTGAGTAGGGAAGACCAGTCCAAGCTTGACTTTACATTCGGGGGAGCACTACAGGTAGACCCGAACCACCTTTGGATACATAAACTCCAGCAAAGAGTTCAACATCTTTTTACATGAGGCCATGCCCGAAACCTAGCCTATATAGATTATGTTCTGATCAAGAGCTCAACTGTGGAGGAACACATACCAGAAATCTGCTATGTTCTAACACAGATGCAGAAAGCCACAGCAAAAATATCTTTTCAAAAGGCATAGCGGTGTAAGACCTCAGTGAACCTCTTAGGACACAAGAACATCTCTGTTCTTGTGTCCTAAGAGGTTCACTGAGGTCTTACATATTCATATTTTGAAAGGGTCTTAATCCCCAGGTGAAGAAGGTGGAAGCCTTCTTAAAATTAAAAGATCCTATTACTCTGCGAGAATTAAGAGGGCTTCTGGGAGTCACTAATTATAGTCAAAAGTTCATTGAAGACTATGCAGAGGTCACTCGACCCTTGGTCCATTTATTAAAGGCTGGAGTCAAGTGGGAG
Organism: Ambystoma mexicanum; assembly: GCF_040938575.1. Classification (NCBI taxonomy): domain Eukaryota; kingdom Metazoa; phylum Chordata; class Amphibia; order Caudata; family Ambystomatidae; genus Ambystoma; species Ambystoma mexicanum. The sequence continues at coordinate 686,373,299 of NC_090939.1, forward strand.
TGGGGTCTGAACAATTCGAGGCAGTTAAACAACTGAAAAGATGCCTTTCACAGGCTCCTTGTTTGGATTACTCCATAAAGAACAAGGTGTTCTTCCTGTGAACTGGGTTCTCATATAACTGCCTAACAACAGTGTTGTATCAAAAAGCACTACAGGTCAACAAAGTTAACTTGTGCATGAGCAAGACGTCCTCTGTGGAGGAAAAATTCAATGACAGTGAGACGGCACTCCTGGTTAAAATTACCCCCATTTATCCACTGGGAGAACATCATTGGCGAGTCTCCTCACCAACCCTTGCAATATCTCCAAATTAACAGAATCTGGGCGGGGAACGTCAATAATTCCAGAAATTCTTCCTGGATTCTGTCCATGCAAGGCTTTCCTATGGAGTTCAAATATGGCTAAAACAAAAAGAGTCCCCTAGCACAAGGATTGGTGTACTTGCATGATTGTTCTCAAGAAGACTCTTTTGGGCAGGAAAGTCTAATGACCAACAACAACATGGAGGCATACTTAACTTCCCCACACAAGGTCTTTGAAGAAGAAACTATCAGGGGATACCCACAGTTTGTGTGGATGGGTGTTGCTACCATGTTGACAAAAAATGGGGAAATCTAACTGGTGGGTGGCATTTAGAATGCCAGAGTGAATGGTACCCCAGAACCCTCTGCTGGTTATAAAAATGGGGCCCCAAAGTAGTCAGGTTGCAGAGTTGATAGTCGTTCATCAAGCATCCTCACTGCAGTGCACCACCAACTCAATGAACTGATCATAATCACTGACTCAGATACCTCAGGAATGGGATTGTAGAGCACCAGATTAACTGGAAGAATCAAGGCATGCTTTGTGCCAACAATCAACCCCTAAAGGATGACAAAGTGATCCAGTCAATTGACGATCTGGTGACCTCCAATGAGATGGCCATCTATTGGAAGACGATAAAAGGTCATTACAAGATAGAGGGGCCAGATAAGACTGTGAATGACCTGGCTGACCATCTGGCTAAAACCGGAGCCCTGCATGGGGATTTAATAGAAACTGAATCCATGCTGGGGGAATACCAAATTGACGCTGTCACCAGGTCACAAACCTTTGTGAATACTGAACTCTTGACAGCCCAGTGCAGTAAAGATACCCTAGATGCAGATTTGATCACTGCACAGAAAGAGGACCCAATCATTTGGAAACATTATCAACACATTGAAGACCCTGTGAGCTTTTCTCTAACTGAGTTGGATTGTACCGGTAAAGAGGACCTCTGGGTGTTGATGAACTTTTCCAAGATGTTCCAGATCCAAGGTGGTTTTTTGGTAAGGAGCGCCCTATCAGGCTGTGATCAGTGGGTGGTACCTACCTCATTATGAAGCCTGATTTTGAACCATGTCAATGGCACGGCCACTGCGGGTGATAGGGGGTTTCACATGACAATAGAAATTTTGTGAGAGGTTGCCTACTGGCCACACATGGGCCATGACCTCGACACTTACCTAAAGGGGTGTCTTGTGTGTGCTCAATTTCAACCAAGTTCCCTCACACACAGAGCTCCCCTACAAAAAAAGGGGAATTACACTGCATTGGTCAGAATTGCAAGTCGATTTCATTGTGCCAGTGATTTGTTCCTCTAGAGGAAACAAGTGCATGTTGACTGTGAGATGATTGTACACAAAGTGGGTTGAATTTCTTCCAGCCCCGAATGGTGAGCTGGAGACAGTTGCTGCAATAATTATCAATCACATCTTCTCTCATTTCAGCCTCCTGCAAAGGATTGAGTCGGATTGAGGAAGTCATTTTACCAGTGAGGTGATGGCAAAGATGTGGGAGATTCTAGGGGGAAGCAGCAAGCGGGGGAAGGGAGGGTAGAGAGAACAAAACAATTGTGAGTATCTTAAAGAAGTTTGTGGCAGATTCTGTACCTAGTTGGGACATACAATTATCACTTGTCCTGGTGGCTATTAGGTCTATACCATCTTCTGCAACAAAGATGTCTCAATTTGAGCTCATGACCAGATGAACAATGCTATTATCTCAGCATCTTCTCTACAGAACTATGGAACCGACCCTGATAAATGCATCCACTACACATGAGTACATTGAAAATGTAAGAAAGTACTTCCAGCATGCTTTTGCTTATGCTCAGCGGAACTTAGAAAAGTCAGATGAAGGAAGACCTATTATGATCTAAAGACCACCAAGAAAAAGTATGAAGTAGGTGACAAGGTTTACCTGTACAATTTACAAACTAATCAGGCCAAGGAGCGGAAATGTCTTCCATCTTGGTGTGTTGCCTACAATATCTGCATCCTGAAAGGAGAACAGACAGATGAAAAAGGGGGCCAAATAAATCATCCCAGACTAGCTTTACGACTGATTGAGGAACAAAGGTGCCATCCGAGGAGTGAAAACCTTGGATGGAGAATTATAACAGGTATTTTAATTAATATTCTTTGGAAAAAAGAAAATAAATGTGGAAAGTTGATTTTCCTCTTTCAAATGGAAGTCTTGACATTGATGCCTATTTCTATGTAAATATGTTCTATCAAATGCAATCTCCTTCTTCCAGGGAAATGTGGTGTGTAAAAAGTACTGAACCTTTTTTTCTTTCTATTGTTAGATAACTAACCTCGTTAACTTCCATTCTGGAGGCAAGAGGGGCGTCTGAGAAGGACCCTCGGGACCACAGAAAGAAAAAAGAAAGGCTGTGCCGTGCCATTCTCCCAAACCAAAGATGGAAGGGGAGAATGGAGTGACCACTCCCTAATGAAGGAAATTGAGCCAGACGGGCTCCAACAAAAACCTAAATATCAGAAAAAGAAATGGGGACTTCTATTGAAACCCCACTCTGCCCTGCTCTTCCCCACCAAATATTCCTGGAAGAACAGGGGGGCATGTGGGGTGCAATCAAAGGCCCCAAAACAATGGAACTGAAGGGCCATGTGAACAAGGCATACCTGTTGTTACCAAAGGAAAAGCAGCAGTTTAATTCATAAAGGCAGAAGAAATTCAAAAGTCCTTTTCACTTGAAAAACAGGATTTTTAAACACTAACACCATAACAGCTTTGCATGTGTGTTTGCAGTTTAAAGGAAGACATGAGAAAAATGTACCCCTGCTAACATAAAGATGTCAGGTAAAGGACATGGTGCTTGTTGACAAAATAACAATGGATATTATGCTTCACATACAAAATACCGGCAAACATTTGACAAGAAAAGTCAATTTTCTTTCCATGAAAAGGTTCCTGTTGGCTGAAGGCAGAACCCTTTGCTTGCTATGGGACAAATGTCACAAAGGACTCCCCCACTGAAAGTCTGGCTTACATCCCAGCTTTTTAAAATTACAATAAAATGGGACTTGCCTGAAAAGTGTTGAAAACCAAGTGTCCTAAGCGCAAATGGCTCCACCAAGGTATTTACAAGCTGCAACCAACTTCAAACAACCAAGTTCACAGAGATTAATAAAAAACTATGGTCACAGGCTGGCACAGAGTGGCAAATGACAAATGGCCTGGAGGAAGGGAAGCTCATATTAGCACATATGAAGATTTAAATCAACAGTAAAAATGGTTGTATTTTCACAAACCACATGTCGCACTGATTACATGTATGTTTTAGGTAATTTCCAGGTGATTTTTGTGACATATAATCACTCCATCTGTGACTCAAGGAACTTTAATTGCCATCTAAAATGGGTTTCTCGCTGATCTGATTTGGGAGAACAGAGAAGGGCAACTGTCCAATCCTATTTTCGAGTCCACTTGCAGGGTACTCCCCAAAGTTTTTAAACTTGATGGTGTAATTGCTGTTATATAAAGTGGGTGCACTATGAGGAAGGAAGAGAGCAGCTGAAACGTACCATCTGACAGCTACAAGGAAACACCAGGGAGAGTGCTAAGCATTGCATCTGGGTGACGCTGTATATTTCTAGGGAAGCCTATAAAAGCTGACAGGACTCTGTGGTGAAGGGCTGGGGCCCATCCTTGAGAGTGGAGTGACCACAATCCTGCCCTTTCCTTCCAGAGGGTCATGGGATGAAGCTGGCTTTCCTAAACTTTAAACAGAGTTTTTCAATGTTAGTAGAATTGGGCCAATTGAAACAAAAGGTGGGGGAATATGCTGGCCTTAAATCCTTTCCCTTTATGGTGGGTGTGTGTGGGGGATTGGGGGAGTGGGGAGCACAACTGTGTAGATCCTTATCTTATTTAACAAAACATATGAATTGCATTAATTCCCCTTGGCAGAACACCACAGGATGATTTTTGTTAAAATTAACAAACCTCATTCCCAGTGTGTGCTGAAAACTATAGACTGTCATTTAATCGGGCAATCCTATGTGTCTGTTACGCTTCTCCAATACAGACCTTTAAGTGGAGGGGGTTCTGAAATCCAAAATTCTTCAATCATCCCAAATTCTGCTGTCCAGCTCCCCCAACAAAGGCCTTTAAGTGGAGGGGGGGTCTGACACCAAAAATTCCCAAATAATTCCAACTTTTCTGTCCAGCTTCCCCATCACTGGCCTTTAAGTGGAGGTGGGTCTTAAATCCAAAATTCTCTAATCATCCCAATTATTTTTGTCCACCTTTCCCAACACATGCCTTTAAGTGGAGGGGGGGCCTGAAGTCCAAAATTCCCAAATCATTCAATTTTTCCGTCCAACTTCCCCAACACAGACCAAAGCAGGTGGGGCTCTGTAAAACAAACTCCTAAATCATCCTTTGTTTATTTTAAAGCAAAAGTGTGGGTGGAAATAATTACAATATGCATTTGCACACATTTGTAAAACAAAACTGCTAGCCTTTCAAGATACCAGGAAAATCCAAATTGCACAACATTGCATATGTAATTGTTTTTGTTTATTGATCAGTTTAAATATTTATTGAAGTGAAATTTGTAGAAAGTAACGAATTATGATTTGTGTTCTTTTCAACCCACTTGTGAAATTTATTTGTGTAACAAGAAGTTAATAGTGAGCCTCACAGAAGGTGGCGTGTGGTTAGCTGTGATTTCTATTACCTATAATTCAAATAAATGCAAATATATTTCCTGTACACCAGCTTGGTTCTTGGCTCACTGGTAGCTCAGGGGGAGATATACAAGGGGCATGATATGAGCCTGAAATAGGGCTGAATAATAGAACTGAAATTAACCGTTTATTGTATGACACTTAGCTTGGGGAGGGAAGGTACTCCCTGTGTTGAGGTTGGCCTCTCAATTAACTGTTACACATTTCCACAACTTCTCCACTTCCTTAACACCATGTAAGTCAGACCCTGAGTAAGGGGCCGGGTTAAGCATGATAAGGAGGGAATGTATAAGGAAGGTAGACATTTGGCTCTTGGAAAAAGAACATTAGGAGGCTGAGGAAGAGGGAAGCTTTGCAGGAGAAACAGGAGAGAAATAAACAGTGATAAGAAGACAAACCAACAGAGAAAGGAAGCTAGACTGTGGGACAATAAGGGATTGAGTCTGAGGTGCAAAGGCTAATTAGTCAAGATAATGGTGATATTCTGAAGAAGGTGAAGCTTTTTTGTGGTACAATGTTGTTTGTAGTGGCATGGTTGATGCTGATCAATTGCCAAGGATTGCAATGGAATGGCAGCCTTAATGCAGCCTTGCCAGCAATCCCCAGTCATTTCTCAGCTACTTGCTTCATTATCAAGGTTTGGCACCCACTGCCCATGCACCGACCCCATTGCCAATGATTGTCAGCACCTGATCAGGTATTTTATTCTCCCCCTCCCACCTGGCTGCTTTAATGGGAGAATTTTTTGGGAGCGGTACGCAGCAGAGGTGCCTTCCCCTCCCACATACCACTATTTAACAGGGCTTGATGGCAGCAAAGGAATGCAGTGTTGCTGCATACTCCCCGCTCTTTCCACTTTCCCACTCAGTGGGAGCAGGGAACTGGTTGGGGCTGGTACATTACAGCAATGCTGAGGCAAGTCTCCATGGTTCTTTACCTGCCTCCTGCAGCCATTGACAGTGGGAGCAGGGGAATGGGTGGGGCTGGTACATTACAGCAATGCTGAGGCACGTCTTCATGGTTCTTCACCTGTCTCCCTGTAGTCATTGACAGTAGCAGCCTGGAAGAGGTTGGGGCTGGTAGTGTACAGCAATACTGCGAAGGTTTTCTCAGTTCTTCACCTGACCCCTGCAGTCATTGACAGTAGGAGCAGGGAATTGGTTGGGGCTGGCAGTGTACAGGCTGTGGCATGACTTTATGGCTCTTCACCTCCCTACTTCCCTCCCTGCAGCCGTCAAAAGTGGGGATGTAGTGGAGCATGAGATGAAAGATTAAAGTATATCGAGGTTTAATACCACATAATACAAATACGCCAGTCACAAGTCCAAAGGTACCATGTACATTTATTAACAGGCAGCTGTCTGGTCTCTCAACACCCTGCAATGTGTGCAAGCAGATACCGTGAGATGAGAGAGTGCTAAACATTTCACAAACACAAGTATTTATACAGGTTTTCCACAATCCCGGACACATCGTCCAGCCCCTCTTTGTGTAATACATTTACCGAGGTTTCATGGCCTATCCACATAACTAAGTCATACTGAAACATCTTTGAATACTTTGTTGTTTTCCTTGAAACATTTCATATGTTTTCCAAATAAAAGACACAAAGGTAACATTCCTTATTTTGATCGTTTATATTTATCTATCATTCGTTCTTGAGTTTAAAGTCAGCTTAGTTTCAAGGAGCGAAAACAAACATTTCTACAAGAAGAGCATGTTCAACTATTCATCATTCTACTTTGCTGTTTGAACGGAGAAGGCACAATTGGAACAGATAGGATCTTAATTACTGATTAGAATGGCTTTTGTTTAACTCCAAGGTTTCTCAGTGTAGGACAAACAATCCACTTTAGCAGCTTCAACATTCTTATCTACGTTGACATCATGGAAACAGTACAAAGTTCATTTTGCTCTGCTGGAGCCAAAAACACTATTCTAAACATGGGACAGAAAGCAAGAGGTGATCAAAATGGCAGATAACTCAAAATGGCGGCGTAGTCTGTTTCAGGTTCATTCAATGCAATTTATAGTGTGATGAGAATGTGTTTAGGCCAATTGTTTACTATCTGGTGGTATTCATGCAAAATATACTTTTACAGAGAAGCAGAGCAAAGGCGGCAAGGGAAATGGATGCCCCCCACTCACCCTTTGCTGATTCCATGTCCTTCTCAGGTCACTGGTTTGTCTGCCAAAGCGTGTCTGCTGCTTCCTGACTCCTGTTGCAATAGGCAGAGAGAACAGGGAGGCAGGTGGAACAGGGGAACACTCGGAACCGCAAGTGTCAGTGCCAGTGTGGGCCTGGCAGGCCATGCAGCTTGCAGGGAAATGAGGCACAGAGCCACGAGCCCTCTGCCTCTCTCTCCATAATGCACGTTTGGTGACAGGCGCTTCTTTTATCTCGTTGCATGTCTTGTTGTGATGTGGGAGTCAGCACATAGCATACCGCCCATTAGATCCAGCATTCAGATGACAGATCCATAAAACAACAACGTGTACTGCACTGTCTACTGCATACCACAATGCCATGTATCAATACCAATGGCCTTTGGCCTTGTCTCCATGCACTAGAGTACCGCCCAGGACGGAGGCGAATCCAAAAATAGACAAATGAAGTCTTGTTATAGTGCACCATTTGAAACAATTCAAAGAGCAACCTTAAAAGCGTGCTGTGCTACATTACGCAAGATCATCGTCTAATTGGTTGCCAGTTGCGTTGCACAATTAAATTAAAATGAATGCAGAATATTGCGCTGGTTTGAAATTCTGCAAAGAAAATCCAGTGTGTACCTGAAATATTGCTATTATTGGAGTTAATATCTGATGGGTGTGTAAGCGTGTCACGTTTTCAAGGCACTTGCTTAACGTGATTTAGTACATTGCATTATGATGATTGTGCCCCAGCCTTTTAGGCGCAACACAACTAATAAATACACAAGAAACACCTTAAATCAGGTCACAGTGCATTTATCTGTCGTACTGCGTGACATTCGTCAGCGGGATGCACTGTAAAAACATGGAATTTGATTTTCAAAAATGGTCTTTGAATACTTCATGAGGTTTGAATCTGTTCCCTACTTGCTCGTGCAGAGCAAAAAAAAAAAAAAAGAATAGCTAGCAGGGCCTGGTACTCCAGACGTCAGTGTGCTTGCGCTGACACAATGCTGCCCTAATCAGCCGGTTACTTCACTGAAGAGTATGCAGCTTAGGACCTGATGGTTGAATTTGTCTTTCGAGTCTTTTCTCATGGTTCGCATCACTTCATGATTGACACGCGGGTCACACTGCATTTCTCAAAACCCCTTGACGTCCTCATCACTTTACAGCTGGTGCTGTGTTCTCGGTACCGTCATGCTTTGTAAGCTCTACATCGACTGCATTGTTCAATTTTGGGTATATGAATTGTAATTGCGTTTTTTTCAAGAAGAGAATTAACATAGTGCCCATGACCTTGGCTTCTTCCACATACAGGGTCTTTTTAAATTAGGTGCTAATTACGAGGAGAGGATCATGGCTGGTAACACTCTCAGGACCTCATTTTCGAGTTCCTCATACATTGCTTGGAGGGGACGTGCTGTGTTTACAATTTTGTGTAGGCAGGTCCCCTCCATGCATTTGAACTGTGGACCGCCAAAGTAAAGGGCAAAAAGATGCTTGTACGCCACCCTTTTGCACTCCCCGTGCAAAGTGAGTAAACGCCACCTGTCATGTGCACATGGCCGGCAGTGTTTGCAATGGATTTCTAGTGAGTCCTCCTGCTTTTTGCTGGTTTAAACTACAGGCGGACTCCATCAGAATCCACAGCATTTGTGCCAGTATAAGTATAGATGCAGGTGTAAATGTGAGCATTTATATGACGTGGGGAGTGTATCACTACATATTATCCCCACCAAAAATATTGCTGTATATATGGTCGTCTGGAATGCCATAGGCAATATTTTTGGGGGGGATAATTGTTGGGGTTTTTGGGAGCAGGGGTTGCGGGGGTGTTCCCGCTCCTTTAAAAATAATACGGGGGTTGCGGTGGGGTCTCCCGCAGGTTCCATGCCTTAATATCACCACAAAAATATGGCGATATTTTTGTATGGCGATTCTTTTACAGGTATATTAACACATGGAACCGTGGGGAGGTAGAATCAGAAATTACAATCCTCCTTTCCTCTCTGCCACACACATGAATGAAAATTAGGTGTTATGTGAATTCAAAGTGTTCCTCAGGGTCTACGGGCCTCTCTCTGTAAGATGTATTTTTTGAATCAGAAGTGTAAAAAAAAATCTTCGCGATCCTACCAGTTTCCTGGTTCCCATGCCTTATTAATCCCTAACACAAAAAAGTGGCAATGCCGACCGCTGTGTCCGTGCATGGCGGCCGACATTGCAATGAATCCCTATGGACTCCACCTGCATTTTTCTAGTGTAAAATGTGAGTGGAATCATTAGCAGTGCCAGCCTCTCCGCCCGCATGAAATTAAGATGCATGAAGACTTTGCTGTACGTTCTCCAGGGGTAAGTGGCAAAGAAGACTTTACACAGTGTGCAGAAAATATTTGTTAAATGGCCTGGTGTGTACATAGGTAGAGTGCTTGTCTCCATATGTCAATAATGGTATGGGCTATTTACCACGTTAAAACTGAGGGCCATAGCTGTTCATTTCATTTATTCTTCTAAATGCCTCATATTACTCTTTTACTTTCTCTATTAGGTGGCAGATCATTCTGGCTCTCCATTTAATGGGAGGCGCCATTTCAAAATTGCCTCAATTCCTGATCCCCTTCAAAAACATAGATGCTAAGGCAGACATGCTATTATGCCCCATTCCATCCGAGAGTTGCTTTTCCGAGCCTGTTATTTCTTTTCATTCTGGTTCTTGCAGCCCTGGATTTATAATCAGGCAATCCAAGATGATAACTGTCAGGGTGCAAAGAAGTGAATAGGACTAGCATATCTCGAACTGACTGGGTGATGGTGGCATGTATGCTGGCAGAAATGAGCAAATTAATTCAAGAAGAAACATTATAAGGACTATAAGGACTAGAAGGACTATAAGGACTATCATATATACCATAAATATTGTTAAAGGACGTCCAGAGTTCCAAATAAGGTTCCAAATGAAGTGGAAGTGTCGGAAGCGGCGACCGATCGTTGTTGCTGTTCTAACGGAGTCCCAACACAGTGTGCAGTGTGGCTTGTCACCTGTGAGATATGTTTGAGGGTCCCTTCCTCTCATGCCTCAACTTTCACTCTGCTTCGCGTCGCGCAGGCTGGCTGCCGACTGCGGCTGCGATGAAGAACAGGCAGAAAAGGCAGATGAAGACCGGAGGAGAGAAGTGTGTGCCCTGCTGCCCGAAACACCTCTTGGCAGTCGGAGGGGTCCACTGTGCACCTAAGGTGAGACGTGTGCGAGGGGTAGAGAATATGCAGGCTTGAGGGTGAGTTCCGAATCGCAAGGCGGAGAGTGCAGAGCGCACCTCGCACTTCCCCCGGTGATGGCAGGGCTAACTCTACCCAATTTGAGCATCTCTATTTGTAATTGACACGTGGCACATAGCCCCTGGTCTCTGGACACCTTGTTTTAGCTGTGGCTGGCTCGCCACCCTTTCTATCCCCCTGTCTGTGACAGGCTTGGGTGCGTTAGTGCTCTATGAGTTGCTGTTGGAGTGCCAGGTGTGACAGTAGCCCCTACTGGAGCAGTTTGGAATGCAATTTTACCACTTATTCAGCAGCACACTAACTCTCCTTTACCTGGTGAGAGCGGGTCATCTTTATGGGATTGCTATAATCGTCTAATTGAGCTGTGTGTTTTGATGTATGGGTGGCTGGGAGAATCCACTGGAGATGGAACGCTGCTTCTCCTCAGCTGAGCTGGCTTTCTAGTGCCAGCTGTCGGTATTCAGAAGTGCTTTATCAAAATGCACGCCTCTACATCATTAAGTCAGCACCCTTATGACCAATTCATAAAACGGAACACAAATCTGCGGCAGGGGAAAACAATCACTGTGCTGGTGAACAGGGAGAATTCAACAGAGAAAACAGCAGCTAGCAGGACTCAGAAGTGAGACAGCAAGACTAGGTAAGAGGATACAGAGACCCTCGAAACAGCTAGACAAAGTTAAAACAGCCGCGAAGCAAAAAAAGGGCAGGCCTAACCCCTGGAATTCTGTGAGAAACGCAAACCAACGCCTGTGCCCTATTACTGTTTTTTTAGCCCAAAAATCCTACCACTTACATTGGAGTTGGCTTTACACCCAGTAAGGTCACTATGAGTGACACGCTCCACTCATTTAGCATTGACAATGATGGATCCCTTCTCAATTTGTGCAATAACCTGAAGCAGAATTCATTGGGTATAGGCAATGCTGAATCGGGACATATAACACAAACAAATGTATCTGCCAGTCCCAACTTAGTGAGTTTGGTTTCGGATACTGAGAGCTCTATCTATGGTTCATCGGAGGAAATGCATGTCTCTATAGTGAACAAACACTTACCCAAGCCTAATCTGGATAGCCTGTACTCAGTAATGATGTCCACACTTGCATAAATTGAAGCCTTATTGCAACTATGTACTAGTTTGGCTGAGGAACAACAAGGCATTAAATCTTTATTGATTGGAGTGACGGGCATAGTAGGAATGTTGGGGGCTGATAAGACATTACCTACCAATTGTAATACTGTGTTTAAAGATACAGATAAGGACTTAACCATCCCACATGTAATCCCTGCCTGCGAGCCACAGAAAATGAAAAAGTTGACCGACTGTCCACAAGTAAAACTTCCGGTCACTCTGACGAGCTCTGCAAAAGTCTTTGCAATAATGTATGCTACCAACTAACAGGACGCCATTGATACTCTCTGCCATGAGATATCGATGATGGAAAACTCATTGTCACAAAAGCTCAGCCCAAAAATAAAGAAGAAACTAAGGCCCCCTCCGATCTTAAATGTTACATCAAGTCTGAAAACGTTGGTATATATAAAAAAAAAAGCAGGAGGAACAGAAACTCACTGTACCCACAGAAATGTTGTAATAGGCACCTCCTATTTATCTCGAGATATGGGTAATGGCAAAATTAGACAGGTTGAGTTAAGAGGCCCCCTAGATCTGTGATTACTGAACAACACTGGCTCAGATAGAACAGCTCAACCTATAGATGAGATTATTTCCAGTACTGCAAGTCCCCAACAAATCACAAAAATCCTAAAGTCACAACACATACCTCTGGAAGGACTGTACTAGCTGACAACATCCCCAAACAATCGAAAAATAGAGACAAACTTGTATCTAATGCAAGGAAGAAAGATATTATGTGTGCCAAACTGAGCACCTGAGCAGCCCATTTTTAAATTGATCCCAATTATTAACCCTATGGAGTCGTGTTCCTTGCCTCACGGCTATTACTAACAAAGACCTCCTAAGAGGTGAATTACCTAGATGGGAGATCACAACTAACTGGACGCTTATTGAACTTTCTTCCCCAGCCATTACCACTTTGCTGTGCTCTTGCTCTGATGCACTATTGGACGCGAGTTTTAATCTTATAGTGAAATATAAAGAATCGAAACCCATAAGGAATCAACCTGCACAAACACCCCAGAGGTGGTCCGCAAAGCAATTGCATGGAATATATAAGTCTGACCAAGTCAGTTACCCTGACAGTAATGGTAACAAAGGCTGCATTGCTTCTGAATTGACACTATGCCAAGATAACGATGATTACATGGATTTGTTGGAATACTAGAGGATATGTTTCATGAAACCTTGCGAGGGTAATGCCCTTATTAAAACTAGTCATATTTTCATGCTTCAAGAAACTTGTGTGGGTAAGTATCTCAGTATTGATGGGTACAGTATTATTTGCTGCCACGCAGTAAGAGGCTCTCATGGTAGGCCTATGGGGGGACTGGCGATTGGGGCACAAACTTTCCTCTCTATCGTTCTATACTCTCCTGAGGAAAACACACCAAATGTATTATCTGTAATGTTGCATGCCCCGGAACTGCAGAATGATATTCTGATAATAAATGTCTACTCCCCTCGGGTAGGGAGGGGATGGTGGAGTTAATACAAACAGTAGATAACATTATGAATAGATGGTTGTGTGACCACCCTGGTGGTAATTTACTAATTACAGGAGACCTAAATGCCCCCAATTTGAATAAATATAATAACTACTACCCTGGCTCCCTATAATTCATAGAAGATGACTGTCATATAACAACTGCTAAAGAGCATGATGCAAAATGGGCACAGTTATACAATGTGTGGGATGTATTTTGTCTAAACAAAAAGGGAGTTGATTCTAGCTCCAACAAAAAGACCTGGACAAATGGTATTAGTAAATGCACATTAGATTATGTTTATTTTGACCATGATCTATGGAATAGATGTGCCCCTCTTATGATTATATTTAACACACTAAGTCACCATGCAGTCTTGACATGGACCAACAGAATATTGAAACCCTATTATATAGAAAATTCAAATGAACAGATGCAGATTAAAACAGCAGGTAGTTCAATCACATGTAGTGACAAAAGCCTGGGATAAATAATTATTTTATTCATGCAAATAGTAAAGAACTCTATGTATGGCTTGCAATGAACTAGTGGAATTTAACTAAAGTAATGATGACATTGAAGGAATATTTAAATTTGTTCACAATATAAGTGAAGAACAAACACGTAGGCTGCTTTGATAAAGTGATACAAGGGTAAAAAAAAGAGCCTTCAGTTAAAATGTAGAACAATAAAGAAAGATGTCTGCCTCACGTGGGGAAAAAATGTATGTATCAAAGACAGGCTACCACTCCATACAGGAATTGGCTCAAAGCACATATGTCATCGACTAATAACGCTAATTGGTGCTATATGCTCAAATTACTTGCGAAACAGGATGAAAAGAGGTTCAGGACCATTATCAGATTAAATTACAATTCACTGACAAAGATCGAGAACACCTCCATTAGTATGGAGGATTGGCCCCATGCAGTGAACAAACTATATTATGTGCTTGGTATCATGGGGAAAGAACCAACCAATTATTCTCCCACAAATGATTTTTTGGAGGGCTTTTCACATGATGACATTATGATAGTGATTAGCTCCATTGAAAACTCTCGGGCTCCTGGCCCGGATATGATGCCTAACAAGGTATTAAAGGAGAATCCAAGCTTTTGGGCAGGCATTCTTGAACAATTATTTGCAAAAATATTGCGAGAGGGTACAATACCACGTAGTTGGCAGTGGTCTATTATGGTCCCAGTTTAAAACCATGAACTATAGATTGTTGGCGATGATTAATGCCAGCCAAAAGGTTTTCACCACTATACTACCCAAAACATTTAATAAATGGGTAAATGAAGAAGCAATACTCTCTCCGCTCAAGCAGGCTTTTGCAAAACCATAGGCACTCTGATTAACATTAGTTTACTTCACTTATTATTGCAGCTTGCCAACAAAAGGAAAAAGATTGGCTACATGTCTATTTTATTGATTTAATAAAGGCTTTTGATACAGCATCAAGACCATGGCTTTGGAACAAGCTCAAGAATTAGCAGATTGACCCGAGCCTACTTCACTTTATTATTGCACTTTATACCAATAAGATGGTCAAGATAAAAATGTATAGCGAGGGAGCTCTTACATCGGAAATCTCTTCTAATGTGGGCATTAAGCAGGGTTGCGCCCTGGCCCCTACATTGTACAACATATATGTTAGTGATATGGGACATAACATCATTGCAGTCAAGAAATGTCCTCCTATTATGGGGATGTTACGATCCCGTGTGACAAATACGCAGATGATACCATCATCATTACCGTACCCCTATTGGGCTGCAAAGATCATTGACAACACTTGCTCAATTTGGACAAAGGCATAATTTGAAAATAAATGGGCTGAAAACCAAAATAATCTTTGGCAAAAAAAGCAAAATTCCTCCCCTCCCTGGTACATTGATCAAACCAAATTAGAAGGGGTTAAGGCGTATAACTATTTGGGGTTCTGTGGGATGTTCTGACCCACTGGCTCTGCCCTGCAACATCACTATGTGCTGCTTGAATCAAAAACAACAGAATGGCCACCAAAAAGCCATAAGCGCTAAACATCTCTGAGAAGTGCGCAGGGAAACCTGAAAAAAGCCTGCCAAATCTATTTTTGCCTATGTCAGTGGTAAAACAGGAGACCACACTACCAAAACCTATCATTGGGCTGCCGACAGAGTGAAATTAAACTACTTGAAAAGGCAGTGCTACATTCCAAAGAAAAATCCAGAAGTGCTTTAAAATCCGTTTATCCTTGGCTGTTGAAAGTGTAAAATCATGGTTCCCAAACAGCAGAGAAGATCCAACATCCTTGTGGGGTGTTCACCATCACCTTATTTATGGAATCCCCATTAGCACAATGTCAGGAGAAGCACCTTTCATCATAAAAAAAATCCACATTCAAAAGGTGCTTGCTTGGGAAACATATGTCAGATTTGGGCGCAGTACCACCACTCGCCTGTATCCAAGCTGTCATTTACCTATACTGTCAGATTAAAACTTAAAATCAAATTGTAGAAAAGGAGAGACTTGCCATCAAAAGCAATATGGGTTGCTACAATTCTATTTCATTGTTTTAAAAAGACTGGAATGAACAGATCTATGTGTATATTTGTTGAAAATATAAATTGTATTTTAGAAAGGACCATTTTAAACAGTGTTTTAAAAGTGAACTAATGTCAGCCACACTGGACTTCAAAGACATTCCACTCCTGCTCTCTGCTCAGGAACTGACATTGAGTTGTTAATGGAGGTGAGAGGAGATGTTGGCCTGTTGCTCTGAGTGGAGACAAAAGACTCCCTTGACTGAAAGGAAATAAAAATTTGGGTGTCAACAGAAACCAACTGCCAAAGGAAGTAAAGCCTGGAAGTGCTCTGGCCCAGCCCAACCTTGGAGGCGGGACTAGACAAATATGTGTATCTTAAACTCCAAGGAAATATCTTTTTCGAAAAAGACTCATATCTTTTTGGAAAAAGACTCATAGAAAACTGTGTAAAACTTGGAAAAATCTGTATTTTATAGGTTGTTAATATGAAAATGCTGCTCACAGTTTGAAACTACTCTGAACCCTGTGAGATATTCAGAGACCGGGCCACTAAAATGTTGATGTTGTAGCAATTGTGATAATGCTAGGAATATGAAAATGTACAGGATTATGCCGAGATGTCATGCGCATGTATGTGGAAAATGTGTACAGATCTGACACTGGGTAACCAACCAAAAGCACGAAAAACTGTCCATTTTTAACTGAAACTCTCAAGAAATTGGGACTCAGACGGATACGTGGTCTATTAAATCTGTGATGTGAATATGTATTATTAACAAGTTGGTGATATTGTAAATATGCTTCATATGAAAAATGGGTTTTCTGTGTAGCAACAAAGGGGAGGTTTTTCCATGGATTATAAATTGCAGCATCACTATGACACTAGATTTCCTTCTCAAATCAGGAGAAGGGAAATGCTCTGACCAATTGGATTCCTAGAGGGTGGGCTTAGTATAATCAGCCTACCCACCCCTTTGGGAAATACATAAATAGGAACTGTTTAGGACCTACAGACACACACATTCACCCATCAACTGATTTACTGGCGAAGTGCTCTGCAGGAGAACCCAGATACAAGACTCCAGAACTCTGAAAGTAGAAGGCCCAATTCCAAAGCTGAACCTTTCTCAGCTTGGCCTTTAAAATCTTGCAACCTGAATTTAACCCCAGCCTTCTAAGGGGAACCCCACAAAAAGAACAGCCGGGCGTGCTGTTTCTGCTTTCTTGCCAAGAACTCTTGCTAGAACCCAGAGATCCAAAGAGCTGTAACCCAGAACCAACCCATCAGATCCAGAACCAGAGGCTGTGCAGTGTCCAGAGTGCCGTGCAGAGTGCAGATCCGAGCGCCTGAATCCCGTCCGGTGGGCTGGCAGAATTCCAGTCCAAAACCTTTGACCAGATCCTGACGGGCCTATTCCAAAACCATACTTGTGAGTATCTAAAGCATAGAATTGTCTATAGCCAATCTCTTAGCTTTAAGTAATCCAATCCAAAACCATTCTAACATATCCAGAATTGCATTCTAGAATCTCCTTTGTTTTTCTTGAATCTTTCCCTCACCCATATAGTCCTTTGATAGTTGTAGTGATAATATCATCTTTGCGCTAACATATTTACTGTGGAAAGGCAAGCGTCTCGGCAGATAGAAACCATCCGGGGGTGTCACTGGATCGGTGGCTGTGCTGTCGTGTAGCTTGTGGCTTCATAGACTCCCTAGTGTAAAAAATCTTTGTTTGTAATATTCAAAAGCGCATCTTTCATTTGAAAATCTTGACTCTTTTGGAGAAATATCGACCTCTACTAAAACCTTAATAACTTCTGGACTGTACATGATAGAAACAAAATTTAAGTGTCAGATTGAAGTTAACATCTTCAGCTTTCAAGCAAATCTAGAACGGCATTATAACTCCTTACAGTTCTTCCGCAATCGTGTTTCTCGCGCACTGAAAAGTTTGCTGTGAATCTGCATCTGGCTCAATTTCATCACATGTAAAATAGCTATTCTTCGCATCCGACCTCAGAATTCAGTTTCCAATCTGCTAGTCCTTCAATCCTCATTGCTAGTGTTTACCTGAAGCTATCCAAAGTGGCTCCCACTAGTTTTGAATCCAATTTAGAGAATTAGATCAATTTTTAGCATTTTTCCCATTCATTCAAAACCACATTCAAAAGCATTTGTCCTGTTTTGAAATCATTCCTCTTTCTCTCTAAGCTTGCTGGGGGAATTGGGATTGAAACTGCATTTGTAAAGTGTTTATTCCTGAAACCTGTTTTCTCTCCTTCCATGTCTATATTGCATATTAGGGGGGATTGAGTAGTATCAGGGGGAAATAATGATTACGTTGCATTTGATTGAACACACAAAAACATTAATTCTGTGCTGCATTAATTTCCTATCATTGCATTTCATTGAACCCACACAAAGTTTTATTCTATGCTACATTATTCTTCTCATCCATACTCCTACTGATTAAAGAGATTGTTGATTGTAATATCACCCAATGCTGATCATTGTATAAATATTAATAGTGTGACATCTAGATATTGTTCAATTTCATAAAAGTGTGATATATATATATATAAATTGTTCAATTCATAAAATAAATCTTTTAACTTTGCAAAACAACCTTCTTCTTGGTTCAGTGAGACCGGGGGGGTTCAAAGAGAGGGGCGTGATATAAGGGTACACATCATTTAGAAATAAAAGAACTTTAGACATAAAAAATATATAATTAAGAGTTCCAGCTGGGCATCACACGCTGGGCATTGATTTAGGTGGAGGCTGGGTTGAAATCACTTACAGATTGGGGGCTCGTGCGTGGGATTTCTGAATTAGACATACCACTTGTGACAGTCTAATACAGTGTGCTAACTGACAGAGTACATAAATCCTGTCGGGCTACCACGCTGTGTTACACTGTGAAAAGCACCGCTCAAAAGGGAACGCTCTAAGGAATCGGTCTGTTTTGCAAAAAGAAAAGAAAACTTCTGTAAGTCAGGAAGGAAATTAATATTTCCAGAATGGTGACTTTGGTAGAGATGAATATGGCTAAAGAGCACATATTGCATACATTGTTTGTAAGGGATGAATAGACAGAGCAGGATCAGAACGTGTGGTTGCAGGCAATCACAGAACAGATCACTGCAACAGGATATGGCAAGATCAGGGTCCATTACATATGGCCTTGAGTGAACTATATATGGCCCCTAAGGCAAAGGAAGAGCAAAACAAGATTGCCAAAATAGCGGCATATCTATACCTATATATTGGAGTAATACAGGACAAATATGCTGACGGCCAAGAAATGGCAAGTAAGCAACTGCAGGCATTAGAAAAGGCCCAAACTGATCTGGACTCTGCTGAGCAGAGGCTACAGAGGAGACAGGAGTCTGAAAAGGAAATTAGGCAGTACATAACCAAAATAAATGAGGACATGGGTATCCTGCAGCAGGATAAGGCAGACCAGGATACCAGAATGCTGGCCCTGCAGAAGGAGTACCAAGAAAGTTTGGACTCACTACTGCAGAGCCAGAAAAAGCTGGAGCAACAAATAGATTTCAACAGGGCATGCGCAGAGCAGTTAGTCACCCTGCAAAGCCACCGAGACAGAGAAAAAGAGGAGAATAATAAATGAATCCTGAAAGACCTGGACACCCAGGCAGAATTTAATGAAGAGCGCCAGAAAGCTGGTGTGTTTCAAAGACAGAGGGACAACCTGGCGGCACAGAGGCAGGCTCTTGCTCAGGAAAGGGACCCTTGGGCCAGGAAGTCTGCTATTTAAAAGAGAAACTGGAAGAAAATCACCTGGCCCTCCAGGGACTGGGTGACGTCCAAAAAGACCGTCAAAAATTGTTAGAGCATACCAGGAGGGTGGAAGAGGCTCTAGCAAGGAAGTACCAGGCCAGTATGGACAGGACTCAGGAGTTAACCCTCCTGCAGCCAAGAGTGGCCCAGTACTCAAAAACAGCCCAGGAAGCACAGAGAGAAAATTAGGCTCTCTGTGAGAACAGTGACAGGCTCCACAGACAGGTAGCTATGCAAGAGCGATTGATAGAAACCACCAAGGCCTTGATAGAGGAAGAGAAAGCTCAGGTTCTTGCATGGCAACAGGGAGCAGGGGCTGATAGAGATGAGGTTCGCTGGGAAAGGGAAACACCTGAGCATAACCTCAGGAACCCTAGTACCAGAGGCCTTCACCTCTTCCAATCCCTGGACTCTGCCACCCCCATGTCCACTGGCGCACATGAGCCAAGGGCCACGGGGATGGCAGATTTCAATCCAATCAGAAATATGGGGCCCATAGACCAGCACCTCCCAGGAATGGATGGGCGGGCAACTGGGTATGGGTACCAAAGTACTGTGAAATTTAGTGGGGAACTCCATGAGAATAGGCCCACGAAGGGCATCCTGAAAACCTCTGCCCAGCTAGGACAGTGGGGGTGGGGTACCCATAAAATCCTGGGAGCAAGGAAGTATCAGAAGACTCCTCATAGCGCCTCAGGACACAGGAGACTAGGTCCCCACATTCTGCCAGCCATTCCCAGGCTCGCAGAATCTGGGAGAACCTAGAAGACCAGACGGGCACCTCTGAGAGCAGTGCCTCTGAGTGAGAGGAGGAGTGGACCAGGGTTACCCGAACCAAGAAGGCCAATAAGGCAAAAAGGGCCTTGCTTAAGGACCCCTTAAAGCAAATCAAGGCGATAAGGAGCATCATCACGCCCTATCATAAGAACGCTAAGTATTCTATTTGGGAGCACTCAGAGCACTTTGAGCAGATGATGGAAACTTTCCATTTGAAGGACAGCCAAAGCTGTATTCAATATGTGAAATGGACCTTCTCACCAGAATACTCCAGCTTTTTTGCGGGGCTGGAGGACCAAAATCATTCTAGATGGTCCACCTATAGGGCTGCCGTCTTGAAGCATTTTTCTGTGCATAGAAATCCTCAGGAGGCTCGCCAGGCAGCCCACAACTTGCAATGTGGGGAAGATCAGGCCCCACAAGAATTTGTGCAGGAATTAAAGCGTGCCTTTGCGCAGACCACCAGAAGGGTGCGCACAGACAGCAAAGAATTTGTCAATACTTTTTTCCACGCTCTCCCCAAGTACATCATGACCCAGCTAGTGAGAGATTTTCATGAGAAAAGATCACTAGACTGGGTCATTGAACAGGCCACATGAAGTTATGAGGTGCAAAAGCCCATAGAAAACAAAAATACTTAAAAAAGCCCCAAACCAACCAACACCCCTGCTGCTGCTAAGGTGGCAGAGTTGAAGGTGGCCCCCATTTTAGATTTGGAAATGGTGGGCCTAAAAACCTGCCTGCACAGCAGAATAATCCCAAGCCCAGAAGGCCCTCGGGCCAGTCACAGACACAGAGCCAAGGAGGTAGTCCCACAAATGGGATCCCTTCCTCCCCTGACTACATAAGTCCCCACAACAAGGGGAATAGACCCATCCTGGGTTATGTGCGGACTCCTCCAGCCCAAGGGGCGCGATCCAATCAAGCACCAGCTAACCCAGGGAACTATCCCTCCTCACTTCCCCCAGGAGGGCAGAAATTCCCCAAATCCTGGACAGAACTTCTTCCCCAGGTACCGGCAAAACTTTCAAACCCAAAACCATCCATCCTTCTTTCCCCAATTTCCTGAGTCCAGACAACCTAATCCAGGAGAGGGGAGGCCAAGAGTGGAGGGGTACCCACATTTTTCAGCCTTCCCGGGATCAGCCCAGGGGAGACAACAGAACACTGTATCATCCTGAGCGGGTGTCAGAGCTAGAGCGCCAGGTCCAAAACATGGCACAGGATCTGGGTCGCATGCTGACGGCTCAACAGAACCCTCAGATGAGCATGCCCGTGCAGAATGCCTCAAACTCTGGACCTGGTGCTCCAGAGCAATGATGGGGGCAGAACCCCGACAACCCACCGATTCCAGGGAGGAGGTACAAGGGGTAGGGGGGTGTAAAGCCTTGGAGAAAGCTTCCTTCCCCACTGGTAAAAAGCCCCTGGAAACCCAGGAACCGGAACCAAAATCTCCTGCCCCTGAAAGTCTGCCACCGAAGGAGCAGAGGGGGGGCAGGAGAAACAAAGAACCCAAACAGACCCATTTTGAGGAGGAGGTACAAATCTTCCAATTTGAAGGAGAGGGATCCTCAGAGGATCCTGGGAAAAGGATCTTCTCCTTCAGAGATGGGGGAACTCCTCCCAAAGAGAAATGGGTACCAAAGGATTCAAATCCAGACTGGGGAGATGTGGGGAAGGAGCTAGCGCCGCCCATCATCCAACCCCAGAAACAACAGCATGAAAATCGCCTGGTTCAAACCCATCCTGGTGACTGCCTCCAAAAAGGGGGGGGCGGCCCAGAACCAAAAGCAGGGGAACCCAAAACCTCTCCCATGTCTAGTTGCCACCTTTTCTTTTCAGATTCCCTAGACTCCAAACAGAATTCCGCCCAAATCTCTTCTCTATCTGTATCCAAAACTAGAAAACTAACCCACCAGTTGTCCAAAAATGTACATTATCTGTGCCCCCTTGTGGAGAAGGAGGGAAGATTCTATGCCCCGGTACAAATACAGGGGCAGGGTACAATTTTGGCACTGGTGGACACTGAATCCCAAGCTACCCGTCTGTCCAAAAAGGCCTTTGATAAACTGAATTCAGGGAGGGGAGAGAATTACCGAATTCCTCTCACCCTTCTTCCTGGACAACTTCAGAACATGTACGGGAAGGAAATTCCCGTTGAGGGGACTGCGGTTTTGGATATTAAAATTGGGTGACAAAAGATGAAGCACCCAGTCATAATTGTGACTCCAGAGGGCTCCCCTTCTTTACTGGGGAATGACCTCCTGCGAAGGTTGTCACCCCTAATAGATTGCATAAACAAGGTCCTCTGGACCCAGACTAGCCGACCAATAAAATTAAAACAGAGTGTCAACCATGTTAGTTTAAACGTCACCTGCCACATGGTTGAACAAAAATCTGACCAAGTAGAATTTCACTTCCAGAACAACCAAATCCCAGACATGACAGTAATAGCAGTAGGACAACAAACTGGTGATGGGGGGTCCTCTCTATTTCTGAAAATCAACCTTCCTTCCAGCCTAAGGTGGCATTCCACACTGGAAGGAAACACTCGAAAAATCTTTACAAATCCACAATCGGACATTCCCACTCATATAGTCCAGAAAGATGAGAAATCAGCTCAAAGCCTGGCTGATATTCAGCAAATTGGAGATCAGTAGTTCATCCCTGTTCATTTAAATGAAGGGAAGGACTCTGTTCTCACCTGAGTGTGTGTGAACAATGGTAAGAGCTTAATCAGCAAAGCCATGTTCCGCAAACTCCCAAAAGATCCAGCCATTCCCACATTTAAACTGATACACAAATGGTAAATGGATCTGGAAACACCATATTCTAAATATCTCCTGCCAAGCAGGTGTATGCTCCAAATCTCCATAGGCAACAAGAGCATAGTCCATAATTGTTGGGTCATGCGAGACGTCACTGCCGCCTTTTACTTAGTCAGTGACTTTCTCAATCGCTTTACCATTAGTTTGGACCTAATAAACTTCAAAGCTTGGTCCCGATTAGCGTATACTCCCATCGGCTTTGATGATCCAGAGAAAGCATTTAGGTTAGCTCAATTGCTATTTTATGCAGTTGAAATTCAGATTGGAGAGGAAGTCACCATCCCAGAAAGGACCCGACAATTCTCCCTGGAAGTGAAAGTTAAAAGAGGACAGAAATTGAAAAACCCTGATGCCTATATTCATCTAAATGCTTATTTCCAACAGCAAGGGTTGGGGGTAAACCCAACACCACTAGTCAATATAGAACATGACACCATTCCAATAGAGGTGGATAACAGTGACTTAAAGAGTATCACTCTAGCCGCAGGCACCATTATTCGAATGGCGGTTGATGACCGACATTTTTCCATAGATTTAGGCAATGAACTGTTAGGATCAATCCCCAAGGACTGTTTTGACAGTGATAGTGATGACAACACAACACCAGACAGGATCTTTACCCGGCATGAGGGGAACTTCCTGGTGTGCACTTCCTGTCCTTATCGTAAGGAAGATGTGACTTGTGACTTCAGGAGGGATGAGGTGATTTTCCAGGTCCATGAGGGCTGCCATCCCCACCTGACGCCACCAGTCCAAATCAGCACTTTGACCAGGGACTTCTCCACCCAGCTGGAGGAGGCCGCTGAGATAGCAAAACCAGAAGTCTTTCTAGGCTTCAGGCAGATGGTTGAAGAGAGAGACAACCTAGCTGATGCCTCTGGGACTCTGGAGCAGAAGCAAAAATTGAAACAAGTTTTCTTGGATTTTCAAGATCTCTTTGCGGTGGACTCATATGACTGTGGTCGCACCAACATCCACACTACAACAATTCCCACGGACCCTGGCATGACTCCAGTGTTTGTGAAGCAATATTGCATGCCTCTCGCATCAGTGGAGTCCCTTACTGAAATAATTAAGAACCTTGAGTCCCGTGGGATAATCCGTCCAGTTTACAGCACCTTCAATAATCCGGTGCTGGGGATATTGAAGCCAAACGGCCAGTGGAGACTCTGCGCTGACCTTAGGGAGTTCAACAAACAGGTGCATACTTCCCGGATGGCCTCTACCCTACATTGGCCAAGGGCTGACCCAGATCCAGGCGTCACAGGTATCCACTGCAATAGACCTGACCAATGGATACTGGACTGTACCTGTCAGTAGGGAGGACCAATACAAGCTGGCCTTCACTTTGGGGGGCAGCAGTACACATGGACCCGGACTCCCTTCGGATACATCAACTCTGGAAATTAATTCAACATTTTTCTACAAAAGGCCATTCCCGACCTGGGTGAGAGGGGTAACCTGGCCTATGTAGATGATGTTCTCATCAAAAGCTCAACTGTGGTGGAACACATCGCCAAGATCCGTTATGTTCTGACACAGTTGAGGGCTGCCGGAGCAAAACATTCCTTTCAAAAGGCACAGTGGTGTCGAACCTCTGTCAATTTCTTGGGGCATGAGATTACTCCTCAGGGTCTCTGTCCCCAGGAAAAGAAAGTGGAAGCACTCCAGAAATTGAAAGACCCCACACCTTTGTGGGAACTAAGGAGCCTCCTTGAACTGACTAATTACAGTAGAAAGTTCATTGAGGACTACGCAGAGATCACAAGACCCCTGATTCATCTTTTCAAGGGGGGTTCAAGTGGGAGTGGGGTCCAGAACAAGCCGAGGCAGTAAGACAACTCAAAAGAAGCCTCTCACAAGCGCCTTGCCTAGCTTACCCTGTCAAAAACAAGGAGTTCTTCTTGGAGACAGGGTTCTCTAATACATGCTTGACTGCAGTATTATACCAAAAGCATGACAAGGTCAATAAAGTAATCTCCTGTGCGAGTAAAACTTTATCCTCTGTGGAGGAAAAATTAAACGATTGTGAGAAGGCACTCCTGGCAACGGTGTGGGCATTGAAGAATTACCGCCCGTTCATCCAGGGGGAACACATCATAGTGGAGACTCCACACCAGCCTCTACAATATCTCCAAAGTGACAGAATCCGGGCCGGAAATGTGAGTAATTCTGAATTACTTCCTGGATTCTGTCAATGCAAGGCTTTCCTGTGGAGGTCAGATATGGCCAAAACAAAAAGAGTCCCCTCGCACAAGGTCTGGCTGACTTGCATGATTGTGCCAGAGAAAACTGTCTCGAGTACGAAAGTCTAAAAATCAAGGACAACATGGAGGCATACATCAATTCCCCACACAAGGTCTTTGAAGAAGACAAGTGTGAGGGAATGCCCACAGTCTATGTGGATGGATGCTCCTACCATGTTGACAACAATGGGGAAAAAGAACTTGTGGCTGGCGTAGGGAATGCTTGGGTGAATGAGACCCCAGAACCCTCCGCTGGGTACAAGATTGGTCCCCGAAGTAGTCAAGTGGCAGAGTTGATGGCTGTGCATGAAACGACCCTCAATGCTGTCCAACATCAACTCCACGAATTGGTCATAATCACAGATTTGGATTATGTACGGAACATGTTCGTGGAGCACCTGGTTAACTGGAAAACCAGAGGCATGTTATGTGCTAATAACAAACCATTGAAACACAGGCAATTAATTCAAAACATTGATGATCTGGACACCTCGAATGGGATGACCATCTACTGGAAAAAGATCAAAGGTCATTCTAAAGTAGAGGGACCAGACAAAACTGGAAATGACCTAGCTGATCAGCTGGCCAAAACCGGAGCCATCCAAGGGGATCTACTTGAGATTGAGTCCCTGTTGCGGGAAATCCAGGTCACTGCTATCACTAGGTCCCAAACAAATGCTCACAATGAACTCTCAACTGCACAATGGCGTAAGGAGACCACAGATGCTGATTTGATTACGGCTCAAAAAGGGGATCCGATAATTGGTAAGTTTTATCAACACATTGAGGACCCAGAGAACTTTCCCCTAACGGATACCGATTACATAGGGAAAGAGGACCTCAGAGTGTTGATGAAATGTCCAGAAATGTTCTGAATCCAAGACGGTTTGTTGGTAAGGAGATCCCTAGCTGGCCACGATTAGTGGGTGGTCCCTACCTCATTCCAAAGCCTGATGTTAAGTCACGCCCATGATGCGGCCACAGCCGGTCATAGGGGGGTTCATACAATGCTTGAAATCTTAAGAGAGGTTGCATACTGGCCACACATGGGGAGGACCTTGACAAATATTTGAAGGGGTGTCTTGTGTGTGCACAATTTCAGCCAAAATCCCTCACACACTGTGCGCCTCTCCAAAAGAGGGGGATGACACTGCCTTGGTCAGATTTTCAAGTCGATTATATCGGGCCTGTGATTCGCTCCTCTAGGGGAAACAAGTACATGTTGACCGTGACATGCCTGTTTACTAAGTGGGTGGAATGTCTCCCGGCCCCAAACTGCAAGGCAGAAACAGCAGCTGCCCTGATGATCAACCACATCTTCTCGCATTTTGATACTACCCCAAAGGATTGAGTCAGACTGGGGTAGCCACTTCACTAGCGAAGTAATGACAAAGATGTGGGAGATACTTGGGGTCAAAAGGAAGCTACACATTGCTTACCGGCCAGCCTCTAGTGTTGCAGAAGAGAGATACAATAAAACAATTGTGAGCATATTAAAAAAATGTGTGGCAGATTCTGGGCCAAGTTGGGATATTCGATTACCTCTTGTCCTAATGGCCATCAGATCTAACCCTTCATCTGCAACTAAAATGTCACCGTTTGAGATGATGACTGGACGCAGGATGGTGCTTCCCCAGCATCTGCTCTACAGAACCCAAGAGCAGACATTGATCAATGCCTCCACAGCTCATGAGTATGTTGAAAATCTAAGAAAACACCTTCAACATGCTTTTGCCTATGCTCAGCGAAATCTAGAAAGATCTGCAGACAGCATGAAGACCCACTATGACTTAAAGACTACCAGAAAAGAATACCATGTAGGAGACCGGTTCTACTTATACAATTTCCAAAGGAACCAGGCCAAACAGCGCACATGTTTGCCTAGCTGGAGGGGACCTTTTGAAATTTTAGACAAAATCTCACCAGTCGCCTACAAAATCCTCATCCCCAAAGGCAGTTTGGCAGATGGGGAAGATAAGTAGGTCCATATTAACCAACTAAAGTGTTGCCATCCTAGGCACACTCTGCAGCAACTGGAGGAGTCTCCTGGAACCCCAGAGGGGGTCATTCCAGCTCCCTAGAAATTCCCACTATAAAATATTCCATATATAGTCAATAACTTACAAATAGAAGAATGTGTCCTGATTTGTCAAAATGTATGTGTCCGCCCCACTACATTAATAGTGGTGGGGAAATGTCTACAAATATGTTTTTGCTTTGTCATCCTACAATTGGAAACCATGGAGGCTAAAACCAAGGTGGACCACCCAGGGACCAGAAGCAAAGATCCAAGGTGCCCAGAGTATCGCGCCATACTCACATCAGGACTGGGCGAGGAGAACTGGTCGATCCACCCCTGATGGAGGAAAAGATGATGAACTTTGCCATTTTTGGAACCAAAAGAAGAGAGACTGATCATCCCAGTCTTGCGACTTCCCATTGATGGACGATCAACGCCAAATCGCAAAGGGGGGCTTGTGGGATGTTCTGACCCACTGGCTCTGCCCTGTAACATCACTGTGTGCTGCTTTCATCAAAAACAACAGAATAGCCGCCAAAAAGCCTTATGTGCTAAAAATCTCTTAGAAGTGCACAGGGAAACCTGAAAAATAGGCTGCCAAATCTATTTTTGCCTATGTCAGTGGTAAAACAGGAGACCACACTGCCAAAACCTATCATTGGGCTGGCCGCAGAGTGAAATGAAACTACTTGAAAAGGCAGTGCTACATTCCAAAGGCAAATCCAGAAGTTCTTTAAAATCTGTTTTTCCTTGGCTGTTGAAAGTGCAAAGTCATGGTTCCCAAACAGCAGAGAAGATCCAACATCCTTGTGGGGTGTTCACCATCACCTTATTTAAGGAATCCCCATAAGGACAATGTCAGGAGAAGCACCTTTCAACATAAAAAAATCCACATTCAAAAGGTGCTTGCCTGGGATAAATATGTCAGATATGGGCTCAGTACCGCCGCTCGTCTGTATCCAAGCTGTCATTTACCTATACTGTCAGTTTAAAACTTGTGTCTTAAAATCAAATTGTAGAAAAGGAGAGACTTGCCATCAAAAGCAATATGGGTTGCTACAATTCAAATTCTATGTTTTCAAAAGACTTGAATGAAGAGATCTGTGTGTATATTTGTTGAAAATATAAATTGTATTTTAGAAAGGACCATTTTAAACAGTGTTTTAAAAGTGAACTAATGTCAGCCACACTGGACTTCAAAGACATTCCACAGCTGCTCCCAAACAAATGAATCTTCCTCCTGCTCTCTGCTCAGGAACTGGCATTGAGTTGTTAATGGATGTGGGAGGAGATTTTGGCCTGTTGCTCTGAGTGGAGACAAAAGACTCAGTTAACTGAAAGGAAATGCAAATTCAGGTGTCAACAGAAAACAACTGCCAAAGGAAGTAAAGCCTGGAAGTGATCTGGCCCAGCCCAACCTTGGAGGCGGGACTAGACAAATATGTGTATCTTAAACTCCAAGGAAATATCTTTTGGGAAAAAGACTTATAGAAAACTGTGTAAAACTTGGAAAAATCTGTATTTTATAGGTTGTTAAAATGAAAATGCTGCTCACAGTTTGAAACTACTCTGCTGAACCCTGTGCGATATACAGAGACCGGACCACTAGAATTTTGATGTTGTAGCAATTGTGATAATGCTAGGAATATGAAAATGTACAGGATTATGCCCAGATGTCATGCGCATGTATGTGGAAAAATGTGTACAGATCTGACACTGGGTAACCAACCAAAAGCGCGAAAAACTGTCAATTTTGAACCGAAACTCTCAAGAAGATGGGACTCGGACGGATACATGCTCTATTAAATCTGTGATGTGAATATGTATTATTAGCAAGTTGGAGATATTGTAAATATGCTTTATATGAAAAATAGGTTTTCTGTGTAGAAACAAAGGGGAGTTTTTTCCCTGGATTGTAAATTGCAGCATCACTATGACACTAGATTTCCTTCTCAAATCAGGAAAGGGGAAATACTCTGACCAATCGGATTCCTAGAGGGTGGGCTCAGTATAATCAGTCTACCCACCCCTTTGGGGAATACATAAATAGGGACTGTTTTGGACCTACAGAGATACACATTCAACCATCAACTGATTTACTGGCAAATCGCTCTGCAGGAGAACCCAGATCCAAGACTCCATAACTCTGAAAGCAGAAGGCCCAATTCCAAAGCTGAACCTTTCTCAGCTTGGCCTTTAAAATCCTGCAACCTGATTTTAACCCCAGCCTTCCAAGGGGAACCCCACAAAAAGAACAGCCGGGCGTGCTGTTTCTGCTTTCTTGCCAAGAACTCTTGCTAGAACCCAGAGATCCAAACCAGTAGAGCATAGCTGTAACCCAGAACCAACCCATCAGATCCAGAACCAGAGGCCGTGCAGTGTCCAGAGTGCTGTGCTGAGTGCAGAACCAAGCACCTGAATCCTGTCCGGTGGGCTAGCAGAATTCCAGTCCAAAACCTTTGACCAGATCCTGACGGGCCTATTCCAAAACCATAGTGGTGAGTATCTATAGCATAGAATTGTCCATAGCCAATCTCTTAACTTTAAGTAATCCAATCCAAAACCATTTTAACATATCCAGAATTGCATTTTAAAATCTCTTTTGTTTTTCTTGAATCTTTCCCTCACCCATATAGTCCTTTGATAATTTTAGTGATAATATCATCTTTGCGCTAACATATTTACTGTGAAAAGGCAAGCGTCTCGGCAGATAGAAACCAACCGGGGTGTCACTGGATCAGTGGCTGTGCTGTACTGTAGCTTGTGGCTTCATAGACTCCCTAGTGTAAAAAATCTTTGTTTGTAATATTCAAAAGTGCATCTTTCATTTGAAAATCTTGACTCTTTTGGAGAAAAATCGACCTCTACTAAAACCTTCATAACTTCTGAACCATACATTAAGCGTCAGATTGAAGCTAACACCTTCAGCTTTCAAACAAATCTAAAACCGCATTCTAACTCCTTATAGTTATTTTGCAATCGTATTTCTCGCGCGCTGAAAAGTTTGCCGCCAATCTGCATTCGGCTCAATTTCATCACATGTAAAACAGCTATTCTTTGCATTCAACCTCAGAATTCAGTTTCCAATCCGCTAGTCATTCAATCCTCATTGCTAGTGTTTACCTGAAGCTATCCAAAGCGGCTCCCACTAGTTTTGAATCCAATTTAGAGAAATAGATCTATTTTTAGCATTTTCCCATTCATTCAAAACCACATTCAAAAGCATTTGTCCTGTTTTTAAATCATTCCTGTTTCTCTCTAAGCTTGCTGGGGGGAATTGGGATTGAAACTGCTTTTGTAGAGTGTTTATTCCTGAAACCTGTTTTCTCTCCTTCCATCTCTATATTGCATATTAGGGGGGATTGAGTAGAATCAGGGGGAAAGAGTGATTAAATTGCATTTGATTGAACACACAAAAGTATTAATTCTGTACTGCATTAATTTCCTATCATTGCATTTAATTGAACCCACACAAAATTTTATTCTATGCTAAATAATTCTTCTCACCCATACTCCTACTGATTAAAGAGATTGTTGATTGTAATATCACCCAACGCTGATCATTGTATAAATATTAATAGTGTGATATCTAGGTATTGTTCAATTTCATAAAAGTGTGATATATATATATTGTTCAATTCATCAAATAAATCTTTTAACTTTGCAAAACAACCTTCTTCTTGGTTCATTGAGACGGGGGGATTCAAAGAGAGGGGCGTGATATAAGGGTATATCATTCAGAAATAAAAGAACTTTAGACATCAAAAATATATAATTAAGGGTTCCAGCTGGGCATCACATGCTAGGCATTGACTTAGGTGAAGGCTGGGTTCAAATCGCTTACAGCTCCCAATGAAAAATGTACCTTGCAAAGATTTCTATTGTAGTAATATCTGGGGAAAGGTACTGAAAAAAAAAATTATGATCAAGCAAGGGAGAAACAATGTAGAGGATAGTGAAAAACTGGAATCCAGAATTCTCAGATCCATTCTCAGAGTGCCCCAAAGTGTGCCGTTGGCGGCCTTTCGCTTGTAGTTGGGTATTTCGTCTATTAGATTTTCCAGACTGATACAAAAATGTACTCTGTACTTTACTATTGTCTTAACTCCGCTGGATGATAATACTATATATGGTTTCCTAGCGAGACAATATAAGAATGGGACCAACAATAATTTTATGAATAATCTTTTTGATACCGTTGCTGAGTACATTGTTCAAGTGAATATTAATCTGGATGATCTTTGATGAATCAAAAACAGAATTTTTCTCCTTAAAAAGAAAGCAAGGGACTATGATCGCTCAGCTAACGTCGACTATTTGTCTGGATTAAATATCTAAAATATCTATAATATCTATAAAGAATATAGCATGCAATCCTTCAGACAAAGATGTCCCTGCGCTTACATCACAAAAATATGCTCAGAAAAATGTGAAGATTTATCATCTATCTTCGTTACAATATACTCCCAATGTTAATGCATAAGGGGGATGAATGAAGATCCCCTGGATAAATCGATTATGTCGTCTCTGTTGGAATGAGGTTGAAACAGCCTGGCACATTCTGACACAATGTAGTGTATTGAAAAAGGCATATCTCAATAGTTATAATAGCTTTGTATCACAAATGGTGTATATTGAGTATGATCAGTTTTGGGCAGCTTTTAAGAGTCCACTGTCATGTCTGGAGCAGTCTACCATGTGTAGAATATGGCAAATGCTCTCTTTTACTTACAGGGGTGGGGAGCTCATTGTGATTATTAATCTGTCTAAATCATCCTTATTAAGGTAATAGAGCTGCTACGATGAGTCTGACTAATTTGTATTCTTTTAGTAAAGGTATGAACTGAAATTTCTATTGGTTTTTAAAGGAAACAAACAAATGAAATGTATTGAATTGTATGCAGTACTAATTGTTTTAAATGTAAACATTTTACTTTGATATTGTATGAAACAATATATATTTTAGAAATTATTGTGTAAATGTTTGTATGAACCAAAAAAACAAATAAATGAATACAAATAAGGACTGTGTAGATGCAAAAAAACAGTCTGGTGGAGTTCTTGATCATGTGAAAAATAAGTGAACCATGCGATGGGGAGAGTTATTTTGAGCAGCGCTGGTCAGGTCATGCAGCCCTTGATTGGACAGGATAGATTCGTGGAGCGGAATAGGCAAATATGGTTTGTGTCAATAAATCATATTCAAGCAAATCATGTTTATAATGTTTTAGAAAATAAAAATAGAGATTTATTAAACGTTACCATAAACAGCAGTCGGGAAGGTACCTACAGTTTCCAGGAGGAGCTAAAATAAACTAAAAGGTCATTAGTCCCTAAGCAGTTTTAAAAGGCATATATAATGTTTGCTTACCGCTGCGTTCTTCCTCCTGCTGGAGTTTCCTTGCTGCTCCTTCCTCTGCAATGGGTTCTTGGTCTTCTTCCTCGCCGGTCCTCTTCCCAGCCGAATACCACATAAAGCAACATTCTGTAAGTCCTGCCCATCTACGCTCCGTACAGTTTAACGTGACAATCAGCACCTAGAGCGGCAGGACGTACACAGCCGCACTATGAATTTTTATGCATGGTCTGGTGTGGCGGCGATAAGGTGAATGACGGCAACAGGATGGACAGAGTGGAGACTGGCGGTCAAAGGGCATTCCAAACAAAAAATACTGGTAATTAAATTGAGGGGCAGTGGTGACTATAAATCTCTATGAAGCATGGTTGGGATGGGTGGAGGAGTGTGTAGGTGGCGGTCTGGGGGGAATACCCCCATTACAACCTTCCAGCAGTTCCCTTTGTAACTTCTACGTGTAACAAATCTTTGCCTGAGCCTCGAAGCGAAGAAAAGACAACCGTGTATTGTGTCATGCTGAAAGTGACCACGTACAAAAAGAGATTTGCCGAAAACGCATAGAACCAAAAAGTGACCCAGCACTTGTTCGAAAGTGCACCAGTAGGGTTTTCACATAAGTGATTAATTTCTAGGTGAGGCATATCAATTTCCCAAGTCAGTGCTCCAAGACATATTTAGCGGATAAAGAGTTTGAGGGATGGTTGGTCCTCGCTAGCCTGAGGTAACTGCCCAATTAATGGCTGAGGGCAGCAGTGCTCTACCTGCCAGTAAATCCCCGACCCCAAGTCTCTATCACAAGTAGCAGCACGTAAAAAGCATGGCGTGCTAATTCATGTTTATGCTCTGGGACACAAAAATTCGCTTAAAAAAGAAAGCCTAAAAAATACAAGATGGTTCTAGGTACAAAGCAAAGGGGCTCTGTATATGTATAGCAGAAAAGGATTGTGTGTGTGCAGGAATATAAATTACATGTCGTAAGCGTCTGATCTTCCGGTGAGCTTGGCCGCTTTTACGTTGGTGGGTCCCTTCCCATGAGGCACGCAGCTGTAGAATTTACTGTGAGCCATCAGATCTGCTGAACCTGGGGGCCATTGTGCTTTCCGGGCTCTTATCTTCACGTTAGCCACCTTGTGGTCATCTTGTCGGTGTGTTTTGTTCGTGTGTTTCCTAGGCGCTTGCTGTTCCCTTACTGCTCCGTGTTTCGCAGGCATTCTCTGTTTTTCTGCTGCCTTGTATTCGTCTTGCAGTCTTCCTCTCAGGAGCTTGTGGAGCCTCTGGAGCTGTCATCCAGTAAGGGCAATGAATGCTGTCAGCTTATGTAATGAGTGTAACGATATGAGTTGGCCTATGGTCTTTTTTTGGCAACTTTTAGCTGGGTGATTGTGTGCCCCATCTTCTGGGTTAACTGGGCCAGGGGCAGTAATAGGCTTTGGTATTTTTTACATCTCGCCTCGCACTATTGTGTTTGAATTCTTATTTTTCCGTCATGCCCATTACCAGATCATGCGCCAAAAAATGGGTGTTCGGTCAAGTATCAGGGCCTTCAATCCAATTTAGGCTCTCTAATTTTAAATATTCCCACTCAAAGGATACCTAGGTATTGTAATTGTAATTGCTTTGGATTAAGGCACTATATAAATAACACATCATTATCATTATTTATAACGTGCTTAATACCCAGATGTTTCTAAGTGCGGACCCGATAATCGAACCTGTGTTGCTCTTTGTAGTCTTGCTATCAAGGCAAGCGCATTGCCGCTGTGCTATCCTCCCGAGATATGTGTTAGTGGATCAGGTCATATTGGAACCCAGCTGTCCCAGCAATCTATCTATACAAATTGGGCCGAATAATAGTTGTCATTGGTCTTAGCAAAAAGTACTCTCAGAAGGCAGCGTTTTTGGAAGAATAAATTGAACAAACTGATGATGAGAATTAATCCATACTGGTGTCACCAGTAGCTTGTGTTGGTTTGGATAATGAAGAAACCATCTGCCAGAAGGATTGTGTTAATTCATCTAGCGAAGCGACCCTACTCAGTTATCTCTAGCTGTGTCTAAAGCCTAACAGCTCCGTCAAAGAGCATGGACATGTTGTTGCAGAAGTCCTCTCAAAGACCCATCAAACAAATAGTAAGCAGGATGATGGTGTCAGTCATACTGGAAGTTGGTAACACATCAAGGAGAAGATTATCTTCGACCTCAACCAATGTAAAAATGGCATGGACTTCTGCCTATGGGTTGAATCTTTTAACAAAGTTAAGTGGGCTAATTATGGACCATAGACATTTTATTTTAACCAATGTGAATAAACCTGAGAGTCTGGAAACTGGAGCGTCTTTGAGGAATAAGGTTTCGTGCTGGCTGCTAGGGAGAGTGGATCCAGGTTGCATGAGAATGCAAGATCAAAATTCCTTTACAGGAAGCAAATTAAAGATTGGCTTACTGGAACGCACACTGACTGTATTATCATAGGCTGTTTTAAGTTGTTTCAAGACCCTTAATAATTGTTCATTTGACACCAATATAAGAATTGTTCTAAATGACTGTATCAGTTTATCTTAGGACCTAGCCTATGCCATGGATAGAACCTTTTCTCTGGTATTTGATTTCTTCTAAACTGATCTTTGATGCTGTTTGTTTGTGTTCATTTATTTATTTATTTTTTGCAGTTGTTATACGCCCAAACCCATGGATATCACGGCATAGGTTACAGTAAAGCTTGAATCTCTGGTTACAGTAAAGAATAGGTTATTTTACATACACATTAGAGTATGATGCATTTGAGATCTCAGCAGGTTACAGTGTGCTTGAATCTCTCTTTTCTGTAGGGAAAAATAGCTACATTTGATGTACAGAAGTATGATACATTTTTAGGCAAGGTAGGTCGAGATCATGCATATAGGAGAAATTTGCTAGTGGTAGAACTGATGGGGTGACCAACGGCTCAGCAGCCGATTTGATGTTTGTTTTAGTATTTGTTGAACATTCACATTTTTAGCGTCTTCTTAAAACATTGGTAGGAAGGTTCAATTCTAGAGTGAATGGGGAGCGAATTCCAGAGTTTTGGAGCTAATACTGGGAAGCTGCTTCCCGCTGCCCTTGAACATTTGTAGCATTGGACAGTGAGTTGAGAACTGTTGTTGGATCTAAGTTTTAACGTGGCCATATGAGGGGAGATGCCCTTGTTGAGGTAGGTGGAAGCTTGTGGGGGACAAATAAAGTTTTGAAGATGATTCTGGCTTTAATGGGGAGCCAGTGAGCTTCTCTCCTCGTATTAGATATATGGTCTGATTTTTTAAGCCCAGGGCTGCTTGTAGAGCTTTATTTTGTAGTAGTTGGAGTTTGGCCAAATTAGCATTCAGTAGAGCATTACAATAACCTAATTTTGACAGAATTGGTGCACGGGCAAGAGTTAAGCAGTTTTGCGGGGTCAGGAATTGGTGGCTTAGTGCAATAAGTTTGGACGTGTAGGAGATGGTGGATTGACATGTTTCGTCATTGTTAGATTCACATTTAAGTAGACACCCAAGGTTTTGACCTGCTTGAGGAGTGGGATGGGTCTTCCATCTATGGTGATAGATGCATAATCTGCATGGAGAGATTTAATTTTAGCTGGTGAGCCTACAATAAGAATCTCTGTCTTCTCACCGTTCAGGCACAGACAGCCCCGGTACTCCATTGTTTCTGTGCCCGACGATGAGCCTTTGCATAAGATACGCATATAACACGGTGGTTTCAGTGCTGACTTAGGCCTGAGATGCCCCGCTTGGAGTACTGCTCTGGGACTTGCGATTGCTTGGGAATCACGATTGAACCAACTTTTGAAGCAGCACCTTTTCCAACGTGATTCTGTTGACTTCAGACCTGTTCGTCCACTGCTGCAGAAGCTTCTAATGCCTTGGTATGCTGCCCCTCCTAGCTACAACAGTGTAAACTTGTTTTCCTGATGAAGACGTTGTTAAGTGATTCAAATACGTCAAAATCGGTCGAGAAATTGGGGATGTGGTTGTGTTGTATATCTAATTGACCCACCCCAGGAGTAGACCACTTCTGTTATAATTATAGTGGTCGTGTACATTGAATGCACTTTATAAAACAATCTGTTAGCTATGATTTTTAACAGGCTTTATCATATATGTATTGTTGTTGGGTATATAAACTGTATAGAATGTGTATGTATGATTGCTGGGTGTGGACGAATGAGTGAATGACTTATTGTCAATTGTATGGATTACTGTGTTTTTAATTCTCCTGCAATGTATATAATATGCTAAGTTCTGATTGAGTCACAATTAATTTGTCTGTTTAAATGATTTATCAGACACAATAAATTCCTTTTTGATACTTTGTTTATAAATCAAACTCCTCTGGGCTCTTTCTTCTGAGCTAATTAGTTATACTAATACCCTAGCCCAGAGTGGGGGGTTTCCTGCATCATTCAGAGATACACAAACTGTTTGTGGCCATCCAATTTTGGATTATAGCATAGATCTTATTTATAGTAATGGTGTCTTCCTCATAGTTGCCCATGATGGGTATGAGGATCTGGGTGTCATCTGAGAAGTTCATGTAGATGACACCCATAGTGGCCAGGGCTTCAAATAACAGCTTGGTGTAAGCATTACAGAGAGTGGGCAAAAGGCATGAGCCTTGCGGTACCCCTATAGGAACTGATATGGGATCCGCTGATTCCTTTCCGATGGTTACTCTGCATTCTGCGAGGAAGGATTTAACCCACAGAGTGGCTTCATGCGAGAATTGGAAGTTTTCAGTCAGAGTGATGCATCATTTGTTGTGGTCCACCAGATCGAAAGCAGCAGACAGGTCTAGAAGTAGTGGGATACAGATAATACCTGAGTCTCTTATTGAGTCCATCTGGATTTTGAGGTCCAATAATGCCGTTTCGGTACTATGACTTGGCCGCAGACCATATTGTCTGGTGCCAAAGAGTTGGTTTTGTTCAAGATGGTTTTGTATTTGAGAGTAGGCTATTTTATCTATAATTTTTAGCAAATAATGACTGGTTATTGGACGATAGTTTGTGGGTACTGTAGGATCCAACAAGGGTTTTTTGATGAGCAGGTTAACCCATGCTACCTTTAATGCTGGCAGGGACCACATTGTTATTGAAGAATGCGTTGACAATGGGATGTGTGTCTGTGTTTGTAGCGCTTTGATGCCTATGGGCTTTTAGCGCGATATAAATAAATAAACAAAATACATCCAGTTTCATTTTTAGGTTTTGGCTGATATCTATATGGCAGAACTATTGGAATACGAGTTCAAGAGAGATACCGTCACATGAGAAAAGACACATCCTGAAGGTGTCCTATGTCTATGAAGCCACCCTTGAAACGTCCATGGCAATGCTGGATATCTGGGCATTTCCACCCATTCCCTCCCATCTCTGCCCAAACCACGCCTATTGGGATTTCTTTTTCATGGTTTCTCTCTGCATCCCAGGCAGCATAGACACTGCAATACCTGTTTCTTAGCAAACTGTGGTACTCTATCACCCATGCGATCCTCTCTCTCTTACCCACACTAACCTCCCCACAACACTTTTCCATCGTCCCTTCGTCCTCATATCAGCACTTCTCCACAATTATGTTCTTATATGTTTCCTTCCTGTCCTTGTCCATGGCTTATGTTTCAACCTTCCCCATCATCTGGTCTTCAAGTCATAGGGCCTCATTACGACTGAGGCGGAACGGGTTAACGGGCTCCGCTAAAGGAGGCGGACCCGTTAAACCCGTTCTGCCTCATTACAAGCTCCCCTCACGGGACCCGGTAAGTAACGCCTGGTCAAACCAGGCGTCCTTACCGGGTCCCGCGAGGGGAGAGGGAGCAAACAACAGGCCGCTCGTAATCGGCCCATTGTTTCCTCCCTCTCCCATTCCCATTGAGCCCTATGGGGGCTCAAATGGGAATGGGGAAGGTCTGGGCCCGGGTTCCTAGAGGGAGGAATTACCGGACCCTCCAAACTCAGAATGGCATGGTAATTCCCCATTCAGCGAACCCGGTCCCGGACCTGATTTTGGCAGCATCCATGCCGCCAATAGCGATCAATGTCCCCCATTCTGTTATCAAATGTTAAGACATTGTACGAATGTGTGTGCCAAAAATGTATTGCTTTTCCTATGATTTATTCATAAATAAATGAATTAATTACAGGCATATTGTGTTT
The DNA here is from genome assembly GCF_040938575.1 of Ambystoma mexicanum. Classification (NCBI taxonomy): domain Eukaryota; kingdom Metazoa; phylum Chordata; class Amphibia; order Caudata; family Ambystomatidae; genus Ambystoma; species Ambystoma mexicanum. The sequence goes on from NC_090939.1 coordinate 686,412,125, forward strand.
TAGAAATCAGAACATTACATTTAAATCTTGTAATAATGCAATAGGATGTGAGATGAATGTTTTCTGCATGAAGCATTGATTGGTGCTTACATCTTCCTAAGTAAATTATACTTCTGAAAGATTGCCTTGAATATCGGAAGAATGCACGAGCGAATCAGGAGAGTTGTGTAAATACTCAATACAACCAGAGGCATGCCAGCCACCCCTTACTTCGAGAAATATACTTTTTCTGCTTAAGAAGTTCCCATTTCATCCCATTTCAAATGATTTTGATTCAATCCTTTCATTCCTTTTCCTGACAACCTTAATAATGCTGCCCTGTGCTCATTCAATAGTTTCCTTGACTCGCCTTCCCCATCAGATCTGTTTTTTGACAGTTCCTTCTTTGGCATCAGACTTTTTCTCTACCCACCTGTTGGCATTGTTGGTGTTCATTTTCTTCTCCTTGTCTACCCTATCATGAAATGTGTTCTGCCATCTGCTGATCACCCTTCAAAATAACATGCCCTCTCTAGCTCCCATATCCATTTCTGATTTGACATCCTGACACTGGGTTCTAAAATTCCAATTGTGTTACAAATTCCATATTTTTAGTCACAGTTTATGTTGATGGACTGGGTTTGTGTTCCACACCATATACTATTATTTCTATTCATACAATCAATATTTTAGGCTCTTTAGCTAAAATATCTAACAAGATCCGTTGGCTATGTTCAGGTTTTAGGTGATTTCAATGACAGTTGATATCAAATAAACCTAATTTTAATTCGACATTACAAAGTGCAGTGCATTTCTTTCCAACATTCTACAACCATATTCCATTTAACACCCGAGTAGGTGGAGGTGTAGTGAATTGAAATAGCAACACCACTTCAACAATCCACAATTATAGACAGCACAGGTACATTGGGACAACTGCATTTCCCAGACAACTACATCCCAGTACTTCAACTAGTGAAAAGGAACTCTGGCTCTACTGTTAAGTCCCTTCTTGAAGGGACATAATTAATTAATTAATTAGCTTTATCCTGTACCGTATCACCACTGCATTGCTCTCAAATTGCCTATAATTGTCTGAGATTTTAGCATGTATTTTGTCCCCCCTCCCAGGGATCACCAGACCATAGTCTGCTGGAGAATAATGAAAGTCGGATATTAGAGATACCTATTTAGGTAATTTACTAAAAACAAAATGTATATAAATGAACTGCCCATTACTAAATAGAAAAGAGCATTAATCAAAACAACTGAAGAAATATATATTTTTTTAAATTGTTTCAACCAAACAATTCATACCAAAGCAAATGTGTTCTTTTCTTCGTCAATGGAACGTCATGAATACATATTCCAGATAAACAGACCAGGGTTACCTTTCAGGGAAGTTTATTAATCCCTGGAATTAACCAAACCCTAGTTTGCCATATTTAATAATTCTGTATTTGTATTGATTACGATAGTTATTTGATTTGTTATTGGTTTTTAAAAAGCTGTAATTCTTTCTTGGTCGACCTCTTTTTTCCCACACTGTTTGTATAACAACCAACGAAGCCCCCATAGACTGCAGTTTTCTTTTGGATTTGCTCATATTTTTTTTCCCTACACCAATAGGCATGGCTCGACTACAAGTTGCTCTAACTACACTTCTTAATTGATATTTTTTGTGTGTAGTGGGCATCACGTTACCAAATAATATGTACATTTGACATCAACCTTTAATAAAATCTAGTTCACCAAAAGTCATATGTTTAAAATCCTGCACTTTTATTTAAAAGAGAAAAGGCTAAACTCGCATTTTCCCACACAAGTCTTCTAGACTATTTTACTCTCATTCACTTCACTATTGTAATACCTTGTATACCTGTCTCACCCTGCTAAATACAAAGCACAGCTGAGCAAGAAACTGCCTTCTATGAAGGTCAATGTTTACAACAGTGAAGTGCCCTAAAAAAACAGAACAGTGAGCAGACAATTAAATGTTCTCAAGTTCGAAGAAATAACGAACGGACTATCACGTGTGCGGGATAAGGTTAGCAGCCTTCAAATATTTGGGCTTACTGCACAAAATACCCAGGCCCTCATTAGGACCCTGGCGTTAAGGAGTTAACAGCGCCGTAAAAGGCTGCAGCGCCGTCAACCCCTTAATGCCTTACTAAGAGGTCCCTTTGGGGCTCCCGACCTGAACGGCTGGTCTGGACCAGCCATTAAAGTAGGGACCCGCAAAGGGACCTTGATGGTAATTACGGTACCGCAATCAGCGGTACCATAATTGCCACCTTCCCCATTCCCATTGAGCCCTATGGGGCAAAATGGGAATGGGGAAGGGCCATGGAGAAAGGGGGAATTACCGCCCTGCCAACCTTGGAATGGGGTGGTAATTCCCCCTTTCTCCATGGCGGACTCCGGCATGGACCATGGTGCTAATAGCACCATGGTTTAGCGCCGGAGTCCTAATGAGGGCCCCAGACTCGCTTTGAAGTGGAAAAGCTGGCTTTAATGTGACAGGCCACAGCTCACAAAGAAACACTACCCTGGCTCCCTGGCCTTACAGACTAAATAACAGTTTTTTAACAATTGCCAAACAATTAAATAAATAAAGCATTCAAATTCCTCCCTTCCTATCCCTTGCTCCCTTCCGTCTCCTTAAACTCCTCTCACCTTCATTCCCGATTTTCTCCCCGAGGACACTCCCCTCCTTCTTCAATACCTGTTCCCCCTCTTTGTACCCCCGAGGTAGCCGTTCGTGCAAACAGTAGCACCACCTTCTTTATCATGCTAGTACCCCATTGTGCGTCCCCCACACTCCCTCCAAAGGGCCATGTCCCCGGCATCCAGCAACTCCCTTCCCCCCATAAACTCCCCTCTACACCAATCTCCTCCATCCTTGACCTGTAGCCAGGCTGACCTGCCACGTCAGCAACAATGAACCTTACAATACATTGCCCTGTCTAATGCCCCAGACTGTCACACGAAAAACTACCAGACCCAATGTCCTTTTCTACCTTTCAAGAGATCCCGTAAAAAATAGTGGTAAAACCGAAATTCTAATTAAGATCCAACCCCCCTTACTTAATACCTAAAAATAAATAAATAAAGTGGTTGGAGGGAGCAGACAAACGCTTATCCCAACTATCACCTGCTCCCGAACCTTCCCTGCCCCCCTATATAAACCCGTGGGGTACTCTGCACGCAGGCCTGCTCGCTAGCCTGTGCAGCACCCAAAATTACCCCAGGAGGAATCGCTTTGCGTTCCCCCCGACACCCGCCTTTGGGCTTACTGCACAAAATACCCAGACTCGCTTTGAAGTGGAAAAGGTTGCTTTAATGTGACAGGCCACAGCTCACAAAGAAACCCTACCCTGGCTCCCTGGCCTTACAGACTAAATAACAATTTTTTAACAATTGCCAAACAATTATATAAACAATTTCCATTCCCCCACAGTTAAATAATTACAGCATTTCAAATTCCTCCCTTCCTATCCCTTGCTCCCTTCCATCTCCTTAAACTCCTCTCACCTTCATTCCCAATTTTCTACCCAAGGCCACACCCCTCCTTCTTCAATACCTGTTCCCCCTCTTTGTACCCCCAGGGTAGCCCGTTTGTGCAAACAGCAAAACCCCCTTCCTTTACCACGATAGTACCCCATTGTGCTTTCCCCACAACCCCTCCAAAGGGCCATGTCCCTGGCACCAGAAAAACCCTCCCCTGAGGTGTTCTTTCTGCCCCACCTAACCTAACCTTTCCTCTATTCCCAATTTTTCTTATGCCCTGCCCTACCAATGCCCCCTCCCCAAATTAATTATTTATTCCATCTACCGATAGATGCACTACATCCTCTCAAAACCGAAAGTTGTCACCCTGTGCTCCAGCACTTGCGCCTCTGCACTAAAAACTTCCCCAACTACCCATTAAAATTCCTCCTAATCCTTCCCAATGACCCTCCATTCCTGCCCCCCCTCCAAAAACCCTCCTCAGCGACAATTCTGTCCAAACCCCTTACCTTGAGCCATATCTCCCAAACCCAGGTAGGGGCCTCATTACGACCCAGGCGGACTTCGCGGTGCTAAATGCACCGCGAAGCATGGCGGAAAGCCGCCGATAGCGCCATGGGGGTTGGCGGATTTACCGCCCCATTCCGACCTCGGCGGAGCGGTAAATCCCCAATCCCCATTCTGCCCTTCCCCATTCCCATTTTTGCCCCATAGGGTATAATGGGAGTGGGGAAGGAGTTAATTACGCCACCGTAAAATACGGTGGCGTAATTAACAACGAGGTCCCGTAGCGCCATGGTTTTCTCCGGCTGGTAAAACCAGGCGGAGAAAACCTCCATGGCGCTACGGGAACTCGTAGTATGGCGGAGAGGTACGCCATGCACTACGCTGGCGTAATACCCTCTCCGCCAGGGTCCTAATGAGGCCCTAGGTCCCTTACTATCCTCTTCAAAAATGCTACTCCTGTTTCATTTACTAAGCCATTCTCCCCCATGTGTACTATTATTCCCTCCGGAAACCCTATGACGCTCCCCTCCTTCCGCTAACATGGGCAGCAATTAGTCCCACCTAAACCCACCATCTCACCAAAGCACTGATGTAACTGCATCCAGTTGTGTCCCCACAATCTGATTACTCCCTTCATTCCCTGCACATGAACAATTCGATGGCCACAATTCCATATGCGCAGCAACTCACCACTCCTCCATGCCCCCATCTGAAACAGAAAATTGTTATGAGTCTCTCTTCATCACCGCTACACCCCACCCCCCGCCCCCTGCTCTTGCCCTTGTTCCTAATCGACCCCAAATCCAGCACTCTCTGCTTCTTCCCCCTGTCCATTCCTTGACCCGTGCCCCCCTTTTTTTCCCTTCTCGTCTAAGCCCCTCCTGCTACCTTCCGTTGCTGCCCACCAACTTCCTGAAGGCATTAGTTCCCAAACCTCTGCTCTCACCCCCAAGGCCACCAAAGCCCTACCCCTAACTCCCCAACACTGGTGCTGCCACCTCTGCCGACCCGTGCTTGTGCTGCCAGACCACCCGTCCCCCCCATATACCTCCCCCAAGATGAACTCATCACCGGGCACCACTCCTTACTCCCCTTACAGAAACATCCAACACCCTTTCTTTCCTGAACTGCCATCCCTTAATGCATCTTTGACCCTAATTCTAAATAAATTCACCTTCCCCAACTTAGACCTCCTTCCTCTGTTATCCTGTTCCCCCCCTCCCATTCTCAGTTGACCAACCCTCCAGCACCTTACGTCCATTTCACCATGTTTCCTACACTACACTAGGAGACCTCATGCCTCCCGTCTATGCAGGCCCATCTCCTTGCTTCCCCCCCACACTGCACCAGGAGCCCACCTGCACCCCTGTCCATGCAGTCCAATCCATATAACCTGCCCCTCCTGCCCCTTCCGTCCATTTCACCATGTTTCCCACACTGCACCAGGAGTCCTCATGCCTCCCGTCCATGCAGGCTCATCTCCTCGCTTTCCCCCCAGACTGCACCAGGAGCCCACCTGTGCCCCCATCCATGCAGTCCAATTCACATAACCTGCCCCTCCGGCCCTTTCGTCCATTTCACCATGTTTCCCCACCTGCACCTGGGGCCCTCATTCACCCTCGTCCATGCAAAACCATCTCCTTTCTTTCCTCCCCCTTTTCTGCACCAGGGGCCAACCTGGGCCCCCGTCTATGCAGTCCAAACCACATAACCTGACCCCCAGCACCTTATGTCCATTTCACCATGTTTCCCACGCTGCACCAGGGGCCCTCGTGCACCTCGTCCATGCAGTCACATCTCATTGCTTCCCCCCCGCTGCACCAGGTGCCAAACGAGCATCCATGTCCATGCAGTCCAAACCACATCACCTGCCCCTTCACGTAGCCTCACAGCACACTTATCCTCTTTAATTGGCTCTCATTTTCTGCTTCTGCCTCGAGCACCACATCTGATATATCCCCTTTTTGCCCCTGGCAAATACTTCAAATAACCCAAGCTAAACTTTCAATTCCCTTGACAGCGCCTGCCAACTTCATCATGTGTGCCCTATCTTCTCCCCACATGCGAACCGGGTGCTCACCTTGTCGTGCAGCAAGCGTGAGGGCCCTGCCCCAGCCTTCAACTCCCTCCCTATAATGGCCAACCCCCTAACATCTCTTCCGTTACATCTCCCACCACGGCACTCCCTGGGATCGTCCTGCTAATGCCCCCCTGCTACATAGCCCCAACTGCTAGTAAAACCCTGTTGCACCCACCAACGCCAAAATGCCATACCATGCACCTGGAAGAATGCCCCGCCCTTAGGCAACTCCTTATCCAAATAACTTTGAATTATGAACTGCACCCACCTCACCCCTGGACCTTGATAACTTACTTAAAAACCTGCACGAAACCTTCCCCCCCAACCTTTTCTGGTAATCCAATGCATCCTCCAGAATCCCCACTTTAACTGGCGTACGGGCCTTCCCCCCCAAAACCTCACCCTGCTTCTCGCCCTTTCCCTCTGTCTCCTGCTTGAAAGCATTGCGTAATCGGATGCCGACCAGCACATCTGCTGCTCTCATGCCTAAATTTGCACATCGTCCTCGTGCAGCCTTTTTTATTGAAGGCCCAACATACTGCTAAGGGCTGACCTCTGAAAGGGCTGGTAAGGCATGGGTAAGCCGCTCGCCGCGTGTAACGATGGAGCTGGCCTCGTCGGCGCCATCCATTGCAGCCAGAGATCAATGTCGATCTCCCCCCCCCGAATGCCTGGCTGTCTTCTGCCATCCTCGCCCTGAACTCCTCATTATAACGCACCCACGCAAAACCCCCAAAACTTGTGAATGCCTTCCTTATCACATCCATATACTTCAACAGTGCCACACACCTCTCTGGGAATTTCTTGCATTAGACGCTCATGTAAATAATAAAAGCTGACGTGCAATTCTCAATCGTCACGGCACCTTTGGACACAAGTCCAACTCCTTCTCCTCCTCCTTAGACCCATCCTTCGCTCTCACTTCCATATGTAGTAGCTTGAATACGTCCACAAATTCCCCTGCCCATATCTTATCCTTTGTTGACCCCATCAAATGCGCGCACAAAGGCTTCGTAAGCCCATATATGGCAACTTTGTATCCCTCCCCGTAATCGCTGCAGCCTTCTCTTTCGGGGCCTGTACCTCGGGTGCCACAGGCTCATCCGCCTTGTCCCTCCGCTCCAAGATCCTCAAGCACTTTTCTCCTCGTCCCCTTTACCCCAGATCCTCCCCTACTGTCCCCCACCCTGCGCCCTCTCTGTGCCATGCCGCTGACCAATCCCCATCCCTCTCACCTCTTTCTGCCCTGCTGTCGTCCAGCCGCAGCCTGGCCTCCACTCCAACACTCCTCATTTCCTTCCTCACCGGGCATCTGCTGCTGGGACAATACATATCAGCAGTCTCACCTAACCCCGCCGTCCCCTTGCATAACTTTCCCCCCATTCTTGACTTTCCCCTTCCCACCTTAAACCTCCCCGCACCCTTTCCCTCCCCTCACACCACTGTAGCCTTCATCCTCCCACTGTCCCACATACTCCTCCTCCCCTTCTTCATCCCCAATGTAACACCATGGCTGTTGCAAGCCCATGCTCGGGATTGGCAGCTCCTCCTCGAGTGAGCCCGGGTCATCCGCCCCGCCGCTCCGATGCTGTCTTCTCGGCAGGGCCGTAGGAACCCCTGCCAGGTCCTCCCTTCTCGGGCGAGGGGTCCTCCCCTCCACCCTTTGGTCCTCCGTGCTAGGGGCCATGCTGCGCCCTCTAGTCTGCCCTCGAACCTCCAACAGAGGGGCCATTCTTCAGCCCTCTCCCAACTCTTCTTCCGGAACCGCAGGGGCCGTACTATACCCTCCATTTGAAGTCCTACCAGGCGGGGAGGCCGTTCCACACCTCTCCCTTTCCTCACTACTCGACTGCACTCTTCTCCTCCCACCTGCACTCTTCTGCAGGTATTTTCCACCCCTACCCCTCCGCGCTGCCATCCGTTCTGGTCCTCAGCACCCCTAAACTCTGTTAGGCAGAATCACATGCAGTACCCTTTGGGAACCCTGCATGCAATTAAGACTACAAGTGTAAGCACAATTTCACCTTTGGTACAAGCCCATACTACACAGCAAAGTGGTAGCAATCGCTGAGCAGCCAGACTTATCTCAAGAGTTTAAGTGAGCAGTAGAACAAGTTACACAAAGGACCAACAAATACAGTGATTCAAATACACACTTACTCAAGGTTTCTTGGTAAAATAATATACATTTATTTACACAGTTCGTTTGAAAACATTACACTAGCAAGAGCAGCTCAATATCACACACTAATAAACCACAAATACACAACTGCTAAGTAAATGAACAAGTTTAGCTCCACTGAAGCGGGAGCAAAATGGCACTTCAGATACTTTATAAAGGGGTAAAAAGACAAGGTTATAAGAATCAATAGCACAAATACTTGTATAGTCAGGGCAAAGGGTTTCAGTAAACTACAACCACCAATTCATCTCATAGGCCTGGGCCAAAGTCAATGGTTCAGAGCCATTGTATTGGATAGCACAGTTCTTCTAGTAAACGGTTAAGTCTTTGCCACAGATTTTAGAAGAATTTGGCTAGGCGAAAAGTTTGACAAATGTTTATGGAAAGAAAAGGCTTCGAAAATGAACAAAGTTCCACGAAAAGATTTCAGGACCGCGTTTGCACAGTACCTTCTTAGTTAAGAAGAGCTGTAGCTGAGGCAGTTGTTCCTGGCAGTTCGAGCAGATCTCGCTGTTCCTGAGCATCAGTCGTGGGGACAAGAAGGAAGAAATCGGGAGGTTCCTGCACTGCCCAGGGATGAGGCCAAAAGCTTAGCAAGACGTCGGTTTAAGGTGTGAGTGCCTTAAAGTCCACAAGCTGGTTTCCTTCCCTCTGGCTATCCAGTTTTCAACAGCACTCTGAAGACAATTCGACCAGATGGGGATGGTGTCCAGGTGGCTTACGAGTTGGTTGTTCCCACCAAACTCAAGGGAAGAAGTTAACCTTGAAGGGCTTCTCTGTCGAATAAAGTTTTAGGCAATTCGGACCTGCAGCAGGGCTTCACCGGTCATCCAGGAGTTGCAGCAGTCCTCCTCCTTCAGCTCGTCTTCGATTCTTTCGTTCCAGTGGTTAACTCTGCTTTCCAAGTCCCAGAGACCTGCTTTTAAACAGTTTTCCCCCATTCATTTCAGCCTGGCTGCCACTCACACAGAAGAATGGCTGTCCTTGCCGGACAGTCAGCCAGCCAATCACGCCAGAGTGCTTTCTGGTCTCCTAGGAGACTAAGGACAGGAAGTTTCGAGCACCTCCCTCACATCCTGTCCACCCCAGACACTTAGGCGGCAGAGGAGTGCTTCAGCACTGAAGCCTGCCAAAGGCCAATGAACAAAGGGACCAAACCTGGTTTGGCACGCAGAGACAAACACAAGAAGAACCTTTCCTAAAAGAAATGGCCTTGGGTGCCATATTAAAAACATGGCTGACCCGATTTTTAGCTACCATTGTTAGTGGTCGGGAAGAATCACGGTAGTTGATCTAAACCACTGCCACCAGCCATTTAATGTAGGAAAGGGTAACATTTTACTGTTGCATGGGTGTTTTGACTCAGGGGAAGCTAGGCAACCCCTCAAGCACTCTGTAGGAATATAGTGTGTGCTGGGCCAGTAAATTTAAAGAGACTAGTAAAGTCAATTTAACTTTACATGCTCTGAGAGACAGTAGTCTGTCCCAGAGAAGGTATTTAAACCTTGGGAAGTTTGAAAGACATCCCTGTGCCACTGCACTGAAGGTGCTGTGTGACAAACAGAAAAAGATGATGCCTATGAAGTTGTTTTAAAACTCCATAACCAAAGAACACAAAAGTAAAAAACACATCAAAATAAAAAAGGTTCAAAGCCCCAAAATATAGAAGAAGAGCTGGATGGCTCTAAGGCAGAGGGAATTAAGCACTTGTGTGAGAAATCTCCCTAACACACTCACCCCCAACATGCCTGATACCCTTTTGCAATCTCCTTCCACCAACATCCTCCACCAGCTCTTTGCCTCCCAACACCCTCCCTGACCCCTCTCCTACCTCTCCCCCCCACAGATTTTCTCCTGGGGATCTCTTTCCTACTCCTCCTACCCCTTTCTCCCAAACCTCCCCTCTACTAGCCGCTGGTATTTTTTATATAACCTTACCCAAGCACAGACCGTATGACGGCTCATTATGCTGTTCAATACGAACTTTCCTGAAAACAGTGCTGCCCCTTTAAGAGCTCATGCACTGCCCCCTGGTTGCAGAATGGCAGCACTGCACTTGAATCCTCCAACTACAATAGGACCCGTGCCTGGGAACATTCCCTCACTGCTGCACTCCTGTGTTAATCCCCACAACCCTCTCAAGCCCCTTAACCAAAACCCCCTGCCACGCAGGCAATCCACGATGGAAACAGGCCAGCCCGAGAGGCTCCAACCTGACAGACTCTTTTCTTTACCTAAGCTGGGTGGAGTACCCGCAACGCCAAGCCCAGAGGCAGCTCACCCAGAGGTAAGGCCTCAGAGTGTTTTATCTACAACACTCCTAAACAACCGATATGGGGCTACCAGAAATGCCCCTAAATTATTTTTTTTATTTCATTTTTTTTCATAATAATCCCCTGCCCGCCCGACCAAAAGCAAACCAAACCCTTTGCCACCGGCCCTACCTACACTTTCACCCGCAATCCATGGGCCCACAGCAGGGAAGGCTTGGGAGCAGGCAACCAGGACAAACGCTCATCCCAACTGTCGCTTGCTCCCGAACCTTCCTTGCCCCCGCTATATAAACCCCCGGGGCGCTGTGCACGCAGGCCAGCTTGCTGGCCTGTGCAGCACCCAAAATTACTCTGGGGGAAACGCTTTGCGTTCCCCCATTGGGGCCCCCTTCTCCAAGTCCGAAGCAATGAGCCAACGGTTAAGTGTTCACAAGTCCGACGAAATTTAGTAAGTAAGTATATTCACCTGCCAAGCTCAGGCAACTCAGGCGCTCCCACAATCAGCTGTTATAGCAGTGTCAGGTAATCAAAGCCAATTAAAGCTGCAGTTGTTCCAAAAAACTGCCGAAAACACAGATGCAGATGCAGCCTTCAGTCACCCCCGCACCACCGCAATTGGACAAATGGACAAATTAAATCTATTCGTCATGGGTCCAGAGAGGCTACTCCTTTTTTTTCAGGCACTCATGCCAGCCTGCTGATTGCACGCACGCACCGTTGTGCAGCCTGTTTTACAGGGGGGCTTACTTACCTCTCGCTCTGTTTACACTGGCTTTAAAGTTACCTGATGAAGCCTGATTAATTACCAGCTCGCTGTCCACCATGGCGCCCCCCAGCAATGAGCACTGGATGATGGATCCACACAACAGGGTCCATATGAAGGTCACATCTCCAGAGCAAAACAAAGCCGCTGCCGCTGCACAGCAGATACTGTTAGAGGAAAGGATCAAAAACATGAGTGCGTCAAGCCGCACTGCGTTTTGTACAAACGCACAAGTGCCATTTCAGAGTCTATCTGTCCCTGCTCTATGTCACTGCTGGTGCTGAGTTTGAACTCAGCATCAGTGGTGCTGCCAATGACCTCTCAGTAGGGAAAGACGCATGATATTATATATTCATAGCAGAGTGACATAGAATGCATTGGTCATCAGCAACATCATCATTATCTTTCCCAGTTCCAGCATCAAAATCAAAGTCAGCAAGACTGGAAGGGGTTGGACAAGCTATGAGTGTACAAAGTATTGAGACCATGTGCTCCTTTAAATTAGACAATTGCCCCTCGATTTACCCATGACCGACCGATTAGAGCTACAACTGAAAGCCCAAGGAAGAATGGTTGGGGTAACCTTCCACTTATGCAATACCCTGATCATAGGGTTGAGTTGCCATTAATAAAATGTCAAATGCAGTCAAGTCGGTGATTACATGCAGTGTAGTAGCACCAGCCTCCACACTGGACTCCCAACAAAACCTGTGCCCCCCTGCAAGCTATACAAAATGCAGCACCCAGATTCATCTTCCACTTAGCAAAACATTCACACATCCCCCCGCTCTTGCCCAGCTCCACTGGCTGACTGGCTGCCCAGACCCCAGAGAATGGCCTCCAAAGGAATCTGCATTGTATTCAAAGCCATCCACCACAAAACTCAATTTTACCTTCATGACAAACTCAAAACAATCGCCCACACACACACCAAACAAGCCAGACAACACCTTCTACACATTTCACTCTGCAAACTCACATGCACACAAAAACAAGCATTTACCCACTGGGAACCCAGAGCATTGCACACTGTACCTCTCCACATAGGCACTGCATCCACCATCACCACTCTCAGAAAGAGCCTCAAAACATACCTGTTTGCCCACACATAAACCTGTCCTCTTCCACTACCATCACTTGCCTATCCTAATCTTCCCATCCTTTCCTGAAAACACTTGGTAACTTTATTTTCTCAACTCCCACCTTTTCAATATTTGAACCATGTAAGGCACTCTGAGGCCTTTGGGGTAGGGCCAGCGCTAAACAAAAATTCAAATAAATAAATAGAAATGAATTACAATTATTGTTAAATTTTGCTCAAAACAATTTAGTAAAAATATTATATTTTTAAAGAAATTATAATATTTTTACTAAATTGTTTTGAGCAAAATTTAACAATAATTGTAATTCATTTCTATTTATTTGAAGGCACATTTAGACAAATAGAGATGATAGAAAAGGCAAAGAAAGAAGACATAGAAAAGGAAAAATAGCAATCATGTTAGACATTCTTTGATAATTAATCTTTGTAAAAGAGTATAATAAATTCCTATACTAGTGTTCCATCTATTTCTACTCTCTTAAATAGTGACTATCAGTTGTATGATATGTTATGAATGAACAGTTTAATCTGGTAAAGTACCAGCTTCTTCAAGGACATATATAGTACTGTTTACTCCTATCTTGTAAATAGATAGTTACTTATCTATGGATATTTCCTCATGTACTCACTAAAAGTCATTACTGTATTTGTGGATAGAAATACATTCTAGTTGGCACACCGCTGATTAAAAATCTCCATCAATTGGCATTGTTGACATTCTATCTGTCATTGCAATCATGTGTGATACTTGCTCGTACTTAAATCATAAGAATTCTTAATTAGTATATAAGTAGTAGATCGCTATATAAATGGGAAAACGTTGGGATGGTATTAACACACAACAATTGTCTCTTAGGTGAGAGACTCATCTATTATGTTCAGCTCCTTACTTGTTTTGCCAAACATTTTTCAAAAGACGTTTTTGTTCCTTGCATCTTGTTTGTGCGAGTCCTTTAGTTGGTCATTATACCTACGCACTGAAATATCAATACATTTGAGGTATTTTACTGGATCATAACAAGTTGACCTTGGTACTATAATGGTGGGCTGTCCTAGTTCCCTGCTGCATTCAGAAAACTAAAAACTCAGCGTGCCGCATGTGTAATGGCACCTATTTCGCTGTCCTAGCATGTAAATACATGTAAATGTGACATCATCTCGGTTTACATTTTACATCATTTTGGCGAGTCCCAGGCACTGTGCGAGATCCTTCCTGCTGTATATGTGGTGGCTACCATAGTTAATGGGCCTCATTACGACCCAGGCGGTAAGTTACCGCCTGGGCCGTGACTTTACCACCATGGCGTAAAACTACGTTTACGCCATGGTGGTTGGCGGACTTACCGCCCCATTCCGAGGTTGGCGGGGCGGTAAGTCCCCAATCCCCATTTACCCTTCCCCATTCCCATTTTTGCCCCATAGGGCATAATGGGAGTGGGGAAGGCGTTAATTACGCCACCGTAAATTACGGTGGCGTAATTAACTCCATGGTCCCTTAGCGCCATGGATTTTAACACCTGCTAAAAGCAGGTGTTAAATCCGCCATGGCGCTAAGGGACCTCGTACTCAGGCGGTAAGGGTCGGCGCTGTTTACGGCGCCGTAAACCCCTTACCGCCTGGGTCGTAATGAGGCCCAATGTCTTTTTGTGAGGTATATCCGATGGTGTTCTAATTTGAAGCTATTTGTAAAAGAAACTTTACAATTGATTGCAGTCATAGTTCTCTTTGAAAAGATATGTAATGCCTGTCCATATATTAAAACAAAATGATGACAATCAAATTCGGTCAATAAAATACGTTTTACATATTTTCAGTTCCCAATCACTTAGAACAAAAATAAATATTTACCGAAATACATAAAATTCTTGTTGATGCCCACGTGTGTAGTGCAAAGCACACAGAGGTATTTTGCTTGAAGTTGTTTAAGTTTTAGTTCCTTGTTTTCCTCATTTTGATGATGTTTCCACATTGTCAATTACCAAGAACTAGATTGCAGATTTGTCTGGTTCCAAATGGTTACCATCTTGGGACCCTATCTACCGATTATAGCAAGGTGTTCATGTATTCTTATCCGTAATCCTCTGATGGCACTTCTGATATATATTCTCTCACAAACACAAATAACTGTATTAACAACATACTTGCTTCTACAATTTAGAAATTTCCCGATCTGGACTTTGAATCTTTGAGCCATTGTAAACATTTTACTATTGTGTTTTGCATATGTTGCAGTGGCCACAATTAACCGAATTTCACAATAACTTGTCCTAAACTTAGCCATGTAGCCGGGGCATAGACAGATGTGCAACGTAGGCACTTTTGTGTAAACAATTATGGGTTTCTCAAAGATATAATTCTTTAAATCATCATCTAACATTAGTATGTGCCAGTGTTAATCAAAAATGATGTAAATCCTTATGTTCTCTGCAATATTGTGTAATATAATGGACCATATTGGGAACCTTGTTTTCATCATCTTTTTGTTTGGGAATTAAGAGCTCTGTTCTAGGTCTATGTCTTGCCTTTATGGCTGCTTGTTGAATCCTGGTATATTTATATCCTCTGATGAGAAATCTCTTTGTGATCTATTTGAATTCTATTTCTGTGTCAGGTTATTTGCTGGATTTTCATGGGCCTTGATACATTCTCCTGTAGGTATATTTTGAACATTGGACAAGCGATGACAACTGCTAGCATGCAGTGTAGAATTGATCTCTTTTGGGTTGTGATATGCCCTGGTGCATCATTTTTCATTTTTAACATATATTTTGACATCCAAAAATGAAATGGACCACTTGTCATGATTTCAAGTTAATTGTATTCCAAAGGTAGCTAAGAAGGGAATGCAAACCCCTCCCCAGCACACCCGCAATATTCCTAAAAACTATAGGATAGCAAACGGGTCACCTACCAGGCAGAAAAAGCCTGTTGTTAAAACAAGGCACACCCTCTCCTCACCTCACAAAAGAAATTGTAAATCAGCAGACTCACCCTCATAAAAACAGCCAAGTCCACATACAGCAATTCTACCATAACCGAGGCACCAAACAAAAAGCATAGCTCTCTGTAAAGTAAAAAACACTGCTTTAATTATCTCGCTGAACTAGTCATTCCACAACCCGTGGAAAAATGCAACAGCATTAATCAATAATTCATCAATAAAAACTCGAAAATAAAAACTCACATTAATGACACCACCCTCTCTACGCAGATCATTTTTTTAATATCAATGTGGAAGGTACAAAAACTGTCAAAGTTCCAGGCCCATCAGAGGCCACAAATGTGACACCATCTAAACATCTCTCAGACCAACAGCATATGAGGACAGCATGGTCCAAGAGGGCTCACCACTCCTCTTCATAGTCAATGCATCCCTCTGACGAGGATCTTCCAATCCTCTTTAAACATATGCTCAACAAACCAAACCTCAACACAGACTACCTAAAAAGCTATCACCTATTTACCAACCTTCAATTTTTCAGAAAATGGATGAAACAAACATTGCCCTACAGCAGCATGATATGATAGGTTATTTATAACACGCTTAATACCTAGAGGTTTCTAAGTGATGACCCGGGCATTGAACCTGTGCTACTCTATATCGTCTTGCTTCCAAGGCAAGCACGTTCCCGCTGAGCTATCCTCCCATGAGCAAATAAACCAACAGGGCCATCTGCAAGACGACTAGTCTCGGTTCAGGCCAAAGCAGTACAGAAATAGCAACCATATTATTTCTGACAATGCCTTATCCATCATGCAGAAAGAGAACTTGTGCCTCCTGGTACTGCTCATCTCTCTGCAGTGTTTGACGCAGTCAATCATATATAGCTCACATCTCACTTTTAGAGCGGTTCTGGTTTGCCTCCTACTTGTTGGGCAGGCATCAGCTAGTCCAGTTGAGAAACCCATTGATTAGTGTGCCTCCCGATATCCTGTGGGGTACCCCAAGTTTCCAACGTATTGCCAGACATCTTCAATCTCTTTATTGAGCCTGTAGGAGCTCTATTCAATGATTGTGACTTCTTCTTACATTATGCATTTTGTGTCAAAGGCATTTCATGATTAAAATGCTGGCTTGTGCTCATTCAGATTTGGATGGTAACTGTTATCGTAAACTCATCTCTAGAAAACCAGAGACTTGTGAGGCTCGGAAATCCATCCAGTCAACACTTGTACGTAACATGAACCTCAACGGGGTCCCATCAAAGCTAACCTCAATCCTCAAATCGCTAGGATTCGCCATTTACTACACACACCCGTTCTTGCACTACATCGCCAGAAAGTTCCAAATGGCCTGATTCCCACAGTGGTCGAAGTGAGCAGGTACGGTTGAGAGCGGTGTGCCACTACTTTTATTTTTTAATTTTAACGGCTCCACTACTTTTTGCAACAATTTTCACCATTACAGAACTGTTCTTTGTGAAGTTAAAGCACCCTTCTCCAGTTTAACTCTGGATATCAGCTACAGCTAAACTGAAATCTGTTTCAACTCAGTTGTCTGTCAACCAGCATGACTGCACCCTTTGAAAAATGTGTTGCACGTATTCCCTTCCTTCCTAATCTGTCCCCCGCTGAAGCCACTACTTCTTGGTACACTTCTACCAATGGATAGTAGTATTGCAATGCAAACCTAACCCTTTTCCGGCATCACATTTGAATGGCATAAACGCACGATCTCTGGGATCCATGGCACAACACATGCACCATTCAAAACAGTAAATCACGCTACCGCCAGGCAAAATTCAAAAATACGATCACATCTTGCCTTCCCTGAGGGAGTTACATTTGTTGCAAATGCTAGTCGAAAACACATTTTTAAACTGTCTGTAACAAATACAAATGCAATACAAACACCATCTGGCAACGTAAACACCATCAAACTTAGTGAACAATATTATGATCTTGGGCAGCCAGGACAACTCCCAATGTCGGACAAATGTTGGAGAGAAAAGACTAGTAGACAGACCTTCTGCTGTTACCCATCTGAGAGCCACACATGTTCAATTGATAGCCTCCCCCACACCAGACACCACAGCAACATCTTAGAACACAACCCAACCCACATCCACATGGCTCCATCACCCTTGCAATTAGGGAAATAATTAAAGACCATGCTTTTCTAAGGACGTTTTCAAAAATAAAACTGCTGTCCATGATAAAATGGTCAGGTGGCTCTGCTATCACTCACCTGACAGACTGGCAGCCTGAATTGAGTAATTGTAAAGTGCTCTGTTGCTACCGAGATGAGGTCACGCTATATAAGAACTCTAGAAGTATATAAACATATAGAAGGTGTTACCTGGCACATTTCTGATTCTGCACTTTCTTTTGGTTGAGGTACATCACATCTGAAGCAGGAAGACTGGCCTAATGACTTGGCATAAGGACTGGCCTAAAACATCTAAACAATGAAAGCAGATGTTGCAGAGAACCACCAGAGCACAACTAGCCGAGCTA
The DNA here is from genome assembly GCF_040938575.1 of Ambystoma mexicanum. Lineage (NCBI taxonomy): Eukaryota > Metazoa > Chordata > Amphibia > Caudata > Ambystomatidae > Ambystoma > Ambystoma mexicanum. Next base: position 686,429,978 of record NC_090939.1, read on the forward strand.
GCTGTGGAATGTCTGCCAGCCAGGCCTCGAAGGATGGGCATCAACACCCCTCCCTTCTGAGAAGTACACGACGCTGAAGCTCAAGCTGCTGGCTGAAGTCCCAAGGTCGATAAGAGCCTGCTTTGCAAAGACAATCTGAAATGTACTTTATTCGCTCTCTTTGGCGAAATGACCTGTTGTTATGAATACGTACGGCTAATGGGAGGAGATTAATATGTAGCTTTGCATTGTACATAAGTATGAGCCAGGCCTGGGAGGGGTCAGAGTCGATGCAGCCCTCCAGAGTCTGGTGTGTGTGTTAACATTACAGCTTTTACACCCAAACCTTTGGCTTTGCGTATTATTTGTGTCCAAGTGCCGAGTGTGGAGTTCCTGGAATGCCTGAGACGGTGTGAGGGAGCTAGATGAGCACTAGTATCGGGGGGAGCAGGACGGATGAATGTAACAGAAGGGGGAAGTGAGCACCAAGAGAGATAGGATGATAAAAGGTGTGTATGAGAAAGAGAGAGAGATAGAGAGGGGGGGAGAAAGATGGAGGGAGAGAGAGAAAGAAAAGAGAGGTCGAGTTAGATAAATGTTTATTGAGTTAGGGAGATTTTCAGTCACAAACAAAGATTGTCACAGAAAAAAAAGAGAGAGGACGGGCGAGAGAGAGAAGGTAGATAAAGGTAGAAAGGGAAAGACACTGAGAAGGAGAGAGAGGATGAGAGATACAGTGTCAAAGCCAGCGAGAGAAAGGGGATGCATAAAAAGGCAGAGAGTGACTAAGAGAGACAAAGAGAGAGCTACAAAATCAGAGGGAGAGAGGGAAACAGGGAGAGGGAGGGGAAAGAAAGAGAGAGGGGGCAAGAGAGAGAGAGACAGAGAGAGAGGGGGAGAGGGAAACTGGGAGAGGGAGGGGAAGAAAGAGAGAGGGGGGAAGAGAGAGAGAGACAGAGAGAGGGGGGAAAGAAAGAGAGTGGGGGGAAAGAGAGAGAGAGAGACATAGAGAGAGGGAGAGAGGGAAACAGGGAGAGGGAGGGGGAAGAAAGAGAGAGGGGGTAGAGAGAGAGAGACAGAGAGAGAGGGAGAGAGGGAAACAGGGAGAGGGAGGGGAAAGAAAGAGAGAGGGGGGAAGAGAGACAGAGAGAGAGGAGAGAGAGAGAGTGAGAGGGACGTGGCATTGTTAAGGCTGGGTGAAAAACGCTACATTAAATGCCAGAAAGCAACCGGCATAAACCAGCAACACTAAGCTGTTCATGTACACCTCCAATGCTTGCACAGTGGGAGCCTTTTTCGTTCACCTGCATTTATGCGCCACATGGCCCCTGGCATGGTTGCCTTAACAATAATTTTTCTTTCTTTGGTTGACACAAATCAGACCCTTAACATCCCTTTAATGTATTCATTAGGAGCACATAAACCTCACTTTTCAGTCACAGAATGATGCTCTTAAACCATATACTTAAACTGCATTCACTTGAAATAGCGCAGTTAGCGTCTATGGCATGACATAAACACTCTTTAGGGCTCAGTGGGTTTAACCCTTGTAATATGACGCTGTCTTAGCTTCTCTTTTACTTCCACCGAGGGCAGCTTATTTTTCCAGATAGCTTACAGCTACAGTGCTTTAACCAGTTTAGAGAAAATATGCACTAGGCAAGTTGAGCTATGCCTGCGTTCCATAGACGGTCATTGATGCATCCCTGTGCTTTCACAAATAATGTCTTCAAGAACACATGCTGCCCCCTGTCATAGAACAGTGCTATAAAGCCACTCTGATCTGTACTTGCCGATTGAAAGGCTACCTTCTGGAGTGGTGTACCTGTAAATACCTCTTGCAACCTATTTTTCTAGGCACATAACTGAGACGCAGGGAGAAAGGGGTATTTTCCCCAAATACCCAGGTGGGAGAGAGTAGAGTGGAACGTGGATTCCTGTCAGTACACTTAACGGACCCAATTCCCAAAATGGTTTCTTGCGCTACCAAACGATATGCCATAAAATGCCCAAACGCATCACACATTTGCACAGGAAAAAGATGCGCTTGATTTCCTCGATTCCCACGAAAGTATAGAGATTGCGCAAAACCGCGGCGGGAAGTGCAAAGTGCGCAGAGAGCACCCTAAAATGACAAATTATGCACACAACTGAAGACTGGCAACGTAAAGCAGAAATAACTGCATTTCGAACCTTATTTAGAAAATGTAATTTGCTCCAAAAAATGCATGATAGCAGTTGCTCCAAATCACAAATTGGAGCAAGTGCCCTAGAAAAGTGATTAAATGATTTACAAGAGAAAATGACTGAGTCCTCCAACCGCACTTAGAACACAGACCACTGTACACAATGACAGCACACCCCTGCAGGTACACATCTCTGAAGTGGCAGATCCAGTTTGCCTCGTGCTGCTGTGTTGCCTTATGAGGCAGAGAAGGAGCAGGAAAAGAACCCACAGACCTGGCCGTCTTTGCTCTGGCAGATGTTGAGGTGTACTGCGGCACCGCTTTCCCCTTCGGTTAACACTGGACAAGCTCACATTGTGTGAAGAAGGCCTGGCTGCATTTACAATGCAAGCACATGACATTGCACTGCTGGTGAATCAGACAGCTACCTTACATTTCTTGGCAGCTCGCTCCTTCCAGAGGATCAGTGGCATCACAGCAGGGGCATCGCAGGCATGGGATATTCACCAGCTCGTCAATATGATCTTCTCAAATGCCAGATAATGCATACCCATGCCCCATAATATCAGTAGAAAGACAATAATGGTAGAGCACTCTATCATATACCGGTGTTTAATGTGGTGGGGGATGCTATCATTTGCACCCATGTGACTCTCAAACACCACCGCAGCAACTCTACACCTGTAGAGGAATAGGAGGGACTGGCGTTCTGTTAATGTCCAGATAATCTGTACGCACATGTCAACTACCCATGAGTGACAACAGCTACAACTAACATCCTTCTACAATTGAACAGCAATTTGAGGGAAAACAGTATGTTATCCTGAAGGAAGCATCTACTACCCTCTTTCGAGAAACCAGTGGGCAGATGGTGGCATGGAAGCGTTACAAATCCGCACACATACACACCCGTATTCCATTAATTGTATGTTTGGGAAATCAAGGTCCCAGTTCACGTCATGACATTCCCGTGGAGGGCTTCAGTATGGCGCGCTGGCAGTGTGCAACAGCATGCCTAGTATATGCTACTTGTCCTTGCATTCAGAGTTGTGTAATGATTTGCACCCTCTGCCACCCATCCCCCTAGCTACAGTTGATGGATTCAGGGACATATCTCTGGGTATCATGGATGACCTGCTTGCAAAGTACATGCCAGGCACAAATGCTCTGTGCATGCATGATAAGAAGTAGAATTGGACATCGTCCAACATGTCATTGTTGTGCAGTGGAATATGGCCGCACATGACACCACTCTCCATACTTGAGGCTGTTCTTGAAGACAATGTGTGTGGCCTTGCATGTGGTCTAAAGACAAAACCCTGCCCAAGGTACACCAGTTTCCTCATGTCACTCATGTGTACACCTAATTTACTATCCACAAATTTGACTCCACATCATAGTACCTTACAATTGTACCTCATTGTTGTGCAGTTCTCCATTGATTCAATGCTTGGGTAGAACCATATGTTACCTAGAAGTACACACACAGCACACCCAGTTCTATGTTCAGTGCATGCATTAGTTCAATAACTCATATGCCACAGTGTTTGTGCAAAACATATATTTTGAAGGGTTTTCATCACACATACACAAAACAGCTAAATGGAAACTGCACTCTTAACTCCAACTATACTAGCAATCCCTTTGTACAGAAGGACAAATCACCATAACCACCAGAGGGCATGACCATGATCCATCTGCAAAGTTCCATGCCCCAGAGAAGCACCTGGTCCGCCCACATGGGACATTGCAGGTATCTGATGTGGGGTCTCCTTTGCCTCTCCATGTGATGGTCCAGTAGCTCCTTTGGCACCAAACTGTGGATTTTGATGCAGCTCGATGTGGTAAGCTGGGAAGTGTCATGAGAAATAGGACAAATGGTAATGGCCTCAAATAAAATGAATTAAAAAAGGCCTTCCTGAAAGAGCAAGAGAGGCACCAGTAACATGTATGTAATTTGTTGGAAATCTATGCCTCTTGCTCCAGTGAGAGACAAAATGATGACCCTGAAAATATGCAAGATTGAGTAATTGTGTACGTGCATGCAATAATAATTCCAAGGTTCTGGGTATTTTAAAACCATATTGGGTGACTGGCTTTTCAGTACTGAAAATAAGGCCAAGAACTGAACAAGAACTATGAACGTGCAAAAGGAGTACATTTATTTCCTAAGAAATACAGCAGGCCACATAATGTATTGAACGTATCAGGATCCATGTTCTAAAGCCAAAGCAACCTGGAATATGTTATCCACATAGGATCCCAGTCTAGGTCCCAAAACACTAATTCTCGCACCTCCAAAGTTCAGAGGAACTGGATTTCTTTAACATGTCCTTATACCTTTGATGCCATGTATTTACAGTGAAAAAAACATTCCTATATTATGATCATCTTTAATATGTGTTTTGGAGAAAAAAGTATAAAACCTGTCACAGTCATGTGGGATTTGCCCCAGACATTAAGCACAGGAAATCTAAATGTCACTTGTGTGAGATAGAAAACTGTATAGAATTCCATGACTGTATTGGCATATATTTTACAATGAAGAGTCATACAGGAATCAACAGAATAGTCCGATTTTGTTTTACCATTCATATTTTTACTTGGAGTCATTGCATTTGTGATACAAAGTGACCAGCTTGACACTGGTGATTAAAGGGGGAGGTTTGAAAATGCTTAAAAGAGGAACTAGAGACACATCGAATGTACAGCTTCTAAGGCCTGACACAGCCCTAGAATGTTCAATAACAACACATGAAGGGCTCACACAAAGGGCTTTAGCAACCTTTTTGGGCCAGTTCCAAAGAATATCTAAAGAAGCCAATTTCCGGTTATCTTCAACAGATTTGGGTGCCGGCTTCAAAGGAGTTGTTATCATTGATGAAAGTCCATGCATCCCGTAAAAACTGCATTACCGAGAGGTCAACAGAAAGGTTGTCAACCCTATGATCAGCAAAGACATAGGTTCTCACATACATAGAATATATCATAAAAAAGGAGTAGGTAGGATATGCACCAGACACTGCTACATTTAGGAAAGTATCCGCAACTTCACACTAGAAAACCTGATTCATCTTAACATGAAGGGAAATCTGACTAAATTGATGGCTGAATCACAACAGAAGCTCGGATCAACACAAAATCTTGACATCTTGAAGGCATAAGTAATATCTATAGGAATATGTAAACAAATATATAGTGTGCCATGTTTTGAATGGTGAAAAATTGTGAAAACATGTGACTGCACCAACGTTTGTCATAGTGCAATCTTTTAAGTACCTAAATGTGCTCCTCGATGTACAGATTCCGAAAATATAGGTTTTATTAATTTTGCATATTTTTATCTGAAATTAGAGTCCAAAAACAAAATAGACCTTTCTTCAATCTGAGTGGTTTCCCTCCCTCCTTTGAGACTGGAAAGCCACACCACTGTTACAAGGCAGAGGAGTAGTCATAAAGATATGTAATTGCCTGCAAATAGGAAAAAAGATGATTATGGAATATTGGGAGATGGACATGAGGAACTCTCTGGAGAGAATAGAACAAAGCTTAAAAGACTGACCCCAGCAGAGAAGGAGGCCAGTCCATTGAGAGGAGGATGACCAGTCTATGTGACATTGATTTCCAAATAGCCAGCTGAAGAGAAGGTTTGCTGAAATGATTCCAGGCTGACTGAACTAGTTCTATCAAAATCAGAAGTCACATCTCAAAAGGTAAATCAAGCCTGAATCAACCCCAAACATGCACTATAAAGTGAGCAGGGTAAGATCTAGGAAGATAAATAAGGGAACTGTGGGGAATGCAATTTGACAACAGGAACACAGGCACTGGTAATTCAGTGTTTCTCAAGGTATATGGGACAAGTGAGGTGCATCTTTAAAACCCAACACACTTTGTATTGGGAAACAAAATGTAAAACTGAATGCATTTTGGTACCACTTTAATGAGGAATTGCCTTTGTAAAATGTATTAAAATTAAAACATAATGAGTGGCTCAAGTCGGTCTAGAGTCATCCTGGGTCATTATATTTGTGCAATACACCTTTGCCTAGAGTGATACCCGGCAGAAGCCACAGTCATAGATTTGGTGTTTGCACAACAAAATGCATGCTGAGGGAATTAATTCTATTTAAGGAGAATTATGGAAAGTGCAAATGCCTGTATTCCCTTATCTTTCAATGCACAGGAAAACACATATGTAATGTGGAAGGGCAGGTGAGTTTAACAATGTATATGCCACAGGGGAACAGTATACCTTCAGTCTGAAAATACATGCAAGCTGAAAAATACACACGTAGATGCTTTAAAGTTGCCAGGTATACACAGAATCGGCGTGAAACCGAGGCTGAGCCTCAATTTCATCAGCTGGAACCGCCGGCAGGCGGATTACGCCGGCGGCCAGCTCGAAGGCCATTCTAAGGCCTGTTGGGTGCCTGCTAACCCCCCACTCCACCCTTCCTCATCGTGGGGCGAGGGCAGGAGCCCCCCCAGCACCCCCAGCCCAGCAGAGGAACCACGCGCCGAGCGGGGAACTCGGACAGGGCCTGCCTGACCCTGTCCCCACACGGCGCCTGACTCGCCCATGCCGGGCGCAGCGCGGCGTGAAACCGAGGCTGAGCCTCAATTTCATCAGCTGGAACCGCCGGCAGGCGGATTACGCCGGCGGCCAGCTCGAAGGCCATTCTAAGGCCTGTTGGGTGCCTGTTCGGAGCCAGGGGCCAGAAACTCTGCCCTTACCAATCCAGAGCCACCATGAGCAGGAGCTCCTTCCATCTACTGCTGGAGCTGCTGACACCAGGTATGTCACGAGTCCCTAGCTACAGCACGAGCGTGCATCTTGAAGGCAACACGCGGCAAATTATTTAGTAATATCCGCACTGCTCCAGCGTTGCCCAGTGCGGCCTTTCCTGCCAGGATCTGCCCCATTAATGCACTCAAAGTGCATCCAGCCACCAATCGAAGCCCCAAGGTCCACACCATTTAAAGATGGCTGTCCGCCGCATCTTCAGCCCTCCATCCGGCCCCGCAACCCTGCAAACATCGTGATTGGCCCCTCTCCTCTATTGGGAGCCAACCACAAGCCAGCAGGCTCCGAACCGGCCCACCTCGAAGGCACTGTGCACTGTGCCTATCTCTAGCCTGTATACGCCACCGAGCATAGGGCTAGATCCCCTGCCCATCTCCTCTGGGGTAACCATACCGCCCCTTACAGCAACCTTTTTTCAACTGTTCCAGCCAGCAACCTGAACTGTTTCAAGCCTTCACTGAACCCTGTTCTTGCAGTACGGTATAACACAGACTACTGCTCACATTGTGTAGTGCCTTATGGTCGCTTAGAGACCACTGTGACCACTTGTGTTGTGCCTTATGGTCGCCTAGAGACTACTGTGACATTGTGTAGTGCCTTATGGTCGCTTAGAGACTACTGTGACATTGTGTAGTGCCTTATGGTCGCTTAGAGACCACTGTGACCACCTGTGTTGTGCCTTATGGTCGCTTAGAGACCACTGTAACATTGTGTAGTGCCTTATGGTCGCTTAGAGACCACTGTGACCACCTGTGTTGTGCCTTATGGTCGCTTAGAGACCACTGTGACCACCTGTGTTGTGCCTTATGGTCGCCTAGAGACTACTGTGACATTGTGTAGTGCCTTATGGTCGCTTAGAGACTACTGTGACATTGTGTAGTGCCTTATGGTCGCTTAGAGACCACTGTGACCACCTGTGTTGTGCCTTATGGTCGCTTAGAGACCACTGTAACATTGTGTAGTGCCTTATGGTCGCTTAGAGACTACTGTGACATTGTGTAGTGCCTTATGGTCGCTTAGAGACCACTGTGACCACCTGTGTTGTGCCTTATGGTCGCTTAGAGACCACTGTAACATTGTGTAGTGCCTTATGGTCGCTTAGAGACTACTGTGACATTGTGTAGTGCCTTATGGTCGCTTAGAGACTACTGTGACATTGTGTAGTGCCTTATGGTCGCTTAGAGTACACTGTGTATTTGCACTGGGTATCAGCACTGTGCACTAGCATTTCTCCGATTCTCTGCATTAGTACCCTCACTGCAGCACCATTGTGTACTAACATTGCGCACTAGCTTCTCTCTGACGATTTTGTGCGTCAGTTCCCTCTAAATTCAGACATGATAACCTGGACCTTCCTCATTATGTTCCCATTCTGCCTGGTCCCCCATGACACCCCTTGTACAGGGCCACACTTTCGCTTACACCCCAACGGCCTCAGCAGACTAGCCTGCCCCAGACATTATCCCATACCCTGCCCCACCCCCTTCCTACCCAACATCAACCCCTTCCAGCCTACCTCCTCCATTGACTCTCATCGCATAGCAGACACCCCCAGCCCCCAAGAAGCATCACAAACTACTCCCATCGGCCAACCCACTATCACGAACCTCACTACCAGCAGATCCTATCCCTGCTCAGGATTATCGAGATTCACCCGACTCAGATCCAGAACACACACACCCGCATCCTTCCCCAATCCAGGCAACAAACAAAACATAACCTTAACCAAATCTGCCCCTCACTGCACACGCCCTACACTTCCGACAGACCAGATATCACACGGCCTGATCGCGCCCTCCCCCCGCACCCACACCAAAAAATCATGCATCACCACCGAAACCATTAAAGGTGCACTCATCAATGCGAGATCTGTAGTCGCCCATGCCTTAGACATTGCCGACATTATTACCGTCAATGATCTCGACTTCATAGCTATTACAGAGACCTGGCTCCACCCAGCATCTGGCCCCTCTCTATCACTTGCTATACCCAATGACTATACCATCTACCGTGCAGACAGACAAACAGCTAAAGGTGGTGGAGTAGCCGTTATTGCAAAAAGTTCCATCAACATTAGACACATACAAAACCAATCACTGACATCAGCGGAATTACTCACCCTCAAACTATCCACAACGCACACAAGCACTATCACCATCCACCTCATTTACAGACCGCCAGGCCCCATACTATCCTTTAATGACGACATAGCCCTTCTACTCTCTAACAATATCAAACCTAACTCTCGACTACTCATCCTAGGAGACTTTAATCTAGGTCTCAATGATGAGAAAGATGACAAAGCTCACACTATCGCCAACACTATTTCAGAATTAGGACTCACCCACCATATCGCACAACCCACACACAACAAAGGCCGCATCCTTGACTGGATAGCTGACCTCAATTGCAACACTACCATCCTCTCCAACACTCCATGCGCCTGGACCGATCACCACCTTATTACCTTCACCATCAACAAAGGCACTCAAACACCAGTGCCCTCCTCCAATGCCCCACCCACACTCACAAGAAACAACAAAAATATCACACTAGAGAAACTCCTCCCGCTACTCCAACCCATCATCGACTTCTCACCCACCATGACCAACCCTACTGAATTAGTAGAGTTATACAACACAACTATCCTTAAGGCCATAAACACCATAGCACCACTCAAGCTTCGGAAAGCCAAACCACGAGCACATCTCAATTCCTGGTTCACCCCCAAACTAAAAACACTCCGCAAATCCAAAAGACAAGCTGAATTAGCATGGAGACAGTCACCATCCACTATTAATAAGACATCGTACGCACTGGCATCGAACATCTATAAATCAGCCATCATCCAGTCTAAAAAAAACATGTACAATGAAAGAATCAGCAACGCCAAATCTAATACCAAAGAGCTCTTCAATATCCTGAGAGAACTCGAATCACCCTCCCCCATTCCAGACACTTGCAACAAAGACATCCACTGGTGCACGAACATCCAGGAAGCACTCCTAGGCAAAATTGCCACGCTACAAGCCAAAATCCTGACAAAGAAAGAAAGCCTCACCCTCTCCGATAACATCATCCCCTCTACACACACCCACACCACCCCCCAAAATGATGACAATAACCTCTTTGAGTTTTCCACCATAACCATTAAAGAGGTTGAAGAAATAATCTACTCTCTTAAACCGTCCAAATGCCAAGGCGACACTTGCCCAGCCCCTATCATTAAAGATGCAGCCAAACAACTTGCTCCCTTCATCACCTCCCTCATCAACGCATCTTTCACCTCCAACATAGTGCCCAACAACCTCAAGGACTCCTGGGTTCTTCCTTTACTTAAGAAGCCCACCCTTGACCCTAATGTCCCCACCAACTACAGACCCATAACGACTGTACCCTTCCTACTAAAAATCCTCGACAGAGCTGCCTATCTCCAGATACAGAACCACCTTGAGAAAAATAACTTACTAGGACTCAGACAATCAGGATTCCGCCCCAAACACGGCACTGAGACCGCCCTGATTGACCTTAAGACACAGATGGACAACATTAAAGACAATGGTAAACTAGCCCTCCTTCTCCTCCTTGACTTATCGGCCGCCTTCGACCTGGTCAACCACGACATCCTCTGCAAACATCTATCCTCAGCAGCCAAATTTTCAGATAACGCCAACGCATGGATCCATTCCTTCCTTAACAACAGATCCATGAGAGTCTTCGCACCCACAGCCTCTGCCATCCCAGCCCCAGTCACTTGCGGTGTCCCCCAGGGCTCCTGCGTCTCCCCCACTCTATACAATGTATTCACGAAACCCCTCTTTGACATACTGGACCGCTTGGGTGTCATCTACACCAACTACGCAGATGACACCCAAATACTAATCCCTTTAACAGGCGACTACTCCACCGACCTCACTGCTCTCAACAACATTTATTCCATTATCCAAGAATGGATGGCCAAGCATGGCCTATGCCTTAATGACGACAAGACCGAGCTTCTTCTCCTAGGTTCCCAACCCAGACTTAATAAACTCGACAAACTCTATCAAGCATTCACTATAGACGGCAATAACATCATCGTCTCTAACAGCGTCAAAACCCTAGGAATCTACCTCGACTCCTCCCTCACACTGACAAGACAGATCAATTCCATCTCATCAGCCACTGCTTACACTTGTAAACTCATCAATGCCAGCAGACCTTACCTCTCACCATCCAACTGCATCACCTTAGCCAGAGCGCTAGTCCTTTCCAAAGTTGACTACTGCAATGCGCTATACTTGGGAACCAGTCAGAAAAACATCAACAAACTACAAGTCATACAAAACAACGCCTTGCGAGCAGCCCTGAACATACCCAAACATGAACACATCTCGGACGCCAGACGCACCTGCCATTGGCTATCCATACCACAAAGAATTGAATATAAAACCATCTCACTCACACACAAATGCCTAGCTAACCAAGCACCCAGATACCTATCTGACAACCTCAAGCACCACACCCCAGCGCGCCCTACCAGATCAGCTCAAACACACTGCTTAAATATCCCAAGATTTAAGCTCCAAAAAGCAGGTGGCTCCAGCTTCCCCGTGCTTGCCTCCAAACTTTGGAATTCACTTCCACTCGAGCTGAGATCAGAACCGTCCTTTCACAGATTTAGACACAACACCAAAACTTGGCTTCTATCCAAAGAAACTGCCTAGCCCTACCTCACTAGCATGCACCAAGACTGTAAATTTGTAAATATGTAATCGATTTGTACATTTCTGCTGCATTATTCTTGTTGTATTCATTATTCTTGTTGTATTCATCGCAAGCGCCTGGATGCCCTAGGGCCAGGCGGCGCTATACAAATAATAAACTAAACTAAACTAAAGCTAAAGCTTGAAAACAGTACACACATGTGAATTTAAAGATGTATATTTAGCTGTATTCACAGTCACACATACACACATGCATACACACACACACACACACACACACACAGGTCCACACTGCAAATAATACGCTCATGTTTAGTGAAAGTCACACATCCTTGACCAGTGAAAGCGGCACCCACATATTCTGAGAACACAGTATGCATATAGGTACAGAATACAATCACCAGATCCCTGGTATTTTTATTCTGAATTCAGACCTACAGGAGACAAACGTGAGCTAGCCATTTTCTAAGGATAAGTAGCTAAATAAATTCTAATAAGGACATGGTCAGAGTTAACCTGACTATTGCTTAATGGGGAACAGCAAAATATTAATCCAATCTATCCCAAAAATATATATCTAATTTTATTCACAATCTAATACAAGATAAAAAAAAATTAAACATATTTTTTACCAGATCTCATTAATCCTTATTTACTACAATGTTCTGTGAGGTAAGTAGACATATATGTGAGATACAAACACAAAATCAATGCTTATTCCATTACAAATTATAGAAGGGTACTCCCGCATTTCATCAAAGCCAACAGCGTTCATTAAGTTGTCTTGCTATGTCCTATAGATATATAGAGATAAGTGGCTTACACAAAATCTCTATGCATTCAGTAACTCAAACTTATACAGGGAAGTCCATGTGATTATATATTATCCTAAATAAATTGTTCAGATAACTTTCTCTGATACCATGCTTGTCATGATACTGGAAAAAAAACTAATGTTTTAAATACACTTGCCTTATGTTGATGTGCTATTTATGTTTATGTTTGGTGAAGTTAGATTATTCTTATAAAAATATTTTGATTTTTGAATGCACACTGTCTATTTCTTGCCCAGAATTGTGGGGTGGGATTTTATAAATGAAATTGTAAGACTGGCATGCCACACCTGCGTGAGCCAAGTCTACATATAAATGAATAAATATACAAAATATTCTACAGAAGAAATCTAGACTTCCAGCGCTGCAGAAGTCCATTTGGCCATGTTGCAGCATCTAGAGGCATATTTGTCTACAGGTAATTCATCTCGATTGCATTTTCATTGAGCAAACTGTCTCCAACTCCATTATCATTCTCTGTGACTACTACCTTTGGCTTTGCAGCCCGGGCAACCAGTCAGCCTTAGCTTTCGGAGACACTTTTGTCATCTTGGATATGATCACCCTGCCACACATTCAATGCTTTTGTGTCCACCTATCAATTATCACTCTCAACTGTAGAAGTTGCACTATTCTCATGGACAGATCACAGCTTAGTTCTATCCAGTCTTCCTAAGCAAGTGAAGCTGCATAACCAACTTCCCACTTCACACACCGGATGCATACAATGTATGCAGATAAAGTGTGCCACCAAACCCATCTTCGCAGACAACTTTTCAAGCCCTTCCACGAAACAGGATCACCAGTGACCCTTCTGTCTAACATTATTTATTTATTTATTTATGTATTTATTTATTTATTTATTGCATTTGCATAGCGCGCGCAAGCCCTCAGGCTTCAGGACTCTGTGGAGAATAGGTTAAATAGAGGTTACTGGGACCAGAATCTGGTTACAAGTTACAGGCATGCCTTGAAATACATAATTGCATATAGACAGGTAGTATAGACAGTGCATACATATTGCAGAGGCTACAGGTTGCAGGTTGAAAAGAATCCAAAGATAATGCTCGAAGGGTCTGTAAGTGGTATTTATGAACATATATGAATAACTTGCTAGAATGGTAGACATTCTATTTCCTGTGATTATCAAGAACATAAAACCGATTGACACTGAATTAGCCATGATTAAAAGAATGATCAGATCATTGAAAAGGCACTAGAGCAAAAAAGGGGCCTTTTAGACAAAAAGCATGTCTTAGCCATTTGGAAGTCTACCACACCACCATACTTGAAAGACCCCATTTAACTAAACAAGAATCTGGCTACTGAAAATGTTATGATCTACAGTGAAATTAGTGCCCATATGAGTGTTTCTCCACACTGGTTACTTCTTAATCTTTGGGAAACTCAATTATTTCATTTTGCTGTGAAAAAAGATTGAATCTATTAAATTCACCACTTCAAGTCTTACTATATCCTCCATCTCTCTGCTTTCATTTTTTCAGGCTGCCCCTCCTCTGCTTTTTGTACCACGCGGTGCATCTACAAACTTGGAGCTGGCGAGGGACCTTCTTCAACATTGCTGCCCTGCGTGGCATCCAAAACAGTGATAAGATTCCCCCGTGCTCCGGGAGGAGGCCTGCTGTAATTGGCTGCCTGCTGCTACTTCCTCCTGCTGGGAACAGAGTCGGCAGGCGATCGCCGGCCCACTCAAAGGGCCACCTAAAAGGGTCTTGCCTTCCCCTGTCTGGCCCTGTCTGGGTGTGATAAGGCCCCCCATAATCATAATGGTGCACCAGAGTCTTCATGTGCAGATCGATTTGCCTGGTAAAGCTCTTGCGTATTTGCCATCAAAAGCCTCACTGGTCATGCTTACGGCGCTTTGTGTACCCCTCACTGCACTCTCAAGGCCAGTCTCTCTTCTGGCACTACTCAGGTGACCCGCCTTCATCTCTGGCCACTTCTACCTTTAACTTTATCACTGTCTCTCGATCTATGGCCAATCCTTCTTAGACTCCACATGCATCCTGTACCAGCTCACCCCGGACACCCCTCAGAATGCCGATTCTTTGGTCTACTTACCTCATAGAATTCCTTATGTTTTCAGTTTGCCACATGTTTCCACTTCGTTTTTCATTCTGTTGTGGCAGCTGTTCCATGTGCCTCCAGAACTAAATAGTGGTAAATCACATCTAGCTGCAAGGATCTCTGCTTCTGGCCTCACCTTAACTGCTGCCTCTGTATGACTGCCATAAGAACTATCTACTGTCTCTGATATCTGCTTACCCCACCTCTTTCGAATTAAGGCATGCCTTACATCTTTGCACCCTCGATTTTGTACTGCATTTGTGTGCTTTCTGGCAATTTTGAATTTAAGAGTGCCTTACAATTGTGCCCCCTCGATTTTGTACTGCATTTCTGTGCTTTCTGCCAATTTCGAATTTAGGAGCGGCTTACATGTGGGCACCCTCAATTTTGTACTGCATTTGTGTGCTTTCTGGCAATTTCGAATTTAGGAGGATCTTACATCTGTGCACCCTTCTTTCCTCCCTTAGTTGCTAGGGCGTCTGGTGAGTTTGCCCGTGCAAAATGCAGCTTCTCAATCTGTCCCTCTTTTCCTCCACCTCCATGGCACTCTCGATCTCTTCCATCTACTCTAACTACTACTCTATCACCTATCCCTCCTCTCTCATGAATTCTGGATGAAAAAAGCTTAAAAAGGGTCTCCTGGCCTACCTATTGCTGACACCCTACGTTATTGCCATTTCCAGACAAACTATCACTGATATCCTCTTTTCTGTCCCCTCCCCAGACCTATGGACCTCCCATCTGATCCCTACCCTCTACTTTTTTTCCTCTTCACCCATTAATGGTGGCACTAGGTGGGAAGTACTCTTGTCATACTTCACATCCTCTAAGTGCATTATTAATATCTATCACAATGGCACTGTCATGGCCCAGGGTCCTCAACCCAATCTTCTTCTCTTTCGATTGGCCATGCCGGCCCTCATCAACTTCCTACCTTTCCTACTACTCCTCCTTCCGCCCTCTCTGTGCCTCCCTAACCACCGTTGACTGGTGTACCACCTTCCTGCCCCCCTCGGTGGAATAACTTCAAAGGTGGTGACCAGCTTCACTTAGCCACTCTGAATGCCATCAAACATTTTTCTGACATCTGCTTCCTTCTTGAAGACTTTGATCTCGACATCCTCGATCTCACCGAGACGTGGTTCAATGCCAGCTCAGTAACTTCTTTTGACTCCCTCCTCCCTGATGGCTACAAGATCCTCTCCAAACTAAGACCCAACCAACCTGGTGGTGGAGTAGCCCTGATCTTCCCTGAGTGGGTCCTACCTCTCTCATACCCACCCAGCCCTACTACTCCTTTAAAAGTCTTGTCTACAAGCTCAGTGTCTCTCCAACTCTCTCTCTCACCCTTGCCACTATCTACATGCCCACTGGCCCCTTTTCTGTGTTACTCTTGATGCCTTCATCCCCGCTCATCTCCCACTCCCTAAACCTCTCACCACCCACTCTCCTGTTCTAATCACTCTCTCCTCTCATCTAGGTCCTCTCTGACCCCTGATTGAACCTTCACCAGCACTGACAGCCTCCTTCGCGATCATCCATCTGCTGAAACGAGTGTCAGGTGCTGGGCTTGCCTCCACCTTCATCCCTCCTCCTTCCCCTCCCTTAACGGTCCAACCAACTCTATCCTTGCCAACATTCATCTTGCTATCACCAACACTCTCAACATTCTTGCCCCTGTCATGAGGATCCGCCTGAAATCTGCCCCCAAGCGTAACCGTTGGCACAACACCAATCTAGCTGCTTTGAAACGTAAGTGCAGAGTTGATGAACGGAAGTGGCAGACCTCATGCTCATCTGCTGACAAACTGGCCTGCTGCCTACTCCAAAGGCAATACTGTCTCTTTATCTGCTCCAAGAAGTGGGCTCACATCTAGGCTTGTATCCCTGGAGCCTCAAACAACATGGCTGAAATCTTCAAAATCTGCAAGGAACTAGTCAATCCATCTGCAGTCTCCACCTCACCTCCTCCTTCTCAGACCCTCTGTACTGAACTGGCCACCCATTTCACCTCTAAAACCAAGGACATTCTGACCTCTCTCTTCCCCGGTGTCCTCCATTCCTCCCCATGTCCCCTTTGCCTCCCTTGCCTCCCATGCCCTCACTTCCAGCCCCACCCACTCTCTCCTCTTTCTCACCTATCACAACAGATGAGATCTCTAGAGTAGTCTGCTCTACGAAGGTCTCATCCAAACAGTTTTCTCCCTATTCTTCCAGAACCATTAAGGACAGCATCTCCTCCCTTGCTCCAGCCCTTGTCAACTTCTGCAACCACTCCTTAGTATTTGGCTCCTTTCCTTCTTCTCTCAAGCACTCCTTGTGCACCCCCTCCTAAAAATGCCTTCTGCCGACCCCTCATGTCCAGCCAACTGCCACCCTATGTCTACCACACCCTTCCTTGGGAAACTCCTGGAGAAGCTGCTCTTTCTTCAACTGACCCAACACACTAAGCTTGTTGGTGGTTTACATGACCATCAATCTGGACTCTGAGCATCCAGAGGCATGGAAACTGCTCTCCTGAACACCCGTGAATAACTGCTTGAAAATGTTGACACTGAATCTGTTCTCATTCTCCTTGACCTCTCTTCACCCTTTAACACGGTCAACCATGCTATCCTCATAAAGCGGCTCCAAGATACTCTTGGTATCTCTGACTGGGCACTGGACTGGTTGTCCTCCTTCCTCTCTGACCGCCCTTCACAGATGTTCCTGGGCACCTTCGCCTCATCCACCACTCTCTCTATATGTGGTGTTCCCTAGGGCTCTATCCTCTCGCCTTGGCTTTTCAACATCTACCTTGCAAATCTTGCTCACCTGATATCTGCCTTCTCTCCTCTTTTCCAGTGTTACTCAGATAACACACAACTCTTCTTCAAGCTCCCTTCTTCCTCCTCCTATTCCTCCTCCTCTTCCTCCTCTATCATACCTGAATGCCTGTCTGCTATTCAATCCTGGTATTCCTCCAATGATCTCTGTCTTAATGCTAGTAAGACTGAGATTCTTCCTATCGGGACACCTGTTCCCTGTTTCCATCCTGCACTCTATGGGCTCCCCTCCTTCTCCTTCCACTGAAGTTAGAAACCCTGTAATCATTTTTGACTCTTCAACTAATACAGAATAGCGTTGTGAGCTTTATCCTTAGCCTCAGGTCCAGGGACCATATCTCTCTAGCCCAAAAATCTCTCCACTGGCTCCCTCATGCTGTAAGGATCAAATTCGAGACCCTTTGAATCATCCATAAGGCTGTCTGTGGCCTGGGCCATGCTACCTGCAACTCTCTCTCACTACTTTCCCTCCAGTTCCCTTCAATCTTCTTGCTCCAGCTCTCTGCTTATCAAACACTTCTCCAAGCAGAGAGCTGGAGGTAGTTCTCTCTTCTCGGCTGTCTCCCCTCTCTGGAACAGTCTCACTCTCTATCTCCATCTTGAACTGGACCATCTCAAGTTCTGTAAGCAACTCAAGACATTTCTCTTCTCCTCCTTCTTCCCTCCCTCCCTCTTGTGCTAACCATCCCCTCAGCCAATGAGATTGGTGGTCTGGTCCCTCGAGAGTCCACTAGTGCCCTGGCCTTCAGCCCAATCACCACCAGCTTCAGCCCCCCCTGTACTGCCCTCTGGGTCCACACCTCCCAGATGGATGGTCATACTCAGCCCTGCACTTACCTGTGGGCGTAGACCTCCCGTTTTGGCCTGGGTGTGACCGACCATGCACTTACCTGCATTCCCCCAAAAAGCACCTCAGGCACTTCCCCCCTGGGAATCCCTTTAGCACTTGTACCCCTGCCGCCCCACCCCATTCTTTCTTCTGCACCTGCACATACCGAATGTCACAAGGCCTAGTAGGACCGCTGTTTGTTTGCTTTCTTATTTATTCATTGTCATTTCCTTTGTTTGTTTGTTTCCCTTCCCTTCCCTTTTGCCTTGTGGCACTTTGAAACAATGTCTCGTTGTATAAGCACCTTATGAATAACCAATAGATAAATGAATCAATAACATCTCCTCAACCTTCCCTGACAGTAACTATGTGGTCTCCTTCTTATACCAGTTCATCACTCATTGTGAAAAAATATGAAGGCCTAATCCCTGGAAATACTATCAAAGACAATATTTTCTGTCTGCCATCTTCACTCATCAACCTTATATATGTATTAATGGAATCTGCAACCTTTCCTGCCCTCCTCAAGAAGACCTGCATCTCTCCACTCCTAAAATAGTAAATGATGATCCAAATGTGCCCTCCAACTACCTGTACATCTCTTATAGCTGAAATCCTGGAAATGTAGTAACCCATCAACTTCAGGAATTCACTGAATCCAAAAGCTTTCTACACAACCACTAATCAGGTTTCAGGCTTGCTATGGGAACAGAAATAATAGTGTTATATATGAGGGATTAGTTCATGAAGTCACTGACTGTTAGCATCAAGATAGATCACTACGCTGCTCATGGTAGTTTAGGGAGTGAATCCTGCTGTCGGTTGGTGGGTTCTCAGGAGACAGTGCTCTTCTGCCCCAGTTAATAGTAGGAATTGGTTTGTAAGAACTGCATGCACTTGGGCGCGGGATATTTAATACTTTAGGATTATCCAAGTAAGTTGAGTATATAGATTGAACAAATGAGAAGTCTTGTCACTTTGGTTGGGTTTAATTGCTGGTTTATTAACATACAAAAGCCGACAAGTGTTTCCACCCAACAGGGGTCTTTGAGATTCAAAACATATAGGTTAGGTTACCAGCATGGTGGCTCTCCTGAGAAGCAACCGGTCAAGCCAGAGAGGCCTCTGCAAAAAGATGAGCGGTCACTGTGATCTTTCGATCATCGAAAGACCTGTTGGGTCGAGACAGGTGTCGGCATTTGTATGTTAATAAACCAGTACTTAAACCCAAATGAAGTGACAAGACTTCTCATTTCTTTGCTCTTTATACTCAACTTAATTGGATAAACCTAAAGTATTAAATATCCAGTGCCAAGGTGTACGCAGTTCTTACAAACCAATTCCTGCTGACTGTTAACAGCCTAGCTATCATCGAACTATTGGTGGTTTTTGATACTGTTAAATACTCCACCCTACTCGATTATCTACACACTTTTTAAAGACTGAAGTCATCTGTTTGAGATGGTTATCATGTTTCCTAAATGACAGGCAGCACCATGTCACGCCAGGCCCCTTCCTTGCTGCACACACTCTTGTCAACTGTGGAGTTCCACCAGACTCAATACACTCTCCTTAGTTCTTCAACACGTACCTGAAATCTCAGGTAGATATCCTCCTCGCTTTCCCTGCTCTCTTTGAACATATAAAGAGGACTCTGAGATTGTGTTCAGTCTCAGTGGCTCCTCCACAGACTCTGCCAGTAAACCTTCATGCCTGTCACAGATGCAAGACTGAATGACGCACATTTTCCTATGTCTGAATATGTCTAAAATATGTCTGTTTCCGTTTGTATTGCCCCAATCTTTTCTTTCAACTTGGCGTCCTCTGTGGGTACTCCTCCTGCCTCATATAATTCTGCCAAAAACCTTGATGTGATCATCGATGGCGGGTTTTCCTTCAGCCAGCAATTGTAGGACATCACCAAAAGATCCCATTTCCAGATTCATGTCTTGAAACACATCATCTTTTTCCTAAACTTCTCACAAATGCTGTAAATATCTATGGCTTTTGTGATTTTACACCAAGACTACTGTTCCCGTGAATCCCCAAACGCCTAATTCTTCTGATCCAAATCATCCAGAAGAAGTCTGCCGTGTTGACACTTCACCTTGAATCATGAGACAACAACACCCCAGCTTGAATAGCCCTGTACTGGCTGCCTTTTGCAGTGTGCATCCATTTCAAAACTTGTGCATCATCCACAGGGCCTACAGGGACTCTGGAATGATCTCCCTTACCGGATGCAGAAGATCAGGAATTACCAGCCATCAAGGCTGCTTGAATCTTCATCAGCAAATAACGTTGCTGGAACTTTCAGAAAAGTATAGTAGGGTGTTCTGGATGCCAGTGGTGCAGTTCCCTGGAATGATTTCCCTTTAGCCATCAGGATAGAGGAACATCCCTTCCACTTACACTTCAGGTAGAGACTAAAGACTTTTCCTATAAAAAACATTTCCTCTGATTTATGAACTGAAAACTGACCATAGTGTCCCTAGCTGGCCTCATGCCTGCCCTTTCTTGCTTTTATGGCCACCCTCTTCCAGTCTCACCAACCATTCTCTAAATGACTATGCCCTCTCCTTATCCTGCCTCTCCCTTTAGTTGCCTTATTATTCGTCTGGCTCCAAACTATATCCCCCTTCTCTATTCCTGCCTATGCTTGCTATTTTCTGTGTCCTACCTGAGACATATGCGAATTCTGCTTTCACTTGTTTAATCGTTTACAGTGTTATACCATTGGTGTTGATGCACTTGCCCCTTCAATCGCCCTTGCCTTTGTTACTTTGCTCTTACTCTTCTGCTTGCCTCATCCTCCTTTATTTATTTATTGTTTGCTTGTTAGATATTGGTTACACTTACCCTGTTCCTTTACCCCTGGCACTTTAGTGATCGGAATTCTTCTGAAGCCTATGAAATATCATGTGTCTGTACCCCTTACCATCACCTTGGAGGTGCTAAGAAGCAGCCGTGTACTCAGTTGGCACTCTACAAATCACCAATACATAAATAAACAAATAAATAAATGCAAATGTCTTACCTTTTCTGTTTGCCATCCTGAAAGGGGATTATCTTGATGGTGCTGATCACATAGGGAAATAGGTGACCTCCAAATTCTATGGCGGAACCCATCAAACTACGCAACAAGAATGTAATTGTCTATAATTTGGGGCTCCAGGCTCACCAACCATTCTCCAAATGACTATGCCCTCTCCTTATCCTGCCTCTACCATTACTTGCCTTATAATTCGCCTGGGCTCCAAACTATATCCCCCTTGTATATTCCTGCCTATGCTTGCTCTTTTCTCTGTCCTACCTGAGACATATGCGAATTCTGCTTTCACTTGTTTAATCGTTTACAGTGTTATACCATTGGTGTTGATGCACTTGCCCCTTCAATCGCCCTTGCCTTTGTTACTTTGCTCTTACTCTTCTGCTTGCCTCATTCTCATTTATCTATTTATTTATTGTTTGCCTGTTACCCTTTTCCCCTGCAAATGTCTTACTTTTTCTGTTTGAAGCACTGCCATTCTAAGAGGGGATTATCTTGACGGTGCTGATCACATAGGGAAATAGGTGACCTCCGAATTGTGTGGCGAAACCCATCAAACTAAGCAACAAGAATTTAATTGTCTAGAATTTGAGCATCCTTTGAGTCTATTGTCGCGTTCTGTCAGTATGCTTGTATAATTATCGGGCCTGGTTGTATTTGTTTTTCTGTACAGGTGTTATACCCCTCTTTTTATAATTGATGTCATTATGTTTGCATGGATTCACTTTATTGTTATTAATGTGTGTCTTGAATTGTTAAGGGTTCTTGGAGGTACTAGCACTTTATTGTAACAATATAAATACATGTGTGCATGAATCATTTGCATTGGTTGCACATTACCTTTTTAGATCAACATTGATTTTTAATTTTTCCGGTGTTCCTTTTTTGATTTTCGCTGTTCACGTTCCCCAAGGAAGGCCTCCACTGATGTGGCATACAAAGTACCACTGGTGGCCATGAGGGGCTGTAAACTGTAGCTCCTGGCACTCATCGTTTGCTCTACAAGTGGGGGAAGGAAAGGGAGCAAGGGGAGGGCAGCTTTAGCACATCAAAGATATTGAAGGCCCAAGCACTGTGGGGCAGTGGAGAAGGGGAATCATCAAGAAGTGCAGATTGTGTCTGTGTACAGTATGGGATTCCTTTCCAACCATCTTTGCAATGTTTAAGTGGCACTACAATAGTTGCATTCTAAAATGCAAACCAAACAGCTCACCCCGCAGGTTACATTAGTGGGATGTCCCTTGCAAACTGCAGGATGTGTGTGGTGTTTAGCACATGGTACAATACCTCATGCATTCTGGGGCATGTAGTCCCAGATCCGGAATGGGAACCAAGAAATGTAGCTGTAATAGTCTCTACTGGCCCTCTGCTCCAGGGCACATGATGTCGAACCCCTGACTGATTGTCAAGTACCTCCCAATGGCAGCATGACTTTTGAACAAGCATAAACATGAAACCACTTTACTGTACAGTAGTTATCTGTACATTCCTTATAATTGACCTTTGCTATATGGCTGAACCCATAGTGTTCCCTTTACGATGATCCGCGCTATGTTGTTTCACCCAGCAACCACTGGGGAATTTGCTGTGCTTCTTTTTTGTCGCATCAACAGTACAGTAATGGTTGTACCCTGTACTGTAGCTCATAAAAACAAAGCATGTAGATGCCCTAACAGAAATATGTCATATAAATGAAAAACACAGAAGGGGCACCGGAATGCATATGTGCTTAAAGGGATGACTCAGTGACTTTCAAGTGTGAAATAGACTGTTAAACTAAACGCATTAATTCGACAAAACCAGCACATGCTACATCAAAATAGCACATATGAAAGCGAAACATCAACATTTTGTATAGTACCATCCCTAGTGTTCACTGTATATAAGAAGATAATGTTGATAGAATCGACCAAAACCTGTTGATTGAGAGGTTAAAATAGTTCTTAGGGAGTTTGCGCAGTTCATGAGGCATCCACCAGGCTCAAACCCTGGCCTCCAATCTACTATGAGTACACCTGAAAGGGCACAATGCCGCATCCATCCACATCGCGGCGAAGCACAGGTGCCGGAACGCCGATGAGATTAAAAGGGCATCTAAATCACACTCTCCCCCTCTTCACAGTACATTGGTGGCCAGGACCAGCACATGCAGGTGCACAACGTTGACGCCTCCACTGTGTGACAAGGCGCCACTTAGTGGTGAAACGATGAACAGTTTCCCATGTAGGGGATGTATTTGGGCCAAAATAGTGGAAGAAGTGTCTGTGAGATGACCGATTCGGCCAATGGAGAAGAGGAAAATGACCACACGTCATTCTCAAGCATAGTACCTTGACTGATCAAGCCATGTCTTGACAAAATTCTGTGTGATTTTCAGATGTATTTCTTTGAAAGATGTATTCCTCCGTCCTAGTAGTATCTTGGTCTCGCTGTCACTGATATTATTATGTTACTCAAGTCAGAGGCATCGGGCAACGCTTAATACCTTTTACTACCGTATTAAACATAGCAGCTGAAAAATATAATCTGAATTCCCCCTTCTATTTAGCAGCAATGTGAGGAATCTATGCCCACGCCTCAGTTTCTAACGACGACAAATGAAACTGGGTAAAATGACTTGCATTTTGGAACAAATGTAATCAGAACACATAGAGATAATGCCCAGAAAAGAGCTAAGAACCTGGGTAATGTAGTCATTTTTATGAGACTAACCGGAAACAAGAGTTTGAGTATATCCCAGATCATAATTTTCGCGCGCTTCAGCAAGTCCGCTTCTCAAGTCGATGTTACGCTGGGAGGCGCCCTGTTGCTGTTATCGTGATTGAGGATCAAGCACTAAGGACTATTAAGATATTGGACTTTGGTACTTGTGTGCCTAGGTCTGCCCATTCTACCCAGAAACCAACTTAAACAGCGGGCGTGCGCTTCATGCGTGTGAGCTTCAGCAAGTCCACTTCTCAAGTCGTTGTTACGCTGGGCGGCGCTCTGCTGCTGTTATCGTGATTGAGGATCAATCACTAAGGACTATCAAGAAATTGTACTTTGGTACTTGTGTGCCTAGCTCCGCCCATCCTACCCAGAAACCAACTTAAACAACGGGCACGCGCTTCATGCGTGCACGCTTCATCAAGTCTGCTTCTCAAGTCGCTGTTACGCTGGGAGGCACTCTGCTGCTGTTATCGTGATTGAGGATCAAGCACTAAGGACTATCAAGATGTTGAACTTTGGTACGGACTATAATACCTTGATATTATAGTACAGCACAATATTGATTCTAGAAGGAGGATTTTTAAGTCTAACAAGTATATTTCTTGTTAATTTAGGTACTCATGTGCCTAGCTCCGCCCATTCTACCCAGAAACAACTTAAACAGCTGGCGCGCGCTTCAGCAAGTCCACTTCTCAAGTCACTGTTACGCTGTTAAGCTGGTACAGCTGCGCAGCATAACACGACTCTACTACAGTAAGTAGAAGTGGAAAAATGTGTATGCACCTGTTAACAAGTGTTTTGAACTGAGCCCAGTTGCCCGCGATCCTGCTTTTAGTAAATCTAAATGCAGGGTATCCCCTACACTTTGAAGTCTGGCATGCCAGCGAATATGGTAGTGATGCGTGCTTCGGTGTTGTTAAAAACTGTTTCGCAGAAACCTTCGCCTACAATTGTTTTGAATAAAAAGCTAAACAGTCATCCGGTTCTAACGACATACATGAAGAATTTGGTGAGAGATATTTGAAACTTCTGTTTATGTAGATGTGACATTGACACTATGTCAGGTGATAATACTGAGAATGTGATTGTGTTGACAGGTTGCAAGAATTATGTGGGTGGTCATGAAAGGACACAAGAAAACAATCATAATATGTACATTTCTGATATTTTGTTAGTCAATGCCACTTGTATGACACAACCCCAAGTAGAATTAGCCACACTCATTGACCTAACCACCCAAGACACACCGAACATAATTGCTATTAACGACTCAGCATTAACGATGCCGACGCAGGTGGAAGGTGCATGGGTGATCAGTGAAATTGCTACAGCACATATCTCTGATGGTTGTTTAGCACCTAATAATGGTGCTCATGCTTCAATGGGGAACGTTGTGAACTTATCGTGCCCATCTCCTATAACTAATAATACGGGAGCCGATTATCATGATAGTTTGTATTGTTCACCTTGTTTGTTCGAACAACCTACAAATGCATCTGAGGCCTTGACTTCATCGTTTTCGCGGTCAACACCGCGCAGCCTCCAAGCACCGCTTCAGCCGCATATACTACCTATAACACCCCACTTACCTAATAATCAGGTACCGGTATTAGAAATTACTCTGAATGCTATAAATATGTCTATAATGTCACTATTTAGGTTTTTCGAAACCTTGGATAAGAAAATTACACAACAGATAGACTATATAGTCAAACAATTGAATGTCCTTGAATCAGAGAAGATAAATAACCCGCGTGGGATTAATTCTTCTATGAATCAAGGAAACTCTTCATCCATACCTGTACAGGTAACAACGATAACACCCTCAAGTCGGGGTGTTATTGAAGGGATAGGTGCTCTCCCGATGTTTCCATCTATCATACAACCAAGAGATTATACTGACGAAATAGAGGTGACACAACCTATAAGATCGACCAGTGACATCTTGCCTGTAAAAATAACCATGGATGAGAAAATCTATAATGTAGCAGTCTATCATATGTTTGATGCCAAAGTAAATTTGAGAGAAAAGCAAAATGGTGAGAGTGAAAACAACAAAAATTAAAAAAACTAAAAATCAGAAGAGTTTGACAAACCGATCTAGATTAAGTGCAAAACAATTTGCAAAGCATATCCAACTCACTCAGACTCCCTCCTTAAAAATAAGTGAAATGGCACAAACCAAATATAAGAAATTGGTGTGCCATAAGCATCCAAGCATGAGTGAACCGGCTGTACCGGCCACGGAGACTGACTACCCACCATTAAATGCCTTGCTTTCTTTAATAGATGGCTCAACAAAAAATAAAATGAATACTTCCATTCTTCCAACTCTCTTGCAGTTGAATGGAGTAGTGGACCTAACACATGATACCACATCACAGAGGAAGTTAAACCAAACTCCATCTGCTGTTTTATCCATGGTAAATGGAACAAAATTACAAGCTCAGGAGACAGAGATTTCACAGAATATCTGTCATTAACTACAGAACACGCCCCTTTTGGACTTCCTGGTCCTTGTCTCAACGGGGCTTACACTCCCTTCTACTTCCAACATGGCCGTCCACTGTGAAACCCCTTCCTCGCTCTACACCTTGGAAGTAGCGTGTTCTATTTATAGACCACGCCTCCCGCTGCTCCGCGTGTCTCAATGCTATTGCGAAGTAGCGACCAGACGTGTGCTCCGTAGCTCGCAGTATTGTTTCCCTTGCTTCTTCCAGCCTACCCCTTGCTAGTCCCTTTCCTTCCTTTCTTGATTCCTGGACTCGTGTGCTAGTAGCGCACTCTGTTAAATTCCCGGACTCCTGGATCCTTGCATCCCGGAACTTTGAACGCACGCTGGAGTTGGAAGAGACTTGTGCAGCCTTATTCAAGACTCGATCAGTCCACAAGAAGGCATTGATCAAGAAATCCAGCAAAGATCGAACTCAGGTGAGAAGGGGGAACTCCTTGACAATATCACGATGGATATTCTTACTGACATCAGAGCTGAGATACAAAGATCGATTCAAGAATATCTTAGATTCAAACAAGGGGTGCCGAATTGCGATCAAATAGGTTCTAACGTATCTCAATTTGTCAACAGTAATCTTCGGATCATGGGGCCAGTCCTCTTAGCTGGACATGGAGATGTGAATCAGTCTTATAATAGTAATCTTCCGATTACAGTGCCAGCTCATTTGGCTGGCTATCAAAATTCGAATCCAAATACCAACATAGTGGGAAAGACATGTTTACCAACACGAACTTGGCAACGCAACCATGTACCTCAGAAACCCTCTAAGCACACTTTGTCACCTGCCAAGTATCATCATTTTACATGAAAGTGCTGATCTGCACCTTATAGGAAATATGACTAGAGCAGGACAAGAGTGTTAGCAATCTTTGACGAAATTGAATGTTACGAGACATTTCCTCGACAGAGATCGAAAAAGTCGAGTTTCTAAATGATGAAAACGTGTCAGTGGTCAGACTGTGGATATCATCGAACTTGGTACGCAATACCATTTGGAAAGCTAGGATGGAGTTTTTTGAGATGGGTTTCCTTTTGGCAGTAGATCCCACGATTATTGCCACTAATGAAGGGCTGGACTGTGGGAGTATGACAGACAATTCTGCGCCTCCTAGGCAGATGAGAATATATCAAACAAAGAATCCAGCTCAACGTTTACAGCTTATGAATAATAAGAACCAAATGTTATTTCATTAGATGCCAACGGGAAATACGTCTGCATAATGTGAGAAGAAAATTCAGTTAAATACAATTATGATTGCTAGCTTGAACACTTGTGGCCACTCACATTTGGTGGGTACAAGTGTAGCCAGTTTGGCAACCTATGACATAATTGCCATGCAGGAAACATGGCTGGTTCATCAACCAGTTTAGGATAATCTTGAAATTATTTTACAACCAGCTAAAGCAGGTGCTAAAGGCCGACCTTCGTCAGGATTATTGGTCGCAATTAAATCAGGTGTAGGTCTGCATATTCATCCTTGGGCATCACCAAATCCATATTTACAGATGTTAAAGGTAACTTATCCAGCTGGTGTTATAGCTCTAATTAACATTTATCGCAACCCTCTAGCGATTATAGATGCCATTTTTCTCTCTGAAGTAGAACTAGTATTTAATATAGTTCTGCTTAAACCAGAAATAATTAACAGTATTTTACTGGGTAATCTAAACCTGCAGTGCCTGAGTTCATATAAAGTGACAGAAAATCATATCTGCAGTAGATGGCATTCTTTAATGAAACATCATAATATGGCGATGCTTAATGGCTCTATACAGGGAGACATCCCCGCCCAATTTACCTGGTGTAGCGGATCAAATGGATTAATTATTGACTACATTTATGTGGATTGATGTACATTTCAGAAGGTTGAGAAATTTGAAGTGATCATCCAGACACATAGTGTTGGTTGCTGAATGGTCCTATGAGCAAATATCATCTAATGTAACTGAGAAAAGATACACTACATGTCTCATGGTTAACAACTGAAGAATTGGGTTTAAGTGGAATGAGAACTCTCTATTACACCTGAATTATAGTATATTAAATAATCATTCACGTCCATATTGGATGGGGGAGCCTTATAACACTATCTTACTGATGTACAAACTTCATTCTAGTACCAGGTCGCACGCCAACTTTACACCCAAATATAGCTTTGATCCAGAGATTCAACATCGGAAGAACCTATTATGCAAACAAAAAAAGTTAGCCTCTCTGCTGCCTGTTTCTATAAGAGTGCAAACAATTCGCTCTTTACAATGTGCCTACAGAAACTGGATAAGAGCAAGAAAGGTTTACTTATACCAATTCGATGGTGAAGATATGATGAAGGCCATTGCCTCTAAGAATACTGCAGAAATGTGGCCTCTCCTTAACACAGCTAATCACTCTAAACAAATGCTGGTGCAGATCAATGGGGTCTTGGAGAGCATGTGGGTTTCTTATCATAGTGAATTATATGCTTCCCCAACCCCATCAGTCTCTAATCCGCTTTAAGATCTGTGAATAACCAACAAATACAGATACAAGAGGAAGAAATCTGGGAGTATATTTGTAAATCAAGTAATTCAAGAGCTCCTGGGCCTGATGGTCTCACCAATGTAATGATGAAACAACCCCCTCAGGTATGGGCATACATTTTGTACAACATCTTTAGCCAAATCCTAGAAACCAATGTAATTCCAGCTTCATGGCGCACATCTGTAATTGTTCCTATCTTCATGAGAGGCGATTGGTCCTGTCCGTCCAACTACAGGCCGATTGCCCTCTTGGACATACCAGGTAAAATTGTTTTGTGATTTATCCTGAGGAATTTTAACAGATGGGCTATTGAACATTTCAAACGTGAACCCTGCCAAACGGGATATATTCCTGGAATGGGTACTACAGTCAATTTATCAACAATAACATCTATCATCCAACATCATCGAGCCCTTAAACAACCCTTATATTTTGTGTTTGTTGATTTACGGTCTGCGTTTGATTCTGTGTCATGATTGTTGCTCTTTGCAAAATTGGCCCCTGAAGGGTGTCCATCTTACCTTATGGCGTTAATTGAAGCCTTGCACACTGATACTAGTTTACAAGTGAAACTGAATCTTGAGGGCTTGTTATCGGCCACTATTAAGACCTTCGGTGGACTAAGACATGGATGTATACGTGCCTCAGTGCTGTTCAATTTTTTCATAGCTGATATTGGCGCTGCTTTTGAAGATGTCTTGGCAGATGCTCCAAAATTAGCTGGGAGAGCCATCCCGGCTCTCCTCTAGGCAGATGATTTGGTCATTATGTCCAAAACACGGGGTGGCCTCCAAAATTTACTAAATGCCCTCACAATGTACGTGGGAAAGAATTGTTGAAGTATTAACTTAAAAAAAAACTAAAGTAATGATGTGCAATACATACACAAGAGAGCAAACAGAAATCAAAAAAGAAACATCGCAGTTGGATTGTGCAGGATGAGGCATTGGAGATAGTCCAACAATATACATATTTGGGTGTAATTATATCTGGCACCAGTGACACAGCACAACTCCTGAGTTTAAATAATAAGCTGAGCATGGCCATGTCTCAGGCGACCATCATACAAGCTAAATATAGCAAGTTTTCCATCATGCCGGCTATTATCTACTTTCAACAAAAGGTAACCCCTGTTTTTCTGTATGGTTCTGAAACCAAAGATATCGTTTCAGAAAATGTGTGGTGTAGATAGAGTAAATATTGGAAATGCATTTTGGGATTGCCAGGGTGCATTCCAATGGTATGGATTAGGAATGAGCTGGGACTAATATCTCTAAATGCTCGATATCTGTGGCAGCTGATTGCTATGTTCAGAAAGTGTATCTTAGCTCCTGTGTCAAAAATGTTAATAAGTGTACTATCTAAATATATTTTCTCCTCAAATGATTTGTTTATCTGTAAGTGGCGTTCAACTGTAGTCAATGTGCTGGCAAATGCTGATGTGTCTCTTAATGATCTATTAACGAATCCTACAAGAGCTAAAATCAGAGTATTCCAACATGATTGGATTAAGAACAGAAACGTGTATTACTTATCGAGATTTCCATGAGAATCCTTTTCTTCATAAGAAATTTAGTGTAACTGAGAGGTATTTGCTAAATTCTCCATCACCAATACATAGAAATGAATTCTTACGTTTTAGATTCAATATATGGGCAACAAAAGATGTGCAAGCCAAGCGTAAAATAAATATTACAGCAAGATAATGTGTGCCGGTTCTGCAAAGACATGAAACAACCAGACACTATTTAGCACTTGGTGATTAATTGTAAGACTCTTAATCCAAAACGATTACAATATATAACACCTTTATTACAAGAGTATAGAGAACTCACCCTCAACACTATATGGCAGATGTTTTTCTGCGGCCAGTCGACTTCATTGAGAATTGCTGTAATTGGATTTTTAAACGATCTAAAGTTGAATGATATATAATAATGATACATGATTAGTATTTGTCTTAGTAGTGTATATCATCTAGGCAGTCAAAAACGGTGTTATTAGCTACCATGAGCTTTTACCTATAGAAGTTGAATTGGAGCGAAGGGAATTTTTTTGCAAATGTTAATATGTCAGCCTTTCCCTTTTAAAGAGTGATATATGAACTGATCGTTCCTTTTAATTTGGCTCTAACTCATACATTGTTTCCTTCTTTTTTTTATACTCATGCGTCTATGTATTTTATATTTTGTCATGGTTTGCTCATGTTTTTGTTCACGGTTCTGTTTATGTTTTTGTTTATGTTTATGTTAAGGTCATGTATGAACCTGCCTAGGAAATGAAGTGATATACACATGGAATTGTAATAATTATGTGAGAGTTATCAATTGTAAGTTTGAATTATTGTAAAGTTGATTAATTCATCTAAACCAATAATACAAAAATAATAATAATAATTTCTTTGCCATCCTTTTCAAGAGTGTTTCAGAACTGGCGATATAAGACAGCCCTAAATCATTGCTGATTGTAATGAGTAAGAAGTCAGTTGCAGAATTACAGTGATAGTTTCAGAATCTTGATTTTATAAGCACAGTGATTTAGTACTATATACTTTATAGCTGTAAAATTACCAATAGAGCTGAGCGATATTTTCATTATTTGGACGGCCAGTACAGGGATCTGGTGAAGCAATTACGATGTCATCTGTGTAGGGAAAAGATGCCAACTCAGTTGAGGTAGCTCTATATTGTCTTATTACAAAAGTATCAATGAAAGATTGCAAGACACTCGCAAACAGCGAAACGTGCAATGGAAAGTCCTGTCACATGACTCTTCCTATGTAGTATATGTCAAAAACTGTACCCTCCTAATTTCATTTAAAGAACTTGAAAATCAGAATGGTAACTGAGACCTTTTGGGTACGTACTTGGAAGTCCATCTTGTCCTTATATGTGCTGATGTTCAATTTAAAGCCTAGCTGATGGCATTTTCACTGTTTTCATGTGTATCACATTTTTGAGTTCTGCAATTCCTTTTTGGGTACTCACACCTACACATCTCAATTTGCATAGACATTTAATCATATATATTGCCAATTATGTATCACACGCAGACAAATTAGTGAATTTTATGTTACATCCCACATGCTTAGCAAATGTGGGTACCATTTGTGTTGCTAGGAACGCTTGTAACCCACCCCCATATCTACGGGCAATTAAACAATGTTGATATATGGCAGACTCATCTATGTATAGGCCATAGATTAAAGAGAATTGTTAGTGAGCACTTAACTGCTATTAGATGTGCAAATCGTTATCCCTTTTAGATCTGGTGAACAAAATACCTGTGACACTCCTGCCATGCGAACACTGCCTTCTCAATTAAATGAGAGAAAATCAATTCATTGCCTTAAGATTCAGGATTAACCATTATATTAGCCATAATTATAGCTACAGGTAAATTCAAACAGTGGCAATAGAAAGTTCTGGCAGTAATTCCATGACTGCATTTTTTTGTTTGTTGCATTAACAGTATTGCCACCAGTTTTACTGCATCACCGAATTTCGACTTTTGGATTCAGTTTGGAAGAATTACCGTTTGCGGTAATTAGACGTAATCTCCATTAAATGCAGATTAACACTACCTTCCCTGTAAATCAGAGGGACTGAGTGGTGCTAACAGTAAACAAGTTTGGAGGTAACAACATGTTTGACAGTAATTCCAACAGAATTATCAACAAACTCGTAATAAGCCAGAACGGTGTCCATATGATGTACCTCTTTTCTCTTTCTAAAGATGTTTTCCAGGAAGCCCCCATTGTCGGCGTGTCTTCATCGGCGGTTCTCCTGATTTGTGATACTCGTTTTCCTTTCTTTTTTGTTTCCCTTGTCATGGTTTACAAAAACAACAATCATTGACAATCTGAAAAGCATTCTATGCCTTCCTACTGGCATTTAGTGATATATTTATGTTAACTTATCTGTGATATGCCCCCGCTCCCTCCTTTGAGGAATCACTCCAACCAGGAGTATCAACAAATCCAACCTCCCTTTATCCTTCTCCCAGATGGTACAGGTGAAAGGTCCCAGGCATGGCACTGTCATGCTAAAGGAACACAATATAAACCGTCAATGCTAATGACAAAAATGAGCGCTCACAGCCTCATGGTTTTTGAGGCAGAGAATCCATTTGGAAGAGCCTGATGATAGGCTTCCTGAGGGACTTGCATAGTACACGGTATAATGCAGAGTTATGCACAGAGGTCGGGCATGCCCCATGGTTCAGAGGGTGACGACACATCATACAGTGAATTTGATTGGATTTCCACGGTACACAGGAACGCCTACCAGAGATCAATAATGGCGGCCACTATGAACAACATGGTGGTCTCCATTAGAATGGATTCCAGCAGACTGTGTATGTTATTTCAGGGGATACAAATGCACAAGCGATCTGTCTGAATCCTACTTCTCTGCCAGAATCACAGTCCTAGTCCTGTGGAGACACATGAAGAATCCCTGCAAAGTGCATGCAGCTGGGAAAAATGTGGTGTAGATTTGCCGCCAGCGATCCCACTCCTTGCAAATAATCCAATCCAGAATGGTGTGGATGCAGGGAAACCTGTAGAAAGTATATTTCCACGGGATTCCATGCCAGTGTGTGGCCCACTCAGAATGGGCCTGTAAATCAGTGAATACATACATACAAGGGCCTGGTGGGTAGCTCACGGGCAACACGTGTATCTTGAAAGCAAGAAAATGCAGAGCAACACAGGACTTCTTGGTCATCATTGGGTTTTCTCATTAGTCAATGTTGTGTGCCACTAAAGCCCTGATAAACTTGGTTTCCCTGGGTTCTTTGTTCAGAGGTGCGTGATGCACACAACCAGAGTTTTTTGTTGGTCTGTCCTTCCAATTAATTAATTAATTTAATTTATTTATTTTTGCATTTATGGCAGCGCACCAGACCCTCAGGCATCACGGCGCTAGTTACAGTGATTGCGAAACGAACATTTTTCAAAGTATCAGTCAATGGGATTTTCAATGGTCACGAGAAGGGAAACCTCAGATCACGGGCTTGATGACAAACAGCCAATTGAAATGTTAGAATTAGAATTCATTTTGGCTTTTGAGAATATGTTAATCTGTGGTTTTCCACTTTAAATACTGTAGCTCAGAATGGGTGTGTTGAGTTTTTTGCAATTCAGTTCACAGAGATGCCTGACATTCTTCCGGCCGTATTTGCAAATAAAAGGCTGTTTTTTCTTGCAAGCTGTGCACTCCATTTTCGACTACCTTTGTGTTACTTTTATGGATTACCTTGGGGACTGTGCCTTTACAATAGTCTGTGGAACTGGTCATGGGCACTCTTAGCCCATTCAACGTCAAATAGTCTTACTTGTAAACTTGGCTGGAAATCCATCGCTGGGTCAGTGGCAACTACACAGAACTCCTGGAGTCTCTTTGAATTCTCAGTTTTCTATGCTCTTCGCTTTGACTAGCATAATGTTTTACAAACCTTTTTATGTTGACCCCCCCCTTGAAAATGTAGTCACATTGGCAATATCAGATGAAAACGTTTCGAAGGTTATTATTGTGGCATTCGTGCATGAGGCCCAGGTTGTGCATGAGGGCAGATAACAATCTGTCTGAACTATATATTACAAGGACAGTAGCTCCCTAGGCAATCAAGCCCCAGGAACCAGCCCACCAACAAACAATTTAGTTCTGAGTGCAAGACCCACACAGGCAGCTATCTTCTTTGCAGACAATATGGCCCCTTTCAGAGGTTTCACTGAAAAATGAAATAAATGCTACTTTCTAGGCAAATCCAATTTTAGCCCCATTGCAAGGTTAACTTTGAACACATTGGTGGCAGCACGGTCAAGCAGTGCAAGGGGACAGTTGGGACAACTGCAGATTAAGCCCTCGATGAGGCCCTACATACCGTCATTCGGCACTGCCGCATGGAGTACCGACATTCATTGATATGAGAAATAGAGAATGCTGAGTTTCATTTCTTTTTAAATAAGGATTATTTCTCCCAATTAATATTCATTTGAAGTAAGTAAAGATGTTGATCCAGGGAGTGGAGGAGGCAACATGGTATTCATTTCCAGGGTTTTAAAATGTCAATCTTTATAGAGCTTCTATGCTTTATTCAAAGAAATACAGGATGCAGGAATTGTTTGTAAAGGATAGTCTGCCATTTTAAGATCCCCTTATAACAGGCTTGGTTTAAGTCTAAACTCTAAACCTTTTGGATAAATATTCTTTTTACTCATAATTTATACATTTATTGCACATGCACCCTTACTCTCCATTTCTAAAATCTCAATTATTTTAAAAAATGTATTAGATAATATAGTCAAGAAAATATACTTTGTTATCATTTACAAAATCATTACAGTACAATTATAAAGAATCCAAAGAAAAAGAAAACAGGTTTCAATAGTAGTTCTAATAAAATGATAAATATAATCCAGGTCAGATAAACAATCCAACATTTTCATATTTACCAACATTGATACAATTAATTTGCATTCTAAACCAAATTAATAGCTATGCATCATAACATGAGACTACACAAATCAATCAGAGATATTACTTGTGCGAGTGTAGCAATTACACATGATAAGTGGATTATTATCTATGGCTCCACCATTTAAAAACCAGTTTAATGTAGGAGGACCTTATTAACAAGTCAGATTATCATAATTACCTACCAAGAGTTCCAAATGTAGGCAGTTTCTGATAAATCATGTTTTATGTTAACATACAGCATTATCGTCTTATTATGGATGGCAATCAAGCTACTACAATTAATCAGTAGATATTTAGTGGTTTCCTAAACTGATTCCCCACAAAGTCTAAAATTGCATTTATTCCTGGCCCCTATCTTCTCATGTGTGCTGACCAGATAACATTTTATCTTTAGACATTTCCAAAGTAGATCATTATCGCGAACAGAAATAATACATGAGGGTCTATAAGTGGCTAGCAATAATAACTTAATGTAAAGGCCACTAGTGGATTTTGTGGCATAGATCCACCAAGTTGTGTTCCCGATCATAAATCATAATACAAAGCTGCGTGGATTACCTACACTGTGCATAATTAAGGTTGGTGACTGACCCCACTCTCAATGTATAATTGTTTATGTTTTATAATAAGCTCAAATTATGTATAATACTGCGGACATACAGTCAACAACATGCACATTCAAACGTGTTTGTTATTTGAATCATGAAGTTATTTTATTGTATTATTAATTATTATTAATATTATTATTATTACTCAAATGTTTTATTTTGCCCACATTTCTTCGTGTGTAGCTATAAGACCCCATTATCATAAACATCTAAAATGGTTTGCTACCAATTTGGTCTTAACCTGCAGGGAACATTTGATAGTGAGGTTAGCATAATCCATAATACAGTCAATAATATCAATGGCCATCCAACATGCTTCTAACCTTTAGAGAATATTACCTGAAGTGTGCTGTACATTTTTACCAGTGTCATAGCATTCCACAGAGAAGTATGCCAAGACCATTGGTTATAAGGATCTATCTTTATTAGGGTGATTGGTCACAGGAATGTGCAAATCAAATAGTTCAGGATGTTTCATCTCAACAGGGATCTGGCCCATCTCTCTTCAAAGACCCTCCTCTTGTTTGTTCAATGTTTTGTTAAGGATGCAGGTGCCTAGGCCTTCCTACCCTCTGAGGCAGATGTCCCTGTTTTTACAGTTCAACATGGATGGGAAGGTTAGTGCTCCCCTCCAGTAAAGGCACATTATAATTTTACCCAAACCTTTCTTGTTAGTGTGAGTTAGATGAAGGCTTTGCAGGATCCTATAACCCAGGACTCACTCTCTATAAGCAGATGGGCTAGTGGACATTGGCAACAGGGAGAGCTTGAAAAGGGTCCTTGGTGATTGACCTGGTATGGATTTTTCCTAAATTTTCTCAAGATCCCAGCTTGTTCCTCCACCCACTGTCTGGTCCTCCATGGGGCAGACCAGGCTGGGCTGGCTGGAACCTGTCTGATCTTAATGAGTACTGCTCCTCTTTTGCCACCTAGGTAATTTCCCAAGCACATGGTGTTTTTGTCTAACTTCTAACCTCTCTTGGTTTCACCTCTGGGTCTCCACTCCTGGGTGTTGCCTCTGATCTAGTATTCACTTCTCCCCCTAACCATTCCTGAATATATATATATATATATATATATATATATATATATATATATATACATATATATATATTACATGGGACGCGGTAGCGTCCATGTAGTTATGGTTAAGTTGGTGTTTCCATAGGAAGAGCATTTTTTGGGTGGCTTATAACTTCGCTCCCTCTGGACGAATCCTCACCAAACTTTGCAAAAAAATATATGGCCTACTCTGAATTTTTTTGCAAAGTTTGGAGAGGTTTGGTCCAGGGGGGGCAAAGTTATAGGGGGTCTCAAAACTTTTGTTTTTTCCCATAGGCATAATGGGAAAAAACTTTGCGCACGGCTACAGCCCGAACCGCTGGATGGATTTACACCAAATTTGCGGCAGGAGCGGCGGCTTGGTCCAGAAAGCGTGCTTTTGCAAATTTGGTGTAAATCCGTCCAGTTTTTTTTTAAAATGACCAAAATGTAAGGCAAAAAAATTAGTGATATCTGTGTTCGCTTCGCGGACAGACTTCCCTGTTCACTCCGCGGACAGCACCCCGATTGGCCCATGGGCTTGCGTCATGTCCGCGGACATGCGAGGTGTTTGCTGATTGGGCGGTGTGGTGCGTGATGCGCGTCAGATTTTCTGTCGCGCCCGCCATCTTGCATTCGCCGACGACCGCGGACAGCGCGGTGAAACTTGAATTAAAAATTATATTTAGTGGCGTGTGTTGGTGTGTAAGAGTGTTTGGGGAGGGTGGGGGAGTATGAGATAGGTTCAATGTTGTATTTTTTTTATGTGCTAGACGCTTTTGTTGTGTTCGATTTGTCTGCGGACAACATGGCTGTTCTGGAATGTTCGTAAATAAACAGAATGGATTCGGTGTGAAGTTGAAAGTGTTCTAAGAACACTTGTGGGGTCTTGGAATGTTAGCAGGGTTGTCCTGGAGACGTTGTATGTATTGTTCGTTGGCAAGCTGAAAGTTTTCTAAGAACACTTGCGGTGTCCTGAAATGTTCGTACACAAAGAAAATGGGGGTTTCTTGAGGACGCTGTCCGTATTGTCCTCTGGCAAGTTGAATGTGTTCTAGGACCTTCCTTGTGTCCGCGGACATTAAAATGGTTGCAATGCTTGAATCTATGGGTGTGACATAGTCATATGCCATGCACCCAAGAGTCTATGCCCTGGCCAGAAGCTCTGCAGCATATCACAGTCATATGCCATGCACCCAAGAGTGTATCCCCTTGCCAGAAGCACCGCAGCATATCACACTCAGAGTGGCTTATAACTTTGGGTCAAAAACAAATTTATAAGGAACAATGTTATAAGCCAGTATGGGTGTGATATGCTGCGATGGTTGTATTTATGATGTTATACTTACTATTTGGTTTAGTAACGGGAGTCCATGTTTTTCTTGTTCATTTCTGTGATAAAAGAAAATAGCATGTTAGTATTAGTATTTTATAAAGAGTTATTACATTGTACAATCAACATTTTTTCTTTTTTTTTTACCCTCATATTTAGTCGATGACAAATGAGAGTACTGTGCAATTTGCTCAGTTTCTGTGTTTGTTGCTAAAATCATTGGGTCTGTGGGAGAAAAAAAATCCACGTTGGATTAAAAAAAAAACTTTTTCTGTTATGCTACAGTTTATGTGTTTGTTTGTTTTCAGTGTTCACTTGTTGTTTCTGGCTAATTCTTTATAAATTGGATTGTTCCAGTTTTTGGGAGCAGTAAGATATTAGGTATTTGTTTGGATATTGTACAGTTTTGGAGCAGTTAGATACCAGTAGGCGTATTCTAACTGTTTATTTTTTTATATAATTTCGTGGTATTGATTTATCTGTTTGAATATTTCTAAATTTTGGGACAGTTAGATACCAATTGGCGTATTCTAACTGTCTATTGTTTGATTTATTTGAGTAGTCCTAATTTATCTGTTTAGTTGTTGTAGCATCTTTGGGCAGTTAGTTAGCTTTTGGAATATTGTGACAGTTTATATTTTTTTACTACAAGTGTACTTAAGGTTTAAGTACAGTTTAGTTATCAAATTTTGTTTTTAAAACATTAAATAAGCGTTTGTAAGATTTGCTGATAATCTCTGCTTTAGAGTAATGGTACTATCATTACATTCAAACCATCCACATTTCTTTTTTATATATGCAGTGTAGTGTCCTGAGTTGGTTGTGGCTCCTGCGTGGTAGATGATACCCATTGTTGTGAAGGTTTTCCTACCAAGTGATATTTGACCATGTGTGAATCCAGTCAGCTTGCAGTTGTTTTTGGTACCATCTGCATTGTAACGTAGAAGCATTAGTATTACGTATTTACTATGTGTTTGTATTACTAACGTGGAGCGATTATCTGAATTGCAGGTGGAACATGATCTACCGTGGTTTGCATTTTGTACAAGTTGCTGAAATGGAACGGATTCACAATTAGGTATTGATATATACACAAAGCGCTCATTGGGGATTTGTTCTTGTGTCACATTGTTGCAGAGAGTGCATGTATGTTTCCACATGTATGAAATCTGGAAGATTTCATTTATAGGTATGTTTTTGTTTTCCAGTACTTGTAGTAAGTACATTAGAAATTCTTGTGGAT
Source organism: Ambystoma mexicanum (assembly GCF_040938575.1). Lineage (NCBI taxonomy): Eukaryota > Metazoa > Chordata > Amphibia > Caudata > Ambystomatidae > Ambystoma > Ambystoma mexicanum. The sequence goes on from NC_090939.1 coordinate 686,469,732, forward strand.
CTTCCTGTGAGTTTTTAGTGAATTTCACCATTCCAGCACAGTAGTCCAATTGTTGTCTTATTCCAAAAACACTATGGGCCTCATTAGGACCCAGGCGGATTTCGCGGTGCTAAATGCACCGCGAAGCACGGCGGAAAGCCGTCGATAGCGCCATGGGGGTTGGCGGATTTACCGCCCCATTCCGACCTCGGCGGAGCGGTAAATCCCCAATCCCCATTCTGCCCTTCCCCATTCCCATTCTTGCCCCATAGGGTATAATGGGAGTGGGGAAGGAGTTAATTACGCCACCGTAAAATACGGTGGCGTAATTAACAACGAGGTCCCGTAGCGCCATGGTTTTCTCCGCCTGGTAAAACCAGGCGGAGAAAACCTCCATGGCGCTAAGGGAACTCGTAGTACGGCGGACGGGTCCGCCGCGATTAGCGCTGGCGGAAACCCACTCCGCCTGGGTCCTAATGAGGCCCTATATGTGTTGTCAGGATTGTTTGCTGCATTTCTGTGAAGTACTAACATTTGCAAACACAATGGGTCTGCACTGTGTAAGTAAATGTTCTCAACAATTGGTGGTAATTGAAATAGAATATTCATTGCTACATTTGCATAGCAACTTACACCAACTATATTTGAGAGTTTAAATGGACCATGTAGTTCTGTATCTGACTGCTTTTTTTGGAGTTTGTCTTCCTTCTTTGAAGAGGTACCTGGTTTACTTTCCCTAATTGATTCTTTTTTGTTGATGAAGTTTTAGTTTCTTTTACTCTTTTTGGAGGATTTGCAGTGACATCCTGTTGCATTTCTGTTTGATTTAGTTTTCTTTTAAAACATTTTCCTTTTTGTGGAACAGAATATGTTTGTAGATGGGGGGTGTATAGTGAACGAAGTCTATTGTATTCTAAAATGCAGGGAATATCAGCGTTTATTTTACTTGCATCAAAGTTGATTAGAAATAGACCATCAAGTGTACGTAAGCGTGATAGTGCTACGTAGCTCATGCCTTCTTTAAAGACTGTGTTACCAATGTCTATCATTGCTTTGTCTAAGGTAAGACCTTGTGATTTATGAATGGTGACTGCGTATGCAAGAGTTAGAGAAAATTGTTCTCTGCGTACATACATGTCTTTGAAGAGAAGGAATCGAGCTCTTGAGCATCCTATTCTTTTAACTTCTGAAAGTTTGTCACTGAGAATATTGACAAACTGAATTTTGTTGTCACGTGGGTATGTTCGAAAGCCAACAACTGTACCCAGTGCTCCAGTAACTAGTCCTTTGTCTACGTCAAGGTTACGTTTCAGCATTACTCTGCAGTTTAAGGATAATTTTAATATCTTTTCCAAGCCTGCTGTGTTTGAGATTGATTTTTCTAAACTGTTTAGTCTTGCTGTGGCTTGGTCACACATGGGTAGTGTCATTCCATGTACATCAAGTTTGTCTGTGGCACTAATTTCCATTATTGGTTGCATTTCTTTACTTAACATGATTTCATTGAATTTGAAACAGCTTGCAAGAGTTGGCATTAAGGCCATACAATTGACATTGTTGTGGGCTAATTGTTCCATAACATCTGTAGCACATGTATTATAACCATAAAGTGCATGAATGTGCCGGGTTTTCAATATTGCTTCTGCTTCTCTAGAAAGTATACCAACTCTGATACTTTTTAAGATGTTGGCATAAGTGAGATCTGCAGATTGGCACATGTTTTGTGTTAATTCTCTGTATTGGAAATGTTGCCAAAGGTTGACATTTCCAATGCTGCCAACAGTTTTACGACAGAGTTTGTGTCCTAATGTTTTAAAAATAGGCTCACCTTTTACAGGTGTCAATTGAAGAAGATCTCCGAAAACAATAATGTGTTTTCCTGCAAAGACCTCTTCATAGTTTGTTTTGAGTACTTCCTGTAATCTGAGGTGAATCAAAGCCAATATTAGGTTGGACACCATGCTCAATTCATCTATTAGTAGCATTTTCATTTGTTTTAATACTCTGCGTAGTTCCATTGCATATTCTGCAGAAAGTTTGTAATAATCTAATTTGTTTTGGTGTTCTACTGGCAGGAGTAGTAATTGGTGTAAAGTGACACCACCTATGTTGTAGGCAGCTAAACCTGTGGGGGCAGTGACAATAGCTGACAGTTTGTTGTTTGTGAATTGTTGAAGGAACTTACTGATGAAACTTACTGATGATTTTGATTAGGAATGTTTTGCCAGAACCAGCTTCACCACTGACATACAATAGTATAGGTTTGTAATTTTGACAGGTGCATTGTTTGTTTTCATGTTGTACACCATGTGCAATTTCTTTTGTTACTTCTTGAAAAATGCTACGTTGCTCATTGTTTAGCTTTGATTCTAGTATAGATAAGTCTTCTTTATCTTCATACTGACACATGGTGTTTTGTACTTCTATCATAGCTAATTCTGCCTCATTTGTTATTAGTGGGTATCCCAGTGGTTCTTGGCTTCCTGTGACTTATCTAGTTGGGCCTGGAGTTCTTCTTCGTGTTGCTGTTCATTGTGTAACATTGTTTTGTACTGTGCAAAGTTTACATCAGTTATACTGCTTTCATTTGCTTTGAAAGCGTCTTCATATGAGTCATAGTTATCTAGTATTTCTTCTTCTTTTCTCCATGGTTTAAAGAGTTGTAGCAGGGACATGTAATATACTTCTTTATGTTGAGGAGTCTTTAATGACAATTTGATATGATTAATTAAATTTGGTTTGGTGAGTTTTACTAAACTGCCTTCACAGTTTGTCACTTTGTATTTACGGTTTTGTTCATCAGGTTTTATATTATTTTTGTATGTGTAGTTTTGGGCTATGTGGTATAGACTCATGGTTTCCAAAGTGGTACTCCTGTTTGGGTAGTATGTGTCCAATAAATTGTTTTTTAAAATGTCTTGTCTGTTGGTATCATGTTTGGCTATTGTTTCTATATCTTCGTATGATTTTAGAACTCTTTTTCTAGATTTAGCTGGACCAAGACTTAGCCATACTATATTTGCAGATTTACCATACAATGGAGTACCAGTTAATCGATCAGTTGCTTCATAGGATCCACATTCTCTATGGGACAGCATTTTTATGCCCAAGCTGTATAATTTCTGAGACACTGTTTTCTCTGATGACAGGTCATTCCAGAGGTCTTGGAGCTCTGTCTTTTCTGATTTGGTTAAGTATGCTGTGACATATCGTGCAACTGCAGTAGAATTGTCTGCAATGTACTGCACGTCTATGTTTGCATTCCATAAGTAGGCAATGATTGCATTGTAATCATTGATATATTTTTCTTCTTCTTTTCTTTTTATGCAATATGTATTTTTAGGTGACTTACCTTTAACACTATGTCTAACTGAAGACATGAGGTTGTTCACTTTGTTTTTGTATTTGCGACGACAATATTTGCCACATTTGTGTCTTTGGAATTGTAAAATTTTTGCATGAAGATCACTATTTGTGGATTCTGATGGAATTTCACAAGTGACATATTTTTCAATAAACTGTAAAACAGTGGCATCACTGTCTTGACCAAATTTAGGAGCATCTTTAATCCATAAAAGCATGTGGATATGTGGTGCTCCTCTGGCTTGGTATTCTTTTCTCCAAAAGAAGTGTTGCACTTCTCCAAGGGAAGGAACAGTTCTGTTACAATTAAAATGTAGTATAGCAATGAAGGGATGGTGAAAATATTGTGAAACATTAACAGGATCCTGTGAACAAAGTTCTCCAGGTGTTAGTATATCTATGTGTGTTTTGTTTTCGTTTGATATGCGTAGGAAAGCATGTAAATCTTCCCATGCATATTCTGCGCAACTTAATGTAACAAACCAAGTGGGTGGGCCAAGGTTTCTGATCATACAACGTACATCTCCATGACGTCGAAACCAGTACTCTTTAGTACCACGCATATTTGCTAATAGATTTGTAAGATTTGCTTGTAAAACCTCATCTTTTTGTTGAACTTTTTGTAATAATTGTGTAGCTGTCATATTTTGAAAGTGTGATCCTGATTTTAATATGTGTGCAACTCCGTAACATAAAGTTGCTAGTTCACTTTCAAAGAGTAGGTGGAATATGTATTCCACATTTTGTCGAAATCTGGGATCTTCAGAATACATTCGTAATGAGCGATATTCTGATGCTGATATTTGAATAGGTCTATCATCGTATCTTCCTCCTTTGCCAGTAGGAAAGAGTAGAGGAAAAGCACGTGCTTCTATACTTTTTTCCCATATGCTGATTGGTGATCCTTTTGTTTGACGCATTTGGTACGTTTCCAGTGCATCTTCTATGGTGTCATTAGAGTGCAATAGATGAATTGTATAATGGTCTAAAGTGTTTGATATTGTAGCAGGATCTAGGAGCTCAAATTGACCAGCTTCTTGTGTCTGTTCAATTATTTCACTTGTATCTTGCAAGTTTTCTTCAATATTAACTTCTTTGTAATATTCATTGTTCTCTTTAAGATATTGTAGGGCTTCTCTAACTTTATGTAAATCTACCAGTTGTTGCCAAATTTGTTTGTCTTTTGTAGGTACTCCATTTACCAAGATAATTAAAGATTGCTGCATTGGACGTTGCACTCCGAGAGTGTGCACATTTTCTTTTAGATCTAATGGTAAATACACTACTTTTCCACGAATGCCTTTCACCAATTCAGAGGGAGGTAATTTTGCAGTTTTTGGTTGAAGGCGTATTATTGCTTGAAAGGGGTGCACTGTTTGAATTAAGATGCTCTCATATAAATTGAGTTGTTGTAGGGGTTTTGGTAGTGGGAATAATTCCAAATTATTTGTGATAGCACGTGAAGGAGTTTGGTTGTTGTCAAGTTTTGTAGTGCAGTAAGTGCAAAGTATTATGGGGTCAGTTATTTCGTATTTGTTTTCTGCTATAAGGTAGAGAGCTAATTCAAACCATTTAGAATCTTCATTGTCTTCTATTTTGTATGATAGGTCTATAGTTTTTGTGCTACTTTTATATAAAGTTCTGCGGCAACATACACACACGTGGTTTGGTAATTCAGCTGAAGTACTTTCAAATGTTAGTATTTCTTTTTTGTATGTCTGTAGTGAAAGGTTGCCATGTGCAGAATTGTTACGAAGTTGGTTGACAGCTAATTCATCTTGTAATTGGGTTTCACTTCCAAAATATTTTGTCTGGATATATTCGATTTCTTCTAGGAGGTCTTTTGCTGTACCATGTAGAAGAATGTTATTTGAATTGGCTCGTACTAAAGCAAGACTTTTAGCATAGTACAGTTTATAAACTAGATTTCTTATACTTGCATGATGTGTTGATATCCTTTTGATATCATAGAAGGGTGTTTTGCAAGTAGGTTCTGTAATGCAGGCCAAGGAATGTCCTTGTAGTCCTGTGTACTTGCATATTTTGCAGTAGTTTAATTTTGATTTTGTCTTTGCTTTTCACATATTGATTGAGGAATTGGCGTAAAGACTTGAACATTTTTTGGGAATGTTACACATTGACGTGCATGGCCATTTGTACACTAGATGTTCTGATTCAGTTGAATGGTGGGGTAAATCTATGTTTTCAGGGCATATTTTTGTAAGGAGTTCTTCTTGTTCCATTATGGTATTATTAACTTTTTCATAACCTCGACCACTGCTATGTATGGCAATTGTATTTGTTTGCTTTTGTTTGTAGGCTTCTTCATTAAAGTATGGTTCTGTGGTTGTAGTGTGACTCCATTCACCTCCACAGATATTTAAGAAGTTATTTCTGTTGACATTTCGTTTATTGAGAAGTCTTTTTTGTAATTTAGTTATTAGTTTTGTTAGTGGTTTCATTCTGTTTAACACTAAAATAAATAACTTTGTTTTGAGAAGAAGTGCACTGTCTATCAACGCTTCTAAGATTACTTTCCTACGATAGGTTTGAAGTCTTGAACCTGGTTTCTCTCCTGTTTTCATAAGATTTTGAAGGACTTTGTGACGGAACATTTTGGCTAAAATACTTTTCTTGGTATGCTTACTTTGTACTATATCAAGATTTATTGAAGAAGTTTTATTTGTAGTGATAGTTGATTTTCTGTTAATTGTTTTTTGGGTTGTTTTACTTTTTGATAGAGGAGGGAAAGATTTTGTACTAGAAACTTCTTCTGTTTCACTACATGACTGTATTAGCTGTTGTGTTTCAACTTTTTTTTACAAATTCTGCTATAGATGGATGTTTATGTTGGAGACTTTTTTCATTTCATTTGCTCTACTTCTGCATCCCTTTCTATGGAGTTGCTTTTTGGTAGGCATTCTTTAGGGTCTGTTGAAAAAAATACAGAAGGTATGGGTTGGGTGGTTCTGCAATGCATGTGTGGTGTGTGCATGAGTGTTTGAGTAAGGTGATAAAGATGTATGTAACGGTGTGTGATTGTGCATTGGGAAGTACAACTAGTAGGGATGGCTATTCTTGAATTAATGTGTTACTAAACTGGGGTTCAGATGACAGAAAAAAGAAAGCTAGTGGTGTGGAGAAGTATAAATAGTATATCTAAAGCTATACAATTAAAACAGTTGTTTTTTCTACAACATCTAAATTCTAGCGGTTGAGTAACGTAATTTGTGTGTCGAAAAATAGGAATTTGTGGGCCATTCTGCCAGTAAATCACTGTTTAAGACGGGGGATATTTTTGGTCAGAATGGTGCAGAATCTCTATTTTTAGGCACAGAAATAGCATGAATTAAGCTTACAGTGTGAGTAATAATTCAAATATTATGGTAACATTCTACTTACTTTTTTTCTAAAATGAGCAGTTTGCTTCTTAGTTGTTCTTTTTAGTTCCAATTCGGCTGCTTCTTTTCAGGAGAATGGTCTTCACTGCAATTGTAAAACAAAGAAATTAGTAATTTGGTTTGTATATAGCACTCTTTTTAATTTAGACATAGATTTTTTAAATTGAATATTTTATGACTAACTGTAGGAAAGAAAATATCTTCACTATGGCTTGTTAAATTCATAATGTACCACTGTATATCACTTTTCCTGCAACTAAGCTTTTCCACGTAATAGTGAGTCCATGTCATAGCCTGCTTTTCCACGTAATAGTGAGTGAATGTCATAGCCTGCTTGTCCTATATAAATGTAAGTAATTATATAAACTGAAAAAAGTAAAACCAAATATGTGTTTGTACAAATATTATTCTTTGAGATTTGATCATAGAGTGTGCATGTAATTTTGTTTGATTATATGTAGTCTATATATTTTATTTGAAAAAGATTAGTTTAACATTATTTGCGTGTGTCTGTGTGTACGAAGAAATTAAACGGTATAAAGGTTTGTAAGTCACAGTTCATTTTAGGATAATGAAAAAATGATTGTAGATTCATTTTAAAGATTATACAAGGTAAAAGTCGGTTAGAAAATGTGTTCATGTACTGTATAGAAAATATGCATACCTGTAATTTGTGTTCATGCATATGGATATGGACGAAGCTGCAAGTAGAAATCTTGGAGATTTGTCTAGTATTTCTCATAGATCGTGCTTGCCAATGGTATGAGACTTGTAGTCCGAGAGATTCACCGTACATTTGCTTTGCTGATCTATGATGATGCAGTTACATGTAGAGGTCGTGGATTTGATTGGTGGATGGTCATGTGATTTCTTAGCTACATCCAATGAGGGAATGGCACAGAGAGTGAAGTGGAAATGGTAGAAGGGCTGTCCATGTTACGATACGTTCGTGGACATGGCGGTAGTTCCAGGACACCGCGTATTACATCCGGGGAATTTGGGGTGGGGAGGCATGCAAATGAGATTGAATGTAGCAAGGGATTGGTCAGTAAAGTTTAGTGAGTGTGTTGTGCTAGGAGAGGTTTTCTGTGATATTCTTTTTGGTGAGAGAAGAACAGATAGCTATGGTTGAGTGTTTCAAAAAACAGATTGTGTGGATTTTGGGAGACTCGTGGATACATTGGTTGGAGTTGCATGCAGAAAGCTGTGGAGTATCTATAGATCTTGGATTCCCACATGTGGAAGTGCACTGGCATGCAGTGCATGGAATGAAGTGGCTGGACTTGCTACCTCTCTGTGCAACTTTGAAGATAGAGGAACATCCAGACATAATTGTAATTCATTGTGGAGGGAACAGTTTAGGACATGTGTCTGGAATTTCTTTGCAATTTGCAATGAAAGAAGGACTTCAGAAGACCATGGATATGTTTCCAAACTCCAAAGTAATTTTTTCACGGATTGCGCAAATGTGGCTTCGTTCTTTCTCATGTGTTCCACAAATGGAGAAAGCAAGGCGTAATGTCAATGAGGCTGTTTGTGCTTTCCTAAGAGATTTTGGCATGTTCTCTTTTCACAATGAAAATATTATGTTTCGTAGTACATACATTTTTCGCAGAGATGGAGTCCATCTTACTTATGCTGGCAATCAGATTTTTCTGAGAAATGTACAAAATGCATTGCAACCTTTTTTAGAAATGCAGCATCTATTTTGAAGTAGGTGGTAAGTATTTATAATTTTTGACATACAAACACCTCCCAAAGGCTCTTTTCAGAGCCACCACTTCCTCCCAGAGAAAAAAGCAATGGTTACAATAGGGCAGCACCCCAATTTTTTTATTTTCGCGAACTGTCCGCGGACTTTCAAGAAATAGAAAGGGCCCTGCATTCTTTATCGTTACTTCTATTTTTTAACTGTGAAAGGCGGCTCTGAAAAGAGCCTTATTTTGTTTTTGATTTTTGTTATTTTGTGTTTTTTTGGTTTTTTACACACGACACACTAGGAGAGGAGGGGAAAAGAGGGTAAAGGGGGGACACCAACCACAGGGATAAGAAAGGGTGAGCTGAGAGAGGAAGATGTAAAGTGGGTTTTCTTTGGGTAGTGAGCAGGTCTTCTCGTGCTCTGAGACGATAGTCTCAAAAGCATTCCGAAGTCGCTCCCCCCTACAGAGTACTGTGTCACAGTACATACATACAACTGTGACCCTCGAAAGGTAAGGGTCATCAGAATTCTGTATGGCCTGTGAGGCAGCTTGAGGAAGACGCTGTCCCACAGAGGTGTTCCTTGTGGTGACAGGATCAGAAACGGAGGATGAAGTAGAGGCAATCAACCTACTACGCTCTTCGCAAGGTACAACCTTGCAAATGGCCCCAGTGTGGAATGAGTTCAGGTGTCGCTTCATGGTCATAGTCCCAAAGCTACACGAACCATGCCTCCCGCGACTGAGTACCATTTTGCACTTGTTGCAGGTGACACGGTTCGCACGAGCCTTAGGACCTTTCCCATGAACGGTAAACAACCGCCACACCCAAGAATCACGCCACGGGCGGCTAGTAGGGATTTCCTCTACCTCATTCTCGTCATCCTCTTCTTCCTCCTCTGTATCCTCACTCCTGTTCCCCTCTTCAGGCCCTTGGGGAAATGGTGGTGGTGGAGGGGCTGGGGGTGGTGCTGAGGCAGATGTAGCACCATGTGGTAATAGTCGAGCCATGGATGTCATAGGGTTGGAGATGGAAATCTCAAAATCTGCAAAGTATGCAGCAAAATGCAGTGTGCTCTGTGGAATAGTCAGAAACACAATGAGAATGCGCTCTAGGGCGTGGTCTTATATAGGGGTGCTTGTGCATGGGTCGCGGACATGCGCGCCATCCGCAAGACAGATCAAACATCAAAAAAGGTTCAAAAAGTCACAAAAACTATGTGGAAAGTTAGGATTAGTATGTGGGATTTTTGGTATGGTGATTTTTTAATGAGAAATATTGTGGATTACTTGGAAATGTACTTTTAAACTGTTCGGGGACACGAACAGTGTCCGCATTTAGAGCACGAGATGAGCGTGGGTGCGGTCACATGATTGTTTTGTGAGCATGTTCGCTAAGGTAGCGGCCGTCCGCAGGACACCCAATGTACGGACATTGTTTTGCGCATGCGTGTTGATGTTCTATGGACAGTGTTCGGGTCCTGAACTAATTAAAAGTGCGTCACATGTAAAACGAACAGTTACGGACAGCCGTTTGTTCTTAGCACAGTTTAATTTATTTGCTAACAATACGGACAGACATAGCGTTTCAAGCACACCTCCATTTTCGTATTTACGAACAATTCAGGACACCACGAGTGTTCTTAGAACAGTTTCTGCTTGCTAGCGAACACTACGAACAGGCATAGTGTTCTTAAGGACACCTCCATTTTCGTTTATTTACGAACATTTCAGGACACTACGAGTGTTCTTAGAACATTTTCAACTTGCATGAGAACATTACGGACAGATGTAGTGTCCTCAGGACAGTTAGCCGGTCAAGTGGCACAGCGAGTAGAGCGCTCGCTTTGACATCCGTGCAGAGCCTGCTAACGCAGGTTCGAATCCCGGCGGGGCCAAATTCAGCCTTTCATCCTTCCGAGGTCGATAAATGAGCACCACACACCGTGTGTAGTACCTGAGGGTTTGTAGCGCTATATAAGTGCCAAATTATTATTATTATTATATTTTCGTTTCTTTACGAACATTTCCGAACAACCGACTGTCCGTGGACACCTAAATTGGTTTCATCACAAAGAACTGAAAGTAATTACAACAGAATATAGGAAAAGTAACTTTATTTCATATATATATACAATTATGACTGGGAAAGTGGGGCAGAAACGGAAACAAAAACAGGAGAATTAGGGATTTCTAGATAACTGGGATCAGGTGAAGAAGGGAAGGAAAGCTCATCGAAACGCTTTGGTCCATAGACAGGGTTTGGGGTTAACTGAGTGGGATAGGGTGAGGGGGGACAAGTGCAGGTTGGACAATGGTGTGCTGTTGGTGGTTTCACATGATTGTCCACAAAGTTTTTCAAATCCATAAAATTTTGCATAAGGTCGTCCATTTTTTGATTAATCTGTTGTAGAGTGATATCCTCTGATTGTTGTTGTGAGATGCTTGGAATTTTTGTATGGTCTGTAATAAAAAAAATGTATATGTTAAATGTATACAAAATAATATTTATTAATTGGTTTATATAGTAAAGTGTGTACCATTAGGTGGACTATCTTCTAACATTTCCTCTTGTGGGAAATGCTCCTCTAGCCAGTCGAGAGTACTACACATGTCTGTGAGAAAACAAAAAAGTAATATGTTTTTTTTTCTAATATAGAAAGTTTATAAATATATGAGTAAAAAGAAGTGCACTTACTATGTCTGGTGAGATATGTAATCAGTAGTCTATACGTCTGGTCTTGCTGTTGGTTGTGGAGCGTCTGTGAAGTAATTATGGTGGAAGCCACTTTATCTTCTTTTGGTATATTCCATTTTAAAACATATTGTATTTAAGTGAATGGTTAGTGTGTTACATATATGGGTTACATTTTTTAAGCATTACTACATATACTTTGTATGTGTGCTGTTTTGTGAATTTGTTAAATGTTCCTATGTTATGATATAACTATTACACATAGCCCCCCAGAGTTTTTAGGTGGTGGTACTGTTGTTCGAACATGTCTGCGGACCATCAAATTCAGTAGAAAGGGTTCAGTATGTTCCATATTATATGTAAATAAAGTCAAAGTTATTATTGTTAAGTTGTGCTACTAAAGAACTATGAAATTCAGTAAAAAAACTTTGTTAAAGGGACGTTATGGTTAAGTTGCGCTACTAAAAACCTCTGAAATTCAGTGAAAAAACTTTGCTAAAGGGACATTATGGTTAAGTTGCACTACGAAAAACCTATGAAATTCACTAAAAAAACGTTGTTAAAGGGACGTTATGGTTCAAAGTAAAACCGAAAAAAAACCTGATGACATCACATGTGCATTTACTTTTCATGAAAACTCTGTACAAGGGATTCTTATAATGCTGACCAAAAACTGTCAAGGATCATTGGGATAAATATCATGAGCAAATAAGTGCATTAAGCAATGCATTGATATAAATAGCATTCTGTTATTGAGTTTAGTTTATTCATTTGTAATGCGCACCAAACCCGAGGGTAGGAGGGCGCAGGAGCAGCAAGGTTATTCAAAGCTTAGTTACACTTCGCATAGCATTGCTTTGCAGTAGTTACAGTAATTACAATCGGATAGAAAACAGTTACATCAATCATGATGAAGACAAAGAGATATGCAGGTTACAAGTATACATATTTACAAGTTGGGTATGCAGGTTTACGAGTAAACTTATTTACAAGGTGTGTACCGGGTCTGGATAGGATGGGATTAGCAGTCATTGTTCTTTATCCAGTGTATGTAGTTGCGCCTAAAGTGTGAGTAGGTTTGGGGTGTCCTTAGTGGGGGTGGTAGGGAGTTCCAGTGCTGGGCTGCTTTCACTTGGAAGCTGTTCCCCCCCATTTTGGTGTGTTTGAATCTGGGGACGGTGAGTAGATTAGCGTTGGAGGTTCTGGTAGGTCTGTTGGACGAGTATTTGCTTATTCTGTCGACTAAGTAGCTAGGGGCGGCGTTGTTGAGGCACTTGTGTGTTAGTGAGGCTACTTTGAGCATGATTTTGTCTGTAGTTTTGAGCCAGTTATGGGCTCTCCTAGTGTTGTGAAGTTCTATACAGTATACTAAGCTACTCATGCAGAAACATAGGCAGTGTGTGCAGCATACATGATGAAGGTGCAATATTCATAATCTTGTCATGTTGAATAGTGAAATGATAACTGCTTTCTTATTAGAGTTTTGCATACTGTGAAACATGTAATAAGTAGATAATAAAACCCACTTAATACATAATTATTACAGACAAAACACAAAGAGACAACAACACATACAAATATGAGTATATACAGGGATAGTGAAGTAAACAAAAAAGCAGAAGTAGTAGCAGAAAGAGTTCATAACCTAACTGATTGTCTTTATGCAGAGAAACTATTGCTCTGTTTCAAAGCTGCTACTTACCATATGTATGTGTATCACATGATGTGACTGCACCCAAAGGAAAGGAGAGTGAGTACAATGTATACAAATATGAGCATATACACGGAAGGTAGAGTAATAAAAATAAAACTATGAGAAAGTGCTGATAACCCTAATGATTATCTTCATGCACAGAAAGGATTGCTCTCTTTCAAGCCTGTGTCTTCCACTATGTATATGTTTCATATGATGTGACTTGACCCTAAGTCTACAAATATAGTACCTTTTCAATTTTTACTTCCTGACTGTTACTGAAGAAAACTATGTGGCCTAGATATGTCAGTAAAGGGAAAAAAGGGAGAGCCAGACATGTGATGTCATCAGTGATGTCATCAATGACATTTGTGATGTCATCTTTGATGTCCTGGGTGTTAGTGTTAGCAGTGCACGGTGGCGCGAGTTATGGTTGCTTATCTTACCATAACTGCCGAATTTCAGGGGTTTTTCGGTTTTACTTTGAACTTTCGTAGTGCAACTTAACCATAACGTCCATTTTACAAAGTTTTTTCACTGATATATATATATATACATATATATATATATATATACATATATATATATATATATATATATATATATATATATATATATATATATATACACGGTCAATTGTGAAAAGGTCAATTGTGACCCTTTAAAATCGGTCAATTGTTCATTCGAATAATTGTAAACGAACAATTTGGGTAATACCTTTAAATCACATGCTGGAAACAATGAAGAGCTTTGCACAGCAGAGACAGATTCCAGGATCTTAAAACCCAAGAAAGGCGACAGGCCAGTTATATGCTTGGTGCAGCCCTTGACTCCAAAGCAGACTCAGGCACATTCAGAGATGACAACAAATCACAAACCTTTCCCAATTTAAGCCCCAGGTTCAGGCTTTCACTGAAAGACCCACTGAGGGGGAGCATGGAGCACATGATAAAAGAGCCCAGTTCTAGTCACGCAGTGTGGGTTGCAGAAGACTGATGTTTGTAGAAGGGTGGGATCTGAAGCACACTGGAAGAAGCAGAGGCTGGACAGTTGTAGGGGAATAAAGAGATGGTACATGTGAGAGCAGGAAAACGTGGTGAAAGCTAAGTGGGTTATGAAGTAGTTAATGGGAGCTGAGGAGGTTTGGGAGGAGGTGGTAACATCACAGGATGAGAATGAACATAATGAGATGGTGGGAGCTGAAAAGGTTAAGGGGAGGTTGAAATAGTGGGTGAGAGAAGGTGGTAAGAAATAAGGGAGTGACTAAATTGGTGGTAACACCAGGATGTGGATAGTTGCAGGAAGAGGTGGTAACATCAGGAATGGCGAGTGGAAGTCAAAGGCATTTGGTAGAAACCATAGTGGCGAGAGAGGTGGTGAGACAAAAGGAGAGAGAAGAGTTGACAACATCACAGGGTGGAATGAATACAGAGGAGGTAACATCAGTGGGGAGAGGGGTGATACGAAGGTGGAGGAAGGAATACCACATGGTAGAGGTGGTGGTTAAGGTTGCACTGAAAGGAATGGTGGTACATCACATGTCTGGCTCCCCCTTTTTTGCTTTACTGACATATCTAGGCCACATGGTTCTGTTCAGTAACAGTGAAAAACAAAAAAATTGAAAATATACTATATTTGTAGACTTATCCTTCAATTAAGTTCTTACAATGATTCCCTTAGGTTCAAGTCACATCATATGAAACATATACATAGCGGAAGACACAGGCTTGAAAGAAAGTAATCCTTTCTGTGCATGAAGATACTCATTAGGATTATCAGCACTTTCTCATACTGTACTTTCCTGTATATAACCATATTTGTATACATTGTACTCACACTTCTTTCCTTAGAGTCTAGTCACATCATGTGATACACATACATACAGTAAGTGGCAGCTTTGAAACAGAGCAATCATTTCTCTGCATATATTCATATTTGTATGTGCTGTTGTCTCTTTGTGTTTTGTCTGTAATAATGCAATTATGTATTAAGTGAGTGTTATTAGCTACTTATTACATGTTTCACAGTACACAAAACTCTAATAAAAAAGCAGATATTCATTTCACTATTCAACATGGCAAGATTATGAATATTGCACCTTCATCATGTATGCTGCACACACTGCTTATGTCTCTACATGAGTAGTTTAGTATACTGGATTGAACTTCAGAATAGAATGCTATTTATATCAATGCATTGCTTAGTGCACTAATTAGCTCATGATATTTATTCCAATGCTCCTTGACACTTTTTGGTCAACATTATAAAAATCCCTTGTACAGAGTTTTCATGAAAAGTAAATGCACATGTGATGTCATCAGTGATGTCATCAATGGCATTTGTGATGTCATCTTTGATGTGCTGGGTGTTAATGTTAGCAGTACATGGTGGCGCGAGTTATGGTTGCTTAGCTTACCATAACTGGCGAATTTCAGGGGGTTTTCGGTTTTACTTTGAACCATAACGTCCCTTTAACAAAGTTTTTTTACTGAATTTGATAGGTTTTTAGTAGCGCAACTTAACCTTAACGTCCCTTTAACAAAGTTTTTTTACTGAATTTGATAGGTTTTTAGTAGGACAAGTTAACCATAATTTCCCTAACTCTATATACATGTAACATAGAACATACTGAACTCCCAGCTAGTGATTTTGATGTCCGCGGACTGTGCGCATGTTCGCGGACGGACGCAGACAACACCAATACTACCCAAAAACTCAGGGGTATCTTAAATTGTTATATCATGCCACATGAACACTGTACAAGTTGAAAAACCAACACACAAACACATTATATATAGTAATAAATAAGAATTAGAACTTCTACATCTAACACATCAAACATCCATTTAAATACCATATGTAGTAAAATGGAATATACCAAAACAAGAATGGTATGCTTCTAACATAATTACCTCACAGAAACTGTACAACTAGGAGCAGCAGCACATCTACAGAACAGTGAGAAGACAACTTACCACAATCTAGTGAGTAAACTTTTTTTTTCTTATATATTTCTAAAATGTCTATATTAGATACAATAAAAGTAATGTATATTTTTGTTTACCTCACAGAAATGTCAAATACTTTAGAATGGCTTGAGGGGAATTTCCCACATGGTGAAACTAATGGTAGACGCTTCTCTTTATAACCAAATTAATAAGCATTTCTTTATGTGCACTTAACATATATATATATATATATATATATATATAAATATATATATATATATATTTTTTTTTATTTTTTTTTTTAACAGACCATACAAACAATGAAAACAATACTCAACAAGATACTTTAGAACAAACTCTCAAGCGCATGGAAGAAAAAATGAACAAGCTCATGACACATTTCCACCTTTTGAAAGATTTTGTAGACGACCATATAAAAGAAAAAATTAGATACCATTGTGCAACATGTACCTGTCCCCCTCTCCATATCCCAGTCAATTATCCCCAAACCCTCTCCACGAACAAAAACGTTTTGATGAGACTTCCATCCATTCATCTTCTACTGTCCATCCTCTTGAAAAACCCAATTCCCCTGTGTCTGTGTCAGTTTCTTCTATCCCTTCTCTATCAGAAATTGTACATATATATAATATAATGAAAAATAAATGTTATGTATGTGTTAATTTAGTCCTTTGTGTTTTTTTTTTTTTAAAAGTCAATTTACTGTTCGTAAGCAGGTTCTAATAACACATCAAGAGTCCTGGGATGTTCATAAATAAACAAAATGGGGGTGTCCTGAGGACGCTATACCTGTCCGTACTGTTCGTAGGCAAGTTGAAACTGTTCTAAGAACACAGGTGGTGTCCTGAAATGTTCGTAAATAAACAAAATGGGGGTGTCCTGAGGACACTATACCTATCCGTACTGTTCGTAGGCAGGTTGAAACTGTCCTAAGAACACATCAAGTGTCCTGGGATGTTTGTAAATAAACAAAATGGGGGTGTCCTGAGGACGCTATGCCTGTCCGTACTGTTCGTAGGCAAGTTGAAACTGTTCTAAGAACACAGGTGGTGTCCTGAAATGTTCGTAAATAAAAAAAATGGGGGTGTCCTGAGGACACTATACCTATCCGTACTGTTCGTAGGCAGGTTGAAACTGTTCTAAGAACACATCAAGTGTCCTGGGATGTTCATAAATTAACAAAATGGGGGTGTCCTGAGGATGCTGCCTGTCCGTATTGTTCATAGGCAGGTTGAAACTGTTCTAAGAACAAACACCTGTCCGTAACTGTTAGTTTCACGTGTGTCGCACTTTTAATTAGTTTCAGGACCCGAACACTGTCCGTAGAACACCAACGCGCATGCGCAAAACAGTTTCAGTGCATTTGGTGTCCTGCGGACACCCATTCCCTTCGCGCACATGTTCGCGACGCCATCATGTAACCACGCCCACGTTGAGCGTGTGTTCGACTACGGACACTGTTCTTGTCCACAAACAATTTCAAACTACTTTTTCAGGCAACCCACATTATTTTATAATAATAAATCACTATAGCACAAGTCCCAGACAATAATCCTGATTTTGTAGATACATTTTGGGACTTTTTGAGCCTTTTTTTTGGTGTTCGATCCGTCCGCGGACGGAGCGGGTGTCCGCGGACCGGCACCAGCACCCCTATAAAAGGCCACACCCCAGAACTCATTCTCATTGTGTTTCTGGCTACCATACAGAACACAGTGCATTTTGCCGCCAACTTTTCAGATTGTCATTTGAAACCTGATGGCATCCATGGCTCCTCCACTGCCACCTGGTGCTACATTTGCTTCAGCACCACCCCACCCCCTCCACCACCACCACCTCCCCAAGGGCCTGAAGAGGGGAACAGGAGTGAGGATGTAGATGAGGATTAAGAGGATGAAGAGGATGAGGTAGTGGAAGTCCCTACTACCAGCACTCGCCGTGACTCTCGGGTGTGGCGGTTATTTACCATTCATGGTAACGTACCCAAGGCGCATGCGAACAAAGTCACCTGCAACGTGTGCAAAATGGTGCTCAGTCGCGGGAGACCTGGTTCATACAGCTTTGGTACGACAACTATGAAGCGACATCTAAAGTATTTCCACAGTGTGGCCATTCGCAAGGTTGTACCTTGCAAGGTGCGTAGTAGGTTGTGTTCCTCTACTACATCCTCCGTTTCTGCTCCTCTCACCAAAAGGGACACTCCTGTGGGAGAGCGCATCCCTCCAGCTGCCTCACAGGCCATTCATAATGCTGATGACCCTTACCTTTCGAGGGTCACAGTTGTGTGTATGTACTGTGACACAGTACTCTGCAGGGGGGAGAGACTTCGTAGTGCTTTCAAGACTACAGTCTCACAGCACGAGAAGACCTGCCCACCACCTAAGTAAGGCCCACCCTACATCTTCCTCTCTCCACCCGCCCTTTCTTATCCCCGTGGTTGGTGTCCCCCCTTACCCTCCTTTCCCCTCCTCTCCTAGTGTTTCGTGTATAAAAAACCAAAAATAATAAAAAACAACTAAAATAAAAAAAGGCTCTTTTCAGAGCCGCCTTTCACAGTTTAAAAATAGAAGTGGCAAATAAATGGAGCAGGGCCTTGTGTATTTTTTAGAAGTCCACGGAGAGTTTGCGGACATCTAAAATTTTGGGGTGCTGCCCTATCATAACCACTGCACTTTTCTCTGGGAGGAAGTGCTGGCTCTGAAAAGAGCCTTTTGGTGGTGTTTGTTTGTGTTTGAAAAACTTGAAATGGTCAACACCTACTGCAAAATGGATGGCTATAATTCCAAAAAAGGTTGCAATGCATTTTGTACATTTCTCAGAAAAATCTGATTGCCAGCATAAGTAAGATGGACTCCATCTCTGCGAAAAATGTATGTGCTACGAAACATAATATTTTCATTGTGAAAAGAGGACATGCCAACATCTCTTAGAAAGGCACAAACAGCCTTATTGACATTGCGCCTCGCTTTCTCCATTTGTGGACCAAATGAAGAAGAACGCAGCCACATTTGTCTCTGTGCAATCCGAGAAAAAATTACTTGAGAATTTGGAAACATGTCCATGACCTTCCCAAGTCCTTCTTTCATTGCAAATTGCAAAGAAATTCCAGACACATGTCCTAAACTATTCCCTCCACAATGAATTATCATTATGTCTGGATGATGCTCTGACTCCAAAGTAGCACAGAGAGGTAGCAAGTCCAACCACTTCATTCCACGTACTCCATGCCAGTGCACTTCCACATGTGGGAATCCAAGATCTACAGCTACTCCACAGCTTTCTGCATGCACCTTCAACCAATGTATCCACAAGTCTCCCAAAATCCAAACAATCTGTTTTCTGAAACACACAGCCATAGCTATCTGTTCTTCTCTCAGGAAAAAGACTATCTGACAAACTCTCTCCTGGCACAAGACACCCACTAAACTTTACTGACCAATCCCTTGCTCTGCTCATTCTCATTTGCATGTCTCCCCACCCCAAAATCCCTGTATGTAACACGCGATGTCCACAGACTACCGCCATGTCCACAGACATATCGTAACATGGACAGCCCTTCTACCATTTCCACTTCACTCTCTGTGCCATTCCCTCATTGGATACAGCTAAGCAGTCACACGACCATCCACCAATCACATCCAAGACCTCTACATATAACTCCATCCTCATAGATCAGCACTTCAAATGTACTGTTAATCACTCTGAGTACAAGTGTCATATCATTGGAAAGCACCTACTACAAGAAATACTGTACAAGTCTCCAAGATTTCTACTTGCAGCTGCCTGCATAACGGTATGCATGAACACAAACTACAGGTATGCATATTTTCTGTATAGTACATGTACAATTCTTATAAATTCATATAAACAGATTAACTGACTTTTAACTTCTATTACCTATAAAATGAATGTACTGTCATTTTTCCCATCTACTATAATCAACTGTCACTTCCAAACCTATCTGCTATTTAATTTCTTTTTACACACACATTTGCAAAGCATATTGAACTAACATTTTTAAGGTAAAATATAAAGACTGCACATAGTCAAACAAAATTGCATGCACACACTATGTTCAGATATCAAATAAGAATACTTGTAGAAAAACATAAAAATCAATGTCTAAATTAACATCAGTGCTATAAACACACAAAATTACCAATTTGTTTCCTTTACAATTGCAGTGAAGACCACTCTACTGAAAAGCAGCAGCAGAATTTGAAGTAGAAACAACATCTCAGAAGCAACCTGCTCATTCCACAAAACAAAGTAAGTTAATTACCACCATAATATTTTTACTATTACTCAAACACACTGTGGGGTTCATTCATGCTATTTCTGCGCCTAAAAACAGAGATTGTGCACCATTCTGTCCACAAATCCCCATTTGTTAAACAGGGATTTACAGGCAGAATGGCGCGCTAATCCCCCTTTTTTCGGTGCACAAATGACATAACTCAGCCCCTACCATTTTAATATTATAGAGCAAAGAACTGTTTTAATCCTCTACCATTAGATTTACTATTTGTGCTTCTCCTCACCACTAGCTTACTTTCTACTGTCATCTGAACCCCAGTTTAGTAGCACATAAATTCAAGAATACCCATCCCAACTAGTTGTAGTTGCCCAATGCACAATCACACACCATCACATGCATCTTTATCATCATACTCAGACACTCATGCACACAGCACACATACATTGCAGAACACCCCAACCCATACCTTCTTTATTTTTTTCAACAGACCCTAAAGAATGCCTACCAAAAGTCAAGTCCGTAGAAAGCAACACAGAAGTAGAGCAAATGAAAATAGAAGTGTGCAAAATGAGCATCCATCTCTAGCAGAATTTGTACAAAAACTTCAAACAAAACAGGTAATACAGTCATTTAGCGAAACAAAACAAGCTTCAAGTACAGAAACTTTGCCTCTTCTATCAAAATGTAAAACAAAACAGAAAACGATTAACAAGAATTCAGCTAACACTACTTCTAAAACTGTTCCTATATATCTTGATACAGTGCCCAGTAAGCATACCAAAAAAAGTATTTTAGCAAAAGTGTTCCGCCACAGAGTCCTTCAAAATCTTATAAAAACAGGAGAGAAATCATGCACAACCCTTAAAACATACCGTAGAAAATGTATCTCAGAAGCTTTGATAGACAGTGCAATCCTTCTCAAAAGAAAGTTATTTATTTTAGTGTTAAACAAAATGAAACCACTAACAAAACTAATAACTAAATTACAAAAAAGACTTCTCAATAAACGAAATGTCAACAAAAATAACTTCTTAAATATCTGTGGAGGTGAGTGGAGTCACACCACAATCACAGAACCATATTTTAATGAAGAAGCATACAAACAAAAGCAAACAAATACAATTGCCATACATAGCATTGGACGAGGTTATGAAAAAGTTAATAATACCATAATGGAACAAAAAATACTGCTTACAAAAATATCCCCAGAAAACTTAGAATTACCTCTCCATTCAACTGAACCAGAACGTCTAGTATACAAATGGCCATGCACGTCAATGTGTAACATTCCCAAAAAATCTTTCAAGTCTTTACGCCAATTCCTCAATCAGTATGTGAAAGGCAAAGACAAAATCAAAATGAAACTACTGCAAAATATGGATACCTGTCCAGTACGCAAGTACACTGGACAACAAGGACATTCATTAGCCTGCATTTCAGGACCTATTTGCAAAACCATCTTCCATCATATCAAAATGATATCAACACATCATTCAACTATAAGAAATCTAGTCTTTAAACTGTACTATGCTAAAAGTCCTGCTTTAGCACTAGCCAATTTAAATAACATTCTTCTACATGGTACAGCAAAAGACCTACTTGAAGAAATCGACTATATCCAGAAAAAATATTTTGGAAGTGAAAGCCACTTACAAAATGCAATAGCTTTACAACAGACTAGCAACAATTCTATGCCTGGCAACCTTCTACTACACACATACAAAAAAGAAATACTGAAATGTAAAAGTACATCTGCTGAAGTACCAAACCATGTGTGTGTATGTTGCTGCATAACTTTTTATAAAAGTAACACAAAAACTGTAGACCTAACATACAAAATAGAAGACAACGAAGATTCTAAATGATTTGAATTAGCTCTCTACCTTATAGCAGAAAACAAATACGAAATAAATGACCCCGTAATACTTTGTAGTTACTGCACTACAAAACTTGACAACAACCAAACTCCTTCACGTGCTATCACAAATAATTTGGAATTATTCCCACTACCAAAACCCCTACAACAACTCAATTTATATGAGAGCATCTTAATTCAAACAGTGCACCCCTTTCAAAAATAATACGCCTTCAACCAAAAACTGCAAAATTACCTCCCTCTGAATTGGTGAAAGGCATTCGTGGCAAAGTAGTGTATTTACCATTAGATCTAAAACAAAATGTGCACACTCTGGGAGCGCAACGTCCAATGGAGGAATCTTTAATTATCTTAGTAAATGGTGTATCTACAAAAGACAAAAAAAATTGGCAACAAATGGTAGACTTACATAAAGTTAGACAAGCCTTGCAATATCTAAAAGACAATAATGAATACTACAAAGAAATAAATATTGAAGAAAACTTGAAGGAAACCACTGAAATAATTCAAGAATCACCAGAAACTGGTCAATTTGAGCTTCTAGATCCTGCTACAGTATCCAATACTTTAGAACATTATACAATTCATCCATTACACTCTAATGACACCATAGAAGATGCACTAGAAACATACCAAATATGACAAACAAAAGGATCACTAATCAGCATATGGGAAAAAAGTATAGAAGCACGTGCTTTTCCTCTACTCTTACCTACTGGCAAAGGAGGAAGGTACGATGATAGACCTATTCAAATAACAGCATCAGAATACCGCTCGTTACAAATGTATTCTGAAGATCCCAGTTTTAGACAAAATGTGGAACACATATTCCACCTACTCCTTGAAAGTGAACTAGCAACTCTATGTTACGGAGTTGCACACACATTAAAATCAGGAACCCACTTTCAAAATATGTCAGCTACACAATTATTACAAAAAGTGCAAGAAAAAGATGAGGTTTTACAATCAAGTATTGCAAATCTATTAGCAAATATGCGTGGTACTAAAGAGTACTGGTTCCGACGTCATGGAGATGTACGTTGTATGATAAGAAACCTTGGCCCACCCACTGTTACATTAAGTTGTGCAGAATATGCATGGGAAGATTTACATGATTTCCTACGCATATCAAACAAAAACAAAACAAGCATAGATATACTAACACCTGGAGAACTTTGTTCTATAGATCCTGTTAATGTTTCAAGGTATTTTCATCATCGCTTCATTGCTATGCTACACTTTATTTGTAATAAAACTGTTCCTCCCCTCGGAGAAGTGCAACACTTCTTTTGGAGAAAAGAATACAAAGCCAGAGGAGCACCACATATCGACATGCTTTTATGGATTAAAGATGCTCCCAAATTTGGTCAAGACAATTATGCCACTGTGTTACAATTTATCGAAAAATGTGTCACTTGTGAAATTCCATCCAAAGCAACAAATAGTGATCTTCATGCACAAATTTTACAATTTCAAAGACACAAATGTGGCAAATATTGTTGTCGCAAATACAAAAACAAAGGGAAATACTACACCAAATGCCGCTTTGGTTTCCCTAGACCAGTTACAAAAACAGGTCAAGTAAACAACTTCATGTCTTCAGTTAGACATAGTGTTAAAGGTAAATCATCTACAAATACATATTACATAAAAAGAACAGAAGAAGACAAATATATCAATGATTACAATGCAATCATTGCCCTCTTATGGAATGCAAACATAGATGTGCAATACATTGCAGACAATTCCACTGCAGTTGCACAATATGTTACAGCATACTTAACCAAAGCAGCAAAAACAGAGCTTCAAGACCTCTGGAATGACCTGTCATCAGCAAAACACTGTCTCAGAAATTATACAGCATGGGCATAAAAATACTCTCCCATAGAGAATGTGGCTCCTATGAAGCAGCAGTTTGTTTAACCGGTCTGCTTTGTATGGAACATCTGAAAATATAGTATGGCTAAGTCTTGGTCCTGCTAAATCTAGAAAAAGAGTTCTCAAATCATACGACGACATAGAAACAATAGCCAAAATGATCCCAACAGCCAAGACATTTTGAAAAACAATTTGTAACAAAAGAAATTGCACATGGTGTACAACATGAAAATAAAGAATGCACCTGCCAAAATTACAATCCTATATTGTTGTACATCAGTGGTGAAGCTGGTTCTGGCAAAACATTCTTAATCAAAATCATCAGCAAATTCCTTCAACAATTGACAAACAACAAACTGTCAGCTGTTGTCACTGCCCCCACAGGTTTATCTACCTACAACATAGTCGGTGTCACTTTACACCCATTACTACTCCTGCCAGTAGAACACCAAAACAAATTAGACTATTACAAACTTTCTACAGAAACTGCAATGGAACTACGCAGAGTATTAAAACAAATGAAAATGCTGCTAATAGATGAAGTGAGCATGGTCTCCAACCTAATGTTGGCTTTGATTCACCTCAGACTACAAGAAGTACTCAAAACAAACTACGAAGAGCTCTTTGGAGGAAAACACATTATTGTTTTCGGAGATCTTCTTCAATTGACACCAGTGAAAGGTGAGCCTATTTTTAAAACCTTAGGACACAAACTCTGCCGTAAAACTGTTGGCAGCATAGGAAATGTCAACCTTTGGCAACATTTCCAATACAGAGAATTAACAGAAAACATGCAGCAATCTGCAGATCTCACTTATGCCAACATCTTAAAAAGTATTAGAGTTGGTATACTATCTCAAGAAGCACAAGCAATGTTCAAAAGCCCGGGCACATTCATGCACTTTATGGCGATAATGCATGTGCTACGGATGTTATGGAACAATTAGGGCACAAAAATGTCAATTGTATGGCCTAATGCCAACTCTTGCAAGCTGTTTCAAATTCCATGAAACAATGTTAAAAAAAGAAATGCAACCAATAATTGAAATTAGCGCCACAGACAAACTAGACGTACATGGTATGACACTACCCATGTGTGAGCAAGCCACAACAAGACTAAATAGTTTAGAAAATTCCATCTCCAACACAGCTGTATTGAAAAAAATATTAAAATTATCCTTAAATTGTAGAGTAATGCTTAAACGTAACCTTGACGTGGATCAAGGACTAGTTAATGGAGCACTGGGTACAGTTGTTGGCTTTCAAACATACCCACGTGACAACAACATTCAGTTTGTCAATATTCTCTTTGACAAACTTTCAGAAGTGAAAAGGATAGGACGCTCAACAGCTCGATTCCTTCTCTTCAAAGACATGTATGTACGCAGAGAACAATTTTCTGTAACTCTTGCATACGCAGTCACCATTCATAAATCACAAGGTCTTACCCTAGACAAAGCATTGATAGATATTGGTAACACAGTCTTTAAAGAAGGCATGAGCTATGTAGCACTATCACGCTTACGTACACTTGACGGTCTATTTCTAATCAACTTTGATGCAAGTAAAGTAAACGCTGATATTCCTTGCATTTTAGAATATAATAGACTTTGTTTACTATACACCCCCCATCTAAAAACATATCCTGTTCCACAAAAAGTAAAACGTTGTAAAAGAAAAATAAATCAAACAGAAATGCAACAGGATGTCACTGCAAATCCTCCAAAGAGAGTAAAAGATACTAATACTTCATCAAGTACCACAAGCAAAAAAGATCCTATTAGGGAAAGTAAACCAGGTACTTTTTCAAAGAAGGAAGACAAACTCCAAAAAAAGCACACAGATAGAGAACTACCTGGTCCATTTAAACTTTCAAATATAACTGGTGTAAGTTGCTTCGCAAATGTAGCAATGAATATTCTATTTCAATTGCCACCAATTGTTGACAACATTTACTTACACAGTACAGACCAATTGTGTTTGCAAATGTTAGTACTTCATAGAAACGCAACAAACAATCCTGACAACACGTATAGTGTTCATGGAATAAGACAAGAATTGGACTACCTTGCCTGAATGGTGACATTCACTGTAAACTCACAGGAATATTCACAAGAATGTTTAATGTACCTACTACAAGTACGGGAAAACAAAAAGATACCCATAAATGAAATCTTCCAGATTTCATACATGTGGAAACATACATGCACTCTCTGCAACAATGTGACACAAGAACAAATCCCTAATGAGCGCTTTGTATATGTATCCATTCCTAATTGTGAATGTGTTCCATTTTAGCAACTTGTACAACATGCAAACCATGGTAGATTATATACTACCTGCAATTCGGATAATCGCTCCACCTTACTAATACAAATACATAGTAAATACGTAATACTAATGCTTCTATGTTACAATGCAGATGGTACCAAAAACAACTGCAAGCTGACTGGATTCACACATGGTCAAGTATCACTTGGTAAGAAAACCTTCACAACAATAGGTATAATCTACCACGCAGGAGTCACAACCAATGCAGGTCACTATACTGCATATATAAAAAAAAATGTGGATGGTTTGAATGTAATGATAGTACCATTACTCTAAAGCAGAGATTACCAGAAAATCTTACAAACGCTTATTTAATCTTCTTAAAACCAAAATGTATTAACTAATCTGTACTTAAACATTAACAAAACTTCTATTAAAAAACTATAAACTGTTAGAGTATGCCAACAGGTATCTAACTGCCCCAAGATTTTGCAATAACCAAACAGATAAATCAATACCACTACATTATAACAAAAAATAGACAGTTAGAATACGCCAACTGGTATCTAACTGCCCCAAGATTTTACAATATCCAAACAGATAAATCAATACGACTTCATTATAACAAAAAATAGACAGTTAGAATATGTCAACAGGTATGTAACTGCCCCAAGATTCTACAAGAACTAATCAGATAAATGAATACCACTAAATTATATCAAACAATAAACAGTTAGAATACGCCAACTGGTATCTAACTGCCCCATGATTTTCAATAACCAAACAGATAAATCTATACACTACATTATAACAAAAAATAGAAATATAGACAGTTAGAATACGCCAATTGGTATCTAACTGCCCCAAGATTTTACAATATCCAAACAGATAAATCAATACCACTTCATTATAACAAAAAATAGACAGAATATGCCAACAGGTATCTAACTGCTCCAAAAATCTGCAACAAGCCAACATATAGAACATTAGCCAGAAACAACAAGTGAACACTGAAAACAAACAAACAAATAGACTGTAGCATAACAAAAAAAGGTTTTTTTTTAATCCAACATGGATTTCTTTTCCCACAGACCCAATGATTTTAGCAACAAACACAGAAATTGAGCAAATTGCACAGTACACTGGTTTGTAATCTACTAATATGAGGGTAAAACAAAAAAAAAAGTTGATTATTCAATGTTATAAGTCGTTACAAAATACCAATACTAACATGATCTTTTCTTTTATCACAGAAATTAACAAGGAATATATGTACTCCAGTTACTAAACCAAACAGTAAGTATATAATAATAAGTACAACCATTGCAGCAAATCACACCCATAGTGGCTTATAACTTCAGTGCTTATAAATTTGGTCTTGTCCATGCACCCAAGACTCTAGGCCCTGCCCACAACCACCACAGCATATCACAATCATACTGGCTTATAACTTGGTTGCTAATAAATTTGTTCTTGGGTCCCAAAGTTATAAGCCACTATGGGTGTGATATGCTGCGGTGGTTGTGGCCAGGACCTAGAGTCTTGGGTGCATGGGCGTATGGCCGTGTGGCCATGCACCCAAGACTCTAGGCCCTGGCCACAACCACCGCAGCATATCACACCCATAGATCATACCCATAGAATCAAAATTTTAACTATGCCATATGGGCACTTTTAATGTCCGCGAACAATATGAGTGTTCTTAGAACAGTTTCAACTTGCCTACGAACAGTACGGACAGTCATAGCATCCTCAGGACACACCCATTTCGTTTATTTATGAACATTTCAGGACACCACGTGTGTTCTTAGGACAGTTTTTCAGCTTGCTTGCGAACAATACGGACAGGTCTACCGTCCTCAGAACACCACCATTTCATTTATTTACGAACATCCTAGGACACATGATGTGTTCTTAGAGCAATTTCAACTTGCCTACAAATAATACGGACAGGCATAGCGTCCTCAGGACACCCCCATTTTGTTTATTGACGAACATCCCAGGACACTTGATGTGTTCTTAAAACAGTTTCAACTTGCCTACGAACAGTACGGACAGGTATAGCGTCCTCAGGACACCCCCATTTTGTTTATTTACGAACATCCCAGGACACTTGATGTGTTCTTAGAACAGTTTCAACTTGCCTACGAACCATACGTACAGGCGTAGTGTCCTCAGGACACCCCCATTTTGTTTATTTACGAACATTTCAGGACACCCGTGTTGTCCGCGGTCAGAACGAACACAACATGGATGCCTGCCACCTAAATAAATACAACATTTAACCCATCTCTTACTCCCCCACCCTCCAGTCTTACACACCAACACACTTTACTAAATAGTATTTTTCCACCAAGTTTCACTGCGCTGTCCGCGGATGTCCGTGAATACAAGATGGCGGGCGTGCCCAGAAAATCTGACGCACCACACGCTCTCAACCACCCAATCAGCGAACACGTCCATTGTCCGCGGACATGACGTGCATCGCCCAGCCAATCAGGACCCTGCCGGCGGAGCGAACAGGGAAGTGTGTCCGCGGACCGAACACAGATCTCACTCATTTTTTGTGACCTACTTTTTGGTAATTTAAAAAAAAACTACTGGTCGGATATTCACCAAATTTGCAAAAGCACGCTTTCGGGACCAAGCCGCTGCTCTTGGTCCAAATTTGGTAAAAATCCATCCAGCGGTTTAGGCTGTAGGCGTGAGCAAAGTTTTTTCCCCATTCAGTCTATGGGAAAAAAATACGTTTTGTGAGCCCCCTATAACTTTGCCCCCGCTGGACCAAACGTCATCAAACTTTGCAAAAAAATTCAGAGTGACCCATATACTTTGCAATGTTTAGTGAGGATTCGTCCAGGGAGAGCGGAGTTATAAGCCGCCCAAAAAGTGCTTTACCTATGGAAACAGCAACTTAACCATAACTACACAGCCACTACCGTGTCTGTGTAATATATATATATGTCGATTTGGTAATATATATATATATGGTGTTTAGGGGGGGCTTTGCGTTAGTTGGGGGGGTTGCAGGGGTTACAATTGACCTTCACAATTCATCAATTGTGAAAAGGTTAATTGTAATTCGAACAATTGTAAAACGAACAATTCATATACAACCGATTTAAAGGATGAAAAGAAACTGGGTGAGCTTTTGGAACTATTTGTTTAACTAGGTGTGTGAGGAAATAGTAACATTGTATCCCCAAGGGAGAATCTCTTGCCAGGGAACAATGCCACTTGAACTCTTCTCCCGTGGTGGTGAACTTTCAGCATGTAGGAAGCCACATACTGGCAACGTTATATATGGGGACTGAGGCGTTCACTGCCGGTCCAGAGAAAAATCTGAGAAGAGACCTTTGATGTATCAGGTCAAGCTACAACAGTATCCAAAACCTCAAAACCACTGTTGAGTGCAGATAAACCATTTCACTTAAAGAAATATTTATATTTCCATGTTATCACTTGGTGTCTACTGAGCGAGAAACATAGGCACTCTCATTTGGGGAGGGGGTACACCAGTATAATCCATTCTTCGGGGTCTCATGAGTGGTTTGGGAAATTGCAGAAATTTTAGGACTTGGTGTCCCTACTGGGCTAGTGGAATGGAGGAAGCCCCTGCACCAAAGCTTGGCTTTTGGAGCAGCATTGTGATTGTGCCTTGCTATGTCAAATAGACCAAGATGAGGTGTCCAGGGGAACTATTCCATACAGTCCTTGGGCCCAAATAGCTGTGGGTGATATCGGGCCCCTGAGTCACCACCTTGCCAATCCCAAGAACCAGGCAGGGGACTTCCTCACACCAGCTATGAAAGGATTATGTTCAATCTCTCTTTCCCAATCTCTTCCTTTAGAAGAGGATACCTATTCATTGTTGACACACTATTGTAAGTGTGTTCTTGAAATTTAACGTGTTGCAAGATCAAAATATAAATACATGTATTAAATATGTAGTGTATCTTAGCTATCTGACCATCCAAAATATGTGCCTGGTCAGCTCACTGCTGTCTATATTTGGTCAACAGTTTTGTCTACCTCTTAACCTTGTAATGGAATAATTCACTTCAGAGGAATGAGATACACAGCACTTGCAACACTGTGTTGGTTGCTCTTGGTTTCCTCAATGTTATTGTTTCAAAACAATTAGTCCCTACTATGATAAGAATATCCAAAAAATAAATGTTGTCATTGCCTTTAATGATATGGGTACCATAAGGTAAGTACATTCCTCAAAGCCACTTGAATCACTATTTCCTATAAATAAGTTGTAGCAGTATTACTGGAAAGTACCAGAATATGTGGAAACAGACAGGCTGGGAAATCCCACACCCAATAACAGAAATAGTCAAAGAAATGGCAAAGCCCGCTTTATTAACACTCCACATAAAGCAGGGACCGCTGCTAAGTGCACTAGTCTCAAGAGCGCTCAAAGGTTTCAATACAGAACAGCGAATTATAAATGAAAAACACGTCATAACTGACATAATACTACAATCTTAGTTCTAAAAACCTATGGGGTCAGGGTATTGGTAAGGGATCAGTATTTCAGTAAATTCAGCAAGTCACACGTCCCTGCAGCGTAAATACCCTTCCTTCTCTCTAATGCGGCTACGCCATCCACTTTATACCAGATGGCCACTCATTACTGTTAAATTTAAATGTTAGCAAGCTGTATGTGTATATCGTTTGTGTTGCATTTAACTGTATACATTTGGTTATGTCTTTATGGTGCAACCAAAATTCTTTGTGTCTAAATGCATGTTTGATGTAGTGTCCGTGTTTCTACATGGTGAATGCATATCTGCTTCATGTCTAATGTACTTGCTTGTGGCAGTTAGTAGTGAGTTCACTCCTTCTTTTCATCTTTAGTTGCATCAGGTTAATTTCTTCTTGTATTTGTTTAGGATAAGGCCAATATGGTTGCCTTAACACATATAGTTTCTCACCTTTACGGTATTGGGTCGGGGAGGGGCAGTCGCCATGAATTACGTATTCATCTGTCTCTCAACATTCCACCCTCTAGTTGAGTCCTCAACCACATTCTCACTCCTGCCCTCCTCCGTGTAAGGTACTTTGGGTATCCATCATCAAAAATACTTTTATTCTGCATTTGAACCTTTAAGTTATAAAATACAATTCCTACAAAAAGAATACAAATGTAAAAATATTCACAGTTGATAAAAGAGATCCATACAATGACACTATTTACAACATAATGGGCAAATAGGACCAGAAATTACAATACAAACTAGTATAGCTACTGGACTTCGCAATAAATATTCCTGCTGTTGTTTGTCAATGTTTGGCTATGATCCTGCCAAGATATAGGTGCAGTGACTATCGGGTCGAGCAAAGCTCGCAGCCACCGAATCTCACTCACCCATATTTAAGTTGGCTGGGCCATACTTAATAATCCAGCCTCTCAACAGCCAATGCACTGGAAGGGATCCAAGCCTAAAGCGGATATAAAGAGATTTCTCGAAGGACACACGAGTGGAGTCGAAGTAAGTCTTGAACCCCAGCTCTATTGAGGTATTAAGGTATTTCCCACCAAACTTCAGTTTTGTAGCATCAAATCTAATTTTATAGTACATTTGCTTTTTAACCTTGTTTCTTAGATCAGTCAAATTCCATACCGATGGTACCTGGGGTTCACTTCATAGCTCAGGCATTTCTAATCCTAAGAGACAGTCATTCACATGTACTAACCACTTTAAGCTTTTCCCCCCTTGATGGCTCATTACACGTGACAACACCTTCCTATGCACTTCCAACCCTTCCCCATTACAAATCCTGGCCCAGAACATAACTTTTTATAAACAAAGGGGTTCCTGATTTATATCCCTGGTCCTCCAGTCTAAATACTTTGAAAACGCACAACGATGGACCCCTGGAAAGGGAAAGGCACTCTTTATACATTTATCTTTTTAATTATACCAATAAATGTCACTATATTGTATCACATTATTTGTATTATTATCATATACACATATAATGTCAGTTCATAAAAACAATATCTCAACATTTCATACAAAATTCAACTCACGTACAATCACTCCTACCATCCATTCAAAAATCACTTTAATAAAAAATGTTCATATCACACCTATCTCTATGACCACTTGGTCAGCAATATATATATTTACACTGTAAAGTGCCCTCCAATTGACTTGTAGATGGTTCTATCTATGTATAATCAATTACACAGATCTAGTTGTCGACACGTGTTTCGGCTGTCTGTTTGGACTTCAACATATTTGTCCACTTGGTAAAGCAGCCTTCATCAGGACCAAAATGGGGAATTCAGTCATTCCCATTCAACAGAGTAGGGTGAGTTTACAACACCTAAAAAACAATAAAAATCATTAACAATCTAAAATCAACCCATTCCCTGCTTGTTAATCTGTCACTTTTAATGTGAATTAACATGATTCTCAACAGTAACCATTAAATCACCATTTTTAATGTTATTGCTTAACATAACAAACATGCTGATACTTTGGAAAAAATCCTCCTCACATCCATGTGTGAAAGCAAAAAACTTTTACCCTCACCCCAAGGATGCAAAAAATATCTGTAACCTATTCAATTCAGGTTATAGTTTGAACTCTAACAACAAAATACTTACTCAAAAACATGTAAAAAAAAAGTTCTTGATATCGCCTTTAAGTCGTTGCAACGTATCCTCACTGGATCAGAAAAGGTTCCTTATTCCCGAATAGTCTGGTCATATGCTCCTTAGTCACCCTATAATGGAAAACGTATATATGGGCTAAATATATATCCATGTCTGCCCTTACAATTACCATCGCTGCAGTACATCCGGATACTTACATTAAAGATGAAAAATGCAGTCCGTTAAAAACTAATTCTTGATTGTATATACAGGCTCCCAAACTTGGTCTTCCTTTCTCAAACTTCTATAGATTAAGCCGCCACAAACTTCCTAGTGCGACATCATAAAAAACATCATTAGTTACGGCAAACTCTCTAGCATCTACATCACAGAGTCATTCTCATGTGGTGCCAGGATATACTTTCCCCTGTATTTCTAGAAATCCACTAGCGTGTAGTGGGTATTTACTAACGACTCACTCAGCCTCTCATTTCATAATATACCTCCACATGTAAGGAAGGGCCAGTCCCTGTATGATATTCCCCATATTATGGCGCTCGAAGGCACGTTCAGTTTGACTCGTTGTGCATAGTGAACCCTACTATCTTATACTTTGTACATATACCTGAGACTAAAAGGATCACGGCATACATGTGGCAAACTGACTCTTTATTCCAATACACATACATGAGATAACATAACTCCCTGTTTGTATTTAAAAAGGCCCCTGGGAACTTCATGGTAAAGTCAAATAGTCACACAGCGTGTATTCACCCTTAAGGACATTGGACGCCGCTCTTAAACTGCCACCTCTTCAGGTACCGAATCTCTGCTTCCCCCAGATACCGTCGCCTAAAGATTGAAGACGACGCGTTGCTATGTAGCTAATTTATACCGTGCCGCATGGAGGTAGAGAGAGGACTCACATCGCACAGTTATTTCTTATTCTTTTTTACTTTCTAAATCTGGCAGTACACTATCTAGATATGCTCCGCATGCATCATTTAACAATCACGTGGGACGCAACACCATGTGTCTATATTGTGCAAAGTGGCATAGAAATTTGAGCCTGGAATTTACCCGAAACACACAATAAGTTTCTCAATAGTGAACCAATATGCAGCCTCAAAGGCAGGTGGGCATAGAGGCCTCTGATCGTGTTAGACAGGGGCTCCAGGATTTCTTTTACTGTTCATTAATTTCCATTTGCTGTGAACCACTGTAGATAAAAAAGATGAGGTACTATGCATGCCTGGAGAAAACTCACTTAAGTATGGTTTCTTATTGGTGCAATGCCTCAAAACCAACTCAAACTTATGTATACTGGCTATTATGCACATAAAGGAGACCTTGAATACAGGGTGTGACTCTCTTCTACTGTGTCCCGGTAGTCTTGGCTATAATCATGTGAGGAAAAATGTGATAAACACAAATAATATGGACTCTCATGCAATTCCTACATTCCAGCAAAGTGTGGGAGATCTCCAACAAATTAGCAGGTTATAAGTGCATTCCATTCCACAAAAATACTGAATCCATGTTTCACTGTGCCTAATCTGTAAATCCAGTGTTGTTCTATTCCATGTAGGACCCTCGCCATATCGCCACCCCTCTTTTGTGGTCTGACACTTTGTAGGACAAACCATTTCAAATCAATGTCCTTATGTTTGTGTTGGATAAAGTGGTCCACTAGAGGTTTATCTGTCACTCTGTTATGAATGCAGCTGCGATGTTCACCAATATGTTGCCTGACCTCTCTGGTCGTTTTGCGCACATATAATAGATCACACTGGCAACTAATTATATATATCCCGGTCCTTGTTCTGCTGCAACCTTATTGTCCCATGGTTGAACTACAGCCGTGCCTCAGTAAGGGGGCAAACTACACAGTTACCACATTTGTGATGTCCTACTATTGGTGGTAAACCCCACTGGTTTAATACAGTTTGTTTCTGGATCTTTTCTGCATATATATGCACCAATTGTTGTTTCAGGTTTTGATTTTTCTTAAAGGCAAACATCGGTCTTTGCTGCAAACTTCCTGGCTGTTTGATTAAATCCCGATTCCGATTTACTATCTTTTTGACTTCATTGCTCACCGGATTAAAGGTAGTCACACACACTAGTCTTGCTTAGGTCTTTCCCGGGGCACTAAACAGGTGTTTCTATTTGTGTTAGAGGCCCTCTTCAAATTGTCCTTGATAAGTTTTTTGGGGTACCCTCTTACCAACAACATTTTTCTCAATTCTTCTGCATGCTTTTTAAATTTATCTTTGGCAGTACATTTTCTATGGATGCGCAAGAACTGACCATAAGGTAAGTTCTGTCGCAACCTTGTAGGATGGAAGCTTAAAAAAAGAAGGAGGGTATTTTTGTCAGTTGGCTTTCGGTAGAGTGTTGTAACCAGCTTACCATTGGATTTTCGATTAAGCAGATCTAAAAAACGAACTTGTGTTTTGTGTCAGTCCATCGTAAATTTAATATGTGTGTCGCATGTATTCAACCATTGATAGAATCGTACTAGTGAATAACCTGTGCCCCTCCACACAATGAACACATCATCGATGTACCTGTACCAGGCCCTTAGGCCTAGGTACAGGTCATCTTGTTGTTTCAAGAGATTCTCTCTGCCCGAAATAAATTTCTCCTCAAAGTCCACCATGAACAGATTGGGAGATCGGGGGCAAAAGTTGCCCCCCTGCTCACTCCCTTCCGTTGTTCATTTAAAGTCTGTTTAAACAGAAAGAAATGTTCTGTCATGGCTATACGGGCACATTCCAAGACAAACCCTGTTGGTGGTACAGTGGGCTCAGATCGTTTATCCAAAAAGGTTCCCAACACATCCAGACACTCCATCTGGGGAATGGACATGTAAAGGGACTCCACATCCATAGTGGCCAAAATATCCTCTGTGATTATTTCTAGGTTTTGTATGATCCTGATCATATCACTTGAGTCTTTTACATACAATGGCATTATCTGGACAAAGGGTTTTAAAAAGATTTCAACATACACAGCTAGTGGCTCTAGGAGTGAGTCAATTGATGCCACTATCGGTCTACCTGGTGTGTTAGTCTTATTCTTATGGATCTTTGGCAAGATGTAAAAGGCAGCCTTTGTGGGGTAACATTTCCTCCGAAAATGACCCTCCTCGCTACTTATCCAAAATTCCTTTTCTGCGTGTGTCATGAGACTCTGAATCTCCTCTTGTAGTCTAGGTGTGGGGTCATGATCTAATTTCATATAAGACTCTTCATCGCTCAAGAGACGTATACATTCTCTCTCAAAGTCTAATGTTGATAAAATCACTATTCCACCACCCTTATCTGCAGGTTTTATTGTAATCTCTTCCATATCACATAACCTTTCAAGGCTTTCTCGTTCGCCCTTAGTCAAATTATCAGGGGCGTAGTTCTTCTTTTTGATAGCTCTAAGGACTTAATTCGTGAGCCTATTCTTGAATGTCTCAATTTCAGGTGGACACGCATTGGGTACATTTCTATGCCACTTTGCACAATATAGACATATAAAGGATAATTCATGGAATAAATG
The DNA here is from genome assembly GCF_040938575.1 of Ambystoma mexicanum. Lineage (NCBI taxonomy): Eukaryota > Metazoa > Chordata > Amphibia > Caudata > Ambystomatidae > Ambystoma > Ambystoma mexicanum. The sequence goes on from NC_090939.1 coordinate 686,505,977, forward strand.
TGTGCCGAAAAGGGGAGCGCACGCTTGAAAATCGCAGCGCACGCGTGCTAAAGCCGTGCACGCAGCCGTTCGTCGAATCATGGAATGCGCTGTGCGTGTAAACCCTGGGATGTGCGCCAAATCCGTGGGTGCCGCACGCGGGTGCACACGTCGCCAAATGCTGTGCGCGACAAGGAAAGCGCACGTGTAGCGCACACAAGAAAAGGGGGCGTAACACGGGGCGTAACACGCGGAATGGGGAACAACACTGAAAATGTGGGCGTTACGGGGGAAGTACAGGAGGTAAATGCTCGCAACGCCCCACACGCACGCTAACAACACGTATTCATGGAATCGAATACACTTCCCCAAAGTGCTAAGTGTCATTGATTGCACCCATGTGGCTTTAAGTCCTCCCAGGGCCACTGAGCACATCTATCGAAACCGCAAGCACTGGGATTCCATCAATGTACAGGTTGTATGTGATGCCAAGGGAATCATCACCTCAGTATATGCCAACTATCCGGGTCCAGCCATGATAGTTTCATATTCCGAATGTCACCCCTATACTGGGACCTGGAAGCTGGGAGGCATGGCGACACATGGCTAATTGGTGAGTAGAAATGCCTCTGCATATGCATGCATGTCAACACTGAGAAATGGGAAAATCCCACTAATGACAACCATTATCACCTCCCCAGGGGACAGTCCCTACCCTCTGAGCACCTACATGATGACGCCAATACAGAACCCCACCACACCACCCGAGGTATGATACAACACAGCCCATATTGCAACCCGGGGCATAGTGGAGCGCACATTCGGAGTGCTGAAGTCACACTTTCGCTCCCTTGACTACTCTGGTGGGCAGCTGCTATATGCGCCCCAAGTAGTGTGCAGGATCATAGTGGCAGTATGTGTCCTGCACAACATTGCAACCCAGCGGGCCGTGCCGGTGGACATGGTGGTGCCCCCACATCCCCAACCACATGCACGGCCGCTGCACATGGGAGGTGAAAGGGCACGTGGTGAGGCAGCCCGTACCCAGCTTGTGGCAAATTTCTTCACCTAAAATCCCACCCCTGTGGAGCGCATACAGGCCTGGCACATACCAGCTGACAATTTATGATGATGACAAAAGGGACAGTCAACTGTCACAACCATACCACCCAGAGATTGGTTACCTGAAAGTGCTACATTTTGGGCATCTCTAGCTACTTGAACACACCCAATGCTGTGTCAATAAAAGGCACACATTCATGCAGCATGAAGGACTACCCCCTTGCAAAATACTACATCCAAATAGTGGCATGTCACCCAACCCCTCCCTAACCCCATCTCAGCTACCCAACACACCATGGCATGGCATGCAATGTGAAAGCAACCAAATGAATGCACAACACATGACACAAGTGTCACAAAGTGCACCGTCCCAAATGGAAACAGGCCAGAGACAATTTCCTCTCACTAATAAAAAAAAACATCATCGACCCCTTCCAACTGCAGTGTGTTGCTGGTAGCCAAATGTGGCAGTGTACTGCATGCAACATGAACTGCATCTGCAATGGAGACAGGCTCGTTAAGACATGAAGAAGTTACATGTATATATGCAAAAATTCCTCTATGTAAAACCATATACAAATCCACCATGAAGTGGAGAAATGAACACCAATCCTCACTAGGGATGTATACACAGTTTGGACTACAGACTGCCCACAAAACGTATGGGAGCCCAATGCCTCTGTGTAAGTTACTTTCGCTTGGTCACACGCTTTGCGAGCCCATGGAAAGGGGAAGCAGGAGGGGCGTGTGTGTCAGAAACCCGAGTTTCTAACACAAAGACAGGACAAGCCTGCATGTGCCAAGCTGGAATACACAGTGGACGCCTACGGGAGCCACACAAAGCAACACTCTGTAACATGAATTCACAATCTGAAAGAAAATGGTTATGAACAAAAAAGTAAAAGCAAATTAAATAAAGGAAAAGAAAAAGTAAATGTAAAGTAAACCAGATAAATAAAATAATAAACGAAAAATCAGAATACAATTTAACTTAAAAAAAGTATAAAAATTAAAATAACAAACTACAAATGAAAAAAAAAAATTGAAAATAATAAATAGAAAAAAGAAGATGAAAAAAACATAATAAATGAATTAAATACTAATTTAATTTTGCAATTCGGAATGAAATTTGAAAAAACCAAAAGAAAAAAAAAATCAAAAATGTCCATGTGTCGACCAGGGGGGGAGGCCACCCAGGAGGGAGGAGGTACAGGGTGCACCCCAACACCCACATGCGTGGATGTTGAGAAAAAAAAGAAAAAACACTCCATGGGCTCATGGCCTGCATGGCTACCCTACAGTGGGAGAACAGCCATCACTTTCATCAACTTCTGGTGGTACATCAGAAGGAGCGCGTGATATGGGAGGCAGACCACGCAAAGCCCTGGCATGCTCCTCCATGGCAGCAAGCATGCAGGTCTGAAAGGTTTGGTTCTGCAGGATGATGGTACGGAGATCCCCATGCAGCACCTCACGGGTAGCACGCATTTCTGCCTGCAAGGCCTCGCATGATGCCCGGATTTCCTCACGGGTTGCCTGGAGCTCAGCTGAGAGTGTGCGTGTTAGCTGCTCCAGCTGCTGTTCTGACCTTGTACTCTGGGACAACTCAAGTGCACCCAGAGTATCTCTGAGGGACGTGTGTTTTAACCTCAGGGCATCCCTGTGTGCCTGTGACTCTGCAGATATGGCTGTGCGCAGAGTCTCCAGAACAGCCCGTCAGTCCCTGTTGGACGCCAACATGTCCTCCCTGTGTGAGCGACACATGGACTATGTTGCCTGCTGCTGGAGCTCCACCTGCCTTTCAGGGGGAGAATGGAAGTGGCCACCCTTTCCATGGCCTGCACCATCATCGCACATGATGCCCCCTGTTGTGCTGCAATAGTATATATGGAGTTGTCCCACAGAGTATTGCCTGGTGGCGCACGGTCACCGCGTTGGCAGGCACCACACCTGTTTGGGGCAAGGTGATGTGCACCTTGCTGTGCTGGCACTGCCTGAGGCTGCAGGACTGCATTCCTCCTTTGATCTTCTGGCCCAGGAACAGGAGCAAATATAGTGGAGTGTGACCCTGCATCCGTAACAGCCACAGGCGGACTTTCCGACACTGAATGGCCCATAGCGGGGTCTACCCCCAGTGCAGGTGGGTTGGACAGAACAGCATCCCTGCCAGAAACACTCACCTGCGACGGGACATTTGTCTCAATGGCAGATTCAGCACCTGAGCTGTAGAGGTCTGCGGGTGCGTACCCAGTGACACCCCTGGACAGGATGGTTTGTTGGAGTAATGGAATTTCACCCACCACCACCCCACATCCTCCACTGGTACCTGGTTGTGGCTGTGAGCACTCCTGCCTCTGCGCCATCTCCTCCTCCTCAACAGCATCTTGTTCCTCATCACCTGCAAAAACATAAAAGAAAAGTAATGAAGACAAGCATGAGCAGCATAGCCCACACACATAGGCATCACAAGGTACACATCGAATACATAAATGACACATGTCACACTTGACAATAACTATGGCATGCATGCACTGGCAATGAAGTGGAAGGGGAGCCTAAAAGCAGCCACTGAGGACTCCAAGATGCATAGCACCGGCATCACACATTAGCCTGTGAGTGGCATGGACAATCCACATACATGACACATGCCAGCACACAGATGGCACGTAGCATAGCCATGGCAGATTTGACAAGGACACCCAGATGTTAATATATGAGTACTGTCACCCAACCATGTGAGCTAGACATCATGAAATAGAACATGCAAAACAGTGTGACAAAACATGCATGTGCCACACCCTGCAACAAAGCCAGTGCTCACTAATGCAGTGATGGGAGGCACATGGATACATCAATGGTTGGTCACTTGGACATGACAGAACACAATTGTCATGTTGAACATTCAAACAGGGCCCCGAAGTGATTGTGTGCAGGGTATGTGTAGGTGCACAATACTCAAACCGCCTTGATTGATTAAATCATTCCCATAATCAGTAAAGAAATGTGGGGCATTGTGGGGTGTAATCTATGTCTGAAGTATGTTACATTTGGGCCAGAACGGCACAAAAATGTGTGGTAAAGATGCAAAGGATTTCATCAATCTGGCAGAATGAACAGGAAAACAGTTTGAACAATGTTGTGCCATGATGGCAGTTGCAGGGCAAGTGCAGTAATCAGGTGCAAATTGTCAACTGCGGTCAGAAGGGATACTGTAAAACCCAAACCCAAGGCGGGGGGATGGTTTGGAGGCACCACATGGGTGACCCATAGCAGTCATGACTACACAGCCTCACCTGGCACTCAATCAGAACACATCACCCAAGCAACATACACATGGTTTGCACACACTTGCATGGCCACTCACCGGACATTGCCTCAAGATCGGGTAGGTCTCCCATGCCTTGGATCTGATCCTCTGTGATGAAGCCTCCAGCGATAGACTCATGTTCTGTGAGTACTTCCTCCTCTGGTGGAGACCCACTGCCAGTCACCAGAGTAGAGGCATGATTGGAAGCCAGCTTGTTCTTTGCCCTGCGTTTGAGGTCATTTCACCGCTTATAGCAATCATCAGCTGTGCGCCTCACACATCCAAGGGAACTAATCTGGTCCGCGATGCACTGCCAGTGGGCCCTTTGTTGAGCAGTCATAGTCTTGCACCCTGCAGTCACCAGCATTTCGCCGCCATGGGCCGACACGTACCCCACAAGTGCGTCTAGTTCCACATCATTGAAAATACGCTTCCTTGACATGCCGGAGGGGGGAGCTGTGCCTGGGGTCCCAGCCTGTTCCGCAAGAGCAGCCTTCTTCCTCTTGAGAGGTGGTGCGGACCCTGAGTGGCTTAGGCCGCTCTGGTTGGTAGGGGCTGAAGGGCAGGTGGACAGGGCATGGAAGTAGCCAAAGGCACGATGACCAAAGGACTCACTGCAGGCATTGGCTGCTGGGTGATGTTGGCAGGACCAACCTCGGTGTGATGGACTTGGGCGAACACTGTCCCTGCTGGGTGACTCGGAGCTGGGTTAGATTGAGCTGCAGCTGCCCCTGCAGCCTCCTCACCCTGGATACTTGGGGCAGCAGCTGACATTGCTGCCCCAGATCCACGTGGCCTGGTGACAGCAACTTTCACTGCCACACGTGGCTTTGACTTGGTGACACGGAAGTCAGCTTGGGAGTCATCCTGTGCCGATTCGGTTGACAATATGGGCCGGGTTAACAAGGCCTGAGCTGGGATGGTGTCAGCTGCATCTCCCCGACCCATTGGGGGGGGCATAGGTGTCCCTGATTGGTCCTCCACACAATGGCCTCTTGGGCCACCCTGCACATCCTGGCCACGTCCCCTACCGCAGCTACCTCTTGGAGGTCAGGCACCTTTCCCTCCCTTACCACTTGGTCGCCTCCCAACCATGGCACTGATGTTCTTGTGCAAATGGGATGTGCAGTAAACAATTGTCCTGGGCAATTGGGGTGAAAGGGGCAGGGTATTAGATGGAATACGTACCCTAGTGCTCTAGCAAGGCTGTCTGTGACCCCTAGGTGAAGATGATGGGTCACGCAACGCTCAGGCACCCCGAAAATAAATTTTAACGTGCATGCGACCCCTGGTAGCCCACGTGCATGGAAAAAAGAACCTGCACTATGCTGTGGCACCCAGAAACACAAAAATAAGCATACGCGTGGTACATGCAGGCTACAATGAACTTTGACTGGGTGCGCGACACACGGGGGCAACCACAGTTGAAAAATATGTACGCGACTCACCATCTGCCTGGAAAAAGAACGTGAAAAAGACGCGCGTATGCGCGTTGGCAACACCCCTGCCAAAAGAAGATTTGAACGCTGTCTGAGTATACCAGGAGTACGAACTGGAACCGTTGTGAAGTAATCGCGTGTGAACCGACAAGAAGTACAAGAATCAGCCGCTCGCTCTCCACAAAAAGCACGTACAAGAAGATGGCGTACTATGCGTACCTTTTAACCCAGCCCACAGGTGCGACGTCACTTACGCGCATACGTGCTAAGGGCCTTTCATCCAATTACATGCAGTGACACCCGGATGTGCAGTTTTTGCACGTGTACAATCAACATGCACCCGTGTGGAGGGAAACGCCCGCGCGCATAACGTCACAGACGCGCTTACGTGTAAGGGCCTTTCCTCAAATTAAATGCTGACGTGCTATTTTTTCACGTGCTAATTCACTCCGTATCAAGCTGGCCACGCGACAACACACGGAAGACCACGCTCCTGCCCAGAAGGCCATTTTCCTGCCCCCCAGAGCCACGAGCATGCTCCCACCTGCCATCTGCTGCTGCCTGCTTGCCTGCTGGCCATGTGCCCTGCTAATTGGTGCCTGCACGTCAGCCATCTTCAGGGGTCCAGTTGATGTGACCACCCCTGCTGGAACAGAAGACTCCCGACTGAAGTTCCATCACTCCACAGCCCAGCACCAGGACCCAGTTGCCCACCCACACCTGCCTCGGGGGTTGCCATGTCGGGGGAAACACAATCGGAGACCACTGGCAGCCCCCAGCCAGAGAGGCAGAGGGCTACCAGCTTCAGTGCCGCAGAAGTTGGTATCCTGGTGGACCAAGTCCTGGTGCATTATGATGCCCTCTTTGGAAGTTCACGCGCCGACAATGAAGGACGGAAGAGGATCTGGAAGGACATCGTGGCTGCCATCAACGTGGAGGGGGTGGCAGCCCGCGACATGGCACATGTCCGGAAGTGCTGGGAGGACTTCAGGTCCAGGACCTTCAGCAAGGCCCGGCGCCTCTTGAAGGCAAAGCATGCAGAGGGGTGCCGGGTTCGCCTTACCAACATCCAGATGAGGGTCCTGGAAAGCATACACCCAGCGCTCCACCTCCAGGTCCTTCAGATGCCGACCCGTCCGGAGTCGACCGGTAAGTGTACATGCGTACTGTTTGGACGCAGTGCACGTTGAGGTGTGCCAGGAGTGTGCAGGTTGGACATATGTCTTGAAAGGGCCATTTACGAATGTGTGTGTACAGGGACATGAGCCTGCCGCATGTGAGTCCAGTCATGTGTGAGTCACATCAATGGTGTATGTGTTTAAATGCATGATGGACAAATGCATGTGTCGGTGCACACGTGTTTACATTTCTGTGTATGTACTATGGCATGGTTGGGGTGTAACACATGGATGATGGTTCCACCTTCATGTACATGCACGGTGTACATGTGCGTGTGTGTGTATTTGACAGGTGTGCAACTGTGATACACCATGGATGCATGCGAGACACCGACATGTAGGAGTCTGATTGGCAGATGTGACATAGTTGCCGATGATTTCACTGTGACAGGTGGTGGAGATGTACAGATGCATGTTTGTTTAGTGGCATGTGTGCATGTTTGTTTAGTGGCATGTGTGCATGTGTTTGGCACTCCCCGTGTTGCATGTGACATCAGGCTGACCTTTGGATGCTCATGCTGTTGTATGTGTATGGATGGTGCTGCCTGCTGCATCATTCCAGTTAATTTGTGCATGTGTGTGTGGGTTCAAATGATATGTGTGTTGGGGAGTGTGATGCCATCTGTAAAGTTTGAGACTGCCACTCATGTGCAACTGTCATGTGTGTATCAGACCATTGTGCAGTGCCCTGATGCCTTTGTTTTGTCTCTCCCCGTCTGTAGCGTCAATTGATGAAGAGGGTGGAGACGGTGCTCTGCAGCACAGCGGCAGGGATCCCGCCGCCAGCCGGAGAAGCAAGGCCCAGCTCCCATCCCGTGTTGTCATCTCGTCGGGGAGTGAGGAGTCTGGTGCCGCGTCCGCGCCCGCAGCTGCTGAGGGTAGGTCCTAGAGGCGGAGGTTGGAGTTGGACTCCTCGGCAGCAGAAGGGGCAGCTGAGACCCCACAAGGGCCTATGGTGGAAGATGGCACGGAGTCATCCAGGTTGTTGGGGGGTTTGGTTGAGGAGGAGGCAGTGGAAGGGCCATGCACGGGGCCTGGAAGGGGGGATTCCACTGGTGCTAGTGGTGCAGTCCTGGGGCAGGGACAGGAGACAGCACAGGTGGCCGCGGAGGTGCCTGTGTGTAATCCTGTCCCCAATCCTGTGACTGCATCATCCGGCACCAGCAGGGATGCCTTTGTCCAGACCGGTTTTAGTGAGGGGATGCCCATACAACAACTGGCCTTCCTCTCCATGCGGACATGGCAATCCGGGACCGTGTTGAGCCTGTCCTGGCTGGGGTGGCGTTGCGTCAACGTGGCATTCGGGATGACGTGCAGGGTTCCCGTGTGGACAATGCACATTATTTCGGATGCCTTGTTGACCGCGTCGACCTACTAGGATGGGTCACCAGTGCTGGGTTCCTCCGTGTGCTGGACTTTCTACCGACCCCCTCCTCAGCTGAACCCCCTATGCACCAGTCGTCCTCCGTGCCATCTTCCTGCCCAAGTATCACCTGGGTACCCTGTGGAGGTGCCCCTGACCCAGCGGCCAGGCTGGTGGAGGACACATCCCTGCCACAGTCGGGAGTCGGAGGTCCAGCAGGGGTGGCCACTGCAACAACTGGACACCAGCAAGAGGAGGACGTGCAGGCATCAACAGGCAGGGAACATTCACGGCAGTAGCAGGCTCAAGGTGGGAGCGATGATGGCTCGGGGCTATCAACATCACAGGGGCAGGCATCGGCCAGAGGGCAGGAGGACCCTGGATTGGGAGTGTCTTCCGTGTGGCAGCGGTTGGGCTGGCAAATAGATGCAGAGCAACGGCAGGCAGAAGAGGCACGGCTCACTATGGTCAGGGCGGAGAACTCCATGCGCAGGGTGTTGAGGCGGGCTGAGTGCTTCGAGGAAATTCTCAGGGAGTTGGAGGTGGACATGGCTTTATCCCTGTGAGACCTCGGGGGCCAGGGAAGAGGCCCACCTCCAGGACGTTGAAGAGGAGTTTGATGATTCCCTGGCCCGGAACATCAACAAGTGAGCCGTTGGACTTGTCCGCCGCCTTTGTAAATAGTTCTGTAGGTGTAAATTTCCTTTCTTTTTTTTTCCTTTGGGGCGCATGGACTATGCCCCGCTTTTTTGTATATAGTTATTAATTAGGTAGGATTAAGTTAGGTTTCCTTTGGATTGTTGGGCTCATGGACCCTTGGATGTTCATTTGTAAATAGTTTTGGAGCTGGATTTCATTTTCTTGGACCCATGGTGGAATACTTTGCTTTTTTTGAACTCTGATTTTTGTTTGATGGACGGACCCATTGGAGCCATTTTACTTTGGATTTTATTGGTTACAGCATTCATTTTCTTTTTTCTTTTATGGACTTCCGGACTTGGAATATTTTTTGTTGTTGGTGTGTGCCTTTGTTTTATTCATTTGGTTTGTTCTTCAATACACTTTTTTCTATACTTTACTTGTGTGTTCTTCTCTCATTTGTTTTGTGCATGTCACAATGTGGTTTTTCACAGTCATGTGACACCATTGTGTGGGTCTGAGGGACATGTATTCATGGGCATGCTGGTTATTTATTTTCTATCATGACATTGGGAATTCAATGTGGAGTGGATGGAATGCTTGGTTGGGTCTTTGGACTGGGGTGGGGTGGGGTTTGGGTGGCCATAAGGGGCATGGGTCTGTAGTGTAATGACGTGTCACGTGTGGGGACATGAGTCGGGGCCTGTTGGCAGGTGCCCGTGAGTGGGTGGGGGACATGAGTCGGGGCCTGCTGGCAGGTGCCCGTCAATGGTGGGTGGGTGGGGGACATGAGACGGGGCTCACAAGTGCGCTCACAAGTGCATGGTGCCATGTGGGTTGCCTGCAGGGCATGTTGAGGGTTGTAGGGTACTCCCCTGTGGTGTGGGCTGCATGCAGGGCATGGGCAGGGGGAAAGGCCACACCCGGGAGGGGCCACAATGCAAAATTGCATGTAAAACTTCCTGCGCACCCCCCAAATACATGCACCCCACTCGCACAAGGCCTATCGCGTGTGAAACTTCCCGCGCACCCACGAAATAGACGTACCCCACTCGCACAAGGCCTATCGCATGTGAAACTCCCCGCGTACCCCCGAAATACACGTACCCCGCTTGCCCAAGGCCTATCGCATGTGAAACTCCCCACGCACCTACGAAATACATGTACCCCACTCGCACAAGGCCTATCGCGTGTGAAACTCCCCGCGTACTCCCAAAATACACGTACCCCGCTCGCCCAAGGCCTAACGCGTGTGCAACTCCCCGCACAACCGCAAAATACATGTACCCCACTCGCACAAGGCCTATCAAGCGGGAAACTCACTGCGTACCCCCGAAATGCACATACCCCGCTCTCCCAAAGCCTATCACGTGTGAAACTCCCTGCACACCCACAAAATACACGTACCCCACTTGCGCAAGGCCTATCGCGTGTCAAACTCACTGCGTACCCCCGAAATACACGTACCCCGCTTGCCCAAGGCCTATTGCGTGTGAAACTCCCCACACACCCACGAAATACACGTACCCCACTCACACAAGGCCTATCGCATGTGAAACTCACCGCGTACCCCCGAAATATACGTACCCCGCTCGCCCAAGGCCTATTGTGTGTGAAACTCCCTGCGCACCCACAAAATACACGTACCCCACTCGCACAAGGCCTATCGTGTGTGAAACTCCCACGTACCCCTGAAAAACACGTACCCCGCTCGCCCAAGGCCTATCACATGTGTAACTCCCTGCGCACCCCCAAAATACATGCAGGCACCCCATTCACCCTGGAATGCCCCACAGGCAGCCCACTCACCCTCCCCATGCCCCGCAGGCAGGCCATCCACCCTGAGCATGCCCCACAGGCAGCCCACACCACAGGGGGTGCTTTTTCTATGCAATTTACCTGCTGTGAGCAGGGTATGCGTATTCCGAGGGGTGCACGAGTACATTTTCACGTGTTTTTTCTGCCGTGAGTGGGGTACGCGTAGTATTTTCACGCGATTACAGTGTAGCGGCCCTGTAAGCTGGTCCAGGTTTAGCGCGGGCCTTTGCACTGCATTGGGGATTTCAATGGCTTTTCCTTGCTCAAGGGGCGTTCTTGGGGGCGTAACTGGCGCTGTGTGATGTTCTCTGCGCCAGCGCTGAAAATGGCTTGGAAATTCGATGAATATGCAGTGCGACAGAATGCTGTTTAGCGCACCCAGCTGGCGCACGCTGGCGCACGCTCCCTCTCTGCGCTGCTCGTGTGCGCTGAAATCTATGAATTACCCCCATGGTGTTGCGTCCCACATGATTGTGAAATGATGCATGCAGAGCAGATCTAGATAGTGTACTGCCGGATTTCGAAAGTAAAAAAGAAGAAGAAATAAACGTGCAATGGGAGTCCTCTCTCTACCTCCATGTGGCACAGTATAAATGTGTTGTCTGCAATGTTTATGCGACGGTGTCTGGAGGGAGGGGAGATTTGGTACCTGAAGAGGCAGCAGTTTAAGAGTGGCGTCCAGCGTCCTTAAGTGTGAGTACACGCTGTGTGACTATTTGGCTTTACTGTGAAGTTCCCAGGGGCCTTTTTAAATACATAAAAGTAAAGAAAAGTGTCTAAATCTAAAGACACTCCCGTCCCCTGCACACCATAAAGGCTGATACAAAATCAGTCGAAGTGTTCATAATTTTTACTTCAAAAAAGTCAATATTCATACACATCAGAAAAAAACTTTTCACAACATAAATTATAGACCAGAAGACATCTGGTTAACATTGAAATATCATTCAAAGTTCAAAAAAGCCAACAAGAGATAAGTCAATAGTCCAATATAATGATTATAGCAAAAAAATAATAAAGAAAGTTAGCAAAGAACAATATTCTTGCGATGAACTGAAGGGCTCTACACGTTTCGTCTTTAATTAGTCTTTATTGGACTCTGTTTATACTTGGCTTTATTTAACACTTTAAGCAACTTGATTTCACATTCAACAGTTGCTGTTAGCAATCACTGCTTATATGTGGTGCCCGCTTGAGATAGGGACCGCGATTTCACCTCTATGACAATAGGCTATGGCCCGGCACTTTGTTCTGGTTTACACTTATACGCACTCGTTGCGGCTTTATACGGGATATTTTTTTCATTTTTTTACTGGACTTACATATTAGTTCCATGACAAACGCATTTCCGCGTCGGATCAGACTAAATTAGAATTATATTTTTAACTTACAGAGTTGTCTTGAATAATGTATATCCCTGTTTTTCTGAATTGTGTCATCTACTTTTGTGTGTTCTTACCGTTTGACAGGAATACTTGTATTTTGAGTTGGGTTGTGTTTCTGTGGAAACAAGTAATGCGGTCACATGCTTAAGTCACATGACTTGGCCACGTGACTTTTTATAGTCACGTGTTTAAACACCTTTATTCACAATATGTCACGTTTCTTATAACGTGACTCGGTCATATGATTTCCAAATAGATGCTATTTAAGCGTTAGTCTCTCTTAGAGGCTTCTTAGTACGAACAGTGACAGTGGACTCATATGGGAGTACATCCACAAATGAGTGGAGAGTCTTTGATTGACATATCGTCTACTCATGTGATAAAGAATTTAGTGAATGCGGGGATTTTTGCACCATTGGTAAGCATTATAATTAATTATATGGAGAACCTTAGGGTAGTTACTACGTGAGAGACTATATTTTAAGGATAGATATATTTTTGATCTCTCCATATAGGGTATCTAGAACATTTTGAAATTACCATTGTGCATCAATATTCTACCTATAGTGGAGTTTGTCCACTCCCGAATTAATTTGATCCATCGATGTGGTGAGCCAAGCATTGCTGCCACCAAGTTCTATTTACATAGGTAAATTTTGCTTTTTTATCCTTTTCTCTTTATTTACTTTAGTACCTCATTTTTCAAGGTCATTTATGTTCTTTTTTGGAGTCACACTCACAGTATGTTGGATGATGTATTCAGGCATTTGATTTCTACAATTTACATTGCATTTATATAATTATCAATGAATGTTATAGTACAAATTTGCTGCTCCATAAAAATGTTCAGTACATGTTCTGTGTTCTCTTCTCCTGTGTACTCTGTAAATATTATGTTATGTTTCTTGTAAACTGATGATTCTTAATGCATATCATTTCAGATCATTTTGCTCCTGAAGAAGGGGGTGTTCCCCGAAACGCGTAGATCCCTTCAGTTCATCCCAAGAATATTGTTCTTTGCTAACTTTTTTTATTATTGTTTTGCTATAATCATTATATTGGACTATTGACTTATCTCTTGTTGGCTTTTTTGAACTTTGAATGATATTTCAATGTTAACCAGATGTCTTCTGGTCTATAATTTATGTTGTGACAAGTTTTTTTCTGATGTGTATGAATATTGCCTTTTTTGAAGTAAAAATTATGAACACTTCGACTGATTTTGTATCAGCCTTTATGGTGTGCAGGGGACGGGAATGTCTTTAGATGTAGACACTTTTCTTTGCTTTTATGTATTTCACAAGCCCCGTGTCAGGGCCTGTATTCCTCCCCAGCACCCGAAATTATTAAGTTCTCTATCTAATTTTGAATATTTGACCATTAAATTGGTTGTGCACCTATCCATTCCTATATTTGTTTATGCCTTTTTAAATACAAACAGGGAGTGATGTTATCTCATGTATGTGTATTGGAATAACGAGTCAGTTTGCCACATGTATGCCATGATCCTTTTAGGCTCAGGTATATGTACAAAGTATAAGAGGGTAGGATTCACTATGGACAACGAGTAAAAATGAACGCTCCTTCAAACGTCGTAATATGGGGAATATCATACAGGGACTGGCCCTTCTTTACATGTGGAGTTATTTTATGAAATGAGAGGCGGAGTGAGTCGTTAGTAAATAACCACTACACACTAGCAGATTTCTAGAAATACAGGGGCAAGTATATCCTGGCACCACACGAGAACGACTCTGTGATGTAGCTGCTGGAGAGTTTGCCATAACTAATGATGTTTTATATGATGTCACACTAGGAAGTTTGTGGCGGCTCAATCTATAGAAGTTTGAGAAAGGAAGACCAAGTTTGGGAGCCTGTATATACAATCAAGAATTAGTTTTGAACGGACTGCATTTTTCATCTTTAATGTAAGTATCGGATGTACTGCTGTGATGGTAATTGTAAGGGCAGACATGGATATATATTTCACCCATATATACTTATCCATTATAGGGTGACTAAGGAGCATATGACCAGACTATTCGGGGAAAAAGGAACCTTTTCTGATCAAGTGAGGATACGTTGCAATGACTTGAAGGAAATATCAAGAACGTTTTTTTACACGTTTTTGAGTAAGTATTTTGTTGTAAGAGTTCAAACTGTAACCTGAATTGAATAGGTTACAGATATATTTTGCATCCTTGGGGTGAGGGTACAAGTTTTTTGCTTTCATACATGGATGTGAAGAGGATTTTCTCCAAAGTATCAGAATGTTTGTAATGTTAAGCAATAACATTCAAAATGGTGATTTAATGGTTACTCTTGAGAAACATGTTAATTTACATTAAAAGTGACAGATTATTAAGCAGGGAATGGCTCGATTTTAGATTGTTCATGATTTTTATTGTTTTTTAGGTGGTGTAAACTCACCCTACTCTGTTAAATGGGAATGACTGAATTCCCCATTTTGGTCCTGATGAAGGCTGCTTTACCAAGTGGACAAATATGTTGAAGTCCAAACAGACAGCCGAAACACATGTCGACAACTAGATTTGTGTAATTGATTATACATAGATAGAACCATCTGAGAGTCAATTGGAGGACACTTTACAGTGTAAATATAAATATTGCTGACCAAGTGGTCATAGAGATAGGTGTAATAGGTACGTTTTTTAAGAAAAGTGATTTTTGAATGGATGGTAGGAGTGATTGTATGTGAGTTGATTTTTATATTAAATGTTGAGATATTGTTTTTATGAACTGACATTATATATATGTATATGATAATAATAAAAATAATTGGATACGATATTGTGACATGTATTGGTATAATTAAAAAGATAAATGTATAAGGAGTGCCATTCCCTTTCCCAGCGGTCCATCGTTGTGCCAGAACATAACTGGTCTATTCAAAATCCGATCTGTGACCCTATTATTATCTAGTTCAAGGTGGACCAGGGCTGACGGTGCTGACATTGCTAGGAGTAATAATTTCTTTAGACATTTGTTTTCACATACACATAGAACATGGGAATTAGTATGTCCCCATAGTTCTGAGTCACACATGTCTGCTGGGACTGCTTGTTTATTATAAATTTGCAGGGCTGGTGAAATTGCTCCCCTTCAATGTTTAATAAAGAAGGACAAAATTCCACCACAGTATTTGTCGAGAGATAATAATGATTTTTTTAACTTGTGGTTCCCAATTACCAGATTCCTCAAACCGCACTCCAAGGTAATCATAATGTGAAATTTGTTCTATACTGTCACCACAGGCTCGTAGTTTTACTGCTCTCCTTTTTGCATGCTGCAGCCTAAAAACCATCACCTTACATTTTGCCATATTTAGTGAGAGGTGTAGTTCAAAGCATTTGTTTTCAAAGATGGTCAAGGCACACTTCAGGCCCTGGGTGTTGTAGTCAGGAGGACTGCGTCATCCGCATAGAAAAGGGCAGGATATTTGACTGTATACATCTTCGGGCTATCCTGGCACCACTCATCAATTCATCAATAATTTCTTGGATATAATTAATGAATAGGAAAGGGGCCAGGGTACAGCCTTGCCTTACTCCTATATTAACCCCGAGGTCCTGTGTCTGTTCACCCCTTGCCCCATACCTAACTGTGGCTGTGGTATCAGAATATAATGAACATACAATTGCAAACAGTTTGGACGGTGCTCCTCGCCTCTGCAGAAAATTCCACAGTTGCTCCCTTGAGACAGTGTCGAAAGCCATTTTTAGGTCTGGGAAAACAGCATAAAGATATCTTTTCTTCAGTGAAGTATATTTTTCAATAATCAGAAACAAGATAAAACAATGGTCTATCGTACCCCTATTTTGCCTGAAACCCCCCTGTAAATGAGCGATTATATTTTCACGGTCAGCCCACTCCTGGAATGGTTTCAATATTAATTTACCAAAGAGTTTACTGACTCCATCCAAGAGCAAGATGGGACGATAATTACTTGGGGAAATCTCTGCTCCCTTTCTTATAAATAGGTACTATTATAGTCCTATGCCAGGAGGCTGGGATCTTACCACTGCTAAGAATGGTATTAAACAATTTACACAGAACTGGAGCCCATTTCCCAACCTCATCCTTTAAAAAGGTTTACTGGGATTAAATCAGGGCCGGTTGCTTTATTGTTTTTCAGATTATTAATAGCAAACTCCACATCCCCTGTAGTAAAGGTAAGGGTGGCTGGGGTAAGTGGCTTATATACTATCGAACTAGGGGCCAATTGAATTTCATTTTGTTAAAGGTTAGAAAAATGAACAAGCCAATCACTCTCGCTGATGTTACTTGGCGACTCTCTATACCCCATCATGTTCTTCTCACTCACCAGTTTCAAAAAAGAGCAGGTGTCCCTGATCTGCAGGTCACCATATAATCTGTCCAATTTCTCATGTGGAAATAATTTTTTACACCCAATTAGCTCTTTATATTTTGTCCTTAATGCTCATAGTAGGACTCTGTCGCATCCCCATATCTTGGTCACCCCCCCCTCAGGTTACCTGCATGTCTTATGTGCTCATCCACACTCCAGGGCATATTGCAGCACTGCCCATCTGGTTTGCAAAATACGCAATGTCCAATATAATTTCATAGGTCTGGGGGATAAAAGAGTTTTGACCCTCTAGGTGTAATAGGACTTTACTCACTTTTTTTCCATGGCTCTCGCCTCCATTGCCTTATGAACCCCAGAGGATAGAAATATGAGACTGAGGGCAAGACTATCCCACCTCCACGAACCCTCATCCCATAGAACCTTCAGCGGCTACATCGACTCATCCAATAAACGTACACAATACCCCAACTCTACCCACCACCTGCCTCCCACCATCCCAACAACCACCCAGACAAGCCTACAAAGAAGAACCCCAACTAAAAATGTCAAACTCAATACTACCTTACCTACCAGCACTTTATCACTAATGGGGTCCCTCATTAATGCTAGGTCTATGGTAGCTCATGCCACAGAGATCTCAGACACCTTACTTAACGAGAACCTGGACATACTGGTCGTGACAGAAACCTGGCTCCACAAGGCTGCAGGCCCTGCAATCATGCTAGCAGTACCAGAGAACTACCAAATACTAAGAGCCGACAGACCAACCTCCAGAGGAGGTGGCCTTGCCATTATCCACAAATCCAACCTACCAATTAGGCTAACCACCTCCTTGCCATTTCAGTCCTGTGAACTCCTGACGGCCAACTCCAACTATCATGCAACTGAACCCTCACCATCCACGCGATCTACAGACCACCTGGACCACTAGGATCCTTCAAGGATGACCTAACCGGCATCCTGTCCAACAACGCTAAAGACCACGCACAAACCCTCCTATTGGGAGACTTTAACCTCGGCTTCAATGACTGCACCGATAAACACGCCCTTGCCATAACCTCGCTATTAAAAGACCTTGGCCTGACACAAAAAGTCGATGCCCCCACACACTCCAAAGGGAGGACTCTAGATTGGATTGCTGATCTGAATTGCAACCTCAGCATCACCACCATAACACCGCAATCTTGGACAGATCACCACCTAATCACATTCTCTACCACACTTGATCTTACCCATCCCAAACCTATACTCATGGCCCCGCTACTCCCCACTAGGTGCAAAAAAGATATCACGGCAGAACTTCTTCTACCTCACCTTCTCCCCACCCTTAACAACCTAGACAACAACTCTGACCCCACCTTACTAGTGGAAGTCTACAATAGTATGGTTTCCAAAGCACTGGACACCATTGCCCCGCTTAAAACCCGAAAAAGCAGACAACTCTCTCATCTGAACAACTGGTTCACACCTCAACTGAAAGAATTAAGAACTCAGAAAAGAAAGTTGCAATCAATCTGGCGCCACTCACCCACCGAGGCGAACAAAACTAAGCTTACCAATCACTCCAAACTGTATAAAAAGGAAACCATCAGCACCAAAAAGAACACCTATAATGACAGAATAGTTAAAGCCAAATCCGACACCAAGGAACTATTCTCTATCCTCTGCGAAATGGAATCACCCATACCTCAGACCGACAATACCCCCAAAGACAAATCATGGTGTACCAATATACAAAACGCCCTCGCAGGTAAAATCAGCTCCCTCCAAACTAAAATTGCCAATAAAAAAGCTTCTCTACCCTCACCACCAGACCCACCCCTGATGACCGGGGCTTCACAATCACCTCTCAACCCATCTAAAAGTACCCCCAAGCCTTACACCTTCAAACAAATAACTATACCAGAGACTGAAAAAATCATACTCTCGCTAAAATCCTCCAACTGTAAAGGAGACAACTGTCCACCCCAAATTATCAAGGATGCAGCCAGAGATCTTGCCCCCTTTATCGCCAAGCTCATCAATGCCTCCTTCAGGTCAAACCTAGTACCCAACAACCTCAAACAATCCTGGGTACTTCCCTTGCTCAAAAAACAAACACTTGACCCTGCCATACCAACCAACTACAGACCTATAACCACTGTCCCCTTCCTATTAAAAATCATAGACAGAGTAGCCTACTTGCAAATACAGGACTACCTGGAAACCAACCATCTATTAGGCACACGCCAATCGGGCTTCTGCTTCTTCATGGCACCGAAACAGCCCTGATAGTCCTCAAGACCAAAATTGACGAGCTGAAGGACAATGGAAAATCAGCTATGCTACTCCTCCTTGACCTATCGGCGGCCTTTGACTTGGTAGATCATGCTGTCTTATGCAATCACCTCAGCACAGCCGCCCATTTCTCAAGTGATGCCATATCGTGGGTGCAATCCTTCCTTGCCAACCGTACAATGAGAGTCTTCTCCCCCCTAGCAGCCGCCGATCCCATACAAGTCTCCTGCGGCGTCCCCCAAGGATCCTGTGTATCTCCTACGATGTACAACATCTTTACCAGCTCTTATTCGACAAGTTGGACCGACTGGGTGTTATCTACACAAATTATGCTGATGACACTCAGATCCTCATCCCCCTTTCGGGCAACTATGCCGAAGATTCGGCCTTGGTAAACAAGATATATCTCCTCATTCAGGCATGGATGGCATCCCATGGCCTCTGCCTGAATGACGACAAAACGGAGCTGCTAATCCTTGGCACAGAGACAGGAATTAAAAAACTTGACCCCAACTATACCTCTTTTAACATCGACAACAATGTCATTAAAGTGATGCCTGCAGTCAAAACCCTAGGGGTGTATCTTGACTCAGCACTCACTTTCAAGAAGCAAATCAATACCCTAGCATCCTCCACAGCGTATACCTGTAAATTAATCCGAGCGTGCAGACCTTTCCTATCCGAGACCAGCTGCATCACACTGGCTAATGCACTAATCATATCCAGATTGGACTATTGCAACGCTCTGTATGCAGGATCAAACAATACATCCTCGATAAACTACAAACTCTCCAAAATAACGCTTTAAGAGCAGCCTTAAACATCCCATCCAGAAATCATATATCCGCCGCCAGAAGAAACATCCACTGGTTAAAAATTAAGGACAGGATTACCCTAAAAACCCTCTCCCTCACATCCAAATGCCTCAACAACATAGCTCCTCCTTACCTGACAGAAAGAATTACCAAGAGATCGTCTAACCATCCCACTAGAAGGGCCAGCGTAGACACCTTAATGGTGCCCAGATACAAATAAAGTACTGCCGGCGGCTCCAGCTTTCCGGTCATAGCAGCCCAAACCTGGAACAGACTCCCTGCCAATCTCAGAACTGACCAACCCTACCCAAGCTTCAGACGCCAGGCCCTCACCTGGCTACGTACTAACGACACATAACCTGACTTAACAACCTGCCCTCCTGACTATGCCATCTATGCTCACCCGCTTGCCTCGTGCTTATCTCATCTTGCCTTAATGTTTTCACCTTACCTACATTTGTAAATATATGTCTCAACTGTTTTTACTTATGTATCACCTTGTAACTAAGTTCTCAAGTATTCTTGTAATATCTGTGCCCTTCTACCTTCGGGTTTGGTTTTGCGCTATATCAAATAAACAAACAAACAAACAAACAAAACAAACTTCACTTGGGCATGATCAGGTTTTCTGGCTGAAGTTTGCTCATTAGTGGAAGTACTCCTGTCTATCACTATTTCCATTCCAACTGCTCCTTTGGCATCCTTTTCACTCCCTTGTATTGCTATTCTTAGAACTCATAATGCTAGTAGTATGAACACTTCTATGGCAATTAGTATGTTAAATGCATTGACCAGCCAGGAGGGTAACAAGGAGAACAGATAATCCCACCAATTATTGTTTATAGGTAAATTCATCTCCTCCTCTATTTTTGTGTGCAATTCAGTTAAAGTGGCTATGGCATCTGTGAGGCTCCCATTTTCTCCATTGTTGGTAGGTGGGTGTGTACAGCAAGACAGCCCTATTTTTGCAGATACACCACCCTACATGGCTGTTATTAAATCAAGGACACACCTGTTCTGTACGGTCATAAGCCTGATGGCTCTTTGCTCCTCCCTTAGGGCATTAAAGCCTTTCACCGTTGCTTTCATTGTTTGTAACACGTCCCACCTGGTTATTTGCAGCCATTTTGCATTTGAAGTTGACTGCAATCCAGGAAGGAAGATGGCTATGAGAACCATTGTTGTCATGTTGAATAACGTGTGCTCATCTGGAAGTCATAATAAGCCTTAGTTGATTTTGCCAAAAAATTATTTCCCTTCTTACTGCATTTAAGGGTAAGCAACCTCCTTTTCCTTAACTGTGCACCCATTTTAGGGACCTTGGTAGCTTGCATATCACTTTGGGGTACTACCAGAGTGGGTATGTTTATTGGCACTATGGAACATAACCCTCCCCAATTTAGGGGCATCTTCATATATGTTCTGTATCCACAAGCCCAATAGTGGTACAACAATGCTGCTGTTCCTGTCTTCATGCCTGGTACATCAAAGATACATTGACACCCAGTATTTTTCCCAATGCTTGTTGTGCCAATATTTTGTAAGCTTAGGTTGGCATTTCCCAGGGATACTATCTGCAGTGGTCTCCCCCTCCTCGTCGACCCATGTGAGTAACGTTGTAATGAGTCATTGTGCATTTGCATTTACCACAAACTTTTCCCATTGTTCCAGCAGTGCTAGTGCCTTGCATACCACTAGTTCATCACTCCGGTGTAAGTACAGTTCCCTGCTGTTCCCAACATCCGGGTATTTCCTCCCTGTATTGTCATTGCACAGCAGCATTTAATTTTCTTCTATTGTTATCACTGCTCAATTTGTTCCAGATTGCCCATATCTTATTACTTGTGCATTGTTTCAGTTTTCATCATGGATTTCATCTCTTGTATATAATTATCTTCTTGCTGGGATTTTGCTTTGTTCAACCACACTAGTGAAGTAGTGTGGCCCTGGAATTGCACTCTGGTTAGACAAAGTGCAAGGTTCGTCAGGCAATGTGCCTTTTTAGGTGTTACCTCTGTGGCTATAAAGACTCTGGAAGTGCTCATGGCATGGGGAATTGGGGAACACGCATAGCACCTATCTTCAGATGTCCCTCTCCCACCTGGCTCATGTGCTGGTACCACACATTGTTATTTACTTGGGCAGAATCAATCATATATGCTTTCATGTGTTAAAAGTCATGCATCACATTTCTTTGTAGTCTTTTTATGTGCTTAGTAGCTACAAAAACATCGTGGGCTGTTACTTCATCTGCCATAGTAATAGGGGTTACATTATTATACATTGGTTGGATGCATTATTTTAAAAAGACAACTCCCGTTGCCCCAAGAGGCTAAGAATATAGGGCCTACAAAATGTGAAGAATGTAGCAACACGCATTACAGCCAATGTATCCACATGTTGTAAATGCCCACATGTGTTATGTTGTCTGCGGGCCAAAAGGGAATACCTAAAAAAATGGAAAAGCCCAATTTTCTTCTTTTCACTAAGTGTCTTTATGTTATCTCCACAATGTCAGTGTCTACAGGAAAAACTGCACCACTGTTGCAAGAAGAACTCTTTCAAGAATAAACACGCCTTAGGGTTTCCTAGAACAGCAGTGGGAGTTGTATTTTTTCTTCTCAAAGTCATAAATAGTAGCGTCTTTAGAGGAAGCATTTAGTGTCTGTATTTCTCCCCTTAGAAAATGTGTTATTCTTTATTTTGCGCAGCAAGATTCTTAAGAGAAATGCTCACAAAATTATTTTTGTTTGCTGATTAGGAACAATCAATGTATTATCTATCTCAGTCTGCTGGTTGCTGCAGGCTTCTGCTAGCCGACCTCATCTGTACTTCTGTTGCCTCTTCTTCACTTTGAGATTAAGGGAGATTATGGGAGTTGCGGCTGGGGGGGTCTATCATTTGTAGGGTTTGATGTCACCAAGGTAAGGCCAGGCACTTCTTCCTTGCACCCTTACGTGGGAGTGACCTCCTCTACAAGGTGCAGTCCTTCAAAATGTGGCTTGTGCCAGAGCTGTGTGATGCTCCTGATGAGCACTCTGTCTCCATGATATAATGCTAAGGGCTTCAGCAATGTTACATAATCCATTTGTTCACCATCTTCATCATTCTTCTTTTACTTCCCTTGCCAGTCATGCAGCTATCATAGCAGTCAAATAGTCATGCATTTCAGTTCCAAGTACACTACACATGCTATGGTTATCAGTTTGCGCTCAAGTGGGAGAAGCAAGAGGTGCACGCATACAGCATTCCATCACCAAATCTTGAGGATTCAGGTGATGGTCTGAGCCAGGTTGATTGCATAATGCTAACAGGGCTAAGTGTAGGTAATGGAATCATCCTTTTTTCAGAGTCGCTTTCAGCCTGGCAATGTGTTCTGTGAGGAGGCCTTTGAGGTGCACTCAAATCCTGTTTGCCTGTATGTATGTCTATCTATCTATTCTATCTATTCTGGTTTTTATATAGTGCCCTATCACCCATAGGCCTCAGAGCACTCACAACAGAGACAGAAACAACGTAAAACACAAGAATACAAAGAGAACAAGCTAGAGATTCTATTATTTGTATGTGGTAAGCGGAAGATAATTTATGCTTAATACTGAATAGGATTGTGATGTCCTCAAAGACTTTGTTTTACAAATTGTGGTCCATTGTCAGACTGGAGGACTTCGCACACTCCCCACCTCGGAAAGACCTCACATACGAGGAACTTTGCAGTTCATGAGACATTGGGATGTGTGCATGGACATCCCTTGATCCATCAAGTGAAAGGACACATGGCTACTAGCATATATCTGTAGCCATTACACATTTGGAGCATATCCACATAATCAATATGCAAATGCTGGAAGTTTCCGGTAGGATGCGCTATTCCCTCTCTCACTGTTGACAGTGTACACCCTGCAGTATATCTGCTGACAGAACAAACAGTTTATAATAAATGCAGCAACATGCTCTGCTAAATTCGGTATGAATTCCGTGATTAGAGCTGCGAGACTCTCTCATGTTGTATGTGCTGGGTAATGTAGTTGATCTAATGCTATAGTAAGTAATCCAAGGGGCATAACTGGTTTTACGGTGCTGTCCTGCTGCCACATTCCATCTGTGGGGGACAATGAGCACACCCTACATTTCCACAACTCTTGTTCCTCTAGTGTAGCTCGTCCCTGCAACTCAATGATTTGGGCTTTGGCAATGTATTAAAGACTTCTTTCATTACCACACTTCATGTACGTGTATATTTATTGGGTGCTGTGTCAAAATCAGATATTTCAGGGAAATACGCAGCTTTTTGGCTGTTAAGTCGACAGCTTCATTGCTGTGAGAAATGAAATCTGCGCCTTTAGTATGTGCTGCACACTACACCATGGTGATGGCCAAGGGGAGCTGTAGTGTGCTTATAAGCCTGTCCAATAATGGCACGGGCATGCCTTCTGCAGGTAAGAAGCCATGCCTCTTCCACCATGACAGTCCTCCGTGTACTATTGACAACATGAAGGCGGAGTCAGAATACACTGATACTTCTTCATCCTCATGCATTTCAAGTGCCAAAATAAGTGCTACCAATTCTGTGCTTGGACTGAAAAATGTACTTGCCACCGTCTCAAACTTGCCATTCAATGTTGCTATTACCACTGTGGTCCCCAAGTGCATTTCCCCTGTTCTCTTGTCTAGGAACTGTAAATGAAGAGGTCTTCCCCCTCCTAGGGCATTTTCGTTAACATGTGGTATATCATCATAATACTCTGTTTATTTGGTGTAATCATGCATGGAGTCTCCTTCCTCTACTAGCTCTGCCATAACTCTTAATGGATTCACTACTCTACACCTGACAATTTGGATTTGAGATGATCACCTCATACCCAGATGCTCTCTGTGTTGTCAATGTGCTTTTAGGCTTTACAAGGATGGCAAACAGGGCATGCTTCACATTTAACGTTACTGTACAGCTGATCGTAATGATGGCAGATTTCTCAATTGCAAAGGCTGCTGCCGCCAATGATTGTTCAAAGGGTTAATGGCCTCTCATCACTGGATCTAGGATCCCACTGTAATATGCGAGTGATTTATGTTCTAGGGTCATTGTTTGTGTGAAGACTGCTGTTATTACTACTCCATTTGAATGAGAGAATAAGAACAATTCTGCACTGTAATCAGGGGTCCCTAAAACAGGTATGGTACATATTGCTGTTTTTAACTCATCAAAGACTTCTGTCATTTCACCTGCCCAGGCTATGTCACCATCATCCTTCTGAGCTTCCTTGAGTCCTTTTAAGAGGGATCTGATATACCTACTGTAGTCGAAGACAAATTCCCTGCAATAATTGCACAGGCCCAGAAATTGCTGCTTCTCCCTCACTGTTTTTGGTGTGGCTGTGTTCATGATTGCTTTTGCTCTCTCAGAGCATGTCACGCCCTTACCTGCACGCCCAGACACTTTGTGGACACACACTACATGAAACAGTACCTGTCCCCAGGCGCCCTCCCAGCAGCAGCAACGTGATCCAGCAGTACTCTGCCATCGCCATCAGGAAGCAAGGAGAACGCTGTGTATTCAGGCATGGCCGCTGTGGCCTCATTGGCGTTGGTGGTCGCCATGGTGTTCAAAGGGCGCTCACTCCCAATTTCGGTCCACTCTCCTCTCACGGACCCGCTCAAGTGACCTATGGTGGTCCTGCTCACGTGACTTATGGCGGTCCTGCTCACGTGATCCGGTGAGGACCTGCCCACGTGACCAACCAGGAAACGCTGCAGCATAAATGAACGCCGGCTGCTCCCAACAGTGCTTCTCAGCTGTTTTCTTCCAGCGAGTGGCATTTGGACTCTGGACCTGTATTTTCCCGGTAATCTGACCTTGCATCTTGTGTACTGGACCTGTTTTGTTCGACCCCTTGGATTTGGCGCATTATTGGACTGTATTAATGGTTTCTGACTAACTTTGGCTTTGAACTCTTGGATTGCTTTGGATCATGTTTTGCCTTGAAGTTACATATGGCTCCTGGTTCTTGGTCTTATTGTCCTGCCATAGTACCTTCAGCTCTGGACCCTTTTGCTTCCAGTTTGGAATATGGTGACTTTCACCAGAGACCTGCAGGAACTCGACTGCTTTCACCTTGCAACTGCTGGTTCTTCCTTCCCTATCACTTCCAACTCTGGGGAGGGAATCACAGGGATCATTATCCACTACACAACTGTCCCAGGTGGTCTACTGGTAGGTGTCCCATATCTGTGCCTTTCTATGGTGATTTTCTGATATTCCCTGTAGTTAGATGTAATACTGATTTACTGTTTCCTTTGCAGCTGCCTGGTCATCAGGGTTCCTGTTTCTGTCACCTGTGGCCTCAATAACTGGTCAGTGAGTGGGTTTTGTTCCTCCCTGACCGGTGCTTGGGGACAGAGGTATACATAGTCATCGCAGAGCTGATATCTTGACAGAGCATCACTTTTTTTCTTTCTTGTCCTATGTTCAAAACTTTCTGGAAGTATTGTAATTTCTCTTTGTCTACTTTGGACTCCTTCTCAACCAAGACTGTCATCAATTGTATTGAGTCCTTTCTGCATTTTTCCACTGTCTTGCTCAACACCAAAATGTCATCTACATATTGTA
Source organism: Ambystoma mexicanum (assembly GCF_040938575.1). Lineage (NCBI taxonomy): Eukaryota > Metazoa > Chordata > Amphibia > Caudata > Ambystomatidae > Ambystoma > Ambystoma mexicanum. The sequence continues at coordinate 686,532,197 of NC_090939.1, forward strand.
TTGCTATACTGTCAAGGTGTGCATTTCCCAGGTCCATCCCTATATAACAGACACATAGTATGAGGACCAAAGCCAGAATGCAGCAACCACGGGACAACACTTTAACCAGTATAACAAAAATCGGATTCAAAACAACCGTCCAAGACCTAATAACTGGACTTTTTCAAGTGGTAGCTCAAGTGGTAGTAACACAGCAAGTACAAGTGGCTCATCCACCAATCCGACAAAGAAAACAGTAGGCTTCTCCGCACCTCCTTTTTTTCACAACACAGGGACAGAACTACTCACCTCGAGTAACACGCAGCAAAGGACGAGGCTGGGCCTCAGGACTCCCGCAAGCACAATTTTAAGATCTAGACATGACAAATCCTCAGAATCCGAGATACTGAGTTCACTAGTACTCAATCTATCTAGACACGTACTCAGCCAAGACCAACTGAACCTCCTAGAAAAAGGCCTTTCTTTTGTCCCTACTGCAATGCACGATCCCTTCCAAACCAGAATTGAAATACCCCAATTGGTTAGAAAAAATCGGACTTAAACAATTCTTTGTGAACTCCCCCAACACAGACAAAAACAATTCTGCAACAAACCTCAGAGGCAAATCCACATACTATCCACCACCTAATGGCATAACACCTGAATCAATTACCTTTGAGAAAGCCCTGATTAAGAAACTTGAAAATTTAGAGGCAACCCAAACACAGGGATTCAATCATTTTTCAAAAAAAGACAAAATGGCACTCAAAGAGCTTACCAGCAACAATCAAATAATCATCAAACAAGCCGACAAACGTGAAGCTACAGTCATCATGGACTCAACGGATTATGGAAAAATGGTCACCACCCTCTTGGGAGATCGTTCAAGTTACCGACAACTCGGCAAAGACCCCACTGATGATATCATATCCCTCATCACACCCATCTTGGAAGAGGCAATTGCGGAAGGAGACATCAGTCCAAAAGAGTACGAGTCCCTCAGTCCAAAAGCACCAATCAGACCGGCGTTCTACGCCCTCCCCAAAATCCACAAAGGGATAACACCGCCACCAGTAAGACCCATAGTATCCAGCATAGGATCCATCCTTGAACCTCTCTCCAAATTTACAGACTTCTTTCTTAGACCCATGATAGGGAAAATGCAATCCTACCTAAAAGACACTAGTGCAGTATTACACTGTAACGCTCACCTGATTCCCACGGAGGCGCAGATCTTGACTGGGTTGTTACCGTGTCTTCAATTGTAAAGCGCAGGACTCGGCTGGTTCCCTGGGCTGGACCTCTTCTCACGGTATGCCTGACTTGAAGAGTGAGGTGTCTGCAGGCAGAAGAACAAGGGGTTAATGAACGGTGGACGGACTTCTCTTCCTCACTCTCTCTTTCCTTGAGGCCCAAAGTATAGGTGTGCTCACCTTAAGTAGGTGAATGCTGGGCTCTCCATCTTACGACTGGTGCAGGGGCGCGGGTACCAGTTACTCCACTGGTGATATTGTAAACCTCTTACTTGCAGAGGACAACTTTGAGTGCGAGGCCGTCGTTAACTGCACGATCGGTTCCTTATATGTATCTGGACACCTTTAATGAAGTCCTTTTCTCTTGCAGGCTTTGGATGCGGTAGGCGTTGTTTAATGGACGCCAAAGTACGTGCAAGCGCGTAAGTAGGTGGATGGCGCGCGTGAAGGCACGTAAGTTGAATGGCTGCTGATGGTTTTAAATGCACTCTTTAATGTCTCTTTTTCTCTTGCAGGTTTTGGATGCGGTAGGCGTTGGTTCATGGATGCCAAAGTTTGTGCAAGCGCGTAAGTAGGAAGATGGCACGCGTGAAGGCACGTAAGTAGAATGACGGCTGATGGTTTTAAAAGCGCTCCTTACTGTCTTTCTTTATTTGCAGGTGCGGGTATGCAGCGCTTGTTGGAATCCACAGCGTGCGTCGCACAGGTAAGCAGATCAAAATATGCAAAATGACTGATCAATGTTCTTTGCCTTTACAGGGATCGATGGACTGCCAAGGAATGCGGCGTGAGGATTGGAAGATGCCGATGGATCGGGTTAGTAAAAATGCTGGCTTTTGGCTTTAAGTTGGCTTTTGCTAACCTGTTGTTTTTTTGTGCTGGCAGGTGCGGCTGAAGACAGGATCCCAGGAAGGTAAGAGTTTGTTCCCACAGGTGCTGGAGCTGGAGTTTTCACTGGAAGACTGGAGCTGACTCGGTGAGCGTCCTGCTGCTGATGCAGAATAACACGAAGCACGTTGCATCAATCGGGCGTGGTTTAAATAGTGTGCAGGAGTGCTTAGGCGTCTTCTTCCACTGCCTCGCCTAGGTAAGGAAAGAGTTCCAGTTTCCAGAAGAGTCCCAGTGTTCCTGATCCAAGGAGTGGAGCCTGCCCCACCCAGGTAAGAAAGTAGTCCCTGTCAGAAGAGGATGTGGACGTCATCTTGTTGGTGAGTATGCAGCATGGTCTGCTGTAGGTAGGTCCACCCAAGCACTTTTACACATTTTATGAGCCCGACGCTTCCAGTGCCGGGACCAATGATCTTTATGAGCCTTGCGCCACCGGCGCCAGGACAAGGTCCAAAAGGTCCCAATAGGGGCCGGCTGGTGCCCGGAATGAAGGTTATGAGCCTGCTTCCAAGGATGTTGGGCAGTTCCTGCATTCTTGGAAGTAGTGATCATGACATACACCTTCTGAAAAATTGCACCTTCAACCCAGACCAACAAATTCTTGTGACTTATGACATTGAATCACTCTACACAAAGATCCCTCAATTTGCTACATTAGAGGTCGTGGAGAGAACCCTCAGAACAACCAATCCCCCCATCGACACCCTGATCAGCCTCATAATGCATCTTGCAGAAATTGCCCTCACCAAAAACTACTTTCTACACGAAAACACTTTTTAGGAGAACATTTCAGGTACGACTATGGGGGCAACTTTCGCACCTAGCTTAGCTAACCTCTATGTGGCAGAGTTCGAGACAAAAACTGTCTACAACAACACCAATCCCTGGACATCCAAGATCGATCTATGGGCCCGATACATTGACGACATCATCCTCATCTTTAGAGGAAGTGAGGAAGAACTCACAACCTTCATGACCTGGCTCGATGCACAAAATGAACATCTTAACTTCACGGAAACACACAGCAAATTGCCAATCCAGTTCCTGGACCTGAACATAACGATAAGGAATGGCCAGATAACAACTATGGCATGTAACAAACCATCAGACAGAAATTCCCTCTTGACTTTCAAAAGCTACCATCTAAGTAGTCTTAGGAACAACCTACCATTTGGCCAATTTCTCAGATACCAAAGAAACTGCTCAAGCCTCACTGATTATGAAACACAATCTAGACTCCTGGCCACTAAACTTTCACAACAAGGCCATCCAAGATGTACCTTAAAACATGCCCGCAAGAGGGCCAAAAACATTCCAAGGGATATCACCCTGGAACAACATCCCAAACGACAAGAACAAAAGGACACCATCACTGCAGTCTTTAGTTTCTCGCCACTAGTGAACAATATCAAGAAAGAAGTACTTAGATTGTGGCCCCTCCTGAATGTAGGAGAACAGAACCTGGAAACACCACGCTTCGTGATTAAAAGAAGGAAGAACCTACAAGATTCCTTGATACACACATACAAAGAACCACCTGATCCCGAATCAAGCGCACTATGGGACCAAGCCGCACCCATGGGGCACACACCATGTGGGAACTGCAGCGCATATGCTAACACAACAAGAACCACAACAATCGACATTGGGTGGCATTACCCATGGACTCAAAGGTCATTCACTAACTGTAACAGGAAGAATGTAATCTACTTGATCACCTGCCCGTGTGCCAAAATATACGTTGGTATGACTACAAGAGCGATCAAAACCAGACTGGCAGAGCACAGATCATGCATACGCACGAAAAAAATCACTGCAGCCATGGTTTAACATTTCATCAACAAACATCATGCCCTGACGGATTTCTCCTGGGTTATACTCGAGAAAATGAAGACACCAAAGAGAGGCGGCAACATACATGACCTGCTCTTTAAAAGGGAACAACTGTGGATTTTCAGATTGAAGACAAAGATGGCCTCAATGAACCCACCAGCTGGCAGACCCTAGCAACCCTGTGAAGATTATGTTCTCACTATGTTATATTGTACCACTCTCTGTTTGATGGATTCATTGTTTTATGTACTCATTCATCGGACTCCTTGGAGCCTAATGTCTCCCATGTTCCACATGTCTCTAATATACTTTGGGGTCCTGAGCACTCCCCTCAAGTATTGACATCTGCATGGCTCCCATCATTGTTATTCTTCCTTCTGGCTGTGGCCGTGCTATGTACCAACCTTGCACGGTACCACACACTAGAGATTTGTTCCCCTGATTACTATTCTGCGGGATTCACTAGTCCACCATTTCACCACCCAATAGTCTAGATGCCTTTCTATTTTTGTTTTCCAAGCTGCCTGGGAACCCCCCTTCTTGCTCTCTGTCACTCTATGTATCGTCCATTTCCTCTTTGACTTACTTTAGATCCCCCACGAAAGGATTGGATTGCCCCTTTCCATCAGCATTTATTCTCTGCCTTCCTAACTACATTATCCATAATGCACTGCGTATTCATGAGCGGACCCATTGCACTTGGTTTTGTGGTCCCACTTCATCCACTATCCCACCTTTGCTCTGTGTCTTTAAATATAGGTAGCTTTTAATTTTTCATTTTTCAAATCCACTACATGAGCCCCATACACGGCACTTGGTACTGTAATTCTCCATCCCTTTCCAACATGGCGCCCGAGTTTCTGGACCGCCTTCTCCTACGTCACGGTTGCCGGGGCTGCACTTTCGCAACTAACCTGATGGCTCCCAGTAACTCAGCAGCATTCTTCTGCAGACAGCGAGGCTGCACATCCGCGCACGCCGCACAGACCCACTTAGGTAAGCGCCCAAAAGCATGTGTATCACACAATGCCACACAAACAACTTTACTATTCTGTAATGCGCACCCATCACTTTTTAGATTTCCTGTAACCAGATCCAGGACCGTTCTGAACAGGATTCTTCCTTCTTTTTCGACACAGCGAGGGGTGAGCTCATTCAGTCACTTTCGTTTTACTTGTTGTCAATACTGCTGTGTCTTTCTACCTAAACCGCTAAAAACTGCATCCTTAGCAGTCTATCTCAGCCATGTCTTTCAGGGCTGGATAAATGAGCACTTGACATGGTAAACAACAAGCGTGAATACTCAATTTCTTTATTTATGATTCTTGCTCAAATCTCAGTTGCGTCCACCGCCTCTTTGAATTCAATGAAAAGCCAACATGTTACCCTTTTTGGTCACTATGTGCCTCCTTTTAATACGCGGGTGTTTTTTCAGACCTGAACACCGCGTTAGCAATGCCCTATGCCATGCTAACTTTCATCAAAGCACTGATCTCATGTATAACTATTTAATAACCTGTTTAGCCCACCTGGAAGATTCAAAAACCTTTGTCTTGAACCTCACAGGTCCTCCTGGAACACCCCACCGACAGTGTCTACTCTATTAATTTGAATATAGGCGATGCTGCTCCCATTCACCTGACTGCATACGCTGGAAGGACCATCCTAATGGTAAGGCACCATTCCGCCCTGTGATTGCTCACAGCTCAGCAGTTCAGACATATATTTATATGTCTTTTCTTGTGTCCTTCCATCCCAACCCCCTCCCTCCCTCTTCTCTCTCTGCAGGTGGGGTCCTTCAATCATCTATAGCAGCCTCCATGCAACTTACATTGGAGCAGTCTGTAAAATAATCTACTGCTCCCTACCTTTTCTGGCTCTGATGAAAGTGGTGCAATTGGATTTTACCACTGAAACCGGTAGGCCTTTTCTTTGGCCTAGGAATTACCAAGAACCTGGACATAAGGCCTAGCAATTACTCTTTGATGACCAACTGCAAAAAGGGACATTTTGTAATCTTTGTTGACACCTTGGATGTTGCTAGACACAGAGAATGGACTCAAACTCTAAGCTCTGTGCTAGCACAAATAGGGGTTCACAAAAATAATCTGAGTATAGACTGGCCATTTGCTAAACGGACCCCTGATCTTAGATAGGAAGTCCAAATAGCACTTTTTTATTTACTAGACTATAGGACATAGGAAACAATAAAGATCAAGAACCTCCACTTGTCCTAATAGTATGCACATGTGGTATTTTTTTTCAACATGCACGTTTTTAAATCTTTTTCCTAAACTTTGTTTGTACTAACCCAAGAAGACTTCAGTGATTGGGCTTTTTTCGCCATAGCATGCCACCCTTGTGTGTACGATACACCACTGGGGATAGGCAGCTATAAGGACCTAAAAGAATCCAACTAAGGGCCTATCTATTAAAACATTTGTCTTTTATACATTTTTTGATTGCATTTCCTGAGCTCTTTATCTGTGAAAACACTGACTAGGGTAAATCTCAGGAGCAGTTCCAAACTCGGTCCAATTGATATGTGGATACAAGTGCATTTGTCAGGTCCATCTGGAGGGCTTGGTTGAATATTGAGGGGGACTCACAGTACCCCTGAGGTAATCTTGTATGTTTCTATTTTTTTATCCATGATATGAAAACAAAGTCAAGTCATGTGACTCCTCATGGAGGGGGATCGAAAAGAAGGCATTCTTTAAATCAATGTCTGTAAAATATTTGGCTTTGGATGGAATATTGCTCAATATGATGGCTGGATTTGCGACCAATGGGAATTCTGTTTCAACAATGTTATTTAGGGGGCATAAGTCCTGAATAAATCTCAACAAGCCCCCAGTATTTTTTTCAACTGGCTACACTGCTGTGTTACATGGGGATTCTGATGGCGCTAATATTCCTTGTTGCACTAGAGCAGAAATGGTATTGTAAATGCCTTCATCGGCTTCTCTTGACATGGGCTACTATCTCACCCATGGCAAAATGGCTCCTGGCTTCAATTTTATTTTGACTGTACCTACCCCTTTTAATAGGCCAATATCATATGGCATGCTAGTCCATAGTTTGCTCGGTACCTGTGCTAAATCCTCTCTGAAAAACAACAATGTCTCTTTTATCAATTACATTCTCTGTTACACATCTCTGCTCTCAATTTTCAACCAATAGATAAGGCTTATCAAAAACACTGCCTCATCATCTGAGTCATCATCTATGAACAATTCCGAATCTGTCAGATCGGTCAGTCTGTGTCGCTCGTCAAGAGCTATCACTGTTCTCCAGGTGTTTTCCTCATCATCAGTCCATGAAGAATCACCCTTTCTTCTCTCACTATGACTGCTTCTAGTTCTATTGGAATCACTTGCCCTTCTTCCTTATCGATAGGTACTTGTGGTCTGAACAGAAATTCTGTAGGCAGCTGTAACATTTTTCCCGTTATCCCGGGAAGCCATGCTAACACTATGTGTACTGCATAAATAAATACTTCTGGGTTCAATGGCATGTCCGCTGTGCTTTCTGGCCATAGAGTGAATAGTAGATCCCTGGATTGAAACATACTTTCCGCTGGTCAGTGAAGGAAATTGTCATGTTGAGTTTCCTCAATAAACAGAACCACATAGAAAGGCATCCCGGGGGGACCAGAATGGGAGGACAAAGTCTCATTGTACGCGGATGACTTACTGATTTACCTGCGAGATCCCAAGACGACGTGTCCAGTGGTGACGCAGCTGCTGCAAACATATGGAACCTTTAGTGGCCTAAAAGTAAATTGGTCCAAATCTACACTATTCGCATTGAATCAGTTGGGAATGGAGACCCCCGAACCCTGCCCATATAAGATAGCGCCCGACCACTTTCAATACTTGGGCATTAAGATCACGAGAAACCTCAATGACTATGCCTCCAATAACTTACAGCCCATCACAGAATGGTTTGCGGGAGATGTGCAGCACTGGATGTCTCTACCCTTGACCCTTCTAGGTCGAGCTGCACTGTTCAAAATGCTCATGTTCCCCGATACTTATACGTACTCCAGAATGCCCCATTGCATCTACATGCCAAGACATTCCAAAAGATAGATGGCATACTTAGAAAACTCCTGTGGGCTGGCGGACGCCCGAGAATAGCACTTGAAACGCTACAAAGGTCAATATGGGAAGGTGACATTGGCCTGCCGAGACTACAGACATACTATTGGGCAAGCCAGATGTCGGTAATAAATGACACAATACACAAAGAAGCCACAATACCACATGTACGAGCATCGCCCCCCTTGGAGATATATGCTGCAACACCTAGAATAACCCCCAGAAAAATGGCATCACAGACGTCTCGCATCTGGACGGAGTCACATGCCTTTATAGGATGGGGGACAAGATCACGCCAATACAACCACTCTGGAACAACAGAAATCTCCCTGAGGTAGCGAAATTGCCAAAGTGGCCAATATGGACGAGATGCGGGATAGAAACGGTGGGGGACATCATAGTGGACGGTGCCATCAGACCCTATGATAAGCTGACTCTGTCTTTCGATCTCCCAGAGGTGGAGCGGTATCACTACATGCAAATGAGACATGCCCTGCAACAATATCTTCCTGCTCTCTCCGATATGTTGGAAAGCACCCCACTGGAGCGAAACGTAATCACAGATCACATCCAAGCAAAGGTCACCACAGTAATGTATAGCGTTATTACCTCCTTTGCCACGCCAGAGCTGGAGCGGCTGAAAACGAAATGGGAAACTGAGGTTGGGGAGATCTTGCCAGAGGATTGGGTTCAGATATTAATGTACCCACGTGAGGTCGCCATTTCAACCAGATTACATCTAGTCCAACTAAAGATATTACATAGAATCTATTATCCAAGGATAGCCCTATATAGATGGGGCAAAATAACGGAACCTAATTGTCTACGCTGCCGTGGAGAGGAAGGGACTTTCTTCCACATACTATTGGCGTGTCCGAACATCAACTGCTACTGGCAACAATGCTGCGACATCCTTACAAGAGTCCTGCATCAGTCGATCCCCAGAGACCCCAAACTGCTCTTATTAGGAGCAGACAGTGAAATAGACTTATCGAGATATGAAAAGCTCTGCTTCATGACGGCACCAGCAGTAATCAAAAGAAATATAGCGCAGCTATGGGGGGCTGCGGAAACGCCGCAAGTAGAACAATGGCTTACTGACGTACAAATTTGCATCGCCATAGAAAGAAGAGTGTATAAGGCCAGGGGATGTCCCGAGAAAGCGGACAAAATCTGGAAAAGATGGGAAGATGTGATGTGAATTCTCGAACATTTAATGACTAAACGCCATAGAAAGTAAAGATATATACTTTAGAGTAAAGATTCTTGCTATAAGATACGTATTGTATGTGAACCAGATGAGCATTTATTCCATCGAAAGTTGTTGTTGTTGTTATTACAATCTGGCCCAATAAGGACCAGTGGTTGTATGTTATAAAACCAATAAAATATGATATTAAAAAAATAAATCCCTCCCTAATATGTTAACTGGTGTCTTGTGTGAGTACAATAGTAAAAGGAACCACACTTGTAGCCCAAGAAAACCCTGTGCATTCATGGCACTGCCTGATATTGGGTACTTGCCCCCATAACAAAAGAACCGGTCACCCCCTTAGTGACAAAGAAGGAATATGTCTTGTCACCTATGGTCACCGGGACCCTTGGTTCCTCTTGTGGGTCTGGCATAATGGATAGGATAGAACACACCAAGTCTCTCTGTGGGCTGTACTATTGTGGATATATGTACCATTAAAAAGGTTCCCTCCCACCATGCTCACACTCCCTATTCTGAGTGTATGTGTCTGAGGCCCTGTACACAAGTTCCTTGTTGCCATGGTAATCAGTTGTATGGGTGCTTGTAGTTGCATCTGTATTTGCTGTGTCTGGATGGGAACTTGCTGTATTGGCATTAGTGCTTGTTGTGCATGCATTGGTGTCTGTTGCATTTGCACTGACCTTCCTTGAAGTGCAGGTTGCATTTGTGGTGCATGTGTCTGATACTGCATGTATTCCTGGGAATAATATTCAGGTAGTTCTGCGCTATATGGTGGAGGATATACTGTCCCCCCTTGATTGTACCAATTTTGCTGCATCCCACCCCTGCTTCTACATGCTCGAAAAATGTGCCCCATTTTTCCACACGTCCAGCACTGTTGAGGCTGTCCTCCAAAAGTAGCATGTCCCCCATTGAACTCTCCTCCCTGTGGAAACTGAAATCCAAATACTCTACCTCTAGGTGCAACCCCTCTTCCCTGTGGCCAATAATTGTATTCTCCTCTTCCTGCAAAGCTACCTCTTAACATTATCTGAACCTGCTGTGCTTCATGTGTAACCACTCCCTCTTCACTTGTTAACACTGCTCCTTCCACTAAAAATGTTGATAGTTTTTTCGGAACTGGTTTTGCTTCTTCAAGCTTTCTTTCTTCAAGTTTGCTTCTGGCCTTCTCTTGCCTTAGTCGCAATGATCTGTAGTCAACTGAATCTCTGGCTATGGCTTCACTTCCGACCACACTATCTTCTTCAATTGTCTCTGCCTCAGTCTTAGGCAATCCCTGATACAGTATATGATAGAATATAGATATAGTTTTATACCACGACTCTCTCATTTTGAGCCGCCATTTCTCTTAAATCTCCTGAATGTAAGAAACCAGATCTTTGTCATAAATGCATTTTACATGTTATGGTTGCACTCATGTCTGACAAATCAGAATATTGCACTCTGAGCACTCTCCATACATCTGCCCTACAGTTGTTAAACAGAGCTCTGTCATGAGCAGTATTCAGAGCTGTTACTCCGGGATACTCCGCTAACATCCAAATGTCGTCAAAATCATGTCACAACTTCCATCACTTCCCTCATCTTCTCTGTCCTCAAAATCCAGTCTCCTCAGGGGGAGCGTCCTATCCGGTCTGTTCATCCCTTCCTCCAATATACTCCCGTTCCCCCTTTGTGGAGACCTTACTCCACTCACTTTTATGCTGTGGACACCACTGTCTCTTCCCGCTCCTGATCTCTCTCTTTCACTTGGCGCATGAACCCTCTAATGATCTCATCAATTCCTTTTTGTCACCTTTCCATGCTTATTCTAATCTCTTGTTCTATTTCCCTATCCCTTTCTTCCTCAATTGTTCTGTTTCTCTCTCTTTCTACATCCCTTTCTTTTTCTTTTTATTCTTTGTGTCTCTTTTTCCTTTTCCCTTTCTTGTCTTCCTTTTCTCACCCTTTCCTCGTCTTCTTTATGTGTCTTTCTTTCCTTTTCCTCTAGTTCCCTTCTCTTCTCTTCTCCTCCTTCTCTTGCTCTGCCTCACATTTCCTTTCCCTTTCTTTATCTATCTCAATTATTCTGTCTCATTCTCTTTCTTCCTTTTCCTGCTCCATTCCATTTTGTTTCTCTTGTTCTTGTCTTTTCTCCTTTTCCTCTTCTTTTTCCTGTCTTTCTCTAACATCCCTTTCTCTCTCTTTTAGAAACGTCCATGTTTCTTCTTTCTAATTTAAGCAGTTTTTGTCCTCCTACCCACTCATTTGGGGTAATCACTGTCTCTCTTGCCCTGCCTGCCTCTCTGTCTCTGGATTCCTTCCTCAGCCTCTGTCAGTTTCACCTTCAGCTCGCAGCGTTCGTTTTACTCATCGCGCATGGACACTGGCTTCTGTTTATTTATCTTAGCTCCTTTTATAGCATCTTCAGTTCTTTAAGTGGGGGGTGATATGTGAGGTTAGTTTACCCTGCTGCTGCTTTTAATTCTTTCAATGGATATAATCCCTGTACTTTGCAGACAGATAAATGCTCTGAGGAGGAGGAGGAGCCGAGGGCACTGTGCCCTTCCCTTCATGCTGATTAATCATCTACTCTCTCACAAGTGGCTCTTCTGTCTCATCCCCATACATCTTTCATAACTCTAGAATAGCTAATTGCTTTTGCAACTTTTTCCCTTTGTGTGTGGTATGTAAATATGTGGTCATGTGTTGCAGCACTGATGTGGCTAGGGCATGAGCATCTTACCCGCTGTGCCTTTCACCCACTCAGTGTGCGTTTGGCTATTTTGTCGTTATACCTAGGCAGCACCTTACATAAATGCATAAGGGGAGTGTCTCCCATAATGGCATATCACAACCTTCAATGCTGATATGTACCAGAGCTTAATGTAACTTCAAACCTATTACCTCTCCACTCCTCCTTCACAGTTTACTTCCAACAATATTTCCCTCTATTTCCAACACTTCTACGTTTCCTCTCAACACCTTCTCTGCTACAGCTATTCAGTCAAGCACCACAAATGGTGCCCACACTCTGGACCATGCCCATTGGGTCCAACTACAGCTCTACATTCCCTGCAATCTGTACCAATATACACAAGCCCTTACTTTCCACAATCCGAACCACTTTTCACCCTACCGCTGGCGCCAGCAATCACTGCACATATAGGTGCACCTCCAATATAATACAGTACAGCCATTCTCTTGTCGCCTGGATCCTTATCGCTTTTTCATACCCCGGAAGGGGGTTTGTAATGCACTCTTCCGCGACTCTTGTCTTGGCCAATGTCTTTGTCATTAATACCATAATACCTCATCACGAGGTTTAGTGCATCACCTACCGTAACCTTGTTACAGGTATTCTCTCATAATTCAGTCCTCTATCATCTCACAATTCCCCAATATACAAACAACTCCCTCCCCCTTCCTGTTTTTCCACCCAAGGAGCTGTCACAGAAAAATAATTTCGGAGGGTGTCAGTCCCACTCTGCGTTTCGCTTAAGTCCATAGGGCCAAACCATAGTTCCCTATGCTGCACTACTGCCTCTTCTGTTTTATGCAGCTTTCTGAGCTGTGTATTCATGTATTTATTTATTAATATGTATGTGTGTTTTTCTTCCCTAGGCTTTTCAACAGTCCACAATGTCTGAAGGCACTAGGTAGCAAATGTAAGCCAGCACTTTAACACTTTGTTAAACACAAAAACACAATTTCTTTCAAATAATCAGACATAACTCAATTCCCAGTGCGCTTTTGTTTTAGATTATAAAGGGCCCCAATGCTCCTACAGTCAAGGCACAGTACCTCTTGATAAAAGCAAAGGGCAATGAGCCTCAAGGTGAAATGCAGTAAAGCTGCCATGGGTGGAGTCATGTTGCCTTGCGTTTCTGGGGCTACCCTCCACTTCAACTCTCCACTATCAATATCTTGTTTGGGACATGCTAGCTATGCAGTGTTTTTATGCTGGGTTAAATTATAATGGCCCTCATTCCGAGTAGGGCGGTAAGTATAGGCGATTACCGGCATGGCGTAAAGAGCATGTCCGTGCTGGCACAAGACTGTAAAAATCGGCCTATTCCGACTCCGCGTGCACGCGCTTTGCACTATGCCGGTAATGCACCTCAGCGCCATGCCGTAAAAGGGCCCAAAACGCCCTGTGTGGTGAGATGCAGGAGTCTGCGACATGGTGCTATTGCACTGCATGGTGCAGGATGCCCTTACGGTGTGTAAAGGCCGCCGATGAGTGGGGTATGTGTTGTGGTATTTGGGCAGGTTTCCTGTAAGTCATGTTGTGTTAGGTGTCGGCTCTAAATCATCACTGTGTGGTTAGGTAGTCATGTGCCGTGTCACTTGCCTTGGGGCACAGTGTTCTGTGAGGTGCACATCGTGCACTGGCGTGAACATTCCCACCCAGGTGAAGTAGGCATCTCCCCCCCCTTTCCCAGCCAGGTGAAGTAGGCATCTCCCCCCCCTCTTTCCCAGCCAGGTGAAGTAGGCATCTCCCCCCCCTTTCCCAGCCAGGTGAAGTAGGCATCTCCCCCCCCCTTTCCCAGCCAGGTGAAGTAGGCAGCCAACATACTCACAGCCCCAATGCACTGCCATGGCCCATTCAGGTTACTCACCAAGCAGCCAGGCACGTCGTCCGGCATGTCGCTCCATGTAGCGTGGTAGTGTGGAGTTCCGCAGGACCAAGGAGTCATGGGTTGATCCGGGGTATCGGGCATTGCAATGTGTGATGGCTTTACTGGCATTACACACCATCTGGATGTTGATGGAGTGGTATTACTTGCGGTTGCGATACGGCACCTCCATGGCATGCGGGACCACCAATTCAACGTGGGTGTAGTCGAGGGCACCTATGCAATTTGGCATGCCTGCCAGTGCATGGAAGGCAACTTTTGTATCATATATCTCCTGGGGAGTCCGGGGTAGGGATATGTAGTCCCTTGTGTGGTTGAGGAGGGCATCCAGCACTTGGTTGAGTATCCGGGAAAATATGGGTTGTGAAATGCCATGCATGTGTCCGACTGTATGCTGGTAGGTGCCTGTGGCAAGGAAGTGGAGCACAGACACTACCTTCCGTAGAGGGGGGATGGCAGTGCTGATTTCTATGAGGCTCACTATATCGTCATGTATCAGGTCCACTATGGTGGTAATGGTGTCCCAGTCAAGCCGGTACAGGGTGTGGATCTGCTCTGGTGTGAGGTTGAAGGGGGTGGCTCTGATGCGGGGGATTAGGGGCTGGCGGCGTGGTAATGGTGGCTGCACCGGTAGGGCATGCTGGGCCTGTCTCACCCTCCTTCTCCTCCTGTGTATCCTCTGTGGTGGGGGCTCTGGTTGTTGTTGTTGCTGTTGTTGTAGTTGCTGCCTTGCAAGCAGGGCCTCCAGCTCCAGGAATGCTGCTACAATTGGTATCATCTTAGTGTGGGAGGGGGTATGGTGTGTGGGTGTGCTCTTTTTGTGCTGTGCCAGACTCCATTGCCTCCACCTGTGCTGATTGAGTGCACCTGTGCCTCTTGGAAACACTGCTCATGGTTCTTAACACCTTCTTGGCGATGTCGTTATTTACTCCATACCGGTAAGGTACTTTGCGGCCTTGTGGAGGCCGTTTTTTGCATGTCCGCATTACTTGGGATCAGCTCCGGTTTACGCCATGCCGCTAATTTCGGCATGGAGTGTCGGGCGCGCGCCACTAGACCGCTATTTACGACCTCGTAATTTACGGCGCCGTAAATAACGGTCTGGTAGGGCAGAATAGTCTGTGACGGGAAACGATGGTGGTAATCCTTTTCCGGCATCGTTTTCCCCTTAACTCCTAACTCGGAATGACCCCCAATGTGTCTGGTCTGCTAAACTGTGCAATTAGTTTGCTATGTGGCTGTGCTATGCTACCTGAACTATATATGCTACATTCTGCCATGCTATGAAATGCTATGTGTTATTAGGTTTGGTATGATTTGCTATGATACATCATATTTATGTTTATGGGGCAATTTGTTGGTCTATTGGGATCTATGTGTTTTGTTCCTGAACAGTTTGTCTGCCAGAAATGTGACCTTGAAATTGTGCTTTTTATGTACACATTCCTTTTGCTTTTAGGTCGGTGTCCCTTCCTCTGCCCCATCCTCCACACAAACACCCTGTTTGGAGTTCCACTTCCTCCATCACTGAAATTGTCCCTAAGCCTGTTCAACTCGATGGGTTTTTTTTCAATTTCCCCTTCTCAGCAGTGGATTTTTAGGTTTTCAGGGTTTTTCTTATTTTTTGTTTTCATTTACCTTTTCATTGATTTAATTGCCCCTTCATTTTGTTTTCTGGGGCATGTTACATGTTTTATTATAGTAGCTGACTACAAAATTTTATGTCAGGTTAAATTACTCTTTTTTATGTTGTTTCACAATAGTGTCATGTTTCCCTTTTCAAGGCTGATAAACACTTTGCTGCATCCATAAAGTGAGAATTAGCCCCCCACAAAACACCAGACAAATAAATAATACAAGATAGTGGCACTCAGTTCACGGAAAGGCCCATACAACATTTGCAGTGCTGTTGTGCTAGGTTAACACTCAAAATATGAGACGAAAACTGCACTTGCAGCAGTTTCGGATGAACTTCTGCCAATTGCAAACCAAGGGGAACTTTCACTACTTGTAATGCTTGACTTGTCGGCAGCATTTGATGTGGTAGATCATTGTATCCTTGTAAAATGTCTTAGGGAAGTAGGGCAAGTCTCAGCAAGTGGAATCAAGTGGTTTACGTCTTTTCTATCTGATCATCAGCAGCAGGTGAGGTTGGGAGGTTATTTGTCAGATTCCCTTCCGCAGGATTACAGAGTCCCTGAGGGGTCTTCTCTCTCGCCTCTTCTATTCAGTCTTTACTTACGGCTGTAGGAGAGATGCTGTAGAGGTAGGGATACTGTATATGAGGGGCAGTAAGTGGGCCATGACATTTTATTCAGAGGAGGCAGTAAATAGAGTACACACATCAAATAGCTGGAATACAGGCATCAAATTGAAGTGAACATTTTTGTAGTAAGCACGTTTTAAAATGATCCACTTTAGGGTGAATAGGTCATCTGTCCAGTTTGCACACTGTATATATCAACCCAAA
The DNA here is from genome assembly GCF_040938575.1 of Ambystoma mexicanum. Lineage (NCBI taxonomy): Eukaryota > Metazoa > Chordata > Amphibia > Caudata > Ambystomatidae > Ambystoma > Ambystoma mexicanum. Next base: position 686,548,558 of record NC_090939.1, read on the forward strand.
CTAACCAATTAACACCTTTCCTACTAATTGATAATTTACCCTTAACAAAGCAGTGCAAACCAGGTTCAGATGAAATCTCAAAAGTAATGTGCTGTTTTTACAGTAGAAGTAAAACATGCAGGCAGAGTGAATAAGTTGTGATTTACACACGCTGCGAGGAAGAGGCAATCTGGAGAAGGCACTATTGTGTGATGCAGGAAGCAATTGTTACAAACATCCTTCGGAGGTTGTTCTTTATGCCAACCAGCTCGGGTGATGTTTATACGTCAGGAAAAAGGCAGGTTTAGTGAGATTTACAGGGTTAGCATATAAATTCAGGAGACATAAGGGGTGTGGATGAGATGACAGAATAGCAGAGCAGCAGACAGCGGGCAGACAAACGAGTGACTGGCCAGGGTTGTGCAGTGCAAGAGTTTCCAAGAAGCTGAGGCCTTGCGCTGTGTTCATCGTGGGTGGCTGAGCCCTGCAGAATCCGCGATGCTCCTGCATGCTGATAATCCAGTTCAGAGGGGTTTCCCATGATAAAAGCGCAGAAATCTCACATAATGGAAGTGAGTATTTGTAAAGTGTGGTGCACGTTTGGATAATTGAGTTTATCTTTGCAGTTAATCCGGGGCATCAAATGGTCATTTTATGAATAATGTCTTTTTAGCATTTGAAAGGGATAAATGCAGAAAAAGAATGCTGGCCAGCTATCTTGTGTTTGTTTTTGTTTCTTCTCTTAGACTGTCTTCTGTCACAATTGTTGGGACCCAAGCTCTGTGGTAAGATAAGAAATGTGGAGGTTTTGTCATGAATACAGACTGGTCATGCAATCTAATTTAGAGGTGCTATGTTGTATTAATGTCATACCGCATAACCTGTTTCAAATAATAGTGCATATAAAAGAAAAGCATTTTCAAACTGAATCAGTGGGGTTGTGTTTTCTGTGTCTAAGTGTATTCAATGACAAAGAGGATGTGTAATTACAGGGAAGAGCCCCAGTGAGCCAAAAGAGGTAACACATTTTACCACAGGTGGTAAAACAGGAGGTACAGTTTGGCACTCTTATCAAGTAAGTTTAAAAGTGTATAATGCATGGGTGATTGGTGAATCATTACACCATTGCTGATCCTACATCAACCCTACTTCTGCGCCACAGCAACTAGCTTTGGCTTTCTCACCTCACTCTAACATCTCACTGCCCCCTTGCATCACATCACCATCTTCTGCTACCCTTGCTCTGCGCCACCCACTGCACATGTGCCACACCATAACATCCCCACTGTGTGATAAGACTCATGCGCCCACCACGCATGCCTCCCTGCCCGCACCCTCCTCATTCCTGCCACCTGCCTCTACCATCTGAAACCTTAAGCCAATGCAACTCATCCCTGCATCCCGCACAATGCATCAACCCGATTGCCATCCCGTGGATCCATATTCCACATGTTATGACTGATAAATGTAATCCTGGATGCCCTAGGAACTATGTTGATCCCACAGCCTACACTGGCCACCTCCTGAATTGGCCTTCAGCCCCAGGACGCTGAGCCACGCTCCTGCAACAACATAACACCTGACCCGCCATCAACCTATAATCCTGCCCACACCTTGCAACCACCCAGCCTTTGCTCACTCATATGTGCCTCAGCACTCCCCAGTGCCATTAACACCAGACGAATCCCTTGCACACTCCTTCTCTCACTAAAGTCATGGGCAAAACTGTCTTTATGAACCCACCTACACAACAGAAGGTTTCCAAAACTTCATGTTCCACTGATAGCAACATTAAAGCTATACCATTCCTTCCTACCTTCTCCAGATACCCAATAGGGCTCACCTGCAACCTGCCTTATCTTTCTGCTACTCACACCTCCCCAAGACCACAAATTGCCACCCCGCAGCCCTGCATGCCATTCGCTCCCACCACTGATACTATTGCCAACTACCAGTACAGAGAACACTCCCCTCACACACCTTCTACACCCACTTCCCTGCCCTGTACTGGCATAAATCAATCCACAAGACTCTCATCACACAGCTCAGCACCATACATACCCCTCCACTACCCACCTATGGAAAATAATTGTCTTGCCCAACTCTGCCTGGGGACCCAGCGCAGACTAACTGCAACTACACCACTCTCCTCCTCCTCCATTGCAACTACCACTCCTTTGCCCCAGCATCTTTCATGCGCACTCATCAATGCACCTTCTATTACTGCTCACGCTACGGATATCTGTGACATCTTATCCAATTTGAATCTTGATATCCTAGCAGTTACCGAAACATGGCTTCAACCTGCTGCTGGCCCTGCCTTCCCCATGGCTATCCCTACAGGCTACTCCATCCTACATAGCAACCACCTCACACACAAAGGGGTGGAGTCACCCTCATTCAAAAAGAGTCACTTACTCTCAGACCTCTCACTAGCATCGCTCCTCCATCCTGCGGCCCACTCATCACCAAGCTCACGCTATCACCATCCGCTACCATAACCGGCCATGTGCAACCAGCACAATTATCACACCTACAGTAAAAATCCTCCTCCTTGGAGATCAAAATGTAGGCCGCAACGACCCCTCTGAAAAAGACACCATCCTACTCTCCAAATCCCTCGACTCCTTACGATTCACCCAACATATATCCAGCCCAGCTCACCAGCTAGGCAGTTCTCTTGACATGGCTCACAGACATCAGCTGCAACATAACTAATGTTGCCATTACCCTTAGCCTCCGGTCGGACCGTCACACTATCACCCTCTTGTTTCCTGCCACTACGGCCCAGAGGAGCAACACCTCAGCCCTCCCCTGTGATAGCCAGGTGCTCCCCCAAACTCACCAAAGAGCATCTCTTACCCATCCTCACAGCGGACTGCACCCTCTCCGCAGCCACTCTGCCATCTGACCCAAAAAGCCTGGCTGATACCTATAACACTGCCTTTCAGTCAGCCTTAGATTCCATCGCTCCTCTCAAACCTTGTGGAGCCAAACCTTCCACCCACATTAACTTCTGGTTCACCCCAAATCTCCAGACTATGATAGCCAAAAAGCACAACGTAGAAACCACCTAGGTTAAATCTCTGTTTTCAGTCAACAAGTCTAACTTCCTTCAGTTCTCTAAGAAATACAAACAAGCCATCCTCTCGGTCCAAGCCTCTTCTCTCTTTGAAAGGATCAATACAGCCCAATCCCACACAAATTATTCTCCATCAATCGCAAACTAGAGTACCCTATTGTACCCATTGTCAACTTCACCAAAGATGACATTTAGTACCAAACCATCCAAGACACAGTCAGCAACAAGATCACCACCCTATAAACAAAAATCAAAGCCAAGAGTGCCTCCATCCACGCTAAAGCACAAAGCACACAAGTTGGAGTCCAGCACTCCCTCCATCCCAACCCTCACCCCACCTCGCTCCACTATCACCTCCTTCAGCTTCAGGCCTGTGTCAGAGGCAGAAACCTCCAACCTTATCGCTGGTTTGAAACCTTCCTGCTACCAAGGTGACACATCCCCGGCCTCCCTCCCCAAGGAGTGCACCATAGCCCTCACCCCCATCATAACGGCTTTCATCAACTCCTCATTTGGCAACAGTTTCATCCCACCTCCCCTCAAGGAATCATGGGTAGCTCCGCTCATAAAGAAAGCCTCCATTCATCCCATCATTCCTACTAATTACAGGCCCATCATGAAGTTCCCTTTTCTACTTAAAATCCTAGACCATGCAGCTTATGTCCAAATGCAATCTTACATTGAACAACGCAACATCTTGAGCCCACAACAGTCAGGCTTCCATCCAGGATATGGTAAGGAGTCGGCCCTTCTGCAACTCAAATATCAGCTAGACAACATCCGAGATGCAGGCAACCTCGCCCTCCTCCTACTGCTAGATCTATGGCTGCATTGGAATTGGTCAACTACCAACATATCATCTCTGCCGCCAACTTCTCCCTCCATGGCCATTAAATGGATTGCCTCCTTGATAGCAGACAAGTCAGCTTGTGTTTACGTCGGCAGCGTGTCGGCTCACCCTATGCAGGTTTCCTGCGGTGCCCAACAGGGCTCCTGCGTGTCTCCCACTCTGTGCAACACATATAAAAAAGCCACTTTTTTGAACACCTCATTCCCCTAGGTATATCCTACACAAATGTTGCTGATAATACTCAGATCCTCATCCCTTTCTCTGGCAACTATGAGCAGGATTCCAGCCATCTCATCAAAATCTACGACACCATCTAAACCTAGATGGCCAATCACCAACTTTGTCTTAATGATGAGAAGACAGAGATCTTGATCAGAGCTCCACCAGACCACCTTACCAAACTCGACCCAGCCTGCAGCACCTTCACAATCAACGTCTGCATCATACCTGTCTAGCAGGCAGTCAAAACAATTCCCATCTACCTCGACTCAAACCTGTGCATGACTCGCCAGGTCAATGTGATTGCCTCCTCAACTGCCTACACCATAACACTTTTGAATGCAACCAAACTCCTCATCTCCTCACAAAACCACCTGACCATTGCCAGAGCGGTAGTAGGCTCACACCTCGACTATTCGGCACCTACGCCAACTGTTGCTACTGCTGTAGCCATAGCAACTGTTTTGCAATGTCGCCTGTGCCCGCATTGGCTGGAGCTACTTTCTTTACCCCAGCCTTATTCGCTGGCAGGCGAGAAGCCGGCCCTCCTCCTAAGGACATACTCACAAGGCTCTTCCTGTCCGAGCCTTTCAGAGCCGGGCGAGACGCAGGAGCGCTGATATCTACTCCATCCCAGCATAATCGTGAGTAACTGTTCATGCAATTGTGCTAGCGAGCCACTCCACAACCTGCCCGGACATTCACAACCCTCGTGCATGATGGAGCGGAACCCTACTGCTGACATATGGTGCTATTGAGAACCTTAGAACTGCTACCGCTACCAAATTTAGCACTTCTCTCATCATTCCAAACACCTGTCACTTGACCTAGCCACGCCTGCCATGCTCTGTCTCTTATTAGCCATGCACAACCTGACTAAATTCCTGTAACTTAATGCACGAAATGTAGTACTAATTGCTGCCAGCCCATACTAGCCGAGCAGATTATGGTATGTCTCACCATCATTGTTTACACCCTTACTCGACCATGTTTTCAAGCACTTAGCCAGCTAAACGCTACACTGCTTTGAAGTGGTATGCACACCGTGAAAGACGATTCTTAGAAAACCCTGAGCCATATTTTCCATTAACCTGAATGAATCTAATACTGTTATAGATAAATGAGAACTTGCGGAATGGCAAAATATTCATACATCGTACGTTGCACACTACGTGCTTACATTGCTGCACCAATTGTACCGTACTAATTGCCACCTAGATGTTGTGAACTCTCCCAACTGCAAAATCTGTTTACATCACACGTTGTACATTACGTACTTACATTGCTGCATCCATACCACTCTATTTGAAATTGTAAATTGTGCTGTGACAACTTGTTACTATTCCCTAACATGGACTGCACTATGCTAGCTTAATCCTACATCCAATGTCATATGAGTGGTGCCAATGCTCATTCTTCCCTGAATATGGAATTCACATTGGGCCTCATTACGAGTAGCGCGGTAAAAGTGGGTTCATTACCGGCATGCCGGAATGAGCGGGTCCAAGCTCGTATGAACCCGCTAATAGCGGGTGATTATGAGTGCGCGAGCACGCGCGTTCCCCCATGCCGGTAATGGTAATACCGCCATGCCGCTAAAGGGCCTCCAACACCCCTATACCGGCATCGCGGGACCTGCCCATAGCGGTACCGCCTCATACCAACCCCTAAATACCGGCACGGTAATACCGCCATGGTAATACCGTGTTCGCAAAAAACGGACCCGGAAATTACGTCATCTCGCAGGAACGGGAAATGGGCCGGCGGCCATCTTTAAAAACACAATCCATTGCCATCCTCCCCAACCACGAGTCCTTTTGTGTTGTGCTGTGGCTGAAAATAACCAGGATGTCCAAGGCAACCAGGAAGACGACCCCCAGGAAGCGCAAACAGTGTTTTTCAGACGCTGAGCTCAGTATGCTCGCCGACACCCTGGCCCAGCATGCGGACACCATCAGGAGTACTGACATGAAGCATGCGGCCCAGACCAAAAAGAAGGAAGTCTGGCAGGAGGTCGCACAGAGGGTGTCGGCAGTGGGAACCACCCCAAGGAGTGGGCGCGACTGTCGCAAGCGGTGGGATGACCTCCGCCTCAGGGTGAGGAAGATCCTGGCAGACAACAGGAGGGCCGCCATGGTGACAGGCGGGGGGCCACACTCACCTGTGAAGTTGACGCCATGGGAGGAGACAGCCAGTACCTTTATAGATCCTGAGTCCATCAAGGGAATCGGAGAGCAGGAGGTGGGCGCCGCATCATCCCCAGAAGAAGATGAGTGACCCATCACATCCCTGTAGGGTAAACCATGATGTGGCACAAGTGACACGGAAGTGAGACTAGGCAAGGCAACGCATGTCCCAGGCCCACATCAACATATCCAGTCAAGAATGTGGGCCACACCCTGCCACACACAAATGCATGCTGAGTGCCAATCCCAATCCCAACACATGTGCAACATGACCCGACCGTGCCCATGTAACTCACCACACAGACACCATACCAATGCCAAGCCACCAGCCATGCATTGATTGCCCACATGCCCCCTCAGAACACCAAATGCCACATCCCTGTAATAATTGGATGCATGAATGTATAACCATATCACAGCGCAATAGATTATCGCTGCCATGTGACACCATCACTGATGACCTGCATCTCTTCTATCCCCCAGGCACCGATGAGGAAGATGGCAGGCAGGACAGAGGTGCAAGTGCATCTACTTCACAGCAAGGGACCAGGGCCACCGCCACTGTCACCCCCCAGCCCCAGAAACTGCCCAGACAAACAGGCAGTGTGCCACACAGGGCAGAAAGCCAGCAGGAAACACCTGCAGCCAGAGTCCAGCAGCAGCCACCCACAACAGTGGGAGGCGTTTTCATTCCCGCTTCGCCAAACACCGCGGACGTTGTGGATGCTGATGTGGAGAATGAGGGTGACACAGTCATGTCAACCACACCCACCCTAAGCCCCATTACCAGCCTCCCCCTACAGAGGCCGAGAGCAGCGACGATCCTTGCCTCCACGACTCGGACCTTGGAGAGTCAGACATATGCCTCTTTGAGGAGGACTGTGCCCTGGACGTGGGTACCACGCAAGTGCCATCCACAACCCTGCCTACCACCACCCTGCCTACCACCACACTGCCTACCAGCACCCCACCCACCAGCACTCCTGCTGCCAACGACTCCTTCGAGGCTCGCCTGTCAAGGATTGAGGCACGACAGGAGTTGATGCTTGAACTGATGCAGCAACAAATTGCCGATGGTAATGACTCCATGAGGGCCATTGCCACAGCCATCGCCTCCAACACTGCTGCTGTTGAGGCATCCACAACTGCCATGAGGGAGTGTCTTGGGGCACTTACGCAAGCCCTGATGTCAAACCTGCCTCAAATGCAGCGCCCACACCTTGGGGCAGGCATGGGACCGGCCACTGACACCTCCACTGCCACAACCCCTTCGACCTCAGCCCAATCAAGCCCTGTGCGGATGACGCGGAGGAGTGCACACTGCTTGGACATGGCACCCCCGGATCGCAAAATAGCGAAGAAGTAGAGTGGGCAGACAATGCCATTGGACAAATGGACGTTGGTCAAGGGAACAGTGTTTGGTGTACAATTGGGGACATTTGGGGTTTGTAGGGTGGGTGAGGGAGTTCACTAGGGTGTTTTTGGGGTTTGTAGGGTGGGTGAGGGAGTTCACTGGGGTGTTATTGGGGTTTGTAGGGTGGGTGAGGGAGGTCACTGGGGGTTGTGAGGGGAATATGTTTACATTTTCACGTGTCTGAAAAATACACCCGTTGTTTGCAAGGAAATCAATGGCTGGACATACTTCATTTTGTGCATGTACATTTAATGTGTGATGGTGTACAGTGGCGAACTTCTAACAAAACAAGTGTGCATGTCCACATGCATCCAGTGTGTCACTGGTACATTACTTTCATGGTCCCTGTGTTTCAGAAGTATTCATCAATTAGTGCTTGGCGTACAGCATGGCCATCCCGTGCATCACGTACTGGCAGGGGGGCTCCTTCGCCTCCGTCTCCATCCCATTCATCCTCACCCGGCCCATGCATGTCAATGTCAGGTGGCAGCGGTACATTCCTCCGGACGCACATGTTGTGCAGCATGACACAGGCCATGGTGATCTTTGCCACCTTCTCAGGCCTATATAGGAGTGCCCCACCAGACCTGCTTAGGCAGCGGAACCGCGCCTTCAACAGGCCAAAGGTCTGCTCAATCACAACACGGGTACGAGTGTGCACACGATTGTACTCCTCTTCATGGCTGTTATGTTCTGTGGGTTCCGCACAGGGGTAAGTAGCCACAGCCTCAAGGGATATCCTCCATCACCTGCAAGCAGATACAAATAGGTGTGTGTCACTCTGAACTGTCACCTTCAGGGAGCACAGTCATGGCAGCAGCTATTTGGTGTGGGCATGCACATGTCCCTGTACGTATACAAAATAGTCACCTAGATGCAATGTTTACTGTAATGAGGTGTGGTACACAGGATGGGGTTGAATAGATGATGCAGGGTGTAATCATGCATGCTGAGGCAGATGTGCTGTGGTAGTGCGACAACGTTTAGACTCCAATTCATGCTGTATATTCTTCACTATGCATGGTCACACTAGCCACATTGCCACAGTTGCCATCCTGTTCAGTCATGCATTGCTTGCCATCACCATGGTGGCCTGGTTGTGCCTCTTACTTGTTGTCTTCCATATGCATTATTTGTGATGTGTGGCCCAGTGATGTGTCATGTTCCGTTTGGCTGGTTCAGGTGAGGAGTGTTTAGCTCTGCATGCATTCTCCACTCACTGGCTATTGCCACCCTAATAATAATAATAATAATAATAATAATAATTTGGCATTTATATAGCGCTACGAACCCTCAGGTATCTGAGCGCTGCTTATTACCCACGGTGTGTGGTGCTCATTTATCGACCTCGGAAGGATGAAAGGCTGAGTTTGGCCCCGCCGGGATTCGAACCTGCGTTAGCAGGCTCTGCACAGATGTCAAAGCGAGCGCTCTACTCGCTGTGCCACTTGACCGGCTGGTGAACTATCCCCCCCCCTTTCCCACCCAGGTGTACTATTCCCTCCCTTTCTCACCCAGGTGTACTATTCCCCCCCTTTCCCACCCAGGTGTACTATTCCCCCCCCTTTCCCACCCAGGTGCAGTAGGCCCCCCCTTCTGCATCCGCACACATCAGTACCCCACAGCACAGCCATGGGACAGTTGTGCAACTCACCAAGCAGCCAGGCACGTGGTCCAGCATGTCGCTCCATGTGACGGGGTAGCGTGGAGTTGCGCAGTACCATGGCATCATGTGTGGATCCAGGAAATCGGGCGCAGCAATGGGTGATGATCTTGCTGGAGTCACATACCATTTGCACATTGATGGAGTGGTATTGCCTGCGATTGCGGTACACTGCCTCTATGGCATGGGGGACTACCAATTCCACATTGGTGCAGTCGATGGCACCGACACAATTGGGCATGCCTGCCAGTGCATGGAAGCTTACTTTGGTTTCAGCTATCTCCTGGGAAGTCCGTGGTAGGGATATGTGGGTGCTTGCGTGCTTCAGGAGGGCATCCAGCACTTGGTTCAGCATGCGTGAAAATAGTGGTTGTGAAATGCCATGCAGCTGGCCCACTGTGTGTTGGTAGGTGCCTGTGGCCAGGAAGTGTAGCACAGACACCACCTTTAGTAGTGGGGGGATGGCAGTGCGTATTTCTATGTGTCGTTCTGTATCATGTCCACTATGGTGGTGATGGTGTCACGGTCCAACCGGTACAGGGTGTGGATCTGCTCAGGGGTTAGGTTAAATGGGCTGGGTCTGGTGCGAGGGATTGGTGGCTGCCTACGAGGCACTGCTGCCTGTGCTGGTGGTAATTGCTGGGCCTGTCTCACCCTCCTTCTCCTCCTGCGTCTCCTCTGTGCTGCCTGTTGTTGCTGCTGTAATTGCTGTTGTTGCTGTAGTTGTAGCAGTATAGGCATGTCCTCCAGCGCCATGATTGCAACAGCTAGTGGTAGCATTTTGGTGTAGGAAGGGGTGTGGTGTGTAGGTGTGCTCCTTTTGTACTGGGCCTGTCTACATTGCCTCCACCTGTGGGGTGGGGGGGGGTTTGGTGTGTGGGTGTGTTCAGTTTATACTGGCCCAGCCTCCATTGACTCCACCTGTGGGGTTGTGTGCACCTGTGGCAGCTGCCTTGTATCGTGATTGCTGTTTGCGGGTGGTCTGCGATGCCTGTATGGCCGGCATCGTGCAGCCCGTAATTACCGGCTTCGCTATGCCGGTATTTGCATGTCTGCGTAGGTTGGAATTTCCCCCTATTACCGGCATGCCGGTATTTGCTCCCTGAAGGGGCGCGTGTACGCGCTTATGCCACTATTAACGGCATCGTTATTTAGGGTGGCGCTAATACCGGGTTTGTGGGTCGGAATGCAATGGGACGGTAAACGATGCCGGTATTGCCATACCGGCATCGCTTTTGCCTTACCGGCAAACCTCATAATGAGGCCCATTGTCAGTCTGATGTCATTATCAATGCGTATTGCATCCTTCAACTAGGCGCCTCCTCTGTATTGCAAGCCTTATTTTTGATACACCGCCACTACCAACTAGTATACAAGTATGGGAAATAGTTGGGTTCTAGATAATGAATACCCCTGTGCTGAGCTCAGTGAGTAGTTTGCTTGGATTCTATCTGGTTCTGCAAGGTCACAGGTTGGAAGAGGTAAACCCAATACCTCTTGAGAACGAGGTTTATCAAAATGTCCTTGGTTACCTTGCAAGGAGAGTATTGTGACCAGTGGTCGAAGTGTACGAAAAGAAGTAGTGGAACTATGTTCCCTACTGGCCTGCACCGCTCCCCACAGACCCCATCGCCTCACCCCCTCCCATGCACAATAAAACCCCCCAAAAACATGTGCCTGCTCTTTAAGGAAACGTCCTGTGCAGTGCACTGAAAGTGCAAGTTTCAACTACTTCCTACACTTTTATTTCAAAACGAAACCGTTCTGGAGCGGTTTCTTTTTAAAATAAAAGTATAGGAACGGTAAAACTTAATTAAAATAAGTATAGGAGCACCGCTCCCGACCGCTCCCGCACACTTCGACCACTGATTGTGACCCTTTAATATAAGAGGATCTCACACGTTTTTAGCTGTGGTTGTTACATGTGTGTTTTTACTTGCATTGGAACATAGTCTAGACAAATTGTCAGATGGGTAAGGTTCATGGGAACAAATTCCCAGGCAACAGCTTAATGACCCTTTTGCATACTGGATGACATTCTGCCATTGGCCTTTGATTGCTGCACGGATTTGTTCCCATGAACCTTACCCATCTGACAATGGGCCTCATTACGACTTTGGAGGTAGCCATGGTGCAATTAGTGCCATGGCTGCCTCCAAAATCGTGTCCGGGTCCGACCTGGTGGAGTGGGGATTTACCAGGACATTCCGCCCTGGGCGGACCTGGTAAGTCCTCATTCCAAATGTCATTCCCCATTCCCATTTGAGCCCCGATAGGGCTCAATGGGAATGGGGAAGGCGCTAATTATGGGCCTGCTAATGGCAGGCATGTAATTAGCGCCCCGGTCCCCTAACGGGACCCGTAAGGGACGTGTGGTCCGACCACACATCCCTTGCGGTTCCCGCTAAGGGACCTCGGAATTGGGCGGTAAGGGATTACCAGCACCAGTCTCCTTACCGGTGCCCGGTATCCCTTACCGCCCAATGTGTCTAGACTATGTTCCAATGCAAATAAAAACACACATGTAACAACCACAGCTAAAAACGCATGAGATCCTTTCATATTAAAGGGTCCATCGATAAACAGGCTGCAGATCGCATTCCCAGTCCCCATAGGAGCACCTCAAAGGTCATGTCTGTCGACCACCCTCTATAACGTGTACACCAAGCTCTTATTTGTGGCATTGCATGACGTGGGTGTCATCTACACCAACTTTGCTGATGACACCAAGATCCTCATACCGATCACTGGGAACTATGACAATGACACTTTGCTTATCAACAAAATGTATGCAATAATACAAAATTGGATGGCTCTTAACAGCCTATGCCTTAACGATGAGAAAACTGAGATTCTCATTGTGGGCTCCCCAACTAAAATTAACGCCCTCCACTTGGATTACACATCAATTAACATTGATGGTACTCCCATTCCAGTACTGAAACAGGTAAAAACCTTAGGTGTTTACCTAGAACCCACTTAACTATCACGAAACATGTAAATGCTTTATCATCATCTACCTCCTACACCTCTAAATTAATTGCCCTAAATCGCCAATTCCTCATGCCCAAAATTGTACTACATTAGCCAGGGCACTGATATTATCCAAGTTGGACTACTGCAATGTACTCCTACTAGGCACCTCTAACGGCAACCTAGCTAAATTACAATTTATGCAAAATAAAGCACTACGAGCAGCCTAGGACTAAAAAAGTCAGACCACATTTCCAACATCAGAAGGGAGACCCACTGGTTACCCATCAAGGCAAGATTCCTGTTCAGATCATTGTGTCTTACCCATAAATGTCTCACTAAGAAAGCGCCCATTTATATCAATAAATCAATTATCAACAAAGAATCTAATAGAACGCTTAAATCCAACAAAAACTCGCTCCTCATGGTCCCACCTTACAAAAGTTCCAGAGCTGGGGGTAGCAGCTTCCCATTCATGGCCCCTAAACACTGGAACCCCCTTCCCTTAAACATCAAAAATGAAGACTCCTTCCAGTGCTTCAAAAACGGTTAAAAACTTGCCTTTTTAACCAATTCTAGATAGATGATGCTTAGCTAATATGAGTCGGCCACTGTCCGCCTCAGATAGATGCTAATTTAATGAGGACCGCTATCTGACTATGTAACTAAGTAAACATGACCTAAGCAACTATAACTCATGTTTCCATAATATGTAATCTGTTGTTATTTTTCATATATGCATGTAGCTTGAATGCTGCCCAAGTGTAATTAAGATGTCTGTAACTACGCCGTGGTACCTCAGGGTTTGGGTGTAAAACAAATGCAATAAATAAATAAATAAATAAATATTGCAACTCCCTCTTTGCAGGCACTTCAGAACGCAACCTTACCTTGCTACAGAGCATACAGAATAATGGCATCCAAGATGCCTTGGGTCTCTCCAGATGTGACCATGTGACTACCCACAGAAAAGCAGCTCATTGGTTCCCTGTAAGAGGGAGGATCAACTTTAAAGTACTCTCCATCACTCATGGTTGTCTCTCCAACTCGGCACCACATTAGCTATTGCAGAGAGTCTCTCAGACAAGTTAGTCTCGCCCGAAAAGATTTACTTAAAGCCACAGACTCTCCACCCGGCGCTTCAAGTGCACTAGAGGTGGTGGCTCTAGTTTCCCAGTCATTGCCCCTCGACTGTGAAACAACCTACCTCCCCATCTACGTGCTGAAACTTCATACTGGACCTTCAGAAGACAACTAAAATGATCCTATTCCATTGACTCTGCGATGACCATACCATTAACAGTTGAGCTTTATTCCTGCCAACAATGTCATGTCTGATTTGTACCTGGTTATTCCTGCCAATAATGTGATATCTGATTTGTAACTGATTATTCCTGCCAACAATCTTGTGCATGATTTGTACTGCCGTAACCTCCTACCTCCCCTTCAACCCTCTCTCCTCCTTCCCTCCTCTCCTCCCTTCCATTATTACTTAAGTGGTGCATTGATGCATGAGGGTTTTGCGTGCTCTACAAATGCAAAAATAAATATATTAAAAAACTATAATAGCCTCCTACCTGGTGTTCCGGCCAAACAAATTCAGCGACTTCAGAATGCACATAATGCCGGCATTAGACTAGTGTTTGGAGTGAGCTGCATTGGATTGCAGTGGAGGATAGGATCAAATTCAAAATCCTGTGTATATATTCAAAGGCTTGAACAACTTGGCTCCTGCATATCTGACAGAGAAGTTAATTTTTTATCAACCTAGTGTTTGGAGTGAGCTGCATTGCATTGCAGTGGAGGATAGGATCAAATTCAAAATCCTGTGTATATATTCAAAGGCTTGAACAACTTGGCACCTGCATATCTGACAGAGAAGTTAATTTTTTATCAACCAACATGGGCACTTCGATCGAAGAACAAATTCCTTTTGTTTATTCCCTCCTGTCTGTATATAGGAGACCGTAGATTCTCTGTGTACGGACCCAAATTATGGAACAGTTTTCCATCGGAGATTAGGCGATTGGAGACCTTCCTCCCGTTTCGGAATGTGGTCAAACCTATCTTTTCAAATAAGTTAGATAGATTTTGTTCACACTTTCTTAGGACATTGTTCTCAAAACTTGTATCCAATCCAGCCTTATTTATCTGTCAACTGCACCTAGATACGATTGAGTTAGTTCTGTTGCACATTATGAAACTCTCAATCAATCAATCAATCAATCATAACGCCAAAGTTGACCTACAAAACTAACCTGTTAAGGAGGCTCCTCACCCCTGCTGGACGTAAAATCTGCATTGTATCCTGTTTTAACACGACAAGGTAACTATGTTTCAGAATGAGAAACTTAAATAATGCTCAAGTATTCGGAAAGCCTCAGCCCAGGAAGAATTCTTCCTCCCACACCACTATAACCATTCCATAGTTCCTAGCTGGTCTCAACTACTTCCAGGGTCCCTGTCCAAGGATTTGCTCCCAGAGATCAATAGTCCCCCTCAATCTGAAATGCCTGTAGTTCCTCTCAGCTTTCCTGTCTGTAGAGTTTGGCTGTTAGTGGCTTTTGGGGAGTAACTAGAAGGGCATTTGCTCTCATGTTCCCATGTGCATAGTTTCCACAAACCTAGGATCCCAATGACATCCTGACACTGTGGAAAGCTTAAAAGCATGACCCCACCAAGCCACGATCATATATGTCACATTAGACGCACAGTTCTCCAACTCCAGGCCTCGAGGGTCAGAATCCTGACTGGTTTTCAGGATATCCCTCATTAATATTCTTGAGGAAAGATGAGCATACATTTAGAATAATTGTATCCAAATTTATATCATGAATATTAATGAGGGGTTTGCTGAAAACCCAACATGGATCCGACTCTCCCACATCTACATTTGACTTTCACACAGTCTATTGAACACAGTGTGGATAGGGAGCTGAGGATATTCATTCTCCCTGCACATGGGTATGTGTTACTATAATTTGAAAGTGAACACAAAAAGCACTAAGGGTGGGTGTAACCTGTACACAATATCTAACTTCTTCGCACATCAAATAGTACAGGTAGAGTTTATTGATTCCTATTTTTAATGTCTGATCGTATCCAAATTAACTCTCCCTCCAACCATACTAACTGTTCCCTGGAGGTGGAAACTGACCGTAGTCCATGGTGCTGGGCCGCCTACATAAGTTGAGGAGACAGAGGGAGGCTGACCCTATTGCTCTGAAATATACTTAAAAATACACTATGGGACACTTTGCGCTGTGCCCAGAGTGGTGAGTTCTGAAAGGGGCCCCAATTTCTTTATTTTCCCTGTTTCTAGGAACTCAAAGTCTATAAAATCAAAAAACATTGCATGTCTACTTTAACCATGCACAACTTCAAATAGGGTGTCCCTTAATTAGCGGGAGATCCCTAAAAATTACAACTCACTACTCTGGGCACAGCACTAAGTGTCCCATTGTGTATTTTTAAGTATATTTTGGAGTAGTAGGGTCAGCCTCCCACTGTCCCCTCACCCTAGATAGGCAGCCCTGCACCATCAACTAGGGTCGGTTTCCACCTCAAGGGCACCATAATTTGAAAGCCTACTGCCAGGTAAGGCACCACACTTTCTCGCATCACCTAAAAATGATCAGTCAATCTCATGCCTCATCAAATTTCCAGGTAGTTGTGGCCAGGAGGATAGCTCAGGGGCAATGCGCTCGACCTTGGAAGCAAGATGACGCAGAACAACACAGGTTTGGACCCGGGGTCCTTGCTTAGAAACTTCTGGGTATTAAGCATGTCATAGATAACCAATTATAATTATATAATTATAATCGAGATCCCCCTATTTCCCCTCCTTTTGCAAATGTTGTCTTCTCCACATTCAGATTTATATGGCCAACACTTGGTCCTGGCATTTCTGCCAGGTGGCTTGACACTGCCAGATTATCCTACCGGTGTACCGGGTGGGACATTCAAAAACCCTCTGGTGAAGAATCCCCCACACTTCAAGGGCACATTTTAGAACGACTTGAGTCCATCGCACATCCATGAGGTACATCATATGAAACACTTTCTACTTGATTACGTGTCCGGCAAAACTCCTGTTGGAATTACTGACAAACTTGTTCCTACAGCCAAACCTGTTTGCCGTCACCATGAGCTGACTAATTCTAGTACCATGAGATCACTGCACTAGAAACTGCCCGCACTGAAAATTGCTCAGCAACATCACTGGGTTATGCTCCCTTTTTCACATTCATTTGATCTACTATCTTCCCATGTGTTTGTCTGTCTCACTCCTGCTTCTCTTATTTGCTCAACCTGTTGCGCCAAATTTCGTTTCCATCAAAGAATACAATGTGGTCCTCCGATGACAGGTGTGCAATGCGTCACTATCTGGACAGGCCTCAGCACCGCAAGACCAAAATGGTGGAAATGGGTGGAGCATAAATGCTTTTCAACATACCCGAATATAAAATGATCCTCTGTGTTCACAAAAACGATATTATCATCCTTACCAGAGGATCTAATTACTTAATTGTTATCAATATTATATTATTTATTTAAATTACTATCAAAAGCAATAAGAAAATCGACTCTGTGAGGATCTTGTATGCTCAAACTATGACATTATAAGCATAGATACATTCATAGAGTGAACGGTTATGTTATGTTATGGTCTGGTATCCTATGTTATGTTATAAAGCTGTAATATTGCATTGTCATTGCACCCTAGTCACCTTAAGGCGCTGGTCTTTTTTTGAGGAATTGGTGTACTTTGCCGCTGCACGGGGTAACCAGGTCTTATTCTGTGGAGAAGAAGAAATTAATACATGGCAACATGTTATGCAGAGGGATATGGAGGGATAGGAAAGGGACAGATAGAGAAAACAAACTGGGAATGTATAATGGGGTTTGGGTAGAGGGAATGCATTTATATTAGTAGGGGAGAGTGTGTAATGGTAGGCAGTGGATCAGAAGGAATGCTGATCTGCCTAGAACGAACATGAGCCATCTCACTGTAGCAAGCAATATCTAGTACCTTGGAAAAAGTACTACAATTAGTGAAAACACAGGTGTGTTTTACCCATGAGACCCTTGCAAAACCCAGGCTTATGTTCTGGTAATGTCAAGCCAATTAGCCAGGGATGGGACATGTAAAACGTTATTGATCAGAACCACAATGGGAGAAGAGGTAGCGGGGGGAAAAAGAAGGGAAATCCACCCTACAGGATCCATTCTTGCACGGCCTCTCCACCCATGAGGGCAGATTCACTAATGCGAGCCTTGGGGAACGCGGGAGGTGTTTGATGGCAATGATTTGTGTCTGAGATGCGTCCATGTGCTGTTCTTATGCTTTGCAGCAGAAAACTATCTTTGTTTAAAAAAGTATAGCTGCCAGTTTAACTTCCACAATTTAACCCTTACTACATCTAGAATTAAATACCCTTTTTCGATCATTTTTGTAGGCTATTCAGCCATGAAATCTTTATATTTGCACCTGTTAACCTCTAGTTTTTGTACTGTCTAAAATGAGATCAACCCTTGAATCTATGTTGTGCCATTTTAATAGGCTTCCCATACCACACCATATCACAACCACATTGGTTCCATAGTGCCCAGACTCACCTGGAAATCGGCACACTTCAGCCCTGCCCAGGGGCATCCATACCACATTCCACAGAAAATTGAGGAGCACGGGAAAGACCAGAGAATGGGAAAAGCGAGTGCAGAAGCCGCACAGAGAGGAGGCGAGGGCTGCAGCAAGGGAAAGAATGCCCCGTGGTGGCGTGGGGGCAATCAGGTCCTGTTAGGTAGACAACAGCTGAAAATTCAGGAAAACATCCGTGACCAGGAATACTGTGGCTCTCAACTAGAGAATGAACCATAATGGGTGGTGGGCCAGACCTAAGGAGGAAAACAGATAGTTGCACACCCCAGGAACAGCATCACAGTGGGACAGAACTTGTATGCAGATTCAGGGCAAGGGCAAATATGGGACAAAAACCTATGAGCATGAGACACTGTAAAAATACATCAAAAAAAGGCTGGTTACAGCTTGGCCAAAACTTAGTAGGAGGCTCTTAGTCTAGTAGATCTTTTGTAAAAGGCCCAGGCTAGTGACCAGCAAATGAGGGTCAGCAAATGGACAGAACAGCTGCTTACCTTTAATGTGAATGAAGTGGCAGGTCTGAAGGAAACTGTATGTCAACAGAGGACTGGAGTTCAGAATCCACCCTCCTTTGTAAGAGACCATTCCCAATTGGCCTCCCAGATTAAGCTGCTATATAGGACGTACTGGACGCCGGAATGGATGCATTGAAGGCACCTGAGTGATAATGACACATTTTGGAAATGCAAACAAGATAAAGAAACCCTGAGTCATATGATCTGGTTTTATTGCAGGACTAGGGAGTTCTGGAAGGGGTGTCGGAGAGACTGAACTTTGTACTGAGAGTTAATGTACCCAAGGAAGCTTCCCTTTTTGTTTTAGGGGTTGGCAAAGCAATACTAGACCTAAATTATGCCAACAAAGAGTGGCTGTTCCGATGTTGCATGCTGGTGAAGAAAATTATCCTGTGTGCCTGAACATCACAACATTGCTTATGCATAGCTGACTGCACTGAAGATTTGCTGACCCTTTCAACTTTCTAGAGGGTTATTTACAAGAACAGAGATGCGTTAGAGGAGTTCCAAGAAATCTGGGGTCTCTTCCTAGACCTATATGGTTAGTCCAGACACAGACATGTCCTGAATACTACATGCCCCCCCTGATATATATCCTGTGTAAAATCCATGTCTATAGCACCTTCTCTTTCCTCTCTCTTCCTTGGAAAGTTTTAGAAACACCCAATGTCTATTTGAGAGCTGCTTTTATGAGGTGTGACTCTATTAAACCCAATTGCAGTATGCTTGTAGTATGGCTTGTAGATATGGTTAATCCTTTGGTTGAAATGAATATTGAGTACTTGTGAATTGCTTTTGCTAAATTTAAATCAAAGATTTAATACAATGAGGCCCAACCCGAGGGCAGAACAGCAGCCAATATGTACAGAGGGGGATCAGAGGGCAACAGGTGAGGCAAGTAAAGGGGCAATAAAAACCAGCACCAATTTGACGTGTGACTGACAGCAGGCTCGCGTGCACTGTAACCGTCAAGGGAAAGGTGTTCGAAATATGTGTGAATGTGATTCTAAGGAGACTGTGATTTTTAATTCTCTTTGCTCAAGACATTGTTGATGTTGTAAAAGTTTGCTGACCAAACTAATAAACAACTATTATAAAAAAATAAAAAAATAAATTTAAAAAAAGGAGTTCGAAATTGCAGTCCCTTAGTGAGTGACACAGCCAAGTCCCCAGCTCGATTCAGAGAATCAGCACATCTTTAAAGTGCCTCAAATTGCAGGACGTCATTGCTTCTGAGCCACCAAGGGAAAGGCCCTATGAGTTGCTTCACAACTTTCGGACAGGTCCTGTGGAGGGTGCAAACACATCTGTCTTATTTTGCATGGCCCAGGTAGCATTGCAATTTACTCCCTATCCTAAACACGGGCATGGCGGTTTCTTTGAAGTAGCAGCATTCCACTTATGAGAAGAACAGCGCCATCAAACAAGAAGTATGGTCTGGCAAGGTCACAGAGCAGACTCCCACCTTGAAAGTGGTATAGGCAGAAGGACAGGGGGAACCAGCTAGGCTGCAGAGTAGGTAGATACAAATGTTTTCACCAGATACCCCAAAACAGGTGTCTGCAACCTTTGGCTCCTGGGTGTTTTGCACAACTCCCATTAACCCTAGCCAACATAATGTTGAGGGATCGTCAGAGTTATATATATCTGGAGGGCCAGATGTTGCAGACCCCTCTATTGAAATATGCCTTCGAGCGGAAGTGATGTCGAAAGTGTGCAAAGACATCAAAGGAAAACAGGAAATACCTAGCTAACATCAAAGTGCGAAAGGTAGATAGGCTGATCCCCTGAAAAATAAGGTATAAACACAGCATAGTATCAGTAGAAAGGCATCCAAGAGAGGCCATTGTAATTGCGTACAGCTGTAAAAGGTTTAATTAACCAGGTTAGCTGTGGGAATGTAGGACACACCCGGAAATTTCTGGCAGGTGGGGCCACCTTCCATGTGACAACATGAAAGGGGATAGCTGGGGGAAGCGTCCATATCCACTGAGGGGTAACATAAAAGGCAGGCGAAGGTAAAGCGCATCATCTCTTTAAGCTACTCAAAGGGACGGGAATTAGTTTGAGGGAATAGCCAGGCTTGATCTTTGTTCTGGGTATAGTATGGGAATAGCCAGGGTCAAGGGCAGTAACTATAGGGAAAAAAGAAAAAAAGGCAATGCAAAGGAGGGAGTGTCGTCTCTATTGGACTCACATGGGAGAGAAGCATGGCAACAGCATTGCTAGTGGCGGTGTGGCATAGACCAGAGGCACTTGAGGAGGCGAGGGACGGCTGTAGTAAATAGAGGCACTTGAACAACAAAGCTTGCAGAAAAGGAAGGTCAAAAATAGAAAGGGGAGAGTCAGAGTGGTACTAAGAAAAAACAAAGGAGAGAAAATATGCAATAGCCAATCTCCAGAGTAAGCAACTCCAATAACGTAAGATATGCCGGACCTGACTTTTCCATAATGCAAAACATGTCAAAGTTAGCTGGAGAACACAAAGTAGCTCATGTTTGTCAAAAACGTTATGGGATGGCAGGGACCTGGTATGTTAGCCCTCAGACATAGCCAGGTTCCTGCCGCCAAATCATTGTCATTTGAACGGGTGAGTGCAAATGCGCAATCCAAAAGGCGGCATACACAGATTCACGCCACCTTTTACCCTGCATGTTTGCACTCCACCAGTGGCGTCGCTAAGGGGCATGTGGGGGGTCCGGGCCCCCCCTGTGAAGCCCTGTGTCCCCCCTTATACCCCTCCCACCTAAAACGAGCAGTGACCATGTTCTCCCCCTACTTTTGTCTGTGCCCCCCTACTTTTGTCTTTGGTTCCCTCTGTGCCCCTCCTAAATTTGATTCCTGGAGACGTCACTGCACTCCACAAGGCTCTAGATACTCTCGAAGGATTTTTTTAGGAGAAGTGTAGATGTGCCTCAGACAGGGCTGGTGGAAGCTTATCATTTCGTATATTTTTAACCCTTTCCTGCCAGGTAAACCGCGATTGCCATGTTTGCACTAATAGGTGGCCTGGCTCCAAAATGGCCATACCACGAGGGTCTTTGTCCTGTCTTTTGGCCATCTTGCCCCTTCACCTTCCCCAGGTCGAGCTGACCCGGGTCAGTCCTTATTTGGGCATGCATTCTCCCGTGAAATGCCAAGCTTTCGCAGGCTTCTGCATGCCTTGAGTGTGTGCCTCCAGGATGTGGGCTGGAACGTCTGGTTCCAATACACATCCTGGGTGCCAGAGAGTCTGGAGTGCTGTGAAAGCCTAGGACCACCGTGGTCCGTGATTGGTCCACGTATGGTATGCCTGTAAGTGAGCAGATCCCCCATTGGGTCCTCTTCATTTTGGCGCAAAGGAGATTCTGGATAAGAAAAGGCCCCAAACACCGATACCAGGTAGATCTCTGGTGTTCTCACTGAACGAAGGGTAGGATCCAAGTATCCTGAAACTAAGAAGCCGAGTCGAGGAACCGATTGTGACCCGCTGGAAGGTTTGGCACCCTGAGCCCGCTGTCGTCCCATGGGAACCCTCTGCATCTGGTCGTCCTAGAAGGTCTGTGAAGAAGCTTCGACCCATTGGAATAGTGGGACCAACTATTCTCGGCACCTTCATCAAACTCTGCAAGTAAGCCTTCTCGGAAGTGTCCCTGGGCTGACCACCATACGCAGACTCTTTACCCTGATACTGCCGCCATTTGGAGGAGGCCCTCGAAACTCGGTATATCGCTAGCTCTGTATTCACGGCATCCTCACACCGAATTTGGATACTTGTTATTCCCAGGTCTGAAGTGAGACGAGTGCACCCGAACCGGAGTATACGCGGTTACCGTGTCGCCCAGCAGTGGTGACGACCTTTGCAGGTGCACGCAGGGACTCAACTGCTGAAGTTTGGTCTTGAGTGCGCCGGGGGTCGGTGAGTAATCACAACCCTAACCAGTGGCCCCTAGTGCCTCCATCCATTTTTACGCCCCTCTCCTTTTCACTGCTAATACGAACTAGCGAACTATTCCCAACTCTTGGAATCGACTCTGCCCTCAAGTGGAGAACCTCCTCGAATAGTGGGAACCTATTCTTCATCGCCTCACCCTCCTTCCTGAGTTGCTACAGACACTTGAAGAGACCCCGTTTTTTCTCTTTTGAGCTACCGCGTGCGCTGACATTGCATGTACATTTGAGCATTAGGCTCCACTCTTCTTAGGGATTGGACTGCCTCTTAGTTAGGAGTGTGTTGGATGCAGAAGGGACTAAAGACTATTTGCACTGCCTGCTTCCTTCCCCTTTTAAGTTGTGGACCCATTTTGTGCATTAACCCTTTAGACCCAAATAGTCTTTTATGTATGTATTTAGATAGGATTGTGTTGGCTTAAAAGTATTACTGTGATTTTATTTGTGTGTTGAAACTCAAAGGCCTTGAAATAAATGTATTTGTATTTTTAATATATCTACACCTGACTGGGAGTGATTTGTAAGTGTCCTTTACTCTGTGTGCTCATTGAGGTCTTTCAGTCACCCTCACCCCTCCTGAGACCTAGTCTTGACCGCCGCCAAGCTACCTTGATTGGTCTGGCTTATCCAGAAGGTTACCCTATTCCAAGAAACTAGGCTGGCCTCCTGAACCTCTGCCCACTAGGTCAGAGTTCAGAAATCCATTTTAACATTCTTCAACAAAGTAAAGCATTCACATGTTCTTTCAAAAATGTTCCCAGAACATGTCCTGGACATAGACGACACAAATTACTAGGGACATTTGATTAATAAGACAAAGTACCAATCGTCTATTAGGTGAACAACATTTAAAATATAGCACATGCAAAAGGATAAGTGTGCAGTTTAAATGATCTTTCAAATGTGATTAGTCTCTAAGACATGCAAAAAGGGAGGAACCTTTGAGGTGGGTTTTTCCTTTGGTTGGACCTCAGCGCCCTTAATTATATTTATATATAGATTTCCTTATTCCCGGTCGCATGGAATAGTAACAACGGAGAGCGTGGTTCCTCAACTCCGTTTAGACAAAAAAAAACGAACTTTGCAGTTACTTTGACATGTAACCCATGCGCACACGTTTATTCTGAGAAAAAATACACATAACCTTTTTCCCTGGGAAAAACTGGGAAAAATGTTATGTGTCTTTTTTCTCAGAATAAGCATGTGCGCATGGGTTACATGTCAAAGTAACTGCAAAGTTCTAGTCTCTAAGACCCTGAGTCATGGATTATTTGCGCCGAAAAAAACGGGATTTGTGCGCCTTTCAGCTTGAAAATCGCTGTTTAACAAATGGGGATTTGCGAGCAGAATGGCGCACAAATCCCGTTTTTTTGGTGCAAATAATCCATGAATCAGGCATAATATGTTTATTCTTTTTTTTCTTTCGTCCCAGGCAAAGATATTTTAAAATATCCGTATGGACCCATTTTTTAAGGGGACAACATCACCATCCAAAAATATTAGTAAGTCCTCCTGTCATAGAATGAGATCCAGAGATTGTACAGACAAAAAGCACAATAAGTATAATTGTATATAATTGAGGGCTAGCGCTATTGTTTCTGTGTCTGCTCATTAATTAGTGCACAGCCTTTTTAATTTTGTCTGAAAGTTGGCAATGGCAATTTTGAAAATGTATTCCTGTGTATTTGGACTTCCAGATTGATTAAGGATACATTGTAATTTGGCCTTCTTTTTACTTCCTGGTGTGCATGCATCCAATCTAAGTTTATCTTGCTGTTTTTGGGTTTGGCACATCTATGCAAGACCTTGTGGCAGAAACCATGCAACATATTCCCTCTCGATCGCAGTCCTTCTCCTTCACCACTTGCCCTAAGCAGTCTAATAACTCACAATCCTTCATCACAGTTGTTCTCCTTCATCACAGACCTTCTTCATCACAGTCCTTCTTCATCACAGTCCTTCTGCTTCAACAAAGTCCTTTGTCACAGTCCTCAATCATAGTCCTCCTTCAACAGAGTCATTTTCTTTCATCACAGTTGCTTTCATTCATCAAAGTCTGTTTCTGTCACAGTCCTTCTCCTGTATCGAAGTACAACATCACAGTTTTTCTCCCTCATTACAGTCTTTTTCATCACATTTAATCTCTATCACAGTCCCTCTTGTTCATCCATGTCCTTCACCACACCCATTTCCCTTGATCACAATCCTTCTACTCATCATAGTCAGACTCCTTATACACAGTCCTTCATCACAGTCCTTCTCCTTCATCACAGTCCTTCTTCACCACAGTCCCACTGCTCAATCAAAGTCCTTTGTCACGGGCCCCAGTCATGGTCCTTCTTCAGCACAGTCCTTTTCCTTTATCAGAGTCCCTTTTGTTTCTCAAAGTCGGGCCTCATTACGACCCAGGCAGTAGAGGGTTAACGGCGCCGGTAGAGCTGCCGCCTCATTACTCATTACGAGGTCTGCTCGTACTTTTTTAACAGTTCTCCTTTTTTCATCAGTCCTTCATCACAGTACTTCACCTTCATCTGTCCTTTGCCACAAAGCACAAAAAGCATAATTTTAAATCACAGAGTAATAGCAGTATTATTTTAATGTATGCCCCTACATGTGTGTGCCAATTGTTTAGTTTTGGCAGAAAGTTGTCAAAGTCAACCTTGCCTAAGTAGGCCTATGTACACAGGCTTTTAGATAACTGAAAGGATCATAGTAATGTGTGTCTCCTTTTCCTTACTATTGTGAATGATTCCAAGCTTAAAGTATGCATCCTTTTTCGCTGTTTTTAATTTTTACATATATAAGCACAATATTGTTGCCAAACCGATACCACAGATAAGTTGTTGTATTTCTTTTCAGCCCTTCTCCATCATAGTGACATGCTACCAGCCCTTGTTGGTCATCATCAACTCAAGCAAACAACTGTAGACAACTGCAAAAGACCATAGAACGTTAAATGGTATGCACAATTGCCATTAAAACATCACGATTGTAACATGGCCAAGATGAAATTAGCTTAACTCAGCGCTGCAGCTGGGGCCCCGTGAGGTCCTGCAGGGTGATGACTCATTTTGCTTGCTTAAACATGCATAGTACAGGGGTCAAGAGTGTAGCATGTCAGAATCCAAACTTACACCTAAAAGAACTAGGCAAGTTACACACATGGATTTAGGAAAGGAAAGCCAGCAAGAGGCTAGCTTCCTCTTTTGAGCTGGTACTCGAACCACAAGCATTGTCAGTATGAGTCATATCGTTTTTAAACCACTTTTATGTCAGCTACTCTACCAAGACAGGAAATCTACTAAACGGAACATTTTGAATTCCAATCTCATCAAGACTGCATACAGCTAAACATGATCATTTAAAGTTACAAAAATGGTACCTCTGACAAAGAAAGGGGGATATGCAATCAAATAACTCTTAAGAACTAACATACAAATGTTAGAACTTACAGGGCAGCCATTTTACTGTCAGCTGCCCATAAACATATATACATAGGCCAGACCACAAGGCAATTAGAGGAGTAGAGCAGTCTTGCTGAGCAAGCACAAGAACGGCGTTGAAGTGAGGTGGGCTGGGGAGAGGAATTGCAGATAAAGGGAGAGCCGATAAAGCAGCAGACAGTTGACCAGAGCGCTCAGGGGAAGCTTTTTAACTTTAACACTGTTTTGTTCAGTTGCCAATCTTATACTGATATCAAACTTACTAATTCACATGCTCCCCTTAGTTCGAGCTTAGCAGCGCAGACTAACCGGCAGGGACTGAATGATGCCGGAAATACCCCTAACATACGATATAAAATGGCAAGAATGAAATGACTTCTTCAATTCCAACACAACATAGGCTAATTCTGACATGTTGTAGTGGTCAGTTTCCGGTTTATGATATCAACAGGACCAGCGTACTCAAAATTTTTAGTGATGTTGAAATGCTTGATGATCTATCTTCAACTGATATTACGCAAGTAGAATTTCTTAATCAAAATGATCTCACGGCCGGTCGCCTTTGGATTGAATCCAGGGTTGTTAGGGTTGTTAGGAACATTCTGTGGCAGGCCAAAGTGCAGTTATTTGAATTAGAATGAATCTTTTCACGGGACTCACAACTATCCAGTATCATCACAAGAGAATCATTTAATCTACGTTAGCGTTACTAAATTCACGTTTGGTACAAGCCTGTACTACACAGTAAAGTGGTAGCGATGGCTGAGCAGCCAGACTTATCTCAAGAGCAAGTGAGCAGTATCAATAGTTACACAAAGGACAGCAATTACTACGATTCAAACAAACACTGACTAAAGGTTTCTGAGTAAAAGAATATAAATGTATTTACACATCAGTTGTATAACATTTCACTAAAGAAAAGCAGTTAAAAAATCACACTCTTAATACACCACACCACTGCCAATAGTTTCCAGACAAGTTAAGCTCACAAAATGAAGTGGGAGCAAAATGGCACTCTAGTAATTTAAAAGGGAGGGAAAGACAAAGTTAGGCTGAAATTGAGCAGCACCAACAGGTAAGTAAGCAGGGCAATCTAGAAAGAGGAACTACAGTGATGGAATCAAATCAAATAGGCATAGGGCCAAAGTCAATAGGAGAAAAGTCTTTTGCTCAAGATCACACAGTTCAAGGTAGTTAGCGGTTAAGTCTTTGGCAAGAGTTCCGGACGAAGTTGGTTGGCAGAAAACTTAGTTTAAAGAGTAGAGAAGGATAAGCCCTCGGATTGGCGAAAGGTTTCACACAACTTCACCCCGGCTGGATGAAACGAACAACCGAATTTGCACAGTGCCTTTAAATGGAGAAGAAGCTGTAGCTGAGGCGGACGTTCCTGGCAGTTCCTGCAGGCTCGCGGTTCCTGAAACGACTGTCGGACTGACATGAAGTAGGAAGACTGGAGGGTCCTGCACTGCCCAGGGAAGAAACCAGCAGCAGAGCAAAGCAACAAATAGAAGGAGCGCTCCTTAAAACCCAAGCAGGGTCCGACCTTCCTGGCTATCCGGCCACTGTAGCTCTGTACAGCGAATTAGACCAGAGGAGGGAGTCCTGGCTTGCAGTTTTGGCGAACTGGTTGGTCCCACCAGCTCTGGGGAAGAAGATTCCGGGAGGATCTTCTCTGTCGTTGGAGTTCGAGGATTCGGACCTGCAGCAGCAGTTCACCGGGTGGTTCAGTCATGTTAGGGGTCCTCTTCCGTCAGCTCCTCATCGGTTCTTTTGTTCCAGTGGCACCTCTGCCTTTCCAGACCAAGAGACCCACTTTTTATGCAGTTTTCCCCCATTCACACAGACTGGCTGTCAATCACACATCACGGTGGCTGTCCTGGCCGGACAGTCACCTAGCCAATCAAACAGGAGTGCGACTTGGGTTACCAAGGGAACCCATGGCAGGGGTCCTAAAACCCCTCCCTCATATCTTGCCTACCCAGATTTTCAGGCGCCTAAGGAGGGCTTCTGTGCAGAAGCCCGCAAAGAGACGGTGAACAAAAGAACCAAACCTGGTTTGGCGCGCAGAGAAAAACACAAGAAAGACATTTTCGAAAAGAAATGGCGAATAAACCCAGCCGGAACTGTATAAAAACATATATGGTCCAGCGGGTTTAAGTTCAAGGCTACCAAGATAGCCTAAAACAATACCAAGGTTATTTAACATAACCGCGGTAGGAAAAATAGGGTAGTTACCACTGCCACCAGCCAAGTCTTGATGAAAAGGGAGCAACACAATGCTCCAAGAGAAACAGACAAAAAGGGATAAGTATTAACCCTTTCCAGTACTCCATGTAAGATGATTTGTACTGGGTCTGTGGATTTAAAAAGACTAATAAAGTCAATGGCAACTTTACATGTTCTGGGAGACAGTAGTCAGTCCCAGAAAATGGAGTCTGAGTTGGGAAGTCTAAAAGACAACCCTGTGTCACTGCACTGAAGGTGCTGTGTAACACACAGTAAAAAGATGATGCCTGCGGAGTAGGTGAGGCTCCACAGTCTATGAACACAAAAATGTTAAACACACAGTAAAACACATGTAAGAGTGGGAAAAAGTGAGCACTTTTTTCCACTCTTACCAAGTGAAAAAAATAAATCCTAGAAATCCAGCAAAGCTACTGAGGGAATCAGTAGGTAAGGGAAATTAGCCATTCTTGAGAATTCTTCCTAACGCTCGCCACCCCTCCCACCCCCAGACTAAGGAACATGAGGATTTAATCCACTCCTGGATGAATCTCTACCTCTAGTCGGTTAAAAACATCCTAGAGAGACCATCAGCATTTTGGTGGTGACATCCTGCTCTGTGCTCAATGGTGAAATCAAACCCTTGCATGCAGATTGACCATCTCAGAAGTTGTAGGTTTTCCCCTTTCATTTTCATTAACCATCTCAAGGGATGGTGGTCTGTCTGAATCATAAAAATAGATTCATACAAGTATGGTCTAAACTTCTTCAGAGACCACACAATAGCAAAACATTCACGCTCTATGGTTGCCCACCTTGTTTCTGGTTCCTTCAGTTTCCTACTGATGAAGCAAATGGAGTGCTCCCTACCTTTCTCATCCAGTTGACTAAGGACTGCACCTATACCTGTATTGGATGCATCTGTCTGCACAATGAAGGGTTGGTGATAATCAGGAGCTCTAAGGACTGGAGCTTGACAAACAGCTGTCTTCTGGTTTTCAAAGGCTTGAGTGCACTCCATCTAACCTTTTTTGGAAACTTTGGAGAAGAGATTACATTCAAGGAAGAAGCTATGGTCCCATAGTTCTCTATGAAATTCCTGCAGTACCCAGTGAGACCTAGGAAAGCTCTCACTTGGGTTTGAGTAGGGGTTCCCACTTTTGCACAGCTTGTAATTTGCTGGGCAATGGCCTTATTTCACCTCCTCCCACCTCATGACCAAGGTAGACCACTTTGCTCTGACCAATTTGACATTTGCTTGCCTTTATGGTGAGATGGGCCTGCTCAAGAGCCTGCAAAACATATCCTAAGTGATCAATATGTTCTTTCCATGTAGGGCTGAACACTGCAATGTCATCCAAGTATGCCATGTCGAAGTCCTCCATCCCATTCATAACTTGATTGACCATCCGTTGGAATGTAGCAGGTGCATTCTTTAGTCCAAAAGGCATAACCTTAAACTTGTAGAGGCCTGCTGGGGTTGCGAATGCAGTTTTATCCTTGGCATGGTCTGTCAGGGCTATATGCCAATAGCCTGAGGTCAGATCAAATGTACTGAGGTACTTGGCTGAACCAAGTCTATCCACCAGTTCATCTGTCCTTGGCAAAGGATGGGCATCAGTCTTAGTGACTGAATTTAGAGCTCTATAGTCCACAAAGAATCTCAACTCCTTGGATCGTGCCTTTGGTACTAGAACAACTGGACCCCGAGATCAAGCATCGTGTTGACTCTCCTTTGATGTGGGAATGTTCTGACATTCTGTAACCTCTGCTTTTCACAGGTAAACAGACACCAGTGAGAATATCATGCTGGCCCGAAGGGGTCAAGCCTGGTGATAGTGAAAACAGGGAGGCAAACTGATTTAACAGAATTTTGCACTCCTCCTGTTGTTCAGAAGTCAGTTGAGAAGAGACATTGACTCCTTCTATTTTCTCATCTAAAGGTTGGCCTCTGAGGAGGTCAGGTAGAGGTTCACTCTTCTCCTTCTCTTGAGCTGAAGCTAGAATCAAAGCTCCCACTTCTGGTCTCGAGACATATGCCTTCAAACGGTTGGTGTGAAAGACTCTGGGAGCCTCCTTAGGTCTGCCTAAATCCACCAAATAGTTCACCTCTCCAAGTTTGCTCACAACCCTGAAGTGTCCTACCCATTTGTCCTGCAAGGCCCTCTGCCTTTTTTTGCACCATAACTAATACAAGCTGGTCTTGAGTAAACTCAACCCTGTTTGACTAGAGCCTGACCTGCTTTTAAGTTATCACTAGCTTCTTCCATCATGTGCAACATTTTCCTCTGGAGACCTATCACATAGTCAGTCACTCTGGCTGGCTTGGGGGAAGGAGCACTCTCCAAGCCCTCCTTAATCAGGGCCAAGGGACCTCTGACTGGATGGCCATAGAGAAGTTCAAAGGGACTATAACCAACTTCCTCCTGAGGGGCTTCTCTATAAGCAAAGAGAAGGCATGGCAGTAGAAGGTCCTACTTTCTTTTAAGGGGTTCCTCTAAAGCACCTATCATGCTCTTCATAGTATGATTACACCTCTCTACCAGTCCATTTGCCAGTGGATGGTAGGCTGTAGAGAACTTGTCAGTGGCACCACAGATTGTCCACATGGCTTGCATGTAGTGGGACATAAAATTGGATCCCGATAGATATCATTTCCTTAGGAAACCCTACTATGGTAAAAATACCAACTAGAGTCTTAGCCACCGCCTGAGCCGTAACAGTTCTCATGGGTATGGCTTCTGGATATCTTGTAGCATGGTCTACTAAAGCCAGGATAAACCTGTTCCCTGAAGATGTGGGAGGATCAAGGGGACCAACAATGTCGATGCCCACCCTCTCAAACGGAACTCCCACCACTGGGAGAGGCACCAGGGGGGCCAAATTCTTGGCTCCACAATTGCCAGAGGTTTGGCAAGTGTGACAGCTCCTACAGAATTTGTCAACTTTGGAACCCATCTTAGGCCAGTAGAAGCATAAGGAGAGACTTTCCTTGGTCTTTTTGAAACTGAAATGACCGGCCAAAGTTACCTCATGGGCCAACTGTAGGAAATGGAGTCTGTTGGCAAGGGGCACTACAATTCTTTTGCAGTCCCCAGGGATAGACTCGGTTGGTTCACTGTAAAAGAGGCCATCTTCCCAGCTTAACCTGTGCTTTCCAACTTCTTGCCCATCAAGTTGGTTAGCAGCCTGTTGTTGAAGACCCTCGAGAGTAGGACACTCTCTTTGTCCTCTGCTGAAGTCTGCCCTGTTGGGCCCACCTTCTGCCAGTAAAGACTGCAGCTCAGGATGGTCAACAGGGTCAAGATCTCCAACCAAAACAGTGTATTTTTCCAGATCTGATTCTCCAGAAACTGTCTCAACCACACAAACACTCTACCTCAGCAGGTAGAGGGATCACAGATGTGATCTTGGACAATCTTGGGGTGTCTTTGTTGGTAACACAGGGGTGCTGTCTGACTTTTTCTTTGAGGTCTTGGGTTTCCCCTTTGCCTCTTTCTTCCTAGAAATAGCAGTGAGCAACTCCTGTGGAGTGGGCGTGAAAGTTTCCTCTATCAGCTCCTCCAGAGAGCCTCTCAAGGTCCTCTCCCTTGCAGGCCTAATGAGCTCCTGCCTCCTCTTACTGGGAGGCCTGGGAGTGCTGGACACAACTCCAAGAGTTTTCAGGTCATTACACAACAGGACTCTCCCAGGCACTTCACTCTGCACACTAACAGGTATTTTGACAGTCATATCATTACACTGAATGAGAGCTGGTAACTGGGGAAGCATTTGCACAGGGCCTCCAGCTAACTTGGTGAGGTGTTTGGATGCCTTACCAACATGCTCCACCTTGAAAAATGATTCATCCACCACAGGTATGCTGGCTCCAATGTCTCTGATGGCAGGGGTCTCCTGGCCATTCACAAGAACACTATCTTTATAATACTCTTTAGTATTATCTGGGATGGAATTATAGACATCTAAATTATGTTGTTCCCACGAGCCCAGGGACACTAAAGAAACACTAGCTGAGACGCTCATGGGTTCATCAGCCAGTAGGTGAAAGTTTCTACTTTTCATGGGTACTTCTTCCTCTGGGGAGAAGGCTAACGAGACAGCGTCGACCCTTGAAGGTTTACCCTTACATCTGGGATCCCCTTTCACATAGTCATTTCACCCACAAACATAACATTTCCCAAATGTCTTGATGATTGGGGGTTTGTTCTGACCTCCATCTGGTTTGGGTCCACATGGTGCACTATCCTGATTTAGTTTCCCTTGTGGCTTACCCTTATGTTGCTGTTGTGGCCATCTTTTGGATTGGAGGTATTGGAATTCTCCTTGTTATCTTTCTTTGGCTGCTTTCCCTCATCCTTCTTCTGAGTTGCCCCAGAATCCTTGTGAGTAGCTCTGTTGACAACCCACATGTCAGCAGCCTTAGTTAATTTCTTGGGATCTATCACCTTATAATCAGCCAAATGTTGTCTGAGCTCAGGAGAGGTGGCATCATAAATTGACTCCAACATAACAAGATTTCTCATACCTTCATAAGTGTTCACTCTGTAACCCTTGTAAAGACCGGAGGGGGGGTCTGTACGTCTGCTATCTATATGGTAAAGGAGAGGCACAGAGGACCCCAGCCGAGATTCTCTATAAGGAAGCGATGGACTAGCAATCAAGGCCTAGCTTCTCAGGAGGTGATGCAGGCTGGTTCTTAAGTACAGTATAGTCCCCAATCCCCCACAAAGGAATGTCCACACACTGTATTAGTTAAAACACAGTCTTTATATAATTAATATTCAAGGTTATGTACACTATCACAATAACTCACTTTGTGCTCAGAAAATCTGCAATGGCAAATATATACAGTTCTAAAGTGGTACCACAATTATTATCAGATCTCATTAAAGTGCATCAACTATGCTCTGGTCAAATGTCACACAGATCAAGGAATAAAAGTAACCAACAATAGATATAGGAGGAAAGCAGTTGATTAGAACAATTGGCAGAATATTGACCCCTAGCAACTAGGCACAATTCTGTGTGGAGATCCCCCCACCTGGGCAACCTGTAAATAAAGATATATCGTACAAGCCCAGTCCATATATTGTACAAAAGAGTCTTATTTCCTTCTAAAATAGTTCCACAACCCCAATGTACCTGAAATAGCAGAGTTCGTTGTTGGGTCATCGACGGATCCTTCTTGAGCGGCTCCCTTTATGGCAGGAGCCACGGATCATCAAGATCCCACGAGGAAAAAGCGGTGAACAATGATGGCAAGGCAGCAGCTTCGTTCCTAGCGGTGCTCGGCGATGACAGAGCGTTGGCATCCTGCAAGGAAGAAGCATGCGGGGAACCTCGATGACAATAGTTCAGGACCGCAAAGAGATTGTGAAGAACTGTGGCCCAGCAAGGGCGTTGAGTCGTCCGGCGTCTCTACGGTCGTCAGGTGGTGGGAAACCCACTGGCGGATGCTCCTCAGGGCGTCGGCGGCCTCGACTTTCTCCGGCAGGACAAATCGGTCGACGGTGCAGGCAAGAGCATCCTTGGATCAAATGTTACTTAGGCAAAGGGAGCACAGCAGCTCCGGTCGGTGACGGCGGTCGTCGATGATGATGGACAACAGTGTCTGGGCGCATCTCCTTGTGATTCTGCGGCGGTCCCCATCTCCGGTCAGAAGCCTGTCGTAGGTCTGTCTACCAGGGAGCTTTGGCAAAGATCAGCTGGTGCACGATGGTCCCTCGTAGCTTGGGAAGAGGGTGCCTTACCAGGTCCTCTCTGGGTCAGTCCTTGGAGACACAGCAGCTTTCAGATTGATGAAGTAGAGCAGCATCAAGACTTCTCTTCCAGCAGGGCTTCAAGGTTAAGCTTCAGTTTCAACTCCAGTTTTTTTTCAGCTTCTGAACACAAATTCTAGCAGTGACAGGCCCCCAGATATACTAGTTGATCTCCCATTCATTCTGCTGGATCACACTCAGGCAACCAATCGGTCAGAAGGGCATTCATGCAGGCAGGCATCCAATCAGGTTCATAGTGCATTCAGGCCATTGACTTCTCTCCAGACACTCACAACAATTTATGTGTATTGGGACAAGTACCCAGCCATTCAACACTCCACACTGCATTCATACCAGTTTCGGGCAGGGCTGTCTCAGTCATTGTATCAAACACCAGATACTAGACATCCACAACACAGAATGCGTATTCGTCACACACTCCATTCACCCAGGTCCCACCCACACGGTGTACCCACAACATACAGTCACTGGGAAGGCTCCAGCCAGTCTGGCCTGGACTTCACAACAACACCATATATGGAACTTCCACCCAACAGCCAGTCAGGGGGAAGGGACAGAGTCAGGGCTTCTCAGGACTTTGGGAAAACAAGGTAACAGGCAATAGAAAGCAAGAGGCCACAGGGGCCATCTTGTTTCCTATCAGGAATCAACTTATTCCAATGGCAGGGCCTGGCTATCCCAAAATGGAGGATACTCAGAGCACCTGTCAAATTCAGCATGGAGCTGCCACCAGCCCATACCCTGCTCTGTGGGCCACACACAGGTACCCAAAAACATACACTAGGGGCACAGGGTTGTACTCCCACCCATGGGTGCCATAAGGGTATCCCATGGGTCTGTACACCAAACCAAAAGAGAGAGCTGCACCGCCAGGAGTCCCACATGAACTCCTGCACGGAAAACACAACAGAACATACGCTAAAAGGCAGTAAAGGACAAGGATATGGAGGCTCTGTCCCTCAAATGCATTTCCAGCATCACAACCCTTAACCCAACCATCTAGGTTTTTCAAACATTCACATACCCAGGTGGCCCAAGGGGTACCATCATGCTTTTTGAGGGTCCTAAACCTCTTAAGGTACTGGGAAGGGGTCTTCCCAAATCTGGCAATTAAAGCTAGCTTCACACACTCACAATCCATCCTATTGTCACGACCCTTATCCAAAACCCCCACTGGCATGCCAGGTAAGGTCAGGGTTTGGGGTTCCATTAGGGCCTCGGGAGCCTTGCACTACCGTCCAAGACTTTCTTGGAGTCAGTCCTGGTGCCTTTGGCGCCAGGCTCATATTCAGTATAAGGAACATCTTTAAGGGGACTACTTTTCCTTGGGCCTGCAGCCAACAAGGAGGCACCCACACAGTCTAGTTCCTAGAACTAGACTATGCGGTATAGTGTTTTGGGTGTGGTAGCCCAGGACTACTGTACCTGGACTACTTTGCTGGGAGGCTATTTAAACCACACCTAAGCAACAGAACACGCTTCGTGTTATTCTCCAGCCTGCAGCGTAACGCTCACCGTGCCCAGTGTCCTTGATACCGGCAATCATCGGAGCAACGAGCCTGCAAAGGAGAAAAAGAACATCATTAATATACTCTTACCTGCTGCAAACTCCATCCTGTACCCACCTGATGCTCGTCCATGCTTCTGCTACTCGCTGTCGCCCATCCAGCAATCAGCATCTTCTGGACACCGCGTACTCACCGGAACGAAACAACCTGAAGGGAGAGAGAGAAAGGCAACATTAGAAAAGGTTACTTATGGCGTAAGCCTCAGTCATCACGAGAACCTCACCTGGTTGGCCACCTCTTGGCCGGCATTGGTCCGGAATACCACGCTCACCAGAGAAGACCATCACGACCTGTAAGGAGAGAAGAAACACAGGTTAGCAAGTAAAAGGCGAAGCGGCGCCGCCCTTAGCGCGTTACTTACCAAATCGTAGTGCGCTTCTTGCACCATCCATACCGGCAGGTGCTCAATCCAACCAGCACGACTCGCCGAATCTCCCGCTCACCTAGGGGGTAAAGAAAGGACATTAACCACAAAGAAAGGAAGGCAAGGACAGTAACATACAAAGAATGCTACAATAAAACCTACTTTAAAGACACTTGAATGGGCTCGCACCAGTGAAGTAACTCGGTCGCCCAAGCCCACTGAAGACTACGCACCCATGCAAAGAAGGCAGGATGGAGAGCACGCCAAATATTACAATAAGGTGAGGAGAAGGCCATAGGGCCAAACTCAGGGGAGGTGGGAGAAGACCGTACCTGATCTTGAATCCAGTCCTCCTGTGCTTTCAGGCCCGACTTCCATCGAAGGCACCACCTGGGATCGGGAAGGTGGTTCCAGCCGCAAGCAACCAGGGCTGAGTGGCGTCCCCGTGGATACCAGGTGAGCGTAACAGAACGCGAAGCCTCTATAACATAATCCACCTGGGCGCCATGGAGACATCAGAAATTGACCAATTGGCTCAATTATTAGGACAGTTACGCGCCGAAGTTCATTCAGCCAGGCAAGAAACTAATGCCCTACGGAGGGACCTAGTCGTAACCAAGGATCGCACCAAGGAAATCAGTAGGCAATTACTACAATCACAGACCAGACAAACTCCATTGCCTGGAAATAACCCACCGGCACAAACACCCACCTTATCCACCGCTCCAGTACAAATTACACTACCCGGAGCAGTTCCTTTAGTGTCAACGGAACGATTCTCAGGCGACCCCAGGAAATATGCTACATTCATGAATCAATGTCGACTTCATTTCCTCTGCAGACCAGGTGCATTCCCCAACGATCAGGCTTGGGTAGCTTTTGTTTTGTCATTGCTGAGCGGAAGTGCAGCGGATTGGTCGGTGCCGCTGGTGAGCCATGATGATCCATTACTACATGACTTTGGGGGGTTCCAGAGGGAAATGGAGAAGCTCTTTGCTCGTCATACCCAAGAGCAAGCAGTAGACAATGAACTCTTGTCACTCCGACAGGGGAATCCAGACTTATTAACGTACATTGCAACCTTCAATAGGTTAGTTTCTGAAACTAGGTGGCCCGAAGACAAAAGAAACACATTGTTTCACGAGGCCTATGAGGTGAATTGAAGGAAGTTCTGGCCCAGGTGGTTGATCCGCCTAGAGACTGTAGCAAATTTATCAACCTGGTTGTGCAACTAGATCACCATTTACAAGACCAGAATGCAGATTGGTCTAGGTCAGACACTCGGGCCGGGTATGTGCGGCCTAGGGATAGTGCTTCACGCATGTCTGAAAACACTGTAGAACCCATGCAAATCGGAGGTATACGACCACCATTAACAAAAGCAGAAAGGGATAGGAGAAGGCAACAGCAGTTATGTTTGTACTGCGGAAAACCAGGACACTTCCTAAAGAACTCCCCAGTGAAGCCTCCAAGAAGAACCGTAGGGGCCACAGAGAAGGATTAGAGTAAGGAGTGGGAAAATTACCCAGTTCGACAAATGTAGAGGTCAGTTTGTCGAGTGAGAAGAAAGAGCCACAGACCTCATACTTTGCAATATCAGTGATCCTAATCAATCATCAACAACAAGTCTAGGATGCACGCCATTGAGGCATACATAGACAGCGGAGCAGTTGGGAACTACATTGATCAAGAACTGGCAGCAGAGATGGGGCTTCCCTTATGTTTCAAGCCGAACACAGAAAAGGTAACCACCGTGGATGGGACAGTAATTGCTTCCGGACCAGTAACCCAATATACAGCAGGAGTAATCCTGCTATGCCAGGATGGACACCGGGAATCCATTTCCTTCGATCTCATCATGGCGCCTCAGTTCCGGCTAATATTAGGGATGCCATGGTTAGTTGCTCACAATGCTCAGATCGATTGGCGTGCAAGGAAATTGACCTTCCCCGATGACTGCGCTCCTTCCTGTTATTATCATGAAGAGAAATCCAATTTCAGCATCCCTAAGATTCCTAGAACAGCAGCATCAACACTTGGTGCGACTAGCACTCTCCCGAGAGAATATCAAGATTTCCAGGACGTGTTCCAGAAAGAGCAAGCTAACACACTACCGCCGCAAAGGCCCTATGACTGCCAGATTGACCTCATACCAGGTGCGCAAATTCCTTGTGGCAGAATCTATGCACTCACAGAACCAGAAAACCTGCATTTGAAATCATATCTAGACCAGTACTTGGCAAACTGATTTATCCGCCCATCTAAATCACCGGCAGCCAGTCCCTTATTCTTCATGCCAAAGAAGGAAGGGGACTTGAGGACCTGCATAGTATATCGCGCATTAAACCGGATCACCGTAAAGAATCGTTATCCCCTGCCACTCATTCCTGAAATGTTAGACCAAGTCAAGGATGTCCAGATTTATACCAAGCTAGACCTCAGAGGAGCGTACCACCTGGTCCGAGTTAAAAACGGAGATGAATGGAAAGCTGCCTTCCATACCAAATATGGGTTGTATGAGTACCTGGTAATGCCTTTTGGACTTTGCAACGCTCCCGCGGCATTCCAATAGTTCATGAATGATGTCCTGCAGGAATTAATCGATGTTTGCGCCTTGGTCTACATAGATGACTTCCTAGTGTATTCAGCCTCGAGACAAGATCATGTCAAGCACGTCCGCTCCATTCTCACCAGACTCCGCCAACATCAGCTATATGCAAAACTTGAAAAATGCTTTTTTCATGTAACCGAAGTGGAATTCCTTGGTTTCATCCTCACTCCGAAAGGCATCAGAATGGACGTACACAAAGTGGATGCTATTCTTAAGTGGCTTTCTCCAACTTCGTTAAAAGGGGTCCAGAGCATGCTGGGTTTTGTGAACTTCTACCGCCGGTTCATCCCAGACTTCTCACAAATTGTACATCTGATAACGTTACTACTGCGAAAAAACAATAAAAAATTCATGTGGACAGAAGAAGCCGAAAGAGCCTTTCAAGAGCTTAAGAGAAGATTCACTTCCGCTCTAATTCTACAACACCCTCATCCAGACCTCCCTTACATCGTGGAAACCGATGCCTCCAGCATGGCTATGGGGGCTATTCTTTCACAAAAGGACCCTGAAACTGGCCAGTTACACCCCGTGGTCGTCTGGTCACAAAAGTTTTCACCTCCTGAACTCAATTATGCCATCACCGACAAGGAGCTCCTGGCCGTTAAATCTGCTTTCAAAGCGTGGCGACATTATCTCTTAGGGGCCAGACATAAGGTCACAGTAATCACGGACCATTGGAACCTGCAATACTTGAAAACAGCAAAGGCTCAATCCTTGCGGCAACTACGGTGGGCCCTTTTCTTCGCTGAGTATGATTATGCTGGACCAGGATAAGGAATGGGAAGGCTGACGCTTTATCTCGCATGGGCATTGACGAAAAGGTCTATGCAACTCCAGATCCGGTAGCCATCATTCCTGAAGACAAGCTCTTAGACCACACAACAGCCTTGACACAAATCGAACTCCGAAACGAGATCCAATGTTTAATAAGTTTTAATACTTTGCTGGAATGGCGTACTTGAGGAGAACAATACACCAATAAGGACCAGTTGCCATATTTTGGAGAACGTCTATATGTGCCCAAAAAGGAGTTACAACAGCAAATCATTTCAGATTACTGCGATTCTCTGATAGAGGGTCACCCCGGATTCGCCAAAACCCTAGCCAAAGTTAAACGCAACTATTGGTGGCCTACTTGGTGTCAAGACGTCATCCAGTATGTTCAGTCGTGTGGTGTGTGTGCACAAAACAAATTGCAAAAGCAGAAACCAGCTGGCCTTCTTCAACCATTGGAAATTTCTCCCACACCATGGCACACACTTTCTCTCGACTTCATTACAGACTTGCCTCCCAGTCAAGGATTCAACACTATTTTGTTAGTAGTAGACTTATTTT
Source organism: Ambystoma mexicanum (assembly GCF_040938575.1). Classification (NCBI taxonomy): domain Eukaryota; kingdom Metazoa; phylum Chordata; class Amphibia; order Caudata; family Ambystomatidae; genus Ambystoma; species Ambystoma mexicanum. The sequence continues at coordinate 686,588,355 of NC_090939.1, forward strand.
CAAAAATGGCACACTTTATCCCTTTCAAAGGCCTCCCTGATGCATCTAGTTTAGCAAAAGTGTTCCTGGAAAACATTATTAAGCTACATGGTTTCCCATCGGTTCTGGTCTCTGATCGAGGCAGCCAGTTTGTGTCCAACTTTTGGAAAAAATGCTGTTCCATGGCTCAAATCAACATCCGATTGTCCACCAGCCACCACCCCCAAATGGATGGCCAAACAGAAAGAACCAATCAGACCCTCGAGCAATACTTGCGGTGCATGCTGCATCAGGTGGAAGGGACTTGGAGAGATTTATTATGGCTAGCAGAATATGCTTACAACAATTCGTTGCATTCCAGCACAGGACAAACCCCTTTCTACACCCAATATGGCAGACACCCATGTACTTCCGAACTAGATCTTCCTCCCAGTTTGGAAATGCCAGCAGTAAAAACTCTTCATACAACCACCTCTCGGGCCTTTAAAAAGGCAACAGAGCATCTAATCCAAGCCAAGCACAAACAAAAGAAATTTGCTGACCAACACCGAAAAAGGCCCCTGACTATCAAGTAGGAGACGAGGTTTGGCTAGCAGCAAAATACATACCCATAAAAGGAACCTGGACCTTCTGTCCTCGCTATCCCGGACCTTATTCCATCAAATCTATCATCAACCCAGCAGCTGTCAAGTTAGGATTACCAGCCAATATGCGAATCCACCCGATGTTCCACGTCTCACTCCTGAAACCGGTACAACCCGGTACATGGGTTATAACACCACCAGAACCTGTGATAGTTGATGAGGAACCAGAGTTCGAAGTAAAAGAAATCTTGGATTCTAAATTGACCAAGTCCAAACTATATTACTTAGTCGATTGGAAAGGTTATGGACCTCAAGACAGATCCTGGGAACCCAGCGAGAATATTCATGCACCACGTCTGATTAAGGCATTTCATCAGAACTTTCAAGCCAAGCCAGGACCAGGCAGAAAAACCACCATGGGAGGGGTCTTGGGGGGGGTGCTGTCACAACCCTTAACCAAAACCCCCACTGGCATGTCTACATGCCAGTTAAGGTCAGGGTTCGGGGTTCCATTAGGGCCTCGGGAGCCTTGCACTACCGTACAAGACTCGCTTGGAGTCAGTCCTGGCGCCTTTGGCACCAGGCTCATATTCAGTATAAGGACCATCTTTAAGGGGACTACTTTTCCTTGGGCCTGCAGCAAACATGGAGGCACCCACACAGTCTAGTTCCTAGAACTAGACTATGCGGTATAGTGTTTTGGGTGTTGTAGCCCGGGACTACCTTACCTGGACTACTTTGCTGGGAGGCTATTTAAACCAAACCCAAGAAACAGAACACGCTTCACGTTATTCTGCAACCTACAGCGTAACGCTCACCGTGCCCAGTGTCCTTGATATCGGCAATCATCGGAGCAACGAGCCTGCAGAGGAGAAAAAGAACATCATTAATAGACTCTTACCTGCTGCGATAAGAGTGTACCCGCCCGACGCTCATCCATGCTTCTGCTACTCGCGGTCGCCCATCCAGCAATCAGCATCTTCTGGACACCCCATACTCACCAGAACGAAGCAACCTGAAGGGAGAGAGAGAAAGACAACATTAGAAAAGGTTACTTACGGCGTAAGCCTCAGTCATCACGAGAACCTCACCTGGTTGGCCACCTCTTGGCCGGCATCATTCCGGAATACAACACTCACCGGAGAAGACCATCGTGACCTGTAAGGAGAGAAGAAACACAGGTTAGGAAGGAAAAGGCGAAGCGGCGCCGCGCTTAGTGCGTTAGTTACAAAATCGTAGTGCGCTTCTTGCGCCATCCATACCGGCAGGTGCTCAATCCAACCAGCATGACATGCCAAATCTTCCGCTCACCTAGGGGGTAAAGAAAGGACATTAACCACAAAGTAAGGAAGGCAAGGACAGTAACATAAAAAGACTGCTGCAATAAGACATACCTTAAAGACACTTGAATGGGCTCGCACCAGTGAAGTAACTCGGTCGCCCAAGCCCACTGAAGACTATGCACCCTTGCAAAGAAGGCAGGATGGAGAGCACACCAAATATTACAATAAGGTGAGGAGAGGGCCATAGGGTCCAAATCAGGGGAGGTGGGAGAAGACCGTACCTGATCTTGAATCCAGTCCTCCTGTGCTTTCAGGCCCGACTTCCATCGAAGACACCACCCGGGATCTGGAAGGGGGTTCCAGGCGCAAATCAAGCAACCAGGCTGAGTGGCGTCCCTGTGGATACCAGGTGAGCGTAACACCTATCCACCTCCCCCAACTCCATCACAACATCAGATGCAACAGTAGGTAGCCTAGAGAAGAGCCAGGGAAGGAACTGATTCCCTGTAAGTCCTTCAATGCCATGGTTTTATTCAAACATTACCAACCAATCCAAAATATCATGCTTAACCTCATACATACCCACAATTCCTTTAGGCATCCGGGGTCTCTTAGGACTGGAAGACATAGAAGACTCTGGGAGAGATGCATTTTCAAGAGATAACCTTTTCATTTCTAGTTCATGATTCAACTCCATTTCTCTGAGTTTAAGTTCTTGGTGTTTTTGATCAGTTTGAGCATTTAAACGTTTGAATTCCAATTCAAGCTTCGTCTTTTGTAGAGCAATTAATTCAGGACTGAGTGTAGGATCTGATGGGGTCCCAGTGGACAAAGGTTGAGGTTGCTGAGCAGACAAGGGAGCAGTGAGGCCTACATTTGGAGACCTATCTACTTGCTCTAACTCATCAATAATAGACACACTATCATCCTCATTATTTTCTGCATTTGCTGGAGAGTCAGGTATTTCAGACCCACTCCCCAGACTTTGGTTCTTTAAAAACTTTTCAATCAATTCAGACTTTTTGCCTTTGGCAGAGAGATTTCTTTCTCTCCACAGATTTTTTAAATAATCCACAGTGTAACTAAGGAGGGTCTCCTGACTGTAGCTTTCCATATGAGACATGATTGATATTGCTATTTAGTGATGTTAACCTTGTGATTAGTTGATCCAAGGTAATAGCAGCACTCTAAGTGTAATTACTATACTTGATCCTCACTGCTGTAAACCACTGTTAGGCAGAATTATATGCCGTACCCTTTGGGAACACCACACACAATTATGACTACAAGTGACAGTATAAATTCACGTTTGGTACAAGCCTGTACTACACAGTAAAGTGGAAGCGATGGCTGAGCAGCCAGACTTACCTCAAGAGCAAGTGAGCAGTATCAATAGTTACACAAGGGACAGCAATTACTATGATTCAAACAAACACTGACTCAAGGTTTCTGAGTAAATGAATATACATTTATTTACACATCAGTTGTATAACATTTCACTGAAGTAAAGCAATTCAAAAATCACTCTCTTAATACACCATACCACTCCCAATAGTTTCCAGACAAGTTAAGATCACAAAATGAAGTGGGAGCAAAATGGCACTCTGGTAATTTAAAAGGGAGGGAAAGACAAAGTTAGGCAGAAATTGAGCAGCACCAACAGGTAAGTAAGCAGGGCAGTCTAGAAAGAGGAACTACAGTGATGGAATCAAATCAAATAGGCTTAGGGCCAAAGTCAATAGGACAAAAGTCTTTTGCTCAAGATCACACAGTTCAGGGTAGTTAGCGATTAAGTCTTGCCAAGAGTTCCGGACAAAGTTGGTTGGCAGAAAACTTAGTTTAAAGAGAAGAAAAGGACAAGCCCTCAGATTGGCAAAAGATTTCACACACCTTCACCGTGGCTGGATGAAACGAACAACCGAATTTGCACAGTACCTTTAAATGGAGAAGAAGCTGTAGCTGAGGCGGACGTTCCTGGCAGTTCCTGCAGGCTCACGGTTCCAGAAGCGACTGTCGGACTGACATGAAGTAGGAAGACTGGAGGGTCCTGCACTGACCAGGGAAGAAACCAGCAGCAGAGCAAAGGAACGAATAAAAGGTGCGTTCCTTAAAACCCAAGCAGGGTCTGAGCTTTCTGTCTACCTGGCCCATTGTAGCTGTGTACAGCGAATTTGACCAGAGGAGGGAGTCCTGGCTTGCAGTTTGGGCGAACTGGTTGGTCCCACCAGCTCAGGGGAAGAAGATTCCGGTAGGATCTTCTCTGTCGTTGGAGTTCGAGGATTCTGACCGGCAGCAGGGCTTCACCAGGCGGTTCAGTTGTGGTAGGGGTCCTCTTCCATCAGCTCCTCAACGGTTCTTTCGTTCCAGTGGTGACTCTGCCTTTACAGACCCAGAGACCCGCTTTTTATGCAGTTTTCCCCCATTCACACAGCCTGGCTGTCAATCACACAGCAGGGTGGCTTTCCTGGCCGGACAGTCACCTAGCCAATCAAACAGGAGTGCGACTTGGGTTACCAAGGGAACCCATGGCAGGGGTCCTAAAACCCCTCCCTCACATCCTGCCTACCCAGATTTTCAGGTGACTAAGGAGGGGTTCTGTGCAGAAGCCCACAAAGAGACAGTGAACAATGGAACCAAACCTGGTTTGGCACACAGAGAAAAAAACAAGAAAGACATTTTCAAAAAGAAATGGTGAATAAACCCAGCCGGAACTGTATAAAAACGTATATGGTCCAGCGGGTTTAAGCTCAAGGCTACCAAGATAGCCTAAAACAATACCAAGGTTATTTAAGGTAACCGCAGTAGGAAAAATAGGGTAATTACCACTGCCACCAGCCAAGTCTTGATGAAAAGGGAGCAAAACAATGCTCCAAGGGAAACAGACAAAAAGGAATAAGTATTAACCCTTTCCAGTACTCCATGTAAGATGGTTTGTACTGGGTCTGTGGATTTAAAAAGACTAATAAAGTCAATGGTAACTTTACATGTTCTGGGAGACAGTAGTCAGTCCCAGAAAATGTAGTCTGAGTTGGGAAGTCTAAAAGACAACCCTGTGTCACTGCACTGAAGGTGCTGTGTAACACACAGTAAAAAGATGATGCCTGTGGAGTAGGTGAGGATCCACAGTCTATGAACACAAAAATGTTAAACGCACACAGCAAAACACAGGTAAGAGTGGGAAAAAGGGCTCACACTCTTACCAGGTGAAAAAAAAATCCTAGAAATCCAGCAAAGCTGCTGAGGGACTCAGTAGGTAAGGGAAATTTGCCATTCTTGAGAATTCTCCCTAACACTCGCCCCCTCAACCCCCAGACTAAGGGACATGAGGATTTAATCCACTCCTGGATGAATCTCTACCTCTAGTCGGTTAAAAACATCCTAGAGAGACCATCAGAATTTTGGTGTTGACATCCTGCTCTGTGATCAATGGTGAAATCAAACCCTTGCATGCAGATTGACAATCTCAGAAGTTTTGGGTTTTCCCCTTTCATTTGCATTAACCATCTCAAGGGTTGGTGGTCTGTCTGAAACACAAAAGTAGATCCATACAAGTATGGTCTAAACCTCTTCAGAGACCACACAATGGCAAAAAATTCACGCTCTATGGTTGCCCACCTTGTTTCTGGTTCCTTCAGTTTCCTACTGATGAAGCAATGGGGTGTGCTCCCTACCTTTCTCATCCAGTTGACTAAGGACTGCACCTATACCTGTATTGGAGGCATCTGTCTGCACAATGAAGGGATGGTGATAATCAGGGGCTCTTAGGACTGGAGCTTGACAAAGGGCTTTCATCAGGTTTTCAAAGGCTTGAGTGCACTCCTCATTCCATCTAACCTTTTTTGGGAATTTTTGAGAGGATATTACATTCATGGGAGAAGCTATGGTCCCATAGTTCTCTATGAAATTCCTGTAGTACCCAATGAAACCTAGCAAAGCTCTCACTTGGGTTTGAGTGGTAGGGTGGCCCAGTTTTGCTCAGCTTGCACTTTGCTGGGCAATGGCCTTATTTCACCTCCTCCTACCTCATGACCAAGGTACCACTTTTCTCTGACCAATTTGACATTTGCTTGCCTTTATGATGAGATGGGCCTGCTCAAGAGCCTGCAAAACATATCGTAAGTGATCAATATGTTCTTTCCATGTAGGGCTGAACAATGCAATGTCTTCCAAGTATGCCATGCAGAAGTCCTCCATCCCATTCAGAACCTGATTTACTATCCTTTGGAATGTAGCCGGTGCATTCTTTAGTCCAAAAGGCATAACCTTTAACTGGTAGAGGCCTGCTGAGGTTGAGAATGCAGTTTTCTCCTTGGCATGGTCTGTCAGGGCTATTTGCCAATAGCCTGACATCAGATCAAATGTACTGAGGTACTTGGCTGAACCAAGTCTATCCACCAGTTCATCTGTCTTTGGCAAATGATGGGCATCAGTCTTAGTGACTGCATTTAGAGCTATATAGTCCACACAGAATCTCAACTCCTTGGATCCTGCCTTTGGTACTAGAACAACAGGACTAGACCATGGACTTGTAGAGGGCTCTATAACCCCGAGATCTCATGTGAGATCCCACATCTCCTTTGATGTGGGATCTCACATGTTCTGACATTCTGTAACCTCTGCTTTTCACAGGTAAACAGTCACCAGTGAGAATATCATGATGGCCCCAAGGGGTTAAACCTGGTGATAGCGAAAACAGGGAGGCAAACTGATTTAACAGATCTTTGCACTCCTCCTGTTGTTCATAAGTAGGTTGAGAAGAGACATTGGGCCTCATTATGAGTCAGCCGGTCCGGAAATAACGTTGGCGGTAAACCCGCTGCCACCGTTGTTTCTGGACCGGCTGATCTCGAGTTCTGCAGGCGGGAGGTGTCGCTCCCACCCGATCTGACCTGGCGGGTTTAATACCACCCACCTGCAGGTAGACGTCGAAAAACTGACACCATCACAGCATGGTGCCGGTGTTTCCACTTCCCCATTCCCATGGCGTCCTATGGGACTCCATGGGGGGAATGGGGATTTACCTAATTCCGCCTCCGGAATTACCAGGTCACCGGGGTTGTAATGCCCCGGTGATTCCGGGAATCATGGAGGCGGAATGGTAATACGAGTCCGGCGGTAACCTGCCGGTTTTTCCGGCTCTGTCACTGCCGGACTCGTAATGAGGCCCATTGACTCCTTCTATTTTCTCATCCAAAGGTTGGCCTCTGAGGAGGTCAGGTAGAGGTTCACTCTCCTCCTCCTCTTGAGCTGAAGCAAGAAGCAAAGCTCCCACTTCTGGTCTCGAGACATATGAATTCAAACGGTTGGTGTGAAAGACTCTGGGAGCTTCCTTAGGTCTGCCTAAGTCCACCAAATAGTTCACCTCTCCAAGTTTGCCCACAACCTTGAAGGGTCCTATCTATTTGTCCTGCAAGGCCCTCTGCCTTGTTGGCACCATAACTAATACAAGCTGGTCTTGAGTAAACTCAACCATGCTGGCCTTCTGGTCATGCCAATGTTTGGCCAGAGCCTGACCTGCTTTTAAGTTATCACTAGCTTCTGCCATCATGTGAGACATTCTCCTCCGGAGACCTATCACATAGTCAGTCACTCTGACTGGCATGTGGGAAGGAGCACTCTCCAACCCCTCCTTAATCAGGGCCAACGGACCTCTGACTGGATGGCCATAGAGAAGTTCAAAGGGACTGTAACCAACTCCCTCCTGAGGGGCTTCTCTATAAGCAAAGAGACGGCATGGCAGTAGAAGGTCCCACTTTCTTTTAAGAGGTTCCTCTAAAGCACCTATCATGCTCTTCATAGTACGATTAAACCTCTCTACCAGTCCATTTGTCTGTGGATGGTAGGCAGTAGAGAACTTGTAAGTGACACCACCGTTTTTCCACATGGCTTGCATGTAGTGGGACATAAAATTGGATCCCCTGTCAGATATCACTTCCTTAGGAAACCCTACTCTGGTAAAAAAAAAATACCAAGTAGAGCCTTAGCCACAACCTTAGCCGTAACAGTTCTCATGGGTATGGCTTCTGGGTATCTTGTAGCAGGGTCTACTACAACCAGGATAAACCTGTTCCCTGAAGATGTGGGAGGGTCAAGGGGACCAACAATGTCAATGCCCACCCTCTCAAAAGGAACTCCCACCACTGGGAGAGGCACCAGGGGTGCCACATTCTTGGCTCTACTCTTGCAAGAGGTTTGGCAAGTGTAACAGCTCCTACAGAATTTGTCAACTTCTGAACCCATTTTAGGCCAGTAGAAGTATAAGGAGTGCCTTTCCTTGGTCTTTTTGAAACTGAAATGACCAGCCAAAGGTGCCTCATGGGCCAACTGTAGGAACTGGAGTCTGTTGGCAAGGTGCACTACAAATATTTTGCAGTCCCCAGGGATAGACTTGGTTGGTTCACTTTAGAAGAGGCCATCTTCCCAGCTTAACCTGTGCTTTCCAACTTCTTGCCCATCAGGTTGGTTAGCAGCCTGTTGTCGAAGACCCTCGAGAGTAGGACACTCTCTTTGTCCTCTGCTGAAGTCTTCCCTGTTGGGCCCACCTTCTGGCAGTAAAGACTGCAGCTCAGGATGGTCAACAGGGTCAGGATCTTCCACCAAAACAGTGTCTTCTTCAGATCTGATTCTTCCGAAACTGGCTCAACCACACAAGGTTGCATCTCACACTCTGCCTCAGCGGTCGAGGGATCACAGGTGTGATCTTGGACAATCTTGGGGATGTCCTTGTTGGTAGCCCAGGGGTGCTGTCCGACTTTTTCTTTGAGGTCTTGGGTTCCCTTTTGCCTCTTTCTTCCTAGAAATAGCAGTGAGCAACTCCTGTGGAGTGGGAGTGATAGTTTCCTCTATCAACTCCTCTGGAGAGCCTCTCAAGGTCCTATCCTTTGCAGGCCTAGTGAGCTCCTGCCTCCTCTTACTGGGAGGCCTGGGGGTGCTGGACACAACTCCAAGGGTTTTCAGGTCGTTACCCAACAGGACTCTCCCAGGCATTTCACTCTGCACACTAACAGGTATTTTGACAGTCATATCATTAAACTGGATGAGAGCTGGTAACTGGGGAATCATTTGCACAGGGCCTCCAGCTAACTTGGTGAGGCAACATCCTTCACATTGAAAAATGATTCATCCACCACAGTTATGCTGTCTCCAGTGTCTCTGATGGCAGGGGTCACCTGGCCATTCACAAGAACACTATCTTTATAAAACTCTTTAATATTATCTGGGATGGAATTATAGACATCTAAATTCTGTTGTTCGCACAAGCCCAGGGACACTAAAGAAACACTAGTTGAGACTCTCATGGGTTCATCAGCCAGTAGGTGAAAGTTTCTATTTGCCATAGGTACTTCTTCCTCTGGGGAGAAGGCTAAGGAAACAGTGTCGACCCCTGAAGGTTTACCCTTAGATCTGGGATCCCCTTTCACATGGTCAGTTGACCCACAAACATAACATTTCCCAAAGGTCTTGATGAATGGGGGTTTGTTCTGACCTCCATCTGGTTTGGGTTCAGATGGTGCACTAGCCTGATTTAGTTTCCCTTGTGGTCTACCCTTATGATGCTGTTTGTAGCCCTCTTTTGCATTGGAGGTATTGGAATTCGCCTTGCTACTTTCTTTGGCTGCTTTCCCTCATCCTTCTTCTAAGTTGTCCCAGAATCCTTGTGAGTAGCCCTGTTGGCAACCCACAAGTCAGCAGCTTTAGCTAACTTCTTGGGATCTATCTCCTTAGAATCAGCCAAGGGCTGTCTGCGTTCAGGAAAGCAGGCATCATAAATTGACTCCCACATAACAAGATTTCTCATACCTTCATAAGTGTTCACTCTGTAACACTTAACCCAACCATCTAAGTTTTTCAAACATTCACATACCCAGGAAGCCCAAGGGGTACCATCATGCTTTTTGAGGGTCCTAAACCTTCTAAGGTACTGGGAAGGGGTCTTCCCAAATCTAACAATTAAAGCTAGCTTCACTCACTCATAATCCATCCTATCCACCTCCCTCAACTCCATCACAACATCAGATGCAACAGTGGGTAGCCTATAGGAAGAGGGAGGGAAGCAGCTGATTCCCTGTAAGACCTTGACTCCAATGGTTATATTCAAACATTGCCAACCAATCCAAAATATCAAGCTTAACCTCATACATACCCACAATTTCTTTAGGCATCTGGGGTCTCTTAGGACTGGAAGACCTAGAAGACCATGGAAGAGATGCATTTTCAAGAGATAACCTTTTCCTTTCTAGTTCATGATTCAACTCCATTTCTCTGAGTTTAAGTTCTTGGTGTTTTTGTTCAGTTTGAGCATTTAAACATTTGAATTCCAATTCAAGCCTCATCTTTTCTAGAGCAATGAATTCAGGACTGAGTGTAGGACCTGATGGAGTCCCAGTGGACAAAGGTTGAGGTTGCTGAGCAGACAAGGGAGCAGTGAGGCCTACATTTGGAGACACATCTACTTCCTCTAACTCATGAATAATAGACACATTATCATCCTCATTATTTTCCACATTTGCTGGAGAGTCAGGTATTTCAGACCCACTGCCCAGACTTTGGTTCTTTAACAACTTTTCAATCAATTCAGACGTTTTGCCTTTGGCAGAGAGATTCCTTTCTCTACACAGATTTTTTTAAATAATCCACAGTGTAACTAAGGAGGGTCTCCTGACTGTAGCTTTCCATATCAGACATGATTAATATTGCTTTTTAGTGATGTTAGCATTGTGGTTAGTTGATCCAAGGCAATAGCAGCACTCTAAGTGTAATTACTATACTTAATCCTCACCGCTGTAAACCAGTGTTAGTGCAGAATTATATCCAGTACCCGTTGTGAACACCACACACAGTTAAGACTACAAGTGACAGTACAAATTCACCTTTGGTACAAGCCTGTACTACACAGTAAAGTGGTAGCGATGGCTGAGCGCCAGACTTACCTCAAGAGCAAGTGAGCAGTATCAATAGTTACACAAAGGACAGCAATTACTATGATTCAAACAACCACTGACTCAAGGTTTCTGAGTAAAAGAATATACATTTATTTACACATCAGTTGTATAACATTTCACTAAAGTAAAGCAGTTCAAAAATCACACTCTTAATACACCACAGCACTCCCAATAGTTTCCAGACAAGTTAAGCTCACAAAATGAAGTGGGAGCAAAATGGCACTCTAGTAATTTAAAATGGAGGGAAAGGCAAAGTTAGGCAGAAATTGAGCAGCTCGGGGTTTTCAGGCACCAAGAGGCCATGGCAGACCAAGAGGGTTGTGGCAGGAGCAATCACCCAGGGTCACCAGAACTGATGGAGAGGTTGGTACCAGCAGAACAACCCTCAAGAATAAGAGAACAGGCAGAAAAATCCTTGATAGTGAACCTCTCTGATGTGGTCCTCTCACCAGATCACCACAAGGTCCTTCAAAAAGGGCTTTCATTTGTCCCTACTTCGACACACGATCCCTTTCAGACTAGAATTGAGATTACTCAACTCTTAGGAAAAATACGATTGAAACAACATTTCGCAAAGAATATCTACGCAGGCCAAAAGGATGTGAATGGATTACACAACAAATCCACTTATTATCCACCTCCATGGTCCAATACAGTGGAATCACAAACACTTGAAAAAGTGATTTTGAAGAAACTTGAACGAATTGAGAAAGAGGAGAAAAAATATTTTAACAACATGACCAGGATGGAAAGATTAGCCCTACAAGATCTACAGGACAACGATAAAATACCAATAAAACCCGCTGACAAAGGGGGAGCTATCGTTGTTATGAATAAACTTGATTATGAAGGGATGGTTAATACCTTGACCGAGGATCGCACCACATATCGAAGACTAGGGAGTGATCCTACAGAAAGAAGTGCCAAAGAAGCTGCTTTCCTGAGTCCACAATATCCAAGATGTCCTGCATTTTATGCACTCCCTAAAATTCACAAAGGGGTCTCCCCACCCCCAGGAAGACCCATAGTTTCAAGTATTGGCTCCATCCTGGAACCCCTGTCCCAGTTTACAGATTCCTTCCTATGGACTGAAGTTACCAAAATGCGATCATATACCAAAGACACCACGGCGGTATTGATTTATTTGGAAAACCTCACCTTGAAAAACCCGGATACTTTCATTGTAACCATGGATATAGAATCTCTATATTCCAGAATCCCCCAAAGGGAAACTCTGAAAGTTCTGGAAAAGGTTTTACAGGACAAAATAGAGACCTTGGAAATGCCTATTTCATTTATGTTACAGCTGGCAGAGATAGCATTGACCAAAAATGACTTCCTAAAGGGAGAAAGCTATTACGAACAGATAGCAGGAACTGTGATGGGGGGCGACTTTTGCCCCACATTGGCCAATCTATATGTCGCAGATTTCGAGGAGAAACATATCTACCCTGAGACTTATCCCTTCTCCACTAACATCCTGAGTTGGCGTCGCTATATTGATGATATCCTTATGATTTTTGAAGGAGATATAGCGACACTGGACAATTTCATCAATTGGGTCAACAATCGGAACCCGTTCCTGAAGTTTACACATAAGGCATGTAAGACCAGGACTGGGCAAACCCTTGAAACCACAGTGCACCAGAAGAAGATGGATAGGAATTCCCTCTTAGAATACTCCAGCTTTAACCAAAGGTCATTGAAAGATAACCTCCCTTTCGGACAATTCCTCCATTTCAGACACAATTGCACAACAAGAATTCAACATGACAGACAGGCAGAGAGACTAACCACCAACATGAAGGAAAGGAATTACCCCAATAAAATAATCAAACAAGCAAGAAAGAGGGCAAGATATATACCCAGAGAGGTAAAACTCACTCAACATGGAAAGAAAGACAGAGGAGAGGACGTCATCACGGCAGTTTTCAGCCATTCACCAATCATTAACCGCCTAAAAATGAAATTAAGAAGGCCTGGCCCCTACTTAACGTAGAAGGCAATTTACCAACACCTCTATTTGCTATTAAACGAAGAAGAAACTTAAGGGATAGCTTGGTCCATACATATAAAGAAATCAAGACAATAGAAACAACAACATTGTGGAATACACCGAGGCCATCGGGGCATACACCATGTAACAACTGCTCCGTTTGCCAATTTACAAAACGGACCACAACCATTGATATCGGTTGGGAGCATCCATGGGAACAGAGGCCTCTCACTAACTGTAATACCACCAATGTGGTCTAACAGATCCAATGGCCATGCAACAAAAGATAAATTGGGATGACTACCAGGGCCATCAAAACGCGGATATGTGAACATAGGTCCAATATCAGGACAAAAAGATTCACAGCCCCATTAGTAGAACAATACATCACAATGGGCCATACAGAAAACGACCTGGCATGGACAATACTGGAAAAAGTACTAGTACCCAGAAGAGGTGGGAATATATCAGCACTCCTTTTGAAGAGAGAACAGATGTGGATCTTCAGATTACAAAGCCATAAAACCGGCTTGAATGAAGAAATCTGCTGGCAAAAACCCGAAGATTTCATCAAGACATCCTTGAAAAGGAGCACTGTGAAGAAATTACAGATCTTGCACAGAATACAGCAAGATTACATCCGTCATGAAGAAAGCGGCAATTAATTAGCACCGCTGAAACCGGTTGACTTTCATTAAGTAGCCTTGGGCTGATGACCCTGACTCCAAGATCAAAGGGATGAGGGATATGTGATAAAAGGGCTTGAATAAACAGATAAATGTAAAGAGCGCATCTAAATGACCCACTTAACAACTACAAAAGAGACACCTATCATTTTTAGCTGTGTTTCGACCACTTGGTAGAAATATATTTTTTACTGATAAGACACACACATTAGAGGCGGGAACATTAAAGCCAAAACCGACCACCAACGGATGTGCACTTTACCTTTTTGGCATAGGAAAGTAGTGAGAGAGGAAAGGGAAATGACCTCTACATTTCTTTTGTAGTCGCCACAGCAGCAAACTCTAGGACGCATGTGACAGCTACATATGTAGAACATTGACACAGGGCAAATAAGCTATTCCAAAGGGACTTAGACATAGGAATAACTCCCCGCAAACTAAAAACTTCTGTCAATTTTGTGTTATGGAGAAATTGAGCAGCAGCAACAGGTAAGTAAGCAGGGCAATCTAGAAAGAGGAACTACAGTGATGTGATCAAATCAAATAGGCTTAGGGCCAAAGTCAATAGGACAAAACATCCTTTGCTCAAGATCACACAGTTCAGGGTAGTTCGTGGTTAAGTCTTTGCCAAGAGTTCCGGATAAAGGTGGTCAGCAGAAAAGTTAGTTTAAAGAGTAGAGAAGGACAAGCCCTCGGATTGGCGAAAGGTTTCACACACCTTCACTGCAGCTGGACGAAACGAACAACCAGATTTGCACAGTACCTTTAAATGGAGAAGAAGCTGTAGCTGAAGTGGACGTTCCTGACAGTTCGTGCAGGCTCACGGTTCCTGAAGCGACTGTCGGATTGACATGAAGTAGGAAGACTGGAGGGTCCTGCACTGCCCAGGGAAGAAACCAGCAGCACAGCAAAGCAACAAATAAAAGGTGCGCTCCTTAAAACCCAAGCAGGGTCTGACCTTCCTGGCTATCCGGCCCACTGTAGCTCTGTACAGTGAATTCGGCCTGAGGAGGGAGTCCTGGATTGCATTTTGGGCGAACTGGTTGGTCCCACCAGATCAGGGAAAGAAGATTCCGGGAGGATCTTCTCTGTTGTTGGAGTTCGAGGATTCGTACCTGCAGCAGGGCTTCACCGGGCAGTTCAGTCATGGTAGGGGTCCTCTTCCGTCAGCTCCTCATCGGTTCTTTTGTTCCAGTGGTGACTCTGCCTTTCCAGACCCAAAGACCTGCTTTCTATGCAGTTTTCCCCCATTTGCACAGCCTGGCTGTCAATCACACAGCAGGGTGGCTATCCTGGCCGGACAGTCACCTAGCCATTCAAAAAGGAGTGTGACTTGGGTTACCAAGGGAACCCATGGCAGGGGTCCTAAAACCCCTCCCTCGCATCCTGCCTACCCAGACTTTCAGGCGCCTAAGGAGGGCTTCTGTGTAGAAGCCCGCGAAGAGACGGTGAACAATGGAACCAAACCTGGTTTGGCGCGCAAAGAAAAACACGATAAAGACATTTTCAAAAAGAAATGGCAAATAAACCCAGCCAGAACTGTATAAAAACGTATATGGTCAAGTGGGTTTAAGTTCGAGGCTACCAAGATAGCCTAAAACAATACCAAGGTTATTTAAGATAACCGCGGCAGGAAAAATAGGGTAGTTACCAGTGCCACCAGCCAAGTCTTGATGAAAAGGGAGCAAAGCAATGCTCCAAGAGAAACAGACAAAAAGGGATAAGTATTAACCCTTTCCAGTACTCCATGTATGATGGTTTGTACTGGGTCTATAGATTTGAAAAGACTAATAAAATCAATGGCAACTTTACATGTTCTGGGAGACAGTAGTCAGTCCCAGAAAATGGAGTCTGAGTTGGGAAGTCTAAAAGACAACCCTGTGTCACTGCACTGAAAGTGCTGTGTAACACACTGTAAAAAGATGATGCCTGTGGAGTAGGTGAGGCTCCACAGTCTATGTGTCACAAGTCTCTCCCCTTCACACCTGTTTCTCTTTGCTTGTGACCTTCTTGGATGTGTTCTTTCACACGGTCTGGGATTTGTACAAGCCCGTGTGCAGGTCTTCGGATTCCAGCGTGAGGGTTGCAATTCCTACGCCAAGTAGCGTTTTCAAATATCCAGGACCAGGAACCAGGAAGGAAACAGTATCTAAGGTCGGAGGCACGGAACACCGTAACCCAAGTACCGTAGGATTCCAGGAAGAAAGTCACGGAAGGGTTAGTTCAAGGAATGGGAATGGTAAAAGGAGGTAATCAAGGATATGAGACAACGGGACTCGGAAGGAGACCCGAGCGAACTCCTACAACACACGTCTGAACACACTAAGCGGTAGCGTTGAGACGCGCAGAGCCACGCGGGCATGACTGTTTTGTAGGAAGTTGAACGTAACGGCTGGTAAGTTACGTTTCGTATCCAACGGCCATGTTGGAAGTATCACTGAATTCAGTCCTCTATGGGTCAGGGACCATGAAGTCCAGAATGGACGTAATCGGCGGTTCATGTCAGTATGCCTCATCTGAAGCCCCGCACCTCCGGGTTTGCCTTTGTGGATAAGATGATATCTTCGTATCAGCCGGAGGGCATTCATGTTACAGACGGGCTACCAGGTCCGCTCACTGGGAGGATATCCCTTCCATTCGACCAAATACTGTAGTTGACCTCGTCGGTACCTGGAGTCACAAATCCTAGAGACCTCGTATTCAAGTTGGTTATTGACAATCACTGGAGTAGATCTTGGGGCAGTTCGAGTGGACTGTACATATGGTTTTAACAGAGAGGTGTGGAAGACTGGATTCATCTTTTTCCACGACTCTGGTAGTTGGAGTCGAAAGGCCACTGGATTAACAATTTCCTTTATGGAAAAAGGTCCGTAATACCTGGGTGCCAATTTATTTGGTCGTAGGTGATGAGGAAGGAGTTTCGAAGATAACCAGACTTTATCTCCTATTGAATAAGAATAACTAGGCCTTCTTTTGGTGTCTGCATATTGTTTAACACCTTTTCAGGCCTTTTCTAGGTGTTCCTTTGCTACTTTGTGTACATTGATCAGTGTTTCAATCCAGGCCCGCAGGTACTGTGGTAGGATGTGGGAGAATGGATGGTAGAACTGAAGGGTGAAATCCTTGGCTACAGACGAAAGGGCTGGTTTTGATGGCTGAATGATCCGAATTGTTGTAAGCGAATTCGGCCACAGGTATCAAAAGTGACCAATCATCCTGGACTTGGATGGCGAAGCAGCGAAGCTACTGTTCCAGGGTTTGGTTTACTCGTTCTGTAGCTCCATTGGTTTGTGGATGATAACCCAAGGACAAGGCACGTTGGATCCCCAATATCCAACATAGTTGTTTCCAAAACTGGGATATGTATTGGGGCCCTCTGTTGGAAATTATTTTGGTAATTTGTATAGAGGGGTGAAATGAGCCAAATGCGTGAACAAATCAATGGTAACCATTATGGTTGTTTATCCTCTCGAAGAAGGCAATTCCACGATAAAATCTGTGGCAATGATTTCCCAGGGTTTTGTTGGTAATGCTGGTTGGTGTAGGATACCTGCTGGCTTTCTGTTATCATGCTTGTTCTGGTTACAAACTGCACAGCTTTGAACATAGGTTCTTATGTCATCTTTCATCCTTGGCCACCAGAATTGTCTCTGTACAAGACGGAGGGTGTTGGAGATTCCACGGTGTCCAGAATGGAGGGTATCATGGCATAGGTATGTGATCTTATGTCTCTGCCCTGGAGTGGGAATGGCTAGTCGTGTATCCTTAAATAGGTATCCATCTTTTATCTTGAGATTCCATCGATTGTTTCCTTTAAACTCCTTCCAAAGTTCGGAAGACTGAGTTTTGGCTCGAATATCCTCCAGGAGAGTAATGGCTTAGCTACGAATATTGTGTTGGGAAACATCTTGGGAAAGGTCCGGTCCTCAAGGGGTTCATAATCAGGACGTCTGGACAAGGCGTCGGCTATGATGTTATGTGCTCCAGGAAAGTGATGGATTTGAAATTGATATTGGGTAAAAAAGAAGGCTGTTTCTGCACTCCAGGGATTGTAGGACTTGAAGGTTCCGATGGTCTGTACGGACTTGTACCGGGTGTTTGGCTCCCAGAAGGAGATGGCGCCAGTCAGTGAAGGCTTGTTGAATGGCTAGCAACTCCTTCTCCAGGACGGAATAATGAGTTTCACTGGGAGTCAAGGTGCGGGAGAGATAGGCAATGGGGTGTTCTATTTTGTCATTAAGTTCTTGTTTCAGAACTGCTCCGATGGTGTAGTTGGATGCATCAGTCTCAACAAGGAAGGGACGGTCTGTGTCAGGTTGAGCCAGGATGGGGGCTTGTGTGAACTCCGTCTTTAACCATTCAAACGCCGAGTCTTAAGCTGAGGACCACTGAAAGGGGGTGTCTTTCTTTAATAGTGTGACAATGAGATGCACAATATCAGAAAATGCAGGTATGAATTTCCTGTAAAAGTTAGCAAGCCTCAGGAAGGATTGGATTTGTTTCACAGTGGTAGGAACAGGCCAAGATAAGATGGAATCAACTTTGGAAGAATCCATTCCAATACCCCTTGGGCTAAGAACAAATCCAAGATAGTGAACAGTTTGTACATGGAAAAGGCATTTTTCAGGTTTGGCCAGGAGTTAATGTTCTCGTAAACGCTGTAGAACTGCCTTAACGTGTTCTTCATGTTTCTGAGGTTCCTTGGAGTAAATCAGTATGTCGTCTAGGTAAACAATGACGAAAAGGAACAACATGTCAGAAAAGACCCGATCCATGAAACGTTGGAAAATTGCAGGGGCATTAGCAAGTCCAAAGGGCATGACCAGATACTCAAAGTGGCCAGAGGGTGTTCTAAAGGCTCTTTTCCATTCATCACCTTCCTTTATACGAATGAGATGGTAGGCACCCCAGAGATCAAGTTTTGTGAAGATGTCTGCACCCCTCACAGCTTCCGGGATGTCCGAAATAAGAGGTAATGGGTAACGATCCTTGAGGGTGCATTGGTTAAGGCCACGGTAGTCCAAACATGGCCTAAGATGCTTGGAATCTTTCTTAGGAACGAAGAAGAGGGGAGCTCCCACTGGGGACCTGGATGTTCGAATCGTTCCATTTGTCAAGTTGGTGTCCAGATACTCCCGGAGGGTCCTTTTTTCATGTTCGGATAGGATGAACATTCTTCCGAAGGGAATCACTGCTGAAGGCTCAGTGTCAATGGCACAATCCTCAGGTCTGTGGGGTGGAAGAGACTGAACGATGGCAGTTGAGAACACATCTGAGTATGTCTGGTAAGCTTGGGGAATCCGGATAATGCTGGAGACAGTTACTGGAAGTTGTTGAGTTTCCTGGAAGTCTTCTAAGGGACTTGATAAGGTGGTAGGAGACAAACAATGGGACATACAATGTTCTGAACCAAGAAATAAGGAACCTGCTGCCCAACTGATGAAGGGATTGTGTTTTTTGCAGCCAGGGCATACCTAGAACCATGGGATTGTGGGCAGATCTTATGATGTCGAATCTGATCCTCTCTTGGTGGTTGTTTATCAAAAGAAGAATCTCTTTGGTTTAGTGGGTTATGCGTCCTGAAGACAGGGGTCTCCCATCGATGGCTTCAACATGTTGCATCGTCTCTTTTATGTTGCATCGTCTCTTTTGTTTTGCGGGGAATGTGATGACTGATGACCCAATCATGGTCTATGAATATGCCCATGGCTCCGCAATCCACTAAAGCCAGGATGGGGTATGACTCTTTCTTGGAAGGTGACAGGTATGCCTGTAAAATCACAAGATTCTTCTGGCCTGGGGAGTTCAAGGAAGGAATTGGTGAGGAGCAGACATTTTTCTCCCAAAACTGTGCCCCACTTAGGATCGGGAGCTGGCGTTTCCCGAACGCTGAGGTGGTGCAATAGGGCACTCGCTTACAAGGTGTTTATCAGAGGCACAATACATGCACAGTCCGGTGTTAATCCGAGGCATCCTTTCTTGTGGGGTAATGGGTCCTCGGAAGAATCCTAGTTGCATGGGTTCTGGGTCCGGGGCTGAAGATGCAGCGGTTTCTTGTTTGTATGAAAGATCAGTAGCAGCCTTTGGGGATGTTGATTTAGTCTTCCTTTTCTCTGCCTTCCTTTCCTGGATCCGGAAATCGATTTGTAGAGAGCGGTCCATGAGAGCTTGGAAAGAGCTTGGGCGGGCTGCCCTGGCTAACTCCTCCTTTATCTCATCATTTAGGCCTCTTTGAAAGAGGGTGAACCTGACCTCCTGGGACCAATCGGCTTCTTTCACCAATTGTTTAAAGCGGGTTACATATGTGAGCATATCCTGGGACCCTTGGTGAAATCGAGCAGTCTTTCTTGAGCACTGTAAACTAGTTCTGGGCGATCAAACATGGCCTTTAGGGCTTCAACGAACCCATCATAATCATCCAGGAGGTCGTCGCCTGTATTGACTAGGGGGGTTGCCCAGGTCAGGGCATTGCCTGTGAGATGTGATATCATGAATCCCACCTTTGCTCTTGGGGTAGAAAAGTACTATGGCTTGAAGGTAAAATGTACCAAACATGAATCAAGGAAGGTACGGAGGGTTTTTGAAGAGCCATCGTATTGGTCCACTACTCCTCCCGATAAGACACTTTCTTTGGCTGCAGAGTCACGAGATAAGACTAATTGCTTCAATGCAGCATTCTCTGCCTTAAGGTTCTGGACCTCAGTGGTTAGTTCCTGCATACCTCGCATGAGGTCTTGCACCGTGGCTTCCATCTCTGTATTTGTATCGGTTTTAAGATGTCTCAATCTGTCACAAGTCTGTCCCCTTCTCACCTGTTTCTCTTTGCTTGCGACCTTCTTGGATGTGTTCTTTCGCAAGGTCCGGGATTTGTATAAGCCCGTGTGCAGGTCTTCGGATTCCAGCATGAGGGTTGCAATTCCTATGCCAAGTAGCGTTCAAATATCCAGGACCGGGAACCAGGGAGGAAACAGTATCTAAGGTCGGAGGCACGGAACGCCGTGACCCGAGCACCGTAGGATTCCAGGAAGAAAGGCACGGAAGGGTTAGTTCAAGGAATGGGAATGGAAAAAGGAGGTAATCAAGGATATGGGACAACAGGGCTTGGAAGGAGACCCGAGCAAACTCCTACAACAGACGTCTGAACACACTAAGTGGTAGCGTTGAGACGCGCAGCGCCACAGGGTGTGACTGTGTTGTAGGAAGTTGAACGTAACGCGTAAAGGCTGGTAAGTTACATTTCGTATCCAACGGTCATGTTGGAAGGATCACTGAATTCAGTCCTCTATGGGTCAGGGACCATGAAGTCCAGAACGGACGTAATCGGCGGTTCATGACACTATGAACACAAAAATGTTAAACACACACAGCAAAACACATGTAAGAGTGGGAAAAAGGGCTCACACTCTTACCAGGTGAAAAAAATAAATCCTAGAAATCCAGCAAAGCTGCTGAGGGACTCAGTAGGTAAGGGAAATTAGCCATTCCTGAGAATTCTCCCTAACAGGCTTTAGACCCTTTGCAATACAGAATCTATGCACAAACCAGCACATGCTGTCCAAGTGCGAGGCCCCAGTTTAAATTAGTAACCCATTGGTATGAAACGATGTCAGTGTAGCCTTGTGAGCTGGAACATTAGAGGATTCCAACATCTCCTTAACTCCAGCTACCATCCCCTTGACAAATTCGATATTGTAGCACTTCAAGAGACATGGCTAGTTGATCTCCCAGCATGGCATGATCATGTAATTTATATGGTTCTAGCCAAAACACAACCTGAAGTTCGTCCAATGGCGGGTCTATTAGTCGCAGTAAAAATGTCTAAAGGCCTTCAATTAGATCCATGGGCCAATCCGAATATTCATACTCAGCTCGTCAAGATCACCACTCCCAGTGAGACCATTCCTCTCGTTAACCAGTATTGGAACCATTCAAGTATAGACATTGAGCGTTTTCTCCATGATGTGAAATGAATCCGCTTGAACAGCAGTGGCTATCATTAATGGAAGAGAGTCAATTCTTTATGCTTAATGAAGCAGTTCATGGTGATATCACACCTCAGTGTACTTGGAGGAGGGACCTTCAATCAGCCACAATAGATTATATATTTACCAACAGCAATCTGTTTGCTCTTGCTCAATGCTTCCAAATTGTGCCGCAAAAATATAGCGATGACGATTTATTATCTTTATTTATTATCTTTAACATGGTCAATGTCTTGCTCCTCTACTGCACCACAATATTCCAAATCCACTCTGACTGTGTCTGGAAGAAAAAACAGATTCAGATGGACTCCTTCATCACTCATCCATCTACAATCTCTCATGCAGAACCATGACCTTCAGTCTTCTATGATTTAGCTGAAAATGATGGCTCCTATGTAGCAGCCTTAAAAGTATTCATAGAGCAGCCGTTGATGACAGCCAAACCAGTATTTAAGCATAAACATCATTAGTGACCAAGAATTGCGAGACAAGAAAACGTATTTGCGCAGAAATCTTAGGCGTTTGATAGGATTGCCAGTCAAACTTAAAATCATCAAAACTAAGCAGCTCAAGATCCAATAAAAGAACTGGCTCAGGTCACGGAAGCTCTGATCATTCATAATGATGCAGAGCATATGTTACATGCCCTAGCTTACAAAAATACTGCTTCCATTTGGAATATAATAAATCGGGTGAGTCATGATTCCCAGATCTATGTACAAATGAATGCAGTTCAGGGAAAAAACAAAGGATTTTGAATTTTCAAGCCCTCTATGCTCGAGCACCCAATCCTCCATGCACTCCACTGTTAAAGCACATGCCCGTTGACATCAGCATTCGCTTTGATAGAAGAGATATATTGTTCTACATCACTAAACTCAGCTCCACTTGAGCACCTGGGCCTGACGGGCTTAAAAACGTCACGCTTAAAACCCATCCTGCACTTTGGGCAGACATATTACAACAAATCTATCTTAACGTTGCTAAAAGTCAACAGATACCACCTTCTTGGCAGAAATCGATTGTAGTACCCATCTTCAAGAAGGGTAATCGTGAACTCCCTCAGAGCTACTGTCACATAGCTCTCTTAAATGTCCCAGGGAAACTTTTTCACTCGCCTGATTTTACGCGATTTCATTTCCTGGATGACAGAACAACAATTACATAATAAATTCCAACGGGCTTTGTGGCAGGTTTGGGTACAGCGATTAATCTGATGATTATCAATGCTAACAAATTGTATGGAAAACAGATGAATCAGCCAATATACATGGCTTTTATGGATTTCAAGAGTGCTTTTGACTCTGTACCCCGTGAATTGTTAATGGATAAATTGGCGAAAGCTGCTTGTCCCACCCATGTTTACACTCTAATTTCCCTTCTACAGTCCAACACCAATGTTCAAATTCGTCTATCACTTGATGGGTTATTATCAGCACCTATTCCAAGTTACAGAGGCCTCAAACAAGGCTGCATTTTAGCCTCTGCGCTTTTCAACTGCTTCATCTCTGATATGAACTCGCATCTTAACAAGGTGATGTCTTATCCCCCTAAAATTGGCAATTGTTCCTTGGCTTCTTTACGCTGATGATTTGATACTTCTTTCAAAAACTCCAAACTGCTTACCAAAACTGATTAAAGTACTCCAGGATTATGCCGAGGTTAACCACCTTACCATCAATATGTCCAAAACTAAAATCATGATCTGTGCTACCTCTCTTCAAATTAAACATTGCTCATTCAATTGGCTACTACATGTTTCCAGTTTAGAAGTTGTGTCAGAGTATAGATATTTGGGACTCAACACAAACAATCACCTTTCTGATCAGCACTACCGTTTGGAACTTAGAAAGAAGATTCAAACATCTGTTGCCCAGGCTCGAATAATACATTGCAAATATGGAAAATGGACTCACTCTCCATTGATGCTATATTATAGACAGAAGGTTGTTCCAGTAGTGGTTTATGGTGCAGAAACAAGAGAGTGGAAAAATATGGTATTCTGGTTAAATCTGGAAAGCCTTTTTTGGAAATAAGTGCTCTGCCTACCTAAAGGCCAACCAATGTGTATTGTTAGATATGAATTGGGTCTCCTATCTCTTGATATATCTTATGTCTGGAAGTTGTGCATTTTATTTAGAAAATACGTGTTGGCTGATGACCCTAAATCTTTGCTGTTTAGTTTAGCGTCCTTTGTCAAATTTGCTAAGAATCATTTTATGCGTTCATGGAAGCAACATTTAAATGAGATCCTCGAAGATGCACATGTTTCAATAGAGCTTCTGGTATCCAACCCTGATTCTGCCAAAATTAAACTCTGGAGATATGATTGGATCTGCACCCAACAAGAGTGCATGTTACATCAGCACTTTGCCCATGGCAATAATAGATTTAAGAGCTTCTGAGAACTAGAAACCTATCTTGTATCCTTTCCTTGCCGGAGTTATAGTAATTTGTTTTTACATTTTCGTCTAAATTTGTGGCTGACAAGAGACGTGCTGCATTGCCGCAAAGAGATTAATGGGGAGGTTAATGGGGAGGATCCATCCTGCTGATTTTGGTGGTTTTTGGTGGTTGAAGGTGGTCGGCCGAAAAGTTAGTTTAAAGAGTAGAGAAGGACAAGCCCTCAGATTGGCGAAAGGTTTCACACACCTTCACTGCGGCTGGACGAAACGAACAACCGGATTTGCGCAGTACCTTTCAATGGAGAAGAAGCTGTAGCTGAAGCGGACATTCCTGACAGTTACTGCAGGCTCACGGTTCCTGAAGCGACTGTCGGATTGACATGAAGTAGGAAGACTGGAGGGTCCTGCACTGTGCAGGGAAGAAACCAGCAGTAGAGCAAAGCAACAAATAAAAGGTGCACTCCTAAAAAGCCAAGCAGGGTCCGACCTTCATGGCTATCCGGCCTACTGTAGCTCTGTACAGCAAATTCGACCTGAGGAGGGAGTCCTGGCTTGCAGTTTGGGCGAACTGGTTGGTCCCACCAGATCAGGGAAAGAAGATTCCGGGAGGATCTTCTCTGACGTTGGAGTTCGAGGATTCGGACCTGCAGCAGGGCTTCACCGAGCGGTTCAGTCGTGGTAGGGGTCCTCTTCCGTCAGCTCCTCGTCGGTTCTTTTGTTCCAGTGGTGACGCTGCCTTTCCAGACCCAGAGACCTGCTTTTCATGCAGTTTTCCCCATTCACACAGCCTGGCTGTCAATCACACAGCAGGGTGGCGATCCTGGCCGGCCAGTCACCTAGCCAATCAAACAGGAGTGCGACTTGGGTTACCAAGGGAACCCATGGCAGGGGTCCGAAAACCCCTCCCTCACATCCTGCCTACCCAGAATTTCAGGCGCCTAAGGAGGGCTTCTGTGCAGAAGCCTGCGAAGAGACGGTGAACAAAGGAACCAAACCTGGTTTGGTGCGCAGAGAAAAACACGAGAAAGACATTTTCAAGAGGAAATGGTGAATAAACCCAGCCAGAACCGTATATAAACGTATATGGTCCAGTGGGTTTAAGTTCGAGGCTACCAAGATAGCCTAAAACAATGTCAAGATTATTTAAGATAACCGCAGTAGGAAAAATAAGGTAGTTACCACTGCCACCAGCCAAGTCTTGATGAAAAGGGAGCAAAACAATGCTCCAAGAGAAACAGACAAAAAGGAATAAGTATTAACCCTTTTCAGTACCCCATGTAAAATGGTTTGTACTGGGTCTGTGGATTTAAAAAGACTAATAAAGTCAATGACAACTTTACATGTTCTGGGAGACAGTAGTCAGTCCCAGAAAATGGAGTCTGAGTTGGGAAGTCTAAAAGACAACCCTGTGTCACTGCACTGAAAGTGCTGTGTAACATAGTGTAAAAAGATGATGCCTGTGGCGTAGGTGAGGCTCCACAGTCTATGAACACAAAAATGTTAAACACACACAGCAAAACACATGTAAGAGTGGGAAAAAGGGCTCACACTCTTACCAGGTGAAAAGAATAAATCCTAGAAATCCATCAAAGCTGCTGAGGGACTCAGTAGGTAAGGGAAATTAACCATTCTTGAGAATTCTCCCTAACAGCCTGTAAGCCCCTTTATAATGCAGAATCTATGCGCAAACCAGAACATGCTGTCCAACTGCGAGGCCCCAGTTTAAATTAGTAGCCCATTGGTATGAAACGATGTCAGTGTAGCCTTGTGAGCTGGAACACTAGAGGATTCCAAAATCTCCTTAACTCCACCTACCATCCCCTTGATAAATTCGATATTGTAGCACTTCAAGAGACATGGCTAGTTGATCTCCCAGCATGGGATGATATTGTAATTTATATGGTTCTAGCCAAAACACAACCCGAAGTTTGTCCAATGGCGGGTCTATTAGTAGCAGTAAAAATGTCTACAGGCCTTCAATTAGATCCATGGGCCAATCCGAATATTCATACTCAGCTCGTCAAGATCACCAGTCCCAGTGAGACCATTCCTCTCGTTAACTTGTATTAGAACCATTAAAGTATAGACACCGAGCGCTTTTTCCATGATGTGAAATTAATCCGCTTGAACAGCGGTGGCTATCATTAATGGAAGAGAGTCAATTCTTTATGCTTAATGGAGCAGTTCATGGTGATATCACGCCTCAGTGTACTTTGAGGAGGGACCTTCAATCAGCCACAATTGATTATATATTTACCATCAGCAATCTGTTTGCACTTGCTCAATGCTTCCAAATTGTGCCGCAAAAATATAGCGATGACGATTTATTATCTTTAGATTGGTCAATGACTTGCTCCTCTACTGCACCACAATATTCCAAATCCACTCTGACTGTGTCTGGAAGAAAAAACAGATTCAGATGGACTCCTTCATCACTCATCCATCTACAATCTCTAATGCAGAACTATGACCTTCAGTCTTCTCTGATTTGGCCGAAAATGACGGCTCCTATGTAGCAGCCTTAAAAGTATTCATAGAGCAGCCGTTGATGACAGCCAAACCAGTATTTAAGCATAAACATCATTAGTGACCACGAATTGCGAGGCAAGAAAACCTATTTGCGCAGAAATCTTAGGCGTTTGATAGGATTGCCAGTCAAACTTAAAATCATCAAAACTAAGCAGCTCAAGATCCAATACAAGAGCTGGCTCAGCTCACAGAGGCTCTGATCATTCAGAATGATGCAGAACATATGTTACATGCCCTAGCTTACAAAAATACTGCTTCCATTTGGAATATACTAAATCAGGTGATATGATATGATATGATATGGCATTTGTAACGCGCCTTTACACAAGTGTTTCAAGGCGCAACGAGGCAGGGAGGGGGGACAAAGGGAAGACAGACAGCGATCTTACTAGGCCAGGTGTCATTCAGATTGCTCAAGTGCATGGGAAGAGGGGAAGGGAAAGTGCAAGGGGAAAGGGAGAGGGGAAAGTACAGTACAGGGGTAGTAGAATAACAAGATAAATAATAAGGGCTAGCTGGTGGCAAGTGCAAGGTAAGTGCAGACAAGTGCTGGGAAGGGGGGCTGTAGGGATACAGAGACAGTCCCGCAGTGCAGGGGT
Source organism: Ambystoma mexicanum (assembly GCF_040938575.1). Classification (NCBI taxonomy): domain Eukaryota; kingdom Metazoa; phylum Chordata; class Amphibia; order Caudata; family Ambystomatidae; genus Ambystoma; species Ambystoma mexicanum. The sequence continues at coordinate 686,615,340 of NC_090939.1, forward strand.
TGCCAGGGAGGCAGTGCAAGGGGAGGGTGGCTGGGCCAGGGACCGAGGTCGGTGAGAGTGGCCCAGTTGCAGATTCAGTGCAGTTTCGGTCAGGAATTTAGCAGGGGAGAGGGGGAGAGAAAGCAGAAGCAAAGAGGAAGGTTTTGAGGTGCTTCCGGAACCGGAGATGGTTCTCATCAAGTTTCTGGGAGGCAGGAAGGCTGTTACAGAGGGAGGCCCCTGCCGCGGAGAGAGATCTACCCCCAACTTGTTGCTTGGAGAAGCGGCTGACCCATAGGGAGTTGGAGGCGGATGAGCGAAGAGCTCGAGAAGGAAGATATTTAGGAAGAGAGAGTTGAAGGTATTTTGGCCCCAGGCCCCAGAAGGCCTTGTGGACAATTCAGAGGGTTTTGAAATTAATCCTCGCAGCCACTGGGAGCCAGTGCAGAGATTTCAGTCCTGGAGAGATACGGTCCCTGGGCTTGAGGCCAAGGACAAGTCTTGCAGTCCTGTTCTGGATGAGTTGCAGAGGGCGGAGAGTAGAGGCAGGCAGATTTAGATAGAGGGTCCTACAGTAGACCAGCTTAGAGAGAACCAGGGCTCTAGAGAAGTGAGCTTCTGGGGAAGGAGAGGGAAGGAAGAATACCTCTGAGGAGGTGCAGCTTGTAGTGTGACTTCTTTGAGATGTCAGATATGTGAGGAGAGAAGGAGAGTGTGGAGTCGAAGATGATCCCGAGGTTTTTTGCCTTGCAGGTAGGAGCAGGATTCCCAGATCTACGTACAAATGAATGCAGTCCAGGGAAAAAACAATGGATTTTGAATTTTCAAGACCTCTATGCTCGAGCACCCAATCCTCCATGCACTCCACTGTTAAAGCACATGTCCGTTGACATCAGCATTCGCTTTGATAGAAGCGATATTTCATTCTACATCACTAAACTCAGCTCCTCTAGAGCGCCTGGGCCTGACGGGCTTAAAAACGTCATGCTTAAAACCCATCCTGCACTTTGGGCAGACATATTACAACAAATCTATCTTAACGTTGTTAAAAGTCAACAGATACCACCTTCTTGGCAGAAACCGATTGTAGTACCCATCTTCAAGAAGGGTAATCGTGAACTCCCTCAGAGCTACTGACACATAGCTCTCTTAAATGTCCCAAGGAAACTTTTTCACTCACCTGATTTTAGGCGATTTCAATTCCTGGATGAGAGAACAACAATTACATAATAAATTCCAGACGGGCTTTGTGGCGGGTTTGGGTACAGCGATTAATCTGATGATTATCAATGCTAACAAAATGTATGGAAAACAGATGAATCAGCCAATATACATGGCTTTTATGGATTTCAAGAGTGCCTTTGACTCTGTACCCCGTGAATTGTTAATGGATACATTGGCAAAAGCTGCTTGTCCCACCCATGTTTACACTCTAATTTCCCTTCTACAGTCCAACACCAATGTTCAAATTCGTCTATCACTTGATGGGTTATTTTCAGCACCTATTCCAAGTTACAGAGGCCTCAAACAAGGCTGCATTTTAGCCTCTGCGCTTTTCAACTGCTTCATCTCTGCTATGAACTTGCATCTTAACAAGGTGATGTCTTAACCCCCTAAGATTGGCAATTGTTCCTTGGCTTCTTTACGCTGATGATTTGATGCTTCTTTCAAAAACTCCAAACAGGTTACAAAAACTGATTAAAGTACTCCAGCATTATCCCGAGCTTAACCACCTTACCATCAATATGTCCAAAACTAAAATCATGATCTGTGCTACCTCTCTTCAGATTAAACATTGCTCATTCAATTGGCTACTACACGTATCCATTTTAGAAGTTGTGTCAGAGTATAGATATTTGGGACTCAACACAATCACCCTTCTGATCAGCCCTACCGCTTGGAACTTAGAAAGAAGATTCAAACATCTGTTGCCCAGGCTCGAATAATACATTGCAAATATGGGAAATGTACTCACTCTCCATTGATGCTATATTATAGACAGAAGGTTGTTCCAATAGTGGTTTATGGTGCAGAAACAGGAGAGTGGAAAAATATGGTATTCTGGTTAAATCTGGAAACCGTTTTTTTGGAAATAGGTGCTCTGCCTAACTACAGGCCAACCAATGTGTATTGTTACATATGAATTGGGTCTCCTATCTCTTGATATATCTTATGTTTGGAAGTTGTGCATTTTATTTAGAAAATACGTGTTGGCTGATGACCCTAAATCTTTGCTGTTTAGTTTAGTGTCCTATGTCAAATATGCTTAGGATCATTTTATGTGTTCATAGAAGCAACATTTTAATGAGATCCTAGAAGCTGCACAAGTTTCAATAGAGCTTCTGGTATCCAACCCTGATTCTGCCAAAATGAAACTGTGGAGATATGATTGGATCTGCACCCGACAAGAGTACATGGTACATCAGCACTTTGCCCGTGGCAATAATAGACTTAAGAGCTTCTGAGAACCAGAAACCTATCTCTTATCCTTTCCTTGCCGGAGTTATAGTCATTTGTTTTTACATTTTTGTTTAATATTGTGGCTGACAAGAGAAGTGCTGCATTGTCGCAAAGAGATTAATGGGGAGGATCCATCCTGTTGATTTTATGGAAAGCCCCAAGAATCAGAAACTTTAAAGCATCTTTAGTAATATGTACAAAGTTATCTCAGAAACGCAATAAATATCTTTATATCTACTTTTTGGAATATGTCAATCTAACATCTGAAGATTTGTGTGTTGAAATCTTCAATGGTAAACGTGTTAGCGTTACTAGAGCAGAAATTAAATGTTTGATATCGCTATGTTAAGGGTAGCTTCTTCTTTTTTGATTGATGCATGCTACCCTTGATTGATTATTTTATCATGAAACACTGTTTTAAATATGTCTTGATTTTTTATTCATTATTTTCTGTCTATTAATTTTAAACTATTGGGATTTTCGATAGTATCCAAGATTTTTTTTTATTCTTAATTACAATTACTTTCTTAATAAGCTTATCATTTAGATGTATTATTAACACATTTATGATACAGAAAAAGAATCACGTACAAATGTATTTTTCATTTGTCGTTGATCAATGCTTGCATTTGGTTATTTCTGTATTTTTTAATTGATTATTCCTTTTTTCTTTAACCTGATTGTGTCACTTTTGTATATTGAAAGTTTGTACCTTTTCAACCATATCAATATATATATATATTTTTTTATATGTAACATCTGATAAAGAAAGGGGAACATGCAATTAAATAACTGGGAGCGGCATTGAAGTGAGGAGGACTGGGGAGAGGAACTGCTGAGTGGGGGAAAGACAAGAAAGCAGCGCTCAGGGGAAGCTTTTTAACTTTGACACTGTTTTGTTTCATTCCAACGTGAGTACAATGGGGTCTGTCGTTGCATGTGTAGACTAGGCGTGTAGTTTAGGAGAAATGTTTTATATGCAGTTAAACTAAACATTACTTGTTCCATTATTTTAAATATTCACAATGTTCCTTGCTTACATGATGATTTTCCTGGTCGGATTAATTATATGATATTTTATATCTGCCTTCATACTTGGATGCTTACTAAATATGCCAGCCCGTAGGAGATAACGAATATTAAACTGCATTAACAAGACAACTCATTGTCAATCATTGCACCGAGTCAAATCTGTCATCTCTGAGTGGGTCACAAACCTTTATTTTCCCTGACTATATGTATGTGTTTAATAATGCTGAAGGCACTGTAAAACTAGGCCCGGATATGCATAAGCACTGGCATTGAACTTGGTATGATTCAGACATGAATGACTGATAAGCAAGGGTAATTTATCGGAGCCTCTTGAGGGGTGGAGATAAAGGACTCTTGATCGTGCTTAATCATTGGCAATCAAGACAGTAGTGCTTTTCCGTTATCACAGTCCTTTGCCTTCATCACTTTCATCTCCTTCATCACAGTCCTTTGTCACAGTCTTTCATCACTGGTCTTTTCCCTCATCATTGTCCTTCTTCTCCATCATAATCCATTTCCATCGTCACAGTTCTTTCCTTTTATGACAGTCGTTCCCCTTCATCAGAGTGCTCTCCTTCGTATCACAGTCCTTCATTGCAGTTCTTCTTCATCATAGTACTTCTCCTACATCATGGTCACTTTCCTTAATCACAGTCCATCATCACAGTCTTTTTCCTTTGTCATAGTCCTTCGTTTTCACTGTCCTTTTTCACAGTCCTTCTTTTTCACTGTCCTTTGTTGTCACAGTTATTCTGCTTCATTGCAATGCTTGCTAACAGCATACCACCCTCATCACAGTTTTTTGTTAGAGTCCTCTGCCATAGTCCTACTTCAGCACATACCTTTTCTTTCATGAAAGTCCATTTCTTTCATCAAAGTCTACTTCTTTCACCACATTCCATTTCTTCACAGCCTTCCTTCATCATAATCACTTTTGTTTGTTTGTCGAAGTCCTTGTTTGTCCCAGAATTGTATCACAGTCCTTCTCTTTCAGTACAGTCCTTCATCAAAGTTCTTCACCTTTCACATAGTCCTCACATCTGTCAAAGTCCTTCTTCATTGTCACAGTCACTCTCCTTCATCACACCTGTTCCTTCATTGCAGTACATCGACGTCGTCACAGTCCTTTGTCATGTCCATTTTCCTTCATCACATGCCTTCCCCTTCGCCATGATCCTTCTCTTTCATCATATTCATTCTCCCTCGTCAGCATTATCACCTTCCTATTACAGCCCTTTGTTAGTTCTCCTTCTTCACAGTATCTCTTCCTCAGAGTTCTTATCCTTCATCATAGTACTTCATCACAGTCGTACTCCTTCATCACAATCTTTCTATCTATCATAGTCACTCTCAGTGGCTCTTCATCACTATCCTTCTTCATAATCACAGTCCTTCTGCTTCATCACAGTTCTTTGTCACAGTCCTCATTATAATCCCTCTTCCACACAGTCCTTTGCTTTTATCACAGTCCCCTTTATAATCAAAATCTGTTTCTTTCATTACATTCTTTTCTTCAAAGTATTCCTTCATCGTAGTCCTTCTCCTTTGTAAAAGTCAGTTTTTGGCACATTCATTTGTCACACTGCTTCTCCTTCATCACAGTCCTTCATCAAAGTTTTTCCTCCTTTCCCACAGCCCCTGTCCTTCATCTGTCATTCTACTTTATCACAGTCCATCCTCATCATAGTCATTCAGCTTCAACAGTTTTTCATCACTGTTCTTCTCCTTCATCAGTTCATCACAGTCCTCTCGATGGGCTCAGTCCTTCATCCAAGCCTTTCTTCATCACAATCTTTCTCTTTCTTAACTACCGTTTTTCACACTCCATCTCCTTTGTCATTGTCAATCTCCTTTGTCAGTCTTTCTCCTTAATCACAATCCGTTCTCAACAGTACTTCACCTTCAATAGATCTTCTTCACGGTCCTTCTCCTTCATTCTTTCTTTGTCACAGAGCACAATAAGGATAATATTAAATAATCAAATGCTAGCACTATAATTTCAATGCATGCTCATTTATGTGCTTACCCTTGTCTAGTTTTAGCTCACATTTGGCCAAGTTAGATTTGCCAAATTATTCACTGTTTATGGTCTTTCAGATTGGAATGATTTGGGTCTCTTTTTCCTTACTGGTATGCGTGCATCCACGCTTAGTGTATGCCTCATACTTTCTATTTTTTGTTTTGGCATATATAAGCACTGCCATGTGGCAAAGACCATGCTACAGATCTTTCACTACAGTGTTTCTCTTTTGTCATAGTCCTTTTCACTTGTCACAGTCCACCTCCTTCATCACAATCCTTTACTAAATCACAGACCTCTCTTACTGACGTTTGTCTTCATCACAGTGCTTCTCCTTCATTAAAGTAATTCTGCTTTATGACAGTCTTTCTCTACAGACCTTCTTCTTCCAAGCAGTCCTTCCCATTTGTCATAGTCTTTTTCCTTCTTAATAGTCCTTCTCCATTGTCACAGTCCTCCTCATTTATCACAGTCCTTTGTCACAGTTCTTCTCCTTCATCACAGCATGTTCCTTCATCACAGTCCTGCTTTTTCACAGTCCTTCTCCTTCATCACAGTCCTTCACATTCATCACAGTCTTTTGACACAATCATTTTCTTTACTCACAGTCCTTTTCCATTGTTGTCACAGTCCTCCTCCTTCATCTAAGTTATTCTTCATCATCGTCAGTCCCTTTCCTCTCACAATACTTCATCCGATTACTTCTTCTTTTTTTCTAGCCCTTCATCCCAGTCATTCCCTTTCTTAATACTCCTTCACACGCTCTCTCTGTGTCTAGTGGCACAACCTATTGTAAAGATATTCAATACCAATCTTTATTAATTTTATGAAGTGTAGTAGGGTGCAGGGGAGAACAACAACCCTGACACAAGGTTGTATATTTAACCAGAAAGATAGCAGGTGTCCACAACCTTGTGGAACACTCCCATCCCCTGCACACCTATTTGTATTGGAATACCAATCAAAAGTTTTTTTACTTTTACTCTATGTAATAAAGAAAGAAACAACTAGACTTAAGTGTTTTATTTAAAAATGTGTGAACCCAATTTTGCTTTCTTCAATTTTCAAAACAAAAACGTATTCCATATGTTAACACTCTGTTAACTAGTAACCATTAATAGCATGTATATTCTGTGTGTTATTATATGAATCCCAACAATGTCAATTAAATCATTAATCATCAACAAAAATCTTGCATGTCAAACATAGTCACTTCTTCCTATGTGTTGTTTTTTGATCTACGTGTTTCGGGAAGCAATTATTCCCTTCTTCAGGAGCTGTCAACTCACAAGTTTTCCTTCGTATTCAATCCTATCTATTGAATCAAATCACAAATGTATCTATCAGTATACTTGATAATTATCATTATTTCAGTCTGCTGTCATTGTTCTCAAAGTGATAATTACCTGAATGCTGTCCTTCCTCTTTTATTTATATCCATGAGATGGATTATCTTCTTGCATTAGTTAATCCCCCTAAAAATCAATAAAAAACAAGACCCCAATTGGTTAACGTACTCTCCTCGTCTCTACTGTTCCAAATAAACTGATATTTGAAATGCCCATCAAATACAAAAGTCAGCAAATACCTGTCTGTTGCGGTAGATAGTGAATCCCTCTCCTGTGGTTTTATTCCCCACCTAGAATCGCATGTGGAATTCCACTGTTCCTTTTTTCTCACATTTATTTTAAGCAAGGTCCTGTTGGACAAAGGATGAGTACATTTTAGGTGACTAATCCACGGGGCATATTCTAATCCCCCTAATGTTTATCATATCACTGTTTTAAAGGAGTAATCCCATTGTTCTCTATGTAAGTCTATTAGACCTTTGATGTCAGGTGTCAGTTGTCTTAAACATCTGCCATCTGAGGCAACCATGTATCTCTCTGCTTCAATAATCATATATTCTGACTAAAATGACTGAACTCATTCTTCCAGCCAGTCTATATAATGAGATTCTGATGTTAACAAATTTGTCATTTTCAATGCTTGGAGGTATCACTAAAATCCATGTTCTTCAATTAGACTGACCAGAATCTTACTTTAAGTCATACAATCTAATAGGGTTCAGATGTAAAAATATATTATCTATATGGCCACTTCCATTTTATAACGGTCTAAAGTCAATGGGCTCCCATGGGACCCTTAAATAGTGTTCCAAGCTTTTGGAAAACCACTTACCTGTACCGTTGTGCGTTACTGCTTCTCTCGTGTGGTTTATAATCACGAAATTGCAAATGCAGCATCAAAATGGCCGCTATTTGTTTATCCATGTCATCGTGCTCAGTGTTTATCGGTTGTTATTGATTCATATGGGCCAGTTGTTTTGTACATTATTTCTCTTTACAAAACTGCTTATTCCTCTATCTTATACAATTGGATCTTTATTATTGTATCCCAGAGGTGATGAAGAGTAAACATGTTTTAGGATCATCACTAGACCCCAATGGACTTTCCCCATTGTGTTGTTTCTTACCCCTTCTATCCCGAGTCTACTATTCGAGGAATTTTTGTTATATTGATGACCTTTAGTTAAGTCATCCGTATGTTTAAGAGATGTCCAACATCTGAAAAAGAAATTGTCTGTCCTGAAGAAGGCCGTATAAAGTATTGGTTGTAGAAACACTAGCAATAGTGTTTCATTCCCTAAAATGGCTGAAACATGTCGACACTTTACAATAGACTAGCCAAATAACATAGTCTTGTATCTGTAAACTGTATCTGTAAACTGCTGGAGTGTATATAGTAGTTTTGTAAAGTTTTGACTAAGAAAATGAACCCCATATAAAGTATATTGTTTTTTAAGAAGTGAGTGAAAATAATATGTTTATGCATTACGATTAATGTACGTTGTGTTGATTCATCGCCCTCTTTTTTAATTCTTCTAAATTGGTCTTAAACATTTAATAAATTGACATGGACTTATTGAAGAAACTGCTATGTTGTAAGTGTGTATCAATTGAGTGGGATGGTTCCTTTTCCTTGCACCAAGTATGAGATATGTCTTGTATAACTGTGGCTTACCAAATTTGTAGGTGATAGCCTTTAGTCACAATAATTCTGTAGATTACCATGCCTGCCCTGGTTGGACATAGAGTGGGGTAGCCAGTTTTCTCAATTTTGTTTTTTTCTGTTAGCGTGTCTCCTGTTCTGAGATACTGGCCCCCCGAAAACAAAAATTGAGGGAGACTAACTTTGTAGAGATAACTGCTATTTAAGGGCATAAAGAAAGGGTACTTCTGTTGATTTGGTTTTTGGAGTCAAAAGATCCTTTCTATTTAGTAGACTTGCTTTCTCTTGTGCTCTTGTGCTCTTTCTACAACCCCTCTAGGGTAACCTCATTTGTTATATTTTTCTGCCATCTTAAAGTTCTCCTCTCTTAAGGTGTCTTCCATAGATATAACCCCCTTGAGTCGCAGGAACTGACTGTACGGCAAGTTATTTTTTATATGCTGTGGGTGTTGACTGAGATAATCTAATGAGTTATTCATGTCTGTTGCCTTGTGGAATATGTTTGTTATCAGTCCATTTCTTCCTAGTTCTACTTCTACATCAATGAAGTGTAGTTTTGGAGTTCCCACCTCCATCATGAATTTGATCCTCTCATGGACTGTATTTAGAAATTCCATAAACGCATCCAGTTCCTTTCGTTCCCCCCTACAGATGACAAAGACATTGTCGATGTATCTTTTCCAAAAAATGATTTACTCTCTCCATTGCATGTTTGTTAATATTTGTGTCATTTCCAAATAGTACATGAATATGTGTGTGTACACAGGGGCCCTAGAAGACCCCATTGAAGTACTAGTGGCCTGTAAATAGAACTGTGTCTTATAGCGAAAGAAGTTGTTCACTAATATGATCCTACTCAACTCCAGGATTAGTATTTTATTAGCCCTACATGCATCCCCTCTTAGTAATGAGCATTATAATGCTTCCAAACTGTCCTGGTGTGGGATTGAGGTGTATAAGCTTTGTGCATCAAATGAAACGAGGAGATTACCCTCCCGTACGTCATTTTGTTCTCCAAGCGAGTTCAACAAATCTGTTGTATTTCGTAGATATGTAGATGTTGCCTGTACTACTGGTTGGAATGCCTTATGTAGATTGCTAAGGGATAAAAAATGCTTTCAGTGCCAGCTACTATTGGTTTCAGTGGCGGGTTAGAAAATGTTTTGTGTATTTTTGGGAATCCATAGAATACTGGTGTTATTGGGTGGTTGTTCGTCTTCTCAGTAATCCACTCATTTTCTACTGCCTTTTCTAGAGTCTCCTCTATTATATTTGCAATGCGTTTAGTCGGATCTTCACGATTTTTATGTAGGTGTTCCCATCTTCCAATAGTCCATTAATCTGGTTCTCATAGAATGTAGTGTCCATAATACTCCTTCACCACAGTTCTTCTTTGTCACAGTCCTTTTCTTTCATCAGTCATTTTCCTTTATCAAAGTGCTTCATCACAGTCCTTCTCCTTCAGCAGTCTTTCATTACAGTCCTTCTCTTTTGTCACAATCATTCTCTTCATCTCAACCCTTCTCCTTCATCACAGGCCTTCTCTTTGTAAAAGTCAATTTAATTAATCACAGCTCTTTGTCACAGTCCTTGTCCTTCTCCTTTGTTAGTCATGTTCCTTCATCACAGTCCTTCTCCATTGACACAATCCTTTTTCTTCATCACAGTATTTCATCTCCATCCTTCTCTTTCGTGACAGTGTTTCATCATAGTTATTCTTCACTAAAACACATGTACTTCTTCTTCTTCGCAGTCCTCTATGATAGTCCTACTGTTTTGTTGCAGTCATTTTTCACAGTCATTCTACCTCATCATATTCCTTTGTCATAGTAATTTACCATAGTACTTCTCTTTTGTGACAATCCTTCCCTTTCTGTAATAATACCTCTTCTTCATCCATGTCTGACTGTCTCAGGCACATCCTCTCAGTCAGTCACAGTCTATGTCTCCCTCTCTGAGCCCTCTGTAGGAGATACTTTTGGGTGGTATTTTTGGTTGGTTGTATTTTTGGTTGGTGGTATTTTTGGTATTTCGTGGTATTTCTGATATTTTGTGGTATAGTGGTGAGCCTAACTTTAGAGTACCACCTGATAATTGTTTGGGATCACTAACAGTAAGGAAATAGTGGACTTACTGAACTCTAAACAACGAATGTATCCCCTTTGCGTTGTCTTATTTACAATACCACATTATGCTCTTTTGGCTTGCATCTCAGAATACATTTGCCATGTACATTCATTCAGAGCCTCTCAGAAGAACACAATTTACAGTGACTGACTTTGCTTTACATTTTACGGCACATTCTGCATCTATCTGTATGCCAACCCAAGAGCTGAGCACATAATAAGTACACTGAGGTTAATTCACCTTTTTATCGAAATGTTATTCTTGATCAGAAGTTTGAAATATGCAAATTACACAGAATGACATGTACAATGCATAACAGCCATGTTGTATTTGAAGCACAAACTAAGCCTTTCCTGCAATTGGTTTAAAAACATTCTATTTGCGATAATGCCCAGTGTTCTACCAACATTGGCCTTGAACTTTGCAACAAAACTTGGCAGAGCATAGGCTTCTGTCACATCTGAGTTATATCACATTAATGGAGAAACATGAACACAGTAATGTACATTTAAAATGTCACTGTGCAGCACCTAAAAATGAACCTTCCACATTTAAGAAGTTTATAATGATATTCACCACTCTAATCTATCTAATATAAAGCATTCACTCCTTATCACGCTCCTCAAATTAACTGAACTCACCAAGGATAATCTTTATGTGTGTGTGTGTGTCCCAAACTGCTCACGACCCCAGTCTTGTTGTCAGACAGAAGAACTCTTAATCTGGTCCACACCCTATGTGCCTTAATCTGGTCCACACCCTATGTGCCTGGTTTGAGTCCATGGATTCCTCTACCAGCCTTTCTGCCACACGCTTCTCCTGAAGTCAGCCAAAGGATAACCTCTCCTGAGACAGCTGCCAGCTCCCGAGCCAGTGAGTGAGAGAAAAAGCCCCAGCCGTTTCCTGGCCAGCCTTTTTCTGAAACCTATCCAGAATATAGGTCCTACCTACATAAACTGTAGAAATGCCTGTCCCTTTCTGTGACCTCATCTGTCATTCAAAACCACCTCCCTTTTTGACATTCAGCCAGCCCTGTCGAAACCCCTGACTGTGTTCCTCCTGATTGCTTATAATGGTAGTAGCAACTGAACCAAATAGCTACATCTCAGTGCTGTTTTCCTGCTCTGAAAGTCTGTTCAACAATGTCTTTCGCAGAGTGGATTTCACATTCCACACTTCTGACTTGGCACGTCTTCATTCAAACACGCTGCAGCCTTAATTCTGCATGTATTATTTATTGCAATTCCAAGCTATCCCTGCACAGCCCAAATGCCTTGCACACTGGATGTGTAAATCTGCACCAAGCCTATAGAAGGCGTGAACTGATTTGCACTGATTGTTAGTATGGACTATGTTATACGTTAGATGGATAAGATAAATTAGTATATGTTAGTCCCATGTTTTTATTAGAGTGCAACTCAGCCCACAACTGTGGCGTCATGGTGCAAAGTGATAACACCCTGTTATGCAATGCCCAATTCAAAACCTTACTTTTTTTTAGCATGTGTTCTGTGCATTACCAATATTGACATCTACTAGGTTCAGCCTGAGTCTTGAACATGAGTCTCACACTCTCGCTCATCACTGGGACCATTCTTATAGCCTTATTGAAATGTGGAGCCCTAGCTGAAATGCAAACTACATTTCCCTACACCTCCCCTCTCTGTCCCTTCATCTATCTTCTCTTCTTTTTTCCCTCTATAAGTGCATCTCTCTTGCTCTCCATCTCTCTTTCTTGCTATCTCTCTCTCGGTCTCATTTTCCCTGCTGCTTTCTATACTTGCTAAATATGCAATATACTGAATGAATCAAGTTTATTCAGAACATGATATTCCATCAAATTTACAGCAAAAAACAAACAAAATCACCAGATGTCAAGTATGTAAAATCAACAAGGAATCCCACCGAATAGTATCACTCAATATTCAATAATCCACATCCAAGTTTCATAAGATATATAAAAGTTAAAATCATGTAAAATAGCTACCTAATAACAAGAGAACAGACTAAAATCACCACATATCATATTTAACATCAATAAAAACCCTACACAGTTTGTTCTGTGTTTAAAATCCCATAGATCATATCCAAGTATGCTTCAAACATGTAGAACCAACAAAACATGTCAAATATTAGCAGGTTACAAAATGATTGTGCAAAGGCTTCTTGTGATGACAAACAATACCTAAAATTCTACCATGGCCCATATGTTCACTCTGCTTTTATTATTTTAGTTCTAATGGCAGTGAGACTTTGTGGAACATTAATAAGGATCGGGTTATTAAGGGAGGGCTATCTTTTAGCAAATAAAGTAAGGGTGGTATACATTGTTTAAAGGACATAGGTCTAAGAAGTAGAATCAAGAAGTGATGGTGGGATGAGTTGTATGCCGGATGAAATAGGACTAGGTAAAGCAAATCTTCTATGTCAGTCATGCAGATCGGGCCGGTTGAGTTGCTCATGTTATTCCCTGCTCCCTTCGTAGTGATTACATTCAAGAGGATGGCATTGAACCTAGCTCTTGTAATAAGGACTCAATTATTTCTAGTCCCAGGCCATGTTAAATAGCCCGGTAATTAGCACTCCGAAAGGATTATATATCTCCTGATAGCATGTTTCTCAAGTTCCAGTTGTTATCTCCCCAATTTTACTTTTCTCTGTCATAGGTTTGTTTATGGTTGTTCCAAGAAGCAGAGCATTGCTCCTGAAAAATGTGCTTTCTGTGAAGACTTTTTGATAAAGGTCATCCAAGCTATGTTCAAAACATTTATTTCACTACACATCATGGATGACAGCATTTCCTTGGTCAACACTGCTTTATCATTGGTCCAAACCCTTAACCATAATTTTACAGGTTCTAGTTTCAGATAATCTTTTAGTGGAGATAATCCAGTTCATTGCACACTGCATAATTGGGTGCTGAATGTGACAGACCCAGGATGTATTTCAAAAAGGAATTGTCCACTACTAATAGGGCTGTGATGTTCTGATAGCCCGATACACTGACCCCATATAGTACTATGGCATTGTGTTTGGCCTTATACACTCTTAGTGTAATTGGGATCGGTTGGGCCTTATACAGGTAAGAACATCTTTTTATTCCTCCATAGCCTGTGCCATCCTAGATGATTGTTTTGAGACATGTGCATTCCCATTAAAGGTTGTGAAGAATGTAATCCCCAGGCAGTCAAAAGACTCAGTTTGTGAAAGGCGTTTCCCATTGACAAAAAAGTGCTGATAGTCTACCTTGTTTTTTTTACACTTGGGATAACAGGTTAAACATATAGATTTTTGAGACATTTATCTGTAAGTCTAAACCATTTTTGTGCACAGAATAAGCATCCAGTGATTTTAGTAGTGCACAGGGAGTTCTCTCCAATAAGGCTGTGTAATCCACATATGCTAGCACCGGGATATATTGTGTTCTGAAATGCGGGACATCAGCATTGCTCATCAATATATTAATTGTGAAGCCGGTGATATACAATGAGAGTGATAGTGCGGACCAACACACACCCCTACCAGGACAAAACCACCCTACTAAACATCTTTAACTGGGATTCCAGGAGGGAGATGGGTCTCTACAGTGGCAGCAATTCCCTGCTCTGCTTTTTATAAATGGATATGATGATTGCTTATCTCCAGGAGGCTGGGAAGGAGTGCAACTCTGGCATGCTGTTAAATATAAGACTTAGGGCAGGGGCCCAAAAGGTTTCAAAGGACCAATATAGGTCAGAAGGGATCCAATTGGGACCTGGGCTCTTCCCCCATGCTTGCTTCAGCAAGGCTTTCAGTACTTCAGCATATTTGAATAGCAGTCAACTTGACACAGGAAGTGGATCATCCACTAGATCTCCGGCCAACTCTCCCAGAGTGGGCATCTCAAAAGGCTTTGCGTACAATGCAGTAAAGCGATTTACCCAGACATTATGTTGTACATTGGTCGTAATTGAGCTGCTATGACATCAGTGTTTCGGCCCGTGGTTTCCCAAAATGTCCTGGAATTGGGGAGTGAAGCATCTAATAACAAATCTTTCCAGTCATTTTCTTCTAGTTCTAATTTCCTGGCTTGGATCTCACTCTTAAAAGCTGCTCTCGCATTTAAAACCCATTGCTTGTGAAGGGTGGACAACCTTAAGGAATTCATCAGCTCTGCTTTAGTTCCCTTACATTCCTCATTAAACCAACTGACCACCCTCATTTGCTTATCTCCCTTATCTCTGTAACAAAACTATAGGAAATACTCTTGATTAAATGCTGGTAAAAATGCAAAACCCTTTCTGTGGCACAGCCTTGGATTAAGATAGCAGACAGCAAAGTATGTTTTTTTTTTTTACTAATGCTAGCATCCCATCTAATTCTTTTTTATTTGCAGTTACAACATTTTTGGTCAAGGGTAGTATGGTTTTATTCAGACTTCCTGTAGCTATCCCCAAATGTATGGTCTGTGCATATTGGCACATTACTAGATACGCCCATACTTTAAAATCTTTGATGGATTTCCCGATACTTAGAGGGATACACAAGTAGACCAATGTTGATTTACCTTTATGGTTTATCAACATATAATTACCCAGGATATTACTCTCATGTCGACCATTAATTGATCGTAATCTCCACTCATAAAGCTAATCGTACAGCTTAGGTATAACATCCTTGCAATGGAACATCGAACATCAAGTCCTCTATGTCATCCAGGAGGCTTTCATGTGGCCCATTTCCCATATTAAGGTTAAAGTCACCCCGTAGTATAAGACTTGTAATTTTTCCTGCCGACCATGTTAATAGATGGTCCATATTTAATTATAAATTGGCAAGTGTTGTTTCCCCAACATCGTTGCCAACCTGGTTAGAAAAGTTGCCTATACATAGCAGGGCCCTCTTTAGTGGCTATTACTGAGATGAATTGAACATTGTGTGAGGTATACTGTACTGGGATTGATAAAGCTTCCCAGGAAACTTTCATTAATGTTGCAAGGCCTCCACAGGGGCGAACTCTCACCTTTTTAGCGGCACTAATCTGGAATGTAGTGTAGCCATCAAGCCCTATCGGGTCCAATGCGCATGTTTCCTGGAGGCAGATCACATCATACATTTGTAATTTATGAAGATCATCCTGGTTCAACAGCCCATCTAATTGACCTGCTAAATTCCACATGAAAATGGAAAAACATTCTTTCACTTCCCCATGTAGCCTTTCTGTAACCTTTTTTTCCATTGGGAGAGAATAAACTGCTCTTATGATTATCCTGGGGTAGTCAGTCAGTTTCTTCTATGGATGTTGGCACTTGAAATCTGTGTTCTGTCAAAACTCCACCTGTGTGAGATCTCCCCTGGTTGGATTTTTGTGGGATCCTAGGCAGTTCTGTGCGTGGGTTGATGTAGGCATTAGTTTCATCCATTTGCAATCTTTGGAGTGGAGGTCAGCCTATATATTGTACTTTCAGGAATGACTTCCTGTAGACAGAACAATCCACTAGGGATGAAGGGTCTGTACTGTAAAAATGACTCAGTGGACAAATCCTAGCTTTCCTTCTGGGGGACTGGAGCGATACATTTGAGTTCAAGACCCTATGCATGATAGCCATATTTGAGAAGGTGATGGCGACACAATCATCATTCAAATATTTTATTGTGTTCCCTACCTGCGTAGTTCAAATGGCCTTTAGACTGCTACAAGTGTTTATCTTGGGCCCATTAATTTGAGTATTGAGCCAATGGCTAGCCTTATTAACTAAAGAAACTGTTGACTTCCTCTAAAACACTTTTTTGGTTATTTACAATCATCACAGATCTATTATAAGAGGGGTTTGGGTAAGGGTAGGAATTCGATTGGGGGATTGCAAGCCACTGTTCAGTGGCCACCTGCAGGCTTTTTCAGTTATTAGAGATCCTTTTGTTCCTGGTTCTAATCAGATCATCAATAATGGTTAATGACCCCAGGAATGATTGCCTAAACATTTTTAGGGAATCAAAGATGTTGTTGACCTTTATAGCACACCCACAAATGTGCACAGCCAAGTGTATTCATGGATGTGACCGCCCAACCTCTGACTGGCGAAATGCCCATGCAGATCTCTCGATCTGTCCGCCACCGAAGGCAGGCATAAGGACACTTACATATAGGATTTGCAGCACAATGGTGAGTTTGCATGTCAAATTTAGGGGTGCATGCATGCAGACAGGGTTCTAATCGGATTTAGGGGTGTGGATATGCTGTGTAGTGGCAGCTGATCCAGTTTACAGAGGTGCACATGCAGATTTTCCAGGTTTTACCCAAGTTGCGAAGTGTTATATGCATGTTGTTGGGGTGCCGGCAACAGTTACGGGGGTCCCTGCACAGGTTGCAGGGTCACCAGGATGAAGGCCGGTTTGTGGGGGACACCAAGCACTGTTTAAAGTGTGTGTTTATTCGCACCAGGGTGAGAAAATGTAGCTGTTCTGGCTGTTTATACTTTGCATGGGGGCGTGTCAGGGGCGTTCCCGGCACGACTTGCGAATACGGTTACTTTGAGCAATAAATTCCATGAGTACGCAAGGTGCGTATTTTTTATTCTGTGCGAAGGCTAGCGCATTGTCACTCTCAGTGCACATCAATTGCGGGACAAATGCGCTCGTTTCCATGAATCGGGAACTACTTTCTCCTTTTTGTTTCAGGTACATGGAACACAAGTAACCTAAACAGTTAAAGAATTCTGTCCCACAAACCACTTTGGTAGCAAAATGAAATAAAATTAGCACAGCACATTATTAGAGCCTATGCCTCTGCATTTCCATTCCTTCTGAAACTACTGGACAAAGCAGCCCATTGCCAAATCCAACACTTTCTGGAAACCCACTCCATCCTAGGGACCAGGCAATCAGGCTTCCGAAAGGGCACAGCACCGAAACAGCCCTGGTGGATCAATCAGATCACCCAAATCATGGATAAAGGCAAGCCAGCCCTACTGCTCCTCTTAGATCTTTCAGCCGCATTCGATCTGGTCGATCACAAGACCCTCACCTCACACACTCAGCCAACTTCTCTAAAGAATCGGCTCTCTGGGTGACCTCCTTCCTTGAGGGTAGAGCCATGAAAGTCTTCTCGGACACAGCTAACGCCACACCCACCACAATCCACTGCGGAGTCCCTCAAGGTTCCTGCACTGCACCCACACTCTACAACTTATTCACTAAGCCTCTCTTTGACAAGCTTGACTCACATGGTATCACGTATACAAATTACGTGGATGACACACAAGTACTTCTACCTCTCTCAGGATCATACCACGAAGACGCCAAGGCACTCCACACAATTTACTCCATCATCCAGGTTTGAATGGTGGTTAATGGCCTCTGCCTTAATGAAGACAAGACTGAAATCATGATACTAGGTCAACAGAGCACCCTGGACAAACTGGATAAACTGTACGCCAACTTCTCAATTGACAATTCCATTATCCCCGTATCCACAGCTGTCAAGACACTGGGAGTATACCTAGACTCCTCACTATCCATGACCAGACAAGTCAGTGCAATCACGTCCTCATCTGCGCACACCACCAAACTAATAAACGCCATCAAACCAACCAAAACCTAATTGCCTCCCACTAGCCAGAGCAACTATTGGAGCCAAACTGGACTATTTCAATGCCCTCCTAGCAGGCACATTAGCAAAAAACCTAAACAGACTACAAGTCACACAAAACAACGCTCTCCGGGCCGCTCTTAGCATCCCAAGAAGAGAGCATATCTCCCAGGCCAGACACTCAGCCCATTGGCTCCCGGTCAAAGAGCAGATCACACTCAAAATCCTCACCCTCACACACACACACAAATGCCTCTCTCTCTCCGCCCCTTCCTGCCTATCAGAGACCATCTCCAAACCCTCCTCCTCACGTCCCACCAGGTCGCAATACGCCAACCTACTCCATGTCCCACGCATCAATAGAGCCAAATCCGGTGGCCTAAGCATCCCCTACATTGCTGCCAAGTCCTGGAACGCACTACCTGCAGACATTAGAGCAGAAAAATCACTCCAGATTTTTCAAAGGAAACTGAAGATCTCCTTCCTTGCACAATAATATGTAACATTCGCTAACCTATGTAAATATACTTCACTGTAAATTTGTACAAATGCCATACTTGCTCCTGTAAATCTCTGTATTATTTGTGTATATGCAACTAAAATATGTCTGTAACAAGCGCCACGATGCCCCTGGGCTGACGTGCGCGCTACAAATCCAAATAAATAAATACATTTCTTGATAAGGGTTTAGTTTTAAAACACAGGCACAATTTACTTTTGAAAATAATTTGCACATTACATGCACATTGCTTGATACCTGCGGTTTCTCTGCACACTCGCAAATGCTTTCAGTTTTGAAAACACCTATTTTTAAAGATACATGTGCCAAATAGCACCCTGTTTCCTCACCACCCAAAAGCAGCACAAACTTGTTCTGCTCTCAGGGTCACTTACTCGCCCTCATGAGAGAGGGTATATTGTTCAATGGAAATTGCACTAGTTTCACTTTGCAAAGCACTTCTCCCCCCAGCACCAAAAGAAACCAGGCATCAATTACATGCAGCACCCCGCTGTTTAAAGATGAGGTCTAGGGAGTGGGGACAGTTTAAGAATTTCATTGGGGCCAAGGGCACCCCTTTGTTTAATGCAATGTTTATGGAGGGGTGTCAATTGGGATTGTCATTTTAGGATGAGTGTACCTTTTATTAAAAAGCAGAATTGTGGCAATTACACATTTTGTTTGTGTGTCCAGGACACCCATATTACTTTATCTGACTATAGGAAAATGTTTAGAAGTTTCAAACTCCTCCAAGCTCCCTCCTGCATCAATCTATTTGGGAATTAATTAAATTAATATTCTGTCAAATATGCTAAGGGTCTTGACAGTTTCCCCCCACCCACTATGAAGGGGAGATATTAAGGCTGACAGATCCCCCCACACACTTGGTTTCAAATGAATCAGTTCTACGTACATGGGACCTCTGTTTTGGGGTGCTCGAGGAAGACAGCCAGGCTCCTCTATGAACAGCACAGGGTCTGATCACTTCAGTCATAGATCGTCACCAGCTTTCATCCCTCTTCTGGCTTCTTCTTAAGGATCAGGGTCTAGCCAGCTGTTGGCTCCCCTAGTTCCTCTGTTTCCCAGGCAAAGTTTAAGGCCTCTCAATGTTAAGGCTTCTCCCAACAAGATGGTTTTAGGTGGCTGTTTCAGGATACCACCAGGGGTAGTTCTCCTTCAAGGTGTTTTTTTAGGCAGTATCTCCCCAGTTCTGTCCTCTCCTCCCTTCTGCAAGGGATTTTTACTCAGTACGCCACCCCCGTCCGAAATAATGATGTCAGGAAGTGTTAACTAGTTAGTTCTGAATTTTCATTGGACATTTATTCTCTTCTCCTCCTCCCAAGAGCACACCCCTCCCTGCGGATAGGCTAGGGGAGTTCTGTGATTGAAGTGAAGTGAAGAGGTACACCCCTTTTATCAATTGCCTGTTTTAACATGACAGCTTGCTTTTTCACCAGAAGGTCCCTGCATGGCAAATGTTTGTAATTTACCAATTAATGCCATGATATATAGATATTAATATCCCTCTTCTCATGGTTGATCGGTGAAACTTACTTTCATTTTGGCACCATGTTGCATGCATAATTTGTGGTTTTTCCTCAATTACATAAAGATACCAAACTTTACCACTAGTTATGGGATACACCTAGCCACCATTGTTCTGAATTTCAGCTCTTTTGCACTTTCTGGGAATCTGCGACCACTTTTTAGCTTGGTACCAGAGTTCTAAAATATGGATTTGTATGCGAATTACCCCCACAGAACCGCCTTGAAATAATCTTTAATATGATGCCTGGATGGCCTTACTAGCCCTTAAGATGATAGGAAAAATCACTAAAATGTGGTTCTACGGGCAATACAATGGCAACATAAATGATACATATTCTCTCATTAATTGCAGAGCTAGTTTCAGTTCACATTAGCTCTGTTGAGTTTAATTTCCCTGAAATCACGTGGTGCAAGGCTGTGTGTGCATGTTGATTTAGACCTGCAATAAAATTATCAATCTTTCCTTGTGAAGACAAATGCTGTGCTTAAGTATTGCATAAGCAGAGATTGCATCTCTCTCTGGCCATACAGTCACATTCCTGTCACGCAAGAGATAGGCTTCAAAGCACTGGGCTTTCCGAAGGACAACAGAGCCAAGCATATCTGGCTATGGGGATAATACTAATGAAGTCTGCCCAGCAACTAAGGACTGTCTGTCTTAGACCTAATGAGATGTACATGTGACCTATGAAAACAAAATAGCCTTCTCTTCTCAGTGCTGCATTTTACTTATTTAAGCAGTTTCATCATTCTGTTATGGTAAAATGCATCTTTGAATAAGGGTATTTTCTTACTGTGGCCAAACTGAATGTGAAGCGCTGCATTCAGTTTGGTCACTTACAATGGCCACATTTATTTTATTTAGGCATGTTCATTATGAAAAATGCTGCTTTTTGTCTCTCAGCCAACACTGTGATGTTCCTTTTTCAAGTTATAATGTTCCTTGTGTTAACTGCAGAACAACCTGTATTGATATTTGCTAGGCACATTTAGCAGTATTGAAGTTTCAAGGAAGGCTTTTCATTCACCAACAAGCCTTTCAGCTATATTTGTTTGGGCTATGATTAAACCCCACACCATCCGAAGAACTTCTCATGGCAGGGAAGAGTCACAAGAGTTTCCATTATAGCCCGGGGATAGGCCCAACAAGCATGAAGGGCTTTCCCGGGTCTGTTCCCCCACCCTTATTGGGCTTGCTTGCAGGTCCTAGAGAAGTAGCTAACAAAGGACCTTCAAGTTGGCAGGTCGGCTTGTAGTGTTCAAATAAAAATATGAATGCACAGAATCCAAAAACAGTGAGGCTAGATACCAATAGAGCAACACCGGCAGTACAACCCACTCTCGAGAAAAAATATCAGCAAAGTTTGCAAAGTATGCAGGATGGAGAAGGGCAGAGCATGCTTCAGATGAGCACACACTGCTATTCCAATGCGATTTTGACATTCACTTATCTGTCCAACGTGAAGCAGCTCAGGCAGACCTATTTCCCTTTGCCAATTGCCAACAACCAGATGTCCAGAATCGGGAGATAAGCAAGAATGCAGGACAAGTGGGATGAAGGAGGAGCCCTGGCATCTTTGGTTCTGCCTAATCCGCGATGAGCGTTGGTGGGTGTCTCAACATTGAGGGTGTTAGGGGAAGTGCTCCAGTTCACGTTCTTGATCTTGGGCCACAGATGTTGTGCCTTCCTGTGCTTCTTCTCTTTGTTTTGCTCCCTGGGTGGTCTCTTCAAGCAACCCTACGTACAAGCTCCCACTCAGGGAACTGCTTACCGCAGTCGAACGACCAGCTGCTCTGCCACGCTATGCTACACTTGGGGCTTCGGCATCCGTTAATGGAGAAGGCAAACGCTGGGCACACAAAGCATAGTGGATACAGCTCTTCCGTGAACACCATGAACAGCAGGTCAACAGCCTGCCACCAGTTTCTCCACTATTCTATTCTGCACTTGGGGCTGCGGCCTCCTTTAATGCAGAATGCAAGCGTTGGACGCGAATGTGTGCCTCGTCCACAAACAGCAGGGCAACAGACCCCCACGCGCTGCTCCGCTGCTCTACTCTGCGCTTGGGGCTGTGTCCTCCTTTAATGCAGAATGCAAACGCTGGGCACGAAAAGCATTTTACATGCACCTCCTCTGCGATTCTCGTGAATAGCAGCGCAACAGCCCACCTACAATGCATAAAGTAAGTTATAACTGTACTAAGACATGAGTAATCAACATTTTAAATTCCATAAAACAACAGCCAGATCTCTTTCTAACCTCTCTCCTATCTCTGTTTCAGCAAGGCCCACAAATCTATGTAATAATGGCCCATCTTCATTCATACTAGGCCACAGTGTTATAGAAGGCCCCTAATTCTGCCACTTTTAGTGGATGTGCAGCATTCCTTACATGTTTCAATGATGTTTGACCTAAAAAGGGATAGCAGTCCCTGCCATTTCCATCTGCAATGACATGGTTTTAAGAGTAAGTAGTGCACCACAGTCTCAACAGTCTTATTATCACAGTCACAGGGTCCAGCCACAGGCCCCTTGCCCCACATAGCAGATAATAGCCCAGAGTGAGACTTCCTAATCTAAACTACATAAGTAGCTCAATAGCTTCCTTTTGTATACTTGACACTACATAGGCCTCCCTCTCCCATATAGATGTATGTTTAAAATACCAGGAAAGCATGGGGAATGTGTCCAGGCTACTAAACATTGGCTACCAACTCACAAATCAAAATCTCTCCCTCACGTTCCAGAGGGAATCCCTAGTAATCCTGGTTGGAGTCTCGTACAGGGTTCCAAAGCCTAATGCATGCACAGTGTTGTTCAACCAGACCAGACAGAGTATCTTCATGCAATCCTCCAAGCATTAAATATCTTTCATTGTGTTTTGGTATAATCGGGCCTCCAGGTAGCTCCATAACCTAATTCAATATGCAATTGGCAAGAGGGAGAGACTGTCAGTGATAGGTGACCCCCGGCTCTACTTTCTTAGGTCTGGTGGTAGATCCCTTCGACAATGAAAAGATTCTACTCAGTAAATTATATTCAGCACCATATAGAGCCACGTCAACAGACTTGCATTGATAGACATTAGGGGTTGGTGTGGGGGAATTACCTACAAGCTTCCAATCTAGCCTGCAAACCTCACTAGCAGGTTGGCCCAATTTATTCATACTTTTCCCTTCTGTAGCCCTGCTCTGTTTCATAATCAAAGTGGATGCCCAGCTAGTAAAAGTGAGATACTAGCTCAACTCATTGACAATTTACACTAAACCTCCTGCGGCATTTGGCTGGGGCCATCAAAGCTAATTCTGTTTTGCTCTCAGTAAGGACCAGATTCTGGTGAATGCATTAATTTCAGCAGGCGCCATGTAGTTAATTAATTTCTGTTTCCATGCAAGTCAAGAGTACAGTGTTGTGCAGAAATAGAATAAGTGTAACAGCCTGGCCCTCCACCCTGGATAGCTCCAGTTGCTGGCCAAAAAGATACTCCATGAAATCATTAAGCAACAGACTACATTAGGTAGAAGCCAGCACACCACTTCCTGATATGAATCTATACAGATAATAAGAAGAAAAAGTCTGGTGGAATCGATTGATGAGTGGATCGAGAACAACTTGGGCCCTAGCAACTGCCAAAATACTAAAGAACGCCCTAGAGTCTTGTTTACACAAATCAGAGGGGACAGACAATGCCAACTTCAATTCACTGACAGGTCCAAGTTGAATGTACAATATACTCAGACTTCCAAGCCCATGAGGGTAACTGCAAAGCACAAATTTCAAACTTCAAGTCAAATCAAACTTGAGTAGGAAGAATTAGAAAAGAAACTTTGACAGACTGTTCGTCTCGCATTTGCAAAATCATTGAATTGATAGAAGCAAAAAAAAAAAGATAATTGCATTATCAGTTCTCCATTCGGGCCATATGTGACTCTTCTCACATTACCATCATGAGGTGCCTCTAGTTTCTCCATGTATTCTTCCTCCGGCCCTCCCTCCTCAGTGACACCGACAACAACTCCCTATTCTGAGGAGAAAGCCACTTTCAACTGCACACTGCTCTTCCCATCTTTTTCCCTTTATCTCACTGGGGAGTGTGGTGCTGCCCTGGATGGATATACTGCAAGAGAAGGTTATGGAAGAATCCTAGACCAGACTGGAGAGTTTTGAAAGAGGATCTATGAGAAGTGTGCTCTATTATGATTTAACACCCAATTCCTGAGCTTGCATAGTGATCTGGGTATTGTATTTCTATATTGGACAACTGGGGACCTGGCTGGGTTGGAAGGTTTAAGGTCTGCATGGAACATACGCTCTAATAAGGGTAAAAGTAACAGGCAAGGGCTGTGTGGAGTAGCAACTTCATTTATCAGAGCAGAAATTGTAAGGCATGAATGCTGCTCCAATGTTCCCCAGCCAGAAATGGGCAAATGGGCGTAAGATAATTATATCTTAAATAATTTATAACTGGCATGTTTACATGAATGTTGATGTCCTCGTTGCCAGGGCATGATTAGTAAACTAGTGCTGGGTCTTGGTAAACCACAATATGATCATCTTTCTACTACAATAATTATCAAGCACTACATGTCTTCCTACAAAAAGTGTCATTTACCAAGTTGGTCTTTATTATGTTTCTTGGTGGTATAGTCCTACATGTTGGCCCTCTAAACAATGCATTGTTAGGGATTACACCATTTTGTTGTTCATCATTTACAGCATGTGTATCTACATAAAGATGTGTTTTAACAGTGAAATCACATGTTGGACGGTACATAGATTAAAAATATTGTATGGGCCTCCTAAGCAGCCTGTGTAAACTACAGCCCCAGCGGTCCAGTAAGTCAGGCGGCGGCAATTGTTCACCGCATTCCCATTCGAGTCCCATAGGACTCAATGGGAATGGGGAGGACGGAAGCACCGGCACTGTGCACAACAGTGCCAGTGCTTCAGTCAAAGTCTGCTGGCGGGTGCTTTCCGCCCACTCCAGCTGACTTGTAGTTTGCCGGTCCGGAAACAACGGTGCTGGCAAGCTTGTTACGAGGCCCTTTGCACCTCAGCTGCTGATTTAACATGTTAAAAGTATTTAATCAGCAACCCAAGGCTAACAGCTGACCTTAGTGAGCTTGCATGATGGCTGGCACTCCAACGTGCGTGTACTTTGCACTTGGCCTATTCTTTCTGTGACCAACACAAATTCATACCTATAAATGTGCAATACAATGAACAATGCAAAAGCCAAATGTATTGGCTTTGCCAATGCTTGTTTCATGATGCACCTTACATTCCCATCAAGGGCCCTATGAGATGCTAGAATAACTCAACATAGAATATATGGAGTTGTTCTTTGTTGATAACAATCCACCACCATATAAGTCATTTTGACAATTTGACAATATTATAGACGCTGGTGAACTGAAGGATGATGTTGGTAGAAAGTGGACAAAGTATTATATAGATACCTTATATGTGACATTCATTATACACGTAACACTGTATGTTATGTTATAGTTTGCATTGAATTCAGGAAAAAAGGCTATCAGAAATCCTGATTGTCCTAGCATAGAGCCCAGAATAAGACCAGTCCTAAAGAAGAAGGCTTAGGATTGAGTGACGGAACCAATGGGCTTCATTACGACCCAGGCGTTAAGGGGTTAACGGTGCCGTAAAAGGCTGCAGCGCCGTTAACCCCTTAACCTTACTACGAGGTCCCTTTGCGGCTCCCAACCTTAACGGCTGGGGTTAAAGTAGGGACCCGCAAAGGGACCTTGATGGCAATTACGGTACCGCAATTTGCGGTACCGTAATTGCCGCCTTCCCCATTCCCATTGAGCCCTATGGGGCAAAAATGGGAATGGGGAAGGGCCATGGAGAAAGGGGGAATTACTGTCCCGCCAACCTTGGAATGGGGTGGTAATTCCACCTTTCTCCATGGCAGACTCCAGCATGGACCATGGTGCTAATAGCACCATGGTTTAGCGCCGGAGTCCTAATGAGGGCCAATGGGCCTCATTATGACCCTGGCGCTAATGGGTTAACGGCGCCGTAAAAGTCTGCAGCGCCGTTAACCCATTAGCGCCTAATTACGGGGTCCCTTTGCGGGACCCGACCTTAAAGGCTGGTGTAGACCAGCCGTTAAAGTAGGGACCCGCAAAGGGACCTTTGCGGTAAGTATGGTACCGCAATTTGCGGTATCATACTTAGCGCCTTCGCCATTCCCATTATGCCCTATGGGGCAAAATTACAGTTTTTTTAATGAGTTTTAATTTTGAAACTTTAAATGTGGCGGGGTAAAATGAAATTAAATGAAATAATATTTTATTTATATTGCGCTCGTACACAAGTGTTTCAGAGCATGACCAGGCAAAAAGTGAGGAGAACAAAGGAGAAAAAACAGAAAAAACAGCGATCTTACTAGACCCAGTGACATTTAAGAAAGTGCAAATGCATGGAAAAGGAAAATGTGGGAAAAGTGCATGGAAAGGGGGGGAGTGGAAAGTGCGAGGCAGAGGAGAGAAACATAAATAAATATTAAATAGAATAAATAATAAATAAGGGTGATAAACCATGGTAGTGCAGTCAGCAATTGGCAGGTGAAGTTAGTCAGAAAGGTATATCTGATAAGTGCAGAAGAAAAGTGGGAGGGGGACTGTATGGGTACTGTATGGGTACAGATACAGAAACCTAGTGCAGATGGTGGCCTGGAGGCAGTGCAAGAAGGTGACAGGGTGAGCAGGTACCTGGGCCCGAAAGAACAGAGGGTGGCCAGGTGCACGATGCCAAGAGAAGAAACAGATCAACAGGGGAAAAGGGGGGCAGAGGCAAAGAGGAATGTCTTGAGAAGTTTCCGGAACCGAAGATGTTTTTCCTCAAGTTTCAAGGTGGCTGGGAGGCTGTTCCAAAGGGAGCCACCAGCTGAAGACAGAGATCTACCCCCAGCTCGTTTTTTTGCAAAACGTCTAACCCTGAGCGAGTTAGAAGTAGAGGAGCGAAGGGCTCGAGAGGGGTTTAAAATTTAATCCTTGCATCCACTGGGAGCCAATGAAGGGATTTCAAGGCTGGAGAGATATGATCCCAGGGCTTGAGGCCAAGGCCAAGTCTCGCAGTGCTCTTCTGGGTTAGTTGTAGAGGGTGGTAAAAGAGGCTGGAATACTATTACAGCGCTATTTTACCATGCCACTGTATGTTCCCTGTGCACTGGTCTTCCATTAAACTGGGAAGATTTACCAGTTTCCTGAGGATGGTGGTGGGTGGGTAGGAATGAGTGGGTGAGTGAGTGACTGACTGAACAAATGAGCAAGTGCATTAATGAGTGTTTAAGTCAGTTACTCTGAATGAGCAAGTGGGTGAAAAAAGTGTGCGGACGAGAGAGAAGGTGATTGGTTTGCATAGTATATTGAATTGAGTCACCCGTATGCCCTTACTTGATAAAGAGGTGGGTTTCTCATCTCTGGAGTGTCATGGCGTATGGTTGATTTAGTTTGCCTCTTTACAACCTCATGCGGTTCATGAATAATAACTAAGCCTGGTCAAACCAGACCTGAGGGAAGGAACGGGTGCCCTGAACGGACACCTAATGGATACGCTGCCGTTTTACGTAGCCTCTGGGACGCCAAAACATGCCAAAGTCTACCGGCATGGCTTACACGTCCACCCCAGGCTTGTAATTGGGCGTTTCACACAGATCTGATTCGCATTGCTTGCTAAGCATCACACCTCCCTCTATTGGGTTTACGCGACCCGTTTGAGGTTAATGAACTTGACATTATGACCTTGTTTCTTACTTTGGGGGCATGCAGTCCTGGTTAGTTCCCTACCGCATCTCAGAGGTGTTTGATGCTTGCACACTTTTCATTTTCAAAAGTGAGCAGTAGTGCACCCGCCGACACCCTCTACTCACTATGGGTAGCTGTGTCGTTGGTCGGAGTCGAGGGATGATCGGTATTATTAGTCTCTCACTGTTGCAGCGGCGCACGGATGCGCAATGGAATGGCGACCCTGTTGTTTTCATTTGGGTCTCTCTCAAGGTATGGCCTTGCAGGTTTCCGCGCCTTTGACATGTGCATGTTCCATAGCCGCATTTCGCCTCCTTCAGATCCGTTAGCTCAGGCATTCCGGGCATGACTCTTTCATGACAAATGTATGTTCGCCGAAACCTTGATTTTTCAGTTTAATTGAATCCTTAGAAGGCAAAGGCACGGTTCCTCTCACTCTTTCCGTTGGATTAGCTACGGCAGATGTTGGTAACCTATCGCCCCTCTCCTGCTGCAGTAAAGTACAAGTCACAGTGGCTGTGTTTCGCTCCACACACGGGTCGCTGTTTCATAGCCTTCCTTATCACCGAACCCAAGAACAAGTGGAAAATAAAAAAAATACAAATTACCATTAACTTTCTTCGGAATTTCTTTTCTGTCCTTATCTTAGGTGTGGAAACCTGTTGTCCAAATAATAAATTCATATTTTATTAAGTCAGTTAATTTAATTTATGGCATGTGGTACAGGCCATAATTCCATTTCGGACTTGTTTGGTTTCAATTTATAAATAATATTTGCCATTTGAACTAAAACAGCAAGAAATATGCCGCAGATTTTGACAGCAAAATACTACAATACACACATCCTAATATTAGTTAATTGAACAAATCGTCTTATTGAGGAATTGGTACTATACCACCTTATGTTCATCAGACTCACCGAAGGAGGAGTCCAGGTATCTTGCCAACTTCTCCCTCCCTAGGATCTCACCACAGGAGAGGGAAGACTTAGAGAGGGATATCTCCCCTGAGGAAATAAGTGCAGCTATCGCTGCCCTCCCCTTAAGGAGGACCACAGGACCGGATGGTTTCCCGGTAATCTTTTATAGGACCTTCTGTGAGAAGCTGCTTCCTCGACTGGTCGGGCTTTATAACTCATTTGGCAGGGCTGCCTGAATTACCCCTTCAATGGAGGAAGCCAAAGTTGAATTAATTCCAAATCTGGGCAAGGATCCAGTACTATGCAGATCATACCGCCCGATAGCACTTATCAACTTGGATGCAAAAATCTACACAAAGGTGCTGGCATCCTGGTTAGAAGCACTGCTTCCCAAGCTGATCAACCCCAGCCAGTCTGCTTTTATAAAACAGAGACAGACCTTAGACAACATTCGTAGGGTGTGCCACCGACTTGGGAAAGTTGATATATCAAAAACCCCTGCACTGATGCTGGCACTTGATGCAGAGAAAACCTTTGACTGTGTTGAATGGGCATTTCTGTTCCAAACAATGCAGGCCATTTGGGGTTTGGGTCTAAGTTCCTCTCATTAATTAGAGCCAACTACCAGACAGTCCTTCTCTGGCTCACAATAAACGGGTACCTGTCGGGATGGATCAAAATTAGCAGAGGCACCAAGCAAGGATGTCCTCTATCCCGGCTTCTGTACGTGATCCATTTGGAGCTGCTACTGGAAAAGTTCAGGGCTAGCGAGGACATAAGGGGAATCACTTTCGGGGGAGAAGAGCACAAAGTCATGACTTTCGCAGATTACCTACTCCTCCTGATCCAGTTGGGACACTCTGGGCGATTACAAGGGAATTGGTTCTCTTCGGAGCAGCAGTGGGATTTAAAATGAACCCACAAAAATCAGAACTACTAAGTCTGCTTGATTCCACCGCCAGAGCCCAGAAGCTCTGTGGCCCTGTGCCATATAGGTGGGCCGTGAAACAGGTCCAATATCCGGGGGGTCAAATTACAGACTCATTGGGCTCCCTCTATCAGGTGGACTATATACAACTATTAGGGAAGGTGAGAAAACTATTGGCGGACTGGGGTCTTCTATCCATCTCATGGTTGGGGAGGATCAACTTTCTCAAAATGGTGATCCTACTGAAGATTTTGTATTACTTTATGGCTCTCCCGGTGGCACTGCGGCGGGGATACCTAAGGAGCCTACAAACATTGGTGGGAGCCTTCATTTGGAATTACAAGAAACACAGGCTCTCAATGAAATTACTCATGGCACCGAGAAGCAAAGGTGGGATGAGGGTTCCAAAACGTTGTCTCTTTCACTTGGTGGCACAGACTAGAGTGGTGTGGGAGTGGTTTACAGACACCCGCATGAACATTTGGTGCTGGATAGATAGAGCAGTAGTAGGAAGGCCATTAGAGGAAGTGCTCTGGCAAGCTAATGAGGATCGACCCAAAAATATGTATCTAAGCCAGTTGACGGCATTGGTAGGGTATTCGGGGGATGAACTGTGGTGGCAGGCAAATCTGATTCTCCTTCCCTCCCAGCTAACGACCCAATTCAGGTATCCTCAGTTTACGCCAGGGCAGGAAAAGGGTGCATTTGCTAAGTGGGAGAAGGTGGGATGTTATAAATTAAGGGATATGTTTGAAATGGGGAAATCAAATCCTATGATCATTATAAACGTGATTCCTACTTGGGGGAGGGGAAGAGATTTCGTTATTCACAACTGAGACATTGGCTCCTGAACCCCTCGCTTAAACTGGCAGCCACAAAGGACCTTACTGCTTCGAGAAGTCTGTTGCAACAGATACAGGGAACAAACACTTGGTGGGAACATTATACAAAATTCCTTCAATTTATACAAAATTGCTTCAGAATGGCAGGGGTCCCCAAAATGGGGGTATATAACCCAACGGGAAACGGGAGGCGGAACAAAGGGCACAACTTTGGACGAGCATCCCTAAACTTACAAGGGCCATCCAGATACAGAATATGTGAGTCAAGGTCATGATTCAATGGGATTTCACACCTCAGAAACTGCACAGGTTTTACCCACACACATCAGAACTGTGCTGGAGGGGATGCGGGGGGAGAGGGGGTGGGATCCTGGAAACACATATGGTGGGAATGCTCAGTGCAACAGCCTTTTTGGAATATGTTCAATGCAGTAATAAACCAGATCTTTAGTCCACAAGAGTGGGGGTCGGTGGGGGAGGCATTATTGGGGTCGGGCGTAATATTGGAGAACCTACTGTCGAGAGCGCAGAAAAAAAGCATATGTAATCTTGATGGTGGCAGCTATGTTGTTAGCGGCGCACAAATGGAAGCAGAAAGAAGCCCCAAAGGAACACGAATGGGTGGGCAAGATATGGAATTTTGTGACTCTAGAATGGGTGACCTACACGATCTAGGGGGAACACCAAAAATTCTTGATGGACTGGGACACAGTTTTGCAATTTCTGCGAAGAGACTCAAGAGCTGTTTGGATTCCTAGGAGACTGCAGTTGCTGGGTCTAGGGTAAATAAGGGAAAGAAGCTAATGAGGGGGTGTTAGGAAAGATTATCTTTACTGCACCTTTCCTTCCATCTTTATGTAACCCCCAAAGCCTTAAGCTTCACTGCATTGGCCTTTGTTCATATGTTATGGAGAATCTGACATGTCCTTCAGGCTATCAGTACTGGGAAACAGTGATTCCCTTAGTTGTGTTACTATGTTGCTACTTGTGGATACTTTTGTATCACTTGTGGTAACATTTTATCATTGCACAAAGCAGCTTAAACTGTCGAGCAATGGGGTGCATTTTTGTTTTTCTCTAGACTAACACTCAGAGGATTTTTTGTTACTCTAGATGTGCTTAAAAGATGTGCTGGGGGCAGCAGTGACGTTTCCCCACTTTTTGTGGAATTTAATTTTAGCTTTACCGCGTTTGGCTATTGACTGTGGCTACTGGTCAAACATGGCCGTGCCACAAGATTTTTTGCCTGTTCTATTTCCATCTTGTTGTTTAGCCTTCTTCCTGGCCTCAAAGGCCAGGAAGATCCTTATAAGGACTTCCAGTGCCCGGGAAAGCAGCAGCTTTTGATGGGCTACTGGGGAGCAATGTGTGTTTGCAGGCTGGATGTGGGCTGGGTGAGTCTGACTCAATCCACATTCTGGTTCTGTGTGTCTGAGTGGAATGCATGAATGTTCCCGCCAGTTGTCCTGATTGGCCACTGCTGGGGTGTGTGTGTGGGCTAGCCTTGCTACTGGCTAGTGGGAGTTTCAGATCCTACCTGGCTTTTAGGATAAGAAGGGGACCCCTGCACCCACACTTCAGAGGTGCTGGAGAAACCTGAAGGAGCCAAGTATCCTGTCCAGCTGTGAGGCCCACAAAGAAACCTGAAACCTGACTGAAGGAGGCCTGGCAACCAACTTCTGCGGCAGCCCTGATGGAGCCCTGTTGTGCGTGTGATATTCAGTAGGCCTGGAAAGGTGCTAGGACCCTTGGAGTGGAGGGACCATCCACTCCCAATGTCTGCTCGGTGCCCAGCACAAAAACCACCTTCGGAAGTGCCCTGGAAACGTCTTGTTGCTGACCAGCTTTGTTTTTGGGCTGCCGTACTAAGTCAACGCACCAAGTTTCGGCCTGAAACGTAATGAACCCTCACCTGCCATTGTAAGGCTCCTTTCAGTGAAATGTTGGCGTCCTCGCACAAAGGGGACCCGAGATAGACCGGAAAGTCAGGCCGTGGCTACTGAGTCAAGTTGCATCACTGTGAGCAGCGTGCACCATCCAAAACCTGCTTACCTGACCTGAGTCCAATCCTGAGAGGGGTGCAGCATTGTTTGTTTTCCTTGCACCAGCAAAAGACACCAACTGGAGTGAAGCTCAAACCTGCAACCCCTGAAAATCGAGGACTGCAGATTTTAGCAGGAAAAGCAACGTAGGACACCCTTCCTTTGTTCTACCAAGTCTCTGGAAAATTCAGAGTAAGGAGGGTAAGTTACTGAGCTTTTAAACTACCCCTATACTCCCATTATACAACGACCGCTGCAGCCCGTGGAGCAGGAGCTCCCAGATGCACCGGATGGCCCCCGCACCCATGGTAAACCCATGGGCCCATTCTTCTCTGCATTGCTGGAAGCTCATTAGCTCAACCACGTGGTTTCCCCGTCCTAAAATGGCTGCACCGTCCTCCTGAAACGCCCTCATCTGTTTTCACCATCTCGACCTGCAGAGGTAGACAGGACTGGCTGGAGCCTCCTATTTACTCTCTGCTGATTCGCCAGCTGGCGAAAGCCAGCACGCCTCTCTAAGGCACGACCTCAAAGGCTACACTGCCTCTCCCGAGCCTGATTACAACGACCGCTGCAGCCCGTGGAGCAGGAACGCTGCAGGAGCAGTGCCCTGCAGCGGATGGCCCCCGCACCCATGATACGCTTGTGGACCCATTCTTCTTGACTCAAGACAGAGTCTGAAACTCCACCGAAATTCGAAAACCGCGCACCTGACTTTGCGCTACTTCCAGCCATTTATTCCTTATCAGGCTAACACTGTGTTCCCTAGCTGTGCGCCCCTCATCCAGCCTCTCCATTGCTGGAAGCTCATTAGCTCAACCACGAGGTTTCCCCGTCCTAAAATGGCCACACCGTCCTACTGAAACACCCTCATCTGTTTTCACCATCTCGACCTGCAGAGGTAGACAGGATTGGCTGGAGCCTCCTATTTACTCTCTGCTGATTCGCCGGCTGGCGAAAGCCGGCACGTCTCTCTAAGGCACGACCTCAAAGGCTACACTGCCTGTCCGGAGCCTGTCGGAGCCCTAGGAGCCTGGGGCCCTGAATGCTGCCCCCCTCTGTTCGAGGTAAGCACGGCACAATCAAAAACACATCTGTCCGCTTGCAAATGCAGCATATGCGCCGACTATAAGACAGGGGCCTGTCAGCCTTCTTGTGAGATCTGAATGACTCTGACAACAGGACTCTGCCATTGTGTTATCTACACGCCGGCACACTCCTCACAGCAAAGTTATACTCTAAGAACCATTGTTGTTTCACCATACAATGTAATGCTATTTCCTAGTCTGCATATCTGGTTATAGTCTGCAACTGAACTACACAGTATTTGTCATGATGCCTACCCCCGGAGCACCAGGCCAGGCCCAGCACCCCCTGGAGCATGCATCATGCCCTCGGGTAAAATCCCAGCGGCCCCTTACAGGGGCTCTTTGGACTCAGTCCTGGCGCCTTTGGCGCCAGGCTCATGTTGGACATCAGTCCTGGCGCCATAGGCGCCAGGCTCATAAAGGGAGGTGTTTTGTGCACTTACCTGATGCAGACCATGCTGCACGCTTCAGGCCTCCCTGAGACCTAAAAGGGACTATTTTTTCATAGGGACTATTTTTTCACTCGGGAGTGGCCAGAGAAGGATACATACCTAGTTGGGGAAGGATACATACCTGGGTCTTCTTTGGAGGCTATTTAAGCCACGCCCAGACAGCAGCTCATGCTTCGCGTTGTTCTGCTTCCTGCAGCTTAACGCTCACCGTGTCTGCTCCTGCTCCTGGACTCCAGCCACGCCCGCCTCGAACCTGGAAGACCTGCAAGGAAGGAAGAGAAGAGAAAGGTGAAAACCAAGGACTATTTCAAACTTCTTACCTGCATCCGGAATCTTCTCGCCAGCATCCCGGAAGAAAGACTTCCATTTAAAAGCATTGCGTTGCTCGCTGCAGCACCACGCTTCACTCACCTGTCCTCGAGACATCTCCCGGCTCCATCGCGGCTGTCAGCATCGGACGCCACATCTCTGCACCTAGGGGAGAGAGGAAGAAACAAAAGGTGAGCAGAAGGAACACAGAAGGAAAGCCTGATTAACAGCCATAATACTTACCGGCTTTTCTTCCACATTTCGGGTCGGCGCCGCCCCGTTGGCAGGTACCGTACCCCGGCCCCTATGGGGAAAGGACAAGAGACATTTCTGGGGAATGATAAGGACATTTAGAGGGATCGCCATCATCACTACTCACCTCAGCAGTTTAACCCCTCGACGCATCGCCTTCATTCTGCACCTGAAATAAAGGACAGATCACAGGTTAGAAAGACAATATAAAGGGGTCCTCACTTGAACTCTGAACTTTCATACTTACGGCGCATCGCTCAGGGAAGTCAAGTGGATTTTGCCAGCGCCATTCTGAAAACCAGTGAAGTAACTGGACGAACGCGCGCCCCTGCACCAGAAGCAGGATGGAGAGTTCATCCTTCCAAACCATAAGGTGAGCTTAAACCGGGGTTTGGAGGAAGTTAGAGAGGA
Source organism: Ambystoma mexicanum (assembly GCF_040938575.1). Classification (NCBI taxonomy): domain Eukaryota; kingdom Metazoa; phylum Chordata; class Amphibia; order Caudata; family Ambystomatidae; genus Ambystoma; species Ambystoma mexicanum. The sequence goes on from NC_090939.1 coordinate 686,650,599, forward strand.
TCGAAGGGGTAAAGGGGGGAGCTAGCACACTATTCTGCAGACTGTTAATCCCCTTTCTCATCTGCAGAAGGATATTCCTACGGGCCAGGCAAGCACGATTTGGAGGTCCTGTCCAATCGGTGTTCCGGGTCCTGCGCATCACGCTAGAAGAGGCCACAGCAATCCAGACTAGACCAGCGCCCCCGTGGGAACCAGGTGAACGTTACAGAACGCGAAGCCTTCCTACAAATTCCCACCCAGGCGCTATGGAAACTTCCGAAACTGACCAGTTGGCCCAATTACTGGGGGAATTACGGGCCGAAGTACACGCCGCTCGTCAAGAGACTAGTGCCCTCAGGAGGGAAGTGATTGTAATAAAGGATAGAGCTGATGACCTGGCTAGACAGCTTTTGCAAGGTCAAGCTGGACAAACTCCTTTACCTGGTTCCGGGGGGAACCCCGCTCCTGTGGTTTCCAGTAACCCGGTGCAGATTAATCTACCTGGAAACATGCCGCTGGCCCCACCTGAACGCTTTGCTGGGGACCCCAAACGATTCGCCGTATTCATGAATCGGTGTCATTTGCACTTCCTATGCAGACCTGGGGCCTTCCCTAATGATCAGACCAAGGTAGCCTTTGTGTTGTCATATCTCAGCGGCTGTGCTGCCGATTGGTCAGTCCCACTGGTAACTCAAGATGACCCGATTCTTCGTGATTTTCAAGGATTTCAAACAAGCATGGAAAGGTTATTTGCTCGACACTCCCAGGGACAGGCTCTGGATGATGAACTTCTATCTCTGCGACAGGGCAATCAAGACCTTCTATCCTACATTGCAACCTTCAATAGACTAATTGTGGAAACTGGTTGGCCAGAGGATAAAAGAATCACGTTATTCTATCGAGGTCTATGCGGAGAACTTAAAGATGTCCTGGCACAGGTTGTAAATCCACCCCAAGAATGCACTGAATATATAGACTTAGTGGTCCAATTGGATCACAGGCTGCAAAACAGAAAAGCAGAACGGTCCAAGTTTGAAACCCGGGTGTTGGCCAAGACCCACACTAACCCCAAGGGGGCTGATGGCTCGGAGCCTGTGCAAATCGGAGGGGTTAAAGGTCCCCTAACTCAAAAAGAACGGGAAAGAAGACGACAGATGCAATTATGCCTTTATTGTGGGGCCTCTGGACACTTTCTACGAGATTGCCCGGTTAAGCCGCCCAAGAAGGTGGTAGGAGCCGCTGATAAAATCCATGGAAACTCTGTATCGGGAAACGACCACGCCCGGCAAGCGTAGGGGTCCGCTTGCCGAGCTTGAAAATTAACTCTCAGACCTCGCATTTCATTGTGCCAATGGTCCTCGTAGATCCGGAACAGCCTAAACGGTTGCATGCTATAAAGGCATACATCGATAGCGGGGCTATAGGAAACTATGTGGATCGAGAATTGGTCTCTAGGATAAACCTCCCTCTGCGTCCTAAAACCAACAAAGATGTCATCACCACAGTAGATGGAACCGAAATTGCCTCTGGACCGGTAACACATTCCACAGCTGAGGTGACACTTGTAGGTCCGGATGGCCATCGGGAGGCAGTTGTGTTTGATGTAATCAAGGCTCCACAGTTTCAGCTTATTCTCGGAATCCCTTGGTTAGAAACACATAATTCTCAAATTGATTGGCGAGCGAAGAGAATAACCTTCCCGGATTGTGCACAAACCTGCTACCCAGAAAATCCAAAGATTAATCTAGCATCAGTAACCTCTGTCCCCGTGGAACTACCTCCAAAGTACCAAGACTTTCAGGACGTCTTCCAAAAGGAACAGGCCAACATGTTACCTCCCCACAGATCGTACGATTGCCAAATCGATCTGGTGCCTGGTGCACAACCCCCTTGTAGCAGGATTTACGCCCTTACTGAACCAGAGAATCTGCATTTGAGATAATATTTAGATCAATACCTCGCCAATGGTTTCATTCGCCCGTCAAAGTCCCCGGCATCCTCAGCTTTGTTCTTCGTGCCTAAAAAAGAAGGCGACCTTAGAACTTGTATCGATTACCTCGCATTGAACCAGATAACTGTTAAAAATCGTTACCCTCTGCCTCTGATCCCTGAACTCCTTGACCAGGTGAAGGACGCTTGCGTATACACCAAGTTAGATCTCTGGGGGGCTTATCATCTGGTACGAGTAAAAGAAGGCGACGAATGGAAAACGGCCTTCCGTACAAAATATGGACTATTCCAATACCAGGTGATGCCTTTCGGGTTGTGCAACGTGCCTGCAGCCTTCCAATTCTTCATGAACGATGTCCTTCGGGAACTCATCTATGTCTGTGTTGTCGTGTATATCGATGACATTCTTGTGTACTCCTCTTCGGAATCTGATCACAGAAAGCATGTCAGGGCCGTCCTAGAGAAACTGCGCCAGCACAAACTGTTTGCCAAGCTGGAAAAATGTGTTTTCCATAGCACCGAGGTTGAGTTTCTCGGATTCATCCTGACACCTAAAGGGGTCCGAATGGATTCACGGAAAGTGGATGCCATCCTCAAATGGCCATCACCTAGTTCGGTGAAAGGTGTCCAAAGCATGCTTGGTTTTGCCAACTTTTATAGCAGGTTTATCCCGGAGTTTTCATGTGTGGTGCAACCCATCACTGCACTCTTGCGAAAAAATAAACGTTTTGAATGGACCGAGGAAGCCGAACAGGCCTTTCAGGAGTTGAAAGCTAAGTTCACGTCCGCACCTATTTTGAAGCACCCGCGTCCCGATCTCCCATATATAGTCGAAACAGACGCGTCCAGCTTAGCCATGGGAGCTGTCCTGTCTCAGAGAGACCCTGAAACCAACCAACTGCACCCTGTAGCATTTTGGTCCAGAAAGTTCTCGCCGCCGGAGATAAATTATGCGATCACCGATAAGGAACTATTAGCCATTAAGTCCGCCTTTAAGGCTTGGCGGCATTATCTCCTCGGCGCCCGGCATACCATCACCGTGATCACTGATCACCGAAATTTACAATATTTAAAAACTGCCAAGGCTCAATCGTCTCGACAGCTCCGATGGGCTTTGTTCTTTGCTGAGTTCGCTTTTGTAATCACCTACCGCCCCGGCTATAAGAATGGTAAGGCAGACGCTCTATCCCGAATTGGAATGGAAGAAATAGACACAAACTCAGAACCTGTGCCGATAATTCCCGAACAAAGAATTTTGGGGATAACCACTTTACAAACCCTTGAAGACATTCAAGCACGAGTGAAACAATTCCTGGACTCTTCAGCCTTGCAGGATTGGATCAAAAGGGGGTCTAACTTTTCAGTCAAGGATGGCTTACCTTACTTCCAAGGACGCTTATTTTTGCCAGAAAAGGAATTGCAAGAACTGGTTATTTCCCGTCATCATGATACCCTGATGGAAGGACATCCTGGCATTGCCAAAACAGAGGAAAAGGTTAAACGACAATTCTGGTGGCCTTCCTGGCGAAAGGATATCAAATCTTTCGTGATGTCCTGTGGAGTTTGTGCCCAAAACAAAGGTCAAAAGACAAGACCCGCCGGTCTTCTTCAGCCCTTAGACATTCCACCAGCACCTTGGCACACCCTGTCACTAGATTTCATCACGGACCTGCCCTCTTGTAATGGTTACAATACTATTCTGGTCGTGGTGGATTTATTTTTCAAAATGGCCCACTTTATTCCTTTGAAAGGATTACCTTCAGCCTTTGTTCTTGCCAAGGAATTCCTCGAAAAAATCATCCGTTTGCATGGATTCCCGTCCATACTAGTCTCCGATCGGGGAAGCCAGTTTATTTCTCATTTTTGGAAAAAGTGTTGTCAACTGGCACAAATCGACGTAAGACTCTCGACCAGCCACCACCCACAGACCGATAGTCAGACGGAGAGAACGAACCAGACCCTTGAACAATATCTACGATTTATGTTGCACCAATCGGAGGGTAATTGGAAGGACATTTTATGGGTGGCTGAATATGCATACAATAACTCGATACACTCTGGAACTGGTCAGAGCCCCTTTTATACCCTATATGGACATCACCCTCGTACTTCAGACTTAGACTCACCTCTGAGCCTTGAAATGCTCGCAGTGGACCATTTGCATTCTACGATTACTCAAGCCTTCAAGGATGCAACTGCACATTTGCAACATGCGAAAGGGAAATACAAAAAAAATGCGGATCTGCATCAAAGAGAGGCGCCTCCATACCAAATAGGGGATCAAGTATGGTTGGCTACCAAACACCTATCACTCAAGGGGCCTCAAACTTTTAATCCAAGGTATTTAGGCCCTTACTCGATCAAAGCTATAATCAACCCAGTGGCAGTCAAGCTCTACCAGCTAACATGCGGATTCACCCCGTTTTTCATGTGTCACTTTTGAAACCAGTGCACCCAGGAACCAGATTAACAAAGCCACCAGAACCGATTCAGATAGATGGGGAGCCTGAATTCGAGGTGAAGAACATTTTGGATTCTAAGATCTCAAAATCAAAACTTTTCTATCTAATTGATTGGAAAGGGTACGGGCCTCAGGAAAGGTCTTGGGAACCCAGTGATCACGTACATGCACCTCGGCTGGTAAAAAGGTTCCATCGGAATTTCCCAAACAAACCGAAACCTCCAGAAGGAACGACCTTGGGAGGGGCCTTGGGGGGGAGTGCTGTCATGATGCCTACCCCCGGAGCACCAGGCCAGACCCAGCACCCCCGGGAGCAGGCATCATGCCCTCGGGTAAAAGCCCAGCGGCCCCTTATAGGGGCTCTTTGGACTCAGTCCTGGCGCCTTTGGCGCCAGGCTCATGTTGGACATCAGTCCTGGCGCCATAGGCGCCAGGCTCATAAAGGGAGGTGTTTTGTGCACTTACCTGATGCAGACCATGCTGCACGCTTCAGGCCTCCCTGAGACCTGAAAGGACTATTTTTTCATAGGGACTATTTTTTCACTCGGGCGTGGCCAGGGAAGGATACATACCTAGTTGGGGAAGGATACATACCTGGGACTTCTTTGGAGGCTATTTAAGCCACGCCCAGACAGCAGCTCCTGCTTCGCGTTGTTCTGCTTCCTGCAGCTTAACGCTCACCGTGTCTGCTCCTGCTCCTGGACTCCAGCCACGCCCGCCTCGAACCTGGAAGACCTGCAAGGAAGGAAGAGAAGAGAAAGGTGAAAATCAAGGACTATTTCAAACTTCTTACCTGCATCCGGAATCTTCTCGCCAGCATCCCTAAAGAAAGACTTCCATTTAAAAGCATCGCGTTGCTCGCTGCAGCACCACGCTTCACTCACCTGTCCTCGAGACATCTCCCGGCTCCATCGCGGCTGTCAGCATCGGACACCACATCTCTGCACCTAGGGGAGAGAGGAAGAAACAAAAGGTGAGCAGAAGGAACACAGAAGGAAAGCCTGATTAACAGCCATAATAATTACCGGCTTTTCTTTCACATTTCGGGTCGGCGCCGCCCCGTTGGCAGGTACCGTACCCCGGCCCCTATGGGGAAAGGACAAGAGACATTTCTGGGGAATGATAAGGACATTTAGAGGGATCGCCCTCATCACTACTCACCTCAGCAGTTTAACCCCTCGACGCATCGCCTTCATTCTGCACCTGAAATAAAGGACAGATCACAGATTAGAAAGACAACATAAAGGGGGCCTCACTTGAACTTTGAACTTTCATACTTACGGCGCATCGCTCAGGAAAGTCAAGTGGATTTTGCCAGCGCCATTCTGAAAGCCAGTGAAGTAACTGGACGAACGCGCGCCCCTGCACCAGAAGCAGGATGGAGAGTTCATCCTTCCAAACCATAAGGTGAGCTTAAACCGGGGTTTGGAGGAAGTTAGAGAGGAACGAAGGGGGAAAGGGGGGAGGTAGCACACTATTCTGCAGACTGTTAATCCCCTTTCTCATCTGCAGAAGGATATTCCTACGGGCCAGGCAAGCACGATTTGGAGGTCCTGTCCAATCGGTGTTCCGGGTCCTGCGCATCACGCTAGAAGAGGCCACAGCAATCCAGACTAGACCAGCGCCCCCGTGGGAACCAGGTGAACGTTACAGTATTCTCCTCCCATGATTTGTAGGAACGCATGCTCTTGTTAGTTATATCGTGCCGCCCTAACTGTCTAGCAAAAGCGCTATGCGGCAGAGTTTCGCACCTCAAACCCTGCATTTCATAGAGATGGTGTATTAACTGTGCTATCTATCAAATGCACTCAGTGAATGTCTGATAAGCTTAAACTCTGCATTCACAGAAATGTCGCATTAACTGTGCTATTTATCAAATGCATTCAGTAAATGTTTGATTAGCTCAACATTAAGTGGACTTGACCAAGTCTATACTGTCTAGCCCTACTGCCTGAAAGATGCACACAGCAAATATCTGCATACTCTAGGGATCAGTGCCACCTCCTCTAGGGACAAACCTCCACATCTAACTGTTAGAGCGTCATATGGTACCCATACCTTGAATAGATTTAATTAAGTAGACGAACGTGCGCCTTCTCTGCACAGCGCAAATACGTTTGTAACATCTATCCCAGCATGTACACCTTGCCTCTCCTCATCTTTATGATAGGCACCGTGCTCACTCTCCTCAAAAGCACACAAAACGCGTGTGGACTAGAGCTAGCCAGCCATATCTACACCAGCAGCTGGAACCTTGAAACCATTAACTATCTGCCTAGTCCCATCCAACTTACCTCGCATACAGCCACACACAAACCCTCACTTCACTCCAGACAACCCAGACTTAGGATACGCACCCGCCCATGGAACGATGCTGCCGTACCTAATCCTGTAGCACTCAGAAACTCCTGCCTAGGATCACGGACCTCTTACAGAACAAACGGCATTTACCACTGCCCCACAGTCAGTAATCATAGTATTATCAAGGTACATTGGCAAATTCCCACCCACTACACCACTAAACAACACTCCTCATCACTCATCACTGAAAACAGGCACCCCACCTCCATCTAAAAACTATAACCAGCCTCTGCCCTACAAATGCCCCTACTTAATGTACGTTCCCTCAATGCGCATGCACTAGAAGTGAATGACTTCATCACTAGCCAACACCTAGACATAATAGCCATCACGGAAGAATGGCTTCCCGAAGCCTCCGGCCCGGCCATCACACTAACAATTCCTGAAGGATACTCTATCCTCAGACAGGACAGGCCTGGCAAAACAGGAGGGGGAATAGCTCTAATCTTCAAAGAGGACATCTCCATTAGGCCTATACCTCGCCTAAGAATGTAGACATCTTATCAGCCAAATTAGCAATCTCTCCAAAAAATACCATAAACATCCACGTTATCTACCGTCCACCAGGAGCCACTACTGACTTCCAGTATCAACTCACCCACCTCCTAGGGGATAATATAAAAAAAATCCACTAAAACACTAGTCCTAGGCGACCTCAATTTAGCTTTCAACAACCCTAATGACAAAACGGCCACGACCCTCACTAAGGACCTATTCGACCTGGGCTTCTCACAGAAAGTCACCTCTCCCGCTCACGCGAAAGGTCGCATCTTAGACTGGGTTATAGACCATAATTGTGACACAGCCCTTATATCTAATACTTGCTTCCCATGGACAGACCACAATTGCCTACAATTCACCATCCCATCCACACCATGCACTAAATCTACTATACCAGCACCTGCTACCTTAGCTAGAAGCGCAAAAAAACTCACTGCCGAAAACATTAGTGCTTGTCTTAACCTTCCATGCCTAGCACCGCCATGCTCACTAGACCACAACGTCCTAGCAGAGTTATTAAAAAATACACTCACCAATGCCATCAACACTGTCGCCCAACTAGAAAATAAAAAAGAGAAAAATTCCTTCCATGCAAACTCCTGGTTCACAGAAGAGCTCCAAAACCTGCGCAACTCCAAACGCCAGGTGCTTAAAACATGGCAGACCAACCCTTGTGACATCACCAAAGCCAAATTCCAATCTATTACTAAAAAGTACAAAGACGTCATATTCAATCCTAAATTGGAAGTTTACCATAACCGAATCACCTCTGCTATCTCACAAACTAAAGAACTCTTTACTGTCCTTAAAGAATGAAGAGTACCGCCCATGGGCACTGACGAAATCGTCAAAGATGAAGCTTGGTGCACCAGCATACAATCCGCTATGCTAAAAATACTAGATCTCCTCCAACACAAAATCTCAGACCAGTTCAAAGCACTGCCTAAGCAGAACCACCAAAAGCAGAACCGGCCCAAACCTAGAAATATAAACTTTCCCAAATTCTCATTTACTGAAATCTCAGAAGTAGATGTTTTAGACATCCTCAAACATCTCAAACCCTCACAATGTAAGGGCAATGTATGCCCACCTAAAATCATCAAAGAATGCGCTGAGCAACTCGCTCCCATCCTTACTGCCTTCATCAATGCCTCATTCAAAACAGGCATAGTCCCTGACAGCCTCAAAGAGGCCTGGGTGCGCCCGCTCTTAAAAAATCAATGTTAGACCCCTCTCAACCTAATAACCATCGACCCATAACAACCGTCCTGTTTCTTCTAAAAATGCTTGATAAGGCAGCTCACAGACAAATCCATCGGTACCTCGAAACTAGCTCCATCCTAGGAAAGAGACAGTCGGGGTTCCACAAAGGACACAGAACTGAAACCGCCTTACTAGATCTAAAAAACCAAATCATTAATATCCTTGACAAGGGCAGGGCTGCCCTTCTCCTGCTCCTTGACCTCTCAGCAGCGTTTGATCTGGTTGATCACAACACCCTCACCAATCATCTCACGCATGCTGCACACTTCTCCAATCACGCAGCAACCTGGGTCACCTCCTTCCTAGAAGGCAGAGCTATGAAAGTGTTCTCAAACACAGCCAATGCAGAACCCACTATTATTCATTGTGGTGTCCCACAGGGTTCCTGTACAGCCCCTACTCTGTATAATCTATTTACAAAGCCTCTTTTTGATAAATTGAATGCACTTGGGATCACATACACAAACTATGCCGATGATACTCTGGTGCTCCTTCCCCTTACTGGGATCTATCAGCAAGATGCTACTACCCTTCAGCAAATCTACTCCACAATCCAAGCTTGGATTGCCACAAATGGGCTTTGCCTAAATGGGGACAAAACGGAAATCCTCATTCTTCGTCAAAAGGCTACCTTAGCCAAACTAGGTCCTACCTATATCAATTTCAGCATCAACAACTGTGTCATTCCAGTTCTATCCTCTGTTAAAACACTCGGAGTCCACATTGATGCCACTCTATCAATGGACAAACAAGTTAACGCCATTGTCTCAGCCTCCGCACTGAGTACTAAACTCATTAATGCTATAAAGCCTTTTCTAACTAAGGACAAGTGCCTCTGTATTGCTAGATCCACTATAGGAGCTAAATTGGATTACTGCAATGCCCTCCTAGCCGGCACCTCCAAAAAAAACTTAGCTAGACTCCAAACTACCCAAAACAACGCTCTTAGAGCAGCTCTCAATATACCCAAAAGAGAACACATTACACAAGCAAGAAAAACGGCTCATTGGCTCCCTGTCAAAGACTGTATTACTTTCAAAATACTTACTACTACCCACAAATGCATCATCCTCTCTGCACCCACTTACCTATCAGACACACTATCCAGAACACTCTCAACAAGGCCCATCAGATTAGGATACACCAACCAACTCACAGTTCCCCCGAATCAATAGGGCCAAGGCAGGAGGAATTGGCTTCCCTCACCTTGCCCCAAAGCTATGGAACACGCTCCCTACCGCCCTCAGAGCCGAAACGTCTCTCCATGCTTTCCGAAAAACCCTTAAAACTACACTTTTCAATTAGCACCCACTACAGCACACCTGCTATCTGTACCATCATCTACTACATTTATTCACGTCCCACATCTAAGACTACTATGCCAGTATGCTAATTCTCAGTGTATGTTTTTTATGTATGCATTTAGGCTATGTCCATTCAGTGTAACAAGCGTAGCATTGCCTCTGCGCCTTTCTGTACTTTTTATGTGTAACTAAGCTCTGAGTAACCAATGTAACCAGCGCCACAATGCCTACAGGCTGCTGTGCGCTTAACCAATGTAAATAAATAAGTCAATGGGCTTATAATAATCCAATTTCTAACACAATTGGCTTTGCCAATGCGTAGCTTTGCCAATGCTTGCCTTTGCAACACTTCTGACTGTTGGGGATAATTTTGGATTGAACTCTAACTCTAAGAACCCCTAGCTGAACCCCAGAGACCCTACCTGCATTTTTTCCTACATCCTAACTTATGTGGAACTGTGTCCTGAACTATTGGGCACAAAGCCCCAGGCATCTTGGAGCTGGACAATTTTAGTTAGGGATCATCTGTGTCGACCTTTTTGTGCATAATACTTGTCTATCCATTCCTTTTCAGGAGTATTTGAGTTGTGTTATTCTTTACCCCCCAGTGAATGTATATGTGTATTTAGTTTGATAGTATTTTGTGCTAAGTCTACCTGCTTGTATTCATTTTTATATAGTGTGTTTTGGCCATAATGAAATAACTGTTTTTGTATACATTATGCATACATGCCAACATTCAGACACAGCTGGGAGGGAGATTTCCAAAGGCAAATCGGGAGACCAACATTTCCCCATAGGAATGCATTGGGGCTACAGCTATTTCAGGCGGGAGACAGTGAAAAATAGCCCGATTTTTCGCTGAAAAATCAGAAGTCTCCCGCCTAAATCGGGAGGGTTGGCATGTATGATTATGTCTAAGTGCAATTTGTGATTCCCATTGTGTGACCTCATTGTGGACCCTTTACAAGCCTAGACTGCCTGTCACTGCTACCTAAGCTGGTTTGGATACAGCTTCCCAGAGTTGTCCCTGTCACAATATAGGTTGGCCTTCTATACATCTGTCCACCAGGCCAGAGCATAGAAAATCAGTCCTAACAGGGGGCATCATTCAATGCCCGCAAGGATCAAAGGAGTATGTTAGGGGCGGCCCAGGGAGAGTGGGAAGGAATGAAGTGGACAAGGGAAACTAGAGAAGACTGGACTAAAGACTGAAGTCGACATGGGGGATGGTTTGATGGAAGGGGTCACGTTAATGAAGAGAATGTGCATAAAAAACTGTTTTTTCTATGTTGGTGTTGGGATGGGGAGAGGGGATTTAAAGGGCAGGGAGGAGGGAAGGGGAGAAGCGGTGTGGCGGGGGAAATGTTGGTATACTTTTGGAGATGCCAATAAAAAGTAATGAAAAATAAATAAATAATTACGTTGTCACCTTTTAACAGTTTTAGTGCTCGCCTGTTAAAAGTTCATTATGGCAGTTGTCGGTCGTCGGGTCAAATCAAAGTTTAAGTAATTTCCTGTGATGCCATGTGGGGAGGTGGAAGAGGGCAATGGCTGTGTGCTGTCTCTTCCAATACCCCAAGGGTGTTTGTGAAATGGCACCACAATCTTCATCTTTCCCTTCCCCCGTGGTGCTCACGTGATTGTCTAATGCCCTGGACTGATAAGCGTCACGTGATGTTATCTGTGCGGTGGAAAACTGAAGAAATGATTCAACTCTGATCGCCCCCTAGCAACACCCTGACTCCCAGCGTTGCACCAACGTGCAGTCCAACGCAATGTTTATCAGCACGCCAGGCGCACGTGGTTCCTCTGTGCAAGCCAATGCTTAAGAGATTATAAAACAGAGACACACATGAGTATCCATTACCTCGCTGATGTCATTTAAGTTGTAAATAAATCTACGACAAAGTTATATACACAAGCATCGATCAGCACAGAGTGCCAAGAAAGCCTTGTGCCTGTGAGCTCTGCTGCGCGAAGATAAGGGCGGGTAACAAAGGCTTGTCTTTGTCTGTCAATAGCCCCATGAAACGCGCCATTTTCGGCCCATGAAAAAAAACTGCATCCAAGGGTCGTCGTGTTTACTGACACATTTGCAGACAGGCATATTAGCCTTGACTGTATTTTGAGAATAGTTCCTTGCAACAAACGTTCTCCTATCAGAACTTGATTGCACCCAGTTAACGCATTCTGGAATGACACAATCAAGGACTTTCTGTCATACCTGCCTACATTTGAAAATCAAATACCCTGAGATGTATGCCCCGCCCACAGCCACAAAAGACCCCCCCCCATTTGCACACGGCTCCACCCTAAATTGAAGGGCGACTGAAACATAAGGCAAACTGACCAAAAAGAATGAAAGCTTAAGCAAAATAAACGCATTAAGCAAAATAAACGCAGTAATACTGCTTTCAATCCGATTCAAACCAGTATTTAGTGTTTGCATTGAAGGGCGACTAAAAGAAGGCAAACTGACCAAAAGGAATCAAAGCGTAAGCAAAATAAACGCGGTAATACTGCTTTCAATCCGGTGTCATTAATGAAAGCAGTGTCCTACGTTTATTTTGCTCCTGTCTGCATTCTTTTTGCCAATTTGCTGTAAACGCTACACGGTCACTGCCCTGCAAGGATGAAAACAAGAAATTAGTGAAAGCTGCCCACCGACAACGGGCTCATATATCGCGCAGGGAGGAACATTTGCGCCGTTTACGTGTCCCGCCCACATATCCACCCGATTGGCTACGGGCAGCGGTCTTTTGCGGCCAATCGAATGGAGGATTGGACGCGAACCTGAAACTGCATCGAAAACCTGGAGACTCCAGGGTCTTCCCCGGAGACTCTGAGAAATGGCTAAAAACCCAGAGTCTCCGGGGAAAACCCAGAGGTTAGGCAGGTATGCTTTCTGTGCATTATGTCAATTTACAATCCAAAATCAAAAAAGTGCACATCCAGCCCCTCCCAGCACTTGTGACTGGTGTCTTTTTCGATTGTTTACCTACAAATATTACTGTGTCAGGTAGCACACAGGCCTGGAGTTGGTGGTGATCGAGCTCCCCTGAATCCATCTATGAGGTTGTGTTGGATCTCTGCTCTCACACTTAAATGTATAAGAAACCACTTAGAGCAAAACTCACTTCTCACAGTAGGTTTATTTATTTTCATACAATCAATATGACTCAAAAGAGGCCCTCCCGCCAGGCTCAATGGCTGCCCATAACCAGCTTTGCAATCCTACTCTGGCTCCGCCCTGCACACAGTGTGTGTCCGTCCCCCAGGTCGTCCCTAGATCACCTCTCTTTCTAGGGACGAGAGGTGATATACCAATGGATTATGATGCCTTGTATAGTTTATAGTAAGTGCCCTCAAGGGTGGTATGCTTTCTTCACTTTCCTACCCCTTTGATTGCTGGCAGAGAGGTCGTGCTTTCATATTCCTGTCATGTTGGGTTAGCTTCCACATCTTGGTCCGTATCCAAATCCACCTGCGAGGACACCTCTTGCTCTTCCAACACTTTGTCATCCCACCCCGTGTCGTGGTAGCTCTCAGCCGACTGTTGCTCTGTATCCGTTTAGACACATCTGTTTGTGGCTTTGCGAATTATTGTGGTGCTTGCACCACAAAATTGCCAAAACCATTGTAACAGAACAGAGAGAGAGAAAGAGGGAATGGGGACCTGAACTGAGAATATCTGGTTGCAGCAATGGTCAATGCCATGGAATGAAACTGTCAAATCACTTAAATCTCTTTTTCCAAACTCCTCTGCTGTTCAACCCAATAAGAAGTTCCCTAACAATATTTGCTCCAACCAGCAGCTTTGTAAGAAGCAAGTCAGGTGCTAGGCTTGCAAATTCCCAATTGCGCTGTTATTTTATATTGGGCTATTTTGGGGATTTTCCTGCTGACATGTGGGCTATTTGTGGGCTACTTTTGATGGCAGATGTGTTTTTCTGTCCTCCTAAGGTTGCTCCTTTCTACAGCATACCCGCTCTTTCTACCCCCGCCAACACTCCCTACTCCTATCCACCCCACCCCCACTCTCTCTACCCCCATCCACCCACCCCACACCCATTACATGTACTGGTTAAAATTCGTTTTGACAAGACCTCCCGAGGCTGTTCTGTTCTTCATGTTTTTCCCCAAAACAACTACAATCACCCACTCAACCCTACCCCCACTTACTCACCCCATTGTACACCCACTCTCACTACCTACACCAACACTACCCCAAATCTCTCTCCTCCAATACTCTTTACCCCACCCACCTCCACTCTCTCTAGCTGCAACCACCCACCCTACCTCCAAGCCACCTACCCTACATCCACTCTCTCTACCCCACCCTACCCCACCTCTCTTTACCCCCACTCTCTCTACCCCCACCCACCCTGCCCCCACTCTCTCTACCCCAACCACTCACTGATGCCTACCCACCTTACCCCACTAAACCTCCCCCACTCTCTCTAAAATACTCCCACTCTCTTTAACACAACCACCAACCCTTATGCCACTGTCTCTATCACCCTCCAATCTCCCTATCCCCACTCTCTCTACCTCCACCCACCCTACCCCACTCTCTCATCCTCCACCCACTCCACCTGCTCACTTCCCTCTACCCCACACCAAACCACCCACCCTAACCCCACTCTCTCGAACCCCATTCTCTCTACCCCACCCACCAAACTCTCTCTACAACCCAACCACCACTCACTCTCAACCTTTCTCACTCATATTTCCTCATCCTCAACGGCACCCTCTCTCAATCATTTCCTCCCTTGCTCTCTACTCTCCTCTTTGCACCCTAAAAATGCAAAATGCAAAGAGCAGCTGTAAATGCCAAAACGATTGGCTTTGCCGATGCTTGTTTTTTATAGCCAGCCATTTCCATGAGTCATCTTAATTGAGTTCACCAGGATGTTGTAAATTTGAATCTTTTAATTCTCTGTAGATCGGAATATAGCTTTCACCCACTTAGCGGGGGCGGGCATGGCCGGTAACAGCCTGCCAGCCCAAGTCAAGGTAAGCTTGAGTGAAGCGAGGGTCTCAGAGAGGGCTGTGTGGCGTTACAGGCCTTGTCCACCCACCCACCAAGGGGGTGAAAGCCATTCGCACCCCAGAGTTTATATGGGGTGCAAACAGATTTTTTCCCCCACTCAGGAGATTTGCACTGCTTGAGCAGCCATTCTTCAGAAAGGGGGTGGGGGGGCGCTTCAATGGGAAAAAGGGACTAAGTCCCTTTTCCATTTCAATGGCTGCTGGGATCGGAAGGAGCGCTGGGATTGGAGCTCAAAGCAGGTAAGTTGGCCGGTATAGAAGGGGAGGAGAATGGGTTTTGTTGGTTTTGGGGGTGGAGAGGAGATGGGGTGGCAACACAGAGAGGATCCCTGTTACCTCCCCATATAAAATACAAATATACAATGGGGCCACCCAGGGAAGGGCTGGGTGGCTGTAATAGTAGGCAGAGAATGTATATTCTAGGCCACTGTTGCGTCCACCTGATTGGCAGATGACCCTTCCCCAGGTGCGAATGTAAAGTTAACACTATCCTAACCCAACTTCCGCTCATAAGGAAAAAGTGCTACACCTTTATTACATTGTTCAGGAACATTCAATAATCAGCAATGGCACTCAACACTGCATCAGTCCGCAAGTGCAATGATGATCCTAAACTGGCAATCCCTATATTCCCTATATTCCACTGGGCAGATTAAATCAACTCCTAGTTTCTTCCACTCCTACATGTCCAATTCATCATTTTGCAGTTGTGTATTAACTGTGAACGGGAACTTGTCAGTCACTTCCGTGGCTGACCTAGCGGTGCTCAATTATCGTGTGTATTTCTTTATCCATAATTAGCCATCAGAAGTCTCTCTGCTTCTTTTTGTGATCCCTTGCATCGCTGTCCAGCATCCCATCCAGCTGTCCACAGTGACCAGACCTTGCCTAGCGGTCCAGCATCCCATCCAGGGGAGCCCAGTGACCAGATCCCTTGGCCTAGCTGTCCAGAGACCTCGCTGGCTTTCCGGTATCCCAAGCTCAAGCTTACATTGTAAGTATCACATCACCCAGTTCTCAAAATTGCATATCCCGCTCTTTTGAATCTTGCATCCTTTTGAAAAATCCCATTGAAAGTCCCAAATCACCTACATCATTTATTCACTTTTCCTTAGTAGAATCCATATTTAACCTGTGTATGTTAATGTGTTCTTTTTAGAAATCTTTCCCTATTTGGTATAAGTCCTTAGTATTATTTTGAAGCAAATCAACTAATTTCCCCCATTGAAATTCACATTCATTATTGTTGCCATACGAAACCAACAATTTTGTTGAGTGTTTTTACTAAATATAGTCATTAAAATATAGCCGAAATAGAATTAGCCCTTGTGTAACAAAAACCGAATTTGCCTGTGTTCTGTGTGCATTACCATTGATTTCCGATTTGCATTTGTCCCATAAAAAACCCAAACTGCAGTCCTATTGAGAACCATTCCTTTCTTACAGAATGTGCCTCTGTTCCTTGTCCTGAAATCCGATTTCCGATTTTGACAGTTCAGCCCTTCCCGTGGCTGCCTGCCATTCCAAGTCCTGTGTAGAAAATAATTGCCATTTTGCTGCCTGTGTCTTTTGCATTTGTTTTCATTCCCAAATCAATGTTCTTACCTGTATTCATGTTGCCTTGGTGCCTTGCTAGTTGCATGTATGCTTCCTCATCTGTTTAGTGGAGTAACACGAATTTCTATCCTAGCTATCCCCTGCGGTTGCAAACTGCCGTGCGAGTATAAAACAAATCCGATTGTGCTGTTTTGCTCCTAAATAAGGTTTTCATTTTTCGTTTTTGGCCTCCCATCTTGGGGTGGTGCGCTGAATTAAAAATCCGAATTTTCCCTCTTCATTCTGACTCCTTGCCACTGCCTTCCATCCACCAAGAATTTAATTAGCCGATGTTTGGGGGTGAGTGTTTCTGGGGGAGTGTTTAACCGGAATACCATCGGTTATTTTTAAACAATTTTGCTTACGTTTGCTATTAAAGGATTTTGCATATTATTTTAGGAGTTTGAAATAACTGTATTGTGGGAATCCTTGCATTTGTTTTGCCACAACACTGGTGGTTCCTGCCTAATTGTTTGACTTTGCTTGATTTTTCATTTGACCATAACTTAATAAATATCATATTGTTACACACCAGTCTGGTTCCTGGTCCATTGCGACAGGGATTGTTTATTAAGGGCGGTGCGAGACGGGTTGGGGCCTACTCAAAATGAACCCAGGGTTAGTTAAAGAAAGAAAGCGTTTTTATTGTGCACCACATTCATTGTCAGTGGAAGAAGTCCCTGACTGGAGTGTGCAGTGTTATACAACCATTACATTAGGCTGTTTTGTCATCATCAGTGAGGTGAAGTCACAATATGCAAACTACCTGTTTATTCTGACATTCAGGAATATACTCAGTCATGCAATTGACCCATGTATTTTGGAAGCTAGTCCTACCAGCCTCGGTGTCAGGTTTCCTGAGTTCCGACAATACTGATCAAAGGTTAAAGTTCAATTTAAAGTCGGAATTTGTCTGGATCAGAAGCACGCGTGGAAGTGGGCTGCCGCCCACATTCAAGCCAACGTCCCCTTTTCAATATCGGAATAGTGCCTCTCATACTTCTAGCCTGTTTCAAAAGTACAGCCCTCTGCCCAAAAGCTCTGACATCCACACGGATGATGTTTTGCTATGTGGACTAGAAAGGTCACAGGCTTGAAACAAGCCTGTTTGATTTAAGGGACTTGTCATATTTTTCCAACCATATGTAGTGTGCTCCTTTGGGCAGGATGCTTTCATGCACTCCACGGTGGTCACATATTTTGTATACTATTTGGCTATACTGATGACCAACTTCAGCTAGACATGGTCAGATGGCCTTGGGGTTCCAGAAATGCTTTTAACAAAGCCTATCTGGGGGTCCACTCCTTCCCAGAAGATTCAGTATAATAACTAATCCAGTTGCTTCTGGAGGAAATGCCATGTTTCTTCATGGTGTCACAATCAGCATTTCTCAAAATTCTTCAACACTTTGTCAAACATCACATTGCGGTAATCTTCTGTAAACACACCCATCAGAATGTTGTCTTTAAAATACACAATCCCTTTCTTCATCCTCAAGTGTTATGGTCATCAGTCTCTGAAACACAAATGCTGCGGAATACACCCAAAGAGGTAGGCTGGTGTACCAGTAAACTCAAGATGGGCTGAAGTAGGGAGTTCTTTGTGCATATTGGCCTGATGTTTGTTTGTTTGTTTTATTATTTATAATGCGCGCCAGACCCGGGGGTATCAAGGCGCAGACAGAGAACAATGATATTTTCAGCTTGGTTACAGTGCTGTGCAAGTATATACAATGAGGTGATAGACAATAGACATATACAACAATGATAAAAATCAACAGATACAGAATAGTCAATATGTCAAAAACATCAGGCAGTATATAGCGAGAAGGCGACATTATATACAGTGTTGGATAATCAAGTGTGATCGTGGGTGCCCTATGATTTAGTGGTTGTTTTCTTTAATCTAGGTGATGATATTGTGTCTGAAGTGTGGGTATGTTTGGTCTGCCCTTAAGGCATGGGGTAGGGAGTTCCACAGTGGGCAGCTTTAACTGGGAAGCTACACCCTCCCGTTTTGGAGAGTTTAAATCTAGGTATCGTCAGGAGGTTAGTGTTAGCTGTTCTTGTGGGATGCTCAGATTATTGTCTCTTGAATCTTTCTACAAGATATCGTGGTGTCGATCCAGAAAAACAGACACCCCTTGATCATGGGGAAATGTACTATGTTGGCCGAAGACCAACCGTCTCATGCTCTTAGTGTTAGTAATACATAATCATAAGCTTGACCGAAGTGCGGCCATTTTAAGGTGACAGAAATCGCCATCTTGTTTTCTCTAACGTTTGCTTATTGCTTTCTGTCTAAATGCTTCGCTGACATGATATTCTGCTTTACCAGTTTGCAATGCAAGGCCAAGAGAAATATGCTGAAACATAACATAGCAACCCTGATAGAAATACCCGGTCTCCTCCCGCGCGCTTTCCTTGAAAGAGGGCAGCGAGGCATCCTAATCAGCCTACAGGTGCCAGTGTGTCTCGAAAACACAGTGAAAATACTCGGAACAAACATTAAATTGCTTGAATTATGTTCTTCTTTGCGGCCCCCCTTCTCGAGCCCTGTAGAGTCCTGGAGAGCGAGTTGACCCCCAGGACCCAAATAGAAACTAGGAGATAGGAAGGCCTGGAATGTGGCTCTCCTCCCCCCCCCACATGCAGCTTGCTAGCGAGAACAGAAGCATTCTGTTCTTTTCAACAAAGACTTATGTCTGCAGCCTTACAAAATTGCAAACTGTTGCTAAAACAAATGTTTGAGGTGTCATACCGTCACGATTGTCAATCATCGTGCTCAGTTCAAAGGAGATGTGCAAAGGGCAGTTTTTGATGTGACACTACTGATTGTAAAATGTTAGTTTTGTATATATGTAACTGATGTTTGTGTCTCGCGCTCTTGCATCTCCCGAGGTCTGTTAGACACACGTCGCGGGGCGTGAGACCAGTTGGCCAACTGAGACTATTTACTTTGCAATAAACCCTAGCCTTTGGGAATACAACCTTGTGTCTGGCGTATCAGTTCGTGTGTGGTGACTGTGCCTTGTTTCCACATTCGAAGGTCCCTCAGGGGCCCCTTCAAGATGGCGCCCGAATAGGGATCCTCCTCCACTTGTTCCATCGTGTACGTTGCAAAATAAGGAAGGCGGTAAGAACGGCAAGGACGGGAACGATCGAGCCGGGATCAAGAGGTGTTCGGGGCGCCCCTGCGTAAGTGATGAGACTCCTTTCTGCAGATCTGCACACAGCTAATCCCTGATCGACGTGCCCGGCCAGTGAACAAGGAGGCGAGGGTCCCGAAGCGAGGCAGAGCCGGGATACGCAGACACAACGTCATTGGTTGCATCAGTATACAGATGAATTGTGTCCTGGAAAGACAAATTGACTAATCAGGTGAGTCGTGCCCCGATTCATAAGTAATCCTGATATTGGTTGAGAGTTGATTTACCAAAATCAAACACCCAGAGTAAGTTTGATTAACCAAGGGTAAGGTTAAAACATGCCTGGGGTATTGTCCACACTAGCAGGGTTTTTCCTCTGCGGCGGACAATCTTTGGAAACTGGCCAGGTTGCACCTCCGGGAGGAATGCCGGCTTATGATATGTATGTGAAATATGGTGTGGGAGCGATAATGTTTTGTGAAATTTGGCATAAGCAAACCAGAAAGCAGGAAGATCTTCAGTGGCCGAGGAATGGGAGTTTTTGAGATGGACCGAATAGATAACCTGGAAAAGGTTTAGATAAGTAAAAAAACATGCCCCGCAGCACTCGATATCCTTAGAGATTGGAGGAGGGAAGCGATGGTCCGATTTAGAAGTAGAGAGAAACATGCGCACAGACATAAATTGAAATCAGAAAAGGAGGAGGAGGAGTGGAGTAATAGCTTGAGGAAAGCAAATAGACGCAACCAGTTAAATATCGAGAAAATATATCTACAAAGAGAGTTACACTCATCAGACGAATTGATAAATAAAATATTAACCGAAACCAAACAAGACCGACAATAGAAAATAAAAAAACTACGTCAGTAGCCCAACCCCAGCACAGCCACAGGCTGCATCAGTAACCGCGCCGCCCACTAGTCAGCCTGCCCCGAGTGTTTCGCAATTACCACAGCCCCAGCAGACATCTCTCGCCCCTCCGCACCTCCCGCTCAAGCGGGTGTCTCCGGCCCGACTGCTCTGCCAATAAGCGAACTTGAACAAAGTGAATGTGCGAGAGTGACCCGCAGTGCGATCAGCAACGAGAGAAAGCGAGAGTTGCAAGAGCAGGCGGAAATGTATATAGACGAGAATGATGAGGCAGCCAAGCTAGCGTCGATGTATGATTTCAGGAGAAGCAATGAAAGACAGGTATTGTTGGAATGCATGGGGGAATATTTGTCGACACAATGGAAAAAGTTAATTGGGAAGTTGCCACCACAACGATTGTTGGATTTGAATGCATTATCCCGTTGTAGAGAGAGAGAGATGAAGAAATAAAAGAGCATGTGGACCGACTTTTTGAACTTAAGAATGAACTTGATGAAGAATATTCTGAAGTACTTGCCACACCGAGGTATAGTAGGAAAGATATTGAGAGGGGTAGGAAAGAAACGGTACCCAATAGACAGCAGCGATTCTTGTCGCCAGCAGGACAGACTGGGGCTGGGCTAAAAGTATGCATACGAGAGGCGTTAAAATGGATGGCAGACCCTATTATTCCTGCGATGGAAATACATGGAATATTTGATTAATATTCTCTACCGTTGAAAAGGAAAGCATTACAGACAATGGTTGAATATCTGATAAACAGGGATATAAGCGAGGAGAGAGCCAGCCCCCCGAGACAATGGCATTATATAAGAGGGCATTGGAATGAGGGACGGGAGAAACAGCCTTATCCCTCGATCTTGGAATATTGTTGCATATGAGAGAAGGGGAGGAATAGTGAGCACGGTATTTCCTATGAGGGAAGTGCCCCCTACCTTTGTACCAAAGGTAGAGATTCCTGCGGTAGGCACCGCTCCAGCTCAGATAACATAGCACATTACACAGCCCAATATGTGCACGTCCCTTTCTCTAGACAGGAAATAAATAACATAAAGCAAACAATCCCTGATATACGAAAGAACCCAGCGGGCTTCTATAAAGAAGTAGAGTCTTTATTGCAATCATCAGTGTTCACTATGAGTGATATAGATCTAATATTCCCAGTAATCCTGCCAGCGGATATATGGAAACGGATAAGGAAGGTAGATGATGAGACAGCCTACGGCGCCACTTGAGCAAATTTAATGCAGGAGGATGGAAATAAAGAAGTAGGCGCGAAACCGGGGCCGAATATGCCGGCACGAATAGTACAAAAATTGAAAGAATTTGTCCCAGAGAAAATAATTCAATGGGACAAATTGACTGCGTGTGTTCAAGGTAAGGACGAGTTGGCTACAGATTATTTTAATAGATTTGAGGAAGTATTTACAGACTTCAGTGGGCAGGATGTAAGCACGGAAGCGGGAAAAAGCTTATTTATTGACAAATATGTGAGAGGATTAATACTCCCAAATCAAAACTCAATAATGACATCAGAAAGTGCATGGCGAGCGAAAACGTTAGGAGAAGTATTACACATGGCCCAATATTATGAAAATCAAGTGAATACAGAGAAAGAGAAGGAAGCGAAGGAAAGAACACATTTGAAAACAAGGGTGTTACTCCAGCAAGTATCAGGACACAACAGGGGGACCGTAAATGCACAGAGCAGGAGTAATTTGAATATGCAAGGAGGGCCCTTGGGATTAAATCAATGTGCGTATTGCAGAGAGGAAGGACACTGGCGAGCCCAATGTCCACATTTACAAAATAGAGGTGGGTACAGTCAGAGAAGAAAGCACAGAGGGCACCCAGGAACAAATGGCCACAACAGAAACCATATGCAGCAGCACCAGAATAGTCAAGGGAATGGAGCACAGAATCAAGGCCAGGCTCTGAATCAAACTACTTTTATCCAGAATCAAAATCATCAAGGTATGCAAAATGGAAATAGAGGACGAGGCGGGAACATTTTTGATACTCAAACGGGTGCAATAATAACAGTGACTACACTTCAGATGATGTGTTGTTACCCCAATAGGACAGCCCAAGACAGGGGCCGGAACAAGTATCTATTCCCGTGAATCAGAAAGGACCCTATGTAGAAATGAAAGTCGGGAATGAAGAGCATAGATTCCTCGTAGATACGGGGGCACAAAAGTGCTCAATAGACCATCACTTAGTTCCAGTGATACCACTGTCAGGGCATAGGAATATTTCAGTAGGGTTCGCAGGTACCCCAGTGATTAATCCAGTGTCCCAAACAGTAGCCGTAACATTAGGCCCATTCACTGCGTACTGTCCATTCCTGTTAACAGAGAATTGTGGGGAGAATCTTTTGGGATTAGATTTATTGAAAAAATTGAGTGCAGTTATTCACTGTACACCAGATGGAGTGTTTTTAACTATTTCACCACAGAATGTACCAGTGTCAGAATTTTTGTCCAAACCTTTGCCAGGAGAATTGAGTGACGTGCCAACTTGTATATGGGCAATAGATGATAATGATTTGGGATGCTTGAAGATAGAGCCAGTGAAGATTACATTGAAAGAGGGAGTAACGTTGCCACGTACTCCACAGTATAAAATTTCAGCAGACGGAGAGAAAGGATTGAAAAGTATTGTGTCTGCTTTGGTAAAATTGGGAGTGATTGAAGAGATTACAGGCAGCATATGTAACAGCCCCATTCTATGACAAGACAGGAGGCTCGCATTATGCTTTTCTTTCTTTAATACTGCCATAATAGCATTTCAAAAAAACATGACTTTTTAAACTTTAAACTCCACTGCATGTTGCGCGGAGT
The DNA here is from genome assembly GCF_040938575.1 of Ambystoma mexicanum. NCBI lineage: Eukaryota > Metazoa > Chordata > Amphibia > Caudata > Ambystomatidae > Ambystoma > Ambystoma mexicanum. Next base: position 686,673,931 of record NC_090939.1, read on the forward strand.
TAACGTTGTCTCCACCTTCGTCCTCTGGCATATAGCCTTCATCATCGTCCCCTAGATTGTTCACCCCTGGGGTAGGGGGTCTAGCCTGGCTTTGCTTCTTCTTTTTCAGGAAGGCTCTTTTCAGCCTAGTGACAGGGTCGTCTGGTCTTTGGGGAGCCTCATCCTCCCTATCAGGATTGCTCGGGGGGGTCAAAATATGCTTAGTTTTCCGAGCTGCTTTCCGCCCCTTATGTTCAATCCCTTCAGAGAGATGTCTGGCTGACAGCTGATCAACTGACTCTTCTGCTTTCCTTTTATTGGCAAGCTGGGATTGCTGTTCTTGAATCATGGCTTCTAGAACTTCAAGCCTCTGCGCAATAGGCTGCACTCCTTGCGATACCGCTTTCGATAATGAATCACCTAATACCATCTTAAAACTCTGTGAGAGATCCGCGTCCTGTTGGTACGGGTTCTCTCCCCACTCTTCCTCCACTCCGGAGAGGTGGAAGGTGGTGCACCGGGGCTGTTGGATTGTGCCATCTCTAGTGTTGGTAATACCAACTTCTGGGCTGTCAGCAGGGAACAACAGCAGCTAGGCCCCTGTTCCACAGAGATATGTATTGCGGGGTTGTGCAGGGCTGCTTCCACAGAGCCTGAAAAGAAGTATCCGAACTTCTTGCTCTAGCTGTCCCCTAAATAGCCCTCTGGTGAAATACGAGTTTTTTTTGTTTTTTTTTTCTAATAGCCGGTATTAGGTCGTTGTTTCCTCACTGTTCGCTGCGAACGCAATGAAATCACTTGCGCGGGCGGAAAGGCCCCGAGGGAATGCTGGGAGACTGAACTTTCCTTCCGTTCCCCTGGGTCCTACCGCCCGACTTGTTCGTCGGCGCGGAACCTCGAGAAGCGGTGCCGGGTGCCTGAGGCGAGCGCGTTCGCTCGCGGCGCCAGCCCCGCCTCTTCGGAACCTGAACAATGCAATGCGGAACAACGACGAGTGAAATAATATTCAGAACATCCGAGCGACACGGATTACTTACTATATTCTCTTCAATTGTATATATTACCTTATATATATATACGCTCTAATGTCAATGAAGGACACTCTCATATATATAAGCGTTCTATATACGCTGCGCTGGGGATTATGAATCTACGCACACACATATTCTAAAGAGAGATAATGTGAGGTACTTATCTTTGGCAGCAAAAAACAAAGAGGAAGGGACCTGGATGGCAAGGTTCTTATAGACTGACCTAGGAGCTGATTGGAGCAGGAGTTAGGGTCAGGACTACAACACCCCATAGGCATCATGGGAGTTTTAGTTTATAGTCATCTTGAAGGAAGGATCACTTTAGTTGGACTTTTAAAACCTCAGTTAGGCTATTTCTTTGTTGTAACAGAAATGCAGAAGTGCTAAAGTTTAAAAAGTCATGTTTTTTTTAAATGCTATTATGGCAGTATTAAAGAAAGAAAAGCATAATGCTCGCCTCCTCGTCTTTAATAGAATGAAGACTTCCTGAGCTGTTAGCGTGGGCAATCTTTATTGTTCTGGTGTATAAGAAAGGAGGTAATGACGTACCATATTGTTTCATAATTGATTTGCACGCTTTAAACATGGTAGTAGATCCCCAATTCCCATTGGTTCCGGATGTTACCACAATTTTGACACTGATTCCAGCTTCCACAAAGTATTTTAGTGTTATTGATTTGAAAAATGCTTTCTTCAGTATTCCAGTACACAAAGAAAGTAGATATCTGTTTGCTTTCACACTAGGAGGGCGATCGTTTACTTTCACGCGCATTCCTCAAGGCTACACAGAAAGCCCTAGCATCTATAGCAGGGCATTAAAAGAACAACTAGATATGCTAGAGCTACCAACAGGTTGTGTATTGCTACAATATATAGACGATCTGTTGATCGCAGCAGACACAGAAGAGATTTGTAAAGAGAGTACCATTTTACTATTAACACACTTAGCAGCGGATGGCCACAAAGCCAGCTTAAAAAAGTTTCAGTATTGTCGAAAGGAAGTGGCTTATTTGGGTTACTTACTTTCGAAAGAAGGGAGAACACTAACTCCGGAGAGAATAGAGAGCATTTCTGGTATGCCTATTCCAAAAACACAAAAAGGAGTCAGAGCTATGATAGGCATGGCTTCTTATTGTCGGCAATGGATAGTGAATTTTGCCTTAATTGTGAAGCCGATGGTGGAGTTGACAAAGAAAGATGTTGTGATGCCCTTGCAGTGGAATGAAGAATGTCAGAGAGCATTTGACTTGCTAAAAACTGCATTGTGTTCTGCTCCAGTTTTGGGGACACCAAATTATGAAAAGATTTTTAAATTGTTTGTGCATGAGATTGATGGCTGCGGGTTGGCAGTTCTAAAACAGGAACAAGGTGGAAGAAATAGGCAATGCTGCTATTTTTCTTCTGCGCTGGACCCTGTAGTGCGCACACTACCATGATGTTTGCGAGCTGTTGCAGCGGCTGCTGCATCAGTGAAACAAACAGAAGGGATGGTATTGGGGCACACCTTAATTTTGATGGTGCCACATGCCATAGAGGTTCTACTCAATAGAACGCAGACGCAATACCTCACCTCTGCTAGGTTGACTAGATATGAAATTGTGTTGTTTGCACCCCACATCCAAATTATGAGGTTTGCGCTTTGAATCCAGTAGAATTAATGCCAATGCCCGGTGAAAACCTTGGTGGAAATGAATCACCCCCCCATGATTGTTTAATGGTTACTGAGGAAGAAACAAAAGGGAGAATTGATTTAAGTGATACCCCACTAAAAGAACCAGATGGAGAACTGTTTTGTGACGGTTCCTGCTTTAAATTACCTGATGGCACTTCAACTGCTGCATATGCAATCACCACGTTAAAGAGTATTGTGGAGAGCAAAAGAATCCCTTACAACTCTGCACAAGCGGCAGAAATAATAGCATTAACCAGAGCTTGTGAGATAGCTGAGAATCTGAGCGTGAATATATATACTGACAGTCAGTACGCCTTTGGTGTGGTTCACAACTTTGGCCGACTCTGGGCTGAGAGAGGTTTCCTAACATCACATGTGGCTAGAATCCAACATGGCCCTTTGATTGTATGATTGCTGACTGCACTCACGTGTCCAAAGCACCTAGCAATAATGAAATGCGAGGCACACAAAAAGGTAACATGTAAAGTAGGAGAGGGAAACGCGTTTTCAGGCAGAATTGCAAAACAAACGGCCAATGATATGAGTACAAAGATGTTTACAGTACAGTCTGAAGAGGTGCCCTGCATGATAGAGAATGGAATTGATACTGTCAAAGAGATGCAGGCAGAAGCCACTGTTGATGAAATCCAAGGGTGGGCTGAGGGCTCTGCAGAATTAGATCTGGAGGGTTGTTGGGTGGACAAGAAGAGCGGGAATTGGATGTTGCCAAATGCCTGTGTAAATGCAATGGTCACAATGGCTCACAGCCCCACTCACATCTGTGCAAAGAAAATATTTCAACATCTAGCCACAGTTTGGGAAAATCCACTCATAAAAAAGAATGGCGAGAGGTTGGTACAGAATTGTATCACGTACCTACAACACAATGTGGGGAAGGGAACGGTGACTCCGACAGGCAGTTTTGGCCCTCCCTCTATGCCATTTGAGGTGATCCAGTTTGATTTCATAGAAATGGAGAGATGCCAAAACTTGAAGTATGTCCTAGTGGTTATATGTGCATTCAGCAAATGGGTCGAAGCATATCCATTGAAAGACTGCACTGCTATAAGCAAGGCGAAAGTGATGTTAAAGGAATATTTCTCTCGTTTTGGCCTGCCCCGTGTCATATGGTCAGATAATGATCTGCATTTTGTAGGTGCAGTAGTACTACAGATTTGTGCAGGTCTCCAGATCAATAAGCGATTCCATTGTTCGAGACATCCGATGTCGGCTGGTCTTATTGAACGCCACAACAGAATCCTGAAGTCTAAGATTAGCAAGATATGTGCAGGAAGCAAGTTAAGTTGGGTAGATGCGTTACCAATAGCACTATTATGCATGCAAACATCTGTGCAGGCGAGAACTGGGCTCTCCCCATATGAGATAGTCATGGGGAGACAGGCAAATGTTTGGTGTGCACCTCAGCCGAAGAAACTGAATGAAGTTGAATACCCAGTGCTCAGCATTTATTGTAATCTCCTGATTCAAAAATTGCGTTTGATTCATCAGCAGGTGCAGGAGGCGCTACCGATCAGATATACTGGCCCGGGACACGCACTGGAGCCAGGTGACTGGGTGCTGGTTAAAAATTTTGAACGAAAAACATTGTTGGAACCCAGGTGGCGTGGTCCCTATTTGATACTCCTGACAACGCAGACGGCCATTCGTGTGGATGGGCGTAAAGCGTGGATCCACGCCACCCATGCAAAAAAGGTGCTGTCACCATCTGACTGATCGAGGGGACCGAAAAGAAACAGCGGTTCCAGAAACGAAAGAAACAATTGCCAGTTCTTTGCCACAGAAACTGCCTGATTCTGAAACAAAGCCTGCTGAGATTGCCATAAAGGAGGAAGGGCAAGAATGCCCCAACGTTGTCCAGCAGATTCTGCATCACTGCTGGCCGACACCAAGCGAATACCTCTGTGGAGCCCACCAACCTCTGTTGCGCCACAACCTGCATCGTCGCCTGGGCGCCCATCATCATCTGTCATTGCGCCCCAGGCTGACTCCAAGCTTGAGTCCGGAAGTGCACCCGCACTATTCGTTGATCACACGGTACCAGGAGCAAGGCAGTACAATCTATGAAGTCGGAAAAAGGAGTGATCAAATCTTTGTTTCATCAATCTTTTGTTGCCTCTGTTTCCTATTCTCAAATGAAGTAGGAATCGGAGGCCTAGAGGAGAGCAACGTGAGGGTTGTGCAAGTCAGACAGCCCAAAAGCGAGACTCCTTAGTGCTAACATCAAATCCATGTGTCCTGAACCCGAGCGGACAAGCAGGGCACACATGGTACAGAAGGCAATTGATAACTGCTCTGAAGTTCTTTAAGCAGTATACTAACGCATAAGAGATCTTGCCCAACGTGTAAGCAATCTAGGCTGCTGAGAACTGACAGAATAGACAGTTGAAATGTATCGAACTCATTGACATTCGGACGAGTGCCGCGAGGAGAGATATCCATGACGAGAATCGCTGAGGAAGAAGGACCGTGAGAGAAGATGCCAGAACTAGCTTTTGTCCCCTCCTGCCCCATTGCTGACAATGCTGATAATGCATCAAACATAGAAACTGAAAGATTGCATAAAACAAGTTACCGAAAGAATTGCATGCTGACCTTGATGATAATCATGTGCATAATGAGCATAATGGCCCCAGTAATAACAGCACTGGCACTGTGGTATTTAGAGGAGATGCACCCTTTAGAAATTCTCTTACCAATTAGGAACATCTCCACCACCGAAAGCCCTGTTTATGTAATTACTTACACTCTGTCCCCAATGGAAGAGAGACATAGAGAGAGTTATGGAAATAATACATTACTGCAAATTATGAACATGACACATTCAATTTTGAAAAAGAACAACTGTTGGGTGTGTGCTCATTTGCCACAGCATGGTGGCAAAGGAATAGGTTGGTATGTGCAGCCACTTACATTAAGTTCTGCATGCAGTGCATCTCTGAGTACATTGTATTATGGAAAATGGAATAAAAGTGAAACGGGTCAATTAGACAGCACAAACATGAATGAATTTGAAGAAATTATTATGAGACCCATAGGTTGCTCAATATTTCATAAAGCACGGATGATAACGCCAAAAGCTACGCCCAAACCAATGCCACAAGATAGACAGTCTCCACCAGAAAAGTCATCTGGGATCGTATTTCGCATAAGATCAGAAGGAAATAAAGATGCAGTGCCCCCCTCTTACACAGTAAACTACAGCCCACGTTCTGTTCCTTTATGTTTAAAAAAGAAGGGCTCCTATTTTGTAGGGACATTCACTAGAGGTATAAATACAGCGATTATTAATAGGGAAGTAGAGCCAGTGTATGTAGGTGACCCAGTGTATTTCATATGTGGAGATAAAGCGGTTCCTTGGTTACCTAGAAACTGGGGAGGTACATGCTATTTAGGACTACTGTTCCCAGGAGTGTTTTTCTTAGAAACAACAGACATAGCCAAACTATCTAGACCTAGGCCATGAAGAGGTAATGAAGACGGATTAATAGCAGTAGATGTAGCAAAATTATTTATACAATTTTTGGCCCAAGCAATAAACTCCTATAATATTCGACGATTATCCAGAATCTTAGAAAAAACAATAAACGGAACAACAGATATATTATGCAACATGACGTTGGAGGAGAAAGGGGTTAGATTGATGACACTGCAAAACAGAATGGCTCTTGATGAAATCCTGGTTGATCGTGGTGGTGTTTGCAAAATCGTGGGATCAGTGTGCTCTGTATTTGTAAACGACTCCTCTCCCACGATTTTCGAGGCAATAAGAAAATTACATGCATTAAGTTCTGAACTCCATACCCAAGACAGGGGTTGGGATATAAGTTCCTGGTGCTGGGAATTATTATATTCATGGGGATGGAAACTATTTGCGCTTCTGATAGCAGTACTAGGGATATTCATGACATGTTGTTGCATACACTGCCTACCTGTGATATGCACCACAATTAGTGAAGGATGTTTACAGATGATAGAGAAAAAGAGCACTAGTAGATCAAGTATCCTTGGTAGAGAAGAGTCAAAGAGAGTCAAAGAATTCATGTCCATTGACATAGGTGACAATGAGGAGGAAACTGAAAATATGCAAGATTCAGAGTCTGATTTCGAATCAGAATCTGAAACAGATACGTGGCCGGAAGAGATGCAATGTACGGATGAGACATTTGGCATAAGGCCAAAAGGAGGGTTTGTCGATCCAGAAAAACAGACACCCCTCGATCATGGGGAAATGTACTATGTTGGCCGAAGACCAACCGTCTCATGCTCTTAGTGTTAGTAATACATAATCATAAGCTTGACCGAAGTGCGGCCATTTTAAGGTGACAGAAATCACCATCTTGTTTTCTCTAACGTTTTCTTATTGCTTTCTATTCTTATTGCTTCGCTGACATGATATTCTGCTTTACCAGTGTGCAATGCAAGGCCAAGGGAAATATGCTGAAACATAACGTAGCAACCCTGATAGAAATACCCGGTCTCCTCCCGCGCGCTATCCTTGAAAGAGGGCAGCGAGGCATCCTAATCAGCCTACAGGTGCCAGTGTGTCTCGAAAACACAGTGAAAATACTCGGAACGAACATTAAATTGCTTGAATTATGTTCTTCTTTGCGGCCCCCCTTCTCGAGCCCTGTAGAGTCCTGGAGAGCGAGTTGACCCCCAGGACCCAAATAGAAACTAGGAGATAGGAAGGCCTGGAATGTGGCTCTCCCCCACCACATGCAGCTTGCTAGCGAGAACAGAAGCATTCTGTTCTTTTCAACAAAGACTTATGTCTGCAGCCTTACAAAATTGCAAACTGTTGCTAAAACAAATGTTTGTGGTGTCATACTCGTCACGATTGTCAATCATCATGCTCAGTTCAAAGGAGATGTGCAAGGGGTGGTTTTTGATGTGACACTACTGACTGTAAGATGTTAGTTTTGTATATATGTAACTGATGTTTGTGTCTCGCGCTCTTGCGTCTCCTGAGGTCTGTTAGACACACGTTGCGTGTCGTGAGACCAGTTGGCCAACTGAGACTATTTACTTTGCAATAAACCCTAGCTTTTGGGAATACAACCTCGTGTCTGGCGTATCAGTTTGTGTGTGGTGACTGTGCCTTGTTTCCACATTTGAGGGTCCCTCAGGGGCCCCTTCAGTGGGGTGGCATTGTTTAGGCATTTATGTGTGAGTGAGGCTGTTTTCAGAAGGATTATTTCATTGGTGGTGAGCCAATTGTTCAATCTCTGTGTCTCTGAGATGTGAACATGCTTTGCTTTACCCAGCGATGCTCTAGGGCGTTGTTTTCGAAAATCGGGATTTTATTGATGATGTGCTTGTTGGCCCTCAGGTATAGGGCATTGCAGTAGTCGAGTTTCGATACAATTAGGGCTCTGGCCAAGGTGGTGCAGCTGTCCGTGGAGAGGAAGGGCTTGGCAGCTCTAATTAACTTACAGGTGTAAGCAGTTGCAGAGTTGACCTGTTTGCTGAAGGAGAGGGTGGTGTCGAGGTAGAAGCCTAATGTTTTGATTTCTTTGGCAACCTTGACGGTGTTGCCATCGATGTTAAAGCTGGTGTATTTGTGGCTGAGTTTATTAAGATTGGGGGTGGTGCCGAGGATGATAAGCTCAGTTTTGTCATCATTCAGGCATAGACCATGAGTGGCCATCCATGCCTGGATGATGGGGTACACCCTATTTACCAATGCCAAACCCTTGTCGTAATCTCCCGTGAGCGGTAAGAGGATCTGGGTATCATCTGCATAGTTGGTGTAGGTGATACCAAGACCATCAAGATCATCGAAAAGGGGCTTAGTGAATATGTTGTACATGGTAGATGAGACACATGAGCCCTGTGGCACCCCGCAGGTGATGGGGATTGGGTCAGCAGATGCTGCTGGTGAAAAGACATGCATGGTCTTGTTATTTAGGAGGCATTATATCCATCCTATTACTTCTTGTTAGAAGTGTGCAGCCGTGCCCATGTGTTTGCAGAGGACTTTGTGGAGTACAAAATCGAACGCTGCTGATAGGTCAGGTAAGAGCAGCAGGGCAGTTTTTCCATTGTCTCGAAGTGCTTCGATTTGCGTCTTAAGGTCTATCAGCGCTGTTTCGGTCCCATGTTGGGGCCTGAAGCCTGACTGACGGACAGCTAGGAGATGGTTTTGTTCTAGATATTTCTGTAGTTGGAGGTATGCTACCATGTCTAAGATTTTAAGCAGGAAGGAAACTATGGTGATGGGTCTATAGTTTGTGGGTATGCAGGGGTCTAGGGATTGTTTTTTAAGGAGTGGGAGTACCCAGGATTCCTTGAGGTTGCTGGGGATGGTGCCAGTGGAGAAAGATGCATTAATTAATTTCGAGATGAAGTGTGATAGGTCTGTGGCAGCATCTTTAATCATTTGGGCTGAGCATGGGTCTCCTTGGCAGTTAGACGGTTTAAAGGTGAGGATACTTTTTTCAACCTCTAGGATGGACACTTTGGAGAAACTGAAATGGTGTGTGGGTTTGTGTGTAGACGTGGGCTTGCTGGGTTGTGGGGTTAGGTTGTGGTGGTTGACTTTTTTCTTGGCAATCTTGTCCTGTAGGGTTGCTACTTTGTTGGACAAAGCTTTTTGAATGCTAGTACACCAGTTTTGATCCTTCACACAAGTGTCTGGCAAAGGGATTGGAGTTTCAATTTCTTTAAGGATTATGAATAGTTCTTTTATGCTTGAGTTGGCTTGCATAATTCTCTTGTTGTAGGTGTCTTGTTTGGCAAGGAGTATTTCCTTCTTGTAGTGGGAGGATATGTTGCTAAGGTTGGACCTGTTGTCGTCCGAGGGTAGTTGTTTCCATGTGGCTTCACTTTTTCTTTTTTCTAGTCCCAATGATTTGATGTAAGAACCAGGTATTCAGGTGCATTTTAGGTTTGTTCTTTCTAGGTTTCAGTGGTGCAATAGTGTCTAGGGCTTCAAACATTATTTTGTTGTCTTGTTCGACTAGGATGGAGGGATCGGTAGACTCCGGTAGGGAGTTCAGTCTTATTAGTATTAGAGGTACAAGTTTCTCGACCGTGATTTTTTTGTATTCCTAGTGGGTGTAGAAGGGGCCAATGGGTTGTTATTGGTGGGCAGTGCTATGGTTTCTAGTGAGAATGCTAGGAGGTGGTGGTCCGTCCATGACTGTGGGGTGATGGACATGATGGCAGTTTTGCAGTTATGGTCTGCCACCCAATCGAGAATTTTTCCTTTGTTGTGAGTGGGAAGAGTAACTCTTAGACTAAAGCCTAATTCAGTGAGAGAACCAGCAATGAGTTGTGAAGTATTTTTTACGTTGTCGGAGAAGATAGTGGTTAGGTCCTCCTCAAACGGCCCACTGGGGTCAGGGAGTATATATAATAAGTGAATGGTTAGAGTTTTGGATCCAGAGATTGGTAGTTTAGCGATCAAGAATTCGCACGATTTGACATCAGGTGAGGGGGCTAGTTTCATGGCTAGGTTAGTTTTGGGTATTATAGCTATGCGTCCCCCGCAGGCCTCAGTTCGGTCTGCTCTGAGTATTGTATAATCCTCTGGGACTGCAAGCAAGAGGCCGGGGCCAGCTGTAGTATGAAGCCATGATTCATGATGGCAAGGAAATCAAGCTCTTCTAACTATATAAGGTCGGCTATCTGTGTGGCGTGTGCCACTAAGGAGCGGGCATTTATTAAGACCCCTTTGAGATGTGGGGTATTCTTATCTGTTGGGGATTTAGAAGGGGTCTGGGTTTGGATTTGTTATCGAGATGTGCAGTACGTGGTTTGCTATGCTGGCCAGTTTCATTCTTAGGTGGTGAATGAATAAAATTAGTAGCACTTAAGGTAGTGCTGGGTGGATTTAGTTAGAGGGCGTAATGTCCTACTATTTGTGTTGATCATTGACCTAGCGAGAGGTTTGAATAATTTGGGTAGTCTGGAACGGAGCCTACGGTTTCTGGAGTCGGTGCTACATGGTCTATGAGTATTAGGGGGGTTGTGGATGTGATTGTTGGGGGTTAGTGGGAAAACCTAAGTCAGAGAAACTGGATTTGACATATGAGAACCCTTGATGAGATAGCATCAGTCCCATAATACATTTTTATGGAATGACAAGTCACTAAATAGTATTCAAGAGAAGACAATACAAAAGGAGTCTTTGACGATCCTCAGACCAAATGCATGATAAACTCAATTTCAGATAAAGTAGAATGGTGGGGTTGGGGGCCGGGAGGGACATCATGTTTTTCAAAAGTCCTTTCCAAATATTTCAAAAGGATTGATTGTCTTTCACGCCCTGGCAGGGGAGCGGACGTGACCGGTTAAGGCCTGCGAGCCCGAGCCATGATAGGAGCGAGCTGTGGGCCGTTACCGGCCATGTTGTCCCCCTCCGCACGGGGGCGTGAACGCTATTCACACACTAGGGTTCATCCAGGGTGCGAATGGCTTTCTTTTTTTCCCCTGGAGATTGGCTACCGTAAGCAACGCCAATCTCTGAAGGAAAAAAAAAACAAGACGCAGCGGGAGGTACGGCGGACTGGAGCATAAAGCTCTGGTACTGCAGGTAAGGGGGAGAGAGAGAATGGTGATACGGTTTGGGTTTGCTTTGGGGCAGTGGGGTAGTGGGGAGGCAACATGGAGAGTCTCTTTGTTGCCTCCCCACATAAAAAATCAAATAAATGGCACCACCGGGGAAAGGGCGTCGGGTGGCTGGAACAGCGGGCGAAGAATGTAAATTCTCGCTGCTGTTCCAGCCACCTGATTGGCTACTGGCCCTTTGCCGGATGCAAATATAGAATGAACCCAAAGGTCACCCCTATAAAGCAATGCTGGCCAAACTGTGCAAACTTCAATTGTTTAAATAGTGGTTCTAAGTCCAAATATGGGGATTGAAGGAGATTGTTGCACTTGTTTTAACTCACCACCACTACATTCCACAAAACTAGTCCAGTAACCATTTGGCCATAACCTAACTCGAAGTGATTAACTTGGTAAATCAAAGCTCATTTATACTGTTCTGAGTATTGAACTCGATTTTAAAACTCTGAAAAGTGTTGATTTAGAAAGACCTCTCTGAGGCGGCTCGGAGCAGTCTTTCTAAATTGACCAACCACGCCCCTCGCCACACATGAGTGCATGCATGGGTTGACAGGCATGGCCCAAAAACGGAACTAGCATAAGTGTAAATGTGTGAGGGTTTGGGGGAATATAAGCAGAAAGGAACGGAGGGGGCGTCGGAATGTCTGTAGCGTGGAAGGGAGGGGTGGGGGTGCAAAAGGTTGAGGCGATCATGTTAATGTAATTTTGTTTGTGTGTGTGTGTGTCTATCTAGGGGCCGAGGGGAGAATATTGTTTGTGGGGAAGGGAGGGCTGGGGGAGAAAAGAGGCGTTCAAGGGATGAAACACCATGATTTAAAGGAATCCCCACTCGCATGGGGGTGGATGAGGATTGTAGCAGTGGGGGCTTGGCTAGCAGAGTGGCTTTGGGGGTGAAACTCCCCTGAAATCATCATCATCCTGCATTTGAAGGCATCACAAAATAATTGAAAAAAAATCTCTTTTTTATTTGCGGCCTTCAATATGCAGGATTATCAATAGTGCCCCTTATACTTGGACACAAACCTAATTCTTCTCAATTTGGAACACCCCAAGAATATGTTTACTGTATTTACTCCAAGTTCCGGGTAAAAACGATGCATTTGGAGTGCTGATAACTGCATTCTGGTCCCACAAGGTGATTTTGAAACTAAGACCACACCATTGGCATAAAGTAATAGACTTATTTTCTGCCCTCTACTCTGGGAGCATGACAGCCAAGAGCCTGGATCACATCAGCCAAAGTCTTGATATACAGTGAAAACAACACGGGAGTACGAATGTAACCTTGTCTTATGCCACTTTCAATATTAAACTGGTCAGTATATCCCCAACCACCCCGAATATAACCTTAGCTGTATTCGGCTTGTGTAGGGACTGTATCAAAGTTACATGGGAATGCAGAATTTTCAAAGACTTTGAAGCAGCTCATAATCTTGCTCTCACTGCCCTGTCAAATGCTGTATTGAAGTTTATGTACACTAAAAAGGGAGATGTCCTTTTGAAATTAATATTAATAATAATTCAGTATCAGAGTGAATGGATGGGAAGTCTGCTCAATTGTACCCTTAATCCTCCACAATCCTCCTTGCACATCTGAGATCAGATTCTTTTCCTCAACTCATTTTTCTAATCGTACTAAAAGGAACTTTCCCATAGATCTTAGCTTAACAATCAATCAGAGTGTTCTGGAGATAATTCTCGGGATTACACCTGACCCCCTTTATAAAAAAGGGGGGACTATTTCAGCACAAAGCAAACTCTTGGGGGGCATGCCGGATGACTTGATTAACAAAGGTAAGTTGAGCAATCGAAATACAGGGTTTATTGAGGAAAAAACCAATAGTGATTTTATCGATGCCCGGTGCATTTCCAGCCTCATTAGAGATCAGCGCCCTTTTCAGTTCAGACTCAGAGAATGTTCATACTAACTAATATGATCTTTGGCGAGTTCAAAAGCCACCGGGATTGAAGAATCACAAGACAGACTTTTCCCCCATACAAACTCTTGAAGCTCAGAGGTTCTGGGATGGCTGTTATAACTTCACAATGGCCACAATTATCATGGCTACGATATTCCAACAAAACATTTGGTTTTTCTTATCAAAGAAGAACACCAAAGGTTATTAATAGGTTCTCTTATTTCAGTTTTGTTCACTAACCCGTACACAGCTCTCAATACAGAACTTCCAAATTGCAGGAAGGATCATTGCTCTTAAGCTTAGTTTTTAAACAATCCTTTGGTAGTTTGCAATCACTATCAAACCAAATATACAGTGTTCTGAAGGGTGTTCTCCGAATCTACATTTTTACAAATGACAAAAGGAGTAATCACCACACAAATTCCTTGATATGTAAAAATTAATTGTAGTGTTAATAGAATTTACCTAAACGGATCCTAACACCGGCACAAGATTTGCACACAGGGAGGCAATTCTGGATCCAAATAAAGCTTGGTGCATTTAACTCTATACCTGTTGCTAACACTTAGATCAATATCATTTGTATTCAGTGGTATAGTAAAAGGACCACAATGCAATGTTTGTTTTTAAAATAGCAGTGTCATGGTCACTCCCTAACCCAGACACAACTTTCAATTCTCAGTCAACTGCCAGCTGGACACATTAATTAAATTAAAATCAATGTAAAAAGAAGCATTCCATTCTCTATAAGTAGCAACAGCCAGTGGGTCACTGGGCAATCCATTGTTTCTGGTTTGCAACCCCAATTCTAAAACCGTAGAAGTTAGGAACAACTATCCAGACGCAAACATTTGAAGAAAAGAGCAATTCAATTTGGGATATTCTGAAGGACCCGCTTCTTTTCAGAAAAACCCTCCATTGTTACAAGGGGCTCAAATTGGACATTTATATCACTGACAACCACAACAGTAACATTGCTATTTAAAGGGTGCGAGGATGTAAACTGCATTCACAAATTCCCCAAAGCTTCATATGGCCTAAGATCAATTTTGCCCTTCAGAGCTCTCAAATAGACATTGCACAATACAAACTGAAGATCTCATCTAAAATCATTTCAGAAAAATAACATCCTGACAATTCGTTTTAACAGTCGAAATACTATATCCCAGGTTGACTTGACACTGGATTGTTAGCCCCCCACTTGATCTGCCTATGGTGACACTGAAAGCCAGAATACTAAACTTCTGAAAGCCAGCAACAAAAGGAGGATCTAAAGCCCACAAGTCCAGAAATCAAATGATCTGAAGCTGTTCAATAAAAAAACACACAATCCTGGTCCTATAATTTGTATGCCAGTCTGGCAATGTTCCCAAAAATATGGACGGAAAGTCATACACAGATTGAGGGACCCCTTCTTCCAGTACAGTTACTGGTACTAGGGGCGGTTGTCAATCGTTAACACATGCCCTGTGCCCAAGTTGACATGCCTTACTGCAATGTAAGCCCTACTGATTGATGATTGGCCAAGCCTCCCTCGTAGGATTAGAGCCCTGTATAAGGGGCCTGGCACATCAAATCATAGAGATAGTTAAGCGCTTGACATTCTGGTGTCATGTAATAGGCAGCCGACCCAGCCCGCCCACCCATCCTGAAACCAAACCTGGTGGGTTAAAAGAACACCTGGCCAGGATACTTCAAGACTAGCCATCGAATCTGTCCAACGCAGATACCAATGCCAAACTTGCAGGAGAAGATATGAAATGTCCAAGAGGGTCTGGGGAAAGAGAGAAAAATAGGCGTCAAAAATCACCAGCATCAAAGTAAATAACTGGGCTATTTTCCAAGCTAATGTAGAGGGTTAACACCTGAATACTTTCAACCGCGCCTAATTGAATACTAACAAGATATCCCTAAAGGAAGATTATTAGTTGTAGTGTGTCTTCCTAAGTAGCAGCATATTAACTACTGTTTGCATACTTTGCCCCACTTCCCGTTCTTTGATTCTTTTCATTCAGAAAGTGTTTTACAGCATAATGGCAGGATAGCTTCTGTTTCTTAAACAACTGATTACACACGTTTCGCTAAATTATAGGTCTGTCAGTGGGTTTTGATAACGCAATTAAAACGTAACACTTGTAAAGGAATATTCTTTCTTTTACTGACTGGGTTTTCCGGACATTAAAAAAGAATATTTGCAAGCTTGAAATTGGCAAGCTTAATTCTAACAATATAGAAAACCCGAATGCGCAGAAGATGTGATGTTATTCAGTACCTTGTCTCGGCCCGCGTTCGGAGAAACGCGAGGATGTTACCATACTTCAGTTTAGTGGAGAGAGTGTGCCCGAAATGAAGCAACAAGCCAGAAGCACCCAACCTGAAGAGAGTGCAGGCAGTTTGAAGTCATTACAAGAGCTCGTCGATGTAGAGTGCAAGGCTTTGGCAAAGCACCAGCATGGTGCAGAATGTTCCAGGGGTTTTTATTTGTGTGTCCTAGCAATAGATTGCACCACTGGCATGGCCAACGAGCAATAATGACAAACTGTATCTCCGTGAAGGTGGTTGTTTTTTTATTGGGCCTGCTGCAGAGATGAAAGAACCATTCTCTACTGCCCTTTACTTTATGATGTATGAAGTTAATGATGCTATTGTGTTTTAATGATAATTATAAAGCAACTGAAGTCAAATAAACCCCAGCGGGCATATTTAAATTGAAACTCAAAATTTGGGGGTCAATGATCCTGAAGATCATGAGAGCCTATTAAAATTGGGATTTTACAGTAGCCTGCGAACACAGGGAGATCATGTCAATACATACAATGGGAAACAAGCCTTCCACGAACAAATGAGCTGATGTTGGAACTACAGGGCTAACAGTTATATTTGTAGCATACCAGGCGGGTCTCATCTTTGTTTTTAGTACATTAATGTAAGCCCAACAAGTATGTAGCCTGTGGTGCATCTGAGCATTCTCCGTGGCCGCTGATGTATGTTTGCTGGCTTCATGTTTCTCATGTACTGGTTTTGAACTTGCCTTATGTTTGCCATTAGTTTCCGTATCGCGCTTAGTTCTTGGGTTGCTGGTGTTGATTTGAGGCTTGCCTGATCCTCTTTCTCATCTAACTCTTCAGTTGCCTGCATGGTTAATGGTGACGCTTCTTAACTGAGTCTGTCTTTATATTGCCCAGACTCTCTTTGGGTGTTGGTACTTTAACTTTCAGCTTCATTGTGTCATAGCGTGAGGACGTATTCATTGTTTCAGGTCCATATTCTATTGGGTTCCAGAGCTGTCAATGACCTTCCAGCACTTTTTCCTACTTGATTTCTTCCTGAGCCTCTGTCATGCCTGTGATTCCATTCTTTGGAGGTAGTATTGAAATGGGGTTGGCATTGAATGGCCCTTTCCTGATTGGCTGCAGGTGTCATGTGACTGATCAGAGCATGCCCAGCCACTAGGATGCCCTGCAGCTCTGACTCTAGGAAGAAGACTTCAAATAGGCCGGTGGCCTTCTTGAATCTCTTTCTAGAATCGTTTCCCTCATGTTCTTCCCAGTGGGTGGGCTGAAGCTACTGTTCACTCTCCATTTCTGTAGCTGGTTGGGTTCAATCGCCTGTATTTCAATTTGGCATTCATCTGTTGCCAGCAGGTCAGTTTCTGAGTTTAGAAAATCTTTTGAGTGGTATTTCAGTGCTGGACTGTCCATGTCAGCGTTGCCAGACTGCTATGCAAATCAACATTTCGCCACAGGCATGGCACTGAGGGGTGCTTAGAACATACTATTTGGTATTGTTCATGCTCAGTCTAGGAGCTCTCACACAATCAGCAAATACTGTAGCACAGTAGTAGGTGGAGGTGATGACATTCAGAGACAAGATAAAGTCACTCAAGAAAAAAGACAAAGCACTTTTGAAAGATACTTGCACGTTGCGCTCAGGGAGGTTTAGCTACACCTCGCTGATGATGCCCAACAAGGCTACAACGCATTGCTATGTTTGCTGATTGTAATGGTATTGAAACAGAATGCTATGGATTTCAATGCCTGGGCAGACTCTTTAGAGAAGACAATTCCTCAGTTAGACAGGATGGGCAGATGTTGTCAAACAGCCCCCTATATAATACAGACAGTTCCTCGTAGGCAGAGATAAGTTGTCAAACTGACCTGATTGCAATCAGTGGCCCAATGGCTGTAAATGATGCATTTCCCAAAGGTAATACTGAATCGCAGAGTTCAGCCATTTGTGTAGCTTTGCCGATTGGGCATACTGCCCTGTCTGCAATGTGAACCTTAATCCTCCAAATGCCCTGGTACCCAGGTGCTCCATAGATAACCTGATTCTCTTTGAAGGGAGATACACGCATCAAAAAGGCTTTAGTGCCGGAGTTAATAGGATTGGTTTCGGTATGAAGAAACATCTTCATCACGAATGTGAGTGAACTGGAAAGACCTGAGCAAAGAGAAGCCCTTCAGAATAAAGTTTTGGTTTGGCTGCGTTCTAAATTTGGGGGGAGCTGTATTAGAATCGAAGATGTTAGACTTCTTCAGAGGGTTCAAATTAATGAGTGGTTCTCGATGAACGGCACAGACTGAATTGTCATTGGTTGAGGTCGTAATAGTGTCCCGTCCTTCCTCAGTCCTTCCTCAGTCTCTGCAACAAATTGGGAAATCTGAAACCTGCTACGAGCTTAAGAATTATAATTGACTGAATTGATTTTCCTTTCTTTTTAGATTATTCCTGCATTCATGTTTATCTAGTTTACTTTTTGTTTTGTGTGTCTTCTGTTACAATTGTGTTGTGTACTTATTGTAGCAATCTGAAGCCTGTGGGCGAGTTGGTGCTTTACAAAAAATAAATCAAATCAAATCAAATTAGAATTGCCTAGAATTGTGGGGCGGGGCTGCCCTTGTGGGTGGGACCAAACTGATATGAAAATGCATGGTTTTCCCCTCTGAAACGTGAAGTGAGTTCAAATGTGTTTGTAGAATTTCTTGAGTAGGAAGCATCCCATAGAACAGTGATTTTAGCCATATTAATTCTCAGTAGAGGAGCTCCTACATTTTTTTTACACTTTTAAAATAAATCAGGGAATAAGACTGTATTTAAAGACATATCCACAAGGGGACACACATTATCACATCTGACAGAATGTGTTCCAAATAACATCAAGAAGAATCAAAGTCAGAACAAAGGATGTGAGAAGGATGGTGCAGTGAGATAAGAGAAGAAGGATAAGGGGGAGCAGCAGGCGTATAAACATGCTAACATATTACACACAAAAATGAAACTGAAAGCTATAGTGTTAAGATGGATTTCTAAACTCTGGCATGGTGGGCAGAATTTAGGAGGCCACACTAGTTATTGTGATCAGGGGAAACTTCTGGGAGTTCAACCAAACCAATCAAGGTAGCATGGAGAGTGGTCTGGGCTTAGTCTTAGGAGAGGTGAGTGGGGTCAGGGGTCCACAATGAGCCCACATAGTGAAGTAATCAAGGATTACACTTTGACAGTAAGTATACAAAGTATGTGAAAACACACTAGGAAATTGATTGAGCAGGTAATGTTATCACACAATACTATTAATATAAAATATATACACAGTCACAGTAAGTTAGTGCAAGGTATAGAATTTACCCCCGCAATACCTGAAAGTAAAGTAAAGTATTCGAAAAATTCACCAGCTGTCCACAGTGATAGAAACCATAACATGAAAAGTCCAACCCAAAGTTAATTGGGGCCTTGTGCCCAAATGTTCACAAAGTTCTCAAATAGTTTTAGGAGTTGGTAAAAAGTTAGGGAGAGGGTCCTGTGGATGTGGTCCAGAAGCATGTGCAAGGAGTTTACTGGTGGGTAAAATACTTTTGTATCTTTCGGAGGGCTTTTGGAACAAGTGTTACCAAAGCCAAGAGTTCTAAAACAAATCAAAGTTCTTCACAAACTTTTAAAGGGTAGAGATAGGGGCACCGGTAAGTATTGTTACTACTCACCACCCGTACTCTAATTTTTCCTCAAACTTGGCGGGTCAAAGGAGAGTTGATAGAGGTAGGTTTTCCTGCTGTTGGGTCCGGTCGAAGATGCCCAAAAGCTGTGGTAGCAAGCAAAGTTCAGGTCAGGTTCAGGAGCTATATGTAACCCCTTCCGGTGGAAAAATGCAGCAGGCACTGATGCAGGACTCTTCAAGGTACTCAACGAGGTGGGGGAAAGCTGGGTCCAGCAACAGACACAGATGCATGGTGACAGCAGGTGTCTCAGTAGTTGCGATTGTAAGAAGCCTTTTAGTTCCAGACCCTTTGATGCTGGGACCATGAAACGTTGCAGGAAGGCGATTTTTGGGACTAGCTGGAGACCATCGAAGTTCTGGATGAAAACGCAGAACGACGATGCTTCTGACACTGTAGCCCAAAATTGAGTTCGCCAGCCCACCGGTTGGCGCATGTATGCTTCCGAAGACTCCAAACTGAACGGCCAGGAGAAGACGTCAAGACAGTTTGGCCCACCAATCCAAAGGGTTGAAGCGGCAGCGAGGGTCTTCTGAGATCAGTAGCCAAACAGTGCTCCACCAAGACAGCAGCAAGAGTTTGTCACCAGGCCTCTTCAGGACGGGTCCACTGGTCTTCCTTCATCTGCACACGTACACAGGATACCTGGCTCCTCTTCAGATCTTCTGGAATGGCTGTAGGACTCCTCTTCTTATCCCAAATTCAGGTGAGGGATCAGACCTCAGCCCTCCAATCAAACGATATGCCACACACATGCACACCAGGAGTGGAGCAATCAGGGACCACTGTGGGTCTGACTCTTGCATGTACACACAAACATACTAGCACGAGTATGTGGATTGGGACCAGACAGTCCCAACCCACTTCCTGGGACCCAAACACATGGCTGGCATTAGCCCACAGAAATTCCTGACCTAGCAAGGCAGGAAGAAGGAAAAAGAACAAAATGGCCTAAGACCAAGCGAAGAACCTTTGCCACGTCCATGTTAGGACACTATCCACAGTTAGTAGCCAAACGTGGTAAATAAGAGAAGGCTAACTGAAAATCAAGTAAATTGGTAGAAAAGTAATTGCTGCCACCAGCTTGTCTTTAGGCACATTTAAAAGCAACCAAAAATCTGTTGAGTGTGTGTCTAGAGTGATACAAAAGTATCCCCATTGCAATGCATTAGAAGATGCATTGTGCAACATGAAAAAGTTATCCAAAATGAATAACATAAAAAAAGAAAAGGGAAAATAGTTTACCAGCGCTGACAGTCTGAAGGACTAGTCAGTTTACCCATAACAAGTCAGCAAAAGGCCAGTGGCGTGAAGCTGAAGGATTCACTTACTCTGAAAGGTCAGGACATGGTGTAAAAACAGAAGCAAAAGGTTCGGGGTCATAGAATATAGAGGGAAAGCTACTAAACAAGTCGACTTTCCTAGCATACAGTGCAGTGAAAGTCCGGGTTGGCAAGCCAGATAGGGAGAGAAGTGAATAGAATAAGAGAAAGTGTATAAAATGTGGGCTGAGGAGTGCAATATTCATTAACAGAAATGAATAGACAGGTGCACTGAGACAAGATAAAATCAAACTATGTAACAAATGTTTAGTAACCACAAGACTGAAGGAAGGGGATATTTTCCTAATACCAATCAGTTGAATCTAACAAGATTTGGTAACAACAGAGAGAGATTAATTTCCTGAAAAGGGAATTGGGATGCAAACTGAAATCCAAGGTTGCAGGCAAAAGGTGATGGAGACAGAAGTGAGAGAGGAAAGGAAGATGACCGCGGAGACATGAATAAATAGGAGCAAGAAACAAAATATTATCCGGCCCTCATTATGAGAGTGCACTGAAACATGTGGGAAAATACTGAATTGTTTTACCGCACGGACTGGGAATCGTACTAATATCATCTGTACATACCTCACACACAAATGGCATTAACAACTGCATTCATGATAATATTGTGCATGCAGCCAATAATACAGCACACACATCATTTCCACTTCTACTCAGGGCCTAAAACAGGTAAGAGGCTCCATCCTGTGCAGTGCTTCTTTGTACACATTGTCATGGTTATGCTCACCTGGGTGATCTTAATGCCAGCAAACATTTGACACTGTGTAGGAAGATCACCCAAAGGCTTACACATTTTTTTAGAGTGCATCCATTGGGTCCACGGGATGGATGGCGTATCCTACGTATTTAGGAACAGAGGTGGTAGAGTAGCTCCTTGCATGTTTCTGAGTGTGAAAACTAGTAATGAATCGCATCGCTCATTGACAAATGTGATGCAGATACGTGAAGATGAATTGCTTTAAAGGAGTTTGCATTGTTTATTTCTGCACTACATGTAATATTCATCCAGTAAGACCTCCATATTCAGGGTAAAGGTTAAATTGGCTGGAAGACGCCTAGGATAGTTGTCCCGTAGCACCCATTCTCCCCTGCATCTGCTCTTCTGTGTGCTGCCCGGCCACTCGCTCAAGCTCATGCCCACTTTCTGAACTCATGCACATCCCCAACGATATTGAGGGGCTTGTGTGAGATCAGAATACCACATTGGGCTTCCCATATTGTATTCCTGTCTTTCACAGTGGTAGCTAGACAAAGCTGGGAAGGCTTTACTCTCAGGACCGGAGAATGTGATAGTAAGGTACCGCGTGCACATGCATGAAGAGTATTCGTGAGCATATTACGCTGGACCATGACCAATCTGAGGTTGAATTTGGTCCCTTACCTCCCTTGGTCTCAAGGACCAAATCACCTACGGTGACTTGTTGGGACTCCTTTCCATTGTTTACTCTGGCTGACTTGACTCGGGCTCCTGCCGGTATAAAGTCGGCCTCTCACTCGGATGCTATTCCACTATCTGTAGTGAAAGATATCTTTCCATTGCTTTTGCCTCAGATCACTGCTGGAGTGAATCTTTTCATGCTCCGCTGGGATTAATACTCCGGTGTTGAAGTATGCTACAGTGATTCCTCTCTTTAAAAAGCCATCTCTTGATCCACTTCTTTCTGCTAATTTATGTCCCATCTCCCTTTTACCCTTCTTTAAGAAGTTGCTTGTGTCCTTGGTGTCCCTTTATTGATCAATTTCTGCGAGTCCATGGCTGTGCTCGACATGTTCCAATCTGGCGTTAGACCAGGCCGGGGCACTGAGACTGGGCTGGTCTCAGTGCTCGATGACCTGACACGTATTGCTGATCAGGGTGGGGTGGCGGCCTTGATCCTTTTGGATCTTTCGGCCGATTTCGATACTGTTGATCACGCCATCCTGATCAGTTGGCTGTCGGCTGCTGGCATGTCGGGTGTTGTTCTCTCAGGGTTTTGCTCTTTTTTGTCTGACCGGTCTCAGCAACTGTTACTTCAACCTTTTCTCTCTGCAGTTGTGGCTCTGCTTTGTGGCGTTCCGCAGGGCTCTGCCTTGTCCCCCTCATTGTTTAACATCAACATTCAGGCTCTGATTGCTCTAATCCGATCCCACTGCTTTCGATGCTACTCATATGCTGATGACACACAGATCGTGGTCCTGCTTGATTTACTCCATCTGTCTAATAACAATCAGCTGTGAGATTGCCCTGCAGCCATGGGATTCTGGATGAGCGAAAACTGGTTAAAACCCAACGGTGGTGGTTCTTACTGTTAAAAATTTGGGGGTCAAAATATCGGCTTCCCTTTCTATGGCCTCTCAGATCGGTTTGGTCTGTCAGGCTGCTCACTTCCAACTTAAAGTACTCAGGAAGGTTTTGCCTTATATTACACTTCATTTGCGTGCACCAGTAGTCTCTGCCCTGGTTGTCAGTAGGATTGACTACTGCAATTCCTTATATCTGACCCAACCAGATTATTTAATTCATCGCTTGCATGTGCTACAAAATTCTGCTGCTCGCCTTGTTACCGGTACCCCATATCGGGAACACATTTCACCTGTTCTTAGGTCTCTCCACTGGCTTCCAGTGGCTAAGCGTGTGTCTTTTAAATCCCTTTGCCTTGTGCATAGGGCTTTCTACGCTGCTGGCCAGGAGTACTTGCAGCTGAAATTTCGAGCTTATGTTCCAGCTCATACATTGCGGTCGGCTGACTGCTCCCTTCTGGCTGTCCCTAGAGTCCAGCATGCAAGAATGGGCGGCTGTTCTTTCTTGGTTAGTGCTGCCATGTTGTGGAATGCCCTGCCGATTGCCCTTCAGGCCTGTCCAACTCACATGCTTTTTAGGATAGCTTTGAAAACGTTACTCTTTTAGCTTCCTTTTTTCTTGCTCTGCTTAAGTTATCCTCCGTTTATTAGCGCCAGGTTGACTTTTTTGGTGTTGGTTGCGCTGTACCTTGGAACGAAACAATATAGCATAACATAACATAAACATACTATAAAAGAATATCCGCACATTTTCCCACTTAAAATACATTCTTTATCAAAGGCTGGGCATAAATGAAAAATGTACAATACGGCCATATACTCAAAATTAGAATCAGAGCATCAAAAATAGTGTGATGGTCTCTTAGGGACACCAAGCAGTAGCTTAAACAAGTAACCAACAATTCTTAGCAGGTACTTAAGATGTTTCACTACTTTAGAATAGTTTTTTTCGAAGCGTGTCCATAGACGACAACAGAACAAAGGCAATTGGAAAGGACCCCACTATTGGTGATGCAGGCCAAGAGTCAACAAAGAAGAGTCCTTCATAGGAATGCACAGAGGTTAGTGAATAATTCGGGAGCAGTAAATGCCATGGTCCAAAACCCCCAGGCACTGAGGTACGGGACCAAGGTTGGATGCAGAGTCAGAAGACCCATGAGATGTTGAAAAAAAAGACTGCTCGAGTGCAAATAAAAAGTACAGGCGGTGATGGTGCGGTGGTGACCCTCACTTCAGTTGGCCAAGAAACAGCAGCAGCATGTTCTTACAATATTGACACTTCAGAACAGGTCAGTGGATGCTCTGGTGAGGTCTTAATACTGCAGGATGAAATAGTGTGTGGGATGCATTCAAAGGCCCCAAACAGAAGTCCCTTTCACATAAATAATAGGATTATAAACACTGAAACAAAAACGGCTTGGCCTTTGTTTGTTTTTTCAAGCAAAATTGAAGAGCTGTGTGAAAAGGGGCCTACCTGTTATTACCAAAGGAAAAGCAGCATTTTAATTTACAAAAATAAGGAAAAATCAAAGATCTCTTTCCACATGGAAAACAGGATTTTTAAAAAGTGACACCAAAAACGGCTGGCACAGGTCTGTGCACATAAAAGCAGTTTAAAGGTGAAAATGTATCACTGCTAACAGAAAAATGTCAGGGAAAAAATACATGATGTGCGGGTTGACAAAAAGCAATGTATATTAGGTTTCACATAGAAAACTCCAGTGACATTTTGAAAAGCTACTTTGTGTTCCTGGAAAAATGCCAGCCCAAGACAAACCCTTCTGCTTTGGTGGGAAACTTCCTAAGGAAATCTCCCACTCCCAGCCTGGATGTCACATCTCCCTTCTGGCTGACACTGTGCCCCATCCCCGTCTAACGGGTGACCCCTGGTGCCCCTCACTTTATCATGGGATAG
The DNA here is from genome assembly GCF_040938575.1 of Ambystoma mexicanum. Lineage (NCBI taxonomy): Eukaryota > Metazoa > Chordata > Amphibia > Caudata > Ambystomatidae > Ambystoma > Ambystoma mexicanum. Next base: position 686,698,658 of record NC_090939.1, read on the forward strand.
GAGGTAAGCCCCCTTTGGGCCCCTGCAGGCATGCGCACGTCTGCGCTTCCATCTGATTTATTTCCTTTTTCTGACTGATGATCGTGGCAATCTCATCTTGGCAGGGGACAGGAAAGATAATCTATGTTTTACATGCGTTCCGCCTGCTACTTTCTGTTCTTACCATCTAATCGACCTGCGAGCCACCATTCAAAGATGGCGGCCCACACACCGTGCTCCGGAGTGCATGGTGATGTGCCCCCATTGGCTGAAGCTCCATTCTACAGAGCCAATGTGAAAGCCAGCAGGCTTGGTGGGCCCTTCTTCCAAGGCCCGATCCTAAGGCCCCTGTCTGCTCCCTGTCCACTACCGGAATGCTACTTGAGGTACTTTCTTGTCACCCCTGCACCTCAACTTCCTTTATGCTGCTACCTTGTCTCCTATGATGGCACTTCTGACTGCACTGCGTTTTGCACCCATAGCTAGCTCTGATTCTGGCTGCCATTCAAATCTGGCTGTGTTTTATGCATCTAGCGTACTTCAAATCTGGCTGTGTTTTTATGCTGCCCCACCCTACTTTATGTTTGTGATGTCTGTTAGCCTGTCTGTTTGCCTGTTTGCCTGCCCCTCCCTCTCCTGCTTGCCTCTTCTTCTCTTTCACCACACTCACCGTCTCTCAGTCTTCTCTTCCTCTCCCTATCCTTCCCCTCTCCCCTTACTACATTATTGCACTTACTCTATCTGAAATGTCATCTAACCTGTTTGTGTTCCTCTGCCCTCCTGCCTTGTTTTTGTCCTCCCCTCCCTTTCCAGCACTACCTGAGATGTCGTCAGGCCTAGTACGATAATCGCTCATTTTGTTCCTCTCCTCCTCCCTCCACCCCTCACCTCTTGTCAATTCTCTGGCTCTACCAGAAATGTCATCAGGCCTAGTATGATAGTTTCTTGCCTGTCTCACCTCTTACCCTCCTCCTTATCTTGTCATAGCTTTTACTCTAACCACAATGTCAATAAACCTAATATGATAGTAGCAGTTTGTTTTCTTCCCCCTCCCTTCTTGTTTCTTCCTCCCCTCCCCCTTTCAGCACTACCTGAAATGTCATCAGGCCAAGTACAATAGTCGCTCCTTTTGTTCCTCTTCTCCTCCCTCTCCCCCCCACCCTGCACCTCTTGTCAATTCTCTGGGTCGACCAGAAATGTTGTCAGGCCTAGTACGATAGTTGCTTGTCTGTCTCACCTCCTATCCCCCCTCCTCCTTATCTCTGTCATAGCACTTGCACTATCTGAAATGTCACCAGGCCTAGTACGATAGTAATTTCACACTCTTAATGCTTCAATGCCTTGTAAGAATGTTCATTGTATTTTCCCTTGCTCCCTCTTTGCCTTGAAGTGCTTTGAAACACATTGTGTATAGGAGCTATACAAATGAACTATCAAACTAACTAATTACAACAGCAATAAAGTGTCCTGCTAAAGGTGTCAAAATTCAGTGTTCTCCAGACCTGCTGGCTCTGAAGGCATTGACTGCATGAGAAATTCCTCTTGGCTGGAGCATGACTAATATGCATGAAAATGGGGGCAACCACTTCAAAGAGCAAGCTTCCAACACAAAGACGACTGATACAAAAAACTCTGGGTACCGGCTGACACAGTGAAAACAAATGGCCATTTGAAGATTCACAATTAATTAAAAAGGACTATTGGCATTTAGGCCTTTTTCTCAGCAATCATAACATGGATGAATTTCATCTATGTACCATTTTTCTCTGTAATTTCGAGGCAATTTTGGAGATATAAAATTCATCCACCTGTGACTCATGGAACTGTAATGGCTATCTAAAATGTGTTTCTGGCTGATCTGAACATGTTCCAAATGTAAGAGGTGGGGAGCGGGTGGAGAATAAAATTAGGCATATGGGTAATAACTTACATATTCATAACTGTTATAATTTTTATGGAAATGGAAGAAATGTGCTACATGGCCATACTACATGGTAGAGACTTGGTGGTTGGCTTACCTGATTCTCCATGATTAGCTGAATCAGAAAATATGTTTTTTTATGGCAGTTGCCAGTAAAATTATGAAGTTGTGATACATAACTAGTTTTTGCCAAAAAGTTGAAAGGAGAACAAATGGAGATTACAAATGGGAATTGCCATATGTTGCTCCAGACCCGTAAACCAATCCTGACTTGGAGGCTGGGTTCGGGAGGAGATAGAAGGGTTACTGTCCATTACAAGTTACAGGAATTATTGCTGGGGACTTCCTCAAGATTGTAAATTACTGGTGTCATCTCTGCTATATAAGGGGCACACACAGGAGAAGGACTCACAGACAGGAACAGAGAGACAGATAGACAGAGAGACAGAGAGGGCTGCTGAAACTTACCATCTGACAGCTTGAAGGAAACACCAGAGGAGATTGCTGAGAGTGCATCTGGGTGGAGCTGTATATCTCTTGGAAGGCCTCAAAGCTGACTGGGTCCTATGGTGGATAGTGGGAGGTCATCTTTGAGAGTGGAGTGACCAGACCCTTGCCTTATCTTTCCAGAGTGTCCCGAGATTTAGCTGGCTTTCCTGAACTGTAAACAGTGGCTTTTTTATGTACGTAGAACTGAGCCCTGGGAAACCAAAAGGTGAGGGAGTCTGCTTTCCTTGAATCCTTTCCTTTTATAGTGGGTGGGGATGCAAAAGCATGTAGATCCTAAGCCTATTTAACTAAATATATTAATTAATTAAATCCCCATTTGGTAGAACAATACGGGGTGAATTGTGTTAAACTTCAAAATTAACAAAGCTCACTTCCCAGTGTGTGCTGAAAGCTATAGCCTATAATTTAATTGGGCAATCCTTGTTGTCCTGCTGACCCTGACTTCTATAAGGAAGAGGGGTGTCTTTGTTCTTGAATAAGTCCAACCTTTTTATCCAGCTTGCCCAGCACAGGCCTATTAGTGGAGGGGGGTCTGAAATCCCAAATTCTCCAAATCAATCCAATTTTTCTGTCTGACATCCCAACATAGACCAAAGCAAAGGGGGGGAGGGTATGAAAAACAAACCGCTAACTCACCCTGTGTTTATTTTAAACCAAAAGTGTGGGTGAAATTATAATTGCCATATGTATTTGTACCAATCTTGAAATCCTACTGCTAGCCCTTTAAGCCTGCAGGAAAATCACAATCGTACAACAGCATGATAATTACTTTCGTTAATGATCAGTGTAATTATTTTGTGTAGTGAAATTTGTAGCAAGTGAAGAATTATGATTGTGTTATTTTCAATTCACTTTTGTGATTTATTTATGCTGAGAGAAGTTGATTGTGTTGTGTCACGGATAAAGTGGTGTTTGACATTTTTGTGCAAATTCTTATCACTTTTAATTTCAATAAATACCAATATATTTCCCGTACAACGGCCTGGTTTTTGGCTCATTGTTAGCTGAGGGGGAGAGATTCAAGGGGCTTGATATGTGTCTGAGATAGGCTAAAGAAATGAATCAGTTAAATAGTTTATTGCATGACACCTTGAGTGGGGAGGGAAGGAAGTCCCTGTGTTGAGGGTGGTCTCTCAATAAACTGTTACAAATTGAGGGCTTGGGCCGGGATTTAACTTTGTATTCCTTACCCATGACAAGTACATTGTGACAGTCTATACATTTTGATGCAATTGCAATAAGGCAGAGGAAAAGTAATCTTTGTTTTGTTAAAGTGCCGTAAAGACTTGACCCCTGAGTTCCAGGGAGGTGTATAGGTGAAAAATTAAGAGTGTGTATGAATGTATTTGTGTGAGGAAATCAAGCCGGAACAGGGTGAATTCTGCCCCTGTACAAAGAGTTTTACTAAGGTGCAAAAAGCCATTGTGAAAATGACTAGTGTACAAATTGATGAAGCCGGGGGAGCATCCCCTAGCTACATTATTTCTTAAAGGAGAATGGGTTGAGGATGATCCAGGAAACTGGCAAACCAGAATTGTGTGGGAACTTACCTAAGTAAGTTATGATATTTGGTGTGAAGGTGGGATATTGCACAAAGCACTTGTGGCATTTCATATGACAACAACTGCTTGTGATGAACAGATACAAATGGCTCAGCTAACTGCTCAGTTATATTTTCATTTGCTGTTAGTAGAAGAGCATTGGCAAAATAGTGAGGCTAATAGGATGAATCAGACTGGGGACCTGTCACAGGCCCAGGACCTTATTCGACAACTCAAAGCTGAATTAAAAACACTGCAGCAAGAGAGTGCAGAGTGTGAAACACCGTTTTTTGCACTGATAAATACACATAAAGAGTGTGTAGAAAATCTGAGCACAGTGCAACACAAGCTAACTGACCAGGCTGCTCATAATAGAGTCTTTTTGGAGGACATTATTGCATTGCAATCAGAAATAAAACAATTGGAAACTGAAAATAGTCACTTAATTATCAAAGCAGTTGATTCCCAAAATCACTTTGATCAGATACATCAGCAGGTAAGCACTCTGAAACAGCAGAGGGCACAGCTCGCTCAGGAAAAATACCTTTTGAATCAGGATAACAGCGTCCTATTACAGAGGATAAATCAGTTGGAAATGGAGGTAGAAAAGAGTCAGTCAGGGTCTTGGGAACTGACCAGAATGAGAGAAGAAAGGAATTAGCTTGTAGAGTGAGTGCGGCAAATAGAAGCTGAATTATCAGAGGCAGCGAATGGTAGGCATGAGCAAGAGGAAGAGATTAGTCTCCTGAAAGAAAAGGCCCTTAAATATGCACGCAGGTTACAAGGCACAGAGAGGGAGAACGAATCACTTCAGCATGAGGTGCAGCAAACAAAGGATCGGTTGGTAGCTTAGAGCAGGGTGCATGAGATTAATCAGGCTTTAGTGTCAGAATTAAAAAGCTCTCTGACTACCAACAGAAAATAAATAAAGAGAGACACAGGTGTGAAAGCCTCATCAAGGAAATCGGAAATTATAAATAGGCCCTGAATCACCCTAACCAAACAGGATATGGAACAAGGCCCACTGGTGAAGGTGTGGCACCCCTCCCAGAAGCGCCCTCATGGCAGTCATGTACAACCTCTCATGCACAAATGGGAACTGACATCATGCATACCACCTATCCAGAACATGGTGACATGAGGCAGTTAGACTTACCCAGGCCTAGTCCAATTGATCAAGAAGGCCAGTCTTTGTCTGATATTGATGACTGTTCATCTCTACCACACAGAAGGAAAAGTGGCCAGACTAGTGTGTCCTGGGAAGTAAGGAATAATACTGTAAGTACCTCAGACCATGAACACTTATGTGAGGAGCAAGTCATGGAATTAGATTGCTGAAGATGCCACTACAAAGAGGCCACCTTGCCCACTTCCCTAAAGAAGAAAAGCCAGACCCACAGCCTAGGAAGGGCATTCTAAAAACCTCTGTATATTCACGGGAAGGGGAGAATTCCCCAGACTCCCTTGTAGGAGGGATGAGGGCAATGGGTTTCCTCCTGGGACTGAAAGGAACTCCAGGGAGAGTGACCCAGCAAGTTCACTTTGGTCCAGGCGAGAGGAGTATAGACCCCGTGGTTCTGGGTGATATTCCCAGTCTCATAGAAATAGGGAGTGCCTAGAAGACAGGGAAGTCAGTACCAGTAGCAGCTCTGAGTCAGAAGGTGAATGGACTCAGGTGCAGAGGAATAAGACAGCGAAACAGAGCAAGGGTTTTGTGAAAGACCCAATAAGACAAATCAAGGTCAAAAAGAGCTTCCTCACCCCATACCACAAGAAGGCCAAGTATTCGGTATGGGAGAACCTGGAATTTTATGAGCAGATGATGGCATCATTCCAGATCAGGAATGATGTGAATCGTATAGCATTTGCTAAATGGACGTTCTCACCTGAGTACTCCAGTTTCTTTGCAGGACTGGAGGATCAGGATCATCATAAATGGTCCACTTATAAGACGGACATACAGAAAAAAGTTCCACCCATAGGAACCCACAAGAGGCCCATAAGGCTGCATATAACTTGCAGTGTGGGGAAGATCAGGCGCCTAGGTTGTTTTTGCAAGTGCTAAAGCAGGCATTTACTCAGATTTCCCGGTGGGTGAAAATCAATAGTAGGGAGCTCATAACTACATATTTCCATGTGCCCCCCAAACACATAATGACTCAGTTGGTGCGTAACATTCACAAGCATAGAACCCTGGATTGGGTGATTGAACAGACCACCAGGATTTATGAGGTCCAAAAGCCTGCTGAGAGTAAAAATACAGCCAAAACCCCCAAACCATCCAAATCTCCTGCTGCTGCAAAGGTGGCAGAGGTAGAAACTACCCCTCCATTGGATCTGGAGATGGGGCGGCCTAAAAGTAACCCTCCTGCCAACCAGCAAAATGGAAAGTAGAAGGGACCCCCTATCCCATCTCAATCGAATGGTAGTCAGGCGGGGGCCCAGATCAATGATCCCTTTGACCCTGCCACCTATATAAATCCTAGGTACAAGGGTACTAAACCAAACCTGGGGTATGTATACACTTCCCTGGTCCAAGGGGTGTACCAATCAAGTACTATCCTGAGGAAACTTCCCTCCAAACTGCCGTCAGGAGAGAAGTATCATGCCACCTCCCAGTCTGAACTCCCCCCCCCCCAGATATCCCCTAAGGGAAATTCAGGATGGAAAATTGCAGGGAAAATGTCCGGCATCTGAGCTACTCTGGGAGAAGGGATAGTTACCCTTTTTGGGAGCAGCAGAAGTATGACTCGGGCAACAGGTCCTGCAACTGACCGAGGACCAGGGGCGCATGCCGAGGGCTCGGTCCAACCCTCAAACTAAGCCTGCTAGAAATGACGGGATGAAACGTCCAACAAATGACAGGTTCTTGATGAGGGGGCCCGGATGGAAGGGGGATGGCAAGCCCTCTAGGAAGCTTCCTTTCTCACCCAGACAGAACCCCTAAAAACCTCTCAGCCTGAGAGTGTCTCTTCTTCCCCAAAAATGTTAGAACCCGAAGAGCAAAGGGTAAGCAGGAGAGGCTAAAGAAGAATCCACTTTGTGGAGATCAAGATCATCTCCTTTGAAAAAGAAGAGTCCCCGGAGGATTCAAGTGAACATACCTTCTCTTTCAACAATGGGGGATCCCTCCCAAAGAAAAATGGGCCCCAAAAGACCCTGAGTGGGACAGGGTAAGTATTGGGCCCGACCCAGAACCAAAAACAAACCCCAAAAAGACAAGCCAGACAGAGGAGGGTTGTGCTTTCCCAAACAGGTTCTGAGAACTACCTCCGGGTAAATGGGGACAGCAAAGAGTCTGGGTAGAAAGAGGATTCCGCAAATCCACCCATTGTTAGTTGCAAAATGTTATTTACAGATTCCTGATCTCCGACACAGAAAATTGCCAAAGATGGTAAAAGCAAAATCAGGAGTGAGATACAGCCAGTAGAAACCCAGTGCAACATTAGAAGAAAGGATACAAGCATACATGCTGAGGGGGAAGACAAACCAAATACAAATAGGAAGGCTGATGAACCATATAACTCAAAAAGTAAATTCTAGAAAGTGATGATGACACCCCTGATACTGAGAGATCTAGGAGAAAAGCTATATAAATATGAAACTAGAAATAAAAGTTGCCAAACCGAGGGGAAACATTATAGCATCCCTGCAATGGCAAAAGAGCAGGGAGATGAAATTAGGAATCCCACACAGGATACCAACAATAAAACCCCTGAAGGAGGTGGGGTATTCTCTTTTTACCCTGAAATCGCAGTCACCAAAAGATTTGAGGCTCTGGCTGAGAATATTGAAGTGGGATCCTTAAATTTGACATCGCCTTCGACATGTCTAGTCGTAGTTGAAGCAAAATCTAATCCATCTCTCTGCACAGTCAGGGGGGAAGAAGAAAGGGAGAATATGCCCATGATTAACCTAGCGTTGGTGATCTGCTGGGCATGACGAGAATCATGCAAGTAGATATCACCTTCCTGACAGTAGAAAAGTGTCGGCAGGAAATCGCCTCACGACTAACACTGAAGATCTTGAGGAAGCCAGAAGGGCAGCAGCGATAACCAACCATAGACCGACCAAACCCATAAAAAAATGATCTTGTGTGCAACATTAGTAAATCAATTAGCCCCATTGAAGCTAGCAACACCACAGGCAAGATGAAGGACGAATAAACTCTAAAAGGCCATGCTGCATCCAGTAGAGAATCTCACCCAAATAAAGACCTGGCATACACCCTAATCCATCAAAGACAGAGATAAAGCAGCCTAATTGCCACGCACTAAAACGTCATAAGCAGCATCAACTTTACTTGGTAAATGTACCAATGTTAATCACTAATGCTAGAAGGCCTAGAGATTAGCTAATAAATAAGATTACCCATTTGATCAGGGCAAGAAGAAGCTGCTTCTCTATCATCGATGAGGACGTTTTAGATAGCATAAGAAATCAGGCACCGGATGACACAGAGCTTGATTACATTGGTACAGATTTGATGAATGATGCTCTGGCTGAGGTTCTACTATCCATTCAATTCCAAGTAGTGCCCCTGCAGGGTGTCAATATTGCAATTAAAAGAAAACCACAGCTTAAAAATGATGATTCAAAGGATAAAAAAGCAACTGAGGCCAAGCGAAAAAAACAGTAGCATGGGACCAATTATGAGAGTGAATTCTCCATTCAATGATAGAACAACCCTGCAAATGGGATATCCACAGGACCAGCTTGAAAACTCTGGCAGAGCCTATTTTTGCAGAAAGAGGCCATCAGACGAAATAGTGGCTGGATGAGCCTAAAATCTTACCAACCCCAGATGGATAATGCCCCTGCAGAAGCAGTGCCCCTACATAATGACAGGCGTGGGTCATCTGAAACTGACATCAGAGGAAATCCCCAGGTGAAGAAGGTTCAGATTGACCAGACACACACCTTGCATGGATTTGCTCCCCACCATCCCTATTGAATGTGGGGGACCTGAATGTGAGATTTCTGCTTTTCGAAGGCCACCTACCAAAAAGACAGATTTATTTCGGACGATTGCTGGTGGTCTGCAAAAAGCAGAAACAACACATTCATTTGGTGAGGTTCACCCCTCCAGCCTTCCTGGCAAGCTGTGCCCATCCGCTGCCCCCACCCCCACCCATGCTTGTGGGATGTACTAGAAGTCTGGGGGTTCCACCCCCGAGGCCCTCTTCCTCAGCCGCCACCTCCCTCCCCACTGAAGCATTCTCCCTCATTACGCTACCATATAAACACGTACGCAAACAAGCAGTTACATTTACCCCCCTCTCCCTGTTACAACATTTACCTTCCCCACCACAAAGACATACTGACACACACACAAAAACACACATAACCACTCACCTGGGACTCCCGCAACTGATCTTCCTGTGCCTGACGCACCTGCCAGCCCCTGCACGAACTTATGTGCAGCCGGGGCGTGCCAGTTTGATTTGGAAAGCCCACTCTAAGTGGTCCCAGAGCAGTCTTACTAAATTCATTTTATTTTTATTTCGGCTTTTGTAAGTCTATTTTTTCACTCCATACGTCTGAATGCACACGGTGTGCACATTGTCAATTGGAATAAAGCAGGGCTTGCTAAAAATATGAGTGGCTGGCTCGATTTTAAAAGTGGCCACCATATTATCTGACTGCAGGAAACCTGGACAGTACAGCCAATTAACCTCCAGGAATATACAATGTACATTAATACCGCCCAGAAGGGTGGGGGTGGGGGGCACCAAGTAGCAGATTAATTACATTGATAAAATCTTCTCTAGGGACTGCCACAAAGCAGGTTGATAATAATAACATGGACCTACAAGAACTTCACATGAAACTGTGTAATGGAGCAGAGATCCCTTCTATTTCATGTATATAACTGGTCGAACCCTGGAACTGGGTTAGGTATTGTCAATCTAATTCATCTATGAGTAGAACTGTGGAGAGCTATTATAACCTGTTGTTCGGGGCATGTCATAATAGCAGACGATCTCAATCTCCAATATGAATCTCTGGAGACCTGGGGTATCCCAGACTTCACAGTTGCAAACCAGAAAAACAGCACAAGTATGCCATGGAGGTGGCACAAATCTGGGCCTCACTTAATATGAAAGTCTGCAATTAGAGATGTGAGGACGATAAACCAGACAATCTCACATTCCTCAGTGGCACACGGAGCAGTCTAATTGATTATATATTGGGGAGTATAGAAATGTGGAGGCTGATTACCAGGTTTAAAGTGCATCAGAGAGTGGAAAGCGACCATTGTCCAGTCGCAACCTCGCTGCTGATCCACGGCCATCAATTAAAAAACCACGGGTTGCCTAATGCCGGGATCCCGATAGCGAGTGAGGGAACATCAAGAAGAGTTGTCAAATAGGACGTACTTGACAAAAAAGGGCTCACTTTAAATATATACCAGATTTCACTACCATTTATTGAATTAATTGAGAATGAAAGAGAGCTATCCCTTGGTGATACACTAAGCTCATTTAATGCCATTATGGGAAAGATAAGATCATTTGTGACAAAACCACTAAAACATATTGAGCACCATACATTAAACAGAACCACATGGTATGACAGAGACTGCAGACATGCCAAATCAAACCTCCTCCATTGCATCAGAAATGTAGGCTCCGGTGGCAAGAGACCTTAACAGAAGTCCACTGACATTATAAAGAAGTTATTGCTGCTAAGAAAAAAGATTACACCAATAAGGCGTGGGACGATCTGATGCAAGCAATTACTAGCAAAGATAATGCCAAATTCTGGCAACTGATTAACCAAGGCCAAGAGGACGAGAAGATAATCCTACATGATAACACCACAGAGGACATATGGTTTAACCATTTAAAAAACCTGCAAGCAGCTGGGGTAGATGATAATGTAGTAGGGTTTATGGTCATTATATCGAATTCCTTGCATCGACATGCATTTACATCAAATTTTTTCCATTAAAAAAATTAGCATCAAATGCATTTTTTGGGGGAGGTCCCCCCTCGAATCCCTGTTTTTTACCCCTTATAATGCACCTAAACAAAAATGAACCCTTTACCCCGCAAAAATATGCATTCAATGCATTTTATTACATGGAATGATTTTGATGGAATAGCATTAGATGCAATGGCATTAGATGCAATGACCAGATACCTGTAGTAGCTACTCCTCTACTAATATATCAGAATGAGTTGGATCATTTCCCCTGGTTTTCTCAGCTGATGAGGTACAGAAAGGCATAGAAACACAAAAAGCTAACATGGCTCCAGGCACTGACAAAATCCCAGTGGTTATTTTTATAAATTAGACCAGTGTCTGAGCACCGTATCTCACACAGGTATTTAATGCTATGCTGGTGCTCAGCTTGGCTCCTACAACATGGACGAGTGCAGAAATCGTCTCTTTTTATGAAAAGGGAGGCAGACACAATACTGCAAATTTCAGACCCATCTCGCTCTTCAGCTAAAAAAGGAAGATATTTTCAAGAGCTGTCCTAATCCGCTTAGAAACGGTGATAGGGGAACAGAACATCATCCAACATCTCCAAGATGGGTTTCAAGCAGGAATTAGTAAAATACACCTAACTCGATGAACGCTGCATCCGTCAGCACAATCGAAAGAGCAGCATTTGAAATTGAGGATGCAGAGGTACTTTCTAAGATACAGATTTCTATATATTGAGTATCTACTGGCAAAATAAAATAGATGTAGGTTATGAAAAATATCTGGATTGTGTAAAGCCAAGATTTGCAAGGTCCCTCTCTGTTAAATTTGGGATTTGGATATTACTGCTTGCACGGAGGCGGCAGAGATGAGACCATGCAATTTTGGATAAATAATACTATTGTAAAGCTATGGTGGAGGATGAAACCTATTTTTTCCTAATCTGTCCAACATACCTACAAATGAGAAGAATACGCGGGAGACAGCATTTCATCACCTCTACGGCGAGAATCACCAGAGAGGCATTGGTTGTATGCATCAGAACTGACAATGAAAATATGGTTCAAATATTAGCAAAGAATTTATAAAGAGCTTGGTTAAGAAGACTGCACTCGTTGAATCTGGCAATTTAAATTATAGCCTTGTAGTGCTTTTGCTAATTGCTGATAAGGATTGTCACAGAAACATGGTAGGCAAGATAAATAGATTTTGGCATACCACTTGAATGGAAAATGCAGCCTATAATATAAAGCTGACATTGTAGAGCCAAATATCAAACTTCCCATCATCTAGGTACATCATTGATGTCTACCAGAATTGCACTATTATGGCACAGGGCTCTAATCCCAGACTCCTCCTTCTTGGCAGGTGTCTTCCATCTATCAATAACTTCCTCCCTTCTCTTGCCACTTCTCCATATGCCACCCCTCTGGCCTCTTCGCCCACACCGACGTGTGTACCTCGTCCATATATCCCACCTGGGAAGATCTTTTAAGGTGACAATCAGCTTAATCTAGCCACCCTCAATTATTGCTCATCTGTCAAACACTCCTCTGACATCTGTCCCCTTCTTGAAGACTTTGACCTTGACGTCCTCGCTCTCACTGAGACTTGATTCAATGCCAGCTCTGTCACTGCTTTTGACACTCTCCTTCCTGAGGGTTAAAAGATCCTCTCCAAGCCCAGGTGTAACCGGTCTGGAGGTGTTGAGTCCCTTGTCTTCCGTGAATGGGTCTCCGCTTCATCATACCCACTCATTCCTACTCTTCCTTTGAATGTCTTGTCTTCAAGCTTTGTGTCTCTCCTATCCTTTTGCTCACTCTCGCTACCATCTACAGGACCCCTGGGCTGATCTTCCTCTTCCTTTAGAAGTGGGCCAACCTTGCCTCTTTTCTTCTGACCTCTACCTCTAAGCTTCTCCTCCTCAGAGACTTCAGTATTCATCTTGACTCTTCTGATGTGGCCACGTTACTCTTCTGCAACCTCTGTGACTGTCTTTCCCTCACCACTCATCCCTCTGGTCCAACCCACTCAGCTGGCACACCTTGGGTGCGCTCATCTCAGCTGATATCTCCTTCTCTAACCCTCTCACTACTCCTCTCTCCTGGTCTGACCATGCTCTCCTCTACTTACATCTCCCCAGCTAAGCCTCTAAGCACTCTGCCAGCATCCTCCGTCATTCGACTGATGACGTGAGTGTAAGTAGCTGCTTTTGCAACCTTCTTCATTCCCCCTACTCCTGCTACTGACTCAGCCATTGTTAACCTTCTCATCTTCAACTCCAACACCCTTGACATCCTTGCCCCTGCAATGATGTTCTGCATGAAGCCTGCTTCCAAGTGCAATAGTTGGTATGATTGCCACCTAGCCTCTCTGAAATTCCAGTGCAAAGTGGCTGGCTTCTAGCACATCCACTGACAAACTGGCCTGTCGTCTGCTCCAAAGGCAATGCAGACTCTCCAACCGCTCCAAGAAACAGGCCCATAAACAAGCCTGCATCACTGGGGCCACAAACAACACACCTGAACTATTTTAAATCTGCAAGGAACTTGCCAGTCCTACTGCAGTCTCCAATTCTCCTCTTCCTTCCCAGGTCCTCTGCATGGATTTGGTCTCCCATTTCACAAACAAAACTCAGGACATCCTGTCCTCTCTTTCCTCTACTCCCCTCCCTCCTCCGCCTGCATTCAGGCCTCCTTTAGCCCCCCTCTCCCCTTTCCCCCTTACTCCCCTACTTCTCACCCACCCATAGAACTGGATGAGGTCACCAAGACAGTTTGCTCCATGAAAGTCTCCTCCAAACAGGTGCTTCCCTGCTCCTCTAGAACTACCAAGGACAACATTGCCTCTCTCACTCTCTCCTTGGCTGAGTTCTGTAACCACTCTTTTGCCACTGGCTCCTTCACTTCACCCATCAAGCACTCCCTTGTGCAACCGCTCCTAAAAATGCCATCTGCGGACCCTTCCTGCCCAGCTAACTGCCGTCCTATCTTCACTACCCCCTTCTTGGGCAAACTCCTGCAGAAGTTGGTCATCTCCCAAATAATTCATCACACTGAATCTGTTGGCTTTCTCCATGCCCACCAGTCTAGCTTCAGAGCAGCCAGAGGCACAGAAACTGCTCTCCTGAACACCCACAAGGACTTACTCTCAAACCTTTATTCCAACTCTCCTTCCGTTCTCATCCTCCTTGATCTGTCCTCTGACTTTGACACAGTCAATCATTCAATTTTCCTAAATCAACTCTGTGACACCCCGGGCATCACGGACCGGGTGTTGAATTGGTTGACCTCTTTCCTTTCGAATCGGTCCTCCCAAGTGCAACTGGCCCTTTTCTCTCCTCTAGCTCACTCTCTATTTGTGGCGTCCCTCAGGGGTCAATCCTCTCACCATGTCTTTTCAACATTTACCTTGCCCCTCTTGCCCACTTGATCGCCACCTTCTCTATACATTTCCAGTGGGTGTCCAGTCATTTGGTCGACAGACAAATGGTCGACAGACAAATGGTCGACGCAATTTGGTCGAAAGACAAATGGTCGAATTTTTTTTTATTTATATATTTATTTTTCAGGTTTTCGTTTAGGAAAAAAAAGGGTTTTTTTACCAAAAAAAGGAGGTTGGGGGGGGACCCCCCCAAAAAAAAGAAGTGAAAATACAAAAAAAAAATTCAACCATTTGTCTTTCGACAAAATTGCATCGACCATTTGTCCTGTCGACCATTTATTTTCGACCAAATGACCTGTAACCACATTTCCAGTGTTATGCTGATGACACACAGCTATCCTTTAAACTTCATTCCTCTTCCTCCTTGCCTTCCGTCCTCATTCCTGACTGGCTGACTGCTGTTCAGGCATGGTGTGCTGCTAACAATCTCTGCCTTAATGCCAGTAAAATGTAGATCCTTCTTATTGGGATTCCTTCCCCCTCCTTCCCTCCTACTCTCTGGCTGCCCTCATTGGGCCCCCTCCCCTCACCTTCGTGTGAGGCTAAAAACTTGGGTGTCATCTTTGACTCCTCTCTCTCCTTTTCACCTCATATCGCTGACGTTGCCAAGAAGGTCCACTTTCAGCTTCACCTCCACACATGCATTCTCAATTTCCTCACCTTCCCCCAGAAACTCAATGTCTCCAGAGCTCTGGTTCTCTCCAGGCTGGATTACTGCAACAGCCTCTTCCTTAATCTGCCTCTTTCCTCCCTGCGCCCTCTCAACTAATCCAGAATAGAACTGCAAGACTTATCCTTGGTTTTAGGCTCAGGGACTGCATCTCACCAGCCCTAAAATCTCTCCACTGGCTCCCGGTGGTTCCAAGGATCAAATTCAAAACCTCTGCTTCATCCACAAGGCTTTCTGGGGCCTCAGACCCCGCTGTGTCCAACTCTCTCTCCCTAAATACCTTGCTGCTAGAGTCCTTCCATCTTCTAGCTCCAACTCTCTGCAGAACAGATGTTTCTCCAAGCAGAGAGTGGGGGTATATCTCTTTCCTTGGCACGAGCCTCCCTCTGGAATGGCCTCCCTGCCCCTCTCTGACTAGAGCTGAATCTCCTCCTCCTTCCCTCTCCCCTTCCATTCCAAGTCTCCACCTGCCACTGTGACAGGTTGCCTGTGTCCCTTATGAGTCTTACTGGGGCCAGGCCCTCCTTTGACTAGCACTTCTTGATACTGCACTTGCACGATCTGAATGTCACAAGGCCTAGTAGGAACATTATTGTTATTTTCTCCTCTGCACACCCCCTCTTTTCTGTCTTGTGGCGTCTGGAAACACTTTTTATTGTATAGGTGTAATACAAATGTTGAATAAACAAATGTTATAGAATTGCTGTGTTTTTCATGTATATATTTACCTGTGACTGATGGTAGAAATGTTAATAATAAACTGAACTAAAACTGAACTGAAATCATGGACAGTGGCCATGATGGAGTTGCAAAATGTTCCAACAATGCCACTCTTATTCGAGATTCCCACTTTACCACCCAGCAAGAAATTGCCACATGCCAAGGGTGAAGAAAGCCTGGCTCTTTTTGATTTGTAGTAATTATAAAAATGATATGGGAAATGTCATCTCAGAAAGGGTGATCCACCAACCAGATGCCCTCTTCATAAGCTCCATGCTAAAAACATAGTGTACACCTGTGCACTGCTGAATCAGTGTCCTGATCTACAGCACATGTTCTCCAGGGGCACAGAGCATGTTCAGGGGTCACATGTGCCCTTTTGACAGCCCTCTTGACAGCTGCAGTAACAACCAAGTACTTTCAGCAAAGGAGCTGCATTTAAGATATGTCCCTCTGTTCCCAAACCATATAACTGTAAGTGTTACTATCCTGTACGTAGTTGTAAACTTTAAATATAAACCATACCTACAAGGTATGGTGGATACTATCTCAATGCATATTAAAGCCAAATCAAATTGCTATCATACACGTGTCAGCACCGTGAGTCCAGCTCAGCTGTGGAAGTGTTATATGTATTTGCATCAGGCGGCCTGGCCCTGTCAGCTTGCAGGGCAGATTACTGAATGTCTGGGCATCTATTTTGACTCTTTGTGAGGTCTAGTAACACCTCTCTCCAGCAACACAGCCTCCCAGCAGGAGATATCCTGGGAAATGGGAATCAAAGAGTAGGCCTATCACCACTGAACTAACCTCACACCAGGGTGCTGCATAATAAAAGGGCTTTGATGATTAAGACAAGGGAAGGTGGGATTTAGTGTAGACAGAGGGAGCTCAGCATAGCTGGAGGAGGATTCAACCATCTTGTTTCTCTCCATATCTCTCTTCCTTCCTGTCTCCTCAACTTCCTTTCGCATGAAGCACTTTGGATATGATGTCAGAAGGCAAAGACCACTTGTCTCAAGAAAAGGGATTTGAACCGTTAAAGCTGGCTTGCTTTAATCCAATGACCTTTGGACTTTTGATCTTAAAAGACAGATTTTCTACTGCTCCTTCTTTGATTCACTCTTGAACAAACACCAGGGGAAGAACCCATTAGACCTCTGTTGGAAGAGATGACTTTATAAAGCCCTCTGCTTGTGAGGTGAAGACTGATAGTCCAAGGCAGAGGCAAGCCCTGCTGCCTGCCCATTACCAGAGTACATCGGGGGTGACCTGCTGCAGGATCAACTCCTGCATCTCTGCCTGCTGAAAGGCTGCCTAGGACCTCACTGAAGGTTCCCTGAAGGTGTGTGCCAGCCTCCCCGTGCTTGAGAGCCTGTGAATAAGGACTACACTTGTCCCTGAACCAGTTGAGTGGGACTCACAGCGCCTGAGAGCCCAGACAGCTGGTATCCTTATATTTTTTGCCATGAAACCACTGATTACTGTGATTTGAACCCATTCAACCCTGTTGAAGCAACAGGACCCTATGGAGCAGCCTTTGACATTCAGCTGATCTTCAAGCCACTGTCTCGCACACTCGAGCCAGTACACTGCCACACCAGCTGAGCATGTCATTATCCCTGCACAAACTTGAAACCTATTTAGTCACCAGCATCTTTACCGCCAACCGACACTGAAGGCCTTATCGAACCATGACCATCGAACGCTACAATGAGCTCAACTCAAACTGTGCATCCATTCACCAGCATCTTCACCATAGAATTGACTATTGAACCGACACTGGTAGCCCTCACAATCTGCACTTCTTCAAACAGTACATTGAACTGCCAAACTCGAATTGCGCATCCATTCATCAACATCTTTGCTGTAGAACTGTCAAACAGACCCGGATGGCCTTCACGATCCGCACTTCTTCGAGCATCACTTTGAACCGTAATGAACTTCAGCTCAACTCCAGCTCGACATCCACTCTACATTTGGAACAGCATGACCACCGCATTCAAACCAGTTTCGAACCACACGAACAGTACCAAAGAGCCTGGTTCGGCGTTGTGAAACCACCAAGACCAGTAAAATTTATCATTGACTGATAATAGTCACCTTGGTCCGTTTTTTGGCACTAAAGACTGGTTAGGTCACCTTGAATGTCTCTTTCACACTAGAACATAACCTTTCCAACATTGTTGTTATTTGTTGCCTTTCTCCCCCTGTTTCTTACCTTGGGTATTGCATCTTTCCATCTTTGCATATTGTATCTATAACTTTTTACAGGGGTGGGTTTGTGCAGTGTTTTTCCATTTAGTTGGTGTGTTTAATTAAAGTATATATATGTTTATAGAACCTTGATTGGATAGTCCCTTTATTTTGGACTGTGATACTTTGCAGTTTGGGTTGCTACTAGATAACATTTTCAGTACTCTTGAGAGTATAGCCACGTTACCACAAAAGGCGAAGGAGGTATATCTCTTCACTGGTTGTGTTTTACCTTTATGATTGGGATCACTCTTCTGCGAAGTGTGAGGGCAGAGCAGGCAGTTTAGCTATGACTCATCCTTATTCTCCTACAGGGCAGAAGTCAAGTGTCACGCATCCACAGTGAGATAAGCACAGTGCTCCTGAACCTGCCACCACAAAGATAAAGTCAACCACAAAGAGGAGCAGCGTGAAGGCAACGCTTATTCATTGTAAGAGGTAGAGTCAATAGCAGCGCTGTAAAGTGTGAGAAACTGAAAGAAGACTGGCCTAAACTATAGATACCAAAGAGATTAAAGAGCAAGCCCTTCCTGTGTGCGCTGCGGCAGGATCGTTGAGTACTTTCAGCACAATCACAGAAAGTGGAAACATTACAAAGGATCAGCCTAGTAGTTGAAAACATGATCTGGGTGCATGAATTAGAATTTAAAATTATATGGGCATTGTCAAAACAGGGACCAAAAAAGGAAAATAAGACAATAACAGAGCGTGAAGATTTATGAGCTACCACATGAAACTGTCTGTTCAGTGGTCGGCTACTGGGCTATGCCTTCTCTTCCTTGCCTCTCTGTTCTTTTGGTATGTGGCCAGGCCCTGTCAATTAACAGTAAGCCTATCCCTTACGAGCAGAAGCAAGGGGTCTGATCATGTTCGCATGAGATCAAGGATTAGTAAATCAGCGTGGCACCAGATTGCAGACACTATTTAAACCCTGCTGGCCTACAAGCAAACTAGGTCACATTATATACCTGCGGGAGGCCAAGAACAGGAGCCCATAGTCCCGCGGAAGCTTACCTTCCTGCCCTCTTAAAATCAATTACAAGCCCGCCTAAATGAGCAGTGATTTTATCTGAGTGCCCCGATCAAATGCCCGCTCGGAAACATCAACATGCTACCTTAGTTACCCCTGTAAGCAGCTTATCAACCTCTCTCTATCAAATTAGACATATTTCATTACACTGGCATAAATTATGAAAGGCCGGGTTTTTTACAGGTGACGTAAATATTGTGAGTGGACGCCATTGATTGACTGGGACGAATCAAGACAGTGCAACAGGATTCTGCGGCCTGCTGTTCGGGCGTTTGCGGGCGCTTCCCTCTGCAGGTGAAGCGAGTGCATGGGCTTATTTCTCCACTGTATATAGGTCACATTACATAATTTACTTCTGCGTCGGTGTGTTTGCCACTATTTGCACTGACGGGCTGGTGCGAAATGTCTTATTTGGCCTAGTGAGTGGGTGCAAGTACCATTTCTGAACTGGCAATCAGTGCAAACCTTCCCCACCCCAGCATACTTTTTCCAGGAACCCGCTGCCACCGAGGGGGCTAAACGCTGATACTAGAAAATGATGTAGGCGTAGGTGTTGTGTATCGTATCAGTGTTTCTTTCTTCGGCGTTCTATGGCGTAGACAGGAAAGGCTTTCTTTTATGCCGTATCTGGTGACAACAGGAGGGAGTGGGGAACTTTGCTGCCAGGCAAAATACAAAGTCGGGGAGGCCCCCCAGGGACCTCACTCCACAACCTGAGTGCCAGACGGCAAACAAACGATATTATCTGAAAAATGATCACAGAAAGCAAACCCTGGTGAAATAAAAACAGTCTTTATTAACTTGTCTTTGAAAATGTTCTGCAAGCAGAGCCAGCGGAACAATGGCTGAGGTGGACTGCGCCCCGCCAGAACGCCCTAAGCCGCAGCGTGGATCGCAGCCTGCGACTGAAGGACACTCCACACAGGCCGCATTGCCAGGCCCTGAAAATCCTCTGACTGCGCCGTCTCCAAAAACAAAAGGAATCAGAATTGCCAAAGTCGGAAGCGCCCCAGAGAAAAGTCCCGTATAGAGTCTGTTGTCACATGTTTCTGTCTGAGGAGAGATTCGTGTACCCTTCAGTCGCTTGTCCTGTATTTAGGGACGGCCTGTGTGTTAAAGAGAGCGAGGAAAAACGAACATTATTTCACACGCATATATACAATTTCGGTGTCCAGACATTTGGTCGACCTAAAACTGGTCGAATGACATTTGGTCGACGCAATTTGGTCGAAAACCAAATGGTCGATTTTTTTTTTAATTATATATTTATTTTTCGGGTTTTCGTTTTTTACAAAAATGGGTTTTTAGAAAAAAAAGGGGGTTGGGGGGACCCCCCCCCCCAAAAAAAAGGGGTGAAAATAAAAAAATTGGAAATTCGACCATTTGGTTTTCGACCAAATTGGTTCGACCATTTGTCTGGTCGACCAATTTTTTTCGACCAAATGTCTGGTAACCTACAATTTCGAATTCCAATACGCAAGAGCATCGTTCGAAACGAGGGCTTCAGAGACCACAATCTTTATTGACTCTTGATTATGGTTACAAATGCACGCGATGAAACTCCTATTGGAGGTACACTGGCAGACTCCAAAGAAAACTGCCACAGGGGAAACTAGGATAGTAGGCGAGCACCACATTGCACTACTTCAGGGACTACCAAATAGTCGGACCACAAATAGTAATTTTATTTCCAAAACATGATTAAAATTCTTTATAGAAAATGGATGAAAAGCAATTGTGCATACGTGTGCTCGTCCCACGTTGGATGCCTCCCTTTTCAATTAAGAAAACCTATTCAATTAAACAATAAAACCCAAACACATTTAAAAAAAAAAAAAGCAGCAGTGTGGATTACGTTTGTAAACTGACTATTTCAGAACTCAAGTATTTTGGGGGGATTTTTTAAAATGGAATTGTATGTTGGCCCATGACTTCAGAAGGGGCATTACCCTCTGGGTGAGCCTGGGGTACCCTCAAATGAACAGCCCAGGGGCTGTAAGGAAAGGGGCAGGACCTTTTCCTGTTCTTTAGAGAAAGGTCTACTTGAAACAAGCATTGCCAAAGCCAATAGTTGTTGGCGTTTACTGCTGTTCTTTACATTGTAGCTTTATAGGGACCAGGGTACAAGAAGGGGAGTGTGATAATGGAAGGGAGCGGGCAAGAAGGGATGCACGTGTAAGATAATAAGAACGGGAATCGAGCAAAGGAGAAAGCCATTGAGAGAGGATGCCACACATGATGAGGAGGAAACATGAACGAGTAAGGATGAGAGTGGGAGTGCAAGAGAAAAAAAAAGAGTGTGAGAGCAACGATGATAAAGAAAGGGCTAGGACTAATGGTAAGAGTTGAAGAAAGAACAAGGGTGAGGAGAGATAGGGTGACCAGACGTCCGGGTTTTCCCGGGACTGTCCGGGGAAATCACCCTCCCTCCCGGGGGTCCCGGGAGTTTTTTCATTTTGAAACCCCGTCCGGGGTTTGCATGTTTGGGGGGCTACTAAAACCGTAAGTATATTTCACAACACGTTCACTATTTTGAAGTTGGAGGTTTGCCTCGAACACCCAGCTAAGTCAGAACACTTACTCACTGTGCCCCAGAGACTGGCGTGAAAATCATTGTACGGCAAGCCATGTAACATCAATTAGAGCTAACGCTCTTTTTGAATTAACATGCCACGATTCACAGACAAAACTGCACAAATGAGATTATATACAGTGTATAAAAAGAAGTGCTGGAAATATGATTGGGGGGTGGTTGTGGGGGCGTGTTGGGGGAGGGGCGGTAATTGGTCAGCTGCGATGGGGTAGTCCCTCTTTTATGTTGTTGGCCGTCCCGGTTTTTTGTTTTGAAAATCTGGTCACCCTAGTGAGAGAGGAGATATTTTCAAGGGTCCCAAGGTAGAGGAATGGTGAAAAAAGAGAGAGTGACAGTGCAGAGAGAGGGAGAGGGGAGGCAGCACAGAGGGGGGGGAGAGGCAGTGCAGAGAGAGAGGCAGCACGGAGAGAGAGAGAGAGAGAGAGAGAGAGAGAGGCAGCACAGAGAGAGAGGGGCAGCGTAGAGGGAGAGAGAGAGAGAGACAGGCACCACAGAGAGAGAGAGAGGTAGCGCAGAGCGAGAGAGGGGGGAGGCAGTGCAGACTGAAAGAAGTAGCACAGAGAGAGGCAGCACAGAGAGAGGGAGAGGCAGCGCAGAGAGAGGGGGGAGACAGCTCAGAGAGAGAGAAGCAGCACAGAGAGACAGGGAGAGGCAATGCAGAGAGAGAGAGGCAGCACAGAGAGAGAGACAGGCACCAAAGAGAGAGAGAGGGGCAGCGCAGAGAGAAAGAAGTAGCGCAGAGAGAGGCAGCACAGAGAGAGGGAGAGGCAGCCAGAGAGAAAGTAACAGCACAAAGAGAGAGGGGGAGGCAGCACAGAGAGAGAGGGGGAGGCAGCACAGAGAGAGAGGGGGAGGCAGCGCAAAGAGAGGCAGCACAGCAGCAGATAGAGAGAGAGAGAGAGAGAGAGGCACACAGAGAGACAGAGAGAGGCAGTGCAGAGAGAGAGGCAGCACAGAGTGAGGCAGCACAGAGAGAGAAAGGGCAGCGCAGAGAGAGAGAGAGAGAGAGAGAGAGAGAGGGGCACCACAGAGAGAGAGAGAGGCAGCGCAGAGAGAGAGAGGGGGAGGCAGCACAGAGAGAGAAGCAGCGCAGAAAGAGGCAGTGTGGAAAGAGAGAGAGAGAGGCAGCGCAGGGAGAGAGAAGCAGCGCAGAGAGATGGAGAGAGATGGAGCAGAAAGAGAGGCAGCACAGAGAGAGAGAGGCAATGCAGAAAGAAAGAGAGAGAGGCAGCGCAGAGAGAGGCAGCACAGAAAGAGAGAGAGAGATAGGGGCAGTGCAGAGAGAGAGCAAGAGAGAGAGAGGCAGCACAGAGAGAGAGAGAGAGAGAGAGAGAGGAAGCGCAGGCAGAGGCAGCACAGAGAGGCAGTGCAGCAAGAGGCAGCAGTGAGAGAGAGAGAGAGAGAGAGAGAGAGAGAGGCAGCACAGAAAGAGAGAGAGAGAGAGAGGAAGCACAGGCAGAGGCAGCACAGAGAGGCAGTGCAGGGAGAGGCAGCAGTGAGAGAAAGATATAGAGAGAGGCAGCGCAGAGAGAGAGGAAGTGCAGGCAGAGAGAGAGGCAGCACAGGCACAGAGAGAGGTAGTGGAGGGAGTGGCAGCACAGAGAGGCAGCGCAGAGAGAGAGGCAGAGCATAGAGAGAGAGAGAGCGGCAGCGCAGAGAGAGAGAGGCAGAGAGAGAGGCAGTGCAGAGAGAGAGGCAGCCCAGAGAGTGGCAGTGCAGAGAGAGAGTGGCAGCGCTCAGAGAGAGAGGCAACGCAGAGAGAGGCAGTGGAGAAAGAGAGAGGCATACCTAGAGGAGAAGGCGGCAAGGTCCTAGTGTAAGGGGTGTTAGGTTAAGAGTAACTCCGCAAATACTCTAGAATCAGAATGGCTGTCATGTCACATGCAGCGCCTCTGTTAATTCTAGGTGCGAGATTAAAGGTTCTATCAGTGGGCTGATTGCAAGTGAAATGACGCCCCTGCAAGGGATTGATTTCAGGGCAAATGTGCCCTCACACCACGATTCAGTGAAAGAATATGGCTACCTTGCCGAAAGAAAGCCAGCCAAACACATTTCTTTGAGGTAACAATTCACATAAAAACATATTCTGCAACCCTAATATAGCCTTAATGTGCTAATAAAATGGAGCGGTCAACAAAGACACTACTTTTTCATCATGGTCTCACATCTGAACAACACTCAGTTTCATATTACCAAGACGGAGCATGGGACCTTCCCCGCAGGGAGGGTGAGGAGGGTCGTAAGTACTGTGATGAGGAAGAGTAGGACTAGGAGTAATGAAGATTACCAGTAAGTAATCAGAGCATTACCTCCACGTCCACTCTTCCTCGTCCCAGTACTTGCCTCATGAGGTATACCAACGCAGCAACGGGGAAAAGGTCCCAATGAGACACAGAGCCAAAAACAGTGCAGCAAAACACACGCACAATAACTCTTAATCCGCATCCCCACAGACAAAACTCCAACCACGAAGGAACCAACCCCCGAGTGGGAGAAACTCAACCCATAGCAGTTGATGAAAATGACTAGACCAGCCAAGGCGGCAGCCATACAAATCTCTTGCAGAGAAAACCCTCCTTGCATCGGCCCAGGAAGCCGCCAAACCCCTGGCGGACCGCCCCTGATCGTGTGCAGGCACAGTCAGGCCAGAAGCCACATAGGCCCTGGAGATCACAACCCGGAACCACTGGAAAATGGAAACTACAGATGCGTTATGCCCAGCCCCAGCCGGACCACAAGCAATCAGAAGACTATCAGATTGGTGGAAAAAAGCAAACCTAGCCAAATACTCCAACACGTCCTGCCGGACATTATGTTAAGCCAAGCCACCTCCTCAGGCATTCTTGGATCATGAAAGAAGTCGGGGAGAACCAGAACCTGAGAGGTGTGAAAACCGAGATACAACTTAAGGGAGGAACTTCGGACCACACCTCAGCACCACCGAGTGTGGCAGCACCCTCAGGAAAGGAGGGTGACAAAGAGAGCCACAATCTCCCCAAGCCTACGGGCAGAAGCGAGGGCAATAAGAAAAGCAGATTTCAGTATAAGATGTTTGATATCAATCTCGGAAATGGGCTCAAAAGGACGCCCTTGAAGGAACCGTAATACAAGAGGGCGATCCCAAGGGGGAAGCCCTTTATCAGCACAAGGACGGGAAGAAGAAAAACCCTGGAGCAACTTCCCCACCAACACCTCCCCATCCAAGTGACCATCAGAGTCCCCCAAAAGGAATTTCATGGAGGCCCACTGAGAGCGAAGCCTGGAAAGAAACTGCCAGGCCCCTGTCAAAACCCCTCCTGGAGGAATCGAAGGATAGCAGAGAGGCCAGAACGCAGGGGAGGGATCCCAGACCGCCTATACCAGTCTCAGAAATTGCCGAACACCTTCAGAGTGGAGGGTCTAAGAGCATCCATTATGGACTCAACTACAGGATCTGGGAGCCCCTGAGATATCAACCTAGACAGAACAATAGCCACACTGCCCATTGCATCCGGTGGACTTCCAACCGCAGATCCCCTTGAAGGGGACACGGCCACTCAGAACCAGCCAAGGTTCCTAGGACCGAAGCTCCAACAGAGAGGGGAGTCAACTCCGGCGGGACCAGAACGAAGCTAACAACAACACAGTCACCCTGGACACTCTGATGTGCCAAACCACCCGGGGCAGAAGGGGAATAGGCGGAAAGGCATAAAGGAAAACCCCAAGGCCACAGTACAGAGAGGGCATCCATCCCCATATAACCTCGCCTTAAACCGAAAGCAGAAGAGGGGAACTTCTGCTGAGGCCAGGGATGTAAACAGGTCTAGAACCAGGGACCCTAATCTGACACAGGTCACCGCAAAGACCTGGGCCAACAGAACCAGTTCTGCAGAAGAGTGGAACCAGCGTCTGAGAAGATCCGCTTGAACATTGTCCACCCCTCTGATTCGTGAGGCCACCAGAGACACCAGATGAGATTCCTCCGAGGTGCCTATCCGCGCTGCCAGAGCATTCAAGGAGTGGCCGGAACCCCTTTTGCAGTTGACATATGCCAAGGCCATTGTATTGTCCGATCGGACCAAAACCGCCGACCGTCCAGCAACTCCTCGAAGTACACCAGAGCTTGGATAATGGCACAACTCTTGGCAATTGGATGATCGCCGGCTCTCCCCTGATCTCACAACCCTTGAGCTGAGAGTACCCCCAATGTAGACACCCCCAACCCATTCTGCTGGCGTCGGTAGTAAGAGAGGCCACAGGAGGAAGGACCATGCACACCTCAGCCTGTAGACCTGAAACCCCCCGCCACCATAGCAGGGAGACTCACAGCGCTGGGGACACTGAAAACAAAACTACGAAAGCGAGACGGTGCAAGCCAGTGGGAGAGAGTATAAGACACCATGGGATGTAACTGAAGACAGGCTCAAGGAACTGGAAAAGACGCAAGACGCCACGTGCCCCGTAACTTCAGCAACAGGCGAGCCGAGACATACTGCTTTCTGAGAAGCCAGCCCAGAACAGCCAGCAAGCAGCCCCCCTGTACAACTTCCAGAGTACGTTAAGCAAAGCCCCCACGTTGAAGCGTTCCGTCCAGACAAGCAGTGCAGGGCCTTGAGACCCATAAGCAGGTGACACATCCTAGAAGGCATAGGGACCAGGAACACCTGCAAGTAGAAAACTTGACCCTGAACAAGAAGAGGAACGGGCAAGATGGTAACCCACAACAACCATTCGGAGAGAACGGATCCCATGGCCAACTACTTGGACCATGAGCTGGGCACCAAAGTCCTAACCATGCAAACTTGGACAGGAGTAGACAGGAACGGAAACTGATACCCCCATCCGGAAGGAGCTCATTACCCAGGAAGCCGAACCCCGCCTGTCCCATACACCTCCTAGATGATAGAGATGAGGAGCCAGGGAAAACCGCCAGTCACTGCACTTGCACCAGAGGAAAATCACAGGATGTTGAAGCAGGCCTGCGCCATAATATAACAGCATGCTTGTCAGCCCACAAAAAGATCCGACTTAGCAAAAGGAAGATACAGGACAGCCCAGAAGTCCAGCAGACCATGGCCCCCTCAGCCGACAGAGGAGCCACCAGGCTGGCGTCAAAAGGGCAGAGTACTGTCACAAAGCGGGGCAAAGCAATCCATCCCAGATAGCAGACATCAAAGGCAACCGCCCACCTGGGGTATGCCTATACTGGAAAAACCCACTGAAGTGACATCCCCCTCCACCGGCACCAGGGGCTCTGAGAACCTCTCTAAGCACAGGCATGTGCCACCATGTGCCATATCACTTCCCACAAGTCTGAGAGGAGGCGTGAAAGCAACACGTTGGCACCGGAGGGCCTAGGCCTTAAAAGAAGAGACACTGGGAACGGTCTGCACGGCCGTTACTTCCATGATGCATTTTCTATAATTCCATGCCGGACAAGGGAAAAGAAAATCATCTACTTTGACCTTCCCTCACGCAGTTCAGAGGAAGAGGACAGGACAAGTAGTCTGCGCCCATAGCTAGCACAGACCCAAACACACCACTAACTCGCCACATGACTGAGAGGTGGCTTGAGCCCTGTATCCAGTAGCTGGAGCCCCATGCTCTAAATGGTTCCAAGGCGTCGGTCTAGGAAGGATGAAGGGCCGAGTCAGCACCGCTGAGACTCGAACCCGAAGTGTAGACTATGCCAGGCCGGTACCCTTCCAGCCACTTGCAGACGTGTCCAAATCTGCACCTTTTACAAAGGCTGCATGCAAAGAATGCAGCCAACATCCGGGGCATCCTGGGCTGTGTGTGTCTGAGGAGCGGGTGGTATGTGACATGCCTGTGACAGAACAAAGCCCCCGCACTTTCAAAAACTCTCTGGCACTGTCACCCCACGACAAGAAGCAGAGAGGCCTCACAAAAAAAAAGGGAAGGCTAGCCCATACTGCCAAGTGCTTGCCATCATTTCCAATAAAGATGTGTACACAGAGCATGAGGAAACAGCCTGTCGAAGATGTCAAAATGGCCATACCAGCAAGAGAGGGGAAAACATCAAGCACAGT
Source organism: Ambystoma mexicanum (assembly GCF_040938575.1). Taxonomy (NCBI): domain Eukaryota; kingdom Metazoa; phylum Chordata; class Amphibia; order Caudata; family Ambystomatidae; genus Ambystoma; species Ambystoma mexicanum. Next base: position 686,726,287 of record NC_090939.1, read on the forward strand.
CCTCCCCTCTCCTTACCTTCCTGCAGAGAATGCAGCTAACATCCGGTGCATCCTGGGCTGTGTGTGTCTGAGGAGCGGGTGGTATGTGACATGCCTGCGACAGAACAGAGCCCCCGCACTTTCAAAGATTCTCTGCCACTGTCACCCCACGACAAGTAGCAGACAGGCCACACAACAAAAGGGAAGGCTAGAACATACTGCCAAGTGCTTGCCATCATTTTCAATAAAGATGTGTACAAAGAGCACAAGGAAATGGCCTGTCGAATCAAGATGGCCAAAACAGGAGGAGAGGGGAAAAACATCAAGCCCAGTCCTCCCCTCTCCTTACCTTCCCCCAGGCCGTGCAGGACCCGGCACACAATGCTCACGCTGCGGTCCGGAGCCCAGCAAAGAACCAAGCGAGGCAATCCGGCTCAACTGTGACCCCAAGCCCCGCAGGTGGCCCAGGAGCAGCGCCGCACCTGAAGGAGCCGAGGGCCCCACCACACAGCCCCCCCCCCAGGGGGCCAGCAATCAGTGCTCCCCAGTGCCCCGTACCGGGAAGAAAAAGTCCAACCTGCCGGAGGTAGGAAAAATTAAACTGAGTGACGTGGATGTGGGGGAGGAGTTATAAGGATTTAAAGAAATAGAAGAAGGTCCTGTGTCGGAGGCAGGGGCCTCATGAGGTAAGTACTGGGACGAGGAAGAGTGGACGTGGAGGTAATGCGTGTTTGTTTCTCTGGGTCCAATGAAAGGTGTTGCAGCTGCCCACATGCAGCAGACTTCTCCCAGGGTGTCTTAGGATGTCGCTCTCACTGTGTTATGGGAGTAAGTGAATCATCCCTTCTCCAAGGTTCCAGACCCCCAGACCTTTCTGTTATTTCCCACAGGACTCCATGAGGTCCAGTATTTACTGCAAGTGGCAATGCTTTTGAATGGCGGTAATTACTGCCGCACAAAAGCGGGCGTTAAACAAGAGTTTCTACTGCCAAACTCATAGTTTGTCAGTACGGTAAAACAGATGGTAGTGGTAATTACAGGATGTCTTACCACTACCACCAAAACTCATAATCCGGCCCTGGGTGTTCTAACCACTCCCCAGATCTGACACTCCTGCAAGTTATCTGCTTTCCTCAACGAAGGTATTACTGGACGATAACCCCGCATGCCATGGCCACAGGGGTCTTTAGCCCACAGTCTGCGATTATTCTCTTATTCGTGGAAAGCGGCGTTAGTCCGTGCACCTGTTGTAGCGATCTCAGTGTAATTCTCAAGACACAAGTCTGCGAGCCATGTCAATTTGGCGGAGTCTACAGTTCCAACGTCAAGAGTATGAAATGAAGTGTTCAATAGTGTTAGCCCCCCTTCATGGGGCCGCTCCACACACACCAAATGACCACGCAGGAGCCATTGTGCTCTACAACCTCCTCTTTACTCCTCCATACTCTTACCGATCTCCCGCTTTCCTTGCCCCTCCCTTTCCTCCCGCTTCCCGCTCCCTCCCATAGTCCTGGGCTCCCCTCTTAAAGGGGCTCTGTCCCTTTTCCCACTTACAACACCTCCCCCTTGCTTAACATGAGACTTCCGGGGTCACACTTGCTCGATGAGACGTTGGGGTCTCTTTGTGGCTCGGTGGGGCCTGCCTGGTTGCTCGTGGGTCTCTTCCACGCTCTCTCGTTGCAGTGCTTCATAAGTCTTTGCTCTCTCCTTTTCCTTCCTCTCGATCGCTTCTCCTTTCATTGGTTCCTGCTCTTCAAAGTATAGCTCGTGGAGGAGGGAGTCCTTTGGCGTCATTTTGCCGTAGTTCTCTGTCATAGTTGTCACCTGCTCTTTGTCCCTTGTCGCTAGGATGGGGTCTGCGCGGTTCGGCTGTCCTCTGGCTTTGTTTTCTTCTCCCGCATCTTGCTCCGGCACGTGGTCCTTCTTGTGGGTTACTCCGAATGACCTATAGTGAATGCTGATGAGTGCATGCTGTAGTGCTGTCCGGTGGCTGAGACGGCTGTGCCCTCTGGCGGGACTCGGTATCATCCGGATGGCGTCAGACACTCTGCGGCCTCCTTGGGTTGGGTCGCGTCGTGACTGACCTTTTGGCTGTATTGTCTGTGCGGTCCTCCATTGGCCGGCATGGTCCTGGGGTTTGTCTAGGGGTTGTTCTTCCGCCCGTGTCTGGTACAGTTGCCTTGTACCAACGTTTCCTGTGGCTTCCGCATTCCCTCCCCCGTACGATATCTCGAAGGGTACTGGGTGGTTGCGAGACTCATAGTTCTCTCGCAGGACGGGTGAGGTTCGTGTGTCAAGTGCTGGTCCGTCCTCTTTTGGGTGGGTCAACCCAGGGTGGAGGGGTTGTGCATGCCCGTGATGTCTAGAAGGGCTGGTGTTCACGGTCTCTGTGTTTTTCCTGGTCTCTGACAGTGCCAACGGTATGTTCGGGTATCTTTCCTGGGCAGGTGGTATGGGTCGATATGCAGCACTTGTGGGTGCTTGTGTTCCGCATTTTGCTTGAAGGTGACCTTCCTGGCCACAGCGCCAGCATGTTCGTCCCAAGGCTGAATATGGTTGTCCGTGTGTGTGTTTCCAGCCCCGCCTGTGGAATTGCTCTTTGTTTGGGGTTTGTTGCCGGTGTCTTCTGAGTTTTTGCTGTCTCCAGGGTTGAGTGGGCTTGGACTGTTGCGGTTGCCTTTCCGTGAGGGCCGCGATGGCGTTGCGTTCAACTTGCCTCTCAATGGTGGTTGCCTGTGCGTCAACTCTCTCGTAGGTTTTTGCCATATTTAGTATTTTCGCTAGGGGTAGGGGCTTTATGAGAAGGTGTTTTCTGAATGTTGACGAGGTGCACCCTTCTATGATCCTTAGTCTTATAGCTTCTTCATCATTGAAGTTGGCGAAGTCGCAGTCTCCTATCTTCTGCTGGAGACGTATGACAAACTCTCCAATCGATTCGTGTGGACGCTGCCTGTGTTGGTTAAATGCAAGGCGTTCGTAGTCTTTGTTGGATCCTACTATGAGTTTGTCGTTGACTGCCTCGAGGAGACGTTGGTACGTGGTTTTGTCTGTAGCTGGGATTGTCTTGATGATGTCCTTTACCTCTTTTCCTACCAAGTTTCTAAATATGCTGAGTTTGTTTGGCGGGTCTTTGTTCCCAATTGCACCTAGAAAGTCCTCAAATTCTTCGACCCATTCTTCCCATCTTGTTCCTTGGTCGTGGTGCGGGATCAAGGCGAATGGGTTGGGCCTTCTCATGACGGTGGCATATGACGTGGGGCCCAAGTCTGCTAGGGCTTGCGCGCTTGCGTCGGCATCTGCTTGCGCTAGGTCAGTCATGGTGGCCGGTGTTTAGTTCGGGTATGGAGTCGTGGTGCACTTGCGTGCGGTGTTTGGCGGCAGGTTGCTGTGTTTTGGTCCTCTGGTTTGTATGGGTGGCGTTGCTTTTACTTTCGCTGTTGCCGGTCCCGCCTGGTACGGGTCTTCTCTGCTGCTGGTACGCATGAGTTTGGGCAGCTTTCCATGTCCGTCTTCTTTTAGTTTCCTGTGTGTGTCCTTGTGGTGGTGTCTGACCTGCGACGCACTGTCATCACGTGCGTAGTCCTTGTTGTGGTTCTGTGTGGGCTTTGGTTGCCTAACTTTCGTATTGGGTTTAGGGTGGCTCCTTGGGCCTGTTCAGATGGCTTTTGGCCGTTTCCGTTAGTCTCTTTCTTGTCTGCCAAGTTTGGGGTTGGCGAGGTGGTCCAATTCGTGGTGGGGTTTGCCCTTCGATGCACTGGCCCTGCCAAGTTTATTTGATAGGGCGCTTTCCGTGTGGGCGCTGCTCTGTAATGTCATGGGCATTGGGCCAACTGTGCGGCGAGGACCTTGCACAATGGTCACGTGGCGGGGTGTCTGGTGGCCCTGTGGTTAGTTGGGCTGGTAGTGGTACTCGAGTGAGGGTCCTAATTTGAGTCGATGTCCTACTGGGCTTTGGTGGTGACAGGCTTAGTCCTGTGAGCCTAGTAGCTTGAGGGATTGGCTCGTTATTTTGTGCAGTGTCGTCCTTGGTCCTTTGTTTCCTTTTGTTTTCTTTGAGTCTTGTGGGAAAGCGTGGCAGTGCGCATGTATTAGTACATGTCTCTCCCAAGTATTAGAATATGGCTGGGGGCCATGAAATCATGCGCGTGTTGGTGAGTTTTTCGTCCTTCCACTTTTAAACATTTTCTTTATTTATTTATTTTTTTTCTCACAAACTGGGAGACACAGGGTCTTATCTTCGTGGCTATGTTCCTGTATTGTTATGACTGTCACGCAAATGGGAGACACAGGGTTAATGCTGCTGGGCCCTGGGTTTTGGCCTTTATTATTCAATGATTCGGTTTATTCATTTATTTATTTTTGTTTGCCTGTCACGTTGTGGGAGACACAGGGTTTCCCTTATTTGTTTTATCTTAATTATTCTTTCTTTAATGTCACTGTGGGAGACACGGGGTTTGCCTTACTTGTGTTTGGTCTTGGCCCTGCCTTCCGCTGCCTGCTCTGTCGGTCGCGACGTTCCTCGGCAGCTCACACGGCGTCCGACGCTCGTGGCTGTCTGTTCTTCCTCGAGCACACGGGCTCACCGCAGGTGCTGGATTCTTCCTCGGGCACACAGGCCCTCTGCAGGCACGCAGTCCTCTACGCTGCCGCTTTCTGTTCTCCTAGGGGCACATGGGTCCACCGCAGGCGCTGGATCTGGGCACACGGGCCCACTGCAGGCGCTGGATCTGGGCACACGGGCCCACTGGAGGTGCGCAGTCCTCCTCGCTGCTGCAGGGCGCGCAAGCCCACCGTTGCTGCTGGGCGTGCAGGGCTACTGTAGGACGCACTGGCCCACCTGTCAATGCCGGGCACGCTGGCCCGCCGATGCTCCCGGGCACACGGGCCCGTTGACGCTGGGCGCAGAGGCCCGCTGCAGGGTGCACTGGCCCACCTCTGTCTGCTGGGCGCGCCGGCCTACCATTGTTCCTGGGCACACAGGCCCTCTGTTCTCTACCCTGCTGGGCGCATGGGCCCTCTCCACTGCGGGCACACGGGCCCCGGGAAGCTGCTGGGCGCACGGGCCCTCGATCACTGCGGGCACACGGGCCCCCGGATGCTGCTGGGCGCACGGGCCCCTTTCAGGGCAGGGCGGCCCACCGCTGGTACTGGGCTCACGGGCCCACTTCAGGGCACACGGGCCCACCGCTACTGCAGGGCACACGGGCCCACCACTACTGCAGGGCACACGGGCCCACCGCTACTGCAGGGCACACAGGCCCACCGCTGCTGCAGGGCACACAAGCCCTTCCACTGGGCTCACAGGCCCACCTTGGTTGCTGGGCTCACGGGCCCTTCTTCACTGCAGGCTCTCAGGCCCTCCGTTACTGCTGCAGAGCGTGGGGTCGCATCTGCCTCGTCACCAGTTGTTAGCCCCCCTTCATGGGGCCGCTCCACACACACCAAATGACCACGCAGGAGCCATTGTGCTCTACAACCTCCTCTTTACTCCTCCATACTCTTACCGATCTCCCGCTTCCCTTGCCCCTCCCTTTCCTCCCGCTTCCCGCTCCCTCCCATAGTCCTGGGCTCCCCTCTTAAAGGGGCTCTGTCCCTTTTCCCACTTACAACAAATAGCAGTACAGATTGTTTAATTTAAGCAGTAAGTGCCAATCATATTCACTTTGGTAGGAGAACTCTGAAATTCCAGCAAGCCCACATCTCGCTAGCCCCCAACAGGTCTCGGTTGGCCTGCCGCTCTTCAGACTTGAAGCGTGCTCTTCGTTGCTCCAATACAATGAGCTGCACGAGGCCTAAAGGAGTTGCTCTTGAGCTGCAGGTATGCAACATATAGCGCCATGAAAGTACACACGGACTGTCTACACGCTCGCCAAAGCGTGAACCTGTTACCTGCCAGCACACTGTATGTTGTCTATCGCTGGGGCTGGAACAGCGTGTGTTCCCTTTTTGAGTTTGCCATGTGGCTATCTTATTCCTAAAAAGTGGGAGTCAAAAATAGCATAGAAGAGTGTGGTGTGTGGGGCCTTGCTAGCTTCAGTTGCGAGTGTAAGGATGCACCTAGCTATTTGCCTTCAGCTCCCCTCCCCACTGCCAGGTGTGACTGATGGCTTGAGCCATGCAGTGTCATCAGCCCCTAGCCCACACCAGACAAGGCAAGTCTTCCTGTAATACAGGCCGTCTCCCAAACTGTCACTTTCATATGTGTCAAACTCCTGCAAGATCACTTCTCATCAGCAAGACAGTTTGTGACTGAGATAGCTCAGCGGGTCGAGCTCCTGCTCTGACACATGCAAGGCCCTTGGTCCAATTCTTTGAGGACCGATTACTTATAACACACCACCGGGGCTGATGGTGAAACCCTTGTGTTGATGTTGTGTTTGTTCTTTTTGTGGTTCTGTGTAGTGCATTGGTGAAAGCGCTTTATGGATTCAATAACATGGAATTAAATTAGTTGGAGCAAACTAACAAAGTCCTGGGATCTTCCTGCCATGCAAGGGCCGCCTGCCAGCAGTTTACCTCCATGGCCTGCCTTTTATGGTGGCAGATGTTGGTGGACACAAACAACTCTCTGGCATCAGCCTCTTGTGCCAGCTAAAGTTGTTGGTAGGACTGCCCGGGAGCATAGCCGCGCCAGTTGCATAGGCATCACGTGTTTGTCATATTCTCCCCAACTGGCCTTCTTTGGGTGATAGGTTACTCCTGAAAGATGGATCCCTGAACGCTGCGTAATGAGGGGACGGCGTGAACACACGGGCACGGCTTGTGATGAGAGCCACACCCTTACTGCCGCCCCCGCCCCCCCTCGCATTGCTGGTTTCAACCCACAAACCTGGACCCACACATTTACTTTGTAAAACATGAAAGCACCCTGAGAGCGTTTTCTAGAGGCTGGAACCCTAGGTTTGAAGTTAGGGGTCTCCGTAGATGGTGTTGGATTCACTCCCATCTCCTCCCACAGACTGTGTGATCTTCGGTAAATCACCTCAACTCGCATTGATGTGAGTTGACTCCCAACAGTGGATGGACCCCATGGACGCACTGTATAAAACTAAGCAGAGCTGTACTCTACTGTAGCCACCAAAAGGTGTGTCATTCATCCATCATTCTTCCAGAGTTTGGTCGAAATTCAGACATTTCGATGAATACTTTTAGAAGTATTGACTTACATAAAATAAAACCACTCTCGGTTAGAAAATTGCTTTTTATAGTCAGTGCTTACCAAGTTTCAGCTTCACTCTCATGGTCTCCCATCCAGCCAGTGGCTGTGAGAAAACCTTCTTAGCTTCCTGGAAGCCGGTCACCCCCGCCCCCTTAGGGCTGTGTGGCTAAGCTTTTACTGTGGGTCCAACATATCCATCCACACCATCTAAAGAAACATTTCCTCCGAGATCCTTATTATCCAATTAACACATGTTTTATCTGTGCAGAGCACCATGCTCGTGCCCCCTCACAAAGTGAAGAGTTTACCCAGGCCAAAACCCGCAAGCAAGCACAGGCTGCCAAGCAGCCACGGGAGGCAAATGCCCCCATTGGATGTTGCGCCGATCGCACTACAGGCAACCTGAAGAAAACGGACACCTCTTACCTGATCAAAGGCAAATGTACGTTATGCAGTAATTAGAGCATTCACAACATCTGGCAAACAATGAACAGCATACTAGCCACTGTGGAATATATTTTTACTTTTTATATAATAATTACAAACAAAAGGCTTTTCTCCCACCAATGGGCTTTCTGCAACCCCTTCAGAATTCCATCCTGTATCACAGCACAGCAAGAGTGATTGAATGCTGAAAGAAAATGGCTGCCCGCTGTACAGAAACACAGACTGCAGAACCAATGGCATCCTCCTGACATCATTATCTGCACAGCCAACCAGGCCTTGTTTACACCAGGACACACTAGAAACACCACCCACAAATCAGTATATGAACAATTTGACAGTCATTTTATAAAACACGTAACTTTAACAAAACTTCTTTATTTTGAAAACCAAATACATTAACATATGTAACATAGCCTAAAAGATGCAGTAAATATTTTAAAAACAATCAATCAAGTCAAACAACTTTGAAATAACAATAACAGATGATGGCCGCCATTTTGGAAGTAAAAATGGCTGAACAATCCACCAAACAGTAGAAATTGAGCCAAAGACTGCAAAAGGATGTGTGTCTGGAAGGACAATGGGTAGGAATGGGAGGAAAGTCCTATACATTTTACTTAGCAATGGGTGTGACATGGGTGGGACACATAGTCAAACTACCCCGTATCAATCCTCATGTGCCAACCTGCATTGAAAAGCATTACAACAAACCTGCATCCAAAGCCCCTGTTTCAAGCTCTCATGTTAAAGCTCCTATTTTAATGACAATAGTTTTGGCTTTATGGGTAGCACTTTCAGCACCACCTAATAGCCAAAACTAAAAATGGGTGTTGAGCATTTTCCTACATCTTTAATTACTTTCTACTTTGTAAGAGTGTTCCAGATTTCCACCACAGGTATATGACAGCATCTTCCCACCCACTTTATGATATGAAATGATAAGTCATTTATAACGCACCTGTACGCACTTTTTTCTAGGCCCGACAAGACAAGGTAAGGAAGGCAGAGGGAGGACAAGACAAGCGATCTTACTAGACCTTGTGTCATTCAGATCATGCAAGTGCGACTTTGCAAAAGAAGCCAGTTTTAGAAGACACGAGGGACCTTGTGGTAGTGTATCTGTTGATCATGATAGGCGGGTATTTAAGGCCAGCATCACAGACTGTTCCATGGACAGTTTAAAGATCTTGAACTGATACTTTGCTAGATTGAGTCCCAGCAGAGTGATTTGAGGGCAGGGTAACGTGGTCCTGTTTTTTTAGTGTCAGCACTATGCAGGATGCCCGATTCACAGGATGTGTACTTCGGCATGAATGACACCCTAAAACAAACGTCTAGAAAATGGTTTACTTTTCTTGATGCCACTCATCAAGAAGGTGATGAGTGGCGGGTGAATTTGGCAAGAATGGGTTGCCAACAGAGGATTAGCCTCTCAGCCCCCTTATGGGGAAACATAAAGCTACCAGAGGTTCTAACGAACTCAGTCACGTGGATCCGGATGGAACATAGTATAATGTATTTTTGTGCCATCAAAGCTCTTAAATCCACTAGCTACGAAGACAACATCCACCCCTACACCCTTGCGAAGGTCATTGCAGAAGAAGCACTCACAGTGCTTCTCAACATCATCAACACATTCCAAACTCAAGGCATCTTTCTAGATGCACTGAAAACTGGGCAGATCCTCTACCTTTCTAAAGAAACACACACTCCACTATGATGACCTCATCAACTATCGCCCCATCATGCATCGGCTCTTCCTTTACAAAATGATTGAGAAAATCACCATCCAGTTGCACGAAAGGATAAATGAGCACACTCTTGTACAGAACACGCAATCCAGCTTCTGAACACGATACAGCCCACAGACCGCCACCAACCAAGTTATTGACAATGCTCTCCATATCCTGGACCAATGTTACCTTTGCTGCTTATTCTACTCAGTCGTCTGCCATCTTTGAGAAAGTGGACCATGATGCAGTCCTCAACCTTCTTGCCAAGTACTTGGGTTTTGACTGAACATTCCTGAATTGGTTCACCTCACATCTCTCCAACATAGACAAGCTTGTCCCAATGGGTCCTAGCAGACGCCCGGGCCACCCAGACATTGACAGAGTTTCCTAAGGCTCCATCCAGTCTCCTGTCATCTTCAACCTCTAACTGGAACCTGTGGTGGAATTCATTGTCAACATCAACAACAAAGTCCACCGATACAGAAATGACTCACAGCTTTCCACAAAAATCAATTGCATCAATATCATCCATAGACTCAAGCACTGCTTGTCCTGCATTCAACCCTGGATGGCAAGCGTCTACACAAAGCACAACCCAACAAAGACCAACAGAAGTCCAGATCTGGCTGACTGACACAAAGTTCATCAGTTTAATTCTTCCACTCTCACCCAGTGCAAAATCTTGAACGGTGGCCTATAATTCAAAGTACACATGCCAAGAAGACCCAAACAGCATGGCACCAGCTCATGCTCCTCAAAAAAGTCGAGCTTTTCTTCCTTGCCCTGAGTTTAAGAACAGTTGTGCAAATCCTAGTCATATCCCTTATGGACAGAGGCAACTCCCTACTTGTAGGAGTCCCAGAACTCACCTAGCCCTGAAAGCTGTCCAGAATGATACAGCATGCCTCAGCACAGGACTTCAACCACATCACCCCACTCCTCAAGCGGCTGTATTGGCTACACCTTCCAGTATTCATTATGTTCAAGACAGCGCGCATCACAGAAACTCACCATCTCCAGAAGCCAACGCACCACCAGAAGCCACCACATTGCCAAAATGGAAGCAAAGAACTGCAAGAGGAAGAAAGAAGGAAACAGGCCTTTTCCTGCTTGCAACATGCCTGTGGAACAGGTTTCTGAGTCAGATTTGACTGGTCTGCTTTATCCTACACGTTAGGAAGGAACTCAAGACCCTAATCCTCAAATAAAAACTCACCAATCCCTGTCTGCTCCATTTAGCCTTATTTCTCTGCCCTGTAGATCTCTTGCTCTCACTTCACATTCCAGCTACCTATGCGTATCCTATTCCCTACCATTAACCAAATGGTTGCATTGCCTATGCAGAGCACTTCCTTGATTCCGAGCTAGGTTTATACCTTATACAGCTCACACATACATGCATATGCTTTATTGCACCATATGGGCCTGATTCATGAAATTATTTGCACGGTTCAAAGTGATGTTATACTGCAGAAAAGTGGCTTTACACTGACAACACAAACCCTGATTCAAGGAACTGTAAAAGGGTATTTTTGCAGTGCAAAGACAGTGCAAAGTCAGTACAAAATGACTTAGCACTGACTTTGCACTGCAAAAATACACTTTGCACAGTTCCATGAATCAGGGTTTGTGTCAGCAGTGCAAAGTCACTTTTCAGCAGTGCAAAGTCACTTTGAAACGTGCAAAAAATTCCATGAATTGGGCCCTATGTGTTCCAGCCATGGCCAGTATGGCCAGGCATTTCCACAACAAGCTCAGGAAGTCCCCTCATCTGCCATAATTATTGACATAATGTGCCTAGGTACTACCATAGTATGCTAAATTCTTTCACCATTTGCCAACCATTAAAATCTTATGACCTGCACTACCACCTGGTGTGTTTGCATCATCATTTGACCTGTTGGCCACCCCACATGGCAGGTATTGCCAGATAATTTTAAAGTGGACCACACTTACCTGATTGATGTGGTGGTCGGCGTGTTGCTGAGCTATAAGAAAACATTTTTCAAATGTGAGACAAATATCAGGGGGTTGCCTGTTAACACCAGTTAAATGGGTCAAAAACCTTGGTCTGAAAATCACTGAATCCTTGTCCCCGGTATTACAGGTTAGTGCCAGATGTAGTGCTGGCCATCTGAAATTGAAAAGGTTGTGAAAAATGTGTCCCTTCCTACCTCTGGAACTACATGCTCCTTTGATCTCAGCATCGATATCTGGGGTCAACGACTATTGTAATGCCACTCTGTTGGCCAAACCTAAATACTATATGAAGCGGCTACAAGTATTGTAGAATTCTGCTGCAAGGTTGGTAACTAACTCTTCCAAATCAGCTCAAACTTCTCCACTTCTCATGAAATTACACTGGTTTCCAGTTGACTGTAGAGTACAATGGAAGACCCCTTTCCTTGTTCATCAGGCTTTCTATGGTAAACGTGCCAGGTACCTCTAGGAAAAAATGAGTAAATGCATTCCTCTTCGTGCTCGTCGTTCAGCTGACAACCTTTTCCTGACTGTACCCCGATTTCAAAAGAGTACAGTCGGAGACAAGTGTTTTTGGTGGCCGCACCAACACCTTGAAATAGCCTTCCGCAGTCTCTGCGAGCAACAGCATGTCACCTGGCCTTTATGAAATCACTTAAAACCTATCTATTTTCATCTTGTGTTTAGACACCGTGATGACTTTCCCTATTTACCTCCTTTCTGTTGCACATTAACTTCTTTCTGCCTAGCCCGGGATACCTTCAGGTCATAGCTGCGCTCTCTAAGTATACATACCATGCATACCGTCCCCCAGACCAATGTTTTTCAGCCCGACATGCCATTTCAGAAGAGGAAAGTTGCTATGCAAATCAGTCTTGGTCCCAACCCAAAAGGGTTAGTGCAGCCTGAACTGCTAGGTCACGTCCTTTCTGCAAGAAACGACAAGCAACCCCAGGCATGTCTTTGCCACACTTGGTATTGTACATGTCCAGGGCTGCTTGTGGTCCCCTTCTGAAGGCTGTAGGGGAGGACTGGTCCAAGACGACCCCCCTCGCCTGCACTTTCTCCCCAGGTGAGGACTATGGCTCTCTTGGGCGTCTCCTCATGCCACCCGGGCCCAGGTGGTGGAGGGCTCACCCACTGGAGACATTGCCCGCACGTATTAATTGCCCACACGTATTAAAATTCAGCTAGGCCTAGACACCATTTTGTCTGGTAAAGATGGTGTGAGCTCAGCGCACTGTAGCGCGGCCCCCACCCTCGGAGGGTTTCAGTTATCCTTGTTGCCGCAGCACCCTGGTAGATCCGCTGCGAGCCCGTTCCCACGAACCAGAAGGACATGAGCCAGTGTAATGCACTAACATTGTAACAGTCACCTTCCGCAGTGTATCGTATCATCGCTCCCAGCATGACCCGGCCAGCAGGCTTAGGCAAAATAAAATGAACAGTAAAATGGTCGTCACAGGCCTGACAATCCTCGTATATTAATGTTTGAACCACTTGCAAAGGATGCTTTCCTCTCATAAAATCCCTTATATTATAAAAGCCTGTAAGATGTATAATTAAAAGAGATCATGCCCCCATGATATAAGCAACAATGAGCATATACCATTGCAGTTGGATGCTAATAATAAAGGAACGCACCAAGAATCTATTTGTTACACGTATTACTGAGATACTTACACCCCATGGGCTCGCGCCATAACTGAACTAATGCTGCTAGAATACACGAGAAAGCGAATGTAACCAGACTGTGGAACTCATGTGAAGAATGCGCAAGAAATACACTTGTTTTGTGTGTATGTCTGAGCTTCTTATGTGCCACCACCGTCACGTACCGTGGCGAGTCATTTCCTATGTATTCCACCAACCCGACTACTACCTCACTTACTGTATATGTATATATGCATATAATTAAATACTGTAGTTGACAAAACATAGTGTACGAATACGGTGTGCAGACTGGGTATAATCGAGACACATCCAGCAAAGTTGAAATGCATGTTCTAAAAGGATTTGAATAAGTATTATAGAATGTTCAAATGTTTGATGTTTATACCTAACTCAGCAACACACGAGGGAGATACCTTTGTGAAATACTTGCAAGGCCATTCCCCCTCCCACCCTGTGAGGGCTGCCAAAGGCATGAGAGCAGAGACCGCGCCGCGCTGCTTTACCTCCCCCAACCAGACTGGAGCCGCTTCAAAGATTTGTAATCCCCACTGTAGCACCCAAGGCCACCACCCGCCACCGGCATTATTTACAGCACAGCAGTAAACCTCTGCCTGAACGTACGCGCCCCCCCGTAAACCTCACAACCCACCGGACCACCTCAGACTTATGGCCCTGTGCAATAAAGACACCCAACACTTTGACAACACACAGCGGAACATCCATAACAACTTCTAACAAGGCAGAAAGACATGTACCGCCCGTGCCAGGCCCTGAAGCTTAGCCCCTCGACCTATGGCCCGGTCAACAGGACACTGGTAACCATGCCCTGACGTATTGCCTCCAGTCCCCTCACAAGGTGCATTCCTCCTGTGTTGCATTAACCTGTTGCATAACCTATTGTAAGATTTACTGAAGAAGATAACACTAAAACTGCTTGAATGACTGCGGTGTGCATGGCATAGGGCTAATAAGTCAGGAAGAGACATTCATCTCTGCCACTGGCCACGATGGCCCCACAACACCGCCTGGATGAACTCCGCCACCCGGCCAGGCCCAGCCCAACCCACGAGGCTGCCCAATGACGTCTTCCAGCCAAAGCCAACCACATCACAGCAGCACCTATAGTTAGTCGTCGCCACCCAATCCCCATGAATTTGTGCCCCCTATAGTGTGTAGGTACTTATGACGTTTTTTGTAAATATATACGCCTGTCTTTGCTATTGTCAGACAGAGCGCTCTCGGAGTTTGCAGAGTTCTTTGCATGCCCTATTCTGATTGATAAACTCCCATTTACGCTCACCCGCACTCTGTCTTGACCTTATTCCCATTTTGGGAGAGTCTTTCATTGTCTCTCATTGCGGGGAGGATCGTGCTGTTTGGGGACGCTTGCCTTCAAGGCATGAGGGTTTCCCCGAGCAATGGAAGATGTCATTGATTGATTACATATCTTCCAGCCATCAACCTTAAAGTTTTCATATTAATTATAATGAACATATACAATCCGATTTTCTTTATTTCGACACAAAGTGCCATAAAAGCAGCATATGATAAATAAAATACAACACCGTTCATAAACAACTATAAGTGTATATTAAAAGGTTTGCAGGAATATTACAAACAATACACATTTCCTGACCAAGATTCTTGAGGCATCCACAATGAATGCAACTCCTAAAACCACGTTAAAAGTTTACAGTCTAGGATGTAAATAAAAGAATAATTCTAATTCTAATTCTAATCCCAGATTCATGCCATATGAACGTGATTCCTATTAGAAAGAGAATAATAATACATCAACAAGGAGATCCCTCGAAGCATACCAGCGCCACCGAGACTGCATTTTACAGCCCAAGGCTAATTTCAAGACCCAAAACTGGGAAATAATCTGAACATTCCAGCCTCAAGGGGCTCCACCAGGGGCTAAAATCTCCCGTCCTACAACCTAGTTCTTGCCTTGATAAATACCCCTCGAGGTCAAAACATGTGTCGGCTGACCACCCCGGGACTAAGTGTTTATATATTACAATAAAAATGTCACTGTAAAACACTGCAACTAGCGTGGGAACTAATTTATACAAAGGTTTCTCAAAAGTGGAACTGCAAGGTAACCAGGACTGTTTCTCTAAACCTTTCCAGGGGTGTGTGTTCACCCCTACCTACCTGTGACCTTGCACATAAAAACCAGGATTATAAAACCATCAAACAGAACTTAGCACAGCAAAGTTCCAAAACTAGAACCTGACTTCTCGCTAATCATTCATTCTTTATCTCAACTGTTTGTAAGAGTAGTACGACCTCAGATATGTTTTTATTACCCTAGCCCTCAAATATAATGCTTATCTTCTATATGACAGTAAAGCCCATCCCTTACGGGGTATCTGCACCTCTGCACCACTAATAGATAGCATAGGGCTAGTCGGCATTGCCGGAGACCTAACGCCATAAGAATAGGAATAAAGTTAATTCTCCTAATCTTTTAATACATTGGGCCAAAAAAAAGAAGTGGAATAACATATATGTCTATCCTCTGCTTAGTCAGAAATTCATGGTCTCGGTTAACAATGCATTATTCAGCCCTGAGACTGGGTCAACGATAGTGGCAGGGGACTTCAATGATGTGATAGATCTCAAGCGAGATAAAATGAGCAGTCCACATAAAATTCATTCTTCACCTACAATACTATGTACTTGATCCCAATCACTAGAGCTTGTTGACACTTGGAGAGTACTACACCTCACTTAACGCACTGGTCACTCTCCAGAATGTATTATATGTTCATCCCCCAGGGTGGCACCCACAGACTTAATACAGCGTTTTACCTAATGAGACAGATTTCAGATCATTCTTCAATACTGGTTACATTGTCCATAACCAGGGTAAATCATACCAGGCTATGGAGACTCAATACGTATAAATTAAGTGACCCCAAGGCATTAGAAAAAACAAAACAAAAAACACAGTAACTTATGTTGATACTACCTAGGCTGCTGGGGTTAGTCATTTCACCTTATGAGAAGCTAACAAGAGGACTATTATAAGGAAGGCTATGGAGATCCTGTGGAGAAAATGGAACAATATGGAAAAAAATATTGGGCAAGCAGAAGTAAACATGTTACAGAGAGGAAATGGCGTGCTTCATGTTCATCCTCTGACAAACTGGCCTGTTGCCTGCTCCAAAGGCAATTCCGGCTCTCCGCTCTCACCAAGAAGAGAGCCCTTATCCAAGCCCACATCTCTGCGGCATCTAACAATTCGGCCGAACTCTTCAAAATCTGCAAGGAGCTGGCCAACCGTGCTGCAGTCTCTACCTCTCCTGTCCCCTCCCAGGCCCTCTGCACGGCACTGGCCTCTCACTTCATTTAAAAAACTCAGGACATCCTGTACTCACTCTCCTCCTATCACCTCCCCCCCTCTATTCCCTGCCCTTCCTCTGGCCCTTCTGCATCCACCCCTCCTCTCTCCTTCTCTGCCTTTCCCCTTTTTTCTGCTGACGAGGTTTCAAGACAAGTCCGATCTATGAAAGTCTCGTCAAAACAGGTCCACCCCTGTTCCTCCAAAACTATCAAGGACCACATCGACTCCTTAGCTCCTGCCCTTGCTGACTTCTGCAATCACTCCTTCGCCTCTGGAGTCTTCCCATCCCCTCTCAAGCACTTGCTTGTGCATCCCCTTCTTAAGAAACCCTCTTCAGACCCTCCCTGTCCAACTAACTATCGCCCAATCTCTATCACTCCCTTCCTGGGCAAGCTCCTGGAGAAACTGGCCATCTCCCAGCATAATCTCCATGCTGAATCTGTTGGTAATCTTCATGACCATCAGTCTGGCTTCAGAGCTGCCAGAAGCACGGAAACTGCTCTCCTGAACATCCGTGAAGACCTGCTCTCGAACCTTGACTCTAACATTCCATGTGTCCTCATTTTGCTTGATCTCTCTTCTGCCTTTGATACTGTCAACCATACCATCCTGCTCAACTGTCTCCGTGATAACCTGGGTATCACTGGTCAGGCTCTGGCGGGGCTGACCTCTTTCCTCTCCAATCGACCCTCCCAGGTCCAACTGAGGTCTTTCCTCTCTGACATCTTTTTCTCTACCTGTGGTGTCCCCCAGGGATCTAACCTCTCTCCCTGGCTGTTCAACCAGTATCTGGCACTTCTCGCCCACCGCATCGCTGCTCTCTGCCCCACCTTTCAGTGCTATGCGGACGATACCCAGCTCATTTTCAGGCTACCCTCGGCCTCCTCTTCTCCTTCCCTCATCTCTGACTGTCTTTCTGCTTCCAGGAATGGTGTGCCGCCAACGACCTCTGCCTTAATGCCAGTAAGACTGAGATTTTACTCATCGGCACTCCCACTCCCTCCTTCCCTGCAGCTCTCTGGCCGGCCTCTCTGGGCCCTCTTCTTGCTCCTACATGCAAGGCAAAAAACCTCGGGGTCATCTTCGACTCCACACTCTCCTTCTCTCCTCACATATCCGACGTCTCTAAGAAGTCACACTACCAGCTACACCTCCTCAGAGGTATCCTTCCTTTCCACTCCTTCCCCCAGAAGCTCACTGTCTCTAGAGCCCTGGTTCTCTCAAAGCTGGACTACTGTAACAGCCTCTATCTAAATCTGCCCGCCTCTACTCTCCGCCCTTTGCAACTCATCCAGAACAGGACTGCGAGACTTGTCCTTGGCCTCAAGTCCAGGGACCGTATCTCTCCAGGACTGAAATCACTACACTGGCTCCCAGTCACTGCGAGGATCAAGTTCAAAACCCTCTGCATTGTCCACAAGGCCGTCTGGGGCCATGGGCCAAAATACCTCGATTCTCTCTTCCTAAATATCTTCCTTCTCGCGCTCTTCGATCATCCGCCTCCAACTCCCTCAGGGTCAGCCGCTTCTCCACACAACGAGTTGGGGGCAGATCTCTCTCAGCTGCAGGGGCCTCCCTCTGGAACAGCCTTCCTGCCTCCCTGAAACTTGAGGAGAACCATCTCCGGTTCCGGAAGCACCTCAAAACCTTCCTCTTTGCCTCCGCTTTCTCTCCCCCTCTCCCCTGCTAATACTACTGAAACTGCACTGAATCTGCAATCTGCAACTGGGCCACTCACCATTCTCGGTCCTTGGCCCAGCCACTCTCCCCTGCACTGCCTCCCCGGCAACCCCTGCACTGCGAGATTGTGTCTGTATCCCTACAGCCCCCCTTCCCAGCACTTGTCTGCACTTACCTCGCACTTGCCACCAGCTGGCCCTTGTTATTTATCCTGTATGCTGTATGCTAATAACCCTGTACTGCACTTTCCCCTCTCCCTTTCCCCCATGCACTTTTCCCTTACCCTCTACCCTTGCACTTGTGCGATCTGAATGACACCTGGCCTAGTAGGATCGTTGTCTGTCTCCCCTTGTTCCCCCCCCCGCCTCGCCGCGCCTTGAAACACTTGTGTATAGGCGCGTTACAAATGCCATATCATATCATATCATAACTGCATCATCATAGATCAGCACTGCAAATGTACGGTGAATCTCTCGAACTACAAGTCTCATACCATTGGCAAGCACGATCTACGAGAAATACTAGACAAGTCTCCAAGATTTCTACTTGCAGCTTCGTCCATATCCATATGCATGAACACAAACTACAGGTATGCATATTTTCCATACAGTGCATGAACACATTTTCTAACCGACTTACCTTGTATAATCTGTAAAATGAATCTACGATCATTTTTTCATTCTCCTAAAATGAACTGTGACTTACAAACCTTTATACCGTTTAATTTCTTCGTACACACACAGACACGCAAATAATGTTAAACTAACATTTTTGAAATAAAATACATAGACTATATATGATCAAACAAAATTACATGCACACTCTATCATCAAATCTCAAAGAATAATATTTGTACAAACACATACTTGGTTTTAATTTTTTTAGTTTATATAATTTCTTACATTTATATAGGACAAGCAGGCTATGACATTGACTCCCTCTCACGTGGAAAAGCAGGCTATCATATGGACTCACTATTACGTGGAAATCATATCATATCATATCATAACTTGAGACAGATTTTGTGTGGAGGGGAAATGAGGAGACACGTATTAAGCTAACGAGGGGTCAAAATGTACTGATGTCACTTGACAATGCAAGACATCTAGCTAGTTAACCAGGAGAAACATTTATAAAATAGGGATTAAACACCAGGAAAGCTGCTAGCTTGTCTAGCTAAGAGAGATAGGACTAATAGATGTGTCCCAACAGTTAAATACGGGTCTGGATGCCATTGCTTTGGGGTAGCTAAAATAGTGTTATCATCTGCAGCTGATTATGCTGACTTGTACTCAAGTAAGACAGCTAGTAGGCAAGTGACATTGAGGTATTTTTCAAGATATTACAGTAATAGAATTGACAACTCAACAGAGAGACACTCTGGAAGCTGACACCACATGTGCAGAAGTAGAGTGCAGCATGCAGCATTTACAAAAGGGTAAACCAACAGGATCCAAATGGCTCCCCATTGGAGGAGTGGAGGGAAGTGAAGGCATAGCAAAGACATTTACTGGATATGTGCAAGTAGGGTGGAAGTTGCACTCCACCTGGATTCATGTGCCGCCACAATGGTGTTAATTTATGACAACATGGGAAACCGTAGTACTCTTGTAATTCTATAAGCCCATTTCACTCCTCAATGGTGAAACCAACATCTTCACAATGGTCTTGGCTAACAAGTTGAAAAGAATAATGACCACCTTGGTCCACCCTGACCAGTGCAGGTTTATGCCACATAGATCTGCACACATGAATTTCTGATAGTTATTCTATGCAATGGCCCTTACAGAACCAATCTTAGACCCCTTGTTGTTATTATTGCCCATCAATGCGCATAAAGCCTTCAATACCACAGAATTGTAATTTCTTTGGATCCTTTCCGAAGAAGATGAAATTTGCACAAACCTTTCTGGTTTAGTTGAAAGTGTTATATAATGCCCGGGAGTGCTCTCATTAGGAAGCGGTATGAGGCAAGTTTACCCCCTCACCCTATTTCTCTTTTTACAAATGGTCGAACCACTAGTAAAATGGATCTGGTGAGATCTGATCCTATCAGGATTCAGATGGGCCACTGTCTTGGAAGATAGGATCTTCCCATATGCTTATGACCTGCTCTTCTATTTGCGTAATCCAAACCTGTTGACACTGAGAGTGATGTATATAATTAAGGAATTCAGAAATCTCATTATGTTGACTGTAAACTGTGAAAAATAAATTTGCAATGTTTGAGGATAAAACCAATCTTATTTAAATACTTAGGGGTGCATGTGGCAAGAACCAGAGAGGCTTTCCTTAAATTGAATTGGTATTCCCCAACAAAAAAGTGCTGCCCCTTACATTGATTAGCAGGGTTGCCTTACTTAAAATGATTGCCTACCCGAAATGTATTTACATACTTCAAGCCCCACATTGCAGCATATGCATTGTGGAATTTAACAATTTAAAGAGAGGTCTAAGACACTGTTAGGAAATACTGATGCCTCCAGGGTGAAGAAGGAAACACTGTATAGGTCAGTATGTGATGGAGATCTGGCTTTACTGGATTTTAAGAAATATTTCTGGGCAACGCACATGGCCATAGAGAATTCTTGGATGCATGGGAAGAAGGACAATGCAGCAGTTAGACATAGCAGCACATGCATGTCACCATATATACCTTTGCATGTACTGCACAGAGCCATTACTCTGTGCTTACTCTCCACATTAGGGATGTAACGGTGTAACGGTATATCGTTAAAGATACCATGAACCACTTAATTGAACAATAATAACCGTCACATTGTGTATACCGGTATACCGTTTATACCGTTAAGTGTGCTTTTCAATCTGATTTGGAAAAGCTGCCGTAAGCAAGTGCTGTGCAGTCTTGGTCTTGCACTGTTGGATGTGCCGTCTGCCAAGTAGTTTCAGTTGGAGCAGTTTTTAATGCCTTGCCATAAACAACACGGGCCGGACACAAAATCAGTATGTTAGCAATAGAAAGAATAAATACAGTGCCAAGAAGGAAAAGGGTTTACTTTGGGTTGGCGGCTTTGGGGTTTATATATGTATAATGGATGTTTTCTAAACATATGACAATGAGGGATTTCCTTGGTTCTATCATACATATAATAAATCACACTGCAAAATTCACTCATCTCTGTGGGTATTCCCTGCTGCCATACCAAAGGGTAACATGTCTGTGATTACTGAACACCTTTTGCCCACAAGTAAACTAAAGGCTGTAACGTAAAGAGAGAGTGCGTGTACGTGTGTATGCGCACAAGCGTATACTACCATCAGTCTCCATTGATTTGTGGCATGCAGGTTATCAAGATAGTAACATGTTCATGTTCACCAGTAGCCAGTGGGGGAGCTAAAAGCCTAAATGACCACTTAAGAAAAGCTATTCAGTTTGCTATGCCAGTCGCAGCAGGGCTCCTCCTCCTCCTCTTCCTCCTCCTCTTCCACCTCCTTCTCCTCTCCACACGTGTGTTTGTGTTTGGTGGAAGCAAGGGTTGACATTTCAGTGGAAAGTATGTTGAAAAGCCCAATTCTGGCCCTGGGTGCCTGGTTTTGTTTGTGATGATAAATCTGACAATTTATGACATTCTAGAAAATATTTGTTAAGATTAGTTAACTCCACCTGCTATACCGCGATAACCATGATATACCGTCATTTGGCAAGAAGGTTATCATACTGTCATAAAACTAATACCGTGACACCCCTACTTCACATATGGGAAAAGAGTGACACAGACATGCTGGGTGGATTTAACAAGAAATGGACAGGGTGCAGAGGATTATCCTTGCAATCCCTTAGGGGGAAACATAAAGCTACCAGAGTATCAAAAGATCCCAATCATTAAGGATCTTGATGGATACTGGTATAATAAGAGTGGGTATTTTATATCTAAGCAACAATCACTCTTATTTATGGATATTCAGGAGGGGTTTGATTGGGAAGAGACACTGGACAGGGGGATTCTGCAGAGAGGAAAGCAGAAAGACAATATATTTATATATTTTTATTTTTATTATGTCTGGGAGTTGTTTGATATCTTATAATATAGGTATTCAAAAATCAAGTGTAGAATAGGCATCCTATATCTGGGGTAGAGATGTCCCACTTGTGCTTCTCATTGAAAGCTAACTGCTGTCCTTGCTGGGTGCAGAAAACATAGAGTCCTGAAAAAGGAAATAATGAAGGAACCGTAGGTATACTTTATGCTGACAAATGGTGTTGTAACTAAAAATTTAACAAACTGGTGTCCATGATTGGGAAACAGGAATGTATTGCCTGTACTGGGAGAAATAGGCAAGAAAATTGACAAGTGGAGCCCGAATCTGGTGGTTATGCATCTTGATGTTGGCGGCATGGCACTCTGCTGTAGGGAGAGAAGAGAGGAGACGGCTAAGTGAACAGGGTTGGGGCCTATCAGCGCATGTCGGTGCCAATTATTAATGCCCATCCACTGGTGGCAGGAGCTTACCTGAGTTGGGGATGGCCCTCGGTACGGCCAGGACGCCAAACACCGGATCGTGTTCGGTGCAACATGCTAAACAAACAGCTTGTGCATGCGCAAAGACATTGGAGGAGCATATCAGGTGAGCGCGGTCATCTTAGAGAATTGTAATGCATGTCTAAGTGGCTGAAAACTCTTTGTATGGAGATTCATGGGTTTAGTTCACCCATATGAGGCTATACTTTTTTTTTCAGACAGAAGTGTGTGGTAACAGAGCATGTTGCTGTGGCAAATGTATTGCAACGTATTGAACAAGAAAGGCTTGCGCATGTGAAAAGATGTCGGTGGAGCATGTCAGACGAGCGCGACCATCACTGAAGATGGTATTAGATGCCTAAGTGGCTGTGAACCCTATGTATGGTAATGCAAAGGCCTTGCTCACCCTCATGAGACTCTGCTTTTGTGTGAGCGGTTTCATATAATCTACATACATCTAAACAAGGGTATTTCTTGAAGGTTTTTTGTTGCACTGCACTGGAAGGATTAGAAACATGTTGTCCCATTGCAAAAAGCGTATGCATAGATTAGAGGATGTGTACAGGGTAAAGAGTCTTAGACAATACCCTATTGATCCTGAAGGGATCTGGGTACAAGAAACTTTTTCCCCATGAAGAAGTCTATTGGTTATGTTAGGGTCCTCATGGAGTTGTCGATGGGATTGACATAATTGTTACAATCTGGGTGTCATCTCATCTCATTCATGGACTGGCTTGAAAACGATTTGAACACTTGTGTGTGAGCCTGGTAGACTTTTTTGAGAGTCTGTGGCAATACCTTCTATAGGAGTGACATAGAACCATAGGAACATTTTTGTTTAGTGTTGATTCATATGCAGTACATATGTTTGAGAGATGGAAATCCATTGTGCTAAAAGTTGGTTTACTCAGCGAGTGAGTCTGATGATCATGTTTGGTTCCTCATGAGTTGTTAATGATGTTGCCTGATGTGTGTAGCGTAATTCATCAAGAGGTAAGTGTCATCTCATCTACTTCATCTGTAGTTGGGTGTCGTTTTATTAAGGGCCATGGTATATCTTTGGAGTTTGAACATCCACAATGCTTCCTTGTATAGGAGAGCATTGGTGGCATTGGTACGTGTGTTCACTATGTCCACCACCCACCATTTGATGTCATCCGGACCATGCTAGAACTCTATATAATGTGACACCAAAGGAGCATTATGTATGCTGCATCTGATCTCATATCGGTGCTCGCCAGTCCTCATGTGGACTGGATGTGCAGTCTGTCCCACATATCGTAACCTGCAAGGGAATTGGATTTTATAGACGATACTACTTGTCTTGCAGTTGGTAAAGTGTTTAGGTTCCCAGGTTTTTTGTCCAATTTTGAAGGTTTTGATCTTGGTTTTAAATCTACAAACCATATATGTCCCGCAAGGGTGGTGGCCCACTATTTCTCATAGAGTGCTTCTTGTTTCTTGTGTCTTCATTCTGGAGTGGACAAGATGTTCCTTCAAGTTTTTGGACCTTTTTAGTGCCATCCGGGGCATTGCTTCTCCTGGCATACCGGTCTGTAATTTTGGCCAAAACATCTTGATTATTGATCTTATTTTACTGGTGTTGGGCCCAAAGGTAATCACACATGTGAGCACATTCTTGTTTGTTTCTTTTTCCTTCAGTGATAGGAGGCTCTCCCTTGGTGTAAACCAAGCTCTTTTTTTGGAAGAGCTTACGAGTTTCTTGGGGTAACCTCTAGACCTCAACCTGTTTTATAGGTCTTCTGCATGTAGTTTGTGGTCCTTGAGTTGAGAGCAGTTTCTACGACCTGTATGTATTGTCTATATGGGAGGTTCTCCTTGAGATTGTTTGGATGGTAACTGTTGAAGTGCAGTAGCATTTTCCTATTGGTGCTTTTCTTATATAGAGACCAGTATATTTCAACATCATTACTTGCTAAGATGAGGTACAAAAAGTTAATTGTGGAAGCGCTGCGGCACATAGTGAATTGTATGTGTATCGTCCTGTTGTTCAGCATAGTATGGAATTCTGTTAGGCTTTTCAGGTTCCCTTCCCATATGAAAACAATATTGTCAATGTAGAGCTTCCACTTTTTGATCTTTTAGTGGAAAGGGTTGTCTTCGGTAAATATGTGAATCTCTTCCAAAAGTGCCATATACAGTATATCTAGGCTCGGGGCAAAGATAGCCCCCGTCGCAGTTCCGCAGGTTTGGAGAAAGAAGGTTCCATCTTCTAGGAAGAAAATCATTGAGAGTGCTATTTCAAGAAATTCCATAATGAATTTGACTGGAATCTGTGTTTGTTTCATATTCTGTCAGGTGTCCTCTTATGCACTCAAGGGCAGCTTCCTGTGGGATACTTGTGTAGAGTGCCTTTATGTCCATAGTGACAAGAAGTTCCTTCGTTGCATCAAATGGAGTGGCATCATAGTGACTGATCGTATTCATCGTATCCTTTAGGTAGGAGGCGGTTTCCTGACAAGAGGTTTCAGAGACACATCAATAAATGTGTACAGTGGTTCCAGAATCGACCCGCACCCTGATATCACATGTCTTCCTGGCGGGCTGTTGGGGTCTGTGTGAATGTTAGGCATCTGCAGAGAAAGCTGATGTTCTTCCTTGTGAGCTGTTCAGATAGTCATATTCGTTCTTTGTTATCCACCTGTGTTTGTATTCATATTGAGTAAAAGTTTTTTTGTTTTTAGTGAATAATATCAGTTTATGCACTCTACCCGTGGTTTTAGTCTGTTTGTATTACTTTCTGTAAGTGTGATTGTTTAGTAACTGACTTATGCAAATTAAGATTGGGGGTCAGTGGCAGCATGGCTACATAGAGAAAGATATTCACCCCTCGTATTCATATTGAGTTGTCTTTTCAATTTGTTATGAAAAAAACTAGACACTGAGGGGTCTTTCCTAAGCCTTCTATAATTATTTTAATCCACAGATAAGGGCACCCACCATTAGTTGGTATTGTTGTAGAGACTGGACTACGATGCCCCCACCCTTGCCTGCTGTTTTTATCACAAAGGCAGTGTAGTTGCTCAATGTTTTAAATGTTTTATATTTGATTGTTGGTTTTATGTATCCCACAAGTGTGGACTATACCACTGTGTTTTCTTCTTTTCTCACCGCTTTGTTAAAAAGTGAAGTATATGATGGTTGACAGGAGCAAAATAATCTTTCATGACCTTCATTAATATGCGCTTTTTGTCACTATACATGGAAACTTGTGGAAATAAGTAGCATGTCCTTGATAACTTGAAAAAATGAATTAAAAACTATGGAAGAGATGGGCAAATAAATTCTCACTTCCATATCTAATTTTATGAAGGATAAAATGATTACTCTTTTTTTCTTTGTTTCAATTGGGAATTGAGTAGGCGCTCATTGTGAACCCCTATCAAATAACTTGTGCACAATATATGCATATAGAATTGTAAGGTTAGGACACCTTCCTGTTAAAATATATCCCTGACTGTTGAGCCCTGCACCGAAAAAAACAATTGTCAGTATTTGGGGTGAAATAACATGCATTGCTTACAAGAAATAATCGATTGAAATAATCTTGATTACAGCCAAGAGGAAAATTGCTTCCAATGGACTAAATGGACCAATAATCTCAGAATGGCGAGTGGGGATGAATGTTGAATGGACTTTGGAAGACTGATGGTTAAATAAAGGAGTTGCCTAACAAAATTTGAAAGGTTTTGGGAATCATGTCGAAACATATTAGGAACATGACTATGTATTTAATAGTTTTGCTTGCTTTGGGGGAGGAAAGATAGCACAGGGGCAACACGTTTGTCTTGGAAACAAGACAATGTGGTGCAACACAGGTTTGAATCCCAATCCCGTGCTTAGAAACCACTCACTAGTATTAGGCGCGTTATAAATGAAGAACAAAATGAATAAAAATAATGATTGCAAGCTGTTGCTCGTTGTCTGTCAATTTTTTGGGAGATGGCAATTGTGGTGTCTGGGTTTCAAAATATAGGATTAGGAGGTGAGAAGGAGAATTGCCAAAGAATGTTTGGTCTGTTTTTATTGTTCTATGCAGTGAATCAGTAACATGTTTTATGAAAAGAAAATGGGGGTCCCATTTATTAATGACTCCACCTAAACACTAATTTAACAAGCCAACATGATCCGCTGTGTCCTTCAAAGAATTTCCAAAATATCTGAAACACTGCTTCAATGAAAAATGAATGTACTCACATTTGGTCGTGCTACTTCACGAGTTGATAATTGAAACCAACTGTGCATTCCCATTTCAGCAAAGTTCATATACATTTCAGGAAAATATTCCCTCGTACAGGTAGCACTAAATCGAAAACAAGAAAACAAAAGTATGTTTTGGATTTAATATACTAATTAGTTGTTGATTATTCTTAGGTTTAGCTCAACCTGATAAAGCACTCACCTGGTGTCAGTGGTAGGAGTGTGGCAAAATATGGTGGACTGTGACTTTGGCAGGGAGCAGGGTAGGCTGGAGTATGGTGCAACACATGTCAATCGGTTGCGGCTGGGGCAGGTTGGCAGCCAAGAGGGTGCAACAGGCAAAAGAAGTAGGTCCCACTGTATTGTTTTTTTATTTTTTCTCTCCATAGGACAGACAGTTGCAACTTTTATATATTTCGCGTTTGTGACATCAATTACCTTTACATATTGCTTCTGTCTCACCTGGATCTCATACATAACACCTACTGGAACAGATGCAACTTCATTAGTTCCTGAAATTAGAATAACGTGCAATGTCATGAATAGAATCTGATCATTTATTCCAAAGCATGGTTTCCAAGACTGACAAACAGTCTTTTATGTCCTCTGGGCTGAAAGACACCTAGAGGTGAGGAGTCTGTGAACCGCCATAGACAAACAGATTCATTGTAGGATTTACCATGTGATGCTATCCTTAAGTCAGGCAGAAGTAGTCCTATAGATGCATTTGAAGATGGAGGCTGCTAATCAGTTTAATTGAAGTACCTAGCAAGAGAGCTCCTACCCTCTACAAAGCACATTGACAAATGGTATTAACTGAAAAATCCGCCGTAGCCAGCTGATATTAATTTAGAATTCCATGTGAATGGCCTGGACTATTACCAAATATAACATCTAAGCATTTACCCGAGATGACAACTTGACACGTTTTTCAAACATCGGGTCAGGGGTAAATGTTGCGTGATGAAGGATTCCTTCTTAGTGTTAGCAGTACCACACCTGCATCTTCCCTTGGCTAAGATGAAGCCAGCTAGAGGCCATCAGTGCTATAAGGTGGTAAAAAGAAGAGATGTGCTTTAGCTTCAAAAATAATTTCAGAATAGTGAAAATCATTGTAGATAGCAGTGGAACTGTTAAAAGAAAAAACTTACTTAAAGTAGTAAAACTCAGTTCCTGATAGTTCCCACTCACTTTGACCTCTGCCTGGTGTTAAGATCAGGATGAGGGGCTCTGCTGCATGGTAGGTCCGTACTCCCAACTGGAACACAGAAAGGAAAAGCCACATTCTCCACCTCAGTCCCACATAGCAAGCTGATCTTAAAAATGGAAGAAACAATGCAAATATCTCACACTGTTAAGCTAGTGTTCCAATAGTTGTCAAGATGAATAAAACATGATGTTGCACATTTATAGAAAATCATCCCATGAATAATCTCCATTCAATCCATATTCAGTCTTTTTAATTTGTTTTTTTTTTTTTTTAAGTTTTATTGAATTTTATGAAGATTACAGTTCACACATGAAACATTGGATCCATAACACGGATTGTCAACAATATAACAAAATACAAAGAGAACAAACTATGCGAGTGTGTCCTTTGGCATACCCCCTATCAACCCCCCCTACCCTCAATCAACTTAACAATCGATCGGCTCTCTCGTGTTTACCCATGCTTCGTTACACCTCTGGGGGAATCCTTAGTCTCCCGAGCAGGTGTCTGTTCCAAATGTATGTTGACCTCTAAGTTGGGAAAGTTAATGCTTCATGGCTCACCTTCATTGTCATGTAAGGCAGGTATCCCCAGGTCTATTGAATGTATTTTTTACAGAAATACAACCATTCCATTCCATTTCGCCAGACCCAAAGTCTCTGTGAATGGCCATGGTTAAACGATTTATCCGGTATAAGTTCCAGGCCATAGTGACTCATTCGTTCTTTCCCGGGGGAAGCTCTCTTTTCCAGTATGTTTCCAACTGGGAACAAAGGAAGACATTCACGTGAGTGCAACTTTACTACGGAGGCAGATTCCAACCACTCTCAAAGAATCCCACACCGCACAGTGGAGGGAGACTGGCGAGGACCTCATCGGTGCATTGAAAGGAGTTGGTGTTGTCCTGGAATTCACATGCGCTGAGTCGGCTCCAGCGAATGTCCAGAGCGGCGGTTTTGATCTACCGACACCCCATTTGCAGATCTGAGCAGCACATGATGCGGCACGAATCCTGGCCTTATCTTGCAAAGACAACAGAGCATTGAATTTTAACTTTGATCTTCCCGTTCCGGAATGGCCCACGGACTTTGGGATCCAGTTACCAACTCCTGTGAAATATAACCGGGTCTACCAACAGGACACCCTGAAGAAAGTGGTTGTAAAATTTTACATAACCCACCGAAACGTGAGCACACTAAAGGAAACGTTGAAGACACATCTGGTTTAGAAGTCAGTTTCCACATAGTGTGAGATTTTGACCTTAACACGTAGGCAATACAAAGATATCTTGTAATTCCAAGACCCAGACTACATATATCATATGGACTAGGAGGATAGTTTAGATACCCCTGGTAAAAACACAAAGGACTTGTGACTTTGGGAAGGTGCGCATTTTAGAAGCATATGTCAGCATGTAAAATGGTTTCTTCTCTTGCTTCCTGAAATAATACGTCGCACAATCAGTTACAGTTGATATGATTTAGGAGATTTTTTTATCTGAATACCATAAGATGAATGTGATTTCTTGTTTACACTTTATGTACATGTTACTGTGAATAATTGGTGTTGCAATATATGCCTTTCTTGATTGAGATATGAATATTAGAAGATGAATGTGATTTTTTGTTTACATTTTACGTATATGTTATTGTGAATAATTGTTGTTGTACTATACGTTTTTTCTGATTGATTTTTACCTTATAAAAAATATATAATTGTATGTCTGGCTTATGCTTGTCTTTTTTTGTTATATGACTTACACAAGATGAGTATAAGAAGTGTGAAAGGTTTGCTTATAGTTCCCTTGTCCTCAATTGCCTAACGCTAGAAGCAAGGACAAGGAAGGAACAAGATTGTGCACTCTATGAGTAGTGGAGTGGCACAACTGAGTGATTCACTTATGAAGTGTGCAAACACGGATAGGGGACATTCTGTTGGTTTGACTCTTTTCAGAATGTTGCCAGACATGCTCTCCCAGCAAGGAGCAAACTGTCAATCATTTTTGTCAACCAAATGAATTCTCCTTCCTGCTCTTGCAGGCCAAATAGTATCAGCATCAGTGTTTCCCCCTCATGACCCCGTCCAGGTCTTTAATCCAACTAAGGACCTCATCCCAGTAAGACTGCACCATCTTGCATCTCCACCACATATGCCAGTAGTCGGCTCTCGATCCACACTCATGCCAACACATTGGGCTCGCACCTTGGTACATCTTGGAAACACTGGCCAGGTCATACTGCCACCTGTGTAAGGGTTTGATACCATGTAGTTTGTACTGGCAGGAAATGGATGTCTGGGAGGCCCCCGACACATCTTCTGCCATGTCCACAGGGAAAGCTCCCCTCCAGATCTCCCTCCCAGCGCTGTCTCTGCTTGTCTGAGGACCCCCTTTTCATCTCCACTAGGGCCCTGTACCAATTAATCCCCTGGAACCAGACCTGGTGTCTAAGTTCTTCATGAAGGGTGTAAGTTACCTCTGTAATTTCTCTTTCCATCCCTTCCTCATAAACACCCCCTTCAACTGTAGGTATTAGAAGACAGAGAGTGAACCCAGCCCCAATGCCTCTTCCAACTCCTGTATCTTAATGAAATTGCAAGCTCTGCATAACTGTCCTGCCCTTTCCAGACCTGCTTCATACCACATTTGGAACCTCTATGGGTTCGGGATAGTATCCCTGATCCCTGGCACCCAAAGATTACCCTGCAGAGATGGCCAAGTTCTAACGCCAGCCAATCCCACCGCTGTCACCAAATGCTCCAAATGGTGCCCAAGATGGGGGGCCCCCTTATCCTATGCAGTAGTTTCGACCTGCAAACCCATAACCATTCACCAACCGTCGCCGGCCTCAAGTGGTGGTTGTCAAGGCCCATCGATTGCAAGTCTTCCCACTGTCTAAGATGTGGGATAAGGACCCTGAGCTGAGTGGCTTTATAAAACAGATGTATGTCCGGGAGTCCCACCCCCCCACTGTCTTTTGTGAGACTCAATGTTACGTTAGAGCTCTGGGTTTCTTTCCCTGCCAGAGGAACCGTGAGAGAGTACCCCTGGTTGCTTCAAAGTAGTAGTCGGGATCTGTATGGGTAGCATCTAGAACAGATAGAGAATCTTGGGGAGTACAACCATTTTAACGTGTTGAGTCGCTTAATCCAAGAGAAGGTCAGCTTGTTCCATTTCCCAAGGTCTTTCTCCACTACAGTCATCAGGGTGTGCTTCATATAGGCCCTTCAATTCTCTTGTCACAATAATGCCCAATTAGCACAGTGTCCCCATGCTAACCTGCATGCTCAGAAATGAGAACCGTCTGTCCTCTCCATCCCTGCTTTTATCTAATGGGAAAAGGACTGACTTGTCTGTGTTTATTTTAAACCCCGCCATTCAACCATATTTCTCAGTTACCCCCTACTAGGGCCGGGACAGAGGTCAACCGGTTCACCACGTGGAGTAGCATGTCATCCACGTACAGGCCCAGTTTATAAGTCTTCCCCCCCCAACCACAATCCCCTCTACCCGCTGGTACCGTCTCAGTCTATGAACAAGGGGTTCCAGTGAAAGCACAAAAAGAGCAGGGGAAAGTGGTAAACCCTGCCTCGTCCCCCTTCCCAGGCTAAACCACTGCGAATATCCCTCACTAACCAAGACTCAAGCTTTTGGGAGGAGTAAATTGCCATAATACTCTGCAAAAGTCTCTTGCCCAGCCCTATCTTAGTGAGGACTGCCTCAAGGAAATCCCATTCCACCCTATCGAAAGCCTTCTCTGTGTCTACAGAGAGAAGAGTGTGGCCCCCCTGCATCCCCTGGGCCTCAAGTATCATATGCAATGTATTTCTCATGGTGTCCAATCCCTGGCATCCCCTTATAAAACCCACTTGGTCAGACTGAACCAATTTCGGTAAATGAACCTCCAATCTTGCCGCCATGACCCTAGCATAGATTTTGGCATCTATGTTTGGAAGTGAGATTCAGCGATAGGAGCCACAGGATCTAGGGTCCCTGACCTCCTCAGGTATAACCTTAATGAGGGCCTGGACAAAGGAATCAAGTGCTCTCCCAATCTCCATAATATTATTGAAAAGTAGCGTCAAGAAGGGAATCAGGACCACTGAGAAGGTTTTGAAGAAACTCAGGGTGAAACCATAATCACCCGGTGCCTTCCCTAGGCGGAGGCGCCCTATAGCATTCTGGATTTCCTCCCATGTAATTGGGGCATCCCTGCCCTCCGTCTCGGTCCCCTGTAGAGAAAGGAGGTGGTACTCTTTAAGATATTTATCAATCTCTCCCATGGGAGCCTTTTATATAGAACTTTATAGAACAAGGCAAATGCTTCTAAATCCCTTCCGTCGTGTCCACTCCTTCCTTCTCTCTTCCCTCAAACTCAATGACCCATCTCTCGGGCCATTGTCCCTGTAGTCTTGCATCCATAAGAGCCCATCCCGCATCCCCACCCACCCCCTTCTCCCTCCCCTACAGCACTCAAACCCTCCCAGTTACCATCACTAGGTGAGTCCGAGCCACCAAACAAGCCTGAAACCCAGGCCTCAGATCTTTGCACCTCATTGTCGGGTGCCCCCACACCAGCTCTCCAAACTCCAACAAACTCTGTACCAACCAAACATTTTTAAACTTTCTCAAACTTTCTTAAGGACTGCGAAGCAAACTTTTCAGCTCTTTGCGGTCCGTGATGTACATACTCTGATTTCCCATTTTCTCTGATGTTCCCCTAGGGATCACAGCGTATATAGAGTTCCCTTGGACCATCTCTGTGTCATCTCCAGGAATATGTTCAGGATGTATTGGGAGGGGAGGCATTGAGCTTCATAAATTTCCTGGAGCCCAGGATTTAGCTCCTTTTCGGACCATAAGGCACCATCCTCTGTCTCCTCCGTTTTCCCACTGGGGTCCCGGGCGAGTTCTTCCTCACCAAGTAGCTCCCTCGTGGCTCCATTTATTTCTTCCTCCATTACGAGTCTGTACTTCTGCCCATTAAGCTCATAGGACATCGAAAAAGAGAATCCGCTCTGTACGTACACCTTTTCCATTCAACCACTTCGTCAGGGGTAGCGACAATGGCCTCTTTGCGAGGTTGACGGAGGATAGGTCCTGGAAAATAGTAATCCTCACCATTCCCAACAGCAGCGGCCCTCTCATCTTCACCTTCGCCTTGTCCAAGATCTTGAGCCTGTCTTGGCAGTTGTGGAAGCGCACCAATACCGATCTCGGGCCTCCACGTGGGCCACCAGCCCTATGTACACTTTCAATTTCTGTTACGTCAAGCGAGTCATCATCGAAGAGGATTTCTGTGATTTATCTTGAGATTCCTTTCAAACTCTCCCTCTTTTTCCGGAACCCCAATGAACCGGAGGTTGTTCCTCCTTTCGCGATTCTCAAAATCAGCCATCTT
The DNA here is from genome assembly GCF_040938575.1 of Ambystoma mexicanum. Taxonomy (NCBI): domain Eukaryota; kingdom Metazoa; phylum Chordata; class Amphibia; order Caudata; family Ambystomatidae; genus Ambystoma; species Ambystoma mexicanum. The sequence goes on from NC_090939.1 coordinate 686,759,605, forward strand.
TAACACCATCTCAGCTTCCCTTCACTCTATGTCACCCATCCTTACGTACATTTGCGTTTCCAGCGTGTGCAGAGAGGATTGGTTGTGTAACCTCTTGTAACCACTCCTTCATTTTGTCAAGTCTGATGTGGAGTTCCACCCTGGAGCAGGGGCCTCCGGGGACTCACCCCCCCCTATTGGAAGGACCCTGGGAATTTGCCTGGTGTCTCTGAGGGGTGTAGCTGGGGGTGGGTTTCTATTGTGTTCACAGGCGGGTTCCCAGGGACTATCTGGGTGTGTTGGGTCAGGCAGATGTCCAGAGAGATGTTCACACCCTTAGAAAGGCACCAGACCCCCTCTCCAGGGGTCTAATGTCCTCTGTGGCAGGGCTTACCAGGCCGGCACATGCCCGAGTTGGTGGGCCAAACACCTGCGCTATGGCCCCTTGCCCAATGGAGGCCCTGTTTGGGCGCTACCAAACATTTCAGGGATTACCTCTTCCCCTGTCTGCTGCCTCCATACCGCCTTACTTCCAAGTTTGGAGTGAGGCCAAAAGCACAGGGACACAATCTCTGGTCCTCCTTTAACACCTAGGGCCCGTGTGTCCTGGAGGGGAAGACCCCAGTCCCGGCTGGCGACACTCAAGGATCCCTCAGGGTCCGCCGCTCAGCCCGAGTCTCTGTGCAACACCGCTCACGGGTGCCACGTCTCCCTCATCCTCTTTGTGAATTACCCTTTTGGGCCAGCAAGGCGCGCACATGCCCTTAAGGAGAGGGCCTTCACCTTGCGGGCCGTATACTCCTGTCCTCAGCAAGCAGCCTCCTCAATCGTTGTGGCCTGGGCTCCTCAAGCACGGTCCAGACTTCTGTGCCCTGGGGCCGCAGGGAGCCACGAATTTTCTTCTGCACCTGCAGGCGCAGAGGGACAAGAGCATCCCCTTGCCCGCGCACAGGCCAGGCCTCCAGTGACCTCTACCAACCTTCAGGGGTCTCCCAGGTGGGACTCTGCACACAGTCTCCCTGCAGTGCAGGAGCACCCCCATTGCCGAGAGGGAAAGGGCCAGAGCCGGGGCCCCCGCTTCAGCATCCGGCCGTGCTCTCCTTGCAATGTCTCTGTACCAGTAGAAGTGCGGGCAGCAGCCGCTTAGGGCCTTCACCCTTCATTTTCACTTTTGCCCCGTTGAGGAAGAAGGCTAGTTCTTCGGCTTTGGTGTACCGATTTCCTCCAGGTTTCGGTCTATAAGGAACCTCTTAGTTCATTTGTGCTTACCTGGCACTGTTTCACCATGTTGGCGGCCATAAGTGGGGGCACACTCACTGTTAAGGGGCCTGGGTGACGGAGGAACGCATTCAGGAGTCTTGCATCCACACTCCCCATGGTGGCCACCCAGTCTTTTTTTTAAACAGTATATTTCAAGTTGTTTTAAACTGATTTCATAGCCAGTTTTACTCAAGTGTATTGCAATACGTATCGAAATTCTAAATTATAATTAGGCAATGGTGTCACCACAAAAGCAAAGTGTCTGGCAATGGAAGAGTTCACATTCTTATTCTGGATATGTAATTTGTGTTCATCCATATGAATTTTAGTTGGTCAAGTTGTTTCTTTTATATACCGCAATCCCCAGGAAAACTAAAGCATAAAGACTCACCAGTGCGTGCAGTTGGTTATCGAAGTAAACATATCTTAAAGAGGCTTTGTAAGGAATAGACAAATCGGGTTCCATATATTGGACTTCAAAGTCAACAAACAGACCTGCCCTTATATGGCCCTGCAGTCTGACCCTATCCTGAACATGTCACTTCCGTGTAACCTTTCCTGCCCCTTATACTAACAATGGGGACCCTTGTACCACGTGTGAGGCCTTCCTCGGCCTTCAGTTCCTTACAAGTAGTCATGTGATGCTCTCATTCTGGGTCAATGGTTCAGGTGATCATTCATGGCAGGTAGCACTTTATAGATAGCCAACTTCTTCATTTCCCCACATGTCAAAATAGCACATAATATATAGTGATTCGGAGCAATGCCACATCACTGATACCCCCACCCCCAGGGTCTACCAATGTCAACATGGTGAAAGGTGTTAACTGGGCTTGTTTTCCAGTTCATGAATGAGCAATATTGAGACTTTCATCACATTGCATTCTAAGCACTTTCTATCACATTATTACACACTGATCACCTTACAACTTGGTGGTGTCAAAAATTATTGTGAGACTACAAGAGAAAGCGTGTCCGTTTTAACCAGCATATTCGAAACGTTTTTTCTGATGCCTGTGTGCAAACAATAGTTTATGTACTGTGAGTGAGCCCATCTCATCCTCCATCTGAGTAATATGACATTTTTTTGGGATGATGTGTTTGCATTTGCCACCTCGTGGAACCTAATATGAATGCATACTAGCCTCTGTTCTTGTAGTTATGATGTCTGCATTGTTGGTAGGACTTTTGCTCTAGTTGTGGTCAAAATTCATTTTAGTTCATATTTGTTGTCTACAGGTTAGACTGTAAGCTTGCTGTTGAAAAGCTTGCACCATCTTCTTTGATGCTGGCATGACTGTCATTCTGATTAGCTCGGAAGAAAAAAATCCATAGGATTCGGTTTATAAACAAAGTATCAAAAAGGATTTATTGTGCCTGATACATCATTTAAACACACAAGTTAATTGTGATTTAATCCACACTTTGAATGTTACTTACATTGCAGGAATGTTAAGAATATACAATTCAATACAATTCATCCAAATAACAATCAATAATTTACTAATTCGTCCACAAGCAGCTGTCACACATCCATACACACATACCAAACAACACTACATATATGGAAAAACCTGGTAGAAATCATGGCTAATGAATTTGATGTTTAAGGTGCAATCAATGTACATGAGCACTATAATTGAAAATGCGATCTACTCCTGGGGTTTGTCAAGTAAATGTCCAACACGACCTCATCCCCAATTTCTCGACCGGTTTCGACGTATTTACATCATTTAGCAACGTCTTCGTCAGGAGACAAGTATACACTCTTGTAGCAAGCAAGAAGGGGCTGCTGTTCGGAGTATCAGAGGCTTCTGCATTTAAGGCACATCAGAGCTGGAGTCCGCGCCAAATCACGTGATGATGAAAAAATGGTGGCCCGAAAAATGAATCAATCGTGATTCCCGAAGGCGTGCCGTCACCTAAGGCCGTAGTCCAACCGGGGTCTGAAGACTGTGCTGGCATTACAGACATCGTATTCCACTTCTGTCCACTTCTTCGGGCTACTCGTCCGACACCGCAGCGGAAAAGAGCCAGAGTCTCTGAACAAGTGTCTGACAGCTGATGTTGTCAGCATGCAGGTACCTTTCTATCATTCTGAACCGTCTTAAAAAAATGACTAAACGGTACTGGCTGTTTCTTGGATGATGGATGCCAAGAAGAAGCCAATAGCAATGTGCACTATGGAGAAAATATAAATTCCTGCTCACCAATGGCTGGTCCGGATTAACTATGGAACAAAATGTTCAGATGCACAAGTCCACGGCCCACCCTCCACTCACAAAAGGCCCTCCAAAGTACAGGTGAGTTTTGTAACTTTGCTTTTTTTTAACTTAAAATCACAATTTTTTGTCTTTTAGACAAGCCTGTGCAGTTGTCTTCCCTCCAATTAAAAACATATTAACCGAACTATGAGTGCTCCATCTCCTCTCCAGCTCTGTAGGACCCAACTTTGCTACAAATAGAATTCGTATTTTCTATTAATGTGATGCTATAAGACAAAGAGAAAAGAGCCCTCACCATGTCAGCAATTGTGCTACACAAGAACCTATTGCTTTAAATCATCTATATATTTTAAAGGGCAAATAGAATAATGCAACTGAAAATCTAGCTTCTTTTTATTTTCATATGAATTGAGACAGACAGACAGCAACTTCTAGGGTCTGCTCCCTAGCAGCATGCACCATACTCTGCCTTCAGACAACTTATCTGTCTGCCAATCAATACATTTTCTATCACTTCTCAAAAGTACTATTGACAAGAAAGGTTGTCTCTGCCACAGATATCAGATCTCTAAAAAGGACCGTCATTTTATGTTGCCAACGATAAAAAAGTCAATCCATTAAGTTTGTATGGCATTGTAAGTAAATGAGTTCGGAAGCACTATAGGTCACATAGGTCGAGGACCGCCAGAAAGTGTTAAAGTAGGGAAACATTTAGCCTGCAATGTATTTGGCTGTGCTCCACAAAAGTGGCAACACATGGGAAAAGCGGGTCAGGCCTCTGGAAGGAAAGTCCAGAGGGCAGATTCTAGACAAAATAGCACCCTAGACAAAACACCAGGCTTTACCCCTATACTGGGACCCTCACAGTGCAAACTCCACCAACATGGTAACATGATTTCAATATAAACAAAATATAGCTCTATTAATTTGCAATATTGTATTACAAATGAATAAGCAGACACAGAAAAGTAGACAGGGTAATCTGTGGTTTTGTCAACCACAGTGACCTCAACTACCTTTTGGCTGACTCTTTTAGTCGGTCGACCAACATACATACATATGTATGTTAATGGGGGCATGGGTTAGAGAGGGTCAGGTGTGGTGGGGAGGGGTGTTTATGGGCAGGCTTCCCCATTAAAAAAAACATACAGCAAACAGGAGTCGAAGAAAAGGTCTTCGACGTAAGTGTGTATGATGAAACACCATAGAACCACTAGAAATAAAACATTCACCTTTGTTATCTCAGGTGGGTTGTTACAGGTTTATGGGTGTGACCCTGCCAGAGCAGCACAGTGACCGCACTCAACCTGGGGTGGGCAACCTACCAGGGCATACCGGAACCAGACCTAACTCAGGGGTGCTGAGGGAGAGTTGAGAGGGGCACCTGGCTCCCCAGCATGTTTGGCGTTGCATTTGCTGATTGATACCACTCTCCCTGTCCAGGTGCTAAGAACCCCCTGTCCTGGCCATGGGTCCCTCTACAATGTTTCAGATGGTTCCACAGAGGCATGGAGATCTGAGTGGCCAGGTATCCCGGCATTAGACCCACAGACTGCAGCTGCCAGCATGCACCAAGCGCCTTATAAAATTGTACTGTCCAGTGAACTGGGGGGAAAGCACCGTCCAGGGACCAACAGCAAGGACCGACAACATTGGGGCCCAACAGAAGTTATACCGATTATGCCACCATAAGCAGCAGGAGACCAGAAAGAGAGAAATGATTGCCCTGTTGTATGTGGGCTGTCTCAATGAAATTGTACATCTAACACTTGCCTTGAGATCCCCAAACATACTACAAGGAGCACAATTGAACAGGGGCAGCACCAGCAGAGCCTGAACCAGCAGGCAGCTTTAGAGTAGAATGAGAGAGCAGAAAACACTCCCGAAAATATTCTATGGACAGTAAATTGCCTGATACAGGAAGAGGAGAAGGCGGACACAGAGCAAGCTATGCCAAGAACAGTATTAACCAGGATAAGAAAATGGAGGCTGAAAGAGGAGTGTGCCTAAAGCCCATCATCAAGTTTCCCAGGAAAAACTACAACCTACAACACAAAGAGATAGGGGTGATTTGGTTTAGACAAAGAAAGGATTGATCCAATGAGGCAGCTGACCTTAGTACTCAATGAGAGCCCAGGGAAGTTTCAGACAGAAAGGGCAGGGCTAGTAAAACCCAGGAAAGTCAGTGTTCAGAGAGAGTTGTTTGAATGAAATCAGAGGAGGTGCAGGAGCACAAGGAGAATAGAGTGGAACAGGTGGAGAATTAGCTGATTGGTGCCAATTTTATGTAACCGAATGATCGAGGGTCATTTTGGAAGAGGAGAGGAGGGTTGAGAGTAGAAGTGAGAGACTGTGAAAGGTGGAGTAAAAGGAGAGGGAGAATAGTGATGAAGAGTGGGGGGATCAATAAGAGGACACACGCAGGATAGTGATGATTGAGAGGAGGGGCAGAGGAGGTGGGGAGAACAATGAGAAGAAGTATGAGGAGGAGAGGAAAGGGAGGATGAGTGCGAGGGGGGAGAGTAAAAAGGGGAGGGAAAACAGTAAGGAGGAGTGATAGAAGGAGTAAAGGAGGTGAGAAGGAGGATGGTTAGGAAGAGGGGGATGGAGTAGCAAGAGAGTATGGTATTGGGAGGAGTAGAAGGAAGAGAGTGTGAAGAGTGGAAACGTGGATGGAGGTAGGATGGGATTGAGAAGAAAAGACAGAGTCGCCACAAGAGGAGTCATCCACTTATGAATTGCCAGGGAGAATGAGAGAGATAAGTCCATGGCCTTGAGGGATAAATATGGGTGGAGAAAGATTAGGCAGCTGGTGAGGGGTAAACCCGGGATAGGGAGGCAGTAGACCCTGCGGAAGAGGGACAGATTTAAGGAAGCACCTCTATACCTAGAGCTACACCCTTGTATACAAGTAGCCCTAAATAACCATACATTACTGTCTTGGTCTTAGAGATATATTGATGACTTGTCACAACATTCATTGTCTATTGGACAATCTCCTAGAATTTGCTGCTGCAAAGTGTTTATTGCTATTGCAAAATCTATGTTTGAGATGATGTTATTCTCAATTGAATGTATAGTAGAAATATGAGAGTAGACTTGGCCATTTCTGCTAATAAACACACATGTCAAAGCACCACCCAGTCACCCAGTAGCCATCTCTTGAAGTTCGCCTCCATTTCTGAACCAGTATGTAATTCATTGTGAGAATGCAAATCAGCCAAAAAACATAATTTCTTCTCAATGTGAGAAAAATGTATTTATCCTTTAGTGCAGGACTATTGTACACATAGCATTATCATTATATGTAGCGTTATCAACCCAAGCAGATATTTCTCAAGCATTCAGACAACCATATACACGTGGTATTGGGTCCTTTTCCTGTACTCTATAGATCATGAGTAAAAAAAGGCAGAAAACATTTGCCCGCAAGCGCTCAAAGCCTTCCGACCCACCTGCCAAGCCATGCTCCTCACTGCACATGAGTGCGTACAATGGCTGACCAGGTAAGTGTGTTCATGTGTGTGTATGGGTGTGTGTGTGTGTGGGGGGGGGCTGCAGTGAGGGGGAGAGGAGGGACAGAGGGAGGGGCATTGGGCACAACATTTGTTTGTGGGGGAAGAGAGGGAGCAGGGGAGCAAAGGGGATTTCGAGGACTGAAGCCGCTGATTCAAAAAGGTGGGGATGGGGTACAGGTGGGTGAGCAGCTTCCATGGGGTTCCGACTGGTGAATCACCCCAAAATTTTGATAACCCTGTCCATTGAAGGCCACATAAAATTGACCTAAAAAAACAGCCGTTTTTCTATAAACTCTTAAACAGTCGGCATTATGACATAGACCCAGTACGTGTTTCACTCTGAGTGCGGATCATCCATGTGGTGCAGTCTGACATTGTTCTTCTTCTCTTCTTTTTGTTAATGTTTCATGGAGCCTTTCCCATTAGATATGACGATGTATACCCCTTGCATATGTTTGTACATGCAGTGTTCCTTGTCTCTTTCTAGTATAAACTGAAACAAGTCCTTATCGGTTTTCCCTTCCCTGTTTGTCTTCCACCCTTAAAACATAGATTTCGGTCCCGCAATTACTCCTAGAATTGTCAAAGTGTTGAGAAGGGTATATTTTTTGGATCTTGCAATGTTCAAATTCCATAATATAATGTGTCTTTGTGATTAGAGCATTGGAGCGTGCTCATCAAACACTACTGAAGTTATGCTGTGTTTAAAATAAGTATGACGAAAACTCTACTACCTCAAATGTGAGAGTAGAATAGGCCCATTTAATCAACAAGCACACATGAGTTCCACCTAGTAGCCAACCCTGGAAGTCCCCCTCCAGTTCTGAACCACTGAGCAAAGCATTCTGGGCATGCAAATTAGCCAAAAAAACATACATGTTTGCTCCATGTGTGAAAAGAGTTTTTGTCGAGATCCACATGTCAATCTTTCGCTCTTTACAGGATGGTAAAATATGCATTATAATGGTATTGGCACCTAATAGCAAGAGAGATCAATTCAAATATACTTCACAATTCCTTTTCATCCTACTTTTCCAGTATTTTTATAAAGTGCTGCAGTGAATGCTGGTAAACAGTAGCCCTCAAGCACTAGCAAAACATCGAGGACTGTGAAGTTTATGAATATCACCTATGTCAAGATGATGAGATAGCTCAACAGTTACATATTCCAATCCCAGTTACACAACTCTGGATGTTAAGGTATCTGCTGCAGAGATCAGTGTGTATCCTGTTGATCGCAGGTTTCAATCCTAGTAAGATAGATCAGATGGCTAATGCATTTGCTAAAGTGATGCTCTCAGTGACTTGGGCCCTACCAAACGAGTGCACACCGGACCCCAGAAGCTTAATCCAGTTCTGGTAATTGTAATGTTTATACCCAGATAGTTAATGGTTGTAGTTGAGATATTAATCATAAATCTAATGATAATGCCATATATTAGGCCATTTGCAAGTTATTGCCATTGTATAACTAGGTTTAAGCACTAAGGGTACTGCCATTATATTTCCAGGTACTCACATGACATGCCATGTATTGAGATAACATGGCCAGGTTATCCCAAGAAATTGCAGTTATTTCTATCAAATGCTCAGGAAGTCTTACGATTGTGAAGGCAATGCAAACAGGAACGGAACGCCAAAGAGCTACAGCATGCCCTTCCTAAACATGTTTTGCCAGGCAAATCTGGCCAAACCTGTTTATCCAAATCCCTTTAGAGTTAGGGAAGTTCCATGGATCCCCAATACAGTGAAAATTCAGGTGATTCAGGATTCTGACAAATATTTCAGCCCAGACTTTCTGACATGTTGTATTGGGAAAGAACTACAAATTCTATTGAACCGCATGATAGTAAAATAGGAGATCGCCTACGGGCAGCATGACAGCTAGTTACTTATGTTCACCACTCAGTTCATGAGTTGTTGTACAGCGTTGCATGAAGACCCATGGGAAGGTCATAAAAGAAGACACATGCTCAAATGGGTTTTGCCAACTCATTGACAAAAACTAGTATTATGATCTTGATAAATTAAAAGCTTTTTTTTAAATGTAATGTTTAACTGATGGCTGGTGTGTCGCTTATGAATAATACTTTTTTTTTTACATTGTACAAAATGAAATGTACCACATTTCTTGTAACATTGAACTGTTAAGACATTTGTCTAACATACTAGACACATCATATTGGAAGAAAGGATGTAGTGAAGAATTCCAGGATAGCCCAGAAAAAATAATTCTTCTAAAGGATTCACAAGCTTCTCACACATGTATATATTAGCAAGTGGAAAATTGCTGACCATTCATCCTTAATCGCCTTATTAAGAAGTACATTAACAACCAAGAAAGAGGAGCTGTCAGACTCTGTAAGCAACTTCAGGCCCTATCAAGTGAATCAATCTTAATCAACAATCCAATGAATGCACCCTGTGCCTGAACAGGGCATTCGGGAAAATATCTTCTTTACGAGCAGCCTTGGTATCAGGCAAATGGCTGCTGCTCACTTGTCATAGAAAGTATGTGGATCATTGGCAGCTGGGGCATTTTATAACTGGAGGGCTGTAAATATTTCTCAGTAGTCAGCGCAAGTGACCTAACATAGAGGGTTGAAGCTAACAATTGGGAGACCAGAGTGTTCTTACCGCAAACAAAAACATTGAAGTAATGATTTAAAATGCTGCATTTGACAGCACAGTTTCTAGTCATGCAATGTATAATCGGATCAGTCGAGTAACACATGAAAAAATCCAATATATTCCGGGCCTCCAGCAGTACCTAGGAGCATTTTTCAATCCATTTCCTTGATACCTGTGCCCACAATTTATGCCAGTATTGCCACTGGAAGAACACATTCTTGTTAGTCATACCAATGCAAGCATTTCAATGATAGCGTGCACACCACTTTTAATTATCCTCTATGAACACACCATATAAAGAATTGATCCACTTCTGGTGCACCTAGAAAACATCTGTTGGCTACTCAAATCTGAACCGCAATCAAATCACATCAACGCCCCATATTCGCATGTAGTTTTCCAAGGTGCACTCCCATCAGGTTAAATCCCTTCCTATTAGTTACTCACTTCAAGTTATTTTATTATACAATCCATTTAATAGACAATGTCTAGAATCAACTGCTCACTCGTTTCATTGAATAATTTTTTCATGATTCATGAACATTCACAAATTTAATTTCTTCATACACACAAAAAATAATTTTCATTATTCAACATAAAATGCATTTTCATTAACACAATATCTTTCAACAGCTAATGATCAATTCTTTAGTGAAACAGCTGCATGATAATCCAATTCCTTTGGTACAATTCTTAACTGATCAAAAGTTGTTAGCAGAATTCCTTCTTCTACTGTCTGCTCATATTCTAGATATGTTATCCTTTCAGGAGCCTCTCTGATTGGTCATCCTATAAAATAACCAAAAACATAAGGTTTCATTGAGATAATCTTTACATTTTGTGTTAATCCCTAAATTCCATATTGGTATGAGTTCACTGACCGCATGTGCAGCTCATCATATCTTCCTTTTCTCATGTCACCAGGATTATTACTGAAACAATATTAAAAATCAGATCTTTAAGAATTATTTCTTTCTCTTAGCTTCCTGATTTATTTGCTTGAATAATCTCAAAAATTCAATTCTTACCTAATGTTCCTGAAGTCCTTATTTTTCCTTTTTTCATATCCTATGTTCCTTGCATTGACTGTTCAATATATCACCTTTTCAGTAGAGTTTTATCCTGTCCAATGAATGTGTCGCAATTAGTATCATTCTAACTTTCATATATATTAAACCATTCTCTCCCCACTCCTAATCTATCTCACCTGGATCGATAAGATGTTTTCCTATGATAATTCAGTGTACTTACGACTGTCTGGTAGAAAACGCAGGTTTCATATTATTCAAAATGGTGTCATGTCACACCACGTTATGTGATGCGTGAAGTCATCCATACAATATGTTAATTTCATCATCGCTATCCATAGCGGTTTCTTCCTTATCCATACTGATAAGCTGTTATTACTATACTTCACGCAAATCCATAGTGATCTTGATCTATATTCTGTTTGCATACGTTGCATGCTATTCTCAAAAAATCTCATGAATACTTTGAATGAATGTAACCAACCTTTTAAAAAAAATGTATGTTATCCTTCACATAGGTACTACTGTATTCTATTAAAGGCTATATCACCCTATGTACATATTGAGGCATTGAATGCAACAGAAGTAATTCATGGATTACACACAACACAAGCTCATTTTTGACCAATGTTTAACCAATTACACCGATATTTATTATGTTATCAAAAATGCACAGCTCCACCCTACTGATGAAGTCCATCCAGGCCGAAACACTCGTCTGGGGTTGCTGTTGGTACTCTTGTTCAGAGGAGAATTGCCTAGCATTTTGGGGCTGGACTGCCCAAGGGCAGGACAAAGCCTGAAATGTTTTGGATATTTCTCCCCTGTGAAAGATAGTGAGCTAAAGAATATGGGTAAGGATCTCGTAACCGGGACTAATGTCCGGCAGAGGGACTCCAAGGACACCCCTTGTTTTTTGCATCATTTAAGTAACTTTGGGTCTCACCCTAAGTTACTAGGGGAATCCAGACGTGGACCCCGTGCTCACTATTCTTTGAGAGGCACAGTTTCACCCTACTAATGATATCCATCTAGGCCGAAATAAGTGTCTGGATTGCTGTTGGAACTCTTGTTCAGAGGAGAAGTGCCTAGAATTTTGGTGCTGGACTGCCCCAGGGCAGCACACAGTCTGATATGTTTGGGATATTTCTCCTCTGTGAAAGATAGTGAGCTAAAGAATCTGGGTAAGGCTCTTGTAACCAGGACTAATGTCCGGCAGAGGGACTCCCAGGACCCCCCTTGTTTTTTGAGAAAGAGAAATGGGCCGTAGAGGAGTGGATGCGGGGCGAAGAGGAAGTGGCTGCCAGGGAAGAAGATGGCAGTGACGTAGCAGAGAGCAATAACATTAAATTAATGTACAGATTTGAGTACAGTTATGGGACCGAAAGACTTAACAGTGGTGCTGGAAGACGTACATCTATATGCTGCTCCCCAAAAAGATCCAAGTATTTAAAAATGTGTGGCAGGGATCCCACTGCTGAAGGAAAGATTACTTGATCAAAATAGACCGTTGAGACCAAAAAAGTAAATTCTATTCAAGTAAATTCTATTGAGCAATTGGAGGTACCTGCCTGGAAAGGAATAGTAATTGACTGTAATTGGGCTTGCTCCAATTTCAGATCTCTCACGGAATCAATTGAACTGTATTCCAATCACACGCTAGACTTTCTAATTGAGCGAATGTGGCTGGGAGACCTTCCCCAGCTAACAGAGAGCCTCTTGTTCTCGCGATTTAAGCAGATTCAGTTCCTTTTTGTAGTGCGTGGCGACGGGGACGAAGCCGTTCTTGGCGCCAAAAAGAGGTTCAGTGCTGCAGTAAGAGGGAAAAATGACTAACAACTAATATTGCCTGTTTTCTGCAACTGTTTACCCTCTTGTGAAGATGAGGCCTTTTTTATTCCAGTGGACTGCGTGCTGCAGAGGCTGTCTGTGAGAATGTGTCTTTCCTATTGCACATGTTTCAGAGGCTGTTTTTTTTTTACTTCGCATTTAATTGAAGCTGGTTTCTTCACGTACTGCTAGCACTGTCTATGGATATGTTCAGGTGAAGGTAATGCAACATAAAATCTGGCTTTGCGGACACATTCACAACATTTTCACGTGTGTTCCTTCATTTCTTTTGGTATCACTATTTTGGCATTTTGCGCTGATGTGTGTGTGACTTTTATTTTCAATATTTCAAAAAGACACATATCCCGCCCCTGACTAAAGAGCGTCAGCTAGCACCATGTTTCCTTTTGATCAAGGTCATGATTACTAACTGGAGCTCCTTCAGGTGAAGGCGGTCCTGTAAACTAATGTTGAAAACTGAGAAATGTTCACTCAGAACATTAAAGGAAGATTTTTGTGTGGGGCTAGAGCGCTGAGAGTAGGAACAAATAAGGGACATATTTTTCAAGAAATAATTCAGATCTAAAATTCAGCTCCATATGATAAAGTGCATGTGATGCATAATATTTAAACGCTGCCACAAAACCCTAAAGAGCTGGTTCTAACCAGCAGACATTATTCACAAAATCCCTCGGATGAAAGCGAAAGATGTCCTACTGCATCTGGCATGACCGCAAGAAAACAGATTGAAAAGGATTGAAATGCATGTATTCCAGGCTACTCTAGAGGAAAGAAGAAACACTCTTGGGAGGATAGCTCGGGGGCAACGCGCTCGCCTTGGAAGAAAGATGGCGTGGAGAAACACAGGTTTGATCCCCGGGTCTGCGCTTAGAAACCTCTGAATATTAAGCGCGTTATAAATAACCAATCATAATAGGCCCGATGGGAAAAGATTTGCAGTGTTGCAAATCAAGAAAATTTAACAATAGATAAATGATGACAGGGTGCGGTGTGTGTATAGTCAAACACTTTTACCAATACAAAATATTCATTTGATTTATAAAAAATTCAAATAAATCATCAGAAAGATCACAACCCCAATTCAATAGTTATTTCCCTTTCTACCCATAGCCCAAATAGACACCCATACTAATGTATAAGTGTTGGTATGAATATGGTACGTATGAGTTACGAATGAAAAGCTGAATGGAAAAGAACTATACACTTGGATTTGTGATCTTTCTGATGATTTATTTGAATTATTTAATGAGATGAAACGAATAGTTTGTATTGCTAAACGTTTTTGACTATACACACACGGCACCCTGTCATCTTTTATCTATTGGTCAATTTTCGCTATTTATATATACTCTCACCTGGAGGACCATAGATTTATACCAGGTGCCCTTTAAGTTTATCTGTGTGGCAAATCAAGACATGCACTGAGCATCTCAGATGTGCTTGTGCTAGCTCAGACCCGCTTCTCCAAGCCTAAATCTGGAGCTGCCTGGAGCAAATCTTTGAGAATCACATTTGCACATAAGCATCTCAAACAAGCTCAAGCCAGCCTCTGATTTGCTCCTCTTTAAAGGTTTGTGAATAAGATATAAGGTAACGGGAGCAAATCTGAGATGCACAAGCCATTTCCTGATTTACTTACAGTGGAAATCTTTTTGAATGAGGCCCGATGTCTCTGTGTCTGGTGAGAAAGGAGCACCATTAGGAATACAATCATGAGGCTGATGCAATAAACATTAACTAAAAAACGACTTTTCCCATGAAACCTCGGGAAAAATGATTCGTTTCAGAATCAGAAGTCCTTAGATAGGCCCTGTGATCTCTCCTGCCAATCCTGTCAGCGTAACCAGCCTAACCATCTCATCCTCTCTCCTCTTTTTTTTGCTGCCCAGGATCAGTGTTCTTTTTCTGTTGGCTAAAAGTGTTTTTCTTTTACTGAACTTACACTATTGGTTTTTGTGCTTTCTGTATTGGGGGTATTGTGGAGGGACTCATTCTTGGGCTGTGTCTAATGCCCTGTGGGAGCCCCCGACTTGACAATGCCTGGATTGAGTTCCTTGCCCTCCTATTGCCGCACAGGTTTAGGTCCTTTCTCTCCCTTTCACATATCGGCAAGGACTGCTGCAGAAGCACGGGTGTTGCAAGTTCTGTAAAAGATTCTGGGCTACACTACTGTCAGATCGTTAGGGACTCGGGGCTAGCTAGCCATTTGGTTGTAGCCCCTTAGCTTCTATCCGAGACTACAACCAAAAGATACGGGCCTATAGCCCCCCTCGACCCCACCGCATCCCTCCCTTGCAACGCCTCTGTGCAGAAGGGTGTGCTGATGTGTGGATAGTGACTGCTATACTGTGGGTTCCTGCGGCTCTCTGCTCCCACACCATCAGCGGGACCCGATGATCGGAGCACTGGGCTGCTGTGATGCTGGAAATGAAAAGGGGCGTTGCCCAGTAGAAGAGAGATGGAAATGCTCACACATTGCTCATTGGGGCAGCGCCTGTTTGCTGAGCATCCGCAGGGATCTGACAGTATCTGAAATCCGGCAGTGATGCCTTCAGTGTACAACACAGTTGTAGCGCTGCACTGTTAGAAATGCTTACATTTGTACATTATAAGGTATCTGTGGGGCAAAATCCCCTATCACAACGGTTCTATGATCTTTGGCTCACCAGATGGTTTGGGCTACAACTCCTATGTGATGGAACCAGCACAGTCAACAGTGAGAGATCATAAGACTAATAGTCCAATGCATCTGAAAAGGTACAGTTTTCAGACCATGCCACTAGCAAGACCGTGTTGGCTGAAGTCCACATGGAAGATATATTAATACTGTAAGTCACACATCAGTGAGTAGAGAAAGCCCCTGGAGGGGAGGGGCTGGACGATTTCCTATATAGGGCTGTCACCCTCAGTTTAAGGAGGATCATAGTTATATATCACATTTCATCTGGTCATGGTCGGAGGAGTGCTTTGCGGTCCAATAAATTCAGACTGGCATAAGGCCACACTCAGGCATCGGACTGATGCACCATGTCATTAGGTGAAAGTTAACAGGTGTCTAGTTCAATGGGATTGGGAGATGATGTGATATGATAAGTCATTTATAACGTGCCTGTACAGATGTGTGGGGATGATGGACAGTTGGGGTAGTCATTGTAGTAATTGCAGTAGTCATTGCAGAGTGCTGAGAAGTGCTGAAAAAGAGGTGGGTTTCCATACCCCTGGAACTCTTGGGTTTGCTGAGAGACATTTCCACTGGATGGTACCTTATACATGTAAAGTTATTCCACCATAGCCCTTTAATTTGGTCTAGCTGATATAGAGTTAATTAAAGCTAGCTGATCTCACGTGTCTGGATCACCAATAAGGTTATACCATATTGGAGTTGAGAGCTGGAGTGCTGCTACTGAGGGATATGTAAACTAGTCACAGCACTTTGAATAGAGTTATTTCTCTAATCGATACATCAGTGCTGGTGTGAAGTGCATGAGTTTTTTAATTTAATTTTATCTGGGAGGTTGTGTTTTTACGCCATATTACCACATTGAATTATTTATTAAAGATATGTTAATGGCAAATATAGGTAAGGACACTCAGCTCAATCATAAAATCCGACCCATGAAGGTTAATAACAGGAATGTTTTTCGCCCCCTTACTTTTTGATTTTTATGTGCAGAACTCCTTGAGTGTTTTTCTAATATTAACACAAAGCCTGACCAGGTTTGGTTTATATCAGGTTGTCGTTTTCTTGCAAACAATATGATCCTGTTGGATTGTACTCCAATCAGGTTTCATAGGCCCTTGAGTGCGTTCATTGATTTTTATATTGCTGATTATATCCAGATAACTATTCTAAAGTAAGACACACTATATAACATATGTTGCAGTGTGAGATACACCACCTGTGCCTTTGTGTCATTTGTATCTCCACGCTTAATTGCAGGTTATTGAGCTTGGATCTTAGGCTTAAATCTGACATTTTCCAGACTGCCAACAACCATACTAGATGGCCTGCGGTAGCAGCTGTGTAGTTATGGTTAACTTGCTCAACCCAAAGGAAGAGCACTTTTTGGGCGGCTTATAACTTTGCCCCCCCATGGACGAATCCTCACAACACTTAGTAATAAATGTACATGGCCCGGTCAGATTGATTCTACAAAGTTTGGTGAGGTTTCGTGCAGTCAGGTCCCAAAATGTGTGGTTTTTTCCCCATAGACGCAATGGAGAAAAAAAGATTGCTGATGCCTACAGCCCAAACCGCTGGATGGATTTTCAACAAATTTGCAGCAGGAGTGGTGGCCTGGTCCCAAAAGCATGCTTTCGTAAATTTGGTGTAAATCCGTCCAATGTTTTAAAAAAAAAAATATCCAAAAAACAGATACAAAAAATGTTGATATCTGGGTTCAGTCCATGGACTCACTTCCCTGTTTGGTCCGTGGACGGACCTCTGATTTGTCCAGAAGGTGGTGTGATGTCCACGGACATCAGATGTGCCTTTTGATTGCATGGTGAAAAGCATGAGGTGCGTAATATTTTTGGGAAACACCCGCTATGTTGGATTCCCAGACAGCGGTCGTTGTCCACGAACATTGCAGTAAAAACTTATTAAAAACCACAACATTGCACTTATCAAACTAATGAAACAATCTCTGGGGAGTTGAGGGGTGATGAGGTTGGGGTGGGATATGGCCATAAAAAACAAAAACCAGACGGTTTTTATGTCAGATGTCTGTGAACTGTTTGGGGACAGCCCTGTGATGTTCGCGAACATCTCAGATATTCGTGGGCATCCATACATATTTTTGTATTACAGGGTTGGTGGAAAGCAGTTTTTGGATGGTGTATAACTTTGGCGCCACAAAGATTAGGAACACCCTCAGACATTGGCGCCACTCAATGAAACTGCATGAAATGTTGTGATGTTATTTTTATTTTAATTTTTTAATTTGATTGTTTTGTTTAAATAAATCAACC
This sequence comes from Ambystoma mexicanum, assembly GCF_040938575.1. Classification (NCBI taxonomy): domain Eukaryota; kingdom Metazoa; phylum Chordata; class Amphibia; order Caudata; family Ambystomatidae; genus Ambystoma; species Ambystoma mexicanum. Next base: position 686,777,068 of record NC_090939.1, read on the forward strand.
TTTCAATAATAAAGTACATATAATAAACATTTGCATAAAATCAGAAAATCTGCAGATATAACAGTTTTGACAGTAAAAGATCTACAACAAATGGTGGTATATTAAAAGACTTGTAGTAGCATAACATACATAATAATCCCTTGATCACATCAGCAAACTAATGCAGGGCTGAATTACATCGATTTAAATGTAAACACTCTTCGGGCCTCCTTGGTTAACATGCTTTTAATACTAAACCTAGGATCAGTAGTTGTAAAAAATGGAGTACTGCCAGGGTCACTGAAATCCAGCGTCTGCTAAACAGCTCCATCCATAATGTTTCAGGAGTCATAAGCTTAAAATCTTTAAAAAATGTGTACAGATAGGTTTTTCGTAATTTAAAAAGGGCTGGGCAATAAATAAGGGTGTGCTTTAGGGCTTCTGGTTCGGAAATATTATTACAGTGGCGACAGTCTCTATCAGCTGCTGTTGCTTTTGTCCTTGTTCCTGAGTGATTCCTAGTTGGCCATATGTGTAATCTGAATCGAAGGAACAATGACCATTCCTTTGTGGATGGAAATTTCAAAAGGTATAGTTCCGGGTTGTTCATAGATTTTAGGTTGAAATGTCGATTTTCGCAACATTGATATTTTTGCTACATTTGCCACGTATTCTGCCAATCATACGACCATAGTTTTACATTTTGCCTTATTAGGGTTTTTCATTAATAGATCAATTCATTGCTATACAAACCCAGGGTATGAATGAGTTGTCGAAATCAGGGGTTATTAGTTTGACTATGATCCCTATCACAGAGTCAGTTTTTGGAGATAAGAGGCATTTTCGACAGAGTGTTAACAATTTCCAAATTACAATTATGTTCAGTGATAGCAGGCCTAATTCATATCTTATGATCTCCATGTGCACAGAAGATGGCAACATTAATATATTCTTTCCAGAAAAGTCCAATTTGTTTACAATATTTCAGTCCCTTATAATGTCTAAACTCTGCTCTGTATTTAACTATGGGGGTTACTTTCTGTTTATAATATATAATTACTGTTTTATGTGTAAATTTGCCAAATTTCCTGTGTATTTGTCTTGCTTGCAAAATTGCAGTTTGAATTGTTGCTCTCAGGTCTATGTGATATGGTAGATCAGCCAGATTGTTTTTAGCGTTTAATCCCAAATATCGGTATTCTCTTATTGTCTCAGTAGTTTGATAGATTGTCCATATAAAGCACCGTTTGTTTTTAGTACTAGGGCAAATGAGGATTTCAGTTTTTTCTAAGTGTATAGTAAGGTGGTGATTGGTAGCATAATTTTGTAGGGCTTGTAAAAGATTTTCTAGCCCTATCAGAGTGTTTGACATCAAGACAAGATAATCGGCATGAAGTAACCATGACAAAAGGCTAGTGCCGATCTTAGGAGAATCTGAGCGTATGTCTTTCAGGGATTTACCAATGTCAGCAATAACGAAATTAAACAGGCTTGCGACCAGAATACATCCTTGTTTAAGACCCTTAAATGTCTGAATAGGTCAAGACAGTTGGGCATCTTGTGTTAAGCGTATTTGAATTATGTTTCTGAACAGAATTTCTTAATTTATTTATTTAATATATTTGTAAAGCTCTGACACAAAAGCCCTGCGGCATGAAAGGGCTGAGACTGACGAAGAACAACAATCAACATAGACAAGATCAGAGACTTCCTAACGGGGAAAACACAAGTAGGTTGAGTTTATTCAAAAAGCACAGTTTTCAGCAAGCGCTTGAAAGTGACGAGACTAGGGAATAATCGCAAATTTGATGGTAAAGTATTCCAGAGGCGAGGAGTCGAGAAAAAGAAAACAACGGACAGTTTTGCTTTAGGTAATTTCAGCAGACCAGTTTGGTTGAACGAAAGCTGTTTCTGTCTGGTAGCCCTTTTAGTTGAGTTGTCAAATAGATTGGACCTTTTCCATGGATACAGGAGTGTGCAATGCACAGGGTACAAAACATAACCCTCTTGGCTATAGGAAGCCAATAAAGCGATCTCCTTCCAGCCAATATATGTTCTGTTCTTCTCGAAACTACTACTAAACTGACTGCATTAGTCTGAACAACTTGTAGGCAATTTATCTCCCCCTTGCCCACCCCCAATAGAAAGTTTGCCAAGCGACTGCCTATGATTGCTCTGGCAATGTAGCACAGCTGGACATGTCAAGAAAAGGTCTGAGTTGAGCCAGGAGCTTGATATAATAGGAGGAATCAGAAACCAAGCAACTGATGTGAGCTCTCATAGAAAGTACTTGGTCGATGGTGACTCCCAGAGTCTTTACCTTTCTGAGAGTTGGCAGCAAACAGTCTGCGATTCGGATGAAGAAGTATGCTTGATCTAACTGTTGCAGTTTGGCGGGAGTGCCTAAGATTATAAACTCAGTTTTGGAATTGTTCAGGGCAAGACCATTGTACAACATCCAATAATGGATGCTGTTGTAGGTGGTATTGATGACCTCATTGTCTTTGATGTAGTTACCAGTAAGTGGGAAAAGACACTGGACTTCATTATGACTGTGGCAGCCACGGTATGAACGGTGCCGGTAAGGGAACAGCACCGTTCATATCGGGCCACCACATTACGAGTTCTGCAGCGGGTCCCGCTCTGTACGCCTGGCCAGACCAGACATGCAGAGTGGCACCCGCTAGCAGAACAGGATGCTAACAACAGACACGTAATTAACGGGTCAATTGTTAGCATCCTTCCCATTCCCATTGAGCCCTGTGGGGGCTCAAATGGGAATGGGGACGTACCAGGTCCGGCTCCCGCGAATGGGAATTACCGGGCCCGCAAAGGTCCCATTTTGCGGGACCTGCACCTGAGTTTTTGGGGTAGCCATGCCGCTAAAAACGGCATGGCTACCTCCAAACTCGTAATGAGGCCCAGTTAATGTCATCTGCAAAGTTGCCATATCAGATGTTTTTTGCATCCAATTGATCGAACAGTGTCAGCATAAATAAGTTGAAAAGAGTGGGCGACAAGCAAGAGCCCTGCAGTACTCCACATTCCAAAACATAACCCCCAGACATGGCCTCCTCATGGAAGACCCTAGCTGTGCAGTCAGAAAGAAAGCAGAGAACCCAACTAGCTGCTTCACAGAGAAATAAGCCATTTCACCTAGCCTACTGGTTAGAATAGAATGCAAAGATGTGGCTTTCTCAAATTTCTCAAATAGTAGTTCTCTCGAAATGGAGTCGAAATCCATCTTAAAATCAATGAAAGCTATGTATATAGTTTGACTCATGTACTGCCCTCCATATTTAACCAGAGACATAGCAAGCAAATTAATTGAGGTTCCTAAATCAGGGACAAACCCTGTTTGCAATTTGTCTGATAACTGATTTACTGTTACCCATTTGGTGAAATCTTTCAATGGGAGCCAGGTGAATATCTTCCCTGGGATGTCTAGTAATGCTATTGGTCGATAGTTTTTGGGAAGTTGACGGTCTCCTTTTTTCAAAATTGGAATGATGATTGATTTTTTCCAGGTTGGTGGAATTTTTCTATTATGTATAACATTGTTAAATATATTGAATAAAATGTCAGCCCGAGCCTCTGGAAGGGTTTTCAGCATGACATTTGTCAGGCCATCAGGCCCAGGAGCACATGTGGCATTTGATTTGCCTATTTGAAGTAGAATGTTGTCTCTATCAAACATTAGGGTGTCCTTAGTTGCCCAGGGAACACTTGGTGTAGTACAGTTTTTGATAGTGGATCCATAGAGGTCCCCATAATAAGAAATCCAGTCCGCTTCTTGGGCCGCATTAATTTGAAAAGGAGTTTAAGTATCATTAAAGGCGCTATTCAGGGTTGCCCAAATTTGGCAGCTATTTTTAGTTGTAATAGTTTTGAGCATATGTTCACTAGCATTCTGCAACATAAGAGTAACATGGACTTACGCCAGTTGCGATACTGACTTTTTAAAGTGCAAATTATCTGCAGTCATAATTAGCTACTGCCCTTATGTTCATGTGCAGTTGCATTTTCTTGTCTTTCAATTCTCTATCCCAAAAATGTTTGTGCTTAAAGCACGGTTTAAGGTTATGCGACGCTGTAATTTAAATAGCGTTATTATAGCAACATATCTGCCCTGTGAATATGTAATTGCTGTATCTGGGTTCAAATTCCAGTCTTGCATATTCGAATTAAAGGAAGCTAAAGAGGCTTTCGGCCATCTGAATTTGTTCCTCCCGCCCGTCAAGGTTAATTTAGATCGACAGTATTCAGGTCCTTGCAATTTAGATAGCCATTTCCATGTACAAGATAACAAATTGTGATCACTTTTAATTTGATCAAGTATTTCAAATTTGTCTATCCTATAAATGGGGAGTTGGACAAATATATAATCTATCGTGGAGACACTATTGCTTCTTTTCCACGTTGGCTTGTGTGGAATATCTCCATTAAGGGAGCCATTGAGCTTTAGAAACTGGCTTTCTTCCATTAACGCTAACCATGTTTTGGCTATCTGTTTTAGATGTGCACTTTTACAGCGTATGCAATTCATATTTAGGTCACCTGCAATTATTGCATAGATGATGGTTGCCTCTCCGGCAATCATATCTTGCATTTCAGAAATAGCTGTCAGAAATACATTATCGTCAAGCCCATTATGGTTCCAGTACAAATTAAGAATTGCTATATCGCCATCAGGTGTCTTTATTTTCACTAATTCTCTAAAGAGGTTAGGTGATACCCACAGCTCTAGTGTGTATTGTAGTTTAGATTGTATTGCTATATCGCCATCAGGTGTCTTTATTTTCACTAATTGTCTAAAGAGGTTAGGTGATACCCACAGCTCTAGTGTGTATTGTAGTTTGGATTGTATTGCTTCTAAGAGGCCTGCTGTCGGTTGACCAAATAATCCCTTTTTAGCAGGAAATAAGAACAAGATATGGCTTTCCCACACCAGAGTTTCGAGTAGCCGTTAAAATAATGAAATCAAAGGCTCTGATATTCCAAGAGGCTAGAGTATACTTGCTAGGGTTATTTTGATTGAATTGTAATCTCTGAGAGCATAGATCTTTATTCAGAGCAGACTTTGACAATGGTTGGTCAGTTGTCAATTTAAGTTGCAGTAATTCGTCTAAGGATACTTGAAAGTGGGGAACCTTGGAAGCTAGGTTACCACTAAAGTATCGGTCTTGGTTATAAACAGGTCTCTGGATTTGTTTTGATTCCAAGATTACTCGTTCATTTGCCTGAATTTGAAGATGGTCCTGTGAAAAAATATAGCCCAAGTCATACAGTTGTGTTCTCGCTTGCCATAAAATGTTTCTGATGACTCCAGATTTTATCCACAATTTTACTAAGCCTGCATTATTTGGGTCAGTGAATTCTACTTGGGCGATATCACTGGATTGTGGATCTTCTAGAATCTGAACGTCGCTGAACATGTTGAGATGCCTCGATCTATTTATAACATATTGAGTCCAGGGGTTGGGTCTACATTGCAGAATTAAACTATGATAGTGATATAGTGTAGATCATATATTAGACCGTTCTGTAATCTTACTGAGGATCTTATTTTCTTCCCAAAGATTTTCTGTATTTTGGCTTTAAAAGACTTTATGGCGGTAACAGCCACTTGAGTATTATTAGCTGGATACCTATCTTCCAGGTTTATCTTAGGTAAGTGGGATGCTAGTGATGCTAGCAACCCCTAGGGTTGTTCTCTCCGCCCTGAGGAAGACGCTAATGGATGCCAAACAATTGGCACCGAAATGTGTTCACATGCCCAACAGACAGGAAGGGACATTGTGAAATTTGAGATTTTTGACACACACGTAGGAAGACCGAATGCATGAACATTTATTTATCATGCAAATCTGAGGGTAGCATTGCCAATATCCTTTGTTACACAATAACTTGGATTAAGAAGAATGAATACATTACGTGTACATCTTTAATCTGTTTTTCTTTTTTGTCATTTTACCTTGCATTGTTTTTATTTTTTATGTAAATAAGTTATTGATCTTTATTGCGTTTCTTTGTATGATAATGATATATGTAATGTTCTACTTCATATAATCTTGTTGTTTGATTATTTGAGATACTCTCCGTGGCATTTTGCACGATATAATTTATCCAAAATAATTGGAATTTACACAACCAATTGAGTTGCTTGCAGCGTGGACCATTTTTCTGTTTAACAGTGATGCAGAGTGGGACTGTTCCATTTCTTTCTTTCTTTCTCTGCTCAAGGATGGTGAAGTTAGTTGTATTTTGCCATAATTTAATAGATTTCATTTTGTTTTCATTGTTATTAAATCGAAATTGAATGATAGATTCCGTGCTGTTAGACTTAACATTTTGTTCAAAATCTAATCTATGAGTTGACTGCTGTCCTAATTGTTCTGCAGCCTCAATAAGATCATCCAAAAGTGAAGGCTTTCTGGATCCGAGTCAACTTGGACCATATCCAGTGTAGGTTTACATTTTTTGGTATCATTTTTTAATGTAGCTACCGTCTTTTTTTTTAAGCATTCACACATTGGACAATATTTTAATTTTATCAGGAGTTGTCAAAATACGTTAACATTTTCTTGAACCTTCTTGTAAGCCCTTATAAAAGGATTCTTTTTTTTCAGTTGAACAGTTTTAGTTTTTTCCCCCTGATTTTGAGGTTCAAAAATACAAAAGGCTGGTTTATCCAGTTTTTATTCATGTGTCAAGAGTCACAATCTAGGCAGCGGGGCTTACTGCCAAGCTCAGACTTTCGATGAAAGGCACTTTATCTGCTACACTAGGCAGAGCCAGACTCTTGGGGCGTGAAGTAGATGTTGGTGAGACCGTTGTAAGGGAAGACATGGCATTCGTCTGGGAGAGTTTTGCAAGTCTATATAAGTTGCTTGTAGTTGGACATTATTGGAATATTGTTTAATAGACCGTTATTCATATAATTTGATTGACAATTCAGTTTAAAGGGTCAATTTATTGTCTAATGTCTCATACATTTTAGCCACTGACATAAAGGCAGTATTCATCGCTGACAATGTTACCTCTACCAAAGGAGCTGGTTCTTTGTTATAATTTCCTAGTTAACGGGTGGTAGAGGTGACAAAGGAGGTTGAAGAACAGCTCGATGAGTCCAATGAGTTTCGACATAGAATCAGGGATTGGGACAAATTAAGAGGTGAAAGGGACGAGATCAAGTTGCGCGATTTCAGGGACCAGTATGACATCCAGACCTGATTGCTCTATAGGTACGTTCTCTGGAGAGGTTTCCTCTGCATCGTCTACTGGAAGTGTCTGCAAATGTGGTTCAGAGGGGAAAGAACCATTTTCAATGACTCCAGTGGATAAGCATTCCACACTTGATTGCTCTATTGAGTGTACTTGTGCTGCAACAGTTGCTAAATTCTGCTTGGCCGTTGAATTAGTTCCAAGCATGTTAGTTGTATCTTTTAAAAGTGAATTGGAAACAAACTTATTTGCAGATTGAGATCGATTATTAACAATCTGTTTATCTGGGATGCCAGTTGTTTGCTCTATAGCTGTCAATACATCTGTCATCAAGGTGTCTGAGATTTCATTAAGGTCCTTTTGAGGCAGCTTAGCTTCCGCAGCACCTTGCAGACACGTATTCAATTGAGGGGCCTTACTAGACGATTTCAGTTTATGAAAGTTGTTATTGCAGAAATGTCTAATAACGGACGTTATCCGGAAGTGCGTGGGAAGTGCTGTGGCGGTTTGGCTGGGACCGCTGTGGAACGCTGCCTCCCTCGAATGTTTTCTCTTCCCTGCTTTGGGCCATGTAGTGAAGCCGTCGGCAAGAGGAAGCGTGAGCTCCGCCCACTGACCCGCCCATCTGCAGCTCGCCTCTCCTACATTTACTCCGGTGCCCGCGCATCTCACGCGCGCATCCGGAAGTGCGTGGGAAGTGCTGTGGCTGTTTGGCTGGGACCGCTGTGGAACGCTGCCTCCCTCGAACGTTTTCTCTTCCCTGCTTTGGGCCGTGTAGTGAAGCCGTCGGCAAGAGGAAGCGTGAGGTGTGTGGAAACACCTATGTAAATATTGTTTTGATCTTTTAGCAAGATCTGCTGGACTTGCTGGACTTGTGCTGGACTTGTGCACGTATTTACTGTGCTTATCCTTTTTGAATTTCGCGCCAATCCCTGTTTATCTTTTCCCCTCAGCTCCGCCCACTGACCCGCCCATCTGCAGCTCGCCTCTCCTACATTTACTTCGGTGCCCGCGCATCTCGCGCTTGCATCCAGAAGTGCGTGGGAAGTGCTGTGGCTGTTTGGCTGTTCGGTGGAGCGGGGGAGAGGGGGTGCTCCCACTGTATATCGGAAATTCTAGGTAGGTATTGGTGTGGCACGACTAGCACGACGCACAGATTGTGTGCGTGTACTTTTTTTCCTAGTTTCACAATCGACTGTAGGGAATGTTTGTACAAATGCAAAATAGTCTTTACAATTGATGGTAGAGTGTGTGTATGCTGATACAAATCCAGATACCTGGCATAGATAAATTCGATCAATAATTGAAAATTAACCCGCAGAGTCCAGATCCTTCTCCATTATGGCAACGGGTCTGAGGAGTTTGAAGAAACTCCAGGACCCACAATGCCTCATGGAGATAAGCCATACGAATGGGGCGCGCATGTCATCTACTATGGATGCCGATATGCTGCCACCATATTTGCAGGATGAGGTGGTTGATGAAGTTGATAAAAATCACTCAGACATATCAGCTGAGCACAAAGAGAGGATCTTAAATGAAATGGGAATAATATCAAAAAACCTGGCAACCGCACAGGTACACAATTCCTCTACTAGCCATGTTAAATATGACTCCACACTCAAATTTGTCGTGAAAGATCTTAATAACATCTTACACTTGGATGAGTCATATGATGATCCAGATGCTGAACGTAAGATATAGATGAATAATGAAGCTTCTAATGTATCAATGAAAGGACCAAAGGACAATGTAATTGATTGTTCCATGATGGGTCCAACCATTGAAGCTGAACTGGGGAAAAGGGTACGGCTTTCGCTTGGCCCTTCGACCCCAGTGAATTCCAGAATTATGGGACGTGAAGACGTTTTTATGCTTAGCAACCCACCAACAAAAAAAGCCAAGATAATACTCCCTTATCTGAAATCACAGGATGTTGTTAATACAATGGTACAATGGGAACCTGATCTGGCTTCTGACTTCCTTCCAGAAAAACCCGAAATGAGTGCCTCAAAAAAGAATAGTCCTAAATCTGTCATTGATGCTGGAATGAACCTTGATTTACAGGAGTTCCAATCGACATTAAATGATAAAGATAAGGAGTTCTCGTCCCCTGTGGTGCAATCAGATATATTGGAAGAGCGCTCACTAATCTCTGATTTTCCTGTAATAGCAAGAATCTTAGACCTACTCGATAAAGGACATGAACGGACACACTGTGAGATAGGCCTTTTGAGAAGTACAATTGAAGAACTTGTGAGTAAAACTAACTGAATTGAGGGACTATTATTCACATGTGATGCAGTCGCCACCCTAACAGGGAAATCTCGCTCGGGGATAACCTGTGCGGATAAAACAACTCAATTCGATTATGAGCCTGACTTATCGGCTAGAGATAAGAGAACCTTTGCGGAGGTTACCACCGCGAAAGTGATGCAAACTATATATTGCCAGACGGACTCTTTGCCCCAGAATGGGGTGGGAGTCATAAATATGGCTACTTCAATGCAAAAAATGGAAGATGATCTGAATGAATTAAAAAATCTGCTTGGGTCCATAAAACATATGGGGGCTAAAGTCTGTCTTGTTCAGGTACCACCTAATAATGAGAGTCCTGATAGTCCCTCTCTTTTGATGGACTTAATTGATCTTACTGATGACTGTGCTGAGAGAGAAGGCTCTCAAGCACAGGATGTAAGAGTGGTCGACGACCAAGAGAAATCCATAGTTGTACTTACAAGAAGAGAAAAAAGATTAGCTATGAGAGCTCAAAAAAGAAGGGCTAAAGCTAATGCCACAAAAAAAAAAAAAATACTGAATGAAATTACAAAATCTAACTTGGACCGATCCTCGCAGGAAGCTATGGGAATCCATAGCGAGGAGGGGGTCATTGATTTATCACAACTAAATGAGGAATCAAGAGTGCATTTGGATCATAAACCTGATGGTACAGCTGTGGTAGTAAAGAGCCAAAACAATTCCAGTTTAACCGCTAAAAAGGCAAAGGTTTCTGATATAAGCATTACTAATAAAAACTCCCAAAAAAAATTATTACAGGCTTCTGATATGACCTTACAATCCTCACTCTCACAATTCTGTCCTATGACTCACAAAACCACTTCGGTGAATAAAAAAAAGAAGATCTCTAATGGGAATTTGCCAAATAAGCAGTCCTTAATTTCACAGTATGAGTTGGATGAACCATGGATGATGGGATTCTTGGGTAAAGATGAACAACATGTGGAACTTGGTACACATATAATTCTGCCCAGATCTAATAATAAAGTGATCCAAAGTACTGCAGAAGTTAAAAATATTGTTACCCCGCCTGTGGTGGTAGGGGAAGTGCTGCATAAATCAACTACAGACCTGGTGCCTACAGAAGGGAGGGTACCTGATACTCAAAGTGATGATTTGAATATAAGGGAAAATAGGGAAGCTTCAATCAGTCCTGAAATGCCACTCATCCTGGGATGGGAAAGCGACCCGAAAATTAATGGTAAAATCAACCTAAATCGCTCCTCCTTGCTAAAAGCATTTCATTCTATTCCATCGTTAAGAACACTCTGTTCGGATGATATTGATTGGGTGAGATTAACCCCATGCCATAATAATAGAATGATTTGTGGATTTCACTCATTGTTGATTATGAAATTGGTATGGGAGCAGAGGGAACACTTTATGTACGTTGGTTTACTACCCTGTTTGTTTCAAACTGATTTGGAAGCTAAAACTTTTCTTGAAATGCCACTAAGGAAGGTTACTAATGACCAAGTAAATGGGGTAACCGGTGCAACAATGTTTTCTAATGACGATATGATCAAACAATTAATGGCACTGACAGCTGCTCTGAATGGTTTGAATGGTCTGACCAGTACTCTATCCAATGCTGTTTCTAAAATAACCATGCCACCCCCCTAATCAACCCTGTAAGGAGTTTAATATACTATGCCACTCTTGGAACAGCTGTGGTCTGGCAAATTCTTTTAGATGGTGGGACACAGCGAAAGAAATGTGTCATTTGGATGTCATTTTGTTACAAGAGACAATGCATATGTCGCATTTTAATGTTGAAGGCTTTGTATGTCATTCTCAGTGTGCTAAAAGAGGGGAGTTGGGGCGGCCTTCAGGAGGTTTGGCCATCCTTATTAATAATTCCTGTAAGCTTAGTTTAAAAATGGTATTCAATGATGATGCTGTGATTGCTGTTGAGTTATCATCTTCCTCGGATCATGTGAACCCAATTCTGATATTATGTGTGTATTGGAATAGGGTTACTACTACCTACAATGAGTTGGAGGGTATAATTGACACAATCTTAGAAGATGCGTTTGGTAGACATGTGAATATTGGTGTTTTAGCGGGAGGAGACTTTAACTCTTCTTGTTTATATAAAGGACAAAAAGCTGGAAAAAAACTGTCAGCTTCTGCCCCAACCGTTAGGAAAGGGAAAAAATGGGTTACATTTTTTCTGAACTGGAACATGCAGGTGCTTGAAGTTGATGATCAAATATCTCCATATACTTGGTCTCGAGGAGAGTTATTTTCTCACATTGATCATTTTTTTCTGTCTATGGCATTGTATAAACTGTGTGACCCGATCACAATTGAAAATGTGGGTTTTGGAGACCATTGTGCAATTTCCATTAAACTTGAATTTGGGGAATGGGTTTATGCTATCTGTCCCGCCCTCACTCTTGTGGATACGGACAGACCAGGTCTGTCAGTTAGATGGTCTCAATCAATGTGCAATCAGCTTACCTGGCGGATGAAAAAGGATCCGATAATTATGGACAATCTGTCCTGTGAAAACATGGACGCACCCTCTATGGATGCACTTCTAACTAAGCAAACTAACTTTCACTTACTGGCTTTAGCCAAGCAGACGGTTTTTGTTAGTTCTAACCAAATACATAAGCACAAATTTAATATCGAGATATTCAATCTAAAGAAAATAAAAAATGCAAAGCTGAGACATCTTGCCAAAACGGTTGCTGACAGGGACTCTTATTGGGTCGCAAAAACCAGAATTTTGCAGACGTACAAAAACTCACTGAAGAGTCTCAAATTATCACAGTACCTAACAGACAATCAAAACATGATGTACCATCTGTTAAAATGTGATACTCGTAACATTTGGGCTGTATTAAGATCTATCAATCATGAAAAGACTGCCCTTAAGGAAAATGCTATTGCGGGATTTGTATGGGTGGATCATTTTAAGTCAAAATGTACCCTACCTACTGATATTTTCCAACAAAAAAAATACTTCCTCCCACAATTGTTTGGTTGACCACTACCCCCTGGTAACTTAACGATGTTGAAAGGGCAATTACGAAATTAAATCCATCGCGAGCGGTCGGCCCGGACGGATTTCCAGCATGCCTATTAAAATCTGACACAAAGTTCTGGGCTAGTATTATGAAACACAGAATTGATATGGTATTCGCCACTCAAACTCTACCTCGATCTTGGTGTGCCGCTACAATAATTCCAATCTATAAACAGGGCCCCATTAATGACCCAAATAATTTTAGACCAATAGCTCTTATGGATGTTTCCTCAAAAGTATTTTGTCATCTTATTCTAGAGGAACTCCTGGAGTATATGAGTGTCAATGCTACCCTATCAAGATATCAAACTGGGTTTCGTCGCTCAATGGGATGTTCCCTAAATGCTACAATTATATCTCATATTCAATGGAACACCAAACATAATCACACAGGTGCAGTTTATATGGCTTCTCTTGACCTGAGTTCAGCATTTGACACAGTGGTGAGGGAACTATTGTGGAAGAAAATGCTGGACATGGGTTTTCCCTCGTACTTGGTATCTCTAATTGCCCTCTTGCATACTTTGACTTATTATAAGTTCAGATTAAATAGAACAGGGGCTACCACCGAGGAAATACCAACTGACATCAGTTTAAAACAAGGCTGCACTCTTGCAGCGGTATTATTTAATTTATATATCTGCGATATCGAGGACTGTTGGAAAGATGTCATTAATTTCCCTGTGAACCTGGGGGTGTTGAAGCTCAATTATATGGGCTTTGCTGATGACCTACTAATATTCGATAAAACTCCCTTCGGTCTTCAAAACAAACTGACTTCCTTTTCTTTATATGCATCTGAGAACAATCTAAAACTGAATCAGTCTAAATCCAACATACTTGTTTTTATAGATGGGAAAAAAAAGCATTCAGATTTAATTGGTTTATGGATGGTGTTCCTATTGAATTAGTAAAATCAGTCAAATATCTTGGTTACACCTTGTCCGACATGTATTCACTCCAATGGTGGAAAATGAAACTGCATGAAAAAGTTAGGCCCTTAATCTCCCAGATGAAAATCATCATGCGAAAATACTGTGGTTTTTCTATATTACCTGTTCTGCAATTTTATTTACTTAAAGTGGAGCCATGCATTTTGTATTTTCTGGATATATGTCTCTATGAAATTGAAGATGCTCTTGATTCCCTACAAGGTGGTATATGGAAGCAAGTATTGGGTCTGGCTACCTCGATTCCTAATGACATCATAAGACATGAAATAGGACTTCTTCTTTTATCCATGAAATGGCACTGGCGGATGCTTAATAACTATGCTAAATGTCTGAAGCCACCCGCTAATAGTCTTTACGAAAACTTAAACAAACTGATACTGCTTAAACAACCAGCGTCCATATTGGCATTTGTTGAAAAAATGAAGGATATCATGCTCGTTACACTGATCCCAGAGGTCCATCTAATTCTGGGTTTACCTAGTTGCAAAAGGAAAATGCAGCTATATTATTGGTGCTGTCAATCGGACAGAATAAGCAGGTATAGCACATATCAGGAATATGCTCAGATTAGAAGAAAATGGGGTACTTGTCCGAGCTATCTTATACAATTTCCATTAGTTTCAGGTAGAAACCTATATCTCCGTTTTAGATTCACTGGGTAATTCATAGAATCCGGCGCACAAGTGGTGCACGCGGCTGGCGCACAGTGTGCGCGTGCGGTAGTCTGCGCCAGCCGCGTGCGCCAAAACACATTCAGGCGCACAGCGTATTCATGGATTCCAACAACCACAACCAGCCGTGGCGCAGAGTGGCGCAGCGACCCTGCAGCAGCGCCAGTAACGCCCCCAAGAACGCCCCTCGCGCAGGGAAAAGCCATCAAAATCCCCAATCCAGCGCAAAGGGCAGCAGCAAACGCAGAGCGTGGAGCGTGTATTCCAGGGGTGTGCGGGTGTCATCACACGCGAATGGCCTGGGTACGTGAATTTCAGGGGTGCGCGAGAAATTCCACACGGGATTGGGCTGGGTACGTGAATTACAGGGGTGCGCGAGAAATTCCACACGCGATTGGGCTGGGTACGTGAATTACAGGGGTGCGCGAGAAATTCCACACGCGATTGGGCTGGGTACGTGAATTACAGGGGTGCGCGAGAAATTCCACACGCGATTGGGCTGGGTACGTGAATTACAGGGGTGCGCGAGAAATTCCACACGCGATTGGGCTGGGTACGTGAATTACAGGGGTGCATGAGAAATTCTACACGCGATTGGCCTGGGTACGTGGATTTCAGGGGTGCGCGAGAAATTCTACACGCGATTGGCCTGGGTACGTGGATTTCAGGGGTGCGCGAGAAATCCTACACGCGATTGGGCTGGGTACGTGGATTCCAGGGGTGCGTGAGAAATCCTACACGCGATGTGCCTGGGTACGTGAATCACAGGGGTGCGCGAGAAATTCTACACGCGATTGGGCTGGGTACGTGGATTTCAGGGGTGCGCGAGAAATTCTACACGCGATTGGGCTGGGTACGTGGATTCCAGGGGTGCGCGAGAAATTCTACACGCGATTGGGCTGGGTACGTGGATTCCAGGGGTGCGCGAGAAATTCTACACGCGATTGTGCTGGGTACATGAATTACAGGGGTGCGCGAGAAATTCTACACTCGATTGGCCTGGGTACGTGGATTTCAGGGGTGCGCGAGAAAATCCACACGCGAATGGGCCTGTGCGAGTGGGGCAGTGTATTACGTGGGTGTGCGGTAAGTTGAAGAGGTGAATTGCCAGTGTGGGTGCCCCCAGGTCTCCCCCCTACCCCCTCCACGACTCCTGCAGGCAGCCCACACCACAGGGGACTACCCTGCACCCCTGGTCATGTCCCGCAGGCAGCCCATCCACAATGGGCATGCCCCCCAGCCAAGCCACATGTCCCCTTGCACCCCCACCCCCCAGCACTGTGGGGCACCTGCCAGCAGGCCCCCACCCATGTCCAACTCATGTCTCCCAGCACCCCCACCCCCCAGCACTGTGGGGCACCTGCCAGCAGGCCCCCACTCATGTCTCCCAGCACCCCCACCCCCCAGCCACCAGGGTCACCCTCCACCAGGCCCCCACCCATGTCTCCCACCACCCCCACCCCCCAGCCACCAGGGGCAGCCTCCACCAGGCCCCCACCCATGTCTCCCACCACCCCCACCCCCCAGCCACCAGGGTCACCCTCCACCAGGCCCCCACTCATGTCCCCCTGCACCCCCACCCCCCAGCCACCAGGGTCACCCTCCACCAGGCCCCCACACCTGTCTCCCAGCACCCCCACCCCCCAGCACTGTGGGGCACCTGCCAGCAGGCCCATATCCATGTCCAACCCATGTCTCCCGGCACCCCCACCCCCCAGCCACCAGGGGCAGCCTCCACCAGGCCCCCACCCATGTCTCCCACCACCCCCACCCCCCAGCCACCAGGGTCACCCTCCACCAGGCCCCCACTCATGTTCCCCTGCACCCCCACCCCCCAGCCACCAGGGTCACCCTCCACCAGGCCCCCACACATGTCTCCCAGCACCCCCACCCCCCAGCACTGTGGGGCACCTGCCAGCAGGCCCCCACCCATGTCCAACCCATGTCTCCCAGCACCCCCACCCCCCAGCACTGTGGGGCACCTGCCAGCAGGCCCCCACCCATGTCCAACCCATGTCTCCCAGCACCCCCACCCCCCAGCACTGTGGGGCACCTGCCAGCAGGCCCCCACTCATGTCCCCCTGCCCCCTGGTCCTGATGAAACTCAATCATGGCAGTAATGGGCAGCACACCCAGCACAAACAGCCAGCCAAGGATTGCATCCACCCACATAGTAGATGCAATTACATGATACAACCCCAATGGCAAGTATGTAAATGAACACATGTCCGTCACACACACATACACAATGGGTGCAAGTGAATGTCAAAACCCATATCATGAAATGCATGAAACCAATGAGAAAATACCACAAATGAAAGTAATATAAAAATGTATTAAAGATGAAAAAGAACTAAAGAAATGAAACACACAACAATGGGGATGACAAAACAAATGGTCTATGTCCGAGGAATAATAGAAAAAATCAAAAAACAAAGGAAATAAAAAACTAATGTAGTCCAAAGGAAAAAAATGGGTGAAAAAAATAAGGAAAAACCATTGACACATGGAGAACACACATATAAATCCAAAAAATGTGTCCAAAAAAAAACGATGCAAAAAGGATATCCCAGGGTCCATGAGCCCAACACCATAAATGAAACCTACTACTACCTAACACAAAAAATATATACAGAAAAGTGGCCATTGTCCGAGCGGTCCAAAGAAAAACTAAAAAATAAAGGAAACCTATCACTAACTAACTAAAGAACTATATACAATGGCAGCGGGCAAGTCCTGCGGCTCACTCCGTGATGTTGCCGGCCAGGGCATCATCGAACTCCATGTCGATGTCCCGGAGGCGGGACTCTGTCCTGGCCCCGAGGTCTCGCAGGGACAACCCCATGTTCACCTAAAACTCCCTGTGAGCTTCCTCGAGGCACTCAGCCCGCCTCAACGCCCGACGCATGGAGAACTCCGCCCTGACCATGGAGAGCCGCTCCTGTTCCGCCCGCTGCCGCTCCGCACCTATCCGCTGGACCAACTGCTCCCACAGGGAAGACACTGCCATCCCAGGGTTCTCCTGCCCTCCAGCCGATGCCTGCCCCTCTGATCTTGATGGCCCCGAGCCATGATGCCTCCCACGTCGAGCCTGCTGCTGCCTCCGACGCCACTGCCTCTGCCAGCACGACGGCATCCAGGCTGATGGTATCCACCGATGCCGTCGTGCACGTGCCCTGCCAGATGATGCCGGCACATCCTCCATCTGCAGGGGGACAGTTGCTGGTGTGTCCACCCCTGCTGGACCTTCGACTCCCGACTGTGGCAGGGATGGGGTCCCCACCGAGCTGGCTGCGTTGGTCAGGGCAGGTCCACAGGGGCCCTGGTGGCATCTGGGCCGGAAGACGGCATGGAGCACGACTGGCGCATAGCCTCCACAGAGGAGGAGAGGGTCGCCAGAAGGCCACACACATGTAGGAAACCCCCGACCATGGCGGCTCCCAAATGGTTCACGTACGCACGGTGCTCTTCGTGATGATGTGCATGCTCCTCCCGGGAAGCATGCACCTCATCACGAATGCCAGCCGTGCGCAACGCGACACCAATCAGGACCCTCTCCACATGGCCAGGGGTCCCCACGTCCGCAGGTAGAGGAGTGTCAGATGACATGGACAACTCCCCTACCTGCGGACGGGCCTGGGATGGGGCATCCCTGCTGGTGCATGGTGGTGCAGTCACAGTGTCAGGGACAGTGACATGCACAGGCCCCTCCACGGCGACCTGTGCTGCCTCCTGCCCCTGGCCCTGGACTGCACCACTTGCACCACCCCACCAGGCCCCATGTGTGGCTCAGTAGCGGCCTCCTCCCCCTCTGTGGAAACCACCAACCTGGATGTCTCCACGCCGTCTTCCGCCGTTGCAAGCCCCTGTGGGGGCTCACCCACCCCTTCCGCTGCAACCATGGCGGCATCCCCGCCACTCTGCTCCACAGCGCCTTCTCCGCCCTCTTCTTCACTTGCCACTGTGTAGAGGGAGACATAGAACACAAGCATCAGGGTGCTGTACAATGGTCCCCTAGACAGGAAGCAATAGCAGATGAGTGGCACTGTCATGCATCACTTCCATCATGTCCCTCCACAACACATGGGTCAGTGCAGGCAAAACACATGCAGTAACAGGCATGGCGCATGCCATGGACATTGGCATACATGACCAAGGGACTCATGATTCATACAATGTTGGTTTTGAACTCACATGCATCATGGGCCTTGCCATCACATGCACACACCTCACCGTAGTTCCATCCATCCGGCCTCGCACACCACAGACGCAGTGGATACAAGGATGACTAGGCTGCATCAGTGAATCTGAACATTGTCACAGACATGTGTCGTGCATCCATGGCATTTACAAGTCACAGACACGCAGGTCAGACACACACACATGGACACCATACGTGTACATGGGACCAGCACCCATCCCTCACCCCCACCCATGTCCAGGAACAGAGACTGCCATGCTTCCATGTGTCCATTCCGCGCAGAGCCCCCCATGTTGCAATTGTACACATGCACCAACCATGTGGTTCACACATCACTGTACTCACATGCCTGACCATGATGTCCCTGCACACACACATACGTACATGGCCTATGTCACACATACAGGCATGTATCAGACAACCAGCACACTGCAAAATGCCCTGTCTCACACAGCAATGCCTGGCCACTTACCGCTCGACTCCAGACGGGTCTGCCTCTGAAGGATCTGGGCGTGGAGCGCTGGGTCTACGCGTTCCAGGACCCTCATCTGGATGTCAGTCAGGCGTGCCCGGCCCTCCTCCGCGAGGCGCCGGGCCTTATTGAGGGTCCTGGACCTCAAGTCCTCCCAGCGCTTCTTGGTGTGCTTGATGTCGTGGGTTGCCACCCCCTCCGCGTTGATGGCAACCACTACATCGTCCCAGATCCTCTCCCGTCCTTCCTTGTCGGCGCGTGGTCTTCCGAAGAGGGCATCATAATGCCCCAGGACATGCTCCACCAGGACACCAACTTCCTCCTCACTGAAGCTGGTGGCCCTCTGCCTCTGTGGCTGGGGGTCGCCACTGGTCTCAGATGGAGCTTGCCCCGACATGGCGACCCCCGAGGCAGGCGTGGGTGGGCTACTTGGTCCTGGGGCTGGGCTGTGGAGCGATGGTATCCCAGTCGGGAGTGTACTGTTCCAGCAGGGGTGGACACAGCAACTGGACCCCTGCAGATGGCTGATGTGCAGGCACCAAATGGCAGGGCAATGTGGCAGCAGGCAGGCAGGCAGGCAGCAGCAGCAGATGGCTCGTGGGAGGCTGCTCGGGGCTATGGGGGGCAGTAATTCGGCCTTCTGGGCAGGAGCGTGGTCTTCCGTGTGCTTACGCGTGGCCAGCTTGATACGGAATGAATTTCCACGTGAAAAATCTGCACGTCAGCGTGTAATTCGAGGAAAGGGCCTTAGCGCGTAAGCACGTCAGCACGCGTACGCGATTTCATTGGACCAAAGGCCCTTAGCGCGTAAGCGCGTCTGTGACGTCACGCGCACGGGCGTTTCCCTGTGGGTGCGTATCGTGATCCAGCACGTGTGAATATCGCACGCAGCCGTGTGAATGCATGTCACGTAAGTGACGTGACGCACGCGGCTGTTTCCCCCTGCACGGGTTAAAGGTGAGCGTGTCCGCCATTTCGGTGTACGTGCCTTTCATGGAGACCGACGTGTGTGTTGCTGCTCAGTGTTGCTTCACCACCATCTCAACTTCACATCTAGGACGTATCTCTAGGACGTATCTCTTCTTTTGGTGGGGGTATTGGCTACGCGTGTTTTTCTGCATCGCGCTAGTCAGACAGTGAGTTGCGCACGCTATTTTCCCACTGTGGGTGCCCCTGTGTATCGCACCCGTTTTCGAGGTCATAGTAGCCTGCGTGTCCCACGCGTACGCGTTTTTTTCGTGTTCCTGGGTGCCACCGCGTACTGCGGGAGGTTAATTCCACGCACGTAGGCTGCAGGGGTTGCGTGCACGGTTTGACTGCAGTTTTGGGGTGCCTGAGCGTTGCGTGACCCGTCACTACATCACCGGGGTCACACACAGCCTTGCAGGTGCAGGGGTGCTGTTAACAACTTGCATCCCACCCCCTTCACCCCAATTGCCCAGGACAATTGTGGTCTACACCTCCAATTGGCACTACACCATCTGTGCCGGCACAACTCCATCTGTGCCATGGCTGGGAGGCCAAGAAAGGTGAGGGGCGCCTCAGCTGGGCGTACTCCTCGTGGCGGACGTGGCCAGGGACGTGGCCGGGGTGACGAGGGAGTAGGGGGACTCCAGGGTGTCCAGGGCGAACGCAGAGGGGCCAGAGGCAGGGGTGCGCCACTTGAGCACAATGATGTGCCACGTGTTGGTGCAGCCATGCCACCACCCCCTGCACCTGCAGGTGATGCAGTTCTTGCACCTGGCACTGGCGCCCATGTGACCCGGCAGTCCATTCCATCGACTGCCAGGGCCCAAAGGGTAGTGGTGGCTGCAGGTGCAGCTGTGAACACCACCACCCAGGCTCAGGGTCTGCCAGCGCAGTCTGCGTTGGCACTCGAAGGATCCCTTGACGATTTCCAGCAGGTCAGGAGTAAGACCGGAGGTGCACGCAGGGCTGGCCTGACCAAGACATGTGTCCCTGGGGCAGCAATGTCATCTGCTGCCCCGTCCAGCCGGGTGTTGACAACTGCAGGGGCAGGTGCAGCCAACAGCACCCCGGTTGTGACTCTACCACTCGGGACAGTTGCGGTCAATGACCCTGGCACGGCAGATGTAGCTGCGCAGGGCCCATTCCAGGGCACCCCGCAGCCACAGACGCATGTCAGCCCTTCGGTCGTCCTACAACCTGCCACTCCCTTGGTCCAATCCACCGGTCCCACTGGCCATGGTGATCAGGGAGGCTATCGCCAGCCAGGGTCTGCGCCATCATCCAAGAGGAGGAAGGTTGCATCTGCAGCACAGGCTGAGACCCCAGACACAGCCACGGCCTCCTTCACGTCAAGGAAGAAGCCTTTCTCAAAGGAGGAACTGGACTTCATTGTGGGCTACGTGAGGGAACATCCGGACATGATAGTGGGGCCCGATTCACAAAGTACACCTGCCCAGCGGAATACCCACTGGAACCATGTTGCGGATGATTTGAGTGCAATCGGCCATGAGGTGCGCACAGGTGCCGAGTGCAAGAAGCGTTGGGATGACCTCAAACGCAGCGCTAAGGCCAAGCGTGCCTCTAATTACAGCATGACCCAGGTGACTGGCGGTGGGCCAGCACCTGAGGAGGTGGTCCTCACTCCGCAGGAGACACTCGTTGCGGAGTTCATTCCAGCTGGATTGGTCGAAGGTGTGGGAGAGATGCAGGACTTTGATGCACAGTCCAGTGAGTGTTGTTGCGTGTATGTGCAGCCCGTGTATGGTTTGCCTGTGTAATGTGTTGTGCTTGAATGGCACTACATGGTATGTGTACATGGTTCTCATGTGTTTGTCCTGCAACGCATCAAAGATGCATGCTTGATGTGCAGGGTGGCTTACATGTAGAGCAGAAGGGGACTGTCCTCATCACCACACTTGCCCCAGAGCCACTTGCTAGTCACCCAGACGGCCCTCCAGTCCATGTTCCTGCTTGCTGGCCCTCCTGCATGTAGCCCAGGGTGTTTTCCACTCAGCACTGGAACTATGTCATTGCATGACTCACGTGCAAGTGTCCTCTGCCCTTCATGCAGGGTGTCACACTTGGACTGGGCAGTTGGCAGATGCTCCACAGGGACATGGGTGCCCATTCATGCTCCATGTGCTCTACATGCATGCCACTTTCCGTGCTATGCGGATGTTACTCCTGCTCATATTCCCTCTAACCTCGGACTCCTCCTCTCCTTCCCTCATCTCTGACTGTTTGTCTGCAATCCAGGAATGGTGTGCTGACAGTGACCTCTGCCTCAATGCCAGTGAGACGGAGATTCTACTCATCGGCACACCCCCTCCCTCCTCCACTGCATCTTTCTGGTCGCCCAATCTTGGCCCTCTTCCTGCTCCTGCCTGCAAGGCAACAAACCTTGTGGTCAGCTTCGACTCTACGCCCTCCTTGTCTCCTCACATATCTGACTTCTATGAGTACTCACACTACAAGCTGCACCTCCTCAGAGGTGTTCTTCCTTTCAACTCCTTCACACAGAAGCTCACTGTCTCCCAAGCCCTGGTTATTGCAAAGATGGAGTACTGTGACTGCCTGTTTCTCATACTGCCTGCCTCTACACTCCGCCCTCTGCAACTTGTCCAGGACAGGTCTGCAAGACTTATCCTTGGCCTCAAGTCCAGGGACCGGTATCTCTCCAACACTGAATGCTCAACACTGGCTCCCAGTGGCTGCGAGGATTGAGTTCCGAACCCTCTGCATTGTTCACAAGGCCTTCTGGGGCCTGGGGCCTGAATACCTTCAACTGTCTCTTCCGATATATCTTCCTTCTCATGCTGTTTGCTCATCTGCCTCCAACTACCTCAGGCTCATCCACTTCTTCTGGCACCGAGTTGGGGGAGGTTCGCTCTCCGCGGCAGGGGCATCCCCCTGGAGTCGCCTCCATGCCTCCCTGAAACTTGAGTAGATCCATCTCGCGTTCCAGATGCACCTCAAAACCTTCCTCTTTGCTTCTGCTTTCCCTCCCCCTCTCCTCTTCTGATTGTTGCCTGGCACTGCACTGAATCTACAAGTGTGCCAATTCAACTATTTAGGACCTTGGCCCGGGCAACCTCAACTTGCATAGACTCCCAGTCGACCCCTGCACTACGGGACTGTCTCTGTATCCCTACAGCCCCCTTGCCAGCACTTGTCTGCACTGACCTTGCACTTGCCAGCATCTGGCACATTCATCATATTTCCCTCTACCCTGGACTGCACTTCTAGCCCTCACTTTCCCCTTGCACACATCCCTTCACCCTACCCATGCACTTGCGCAATGTGAATGTCAACAGGCCTGGTAGGATCGTTGGCCGTCTTCCCTTTGCTCACCCCTACCTGCCTCATCGCCCCTTGGAACACTTCTGAATGGGCGCGTTAGTTATGCATTATCAGATCATATCTATGTGACCTTGCCTGGATGATGATTGTGGTACGTGTCTTGTATGTGCTACATTTCATGGAATTTGTTTGGCCATCCCATGCACACTCTGGCCCTGTCCTGCATCCCACACATCTTTAGGGTGTCACAGTCTCTGTGGGGCACAGTCCTCCCCCACTTTCAGGGCCACTGAATCTGTCCATCTGCTGCAGTGGCTTTTGCACACTCGGGTGCACTACTGAGGGTTCCTCATGGGTCCTGCTTACTGTCCCATCATCATCTGCTGTGTTGACAGTTGACTCAGATGATGCCATGGATGCCAGTCAACACTGTCTGCAAAGGCATATGTCTCAGTTCTGACTTTTGCTACCACGCAAGCCATCCCAGCAAATTGAATGGGGGGTGGTGGCCCTTTGCTTCTAGCCATGCAACCCATTGCATGCACATGTCACGTGATGCCTTAACGTGCCCTTCCACTGACTTCCATATATATGATACACATCATGGAGTACTTGTTCATGTAGATAGTGAATGACATATGCATGTTCGCCACTGCAGGAACACACTTCTGAGCCATGTTACAGTGTTCTACATGCCTACACACTGATGCAATGTCACATTGACCATGCATGCATGCCCGGTAATCTTTTGTGTGTGACATGTCTGCATCATGTGTTGGCTGTCTGTGTGATGTGTGTAATGTACTCCTGACATGTGTCCTGATGTATTCATTTCTCTCCACCTTTCAGATGATAACGCAATGGAGCCAGAGGATGGTGTTGTCATGCCTGACACAGGGTTGGTATCACATGCACGACCCGGCACAAGTGGGGGATGTGGGGTGGTAGTCCACGAGAACCCACATGTGCTTCAGTCCATCTTGGGTATGTCTGGCTATGATTCCAGCTCAGATGACCACTCTGACAGCCATGTTGAGTTGGATGTGCATCAGGTCCATACATCTGCGGTGAGTGATTCTGATGTGGACACTCCTCTGTCCGCGACACCTGCATTGAGGGGCCAGTCAGGGGTGGGACCTCCGCCTGTGGTGGGTCGGGACGCAGGGTCACCCTCCACAACAGTCTCTGATGTGCCTGGGGCATCACGTAGACGGGGGCATGTAGTCGTGCAGCCCCGGGCGGTGCCAACCCCACAAGGACGCCCGGTCCTTGGGTCCCGCAGGTGTCAGGCCCGGCAACGCGGTGGCCGCGTGCCACCGAGGTTAACTGAGTGGGAGCAAGACATGTCTGCCAATTCCGAACGTCAGGGGGCAGCACTTGATACCATCGCTGCGAGCATGGAACGTGTGGCCCATTCCGTGCTCCCCCCTGCTAGGCAGGTGCTACTCCAGCAGCAGGCGGCACGGTCCACGGCCCGCTCGCTCAGGCTGGGCATGGCGGCCTCTGACAGGGCACGCCAGGCTGGAATGTTGTCTCTGCGTCAAGCTATTGATGCTCACGCAGAGGCACACATGAAGGCCCTGAAGGAGGAGTATGCCTCCCTCAGATCCACTCTGGGTGTCCTCTTGATGTCCCAGAGGGTGCGGGCAGAGGAGAGGTTTGAGCAGCTTGAGCGTACCATCTCGGCTGAGCTACGTGCTTGCCGGGAGGTGCATCAGTTGTCCAGCCAGACCACGCAGGAAGAACTCCGTGCTACACGTGTTGCCTTGCAAGAGGAAGCACGTGTATCACGGGAGGTACTGCATGCAGACCTGCGTGTAATTGCTGCACAGAACCAGGCACACCCGTCCGGCAGACTTGCTGCCGACGAGGGGCAAGCTGCGCCTAGGCGTGGTCAGGCTCCTGGCCCACGTCCTCCTTTAGAGGAAGAGGCAGACTCGGACGATGACTTATCTTCCACACAGGTCGTGGTGTGCCGGCGTTGAGCCCATGGAGGTATCTTTTTTTTTCCTCAACATCATTGCATGTGGGTGTTGAGATGCACCCTGTACCTCCCACCTCCTGGGTGCCTTCCCACCCCCCCCGGGTCGTATGTGGCCATTTTTGATTTTTCCTTTTAGGTTAGTTAGTTTAATTTGTTAAAATAGTTTAGTATTGTTTTTAGTTTAATTAGTTAATTTAGTTTAATATTGTTTTTAATTTAATCATTTTATCTAGTTTAATTTTGTTTTTTGTTTAATTAGTTAATATAGTTTAATATTGTTTGTCTATTGTGCATTCATGTGACGGTGTGGTGCTTTGTGGTTTTTGAAAGCATCCACTGTCTGTTCCAGCAGGGCCCTTCGAGCTTGTCTTGTGTATGTGTTTGCAGCTTGGGTCCTGACTCACATAGGCCACTCCTGCTTCCCTTATCCATGGGCTCGCTAGGATGGTTCGGTGTAACAACATTTTACACAAGGGCATTGGACTTGCCTCATAACTGTGGCCTGTCTACTGCTGTGATACTTGTGTTCACACCCCTAGTGGGGATTGTTTGCGTTTCATCCACCCGATGTCTGTAGTTATTTTGGGTGATTGTGTGATTGATTTATGCATTAATTGTTGTGGATTGTCATGTATGTCTTGTTCTTGTATGTAAGTGTGCTTGATGCACTTCATGCTGTGCACAGTAGCCTGCACCCTTGGCCTGTGGATGATGGTGGGAGGTGTTTGGATGTAGCTCTGTGACCTGGCCCAGTGACAGACAGCATGTAGACACACACAGGGGACTTTCATGTCTTGATTTTTTCTTCCATGCACTTCCTGCAGGTGATTGAGGCTCCAGACTGCCTTTGCCAGCAGACACGGGGACGACTGATGCAGAGGACTGGTCAAATTCGGTGGTGCAGATGTGTGGATGTGTGCGCAAGCAGGGGCACAGGGCTTGTGCGGAAACGTCCAACAGTAGCAGACGTGTTTCCAGGTTCTCCAGCCAAGGTGAGCAGCACAAGGGCCCACACCGCAGCCAACCTTCCACCAGGACACTTGCACATGCATGCTGAGTGGCACCAGTGCTGTGGTGCTTTGCCAGGCATTGTTGGATATGCACACAGTACAGCTGGCATACGTTGAGGGCCAAATGGCAAGTGGCTTTACATGTTGTCAGTGGCACATGCTGGGGCCATGAGACATTTCCAGGAGTGATCCCCGGTCCATTGAGGCATACTTATTGGTGTAGTGGCATTCCTAGCCATGTCCTGATACGACGCACAGGGACACCCAGTGAGGCACAGATTCGTGGCCAGGGCATGTTGTTAGCATGTGCTAGTTGGCAGGTGCACTGGCTATTGTGATCTGCGGCTGCCAGTGCACAACTTGTACTGCAGTTGCACCTTGATATGTACGTCGAGCAGCTCAGCCAGGGACCATTGTATCATGTGCGGATCTTGTCCCATTGGTCTTCCGTTTCCCGCACGGCCACATGCGCCTGCCTTACTGCATTGACAGTGTGTGCACCATCGGTGGGACAGGCTAACGTATGGGTGCACAGCAGCAGACAGGGATGGTTGCTTGTGGAGGAGTCACTTGCTTTGGCCCATGGATGGGGGGGGGGGGTGTTGTGATGACACATTCAGATTAGTAACTCACGCTCTCTTTTCAGCATTGGAGTGCTCCTGTTACCGGACCAGAGAGTGCGCAGGCAGGAGGCCAGCACTCACCCCAGGGATAAGTGTCTCTTTGGCTTGCATGTGACATTTCTGGTGAAGTGTGCATGATGTACATGTTTAGTATAATTGGGTATGTGTTTTTGTGGATACTTGTAATTTGCATACTTTCTTTTGCTAATCCACATCCGCTCTCCTGCCCCTCTTTCTGGTTCTCCTGGTTGACAATGCCTGTCCATGCTACGTATCCCAGTGCCTGCTTCCACGCAAGGTTCTCTGTGGCCTGTGTAGGTTTGACCTTGCAGGCACACAGACCACGGAGGGTGTGCTTGTTTTGTGCCACTCCTGCGCGTGGACAGCAGAGCTGTGACACTGGCCATCAGTTGTTGCATCATCATTGTATGTTGAGGATGGTATATGGTGCCCTTCCTGTTTGAACATTGCTGAACAGTGCTACCTTGGTAGTTCGATCATTGTGCTTGTGCATGTGCTTGGACATTTCCTGCTACTTCGAGTCGTCTATTGGAGAGTCATCATGTTTTTTTTGACGCCTACAAGATATGCGGAGGGGGGTTTGCCTCCTTGTAGTTCTCTGCAATTTTGTATTTGTAACAGTAAATGTGGCCTCTGAGGGGGCTGGGCCCTATTTACACGCAAGCTGTGACATGGTGAGCAAGGGGTAGGGGCATCCTGTTGGAAAGTGGCCTTGCGGGGAGAAGGCTGCATGCCCCAGAGGTGGGTGTTCTGATGGTCAAGGTGATGTGGGTTGGGAGGGTGTGTGGGACATTCCAGGGATTGTCATGGCCTGTTGGGGGGGGTGGGAGACATGAGTGGGGGCCTGCTGGAGGCTGCCCCTGGTGGCTGGGGGGTGGGGGTGGTGGGACACATGAGTGGGGGCCTGCTGGAGGCTGCCCCTGGTGGCTGGGGGGTGGGGGTGGTGGGAGACATGAGTGGGGGCCTGCTGGAGGCTGCCCCTGGTGGCTGGGGGGTGGGGGTGGTGGGACACATGAGTGGGGGCCTGCTGGAGGCTGCCCCTGGTGGCTGGGGGATGGGGGTGGTGGGAGACATGAGTGGGGGCCTGCTGGAGGGTGACCCTGCACTGCTGGGGGACGGGGGTGGTGGGACACATGAGTGGGGGCCTGCTGGAGGCTGCCCCTGGTGGCTGGGGGGTGGGGGTGGTGGGACACATGAGTGGGGGCCTGCTGGAGGCTGCCCCTGGTGGCTGGGGGGTGGGGGTGGTGGGACACATAAGTGGGGGCCTGCTGGAGGCTGCCCCTGGTGGCTGGGGGGTGGGGGTGTTGGGAGACATGAGTGGGGGCCTGCTGGAGGGTGACCCTGCACTGCTGGGGGACGGGGGTGGTGGGACACATGAGTGGGGGCCTGCTGGAGGCTGCCCCTGGTGGCTGGGGGGTGGGGGTGGTGGGAGACATGAGTGGGGGCCTGCTGGAGGCTGCCCCTGGTGGCTGGGGGGTGGTGGGACACATGAGTGGGGGCCTGCTGGAGGCTGCCCCTGGTGGCTGGGGGGTGGGGGTGGTGGGACACATGAGTGGGGGCCTGCTGGAGGGTGACCCTGCACTGCTGGGGGACGGGGTGGTGGGACACATGAGTGGGGGCCTTCTGGAGGCTGCCCCTGGTGGCTGGGGGGTGGGGGTGGTGGGAGACATGAGTGGGGGCCTGCTGGAGGGTGACCCTGCACTGCTGGGGGACGGGGGTGGTGGGACACATGAGTGGGGGCCTGCTGGAGGCTGCCCCTGGTGGCTGGGGGATGGGGGTGGTGGGACACATGAGTGGGGGCCTGCTGGAGGCTGCCCCTGGTGGCTGGGGGGTGGGGGTGGTGGGACACATGAGTGGGGGCCTGCTGGAGGCTGCCCCTGGTGGCTGGGGGGTGGGGGTGGTGGGACACATGAGTGGGGGCCTGCTGGAGGCTGCCCCTGGTGGCTGGGGGGTGGGGGTGGTGGGAGACATGAGTGGGGGCCTGCTGGAGGGTGACCCTGCACTGCTGGGGGACGGGGGTGGTGGGACACATGAGTGGGGGCCTGCTGGAGGCTGCCCCTGGTGGCTGGGGGATGGGGGTGGTGGGACACATGAGTGGGGGCCTGCTGGAGGCTGCCCCTGGTGGCTGGGGGGTGGGGGTGGTGGGACACATGAGTGGGGGCCTGCTGGAGGCTGCCCCTGGTGGCTGGGGGGTGGGGGTGGTGGGACACATGAGTGGGGGCCTGCTGGAGGCTGCCCCTGGTGGCTGGGGGGTGGGGGTGGTGGGACACATGAGTGGGGGCCTGCTGGAGGCTGCCCCTGGTGGCTGGGGGGTGGGGGTGGTGGGACACATGAGTGGGGGCCTGCTGGAGGCTGCCCCTGGTGGCTGGGGGGTGGGGGTGGTGGGACACATGAGTGGGGGCCTGCTGGAGGCTGCCCCTGGTGGCTGGGGGGTGGGGGTGGTGGGACACATGAGTGGGGGCCTGCTGGAGGCTGCCCCTGGTGGCTGGGGGGTGGGGGTGGTGGGACACATGAGTGGGGGCCTGCTGGAGGGTGACCCTGCACTGCTGGGGGACGGGGGTGGTGGGACACATGAGTGGGGGCCTGCTGGAGGCTGCCCCTGGTGGCTGGGGGGTGGGGGTGGTGGGAGACATGAGTGGGGGCCTGCTGGAGGGTGACCCTGCACTGCTGGGGGACGGGGGTGGTGGGACACATGAGTGGGGGCCTGCTGGAGGCTGCCCCTGGTGGCTGGGGGGTGGGGGTGGTGGGAGACATGAGTGGGGGCCTGCTGGAGGGTGACCCTGCACTGCTGGGGGACGGGGGTGTTGGGACACATGAGTGGGGGCCTGCTGGAGGCTGCCCCTGGTGGCTGGGGGGTGGGGGTGGTGGGACACATGAGTGGGGGCCTGCTGGAGGCTGCCCCTGGTGGCTGGGGGGTGGGGGTGGTGGGAGACATGAGTGGGGGCCTGCTGGAGGGTGACCCTGCACTGCTGGGGGACGGGGGTGGTGGGACACATGAGTGGGGGCCTGCTGGAGGCTGCCCCTGGTGGCTGGGGGGTGGGGGTGGTGGGACATATGAGTGGGGGCCTGCTGGAGGCTGCCCCTGGTGGCTGGGGGGTGGGGGTGGTGGGAGACATGAGTGGGGGCCTGCTGGAGGGTGACCCTGCACTGCTGGGGGACGGGGGTGGTGGGACACATGAGTGGGGGCCTGCTGGAGGCTGCCCCTGGTGGCTGGGGGGTGGGGGTGGTGGGACACATGAGTGGGGGCCTGCTGGAGGCTGCCCCTGGTGGCTGGGGGGTGGGGGTGGTGGGAGACAAGAGTGGGGGCCTGCTGGAGGGTGACCCTGCACTGCTGGGGGACGGGGGTGGTGGGACACATGAGTGGGGGCCTGCTGGAGGCTGCCCCTGGTGGCTGGGGGGTGGGAGTGGTGGGAGACATGAGTGGGGGCCTGCTGGAGGGTGACCCTGCACTGATGGGGGACGGGGGTGGTGGGACACATGAGTGGGGGCCTGCTGGAGGCTGCCCCTGGTGGCTGGGGGGTGGGGGTGGTGGGACACATGAGTGGGGGCTTGCTGGAGGCTGCCCCTGGTGGCTGGGGGGTGGGGGTGGTGGGACACATGAGTGGGGGCCTGCTGGAGGCTGCCCCTGGTGGCTGGGGGGTGGGGGTGGTGGGACACATGAGTGGGGGCCTGCTGGAGGCTGCCCCTGGTGGCTGGGGGGTGGGGGTGGTGGGACACATGAGTGGGGGCCTGCTGGAGGGTGACCCTGCACTGCTGGGGGACGGGGGTGGTGGGACACATGAGTGGGGGCCTGCTGGAGGCTGCCCCTGGTGGCTGGGGGGTGGGGGTGCAAGGGGACATGTGGCTTGGCTGGGGGGCATGCCCATGGTGGAAGGGCTGCCTGCGGGACATGACCAGGGGTGCAGGGTAGTCCCCTGTGGTGTGGGCTGCCTGCAGAGGTCGTGGAGGGGGTAGAGGGGAGACCTGGGAGGACCCACACTGGCAATTCACCTCTTCGACTTCCCGCACACCCACGTAATACACTGCCCCACTCGCACAGGCCCAATCGCGTGTAGAATTTCTCGCGCACCCCTGAAATCCACGTACCAAGGCCAATCGCGTGTAGGATTTCTCGCGCACCCCTGAAATCCACGTACCCAGGCCAATCGCGTGTGGAATTTCTCACGCACCCCTGGAATCCACGTACCCAGGCCAATCGCGTCTAGAATTTCTCGCACACCCCTGAAATCCACGTACCCAGGCCAATCGCGTGTAGAATTTCTCGCGCACCCCTGAAATCCACGTACCCAGGCCAATCGCGTGTAGAATTTCTCGCGCACCCCTGAAATCCACGTACCCAGGCCAATCGCGTGTAGAATTTCACGCGCACCCCCGAAATACACGTACCCCGCTCAATCGCGTATTTAACTTCCCGCGCGCCACTTTTTTGATGCGCTGGGACTCTACCGCCTGCCTTCGTGTGGCGGCCGTGTTTCAGCTTGTGCGTGGCTTTGGCTGTGCGTGGCTTTGCCCTATTCGATTCCATGAATACGTGTGGTTCGAGTGCGTGTGGGCGTTCCGTCTGCTTCCCTGCAGTACATCCCCAGTTACGCCCTTATTTTCGAGAGTTGTTCCCCATTCCGCGCGTTATGCCCCATGTCCCGCCCACTTTCTGGTGTGTGCGCTGGGGTTGTGCGCTTTCACTGTGCGCGTCGCGCACGCCTTTCGCGATGTTGCAGTGACTTGTGCGCCATGCACGGGTTTGGCGCACATCCCGCGGTGAACACGCGCAGGGACTTCCATGAATCGCACGCGTGCGCGTGCGCCTGTTTTTTTCCGCCTGGGCATGCTTGCGCATGCTTGCGCCAGGATTTTCGGCGCACGTTGGTTCCATGAATCGGCCCCTAAATCAATTTCCCACCAATGAAAGATTAGCCCAATGGGGAAGATGTAAATAATCATCAAAACTAGGTGCTTGTAGATTCTGTCAGAAGGTCTCTGTGATTGAATCTATACAGCATCTTGTTGTTTTCTGTGATCACTTTGAGACTCTAAGACTTCATACTCTTGGATCCTATTTTGATCCATCTTCATTGTTAGCAAGAATGACCCTCTGGTCCAGGTGTATGATAGGTAATAGTAACAAAATGACGATGAATTTGACTACTCTATTATGTGAAATTGATAGGACATTGAGAGATATGAATCTTCTATGCCCATAGCGTAACATTCTTAAAATACTAAGGACAAGTGCTCTATAAGGCTTGTCATGGCTAAGTCTAATGTAGCTAAAAATGAAATGTGAAATATTTCTTATGAATTGTTGTGGAAGAATTGTTTATTTCTTAAAAGGAAATGTTTTTGAAAGATGTTTTAAATATGATTGTAAATATGTACTCAAAATGTCTTTCTTTTCTTTTGTATAAACTGTTGTTTTGTTTTATAAATTGTAAAGGTTTGTAATCTTACCAAATACAATAAAAAAATAAATAAATAACGGACGTTAATGATTTAGCCCTATTGCGTTTCTCATTTTTAGAGTTAAATAGAGGATTAATTGCAGTGGTCTGTAAAGAGTGTGTTGAAGGACTTGTTGAACTAGGTTCCCTTTGTTTTGACGGCATCATAGATTTAAGTGTGTATGGAATGGTCATAGTGGATGTAGGTGAAGTATATAATACATTGCACAGCAACAAATTCAACAAGCAACTTGAGTTATACTGTTCTCTTTCGAATTGTCAGATCCAGTTCTTTTTTATAGAGACACTTTCTAATCACTTTCACATTTAAACAAATTCACAATATAAGATAAATTAGCCAACAACTTCAGCTGGGAGCTCTTATCAAATAATAATCACGTTACAGATACCTGACTTATAGACAACTGGTACTAAAAATTATGAAATAATAATCAACACATCAGCTTAATAGTAAGGGTATAAACACATTTCTCCTGTTCAATAAATTATTCCAGAGGGCTTAATTTTCTTTTTTTTTTTATTTCATAATTTTTTTATTATTCAAGATACAGATATTATTACATATGTTAGTACATTACAGACTTTGAGTATATCTGGTAAACATAGAGAATGAACAGAGATAATAGTTTTCAGCAGGAAATGGTATAACCGTATGGAAGATATTTAAAATTAGATGCATTAAATTGAACAAGAATGGAGTAGCAATTGTAGTAAGTGCTGATTAAACCTGGATTAATATAATACATATCTGTAATGAGTAATTGATATGGAGGTATGAGTAGAGAGATGGGGAGACAAGACAGGGTTACAGACAGCTGTCATACTATATACAGAAGGGAGCGAGGTGGAGGGGGGGGGAAATGGGTATAACAGATTTATTGCATAAAGCTGATTCTTCTCTTACATTGATAATTAAAAACAAGCGTTTTTATATAAGTATAATCATTCAATTAGTAACGTAAGCATGAGAGTGTATATTCAGGAGCCATGAGCGGTTGCATTGAAACAGTTGAGATAACATGTGAAATAGTGCCATTTAGCGTTGTATTTAGGGATTGTATTGAGATTTTTTGCCATGCACATTTCCAATTTGTGAGTTTGACATAAAGCGTTCCACCATGCTCTGGTAGAGAGCGATCGAAAGTCTTTCCAGTTTGCAGTAATACATTTTAATGCTATGCATATGAGTAGGTCGTATAATCTAGCAGAGTCCGGTGGAATTTGCATTGTGATGGCTACGCTTCCTAAGAATATACTTAAAGGAGAAAATGGAACATATACAGAGAAGATGCGCTGAATACATTTCCAGATATCGTACCAGAATTTGACAATATATGAACATTCAAAGAACATATGCATATAAGTGGCAGGAGAAAGGCCACATGACCAACATTTAGCGTCGTGATTCGGGTTAGTCTTCGCTAATTTATCCAGAGTAATGAATGCTCTATGTATAAAGAAATAGTAGTGTTGTGTAATGTTAGCTGAGACTGATACTTGTTTGATTTTAGAAAACAGGCGGTGCCATATGTGGTCCTCAAACTTATATCCTAAGTCAAATTCCCATTTGAGACGAATAGGACAAGGATATGCTGCCATCGCTTTGGACGCGGAAAAAGCTTTTGACCGTGTAGACTGGAATTTCATGTTCCAATCCTTACACTGGCACGGATTTGGTGAGAAATTTATCTCACTGGTAAAACTTCTATATTCAGCCCCCAAATCCGCTATATATTTAAATGGACAAACCTCTTCATTCTTCACCTTACTCAGGGGCACCCGGCAAGGTTGCCCTTTCTCACCGCTATTATATATTCTCTCACTGGAACCGTTGCTGGAATCAATAAGATTAAACAAAAATATCCCAGGGATTCAAGTAGGCACCTCAATAACCAAAATTGCTGCTTATGCAGACGACATTCTTATCCTGATCAAAAACCCTAAATTCCATATACCTAACCTCTTAGAAACTCTATCTCAGTTTGGTCATGTATCAGGATATAAACTTAACAGACAAAAATCAGAAATTATGCCATTAAATCCCTATTGCCTCAAGCATGACATTGAATCTTTTGGCCTCAAATGGTGTAGTGGATCCATCAAATATTTAGGACTTCGTTTTGCCCCTACAATTCAAGAAACCATCAAACTCAATACTAAAACACTATTGGACACCCTGAAAGACCTTACATCCAAATGGTCCCCTCTTTACCTCTCCTGGTGGGGGCGGTTGGATACTATCAAAATGATGCTGTCCCCTATTGTACTATACTATCTTCAGCTCCTTTCCGTTCCACTATCCCTTTCCTTTTTCAAATCTATATATTCCATACTACTAAATTTTCTTTGGGGAATAGGAAAAAGCAGAAGAATTGCGCTAACTAAACTCAAAGCACCTTATGAAATGGGTGGTGTTAAATTCCCTGACTTTAAGCTATACCACTCTGCATTTCTCATAAAACAATCTCGCCAATGGTTCACAGATCCTGAATCTGCAGATATCCCTATATGGTGTACAATAGAGAAACATATTGTTCATCCACACGATATTACTGACCCTATATACATATTTAAGAATTCTCCTAAGAACATTTCAGAACCTATTAAAGCATCCGTTTCAGCGCTACAATCCTTTCTCTTCCCCCATACTAAAAATCCCAATAAACATCTATCCCCTTTACTATGGCATAATAAAAATATTGTCATAAATAAAAAGATCCTCAATCGTAAAGCATGGATTGGAAAGGGAATTAGATTCATCCAACACATTATAGATGGTCCTTCTATTCTCTCCTTCCAACAATTCTCTACCTTATTCAACATACCCAAGACTGACTTTCAGTTTTACAATAAATTAATCAACTCCTGCCTTGATGCACTAAATCATTTCTCCTATGAGATTCTTTCCCCAGACGCCCTTAGACTACTACAGCTAACCATGACAGGTGAGGTCAGAGCCTCAAAAATATATAAAATGCTAACCTCAACATTTAATATTTGTCCTATTCGTCTCAAAAGGGCTTAATTTTCTAAACAAGGGTTTTAACCCACAGGCATCCTTCACTCTGTCTGCAGTCTCATTAGTTAACAAGAGTGTACAAGATTATATCAACAATAAAACAGTTCCAATTCAAGGAACTGGCAGAACTCGGCTCAAAGGAGTAGCCCAGAGGCAGCGAGGGTCAAATTTTAAATAAATGTTCTAAGGAAAGAAAAGACTACAACGAGATTCAGCTGAGTTAAGCTGCAATGAGTTTATTCAAACAGAGGTTCAAAGGCCGAAGCCCGCAGTCAGCAACCATTTATTTAGGATCAGACGGAAAAGAAGAACATCCACGTTGCATAACCATATAAAAGCATAAACGGTGGAGCCACGGTGAAGGTCCACGGTAACTAACCGTTCACATACTGTGCAGCAAGGAGAAATTACAACTGACTTTCATTTTACGAGTGGGTGCGCAAATGGTAGTCCAAAGGCGGTTGCCAACAGTAACTAACTCTTTGCAAAATCTCATTTCAAGAAAGTAATAGCTGCATTGCACTTTGTGTGCGAATACACGTACACGGTTCCAAGGCGAGAGCCAACAGTTACCAACTGTACGCGTACTAAAAGTTCAAAGAAATAGCGGCTGTGTTACACTTTGAAGATATACACACATACAGTGGTTCAAAGGCAGAGCCAATAGTCAACAACCATTCGTGTTTAGTCAGAATTTGAGCAGAGCGCAGAGAAGGAGCAGCACAAATGGCGACAGAACAGATAAAACCAGGTGACAGTTGCTCACAGGTTGTTTGTCTGCTTTATTTGTTGATAGATACAGGCAGGATGAAAAGACAGTAGTATTGAAATAGCAACCTACACAATATTCAACTAATATGCATCGGATGGTTGTAAAAGCTGAAAGAAAGGTTCAACAGTCGCCTTCAGACGTTATAGAAATGTCCGATCTGCTGCCGCGCACCAAACACCAAACACTTAGCTCCTCATGTCATGCACACTTTGCCCGGGTTCAAGCTTCTGTAGGAAGGTGATGTTTGTTAAAGAGGCAGCTTACCTTCACCTGGCCACACAGGGAAAATCTTGAATAAAATCTCCAACAAGGATTGCAGCAGTAAATTGGGTCAGAGACCAGTTTACTCTCAAGGTGTCCACCAAACACTTAGCTCCACTAATGTTATATTATTCTAGACGTGACCTTGAATGGTTCCACAAAGTTTAGTGCTGTTTTGCCAAGAGGGAATAAAATTAGAGGGGGGGTCACAAAATATTTGGAAGGCTTATACATTTGGTGCCATTTCACGAATCTGCACAAAAGTTTTCAAAAAGATTTAAGACCCGGATTTGAATGTTTTTGCAAGGTTTCGTGGGATTTTGTGAAGAGGGGGCAAAATTAGAGAGGGGGTTTTAACAATTTTAGATGGTTTATAACTTTGTTGACATTTTTACGAATGTGCACAAAAGATTTTACAAAGATTATAGACTGAACCTTGAATTTTTCTGCAAAGTGTAAATGGATTTTGTTAACTGGGAGCAAAGTTATATGACTATTTTATGTGCGTACATCTTGATACTTTTCAAAAAATAAAACATGGATGGATTTGCAGGAAAGTTGTGCAAGGAGCATTGACAAGGATTTGAAAGTTTGGTTTTGTGTTGTGTCTTATTTTTTGAAAAGTGTCATAATATAGGTACAAAAAATAGTGGTGCACCATTGGTGAATGAGGTATAGCTGTTGGCCGTGGACAGTGGCCAGATTGTCAGAGTCATTGCCTGTGGCTGTAGACAGTGGCCAGATTCTCACTGGCAATGGGGTTAAAGTGGGCATGCGCACCAGGGACTGGCTATGTGGTGACGTTTTTAAAAATCGGGATAGGTTTGAATGGGAAAATAAATTCTGCCCGTGGCTAAAATTCTGCCTTTGGCTACAGCCGAAGTGCTGCATAGGAATACACCAACAGATTGCTGCTTAGACTCTGAGACAATACTTATCAGCAGATAATTACCAAGCACGCCAAACCAGTTGCCGACGTGGTCACTAGGCCACCCCTTGAAATCATAACCCACCCATATTTGTGACCATACCGGGAGAAGATACTGGGATTGCATTCCAGACTCATTTCCACAACCTTGCAGCAACAACTGGCCCACAATCCACATGCCTTGAGAAAGACTCCAGAGATTCGAATTACATGTCGGCTGAGTTCTAACAATAAATATAGCATCAAGAATGATTTTGAAGACTGCTTTATTATGACAACAGTTACTTATTGAATAACCGAACACCGAGGTGAACAGGACTCCCTCTCCTATTCCAAACCTAACACTTGAAGAAGAAAGGGCACCTTCACAAAATAACTCCATCACCAGCAGCAGGGTAATCCGATTAAAGTACTAGATCAAGCGCAGTGATCTACCCATTCTACTGCCCTGCATTTACTTAATAATTGTGTATTCCGATTTGCTTATTGGGGCATGGCCAAAGCCCTAGGATTGAATGGGAAGAAATATTATGCTTGCGGCTACAGCCTGAAGTGCTGTATTGGATTAAAACAAACCTGCATCTGGAGCATCAACAAGGACCTGAATGCGTACTTTTGCAAATCTGTTTTGTGTTTTATTTTTCCAAAGTGTCCAAATGTAAGTACAAAAAATAGTGATATAACATTGGTGCATGGGCAGTGGGCCCGTCCCTCGGCAAAGATGAATGCCTACTCTGATTTATTTATTCGGGCATGCAGCGTGGCCGAAGCTCTAGGTTTAAATGGGAACAAAATTCTGCTTGCGGCTGCAGCCCAGAGTACTGGATAAGATTGCAGCAAACGTGTGCAAGGAGCATCATCAAGGACCTGAAAGCATGCTTTTGCAAATCTGTCCTGTGTTTTACTTTTTTGAAAGTGTCAAAAATTAAGTACAACAAATTGTGATAAAACTTTGTGGCCTGGGCAGTGGGCCTGGCCCTATGCATGGACAGATGTCTACATTGATTTGCCTATTGGGGAATGCAGCATGGCCGAAGACCAAGGCCCATGGATTGTGGAGGCTAGCCATGCAAGCCGTGAGCACTGGCCATTGGTCACATTATGAGGGTATAGTGGACACTTTACTAGGAAGCAGGGTAGGTGGATAATGGCGGTGGTTTGGTGGGGCTGGTGTCATGGTCGACCCTCATGCCTTAGGCAATTCAACCATGACTTGCATCCCCAGCATGTGCTGCTGATAAAAACACACATCAGTATGTGTTGCAAAAATATGTTTGTATGTTTGTTAAAGGAGGTTTACAAGTCTTTCATATATGTTAAAAGAGGAATTATTAATAACTTATAAACAGTGATGTAACATCATGAATAATTTTCACTCATAAAAACCTATGAAATTCACAGAAAAAACTTTGTAGAAGGGACGTTATAGTTAAGTTGCACTTATAAAAACCTATGAAATTCTGTGAAAAACCTTGTTAAAGGGATGTTATGGTTAAGTTGTACTAATCGTTACAAGTAAAATGGAAAACCCCCAGAAATGTGGCAGTTATGGTAAATTAAGCAATCATTACTCATGCCACCACCATAAACTGCTAAAGCTAACACCCAACACCCAATTTCAGAAATGTTATATATCTCTTGAAGTGTAATACATGAAATATAGAGGTACAAAACCAGATGTAGTTTTGTATTTGGAACAACTGACTTGCAATCAAATGTAGTTGTGATGTATTTCCTTTTTATGTGTTTGATTAGGAGCTATACTCAGTGGTTGATTATACATTCCAAATAGGAGGCATATTTTTTCTGACATCTTGAAAGTTTGATTGTCTTGAAATGAGCCACAACAAATAGCAACCATTAGTTTATTCTCTCGTCTTTCCTGTGAGCATTGTCGTCATGTCATTATTGCACAGTGAGAAGGCATTTGACTGTGTCCTTCATCTGGACAATAATGTGTAAGATGGGGCTCAGTGAGGAGTTTATAAAATGGGTCCCAAAGCTAGACACAAACTCCACGTCTTGAGTAAGGTTTAATGACCTGCTATCCCTGATGTTCCCATTGAAATAGGAAAAGACACAGGGATCTAACCCGTTCACCCTTCTATGTGTTTTTGCCATAGAGTTTCTTGCTGAGCTGGTTCACAGGGATGAAGGCCTGACATGTTTCAGGTGGATCTGGAAAGACGAAAATGCAGTGCCATTAAATGATGATGATGATGATCTGCTCTATTTGGAGGAAGCAAGACGGTTGTGACGTAGTGCGATGGGTATCCTTAAGGAATGTTAACAGCATAGCAGCATAACTCATTCATATTTCTGATGAAGACAATCCCAGAGTAGTATCCTTTCTGGAAGGCCCCACTCTCCTTCAAATACTGGGGTATGAACAATACATAATATAAGTGAAAATCCTTGCAACACAATGCATTTGCTGGTCACAGAGATTGTTGGTGGATGATGGACATTAGGCGGCTTTACCACTAACTATAAGAGAGGGTTGCCAAGTTCAAAAAGATCAAGGTAACCCCTGTACCAATTTCCATACATATCACAAAGCACCCCATTTGAGATAACCACACTGGTATCAAAGTTGGAATTTGAACACTGATCTGACAGAATAAAATACCCCAGATAGTGCTGACCACTATCCTACTAACTACACAATCACTTAAGTCTCAGAAATGATTTTATTGTACTATACTTACTATATCCATGATATGTGTTAATCTAGAACTGTAAATTATAAAAAGCAGCATGGAGAAAAATGGCAAACACTTGACGTGTTGGCGTTCCACTTTAACCTAACTAGAAAACTACATCATTCTATCCATGCACCATTTATTTTTAAAACAAAATCCTTCTTTGCATCTGAAAGTACCACTGGACTTTACAGCTATCAGTGGGCAATAATCAGCTTTGTGGAGATATATTGTCTGTGAATAATGCAATAGAAAGGGGTTGTATGGGGCAACATTATATCACTACAAGTCTTATATGGAAGAGTTATTTTGGGTCAGGTCCCACTTATTTCCAAACCAGTAGTTTGAGTATGAAGGCATACCCTGCTAACCGTGGGCTGAAAGGGGAGGGCCTACTGTGGGAAGACTTAGCCATCTGGGGAAATTGGAAAATGCTTGTGATTGGAATGAGAAAAGGATTAGAGTATTGAGATCCCTGGTTTGGACGTGTGCTCTGATGACATATGAAAAGATTTGGGATAGACATCAATCATGTCAGAAGTCCTGACTTTTGTATATACCTCAACCACAACACACCCTACATACAGACCTAGAGTGGCAGTATGATATGCTCTTTCCTAGAAGCGTATGTTGTGATAGATGGGGTACAAACAAAGACTGTCTCTGCCAGACACAAAATGGAGGTAGTTTTTACACCTTCTCTTAATGGTGTTTTAAAACCCATGTGGGAGACAGATGGAGCAGGGACCTCCGATGCGAGAGGATAGGCGAGATGCAACAATGGTCCTTGGGAGGCAGGGAACTTGAGTAGCTGAGGGGTATTGCAATACTAGTTACTGCATAGAATCGACAATGCCATGGGGAGGTTATAGCTTTATCTCAATTATCTCAGCTCCTTTGGGTGGTTGCCTTCTTCCACACTCTATAGGTGTGCAGTAATATAAACAGAGTGATGGGAAGCCAAATCACCCTGACTCAAATTGATTGCCCTGTGTGTATGGGGAAACACAGACTTCAGTTGACATGAAAGATGATTCATGGTCAGAGTTATGATGGTAGCTAAAAGGACATTTGTAGTGGGGCGGGTACTAGTTACATGGTCCAAAAGGCTGGATTGATGCATGTTTATGGAACAGCATGTGTACAGAACACAGGGCTACTCTCAGACATGTGATAATCTTTATGGATGATAGGAACAGAGACAGTAGCATCAACATGGTAACAATGATCTAAAATCTTGCTAGAAGTAGAAGTTGAGGCAATGGTCAGCGGATAAATTGATGATTCTAGATGCCATACCTGTGTGTGCACATGATGAAAATATAATGTACTCTTCACGAGTGTTGATGTTTTAGTTTTTTAGTTGGCAGGGGTAGTGGTCAAGGGCTGGCTTGTACTTTTTGGCATAGGGACAAAGCTGATTTGCAAATGGCTTTCCCCTTCTATGAGTGCCCCGACAGACTAAAATCAATGTAATGGACTGAATCACAGATGCAACTCCCATGGCTATGATTGATTGAAAGCTTTGCAGTCACCCCCTTGTGGTTATTTTAGTGATTTGCCATTTGTGATGTGGGGTTGTGGAGACGTAGCGGATGTGGCCATCCTGAAGAGATAAAAAGGCTTGGGTCACACGTGATGTGGTGCCCCATGTGATAGAGGGGCCCCACCAATGAAAGAACCATGACTGGTGTGAGTCATCCCCATTTTCCAGTGTGTGGGCAGACCCCATTCACCAAGTAAAGCACCACACAAAAGATGTACTGAAAAGGGGTGGATGGCTAACAGTCACCCTCATGTAATATAATATACATATGTGTTTGCTATTATTTGTAATGCAGTTAAATGTATATTTATTTGTGTGTATGTTTGGGTTCTATTTTATTGTAGTTAAGGTGGGGGGCTAGGTATGTATCTGATTCTATTAAGTAGTCTTTATGAAGTTGGTTACTATCAGTTGTAGGCCCTAGAAGCTGGCTAGGAAGCAGAGGTACCCTGGTGTGAGGTAAGGAAGCGAAGTGGTGGCCTTCACATGGCCACCCAGAGGGTGGAGCCAACCAAAGGAGCCATCTCCTGGCCCTCCTCCACAGTGGGATGTACCAGGCAGGGTGTAGAGGTTTGGTCTGACACTTCCACCCTATGATCCAATATTTGAGCCCTCTCAGTGAAGGTGGCCTGAGAGGCAAATCCCTCAGAGGGAAATCACGCCTGGAGAATGGAGAATAGGAATGTTATGAGTTTTAAAGAGGATCATTTCTGAAGTTATTATGTGTTTTTATTCAAATAAAAAGGGGTGCTAAAAATCCACCTTGGTGTCTGTCTCACACTGGGAAGAATCAGGTAGCCCATCTCCTGTTGTAACATCTTTTCAATTGCAGGTGGTGCATCACACTTTCCTGTGCAGCTGGCCTGGGGTGGTTTGTTCCAGTATGGTCCATCCCTGAACTGCAATAAGGAAGATCCACCATAGCCCCGTACTAGGGCTAGAGAGGCAGGGGCTACAAGTATGTGAACATCTTG
Organism: Ambystoma mexicanum; assembly: GCF_040938575.1. Taxonomy (NCBI): domain Eukaryota; kingdom Metazoa; phylum Chordata; class Amphibia; order Caudata; family Ambystomatidae; genus Ambystoma; species Ambystoma mexicanum. Next base: position 686,819,468 of record NC_090939.1, read on the forward strand.
CTTGCTGTGGCCTGAGACCCTTATCAATGCTCACTGATGAGGGTCAATGATTTTAAAATGCATCTGTTGTTCTGTGCAGAACAATAGCAAGTCACTGGCAGAGTATTCATTTAAGAGTGGTGTTTAATAATTGACACAAGTTTGACATGATTATAAGCGGTTCTGTTTGTTCTGCATAGGCAGAGTGTGGTGTGAGTATGTCATGCTGTTGATCATTTTCTCACTGTGTCAAAAGATTGAAACTACATCTCACTAACACATCTTACTGTGGCTGTAATGTGTCTGTTTTCCTTTTCTTCCTTGGTTTATTTCGGTTTATAGTCATAATGTCGAAAAAAAAATGTCGATAGACAAAAATGTCGAAAAAAAAATGTCGAAAATAATAATGTCGACATCCTATACTTCAGTGTTCTGAAATCCTTAAAGTAAGGGCACAAATATCTTAAACGTGGTTTCATTAGTGCAGAGCGTTCAGACAATAAATGTGATAAAGTTTTGCATTGTTGTTGGTTGCATCCAAATCTACAGACATTACCGTTCCTAGGGATTTCACATCTTCTGGCCTGAATTTCAATGGTTCTATAGAGGTTCAGGCGAAAGCGTAAGTATATGTTTCTGAATTTTGGACTGGGAAATTTCGTCAGATAGAATTCTCTTGTTCAAAATCTTTTGTCCACAAGTAAATTGTCCTTAAATGACTTGTACTTTCTGCAAGCTTTAATAGCGCAAAGCCAATCAAATTGCCATAGCTTAATTTTGGCTCTTGTAGGATTCTTAACCAGCAATTCCTCTGTAATATCAGCATCAGCCAACAACAAAATAATTAGCAATCTCCATTCCTGGACAACATATGTTCAGAATTCAGCAGATAGCTTGACAGGGAGCAAGCTTTCCAATTGTACATAACATACAGAGAGTGGAGACCAAGTTCAAATCTTTTATACACATAGGTTGGCTTTTTCGGCAGTTTTAAAACAGATTTCAGTAGGATAGGATAGTCTTTTTTGCATGTAAAAGGTTATTATTGCTGAACATGAGAATTTGTAATTTTTCGCTTAAATTATTTGCACTTGTGACGTAGCCGTTCTAATTTTAAATTTCAAGTCATCTACATAGGGTTGATCTGAAACATGGTTATTCATATTTACACCTAGATATTTATATTCGTCAACATTTTCAAGCGTCTCCCCATTCAGGGCCCATTTTAAAGATCCTGTGTTTTTTGCTTTTCTCGATTTGCATTGCAAAACGTTTGTCTTTTGTGTATTGATCTCAAGGTGGTTCTGTTTGGCATACTCTCCCAGATCCGTTAGTATGTTTTGAAGCCCCGTAGGCGTCTTGGAAAGTAAAACTAGATCATCAGCATAGTATAACCATGCTGCAAATAAAGTGCCTATTCTTGGATGGTCTAATACTATCAAATCAAAAATGTGTCTTAGGTCAGCTGTAAAAAAAATTAAAAGTGTGGAGGCAAACACACAACCTTGCGTAAGGTCTTGATATGTTGTAATGGGAGCAGATAGTTCCCCATCTACCGATAGCCTAATTTGTATGGCGGTTCTCGAATGCAGTTGGGAAATCAGACCAAGAAGCGAGCATGGGCATCCAGCTTCTGTGAGTTTTGTCATTAGTTTATTTTTCGATATAGAGTCAAATGCAGACTTAAAATCTATATAGGCCATATATATTGGTTGTGTTGAGTGTTTAGTTTGCATTTCAATAGCAGTTATTACAGTTAGATTGTTTGCTGTGCCAAAGCCAGCTACAAAGCCTGTCTGTTGTGGGCCTCTTAGGTTATTTCTATCTAACCACAGGTTAAGATCTCTGAGAATGACCCGGGCAAACAGATTGCCGGGGGCATCTAATATTGCTATAGGGTGGTAATTGCAGGGTGCTTGCCGATTTCTCTTTTTAAAGATAGGTATTATAGTCGACTTCCGCCAAGAGGGTGGTATGGTCGCAGTTTGGATAATCTCAGAGAAGATTACATAGAAAATATCGTCCCACATCTCAGGATTTGTTTAAAGAGTGTAATTTGTCAACCCATCAGACCCAGGGTCTCTTGAAGAGCTTAATTTAGAGATGTAATAAGCTATATATTCCTGATAAAAATCTAATGACATCTTTTGGTTAGGCGGAAGGATTATTTCTGCTGCTTCTTGGTCAGTGCATGCATAGAGGTCGGAAAAGTGTTGTTGCCATTCCTGTTCAGTGACTGCGTTAATTTGCAAGGGAGTCTGAGAATTATGGATTGCCCGATTGAATAATTGCAATATAGCCCCCAAATTCTTTGAAGCAATGGTATGTAGCAATTCTTCACCCTCTTGCTGATACATATAAACCTTACATGCTTTTTTGCCAGTTTTTATGTCTAGTTCTTAGATGCTTTAGCTTCTCAAGTCAGCATTCTAAGGGAATGTTTTTAGCTAATCCAATTGCTTTGCGATAATCGATTTTTTCCTACCTAATTGCTTGGTTGTATATGTGCTCGTGCTTAAATTCTGGTTTACTTGTAGCTTATGCTTTTTACTTGAATAGCTGTAATGCAGCTACATAATATCGATCCATGTTGACTATTTCAGATGATAGTTCTGGTTTCAGTGTCAAGCAATAGCAGAATTATATTAGTTGACTGGCTGATAGATGCAAGCGATTCCGACCCCCCATTACGATTAGGTTAGTGGTGGAATTACTATTCTTTTTACATATGGCCATGGTCTCCCAACTGACTCTTTAAATGTACTGTGTTTTGTGCCCTTTTCAATGTTACTCATTAGGGACACAGTAAGAATCGACTACTCCAGAAACATACGCCAGAGTTATACTATTGGCGTTCAGAATTACGGGGCAGCAAGTCTCCCGACACAGATTTTCCGAATTCAAAGTGTATAACAGTTTATCGCTGGTGAGTGCTTGAGTGTAGTCTTTTTTTCTTGATCAGCCGAGCGAGCTGGGTGAGAAGAACCCCCTAATCAAGAATGAGTAGCATTTCCTTGTGGGGTAGAGCATGCTATTGTCATGGCCACAGGCCCCAGAACACAAAAACCACACCATCTAGTGATGGGGCAATGGGTCACTTGACTCACTTATGTCCCTTTGGGACCTATAAACACAGGGGCCCTGGCTGGACTCAGTCCTGGCGCCAGGCTTATATAGAGATGTGAGCAGGAATACTGTATTTCAGTGCAGGAGTGCTTTTACTTTATTTCAGTGCAGGAGTGCTTTTATTTTACAAGAACTTTCCAGGAGCTCAAAGCCTTTATTCCAGAGAATATCCTCATGTGCTGACTCATCGGGTGTGGCTCCCTAGGCCTGGTATTCATGTGCTGACTCATTGGGTGTAGCAGGGTGTGGCAGGCAGGCTGAACCTGGTGGGCGTGGCTTCAGAAGCTCAGCTTTATAAGCTGCTCCATCCTTAAGGCCGGTGCTTCACATTACTGTGCACTCGTGTGCAACGTGACGCTCACCACCTCTTGGACCAGTTTACTTACCTTTGAAACCAGGCTTTCTCCTGCACACTCACCTCCAGGAAACCGGTGCTTCATCGCCTCATCTGCAGACTCATCTCCTGACATCCAGTGATCTTGATCCCGATGCCGCAGCACTGCACCCCGCATCCACAAACTAAGACCCTGTGAAGAAGAAGAAAGACAAGGTTAGAACATCTGTCCTAGGGTGGTGCCGCATTTGAACCCTGCGCGTCCCTAGTTAACAATTTACCAGCTACTGTACCGCTGCAGCTTCGTTCCTCATTTCCTCCGGCTGTCGCCTCGAGCTCCGTAGCTTCTGCCGGGCCGGCAACATCATCTGCAAGGGAAGAAAGCAAAAGAGCAAACATCAAAAGTGGAACGGACAGCAATACAAGACTACAAACTTTACAATACAACAAAAACAGACGAGGAAAGACAAAGTCAAAAAGGAACACTTACCTGAAGTATAGTGGCTTAGTTGCAGCAGGACAGGACTACCACGTGCAAGGGACCAGTGAAGGAACTCGGTCCAGATCATACAAGTGCCCCTGCCAGAAGCAACAGGACGTAGTGCTCACCAAAACTAAACAATAGGTGAGCTTTCCAGGGACAGCGCATCCCACGGGTACCACGGTTTGGGAGAAGGAGTCTGGAAGGGGATCAGGCACGCAATCTGGCATAGTCACGCCTCCTATTCTCCACGCAGGAGCAGTCCTGAGCAGCATCACCTATTACCACCAATCACCACATAAGTGCAGAGGGAGAAGTCGGACCTGAGCGACCTCACCTACGGGAGGGCTGCAACCGTGGCCCAGTGCCTCCGCAGAGACCAGGTGAGCGTAACAGTACGCGAAGCCTCTTCGAATCTCTGCCTGGGCATTATGTAAACTTCTGAAACTGACCAGTTGGCTCGATTACTGGGAGAGTTACGGGCTGAAGTTCATGCCTCAAGACAGGAAACCAATGCCCTAAGGAGGGATCTAATTGTGGAACGGGAGCGGACAGATGAACTAGCAAGGCAAATGCTCCAGGCACAGGCAGGCCAGGTCCCACTGCCGGGGTATGCCCCTCCTGTCGCTCCTCCACAGCCCAGGCCTGTACAGGTGGTTCTTCCGGGGGGGTTCCCCTGGCGCCACCAGAACGCTTCACAGGCAATCCGAATAAGTATGCCATCTTTATGAATTAATGTCGCCTACATTTCTTGTGCAGACCTGGGGAATTCCCCAATGATCAAGCGAGAGTGGCATTTGTACTCTCATATTTGGGAGGTAGTGCAGCGGACTGGTCAATACCCTTGGTAAAACAGGATAATCCTTTGCTTCGAGACTTCGGAGGTTTCCAGTGTGAAATGGAGAAACTATTTGCATAGCATACTCAAGGGTGGGCTCTGCGCAATGAACTGTTATCACTATGGCAGGGTAATCAAGACCTACTAACATATATCGCTTCCTTCAATTGTCTGATAGCACAAACTAACTGGCCAGAGAAGAAAAGAACTACGCTCTTTTACAGAGGCTTGCGAGGGGAACTTAAGGATGTATTAACCCAAGTAGTAAATCCCCCGGAAAGATGTGCTGAATACATCAACCTGACAGTGCAACTCGATCACAGATTGCAGGATCGGAAGATGGATCGGGCTAAGGCTCAGGGGTGGTCGGTCTACGTGCTACCCCGTGAGAATCAAACCAAATCACATGATCAGTTTGAGCCAATCGAAATCGGAGGCTTGCGGAGCCCACTCACCAATGAGGAAAGGGAGAAAAGGAGACAGCAGCAGCTTTGTATGTACTGTGGTAAGGCAGGTCACTATCACTGAGAATGCAGAGTAAAACCACCCAGGAAAGCAGTTGAAGCAACTGAAAAGGGTGAAGAAGAAGAACAGGACTCTCCAACATCTGGCAAGCGTAGGGGTCCACTTGTCGAGCGGTGAAAAGGTGCCTATACAGACCTCACATCTAGTCATCCCTTTGCTCCTGGTAAACCACAAGCAACCGTTGAAAATACATGCCTTGGAGGTATACATTGACAGTGGGGCTGTGGGAAATTACATGGACCAGGATCTGGCTACCCGTATAGGCCTTCCTCTCCAACAGGAGCAGGTTTCGGAAAACGTCACAGCAGTTGATGGATTTCCGCTATCATCCAGCCCAGTGATGCATTACACCGAGAAGGTCACATTTCTGTGTCAGGACAGTTACCAATTGGACATCACCTTCAATCTCATCGGCGCTCCTCAGTTCTAGATGATATTGGGAATGCCCTGGCTGGAGACCCACAATCCCAGGATTGACTGATGTAAACGAGTTCTGACCTTTCCCCAAAACTGTGCCAACACCTGTTATAGCAAGGGATTCTCATTAAAAGGTCTTACCAACCCAGGTTCGTCGAAGAAAGAAACCACACTGGACCTCACCAGTTCACTACCACCTGAATACCTGGATTACCAAGATGTCGTTCAAAAAGAGCAAGTGAACACCCTCCCTCCGCACAGACCATATGACTGCCAAATTGATCTGGTACCTGGAGCTCAAGTTCCCTGCAGCCGGATATACACCCTAACAGAACTGGAAAACCAGCATCTAAAAACCCTACCTCGATCAGTATCTGGCAAATGGCTTCATTCATCCGTCCAAGTCCCCTGCATCCTCGCCCCTCTTTTTTGTGCCTAAAAAGGAGGGAGACCTGAGAATTTGCATTGACTACAGAGCACTTAACCAGATCATGGTAAAAAAACGGTACCCGTTACCGCTTATCCCCGAGCTCTTGGTTCAAGTCAAAAACGCTCAGATATATACAAAACTAGACTTACAAGGGGCCTACCATCTAGTAAGAGTCAAAAAAGGAGACGAGTGAAAGACGGCCTTTCGCACAAAATATGGCCTTTATGAATATCAGGTTATGCCCTTTGGACTATGTAATGCCCCGCCAGCATTCCAATTTATCATGAATGACGTGCTCCACGAACTGTTGGACATCTGAGCTCTTGTCTATATTTTTTGTATAAAACATTTTTTATTATCATTTGATTACAACATAAACAAAACAACCAAAAGCAAAAAGGGGACGAACAAAAGAGACACAAGGCAGCTACATTCAATGGGGCCGACACGGCCCGTCTTACAGTAGTAAGTGTCTTGCATCACCATTCTCCTGGAGTACAATCACAGTTCACCTTTTAAGTGTTCAGAGTAACATCCCCCGAGTCCATATACTTCAGGGCCCTCCCTCATCCCATGCCGCCCATATTTTGGAGGCTTTGTTGGGACAGCCTCTTGCATTATAGATCCTTCTTCGATCATACCACATGTATCCATGTCCAATGCCCATTGCTCCATTGTCGGAGAGTCCGAGGCTCCCCATTTTTGTGCCATATTGCGCTTGATTAGGGCGGCCACCGTATGCAATAGCAGTTCCTCCCATTTATTCAATTTGTGCTCCCCGGTGCTCCCAGGATTAGGACCTTCGGGTCCATTTGTATAGTTTTGAAGAGTATCCGGGCCAGTTCCCGACAACAGGCCTCCCAGAAAGTTCGGATGCGGGGACAGGACCACACAATGTGAAAGAAGGTCCCCTCCTCATCCCCACATCTGAGACAGTTCGGGTTCATTGCTTTCCCCCACCCAAACAGTGCAGTTCTAGGATAGTATACTCTATGCAGTATTTTAAGTTGCACCAGTATGAGTTTCGAGGAGATGGCAGCTTCCCATGGGTGCATTAGTACCCGGATCCAGTCCTCAGGGTCGATCTCCCCTACATCTATTTCCCACTTGGCCTTTAGACTGGTCAACTCAGAAGTCGCGAATGAAGTGATGGCATTATAGAGAATGGATGTGCATTTGGAGGGGATATATTCGGCAAAATGTTGCTTTCTATAGGTGAGCATTCCAGGATATTGTCCTCTGTCGATATGTGGATTCTCAGGGCGTGGGACATTTGCATATGATGGTATCTCTCAGTGTCTGGGAGCTGGAACCTGCGTTGTAGGTCCGCAAACGGGGCAAGATCCCATCTTTCAAGACATCCCCCACCTTCTGGATCCCAGCCCTCACCCAGCACGGCCAAGGCTTGAGTTTCGCAAATTTCCTTCAGATTGGCGTTTCGCCATAGGGGTTGCGGCGCTGATAGTTTGTTCCACCACCACACAAACTTGTGTACGTTCCTCCAGGTGGTAATAATCTGTGCCTTCATTGTTAGTGGGCAGGATCTAGGGGGATTTTGGTACAAAAGCTGCAATGGATCGGTGTCGTACATAGTTCCCACCTCGGCTTTGATATGGGGTAGTTCCCGGTCTCCGTGCAGTAGGTCATTAACCACCACCAGTTGGGAGGCTCAATAGTAGGTCCGAAGGCGGGGCACTCCAATCCCACCCTCCCTGACCGACCTCTGAAGTGTGGCCAGGGCTATACGTGTTTGTCCTCCGCCCCATAGGAGCTCCCTAAGGAGGGTTTCCACCTGGCCAAATTCTGCCCCCAGGATCTGCAACGGGCGTTTTGAAGGAATTGCGGGAGAGCTAACATTTTAAAAAGGGGGGCTCTACCCATGAGGGTCAGGGGGAGAAGCTTCCAATGTTGTACATCATTGGAGAATCAGTCCATGATCTGTTTAAGATTGTGCATGGTATAACTGGTAAACTCTGTTGTTATCCAGATCCCAAGGTATCGGAAACCAAACTGTTCTATGTGGTATGGACAGTCAGATGGGTCGGGCTGACCCCCTCCTTTCACCGGGAAGAAAACGGATTTCTTCCAATTGATCTTTAGACCGCTAAATTCCCCATATTGGACAAGCATCCGGGTCACTATGGGGCAGGTTCGGACAGGCTCTCCCAGGTATATCAGGAGGTTGTCCATGTATAGGGATATCCGGTCTTCGTGTCCCTCTGGCCATCTGAATCCCATCCAGGATGTGCTCTGGCGAAGCCATATAGCCAACGGCTCTATTGCGAGAGCAAAGAGCAGGGGGGAAAGGGGGCACCCCTGCCGTGTACCTCTGCCCAATCGGAAAGAGCGAGAGGTCCACCTATTCACCCTGACCTCCGCCCAGATATTTGTGTACAGCAGTTTCACCCATCCCAGGAACCCCTCCCTGAAGCCCATGCGTTCAATGATCTCCCAGAGGTCATCCCATCGGACCGAATCGAAGGCCTTCTCAAAGTCGATCGCTAGAAGAGCAAGCGGGTTGTTAATGGTGGGAGCCCTCTCTAGCGCCAAGTGAAGTCGACGCAGATTCATACGGGTCGATTTATGTGGCATAAAGCCACATTGATCGGGTGTATTAGGGCATCAGCTACCAGTTGTAACCTGTTGGCTAGGAGTTTGGCGAGTACCTTAGCCTCGCCATTGATTAGCGAGTTGGCCTATAGGAGGCACACTGCTCCTGGGGCTTATCAGATTTAGGGATGACCACGATGGTGGCCTTACAGAGGTCCTGCGGGAGGGTGCCATGTTCCCGGGCAGTCAAGAACATTTTATGGAGGGAAGATGTAATGTTGGCCCCCCCCAGCTTCCGCCAGGTTTCAGCTGGGAACCCATTTGGGCCCAGTGTTTTCCCGGTCTGCAGTTGGGCTAGTGCTTCGGCCACCTCGGTCTCCGAGAGGGCAGAGTCCAGAGTCGTTCTTTGCTGTACTGAGAGAGTTGGGAGTAGTATGTCATTAAGGAGGGTCGGGTCCAGCCGCGGGGCCGGCGCCCGATAGAGTGTTTCATAGAATTGGGCAAAGGCCTCGGCTATTTCAGCGTCCGATGTGCACCTTTCACCCCGTGAGGTGACAATCACACGAACGCAGCGTTGCCCTTAATCCCTTTTCTCCAGCCAAGCAAGCATTCTGCCGGCTTTGTCCTCATGTTCATAGATTCTGGCTCGAGAGTACCAATGGGCTTGTTTAGCATTGTCCAATAAGAAGTTTCGGAGCCGCTCAGTGGCTCGTTTAAGGGAGAGCTGGGTCTGTGGGGATGGGTCAAGGATGTGTTCGTTCTCGCGTTGAGTCAGTTTGCCCTCCACTTTTGCTATGTCTTGGAGTCTCCCGCCTCCTGTTCGCCACCCAGGAGATTAAAGTGCCCCGTAAGACTGTTTTATAGGCCTCCCAGACCACCACCGGGTCTTGTTCTCCATTGTCATTAAATTCGAAGTACTCGGTGGAGACTTCCGTAAGGTGGACGGTTAGCTCGGGGAAACCCAGGTAGTAATCGTTTAATCTCCATGTTTTAGGGGGGGGGGATCCTGTGTGCGAATTTCCACAAGTAGGGGTGAGGGGTCTGAGATGCCCCGGGGAAGGAAGTCAGCCGCCCGTGCTCTATAGAGATCTGTGTGTGGGACAAAGAGATAGTCAATCCTGGAGAGGGAGCCGTGGGCTCCAGAGTGGAAGGAGTACCCCTTGGTGTCCGGGTGTAACTCTCGTCATACATCACCCAAACCCAAAGCGGATGCAAAGTTAAACAGCTTCGTAGGGGTGTCCGGGTTGCGTTGTCTGAGATGTGTACGGTCAGTGGTAGGGAGGCAGCCCTGTAGTTCGTGCGTTGGAAATGAGCACAGTTTGATCCTGCTAGGTGTGTTTCAGATAGCAGGGCCACGTCGGGGGAGTGTCTACTGAGTGGTTGCTTAATCAAGCGCCTTTTGATCGCAGAACCCATCCCATTTACATTCCAGGTGAGTACCTTAAAAGACTTGGGGCGTTCAGTTCGGATCGACTGGGGTTGTATGGATGCCATCCAAGAATCGGGTTAAAGGGTTGGGCCGGTTTTTCACGAGGAGGGTATCGCCGTAAATGGTGATGTATTGCGGTGCTTGCCCGGAGTAAATAGTATTATACTGTCTGCACCATCTGTAGCCCCGTCTTATCATGAACCTCAACAAACCTTGGAGTTTGCAGTGACGCGTTGCTCCCAGGGTAACAAAAAACTCCCTATAACTTTGCCCTCCCTCCCTCTCCCCATACTCCACCCCAACACGAAGTACCTGTAGCCCCAACATCGCTGACACTCAAAAAAAGTAGGGTGTCAGACTTGTGAACCCTCATTCAGGTTAAACCTAAAGAAGTTAGGGGGGGGCCCCCGTAGCCTTCTCCCAGGTGCGATGGAGATACGCCACCGCTAGCCACAGTATTAATGACGTAAACGACTTACAACAGTTTTGTGGCACCACCCAGCATAGTCAGTAGTATCAATTCGGTTTTATACCCGCTTGTGGGATCAGTCCCCCCGCGGGGGGCCCGCCAGAGTCAGTCCCCAGCCTCCGCCGGTTGGTTCGGTGAGGGTGGGTGGTCCAGCTCCGGTGGGTGGCCCGCCGGTGGTCTGGGATTTCTGTCCCTGTTGGTTTGAGGTGCCGACCAGTCTCCCTCGATGTGCTGCTCTGCCCAACGCCAGGCCTCCTTTGGGTCATTCAAGTGGACCGTTGTGCCCTTGTGATAGATTTTCAGCTGAGCCGGGAAGAGCAGGCCGTATTTGACTCCCATCGCTTGCAACTGTCTTTTATGTTTTTCAAAGGATTGCCGTGCCTTCTGGACCTCCCGCGTGTAGTCCGGGAAGAAGCTATCTTGGAGCCGTTAAAGGTGATCGTGCCTTTGGTTCATGCAAGGTGCAACAGCGTGTCTTGATCCCGATAGTTCAATAGTCTTGCTATCACCGTGCACGGGGCACCAGTGGGCATTCGGCGTGCCCTCTCTATAGAAAAGAATTTGGAAAAGGATTGCTGGTCGAACAGGTCCATCAGCCACTGCTCCAAGAAGAGCTCCATACAGGGGCCTTCAGCCTTCTTGGGAATACCTAGAATTCGAATGTTGTTGCGCCTGGACCTGCCCTCCCCTTCTTCGACTCTGGCTTCCAGAGTTTTGAGTTTGGTGGAGACTCCTTGAAGCTGTTGTTGCACCGTGTGCAACCCGTCCCCTGTGTTGGAAATACGCTGTTCCACCTCACCCGTTCGTGCTGACAATTTCTGCAAGTCGTGTCAGAGGAGGGACACATCCAGGCTGATTCCGTCCATCTTCTGCTCCATCGATGTGCGGGAGTCTACTATAGCCACCATGACGTCCCTCAAGGAGAGTCTGGGTGCCGAGTCCTCCTCTACCGACGGCAACGGTTGGGAATCGGGGGGTTGCGATGGAGGGATTGTGTACTGTTCGATTCTGTTTTGCATGGTGGGCCGTCTAGTTTTGTCTTTCCACATGTCCGTTGCCGGGCACTCACCGCTGTGTACGGGTCTTCGCCGCGGCGACCAACTGGCTGCGCCCATCTCTCCTCGTCCAGGCGGGGCGGCTCAGAGTCCGGCAAACCGATTCCTCCAGTTGGGGTCCCACGGGGCCTCGCCTCCACTCCTGGCCCCCACCAGTTCTCTGGAGCTCTGCCCCCGACTCAAGCTGGCAACCACCGCAGGGTGTGGATGGTCCGGTCCCTGCTCAAAGCGCGCCCAGCGCTCCTGCGGCCATCTTGGTTCGTCGTCGGGCCTCACTGGCGTCTCCTTCCCAGGTTCCCACCTCTGCAACCCTGACGCGTTTCAGGCTGGAATTCGCCCCAGATGTGCCCTGGGGTATCACGCACCGGAGAGCGTATTTTGGGGGGCATCAGTTGTCCTTAAGTAGTCGTTTATAACAGGATGTTAGGCCGCAGCAGCGGGAGCTCCAGAGGCACACATCTACTGCATTGCGCAGTTGGCCACGCCCCAGCTCTTGTCTATATTGATGAAATTCTTATCTATTCGACCACCAAGGAGGACCACGTCAACCATGTCTGGGCAGTTTTGGACAAACTGCGGCAACACCAGCTATATGCCAAATTGGAGAAATGCTTCTTTCATGTGACAGAGGCAGAATTGCTTGGCTTTATTCTCACACCATGGGACGTACACATCGACACACGCAAGGTAGACGCTATCCTTAACTGGCCCTCACTGACTTCCATAAAGGGAGTACAGAGTGTACTCGGGTTCGCCAACTTTTATTGCCGGTTCATTCTGGGTTTTCCCAGATCATCCACCCAATCACCTCTTTAATATGGAAAAATAAACAATTTAATTGGTCCGCAGAGGCAGAGCAACCTTTCCAGGAGCTAAAACAAGCATTTACCACAGCACTAATTCTATGGCATCCTCGACCAGAACTACCATGCATGGTCGAAACTGATGCTTCCAACATATTAATGGGAGCAGTCCTGTCACTTCGAGACCCCGAAACAGGTCAATTGTATCCCATGGCACTCTGGTCTCGCAAGGTTTCGGCCCCTGAATTGAATTATGCAATCACTGATAAAGAACTGCTAGCAATTAAGGCAGCATTCAAAGCCTGGATACATTATCTTCTTGGAGCTAGACATACAGTCACCGTCGTCACAGATCATCGCAATTTACAATATCTGAAGACCGCTAAAGCGCAATCATCACACCAACTCCGCTGGGCTCCCTTTTTTGCAGAATATGAGTTCGTCATCACCTATAGACCCGGAGTACGCAATGGAAAAGTGGACGCCCTGTCTCGCATGCGTGAGGGAGAAGAGGCATTCACTACACCAGACCCCGTGGCCATCATCTCTGAAGGACGAATCCAAGGAATGATTGCGCAACCACCACTCTAGGCAACTTAAAATCTGACGTGCAATACTTCATGAGTCCACCAGCGCAACAGAAATGGCTAGGGAAGGAGGACCTTTATACGATCGTGGACAACCTACCATCCTACCAAGGACGATTGTACATCACGGATAAGAAATTACAGATTCAAATCATCGCAAACGATCACAATTCATTAGTAGAAGGGCATCTGGGAATAGGCAAAACCCACACTAAAACTGGTGGCCAACTCGGCGAAAGGACATTGTCCTGTTCATCGCAACCTGTGGCAACTGTGCACAACACAAGTCCCAAAAACAAAATCCCACAGGTCTGCTATGTCCTTTAGAAGTACCCCCAGCACCTTGGCATACGCTATCAATGGATTTTATTACAGACCTTCCCTTGTGTAACGGATACAATACCATCTTGGTCGTTATAGATCTGTTTTGCAAAATGGCCCACTTTAATCCCCTGAAAGGTCTCGCAACTGCTTCTACTCTGGCTATTGTGTTTTTGGGACAGATTGTCCAGCTACACGGGTTTCCATCAATATTGATATCAGACCGTGGAACTTGGTTGTCTCTGCATTCTGAAAAAGGTGTTGTAAAATTGCCAAAATCGAACTCCAGTTATCTACAAGCCATCACCCCCAAACCGACAGCCAGACTGAAAGGACTAACCAGACCCTCAAGCAATACATAAGGTGTATGCTGCAACAAACCAAGGATACCTGCAAGGACATACTTTGGTTAGCATAATATGCATATAAAAACTCCATTCACATCAGTACGGGACAAAACCCATTCTACATAGTGTACGATAGACATCCACGGACATCCATTTTTGACCCACTCGAATCATTAGAAATACCCGCTGTAACGACCATACACAAAACCATCACCCAGGTTTTTAAGGAAGCAGCAGAGCATCTTGCCAGAGCCAAAGAGAAACAGAAGCAGTTCGCGGATCGACACTGAAGGGAAGCTCCCAACTACCAAGTCAAAGACAAGGTTTGGTTAGTATCCAAAAACATCCCCCTAAAAGGACCAACGGTGTTCTGTCCAGATATCTGGGACCCTACACTATGAAGGCTGTGATCAACCCTGCGGCCATGAAATTAGAATTACCGGCCCACATGCAGATCCACCCGGTGTTTCATGTCTCCCTCCTAAAACCATTGAGACCAGTTACGCAGATCGATACTCCACTGGATCCCAAAATAGTTGAAGGAGAACAAGAATACAAAGTTAAAAGGATCCTATACTCTAAGATGGTTCGGTCCAAGTTATACTACCTTATAGACTGGAAAGGTTATGGACCCCAAGATCTGACCTGGGAACCCAGTGAGCATGTCTACGCTCCACGATTAATCAGGCAGTTCCACCGCAATAACCCCACTAAACCAGGGCCAATTGGGAATCCACCCATGAGAGGGGCCTTGAGGGGGAGTGCTAGCAGTGCACGGTGGTGCAAGTTATGGTTGCTTATCTTACCATAACTGCTGAATTTCAGGGGTTTTTCGGTTTTACTTTGAACCATAACGTCCCTTTAACAACGTTTTTTTACTGAATTTCATAGGTTTTTCGTAGTGCAACTTAACCATAACGTCCCTTTAACAAAGTTTTTTCATTGAATTTCATAGGTTTTTAGTAGCGCAACTTAACCATAATATCCCTGTCTTCATATACATGTAACATAGAACATACTGAACCCCCACGTAGTGATTTTGATGTCCGCGGACTACCGCCATGTCTGCTGACATATCGAGAATCTGAGCGTGGTGAATGTAAATTTAAATAGTGTGCCCCATTTCCCCTTTGAAGTTGGCTCTGAAAAGAGCCGTTTTATGGGGGTTTTTTTTACAGATGCTTGACAGACACCTGTTATTTTCTATTTTTTTTCTTGTTTTTTTTTCTTACTTTACTCCTAAAATCTTCACATAGCCTTCTCCAAAGCAACCCTTACATTCCAAAATAGAAAGGCATTTCCCGTAAAAGATAAAGAGATGCCATCTTCTTTAAAATTAACAGTATTACTGGCATCAATATTCTCATTATCACAGAAGAACATACCAGCTCTAAGCATGAAGGCACACATGCCTCGGTTGATGACACACATAGCAATGTTTTGCTGAGGACAAAAAACTGAACTATTGTCCCATATTGCCCTAGGTAGTAATCCAGAAAAAATTACTTTCGCATTCGGAAGGATCTTCATTATACCGCTTGAACCAAGCGTTCCAAATCAGCCAACAAAGTAGGGGCACTGACGTTGCCCAAATGGAAAGCACCATAGTGCAAAACTACCACATGCGGACTGTTCATCGTGGCCATATCCTCACAAACTTGTACAATTCCCTGTACATTGCAATCAGGCACAGTGCTCCACACCACCTTCACTCCTTTCACATCAAAGTTCTTTTCGACATGCCTGCATTGAGCGTACTGCTGTAAACCATGCACAAACATATCTCCAAGCACCAACACGCTGACTTTCTCTACTTCTGCCATCTTCACCACACACAGTCTCTTTCAACACAAATCCACAACCTTGACATCTGATTGGCTAATCCGTACAGTCTTCTTTCCATGTTGGATTTGCTGGAAAACCCCGGATGTAGCACGCCCTGTCCACGGACAGCCGCGGTGTCCGCGGACCGAATAAATCTTCGACACCCCTTCTACCATTTCCACTTTACTCTCTGTGCCATTCCCTCATTGCATACAGCTAAGCAGTCACACAATACGAAGAACGTCCTCAGAACACCCCCATTTTGTTTATTTTTGAACATTTCAGGACAATTATCATTTCATTATTCAACATATTAACATTACAAATATTATACTTTCATCTTGTACGCTGCACACAATGCTATGTTTCTCCATTAGTAGCTCAGTATACTAGATAGAACCCCATAATACAATGCTATTTATATCAATGCATCGTTCAAAGCACTAATTACGGTGTGATATTTATTGCAATGATCCTTGACACTTTTTTCGCAACATTATAATAAAAATCCCTAGTACACAAATTTCATGAAAAGTAAATGCACATGTGATGTCATCAGTGATGTCATCAATGACATTTGCGATGTCATCTTTGATGTCCTGGGTGTTAGTCTTAGCAGTGCACGGTTGTGGCGCGAGTTATGTTTGCTTAGCTTACCATAACTTGCGAATTTCAGGGGGTTTTTGGCTTTACTTGGAACCATAACGTCCCTTAAACAAACTTTTTTTATTAGCACGCAAACAATATTCAAAGATGTAGTGTAAACAGCAAGTTCTCACAGATGGCTTTACACAGAATGTTTCAAAGTAAGCATTTATGCTCGTTCACAATGAAGGTCAGCTGCTTCCATTTTTTTCTCGCGGCCCGGAGAGGCCCACGACCCCCAGTATAAGGTTCAATTTTTTTTTTACCTTGACAGACAGAGATTGTGCTGAAAGACTTCTTTTGAAGAAGTGTAGCAAAAACGTAAGACATGATAAAGATGACATTTCTGAAACAAAACCACTTTTGTATATTATATCACTTTGAGAAAGATCGTTGGCACACGCAGAGTCGTATTTTGGCACTGCACTACACTTGGACAATGGAAAATGCAATTATAATGTAAGTAACCCTTTAGATTATTTTATACTGGAATATAATAACAATAGCGTGTCATTAAAGCCCGGTCAAGTTGTACTTGTTCGCTCAATGTGGCATATTGTTTTCTACCGCGCACTATCACCGCCGAATTGATCCCCTGTCATTTAGAGGGCTCTGAAAAGGGCAGACGACACAGGGTGGGTTAATAGAAATAATTTAACCAGTCTGTAGCCGGTCAAGCGCTCTACTCACTGTGCAACTTCACTGTAGCCGGTCAAGTGGCACAGCGAGTAGAGCGCTCGCTTTGACATCTGTGCACAGCTTGCTAACGCAGATTTGAGTCCCAGCACGGCCAATCTCAGCCTTTCATCCTTCCGTGGTCGATAAATGAGCAACACACACCGTGGGTAATAATAAGCAGCGCTGAGATACCTGATGGTTCTTAGCGCTATATAAATGCGAAAATATTATTATGTTATTATTAACATACTCTGTTGCACTATCTTCGCTAGCAAATAGTTTCACGCCCTAATAAATAAAATGAATATTTTTAATAAAGATCGGCTGGTGAGACTTATTTATGTTTTTTAAAACAGGTATGTTGCCCCATTTTGCCAATGTCACGATTTTCAGACTCCAGCGGATGGGTTTTTCAACTGCCAGGTGCAGCTCCATGTAAGCAACGTCATGGCCCTCACCATTTTATGGGACAATCGCCAAGGACCAATATGCCCTTACGCAGTACTAGCGGCTAGAAGCAACATACCAACCATTATGGTGGTCTAATGCATCGTTGTTGGAGCAACCTTCCGATTATCAGTGCAAACATTTACTGCTTTTATCATAAACCAACAGCCTATCTACCGCAAAGGAACAGCGCGTGGCTCAAAATAAACTTTTGCTGATCGACAGCAGAGACAATTGCAAATCGCTGAATATTCACTAAACATTTCATGTGAAATAAATGTGCTTTACCAAATGTACAATCCTGCTGTTTACTTTTAAACCACAGTTTCATATTCCGAATTGTGGCGCACTGTGTTCTAAGCTGATCTAACACCCTCTGTACCGCAAAGGAACATCACGTGATTCAACATGAACTTTTGCGGATCGACAACAAAGACAAATGCAAATCGCTGAATATTCTCTAAACATTTGATGTCAAATGAATGTACTTTACAAAATTTACAATCTTGCTGTTTGCTTTTAAATCACAGTTTCATATTCCGAATTGTGGCGCGCTGTGTTGTGACATAATGTGTGGTGTCTTCGGGGTTCTGTGTAAGGTCGCGTAGGACTGGAGACGACTGGGCGCGTTTGATGACGCACCCTGTAACGTCATGGAGAGAGGCGGGGAATATGAATGCTTTGATAATATCAGGCTTAGGGGCGGGAGATATGATTTAGTGTCGCAAAAGCAAGTCAGCCAGGTCAATAGCGCCAGTCATAGGATTATCACATAATGTCGGTGCACACCAGCCGGATTTATCATTTCTTTAGTGGACAAAAAGTCGGTTGACGCCCATAGGAAATTGTACTATTAGCGGACAAAATGAGTGGTCTTAAAACACTTTCACCCTGACAACGAACAATACAAACAACGTTCTCAGAACACCCCCATTTTGTGTAATTGCAACCATTTCGGGACACCGCGAGTGTTCTTAGAACACATTCAACTTGACAGATTACAATACAGACAGCGTCCTCAGGACACCCCCAGTTTGTGTATTTACGAACATTTAAATACACCGTGAGTGTTTTTAGCTCAATTTTACCTTCCTTGTGAACAAAAAGGACACATACTCCGTCCTCTGAACAACCAACCATTTAGTTTATTTACAAAATGTCAGAACAGCCGTGTTCTCCGTGGACAAATCAAACACAACAAAAGCGTATAGCACATAAAAAAACAAACATTGAACCTATCTCATACTCCCCCACCCTCCCCAAACACTCTTACACACCAACACACTCCACTAAATACAATTTTTAATCCAAGTTTCACTGCGCTGTACGCGGTCGACGGCGAATACAAGATGGCCGGCGCCACAGCAAATCTGACTCGCTCCACGCCCCACGCTGTCCAATCAGCGAACACGTTGCATGTCCGCGGACATGACGCAAGCCCATGGGCCAATCGGGGTGCTGTCCGCGGAGCGAACAGGGAAGTCCGTCCGTGAAGCGAACACAGATATCACTCATTTTTTTGCCTTACATTTTGGTCATTTGCAAAAGCACGCTTTCAGGACCAAGCTGCCGCTCCTGCCGCAAATTTGGTGTAAATCCGTCCAGCGGTTCGGGCTGTAGCCGTGCGCAAAGTTTTTTCCCATTATGTCTATAGGAAAAAACAAAAGTTTTGGGACCCCCCCTATAACTTTGCCCCCCCTGGGCCAAACCTCTCCAAACTTTGCATATAACTTCAGACTGGGCCATATACTTCTTTTGCAAAGTTTGGTGAGGATTCGTCCAGAGGGAGCGAAGTTATAAGCCACCCAAAAAGTGCTATATATATTTTTTTTTTTTATTTTTTTTATTTTTTTTTAGGAAAAAGGGCAGGGCGGCCACTTAAAACAAGAAATAAGAATTACAGGTAATCAAGTATTCAGGGATTAACTTCGACCATTCCTCAAATGTACCACCTCCCTTGACTACCCATTCAAGACATCATCTGCACATGACTCGCATCATGGAAAGATCGGGAGGTGGTTGAGAAGGGTACTGACAATAACTTGTATACTGCTATACAACTTCAATAATCAGTACAGAACAACAATGCTCATATACTTATATGAAATAACTGAAAAATAATACAAATATGTAACAATAAACTAGGTAGGTAACACTCCACAGCCACACAATATAAAACCATAATTGAAAATACACATCCGAAAATACATTCTATTGTACATCTAAAACTACACTACAATTCCTCATTTTTATATTAATTTTGTTAAACTTCTTTCTTCTATTTCTCTCCAAGGTCTCACATGCTCAAAAGTCTGAAAACAAACATCCGAAATAAAAAAAAGACTCTCTAATACCTACCAAGTCTTTGACCATGGCATTTGGCTATGGCCAGGGATTTTTCACCCAGACGAGACCGTACCGAAACAAAGAACTTTCAAACAAATATAAAACACTGAAACCCCAAACTATATAGCCACGCATGCCGAACTACACATATCCGAGGCTATCTCTAGTCTTTTGTAGCCTGAAATATAGCAGCGAATATCAACAAAACGGCAGAAAAAGAAAATGCTTCCCTACCCACCCAGGCCCTCACCAATTGCCCCTTCATCTGTGCCAGTTCCCCCCACTCCTGAGACAGCCTCCTTACCTCCTCTGCCCTCTCTTTTTTTCACCCCACAACACACGCTGCTTCTGTGATGCAGGTTGCATCGAGATGTCGGCTATTTACGGCCGAGGCTACGGAAAGCTTTGTGCTGCAAACTCAGTCCATACGCCCCATCCAACTCCCAAATTTCACTCAGTGCCCTCTGGCCATGTACCCCCCACCCATCTCTACCGTGATGCCATTTGTATGTTTTTTGACCTACAAACATCTTTTTACTTCGTTTCATTTTTCCATAATCTCGGCTATAGCCGCGAATATCTCTCGCATCAAGAGAAAAACAAGATTGCAGTAATTTCATTTCTGAAAACCATGATCCTGCAATGCACCATAGGAGGTATAACTATATTTATTTTGTGGATGGGTGCACCCCCTTCTCCATCAAATTTTAAAATAGCCACTGCACGCAATAACCCCAAACCACAAAAGGTTTGCAAGTAAACACTTCGTGCCCATGTTGTTTTGGACCTGGTCCAAATCCGTCCAGCCGTTTAAACTGAGCGCTTTTACATGTATTGACCTTTTTTGTCTATGGGAAAATGAATGGAAAGTAGAGAGCACTTTTGGAGAAAAAAGAAAGTTGACGCCTAATAACTTTTTCATTTTTTAACAAATATTTACGAAACTTTGCAGTCTGGGGAGGCTCGCAGACTAGGGCGGCTATGACATATGTCATCTTTGATATCCTGGGTGTTCGTCTTAGCAGTGAACGGTTGTGGCGCAACTTATGATTGCTTAGTTTACCATAACTGGCGAGTTTTGGGGGGTTTCGGTTTTACTTGTAACCATAATATCCAATTAAAACAATTTTTCCAATGAATTTCATAGATTTTTACCAGTGCACCCTATTGTGCTACAACTTCCTAATATCATACTTACCCCCAATATATAAGCATTTTCAGCCAATCTAGAAAGTTTAAAGTAAAAACTGTGCCATTCCCCACCTCCTAGCAACATTTTCAACACTTCTATGAACTTTCGGCAACTCTTTAAGACCATTTCCTATATGCCGGCCTACACGGACATCTAACTTCATTGCAGACTTTAGGGACAGTGACACGTGACCGTGCGTGCACGGCATGATAACGTGTCCGCCAACAGGTCCACGCTTTGCAAACAGTTTGAAACTACATTTTAAGCTGATCTAGGAAGTTTCAAGTTGAAAATGTACCCTTGCACAGCTCCTAGACCTATTCTTACTGATTTTCCATTTCAAATTCAGGAGAGAGCACATGCTTGGAACAATATTAGCACAATTGCTATTTAACCTAAAAAATGGCAACAGCCATTTCCATCTCTCCTCCCCAGGAGCAAATACCACCACCTGCAGGGCTTCCACAACAGAAAAAGCACAATGATGCAGCAAACAATCAAGAGGACCAGGAAGATGAGATAGAGCAAATGCCTACCCCCAGCACCCAGAGAGAATCATGGGTGTGGCGGTTCTTTACCACCACTGGGGGTGCACCGAAGGCTAAGGATACAAAGGTTAAATGCACTGAGTGCAACATTGTACTCAGTCATGGACAACCTGGGCAGTACTCCTGCTGGGCCACCTCCATGCGACACTACACCAAATCCAACCACCAGGATGCTCTGAGAACGGCTGTTGCTTTCTTAGGAAGCAGTATGTTGTCTTCCTCTAACTCATGATCATCAACCAATACTGCCACCACACAGGCTACTCCTGTGGGGCAGAAGATCCCACAAGCTACATTGAAAGCCATCAAAAAGGTTGTTGATCCATCTCTTTCCAAGACAACAGTACATTGTATATACTGCAACACACCACCCTGCAGGAGGGAGCAGTTTCGGAGTGCTTTCGAGGCTGCAGTCAAGGGGCATGTGAACCACTGCCCCTTACCTTAGATTTAAGGCACACACAACATCTTTCCCTGTTCACCTCCCCCTGTATCTTTCAGTGGTGCCCTTTCCCTCATTTACCTCCCCCACCTTACTTACGGGCCTCTCCTGCAAAATAAAATACAAAATCAGAAAACCCCAAAAAAGGTTTCACAGTTACAAAATAGAATTAAAACAAATAATCTAAGGAACTCCATCTACTTTACATTTCTCAGTAAAGCAGTTAGACTCAATAAGATTCTCCAACATTTCCATTAGCATTTTATATTATGCTATATCATGCTATATTATGCTAATGAAAATAATGGAAAATTGTACACTAGATGAAAGGACAAACACAATTGTGTCCCAAATAATTTTCTCTAGCATACAATGAGGCCCATAATCAATTACACATTTATAACTACCTCTGGTCTCTACAGTCCCCTTTCCAGGCCATTCAACATTAAAAGACCTGGCACATGCACACCATCGCACAGGAAAGCCCTTCGACCCTTTTTAGTTTGATATATTTCCACCAATCACTTCCAAATACTGTACCTATAACCCTATCAAAATATTAAACTTCCACACAACTGCCATTTAACAATGTTCTACAAATCTTTTGCCATCGGCATTGCCCTTTTTATACAAACAAATTGTACACAGTGCTCCTATAAATGCACATATGTATTATGCAGAAAGAAAAGTACATAAATAGAAAGGGCTGTACGGCTGGGCAAGTGCTCATGGGAGCCCAAGAGGGAAGTGCCAAGGGATGCCAAGGTGGGAGGCCAATGTCTAACTGCTGGGTTGGAGGAGTCCCAAGGGTGGGGTGCATCTTAACCGTAACGTCCCTTTAACATTTTCTGTCAATGTAATAGGTTTTTATAAGTGAAAATGTTTCACGATGTTACATCACTGTATATACGTTATTAATAATTCCTCTTTTAACATATATGAAAGAACTGTAAAACTCCTTTAACAAACTTTTTATTGCAACACATGTTTATGTGTGTCATGCTGGGGATGCAAATCATCGTTGAACGCCTACGACATGAGGCTCGACCATAACCCCAGCCACACCAAATCACCCCCATTATCCACCGCACCTACTCTGCATCCCAGTTCACTGTCCACTATACCCTCACAATGTTACCAATGGCCAGTGCTCATGGCGTGCAGCCGTAGCCAGTTTCCACAATCCATTAGGCATGGGCTTCGGCCATGCAGCATTCCCCAATAGGCAAATCAGAGTAGACATTTTTCCTTGTTGACAGCCAGGCCTACTTTCCAAGCACCAAAGTAATATCTCTATTTTTGTGCTTACATTTTGACACTTTAGAAAAAATAAAACACAGGACAGATTTGCAAAACCATACTTTGAGGTCCTTGTTGATGCTCCTCGCAAATGTTGGCTGCACCTGTCCAGCACTTTGTGCTGTCGCCACACGCAGAATTATTTTTCCCATTCAAACTGAAATAAAGCAGGATACTCTGGCACATCAGGTAAGTTCCAGCAAGTTACTTTATTCAGCTTCAGTAAGTTACATTAAGATGTTAACAGAGATAACCACTGGCTCCCATCACCCATGCAGGAGCTCTCCAACGGACACAGTCTGGAACCTTTACTCCAAGCATTCCCTCGCTCACACCATAACATTCTCTCTTCCATCACCAAGCACCTGCATTCATGCCAAGCACAATACAATGCATCTGCCTTCTTTCCAAATCACAAAACATCCCAACAAAACACATCACAACACATCTCCTCTCCTCAAGAAAAAAAAACATCCTCCACACACAGATCCATATGAGGGAACCATACGTGGAACACTCAAACAGTATACCTTTTTAATGAGGGGTGCAACTCAGAAAGGCGTAGGCCATCCCCCTAACTACTCTGGCTGTGTCTACACACATCAGCCAAATACACTTGGCAGAAGGCGGCCCCCTAACTACTCAGCTGTGTCAACACACAGATCAGCCACTCCCACTAGTCAGAAAGCGTCCCCCCTTTCTGCTCAATCTTCTTCTCTTCCATGGTTCTCTCAAATCTGACTCATCCTTGTCTGCATACTCACCCATGTTCATGTGCTCCAATGACCACCCTTCACACCGGAGGAGAAATCCCTTACCACAAAATACACACTCAATGTGTGAGGAGCGCGGTGTTGCTCAAAATCAGTAACCACCCCTCACCACAGAGGGAATGTCCCATACTAATACCATGCCATCATTACATTCCACTAATAGCATCAGGTACAAACACAGAGACACTCTGACGGTACATGTCACACTCACACTACACTATATTAGACCTTTTTATCATACACCTAAAGGTCCATAGCTAAACCTAGGTCTAAACTGTTTGTCATAGCCCTAAAATTTGGTGGCTGAACACAACTGTAAACCTAAAATTCCTCAAGCGGGTTGGACTAGCGCACTCTCTCACGTTTGCCACTGACATCCTCTCCAGCTACACGTAATACTTACACTATGACAATTTATATTTTATCGCAGCCCTAAAAGGTCCATAGCTAAACATAGCTCTGACCTGAAATACCTCAGGCAGGTTAGGTTGGTACACTAACTCACATACACCGATCCACACTGACCACATGTCATTAAAATACATCATGAACCTATTTACTAAACCCCTAAAAGTTCATTGCTCTGAAGGTGCACTAAACCTGAACAAAAGTCCATAGGATGCTCATACCTCTAACTTGAAAATCCAACAATGGTTATGGTTCAAGCATTGAATTTCCTGCAATGCACTCACAACAGGAACATTGTCCTGTACACTCTCAGTGCACGTGTCCGGTGCAGTTTCCTCAAGCCATTTTCGGAATAAAAACACTTGAAGCGCTCATGCATGTCAGATGCCATTAGCCTGGCCGCTGCCATTGACCTTTTCCCCCAAGCTAAATCATACTAAAACAAACAAATGATTTGCCTCCACCGCCACTGAAAGGAAAAAGTCACTGCATCTCAAACTGTTCCTGGCACAAAACCACAGTGCCTCACAAGTTGCAGTTGCATGTCTTCCCAGTCAAGCACATCGCAAACTTGTTCAAACGAAATCTGCTGTCAAATACAGACAACTTCCCTTCCTCCCAAATAAAACGCACTTGAATTCCAGTTACGCTTGCAGTGTGCCCTATCAATGCCCTGAACTTCCTGAATGTTGCAAACTGCACAGTGCTTCACACCACGCCTGAGGGTCTGTTACTTTAAACTGCCTATTTCCTGGAGCCCTTCTGAACTGCTGCACACCGTTGCTCGATCACAGAACACAAAGGAATGGAGTTCTTCACAAGTGCACCTGACAACAATGGCCCGGCTGGCCGTTGTCGAGCCCCTCCTTCTTCCTTGTGTAGCGTGGAAGCACGTTATGCTGCACTGACGTAAGAGGGTCCAATGCTCTAAAACACGCACACTCCAAGAGTTCCATTCGGCTTGCACTTAATGCAGAGTCAATCGCGTTCCATGCGATCGCAATCTCCACGAACACCACAGGATACATCATTAGTTGCGTGTGGATGGCGGAGCGAAACAGAGCTCCCATATAGCACCAAGTAAGTGCTTCTCACCCCAAGGCAGTACCAATCCTTAGACATGGGAGACACATGTTTGGCACCTCATTGAGGCACCCGCTGATCCAGGGGCCTTATAGCTTCCTTGACTAAAGGGAATTACACAGGCATCTGTAATCGATCATCCTTCACTGACTCTTACATAACATGGGAATGCATTTTCGTTTTCTCGTTTTGGCCCCTTCCTCTTCTGGTTGTTACAGCCTCTCTGGTCACAGTAAAACAGGAGTGACAACGCACTCGCTCCTTTCCTCTCATAGTTGTTACAGCCTCTCTAGTCACAGTACAACAGCGGTGACAACGCACTCAATCTCTTCTGCCCTTCCAATGTGCGTTCCCCTTCTACTATGCCCTGGGTTCCACCTTTCTTTGTCCTGAGTGATGGGAGTTACTTGTTGGGGGCAGTGATTCCTTTCACTTCTTTTCTGCACCGCCTGCATCCGACTTGCCACCAGCTGTTCGCCAGTGAAATGAAGCAGAATCCCCAGGCACGACAGGTAGGTTCCAGCAAATCACTTTGCTCAGAACCAGTAAGTTATATTAAAAGATGTTAACAGAGATAACCACTGGCTCCCATCACCCAGGCAGGAGCTCTCCAACTGACACAGTCTGGAACCTTTACTCCAAGCATTCCCTCACTCACACCATAACATTCTCTCTGACACACCAACACTCTCTCTTCCATCACCAAGCACCTGCATTCATGCCAGGCACAATACAACACATCTTTCCAAATCACACAACATCACAACAAAACACATCACAACACAAACCTATCCCAACTTCAAAAAACGTTACCACATAAACGGTCCCTGGTGGCCATGCACACTTTAACCCCATTGCTGGTCCCTCCTGGTCATGGCTAGTAGCCAGATTGTCCGGGTCATCATGACCCAGACAATCTGGCCACTGCCCATGGCCACAGGCTACACCTCAGACACCAAAGGTATATCACTATTTTTTTATACATACATTATGACACTTTTCAAAAAATAAAACACGGCCACATTTGCAAAACCATGCTTGTAGGTCCTTGCCAATGCTCCTTGCACGTTTTTGCTGCAAATCCGTCCATATTTTATTTTTTGAAAAGCGTAAAAAATGTACATAGATAATATACTCATATAACTTAGCCTCCACTTTATTTATTTTATGTATTTATTTGATTTATTGTTTGCTTATACAATAAGAATACACTGTTTCAAAGCGCCCACATGGGCAGGGAGGGAGGGAGAGTGGGAAATACATTACAACATTACAACACAATATTTTAGAGCAGAGGGGGAAGAAAGAGGGGGCCACCCTACTATTCCTTGTGAGTATTCAGACCGTGCAAGTGCAGAAAGGAAGAGGGAATAGGGGGTAGGTGCTGGGGAGTCTGAGCCCATGGGTGAGCCATGGATGAAGTGCTAGGAATGTTGATTGCTACACGACTTGGGCCGTGGGAGGTGTAAGTGCGAGTCTCCAGAGCACAGGGTATCCAGATGCAAAGTGCTGCAGAAAGACAAGAGCTAGGAAGAATTGGTTTTGGAGGTCCAGGCCCCAACGATGCATAAGGGCCAAGGACACAGATTCAGCAACTGTGGGCTTAGCAGAGGAGAGACACTGTTCAGAAAATCCATTCAGAGTTTGCACAAACATTGAAGGTGGGGTCTATAATGCTACTGAAAACATTTTTGCAGATTCGTCAAATGGCAACAAAGTTAAAAGCCAACTAAAAATGTTGAATGCTGCATCTAAATTTGCCCCTCTTGACAAAATCCCACCAAACTTTGCAAAAACATAAAAATCTGGGTCTAAAATCTTTTTTGCAAACCTTTGCGCAGATTCATCCAATGGCACCAAATTTATCTGCCTTTTAAATATTTTGGGACCCCCCTTTTATTTTGCTCCCTCTTGGCAGAACAGCACCAGACTTTGCAGAACTATGCAAGGCCAGGTCTAGAATGATATTGCATAATTTCATGCAGTTTCATTGAGTGGCGCCAAAGTTATAAGCCATACAAAATCTGCTTTTCGCCAACCCTGTAATTCAGAAATAGGAATGGATGTCCCTGAACATCTGAGATGTTTGCTGACTTCGGAGATGAAAAAACTAAATGTTTTGGGGCTTTTAAATGCCATATCCCATCTTATCCTCATCACCTCTCACCTCCCCTCCCCAGACATTGTTTCATTCGTATGAGAAATGCAACGTTGTGTTTTTTAATTTATTTTTACCACGAAGTCCGCGGACAGCAGGTGCTGTCCACGGATCCAATATGGCGACTGTTTCAAAATATCTGACGCAGCTCACACTTTTGAGCATCCAATCAGTCGGTGTGTACGTTGTCCACTGACATCACCCCGGGCCCTGATTGGTCCAGGTGGTTGTCTGCGGAGCGAATGAGGAAGTAAGTGCGCAGACTGAAACTAGATGTCACTAATTTGTTTTTCACCAACTTTTTGCCTGTTTGAAAAAAAACCAACTGAACGGATGTACACCAAATTTACAAAAGCACGCTTTCAGGTCCAACCTGATTTGGCGCAAATTTGGTGAAAATCTGTCAATTGGTTTGGGCTGTAGGTGTGAGCAAAACATTGTTTCCATTGTGTCTATGAGGATTTCCACACATTTTGAAACCCCCCCTATAACTTTGCCCCCCCTTGACCAAACCGCACTAAACTTCACAGAATCATAATTAGAGGGCCATATACTTTTTTGCAATGTTTTGTGAGAATTTGTCAGGGGGGCTGCCCAAAAAGTGCTCTTCCTATGACTTGATCAACTTAACCATAAACTATAGGGCCGCTACCGCAAGCCTTGTAATGTTCCTATAATCTGTTCATTCTTCACTATCTTTAGCTCACTTGGTATTTATCATTTGCAACACCTGCTTAACATATGGGCGATATGGCTGGACTGGGGGAGGGGCAAGAACTATAGATGACATGATCATCTGTCGATCAACAGGGGGGCGGGGCAATACTTCTGTCCCTCAACAAGGGTGTGTCCATAATCCCACTAAACCCCATCTTTCTCCCACTGTGTTCAATCTGACACACTTACCACAGTTGTGAGTTCTTCCCTCCTGCCCTTATACAGTTTAGCTTCCTCTCAATTTATACATATAAAGCCAATCAGAATTGCTATACTTGTGCAATTCTCAAAATGTTTAACAAAACATAACCATTGTACACACTCATATACCCTCACTCAACACACCACACCCCCCAAACACACACTATTCATATGACATACCACATAACCACTCCATCTCTTCTCACGTTCACACCTTCAATCCAACATCAGTCACACAAAAACAAAACACAATGGCCCACTCCACAGGACCACACAATTATTCTCATCAAAACATAATGGCCCTCTCAAAAGGCCCACACAATTCTACCCACTAAACTATTTTGTTATACAACTACCTGGCCCGTCCTCCTCCTCGGGCCCTAAAATACTTAAACAATCCCTAAACATTACTAAAAAATCAAAGATGGAACCAATATAAAGTGTGTTTCAAATAGGCAGATGAAGTAGTCCATGAAGTATTTTTCCAAATCAAAGGCCAGCAATTCTCTTCGTTAGTTAAAGCACAATCCTGGGGCCAATCTACCAGTGCCCCCCATTCCGGATCAAAAGTATGTTCAATCAACACATATTTATAGAACACTTAGGCAGTAAACTGAAGATTGTGCAAATGTTGAAATCAGTCCTGCCCAGGAGCATGTGCATTGGACATTAGGACCTTAAAATGATCCATTACTGCATCAATTAGAATGGCATATTGATGCCAATAAGATAAGGGGGTCGAGGATTTTTCTCTAAACTCCTTAAAGGTAAGTGGCACCCCTTGGTTTAATACTTGTAAAAGTATTTAATACCTTTATGAAGCCAAGTTCACCAGAAGATAGATATGCCATTTACACGTATCAGATTATGCAGTAAATAAATACATTCTAATATGATTAGCAGAGACTACACCATTTGTACATTTAATGAATCTATGTTTGCCTTTAAACATATAACAAGCTATGAGTGATAAAGGGAAAACCATTTCATTCTCTAAACGCAGCCATGCTGGTGCAATGTTATAATTTACAGGTGCAAACAACACCTGAGCCTATTTTAACATGAATGAGTGGTCATTTCTAATATCAGGAAGCCCTACACCTCCATTTTGAAGGGATCTTTTACATTTGCCAAGCGGGATTCTATGTTTCACGTTTTTCCATAAAAATATGGCCAAGCATGAATCAGTCGGTTTACACAATTTAGAAGGAAAGGAGACCGGCAACATACATAGGGTATACAAGATTATGGGAGAAATCATCATTTTGATGTACTCAAGATGATCCTACCAAGACAGAAAAAAAGGGGTCCATGAATTTGTTAATTCTTTAATTCTATACAATACAGCAGTCATATTGTCCTGAATAATATCTCTTATAGAAGGAAAGATATGCACACCCAAATATGTAATCCCATTTGGGCACCACTTCATACCATATGCTTGAATGTGTTGTTTCAAACTGTGGACATTAAGGGGCAATATTTCAGATTTATCCACGTTTAATGTGTAACCAGAAGTCAATGAAAACACGTTATGATAGACAGAAGACTATGTAAGCTGGTGTCAGGATTTTTAAGAAGCAAGAGTACATCATCTGCATATTTGTACATCTCCAGAGTCAATGCCTTGTATTGTTATGTCATTCCTAATAGTTTCCAGAGAGAAAAGGTTCCAAGGCTAATATGAATAACAGGGGAGTTAGGCACAGCCTTTCCTAGTACCCCTAAACAAAGGGAAATGTGATGACATGTGTCCTTTAATAAAAATAGCAGTTTTCGGATGTGAGTATAATACCTTGATCATGGATAGAAAGGGGTTACCAAGGCCATGCCATTTAAGTGCATCAAACATAAAATCCTACTCCACCCCATCAAATTATTTTTCAGCATTGAGAGCTAAAGCTGCATAACTGTCTTTGGATTCATCAACAATATCTAAAATGTCTAAAAATAATCTAATGTTAGATGAGGACAGCCTACCCTTAACATATAGAACTTGATCATTTTTAACTAAATTGGGCAAAAAAGGAAGAAGACAATTGGCCAAGACCTTGGCAAAAATGTTGCGGTATGCCTTTCTATGGGCGATAGGCCTATAGCTTTGAGGAAGTTCGGTCTTTATTATGCTTAGGGAACACAACAAGCATGGCTGCTGGAAAGGTCCCTTCAGATCTACTATGTCGGACAAGGTGAGTAAAAAGCTCATCCAGCTCGAGAAATAATAGTACTTGTGGACATAAATCAATGGAGAAGGCATCCTGGCCTGGGGCTTTAGCTTTTTTGAGATCATCCATCACTAAAATCTGGTTTAGGATAAGTGGAGCGAGAAATATGCTTCAGGAAGTCTTGAAATTGGGAGTCATTTTGCTTAGATTCTCATGTATATAACTTCTGATAAAATATGGAAAAAATATTAATAATATTGTTATCCAGAAATGTTCAGTTACATAATGTATCCTTGAGAGCAGCCACTTTTGTTCTTTCTTGTTTAATCTTGAGTGAGAAGCAAGTGATCTACTTGTTTAATTGGACGATGCATGTATTTCAGCCTTGTATTTGAGTAATGAAGCACATGAGTATTTAGAGGTAATTTTATTATACTTAATTGTATAATGTATAATGTTATTGAAAATATTTGGAGTGGCATTCTCTCTGTATTGTTTTTCAAGATTGCTTAGTTGTTTCAAAATAGTCTCTGATTCCTGTTTTAATGTCTTCTTTTTCATGCCAATGTTTGAAATGATTTGCCCTCTTAGTACAACCTTATAACAGTCCGAGTTATTTGGGATGGAGGTATCCTCACTCCTATTATCAGTAAACAAATTAAGATGTGAATAGATAAAAACAAAGCTGTATTAAATCTCCATCTGTTTGATTTAAGATTGTTTGGTGCAATTTCAAGTGTAATGTGAACTGGAGCATGGTCCGATAAGGAGATACAATCTATGCTTCTATGTTGTATTATATTGTAGAATTGTATTGTATTGGTATTTGATAGAGCGTGACCAAGACCAGTGAAGGCATCAAGGCACTAGGAAGAAGGAGGCGGGGGCATTCAAGTGCTCAAAACAGAAGAGTCTTTTGATACTTATGGAAAGAGAAAAACTGCAGTATAGTACGGATCTCAGCTGGGAGTGCATTCCACAAAGTGGGAGCAAGCAACAAGAAAGATCGACCTTCAGCCCGAGTTCGGAGAAACCACGGAATACAGAGCAAAGAATGACCAGCAGAGTGAAGTGCTCGACACGGTCTATAAGGAGTTCGTTTCGATTGCAGAAACTCTGCTGCAACCTTGTGAATGGCTCGATACTCTAGACAAAGGACCTTAAACTTAATACGGCTTATGACAGGAAGCCAATGAAGTTGATATAGAAGATCCTGAGAGTGTGCCAGTCTGGGTGCATTTAGAACCAAGCGAACCGCCGAGTTCTGTAGAATCTGCAGGCGTTGGAGAAGACACTCGAGTTGGCCAAGATAAATCCCATTGCAGTAATAAATAGATCCCATGATAAAAGCCGTAACAATTTTGGATCTAGAAGCCGCTGGGAGAAAAGGAAGAACCATCTTAAGTATTTTAAGTTTGGCAAATCCTGTTTGACAGATTTCTGAGACTTGAGTTGATCTAGAACCAGAAGGCATAGGGCCTCATTACAGGTCTGGCGGTAACCGTGCTGGTAAAACTGGCAGGTTGCTGCCAGACCCGTAATGAATTACGGGTGCCTGACTTCCCGATAACATCGGGGTATTAAGACCCCGGCGGCTGGGAAGTCAGGCACCAGTAATTTTGTAAGTCTCATTCTCTTGGATTTTCAAAAGCAGATGTCCTTTTAAAGTGACTTTCATAATTCCTGGATGAATAATTCCATATCTTGCGTTTAGTTGCCTCAGAGCGGGTCTAACAGTGAGAAGCTCCTTCCTTCTTGCGGCAGTGGCATTGGAAACATCTTGTGAAATATATATTCTTCAGCCATCCCATATTAGGTGCTTGACTTGTTTCACTTTATTTAGTATCACCTGAATATGTGTATAATCCAGCAGAGGTTTATGTATAGAGTTAAGAGCGCCTCCACAATGTGCTCTTTTGATGTTGAATTGTAGTGATAATGCAAGGTCTAGGAGCTTAGGGAGCATGACATTTAGAAACAAAATAGGATTATCTCCCTCCATGCCTTCAGGAAGTCCATCAATAAAAAGGTTGTTCCTTCTATTCCTATTTTCTATGTTTTCAGACTGCTTCTGAGGGGTTTTAACACCTGTCTCATATGCCTCCACTCTATTAGTAACATCATCTGCATCACCAACTCTTCACTCAACATCGGACATTCTGTATTCAAACAATGACCATTTATCATCCAGTTGCTGTAGCTTGGTAGCCTCCATGAAGGGTGTTAAAGCTCAAAGTTCCATTAGGATAGTTTGCATAGATGGCTCTGATATTTCCTCTTTTTGTTGTGGGGAATCACTTTCGGGGCGCTTAAAAGTATTAGATGGTGTAGGAGATACCTCTTTAGTTTGGCCTTTTTTGAGGATGCCATAATACAAGATGAAAATACCTCAGGTGATATAATAGGCTGGCACTTTGTAAATGAAGAAAAATATAAGTAAAAAAGATGAAAGAAATGCACTTTCCCCTTTAATAGAAGTACTACATGCAGGTACCATCAAGCGCCACTTGGGTGAGAGATGTGAGTGGTGAAGAGAAAATAAACGTGCAGCTTTAATAAATGAAATACTGGCAGGTACCGGCAAATGCCACTTCAGAGGGATATAAATAATACTGTAAATAAATAAATACAGGCCACAGCAGCACACAATGATATAAAAGTCACCTCTTTCTAATAAAGAAGGAAGCTCTCCTTTAGACTGCCTTATTTACGAGGCGGCACACTTCCCTGAAGAGAAAGCACGTTGGAGCACAACGGCCCGTGCTGTTGCCACCTTCCCACGCTCGTCAGTGCTCCTGAAGCCCCTCGCCTCCGTAGTACCCATTGAAGTGAGCAGTCACCAGCTCACTCATATTTTATACGTGTGCCCCGAAAAACACTTGTTCCTCAGGAACAACCATAAACAATTTCCCTGTTCTAACTACACAAAAGGCTCTGTATCTTCAATGCACCAGCTGAAAGTGGTAAGCGCTGTGCCCTCTCACTTATGAACATTCGTAACAGCAGCTGATTTTTTACTAATTTGTTAACCTGCTGCTGTAATGCTGCTTTTTCGCTCCATTGCTTCATTGAGCCTCTGTGTGTTCAGCTTCATTTAGGGTACTCCTAAAACCTGCCAGAAATTGCATACATTGAAACGTACTTGTCATCACACTGCCGGGTCGGAGCTACTGTTGTTTCATCTTGCGCACTGTGAAATCCGGCGAGGTAAATGTACAAAACATAATTGTCAACATGCTGCCGAGGGAGTACTGTTACAGTATTGTGCAAAAGTGCAAGTATAGCCGCATATCATAGTAAGCTTTGAATGAACTATTTTGTTCTCATTATATTTGAGGTAGAGGATGGTCACTACTGCAAAACTTGTAAGCATTAGTGTATGCGTGTAATAGTAACTGGTGCATTTAATTGAAAGCAGTCTTGGGGTTTGTGTGGTATACATCAAGGAGATAATCTCATTGATTGTCTAGAGCTTATCTATAGCGCTGGCAAAAAGGAATTACAATATGAGGAGAGGTAACAATCAAAATAAACTTCCAATAAAAAAGCTTGGAGGTCGAGAGGGACCAAATGGAAGTAAAGATAATCCACCAGAGGTCTCAGATTATCGACAAACTATACATTTGCCTGATGAGGCCAACACGTAAATAAAAAAAATCTTTAAGGCAACTGCCATAAATGCTTGTGTAGCGGAAGACGATTCCCAAATAACAGCTGATGTGGGAGCACAAGGACTGGGAAATGCCTCTACAGAAATAGACAAAAACAATTGACTACTAAACGTATGTCTATCTATAAAAGCTGAGGTACATCAGTTTCCAAATTCAGTGGCCTCGTTTTCCTCAGGAATCAGAAATGGTGCTAATGGGAATGCGATGGTGGTGTTTGTGAAAAAGCCATCCAGCCAGCAACTATCTTAATCTCCATGTCTCACAGGCCTTATGGATGCTTGTAGAGAAGTAGGAAGTCATAGCCTGGTGAGAACTGATCCCATAGACCAGAATGAGGCAAGTGCAGATGAAATAAATAGTTGTTCCAGCGTTCAAAATAAGGCGATCAACTTTGCTTTAAAAATTCTCTTAAAATGATGTAACTTCATCTCAACAGAAACACAGCGCCAAACGTGTATGCTGAAGAGGTTGATTTTGAGTGCCAATGGCAAGGCACTGGTTCCAAACACAAATAGAGGGAAATCAAGCAAAGAGAAAATAAGTGGACACGAAACAGCACCATCAACTGAGCAACTCTATGAGGAAATAAGGAGTGAGTCCTTAGAGCGTTTAGAGGCAATGGTGGTTGAGAGACCTGCATCTGTTGAGTGAAAATCGCAAACAACCTGAACAATGGCATGCAGAAATCAAAAGGGGCAAAAAGCCACTATTATCCAATCTAAACCAAAAAGTAGAGAATATTGTCCCTGTAGGTCAACAAGTTAACATGGTCCCTAATCAAAAGCAGGCATGCAAGTAAGCAGCAAGAAGACAACAAAGGCTCAGGAATGAAAAGGGAAATCTCACTTCATGGCTAAAGCCCAATGCGAGAATCAAGGTAGCTGTGGTGGAAGGTGAGCAAGATCTGAGCGCACCCTCACAGAACACATCACTTGGCTCTGGCCTAATGGATGGCATTTCTGTGGATATTACGGAAGTACCATTGGAGTCTGAAGATGCGGTGCCTAGGGAAGAAAGTCCCTCTGTGGCTCCTTCAGAGAATGTAAAATCAATTCTGAAGGATCCGAAGCCTTGGCTTTCTGAGGATATTTGAGGATAGGCATGATACCAATTAATCGGAAAAGGTTATTTGACCTTTTTAACCATCTGCCTACTCTACGCAGCTTGCTGAGTTCCGATTTGGACTATGTCGAACAATTAGAGGGCTTTAGCTTTCCGGTAACGAGATTCCACTGTGCCAAATCTGAAGTAGTCGCTTTGTTCATCAGTAATTGCAGAGCCCTATTGAAATGTTGTTATGACATTGACCAAATAAAAGAGCCCAAAGGAACTCAGTTAACAGGGACCAAACAGGAGGCACAGTTTGATGCTGCTAGGCACAAATATGGAAGTTCTTCATCAATCGCCAACGACAAGGCGAAGGAAAAAACTAAGCAAAATCTCATTGGGAATGGCTTCTTTCCTTCCTACCATCTCACAACCAGTGCTCCTAAGGATTCTATCGATAGCTACTCATGGAATACGAGAGGCCATATTCAGATGTTTGCCATATGGGTATATTTTTCCAAAATGCATAAATCTGATATCATAATGGTATAGGAATCATGGGTGATGGATGAAGCAGTGTTTGATGGCTAGATCTGCTTTAATAATCCATCCAGGAGAAGCTCAAGTGGTCTTCCATTTGGGGGGCTCCTTACCCTGTGTTCCAACAGAGGGGAAGCAAAAGAGATAGTCTCCTCCAGCCCAAACCCTAATGTGTTGATGATCTCAATGAAAATCAGTGGCAGCTATAGTTTGCTGGTGGTGAATATCTATGACCCACCAGAGGGGACATTCATCAGCAGCACACAATTTACTATATATGAAACCATATCTTCACACATTGATCCCCAGTTGTGCTCCTGGTATACTAATTGGGGGTGACCTTAACTCTCCTTGCTTTGAATGTATAGTTGATGAAAAAAGGCACAGTTTCAATGCCCCACTCAAAGAAAAGGCAAGAGGGTGCATTTAAAACTGCACTCCTGTGGGTGGAATTTATCTTCAACTCAGTATTAGTGATGATAAACAGGGCACTAAATGGGGATGAGCCTGCTGCCATGACGTGAAGAAGAGGCTCCAAGCAATCCATGGTGGATAATCTGTATGGGAGCGAAGACCTTTGCAGTAGGGTTGAGGGGATGACCGTGCCATTGAAAAATTTTAGTGACCATTCAATTCTAAATATAAAGTTAACATTGGACACTGGAGAAAATGATCTTAATAGAATTGGCTGTTCTGATAGAAGCTATTACACAGCTCTCCAGATGAAATTGTTGATTGGATCGGCACAATAACCTCCTGTTTTCTGTTGAGAGGTTGAGGTCATGGCTTTAAATTAGGAAGCACTCATACCAATGATAAAGTCATTATTCAGACTAGACGTATAATGAGATAGTATATCAGGAAAGTAAAACTTAATGCCATGAACATCCAGAGTATGCATATGCAGGTGAGGCAAACAAAAAATAAATTCTGCCATTGGCTGAAGTAGCATAAGTTATTTTGCTAATGCAACTTGGAGAACCCTCTACGATACTATCAGAAAGGGAAACTGCAAGAAGATGTGGCATATCTTTAACACCAAAGGTAAAGAACAGATGACATGTATAGTGAAGCTTATTGCCACTTCAGTCTGGGAAACTGGGCCATACATTTTCTGCCCCTGATTTGTCATATAAATATCCTGGCTTGCTGTCTAGTCTGAGCTTTGACCAGGACTACTTGGTGGGAATTATTAAGACATTTTTAAAAATCCAGAGCTCCCGGACCCGACAGAGTATCAAATATGGTAATGTTGGCAAATCCAGAATGTTGATCAGGTAAACTTTGGACTCTCTTCAATCAAATTAGGGAGTCTGACTCAATTCCAGAATCATGGTGGTCTGCTAATTTTATACCAATATTTAGGCGAGGCAAACAAGATGATCCAGCAAATTATAGAATACTCTCGTTATTAGATGGACCCAGTAAAGTCTTCTCCACCTGTCTGCTACACAAAATTGAAAAATTGATTGAAGACAAACAGATCCTTAGCCAATTTCAGAAAGGGTTCCGAAAAGGTTTATCCTGCAACCATGACATATTCATAGTGAACTCCCTCATTCGTCGGGCAAAATATAAGCAGGCAGTGCCTTTTTACATTCTATTTGTCAGTTTCGCATCTGCCTTCGACACTATTGACCTAGGAATTATGTGGGATAAACTGACTAAGTTACAAAAGCCATCAGATCTACTTGATGCCTGTCAGTTTCTACATGACAATAACATAGCCTGAGTCAAGCGAAATAGCTTAGGGGAGTTATCATCATCAATAGGAATGGATAGGGGAGTAAGGGTGGGATGCATTTTGGACCCTGCCTTATTCAAACTATTTATGGCTGGCATTGGTGAACATTTGTGCAAAGTGCACAACTTTCCCCCAAAATTTGGTGCCTCAAGGATCTCATATCTGACCAATTCAGATGACCTGGTTATCTGTGATACCACTTGCATTGGTCTCTGCAGGAATGCCAAGGCTATTGATGAAAATGTGAGCAATAATAACCTGACAATTAACATGGAGAAATCCAAATGTATGGGAGTTGGAAAGGCCCAGAAAGATAAATTGAGAGTTGTGACCCCACCGGGTGTCGTGCAGAGAGCCCAAAGTTATGCTTATCTAGATTACGATGTTGAGCCCATCTTAAGGACTCTGAAATATTTAAGAAACGACACTCGAGGGGTATAGTCACGATGATGTCAATAAGGAACTTTGTGAGCGCCGATGCAGGATATAGTTTGGTTGGCACCGCAACAGTATATTGCCAGAAATGAATAGCAAGTATTGCGTTTGTGCTTGAGTGCTCATATTCGGATACAGAAAATGGGCCAATGCTTTGGAAGGCCTCATTTGATGACGTATTTTGTGCCTTTCCAAATCTACTCCAATTCAAGCCATAAGAATTGAACTTGGCTTAACCTCATTGACTACCATTATTGCCGTAAATAGAGGCAACTTATATATTAAAATACTGTGCTCTGAAAAACCATCAATTTTTGGTAGCTAAGGAAAGAAATGTCTAAAAAGTCTTGCACAGTGGTAAAAGAATTTAAAAATAATAATGAGAACTTCTTCTATAAAATGATTTGGTCTCCTGATTGGTCAGATGGGTTAGGAGCCTTATTGAGCTGATTTAAAAAGAAGGCCCTTGCGTGGGACTGGGCATAGAATCACGATTATATAGGAACACTCTCGTCATTGAGTACATTTTCTAGACTACATTACCCCTACAAAAAAAAAACACAATACATATACCAGTTACACTGCCCAACTGCTTGATGTGTTTTTATGTTAATGCAACTAAACAAATGACCAGTTTTAGATGTTCAAAGAGCATGGCTGCCTATACCTAAAGAAGAGCGCAGATACAATGAGTTTGAATCTGTTGAATCGTTGAGACACATCTTAACTTCGTGTAATTCCATGTTAAAATACTACATTAGGTATTTGACGACGGTTGGGCGGAGGTGCGTAATTAATTATTTTGGTTGAAAAGTCTGTCGGGATGTGTCGTGTTTGTTTAGTGTATGGAAGGTTTTTCCCTATGATCTTAAAATAAGCTTTGGAAATGATTTACCTCTTTGTACTCGATTGTTAATGCAGTTTTCTTATGAATTGTGATTTAAATATATTTTATTATTATGAAAGATGATCTCAGCTTTTAGTAAAATGAAATGATAGGGTTGCATGTATGTTTAATCCTCTTTGTATTGTTTTATTTGTTGATGAATGGGTTGTATTTAAACTATTTCTTTTTTTATGAGTTTTTTGTTTTGTGAATAGTTCAGCTTGAACTGAAACACAAATAAAAAGTAAAATAAATAAAAATGAGCCTGGCAGGAGAGGTTCTGCAGAGTTGAAAAATCGGGATTATAGTACCCATATATAGAAAGTGGAATAAGTCTTTCCCGTCATCATATCACCCATGTACCCTATTAGATGGTACGCTTAAATTAACTCTGAGATTTTATTAAAGAGATTGGAGGGATAGGCATTGGAGCAAGATATTTTGGGCCTCATCACGACCTCGGCGATAACCCTTAAATCCGGCGGTAGAGCTATTACCGCCGGATTTAAGGGTCCGCCGAATCAGGGCCTCGGCGGATTTCAACCCAGCTCTGAGCTGGTGTGAAATCCGCTGAGAATTCGCACTCATACCGCCGGCGGGAAATCCGCCGGCGGTATGAACGTGAAATTTCCCCATTGAGCCCAATGGGGAATGGGGCATTCCCGAATGGGCTCAATGGGGAATGGGGACTTCCAAGTCCACCCAACTCGTGATCCTGCGCTATAAGCGCTGGGGGCTATGGCGGTCGCGCTAATAGCCCCCGCGCTAATACCGCCGGCGTTACCGCAGAGGTCGTGATGAGGTCCTATGTCAGACACGCAATTGGCATTTAGAGCTGGAACAAGTACGATTCATCAAGGCCTGAATTGATATTTGATAATGGCTAAGTAAGTTTTCGGTTATGGTGCTCCTGTCTCTGTGGCCTTTAGGGACCTAAATTCAGCATTTGGCCCCGAGGAGAGGTTAATCCTTTGGCATTCCCTTAATGGAATGGAGGTGCCAAAACTGCTGTTGCGTATGATGGAGGCACTCCATGCTGATTCACGGATACGTGTTCGCTATGATGCAACGGGACAACTGAGAGAACATGTTGAGGTAAGAAAGGGGGTCAAGCAAGGTTGTGTGCTTGCACCTATTCTTTTCAATCTGTATGTTAACCCTTTATCAATTTATCTTGAAGCCATAAAGGTCGATGTACCGTGCTGTGCTAATAGAAAGCTGCCAGTCCTCAGTTATGCTGATGATGCAGTGCTTCTGGTCAGAATCCCGAAATCACAAAAGAAATTGGTTGGCATTGTGAATATGTGTCCCATCAAAGTTCCAAAGAAAACACGCTAACTGCCATGTCATGTGTGTCTCTAGCGCTAACAATAGCTCCCTGTTGATCTACCGGGAGAGACAGAGGTCTATGACCACTTCGATTACTTAGGGATTACATTTAATCACACACTAACCTGGAAGGAACATATTGAGAAGCAAGGGATCAATGTGACACAGATCACAGCTCTCAACAGACTGCTTAGAAATGACACTAGCAGGCCAAAGTTGGAAGTGCTGCTTGATAGAGCTAGCTCAAAGAGATGCCCAAGGGGTGTGTTTTATGCAGGGAGTGGCAGGTAGTGGGTAGGAATGGCATTAGGGAATTAGCATGGCCATGGGCAGTCATTGGGTGGTAAGTATCCAAGTAACCCTCCACAAGCTGTGTGTCCCTCCTCACATGCCAGCCTCCTCCTAGCCAGATGTAATCCATTTAAACAGTTTCAGTTCATAGGTGGTGCCTGAGAGCCACCTTCTAGCCAAAACTGAAAATAAATAAATTGAAGTTTTGGAGAGGCACGCTGGCAGCAGACAGATATCCCATAAAGAAATCCCCATGAGATTCCAATTATGAAGACATGCTTTATCATTTTATACCTTTTTTCTTGTTGGGTTTGCACCGCCAATGCTGGTGTTTCTCATCCACCTGGATAATGTGCATCATCTATTATCTACTGTTTTAAGCAGTCTGTCGTTTATGTTTCTTACTCAAATACTATCCCTATATATGCTGCCATCAGGGGGGTCAACTTTTGCATTTCCTGGGGGCAAAGAGGTGCTGGCCAGATTTTGCAGAAGTTCCATTGTAAGTATAAGGACGTTCAGGGCAGATATTTTGTTTTCCCAGAGGTGCCGGTGGCCTGATTTTAGTACGGAAGTTCCATTTTAAGTATAAGGACACTAAGCACAGAGAGTTCTTCGGGGGCGGCCGGATAGGGGGGCTGACCCAGCTCCAGTGCATCCTCCTACTTGGCGCTCCTGGCTGCAGCGATGTCATTTCACCAAAATGCCAGGGGTAGCGGAAGTGACATCACATGACCCTTGACCACTGATGATAACAGAGGAAGTGATCTCATTTGAACGCACCCGAAGTGACATCACGGAAACACAACCTTTTGCCCCTTGACAAAACAGGAAGTGGCATAGCATTGTCCCTAAGTACACTACGAAAAATATGGTTATGATATCACTATAATGTGATATACATTTCATACAAGAATGGATCACCATATGTATCGTTAATAACAGTGTGGGTAGGCCCATATTTCCAAATTTTTGTGAATGCAAGCAGAAGTCCAAGGCCCAATGATAACGATGTGTTATTATATAGCACTTAGGCTTAAGCGCTTTATATAGAATAAATATACATACAATATCATCCAACCTGTGTTGGTACTGATTTATCGACCTCCAAGGATAAAAGGCTGAGTTGAGGTGTTAAAGAACAGACTAAATCAGTGACTCACTCCCTGAAAAAAACCTTTATTGAGTATAGCAATTATTGTATAGAATTCCAGAAAGACACATTATTTGTTATTTCTATTCTTTCTTATTAAGGGTCACTGCTCAAAGTGTTACTTTTGTGGAACACCCTTTATCTTGCTAAGAGGCCTGAACAAGAAAGCCAGCCACTCCAGAAGCAAAGAGTCACATGGCACTGGCCAGAGTCCATGGGCTTACATTTAAATAAAGAAGAAAAAAATAAAAAAAGGTTTTGTTTCTTTTATTAGGTGTGGCCAGGGAGACCACGGGGGTAGCAAGGGAACCTTAGGGGTCGCAGTTGCGGCCCCAGGCAACCCCAATGCCATGGACATCATCTTACATTCCCTAGAGAGTTTACCTGTCTTTTTTCAACACTCAATGGAGAATATACAGAACACTAGAGCAGTACTGCTCGTGCAATCACAAATGAGAGCTCTTTAGCATCCAGTAACTCCCAGGATGCTTTGCATGCCCACCGCTTGCTTTATCCACATTTGCTATTTTTCAGTCGACATTCCTGCATAATTTGGATTGCCTGGCATGCTCTTTGTTGCTTTCCGTACAAAATCCTTTCATGAAAATGCAATTAGGGCAGTAAAGACCCCAGCAGTCGCCAGCATCCTGCCTGCACGGAAATTGAATCACTCAGTACAGTACACATCACGCGGGAATACTTCATCGTCCCTATTGGCCAGCACACAGGGGGAGAGATGGGAAAAAAAGATCATTTTTATTTTTTATGAACAATCACAACAAAATAAAATGAAATGCAAGTTGCACGTGAGTTCATTGCGAGCAAAATAGGTTACAATAGCAGACGTCCTAATGGAATTTCTACAGTGTGCCTTACTGGATACTTTTCATTTCTATGGGGCCCCCTCCCTTAAACGCCTGGCAAGACTTGCATTAGTGACCTGCAACCTTTCAAAAAATAGGCTCCTCAATTTGTATTTAATAAGTCTCAAATTGTGGTCCGCGAAGTACATTGAAGTTTAATCAGCACTCTTGCTCGTTGCCGTGCCAAAAACCTTTTTATGACCAAAATAGCCATTATTAAGTTATTAAATTCAATAAAAAATACAAACAGCTGGGAGCCCACTTTTCCTTTTTTCCTTTTTTTTTTTAAAAAGAAAATTCCGTGCTGTTGAACAGCTTTTTCAGATCAGGCAAACAAAGCAAAAACAACAAAAAAAACAAAGCTAATATACATTCCAACCTATGGAACAATCTCCCTCTCGCACTAACAAAAGAACCGTCCTGCTGGACCTTTAGGAAAAAATTGAAAACCTGGCTCTTTACCTAAGCCTACCCTGCCCCTACCCCATCCTTGAAACCGACTAACCCATTGTATGTCTTTTCTGATTTTTTCTTCTGATGATTTTTTCCCCCAATGTAACTAGTGCCTTGTAAACCGAGGGTTCAGTGCGATGGCACAAATGTAAAAATAAATAAATATCTTTTTATGTGCGGTGCCTTAAAGGGGGTGCTTCTTCCGGAGCCCGAGGAGTGCCCCTCTGCCAGGAATCCAGACACCATGCTGGAGAAAGGGCAAAAAGCTAGGAAAGGAAAACAGACACAATTCATGCAATTGCCCTTGTAGCAGTTCCAGTTCCTCAGTTACACAAGGGTTCACCTGGATTTACTGGATCCAGTTGACGCCATGTGGATTTCGAATAGCTGCTGAATGCAGTATAATCGAGAATACTATGGTTGATTCAATTTGCATCATGCAAGTGGTTAATGATATCTAATGGGTTGGTTGCAATTGGTATATTTTTTTTTACGTGTAAGTAGGTTCTCTTTTCCCTTATTTATTTCTGCTAGACATACATAATTAAATGTACAAAACACAGGCGTCTAAACTGGATCCATTAGAAACAAAGCGTCACCGGTCAATTCGAACTTTCACCAGGTTGGGCAAGTGAGCCTTGGCCCACATTCGGGTATCAATTCAGATGGGTCTCCTACGGCAAATAAACTTTGCATTACCTGCCAACACAGTAAACTGAATACCATGTGAAGGCGAATAAACTTTACATTACCTGCCAACACAGTAAACTGAATACCATGTGAAGGCGAGCGAGCGGTAAACGATTACACCTCTTCCCCCACCCCCATCTAAGGATTACACATGTTCTGCCAGAAGGGCAGGCACAAAAGGACCAATTTCCACAAATGCCTGTGTTTACATTTAAGGCTATGTGTCCCCGCATGTGTTTTCCTTTTAGTAGTGCAGCAATTTTATGCCCTGGATTTTTTTTTATCTCTGCTTTTTGTCCCTCCGGGCCACCATACCCATGCGACAGGATATAAAGTTTAAAAGAACAACAAATGGCCTTGATTGTCACTCTTTCTCTTCGCATAGATGCTCCGGTGGAAGGAAAATAGATGAGTCTTTCCTTTCTTTTTTTTTTAAGAATCAATGCGGGCACATTATCACAGCAAGCGTATAATTCAGGTGTACAATACCGGCATTTTACTGAACACAAAAACGAAACTAACATGGACCATATGTCACAGCGGGAAGCTAATATCAACGTGAAGGATAAATACCCTCAGTGCTCCGCCTACTGCCTCAATATTGAACTCCTTCCCAAGCCCTTTGTGGCATTTCATGATCATTTCAGAAGGGTTTTGTTCTCTAACAAAAAGCAAAGAAAAATAAAGCACGACGCTTTCCTGGACACAAAGCTATATGGCAAAGATGGCAACACGTAGGTTTTGTCGACAACAAGTTGCACTCATCTGTCTCTAACTAAACAAAAGCATCATCGGATCGAGCGAAGGGTTATCTGGATAAGCATGCCCTAATTTGACCTTTAAAATGTAAATTGTTATAAATAATATTTTAACCTAGATAATTTTTGCTCATTCCCAAACACCATGAAGTTTTATTTCCCTAAATACGTCCGATGCACATGACAAAGAGAGCACCTGTTGATCAGCAACAGCTATTTTCTACTGCGTGCATTTGCTCCTCTGGGCATCTAGTGAACTTTTTTTGAAGAAAATAGCAATTTATTCCATTTCAGGTTTTGGAATTAATATTTATAGTATTTT
This sequence comes from Ambystoma mexicanum, assembly GCF_040938575.1. NCBI lineage: Eukaryota > Metazoa > Chordata > Amphibia > Caudata > Ambystomatidae > Ambystoma > Ambystoma mexicanum. Next base: position 686,864,267 of record NC_090939.1, read on the forward strand.
TCTTTAAAATAGCGGTAGTGTGCTTTTTGTCTACTGCTACATATAGAGTCCAATGTCCTAAAAAACGAAATACTGCAATTTGGCAACTGGTAAACTGGACTTTGCTGTGTTGGTAGCTCAGTGAGTTAATGGATCCAACACAGGGTTCTTTGCATGCCTATATGGTCACAGGATCGAATCCTGTCAAGTCTACTTAGGGTTTCGTTTTTCCAAGATTGTTCAAATGAGCCCCACTGAGTTGGGAAACAACAGTCGCCACAGTGCCCCTTGCAGGGCCGAGAGTGTGATCAATAAAAACAGCTGTCGTGTTTATGTACCTTGAAACATATATACACGAGTTCCAACTTTAGTCCTGCATTTAAATGGAAAACTGTGTAATTCTGACAAAAACACTTGAGGCCAAACATTGCATATCAACTTTTGAAATACATTTTTCGTGCTCCATTTTGCTAGATATTATACAATGAGCTTTACAGGGCCGGTGAAAGGAGCCTTGCCACTCTAGGCAAAAGGTAATGCTGCCGCCCCCCTCATCATCTCATCCCAACAGCTGCAGGCCCTGCCATTTCAGATAAATGCAGTGCCCTCACACAGTGTGAAGGACCTACAACATTCACTTGACTCCTACTGTTGACCATGTTCTTTTGACACAGTGGCTGGAATAACTTGAAGCTTGTTACGTTTTAACATATGCAAGGAAGAACACAGGAACTGGTGGTGACGATGCCTTTATTAGGCTACCTCATCAGTCAAACATGACCACCTGCCCAGATAGCACAGCGCGGGTAGGAGCACTGCAAGCTTCCCCCTCACAAGAAAAGGCAGAGGATAGGGAACAGTGTTAAGCTTCCATCAACCTGTACAACACCAGACTGGCATTACATGTGGCCTTAAGGAACAGAAACAACACGGGATAGAGAAGTGTGTGTTTTCTTCTCAAATGGATGGCACTGCATGTGCAGCAACTTTGCAAGCCTCTGCCACTGAGAACATCAGCAGCCCTACAGCTTCCCCCGTCCTGTGCACACAGAACAGAAAACAGCATGAGCATCGCTGCAATACGCCCCCCCACAAAAAGAACAGGCACGGAATGTACAACCACTATGCAACTTTCTTGTGCAACCATTATGCAACTTTCCCTCAGTTAGGTACTTCCAGTGGTTGCTAGTGAATTTTTTAAAATTGGACATAAATGTTTTTCCTGACCAGAACAAACACAGATATTTTGGGGTTCACCCCAAAGAAATTTAGTAAAATAATGCATTAAAATGGTGAATTGTATAACACAGGTTATGGATGAAGTGTACGTAAAAGCATAGAATTGACCATGAGTTCTTTGGGTGCTCACATGAAATATTTCAATAGAATCCAGGTTGCCCACAGTAAACAGGAGCATTTTGTTTCATGCTGGCCATCCCCAAACAAAACCATGTGCCTTTGCCACAGTATATGTCAGCACTGGCTACATAAAACTTATTTTCATGCATTTTGTGCCAAACAAATATCCTCAGGAATGTCTCAGCAATATTTGCCATCATTGGCACTGTTAAACGCATGTTCACCCTGGTAGTGCCAAAAGAATATTATGAGGCCAGTCACAACTATATATGCCCATTTTGACTCTGCTGCGTCATGCTGCTTTTGCCCAAAAGCATATCACAGTCACAATAATATAGGCCAGTTTTGCCCATTTATTGTGCTTGTGCCCAAAGAATATCACAAAGCCAGTAAGAGCGATATATGCAAGTGGTGCCCCCTTATTTTACCGTGTGTGTGCTCAATGAATATCATGGCCAGTTACATTAGCATACGCTATGACTGCCTAATTCACGTATACTCTTTATTCCTAAAGAATATTGTGGGTACAATCCCAACAATGTATACCAGGGTTGCCCCCCTTTATTGTTTTGCTTGTGCCAAAAGAATATCATCCAGGAGGATAGCACAGGGCACTGAGCTGGTCTTGGAAGCAAGACCACGCACAGCAACTGAGGTTTGAATCCCGGATCCGGCGCCTCAGGTACTTAGCGCGATATATAATAAAATAAAATAAATGCTGACCCCCTTGGCTGTCATGCTTATTTTGCCCAAAGAAAACCAAACCATGATGCTTAAGCAACTGGGAATCAAAAGTGTCTGTGGACATTTTTTTTCATAAGGGTCCTTGTATTACACCGTACAAACATGCTAAACTCCTCTAAGAAGGGCCTGTGGGTTCTCGTGCGATAACATTTAGACAAATGAGTCTTATTAGTACATTTTAAAGCACATTTGTCCTATTAAGGATTACAAAATGGAAAAGCATAGCACAAAACCTTCCTATGACGTTTGTTAAGAGTGATGAACATCACATTGGAAGCTTTATAACAAAGGGGCCCATGGTGCAGAGGCCCACCAGGAAATCTCAAGATTTCCCCGTAGTTCAGTCCAGCACTGCAGTTGATGCTTTGATGAACCATTTGTCAGAGAAAACCCTCTTCAAAGATTCATTCAAGGGAAACATCAGTAATCTCGGCTAAGTAAGTGCGCTTCAGATTTAAGCATTGTCAAAGCCAACCGTTTTAAGTTATGTGCAGGTTTAGGATAGGCATTTGTCAGGCCCTGCCATAATGGTGCCACTTGGCGATAAGATGGCAACAGCTGGCAAATGGTGGGAGTACCTGGGCAAATAATGTCAGTCCCTGGCAAATGCTATGTTGTGTTTATAAAATAGTCACACTGTTTGCTTTGCTAAAGCTAATTTTAACGGGAATTGAATGCAAACACAAATTGGTTAAAATCAAGTGCCAGAAGGCACACTTGGTTATGACATTTTAGTTATATTAGGATCTGATTTACAACTACTATTAAGCCATTACCTTTCAGAACATTTCTTGCAGATAAAGGCAGCACTCTGCAATGCTGATGGGGAAAGTCAAAAGGGTGAATGATGATGTAGAGGGTTAAATAAATTGGCAACATTGGGCCTCAACACAAGCTGGGCCATATCCCGGAGGAAACATTTCACCAAGCGGAATTAGCGCTACCGCCAGGACCTGCGGTGTAAATAGTGTTGCATCACAACCTATCATGAACACGCGCACCATTCCAGCAGTAACGCTAATTCCATCCAGGGGAACTAGTGCTGAAACAAGGCACTTACCAAAAACCCAGTACAAATAGCGAAACCACTGGCCCTCATCGGCGTTGACTGCACCGGCGCAATTAGTGCAGGCGTAAATTGCATCATTGACAGAATGGGAAGCATGGCGGCATCCATCTTTATAAACTGAATCCACCCTGAATCCCCCACTTCCTGCAGCCATCCGATCCTAAAACTCACTGGCAACATGTCACAGGAACGGACCCGACGGAAGGGGCCTGAGAACCATCTCCGTAGCCAAAATTTAGCGTGGGAGAGCTAGTAGCCTTCACAGATGAGGTTTTTGGGTACTGCAAGGACCTGTATGGGAACAGGAAGAGCAAAACTTCAGGCCAGCGCAAGACCGCCATCTGACTAGCAATAAACCAGAAGGTAACTGCGATAGGAGTGTCCCCCGTGATGCAGAAGACTGCTGCAAAAGATCAAAAGACCTAAGGGTCAGGATGCACAGACTCCTCTCCCAACACCGGCAGGGGGCCACGGCAACAGGAGCTGGAACCACCAAGCCTCTCGTCCTTGCACCATGGGAGGCGAAGTGCAGCAGTATCCTGGACATGAAGGGTATTGAGGGAGTCAGCGGAGTGGAGGTGGGTGCCAGCAGCCAGGAGGCAGGAGGTGAGTGTTAGGAAAGATTTCGTAATTGTAGGTAATTTTCCTTCCATGTGGCAACCCCTAAACTTTTTGCTGTTGTTTTTCACCTTGTTCTTGACTTTGCCAGAGAAGTGCAGCCTTCTGCCGCACTCCTCTGGGCTTTTGCTTCTTTCTTACGGGGAAACTGACATGCCCTTAAGACAGTCAGTACCGGGGAACGCTGTTTCCCGTAGTTTCTTTTATCATGTTGCGGCTTTCGTGCAACATGACACAAGAGGGCACTGTAAGCTAAGTTACAGCTCTCTTGGGTCTCTAGCCTTCTACAGGCCCTAGATACTCGTTTAGGATTGTATCTGATCGGTGTAAGTGATTCAGGGACAGGAATGGTGGCAGCGATCGTTTCTTGTGTTTTGAGCTCCTTTTGGCGTTCTAAGCGCGTTTCTCGCGCTTAACCCAAAATGGTGGCCTGGCTCCCAAAATGGCCAGACCACGAGGCTCCTTTGTCCTGTCCGCTGACCGTCTTGCTCCCTTCACCTTCCCCAGGTCGAGCCGACCCGGGGCCTTCCTTATTTGGGCATGTACTTTCCCGCGAAACACGGATGCTTTCGCGGGCTTCTACATGTCTTGTGTGTGCCTCCAGGATGTGGGCTGGGATGTCTGGTCCCAATACACATCTTGGGTGCCAGAGAGTCTAGGGTGGTGTGAATGCCTGGGACCACCGTGGTCCGTGATTGGTCCACGAATGGTGTGAGTGTTGATGAGCGGATCTCCCATTGGGTCCCCTCCGTTGTGGCGCGAAGGGAACCGTGAATAAGAGGGGGCTGGAAACACCACTACCATGTCGATCTCATGAGTTCTCACGAACGAAGGAATACAGGAGCCAAGTATCCTGCAACCAAGAGGCTGAACCGAGGAATCGCTGGTGACCCGCTGAAGGACCTCTCCTCTGCACTGCTGTTGCCTTGTGAAACCCTTTTCACCTTTGATCGAACCAGAAGGCCTGTACTGGTACTTCGACCCTTGGAATAGCGGGAACAGCTATTCTCGGCATCTTCACCATCTCCTGCCAGTAAGCCTTCGGAAGCGTCTCTGGGCCATCCAGCTGACTGACCAGCTTACACGGGAGTCTTGCTCTGTAACCGCCGTCAGGTTGTGTAGTATTTCGAGTCCTTGTCACTCTCACACGCTTCGTACACATGGCATTCCCAGGTCTGAAGTGAGTAGTGTACATTTGGCTCAGATACACACGGCCGCTCCGTTGCCCTGCTGTGGTAACAAACTGTGCGGGTTTCTTCGATTGGGACGTCTTTTTACTCAACACGACGACGAGGCGTTCCCTGCTCTTCTGAACCTGCCAGCTACTGAAACGGACGCGGGGAAGCCTGGGTCTGCTTGCATCGGGGACCGGTGAATAGCATAGCTAGGATCTGGTCGCCCTCCTGCAGGAGCCCATTGCTTTTCCCCGCTGTGTCAAACAACACCCTTTTCCGTACTCGCGCTCTGCTTCTGCCCACTGTGGAGGCTGCGCTTGAGTCGCGGAACTTGTTCTTCTTTTTTTGTGCACTAAACTGAACTGCCTGATTTCCCTCGAAGAGCTTCTCCTTTTGCCCGTTGGCACCAGCGCGTGCAGGTACTTTTGAGCACAAGGCTCCACTCTTCGCAGGGCTCAGACTTCCATCTAGTTAGGTGCCTCTGAAGGTGAACTGGGTCTAAGCATTATTTCGCACTGCCTGTCTTCCTTCCCTTTTAGGTGGACTACCCATTTCGTGCATCTAACGCTTGAGACTGTCGTATTTGTATATATATTGTGTTGATATGGTATGTGTTGGTTTACTATCGTTATATTGTGATTTTCTCGCTACGGTCATTGTTTTAAAGGCCTTGAAATAAATGTGTATATATTTTTAATATAACAACTGTTTGGAGTAGTTTGTAAGTGATCTTGCTTTGTGTGCTCATTGCGGGCTTTCAGTCACCCTCACCCCTCTTGAGACCTAGTCTTGACCGCCGCGATCGCTACCTTGATTGGTCTGGCTCGTCGAGAGGTTACCCTGTTCCAAGTAATTAGGTTGGCCTTCTGAACTTCTGCGCCACCAGGACAGAGTTCAGAAATCCGTCTTAACAAATTGGTGTACAGCGGTGGGATACGACTGAAGGTATCCAGTGTTGCGCACGAACTAAGGCATTTCAGGTTATTCCAACCAGGACACGTAGTGAATTGTTGAGTATAACTTTAAAAAGGCCATAGTCCTATCTAACAGTATGGAAACAAATACCTTGTTAACTTTAAATGCTTCCAAATCAGAAACATTGAAAAAGATGTGTGCGGAGAGAGGTGTTTCCTCTCAAGGCACGAAATTGGAAATGATCCGAAGAATCGTGGCGTGGCAAGAAGCGCAGCTTGACGCTATAACTTCTGAGGACAGTGCGGAAGGAGGTGGGGCTGCTCTCACTGGTAGAACTGACGGTTCTGCCGCTGCACTGATCCATCGCGACCACGAGGACAGGGAGGACGAGATGTCTAATGTTTCCTCTGCCAGGGCTGATGGGGAGGCTATGCTTGAATTCAAGAAGCAAGAGCTGCGGTTTAGGCAGCAGGAGCTTGAATTCAGCATATCCAAACTAAAAATCGAACAGGCAGAAAAACAAAAAGACAGGGATCACCAGTTGGAACTGGCCAAGCTTCAGTTTGCAAATGGGTCCAAGGGTCCTGGACATAGGTCTGGGGCTTCCTCTCATCCACGGTTTCCGAAAGATCTGCTCAGTGTGTATGAGGAAAGGAATGACATTATGGACTGGCTGAATGCGTTTGAGTATGCATGCGAACTTCAACAAGTTGACAATGCTGATAAGATTGCCTGGTTACTCAGCAGACTGCCCCATTCTGGCTGTAGTGCCATTATGGAAATGTCGAAGGTTGAGCGAGCTGATTTCGCAATGTTAAAGCAAACTCTCATTTTAAAGTTTGGGAAGACTCCGGCCCAATATTTGAAACGTTTTAGAGAGTATAAAAAAAAGGAAGGTGGTACTTGGGTATCTTATGTCACTGAATCCTTGAAAAACTTAACTGGCTGGGTCGAAGGTTATAAGGTTTCTACCTTCGAAGGCATGATAAATCTTGTCATGCTGGAACACATTTTTGCATCTTCTTCCCCGGAGCTTAAGCAGCATTTAGCCGATTTGAAGGAGATAGATCCTAAGAAGCTGGCCATTGCAGCAGACTTATGGGTGTCACATCGAGTGTCCCATAAGGACAAAACTCATCCTGGTAAGCAGGAGGAAGGGAAAAAGTCCAAAGATATGGAGGGTGGAGAATCTGATAAATCTTCTTCTCATAAGGGCCACAAAAGGAAAAATAAGGGTAAGACACAAGAGAACTCACAGGGTAGTGGAGGTCAGCCTCCGAAACAGAACTTTGGTTACAATAAGCCTCCCTATGTAAACAGACCCAATGGATCTTGTTTTGTTGTGGAGCAACTGACCACGTGAAGGGGGATCCCCGGTGTAAGGTTAGACCTTTGGGGGTCCACTCCGCTAATCTGGCCTTCTCCTCCTACGAGGAAGAAGAGATTACAGGAGCATCCTTCTCCTCAGACTCATTTCCCAGCGGGATAGAGACTGAGGTCGTTTTAGTTTCCCTGGGTTCCTGGGAGCCTAAAGTCGCAGAGGCTTATGCTAGGATTCCGGATAATACCAAGCACTACTTTAAAGACAGTGTGCTGATCAATGGAGTAGATACTCCAGCTCTTAGGGATAGTGGGTGCAGTCGCACTGTAGTGGATTCTACCTTGGTAGACTCAGAGGAAGTTGCCAGAGCTACTCTGATGCCCACTAAGTTGGCTGACGGCCCCCTGCGTATGTTCCCAGTAATACCTGTAAATCTTACTTTAAATGGTACAGCAGTCAGGATTCCAGTGAGCATTCAGAGAAACGTCCCGGGAAAGGTCTTGTTAGGTAATGATCTCAGAGCTTTAGGGCTCGTAGGAGACACTGCCGAAAGACCCTACACACGGTCTCAAGCACGGGCAGCATTGGCCAAGACCAATACGCCGCCCCAGCCGAAGGGGAAACCCAAGGCGAAAGGAGTCGACAAGTCAAGACGAGGGAAAGAGAATATTCCCCCGAGCTCGCCTACCACTGCGGTGGAGGAAGTTGGTCAATCGCCCGGGCCTGACGAGGAGGTGGCGATGCCTGAAGTATTTGACCCCAACGATCATCCTGAACTAAAAGACTTGTTAGTTGAAGGAGGTCCTGATAGGGACGAATTCAGTAAAGGCCAACGTGAGTGCCCATCTCTGGAAGGCCTAAGGAGACAGGCCTGCTCCCAGCTTGAGGGTGAACCTCCTGGGACGCATAGGATTTATTGGGAAGGTGGACTCCTGTATAGTGAGCCCACAGAGTCTACAGAAGGAGACCATAGGAGGTTGGTGGTTCCCCTTGCTCCTGCAGTTGGCGCATGAAGTTCCCCTTGCTGGTCACCTTGGTATGAAGAGGACCAAGCAAAGGTTATCCATGCACTTCTACTGGCCCAAGATGGGGGTGCAAGTAGAAAGTCACTGCAGGAGTTGTGCCTCCTGCCAGTTGTCTGGTAAGGTTGGCGTGACAATCCAAGCTCCGTTGGTACCGCTCCCAGTTGTGGGGGTACCATTTGAAAGGGTAGGGATCGACATCGTTGGTCCCCTTGACCCGCAAACATCCTCGGGCAATAGGTTTATCCTGGTGCTGGTCGACCATGCAACCAGATATCCTGAGGCCATCCCATTGAAAACTGTAACTGCCAAGTCAGTTGCAAAAGCTTTACTTGGCATATTTACTAGGGTTGGCTTCCCTAAAGAAGTTGTGTCGGATCGTGGCAGCAACTTTATGTCGAAGTATATGCAGGCTATGTGGAAAGAATGTGGGGTCACCTACAAGTTCTCTTCTGCATACCACCCCCAGACCAATGGCCTGGTGGAACGTTTCAACAGAACGTTAAAAAGCATGATTGGGGCTCTGGAGGAACCTCAGAGAAGAAAATGGGATCTTCTTTTACCATGCTTCCTGTTTGCCTACCGAGAGGTACCACAGGAGGGTGTTGGCTTCAGCCCCTTCGAACTTCTGTTCGGTCATCCCGTACGGGGACCCTTAGCCATCGTCAAAGAGGGATGGGAGATGCCCACTCCCCCTGTTACTACCAACGTAGTTGATTATGTGCTAGGGCTCAGAAAACGGATGGTACTTCTGATGGGCTTGGCTAGTGATAAATTGAAGGCAGGACAAGCGCTGGTGAAACATTGGTACGACCAGAAAGCTTCCCTCATCAACTTTACACCTGGTCAGCAAGTCCTGATCATGAATCCCATAAGGCCTCAAGCTTTACAGGACAAATGGTCAGGCCCTTACACAGTGGTGGAGCCCCTGGGTGAGGTTAACTATTTAGTGGACCTTGGAAGGCCTGGACAGGCTCCAAAAGTGTTTCACGTGAATAGGCTGAAGGCTTTCGTCCCAAGAGTCGAAATCGCAGCACTGCTACTGGCTTCAGACGTTGAGGAAGAGGAGTCTGAACCTCTCCCCGACCTGTTCCAAAGCGGTCCTTCAGATAGCTCCTTTGAGGGTGTCTGAGTGGCCCCTCACCTGACTTCTGATCAGCAGGCTGAGGTGAAAAGTTTGCTTAGGCAGTTTTCCCCCCTGTTTTCACAGTCGCCTGGTTTGACACCTTGGTGCAAACATAACATTGACACAGGAGACAGTGTACCTACCAAAAGTAGGGGATACAGGATGTCAGACAAAGTACGGTCTTATATTAAGAACGAGGTCAACAAGATGTTAGACCTTGGGGTGATTGAACCCACTAGTAGTCCTTGGTCCAGCCCTGTGGTTTTGGTTCCAAAGGCAGGCATTTTTTAATTGAGGTTCTGCGTGGATTACAGGGCTCTGAATGCTGTCACCAAGACAGATGCACACCCCTTGCCTCGAACAGATGAGCTGGTGGATACTTTGGGTGCCTCCAAGTACCTCAGCACGTTTGACCTCACTGCTGGCTATTGGCAAATAGCTTTAGCAGAGCATGCCAAGGAGAAGACAGCATTTTCTACTCCAGATGGCCTTTACCAATTCCGGGTAATGCCGTTCGGGTTGAAGAATGCACCTGCCACTTTCCAGAGGCTTGTGAATCATGTGTTGAATGGGTTGGACAAATTCTGTCTTGCATATCTGGACGATATAGCAGTTTTCAGTGCCACCTGGGAAGACCATGTGAAACACCTCGGGATTGTGCTCCACGCTCTTCAGAAAGCACACTTGACCATAAAGGCTAGTAAATGCCAGATTGGACAAGGCTCAGTGGTTTACCTTGGACATGAAGTAGGTGGAGGGAGGATACAGCCTCTTCCCAGTAAAGTACAAGCAGTACAAGACTGGCCTACCCCCACTACGCAAACCCAAGTGAGAGCCTTCTTAGGACTCACGGGGTATTACCGCAATTTTGTGGCAGACTATGGCACCATAGCTGCCCCTCTGACTGCCCTCACAACTCCGAAGAAACCCAAGAAGGTAACTTGGACCGACGAGTGTAAGAAGGCCTTCAATGGCTTAAAAGACTCCTTGTGCCAGGCCCCTGTCCTCAGGGCCCCTGATTATCAAAGACCTTTTATCGTGCAGACGGACGCCTCTGACACTGGGATAGGAGCTGTACTATCACAAGTAGATGAGAAGGGTAATGAACACCCTATTGGTTTTATTAGCCGCCAGCTTAAGGACAGAGAGCTCAGATGGTCCACGGTAGAGAAAGAATGTTTCTCTGTTGTGTGGGCCCTAAGGAAGCTGAGGCCCTACCTCTATGGGACCCACTTCACTGTGCAAACTGACCATAAGCCCTTAAAGTGGCTAATGAACATGAAGGGGGAGAATCCAAAGTTGCTTAGGTGGTCCATAAGTCTACAAGGCTTCGACTTCACTATTGAGCATAGGCCAGGTGTCCAACATAGCAATGCTGATGGGTTGTCCAGAATGTTTAACCGACCTGAACAAGAGACTCATCCAGGGGTGGATTAGTTCCCCCTGTCCATAGTCTGGGAGGGGCGAGTGTTAGGAAAGATTTCGTAATTGTAGGTAATTTTCCTTCCATGTGGCAACCCCTAAACTTTTTGCTGTTGTTTTTCACCTTGTTCTTGACTTTGCTAGAGAAGTGCAGCCTTCTGCCGCACTCCTCTGGGCTTTTGCTCCTTTCTTACGGGGAAACTGACATGCCCTTAAGACAGTCAGTACCGGGGAACGCTGTTTCCCGTAGTTTCTTTTATCATGTTGCGGCTTTCGTGCAACATGACACAAGAGGGCACTGTAAGCTAAGTTACAGCTCTCTTGGGTCTCTAGCCTTCTACAGGCCCTAGATACTCGTTTAGGATTGTATCTGATCGGTGTAAGTGATTCAGGGACAGGAATGGTGGCAGCGATCGTTTCTTGTGTTTTGAGCTCCTTTTGGCGTTCTAAGCGCGTTTCTCGCGCTTAACCCAAAATGGTGGCCTGGCTCCCAAAATGGCCAGACCACGAGGCTCCTTTGTCCTGTCCGCTGACCGTCTTGCTCCCTTCACCTTCCCCAGGTCGAGCCGACCCGGGGCCTTCCTTATTTGGGCATGTACTTTCCCGCGAAACACGGATGCTTTCGCGGGCTTCTACATGTCTTGTGTGTGCCTCCAGGATGTGGGCTGGGATGTCTGGTCCCAATACACATCCTGGGTGCCAGAGAGTCTAGGGTGGTGTGAATGCCTGGGACCACCGTGGTCCGTGATTGGTCCACGAATGGTGTGAGTGTTGATGAGCGGATCTCCCATTGGGTCCCCTCCGTTGTGGCGCGAAGGGAACCGTGGATAAGAGGGGGCTGGAAACACCACTACCATGTCGATCTCCTGAGTTCTCACGAACGAAGGAATACAGGAGCCAAGTATCCTGCAACCAAGAGGCTGGACCGAGGAATCGCTGGTGACCCGCTGAAGGACCTCTCCTCTGCACTGCTGTCGCCTTGTGAAACCCTTTTCACCTTTGATCGAACCAGAAGGCCTGTACTGGTACTTCGACCCTTGGAATAGCGGGAACAGCTATTCTCGGCACCTTCACCATCTCCTGCCAGTAAGCCTTCGGAAGCGTCTCTGTGCCATCCAGCTGACTGACCAGCTTACACGGGAGTCTTGCTCTGTAACCGCCGCCAGGTTGTGTAGTATTTCGAGTCCTTGTCACTCTCACACGCTTCGTACACTTGGCGTTCCCAGGTCTGAAGTGAGTAGTGTACATTTGGCTCAGATACACACGGCCGCTCCGTTGCCCTGCTGTGGTAACAAACTGCGGGTTTCTTCGATTGGGACGTCTTTTTACTCAACACGACGACGAGGCGTTCCCTGCTCTTCTGAACCTGCCAGCTACTGAAACGGACGCGGAGAAGCCTGGGTCTGCTTGCATCGGGGACCGGTGAGTAGCATAGCTAGGATCTGGTTGCCCTCCTGCAGGAGCCCATTGCTTTTCCCCGCTGTGTCAAACAGCACCCTTTTCCATACTCGCGCTCTGCTTCTGCCCACTGTGGAGGCTGCGCTTGAGTCGCGGAACTTGTTCTTCTTCTTTTGTGCACTAAACTGAACTGCCTGATTTCCCTCGAAGAGCTTCTCCTTTTGCCCGTTGGCACCAGCGCGTGCAGGTACTTTTGAGCACAAGGCTCCACTCTTCGCAGGGCTCGGACTTCCATCTAGTTAGGTGCCTCTGAAGGTGAACTGGGTCTAAGCATTATTTCGCACTGCCTGTCTTCCTTCCCTTTTAGGTGGACTACCCATTTCGTGCATCTAACGCTTGAGACTGTCGTATTTGTATATATATTGTGTTGATATGGTATGTGTTGGTTTACTATTGTTATATTGTGATTTTCTCGCTACGGTCATTGTTTTAAAGGCCTTGAAATAAATGTGTATATATTTTTAATATAACAACTGTTTGGAGTAGTTTATAAGTGATCTTGCTTTGTGTGCTCATTGCGGGCTTTCAGTCACCGTCACCCCTCTTGAGACCTAGTCTTGACCGCCGCGATCGCTACCTTGATTGGTCTGGCTCGTCCAGAGGTTACCCTGTTCCAAGTAATTAGGTTGGCCTTCTGAACTTCTGCGCCACCAGGACAGAGTTCAGAAATCCGTCTTAACAGTGAGTCCTCCCCCAAATTCACACATCAAATGACCATCCATAAATGTTAGCCATAACATAAAATGCTGTAATGGACATGGACACATGCCAGCAGGCCCAGCAGCTGGCCTGGGCAATCAGGGTGAACTGATGGGCTGCTGCATCAGCCCCCCTCAACAGCTGCCTGGTGGTTGGGCACCAAGTACAACCCTGAATGGTTGTGGAGTGTCAAGGTGTGGCAAGCAGCCAATCCAAGTGCAATGCACCCCACTCCATTGCTGGCGCTCTCTGTGCCAGCAGCAGTGGGGCATGTGAGTATCCACAACACTGCACAGTTGTCACACCAACATGTTGTGGGCCCAGTTGGCCAGCACCATGCTGGCATGACACATGAGCCCATGGCAGTGTATGACTCCCTGCATCTACATGGGTGCAGCAAGCCAAACACAAAACAAGACAGAGCACCGCTGCACAGCAGTGTCCCATTGAGCCATGGCAGTGCCATAGACGAAGCCACCATAACCACTCCCACCAGGCGTGTGATGCAAGATAGGGTGGCATGAACACATACAACCATCCATGTGCTGTATGTCAGCACATGATCATAAGAGCATGCCACAATATCTGCGACCCTGCAAGGCCCCATGTATGCACATTATACCCTGTCAGCTGCCCCTGCATGTACACTGCACCTTGTCTGCACATGGGCCAAATGCCACCTGGCCATGGGTCGCCCACACATATCTGCAACCATTCCCTCAATGCTGGAGGCACATGTAATGGCCCCTGATCAACCATGCCCACCTGGCAACATGGGTGGGGTGTCACTCTGATCAATAGCATGTTGTAAATTGCATGGCAACCCGCATCAACGCATCATGCCTGACAGCATGTCTTTTGTCCCCTACAGGTACTCAAGCAGCTCAGGAAGAGGCTTAGGAGTAAGAGTGGGAAGGCACATCAGCGAGTAGTGCCTCCAGGTCTTCAACGTCCAGTACCACCCCTGGATGCCAGAGACATTCAATGCTGAAGCACAAGTCCCAGCATCCAACACCTGGCCCCAGCAAGACCAGGCCTGCTTGTGGCAGCGCAGGCCCTTCGCCAACCGCACGTGCTACCAGAAACACCTCCACACCGACTGCACCCACACAGCCAGCAGTAGTAGCTGTAACAGAGTACACACCGACTGGCACCCAGGGGGGACACCAGTCAACAGCCACATGCCGATCTGGATCCACACAGTCCTGACAGCATTCATCACTGCCAGTGGGCCCAGACATGGACACCCCCTCATATGGCTCCCCATGCTACAGTTGTGACTCACCACAGAGCCCCCAAACCATTCCCCACCCAACACTGAGCCACTCCATCCTACAGAGGCTTGTCGACTTGGAGATGCATCAACTTGAGATGGAGGCCATTGCCACCACTCACTCCCTCCACCTCCAGGCCATATGTGACTGTATGCAGGAAGCCACCTGCAGGATCGTCAGATCAATGGAGCGCAACAAGGCACAGGTGGCTGCAAGTACTGCCACACTGACTGTGTATGGCCAGCGTGTCAGGGAGCTGACTGAGGGAATATCTGTATTTACGGAGTCCATGCAACAGAGTCTTGAACTCACTCTGCAGCACATCCGGGGGCCAGGGTCCATACCCTTAAATTCTGCCACACCCACTGAGGGGTCATTGCCCAGCACACCAAGGGGCCGGTCTCAGTATTATCTGGGCCCAAAGTCACTTGGGCCAGCCCTTAGGGAGAAGAGTCCATGCATGGGACAGTGTCCGACTTGTTGCACACAGTGGGTGTATTGGGGCAGTGTCAGGGGTGGGGTGCTAGTATGTCGGGGTGGTGTCGGGTTGTGAGGGGATAGTGTGTTGGGGTGGTGTCCGGGGTGTGGGGAAGGGAGGATAGTGTGTTGGGTTGGTGTTGTGGGTTGGGGGAGAGGATTTAGTGTGTTTGGGTGGTGTTGGGGTGGTAAGAGGGGTGATAGTGTGTTGGGGTGGTGCCAGGGTTGGGGGGATTGGGGTGAAGAAGGGATAGTGTGTTGGGGTGTTGTCTGGGTGGGGGGAGGGGGAGAGTGTGTTGGGATGGTGTCGGGGTGAGGATAGGGAGGATGGTGTGTTGGGGTGGGGATAGTTACTGCACTAAAAAAAACATAGTTTTACTTCATCAATGCAAGGACATTCCTCGTTGTGTCATAGGCACTCATTACAAGTCAGGCGTTAAGGGTTTAACGGCGCCGTCAGTGCTGTTAACCCTTAACGCCTGATTCACACTTTAACGCCTGCTTTTTGCAGGCGTTAAAGTCCAAGGCGCTAAGCGGCCTTGGTGCTAATTACGGCACCGTAATTTACGGTGCCGTAATTAGCGCCTTCCCCATCCCCATTATGCCCTATGGGGCAAAAATGGGAATGGGGAAGGGCAAATGGTGAATGGGGAATTACTGCCCCACTCACCTTGGAATGGGGCGGTAATTCCGCCATCCACCATGGCGGAATCCGGCATGGACCATGGTGCTAATAACACCATGGTCCACCGCCTGACTTGTAATGAGGGCCATAGTGTTTATTCATTAATATGAGTAGGACACAGTGGTGCACGGCATGTACATCAGTTGCTGGCAAGCCACTCGCCCATCCCTGACATAGTTTCTGGCAATGCGTGCAGACGGCTCTGCTACAGGCACTGTGTCTTCATCCTCTGGGTGTGACACGTCCACATCAGGGGATAGAGGGACATTCCTCTGGAGGCAGATATTGTGCAGCAAAGCACAAACCGGCACGCCTTTCCCAACTTTTTCTGGTGTATACATTAGGGCACCTACTGTATGGTGCAGGCAGCGGAAACGGGCCTTCAGGATGCCAGAAGTACGTTTTATAAAGACACAGGTCTTGCTGTGAGCGTGGTTGTAGGCCAACTCCTGTGGTGTCTGTGGATTCCACACAGGTATCATGAGCCAAGGTAGATGCAGGTATCCAGAATCACCTGCATGGAGAGAGGCAGAGCCATGAGTCACAATGTATTGTGTGAGGGTGGCCTTTCACAACATCAGGACAAAGGGCATCATGTTTATGCATATGGGGCTAAATTGCGTGGCATGTGTCTTATTCTATGCTTGTGCATGTTGCATTACTTGCCTCATGCATCATACCTTCTCGACATGCACTCTGTTCCCTTCTAACTGATGTGTCATTATGTGTCCGTCATTGACATGTAAATCTGACATGGTGGCTGTCTTGTGCCAGTGTATTGCTCTAGTGCATTGGGCCTGATGGATTAACCATCAGCCCTCCACAGGCATCTGGGGGCAGCGGATATGCATTGAAGGCTGAATGTACATGGGTACTTGGCTGTGGTACTGGCAGGGTTATTGTTGTGGGAGGTGATGTGACACTTTGTGTGACATTGATTATGGATCAAACAAGTTGCACTGTGGTACCTGTATTCATTTTTGTGCTGGTCGTCAATACTGTTCGTGTGCATCAGCGTTTCCATTCAGGTATGTCGGACATGTACATGTTCTGTGGGCTTTACTGTGACACTGTGCAGGAAGTGGGCAGGTCCGACTTGTACATTGACTTGTCATGGAATGCACTGTGCAGTTGTGCACATGCACCCCCTATGTAGTCAGATGCATTGTAGCACCTGTATGCTGAAACTTTTACTCGCCCACTATCCACGTCCGTTGTCCTCTGTGCCTCTTCATGTATCCAGGCAGTGTACTGTTCCAAAGGACCATGGCCTCGAAGGTGGAACCAGGGTAGCGGGCCCAACAGTGGGTGATGTACAAGTTCGGATCCCAGTTCACCTGCATGTTCAATGAGAGGTAGTGCTTCCTGTTGCAGTACACTACTTTGTGAGCCTGGGGGCCACCAACACCAAATGGGTAAAATGCAAGGCTGCAATGACATTTGTGCAATGGCATGGAACTGTGCCTTCATGGCATGCACCTCTGTTGTGGTTGTGCACAGTGAGATGAAGCGTGAGACATGCCTCAGGAGGGCATTCAGCACCTGGTCTAACACTGCACAAAATGTTGGCTGTGCCATGCCGTACAGTATGGCCACGGAGTGCTGGAAGGTTCCAGTTTCTAGAAATTGCAGGATGGACACTAGCTTTAGCAGTAGGGGCTCAGCTTTCCAGATGTTGATCCTGCTCTCTATGTTGCCCTGGATTGTGGCGAGCAGCTCACTTATGGTCTCCCTGTTGAGGTGGTACAGGGTAACCAACTGACTGTCTGTGAGGTTCCAGGGTGAGGGCCTGATCCTGGGTATTGGTGCACACTTTGCTTGGCCTCTCCTCCTTCTCCTCCTCCTCCCTACACCCTGTGCTCTGGGCTGGTTGTTCTGCCTCTGCACTTCTAGGTGCAGCATGAACAGCTGCATGTCCCATCTTGCAATGTGTACTGGCAGTCTGGTGTTGCAAACTGTTTTTAGGGAAGGCGTGTGCCTTATATAACCCTCTTGAGTGGATCGGGTTCACCTATGGCTTCACTTGAGCCACCTGTATGCACTTACCTCCACCTGGAGGCTGTGTTGTCAGCAGTATTAGTGCTGATTCTGGCTCTAATACCGCTGTGTTAGGACTTCGGCTGTAATAACGCTGGCTGTAATACTGCCAGCTGTAATAGCACCGGCTGTTTTACAGTCAGCAGTATTTGCAGCGGCTCATGATCAGGCGGAGCAGTATTTGCAGTGCAATATCCATTAACACCATTTTTAAGGCTTTCTGCAGGGGTTGTGATGAGGCCCATAGTAACCACCACCATTCACAGGCATCAGGATTAGTGAGTGACTGGACAGTTTTTAAAAAGCAAAAAGAACACAATCTGATTGGCGAGGTCCAGATGCAGCCAGGACACCATGTGACAGTGTGGCAGCTCTTGGAAAGAAATGCAGTACAGAGGACTAACCCTATTGAATGGTCTAAACAGCAAACCTTAGCATTACCTTAGTGCACTTTTTGTCAAATGTCTGCGGCCCAATAGATTTGTTTCTCACTTGCTATTGAAGCTCATTAGGAATTTCCGGTTCACACTTTATTATGTGTGGTCTAACTCATGCATGCTTACTTTTGAGGCTACATTAGTCAACTTAAAATTATATCCGCATTGCCCCTTCATTGCCGCTGTGAGACATTAAGATAAGAGCACACCAGCGCCTTTGCAGTCAAATCTAAAGCAAATGAATGCAGAATTAATTGGACTTAATGCCCCCAGGGAAGCCTCACTCAACATCAGCTGAAGTGTAGACCAGCCGAGTGCCAGATACAATCCCAGCTGCCAGTGCCAGTTACACAGAAAACCTGTACACGTTGACAGCCTTGTTTGGATGTGCTATAGGGAAGTTGAGCCCTGACAGCGAGAATACTCATTTACAGTGGGCCTAAAGCAGAGGAAAGATTTACTCAGTCATTGAAGGAATGTGGGGGACAGAGCGGAGGGAGGTTGAATGTACGAGGGTAAACATCTCCCTTATACTTCCGCACCCAACACAGAAAGGCAGAGCAACAATTACAAAACAATAGGCACCTCACCTGCCTGTGTGTATGAGTCTCTCTCAGACAGGGCCACCACCCACGGCCCACATAGGCAAGCTGCAGCTAGTGCAGGGGTAGGGCGGGACATGAACAGTCCAGAACTAAAGAAGAACATTTGCATGAGCCTCAAAAGGGCACGTGCAGTGCTAATGCACAAGTGCTGTCTGAGGCCCTGTGCACAGCACAGCGCCACGCCCATGCCACAACTGACCCGAACCTCACGGTACCTTCTATGCTGCCTGCTGCTGCAGACAGTGCTGAGAGTGTCACCTTAAACTAGTCAAAATGAATCAAAAGAGGGAATAATAAATACATGAATACAAAAAATGTATAAGCGGTTATTGCCTTTGGCGGCATTTGCCACTCTAACTTTTTCACAGTATAAGCAAGGGCCTAACCTGTTCTAGTGATATTTAATGGTGGAGCCAGGCAAAATTGTCCATAGCAACAGGCAACGTTAATGCATCAAACTCGGATTGCCTGTGAAGATTAGAGCATGGTTTCTTCTCTTTCAACCATCACATAGTGTGAAATGCAGTCTCGAATTACCAATATAAGCCTGCATGGCATTAACCTCCTTAGTTCTTCTCATAGTTTCCAGCTCACCAGCTAGTCAGCCATCTTGGGATGCAGCGCTCTCTAACCGCTAGTAAAAGTCCAAATTCCAAGCTTTCCTTTTGGACGTGAAAACAGAGGACAAGAAGATATGGGCATGGTCTGTCATTGTAAGCACCAGGTGAGGCTTCCCTTTTCCCCCCCTGCACATATATTAATAGTGTAAGAGCCCTTCCCATCAGGTTCTGTTTTGTACTCGGTGACCTTTGCCCTCATTAGAGGCCTCTTCCTTCTGCCTGGGACCACTAACTTGTGTATTGGTGATTTAGCACACAATTGAGCCCTCTGCTGTGTGGCTCTAACATTTCATTAAAACGTTGTGGCAGTACACACTTCATCTGAATCTAGAATGTATAATGCATTCATCCTAATTAATTGTCTTTAGATATTTTTGTGTCAAAGTCATGTAATTGTTTTACATAAAAAGTCTTAATCTATTTTGAATAATTTTACTTCAGATTATGGGTTAAAATACTTATAACCTTCCTTTTAAATACATACGTAGAGAGAGAAGGTGTTCCTACCCCCTGCGGCATTTCAAGTTAACATGGTCTTCTTTAGAAGTAGATCTTTCAAAGCCATTAAAAGATATTAGAAAAAGATACCAATATTATGACCAGATGTCTAGTGATGGGCAATCGAATAAATGTTTCTTTAGGTTCCCTACTCTCCAAAAAAGCCTAGTTAAAGAAAACAACGTCACTGCTATCCCACATGCCCCCGACCAGTAACAGTTTTGTAGTTTACAGCTGTCCGGTTTCATAAAAACCAAAGAAATCAGCCCTAATCCTACTTCACAAAGAAAGTTTATACATTGAACTTGCACTGTGGACAAATGACCGGAGAGCAAACGTAATCCCAGTCGAGTCAAACAATACAGTGCAAATCCGGACAGTCAGTGATTCAAGTTGGTTACTGTGAAAAGAAAGTAGCTTCTCACTCAAAAAAAAGCCCAATACACATATTGGGCACGTAATGCAGTACCAAATGGTTAAAATTAGAACACACATTCATTAGATGCAAGGTCATGACATGCTACCAAACACGTTGCAGAAAAAAATACATCCACACACATAAGTCTTGAGATGGACATGAGGAGCAGAATTCTGAAACTGCGCATCGAGTGGGGAAATTAGAAGATGAAAGAGATACGAGTGTATATGTCACAAAAAGCTTTTCAGAGATTTACAGGAAGGGGATCATAAACCCTCTGGAACTGCACTGCGCATGCACAGTAGGAGAACAATACGTGAAAGGCCATGGCAGATTATAATTACTCTCACCAGATTCGGTACAAAAGAAAAGATCTTAAAAGTACCCAGGGAGAGGTAGAACGATGCTAAAGGGCCCACCTGACGCCATTTACCCGATCCTCCTGACTCAGGTGGTGGACAAGAGCAAGGCCTTTGCAGAAGCAGAAGCATTCGCTAGAGACCTTAAAATGAAGGCCATGCTCACAAAGGCTGCAATAATAAGGATCGCCCTGCCAGAAGATGTGAGAAGAGTACTGAGGACCCTAGTGAGGCATTGAGGTGAATGGGAAGAACTCAGATGGAGCCAATGTAAGATAAGGTCATGAGGGCTCCCCTAGCGACAACATCTGTACAATTTTAGCACCATGCCTGTTGATTGACTTGTGGAGTTTGCCACTATAGCTGTGATAGATGGAATCCAGCGGTCTGGAAAACAGCCCAAATGGATGAAGGTGACTTCAGCATGGTCATTGCTCGTTATAGCGCAACATCTTCTTTGTACTGAGAAGATGATGCTGCTGTGTGCAGGCAGTTTAGTGACTCACATGTGTGCATTCGTGTCTTGCGCATCGACTGGGAGTGCAGGGCCCGGAGATACACACAGTGCAGATGTTTGCTAGGTGCGTGCTTAGGTCCTTTACTTGGTGGCACACGCAGGTCACGCTGCGGGATGATACATTGTACAGAGTGCGATGCTGTGGATGTAGGTCAGCAGGTGGATCAAGATGGATGGAGTTATCCAAAGGGACATTGAGAAGGTTGTGAGTTGGCCATCGCGGAGGCATACCCATGGAATGGAGCAAGATTACAAGGCATGGCATGTGCTTTTAAGACATGCTGGGGTTGTTTACTGTGGATGGGGGCAGAAAGTAGAGGGGCAAGAGTGAATATTACAAGGGGGGAACAAACATGATGGGGTGAACCCAAAGGGGTTAGACTAATGTAGGTATCGGGGAAGCGGGATGGGTTGATAGCTATCAGCATTATTTACTTAAGGAAAGGAGATGATTAGGCAGTCATTAAGATAGGGAAGGGGCATGAATTGCTCTCTTCCATTTACAGTTTAAACACATACACACACTTTGCTGGAGCTGTCAACAGTGCTTTAGTGTAGAAGTTAGGGCATCACTGTAATCGCAGACTCTCCCTGAATAACAAACTACTCCTCCTCCGGGGAGAAAAGGGATCACAGAAAAGGGCACTGAAAGCTGTGCCATGGAATGTGACCAAATTGAACAGCCCAATTAAAAAGAAAAAGTCCCCAATTGCTTAGGGAAAATGGGGGATTATGTTGCCATGATACAGATTTAACACATGGAAATCTATAAACTCTGAAGGGGCTGGGTCAGTCCGATTTTCGCCACTGTGTACAATTCCTTATCTAGGGAGGTGGTGATCCTGCTGCATAGGAATCTGCTCACCACAGTGATCACAAACAAAGAGGACAAGGAGGGTAGATTTGCAACAGCACAGATAAAGGTGGAAGAGACGGTGATGATAGCATGCAATATATAGGCCCCATAGACTGAGAGTAGGGTTTTTTCAGCAATTTTGCACAACACATACATGATAACTCCAGGGATGACATTCATTTTTGAGGCGACTTCAGTGAGGCCCTAGAACCAATGCTGGCCAAGCAAAGCGATCAAGTTTGAGAAGAAGGAAGCTACGGGGGACATAAGGCCTTGAAAGGCCTGCTGAAGGAATTCAAACTTACGAATATGTGGAGGTTGGAACGTCGCACTGAGTGAGGAATGTGAGACGGAGAGATCAAGCACTAGCCACAGGAGGGGTCCCCTTAAAATATAGAATACGGAGCGGCTGACTGTTTTACGCCGTAACTCGTACAGAGAACCACTCCATAAGTAGATAGCAGCGTAGAAATTGGGATCGTGGTTGCCGTAATTTCTACGTTAAGAAGAATGGGACCTCCTATGAACAGGATTTGAGCGGTCAGACATATTTGTTTGGATACTCCCCTACAGAAACCGTTGTTGAACTAATTATAACAAAGAATGATACGTCATGAATTGTGTGGCACAGAGTTAGTGGTGCACAGCTAAAAGTTATTTTAAGATTGGATCTACCTCATGCGAAGAGACATTGTTTAAGGGCACAGATGGTCCCCCTGATGAAGTTCTTTAACACTTTGTCAAACTGAATGGTTTTGAACGAAACATGTTGGGCAATGAAGTATATTTTGATTGAGTTACAATATAAATAGTATTCCGATATTTCGGATACCTATCCTCCCCAAGGTAGCATAGATGGGGTTAGGAGCACACTCAAAAGATAGATGACTTGTAGAGTAGTATCCTTTATTAATAAGGAACTAATGAGCTACCAACCATTTGGTCTCTTTTTGATTAAGTGGTTACCCTAATGTTGTACATGATTAAGTTTTGTATAGGCAGGTGATGCAGGGGTGAACACGACAGAGGTGATTTACATATGGGAATTGTTTTAGTGGAATTTTTGTAAAAAGGTTTTTATGTATTTTTACAAATTTTAATCAATGATGTTTTATAAAGTTGATTTGATTTGTGTGATGTTTATGAAATTAAAAAATGTGATTTATAAATGTTAATTTTGACCGAGTGCCTATTTGTTAAAAGCACTTAGGTGTTGGCTGACTTGGATGGTATAAGAGGGAGCAACAGGGTGACGTGGTTTGACCTTTGGTGTTAGGATTGTCCCGAATTTGCATTTAGGAGCCTGGTCATTACGTCTTTAAATTGGTTCCATGTCTCTAGATGGTGTTTGTATTGGAACATTCAACAGCCAGAGTTTACAGTTTTATTCCAGAGCGCTTGATGTATATTCTCTGATAGACTTTACACTGATCTCTGGGAGAGACACACAAAATTGCAGTAACAAAATAGGGAATATCTACAGTTCTGACCACGTACCAACCATCTTGTTGATTCCTCTAAATTATGCACTTAGGTAATCACCATCGTGGAAATTGAACACCATATTGCTGGAAAATGTTTGAGCTGAAGGAAGGAATAATAAATGGGGATTGTTGCATTCATATAGGTAAACAAGAAAGGGGAGGTGAGTGACAGAATGGTTTGGGAGGCCTTCCAGTGCTGCTTGTGCTGCTTCTTGATTGGATTAAGGGTAAAGCTGACAGGTGCAATGAAACAAGAACACTTGAGAAAAAGATTAAAAGCCTGTAAATGGGTTATGAAATGGAGGAAAGATGAAGAGAACGTGTTAGAAAAATATATGAATTAAACTAACTACTAACCCAAAAGGCCGAGTATGTTTTGTGCAGGATACTGTGTGCCAATTATGAGGATGGCGAGAAGTGAAGTCGCCTACTAACACACCGACTGAGGATGCTGGGCAATGAGAGAGCTATCTATGGGATCCAAAAAACCCAGGTGAAAATGATCTGTGACCCCGTAATGAACAATGAAGAATTTCAGAAACTTATTTGAAAAGTTGTACCTGGTGAACAAAGCAGTTAACAGGAAGGTAGTGGGGTCCTTTTTCCAGCAAGTGTTGGATAAAGAACTAGAAGTTATCAAGGGCAGGCAAACAGCCTGAATGCTGGAAAGTGCCCCGGCCCAGGCAGTCTTCATCCAGAATTGTATTGGACTATTTCAGAGACTGTCTACAAGGCACTCATGGCGATGTATGACACTTCAAAAAGAAGGACAGTTCCTCGAATCCATGTTGCACGCTAACAATTCAATGTTGCTGAAGGAAGAAAAGAAATCCCTGCTGCCAAGAGGATACTGACCACGCAGGCCAATCAACAGCTATCGGAAGACTTTAGCAAAGAACATAGCACAGAGACTGGGGAAGATCATGCCATGATTATAGATGCAAATCAGAGTGGCTTTGTGAAGGGCTGACATGATGCTGTAAATAGGAGTCACCTGTTTCTTACCTTGATGGAAGGCAGAAGACTGAACATAGCTGTAGCAGCTCTATTATTAAATGCGGGAAAAGCTTTCAACTGCATTGAATAGAGGTTCCTCTTCAGGAGGCTGGAAGAAAAGGGGTTTGGTCAAGGCTTTGAGATAAGAATTAAGGTGCTATGAAGTGACCTGATGGTCTATGCTCATGGAATTTCAACCTCGGTCACGGGACAAGTCAAGGATGTCCTCTCACCCTACTACATTTTGTTCTGACACTTGGATTAATGCTGATATGTATAATGCAGAGGGATGCATCCAAGGTATAGTGTATGGTGGGGTAGAGCAGAAGTTTGGTCTATATGCAGAATACTTTTTGTAGTTGACATTTTGCTGAGAAAAATGACAGTTTCAGCAAGATCCCCACATATAGGATTAATTGTTCAAAGATGGAGGCCCTGCCAATTTCAGTGTGTTCTTGGAAAGAGGATGTTTTTCAGGCTGGTTTCAGTGTTTGCCCTGTTAAAATTAAATACATTGGTGTGTGGCTCACAAGTGGCCTGGGAGACATGGAGAAGGAGAATATGTCAATTTCAGTGGCAGGCTTGAAGACATGTCTGTGAAGTTGAGCATCAATGAACATTTCTCTATGGGGAAAGGTGAATTCCAGAGAAATTGCAGTAGCCATGAGGATTAACTTTATTCTCGCAATGGTACCACTCCCTTAAGGAAAGAGGATATTGTGGGAACTAGGCAAGGCAATTTAAACCTTTTTGTGCGTTAGGGGACTACTGAGGTTGGCGCGAGGGAAACTGCAGTAGCTGGTTGAAAAGGGAGGCCAAAGTGTGCCTAACTTTTCAAAGTATTATCTGGATTTCTTAGCAAGACTTCAAGCAAGAGTTATTTTGAGGAGGAACCGGATGCATGGACAAAATCTGAAATGCTGAAAGGAAATGCCTGATGTGCTGGAGCAAAACCCATATGCCATGGGGAAGGCTTCACTCTGGCTGAACCCAAAGCTCACATTTATCAAAAAGTTGCTTTACTGGCCAGCACAGCATCTGGCCAGAATTCGTCGGTAGGATGACCTGATAGTAAATGTGAAATGGATCCCCCCTTTGAGGTCCTGCAAAGGAAGAATTGGACAGTTGTATGCACAAATGGGGAATACATAACGCTGCAGAATCTGGTAAGAAAGGCAGAGTTGCCCAGGTAAGCGAAGACTGTGGGGAGTGATGTAGGGGCAGCCCTGTTGCAGATGGGATGACAGGGCCATATGGACTTGGTGGTTTACTCTCTCCTCCAAAGGTTGAGGACAGTCACTCCCAGACTCTTGGTGGAATGGTCTCAGGTATTAGGGCAGAAGAACCAAGAGGAAAAGTGGGCTGAGATCTGTAGGTGTTAAACAGTAATTATATAGTGCCTCCTTAGTATTTATATTGGCCTAAGCCTACTTGCGCTACATGGAGAACCGCGTTGCAAAATTCAGATTTTCGTTTTAACTTCACCGCCATTTTAAGATTCATCTGCCATTTTGATTTCTACTCGTGTTTTCTTCGTTCTAAAATGATGGACTATGTTTTTGACCTGCAACCAAGCCTTCCGACCTTTGAGCTTTGTTAATGTTTAGGCTGAGAGCCAACTGTTTAGACTGAGCAATGAGACCTTGTGCTTCATATGAACTGTTGTTTAAGTGTTGTCTGCGCTCACAAGACTCATCCTTGTATAAACATTGGGACAATGAAGAACAAACCTCGAGCGTATGCATTGGCTTAACTGCATAGAAAAGGAACTTAGTACAAGGCTTACGGCGGGAGCCGAGAACATACATCACTATTGTGTCTTCATGGAAATGAATACCTATGTAATCCTTTGCATAATATTGTATAATCTGTATGTGAACTAGGCACGAACTGTAGACCACGAATTAACATGAAGAGAGGCTGGACAATATTACACAAATTGTATAAAAGGCACGAACGTTTAGATGTCCAGCCCTCTCTCACCTCTCTTTGTAGGCTGGTACACACTGCGAGGTGTTGAGAGCCAGATAGCTATCTGTTTTGCTTTGTAAACTGTACAGTACTAAAAGATCTGTGAATCTTTTCAGCCCGCAATTGGTGTATTTCCTTTGTGGTACTCAGCCCTGTACTAAAAACATACTTGAATTTTGAATTTGAGACGTTGACTATGGGGGGCAACTCCCCTGTAGATGAGCTGACATACCCGCCGGGATGCTGGCTGTTTAGAGCTGCCATTGCAGCCAAAACGTTTATACTGAGCGGTTGGAAATCGGTAAAGACCTTAACGGAGTAGGAATGGATACAGGATTTATACAGGAAGGCACTAGATGAGAGAGTCATACTGGGGAGGGGCAAAAGAAAATTAAATGAAATTATTTGAGGGCTTTTGGTCATGCTTCCTCACAGTTAGTTTGCACCAGTTGATCTCTCAAATGTAAGGCACTGAGGCAGACTTAAATGGGCAGGAGAGGGGGGATGAAAACAGCTATGGCTCCATTTCCATGTATGTCACATTAACAAACTTGTTTCACTTAACAAAATGATAAAAAGCAAATACACAAATTGGTGTCTTATCTCTTTCTTCCCTAAAACAGGAGTGAGGAGCAGTGGTCTATTACATTGGAGTTCCAGCATGACATGTGTGTGGGGGAGATGGGAGTATGACTCTCAGTAGAGACAGAAGTGCAATACTCGCATTCCAGGTTTTAAATATTCTAGGAAGTTAAGAGAAAAAAAGGGACTAATTCATACAATTTCACAGAGCCATCACCTCACATCTTAAATTCATATGATGTAATCCGTCTATCAAATTGTGATAATAATTTATTTAAATGCACGACATAGATATACAAATAAAGGCAGAAGTCTAATTATGTTGTACCCATAGCAAGCATGCTGAAATCTGCATAGGGACATTTTTTCACCTATGGTCAGACCTAAATAGCATGCTTGAAGTGTATATTCATGCATTTTCTGCCTATGGGAACAGAAAACAAAATGTGAAATGCATATATTGGGCATGTAATAAAGTACAACATTGTTAAAATGAACATACACCTTTATGAACTGCAAAACCACAACAAGGCCTTGAATCGTGCTTTGTAAAGTGATGCTCCCATGATGATCTGAGATCTTCTGGTTGCATAGTTAACCTATGCCAGTGCACCTTGTGTTTGGCGTCTGATTGGTTTTGCAAATATAATAGAACTCACACAGACACCCAATTTCATAAGTAACATTCTTGGCCTCATATGGTACATATTTTCTTACAAAAATGTGTTGCCTCTATGTGATATTCTTTTTTTGTTTACATTTGTTCTTATTACATTACTGTAATGTTTTCGATTCAATCACGAGAGTGTGCCCATTTTTGGCAGATTGAAAAAACAAGACTTTATATTTTTTATTTGTTCTTTTTTTATTTTCACCAGCAAATCCTTCAAATGATTTTTGAAAATGCAAAATGTGTTCATACGCATGTTTCAAGATTTCTCATTGTCATTATATAATAATAGACAATATACCCACATAAAGTAGGGTACTCATTACCTCAAACAGAACAACAAGGGTGCCAAATTTTTAACAGCATGAAATGATTTGTACGGGATAAATCATAGCACCCAATTCATCATATCATATATCATTAGCATACGTCTCACAATATTACTACATAATGTTGCACAGTTGACCCAATAGCTAAATGTACAAAAACAAAAGATCTTAACATTCATTTATAAAATTATAACATACAAATATACATAAAAATTGACTGACATATATGATATGATATATGATATGATAATGCATTTATAAAGCGCCTATACACAAGTGTTTCAAGGTGCGACGAGGCAAGTGAGAGGAAAGGAGGGAGGACGGACAACGATCCTACTAGGCCAGGTGTCCTTCAGATCGCGCAAGTGCGTGGGGAGGGGGCAGGGACAGTGCAGTACATGGGAATAGAGGATAACAATGAGTAAAGCAACGGCCAGCAGGTGGCAAGTGCATGGGTAAGTGCAGACATCAGGTGTAAAGGGCTGGAAGGGGGACTGTAGGGATACAGAAACAGTCTCCAAGTGCGGGGGTTGCCAGGTGGCCAGTGCAGGTATGTGACACTGGCTGTGGAGGGACCTGGGCCCGATATCAGAGGGTGTCCAGGTAGCCAGTGCAGTTCAAGTTACAGCCAGGAGGTCAGCTGAGGAGAGGAGGAGAAAAAGCAGAAGCAAAGAGAAAGGTTTTGTGGTGCTTCCGGAATCAGAGATGGTTCTCCTCAAGTTTAAGGGAGGCAGGGAGGCTTTTCCAGAGGCAGCCACCAGCCGAAGAAAGAGTTCTACCACCAACTCGTTGCTTGGAGAAGCGACTGACCCTCAGGGAGTTGGAGACGAATGATCGAAGAGCTCGAGAGGGAAGATATTTAGTAAGAGAGAGTTGAAGGTATTGAGGCCCCAGGCCCCAGAAGGCCTTGTGGGCAATGCAGAAGGTTTTGAACTTAATCCTTGCAGGCACTGGAAACCAGTGCAGAGATTTCAGTCCTGGAGAGATACAATCCCTGGGCTTGAGGCCTAGGACAAGTCTCGCAGTCCTGATCTGGATAAATTGCAGAGGGCGGAGAGTAGAAGCAGGCAGATTTAGAAAGCGGCTGTTGCAATAGTCCAGCCTAGAGAGAACCAGAGCTCTGGAGACAGTGATATTCTGGGGGAAGGAGAGGAAAGGAAAAATACCTCTGAGGAGGTGCAGCTTGTAGTGTGACTTCTTAGAGATGTCAGAGATGTGAGGAGAGAAGGAGAGTGTGGATTCAAAGATGACCTGAGGTTTTTAGCCTTGCAGGTGGGAGCAGAAAGAGGGCCAAGAGAGGCCGACCAGAGAGCTACAGGAAAGGAGGGGGCGGGTGTGCTGATGAGGAGAATCTCAGTATTACTGGCATTAAGGCAGAGGTCATTGGCGGCACACCACTCCTGGATAGCAGACAGACAGTCAGAGATGAGGGAAGGAGAGGAGGAGGCCGGGGGTAGCCTGAAAATGAGCTGGGTTGATTAGCACTGAATGGTTATAAAACAAAAAGAACACATCACAATTGCTGTTGGTACTCGTGTTCAGAGTAGACTTGCCTAGCATTTCGGTGCTGGACTGCCCACGTGGGTGGGACCAGACTGATGTGCAAATGGATATTCTCCTCTGTGAAAGGTACAGTGAGCTCAAATGTGGCTGTAAACCCTCCTGAGCAACAACCGACCCATAGAACAGGTTATTTGTCCCTGTTTATTCTTAGTAGAGAGGCTCACAGACCTGTTGCATACATGTTTAGGGATTTGGGGTTTCACCCTTAGTTCCCCAGGGTAATCCAGATGTGGACCAATTGCTCACTGCGCTTCAGGAGGCACAGCTTCACCTCAAGGAGGAGGCCCAACAAGGCCAAACCGTGTGTCTAGGGTTACCTTTGGTACTCATGTTCAGAGTAGAATTGCCTAGCATTTCGATTCTGGAATGCCCTGAAGGGTGGGACCAGATTGACTGCAAATGGCTATTTCTCTTCTATGAAAGGTACAGTAAGCAAAGACGTGATTGTAGACCCTCCTGAGTGGGAACCTACCCGTAGAACAAGTAATTTGGCTGTGTCTGTTTTTGGTTGAGGGGCTCCTAAACCTGCTGCAAACACATTATAATTAAGCAACAAACAAACAAAAAAATCACAAACCTATACAATGGATGTTCCCTAACCAAAACGTCATAATAATCAGTAGTATCTAACTGCTGCTATCCGGTCTGAATTTTATCATTATGTTATTTTGAGTGTAAAATGCAATAAACATAAACAATATAAATATTCTAGACTATAAAAACACTTTGGTCAACCAACTCCAACATAGGTCCAGTCATGAGCTACTCGTCTTCCTCACAACAATGATGGTCTCAACACATGCTCCCACAAATTTTGGTTTATCTTCATAAGGATTAACACCTGCCAACCATTAACACTATCATGCATTTGGGATGTGTTAATCACCAAAAGCGGTACTTTAATTTGTTATTTGATACAGTGTGAATAAATTCCTTCTTTGAAGAGAAACAGGGCCTCCTAACACAATATAGCAATGACACAAAGTGCTCCCGGTAGTCACTATCACATTATACACCGATGAAACATTCATCCCCTTGTCTTGACCTTCACCTAGGTATAAACATTGGCCAACTGTTAAATTATGCTTCCAAATCCTTTATCTTTGGGTAACATAAAGATGTCACACTACATCATTGAATTCATTACTCACTACATTCACTAAGTCTGTCTGCATTGTTGACACTATCTAGAAGAAGTAAAAAAAAAACGAATTCAGTGCTAATTCAGACAATTCATCTCTCTCAGCACACCCTATGTGAAAATAAATGTACCCTCTCACCGTATTATTATCATTCCACAATTCGAAACATATATAAATGCATTTTATACAATTAATGGTTGAGATTGTCTGCATAAGCAAATTAATCAATTTGATTGAAACAAACAAGTTTAAAGAAGATGTGTTAGGAGTAATGAATGATACCTTCTTAATTCAATGTCCATGGCCGGCCACTGAAATCTTATTGCTTCAATAGGAGTTTGAAACATTGCCTTATCTCCCTGTGTATCAAATTGCAGACATATTAAGACCTGATGCAAAGTACATGCTCCAATTGGTATGTTTTCATTCCGTCATTATCTGTGTAATCTGGCCTCAACTGGACCCCACACAGGTATGCTGCCGATTTATCTGAAAGCAATTCTCTTGTGACAGTTGCTTTGTTTTTCATTTTTATCTTGTTGCAATTTTACAAACAATTCATATAAAACTTGGAGTTCATTGCAGAGGTGTAGGAGTTTGAAGGTACCAGGATGGGGTGCAGGAATTGCTATATCTATTTTATGAACAGTAGATGATGCTAGCTGTGATCATGGTTTAAAGTAGTCCAGAGTTGTTAACAAGGATATGGGTGAGTTGATGGGGGTGACTAAGAACAGTGGTTAGGATAAGAGGAGATTGAGAGAGTGAATACGAGCAGAAGGGAAATTGAAGGAGGTTGTGAGGGGTCCTATACACCTACCACTCCCCCTCCTCTCCCAATCTAGTCCACCCCCATTTTTGGTTTACCGGAAACCCTGAAATAAAAGAAAGTGGACCTGTAAATGTAGATGATATTATCATCCGTTAAAATTGATGTGAAAGGTTTCATTTTGCTTTTAGAGAGAATTGTCACAATTAACGGCTATTCCCCCTGACTAACATGAGTGGAGTTTAGATACTATTAAGTGACACTAAGGTGTAGATTATGCATTTACCTCTTCTTTACTGCACTCAGCAGTAAAGGAACAATGTTTAAAACCTGTGTGCAAAACAACATTTAGCTTACAATGACAGAAAAACGAGAACTCAGTACCACAATTCAAACTGGAAGTCCAGCTCATGGCCCCTCAGGAGCCAATCAGCCACAGTCGCAGAGCATAAATGCCCTTTTACGAAGCTGTGAGAATAGTCCAGAGAGCCAAAAAAGATTTCATACCAAAAAGGTCATCCACTCCCGTAAAGGAATGCAGAGAAATCCTCTGGGGTTCCTCCACCATTACTTCTGATTGCAGAGATATGCTCTCTTTATCAGACAAAATCTGCAAGAGAAATAACAAGAGTGTGTGAGAGGGATGGATAATATGTACCACTGTGTATCTTAATGGAATCTAAAACCTCATTCACATTCTATGTCAATGCTGGTGGCTTCTCATTATCCAAGTTCAAACTCCCTGTAACAAAATATTAGCCACATGCTTAACACTCCTATGATAAACATCATGAATGTTGATTCCTTGAACCAGTCAACTGCATGGAGATTTTCTTCCAATATTCCCCTATGAAGACTCATTTGGAGGACATAATTTTCTGGCCTGAAGTGGTCCAAAAAAAGAAAGGTGCACCT
The DNA here is from genome assembly GCF_040938575.1 of Ambystoma mexicanum. NCBI lineage: Eukaryota > Metazoa > Chordata > Amphibia > Caudata > Ambystomatidae > Ambystoma > Ambystoma mexicanum. Next base: position 686,896,378 of record NC_090939.1, read on the forward strand.
CAGATTCCTTCATCACCCAACACACCCAGAAAGAGTATCTTGGAAACAGCATTATCGAGTTTGCAACAGGAAATAAGCAGGTGAGGACAGAGTTTGTTGTATATCAGTCTTATTTTCATAGAATGATCACAAAAGTTGTGATACCTTTTGTTGGACTAACTGAACATGTGCTGTGATGTAATAATGTATTAGCTTTTAAAGGCTCAAATACATTTTCTTCACATGGTAAATGGCAAAGTGACGGGAGAAAAGCCTTATGAAGGTTTTACATCCAAGGTTGGCATGCAAGGGATGCAGTGCTGTGATCATCTTATTTAACAGTTGTAAATCTCCAATACAGAACCTTTAGCTTGCAGACAGAGTAGTTAGTAATCTAGCACTTTTCAAAGAGATGCTTACATTTATATAATTAAAGCAGTCGGGCGTGGCTAACTAGCCATGGGATAAACTGGAAATCTCTCAGTCTACCACCGATCCTGACATGATCTGGAGAAGCCTGCCAGTTGGAGGAGGTGTGCAAGCCATTGAATCAGATATATAGCTGTGCGAACGGGCTCGGCATGCAGCGCTTGACTTTGATGCTCATTCCGATATACAGGGAATGAGTTATGTACGAAAGAAATGAATCAAGGTCCTGAAGAAGTCACGGCAAAAGGGCCGCCATCCGAGGACAAAGGACCTGAAAGACACCCCTCGGGGATTCTCTGCGGTACGGAGTAACAATGCCACCCGCCTAACGTGAATCGACCAAGCATTGTTTGGCAGCCCGAAAATAATTGCAGGAGCGGAGGTGTCTGAGAGATGGGCTAGGACCCTGTGACACGTAGCTTTGGAACGAAGCAGTTTGTGGACTGCTGAAGGCATACCGTCTGGGTGTGACGGTGAAGACGCAGATCTGCAGGGGGAGAGTCAGAGCAGCGGTCAGGCGCAGGCTCGGGTCGAGCAATTGGAGAGCTCTGACCGTGAGCGCAGCAAAGCCCGCAGTCAGAGGGGCTCCGTTGGATAAGGCGAGCCGCCCCCACTCAGCAGGAGAAAAAGCCGAAAACGAAACCTAATCCCATATGAAGCACTAGCGTGTCATATGGTCCGGGATGCAGTGCCTGGCAGAGAGCCAGCATTACCCAACGGACTGCAACTGTAGCCCACGGGATATGAAGCTAGCAAAAAGGAAGTCTGGCAAGCCTTATTGAAATTGAGCCATTAAAGAAAGAACACGCACGGCTAAGAGACACTGTTGCCATTGCATGGATACCATCAAAGGCGTATTAGCGCATAGGACCTTCCAATGCGAAACTGGTGGGCACGAAGCTCATGCTCTAAACGTGCCAAAACGAAGTAGCTGAGGCACTTTTGGGGCCTCCTGCATTACATAATTGCCTGTAAATCTGGAGCATAGAGGGTCCACACGGGGCGTGGAGTACACACAATAACAACTTGGACCCAACCACCAAGACAAAGGGAACAAAGAGAGGGGACAAAAAGCCAGTGTGCCAAAGGAAGGTTTGCAACAGTGCACATGACCAGTGCCCACACCATGAGTGATACAGATGGGGTAGTGGAGTAACTGGTCCACCAAATACAGGCGCACTTACGCAGCCTTTGACACTGTCAGAGGCAGTAGCCTCAAGGCACGGAGCACAGCAGACCTGGACAAGAGCGTGAAAGGTGCTTATCACGAGCAGAGTGGCATTGGACATAGGGCACTGGCCTCACACTTTGAGCGCCGGAAGACGAATGCGACACGGCACGTAGATGGACTCTGCAAGCGGAATGAATCAGATCCGGCTGTAGGATCATCATCAGAGCGGTACTTTGTGGCTGCAGGTTGATAAAAACAACCCCCTGTATAAGAATATGTTACAACAGGTGAGCTATTTTGTAATCAATAGCCCTGTCTAAAACGTGAAGAACCTCTCTTGAAGTGTCCATATTAAATACACTGATGTATGAATACAGCAAATTAATGTGGTGATACTCACCCTACTTGAGGCTTACGGGAACAAGCCAACGAATGTGGATGTCCCGAAAAGACAAACGAAACTCGTGTAGACATAGGTGTGTGTGATTAGGAACACGCAGGCAGTACCATGACAGGAGTGGATAGAGGACTTTTTTGATCATTGTGTAAACAAACATTGGAGGCTGTCCATGTAGGAGGCCAAAAGACAAAAATATATATATGCTGTGATAACAAAGCAAAGAGTGGAAAGATTGGTAGGGGTGAATCAGTATGAATGCTTGATGCAGATATTTGTTTTTTGTGAATATGTTTGATTTTATATATTTTTTATGAAATTTTGATATGTGAATAAAGGTTTTTAGAAATCAACAAATGGAACATTTATTGGTATTAATAAATAAATAAATAAATGTTGTGAATAGCTATTCCCTGTTCTGTTGGTCCAATATTATATTATTGTTATATGATGCCTGGAGGACCAGGGACTTTAATCAGGCACCCCTTTTTTGTATAATAAATCTCACACTAATGGCGCACAATAGTTGAGCCCAAAGGAAGAAGCCGGGACGAGGGCCCTCGACAACAGTGGCACATCAGGAGGAAAAGCCCTTTGAGGGTATACGTATGGAGGCACGCTCACATGGGACATCCCACAGACGATAGCCCGTCAGTAAAAAGGGCCGCAGAACAGTGGAAACTCAGACCCCTGTGGTGAGGACACCCGGCGATACGGAAATGGCATCCAAACTACCTAAAAATAAAGGGAAACAACCCACCATGGAGGACTACACTAAAACACCACAATCAATTGAAGGAGCCAGAAACAAAGAGAGAAATCCGCAGACAGACCCAACACCAGCGTGCAGTGATCAACAGATTTTGGAGGCGATAGCAGACCTAAAGGTTGCAATGGAAATCCAAACTAGAAGCAGCCATGCCTAACCTCAAAACGTCCCTTGAATTCAAGATCGATGCAGTACAAGTGGACGTTAACCTATTGCGACAAGACGTAAGAGCGATAGCGAAGCGCACAGGTGAGCTGGAGAAAGATGTTAAATCGAATACAACCGCCTGCACGGCTAATGCTTCTGAGATCCACACACTGCATCAACAAGTGAGCAATCTGGAAAATAGAGCTGAGGAGGCGGAAGGCCGGGCCCGTAGGAACAACATACGCATTGTAGGGCTACCGGAAGGCGAAGAGGGATCTAACTCCACAGACTACACTGAAACCAGGCTGTTGCACGAAATCGAAGAAGGGGCCCTCACCCAAGGATTTGCAGAGGAGAGATCACTCCGGGCACTAACATGGAAACCGGCGCCAGGAGCCCCCCCAAGGCCGATCATTGCCAAGATCCTAAATTATCAAGACAGAGAAAAAATCTTGGAACACTTCCGGAAAGGGGGCACAATACGGAGGGCTTCTGCGTCAATAACGGCATACCCGGACTACACTATGCAGGTCCAGAGACGCCGACTAAACTTCAGAGCAGTTAAGAGAAGATTACGCGAAGCTATATATGCTGATGTACCCAGCGAAACTGAATGTTTTTCATAAAAACAGGGCATTGTTTTTTGAGACCCTTGAAGAAGCTACGGATTGGTTGGATGCACAGAATGGCCCGTCGGGAACGAACGAACAGCGGGATGGCGGAATCGACAAGTGAAGCTGCGATTGCAATGACTGAGGTGCTGTATAAACAATGACAATGGGACTTGAATATAGATCCGTATATGGCAGAGAAAAGAAGGGCAGGGAACAAGGACTGGCGGGAAACAAAGTAGCATAACTGTGGGAGACGTAGAGGATCCAACATGCACCCCATTAGATAGAGTAGTTGGGTTGCAACCCTCTCATGTGTTCTTAGTACCGGTGTAACCAGGGTAGGACTAAATGCGGGATAGCCTGAGATCCAGGGATGGAGCTGGGCAACGGTTGGAGTTGGGGAGGGTGGGGAGTGTTAATGGAGTTGGGGAGGTTGCAGTGGAGTTTGTTGGGGAACGAGCTTATATCCAAGTGCTGCTGCGAGTTAATCAGAAGACTCAGGAGGATAGAGGCGGGATGGGATATGGATGAGGGATGGGAGACCTTAAGATAGTAATCTGGAATGTCAGGGGACTCAATAGCTATTTGAAGAGAAACAAGATTATGATGTACCTGAGGAGGCAAAAAATAGACATTGCCTTATTACAGGAAACCCACCTCACAAAAGAAAAACAGGAGGTGATACAGAGAAAATGGAATGGGACCACTATTGGTGCAACGTATTCAGCATATGCCAGGGGGGTAATCACTTGGATCGCGCCACATGTAGACTTTCAGTTATTGCAGTCTACAGTGGAATCGGATGGGAGAATGGTGGTGATACGGGGCATGCTAGAAAACAGGGAGTTGTGTATTATTAACACATATGCCCCGAACCAGGATACAGTGGCCTGCTTAAGGGCCCTGTATGCTAAAGTCAGCCCATACCTGGGGGGCGCGGTCATATGGGGTGGGGACTTTAATTGCACGCTGGACCCCAGGGTGGACAGATCAGATAAAAAATTGGACAGGCCTACCCCCGCAGCCAAAACCCTGAAGACCCTGTTAATCGACTTCCAGCTGGAAGATATATGGAGACTGCACCACCCACATGGTAGACACTATTCACATTGCTCAGCCGCACAAAATCTGTACACAAAATTAGATTATATGTTTGCCAACCCGGAATTTACCAGTGAGATAGTGAGGTCGAAATATAAGGCAAGGGTTCTATCGGACCACTCACCCTTGATTCTAAAGTGGCAACATCAGCCCCCCAGAGCCAAGATCCCAACGTGGCGACTCAGAGCCGAAGCACTGAAAGATACAGAGTTCAGGGAGGACCTGAGAGAGGAGATAATAGAATATTTTTAAAAATAACACAGGAAGCGTAGCATTGGAAAGAACTCTGTGGGAGACATTTAAGGTAGTGGTAAGGGGTGCAGCAATATCTAAATCCAAAGGGCTCGAAGAGGATATATTAAGAGAGTTGCAAAGACGTAAATGAAACTAGAAGCAATCATGAATAAAGGGGACTCCTCACAGGAAGACGCCAAAGCCATGAGCCTATTACAAAAAAATGTGGAGGATATAGGGAGAGACTATGTAACTTAAACTATAAAAAATATGTAGAAAGACAACACACAAATGGAGATAAGCTGGGGAGGCTGCTGGCATGGCTATACAAACATGAGATGCCCAGACCATCGATAAGAGAGATAAGGGGAGAAAATAGCCAAATATGGGATACCGAGTAGAGTGTAAATGGGGGATTCCTTAAATTTTACCAAAACGTATACGAAGATGCTGGAGGTGCAGATGAGAACGAGATGAGAGAGATATTGGAAGACATCAGGTTACCTAAACTAATCCCAAAGAGAAAGACAACTTAGATGCCCCCATTACACTAGATGAGTTAGAAATAGTGGTCAGACATCTACCCACCAGCAAAGCCCTGGGGACGGATGGGCTCCCCAGTGAGTTCTACAAAACATATAGGTAGGATGCGCTCCCCCGTTATTGGCGATGCTAAATGAGGCCTACGAGACAGGGAGACTACCGGGATCCCTGAGAGAGGCCACAATTATCACGCTTCTCAAACCAAATAAGCCCAGCACAGACTGCGGGTCGTACAGACCATTAATCCATGCTAAATTAGGATAGTAAAATACTTACGGTGGTGCTAGCTAACAGACTTAGACAGGTCATAGGTAAACTCATACACCATGATCAGACAGGCTATGTCCCGTTTAGAAGTATAGCCGACAACCACAGACGGCTCCAACGCATCATAGAACAGACAGTAGGGGACGCAAATGAAGTGACAATTGTTTCACTAGATGCGGTAAAAGCCTCTGATTCGGTGAGGTGGCCTTGGCTGATGGCGGCACTAAAGGAATATGGAATGAGACCTGGGTATGTGAGGTGGGTGAAGCTGCTGTATAGCTCGCCACTTGCCAGAGTCAAAACAGGGGTGATTATCTCGGATAAATGGCAGCTCAGTAGGGGTACCAGACAAGGCTGCCCATGGTCTCCGATGCTGTATATCCTTGCATTAGAACCCCTAGCGATATATTTAAGGCAACAATATGAAGGGGTAGTGGTCCACACTAAGGAGGGGCTGCACCTAATATCACTATACCCAGACGATATTCTGCTGTATTTGAGATATCCAGAAGAAAACTTGCAATATATCCTAGAAGTAATGGAAAGATTTGCGTTCTTCTCCGGCATAGCGGTCAACCCCAAGAAGTCATGCATATTTCCCCTAGGGAGATATAAAGGGATTGCGCAAGATAACCTGCCAACTCTACAAATACCCTGGGAGACTAGAACGTTTAGATACTTAGGGATCGATATTTATCATGAGGTAGAAGATGAACACAAATATAACACAGAGAAAGCAATAGCAAACATTGAAAACATCATGAAGTTCTGGGCGAAAACTCCCTCTGGCTATGATGGGTAGGGTGGCATTGTTGAAAATGGTTGTATTGCCTAGGCTGTTGCACTTTTTTGTGAATATCCCATATATGTTGCCCAAACGCTTCTTTGGTAGACTACAGAGTTTATGCAGATGTTTTATCTGGCACAATACGAGGAATAGGATTGCCTTATGGAAGTTACAAAATACGTATGAGGGTGGGGGCATAAAATTACCTAACTTCGAGATATACTATCTGGACACGCAGCTACAGTATGTGGCGAAGTGGCTGTCTGAAGACACAACGGCAGAGTCCAGACTGCTGTGGTCTGAATGTGCACCGTTCTTTCTGAAAGAACTGATACCGTGACCAAACTTTGGGTTCGACTGAACAACCAAGACCTGTTGTCAAAAGAGATTCCATCAAAGCGTGGGGTTAAACAGGGTTGCCTGTTAGCCCCGGCCCTCTTCATCAGCTTCTTGGGTGACTTCAAGGATACAGAACCATCAATTCGAGCTTTCCCTCCAAAAATAGGACACACCAATGTGTCCCGTTTACTTTACGCTGATGATTTAATCCTGTTAGACCAGACTGAAATTGGCTTACAGCGACAACTCACAAACCTGGTGCAGTACATGGGTACAAACAACCTAGAAATCAACAAACTAAAAACTAAAACCATGATTCTCGAAAAAGGTCATTCGAACGCTAGACGCAACAGAAGATGGTACCTGGAAAACATCAAGATCGAAGTGGTCACGCATTTCAAATACCTGGGCGTAACAATCGATAGCTCAGCGCGTTGAGCCAACAACGCAAGTCTTTATAGGGAAAAACTAGGAATCTCGCGGCTCAGATGAGAGCAATCGACAAACAATATGGGAAATTCTCATTGGTTCCAGTTATCCAATTCTACAAAGGCAAAGTCGTTCCAGCCATAACTTATGGGATGGGAGCAACACTTACCATGCTGGACACATTCTGGTCTAAACTGGAAGGGCTACTGTGGAGATCAGTCCTTGGTCTTCCAAGCTCAGTCTCAATCGCAAGCATCAGGTGTGACCTGGGTCTGTTGTCCTTATTATCAACAGTTGAACAGAGTGCTATGCAACTCTTTAGAAGAATTCTTCTTCCAGACACACTTTCAATCTACAAGATCATCGCAACAGAGCTTACCATCGGGCACACCAATGTTCTAAACACCTGGGCCAAGAAACAACAAGTAAAATTAGCAGAATTGGCATGCACTGAAGATGACCTTGTAAGGAACCCTTAAAGAATAAAATATAAAATGGAACTACAGGAATGGATCAAGCCCAGGCGAACAAACTAACAAAGCATCTGCCACCCAGCTTCAACAAGCTTAAAGTTCCATTGCCATACTGTACCAAATTCCCAGACAAAGGTCTCATGAAGATCTTCTTAAGAGCACGCTTGAATCTACTTCCTACGCGTGAAATTCTCTCCATCAGACTTCAGTCTGGGTCTAAGGAATGCAGATTATGTGCTACACCAAATTTAAGACACTTGCTAATGCACTGCCCAGCACTGAATCTGGAAAGGGCAGCCTACCTGTCACCGCTTGGGATGGACTCCTCGATCTTGGAAGAAGATGTCTGGTGGAATAGATTCTTGTCCGGAGAAAACATCAAATGGACTAATACTGCTGCAAAACTATTCGACATCGCTTTCAAAAAAATCAACTCTCACGCTGAATAGGTGATATGACGATCGTCAAGCGCATGCAACTCTCTGTCCCTAGAGAATCACAACGAACAGTTCTTTGTAAAAATCACAGCGTGATTATACACAAGTAATGACATTTTTTAAAAAAAAGAAAGAAGTGATATGGCTGCCCAAATCAGAGTTAAAAGGGAGACCGAAGCTGTTAGACTTGGGGTGGAAGATATGGCGCAAGGCATGTCAGGTCATGGAGAATCCAACTCCATGCTCCCCGCAAGTGCGGCTAGTGGCGCTGAGGGGAGTGGATGAACAACTAAGAAAGGCGATACGTAGACACTGGGAACCGGTGGGCATAGCAACACTGGGAGATGTGTGGCAGGATGGGAGGGCAGTGGAATTTAAAACACTAATGGAAGAAACTGAAGTACACCCTGGGCAATATATTACCTACACTAGACTGGTAAAGCAGATAAAAGCCTCATGGTCAGAAATAGAATTAGAGCACCAACCAGATTCGGCCATAGAGATAATATACGACATCTCGGATGGAAGGCATGAGGTCTCTCGGATTTATGAACTGGTAATGTCCAGGTTGGGGAAGGAGATGACCCAGTTTAGACGGGAGTGGGAGGAGGAGGCAGGGGAACCCATGCAAGACGGGCAATGGGAAAGAGTGCGGAGGTACCACAAGAAGGTATCCAGGAATGCGAGATTACAACAGATACAGCTATACGTAACCCATAGTGCGTACATGACCCCCAAAAGATAGCCCGATTTAAGAGCACAGAGATACAAACATGCCCTAAATGTGGAGAAGTGAATGCAGGGATGACACACATGTTTTGGGCATGTCCGGAGATGCGGAAATTCTGGGGGGAGGTTTACCCACCACTTCACTGTGAAAGCTATTAATTTAGATGTCGAATCAGCGTGGGCATGTATGGTGGGAGGATTCACCAGACTGCATAAATTGAAGCACGTGTGCAAACTTAAGGACCTGGCTTACATTCTGGCCAAACATAGAATAGCTATGGGATGGAAAGCGCACCAGAGACCTAAAATAGAGATGTGGTGGCATGATCTTCTGAAATGGGCTGAAGCGGAAATGGTGGCATGGTGTGAAGCGGCTCACAGGTGGAAGGATGATGAAGTGGGAATGTTGACGGCCTGGAGACAGCTAGTGGCCACTCTATCCGAGCCCAGCCGAGCTAGCCCAAGTGAACTTGATACCTCTGGGAGCACGAAAGACGGGGTGCCCCTAGAGGAAACATAACTAAAGGAGCAGAGGAGTAAGCTCGAGTTAAGGGGGGAGGGAGGGAATGGCAGTGGTATTTACATGTATGCATATGATGTGGTGTTTTGTAAACTAAGAAAACAATTTAAAAAATTGCAAAAAAAAAAAGCAGTCCAGTATTGTGTTCATATCAACATACATGAGAAGTGCTTTCTAAAAAGGGAGACTAGAATTTGAAAATATGCATGTCACTATTCATGGTAAAAATGTCACTTTGAGATGTTTTTACATGAATAATAATATGCATATTTTCAAATTGTGTGTTTAAAACAGAAGAGGAAGCATGTGTTATAGTGTATTAACTTCACAGGCACAATTCCATTGCTGAATAAAGTGAATAAAGCCTGCACCAACAATGAAAATTTTCAAATCTTCACTGCTTGTTCTAAAGGCCCCATACTGAACGACTGCAGTGGTCCTAACACTTAACAATACTTTTCAAAATGGGGGCATGGCTAACTGAAGAGGGCAGGGGATGTGAGTTTGCAAACTCTCTCAGAAACTTCAAAAACCTGTTAAATCCTGGAGGATTGACAAGATAATGACCGGTATGGTCAGAGATGAGCCCCGTAGGTGCTTCTCTGTAAAAAGGGATCAGGGGCTGGCCTGAGCAGAGGGTGTGGAGACGCCTTTGCCACTGCGAAGCTGCACAACCGTGCTATGGTGACTGGATACCATGCAAACTACGAGGGGCAGCACATACATAAGAGGGAGCATGGGCAGATGAACGCATAGTATCCAGTTGGTTTACCCCACCTCTGCATGGGCTCACTGCTGCGGTGTGCAGAACGGTGATAGCGGTGAGTCATGAATATACGAGATTGGAGAGACTAAGGGATCCAGCTGTACAGGGCGCTGTGGCAAGGGGCCGTCAGGGGAAAAGGGACACATTACCGTCCGCACAGTGTCGCTGCCATCTTGAGGATGCGGGGGCGGCCTGACTTGGAGGATGCTGTGGGTCTAGACCTGTACCAGCGCTGACTGAGTGGGTTGTTTGACCCATTGCCTGGGACACTGACAATGCTTAGGCTGAATAACAAAGGTACAGAACTGAATGCATATCTCAGGGAGGAAGCGAGAGTAGTAGATAACCCTGGGACTATGGACACTTGTGGATGTTTCGCCAAAGGAGTGGCTGAGTGGGCTACAGAACCTGGGGACTGTGTTGCCTATTTCTCCTCCATTTTGGAGGGTCCTGCACTCATCCCCCAAGAAGGTGAAAGGGCAACACCAGCAACAGAAATTGGACTAGTATGTGGGGACCAAAGCTAAACCTCCCAAACAAGCACCTATTGCAGTGGTGGAGTCAGAGCCAAACAATACGGCAGGTGATGCAATTACAATGAGTAAATTGGAGGTAATACAGGACGCCCCCACGTCACGAGAAAGCAAGGTGTAATCGGTGGGCATAGAGGTGTCCTGGGTGAAGGCGGACCTGAAATAAGTTAGTGACAAACTAACTGAGGTCAAGCAAAGTTTGAGTGATGCTGAGAACTCTCTGGCCAGAGCATTGAACCTGGTTGTAGGCCAGGTTCAATGCTCTTTTAGCGCCACAAGAGGCTTGGGGGATAGGTCAGAGGATGTGGAGGGGCGATCGAGGAGGAATAACATACAAATGCTAGGCATGGTGGAAGGAGAAGAGTGGCACAGCCCGGAGCTGTTCCTGGAGAAGAACATTGTGGAGACATTACAGGTAAAAGGGCTCTACAGATATTTCACAATAGAATGAGCGTACAGAGTACCGGCGCAGAAGCCACCAGTGGGCCCTACCCACAAAGTTACTGTACTTTCAGGATAGGGACGCGATCCTACAGAATGCCAGTAGACGGACAGTGTACCAGATGTGTAGCGTGCACCTTTTTTTGTGCCCCTTGGCTTTTCGAGTGTGTGATGAAATGACTACTGCTCTACATGAGTAAAGTGAAGAGTATTGACTAAATGGTTTACTCATCCCCACACTACCATGAAACAACAGTGATCCCAGTCACAAAGGTGAAACAGGCACATTCCAACAGGTATAACTCGTTTGATTCTTTTGGTTGTGCAGGCCCAGGGCAGGCTACAGCTTCAGGAGGGGTGCGAACTGATAAGATTAGCAACTCGAAAAATTAGAGCCCAAAAATCCTAAATAAAGGATGCTGATCATGGTTCCATAACAATATAGATTTTTTATCAAACAGTAAAATGCAGACAACTAATCAGAGACCACTACAACCCTGTCCCTGTTCAAGAAGAATCCAGACTATTGTGAAAGGGTACACAGGGTAGATGAGATGGGGTTTTCAGACACAAGACTGGCACAATATCACTTTTTGCAGCTAACTGGTTGACTGGGTCCAACACACAGTGCAGTGTTCACAAGCAGAAATACGTGGCAGGGAGAACAATGAATCAAAGAATGAGGTCCGCCCTCTACTTTTAAAGGCAATATGTCACAAGGGATTGGTCCAAAGCAAGCCTAGTGTAAGGGGTCCAATCCAGGTGGTTGTAACAAGTGCCCTTTGCCTTATAGTATCACACTCAGAGTACATTGTCTGCAGGAAAAGGAGGGAACAGGAAAGGGAGGAGTGCCCCAATATATACAAATATTGTGGGACCTATCCTCAGCCCATCTCTCCTCTCTGGCTTTTCTAACTCTGGATCCTCCTCATGCATGTTAACTTCAAATGGACTCCAGTAATCAACACCCTGTTGTGAGATTTGACCTTGTTATATTAGTGGGGCCTTTGAAGCATCTGCGGGAAGTTCATATGCTCTGAGGAAAGCATTATCCTTCCTGTGGAAGATTCAAAGAGGCAGCATCCTGACTGTTGTTCCACATCCCAGTTTCAGACCGGACACTAATACACATCAGTCCTATCATAGTGGGCCCTGCTCACAGAGCTTTCACTGCTGTGATATCAAATGGCTATGGTTGTATATTTGTGTGCTCTTATCAGTCACAATGCTACAACTAGGAATGGCCTATATTTAAAGATTTGTGAGCCACCACACACACTAAGGCATACAGTTATTACAATTTAGATCAGCAGTGCAGAAGATTAAAAAGCCACCACTGCATGTAGGAGCTTTGCAGGCCGATTCATGGAATTCATGTGCGCTGAAATTTTCGGCGCAAGCGTGCAAAAGCGTGTGAAAGGGTGCGAATCGCAGTGCAAGTGCGAAAATCGCGGCGAAACCCGCACACAGCGATTCATGGAAGTCCGTGCGCGTGTAAATCCCAGGATGTGGGCCAAAATTCTGCGTGGCGCACGCTGGCGCACATGTCTCCAAACAGCATGCGCTACGTGCACAGCGAAATCGCACATAGCGCGGCGCACACAACAAAAGTATGCGGAACAGGGGGCGTGACACGTGGAATGTGGAACAACGCATGAAAATGTGGGCGTCATGGGGGAGGTAGAGGAGGCAAATGCGCAGAACGCCCACACGCACGTTCAAAACACGTATTCGTGGAATCGAACGGGGCTAACGCGCGTGCCAAAAAAAAAAGCGCTAATCCGGAAACACGTACGCCAGCAGGAAGCAGGCATACGTGGACCCGCGCAGCATGACAGTGCGCACAAACAACAAACAAGCTCAGACGCCAGGATGAATATACCGTTCCTAGCAGCAGTGGTCGTGGGATACCGCAGGAGGAGGAGGAGGATAGTCAGGCCCAGAATTTGAACACCCAGAACCAGCCTTTTTGGGATGCCTGATGACCAGGTGTATGGGAGGTACAGGTTTCCACCTCACATAATACTCGACCTGTTCAGTGAGTGGGAGGATGACCTCACATCACCCACCCTGTGCTCCCAAGCACTCAGCCCCCTGGAGAAGGTCCTCAATGTACTGCACTTCTTGGCCACTGGATCATTTCAGCGGACAACTGCTATAGTGGGGGGGGTCACAGGCCACGCAGTCACGCTGCCTACACCAGGTGTTGGACATCATGACTGCACGCCCATCAGTCCGCAGGCACATATACCTGCCTAGAACACCTGCAGAAAGGCAGGCTGCCGTCCAGGATTTTTACGGGGTGGCACAATTCCCCAAAGTGCTAGGTGCCATTAATTGCACCCATGTGGCTCTACGTCCCCCCAGGGCATCAGAGCACATCTACAGAAACCGCAAGCACTGGCATTCCATCAACGTCCAGGTAGTATGTGATGCCAAGGGAATCATCACCTCAGTATATGCCACCTATCCAAGGTCCACCAACGACAGTTTCATTTACAGAATGTCAACCCTAAACCGGGACCTAGAAGCTGGGCGGCATGGCGATACATGGCTGCTCGGTGAGTATAAATGCCTCTGCACATGCATGCATGTCAGATACTGAGTAATGTCACAACCCCACTAATGATACCCATCATCACCTTCCCAGGGGACAGTGACTACCATCTGAGCACCTACATGATGACGCCAATTCGGAACCCCACCACGCCACCCGAGGTAAGATACAACACAGTCCATATTGCAACCCGGGGCATAGTGGAGTGCAAATTCGGAGTGCTCAAGTCACGCTTTTGCTCCCTTGACCGTTCAGGTGGGCAGCTACTATACGCTCCCCTAGTAGTGTGAAGGATCATAGTGGCAGCATGTGACCTGCACAACGTTGCAACACGCCGGGGCCTGCCGGTGGACATGGTGGAGCCCCGACATCCCCAACCACATGCACGCCCGCTGCGCATGGGAGGGGAAAGGGCACGTGGTGAGGTAGCCCGTACGCAGCTGGTGGCTAATTATTTCACCTAAAATCACACCCCTGTGGAGTGCACACAGCCCTGGCACATACCAGCTGACAATCAATGATGATGACATAAGGGACAGTCAACTGTCACTACCATACCAGCCTGAGATTGGTCACCTGGAAGTGCTAGATTGTGTGCATCCCTACCTACTTAAAGACACCAATGATGTGTGATAAAAAGACACACATTCATGCTGCATGAATGACTACCCCCTTGCAAAATACAACATGCAAATAGTGCCATGTCACCCAACCCCTCCCCATCTCAGCTACCCAACACACCATGGCATGTCATGCAATGCGAAAGCAACCAAATGAATGCACAGCATATGACACAAGTGTCACAAAGTGCACTGTCTGAAATGCAAACAGACCACAGACAATATGCTCCCAGTAATCAATAAGAAACAGCACACATGAACAAATACTTCCCAGCAACACAATACAGAAACACAGGATGAAACAGTGGCAAAATCTGACAGTACAAATTCAAAGTAGTGCAAGTCTTACAACCTGAATACGCCAGCACATCAAGCCCTTCCAACTGTACAGTGTTACTGCCCCGCAAATGTCTCAGTGTACTGCATACAACATGAACTCCATCTGCAAAGTAGAGGGCCTTGTGAAGACATGAGGAAGGAACCTGCAAATTAGGAGTAAGACATGGATGCACAAGCACATATCAATACACCATGCAGTGTAGAAAACAACAACAAAATCCGCTGGGAATGTCTACACAGTATTGACTACAGACTGCCCACACAGCTCATGGGAGCCCAACATCACTGTGTAATTCACTGTCACTTGGTCACACCCTTTGCAAGCCCATGGTAACGGGAAGCAGGAGGGGTGTGTGTCTCATGAACCCAAGCATCTAACCCAAACTCAGGACGAGCCTGCATGTGCCCAGCCGGAATACAGTGGATGCCCACTGGAGCCACACAAGGCAACACACTGTAAAAAAAAAATCAAAAATGGCCATGTGGAGGTCAGGGGGTGTGGGGGAGGCCACACAGGAGGTTCAAAGACAGGGTGCACACCAACACCCACCTGCGTGGATGTTGTGAAAAAAAAATACCTCCTTGGGCTCATGGCCTGCACGGCTATGCCATTGTGGGAGAACTGCTGTCACTCTCCTCACCCTCTGCTGCTGCATCAGGAGGTGGTGGCACTATGGGAGGCAGCCCGCGCAAAGCCCGGGTATGGTCCTCCATGGCAGCAAGCATGCAGGTCTGGAAGGTCTGGTTCTGGAGGATTAATGTGGGGGGATCCCCATGCAGCACCTCACGTGTTGCCTGCATCTCAGCTGAGAGCGAACGTGTGAGCTGCTCCAGCTGCTGTTCTGCCCTAAGATTAGTGGAAGCTCCAAGGTCAACCAGAGTCTGCTGAGGGTATGTAGTTCTTCCCTCAGGGCTTCCCTGTGGGCCTGGGACTCTATTGATATCGATTGGCACAGAGTCTCCAGTGCCGCCCGTCGGTCCCTGTTGGACACCAACATGTCTTCCCTGTGTGATTGGCAAATGGAGTCTGTTGCCTGCTGTTGTTGCTCCATCTGCCTTTCAGGGGGGATAATGGAAGTGGCCACCCTCTCCATTGCCTGAGCCATCATTTCTACTGATGCTGCCTGTTGGGTTGCAATACCGTACATGGAGTTTTCCCATATAGTATTGCCTGGCGGCGCACGGCCACTGCGTCGACGAGCTCCACACCTGTTTGGGGCAAGGCAATCTGCACCGTGCTGTGCTGGCACTGCCTGAGGCTGCAGGACTGCATTCCCCCTCTGATCTGCTGGCCCAGGAACAGGATCAGATGCTGTGGAGTGTAACCCTGCATCCGTAACCGCCAAAGGCGGACCTACCAACACTGACATCCCCATAGAGGGTTTTCCCCCTGGTGCAGGTGGGTTGGACAGAACAGAATCCCTACCAGAAACACTTACCTGCGACGGCACATAAGTCTCATCATCTGATTCAGCACCCGAATAGAGGTCTGGGGAGGTGCACCCAGAGACACCCCTGGAGAGTATGGCCTGCAGTAACATTGGGTTCTCACCAACCACCACACCACGTCCCCCACTGGTGCCCGGTCATGCCAGAGATTCCTCCTAGGTCTGCACCATCTCCTCAACCTCAACAGCATCAAGTGCGTCATCACCTGCAAAAACATGAAAGACAACAAATGGAAACAGGCATGAGCACCATAGCACACACATAGGCCGTGACAAGCCACAGACCCAGTACATGATCAACACATGTCCCACATGACTATAACCCTGCCATGCATGCACTATCAAAGAGTTGGAAGTGGAGTCAAAAAGGCAGACACTGGGGAGAGCAAGATGGAAAAGCAAGTTGGGTAGCACAGGCATCACACATCAGGCTGTGGGTGGCATGTCCAATACACATACATGACACATGCCACCACACAGATGTCATGTAGCATATCCACGGTAAAGTACAAAACTACAGCAATATGTAAGTGATTGAGTACTGTCACACATCCATGTGGCATCGACATGATGAGAAGATTAATGCTGAATAGTGTTTAAAAATATGTGTGTGCCACACACTGAAACACATCCAGTGTCCAAAAATACTGTCATTGTGGGCTGATCAATGGTTGGTCACTTTGACATCACAGGAAACATCTGTCATGTTCCACATGCAAACAGCCCCTTATAATAATTTGTATGCAGGCCAATACTCCATCAGCCTGAATGGTCTAATCATTAACATAACCAGGTAATAATAGTGCCCCAGTGTGGCCTGTAAACAATGACCGAAGCATATCACATATGTCGCAATAGGGCATAAAATTGTCTAGCAAAAAGGGGAGAGTGCAAACAATCAGCATGAATGAAGACTTACTAAATCAGACCAATGTAGTTGCAAGACAACAGTTCAAGGTAAAGTGCACAAATGTGGGCTTAATAGGCAACTGTGGCTAGAAGGGAAACAGTCATACCCAAATCCAAGGCACGTAAATGTATGGGAGGAAGCACATGGGTGACCCATACCACTCAGGTGCACACACCCTCACCTGGCACTCAATCTGAACCCGTCACCCAAACAACCAAACAACATACACATGAATTACACACACATGCATGGGCACTCACCGGACAATGCATCGTAATCAGGTAGTTCTCCCACTCCTTGGATCTGTTCCTCTGTGACGAAGGCCCCAGCAACAGGCTCATGTTCAGTGAGTTTGTTGTCCTCTGGTGGAGACCCACCGCCAGTCACCAGAGTAGCGGCATGATTTGAGGCCAGCTTGTTCTTTGCTCTGCGTTTCAGGTCATTCCACCGCTTGTAGCAATCATCAGCTGTGCGCCTCACAAATCCAAGGGCACTTATGCGGTCGGCAATGATCTGCCAGTGTGCCTTACGTTGGCCAGTTGTGGTCTTGGACCCTGCAGTCACCAGCATTTCGTGGCTATGTGCCGACACATAGGACACAAGTGCATCAAGTTCTGCGTCATTAAAGCAAGGCTTCCTTGACATGCCGGAGTGTGTAGACGTGTCTGGGGTCTCAGCCTGTCATGCCAGAGCACCCGTCTTCCACTTCTTTAAAGGTGGAGCGGAGCCAGAGTGGCTTATGCCACTCTGGTCAGTAGGTGCAGAAGCTCCGGTGGACTGGGTAGTAGGAGTGTAGGAATGCACAATGACCATAGGTCTTGTTGCAGGTATTGGTTGCAGGGTAATGTTGGCAGGGGGAACGTCAGTTTGATGGACCTGGACCGACACTGTCCTGGCTGGGAGAGTCAGAGCTGGGGCGGATGGAGCTGCAGCTGCCCCTGCAGCCTCCCCACCCTGCCTACTCGGGGCAGCAGATGACATAGCTGCCCCAGATCCACGTGGCTTGGTGACAACAACTTGCACCGCCACACGTGGCCTAGACTTGCTGACCTGGAAGTCAGCCTGAGAGTCATCCTGTGCCAGGTCAGGTGCCACAATGGGCTGGTCCAACAAGGGCTGAGCTGGGATGGTGTCAGCCACGTTTCCCTCAACCATGGGGGGGGCATGGTGTCCCTGATTGGTCCTCCACACATGGGGGTATAGGGGCACCCTGCAAATCCCAGCCACGTCCCCTACCGCGCCCACCATGGCCACCTTTTGAAGGTCGGCCACCTTTGCCTCCCTTAACGCTTGGTCGCCTCCCAACCATGGCACTGATGTTGTTGTGCGTATGGGAGTTGCAGTAAACAATTGTCCTGGGCAATTGGGGGTCAAAGGGGTAGGGTACTAGATGGAATTCGTACCCTAGTGCTCTAACATGGCTGTCTGTGACCCCTGGGGAAATATGACGGGTCACGCAATGCACAGGCAGCCCAAAATCAAAAGATAACGTGCACGCAACCCCTCGTAGACCACGTGCGTGAAAAAATGTACCAGCACTACGCTGTGGCACCCAGAAACACAAAAATAAGCGTACGTGTAATACACGCAGCCTACAATGACCTCTGAAGGGGTACGCGACACACGGGGCAAGCACAGTTGGTAAATACGTGCGCGACTCACCGTCTGCCCGGAAAAAGTAC
Source organism: Ambystoma mexicanum (assembly GCF_040938575.1). Lineage (NCBI taxonomy): Eukaryota > Metazoa > Chordata > Amphibia > Caudata > Ambystomatidae > Ambystoma > Ambystoma mexicanum. Next base: position 686,915,039 of record NC_090939.1, read on the forward strand.
GTGAAAAATAAACGCATGTGTGCGTTGGCAACACCCCCGCCAAAAGAAGAATTGTACGCTGTCTGAGGAGACAGGACAAAAGAAGAAGTGAACGCTGTTTGAGGAAACAGACCCAACAAAAAATCAGACAAAAGCTGTCAGAGGTAACAGGGAGTACGAACTTGAAACGCTGTGAAGTAATCGCGTGTGAACCGACAAGAAGTACAGAATTCACCCACTCGCTCTCCACGAAAAGCACGTACAAGGAAATGGCATCCAACATGTAGCTTTTAAACCGGCCCACACGTACACGTCACATACGCGTGTACGCGCTAAGGCCCTTTCCTCCAATTACACGCGATGACACTCGGACGTGCAGTTTTTCCACATGTGCTCTGTCATCACGTGCTATGAGGAAAACGCCGCACACATAATGTAACTTACGCGCTTACACGCAAAGGGCCTTTGGTCCAATGAAATTGCGCGTACGTGTGCAGACGCGCTTACGCGGTAAGGCCCTTTCCGCGAATTACACGCTGACGTGCAATTTTTTCACGTGCCAAATCACTCCGTATCAAGCTGGCCACGCGAAAACACACAGAAGACCACGCTCCTGCCCAGAAGGCCGAATTACTGCCCCCCAGATCCCCGAGCACACTCCCACCTGCAATCTGCTGCTGCCTGACTGCCTGCTGCCCACGTGCCCTGCTATTTGGTGCCTGCACGTCAGCCAGGCTTCCAGTTGCTGTGTCCACCCGTGCTGGAACAGAAGACTCCCGACTAGGATACCATTGCTCCACAGCCCAGCCCCAGGACCCAGTTGCCCACCCACGCCTGCCTCGGGGGTCGCCATGTCGGGGCAAACACCATCTGAGACCACTGGCGACCCCCAGCCAGAAGGGGCAGAGGACCACGAGCTTCAGTGTGAAGGAAGTTGGTGTCCTGGTGGAGCATGTCCTGGGGCATTATGATGCCCTCTTCGGAACATCACGCGCCAACAAGGAAGGACGGGAGAGGATCTGGGACGGCGTAGTGGTTGCCATCAATGCGGAGGGGGTGGCAACCCTCGACATCAAGCAGGTCAAGAAGCGCTGGGAGGACTTCAGGTCCAGGACCCTCCATAAGGCCCGGCGCCTCGCGGAGGTGGGCCGGGTCAGCATGAGTGACATCCAGATGAGGGTCCTGGAACACGTATGCCCAACGCTCCATGCCCAGATCCTTCAGAGGAAGACCCGTCTGGAGTTGAGCGGTAAGTGGCCAAGCATTGGTGTGCGAAACAGGGCATGTTGCAATGTGCTGGTAGTCTGATACTTGCCTGTATGTGTGACATGGGCCATGTATGGATGTGTGTGTGCAGGGACATCATGGACATGCATGTGAGACCAGTAATGTGCGAACCACATGGTTGGTACATGAGTTCCAATGCTACATGGGGAGCTGTATGACAAATGCACACATGAAAGCATGCCAGTGTCTGTTCTTGCACATGGTGGGGGTGTGAGGGATGGGTGCTGCTGTCATGTACATGTATGGTGCACATGTGTGTGTGTCTGAGAAGTGTGTCTGTGACTTCGATAAGCCATGGATTCATGACACATGTCCATGATGATGTGTAGATTCACTCATGCAGTGCGGTCACCGTTGTATGCACTGTGTCTATCCACTGCGACTGTGGTGTACAAGGCATGATGCATGATCCTCCGGTGATGTGTGTGCATGGGATCAGTGTGAGCCAGGATGCATGTGAGTTTGAAGGCAACATTTTGATTAATAGAGGCCCTTGTTCATGGATGCTGATGTTGATTGCAGGTGCCATGCCTGTTTATGCATGTGTGTTGCGTGCATTCACCCATGTGTTGTGGAGGGACAGGATGGAAGTGACTTTAGACACTGCCACTCATGTGTTATTGCTTCCTGTCTAGGGGAATTTTGTACTGTACCCTGATGCTTGTGTTCTATGTCTCCCTCTACGCAGCGTCAAGTGAAGAAGAGGGCGGAGACGGCGCTGTGGAGCCAAGCGGCGGGGATGCCTCCACTGGGCGGCGACGCAAGGCCCAGCCACCCTCCCAGGACTTGCCATCATCCAGGAGCGAGGGGGCTGGTGCCGCGTCTGCCACTACGGCTGTGGCGGAAGGGCCGGGTGAGCCCCCACAGGGGCTTGCAATGGCGGAAGACGGTACAGAGACATCCAGGTTGGTGGTCTCCACAGAGGAGGAGGAGCCCTCCACTCAGCCGCACTTGGGGCCTGGTGGGGGTAGTACCACTAGTGCAAGTGGTGCAGTCCAGGGCCAGGGTCAGGAGGCAGCACAGGTCACCGCGAAAGGGCCTGTGCATGTCCCTGTCCTTGACCCTGTGACTGCACCACCATGCACCAGCAGGGAGGCCCCGTCCCAGGCCCGTCCGCAGGTAGGGGAGAGTGCCATGTCATCTGCCTCTCCACTACCTGCGGACGAGGGGTCCCATGAACGTATGGGCTCCGTCCTGATTGGTGTCGCATTGCGCACTGCGTGACATTCGTGATGACGTGCGTTCTTCCTGGGCAGAGAACGCATGCCATCACGAATAGCAGCTTTGCGACGTGGCACTGTTGGGAGGGGCCCTGGTTGGTGGGTTCTTACATGTGACGCGCACTCTGGCGGACCTCTCCTCCTCAGTGGAGACTATGCGCCAGTCGTTCTCCCTGCCGTCTTCCTGTTAGAACTGATATAATATTGTTTCGCCCTCATTGTATATGTTGGCCTATGCGCAGTCGCTTTGCGAGGAAATCCGTATTACAAGGTCGTGACCTCAAGTGAATCAAGCCTCCATTTTTGGTTAGAGACCCCATTTTAGTTTATCGTACAAAGTCATCCTGTAGTCTAAAATGGCCGTCTCGTGTGCTCTTGTTCTTGCTTTAACCTCTCCAACCTCTGTAGGGGAGTTAATGTCCAACCTGCCTTCAGGCTACATGTTAGGGTCATGTAGACCTTGTCCTTCGTTGACCTCGGGATCAGGGGATTACTTGAATCGGCGATGTTAACCTACAAGTATACAAGAACAATAACGCAATCCAAATACGACATGCAAAACATTTGTTTGATCTGTATTAAAGCAATGTGTAAAGAGTGTAACGTTAAAACTAAAGAATAATAGTGTGTGTAGTAAATATGTTGAAAAGTAAACCGCATGCACGAGATATGTAAATTAGGAAACAAACCTGGCGCGACCCTAGCCCAGTATATAATTAACTTGTAAGAGGCTGGACATCATTATAGAAAACTGTATAAATACGCTGATGTCCAGCTAGCAAATCCTGCTCACTGCTCACATTGAACCCTGCTGGTGGTCTCTTTGATGTATTGACGACCAAATAGCTATTTGTGTACTTTGTTCGATACTGTTCAGTTTTGTAATAAAGATTCTGGGAATCTTTACAAGCCTGTGTCGGTGTATTTTCCTTTGCATGGTGTAAAAGCCTTAATATTGTATTTTTATGATTCCACATTCCGGCCCAGATTCCACCAGGGCCCCCTGTGGACCTGGCCTGACCAACACAGCCAGCTTGGTGGAGATCCCATCCCTGCCACAGTCTGGAGTCGGCGGTCCAGCAGGGGTGGACACCACAACTGGAGACCAGCTGATGGAGGATGTGCAGGCATCATCGGACAGGGCACATGGACAGCAGCAGCAGCAGGAGCAGGCTTTAGGTGGGAGCAATGATGGCTCCAGGCCATCGACATCAGGGGGGGCAGGCATCGGCCAGAGGGCAGGAGGACCCTGGAATGGATGTGTCTTCCGTGTGGCTGCGGTTGGGCCAGCGTATAGGTGCGGAGCGGCGGCGGGCGGAAGAGGCGCGGCTCACCATGGTCAGGGCGGAGTTCTCCATGCGTCAGGCGTTGAGGCGGGCAGAGTGCCTCGAGGTGACTCGCAGGGATTTGGAACAGGCCATGAGTGCCTCCCTGCGAGACCTCGCGTCCAGGACAGAGGCCCGCCTCCAGCAAATAGACATGGAGTTCGATGATGCCCTGGCCGAAAACATCAATGAGTGAGCCGCAGGACTTGCCCGTCGCCATTGTAAATAGTTTATAGTGTTAGGTTTCCTTTTATTTTTTTTATTTTGGGGCTTTTGGACTATGCCCCACACTTTTGTAAATAGTTTTTTTGTTAGGTAGGTTATTAGATAGGTTTCATTTTTTTCGTTGGGCTCATGGACCCTTGAAAATTTTATTGTACATGGTTGGACGTTGGATTTATTTGGACATTTTAATTTCATTTCAACATGGATCAATGGATTTACCTTTTTGCATTTCATTTGGATTTGGTTTGGTGGACAGAGAAGTTTGGCCATTTTTCTTTTGGACTTGGATTTTTTTGAGGATTTTTTATTTTTTATTTGGACATGCATTTCATTTCATGTTTGCCATTATTTTATGTTTTAAGTACTTTCAATTGGTTTTCATGTTTATACATTTTGATCTTTTACTTCAATGTGTGGGATTCACTCATTGGGTTCATGCATGTTGACATGTGGGTTTACTCACTGCTGGGGGTGGGGGTGCAGGGGGACATGAGTGGGACATGAGTGGGGGCCTGCTGGCAGGTGCCCCTCACTGCTGGGGGGTGGGGGAGCAGGGGGACATGTGTGGGACATGAGTGGGGGCCTGCTGGCAGGTGCCCCTCACTGCTGGGGGGTGGGGGTACAGGGGGACATGAGTGGAGGCCTGCTGGCAGGTGCCCCTCACTGCTAGGGGTGGGAGTGCTGGGGGACATGTGTGGGACATGAGTGGGGGCCTGCTGGCAGGTGCCCTTCACTGCTAGGGGGTGGGGGCTCAGGGGGACATGAGTGGGACATGAGTGGGGGCCTGCTGGCAGGTGCCCCTCACTGCTGGGGGGTGGGGGGGCTGGGGGACATGTGTGGGACATCAGTGGGGGCCTGCTGGCAGGTGTCCCTCACTGCTGGGGGGTGGGGGTGCTGGGGGACATGAGTGGGGGCCTGCTGGCAGGTGCCCCTCACTGCTGGGGGGTCGGGGTGTTGGGGCACATGAGTGGGGGCCTGCTGGCAGGTGCCCCTCACTGCTGGGGGGTGGGGGTGCAGGGAGACATGAGTTGGTGATCACTAGTGGAAGGTGACATGTGTGCTGGCTGGGGGGCATGGCCAGGGGTGCAGGGTAGTCCCCTGTTTTGGGGGTTGCCTGCAGGGGCCGTGGATGTTGTGGAGGGCACGCCTGGGAGGACCCACACTTCCAATTCACATGTGGGACTCCCTGTGCACCCCACTAGATACACGTACCCGCTCTGACAGCGGAATCCCATGTAAAAACTTCCCGTGAACCCCAGTAATACACGTACGCCACTCGCACAGGGCCAATCGTGTGTGAAACTTCCCACGAACCCCAGTAATACACGTACCCCACTCGCACAGGGCCCTTTTGCGTGTAAAACTTCCCGTGAACCCCAGTAATACACGTACCCCACTCGCACAGGGCCAATTGCACGTGAAGCTTCCCGCGCACCCCAGTAATACACGTACCCCGCTCGCACAGGGCCAATCGCGTGTGAAACTTCCCGCGAACCCCAGTAATACATGTACCCCACTCGCACAGGGCCCTTCACGTGTGAAACTTCCCGCAAACCCCAGTAATACACGTACCCCACTCGCACAGGGCCAATCGCGTGTAAAACTTCCCATGAACCCCAGTAATACACGTACCCCACTCGCACAGGGCCCTTTCGCGTGTAAAACTTCCTGCGAACCCCAGTAATACACGTACCCCACTTGCACAGGGCCAATCGCGTGTGAAACTTCCCGCGCACCTCAGTAATACACGAACCCCACTCGCACAGGGCCAATCGCGTGTGAAACTTCCCGCGAACCCCAGTTATACACATACCCCACTTGCACAGGGCCCTTCGCGTGTGAAACTTCCTGCGAACCCCAGTAATACACGTACCCCACTCAGACAGGGCCAATCGCGTGTGAAACTTCCTGCGAACCCCAGTAATACACGTACCCCACTCGCACAGGGCCAATCGCGTGTGAAACTTCCCACGAACCCCAGTAATACACGTACCACACTCGCACAGGGCCCTTCGCGTGTGAAACTTCCCACGAACCCCAGTAATACACGTACCCCACTCGCACAGGGCCCTTCGCGTGTGAAACTTCCCGCAAACCCCAGTAATACATGTACCCCACTCGCACAGGGCCCTTTCATGTGTAAAACTTCCTGCGAACCCCAGTAATATACGTACCCCACTCGCACAGGGCCAATCGTGTGTGGAAGTTCCTGCGCACCCCCGAAATACGCGTACCCTGCTCAAGTCGCGTGTGGGACTTCACCTGAACACAAGTTATACACGTACCCCACTCGCACTGGGCCAATCGCCTGTGAAATTTCCCGCGCACCCCAGTTATACACGTACCCCACTCGCACTGGGCCAATCGCGTGTGAAACTTCACACAAACCTCAGTAATACACGTTCCCCGCTTGGCGTTTGCTGTTTGGCAGCCCTGTAAACTGGTCCAGGGTTAGCGCAGCCCTGTGCGCTGGATTGGGGATTTTGATGGCTTTTCCTTGCGCTAGGGGCGTTCTTGGGGGCGTAACGGGCGCTGCTGCAGAGTCGCTGCGCCACTGTGCGCCACGGCTGGTTTTGGTAGCTAGAATCCATGAATACGCTGTGCGCTGAAATGGATTTTAGTGCATGCGGCTGGCGCAGAGATTCGCACACTGTGCGCCAGCCGCGTGCGCCACTTGTGCGCGATATTCTATGAATTACCCCCTCAATGTCTAGCAGCTGTCAGGGATGCAAAGGTAACCTTTGAACATGCCCTGTGTCCCTAGATAGCTGGGGATGAAGGTACCCATAAGCTGTCTCAGCAAAAGTGTGCACTATAATTTTGGCACAGTGTATTTATGAAAGGTGATCATATTAGCAGATCTCCCTTTCAGAAACAGAATTACCTGCATAATTGTATGTAATTTTATGTTTATAAAAAATAAAAAATGGCAGGCCATCACACTGTATTTTGTAGGATGTTTTGTGTGTTAAAACAAAGATTGTTGTGTGTGGAAATTAATCTCATGAGATATGTGATCCCTCATAACATTGCAATCAATGCACCACACTCAGTTTCTGATAGCCAGCAAAAGTGACACGAACATACATTTGGTCCTCTGATTTATGGAAAATGTAACTCCCTATGGAACATAAACCTTATTATCCACATCCAAAATTCTAGCATCTGAAATTCTCTTATTAGAACCAAGGCATAACAATATATTTAACTTAGCTGACTGCTGCTGTAACATTAGGAAATCATTGGCAGGACAGAAACGAAGTGAATGAAACACCACATTGACAACAACAAAAAAAATACTTAGCTTTAGGAGGAATCTTAATGCAAATGGAGTCCAACGCCTTCCTTACCAGGAAATGATAGTGTCATGATCTCTGCTTCCAAAAGATCAGGACTTGCCCGACTCCCTTGGAAGCAGACCCATAACCCCGGTTCCGAGTGCCAGCCAGTCCCAATTGGGACCTTTTGGACCCTGTCCTGGCGCCAGTGGCACCAGGCTCATAAAGATGCCCAGTCCCAGCGCTGGAAGCGCCGGGCTCATAATGCTTGGGTGGACTTACCTGCAGCAGACCATGCTGCTTACTTACCTGCCAGTTGAACCTCTGATCCTCTTCTGTTTGGGACTACTTTTCCTGTTGGGTGGGGCAGGAGCCACTCCCTAGGTTCAGAACACTGGAACTCTTCTGGAAAGCAGGAACTCTTTTCTTAGGCGTGGCTGTGGAAGGAGATACCTAAGCACTACAGGAGGCTATTTAAACCACACCCAATGGATGAATCTTGCTTTGCGTTATTCTGCATTCTCTGCAGCAGAACGCTCATCGTGTCTTCTGCTTCTGATCCTGGGCCTAAGGGAACAAAGGCTTACCATCCTGGAATCCAGTCTTCAGCAGCACCTGTAAAGACAAAGAAAGAACAGGTTAGCACTACGGTCTTCAGTGGCAGCGCATCTCTTACCTGGTCCATCGGCTGTCACCAACTCCTCGCGCTGCATTCCGGCATCTGAAAGACAAAGGCTTACCTACTCTTCGCATGCTCCGGAGGTCTTCGCACTGCATTCCGGCATCTGAAAGACAAAAGCTTACCAGCTCTTCGCACGCTCTGGAGGCCTTCGGCGCTGCATCCCTCATCTGAAAGACAAAAGAAGGTGCGTTTAAAGACATTGGGCAACTTTATTACTCACGTGCCATTACTCCTTCCCACGCCGAATCCAGTGGGTATTCAAGCACCCTTCAGCTTCTCTAAAGCTCCGAACTTGTACCTGCAAGATAAAAGGGACAGTTAGTGCGCATCGTGAAGCAGGCTACAAGCGCTTACTTACGTGCTTCCAGGCGCTTCTATTCCTCACGCGGGTTCGATCCTCAACTCTCATCAGCCCGCCATCCGCCATCGCCGGAACCCTGCAAAACAAGAGATATCATTACAAAAGACTTTTAAGACATTTGAAGTGCCCAGAACTTACCGTTCCTGCAGTTAACGACGGACAGCAGTCCTCTGAGGTCAAGAGGCCTGCACCCTTATCCAGTGAAGAAACTGGTTACGGCACCCTGCCCCGAGGCAGATGGAGAGCTCGGCGTTCACTTACCTAATACATCTTACTCTTCGAGTCAGACATACAGTGCACAGAGGTCCAGCCCAAAGAGCCAACCGTGTGTTACACATCACCTTTGAAGATACGGCATTCACCCAGTCAAGACCGGCGCCTCTGCGGGAATCAGGTGAGCGTTACAGAACGCAAAGCCAATCGCAAAACTCCCACCCAGGCGCTATGGAAACCTCGGATACCGACCAGCTAGCCCAGTTACTTGGGGAACTAAGAGCAGAAGTGCATGCAGCCCGTCAGGAAACAAATGCTCTAAGAAGGGAACTGATTATTTCCAAGGAGCGAACAGACGATCTCGCTAGACAATTGCTACAGTCACAAGCCGGACAAACTCCGTTACCCGCATCAGGGGCAAATCTTCCTTCAACATCCTCTACGAACCCAGTGCAGATCAACCTACCTTGGAATGTACCTCTAGCTCCGCCCGAACAATTTTCTGGTGACCCAAAGAGGTTTGCAGTATTTATTAATCAGTGCCGGTTGCACTTCTTATGCCGGCCAGCAGCCTTTCCAACTGATCAAGCTAAGGTAGCTTTCATGCTTTCGTACCTTAGTGGCAATGCGGCAGACTGGTCGATCCCTCTAGTTAATCAAGATGATCCGGTTCTCCATGATTTTCGAGCTTTTCAGCTCAGTATGGAAAAACTGTTTGCAAGACATTCACAGGGGCAGGCCTTGGACAATGAGCTCCTTTCATTGCGACAGGGTAATCAAGACCTTTTGGCTTATATTGCGTCTTTCAACAGACTGATAGTGGAAACTCGATGGCCTGAGGACAAAAGGATTACGCTGTTTTATAGAGGTCTACGTGGAGAGCTCAAAGATGTGTTAGCCCAAGTAGTGAATCCCCCGCAAGACTGTTCGGACTATATTGACTTAGTCGTTCAAATTGACCACAGACTGAAGAACAGGAAGGCCGATCGTTCCAAGTTTGAAGCTCGAGTATTTTCCAAACCACCAACTCCTACCAAAGGAGTAGACTCCGGGGAACCCATGCAAAGAGGGGGCCTGAAAGGACCACTAACACAAAAGGAGCGGGAAAGGAGAAAACAGCTGCAATTATGCCTCTATTGCGGAAACTCGGGGCACTTTCTTCGAGACTGTCCGGTGAAACCAGCCAAGAAGGCAGTAGGAGCTGCAGTGACCAGGGTCACAAACTCTGAGCAGGGAAACGACCTCGCCCGACAAGAATAGAGGTCCTCTTGCCGAGCGTTAAAACTAGTTCCGTGACCTCGCATTTCGTGATACCTATGGTCCTCATTAGCCCTGAACATCCGGATCGATTACATGCGATTGAAGCTTACGTCGACAGCGGTGCCATCGGCAATTATGTGGATCATGAAATGGTTTTGAGGATGAATCTGACTCTTTGTCCAAAGGCTGTAAAGGACGTCATTACTACGGTGGATGGTACGGAGATAGCCTCCGGACCAGTAACGCATACCACCCAAGAAGTGACGCTAGTAAGTCAAGATGGACACCATGAGAAGATCGTGTTCGATGTGATCAAGGCCCCCCAGTTCCAGATTATTCTAGGAATTCCTTGGTTAGAGAAGCACAATCCTCAGATCGATTGGCGAGCAAGAACGGTTCAGTTTCCAGAATGTGTCTCCACTTGTCACCCTCGACCTGGTGTTGCACTGGCAGCAATTTCCTCGGAGGCTCCTCAGTTACCTCCTGAATACCTAGAATTCCAAGATGTTTTCCGGAAGGATCAGGCTAACTCTCTACCTCCTCATAGGTCTTATGACTGCCAGATAGACCTGATACCTGGATCTACTCCTCCTTGTAGTAGAATTTATGCCCTCACCGAGCCTGAGAATCTTCACCTCCGACAATACCTGGATCAATACCTAGCGAATGGGTTTATTCGTCCTTCCAAGTCCCCTGCTTCCTCAGCTTTGTTCTTCGTTCCAAAAAAAGAAGGGGACCTTAGAACTTGTATAGATTATCGCGCCCTGAACCAGATCACCGTTAAGAATAGATATCCGTTACCTTTGATCCCTGAACTCCTGGACCAAGTCAGAAAAGCATGCATATATACAAAGCTGGATCTTAGAGGAGCCTACCACTTGGTACGAGTAAAAGAGGGCGATGAATGGAAGACGGCCTTCCGCACCAAGTATGGGCTATTTGAATATCAGGTCATGCCCTTTGGACTTTGCAATGCCCCGGCTGCCTTTCAATATTTTATGAACGATGTCCTCAGAGAGCTCATAGATGTGTGTGTTGTTGTTTACATTGACGACATCCTCGTTTTTTTTTGTTTTTTTTATTTAATTAAAGTGTTTATTGGTTAATTAAAACCTTATACACTACAAAAAATATTATATCAACCAAACACAAATACATATATTATACATACAAAAAGCATACATCATATTACTCACTTCCAAATATAAAAGGCTGCCCCAATATAGACCTTAATCTCTCCATCATAAATAGCTGACCAGAATTGGTCAGTTTCAATCCTTTGCATGTCCTCTACAAAATGTGCATACCCTTTAAAATAACATTCCCTTAGTTTGGTACATGAAGTTAAAATATGTCTTGCTGTCTCCACCTCTATATTACAATGCCTGCACAATCTTTTTGCACGGGGAATATTTGTTCTTGCCCCGATAATATCATTACACGGGAGAGTGTTCAGACGTAGCTGCAAGATAAATCTTCTCAGAGCTCTGCTTCCCGTGTTTAGCAGATATTGTCTTGGGATGGCAGGTTTGAGGCCTTGTAGAGCATAAACAGAGTATCTAGACTTATTATAGAGATAAGATTGATTTTCACATAGATCCCAAATAAAAGCCTTATCTTTAAGACTTTTCTTAGTACACATTCTGTTATCTTTTTCCATGCATTCGTTATAGCCAAGGGCTTCTAAAAAAGACAGAACTGTTTTTTGAAGGCTAAGCATATAGGAATTCTTAAATCTGCCTTCACTTTTATTTTGTCTTATAAGGTTAAGCAGGCTTCCTTCATCCCCATCCCCTGAGATAATTCTAAAATAGAGTTTGCAACATTCGATTTTCCACAGAGTCGAGAGGGATATGAGACCCAGTTCACACCTTATAGCTTGTATTGGTACTGAGTTGGGGGGTCCTAGGGCTGGTCTCCAGATCTTCCCTTCAAGTAAGTGTAGCTTACTCAGATATTTACTTTCTACTGTTTCTAGTGCATACAGAATACCAGGTATAATGCAGCTTTTGTATATCTCAAGTAAACCTTCAATTGAGTGGCCGCCTTTACTAGTCATATATTTCCTTATGACTTTCCATTTCTTTAGTACTTTTAGATTAACCGCCTCCTGGAAAAAATGTATACAGGGATTGCTCAGAATGAGCGTCCCCAAATATGGATAGGCATCAACAACCGGGAGGATAGCCCAGCAGCAGCGTGCGCATCTTGGAAGCAAGACGACACGAAGCAACACAGGTTCGATCCCCGGGTCCGCGCTTAGAAACCTCTTGGTGTTTAAGCGCGTTATAAATACGTAACCAAGACAAAAAAATAAAACATAATTAGCAACTAAGAAAAACAAACAATTCTTGTAACAGCGCCTCGATGCCTGCGGGCTGTGTGAGCGCTTTATAAATGTAAAAATAAATAAATAAAATAAATAACCTCCAATTTAATAGAGTTTATCTGCCATCTTGAGGAAAGTTTTTTCTTTTCTAACTTTGTGGCTCCGAATACCATTACCTTAGTCTTATTAATATTAATACTAAGGTTATTCGCTTCAGAGTAAGCTAGTAGGCCATTCAACATTCTTTGTAACCCTATCGGAGTCTTATCCAGGAGGACGGTGTCATCTGCATACAAAAGGCCACATATGGGTTTCCCCGCCACTATTGGTGGAAAGTTATTTATGGTGGTGAAGCTTTCCCACATATCTGAAACATACAAGTTATACAATATAGGCGATGTAACACATCCTTGCTTCAGTCCAGTATTCGTTGCGATCTCAGGTGATAACATCCCTCCTTTACCCAGGCATATGGAGACAGTAGTTTCCCTATACATTTCTTCCAAGAAATGCAGAATGTTGGGACAGATCTTTTTCTCTCTTAATTTCTTCCACAAAAGCCCCCTATTAACACTGTCAAAGGCTTTCGAATAATCAACGAAGCACACATATAGTTTTTCCCCCTTATCCTTAGCCCCTGCTATAATGTGTTTCAACATTAATATATTATCGGGGGTGCTATATCCTTTGCGGAAGCCAGTTTGTAGAGCAGACAGAAGCCCCTTTTCCTCTATCCAGTTATTTAAGCTGTCAACTAACAATGAGCAGAAGATCTTACAGCTGCTGTCTGCCATAGCCAGTAATCTATAATTATCGGGCAATTTTCTGTCCCCTTTTTTAAAAATAGGGACTACTATAGCTTTCCTCCAGCTATCCGGTATACGGCCTGTTTCCCATATAGCGGAAAATAGCTGGTGCAGAATCACTGCCCATTTCATGGGATTTTGTTTTATGACAGCATTAGCTAACCCGTCTGGGCCGGGGGCACGTGATGCTTTCATTTTAGAGATCATTTTAATTATATCCCGAATACCAAAGGGAAATGTATTATAGCTATATGGATTTATACCAGTAGGGATAGCAGACATATAACTAATCTTGAAGTAGAGATCAGTAATATACTGTTTCCAAACCTCCTGGCTAACATTAGTATTTTCCCTGCAATCTTCCTCCATCAGGAATTGTCGGTATAAGTACCAAAAATTTTTTGAGTCATGGGTTTTGCATATCTTAAATAAGCACCTTCAATTGACATTATTAGTACTGTACTTATAATCCTTTAGCCAGTTTTTATATTGTGTCTTTATATTACTGATTCTCTTATTTCTTTCTTCATCATCTGAGTCACATGTCTGTTTTAGTTTACGGATCTCACCCATCATTTCTTTTTTCCTGTCATAGATCACTTGATCAAATTTGTGGGAATGATTTTTTCCCTTTTTATTTTTCACTATAAGGTTGCTGTTTGTCCTCCGTATTGTTCCCAACAAATTTGTTATCAAATTTAGGCCGTGTCGCGCAATATCTAGGTCATCAATGATCAGGCGATCGAACAGCTCATTAAAGATAATTAAATTTTTATCCGACCAAGTGATCCTGTTTCCACCTGCAGTAAATTGGATATCCATCACTTTGCCCACATCCCAGCTTTGCTTTATCGGGCCATTGTAGAATTTGCCCCTAATGGGTGTGTGGTCACTCAAGGAGATATCTATATGTTCAAAATGGATCATAGATTGGCTTAGTTTTTTATTTACAAACATATAGTCTAGCCTATAGCCTACCTTCCCATTAGTCCAGGTTGCCCCGGTGCCTGGTCCTATATTAGGTTCCAAATATTCTAACCCCCAGCTAGACATAAGGTTCATCCACCGACATCCCTGCCCGGAATGGGTATTTAATCCATCAACCAGGTTACCCTCCTGTGTTACCAATGATGCGGTAATGAACGTTTCATCCCACAATTCATTGCACCTATTCATCTCCCTTACAGCAGAGTCACAATGGGCGTTAAAATCTCCCACTATACAGATTTCGGACTGAGGAGAGTCCAGGGTCCAGCTTTCAATGGTATGGTTTATAAACTCCCCAATCTCATAGACATTATCCCCCCTGGTTGAGAGTAGATGTTAATAAGAAGGAGGTTCCCTGATAGTCTTCCCCTATCTATGATTGCACACATAACATTAGGTAGGCTCCCATGCTTCTCATAAAGTTTAAATGAAAGATGGTTTTTTACCCCAATACAAAGCCCTCCATACGGCCGTCCCTTTTCACCTTTGGAAGCAGCTTTACTCCAAATATTATATCCATCGAGTAGAATTTCCCCAGTTACCCAAGTTTCTTGTAAGGCAAAAACATCACTCTCCATCAGCAATTGGATACCATCCTTGTGTAATAGGGAATTAAAGCCTCTACTATTCCAAGAGAGGAGATTGAATTCATTAGTACATACCTCATCTCAATTTTGAATAGTAGTATTACCCTCCAAAGAATTTACTTCTGCATTTGTATTTCTTACTTCCATAGTAGTAGGTGAAGCTCCCACCAAATTCGTGTTTTTGTTTTTCAAATCATTATGAGTTGCGGAGTGGCATATCACAATTTCATATTTATTGCCCCATATTCCATTAGAGTATTCCCTAATGAGGTCCACAAAAACTGCGGATCTAAATTGGACAATGACCCAATTATCCCAGCTTCGATATTCCGGCAGGATAATAGATTCAATATCCCCTGTATTAATGTTCTGTAACTGTGGAATATGTGACAGTTTATTCAGTAGCCAAGTCCGATTTAAAAAAGGGCTTTCATCCGAAGTGGATTTTTCTATGATTTTAATACTTTTCCCCACTATAAGTTGGGGTTCTTCAATTATTCCCACAGATTTTGCCATGCTTGTTTTTTGGTTACTATGCATGGCCAATCAATCCATCTCTTTGATATATATTTCCCTCTCCCTTTTAGTGAGAGGCATAATATTGTTATTATATGGAATTTCAACATATTTAAAATTATTTTCTATGGATACCATATCCTCACTTTCCCTTTCCTCTAATGTATTATCCTTACCCTTTAGCCAGTTTTCTAGTCCCTTATTTCTAATTACCACTTTTTTCCCACCATCCGACTTCCGCTGATGTTCAATAATTTCGTAGTGGTTCCCCACTTCTACGCATTCAGAGTCTAAAGGTGCTGTATTTGCTAGGGCCAGGGAGTTTTTTTTAATAGTCTTAGTAGTTTTGGTCTTGTCAATCGCCATCCTCTTACGGGTGGATTTTTTATTTTTTCTATTTCGCCTAGTGCGCCTCCTATAGCCTTGAGTTGCCCTTATTTCTACCTCTCTCACACTAATAATAGTCTTATCAGCCGAGCTTTCCCTTGGATTAAGTTGTTCCATGGGGGGGATATTAGTTTGTACAGTGGTATTCTCTTTTTCTTTTTCAACCGCCAAAACCAACTCACTCAAATCTCCTAACACCTCATTAGACCCCATAGTATGCCTTTCCCCCTTTTTAAAATCATTTCTACAGCAATCTTCTATCATAATCCCAAGAGATCTTGTATTATCAATATTCTGCAATACCAATGATTTTGTGTCACTCTGTTCTTTAAGCAATTTAGTGCAAATGGTCAAGACGACATCCATCATGGTAGTAAGGGCATCCAATTTCTCACCGGATTTAAGTGAATATTCAATTACCCTACTTCTATCACTGTTAACAGAAATTTCAGAGAGGTTACCCATAGAATTATAAGACTCATCGCTCGAATTAAGTTCCACTTCTCTCTCGGCAAATTTATCCAAATCTGGAGAAGCTGACAAATTTGTACCGATAATGTTATTCATATCGGTATCCTCAACTACAGAAATTTCCAGATTAGTTCCTGTTCCCATAGATTGACGTCTGAATTTATGTACTAATGTCAAAAGCGAATTATTATCAATCATAGAGCTATTAGCGGGAAGAGGGGAAGGTAGTAAATTGTCAATCTTCGAGCTATTAAGGGGGGGACGGAGGGGGAGTGCATTATCAGCTGCCAATACTTTTTCTTTTGTAGTAAAAAAGCTGGGTATCTTAGGTTGTTCCAATACTCCTTTAGTCTCACATATAGGCTCACTCTTACTTCCCTTTTTTTGTTTTTTCCCTTTACCAGGCTTCTCGGTTCCTAATTTAATATTAGATGTAGATACACTTTTCTTCCCCTTTTTAGATCTCAGATTGTGTGAGCATGGACTTTGGGCCATGGTAATAGAGTGTTAAGGGGGATATATATTAATAAAATGTGAAGGATTAGTGCATAGGTTTACCTATTAATCCCTAAGGAGGCAAATCACCCAGAAATCAAAGCAGTTCTATCACAAAAAATCTATAATAAATGTACCTAGGACCTAATCAATTCAGTAGTTAATATACACTCTGTTTCTCAGAAATAGCCGGGGAGAAGAAACCTTCGCAGCCCCTCAGATAAATTAAGCTAATATCAGGGATCAGCAGATACTAATACTATAAAGTGAGCAGCAAATACCATCAGTTAAAATGGGAGCGAATAAAAACCAAAGTAATACAATTTCGCAAGAAGAATAATTAATTTGTTAGGTTAAAATTATCATCACAAATCATATAATAGTGAATGGTTGGAAAATAGAGTTAGAATGTCAATGAATGTAATATCAGAGTGTCAATCCGAACGAACCACCCGGAAAGGGAACGCCCGACAGCTTGAGGAGCGGCCTTAGTCTGACTCTCCCCCCCAGCCAGGTGGTAACAATGAATATTACACTGAGATAGCTGGTTAGCTTACTTAGGATCCTGCAGATTAATCTTCCTTCGGCAACTTCGGCACAACACGCACAACAGCCGTATAACAGCCAGAGGGCTTAACTCCACAGGGCTTTACGCCGCAAGGGTGGTTTAGGGTTGGTTTTAATGCCCGGTGGATGTCACGTGATTCGTCACGTGAGGCTGCAGCGCCCCGCCTCCTCCAGGAAGCAGGCACCAATGTAGCAAGAGCAGGAGGCTTGCAGTGCTACTCGAGTGCAATGTTAGGCAGCAGAACGTTGGCATTTGAAGAAACGCTTTTACACAAATCAAGCAGCAGACACCCCTCGGCTGGATTAGGGCTGGTTTTAATGCCCGGTGGATGTCACGTGATTCGTCACGTGAGGCTGCAGCGCCCCGCCTCCTCCAGGAAGCAGGCACCAATGTAGCAAGAGCAGGAGGCTCGCAGTGCTACTCGAGCGCAATGTTAGGCAGCAGAACGTTGGCGTTTGAAGAAACGCTTTTACACAAATCAAGCAGCACACACCCCTTGGCTGGATTAGGGCTGGTTTTAATGCCCGGTGGATGTCACGTGATTCGTCACGTGAGGCTGCAGCGCCCCGCCTCCTCCAGGAAGCAGGCACCAATGTAGCAAGAGCAGGAGGCTCGCAGTGCTACTCGAGCGCAATGTTAGGCAGCAGAACGTTGGCGTTTGAAGAAACGCTTTTACACAAATCAAGCAGCAGACACCCCTCGGCTGGATTAGGGCTGGTTTTAATGCCCGGTGGATGTCACGTGATTCGTCACGTGAGGCTGCAGTGCCCCACCTCCTCCAGGAAGCAGGCACCAATGTAGCAAGAGCAGGAGGCTCGCAGTGCTACTCGAGCGCAATGTTAGGCAGCAGAACGTTGGCGTTTGAAGAAACGCTTTTACACAAATCAAGCAGCACACACCCCTCGGCTGGATTAGGGCTGGTTTTAATGCCCGGTGGATGTCACGTGATTCGTCACGTGAGGCTGCAGCGCCCCGCCTCCTCCAGGAAGCAGGCACCAATGTAGCAAGAGCAGGAGGCTCGCAGTGCTACTCGAGCGCAATGTTAGGCAGCAGAACGTTGGCATTTGAAGAAACGCTTTTACACAAATCAAGCAGCACATCCTCGTTTATTCTTCATTGGAAACTGAACATCGGAAACACGTGAAAATGGTCCTCGAGAGATTGCGTCAACACAAACTTTTCGCTAAGTTGGAAAAATGTGTTTTCAACGTGACTGAAGTTGAATTCTTGGGATTCATATTATCACCTAGCGGAGTGCGTATGGATTCAAAGAAGGTCGATGCAATTCTCAAATGGCCATCGCCATCCTCCGTAAAAGGTGTTCAAAGCATGTTAGGCTTCGCTAACTTTTACCGCAGGTTTATCCCCGAATTCTCTCGAATAGTCCAGCCCATCACCGCCTTGTTAAAGAAAAACAAACGTTTTGAATGGTCTACCGAGGCGGAACAAGCTTTCCAGAATTTGAAGACTAGATTTATCTCTGCACCGATCTTAAAACATCCTCGCCCAGAACTCCCCTACATCGTTGAAACTGATGCTTCGAGCCTTGCCGTGGGGGCAGTTCTATCACAAAAGGACCCAGTAACCAATCAGTTGCATCCCGTGGCATTTTGGTCCCGCAAATTCTCGCCTCCTGAAATCAATTACACTATTACTGATAAGGAACTTCTAGCTATCAAGTCCGCCTTTAAGGCTTGGCGGCATTATATTCTGGGGGCCCGACACACCGTTACTGTGATTACAGATCACCGAAACCTGAAATATTTGAAAACCGCAAAAGCTCAATCCTCTAGGCAACTCGGTTGGGCACTATTCTTTGCCGAGTTTGACTTCATAATTACCTATCGACCTGGTACAAAAAACGGTAAAGCTGATGCCCTTTCTCGGATGGGAGTGGAAGAACATTTGATCAATCCTAAACCTGTACCTATCATTCCCGAACAAAGAATTCTAGGTGTAATCGCCACACAATCCATAGAGGAAGTTAAGGATAAAGCCAGGCTACTGGTAACTCCAGCAGACATACAGAATTGGCATCTGCAGGGAAAGGACTTTACGGTGAAGGACAACCTATTATATTTCCAAGAACGATTATACCTGCCCAGCACAGATTTACAGAAAAAGGTAAACTCTTGTTATCACGATTCTTTAATGGAAGGACATCCCGGTATGACCAAGACCTCGGAAAAGATCAAGCGCTACTTCTGGTGGCCGTCTTGGAAAAAGATATCAGAGACTTTATAATGTCCTGTGGAGTATGCGCCCAAAACAAGAGTCAAAAGGAAAAACCAGCCGGCCTCTTACGCCCTATTGACATCCCGCCTCGCCCTTGGCATACGCTTTCTATGGACTTCATCACCGATCTACCTCCATGCTCCGGATACAATACGATCCTAGTAATCGTGGACCTATTCTCCAAGATGGCGCATTTCATTCCACTCAAAGGCTTACCAACAGCAGCAACTCTGGCCCGAGAATTTCTCGAAAACATCGTCCGACTGCACGGTTTTCCTTCAGTTCTAATTTCGGATCGAGGTAGTCAATTTATTTCTCATTTTTGGCGAAGTTGCTGTCGGTCGGCTCAAATTGATGTGAGACTTTCGACCAGCCACCACCCTCAAACCGACGGACAAACCGAGAGGACCAATCAAACTCTGGAACAGTATTTGCGCTGCATGCTACAACAAACTGAAAAACCTGGAAAGATATCCTTTGGATAGCCGAATATGCCTACAATAACTCTGTCCACTCGGGAACTGGGAAGACCCCGTTTTTTCTTTTATACGGTAGTCACCCTCGAACCTCGGAGTTGGATCCACTCCAAGATCTTGGAACACCAGCAGTAGACCACCTGCATTCTACAATCACCCAAGCCTTTAAGGAAGCCGTTTCTCACCTTCAAAGGGCTAAAGAACAATACAAGAAAGGAGCAGACCAACATCGGAAGGAAGCCCCCCAATATCAAGTAGGAGATCAAGTCTGGTTATCCACCAAATATCTACCTCTAAAAGGACCACGCACAATCAACCCAAGATACCTTGGTCCCTATTCCATCACTACCATAGTAAATCCAGTAGCGGTCAAGTTGGACTTGCCCCCTCACATGAAGATACATCCGGTCTTCCACGTCTCTCTATTAAAACCCGTGCAACCTCAAACCCGACTAACTACATCTCCAAAACCTATTCTAGTTGATGGAGAACTCGAGTTTGAAGTCAAAAGCATCCTGGATTCCAAGATCTCCAAATCTAAACTATTTTACCTGATTGACTGGAAAGGCTACGGTCCCCAAGAAAGATCCTGGGAACCTGCAGAATATGTCCACGCGCCTCGTCTAATCAAAAGATTTCATCGAACATTTCCTAACAAGCCCAAACCCCCGGAGGAGCCCAGTTTGGGAGGGGCCTTGAGGGGGGGTGCTGTCATGATCTCTGCTTCCAAAAGATCAGGACTTGCCCGACTCCCTTGGAAGCAGACCCATAACCCCGGTTCCGAGTGCCAGCCAGTCCCAATTGGGACCTTTTGGACCCTGTCCTGGCACCAGTGGCACCAGGCTCATAAAGATGCCCAGTCCCAGCGCTGGAAGCGCCGGGCTCATAATGCTTGGGTGGACTTACCTGCAGCAGACCATGCTGCTTACTTACCTGCCAGTTGAACCCCTGATCCTCTTCTGTTTGGGACTACTTTTCCTGTTGGGTGGGGCAGGAGCCACTCCCTAGGTTCAGAACACTGGAACTCTTCTGGAAAGCAGGAACTCTTTTCTTAGGCGTGGCTGTGGAAGGAGACACCTAAGCACTACAGGAGGCTATTTAAACCACACCCGATGGATGAATCTTGCTTTGCGTTATTCTGCATTCTCTGCAGCAGAACGCTCATCGTGTCTTCTGCTTCTGATCCTGGGCCTAAGGGAACAAAGGCTTACCATCCTGGAATCCAGTCTTCAGCAGCACCTGTGAAGACAAAGAAAGAACAGGTTAGCACTACGGTCTTCAGTGGCAGCGCATCTCTTACCTGGTCCATCGGCTGTCACCAACTCCTCGCGCTGCATTCCGGCATCTGAAAGACAAAGGCTTACCTACTCTTCGCATGCTCCGGAGGTCTTCGCACTGCATTCCGGCATCTGAAAGACAAAAGCTTACCAGCTCTTTGCACGCTCCGGAGGCCTTCGGCGCTGCATCCCGCATCTGAAAGACAAAAGAAGGTGCGTTTAAAGACATTGGGCAACTTTATTACTCACGTGTCATTACTCCTTACCACGCCGAATCCAGTGGGTATTCAAGCACCCTTCAGCTTCTCTAAAGCTCCGAACTTGTACCTGCAAGATAAAAGGGACAGTTAGTGCGCATCGTGAAGCAGGCTACAAGCGCTTACTTACGTGCTTCCAGGCGCTTCTATTCCTCACGCGGGTTCGATCCTCAACTCTCATCAGCCCGCCATCCGCCATCGCCGGAACCCTGCAAAACAAGAGATATCATTACAAAAGACTTTTAAGACATTTGAAGTGCCCAGAACTTACCGTTCGTGCAGTTAACGACGGACAGCAGTCCTCTGAGGTCAAGAGGCCTGCACCCTTATCCAGTGAAGGCAGATGGAGAGCTCGGCATTCACTTACCTAAGACATCTTACTCTTCGAGTCAGACATACAGTGCACAGAGGTCCAGCCCAAAGAGCCAACCGTGTGTTATACATCACCTTTGAAGATACGGCATTCACCCAGTCAAGACCGGCGCCTCTGCGGGAATCAGGTGAGCGTTACAGATAGCCCACTGGTTTACCTTAACCAATATGTGACTTGCAGAAATAGCTGACCTAAACCCTTTAATGGTCCAATAGGCTTTGCTTTCCTTAAATGAATAAAGAATCCAAGAAATTAACAACCTCTACTGGAGGGGCAAAACTGAGATTGCTCCCCCCACCCAAATACCAATGCACCCACAGACCCCATACTCAGGAAGTGACGGATTTGTGGACTTTGCTCACAATTCCTTTGTCACTGGTAAACGTCTTCAAAAAGGCCTGGAAAAGACCAGGATTTGCTGAAATCTTCCAAACCATGAGTGAGAAGTGGCCCTGAAGAATTAAGTTATGGGGAATGCCGTCTGGGGCCTGTCATCAGATGTGGATACAACAAGAGGGGGTGGGGGTCTAAGAAAGTACACTGCCAACTCGAGGAGGGCTGGGAACCACACCTGAACAGCTCAGGTGGCCAATATGGAGTAAGTACTATAGATGCTTGCCCTCTCCTCATGGAAGGGGGTAATGCATACATTCTCAGCAGGGACCAGTTTTCACAGAACTCATCCACTATCACAGCAACCAGATACCAATGGAAGCATTTGGCAATTTGATCTGTGTCAAGTGTACCCCAGAGGCATTGAACAATGAGAAACCAGGTGCTGTACAGTTTTCAATCTCTCTGTCCTAAAAGTACCTTGAATTCCAATCCACCACTGTATTGGCCAAACCTGGACGATACTCTGCTAGAAATGTTATAACCTTGTCCACTTGCATTTGTCCCCCTAAACAATAGATGTTTGACACAACAATTTGCCTGTTTTTTTACTTGTCATCTCATAGCAAACACGCCTTCTAAAAGCTCAGAATATTTAATAAGTAAAGACCTCTCTTCTGATGACCCCTTCGCCACCCATGGAGATGTCCCCCGCCTCTCTCCTCACAATAGGTCGCTTGCATCTAGCTCCAGGATAATGTCGGAAGAGGGTCCAAAATGTGCACCCCTGTTGAAAACCTCTATGTGCTTGAGCTATGAAACCAATCTCACCCTGGCATCCTGGGACAGCTGAAGCAGCTGGGAATAGGACACAGTCCTGTGGGGTGGCTGGCCTAGAGTCTCTGAAGAGCCCTGTAATGCAGATGAGTTGGAAAGATTGCCTTAATCAAGGCAGAAAGCATTTCCACCACCCGAGCAAGAAGTCAGCTAGATGAAAGATTTTTCTTCAGAATTGTGTGAATCATGTGACATATTCTCTTCATTCTTAACTTCGGAAGGAGAAGAACACACCACTTAGAATCTATATGAAAGTCTAGAAATTGGCTGTTTTGAGTACTGACTTTTTGCCATTTATGATGAACCCTGGAATTTGGAGGAGTGACACGTTAAGCTTCAAAGAAAGGAGTCAGCCCGCGAGTTCCAGCAGTTCAATGAGGTAATATGGCAGCCAGGTAACAGGTGCAGATGGGAAGAGAAAAGGGGGGGGTGCTTCCAAATACACTGACACAAAGAAAGGACTAAAACCTTTGATTGGTGATTTGGTACAAACTAACACATATAGTATAAACTCAGGTACTCCATTTGCATTGTGGCATGCTAACTTCCTAAATTACTAGCAGAGGACTGACGGAGAGGGCCCATGCTATTACTGGGCATACTAGACCATGATGTCTATGATCAGAAAATCAGCGAGCACTAAGGACTCATCTTTACCCTGGGACTCTTATGCCTCAAAGAAGATGTTGGCTCATGAATAACCAGGAAAGTTTGTATGAAACAGCGTATTCGCTACCTAAATAAAGTTATCCTCACTCTACCTGTATGACCACTGTGAGGGGGCACAAGTTGTGCCACAAGCAGGCTCCCACGAGAACCCTGAGGGCCTTAAAACCACTGCAAAAGGGCTCCTGGAGCCAGTCCTGGCGTCATTGGCACCAGGCTCACATGTAGGAAGGAAGGCTGTTCAAACTAGGTCCCATTTGTGTGCATGGACCTTTAAATCCAACATGGAAGCACCCACACAGTCTAGTTCTAAGAACCAAGCCATGCGGTCTAGTGTTTTGGGTGTGGCAGGCCTGGAATACTTTCCCTGTTACTACTTTACCTGGGCTATATAAACCACACCCTGACTGCAGAACACGCTTCGAGTTATTCTGCAACCCGCAGCGTGACGCTCACCGTGTCCAGCTCCTTGTCTTCGGCATCTTCCTGTAATCCTGCAAGAACAAGAACAAGATTATTCTGCCTTATCTGAGAAAACACCATCCAGTACTCAGCATCTCAAATGGGCTGAGAAGAAGAAACATCACTCACCTGTGAGTACTAGCTTAAGGACTTCTGGCGAACTGCTACCACAGCTGCTGTTCGAACATTGCGACCTGCAATAACAAGAAAGGGAAAAAACAATATTAGAACACGCGCTTCCAAAACATCAGATTCCATCAGTCTTACCTGAATTCTATCGCGCTATGCCACGCTTCCATGGAGCACCACAGCAACATCTGCAAAGGAAAAGAGACATATTCAGGTTCACTTTCAATATTAAACAACCGCACAGTGATGTACTTACCTTAACGGATTCCGGGGGCCTGTTTTTCATCGCGCTCTCATCCACTCGCAGCACCACAGCGGCCTGTGAGGAGAAGAAGAAGAAAACACAGGTTAGCTTTAAAAGACAATAAAGGCGCTGCGCTTTGCGCTTTCTCTTACCTAGACAACGTGCCTCTCCATCCGGCACGCCAGCATCAAGACCTTTGCACCCGAAAAGAAGGAGATAAAGACATTAACGAATTCCCACCATAAACAGAACAAAGACTTACAATTAACAAACCTACCTGCCTACCAGCAGATTCGGGGTCACAGCAGGCCTGGGCCCAAGGAAGGCATACTGCACCAGTGAAGCAACTCGGGCAGCTCGCCAACAAACGTCAAGCGCCCCTGCACAAGAAACGCAGGATGGATAGCTCACCCTACGAATAAGTAAGATTCATTATTCAGCACTGGGCAACTACGCATCCAGGGTTCCAGATCTCAGAGCGTTCCTGATGCCCCCGGGGATATCAGGTGAGCGTAACAGAACTCGAAGCCTTTAAACCTTATCCACCTGGGCGTCATGGAGACATCTGAAACTTACGCGCCAAGATACATGCAGCCCGGCAGGAAACCAATACCTTAAGACGAGAGTTAATAGTCACAAAAGACTGTACTGATGAACTAAGCAAACCAGCTACTACAAACACAGGCGGGGCAGGCTCCATTGCCCGGATTCGCCCCATCCGTCGGTACACCATCATCAGTCAATCCAGTACATATAACATTGCCGGGAGCAGTACCCCTGGCACCACCAGAACGGTTTAATGGAGACCCCAGAAGGTACGCAACATTCATGAACCAGTGCCACCTCCATGTTCTTTGTAGGCCTGGGGCTTTCCCAAACGACCAGGCGAGGGTGGCCTTCGTGTTATCATATTTGATCGGAAGTGCCACAGACTGGTCGGTACCTTTAGTGAGCCGGGATGACCAATTACTGCAGAACTTCGGGGGTTTTCAACAGGAGATGGAAAAGTTATTTGCTCGACCTGCTGTCCCTCCGCCAAATGGAATCAAGATTTACTGATTTATATTGCCACCTTTAATAGACTGGTTGTAGAAGCGGGTGGCCAGAAGATAAAAGAACCACGTTGTTTCATTGGGCCTTCGAGGAGACCTGAAGGATATTCTTGCTCAAGTGGTAGACCCACCTAAAGACTGTGCAGAGTTTATCAACCTGGTAGTTCAGTTGGACCACAGATGACAGGATTGAAGAACAGAGCGAAGTAGACTCGAAAATCATGCCTTGTACGTACGTTCAAAAGATAATGTTCAGCGTACATCAGAAAATACCACAGAGCCCATTCAGATTGGAGGAGTACGACCCCCTTTAACCAAGGGTGAAAGAGACAAGAGAAGACAGCTACAGCTATGCCTATACTGCAGTGAATCGGGTCACTACCTCAAAGAATGCCCAGTGAAACCCCCAAGGAAGGTGGTAGGTGCTACAGAGAAAGAAGGTGATGGAAAGGAATCGGAAAACTACCAGGCCCAGCAAGCGTAGAGGTCCGCTTGTCGAGCGAAAAGGATGAGTCACAGACCTCACATTTTGCCCTACCAGCAACCTTGATCAATCACCAATGACCATCACGGATGCATGCCATAGAGGCATATATAGACAGCGGAGCAGTTGGTAATTACATAGATCGAGATCTGGCAACAGAAATGGGAATTCCCTTATGCACAAAACCAACAACTGAAAAGGTAACTACTGTTCACTGTACAGAAATTGCTTCGGGACCAGTAACCCAATGCACAACAAGAATCAACCCTTCTGTGTCAGGATGGACGTCAAGAAGCAATCACGTTTGACCTCATCAAAGCTCCTTAGTTCCGGATGATCTTAGGGATGCCATGGTTGGTAACTCCCAATCCCCACATAGACTGGCGTGCAAAGAGACTGACCTTTTCCAACGAAAAGTGCCCACGCTTGCTACCCGAAATCTATACCACAGCCAAACCTGAAAACTGTTCAAGGAATAGCATCAGGGATCACGAAACCAATGAACACCTTACCAAAAAAATATCAGGATTATCAAGATGTTTTTCAGAAGGAACAGGCTAACACATTACCACCACATAGGCCCTAAGACTGTCAGATCGACCTGACACCTGGCGCACAGGTTGCTTATGGTCGAATGTATGCTCTTACGGAAACTGAAAATCTCCACTTGAAGTCCTATCTGGATCAATACCTGGCTAATGGGTTTATCCGCCCATCAAAGTCACCGTCAGCCTCTCCCTCATTCTTCGTACCCAAGAAGGAAGGAGATTTGAGGACTTGCATCGATTACTATGCACTTAATCAAATCACAGTAAAAAAACGCTACCCGTTGCCCCTTATCCCGGAACTTTTGGACCAAGTCAAGGATGCCTGAATCTACACCAAACTAGACCTCAGAGGAGCATACCACCGTGTACGTGTTAAGAAAGGGTATGAATGGAAAACCGTGTTTCACACCAAGTATGAACTGTACGAATATCAGGTAATGCCTTTTGGGCTGTGCAACGCTCCTGCAGCGTTCCAATACTTCATGAATGATGTATTAAGGGAATTAATCAATGTCTTTCACGGCAGCTGAGCGGGTGACTGCAGCACATTCATCCCCCATCTGGTGAGCCCCCATTGAGGTAGTGTGATTTGTTGTGCTTTTGTTTGATTTTCTTTTTTGCCGCGGATGCCCCTCGCCCATGTGCGGCCCTTCCTGCCTGCCTCCAGTCCCTCTTCCGTGTTCTTCTTTCCCTCTCTCTCCCCCCTCCTTCCCGCCCGCCGACCATGTCACCCACCCCCCTCCTGATTGGTTCTCCATCTCTGTGCCTGGTGTTAGCGATGTGCTGGTCACCACGCTCGCCTCTTTCACGGTGGCTGAGCGGGTGACTGCAGCCCCTTCATCCGCGATCTGGTGAGCCCCCATTGAGGTAGTGTGATTTGTTGTGCTTTTGTTTGATTTTCTTTTTTGCTGCTGGTGCCCCTCCCCCATGTGCGGCCCTTCATGCCTACCTCCAGTCACCCTTCCGTGTTCTTCTCTCCCTCTCTCTCCCCCCTCCTTCCCTCCCACCTCCCATCCCACCACCCCCCTCCTGATTGGTTCTCTGTCTGTGTGGCTGGTGTTAGCCCTGTGCCGGTCACCACGCTCGCCACTTTCACAGCGGCTGAGCGGGTGACTGCAGGACCTTCATCCCCCATCTGGTGAGCCCCCATTGAGGTAGTGTGATTTGTTGTGCTTTTGTTCGATTTTCTTTTTTGCCATGGGTGCCCCTCGCCCGTGTTCGGCCCTTCCTACCTGCCTCCAGTCCCCCTTCCATGTTCTTCTCTCCCTCTCTCTCCCGCCTCCATCCCACCCATCTCCCATCCCGCCCACCCACCTCCTGATTGGTTCTCTGTCTCTGTGGCTGGTGTTAGCCCTGTGCTGGTCACCACGCTCGCCTCTTTCACGGCGGCTGAGCGGGTGACTGCAGCACCTTCATCCCCCATCTGGTGCGCCCCCATTGAGGTAGTGTGATTTGTTGTGCTTTTGTTTGATTTTCTTTTTTGCTGCTGGTGCCCCTCACCCGTGTGCGGCCCTTCCTGCCTACCTCGAGTCCCCCTTCCATGTTCTTCTCTCCCTCTCTCTCCCCCCTCCTTCCTGCCTGCCTCCCACGCCCCTCCTGATTTGTTCTCCGTCTCTGTGGCTAGTGTTAGCCCTGTGCTGGTCACCACGCTCGCCACTTTCACAGCGGCTGAGCGGATGACTGCAGCACCTTCATCTCCCATCTGGTGAGCCCCCATTGAGGTAGTGTGATTTGTCGTGCTTTTGTTTGATTTTCTTTTTTGCCGCGGGTGTCGCTCACCCGTGTGCGGCCCTTCCAGCCTGCCTCCTGTCCCCCTTCCGTGTTCTTCTCTCCCTCTTTCTTCCCCCTCCTCCCCTCCCACCTCCCATCCTGCCCACCCCCCTCCTGATTGGTTCTCCCTCTCTGTGGCTGTTGTTAGCCCTGTGCTGGTCACCATGCTTGCCACTTTCACGACGGCTGAGCGGGTGACTGCAGCACCTTCATCCCCCATCTGGTGAGCCCCCATTGAGGTAGTGTGATTTGTTGTGCTTTTGTTTGATTTTCTTTTTTGCCGTGGGTGCCCCTCGCCCGTGTGCGGCCCTTCCTGCCTGCCTCCAGTCCCCCTTCCATGTTCTTCTCTCCCTCTCTCTCCCCCCTCCTTCCCGCCCATCTCCCATCCTGCCCACCCCCCTCCTGATTGGTTTCTACCTCCCTTTTACTTGACCTCCCTAGGGCAGTACTTGCCCGGCAGCCCCTGCGGCTAAGGGCCCCCCAGACAAAGGGCGGTTCCTACTTGGTGGCTCTCTGTGTCTGCAGGTGTCCGCAGGGGACGCCTGTTGCCTGGCACCTCCCTTCTGTCTACCCTGCTCCTATTGATGATGCCATTTGGTGTTTGTTGTTTGTAAATTGGCCATATCAGTAATTATACAACTGCTTTGTGAAACTCTAGTCGGGATTCTCAATTCTAGCTGTGTTTTTCTCATGTTATAATATGCACTGTTCTGTATTTAAAATAGCTTTTTGAAACCTAGGCCTTCCTCCCTCTATTCGGGATTCTCAATTCTAGCTGTGTTTTTCTCATGTTATAATCTGCACTGTTCTGTATTTAAAATAGCTTTGTGAAACCTAGGCCTTCCTCCCTCTATTCGGGATTCTCAATTCTAGCTGTGTTTTTCTCATGTTATAATATTCACTGTTCTGTATTTAAAATAGCTTTGTGAAACCTAGGCCTTCCTGCCTCTATTCAGGATTCTCAATTCTAGCTGTGTTTTTCTCATGTTATAATATGCACTGTTCTGTATTTAAAATAGCTTAGTGAAACCTAGGCCTTCCTCCCTCTATTCGGGATTCTCAATTCTAGCTGTGTTTTTCTCATGTTATAATATGCACTGTTCTGTATTTAAAATAGCTTTGTGAAACCTAGGCCTTCCTGCCTCTATTCGGGATTCTCAATTCTAGCTGTGTTTTTCTCATGTTATAATATGCACTGTTCTGTATTTAAAATAGCTTTGTGAAACCCAGGCCTTCTTCCCTCTATTCAGGATTCTCAATTCTAGCTGTGTTTTTCTTATAATATACACTGTTCTGTATTTAAAATTGCTCTGTGAAACCTAGGCCTTCCTCCCTCTATTCAGGATTCTCAATTCCAGCTATGTTTTCTCTATTGTCCTATAATGTGCATTCTGTAAGCTCCTTAATCCTGATTGTTGTCATCTTATCCTATTGCGCAACCTGCTTGCCTCTCACTATCACGTCTGTCTACTCTAGAGCCCTGCTCTAGTACCTTTTCCTCTCTCCTCTCCCACCTATTCCATGGTGCTCTCTGTCTCCCCTATCTTCCCTAACTGCTTCTCTATCAACTATCCTGCTCTCCTCACGAAATTTGGTAGGAAGATATGTAAAAAGGACATCCTGGTCTCCAACCCAGGCCTCCTTATTGCTGACACCTACACTAGTGCATCCTCTAAGGAAACTCTCACCGACATCCTCTTTGTTGTTCCTTCGCCAGACCTATGGACCCTTCTTATGGTCTCTGTGCTCTCTCCTTTCGCCTCCTCTCCCATTAATGGTGGCACCCATTGGGACACCCTCCTGGCCTCCTTCCATTCCTCCAAGGTCATCATTAATGTTTACTCAAGTGGGACAGTCTTGGTCCAAGGCCCTTAGGCTAACCTTCACCTCTTTGATAGACGCTTCCCGCGTCTCATCAATTTACTTTCTTCTCCTGCAGTCCCCTCTCCCCTTTCTGCGGTGATCTCGCCTCCCTTCTCTGTCTCCACCATTGCTACCTTGCCTTCTCCTTCCTTCTCTGCTCCCTCTCGGGCTCTACAGCTCCAAAGGGCATACCTCTGACCTGTACCCCTCCCCGGAAGTCCTTCCAGGTGGGCAATCTTCTCCATATTGCCACTGTAAACTCTCACTCTGATGTCAAACACTCGTCTGATATCTTCCGGCTCCTGGAGGAACTTGACTTCGATTTCCTTGGTCTGACCGAGTGTCACGCTCACCTGGCTCCCACAGAGGCGTAGATCTGAACTGGACAGCTGCGGTCTCCACCAATGTGACGCGTAGGGCCGAGATGACGGACTGGACTGGCCCACCTAGCTTCGTTTGCTTGGCCCGTAGGAATATTCTTCTGCAAATGGAGAAAGGGAATTAACCACCCGTGGAGTTGGGCGTAAATCCCCCACCCCCGCTGTTCTCCCCACAGATCACCTTTGATGTCCCCTCTTATAGTCTCACCTGATGGTTTGAAAAGATGAGCTCTCCATCCTGCATTGAGCGCAGGGGCGCGTTGATAACCAGTTGCTTCACTGGTTCGAAGGAATTGGTGAGTTCCAGAACAATATTGACTCCGAAAAGTATGTATTTCGTAAGAGTTCACATGTCTGACTTTCACTCTTGTCCGATTCCTTGCAGTTTGCATCTTGACCCCAGCAAAGAGTTCCTTGTGGTAGCTGACGAAGTTCAGGTAAGGATTAGGCTTATCCTACACAGTTCAATAAAATAAGGCCAGAATGTAACCTGTTGCTTGCTCCCTTATTCAGGTGTGGCGAGAAAATATGAAGTTCGGGAAATAATGCCTCCGGCGGTAAAATCAAGTAAGTCTATTGTGGTGAGAAGAGTTCCCCTTGTTTGTCCCTTTGTCTCACCTTGTTGTCTATTTGTTCGCCTTAGGGGCCGGGGTACGGCGAGGATGCAATGGAGACTGCACTGACCCGTGAAGAGGAATAGTACCCCCCGTGGAAATCAGGTAAGTCTATGGGGGTAGTTACTATTGCCTCTGTTTATTCCCTTGACTCACCTTTGATGTTCTTGTGTTCCCCTTAGGTGCCTGAGTGCGGCTGGAACGTGCAGAAGGATGCGGGGATCGTGAGGATGCTGCGAAGGCCGGTGAATTCAGCGCGGCGCTGCAGCAGGCGAGGCGGCGCGCGTAAAATGCTTCTTTCTTCCAGCTCGAAGGCGCGGTGAATCCGGAATTCAGGTAAGGATCGAAGGTTTTGCTTTTCTTCTAACCTCTTCTCCTTCTGTTCCTCCCTTTTTCTAGGAGCTGCAGACTCGAGGCGGGCGTGGCAGAAGACTGGATGCAGGCTTGCAGACACGGTGAGCATTACGCTGCTGGATGCAGAATAACGTAAAGCGTGTGCTGCTTTTCGGGCGTGGTTTAAATAGCCTCCAAAGTAGTCCCAGGTAAGTATTCCTCCCCAGCCCCACCCGAGTAAAAAATAGTCCCTAGGTAAAATAGTCCCTTCAAAGCCTCATTTGTCTTAGAGCTCTGCAGCATGGTCTGCATCAGGTAAGCTTGCAGCATGGTCTGCATCAGGTAAGTTCTACTCTATGAGCCTGGTGCCTATGGCACCAAGACTGACTTTCCATATGAGCCTGGCGCCAGAGGCGCCAGGACCGCACCCAAACAGCCCCTAGCAGGGGTTTTTGGGCTTGCTCAAAATAACTTGATGCCTGCTTCCGGGGTTGCTGGACCTGGTCTGGTTCCCCGGGGTAGGCATCATGACAGCACTCCCCCCCAAGGCCCCTCCTAAAGTCGTTCTTCCCCGTGGTTTGAGTTTGTCTGGGAAATTTCAGTGGAATCTTTTCACCAATGGAGGTGCATGCACGTGGTCACTAGGTTCCCAAGACCTTTCCTGTGGTCCGTAACCTTTCCAGTCGATTAAATAAAAAAGTTTTGACTTCACCATCTGGGAGTCCAGGATGTTCTTAACTTCAAATTCGGGTTCCCGGTCTATATGGATGGGGTCTGGTGGCTTGGTTAGTCTTGTCCCTGGTTGCACTGGCTTCAAAAGTGACACATGAAAGACGGGGTAAATTCGCATATTAGCAGGTAAGTCCAACTTGACGGCCACCGGGTTGATAATGGCCTTAATAGAGTAAGGTCCCAAATATCTAGGGTTAAAGGTCCGCGTTCCTTGAGAGGTATGTGTTTAGTGGCCAACCATACTTGGTCCCCTATCTGGTACTGTGGAGTATCACTTCTATGCCGATCAGCATCTTTCTTATATTTCTCCTTCGCCTGTTTTAAATGTGCAGTTGCCTCCTTAAAGGCTTGTGTAATCGTAGCATGTAGATGGTCCACTGCAGGCATTTCTAAGTGGTGGGGTGAGTCAAGGTCTGAGGTTCGAGGTGGTGCCCATATAGGGTATAAAAGGGGCTTTGTCCAGTTCCAGAATGTACAGAATTATTGTATGCATATTCGGCGATCCAAAGAATGTCCTTCCAATTACTCTCAGTCTGATGTAACATACAGCGCAGGTATTGTTCAAGAGTCTGGTTGGTCCTCTCCGTTTGACCATCGGTCTGGGGGTGGTGACTGGTCGATAATCTGACGTCGATTTGAGCCAAATGACAACATTTTTTCCAAAAATGTGAGATGAATTGACTGCCCCGGTCAAAGACTAACACGGACGGAAATCCATGTATGCAAACAATGTTCTCGAGGAATTCTTTGGCCAGGATTGAAGCTGAAGGTAGTCCTTTTAAAGGAATAAAGTGGGCCATCTTGGAAAAAAGATCCACAATAACTAGAATGGTGTTAAACCTATTACAAGGAGGTAGATCGGTAATAAAGTCTAACGATAAGGTGTGCCATGGTGTAGGCGGAATGTCAAAAGGTTGTAAGAGTCCAACTGGTTTTTTCTTTTGACTTTTGTTTTGGGCGCAAATGCCACAAGACATCACCTTTCGCCAGGTGGGCCACCAGAATTGTCTTTTAATTTTAGCTTCAGTTTTTGCAATACCTGGCTGCCCCTCCATTAGGGTATCATGATAACGGGAAATGACTAGCTCTTGTAGTTCCTTGTGTGGCAGAAATAGCTGCCCTTGGCAATAAGGCAGGTCATTGGTGACAGAGTAATCCAGGCTTTTCTTTACCCAGTCCTGCAGGGCTGTAGGATCAAAGAGTTGCTGGATCTTTACCTGAATGTCCTCTAGTGTCTGTAGAGTAGTCATGCCAAGAATCCTTTGTTCGGAAATTATAGGTACTGGTTCTGGGTTCACTTCTGCCTCTCCCATCCCTATTTGGGATAAGGCGTCTGCTTTACCATTCTTACAACCTGGTCGATAGGTTATCACGAAATCAAACTCGGCAAAGAACAATGCCCATCGGAGTTGACGTGACGATTGGGCCTTAGCTGTTTTTAAATACTGTAAGTTTCGGTGATCGGTGATCACAGTAATGGTATGCCTGGCACCGAGAAAAAAGTGCCGCCAAGCCTTGAAGGCGGATTTAATGGCTAATAACTCCTTGTAGGTAACTGCATAGTTTAACTCGGGTGCCGAGAACTTTCTGGACCAAAATCCTACTGGGCGAAGCTGGCCAGTTTCAGGGTCCTTTTGAGACAGGCCAGCTCCCATGGCTGGACTGGATGCATCAGTTTCCACTATGTGTGGAAGTTCAGGGCGCAGGTGCTTTAACACAGGTGCAGACGTGAATTTCACTTTCAGCTCTTGGAAGGCTTTTTCAGCTTCTTCAGTCCACATAAAGCATTTATTTTTTCGCAAGAGTGCTGTGATGGGATGTACGACATGTGATAAATCTGGGATGAATCTGCGGTAGAAATTGGCAAAGCCGAGCATGCTTTGTACTCCTTTAAATGAACTTGGTTATGGCCACTTAAGGATTGCGTCCACCTTTCGTGAGTCCATTCGGACTCCCTTTGGGGTCAGGAGAAACCCAAGGAATTCAACTTCTGTGGCATGAAAAACACATTTTTCTAGTTTTGCATATAGTTTGTGCTGGCGCAATTTCTCAAGGACTGCTCGGACGTGCTTCACATGGCAGATTCTGAAGAGGAGTATACTAGAATATCATCGATATACACGACAACACAAACGTCAATGAGTTCACGAGGGACATCGTTCATGAAGTATTGGAAGGATGCTGGTGCATTTCACAAACCGAAAGGCATCACCTGGTATTCGAATAACCCATACTTAGTGCGGAAAGCAGTCTTCCATTCGTCGCCCTCTTTTACACGTACCAGATGGTATGCCCCCGGAGATCTAATTTAGTGTATACAAGCGTCCTTCACTTGTTCTAGTAGTTCAGGGATCAGAGGCAATGGGTATCGGTTCTTAACAGTTATCTGGTTCAATGCACGGTAGTCTATGCACGTTCTGAGGTCCCCTTCCTTTTTGGGCACGAAGAACAAAGCTGAAGATGCAGGGGACTTGAATGGGTGAATAAAGCCAATTGCAAGGTACTGGTCTAAGTATTGGCGTAGGTGAAGGTTCTCTGGTTCCGTAAGGGCATAGATCCTGCTACAAGGGGGTTGTGCACCGGGTATGAGATTGATTTGATAATCTTACGATCTGTGAGGAGGTAAGGTGTTTGCTTGTTCCTTTTGGAAGACATCCTGGAATTCTTGGTATTCTGGAGGTAGTTGCATGACTGCTGTGGTTACTGTGGCCAGGCCTGCGTTCTGATTTTTCTTTGGGTAACAGGTTTGTGCACAATCCGAGAAGGTTATTCTCTTCTCTCGCCAATCAATACAAGGATTATGTGTTTCCAACCAAGGTATCCCCAGTATTATTTAGAACTGTGGGGCTTTGATAAGATCAAACACAATAGTCTCTCGATGCCCATCCTGACCCAATAGTGTCATCTCTGCGGTGGAATGAGTTACAGGCCCAGAGGCAATTTCAGTTCCATCGACTGTGGTGATGACATCTGAGGTGGTTTTTCGGCAGAGAGGTAGATTCATCCTGGAAGCCAATTCATAGTCCACATAGTTTCCTATGGCCCCGCTATCAATGTATGCCCTTACTGCGTGCATACGCAATGGCTGCCCTGGATCTACGAGGACCATTGGTATGATGAAATGCGAGGTCTGAGCATCCTTCTTCAAGCTCGGCAAGCGGACCTCTACGTTTCCCGAGTCTGACTCCATATGGCTTTTATCAGCAGCTCCTACCACCTTCTTGGGTGGTTTAACAGGGCAATCCCGTAGAAAATGCCCAGAAGTTCCACAATATAGACACAATTGCATTTGCTGTCTCCTTTCTCTTTCCTTCTGGGTTAAGGGTCCTTTAACCCCTCCGATTTGCATGGGTTCTAAAGCATCTGTTCCTTTGGGGTTAGCGTGGGTTTTGACCAACACCCGATTCTCAAACTTGGCTCGATCAGCCTTTCTGTTCTGAAGTCTGTGATCTAACTGGACCACTAAGTCTATATATTCAGCGCAGTCTTGAGGTGGGTTCACGACTTGAGCCAAGACATCCTTGAGTTCTCCACTGAGCCCTTGATGAAATAACGTGATTCATTTTACCTCAGGCCATCCAGTTTCCACTATCAACCTATTAAAGGTCGCGATGTAGGATAGAAGGTCCTGGTTACCCTGTCGTAGGGACAAAAGTTTGTTATCCAGGGCCTGTCCTTGGGAGTGCCGGGCAATTAGTCTTTCCATGCTAGTTTGAAAGCCCTGAAAATCCTGAAGAATTGGGTCATCCTGAGTAAATTGACCAATCAGCTGCACTGCCACTGAGATATGACAATACAAAGGCTACCTTGGCTTGATCGTTTGGGAAGGCTCCAGGTCTGCATAAAAAGTGCAAGCGGCATTGGTTCATAAACACGGCGAACCTTTTGGGATCTCCGGCAAAGCATTCGGGTGGAACTAATGGAATATTTCCTGGTAGGTTTATTTGCACAGGGTTACTCGATAACAAAGGAGCTGGATTTTCCCCGGAACCAGGTAGGGGTGCTTTTCCAGCCTGGCTCTGCAATAGTTGCCTAGCAAGGTCATCAGTTCGCTCCTTTGACAAAATCAGTTCTCTCCTAAGAGCATTGGTTTCTTGATGGGCGGAATGCACTTCAGCCCTCAGTTCGCCTAGTAATTGGGCCAATTGGTCAGTATCTGAGGTATCCATAACGCCCGGGTGGCAATTTGTGGGTCGGCTTCGTGTTCTGTTACACTCACCTGGCTCCCACAGAGGCGTCGATCTGAACTGGACAGCTGCGGTCTCCACCAATGTGACGCGTAGGGCCGAGATGACGGACTGGACTGGCCCACCTAGCTTCATTTGCTTGGCCCGTAGGAATATTCTTCTGCAAATGGAGAAAGGGAATTAACCACCCGTGGAGTTGGGCGTAAATCCCCCAACCCCCGCTGTTCTCCCCACAGATCACCTTTGATGTCCCCTCTTATAGTCGCACCTGATGGTTTGAAAAGATGAGCTCTCCATCCTGCATTGAGCGCAGGGGCATGTTGATAACCAGTTGCTTCACTGGCTCGAAGGAATTGGTGAGTTCCAGAACAATATTGACTCTGAAAAGTATGTAGTTCGTAAGAGTTCACATGTCTGACTTTCACTCTTGTCCGATTCCTTGCAGTTTGCAGCTTGACCCCAGCGAAGAGTTCCTCGTGGTAGCTGATGAAGTTCAGGTAAGGATAAGGCTTATCCTACACAGTTCAATAAAATAAGGGCAGAATGTAACCTGTTGCTTTCGCCCTTATTCAGGTGTGGAGAGAAAACATGAAGTTCGGGGAATAATGCCTCCGGTGGTAAAATCAGGTAAGTCTATTGTGGTGAGAAGAGTTCCTCTTGTTTGTCCCTTTGTCTCACCTTGTTGTCCTTTTGTTCCCCTTAGGGGCCGGGGTACGGGGAGGATGCAATGGAGACTGCGCCGACCCGTGAAGAGGAATAGTACCCCCGGCGGTAATCAGGTAAGTCTATGGGGGTAGTTACTATTGCCTCTGTTTATTACATTAGCTCACCTTTGCTGTTCTTGTGTTCCCCTTAGGTGCCAGAGTGCGGCGGGAACGTGCAGAAGGATGCAGGGATTGTGAAGATGCTGCGAAGGCCGGTGAGTACAGCGCAGCGCTGCAGCAGGCGAGGCGGCGTGCGTAAAATGCTTCTTTCTTCCAGCTCGAAGGCGCGGTGGATCCGAAATTCAGGTAAGGATCGAAGGTTTTGCTCTTATTCTAACCTCTTCTCCTTCTGTTCCTCCCTTTTTCTAGGAGCTGCAGACTCGAGGCGGGCGTGGCAGAAGACTGGATGCAGGCTTGCAGACACGGTGAGCGTTACGCTGCTGGATGCAGAATAACGCAAGCGTGTGCTGCTCTTCAGGCGTTGCTGGACCTGGTCTGGTTCCCCGGGGGTAGGCATCATGGCACCGAGACATGGTTCATGGCCAGCTCTGCCACTTGCTTTGACATGCTCCTACCAGATGGCTACAAGACCCTCTCCGCACCCAGGTACAACCGTTCTGGAGGAGGTGTAGCCCTGATCTCCGCAGAGTGGATTCCCACCTCTATCATTCCTATGCAGTCCTACTCCTCTTTCGAATGCCTTGTCTGCAGGCTCTCTCTCTCTCCCAGCCATTCCCTTTCTATGGTGACTATCTATCGGCCACCTAGTCAAATCTCCTCCTTCCTCTCTGAATGGGCGGACCTCTCCTCCTCACGCCTGGCCTCAACCACTCAACTCCTCCTTCTTGGAGATTTCAACATCCACCTGGATGTCTCCTGTCCTCCCTCAGTACTCTTTTGCAACCTCTGCAACTCTCTCTCACTCACCATTCTCCCCTCTGGCCCAACTCACTCTACAGGTCGCACTCTGGATGTTCTGGCTTCATCAGATCTTCCCCTCTCTGTCCCTCTCTCCACTCCTCTCTCCTAGAGTGATCACTTTCTCCTCTCCGCCCACCTCGCCCTCCCTACCCCTCAGGCCAAGCCACCTCCATCACTGCCACCCACCTTCTCGGCCATCCGACCCATGAAGTGCGTGTCAGTTCAGGCTTTTGCCGCCACTTTCTCTCCCCCTCCTCCACCTTTGGCTGACTCTCACCCTGACACAGCCCTCTGCACGCTCCACTCTGCTATATCTGATACCCTTGATATCCTTGCCCCTGTCATGAGAATCTATCTGAAGCCCAAGGCCAAGTGCAACTCCTGCTACTACTCAGACCTCATCACCCTAAAACGCAAGTGCAGGGTGGCCGAGAGGAAATGGCTCGCTTCATGTACACCCTCTGACAAACTGGCCTGCCGCCTGCTCCAAAGGCAATACCGGCTCTCTGTCCTAACCAAGAAGAGATCCCATATCCAAGGCTGCATCTCTGCGGCATCCAACAACTTGGCTGAACTCTTTAAAATCTGCAAGGAACTGGCCAATCCGGCCGAAGTCTCTATCTCTCCTGTCCCTTCCCAGGCCCTCTGCACGGCACTGGCTTCTCATTTCATTTCTAAAACTCAGGACATCCTGTCCTCACTCTCCTCCTATCGACCCCTCCCTCCATTTCCTGCTCTTACTCTGGCCCTTCTGCAGCCACCCCCCGCTCTCCTTCTCTGTCTTTCCCCATTTCTCTGCAGATGAGGTTTCTAGACAAGTCTGATCTATGAAAGTCTTGTCGAAACAGGTTCACCCCTGTTCCTTTAAAACTATCAAGGACCACATCGACTCCCTGGCTCCTGCCCGGCTGATTTCTGCAATCACTCATTCCCCACTGGTATCTTCCCATCCCCCCTGAAGCACTCCCTTGTGCACCTTCTTCTTAAGAAACCCTCTGCCGACCCCTCCTGCCCGGCTAACTATCGCCCAATCTCCATCATTCCAATCCTGGGTAAGCTCCTGGAGAAACCTGCCATCTCCCAGCTTAATCTCCACACTGAATCTGTTGGCTGCCTTCATGACCATCAGTCTGGCTTCAGAGCTGCCAGAAGCACGGAAACTGCTCTCCTGAACATCAGTTAAGACCTGCTCTTCAACCTTGATTCCAACACCCCTTGCATTCTCATCTTGCTTGATCTCTCTTCTGCCTTTGACACTGTCAACCATGCTATCCTGCTGAACCGTCTCTGTGATAACCTGGGTATCACTGGTCAGGCTGTGGCGTGACTGACTTCTTTCCTCTCTGACCGACCCTCCCAGGTCCAACTTGGGTCCTTCCTCTCCGATATCTTTTTCTCTACCTTTCTTGTCCCCCAGGGGTCTAACCTCTCTCCATGGCTGTTCAACCAATACCTGGCACTCCTTGCCCAGCGCATCGCCTCTCTCTGCCCCAACTTTTAGTGCTATGTGGATGATACCCAGCTCATTTTCAGGCTGCCCTCGGCCTCCTCCTCTCCTTCCCTCATCTCTGATTGTCTGTCTGCCATCTAGGAGTGGTGTGCCGCCAATGACCTCTGCCTTAATGCCAGTAAGACTGAGATTCTACTCATCGGCACACCTACTCCCTCCTTCCCTGCAGCTGTCTTGCCGGCCTCTCTTGACCCTCTTCCTGCTCCCACCTGCAAGGCCAAAAACCTTGGGGTCATCTTCGACTCCACACTCTCCTTCTCTCCTCACATCTCTGACGTCTCTAAGAAGTCATACGACCAGCTGCACCCCCTCAAAGGTATTCTTCCTTTCCTCTCCTTCCCCCAGAAGTTCACTGTCTCCAGAGCTCTGGTTCTCTCTAGGCTAGACTATTATAACAGCCTCTATCTAAATCTGCCTGCCTCTACTCTCCGCCCTCCGCAACTTATCCAGAACAGGACTGTGAGACTTGTCCTTGGCCTCCAGCCCAGGGATTGTATCTCTCCAGGACTGAAATCCCTGCACTGGCTCCCAGTGGCTGCGAGGATTAAGTTCAAAACCCTCTGCATTGTCCACAAAGCCTTCTGGGGCCTGGGGCTGCAATACCTTCAACTCTCCTTTCCTAAATATCTTCCCTCTCGAGCTCTTCGCTCATCCGCCTCCAACTCCCTCAGGGTCAGTCGCTTCTCCAAGCAATGAGTTGGTGGTAGATCTCTCTCCTCGGCAGGGGCCTCCCTCTGGAACAGCCTTCCTGCCTCCCTGAAACTCGAGGAGAACCATCTTCGGTTCCGGAAGCACCTCAAAACCTTCCTCTTTGCTTCTGCTTTCTCTCCCCTGCTCCCCTGCTGAATTCTTGACAGAAACTGCACGGGTTACCTGGCCACCCTTTCTGATCCTGGGCCCAGGCCCCCCCAGTTGCCCACCGGCACTGCCTCCCTCACAACCCCTGCACTTGGGGACTGTTTTCTGTATCCCCGCAGTCCTCCTACCAGCACCTATCTCTGCACTTACCTTGCACTTACCACCTGCTGGCCGTTTTACTATTTATTCCACAATCCCATGTACTGCACTTTCCCCTCTCCTTTACCCATCACACTTTTTCCCTTTCCCCCTTCCCATGCACTTACACGATCTGAATGACACCTGGCCTAGTAGGATCGCTGTCTGTTTTCCCTTGTTCCTCCTCCCTTGCCTCGTCGTGCCTTGAAACACTTGTGTATAGGCGCATTATAAATGTCATATCATATCATATCTGTGCCCTGGTCTATATTGACGACATCCTGGTGTATTCCCCCTTTGAAAGAGGTCATGTGGAACATGTTCGCTCAGTCCTTGCAAAACTCTGCCAGCACAAACTGTACGCTAAACTCAAGAAATGCTCCTTTCATGTCACCGAAGTTGAGTTCCTCGGTTTTGTTCTCTCGCCAAAGGGAGTCAAGATGGATTTACACAAAGTAGATGCCATCCTTAATTGGCCGGCACCTTCTTCACTTAAAGGAACCCAAAGCATGCTCGGCTTTGCAAATTTTTATCGCAGATTTAGTCCAGATTTCTCACGGTTAGTCCACCCAATCACATTGTTACTGAGAAAAAACAACAAAAAATTCCAATGGACTGAAGAGGCGGAACAGGCCTTTCAAGAACTCAAGAAAAGATTCACCTCCACGCCAATTTTACGACATCCTCGCCCTGATCTCCCCTATGCAGTGGAAACTGATGCTTCCAGCGTAGTTATGGGAGCAGTTCTCTCTCAAAGAGATCCAGAGACAGGCCAATTACACCCCGTGGCCTTTTGGTCACGTAAATTCTCACCACCAGAACTTAACTATGCAATTACATACAAAGAATTGTCTGCAATAAAATCAGCCTTCAAAGCCCTTTTCAGCAGTAACTATTAGGTGCCAGACATACCATCACAGTAATCACAGATCACAGAAACCTTCAATACCTAAAGTCAGCAAAAGCCCAATCGTCACAACAGTTGCGGTGGGCTTTATTCTTCGCAGAATACGATTACGTAATAACATACCAACCAGGAGTTCGGAATGGGAAGGCCGATGCCTTGTCTTGTATGGGTGTTGAAGAGAAAAAGAACAGTACCATGGACCCTGTTGCCATCATCCCAAGTGATAAACTACTGGGACTCACCACCACATCTGAGTGAACTTCAAGATAAGATTCGAACCTTAATGAACCCCGAGATCTTGCAGAAATGGAATTCCCAAAATGAACATCACATGGTTCTGGATGGATTACCCTACTTCAGGGAACGACTATATCTCCCAAGTAAAGATCTGTAAGAATTGTTCATGTCTGGTTATCACGATTCCCTGATCGAAGGCCATCCATTGCTAAGACTCTAGCCAAGGTTAAACAGAATTATTGGTGGCCAACCTGGCATAAGGACATCGCTCGATTTGTTCTATCCTGTGTGATATGTGCATGGAGTAAATCTCAAAAACAGAAACCAGCTGGCCTCCTACAACCACTGGATATTCCACCGGCTCCCTGGCATACTCTTTCTCTTGATTTTATTACAAGCTTACCTCCCTGTCAAGGTTTTAATACCATTCTGGTGGTTGTAGACCTGTTCTCTAAAATGGCACATTTCATTCCATTCAAAGGACTTCCTAATGCTACCGGTCTGGCAAAAGCATTCCTTGAACAGATTATAAAACTGCATGGTTTCCCCTCAGTCCTAATCTCAGATAGTGGAAGCCAATTTGTATCCAACTTCTGGAGGAAATATTGTACCATGGCACAAATCGATGTTCGATTATCCACTAGGCATCACCCCCAAACGGATGGACAAACAGAAAGAACAAACCAGACATTAGAACAGTATCTATGTTGCATGCTGCATCAAGTGGAAGAGAATTGCAAAGACTTGTTATGGAAAGCGGAATACGCATACAATAACTCCATACACGCCAGCACGGTACAAAGCCTGTTCTACACAATATACGGAAGGCATCCACGTACCTCTGAACTAGACTCCCCCACGACCTTGGAAATGCCAGCCGTAAAGACTCTACACACAAGCATAACCCAAGCCTTCAAAAGGGCAAATGAACATTTACTGCAAGCCAAAGACAGACAAAAGAAATTCTCAGACCGGCATCGAAAGAAAGCTCCCGATTACCAAGTTGGAGACGAAGTCTGGTTGGCATCAAAACATGTGCCCATAAAAGGCACTCTGACCTTTCGTCCAAGATATCTAGGACCCTATACCATCGAACCAGTGATAAATCCGGTGGCCGTCAAGTTAGCCTTACCATCAAGCATGCAAATTCATCTGGTGTTCCATGTGTCTCTTGTAAAACCTGTACAACCAGGAACCCGAGTCTTAACACCACCGACACCTGTGCTAGTTGATGGAGAGCCTGAATTTGAAGTTAAAAACATCCTGGATTCAAAACGTACCAGATCTAAGCTATACTTGTTTAGTGGACTGGAAAGGGTACGGGCTTCAAGACAGAACTTGGGAACCAAGTGAACATATTCACGCACCACGTCTGATTAATAGGTTTCACCTGGGTAACCCCACCAAACCCGGACCGGACAGAAAGGATACCATGAGAGGGGCTTTGGGGGGGGAGTGCTGTCATGACCACGGTGAGGGGGCACAAGTTGTGCCACAAGCAGGCTCCCACCAGACCCCTGAGGGCCTTAGAACCACTGCAAAAGGGCTCCTGGAGCCAGTCCTGGCGCCTTTGGCACGAGGCTCATATGTAGGAAGGAAGGGCTGTTCAAACTAGGTCCCATTTATATACATCGGCCTTTAAATCCAACATGGAAGCACCCACACAGTCTAGTTCTAAGAACCAAGCCACGCGGTCTAGTGTTTTGGGGTTGGCAGGCCTGGAACTACTTTCCCTGGTACTACTTTACTTGGGCTATATAAACCACACCCTGACTGCAGAACACGCTTCGAGTTATTCTGCAAACCGCAGCGTGACACTCACCGTGTCCAGCTCCTGGTCTTCAGCATCTTCCTGTAATCCTGCAAGAACAAGAACAAGATTATTCTGCCTTATCTGAGAAAACACCATCCAGCACTCAGCATCTCAACTGGGCTGAGAAGAAGAAACATCACTCACCTGTGAGTACTAGCTTAAGGACTTCTGGCGAACCGCTACCACAGCTGCTGTTCGAACATTGCAACCTGCAATAACGAGAAAGGGAAAAACAATACTAGAATGCGTGCTTCCAAAACATCGAATTCCATCAGTCTTACCTGAATTCCATTGCGCTACGCCACGCTTCCCAGCATTCTTCTTCACAAACTTTTTAATGCATTGCTTGCAATGCTCAATGGCCTCCAGACCATTTGAGACATTGTGTGGCCCCACTACACACAGGTTCCATGCAAGGGGCCTACCAAATTGTGAAACCCAGAGGGTATACCCCATTCATAGATATCAAGAAAGCCATATCAAAACACCCAGGTATAGACAAAGAGGCCTACCGGCTCAAGTTAAGAGACACCCATCTCAAGAATTGGGTGACCCCTCTGTAACTATTTTATGATGTCCAGGACCTAACTGAGAAATGGCTGCAACCCACCACCTCCTCAATGGCTACCATTACTGAAAAGATAATATTCTAACAGTTTCTGGATTTATTGCCAACTCAAATTTAATGATGGGTACATCAACACCATCGACCCAGTTTGCACGAAGCTATTAACTTAGCAGCAGCATATCATAAGGTGGGAGTATACAGACTTGTGGGAAACAGAGTACCTTCCAGACTGAACCTCAACAACCAACCCAGACCAACCCCCATAGAAGAGAAGGCAGTGAAACAAGAACCCTGAGATGCACCCTTGCCTTAAGCCAAAGATAACCTCAGTGTTTTCGAATGCAGGGAATGGGGGCACATAGCCCGCTTCTGTCCAAGGAAAAACAAGCCAGAACCCATGGAAATCAGAGCAATACAGACCCAGACCTGCATATTGTCAGATCCCTCGACCCCAAAAGCCAAGGCAAAACATACAAGTCATTGTGGACTACGCCATAAGGTACCAAGACCTTTTTCCCAGGAGGGGTATGTCGGACAAATAAATG
Source organism: Ambystoma mexicanum (assembly GCF_040938575.1). Lineage (NCBI taxonomy): Eukaryota > Metazoa > Chordata > Amphibia > Caudata > Ambystomatidae > Ambystoma > Ambystoma mexicanum. The sequence continues at coordinate 686,959,468 of NC_090939.1, forward strand.
TGTGACTTGTTAATCCCATTTTTTGCCTGTATAGGGATACCAGATGAGATAGTCACTGACCAGGGCATGGACATCATGTCCTCTGTGATGGCACAGGTATCAAACATCTACGGATGTCTGTGTATCATCCACAGATGGATGGTCTGGTGAAACGATATAACAAAACCATTAAGCAAATGCTCAAGAAAACATCTGAACCGGGGAGTGAACAACTGGGAAAAAGCACAGCATCCGATATTAATGGTTCACAGGGATACACCTCAGGGCTCCACCAGTTACTCTCCATTTGAACTACTCTTTGGCCAACGACACTGAACTGTGTTGGATATAGTAAAGGAAGAGTGGGAACAACAAGATGAGAAGCCTCTCTCTTTGAGTATGTAAACACCCTAAAAACCCTTGTGAGTACCTGCGTGAACTTGCTGTGAACAACATGAGCTTAGCCCCGATAAACAAGAAGAACAGTACGCTTAGAAAATCTGAATTAGGACCTTTGAGACAGGATACAAGGTCCTTGTTTTACTACCTACTACCAACAAAATGCTGGCTAATTGGAGGGTACCATATATGAAAAAACAGGTTCTGGGCCATGTGAACTACTTAGTGAACAAACACGACCAAGGCAGACCGGAAATAACTATCATGTCACCCTGCTAAAGGAGTGGCACAAGCCCTCAGTGTTGATTGCTCTTATCACCAACTGTCATGCTGAGCCCATAGAACTATTCCCTCAAGCCTCCGAGGCTGGTATCCAAGATGTAAAGTGAAGAACAGACTAAACAGAGGGGGAACAGACCGACCTCCTTGAGAGCCTTGGTGGAGTCACCCGTGTTTTTTCTAACATGCCAGGACGAACCACACTAGTAGAACACACCATAGAGATCGACCCAGATAGGACCGTCAGACTTTGACCCTAACGGATACCAGAAGCCAAAAGAGACATGGTTTGACGCGAAATAAAGGAAATTATAAAGTTGGACATAAACGCTCTAAAAGCCCTTAGCGTTCCTCTATTGTATTGGTACCCAAGCCTGATGTCTCAACCAGGTTCAGTATGGACTTCCAGCAAATCAATGCCATATCGGTATATGAAGCATACCTCATGCCGAGAGTAGACAAATTGATAGAGAAATTGGGGTCGGCACAATACCTCAGCATGATCGACTTCGCTAAGGGCTACTAACAGATTCCACTCTGAGAACAGGACAAATAAATAACTGCCTTTACCAGTCCCCAGGGCCTGTTTCATTTTAAGGTGTTACCCTTCGGCTACTCCCTTGTTTCTCTGCTCCCTAACCTTGCTCTTCCCTCAATCATTGTAAAGCAGTTCATTGCTTTCCAAAGCTAGGTCTGTGCTTAATCAATACACTAATACTAATAATAACAATAATAACCATTGTGCTAAAATAAACACTTTGTTATTTAAGAATATACAGCAATATAATCTACAGTGCTTAATTATTTGTCACCAAAAGTAGAACAAGGGCACAATCACTGAAAAGTATATTGGGGCGCATTATTTTTCCATCCTTTTTGGTTTCTGTGACGAGATAGACATTGGGTAACTATTTACTCTCCTCAGTTTGGTTTGAAGCAGCGTGCAAACCAATCCGCTGGAACAGGTTTGCAAGCTTGCATGCCTCCATGACCAATATTGCATGAAAAGGTGCTAAAATCATTGCTTCCTTTCATCAACGATATCGCATGCACGTGTTTACAAGTGGATTACAAGGGGCCTCGGTCACTAGGGGCTTTACAGATTTATTTACCAGCGAAAGGTTTAGTAATGGCAGGGTGATAATCTGTTGTCCATTTCCACATGGCTACTCTGACACACAAACTACGCATTTACATTTTTTTGAAGGAATAGGCGCGTAAATTGATAGGCAGAAATAGACTGGGGCCTCCTGCGCCACAAACATCTAATAGTAACCTGGCCAATTAAAGAAAAAAATAAGCTCTGACCCTAGCACCTGGTAATTAAAATTGCTAATCAGGACCAATTATCCGGCAGAGCTTTATAGCCGAGTGAAACAGTTTGACCCCTTGCCCACTGAAAGAAGAATGTTTGCTGTCTATTGATAAGCGCTTAAGCAAAGCTGCGTTTGGCTCCCGTCCATTAAGTGGCCACTAATAGGAAGTCAACAAAGGGGGCCTGACATCTGGGGTGGGCCCTTCTGTAAAGGCCAGGTCCTGATTGCACAGGTGCCTGTTGTGCTGCCGAGAAGCCGCATATCCAGCGCGGATGAGAAGTTTAATAATTAACTGAACCGTCCCGTCCGTTCAAAAAGTTCCCTCCCACCCAACCCCCAAAACTAACATCCACCTAATAGTTATGGTAATTGCCACTTCACAAAAAAATTAAGCAAAAAGGTACAAACCTTTATAACGAAGAATTTGTAGCTAAGGTTTCCTAAAGCAGCCCCATATCTTCTAAAATACCATGATTAAACATGTATCGGTACATACATGAAGTATGGAGTTGTATACGATATAGAGAACACATAAAGAATGTTTAGGACAAAGGGGTGTGTTCTAGGTAGCAGTTGACAATCGGCGCAGTCTATCATCTCAACTTCAATGCCATTTTACAAAAAATATCTGCCATATATGCACACCCTGTTATCAAGCACCAAATACTATCAGTAGTATCCGTATTGTTATTATTATCATTGTTTTATTATTCTAATACAAGGCAGCTTGCAAAACCCTTATAAAAGCCTGCAAATAATGTTCTTAATACATGTTTGTTGCGACATCATTACTGACCCATAACAAGACAATGTCAACAGTTATTACACTTCCGTTGTGATGTCACACTGCCTTCCACAATGCCTGATGCTTGTGCCAGCACAGAGCAGAATGCCACCTGTTACTGCAGACCTATTTCAAATTGTGACAACTTTTCACATGCCTTTCAAGTGAAATAGCTCTCTGGACACTTTACTACACCTACTGTTTATGGTAGTTTATTGTGTGCACTGCCGGAGTTCAACAAGTGGGAGCAAGTATCTATCTGCACATTATTACGTATTTTAAAGCAAAAAAAAGTGCATTAGATGCATTTTAGAAAAACTGCTTCACCTGGTTTTCTTCAACACATTAGAAGTTGCACAGGTTGTTTTTATTGTTTTTTTCATACCGATTATACACTGGTATATGCATCGCCAACTTGAAGATCTCTGTTTTGTCACAGAACTCCTCAGTGATTTGCAATGTCCTTTTAAGGTATAGTAGGGGTATTTTATCCCATATATTACTCATTTTGTTTTTGCTTGTATTTCCAAAGAATTGTGCACCGATGTGTTGTGGTGCAGGCAATCTAGTGGCCTTCTAGTAGGGTTCTGTGCATTTAAGGTTTTAGGAGTGTACAATTTCACAGTCTGGGAAAACGCAGGTGCACTGGAGAGGTGAATAGAGAGATCTGAAAGTGGGGTTAGAGGTGGATCCGGGGTCATGGATGGCATGGTGCCCTGCCTCTCGCATTCAAAGCACTGTTGTATTCAGTGCGATCAGGGAACAAGCGAGCAAGAAACACCAATTGTTTGGGCCTGTGCGCTTAAGAAGAATCAATTGCCCGAAGCTGCTTTCCCGTAGCAACAGCAAGAACAACTCAAAGCCATCAGGTTGCTGCCAATACTCATTACAGGTTTCTCATTAATAAATATCCCAAAATCATAGCCAAGGCATAAAGCTACTGTACACATTTGTCACATGTGCAAGCTCATCTCATAGTCTAACCTGATTAGGAGTTTCCTGAGATTGCTTCTGCGTTATTATATACGAAAGAAAATATATTGCTCTGTTTAAAAAGGCATTTGTTTATTTTAATGATGTTCAAATGTGTGTGAATAGATGACAGTGGTGTTATTATTATTTTTATTTGATTTTATTTACATGCATTTGGTTCACATAAACCTTTTGCACAGCAAAACAAAACAAAAAATTAAACCAATAAAAATTCCAGATGTAATACAAATACAATGCAAATAAAGATCCAGATAACACTTACATCAATTACCATGTTGTTATTATACCAATATATATATATATATTTTTGCACTCAAATATTATTATAAAGTAGGTGGATAATCACAATAATATAAAGCAGGGGGCTTGTTACAGTAAACATCAGCCATTACATTCCAAGGGAATTTATTGGGGTATACATTGTCAGTCATTTAATGGTATAGAGGATATTGCCATTTGAAGTCAGTGAAAGTACCTGTGTTAACTCCACAAAAACAGAAGCTACCATTAGGTATAGGATCTAGTGACATGTACCACAGGAGCATGGAGCATGACATTGTGCGTCGAAACCCCAGTATACACACATGTCCACCAGGAAATGATTGCTGCAGACTATACTCAAGAATACAATCTCCCAGCCCTTATTCCACAAGATGTGGCTGCAGGCACCCCCACAACATTGGCCCAAAATCAGCACTCCAGAGGGTGCACCGCAAGACGCTTCATATCCTCTTGAAAATATCTATATAACACCACTTTATATTACATTATATAAAGTGAGATCGTTTTTAGACCGCTTTTACTGTTATTCTCCATTTTCCGTTTTTTTTTATTGGTCAATGGTTCCACTACAATTGCAAAGACCAACAGAGAAAGATGGCTTCCCTGCCTTGAGCCTGATTCTTACAATCTGATGCAAAATCTCCACATGAGCTGGCACCCTTGCACTTGGATCCGCATGTTCTTAGAAATTCTTGGGCCTTCAATGCTCCTTTTAAGTATGCAAAATATGAGAAAGTTCTATTAAATGAAAAGTCTATTTGCAAGATTCCAGAGATATTTGGGAAGCATACAACAATTCATAGTTGACTTTATGTACTATTCTCTAGGACCAGATCTAAGGGATACAATTTATGTTTGACCCATGGTTGATCCATGCACACCATCCTAACCCTGTACATGTAACCCACATACTTTTTAAGATATGTAATAGTATATTGGAGTACAGTACATTGCCAGAGATGGGTTGCTTTTTAGTTGTCTTTAAATAAACGTATGCCTTTTAAATATATATATATATATTTTTTTTTTTAAGTACGCAAAGATAAACTCTCAAAATACAGACTCAAAGGCTTTCTCTGCAAAGAGGGCAATCAGCACAGCTGAGGCATCCAATGGGGTATCGTCAATCACAGAGAAAATCCTTCACTGATTGTGGGTGCACGAGCCTGGACAGTGCAGATTCCAGTATATTGGCCAAGATTTGTATACATTTTTTGTTATCAATTAATAAGATAGTGTCTTAAATTAGACACAGTTCAGTGGTCCTTAAATTTCTTCTGAATATCACAATCACTGCCTCTCACATTTTTGGGGAGGAACATAAATCAGTTATGTTTTCAGATGGCATTTTAGTTTTTCTTTCATGTCAATTGTCCTTTGTTCCAATTCTCCAAAACAAGCTAGAAGAGTTCTCTAGAGCCTCAGGGTTCAAAGTAAAGGACACAAAATGTGAACTATGAAACTTAAATATCGATAATGCAGGACAAAAAGGGATCTCTAAACTAATAAAACACACAAACGATAAGATAATTAGGAGTACACATAAAGGCAAGACTCAAGGATTGGTGCAAACCAAATTATGCCAGTCTGATGGACAAAATGAAGCACAAGATGGCACGCTCCACACATTTAATTCTCCCTTGGTTCGGGAGATTTAGCCTCTTGAATATGAATATGAATATGCTAGAGAAAGAAATGGTAAATGTTTTGTGGAGGGGGAAGAAACGTAGAATATCTTGAAAAGTGTTGTTTGCGGGTATGGAGATAGGTAGAATGGGATGGCCATGTTTCATTGCATACTTTATAATAAGCCAAATATGTATCTTGGGCGAACGGACAAAAAGATGGCCAACAAAACAATGGTAGAAAATGGACAATGTAATAAACGGCAGAAATATGTGAGATATATCTGGCTTTCAAAGGTACACCGAGCTATACATGGGTATACTAGCCCTCACACCAAATTAGTTCTTACGATCTGGGATAAGGTGCCAAAAGCAACCTACCAACTTTTACTTTTCTATGTATTCCTCTTATTTCATAACCAGGTTTTACACTGGGACCACAGGAGGAAATATATATGAGATGGAAACAAAATGATTGCATTTTATTGGTAGGTTTATTTCATGAGAGCAGGGTCATAACTTAGCGGAATGTAAGTCAGAATGTGTGATCCGAAAAAAAGACAGGATAGAGCATTCGCAAAAACAGCACAGGGTTATGAACAAGGACAGACAAAACAGTGTCCTTAAGGCCCCTAATACTATTTGAACAAGCTCTCAAATCTTTCACAGGAACAATGGTACTAATTTCCAGAATAGACAAAACGCTACTGACCTCTGAATCCATAATCCAATGGAAATATAAAGTTAAACAGGGGAGAGAGCTAGGATATTGCCATCGAGAGAAGAGTGGTCCGAGATCTGGGCTAGGTTCAAATTTCATCAAGCTGTGTGCAACATAAATAAATACCAAATACATTGAGTAATAAAGCCTTATATAGAAAGAGGTAGGGGCCATTATCGTGGGATAATTACCCCCTGCCATGTTACGGGAAGGGTCATTATCCTGCGTGATAATGACCCCTCCTGAGGTCTATAAGGCTATTAGCACATTCTAGTAATAGCAATACATTTTTAAAAGTGTTGATGGCGAAGTAAGAACATTACTTTAATAGTGAGTAAATAGCATACTAGTAATAGCAATACATGTTTAAAAATGTTCATGGCGAAGTAAGAACATTAATAGTGAGTAAATATACAAACATCTGTGCTTTTATTTTGTAGTATTTAAAAAAAGTTGTTTTTTATACGTTAAGTATTTAAATTACAAAGTTTTTATACTGCAGCAGGTTTAACATGAGCATCAATTCGGTGTTATGTAAAAGTTCACAATTTGTCGATAAAAAGGGAAAGCATTTGCCCATTTTTAAGCTTTCTCTTTGTTTTGTCTAAAAGGATGGTGCAGCAAAAAAGACCTTCTCAGAGAGGAAGTGTCTTGTTGAAAAATCTATTGCCTGTTGTATTGTTGCTTCCCTGTTTGATTTTCAAAACAGAATGTTCAGAATGCAATCAATACCAGTAGATATTGACTGCACTCTGAACATTCGGATCGGCTTATTAGAGATCAATAACAATCTCCATGTGCTAATAGGTGGTATATGACCCTGAAAGATTGCGTGCTATAAAGGGAGCTATTTCCGAGAACGATGGAGGGAATGTGGAGAGAAAGAAGTCCTATTTCCTGGTTGGTGGGCATGTACGCGTCTTGATTTCTTTTGCCAAGAAGACCAATCAGTGATCAATAAAATTACAGGAAAGTAGGTTCCCTATGATCGATCCAGGAATAATATTGCAAGGCAGGCAGTATAAGAAAATGTATTCATTACACGCACCAAGGGGATGCCTGGTTACTGCTATTCTCCCAACGCAAATCTTGCAATTTCAGAAAACTGGGTGAAGAAGTGCCGTCTATAAACAAACGTTTAAAAAAATGAAGGTTCCCTTCTCTGCACATTCCTGGACTGACTTGGACTGCACAATCGAAATCCTGATACGCGTGTGATGTAAGGTGAGAGGTGCAGTGGGATCGGTAATGCCGGGAGTGTGCCGCTGAGGTGACTGGATGTGTCGGCCGCATATTATTTCTTTCACACTACGGCCCCAATTGAGACCGCAGCGGCACCACCATATCTTTTGTTTTCCTTTCCGGGCCTGAGTTGCACGCATGGACTCCGGGAAGACTGCAGCTATAGTCCATACTGAAAGGTGACTTTCACTTTTTGACTACTTGGAAATGTATACGCGTGTGTCCAACGTCCTTGGACTTTGAGGCCATATCCTTCTGAATCACCATTTCTATACAATGGCACCATTTCACTTATGGACATGCGTGATTTACTGTAAAATGGTCTGTACAAGGGTTTGACTGTGATCCTTTTTTACAGCTCAGGGTCTAGTCATTGGATTTTGGTGACATTTTTTCGTGCCTTATGGACTGTGTTTTGTTGGGATTTATGGCTGCATTCTTTCAGGATGTATCTTTTGGGACCCGTTTTATTATTGTTCTTTTATACGGGGGTGTTCTGATGCATATCATGCGGCGCACGGCTGGTGAAGGTATTGAATCTGCCCGTGGGACATACCATTTCGTTTCCTTTAAAATGAGCCCGGAATTGTTCATTATGCCTTTCTACTGGGGGCTGCCTGGGTAGCGGGCTTAATGGAGATATTTTATGGTTGCACTAGTCCCATGTTATGTTTTGTCAATCCTTGCATTCTTGTATTGTGCTTCTGCATGGTCTCCTTTTATTGATTCTGTCTTTGCTAACGTTGTGATGGTACAGGCGATACCTGTAACTAGATTGTAAGTGTAGTGGGGAAATGAAACACCATGGGCCTGATTTGAACTACCTTTATGAATGCACTGCTCTAATGTTGTGTTCGTTTTCAATTTAAACACAGCACATAGTATGTAGACAAGAGGATCCCGAGAAATGTTGTAAGAGCCCAGCACTGGGAGGTCAAAGGCTGTTGGGATTTCTTTGCTCGTGGTAATAGGGGATATGGGGGCATATCGGTTGGACTCACTTGATGGGGGATTCTTGTGTGTATGTATGATGAGCTCCACCTACTGGGTTGAAACGTGCTGGAGTTGACCGCAAATCATTTTCTTGAATATCGAATTTGTTTCCGGACTGTCTGATATAGTGGTATGCTATTTCTACTTAATTGATACTGTCGAGTGGGAGGTGGTTGGGTTGTTTTATCATCTGTCATTTGTTGCAACTATTTTTATACACTGACAATCTGTATACAAGGCATGTTTATTGGAAAGAAAGTATGTTGGGCCTCATCACCATATTTATAGGGGCCGCTATCTCTGAGGGTTTGCTTTGGTCATATGTGGTGGTGGTATCACTAGATAGACTGTATTTGATCTGAGGAGTCGCAGGATCCATGGACAACAGAGACAAAACTAAAATATGTTATTTATTTCTTTACAAAGCAGGTGGATTATCTTACATGCCGGATAGTGTATTTGATAGGGCTGACTGTGGTTGGAATGCGTGATGTGAACATTGGGTATTCAACTCGTCAGTTTTAACTGATGATGATGTGGAGTTTTGGTTGTTAAAATAAAAAGGAAAAGAGAAAAATTGGCTACACTATTTATTTTAGGTTTCTATTACTGTTTATAGGGTAATGTTGTTGTTGTTACCTTACGGTTAGATAGGTTACAGTTAGGGGAAAGGAGGTGGGTGTACTTTGTTGAGTTTTATTGAAATGTTTAATGGACCTCTATAGAATGATATAAGGGTTAGAGTAGGGATGATTACTACATCATATTTACTGGAATTAGAAATCGGGTGTGGGCTTTGGGGTAATTACAGTTCGAGACTTTGGAGTTTTTGTAAATATTGGCACTCAATATCACCTTTATATGATGCAAGGTGTAATGTCATGTATTTGTTATGGTTTATGTGTACTTGTCTTTGTTATATGTTGTCTTGTGGCTCCTGTACAACTCATGCTAGCTGCAACCCCTGGTGTAAGGAGTGGATTATGGACTGAGTGGTTACCTGCATTCCGGGTGTGACTGTCAATGGATGAATTGAGGGTATGCTCGTCGAATGTTAAAGGTCTTAACATTCCTAGGAAGAGGAAGGAGGTACTGAGCAGGCTGAGGAGGGAAAAGATAGATGTCGCCCTTTTTCAAGAAACTCATTTACTAGATGATTCAAAACATCTTCTTAAGAACAAATGGTATTGTAAGATCATCTTGAACTGTTATGGTACCAAATCAAGGGGTGTGGGTACATTATTACGCAAAGGGCTACTTTTGCAGGTGGAAAAGTAGTGATGGACGAGGATGGGAGGATAATTTTAATTGATGTTAAATATGAGGAGAAACTGATTACAATAGGTTCTGTTTATGGACCATGTGCTGGTAGTGGCACTTTCTTTAGGAAACTGTCATCACTCTTGCGGGAAATTAATGGGGAACACAACATTTTAGGGGGTGACTTTAATTGTGTGATTGATGGAAAAATGGACCGTTCAGCGCAGTGCAGATATACTGCTATGAACGCCAGTCGGGCATTTAGTGAGTTTTTAGATAGCTCAGATTTAGTGGATGCTTGGAGGTTTTATCACCCAAAGGAGAAGGAGTTCACCTTTTATTCGCAGGTTCATGACTCCCACTCGAGAATTGATTACTTCGTGGTTTCCGATAGGTTGGCCGACAAGATCCATAGTGTGACCATTAAGGAAAGGGGAATATCGGATCATTCACTGATGCCAATGCAGATGTGTTTGGGTCAGGAGAGTTTGGGGTTTTCCAAGTGGAGATTGAAAACATATGTTTTACAAGAAAAGGGAGTGATTGATTCTCTGGAGGCATTCACGAAAGATTTCTTTGAAAATAATGTAGGTTCTGCTTCTGAGGTTATGGTATAGGACAGTTATAAGGTGACTATAAGGGGGGAACTAATGAATATGACATCCAGTGTAAGGAAAAAAGGAATGGTTGACCTTAAGAAGTTGGAAGATGAGTTGGATGCGGCTCAAAAAAAATATGCATTATCAAAGAATAATGGGGACAAGATAGTGGTAGGAAGACTGAGAGACAGACTTAAACGGGAAATTGATATTCAACATGAAAAAGGTGTGTTTTTTATGAAGCAAAAGTTTTGGGAACAAGGGGATAAGAATGGTAAGCTATTGGCAAATAGATTGCGTGGCCTTACAGAAAGTTCCTTTGCCCAACGATTGGAAGGTGATAACGGTGAATATAAGACCAGAAAGGGTGAAATATGTGAATGCTTTAGAGCAGGGGTGCACAACTGATTTTGACAGAGGGCCGAAAGTACCTTACACGATGGCTATTGTGGGCCGAAAAGTAAATGTGGGCGGGGCGGTAGGCGGGGCGTGGCAGGAGGCTTTTTAAACCCCCAATTTGTACTAAACACATGGAAAAAGAATGTTTTTGAGGGGTAACGATTTTTATTTGCATTTCAAACTTACATTTTGTACTACACATTTTCCATTGTTATAATTTATTTCTATTTAGTTATTGTATCTCGCCTGTTTAACTTATATATATTTTATTGACCCTAGATACACTTTGCCCCATGTCCCTCACCCCCAACCAAACACTATGCCCCATGGCCCCCTCACCCCCAACCAAACACTATGTCCCATGGCCCCCTCACCCCCAACCAAACACTATGCCCCATGACCCTCACCCCCAACCAAACACTATGCCCCATGGCCCCCTCACCCCAACCAAACACTATGCCCCATGTCCCCCTCATCCCCAACCAAACACTATGCCCCATGTCCCCCTCACCCCTAACCAAACACTATGCCCCATGGCCCCCTCACCCCAACCAAACACTATGCCCCATGTCCCCCTCACCCCCAACCAAACACTATGCCCCATGGCCCCCTCAACCCAACCAAACACTATGCCCCATGGCCCCCTCACCCCCAACCAAACACTATGCCCCATGTCCCTCACCCCCAACCAAACACTATGCCCATGGCCCCCTCACCCCCAACCAAACACTATGCCCCATGGCCCCCTCACCCCCAACCAAACACTATGCTCCATGACCCTCACCCCCAACCAAACACTATGCCCCATGGCCCCCTCACCCCAACCAAACACTATGCCCCATGGCCCCCTCACCCCCAACCAAACACTATGCCCCATGTCCCTCACCCCCAACCAAACACTATGCCCCATGGCCCCCTCACCCCCAACCAAACACTATGCCCCATGGCCCCCTCACCCCCAACCAAACACTATGCCCCATATCCCTCACCCCCAACCAAACACTATGCCCCATGGCCCCCTCACCCCCAACCAAACACTATGCCCCATGGCCCCCTCACCCCCAACCAAACACTATGCCCCATGACCCTCACCCCCAACCAAACACTATGCCCCATGGCCCCCTCACCCCAACCAAACACTATGCCCCGTGGCCCCCTCACCCCCAACCAAACACTATGCCCCATGTCCCTCACCCCCAACCAAACACTATGCCCCATGGCCCCCTCACCCCCAACCAAACACTATGCCCCATGTCCCTCACCCCCAACCAAACACTATGCCCCATGGCCCCCTCACCCCCAACCAAACACTATGCCCCATGACCCTCACCCCCAACCAAGCACTATGCCCCATGGCCCCCTCACCCCAACCAAACACTATGCCCCATGACCCCCTCACCCCCAACCAAACACTATGCCCCATGACCCTCACCCCCAACCAAACACTATGCCCCATGTCCCCCTCACCCCCAACCAAACACTATGCCCCATGGCCCCCTCACCCCAACCAAACACTATGCCCCATGTCCCCCTCACCCCCAACCAAACAGTATGCCCCATGGCCCCCTCACCCCAACCAAACACTATGCCCCATGTCCCCCTCACCCCCAACCAAACACTATGCCCCATGTCCCCCTCACCCCCAACCAAACACTATGCCCCATGGCCCCCTCACCCCAACCAAACACTATGCCCCATGTCCCCCTCACCCCCAACCAAACACTATGCCCCATGTCCCCCTCACCCCAACCAAACACTATGCCCCATGGCCCACTCACCCCCAACCAAACACTATGCCCCATGTCCCTCACCCCCAACCAAACACTATGCCCCATGTCCCTCACCCCCAACCAAACACTATGCCCCATGGCCCCCTCACCCCCAACCAAACACTATGCCCCATGGCCCCCTCACCCCCAACCAAACACTATGCCCCATGACCCTCACCCCCAACCAAACACTATGCCCCATGGCCCCCTCACCCCAACCAAACACTATGCCCCATGGCCCCCTCACCCCAACCAAACACTATGCCCCATGTCCCTCACCCACAACCAAACACTATGCCCCATAGCCCCCTCACCCCAACCAAACACTATGCCCCATGGCCCCCTCACCCCCAACCAAACACTATGCCCCATGTCCCTCACCCCCAACCAAACACTATGCCCCATGGCCCCCTCACCCCCAACCAAACACTATGCCCCATGTCCCCCTTACCCCCAACCAAACACTATGCCCCATGGCCTCCTCACCCCAACCAAACACTATGCCCCATGTCCCCCTGACCCCCAACCAAACACTATGCCCCATGTCCCCCTCACCCCCAACCAAACACTATGCCCCATGGCCCCCTCACCCCCAACCAAACCCCCCAACTCAGCACACACACAAACATGCACCAATACAGACCCAAACCCCCACCCCCCAACTCAGCACACACACAAACATGCACCCATACAGACCCGAACCCCCCACCCCAGCACACAAACAAACATGCACCCATACAGACCCGAACCCCCCACCCCAGCACACAAACATGCACCCATACAGACCCGAACACCCCACCCCCCAACTCAGCACACACACAAACATGCACCCATACAGACCCGAACACCCCAGCCCCCAACTCAGCACACACACAAACATGCACCCATACAGACCAAAACCCCCCACCCCCCAACTCAGCACACACACAAACATGCACCCATACAGACCCGAACCCCCCACCCCCCCAACTCCAAACCCCCACCCCCAACTCAGCACACACACACTCAAGCATGCACCCATACAGACCCAAACCCCCCACCCCCCAACTCAGCACACACACAAACATGCACCCATACAGACCCGAACCCCCCACCCCCCAAATCAGCACACACACAAACATGCACCCATACAGACCCGAACCCCCCACCCCCCAACTCAGCACACAAAAAACATTCAAAACAAAACATTCATACACATCTGACACACATCCGACACCCCCCCACCCCCGCATCTCAACATACACACAAAATACATTCAAATACAAACATTCACACCCCCCCCCACATCTCAACATACACACAAAATACATTCAAATACAAACATTCACACACCCCCCCGCATCTCAACATACACACAAAATACATTCAAATACAAACATTCATACACATCCGACACACACCCCCACCCCCGCATCTCAACATACACACAAAATACATTCAAACACAAACATTCATACACATCCGACACAACCCCCCCACCCCCGCATCTCAATTTACACACAAAATACATTCAAACACAAACATTCATACACATCCGACACACCCACCCACCCCCGCATCTCAACATACACACAAAATACATTCAAACAAACATTCATACACATCCGACACACCCCCCCGCAACATACACACACAAACATAAAGCAAAACAAACCCGACACACAAACACAAACAGACCACTTACCGGAGACGTGCTGGAAGGCAGGCAGGTAAGCGGCAAGTAAGCTGGAACGCTGGAATCGCACTACGACTGGCGTGGTCCAAGGCTGAAATGCCTTCCGGCATCAAGCCTTATGGACCACGCCAGCCGTAGTGCTGGCCCTCCATTGGTGCAGCACACACGCATTACGTGGCTCGTAGGAGCGACGTGATGCGTGTGTGTGCTGAGCCAATGAGGGCCAGTGTTTTCACCGGCCCGGAAGACAACAAAGACTTTCCTAATGGAGGGCGGCCGCGGGCATTAGGAAAGTCTTTGTGCCTCGCGGGCCGGTCAAAAGGGCATGGCGGGCCGCAACTGGCCCGCGGGCCGTATGTTGTGCACCCATGCTTTAGAGGGTTCTATCATTCTTTACACCAGGAATAACAATTTCCATCATTGGATGCCATGAATTCCTTTTTTGATAAAATTACTCTGCCAAAGTTAAATGTGGATCAGTCAGGAATGATGAATAGTCCCATCACAGAAGAGGAATTGTTGGTAGCAATGAAACAACTCAATAAAGGTAAATCACCAGGACTGGATGACCTCCCTGTTGAATTTTACCAGGCTTTCAGTGGGGTGTTGGTGTCATTCTTGTGCACTTTGTATTATGGTTTTATGAGAAATGGAGTAATTTGTCCCACGATGAGAGAAGCATGTGTTGTGGTCCTTCAGAAACCAGGGAAAGATTGTAAAAAGTGTGAAAATTACAGGCCGGTCTCGCTCTTGAATGTAGACCTAAACATTTTTACAAGAATATTGACTAACAGACTGGCTGCATGTATTGGTAAACTGATTGGTAGCTCCCAGGTTGGATTTATGAGGGGTAGGTATGGATATGACCACATTAGAACGTTGATTGATATAATGGGACTGCCGAATAGAGAATCCAAAATACTTTGTTAATTTTTATGGATGCGGAAAAGGCCTTCGATAGGGTTAATTGGTCTTTTTTATATCATACCCTTAGAAGAATGGGTTTTGGAAACACGTTCATAAACACCATTAGGTCATTAAACTCTGACATTAATGCAAAGGTATGGGTAAATGGAGCGATGTCGTCTTCATTTTTACTATCTAGGGGGACCATACAGGGATGTCCATTGTCACCATACTTGTTTAATTTAGCATTGGAACCACTCATTGTATACCTAAAACAAGAACAGTGTCTCCATGGCCTTCGATTTGATAATAGTGAGGTGAAGGTTTTGTGTTATGCTGATGACATGACTATTGTTTTGTCTAATCCAGCGGAGGGTTGCGAACAACTTAAATATATGTTTGATGAGGTGGGTCAGTTATCGGGCCACAAGATAAATTGGGGAAAAAAAGTGGTTTTCCCTCTGGATGTTAGCCTACCACGAAATGTTTTGGGTTCCTGGGATTGTCGCTGGAAAGTGGGTGCAATGAAATATTTGGGTGTTTACATGATTCGTGATTTGAGAAGAATGGCTGAATTCAATATATCGAAAGTATTGGAGACTATTAAAAGGGACATATTAAAATGGGGACAGCTGAAGATGGGATTATGGGCTAAAGTTAACGCTATTAAAATGGTACTTTTGCCAAAGATACTTTACATTCTACAGTCCATTCCTTTGAAATTTATGAAACAGGTGATCTCCTCTATTGATAAGGTTTTCCAGGGATTCCTTTGGGGGGAAGGTAGTAGAGCAAAAGTGCCCAAACACATTTGATGCGTCCTGTGAAAGAGGGAGAATTTGGATATCCGAACCTGAGGAGTTACTGCACTGGTTTTGTCTTGAAAAAATCAACTTCTTATTTCTCTGAAATCACTAATTATGTTCCAAATTGGCATATTATTGAGCATACTCAATTTTCACCTTATGCACTGAGCGAGGTATACTCCATGTCTAAAATGCTGAATTTGAAGGCGAAATTGCCTACTATATGCGCTACCAGAGAGGCCTTACAAAGTTTTATGAAAAACAACAGGGACAATATCTGGATGCATTATGACGTGTCTTTGTGGCATAATGTGGGGTTGCAAAGGATGAATAAATCTTTATGCTGTTAAAGTTGGATCAATAAGGGCATACTTAAGATTCAGGATGTGTGGCAAAATGGTCGTATGATTCCGTTTGACCAGTTCAGAGTAACCTTTGGGATTGGGGGTAGAGAGTGGGAACGTTATAGGACTTTAAAAACCCTTTTGATTGAAAGAACGGGGATGTTGGAGGAAGCTATGACTGAAAGACCCCCGATGTGTGAGATTGTTCGCTCTACCCCGCATACTGTATTCACGTATACTAATTTGATGATGATGGATAGGTCGGAAGTGGAGGACTGGGACAAGCTTCGCCAGGCTTGGATGGAGGATCTTGACATAGTTATCCCTGTGAAGGAGTGGGAATATCTGATTCACATGGGGGTACGAGCGAAAATGGATCTGGGGCTACGATACTTTAGGCAGAGGATTCTTTACAGGTTATATAGGACACCGTATAGGATGGCTAGATTGGGTCTTTTGGAAACTGATTCTTGTTGGGGATGTGGATGTGGCAGTGGTACTTTGTTGCATATGATGTGGGTATGCTCAAGAGTGTCTGACTTTTGGTCTGATGTATTAGATAGATTGGACATTGTGGTGGGGGAGCAACTTTCACGTACTTTCTCTTTGACAATTTTGTTATCAAACAGAGGAAGGGGGGTAGTGCTAGGGAACGAACAGACTGGATCAATAGAGTTTTGGTAGTAGCGGCAAAACAAATATTACATGTATGGAAGTCAAGAAAGAAACCAAAAGTGGAAGAATGGTTATTGGATGTACAAACCCTGTCACACTATGAAAAAGTCATGTTTTTGAAACAGGGTAGGGAGGGTTCTTATTCCCGACTTTGGAGGTGTTTTGATTAATTGTACAGTTCAAGGTCCAATACCACGTATATATTAGTCTGGTTACATCATTTGGGGGGTTGGTTTAAGGGTTATTTGGAGTTGTCTGTTGTGCACGTCGATGTTGTCTTGTCTTGTCTTGTTTGTGAAGCGTCAAAAGTTGATAAACAGATTGTAAATTGGCATTTTGTGATTGCTATTAATTTCTTTGTGTTCATGTAATTGAGTATAGTACTGTATATTTTTTGAAAATGTTATGATTTTTGCAATCTGGTTGCATTGTTAAGATTGTAAGATGTCATTGCTTTTCTGTCTTTTGTGTGTTATTCAAAACAACAAATAAAGTGGGTAAAACATTTTTTTTAAAAATAAATTAAGGTCGTTGATGGAGCAATTATCAGGAGCTATCCAAATAGAGAAATCTCATTTTTGGGGGACCTGTAATCCATTGTTAGAATACATCTAATGAGAAAACACAGAACTGGCATGTCATGTCCCACTAGGTTGAGAGAGCTGACATTGTGTGTTCCTCAATAGAAATGGTACAGTGGATACATTATAGGACATGAACATATGATATTACGTTCTCACAAAAGGGACTACTGGAGATTTGATCTGTGATAGGGTTGGGTAGCCGGGGATGAGAGGGCTTTAACACATGGAAGTCATTGATTTGGGGATTTTGGTTTACCAGACATACTAGATAGCAACTGTAAATCTATTGCAAGTGACTTGAAAACCTAACCAGAAACGTGTTCGAAATCACTTTAATTGAGCAGGGATGTACAGGCAAGAAGCTGCACCAATGTTACTGTTCCAAAGTATATGCTGGAAAAACAAGATGAAAGAGGTATCATACAAGTCAATAGTGACCCAGAAAGTGGGCCTGGGATTTAGGGCCTCTTCAGAGTACATTGTACTTGTTTTTAGGATGCTCAGTCGCCTTGTATCAGGCTTCTTGGTGCTTTAGCTGCAGTCAAGACAATGGTCTGAGTTGATATGTTACCGCCAGTGGTAGGCATTGAGTTGGTTCGATGGTACAAGCTCCTGAAGGGCTGAGTCAGCGTTAGATGATGAAATTATATTTTGCAATGCTTCGGGTAGCAGCCAAGCCATGACACAATGATAGCTTCTGCTGGGTCGAGTTGGTGCTCGCAATGGTGAGTTTGATGACTTTCAGCAGGTAAATTGGTGCTCAAATCGATTGCTCCCTTGAGGGTCAAGTCTGCAGTTTAGGTTGCTTGAGAAGGTCCATTACATTGGGTCAAGCCAGCATCTGTGTGGGTTGAGCTGCAGCAAGCGGTTTGAAGTTCTCTTGGAGTGCCAAAAGCAGCACTGCAGGTTCTATGGTGGCTCAAAGGTTTCGAGCACAGTCGAAGCAGCTCAAAGACAACTTGAATTGGAAAACATGATGGCCTGGGCTTCCTGGGTGCTATTGGTCCCAATCTATGGTCTCTAGGACAAGGTGAGTCCTTCTAATGCACTCCCAATCCAGGAAGCTCTGGTGACACAGGGATTCCGTCACCTACAGTGACAGGGTCATAGTTCCAACACAGCCAGCAGTTCAAGCCTTAGACCAACAGAAGTTTGCCCTCAATGTGCCCTGGTAATGCTTAGGTAGCACAGCTTTCCTCTTCCTTGCATGCCTTCTGTTTTCACCTCTACGGCAAAAGACTCTGGAGTGGGCTGCCATCCAAACAGAGGTCCAAAGATCTATTCTCCTTATTACTGTAGTCCAAATTATAATCAAGGAACAAGTGTGAGCCCCTTTACTTATAAAAGCCAAATGTCACAGTGGATTTGCCCAAAGCAAGTCTGCAGTAAAGAGTCCACCCCTTTTGATATAACAAGTTAACCTTGATTTCTGACATGAACCCCAGAGTGCATTGTACTGGAGGACATGAAGGGGGCAGGAAGAAAGCCAAGACGATAAAACTCTTTCTCAGGCCACCTTCCATATCTGGCTACACTGACTCCACCACTTCGACATGCCTGCTGACTGCATCTGGTGTACATCACCCTGGTGTGAGGCTAGCTTTCTTTTGTCGTGCTGCTTTTGAAGCACCAACAAAAATGACAAACCAGGAGCCCTACTTATTATTTAGAGCTTACCCTATCACCATACTGATGAAGGCAGATCATTAATTTAATTTAGATCAGAGGTGCAGAAGTTAAATTGCTATCTCTGCCTCTGGACTTTGGGTCTCAGCAGCTGTCAGGGGTACACAGGTTACCTTTCAACCTTTCCTGTGCCACTGCAGAGCAGGGCTCCAGATGTCAGGAGACAGGTATAGCAAAGACTCCTGGCTGCCCTATGCTTTTGCCATGGTGCTTCTATGGAAGGGGGGTTTGTTTAGCCAGCCTCCCTTTAAGAAACAGAACTACATGCATCATTTTATAATAATACCAATAGAAAAGCTAGAGCTTTCACACCCTAGCGGAAGGCAATCTGCCTCAAGCACATTGCTTGGCATTGCTCTGAACAGCTTCAATTTAATTGTGTTTAACCTGTCTGCCCAATTGTAGAAGGGGGCCAGCCAAACGCAAATCTACCAATGGAACCAGATCAGCTTTAACTGCTGAGCCATGTCTGATCAACATAGTAATACATATCACCCCAGATATCTTTTAACCTTACACAATGTCATCAGTGGGATGCAGCTTGATTTTGTAGCCACAGAGTAAGGCACCCACATCTGGGCATGACCCTTTCCACTTAGGGACACTCGCAGTGAATACTAAAAACGGAAAAATGGAAATCTTTCAAATAAATGCAACCTCTGGAATTGCTCTGTGCAGCTTGCATTTGATAGGGGCCAGCCATGTGTAAAGCAATCTGGGTGTTGCCACCTGTGTAAGAAGTTCCCCCTGAAATGCTAGGCCAGGTCCCCCTGCATGGTAATCCATGAAGACCCTGTAATTCTGGATCTCACTGGGTGTCATCAGCGAGTTGCAGCTTTGTTCTCTAGGCACAGCGAGCAAGGCACCCATGTCTGGGAATTCATCTTCTGACTTAGGGTGCCCTGTATTAGATACCAAAACGTAATGAATCGAGTGTCATTGAAATGGGCCAAGCTCATTACAATCCCTAAGGGACACGGCGCAAAAGTTTCTGAATACTCCTTACAAAACTCTGAGCCAGCCCATCATTTGAAGGAGTCTTGGTTGTCTGAAAGGCCTTAATGCAAGTCTTTAATTCTCACTCAAACATCCTTGACATGTACTGGCCCTCCAATATGAGCTAAATCCCACCATATAAATTAACCTGCCAAATGCATTTGCTCCTAGTTTAGGGGAAGGAGACTTACATCGCAGGGGGACAGACGAGTGTAGGAACAGTCAGGAATGACGGTAAAAGAGAAAAGGCAAAGGTAAGTAGGTAGTAGGAGCGGAGGGTAGGGGAATCCATCTGCTCACTGCGTGATGCAATTTTCAGATTCGGTATAACGGGGTGTGCAGTGATCAAGTAGATCCAAATACAAGCACTCCAGTGATGTGGTCTGTTAGGAAAGATTTCGTTATTGTAGGGAATTTTCCTTCCATGTGGCAACCCCTAAACTTTTTGCTATTGTTTTTAACCTTGTTCTTGACTTTGCCAGAGAAGTACAGCCTTCTGCCGCACTTCTCTGGGCTTTCGCTCCTTTCTTACGGGGAAACTGACATGCCCTTAAGACAGTCAGTACCGGGGAACGTGGTTTCCCGTAGTTTCTTTTATCGTGTCGCAGCTTTAGTGCAACACGACACAAGAGGGCACTGTAAGCTAAGTTACAGCTCTCTTGGGTCTCTAGCCTTCTACAGGCCCTAGATACTCTTTTAGAATGGTATTTGATCGGTGCAAGTCATTCAGGGACTCGAATGGTGGCAGCGATCGTTTTGTTTATTTTGAGCTCCTTTTGGCGTTCTGAGCACGTTTTTGCACTGAACCCAAAATGGTGGCCTGGCTCCCAAAATGGCCAGGCCGCGAGGCTCCTTTGTCTTGTCCACTGACCGTCTTGCTCCCTTCACCTTCCCCAGGTCCGGCGACCCGGGGCCTTCCTTATTTGGGCATGTACTTTCCCGCGAAACGTGGTTGCTTTCGCGGGCTTCTACATGTCGTTTGTGTGCCTCCAGGGTGTGGGCTGGGATGTCTGGTCCCAATACACATCCTGGGTGCCAGAGAGTCTAGGGTGGTGTGAATGCCTGGGACCACCGTGGTCCGTGATTGGTCCACGTATGGTATGTGTTTTGATGAGCGGATCTCCCATTGGCTCCCCTCCGTTTTGGCGCGAAGGGAACCGTGGATAAGAGGGGGCTGGAAACACCACTACCATGTCGATCTCCTGAGTTCTCACGAACGAAGGAATACAGGAGCCAAGTATCCTGCAACTACGAGGCTGGACCGAGGAATCGCTGGTGACCCGCTGAAGGAATCCTCCTTTGCACTGCTGTCGTCCGGAGAGCCCCTGTCCTCCTTTGATCGAACCAGAAGGCCTGTACTGGTGCTTCGACCTTTGGAATAGCAGGAACAGCTATTCCCGGCATCTTCAACCATCTCCTGCCAAGTAAGCCTTCGGAAGCGTCTCTGGGCCATCCAGTTGACTGACCAGCTTACAAAGGAGTTTGGCTCTGCAACCGCCGCCAGGTTGTGTTGTATTGCGAGTCCTTGTCCCTCTCCCACGCTTCGTACGCTTGGCGTCCCCAGGTCTGAAGGGAGGAGGGTTCATTTGGCTCGAATACACACGGCCGCTCCGTTGTCCTGTGCGGCAACAAAACTGTGCCGGTTTCGTCCATTGGGACGTCTTTTTGCTCTACACGACGACAAAGCGTTCCCTGCTCTTCTGAACCTGCCAGCTGCTGAAACTATCGTGGAGAAGCCTGGGTCTGCTTGCTTCGGGGACCGGTGAGTAGTATATCTAGGATCTGGTCGCCCTCCTGCAGTATCCCATTGCTTTTCCCTGCTGTGTAAAAACAGCACCCTTTTGCCGCGCTCGCGCTCTGCTTCTGCCCGCTGTGGAGGCTGCGCTTGAGTTGCGGAACCTGTTCTCCTTCTGCTGTGCACTAACCCGAACTGCCTGACTTCCTCCGAAGAGCTTCCCCTTTTGCCCGTTGGCACCGGCGTGGCAGGTACTTTGAGCACAAGGCTCCACTCTTCGCAGGGCTCGGACTTCCATCTAGTTAGGTGCCTATGAAGGCGAACTGAGTCGAAAGCATTATCGCACTGCCTGTTTTCCTTCCCTGGCAGGTGGACTACATATTTCGTGCTTTAAACGCTTGCGACTGTGTATTTGTATATATATTGTGTTGATATGGTATGTGTTGGTTTAATATTGTGATATTGTGATTTTCTCGCTACGGTCATTATTTTAAAGGCCTTAAAATAAATGTGTATCTATTTTTGATATAACAACTGTTTGGAGTAGTTTGTTAGCGCTCTTGCTTTGTGTGCTCATTGCGGGCTTTCAGTCACCCTCACCCCTCTTGAGACCTAGTCTTGACCGCCGCGATCGCTACCTTGATTGGTCTGGCTTGTCCAGAGGTTACCCTGTTCCAAGTAATTAGGTTGGCCTTCTGAACTTCTGCGCCACCAGGACAGAGTTCAGAAATCCGTCTTAACAAATTGGTGTACAGCGGTGGGATACGACTGAAGGTATCCAGTGTTGCGCTCGAACTAAGGCATTTCAGGTTATTCCAAACAGTACACGTAGTGAATTGTTATAGTATAACTTTAAAAAGGCCATAGTCCTATCAAACAGTATGGAAACAAGTACGTTGTTAACTTTAAATGCTTCCAAATCAGAAACGCTGAAAAAGATGTGTGCGGAGAGAGGTGTTTCCTCTCAAGGCACGAAATTGGAAATGATCCAAAGAATCGTGGCGTGGCAAGAAGCGCAGCTTGACGCTATTACTTCTGAGGACAGTGCGGAAGGTGGTGGGGCTGCTCTCACTGGTAGAACCGACGGTTCTGCCGCCGCACTGTTCCACCGCGACCACGAGGACAGGGAGGACGAGCTGTCTAATGTTTCCTCTGCCAGTGCTGATGGGGAGGCTATGCTTGAATTCAAGAAGCAAGAGCTGCGGTTTAGGCAGCAGGAGCTTGAATTCAGCATAGCCAAACTAAAAATCGAACAGGCAGAAAAACAAAAAGACAGGGATCACCAGTTGGAACTGGCCAAGCTTCAGGTTGCAAATGGATCCAAGGGTCCTGGACATGGGTCTGGGGCCTCCTCTCATCCACGGTTTCCAAAAGATCTGCTCAGTGTGTATGAAGAGAGGAATGACATTATGGACTGGCTGAATGCGTTTGAGTATGCATGCGAGGTCCAGGAAGTTGACAATGCTGATAAGATTGCGTGGTTGCTCAGTAGACTGCCCCATTCTGGCTGTAGTGCCATTATGGAAATGTCGAAGGCTGAGCGGGCTGATTTCGCAATGTTAAAGCAGACTCTCATTTTAAAGTTTGGGAAGACTCCGGCCCAATATTTAAAGCGTTTTCGAGAGTATAAGAAAAAGGAAGGTGGTACTTGGGTATCTTATGTCGCTGAATCTTTGAAAAACTTAACTGGCTGGGTCGAAGGCTATAAGGTTTCTACCTTCGACGGCATGATAAATCTTGTCATGCTGGAACACATTTTTGCTTCTTCTTCCCCGGAGCTTAAGCAGCATTTGGCCGATTCGAAGGAGATAGATCCTAAGAAGCTGGCCATTGCAGCAGACTTATGGGTGTCACATCGAGTGTCCCATAAGGACAAAACTCATCCTGGTAAGCAGGAGGAGGGGAAAAAGTCCAAAGATATGGAGGGTGGGGAATCTGCTAAATCTTCTTCCCAAAAGGGCCACAAAAAGAAAAACAAGGGTAAGACACAAGAGAACTCACAGGGTAGTGGAGGTGCGCCTCCGAAACAGAACTCTGGTTACAATAAGCCTCCCTACGTAAACAGACCCACTGGGGCTTGTTTTTCTTGTGGAGCAACTGACCATGTGAAGGAGGATCCCCGTTGTAAGGTTAGACCTTTGGGGGTCCACTCCGCTAATCTGGCCTTCTCCTCCTACGAGGAAGAAGAGATTACAGGAGCATCCTTCTCCTCGGACTCATTTCCCAGCGGAATAGAGGCCGAGGTAGTTTTAGTGTCCCTGGGTTCCTGGGAGCCTAAAGTCGCAGAGGCGTATGCTAGGATTCCGGATAATACCAAGCACTACTTTAAAGACAGTGTGCTGATCAATGGAGTGGATACTCCAGCTCTTAGGGATAGTGGGTGCAGTCGAACTGTAGTGGATTCTACCTTGGTAGACTCAGAGGAAGTTGCCAGAGCTACTCTGATGCCCACTAAGTTGGCTGACGGCCCCCTCCGTATGTTTCCCGTGATCCCTGTTAATCTAACGTTAAATGGTACAGCAGTCAGGATTCCAGTGAGCATTCAGAGAAACGTCCCGGGAAAGGTCTTATTAGGTAATGATCTCAGAGCTTTAGGGCTCGTAGGAGACACTGCCGAACGACCCTACACACGGTCTCAAGCACGGGCAGCATTGGCCAAGTCCAATACGCCGCCCCAGCCAAAGGGGAAACCCAAGGCGAAAGGAGTCTACAAGTCAAAACGAGGGAAAGAGAATATTCCCCCGAGCTCGCCTACCACTGCGGTGGAGGAAGTTGGTCAATCGCCCGAGCCTGACGAGGAGGTGGCGATGCCTGAAGTATTCGACCCCAACGATCATCCTGAACTAAAAGACTTGTTAGTTGAAGGAGGTCCTGATAGGGACGAATTCAGTAAAGGCCAACGTGAGTGCCCATCTCTGGAAGGCCTAAGGAGACAGGCCTGCTCCCAGCTTGAGGGTGAACCTCCTGGGAAGCATAGGATTTATTGGGAAGGTGGACTCCTGTATAGTGAGCCCACAGAGTCTACAGAAGGAGACCATAGGAGGTTGGTGGTTCCCCTTGCTGTTAGACCCTTCCTCCTGCAGTTGGCGCATGAAGTTCCCCTTGCTGGTCACCTTGGTATGAAGAGGACCAAGCAAAGGTTATCCATGCACTTCTACTGGCCCAAGATGGGGGTGCAAGTAGAAAGTCACTGCAGGAGTTGCGCCTCCTGCCAGTTGTCTGGTAAGGTTGGCGCGACAATCCAAGCTCCGTTGGTACCGCTCCCAGTTGTGGGGGTACCATTTGAAAGGGTAGGGATCGACATCGTTGGTCCCCTTGACCCGCAAACATCCTCGGGCAATAGGTTTATCCTGGTGCTGGTCGACCATGCAACCAGGTATCCTGAGGCCATCCCATTGAAAACTGTAACTGCCAAGTCAGTTGCAAAAGCTTTACTCGGCATATTTACTAGGGTTGGCTTCCCTAAAGAAGTTGTGTCAGATCGTGGCAGCAACTTTATGTCGAAGTATATGCAGGCTATGTGGAAAGAATGTGGGGTCACCTACAAGTTCTCTTCTGCATACCACCCCCAGACCAATGGTCTGGTGGAACGTTTCAACAGAACGTTAAAGAGCATGATTGGGGCTCTGGAGGAGCCCCAGAGAAGAAAATGGGATCTTCTTTTACCATGCTTGCTGTTTGCCTACCGAGAGGTACCACAGGAGGGTGTTGGCTTCAGCCCCTTCGAACTTCTGTTCGGTCATCCCGTACGGGGACCCTTAGCCATTGTCAAGGAGGGATGGGAGATGCCCACTCCCCCTGTTACTACCAATGTAGTTGACTATGTGCTAGGGCTCAGAAAACGGATGGTACTTCTGATGGGCTTGGCTAGTGATAAATTGAAGGCAGGGCAAGCGCTGGTGAAACATTGGTACGACCAGAAAGCTTCCCTCATCAACTTTACACCTGGTCAGCAAGTCCTGATCATGAATCCAATAAGGCCTCGCGCTTTACAGGACAAATGGTCAGGCCCTTACACAGTGGTGGAGCCCCTGGGTGAGGTGAACTATTTAGTGGACCTTGGAAGGCCTGGACAGGCTCCAAAAGTGTTTCACGTAAATAGGCTGAAGGCTTTCGTCCCAAGAGTCGAAATCGCAGCACTGCTACTGGCGTCAGACGTTGAGGAAGAGGAGTCTGAACCTCTCCCCGACCTGTTCCACAGCGGTCCTTCAGATAGCTCCATTGAGGGTGTCCGAGTGGCCCCTCACCTGACTTCTGATCAGCAGGCTGAGGTGAAAAGTTTGCTTAGGCAGTTTTCCCCCCTGTTTTCACAGTCGCCTGGTTTGACACCTTGGTGCAAACATAACATTGACACAGGAGACAGTGTACCTACCAAAAGTAGGGGATACAGGATGTCAGATAAAGTACGGTCTTATATTAAGACCGAGGTCAACAAGATGTTAGACCTTGGGGTGATTGAACCCTCTAGTAGTCCTTGGTCCAGTCCTGTGGTTCTGGTTCCAAAGGCAGGCACTTCTGAATTGAGGTTCTGCGTGGATTACAGGGCTCTGAATGCTGTCACCAAGACAGATGCCCACCCCTTGCCTCGAACAGATGAGCTGGTGGATACTTTGGGTGCCTCCAAGTACCTCAGCACGTTTGACCTCACTGCTGGCTATTGGCAAATAGCGTTAGCAGAACATGCCAGGGAGAAGACAGCATTTTCTACTCCAGACGGCCTTTACCAATTCCGGGTAATGCCGTTCGGGTTGAAGAATGCACCTGCCACTTTCCAGAGGCTTGTGAATCATGTGTTGAATGGGTTGGACGAATTCTGCCTTGCATATCTGGACGATATAGCAGTTTTCAGTGCCACCTGGGAAGACCATGTGAAACACCTCAGGATTGTGCTCCAGGCTCTTCAGAAAGCCCACTTGACCATAAAGGCTAGTAAGTGCCAGATTGGACAAGGCTCAGTGGTTTACCTTGGACATGAAGTAGGTGGAGGGAGGATACAGCCTCTACCCAGTAAAGTACAAGCAGTACAAGACTGGCCTACCCCCACTACGCAAACCCAAGTGAGAGCCTTCTTAGGACTCACGGGGTATTATCGCAATTTTGTGGCAGACTATGGCACCATAGCTGCTCCTCTGACTGCCCTCACAACTCCGAAGAAACCCAAGAAGGTAACTTGGACCGACGAGTGTGAGAAGGCCTTCAATGGCTTAAAAGACTCCTTGTGCCAGGCCCCTGTGCT
Source organism: Ambystoma mexicanum (assembly GCF_040938575.1). NCBI lineage: Eukaryota > Metazoa > Chordata > Amphibia > Caudata > Ambystomatidae > Ambystoma > Ambystoma mexicanum. Next base: position 686,986,751 of record NC_090939.1, read on the forward strand.
CAGGGCCCCTGATTATCAAAGACCTTTTATCGTGCAGACGGATGCCTCTGACACTGGGATAGGAGCTGTACTATCACAAGTAGATGAGAAGGGTAAGGAACACCCTATCGGTTTTATTAGTCGCCAGCTTAAGGACAGAGAGCTCAGGTGGTCCACGGTAGAGAAAGAATGTTTCTCTGTTGTGTGGGCCCTAAGGAAGCTGAGGCCCTACCTCTATGGGACCCACTTCACTGTGCAGACTGACCATAAGCCGTTAAAGTGGCTAATGAACATGAAGGGGGAGAATCCAAAGTTGCTTAGGTGGTCCATAAGTCTTCAAGGCTTCGACTTCACTATTGAGCATAGGCCAGGTGTCCAACATAGCAATGCTGATGGGTTGTCCAGAATGTTTAACCGACCTGAACAAGAGACTCATCCAGGGGTGGATTAGTTCCCCCTGTCCATAGTCTGGGAGGGGCGAGTGTTAGGAAAGATTTCGTTATTGTAGGGAATTTTCCTTCCATGTGGCAACCCCTAAACTTTTTGCTATTGTTTTTAACCTTGTTCTTGACTTTGCCAGAGAAGTACAGCCTTCTGCCGCACTTCTCTGGGCTTTCGCTCCTTTCTTACGGGGAAACTGACATGCCCTTAAGACAGTCAGTACCGGGGAACGTGGTTTCCCGTAGTTTCTTTTATCGTGTCGCAGCTTTAGTGCAACACGACACAAGAGGGCACTGTAAGCTAAGTTACAGCTCTCTTGGGTCTCTAGCCTTCTACAGGCCCTAGATACTCTTTTAGGATGGTATTTGATCGGTGCAAGTCATTCAGGGACTCGAATGGTGGCAGCGATCGTTTTGTTTATTTTGAGCTCCTTTTGGCGTTCTGAGCACGTTTTTGCACTGAACCCAAAATAGTGGCCTGGCTCCCAAAATGGCCAGGCCGCGAGGCTCCTTTGTCTTGTCCACTGACCGTCTTGCTCCCTTCACCTTCCCCAGGTCCGGCGACCTGGGGCCTTCCTTATTTGGGCATGTACTTTCCCGCGAAACGTGGTTGCTTTCGCGGGCTTCTACATGTCGTTTGTGTGCCTCCAGGGTGTGGGCTGGGATGTCTGGTCCCAATACACATCCTGGGTGCCAGAGAGTCTAGGGTGGTGTGAATGCCTGGGACCACCGTGGTCCGTGATTGGTCCACGTATGGTATGTGTTTCGATGAGCGGATCTCCCATTGGCTCCCCTCCGTTTTGGCGCGAAGGGAACCGTGGATAAGAGGGGGCTGGAAACACCACTACCATGTCGATCTCCTGAGTTCTCACGAACGAAGGAATACAGGAGCCAAGTATCCTGCAACTACGAGGCTGGACCGAGGAATCGCTGGTGACCCGCTGAAGGAATCCTCATTTGCACTGCTGTCGTCCGGAGAGCCCCTGTCCTCCTTTGATCGAACCAGAAGGCCTGTACTGGTGCTTCGACCTTTGGAATAGCAGGAACAGCTATTCCCGGCATCTTCAACCATCTCCTGCCAAGTAAGCCTTCGGAAGCGTCTCTGGGCCATCCAGTTGACTGACCAGCTTACAAAGGAGTTTGGCTCTGCAACCGCCGCCAGGTTGTGTTGTATTGCGAGTCCTTGTCCCTCTCCCACGCTTCGTACGCTTGGCGTCCCCAGGTCTGAAGGGAGGAGGGTTCATTTGGCTCGAATACACACGGCCGCTCCGTTGTCCTGTGCGGCAACAAAACTGTGCCGGTTTCGTCGATTGGGACGTCTTTTTGCTCTACACGACGACAAAGCGTTCCCTGCTCTTCTGAACCTGCCAGCTGCTGAAACTATCGTGGAGAAGCCTGGGTCTGCTTGCTTCGGGGACCGGTGAGTAGTATATCTAGGATCTGGTCGCCCTCCTGCAGTATCCCATTGCTTTTCCCTGCTGTGTAAAAACAGCACCCTTTTGCCGCGCTCGCGCTCTGCTTCTGCCCGCTGTGGAGGCTGCGCTTGAGTTGCGGAACCTGTTCTCCTTCTGCTGTGCACTAACCCGAACTGCCTGACTTCCTCCGAAGAGCTTCCCCTTTTGCCCGTTGGCACCGGCGTGGCAGGTACTTTGAGCACAAGGCTCCACTCTTCGCAGGGCTCGGACTTCCATCTAGTTAGGTGCCTATGAAGGCGAACTGAGTCGAAAGCATTATCGCACTGCCTGTTTTCCTTCCCTGGCAGGTGGACTACATATTTCGTGCTTTAAACGCTTGCGACTGTGTATTTGTATATATATTGTGTTGATATGTATGTGTTGGTTTAATATTGTGATATTGTGATTTTCTCGCTACGGTCATTATTTTAAAGGCCTTAAAATAAATGTGTATCTATTTTTGATATAACAACTGTTTGGAGTAGTTTGTTAGCGCTCTTGCTTTGTGTGCTCATTGCGGGCTTTCAGTCACCCTCACCCCTCTTGAGACCTAGTCTTGACCGCCGCGATCGCTACCTTGATTGGTCTGGCTTGTCCAGAGGTTACCCTGTTCCAAGTAATTAGGTTGGCCTTCTGAACTTCTGCGCCACCAGGACAGAGTTCAGAAATCCGTCTTAACATGGGCCATCGCAAACCATGGACAACAAATCCATGTCCCGTTGATGTGTTTAAAGAGTAATCTGAACTCAACCAGTATGCCTTAAAGACAAAAGCTTTGAGTGTGTCTAATTAAAATCCTCACCGCCTCAAAAGGAAAGGGAACACTGCTAATTTATCTCCAACAGCTGGAGTGGTCAGATGACGTTCTAGTCAAATATTTCAACTCCATGAAAGCCTGCTCCACATCTGCTGACAGAAGAAAGTAATCAAATTGGGAATGTATGAACAAATCGTACAAACTCCCATCGCACTTGTGCTCCACGGCAAATAATGTAGCTTCCTATCCCATCTCAGTGGGCCACAAGTGGTTTTAATGGCCCAGAAAGTAAGAGAAGCGGGGGTATTTACGTGGGCTCAGGGACCTTAGCATCCACTGTGGCTCACAGGTGGCTGCTATAAAGAAATTAGCCAGGACAATAGCCCGGAGGCAATGCGCTTGTGGCGAGCAGCGTGTATTCGATACCCTCTCTCGTGCTTAGAGGCTGGAGTCCAGAATTAAGCATATTCTAAAAAAAAGATGGTATCTTTTTTTTCATCTGGAGCAGGCTGTCTATGCAGCAGCAGCGCGCAGTTACTACGAGATGACCAGCACAGTGAGGAGAATGGAGAAATCGGAGGTGGGTCTGTAGGGTGCCTTGCAGATGTAATCAGTGAGCGCACTATCTGTGAGGAAGGAGGCAGATCCATGCATCAGGGGCCGCTCCAACAGAGAGGAATGCCAGAGGGAAAGCACTGGAGAGAGAGAGAGAGAGCATACATTGAGCAACAGCATTTTGGCTGGCCATGGTTCCCTCTGTGAGGCACCCAGGTAAGATTTGTTGGGCTATATAAGTGGGCCTGACCCCCAGATACACCAATGGTAGTGTGGATTAGCCAGGGCACGAGGACTAATATATTTCTACGCCCCAGGAAGCTACTTTGCTTCCATGCATTTCATGGATAGATATACCGAGAAGTGAAACAACTATTCCATGATAGCTTGACCCACCAAATACATCCCCAGCCCATAATACTCCAAAATATCCTCACAGAATTCATTGTCTGCATGAGTGTCAAAGTGAAATCAATTCCTTAGACTATGATTGCATCCAGCAAGCCATGAGATACTCCTGTGACATGTTAAAAAAAACTCCGGACCGTCATAATTAAGGACATAGGAGTTTACCTTAACCACTATGGTGCGGGCGCAATAACCAACCTTGCTTTATCGTCCATCCAGACAACCCAAATCTTAGTCAGCACTCGTCTATGAATCAATGCATCAACTTCAAAAGCAGCTCGGTGGTGCCATGAAGTTAATATTCTTTAAAGCTTTGCATGGTATCAATGCATCTTCTAGAGCAGCATGTCAATGTCCTGTGAGTGGTAATGACTTTATTGTCTTCAACACATTATGGACACCACAACAATTCTTAGTTATTGTTTTCATTTAAAAAAAAACATTTCTGCATGGATCTGGCACCCATGCTACCTGCCGACATGGTCAGCTGTCCGTCTCATGAATGCTGCCGCTGATGTTTTCTATCCCATAAACCAAATATCCTCTTGACTCAGGAATAACATGCCAAAAAAACCTTGAACCACTAACTTGGTTTATTAATTACCCCAAGGAGTCCCTTCTCCTCCATCTACTTCTCATCCTCTCATCCTAACACACTGTTGTAAGGTATCCTAATTTTAAAATGTTTATCAGCAAACCATATTAACAAGTGCCATGGCTAACTACAGAGCAAGCATTGGGCTCATTCTGAGTTTGTCGGTCTGTAAATTAAGTACAGAAAATAATGTTTAGTGGCACTTCTCCAGACCAGAAAACTACAGGTTTGCCACTGGGGTGGCCTGAGTTAGCTGGAGGTAAGTCAGACACCCCACTGCAAAAAACAGCCGATGTTATCAGCACCAGCATTACCAGGGCCGGTAAAACCGGCAATCCCCGTATGGAGTCCTATGGGCTCCATGGAATGGGGAATATACCATTGCTGGCACCTGTAATCTGCTGTTAATACCGGCAGAACAGGTGCCAGTAACTGTATTGCCATTTGCCATTATCCTGTCAGTATAACAGGATATCCACCACCAGGATACCTGCCAGGATACCCGCCAGGATACCAGCAAATTTGGGATGAGCCCATAAATGTACAAACTCCACTGGGGGAGCTCTCAGACCTATTGTGCTGACTCAAGCGACACAACATGCCTTTACTGTCATGTTTACTACTTTACTCTGTTGTACTGTGATCTCACCACAGCCACACCATTGGATTTGATCATGCAACCACCCCTGTCCTGGGCAAACCAAGAAAAAAGGAGGGTTTGTTTCTTTTATGATCTTTGTGGAATGTTATGCGCCTCTAATGGGATTTCTGTACAGCCTGATAGTCATCTATTTTAGGTCTGGTTACAGACAGCGTTATCTTTCGGACAGAGATTTTGCAGCATGTTGCATTTTGCAGCAGTATTTAGGGGGTGAGGGGGCTAGAGTAAATCAGCTGTTCCTACATCCTGTTGAAAGTTCCATTATTTGGGAAAAGTTTCAATTAAAAAAGAAACAGCCCAGACCAACCCTTCCATTAACTCTCTGACCTCCTAACACTCAGCATATCCACCACCCATTACATAACTAACTGTAGTATGGGCTTTTATTGGTATAGCAATGCAAGCCACGGAATGTTACCTTGGCTAGAACCTGATGTTCTCTCAAGGTTCCAGCAGTGGCAGTTCAGAACACACAGGACGGGAGAACCATTTGAAAGGATGTATTCATACTAGCTCCTTATCTCCCTTTCCTACTCTAACCCTGTAACAATAAAGAAACTTCATATTTAAACATATTTGACTCCAGCCTGCTTCCTGCCTCACCTCTGTACCCCAACGCTTCACTAACTTGACACAGACCTCTGACACAAGACACCCAAATTGCAAACACTCTTGCACCCCTCCACAACTTCCAACACACACTGGAAACACCTGCATACAACACGCAAATTCCATTCCAACAAAGATATACTAGCACATAGCAACCCTTTTTTCCGAACTGAAGCTACCAGTGGCACATCAAAGGTTTCTTGCACTTTTCCCTCTCAACCCCACTAACCTTACCAACCCCCTGCCTTTTCAGATCCACCTGAGTGCCTGGAGAGCATGAAAAATGGCAGCAGTGCGCGGTATGAGTCCCAATAACATAACATAAATGCATTTATCAAAAAGAACGCATGCAAAAAGAAAAGAAAAGAAAAAGAAAAGTTCATCCAGTAATCGGTAATAAATAAATAAATAAATAAATAAGCGAAATGTCTCAAACTTTTGTTTGGCATGTTAGCAATTAAAGTTCTGAAGTAGCCAATAAATCAATATAATGGGCTAGGTCCACATTTCACTGATAAATATTGCAAGAACCCGCTATATATTTAGACTCCCCAAGACACTTGGGTGGTTCACTAAGATTACCCCAAAATATTTCATTGAGGGTCTGACATAAATGGTTAAATGGATAAATTGCTATTGTGTGATTAACTTCAGTGAAACAAACTAAAAATATCATGGTTAATAATAGGGTAAGATCATATGGCGACAATTAATAAGTGAATGGGATTTAAATTGTGTGAATGAAATATTCTCACCTGGTAATTGTTTGGAGAAACCCTGGCACTCTAATATGGCAGCTTATACGATTGATCATATCTTTATGTCACAGCCTATTCTTGATCTGTGCTGGAGTTTGGAGATCTTTCGAACAACCAACAGTCACTCCCTCTTGCAAGGGATACTCCAACTTCTTTGTAGAGCCTCGGAAGAAACTGATGCCATTAATTTAAAAGTTAATAATTTGGGGTTCTGTGTTAAAGCATAAATTGCATAATGAAATCTCTGGGCCCAATTTTACACACTTTATACATTCAGAATTGAAGGCAGTGAGGGACAATGATGGGAATGGGCCACAAAGATTAGTTAAGCAAAGGACTAAATTTGATGTTGAAGTACAAGAAAGGAGGAATTTGAGGAAGGAGATACGCGCTGCGAGAAAATGCAACAACAAGGGCTAGTAGTAAAAGATCTAAAACAAGCATACAGAAATTGGCTGAAAGGCTAGAAAGCTCAAGTATACCAGAATGAGGGCGAATTTTTTTTTAAATGTAATGCAAACGGGATGCAAGGGATTTGTTGGGTCTCTTGTAAATGATGACCCTGGAGTCCAAATTTATGGACAATTAAATCACATATCGGAAGCAGTATGGGTGGACCATCTGATTTGTCTGTATGCTTCTGCAAAGATAGACGGAAACATTGTGAAATTCCAAGGGGGTCATTCTGGTTGTTAATATTTGATGAGATGGATATCAAATTACTCATAAAGGCTGCATACCCAATGCGGCCCGCAGGCCCTGACTGGATTTCTAATTTTGTGTTGAAGGCCAACCCTGAGCTGTGGGCAGAGATCCTGGAACTACTGTTTCGAGATATGTTGGCTACTAAAAGGATTCCAGAATCATGGAAATGCCCTACAATAATCCTGATATTTAAGAACGGCAACAGATCTCTTCCCAGCAACTATCATTCCATTGCACTGCTTGATACAAGCAGTAAAATATTTGCCTCTCTGGATTTAAATTCTTTAAACGATTGGGCTAGGAGCACTGGTAGATTCGGCATAAATCAGGCAGGTTTTTAGAAAAGGAATAGGAACTCAACTTAATGATTTCTTACTTGCCCTCCAGACTAGAACCATAAAACAGGAGAAGAAAACATCATACCTTTACTGTGTAGATCTGTCCTCTGTTTTCGACAGAGTAAGCAGAGAAACTTTATGGTCTAAACTGTGAAGTGGAATATTCTATGTGATCTCGTAGAGCTCCTGATAGCATTGCACTCAAATACAAAGATGAAGGTACGTTTGAATTATAAGGGCAATTTAGCAAAGCTGATATCTACTGACAGGGGGGGTGCACTGGGGCTGTGTCCTGGCCCGACCCTGTTTAATGTTCATCTTTCAGACATTGCTACATGGCTGGATTAAACAAAAGCATTTCCACCAAGTTTGGGGGGCTTGCATATTTAATATTTAGCATATGCGGACAATCTTGTGCTATTGGATCAGATGCCCATTGGACTTCAGCGCTCCCTCCTTGCCTTGAGTGACTTTATGGAGGCACATGACCTGCCCATTAGTGTTAAAAAAACCAAAATATTGATTTGTGGTTCTAAAAGAAAAAGGACTACCTTTTGTATGGAAGATGTGGTGTGTATGTGTGGAGTGTATGTAGAGGTGGTGGACCAGTATACATACTTAGGTTTTTCCATTTACAACAGGCAGGTGATGAAATACCATTTTGACCACATGAAAAGGAAGTGTATTACCTTTTGGGCCCAATTAAATGGAATCAGTAATATGGTTTTGTCACGGTTTATTATGCGGTCACACTCAACTCAGGGAGTTACCTTCCCCCTATGGATGTGGCACACAACAAATCACTATGATTTTTATTTGGTTCACTTTGGTAAGGCCTCCAACCTGCCTCGCACCCAACCCCAACAAGTACCCGGTGCCACAATGGACTAGGAACCAGGCTGGTGTGCATTGAAAATATATATCTATATATATATATATCTATATATATATATATATATATATATATATATATATATATATATATATATATATATATATATTACATGGCCACGGTAGTGGCCATGTAGTTATGGTTAAGTTGATGTTTCCATAGGAAGAGCACTTTGTGGGCGGCTTATAACTTCGCTCTCCCTGGACGGATCTTCACCAAACTTTGCAAAAAAAGTATATGGGTCACTCTGAATTTCTTTGCAAAGTTTGGTGAGGATTCGTCCAGGGGGGGGGCAAAGTTATAGGGGGGGTCCCAAAACTTTTTTTTTCCCATAGACTGAATGGGAAAAAACTTTTCGCACGGCCACAGGCCAAACCGCTGGACGGATTTACACCAAATTTGTGGCAGGAGCGGGGGCTTGGTCCCGAAAGCGTGCCTTTGCAAATTTGGTGTAAATCCGTCCAGTAGTTTTTTGTAAAATGACCAAAACGTAAGGCAAAAAAATTAGTGATATCTGTGTTCGCTTCATGGATGGACTTCCCTGTGCGCTCCGCGGACAGCACCCCGATTGGCCCATGGCCTTGCGTCATGTCCGCGGACATGCGACGTGTTCGCTGATTGGACGGCGAGGGGCGTGGAGCGCGTCAGATTTTCTGTGGCGCCCGCCATCTTGTATTCGCCATCGATCGCGTACAGCGCGGTGAAACGTGGATAAAAAATTGTATTTAGTGCCGTGTGTTGGTGTGTAAGAGTGTTTGGGGAGGGTGGGGGAGTATGAGATAGGTTCAATGTTTTGTTTTTTTATGTGCTAGACGTTTTTGTTGCATTCGATTTGTCCGCGGAGAACACGGCTGTTCTGACATTTTGTAAATAAACTAAATGGTGGGGTGTTTAGAGGACGGAGTATGTGTCATTTTTGTTCGCAAGGAAGGTAAAAATGAGCTATGAACACTCGCGATGTACTTAATTGTTCGTAAATACACAAACTGGGGGTGTCCTCATGACGCTGTCCGTATTGTAATCTGTCTAGTTGAATGTGTTCTAAGAACACTCGCAGTGTCCCGAAATGGTTGCAATTACACAAAATGGGGGTGTTCTGAGAACGTTGTTTGTATTGTTCGTTGTCAGGGTGAAAGTGTTTTAAGACCACTCCTTTTGTCCGCTAATAGTATAATTTCCTATGGGCGTCAACCGACTTTTTGTCCACTAAAGAAACGATAAATCCGGCTGGTGTGCGCCGACATTATGTGATAATCCTATGACTGGCGCTATTGACCTGGCTGACTTGCTTTTGCGACACTAAATCATATCTCCCGCCCCTAAGCCTGATATTATCAAAGCATTGATATTCCCCGCCTCTCTCCGTGACGTTACAGGGTGCGTCATCAAACGCGCCCAGTCGTCTCCAGTCCTACGCGACTTTACACAGAACCCGGAAGACAACACATATTATGTCACAACACAGCACGCCACAATTCGGAATATGAAACAGTGATTTAAAAGCAAACAGCAAGATTGTAAATTTTGTCAAGTACATTTATTTGACATCAAATGTTTAGAGAATATTCAGCAATTTGCATTTGTCTTTGTTGTCGATCCGCAAAAGTTCATGTTGAGGCACGCGATGTTCCTTTGCGATAAAGAGGGTGTTAGATCAGTTTACAACTCAGTGCGCCACAATTCGGAATATGAAACTGTGGTTTAAAAGTAAACAGTAGGATTGTACATTTGGTAAAGTACATTTATTTCACATGAAATGTTTAGTGAATATTCAGCGATTTGCTATTGTCTCTGCTGTCAATCAGCAAAAGTTTATTTTGAGCCACGCGTTGTTCCTTTGCGGTAGATAGGCTGTTGGTTTATGATAAAAGCAGTAAATGGTCGCTCTGATAATCGGAAGGTTGCTCCAACAACGAGCCATTAGACCACCCTATTGGTTGGTATGTTGTTTGTAGCCGCTAGTACTGCGTAAGGGCATATTGGTCCTTGGCGATTGTCCCTTAAAATGGTGAGGGTCATGAAGTTGCATATTTGGACCTGCACCTGGCAGTTGAAGACCCCATCCGCTGGAGTCTGTAAATCATGACATAGGCAAAATGGGGCCACGTTCCGGTTTTGATAAACATAAATTAGTCTCACCAGCAGATCTTCATTAAAAATCATCATTTTATTTATTAGGGCGTGAAACTATTTGCTATCGAGGTTTATGCAACGGAGTATGTTAATAATAAAAAAATAATATTTTCCCATTCATATAGCGCTAAGAACCGTGAGGTATCTAAGCAGTGCTTATTATTAACCACGGTGTGTGGTGCTCATTTATCGACCACAGAAGGATGAAAGGCTGAGTTTGGCCTTGCCGGGATTCGAACTTGCGTTAGCAAGGTGTGCACGGATGTCAAAGCGAGTGTTGTACTCGCTGTTCCACTTGACAGGCTACAGTGAAGTGGCACAGCGAGTAGAGCACTTGACCGCCTATAGACCGGTTAAATTATTTCTATTAACCCACCCTGTGTCGTCTGCCTTTTTCAGAGCCCTCTAAACGACAGGGGATCAATTCGGCGGTGATAGTGCGCTGTAGAAAACATTATGCCACTTTCAACGAACAAGTTCAACTTGAGCGGCCTTTAATGCTACGCTATTGTAAATATATTTGGTATAAAATAATCTAAAGGGTTACTTACAGTACAATTGCAATTTCCATTGCCTACGAGTAGAGCAGTCCCAAAATACGACTCCGCGTGTGCGAACGATCTTTCGCATAGTGATATAATATATAAAAGTGGTTTTGTTTCAGAAATTTCATCCTTATCTTCTCTTACGTTTTAGCAACACTCCTTCAAGAGAAGTCTTTCATCACAATCTCTGTCTGTCAAGGTCAAAACACAATACAACCTTATAGTCCGCTTCGTGAGCCTCTCCGGGGCCCGAGAAAAAAATGGAAGCAGCTGACCTTCACTGTGAACGAGCATAAATTCTTACTTTGCAACATTCTGTGTAAAGCCACCTGTGAGAAGTTGGTTTTTGCACGCCATGTTTGTATATTGTTTGCGTGATATTAAAAAAAGTTTGTTTAAGGGACGTTATGGTTCTAAGTACAGCCGAAAGACCCCTGAAAATCACAAGTTATGGTGAGCTATGAAAAATAACTCGCGCCACCACCGTGCACTACTAAGACTAACACCCAGGACATCAAAGATGACATCGCAAATGTCATTGATGAAATCACGGATGACATCACATGTGTATGTACTTTTCATGGAATTTGTGTACTAGGGATTTTTATTATAATGTTGCGAAAAAAGTGTCAAGGATATTGCAATAAATATCATACCGTTATTAGTGCTTTGAATGATGCATTGATATAAATAGCATTGTATTATGGGATTCTATCTAGTATACTGAGCTACTAATGGAGAAACATAGCATTGTGTGCAGAGTAAAAGATGAAAGTATAATATTTGTAATGTTAATATGTTGAATAATGAAATGATAATTGTCCTGAAAAGTTCAAAAATTCACAAAATGGGTGTGTTCTGAGGACGTTATTCGTATTGTGTGATTGCTTAGCTGTATGCAATGAGGGAACGGCACAGAGAGTAAAGTGGACGCCGTCCGCGAACACCGCGGCTGTTCGCGGACAGGGCGTGCTACATCCGGGTTTTTCCAGGAAATCCAACATGGAAAGAAGACTGTACGGATCAGCCAATCAGATGTCGAGGATGTGGATTTGTGTTGAAAGAGACTGTGTTTAGTGAAGATGGCAGAAGTGGAGAAAGTCAGGGTGTTGGTGCTCGGAGATATGTTTGTGCATGCTTTACAGCAGTATGCTCAATGCAGGCATGTTGCAAAGAACTTTGATGTGAAAGGAGTGGAGGTGGTGTGGAGCACTGTGCCTGATTGCAATGTACAGGGAATTGTACAAGTTTGTGAGGATTTGGCCACGATGAACAGTCCGCATGTGGTAGTTTTGCACTATGGTGCTTTCCATTTGGGCAACATCAGTGCCCCTACTTTGTTGGCTGATTTGGAACGCTTGGTTCAAGCCGTAATGAAGATCCTTCCAAATGCGAAAGTAATTTTTTCTGGATTACTACCTAGGGCAATATGGGAGAATAGTTCAGTTTTTTGTCCTCAGCAAAACATTGCTAGGTGTGTCATCAACCGAGGCATGTGTGCCTTCATGCTTAGAGCTGGTATGTTCTTCTGTAATAATGAGAATATTGATGCCAGTAATGCTGTTAATTTTAAAGAAGATGGCATTTCTTTATCTTTTACGGGAAATGCCTTTCTATTTTGGAATGTAAGGGTTGCTTTGGAGAAGGTTATGTGAAGATTTTAGGAGTAAAGTAAGAAAAAAACAAGAAAAAAATACAAAATAACAGGTGTCTGTCAAGCATCTGTAAAAAAAACAAAAAAAACAGCTCTTTTCAGAGCCAACTTCAAAGGGGAAATGGGGCACACTATTTAAATTTACATTCACCACGCTCAGATTCTCGATACGTCCGCGGACATGGCGGTAGTCCGCGGACATGAAAATCACTACGAGGGGGTTAGTATGTTCTATGTTACATGTATATGAAGTCAGGGATATTATGGTTAAGTTGTGCTACTAAAAACCTATGAAATTCAGTGAAAAAACGTTGTTAAAGGGACGTTATGGTTAAGTTGCGCTACTAAAAACCTATGAAATTCAGTAAAAAAACTTTGTTAAAGGGACGTTATGGTTAAGTTGCGCTACTAAAAACCTATGAAATTCAGTGAAAAAACTTTGTTAAAGGGACGTTATGGTTCAAAGTAAAACCGAAAAACCCCTGAAATTCAGTAGTTATGGTAACATAAGCAACCATAACTCGCGCCACCATGCACTGCTAACACTAACACCCAGGACATCAAAGATGACATCACAAATGTCATTGATGACATCACTGATGACATCACATGTGCATTTACTTTTCATAAAAACTCTGTACAAGGGATTCTTATAATGCTGACCAAAAACTGTCAAGGATCATTGGGATAAATATCATGAGCTAATTAATGCATTAAGCAATGCATTGATATAAATAGCATTCTATTATGAAGTTCTATCCAGTATACTAAGCTACTCATGCAGAAACATAGGCAGTGTGTGCAGCATACATGATGAAGGTGCCATATTCATAATCTTGCCATGTTGAATACTGAAATGATAACTGCTTTCTTATTAGAGTTTTGCGTACTGTGAAACATGTAATAAGTAGATAATAAAACCCACTTAATACATAATTATTACAGACAAAACACAGAGACAACAACACATACACATATGAGTATATACAGGGACAGTGAAGTAAACAAAAAAGCAGAAATAGTAGCAGAAAGAGTTCATAACCTAACTGATTGTCTTTATGCAGAGAAACTATTGCTCTGTTTCAAAGCTGCTACTTACCATATGTATGTGTATCACATGATGTGACTGCACCCAAAGGAAAGGAGAGTGAGTATAATGTATACAAATATGAGCATATACAGGGAAGGTAGAGTAATAAAAGTAAAACTATGAGAAAGTGCTGATAACCCTAATGATTATCTTCATGCACAGAAAGGATTGCTCTCTTTCAAGCCTGTGTCTTCCGCTGTGTATACGTTTCATATGATGTGACTTGACCCTAAGTCTACAAATATAGTACCTTTTCAATTTTTACTTCCTGACTGTTACTGAAGAAAACTATGTGGCTTCGATATGTCAGTAAAGGATAAAAAGGGAGAGCCAGCCATGTGATGTCATCAGTGATGTCATCAATGACATTTGTGATGTCATCTTTGATGTCCTGGGTGTTAGTGTTAGCAGTGCACGGTGGCGCAAGTTATGGTTGCTTATGTTACCATAACTGCCGAATTTCAGGGGTTTTTCGGTTTTACTTTGAACCATAACGTCCCTTTAACAAAGTTTTTTCACTGAATTTCATAGGTTTTTAGTAGCGCAACTTAACCATAACGTCCCTTTAACAAAGTTTTTTTACTGAATATATATATATATATATATATATATATATATATATATATATATATATATATATATTGATTGATTTATTTCAACCAAATGTCACAAATAGATTAACATCAGCCACAATGCTGTGGCAACACAAAAACAAAATGACTGCTGTAAAGGCACCAACACAGAGATAATACTAAGATATGCCGTCACAATTATTGCATTTTAAATCACCCACCAATACAGGAAAAGAACAATTCAAGGCAAACAGTAATAATTGATTGAGTTATAATACTTTTCTCCCAACAATGCCCGCCCTCCAAACATCAATTAGACTTGACTCCTCTTAATGGAAGGCAGTGGCAGAGAGTGGGAACACAATGGGGAAATCGGTTTTGTGGTATAGATCACAGAAACAATATGGGAGACAGAAAAGCAATGGGAAATGTGTTTTTCTCCACCTAACAAGAACACGCAGGGCTTTGGGGTTTTGGTCAGAGCACAATGGGAAAATCGGATTTGGGATAGAAGCACAGCTGCAATGTGAATGAATGAAAAGCAAGGGGAAATTCATTTTGCTACACCTAACAAGAACAGGCAGGGATTTGGGGTTTTGGTCAGGGCACAATGGATACAAAGGGGCAATTTTGTGTTGCACCTTGCATATACAAAGGCACTACCAGGCTTTAGATTTCAGTGAGCATTCACCAATGACTCTGTCCTCCTTATTTCTGGCCTTCGCGGGCTAGATTTCACCCCACATTTGGAAAGTTTTCACTCAAACCTATGATTACTTATTATAAATTGAAAGTGCTGCCTGCTCTTCTATATGATGTTGACTTGTTTCATTTAGACCAGACACCCAATTGGCAGTTGTTCGAAGGTCTTATATGGAGAAGGTGCTAGGCCTTCCAAACTGTGTGCCACCTGCTATTATTCACCAATAATTGGGACTTACCTCTATAACTTCATGGCTAGACTGAAAAGCTCTATCTTTTTACCGGAGGATTAGGCTACCTCCCCCTATATCCCTAGTTTCTGAATTAAAAATCTCACTGAATGGTTATAGTTCACAGTGCCTTTCAAGATGGGTGTTATCCTGTAAACAACTGTTGTAGGAGTTGATCCGTTCTAATGAACTCTTAGACTCATCCGTTGAGAAAATTAAAAAAGCACTTCGGGAATATGATTGGATAAAATCTAGGGATTCAAATAGAAAATATACTTTTTATTATGACACATCGTTGTTATTAACATCTGTGGTAGTATGTGATTTTTATCTTATAAAGTTTCCCTCCCCAGTTTGCAGAAAAATCTATTTAAGGTGGCTTATGAATGTATTTTTGCAAAGTTGAGGGGGCCAGAAGAGGTATTGATAGAGCAAACAAGACATGTAGATTCTGTTAGAGGGATGGGACTATGGAAACGTTAAAACATCTATTGATGGTTTGCCCCTCAACTTACTCTATTATATACAAACATTTTAACATATTTTCAAATGGCTGCAGATTTTATAGCGTGGAAGACTTTTGGAAAGAACTTTAGAAGGGAATCAGATCTCCATGATTCTAGCTACTGTGAGATATATAGAAGACATTCTCAATAATATTTGTCTATTTCATGTTTAAGAATCTAATTGTGGTAAGAATTAACAATTTATGTAGTTTTATATATATATATATATCTGTCTTGTATGTATTTTGTATCTTTTTATAGTAGTATTTTACTGTGTATGGTATTACTATTTTTGATGTCGTTAATTTATGTGTCTAAAGTTTTCATGTAAATCCATGGACATGAATACATCTAAAAAGTGGTTAAAATACATTAATAAATTCATATCATACATTAATTATGAAAACAAAGTAAAATGCCTTGTCTACTCATAATTTTCACCTGTATTACAGGGCAAAAGTTCATAATAATTCAAACAACAAAAATGACAAGATTTGAACACTGACTCCCAGAAGGTATACTAGAGTACATTGGTATTGCCTAAAATATAGCTTCCGTAGTTGGACTAAAATTCCCATTTTTAGGTGATTGTATTTGGGGTACAAACAAATAAAATGCATTTCAGTCTCAAGTTGGTTGTGGCCAAATGGACAAAAAAGCCTTCTGTAAGCCCTTGGTGGGGTGCACATACAGCATCCCTGCCAGGCAAACAGGTTCAGGTTGAGGAAACGCTTTCAGAATATAACATTGTTGGAGCTGAGTGAAACTTGTGCCATGGGCAGCGCATATATTGTCTGAGCTAGGTCTGAAGCATATTAGATACTCACATATAGCAACACAGAAAAAGCAACAAATGTACTCATGTTGCAGTTGCAGAGGTCATAGATATGGCGATGTTATTGGCCAATTTTTTGTTGATGTACTGTAGAGATGTACGATAGTGTGATGTGCGGGAAGGATCAAAAAGAGTGGAAGATAGAGCCAGCAAGGCAGGGTGGTAGAAGTGTGGTCAGTGTGTAAACTTGGCAGAAGTATCGCCATTTTTATCTTAAGGCCTAGTCCACGATGAATAGAAGAAAAACAGGCCTTGGTGTGGAGCTGTGCTCTGATAGTTCAGCTCCAAAAACAAATCCCTTTTCTAGTTCCCCAGGAGAGAAACAGATCTCAGAGGCACCCATGGTACTTAGATAAGCACTAATTGTATCCAGCTGCAGGGCCTGAACGTGGTGGGAATACAATATTAGTAAGTATAAGAACTGGAAGGGATGAGCCCTGTGAAGGACAAATTCATGAGAATAGGTTATGAGGCTCTGTCATGCCAAGGAGCCAGGCACAGTTTTAGAACTCTACTGCCCTCACGACAGGGTGATCACCCTATAAGAATTACACTTAGACACACAACTTTAGCAACCAAATCTTTAAATTGTTGATTCAAAAGCAGTGCCCTAGTCACGTCATTAAACATATGTAGTACAAGGTCAGGGGTGGATCCTGTGTGCGCCATGGCATCTGGGTTAATGTGAAAGCCTATTGTCTAATCAAAAACAGAGTTCGCCTCGCCAGGTTTCTTTGCTCATGTCTGAAACAGGAGGCTCCATATCACATGATGGTCCCAAATTATGAGCTTATCGATACAAACCCACCAATCGCATACTTGGGTTCCGCAGTGATGAGGTAGGGCACCATGTGTCTTGTGGAATGGGGGAATCGTAGATCTGGCTAATCGGTCAAGGGACTATAATGTAGGGATTGTCGTGTTCTATAGGTGTTACCCAATGAGGGTGGTGGGATTTAATGTAGGGATTGTCATGTTCTATAGGTTTTACCCAATGAGGGTGGTGGGATTATATTGTACTCATTATTATGCATAGTATTGTTAATTCTTCTGCTAAAAAAGATTTAACGTCTTGAGATAAGACGAGCTCCGTGTCAGTTTGGTTCTACGGAACCATCTGAGACTCTTTTTGCATGCAATAATCCGTCTTTTCCTTTGCAAAGTGGTACAGTGTTTATTTTGGTCATTTGTATTGATTTGGGGATGCCATCCTTTCACCCTCCCCCTTCCAACTAGAGATCAAAGTGTTCAGTTCTAAACAATTAAAATGCAATTTAGTGATTAACGCACAATGTTTAAAAAACAGGCACCAATCAAGGTAGGGTTGTGTGCCACACGCAGCAGAAATAATCTTATGAGATCTAGTGGAAGGGTACTCTCTGATTTAATCCCTGTTCCATGAAGACATTCCATATCGATTGTATACGCCTGCCACTTAGAAAGGTTAGAAATTGGGTATCTGGGAAATTAATTGAAAGAATAACTCTTTTCACTATTTTTAAAATAATCAATCAAAGGGATTGGATTTACCTTAGCAAGGCACCAGATTTCTTTAATATTATACTGTGTTAAAGCTGCATTGCAATTAGAGACAGTCGATAAAAACAAATTGTTTAGGTCCACATGAAGCAAGCCATCAATGAAAGTTAAGCTTAATTTGCTATGGCATGACCATTTCTGGGCATATGATGGAAGTCCCAGCAACCTTTTGCAGAACAAATTTAGAAAATTGAAATTGAATTATCTAAATAATGTTTTACTGATAATGGTAGAAACGAGTGCATCTGTTATTTGGTGAGAGGGTTGTTGAATGTTGTTTATATGAGAGTCTTTTGTTTCCCTGCTGCTTAATGCATTTCTGGTTTTGAAACTTGTGTGCTGCATTACTGTGCGGTTAAGACATATACTATTGAGGCTCCTAAGCCATAACGATCAGCTGCTCTTTAATACTGAGGGTGCTTTTTATTGGGAAATTGAGACGTAGCTAACAGTATTTTCACTAGTGGTATATCTGAAATATACCCCAAATATAGTCTTTAAACACATGCTTGTCTTAAGCAGCATTTAAAGTTACTGTTGTTCCACATTTATACTAACCACTACAGTGTATAATGTAATGAGCGATGCACCAGTGCATCCAAAGTACACAAAGCAACATGCTTAAACTGCGGCTTCAAGATGTTGTTTACATATGAGAAATGTATTGTGAAACAAATGCAGTTCAAATATATACACACATTTAAAAATTCTTCAGTATCGTAGGCTCTTTCCAGTCAAGAGAAGTAATACAGAGGAAAGAAGGTCGTGTTTTTCGTTCCCATGCGTCTCAGAGCGATGTTTTTGATTTTGCATAAAGAAGCAAGGAGAGTGAAGTTTGACCAGTTTTACCTTTAATGAAATTAGTTGTGAGTCAACCATTTCATAATGTAATACGCAATATTTGAGTATTGGCATGACTCTCGCGGTGCTGTATCACCCTGACAGACAAACGCAAGTGTCCAATAATATTTATTAGTTCAAAAAGACACAACAGGACTTCACAAACACGTTGTTTTCATTAAAAATACATGTTCTGTTCTAAAGTAGAAAATTTGAGCCTATCAATGTTTTAGTTATCGCAGCATTTCCAACATAAACAATTAAGTCGGAGGGATGCTTTAATTCACTGTTTGCAGTTTTTTCGTCTGCAAAACTAAAATACTTTCATTCACAGAATAGAATGTGCCATTTCATTCACTTTCATTTCAACTGGAGCCAGTCCCTGTGAAAGCTACTTAAGAGTAGATAAATTGGCATTTTAGGGATATCACACACCACCAGACAATCAATTTATAATAAAATAATAATTGTTCTTTCATAACGCGCTTAAAACCGGGACCATTTTCTAAGTGCGAGCCCGGAATTCGAAAACAAAGGAGTTTCACTTGAGCTATCCTCCCGGCCTTAATCAGATGGAAGCTGAGAGGATGGTGGAGAATGGTTCTCAAGTTTAACACCAGAAGCAATAGTGTTTGAGAAAAGGGTTCTATCGGAATTGAAACTACTTGAAATGAATAACATCAACACTCATTTTTTTCAAAATTTAACACGGGACGAACATGAAGCTCTGCAACAACTAAAAAGCAACCAACAAATTATAATAAGAAAGGCTGATAAAGGAGGGGCAATTGTGCTACTCAACCGTGATTTCTATATTGCAGAATGCACTAGTTAGGCGATACATCATTTTACAAGAAAATACAGGAAGACCCAACACCACCTTTAAAAATAATGATTCAAGAAAAAACTAGGAAAGCTCTAGAAAGAGGTTGGATCTGCAAGCAGGAGTATGATTTCTTAACAGCAAAAAAAACGTCCATACCCAAATTCTACATCCTGCCAAAGATCCACAAATCACTATCTAACCCTCCAGGCCACCCGATCATGTCAGGTTTGGGTTCGCTGTTAGAACCGCTTTCAAAATTTGCGGAAAAATACTTAAAACCATTTGTACTTGAGATGTACTCATATATACAAGATACTACAGAAGTTATGACTCTAATTGAGAACTACCATTTTGATAACAAGCAACAAATACTAGTAAGTCTCGATATAGTATCTTTGTATACGTGCATTCCACAGGATCTCACTCTTGAAGTTTTAGAAAAAGTGCTCCTTATGAAGAGAACGGAAGGAGGGTGCCCGAAAAGCTTTATACTCTGGTGTGCGTCAATGTCCCTAAAAGAAAACTTTTTCAGTTTCAATCAGAAACTTTTCCAACAAGTGCACGGAACGGCGATGGGCTCATCGGTAGCCCCCTCCGCAGCTAACTTGTTTGTAGAATCCTTCTAAAAAAGGGTAATCTATAGCCCCTCCAACCCATTTCTAAACCATCTGCAGATTTGGAGGCGCAATATAGACGACATTTTAATCATATGAGACGGTGATACAGCCACGTTTGACAAGTTCAAGGAATGGCTGAATGGACAGAACCCGTTCTTAAAATTTACGGCAACCACCAGCACAGTCGCAATCAGCTTTCTTAATATTACGATTTGGGCAGACAGCAGTGACAACACACTTAAAGTGAAACCGTATCATAAACCAACGGATCGGAAATCCCTTTTACAGTATGACAGCTGTCATCCTAGCCACATCAGGAAGAATTTGCCAGTGGGCCAATTTCTACGTCTTAAGAGAAATAGCTCCAGTACTGCAATCTTTAAAGAAGAAGCTGCAACCTTAAGTTTAAAGTTGCGAACAAGAGGATATCCTAATAAGATTGTTAAGAGAGCTCGTAAATGAGCAAAGAATAATAATAGAGAAGCCCTCTTAGAATACTGCAACAAATCACAAGACAACGATCAAATTGTGTTTGTCAGCACATTCAACACACTTTCGAATAAAGTGAATGCTATCATCAAGCGGAACTGGCACATTTTAGACTCTGGGGAATGTCCCATCAACAAACCACTATGTGCATTTAAGAGAGGTCCAAATATAAAAGACCTAGTTTCTAGAAATGACATTTCGGTACAAGCACCCCAGTTGACCTTGACCGAGTCCTGGGGTTTACCAAAACCCACTGGACATACACCTTGTGGCAATTGTAGTTGCTGTTCTAGCACGAAGCGCACAAAGGAAGTTGATCTGGGGCTAAAAAAAACCCTGGCAACAAAGATAGTTTACTAACTGTAACTCCCAGATGGTAGTTTATGTGATTTGGTGTCCCTCTCCCAAACTGTATATTGGAATGACAGAAAGGAAAATAAAAACAAGAATCACAGAACATAAAAGCTGCATCAGAAATAAGAACATAACAGCGTCCATGGTGGGACATTTTCTGTCCATGGATCATACACCCGAATCCCTAACGTGGAGTGTTCTGTCACAAATAAATCACAAGGAAGACACAGTGTCAAACAAGAAGAGACTATTTGACAAAGAACAAAGATTAATCTATCTTTGCAACTCTGTAGAGACAGGACTTAATGAATCCATAAATTGGAATAGACTGTGAAGGACAACGAGTGAAAAGCCTTGAAGGTTTAAACTGTGTCGGGCATGTCATAGTTGTGGACCTCCAGAAAATAAGAATTGTCCACTCTTCAAGTTTGTATTTTAGTGCAGCAGAAAGGCGTCTTCGACATCTTTCAGTATGAACTGTTATCCATGTGGAAAATCCATACCGAAATAGAAGAGCTTTCGGTTTTTTAATTAAGAGACTAATGCATTTTAATAACGTGTCTTTATAATTACAGCAAGTCCTAGGAGCACTTAGGTATTTAAAGGAAATAGATAATTAACATACCGGTGGTTTAGGAGTATGGGGATGAGTTTTTTCTCACTTTATGGACAGCACCGAAAAAAAGAACACAGTTGATACTCGACCCAATCCAAGATGGCTCCCATAAATAAATAAAAAAACTCACGAACACTGGAGTTGTTTCTCCTTTGTCAGTTTCCATGTCCCGTCTGTACGCATTTGCATAATAAATCTGATGCGTCACAATGTCTCGCAGTCACGTGGTCTTGATGCAGACGTACGACTAAGAAGAGATCGGGGAGCGAGGAAACACAGCAAAAAAACTATGCTGTAAGTACATTAACAACACACACGAGCGTTACCGAACGTTCTGAGCGACTGTACGCATGAAGATTTTGAGGCTGCCTAAGAAAAATCCACTTTTTGTAAGAGCCCGTTTTTTACTTTTTTCGTTTTATCAGGTGGAGTGAAGGGCGTGCATGTAAACAGCATGGCGAACATGAACCAACTCTGCACGCTTTAATACAGTTGTTATGTAAAAACAAAGGATTTCAACAAGAGGTTAGCCCCATTTTTTTACACAAAATTTAACCTGCTGCCATAGTATAAATGACTAGTGTTTGTCCTTCTAGTTTCATTGATCAGTCCTGAGAACCGCGAATAAAGTAATCGGACACAATTTAGGTCCACTGTTCACTTTAAAAGCTATTTCCCACAAAATAATCAAGGTTTTAGAAAATCAGAATACAAGTGCGAAAACGCAATATTAAAAGCCCAATACACTTGTTTTAGTGAACATCTTATTGCAGAAATAAGTAGAACATAGAAGCTTTATTTTCCGACTTGCTGTTCACAACTTTGCGGAACTAACTCCAATTTGAAGTTGTGTTCAAGATTAAATGCACCTAGTTATCCCCCTACCATAATTGACCAGGTCTCCTGTTGCCTCATTTCTTTTCAGAGAGCAGACCTCCTTCTCAAGTAGACTTTGCGATTACCCCTGCTACTATTCATAAGTTGGCACAGAGGTAAGCCTTTAATTTGTCAATAGTTTTAAAGGTAAACAAACTACTATTTTTAGTGTTTGCTCCAAAGGTACACAACTGATTTGCCCTGTTGTTTTCCTTTCCATCCCTCAGGTTGGAACTTCACAGTAAAAAAAGCCACCCTAAATGAGCTACCCTCACTCCTTTGCATCAAGTTTCACAGAATGTATACGGAATTTCTCCAGTAATTGACATGCTAACTGGTGTTTGTAAAATGATGAATTTCCCGTTACTTATCCTCTCTAAGGTTAATGAAATGTCGGGCTAACGTTTTTGTGAGAATGTTGTCACAAGAATAATGAGGCACTAATTGCTGCTATGTACTTAGAACCACTGAAAGTATCTCAGTAATTACATAAGAGATTCCAGATTAGACATCAAATGTGTGTTTTACCTTAGATGCTAATGCTAGATTTCTTTCATGTCATGTGTTTTGTTCGGTATACAATTGATTGTTTTGTCTTGTAATTTCAATAGCAACCACAGAGAGAAACAGTTTTTGTCTGTAGTAATTGGTTTTCTGTTTTTTCATCTTTTAATGGTGTAGGTTTCTATCTCACAAGTATATAGAATCTTCCAGGTCCTACCTTAGGACTGCTTCTCAAGCAATTTTTCTGCTGATTTTTTTCATTGTTAGTTTCATTTTTTGTTTAGCACATTAGGATTTGTTGTGGTTGATATACTGGCCCTCATTACGACCCTGGCGGAATTCGCGGTGCTAAATGCACCGCGGAGCACGGCGGAAAGCCGCCGATAGCGCCATGGGGGTTGGCGGATTTACCACCCCATGCCGACCTTGGCGGAGCGGTAAATCCCCAATCCCCATTTTGCCCTTCCCCATTCCCATTCTTGCCCCATAGGGTATAATGGGAGTGGGGAAGGCGTTAATTACGCCACCGTAAAGTACGGTGGCGTAATTAACAACGAGGTCCCTTAGCGCCATGGATTTCTCCGCCCGGTAAAACCAGGCGGAGAAAGGCTCCATGGCGCTACGGGAACTCGTAGTAGGGCGGACGGGTCCGCCGCGAATAACGCTGGCGGAAACCCACTCCGCCAGGGTCGTAATGAGGGCCACTGTCTTTTTAAAAAAAAAGTTTTTTTAATAAAAGGGTTTTAAGAATCTATCATAATAAAATAAAAAGAGATATATATATTTTTTCAATTAGGATGGTGAGTGTAATTTGTTGCAAATGAGGAGGTGAGTTCATAATGTCTCCCCATAGATGAGTTTGGATCTTTAAGGGTGAGTTTTTGAGCGGAGTTAAGACCCTTTGTTTGTAGATTAAACATTTTGTACCGGGCACTGTCTTAAGCCTCTGTCTCCAAAAAAACCTGAGTCCTCTGTAAGTTTTTTAGATGAATACAATTGAGCCAGTGAGAAGTGGTGTGATTGTGATGGCAGATACCAAACTGCTGTAATCCAGATGGATATTTAGGTCTGAATAGACGGAGCTTGGTTCATTCGGACAAGCCTATTGATTTATTCATTTTTTCTTAAAAGTTTTAGTTGGATTGGAACTTTGACTTCCTGGCACATCTATGTTTTTATTCTTTTTCCTTAAAAATTGCTTTTTGATTTGTAAAGAAATTCTTTTGGATCCAGATGGACACAAACCAACCAATGAGTTTGCACATGAGTGAGAGATTTTCTACCTAGTGAATTATCTAGCATACTTTGACTGATACTTTGAATGACATTTCGAGGTTGGCATTTTGAAATGGTTCTATGTTCATTTACCCCCAGTTTTATTTTCACAGCATTTTTACCGATAATTTTTGCATGAAAAAAATGACTTTTTAAATTTATTTAGGGGGTCCGCCCCAAACCCCTTCCCTATTATTTATTCCATATTCCCCGCCCTACCCCTCAATATGCCCTTACGCCCTGCCCATATTTTTAGACTTTTCGTTTCGAGCAAAGATTTTTTGGGAAAAAATGCAGTTAAAAAAAAACAGGCGATGAATGAACATTGTATCTTTGAAATATACTCACATGATAACAGACTGATTTATACATACACTGTTTGATATAGAATAGTGCTAATGTATTATTTACAAACACATGCTACATGTGCCTGCACTAGATTAGGGGAAGGAGTTTACACAAACTAAATTTTTTTGTGACTTAGACTGGGTTTTCTATACACTAAGCAAACTGTAGAAACCGGTTCTAGACCTTATAAGTTTTTTTAGGCCTCTGTAACTAGATGTCTATTTTAATATACCTTACTAGAAGTTTTGACCTTTAAAACTATCCCATTTCAATCCTTACAGCTCATGAAGGTTTTTTGACTAGAGCAGGGTTGTCCAATTCGAGGATTTTCAGGATTTCCCTCATTAATTTAAATGTCAAAAAAGTGCATACATTTATACTCATTGGGCCTCATTATAAGGCTGGCGCTCCCGTAATGAAGCGGGCCGGTACGGGACCGACCCCCTTCATTCCGGGAGCGCCTTTTTACGAGCTTCCCATTGCGGGACCCGGATGGCACGCCTGGTAAAACCAGGCATGCTTTCCGGGTCCAGCGACGGGAAGAGGGAGGCAATAACGAGCCAGATGTAATCTGCCCGTTATTACCTCCCTCCCCATTCCCATTGAGCCCTATAGGGGCTCAAATGAGAATGGGGATGGGTTCCTGCAAGGAGGAATTACCGGGTCCTCCTATGTCGGAGTAACCCAGTAAGTCCCCATTGCAGGAACCCGGTAATGGAGCCCGGAACGGAGGCAGCCATGGATATCCTGAAAAGCAGACATTTTCCCAGCACTTGAGGACTGGAGTTAGAAAACCCTGCAGTGGAGTATCATTTAAAACTCTTGCAAGTATATGATGCATATGTATGTAAGCCAATAGATATAACATAAATATGGGACATTGTTTAGTAGGCAGTTGCCTTTCTATGTTTTCTTTTCTTTTAAATGTAAAGTGGTGAAACACAAGAAAAGTTGTGTTCATTTGGCAGTTAACATTGACAAGCTATATGTTATTTATGCCATACTGGGTGTATGTCACAATGCAATTAAATATAAACAACAACTGTCTAGTTATGCCTTCAGTTAAGAGATGCAAGTGTAGTCACTCAGCAAAACAAGTTAGCACTTCAGAATCAGCCATAAAACCAAATGTGACACTGAAACGGTTGGTGGCTGTAAAGTATAGAGAATTCTAAAACCTGACAAAGTCAGTTCCTGGAGAAACAACATTGGATACAGGGTTAAACCGCCATTATCATCAAGCTTTCCTCTAGGAATGGTGGTTCACCCACTACTTGGAGGAAGATGAAAAAAAACTGAGGGGGATTTGAAAAAAACAATGACATTACAGTATGGTAGGAGACACCTGCAATGCAATTCTCATTTATGTGTGTCAGCTCTGTGATCATGTTTCTATTCATTGTGTGTCTTCCTTGTCTGTGACAAATCTGAGCTACAGCAAGTATCAATGCATTATAGTGAATGAATCACTGAAAAATAATATTCATACACACTTTAACATACAGATCATTGTTTTTGCATAGGACCTTACAGCAGTGACCTAGGCGATATTAAGCACTGCATGGGATTATTTATGACCCTTCATGTCCCTAGACGTTTACACTAAAGTGAGGCCTTTTTCTGGTTGTTTGATCTCTAAACTTAATATAGCAAAGAAAATAAGACAGGGATTAAAACAGGTAGACACAGCTTTATTCTATGTATCTGTATTTTAATATATGGAAGAGGAAGAAAATACCAAACTCAAAGATATGAAATGTTTTCTTCAAAGTAGAAAGTACTGCAATTGTACCGTAGAATACCAGTGATCATGCACAAATATGCATTTAAATGACACCCACCACTTTTTTGCAATAAAAAAATCAAGCAGCAAATAATGAATGAATTTTGATTATGTAGTTATAAAACCGCATAATAGATTTTGTTAATTTAAACTTGTAGAAATTATTGTAAAAAATACATATTTGATGCCATTGAAGATGCAACCAGAAGAACAGACTATTACTACTTCTGTGCTGTTACAAAGGACATGAAATATTGAAGACTGTTAAATCATAATACCAATTATAAACCGCACTAACATTATAGTTATCTGTTGATAGACCAACATAATACATAATTATTATTAGAAGTAAGACTGGTCTAAATTGAAGGTTTCTTCTTTAAAATGTGACAGAATGCACCTAACACAGTATTAAAATTGTGTGAATTCATATGAACTTTGAATTTACACTGATATGTTCATGCAAAAAATCCACTAGTGAGCTCACTTTAGAGCAAGCATTCCCAGACTTTTACTAACCAACCACATAGATGAATAAATGGAATGGAAGATAAGCAAAATATGTATATTTAGTGAATAGGGATTGGTTTTTTAAAACTAAAAAATAATATTCGATGAAAGCATTGTAAGTTGAAATCCAGCTAAATGCAGTCCTGCTTTCCAAAGGTCAGTTACAGAAAACTATTAATTAGACAAATGACAATTCCCCCAATAAGTTAAGTGCTTTTCAAAAACAGATTTCTAAAGTGTTCCATAACCCCTTTACATTGGAAAGCTTCCGGTCCCACAAATAATGTGCATGGTTCCATTGTACCTTAGATAATGGAGAATAGACTGACTATTGTAAAGTTTAAAAGGCCTCTGAGGAACATATGGCTGCTATTGGCAATGATCAGGCCACACATATGCAACCTAGCTGTTGTAAAATAGAAGTCAAGTTAAAATGTGCACAAAACAAATGAACATTGGAAAGGAGATTTTTCGACTGTAACATTTTTAACCATTTGTCCAATCAAAAAACTGGAAAGCTAATTTGTGCACCTGATGACTCTATAGCTTTGGAATTTTCCATTGTGAAGTAGAACATGTAATAAAGAATGCTCTAACTCTGTTATTTAGCATTTATGTATATTTAATCTCTTGTAGATTTGATATATGAGCATTTAAAACAGTATAGTAAAAAAAACAGCAGACTAAACTATACTAATAGTGTAGATGGATAAAGTCAAAGCATCCTATTTACTTCTAAGTATCTAAAGCCTATAAGCAATCAACACTTTGTGTAACTTCCTAAAATATGACACAGTAAAACCTACAAATATACTCACAGAAGTGCTTTCAGGATTGGAGGACCAGTAGGCATGTGAGATTATACCATCCACTTTAAATCCATTACATGGAAAAGCCCAACAAACTCTATGTAAAGGCTTTAACTTCTAAGCACAATTTTCGGGAAACCATCTAAAGTCTTAGATTCAAAATGTAAGTTAAAACGGTTACCGGACATTTGGTCGAAAAAAAATGGTCGACCAGACAAATGGTCGAACCAATTTGGTCGAAAACCAAATGGTCGAATTTTTTATTTTTTTTATTTTCACCTTTCGACCAAATTGCGTCGACCAAATGTCATTCGACCAGTTTTAGGTCGACCAAATGTCTGGACACCGTTAAAACAATTAGAATCCACTTGCCGTTGTTTCCTTTCTTCAATTGCTTAGTACATATGAGAGTCCACTTATCTTGGCCAGGGAACTGTAAAAAGGAGCTGCGTCTTCTGAATGTTCTTGACCATACCTGCCACACACCGAAGTCAGTGTTTTCCCATGCTCCAGGGAATAGTTGGTAGCTTACCTAACAATGGTGCCTACTGGCTCACTAAGCCCATGGAAAACAAACATGTATTCCAGTAACAATGTATTAAAGGCGTTTAACAAGCACAACATGCTTAATTCTGCCCCAATATCTAGAAGGAGGCCAACAATTGAATTTTGAAAAATGTTTGAAAAATGGCAAAGTGTCCATTTTAGGCCCTACAAAGCAGATTTACTCTGATTTGATAAATGCATTTCAATAGCAGTTGCTTCTTCTTACCAAGGCCAGTCAGCAGTCTTATCAATCTATGGTCCAGCTCTGACTGCCAGTTCTGGTGCAATACAAAGAATATTTTCAGCTTTGTTTTATAGGCTAAAATCACACTTATCTATACCACATCATTTTCCAAGAGGTCAAAGTTGTGGTGGGGGGATCAGCATGTTAATTCTAGTTATGATCTTTGAAATAGCCAGTTGTTCGCTTTTATATAGACTTTCCATTGATTTCATAATTAACAGTGAACATACTAAGCATGGTGATGTCATCTGGGTTTCCTCCTCAAAACTGTTATCTGGGTCGCCTCTGAAAACAGAGCCAACTGACATCAAAACCCAGAGGGGCCGATTCATAGAATTCAGCGCACAAGTGGCGCACGCGGCTGGCGCACAGTGTGCGCGTGCGAATCCCTGCGCCAGCCGCGTGCGCTAAAATCCATTTCCGCGCACAGCGTATTCATGGATTCCAGCCACCAAAACCAGCCGTGGCGCACAGTTGCGCAGCGACCCTGCAGCAGCGCCAGTTACGCCTCCAAGAACGCCTCTCGCGCAGGGAAAAGCCATCAAAATCCCCAACCCAGCGCAAAGGGCAGCAGCAAACGCAGAGCTGGGAGCGTGTATTCCAGGGGTGTGCGGGTGTTTCCATACGCGGCTGGGCTGGGTACGTGTATTTCAGGGGTGCGCGAGAAAGTCTACACGCGATTGGCCTGGGTACGTGGATTTCAGGGGTGCGCGAGAAAGTCTACACGCGATTGGCCTGGGTACGTGGATTACAGGGGTGCGCGAGAAAGACTACACGCGATTGGCCTGGGTACGTGGATTTCAGGGGTGCGCGAGAAAGTCTACACACGATTGGCCTGGGTATGTGGATTTCAGGGGTGCGCGAGAAAGACTACACGCGATTGGCCTGGGTACGTGGATTACAGGGGTGCGCGAGAAAGTCTACACGCGATTGGCCTGGGTACGTGGATTTCAGGGGTGCGCGAGAAAGTCTACACGCGATTGGCCTGGGTACGTGGATTTCAGGGGTGCGCGAGAAAGACTACACGCGATTGGCCTGGGTACGTGGATTTCAGGGGTGCGCGAGAAAGTCTACACACGATTGGCCTGGGTATGTGGATTTCAGGGGTGCGCGAGAAAGACTACACGCGATTGGCCATGGGTACGTGGATTTCAGGGTTGCGCGAGAAAGTCTACACGCGATTGGCCTGGGTACGTGGATTTCAGGGGTGCGCGAGAAAGTCTACACACGATTGGCCTGGGTACGTGGATTTCAGGGGTGCGCGAGAAAGACTACACGCGATTGGCCTGGGTGCGTGGATTTCAGGGGTGCGCGAGAAAGACTACACGCGATTGGCCTGGGTACGTGGATTTCAGGGGTGCGCGAGAAAGTCTACACGCGATTGGCCTGGGTACGTGGATTTCAGGGGTGCGCGAGAAAGTCTACACACGATTGGCCTGGGTACGTGGATTTCAGGGGTGCGCGAGAAAGACTACACGCGATTGGCCTGGGTACGTGGATTTCAGGGGTGCGCGAGAAAGTCTACACGCGATTGGCCTGGGTACGTGGATTACAGGGGTGCGCGAGAAAGACTACACGCGATTGGCCTGGGTACGTGGATTTCAGGGGTGCGTGAGAAAGTCTACACACGATTGGCCTGGGTACGTGGATTTCAGGGGTGCGCGAGAAAGACTACACGCGATTGGCCTGGGTACGTGGATTTCAGGGGTGCGCGAGAAAGTCTACACGCGATTGGCCTGGGTACGTGGATTACAGGGGTGCGCGAGAAAGTCTACACGCGATTGGCCTGGGTACGTGGATTTCAGGGGTGCGCGAGAAAGTCTACACGCGATTGGCCTGGGTACGTGGATTTCAGGGGTGCGCGGGTGGTGGGTGTGCGGGAAGTTCAAGACGTGAATTGGCAGTGTGGGTCCTCCCAGGTCTCCCCTCTACCCCCTCCACGACCTCTGCAGGCATCCCACACCACAGGGGACTACCCTGCACCCCATGTCATGTCCCACAGGCAGCCCATCCACCATGGCCATGCCCCCCAGCCAAGCCACATGTCCCCTTGCACCCCCACCCCCCAGCACTGTGGGGCACCTGCCAGCAGGCCCCCACCCATGTCTCCCAGCACCCCCACCCCCCAGCCACCAGGGGCACCCTCCACCAGGCCCCCACCCATGTCTCCCAGCACCCCCACCCCCCAGCCACCAGGGGCAGCCTCCACCAGGCCCCCACCCATGTCTCCCAGCACCCCCACCCCCCAGCCACCAGGGGCACCCTCCACCAGGCCCCCACCCATGTCTCCCAGCACCCCCACCCCCCCGCCACCAGGGGCACCCTCCACCAGGCCCCCACCCATGTCTCCCAGCACCCCCACCCACCAGCCACCAGGGGCAGCCTCCACCAGGCCCCCACCCATGTCTCCCAGCACCCCCACCCCCCAGCAGTGCAGGGGCAGCCTCCACCAGGCCCCCACCCATGTCTCCCAGCACCCCCACCCCCCAGCCACCAGGGGCACCCTCCACCAGGCCCCCACCCATGTCTCCCAGCACCCCCACCCCCCCGCCACCAGGGGCACCCTCCACCAGGCCCCCACCCATGTCTCCCAGCACCCCCACCCACCAGCCACCAGGGGCAGCCTCCACCAGGCCCCCACCCATGTCTCCCAGCACCCCCACCCCCCAGCAGTGCAGGGGCAGCCTCCACCAGGCCCCCACCCATGTCTCCCAGCACCCCCACCCCCCAGCCACCAGGGGCAGCCTCCACCAGGCCCCCACCCATGTCTCCCAGCACCCCCACCCCCCAGCCACCAGGGGCAGCCTCCACCAGGCCCCCACCCATGTCCGGCTCATGTCTCCCAGCACCCCCACCCCCCAGCCACCAGGGGCAGCCTCCACCAGGCCCCCACCCATGCCTCCCAGCACCCCCACCCACCAGCCACCAGGGGCAGCCTCCACCAGGCCCCCACCCATGTCTCCCAGCACCCCCACCCCCCAGCAGTGCAGGGGCAGCCTCCACCAGGCCCCCACCCATGTCTCCCAGCACCCCCACCCCCCAGCCACCAGGGGCAGCCTCCACCAGGCCCCCACCCATGTCCGACTCATGTCTCCCAGCACCCCCACCCCCCCAGCCACCAGGGGCAGCCTCCACCAGGCCCCCACCCATGTCTCCCAGCACCCCCACCCCCCAGCCACCAGGGGCACCCTCCACCAGGCCCCCACCCATGTCTCCCAGCACCCCCACCCCCCCGCCACCAGGGGCACCCTCCACCAGGCCCCCACCCATGTCTCCCAGCACCCCCATCCACCAGCCACCAGGGGCAGCCTCCACCAGGCCCCCACCCATGTCTCCCAGCACCCCCACCCCCCAGCCACCAGGGGCACCCTCCACCAGGCCCCCACCCATGTCTCCCGGCACCCCCACCCCCCAGCCACCAGGGGCAGCCTCCACCAGGCCCCCACCCATGTCCGACTCATGTCTCCCAGCACCCCCACCCCCAGCAGTGCAGGGGCAGCCTCCACCAGGCCCCCACCCATGTCTCCCAGCACCCCCACCCCCCAGCCACCAGGGGCAGCCTCCACCAGGCCCCCACCCATGTCTCCCAGCACCCCCACCCCCCAGCCACCAGGGGCAGCCTCCACCAGGCCCCCACCCATGTCCGACTCATGTCTCCCAGCACCCCCACCCCCCCAGCCACCAGGGGCAGCCTCCACCAGGCCCCCACCCATGTCTCCCAGCACCCCCACCCCCCAGCCACCAGGGGCACCCTCCACCAGGCCCCCACCCATGTCTCCCAGCACCCCCACCCCCCCGCCACCAGGGGCACCCTCCACCAGGCCCCCACCCATGTCTCCCAGCACCCCCACCCACCAGCCACCAGGGGCAGCCTCCACCAGGCCCCCACCCATGTCTCCCAGCACCCCCACCCCCCAGCCACCAGGGGCACCCTCCACCAGGCCCCCACCCATGTCTCCCAGCACCCCCACCCCCCAGCCACCAGGGGCAGCCTCCACCAGGCCCCCACCCATGTCTCCCAGCACCCCCACCCCCCCCAGCCACCAGGGGCAGCCTCCACCAGGCCCCCACCCATGTCTCCCAGCACCCCCACCCCCCAGCCACCAGGGGCACCCTCCACCAGGCCCCCACCCATGTCTCCCAGCACCCCCACCACCCCAGCCACCAGGGGCACCCTCCACCAGGCCCCCACCCATGTCTCCCAGCACCCCCACCCCCCAGCCACCAGGGGCAGCCTCCACCAGGCCCCCACCCATGTCCGACTCATGTCTCCCAGCACCCCCACCCCCCCAGCCACCAGGGGCACCCTCCACCAGGCCCCCACCCATGTCTCCCAGCACCCCCACTCCCAGCCACCAGGGGCACCCTCCACCAGGCCCCCACCCATGTCTCCCAGCACCCCCACCCCCCAGCCACCAGGGGCAGCCTCCACCAGGCCCCCACCCATGTCCGACTCATGTCTCCCAGCACCCCCACCCCCCAGCAGTGCAGGGGCAGCCTCCACCAGGCCCCCACCCATGTCTCCCAGCACCCCCACCCCCCAGCCACCAGGGGCAGCCTCCACCAGGCCCCCACCCATGTCTCCCAGCACCCCCACCCCCCAGCCACCAGGGGCAGCCTCCACCAGGCCCCCACCCATGTCCGACTCATGTCTCCCAGCACCCCCACCCCCCAGCAGTGCAGGGGCAGCCTCCACCAGGCCCCCACCCATGTTTCCCAGCACCCCCACCCCCCAGCCACCAGGGGCAGCCTCCACCAGGCCCCCACCCATGTCTCCCAGCACTCCCACCCCCCAGCCACCAGGGGCAGCCTCCACCAGGCCCCCACCCATGTCCGACTCATGTCTCCCAGCACCCCCACCCCCCCAGCCACCAGGGGCACCCTCCACCAGGCCCCCACCCATGTCTCCCAGCACCCCCACCCCCCAGCAGTGCAGGGGCAGCCTCCACCAGGCCCCCACCCATGTCTCCCAGCACCCCCACCCCCCAGCCACCAGGGGCACCCTCCACCAGGCCCCCACCCATGTCTCCCAGCACCCCACCCCCCAGCCACCAGGGGCACCCTCCACCAGGCCCCCACCCATGTCTCCCACCACCCCCACCCCCCAGCCACCAGGGGCAGCCTCCACCAGGCCCCCACCCATGTCTCCCAGCACCCCCACCCCCCAGCCACCAGGGGCACCCTCCACCAGGCCCCCACCCATGTCTCCCAGCACCCCCACCCACCAGCCACCAGGGGCACCCTCCACCAGGCCCCCACCCATGTCTCCCAGCACCCCCACCCCCAGCAGTGCAGGGGCAGCCTCCACCAGGCCCCCACCCATGTCTCCCAGCACCCCCACCCCCCAGCCACCAGGGGCAGCCTCCACCAGGCCCCCACCCATGTCTCCCAGCACCCCCACCCCCCAGCCACCAGGGGCAGCCTCCACCAGGCCCCCACCCATGTCCGACTCATGTCTCCCAGCACCCCCACCCCCCAGCCACCAGGGGCAGCCTCCACCAGGCCCCCACCCATGTCTCCCAGCACCCCCACCCCCCAGCAGTGCAGGGGCAGCCTCCACCAGGCCCCCACCCATGTCCGACTCATGTCTCCCAGCACCCCCACCCCCCAGCCACCAGGGGCAGCCTCCACCAGGCCCCCACCCATGTCTCCCAGCACCCCCACCCCCCAGCCACCAGGGGCAGCCTCCACCAGGCCCCCACCCATGTCCGACTCATGTCTCCCAGCACCCCCACCCCCCAGCCACCAGGGGCACCCTCCACCAGGCCCCCACCCATGTCCAGGAACAGAGACTTCCATGCTGTCATGTGTGCAATCTGCACAGGGCTCCCCATGTCACATTCAAACACATGCAACAACCATGCGGTTCACACATTACAGGTCGCACATGCATTACCATGATGTCCCTGCACACATACATGCGTACATGGCCTATGTCACACATGCAGGCAAGTATCAGACAACCAGCACACTGCAACATGCCCTGTCTCACACAGCAATGCTTGGCCACTTACCGCTCAACTCCAGACGGGTCTCCCTCTCAAGGACCTGGCTGTGGAGCGCTGGGTGTGCGCGTTCCAGGACCCTCAACTGGATGGAACTCATGCGGCCCCGGCCCCCCTCCACAAGGCGCCGGGCCTTCATGAGGGTCCTGGACCTCAAGTCCTCCCAGCGCTTCTTGACCTTCTGGATGGTGCGGGTTGCCACCCCCTCCGCGTCCTCTCCCGTCCTTCCCTGTTGGCGCGGGACGATCCGAAGAGGGCATCATACTGCCCCAGGACATGCTCCACCAGGACACCAACTTCGGTGGCAGTGAAGCTGGTGCCCCTCTGCCCCTCTGGCCGGGGGTTGCCACTGGTGTCAGATGTGGATGTGCTCGACATGGCAACCCCAGGGGCAGGAGTGGGTGACCAACTGGGTCCTGGGGCTGGGCTGTGGAGCGATGTCATTTGAGTCGGGACTCTTCTGTACCAGCAGGGGTGGACACAGCAACTGGAGCCCTGCAGATGGCTGATGTGCAGGCACCAAATGGCAGGGCACGGTGGCAGCAGGCAGGCAGGCAGGCAGCAGCAGATGGCATGTGGGAGGCTGCTTGGGGCACTGGGGGCCAGTGAATTGGCCTTCTGGGCAGGAGCGTGGTCTTCCGTGTGTTTTCGCGTGGCCAGCTTCATACGGAGTGAATAGGCACGTGAAAAATCTGCACGCTGCGTGTAATGCGCGTAAGCGCGCGTGAAAAACTGCACGTCCGCGTGTAATAGGAGGAAAGGGTCCATGCATAAGCGTGCGCGCGTGAAAAACTGCACGTCCGCGTGTAATGCGCGTAATCAAACGTGAAAAAGTGCACGTCCGCATGTGACGTGACGCGCGCGTGCGTTTCCCTCAGCACGGGTTAAAGGTGAGCGGGCCCAGCAGTTCGCTGTACGTGCCTTTCGTGGAGACCGACGTGTGTTGCTGCTTCCAGTCGTTTCGCGCGCCATCTACTTCAAAGCTCTCAAGGACGTATCTCTTCTTTTGGCGGGGGTATTGGCTACGCGTGTTTTTCTGCATCGCGCTAGTCAGACGGTGAGTCGCAAACGCTCCTTTTCCCACTGCGGGTGCCCCATTGTATCGCACCCATTTTCGATGTCATCGTAGCCTGCGTGTCCCACGCGTACGCGTTATACGTGTTACTGGGTGCCACCGCGTACTGCGGGAGGTTTAATCCACGCACGTAGGCTGCAGGGTTGCGTGCACGGTTTTACTGCAGTTTTGGGGTGCCTGAGCGTTGCGTGACCCGTCAACACATCACCGGGGTCACATACAGCCTTGCAGGTGCAGGGGGGCTGTTAACATCTTGCTTCCCACCCCCTTCACCCCAATTGCCCAGGTCAATTGTGCTGTACACCTCCCATTGGCACCACTCCATCTGTGCCAGCACTATTACATCTGTGCCATGGTAGGGAGGCTACCAAAGGTGAGGGGCGCCTCAGCTGGGCGTCCTCCTCGTGGCGGGCGTGGTCGGGGACGTGGCCGTGGTGACCAGGGAGTAGGGGGACTCCAGGGTGTCCAGGGCAGCCACAGAGGGGGAAGAGGCAGGGGTGCGCCACTTGAGCACAATGTTGTGCCATGTGTTGGTGCAGCCATGCCACCACCCCCTGTGGTTCAGGGGGATGCAGCTCCTGCATCTGGCACTGGCACCCGTATGACCCGGCAGTCCGTTTCATCGACTGCCACGGGCCCAAGGGTAGCGGTAGCTGCAGGTGCAGTTGTGGACACCGCCACCCAGGCTCAGGGTCTGCCAGCGCAGGCTGCGTTGGCACTTGAAGAGCCCTTGGTAGATCTCCAACAGGCCAGGGGGGAAACCATTGGGGCAGGCCGGGCTGCTCAGACCAAGACACGTGTCCCTGGGGCAGTCATGTCATCTGCTGCCCCGAACAGCCGGGTGTTGGCAAGTGCAGGGGCAGATGCACCCAACAGCACCCCGGTTGTGAGCCTGCCAACCAGGACCGTTGCGGTCAATGACCCTGCCACAGCTGATGTTGCTGCGCAGGGTCCATTAGTGGGCACCCAGCTGCCACTGACACAAGTCAGGCCTTTGGTCATCCCTCCACCTGCCACTCCCTCGGCTCAATCCACCCAACCCACTGGCCATACTGGTCAGGGCGGCATTAGCCAGCCAGGGTCTGCGCCACAGTCCAAGAGGAGGAAGGTTGCATCTGCAGCACAGGCTGGGACCCCACACACAGCCACGACCTCCTGCACGTCGAGGAAGAAGCCTTTCTGTAAGCAGGAACTGGACTTCCTCGTGGACTACGTGCGGGGACACAGCCGTGACATGCTAGTGGGTGCCAATAGTCAGACTACGGCTGCCCAACGTGACACCCACTGGAAGCATGTGGCGGAACATGTCAGTTCATTCGGCCATGAGGTGCGCACGGCGCAGGAGTGCAAAAAGCGCTGGAATGACATCAAGCGCAGCACTAAGGCCAAGCGTGCCTCAAATTACAACTTGACTCTGGTGACTGGCGGTGGGCCTGCACCAGAGGAGGAAGAACTCACTCTGCATGAGGCTCTCGTTGCGGAGTTCATACCACCAGAATTGGTCGAAGGTGTGGGAGAGATGCTGGACTTTGATGCCCAGTCCAGTGAGTGTTGATGCGTAGTTGTTGAGGACGTGTGTGTTTCACTTGTGGGATGTGTTGTGCATGATTGCTGCTACATGTGACCTGTACATGGTTCTGTTGTGTAAGTAATGCAATGCCACCGTCATGCGTGTCTCCTCTGCCTGCATGCGGGACTCCATGTGGCCATGCTCCCTTGCCCCCCCTCCGCCACTCTGCACCCCAGTTCCACCTTTGCACTGGTCTGCTACATTCTTGCCAATGTGTAGTTTCATGTTCATGTGTCCTGTGTAGATGCTAACATCCAGCTTAGAAACTGCCAGACATATGCCGTGTGGTACAGCCTTGGTACTCGATGCAGGGCATCCCACTTGTACTGTGCATGGGTCAGATGTCCCGCAGGGACATGAGTGCCCCTTCATGCTCCATGTGCATTGCACACATGCCCCTATGTGTCCTTGACTGGATGATCACTGTAATATGAGTCCTTGGTTACATACATTGCCTGCCATATCATCGGCCTCCCCATGTCAACTGTGGCTCAGTCCTGCGTTGCACACATGTTTAGGCTCTGACAATCTGTGTGGCTCACAGGCCTCAGCCTGTTCAATGGCCAATGACTCTGTCCAACTCTTGTCGTGTCTTCTTCACACGTGGCCGGCCTCCGGATCTTCCATCATGTATCCTGCCCACTGTCCCAGCATCATTTGCAGTGTTGTAATTGAAATCACATTAAGCTGTTGATGCCAGTCAACACTGCTTGTCAATACACAGGTGTATGGTCAGCCTTTTGATACCATGCTAGGCATCCCTGCTTTGGTACTGGGGTGGAGGGGTGCTTGCCTTCTAGACATGGTACACATTGAATACACAATGCACGTGATGTCTGATTTTGACATTGCACTGCCTTCACATTTCCTGGCACACACCATGGAGTGCTTGTACATGTAGGTAGTGAGTGGCGTACACATTTTCTGCACTGCTTAGACCCACTTCCATGCAAACTGCCACCTTCCAACAGGTCTGATCACAGAAGCTATTCTAAGTAGACCCAGCATGCATGCAAGGTCATATGTTGTGTGTCACATGTCTGCCAGATGCCTTTGCTGTCGGTGTGTGTGTGTGTGTTGTGTGCTTCTGACATGTGTACTGACCTTTTCCTCTCTATTTTTCAGGTGATGACGCAATGGATGCAGAGGATGGTGTTGTCATGCCAGACACAGGGTTGGTAAGACCACATCAACCCGGCACTAGTGGGGGTCGTGGGGTGGTAGGCCACGAAAACTCCCAAGTGCTGCAGTCCATCCTGTCTCTGGCTGCCTATGAGTCCAGCCTTGA
Source organism: Ambystoma mexicanum (assembly GCF_040938575.1). Lineage (NCBI taxonomy): Eukaryota > Metazoa > Chordata > Amphibia > Caudata > Ambystomatidae > Ambystoma > Ambystoma mexicanum. The sequence goes on from NC_090939.1 coordinate 687,025,283, forward strand.
TGACGACTCTGACGTCCATGTTGAGTTGGATGACCATCAAGTCCATGTGTCAGGGGTGAGTGATTCTGATGTGGACACTCCTCTGTCTGCGACCCCTGCACTGAGGGATCAGACAGTCTTGGTTCCTCCGCCCGTGGTGGATCGGGACGCAGGGTCACCCTCCACACCAGTCACTGATGTGCCTGGGACATCACGTAGACGGGGGCATGTAGTCGTGCAGCCGCAGGCGGTGCCAACACAGCGAGGACCCCCGGTCCTTGGGTCCCGCAGGGGTCAAGCCCGGCAACGCGGTCGCCGCGCGCAACCGCTGTATACTGAGTGGGAGCAAGACATGACTGCCAATTCAGAACGGCAGGGGGCAGCAATGGAGAACATCGCTGACAGCATGGAGCGTGTGGCCCGATCTGTGCTCCCCCCTGCTAGGCAGGTGCTTCTCCAGCAGCAGGCGGCACGGTCCACGGCCCGCTCACTCAGGCTGGGCATAGCGGCCTCAGACAGGGCACGCCAGGCTGAAATGTCGTCTCTGCGTCAAGCAATTGCTGCTCACGCAGAGGCGCACATGGATGCCCTGAGGGAGGAGTATGCCTCCCTCAGATCCACTCTGGGTGTCCTTATGATGTCCCAGAGGCAGCAGGCAGAGGAGAGGTTTGCACAGCTTGAGCGCACCATCTCGGCTGAGCTACAGGCTTGCCGGGAGGTGCAGCGGTTGTCCAGCCAGGCCTTGCAGGAGGAACTCAGTGTTACACGTGCTACCTTGCAAGAGGAAGCACGTGTATCACGTGAGGTCCTGCATGCAGACCTATGTAACATCGCCACACAGAACCAGGCTCACCTGTCCGGCAGACTTGCTGCCGACGAGGGGCAAGCTGCGGCTAGGCGTGGCCAGGCTACTGTGCCACGTCCTCCTTATCAGGATGAGCCAGACTCGGACGACCATCTATCTCCCACATAGGTCGTGCTGTGCAGGCGTTGAGCCCATGGAGGTATTTTTTTTTGGCTCAGCATCATCGCATGTGGATGTTGAGCAGCACCCTGTACCTCCCCCCTCCTGGGTGCCTCCCCTCCCCCCGGGTCGTATGTGGCCATTTTTGATTTTTCTTTTAGTTTAGTTAGTTAAGTTTCTGTTTGATAGTTAGTTTAAATAGGTAATGTAGGTTTTCCATAGTTAGTGTAATTAGTTAATAGTTGAGTTAGTTTAAAATTTGTAGTCTATTGTGCTTACATGTGACAGTGCGGTGCCTTGTGGTTTTTGAAGGCATCCACTGTCTGTTCCAGCTGGGCCCTTCATGGTTGTCTTGTGTATGTGTTTGCTGCTTGGGTTCCTTGACTCACATATGCCACTCCTGCCTCCCTTATCCATGGGCTCGCAAGGATGGTTCGGTGTAACAGCATTTTACACAAGGGCTTTGGACTGTCATATCTGTGGCATGTCTGGTGCTTTTTGACTTGTGTTGACACCCCTAGTGGGGATGATTTAGGTGTAATTGTCCACTGTTCAGCTTTTGCTAGATGGGGCGTGTCATGATTAATGTGGACATTGATTGCTATGCATTGTGTATTATGTTTCATATCTTTCCTGTACACGTGCTTGTTGCAAATCATGCTGTAGATAGTGTTCCACATTTTGGAGGTGAAAGACGGACTGATGGTGTGATATGTGATTTGACTCTCTGACATGGTCAAGTAATGAGATGCATGATGAGACACACACAGATCACTTTGATGCATTAATCATGTGTTTCATGCACTTTCTGCAGGGGGATGAGGCACCAGAGCACCTTTGCCAGCAGACATGGCCCATTGGACAACGTAATTCCTGACCCGTTTGTTGGTGCCCACATGCACATGTGTGCACATGCAGAGCCACAGTGATTGCAGACCCACATCCTAGAACTGCTGACATGTTCCAAGGAACTCCAGGCAAGGTGAGCATCACAGGGGGGCCACTAGACAGCAAAGCTTGCACCAGGCGAGTTGCACGTGCAGGCTTAGTCACAGCACTGAGGGTGAGCTTAGACAAATATTGGTGTTGAAGCACACAATGCAGCTCAGATGTGTTTGTGGACTGATGGCTGTTGATAGTAGGGTTGTCTGGGACACATGCGGGGGCAGTGGCACATACCCTGCGGTACACCAAGGTTCATTGAGGCACTTGTATCAACCATGTAGCCTTCCAAGACATGGAAAGGGGCAGCTCACAGGGACATACAGCAAGGGACATACTCGGGTGCAGTGCATGTCTATTCCACGTACTTCATGATAAATGCACTGGCAACTTTGTTTTGGTCATGGTGGTACGCAACTTGCTCTGTAGTCATGGCTTGCCATATGGGTCTGTCTGCTTACCCAGGGAACATTGCATGTTGTGTGAATTGTGACACATTGGTGTTCCATTTGCCACGCACCCACCAGCGGCTGACTTACTGCATTAACTGTGAATGACCCGTCACAGGGGTGATGTTATATATGGGTACGAAGCATGGAGCACAGATTGTCTGTTTGTAGAGTTGTATGTTGTTATGGGGCATGTTTTGTGTTGTGTTTTTGTGTAATTGGCACGTACAGGTTGCTGACTGTGTCTCTCTTTGCAGCATTGCAGTGCTCCTGTAACCGGACCTGAGAGTGCGCAGGCAGGAGGCCAGCACTCAAAACCAGAGCTAAGTGTCTCGTTGTATTTTCTTACAAACTGCCCTGCATAGGCTTGCTGGGGAGTGTACTGATGCATGGATGTATGTGTGGTCCTATTTGGTATGTTTTTTACCCTAATCACCCGTGATCCTATGCAATTTCGACACCTGTACCCTCTACCCGGTGTTCCTGCTTCCCATGCCTATCCAAGCAATGTTCCCTGACCCTCTTTCCCCACTGGGGTTGCGGATGCCTGTGTAAGCCCCGAACTTGCAGGCGCCAAAACCCTAGAGGGGGTGGTTGGTTCGTACCACTCCTGAGCCTGGACTACAGAAGGCCATGACAATGATGTCCAAGTTTGTTTGGATTGTGCATGTGTTCATGCAGGTTGTACATTTTCGTGCATTCCCTGGTTTCATGTGTCATTCCTACTCCCCTCACCTGCCACGCATTCCAGTCATCCAGTGTGTCTACACCTGTTCCGACTGCATATCCCTGAACCTCTTTCCCCACCAGGATCTCAGGGGCCTGTGTGAGTTTGACCTTGCAGGCACCCGGGACATGGTGTGGGTGGTTGTTTCATGAGACTCCAGCGCCTGTACAGGGGATCTGTGACAGTACACATCCATTCATGGTGCATCATCCTATGTCATGTACCACACATGTCTCACATCCTGTCGTGACATTGTTTTGCTGTGCTACCTTGGTTGTTGCATCATAGTGGTAGTACTTGGCCTTTGAGACGTACTGCTATGTCAAGTCATCTACTGGAGGGTGTTTGGGTTCCTTTTCATGCCTTGGATTATGTGATTTTGGAAATGAGTGTGGATTCTGAGGGTTCAGGCATCTCTTTACACACAAGGTGGGAGATGGACACGAAGGGTAAAGGTGATCCTGTGGCCAGGTGGGAATGAGGGTTGGAGGCTCCATGACCCAGGTGCAGTTGTTCAGTGGGTCATGGTCATTTGCGAGGGGGGCGGGGTTGTTGTTGATAGTTGCGTTGCCCTGCAGTGTGATGGGAACTCTGACATTGTAATGTTGTTGTCCTATGTACATGTTGTGTTCTGCTGATCAATGCCTGTTCATGTGTTGTGTTTTCCTTTCAGGTGCGAGGGGATAGTAGTGGTTTGACATGCTGGGGTGTACACATGGTGGATGTTCACATGTGATGTGTAGGGAACACTGATGGTCACTTGAGTGCACATGCATATGTGGAGTGCATGTCCTTGCAGAACCACACACTTGCACTCGGATGCACTCCATGTCCTCCCACCCTTGCATATCCACGTGTACACTGTTTGCCTTCTGGTGCCCACTGTGTCCCGCCAGCACATGTTCTGTGACCGATTATGGTTCGAGTACATGCCTAATTTGATTTTTGATGTAGTCTGTCACTTAGATGTGATGCTCAGGGTGTGCATCACACGCAATGGCTGTTCACTGTGCTGTGCGCTGAGCAGTGTGATGCAGGAGTAGGACATTGCACACATGAGCTGCAGTGTTCATTTTGCAATGCATCATGTGCATATAGCCAGGCATTCATTGTGATGTTACGTCTACGACTGTTGTAATGCATTAGGAATCGACTTATTTTTGGTGGGACATTTTGTTGGTCTGTCATTTCATCGGATTCCGGGTCAGGCATCATTGTCCGATGCCACTGTACATTTAGGACATGGAAATGTGTACCTTATCGTTACTGGGTCGGTGTATGGGTATTGCTTGCCATGTCATGTTGATGTTTGGGAGGGTTTGACTGACATGACAGTGATGGCCATGGCCTGTTTTGCAGGTGTGTGTGATGCACACCTTGCATGTCCAGGTCATCCGCTTCTCAGAGCAACTAGCTGGGGGTAGGTTTCTCTCCACAGCAGGGCCCACCCCCTCGAACAGACTTCCTGACTTGAACTTGAGGGGAACCATCTCCAGTTCTGGAAGCACCTCAAGACCTTCCTCTTTGCTTCTGCTTACTCTCTGCCTCTCCCTTGCAGAATTGTTCACTGGAACTGCACAGGAGCTGCAACTGGGCCACTCTCACCAACCTCGGTCCCTGGCCCAGCCACTGTCCACTTGCACTGCCACCCTGGCAACCCCTGCACTGCAGTACTGTCTCTCTATCCCTACAGCCCTCCCTTCCCAGCACTCGTCTGCACTTACCTTAGCAGTTGCCACCAGGCGACCTATGTAAAATATTTTGGCCTACTTCCCCTGTACTGGACTCCCCCCCACCCTTGCACTTTTCCCTTCCCCCTACCCCTGCACTTGCACAATCACAATGACACCTGGCCTAGTAGTACCGTTCTCTGTGTTCCCTTGTTCCCCCCCCCTGCCTCATTGTGCCTTGTAATACTTGTGTATGGCTCATGTCATGTCACATGTCATGTGTGCATTTTGGTTGCACAGGATAGCTTGTGTTTAAGTAGCTAGGGATGCAGACGATGTGGCACTTCCATGGCAACTATCTCAGGGTGGTAGGGTTGTGACAGTTGACTGTCACTTTGTCATCATCGATTGTCACCTGGTATGTGCCAGGCCTGTGTGCACTCCGCAGGGGTTGGAGTTTAGGTGAAAAATGTGGCCACAAGCTGGGTCCGGGCTACCTCGCCACGTGCCCTGTCCCCTCCCATGGGCAGCGCCTGTGCCTGTGGTTGGGGATGTGGGGGCACCACCATGTCCACCGGGATGCCCTGCCGTGTTGCAACATTGTGCAGGACACATGCTGCCACAATGATCCTGCACACAACTGCTGGTGCATAGAGTAGTTGCCCACCAGAGCGGTCAAGGGAGCGGAAACGTGACTTGAGCACTCCGAATGTGCGCTCCACTATGCCCCTGGTTGCAATATGGGCAGCGTTGTATCTTACCTGGGGTGGTGTGGTGGGGTTCCGGATTGGCGTCATCATGTGGTTGCTCAGAGGGTAGGCACTGTCCCCTGGGGAGGTGATAATTGTTCAGATTATTAGGGTTGGTATATTTGTCTGTGTGTGACTTGCATGCATGTGCAAGGGCATTTGTACTCACCTAGGAGCCATGTGTCGCCATGCTGCCCAGCTTCCAGGGCCCGGCTCAGGGCGGACATTCTGTATATGAAACTGTCATGGGTGGAGCCAGGGTAGTTTGCATAGACAGAGGTGATGATTCCCTTTGCATCGCATACCACCTGTACATTGATGGAATGCCAGTGCTTGCGGTTTCGGTAGATGTGCTCAGTGGCCCTAGGTGGACGTAGGGCCACATGGGTGCAATCTATGGCACCGAGCACTTTGGGGAAGTGTGCCACCCTGAAAAAATCCAGGACAACGGCCTGCCTTTCTGCGGGTGTTCTGGGCATGTATATGTGCCTGCGGACTGAGGGGCGCGCTGTCATGATTGCCAGTACCTGGTGTAGGCAGCGTGACTGCGTGGCCTGTGAGACCCCCCCCACTATGGCAGTGGTCCGCTGAAACGACCCAGTGGCCAAGAAATGCAAGACATTGAGCAGCTTCTCCAAGGGGCTCAATGCTTGGGAGCAAAGGGTGGGGGATGTGAGGTCATCTTCCCACTCCCTGACCAGGTCTAGGATGATATGGGGTGGAAACCTATACCTGCCGTAGACCTGGTCGTCAGGCATCCCAAAAAGGCCTGTCCGTGGTGCAAAAATGCGTGCCCTGGCTATTCTCCTCCTCCTGCGGTGTCCCACAATCACTGCAGCAACAAATGGGGCATTCATCGTCGCTGTATATACGCGTTTGTTGTTATGCTGTGCGCGGGCGCGGGACGCCTCCGTGTGGGCGGACTCGTTGGTTTCCCGTATTCGGGTGTCATCGCGTGTCATCAGAGGGGAGCGAGCGTACACGCGATTGGCCTGGGTACGTGTGTTTCGGGGTGCGCGGGTAGTTCCACACGCGATTGGCCTGGGTACGTGTGTTTCGGGGTGCGCGGGAAGTTCCACACGCGATTGGCCTGGGTACGTGTGTTTCGGGGTGCGCGGGTAGTTCCACACGCGATTGGCCTGGGTACGTGTGTTTCGGGGTGCGCGGGTAGTTCCACACGCGATTGGCCTGGGTACGTGTGTTTCGGGGTGCGCGGGAAGTTCCACACGCGATTGCCCTGGGTACGTGTGTTTCGGGGTGCGCGGGTAGTTCCACACGCGATTGGCCTGGGTACGTGTGTTTCGGGGTGCGCGGGTAGTTCCACACGCGATTGGCCTGGGTACGTGTGTTTCGGGGTGCGCGGGTAGTTCCACACGCGATTGGCCAGGGTACGTGTGTTTCGGGGTCCCGTGAACTTTCACACGCGATTGGTTGGGATCCACGTGTGTACTGTCATCACGTGCAATGAGGGATACTCCCTCGCACGTCACGTCACAGACGCGCTCACGCGCTGAGGGCCTTTGGTCCAATGAAAATGCGTATGCGTGCAGACGCGCTTACGCGCTAAGGGCCTTTCCTCGAATTACACGCTGACGTGCAGAATTTTCACGTGCCAAATCACTCCGTATCAAGCTGGCCACGCGTAAGCACACGGAAGACCACGCTCCTGCCCAGAAGGCCGAACTACTGCCCCCCAGAGCCCCGAGCACGCTCCCACCTGCCATCTGCTGCTGCCTGACTGCCTGCTGCCCACGTGCCCTGCCATTTGCTGCCTGCACATCAGCCAGGGGTGCTGTTGGTGTGACCACCCCTGCTGGAACCAGAGACTCCCGACTGGGATTCCATCGCTCCACAGCCCAGCCCCAGGACCCAGTTGCCCACCCACTCCTGCCTCTGGGGTTGTCATGTCGGGGCAAACTCCATCTGTGACCACTGACAACCCCCGGCCAGAGAGGCAGAGGGGCACCAGCTTCAGTGCCACCGAAGTTGGTGTCCTGGTGGAGCAAGTCCTGGGGCAGTATGATGCCCTCTTCGGAAGTTGCCGCGCCGACAAGGAAGGACGGACTCGGATCTGGACTGACATCGTGACTGCCATCAACGCGGAGGGGGTGGCAGTCCGCGACTTCCAACATGTCAAGAAGCGCTGGGAGGACTTCAGGTCCAGGACCCTGACCAAGGCCCGGCGCCTCTTGAAGGCAGCGGATGCCAAGGGGCGCCGGGGCCACTTGTCGGAAGAACAGATGAGGGTCCTGGAACACATATCCCCAGCGCTCCACGTCCAGGTCCTTGAGAGGCAGACCCGTCTGGAGTCGAGCGGTGAGTGTACATGCATCCTGATTGTGAGCAGTGCGTGTGGTGATTGTTCAGTAGTGTGCAGGTTGCACATCTGTTTGTATGGGGTCGAGTATGGGTGCGGGTGTACAGGGCCGTGGGGCTGACACATGCGAGGGCTGTAATGTGTGAGACATGGATGGTGCCTGTGTGTGTGGGCTTGCATGCCAAATGCAGTTGTGTGGGCACACAAGTTTGTATGAATGTGTATGTGAGTAGACATGTCCGTGATGTCACGCATGTATGTTGTTTTCAGCTGATTGTATCAGCGCTGTGTACATGTGCATGTGTGTGTATTTGACAAGGGTGCAACAGTGATGCAACATGGATGCATGTGACAGCGGTATGTGGAAGCCTGATGGGCAGATGTGACATGGATGCCCGTCTGAACACTGCGACACTCTTAGCAGAGGTGTACACATGCATGCAAGTGTGGTGGTGTGTGTACATGTGTGGTGCACTTCCTGTGTTGCATGTGATGTCTGGCTCACCTTTGGCTGCTGATGCTGTTGTATGTGTATGGATGGTGTTGGCAGTTGCAACATGGCTGTGGTATGGCTCGTGTGTGCAAGTTGTAATGACATGTGTGTTGGGGATTGTGATGACATGTCAGAGGTTTGCCAATGCCACTCATGTACAACTGTCATGTGTGTATGTGTACATTGTACAGTGCCCTGATGCCTGTGTTTTGTTTCTCCCTGTCTGCAGCGTCAACTGATGAAGAGGGCGGAGAAGGTGCTGTGGAGCACAGCGGCGGGGATCCCACCGCCAGCCGGAGACGCAAGGCCCGGCTCCCCTCCCAGGTTGTCATCTCGTCGGGGAGTGAGGAGTCCGGTGCCGCATCCCAGGCCGCAGCTGCCGGGGGGAGGTCCAAGAGGCGGAGGTTGCAGTTGGACTCCTCGGCAGCAGAAGGGGCAGCTGGGACCCCACAGGGCCCAACGGGGGAAGATGGCACAGAGTCATCCAGGTTGGTGGGGGGTTTGGTGGAGGAGGAGGCCGTGCAAGCACCGGAGACGGGGTCTGGGGGTGGGGATCCCACTGGTGCTAGTGGTGCAGTGCAGGACCAGGGACAGGAGGCAGCACAGGCCGCCGCGGAGGTGCCTGTGTGCAATCCTGTCCCTGATCCTGTCCCTGCATCATCTTGCACCAGCAGGGATGCCCATGTCCAGACCAGTTTTCAGGCAGGGGATGAGCTGACGTCAACTGGCCTTCCTCTGCCTGCGGACGTGGCTATCCAGGCCCGGGTTGAGCCTGTCCTGGCTGGAGTGGCGTTGCGTCAACGGGCCATGCGAGGTGACCTGCAGTCTTTTCATGAAGAGACTGCAGGTCATCTCGAATGGCTCGTTGACCACGTCAGCCTGCTGGGACAGGTCACCCAGGCCGGATTCCTCCGTCTGATGGGGCTTGCCACGACCCCCTCCTCAGCTGGACCCCCTACGCGCCAGTCGTCCTCTGTGCCATCTTCCCACCCATCAGTCACCTGGGTGCCCAGTGGAGCTGCCTCTGACGGTGCGGCCAGGCTGGTGGAGGAGGCATCCCTGCCACAGTCGGGAGTCGGACGTCCAGCAGGGGTGGCCACGTCAACGACTGCACCCCAGCCGGCGGAGGATGTGCAGGCAGCAGGAGGCAGTGCAGGGGCAGAGGCACAGCAGCAGCAGCACCATGGTGGGAGCCATGAAGGCTCGGGGCCTTCGACATCGGAGGGGCAGGCATCGGCCGGAGGGCAGGAGGACCCAGGACAAAAAGTGTCTTCCGTGTGGCAGCGGTTGGGCCACGCCATAGATGCGGAGCGGCAGCGGGCGGAAGAGGCACGGCTCTCAATGGTCAGGGCGGAGAACTCCATGCAGAGGGCCCTGAGGCGGGTCGAGTGCCTCGAGGCAATCCGCAGAGCTTTGGAGGTGGACACGTCGACGGCCCTGCGGACCCTCGGGGCCATGGAGGAGGACCGCCTCCGGGACATTGAGGAGGAGTTCGATGATGCCCTGGCCCGGCACATCCAGAAGTGAGCCGTGGAACTAGCCCGCTGCCCTTGTACATAGTTATGTAGGTAGTGTTAAGTTTCATTTTTGTTTTTATTTCATTTGGACCTTTTGGACATTGGCCACATTTTCGTATATAGTTTTTTTTATTAGTTAGTTTAGTTAGTTAGGTTTCCTTTATTTTGTTGGGATGATGGACCCTGGCTTCTTGGATTGTACATAGTTGTGGACTTGTACATACTTTCTTTTTTAACATTATCCATGGATCAATGGCTTATAATTTTTTTTTCACATTGGATTTTGTTTGGTGGACTTTGACTTTGTACTACATTACTTTGGATTTCTATATTCTTTAATTGTTTTTTTATTTTGAACGGACATGCTTCTTTTCATTTTTTTCCATTCACATTTCTGTTTATTCATTTTTGTTTCTATTCATCTTTCCTTTAATACATTATTTATTTGTTGCACTTCAATGTGTGGTGTCTCATTGTTTTCATGCATTTCATGTTATGTGTTTTGAGAATCACTGACACCCATTGGGTGTATGTGAGGGACATGTGTTTGTTTTGGAACTTGCAATTGGTGTTCTGTGATGTAATTGCAGAATATGAGTGGGTGGATGCAATACTCGGGTGGGTGTTTTGCATTTGGGGGCTGACCATAGAGACCAGGGATCTGGACTGTGATGACATGTTGGGTGGGGAACATGAGTTGGACATGGGTGGGGGCCTGCTGGAGGGTGCCCCTGGATGCTGGGGGGTGAGGGTGCAGGGGGACATGTGTGGGGGCCTGTTTGAGGCTGCCCCTGCACTGCTGGGGGGTGGGGGTGGGGGGAGACATGAGTGGGGGCCTGGTGGAGGGTGCCCCTGGATGCTGGGGGGTGGGGGTGGTGGGAGACATGTGTGGGTGCCAGGTGGAGGGTGCCCCTGGATGCTAGGGGGTGGGGGTGCAGGGGGACATGAGTGGGGGCCTGGTGGAGGGTGCCCCTGGATGCTGGGGGGTGAGGGTGCAGGGGGACATGTGTGGGGGCCTGTTTGAGGCTGCCCCTGCACTGCTGGGGGGTGGGGGTGGGGAGAGACATGAGTGGGGGCCTGGTGGAGGGTGCCCCTGGATGCTAGGGGGTGGGGGTGCAGGGGGACATGAGTGGGGGCCTGTTTGAGGCTGCCCCTGCACTGCTGGGGGGTGGGGGTGGGGGGAGACATGAGTGGGGGCCTGGTGGAGGGTGCCCCTGGATGCTAGGGGGTGGGGGTGCAGGGGGACATGAGTGGGGGCCTGGTGGAGGGTGCCCCTGGATGCTAGGGGGTGGGGGTGCAGGGGGACATGAGTGGGGGCCTGGTGGAGGGTGCCCCTGCACTGCTGGGGGGTGGGGGTGATGGGAGACATGAGTGGGGGCCTGGTGGAGGGTGCCCCTGGATGCTAGGGGGTGGGGGTGCAGGGGGACATGAGTGGGGGCCTGTTTGAGGCTGCCCCTGCACTGCTGGGGGGTGGGGGGAGACATGAGTGGGGGCCTGGTGGAGGGTGCCCCTGGATGCTAGGGGGTGGGGGTGCAGGGGGACATGAGTGGGGGCCTGGTGGAGGGTGCCCCTGGATGCTGGGGGTGGTGGGAGACATGAGTGGGGGCCTGTTTGAGGCTGCCCCTGCACTGCTGGGGGGGGGTGGGGGGAGACATGGGTGGGGGCCTGCTGGAGGCTGCCCCTGGTGGCTGGGGGTGCAGGGGGACATGCGTTGGTGGGCAGTAGTGCTAGTTGATATGTGGGTTGGCTGGTGGGCATGGCCATGGTGGATGGGGTGCCTGCAGGACATGTGCTGGGTAGGCCCCTGTGGTGTGAGCCACCTGCAGGGGCCGTGGAGGGTGTAGAGGGTACACCTGGGAGGACCCACACGTGCAATTCACGTGTGCTGCTCCCCGCGCACCCCCGGAATACACGTACCCCGCTCAATCGCGTGTGGAACTTCCCGCGCACCCCTGGAATCCACGTACCCGGCCAAATTGCGTGTGGAACTTCCCGCGCACCCCTGGAATCCACGTACACGGCCAAATCGCGTGTGGAACTTCCCGCGCACCCCTGGAATCCACGTACCCGGCCAAATCGCGTGTGGATCTTCCCGCGCACCCCTGGAATCCACGTGCCCGGCCAAATCGCGTGTGGAACTTCCCGCGCACCCCCGGAATACACGTACCCCGCTCTATCGCGTGTGTCACTTCCCGCGCACCCCTGAAATCCACGTACCCGGCCAAATCGCGTGTGTCACTTCCCGCGCACCCCCGAAATACACGTACCCCGCTCAATCGCGTGTGGAACTTCCCGCGCACCCCTGAAATCCACGTACCCGGCCAAATCGCGTGTGGAACTTCCCGCGCACCCCTGGAATCCACGTACCCGGCCAAATCACGTGTGGAACTTCCCGCGCACCCCCGTAATACACGTACCCCTCTAATTCGCGTGTGTCACTTCCCGCGCACCCCCGAAATACACGTACCCCGCTCAATCGCGTGTGGAACTTCCCGCGCACCCCTGGAATCCACGTACACGGCCAAATCGCGTGTGGAACTTCCCGCGCACCCCTGGAATCCACGTACCCAGCCAAATCGCGTGTGGAACTTCCCGCGCACCCCTGGAATCCACGTACCCGGCCAAATCGCGTGTGGAACTTCCCGCGCACCCCCGTAATACACGTACCCCGCTCATTCGCGTGTGTCACTTCCCGCGCACCCCCGAAATACACGTACCCCGCTCAATCGCGTGTGGAACTTCCCGCGCACCCCTGGAATCCACGTACACGGCCAAATCGCGTGTGGAACTTCCCGCACACCCCTGGAATCCACGTACCCGGCCAAATCGCGTGTGGAACTTCCCGCGCACCCCTGGAATCCACGTGCCCGGCCAAATCGCGTGTGGAACTTCCCGCGCACCCCCGAAATACACGTACCCCGCTCAATCGCGTGTGGAACTTCCTGCGCACCCCTGGAATCCACGTACACGGCCAAATCGCGTGTGGAACTTCCCGCGCACCCCTGGAATCCACGTACCCGGCCAAATCGCGTGTGGAACTTCCCGCGCACCCCCGTAATACACGTACCCCGCTCATTCGCGTGTGTCACTTCCCGCGCACCCCCGAAATACACGTACCCCGCTCAATTGCGTGTGGAACTTCCCGCGCACCCCTGGAATCCACGTACACGGCCAAATCGCGTGTTGAACTTCCCGCGCACCCCTGGAATCCACGTACCCGGCCAAATCGCGTGTGGAACTTCCCGCGCACCCCTGGAATCCACGTGCCCGGCCAAATCGCGTGTGGAACTTCCCGCGCACCCCCGAAATACACGTACCCCGCTCAATCGCGTGTGGAACTTCCCGCGCACCCCTGGAATCCACGTACACGGCCAAATCGCGTGTGGAACTTCCCGCGCACCCCTGGAATCCACGTACCCGGCCAAATCGCGTGTGGGACTTCCCGCGCACCCCTGGAAATCCACGTGCCCGGCCAAATCGCGTGTGGAACTTCCCGCGCACCCCCGAAATACACGTACCCCGCTCAATCGCGTGTGGAACTTCCCGCGCACCCCTGGAATCCACGTACACGGCCAAATCGCGTGTGGAACTTCCCGCGCACCCCTGGAATCCACGTACCCGGCCAAATCGCGTGTGGGACTTCCCGCGCACCCCTGGAATCCACGTGCCCGGCCAAATCGCGTGTGGAACTTCCCGTGCACCCCCGAAATACACGTACCCCGCTCAATCACGTGTGTCACTTCCCGCGCACCCCTGGAATCCACGTACCCGGCCAAATCGCGTGTGGAACTTCCCGCGCACCCCCGTAATACACGTACCCCGCTCATTCGCGTGTGTCACTTCCCGCGCACCCCCGAAATACACGTACCCCGCTCAATCGCGTGTGGAACTTCCCGCGCACACCCGGAATACACGTACCCCGCTCAATCGCGTATTTTACTTCCCGCTGCGCCACTTTTTTGATGCGCTGGGACTCTACCGCCTGCCTTCGTGTGGCGGACGTGTTTCAGCTTGTGCGCGGCTTTGGCTGTGCGTGGGTTTGCCCTATTCCATTCCATGAATACGTGTGGTTCGTGTGCGTGTGGGCGTTACCTCTGCTTCCGTGCAGTGCATCCCCTGTTACGCCCTTATTTTCGCGTGTTGTTCCCCATTCCGCGCGTTACGCCCCATGTCCCGCCCACTTTCTGCTGTGTGCGCTGAGGTTGTGCGCTTTCACTGTGCGCGTCGCGCACCGTCGCGCACGCCTTTCGCGATGTTGCAGTGACTTGTGCGCCATGCACGGGTTTGGCGCACATCCCGCGGTGAACACGCGCAGGGACTTCCATGAATCGCATGCGTGCGCGTGCGCCTGTTTTTTTCTGCTTGCGCCTGCTTGCGCCTGCTTGCGCCTACTTGCGCGTAGATTTTCGGCGCACGTTTGTTCCATGAATCGGCCCCAGAATGTTCCCAATCAAAACTGAAATAGCAAGCAGATCAGTTTCTTATAGATTTCAATTGTTGGGGCGTGGCTTGGCGCCGATGGCGAGCGGTAGCTGATCTGCCGTGCTCCGGCCGAGACGCCGTTTCCTGATCCTTTTCTCCGGCTCATGTGAAGCACCAGCCCTCGGAGAAGAATGTGCTGTTGTGGGAAGCGGACCTGTACCCGAACCGCCGGTGGGCCCATTGAATCAGACCTCCTAGACACTACCGGAGCTCTAAGACTGCTCTCCCCCCCTCCTCTCCGATTGAATCCAAGATGGCGCCTCGTACCGCATAGCGGAGCCTCTAAGGGGAACCCTCCCCCAACGGACTTCCAGGGGGTCGCCCAGTTGGCACGAGCGCTAGGCCCGCAGCCTGGACGCTCCCCGTCGCACAGTGCGGGGGCTCCCTGGCCGGATCACACACGCTGAGATATCCGCACCACGCGGGCCCCGCCGCAGTTACGCACGGCCCACTGAGGTGACCCAAGCTCCAGAATGGCAAACACCTCTGTGGCCGGGTGAGCGTGGACAAGGACACATCGACATACCCAATCCTGGGTTTCCCTGGGCCGCAACCAACTGCACTGCGGCTCACCTCACCGGGACGGCGCCAGACCCGATTCCGGCACGGATTGCCCAGCACCCCGGTGCACAGGAGGAGAAGATAGACGCGCAGCGGGACACTCCATCAGCACGGACCCACAAGACAAGGTGCGTGAGACTCGCAACACCTGCGAAAGGGTACCCCTGCATCCCCGATTCTACTTGCATCTACCCTGAGGGGCCTGCACGCTTAAGATCGAGAGCGAGCAAAACATCGACCTGGGCCCCCCACCCCAAGCCCAGTATTGGAAGGGGGACTCGATCACATCCCTGCATGCTATCTAGCTCCTGAGGCCAAGGGCATCCACAACTACCACCTCATGATGGCCGCCAAGAACAAAACCAGAGCTGCCACCATGGACTCCTTTGTTTCCACCAAGGTAAAGACCCCTACTCAAGCTAGGGCCAGCCCCTCAGAAACCGCCCAGACAAGCGAAGGGGTAGCCGCCGAAAATCACTCTCAAATACTGGAAGCCATAGCCTCATTAAAAACGCACATAGACTCCAAGATCGACAAATTTAAAATAGACATTCAACTCATTCGCCAGGACGCACGCAACTTAGAGGAAAGTAGCCTTCCTAGAAGAGAGGGCGGAAGAGGCCGAAGGCCGGACCAGACGGGGCAACATCAGGATCCTAGGTGTCCCTGAGGGAAGTGAAGGGGCAAACACCACATCCTTCGTTGAAACCCTTCTGCTGCAAGAAATTGGGGCTGGCAAGCTGACACAGGGATTCTCGGTCGAAAGGGCCCACAGGTCCCTCCAGAAGCGCCCCCCCCCGGGCTCGCACCCTAGACCAATAATAGCCAAGATACTGAACTTTCAGGACAGAGAAACTATCTTAAGACACTCCAGGGAGGGCGGCCCCATCGAAAGGGGGGACTCCAAAATCGCCATCTACCCGGACTACACGCAGAAGGTGCAAAGAGAGAGAAATTCATTTGTCCCGATAAAAGCTAGGCTCCGCCAATTGAACCTAAAATACAGGCTACTATACCCGTCGTGCCTCAGGGTCATTTATAAGGAGAGAGTGGTATTCCTCGACAATCCAGACGCAGCCAACATGTGGCTAGAGGACAATAATCTCGCCGACGGCAAGGACAATCCACGGACAGAGGCCTAACTCCCTCAGATTTCACAAGTAACCCACATGTAACCGTAAAGAACCAGCAAATAAGACGCCGGAAACCAGAAGGTAATCCAATCTCAGTTTACCACATGGAAACGGCCTCGTTCGGCTCCGCCGCCAGGCCCTAGCCCTACCCCCAGCGTAGAATTCAGTAGGGCCAGGCACCTGCCTGACCCAGCTCGCGCCTGACTCCTGGATTGGCTTCGACAGCTCGAGAGCGCCTGAGCACCGCGACAATGTTGTAGTCGCTGGGCGCACCAGTTTGAGTTTTGTTATTAGTTTCATTAGTTACACAGTCTTCAAATTTCTCTCGCTAATAAAGACCGGGATGGGCCCAAGACTTGACCCTGGAGCTCAGGAACCAGCGGTGTCTCCCCTGCAATCTGCTCATCACGGATTAAAGCAGAGCCAAACCCTAGGGACGGAGTCCCGCGCCAGACCCGAAGCTCAGACCCGATGTCAGCACAATTTACCGTGATGACATGGAACGTGAGGGGCATGGGCTCATACCTCAGACGGAATCGCATACAATCCTATCTCAAAAGGAAGAAAATCTCGATTGCACTGCTGCAGGAAACCCACCTCATGACGGAGGCCATGTCCAAGATTGCAGACCGATGGGCCGGGACTGTGAGAGGGTCCCCCTATTCCAAATACGTGAGAGGGGTGCTAACATGGATAAGCCCGGACGTGCCCTTCCAAATGGAGGGGTGTGAACTAGACAAAGAAGGGAGATATGTAGTGATTTGGGGCACAATGGAACAGACCCCAATTTGCTTGGCTAACTCATGCTTCCCACATCACGGAATACCGGCATACCTCACCACAATGATCGCAAAGCTGACTCAACACCGGGATCGCACCTTTATATGGGGTGGCGACTTCAATTGCGTTGCTGACGCAAGCATGGACAGTTCATTGCCTCCTCCCCACTCGAGCAACCTCACAACCCGTGCCCTGAAGGAAACACTGGAGCAGCTCAACTTGGTGGACATCTGGAGGGAACACCACCCAACCGAGAGGACCTACTTCCACTACTCTGCCCCGCACGGAGTCCATACAAGAATTGACTATCTGTTCATAGACAAGGAGCTTGCCCCACGAGCCGCAGCTACAGAATACCTGGGGAGAACGATCTCCGACCATTCCCCACTAACCATGTTATGGCAACAGAAGGGACCCAGACCCCCGATCCCTATGTGCAGGATGCCGACTGAGTTCAGGGAAGACCTTGCCAGAAAACTGGAAGAATATCTGGAAATCAACAAGGGTTCGGTATCCTCCTGGAGCACATTATGGGAAGCCATGAAGGTGGTGACCAGAGGAGAAATTATATCAAAAGCCGGCGGAATTCGCAGGCAATTAAAGACAACACTCGAAGCACAAGAAGCAGAGATCTCCCGACTAGAGTCCACCCACGACAACTCCACAGAGATCGAGAGCAAATTGAAGGAAGCTCGCATAGAATGTCAGCAAGCATGGGAAAGACTGGAGAAATTCGATTTCACCACATACACTGCCAAATCCCACAAGGAATCGGACAATCACCCCCTGTCCATGCTAAATTATGATGCTAAGATTCTCACATCCATACTAGCCAGCAAGCTGGACAGAGTGGTGGGATCCATAATCCATGAAGACCAGAACGGATTTGTGCCTGGGCGCAACACCACAGCTAACCTAAGGAGGCTACAACACATAATGCCCGAAACATACGAGAGAGATGAAGACCTGGCGGTATTGTCGCTTGACGCTATCAAGGCCTTCGACTCCATATATTGGGAGTGGATTAGGGAGGTCTTGAGGAGATTCGGCTTCAGAGGGGGCTTCATCAGGTGGATCAAGGTCCTCTATAATTCCCCAATGGCAAGAGTGAAAACGGGAAGAATGGTATCAGCAGCCTGGGAGATACAAAGGGGAACGAGACAGGGGTGCCCGCTATCGCCCATGCTGTACATACTGGGCCTGGAGCCGATCGCACTATATTTTAGGCAACAGCTCTTCGACGCTGGCTTCAAGGTGGGCAATGTACACCACATAATATCCCTATACGCGGACAACGTTCTTCTATACCTGAGAAACCCTGAGGTCAACGCACCAACAGCGCTAGAGGTACTCGACAATTACGCGAAATACTCCGGGATCAGATTCAGCAGAAGTAAGTCCTCTGCGTTCCCCCTGGCGGGCCTACGCGGCACACCAGAAAACAATCTCCCGGCTGTAGGAATAAGTTGGCAACTGGTCAAGTTCCGATACCTAGGGATCAACGTGAGCCACACCCTGCTACTCACGCATGAACACAACACAGAAGTCGCAACCACGAGTCTTCGACGCTCTATAAAATTCTGGTCCAAGCTCCCGCTGGCAATGGTAGGCAGAGCAGCGATAGTGAAGATGATCATACTCCCCAGATTCCTATACTTTTTCGTGAACATTTGTCACTATGTCCGTCCGCCCTTCTTCAAGAAACTGGAGGCAATCATCAAGGACTTCCTGTGGGGACCTCACAGACACAAACTGTCGCTAGCCATCCTATCCCTGCCACATAAAGAGGGATAAAGCTGCCAGATCTCCAGTTATACTACCTGGCTGCCCAGTTAAGCCATATAACGAAATGGCTCTCGGACGAACCTTCGGCTGAATCGGAACTACTGAGGAAATCCTCGATCAACGTAATCCCCAAGGAAACGCTATGGCACCCCATACGGCAATCCCCGGCTACCCCAAAGGTAATTGAGCTAGGAAGGAAGATATGGGCCAGGTCCTATTACATCAAGCGAGTGAAACACCCGTACTCTCTGGATAATCCTATCTTGGCAGACACTTGCAGAACGGAGGCAGACCTATCCACAGCAAGGAGGTGGGAAGAAGCCGGCATATACACATGGGGTGACATGTTTGAGGAGGGGGAATTCAGGGACTTCGAGTCACTTAAGGCCATTGAAGGAATACCCCCAGGCCAGTTTCTCTGGTACCACCGCCTCAAGCAGACCGCCAAGAAACAATGGAACAGCTGGCCAGAGGAGCCCACCCCAGACCCTCTACTACAAGAGATGCACGACCTTACGGATGGTTGGAGACCATTCTCCAGGCTCTATAACAGACTATATGACAAACCCAACCCTAAAGGCGAAGCTCTGAGGTCAAGATGGGAAGTAGACATCGAGACCCCAATCACGGATAAAGAATGGGAAAGAGTGTTAATATTCCCCAAAAAAGTGTCAAGGAATGCTAGATTCGGCCAGATTCAGTTGAACGTCCTGTACAGGACATACATGACCCCACACAGGGTCGTCTCCTTCAACAAGACATCCTCCCCAGCATGCCCATGGTGTGGGAACGATAACGCGGACATGATCCACATGTTCTGAACTTGCACTAGGGTGGTGACACTATGGTCCAAAGCTAAACAGACTTGCATGGACGCCGGAATGCGGAGGTACGAATGGACTCCCGGCGAATGCCTACTGGGAATTTACCCCAGACCCAGCAAATTCAAGCATGCTGTTAGGTTAATGGACATCTCATGCATCCTGGCTAAGAGAACCATCGGGATGGCTTGGAAGACGCCTTCAGGCCCCAGGCACGAACGCTGGCTTAAAGAGATGGAGAGATGGACGGCAGCTGAAACTAGAGCCTGGCAAGAAGGAACAACATCAAGCGGTGAAACAGAGAGCGGCACCTTGGACTCTTGGAGAGCCCTCCTGAGAGACATTCGCTTCAGCGCTGACCACAAACCCCCCTGATAACCCATACCATCACACCGACACTAACTCCCTGCACCTGGCCTGAACCGACGGACTCTGTATGCGACCCCCCCTGCTTCCTGAAGCACTAGAACATGGGCCTCGACCCATCCATCCACCGAAACGTTCGCTATTACATGAAGACTGTTGTTGTTTTTTGTTGTTCTTTCCCCCTTCTTCTGTTCTCCCCTCCTCACTATTTCCTCCCTTGTTTACCTCACTGTTTAATTCACATGTTTTTACTGCAAGTGTTTTTTCACCAAATACCAATAAAATACGTTTGAAAAAAAAAATAAAATAGATTTCAATTGTTTCAAAAATCAACAGTGCACATTGCAAATCATTGGGATGTCAAGCCCAATCTGGGTTTCCTCTTGTTACAACTCTCACAACAACAACACCAAAATGGCTGCTTGCTTTGCAGGATTAACATTGTGAATTCCTTATTTCTTCTTTGTATTCAATTCATTTTTCAAAATATAAAACAATACAGGGATCATGTACAGTAAAGAACGCAGGAACAATCTGTGAAACAACACAAAATGTGTATTGGAACATACAAATTCAGCAAAAATTCAAGAAATTGTATCTTCATATATTATTAGCAAACTTTAAGCGATCTTCCAACCACCACTTAATCATCAGTGTTTTTAATTTAGTTCTATGTGTGTACATAAATCTAGCTATATTTTACAAAGGTGATAAATCACATTCCAAACATTCAAATACCACACACGACACAATAAAAAAAACTATAGACAAATAGTATGATATTGAGCAATGCATATGTGTTTTCCTGATTCTGCTTTGAAACATAATGGGACATGGTTGTTTTAGACCTTTTTTGGTTTGTAACATTAAAGATCCATAATACATTGAGTAGGTTGATGATCTGTGTAGGTTCTAGGCGATGATTAAGTGATGTTTGTCAAATCTCTTACAGTTTACTAATGATATATGAAGAGAGGACTAATTAACATGGATCAAATAGTTGTTCAATCATTTCTTGAAATTTTGTTGAACTTGTATGTTCCAGTAGAAACGTCATTTGTTGATTCATTTTTCAAAATGGCTGAAAATCAAACTTAAGCTAAAATTCATTCTCTATAAAGTAGAGTTCCAACTGTATTTTAACATACGCTGTGCTCATTGTCCAAAGGAAAGAAATGGGTAATCCATCAAATTAAAGCATTGTTTTTCCACCGTATTAAAATCGAACATCACCAGGATGTAGTTGATTCCCTTCTTTTTACAAATACTTTCTGTTATATTAAATGGTTTGACTTGCTTTGTGAATGCATTAGGCGGTGTGAGGTAGATGCATTTCTAATAATTTAATCTCACACATTATGAATTATTTGTATGCAGTGTGTGCCGCTCACATTATGAACTGTAACAGGACACATTCATATCAATGTGTGCTCAGCAGAGCCTGTAGTATAGTTTTTCAATAAAGGCACACACGCGTGTGTGTGCTTTTTGCTGCTCAAGATCCCATTTCTATTTCAGACAATTTCTCGACCATATAGGCAGCACACTAGCAGATCTGTTAGACCCTGACTACATTGACTAGTTAGATGTACCAGAGCTATGCACATCACTTGATCACATTACTTGTTTATTGGAAACTCTAAGTGGAACCAGGGACATACCACACTCAGAGTAACCATCTCAAGAAAAAATATGGCCTCTCCTGTTATTTCTCATGCTGGATCAAAATTCAAAAAGTAATGAAGCACATTATTCTGTCCTGAGGAAGGCGAAGCACATCTACTTTCACTACGGCAAAACGTAGCGAAGAGACACTTTGGGCTTCATTACGAGGTGTGCAGAATGGGTTTAACGGCGCTGGTAATGGTGCCGGTGCCGGTAAACCCATTCCGCCCTATTACGAGGTTCCCTTGTAGGACCCACTCTGAAAGTCTGGTCAGACCAGACGTCCTTTGCGGGTCCCGCAAGGGGACCAGGGAGCTAATAGCGGGCCCGTTATTAACAGGCCCGTTATTAGCTCAGTCCGCATTCCCATTGAGCACTATGGGGGCTCAAATGGGAATGGGGATTGGTTTTTTGAATAAGGAATTACCGGGTCCTCCAAGGTTGGAATGGCCCGGTAATTCCTCAGTCAAGGAACCCAGACCCGAGTTTGGCGGCAGCCATGCCCTTTCTAAGGGCATGGCTGCCGCCAAACCCGTAATGAGGCCCTTTGTGTGTGGCTATGTCAAAATAGCTGAAATGCCCTTTAATAAGGATATAGCTCAAATGCACTTTAGTAAGAGACCCAGCTTAAATGCATGCTAGTAAGAATTTCCAGAGACACAGGATCGTTTTTTGACATTGCTGGACATAACTCAAATGCACTTTAGTTAGAACTTCTGAAAACAAGATTGCTCTTTTACAATGTTGAGATTAACTCTCTTGAGAAATGTATTGTTGACAGGGACAACAAATGATACTGCTCTATTATATTTTAGCAGAAGCTTCTGCCAACACAGGGTTGTTTTTCACTTTGTTGACATGAACTTTTCATAGAAATACATTTTTGTAGAATTATTAATCATTTTAACTTCATTTTGTTTTTTTGTTTTTTCACATAATATGTAGATTCTATTTTACAATTTTGCATCTGTTTCTATGTTTAATGATTGCCTACATGTGTCATTTTTGTCTTATGTATTATTATATTGTCTTCATTGGTTAAGAGTACACTTCGTTTTGCACATGAACGGAGGATAGCACAGGAGCAACGTGCTGGTCTTGGAAGCAAGACCACGCAGAGCAACAGATCTTTTAATCCAGGATCCATGCTTAGAAAACAAAATCAGGTACAGTGTTAGGTGCGTAATAAAATAATCAATTAAATAAATAAATAAAATATAACAATAATAAAATTTGATTTCTTAAAAAGACGCACAGAAGCATTACAATTATGAGTATATATTTATCTTTTACCTATCAAGATTGCCTTCAAGTAGGGCAGCTTTTGAATCCCCACTGCCCATTTAGAATGTACATGAATGATTACCTATTTTGTTTTTAACTAGAACCAGATAGGGCAGAACTTTCATATGTTTTGTACAGTATACCCAAGCCCTAGCCTGATTTATGGGTGTCCCCACATTGTAATAATATGTGCTTGTAATTGCATCATATTAAACCCAAAGTTCAGACCAATAGATTGTTTTATCTTGCAAAGTGTTCAGACCCCTCATCTTCAGACCTTGCTTACATAAAATAAGCCGTACTGGCAGCGCACTCCAAGGCTGCTCGTTTTACCAGTGACCACGTTATGGAGACATTGGTGCTCCAACCTAGAAAATTCTTTATGACTGTCAAGGTGAAAAATGATTCCATGTTGGACAAGATTAGCACAGCCTACACCAAGGTAAAGGGGGTTACTGGCTGTGCCAAATGCTTCAATGGGATAACTTCATTACTCAGTTGTCTTTGTAAATAAACTGTGCAAGAAGATAAAGCAGAACATCCAAAGAATTGCACAAAAAATGATTGCTTGGAGGATCAATGAAGTCTGAAAAACATCCAATTTAATAGGCCCTCCAAGTCATCACTGACCTACTAAATCTTAGAACTGCTTATTGAGAAACTGCTGCACCATATCACGCATCAACAAGCAGAAAGTGTGCCCACAGAGATTGGCCCCCTCATCCAGCACTTGTGGAAGTCCACAGCTGATACAAATCAAGTTCCTTAACAGCATAGAAAGAATTCTGGCATTCAGGGTTGCTAGGGATAAGTATAAGTTCATATAGCAGACTATACAGTTGTATATCATTCCCAATTTCATCCCAGAGATGAGGGCTGTGAGAAAATCATGTGTTACCATGATGGAAGATCTGGAGAAGAGATGGGTGATAGAGGTATTGTTCTTCCCATCTAGTTTGATGATAATCCTTGAGTCCAAAGCTAATTTGTTGTATTATGCTAGGGACTTTATGACCAGCATGAAGCCCAGCATGAAACCCACAATCGGCCTGGGTGATATTTGTCCAGCCTCAGTAATCAGAGAGTCCATCTCCCTCATTCCATTGATCACCAGGATAGTGAATGCCTGCTTTGCTGAATCTAGTGTTCCCTCTCCATTGAAAGGGGCATGAATCACCCTGCTCCTAAAAAAGGTCGATCTAGACCCTGCAGCTGCCACTCACTAATGTCATTTTTCTTCTCAAGATCTTGGATACAATGGCTTATTTGCAGCTCCAGCATCATCTAGATACCCATCACTTGCTGGGTGACTGTCAGTCAGGTCGAACAGTCAGGTTTCTTCAGAGATCACTCACTGCTTATCAAAATGCTGATTGATTTTGATCACTTCTCTAAAGGTGCTGCCTCCTGGATGAAGTCTTTCATGGATCCCTGCATGATTAGGGTGGCTGTAGAAAACGTTCAAGCATCCCCCATCCATCTGACCTGTGGCATGCCCTAGGGTGCATGACTCTCTCCTACTTTGTTTAATCTTTACATCAGTCCATTCCTAGACTTACTTGGTAGTATGGGTGCCTGCTACACAAACTAGAACTGGAGAAAATTAGACCATCCAGACCAGAGATAACAACCGATTACTCTTTCAATTGTAATTGTTAGGTATTTATTTTACAAAAACCGTATATCAAATTACACAATGACAATTATATTCATGTAAAAATGTGGCTCTTTGAACCAGAACAAACACATCCCTCCATACAAACTTCATTCACAACTTCTTCAAAATGGCGCCTTAAGCCCCTTTGTTAAAACAGGTCCTAGTCTTCTTTTTTGCCATTTCGATTTCGAACTATCCTTCTAGTTGTAACGCTCACCTGGTCTCTGCAGTGGCATTGGGGCATGGTTGCAGCCCTCCCGGGGGTGAGGTCACTCAGGTCCGACTTCGCCCTCTGCGTTTATGTGGTGACTGGTGGTAATAGGTGATGCTGCTCGGGACTGCTCCTGCGTGGAGAATAGGGGGCGTGAGTATGCCAGCTTGTGCACCTGATCCCCTTCCAGACCCCTTCTCCCAAACCATGGTACCTGTGGGATCCGCTGTTCCTGGAAAGCTCACCTGTTGATTAGTTTTGGCGAGCACTCCGTCCTGCTGCTTCTGGCAGGAGCGCTTGTATGATCTAGACTGAGTTCCTTCACTGGTCCCTTGCACGTGGTAGTACAGTCCTGCTGCGACTAAGCCATTATACTTCAGGTAAGTGTTCCTGTTTGCCTTTGTCGTTCCTTATTTGTTTTTGTTGTATTGTAAAGTTTGTTGTCTTGTATTGCTGTCCGTTCCACTTTTGATTTTTGCTCTTTTGATTTCTTCCCTTGCAGGTGATGTTGCCTGACAGAAGCTGCGGAGTGACAGCCGGAGCAAATGAGGAATGAAGCTTCAGCGGTACAGTAGCTGGTAAGTTGTTAACTAGGGAGCGCGCAGGGTTCCAATGCGGCGCAGCCCTAGAACGGATGTCCTAACCTTGTCTTTCTTCTTCTTCACAGGGTCCGAGTTCGTGGATGCGGAGTGCTGTGTCCTGCGGCGTCGGGATCAAGATCCCTGGATGTCAGGAGATGAGTCTGCAGATGAAGCGATGAAGCACCTGTTTCCTGGAGGTGAGTATGGAGGAGAACACCTTGTTTCAAAGGTAAGTAAACTGGTCCAAGCGGCGATGAGCGTCACGTTGCACGCGAGTGCACAGTAACCTGAAGCACCATCCTTAAGGATGGAGCAGCTTATATAGCTGAGCTTCTGAAGTCACGGCCACCAGGTTCAGCCTGCCTGCCACACCTTGCCACACCCGATGAGTCAGCACATGAGAATATTCTCTGTAATAAAGGCTTTCAGCTCCTGGAAAGTTCTTGTAAAATTAAAGCACTCCTGCACTGAAATAAAGTAAAAGCACTCCTGCACTGAAATAAAGTGTTTCTGCTCACATCTCTATATGAGCCTGGTGCCAAAGGCACCAGGACTGAGTCCAGCCAGGGCCCCTGTGTTTATAGGTCCGAAAGGGACATAAGTGAGTCAAGTGACCCATCTCCCCATCACTAGATGGTGTGGTTTTTGCGTTCTGGGGCCTGTGGCCATGACAGCACTCCCCCTCAAGGCCCCTCTCATGGGTGTATTCCCACCTGGCCCTGGTTTATTGGGGTTATTGCAGTGGTACTGCCTGATTAATCGTGGAGCATGGACATGCTCACTGGGTTCCCTGGTTCGATCTTGGGGTCCATAACCTTTCCAGTCTATAAGGTAGTATAACTTGGACCGAACCATTTTAGAGTATGGGATCCTTTTAACTTTGAATTCTGGTTCTCCTTCAACTATTTTGGGATCAAGTAGAGTATCGATCTGCGTAACTGGTCTCAATGGTTTTAGGAGGGAGACATGAAACACTGGGTGGATCTGCATGTGGGCCGGTAATTCTAATTTCATGGCCGCAGGGTTGATCACAGCCTTGATAGTATAGGGTCCCAGATATCTGGGACAGAAGGCCTGTGGTCCTTTCAGGGGGATGTTTTTGGATGCTAACCAAACGTTTCCGACTTGGTAGTTGGGAGCTTCCCTTTGGTGTCAATCCGCAAACTGCTTCTGTTTCTCTTTGGCTCTGGCAAGAAGCTCTACTGCTTCCTTAAAAACCTGGCTGATGGTTTTGTGTAAGGTCCTTACAGCGGGCATTTCTAATGATTCGAGAAAACAGATGTCCGTGGATGTCGACCGTACATTATGTAGAATCGGCTTTGTCCCGTACTGGTGTGAATGGAGTTGTTATATGTGTATTCTGCTAACGAAAGTATGTCCTTCCAGGTAGCCTCAGTTTGTTGCAGCATACACCTTATGTATTGCTCAAGGGTCTGGTTAGACCGTTCGGTCTGGCCGTCGGTTTGGGGGTGATGGCTTGTAGATAACCAGAGGTCGATTTTGGCAATTTTACAACACCTTTTCCAGAATGCAGAGACAAACTAAGTTCCTCGGTCTGATATCAATATTGATGGGAACCCGTGTAGCCGGACAATCTGTTCCAAAAACACGGTAGCCAGAGTAGAAGCAGTTGGGAGACCTTTTTAAAGTGGGCCATTTTGGAAAACAGATCTATGACGACTAAAATGGTATTGTATCTGTTACAGGAGGGAAGGTCTGTAATAAAATCCATTGATAACGTATGCCAAGGTGCTGGGGGTACTTCTAAAGGACGTAGCGGACCTGCAGGACTTTGTTTTTGGGACTTGTGTTGTGCACAGGTGCCACAGGTTGCGATTAACTGGACAATGTCCTTTTGCCAAGTTGGCCAACAGCAATTTTTCTTTATTTTAGCTTGGGTTTTGGCTATTCCGGATGCCCTTCTACTAATGAATCGTGAAAGTTTGTGATGATTTGATTCTGTAATTTCTTATCTGGGATGTACAATCGTCCTTGGTAGTATGGTAGGTTGTCCACGATCGTATACCAGTCTGCCTTCCCTAGACATTACTGTTGCGCTGGTGGACTCATCAAGTGTTGCAGGTCAGATATTAAGTTGTTTAGAGTGGTGGTTGCAGCAATCATGCCTTGGATTCGTCCTTCTGGGATGATGGCCACGGGGTCTGGTGTAATGAATGCCTCTTCTCCCTCACTCATGCGAGACAGGGCACCGCTTTTCCATTGTGTACTCCGGGTCTGCAGGTGATGAAGAAGTTGTATTCCGCAAAGAAGAGAGCCCAGCGGAGTTGGCGTGATGATTGCGCTTTACCGGTCTTCAGATATTGTAGATTGCGATGATCGGTGACGATGGTGACCGTATGTCTAGCTCCAAGAAGATAATGTCTCCAGGCTTTGAACGCTGCATAATTGCTAGCAGTTCTTTATCAGTGATTGCATAATTCAATTCAGGGGCTGAAAACTTGCAAGACCAGAATGCCACGTGATGCAACTGACCTGTTTCAGGGTCTTGTTGTGACAGGACTGCTTCCATTGCTATGTTGGAAGCATCAGTTTCGACCATGTATGGTAGTTCTGGTCGAGGATGCTGTAGAAATGGTGCTGTGGTAAATGCTTGTTTTAGATCCTGGAAGGCTTTCTCTGCCTCTGCGGACCAATTAAATTGTTTATTTTTCTGTAGTAAAGAGGTGATTGGGTGGAACGATCTGGGACCACCTGAGAATGAACCGGCGATAAAAGTTGGCGAACCCGAGTACACTTTGTACTCCCTTTATGGATGTCGGTGAGGGCATTTTAAGGATAGCATCTACCTTGTGTATGTCCATGCGTATGCCCCGTGGTGTGAGAATAAAGCCGAGGAATTCTACCTCTGTCACATGAAAGAAGCATTTGTCCAATTTGGCATATAGCCGGTGTTGCCGCAGTTTCTCCAAAACTGCCCGGACATGGTTGAGGTGGTCCTCCTTGGTGGTCGAATAGATAAGAATGTCATCAATATAGATAAGAGCACAGACGTCCAACAGTTCGCGGAGCACATTATTCATGAAAAATTGGAACGCCGCCAGGGTATTACATAGTCCAAAGGGCATAACCTGATATTCTTAAAGGCCATATTTCGTGTGAAAGGCCGTCTTCCACTCGTCTCCTTTTTTGACTCTTACTAGATGGTAGGCCCCTTGTAAGTCTAGTTTTGTATATATCTGAGCGTTTTTGGCTTGATCCAAGAGCTCAGGGATAAGCAGTAACGGGTACCGGGTTTTCTACCTTGATCTGGTTAAGTGCTCTGTAGTCAATGCAAGTTCTCAGGTCTCCCTCCTTTTTAGGCACAAGAAAGAGGGGCAAGGATGCAGGGGACTTGGACGGAAGAATGAAGCCATTTGCCAGATACTGATCGA
Organism: Ambystoma mexicanum; assembly: GCF_040938575.1. Classification (NCBI taxonomy): domain Eukaryota; kingdom Metazoa; phylum Chordata; class Amphibia; order Caudata; family Ambystomatidae; genus Ambystoma; species Ambystoma mexicanum. Next base: position 687,053,808 of record NC_090939.1, read on the forward strand.
GGTAGGTTTTTAGATGCTGGTTTTCCTGTTCTGTTAGGGCGTAAATCCAGCTGCAGGGAACTTGAGCTCCAGGTACCAGATCAATTTGGCATCATATGGTCTGTGCGGAGGTAGGGTGTTCGCTTGCTCTTTTTGAAAGACATCTTGGTAATCCAGGTATTCAGGTGGTAGTGAACTGGTGAGGCCAAGTATGGCTTCTTTCTTCAATGAACCTGGGTTGGTAAGACCGTTTAATGAGAATCCCTTGTTATAACAGGTGTCGGCACAGTCTTGGGGAAAGGTCAGAACTCGTTTACGCCAGTCAATCCTGGGAATGTGGGTCTCCAGCCAGGGCATTCCCAATATCATATGGAACTGAGGAGCGCTGATGAGATCGAAGGTAATGTCCTCTTGGTGACCGTCCTGACACAGAAGCATGACCTTCTCATTGGAATGTGTCATTGGGCCAGATGATAGCTGAGATCCATCAACTGCTGTTATGTTTTCCGAAACCTGCTTCTGTTGGAGAGGAAGGCCTATCCGGGTAGCCAGATATTGGTCCATGTAATTTCCCAGAGCCCCACTGTCAATGTATGCCTCCAAGGCATGTATTTTCGACAGTTGCTTGTGGTTTGCCAGGAGCACAGGGATGACTAGATGTGAGGTCTGTATAGGTTCCTTTTCACCGCTCGACAAGTGGACCCCTATGCTTGCCGGGCATTGGAGTTTCCTGAGTCCTGTTCTTCTTCTTCACCCTTGTCAGTTGCTCCGACTGCTTTCCTGGGTGCTTTCACTGGGCATTCTCAGAAATAGTGACCTGCCTTTCCACAGTACAAACAAAGCTGCTGCTGTCTCCTTTTCTCCCTTTCTGCCTTGGTGAGTGGGCTCTGCAAGCCTCCGATTTCCATTGGTTCAGACTGATTGTGTGATTTGGTTTGATTCTCACGGGGTCGCACGTAGACCAACCAGCCCTCGGCCTCTGCCCGATCCATCTTCCAATCCTGCAATCTGTGATCGAGTTGCACTGTCAGGTCGATGTATTCAGCACATCTTTCCGGGGGATTTACTACTTGGGCTAATACGTCCTTAAGTTCCCTTCGCAAGCCTCGGTAAAAGAGCGTAGTTCTTTTCTCCTCTGGCCAGTTAGTTTGTGCTATCAGATGATTGAAGGAAGCGATATATGTTAGTAGGTCTTGATTGAGTATGCAGTGAAAATAGTTTCTCTATTTCAAGCTGGAAACATCCAAAATCTCGAAGCAAACGATCAAAGGTATTGACCGGTTTGCTGCACTACCTCCCAAATATTAGAGTACAAATGCCACTCTCGTTTGATCATTGGGGAATGCCCCGGGTCTGCACAAGAAACATAGGTGCATTGATTCATAAAGATGGTGTACTTATTTCGGATCGCCTGTGAAGCGTTCTGGTGGGGGTGGGGGAACCCCCTCTGGAAGAACCACCTGTACTGGCGTGGGCTGTGGAGGCGCGTCAGGAGGGGCATACCCCGGCAGTGGGACCTGGCCTGCCTGTGCCTGGAGCATTTGCCTTGCTAGTTCATCTGTCCGCTCCCGGTCCACAATTAGATCCCTCCTTAGGGCATTGGTTTCCTGTCTTGAGGCATGAACTTCAGCCCGTAACTCTCCCAGTAATCGGGCCAAGTGGTCAGTTTCAGAAGTTTCCATAACGCCCAGGCAGAGATTCAAAGAGGCTTTTCATTCTGTTACGCTCACCTGGTCTCTGCGGAGGCTTTGGGGCATGATTGCAGCTCTCCCGGGGGTAAGGTGCTCGGGTTCGACATCGCCCTCTGTGCTTATGTGGTAACTGGTGCTAATTGGTGATGCTGCACAGGACTGCTCCTGCATGGAGAATAAGGGGCGTGAGTATGCCAGCTTGTGTGCCTGATCCCCTTCCAGACCCCTTCTCCCAAACCGTGGTACCCGTGGGATGCGCTGTCCCTGGGAAGCTCACCTGTTGATTAGTTTTGGCGAGCACTCCATCCTGCTGCTTCTGGCAGGGGCGCTTGTATGATCTGGACCAAGTTCCTTCACTGGTCCCTTGCATATGGTAGTCCAGTCCTGCTGTGACTAAGCCACTATACTTCAGGTAAGTGTTCCTGTTTGCATTTGTCTTTCCTCATCTGTTTTTGTTGTATTGTAAAGTTCGTTGTCTTGTATTGCTGTCCGTTCCACTTTTGATGTTTGCTCTTTTGCTTTCTTCCTTTGCAGGTGATTTTGCCGGCCCGGCAGAAGCTGCAGAGCTCGAGGCAACAGCTGGAGGGAATGAGGAACAAAGCTGCAGCGGTATAGTAGGTGATAAGTTGTTAACTAGGGGGAATGCTGGGTTCAAATGTGGGGCGGCCCTAGGACAAATGTTCCGACCTTGTCTTTCTTCTTCTTCACAGGGTCTGAGTTTTTGGATGCGGAGTATGGTGCTGCAGCGTCGGGATCAAGATCACTGGATGTCAGGCGATGAGTCTGCAGATGAAGTGATGAAGCACCGGTTTCCTGGAGGTGAGTATGCAGGAGAACGCCTGGTTTTGTAGGTAAGTAAACTGGTCCAAGCGGCAGTGAGCGTCACGTTGCACGCAAGTACACAGTAACACGAAGCACTAGCCTTAAGGATGGAGCAGCTTATATAGCTGAGCTTCTGAAGTCACTTCCACCAGGTTCAGCCTGCCTGCCACACCCTGCCACACCCTCCCACACCCGATGTGCACATGAGGATGTCCAATGGAATAAAGGCTTTCAGCTCCTAGAAAGTTCTTGTAAAATAAAAGCACTCCTGCACTGAAATAAAGCAAAAGCAATCCTGCACTGAAATAAAGTGTTCCTGCTCACATCTCTATAGGGGCCTGGTGCCAAAGGCGCCAGGACTGAGTCTAGCCAGGGCCCCTGTGTTTATAGGTCCCAAAGGGACATAAGTGAGTCAAGTGACCCATTGCCCCATCACTAGATGGTGTGGTTTTTGTGTTCTGGGGCCTGTGGCTATGACACTAGTGTTTGTCTCTGCGCGCCAAACCAGGTTTGGTCCCTTTCTTCGTGTGCCTTTGGCGGGCTTCAGGACTGAAATCCGCCCTTGGCGTCTGTGTGTCTGGGGTGAGCAGGAAGTGAGGGAGGTGCCCGAAATTCCCTGTGCTTAGGAGACCCAAATACACTCTGGTGTGATTGGCTGGCTGACTTTCCGGCATGGACAGCCACCCTGCTGGGTGAGTGACAGCTAGGCTGGAATGAAAGGGACAAAACTGTTTAAAAGGCGAGTCATGTGGACTGGAAGGCAGAGTCGACCACTGGAACGAAAGAACCAAAGACGAGCTGGAAGAGGATGGCTGCTAAACCACTGGACCATTGGTTTGCCGGTGAAGCCCTGCTGCAGGTCCGAATTGCCAAACTCCATTCGACAGAGAAGCTCCTTCAAGGATGGCTTCTTCCTTTGAGTTGGTGGGACCAATCAACTCATAAGACACCTGGATACCATTCTCAAGGCTGGTTAGGTTTAACCAGGGAGAAGGACACCAGTTTGTGCTCTTGAAGCTACAGCTACTGGAACTGAAGTGACTCCATTTTGTTTGCTTTCTTCAACGATCCCGTGCAGTGCAGGAGTCCCCCGACGTCCTCCCTCTTGCCCCCACGACTGAGGCTCAGAAACAGCAAGATCTGCAGGATCTGCCAGGAACCACAACTTCAGCAACATTTGTTTTCTTCATACAAAGGGACTGTGCCAACCCGATTGAGAGAACGCCACTCTCGCAGAGAAAGTTTGTGAAACTTCCCAACTTGCAGGCCTAATCAGCTTGTGACCACACAAATGATTCTTTTTCACCTAAACTACTTCTGAGAACTTTTGCAAAGACTTTACTGTTTGATATCAGAACTGCTCTTTCCTATTCAGAACACTAGCCCATTGACTTTGGCCTGGCCTATTGACTTGAATTGAACTATTCTGGTGAACTTAAACTATTTGCACTGCCTAGAAAGTATATATAATCTGTTCTACTTACTTTTGTCCTTTTTGCTCACTGCTAAGTAACTGAACTGCCATTTGGCTCCTTTGTCAGGGTAGCTCAACTGTCTCAAAAACGTTTGTATTGAAATGTATTGGTCTATAATATTAAGTTGTCTTCTTCTAGTGAACTGTTTTTTAAATGATTGTGTAAATAAATTAATAAGTGTTTTACCAAGAAACCTTGAGTATAAGTGTCTACTTGAGCCACTGTGATTGAAAGTCCTCTGTGTAATTACATGTACTGCTCACATTCACTCTTGAGATAAGCCTGGCTGCTCACCTCGCAACCAACAAACTGTGTGGTACAGACTTATTCCAAAGGTTGGTCTTGCTTACACCTATAGTACTAATTGTGTATGGTGATCCCAGAGGGTACTGCATGCAATTCTGCCTAACAGTGATCCTTCTGAAAAATGATTGCTCTGGACATACTGTGGCACTGTAAAGAAGATGCATCCCGTCTTCTACAAATACATCACCATGCAGTTCTAAAGCAACCGCCCACCCTGTGTTCTGTAGACACATTTGCTCCGAACTGAGGAGGATGATGGCTAATGAGCTCACCAATTCTCTTTGTGGAATTTGCAGACAACCACATATGCAGATAATCATAATATTTAAACAATATGGGGGAACACTGCTATTTCTGCCACATAGGTTCTTTAAGTTAACTGTGCCTGCAGCTATCGACACCCTTCAGTCTGGTCAACATGTGACACTCAAAATTAAAGCCACTAGTACATGACACAACTTTAACACTTGCATGGGAGCTGGGTTTCACAATGATGAATCTGTTTGATAACTTGCCCTCTAGACAGTGGCTGCTTTACTTTACCCCATGTTACAACTGCTCACTATGTTACACATTCCTGCCGTACTTCATGGACATTGGCACAGATGGTTCCTTTATTATGATGGTGTCTGCATGCAATGAAAAACACATAGGGACTCATTAGAACAGCAACGTTATTAGGAGCAGAATCTCTGCCAGGGTTAAATCGCACCACTGCCATTGCTAATCTGACTAGTCTGATCGATTGCAGCTTCAATGCAATGGTGGCATTAACAGTAACAAAAAATACGGTTAGCACTGGAGCTAAATGCAAAAAAACTGTTGCTGTATGCGGCCGCAGATAAATCTGTTATCACTGCCATAATTTTCGAAATGTATTAATCACTGCCAAATCAGCCATGTGGCCATTTTGTAAACTTTGTATCCAACCAGAATCACTGCTTTCCACCTGCCATCCAGTCAAAAGGACCCAGAAAATGAGGTCTGATTGTGAAGGCCAGCTACAGAAGATACAATTTAGAGAACAGAGCCACTGGGTCGTACATACCATGTACAAAGAAGTGGTATCAAGGTCTTTTCGACCCTTCAGCAGATTACTATCAAAAGATACTTTTTGGAAATGTCTGGGCTCCAGGCACTACCAGAATTTGCAGGCTTCGAAACTACAATTTTCTTTATACAGTTTATTAAAAAGTTTCACAAAACGGAACTACATTAAACAGCACATCCATATCCATCAAATTATTACAATGCTTTTCAATTTTTAAACTGTTATATTTAGAGGTGGTCTGCTGTGGTGAAGCGAGGCACGCATTATCTTTTCGGTGACTATTACTTTGGAGGTGTGGCTTTCTGGATCTCTCACCAGGCAAAGCAATTTTAAACTTCACTAATCCACAGAACGGAGAGCAGAAGTGGTGCAGAGGTGGTCCACTGTGGTCCGCTGCAGGACCGGGAGGAACCGGGTAAGAGCCCTTTCCTGAACCCCCTTATCCCACTATATTAGGCCTTCTGCCTCTGGTCTAACAGTATAAACTAGTGCTACCAGGGCCTGAGCTTGTACTCCGGTAACCGTCCGTGGAGGAAGCCTTTTGGACCACACGGACGGTGCTGTGTATTATTGGCTCGCCCTCAGAGATTACACTCAGGCGTCCCCCGCCTATTGCCAGCGAAAATCAGTGGCCGCACCCGCAATCCTGAACAGTCATGGCTCTCCTCCCTCCCTACCCCACCTCACCGCGTCTGACCTAATACAGTAAGCCAGCCTCCTATACACAAGGTGTTAATCTACATTATGCAGTGCAACAGCCCACCTCGCTCGCCCAATTAAAAAACAATGCTTAATCGCATCTCGTAAGCCCACCACCACTGACAGAGGAAAAGAGTCTGCTAAAGCAATTAAAACACCTCCAATCTGACATTTCTAACTTCTTTGCTCCAAAAGAAACACCACCTACATACTCAAAACTTTCTATCTCATTCAGTGATACATCAGATCAATCTCACTCACACACCATTGATAATAATAACTCTCTTCTCAAAATGATTGTGTGTTTGCAGGGCACCACACTTGGAGGAGAAAAGGAGCTACCAATGCAAGCATACGACGGAAAAACAATTGATATAAATCGATCCTTTTGGCAGACTTGACTGCTCTGGTGTCTCCTTTGGGCTCTTGTAGCCTATCTGCCATAACCTGCATAACTGGGACGGTCAGCCTATCAGACCAGGATACAGAGCCTGTGTTTGACACTTTTCTTCCAACTAGCAGCATCGACATACTACTTTCCAAGGTGGATGCACTCTCAAAGTTAGTATCTAAGATAGCCAAGGACCAGCTCGACATTAAATTGACCTTGGCTCAAATGATGAATCTCACTGCAGCAAAACCAGACAAACTGCCATCATCTACTATACCACTACCCAAATCAATATCAGCAAATGCCATTAATGCTGTGAGGACCTCCTCGGCTTCAACTAAAAATTTGCAAATTCCATCTGTTTTAGCACCCTGTCCTTTTATACACTCACTACAGCTGGGAGCACTCGCTGAAAACTGGGACTGTGAAGAGGTGTTCTTACCTGTGGACCCCCTCTTGGTAAAGACGACAAAAGATAGTTCTAATGCAGGAAAAACGAGAACAACTGTCCAATTCAAACAAAACCAGCCTAAACAACCAACAGAAAAAAAGGTCAACAGAACTTATATCTCAAACAACTACACCTCAAATCCACACACAATCTGCGAGCCACCACAGAAGGGGAAAACAATAACAAACAAGCTGGCAAATGGCCTGACCAGGCAGGTCATATAAAAAATGGATACCCTAGAACACTTGCGGCTGTCGTTCCTTCCTTATCCACCCATCCGGTCTTGAAACCATCATAGCCAGCGACGGGTTCATGTTGCAGGAAACATGGTGCACCAAACCTTTCTGTGTCAATGGGTTCCAGATGATGTAACACCATGCATTCCCTTCAAATAGAGGACGCCCTAGTGGTGACCTCGCTATTGGCACAAAACGAATGCACTCACTGACATACTTCCTGGAAAATCTCCTTACGTACTGTTGGCAATATTTCATGCCGCCCATGAGAAAAAAAACCTATTTTGATCATAAATATATATAACCCTCCAGGAAATGTACAACCGAAATCTATACATTCAGTAATTGATTAAATAATTACACAGTGGCATGTACTATCACCGCATGGTGCTATTCTTCTCATGGGTGACTTTAATGCAAGAGGTTTACAACGTATTCACTCTCCTTGTCACACATCAAATTGCCAGTGGTCACACTTTATAAGTGCTCATGATTTACTTCACCTCTCTTTTGATAACATCACTAAAGAACATAGAACCTACACTTGGACCAATGGGGTCGTCAAATCACATTTAAATTACACCGTGGCTCACTCTGGATAATAACCAGCTGCAACCATGTTAAAACTCACTTCAACAACTTAAGTAACCACGCAGTTCTGAGTTGGGACCTTCAGTTAGACAACACGTGTAAGAACTTGATTAGCCGAGTGCATGCCAGTCTTAACATACAAGGCAATCGTCGTTGTTGGTCTTTGACAGGCATCAATTCCCTGTGGCACGACTAAATTAATACAGAGACTGCATTATCGACAGGGATTTGGATTTAGAGCATACGATTCGATCTAGAATGAACAGCTCTCACAAAAACAGTTACAATGTGGCACTTCGTGGCAACACTAAGAAAAGATCACCTGACGATCGATCTAGAATGAACAGCTCTCACAAAAACAGTTACAATGTGGCACTTCGTGGCAACACTAAGAAAAGATCACCTGACGACCCTGCCATAGTGGCACAAAAACAGTTCTATCGTAAATCTTGCTCCCTAGTAAGAAGCAGCCTTGCCATGAGCGACCAAGCCAAGAAGACCTGTATAAATGATATGGCAACTCGTAATAAAAACTGCCTAAAACATCATAAAAAAATCCATTAGCAATTCAAATTGGCTATTACTGTTTGCCTGGCTCAAAACCCACAATAAACATAAGTTGTGGTCGCATTTAAATGAGCACCATAAGTCCCTGCTGCCTGTCGACCTAAACCCAATACTTGAAGCAATATGGTTTGACCACATTGATAATAATCCTACTGAGAACGCTAATAATGGGACCTGGAATATTCAAAATTACATCCTCTCGAAGTTGACTTCGAGTTCGACTCACTAACTAAAATCATTACTAAAATGAAGAGCTCTCACGCCCCAGGTCCTGACGACATACCACATGTCGTCATGAAGGCCCATCCAGAACTGTGGGCAAAAATATGAGTAAAGCTATTTAAGCACGTTGAGCCAAATACCTCCCAGTTTGCATAAATCTAAGCTGCTACTGATATTTATGAGGGGTTATAGACTGGCCCCTCAAACTATCGGCTCCTGGCAGTGATGGACATGAGTCAGAAAATCTTTGCGACGGTACTATTAAGAAAACTCACGAGCTGGGCTGAGAAAACAGCTTTACTGGGTCCTTACCAGACACCTTTTAGAAAAGCTCATAACACAGTGACAAATATATATGCCCTCCAATATCTAGTCGCAGAAACAAGCAATAAACAGAAGGCAACCTTGTACTGCTGCTGTGTCGACTTCAGTAAGGCATTTGATCTAATATCCCAACCTTTGCTCTAGAGAAAATTGATAGGTTAGGGCATAAATCCAACATTGTTGTACTATATTCAACAGCTGTAGACAGACACGTCCATCACAGTCCGTTTAAATTTAGTGAGGATTCACACTAACTACCAACAAAGAGGGCCGCGTCCTTGACCCCATTCTATACAATTTATACACTGCCAACCTAACCCAAGTGTTCCCAAAAGACAACAACTTTTCTCCAAAAATCTGTGGCTCTTGTACGCTAACGACATCATATTGTTAGATCAAACACCAATAGGATTACAATGGTCGCTAGATGCCCTAGTCGAGTATGCTGCAAAGAACCTAATGGCCCTCATTACGACCCAGGCGGTAAGTTACCGCCTGGGTCGTACCCTTACCACCATGGCATAAACTACGTTTACGCCATGGTGGTTGGCGGATTTACCGCTCCATTCCAAGGTGAGTCGGGCAGTAAATCCCCATTTCCCATTTTACCCTTCCCCATTCCCATTTTCGCCCCATAGGGCATAATGGGAATGGGGAAAGGCGATAATTACGGCACCGTAAATTACGGTGCCGTAATTATCGCCAAGGTCCCTTTGCGGCATGGATTTTAACGGCTGCAAAAAAGCAGCCGTTAAAAGCCATCTCGCAAAGGGAACCTTGTAATCAGGCGTTAAGGGTCGGCGCCGTTTACGGCGCCGTAAACCCCTTAACGCCTGAGTCAGAATGAGGGCCAATGTCTACACTCAAGACAAAGACCATGGTCTTGGGAAAAAGCTCCACAAAGAACAAGAGTAAAAAGTGGATGTAGAAAGACACTATAATGGAGAATGAAGGAATACACCTATTTGGGCTTCTCCATCATAACATATGCATCATCATCACACTACAGCGATACAATTACAGCCAAAATGTGGAACAAATGGTTTGCAGTAAGGCATTATATAATGCACCAAGGAGGCTACAATATTGAGGGGCTCCTTGGAATTTATCGCACTTGCATTATGCCTGGTATTTTGTACGCTTTAGCAGCCCTACCATTTAGGTTGGCAATGTGGCTTGACTGGCGCGAAGGTAAAATCCTCTGCACGGTCATTAATCTTCCCAGATCGGTGCCGGTTTAGGAATATGGGCAAACCTCCCTGCTGACAAACTGGTCGATAAAGAGAACCTTACTGTACTTCAAACTTATGGGAAACAAATCAAAATTCTAATGCCTTACTGCAGCTGTTGGGAAGAAATATGGTTTCAGGTGACAAAAATAATCCAAGAACTAGATCTCCTGGCCATGATATATCTAGAGGCCATAGACCTGGAAGCTGATATTTTTTACACTACCCCAAACTTTGAAACGATCATAAAAAACAAATCGGCTGGATGGGACCTGGCAAAAAATGTTGATAAGCTGCAGGGGAAAAGAAGGTACAATGAGTACTCACACTAGAGCTTCTGTCCTCACAAGCGACACAGCTAATTGACTAAAAACTGTACAATAGAACTAAAACGTCTTATATTATGCCTATGATTAAATCTACTTCCTAATATGGAACACATGGGCCCTTGGCAAAAAATCCCACTGCACAAATGTACATGTCGACTCTGTCGCTCAACAGCAGAGACTAGTCGACACATACTGACCGGCTGCGCAACCCTTACATCATGCTATCAAAAAGGCTATGTAAAATACGTCACCAATATTGAGGATATAGCTCAAGACCAATTCAGGGCTGCTCTATTTGGCACAGAGTCAATTGTCATCACGGCTGGGGTTTATGCCATATGAAATGAAGCAATGAAAAGATTCTGGCAAATTGACAATTAAGTTATGGCTAACTTTAATTACTTTTATAAATAATGAAATGTATTAAGAGAATGGTCTCTATCAGCTCCCATGTTCTATTCTCGGGACCATAACCTTTCCAGTCAATGTAGTAAAGATGCTTGCCATTAAACAGTTTAGTATCCAATATGGCACTGACCTCATATTCATCGGATCCCTCGGTCCGGAGAGAAACCGGAGGTACCTGCATTCTGGTACCAGCGGAGTATTGCTTTAACATGGAGATGTGGAACACTGGGTGGAGACCCCAGTGTGAAGGTAATTCCAAGCAAACAGAGGCCAGATATAGGACGCGTGTTATAGTGTATGGACCAACATATTGAGGCAACAGTTTGCGCTTACCAGGTGTTTAAATGTAATCTTGTACTAAATATTATAAATGAAAATTCTGATATCATGTTTGTGTAGCCGTTTAATGTTTTATACAATGTTCTCATTGTTAAGTATACTGAAATCACATAGGTACCACGGTAGGGGCCCTATACATAGTTTAACATAACTACTGAGTGATTTTATATCTGATGCCATCAGTGATGCAATCAGTGATGTCATATATGATGTAATTAGTGATGTCACCAGTGATATCATCTGTGATGGCTTAATTATTTTCATATGCTGCACAACAGGGGGTGCAAAGTTAAGCTGGCTTGCCTGAAGTGTCTGCCGAATTTCAGGGGTTTTGTTGCATTACATTTTCACAAAAATGCCCCGGAAACTAAAACATTTTCCGTGAATTTATAAGGTTTCGTTATAAAGTATTGCATACCTTAACGTCCCCGCAACTAAAGTTTTTCCCTTGAATTTCAAGGGTTTTGTCATCACATATATTTCATGCAGTGGTAGTGCAAGAGCCAGATGCTCTTGCCTCGGTTTCTTTCAGCATTTCCACCCAGGCGGTTCAAAGTATGGCATAGTCGTGACATAGATAATGACTATTGGGAAATTAAGTGCAAAAATAGACCACTGTGCTATGGAAGCTTTGGGAATGTTATTTTACCCTTCATTGGATGTGTAATAGTTTTCGGGATGGGCACATTTCTGTACATATGCCAAGCTTTGTGGACTGATTATACTGTGCACTTGTACGTTTTCTGTGCCTTATAACTTACACTCCGCTCGGCTGTCTCTGTAGTCTGTTGCCTTTGCTAACTTGAGTATCTGTTTATGGTCTTTCGTTTCCTTCGCTATTTCTTTCTTGCCTTTTGTATTTTCCTTCGCTTTCCCTTTTTCCACGCTCTTCTTTGTGCTGTGGGCCTTTCTTTTGTATATGTATTTCGAAGAGGTTGGTTAGCTTTTCTTGATTTTGGGTTTGTCTTTGTGCTTATACTGGTTGGGCCTTGTGCTTTCTTGGGTCATGTCATGTTGGGCTGTGGCCTTTGCTTTTGTTTGCTGCTTTAAGACTCATTTGCACGTTTATTCCTTGCTCATAAGATTTATTTGCTTTTTTTATTTATGCATTTTAAAAAATATGTTTATGTATTCCTATTTTATATTTGGATTGTGGGTGGTTGCTCGTTACTTTTTGGGCCTTTCTTGCGCCATGTCTCAGTTAGTGAGTGTGTGTGTGATTTCACCCTTGCCCCCTCTTCTTTCTTTCTTTATTATTTGTTATTTTGCTGTGCTGGTCTTCTGTTTCTCATCCAATGTGCTATGGATTTGTGTTTGACTGCACGGATGATTATTGTGATTGGGTTTACGGTTTGTTGCTTTCCAGGTTGTCATGTCTTCATGTGGTGGTAGTGTGTGATTTGGGGGTTGAATATTCTCACTACTGCAAACTGGATCTCTGACAGCTTAAAGTTTTTATGCTGGAATGTCAAAGGTGTATATAATCCTGCTAAGAGGAGGAAAATACTCACCTTTTTTAATAAGAGGAAGCCTGATGTTGTCTTAATGCAGGAGACACATCTGGACTTTGAACGTGTAGATTATATCCTAAGTAATACCTATGTGTAGGAATTCTCGAGTACGTCTGCGAGTAATTCTCGAGTTTTAACCATTTTACTGAGGAGGGATTTGAGGCATATTGTGAATAAGATAGATATAGACTTAGAAGGTAGGTATGTTGCAATCAAGTTATGGGTGGAAAGATGTGTTTTGGGCTTTTAAACGTCTATGCGCCTAATGCAGTCAGTCAGACTTTTCTTTCGGAAGATAGACAGTGGCCCTCATTACGAGTCCGGCAGAAACCGTGCAAGTAAAACCGGCAGGTAGCCGCCGGACCCGTAATGATTTACTGCCGCCTGACTTACCGAAATCACCGGGGTATTACAACCCGCTGGTCCGGTAAGTCAAGCAGCGGTAAATGTTAATCCCCATTCCCATTTCAGTCCCATAGGACTCAATGGGAATGGGGATCACTGAAGCACCGGCACCATTAATAACGGTGCCAGTGCTTCTGTGAAAGTCTGCTGGCGGGTGCTGTTCTGCCCGCCAGGTTAGATCTGTCGGGCGGTATGGGACCCGCCCTCAGACTCATAGTTTGCCGGTCCAGAAACAATGGTGCCGATAAACTTACCGGCACCGTTGTATCCAGACCAGCAAACTTGTAATGAGGGTCAGTGTTTTGGACAGCATGGGAGATGCAGAGCTTATCTTAGAGGGTGATTTTCATACAACTTTATACAGAGCTGTGTATAAATCCAATGGGTTATATTCATATTTGGAATTTAGGACAAAAAAGGGTTTGGAGAAACGTATGTGTGAATGGGATTCGCATGATATCTGGTGTAGTCTTAACCGGAGTTGTCGGAAATATACCTTTCATTCTTCTCCACATGAAACTTCATCCTGCACTGATATGTTTTTGGTAGTTGGGGCATTTGTGGTATGATTCATTGTGATTCTGCGGACAGTGTTGTAATCTCTGCCCGTGCCTACATAGAGTTGCCCATGGATAAATCAGCCTGTGGGTTAAATGGCCTTAGGCACTGGCATTTGAATACATATTTATAGCTGGACCCAGATTTTGTGAAACAGATTGAGTCTGAGATCTCATTATTTTTACAGGAAAACCTGGAAACAGTTGATAGACTATCTGTAGTTTGGGATGCTTTGAAAGCCTACTTACGTGATAGAATGATTAGCGTTGCGTCTTATAAGAGGAAACGTGGGCTGGAGGAACTTGTTGAATTGGATAAGGCATATACGTTGTTAGAAGATGTTTATAACCATTCTCTCTCTGTCTGTTGTTAATATGTCTTCTATCCTTGGTGCTAAACAATCTCTTGATTCTGAGTTACATTCTAGGGCTAAGTGAGACTTGTTTTTTACTAGCCAGGCCTTTTGGGAGTGAGGTGAGAAATCAGGCACGTCATTGGCCAACCAGCTTAAATTCAGGGAGAAGGGATGATGAGCATTTTATGGAGACTGGGGTGTCTGGGTTCTTGGACCATGTTGTTCTTCCAGTGCTGGAGGAATATGACAAGCTCAATCTCAATGTGGATGTCTTCCTTCAAGAGGTTGTTGATTCTGTGGAGCCAATGTCTTCTGGCAAGGACTTGATGGCCTTCCGATCGAGTTCTACAAGACCTGCAGTGGCATTCTTTCCCCTTGTTTCAGGCAGCTATTTGAAGAAATTATACAGGACGAGGCAGTGACGAATACTATGCAGTCTGCACAGATCACTGTGATTCCTAAGTCGGGCAGAGACCATTCTGTTTGTGCTCATTTCTGGACGATATCATTGCTAAATGCAGATGTTAAGCTCTTGGTGAAAGTATATGCAAGCAGATTTAATAGCTTCCTGCCGAAGCTAGTCCACAAATATCAGATTTGTGTTTGTTTATGACAGGCACAGCTATGATAACCTCAAGAAGTTGTTAAACACTCTCCATTTTAGGAAGGACTCCGCTGAGGCTTTTGCAGCTGTCAGTATTGATGGTGAGAAAGTGTTTGACTGGATGAACTGGACCTATCTCCAACAAGTACTGCTTAAAATAAACTGTAGGCATCAGTTCTTGCATCTCTTTAATACCTTGCATAGTGGGGCTAAGGCTTCGATGTCCATCAATGGTTTTACCCCTGACTTTTTGATAATACCTAAAAATGTTGAATACAAAATGCTGAATGCGCATTTAAGCTGCATTTGGCACAGACGAAAAAGTTGAATCACATTATACCGAACAGGGGCTGCAGGGTGTCCACCACTCCCCATGTTCAGAATAATTGGATAAGGTGCTGCGGAGGTGTCCCCCGGTTCAGATGGGAGAAGTGCAGCACAGAGAATAATAAAGGAAAAAGGACAAAAAAGGAAAAAGGGACCATGTGACGGAAGTCCCTTTCCACTTTAGGGGTAGGAGACTTACATCGCACGGAGATGGGCAGGTTGAGTGGAGCATTAATCTGGAGTGAAGGCAAGTACGAGGAAGTCAAGACATTTTGGTCTACTTCAAGCTATTCCACGCGATCTTTCTTGCATCAATATTTTCATGTAGATCCATTTTTCTTGCCATTAGCATAGCGCATCAGGTATATGAGAGATTCCTTTTGGCGGTTGTGTTTCTAAGGTGCTTTTATATGCTGATGATCAATTGGTGTTACTCTCGGGATCCAGAAAGCTCTTATAATGAGTTGATGTTATCTTTGCGGATGTTTGGCAAAATCTCTGATTATAAGGTTACCATTGATGTGATGTTATGTTATGTTATGGACATTTGTAGCGAGCACGTTTACCCGAGGGCATCTTGGTGCAAGGAATATCAGATCAACACCAACAGTTAAGACAAAGAGCTAGAACAGAAAGGTTTTCAGGGCCTGCCTAAAGAGGAGATGGTTTTCCATCCCCCTCAACCCCTCAGGTAGGCTATTCCACAATTTAGCAGCCGCGAAGGAGAAGGCTCGGCCTCCCACACGGGACACCGAAGAGATTGGTCTCACTAGAGCGAATTGATCGGGTCGAGGCGTAGCAGTGACATTTATTTCTCAGATATTCAGCCCTTGTCCAGACATGGCCTTCTGAACTAGTCATACAGGGCCTCATTCCAACTCCGGCAGAAAATGTTACTCTCCATTCCCATTTGAATCCAGGGAATGGGGAGGACGGAAGCACCGGCACCGTGTGCAACAGTGCAGGTGCCTCCATCAAACACTGTCTGACATGGCGGGTGGGGCGGCAGCTACTCACAGAACTCGGAGTGTGCCGGTCCAGTAACAACAGTGCCAGTACAGTTACCGGCACTGTTGTTTCCGGACAGGCACACTTGTAATGAGGCCCAAGGACATTTTACTCTTTGAGCAATTTGAAGGCAGTGTAGTATGTAGCACAGGGCTGATGTGAGCTCCATAGGGAGCATTTGTAGCTACGCGAGCTGCCAAATTGTGCAGCAGTTGAAGCCGATGGAGAGAGCACAAAAGTTGTGCCAGGTACGGAGCATTACAATAGACTCTTCGACTAGTGACTATTGAGGCTACTACAATCAGCGGCCTCGCATGGAGGGGAAGAAAGGGAAGCTCCTTCCTGAGAACTCTCAGCATAAAATGACCTGTTTTACATACTGCGCTCACCTGAGAAGACATAGACAGTGAGGCTGAGAGAACCAGCCCAGATTCTTGACAGTCAACAAAGGAACAGGAAGATCACCCAGAGTGGTAGGACACAGTGAGGAGGTCCATAGCATGGACTCAGACGGAGAACCCAGCACCAAGACTTCAGTTTTGTCAATAATAAGTATGTGCCAATTCGCACATATCCAATCTTCCGCTGTAAAAAGACATTTGCATGAACCAGGCAAATTTCCTGCCCAGTCAAGATGGACCAGGATCTGGGTATCGTCGGCATAGGAATAACAGCGGAATCCAAAGAATCGGATGGGGTGAACTAGCGGTTGGATGTAAATATTAAACTGCATAGGCGACAGGGCAGAGCCCTGAAGAACACCAACATGAGACCACGTACCGAGGATAGAAAGGGTGACAGTAGCAATGCCTGGCTCCTCTCTGACAGAAAGGAGGTGAACCATGCCAGGGCGGTCTCGGATAGGCCTGCCATGACTAACCAGGAGATCAGGATGGAGTGGTCGATGATGTCGAAGGACACAGAGAGATCTAACAGAATCAGGGCCCCCACTCCAACCCGGTCTACCAGCATGGTGAAATCATCAACCATGGACACCAGGACACTCTCTGTGCCCCTCCACAGGTGGAAGCCAGATTGAAAAGGGTAACAAAACACGGATGATTCCAAAAAAGAATAGGGGAGGGGTGAAACCAGTGATTCCAAAAGTTTCATGGAAAAGGGAAGGAGGAATATAGTCCGAAAATGTGATAGTACTATAGTGTCCAGAGAGGGCTTATAAGTAGAGTGATAACTGTCGCTTGCTACAGTTCCGTGGGACAGGCATGGTTCATGGCATCTGTGACTACAGGTAACAAACCCGGCATAATTGCCTTATGTGTGGCCAGACGGATTGGATCTCAGGGGGGCGGTCGATTTGAGTCAATGGACAGCTCGATCAACCTCCTCTGCCGAACAAATAGGGAATTCCACCCATACCTGTATAGCAGTCCCAATGGGCATAAACGATGGAACAGTCACAGAGCATGGTATCCTGAATTTTTTTAATCTTAGAGATACAAAAATCTGAATGAGAGTCACACAGGGCCTGCAATAGCCGGTCCCCAGAAGAGAGATGAGGGGGGTGAGAATGATATCACCACCGAAAAAAGTTCCTTGGATTGGTTCAGGGCATTCTCTACCTTCTGAGTAAAGAACGTCTGTTTGGCCAGCAAAATCTCTTGATGGTAACACTTGGTGATCGATCCAGGTCTAGCTTTCTCAGCCAGGCTGTAGGAATGGCGCCTTTTCCGCTCAGCTTGTCTTACAAGGAGGTGGGAGGCTTTCAGTTGGTCACTAAACCATGGTTTGGAGTGAACCCCACCAATGATGCGTCACTCTCAGAGGGGCTACTTCATGGGCTACTTCTTTAAAAATCTCAGAGATGACAAATCATTGTTATCAAGGTTTCTGCACTGAGGCAAAATTCAGAACAACAGATAATGGGGATCGACTGAGCACCAATCCCGCCTCCGGGACGGAGCTGGATGTGTTTTAGTCAGTGCTGCCAGGCGCCTTACCTTAAATGATGTAAGGCAATGGTCCGACCATATTACTTGCTTAACCAAAAGGGCAGTGATACTATCAGCCGCTGAGTAGATCAAATCAAGTATCCCCCCCTGGGCATGAGTGGGCTTAGAAATGTGTTGGTGAAGTCCTAAGTTCAGCAGTGCTTTGCACAACTGGGAAAGAGCTGGTGGGGTAAGGTGATTCGATCTCAAATTGAAATCTCACAGCACAACCAGGATTAACATATTTGGTTCGAAGAGCCACAACTAGATATATAAATGGGTTCAAATAAGTTGCAAATGGGCTATGGGGCCGTTATATCAATAAGAAATTCCAGACCGTAGAAGCCGATACTTTATGGTGAATCTGTAGGGCTTCCATATGCAATGAGAGGTCCAACGGGATCACCAGAAACTGAAGTGTAGTTCTGAAAATTAGCTCCACCCACCCCACCACGATCCAACCGAATGATATTATCATTGGCTGGGACGGCCTATGCAAGGGCAGGAGCAGACACCTCTGACAGCCATGTTTCTGTCATGAACCCTACATCCCATACACCTTCCGATAAGAGATCATGAACTGACATAGCATGCATCGGCAAAGACCGCATATTCAGTAAACAAGAATGCAATAGGCATACAGGCATTATGGTCATGCCTTATTAGAGTAGTGACAAAGTTATAGGGCATAAAAGTGTCTGGATGTTGTAATTTAAACAGGGTGTCCCTAGAGTAGTGCCTAAGGGAAGATTTCCATGGCCTGTCTGACACGGCCTTACCCCGGATGGGCCCAGACAGGCTTAACTTTGGTCCAACTTCGGAACAACAGGCTCTCACCTACTGTGCTCGACCGCTGCGCTGTCTGCTGGGGCAACACATAGCCAGTATTAACGGAGCCAATCAGCTCCCACTACAAGTAGACAGTGAAAGCAGACTGCCCCACTAGCTTGCGTGTCAGCATGAAAGGAAAGAAAGACCTGCATATGCGAGCTGAGCCTTAGTGTGGAACAGAGGCCAGGCACCCTCTGAATGTGCTTACCATACAAGGAAACAAATGAAACGGTAAGAAGATTGAAATAATCATATAATATAAAAAACTAGCACTACAGAGTGGCGTGCGTGTCTGTGGGTGGCGCCCAGTAAAACGCTGCAACCCAGAAGACCGGTGCTCAAAGGAAAGTAAAATATGTGATCAATTACAATAAAAGTAAATAGAAAAAGGTTAGCATACTGCTAAAAGCTGTACCTTGCACTCATAAGTGCTGTCTGGACTGAAGAGCCTTAAGCGCCACTAATGCCAATCAGCTCCCACTACGAGTAGAAAGTGAAGGCAGACTGACCCACTAGCTTGTGTGTCAGCATGAAAGTGTAGAGGAAGAGCCGAAAGCCCCTACCAGAAGCTCCGCCCCATGTTGCCTATATGTTGGGAACCGGAAATGGTGACCCGCAGTACCAGTGAGGATGCCTATACCGCAAAGAATTCTTGAAAAGAAGGTATCCATTGAGAAAACCCTATATGCATTCATGAAGATAAGGCCCGGAAGAAGTGTGAAAATGGATGGAGAATGAGGACTGGTGACGTCATACGGAGCAGAACTGACGCACCCAGAAAAGATATGCAAGACAAAGGAACATAGACATTCTATAAGATCTGAAGAGGAGGTGTCAAAGATGAGCAACATTTTGGTGTTCGAGGTGAAGATGCTCATGCAAAGAAACACTGAAGAAAATGCAAAGTCATTTTACAATTGTATAGATGCAGTAATGCAAGTAGACGAAATAATCCTGAGGCTGGCTACGTAGTGAATAGATTGCGGCGATGCACCAATGTATATATATATATATATATATATATATATATATATATATATATATATATATATAGGAATGTATACAACCTGGATGTTCTACGATGCACTTTAGCAAAGCTTGAACTCCGTAAATGGAAAAGAGTTTCAGTGTGGCGCAGATGGAAAACAGCTAATGGCAAAGGAGAATTCAAGAAAGGCTTGGCTGGACCAGCACCAAGAGTCGAGGCCACCGTGAGCATGGTTGTCTGTCAAGTAGTTACATGAACGTGAGAAAGAAACAAACTTCTGTTTGAGGTGGAATGAAAAAACACTGAAGGCATCAAGAGTTCATCATTTAATGATATTATATGCAGCAAAGAGCTCGAAAATGTGGTCTCCAGTCACATGGACAGATTGAAATAGACTTTGGGTCGAGCTACACCGAAACCGGAAGATAAAACCATGCCACACTCCCTTTTATTCTCAGAAACAGAGAGCATCTGCAAGACCAAGTTCAAAGCCATAATTGAATTGCAGACCGTAAGAGTGATGATAGATGTCAGACTAATAGGGTGGGAAGTTATGGTCAAGACCAGCCCACAGGCACCTGGGGTACCGGCCTGCGTGCTGCTAGCATGTGGAATATTCCAGAAGGGTACAAGCATGCCAATTAATTGTAGAGCGCCATGTAACAGAGAGCCCTATAGTTTGTGTAACCAATGGATCATTTTGTATTTTATGACAATGAAGATGACTTGCGCTAGAGGAGAGCTTAGTTGTCCACCTGATGTTAGAAACCCAATCACTACCCCCATTAGTATGGAACGTATACTTAGATGTTCCTTGTAAGCCTATCACATCCCCAAGTAGGTTCCTGTAGTTTGTCACGTAGTGTGACATCACGGATGACGAATCTTGATTATAAAAGTTGTGTTTTTTATGAAATTCACTGAGACCGTGCTTTGCGACATTCGTTGATATCTGTTGTAGCTCCCTGTTTTAGATAATTGCAAATAAAACAGTACTATGATTTGCTGACTTCCTGAGTCGGTTTGATTATTGATGTATGAGTAAATCCTGCATCCCCATCCATCTCTAAGTATTGCTACCTCGTCTTAAAGGACAATGGTCTATGGGTTCACGTGGTAGCAGAGGTAGGATGGTTAAAGATCAGTCGACCCAGTATGCTTTTCAGGTATATCGGACGTCCTCCGCCATTTAGCTGGAAGACCACAAGGCTTTCTGTGGATAGCGTCCGATAGCGTCCGAACAAGTTCTTGCAAGACACAACGAGATGTGTGGGACGGGTCCCTCTTTCATGGAATTCATTGCTTTATTATTTTGCCATTAGCTAAATGCAGCAACGCAGAAACCGCAAGAATCAACAGATCCTGAGCAAAACTTGCAGATGCTTACATGCAAATAACCTTATGGAACTGCAGGAGCACCTATGGGACCTGACAGAACCAAGTGTGACAAAACTATAGAGAATATACAATAGCACGAACATTGTGGGAAACACATAATGGTTTAGGAAAAATACAGCAGGCCGCAGACCTCTCAGCAAGAACTGAGCTTAGCTGAATTGAGGCTGAACAGAGAGCAAAAGTGTGAGACAGAACTTGCTGCCAAGGCCACCAGATACAGATGACATTGCATTCCCTGAACGAGAGTGGCAACAGCTGCAATAAATGAGAATAATTCTTCATAATTCAGAGCTACACAGCTCCAAGTCATGGTCTCCGAACACATGACCCTGCCGACTCAGACAATGGACAGCAACCAGCACTGGAAATGGGAGCTGATCTTACGCCACCAGACAGACGACCCCAACAAAGATATTACAATGTGAGACAAGTGTTGCACAGAGTGAACAAGCACTCTCATAGACTAAGGTGCTGCACGCAAGTTACAATGCAGACACATAGTCATTCTTATTACCTTGAAAAGGTACACCAATAGCTGAGAACCTTTGCGGATCACGGACCTGGGGATTTCAGCTCTAGCTAATCACAGTTTAGTATCCTAGGGGTGGGTAGCAATGGGTAAGAACCATTGGTAAGACCCTCACTCTGTAACATTGTTATAGATAGTGATTTGGGGATAGACCAGGCCAGACACCTGACACGCGAGAGCCAGTAGACTAACATGTATAGTTTCCGCAATAGGTGGACTATTATTCAGTTCCCAATCCATTGGTCCAATAGGTTTTCTGGAGAGGGGCCCAGGTTGTAACTCACTCTGACATCATTTGAGTACAAAACTGGCCTGCGAGCCAGGAGAAGTTGAGATGTCCACTGATTTCTCCTGTCCCTGTACTGATGCCTGTTGGTTTTTGTTGTAATATACCGCTGTTTGAACTTGCCATTTGACTGAGTCCACCGCTTGGCCTGTGGAAGGTGTTGGGCCTTTCAAGTGTCTGTGAACTCCTAGTGACCCTCTGGCATACCTAGGAGTTTATCCCAACAGTTTCTAGTATCAAGCACTGGTGAACCTTCAAGGTTAAAAACAACAAACAATTCTGAGATATAATGTTAAATGTATTTCTTGTCCAGCAGGAGCAGTCATCCAAGCCACATATTGTGGACCTTTCAACCAGGCATTAAGAAACCTCCCCAGCGGCCCTTTCCTGGGACTAATATGTTTTCTAAATGTTATTACTATAAAAGAGTCTTCAGCCAATCTACAAAGAATGGTGAGGAGGTGTCCTTCCAGTGACTGGATATATTCAATTGATCACCTTTGTTATAAAATGATAGTTGGTGCCCATAGTATCATAAAATCCGCAGAACAGGATAATGAGGCTGTTTAATTTATATGTTTCATAGTAATTCCTTCCATAATGCTGGAGATGTTGTACCAAGATGAAGCTAAGGATGGGTACTCAGAGAACATATTGATTATATACACATACTATCTTTGTGTTTTGTGATGCCTGGTATGTGTTACTTGTCTAGTCCCTGTCCATCCATTCCCTCTGTAGGTGGGAAACATTTCGTTACTCTCTGGCAAGGCTTTGTGAACTATGTACTATGTTCATTTTTATTGTGTTCTACCCATACACCTGTGTGTTGTATATATTGTTAAGAGGCATGGGGCAGAAGTATTACTTATGTTCTTCCAGATTCCCTGTTCCTTTTCACAGTAATTTACAAAACACTATTAAGTCTTGCCCCTAACTCACATCTTACAGTTGCCCTTGATTCTGCTTGTGTTTTGTTTGTCTAGAAACAGCAAGGCATGTGCTCCTTTTTCCAAGGACATGATCTAGAAAGATTTTAAAGTTCTCACATCTGACTGGGCAAAGGGGCAGTACTGGAATTGTAGGGATGCTTGCCAGGGTTCAGCCCTGGTATTTATTTCTGTGCCCCAGCACTTATTCTCTCAGATTCAATTTAAATATGTTGTGGTGTTTTCGCAAATGTATCATATTATTAGTCAGTTAGTCACACAACAATCAGCAACTTTACGCACTGGCATTATGTCTCTGCATTATGGGCAGTCTCATTGTTTCTCATGAACCACAATATCCATTTTCATAAATAAAAATGAATTGGAAAGGGGACAATGCTGGACACTTATTCTAGTCATGCACTGATCCAGTAAGCCATTGAGGCAGCACTCTACTATAATAACTGGCAGGACTGCTGTGACAAGGTATGGTTGACAACAACAGGACAGTCATCACTCAGGACCACCAACAAAGGGGCAAAGCCAGGGAAAAGGCTACTGCTGAGGAGGAGTGCCAACTTATTAAGAGGATCTTGCTGCATTGTCTGACAGGGAAGGCCATTGCTTTTGTAATGATTTTGTCTACACTTGTCCATCAATTTACCATACCAGGAAAGCTCTATTTTCTGTGGATGGATGGTCAATATGTTCCACTTGCCACCCCTAGAATCAGGTGCATAATTGTAATGATCACTGCGATTGAAGAAATATTTAAATATTTGTCAAGACAAGATTATTGTATGTTGAGTTGATATTTGTAATTCGCACAGCTGTCTTAGTCGGTGCATCTGTCACTCCTGTCTCTATAGATGATACTGCTAATCCCAGCCACATTGCTTCAGTGGGTAAGTAGCATGCATAATTATGTATTAAATACAATTCTCACCCATATAATAAAACTGTGGGGATATTAAACTCATATATGTTTAAATCAATATAGAATCAGGCATTCAAAACATGTCTTATGGTATTTTCAACTAGAGTTCTTTTTAGCTTTTGCAGCAGTTTGTCTGGTTCATCTTAAGTGCTGATCAAATATTACTCCAGGTATTTGTATTCAGACCCTTGTTCTACTTTACTCAACTTCATACACTAATGATGATTAGTATTGAATCAGTTGTAGGAAACTACAATTACTTTAGCTTTCATCATGTTTATTTTTAAACAATTTTTTTCATAATGATATTCTAGTGCATTTGTGGATCTTACCACCCAATAAGGGACTGATTCATAATGATAGTGTAATCAGTGTAAAACAGGAGACATAGCTTTTATTTTGCTAGTTTGGGTGCATCGCTATGTCAGCCTTTAAAGTCTGTGAAAGAGGTACAGGAAAATCTATCAATGAAGACATAATAATGTAAGTCAGAGTCCGTGGTTTAAAGGAAGATCCCTTTTATTGCATCAGGGCTGACCGGGAGGTTTGCTTAATCATACACGGCTAAACTAAGACTCATTTAACATACATTTCAGCTAACCTTTTATACATATTACAAGGGGGTGTTCAGCAGATCTTTCACATGTAGGCCTACACAAGCAAAACTTGGTTCACAACCGTTTACAACTAGCTCAGGATTAACAGAACAATTGTCAGTCAACTTCTCAGTTTGGTTGGCCAAATCAGGAAGGACCCTCGATGAATTAGTTAATTTCCACAAATACACCTGTGTTGACGAGGCCCAGATCTTGTGTCGCTGTCCCAAAATCATTAAATCACCTGATTGTTGTACACAAAATGAATGCCAGCACAGAGCAGACACTAAGCAAAATCAGAATGTCACCCAGGTAAACAAAAATGGCTGCCAACTACATCACATCATTTAAAAGCTAGTCATCTTATTTTGCAATTCTCCCTTCATGCCCCCCTTTTGGTGATTTCTAATACCATACCCTAATGACCCTGCACCGTAGGAGCAAAAGGACATGAAGGTGAAGATGGAAGTGTATGTAGAAAAGGAGTTGATGTTGTAGTCTCAGAAATTCGAGTAGAGAGCATTGCCATTGTGGAGGAGGAGCATTTCTTAATACATGTCATCAAAACCTGTACCATAATATAAAGAAGCAAAAAACCAACAAGGAAAGGTATTAGTATCTTCTGAAGTGAGAAAGCCCATTTGGGCATGTTCAGTGACTAGCCAGCAAACCACTCTCCAGTGATATCTTCTTCTGCTGACAGACTCTTCTGTAGTTTATGAAGAACTGTGATACCTTGAGTCAGAACGCCATTTTCAACATTATTTTGGACAATAAAGGTGTAGCAAGTACTTCCAATTATTTCACAAACACCTCCTGAGGATGCAGTTAGTAAATCCAAAGCATATCGATTTTGAAGAAATGTAAGACGAATGCCCATGAGTACTTCTTTTATGGCATTTAACCTGTCTGCTATAGCATTGATGAACTGCATAATGGCAAAGCATGTCTTCTGCAGTCACTTTGCATTCATTGCAATTTGGACACTTGGGGCAAAATGGAAGCAAAGAAAGACTGTTTTGCTGAAAATGTGATGGACATCAGGAATCTCTGCATCAGATGTGAAATAATTATTCCTTTTGTGTAAATTCAGCAATGTAACAGAGCCACTGCTTTGAAAGAAAGGGTGAATAGTTTGTTTTAGAACAATGACAACTGGGGCATCCAATGTAATCAAAGAATGTAGCCGTGATCAGGAAGGAGTCAGCCAACCCTGAGCAGAGCCAAAAGACATCAATCAGAACTGCGATACCTAACTGCAAATCTGCAATGTCTAGGATAGTTGCACATACCCAATTCCTTCCCATGGCTAATGTTCCATTACCCCGGTAACACAACTGGGGCACGATAAGTTTCAAAGAGAGCACAGGAGGTGTAGACAAAGCCATCCAAGTAAGTGATGAAGTGTATTTAGTCCAGACAGTAGCACAAGCTTTAAAGACAGTATCAGAGATACCAACACCATTAACCCACATACTCATTACTACACAACATATTGGGAATGTTACCTTCACCCAAGCTCCTGGGCCCCACCATAAACTTGCATTTGCAACTAGGAAAGGTTGAAACTGACAGTCTGGAAGGGATACATTAACACCTTTTTAAATGTTGGCCCTTTACACCATGAATAAGAACAGTAGTTTTTACACCACATAATTTCCATTAAGTGACATTTACTAAGAAATGTGTACATGTCCACCTAAATGGCATTGTGTTAAATGTAAAAGACATTTCGAATCATCATACGATATTTCATTTGGCATCAACCTGTTGCATGCAGAACGACAGAGCATATAAAACATGATTAATTCATATCGTATTCTGAATAACTATGGACTTCATGTGACGATACCACATGTTGTCCTCTACATGGTTATGTATACTACTCTTACCCGGAAATAAATGTGGAGATATTGCTGACCTTACAATAAAAATAACATAGCTCCCAGTCCCAGCCAAAGGGATCTCATCACAAAAACACAAAAATAGAAACTAAATCAAGAATAAATATAAAACCAATCAAAACAGATAGTCGAACATCATTTCCTGGGAAGCAACGTCTTTCTCGTCAGAGGCTACTGAAGCCAGTGTCTCCTTGG
The DNA here is from genome assembly GCF_040938575.1 of Ambystoma mexicanum. Lineage (NCBI taxonomy): Eukaryota > Metazoa > Chordata > Amphibia > Caudata > Ambystomatidae > Ambystoma > Ambystoma mexicanum. Next base: position 687,080,228 of record NC_090939.1, read on the forward strand.
ACGTTGCAATCCTGCAGTCCCTGAGGATGTGCCATGGCTGCCTTCCTTTTACTTTGAAGGCTGTTGCGGTACTTAAGAGAACCACAAATTGCCCTTTGTAATGGGGCTCTTTCCAGTTTCTCACAAAATTCTTGACAAAAATGTTGTCCCCTGGAATCACTTACAGAATCCTTTGTTGTTCGAGACTTTCCTTAGAGATGTAGGGAAGAACCTGTTTGGAAACAAACTTCATTGCATTGGTTAACTCTCTTAAATATCTACTCATCTCCTCTCCCAGTACCTTGGCTCCTGGTTCTGCATCATTCGTGTGACACCTCTTTGTCAAAGGAGTGACCAGCAGCCTCTCAGTTACCAGTTCATGGGGGGGGTGAGATGGTGGTCAGATCCTTTTTGTTTCTCAATGAAAAGAGTGCAAGTGTTAAACAGAACATCCATTCTCCCTCTAACATTGCACACAGCTTATTTATTTTACCTTTCAACAATCCACTTATCCTCTGAACCACTCCATGTGCATGTGGATGATAAACAGAAACAAACTTGTGCTTAATAGAATGCATTTCACAGGCATGTGTAAACATTTCCTTCACAAAATGTGACCCATTGTCAGATTTTTTGGGAGAACAGATACCAAATCTGGGGAACACCTCTCTTACCAGGAATATAGCCATGCTTTTGGCATCTGGGTGAATGCACGGACACACCTCGATCCATCTGGAGAAAGGACAAACCACTACAAGAAGTAGCTGTATCTCTGACATTACTCCACCATATCAACAAAATCAATATGAAAATGCTGGAAAGGACCAATTGGCTTTGGCATAGAGGCTCTAACTATTTTACAAGTAGGCCCCGTGGAGTACATCTGACATATGTGGCACTCCCTCAGATACATTAAAATCATTTCTGATAGGTTAGGAACCAAACCAAACAGGTTGTATGGTGGACATCATTTCTTTAGACTTTTGATTCATGATTTGGAAGATGGAACTAGAACAATAGCAAGTAGACTTTGTGGCATCACTACTTTACCTGTAACTTTATGTCTCCATATACCATTGTGCAACTCCAGACCACAGCTCTGACATAACCAAAGATCCTTTACATGCTGTAGGGCCAAGCTCTGTATCTCTATTAAGGCTGCTAAAGATAACTGTGTATATGGGGCATCAATATCAGAATAGGTACTCACCAGAAACGCTTGCTCCAAAGGGGGTATGACTGAATTCACAGTTGCTGCATTTTTGGCTGCCTGCCTGATATGCTAATGCATTACCAATAGAAATGTGGTCCTTAACTTGAGTATGAACCATACACTTGACCACTGCCGCCTCAGCAGGTTAAATTATGTGACTCGTTAACCAAATGAAGGAATTTGAAAGCATAAGCAGAGAGGCATCTGCCTTCAAAGCCTCTGCTTTCCCATCTCTGAATTTCTGAATGTACTGTTGAGCAGAGTCCGAAGAAATTAGAACCTGCTGTCCACATGCATGAGTGCATGAGCAAGAGCAAACATGATAGCTGCCAATTCTGCTGCCTGTGCAGATAAAGGTGATGGTAGCGAAAACTGCTGTGACGCAAACTACTGCAAATCCTTTTCTTTAATTACCAGAGCTCCAGTATATCTGACCCCTGTGTCTAAATCGATATAAGAGGAACTATCAATGAAAAATAATCTACATTCATGCACAGGATTTTCACACACATGTGACCGCTGTGCAAGCAGAGGCATGTATGTACCACAATCATTAACTTCTTCTCTACATCTCAATATCTGACAATATCTCTAGTTGTCTCAGGAAGATAGCTCAGGGGGAGCGCACTCACCTTCAATACAAGACGATGCAGAGGAACACAGGTCCGATAACCGGGTTTGCACTTATAAACCTCTGGGTATTAAGCATGATAGTCTGTTTTAAAGCACAAATTGCTTGTGTTTCCTCTTCTGTCCAAACCAATGACTGTCCCATCTGAGCTTGCTTCAGAATACATAACAAAGGTTTTATGAGCATCACATAGTCAAAGACCCAAAGCCTACCATAATTGCAAAGACCCAGAAATTGCTGCATCTCCTTTATCGTACTATGCTTAGAGATTTTATGAACTGTCTCTGTTCTATCAGGTGTTAGAGCTCTCCCTTTCACAGATATATGATGGCCAAAGTACCATACGTGTGACCCTTCTCTGCCAATGCACACAACACTGTAACCGTGTCTTTCATACAAGTCTCTGCATCAAGACTGGACAATAGCAGATCATCCACATACTGCAAAAGAACACTTGATATAGGAATATCAGCCAAATCCATAGTCAGTGCTCTATTGAATATACAAGGTGACTCACAAGCCCCTGGGCAAATGAGTGTAAGTAAATTGCTCCAGTTTAAATGTAAAAGCAAACAAATATTGGGAAACGATATGCAATGGAATACTGAAAAATGACGCACTAACATCAATCGCATAGAAATACTTCGAATCTGCTGGAATATGTGCAAAAATAGTAGCTGATTTGGAATCCCAAAAAATCTTCCTCTGCAATCAAATGAATAGAACTGTGATCCTGTACCATCCTGCACTAAGACCGCTGGGTTTTTTTCACAGGAAATACTACGTAAATACTCAGTATTGTACTGAGAGGAGTATGATAAATGACCCCCTGCTTCAGCAAATTGTCTATGGTAGCAGCAATTTCCTCTTCCACTTCTTTCGACATCTGATATTGTTTAACTCTGGGCTATTGCACTGCCTTTTTCAGGGTAACCTTTAATGGTCTGATACCTTTCAGCAGACCCCCTTCATCTGGATGTAAAGTCCACAGATGTTCGGTGCACTAGAGAGCCCAGCCAAGATGGACAAGAGCCCGTGAGCTCCTAAATACCTAAACCTGATCCGGACATAATCCTGCCATTTCCCAGCTAGCCTGACTCCTTAAACATGGTGCCAAACTGCGTGAAAGGATCACCCATAATTGAGGGAAATTTAGACTCCTGCAAGGCACATGGTGCGGAGAGACGAGCTGTTGAGCCTGGGGTCCCTACACATAGTGGCCTGCCTGGACCTAGAGGGAGACAGCCCAGAGCGAGAAGTGCCAGGAACAAGCAAAATAGCGAGGGAGAAGAGAAAGGGACTTGTCGAGCCGGAGCAACCAAAGGTGAGAACGCTGTGGAACCCACATGACCTAAGAAGGGAGAAAGTAAGCTCTGGTATCCAGGACAACCCAAATTGTGGAGATGACCCCATCAAAGTGACAGCTGGATCGGACCCCGGAGTGAGGTACCCAGAGTCCCCAATGACTGGGGAACACTGACGTCCCACACCCAAAGGCAGGTTACACAAACAAACATAATCCAACCCGATAACACCAATGAGACACTGTCTGTTACAACAGTGGGAAACATCCAAACCCAGGCCATGGGGAAGAAGCTAGCCCAGCAGAGGAGAGAGCCTGACCTGCGACAGGGTCTGATGAAGTGGGACCTGCTACAGCCCACCGTATGACCTGTCGAGGAGACATGCTGAGCCCTGGAGGTGGCTGGTGGAGTTGGGTGGCCACGGGCGAGGCCGCAGCCACGTAATGAAGAGAAGCAGAAGCAAACACAAGTAGACTGGGTAATCAGAGAGGCTCATGACCTGGCACTGGAAGCGCATACTCCGGAGCTGCTGGGAAGAAGCCGGCCTGGCTGAGTGCAGGACCCGGACCATGCCGGGACTGAGCAGTTGGGAGTTGTTGCAGTCCACCACACAACCACTGAGGGGGCGGATTGATGCCCAGAGACTGCCTGCAGGGGAGGCGGCAGCAGAAGGCAGTGCTGCCACCACACTGCTGTTTAGCAAGTGACCCGGGCGGTCTGCAGTAGTCCTCCGCAAAGCTCCAACAGGGTGGGGGCTGAAGAAAGTGGTCCCTTGACCCCCAGAGACCACAATTGAGGGAACCATGGAAACACGGTAAAGCATTAGAGGGGGGGAGTAGTACGCCCGGTGAGCACAAGAAGCATGCTGAAAAGAGGCACCACTGCAGGCCGCACCAGATAATTGCAACCTGAGAGTTGAAAGCTGCAGAAGGCACACCCGGTGGGAAAGTGGAGCGTCCCAGCGGAAACCCTTGGATGAACACATCAACATAGCACAAGGTTTGAATTGGACCCTGGGGGAGATCCAACAGGCTGAGTGGTACAACTCATGCCCCCAACCCTCTCTGCCTCTCCTGCTGCCTAAAGACACTAAACACTGTGAACATTGCAGAAGCAGGTTCCGGGCGTGTACATAAAGGGGGAAATAACTGTGGTGGGGCTGCAGATGACACTCTCTGTTGCTATCCTAGAGGCCTTAAAGAGAAACTCCACCTCTGCCAGAATAACCTGGTGCAGCTCCCCAGGCAAGTGAGCACCCCCCAGGTGTGGCGTGTGAAAATTAATATAGCATAGGGGGCGCAAGGGGATAGCGAAGACCGTAGATCGACCCAGGTGGACAGGACACCGAGCCACCACAGGAAGGCGAGCCACCCCAGAAAGCAACCCCCTGATTGGCAAAAAGGGTACGTTAGCAGCTGGAACAACTGGGTCTTTATGCCAGTTGCCTGCAATGAGGCTAACAACATAAACAGTGAGACAATTAGAGAATACAAACAGAAGAACCCTGCGCCACCACTGGAGAAGGACCGGTGAGAGCTGTAGATGGTCGACTAAGCCAGAGTACCCATCGTGATGTCAAAGGTGGATAAAGGGGGAAAACAGCAATCTAAACTGCAGTTCGACACTCCCTCTCAAGTAAAAAACCACAGGTCAATGGACGAATTCTCGGATGGGAACGCTGAGCCCGCACCTCAGCACCTCTCCCGGGCATTTCAGTATATTAAAGGGATGTTCAACCAGCTACAAAATAGTATACAGTCCCTGGATGGGAAGAAGGACACCCTCCTGTGCAAGGTAGACCACATGCAGGTCTGCCTTGATAAACATGGAGAGAGACTCGATGAAGTGGAGAGATGAGTGTCCATGGTAGAAGACGAATCCTCATCCATGTCCAGGGAAATGATACAAGTGAAGAGGGCCTTGAAGGAACTGGCTGACAAACAAGAGGAACTAGAGTCCAGATCCAGGAGGAAACCTGCAAATAGTCTGAGTCCCTGAGTCAGTGGAGCAGAGAGCAGAGAAATATGGAGCCCTTGGTAGAGGAAATACTACGTGAAGCACTGGGAACAGAGGATTTCTTGGCAGTATTCATAGTGGGAAGAAACCAATCCTCGGAGACAGTTTACACATCATTCCTCTGTCCATAACACAGCGTGAAGGTTGGATTTCTTCTTGGTCTCCCATACTCTGATGAGGAGGGTCGTTGAGATGGTAATTCTCACATGCACAATGTCGGACCGCGCCCCAATACTTCTTACCATTGAACTGACACATCAGGGGAGAAGGAGACCACCCTGGATATTGAAGAGCGAAGACATAACTGACACTTTGTTCTGAGAGGGCCTGATCCAAGCAATAGACCATTTTTTTTAAATGAACGTTCGGTCAGTGGAGTCAGCGGGGTCCTATGGGAGAGCTTCAAGTGTGTATTAAGAGGTGAGTGCATATCAAGAGAATTGGGATAGTTAAAACAAATTATTAGGGAACTGGCTATCAAGGAGGGGGGTTGTATTCAGGCATTGAAGCTGGGAGCACCCACACCGACCTTCCTAGAACAAGCAGAGATCAAGAAGCACTTACAGGTGTTCAATGATCTGGTGCAAAGAGAGGCTACATTTCTCTGGGGAAAAGCAGCGATGCGTCAGTATGCGGAGGGTCAAAAACCAGGTAGACTACTGGCAAGATCAGTGAAGATGAATAACCTCAAGGACCAGGCCTCATCAATTACAGATGAGCAAGGACTGTAACAATTCGCAGATACAGAAATAGTCCACAAGTTTTTTCAGCTCTTCAGCTGACTATACTCGACCCATAATCAAGTATCTCAACAAGAGATAGACAGTCACCTAGACCAGGTAGCTTTACACTGGTGCACGGACGAGGAAATGGAGTGGATGGGGTGCCCTATGTCCCTGGAAGAGGTGCTTGGAGCTATCAGATCCTTCTGGTCTGGAGAATCCCCAGGACCTGACGGGTTCACAGCGAAGTTTTATAAACATTATGCTCCCAATTTAGCCCCCTATCTACTGCAAATGTTCCAGCAGAGTCTATGAGATGGCAAGCTACCTGAGTCCCTGAGGGAGGCGCAGTGGTAATGGTATTTCCCAAACCAGACAATCCCCTAGACGACTGCTCCTCCTACTGACCAATCTCCTTCATCAATGTGGACAACAAAATTTTTGCCAAAATACTGGCCTCTTGGCTGGCACCCCTAATGCGAACATTGGTGAAGACAGATCAATCTGGGTTCATGCCGGGGCGATTCACCTCTTATGGAATACAGAGGATGTTTGGACTGATCTCTGCAGTGCCACAGGACAAACCAATAGTGGCTGCCCTACTGGACACCACTAAAGCATTTGACTCTGTGGCCCTTTATGTTTACTGTCCTGTGTAGGATGGGGATGGGGGAACGATTTATATCCATGGTGTCGCTACTTTACACACTACCCTCTGCCAGGATATAGGTGAACGGCCAACTCACACCAAATATAAAATGAAAGACAGGAACCCCATAGGGGTGTCCTCTCTCACCCCTACGGTTCGCTTTGGCAATAGAGCCGCTAGCAGAGAAAATTAGAGAATCCCATCAACATAGGGGGGACAACTATACAATCAGAGGGTGTTGATCTCCCACTATGCAGATAACATGGTGCTCCTCATTAATGGTTCATTAATTCAGTGGTTTGGGGAACTCTTGGGCTCAGAGTAAACGCGACAAAGTCTGTAATGTTTCCACTAACAAACAGCGTGAAGCAATACCTGGGTGGGTGGTGGTTTCAGTGGCACATGCTTCAGACCGGCTACCTGGGGGTCATCATAGCCCGGGACACAGAGGTTGTATATACAAATAATTACCAGAGGGTGCTGGAACAGGCCAGGGAGGCAATGGGCAGATGGAAAAATTTACCCCTTAACCTCTACGGTAGAATTTCCCTGATTAAAATGACACTACTGCCCGGCTTCTATACATCTTTCTCAATGTTCTGCTAGCTGTACCTGGAGAATATTTCCAGGAGATCAGATCTGTAACACTGAGATTTACGTGGTCCGGAAAACAAGCCAGAGTCTCCTGGGATAAACTAGTAACACCAATACACAAGGGGGGCCTTGGACATTTGGAATTTGAGACGTACTGCAACAAGGTTCAGGTAGGGTTTCTTCTCTGCTGGTTTGTGGAACAAGGGGACAGGTGACACGTGGAGGTGGAGTGTGCGCTGGTGGTGCCATATCTCTTGCGATCCATAATTCTCACGGCACCCAACACAACATCCCACGTTGATAACATTGTAGAATTAACATGCAGAGCTTGGACCAGCATAGAACACAAGTCTAAAGGTGAAGTGTTTTACTCGCCCAAATTACTAGTTATATATACACCCAGAATTCCCCTCTCTAATGAGGCAAGCTATGCAGCCCTTATGAAGCGACTGGCGATGACCAGTTACCAAGACCGCTTCCCAGGTAGGTAGTTTATAGAACTGGAGGAGTTAAGAGCCAAAGTATTATTGTATTACAGACTGAGAGTTTCCATGCGGCAGCTGTTCCCAACATTACCCAAGCAACCACAGGCAGCTCCCATACTTGATAAGATCCTTCAGGGTGGTCTTGACAATAAAGTGGTCTCAGCCATGTATGCCATGAGCCTCAACATCAGACAGGAGGTGAAGGCATCCTCCCCGAAAAAATGGGAGTTGTCCCTGGGACAAGTGATCTGGGAGGAGATGTGGAGGTACTGTTACTGTTGCGAGGGGACGAGAAAGTAGCCATTAACACCAGATACAAACTGATCCGTTTCAAATACCTGCACCAATTCAACTACATGTCAGCTCAACTTAGTCACTTTTTCCCAGATAGCCTGAGCGGCTGCGCAAAATATCACAATGCCTCGGCCGACTTTCCAGATGTGGCATGGGGATTCCGTCTACCCTGACCTTCTGGGGACAGGTTTTTTAAACACTTAGCGAAATAATGGGTGGGAGAATCAAACCAGAACCACTGATAGCGTTGCTGGGGTACACCAAGGCAATACCCAAAAGAAATTAAAGTGGCTTCTTCTGCTCTTAGTCAAGAGACGGGTCGCAATGATGTAAAGGGAACGCAATGTCCGAAGGTAGAAGACTGGCGAGCAGAAATCCTATATTGCAATGACATGGAAATGGGATGCAGACATCTGATGCACAGCCAATCTGGTGCTAAAAGATATATGGGCACCCTTTATACACTACCTGTTTAAGCATGCTCAAGAAACAGTCGGTGATTCACCACAACCACCAAATGACTAGAAAATCAAGAGCGACACATTGTGCAAGGTCACCGGCCACAAAGCGGTGGGTAAGCTAAGTGGGGACAAGACGCTGAACAGGTGATGGGAGCGAGATTTACGATTACCTTGTGGTACAAATGTGCATACAATATTGTTGAAGATTTGATCAAGAATGTGTGCCTTCACATGACTTACTGTACCAACAGGGGGTTGTGTGCCGTTCTTATTGCAAACTGTCAATAAAAATAAATTATTTTTAAAAAAAAGAGAAGGTCTTGTCACACAACAACAAACTTGGAATTTGTATTTAATATTGGCTAACATGTTCTACATAAAAGAAGACACCATATGTTTTGAATGTATGGATCTTGCCACTGCATTTAAGTCAGTGAACAAGTATATGTTGTGGAAAATCCTAAGTGATTCTGCTACACAAAGAGCTGTATTGTGGATAATCGTGTGTGTAAATGAAGTCAAAGCAGTGGCTCGGTTTTGTCATTGTGAGTCTACTATGAAGCTCATTGATATAGAGTACTTCAGGGATGCATGATGGACCTACTTTTATGTATTCCTTTCATGAATGCCTTATACAAGACTCTAATACAGGCAGAGGCACAGGTTATGCTCTTTGGAAAATGTTCCATCTCTATGTTGGTATACTCAAACAATGTGGTTTTAATTGTGAGAATCCCCTATTCATTATAGAGGATTATTATGAGTTATTTTATGATGTGTATGAAATCTTCAAGCCTAAATATGAATGCCCAGAAATGTACGACACTGATTTTTGGGTGTAAATCAAAAGTTGTTATTCTTTTGTTATTAAAACCAATAATTTAGGGGAAAAAGAAAGTACACCGATGTTGTGCACCTGAGCAAGAGAATATGCGAATATTTCTCTTCCACTTGACAACTCATATGATTAATATCACTAGGTCTAACAATTAACTGAAGAGTAATTGTACAAGGTATCTGCAAGACCACACTTCACTGTTCATCCTCCACTGTCACATATTCTTGAAATGGGGATACAAAGGTGCAATTGGCTACTTCAAGTACTTTAAACCTAACATGAGGCTTTATTCAAAGGACAGCTCCTCATAACATGTTGTACACATCCACTCCTTTTACAGACACCAAAGATGAAGTAACAAATAACTGAGAAAGAATCACCACTCTGCTAGTACCACTTACATGAGCTTCAACAGAAAGAAGAGAAACGAAAAACAATTCAGGCAGATATTCGAGTCATCGTCTCCACGACACACCCTACTTTGCTTGTAAACAACATATACCTTGAGTGCCATAACTCAATACCTCTACTGTACAAGTGATCGTCATAATCAATATCCCCAATAAGTCCCTTCCCAACTTGTTTAATTGTGATTGAAGAGCATGCCGTAAAGGAGCCTTAACAGACATATATCCTAAAGTGACTTCTACTAGTTGTGTGATAGGAATCCACTGAATAGCCCCAGAGAAAACTTGTGTATCCATCATGCTAGAAGACAGTGGGAACCCACCCTCTCTCACACAGGAGCGAGTGGCTCCCATGTCTGCTAGAAATGAAAACATGTGTCCATTAAACAAAGGCTGAACTATTGGCTCTTTCTTCGATCAGCAGTAACTGCCACTACTGAACACTGAAGCGCTCCCCGTGGGCTGTCCTCTATGACATCTGAGCAAACAGATTACCCCCTCCTACGGAAAGGAAGGCATCCGTTGGTTCCGCTGATGTGGTAGCCCATGAAACCTCTGATTTTGTATAAATCCTAGAGCTCTGTAAGAACCCTGCTCCCCTTGTCTCATCTGTGCTAGTCGAGTGCGGTACTCCCTAGTGAAATGATCCATGTTATGTTAATACCAACATTCTGTGGTGATGTCAAGGCATACCTCTCCCCCCCTGATCCATCTGAGGTTGCTGTAGTTGCATATCAGGATTATAAAAAAAATGTCCCTGTGGTTCTCTACCACTCCCCCTACCTGCCTGATTGCAACCTCCCTGTCTTACAGACTCAAACTGAGACTGGGGTGTTGGCCCAAACAGAGATTGAGATGTCGTAATTTGATCTCCTTGTGCCACACTAGTCATCACTGTCCCTTCTAAAGTTGCTTTTTCCAATTTATTCTGAATCAATTGTGTCTCTCCCCTCAATTTCTGATCCTTCTTGTCCTTCTCTTTATTCTGCATTAGTCTGGAATAATACACTATATGCGCCTGTATTTCAGCCCATGCTTTCATCTCCAATCCAATATCACTCGTTCCAAATCTGATTGGACTGGTTGCGGTAACTCCTTCTAAACAGTGTGAAAAAGCAAAGCCAGAGATCCCCCTGTCTGATCCCATGCTTATCCCACTTCTACTTTCCATCGTTCTTGCATACGGGTTATATAATCAACTGGATCTTCGCTTGACTTTATACTACTATTAAGCAATGCTCAAACATTGGGCTTGCCTGCTTCCATGGCTCTGAGTGCTGCCCATATCCAAGCACGAAACTGGTTAAATATAGCACCATCATAAGACTCATCCGTAATTGTAACTGTATAGAACACCGCTTGTTCGATTATTTTGTTTGTTTTTTCCCCAATCAGCACTAAAAGCAAATTTTTGATGTCCCTAGAGCAAGGGATACATCAGCCGTTTGTTTCTCAAATTGAAAGATCCATTTACCCGCTCCATCCTATAATGGCGGTAAACCCTTCCTTAAATTCCCCCTGTCCATTTGTGGCCATGGTACATATTTTAAATTATTTCCTGGAAGCTGAACAAGTGGGATGTCAGGGATCAGGGTTGGCACAGGTGTGGAGTGCTAAAATACGCCTATTGAGACATTATGTGCTGGAAGGACAAGGAAACCTCAGTTCCCAGCATCCTTTGTGTTATTTTGTAGTTTGGCCCGTCCGCGCCTTGCCAGCTGTACTGCATCAAGAATCAAGGCAGCTTAAAGGCAGGCAACGGCGGTGGGCAGGTGTGGCTTATTGTTCATTGGGAGCAGGAGTCAGGCTGCCGCGTTTCGCTACAGGAGGAAGGCGTCCGCGTGCGACGAAACGAGATGCAGAGGAGGAACGCTTGATCGCACGCATTAACAGTGCGGTAGGAGCAGGAGGGGCGCTGAGTTTCCGGCAGAGACAACGCTTGCTGTTCTTTGTCTGGGAAGTCCCACGCGGCTCCCCAGACTCAAGATAAGTACTCGTGAGGGCAATATATTTCCTGAACTGCTTGGAATGATTTACCGCTGTTTCACTATTTGTCTGGGAATTCCCACGGGCTCCCCAGATCTGAGATAAGTAACGCCCTAATCACTTTGAATTCAATCAGTGTGAAAAACAAAAGTGTGTTTGTTACTCGTATAATTCAAGAACTTTGCCAATCTTGTGTGAGTTAATGCAGGAAGTACTGCATATGGACAACGACATTTCACTAGTGCCAGGAACTAAAGGAAATGCATTTATGTTGTATGTTGCTAACGCTGCCCGAAGGGCCATGTGTATTGTCTAATCATTTTGGGAAGCTTTCCCTTATGTGTGGTCATATTGCTTGCTTATGTGTTGTATGAGAATGATATTTCAGAGCAGGATACAGTACACGTATTAAGGTGTGCTATTCAGGAATCAGGTATATGTTAATTGTGCAGGTGATTTTTCTGTTCATTCTATGTGAGTTAGAGTAGGGTTTTTTCCTGGTGTTTCCCCAGTCCCATCCACTTTAGGAGTTTCCTTACCCTCTTTCCGGTGTTCCTAATTTCCCCTCCCTATCCACAACCTCTCTGTTAGGCAGAAACCTGTGCAGTTCCCTTGGGGAACACTGCAAAAGATTTAAGACCACAGGTAGAGCAGTAAACCCCTTTGGTAGCAGTCCGCACCACCCAGATTTACCTGGTAGCTGTGGCTGAGCAGTCAGACTTCTCTCAAGAAGAGTTAGGCAGTATGCAAAGTATACACAATATGTACCAAAACACAATAGCACAAGCAAACACTGACCAGAGCTTGGTTTCAAAAGAATATAGTTATTTATTTAAAAACACACATAAGTAAAAACACTCTAACAACGAATATGGTAAAAACACTCCAACACAGTTATAATGAAAGTAAATTCAATCCTTTCTCCTATCTAGACAACTCTAGGTTAACACCACTTAATTAAAACAGAGGTGAGTGCTTAACGTTAGATGACACTCTAGTAGTTTCCAAGAAAGGGAGAGAAAAAGCAGAAATAGGTTAGACACACCACTCTAAGGTCCAGAACACTTGCAATAGGCTTAAAGAAGAATAAAGTCACAGGTGAGCAAAAGTCACTAGGCAGGGCCCACTCTTAGAGTAGCCGGAGCGAAAATGTGCCCAAGATCACACTGTTAGTTAGAGATTCAAAGTCTTGCAAAGAGTCAAAAAGAGTTTAGAGTGGCTCAGAAAGTTTAGCCAAAGTGTCCCAGGCACTCCCAGGTTCGAAAGCCGGGGACTAAATCTACCCCGTACAGTCGGTAGCAAGGGAAGCCAGGCGGAACACAGTACCTTAAGCGGAAAGGATCCTCCAGCGGGGGCAGTTGTTCCAGGCAGTGACAGCAAGGCTCGACGTCGGTCAGGGGAGAAGAATATCTCGCTGAAGAGCAGAAGAGAAAGGTCGTAGCACTGCCCGGGAAGAAACCAGCCGCGGAGTCCTCCGGTTAAAGGGTTGGTACCGACTTTCGCGGTATGGGGGTAAAGTGTGGTATTCCGGATGCCGGGGTGCTTGGCACAGGCAAGGCGGCCACGAGATACCTCAAAAGAACGGAAAGAAGGCGAAAACTGGTTGTCCCCACCAGTCAAGGGAAGGAGCCACTCCGTTAAGAGTTCTCCTCGGTCGTCGGGAAAAAGTGGTGAGACGGTTCAGCAGGGCTCCACCGGGTGGTGTCGTCGAAGCAGGTCGGCTCAGCTCTTCCCTCGTCGGATTCTTGGTCCTGTGGCGACTTCTGAAGTCCCAGTCCCCAAAGCCCTGCTTTTATGCAACAAGCCCCCATTCACCCAGCCTAGCTGTCACTCAAACATGCTAAGTGGTGAGCCGGGCGGCTCACCACTTGGGCCAATCAGGACGGAGTGCGACTTGAGTTACCAAGGTAACTCAGTCCAGGGTGCCTAAATCCCCCTCCACCCCTCCTAAGTACCCCAGACAGAGTGGCACCACTTTGGAGGGCTTCTGTGGAGAAGCCCGCCAAAAGTGGAACAAAGGGCTCCACTTTGGGTCAGAGTTACAGAGGCGAACACCAACGCCATTTTAGAATCAAGTTTTGGCAAAAAGTCCCAACCGGAGTTATAAAAATAAATATATAAACCGGCGGTATGTTTAAGGCTACCGTAAATAAATAATTAAATGTGTTAGCCTAAAACAATGGGAAATCCCATAGGAAAATATTCGCGGTCGAATATAAAAAGTAGTTTCCACTGCCACCAGCCAAAACTCGATCAGGGGGGACGGAGACGTGCCCCCTCGACTAACAGACCCTGGGGCAATCGAATTGCCCCAGCCAGTACGTCCACAATATGATGGTTTGTACTGGTTCTGTTCAGGATTCAAGACTAGCAAAGTCTTTGGTGACTTTACATGCCCTGGGAGACAGTAGTCAGTCCCAGGGTATGGAGTCTATGTTGGGGAGTCCCTAGGACACCCCTGGGTCACGGCACAGAGGGTGCTGTGTGACCCACATCACAAAAATACATGAGGCCCTATGGAGTAAAAGACCCCATAGCCCATTCAACACAAGGTTTAACCAAGAAAACACACTTCAACATGTCCAAGAGTGAGGGTAAAAGAGTCTCACTCTTGGCAGGAGAAAAAATTAAACCCCAGAAATCCAGCAAAGCTGCTGGGGGACTCACTAGGTAGGGAAATTCAGCCTAAACAGAGAATTCTCCCTAACACTCGCCCCCCCCAGACTAAGGGACAGGAGGATTTAATCCACTCCTGGATGAACCTCATACCTCTAGTCGATGATATACATCCTAGAGAGTCCATCAGCATTTTGATGGTGACACCTTGACCTATGCTTAAGGGAGAACTCAAAGGTTTTCTTTTGCAAGCTAAAGGACCTACAAACCCTTTGAGGAACATCAGTCTTTTTGTTATAGGGGATCTGGTTGACCAGTCCCTCAGAAGTTGGTACAACTTCTGAACCTATGTTAGGCTTTTTCAAGGGGTCCTTATAAAGGATTCCCTGAGATCTAGAGGGGCCTCCAAGGTTCCTCACCACCTCTCTTGTGGGAGCAGGTTGGGTCTTAGGCCTCTTGGTTGGAGGGGTTGGGGTTAGGCACTGCACCTGCTTCCCCTTCCTCTTAGATCTACCCTTACCTATTTTAGGAGTTTCCCCCCTAACATTAGGATTTGAGTTGGGGTCTTCAGTAGAAGGTCCAACAGTCTGAAGGTTTTTGGCCTTAGACTTTTCTTTTCTGGTTTTCCACCAGCACTGAGAATTACCAGTTCTCTCAGGTCCAGATAGGGGCCTAGTTGGTCTATCCACCTCTTCCTCAGAAGCAGGGGGAGTCAGAGACTCTGAGACTAGGGGAACAATGATGGAGCTTGGTTGGGGCACCCATGTTCCTAGCATACTATCCTGAAATGTGCCTGGGTTAGAGGTCAACTTACTAACACCAGGGCTTGTAGTGGGGTTCTCAGTAGAGGGTCCCACAGGCTTGGAAGGGTCCTTCAAGGTAGCCTTTCTAGCCAATTTGGTTAAGTTCTGCTTCTCCATACTGGGAGGCCTGGGGGTATGTGACACTACTCCTAGAGTTCTTAGGTCATTCCCTAACAGGACCTTCCCAGGTACCTCAGTCTGAACACTGACAGGGATCCTCACTGTCATGTTGTTACACTGAATGAGGGCTGGTAGAATAGGAACCATTTGGACAGGGCCTCCAGACATCTTAGTGGGACCTTTGGGTGCTTTGGCCACATCCTCAGGTTGAAAGAAGCTTTCATCCACTACTGTTCTGCTGGCCCCAGTGTCTCTCCTGGCAGGAGTATCCTGGCCATGGACAAGAACACTGTCCACATAATACACCTTAGAGTTAACAGGTAGGGAGTTATACACAACCCTATTCTGGGGACTAACCAGACCCATAGGCTCTAAGTTTACAGTTGCTTGAAGACCCAAGGGTTCTTCAGCAAAGAGTTCAAAGTGGGCACTAGCCATCTGTACTTCATCCTCAGGAGTGAAGGCTAAGGAGACTGTGCTGATCCCTGCAGGTTTACCCTTGCACTTGGGATCTCCTTTGATATGGTCAGTACCCTGACAGACATAGCATTGTCCAAATGCTCTCTGGAAGGGTGGCTTGCTCTGACCTCCTTCTGGCTTGTGGCCAGAAGGTACACTAGCCTGATTCGGTTTACCCTGGGGCTTACCCTGGTTATTTGGTTGTTTGTGGCCCTCTTGGGTATGGGAGGTATTAGAATTCTCTTTGGGGTCCTTTTTAGGCTGTTTCTCCCCATCCTTCTTCTGAGTTACCCCAGAATCCTTGTGAGTGGCCCTGTTGGCAACCCACAAGTCAGCAGCCTTAGCTAGCTTCCTAGGATCCAATTCCTGTGAATCAGCCAAGTGCTGTCTGAGCTCAGGAGAGCAGGCATCATAAATTGACTCCAACATAAAGAGATTTCTCATCCCCTCATAAGTGTTCACCTTGTAACCCTTAATCCATCCCTCTAAGTTTTTCAAACATTCACTCACCCAGGTAGCCCAAGGGGTACCATCATGCTTTTTGAGGCTCCTAAACCTCTTAAGATACTGGGAAGGGGTCTTCCCAAACCTAGCTATTAAAGCTAGTTTCACACATTCATAGTCCTTCCTATCCTCCTCCCCCATCTCCATTACCACATCAGTTGCAACAGGGGGAAGCCTAGAGAACAACCAGGTGAGTAAGTCATTTCCTGTGATGTTCTGGAGCCCATGATTATATTCAAACAGAGACAACCAATCCAACACATCCAACTTAGGCTCATACATACCAACCAATTCTTTAGGCATCCGGGGTCTTTTAGGACTGGAACTTCTAGAGGAGCCAGAGAGAGAAACATTCTCAACAGATAATTTCTTCATTTCTAAGTCATACTTGAGCTCCATTTCCCTTAGCCTTAGTTCTTTGTCAGTTTGAGCATTAAGTTTCTTATACTCCAATTCTAGCTTCATTTTCTCCAGTTCAAAGTACTGAGGACTAAATGTGGGACCTGGTAAAGGTCCAGTAGGTACAGCAGGTAGAGCAGGCAGAGGCCTAGGGGGGACAGTTACAACAGCCTCACCCTCCTCTTCTGACTCTTCCTCAGAATCATCAACATTTTGCTCCATGTTAACTTCAATACTGTCATCTACAGTTGCTGGAGTGGTAGGCTCCTCTGAACCATCACCCAGACTTTGGTTAGCTAACAATCTTTCAATCAGCTCCATTTTCTTGCCCTTAGTCAGGAGATCCTTATGTTTACAGAGCACTCTTAAACAATCAGCAGTTTTGGCTGCAAGGGACTCTTGACTATAGCTTTCTATAACTGACATGTTAGAGGTTTTACTTTTTCAGTGCTAAGCTTTGTGGTTAGTTGCACTAAGGTATCTAAAGCACAATAAAATGTATACTCAATACAAATCCCACCGCTGTACACCAGTGTTAGGCAGAAACCTGTGCAGTTCCCTTGGGGAACACTGCAAAAGATTTAAGACCACAGGTAGAGCAGTAAACCCCTTTGGTAGCAGTCCGCACCACCCAGATTTACCTGGTAGCTGTGGCTGAGCAGTCAGACTTCTCTCAAGAAGAGTTAGGCAGTATGCAAAGTATACACAATATGTACCAAAACACAATAGCACAAGCAAACACTGACCAGAGCTTGGTTTCAAAAGAATATAGTTATTTATTTAAAAACACACATAAGTAAAAACACTCTAACAACGAATATGGTAAAAACACTCCAACACAGTTATAATGAAAGTAAATTCAATCCTTTCTCCTATCTAGACAACTCTAGGTTAACACCACTTAATTAAAACAGAGGTGAGTGCTTAACGTTAGATGACACTCTAGTAGTTTCCAAGAAAGGGAGAGAAAAAGCAGAAATAGGTTAGACACACCACTCTAAGGTCCAGAACACTTGCAATAGGCTTAAAGAAGAATAAAGTCACAGGTGAGCAAAAGTCACTAGGCAGGGCCCACTCTTAGAGTAGCCGGAGCGAAAATGTGCCCAAGATCACACTGTTAGTTAGAGATTCAAAGTCTTGCAAAGAGTCAAAAAGAGTTTAGAGTGGCTCAGAAAGTTTAGCCAAAGTGTCCCAGGCACTCCCAGGTTCGAAAGCCGGGGACTAAATCTACCCCGTACAGTCGGTAGCAAGGGAAGCCAGGCGGAACACAGTACCTTAAGCGGAAAGGATCCTCCAGCGGGGGCAGTTGTTCCAGGCAGTGACAGCAAGGCTCGACGTCGGTCAGGGGAGAAGAATATCTCGCTGAAGAGCAGAAGAGAAAGGTCGTAGCACTGCCCGGGAAGAAACCAGCCGCGGAGTCCTCCGGTTAAAGGGTTGGTACCGACTTTCGCGGTATGGGGGTAAAGTGTGGTATTCCGGATGCCGGGGTGCTTGGCACAGGCAAGGCGGCCACGAGATACCTCAAAAGAACGGAAAGAAGGCGAAAACTGGTTGTCCCCACCAGTCAAGGGAAGGAGCCACTCCGTTAAGAGTTCTCCTCGGTCGTCGGGAAAAAGTGGTGAGACGGTTCAGCAGGGCTCCACCGGGTGGTGTCGTCGAAGCAGGTCGGCTCAGCTCTTCCCTCGTCGGATTCTTGGTCCTGTGGCGACTTCTGAAGTCCCAGTCCCCAAAGCCCTGCTTTTATGCAACAAGCCCCCATTCACCCAGCCTAGCTGTCACTCAAACATGCTAAGTGGTGAGCCGGGCGGCTCACCACTTGGGCCAATCAGGACGGAGTGCGACTTGAGTTACCAAGGTAACTCAGTCCAGGGTGCCTAAATCCCCCTCCACCCCTCCTAAGTACCCCAGACAGAGTGGCACCACTTTGGAGGGCTTCTGTGGAGAAGCCCGCCAAAAGTGGAACAAAGGGCTCCACTTTGGGTCAGAGTTACAGAGGCGAACACCAACGCCATTTTAGAATCAAGTTTTGGCAAAAAGTCCCAACCGGAGTTATAAAAATAAATATATAAACCGGCGGTATGTTTAAGGCTACCGTAAATAAATAATTAAATGTGTTAGCCTAAAACAATGGGAAATCCCATAGGAAAATATTCGCGGTCGAATATAAAAAGTAGTTTCCACTGCCACCAGCCAAAACTCGATCAGGGGGGACGGAGACGTGCCCCCTCGACTAACAGACCCTGGGGCAATCGAATTGCCCCAGCCAGTACGTCCACAATATGATGGTTTGTACTGGTTCTGTTCAGGATTCAAGACTAGCAAAGTCTTTGGTGACTTTACATGCCCTGGGAGACAGTAGTCAGTCCCAGGGTATGGAGTCTATGTTGGGGAGTCCCTAGGACACCCCTGGGTCACGGCACAGAGGGTGCTGTGTGACCCACATCACAAAAATACATGAGGCCCTATGGAGTAAAAGACCCCATAGCCCATTCAACACAAGGTTTAACCAAGAAAACACACTTCAACATGTCCAAGAGTGAGGGTAAAAGAGTCTCACTCTTGGCAGGAGAAAAAATTAAACCCCAGAAATCCAGCAAAGCTGCTGGGGGACTCACTAGGTAGGGAAATTCAGCCTAAACAGAGAATTCTCCCTAACACTCTCCCTAACCCCTCTTCCCCCCATTGGCTGCCACGTGGTGACCTGTTTCCTAACTCAGGCGCCTGTGCCAACCACGGTGGGAGGGTCGAGCTCATTCGGCTTCCGTGGTTCGGGGAGAGTGTCGATCTCTCTTCCTTCCAGTTAGTGTGATTGTGACATAATAAGCCACCCACAAATTGGGATACTCACAACCACCTAAGCCAATGGACCCGACACCTCCACCTTTAGTGGATGTGCTAAAGGTTTTACAGAATATTCAGTTGGAATTAGCACATGCTAGGCAGGAAGCTACCACCTTGAAAGCCCAGGTACAAGGGTTGGTAGCGCAAGGTACCCCTTTGGAGGGGCCCAGTACCTCCACTAGGGAGGGCACTTCCATTAGGGGCAATCCTACGGTCATTGTCCAACCACCGAGTAGTGTGCCATTGGCCTCACCAGAACGTTTTTCAGGGGATCCTAGGAAATACATGACCTTTCTTACCCAATGTAGACTCCATTTTTTGTGCAAACCTGCGGCCTTTGAGATCATCCAAGCCAGAACCGCTTTTGTAATATCCTATTTGACAGGGGATGCAGCAGCCTGGGCGATGCCCTTAGTACAGAAAGATGACCCCTTGTTATATAACTGGAATAATTTTCTAGGAGAATTTGGTAGACTGTTTGATAGACGGGAGGTTTCATTGGCCCAAGACAAGGGCCCTCATTACGACCCTGGCGGAAAGTGACTGACCGGACCGCCACAGCGTAAATAGCGTTTCCGCCATTGCACGAAGGAGCAAAGTGCGGCCCATTCCGACCCATCGGGCACGAGCACCACGGCATGGCGGAAGTGCAAAGTCCGCGATGGCGGAAATGACCCCAAAACGGCCCCCACCGCCGCCGTACGGCGCCCTAGGTGCAATACCGCCACCCATCACAGCGGACACCGCAGTGTGCGCCTACCGGAATGTACGGTGACCGTAAATATACGGAAACGGAAGTAAAAACATGGGCCCGGAAGGGGAAACATCCCGCCGTACACCTATAAAACCACAAAAACCACACAACCACTAAAAACACCACCCTGAGACACACCCCAACCCGTCATCCACCCTAGCGAAACCAAGAAAAATGGGAAAAGTAGCGAAGAAAGCGTGCGACCGCAAGCGGCAGGTCCACTTCTCCCGTGAGGAACTCACCGTGCTAACAGAGACCCTCCAGGAGAATGCTGCCGTCGTCTTCTCCACGCAAATGACCAGGACGGCACTTGCGAACAAGAAGGCCATATGGGCTCTGGTGGCACAGCGGGTAAGTGCGGTGGGGACCGCACCCCGTAACCCACAGCAATGCAGAAAGCGATGGGACGACCTGCGGATACGCGTCCGCAGCATACTCTCTGCCAACCGCAACATTGCCACAGCCACCGGGGGAGGACCTGAATCACCCATCAAGTTGACCCCCTGGGAAGAAATCTGTGCCTCCACCATCGGAATGGAGAGCATAGAGGGAGTCGGAGGGATGGAGAAAGGAGTGCAGACATCCGAAGATTCAGGAAGGTGGGCCAGATAAAACAATGCTAAATCCACAATGTCCAATCATGTGAAGTGCCATGTGTCCACATAGTGCAACAGAAACACATGTCCAGGAGAACGTCCACACACATCGGCCTGATAGCGCACTTTAAAACTCACAATAAATACATAAATAATTAAAAACCCCTAAAAGACCCACTACACGTGCAGCAGGCACACCCTAACTGCAGGCTGCCAAACAACTGCACCCTCACTCCACACACAAATGAAAGCACCTCCAAGGCCCCGACCCAAATCATCCTCAGGAACCACCCCAATGCATGTGATACAATGCCATTCCAATACCCACAGACCCATTAATAACCCTCGCCCTCCTTTACTCCACCACAGGGTCCGATCCAAACGACGAGCATCAGGACACCCCTACCAGCACACCTGCAAAGAGGGCCAAGACCAACGGCCAAAGACCCTCCACCTCAGCTGCACGCATCAAGACACGGCAGCAGCACAAATCAGGTGGCAGCACAGAGGAGGGAACATCAACAGGCACCCCAGCAGCCAGCATGCCCACAACACCACCACCACCGGTCCCCCCAACGGATGCCACAGAAGGCACTGCCTCTGGTGGCAGCAGCACCATAGGTGACACCCCATTGATGGCAGCATGCTCCGACACAGAAGACGGGGATGTCGAAGTCAGATCCATCCATGACCTGTCCCAATCCCCCTGTCTGTCCCATCCCGTACAACATGAGGATACCACGCAGGGGCACCCACAAGACGACGACTGGCCATCCCCCACAAGCCCTGTGGCAAGGCAACATGAGGTCAACAGCCCCACTGTGACACCCCCGCAAATGGCCATGGCCCAGCAGAGGCAACAGTCCCTCGACCAGTTACTCGTGCAACAGCAGCAACTGGCCACGCTCCTCAAGGACCATGCCGATGAATGTGGGGGCACTAAGGCAGACATAGAAACATCAACTGAGACACTTAGGGCAGAAATGGAGAGAAGTACAGAGACACTAAGGGCACAAATGGAGAGTAGCACCGAGAGCCTGAGAGTACAAATGGAGAGAAGCACCGAGAGCCTGAGAGTCCAAATGGAGAGTAGCACCGAGAGCCTGAGAGTCCAAATGGAGAGAAGCACCGAGAGCCTGAGGGGGGAACTGCATGCGACGTCCAAAGACGTATGTGCCGAACTTGCCGCAGTGCGCCGTGTGCTCACTGAGCTCTCACAAACCCTTAGGGACATGCATGGACGTGAGCAGGCAGAGACATCATCCGTTGCAAGTTCCGTCCAGGGCAGCCCCCAACGTAGATCTGGGAGGAACCTGCGCTCCACAGGCAGGGGTGCCCCTGATACCCGCAGAGGGGGCTTGCAATAGCGACAGCCCACTGACAATGAGCATCTTTGGACACTGGTGTTCGGGGGGGAGGTAGGAGGGTGGAGGGGGTGTGTTGGGCTCACTTGGGTGGCGGGTCGATAGGGTGTTCAACATGATATCACATATGCCATAAACAGTGCACGATCAACCAATGAGATGTGTGGACAATGTTCTTTGTGTACTAGGCCATCATAGGCGTACAGTCCATATTGTGCATGTACCAGACACACACAGTGCCACGAGTCCCGTGTCCATGTATCAGCCACCAGGCGTGAGTGCTAGAAGCATGCATCAATGAGATGCTGACGAATGTCACGGCCCTCCGGTGCCTCGCAGACTCCTTGAGGTGCTGCCACATCCCCACCCTCATCATGACCATCATCAGGTGCTTGCAGTTCTGCGTCAGGGGGCATGGGCACATTTCTACGTACGCACATGTTGTGGAGCATGACACATGCCATGACCATCTTTGCAACCTTCTCATGGCGGTACAGGAGTGCCCCGCCAGACCTGCTGAGGCAGCGGAAACGAGTCTTCAGTAGGCCGAATGCCTGTTCAATGACTACACGGGTACGTGAGTGGGCATGGTTGTAGTCCTCCTCATGCTGGTCCCGTGGGTTCCGGACTGGTGTGAGGAGCCATCTCTTCAGTGGATACCCAGCATCACCTGTATGTGGACGATAAACGTATGATGTGGAATGCCATTGCTACGTACGCACACCCCCCCCCTTCCTGCCAGGTCATTGCCGCATCACATACCCCACATCATCATGCATGAAATGAGACTCACCGAGTAGCCAGGATCTGTTCCCTGCGTGTCGCTCCATGTAGCGTGGTATAGTAGAGTTCCTCAAGACCATAGAATCATGGGTTGATCCAGGGAATCTGGCACAACAATGTGTAATGATCCTGTTGGAGTCACACACCATTTGTACATTCAGGGAATGGAATTGTTTTCGGTTGCGGTACTGGGCCTCCATGGCATGTGGGACGACCAATTCCACATGGGTGCAGTCGATGGCACCAATGCAACCCGGTATGCCGGCAAGTGCATGGAATCCCACTTTTGTGTTGGTAATTTCCTGCTCCGAGCGTGGTAGAGAGATGTAGTCGTCTGCGTGCTGCAGGAGGGCATCGAGCACTTGCAATAGTGTCCGTGAGAACAGTGGCTGAGAAATGCCATGCAACTGTCCGACTGTGTGCTGGTAGGTGCCTGTGGCCAGGAAGTGGAGTACAGACACCACCTTCAGTAGGGGTGGGATGGCGGTTGGGCTATCTATCATGCTGATAAGGTCAGCCTGTGTCATGTCCACAATGGCGGCTATGGTGTCCCGGTCCAAACGGTAGAGGGTGTGGATCTGCTCATCAGTGAGGTTGAACGGATGTGCTCGGAGGCGTGGGATTGCGGGCTGCCTGCGTGGTGGTAGTGGCTGTGCTGGCGGCCCTTGCTGGCCCTGCCTTGGCCTCCTCCTCCTCCTGCGTCTCCTCCGTGCGGCCGGTTGTAGTTGGTGTTCGTCTTCTTCTTGGATTTGGAGTACTTGCAGTGCTATCAGGTCCCCCAGGGCCAACATCGCGAGTCCTGCCGCTAGCATTTCGGAGTGGGTGTGGTTGTGGGAGGAGACTGGGTGTGCAATTTATGTGTTTTCAGGCTGTATGGCCTCCACCTGTGGTGATTCATTCCACCTGTGCAAGCTGCTCTCCCCTTTGGCCGAGCACGTCCCGCACACGACGCTGCAATTCGAGGAATGGCATCTTGCTATTGCAATCATGTATTTGTTCCCGATGGCCGTGTAACATTTGTTGATATGTACATTCGGCTATGGTCCCATTGTTTCACATACAATCTTTGCAGTCGCGAACAGACTTGTGATGGGTCAGTGGAACGTAGTACTCGAGTAACGGTGGGCCCTCATGCATCACTGTACCGAGTTGCAACGACGGGCGGGGCGTCCCATTTGTGGGTGAAGGCAGTTGCCATTTTCACACACAGCCGCACTAGTTGGAATAATTAGTGATTTCAAACGGCCACAGATGCCTTTTCGACGTGATGTTGCAAATGAGGAATTCGAAGGGCGGCGCTTTCGGTTTTCAGCTAGCGGCGAGGAGATGCCCACAGGTCTGACTGCAAATATAACGTTCTATTGTTCAATGTCCTTGAGACAGGGGCCATGGCGAGGAAGCAATGATTGATATGAATAGTTTGGGATGCGCAATAGCGACGTGGGCGATGAGGCCGGACGTTCCCAAATACATGTTACTTCACAACACTGGAATTACGGGCTGGGGCACTGTGGATTTTGCAGGCTGCATAACGCACAGACTCAATGGATATTTCTAATGTTATGTGAGTAAATATTCAGGCGTTTTTATACCGGGATGAGGGAATGATGAATGGATGCATGGGCAGGTGATTTGATACAGAGTTTGCCATGTACAGGGCTTCTTGGAATCTATCCGCCTCCCCTGCGCTATGTGATGCAGGGCTGCCATAGTGGGACCATCGTCTATCTGGCCTTGTTGAGCCCTCCCTGACTCGACGCGCCTTCAGACACTTGTGTCCATGCACGTTAACATTCCCATCTGATGGATTCTGTTTTGACAGACGCATGCACAGGTACACTCGTTTGTGATGGTGTTTACACCTCGATATAGATGTTTATGAGTCGCAAGTGGTTTTGGGGTGGTGATGATCCTTTGGAGTGGGCTAGCATGCATATGGCTGTGGATTTAGTGTGATCATTGAAGTGAGTTGTTCGAATGTAGTTCTGATGGCCATTCTGTTCTTTTTCTTTTCTTTTGGTTGACAGGTATCTCATCCCCTTTTGCCACTGCCATCTGTATGCCACTCCTGCAGATGGCTTTTACTCCCGACACCTGCTGCTTCGTGTTAATCAGTGGAGCAGCATTACGATCTTATGGGACGATCGCCAATGGCCCACATGCCCTTACGCAGTACTAGTGGCTCGGAGCAACATTTCGGCCTTTCAGCTGGACTAGTGCCTCCCCATTGGGACGGCCCTGCGGTTCTGTGCGCTTCCATGTTGCCTTTTCGTACGTGAATGTGGCTCTGTGTACCATGATGGAACAGGGCGTCACACAAGTAGTAGCTGGTCATTCCTTGCGGATGCAGCCCACAATGGTGATATGTGTTTTGGAGTTCATGGCCTAATGGCTGTATGGGCTTGGTGATTTTGTTGTGCATTAAATTTCTATTCTGATATGGGCCGTGTAGCGTTCTTCTTTGCGAGTGATGTGGCATATTCCTATTTGGGGAGCGATGTATTGTGAGGAGATCTGCATTGGGTTCCAGCTTCGGAGTTTAGTTGCGTGGTACTGTGCTGGGCGCGTTTGCCTACGAAGCCCAGTGAGGTCAGGGATGGGGGCTGCCAATGTGACTGTTTGAATGTTGTCATGCTCAGGGGCGGGGGATTGGGTTTTGTGTAACAGATGCCGGTCAGCCAGGTGGACCGGTGGAATGATGTGATTTTCGGAATATTGCTGGTCCCAGGTGCCTGTGTTTGCGTGCGTTTCTGGGGGGGGGACTGTGGTCATGTCCATTGGAATGGCTTCTGTATTCGTGCCGTCTGTGCCCTGCAGCTCCCATTGGCCCCTCTTGTGATTCTTTTGTTCGTTGGCATGCATGGGTGACTTGTACATTTCACTGGTTGCATTGTGACTTCATTGCACCTACGGGGAGTTGTACTTTGTGGGCAGGGAGCGGTGTACAGGCACTCAGTGGGGCCGTTTACGGTTGATTCGCGATGCCGTACTTCTCACCATGGCGGAATGGTGCTTTCCGCCATGCTTGATGGCGTTAGGTACATGTCCGCTAGGGTCGGAATTCGCGTACCCTTGCGCCATGGTGGTATTTACGGTTTGGCATGGCGCGCGCGCGCGTACTTGGTGCAGTTAGCGTTGGCGTTCACTACGGTGTCGCTAATGGCTTCGTACTTTGCGGTGACGGGTCATAGTCGCACCGAGCGCTATTCGATGGCGGTATTGCATTTCCGCCATCGTTTTCCGATTTCCGCCAGGGTCGTAATGAGGCCCAAGGAGTTGTTAGGGTTAAGACAGGGATCACGAGATTTGGTTACATATGTGACACAGTTCAATAGATTAGTGATTGAAACTGATTGGCCAGAAGCAAAACAGACAGTACTGTTTTATCAAGGGCTACAGGAGGAAATGAAAGATGCCATTGCGCAGGTAGAACTGCAACCCAGTACTTGTACAGCGATGACAGACCTAGCCCTTAGGTTAGATCATAGAATGAATGAGAGAAGGGGAGACAAGAAGAAACCAGAAGCAGTCCCGTTTGTGAGATTGGACAGGAGTAGAGGAGGAAGGAGTAGCGATGTGGAACCAATGCAGATTGGTAGTATCAGAGGTCCGTTATCTGAGGCAGAAAAAGAACAACGGAAACTTAATAAATTGTGTTTGTACTGTGGACAGGCAGGTCATTTTATTCGTACCTGTCCTAATACTCCGCAAAAGAATCGTTCCCACGAGGCAAGAAGAAAGCGGGAAAAGAGTTGGGCCGACCTTAGGGGAACTCAGGTGACAGGCCCGAAGGAAGCAAGGTTCCCCAAATTAGTGGCAAATACAGTTGGGAGCAAGACATCTCATTTGTATATTCTGGTAAGGTTATGTTGGGCGATGTCTAAGCAAGTGGTGTTAGCTATGGTGGATTCAGGGGCCACAGGTAATTTTGTGGACATTACATCGGCCCACCAGTTAGGACTACCTGTACAAGATAAACCAAGAGTGGAAGGGGTCCAATCAGTGGACGGTTCTCCGTTAGTATCTGGTCCTATCAAACAACAAACGCATAAATTACAGATGACATTTGTATCAGGTCACAGAGAAGACATTGCTTTTGATTTAATAGCTGCACCACAGTTTGGTTTAATTTTAGGGATGCCCTGGTTATTGCAACATAATCCCAGGATTGATTGGGAAAAGCAGACTGTAGAGTTTACGGAGCAGAAGTGTCAAGGACACATGATATCTGACATGGAACCTTCGGGATGGTTGGTTGATCAAGAAAGAAAGGATCAAGTGGTAGGAGCAGTGGAAGCAGGGATTCCCTTGCAATACCGAGAGTTCGCAAAAGTATTTGACAAAGGTGGGGCAGAGAAACTACCACCCCATAGACCATATGATTGTGTCATTAAATTGGAGGAGTGGGCGAAGTTGCCTTGTAGCAGAATCTACACCCTGATAGAAACAGAAACGGAAAATGAACATTTAAGAGTGTATCTGGATGAAATGCTGGAGAAGGGGTTCATTAGACATTCCACATCCCCTGTCTCCTCTCCCTTGTTTTTTGTCCCTAAGAAAGAGGGGACATTACGAACTTGTATTGATTACCGCGCATTGAATAAGGTGACCATTAAGAATAGGTTTCCCGATAGGATTCCAAGATGGCCGCCGGAGCAGGGAGACGTGAGTGAGACGTGCTCCCGCCGGGCCTTTCAGCAGCACCGTAATTAGCAATGTTCCGGAGGGTGGCAGATCCTACATCCGGCACCGAATATCGTCCAAAGACACGGGACGCACACGGAAGAAGTCTCCCGAGCCCCGACATCCAGAGACGCTGCGGAGAGGAATCTCCCCTCCCCCCACCGCGCCAACGATCCATACGACGCGGCCCAGGGCAGGGTACAGAAGAGGCTGGCGGCACGGACCTCCCGGGTGGGAGTGAACCCCAGGACAGCAGCGTCCACAGAGACGAACAGAGAGTAGGCGGCCTGGCAAGGTGGAAACGGCGCGCAGAGGGAGCGGGGGAGCAGTAAGAGATGCATCGAACCCAACCCGATGCCCAGAGCTGAGGGGCATCAGCAGTAGTCCCCGGCCCGGTGGACTGGAAGGTGAGCCCCCCCCCAACCGCTAATTCTCCCCCCCCGGTGAAGCAGCGGGCGGACCCAGAGTGCGCTAGGGGGAATCCTGCATCCCCCCCACGAGGCCAGAACAGGCAGGAACCGCAGGACTCCCTGACGAGATAGCCACAACCCCCCCCTTCTTTGCACGACAGAACTGGACAGGGGACGAAGAAGCGCCAAAGGCAGAGTCAATCCCCCCAAAAAATCACCAACGGCACAAATCGACGCATGCAGCAGGCCCGTCCTGGGGTCACCGCTCAGGCTGGCACCGTGCAGCCATTGAACAGAGAGGGATAGTCACGGACGAGAATCGCGGCGGTGATCGTTTGTGGGTACAATATCCAGAGCGAAAGTGAAGGGAGGGGGAACCCAACAGAACCAGCAATCCGCTAAGCAGGACTCCAGCCTGGTACAGATGTGGGCAGTGGAGACCCCAGTATCGACGAGAAGCAGGCCCCCGGAGCCCATGCCGACATTGCCCGCATCGGAAGCGGGCCACATCGCCCCCAGCGACCTACCCCCAACAAAAGAAGATATGCACTCCTGGTTTAAAGAACTACAAGGCAAGCTCATGTCGACAGTCCAGGACCAATTTGCCGCAATTAAACACGACATGAAGCAGGCAATACACGATGTTAAACACGACATCGCGAACCTGGAAGAAAGGACAGACACCCTGGAAAAAATAGTGCAGAATGCAGAAGAGGAGGCTCTACAAAACAGCGAAACACAAGAACACCTTGTCCGCTTGACCCACAATCTGGAAATACAGTGCGAGGACCTAGAAAATAGGTCCCGCAGATCGAACATTAAAAATATGCCAGAATCGGTCACGGACAGAGATCTACGGAAATCGGTGCAGGAGGTCTTTAGAGATATCATAGAAGCACAAGACTCGGAGGCAGTGGGGATAGATTGCATCCATAGAGTGGGCCCAAAGCGCACTGGGACACCAGGGGAGAGACCCAGAGACGTGTTGGCAGCTCTATCCTCCTACCCGCAAAAAGAACTCATACTACGGAGAGAGAGGCAGCTAGAACAAATCAGGATGAACGGGGTGGAAATTCAGCTGTTTCAAGACATATCCGCCATAACACTCCAGAAAAGAAGAGAAATGGCCCCACTCACTCGAGAACTGGTCAAGAGAGAGATAAAATATAAATGGACATTCCCTTTCGGTCTACTGTTCGACTGGGAGGGTCAGCAAAGGAGGGTGACCACCATGGAAGAGGGGCTGAGCATCATGGACATCCAGACAGATGAGCCATCGACCAAAAACGAAAGGAGAGGGGGGAGCGGCAGAGCAGACCAGGGGGTTGGGAATGAGTCCGCCAGAAAAGGAAACGGCGGGGAAGGGGAATGGAAGTGTCAAATAAAACAATCGAACGGATGTGAATCCACAGCTCAAGATACTCGGTGCCCAGAGGCTGAACACTCAATGCGGAACAGTACCCAATGATGAAACCCGGACTGAACAGACTCAGCAGGCCCGGTGTGGAACCGGAACATCAAGGCCAAGGGATGAAGTGGGGTTTAGGACTCCCCGCACTGTTAGCCTCGTGTCTACAGAGGGCAGGGAGCAATATGCGGAACGCCAGAGCTGCCTTAGGTACCCCGGCCCTCCTCGGGCGCACAAGTTTGAATGAAGTTAATGGTTGGGGACAATCTTACAGTTTTGGGTGGGAGGCGTGGGTGGGGGTTTCCGTTCCGGAAGAGAGAGGGGAATGTTCAACTCGGGCGAAAGGGACACCCAGAAAGGGCATCTGAAATGGGAAAGATAAGATTCGTAACTTTAAACGTAAGGGGTCTGAACTCCCCCATGAAACTGAAAAAAGTGGAGAACATGTTAAGGAAGGAAAAGGCTGAAGTGCTACTGCTCCAGGAGACACACATCAAAGCACAGGATAGGGGGAAAATTCGCCTCAGAGGCTATGAAATACTGGCTCAATCCAACGCAGCGGAGAAGAGAGCGGGGGTGATGATTGTAGTTAAGGAGGGTCTGGAAGCAAGCCTGATCGACAAACTTTCCGACAAAGAAGGAAGGTTCACCTTTGCCAATATCAAACTCCACAATGCCACACTGACACTAGCCTCCGTATATGCCCCAAACACGGGCCAAGACGGCTTCCTGAGAGACATGATGGGGAGGCTGGAGGAGTATGCGAAAGGTGAAATAATCATAGGAGGGGACTTTAATATGGCCTGGCACCCCCAGATTGACAGGAGCACGGGAGGGCCTCACCACCAAGGCGCCCCGTCGGAACGACTTAAACGACGGATAGAGGGTATGGCATTGTGCGACGCATGGAGAGAACACAAAGGTCAAACTAGGGGATACACATATTACTCACACGTCCATAATACGATGTCAAGAATTGACTACTTCTGGGTGTCAGTGGGGAACTTGGGTAAAATACAAAACATGGAACTGGGACCCATCTCTCTGCCTGACCACACACCCCTCTGGATGGATCTGTCGACCCCAAAGAAAGAGAAAGGAATCTGGAGGTGGCAACTCCCACAGGAGATACTGTCAGACCCAGTGATGGGAGAATCCATTAGGGACAAGATCACAGAATTCTTCGAACATAACGATACAGGGGAGACTGCCCTGAGTACGATGTGGGAGGCGTTCAAGGAAGTAATCAGGGGCCACTTAATAGCCCTCAAAGCAGCGAGGGATAAACAATCACAGCAGTGGGAAACGGAACTGGAAAAGAAGCTGTCCAAAATCCAGGAAGAACTACTGGCAAACCCCACCAGGAACTTAAAAAGGTCACTTAAAGACACAGAGGGGCAACTTGAACTCCTCCGTAACAAGAAAGCCCAGAGATCCCTTTTATACCTCAAACAGAGATACTATATAAAAGCTAACAAAGCAGACCGATATCTAGCCCGATTACTCTCGTCAAAGCGAAAAACAATGACCATCCGGAACATTAAAAACGCACAAGGGGATCTGCTGACGCGCACCGAAGAGATAGGAGACACGTTCAGGGAGTTCTACCAGAGCCTTTATGCTACTGAACACCCAGATGAGGCAGACCAAAACAGATTTCTGACATCGATCCCCTTTCAAAAAATACCTGAAAACGCCAGAATGGAGCTGGAGGCCCAGATAACGGAAAGTGAAGTGAAGAAGGCAATAAAAGATCTCCCACTCAACAAAGCGCCAGGCCCGGATGGCTTTACTGCCCCATTTTACAAAAAATACGAAGACCTCCTCACCCCCTTCCTCACTAGATTGCTAAACACCTTTAGAGAAAGTGGGAATATTACTCCATCCATGAATGAAGCTAAAATACTGGTGTTCCACAAACAAGGGAAAGACCCCACCCCCCCAAGCTCATACAGACCGATTGGCTTGATCAATTTAGACTCAAAAATATACACAAAAATCCTGGCTGCCAGGCTTTCCCCACTGCTTCCCTCCTTAATTAATCCGGACCAATCGGGTTTCATACCAGGGAGGCAGGCACACGACAACACAAGAAGGCTAGTTCACCTAACAGAAAAAATTAACATAACCCTGACCCCTGCAGTTTTATTATCTTTAGATGCAGAAAAAGCCTTTGACCGGGTAGAGTGGTCAATGCTCTTCAAAACCATTGCACATATGGGATTCGGGAACCAATATATTAATATGATCAAGGCCAACTACTCCTCCCCATCGGCTAGAATAGCGGTAAATGGGGTGGTCACGGAGAGGGTGGAAATCTCTAGGGGAATGAAACAAGGCTGCCCTCTATCGCTGCTTCTATATGCGCTGTTCCTAGAACCACTACTAATTAAAATTAGAGAATCGGACCAAATCAAGGGAATCGAGATGGCGGGTAAACAACATACGGTAATTGCCTACGCAGATGACATGCTACTGGCACTCGAACACCCATCCCAGTCCATCCCTGCGGCATTCCACCTACTAGAGTCATTCGGGGATATATCGGCCTAAAAATAAACAAAAAAAAGTCAGAAATTTTACTCCTAACCGGGAACAGAGAAACACTGAATAGAGAAGCAGGGCAATTGGGCCTAAATGTCGCAGAGGAATGCATAAAATATTTGGGTATAACTCTCACCTCAGAAGGTAGAGGCACTATATAAAAGAAACTACCCCCAACTCCTGGCAAGAATACAAAAAGAGCTAGAGCGGTGGTGCCCCCTAAATATTTCTTGGTGGGGAAGAATCCAATCGATAAAAATGAACACCCTCCCTAAACTGCTATATCACTTCCAATCCCTCCCGATCGTGATCCCAGATTCCTTTTTCAGGGCACTGGCAAAGTCAGTCTCGTCGTTCATTTGGAATAGGAAACCCCCCAGAGTAGCTAGATCAGTTCTCATGTCTCACACCAAAGAGGGGGGCCTGGCGCTCCCTCACTCTAAGAACTACTACTAAGCGGCACAACTTTGGATCCTGAAAGAATGGCTGGGAGACAATCAGCGAACGATCTGGGTGACCCAGGACAGAGCGGTCGCAAGAACACCATTGGAGGACTTGCTGTGGAAGTTAAAGCAGCATAGGCACCCGAACCTGCGCATCAGCGAGACCATGAAGGCCACATTGAACACCTGGGACGAGCAGACACGGAAAGGGCACATTACCACCGCTCTGGCCCTGTTCACTCCAATCTGCAGGAATCCGCAGTTCCCACCAGGGACACAGCAAGGCGCTTACGAGAACTGGGAGGAAGCGGGTTGTAGAAAAATTGGGGAAATGTTCGTGGACAAGGAGTTCAGATCCTTCGCCGACTGCAAAACACTATGGAACCTCACAAATGCGGATAGATATAAATACGAACAGCTCAGACACTGGCTGTCCTCACCCGAGATAACACACGCAGCGACGAGGGAACTTACCGCCTTTGAAAAGTTTCTCCTTACCAACTCAGGAGACAAAAAACTAGTCTCCACTCTCTACAAGTTCATAAATACGCAGAAGGAAGACATAAAGTGGGCATATAAGAAAAAATGGGAAAAAACACTGGGAGAAGACATCGCACCACAACAGTGGCAGTCACTATGGGCCGATATCCCCAAATTAACCTGAGCTGCCCAAACCAGAGAAATGTGGACTAAAATTATTACACAATGGCACTACACCCCAGAGAGGCTATATGGCATGTTCCCACACACATCAAACCGCTGATGGAGAGGCTGCACTGATGTAGGCACGTGGAGACACATTTGGTGGGACTGCCCAAAGGTCAAAGGCTTCTGGACAGATGTAATATCCAAACTAAAGAAGATATATCCAGAAGCGGAACGATTCCCAGAAAAACTCTGGCTTTGCAGACTTAAAGGACATCATGCCAAAACACTCACTAAGGCGCAATGGAGGAGTCTCATGAGCCTAGTCATAGCGGCCTGGGCCACGATCGCACAGGGATGGAAGAAGAAAGATCCACCATTGCTATACACATGGCTATATAAGGTCTGAACCCAAATGACCATGGAAAAGATAACACACAATATCCAAGAAACACAAGGAGCCTTCACAAAAGAATGGGGGGGAGTACTAGAATATCTCCAATCAGACTATATGGCACAGTGGTGCCCGCACAATATAAAAATAACAGATTTCTTCACTTCTTAATCGATACCGAGGACATTAGAACATGGACTTCTCTTCTGAACGGGGTTGGTGGGGGGGGGGGTAGGATGGGAAGGTTGGGGATTGTTTCCCGTTGTACTATCTATGAAAACAATAAAAATATGTTTTAAAAAAAAAAAGAATAGGCTTCCCTTACCTCTAATTTCAGTATTATTGGATCAGGTGCGGGCGGCAAAAATATACATGAAATTGGACTTAAGGGGGGCATACCACTTGATCAGAGTGTGGGAGGGGGATGAGTGGAAGACGGCATTCCGGACAAAGTTTGGTTTATTTGAATACTTGGTCATGCCGTTTGGATTATGCAATGCTCCTGCGGCATTTCAATTCTTTATGCAAGAAGTTTTGAGATATTTTATTGATGTGTTTGTCATAGTTTACATTGACGACATTTTGATTTATTCAGTTTCACCAGAACAACATGTTCAGCATGTGAGGGCACTGCTTCAGAGGTTACAGGAGTATCAGCTCTGTGTAAAATTGGAGAAATGTGCTTTTCACACTAGGCAGGTGGAGTTTCTAGGGTTTATTCTCACTCCAGAGGGTGTAGTAATGGATGCAAAGAAAGTACAAGCTGTAACAGATTGGCCATCTCCTCAATGTATCAAGGACGTTCAATCATTTCTAGGATTTGCGCATTTCTATCGGCGTTTTATTAGTAATTTTTCAGCCATTTTAACGCCAATTACACGATTGCTTAAGAAGGCAACACCATTTGTTTGGGGTCCTGAAGCAGAAAAGGCTTTTCAGACTTTAAAGGTAGCTTTTACCACTGCACCAGTGTTGAGACATCCAGACACAAGTCAAGCCTTCAAGGTGGAGACTGACGCTAGTAACTTGGCGGTGGGGGCTATTTTGTCACAGAAGGATATGGAGGGAGTGTGGCATCCAGTGGCATTTTATTCTAGAAAGTTATCGGGTTGTGAACAGAATTATTCTATCACGGATAAGGAGTTGTTAGATATTCGATCAGCTTTTCTAGAATGGAGACATTACCTATTGGGGGCTAAGCATCAGGTAGTAGTGGTGACTGATCACAAAAATCTGCAATACTTTAAGACTGCTCACAAACTTAGTCCCAGACAACTCCGCTGGTCTCAGTATTTCAATGAATTTGATTTCGTAGTAACCTTCAGGCCAGGAAAGAATAATGGCAAAGCAGATGCACTGTGTAGGCAGCAAAATTTGGAGAGTGTGGAGAGTGAAGTAAGAGCAATTATTCCCTCAGAGAAAGTCATTGGAGCAATTACCACCAACTTAATTGGGGAGGTCAAGAGAGCATTACCACCTCGGTAACTCCAGAAGTGGCGGGACAGTCATCCAGAAAGAAAGGTGCGGCAGGGATTGCCGCACCATCAAGACCGATTATTTCTACCTACTAAAGAAGTACAGAAAAAAGCATTATATTGGTGTCATAATTCTCCATTAGCGGGACATGCTGGTCAAAGAAAAATGCAAACTATGCTAGAAAAGTATTTTTGGTGGCCTACATTGAGACAGGATGTGAGCAACTATCTACTAAAATGTGAGAATTGTATGAGAAACAAAGCAGATCATGTAAAGAAAAGAGGGTTACTTCAACCATTACCCACTCCTGAGAAGGTATGGAACCATATATCAATGGATTTCATTACCGACCTTCCACCTGATAAGCAGTTTGACACTATTTGGGTAGCGGTGGATTTCTTGTCCAAACAAGCGCATTTAATTCCTTGTGAATGACTACCTGGCGCAGGCAGGTAAGCGGAGTTGTTTCTTCAACATGTGGTTAGACTACATGGTTTGCCAAAAAGTATTGTCTCAGATAGTGGACCTCAATTCACTTCACGGTTTTGGCGAGCTTTCTGTCGCATGTTGGGAATCAACTGTGCTCTCTCTACGAGTTATCATCCCCAAACTGATGGTCAGACAGAACGGGTCAACCAAATACTCGAACAATATTTGAGAGGCTATTTAGGTGAAGGCCGAGAGTCTTGGGTACAGGCACTCTGGTTGGCTGAATTTACATATAACAATACACTGCACACGTCATTGGGTATGTCTCCTAATGAATGCTTATTTGGGTATGAGCAAAATATGATACCAGAACATTTACCTGAAGTGGAGAATCTACCTGTGTTGCAAGATCGAAAACAGTTGCTTCTCAAGATCCGACAGAAGGCGCAAACCAATTTGGAACATGCTAAGAAAGCCTATAAAAGACATGCTGATAAACACCGACAGGAGAGTCCGTGTTATAAAGCAGGAGACAGGGTTTGGTTATCAACCAGAAATCTCTCCATAGTTGGATCTCGTAAATCTATGCCTAGATTTATTGGACCTTATGAAATCATTGCATGTGTGTCACCAACAGCTATGAAACTGCGTTTGCCTAAAACTCTACAAATACACCCGGTATTCCATGTTTCTTTGCTTAAACCCGCAGCTCCAGGGACAACTACCAAGAAAAACCCAGCCATAGTGAAAGATGGGAACATGGAATACGAAGTAAAACGCATTGTGGATTCCAGAAAAAGATATCGACAACTATGGTATTTGATCCACTGGGAAGGTTACGGCCCTGAGGATTGTTCTTGGGAACCAGCTAGAGAGGTTCATGCTCCCAGGTTAGTGAAACAATTTCATTTACGCAACCCAGGTAAACCAGGTCCTGGGGGGAGCCCTGGAAGAGGAGGCAATGTCAGAAATCAGGGTTGGCACAGGCTTGGAGTGCTAAAATACGCCTATTGAGACATTATGTGCTGGAAGGACAAGGAAACTTCAGTTCCCAGCATCCTTTGTGTTATTTTGTAGTTTGGCCCGTGCGCGCCTTGCCAGCTGTACTGCATCAAGAATCAAGGCAGCTTAAAGACAGGCAATGGCGGTGGGCAGGTGTGGCTTATTGTTGATTGGGAGCAGGAGTCAGGCTGCCGCGTTCGGCAACAGGAGGAAGGCGTCCGCGTGCGACAAAACGAGATGCAGAGGAGGAACGCTCGATCGCACGCGTTCACAGTGCGGTAGGAGCAGGAGGGGCGCTGAGTAGCCGGCAGAGACAACGCTTGCTGTTCTTCGTCTGGGAAGTCCCACGGGTCTCCCCAGACTCAAGATAAGTACTTGTGAGGGCAATATATTTCCTGAACTGCTTGGAATGATTTACCACCGTTTCACTATTTGTCTGGGAAGTCCCACGGGCTCCCCAGACCTGAGATAAGTAACGCCCTAATCACTTTGAATTCAATCAGTGTGAAAAATGAAAGTGTGTTTGTTACTCGTATAATTCAAGAAATTTGCCAATCTTGTGTGGGTTAATGCAGGAAGTACTGCATATGGACAACGACATTTCACTAGTGCCAGGAAGTAAAGGAAATGCATTTATGTTGTATGTTGCTAACGCTGCCCGAAGGGCCATGTGTATTGTCTAATCATTTTGGGAAGCTTTCCCTTATGTGTGGTCATATTGCTTGCTTATGTGTTGTATGAGAATGATATTTCAGAGCAGGATACAGTACACGTATTTAGGTGTGCTATTCAGGAATCAGGTATATGTTAATTGTGCAGGTGATTTTTCTGTTCATTCTATGTGAGTTAGAGTAGGGTTTTTTCCTGGTGTTTCCCCAGTCACATCCAGCTTAGGAGTTTCCTTACCCTCTTTCCGGTGTTCCTAATTTCCCCTCCCTATCCACAACCTCTCCCGAACCCCTCTTCCCCCCATTGGCTGCCACGTGGCGACCTGTTTCCTAACTCAGGCGCCTGTGCCAACCACGGTGGGAGCGTCGAGTTCATTCGGCTTCCGTGGTTCGGGGGAGAGTGTCGATCTCTCTTCCTTCCAGTTAGTGTGATTGTGACATGGGAACTGCATTGTAACTGGTTCTTCCATCTCCTTAGCTTCCTTCCTTTCATATGTTTCCCATATTATTATTGCAGCTTTCATGTAATCATAATCCCACTCGGGAATCCCTGACCTTCCGAATACCCAATTTAGCTGTATCCATATGCCTTTTTTTAAATTACCCCTCCCTTGGCAACAATATAATCTGGTGCTTTAATTCTTTTGTCGATTTTGCTAACATACAGC
This sequence comes from Ambystoma mexicanum, assembly GCF_040938575.1. NCBI lineage: Eukaryota > Metazoa > Chordata > Amphibia > Caudata > Ambystomatidae > Ambystoma > Ambystoma mexicanum. Next base: position 687,117,816 of record NC_090939.1, read on the forward strand.
AAAAAGCTTGTCATACAAACTCATATCCTCATTCCGAGTTCGGAGGTAACCACGCCGCTTTTGCAGCATGGCTGCCTCCGAACTCATCCAAACTCCGGCCTGGTGAATGGAGTAATTACCGGTCCATTCCGAGGTCGGAGGGATCGGTAATTCCCCATTCACCATGGCCATTCCCCATTCCCATTCGAGCCCCCATAGGGCTCAATGGGAAAGGGGAAGGTGGCAATAACAGTACTGTAAATTACGGTACCGTTATTGACCCCGGAGTCCCTTTGCGGGTCCCGTCCTTAACGCCTGCTAGTAGCAGGCGTTAAGGAAGGACCCGCAAAGGGAACTCGTAGTAGGGCGGTAAGAGTTTAACGGCACCGGTCTCGTTATCAGTGACCGTTAACCCTTACCGCCCTACTCGGAATGAGGCGTATCTTTTTCTAACCGCTGTACTGGTGTAAGATCTTCTATAGAGGAAAATCTCCCCTTTTCACTTCCTTTCTGTTCTCTCACTGTCCTTGCTACTCCCTAAATAGAAGCTGCTGCTAATACTTACTTGTCCCTTTCACCATCCTCTCTCCATCCCTTTTCCTTACTTCTAGTTCGCTGAGCAACAGTGTCATCCTCCATCTCTGCTTCTTTTTTCCTACTTCCCTCATCTCCTTCATCAACATGCCCTGTTCCTTCATCTTCATCGTTCCGCTACTTACAAATCTGACATCTTGGCCATCTTTCGTAAAGTTTCCACTACTTCCTTTAATGCTTTCCCTACGAACCCTTATTAATGAGTGCCAAGATCTCTGCCCATTCAGACACTTCTTTCTTATCCTTCAACAATTCTGACATCCCCTTTGTCTGATCCTCTCTATCCATTGCATAAGAACATAACGTTTCCCGCGGTAATCCTCCTTTCTGCCTTACATCCTCTCCAAATATAGTAGCTAACTGTTTTCTTTTAACTGATTCCTTCTCTACCCTGTACAATGATTCCGAGACAGTATTCCCTTTTTCTTTTTCCCAATCTATAAATGAGAAGTCATATCCTTTTCCTATCTTTCCTCCCCTATCTCTAGGTTTGGACTTTGGTTTCATCTTACTTTTCTATTCTTCCATTTCTTAATCTTGTTGTTGTAATCCTTTAATCGACTTTCAAATCATCAGGTACAAACATCCAGGTTAAGCGTTGATTTACAAAAGCTCACAGCCTCATCCATCGTAAAAAATTCCATACAATAAAAACAACGGTCAAAAATACCTGACCCTCAAAGGATTCAATCCTTCACAAATAAACATAAAGTGCAACAAGGACTCTTCTTAAGCTAAACAAATCGGGCAACTGGCACCTGGCATGTTCATGCAGCGGCTCGTGAATTTCCATACCTTCAGGGAGCCGATGTGAAATTCCAAATAGAGAACACGAGCAAAGATAGGGGTTATGGTATCAAGATAACTTTCATATCCCAGGCTGATTTTGTGAGGCAAATAATCTGGGCCTCACGCCAAAGACAGGAGTTTTCCATCTTATCCCACTTATAAGCATAGATTGCATCTTTACCCTAGATTTAGTTTCCTGATCGATGTTGGGTCGTACCAGTAACAACTCATATTCAATGGGTAGAAAGAGACCTCGTAACATGTGCAAACCACGGAATACTACGCCCCCCATAATGACATCACATGCACAATTGCTTTGCGCTATGTGACCCATGATGTATTTCCCAAAGTCCTTAACCAATAAAACACTGGCCTGAGCCCTGCCTCCTCGTCAATAGGGCTCAGATTGTATTCTACCCGTACCAGCGCATTTTGGTGAGCTTTGTGGGATATAATGAATCAGGAATAAGATTAGTCACAGAAGCATTGTTATGGTTGCTTAACACTTTTATTAAAGTAAAAGACGGGTTGGAGAAAGACCTAGCTCTCCCAGACACAATGATGGGTTTTCCTGCCTCAATGAAACTAAAGGATGTCAGTGTTAGAATGACCAAAAAAATAAAGTGTTTTCATCCTGTGTCCAAATTCCTATCCTAACCCTTACAAGCTAAACTTAAAAAAATGTGCAAACTGGTAAAAGTCTTTTAACTGGCCAGCTGTAGTGTTCTTCAATGTTTCAACGTAAAGTTCCAAAAAAGGTGCACACATTAATTAATGATTACAGTTGCACACAGTATTACAACTCTCAGAATGGTGAAGGAAGGTTTTCCCTTCCCATGAGTTTTCAGCTCCTCCTAGGCTATCCACCACAGTTATTTTCCTTGGCAAAAGACAATATTCCAATCAATGTGGTATGGCTTCATTCTCCTAGACTCACACACACAGGGATTCTTCCTTATCTCTTGATTCACTTATTTCATCATAGTTCAATCATTTTTCCAGTCCAGCAGGTATGATTCCCTTCCCTTAGGTTTTCACACACTTTCAAGAGGTTGTCTTTAGTGTATTTATTTATGATTGGATGCAGGTCCCTGACTTGCAATCCTCTTGCCTGGTGTACTCTCCTGCCAGGACTTTGCAGCATTCAACTTTTCTTTTGGGTGTGGGTCTCCAAACTCACAATCACTTTGGGCTAGGCTACTCTTCTCCCAGGACTTACATTCGTTGTTCTATGTCTCGTTGGGCAGTAGGTCTACAGACTTGCAGGGGGCTGGCTGGTATACTCTCCTGCTAGGAGTTATTCTCTGTATTCTCTCTGTCTTTAGGTGCAGTTCTCCAGACTCAAAACAGGCTGCCTGGTCTACTTTCCTGCCAGGACATATTCCACAGACAATAATTCAGTTCTGTCCAACATTTGGTCCTTGTCCTCTTTGCTTTGCCTTAAAGGCACCCAGTGTCCCAATTCCCACGTTTGGGTTCACCCAGTAAGTTGCTCTGCTTTCTATTGACATTTGGTACATGCCACGTGTTGCCCTGCTGTCCCATATCCCTTCCTTGGGCTCACTGGTATTGCTTGGCTGATTCTGCGTCCTATGCGCTTCTCCCTTTCTCCAGCTGGGCAGTCTTTCTTTCTTGTTGCCGACTCCTCTGTCCTATGGTGTTCGACATGCCGTGAGCTCCATTCATCAGCCTTCGTTGCTGTTGGTCTGCATGTGGCAAACTCTCCCCCTCTGGATCTCTCAAGAAAGCACCAGTAAAATGGCTTCTGTTTCCGGGTGCAGCTGCTCTGCTTTTCGTCTCCTGACGTGTGTCAGTAAAAGTAGGATTCCATCTCTCTTGTGGTGACAGGATTTTAAATGTCCCGGCACCAATTGGATGTTTCCAACCACTAGAGCGTGCTTCTGATTCCAGGACTTTAGCTCTCTGCATTTCTCCCCTGCTCCTGCTCATCTTAGTTTTTTGGTAAAAGTTGTCAAGAGGAGTTCTGCTGTCAGTATGAGGTGCTTGAACTGGTTCAACATCCCAATAGGCAATCACAGTGTATGCACTTAGGAGGATGTCATACCCTGAGTGGAAAGGGGATACCATGCTCCTTCCAATAAGTCTCTTTCCCCCCATAAGGATCCCCTTTCCCCATATGGTTCTCCCTCAGGCAGCCATCCCCAGGGTTGGGATCAGGTAGCAGCTGCCCTTTCCTAGCAATATGGGAAGAGTGTTTCCCCAGAGAAGGAGTGATGACATTGCTGGATTCATCACAGGGAGCAAAAGAATCCTTTTCAAAAATACATTTTCGGCCATGCGTAAAGATGGAGTATTAATATGGGCCCAAATATCAGAGCCATATAGGGCTGATGCCTTTGCCTGCGACCTGTAAACCTCAAGGGCCAGTGTAACTGAGCCCCCACCATGAAACACCAGTATGGAGGTTAAGTAGCTGTAAGCCACAAGTGGAATTTCTTGCACAAACAGATGCCCACATAATCATACCAAGAAACCTGTATGAGTCCGACATCCCCAACGCCTACATGTACAGCTTTATTTTTAGAGTTCGTTGGGCTGATGAGCATCACTTTCGTCTTGCTTAAATGTATTTCCAGCCCCAGCACTTCTCATTTTTGGGCAAAACAATGCAGTGATGCTCGTAAACCTACTGTTCTGGTCGACAGTAGTACGGCATCATCCGCAAAGAATAGTGCCAGAATTCTTGTCTTCCCTAATCTTGGGGGGTCATGACCGGATTCGACAAGTTCTTCAATAAACACAATTAAAGTATGTACAGTTCAGCAGGGGCACCAAGAAGCATCCTTGCCTTGCGCCTCTTGCAGCATCTAGAGGACTAGTTACATCCCCAGCCAAGCTCCAGCGGACTACCGCCCGCTGAGGTGCTAGAATATACGCTTTAGGGTGGCTTCAGAAGATTTTCTGGTATTGTCCTTTGATATCAGGACATGCCACAGTATCTTTCTGGGCCAACTGTCAAAGGGAGTCTTCAGGTCGACAAAAACTGCATACAGTGTTGTCTTTGTTGGTACTATATTTATTTTCCCAATCAAATGTAAGTGGAAATCTTGGTCCATTGGGCACAACACAGACTGGAATCCTGCCTGCACATGGTTAAGCAATCCTTCGGAATCAATCCAGTGCTGAAGAGTTGCCAGAGTGCTTTGGTGAACATTTCCCCAGAAACGTCCAATTAGGATATCAGACGATAGTTTGCAGGCTTTTCCCTCCTACCCTTTTTATAAATGGTGACTATTTCAGCAGTCTGCCAAGAACTATGGGTCGTATTCATAGCTAGCATCGCGTAAAGGGTTTGAGTCAGGACTGGAACCCACATTTTAGGTTCTCCCTTGAACAAGTAGACTGGAACTTTATCGGGTCCTGCCGCTTTCCTGCCCATCGGAGATTTACCTCCTTTAGTGTGAACTTGAGGGACGGACCCCTAGGTAGTACGATCCCCCGGCTGTTAACTGGAATATTGAGTCGAGGGTTGCATCATCATGGGGGTCCTTATACAGAGCATCAAAATGGCTGTGCCATGAATCCAGAGTTATGCAGCCCTGTAACACTGTTTCACCCTCAAGGTCGCTATCTGTGACTGATTTCCAGAAAATGGCTGAATCACCCATTTTGGCAGCCTCCAACATTTTATCACATTCATTTCTCATGGATACGCTTTAATATCCTTGATTAAATGATTTTAGTTACACCTTAAGACACAAAGGTAATCCCTATCAACGTTTTGGTTCAATTTTAGGTAGAGAAGTAAAGCTTCCTTGGCCTTCCTACAAGTACTGTTGCACCAGGCCTCTTATCATATAGCACTCTCCATGGTTATAGATGTATTTATTTATTTATATATGTATTGCATATTTATAAGGCGCCTGTACACAATGTGTTTCCAGGTGCCACAAGATAGAAGGGCTACAGGGGGGGTAGAGGGGGACAAGGGGAATAGAATAACAATAACGGTCCTACTAGGTCTTGTGACATTCGGATCGTGCAAGTGCATCAGTAAAAGGTGCAGAGGGCCAGATATGAGGGTGAAAGTGAGGGGACAGAGGCAGGAGGGCCAGGGGATAGGCAAGTGCTATGGGGAGTCTAGGGTGCAATTTCAGGGAAAGGGGGGTTAACCGGACTGGTTGGGGGTGCCAACCATCAGGCTGGTCAGAGAGGGACCAGGAGAGCAAGTGCTACGGTTGGGCGGGTGCTGAAGCAGACTGGAAGAGGGGGGCTTGGAGCCCTGTAAAACTCATAAGGGACCAGGCTGTCAGTCACAGCAGAGAGCAGGGGGAATTAGCACGGGAAGGCAAGAGGGAAGGAAGAAGAGAAAAGCAGGGTCTTGATCTGCTTACGGAACGTGTGCAAATCCAGCTCAAGTCTAAGAGAGGCAGGGAGGCTGTCACAGAGGGAGGCTCCTGCCGAAGCTAGAGATCTACCCCCCACTCTCTGCTTCGAGAAATGATGGATCTGCCGGGATTTGGACATAGAGGACTGGAGTGATCTAGCCGGGAGGTATTTAGGGAGAGCCAGTTGGATATAGCAGGGTCCCAGGACCCAGAAAGCCTTGTGGATGATTCAGAGGGTCTTGTATTAGATCCTTGCAGCAACTGGGAGCCAGTGTAGTGATATTAGGGCTGGAGAGATGCAGTCCCTGGACTCGAGGCCAAGGATAAGTCTCACAGTTCTTTTCTGGATTAGTTTCCGGGGGCACAGAGAAGAAAGAGGCAGATTGAGGCTGGGTCAGTTGCAGTAGTCCAGCCTGGAGAGGACCAGAGCTCTTGAAACATTGAGCTTCTGGGGGAAGGTGAGGAAAGGAAGAATGCCCCTGAGGAGGTGGAGCTGGAAGTTGGTTTTAAGGGGGTGGGGGCAAGGAGGGCAGCCAGAGAGTGGGAGGGAAAGAGAGTGCAGGTGTCCCAATGAGAAGTATCTCTGTTTTACTGGCATTGAGGCAGAGATCATTGGTCATGCACCATGCCTGAATAGCGGTCAGGCAGTCAAGTATGAGAGAGGAAGAAACAAAAGAAGTGGAGCGGAGCTTGAAGGAAAGCTGTGTGTCATCAGCATAACACTGGAAGAGAGGGGAGAAGGTGGAGATCAAATGGGCAATCTAAATGTTAAAGAGCCACAGCATTAGAATAGATCCCTGAGGGATGCCGGAAGTAGAGTGAGAGGTGGAGGAAAGGGCCCAGTTGCACCTGGAAAGAACGGTTAGATAGGAAGGAGGCCAGCCAAGCCATTGCCTGGTCTGTGATGCCGAATGTATCATGGAAATGATTTATGAGGGTGGCATGATTGACTGTGTCAAAGCAAGAGGAAATACCAAGGAGGACGAGAGTGGAAGGGGAGTTGCAATCAATATTTGAGAGAAAGTAATCAAGGGTATTCAGGAGAGAAGTTTCCATGCCTCTGGATGCTTTGAAGCCAGACTGGTGGTCATCGAGACAGCCAACAGATTCAGTGTGGTGGTTCAGTTGGGGGATGACCAACTTCTCCAAGAGTTTGCCCAGGAAATGGGTGATGGAGATAGGGCGATAGTTAGCCGGGCAGGAAGGGTCAGCAGATGGCTTTTTTAGGAGATGGTGCATGAGGGAGTGCTTGAGGGGTAGTGTAAAAGTGCCCGTGGCAAAAGAGTGATTACAGAAATCAGTCAATACAGGGGTGAGAGAGGAGATGTTGTCCTTGATGGTTCTGGAAGAGAAGGGGAGCACCTGTTTGGAGGAGACTTTCATAGAGCACCCCAGCTGGTGCAATGGGAGAGAAAGAGGAGAGTAAGGGGAAAAGAGAGAGAGTGGCCAAGGGAGGCAAGGGGAGGGGGGTTGGGAGAGGAGAAGAGGAGAGAGAGGACAGGATGTTCTGGTGGTTAAGTGGGAGGCCATTGAGTTGCAGAGGGCCTGGGAGGGTGGAAGAGAGGAGGAAACTGCAGTAGGATTGGCAAGTTCATTACAGATTTTGAAAAGTTCTGCCATGTTATTGGAGGCCCCGGACATGTGGGCTTGGACATGGGCCCTCTTCTTAGAGCCAATGGAAAGTCGGTTATTGCCTTTGGAGCAGGCGGCAGGCAAGTTTGTCAGAGGATGTGTAAGTGGCCTGCCACTTCCGCTCAGCAACTCTGCACTTCTTATTCAGAGCGGCCAGGTCAGAGTCATACCAGGAATTTCACTTGGAGGCAAGCTTCATGCGGAACCTCATGACAGGGCCAAGGATGTCCAGGGCATTAGAGATGGAGAGATTAATGTTATGAAGAGCTGAGTCAGAATGAGAGTCAATAGAAGGGGTAGGAGGGGGAATGAAGGTGGGAGCAAATTCAGTGACTGGTGATGGAGAAGGAAGCTGGCAGTGGATGCTGAGGCATAGCGGGGAGCCTGAGAGTTCCAGGTGGGACGAGAGAAGAGCATGATCGGACTATTATAGAGGTGTAGTGAGAGGTTTAGCGATAGGGATGTCTGCGGCAATGAGCACATCCAAGGTATGTCTGCCTGAGTGTTTGGGACCAGATGGAATAATTGTGAGGGAAAGTGAGTCACAGAGGTCACTGAGGAGTACAGAGGCCGCATCAGGAGAGTCAAGATGAATGTTGAAGTCTCTGAGGAGGAGAATCTTGGAGGCAGAGGATAGAAGAGGAGAGGTCAGCCCATTCAAAGAGGAAACGGGAGATCGGTCCACGGGGCCTAATAATGGTGGCAAGGGTGAGGAATAAGGTAGGAGAGACCGCAACCCTCCAGACGAGGCATTCAAGGGAAGAGTAGGATTGAGTGGGTCTAATAGTAGCAGGGACCCATTCAGGGAAAATAAGGGCCACTTCGCCCCCAGAACAGTTTGGCCTGGGATTGGAGAGGATCTTGTCGCAATCAGGGAGAAGAGTGTCAAAAGCAGTGATGGAGCTGGCTTTGAACCACGTCTCAGTGAGAGTGAGGATGTCAAGGTCAAGGTCTTCTAGGAGGTGACAGATGTCAGAGTGTTTGACAGCAGAGCGAGAGTAAAGGGTAGCTAAGTGAAACTGGTTGCCACCTTTTAAGGTCTTCCGAGGAGGGTTACAGGGGCAGTGTACCACCCTCTGAGGAGACACGGAGGCCAGAGGGCTGGTGAAGAGGGGAGAGAAAGGAGAGGGAGGAAGTCAGTGAGAGACGGGAGGTGCCTATCCAGAAGGTGGAGATTGGGATGAGAGCTTTGGGCCATGATAGTGCCATTCAGATAGAAATAAAGATGTGGGTGCACTCCTATTGTCAAAAAGCAAATGATAATGCAAAGATTCAATGTGGTTAATTGTAATTTGTAAGGTGCAGGGAGAAAAAATGGTCCTGGCACAGAACCACTACTATGCAAAAAGACAAGATGATGAGAATCCAGATTGGAACCCTCCCGTCCCCTGCACACTATAGTATCCCGTCATAAGACGGTTAAGGATTAAATTCTAACTATAAACATACCCAGTGTTATACATATCAAGTATAAATCGCAAGTGTTTTTGTAGTTAAAAAACTAAAGGTGTTTAATCAACATGCAATATCTTTCACATAGATGTACAGAAGTCCATTATATTTGGCTGACGCGTTTCGAGATTGCTTTCTCTTCTTCTTGAGCCTAATTGCACTGCGGACAGACAATAGAAAGAGAAATAGCATAAGTATGCTAGTGTACATTGGTATTCACCTTGCATCTATAGAGTCGCCAAGTGATTACATATTACATTAAATTGGTATCCACCATGTTAGCATAAGTATCTGGTATATGGAGCGGGTCTACCCCTCATGGCGCTTGGTTAACAAGTATATAATGCTAATACAATCTGGTTCCACCATTAATGGGTGAGGAAGAGAAAGGCAAAAGGACAGAGACCATATGGGGAGTCCATAGGTCAGGAGAAGGGACAGTAAAGTGGATGTCAGTGATAGTCTGCATGGAGGAAGCATTCACATAGGTGTCTGCAATTGGCAGATCTAGGTTAGAGGCCAGGAGACGTTTCTTAAACTTTTTTCTTGCAGGCTTTTGAAGAGAGGGAGGATAGGAGATAGAATAGCAGCTAGAGTAGATAGGGAAGATGGAGAGCACCATGAGGGTGTAGAGGAAGAAGCCCAAGGGAGGGAGAGGGAAGAAAGGCTGTGCAGAGCATGAAAGAACGCACCAGGTGGCCTAGCAGCCAAGCAGGTACAGAAGAGGCATTTACATTTTAATAAAGGAAAATGTAGCAAATCAACAATGGCACAAAGTATGTAGAAATGCCTAGATTTGAAGTGCACACAATGCAAGGAATAGCAGCAAATCAGCAAGGGCACACAGTATGTAAAATGCCTAGATTTTAAGGATAATATAATAAACAATTGGTTATTTATAATTAAGCGCAGATCGGGGAGCGAACCTGTGTTGCTCTACATCGTCTTGCTTCCAAGGCAAGTGCGTTGCCCCTGAGCTATCCTCCCAAGGACACCCAGTATGTAAAAATGCCTAGATTTGGGGTGCACATAATGTGGGGAATAGGAGCAAATCAGCAAGGGCAGAGAGTATGTAAATATGCCTAGGGTTGAAGTACACACAATGTGGGGAATAATAGCAAATCAGCAAGGGCACACAGTATTTGAAAATACCTAGGTTTGAGGTTCGCACCATATGAGGATTAACACCAAATCGACCAGGGCAACAGCGTATGAAGAGGCCTAGATTAGAAGTTAATATAAAGGCCTGAAATGCTAGCATTTAAAATACCTAAACAATGTCACAGAATTCAAACAACCATGCTGTAGAGTGACAAAAACATCCACAAAGGATAATTAGGTTAACAACAGGGAAATGCCCATGTAGGCAGTGGAGGCAGGATTCAAAAAGCCAAAGTGGTCTAGAAGAGAAGAGTCAGCATTTAGTAGAGGAGAGCACCACAGGTGGAACAACGAATTTCTGAATGTAACGTGTGCAATGCACATAAGATGTGGAGAGTGAAAAGGTAGGCAGAGCATGCCTAGGTATCGAGTAAGGATTGGGCCCAGGGACAGGTCGTCACACCGAGGAAGGGAGTGTAAGCTCAGAGGAAGAACTGGGTGGGTGAAAGATGGGCAAGGCTCACAAGGAGTGTGACCCAGAGCGTGTAAGAACTGAAAAGTTAACAGGCATTGGTGACAGGCCCCCAAGAGCCTGTAGATGGGTGATCGATGCTTGTGGGGCAGCAGGAGTTCATGGCAGCACTGTGGCCATGGCCGGACATGCCAGACAGCGGCCTTAGTGTGGGCCCTGCTGCTGGGGGCCGGCCCAACCTACCAGCTCCTCGGTTGGCCATAAATCACAAACAGCCCAATCAAGAAGCCCGTAGGGCAGGCTCAGGAGAATTCACATAGGCACACAAGTGCCTGATGTAGCGGCGGCCATCTTCTAATGGATCTTGATGCCAGAAAGTAGACAAAGCACCAAAGGCCTTACCTTCCTAGCAAGGGGGGACATCCCTTGTTCGAGTTTGTCAGCGGATAAACACTGCAGGATGCAGTTGGGATAAGCCATCCAGCCGTCTCAACTTATGGGTAGAAAATGAAAAGGAGCATAGGCCAGACACTGGCCTCAGTGTGGGCCTTGGTGCTCGGGCCAGCTCAGCCTGCCAGCTCACTGGTTGTCCAGAAAACGCAAGCAGAGCCCAATCAATAAGCCTGAAGGGTGGGCTCAGGAGAGTTCACACAGGCACACGAGTAGTGGCAGCCATCTTCAGATGGATCTTGATGGCCAGAAAGTAGACAAAACACCGAAGGCCTCACCTGCCATTCGAGTTTGTCGGCAGATAAACGCTGGAGGATTTTGGGTTAAGGCATCCAGCCATCTCATCTCATGGATAGAAATGGTAACCAGGGCTTGAATACTATTGATCATCTTATTGAATACCAAAATTGCTTTTCTATCCAAGCAAGCACTAGAGCACAACTGTTCTATATGCCCTATAATGGTCCCATAAATATCAGGGATACAATTCCTTGATTCCAAGTTTGCCCATTTAATTGATCGGCGAGCATGGCCTCTTACAGTTATGGCAGTTGTATCAGGAGAGCTCTGGGTCTTTATCTCATTTTAGCCTTCAACGTTAGTACTATATGCTGTGGTCACTTTCATGACACTCAATGACCTAGAAGCCGTTGACCTGTGCCAATCATAGGCCCCAAATAATGCATATTAAATCCTAGATCCCCTATTTGGAGCCTGTAATATGTATTTGGGTGGCTGATCTTTTAGAAAAAGTCTCAATACAAGCTCGTAATTCAAGATTGTACATAATTTGAGCGACATCAACCACACTGGCTTGAGTTCCAACAGATGGATCTGCTTCCAGATGGGGAATGCCCCAGGCTTCATCCTGGTCTGTCCAATGCCCATCTAGCTACCTCAGAGGTTCCATTTGGACATTAAAGTCCCCCTTAACAATGAGCTGAAATGACCCAGGTTTGTTATGCTCCCAGTTGAACACACACTCTTGTAGCATGGCAACGGTGCAGGATGCTTTGTGGACATCTGGTCTATTATATGTGTTAAATAATAATAAACAGCAACTATCTGGAGTTCTTAACACTTATTGCTGTAAGTCAAATGAGTAAGTGTCAAGCTGCTCAGTGGCCCAGTCAAGTACACCTTCGAACCAAGTCAAGAGCCCCTAGAAGGTCTTCCCCAAAGCCGTTTCTGGGCCTTTATGTAGAAGGACAAGTATCCTTGGATTTCAAGCTGATCTGCCACCCACGTTTCTTGGAGGCAAATAACATTAAATCTCTCCAAGAACTTGCACCAGTTGCTGTCAACAAGATGTTTTTTAGCCCCAGCTAAATTCCAGGACATTAACTTATAAACTTGGTAAAGTGCGGGTCCATGGTGCTAGTGATCCATTTTAGTCAGTTAACTCCCTCTAGTCCTTCCATTTCCACCAAACTTTATGTTTTGGAGGTCCCTAGAGGAGGTTTCTCTTCTATTTATTAAATGTTGTTGATCTGTAACTGGCCCCAGTACCCCACCCATATTTAAGCAGGTCTCCTGTGGTAAGTGTTGCAGGTTGTTAGGTTTGATAATAATATTCAATCCAAGGGGTGGATATGTACTGAGTTCTATCGAAAGCCGCCCCTGCAAAGCCATCCTTCCTTGAGGTATAGCTGAATGTAGTCATCAGGGCCATTAGGTATATGTTGGTGTCTACAATGGGTTATGTCTTCTTGGATCACAGAAACACAGCCTTTTTTGTGGCAAATCAAATGTATTGTCTTGTGTTCCTTTTTCCTACTCCCGCTATGGCCCCTCAAGAGGCTAAATATGTCATCAACCCTCCCATGGCTAGCCCATTGGTCATTTTGGCCTCGAATTATTGGTTTAGTCAGGACATTATTAGGTGGGGGATGGAAATTGACCAGTCGGCCTACACTTGTACTTCCCTTGTGTTTCCCTTGTGTTTCTTTATAATATCTGTGATTGGCCTAGCCCACTCCATTGTATCCTGGGTATTTGAGCCCCTTGGCCAATATCAGTGGTGGGACCCTTACTTTTGCCTTCTATGGCCATTCCCTTTGGGGCTGCGTTTTTATGCTCTAAGTTTACACCTGAGCTTTCTAGCCCTGAGACATATCCACCTTTTCCCGCAGACAGCTCACAGAATCCTTTAATTTATAAACAATGTCCTTTAGCGATTTTAATTTAGCAACCAATTCAATCTGCGTCTTCATTTATGTTTTCAGATACAGTCCTCATACCCCGCTCTTCCTCTTTCTTCTCTCCCTTAGGTCTTTTGATCAATGGCATTTTATATCCTGCAGCTACCTTTTCAGTAGCGGGATCCCTACAACCTTCAGTTCTATCCTCTCCAGTCTCATATGGAGAAGAAACAGTAGGCTGTATACATTTCAAATTCTTGCCCCTGACACTGTTCCTCATTGCCATTTTTTTCCATAATGCGCAACATCTTTTCCCTTTTTGTCCCATTCTTGGTTGCCTGCAGTATAATGTACATCTGCTCCAATATCAGGGTACTGAAAGACCACCACCCCCTTTGGCCAGAACACAGTATATTTTTCAGTCGCTTGCGCCCGTTCTATACAATATTTTTGTATTTTGTCTTTCTCTGTCATGTGACTCTGACACATTGGGCCTCATTACAAGTTTGCCAGTACAGTAGCAACAGTACTGGTAAGCTTGCCGGTACCGTTGTTACTGTACCAGCAAACTACGAGTTCTGCTCGCAGGTTCCTTTTCGCTCGCCAGGTCTGACCTGGCGGGCGGACCGGCACTGCGTGCTGACCATGCCGGTTCCACTGACACCATTCTGAATCGTGTCGGTGCATCCGGCCTTTCCGTTCCCATTGATCCCTATGGAGCTCGAATGGGAATGGGGACCATTTTTTACCAGCGCCCGGAATTAGCAGTAATTGCCCATTCCCGGGCACCCGTAAAAAAATGACTTGTTTTACCGGCACAGCTACCGCGGAAGTCGTAATGAGGCCCATTATCTCTAATGGTACCATCATAAAATATAGGGCACGTACTTCGAAAGGAGAAAAATGTCCTGCACATCCCTTTTCCTTCACCTAAGAAAAAAGTACCTGGTGGCTCCTGTTTTTTCACCAAAGCAAAAAGATGCTTGGCGGATTCCTTAGACAAATCACAATTTATTTATTTATTTATTTATTTTTACATTTGTATAGCGCACATATAGCCTGGAGGCATTATGGCACTGTTACTTGTGGCATGCTTAGTTTCATAAAGGTTACATACATGAGCTGACAATGTCATCACCATCGCAAACCTGCTGGGTGGATCCCTTTTAAATATTTAATTCCCTTTGTACCTCGTTCTCTGTCTTCTCAACTATTTCGAAACACAGGTTTCTCCCCCCAATGCCTTCACCCCCCCCACCCCCATTTCTCCATCCCCGTTACACACCACTCTGAGTTTCCCAGACTTTCAGCAAAACACTTGATGTCTGGCTTACCTTATCTTAAGCTTTCAAAAACTCTGAGGGCAAAGCACCAGTAGATGGCATCTCGGAGGCAGAGATGATCACGGATGGCTGCAGAATCCCTGGGCTCCTATCGTGGTCCACCAAATATGTTACAGGAAAATCTATCAAGGAACACAAAATAATGTAAGACAGGGTCATCACAGTCGACCAGGAGGTTTGTTTAACCATACACAGCTAAACAAAAATTACAAGGTTTGTGGTCAGCAGATCTTGCACATGAAAGCAAAACTTGGTTCACAACGATTTACAAGTAGCCCAGGATTAACAAAACAATCGCCGATCAAATTCTCAGTTTGCTTGGTCAACTTCTCACTTTGCTTGGCCACGTCAGGAAGGACTCTCCATGAATTTGTTACTTTACACAAATACAGCTGTGCTGATGAGGAGCAGACCTTGTGTCGCCGTTCCCAACCCAAAAACATTACATCACCTGCTTCTTGTGCCCAAAATGAATGCCAGCACAGAGGAGACACTAAGCAAAATCAGAATGGCACCCAAGTAATTAAAAACAGCTGCCAACTACATCCCAACATTTAAAATCTAGTCGTCTTTATTTTGTATTTCTCCTTTCAAAGATCAAAGATCTACCTAAAACAGCGAAAACAGGGCGGGCGAGAATACATCCTGATTGTAAACCATTGTATTGTGAGTACTTATTTTCCTAAAGAATACATCTGTAATTTCACCCAGGTGAAAGTGCGCCCAGCAACCAAAATATTCAGGAGATCAGGTGTACTCTCCATAATGTGTTATTTTTCCTGTCAATGAGACCTATCAACCGGATTGCATATTCTAGAAAGATGTACACAACACATTTTCCTTTGCGTGTACTGCAGTATTTCTCATATAGGCTTTTCATTGCTATGCAGTTTTCAATTGTTCGTTTTGTAATGCCTATTAGTTCTAATGGGATAACACCTTTCTGTAGCGACCAATCCTGAAAGGCCCTTCTAAGATATATTTAGGGAAGCCTTTTACACAGGCATCCAACAGCACAATTGGTGCATAGTCGGCGCGGTTGTCTCTCTTGTAAATTATAAGAATGACACTGCCCCTACAACACTCTGGTACATTTCCAAATAGAGGAGTCAATAAGGGAAGTCACAAGTCCACATTGTGTTGCACTTGATAGAGATAACGTCTGTTCCCTGTGCTGTAGAGGGATTCCAAACTTTATTTTCTTAGCTGTTGGGGGTGCTCTTGTAATATAATCGTCTTGCATCTTGGAATTTGCAGGTTATTTTATCATGTGTATAATATAGGGCTGACATATATTGGATTCAGGCATCCTCATTTTTTGGACACGCGTGGATCTGCAGAAATACGCCTTGTAGATATCCAGAAAGTCTGGGGGTGGTTGCTCTGTCTGGCTGTAACAAGGCCATACTACAATAGACCTTTTTGTAATGACGTTTTCTCCATAATGAGAGCTTTACAACTATTACAATGAGCTTTCAGCTTAACGAAAGAGGCTGAGTCGGAGGTCAAATAAGTACTCCTGATCATGCCATTTCATTTCCACCATTCTGCTTGCACTTCATCAGCAAATCAAGGGCAATTTTCCTCTTCAAATAATAACCTGGATCATGCTTATGCTGAGAGTCATACCATTCTATCCTTATAGAAGACATGGTGATACACTGCATTAGCGTTCCAAGTCCCACAGACATCTCCATCAGATGGTAGCCACAACAGAAAAGGAGTAACCATAATCTGTGCTTTACAATCCCTTCACACACAAAGACAGCACTGCCACAGCCAGTAGGTCTGACTTTGCAAATGTAGAGGATACGCCTTTTTGTCTGTCTACATTTACAAGGCCAGAACTATTGACTTTGCCAATGCCTGTTTATTACTGCCTCCACCAAGTAGCTTCATTATGTATGTACTGGGCGATCTGCTGGGTCTGTGAAGAGTAGAAAGTCCCACGGCTCTCTGTCAGCCACACATACTGTTCTTCCTCCTTGTTATACATTTTAGTTTATGCATTAATAATCACCACTGGTAAGTCTCTACGCCCTGCCTTCTACTGTCTTTATTGGTTAGCTCAAGCACCTTTATATGGGGTTGGTGACGATTTGGCCAACATGAACAGAACTTGCTTACAAATAATAAAAACACTCTCTCACTCCACCAAGAGTATTGCGCTGCTGTCTAGAAAGTCAAGGCCAATGCTGGCCCCCTCCTGTTGTAAAGTGCTCTGCTGATCCTGGGCACGTTTTGTGACATAAACAATACAAATAAATAAAATACATTTCTTCCTAGCTCATATCAGTGAATTGTGTTTAGGTTTATCTCACAGGCATAGGGGACTGTAAGATAGTCACAGTGCAAGGGAAAGGAAATGGCAAACAGAGAGGAGAGACATACTACGATTGTTTTAACATTGTGAATTTTCCCTGCATGGCCACCGGACCCTTTATGCAGGGTTTGAGCAAGTGTGCACTTCATACCGGGGACCATCACCTTGTAGCATCACATAAATCAGGTATGGGTTCTTTCATTTGTCTTTCGACTTTTACAGAGGCAATGGCGGCTGGTGAATGTTTTAATTGGAGGTGTGTTAATATTTCCCCTGAATATGCGGGATTGACCAAGACTAGTGAGGAAGCCTTTACCAAGTAAGGTGCTTGGGATGGGGATGGGGGGTTATCCCCCGCACACATTTTTTAAATACTGAGTTAAAATCATGCATTTTTAGCACACTTTCTGTGAAAAATTGACTAAAAAGCCAGTTTGCTATCCACCTTTCCCAGTTGAAGCCAGCCCAGAGCACTTTGGAGCACTTCCCCTGGGCTGGCGTTGGCTCCTCCATAATGGGCAACAGGTGGATCAATGCCCCGTTGCCCATTATGGAGAAGCAGCCACTGTTCAGAACTAAATAATCTCCCAAAACATATAGAGCATAGCATGAAAGGTTTGATTAGTGGTGTCAGAAAGCAGCAATACATTGTTACAATATGAACACTATGAATGGCATAATGGCTATTGAAAAACGGCCGAATGCAAACAAGGATTGTTGATGTCTGAATGTTTCTATTGAAGAATCATAGCCCACACCAGGGGGCTCTATTTTGTGGTACCCTCGTAGGAACAGCTGCCCAAGTAAGTAGCCCAGATCTGAAGGCAACAGCCTCTAAAAAGAGCAAACATCACCTAGCACAAAACAGAGCCCAATGCTAAGGGTTCTTGTGCTACGAGAGCAGGTGAACAGGGGTGGACTGGCCTATAGGGAACTCTGGAGATTTCACGGTAGGCCTCTGCACCCTGGGCCTCATTTGTGTGGTATTTTCAAATGTTCTTATAGGGAAAGTGGTTGGGCTGGCTGAAAATGTGTAATATGTGACCACTTTGAATACTTCTTCCAGGGCCTGTTACAAGGGAAAAAGGACGTCACCCCTTTAAGGTAAGAGGCTCCAACAGGAAAGGGGGAGCCGGGGAGGAAGGGAAGGGAAGGGGACAAGTTAGTAATGGTATGATGAATAAAGGAGTAAGAAGCACAACAACAGTGTCCGCGTCTCGTATTATCTGGTGCGTAGCTCAGACATAACTGGCGACGAGGCGCCACAACCCACTGAGCCAAATCCACAGTGTGGGGTGAAGTTAGCGGTAAGGAGGACCGCTTGAGGACGCAGGTGGCTGAAGGAGGCAGCCAGCAAAGGAGCCAAGGCATGTGCTGCCGACAGAAGAGGATCGCACAATGTAGGACAACAGGAGAAGTCAGATGGAGCCGTGCGACGGTGCGTACGGTAGACCACAGAAGAAGAAGGTACATCGTGGTGCAACGGATGGCACCGGTGAGAAAGACGGCCTGCGAGGCACAGAGAGGAACACAAGGACTCTACAACAAGCACCCGGTGTTAGGGAGAATTCTCATTTATAGCTAATTTCCCTTACCTAGTGAGTCCCTCAGCAGCTTTGCTGGATTTCTGGGGTTTATTTCTTTCCACCTAGGACAGATGAGCTGGTGGATAAACTTGGTGCCTCAGCACATTTGACCTGACCTCAGGCTATTGGCAAATAGCTCTGACGGACCTTGCCAAGGAGAAAACTGCATTCTCCACCCCAGCAGGCCTCTACCAGTTTAAGGTAATGCCTTTTGGACTAAAGAATGCACCTGCTACATTTCAGAGGATAGTCAATCAAGTTCTGAATGGATGGAGGACTTCTGCATAGCATACTTGGATGACATTGCAGTGTTCAGCCCTACGTGGAAAGAACATATTGATCACTTAGGGTATGTTTTGCAGGCTCTTCAGCAGGCCCATCTGTGAAGTAAATGTCAAATTGGTCAGAGTCAAGCGGTCTACCTTGGACATGAGGTAGAAGGAGGTGAAATATGGCCATTGCCTAGCAAAGTACAGGCTGTATAAGACTGGGCTACCCCTACTGCTCAAACTCAAGTGAAGGCCTTCCTAGGTCTCACTGGGTACTACAGGAACTTCATAGAGAACAATGGGACCATAGTTTCTCCCCTGAATGTTATCTCCTCTCCCAAATTTCCTAAAAAGGTCAGATGGAATGAGGAGTACACTCAAGCCTTTGAAGGCCTGAAGAAAGCCCTTTGTCAAGCTCCAGTCCTAAGAGCTCCTGACTACCACCAACCCTTCATTGTGCAAACTGATGCTTCAAATACAGGTATAGGTGCAGTCCTTAGTCAACTGGATGAGAAAGGTAGAGAACATCTCATTTGTTTCATCAGCAGGAAGGTGGGCAACAATAGAATGTGAATGTTTTGCTGTTGTGTGGTCACTGAAGAAGTTTAGATCATACCTGTATGGATCTACTTTCATTATTCAGACTGACCACCAACCCTTGAGATGGCTGATGCAAATGAAAGGGGAAAACCCTATACTACTAAGATGGTCAATCTGCCTGCAAGGGTTTGATTTTACCATTGAGCACAGAGAAGGAAGTCACCACCAACATGCCGATGGTCTCTCTAGGATTTTTTTAACCGACTAGAGGTAAGAGATCCATCCAGGAGTGGATTAAATCCCCCTGTCCTTTAGTCTGGGGGGGGTGAGTGTTAGGGAGAATTCTCATTTATGGCTAATTTCCCTTACCTAGTGAGTCCCTCAGCAGCTTTGCAAGATTTGCAGGATTTCTGGGGTTTATTTTTTCCCACCTAGTAAGAGTGTGAGCCTTTTTCCCACGCAGTGTATTTTTAGTGTGTGTTGTACTTTTCGTGCTCATGGGCTATGGGGTGTCACCAACTCCCTAGGCATCATCTTTTTACTTGTGTCTCACACAGCACCTTTAGTGCAGTGACACAGGGATGTCTTTAAGACTTCCCTTGTGAACTCCATTTCTGGGGATGACTACTGTCCCCCAGAAACATGTAAAGTCACCATTTGCTTTACTAGTCCTTTTAAAATACAGATCCAGTACAAACCATCTTACAATGGAGTACATGAGGGGAATATCTTTCCCCTGTCCTTCAGTAACTCAAGGGGCACTTTGTGTCCCCCTTCCCAACTCGACATGGTTGGTGGCAGTGGTAACTATCATTTGTACACAGATTCCTGTGTTAATGTTCTGGCTGTGGTGACAGACTCAAACATAAAACCCGCTACCCCATATCATTTTTATCTTGGGTCCTAGCGTGGTTTTTCACCATTTCATGTTGGAAAGGTCTTTCTTGTTGTTCGCTTTTTGCGCCAAACCAGGTTTGGTTTCTTTGTTCGCCGTCCTTCAGCAAGAAGCCCTCCTTTGGCGTCTGGGTGTCTAGGTGGGCTGAATGTGAGGGAGGGGTTTAGTAACCCCCTGCAGAGGGACTCCTTAGAAAGCCAAGTCACACTCTGTGTCACTTGGCTGAGGTGGTTGTCCGGGCCGGACAACCCCCTTGCTGTGTAATTGACAGCCAGGCTGTGTGAATGGGGGATCTTGGCATAAAAGGCAGGACTCTTGGGCTGGACATCAGAGTCGTCACTGGAACTACAAGAACCAAAGAGAAGCGGAGAAGAAGACGGCTGCTGCAACTCCTGGATCCTGGTGAAGCCCTGCTGCAGTCCTGAGCTATCTACCATTCAACGACAGAGAAGATCCAGTCCGGAGTCTTCTTCCCTTGAGCCTGGGGGGATCAACCAGCTCACCTTTAACAGCCAGAGAATCCTCTTCTGGGTCAAAATTGCTGCACACAGGTGTGGTGTTCCAGATAGCCATCAGAAGAGCCCTCACCTGTTTTTAAGGAGTGCACCTTTTATTCATTGTTGCTTTGCTGCTGCTGGCCTCATCCCTGGGTAGTGCAGATCGCTCCAGACGTCCTCCTTCTTGTCCCCACGACTGAAGCTTCAGGAACCGTGAGTCTTCAGGAACAACTGCCATAGCACCAGCTTTCTTCATCCGAATAAGGTACTGTGTCCATTTGGTCGTTCTCTCCGTCCGACCTTGAGGAATCGGGGTGAACCCTTTTCCTTTCCGAAGGCTTGTCCTTTCTTCCTTCTGTTTTATAACTTTTGCTTCCCTTTTGACAATACCTAGTACTCCTGGCACACTTTAATCATGAACTGTTCTAACCGTGTGATCCTCAACAACAGAGCCCCTGCTCCATTTGACACTGGTGCAGGCCTATTGACTTTTATCTGCCTCTTAGAAAACATCCACTGATTCTATTGCCTTGACAAAGTATTGCCTATGATTTTTTTACCTACTATTCATTTGTTTTAATTCTATGTGCTACGTTTGTTTGACTTCGAGTGTATTTCTTCTCGCGGGCAAGCGTTATTTTCGTAACACCAAACTGTCATTACCGTCAAAAAGTGATTGCGTATTAACTCCACAGTAACGTCTTTGTTTCGAAACACTGGTCTGTCAAATTCTAATGTACTTACCTTGAATTGACCTGAACAAGAGGAATTGATTGTGAGCAGTATATTTAGAGTGTGGTTTTATTTTATAGAAGTGAAGTGTTTTGTCAACAGATGGTTTCAAAATAAATGTACTTATTTTTTTAACCAGAAACCTTGAGTCAGTGTTTGTTTGAGTCACAGTAATTGTAGTCCTTTGTGTAATCTCTACTACTGCTCATTTGCTCTTCAGATAAGTCTGGCTGCTCAGCCATCGCTACCACTTTACTGTGTAGTACAGGCTTGTACCAAAGGTGAAATTGTACTATCACTTGTGGTCTTAATTATATGTAGTGTTCCCTAAGGGTACTGCATATGATTCTGCCTAACACCCGGTAAAGGCGGAAAGGGGCGCATGAGGAAGCAACAGCGAAAGGGGAGCATGAGGAAGCAACGGCCTACACAGAGGTGTCAAGAGAGCGGATAGACACAGAGGACCAATGGATACGCCCGCCACCAGGCCGCGTTCACACACACCACGTGGCACCTCTGCACGATCCCTCTAGAACGCGAGGATCAGAAAAAAAACAGGACGCACATCACTCATGCCACGTGGTCCCCCCACATGATCCCAATAGAACGCGAGGATCAGAGAAAAAAAAACATAACAAACTCTACGCCCTGTGCCACTACGAAGATGTGGAAATATAATAACAAACACTTGTGATGCCAACGTTACGGGAAGGCTGCCAAACACACTACAACACGTGGGTACACACTGCAGCACGTGCAACCCCAGCCTCACAAGAAAGGGAGAGGGGACAACAAAGCAAAAGACAGCAGCAGGGACAAATCCCTCGACAACACACTCTGCCCGCACCACCAAAGACAGGGGCTACACACTCGTGGGAGGAGAGGCACACCCGGCCCCACGTGTGGATCAACAAAACAAGGCAGCCCACTTACATTGGCTGCAACAAACGACAAGGAGACCAAGATCACGTGCAGTGGAAACCGGACACACGCCACCATTCACAATAGACTCACTCACCTAAGAAATGTCACAAGGTGCAGAAGTTGATGCAGGGGTCAACCCCACATACCCGGTGTCCTTTCTACGATGCCCCAATCCATTCACACTAGAGCCCTAAGAAGACCAGGGCCAGAGATGGCAGGAGTGGATGGAAGAGTTTGAAGAGCTCCATGAGGGCAGTAGGGAACCAAGATGCACCCAACGAAATAGAATTGTTTACAAACCTTGCAAGGAAGGAGATGAAAGGGATAATAAAAACCATCCCGCCCCAGGAGAAATCGACATATAAACTTCTCACAACCGTAATTAATGGGAAGTTAGTAGCCCTTCCTAAAAGAGACTTCAAAAGGTACACTTTCAACCAGGGCACACAAATGCCCCAAGAGACGATTGGCCAATTCATGCTCCAACTCCAGAGGAAGACAACATACTGCGACTTCACAAATTTTTATGGCGACAAAACCATCAGGCTGAGAGTAATAGAAGGATGCATATCCTCTCAATTCAAGAAACACCTACTAAAGAAACCACTCCCGCTACAGGAGGTAGCAGAACTTGCAAGGGTGTATGAAAGAGTCGATGTGCAAGCCGCCAACATAGAAAATCCGAAGAAAACTGACACTGTGGCTGCCATCAGCACCATCCCACAGGGACAATCCAGATACCCCAGCACAACACCTCATCAACAAACATGGAACAGCAATCGTCAGCCCCCAGCAGAGTGACAATTTTATAGGTGTGGCTTCGAATTTCCCCACAAGGGCCAGTGCCCAGCTATTGGACACATGTGCATGAGGTGCGGCCAGGAGAATCACTTCCAAATCATGTGCTGAGAGAAAACACCACTACTACTTGCATACAGACCTCCCCCACAGCCGATGCCTAACAGGAGATATGAACCATCAAGAACACCCGACCCGTGCCCATGCCTAGAGATGGACAGCAGGAGAACCGATCCAAACAGAAACATGGCAACATGCTCGACCCATCCAGGGTTCATAAGGGCAGTGGAAAAGTTGAATGTCGACCCGACTGGGAGACACCCGGAGACATCAGAATACCTTTTCCACACACAACCAAATCAAGTGGAGGACCAAATATTTGCAAGAAAATACACCACGGGTGACCCGTATGAAAACCCTCCCGCAGAAGATGAACCATCAACAACAGAGCCTTACTACGAATATGACAGATTTAGCAGAGAATATGACTGGCTGATCTATGACACCTCATATGACAGTGCTGCACCGAAAGTAACAGTGCAGATGGGGGGATTACACACCCCATTCCTTATCAATACAGGAGCCACCGTGAACGTCATGAACGAAAGAACATATCACACCATTGCTGGAGCCTATCCACTACAGCCGTTCCGTCCCGGGCTCACATCTTCCAGTGGGAAGCAACAGCCTCTCTACAATCCAAAGGTCAATTCTTTCGTGACCTGGTGCACCAAGGATGAGGCACACCAGCCGTGATTCACATCATACACAGCCCATAACAGGGAGATGGCTTCTCAGCTACAAGATGGCCACCACGCTGGGTCTCATATGACCAATCTGAGCCAGTACAGAGCCTCCTGCCAAACCCCCAAGCCCTATATACACTCTTGCAACAAGAGTTGGACTTTGCTGAATTGAAAGTAATGTTCCCAGAACTGTTCACAGGAGTGGGAATGCTGAGAGACACCGTTATCAGACTCCACATTGACCCAGCAGTGAGACCAGTGCCACAACACCCTCAGAGAATTGTGTTTCACCTACAAGCACAAGTGACGCACAAACTGCGGCTCCTCGTAGAAAACAACATCATTAAGAGAGTCGACGGGCTCACCCCATGGGTGTCCCCCTTAGTAGTGGTACCCAAATCCAATGGACGCCTACGCCTCTGCATGGACATGCGGATTCCCAACACCACAATCCAGAGGAAGAGAAACCCAGGACCAAACATTGAAGATATGCTGGTAAGACTAAACCAGGCTACCCGGTTCTCCAAGTTAGATCTGAGCCAAGGTTATCACCAGCTAGTCATCGATCCGGCCTCAAGACCCATAACCACATTCACAACACACGAAGGACTGTTCCACTACAATCAGCTCAATTTTGGGATATCATCTGCGGCCGAGATATTTCAGGAAACAATACGCAGATTGATTGCACTCATTATGAATGCCTTCAACTACAGTTATGATATTTTAGTGTTTGGCGTCAGCCAGGAACTGCACAATGACGCTTTAAAGCAGGTGTGCAACATCCTACATAAATCCGGCCTCACCCTCAATGGACAAAAATGCACCATCAATAAACGCAGTCCAAGCTTCTTCGGCCACACATTCTCCGACCAAGGAATCAGGGCCGACCCCGACAAGATCAGCACCATTGTGAACCTAGCGGCCTCGAATGGCATGGCAGAACTGTGCTCCTTCCTAGGAATGGCGGGATACTGTGCCTGCTATTTGCCACACTATGCAACACTCACCAACCCACTATGGCAACTCCTTAAGAAGGACTTCTCCTTCGAATTAGACAAACACTGTCAGCAGGCTTTCTGTACCATCAATCAAGAACTGGCCAGCAACTGCCAACTGGCCTATTTCAACCCCAACTGGGACTTTGAGATCACCGTCGATGCCAGCCCCGTGGGGCTAGGGACCCTACTCGCCCAGAAAGATTCGAACAATGAAAACGACACAAAGGTGGTTGCCTGTGCCAGCAGAGCGCTTACCACCATCGAACAAGTGTACTCCCAGGCTGAACGCGAAAGCCTAGCGGCAGTCTGGCATTGGACAGACGTTCGTCCTCATCACAGACCATCAGGCTCTCCTCTCCCTGTTCGGGAAACCCCAAGACCAATATGCCCCAGTGCATAGAACTATGGGGCATCAGGTTACAAGAGTACGATTATACCATCGTCCACAAAACCGGGGGCAAGGCCATGCCAACAGACCGCTAATCGCAACACCCCGGAGGACCAGCGGAGAACAGCATGGAACATGAAGCAGAGGCTTACATCGCATATTTATCCCTCAATGCCCTACCTCCCGCCATCACAAGTAACCTCTTCTCTGACAGAAGTAAAGCAGATCCCAACATACAAGCGGCAATCCAGCTGATGAATGCCAACAGGTGTGTTACCTTATTACCGAACAATTCACGACCGGGGAGGTGGACAGGAGGGACCTGCAGAGAATGGCAAAGATTCACAAATAACTTGCCACGACGGACCAAGGGACACTCCTGTGAGGAAATCGCCTAGTGGCCCTCAAGACCCTAAGGAAAGCCCTGGTAATCATCGCACACAAAGGCCACAGGGGGGTCGCCAACACAAAACAGATACTACAAAACCAAGTGTGGTTCCCATACATTGACACGATAGTAGAGGACACTCTAAGGCACTGCACACCGTGCCAAGTAACGGAAGCAAACAGCCTCCCAAGCCTGCTACAAATAGTACCCTTATCAGAAGGCCCCTGGCAAATAGCAGCGCTGGACTTCTATGGACCTCTGGAAGTAGGAGGCCATCTACTAGTGGCCATTGACGAATATTCATGCTTTCCCCTCGTAACGCGTGTCCAGTTCACGGCGTTCCAACAAGTGGTGGGAGTAATAGATGAACTGTTTAGTGAGTGGGGAGTCCCTAACATGGTAAAAAACAGATAAAGGCCCGCCATTTCAGGGTCAAGACATTCAGATGTTTGCGGCACACCTTGGGTTCCACCACCAAAGGATCACACCACTATGGCCGCAAGCCAACGGCATGGTGGAACGGTTCATGGCCACTATAAAAAGGACACACCAGAAAGCAGCCGCAGATCTGATGTCAATGCCCCAAGCCATCTCCCAAATGCTGAAGAGCTACAGGAACACACCTCATGAAACAACTGGAAGGCACCCACTGAACTCATGATAAAATACAAACCGAGGACTCAGCTACCACAGCTCGAAGACTACACCCCAGCCGAAGATGCAGAAATCAGAAAACGAGAAGCTGAGAAAAGGAGGAAAGAGTGGACAGACCGGAAAAGAAAGGCCATAGAACCACAATGAAGTCGTACTCGTCAGGCAGAAGAAACAAAAGAAAATGAACACGAGATACAGCCCCGAGCCACTGCTGGTCACAGACATCAAAGGACCGATGGTCAAAGCCATGGGAGAAGATGGGATAATCACCCGAAATGCATCCTTTTTCCGCAAACTATCCCAAGAGGACTCTGATGAAGACCCACACTTGACAGAAGAAGAGGAAGCAGAAACCCAAAGAGAGGGGATTGTGGCCTCCCACCAAGAGCATCAGAAGGAGAGACCAGCGAATCACCAGGCGGCCCACAGCGAAACATACAGAGGCCCCCTCACCTCATCAAACAGATGTAGGCCATGAGCTTCCCTGATAAGCAAGGGGGGGGGGTGTTACGAAGGAAAAAGGACGCAAACCCTTTAAGGGAAGAGGCTCCAACAGGAAAGGGGAAGCCACGGAGGAAGCGAAGGGGAGGGCATGAGGGAGGGACAAGTTAGTAATGGTATGATGAATAGAGGAGTAAGAAGCACGACAACCGTGTCCGCGTCTTGTATTATCTTGTCCGTAGCTCGGACATAACAGGGCCTCTTTTGGTTCCCAGTCCACCCTTGCAGGTGAATGAGGGCAGCCTCACCTGGGCTTTCCTATGGCACAGCCCATCCCATTCAAGTCTTCTTAGCCAGTGCCCAGTGTGCAAAAATCACAAAGGCAAACTGTACAGTCGGTAAGAGCCTCCATTCCAAGCTTGCTGATTGGCTAGAGATGTGGAAGCCGTGAGAAGCGACGAATGCAGGCTTCTAATGTGGTTAGAGTCTGTATTTCACAGTTTCTGCTTCTCTAAAAAAAAGAAAACATGCCTTAATTTCTGTCGTTCCTATCAGCCATGCCCCTGTTTCTGCCTCAGGGCGGATGGTAAATAAAAGGAGGTGCTGCCTCTGTCAGGGAACTCAAAGGCCCTGGGACACACGTGTTCCATTCGCCATGTTAATGGCTTTCAGTGCCCTCTTGCTCTCTCGAAGACTAGAAGTGCCTTTCACCACAACGATCTACAATTGGCTTTGGAATGCAGCATTTTCCAGTGATTTGTTGCTAGGCGAAAAGGAAAAAAAAAACAGTTAAAGCGGACAAGTTACAAAAATAAAGGACAAAGGTTAACATATTGTCCTCAGAATCTCAAAATCGTAGAAAGGCACGAGAGAACTAGTTAGTAAAATTCATGAATTCTTCTGCCCACCTATTCTGTAATTTAGCATCATGGGAAGTGAGGAAAAATGCAATATGTTAGTGGAGATTTTTTTTTTTTTATATAAAAAGAAAAGATACTGCCGAGAAGAGGAGAACATTAACTCCCTCTCGAAGCAATAATGCAGCTCTAAGCCCTGTCGTTGATGACACTATTTTTTTTTCTTTCTGAGTTCAATAACTTGAGTAGTTTTCAAGGGAAGAGGCTCCAACAGGAAAGTCCTGATTATTTATATTTAATACAGCATGTAGCGGAGGAAAAAGCTGGCCTGTAGCATTTCAGGAAAATATGATATAGCTGTCCTTAGTGTAGGGAGAGTAGCTCAGGGGCAACGTGCTCGCCTCGAAAACAAAACGACACGGAGCTCTACAGGTTCAATACCCAGGTCCGCACTTAGAAACCTCTAGGTATTAAGCGCGTTATAAATAACCAATCATATCATACATGTTGTGAAAAAATTATAAATAACCAATCATATCATACTTGTTGTGAAAAAATTATAAATAACCAATCATATCATACTTGTTGTGAAAAGGTTTGCCATCCTATCGTTTAAGTCTTGTGAGTGCTGCTGGGCATCTTGCGCAATTGTTCTTCCTCCAACTTTTCCAGTTCGCCTCACATTGCTGGTACCAACTTTTGTAGATGTCCTATTTTCTTCTTAAACTCCACCTTAAAATATTTGCAAGGCTCTCCAAGCACTGAATGCGATTGAATTCAATGAATGGGCTGGTTTCTTCACCCCCACACCCCATCTTCTCCAGACCCTTGGTTTCTAGATCTCCATGCAACAGAGCTTCTAGTTCTTCCCCACACTATTTTGCTTGCCTTATATGCTCTGTGTTCGGTATTTTTAGTGTAGTGGTATTTTCACAATGCATTAAAGGGTGTCTTCACCTGGGATCCTCTTGTTTGGCTTGAGTGTTTTCCACCAGGGGTGTTGCTAGGTCTGGAAAAGATCTGGAAAATGCATTACAGCCTGAGCAGCATTGTGGCGCTTCTCCCCAGTTTTCGTGATGGTATAAAGATGTTGTGCTAGCTGCAAGTTATTGCCTCATGTCCTGAGACTGTACAGAAAATTGGTCAAATAGCAATAAAGATGAAGGACCAGAAATAAATACTTGCTGAGGAACCAATCATAAGCAAACCAGTAGTCTTTACTAAATACATTGTAAGTGTGCAAGCACGAGTACAATTGGTCCTTCATCTGGAAAAGGTCTGGGGCTACGAAAATGTTGGGACTGTTGAGACTCTGGGCTCGCTAGCCTTTTGGTTGTAGCCACTGCATATCTATCCAGGGCTAGAACAAAATACTCAAGGGACAGCTCTGTTTTCCACTGTTCCTCAAGCACTCAGTGATCTTTCTCAGAGTGCCAAAGACTTATACAACTCTTCGGGGGGCGCCCGAGAGCCCGGCTAAGATGGCCACGAGCCTGTGAGCTCTCCGACACCCTGAAATATCCAGAGAATATTTATGGTTCCCCCCGCTGAGTTTAGCCCTGCGATCGGGGTGTCACTGTCTGCAGATGCTGCCCTTGTGCGGGTGAAGTCTTAAGGGCCCCCGAGTCTGGGGGGATCCATTTAGGAACGACTGGGAGAGGACACGTTGCGTACTGGAGGCAACTGTCGGTGTGCCGGTGGCTACGTTCGGCTGCTGCTGAGGGGCCCTACGAGGGAGTCTGGAGCCGTGGCTTGGGTGATCTCGCCGAGTGGAGGTGTTCGGAGGAGGGGCTCGCAGGAGGCTCGCTGTTCCCGGGGTGTGTGTCCGCGCGGGAGAGGAGGAGCCCAACCTCTCTTGGCTGCTCAATCATCAGAGCTGCCCGCTGTGGCCGGTATCTGGTAGGCGGATCGGGCGCCCCGGAATGTTTCGGAGGGGGTCACCTGCAGACTGCAAACACGATCTGGAGGAGAGGGCGTGCTGAGCGGCTGGGTCTCATCGGGGCAGCCGCTTCAACATTAAGCTTACCGGCAGGGATCGTCTGGTGGCGGTGAGTGCTGGCCTCTGTGTCTCTCCCTGCCTGGACTCCCGGATTGCATCGGCGGACTAGCAGGGAGAGCGGGGGCAGCTGGGCTCCCCTAGGACTAGAGGAGAGGAGTGCGCGTGAGAGGGGTGAGCCTGCAAGGGGACCGGCGCCCGGGGGAGGGAGGCAGCACGGGACACGGCCCAGCGCAGGGCTCCATAGCCGGCCAATACACTCAGAGCAGTGTCCCTCCCAGCGGTGCAGCACTTTAGTGAATTCAGGCATCCCCCAACAACGTGACCTGTTTCATCAATACAGGAGCTATACACATCATTGCTGGCCCAACTCATTCCACAACCTAGCGGCGCAGTGAGAGGAATGGATGTTTATAGCTCACTGGCACCTTCCTAATTTCACAGTGGGCCTATACTAGTGCAGATAGTATGGCAAGTCCTGTCCCACGGCACCTGGAGGTTGGACATCCAGGAGTCGCCCCCTTGAGGAGAGCTGAGCAAGTGGGGGAATGTCCAGGTCTGGCAAAGGTGGTCGACAGCAACAATCTAAGCTGCGGCTTGATAGGCTGACTCAGGCTATTGCTGGGGAGCATATAGAGAAATCTTGTGAAACACAAACTCCGCCCGGGGTTGATCCTTCAGGGGCCTTCCAGGACATTAAGATAATGTTCAACCAACTCCAGTCTAGTATCCAGGCCCTGGATGGGAAAATGGATACGCTAATTTGTAAAGTGGATCACATGCAGGTGAGGCTAGATAAACATGATGAGCGGCTGGATGAATTGGAAGGAAGGGTCTCGACTGCTGAAGATGAATCCACCTCCCTCGTCAAAGACATGACATCGGTGAAAAAGGCACTTAAAGAACTGTCGGTTAAGCAGGATGAGTTGGAATCATGCTCCAGAAGGAACAATCTTTGGATAGTTGGGGTTTCGGAAACGGTGGATCAGAGAAACATGGAACCATTGGTGGAAGATATGATCAAGGAGGCGCTCGGTGTGGAAGGCTTTTCAAACACATACATAGTAGAAAGAGTGCATCGAATACCTTCGGGAAGGAGGCCGGTCCCTGGGGCACCCCCTTGACCGATCATTGCGCGGATGTTAAATTATCGAGACTGGGATACTGCCCTCCGCAAGGCCCGCGAAAAGGGTACTGTGACTTATAGAGGTGACACAATTCGATTTTTTCCTGACTTCTCGGACAGGGTCCAGGCTTCCAGGAGGACATTTATGGACGTGAAGAGACAGCTGCGGGAACGGGGGATGAGATATGCTATGCTGTTCCCGGTGAAACTCCATATAGAACACGAAGGCAAAGCCTTGTTCTTTCAGACCCCAGAGGAGGCCAACAGGCTTTTGAGTATGCAGCCAAGGCGCCCTCAGCAGCGAGTGAATAATGACTAAGAATGTCATGGGGGCTTCATATCCTTTTATGATACAATGTTTTAACGGTTTACAGTGGGCCCCAGGCGTGGGGGTCACCACAGTTTTCCATGTGGTGTAAGGGGTGTAAGGGTGTCTGGGCTTCGAGTGGCTCCTCAGGCGGAAGCTATAAAGAGGTCTGATGTGCAGATCTCAGTTGTGCAGTTGTGGGGTTCATCAAAGGGGAGGGGGAGGGGTCATATGTTCACTGACAAGTTGGGGTTGTTGGTGGGTGTGGTGGGTGTGTGGGATGTTTTACCCATCCAGCCAAGCCCTACCATAAAACTGTGCAGTACTGGCATTGAAAACATCATGATGGCCAGAACTCCCCATAGAGTGCACAGGGAAAACATGAAGAATAGGCTGCCACCCATTTTTGCCTATGTTGTGAGCACAGGAGGGCACTGCCTAAAACCACCATTGGGCTACACACACAGTAGCCTGAAACCATTGGGAATGGCAATGCTGAGTGCCAAAAGCAAACCAGAACTGTGGGGAATTCATTTTCTTAATAACAAAAATGGATGCAGTACCGGTGCTCACCACTATCAGAAAGCCAGCGTTTTAAAACCACCAGACTTTTGTGTAAAACTGAACAAATGAACCGAAACCAGGCCAAGGAAAGACTTGCTAAGAGGTGGATACAATGTAAAACTATATTCTGAAATGACTTGAAGGAAGTAATTATTTAATGTATATATAAAAATAGCTGCATGTAAGTTGGATTTGAATGTAGAAAACTGGGAACTAAAGTGACATTTAGCTGAATTCTGCCTTACAACTACCCCCGACAGGAGTTGAACTGGCTCAACAACTCTTCCCAGGCCTGGCCTCATCCTGCTGGCCCCACCAAAAGGAGATGACACCTCTCTGATTAGATTAGGGGAGGGGCACCTACAGAACTTTGGGCAGAGACACAAAACAATGCACTGTCCTGGGCTCAGGCAAATGTTATATTGGGGGGGTCGTAAAATAGCTTCCTCTTGGGAGAAACTGGGAGGGGCAGTGCCTCTGCTAGCAGCTGAGCTTGGGGGAAGTGGATAAACCAGTTATTCCACCCTGGGATTTTTCCGTGCACATTTTAAAAGGTGATAGGACCCTGTGGGATGTTCTTGGGGATAGTAGCGGAAAAAAGGTTGTTACTCCAAATGTATGCATGTTAAAAATCTGATACTTTATCATCTGTAACCCATATCCCTGGTGCACATTTGTGTAAAATCTGGAAAGGTTTAGAGGTCGTTATCTGGATGAAAAGGGGAGAATTCTGTCATAAGTGGACACAACATCATACAAAGACAGGGATTGGATGGTTTGGTGCTACAGAAAATATGTTAACTGGACCCATAATATTAGGAAAATGGTACATAGATAAATATGTATTTGGATCAGAAATAGATTTGTGTGCAATTTGACAAGGGGAGATTCCTCTGACCATAAAACCTACAGCATCACTCTGACACTCCATTTCTTCCCACCAATCAAGGGAGAGAGGAAAGCTTGGCCAATGAGAAGTGAGAGGGGCAGGCTTAGCTAGACCCAGGCACACAACCATTTTCAAAACACATAAAAAGGGCCACTGAAACCCAGGTAGGGATTCACTTTCCACTTTCTTGCGGGACCCTTTGCCGGGAGACTCCAGACTTCACATCCATCAACCTCCAGAGACCAGAGATCCAGAGAGACCAGAGATCCAGAGAGACCAGAGATCCAGAGAGACCAGAACTGTGCAGTGCTGTGAGCAGAACCAGTGCTTGACAGACCCAGAGAGCAGAGCTGACCCAGATAGCCGGAACTTCAGAACCACCCGCCGGAAGTCCCGTCCAACCTGACCAGACCTTGACGGCTTATTTCAAAAATATAGTGTGAGTACTCACTGTGCCAAAACCAATCTCTTAGTTTAAAATAATCTAATCCAAACTATTTTAGCCTATTAGAACTGTCTCCTAGAATCGTGTCATTCTGTCATCTTTAAAACTGAAAACTGTCATCTGTCATTCTGAGCTTTAAAATTTCAAAAACTACTTTCACAAAATTGTCTGTATCTCCGGAACCGTTTGTGCTAGGAACGAGATTTAACTTTCATCTTAAAGCTAAGATTCTAGGCTTTCCAACGAACCAACTCCTTACAGTGCCTCCATAATTACGCTCAACGCGCGCGAGTAAATTTGCCGCGATTTGACATTTTGCACAATTTCAGCCACGTGTAAAAATCAGCAGCTTCTTGCTTTCCTTTGCTAAAATTCGTTTTAACCTTCTAGTTGCACATAGAGAATTGCTAAAGTGAGCCTGAACTAATATAAACTAGATATCACCCACCCTGAACCTGTAGAGGGAATTAAAAGCATTTTTAGCACATTTCTCACTTCATTGTCATCACATTCAAAGCATTGTGGGCCTGTGTTTCAAACCTCTACCTGTTTTCCTCTAAGTTTGCTGGGGGGGAACTGCATTTCGTATTGCATTTTGTTGGGATTCTTGAAGACTGTGTGCTCTCCTTCCATTTCTTACATTGCATAGGTGGGGGAGTGAATTGTCAAGGAAAAGTGATTACATTGTCTTTTGTTGAAGCCATATCAAGTTATTTTCTGTACTGCATTTCATTCATCATTGCGTTTCCTTGAACCATATAAAGCATTCTTTCCCACCTTATTCTTCTGTTCCTATTCATAAGTTACCTCTTGCTGATTACTGCTCATATTCACAAGTGTAATATCCATTATCAATTTATTTATAGAAGTGTGATATATATATATGTTGTTTAAATTTTCAAATAAACCTTTTAATTTGCAAAACAGACCTACTTCTTGGCTCAGTGGGGTCAGGGGGATTCTAAGAGAGGGGTGTTATATAAGGATTGTCATCCAGAGTACATGAACTGGACCTAAAAATATATCAATAAGGGTTTCCCTCAGTATCCCAGACTAGGCATTGACTTAGCTGTAGTGTTGAAGTGAAGCCGCTTAACAGAGTGGGGGCTCGTCCGGGATATTCTGGGTTAGATTTACCATTTGTGCAGCTTAATACAGTGTGCCAACTGACCGGATACACATATCTGGTTAGATCACCACGCTGTTTTACAATGTGAAAGCACCCCTCAAAGGAACGCTCTAAGGAGATGGTCTGTTTTGCAAAATAAAATACAAACTTCTGTAAGTCAGGAAGGAACTCAAATTCCAGAATGACGACACTGGTAGACATCAAAATAGCCAGAGAGCACTTCTTACATAAGCTATTTGTGAGAGGCGAGTGGACTCATCAGGACCACACGGTCTGGTTGCAGGCAATCGCGCAACAGGTCACTGAAACAGGGTCAGATATATGGAGAGATCAGGGTCCTTTAGATGTGGCCCTGAGTGAATTATATATGGCTCCTGAAGCCAAAGATGAACATAATAAGATTGCCAGGATAGCGGCATATTTGTACCTATATATGGGAGCCATGCAGGACAAATGTGCTGAAGGCCAAGATCTGGCAAATAGGCAACAGATGGCGTTAGAAAAGGCCCAATCTGACCTGGACTCTTCTGAGCAGAGGCTGCTCAGGAGCCAGGAGTCAGAAAATGACAGCAGACAGTACATCACTAAAATAAAGGAGGATATGGATACGCTGCAACAGGAAAAGGCTGATCAGGATACCAGATTTCTGGCCTTGCAGAAGGAGTACCAAGAAGGTTTGGACTCCCTACTGCAGAGCCAGAAAAAGCTGGACCAACAACTGGACTTCAACAGGGCATGCACAGAGCAGGTAGCCACCCTGCAAATTCGATTAGACACAGAGAAAGAGGAAAGCAATAAATTGATTCTGAAAGACCTGGATACCCAGGCAGAGTTTGATCAGGAGCGCCAGAAAGCTGGTGCCTTCCAAAGGCAAAGGGACGACCTGGCGGCACAGATGCAGGCTCTTAGTCAGGGAAGGGATACCTTAGGTCAGGAAGTCTGCCACTTAAAAAGGAAAATGGAAGAAAATCACCTGGCCCTCCAGGGACTGGGTGACCTCCAAAAAGAACACCAGAACTTGTTAGAGCACACCAGGAGGGTGGAGGATGGTCTGGCAAGAAAGGAGCAGGCCAATAGGGACACAGCACAGGAGGTAACCCTCCTGCAGCAAAGACTGGCCCAGTACTCCAGGACTAAACAGGAGGCACAGAGAGAGAATGAGGCTCTCTGCCAGCACAATGATAGGCTCCAGCAACAGGTAGCGATGAAGGAGAGACTGATAGAGTCTAGTAAGGCCTTAACTGAGGAACTGAAAGCGCAGGCTCTTGCATTGCAACAGGGAGCCAGGGCGGATAGAGATGAGGTTCGCTGGGAAAGAGAAAATCCTGAGCATAACCTCAGGAGCCCTAGTGCCAGAGGCCTTCTCCTCTACCAGTCCCTGGACTCTGCCACCCCCATGTTCCCTGGTGCACATGAGCACGGGGCCACAGGGATGGCAGATTACTATCCAGCTAAAAGTATGGGGCTCATAGGCCAGTACCACCCAGGAATGGAGGGGCGGGCATCCGGGTATGGGCACCCAAGCACAGTGCAATTTAGTGGGGAACCCCAGGATAGTAGGCCCACTAAGGGCATTCTGAAAACCTTTGCCCAGTTAGGTCAGTGGGGGGGATATCCATCAAATCCTGGCAGCAAGGAGGGATCTGAAGACTCCTCTGAGCGTCACAGTACACAGGAGACCAGGTCCCCACATTCTGCCAGCCATTCCCAGGCTCGCAGAATCCGGGAAAACCTGGAAGATCAGACAGGCACCTCTGGGAGCAGCGCTTCTGAGTCGGAGGATGAATGGACCAGGGTTACCCGAACCAAAAAGGCCAATAAGGCAAAAAGGGCCTTGCTTAAGGACCCATTGAAACAAATAAAGGCATTAAGGAGTGTCATCATGCCTTATCATAAGAACGCCAAGTATTCTGTTTGGGAACATGAGCAAATGATGGAGACTTTCCATTTGAAGGACAGCCAAAGCTGTATTCAAAATGTAAAGTGGACCTTCTCACCAGAATACTCCAGTTTCTTTGCGGGGCTGGAGGATCAAAACCATTCAAGGTGGTCCACATACAGGGCGGCCATCTTGAAACATTTTTCTGTGCACAGAAATCCTCAATAGGCTCGCAAAGCAGCCTACAATTTGCAATGTGGGGAGGATCAGGCCCCACAAGAATTTGTGCAGGAGTTAAAGCGTGCTTTTGCACAGACTACAAAAAGGGTGCGCACAGACAGCAAAGAGTTTGTTAATACTTTTTTCCCTGCCTTGCCCAAATACATCATGACCCAGCTAGTGAGAGATTTTCACGAGAAGAGGTCACTAGACTGGGTCATTGAACAGGCTACCCGGATCTATGAGGTGCAGAAGCCCATAGAAAATAAAAATAATGCGCAGAAAACACCCCTGCTGCTGCCAAGGTGGAGGAGGTAAAGGTTGCCCCCGTTTTAGATTTGGAGATGGGGAGGCCTAAAAACCTGCCTGCACCAAATAATTCACGGCCCAGAAGGCCCTCGGGCCAGTCACAGACAGGCAGTCGAGTAGGTAGTCCCACAAATGGGGTCCCTCGCTCCCCTGATTATGTAAGTCCCCGCTACAAGGGAAACTGACCCATCCTGGGTTATGTGTGGACTCCTCCAGCCCAAGGGGGGGGATCCAGGCAAGCAGCTGGCCCAGGGAACTTCCCTCCTAACGTCCCCCAGGAGGGCAGAAATTCACCAAACCCTGGGCAGAATTTGTTCCCCAGGTATCCACCCAACTTCCAGCCCCAAAATCATCCATCCTTCTTTCCCCAATTCCCTGAGCCCAGACAACCTAATCCGGGAGAGGGGAGGCCAAGGGTGGAGGGGTACCCAAATCTTCCCAATCCGGGTATTACCAGAGAAGGGATTGCTACCCTTCCCGGGATCAGCCCAGGGGAGAAAATAGAGCCCTGTATCAGCCTGAGCGGGTTTCACAACTTGAGCGCCAGGTCCAAAATATGGCACGAGATCTGGGTCACATACTGAGGGCTCAACAGAATCCTCAGATGAGCATACCACCGCAGAATGCCCCAAACTCTGGACCTGGTGCTCCAGAACAATGACGGGGGCAGCACCCCGATATCCCACCGGTTCCCAGGGAGGAGGCACAAGGGGAAGGGGGGGTGTAAAGCCTTGGAGGAAGCTTCCTTCCCAACTTGTAAACAGCCCCTGGAAAACCAGGAACCGGAAACAAAATCTCCTGCCCCTGAAAGCCTGCCTCCCAAGGAGCAGAGGGGGGTAGGAGAAACAAAGGACCCAAACAGACCCACTTTGTGGAGGAGGTACAGGTCTTCCAATTTGAGGGAGAGGGATCCTCAGAAGATCCTGGGGAAAGGATCTTCTCCTTCAGAGATGGGGGAACTCCTCCCAAGGAAAAATGGGTCCCAAGGGATGCCAATTCAGACTGGGGAGATGTGGAGACTGAGCTACCACCGCCCATCATCTCATCCCAGAACCGACAATACCAAAATCCCATGGGTCAAACCCATCCTGATGACTGCCTCCAAAAAGGGGGGGGGGGGGCGACCCAGAACCCGAAACCATTTTCAGTTGCCAACTTTTTCTTTCAGATTCCCCAGGCTCTCCACAGAATTCTGCCCAAATCTCTTCGCTAGCAATGTCCAAAACCAGAATGTTAGCCCACCAGTTGTCCAAAAATGTGCATTATCTGTGCCCCCATGAGGAGAAGGAGGGAAGATATTATGCCCCGGTACAAGTACAGGGGCAGGGTACAATTTCGGCACTGGTGGACACTGGATCCCAAGCTACCCTTCTGTCCAGAAGGCCCTTTGATGAACTGAATTTAGGAAGGGGAGAGAATTATCGTATTCCTCTCACCTCTCTTCCTGGAAAACTCCAGAACTTTGATGGGAAGGAAATTCCCGTCGAGGGGACGGCAGATTTGGACATCAAAATTGGGCGACACAAGGTGAAACATCCGGTCATAGTAGTAACTCCAGAGGGCACCCCTTGTTTACTAGGGAATGACCTCCTGAGAAGGTTGTCACCCCTAATAGATTGTGTAAACAAGGTCCTCTGGACCCAAACTAGCCGACCAATAAAATTAAAACAGAGTGTCAACCATGTTAGTTTAAACGGCACCTGCCACATGGCTGAACAAAAATCTGACCAAGTAGAATTTCACTTCCAGAACAACCAAATTCCAGACGTGACAGTAATAGCAGTAGGACAACAGACTGGTGGTGGGGGGTCCTCTCTATTTCTGAAAATCAACCTTCCTTCCAGTTTAAGGTGGTATTCCAAACTGGGAGGAAACACTCTGAAATTCTTTACCAATCCACAATTAGACACTCCCACTCCTATAGTCCAGAAAGATGTGAAATCAGCTAAGAGCCTGGCTGATATTCAGCAAATTGGAGAGCAGTTGTTCATCCCTGTTCAGTTAAATGATGGAAAGGACTCTGTTCTCGCCCGAGTGTGTGTGAACAGCGGTAAGAGCTTCATCAGCGAAGCCATGTTCCGCCAACTCCCAAAAGATCCAGCCATTCCCACATTCAAACTGATAGACAAATGGGAAATGGAGCTGGAAGCACCTAATTCCAAACATCTCCTGCCAAGCAGGTGTATGCTCAAAATCTCCATTGGCAACAAGAGCATAGTCCATAATTGTTGGGTCGTGCGAGACGTCACTGCCGCCTTTTACTTAGGCAGTGACATTCTCAATCGCTTTGCCATTAGTTTGGACCTAATAAACTTCAAAGCTTGGTCCCGATTAGCGGATAATCCCATGGGCTTTGATGATCCAGAAAAAGCATTTAGGTCAGCTCAATTGCTACCTTATGTAGTTGAAATTCAGATCAAAGAGGAAGTCACCATCCCAGAAAGGACCCGACAATTCTCCCTGGAAGTGAAAGTTAAAAGAGGACAAAAATTGAAAAACCCTGATGCTTATATTTATCTAAATGCTTCTCTCCAACAGCAAGGGTAAGGGGTAAACCCAACACCATTAGTCAACATAGAACATGACACCATTCCAATAGAGGTGGATAACAGCGACTTAAAGAGTATTACTCTAGCCGCAGGCACCATTGTTGGAATGGCGGTTGATGACCGACATTTCTCCATTGATTTAGGAAATGAACTGTTAGGACCAATCCCCAAGGACTGTTTTGACAGTGACAGTGATGACAACACAACACCAGACAGGATTTTCACCCGGCATGGGCGGAACTTCCTGGTGTACACTTCTTGCCCTTATGGTAAGGAAGATGTGACTTGTGACTTCAGAAGGGATGAGGTGATTTTCCAGGTCCATGAGGGCTGCCTTTCCCACCTGAAGCCTCCATTCCAAATCAGCACTCTGACCAGGGACTTCTCCACCCAGCTGGAGGAGGCCGCTGAGATAGCCAAACCAGAAGTCTTTCCCAGCTTCAGGCAGATGGTGGAAGAGAGGGTCAACCTAGCTGATGCCTGCGGGACTCTGGAACAGAAGCAAAAGTTGAAACAAGTTTTCTTGGATTTCCAAGATCTCTTTGCGGTAGACTCATATGACTGTGGTCGCACCGACATCCACACCACAACAATTCCCACGGACCCTGGAATGACTCCAGTGTTTGTGAAGCAATATCATTTGCCTCTCGCATCCATGGAGTCCCTTACTGAAATAATTAAGAACCTTGAGTCCCGGGGAATAATCCGTCCAGTACACAGCACCTTCAATAATCCGGTGCTGGGAATATTGAAGCCAAACGGCCAGTGGAGACTCTGCGCCGACCTTAAGGAGCTCAACAAACGGGTCCATACTTCCCGATTGCCTCTGCCCTACATTGACCAAGGGCTGGCCCAGATTCAAGGGTCACAAGTATTCACTGCAATAGACCTGACCAATGGATACTGGACCGTGCCTGTGAGTAGGGAGGACCAATACAAACTGGCTTTTACCTTTGGGGGCCAGCAGTACACCTGGACCCGGACTCCCTTCGGATACCTCAACTCCGGCAATGAATTCAACATTTTCTTACATAAGGCCATGCCCGACCTGGGTGCGAGGGGTAACCTGGCTTATGTAGATGATGTCCTCATCAAAAGTTCATCTGTGGAGGAACACATAGCGGAGATCCGTTATGTTCTGACGCAGTTGAGGGCCGCCGGAGCAAAACTTTCCTTCAGAAAGCACAGTGGTGTAGAACCCGTGTTAATTTCTTGGGGCATGAGATTACTCCTCAGGGTCTCTGTCCCCAGGAAAAGAAAGTGGAAGCACTTCAGAAACTGAAAGACCCCACGACTCTGCGGGAACTAAGGAGCCTCCTTGGACTGACTAATTACAGCAGAAAGTTCATTGAAGGCTACGAAGAGATCACTAGACCCCTGATTCATCTCTTGAAGGGGGGTCAAGTGGGAATGGGGTCCAGAACAATCCGAGGCAGTAAGACAACTCAAAAGAAGCCTCTCACAAGCGCCTTGCCTAGCTTACCCTTTCAGAAACAAGGAGTTCTTCCTGGAGACAGGGTTCTCTAATACGTGCTTGACGGCAGTATTATACCAAAAGCATGACAAGGTCAATAAAGTAATCTCCTATGCGAGCAAAACTTTATCATCTGTGGAGGAAAAATTCAACGATTGTGAGAAGGCACTCCTGGCAACGGTGTGGGCATTGAAGAATTACCGCCTGTTTATCCAGGGGGAACACATCATAGTGGAGACTCCACACCAGCCTCTGCAATATCTCCAGAGTGACAGAATCCGGGCCGGAAATGTCAGTAATTCCCGAATTACTTCCTGGATTCTGTCAATGCAAGGCTTTCCTGTGGAGGTCAGATATGGCCAAAACCAGAAGAGTCCCCTCGCGCAAGGTCTGGCTGACTT
This sequence comes from Ambystoma mexicanum, assembly GCF_040938575.1. Lineage (NCBI taxonomy): Eukaryota > Metazoa > Chordata > Amphibia > Caudata > Ambystomatidae > Ambystoma > Ambystoma mexicanum. The sequence goes on from NC_090939.1 coordinate 687,158,444, forward strand.
GCACGATTGTGCCAGAGAAAACTGTCTCGAGGACGGAAGTCTAAAAATCAAGGAAAACATGGAGGCATACCTTAATTCCCCACACAAAGTCTTTGAAGAAGACAAGTGTGAGGGAATGCCCACTGTCTATGTGGATGGATGCTCGTACCATGTTGACAACAACGGGGAGAAAGAACTGGTGGCCGGCGTAGGGAATGCATGGGTGAATGAGTCCCCAGAACCCTCCGCTGGATACAAAATTGGTCCCCGAAGTAGTCAGGTGGCAGAATTGATAGCTGTGCATCAGGCCATCCTCACTGCTGTCCAACATCAACTCCACGAACTGGTCATAATCACAGATTCGGATTATGTACGGAACGGGTTCGTGGAGCACCTGGTTAATTGGAAAACCCGAGGCATGTTATGTGCTAATAACAAACCCTTGAAACATGGGAAGTTAATCCAAAATATTGATGATGTGGTCACATCGAATGGGATGACCATCTACTGGAAAAAGATCAAGGGTCATTCCAAAGTAGAGGGACCAGACAAAACTGGAAATGACTTAGCTGATCAGCTGGCCAAAACTGGGGCCATCCAAGGGGATCTAATAGAAATAGAGTCCCTGTTGGGGGAAATCCAGGTCACTGGCATCACTAGGTCCCAGACAAATGCTCACAATGATCTCTCAACTGCACAATGGAGTAAGGAGATCCCTGATGCTGATTTGATTACAGCTCAGAAGGGGGATCCAATTATTCGTAAGTTTTACCAACACCTTGAGGACCCTGAGAACTTTCCCCTGACGGATACCGATTACATTGGGAAGGAGGACCTTAGAGTGTTGATGAAATGTCCAAAGATGTTCCGAATCCAAGGCGGTTTGTTGGTAAGGAAATCCCAAGCTGGCCATGATCAGTGGGTGGTTCCTACCTCATTCCGAAGCCTGATGTTAAGTCACGCCCATGATGCGGCCACCGCCGGTCATAGGGGGTTTCACACAACACTGGAAATCTTGAGAGAGGTTGCACACTGGCCACACATGGGGAAGACCTCGACCAATACTTGAAGGCGTGTCTACTGTGTGCACAATTTCAGCCATCATCCCCCACACACCGTGCGCCTCTCCAAAAGAGGGGGATGACACTGTCATGGTCAGATTTGCAAATCGACTTTGTAGGCCATGTAATTCGCACGTCTAGGGGAAACAAGAACGTGTTGATAGTTACATTCTTGTTTACAAAGTGTGTGGAATGTCTCCCGGCCCCAAACTGCAAGGCAGAAAAAGCAGCTGCCCTGATGATTAACCACATCTTTTCCCGTTTTGGTCTACCTCAAAGGATTGAGTCAGACAGAGGTAGCCACTTCACCAGTGAAGTAATGACAAAGATGTGGGAGATACTGGGGGTCAAAAGGCAGCTACATATTGCTTACAGGCCAGCTTCTTCTGGAGCAGCGGAGAGATACAACCGAACCATTGGGAGCATCTTAAAAAAGTTTGTGGCAGATTCTGGGCCAAGTTGGGATATCCGACTACCTCTGGTCCTACTGGCCATCAGATCTACCCCTTCATCTGCAACTAAAATGTCACCATTTGAGTTGATGACCGGATGCAAGATGGTGCTTCCTCAGCATTTGTTCTACAGGACCCAAGAGCAGACACTGATAAATGCCTCCACAACTCATGAGTATGTGGAGAATTTAAGGCAACACCTCCAACATGCTTTTGCCTATGCTCAGCGGAATCTAGAAAGATCAGCTGAGAGTATGAAAACGCACTATGATTTGAAAACCACAAGGAAGGAATATGATGTGGGAGACCGGGTCTATCTATACAATTTCCAAAGGAACCAGGCCAAACAGCGAAAATGTTTGCCTACATGGAAGTGACTGTTTGAAATTATAGACAAGATCTCCCCTGTAGCGTATAAGATCCGCATCCCCAAAGGTAGTCTGGTGGAAGGGGAAGACAAGTGGGTACATATAAATCAGCTAAAGTGTTGCCATCCCAGGCACACTCTGCAGCAACTGGAGGAGTCCTCTGCAATACCAGAGGGGACCGCTCCAGATTAATTCAGTTCCAACCCTAAAATATTCCACATATAGCATATAAAATTCTGTGATTCCTGTATATATATATGTTCTTGTCTCCTAATTTAAAAAAGAAAATGTATACGTTCATATCTTCGGATTTATAAAATGTATATGTTCGCCACACCATTAATAGTGGTGGAAAAATGTCTAGGAATGTGTATTGCCGCTTTGCTTTATCATCCTAGGAGAGATGAAACCATGGAGACTGACCACGGAAGACGACCTGGGGACCGGGAGCGAAGATCCGAGGGGCCTGGGGTACCGCCCAATCCTCCCATCAGGACCAGCAAGGAGAACTGATAGATCGACTGGAGCGAGGAAAAGATGCTGAACTGTGCCATCTACGGAATTGGAAGAAGAGGAGGCAAACATCCCAGATCTTGCGAGTTCCATCAGTGAAAGATCAGAATGGCCATCGCAAGAGGGGGGGCTTGTGGGATGTTTTACCCATGCAGCCAAGCCCTACCATAAAACTGTGCAGTACTGGCATTGAAAACATCATGATGGCCAGAACTCCCCAGAGAGTGCACAGGGAAAACATGAAGAATAGGCTGCCACCCATTTTTGCCTATGTTGTGAGCACAGGAGGGCACTGCCTAAAACCATCATTGGGCTACACACACAGTAGCCTGAAACCATTGGGAATGGCAATGCTGAGTGCCAAAACCAACCCAGAATTGTGGGGAATTCATTTTCTTAATAACAAAAATGGATTCAGTACCGGTGCTCACCACTATCAGAAAGCTGGCGTTTTAAAACCACCAGACTTGTGTGTAAAACTGAACAAATGAACCGAAACCAGGCCAAGGAAAGACTTGCTAAGAGGTGGATACAATGTAAAACTATATTCTGAAATGACTTGAAGAAAGTAATTATTTAATGTATATATAAAAATAGCTGCATGTAAGTTGGATTTGAATGTAGAAAACTGGGAACTAAAGTGACATTTAGCTGAATTCTGCCTGACAACTACCCCCGACAGGAGTTGAACTGGCTCAACAACTCTTCCCAGGCCTGGCTGCATCCTGCTGGCCCCACCAAAAGGAGATGACACCTCTCTGATTAGATTAGGAGAGGGGCACCTACAGAACTTTGGGCAGAGACACAGAACAATGCACTGTCCTGGGCTCAGGCAAATGTTATATTGGGGGGTCGTAAAATAGCTTCCTCTTGGGAGAAACTGGGAGTGGCAGTGCCTCTGCTAGCAGCTGAGCTTGGGGGAAGTGGATAAACAAGTTATTCCACCCTGTGATGTGGGAAGCCACACCCCTTTTTGACCAGGGTATAATTTTAAAAAGATAGATAATTCATAGTACGGACCTGTCAAAATTATATAAATAATATCATTATTCTTGGGATTTTTCCGTGCGCATTTTAAAAGGTGTTAGGACCCTGTGGGATGTTCTTGGGGATAGTAGCGGAAAAAAGGTTGTTACTCCAAATGTATGCATGTTAACAATCTGACACTTTATCATCTGTAACTCATATCCCTGGTGCCCATTTGTGTAAAATCTGTAAAGGTTTAGAGGTCGTTATCTGGATGAAAAGGGGAGAATTATGTCATCAGTGGACACGACATCGTACAAAGACAGGGATCGGATGGTTTGGTGCTACAGAAAATATGTTAACTGGACCTATAATATTAGAAAAATGGTACATAGATAAATATGTATTTGGATCAGAAATAGATTTGCGTGCAATTTGACAAGGGGAGGTTCCTGTGACCATAAAACCTACAGCATCACTCTGACACTCCATTTCTTCCCCCCAATCAAGGGAGATAGGAAAGCTTGGCCAATGATAAGTGAGAGGGGCAGGCTTAGCTAGGCCCAGGCACACACCCATTTTCAAAACACATAAAAAGGGCCACTGAAACCCAGGTAGGGATTCACTTTCCACTTTCTTGCGGGACGCTTTGCCAGGAGACTCCAGACTTCACATCCATCAACCTCCAGAGACCAGAGATCCAGAGAGACCAGAGATCCAGAGAGACCAGAACTGTGCAGTGCTGTGAGCCGAACCAGTGCTTGACAGACCCAGAGAGCAGAGCTGACCCAGATAGCCGGGACTTCAGAACCACCCGCCGGAAGTCCCGTCCAACCTGACCAGACCTTGACGGCTTATTTCAAAAATATAGTGTGAGTACTCACTGTGCCAAAACCAATCTCTTAGTTTAAAATAATCTAATCCAAACTATTTTAGCCTATTAGAACTGCCTCCTAGAATCGTGTCATTCTGTCATTTTGTCATCTTTCGTATCTCCGGAACCGTTTGTGCTAGGAACGAGATTTAACTTTCACTTTTCAACGAACGTAGAACCGACTTCCTACTCCTTAGAGTGCCTCCGTAATTACACTCGACGCGCGTGAGTAAATTTGCCGCAATTTGACATTTTGCACAATTTCAGCCACGTGTAAAAATCAGCAGCTTCTTGCTTTCCTTTGCTAAAATTCCTTTGATATCACCCACCCTGAACCTCTAGAGGGAATTAAAAGCATTTTTAGCACATTTCTCACTTCATTGTCATCACATTCAAAGCATTTTGGGCCTGTGTTTCAAACCTCTACCTGTTTTCCTCTAAGCTTGCTGGGGGGGGGACTGCATTTCGTATTGCATTTTGTTGGGATTCTTGAAGACTTTGTGCTCTCCTTCCATTTCTTACATTGCATAGGGGGGGGAGTGAATTGTCAAGGAAAAGTGATTACATTGTCTTTTGTTGAAGCTATATCAAGTTATTTTCTGTACTGCATTTCATTCATCATTGCGTTTCCTTGAACCAGATAAAGCATTCTTTCCCACCTTATTCTTCTGTTCCTATTCATAAGTTACCTCTTGCTGATTACTGCTCATATTCACAAGTGTAATATCCATTATCAATTTATTTATAGAAGTGTGATATATATATATCACACTTCATATATATATATGTTGTTTAAATTTTCAAATAAACCTTTTAATTTGCAAAACAGACCTACTTCTTGGCTCAGTGGGGTCAGAGGGATTCTAAGAGAGGGGTGTTATATAAGGGTTGTCATCCAGAGTACATGAACTGGACCTAAAAATATATCAATAAGGGTTTCCCTCAGCATCCCAGACTAGGCATTGACTTAGCTGTAGTGTTGAAGTGAAGCCGCTTAACAGGTGGGAGGGATGCATTTTGGTTGGGGGTTCTTGAAGTTGGTGCCCCGGCCCGCCATGGAGTGGGGAGCCGGCAAGGTGGTGGCAATATTATTAAAGAATGAATGGCTTCACTTAAATTCTGCACGTGGAATGTCCGTGGGTTGAAATATCCCATGAAACGCTGTAAGATACTACTGTATATGCAAAGGCTTGGGGTCGATATTGCATTTATTCAGGAGACACATCTCACAAGAGATAATGAAAACACCTGTGGTGCTTCTTGGGGTTGCCATAGGTATTTTTCATCCTACACCACATATGCCATGGGGGTGTGTACGTTGGTGCACCGCCGGGTTGGGTTTCTGCAGACCGCAATGATAAGGGATGAAGAGAGCAGGGGCCTTATAGTGCAGGGCACCACACTGGGGAAATTGTAAACATTAATTAACTACTATGGCCCTAACAGAGATACAGTGGGCACTCTTGACTGGATAGATCGGCGGCTCGAAGGTTTACCACTAGGGGAATTAATCTGGGCAAGGGATTTCAATGCTATGATGCAGCCTGCTCTGGATCGGTTCAGTGGCGTGCAGGGAGGCGGAAACAGAGGGACGATTCGGCTGCAGGATGTATCACTCTTGTGGGATGTGGTTGATGTGTGGAGGGTGAGAAATCCTGGGGCACGGCAGTTTATGTGTCATTCTGATACCCATGGGTCGGCCTCAATGCTAGAATTTTTCTGATCTCACAATCACTGCTGGATCGGGTTGGAGGGGTTGAGATTCTTGCTCGTACCCTCTCGGACCATGCTCCGGCGCTTCTTGAGCTGAGTGCAGTCCCCTGGGATTCTCTGGGAAAGCCTGAAATGTGTGAGTAGGGGGGAATGTATTTCTAAGGAAGCGGGTATACTTAAACTTATTCGGAGGGAACTAGTGGCCACGGAAGACATCCTCCAAACGCTGCAGAGGTCGGACCCAGCTACCTCGGATCACACTCGGGCTGAGATCCGTAAGAACCTGCAGGATTTTCAAACGCTTGCATCACGGGAGGTTAAATTTCTGGACCATGCGGCCAAGGTACGGCAATACGGGGAGGGGAATAAGCCCGGCCGAACCCCAGCGCAGGCGACCAGGATGGGTAGTTTGTCGGGGAGGATTCAGGCTATTGCCGGCAAGCAGGGCAGGGATAGATTTGAGGATGTGGAGATAGTTCAACAATTCTTTCAATTCTATAGTCATCTATACTCCTCAGACCTGCGTAGGTCCTGCGCAGATATCGAGGGTTACCTAGACCAGGTTGCGCTGTACTGGTGCACGGACACCCAGAGGGAATGCCTGAGCCACCCATTGTCGCTTGAAGAAGTATTGATTGCAATTAAATCTCTACTGAACGGGAAATTGCCTAGGCTTGAAGAATTCACGGTGGAATTTTATAAGCACTTTGCAGACATCTTGGGTCCCCATCTGTTGGAGATGTTCTGACACAGCTTAGAAGTGGGTATCCTGACAGACTCACTGCGTGAGGCACTGGTGGTGGTGCTGCTGAAGCCTGACAAGCCAGGCAATAGGTGTTCCTCGTACCGCCCAATATCATTAATCAATATTGATAATAAGATATTGGCAAAAATTCTGGCTTCACGATTATCCCCCCTTATGTCAGACATGGGGCCTCATTCCGAGTATGGCGGTAAGGGATAGCGGCCACCGGTAACGAGACCGGTGGCAGTAATCCCTTACCGCCATACTCCGAGTTCCCTCTGCGCCCTCGCCCTTAACGCCTGCTTTGAGCAGGTGTTAAAGTCGAGGGCGCAAAGGGGCCTCCAAGCCAATAACGGTGACCGTAATGAACGGTCACCGTTATTTGCATCTTCCCCATTCCCCTTGAGCCCTATGGGGGCTCATTTGGGAATGGGGAAGAGCCTTGGTGAATGGGGAATTACCGCCCCGCCAACCTTGGAATGGGGCGGTGATTCCGCCATCCACCAAGGCGCTGCCGGTCCGGGTACGGCGTCAACCAAGGCGTTAATAGCGCCATTGGTTAGCGCCGTACTCGGAATGAGGCCCATGGTGTTGGCGGATCAGACGGGTTTTATTCCGGGGGGCTCCACCTCTTATGCCCTCAGATGAATGTTTGGGCTCATGGCGGTGGTACCTTCTGAAGAGTTGGTGGTGGTTGCATTGTTGGACGCCACCAAGGCATTTGATTCGGTGGAATGGCCATTTATGTTTTCTGTCCTTCGCCGGATGGGATTGGGTCCCCACTTTATAAGCTTGGTGCAGCTGTTGTATACGTGGCCGATTGCTAGGGTGAGGGTGAATGGTCAACTGACGCTGAGCATTCTACTAGAAAGGGGCACGCGACAAGGGTGCCCGCTATAGCCCCTACTCATCGTCTTGGTGATTGAGGCACTAGCTGAAAGGGTTCGGGACGCGCATCTACACCGCGGTATCCAATTATTCAATCATAGATCAATAATATCAGTGTACGCTGATGATATGGTGTTGTTTATCAAAGATCCAGCAGTGAATCTCGACCCGGTTATGCAGGAGGTTCAGGGGTTTGGAGAGGTGTTGGGGCTAGGCATAAACACGCCCAAATCAGTGCTTTTTCCGTTAACGGAAGCAACAGTCCACTTTCAAGATATATGGGGATTTCAATGGCACATGACTTATACATGCTATTTTGGTATCTCTATGGTGAGGGACCCGCTGGTGGTATATCATAATAACTACCTCCGGGCCTTGAATGAGGCCAGGGAAGCTCTGAGGCGGTGGAGGTTGCTCCCTTTAAATCTATAGGGGCAGATTTCCGTTGTCAAGATGACATTGCTCCCTAGGTTTCTTTACATTTTCCTGAATGCCCCAGTGGCAGTCCCCGGGAATTACTTTCGTAGCTTAAAAGCGGCGATTGTTCAATTCATATGGGCAGGGAAACCAGAGAGGGTATCGTGGGATAAGTTGTGGCCTCGGTTATGGAGGGGGGGCTGGCTTTGCCCGAGTTTGAGACATACTATAATGTGGCGCAGGCTGGGTTTTTGATGTATTGGCATAAGTTACCGCATGACAGAAAGCATATGGAAGTGGAAAGGGCGGTGGCCGCTCCCAACATGCTTAGGTCGGTTATCCTGTTGGCCCCGAGTCGTGTACACTTTCCGAAGAATTTGGTAGAGGTCATGTGCAAGGCCTGGGTTAAATTAGAATGGAAGAGGAAAGGTGAAGTGCTTTACTCACTGCGACTCCCAGTTATACACACACCGGGAATACCTGTCACTGCCGAGAAATGCTTGGTGGATATGACTAAGAAGCTGGGTATTACATGTTTTGGAGATCTCTTCCCTGAGGGGAGGTTTGTTTCCCTGGAGGAACTGAGGGCGAGAGGGACGCTAACGGCCCTAGATGTATTTCTGTACTTTAGGCTTAGGGAAAGCCTTCGCTTGGTGTTCAGCTCCTTTCCCGGTCATCCGCCGTTATCCCCCATACTGGATAAGACGCTTCAGGGCCTGCTGGAACGTCAGCTTACTTCTGGGCTATATTCATTGTGCATCCAATCCAGGGACATTGGGTCCACAGGGCCGCGAGAGACTTAGGAGAGAACGCTGGGGAGGGAGATTTCAGGGGACACTTGGAGATATTGCTGTGAGGGAATAAGGAAAGGTGCCATTAATGCCAGGTTTAAGCTGATCCATTTCAAGTATATCCACCAATTTTATTACTCCCCAGCCAGAATCAAGGAATTTTTCCCGGATGCCACCGGCAGATGCACTAGGTGTCAGTCGGAAATGGCTGACTTTCTACATGTTGCATGGAGTTGCCCCAATATACAACAGTTTTGGGCCGGTGTGTTTGACACGATAGGGGGGATTGTAGGCCAGACAATGAGGCCGGATCCGATGGCAGGGCTGCTGGGCTATACTAAGGAGGTTCCCAGGGGAATGAGGAAATTGGTCTCCCTGCTCCTTATATTGGCTAAGTGGAGAGTGGCTATGCTGTGGGGTAGGGGGACGTCTCCCAAACTCTCACAGTGGAAAGACGACATCATGTACTGTAATGACATGGAAAATGGATGAGGATCAATGTATATATATCAGTGCAATGATGTTGGCATGTGGGATGCATATACAAACTATCTACTACAACAATCTGCTACCAAGGACACAGAGACGTCAATGGGTGACACCGAAGGGATGCCTTAAATGGGACAGGCGGGAAGGCGAGAACATCTGCATGGGCAATGTCATTTGTTGCTTGGGCGGGCCTAGAAGAATATGAGCACTTGTCGGCAACATCAATGGCGAACAATTATCTAAGCGAGAGATGCTTGGGGTACTGTTGCAAAATATTCGGGGATGATGGGTCTGGGGGGGTCGGGTTTGTTCACATAAAGTGTTGGTTGATTGCTGTTTGCCTTGTTCTCTTAAAACCTAATAAAAATAAGTTTTCAAAAAAAACAACTCTTGTTCATTCACATTAATTCCCTAGCAGAAAGCATTTTACACATCTGTCAAATGTTTTTTTTTTCTCCTTTTATTATCTGAGTACAGGGGCAAGCACACAGGGCATTCGTCTTCCATTCCTCAGTGCAGTAATTCTCAAACTCAATGTGACATATTTAATCGCTACTGCATTACTTTATTGTGCAGTACTTCTGCCCCCCCTCCTGCATTGTCACTTGTTCATATAGGCCAACATAATGCTGCATGTATGGTATAGTTATGCAGGCCAGTTTTCTGTACATTTTAATTTTTCTTTCCTTCCCAAAGTTAGTCTCACTTTCATTGCTGTAAGAACAGACATCATGGACACCTCATAAGCTTCCACTTACATTGATGGATGCAGAGTGGTTCTGGTGCATTTGTGGTCTAGACTATTCCGGCATGCATGGTCACTCAAGGGTTGTGAGTAAGGCAACTCTCTCCAACTCATTGGCTTCTCTACTAAGACTCAAGGTTCCTGTCACTGCCCATGCACCCCCGTGAAAAAAGCAACTTTTCACTCTTGGTGACGTGGAGGTTTCACTTTTCCTCAACTTCAACCATCTAACATCCCTGCTATCATAGCATCTCGGACCCACCTTTTTACTACGTACACGACGCCTCATGCTGGCTTCCATTATGCCATACCTGTTTTCAGCCATATGTCAATATAAAGTAGGTTTACCTACGTGTCACTCTTCAACAGGACCAGTTTCCACTATGCCAAGGGGACTGGCAACCTCAGAGACTGGTAAGAGTGAGAACTGGTTAACTGAGACTCTGGAAACAATACTAGATGGAACTCCCTTACACATAGTCCATACATCCATCAACTCTACACAAATGCACACCAAAACAATATATTCATACACCTAACAGCCATTTGTAATGGTTTATTGAAAGGCCACCCTCAACACAGGGAGTTTTTTCCCTCCCCAAGCTAGGTATCACACAATACATGATTTAATATCAGTTCTTTATTCAGCCATATTTATGATTCATCTGGAACCCCTTGGATCCCTCCCCTGAGCTACCAATGAGCCAAGAACCAGACTGGTGTACAGGAAATATATTTGTATTTATTCGAATGATAGGCAAATAGAAAATCACACTAAAATGTCACACACCACTTTATGATATGATGTCATTTATTACACACCTATACAGAAGTGTTTCTACATGTGACAAGACAAGGAAGGGGATGTTAGGAAAAGTTTAGATGAAGTACCCTCTGGGACCACTACACACAACTCTGACTACAGGTATAGGCAACCCAACCTTTGGTATAAGCTTGTACTACACAGTTTTGGTAGAGTGTTGAGCAGCCAGGCTTATCTCAAAAGGGGTAAATGTGAGCTGTAGTGGAGGTACACAGAGATTCACAGTTACAGGTATTCAAATAAACTCTTACACTCAAGGTTTCTTGCATAACCAATAATTAATTTATGTATCAGTCAGTTATGAAGCCTTCTTCAGAAGAGAGCAATAGAATAGTAACACACAAATATACTCCAATACTGTACCCTCTGAGTTTCTAAATCAGTAAAGACCCTTTTGGGATGGCCCACAGACACAACCTACACCCGCAGGTGACTTCAATAACTAGGGTGCTGGGGACATTAATATCTTACTGTTGGAATTTATAATACTCTTAAAAGGTTGGTAAAAGGCAAAGGTTATTAGAACAACTAGAGACCACAAATATTCTTAAGCAGGCAAATACTTTTGGATCCTCCACGAAGAGTCATGCAATTCAATTAGCTAAGCGAAAGTCAATGGGCAAAAGTCTTGTATAGGATGAAGCACTTCTGATAAGTAAATGGAAAAGTCTTTGAACAAGTTATTTGATGAAAAGAAGAATCAAATATAGGGCCACAAGGTGATTAGACTTTTGAGTTGTAGAAGTTTCAAGCAACTCTACAGTAAAAGGTAAGTTCTCTCAGACTTTTTACAGTTCCTTTAAAGATGAAGAAAAGATGCAGCAGATGACTTCTGTTCCTGTGCAGCTCTGCAGATCTCACTGTTCCTGGGCCTCAGTCGCGGGGACAAGAGGGAGGACGTGGGGGACTCCTGCAAAGCACCGGGATGGTCAAAATGTGCAACCAGCAAACTTCACTTTCAGTGGCTGTTCAGTGTTTCAGCTCCTCGCGTTCACCGCAAATAGCAACACTGTGGTTCCTGGCTATCAAGCTGGACTTTCCCTGATTCTGGGGTCCCGCACCCTGTTGAGGGGGCTCAGACCTGGTCAGTCCTGCTTCTTGGGAGTCCGGAGGATCTTCCAAAAGCTCTAGGCCAGCTTAAAAGCAACGCACATAATCTGGTGTTCCTCTCCCTGGCTATACGGTTTCCAGCAGCAACTCTGTGGAAATTCAACCAGCTCTGAGATGGATGTCCCGGCGGCTTACTTTGGAGTTGATTTGTCCCACCAACTCAAAGGGAGAAGTTGTCCTTGCAGGGGCTTCTCTGTAGATGCGAACTTGGTGTTTCGGCACTGTAGCAGGGCTTCCCCGGGCAAACCAACGGTCCAGGAGATGCAGCAGGTGTCCTCTTAAAGCTCTTCTTCGGTTCCTTCGTCCAGTGGTCGACTCTGCCTTCCAAGCCAAAGGACTCGCTTTTTATTCAGTTCTCTCCCATTCATTACAGCCAAGCTGTCAATCACCCAGCAGGGTGGCTGTCCTTGCCAGACAGTCAGCCGGCCAATCACCACAGAATGCATTTGGGTGTCCTAGGAGACTAAGCACAGGGATTTCCCTCACTTCCTGCCTACCCCAGACACTCTGGAGTCAGAGACGGGGTTCACTTGTGAATCCCACTGAAGGTAAAATGAACAAAGAGACCAAACCTGGTTTGGCGCACAGAGTAAATCTCAAGAAGGACCTTTCCACAAAGAAATGGAGAAAAAAATGACTGTGAGCCATTTTGACAAAGATGACGCCCGTGGTTGCTTTACAGCAGCTGTGAACGCAGCCCACGGTATATGCACACTATGGTAGTACAAACAAAACCACTGCCACCAGCCATTCAATGAGAAAAGGGTAACATAAAAAAATATTACATGAGAAGCTAGACAAAGGGGATAATAGGTAACAGCTCCAGCACTCTATTGTGAGATAGTGTGGGCTTGGTCTGGAAAGCTCAATGGTAAGTAAAGTCAATTTCACTTTACTGCTCTGGGAAACAGTAGTTTATCCCAAAGAGGGTATTTAAACCTTTGGGAAATCTGGAAGACTTCCCTGTGTCACTGCACTGAAGGTGCTGTGTGACACAATGTAAAAGATGATGCCTATGGAGTTTGTCAAACTCCACAACCAAAAGAAACACAGAGGTAAAATCCACATTAAAATACATGAGAGAGTGGGAAAAAGGGTCTCACTCTCTCCAGGTTATATAACTAAGCCCTCAAAATCCAGCAAAGTTCCTGGGGTTCTCTAAGGTGGAGGGAATTAGCGCATTTCTGAGAATTCTCCCTAACAGAGGAGACAAAGGGAGGACAAAACAAACGATCTTACTAGGCCTTGTGTCATTCAGATCATGCAAGTGCAAGGAAAAGGGAGAGGAGAAGTGCCAGGGGGAGGGAAAGGGAGAGTGCAATTAACAAAGATCAAGTAAGTGGCGGCAGGGTGGCCGGTTCTAAGTAAGTGCAAGGAGGCAGGGGACTGAAGGGTTGCAGATACAATCCGTACTGTGCGATAGGCCCAGAGGCAGTGCATGGGACAACTGGTTGTGAAGGAGCCTGGTCCCCATAATGTTCGGAGGGAGGCCAGGTAACTTGTTAGTGCAGCAGACAAGAACATTAGCAGGGGAGAGAGAGAGAAAGCAGAAGCAAAAAGGAAGGTCTTGAGTTGCTTACGGAACCTGGGGTGGCCCTGCTCAAGTTTGAGAGAGGCAGGGAGGCTGTGCCAGGGGGGAGGCACTAGGAGAGAGATCTACCCCTCACTCTCAGCCTGGAGAAGTGTCCAACCCTCATTTGGCGGTGGATGAGTGGAGTAAAGTGCTTAGGAAGAGAGAGTTGAATGTGGTGTGGTCCATGGCCCCAGAAAGCCTTGTGAACAATGCAGAGGGTCCTCACATTGATCCTTGCAACCACACGGAACCAGTGGAGAGATTTCAGGGCTGGAGAGATATGGTCCGTGGGCTTGAGGCCAAGGACAATACTCGCAGTCCTGTTCTGGATTAGTTGAAGAGGCCGAAGAGTAGAGGCAGGCAGATTTAGAAAGAGACTTTTGCAGTAGTCCAGCCTAGAGAGAAACAGGGCTCCAGAGACAGTGAGCTTCTGGGGGAAAGTGAGAAAAGGAAGAATACCTCTGAGGAGGTACAGCTGTTAATGGGACTTATTAGAGATGCCTGTTACGTGAGGAGAGAAGGAGAGGGTGGAGTCAAAGATGACACCAAGGTTTTTTGCCTTGCAGGAAAACACAGATAGAGGGCACAAGGAGGGCTGCCAGAGTGAAAGAGGAAAAGTGGGCCAGAGAGGAGAGGAGGTTCAGGGGAGCGGAGAGCTGAGTGTCATCCACATAACACTGAAAGTTAGGAGAGATGGTAGATATAAAATGGGCCAGAGGTGCCAATTAAAGGTTGAAGAGTCATGGTGAGAGGTTGGAGCCCTGGGGAACACCACATGTGGAGAGAGAGGTGGTGGAGAGAAAGGACCCCAGTTTGACCTGGGAGTGTCGAAATGAGTGGAAGGAGGTCAACCAAGCTAGGGCCTGATCCGTGATGCCCAGGTTATCGTGGAGACGATTGACCAGGATGGCGTGGTTGACCGTGTCGAAAGCAGAGAAAAGATCAAGGAGGATGAGGACAGAAGGAAGGCTAGAGTCGAGATTTGAGAGCAGCTCTTCACGGGTGTTCAGGAGAACAGTTTCTGTGCTTCTGGCTGCTCTAAAGTCAGACTGATGGTCATGGAGACAACCAACAGATTTGGTATGGAGAATAAACTGGGAGATGGGCAGCTTTTCCAGGTGTTTTCCCAGGGAAGGAGTGATAGAGATCGGGCAGGTAGTTTGCCGAAGAGGAAGGATTGGCAGAAGGATTCTTCAGGAGGGGGTGCACAGGGGAGTGCTTAGGAGGGAGGGAAAGTTCCTGTGGTAAAAGAGTGATTGCAGAAAGTGGCCAAGGCTGGAGCGAGGGTGTCGATGTGGTCCTTGTTGGTTCTAGAAGAGCTGGGGAACACCTGTTTGGATGATACTTTCATAGATCAGACTTGTCTAGAAACATCGTCAGGAGTGAACACAGAGAAATGGGAGAATGGAGAAGGAAAGGGAGAGGTGGTCAGAGAGGGACGGAGAGAGGTAAAGGGAGAGGAAATGGAGAGAGAGGAGATGATGTCCTAAGTTTTAATGGTGAAGTGAGAAGCCAGTGCCGTGCAGAGGGCCTGGGAGGGAACAGGAGAGGTGGAGACTGAAGCAGGATTGCCCAGCTCCTTACAGATTTTGAAAAGTTCAACCATGTGTTTAGAGGCCGCAGAGACACGGGCCTGGATATAGGCTCTCTTCTTGGACAGGACAAAGAGTCTGTATTGCCTTTGAAGCAGGCGACAGGCCAGTTCATCAGAGGATGCGCCTATGCCCTCAACTTCCTCTCCGCAACCCTGCACTTCGTTTATGGGTGGCAAGGTCAGAGTATCCGTGGCACAATGCTGTCATGGTACAAACTCCCAAACCTCTGGAGCTTATGGGCCTACCCCAGTCACTGGCACCCTTAGGGGCTTATCAAGCCCCAAAAGTTTGTCCTAGGATTTCCTGGACTCAGTCCTGGCACCGTTGGCGCCAGGCTCATAACATGTGCTAATTGCATGGGACTACATTCACAGCCTAATAGGGCTGAGCCTGTCTGAATACCCTGGGTGTGGCTGAGGGACTACTTTACCTGAGATTGCAGGGTGTGGCTGAGGGAATATTTTACCTGGAACTACTTAAAAGGCTATTTAAGCCACACCCTACAGGCAAAACACGCTTTGCCTTATTCTGCACCCCTGCAGCGTAACGCTCACTGTGTCTGCTCAGTACTCGAACTTCTACGCCACGCCTGTCCTGAGATCCCGATCCAGCGGCACCTGAGAGAAGGAAAAGAAGAGAACAGGAGTTAATGCAGCAACAAAGGCCTTACCTGCAGTATTCCATCCAATCGGTCACGCCTTCAGCTGCTCTCCGGGCCGCCGCACCTGCAGAGAAGAAGGTATCTGCACGGACACCCAATAATCACCCGGGGTCTGCATTCTTCAGGAATTTCATTGAAGCGGTTCTTCCCATCGCCATCCTGGAGCCGTGCCTGCAGAAAAGGAAAAGAAACAGCAGGTTAGTGGTGCACGGAAAAGAAACTGCTATACAGACATTCAGTGCCACTCACCCGCGCTAATACTCACCTGCAGGAAATCTGCTCAGCATTTTAGGAAGAGTTTAACCTTCATCCGAAAACTGCTCAAGACCGTGCCTGAAAGAAAAGAGAAACACAGGTTGAAACTTGGGCAATAAGGACATTAAGCACCTATACCAAGCATCCATTGGCATAGAGACTTCCCTGCTTAATCCAGCTATTCAAAAACTCTGCAACAGCCCCGCAGGATCAGTGAAGTAACTTGGTCCTGGGAAAGACTGTGCATACCGCTCCCCTGCTAGAGATTGCAGGACGGAGAGCCTACCATTAAGAACTCCAAGGCAAACGCCACCTGGGGTGATATCGAGGGAGAAGACACGGGCAGGCATCATCACTCAAGCTGTGCAACGCCAGTGCAGACATCATTCATGCGGCTACGTGCTACGCCCCCGTGGAGACCAGGTGAGCGTGTCAAACACAATGAACTTCTCTCTAAATAAATAACCCACACAATTTGGTTGGGAATATTTAAATCACAATATTTTACTTTATATAAATTTCAAAATAAATGATCATTAACACTTGTCCCTGAATAACATCACTTTCCATTTGCACTGCTGTACAATTTTGGTTTTCCTGCACGCTTAAAAGTTTAGCAGTAAATAAACACAAGGTGATTTAGCAGTGAGTTTTTCAGACTGCCCCCTACTTTGGTCTCTGCTAGGGAAGTTGGACAGAAACATTGGGATGATTCAAGAATTTGGGATTTCAGACCAACTCTACCTAAATACCTGTGTTGGGGAAGCTGGATGGTAAAAATTGGGATGATTTGAAAATGTTGGATTCCAGATACCCTCCACCTAAAGGCCTGTCTTGGGGAAGCTGGATGGTAAAAATTGGGATGATTGGAGAATTTTGGTTTCCAGACCCCCCTCTACTTAAAGGCATGTGTTGGGGAAGCTGTCAGTTTAAGGATTTCTTGGAGTTTTAGTTTATGGACAAAAATACCTCTCTTCCTAAAAGAAGTCAGGGTTAATTACATTACATTCTAGAGTTTTCAGCACACACTGGTAATGAGCTTTGCTAATTTAAAATTTTAACGAGAATCACCGTCTGGTGTTCTGCCAAGGGGAATTAATTAAATTAATATTTTTAGTTAAATAGGCTAATGATTTACCCAGTGTTACCTTCCCCCACCCGCGCCCACTATAAAGAGAACGGATTTAAGGCCAGCAGATTCACCCAACTTTTGGTTGTAAAGGGTTCAATTCTACTTACATAGAAACCTCTGTTTAAAGTTCTGGAAATCCAGCTGCATGTCAGAACCCTCTGGAAGGACAGGGCAGGGCTCTGGTCATTCCACTCTCAAGGATGGCCAACAGCTCTCCACCATAGCTTTTAGGCTTTCCCAACAAAAGACAGTTCCACCCAGACGCAATCTCAGCCAAATCTCCTTTTGGTGTTTCCTTGTGGCTGTTAGATGATTCGTTTTAGCAGCTCTCTTAATGGTCATTTTAGCAGCTCCGTCCCTTCCTCATAGTGCATTCACTGTATATACCAGTGATGACACCATCATGTTTACAAAAATACAAATAGCAAGGGTAGAGAAAAAATGTAATCAGCTACACCAACATATTATCACAAAATACACATTTTATTAATCATCATTAAAAAACATCATAAAAACACAGATGTTAAAAAAAGTTTTAAAAAATACATATATAAAGTGCAAGTGACACAAAAACTCAATGGTAACAAATCAATTTTGACAGTTAAACATCAGTCTTTGGCTAGACTAGAGCGCAACTCCTGTAGTACAACTTCATATGACATGTACAGGAGAGGAAAAACGTTTTGGTCAATGAAGACCCAGATACACAAACCAGATGTTCTAATAGCTGATGTATTGCCTCAACATGTTTCAGTTCATTTATTTTCATTCGAACTTTCTTCAGGAGCATTTTTTGTTATTCCGTCACTTTTCTTTTTTTCAATCAATAGGGCACTTTAACATATTACAGTGCTCAAACCAAAAAGGTGCTGCTGAAAAAGCATTAAAAGAACCGTGTGAGTCTAGATAGTCACTACAGCAGAAACAGATTCAATCTGTATAAGCGAGGAAACAGAAAAAATAAATACTTCTATTACCTAGCATCAGAGTGGTAGTGATACAGGAGAAGGCTAGAATTAATTCCAACTTCAAGCAGTAAAGGCAATTTTCATAATTCTCACTATCTGAAAAAAATATATACATAAAGGTTGAATCAATCAAAAAAACACTACTCATGTAGAGCCTCTAAAAAACCATCTGTTCACATGTTCCTATGCATCCCGTCTAGGGCATGTGCCCAAATGTTAAACCTCATCTTGCAAAACAATGAACCAAAACTATTCAGGATATTAGGAAAGGGAAAGAAACACCCTCCCATGGACACAGAGAGTGGAGTCAACATAAATTCAGCACTAGACACAAAATGTGAAAAGTAAATGTGTCCCCGAACTATCCTGGATCTAAAATAGCTAGACATGAGTGTTGTAGGAGGAAGAAACAAAGAGAAGACTCACCAGGAGCCCTGTGAACGAATTACTGCAGCTGCAGAATGTTGACAAAGTTAGCTGGGCGTCGTGATGGGGGCACGTGCAGCATGCATTTGGATGCCCGTAAGAAGCAGCACTACAGCAGTATGGCTGCAGTGCACTAGAAGAAATGTAAGAAGCAACTAGATTAGGAAGAGCAGTGACCACTCCATGTATGGGGGCACATCAAAGCAAAAAGTGCTTTCGGAGCGGTTTCCCGTACCGCATTAGAGAAAGAGTAAAAGAGGCACACTCACCCTTGCTCGCACTCGTAAACATAAATCAATCAGACGGCTTGAGCAGGTCAAAGGAGGGCCAGCGTCCCTTGAAGGAGTCAGCCTGCAAAGCGAAAAAGCGGGCGTACACAGATACCAATCCTTGCAGGACGGCACATTGGCTGTGCTCAGGTTTTTAAAGGGGAAAGAAATCCCAGCAGTCTATGCAAAAGGAAACGCACGGTACCATCTGCCATTAGCAAGTGGTAGTATTGCGAGGCAAGGGGAGGGCAAAAGGCCCTTTTTGTTGTCAATTGCGCAGTCCAAATCAAAAGGAACACGACCCCTAGTAGTAGACCATGGAATAGCCTAGAGAAAGTAAAACAGTGCATACAAGTAGTTTATACAAAAAAAAGCCCTCAGAAGTGGTTCAGCCAATTGAAACTCGCAATGTTACCTCCAAAAATGACCCAAAGGTAATGATAACCCCAGTAGCAAAACGCAGATATTTAGCCCCAGTAAGCAAAGGTTTAAAGCCCCAAGCATGTAACTGCTGGCTTCGTGGGGGAAGGGAGATGTGGAAGGTGTTTTGGTTACCCGGTGGAAGATACACACTGAAGTGCGAAGCGCGCAGGCAATGCAGGAAGCTCCTGAATTAAATGAAGGGGCGAGAAGATCTGCACTGTGTTTCCTATTACGTCAAGGCAAATTGGAAAGTAAAGTAGGAGCCCAAGATTTAAAGAATGTACCATGGACATGGTTGCTGGCACGTCGTGTACTTTTGTCGTAGTGTACAGTTCTTTCATGTAAGGGTTAAAGGCCCTGCAGCTTTCCTCTGTAAGTTTGTGGCAGCTGTGACCACGGAGCTCTGTTAGGTACGCTGTCGGGCGGTGTACTGGTGATGTCACAGCTTCCCTAAGGGCATCAGCAATGCCATAGAACTGTAGGATCAAGCGTTCTGTTCGTACAAGAATGCAGAGGATATGTAAGCTGTGGGAGTAGGTCATACGCGATGTTCCACAGAGAGTAGTGGAAAGCACCTCAAACGACGTCACAACGTGAAGAGGAAGTAGTTCTGAGGGATCACTTCGGCGATGGCGGCTAACCGCAAGAATGATGTGGTATGTGAGCGGTTACGCTTAAGATATGTCGTTCCACCCTTGTTACCGATCGTTTGGCAGCAGCATGGTGAGGCGTATGGTAGCAGCGCTTTGAAGGACCAGTGGAATATTGCGTCAAGTACAGCTAAAGAAAATGGGACTATTCAAAGCTGCATGATACGAGTAAAATGAAGATGATATGTATCCTTTTTAATGAAGTGAAGTTTGAGCTATGTGCTATGAGTTAGATATAACGAATTGCAGGTTAAGGGTGCATATCCATGGACATTTAGGGTGTCAGTGTTATTTTAACATGCAGATCGAAGTATGCTAATGGTAAGTGTTGTAGTGTGTGGAGTTTGCCAGTGTTGCCATCAAGTACTTATGGAAGAATGAGCTAGCTAAACTTTTTGAGGAATTTCAGAGGATTTAGTCTCTTTAAAGTGACATGTACTTTTAGGAACTTATTGGTCCAGTTAAGGCCATAATGTGGCCATGGACTTATAGGTCTCCCGAAGTTAATTTAGGGTTATAAGGTTTCCATGGACTTGTAGGTCATATATGCTGAAGATAATGTTATACTACAGTGTAACTTTACACATAGGATTTTGTAATCCAAAATGAATTTGTACCCTGCTTTCGTTCTGAGTGTCAGTGTGGTGCATGCCTGTCTTCCAGCATGAAGTGCGGTGTAAGTCTCGGTTGAGGTAGCACCTCCGTTTGTTTGTGGGTGAGTGCCGCAACAGTGTAGGGCGGTAGTGCCTCTGAGTGTTTGTGGGTGAGTGCCACAATGGTGTAGGGAGGTAGTGACTCTGAGTGTTTGTGGGTGAGTGCCACAACGGTGTAAGGAGGTAGCGCCTCCGAATGTTTGTGGGTGAGTGCCACAACGGTGTAGGGAGGGAGCGCCTCCGTGTGTTTGTGGGTGGGTGCCACAAAGTGTAGGGAGGTAGCGCCTCCAAGTGTTTGTGGGTGAGTGCCACAAAGTGTAGGGAGGTAGTACCTCCGAGTGTTTGTGGGTGAGTGCCACGATGTAGAGAGGTAGCACCTCCAAGTGTTTGTGGGTGAGTGCCACAGAGTATAGGGAGGTAGAGATTCCAGGTGTAGGGAGTTGGCGCTTCCAAGTGGTTGTGGGTGAGTGCCACAAAGTGTAGGTAGGTAGCGCCTCCGAGTGTTTGTGGGTGAGTGCCACAAAGTGTAGGGAGGTAGTGACACCAAGTGTAGGGAGTTAGCGCCTCCGAGTGTTTGTGGGTGAGTGCCACAAAGTGTAGGGAGGTAGCGCATCTGAGTGTTTGTGGGTGACTGCCACAAAGTGTAGGGAGGTAGCGACTCCAAGTGTAGGGAGGTAGCGCCTCCCTACACTTTAAAGCAGGTAAATGATGATTAGTATGATGCCCATAAAGAGCCATGTTTTTCAATGATATGACTCTGGGGTAAACAAAGAAAAACTGTAGCTCTGCACAGGAATGCCACACAGACTTCTGATTAGTGTCATTTGACTTGCAGTAAAATATCGTTGTCAGAAATGTATTCATACATGTAAAGTTTTGGAAGTTAAGGGTACTTGAAAGGTAGTGAGATTTTGAGTTCAAAAACATGGCCAAGCCCCCAGTCAAAGTGAGATGATGAAGATCTCTCCTTCCTTAGTGTCCCAAAGCACTCCCATATTCCCTTGTCCTACCAGAATACAGGTCGGAGTGGAGTAGTGACACTCAACCAATCCATTCTGCAGGAATTATGACAGGTTAGTGATGTCATTTGCACAATAACTAAGCTAACTTGCCTCAGAGCAGGACCCTTGCCACTAATCCCATGAGTTGACCTGCTGTCAAAATCTGGTGTGAACATCCCAGCAGAGAGATGCCTTGCTTGCAGCGCAACATCATTGACGGCGCGTACCTTAGGAAGCCATTTCTGCGAGCGGAGAACACAGATTCCACAAGTGAGTAATTATACTGTGCACGTGGCGCTGTGTTAATTATGGGCACCCAAAGATGCGATGTGGGTGGCCATTGAGTCTCGATGGTGTGGTTTTTGTATGGTTATCAAGTCTACTATCATTCACCTAAATAACGTACTGTAAGAAAATGCAGATAAGCAATGATAGTGTTGTCTAGTCCTTTTGCTTTGGAGACCGATTTTGTCATGTCCTAAAAATAGCAGGACCAGGACGAGTTTAAGTTCCCAACAGTGATTAGTGGTGCCCATTTCTTGCCGTTTGGTTGGGTAGTTGGGCCAGGTTCTGGACAGAAAGCTTTTCGCCAGTACTTAATGTGGACGAAATGTGTGTGGGTGCCTTAGAAGAGTTCCACCTAAGTCAATCCATTTGCTTTTTGCAGAGCTGTTGAGTTGTTTACTACGCCAGAGGGCTGTCTTATTTGGAAGACGTACCTACTACGCCGTAGACAGCATTATTCATTAAAGCTACCACGGTAAGCCTACCACAAGAGACTTATATCTCTTGAGTTGGTTAGTGTAAGAATTGGTAACAGCAATACTTATGGCTGTTTTTTATGCTGTTCCTTATAGAGTCACGGATGAACATTATCATCATGACGAATGAAAAATAAAGAATACCTGCATGTCGATTTCTTTTTCTCCCCTGAAGAAGTTCTAATAATGATGTCAATGGATGTTGTAGAACGAAACGTGTTGGGCAATATTGTTGTCATTGACTAAGACAACTTTGATGAACAGGCTATTAAATTAATTAGAACCTTGAGTAGCAAGGATTCGCCTAACTAGGACACTAAGGGTCGAGAGTGAGCTGCTCGGCATTTTGAGAGCTTTCTGTAGAGTGATACTCGACAGGTGTATGTATTTTAGTGGATGATGTATTGTGTTTGAGTCAGATAGTGAATGCATGTTGTGTGGCTTGTAAGAAAGCACTTAATGCACTTTGTGTGTTTTATTGAACTGTAATGTGAATTGGAGGCAACTTGTTTTTTATTGAAGATGATTTAATACATTTTTTAACAAAATATATTTTCTTAATAAAGTAATGTTTTGTATTGCATAAAAATTGGTTTGAGTAGTTTGCTTTTTCTCAATGGTTGAGGGTGATTAAACCCTATGGTGTGTGTCGTCCTTTTCCTTAGGGTTCAGCATAAACGCAACAAGGTTCCCAAGTCAAGAGGAGCCAGGAGACTTCGAAGCTGACCTGGGACCACTTGGAGGACTCAGCAGAATCATTGACTGGCCCCCTTTTCCTGTCCCAGACATGCCCTGATGCTCCCTGATGTCCAGCCCAGACCTCTCCTGTGAGTAGAACTAAACCCCAAAAGCCATAGAGTGTGTAGGCTCTGTATTCTTTCACCATTGTCTTAGTCATTTGCCTATTGAAAAATCCCCTGTTTGCTTGTGTATTTAGTTATTTCCCCATTGGAAATCTCCCATTTGTCTGTGTAGATCCTTACATATTGATCAACGTAAATCAATTAATTCCCCCCGGGATCAGTATTGTTGGCATTCGAAACCAACCATCTTTTCCTGGTGTATTGTGAGCCGGTATAGTCATAAAGAGTTGCCCAAAAGAATGAATCCCATTGTGGTTGCAAAACAAATTTGTCCCTGTGTTTCAATTGTGCTCAGCAAAACGAATTTCCATTTGCATTTCCTTTTCCCATTGCATCTGTCCTCACAACCCAAAACCAATGTTCCCATTCTGTTCTGACCATAATCCTAAAAGCCCTGTATGTTATTATCAGGTGTAGCAAAACAAATTTGTTCCATTGCCTTTCTTTTTCCCTATTGGTTCTTTGACCCACAAGTCCTAAACTGATGTTTCCCTTGTGTTCCCCACTCCCTGTCACTGCCTTACATTCAAAGGAATCAAGTCAAATGGATGTTTGGAAGGTGAGGGTTGCTGGGACAAAGTATCACTTGCCTGTCTGTTTGCATTCATTTTCCTGGTGTGATTTGAACTGTACTCTGCCTGTATTGATGGGGTGATGTAAAAGGTAGCTATTGTAACTGCATAGTCTGGTGTCAGCTATGTGGTGTGGTGGTACTCTACTAAAAAGGATATTTTGTCTTTGTGTTGCCACAATGTGCTCTTGGGTTTCCCAAGTATTTCAAAAAGAGCCTGTTCATCATATACTGTTACCGGGCAACCCATTGTCACTGCAGAGGATTTCTCAATTGCAAAAGCTGCTGTAGCGTGTTCACATGGGTAATGCCTTTTCATTAATGGGTGTAAGATCCCAATGTAATATACCTGGGGCTTGTGTCCTATTGAAGTTTTCTTTTGTGTAAGGGAAGCCCTTACCACTACTCCTTTACAGTGGGAAAATAGAAAAAACGATGTCTTGCAATCTGGCATTCCTAGTACTGTTGCTGTGCTTATAGCCTTTTTTAATTCATCAAATGCAACCCTCATATTTTAGTCCACTGTATATGCTCTTTGTTTTTCTGTACTTATTTTAGCCCTTCTAACAGTGGTCGGATGTATGAGCTGTGGTCAAAAATCCATATTCGACAATAACTGCGCAGTCTCAGGAACCATTGTTGCTCCTTCACTGTGTTTGGGCATGGTGTGTTAGTGAATGTTTCTGCTCTTTCAGTCATCACTCTCCTCCCTTCTCTTGAAGTACTTCCTCTTAACATTATTGCCACTTGACAAAGAACTCACAGAACTCACAGGTGGTGTGTGGGGTGCACCCGGTGTAAGGAGAGCTGCGAGCTGAGAGAGGGGGAGAGAGGCAGAGGGGCAGCAGAGGGGCAGCGGAGTGGAGTGGAGAGTAAGTGGAGAGCAAGCCATGTAAAAGCTGCTCCCGACTGAAAAGCTGTGCCCTTCTTATCTATAGACCCAGTGAAATCTCAGCAAAGGCGGCATAGCGGTGAAGCAAGACAGTAACTACTGCACTCTGTCAAGAGGTAACTGCTCAAAAGCATAGTTGTTCCTTTTCTCGCCTGGTTGGTTGCTCCCTGCCACGCAACTAGGCATTTTACATTACTATAAAGTTATCTGCCCACTGGATTTCTTAATCCTAAGATTGGGCACCTGTGCAAGTGTGTTCCTTTCTTTGACTTTCTCTTGCAGCTGTGCACTATTGGGGGACATATTTGTTCCCTGACGGTGGCATTTGGTAACTTTGACACACAAGGGGGAACGCTTAGAGGGAGTGTGACAGTACCCTTAGTGCCACAGCCCTCAATTGTCTCCCGAAGCGTCTGTTGTTTGAACTGCGCAAGATTGGAAAAACTAACGGTGGGGCCTGAAACCAGGGATCACTACACGTGACTACCGTAATGCCGGGCAAAGCCACCAGCCGCAGTAAAACTGTAGGCATCCGGGGTGATAAAACCATATGGCCTTCATTCTGGTAAACAGCCAATAACCGGTACGTGGAACCAGGTGGACATAGGCAACAAAGGGTCATATGAAGCGGCCGTGAACCCCTGACCCCACAAAAGTGCCCATTGGATGCTTTCTTTCCAGCAAAAAATGCAGAGGGTGGGCTCGCTCCTATCAATGCTGAGTCAGGCATATTACATTCAGAGGGGGAAGGCAGTTACCTGCCACTAGACCTTGACAACGACTCCATACTCCAGCTATACTACGCACTACAGGACCGCATTGCACCCCAAGTGGGAGAACAGGAGGGGCAAGTTTCACCCATTGTAGAGCAACCCTGTAATCCAGGCATCGAACGGGGAGTGGCGGGGGGAGAAAAGCCCACTGTCCAAGGATCGCATGGAGGAGCAAGTGGGGGAGGCAGAGAGGCGAACTTGGAGCCCTCCACCCTCCTGGCACCAGTCCCCACAGCAGAGGCACAACTTCTACCCTCCCTAGCCATGGCAGCTCATCTATCAGCTAGTCCAAATTTAGTATTTAAAACGGTCAATTCAATCACAGAGTCTACACAAGTGAATTTCAGTACTCAGGGGACCTCTCAAACAAACCACATGGTACTTAGTTTTGCTGTAAAAATGTTGTTAAAACTATGTGGAACATTACATGAGGACCTGAAATCGCAAGGGGCAGTGATTGCCTCACTTCACAACCTATTGGTGCCACCACAAAAATCAGCTGTTACACCTATTATTGACCTGAGATGAGAGATACCACAAACTTATGCTCCTAGTGGCTCAATCGAGAATGTAGGTGTACCCACTACGGCCAAAGAAATTACATCTATTCCGGATGGGGCTGATCCCCTGGTCAGGGCAAAAAGTGTGATGCCCAAAGAAGGACACCTTTCTAGGAGACAGGCAAGGTTGGCAACAAAAAAAACGACTGGAGAAGGCCCACACCCAGCCTACACCGGTTCAGACCACCTTGGATGATAACCCATGGGGGGCTCTGCCACAGCGGAATTCTACTCGACCATGTGGCAATAACATCTCTAAAAAAAACAGCAAAGACGGTGGGGACACTCACAAGCTGGCTCCTGGAGGAACTCCCGCTCAAAGTGCAATATGCACCTATAGCGCAGCCGGCACCATGTCCTGACCTTAAGCACACCTTTCCCCGACCGGCCTCGGTGTCATCTTTTGAATCTGAGGACCATTCTCGTCTGGCCTCCTCGACCGTACCGGTGGGTGGGGGGACCCCACTTTGCCTATTAACAAGGTTGACTTTAAAATTGTAACTATCTCCTCGAAGGATGATAGCAAACCAGGCCCCCAGCTGAATTGACCTACACTCCTCTCATTATTCTCAAAGATTCCATCTCTTTGCATTCTAAATTCTAGTGATATTGAATTTGTGGAACCTTTACGCTTAACTGGAGTGAAATTCACAAAAATCCATTGCTGCTTACCTGAAACAGCAGCAATGCTGAGGGCCAATCAGGCGTCCTTGGGGTATCTGGGATATGTATTAGATTGCCACCCTCCAAGGGGCCCATTGCCGGAGAGCTGCCTGAAATGTAAGTGTGCCCGGGCTACTAGCCTCCATGCAGCATCACCAGCAAAAGCCCCGCCTAAGCTCAGTGATGAACAAGGGTGGGAATGGTTGCACGGTATGTTCGGCCAACGGAAGACGGGGTGAACTTCTACCATCATGTGTTTCAATACCAGGGGTTTCGGCCATTGGCTAAATGGGGGGGCCTCCCGGGACCTGCTGCTTTCCAATGAGAAATTTATATTGCAAGAAACGTGGGTGACATTCGACATAGAATTTGATGGATATGTCACCTATCAGACACGGCCTACCAAGGGAGAGCGGGGCAGACCAGCAGGTGGCCTTTTGATTAGTGTTAAGTCCTCTTACAACCCCAGATTGATATTCCAGGACAGCCCGGGGGGACATCTATTGGCAATTCAGATATCCCCCCCCCCAGAGGGACGGGGAGGGTTCAGGGACATCTTGATAGTGAATATATATGACCCCCCGGGTGAGTTATTCACTGAGGCCATATGCGATCAACTGGACTCATTGCTGAATACCTGGTGCATGGGTAAAGACCCTGCTCCTCTGTTGCTATGTGGTGATCTAAATTCCAAATGTGTTGACCTTGAAGGATGTGGGAATTAGGCATGTGTCGCCAATATTTGTAAGATGCCTCTAATTAAGAGTAACAACAAAGGGAAAGTATGGTTGGACATTTGTATAGATTGAAATTTGACAATCCTAAATGGCCGTACAACTGGAGACCTACCGGGACGCATGACATGGACAGGAGGGACAAAGTGCACAGTGCTGGACAACATGGCGGTGACCGAGTGCCTTCTAAGTTATGTCCTGCAACTGTGTATTTTACCAAATAACTCTAGCGACCATGCTACCTTAACCCTTAGTGTGGAAGGAGACCGAGGGGTGAGGGAAATAGGCGCTTGTAGGGAGGTGGTACCCAATCATGCTGGAAATAGAATTCAGTGGACACCTCATAACATTGATAAGATGAATGCCCTGTCTTTCCCAGTGAGCTTAGAGATTAGACAATTGTTGCGGGGTAAACAACCTGATGAGATAGAGCTCTGGATACTGCAACTGACACAAGCAATATTCCAGGCCAGTCCAGCCACTGGGATAAAATGGAAAGGTGGGGGTGCTGAGGTTTTTTATGCTAATATCCGGGACCAGAAATGATGTGTGCCTAGAGCCATTAGAGCCCTTCGACCAACAGCAGTTACTGCAGTAGATCTTGAAAGAAGAAGAAAAAAGTAATACAACAAATGTTTCGGTCCTGGCTATGCCTCTATCGCCAGTCACGTCTAAGAGGCCAATGGCAGAAGTTTATAGAAACTCTCTGTAGTAGAGATAGCCGTAGAATTTGGCACTTCCTTGCCCAAGCTAGGGGCAACCAGAAACTGAGGATATTGAACCAGATTTCTGGGGGAGTTTGGGTGGAATTCATTGCCGATAAATTCTTTAAGGAAAATGCAATTACTCCATGCATGCCCGTGGAGGTAAACAGCTGGCCACTTCACTTCCTCTTAGTCATAAAATTGTGAAACACATAATTATGAACCTAAAACCATCTAATGGCCCAGGACCTAATGGCTTAGCAAACACTGTATTAAAAAGGGACCCGAACAACTGGGCTCAGGTATTACTTACCTTATATTCTCGAATTTGCAAAACCCGACAGCTGCCCTTTTCATGGAGGAAGTCGGTACTGATCCCGGTACACAAAAAGGGGGATAGAGGGAATGCTGCCAATTATCATCTGCTGTCAATGTTAGACTTCACAAGTAAAATCTTTACTACACAGGTGTTTAGGGAACTAGAAGTTTGGGCCTCGGGTAACAGGATCTTAAACTATGCACAGACAGGCTTCAGAACCAGGTCGAGCACGACTCATAACATCCAGGTGCTCGACCAACTAATTAATAACACTGTCAGTAACAAGGAAGCCACTCTGTACATAGCTTTCATAGACTTCCGTAGTGCTTTCGACCAAGTGGTACGGGACGTATTGTGGTCAAAGCTTAGAGCTATGAATTGCCCCGCCTGGATAATGCATATATTAATTGCCCTTCACAGCAATACATTTACCAAGGTGAGACTCAATGACGATGAAGAAGTATCAGCATCAATTCATATAAATATAGGGGTAAAGCAGGGTTGCGTAGCCACGCCCATGCTTTATAACCTCTATATTGCGGACCTTCTCCCTCGTATGTTGTTAAAGTCTAACTGCCCCCCTAAATTGGGTGATACACCTATAGTTGGCATGCTCTATGCCGATGATCTAATTCTATTCGATCGCGCACTATCTGGCATTAAGGGCATGCTAAATGAGCTGTTAGTCTATGCAACTCAGTTGGGCTTAACTATCAATCTCGAAAAAACAAAAATAGTAGCCATTGCTAGAAATGGCCCTAGTCGCTCTGGCATTGCTACTGATCTTGGTAAGATCACCGTGGTGGATTCCTACCCGTATTTGGGATTAGATTTCAAAGCTTTGTCCAACTATGATGCCATAATCAAACATAAAAAACGGCGTGCCAAATTGCTTACCTTACAGGCTTGTAAATTTGCTAAGGGGACCTCAGGCTTTAGTATGGCAGGTATTCTAGAACTATACCAACAGTGTTTTATCCCTTCTATCCTCTATGGTCTGGAGGCATTGACCATGCCAGATCTGAAATGGCTGAATGTTGTGGAGGGCAATTTTTGGCGCAGTGTCTTGGGATTAGGTCCTTCCTGCTCAGTGCAGTTTCTGCACCTAGAGTTGAGCCTCATCTCTTTGTGAGGCATGGCACTGCGTGCGCGAGGTATAATTTTTCTGAAAGCCTGCTCCGCACCTACATGCAAATTGTTGCAACTGGCCGGGGACAACTATGATGTAGAGAAGCACCCGCGGGGGCTTAACTTTAAACAAATAAATGAATCTCTCTTTGAGGAGATTGACTGGTCCTACACGCAAAAGAAACACATGCCCTATATCCACCTAAAAAGATCCTTTGAACAAAAGCTCAACAGGTGGGATTGGAGCATGAACTCTAACCACCTGTCTAAACTGAGTGGATATGAGTTTGTGTCGCATGTTACCTATGTTAGGCGGAAACCTGTGCAGTTCCCTCTGGGACCACTGCAAAAGATTTAGGACTACAGGTGTTTGGCAGTAAACCCACTTGGTAGCAGTCTGTACCACACAGATTCACTTGGTAGCTGTGGCTGAGCAGTCAGACTTCCCTCAAGAAGAGTTAGACAGTATGTGGAGTATACAACATAGGGCAATTCTACGCAGTAAGACAAGCAACCACAGAACAAGGCTTCGGTGTAAAGATATAAAGGTATTTATTTATAACAACACATCTATGTAAAACACTCTGGCACTAATACGGCAAACAACTTCAATCGCAATTACTATTAGAAAAAGATCAATCCCCTTAACAATAGTTCGACAAGTCTAGGTTCAACGGCATCACTTATTTGCAGACAGAGGTGAATGCTTTAACCTAGATGGCACTCTAGTATTCGTTAGGACGGGAGAGAAAAGGCGGGTTAAGAAATCAACTCGATACCAATACTTGTAAGAACAAAGGTGCAAGACAAGAAGACACGGACCACTGTAGATTCTAAAAGTTCAGAGGCCAGGCCCACTCGGAGAGAGGCAAGGCGATATGTCCCAAAAAGTATCTTAGTGGAAATGCGTTTGTTTGTGGAGAGACAGCTCCGGCGGGGGCAGTTGTTCCTGGTGGTGGATGCACGTCCGGTCTTTGCCAAGAGAAGAGATGATCTCGTCGTCGAAGGAAAGTTGAAGATCGTTGCACCACCAGGGAAGAGACCAGCCGCGGAGTGCTCCGTCACAAGGCACCACCTTTTGGTCGCGGTGCAGGGGTAGTGGCTATCCGGTTGCCGATCCTGTTGCCGATGTGCTCTGCACGGGCAATTCGACCACTGCATCCTGGGGTGAAGAAAAAGCAAAGGGGACAGGTTGTTCCCACCAGTCAGGGGAAGAGACTCTCTGGCAGGGAGATCTCCTCTGTCGTCGGGAAGTGGTGAGTCGGTTCAGCAGGGCTCCACCGGAGGTGTCGTCGTTGCAAGTCGGCTCAGCTTTACCCTCGTCGGATTCTTAGGTCCTGTGGCGACTTCTGAAGATCCAGTCCCAAAAGCACTGCTTTTATGCAGAAAACCCCCATTCATTCAGCCTAGCTGTCACTCAAACACGCTAAGTGGTGAGCGGGGAGGCTCACCACTTGGGCCAATCACACCAGAGTGTGACCGGAGTTGGCAAGGCAACTCGGTCCAGGGTGCCTAAACCCCCTCCCACACCCCTTTGGTAACCCAGACAGAATGGCACCACTTTGGAGGGTCTCTGTACCGAAGCCCGTCAAAAGTGGAACAAAGGGCTCAACCTTTGGTTTAGGAGTCACAGAGACGAACACAGACACCATTTTAAAAGCCGAGTTCTGGCAGAAAATACCATCCGATAGACTTATTTAAGATAAGTAGACCGTTGGTATGTTAGAGATTAACGAGAAAAGGTATCAGTCTCCAACAATGGGACGAATCCCATAGGGTTACATTCGGGGTCGAATATAACAAGTAGTTTCCACTGCCACTAGCCAAAACTCGACGAGGGGGGACGGGACAGTGCCCCCTCGAATAACAGACCCAGGAGTAATCGAATTACCCCTACTAGTACGTCCACAATAGGATGGTTTGTACTAGTTCTGTTAGTAAATTTAGGTCTAGTAAAGCCAATGGTGACTTTACATGCCCGGGGAGACAGTAGTCAGTCCCCGGGTATGGAGTCTATGATGGAGGTCCGCTAGGACGCCCCAGTGCTACGGCACGGAGGGTGCGGTGCAACACACATAGCAAAACATATGAGACCCTATGGAGTAGAAGACCCCATAGCCCATAGAACACATTGACATTCAAAGGAATTACACGCATTCATGTCCAAGAGTGGGAGAAAAAGAGTCTCACTCTTGGCAGGATGGAAAAAAACAAACTCCAGAAATCCAGCAAAGCTGCTGGGGGACTCACTAGGTTAGGAAATTCAGCCTAAACAGAGAATTCTCCCTAACACTCGCCCCCCCCAGACTAAGGGACAGGAGGATTTAATCCACTCCTGGATGAATCTCATACCTCTATTCGATGACATAAATCCTAGAGAGACCATCAGCATTTTGGTGGTGACACCCTGACCTCTGCTCAATGGTGAAATCAAACCCTTGCAGGCAGATCGACCATCTCAATAGTTTTGGGTTTTCCCATTTCATTTGCATTAACCATCTCAAGGGTTGGTGGTCAGTCTGAATGACAAAAGTAGAACCATACAAGTACGGCCTAAACTTCTTCAGAGCCCACACGATAGCAAAGCACTCTCTTTCGATTGTTGCCCACCTTGTTTCAGGATCCTTCAGCTTGCGGCTGATGAAGCAAACGGGGTGCTCTCTACCTTTCCCATCCAGTTGACTGAGTACGGCACCTATCCCTACATTCGAAGCATCTGTCTGCACAATGAAGTGTTGGCGGTAGTCAGGAGCTCTGAGTACTGGGGCTTGGCAAAGAGCCTTTTTCAGGTTTTCAAAAGCCTGATTGCACTCCTCATTCCATCTAACCTTTTTAGGAAATGTGGGCGAGGAGATGACATTCAGTGGAGAAGCTATGGTCCCATAGTTCTCTATGAAATTCCTGTAATACCCAGTGAGGCCTAGGAAGGCTCTCACTTGGGTTTGAGTAGTAGGTGTTGTCCAATTTTGCACAGCTTCAATCTTACTGAGCAAAGGCCTTATTTCTCCACCTCCTACCTCATGTCCAAGATAGATTACCTTACTCTGTCCAATTTGGCATTTACTCGCCTTTATGGTCAGATTGGCTCGTCCAAGAGCCTGCAAAACATCTCTCAGGTGGGTTACATGTTCTTCCCAGGAATTGCTGAACACTGCTATGTCATCCAAGTATGCCATGCAGAAGTCCTCCATCCCATTCAGAACCTGGTTTACCATCCGTTGAAACATAGCAGGTGCATTCTTCAATCCGAAAGGCATTACCTTAAGCTGGTATAAGCCATGGGGGTAGAAAATGCAGTCTTCTCCTTGGCATGGTCTGTCAGGGCTATTTGCCAATAGCTTGATGTTAAGTCAAATGTGCTGAGGAACTTGGCGGCGCCAAGTTTATCCACCAACTCATCTGTTCTTGGCAAAGGGTGGGCATCAGTCTTGGTGACTGCATTAAGAGCTCTATAATCCACGCAGAATCTAAGCTCTTTAGATCCGGCCTTTGGTACTAACACAACTGGGCTAGACCATGGGCTAGTAGAGGGCTCTATTACCCCGAGATCGAGCATCTTGCTGACCTCACCTTTGATGTGGGTTTGTACGTTCTCTGACATTCGGTATCCTCTGCTTTTGACGGGCAGACAGTCACCAGTGAGTATGTCATGCTGGCCCCAAGGGGTCAAGCCTGGTGAAAGCGAGAACAGAGAGGCAAACTGATTTAACATAGACTTGCACTCTTCTTGTTGCTCGGGTGTCAGATTTGAAGAGCGATTTACTCCTTCAACTTTTTCGTCCACAGGTAAGCCTCTGAGGAGATCCGGAAGACCTTCACTCTCTTCTTCTTCCTCGGATGATGCTAGAAGCTACGCTCCTACATCAGGTCTTGAGACATACGCTTTGAGTCGGTTGGTGTGGAAGACTGTCGGAGCCTCCTTGGGATTGCCCATGTCCACCAGATAGTTGACCTCTCCGAGTTTACCCACAACTCTGAAGGGTCCCATCCATTTGTCTTGCAAGGCCCTCTGCCTTGTTGGGATCATAACGAGAACGAGCTGGTCTTGAGCGAACTCAACCATGTTAGCCTTTTGATCGTGCCAGTGCTTGACCAATGCTTGTCCAGCTTTCAAGTTATCGCTTGCTTCCGTCATCATGTGCGACATTCTCCTCCGGAGACCTATCACGTAGTCAGTCACTCTGACTGGCTTGGGGGAAGGAGCACTCTCCAACCCCTCCTTAATCAGGGCCAATGGACCTCTGATGGGGTGACCATAGAGAAGCTCGAAGGGACAATAACCTACTCCCTCCTGAGGGACTTCTCTATAAGCAAAGAGAAGGCATGGCAGTAGAAGGTCCCACTTACGCTTAAGGGGTTCCTCTAAAGCACCTATCATGCTCTTCATGGTTCGGTTGAACCGTTCTACCATCCCATTGGTTTGTGGGTGGTAAACTGTCGAGAACTTGCAAGTAACTCCACAGGTTTTCCACATGGCTTTCATGTAGTGGGACATAAAGTTTGACCCCCTGTCAGAGATTACTTCCTTAGGAAACCCGACCCTAGTAAAAATACCAAGGAGGGCCTTAGCCACAGCCGGAGCTGTAACAGTCCTCATATGAATTGCCTCAGGATACCTAGCAGCATGGTCTACTACAACAAGTATAAACCTGTTGCCTGAGGAGGTTGGAGGATCAAGGGGACCAACAATGTCAATCCCTACTCTCTCAAATGGGACTCCCACAACTGGGAGAGGCACTAAAGGTGCCACATTCTTGGAGCCAACCTTACCAGAGCTCTGGCAGGTGTGGCAGCTCCTGCAGTGTTTTTCCACTTCGGCCCCCATCTTTGGCCAATAGAAGTAGAGAGAGAGCCTTTCCTTAGTCTTCTTGAAACTCAAGTGACCAGCCAAAGGAATCTCGTGGGCTATCTGCAAGAACTGTGGTCTGTTCTCTTGGGGTACTACAAGTCGTTTGTAGTCTCCAGGTGCAGACTCGGTCGGTTCACTGTAGAAGAGGCCATCTTCCCAGTGCAACCTGTATTTCCCAGGCTCTTGCCCTTCAGCCTGAGCTTCTGCCTGGTGGCGAAGACCTTCCAGAGTTGGACATTCTCTCTGTCCCTTACTGAAGTCTGCCCTGCTGGGTCCACCTTCTGCCAGTAAAGACTGCAGCTCAGGATGGTCAACAGGATCCAGATCTCCAATGAGTTCTTGGCCTTCCATTAGCTCTTCCTCAGAGTCTAACTCTACCACACAGGGTTGTACCTCCCTCTCAGCCTCAGCTGGAGGTGGAGTTACGGGTGTAATGTTGGACAACCGCGGGGAAGTCCTCGTTGGCTGCACTGAAGTGCTGGCTGCTGATTTTGGGGTAGAAGTTTTAGGTTTCCCTTTCGCTTCTGATTTCTTCGAGACAGCTGCCGACAATTCCAGTGGAGCAGGAGTTATTTCTTTCTTCATCATCTCCTGGAGAGTACCGCGCATAGTCCTCTCCCTTGCGGGTCTGGTTAGCTCCTGTAACCATTTACTAGGAGGTCTGGGAGTATGCGATACAACTCGGAGAGTTTTCAAATCGTTACCCAACAGTACCCGTCCTGGTACCTCACTCTGTATGCTGACAGGTATCTTTACAGTCATGTCGTTACACTGGATGAGAACTGGTAATTGGGGAAGCATCTGCACAGGCCCTCCAGCTAGCTTGGTGAGGCGTTTGGGTGCCTTAGCAACATCCTCAGCCTGAAAAAACGATGTATCCACCACAGTTATGCTGGCCCCAGTGTCCCTAATGGCAGGAGTCTCCTGACCATTCACCTGGACACTGTCCTTATAATACTCTTTAGTATTATCGGGGATAGAATTATAGACATCTAAATTCTGTTGTTCCCACAACCCCAGAGATACTAAAGAACCGCTGGCTGAGACTCCGCTGGGTTCATCAGCTAGCAGTAGAAAGTTTCCACTTGCCATTTGGACTTCCTCCTCTGGAGCGAAGGCTAAGGAGACAAGCTGGACCCCTGAAGGTTTACCCTTACATCTGGGATCTCCTTTCACGTGGTCAGTCGAGCCACAAACAAAGCATTTACCGAATGCTTTCTGGAATGGTGGCTTGTTCTGGCCTCCTTCCGGTTTGGCACCAGAAGACACACTATTCTGCTGAGGTTTTCCTTGTGGCTTACCCTTCTGGTTTTGTTTGGGGCCCTCTTTGGAATTTGAGTTATTCGAATTCTCTTTTGAGTCTTTTTTAGGCTGTTTCCCTCATTCTTTTTCTGAGTTGCCCCAGAATCCTTATGAGTAGCCCGGTTGGAAACCCATAAATCAGCAGCCTTAGCCAGCTTCCGGGAATCCAATTCCTTCGAATCAGCCAAGTGCTGTCTGAGCTCAGGAGAACAGGCATCATAAATAGACTCCAACATAAAAAGATTCTTCATACCCTCATAAGTGTTCACTTTGTAACCCTTAATCCATCCCTCTAAGTTTTTCAACCCTTCACTCACCCAGGTAGCCCAAGGGGTACCATCATGCTTTTTGATGGTTCTAAACCTCTTAAGATACTGGGAAGGGGTCTTCCCGAATCTAGCTATCAAAGCTAGTTTCACACTTTCGTAATCCGTCTTATCCGCCTCCCCCAACTCCATTACCACATCAATCGCAACAGGGGGGAGCCTAGAGAACAACCAGGGAAGTAAATCATTCCCGGTGATGTCCTGGAGCCCATGATTGTACTCAAACAGTTTTAACCAATCCAACACATCCAATCTCGGTTCATACATACCCACTAATTCCTTCGGCATCCAGGGTCTTTTGGGACTGGGGCTCCTAGAGGAACCAGAGGAGAGAGAAGCATTTTCTATGGACAACTTTTTCATCTGTAACTCGTGATTAAGTTCTATTTCCCTGAGTCTTAACTCAGCTTGCTTCTGCTCAGCCTGGACATTCATCCGTCTAAACTCGAGCTCTTGGTTTCGTTCAGATTGAGCCAAGAACCGTTTGTATTCTAATTCGAGCTTCATTTTTTCAAGTTCAAAATAAGCAGGGTTACATGTGGGACCTGGTATGGGCCCCGTAGGTACAGCTGGTAAGGCAGGTAGAGGAGCAGGTGAGACCGTTTTGTTAGCCTCTCCTTCCTCTTCAGCCTCTTCATCACTATCATCAGAATTATGATTTAGATCAACACCATCACTGTTGTCTACATTTGCTGGAGAAATTGGTTCCTCTGAACCAGTACCCAGACTTTGGTTCGCCAGCAATCTCTCTATTAGTTCTAACTTCTTGCCCCTTACAGTAAGGTTCTCTTGTCTACAGAGAGCTCGTAAACTCTCAGTATTTTCACCTGACAAGGATTCTTGACTGTAAGCTTCCATAGTAGACATGTTTTTGAAAGTTGCTTATTAGTGCTAAGCTTTGGGGTTAGTTATCCTAAAGTGTCGAAAAGCACTCTAAACTGTATACTCGATACAAATCCCACCGCTGTACACCAGTGTTAGGCGGAAACCTGTGCAGTTCCCTCTGGGACCACTGCAAAAGATTTAGGACTACAGGTGTTTGGCAGTAAACCCACTTGGTAGCAGTCTGTACCACACAGATTCACTTGGTAGCTGTGGCTGAGCAGTCAGACTTCCCTCAAGAAGAGTTAGACAGTATGTGGAGTATACAACATAGGGCAATTCTATGCAGTAAGACAAGCAACCACGAAACAAGGCTTCGGTGTAAAGATATAAAGGTATTTATTTATAACGACACATCTATGTAAACACTCTGGCACTAATACGGCAAACAACTTCAATCGCAATTACTATTAGAAAAAGATCAATCCCCCTAACAATAGTTCGACAAGTCTAGGTTCAACGGCATCACTTATTTGCAGACAGAGGTGAATGCTTTAACCTAGATGGCACTCTAGTATTCGTTAGGACGGGAGAGAAAAGGCGGGTTAAGAAATCAACTCGATACCAATACTTGTAAGAACAAAGGTGCAAGGCAAGAAGACACGGACCACTGTAGATTCCAAAAGTTCAGAGGCCAGGCCCACTCGGAGAGAGGCAAGGCGATATGTCCCAAAAAGTATCTTAGTGGAAATGCGTTCGAGTCTGTGTAGCAAATTGTTATCGGCAGATTGGACCAGTTCAGAACAACGCGCTAGAGAAAGCTTGGAGGCGACCCTATGGAGAGGCGAGGATTAAGACACCTCACTCTATCTGGCAACAAGGGAAGCCAGGCGGACACAGCACCTTGTTTGTGGAGAGACAGCTCCGGCGGGGGCAGTTGTTCCTGGTGGTGGATGCATGTCCGGTCTTTGCCAAGAGAAGAGATGATCTCGTCATCGAAGGAAAGTTGAAGATCGTTGCACCACCAGGGAAGAGACCAGCCGCGAAGTGCTGCGTCACAAGGCACCACCTTTTGGTCGCGGTGCAGTGGTAGTGGCTATCCGGTTGCCAGACGTGCTCTGCACGGGCAATTCGACCACTGCGTCCTGGGGCGAAGAAAAAGCAAAGGGGACTGGTTGTTCCCACCAGTCAGGGGAAGAGACTCTCTGGCAGGGAGATCTCCTCTGTCGTCGGGAAGTGGTGAGTCGGTTCAGCAGGGCTCCACCGGAGGTGTCGTTGTTGCAGGTCCGCTCAGCTTTACCCTCGTCGGATTCTTAGGTCCTGTGGCGACTTCTGAAGATCCAGTCCCAAAAGCCCTGCTTTTATGCAGAAAACCCCCATTCATTCAGCCTAGCTGTCACTCAAACACGCTAAGTGGTGAGCGGGGAGGCTCACCACTTGGGCCAATCACACCAGAGTGCGACCGGAGTTGGCAAGGCAACTCGGTCCAGGGTGCCTAAACCCCCTCCCACACCCCTGTGGTAACCCAGACAGAATGGCACCACTTTGGAGGGTCTCTGTACAGAAGCCCGCCAAAAGTGGAACAAAGGGCTCAACCTTTAGGTTAGGAGTCACAGAGACGAACACAGACGCCATTTTAAAAGCCGAGTTCTGGCAGAAAATACCATCCGATAGACTTATTTAAGATAAGTAGACCGGTGGTATGTTAGAGATTAAAGAGAAAAAGTATCAATCTCCAACAATGGGACGAATCCCATAGGGTTACATTCGGGGTCGAATATAACAAGTAGTTTCCACTGCCACCAGCCAAAACTCGACGAGGGGGGACGGGACAGTACCCCCTCGAATAACAGACCCAGGAGTAATCAAATTACCCCTACTAGTACGTCCACAATAGGATGGTTTGTACTAGTTCTGTTAGTAAATTTAGGTCTAGTAAAGCCAATGGTGACTTTACATGCCCGGGGAGACAGTAGTCAGTCCCCGGGTATGGAGTCTATGATGGAGGTCCGCTAGGACGCCCCAGTGCTACGGCACGGAGGGTGCGGTGTAACACACATAGCAAAACATATGAGACCCTATGGAGTAAAAGACCCCATAGCCCATAGAACACATTGACATTCAAAGGAATTACACACATTCATATCCAAGAGTGGGAGAAAAAGAGTCTCACTCTTGGCAGGATGGAAAAAATCAAACTCCAGAAATCCAGCAAAGCTGCTGGGGGACTCACTAGGTTAGGAAATTCAGCCTAAACAGAGAATTCTCCCTACCAACCTACAGATTCCGAAAAACCTCAACCCTACCTTATGCTATGTCCGGCACCAGAGGTAAGGCCGTTCATATCAAGGCTATGGACAAATCAGCTCCCGGTCCTGGCTGTTACGGGCCCTCATTTGAACGTGCCTCCTGAGTCTAGGTGCTGTCGAGTATGTCAGACCATAGGAATGCCTGAAACATCCAGGCATGTTTTGCCCCTTTGCCCTAAATTAGGATCATTATACATGTGTGCACTTGGGAAATAGGTCCACAATTATGAGGCAATAACTGAGGAGGTTTTCTGGGACACCTGTTTGAACTCTGAATCCTTGGGATTCCAGCTAGCCATCTTCAGGATATGGTCTTATGTCAAAACTTTGCTACTGGTCTAAAATCTGCTCTTTCATAAACGTTTAACATGCTGTTTACTCTGTTGTTATCTGATTTAAATCTCTACACTAATGTCATTTAAAACAAACTACTTCTTAAGGCACTTAACCTATGCATTGCCTGTTAAAATGTAGGTTTGTGGATTCTGCTTTTCAGCGCATGTGTACATGTGTCATTTGTATATCTCAGGAATGGAGTAAGGCTGTCTCAGATTGTATCCATCTGTACCCTTACCACTAGTTCCTGTTGGAGATTTAGGGTCATCTGCAGATGGGTACGAGCTAATTCCCTGGAGGGTGACATGATCAGAGTGTCGTCTAAATACATTAAAACCGAATCACAGGGCTCCATAAGCCTGCCGCAAATGATTTCAGCTGTTTTATGAAACAACATGGTGCAGATGGCAGACTCAAACATATGCAGGTGAAATAAAAGATATTGCTGCCCCAAGCAAATTGAAGAAAAGGCCTGTAATGTGGAAATACAGAGAGAGAAAGATCAGCGTCTTGATGTCCAGGCTAACCATCCAATCATGTGGCTGTAGAGCCCCCAAGGAATAGGTGCACACTTTCCGTTTTAAAATGACCATTGAGAAGAAGTTTATTGAATGTGTTACATTTATAACTGGTTGAAATCTTTTGACCCTCTTTTTGGAACTGTAAACAGATTGCTTCAAAACCTGTAAGGAGAAAACTGAGAGTACTCTTTGGTGCCCTTTAGTAGGAGGTCACTGATCTCCGGATAAATTATCCAGAGACTAGTCTTAATAACTAAATCCTTCTGGGATATTTGGTCTGAAAGGGAGGGGAGGCTAAATCTATGTGGAACCCTTGAGCTGTTTTTAAAACCCACGGCTATTCACAACCAATTTGGAAGGTAGTGATGCATGCCCCCTCCAGGTTTTGGTGGGGAAGAAAGGGGAGGTATGCACACTGTTAAACCGTCCAGAGGTTGGATGTCTTCTGGGGAATCCTACCTATGAAATTACCCATATAGGTGATAAAGAAAAACAGCTGGGGTTTGGGAACTGGAAAAAAAAACACAAATCCTTGAGGAGCCTGCAGAGCCTATGGGTCTTTGTGACTGGCCAGAAGTGGGGATTTGTCCTCTACCAGCCATGAGTAAAACCTGACTGGTATAGAAAAATCTTTTATAGGGTAAATTGTGTCCTATTCAAGGTAGCAGAAGAATATATTTTGCCTTCTCCTTCACATGTTATTCCCCAAGTAGCAAGCCATCTATATTGTAAGGTTGAGAATCAGTCAAAGATCCCGATTTTGGATTAGCCTTCCACAAAAAGTCTTTGTGCAATTCTTTGTTAATTGAAGTATCTGTGTTGCCAAAGAAACATATGTCCCTCTGACCCTACACACTCAGATACGGCCACCTTCTTGTTTAGCAGTTCGTTTCTGCTGTATTCAGGATAGTTATTACTCAGATGAGAGCATTCAGAAGTCTGTCCTGGCATGTAAACCATTCTCGATGCATAACCTTAGCAGAACCCTTTTTCAAATTTCACTAAAAACATACCAATCTTGGAATGTACGAAGGGGACAGAAGCACATTTGTTCAGTAAAGCTGGTGTAGGAGACTCAGCATCCTACCCCCGGCAGTGGATTCCATTTTGAAGAAGACATGATACAAACATATGATACTATGTGTGGCACGATGTGCCCGCTCAGCAGTAGAAATCGATTGAATTAAGGACTGAGACTTAAATATAACATTTCCCAAGGAATCCTGCACTCCACTATGCCCTGGGTGTCTAAATCAACCTGGCCACCCCCCCCCCCCTTTACTAATACTACCTTGTTTGAGGTGTCAGAATCATCATCATGAACATCATCCCCAACAAGCAGAAATCCCAAATCGGTAGGGTTTGCAGGTGGGGAAACAGATGGAAGTCTGTGGGCTCTCTTGAATGGATTTCATAACTCCTCCTGGCAGTGGGATATTGAAGGGATGGAACCCCTATCAGGCGCAACTGTGGTCCCCATGTGCCAGGGCCTTTTGCCAAAGAAAGGATATCTGCCAAGAGGGTGTCCTAGGTCCCAGAGACAGCACTAGAGACTGAGCTGCCAATCTGCGGAGTTAAGGATTTAAAGGTTGCACTCATGCTTTTCCCCAGAGAACCTGAAATGGAGGTAGTTAGAAAATTAGCCCGGTCTTTAGCATCCCAGGCCTGTTTATCCACCTCCTTAAGAGTACAAAAATAGTAATGAGCTGAAGAATCCTCGCCTTCTTGGCGCTCCGTAACTGTATGCTGTCAGTACAGCGGCAATAAGAAAGTTATTGAATTTGATTATGCTCTATACATATTTGGGGACCCCCTGTTCTCAGAGTACTATGGGAAATCCAGGTTCACTGGACCTTAGACGTCCCCGGTACCAGTTAATTCAGATACGGTGGCTCTGTGCTGACATGTGGCGTTGATGACGTTGAATCTCGGAGGCTCCTAATTGCAGCCCCATACTGCCGCCAGGCTCGGTCTGGCCTATAGGGCAATGCCGGAACCAAAAACTCAAAATGCTAGTGTGTGCCAGTTTTTTTGTTCAAAGTGGTCCACTTTTCTGGACCATTTGGACCATTTTGATAAGTCACTTCACCATGCGGCTAGCAGTTTTGACCAGTGTTACTGAATACATTTTTTTTTTTAATGCACAATTTGCATCACATTTTATCAACAACCTCCCCCTTGGGTACTACTCAAACAGTCTGTCACAGAAGGGATGAATTGCCATTTGCAACAGTGAGCCTCTTTTTCATTGGTGCCTGAGCCAATTGTATGCTCCAGTCCAACCCTGGCTGCCTCCGGGAGAAGCGTTGATGAAATACTGATATTTTCTGGAAACACTCATGTGCTCAAACCCCAAACGGTAATGGTGACATCGCCGCCACCCAAAGCAACGACACGGAAGTGCTAACCTGCCTCAGAGGTTGCGCTGTAAGGAACGTGAAGAAAGTGATCTAATGACACCAGATAGCAAGCAAACAATACTTATTAGTACCCGGCGAGGGTGCAATCAGAATGCTAGAGCCATTCTGATTGGCCTTCGCCGAGTCATTACCAGGCCGGGAACCACTCTGTCGGGATTCCATGGCCTTTGTCCCAGGCGGGGGGCGTGGCAACCACTCAGCCAATGAGGAGGCTCGAAGCAGGGTCATCCCCGCTCAGAGCCTCCCCACGGCTGAGAGGCTGTCTTCGCCCCCTCCCGGGGACTCGGGTAAGGCTTTTTTTTTATTCCCATCCCTCCCTCCCAACCGCCCCCCCAACTTACATTCTTGTGCCTGCGTCCCCGGCGGGGGACAAGGGAAGCCTACAGCTGGAAATTTAAAAAAGACAACTTTGTTTTGCATATTCCATGATAAATTACATAACGGGCAAAGTTGAATGCTATTAATAAGATGTCACTAACAATCCTTGATGGCATAATACATGTTATCAAATACCCTCAAATGTATGTTCTGCGGCTATAATAAATGGCAGCCTGCAATACCTGAATACAAGTCTGTACATATTGTTCTTATTACCGGCTACTTGTGACATCACCACTGATCTGTACTAAGAAAATGACACCCCTAGGGCAACTGTAAACTGTTATTACAGTTCAGCTGTGGCCTCGCTTGAGCCGGCAGAGATCAGAATCCCATTAGTGACTGCAGCGCTTCATGAAATCTGTGAAAGGCTTGTCAAAGTCCATTCTGCTAACATACCTTTCTGTGACAATGTACAGCCATTTACCTACAAGGAACTGTTATGGCAGTATGTTTATTTTGTGCACGGCTGGGGTTTAATAGGGGCGAGCAAGGCTCTATTGGCATTGTATAATTTATTTTAAATCACAAAACGATGTTTAGAAGCAGTGTATTTAACTGCTTAAACTATTGTTCTGCAACACATTACAATCGGCCTACAGCATTTTTCTATGTTGATTATGTCTTATGAACTGGACGACCTCTTACATTAGATCATGGAAGGGGAAGGGGATGAAACTGTTTGGCTATTTGATAAAAGCAGCAAAATACTAAAGCTATTTATTTATATCTTTCCATTTTGATCGCTTTTATCTTGTTTTACACGTTTTCATGGTTGCATGATTGATCACGTGTATCTGCTTAGGTTAAGGGAATGATACGTGTAATGTATCGGCTTTAATGTACTTTTAAGGGAATGTAATATTTCTAAATACATCTTTGTGATCATGATGATGAAAGTACCCTGCCCCCCGGCCCCCACCATGTGTAACATTGCATGACCTTAGGAGGAAACGCGGCCTTCTGTCCGGCTCATCTATTTTGCCACAGAAGTCCTTGGTGACTTGAAATCTCCTTATAACGTCTGGTAGGGGTACTTTGTGCGTTATATGTCGATGAGATAGCTCAGTGCGTTCAGTGGTCACCTCGGATATCTGTGTGTGGCCTATACAGTTACAGGTTTGAAAGCCAGAATAGCTATTTACAGCCTTTTGTCCTCGCGAGGTAAAGACATATATATTATCTTTCGGTTGTGCAATAATTAAAGCACTGATCAATGGGAGGATTCTGACCTGAAGTGCTAGATACCAAAACACATTGAATTGTATTTATACGTGTTCTGTAAGCGTTTAGAGGCACACGGTTGCAGGACATCAGGAAACTCAATGATGACTTTACATATCTTTTCTACACACAGTTGGGAGTATGTTACCACTTATACTATGTGGTCACATCATCCATCACCTCTCTAATGCTCGGGTTCAAGCACCATCTGATGCATGTTCCTGTTGTGGGCAGGCAGAATGCACGTGGACTCTGTTCTGCAGGAATCAGGGCACACAAAATGGGCAGTGTTCAATGGGTTGCAAACCATTTTTTTTTATTTTTTTATTTTTTATTTTAAACCTTTAAAGGGCAGCTTGTCGGTGGCCATGCAGAAAGATACCCACTATCCTACACTAAACACCAGCAGTGCACGAAAGAGATATACAACTATAATGCACAGGTGAATTGTGATGTCATTTACTTATGACAGCTGAGTAGTTGTGTTGCAACTAGACTGTAATAAGAACATTGTCTGCACGTGTTTGCAGTCTTCCGTTTAGAGACCACCGTAATGCCCAGTTACCTGCTATGTCCCGCCCATGTTTATCTATCCAGCTGTCTATCTATATGTCTGGGGGCCCAGCAGCCTTTCTTGGGCATACCAGTTCATTGTAGTCTCTCAATTCTAGCTACG
Source organism: Ambystoma mexicanum (assembly GCF_040938575.1). NCBI lineage: Eukaryota > Metazoa > Chordata > Amphibia > Caudata > Ambystomatidae > Ambystoma > Ambystoma mexicanum. The sequence goes on from NC_090939.1 coordinate 687,203,115, forward strand.
AACAAACCCTGTCGTCATCACTTGCTGTAACACGAAAGTCACGTGGCCAGACAGCTGTGATAGTCTACTACAGACACCTTGTGGCATCACCCTGCCCCAAACTCCTACACGGAGCCAGCGATGGTCGGTACTTGCTTAAGGATTGTGCCTAGGTTAGGGCCAGCCAGGAAAGGGGCAGAAGCAGGGGATAGAGGAGAAGGGAAGAGGATGAAGAAATAGGTGGAACAGGGAGATGCTGGAATAAAGCCTGGAAAAAAAGGAAGCGAATGGAAAAGATTATGGAACTTCAGCAAAAGAATTGTAACACGAAGCAGAAAAGGGGGACTATGCAGAAAAAGAGGAAGAGAAAAGGGAAAAGGTTAAATGATGGAGAAAATATATAATGATGGAAGGAAAAAAGCGGTGGAAGAATAAAGTATTTAAATAAATGCCAGGAAAGACAGTGGGAAAATGGGCTTGGGGGAAAGACTGCATCAAAGAAAAAAGGCAGCGGGAAAAGACATCTGGAATTTTGTGCGCGAATCTGACATCATTATGTGGAATAAAATGCTGCCAACTTTTTGCAAAAAGAGCATTGCATTTCAGAAGAGTATGGTGACATTGAAAAGGGAGGCCCCAGAACTCCTGGGCGGCTTGCAATATCCCCAGAACACATGACAGCCACGCATATCTGTGTACAATTCCAGAAATAATGGTTTCAATACAGCCTGGGTGTGACATAAGAAAAGGACCTCACTTTTCAACTGCAGTGAGTTCTTATTTGATAAGGACATGCGAGTGGTGGCGTGTTCATTTCGTCCACTGCTGTGATTTGGTCAACTATCTTCATGTTATCACTTATTTTAAGCTACATGAATGAATTGGAAGGGCATTTTTTTCAATCGGTTCAAAATATGTGTTTGCAACTCATTATAAACTGTTTTGGTGGCGTTGTGTTTACTGGTGAGCACGGGACCAAAGGGGATGACTGTATCATCAAGTATTTTAACAGACACAAAACCAGAGTATTGCATGTCACCTGGGCAACGGAAGACCTTTCACATGAAGACATGCTTTTTACCTTGGTTTCCTCCTTTGGGCCATGGAACTCCACAGTGGCCTGTAATGTCCTTCTAAAGTATGCTAGGTGCTAATTCATTTGATATATCAGCACACAGATGCCTCCGAGTAAGGTGCGAAGGTGCGCTTTACAAGTCTACACAATAAATAAATAAATGAATATATAACGCAGAAGTGAGAGTACTTTATCTGGTATATTAGAGTGCAACGTAGACATTTTTAGATTACATGTGTGCCTTCTTCTCAAGCATTTCAGTGGTCACATCAAGTGCACTCATTCACGGAAATTTTCCCAATTGGGTTTTGCCATTATAAAGCGCATCTGTGAATTAGGCCCTGAAGCTACACATTGTGACGTCACAGGCATGTGAACCCTACAAACCGCATCTAATTGACACACTACGTTGTGATACTTTTTTGTGACATATATATGACATGTGTTTTCTTCACCATTTACTTAGATACATGTATAGCGAGCATTAATGGGCATTAAATAAGTGGGTCTGTCACGCGTTCGCTTGGATATGGGGCCAGTCTGCCTTTCACAAGTTCGAATCCTGCTGCTGTGCGAGCCAGGCCTACACCCAGGCTCGGACTGGCCTATAGGGCAAGAGGCCCATGGCCGAACCAAAAACACAAAATGCTGCTGTGGGCCCGTTTTTTGGGTCAAAGTGGGCCACTTTTTTGCGACTTTTTGCGACTAGTAGTTTTGGCCAGTGTTGCTGAATAAATATTCTTTCAAATGCACAATTTGCAACACATTTTATCAGAAAACTCTCCTCTGGGTATTATTCAAACAGTGTCACAAAAGGAATGAATAGCCGTTTGCAACTGTGGGCCACTTTTTCATTGGATATGTTGGGTGATATTAAATTGAATAAGAACCTGGGATAAGAACACTTGTTTTAGTGTTTAGACCCGTGATGGCTCTAGGCTGCATACGAACGCAAATGGTAATTACAAAGTGCGTTGTCATGTAACCATCTTTATTCAGTGAAGTTCCTTTGTCAGCAGGAATTTCAAAATGCCATCTAAAGCGGTGGAACAAATAGATAGGCAAAGGTGGTTCTGTGTGATTTTTCCGAAGATTTTTAATTCTAGGTATTTTTCACAGAAACCTTGTTTTTTATTTGGGGGGACTAATACCCCCAACCCCCCCTCCCCAGCCCCCGGTTTCCCATGTTTTAACACCCCACACCTGTTTCAACCCCTTACCCTTCCCCCCTCCCCATATATATATTTTTGTAAAAATCTGCATTTTTTTTTCAGTAAAACATGTTCGGTAAAAAAAATACCATGGATAAAAAAATCCTCGGTAAAAGCACCGAATAACGGAAAATGTGTGTGGGCTCGAAAAAAAACACGGGCACGCTTTCTTCGGTGGACATCTGTGTCTGGCTGGAGCTCCAGCATCGGTCACGAGGGAAGGAGGAAGGACCAGTTGCTTCACGCGAAGGAAGAATGCGGGGATTTTTAACATGCCCTCTTGTCGAAAAATCATGTGCTCTTTGTTTTAAAAATAATAGAAACTATTTATGAAGGTAATATGTAGAAATGTTGAATATATTGGCTTGAGATTGCTATCTGCGAGGGGCTTTAATTGGAGGACCGTAATGAAGCACTCTTTATTTTTAAGTTGACTTTTTCGAAGTATTTTTAATGTTTGAGATATTGTGACACGGAAACCTTTGCACTAAACGTTTGCTCGGCATTTCATTGAATTGGGGCTCGCCCATCGTGTTTTTCTGTTTTTAATTCCAATTAAGTCAGGCATGGATTTCGCTGTGATTGCTTCATGATTTGTAATCCTGGCACGCTGTATTCCGTTTTATTTGAAATTGTTTAGAACAAGGGCAAGGAAACTAAATCATGCTTTGGTCCCTGTACTGTGACTCTCTTTACTAAAACAGCAAACGTGTAAAAGTATAAGGCGAGGAACTTGCGAAGACATAATGCGTAATTCGCATCAAAAATATCCCTTACAATATGACGGATTGTTACAAAAGTGTTTCTTCCACAGTTAATTCTTTAAAATGCGAACATTTACAATGTTCCCTATGTAAATACAGAAAAACACGGGTACATAATATGTTGCACATGCGTGTGTCCGTACTTTTGCTTAGGAACTAATATTGGGCTGTGTGTGTGTGTGTGTGTGAGTGCATGTACGTGGGGTTGTTACGTTTTATAATTGAAAACTGGCTTCTCAGGCGGCCTGACAGGAGCCGCTTTGCCAATACTTGTGCAATAGCGCCCTCCACTGGTGAAGCCTCGCTTCTTCACCTTTCATCAGCCACACGAGAGAGAATCTTTAGAGCAGTGATGCGATGAATTGGGGCAATTACATGTGATCGATAGCAGCACATATGAAACGGCGCTCCCCTCATCCATGGAGTCGGGAGTAAGAGGCATATTGTTAGCGAGGGAGATAAATGGAACTCGAGATGAACTTGCAAAATTAGGCCTATGTTTGCATTGACCTTTGTCAGTAAACACTATCAATGGGCACGTATATCGCAGCTCGACGCATAAAGTTGTCTAATTAATTTAACGATGGTGATAATTTGAGAAGCGTGTCCTCGCCGAAGCCAGACATTATTAAGAAATAAGAGTTAAGAAAACCTTCAGGATTTTTTATTAAATAACGGCTATTCAAACCAATGGAAATGCCGTTTTTGAAATAAAGATTTAAAAAGCAAAAAAAACAGATCATTGTTCGTGACACGCAGCTCTCAAATATAAAACGCCGCCTTCACTACGCGTTTCAGACAATGAGATCCCAGTCTCCAAGCGGGCATTTTGAACTATAAATCACAGCTTGGTGAGCGTCCATTACAGTGTATTATGCCTCTATATCTAAGGCCGACTGAGAGGCCCCATGCATAGAGGACCTCGTGTGCAGGAAACTTCCTTTTACAGTACGCATTGATATTAAGAGGTCCAAGATTGAGTTAAATTGCTAATAACCTGAGCACTTTCTATCAGAAAATGGTGCCCAGTTTAAGGTAATAGCACACAATTAGAGTTTATTAAATTGGAGCTGGGCTTTCTTACCTCTCGCTACAAAAACATCCTTCATGGAAATTGGGTAAGTCTATGGAATTCTAACAATTGTAATATCGCACAGGGCACTATGGGGGGCAGAAGCCCCTCGTGCAAATGAAATATCTTTGTGTGCCCGAATGACATTGTGGCTAATGCAATTGATTGCAGAAATGCATCCAATCAATTCCTAAAATTCACATGGCAGGCAGTGGCATTTCACAAGTGTGTAAATGACAGTCACAATGTAAGGCAGAGGTCTTTAAACTGTGGGGCGCGCCCCTTGAGGGGGCCACGGCTGCATTCCAGGTGGGGGGCGAGACCACAGCCTGAAATAGAAAAAAATAATAATAATTGTTTTAAATGGAGTAAATGGACAGGGACGGCTCACAGGGTCGGACTGGAGCATAAAACTGCCTAGGGCACCAATGAAACAGCGGCCCACAGTTGCAAATGGCAATTAATTCCTTTAGTGGCAGACTGTTTGAATAATACCCAAGGGGGTGTTTTTTGCTAAAATGTAAGCAAACTGTGATATTTAAAGAATATGTATTCAGCAATAATGGTCAAACCTACTAGCTGCATAGTGGAGTAACTCATCAAACTGCCCCACGTTGGCCCGAAAAGTGGTCCATTTTGACCCAAAAAACTGGGCCACACTAGCATTGTTCACTTTTCGTTTGGGCGTTGCCCTATTGCCCTATAGGTCAGTCCGAGCCTGCCGGCTCATCCATAATGGGTAAACGGGCATCGACCCAGTGGCCCCCTCATCCATTATGGAGCAGCAGAGGAGCCAGCCCAGTGAAACACTGAGCACTCCCTCCAGCTGAGGGACTGCTCCTGAGCTGACTGAACTGTCAAAGGGATACACTGTTTCCCTTTGACAGTTCAGTTCCCCAGCCACACATGCTCGCCGAGCCATGCCGTGCTGGGGGTGTTTTGCTTCACCAGCCTTGCATAGCTCATTGAAAATGCTGGTTGGGGACCTGCATGTCTGAACGTGCGAGAGGGAGCTCCTGCGCTTCCTCGCACATACAGACAGAGCAGCCTCGAGCAGGGTATTTCAGCACCCATGCATTTCAGCACACACGCGCAGGCCTGCGCAGGCCCCTGTGCATATGCAGGCCCCTGGGCACGCATGCACAGGAACCCGGAAGTTCTTGCTTCCTGATTCCTGTTCATGGATGCGTGTATGCTTGTGTTATGAATGAGTGTATGGTGATGGGTGCTCATGTGAATGATAGTGATGTGTGTGTGTGTGTGTGTGTGTGTGTGTGTGTGTGTGTGTGTGTGTGTGTGTGTGTGTGTGTGTGTGTGTGTGTGTTTGTGTATGTGTGTGTGTGTGTGTGTGTGTGTGTGTGTGTGTTTGTGTTGGTCTGTGGAGCTGATTTTGGTGAGTGGGGGGGTTGTACAACAAATGCATTTTAAAAATATCATTGTTGCACAATCCCTCTACCCATATGCCAAAATCAGCTCTCGTTCTGAAGCGCTGAGGAACCCAGGGGACAGGGATGGTATTTTTTTACTGGACATCTACCATAGATGCTCTAAAATGCAACACTTTAACCCATTATTTAAAAAAAAAATTCCCCAGGGTAAACCTCCCGAAAACCCCTTGATTGGTTTGGGCACCCTCGCTATGCTCGGTCACTATGGCATATCGGAGGGAAAGATTTATGCCCATCCACTTAAAAAATTCACCAGCCGCCACTTGCCCTGGGACTGTGCCGGGAGCAGAGTGGGGTAGCCCGGGGACTGTGGTGGGAGCAGGATGGGTAGCAGCACTTGGATAGTGATGGGAGCAGGGTGGGGAGAGCCCAGGGTCTGTGATGTGGTGGGGAGAGCCCGGGGACTAGGTAAGAGTGGGATGAAGGAGCCCAGAGACTGTGATGGGAGCAGGTGGGGTCGCCTAGGCAATACACTGGGAGTAGGGTCTGGTGATGGCACACGATAGTTCATAGCTATTTGGACTTACTGTTCACGTTGCATTTTTGGGGGGACCCTCCTGCCCACATTTTACTCAGTGGAGGCCCAGTCCTAAACATTTTGAAGACCACTGGTGTAAGACCACACATGTGTAATCTTCATTACTCATAGTCATGCTCTTCCTCCTCCCAGTACTGACCCTTGAGGCCAGGGCTTAATTTGTTTAAAAAAATATAAGTGCCAGCGCCCAAATATTTGCTAGCACTCTGTGACACTGCAGGTAGGCAGTTCCCCACAACTTCTGCCACCATCCCTAGCTGCTCCCCACAGGGTTGACATATTTGATGTTCTACTACAGCTCGCACCTGCTCATTGGGGTTAATGGATGTTCTGACTATCGGGGCTCAAAAATAAATTCCAGGGCTGAGGGCTGGCAAACACACCCACAAATTAAGCAATGCTTGAGGCCCTGCCTCCTTTTCACGAGCCCTCCTTGGAAGCTTTCTGTGGAGATTTGGATTGTGCTGCGGTCATGTCATGAGTCTGCGAAGCCAGATGTGGAGTGTGGGGAATCATGGATTTACCTCGAATAAAGAAGTCTCACTTGAACTCGCATCCACACACCCTGCACTCACATACAACACAAACACTATTGCACTTCACCTTTCACACCTTTCACCCCTTGACAAAACAGGAAGTGACAGCACATAGTACACTAAGAAAATTATGGTTATGAAATCACTGTAATATGATATATCTTTTTTTAATTGTTATATGGTTACATTAATTAAAAAATATATATATTTTTAAAACTTTATTGATTTTCAAAATGCAACCAACAAACAACTTTACTGCCCAGTCAACACCCCACTCCCTTCACACTCTCCACCCCAACAGGTCCACTCTACCATCCAAGCATGGATGGGAGCAAACAGGCTTTGTCTCAATTTGGAAAAAACAGAAATCCTCGTTATTGGCCCCAAAGACATTCTCAGTAAATTGGATAAACAATACAGCACATTAACAGTTGACAATACATTAATTGCGGTCTCACCCTCAGTTAAGAACCTGGGTCTACCTTGATTCCACACTCTCTATGACTCGCCAGGTCAGCGCCATTGCCTCCTCGGCGGCATTCACTACTAAACTCATCAATTCGGTCAAGTCATACCTTTCTAAACAGAACTGCCTCTCAATAACTTGCACCAACTCCAAGTTATTCAAAATAATGCACTTATGGCCACATTAAACATTCCCAAAAGACAGCATATCTCGCAGGCCAGGCACGAAGCCCATTGGCCTCCTGTAAAAGAGCACATCACCTTTAAAACATTATCCATAACACATAAGTGCCTTGCTCTCACAGTTCCCTCATACCTTTCAGACAAAATTGTCAGAAATAACTCTAACAGACCTAAAAGAACCAATCACACCAACCGATTATCCCCACCGTCAAAAGGGCCAAAGCAGGAGATGCCAGCTTCCCTTTCCTAGCACCCAAACTCTGGAATTCTCTCTCGATCACCCTTAGGAATCAGACCTCTCACATAGCCTTCCGGAAAGCCCTGGAAACCACCCTCTTCAACTAGCCCCGTTGTCCCCGTTTCAATCCATAACCTCACATTCTCTTCACTCAGCTAGGTCACTCCTATTGTATTTCTGTCTTTTCCCTTGCGTTGCTGCACTCCCCCTATGTCACTTGTGTAAGGGTTCAATGTAACCACGAACCTCCACTGTTTGTTGTGGTTCTCGGTAACCTCGAACCACCTGTCGGAATCCCCCACTTCACTTTAATTTCTGTGTTTCTGTAACTAAGTTAAGTTTTGCATGAAACAGCACCACGATGTCCCAGGGCTGCTTTTGCGCTTTAAACATGTAAACATAAATAAATAAAAATACATTTATAGTACAATTCATTTAAATATGGTTAGCTAAGAATAACGTGTCCTAAATTGCATCATGCAAATTCAACAGGGTCCAGCTGTAAAATCTAAGAGAGAACCATTCACTCCCAGCACCATTGAGGTAGTTTTACCAAACAAATTGATTCTGAGTGAATACATCAGTAATTCAGTTCATTGGAATAGTTAAAAAGGCAGCAATTTCTAAAGTGCATCATATAAGTTCAGCTGCTTCCAACTGTAAAGAATCTAAAAAACCGATTACCGCAAGCACCATTGAGGTGGTTCTACCGGACAAACAATAGTGGCAAATAATCTTCATGTTCACTCAAAACAAACAAGCTTAGATATCTCTTAAAATAAACTGATCTTCTGCATGCAGCGCTGCACGTGATATAATTAGATGCTTCAATGTTTCTGGTTCCGTCTCATCTTTACATAATCGGCACCCTCCCGTGCTAGGCACCAACCCCCATATCGTACTAGAAGTTCCTTGGTTCGATATAGATTCCCACCGAATAGCAAGAAACCCCATCTGATTTTTCTGTCAGGATGTATGGCCAAGAATGGGGCAAGAATACACGCTTTTTTATAATCTCCACTCAAATGACTCATTGAGCTGTATGAATGCAAACTGTCAACGGTAGAAGACCAGTCATAGCGTTGTAACAACAATTTCACTTTTCCCGGATTAGCAGTCAGGTCAGTATCTGAAGATCCTATAGTTTCCAACAAATCAGTACAGAATGTGCAAAAGTCATTTACATATTTATCCCCCTTACTAGCCAAAATTGATCGTAGATAAAAAACAATGAATTATCTTTTGGACTTAACATTTTATAATTAAGATTTAAAAATGTCCACCAGGACCTAGCTTTTAAAGAATAGATACCAAGCTTGTACCTAATTGCGGAGATCGGGACTTTGTTAGGAAGTCGCAGAATCTTCCTCCAAATCATACTTGCAAGAACTGGTAAAAACTTGGTGGCCCTTGTTGGTATCGTTTCACACCCATATAACATTTTAGGGAAGATCTTACCCTCATAAAACTTTAATGCTGGGATCAAAGTACATTTTCAAAACTTGAAATCCACTCTACACATCTGGTTCAACAGTTTTGTCGTCTGCATTTTTAACCAATCCTTGATGTATTGTTTTTGCGGCTTAGCTGTAACAGGGAAACTCAAATAGACAAATTGATCGACTAGTTCTATGGGTACAGCATCAATACGCCATTTAAACTTAGGGGGATTCTTGCCCAAGCAACATTGCATTACCTTGGTTTTATCTGGGTTCACGTTGAGACCATGAGATTTTGCAAAATGAGAAAATGTAGTAATCAGACGCTGAAGGTCTAATTGTGTGCAGTCAAATAAGAGAAAGTCGTCTGCATATGCCAACCACATGACTTTCAAATTAACTTTTTTAGGAGTGGGAAATGCAATGGGAGATAAGATGTCACCAATATCTGACATGCAGAGGTTAAATAGGCAGGGCGCAAGCACGCAACCTTGCCTAACCCCTGTAAATGTGTTAATCATATGGGATAAGCCTCCCTGCTGGTCCAATTTTATTTGCACATTTGATCCTTCGTACATGCCAATTATGAGGCATAATAGCCCATCTGGAATACACCATTTCTCTAATTTCATCCACAAAAGACCCCTATCGACCACATCGAAGGCGTAGAGAGGTCTTTTGTTGCAAGGAAAACATACTTGGTTGACCATGTTTGACTTATAGTGCATTTTAAGACCAAGCTGTTTAATGATGTGGCCAGATGTTTACGAAAACCAGTGTGCCATTTAGAAATACTGGCAATCTTGGTCTGTCACTCCTTCAAGTGTTCCAACAGCAAGGCCGCAAAGATGGCTATAGGTCGATAGTTAAGTGGGTCCAATCGCGACCCTTTTTTGAAGATTGGCAGGATATAGGCAGTAGACTACGTTTTAGGGAACCAGTAAGTTGAAGCAATATGGGAAAATAATATAGGCAAAATGTGTGCCCAGTTCTGTGGCAACCCTTTGAATACTAAATTGGACAGTTTATTGGGTCCTGGAGCAAGAGAAGCACTTATTTTTTTTAATGATCTCTGCTATTACACCAGAATTCACTGGTAACTTCCAAGTAGTATTGTGCAAGTAAAATTCCCAGCTCATGCTGGCAACTTGACTTGTCCTCACATAACAAGGATTTCAAAAGCCGTAAAAACTAAATTTGAAAATTTATGAAGTGCTATTCAAATGGTATCCAACAGGATATCCTGATTATTCTAACTTAGAACAACCCAAGGTCACCATGAGAAGTGTAGAACAATATCATTTTACACAAAGAAAAACATATTTTATTTCTGACTTATTTATTTCACAATAAGTGAGTGTGTTTAACAAGTACATAAAATTCATTGCTTTAAACAAAGACATACAATTATAATTTAAACAAAATCTAAGTGCATTTTATAGAGGTCCGCCAGTTGATTTAGGCAAGATATAAATACATTTATATGCAATATGAAAGCATTTATACAGGTCTGCCAACGTACACTTCTCACATGGTATATGAAGAGAAAAGAAAAGAAAAGGTCTCAAAGAGAATAAATCTATAAGCAATTGGGAACAAAAATGAGTTCCAACAGACAATGAGACCGTTAAGATGTTTCGGCGGGCCACCTGTAAGGCCACTGATGTTGGAAAACCACCTTCCTCGGGGCAAAATGAGTTGTAAAATTCCCTACGGGGAAGCAGACAAAATACTCCATCACATAACGAAATATGTAGTTTGTACAGAAAATCATTTGTATTTCAACAAAAACATACTATCACATGCTGTATGCTTCTCAAACGGAAATCCTGGGCTGACAAGTTTTAATTAAAAAAAACATTATTTCTTTAAGGCAAAGCAGTAATTTAAGTAAAGACTACTAATTTGAACTGCCTAAATGAATGAGGGGGAATACTTCAAAGGCAGGAGGTCAGGATGTCAAGCAAGACCCCGGTACAGAGCATGTGCAGGAGTGGCTGGAGGAAGACACTGAAGTAAAGGAAACATTAAAAAACGAGGAAGAAGTTTATCCTTCAGTGAATCTGGAAAATACAGAATCTATGAAATGTAGTCATAGCAAGATGGAGAGTGAAAAAAGAGAGAGCACAAAAAGAAAAATTACCTGAGTCTTGAAAAGATATAAAGTGCTCTTCTCCAAATATCGCATACGGATCTTTAATTAATAGAACCCGATGGCCATGGACATTCTTCAGAGTGGAAGAGTTGATAGCCTTTGGTGAAACAATGTTGGTATCAAATGGGTGTTGCGGTAACAAATACCTTCCGGAGGAAAAAAAAGAAGAGAATAAGAGAAGAGAAAGAGGAGGAGAAGAAACAGAAGGGTGAAAAGGGGACAGGGGCAGGGGACAAAGACAGGACTGATCCAATGATAATCCGTTTTAAAAAAACGGAAAACAGAAAAAAGTTAAAGGTTAAACTGCACACGTGCATGAAGGTCACTGGATTGCACAGATATTGAACCAGAGTGTTGTACAAGATGTAAAGCAGTAAATAAGGCTTCCTAGCGGGGTAAGAAGTGAAACAAGAGTATGCTTACCAATAGGCTGGGAATGAATCAGGTGTAACTCACAGTGTCAGCGAGGATCTGACAACAGAGAGACAGATAGACTTATCTGCACACCCCAGGCCCATCCATCCCACCCCCTCTATCAAAGGCGGTTCGCACCCGGGGATGAACGTTGGCATGGGCGGCTGTCACAGGCGCAAACGGCCAAGGTGCCAAACAGCATGTACACTTCAAAAGGTATCCCACGCCCAGGGGCCATTGCTCACATGGCCTCCTCAGACCCCGTGTCTCCAGCCAGGTCTCCCCTTCAAGCAGGCCGCCCCCCCTAAGACCACAACATACATACATCATTCATTCACAAACACACCCCTGTTTCTAATACTTTATAAACCACTTGATATGTCTCATGAGAACATCTTTGTGCTTTGCAAGTCAACTCCTGAACGTGCTACCTGGCAACCACTGAGATCTACGCTAATCTGCTCGTCGTCGTGCTATCCGTGAACTTCTGTGACCGCTTAGAGCAAACCCATCAGTGTGCTACCTGTGGCCACCCACCTATTCTCCTGCAACATACTGCTCTGCTTGCTGAATCCAACTGTTTGTTGGTCAAGGTAAGGCCATGTATCCTAGTAATATTTCGCAGATTTTTAAATTTCTATCTATTTGCGAGTACAGTACACAACAGTGCTATGTTCATTGGTCTCATTGCTATTGACTTGAGTTTCCATTACTATGCTATCAACAGATCTATTTATTTTCATCGTTGTCTATTGTCATCGAATTGCATCCTTCGGGGGTCCAGTCTATAATGTAAGCATGTTTCCTTCTCGTGCATGACAGAACATCCAAGGGACGAGTCACATTTTCAGATTTTAGTCACATCATTTATACATTTGTGCAACTTATGCAAAAACTAAGCCGCACATAATGAACTGGTATAGTTCCGGCGACCAAAACAAACCTTGCATTGATCATTGTATGATTCATTTACTTTTGTATCAAATCTTTATTCATGAAGATTGTATAATAATGTCGATATATACTTTTCAGATTTATCAACAATGTCTGCCTGTTCGATTAGCAGTTGCCCTACGAAGACCCATGCAAAATCTGAAGGCACTACAATGCATGTATCCCCGAAAACTGTTGATCGAATAAGAGAATGGGTCAGAATGGGTCAGACATTGCGGATATCCACTGGATGAGCTGGAAAGTAGAGTCCAACAAGTCTTACAGGACAAGAGGGGTGATCGATACCGCATCTGCAGCCGGCACTTTTCCTTGGACATGTACACAACATCTTGGGTAACAAAGAAGAATAAACGGCGAACAACACGGAAATTGCTCGAAAACGCTATTCCCACTCTATTCGTCCACATTCCGCCACCGGTGAGTCAAGTGTCCGGATTTAGCTTTAGGCCTTGCGGTAGTGTGTAGGTAGCCGAATGGATTAATTGATATTGTAGGTGTTCTATCCCTTGTAATAATTTCAATATTGATATGATTGTATAGCTTTTTGAATAATGACATTTATCAATATATTCTTTTTCAATTTCATAACCCACAAACGAAATGTATATATATGGGAACAGGGAACTGTGCTGTATTGAGCATTTTTTAAGTATTCTGTCGCCTTACATGGCTATTTTTAGTATTGGCATTTCATTATCAATAATTAATTTACCTTTACAACTTCTTGACTATCCCTTGAATCTGAAGCAAGAACATTCCACATCCTTGACGTGGTCGCAGTTATCAACCACTTCTAGCGCGTATCAGATAATCTTACTAGGCTAATCCGCTACAGACTTGTTTTATGCATGTCAAGTAATAGTTGTATTCTATCGTTTTATTATTTTACCGAATGTTTGGTTAGTGCTTTCCAATTGATATACACCTTAGTTATCGTCCACTGGTGTTTGTTTTCAGTTATAATTAGTGTTATCCATACTATTGCAAGTACTGTCTTTCAGGGAGATGCTGAAGAGTCCGCCACATCTACAACATTTCTAGATGTTCTTTACCAGCAGGAGGTATTGATACTGACAGCTCGATCGTTTGATTGTTCTACACAATGTTTCATTTGTGGTTAGCCGTTGATATGTACCTGTGCTGTCGACCCCAGGTGTGTGTTATGTTTTCACTATTGTGATCCTCACTAATGCAAGTACTATGTTTCAGGCAGTTGATGGAGCGTCAACCCCTGCACTTGATGCAGAGCCTGACATTCAAGTAATTCCATGGGAAGTGGAAGCAGGACCATGCGTATACGAATCAGCGCAACAGCTTTCGGAAGTGCGCACTACATTTGCAGCATCCATAGATATTCTTCAGCAGCAAGAGGTATGGATACTGACAGCTCCATCATGCGTGATCATATAACGTGATTCCATTTGCTATACTTTCTTCCCTATTAACGCAAGTGCTTTGTTTCTGGGAGACGACGGAGCTTCCACTACAATCACAACATCCCATTTTGATGATGCAGATGTAAAGGAATCGGAGAAATAAGTAGATGAAATCTGCATATTTATATTTTCCTTGATTGTTTTAGACAATGCATCATTTGTGGTTATCTCTTTATATGTACCTGTGCCGTCGACCCCAAGTGTGTGTTATGTTTCCAATATTGAAAACCATACTAATGCAAGTACTGTGTTTCAGGGAGATGCTGATGCCTCCTCTCCAATACAACCATTCATGGCAGTCCATGCAGAGCCTGAGGTATGGATACTGACAGCTCCATCGAAATAGATCATCACTGGTCGAATACTTGTCGTTTGATTGTTGCACACAATGTTTAAATCGTGTTTGGCTATTGAGATGTACCTGTGTGTTCGTCCTCACGTGTGTTTTATGCTAACAATATTGTGATACATAGTAATGAAAGTACTATGTTTCAGGGAGACGATGGAGCCTCATTCCGTGCTGTCTAAAATATAGCCGTTGCAGCGCAAGAGGAAGGGAGGACATGCGGAAATGAATCGGAGCTACAGCGTGCAGATGTTGAAGGTCGAGTCAAAAAAGTTGCAAAGAAAAAAAAACAAAAAAAGGTTAGTTACAAACAGTTCATAACTTTAAAAAAATGTTTGTGCTGGGGACTATTTTATGTTTTTTTCCAGTCAATTGGACTACACTTTATCTTGTGTTTAAACTGAACATCCCTTTTCCAATCTCTCCTCTAGTTACCCGTGGGTGTCAGAACCATACATACACAGACAGTGAAGTGAATGAGAGATGTTGCTTGCCAGACCATGTACACTATGGAGGAACTATTAATTGAGGCGAGGCGTTTTCAGGCTCGAGATGCTCATGTCCAATGGCCAGAACATGAATTAACTGTGTTTGGAGAATACAGCAAAGTTGCATTGGACCATTGCTACAGTTTGACCGCACCACCACAAGAAGATGATATTGAATGTATTGAAGATAGCTCAGAAGTAGTTGCAGATCAATTCACACAATCTACACCCGCCAAAAAATTGCCACCCAAAAACATGTCGACATTGTTGTGTTCTCCCATCAATGTTGAAGTAGCAGATGTCGAAATGACAGAGAATGAACCAGCCGCAGCATCCATGGACGCATCAGAACTTGATAGCAGTGATATTACTTTCCAATGTGTTGAAATCTCCGCAACGTCACAGGCCGAAACAACGTTGACGCAGGATGACAGTCTAATGAAAGAGAGCAAATACATTGTATTCGACAGTTGTTTGATGGATATTATAAGTATGGTGAAATGTGGGCATTCAGTTAGAGGGAAAGTATGTGGGAAGCCATTGATTAATGTGACTCGTCAAATAAAAGGCAGTAACGTCAAAATAAATGCCGCCTGTCGATTAAATCATAGGTTCTCATGGTCTGCACAAACGATGCTGGAGAAAATGCCAGCAGGCAATCTACTGTGTGCAGCTGCATCACTTTTTAGTGGCTCCAGTTTTAGAACTTTAGAGGCTTTCTTTCAGTTTGTGGGACTCCATTTCATTTCTAAATCGCTGTACTACACATACCAACGTGATTATCTGTTTCCGGCCATTAGTGATGCTTTGAAAATTGAACAATTGTCTCTAGCAAGTACATTCGAAGGGAAACATTTCAGGCTAGCCGGCAATGGACAGTGCGACAGCCCTGGATTTTCTGCCAAGTACTGCACCTACCACTTTCAGGACATGGATAGTAAGAAAATTGTGAGTTCGGTGGTCGTGCAGGTAACACAATGTACATCCTCAGTGGCCATGGTGAAACTAGGATTTATAAAATCAGTGGAATATCTACAATCAAGGGGAATGCACATCGACCTCATAGCCACGGACAGACACGTTTCAATTGCCAAGACAATGAGAGAGCTGTTCCCGCTTATTAATCATCAATTTGACGTATGGCATCTTGCTAAATCAATCAGTAAGAAAATCTCAGCTGCAGGAAAAAAAAAAGGTTTTGAAAGTATTTTGCAGTGGTCCCAGCCTATCACCAACCATCTTTGGTGGAGCTCAAAAACTTGTGAAGGGTCAGTGGAAATACTACTTGAAAAATGACGGTCACTGATGCACCACTGTACCAACGTTCACCGCTGGTCAGAAAACCTACATTTCCACCAATGTGAACATGACCCTTTGTCCCCAGAGGAGGCAAGGAAGAAGAAGTGGTTGATTCCAACTTCACCGACACACAAAGCCATTGAGAAGATTGTTTTCGACAAACCTCTATCAAGAGATTTGAGAGGACTGACAGAATTCTGTCACACAGGAGATTTGGAGGTGTTCCACAATATGTGCCTAAAGTACAGGCCAAAGCACTTGCATTTTAGCTTTCGGGGCATGAAACATCGCACTCTACTAGCGGTCTTGGCCCATAACAGCAATGTCGGACGTGAACAATCTAGGACTAGGGGTAAAGTAAGGATGCCTCGCTACACTAAGGTGTTTTCAAAACGAAGTAAGCAATGGGTGATCAAACCAGTCTATGATGAAATGCAGTTCGACTTTGTGAAAGGCCTTATTATTGCTGTGGTAGAGAAGCACAGATATGGAATTTTGGACGTTTCTGTGCAGAGCAGTGATCCATTGCCACCGAACATTGCAACTTTGCCATGTCCACCAGAATCACAGCTGGTTGTGAAGTACAAATCCCGGTTTAAATAATTGCAATACGATTGTCTTTTTGTAAATAAATGTTATTGTACAGTGTACCTGTAACCCTAACCCCTACCTTCACCATCATGGGTGGCGAACAAGCTGGGTGTCATCTTTGAATTCTCTCTATTCACCTCATATATGTGTATGTATATATTTTTCTCATGTCTCATCTCATGTAAATGTAAATGCTGTGCACTGTTGCGCACTGTTAACCGAGGGGAGGCTTGTGTATTGCAAATAATGAAACAAACAAACAAACAATAAATCTCACTTTTAACTCAACTCCTGTGGTACTTTATACTTTCCCTGACCTTCTGCCAAAAATTAAATGTCTCCATTTGGGCTGCAAAGCTCGCAGTCAACGGGGACAAAATTGGGGGCCTTAGAATGCGCCAAGCGGGCCATGGCATTTGGGAGAGAAGCCAGTTCGCATTTGCACATTGTGGTGCACTACATAGAGGGATTCTAAACTTCAAGTTCTCACAGATGCCTTTATGTTGCAAATAAACAATGCGAAGGACAGCGGCTTTGATTTTCAGCTCGCGCCCAGAAGAGGCCCACAAGTCGCACTTGTTTTTTGACCTTGAGACAGGGACCATGCCGAAAGAACTTAATTTGAAGGGGGTGCGCAATAACGTAAGAGACGATAAGGCAGAAAATTCAGAAACTAGACCAAGTTTCATTTTAGTTCAGTATACGAAAAATCGTTGTCAAGAGCATGGTCCGATTTACAGACTGCATTACGCAGAGACACAATGGAAATTTCAAATATAATGTGAGTAAATCTTTAGACGCTTTTATATCGGAATGAAGAATTAATGAATGGATGCATGAATAAATGAATGAATGAAGAGCTAGGAAAAGCAAGGAAAACGTGTTTGTAGTGGGCACATGGGCATGCAGGTCCACTGGTCTCACCGATCTCGGTCCTTGGCCCAGCCACTTTTCCCTGCATTGCCTACCTGCACTACAGGACTGTCTCTGTATCCTTCAGCCCCTTCTCCCGGCATTTACCTTGCACTTGCCACCAGCTGGCCCTATTATTTATCTTGTATTCTACTAACCATGTACAGCACTTGTACCCCCCTCTCCCCTTCCCCATGCGCGATCTGAAAGGCACCTGGCCTAGTAGGATCGTTGTCTGTCTGCCCTTGTTCCCCCCCTGCCTCGTCGCGCCTTGAAACACTTGTGTATAGGCGCGTTACAAATGCCATATCATATATCATATCATTCCACACGCATGTAGACTAACTGTCGTTTCTCATTGTGTGTTGGCCTTGATTTATTTCGTTACTTTTCGCATTGATTTTAGAGCCGAACATACTCCATTGAACTATTCTTGCAAGCAAATAGTTTCTGATCGGCCGTAATAAATAAAATGAGTAATATTAATGAAGATCGGCTGGCGGGACTAATTATAATTTGTTTGTTTTCATAACAGGTGTTTGCTCCCCTTCTGCTACTGTCATCGGTTTGAGACACAGGCAGATGGTTTTTTCAACAGACACCTGCAGCTTCGTGTGAACAACTGGAGCACACTGACAATTTTATGGGACGATCGCCAAGGGCCAAGTGGCTAGAAGCAACATATCAACCTTTACGATGGACTAGTGCCTAGTTGATGGAACAGCCTTGCGGTTCACCGTGCTTCCAAAATGCTTCTTTTAACGAAAAGCAACACCCTGTGTACCATAAAGGAACAGCGCATGACTCAATATTAACTTAGACGGATTTGCGGATACAGATAAAAGAAAATAAATGGCTTTCGGAGTTCATATGGCAATTGCTGAATATTCTCTAAACATTTAATGTCAAATAAATGTACTTTACCAAATGTACCGTGTTGCTGTTTGATTTTAAAGTACAGTTTCATATTCCGAATTGTGGCGCGCTGTGTTGTGGGATGGTCTGTGTTGGTTTCCGGGTTCTGTGTGGAGTCGCGTAGAAGACGACTGGGCGCGTTTGCCTACGCAGCACAGAAACATCACAGAGAGAGGCGGGGAATATGAATGTTTTGATAATGTCAGGCTCAGGGGTGGGGGATTTGATTTAGTGCCGCAGAAGCAGGTCAGCCAGGGCGATGTGGCAAGTGATAGGATTATCACAAAATGGCGGCTCCCTGGTGCCTGTTTTCGCTTGCGTTTAATGGTCGAAAACTCGGGTAAGGTCCATAGGAAAGTTTTCTAAAATCGAGCCACTTAGGCTTAAAAAAACATGGCCGACCCGTAGGGACAGTAACATTTTTTACTGGACCATGCCTTTAAGTCGCTGATCCACAGGAGCCTTTTATAATGGTGCTATCCCATTGTAAAATGCTCTGTGAATCAGGCCCCAAGTCTCTAGTACCAGCCTCCATAACACTGAGCCTCAAGCACACACCTCAAACCCAGAGCTGTGCCAGTGGTTATGAATGATTGAAACCTTCAAGCCAACACCTTTCTGTTTGGCTTATTTGGTAAGTAACCAACAGTTTTATTTTGTTAGACAGGAGTTTGAGGGGTGGGATATGTTGCAGGTCACAGTATTTGCACGTTTTTTTTTTTTTTTTTAAATGTAAACAGCAGCAGCAGCTCCATGGCATCACACTTAGAAAAGGTCAGTTTTTATTATTTTATTGGTGCTTTATATGTTGCTTAATGCCAGCCTCCTCCAGCTTCTAAGCACTAGAACAGGAGCTGAACACATGTTGCACTGCATCCTCTTGTTGCCAAAGCATGTGCGTTACCCCTGAGCTATCCTTCCAAATATATATATATATATATATATTGACAGAAACTCCCAGTGGCGTCTCTGGACGCCACCAAAGCTTTCAATTCCGTGAGGTGGGACTGGTTGTACGCCACTATGGCAAAAATGGGGATTGGCCCTGTATTTCTAAAATGGACACAGTTAGTCTATGCTAACCCCACTGCAAGGGTACGCACTAACAGAACTTACTCCGATAAGTGGTCCCTGTGCAGGGGCACTCGTCAAGGTTGCCCCCCTTCCCCCATGCTTTACATCATTGCTGCATAGCCTGTAGCAGCCTACCTGAGACAGGAATACGGGGACGGAGGCATTCAAATTGACGGGGCGTCTCACCTCATCTCCATGTATGCAGATGACACCCTCTTGTACCTTCAGGATCCCGAACACCTCCTACCTTACATTCTGGAAACTCTGGACTGCTTTCACAAGCACACCGGGATCCAGATCAAAAAGAGTAAATCCTGTCTCTTCCCTCTTGCCGCACTGCACAGTGAACATTACGGGTCTCTCCCCCCTCTTGATCTGGAATGACAAACAACCTCCTTCAAATATTTAGGAATAACTATGCACAGAAACCCTGCTACAGAACATATCCTTAACACTGTCAGGGCCAAAGACTCACTCTCAAAGTCCATGGACTTCTGGGGCCGGCTCCCGCTCTCGATGGCAGGGAGAGCGGGCCTTCTCAAAATGGTTGCCCTCCCTCGCCTAATACACACCTTCACCAACGTCCCATACAACATCCCTCCCGCTTTCTTCAGAGACCTCAATAAACTTTGCAGGGGCTTCCGTTGGGGGGGTAGCAGACACAGGGTGGCACTAGAGACCCTCCAAAGGCCATACGAGAAGGGTGGACTGAAGATCCCAAACTTCAAACTATATTTTCTCGCTAGTCAATTGAGACATATGATGCAGTGGATGGCTGACGAGGACACAATAGATACTCGCCTTCTTCAGCCTGCCCTCCCCCAGCTGCTGCTCAGGGACTTGCTCTGGACTGGAAGGGGTGCCCTCGTACACTGCCCTTACCTCGCCAAGCTTGGGATTCGCCTTTGGGAAAGGGCCTGTAAGCTGGTAGGGCCTAAAGACCCGTACTCCCCACAGATCCCTATTGAGGCACTCATGTTCAGTCAACCCTGGGGGCAGCTTGAGACTCGTACACAATGGGAACCTTTTGGTGTGGCCACGCTTGGAGACTTGATTCAGGAACAGGAACTCATTGCCTTTCCCGACCTATGTGATTCCACTGGTCTCCCCACCGGGCAATTTCTACTGCACAGAGCGGTCACACAGGCCTTGAGTAGCAGGTGGCCTGTGGCAGCTGACCAAAGGGAGGAAAACGCATGCATCGAGACGATCCTGAACGCTGCGGAGGGGGGCCACGAGACCTCCCGTATCTACGAGGCTCTACTGCAGGGATCCACTGCGGATGAGCTAAAAAGCCGGAACAAATGGGAGGCCGAGCTAGGCTTTGGTTTTGAAGACTCTGTCTGGGGGGACATTACCCACTATCACAAGAAAGTCTCCCGTAACGCTCGCTTACAGCTCATCCAGATGTATATCACTAACAGAGCATACCTCACCCCGGAAGCTATATCTAGATTCACCGGTGCTGGCATCCAACTGTGCCCCAAATGCAGTGAACCCAAGGCTGGCGTAGCACACATGTTTTGGGGCTGCCCGGTGCTCAGGGAATTTTGGCTGCAAGTAAAGGAAAGGGTGGCCGGGGCAGACATTGACATTGAGACAGATGACCCCTCAGCATGTATCCTGGGCAGGTTTAGGCGGAGCAGGAAGAACAAACCACTAAACAAGCTCAAAGACCTCATATACATCACAGCAAAAAGGCGCATAGCCATGAGTTGGAAAAGCCCCAGAGGCCCGCCTATACCCATATGGTGGGGCTAAAATGGATCATGGCTGAAACAGCGGCATGGGAGACGGTGATTCAGGTGCAGAGATTGGACTCTAGCAAGGAGCTACAACGCTGGGTGGCCCTAACAGTTCCTTTGCTTCATCCTGAGCCACCTGAGTCAGAACCAGATGGAGATGCTGACCCAAGAGTTTAGAACTCCTGAGAATCATTGACTTACCGCGGTCTTGGTGAGGGGAGGGAGGGGGGAGGGGAAAGGGAAGTTGGGTGTTTATTTCATCCTGTCATTGTGATATGCCTTTCAGATGCTATAGATGATGCTTCTGCTATATTTGTTACAGAAAATAAAAATATATTTAATATATATATATATATATATATATATATATATATATATATATTGCTTGAGGAAGCAACCGATGGTTACTTCAAAGGCAGAGGGCAACTTCATGTAAATCATCTCACTGTGCATCTATCTACAGTGTGCCTGTGATGCAGGTCTGGCAGATCTGGGTCAGGTCACACAGTGCCCTGCCAGGATTGGTGGCAGAAGCAACTGTGGCACACCCTCTCATCACAGGCTCAGTGAATCACTGGATGTGCAAAGCATACAATGAGAAACACTGATGAGATGTGTTTTCATGATGTGCTGTCACTGAGTACTGCAGACTGTTCTTACCCATTCACAGCTAGTTAGACCTATCCCCCATACCCTTCCTGTTGCTACAGTATTGCGTATGAGCTGCACAGTCAGCCCCTCCTCTGAACCCACCCATTCAGGCATTCTTCACTAATGGACTGCCAACCTCTTAGTGATGGCAGTTTCATGGTTTTTCCTGCCTCCCTGTTATTTCTCCCGCCAACGAGATCTAGATTCCAGGGGGAAAAAGCTGTGGCACATTTAGCTGCATTTATAACCGCCTTTTTCAGGTGCAACACAAATATCTGCACTTGGCACTGCCTCTTTGTCCAGTGGCCCAGAGGTCGCAAGGACAGGTCTAGGGGTAGCAGAGTGGGAGTCACGGGTAGCAACTGCTACCCCTGGCAACCTCAAAATGACATCCCTGTCAGAGACAGTCTTCCATGTCCACAGCAGGCAGTAAGGAGCCATAGCAAGAGACCCTGCCTCACAGCTGTTGTGAATTGAATGTTGATCTCACCAGAGTGGAAGAAGAGCGTTCATTCTGGAAACGTTCTGCGGGCTGATGCTGTTGGGAAAGGGGAGGAGTGGAGCAGGGCTGATATAGTCGGATGCGTAGCAGGGTGTCTGGTGAAAGGAAGGCTCCACATGTCTCATGGTGCTGCATAAACCACAAGCATAGGAGATGCCTGCCGCTTCGAGTGGACCACATCTCATGCCAGCGCGGATTGTGACCAAGTTCTGGGCAAATGATGCAGGTGTCGTCCTGGAACAGCAAAGTGCTTTGTCAAGGTGTCTGCTCTTGTAAGATAACCAAACTGCCTTGGCGAGTTGGCCTCCAAGAGAGAGCCAAGGGCCATGATTGCATAAAGTTTAATAGCCACTAGGAGCAAGGCAGAATAAGCACTGAGAACGCCATTTTAGGAAGCTTCTCTGCCCACGACATTGATAAACCACCCAAGGTTGCTTTGTGCAGTCACTGTGTTGAAAGTTTTATCCACTCAGAGGGGGAAAGTTACCTAGCTGCTTCCTTCTGCGGTGTCTTATATGTGTGGGGGGCATGTGTAGGACACTCTTCCAATATCACATGTGCCATTCAGGCGTTTGATCCAGAGCTTTTATCGCAAGCAAGGATAGATGTTTCTGCATAATATAGGGTTATTTATTACCTAGTATAGTGAGCGTAGTTATAGTTGTCTGTAGAATTGTTATTTTGGAGGGATATGCATTATGGGTTGCCTTTCGCTTACATCACATCTCTACCCACGGAGCTGATTTCTTGGAGGAGCGTGGTGGTTCAGTGGGTGGGTATTGTGGGTAACACTATTGCCATGTTCGTTAAGAGAATAGTAATGGTGATACGGTTTATGTGGATTGTTGGGCAATTGTTCTGCAGCTTGAGTAACGCTGTTATCATCATGGCATTAGTACCGTTTTTTTATTACTGCTGATCAGTATGATCATTATCGCAGTGTAATTGATATGTTTTTGATGCATGGGCGTGGTGTTATCATTACTCATGTTGAACAATATAATTGTTGAGTGATGGCAGTCCCAAGTACAGATCTCACGTTGCAAGCGTGGCATGGTTGGGTCGAGGAGTTATCGTTACAGATTTAAAGTAAGCATCCTAGTGCTTCAAAAGACAACGATTTCTAACATCTGGTGCTGGTGTGGTCACGACATGGCGTTCTTGTGATATTCAATGGCGAAAAATGTAAAGGTTAATTTGTCAGTGTGGTGTTAGGTTCGGCTGCGGAATGGCGACCGGTGGTACTTATGGTACATTTATTTAACATGCAGCCCTTGTGAGGCTGCAGCAAGGTGTATGGGTATTTATATGTCTTGCAGATTTAAGGTTCAACAATTGTTACGGAGAATTCTCATAAATGGCTAATTTCCCTTACCCAATGAGTGCCTCAGCAGCTTTGCTGGATTTTTAGGATTTTCTTTTTTCACCTGGTAAGAGTGTGGGCCTTTTTCCCACTCTTACATGTGTTTTTCTGTGTGTGTTTTTACCGTTTGTGTGATCTTGGGCTCTGGAGCCTCACCTACTCCATGAGCACCATTTGTGTGTGTGTTACACATTACCTTCAGTGCAGTAACACTAGGGTTGTCTTTTAGACTTCCCTCTGACTCCATTTTTCTGGGACTGACTACTGTCTCCCAGAAACATGTAAAGTTGCCATTAACTTTATGTAGTCTCTTTAAACTACAGACCCAGTACACCCCATCTTACATGGAGTATTGGAAAGGGTTAATTCCTATCCCTTTTTGTCTGTGTCGCTTGGAGCACTGTTTCGCTCCCTTTACATTAAGACTTGGCTGGTGGCAGTGGTAACTACCCTAACTTTTCTACCGCAGTTATATTATATAACCATAGTATTGTTTTAGGCTATCATATTAGCCTCGAACATAAACCCGCTTGACCAAATACATTTTATTTTGGCTCCGGCTGGGTTTAGTCACCATTTCTTTTTGTTAAAGTCTTTCTCGTGTTTTTCTCTGCGCGCCAAACCGGGGATGATTCCTTTGTTCGCTATCTTTTGGCGGGCCTCTGCACAGAAGCCCTACTTAAAGCGCCTGAAAGTCTGGGTAGGCAGGATGTGAGGGAGGGGTCTTCGGACACCTGTCCTGGGTTCCCTTGGTAGCCCAAGTCGCACTTTTGTCTGATTGGCTAAGGGGACTGGCCTTGCCAGGCCAGCCACCCTGCTGCGTGATTGACAGCCAGGCTGTATGAATGGGGGAAAACTGCATAAAAAGCAGGTCTCTGGGACTGGAAAGGCAGAGTCGCCACTGGAACGCAAGAATCAACGAGGAGCTGACTGAAGATGACCCCTTCAACGACTAAACCGCCCGGTGAAGCCCTGCGGCAGGTCCGAATCGTCCGAATCTGCAGACAGAGAAGATCCTCCAGGAAACTTCTTCCCTTGTGCGGGTGGGACCAACCAGTTCGTCCAAACTGCAAGGCAGGACCCCTCCTCTGGTCGAATTCGCTGTACGGAGCTACAGTGGGCCGGATAGCCAGGAAGGTCGGACCCTGCTTGGGTTTTAAGGAGCGCACCTTTTATTTGTTGCTTTGCTCTGCTGCTGGTTTCTTCCCTGGGTAGTGCAGGACCCTCCAGTCTTCCTACTTCATGTCAGTCCGACAGTTGCTTCAGGAACCGTGAGCCTGCAGGAACTACCAGGAACGTCCGCCTCAGTTACAGCTTCCTCTCCGTTTTAAGGTACTGTGCAAACCTGGCTGCTTGTTTCGTTCAGCCGCGGGGAAAATGTGTGAAATCTTTCTCCAATCTGAGGGCTTGTCCTTCTCTTCTTTTAAAACTAACTTTTCTGCCAACCAACCTCGTCCAAAATCCGTGGCATGAACTTTACCGCCAACTACCCTGAACCGTGTGATCTTGAGCAAAAGACTTTTGTCCTATTGACTTTGGCCCTAAGCCTTTTCTACCTGATTCTATCACTGTAGTTCCTCTAGTTCTATTGCAATGAGTACTTACCTGTTGGTGTTGTCCAATTTCTATTAACTTTGTCTTTCCCTTCCTTTTAAATTGCTGGAGTGCCATTTTGCTCCCACTTCATTTTGTGAGCTTCATTTGTCTGGGATTTAAGGGAAACGGTGTGGTGTATTGAGAGTGTGATTTTTAAACTGCTTATAATGGTGTAATGTTATACAACTGAAGAGTGAAATAAATGTATATTCTTTTACTTGAAAACCTTGGGTCAGTGTTTGCCTGAATCATAGTAATTGCTGTCCTTTGTGTAACTATTTGATACTGCTCACTTACTCTTGAGATAAGACTGGCTGCTCCGCTACTGCTACCACTTTAACAGTGTAGTACAGGGTTGTCCCAAAGGTGAATTTGTACTGTCACTTGTAGTCTTAATTGTGTGTGGTGTTCCCAAAGGGTACTGCATATAATTCTGCCTAACAACAATGCACAGTTCTGTGGTGCTTCTTGTATACATAACTTAAGTGTTGTACCTCAAGTTTATCATCATTAATCAAGCATGGTACTAGTGGTGTTTGCATGCTTTTTGGTGTTTGTGTTCCATTATCTTGTGTAGGTGTTTTTTAGCTTTCTTTCCCTGTGTGTTTTCTCACTGACATTGTTTGGGCTCTGCCTACCCCATGTTACTTTTGCTCCTCCTATGATCTATGTGTCATTATGTAGCAGGTTGGTGTTGTTGCTCCACCGTTGAAGGGTAGTTGTCTCTTAAGTGGCTCGGGGGGGCTTCCCTTTTCCCCGTGTTGCTTGGACTGTAAAGTTATTTCTCTTTTGGCAAATGTATGACTGTATGTATTTGTACTGAGTGTATGTTTCTTGTTGGGAGGCAGATGAATATGTCATCCGTGGCTTCTGCCCCACCCCAATCCAATACATCACAGATGAGAAACGGTACTCACTGAGACAACCATGCCACCCTTATCCCAGGCAGGTACAACAGGACTTTGAGACAATCTAAGCTAAAGATGGCGAAAACATTCAAGCTACTGTTGCAACAATAACAAGCACACACATTAGACACGAAGCAAATATGCACTCTACATGAAGAACACGCACACGAGGTAATATTTGCATTTATACATGAAGAATATTAACAGCATCCACAATATATGAAGAATATGAACCGAACCAATGTATAAGCTGTATACAACAAAGATGACACACAAGCTCACTAAAATAGAAACCAGAGTGTAATGAGGTACCATCTTCTTCAAAATGGAAGCCGCACCATGCTTTTAAATAGGCAAAAGCCTTGACATTTTAAACAAACTCAAAATGCTGAATCCATGGAAATACAGAGCAGTGACGAGCACAGAGAGTAGCTGGTAACCAAGGTTAGAACTAGATAGGGATGATGGGAATGACAGAACAAAAGGCATGAGATAACAGTTCCCGGGATGCAAGCAGGATACTCCCTAATTAATTAAAGGTTTAAAAGAAAGCAGCCCAACTTTATTAGCCAAGTGAAACGGCACAAAGAGTCAAGAGACTCTATGAAGGATAACTCAAGAGTGTTCCTAGAGGCAACAGAAAACACGGCGCACACGTTATGTCACGGATTTAAAGACACAGCACACTGCAGACCAGGACTCTCTCCACTCGCAGGGATGTGGAGCACAATAAAAAACGCTTTCAAATTCATTAATTTCAGATTCTGCTTTGAGAAGGCAGCTAACCCATCTCACACCCCACTTGACGAAAAACCTGTGTCGCAATGGACCATGTACCAGGCTGGTGTGTAATAATACAATATTTATTTATTTTTAAATTAAAATGAAAATCAAAAAGACTCAATATAGGGCAGCAATCACCAGTGTGGTGATAATTACACAGCAAAATTAGAGGGTACACTTAATTTAACTTAATTTAACTTTCTAACATCAGACACCTCAATGCAAAAATGAATGAAAGCAAAATTACTTTTTGGGAATACTTTAGATGGCACAACTGTTATGCATTCCCCCTGCAACACTCCCTGCAACACTCCCCCAAACCCCTGTTAATCAAGTTTTGTGTGGGTGGAGAGGAGTAGCAAGCGGCCAGGTATCATAGGCAAAAATCAGATTGGACATCCGATCTACCAACCCTGAATGGGAAGCCAAAATCAGATAGAAAATCCTTGAAAATGAACAAAATGGCACTCGGAATTCATTGAATAGTTATTTTACATGTGCGGTTGAATGGATAAGACAGGAATTTGTGTGGCTGTACTAAAGAAGCAAAAAAACGTACAAGCTACAAGGCAAGGTAATAACCAACATGCATACAGGTGAGAAAATCAAATTTGGGAAGGAAAACAGTGCAGCAGAAATCACACGTGGCAGAATTATAATTTCTTAGTTTTCACGTGTTTTAAACAAGAAAACAGCGTAAGAAATTAGCTTAACAGTCAAAACCAGAAACCAGTTTTTACTGATGAAGTACAAAAGCACATAACAAGTATGAGACTGAAATGAAAGGGTGACCCTTAATGGGTGACAGTATTGGATTCTTTATAGGAAAGGAAAATCAGATTTTAAAAGGGAAACACTTTCATGGGCAAACTCGATTTTATTAGCAAAATGATTTGTTTTACTGCAACTATATTTTAGTGGCTAGATTATAAAGAAAGACATGGTATGCAAGGAGGTTCATTTGCAAAGTTAACCTTTTCACGCTGCACAAGGAAACTAACACAGATTCTTCTAAGGACAGGAGACACAAAGGATTCTGACAATTAAAGAAATAACTAGGGTACGTATATGATTCTTATATGCTTGGACAAAATGCTTGGTAACAGAGCGGTTTATGCAGCTTTTTGGTTCTGGGGAAGGGTGATACTTACAAAATGCACTTGAGTTGGGGTTGTGGACAGCTAACCGGGTCTCTGGACAGCGGGACAAGGATCTGGTCACTACACAGCGGCTGGGCACTCCTTTAAGGGAGCAGCGGGGCAATCGGGGTGTGGTCACAGTGGACAGCGAGATGCATCCGCGGGGCATGGACAAGTCTGGTCAGTGGGTTCTCCCAAAGGGCTCAGCAGCCTTTCCTCCTTTTCTCCCTAAATTATTGCGATTTATGCATGGTTTAGTTCGCGACAAGTGGTTCTGCCTGGATAGGAGGTTCTGCCTGGATGTGGAGTCTTGAGTCTTGCAGGGTGAATGTTTAATGTCTATAGGTCTGGGTATTGAATGTCCTGAATTTTGAATGTCCTGACTCTCTATATGCCTCCTCCTTTTATAAGCAGGATGACATCAGAGAGTTTTTACTATGTGGGTGGAAGTAACCTAGAAATACCTCTAAGATAGGATAGGGCTTGCGGTGGATATCGCCACCCACTGCAGGCGGATTAGACCCCAGGAAGTGGCATCAGTTTTAGTGTGGGTGTTTTATGATGTGCTATGTTCCACCACAGTTACTTTTGCCAAAATCAGTTATGAAACAAAACCCTTGTATTAACAATTGTTATTCTCATGAAAATCAGATAGGCAGATCCCATATTTTACAAGGAATATACCCTTTTTAAACCCCATGTCTGTGTGATGCTGCTTTGTCCTTGTTGTACTCTTTCACAATTTCTATGGAAACATTTCACCTAAAGTTCTACAAATGGCTATACATAAGCCTAACAGTATCAGGCATATTTCCATCAAATTTCACATCTGTGTCATATACGCTTTCCCCAGAAATCCATCTTTAATGCCATTCCCATCCCGCACACAGTCTCATCTTGTTGATTGAAAAATCACATTAAAACCATTATAATTTCACATCACTTCTTATTCAGATTTCTGCAATAAATGTCTTAATGTAAAAAGTATTTTAATTCAAATGGGCTGGAGGTATTTCCAACCCCCCAGCCAAATGTCTTTCCCTGGTCAGCTTGCACAAGGGTTGTCATGACTCCTCCTATGAAGTCCTTCAGTTTGAATGCAGGGGATTTCACACTTATGAGGCAAACACATGGGTTGGAATCTCCATTTGCCCTTGGGAGCATCTCTGCCAAGCAGTCTGAGGCATCCTGTAATTATCACACTTGTCAGCCCAAAGAACAGGGCCCCTGCCCTGGCAGTATCAAATCACGGGGAGGTGCAACATTTGGGCTTTGAGCGAAACTGGTCTAACAGGAATGCCTAAGCTTCAGCCAGGCGGTTGAAGTTCTTTTTGTGAGGAAAAATAAAATATACACAGTAAAATATACCTATATTTTTGCAGCTTTTCTTCCCAAAATATACAGTTGTGTTTCTGGGCATTTTACAGTATTATTTCTTATTTAGATTTCACAATGTCATTTCACTGCTTTCAAAGCAGTGTAACACGGGTTCATTTTTTTATTCATGTTCATTTAACAAATGCGGGTTTCCTCGCATTTTCATTCTGAAGGCTTTCATGGCTCTGGTCAATTTCTATACACAGGGATATGAAATGGGTCCTTTGAAAATGACACCAGGAAAGGAGAGAGAGAACTTCTTCTGAAGGGCTTTGCGTGTGTTTCCCAAGTGAATGCTAGCCATGCGGGCTGAAATGTAATTCCTTCTTTTCACAGACTTTATTTGACACAATAATGCCGTTCAGGGAGGGATGGCCCTCATTTGATGGTGTTCACCTAAATATAGATGGACATGGCTGTGGTTTATTAAAACCAAGCTGGGTGCTGTTTAAAGATGAAAGTAGCACCAGTGCAAGGTCTTTTTTAAACACAGAACATTTTCTTGTGCAGCCTTACATTTTTGAGCTGACAACACAGCAGCGCTGAGCCAGGCTGCCTTTGAATTCTTCTCTTTGGGCTCACATGAGCAAAGAAAATGCAGCCATTCTCAGGGTGTCTATGTTCCATCTCACCCCATATGTGCTCAGCAGACAAAGCGCAGCCATTATTTCTGTAACTGCTAAAACGCAGGTTTGTGATGCAGGGATCTCTGTTTGGCTGGTAAATGTACCCCACAGTTACTACTAGCCAAAATCCCAATAAAAAGGAGTGAATTCCACTTCATACACGGTCCCCTAACACGTGATTTATAATTGGGTAAGACTGTTTTTCACTAGGAGCCGACGGATAAGGACATCTACTCCCCGAAAGCTCACATACACCATAGCTCCACACAAAGCCAAATACAAAGAGATCACCTGGGCTCAGGGCCTAGGAGTGAGAGATGGTAACTACCTAAATTAATATAAGACAGTCCATGGACCTCTCTCCCCCTACTCACAGTCTGGCGCATATCTTGGGGACCTGTCAAATGTCCAAGGTTGGTTAGCAAGAAACCAATCAAACCCCTTAGAGTCATGCCACCCACCACATAGTATGCCAGGCAATTGTTTTTCTTAGAAATGATGTACTTTTACTTTGATCAATATTGGGGTGGTGTAAGGAGGAGCCATCTGATTTAGTTAACCCAATAACATGTTTAACCCATATATGATCTATGTGTAGTCACCCAAAGTAACCTATCCCTATTCCCTTTAGCTTTTTGCAACTGATTATATTATGATGTCATTTATGATGTGTTTCAAGTATTTCATCCATTGTACCCAGAGAGCTGAGAGAAACAAGATTCCAATGCTTTTTTGCTGTCCCTGCTTTAATTGGATGGTAATAAAGCTGCACTTTGCCTTGCACTTTGTCTACTTCATCATTGAGTTTGGTTTGGAGTGACTCCAGTACCTCTGGCCTACCAGGGACTTTTTGGGCCCACTTAACAGTGTGCTTGTTAACCTTTTCTCAGATTTGGAGATTTGGTCTGGAGATCCTGTGTGTCAGGGGTGTGTGTGTAGTTACCTGTGGAAGGTGTGTGCATGTGGTGATTCTGTTAGTGATATCTGTGATCCATGTGAGCACTGGTGGAGGGTGTGTGTTCATGTGCTTTCTCTTGCCATCACTTTGAGTTTAGAGGTGAGGAGATTTGACTTGTGCCGATGTGATTTCATGAGTTTGTGAAGTCAGATTTGGAATTTGTGGAATGTGTATGCTGGGTCCACTGTTTCAGTTGGGAGTTAGCCTGGGGAGTGAGCATGGGTGGGTATTCCCTTGGGGTTTCCCTCTTTGTCCTCCCCTTATCTCCTATGCTGTACCTGTGGACTTATCTCCAATAAAGAAGTCACTTGAACTCACTTCTCAGCAACCTTCTTCCAACATGGCTTCATGGCCTGATCACATTACTTTCTCTTATTGGCCCTAGCCCTACGGGGAGGTAAAACCTCCCTGTTACCTATGAATCAACAGTTTTAGATTATTTAGAAAAATCATGGGACCCTTCCTTCACAGTGCTGGGATGAGGAAGAGTAGGACTAGAAGTAATGTAGATCATTGATAAGTAATCCAACCATTTCCTCCATGTCTCCTTTCCTCATTCCAGGATTGACCTTTAGGAATTAGCAAAGCCAAGCGTATGGGGAAGAAACATATGTCGAACCACTCCAACACTCAAATAAAATGCACAGCCATCCACCATCACTTTATAGATTGTCATAGAAGTAGCCACAATCAGAGTCTGCAAGCCCCAGACTGTAACTCTCCCACAACAAAGGAAGTAGATCTGGTTCTATCTGCATTCAATGCATAGTGCTGAATAATCATATTGAGACTAGCCCAAATGGAAGCCCTGCAGATGTCATGTAACAACTTCCCCTGTGTATTGGCCAAAGAGGTTGCTACTACCATTGTGAATCTACCCTGAATAGGGGCTCTAGGGTGCAGGTTCACCCTCTAAGAGGCCATAAGTATGGTGGCTCTGATCTCTCTACTGATGGTTGTTGTGTAGTCCTTTTTACCGACACCGCCCACTCAAAACCTCACAAACAAATTGTCAATTTTCCTGAGGGATTCTGTGTCGTTCAGGTGTTCCAGAACAGCCCTTTTCACATCGAGACAATGCTAGACACCCTCTTCATGGAAACTAGGATGTGGAAATCTCAATTTTATTGGTTAATCAGTTCATAACAATATGTCTTGAAGGAGAGCCTGCTATAAAACATAATCTGCTAGGGGCCATTTACAAATGCCATTCAAAAGATTAGGCCTCCCTGCTTTAACACACAAAGCTAAAACATTAGGCCTCACGTTAGACGCCTTTCTGCTTAGAACTGCACGATGCATAAAACGTGCTTACGCCCGCTGGAATTCAAAATAAACAGCATGACCTCTCACCGAGATATGCGTGTTGAAAGTACATTAGCTCATCCCAGTTGTGAGAAAACTTCACTGACATTAATGTGAATTTACAGTAAATCATTTTATTAGTAAAATGAGACTGGGAGAAACACTTCCCTTTTCTGCTCATGGTCTAATCTTTATAGACAGTAAACTTTTGCGCTGCTCGCTCTCTTCCCCATTTTACAAATAGCATTTGCTTTCAGTGATACGATTTGTGATGTATTATGACGTGGCTGTCTTTTTCCTCTCTGCATATACCGTCCTGACACATTCAGGGGAAATGTTGCAGAAGTGACGGAGGGGTGATTAATCTGCCACAAGATGTCTAGGCACGTATTGTGTGGGAGTGATGTCTGATATCTAGCTATATAAACATGGTCATTCTGCTTTAAAAGTTGTCAGCAACTGGGGACTGCAATGACTTTTGTTTTTTCTCCGTCATTGTAATCTTTCTTTGCTCACCCACTTAAGTGTTATTCATAATAAATGCTTGCAATTGTGAAAACCTCTGTGTCGGAATCTGTATGAATCTGATGTAAAAGTGTTTGTTCCATTTATATTTCAGACGGGGCAAACCCCATCAAAAACCATTGTAAATTCCCTTTTTTACAATTTGGCGAACTCTGGTGGTGGGACTTCGGTGACAGACGGATTCAGCTTGGACCTTTTTCCAGCAGTTGACCAGTGCGGGATTGTTGGTTTGACGAATTCACTGTGGAGGCCTCTGCTCAGAAAGGAGCCAGTGCTCCAGCGGCCACAGGAAAACCTCAGACCACATCTGCAACTAACTGCTCAACACGACGATGATCCGTTTGTGACCGAAGGCTCCTCCGTCTGAAAGGCTGTCTGAGGACCAGTGCAACGTTCGCTGGGAGGTTCAAACACAGACGTGCGTGTGTGCTGGTGAGATAGATGACATCTGAAATCCGATGAGAATGTTTCTAGCTATTGAAAGGACTATTTGAGGAATTAAAGTCGTGTCAATTTTTTTTTCTCTCTCTCTCTTCTCCTTTCATTTTTTTTCGTTTCTTTTTTTGGTTTTTGTATTTGCGTGTATCATTATAACATGGGGAAAATATTGCACTTAAGTATGCCCTAAGGGTTATAATCCTTGTGATCATAAATTAAATACATAAATTACGCAAGGTAACAGAGATTAGCGAACAAAGCTAGGCGCGCCGATAACGGGTAAATGAGTAATCATGGGAAATGCATGTACCAGAGTGAATTGTTGCGCAAGTAAGTGCTTGAATAAGCTAGAACAACACGTGCCAACACCACCGATGGGGAGTCCTGGGTGGGAGATCATGGTAAAAAAAGGGTTAGGCACAGTTTTTTTCTTACGAGAATGGAACAAATATACCTCGAAAGCCAGTGATCCTACCCTGATTCATCTGATTTATGGCTCTTTTGACTTAGAGCGAATTGCTTATCTCAGGGAAGCACTGCTGGCAGAAGGAGATAAAAAGATAAGACCTATTCAGTGGGAAACTTACTGAATCTGGGAGGATTATGCCAGACATAAATCTATAAGAGAAGCATGGCCTAAGGATAAAAAGCCACAATCAGAGAGGGATAAAGCAAGAGCCTATGAGCTCCAGAAACTAAAGGAAGGATGGGAACAGGATAACAGAGAGTGTGTTCTGAACACGGTAGGAGCATATGTATCCAAATCATGTACTGAGGCTTCTGCACCTATGATGCTGACAGATGAAGATCCTGATCCCTTATTAGAATGTCTTCACTCCACTAAGCGAACTCCCCCGCCTCCTTACTCTTGCCCAGAAGGTAGTGGGGAGTCAAAGGAGACCCCTCCTCCACCAAGTACCTCTGGATACCAGACTAGAAGCATAACTACATCCCAGAAGGATGAAGGAAATGTTTTGCAAATGCTTGGATAGGCAAAAGTGTGGAAGGCATTAAAATAGCTAGGGATAGTGCACCTCAAGTTGAACAGCCAGTGCCAAATGAAATTGTGAATTACTTGTTCAACAAAGTATGGTCAGCCTATAAATTGATTAGTAGAGATGAAGCATATGATCTTACAGACCACTACAGGCAAATGGATGTGAATAGCCAAAAGGGATCATTTCCATAGAAAACTGCCAGATATTATAGTGACACTACTTATGTGGCTTGAAAAAATTCCCTTAAAAAGTTCAGTAACACACCAGAACCCTATGAGAGAAGTGCCAGGTTTTGATAGCAGCAACCCCACACATCAGGTTCATGTACCTTGGAATCGCTTGGAATTATAATCTTTTACCAAGGACTTTCCTGATATTAGACAGAATTCAGAGCAATAGTATAGTCAAACTAACCGTTTGCTAAAGAATGGACCTCTCACAAGAAATGATATTGATCAGTTGTTCTCATGTATATTACACCCAGATATTTGGAGACAGTGTAGAAAACAGGATAGTGAAGAACCTCCCATTAAATGGACTGATTTAGAGGATGAAACAGTGACCAAATACAGGAATGGCCATGGTTGTTTACACAAGACTATTCTTGCCTTGCCAGAATACATAATGGAAAGGATAGAACAGATAGTACCCAGCAAGCAGATGGACTGGGATAAGTTAACTCATTGCAAACAGAATGAAGGAGAATCAGTTGAAAATTATTTTACCAGGAAAGAGCAGGCTTTTAGCTCTTTTAGCGGAATGGACTAAAGTACTACAGAAGGACCCTTAAGAATGATATTCAAACACATGAATCTACATGGCCAACCCAGAATGCTGCTCAAATACTGATCATGGCCAGATATTATGCGATAGACAGAGTAAAGAAAAGATTGAGAAAGAAAGAAAGCTGAATAGTTTAAAGACTAGAGTATTGATGCAAAACGCATTTCCAGAGAGAGGAAAGGGACAGATGCAGACAGCAAGAGGTATGTTCAGAGGAAGGAAACAGGGAGCAAGTGCAACCCCATCCAATGGAAGAAGTGGTATAGATGAAGGATGCCACTATTTGTAAATCGAGTAATCATTGGATCAGAAAATGCCCTCTAAGACCTAGGGGAAGAGGGAGATCAGAAGGGCGTGGTTTTGCCAGAGGACAAATCAGACAAGGTAACAGTGAAGAGGTAAAAACTATCCAAGAGCAGCAGAATTATTTTGATCCTAGACAAGGCCAACAGTATTCAGCAAGAGATTACTATGAAGATGACACACATACAGATGACTATGTAGAATAGGGATGCCCAAGAGAGGGAAAAGGGATAGTGGAAATACAAGTGGAAAATGTAAGTTCTTACTTGATACCGGGGCTACCCATGCATCCATCTCCCATAAATTGATACCTACTGTACCCCTCTCTGGGAAATTGAATAACTCAGTAGGGTTTTCAAATACACCTATTCATAGCCCCATTTCAGAGCCTATCCAATTCCCTCTAGATCCTATTTTATGTCGGTAAAGACGAGAGGGGGGTGTCTGTACTCCTGCTCTCGATATGGCTGAGGAGAGGCACAGAGGACCCCAGCCAAGATTCTCTATTATTGGTAACGTAGTCGAGCAATCAAGGCCTAGGTTCTCAGGAGGTGATGCAGGCTGGTTCTTAAGTACGGTGTAGTCCCCAAGCCCCCACAAAGGAATGTCCACACACTGTATTACTGAAAACACAGTCTTTATATAATTAATATTCAAGGTTATGTACACTTTCACAATAACTTACTTTGTGCTCAGAAGATCTACAATGGCAAATATATACAGTTCTAAGGTGGTACCACAATTATTATCAGATCTCATTAAAGTGCATCAACTATACTCTGGTTAAATGTCACACAGATCAAGGAATAAAATGTAACGCTCACCTGATTCTCGCAGAGGCGCCGGTCTTGACTGGGCGACTACCGTATCTTCAAAGGTGATGTGTAGCACCCGGTTGGCTCTTTGGGCTGGACCTCTGTGCACTGTATGCCTGACTTCAAGAGTAAGATGTCTGCAGACAGAAAATATGGGATTAATGAACTGGGGTTATTGGGGGTGTCCCTATCTCTTCCCTTTTTGCTCTCCTGTAGACCCCCAAAGGTTAACGCTCTCACCTTAGGTAAGGGAATGCCGAGCTCTCCATCTGCCTCGGGGCAGGGTGCTGTAATCAGTTTCTTCACTGGATCGGTAGCGCAGGCCTCTTGACTTCAGAGGACTGCTGTCCGTCGTTTACTGCACGAACGGTAAGTTTCGAGTAATTCTATTGTCTTTAAAGTCTTTAGCAATGATGTCTCTTATTTTGCAGGTTCCGGCGATGGCGGATGACGGGCTGAAGTGAGTTGAAGATGGAGTCCGTATGATGAATAGAAGCGCCTGGAAGCACGTAAGTAAGCGCTTGTTGCCTGCTTCACGATGCGCTCTAACTGTCTTTTATTTTGCAGGTACGAGTTCGGAGCGGCAGCAGGGTGCCGGAATACCCACTGGGGTTGATGTGGAAAGGAGTAATGGCACGTGAGTATTAAAGTTCCCCAATGTCTTTAAACGCACCTTGTTTTGTCTTTCAGATGCAGGATGCAGCGCCGAAGGCCTCCGGAGAGTGCGAAGAGTCGGTAAGCTTTTGTCTTTCAGATGCCGGAATGCAGTGTGAAGACCTCCGGAGCGCACGAAGAGTAGGTAAGCCTTTGTCTTTCAGATGCCGGAATGCTAACCTGTTCTTTCTTGTGTTTATAGGTGTTGCTGAAGACTGGATTCAGGATGGTAAGCCTTTTTCCTTAGGCCCAGGATCCGATGCAGAAGACACGATGAGCGTTCTGCTGCAGAGGATGCAGAATAACGCAAAGCAAGATTCATCCACCGGGTGTGGTTTAAATAGCCTCCTGTAGTGCTTAGGTGTCTCCTTCCACAGCCACGCCTAGGTAAGAAAAGAGTTCCTGCTTTCCAGAAGAGTTCCAGTGTTCTGAATCTAGGGAGTGGCTCCTACCCCACCCAACAGGTAAAGTAGTTCCAAACAGAAGAGGATCAGAGGATCAGCTGGCAGGCAAGTAAGCAGCATGGTCTGCTGCAGGTAAGTCCACCCAAGCATTATGAGCCCGGCGCTTCCAGCGCTGGGACTGGACACATTTATGAGCCTGGTGCCACTGGCGCCAGGACTGGGTCCAAAAGGTCCCAATTGGGACTGGTTGGCCCTCGGAACCTGGGTTATGGATCTGCTTCCAAGGGAGTTGGGAAAACCCTGACCTTTTGGAAGCAGAGATCATGACAGTACCCCCCCTCAAGGCCCCTCCCAAACCGGGCTTCTCCAGGGGTTTTGGCTTGTCAGGAAATGTTCGGTGAAATCTTTTGATTAGGCGAGGAGCGTGGACATATTCAGCAGGTTCCCAGGATCTCTCTTGGGGGCCGTAGCCTTTCCAGTCAATTAGGTAAAATAGTTTAGATTTGGAGATCTTGGAGTCCAGAATGCTTTTGACTTCAAACTCGAGTTCTCCATCAACTAGGATGGGTTTTGGAGATTTAGTTAGTCGGGTTTGAGGTTGCACGGGTTTTAATAGAGAGACGTGGAAGACCGGATGTATCTTCATGTGAGGGGGCAAGTCCAACTTGACCGCTACTGGGTTTACTATGGTAGTGATGGAATAGGGACCAAGGTATCTTGGGTTGAATGTGCGTGGCCCTTTTAGAGGTAGATATTTGGTGGATAACCAGACTTGGTCCCCTACTTGATATTGAGGGGCTTCCTTCCGATGTTGATCTGCTCCTTTCTTGTATTGTTCTTTAGCCCTTTGAAGGTGAGAAACAGCTTCCTTAAAGGCTTGGGTGATTGTAGAATGCAGGTAGTCTACTGCTGGTGTTTCAAGATCTTGGAGGGGATCCAACTCCGAGGTTCGAGGGTGACTGCCGTACAAAAGAAAAAACAGTGTTTTCCCAGTTCCCGAATGGACAGAGTTATTGTAGGCATATTCGGCTATCCAAAGGATGTCTTTCCAAGTTTTTTCAGTTTGTTGCAGCATGCAGCGTAAATACTGTTCCAGAGTTTGATTGGTCCTCTCGGTTTGTTCGTCGGTCTGAGGGTGGTGACTGGTCGATAGTCTCACATCAATTTGAGCCGACCGACAGCAACTTTGCCAAAAATGAGAAATAAATTGACTACCTCGATCCGAAATTAGAACCGAAGGAAAACCGTGTAGTCGGACGATGTTTTCGAGGAATTCTCGGGCCAGAGTTGCTGCTGTTGGCAAGCCTTTGAGCGGAATGAAATGCGCCATCTTGGAGAATAAGTCCACGATTACTAGAATCATATTGTATCCGGAGCATGGACGTAGATCGGTGATGAAGTCCATAGAAAGCGTATGCCAAGGGCGAGGTGGGATGTCAATAGGGCGTAAGAGGCCTGCTGGTCTTTCCTTTTGACTCTTGTTTTGGGCGCATACTCCACAAGACATTATAAAGTCTCTGATATCTTTTTTCCAAGACGGCCACCAGAAGTAGCGCTTGATCTTTTCTGAGGTCTTGGCCATACCGGGATGACCTTCCATTAAAGAATCGTGATAACAGGAGATTACTTTTTTCTGTAAATCTGTGCTGGGTAGGTATAATCGTTCTTGGAAATACAATAAGTTGTCCTTTACTGCAAAGTCCTTTCCCTGCAGATGCCAATTCTGTATGTCAGCTGGAGTTACAAGTTGCCTGGCTTTATCCTTAACTTCCTCTATGGATTCTGTGGCGATTACACCCAGAATTCTTTGTTCGGGAATGATTGCTACAGGTTTAGGGTTGATCAAGTGTTCTTCCACTCCCATCCGAGAAAGGGCATCAGCTTTACCGTTCTTTGTACCAGGTCGATAGGTAATTATGAAGTCAAACTCGGCAAAGAATAATGCCCAACGGAGTTGTCTAGAGGATTGGGCTTTTGCGGTTTTCAAATATTGCAGGTTTCGGTGATCCGTAATCACAGTAACGGTGTGT
This sequence comes from Ambystoma mexicanum, assembly GCF_040938575.1. Lineage (NCBI taxonomy): Eukaryota > Metazoa > Chordata > Amphibia > Caudata > Ambystomatidae > Ambystoma > Ambystoma mexicanum. Next base: position 687,242,550 of record NC_090939.1, read on the forward strand.
CGGGCCCCCAGCAGATAATGCCGCCAAGCCTTAAAGGCAGACTTGATAGCCAGAAGTTCCTTGTCAGTAATCGTGTAATTGATTTCCGGAGGCGAGAATTTGCGGGACCAAAATGCCACGGGATGCAACTGATTGGTTACCGGGTCCTTTTGTGATAGAACTGCCCCCATGGCAAGGCTTAAAGCATCAGTTTCCACGATGTTGGGGAGTTCGGGGCGAGGGTGTTTTAAGATTGGTGCAGAGATAAATTTAGTCTTCAAATCCTGGAAAGCTTGTTCCGCCTCGGTAGACCATTCAAAACGTTTGTTTTTCTTTAACAAGGCAGTGATGGGCTGGACTATTTGAGAGAATTCGGGGATAAACCTGTGGTAAAAGTTAGCGAAGCCTAACATGCTTTGCACACCTTTTACGGAGGATGGTGATGGCCATTTGTGAACTGCATCGACCTTCTTTGAATCCATACGTACTCCGCCAGGTGATAATATGAACCCCAAGAATTCAACTTCAGTCACGTTGAAAACACATTTTTCCAACTTAGCGAAAAGCTTGTGTTGACGCAATCTTTCGAGGACCATTTTCACGTGTTTCCGATGTTCAGATTCCGATGAAGAATAAACGAGGATGTCGTCAATGTAAACAACAACACACACATCTATGAGCTCTCTGAGGACATCGTTCATAAAATATTGAAAGGCGGCCGGGGCATTGCAAAGTCCGAAGGGCATGACCTGATATTCAAATAGCCCATACTTGGTGCGGAAGGCAGTCTTCCATTCATCGCCCTCTTTTACTCGTACCAAGTGGTAAGCTCCTCTAAGATCCAGCTTTGTATATATGCATGCTTTTCTGACTTGGTCCAGGAGTTCAGGGATCAAAGGTAACGGATATCTATTCTTAACGGTGATCTGGTTTATGGAGCGATAATCGATACAAGTTCTAAGGTCTCCTTCCTTTTTTGGAACGAAGAACAAAGCTGAAGAAGCAGGGGACTTGGAAGGACGAATAAACCCATTCGCCAGGTATTGATCCAGGTATTGTCGAAGGTGAAGGTTCTCAGGCTCGGTGAGAGCATAAATTCTACTACAAGGAGGAGTAGATCAAGGTATCAGGTCTATCTGGCAGTCATAAGACCTATGAGGAGGTAGAGTGTTAGCCTGATCCTTCCGGAAAACATCTTGGTATTCAAGGTATTCGGGAGGTAACTGGGGAGTCTCTGAAGAAATTGCTGCCAGTGCAACACCAGGTGGAAGGTGACAAGTAGAGACACATTCTGGAAACTGGACCGTTCTTGCTCGCCAATCGATCAGAGGATTGTGTTTCTCTAACCAAGGTATTCCTAGAATAATCTGAAACTGAGGGGCCTTGATCACATCGAACACGATCTTCTCATGGTGTCCATCTTGACTTACTAGCGTCACCTCTTGAGTGGTATGCGTTACTGGCCTGGAGGCTATCTCCGTACCATCCACTGTAGTAATGACGTCCTTTACAGCCTTGGGACAAAGAGTTAGATTCATCCTCAAAACCATTTCATGATCCACATAATTGCCGATGGCACCGCTGTCGACGTAAGCTTCAATTGCATGTAATCGATCCGGATTATCAGGGCTAATGAGGACCATAGGTATCATGAAATGCGAGGTCACGGAACTGGTTTTCACGCTCGGCAAGAGGACCTCTATTCTTGTCGGGCGAGGTCGTTTCCCTGCTCAGAGTTTGTAACTTTGGTAACTGCAGCTCCTACTGCCTTCTTGGCAGGTTTCACCGGACAGTCTCGAAGAAAGTGCCCTGAGTTTCCGCAATATAGACATAATTGCAACTGTTTTCTCCTTTCCTGCTCCTTTTGTGTTAGAGGACCTTTCAGACCCCCAATTTGCATGGGTTCCCCGGAGTCTACTCCTTTGGAAGGAGTTGGCGGTTTGGAAAATACTCGAGCATCAAACTTGGAACGGTCGGCCTTCCTGTTCTGCAGTCTATGATCTATTTGAACGACCAAGTCTATATAATCCGAACAGTCTTGTGGGGGATTCACTACTTGGGCTAAAACATCTTTGAGCTCTCCACATAGACCTCTGTAAAACAGCGTAATCCTTTTGTCCTCAGGCCATTGAGTTTCCACTATTAGTCTATTGAAAGATGCAATATAAGCCAAAAGGTCTTGATTACCCTGTCGCAACGAAAGAAGCTCATTGTCCAAGGCCTGCCCCTGTGAATGTCTTGCGAACAGTTTTTCCATACTAAGCTGAAAGGCTTGAAAATCATGGAGAACCGGATCATCTTGATTAACTAGAGGGATCGACCAGTCTGCCGCATTGCCACTAAGGTACGAAAGTACAAAAGCTACTTTAGCTTGATCAGTTGGAAAGGCTGCTGGCCGGCATAAGAAGTGCAACCGGCACTGATTGATAAATACTGCAAACCTCTTTGGGTCACCAGAAAATCGTTCGGGCGGAGCCAGAGGTACATTCCCAGGTAGGTTGATCTGCACTGGATTCATAGAGGATGTTGAAGGAAGATTTGCCCCTGATGCGGGTAACGGGGTTTGCCCGGCTTGTGACTGTAGCAATTGTCTAGCAAGACCGTCTGTTCTCTCCTTGGAAATAATTAGTTCCCTTCTTAGAGCATTCGTTTCCTGACGAGCTGCATGCACTTCTGCCCTTAGTTCCCCAAGTAACCGGGCTAGGTGGTCAGTATCCGAGGTTTCCATAGCGCCTGGGCGAGAGTTTTGCGGTAGGCTTTGCGTTCTGTAACGCTCACCTGATTCTCGCAGAGGCGCCGGTCTTGACTGGGCGACTACCGTATCTTCAAAGGTGATGTGTAGCACCCGGTTGGCTCTTTGGGCTGGACCTCTGTGCACTGTATGCCTGACTTCAAGAGTAAGATGTCTGCAGACAGAAAATATGGGATTAATGAACTGGGGTTATTGGGGGTGTCCCTATCTCTTCCCTTTTTGCTCTCCTGTAGACCCCCAAAGGTTAACGCTCTCACCTTAGGTAAGGGAATGCCGAGCTCTCCATCTGCCTCGGGGCAGGGTGCTGTAATCAGTTTCTTCACTGGATCGGTAGCGCAGGCCTCTTGACTTCAGAGGACTGCTGTCCGTCGTTTACTGCACGAACTGTAAGTTTCGAGTAATTCTATTGTCTTTAAAGTCTTTAGCAATGATGTCTCTTATTTTGCAGGTTCCGGCGATGGCGGATGACGGGCTGAAGTGAGTTGAAGATGGAGTCCGTATGATGAATAGAAGCGCCTGGAAGCACGTAAGTAAGCGCTTGTTGCCTGCTTCACAATGCGCTCTAACTGTCTTTTATTTTGCAGGTACGAGTTCGGAGCGGCTGCAGGGTGCCGGAATACCCACTGGGGTTGATGTGGAAAGGAGTAATGGCACGTGAGTATTAAAGTTCCCCAATGTCTTTAAACACACCTTGTTTTGTCTTTCAGATGCAGGATGCAGCGCCGAAGGCCTCCGGAGAGTGCGAAGAGTCGGTAAGCTTTTGTCTTTCAGATGCCGGAATGCAGTGTGAAGACCTCCGGAACGCACGAAGAGTAGGTAAGCCTTTGTCTTTCAGATGCCGGAATGCTAACCTGTTCTTTCTTGTCTTTATAGGTGTTGCTGAAGACTGGATTCAGGATGGTAAGCCTTTTTCCTTAGGCCCAGGATCCGATGCAGAAGACACGATGAGCGTTCTGCTGCAGAGGATGCAGAATAACGCAAAGCAAGATTCATCCACCGGGTGTGGTTTAAATAGCCTCCTGTAGTGCTTAGGTGTCTCCTTCCACAGCCACGCCTAGGTAAGAAAAGAGTTCCTGCTTTCCAGAAGAGTTCCAGTGTTCTGAATCTAGGGAGTGGCTCCTACCCCACCCAACAGGTAAAGTAGTTCCAAACAGAAGAGGATCAGAGGCTCAGCTGGCAGGCAAGTAAGCAGCATGGTCTGCTGCAGGTAAGTCCACCCAAGCATTATGAGCCCGGCGCTTCCAGCGCTGGGACTGGACACATTTATGAGCCTGGTGCCACTGGCGCCAGGACTGGGTCCAAAAGGTCCCAATTGGGACTGGTTGGCCCTCGGAACCTGGGTTATGGATCTGCTTCCAAGGGAGTTGGGAAAACCCTGACCTTTTGGAAGCAGAGATCATGACATAAAAGTAACCAACACTATATATAGGAGGAAAGCAGTTGGTTAGAACAATTGGCAGAATATTGACCCCTACCAACTAGGCACAATTCTGTGTGGAGATCCCCCCACCTGGGCAGTCTGTAAATAAAGATATAACACAAGCCCAGTCCATATATTGTTCTATAAGTCTTATTTCCTTCTATAAGGTTTCTACCCCCCAATGTACCTGGTGGAGCAGAGTTCTTCGAAGAGGCGTCAAGAGATTCTTCTTGAGTGACTCCCTTTAAAGCAGGAGCCACGGATCGTCAAGAGGCGTCGAAGAAGGTGAACTTGGCGTCGACAAAGTCGATGAAGAGTTCGAGGGTGCCGAGACCACGGTGTCGATCCAGGCGGTGCTCGTCGGCGACGTCCTGCGAGGATGAGGTGTGCGGGGCACTTCAGCGTTGTATAGTTCAAGACCGCAAAGAGTTTCTGAAGAACTGTGGCCCAACAAGGGCATCGAGTCATCAAAGTCTTTGTGGTCTTTGGGTGGCGGGAAACCTACCAGTGGATTCTCCTTGGCGCGTCGGCATCCTCGACTTTCTCCGGCGGGATAAAGCGGTTGTCGGTGCGGACAAGGGAGTCCTTCGATTCAACAGTCTTAGGCAAAGGAGCGGGCGGCTCCGGTCGTCGGCGGCACGGCGTCAAGCGGTCCCCTCTTCTGGGCAACACGGCTTCGATGGGCCTCCAGCGGTTACGGTGATACTCCGAACCCTGGTCGACGGCAATGGACTTCGATTGCGTCGATGTCGGGGTGCTTCACTTCATTCTCCTCGGCGGTTCCTGTCTCCGGTCCGCAGCCTTTCGAGGGTCTGTCTTCCAGGGAGCTTCGGCGAAGGTTAGCAGTGCTCGATGGTCCTTCGGAGCACAGGAAGAGGACGCCTAGCCAGGTCCTCGCTCGGATCAGTCCTCGACGAACTCGACAGCTTTCGGATCGGGTCGAAGCAAATGCAGCAGCAGTTCTTCTTCTTTCAGATAGGCGTCGATGATCAGCAGTTCCAGTTACTCTTCAAGTGTAGACACAGCTTCTGAACAATTTCCAGTGGTGAGAGGTCCCCAGATATACTATTCTGCCTCTCATCCACACTGTTGGGTCACACTCAGCAGCCAATCATACAGAAGGGCATTCATGCAGTCAGTCAGCCAATCAGGCATACAGTGCATTCAGGCTATACTCCTCCCTCTCAGACACTCACAACAAGGAATGTGTATTGGGACAAGTACCCAGCCATTCAACACTACACACTGCATTCATACCAGTTTCGGGCAGAGCTGTCTCAGTCTTTGTCTCTCATACCAAAGACCAGACACCCACAACAAGAAGTGCATATTGGTCACACACTCCATTCACCCAGGTCCCACCCACAGGGTGTACCCACAACATACAGTCACTGGGAAGGCTCGAGCCAGTCTAGCCTGGACTTCACAACAACACCATATATGGAACTTCCACCCAACAGCCAGTCGGGGGGGAAGGGTCAGAGTCAGGGCTTCTCAGGACTTTGGGAAAACAAGGTAACTGGCAATAGAAAGCAAGAGGCCACAGGGACCATCTTGATTCCTATCAGGAATCAACTGATTTCAATGGCAGGGTCTGGGTTCCAAAATTGAGGATACTCAGAGCACCTGTCAAATTCAGCATGGAGCTCCCACCAGCCCATACCCTGCTCTGTGGGCCCAGGAACATACAATAGGGGCACAGGGTTGCACCCCCCACCCATGTGTGCCATAAGGGTATCCCATGGGTCTGTACACCAAACAAAAACAGGAAGAGCTGCTCTGCCAGGAGTCCCACATGGACTCCTGGGCAGAAAACATTACAGAACATAAGTGAAAAATGACTACAGGACAAGGACAGGGAGGCCCTGTCCCTCCAATGCATTTCCAGCATCACAGTCGCCACCCCCCCAGACTGAGGTTATGGTGCCTAATCTCCCACGAGATAGACACCCTCATCCAGACGGCCAACATACCTTCTGGATAGGCATCTGCATTATCGTGACTCTTCCTTGGTCTATGCTCTATGGTGAAGTCTAGCCCTTGCAGGCTATTGGACCACCTGAGCAGTTTTGGGTTTTCACCCTTCATCTGCATAAGCCACTTCAGGGGCTTATGATCAGTTTGGACCTTGAAGGTAGAACCCCTAAGGTAGGGCCTAAAACGCCTAAGGCTCCAAACTATACTGAAACACTCCTTTTCAACAGTAGCCCACCTAAGTTCTCTAGCCTTCAGTTATCTACTGATGAATATGATTGGGTGTTCCCTCCCTTTGTCATCTAACTGGAACAAGACAGCTCCAATTCCGGTGTCGCAGGCATCCGTCTGGACGATAAAAGGTTTGCTGTAGCCAGGCGCACACAACACAGGTGCCCTACACAGACTTTCTTTCAAGCCATCAAAGGCCCTCTGACAGTCTTCAGTCCAAATAACGTTCCTAGGATTTTTGGGTGAAGTCAGAGCTGTCAGTGGTGCAGCTATGGTTCCATAGTCCGCCATGAAATTGCGATAATACCCAGTGAGGCCCAAAAAGGCTCTCATCTGGGTTTGAGTAGTGAGAGTCTCCCAGTCCTGTACATCCTGTACTTTACTGGGCAGAGGTTGGATTTGACCCCCTCCTACCTCATGACCAAGATACGTGACTTTCCCCTGAACTATCTGGCACTTGGTGGCCTTGATAGTGAGGTTAGCCCTTTTCAAGGCCTGCAACACCTTATCCAGATGTGTCAAATGCTCTTTCCTGGTGGAACTGTAGATGGCAATGTCTAAGTAGGCCACACAGAAGGCCTCCAGCCCACTGAGCGCATGATTGACCAATCTCTGGAAGGTGGCAGGGGCATTCTTCAACCCGAAAGGCATGACCCTAAACTGGTAGAGTCACACAGGTGTTGAGAATGCCATCTTTTCCTTGGCATGATCCGTCAGAGCTATTTGCCAGTAGCCTGAGGTAAGGTCAATGGTGCTTACAAATTTGGCAGCACCTATGGTGTCCACGAGCTCATCAGCCCTGGGCAATGGGTGCGCATCAGTTTTGGTGACGGCATTGACTCCTCGGTAGTCCTCACAGAATCTCCAATCCTTGGTACCTGCCTGGGAACTCGCCTTGGGGACAAGGACCATGGGACTGCACCAGGGACTGGTTGAGGGTTCAATAACACCCAGATCCAACATCTTGGCGACCTCAGCCTGGATGTGGTCCTTAACTGTATCTGACATACAGTAGCACCTGCATTTGACAGGCACACTGTCATCAGTGTCAATTTTGTGCCTACACCACAGTGTAAGGCCTGGTGTCAGTGAGAACAGAGAAGCATACTGGCGTGGCAAAGCCCTGCAGGTCTTCTGCTGCTCTGTCGTCAGATCGGGAGAGAGATGTACTCCCTCCACTGAGCCGTCCTGAGGGTTGCTATGCAGAAAATCAGGAAGGGGCTCACTCTCATCCTGTTCTTGCCCTGAAGCTAGCAAGAGATATGAGACTTCTGCTTGCCTGTGGAAAGGCTTGAGCCTGTTAACATGGAATACCTGAGAGGCTAGCCCAGTGACTCCAATGTCAACCTGATAATTGACTTCGCCCATCTTGGAGATGATCCTGAAGGGTCCAGTCCACTTGCCTGCCAAAGCTCTAGGCTTGGTAGGCTCCATCACAAGGATTTCCTGTCCCAGAGTCCAATCCACTTGCGAGGCTTTAAGGTCATGCCAGTATTTGTTCAATTCCTGGCTGGCCTTGAGATTCGCTGTTGCCTGACCCATCATCTGTGTCATCCTCCGTCTGAGGCCTAACACATAGTCCCCCACTTGCTTGACGGGACCTGGAGGGGTGGCCTCCCAACCTTCTCTGTTCAAGGCAAGGGGTCCCCTCATGGGATGTCCAAAGAGTAACTCAAAGGGGCTCAAACCAACACCCTCTTGAGGTACCTCTCTGTAAGCAAACAGCAGGCATGGCAGGAGGAGATCCCATTTCCTCCTTAGGGGCTCTTCATAAGCGCCTAGCATGCCCTTGAGAGTTTTATTAAACCTCTCAACCAGACCATTGGTCTGGGGATGGTAAGAGGTGGAGAACTTGTAGGTTACTCCGCACTCTTTCCACATGGTCTTCATGTAACTAGACATGAAGTTGGATCCTCTGTCAGATACAACCTCCTTAGGGAATCCAACACGGGTTAAAATGCCCAGAGGCAACCACCTTGGCAGTAACAGTCCGAAGGGGTATAGCCTCAGGGTACCTGGTGGCATGATCAACCAGGACCAGGATGAACCGATGTCCATCTGAAGTGGGAGGGACAAGGGGACCAACAATGTCGATGCCCACCCTCTCAAACAGTGTGCCCACCACTGGCAATGGCTGCAGTGGGGCAATGACACTGCCTCCAGTCTTGCCAGACAACTGACAAGTTGGGCAGGTCCTGCAGTGGGACTCTACTTCTACTCCCATCCGATGCCAGTAGAAATGGGCATAGAGCCTTTGCTTAGTCTTCTTGGTACCAAGATGACCAGCTAAGGGCACCTCATGCGCCAACTGCAGTAGGAAGGGCCTATAAACCTGGGGTACCACCAACCTCTTGAGGGCACCAGGTTCAGGCTTAGTGGGCTCACTAACAAGGAGCTCACCCTCCCAATAGATCCGGAATGTCCTAGGCACTTCTCCTTGTGCCTGGGACAGGGCCTGTTTCCTCAGACCCTCGAGAGAGTGGCACTCAGGAGTTGAGTTTGGGTTTTCCACTGGATCCAGCCTGTCCGGAGCATGGATCCCAATGGGTGCTGTAGGAACAGCAGGAAGAAAAGGAGCCCCCTGCACAGAGGTGGACTTCTTGTTCTTCCTTCTTCTTGCCTTAGGCCTCGCCTTTGGCTCGGGTACCTGACTCACAGTCAGACCCTGTATCACCTGTGACCTAGTGACTGCAGCAGCAGTCAGGGGGAGACCATCCGAGATCAACCCCAACTCTACTAGATCATTTCCTAACAGAATGTAAGCAGGGAAATTGTCCTGAACCAGGACAAGAAGCTTTGTTGTCTTGTCTCCAATCATGAGTGTGACTAAGGCTACAGGCGATAATTTGGGAGGCCCACCAGCTAACCTGGTGGTTCTCAGAGGAGCATATACATAGTCCTCTGGCTTGAGCAGGGTCCTGTCCACCACTGTCATGCTTGCCCCAGTGTCTCTCAAACCAGTAGAATGCTGGCTATTCAAGAGGACACTTCTCAAAAACCTACGGGTGTTCAGTGGGCTAGTCACCAGTACTTCTGCGTACTGGTCCCAGGCCCCAAGGGACACTAAGGAAATCTCTACAGGAGCACCAAAGGTGATCCCTGTAGAGGGGTGGAGGACAGTGGCCTCCACCTCAGACATAGGGTAAGGGTAGGTCAAACTGACAGCCTGTACTCCAAGTGCCTTACCTTTACACTTGGAGTCACCCTTCTTGTGATCCAGAGCCCCACATTCCCAACAGGTGCCAGGAATGCGGGGTACGGTACCGGAACCACTGGGAGCCTGCTTTGCAGCATGCGGACCACTACTTATATTCCCACCCACAGATGACCTATGCCCACTAGATTCTTAGGTCTTAGGAGAGGAAGTTTTTGGTTTACCCGACTATGACTGCTTTTGGGACTCCTCAGCTTTCTGAGATGTCCCCTTTTCTTTGTCCTTGTCCTTCCCACTGGAGTCCTTAGGGGACGCCCGGTGGGAGACCCACTTGTCAGCCAACCTAGCCAGCTTAAAGGGATCCAAAATGTTCTGGTCAGCAACATACTGACGCAGCTCTGGTGAACAGGCTTCAGAAAAATGCTCAAGAAACAACAGGTGGGACAATTCAACAAAAGTTTTCACCTTGTAACCATCAATCCACCCCATCATGTTCATGTGCACAGCACTCACCCAGTCAACCCAAGACACATTCTCTCTTTTCTTAAATTCCCTGAACCTTTTAAGGTATTGGGTAGGTGTATTGCCGAACTTGGCAATCAAGGCAGACTTCATGCACTCATACTGACCCATTTCTTCCACACTCAGTTTCAGAATACAGTCATATCCAGTCTGAGGCACTCTGCTTAACAAACAATTAGCCCAATCTCTCTTATCTACATCATGAATTGCACAAGCCATTTCAAACGTTTCAATCCATTGGAGGATATTTGAACCCTTCACAAACACACCAACCAAATCTTTCATAAACGTGGTGGCTAGGGACCTGACACTCTCACTGGGTTTAGCTGAAGTCTCCACTCTAGCTTTCTCTAGCTCGATTCACTGACATTCAGTGTCCTTGTTCTTGAGTTCAAGGTCCTTATTTTTGCGTTCAAGATCCCTATTCTTGAGCTCCACTTGTTGTGCCAACTCCTCCTTCTTAAAATCAGCATCTATTTCCAACCTGCGGTATTCAAAGGCCAATTTCATCCTTAATAACTCAAGCTCCAAGGAATTGCTGGGGTTTGGAACAGAGGCAGCAGGAATCGTGGTATTCCCAGAAACAGATTCAGCAAAAAGCCCAGGGGCAGAGTCCTCATTGGTTGCACCCCCCCCCTTCAAGAGTTTCACCATCAGTCTGGTAGTCCACCAGGGCAGCTATCAGCTCAGCCCTAGACTTATCCACAAAGTCTAACTCACTGGCTTCACAGGCACTCCGGAGAGCCTCTAAGCTCATCGTAGTCAATTTACCATTTGCAATAGACTCCATTGCTTGTAATGCAGTTATCTTGTACACAACTAAACCTCAATTTAACAAAGTGCAGATATTTCATAAGCGGCACAGTTATACACTGATTCTCAAAACCATAAGCATCCCACCGCTGCCGCCAGTGTAAAGACTGGAGGGGAGTGTCTGTACTCCTGCTCTCTATCTGGCAGAGAAGAGGCACAGAGGACCCCAGCCAAGATCCTCTATTATTGGTAACACAGTCAAGCAATCAAAGCATAGCTTCTCAGGAGGTGATGCAGGCTGGTTCTTAAGTACGGTGCAGTCCCCAAGCCCCCACAAAGGAATGTCCACACACTGTATTACTGAAAACACAGACTTTATATAATAAATATTCAAGGTTATGTACACTATCATAATAACTCACTTTGTGCTCAGAAAATCTACAATGGCAAATATATACAGTTCTAAGGTGGTACCACAATTATTATCAGATCTCATTAAAGTGCATCAACCATACTCTGGTTAAGTGCCACACAGATCAAGGAATAAAAGTAACCAACAATAGATATAGGAGGAAAGCAGTTGGTTAGAAAAATTGGCAGAATATTGACCCCTACCAACTAGGCACAATTCTGTGCGGAAATCCCCCCACCTGGGCAACCTGTAAATAAAGATATAACACAAACCCAGTCCATATATTGTTCTATAAGTCTTATTTCCTTCTATAAGGTTTCTACCCCACCAATGTACCTGGTGGAGCAGAGTTCTTCCAAGAGGTGTCAAGAGATTGTTCTTGAGTCACTCCGTTTAAAGCAGGAGCCACAGATCATTGAGAGGCGTCGAAGAAGGTGAACTCGGCGTCGACGACGTCAATGAAGAGTTCGAGGGTGCCGAGACCATGGCGTCGATCCAGTCGGTGCTCGTCGGCGACATCCTGCGATGATGAGTTGGGAGGGGCACCTTGGTGTTGGATAGTTCAGGACCGCAAAGTGTTTATGAAGAACTGTGGCCCAACAAGGGCGTCGAGTCGTCGAAGTCTTTGTGGTCTTTGGGTGGCGGGAAACCCAACGGCGGATTCTCCTCGGCGCATCGGATGAATTTGGGGATGGCCAGTTCAGGATAGCATCTACCTTGTGCACATCCATTCGGATTCCATTCAGGCTGAGAATAAAGCCCAGGAATTCCACCTCGGAGACATGGAATGAGCACTTTTCGAGCTTGGCGTTGACAGAGTTTCTCCAATACTGATTGGACGTGTTTAACGTGGTCCTGCTTTGATGCGGAATTTACTAGGATATCGTCGATGTACACTAGAGCACGGACATCAATCAATTCCCGTAGGACATCGTTCATGAAGTATTGAAATACAACAGGCGCGTTGCAAAGGCCAAAGGGCATTACTTGATATTCGTACAAGCCGTATTTGGTGCGAAAAGCGGTTTTCCATTCGTCCCCCTGTTTTACGCGAACAAGGTGATATGCCCCCTCAGGTCTAGTTTTGTGTAGATGTGGGCATCTTTGACTTTATCAAGCAATTTAGGGATTAGTGGCAGGGGGTAGCGATTTTTTATGGTAATCTTGTTCAGTGCATGATAGTCGATGCACGTTCTCAAGTCCCCCTCCTTCTTCGGTACGAAGAATAGAGGACTGGCTGCTGGAGACTTCGAGGGACAGATGAACCCGTTGGCCAGGTATTGGTCAAGATAGGCCTTTAGGTGCTGGTTTTCTGGTTCCGTGAGTGCATAAATTCACCCACAAGGGATTTGTGCGCCGGGTATCAGGTCGATTTGGCAATCGTATGGTCTATGCAGTGGCAGGGTATTAGCCTGTTCTTTCTGAAAGACATCTTGAAAGTCCTGTTATTCACTTGGTAGGGTGCCGATTGCCACAGTCGCAAGCGTGGAGGTTCTGGTGTCTATTGGTTGTTTCTCTTGGTGATAACATGTGTGGGCGCAAGTCTCGGGAAAGGCCAAGTCTTTTGCTCACCAATCGATTCAAGGATTGTGAGCTACCAACCATGGCATTCCCAAAATCAACTTGAACAATGGTGCCTTAATGAGGTCGAAAACGATAGATTCTTGGGGCCTTATTACACGTTATAAGGGAATACCGTTAGCGGTAACGATATACCGGCAACGTTATTCTCCCAAGCCGATCACGACCCGGACCCACTGCTATTACTGGACCCGTAACGTACGGTGCCACTAATAGCGGCGGGGCCGCGTGCGTGCGACCCCCACACCGTAAATAGCGCCATGGCGCTAATAGCACGCAATCACAACCCATGCGTACATGGCAATACCGGCATCCCAAAGACCCAAAAAGCAGTTACCGGCATGGCGCTAATAACAGCAACGAAAACCGCACGTTAACAGACCTGAGCAGTGTTCCCATCTGCCACAGGTGGACACAATCAGCACACGTGGAGGCAATGGAGACAGGCAGCACTAAAGAGCACACCACACCCCTTCCCACACCTCTTCCCACACCCCTTCCCACAGCAAGATGGTCCCAATACCAGCAGCATGACATGGGCATGTGTACATGATTGCAGTGCAGCACCAACAACAACAGGCAGCACAGATGAGACGAAGGAGGAGGAGGAGGGCAAGACTGGCGGAGCAAGCACCACCAGGGCACCCAGAAATACCACAAGGGCAGCCAACAAACCCCCGGATTCAAGGCAAAGATGACCATGGCATGTGTAAGGAACAACTAAATGTGCATCTGATAGAATGTGCCCATGCCACTATGCAACCACCAGATGAGCATGATGTGGATGTGGATGAGTATGGGTGAAATGCTCCAACAGGACATGCAAGAGGCGATGGCACGGCGGGACAGGATCTGCATCAGCATCTGAATCAGGAATAGCATCATGTACAAAGGTGGGATATCATGGATGGAGAGATGTGCATTGTTGCCCTTGTGCCCGTTTTGAGGCCCACAAAGGCCCCTGTCCCAAAGAAAATCACACATACACAATGATGGAGACCATGCCTGTGTTTCAACCTCAGAACAGTGTATTTCGAACATAATGTGAACAGAACGTGCATGACCCCAACTGTGCAAACGCCCTTACCCCCCTCACCCCACAACACCCCCGAATACACCCTTACCACCCTCCCCCCACAACACCCCCGAATACACCCTTACCACCCTACCCCCACAAAACCCCCGAATACACCCTCCCCTCCATCCCCCCACAACACTCCCACGTGAGCCTCAAGGCATGAACGTGTCCCTCTCCACATGTGGCAGATAGTCCTTGATGGCCCTATTTGTCAGTGCCTGCTCCGTCTTCGGGTGGTTGCGAAGTGGTGCACCTCAGGTTGCGCATAGACCGGTGTAGGGGGCTAGTTTGCCGTGAACTCCCTGAGGAGGCGGGGCCCTGTTCATCCTGGGTTGGTAGTGGGCATCTGCGCTCAATTGCATCTGCAATGCGGTTCATGGCCTGCCTTAGTTGGGCCATTTCATCGCAGATCCGGTTGGTGCATGCCTCCATGCACTCCCTTGTCTGCTGTGCAAATGCACCAATGTCCTCCCTCAGGCGCCCTGTCTCAGCCACATGTTGCCCTACTAGACCAGTGATTTCGGTCTGCCTCTGAAAGATGGCTGGGAGGTCATGTTGCATGGTGTCTGCCGGTGGGATGGCTGATGCGCCTGGAACCATTGCACTGGCATCAGGTGAGGATACCTGGGGGCTCCATGACACATCTTGGTTGTGGGTGGGTGATCCGCCTTGGCTAAACGGACCTGGTGAGAACATCAGGCTTGACAGTAAGGGGCGTGTCGGTATGGGGCTCTGACTCAGATCCTCAATGCCAGGTGCTACCTCCGCATCCGAAAGTGGGGCAGTGGCTGCTGCCTCACCCGTTGAGCTGGTGGCAGCAGAGTGCACTCCCTCAATGCTGCCTTCACTTGCTGGGAGACACACTCCCGTGGGTGCCACAACGGCAGCAGGCATGGCCTCTGGCTGCGTGGAACTGCTGCTCCTGCTGCCTTTGTCCCTGTGATCATGGTCACTCCTCCTAGGTCCCCTAGAGGATGTGGCGGTGTCCCCCGTGGCATCCCTCCTGGCTTTTTTCCTGGGTGCGGGAGCAGGTGTTGAAGTGTGTGGCTCCTCAGTTTCCGTGTGTGATCCTGCAGGGGTGAGAAAAGGGGTAAATCATCATCTATGGGTCGACCTGCCTTATGCAGGATGCATACGTCATGCCGTCCAATGCATTTGGGGCTCTTCAGTGTGGAGGCAGGTAATGGGGATGTTGGCTGGCTCATGCATGATTGGCCCTGTTTTGGACGGGTATGTGGTGATGCATGCATGTCTGTTTGTGGCTGGATCCACGGCATTCATATGGACACATGATTGGGAGACCCCTCACCCTTCACTGCGCATTGTTTGGTGTATACACTCACCTCCATCGGATGAAATGGCCACGCCAAGCTCCATTTCTCCGACCCCTTGGATCAATTCGACTCCAATCGTGGAGGCACATATCTCCTCCCACTCCTTCAACTTCAAAGGGGACTCTGCGCCACCTCCTGTGCCCATTGCCATGTTGTGGTTCACTGATAATATATTCCGCACACGGACCCGGAGGTCGTCCCGCCTCTTGCGGCAGTCCTTGACACTCCGGGTGGTAGTGCCCACTGCACTGACTTTTTGTGCGACTTCAGCCCAGATGGCCTTTTTCTTAAGGAGGGCCTCCCTCCGCATGCCATTCACAAACACTACCTCTGCATTGGCAGCAAGTGTGGTGGTCAGCATCACAAGCTCCTCATTGGAGAATTTTTCTTTGCGCTGGCGATCAGCTGTTTTTTTAGGGCCTTCGGCATCTTCGGGCTATCCGGTATGGTTCCTGGTCGGAGTTCCCTGGATATATGTCCTGGATGCAGAGGATAGCAATGGATTGTGTTTTTAAAGATGGCCGCCGTGCTCTTTCCCGTTCCTGTGCGATGGCGTAATTTCCGGTTCCGCTTTTTAACGGTGATCGGTAATAGCGGTGACCGCTATTTACAGGTGGTGGGAGGGCGGAGGCGCTATCGACGGTTTGGACGACACCGGTAAGGGGCGTTTTGGGGAATTTAGCGGCAGGGCGGTACGGTCATTTACGGCATGGCGCTATGCTCGTGTCCGCGTACTCGTGATGGGACGCTATTAGCGACCTCTTGCGAGGGCGGACACTCTGATAGCGCCATGCTGATTTTTACCGGACAACGAGTAATGAGGCCCTTGGTGTCCATCCTGGCACAGAAGGGTTAAAGCTGCAGTGCATTGGGATACTGGACCAGAAGCTATTTCCGTGCCGTCGACAGTGGTAACAGTGTCGGTGGTTGATTTAGGGCGTAACGGAAGCCCCATCTTTGCCGCAAGATCCTGGTCGATGTAATTCCCAACAGCTCCACTGTCTATGTACGCTCTTACTGCGTGCTCCGAGATAGTTGTTGGTGATTGATCAAGACCACAGATAGTGCAAAATGGGAGGTCTGTAGTTCACTTTCTTCGCTCGACAAGTGGACCCCTACACTTGCCAGGCTGGGGAGTTTTCCGATTCCTTGATGGTATCTTCCTTGTCCGTGGCCCCTACCGTCCTCCTCGGCGGCTTCACAAGGCACTCTTTAAGGAAATGACCTGACCTTCCACAGTACAGACATAACTGCTGCTGTCTCCTTTTATCCCTTTCCGCTTTAGTCAAGGGGGATCTGACCCCCCCGATTTGCATTGGTTCTCCTGAACCTTCCGTTGTTCGGGCAGTATTGTCCTTTGAACGCACATACATAGAGTGAGGGTCCAGTCTGGTTCAATCTGCTCTTCGGTCCTGCAACCTATGATCCAGTTGAACAACAAGGTCAATGAATTCTGAGCAGTCTTTCGGGGGGGTTCACTACTTGTGTGAGAACATCCTTGAGCTCCCCCGCAACCCCCGATGAAATAACGTGTTTCTCTTCTCCACTGACCATTCTGCTTCAGCTACGAGTCTATTGAATGTGGCTATGTATGTTAATAGGTCTTGATTCCATGGGCGTAGGGACAGAAGTTTGTTGTCTAATGCCTGACCATGAGTATGATGGGGGAACAGCTTTTCCATCTCATGCTGAAAGCCCCTGAAGTCATGCAGCAAAGGATCGTCTTGGGCCACAAAGGGTACAGACCAGTCCGCGGCGCTACCACTCAGGTAGGATAGCACAAACGCGACCCGTGATTGGTCATTCGGAAAGGCCCCTGGCCTACAAAGGAAGTGCAGGTGGCACTGGTTCATGAACGTTGCAAACCTCTTGGGATCCCCCGTAAAACGTTCGGGCGGGGCCAAGGGAACTGCCCCAGGAATTGTTATCTGAACGGGATTGGCTGATGGCGCTGGGATCGAGGGCACGCTTCCCGGAAATGGTGCATGCCCTGCTTGTGACTGGAGAAGTTGCTGGCTTAAATCATCAGTGCTTACTTTGGCTACTATCAGCTCTCTCCTCAGGATGTTGGTCTCCTGCCTGGCTGCATGTATTTTGGAATGTAGCTGCCCCAACATGTGGGCTAACTGGTCGGTTTCTGATGTTTCCATGACGCCCAGGTGGATTTTGATGTGAGGCTTTGCATTCTGTAACGCTCACCTGGTATCCACGGGGACATCAATCAGCCTGTTCTGACCTCTTACGACCTCGAACCCTTACCTGGAGGCTATTCGACTGGAGACTGGGCCTGAAACACAGGATTGGTAGAGTTTAACTCCCTATTGTCTCTGTGTGCTTGAACCCCTTCTTCCCCGGGGTCCAACCCTTCCCTT
Source organism: Ambystoma mexicanum (assembly GCF_040938575.1). NCBI lineage: Eukaryota > Metazoa > Chordata > Amphibia > Caudata > Ambystomatidae > Ambystoma > Ambystoma mexicanum. Next base: position 687,260,112 of record NC_090939.1, read on the forward strand.
TGATCCACAGCTCACCTTGTTTTCTTGGATAGTGTGCTCTCCGTCCTGCTTTCAGTGCAGGGGTGCATTGATTGATGCGGGTTCGTTGCTGCCTAGTTACTTCACTGGCAAGAGTCCGACAGGTAAGTATAATGAGTCTTTTGAACAGTTCTCTAACTTCGTTCCTTTCCTTCCTTAGATGATGGCTGGCGTCCGGGGATGGCAGCATGCTGCTGAGATGAGTAGTGCTGAAGGTGAGTGAGAGCGTGATGCGCGATGCACCCCTGTCGTATTTGCATTGAACTGAGTTATTTTTCTGTCTTTGAGGTGCCGCGACGTTTTCAGCATGGATGCCGGTTATGAAGAACAAATGCAGTGGGTAAGCGCGGTATGTGGCGCCTCTAGATGTTTCCATGCTAACCTGGAGTGTCTTTTCCCTCTTGCAGATGGATGAGAAGTTCCGGAGACAGAGTTCCCCCAGAGCGGCTGGGATTCAGGTAAGCGTTTGAAGCTCGTACAGTATTTAAAAATAAGTGAAGATTTGTAGAATGCTTACTGATGCCTTTTTTCTGTTCTTTCCCTTTTCCTTAGGAAGCGGCGTGCCGGGATGGGAATGACATCGCCGAAGATGCCTGCAGAACAGAATGAGTGATGAATGATGGGCAGAAGTGCCGCAAGGTAAGGCTGTTCCTAACTGTGTTCTTGTTCTTGCAGGAGCTGAGCACAGAAGAAAGATGCAGCCCTACTAGAGACCGATCCGAACACAGTGAGTGTCACACTGCAGGTGCAGAAAATGCAAAGCATGTTTCTCAGCCTGGGTGTGGCTTAAATAGTCTATGGGTATCCCAGGTGTCTCTGGGCTGAACCACACCCAAAAGACTAAACCACACATGCAGTTCTGGGAACCGAAATATGTGGGGGCATCCATCTTGTCCCCATCAATACACTACAAGTCCAATCCCCAATGTTATCCTATGGGAGTGAGTGAGTCTGGTGCCACAAGTGCCAAGTCTGACTCCAAGTGGGTCTTTGGAGGGATAGAGAGGCCCTTGAGGGCCATGTAGGTTATCGTGGCCTGGCTCCAGCCTGACATCTTGGAGGGCTGGGGACATGAGGGGCAGGAATCATGACAGTCGGTGTGGCGCATAATTTTGAATTATGGGCTGAGAGAGGTTTTCTTACTTCTCATGGTACCAAAATCCAGCATGGAATGCTGATCACAAGATTGTTGAATTCACTGGTAGTGCCTAGAAAGCTAGCAATTATCAAATGCAGCGCTCACAAAAAAGTGACAAATGATGTGGGAATAGGCAATGCATTTGCTAATAGGACAGCTAAATTGACTGCCCAAGCACCTGCCACTTTAACATATGTCTCAGTAAATGCACCAGTAAATATTGAATTTGATAATGCTCTTGAATGTGTCAGACAAATACAGGCAGATGCATCCAAAGAGGAACTTGAGAAATGGAACAGCAAAGCCACTCTTGATGATGGTTGTTATGTATACCAATCTGATAGGAGATTATGGATGTTACCCAACACATATGTGCCTATGATGGTCACAATGGCACATGGACACTCCCATATATGGGCAGATGCAATTGTAGCCTTATTAGGAGAAGTATGTTATAATACAAACATTCGAAATATAGCTATAGCTAAATGTAAGAATCGTATTACCTGCTTGACACACAACATAGGAAAGGGTACACCTGTCCCTAGAGGTCATTTCAGACCCCCATAGCTACCATTCAAATGTATTCAAATGGATTTCATAGAAATGTCTCTATGTCAAAGATTCAGATATGTACTGGTTATAGTATGTACGTTCAGCAAATGGACAGAAGCATTCCCTATAGTGGATAATACTGTCTTAAGCACTGCAAAGGCTTTGGTAAAAGAGAATTTTTCAAGATACAGACATACCCCATACAATTTGGAGGAGTGACAATGGTGTTCACTTTGTTAATTAGACAATGGACCTAGTGTGTCAGGCGTTGGGAATACGACAACATTTCCATTCCATTTATCATGCGGCCGCAGCTGGTTATGTGAACGTTTCCATTCAACCCTGAAGAACAAATTGGCCAAAATCTGTTCCAGTAGCCCCCTCAAGTGGGTAGATGCCTTGCCCCTAGCCCTAATGTCCATACGTACTGTCCCACATTCAGGAGTAGGTTTGTCACCATACAAAGTTGTAATGGGACGACCTGCAAATATATGGGCAATCCCAAGTCCAAGAAAACTGTCTAATGTCCCTTATCCTTTGTTGAGCGATTACTGTTTGGAACTTACTAAGAGGTTGTCTATTATTTATAAACAGGTGAAAAACTTTTTGCCAAAGCCTCTTGAAGGATCCAGCCACTCCATGCAGCCTGGCGACTGGATTTTCACAAAGAACTTTCAGCGATCATCCAGTCTACAACCACAGTGGAAGGCCCTGTTCAAGTTCTGCTGGCCACCCAAACAGCTGTAAAGTGTGAAGGACATCGTAACTGGATACATGCGAGCCACATGAAGCGGGCTCCTCCATTTCTGGCTGGCAATACGTCTACTGAGTTAACATAAGAAGAATCTATGCCGCAAGGGACTGATCATTCCCAAAGACTACCTCCGTGCAATGTTTCTCCAGGTATCGGGCCTCCCAAAGGCATCACAGGAGTGACCCAGGGACCACGATATAACCTGAGGCCACGAAAGCTAAAGTAACTGTGCTGATAGACGCTTGCTTCTTTTCCTGAATTGACTTTGCTGCCTTCTCTACAGATTGTCCAGGGTGGTCAATACCAGCATCTTTAACTAACTGTTTTTGGGGTGAGGCATATGAACACTCCTGAAACTCCAATAACCCTTGTCTTGCCTCAGCCTGTTAGAGTCTTTCCTTTAAGAAACTCTCTCATAATGCCAAACAGTATCTATGACACACCTACTCCTGAATCCAGACTTTGGTATCGCTCCAAACCCAAGGTTCTGTTATTTCTACTACTTCTGAGTGTTTTCCTGTTTTGTTTATTTTTTTTCCTAGACAAATTGCTCAAACCCCCATATTCTGCTAAACCTATACATATATCTGTCCCTTCACCAGAAGAATTATATCATAAGGAACAAATAAGAGAGAATGCTTTTATTTCCCTGCTTCATCACACTCGGGATATTGTGAAGGATTCTGATTGCTGGATCTGCTTGCAGCTACCTGCCTATGTGGGGGAAGGAATGCCCCTGCTACAGATACCTTTACATTTTCTTCCTTCCTGCTATGCGCTTCATTTAGTATTCTCAGATATTGAGATAGTGCTTGCCCTCAGAAAGATGTCTTTAGGGTTTAGCACCAAGCGTGGTACTGCTCTGAATCACAAAAGCGCTTACTCTGATTTTGATAAGGATATCCTTTAAAAGGGCCAATGTGATCTGGTAACTGTACCCAATGCTACTTTTCCTTTTTCATCTAATTTTTCACCCTTTTCTGATATTGCAAACCTTCCTGCACTATATTCTACTGATAAATTTCATGTGAACTCCCCTTCCACAAACCCAATTGCATTCCTTAAATTTAGAAACCTAGATGTCAAAGGTAGTATCTGTATAGAAGCTTCTGGGGCCTATGATGTGGGATATAGCGTAGATTGTAACATGACCTACCACATGCCTGACCTACATCCTTCTATGGATGCCCCTATGTATGTGGGGGATTCTATTTACTTTATCTGTGGTAGTCATGCGCACACATGGCTTCCCAAGGGCTGGGCAGGACATTGCCATCTGGGAATTGTACTACCAGCCATATCTGTTAAACGCAACAATGATGTTCCACAACCTGCCATTAAGCCCCTACTGCGCTCCAGAAGGGGTGTGGTGAACCAAGGAGATACTGCAGCGGACATTGCCGGTGACTTAATGAAAGCTTTTATTCCCTGGTTTGGCCCCGCTATTAACTCCTATGAAATTAGGAGGTTAGCTAGGCTCTTGGAGGCCACAATCGCTGAGACAGCAGATGATTTAGAAAACAAGAAAACATAACTATTGAAATGGAAGCTATTAGAATAGTGGCCCTTCAGAACAGGATGGTGGTAGACATGATTTTGGCTGAGAGTGGCGGGACGTGCAAAATTATAGGATATTCCTGCTGTTCCTACGAACCTGATGCTTCCACCTGTGTGCGTGAGTCCATAAAAAGGCTCTGTGGAATTGGCTCGCAGGTTCATGTAGAAAATGGATCATGGGACATTTTACATTCCATTTGGGGTTTCTTTAGCGTATGGGGTTGGAAGATAGGAATGGTACTGCTTACAGGGATCCTAATAATGCTGGGAAGCTGCCTTTTTTTTAATTGCTTATCTGCATGCTGCCAATATTTAGCCTAATTGTGTGCCCCACGACCATTCCGTGGTGCCAGAGGAGTTGCCCTCATGATGCAGGATGTCGCTATACAGGAACTGATGCAGATTGAGATTACTGAAATAGACATAGGAAGACCACCTTTGCCCCCTTGGCCTTCACCTTGCACCTCCTCTAGTGATGCCCCTGAGTATGTTCGACAGGCGGCTATCCAGGATGAGAAGGTATATGAGGCGGTTCTGTAGCTGTAGTCTAGCAATATTGTTGAGCTGATTAACAAAAGGGCCGTCTGTGGAAATCTCGATTTTATCTATTAATCAGTTCATAACAATATGGCTTGAAGGAGAGCCTACTATAAAACATAATCTGCTAGGGGCCATTTACAAACGCCATTCAAAAGATTAGGCCTCCCTGCTTTAATACACGAAGCTAAAACATTAGGCCTCACGTTAGATGCCTTACTGTTTAAAACTGTACGATGCATAAAACTTGCTTAAGCCCGCTGGAATTCAAGATAAACCGCATGACCTCTAACCGAAATATGCATGTTGAAAGTACATTAGCTCATCCGAGATGTGAGAAAATTCTGCTGACTTTAATGAGAATTTACAGTAAACCATTTTATTAATAAAATGAGACTGGCAGAAACACTTCCCTTTTCTGCTCATGGTCTAACCTTTATACACAGTAAACGTTTGCGCTGCTCGCTATCTTCCCCATTTTACAAATAGCATTTGCTTTCAGTGATATGATTTGTGATGTATTATGGCGAGGCTGCCTTTTTCCTCTCTACATATACCGTCCTGACACATTTAGGGAAAATATCTTAGAAGCGACGGAGGGGTGGTTAATCTGCCACAAGATGTCTAGGCACGTATTGTGTGGGAGCGATGTCTGGTATCTAGCTATATAAACACATACTTGCCAACCCTACTGATTTAGGCAGTAGGCTACTGCTTTTTAAGCAGTTGTACCGCCTACAGATTTGGGTGACAGATCGTACTGCTTTTTACAGTGGCAGGTTATTTATGTGTCTATTAGGCAATTAATCTGTCTATGCGGTGGGCGGGTAAGGCATACATTTGAGTGATGGGCTCAGATCAATCCACTGGCCTGACAGCTACATGACTCTGCCGTGCACTCTTGCCGGGACAGACCTTAGGTGAACCACCAGTGAAGGCGAATGGTAGAGCGTACCACCATCACACAGCATCTGCCTATCAGACGGAGGAGGGTATCAGTCTCCATGTTGTTCAGTTTTGAAATAGATATGTACTGCCCGGGCTGCTGCTACATAGCAGTTGCAAACGTTGCCTACCAGCTCTGTGTGATTATTTTCTGTGAAGTTAGGTAATTGAATTTGGTGTTAAGTTACCATTCACAAAATTATAATTTAAAATATTTGAAGCATCTTTCCATGTCGTGCTGTTTGACATGTTGTGCATTTTAGAATGCTCCAGTGGTGCCAACAATGTGTGTTTTCTCATTTCCTGTGATGTCATTGTTATGCTAAGTATTATTTTTTTCAAATTTGAAAAATCCTAAATCTTTTCAGTCACAGAATGTTGGCAAGGATGTAAACATGGTCATTCTGCTTTAACATTTGTCAGCAACTGGGGAGTGCAATGACTTTTGTTTTTTCTCCGTCATTGTAATCTTTCTTTGCTCACCCACTTAAGTGTTATTCGTAATAAATGCTTGCAATTGTGAAAACCTCTGTGTCGGAATCTATAGGTATCTGATGTAAAAGTGTTTGTTCCATTTATATTTCAGACGGGTTGAACCCCATCAAAAACCATTGTATATTCCCTTTTTTACACTGAATAAAAGCCAGCGATGCTATTTGCTGGGGTCTATGAAACCTAAAGGCCACCTGTGGGATGAAACTGGGTCCCAACTCAAAATGAGTGCCTCATCCTGCACTTTCAGGAATGGAGGTCTGCATAAAAGGGCCCCAATCTCTCCCAACTTTTTGGCCAAAGTGACAGCAATCAGAAAAGTAGTTTTGAGGGTCAACAGTCTTAAATCAATAGACATTATAGGTACACTGCGGCCTTTTGCAGCATGTTAACAACCAACGGCTGAGCTCAAGGACGGTAGCCCTCCAATTCCACAGTTACAGAGGCTGCAACACCTGTAAGCAGCTTAGTCACCAACCTTTCCCCCACCACCTTGAGTAGGGGAGCCAATGTTCCCAAAAGGATTTAATGTCTGCCCATGGGGCTCTTAGGGGGTATACAGCCAGCACTTTTAAGGCTCTACCATAAAGAAACTTCAAGATCTTGGGAGTACCACAGATTAAAGCCGGGATGTCTTGTCTACCTCACCAGGCTACAAAGTTTGCCCAGTGACAGTAATACAATTTAAGAGTAAGATGTCTCCTTGCCCCCTGTACAACCGTCGCCACTTGAACTAAAAGCCCTATATTCTGCAATCCCCTTCTCTCAACTTCTAAACTCACCATTGAATGACTCAGGGGGTGCACACCCGGGCAACACCCATGCATGTTCCAATTGCAGCTCTAGAAGAGAGGGGAATCATCACCTCCTGGGTCAAAATGCACCACTAGAATTGCAGTGACGTGGCTGTCCCCCACCTTCTTGATCAATCTGGGGGATCAAGGGAATAGGAGGGAGTACATAGACCAGCATGTGGGGCCAATCTGTGAGCATAGCATCCACTCCCAAAGTCCCCTGTGTTTGGAACCTGGGCAATACCTGTGGACCTGAGCATTTTGAAAGAATGCAAAAAGATCTATTTCCGGACTACCAAACCCCCTGCACATTTCCCCAAACACCTGTTTACGGAAAGACATCTCCCATGATACTGTAAATATCCTGTGAGGCGGTCTGCCTCTGATGTGGGCAGCCCCAAGAGAAGGCAGGTGGCATTCCACCAGAGACCAATTTGCCTTATTAGGATTCCCAAGGACGGTACACTCATTTCCCCCTGACGATTTATATAAGATGGGGCAGTGATACTGTCCATCCATCCCATCACTGATTAGTTCTGTACCATGACCCTGAAGAGATAAGATTACACCCCTCCAAAGGTGAGACAGAGAAAAGCACGATTCGAGATCTCTCAGCAGAAATGCAGTCATCAGGTTTTTGCAGTCATAGAGCTGGGAAAGGTGGTTACCAAAAATAGTGGAGGTGGATTATCTGGGTTTATAAATGTATCCTCAGCCAAGGGACTACAAAAACACATGAGGACATGTTTCTGTGAAATGTCAATAAGACCCTGGCCATCACCCTGCTCTTGTTGCAGAGCTTAAACAACAGATCCTGATGCCAAAGGGCTCTGTCCAGAGGTGGTCGAACCTTCCCTTCCTTATGCAGAACTGGGATATAAAGACCCACAGAGACTGAGGAGTCAGGTGTGACCTGGGGATGTTTATAAAAAAGACAGAGCAAGGATTGGCAGACAGCGTAGATCTCTGAGGAAGATACCCCTGAATACCCTCCCGATTGAGGGTCACCACCAGAGAGACCAATACAGTAGCTTCGTACACATCTGAGGGGTGATTTCTGGCCACACAGCAGGACTCAGAACTGAAAATGTTATTGCCCCATTACAAACCTATTTATAGTATATGTACTAAACCTTTGCCAACAATAACCTATTAGTTGCATGTGCCTATTATTTCGCCATAACTTCTGGCTTTGTCTAGGCTAGTGACCTAGTCCTTAGGTATCATCAAAAACATGGATACACACATATCATTGGTAACATTCCCTCAATATTGTATGTATATTGTCTGTCCTTTATATATCATCAAACCATATATGCACACATTTCCTTATTGAAATTCCATCAATTATTTATATTGCCTCAATACATAATTCCATAATGCCTGTTGAAGAAAGTGGAGAAAACAAAATAGAAGTACATAAGTTAGGCAATTGCGTAAAACAAGTTGTATGAGAGTAATTCTTTAATCCCCAAAATCATAAAGTGATGCTGTTTGTCTATTCACAATTATAATCATAATAATCATTAATAAATAATAAGCTAAATTGAGACCCACGTCCTTTTCAGGAGATTTGCTGCCATCCAAAGTGATCCTAGCCAATAATACACTATTTGCTTCCTTCCTGACTAGATTCGTCAACGCCTCCTTCCGACACAAGAATGTACCTAAAACCATTAAGGAGGTGGTAGTTACATCCCTGATCAAGAAGCCTGGCCTCAATCCTAAAGACCCTGGCAACCTGAGACCCATTACAAAAGCACCTTTCATACTATAAGTCTTGGACAAGGTCGCGACTAGTCAGTTACAGGCCCATTTTGAGGCATCTGCTATTTTGCACCATAGTCAGTCAGCTTTTAGGAGCCACTACAGGCCGGGAGTGCTTGGATAAACCTACAATCACAAATGCTGCAAAAACTGGAAGAAAGTAAAACAGGTCTGTTGATTCTTTTGGATTTTTCAGCCGCTTTTGACTTACTGGATCACTTTTACATGCTCAAAACCCTGGCCTCCATAGGGAATTCCTCTAGTTTATTTATTTATTTTGTTGTTTATATAGCATGCCAAGCCCTAAGGTATCTGGGCGCTTTCTTACAGACAAGGTTACAGTAGTTACTCTGGTTACAGGAACACAATGGTCAAAGGGCATCTTAAATACAGTGTTCATAGGTGCAGTCAATACAGTTCAAATGTACAGTTATAGGTACAATATTAACAATGTTAAGATATTACACAATATTTAAATAGTTATAGATACAATATTTACATAGTTGCCTGTGGAATAGTCAGGAGGTAGTTTTATGTGTTCCTCATGAGTGGGAGAAGGCTTTAGTTGCCCCTGCCTAGGGTGCAGAGTTTGATTTGATTTGTCTCCAGAATATCCAAGAGGATTCTTGTTCTCTTAATTGGAATGGGAGGGAGTTCCATTGCTTGCTGGTAATTGTGGGGAAGCTACTGCTGCCCGCGTTTTGGAGCTTGAATCTTGAGGTTGTGAGGAGGTGCAGGTGGGTTGTTCTTGTGGGTCTTGCACGCTGTGAAAGGTGAATTTGTCTAGCAAGTAGGTCAGAGCCACTCTGTGGAAACATTTGTGTGTCAAGGATAGTATTTTAAACGTGGTGTGTTCGTGTACCGGAAGCCAGTGGAGTTTTTGTCTTGTTGCAGATATATGTGCAGATCTGGGGATGTTGAGCGTGGCTCTTATGGTGTTGTTTTGAAGGACTTGTAGTTTACAGATGTTTTGGATCTTGGTACCGGCATATAGGGCGTTGCAGTAATTGAGCCAGGACAGGACTAGGGTGATACAATTGTCCTGAGATAAGAATTGTCTGGGGGCATTGATGAGTTTGCAAGTGTAGGTTGTGGCTGATATGGTGGCGCTTACTTGTTTATTGAGGGTGAATGATGAATCCAGGTAAAATCCTGTTGTTTTTACCTCGTTGGAGACTCAGATGGTATTGCTGTTAATGTTAAAGGATTTGAAGGCATCATTTAGTTTGGCAAGTCTAAGTGGGGACCCTACGAGGAGCAGTTCGGTCTTATCGTCATTCAGGCAAAGCCTGTGGTGAGCCATCCAGGCAAAGCCCATGGTGAGCCATCCAGGCTTGAATGGTTAGCTAAATGGCATTGAGGGTGGCAGAGTCTGAGACGTGATCTCCCGTGATCGGTATGAGGACCTGGGTATCATCCATCTGCATAGTTAGTATAGGTGAAACCCAGATTGTCCAGGCGGTCGAAGAGGGGATTTGTAAAAATATTATATAAAGTAGGGGAGACACACGATCCTTGGGGAACTCCACATGAGACAATGGTTGGTGGTGGTGGCTTCCGCTTTAGGGGAGAACACGTTCATTGTTCTGTCTGTTAGGAATTATATGTTATGCAAGATGTGGCGTTGGGGGAGAACTGGGCTGCTGATAGCAAGTGTTTGCAAAGGATGTTGTGATCCACAAGATCGAATGCAGCTGAGAGGTCTAGGAGGAGAAGAAGGACTAGCTTCCCTTTATCTTTCAGGTCATCCATTTGGCCTGTTAAGTCGAGGCGTGTGGTTTCCGTGCCATGTTTTGAACGAAATCCTGACTGGCTCAGCCCTAGAATGTTGTTAGCTTCAAGGTATTTCTGAATTTGATGGTAGGCAAATCCATCTAGAATTTTGTGAATGTTTGGGTCGAGGGTGTTTTCTTTTTAGTAATAGTAATACCCAGGTGTTCTTTAAGTCTGTTGGGATGCAGCTGTTCTTAAAAGAAGCATTGATGACATTAATGATGAACGGGGTAAGTTGAGGTGCGCAGTCTTTAATGACAGTTGAGGGAGAGAGTTCCCCTTGGTACCTTGACAGTTTTAGGCTTCAGATGATTTGGAGAACTTCTTCATTGGTGACCTCTTTGAATTCAAATTGGGGTATTTCATTGTTGTTGGGGGCATCCAACTGCTTTGTAGGAGGATTGGTAAATTTAGGTAGACTTTTCCTTTTTATTTCAATTTTAGACTGGAATTGAGTGATCTCGGGATCATCTTTGATTCCACACTTTCCTTCTCAGCGCACATCTCTGACGTCTCTAAAAAGTCAAACTTCTTACTGCACCTCCTTAGAGGTACTCTGCCTTTCCTCTCATTCCCCCAGAAGCTCACTGTCTCCCAAGCTCCAGTTCTCTCTAGGTTGGACTACTGTAACAGCCACTTTCTAAATCTACCTACCTGCCTCTACTCTCCGCCCTTTACAACTAATCCAGAGCAGGACTGCAAGACTTGTCCTTGGCCTCAAGCTGTGGGATAGTATCTCTCCAGCTCTAAAATCCCTTAATTGCCTCCCAGTGGATGCAAGGATTAAATTTAAAATGCTCTGCATTGTCCACAAGGCTTTCTGAGGCCTGGGACCAAAATACCTTCAACTATCCCTTGGTAAATACTTACCTTCTCGAGCCCTTCGCTCCTCTACTTCTAAGTCCCTTAGGGTCCGTTGTTTTTCAAAGAAACGAGCTGTGGAAAGATCTTTGTCTTCGGCTGGGGCCTCCCTTTGGTACAGCCTCCCTGCCACCTTGAAACTTCAAGAGAATCATCACTGGTTCTGGAAGCACCTCAAGACCTTCCTCTTTGCTTTTGCCTTTGCCCCTCTTCTCCCCTGCTGATCTGTTCTCGCTCTTGGCACCATGCACCTGGCCACCCTCTGTCCCTTAGGCCCAGATACCTGCTCACCCTGCCCCCCCCTCCTGCATTGCCTCCGGGCCACCCCTTGCACTGGGATCTGTATCTGTACCCATACAGTCCCCCGCATTTCTTCTGCACTTATCAGATATGCCCTATCTGGCTAATCATGCACTTGCCACTTGCTGGCTGCACTACCACTTTTTATTGCATTTATTTATTTATTTATTTCATGTATTATTTATTGTGTTCTCTCCTTTGTTCCGCACTTTCCACTTCTCCCCCTTCCATGCACGTTCCCCCTTTTCCCTTTTCCATGCACCTGCATATTCTTAATGTCGCTGGGCCTAGTAAGATTGTTGTTTTTGTCTCCCTTGTTCCCCTCCCTTTGCTTGGTCGCGCTCTGAAACACTTGTGTATGAGCGTGATATAAATAAAACATCATATCATAAGAGCGATTTGGATGTTCAAGCACCAGCTTGCGTCCTTGTTGCAACTTTACAATGGAGGAATCAGGGTTTCTAGTTCTCTAAGGATTGAGAACAGTTCCTTAGTATTTGAGTTGGCCTTTGGTAAGGAACACTTGTTTTTGTATTCCCGTGCAACACTGTCAAAGTCATGTCTATTAAGTACAGTTGGATATTTCTTCCAAGTGGATTCAGCCTTCCTTTTAGCCTTTCGTAATACTTTTAGGGAGGGGGTGAACCATCCGTTTAAGTGGCCAGGTTGTTTGGCTTTGCGTAAGGCAAGGGGAGCTAGATTATTAAAGGCTGTGAGTATGGTGTCATTCTATTGTGATGTCATTTTAGTTGGATCAGAGTTATTCAAGAATTGTGCTGTCAGGATGGATTGCAGTAGCGGGAGTAGGTTGTTGGCCATGACATTCTGTTTGTTCCTGGACGGAGCGGCTGGGGCCAGTGTTAGGAGCTTTCTTTGGCTGGTCTTGGTATCACTCTTAAATGTTATAAGATGGTGATCTGACCATGGACAGGGGGAGTTCGATAGGATGACTGCATTGCAGTTGATATCCACAAGCCAGTTGAGAGTTTCAACCTTTCACATGAGTGGGATTCTGGATCATATGCGAGAAGCCGAGTGCTGATATGGTGTTGGCCAAGGATAGCGCATTTTTGTCAAGAGGGTCATTAAGGCCAAGGTTACAACCACATAGGATGATGGTTTGCAATTTGGGTTTCGCATTGGAGGAGAGGATTTGAGTAACCTCATTCTCAAAGTCAAGAACGGGTTCTGGTGGTGTGTAAATGAGGATAGCGACATTGTTAGTGAAAGGATTTCACCTGACTGATGTGGGAGGAGTGACCTGTGTCTCTCTCATGTTCAGGGATGTTTTTGCAATCATGGCTACCCCTCTGCCTTTGGAGGTGGGTCTGTCCATCCGACAGATCGAGTAGCTATCTAGGACAGCTAGTGAGAGGGCTGGGCCAGCTGCAGCTTGGAGCCAGGATTCTGTTATGGCAAGGAAGTCTAGTTTGTGTGATGTAATGATGTCTGTGATGTCTAGGGCGTAGGCAGGTAGGGATCTAGCATTGATAAGTGCTCCTAGGATTTCTTTGTTAGGCGAGCTGAGGTTGGTAGGGTGGAGGTTAGGAGGGAGTGTGTTGGTATGGTGGTTCTAAGAGTTAGGAAAGAGTTCCTTCTTAGAGTGGTGGGGCATTAGAATGGGGAACATCTCTAGTCGGCTTTGTTCTGGTTCCTAGGTTGTCATTTCTCTGAGCCAATGGGCACTGCGTGGATGTGGGTTGAGGCAGTCTACGACTGGATAGGGTCAATGCGTAGCTTACATGAGTAAGGTGTTTGAGTAGTGTGGTGGACATGTTGGTCAGGTAGTTAATGGGTGATGTGTAACAATATAAATAATTTCACAGGTTTATGGGCTAGGAGGCAGCCCGTGTTGCAGGTAGAGCAGGCCTTGGTAGTGGTAGGGTGGCTGCAGGATACTATAAAAGCAAGACAAGGTGCTATATAGCAATTTCAATCATTTAGCAAGTTAGTGTTTCAAGGCCGGATGAGAGCCTACGGTTGACAATGAATAACACAGGTTGATTACTAATATGAAGCAAGAGCAACTTTTAAGCAAGAGCAACTTTTAGGCAAAATGCAATATGGAGCAAAAGCAACTTTTAGGCAAGATGCAATATGGAGCAAAAACAACTTTTAGGCAAGAAGCAAAATATGGATCAAAATAAACTTTTGGGTAGGATGCAATATGGAGCAAAATTGACTTTTAGGCGAGATGCAATGTGGAGCAAGAGTAACCTTTAGGCAAACTGCAATATGGATCACAGTTAACTTTCAGTCAGGATGCAAAAGTATAAGCAGGGAGAGACACTGGCTGTAAAAATGCATCAGAAGCAGTAATAACGTAGTTGAAGCAGCGTGAAATAGCATGCAGTAGCTTTGCAATTGTTCAAAGTAGCACTAGCGGGCAGCCTGCGGTTGGGGTCTCAGCAGTGAGCCATAGGTAGCAGGAACAAGAATAGCATTAATCGCTGGTGTACAATATGTGTCAAAGTCAGAGTAGATAAGGCAAGTCTAGTTTTGGTCGAGTGACTTGACAGGCCACGAGGTACACGTTTGGGTGAACCTGCACTGTGCAATGTGCAATGTTGACTGCGGACAGGGAAAAGCACAGCTGTGGAAAAGCTCAGTTTACTTAATCAGGGTAATGGAGCATGGATGGGCTGTGCTAGTGTTCCGGGGGGGTGATGGGTGAGCCTGAGAACAATCAGGGGACATGAATCAACGGAAACAAGGCAAATGGATCGGTATAGATCAAACATTCTTGGCTTGTTGACATTGTGGTGTTCACAAGAGTCAGAGGGATTAAGAGTTGTGAATTTCAAAGATCGAAAAGGTAGCAGTAGTGACAAGACTCAGGTGCGCACCAGAGCGTCATGTAGATGATTACTGGGCAAGGTGTGGCACAGAGGTCACGGTAAAAAGCTGCAAGCTGCTCCCGGCTCCGACAGGCTCGGGACAGGGGCCTTGATCGTGGGCCTTTGTTGGGGGCCAGCGTTTGCCTGCCGGCTCCCGGATTGGCTACTTTTGGTTGGTCAGCCAACCAATCAGAGCATCTTCATGTTGCACATAGGAAGCGAGATCAGGCTGTAAGTGCGGTGGCCATTTTTAAAGCACAAACACTGAAGATTTGGAAATACAGATTTGTCTGTGTAAAGGCACGTGTGAGTCACTGATTTCTTCAACGAGATGAGTAGAATACTAACTTTGATTGCGGTGAAGGTGTCGCTTCTGTGCATTTATAGTGATGGTATCATGTGGATTGACTCATTCCTTACTGAAAGACACTCCCAAATCTGTTGGTGCAACGCATGTTCAAAGTCAGACCCATTAACTATGCCGTTCCAAAGGGGCCTGTATTTCACCAGCCCTTTTTAATCAATATATAAAGCCATTATGCACCCACCTTGAACCGAGTGGTCTGCAGTTTACCAACTATGCAGACGACTACCAGTTGTTAATGTACCTCAGTGGGGACTATGATACCATTTTAGCAAACTTAACCTCCATATACTCATAAATCCACAAATGGATGGTTAAAAACTGGATGGGTCTCAATGGTTCAAAAACTGAACTCATGATTTTTGGCACAAATCAGGCAATAAATAAACTGGATTAGGCATGCTCTCATTGAGAGTAATTCTATTCCAGTGGTACAGTATTAGAGGCATCTATGAGCGCTGATGCTCACGTTAACAACATAGTCAAAAATACCCAATACCATCTAAAAATACTACAACAAATAAATCCACTGCTTTCCCGCAAAAACTGTGAAACCCGGGTACGAGCAATTGTTATGCCCCGCCTGGACTGTTGCATTACCCTTCTTGGTGGGAGCTGATAAGGAGAGTATATACAGACTCCAGATTGTTCCAAATCATGCAGTCAGAGTAATTTGTAACATCCCCAGGAAAGAGAATGTATTCAGTTACAGAAGGGGCTTCACTGGCTGCTTGTCGCAGAGAGGCTCCTTTTCAAGATCCTCGCATTGACTCATGAATGCCTGTTTGGTAAGGCTCCAACATACCTTACACAAATGTTAATTAGGAATACACAAAGCAGAACATTACGTTCTAGTTCAGTGAACCTACTCACAGTTCTTCAGGTGAGGCGAACAAGAGGAAGGGCACCTCCTTCCCAGTCAAGGCTACTATGGTTTGGAAAGCTCTTCCAGAAAGTTTTCGCTAGGAAGAAATACAAGCTACTTTTAGAAGGAAGCAGAAAACTTAGTTCATGTTATTTGTTTTGCCGTCAAGTCCTGTGTTTGTTGCGCCCTGATGCCAGCGGGCTATGGCTCATTAGAAATAAATAAATAATAATCATTAATACTTCATGTTTGTCAGAATACGAGTGATCTTATTCTCTACCTCATATATACTTTCACCTATAAAGGTCGGCTGTCTTCCATGTAGTAGTAATGTTCCTCTACCATACGAGTTCCCATGGTGAACCCACCATTACATCGCTGTAATTACCTTTCATAATGGAACCAATTCGGTTTATTGTAGGTCCAGAATTCCTGATTGTTGTCAATTGTTGTCAATCTCTACTGCATGATTAATCACCTTGCAAGATATTTCATCTGTATCAGCTATAAAATACCTATGAGCATTTGTCATCCCCATAGGCTGTTTATAATATTTAGGGTACATTACCTTAGTTTGATTGTATGGTTACTATGAACGTAACCCTTGCATTAATCAATCAACATTCTGGGTTTCATATTAGCCCACCAATAATTTCTGTTATATGATCATTGGCACCAATTAGCCATTCACTGTTTATCTAAAAAACTTATCATATGCATCAGCTTCACTGTGCCCTTTATACATTATTATATATTTTGCGATCCTAGATCCGTAAAGGGTATCTGTGTTTGCTTACTTGTTTCAAAAATAAATTGCTTCACCCTATAGGTGGTCCTTTCTGTATTCTTCAATTACGTTTTTGTAATGGCATTTCCATTCTCCTGTAAGAA
Source organism: Ambystoma mexicanum (assembly GCF_040938575.1). Lineage (NCBI taxonomy): Eukaryota > Metazoa > Chordata > Amphibia > Caudata > Ambystomatidae > Ambystoma > Ambystoma mexicanum. Next base: position 687,276,560 of record NC_090939.1, read on the forward strand.
ATATATAATGTATTCATTGTACCATCTGCACTGACATTGTGTTCCCCTTAACTTAACAGTAGATAGACACTCCTGTCTGATTTGTGCAAGTTAAAATCGCACCTATTATTTCAAGAATTCAGGGATATTTCAAGTTGGCAGCAGAGCTCCGCGTGTAGGGACCGCCGCTGCAATCTTAAAGTTCCCTTTTATGAGGCTGTCCCGTCATCTATCTTCACTACGTCATCGCGCTATTCCCTGTTGCATGATATTTCCAGATCTAATGCTTGTAGCAGCCATCGGACAGCGTTCTTTACTTTCATGCTTTTCGCTTTGACTGGAAACCAATGTGATTAGGAATGGCTATCTTCTAATGTATTTAAACATCGATTGTGTAAATACTCACTTATTTATCGTTAAGAGCACACAAAGACCTTTGGATTCCATGTATCCATGTCACTGGGGAGTATTTGCACTTATATCTGGTCCTGGGCTAATTATCTAATGATTTGGGAGATCTCAAGTACGCCTGCTTGCCAAAAGTCGCTGATAACTAAGAGGTTGGCAAAAGTTTAGTAAATATATGGTAATACTCTTGAACAAATTAGTATGGAAAAATTTTAATTTGCATAAATCTGATTGGTATATGATGTAATAATACACAATTAGATACAATTAAGTATTAAACCTTGAATGTATGGACAATTGCATTTGAATAGATCAGTTCCTTCAGTAATTGATTCTTTTAACTGAGCACACATTGTGAGTTGATTTGAGCACACATTGTGAGTTGATTTAATTCTCAACTGATGGGTGTTACAGTCTGTCTCCCACCCGCTGCAGACAGTTATTGCAATTTATTCCCATAAATACAATCATGAAGTTGGCACTGTAAACCACAGTTCACACTGTTACAGCTCTGTTTATTTTAGCACTCAGAGAACCCTCCTTTAGAGGATGCCTGCTTCCTCAGTTTGTCTGCATGTTTTTCCATCTTGAAGACCTTATGGAACCAGGCCTCCAACCTATCTCCAAATCGCTCCTAGCCCTCAAAGTGGAGTTTAAGGGCCGTGGAGTGGCTTGATCTTTCAGGCTTCTGGTCCCTGATGTGCATGTGGCACCTCCCTGGGACACAAGCTCCCATTGCCATTGCGGCCCCACAGACACGGTCATAAAACAGATTCAAGACATTGGGCCTCATTACGGGTTTGGCGGTAGCCATGCCGCTATTGGCGGCATGGCTGCCACCAAAACCGGGTCCGGGTTCCCTGAATGGGGAATTACCGGGCCATTACGAGCTTGGAGGACCCGGTAATTCCTCCCTCAGGGAACCCGGGCCCGGACCTTCCCCATTCCCATTTGAGCCCACATAGGGCTCAATGGGAATGGCAGAGGGAGCTAACAACGGGCCGATTACGACCGGCCTGTTGTTAGCTCCCTGGTCCCCTCGCGGGACCCGGTAACGATGCCTGGTTTTGCCAGGCATCCTTACCGGGTCCCGCGAGGGGACCTCGTAATCGTGCGGATTCGTGTTAACGGGTCCGCATCCATTAGGGGAACCCATTAACCCATTCTGCACGGGTCGTAATGAGGCCCATTGAATTCCACCTGATGTTACTTGTCAATAAGCACTGGCACACAATCCAACCCATCCTCCTTCTTTAGCTTTTTTAATCCAAACAGGACAGTCTCTGCTGCATAGGAGTCATAGGTACCTGCCCGCAAGACAAGGTGGAAGCTAACCTAAGCCCTTTTCATCGAAGTGTCCACCTTTCAGTAGACCGGGTCTTTTAAACACATATTTTGGAACCCAGAGATTCACCAACTGCAAACGATTCTTTAAATCTCACGGACTCATACATCTCCTCCACCACTTTCTCGACTTTCTCCTTGTCCAGGTATACTGGTAGATTCTTCTTCATCACCAGAGGAGATCGGGAAAGTCAAAGTGGAGGAAGAAGACTATAGGCTATAGGATGAGGAAGGAGAGAGATGGTAGCTTCCTCTTCTTACCCTCTCTCCTTTTATGTTCAGACAACAGTTGCTTAAATAGGGTTTTCAGCTCGTTCTTAGAGAATTTGTGCTGCACTCCCATGGACGAAGGAAGTGCACACAATTTTTGCTCCACTGGCGTGGGGAAGCATGACCTGTCTCACACAATGCCCAAATGTCATGACTCTCCCAGCATTCCACTTCAACGTGCAGTTTTTTGCTAAAATGCCATCAAAATATGATACGCTCAGCGGCACAATGTAAAAGAGTCATTAAACTATCACTGCCAATAGAAAAAAATATTCACAGTAGATGAAAATGTGGCATGCAGTCTAATTTCTGAAAGTTGTAATGTAAACTATGAAAGGCAGTTTACTAAAGCCGTATTCCTGTAGCACCAGTCTGTGCCTAGATACTGCACTACTCCAAGGTGGAATCACAGTCACACTACCTAGTTAAAAAAAACTGTTTTCAGGTCGCCTACACTTTGTGCTCTGAGGACAGGCTTCAACCATTTTACATTCAGGTTCTTGTAGTATGGGTAGAAGAAAACGAAATAGATTTCCCTTTCCAGGTGGCCAAGTCTACATGGGTATCACATATCTGTAGCATGCCATTTCCTTCATCTGCTCAATACCAACCAAAATGGCAGAGTCTGCAGTCGTAGTGTACAAAACAGTATTTTCACTTCGCTGGTTGAATAATGTTAAATTAATCCTCAAAAACCTTTGCTGATGTAATCTCTAGGTAATTGAATGATAACCTTACGGAATCGAGGGCAATCTGCTTCCGTCCCACCCTCATGCCCTAGAAGCTTATGCCAGCTTGGCTTTATCGGCACTTAAAATACACTCAAGGTTGTACACCCAACCGACTAAAAAATCAATTTTCTTCCTACTTTCATAAGGGCTGATGGAGCAGCAAACACCCAGATCGCTGCTCCATTTAGCATAGCCTGACTAGTTGGACCTTGGTATCAAATGACAGCAGGACAGAATGAACCCCACTCTTTCTCAACTTGGTATGGAGCCTGATTAGTGTATTTGTGGCATGGCCCATGCACTTTGGTTTGATGCATCTGCTGCTTCCAGGAGACATTTCCTGTGATGCATGCACCCAGATAATCATGAACAACACTTTTTCAAAATATGTATTAATTGTTAACATTACCTTTTAGGACGTAGACAATTTATGTAATCTTTGTTTTCTCTGCATTTATTTCTATACCTCTACATCCATAAATAATTTTAAAATGTAGATAATGGGGGGGCGCTGTTGCGCTCAGTGAAGATGGCCGCCTGATCTTCGGCTCCGATCTGTGAGGCACCGTTTTGTTGGAACTCTCCTGTTTGCCCCTACGCCACGACCATCCGACACACCAGAGGGGCTGCTGATGAGACCGGGCACCTGCTGTCCAAGCGCCGCCCACGGTGCCGCTCCTGCTGCGGAGCTACAACCCGCCGCGGGCTGGGCGGGAGCGAGTGCCTCCCCGGCCCCGCACTTGGATCCGTGGGATCACGCCGGAGTCCCGCGGCTTGTGGCCTACTGTGGGGGAGGGGCGCTTCACTCGCTTGCGCGTTCGCCCTCCCCCGTGTCAGACTTCTTTCTTCTCAACGCAGAGGCAGCACAAACGCGGCTAGAACACCTCCCTCCCCGTCGGGTCTTGGTACCTGGGAGCAGTTAACGCAGGCCGCCTTGACCCTTGGGGGAAGAGGGTTAGGGTCCGATGGTTGGATGGGTAGAGGTTGTTTGGGAACACCGGAAAGAGGGAGAGGAAGAAGTTATGGATGGGAATGGGGAAGATCAGGGTAACATGCTCCTCAGCTCCGGCTCCAGTACCTGGAGTTCTCCGCCCTGGTGCTTTTGCATTCACTGGCACTCTCTTGCTAATACCAGACGGAATGGGCCTTTGTACTGGAGCCCCAGACCAGTTACTATGTTCAATTCACATTCAACAATACACTCAGATGCCAGGTGATGTTAGGCTTTTGTACTGGAGCCCTCTACCAGTTTCTGGACCTTAAGTTCTACCGCTATCCACCCATTACTTCATCGAAGGAAGCTGAGTCTGCATTTACATCATACAGAATGATACATACAATGCCCAGTTTCTGAACATGCCCTATTGTAACAACGGAAACTTCACTTAGCTTCGGCACTGCCGTGTAGTCTTCTGGTCTTTTCGGGCTGCTAGACCCCTATGACGTTCTGTACCTCACAAGCTCTGCAAGAGGCAAGAAATAAGTCAGAATGAAAGCGTACATATGAGCGGAGTCGCTGTTTAGGGATCAATAGTTCAGAAATTGCACTTCTGCTCGGGTGTCTTTCCAGTCTAAACACATATAGGAAGCATGCTTCGTCTAGGAACACAATCGCGTGTTAATGGTGTCTCATGCTGGGTTATTGGACGGAGCGCCATGCATTCCCTAACCGCCTCGGGCGCGGTTCCAGTTCGGAAATCCAAGCGCGACTTCCGCTAATTAACTGTCTCTCTAGAATGCTGCCGGAACGTGCGCGCTGTGCTCTGCACTTATCTGATTAGTCACGCGGGGCCTGGGGTGGCTAACAGGCGGCGGGGAGCCCCGCGTAGGCGTGCCGTCAGGAGCTCAGGCTCTGCACATCCTTCCTCTCTGCTGGCCGGAATTGCAAGCATGGGACTTCGGGTGTGGCTCGCGCATGCGCATTTGCGCGGGCGTGGCTGACTTCATCCCAGCAGGCTTGTGCCACGCTCGGCCTGCTGGGAAACGTAGCTCCTGGGCTGTCCTTCGTCCCGGAGGCTGTTTCCTGAAATAGGGATGAAGGACACACCTGGGGAACAATGTAGGATGAATCCTACGCCCCATTAGGGTACCTGCCACACTGCTAGAGCCCCCACCAGTCTCAATCCTGACAGTACTCCCCCTCCCTCCGGCAGGCCCAGGTTTAGATGGATTTGACAAATGAAAGAGGCGAAGGAGCCGAGGAGCATGGATGTTTTCAGCGGGCTCCCAGGACCTATCCTCCGGGCCATACCCCTTCCAATCCACTAAGTAAAAGAGTTTACGCCGGGTACAACGGGAATTAAGGATTTTGCGGACCTCAAACTCGGGCTGATCATTGACTAGAATAGGAGGAGGATTCTTGGTTTTGGAAGTGGCCGGGGCTGGTTTGAGTAGAGCTATGTGGAATACAGGATGTATTTTCATGTGTGCTGGTAAAATCAACCGTACAGCTACTGGTCCCACCAAAGCTTGCACAGGAAACGGGCCGATAAACCGGGGCATGAACTTTTGTGAACCCTGTAGCCGGAGATGACGAGTGGATAGCCACACCCTATCCCCTACCTGGTATTGCGGACCTGGTCGCCTTCCTTTATCTGCTTGGTATTTATAAGCTTTTTTCGCTGCTCCCAAGTTATCCTGCACTGAACGCCATATTTCTTCAAGATGTTGTTTCTTCGCGGCTGCTGCTGGTACTTCGGGTACGTGTCCTACAAGGGCTGGTTGAAAGCGGGGATGATACCCATAGTTACTGTAGAAAGGAGTCATCTTGGTTGAAGTATGTATTGCATTATTATATGCTATTTCTTCTAACCAAATAACGTCTGCCCAATTATCCTCTTTACCGAGAGTAAGGCACCGGAGGTATTGTTCGAGAGTCTGATTTAGCCTCTCCGTCTGCCCGTCAGTTTCTGGGTGATAAGCGGTGGAGAGTCGTATGTCCATACCCACAGATCTACAGAAGGCCTGCCAAAACCTTGACGTAAATTGTGGTCCACGATCAGAGATGACAATGTGCGGTAAGCCATGCTGGCGGACGACATGCTGCAAAAACAAGTCTGCTAGAGTATTGGCTGACGGGGTACCAGTGCATGGTATGAAGTGAGCCATTTTGGTGAGGTAATCCACTATTACATAAATTGTGTTAAACCCTCGACTTAATGGTAGATCCACAATTAGATCCATAGACACGGAATGCCAAGGAGCAGGAGGCGTCGGTAAGGGTTGTAGAGTTCCTGATGGTCGTTGATGATCTGATTTGTTTCTGAGGCAAGTTTCGCACTGGGTCACATATGTATGGACATCCTTAGGTATGGATGGCCACCAAAAATGGCGTTTTATTAATTCAATTGTTTTAGCTTTTCCGGGGTGACCTACGAATTTTGAGTCATGACACCATTTTATGGCTTGTTGTTGCAGGGGTGTCGTGGGTAAATACAAGGCTGATTTAAAAAAAGGTAATCCTTCCTTAATAGTTTGGTTTTTGTTCTGGCTAGCCCATTGGACTAATTGCTGTGCTGACATCGCCTTTCTAACAGTATCGAAAACTGCATCCGCAGCTACACTCCCGATTACACGACTGGGATCAACCATTGGCTTGGGCTCTTCTACTCTTGTGGTGGATTGATCAGGATCTGGTTCCGGATACCTCGATAGAATGTCTGCTTTTCGATTCTCAACTCCTGGGCGATAAGTGACTACAAAATCGTATTCGGAGAACTGCATGGCCCATCTGAGCTGCCTGGGACTGAGAGCCTTTGCTGATTTCAAGAACTGCAAGTTTCGGTGGTCGGTATAAATGGTTACAGTATGTCGAGCCTCCATTAGGTAATGTCGCCATTCGTCGAACGCTGTTTTAATCGCCAACAGTTCCTTGTCAGCTATGGTGTAGTTTTGTTCTGCGGGTAACAACATTCGAGAGTAGTAGGCAACTGGATGTAATTGTCCATGTTCAGTTCGTTGCGAAAGAATGGCCCCCACAGCATAACTGGAGGTGTCCGTCTCGACAATGTATGGTTTGGTTGGATCAGGATGTATTAGCACCAGGGCAGTAACGAAAGCCTTTTTTAGAGTCTGAAAGCCTGTCTCAGCCGCTTCATCCCAGGAAAAGGTTACCCCCTTCCGTAACAGTCTAGTCATGGGCTGTACCTTCTTGGCGAATCCTTCTATGAAGCGACGATAAAAATTGGCGAAGCCAAGAACTGTTTGAATGTCTTTTACTGATTTCGGTGAGGGCCAATCCAGGATGGATTGTACTTTTTTCTTGTCCATGGTGACTCCTTGAGGTGACAGAATGAACCCTAGAAACTCCACAGTGGATTGATGGAACTCACACTTCTCGAGTTTTGCATATAGGTGATGTTCCCGAAGCCTCTGTAGGACTGCCCGGACGTGTTTTTGGTGGTCCTCCAAGTTCTGGGAATAAATCAAGATGTCATCAATGTAGACCACCGCGAACACGTCCAGGTACCCGCGGAGTACTTCATCCAGGAAATGCTGGAAAGCTGCTGGGGCATTGCATAGGCCGAACGGCATAACCTGATACTCGTATAGGCCAAATCTCGTCTGAAATGCCGTTTTCCACTCATCACCGTTGCGTACCCTTACCAGATGATAGGCCCCACGCAGGTCCAATTTGGTGTAAATTGTCGACCCACGCACCTGATCCAACAACACCGGTATCAAAGGCAAAGGGTAGCGGTTCTTGATGGTAATTTTGTTGATTGCCCTGTAGTCGATACATGTTCTAAGGTCTCCAGTCTTTTTGGGTACGAAGAATAAGGGAGAGGAAACGGGTGACGTAGAGTGTCGGATAAACCCGTTTGCCAGATTTGTTTCAATATAATCTTTCAGATACTGGTTTTCTGCTTCTGTGAGAGCATATATCCTACTACAAGGAAGTACTGCCCCTGCTTCCAAATCAATCCGGCAGTCAAATGGCCGATGTGGCGGTAGGGTTTCGGCGGCGGCCTTGCTGAAAACATCCCGAAAATCTTGATATGCCTGAGGTAGCTCTGGGAGTGCACTTCCTGCGACGAACTGTGGAACAGATACTGAACAATATTCTTGACAGAAGACAGAATTAAAAGAAACTGAGCCGGCCTTCCAGTTCACCTGTGGATTGTGAAGTCGCAGCCAAGTCAGTCCCAGGATAAACCCGAACTGAGGGGCCGCTATGATATCGAAGACAATGATTTCCTGGTGTGTGGTACCCATTTTCAGGTGCAACGGTTCTGTTTGCTGAGTCACTGGCCCAGAGATTAACGGGGACCCGTCTACGGACTTTACTTCTTCTGGTAGAGTCTTAGCACGTAACGGAAGACCCATTTTCCGAGCTAATTGAACGTCCACGAAGTTACCTGTGGCGCCCGAATCCACCATCAGAGTAACAGGCACCCATTCCTCTTGCCAGTGCAAATTCCCGATCACTGTGATATGGGCTTCCTGAGTCGTGTGCACATTAGCCAAATTCAATGGGGTGTTTTCTGCTTCGCTCGCTCCTACCACCCTCATGGGCGAGCTTTCTCGTTTCCCGAAGGCCCTCCTTTAATGGGCTTGGTAGGACATTCCCGCACGAAGTGCCCTGCTTTTCCACAATACAGACATAACTTGTCTCTGCGCCTTTTTTCTTTCTCCTCCTTGCTCAGTGGTCCCCGCACCGAGCCAATTTGCATAGGTTCCTCAGTTCCCTTCTCCACTGCTCTGGTTAGTTTCTGCTGGTCCAACCTCACTATTGGTTTATTGTCCCATTTCCGCCTGTCCTGCCGTCGCTCACTCTGTCTTTGGTCCAACCTGAGTGCTAAGTCAATCATTGCGGAACATTCATCTGGCTGGGGATCTACTTGAGCCACGAGATCCTTTAAGTCCTCCCGTAGTCCCTGGTAGAACAGAGCCATTCTTTTTTCCTGTGGCCAGTCGGTTTCCATTGCCAACCGGTTAAACGCTGTTACATAGGAAACCAAATCTCTGCCCCCTTGTCTGAGAGTCAATAGTTCCCTATCCTTAATTAGGGTAGCAGCTCGTCTGTTAAAGATTTTGCCGAACTCCTCTAGGAAGATATCCCAACTATAAAGCAGAGCGTCATCTTTTCGAACTAAGGGTGTGGCCCAAGAAGCTGCATCTCCACTCAAATATGAAATCACGAAGACTGTGCGGGACTGTGCTGTACGAAACACTGCCGGCTTGGTCAGGAAATGCAATTGACATTGCATGATGAATTGGTTAAAGGTTTGAGGGTCTCCATGATACCTTTCGGGCGCAGCTAGAGGCAGTTGGGGTTCAGTAGCGACCTGCACCTGAACCGGGATCGGCGGAGGGGCCCTAGGCAGTGGCGTGGCTTGGGCTTGTTGTTGGATAGTAAGGGTGTGCACCTGACCCGCCAAATTCTGGTAATCCTGCCTAGTTGCTTTTAACTCAGTCTTGAGTTCCTGGAGTAATGCTACCACGTCTGCCATGGTTGTGCTGCCCAGGCGTCTGAGGAACACTTGGGCTTGCGATTCTGTCAGACGTCTTTCTTCTCAACGCAGAGGCAGCACAAACGCGGCTAGAACACCTCCCTCCCCGTCGGGTCTTGGTACCTGGGAGCAGTTAACGCAGGCCGCCTTGACCCTTGGGGGAAAGAGGGTTAGGGTCCGATGGTTGGATGGGTAGAGGTTGTTTGGGAACACCGGAAAGAGGGAGAGGAAGAAGTTATGGATGGGAATGGGGAAGATCAGGGTAACATGCTCCTCAGCTCCGGCTCCAGTACCTGGAGTTCTCTGCCCTGGTGCTTTTGCATTCACTGGCACTCTCTTGCTAATACCAGACGGAATGGGCCTTTGTACTGGAGCCCCAGACCAGTTACTATGTTCAATTCACATTCAACAATACACTCAGATGCCAGGTGATGTTAGGCTTTTGTACTGGAGCCCTCTACCAGTTTCTGGACCTTAAGTTCTACCGCTATCCACCCATTACTTCATGGAGGGAAGCTGTGTCTGCATTTACATCATACAGAATGATACATACAATGCCCAGTTTCTAAACATGCTCTATTGTAACAACGAAAATTGCACTTAGGTTCGGCACTGCCGTGTAGTCTTCTGGTCTTTTCGGGCTGCTAGACCCCTATGACGTTCTGTACCTCACAAGCTCTGCAAGAGGCAAGAAATAAGTCAGAATGAAAGCAAACATATGAGCGGAGTCACTGTTTAGGGATCAATAGTTCAGAAATTGCACTTCTGCTCGGGTGTCTTTCCAGTCTAAACACATATAGGAAGCATGCTTCGTCTAGGAACACAATCGCGTGTTAATGGTGTCTCATGCTGGGTTATTGGACGGAGCGCCATGCATTCCCTAACCGCCTCGGGCGCGGTTCCAGTTCGGAAATCCAAGCGCGACTTCCGCTAATTAACTGTCTCTCTAGAATGCTGCCGGAACGTGCGCGCTGTGCTCTGCACTTATCTGATTAGTCACGCAGGGCCTGGGGTGGCTAACAGGCGGCGGGGAGCCCCGCGTAGGCATGCCGTCAGGAGCTCAGGCTCTGCACATCCTTCCTCTCTGCTGGCCGGAATCGCAAGCGTGGGACTTTGGGTGTGGCTCGCGCATGCGCATTCGCGCGGGCGTGGCTGACTTCATCCCAGCAGGCTTGTGCCACGCTCGGCCTGCTGGGAAACGTAGCTCCTGGGCTGTCCTTCGTCCCGGAGGCTGTTTCCTGAAATAGGGATGAAGGACACGCCTGGGGAACAATGTAGGATGAATCCTACGCCCCATTAGGGTACCTGCCACACTGCTAGAGCCCCCACCAGTCTCAATCCTGACACCCCGCTTGATACGAGGGCGGCTGGCCTCGTTCTTCGAACCCTGTCGACACCTGCACCGGACTCCAGAGCGCTCCGCTGCCCCCATCCTGGGTGGCGTGCTGCGCACCACCGAGCTTCCATCGCGGGCTGGGCGGGAGCGAGTGCTTCCCCGGCCCCCGCGGCTTGCGGCCTACTGTGGGGGAGGGGCACTCTACTCACTCTGTGCGATCGCCCTCCCCCGCTTGATACGAAAGCTGCTGGCCTCACCCTTTGCATCCAGATGGCCCCTGCACCGGACTCCAGAGCGCTCCGCTCCGCTGCCCCATCCTGGGCGGCGTGCTGCACACCATTGAGCCTCCATTGCTCCGGCTCCGGGCGGTGAGTTGCCCCTTGCCCCGGTCCCCCGGCCCTACGCCTCTTATATCCCTGAGGCCGCAGGATTCTCTCGGGCCTCCTGACACGCGGTGAGTGCTGGTGCGCCCCGCCACCTGAACTGGACCCTTGCCCTAATTGTGTGCCGGCCCGGGGGTCCCCCCCCTTCGGGTCCTCCTCATGCCAACTTTACTGCACCACACCCGTTTCTCCCCGGCTCCTTGGCCTGCAGTTGGGGGTCTCGCCGGCCTGACAAATTGACTCTGGGACACTCTGGGGAGCCTAGCCTTGCCAAGCCACCTTTCGACTGGCTCTCCTCCCGCACCTGAGTGCGCTGTGGCTACCGACCACCAACGTTCCACGTGCAACTGCTCCTGGGCCCCAGTTGTCCTTGACGCCCTCCTTCCACTGACCGCTTTACTGCCTCTTACAGGGATATTTCTCTCCACTGGTCTCTCCCCCAGCCACCAACTCCCCCTCAAGCCTTCTGGATGTGGTAGTCGGCACGTCTATCTACACGAAGACAGCCTCAACTGTCTCCCACCGATCCTCCCGACTGGTGGACCTATCTCCAAGGTTGCTCTGGGGTCCTTCCACTTGCCTTCGGCGATCTGCACCGTGAGCCACCCGTCTCACTGCCTCATATGGTGGTGGTCTCCTACACCATATTAACACCTACGACCCCGGCTACTACTGCCTCTACTACTGGTCACTACCACTCGAGCCCTGACCACCCCTACAGACCTTCCGGTGAATTGCTCGGGTCCGCTCGGCGTTCACCGGCTCCTTCGTGGTCTGGCTGGGCCGTGGGGCCCCCCATCGGAGACGCCATACCCCTTCCTTCCTGGTGCTCTGCCCGAGCCCCCCGTTCATACGCCTCCTTGTCGATCCTGGTGTCTCCCCTTGTGGCCCTACCCTCTCTCTTCTGTGCTTAAGTTTCCCCCCCCCACCGGCAACATGTCGACACGAACCGGCAAGAAACAATCCTCGATCAATATTTTCACGAAACCCTCGGGGGCCCCCAGAGCTGAGGCGTCATCACTGGAACCTTCTCCCTCACCGGTGCTGGAGCCATCCGGCTCCCAGAAAATGATGGAGTTTATCCGAGAGGGGTTCACCACAATTCATAGTAAACTTGATGACATGAACGGCACGATTTCCTCCATTAAAGCACATATGGAGCGGACTGATGGTCGTGTTGCCGAGATCGAGACACGAGTGAGCACCGCCAAGGACGGTATGGGTTCCCTCCGTGCAGAGGTCTTCACGCTATCCGCCCGCGTTACGGAGGTAGAGAAGAAGAATGAGGACCTCGAATCCCGCTCGAGGCGCAACAACCTCCGCATAATCGGGGTGCCAGAGGATGGTATACATGAACCCATGGAAGATTACGTGGAGGGCATGCTACTCCAACTCCTTGACTCCCCTAAACTCTCCCCGCAGTTCGCGATCGAGAGGGCCCACCGCTCACTCACGGCGAAACCCAAACCTGGAGCACCCCCACGCCCGATCATAGCCAGGGTCTTGAACTTTTGCGACCGCGATGCACTCCTTAGGGCGGCAAGGGCCAAGGGGGACCTTCTCCTAGGCGCAGCCAGGATCCACGTATATCCAGATTTCTCGGTGTCGGTTCAACGTGAGCGAAAAACCTTCCTGGCAGTGAAGAAGAGACTACGCGACCTCCAGGTTAAATATGCCATGTTATACCCCGCTAAACTGCGTATCGAGCATACAAACCGGGTTTACTTCTTCACGCTGCCTGAGGAGGCATCCAGGTTCATAGATGAACACTTTCCCGGCTGAAATGTACTCGTAACAGTCACGGACACTGGCTCACCACAGGTTGCTCTAATTGTTGAATGAACGCCGCCTAATCCTGCCTTAGATCTTGTCTGGACTTTCGTCACTCCGTTACTACCTGATAAGGTTCCTATGTAATGCCTCATTCGCACTTTTGACAAAAATGTTATTATCATTGCTGTTTTTTCTCACTGTGATTGTTACCTCCAGATTCACTGACCTATCGCAATATGGCCGGGTTGCTGGGCAATCTCTTGCTCGGCCCGCCCCCCTCCTTGGTGGGCTCTGGATGCCCGTCAAATGCTTTTCTCCCCCTTGTTCACCTCTCTTTAGGATTCTTTCTCAGTTCCTCTAGTTGAGCTAATCCGCTTCTCGGTCCAGTGGATCGGATATATGCATTTTCACCCCTGTTCTCTTGGTTCACCACCTACTGACCATGCCCCCCGTCACCAATGGGCCCTCCCCTGGGTGGGAACGGGTAATTTTAGTGGGCATTATGTTTATCCTAAAATTGCCTTATGGTTCGGAGCATCGCCGCCAGGCCGGTACGCAGGCCCCCCAGGCGTTGATGCCATTGTGTTTGTTCTGGTTGTTTGGGTGTGAGTTGTTCATCCCTTCGTTTGGGGGAGGGATGTGGGAGGAGGAGGGGGGATCGGGGTTATATGTTAAAAACGGCTTGGTATTCATAGAAAGGGCAGAGTCCGAAGCATCATGGCCCCGTCGGCGATTTAGATCGGTCCACATTGGGCACCGTCCACGGGGAGCACATTTCCACCCACCTGTATTTCTCTATGACTATCCCTGGAGGGTTGAGTGAGGAAACCCTGACATTTATGAGCTGGAATGTACGGAGATTGGGTAATTACAAGAAAATGAGGCTACTACAACTTCAAGCCGAGCGACATGGGACTAAAATCCTCTTCCTTCAGGAGACACATGCATGCACAGAATACTGTGAAAAATTTGCTAAAACATGGGGTCCCCAAAGGTACTTTACCACCTATTCTACCCAGAGCTGCGGAGTTATGACCCTTATTCACAGAAGCCTCAGATTCACCCCCATTGCTACGATTATCGACCCCCTGGGCAGATACGTGCTACTCCATGGTACCTTACAGAATAAGGAAATTGTCCTGTTAAATATATACGGTCCCAACATTGATGATCCCGGATTCTACTCTGATCTTATAACTCTCTTAGATGGCTTCCCTCTGATACCGACTCTCTGGGGAGGCGATTTCAACACGATATTCGACGTGGATCTGGACAGATCTGGCTCCAGACCCCGCCAGCTCTCCAGAGCGGCTTACACTACACTCTCCTCTCTTCCCCGCTTGGCCCTATTTGACGCATGGAGGCTTCTCTACCCTGATTCCCGCTCTTATTCCTTCTACTCCACGGTTCACGATTCCTTTTCTCGGATTGACAGATGGCGGGTGTCCGATGGGCTAATAAGGAATGTATCTGGTATGGCAATCCTCCCCAGGACCCTATCTGATCACTCCCCTGTGACTGTTACTCTATGCTGGGGCCCGGATCGGGATCGATCCAGATACTGGAAAATGAAGCCACATTCCCTCCTCGATCCGGTCTTTAGCTCTGAGATGGAGTCGGCGATTGAGGAGTTCTTCGAGATCAATACCAACTCCGTGTCCTCACAGGCCACCCTCTGGGAGTCCTTTAAGGTCTACATCAGAGGCATTGCCCTCTCCAAGGAAAATGGTATCCTCAAAACTATTCATAGGGAAATCGCCGAGAGCGAGGCCACGATGTCTTCACTGGAAGCTCAGTATTCCCTAGATCCAACCCCTGTAACCCTCGCGTTAATTGGCACGGAATTGGACACCTTCCGTGCCCTCGCGGACCGCGAGCTGAGGTTTCTCGATAATCCCGGGCGGGCGAGGAGGTATGGTGAGGGCGAACGCCCTGGCCGTATCCCAGCTAGACTCCTCCGCCATGAGTTTGGCTCCCCACCCATTCCCGGAATTCAGAGACCCGATGGATCCCTGGCCACCTCCCCTGGAGATGTCAATGCAGAATTCCTTTCCTTCTACCAATCCCTATATGCACACTCTGACAGTGCAACTGCTGCAGAGATCGATGCTTATCTTGATAGACTCCCCCTCTCGGTCCTCTCTCCCGACACCATCGGATCCCTCGAGAATCCATTCACCCCTGAGGAGTTCTCGGATGCTATAGAATCTCTATCCTCGGGTAAGGCCCAAGGTTCAGATGGTATTCCTGTTGAGTTTTATAAACATTTCAAATCACTCCTACTCCCCCGCCTGGTTGCTCTCTGGGAGGAGTCGGTGGAGGCGGGCCAGTTCCCCCCCTCACTCCGCGAAGCCACCATAACAGTCCTACTAAAACCTAATAAATCCCCCACTCAATGCGGCTCTTACCGCCCGCTCTCACTGATCAATTGCGACGTTAGGATTTACGCAAAATTGCTCGCTCTACGACTGGTCCCATACATGCCACATATCATCCACCCTGACCAGGCGGGGTTCATCCCGGGCCGCTCCACCTCCTTAAATCTGAGACGTTTTTTCAATATTATAAGTAGAGTGAACCCTGGTGTACACGCGGTGACCGCGACCCTAGACATGCAAAAGGCTTTTGATTCGGTCTCGTGGAACTACCTCTGGCGGGTACTTGATAAATGCAAATTTGGTCCCACCTTTGTATCCTGGGTCAGGCTACTTTACTCCAACCCCGTTGCCAGAGTTCGTACTGAGGACCGCTGCTCCCCCCTATTCCAAATAGCAAGGGGCACCAGACAAGGCTGCCCCTTCTCGCCCTTAATCTTCGCTGTGGCAATGGAGCCGTTTGCGGACATGCTTCGCCAAAACCATGCGCATAGGGGTCTACGTACTGCCGGTTCCTCAGATATAGTCTCTCTATATGCTGTTGATGCTCTTCTCTATATCCGCTCCCCCGAAACTAATTTAGCCCCAATACTGGCAGACATTGCTCTCTTCGGACGGATCTCTGGTCTCACGGTGAACTGCTCTAAATCAACCCTCTTCCCGCTCACGCCCAGCACACTCCCCCCTCCCGATACCATGAGATTCACATGGGCCCAATCTAGATTCACTTCCCTGGGCGTAGTGGTGTCACGTCATACTGAACGGGTCTTGGAAGATAATTTTCAGTCATACCTCACAAACCTTATGATAAAAATACAGGGCTGGAACAAACTTCCGATCTCACTGGCGGGTAGGATAGGGGTACTGAAGATGGTGGTACTTCTCCAACTACTGTACAGATTTACTAATATTCCGTTGTGGCCGGGAGCTGACTTTTTTCAGGCATTGACACGCGCCCTTAACTCCTTCCTCTGGCACTCCGGTGCGGTCCGCCTTAAGCTCAAGACCCTTTCTGCCCCAATGGAAGCTGGTGGCTTTGGGGCACCAGACTTCCTCAAGCACTGGCTGGCGGCTCAACTCCAACACACTGCACACTGGTTCAATATATCGGACCCCCGACCCCACGTTAGACTGGAAAGGCTGTCAGTCAGCGATCGCGACATCCGATCTCTGGTGTTCGTACCAATGCCAGCGGTATCGGACTCACTGGACCCAGCGACATGCACATCCTTGGCCTTGTCCAAATCTTGGCAAATATTGGGCACCGCCCATCCCTTTCACGGTAACTTCCCAATTTGGAATTTCCTCCCTGGGGTCCCACGAGTCCCTCCCTCCGTGGTTCGCACATGGGCCGAGGCGGGTTATGAATTGCTGCGTGATATATTCGAACAGGGTAATTTTATAGAATGGCCTGACCTCCCGGCCCCCCTTAGACGGAAACCTTCCGTCTGGCTTCAGTATTCATCCCTCCGTAGAGTACTCAAGCACAAGTACACATGCTTCCCAACACTGCCACCTGATGAACCTGCAATCACCGAACTGTCCTCACCTGACCCAATGAGGGGCAAAATTTCCAGACTATACACCTTACTTCAAACCACGACACCCCCTACATTCTCCAAACTACGGCGCTCCTGGGAGACAGATCTCGGCCTCGAGATAACCGATGAGCGCTGGTCCCACATGTGTGCACGGATCCATGGGGTATCCTTCAACTCCCGGTTCAAATTGATCCAATTCAAGGTGCTCCACAGGTACCACTACACCCCGACCAGGCTACATCGCATCTCGAGCGACTCCTCCCCTAGGTGCCCTAGATGCAGCTATGAGGATGCCGACTACATCCACATGATCTGGTCATGTCCCCGACTCACCCAATTCTGGATCTCAGTGTGCTCCACTACATCGACCATCCTCAAATCCCCCTTCTTGCCATCCCCACTGAAATGCCTATTCCATGATTTCCCCAAACTCCACCGTGACTCCAGAAAACTGGCTGGCCTCTGTATGCTACTAGCGGTGCGCACAATTCTACTTTGCTGGCTACGGCCTATCACCCCCACCCACGCGCAGTGGCTCAGAGCAGTTACGTGGACCTCCGACACCGAAGAATCCTGGGCGGTTCAGCAACCCGCCTGCTCCAGG
Organism: Ambystoma mexicanum; assembly: GCF_040938575.1. Classification (NCBI taxonomy): domain Eukaryota; kingdom Metazoa; phylum Chordata; class Amphibia; order Caudata; family Ambystomatidae; genus Ambystoma; species Ambystoma mexicanum. The sequence continues at coordinate 687,293,756 of NC_090939.1, forward strand.
CCTAGAGATATCTGGCTGAAGTTCCGCTCATTCATGTCCTCCACTGATACCGACTCAGATCCCGCATCCCCAGCTCCCTCTCCTAACCCAACCTTAGGTGGTCCCTGAGCTGTCTTTCATCTACCTTCGTTCCGACCTTCTATGGGTCCCCCTGGTGCATATGTCGATCCCATTTCCTTTATGTACCCCGTTTATATGTACTGTATGAAATGTGCCGATTGCTCTGTTTTGATTCTGAAGGCTCTATTGTTACTCACCTGTATCTGTGTTACCAAGCTGAATGAATAAACAAAAGTTTTAAAAAAAAAAAAATGTAGATAATAATTTAATTAGTGCGATCTCAGTCCTTTCACTATAGAGAGCATCATCGGCATAGATATGTGCAAGCCACAGGTGCCCAATAATAATTACAATGACACAACAGCTATATCCAACCCCAATACCAGCCCATCCAGAAATTAACTAAATGAAACCAGTGGCTAAAACACAGCTTTGTATGAGCCCTCTGTCTCATGATCGTGGAGTCCAGATCTCGCGGTGCCTCTGTGATGTTGGTACAACAGCCTGATAGCCTGTATGGTCTTTTGATCGGCTCCAACCTCCTGTTATACTTCACACAATGTGGCCCTATTGATTGAGTCAAAGGCTGCTTTTATACCAAGAAAGGCTAGAAACCGAGAGGCCTGCTTTATGTATCATATTTCTGGATTAGCAGGAATAGTCTAAATAATTGACCGGTTGTACCTTTTTTACTTATTTACCTTATTTATATCTTATTGACTTTTAAAGCCTCCTTGTGTACTGGAAATTGGTGATCTTTCTTGAATTTAAAGTTCCATACAAAAGGAAAGAAGCTCTCATATATTTTTCCTATAGCATCCAATAAGGGAAATAGGATGACAGGTTAAAGAATTGGACCCAAACAAAACAATGAGGAGATAGGGGGGTGGGAGGCACTACTGAATTAGGCAAATATAAGTTCAATAAGAAGATAATCCTCGTAAGTAGGGTAGTGTATTAGTATGTCTCATCAGGTAGAGTAAGATAAATTTCAGGTGCGGCTGGGAAAATCTCAAGGCCACTCGAGATCAAAATACATAGGTACAAAAAACACACACCCTGGACGTTGCCGACCAGGAGCCCAAAGCTGCACTCCTTGCGGGATAATATCCCAGGTCAAATATCTCAACTAGAACAGAAGTTAGATGGCTCCAATGAGTCACATATCCATAACAGTTGAGGCTGTAAATTTGTAATTTAGATGGCGAGCAGCATACAACTGTGCTCAATAGTTTAACACAATACGTAATCATTAAAGTGTGTATTTCAATATTTCTGTCCGCCTGCTGGAGTAAGACAAGGAAAAGGACCAAACTGACTCAAAACAGGTTAAAACAGAAAGTAAACAGGTTTTATATAAACAAAAGTCTCTGTCTGTTGCACTGTTAGTTTCCACAGTGCACCGTGGAGGGTGTCGTAAAATACAGTAATTCAAAATACAACAATGGTACGGTTTGAGCTATAAAATCGGGTAAACCAAAAAGAAGGTGAATCAAATGAGTATGACAAGTTGTTCCCCAATTACATCATTGGTGATGACATGTACAGTTTCCAACATAAATCCTTTTGAAATTTTCAACATAAAAAAGCACTCCTAGTTGGTATGAGGTGCCAACGCGTTTTGGATTCCATTAATCCATCTTCAGGGCCGGATGTGCTCATATTTCATAATGTATTCAAGTAGAATCTCTTTCGTTGGGTCCTAAGAATAATTCGAATGAACTCATCAAGGGGTATAGTGTATTGTGTTTCAAAGTAACTAATAGGCTTAGTAAATACACTGACCTAGTGAGTCGAGGGAACTGGACTCAAAAAGATGTTGTCGTGTCTGGAGAGAGTCGCCTCCCATCTAGATCGTTGGTAAATGGTGGCGGGATTCAGGTCTCATGCAGGTATCTGCAGGTAAAAGGGAAAAGCCCCCATCAGAGGCGATGGCAGATTCATACTAAAGCAATTTAGAAGTCGCACTGACAGACTGTTCTGCCGCCCCTGTGTATATAAACAAAAGTCTCTGTCTGTTGCACTGTTAGTTTCCACAGTGCACCGTGCAGGGTGTCGTAAAATACAGTAATTCAAAATACAACAATGGTACGGTTTGAGCTATAAAAAATTCGGGTAAACCAAAAAGAAGGTGAATCGAATGAGTATGACAAGTTGTGTCCCAATTACATCATTGGTGATAACATGTACAGTTTCCAACATAAATTCTTTTGACATTTTCAACATAAAAAAGCACTCCTAGTTGGTATGAGGTGCCAACGCGTTTTGGATTCCATTAATTCATCTTCAGGGCCGGATGTGCTCATATTTCATAATGTGTTCATTTAGAATCTTTTTCGTTGGATCCTAAGAATAATTCAAATGAACTCGTCAAGAGGTATAGTGTATTGTGTTTCAAAGTAACTAATAAGCTTAGTAAATACACTGACCTACTCAGTCGAGGGAACTGGACTCAAAAAGGTGTTGTCGGGTCTGGAGAGAGTCGCCTCCCATCTAGATCGTTGGTAAATGGTGGCGGGATTCAGGTCTCATGCAGGTATCTGCAGGTAAAAGGGAAAAGCCCCCATCAGAGGTGATGGCAGATTCATACTAAAGCAATTTAGAAGTCGCACTGACAGACTGTTCTGCCGCGCGAAAACATCACCCCCCGTGTACTAGCGTGATGAGCTAGTTCGAGCGCGTATAGTAATTGGAGTGAGAATCTCTCAGTAGGGAGTATCGTATTGGTTTGAAATTCAATTGTACTTACTGGATCTCTGCAGGGAGGATAACCCGAGCGGCCCATCGCCAAGACGAGTCGCTCGTAAGTGAACCTAGATAAAGTGGTTGTCAAAGACGAGATACCCAAGATTATAAACTTGATATAGTATACACCTGGCAAGAGTATTACGGCCAACGGCCATCCAGACCATTCCAACCTCGTGCTCCAAGGACCGGACCACAAAATACTGACGCATCATCATCTGAGGCATCTAGTGCGGAATTAGAGACACCTGTGGATCTAGCAACAGAGGTTCCCTCCACTTCATCAGCGGAAGAAAGCGCTACAGGTCTGGCCTCTTTTTTAGAAAAAGACTGACCAGACGAGGACAAGGGAAGAAAAAAATCAGAGAGGAAGAAACAAATGGGGAAAAAGAAATAGTAGTCAACATCTCTTCGTACCAACTGTCCAAACTAGAGTTACAAGTCTTACGTAAGGGTCTTTCCTTTGTTCCCCAATATAACACCAACTTACTTAGAGAAAAAATCAACTTTTTCAATCTAATGAGAAAACTGAAACTCAAAGTCTTTTTTGACTCACTTGAAGAGGAAGAATACATCACTGAACCTCCTGAATTTCTGGAAATGTCACCCAAAAGTGCCTTTAACCTCCTATCAACAACAATGTATTGGCAGTCTTGGAAAAAACAGTACTTGACCAATTCAAGAAACTAGAATTCAAGTGTAAGAATCGTGGAAACTTTACGTCTGTCGAACGCCACACACTCAAAAACTTGTTAGATAACAACAAGATCATCTTTAAACCAGCTGACAAAGGCGGAGCGCTCGTCCTGATGGACAAGAGTGTGTATATAGCGGAAGTCGAACGCCAATTGGGTGATCTTGAGACTTACCAGCAGATCGATTACAATCCCACAGAACAAGTAAGAAGCCTCATCAAAGCAACCTTGGATGAAGCAGAATTGAGGGAAGTGATCACAGAAAAAACATGCAAATTTCTGGAAAAACCGCATCCGATCACACCGGTTATGTACATTCTGCCTAAAATCCACAAGAGATTAATCGATCCACCTGGACGACCAATCATAGCAGCAACTGATAGTCTACTTGAACCGCTAGCGAAGTATCTGGACCGCATTCTACAGCCACTCATACAAGAAACTGAGACGTATATTAAGGACACCACGCATTTCTTGAGAAAATTAAGTGAAAGTACTTTTGTCAAGGAAAGAGATATTCTCTTTACCATGGATGTGACATCGCTGTACACCAACATCGCACACAAGGCTGGACTGGAGGCTATGAATGGCTATTGCTGAGGTCGTACAATTACCAAGGAGACAAACTATTCGTCCTAAAACTACTCAAAATAGTACTGATTAACAATTTCTTCAAATTTCAAGATGATTTTTACCTCCAACTTTCAGTGACCAGCATGGGTGCCGCCATGTCTCCAGCTTACGCCAACACTTATATGTATTATTTGGAATCCCAAAATGTCCTCACGTCTCCGAGGTGGGCCCGCCATCTTACCCTCTTTGTCAGATACATTGACGATATTTGCGGAATTTCGTCTGGCCCAGAGGATAAACTAAATAATTTCTTCTCAATGATGAACGCCATGCACCCTCGAATTAAGTTTACTACCTTAACGAGTAAATTGAAGATCAATGTCCTTGATGTGGAGGTCTATGTTAAAGATGAGAACCTTGAGACCAGGATTTTCACAAAAGCCACAGACAGAAACAGTCTACTATTAGCTACAAGCTTTCATCCACATCGAACAATAGACAGTGTTCCACTTAGCCAATTTATGCGTTATCGCAGAAACATCTCTGAAGACACAGAATACATAGACAATCTGCCACATGACGACAAAAATTCAAAAACAGGGGATACAATCCGGCCACAATCACTGGCATTGAGGAAAAAGTATCTATCATGAAGCGGGACACTCTACTAACCTCGAAAAACCAACCAAAGGATGAACATTTGGTCTATGCAACAACATATTCGACCCAAAGCAAGAAAATTAGGGACATTATCCAACAAAACTGGCCGATGCTCCAGATGGACCCTCAAACTCATCCTCTCTTTCGACAACTACCTACCTTCGCGTGTAGGAATAGCAAAGCACTTAGAAACAGTTTGATCAGAGCTGAAACACCCAAAGATCTACCCACGGCAAAGACATTTAAGGGGACACAACCTTGCTTTAATTGCCAACATTGCAGCAACATCTTACCTGGCAATACCATCTCACATCCACACACTGGGAAGCCAATCACACTAAAACATTCCTGTACTTGCGACTCCACAAATGTGGTCTATGCCTTAAAATGCCCTTGCGCTTTTTACTATGTAGGCATCACTACGAGAAAGGCCAAGCTAAGATGGACAGAGAATAAGTCAAATATAAGGACAAAGAGCCTTAAATCCCCAGTATCGGTACATTTTCTGGAGTCTAGGCACTCGATAGCTCAACTGAAATGTCTAATCCTTGAACAGGTGAAGGCTGGCCCTAGAGGAGGTGATATCCATAAAAAACTGCTACAGAGAGAAATCATATGGATAGATCTGTTAGACTGTCTCACCCCTCGCGGTATGAACTGTGAATTTGATCTTGTGTGTTTCCTTTGATGTAACAGATGTGAATTTAGAAGTTGAGGCTGTGTTCGTCCTTTACTGTTATAAATGTGTAATTGGGACTTTACATACATAAGCTTGAATGTACAGGGCACACTGAGATGCCATATAAACCGAATGTGCCAATATGTGTATATGCCAATCTGCCAGACATATGTGAATATGTATGCCTCTAGAGAATGTGAACGGCTTATGGGACCGTCAACATGCCAATCTGCCAGATATATGTGAATATGTATGCCTCTATAGAATGTGAACGGCTTAGGCACCGTCAGCATGACAAACCCTTTAGGAGTATTCCATGCAGAGAAAAGCTGTAAGTACCCATGTAGATTGACCATTGATCACTTCTCTTCAGTTCGACCCAGTTTTTGATAGGAGCCGGTATGCTCGCTAGCTCCTCCCTCTGGGTCCCAGCTAACCGGCAGGAGGGGGGGCGCCCCACAGTCCAACTGGAACTGTGACGCCCCCCCCCCCTGCGCCCCACTACTCAGATTAATAATGACCCTATTTTCTGCCCTTGCAGACGTTTTTACCTACGCATACAGATGCGCAAGTACAATTTGATTTTTCTCCTGATTGACACTATTGCAGCGCCGCTCGCAATACGGCTCTGTACGGCTTACTGCCCACACCAACATGGCGGCTTAAGCGCCAACGCGCATGCGTGGCGTCCGTGACAACCACTTTATCTAGGTTCACTTACGAGCGACTCGTCTTGGCGACGGGCCGCTCGGGTTATCCTCCCTGCAGAGATCCAGTAAGTACAATTGAATTTCAAACCAATACGATACTCCCTACGGATAGATTCTCACTCCTATTACTATACGCGCTCGAACTAGCTCATCACGCTAGTACACAGGGGCAATGTTTTCGCGCGGCAGAACAGTCTGTCAGTGTGACTTCCAAATTGCTTTAGTATGAATCTGCCATCACCTCTGATGGGGGCTTTTCCCTTTTACCCGCAGATACCTGCATGAGACCTGAATCCCGCCACCATTTACCAACGATCTAGATGGGAGGCGACTCTCTCCAGACCCGACAACACCTTTTTGTGTCTAGTTCCCTCGACTCACTAGGTCAGTGTATTTACTAAGCCTATTAGTTACTTTGAAACACAATACACTATACCCCTTGACGAGTTCATTTGAATTATTCTTAGGACCCAACGAAAGAGATTCCACTTGAATACATTATGAAATATGAGCACATCCGGCCCTGAAGATGGATTAATGGAATACGGAACGCGTTGCCACCTCATACCAACTAGGAGTGGTTTTTTTATGTTGAAAATTTCAAAAGGATTTATGTTGGAAACTGTACATTTTATCACCAATGATGTAATTGGGACACAACTTGTCATACTCATTCGATTCACCTTCTTTTTGGTTTACCCGAATTTTTTTTAGCTCAAACCGTACCATTGTTGTATTTTGAATTACTGTATTTTACGACACCCTTCACGGTGCACTGTGGAAACTAACAGTGCAACAGACAGAGACTTTTGTTTATATAAAACCTGTTTACTTTCTGTTTTAACCTGCTTTGAGTCAGTTTGGTCCTTTTCCTTGTCTTACTCCAGCAGGCAGACAGAAATATTGAAATACACACTTTAATGATTACGTATTGTGTTAAACTATTGAGCACAGTTGTATGCTGCTCGCCATCTAAATTACAAATTTACAGCCTCAACTGTTATGGATATGTGACTCATTGGAGCCATCTAACTTCTGTTCTAGTTGAGATATTTGACCTGGGATATTATCCCGCAAGGAGTGCAGCTTTGCGCTCCTGGTCGGCAACGTCCAGGGTGTGTGTTTTTTGTACCTAAAGAATTGGACCACCATACCAGACTGCTAGGGTTTGGGGATCATCCCACTTCTATACACATCCTCCAATATTTTATATACAACTGCAGTTCACATTTTTAAATCTGGCTTAATGCTCTTGGCTCTCATCATCTGAGATGCACCACAGGGCTCTCACTGCCCAGAATAAATGCCTGACCAGATTCAAAGCACTAGTGAGCCTCAGCCTGACAAAAAAATACTCTGTTATAAAAAACCTATCATATCATATGACAAATCCTGGTGATTCAGCATCCATTAAGGCGGCATCCGGTAATAATCCACCCACACAAATGGTCGCCATACATATAGTCTCCGGGAAAAGGCTGTTGCAACATTATGTATAGTGACCATTTGTAAGGGGAGCCGGGCTGTCCCCTACTCGCCTTGGGGACATTTTTTCTTTTTTTAAACAGTGGGTGCAGGGGTGTCCCCGCAGGTTTACAGTGATAATGCTGCTGCAAACCACAGCCTTTTTGCGGCAACTGTTTTGCCACAGAGCCTTTTTACAGGGACATTATCACATGGAACCATCAAGGCCTAATACTCCTAGAGCAATACAGAATATTGCCATGGCTGCCATGCAAGCAGTAGTACAACTATGATCCTAATGAACTACCCTCGGGTATAACTGCTTACAATGCACTGAGAAGTGACTCTGGCCCAATAGCTTCAAGTATCACATCACTTCCCACAAGCGCAAACACCCCAATGCCCTCTCTCATCATGCGCCTCCTGCCCTCAGATGCATTAGACAACCCCATGACCTGCACACTTACTGTACACTTCCCTTACTCACACAGCACTCTAGTTAAGTGTGCTGGCAACACCTGTAACATTTTTACCACAGAATCTCTTAGGGACACTGTACCACCGATCACACCCTAACAACTAAAGATTTCCCCTGCATCACTCAATGGCCACCCACTAAAATCTGACCACTTGGACTCCTTGAACAGTAAACTTGACATGTCATTGCTGCTTTCATTTGTGTATGGCAGGAAAAGCAACTCTGTTCCCACCTCTACTACAACATATGGTAGAGTGTGCGTGCGTCTCCAGTGGTCATTCTACCAACTTTTATAGGCAGCCAATTTGTAGGTGAGTACTCACATAAGCCAGTGTGAGGTCCAGTAAACCACAGCCAGTTAATTGCTATGGACTGGCACACATATCCTGCTGCCACTCTTGCCTTACCATACAATACTGGAAAATATGGGTCTGCCTATGACTGACCATCATAGTATACAGACTGTTCTGGATTGAAAACTCAATCACATGCCTCAGGCCCATCCTCTGGCAATGATGTCATTCTGCAAGCAAACACCCTGACCCATACAGAAGATGTCACTATGCTAATTGTTGACAAATAACAGACATCATGATCTGAACAACTATTCCAATGCTCTCTTGTGGAAATTGTGCAGCCAGACGTGAAGAAAAATATCTTTGTCAGGTGTGTATCTAAAGTACTGTCTAACCAGAGCAGAGTGGCATCATCTATCACTGTTGACTAGTCAGATGAGAAGGCAACTTGTTTGCTAGACCATCGCACAGCATGCCCTATCTGGGTCACATAGGTCACCTTCTGGTGGAAGAACCCCCAATTTAACCTACCAGGAAGTAGTGCTACTGCAGGTAGAGGTGCTAACCCAATCCGGCCCCCTGAAAGGGGGAGCACAGGAGCCAATGAGCTGGGTGAGAGGGTTAAAGCATTGGAGAGCCAGTAACCAAACATTAGCACTCTGCAAGTTTACAAACACACTCTCAAAGGGTGCACAAAGTGGTTGGACGATCTCAGACTATCATTCGGAAAGAATACCATAACGATCCAGGAGGGAGGCCGGTTTTAACCACACCGGGCTACATTGCCTCACATCACAATATTGGAGCTTCACATCTTCCAACATATTGACAGAGACACTTATCTCAGCGTCCTACAGCTTAAGTGCCAAGAATCCAAACTGGTCAGAGGGAGTGGATGCTGTCACTCCACCTACAAATGAACAAACGATCCTGGGCCTCTGGCAGGAGACAACGTATGCTCCGGTGAGGAGCGGGTAGGAAAGTGGGGGACTGCCTGCACTCGACAATAAAGCGGGGCAGTGCCTTATTGCAGAGATACATGCTCCTACCAGCAGAGCTCGGGTGAAGGGAGAATCTCGTCCAGTAAAAGTGTGGCCTGCCATCCTACCTCCACAGGTGGGGACACTACCCTGCCGACATCCAGAGACAGGGTAGTGGTGCTCCTACCACCCAAGGCACCTCGGATCCTGGGGCACAGATAAGCACAGGAGCCCCGGAAAAGAGGAAACCATCCTGCTGGACTGTTACACACAGGTAGCTAAACACCATGCTAGGAAAAGGAATATGCATGTCTTCGGAGGTCCTCTTACACCAAGGAGGAGTATTCTGTGTGACTGCCCTACCAGCGACATCTGCCTGCGCATATCATGCTGGTGCTTAGCCGGGCCGGGCAGAGTAACTGTCAAGGAAAAAGATGGTAAGGCTGGACTGGCACAAGCCAACTGCATGGACACAAGAGGGTTGCAGCTCTGTGTGAGTGTTTCTGCGCGCTCCAATGCTAGCCCGTCATGCCAAGAGCTCCTGTGTGAGGACAACAATGACTACCTTGGAAAAGGGTGAGTAAGAAGCAGTGGCCGAGACACCAAACCACCAGAGGATGCTGCTATTGACCCCGCTGATAACTATGTCGACCCGCACCCACCATACTGGTGCTACCCCTGCACCCTGAGTTGTAGGCAGTGGCTGCCAAGAAAGGAAGAAGGGGAAAGAGAAGGAATGCATACAAGATCCAGGAGAAGAGCTCACAAAAGGAACTGCACCCCTGCTTGGAGGGGGAGAATGGATGGAGTGGCCCAAACACCTTGCCACTAGCGCCGCACAGCCTGCCTAGCAAATGGCCCAAACAGTCTGCCACAAGTGTAGCCCTGCTGGCCCTACCATCTATGGAAAAGGCCAATGTGCCTTTGGGTGCGGGTTGTGCCAGCTCCTGAACTGGGACACCAACTGCCCAGTCATCCTGCCAGAAAGGAAGGAAGATAGGACTGGCCAGGACTGCTGCCCCATCAACAGCAGTGACTCCTGCTTGAGGGAGGAGAAGAAGTGACCCAGACACCCTGTCATCCGTGTCTGGCCAACCAACGTCTCACTGCCTGACACCCGCCGCCAGTGTTAGGGAGAATTCTCCAGAATGGCTAATTTTCCTTACCTACTGAGTCGCTCAGCAGCTTTGCTGGATTTCTAGGATTTATTCTTTCACCTGGTAAGAGTGTGAGCCTTTTTTCCCAATCTTACATGTGTTTTGCTATGTGTGTTTAACATTTTTTTTCATAGACTGTGGAGCTTCACCTACTCCATGGGCATCATCATTTTACTATGTGTCACACAGCACCTTTAGTGCAGTGACACAGGGTTGTCTTTTTTAGACTTCCCAACTCAGACTCCGTTTTCTGGGACCGACTACTGTCTCCCAGAACATGTAAAGTTGCCATTGACATTATGAGTCTTTTTAAATCCACAGACCCAGTACAAACTATCTTACATAAAGTTCTGGAAAGGGTTAATAGTTATCCCTTTTTGTCTGTTTCTCATGGAACATTATTTTGTTCCCTTTTCAGTACGATTTGGCTGGTGTCAGTGTTATCTACCCTATTTTTCCTACCACGGTTATTTTAAAAAGCCTTGGTATTGTTTTAGTCTATCTTAGTAGCCTCAAACTTAAACCCGCTGGACCACATTTACTTTTATATGGTTCCGGCTGGGTTTATTCGCCATTTCTTTTTGTAAAAGTCTTTCTCGTGTTTTACTCTGCGCGCCAAACCAGGTTTGGTTCCTTTGTTCACCGTCCTTTGGCAGGCTTCTGCACAGAAGCCCTCCTTAGACGCCTGAATGTCTGAGGGGGACAGGATGTGAGGGAGGTGTTTGAGACTCCCTGCACAGGGTCTCCTTAGAGACCCATGTCGCACTCTGTGTGATTGGCTGAGGTGACTGTCCCACCGGGGCAGCCACCCTGCTGTGTGATTGACAGCCAGGCTGTGTGAATGGGGGAAAACTGAATAAAAAGCAGGTCTCTGGGACTGAGAAGGCAGAGTCACCACTGGATCGAGAGAACTGAAGAGAAGCTGACAGAAGAGGACCTCTACCACGACTGAACCTCTCGGTGAAGCCCTGCTGTGGGTCCGAATATCCAAACTTCGACAACAGGGAAGATCTGCAAGGAATCTTCTCCCCTTGAGCTGGTGGGACCAACCAGTTCACCAAACTGCAAGCCAGGCCTCCCTCCTCTGGTCGAATTTGCTGTGCACAGCTACAGTGAACCGGAAAGCCAGGAGGATGGGACCCTTCTTGGGTTTTAAGGAGCGCACCCTTTATTTATTGCTTTGCTCTGCTGCTGGTTTCTTCCCTGGGCAGTGCATGACCCTCCAGTCTTCCTACTTCGTGTCAGTCCGACAGTCGCTTCAGGAACCATGAGCCTGCAGGACCTGCCAGGAACGTCTGCCTCAGCTACAGCCTTCTTCTCCATTTAAGGTACTGTTCAAATCCGGTCGTTCGTTCCGTCCGACTGCGGTAAAAGTGCTTGAAATCTTTTGCAAATCCAAGGGCTTGTCCTTCTCTATTCTTTAAAGTAACTTTTCATCCGACCAACTTCGTTCTGAACTCTTGGCAAAGACTTAAGCGCAAACTACTCTGAACTGTGTGATCCTCTGCAAAGACTTTGGTCCACTGACTTTGGCCCAGGCCTCTTGATGGTTCCATGTGATAATGTCGCTGCAAAAATATCGCCATACAAAAATTTCGCCATATTTTTGTGGCGATATTACCCCATGGAACCTGCGTGGGACACCCCCGCAACCCCCATATATTTTAAAAGGGAGTGGGGGACACCCCCCGCAACCTCCCATCCATTTACCCCATAAATTATACCCACCAAAAATATTGCCTATGGCCGTTCCCGATGACCATATGTACGGCAATATTTTTGGTGGGGATAATATTACCTGATACCCTCTTCATTTGATTTCCTCACTGTAGTTACTTTTTCTACATTGCCCTGCTTACTTACTGGTTGGTGCTGCACAACATTGGTCTTACTTTGTCTTTCCCTCTCTTTTAAATTAATGGAGTGCCATTTTGATCTTAAATTGTCCACAGTCTATTGGGTGTGGTGTAGTGTATTAACATTATGATTTTTCAACTGCTTGATAATAGTGAAATGTTTTATAACCGATGTGTAAATAAATGTATATTCTTTTACTCAGAAACCTTGAGTCAGTGTTTGTTTGAACCATAGCAATTGCTGTCCTTTGTGTAACTATTGATACTTCTCACTTTACTCTTGAGATAAGTCTAGCTGCTCAACCATCGCTACAACTTTAATGTGTAGTACGGGCTTGTACCAAAGGTGAATTTGTACTGCCACTTGTAGTCTTAATTGGGTGTGGTGTTCCCAAAGGGTACTGCATATGATTCTGCCTAACAACCAGGAAGCAGTGTAACGAGCAAGAGAAGTTTGCAGCTTTGTATGAGTGCTTATACACCCTCCTATTTCACTACAGCAAAGAGACATTCCTGTCTGGGGGAGCATGACCAAGAAGAGGGGGTGAATAACATGTTGTCACCCCATGCCCTGTCAACATCATGTGACGCAGCCCAGCCTCCCATCTGCCCGCGTCTCGCTGCCTGCCCCAACATCCAGGGACTAAGCCGGTGTGGCCCCTGGTGATCCCAGGTGCGGCTTTGCTGGTTTGTGAACTGTGCCACCAACAGACCTTAACCGGTGGTAGTGACCATCCCGAACGGACACTGATGTGAAGTGAACTGGTGAACATGTGTTTAATACAGTGAGCCTGTATGGAAGGTATACATGCTTAAAGTGGCCCCAGTTAAAATGGATGTAAAGCTGTGCTCCTGCGTTTTGTAGGCATGCTCTGTTTGGTGCCAGCAGATAACAATGGCCTCATTCAGTAGTTGAATTTCCACTTACCCCAGGTTAATAAAGGGTCTTGTAAAATGGGGTAGAACTGCCAATATTCCACCAGCAGTTCACAAACCCTGTCACTCGCTGAATACATGTAGAGCCCTTGATATGTGTTATATGTCCACAATTAACGGAATCTCTCTGTGTGTGTCATTGAGTCATTCCACGATTTGTCTAGTCTATCATTTCTGTGTGGCCTAAGTATTGTTGTTCGGTAACAGAGTGGTTGGGGGGTCAGTTCATATTTCCCTAACACTTGTTTTGTTCGTTATGAAAAAGGAGGAGTGTGGTGTATGACCCTCCCAAGTGCGTTGCCCTTTTAAGAGGGGCAGTGTTATGTGTGGCTCTCCCCCGTGTATTGACCTTTTAAGATGGGCCATGACTGTGTCATGGCCCAAGCTAATAAAAGGAACAACTGCAGGCACGTGCCTCAGGCCAGCTGTAAACTCCAGAAGGGAACAGCTGATTCTGTGTCTCATTTAGGCCTGCAGGCCCACACCGTGTGAGCACAGGCCTCCAGGCTATGGTGCCATTGGGCTCTCCTGCCATCAAGGTGGCCAGGGTCTGCATGTGCTGGGTATGGTCCGTCATTATCTAAGACCGGGTTCTGCCTGGCAAACCTCTGGGGCACTGGGCCTCCAAAGTGCTGGTGTCCATAGCACTTGTGGGGGCCGGCTTGATGTCAATAGCCGGCCCCCACAATAGCCTCCTCCACGTGTGGGCTGGTAGCTGGCTTATATTCCCCAGGAGCCCTCCTGACTGTTTGGATTTTCTTATGGTCCACTTGCCAGGGTCTCCCCATACTCTCCCACCTTGCTCTCTCCTCCAATGTCCTGACCTTTCTCCATCCTTATGACCTAGCAATGTTCTGGAGGGGGACTGCGGCAAAGCCTGTGGGTATTTTTGGTGGAGTTTTTCCCTGAGTTTGCGCAAGCCACTTACTACACGATCAGAAGTCACAACTTCCAAGGATGAAGTTGGATATAGCGCAGCAGAGGTTATGCTTCATGTAGCATTACTTGGGGCGCACATCCATCTGCTCTTCACACAGTGAGGCAAGGCCCAGGGATGATCACACTGCAGTCCTCTATTGAAGTTTCAACAAACATCATCCATAGAATTGTCATGCTTGTTCATCTGGGAATCATCAGAGTGATGTGTCAGTCAAACAACATATCAAAAGTGGACCCATGCTGGGTGTTTGAAAGAGTCATGTGAAGCATGCCCAGGGCAGCAGTTAACACAGGCTAGCATGAAATAGTGTGCCATCATCTCCCAAATGTACATGGGGACCCAGTCAGTGAACCAAATAGTAGTTGCATCACTGACGTCATCACATCTCCATGATGTGGCTTTATCCTGAGTGAAAGTTACAAAGTATGCTGCCTTGGTGCTGGCTACAAAAAGATGGTCGATGGCACATAGCAGTACTGCCCAAAGCCAATGTGGTGGAAGAATAGTGCCCATTAAGAGCGTTGGATACAGTAATGTAAAGGTTTTCACAAAGCCGTCCTGGCATTGCACAGACACAAGATGCTCAGTGCAATTCTCCAGGAAGGTTATATATGCGCAGGGTATATTCAGACAGCCACATGCCAGCATATGATCCTATACCATGGTAATGGACTTATAGGAGTATCTCTGTACTCCTATAAGTCATGTGAATGATGCGCTCACAGAGCTACATGTTTGGCTTGCATTAGTAGACACGTGGCTGTAAGCCTATGGGTGGGCAGTGTTGTCTCACTACATGAATCCAAACTGCAGCACATGCGTGAAAGCGGCACTGTTAAAACTGACCGTGGGGGGTGTGGCTTAGCGTCAATCCGGAATGTCTGTCTAGTGCATAGCTCCCTCTTGGGTTTACGTTATATAATTCCTAAATGCCACAAAACTTAACAAATTAATACTTTATCCCTCCTTATTTGCGCCCCACTTTGTTGAAAAGAGGTTGAAGACAGCTCTGACACCAGTAGACTGTACAAGGAAGTGAAATTCGGCTTGTGTAGAGGAGCCTGTGGCTGTGGCCTCAAACACCGACGTTTATTGCATAACAAAGCTGACGCGTCCTGTCATCTGGTCTGTGTTGGGGGTTGGTCCTGAACCCCCTCGCGATGCTCGTAAGCACTTGGCGAGCACAGACTCACACAACACACGTCTGTACTGCTGGGGCTTCCCAGTCACACTGCCGCGGCTGGGAACGCCCCCTTTATTTATACTGCACGTAGCGGCGTGCAACGTCATGCCGCCGCGTGCGCCTCCCTTCAAAGGGGCAGCGCCACACTCCTCTTTTTTCGGGAGGACAACAACAAATACTTTAATACTACTCACTCCAAACTAACCAACTACAATGACACAACACTTGAAAACAGTTTCCCCACACACCCCTTTATTAACATCCACCCGGGTCCCCTTACTTAACAGTCTAAGGACTCAGGCTGATCAGATAAATGTCCCAACACATAGTCGCTGAGGTAAGCGGGTTTCCCTCGCCCAGCCCTTTGGGGCTACCTCCCGCCTACCTCCGGCACGGGTCGTCTGTCCACAGGCATCCCCCTGACAGGGGACTCGGGTGTGCCGGATTGGCCTCCTCTATCATCAGGCACTTCCATTAAGTCTGGTTAATGGGAAGGGTCTGTCCTCGGGTCCCCTAGCTTCTTGAAGAAGCTCACATTACAGGTGACTGACGACCTTCCGTCCGAGGCGGTCACCATGGACCCCTTGACAGCCACAACGTCCAGCGGCTCTGGTTCGTATGGAAGGGAGAGCTTACCATGGGGGTGTCGGTTTCGAATGAGGACCTCATCACCTGGCTCCAACCGCTGCGGGGCGGAGCCCTCTTCTTATGTTCTCCTGCTCAATCCTCACTCGCCGGTCCACCTCTACCTGTTGGTTATCAATCACCCCCGGTTCCTTCTCCCCCACCTCGGGCAGCAAACCCTAAGGGCAATGCTTGAACAGCGCCTCGGCCGGGGCCACCCCCTTGGAAGCATGCGGGGTGGTGCGGTACACCAGCAGGAACTGATAGAGGGCTCTCTGGAGGGACTGTCCCTGGCCCTGGGCAATTCTGAAGGTCTTGTTCAGTGTTCTCATTAGCCTTTCGGCTTTTCCGTTTGCCCGTGGCCACAGGGGGGTGATCTTCCGGTGTTGTACCCCGCAGCTCTCCATCAGTTCCGAGAACCGCTCGCTCTGGAAGGGCGCCCCGTTGTCAGAGCACAAAGTGTGGGGAAACCCATGGGCCGCAAACACCTTCTCCACTGCCACCACCACGTGCTCGAAGGCCACAGACTCCACAAATTCCACCTCAGGGTATCTTGAGTATTCATCGACGATCACTCGGAAGTGGGTACCCATCGTTGTAGATCCAAAGTCCGCATGGACCACCTCCCAGGGTCGCGTCCCTCGAGGCATCGCCTCTATGGCCAGCTCTCATTGCAGAGGAGACGCCGCCTGACACCACACGCAGACTGCCACAAAATCGTCCACCTTTCGCTCCAGTTCAGGGAACCATACCCTCAGCCGTAGCCTGGCTTTGGTCTTTGCCGCACCCTGGTGTCCCTGGTGGGCCAGGGTAATCACGTCCTTCACCTTGGACTGGGGGACAACTATCCGGTCCCCTCTGAGCAGCAGGCCGGATGCTGAGAATGATATCTCTTCCCTGACCTTCCACAGCTGCTCTAATCCCGTCTTGGCCTCTTGAGTTCATCCCGCCAGGGACTCCAGCACCGATTTCCAGGAGCCCTGCTGCATGGAGTGTCTCAGGATTTGGAAACACTCGTTTCCAAATCCTGCTGCTGCTGCCTCGAGTTCCTCCAGAGGCATCGCATTCGGCGTGGCCGCCTCCGCCACCATGCGAACATGGTCATCGGCCTCTTCAGCACAGGTATCATACTCCTGTCCCCCATGGGCACCCGGGTGTCGGGACAGGTAATCTGCCACATTGTTTGCCCCCGGCCGATACACCAAAGTGACCCCGTACTCTAGGAGAGCGAGCATCCATCGCTCAATCCTCGCCGGTGGCTTGGATGACGACACTGCCAGAATGGAAAGCAGAGGCTTATTGTCCGTCACGACCGTCACCGGACGTCCCAGGACATACAGCCTGAAGTGTCTACAGCCCCAGAGCACCGCCAGTGCCTCACGTTCAATCTGCGAATACCTCTGCTCTGTCTCAGACAGTGCCTTGCTGGCGTAGGCCACCGGGCGGACACTCCCGTCACGACCAATCTGGGTCAGCATGGCGCCCAGACCAAATGGGCTGGCGTCCACGATAACTTCCGATGGCAAAGCAGGGCCAAAGCACGCCATGGTGTCCTCGGCTGCCAGCGCACCCTTGATGTCCTCGAACGCCGCCTGCTCCAGCGGGCCCCAGTGCCAGGTGGATTCTTTCTTCGTCAGGGCCCTGAGGGGTTCCGATCTCGAGGCAAGATTTTTTATAAACCGTCCACAGTACGTGACCATGCCGAGGAAGCTCCTCACATCGGACACCGACTCTGGTGGCTGTGCCTTTTTGATGTCCTGGACTTTCTTGGGATCCGGCGACACACCCCCCTCTTTGAAAACGAAGCCAAAGAATGGACGGGCGCAGGAACTCACATTTTTCCCTGTGAAGGGTGAGGCCCAGCGACTGCAGCCTCTCGAAAGTCTTTGTAAGCCTCCGCAGGTGGTCCACCTCTGTCCTCGCAAACACCAGGATATCATCACTGATGTTCAGGACGCCCTCTAGGTCAGCGAGGGCACCCCGGATGATATTTTGAAAAACCTCTGCTGCTGAGGACACACCGAAGCTAAGTCTTTTGTAGCGATAGAGTCCCCGGTGAGTGGTGAACGTGGTGATGTACCTCGATTCCGGGTGTAGGACCACCTGATGGTAGATGGCCCGGAGGTCCAGCTTAGAGAAGAAGCGTGCACCCTGCACCTCTGCAATGATGTCATCAATCATTGGGGTGAGGTGCCTCTCCCTTTTGATGGCTTTGTTCGGCAACCGCATATCGACACAGATGCGGACAGAGTCAGGTTGCTTGGGTTTCCTCACCACGACAATCGGGGACACCCATGGAGTCGGACCTTCCACCTTCTCAATTATGTCGAGGTTTACAAGATTGTCCAGCTCCTTGTCCACCTGCTCCCGAAGGTGAAAAGGTACCCTGCAATGTTTTAGGGTGATGGCTGCACAGACTCATCAATATGTAGCCTCACTGGGTCACCGAACATCTGTCCGATTCCATTGAATAGGGCGGCATACTTGTCAAGCAGGTCATTAATGTCCTCCAGGTACACTGAGTAAGCAAAGCTGACAATGCCGAGGGCCTCAGCCGCTGCACAGGTCGACAAGGTGTTTGTGCTTAACGGCGTTACATAGAATCGTGCGGTGATCTGAGAGCCATCATGCTCCACCTTCACCACGAAAGCACCATCCAATGGGATAGGCTCGAGACCACCGAATCCAAAAATGCAAGCTTTCGGTGTAACCAGTTTGGGAGGTGTGTCCATGGCGTCGTAATGTCCACGGGCCATCATGTTGACTGACGCTCCCGTGTCCACCAGGACCGGGTCTGGTGACTTGTTGACCTCCACCACACACCTCGGCTGTCTCCTGTTCTTCCCTTTGATGGCCCCCACACTGGAGACGAAGAAAATGTTCTCTTCCTCCTCTTCATCTACCTCTTTGAACGGTGCATCTTCCTCGCTCTGGTCCACCTGGGCAACATTCGGCGGGCGATTCTGGCGAAGGAAACCGGACCGGGCCTCTAGGCACGATCACGGGCAGGGCCGCCCTGCACACCCGGGAGAAGTGATCAGGCAGCACGCACCTTCCGCACGTCTTTCCCGCCGCTGGGCACTCCGTCTGGTGGGGAAGGTCGTACCCACACTTCTGGCAGGACTCACCAGCTCTTCCCACTCTCTCACGGGGTCCAGAACCAGGTCTCCTGATGCCTCTTCCACCTCGCCACATGACACACACTTCCTCTGACTTGACGGCGCGCGACCCAGCCTCCATCCTAGCCGCCCGTGCCTCAGACACCTCATGGCACCGCCCCAGCTCAAGGATGTGGGGCAACATGGTGCCGGGCTCTCTCAGGACCTGTCTTCTGAGCTTGCCCGAGGAGCACGCCTGGATGAGCATCGTTCTTATCATGTCCTCTGCATTGCCCCATGCACAAGCCAGCGACAGGCGCCTTAGGTGTCCATAAAAGGTGTCCAAGGTTTCATCCTCTTTTTGCCATGAGGATAGCATTACAAATCATTCGTAGTCCAAGTTGGCAAGGGGCAGAAAATGAGCCTGGAGTGCTGCTTTCGCCGCCGCGTAGGAGCCATCCCCCGGTGGAAGCGACTCAAATATTTCCTGGACCGAAGGTCCCGCTGAATATAACATGGTTGCCAGCATGCTGTCATCATCCGTCACCTGTGCGGCCCTAAAGTACATGTCGAGGCGGTCAACCCACCTCCTCCACCTGGGCCCCAAGCTGGATGGCAGGCCCAAGACGTCAAATTCGGGGATGGGCTGCAGGGCCGAATGGGCTTGTGCCTGTGCCATGATAAGATGCACTGGCTGAGCAACCGGTTGCACCACTGGCGGCGCCTGAGGTACTGGAGCCTGACCTCCTGCTTGAACCTGAGGAGGTTGCTGTAGAGCTGCTGGTTGTCCACCATCCTGAGGCGGTTGCTGTAAGGCTGCCGGTTGTCCGCCGTTCTGGTGAGGTTGCTGTTGAGCAGCTGCTTGCCCACCGTCCTGAGACGGCTGCTGTTGCACTGCTGGCAGTCCACCGTCTTGATCAGCAGCCCCACTCATGGGCTTCAGCGCACAGGCACCCCCAGCGTGGAATTAAGGGGTCGCAACTCAACTCCCAGCACCACAGCACAGTCCAGACACACACACCCAGGCAAATGAAATGTCCAACCTGGGAGCAAAGGTGACGATGGCAGTGTGTCCCCCTTCACAGACAGCCTCATACACAGCCACAGCAGCTGGATGTGATGATGAACAGGATGAAGAGAATGGAAGATCTACAGCTGCAGCAGTCCTTCCTGATGACGAAGAGGATGAAGAAGAATGAAATCCCCAACCTGATGATGAAGAGGATGATGAAGAGTCCACTCCTCAGCTGCTGCAGCACCTTGTAGGCAGAGGGGTTCCAAAAATTGAGTCAAGGAGAATGTGGGCTATGCAGGCCCAGCCATTATACCCCTCCTCCTCGCTTGCACTCGACGTAGGAGGCCCAAAAATCAAGAAAAACATAAAAATGGGCATGCAGGTATATCTGCCTGCTAACAGTGTGTCCAAAAGTTAGGCCTGGATGCCACTCACCACTCAAACCGGAGCTCGGTGAAGTTCCATGGCCGAAATTCAAAATGGCCACCAGCCGCGTTGTCGATGCATGGCCTACGGCATGAAACGAAACGTAATCAAAATTCCGCTTCAGGAAAAAAAATTGATCGTTCAGTCAACGCCGGGCCCAGGCATCAACCCCACTTCGTTGCCACTGTTGGGGGTAGGTCCTGAACCCCCTCGCGATGCCCGTAAGCCCCCGGCGAGCACAGACTCACACAACACACGTCTGTACTGCTCGGGCTTCCCGGTCACACTGCCACAGCCGGGAACGCCCCCTTTATTTATACTGCATGCGGCGGCGTGCAACGTCACACCGCCGCATGCGCGTCCCTTCAAAGGGGCAGCGCCACAGTCTGCGTCCGTGTAAAGAAGGTTCCGCTTTAAGAAGGAAGGCAGCTTTCCTCACAACAAGTGCACTCAACACGAAAAGAACTAATATTAAAGCAACAGTACCGCTTTAAATGCACAGACATGGAGGATATGTTTATTTACACATTTTAAAGACTTTTTGAAGTGCTGTGTATGCATATTTGAAGCAGAAAAGCCCATTCTAGTGCCTACTTGGATTTCTCACGCACTAATTTAGTCAGTACTTCTAAAATTCAAATATTACATGGGTAACAAAGAAAATATAACGAAAATAATATGCAAATACTTAATTATGCATTAAGTTGAACTACAGATTGGCTCAATACAACAAAAGAGACAAAGCAGCCTGAGTTCTCAACATCAAATATAGGATTACTATAGTAATAGCACATACAATGCTGTCTTAAGGAAATCACCATACAAATCACAACACACTTAATTTAAAGACTAACAAATCCACTCCTTGGGCTGTTCTCCTTTTTTTGTGCTATAATATATACCAAAGTGTGTCATCTATCAAACATAATCCTGCACATAATCCTGCACACTCCTCTACAAAGACTTTAAGTGAAACCACTATGTCCTAAAAAAAAAATCTTCTCAAGGAGGGGATAATGACATCATCCAATAACGCTCCTAAGAGACGAAAAGGTGACTCCGCTACAACCAAGGAGGACTCACAAGATCCAGTCATGCTAGCTATTTTGGATGAAATAAAATCCCTCAAATCAAATCATTCATGGAAGCTACATCTATGAAACTTCAAATGCTAGATGAAAAATGGTCTTTGTTTGAAACCAGAATCCATGAAGTTGAAACAAGAATAAGCAATGCAGAAGATGTCACTGGAAGAGTAGCCAGAAGGAAAAAACTGAAAACTTAGAAAACAGGAATAGGAGGAACAACGTATGCATTATTGGCCTTCCAGAAAGTATTGAGAAAGACAACCCTATCCAATTCCTGTATAATATGCTTCCAATTCTGCTTGATCTCCCTACATCTCTGCAATTCAACATTCAAAGAGCACATCATATAGGACCTAAAATCCCATCTCGAAATGCTCCTTGAACGCTAATATTTGCAGTGTTGGATTACACTCATGTTCTCCTCATTATGGAAAAAGCCAAGCAAAGGAAACAACTAGAATGTGAAGGCACAAAGATTTTTATATCTCAAGACATCTCTAATGCCACAGCAGCAAGGAGAAAATAACTGCTAACATTAAGACCAGCTCTCAAGCAACTGAATGCCAGGGATGGAATCATACACACTGCCTCTTTAAAAGTCACCCTCAATGGACGGGCATTCACCTTTCAGGATCCAGCGGATGTAAGAAGATTTATACAGAACCATTGAAGGGAAGAAAGGGACACTTCAAGACAACCTACATGAAGAACTCTTTGAATGGAAATTGTTTTCTAACTCATGTTTCTCTCCCCGTAGCGCAACATCGGGCGAGCCCTTCTAGATCTGGCTCTCCACCCCCTCTATTCATTGTTTCTTTTTGACATGGTTTGGGGTGGCTGTTTCCGGTTAGCCACTACTCTTTTCATTACTATTGAATCTAGTTATATATTACAAAATTCCATGTCAATTTTGTTTGTCTCCCCATCCCTTCATGTCTCCCTTCCTTCAGTCTACCCGCACAACACTAGGTGATGTATGTACGTATATTTTCCTGAATGTCTCCCATGTCTTTTAACATAACTTCATGGAATGTCAAAGATCTTCATAAACCAATTAAACAGCAAAACATTATTTCCCATCTTTACAGGACCAAACAGGCTATAGCTTGCTTACAAGAATCCCACCTCTCACAATTGGAAGCTGCAAAACCAAAACGTCTATGGGTAGGACAGGTATTTTCAAGCGCAGCATGTGGTAAGAAAAAAATAGTTATTATCCTTATCAATAAACATCTCTAATGCAAAGTTATTTCGACAGAAACTGATGATGTGGGCAGATGGGTCCTTGTCAAACTCCTCATTCACTCTATTGAATATTCCATCTTAAATCTATATGGCTCTACTAATGCTGATCCCACGTTCTGGACCCAATTAAGAAATTATATTTTTAGATCTAGCCCAAACAATCTTCTAGTATGTGGAGATTGGAAAGAGATCATAGACCCTCTCCTTGATAAAAAATCAAATGTACATTTTAAGAAAACTAGCTCTCATGTACAATTCACTAACTTTGTATCTGAATTAGGTCTTATTGATACCTGGTGTCTGGTTCATCCCACAGATATGAAATATAGTTTCTACTCCCCACCACACAACTCGTTCTCGAGAATAGAGTATGTTTTTATGTCCAAATCTATGTCCAACCGCCTGTTAGATGTTACAATAGAAACCATTATTCGGTCTGACCATGCGCCTGTTCATGTCCAACTATCTAATTCACATAATTCGCATCAACAAAACAGGTGGAGATTTGACTCGACCCTTCTGAAAGATAACTCATTCACTGAATTTATTCAACAACAACATACCCACTTCTTCACTGAAAATACAAATGAGGACACTTCCATTCATAAGAATTGGGACTGTTATAAAGCTTTGTTAAGAGGTCATATTATTTTGTATGCAGCCATAAAAAAGAAAAACTCAACCAAGAATCTGAAGATATCCTCAAACTAATTAAGCACCTAGAGGTAGACTACACTTGTGCTAATGCCAATTTGATTCTTCCGCAAATTACAAAGTTAAACATCCAGTACAATAACTTGATTATGCAATACTCCCGTACCAATCTCTTTAAGTATAAATCGAAAGTATACCAATTTTCCAACAAATCAAGTAAAACATTAGCCTCGCACCTCAAACTTAAAAAAGATAGAGCAAAGATTGCGGTTATAAAGGATCAAAACGGAAAAAGAGTTCTTAAAGATGAAGATATTCTACAAGCCTTCTCCAAATGTTATCAAAAATGATACTCATCAGAATCATCACCTACTAGCTCTCATGCGTCAAACTTTCTCAGAAATATACATCATGATTCATATACCAACACCAATCTCCAAACATGAAATGCTCCCATACAACCTAATGAAATGCATAAAGCCATAAAAGATCTTAAAAAATGAAAAGCCCCAGGACCACCAGATGGATTCCCGATAGACTTTTTTGCCCACTTTAATGATCTGTTAGTTCCTAGACTTCATTAACTCTATTATTCCTTTATTCCCAATGAAAAAGCCATGGGATCATTTTTGGAAGCAATGCTAATTGTCTTTCCCAAACCAAATAAAGACCCTGAATGAGTCAAAAACTATAGACTCATTTCACTAATCAACACTGACTGTAAAATCTTAGTCAAAATCCTAGCCAATCGATTAAATCCCTTACTCCCGAACTTAATTAAGAGTGATCAGGTAGGATATGTCACAGGGAGATTGTCTTCAGCAAATATTAGACTTTTTACAAATGTCTTTAACATCATTAAAACATCCACTAATCCTTTTGCCGCTATTGCACTCGATGCAGAGAAAGCTTTTGACAGGGTAGAATGGAATTTTATGTTTAAATCTCTCCAATGGCATGGTATCCCAGATCAATTTATTTCAATGGTGAAAGTACTATATTCCAACCCTATAACAGCAGTTTTTGTAAATGGGCACATATCCTCTTCTTTACCTCTTAGCAGAGGTACCCGCCAATGATGCCCTCTCTCCCCCCTTCTTTTTATCCTGGCCCTTCAACCATTCTTAGAAGCAATTAGACAGGATGAAAACATTGTTGGAATATATCATAATCACATTCATGTTAAAACTGCAGATTATGCAGGTGATGTTTTACTCCTCTTAAATGTCACAGACTCTTGCCTCAACCATCTACTTAGTACTATCCCACAATTTTCCTTAGCATCTGGCTGCAAACTCAACATTGATAAATCAGAGGTTTTGCCACTGGACATACACTGCACCAAACACCACTGCTCGAATCTAGGAATTAAATGGTGTCCCACAGGTATCAAATATCTAGGTATTGTAATAACTTCCTCTATTAAAGATACTATAAAACAAAATACTGCGAATGTCCTCGCTAGAGTCAAAGGTCTTACTAGTTCATGGTCTCCTTTGTTTTTGTCATGGTGGGCAAGGTTGGAATCTATTAAAATGTCTATTGCCCCTATTGTTCTTTATTTGTTATATATGCTCCCTATCTCCCTTCCTGCTATGTTTTTTTAAATCTCTAGACTCATATATTCTTAAATTCCTTTGGGGAAAGAAGAAGCACAGAATTTCATTATACAAACTCAAAACCCCTAAAACAGATAGTGGAGTTGGTTTTCCCGATTAAAAAAAATACCACAGAGCGTTTGTTCTATGTCAGGCTCAACTATGACTTGCCCCCACTACATTGAACCCACCAAATTGGTTCCTTTTTGAGAGAGTGATGGTTTTCCCCCATATCCTAGCGGATTGCCCCTATATTAAAAGAACCAATAGATTCACCAATAGCAATAGTAGTAATACTAGCATCACTTATCTAAGAGCAGACCTACTCCCATAAATCTCTACATCATCCCAATTTGTATCCACATATATTTGGATGAATTCCCAACACATTTTACTGCTTTAATGTTTTACAAAATACTTATATCTGTACCAGAAAACAAAGGTCCACGGAAAAGCCTATTAGAATGGAAACTAGATTGCTCATTGACAGACTCTCAAATGAAGTGGCCATTGATTTGGAAAACAATTTCTAAAGCTATTGTATCGGCAAGTCTGCTCCAAACCCTATACTTCTTTCATCATAGGGCCTTTATCACTCCATTAATTCTAGTCAGAGGTAGTTTTTCGCAAGATGAAAATTGATGAAGTGGCTCATGTACGAAAGGTTCTTTTAGACATTTCATTTTTGATTGTATTCATGATAAAACATTTTGGAAAGTGGTATGGAGTATGCTAAAATCTTTTTTTCACTTACAACAAGAACTTTGTATTTCCTTTCTATATCTAGGCAGCTCAGCCATTCAACCTCCTATGGATAAAAATAAAGGATTTTTGGGGGCGCTGTTGAGCAGCCTACAAAATGGCTGCCTAGACGTGACGCTCTGCTCCTCAACCAGAGATCCTATGAAAAATATCTGTCACCAAGCCTGGCTGCCTAGATCTGAATAGAGAATTGGGTGAAGTAAGCTAGTGTGCGTCTCCACACTTAAAACAAAGAAGATACCACGGCCACAACACGAAATATCCTGACTCAAAAACTGGGAAAGATCCAGTGCCTGCGAAACCGGTGTGCAGGGCTGGGGGAGGTGCCTCCGCTTTCCTGGAGCCCAGTATCACGTCAGAGACTGACCCCGGCGAGGACGCTGCGGTTCTCCTTCCTACCGATCACCTCCTATGCTGCGGGGGAATACCACTGACCCCTCCCACAAGTGCAGCCTCCGGATTGCTGGAGACCAGCAGACCATACCCGGCTGATGTGTGGATCAAGCGGCTGGCGCCCTGATCCCCCACACTGGAAACAACAAGTGAACTCGGGGCTGACACTGCTGTGACCGAGTGGGACTGAGGTGCTGGAGCACTCCTGCACGCCGGTCCATGCGGAGCCTGCCCTTGCTGCACACCGCAGGGGCCTCCTAACCCCGGCGCTGGACATGAAGCTGCAATGCTGCCCGGGGGGGGCACAACGTGGCCCGCTCATTCAGACTGGTGACACCGCGCCATAGAAGATACGTTGCAGCGAGGTAGGACCTGTTAAATTACCCGCTTTCAGCAATAACTTGGAGCCTAACATTTGAACACAGTGGGAATGCACTGTTAATGGCAGACATTACGGCCAATACTGCATAACACCACAGTGGCCAGAAACAGATCAGCACCTGTCTGACACACACCGCATTGGGACCAGCTAATCTGGGCACAGCTTTCCTAGAAACACAGCAGGAATACACGGACAGCGATCTGCCCACTAAAATAACCAACGCCGTTCCAACATCACGAGGCGCTGCACACTTACGCCATAATGCAAATCCACAGTATAATCCAAGGAACCACGCGCTAAGGCATCTACTAAGCGATAACTGCAACACAAATCAACGGCGTAAGTCACTCCATATAAGCAGAACCTTCATCCCTCACACAGCGCCATCTCCTGGCAGCCCCTCAATGCTGCAATGTGCTTCAATCAAGGAAAACAGGGAGAGACACTGGCAATCTCTGCAGGGCTGGGCCGCCGCCGTCGCTGCCCAACTCCACGGAAACATCCACCACACAGTGCTAGGCTGTGGCCACTTGCATCAGCCTAAACAAATTGCTGCAACAATTGACCTGCGCCATACTAACGCTCCTGAAGAGGCAATAAATCCTGGAAAATATCCCTGCATGAACTATGCCCGCATAAGCTTCTGCACCAACATCATGACCAAAGGTGCCAACAAAAGAAGGGGCCCAATGGACTCATTCACAGGCCCGAGACCTGTGTCTTCAATAACTCCCCTCCCCCTAGCAACCCACAATCACCCGAAGGGGAGGAGAATTCAAGCGACGACCAATTATTACAAACCATGCAAAATGGGTTTCTGGCCATCAATGTGAAACTAGATGATATAGTTGGCACAATAGGGTCTCTGAAGGCGAAGATTGAAAAAGAAAGTGGACGCATTACGGAAGCAGAAGCGCACCTCAGTTCAAACGAGGACAGCATAGCACAGCATGATCGCACATTGAGTACCATCCAAACAGAATGAAAGAAAATGGTGAATAAATACAATGATTTGGAGTCAAGGTCCCGACGCAACAATATCCGAGTGGTCGGGATTCCGGAGACAGCGGCAAGGGGACCCTTGGAGCTCTTCATGGAGAATCTCCTTTAATCACTTGTTGACCCCTCAAAATTCTCACCACAGTTCCTGGTCGAAAGGGCGCACAGGACACTCACCCACCCCATGCCCTGGAGCCCCCCAGAGGACAGTCATTGCCAGATAGTTAAATTACAGAGACAGGGACACAATACTGCGGCTCGCCAGGGAAAAAGCAGTGCTAAAATTTGAATCCAGCAGGATACATATGTATCCAGACTTTGAAACTGGCATACAAACACAAAGAAGACCCTACGATACTGTCAAACGCCTTCTTCGAGTCCGAAAGATTCCATACTCATTAATATTCCCAGCCAAACTGCAAATTCAACACGAGGGAAAAGCCCATTTCTTTGTGGACCCTACTCAGGCAATGGCCTATGTGGAGTTGCATATACCCATACCTTTGCGACAACCACAATCAGGAGCCAATACGCCACACAATGGTGAGGACGAAAGCTTAGAGGAAAATGAATGAAAATGAGAAATAACAACACAATTAGCTAGAAAGATCGAACACCTTATCACTTTGGCGACGGATGAAAAACTTCAGAAGACCTGGGGTGCATCGAGCTACACTAAAGGTGAGGCTCTCGACATGGTCCGCCTGGGTTTATCCAAAAGTGTGAATTGTCACATCATCATGTTGGGGCAGATGGGGAGGGTGGGAGTGGGAATGGGCAGGTTGTGGGAGACTTAGTTTGCTCAGCGTACAAAGAATCAGGGCCTATTGCAGCCTGGTAGATATGGGGAGAAAAGTTCATAAAAGTTGTGGCAAAAGGCACGAAAACAGGTACATGCTAATGAACATTTAGACAATGGCGCAATGGGCGGACCAGAATGATGAATCTGATGACGCACCATGGCTCTCCAGTTGAAGTTGATCTCTTGAAACTTGAGAGGTCTAAACAACCCGATTAAGACAAGAAAGATCTGGGCGTACCTCGACCGGCATGCACCAAACATTGTGATGCTCCAAAAAACCCATGCCCTAGAATTAACCCACAAACAGATGGCACACAAATGGGGGAAGAACATATTCTATACCAACTACTCTTCACAAGCGAGAGGTGTGATAACATTCGTACACAAAAGTATTGACTTCAAGGTAGGAACAAAGAATATAGACCCAGATGGCAGATTTGTGGTGATATCCAGTGCCATCAACAACAGACCGGTGATCCTTGTAAACACGTATTGCCCTAACTCTAATGACCCAGCATTCTACATCAAAGTATCAACACTGATAAACAATACCCCTGACGTCCTCATTATCTGGGGAGGTGATTTCAACACAATACTAGACCTTTCTATGAATAGAACAAGCACTAAACATAGAAATATGACCAAAGCATCGTTTATGATAAACCAGACTATGGCCCAATACAGCTAAACAGACATTTGGAGATCAGAACAACCAACCTCCAAGGAATATACATATTATTCTACTGTGCATGATGCCCATTCCCATATAGACTTCTGGTTAATATCTGAAACTTGGACTAATGGATTGTGCAAAACCACAATACTACCGCGCACCTGGTCTGATCATTCACGCGTAGTACTTGAAATACTTCAGGATAATATAGACATCCCAAGATCTGCATGGATAATGCCACCGTCCATATTACTCGACGACTCTCTGGTGGAGACATTAAGGATCAACGCTGAAACATTCTTTATAGAAAACGAGAACTCGGTGCCCAGAACCTCCACGGTATGGGAGACGTTCAAAGTTTGGCTACGAGGAACAATGATAGATGCTACATCTGGCATCCTAAACACTACCAGGATGGAGCTCAAGAAAACTGAAGAGAACCTGAGGAAACTCAAAAACAAATACAGTAGTACACAAGACAGCGCATTGGTGGGATTAATCAAGGACAATAAACAAAACTTCTGTGAATTAGATGACAAAGAAACCCGATTTGTAACCAAGAAAGTACAAGCGAGGCGTTATGGTGAGGCAGACCACACTGGGAGGCTGCTGGCTGGAATAATCAAAGGGGAACGTGCAACACAACATATAAGTGGGATTACCAAACCCAACGGTCAGGCAACCATTAAGCATGAAGAAATAAACAACATGTTTAGGGATTATTATCAGAGGGGTGTGACAATTCTGGAAGGAAGGCTGCAGATCAGAGCATTACTCAGAGCCAATTAAGTGATGGCGCAGTCAGTCATCCAGGAAGGCTGAATGGATTGTGATGTCAGCAGCCCATGATGTCATGATGGGAGGGTCTTCCATGGAAAGTCAGGTATTTGGTCCAATGAGAAATGAAAGATTGGAAAAGAGGTACTTTTCTTGGACAATACTGGTTTTTATTGTTGTTGTCTGTTTTTCGTTTGGACCGGCAGGTAGCTGAAAGTGGCGAGGAGGAAGGAGATTCACACAAAGAAGCGGCCACTTATGAGTGGGTCTATTAGGAAGAGAGACTGCTTCCCTCAAGTTAAATGCTCCTGTTGAGCATGTTTGGAAAATGCTATACCTTTTACAAGTTAAGTTATTGAATCTCCCGACGCAGAGCGGCCTCCGTCAGAGCCCGAAGAACGAAGCCGTAACTTCATCAGAGCCGAAGAACGAAGGCGTAACTGACATTCAGCTGTGCCGCATAACCCAACAGCTGACCGGTAATCGCTCCTGTACTCTGGCCCCCACCGTTGGAGGGTTGGGCCTCGCAGTGAGGGAGCCGACGCAGCACGGCTCTGAAATAACCTGAGAGCCGATCCGTCAGACGACAGCTGACGAGGAGCCCAGGCAAGTGAAGGGACGGAGGTCTCTGGAGACAGTCGGTCTCGCGGAGACACGGAAGCAGAGTACAGTCGAGGAGGAGGCTCCCTTCCCAGCAGATTTATCCAGTGGAGGCAGACGTCCTAAAGGAGGTGAGGAGGGGAAGGATTCCTCTGTATATCAAAGGGAGAATAGAAGGCTAAACACATCAAGCACATAGAGGGCAAAGTGAACTGTGAGGAGAGGACTGTTGGGGACATTAAGAGGCAAAGACAATTAAAAGGGTGATCTATGAGAAGAGGCCTACTGGGGACAATAAAGAACAATGCAGATGTACATATAAGAACGGCAAGCTTAGTCAGTCATCTCCAGGCCCACTAATCGAATGTGGCTGAGGTCCAAGGTCCAGATAAAGGAGTCCTTTCCAGGGTTGGGGCCCTGAAGTACAAGTTGGTGCAACCGCTCACAAAGATACATATCCCATAAATCGCAACCCCCACCTTTTCAAGGACTGTCAAGAGAGAGAGAGAGAGACAGTTGCCCTACCTATTACAAAAGACAGTTTATTGACACTAAAACCCAATAAAGTGTACTGTTTCAACCTAATCTGTTTCAAGAGAGGTCTTTTCCCATCCACATTCTAACAATTTTGTGGCAGCGGCGGAATAGACCGGAACACGATGGAGGAACTAATAAAGACCCTAAGTGAGGGCCAACAGTTGCTGCAGCAGGCCCTAAAACTCCAAAGCCAGCAGGCTCAAGCAGACAGACAAGCTTTCCAGCAAGCGTTGCAGGTCCAGCAGGCCCAGTTGTTGGAAGCTACCAACATGAGAAACCACACACCTGTGCCTACGTCGGTCCTTCAGAAATTTTCCAGTGGCGAAGACCCCGCACACTTCTTTGTCAATTTTGAAAGGGTAGCCAGGAACGCCCAATGGCCTGCCGAGAGGTGCTGTCATTACATCGCACCACTTATGACCGGAGAAATGCAGAGCGCATATCAGGCCGCAAACCCAGCAGGAGACACAGCCTATGCCGACATGAAACGGGTGGTCCTTGAGCGACTTGGACATGACGAAGAAGCATACAGGATCAAATTTCGTGAGGCTAAACTAATGACAGAAGAGACCCCCCGCCAACTTTTTTATCGGATAAAAGAATTAGGGGAAAAGTGGATGCAAACAAGCACCGCAACAACTCATGAAGTGGCCGAGAAAGTCATAATGGAGCAGTTTATCGAGGCTTTATCATTGCCAATGCAGAGATGGGTGAGGCAACATCATAGGCCCACTTTGTTTGAGGCAGTCAATATCACCTGTGCATACCAGAAGGCCGGTCTGGCAAAGCTAATGGTTTACCCCTCCACTCCTAAAGTCAGAGGAAGTCACACGGGTATGAACATCCGACCTGTATCCACCTCTCGTTGGCCAAATTCAATGCTTAAAAAACCTGACTGAGAGGGAGGGAGACTCCGGGCTACTAGTGAAGGCCCGGTGCTGTCCCCGCTCACCAGACCCCCGAGACTCAGCGCAAAGGGGCCACAATGCTTCAAGTGTGGCGATTGGGGTCACTTGGCAAGGCTGTGTCCAAGAAGAGCTAAAGCGGAACCATTGGAGGTGGGGGTCCTTGAGACTGCCAAGGATGTCAACCAATATGAGGCTACTTCAAGCCGGAAGGTCACGTATCCTTATGTTTGTGAAGCCGAGGTCGAGGGGGGACCTGCCAGAGCAATGCTGGATTCAGGGAGCTTACAGACGGTGGTGAACCCCGAGCTGGTAGGTGGAGTCGAGAGGTTGAAAGAAAGAATCTCCATCAGATGTGTGCATGGTGATGTTAAGGAGTACCCAGTCAAAGATATACAGGTTAAGCTAGCTGGGGAACAGATGACTGTGAAAGCAGAATTAATGCCTGCACTGCCGGAACCCTTGTTAATTGGCTCTGATGTACCTGATCTTCCGCGGCTTATTCGAAAGGTCGAGAGTCAGTGGTTAAAGGAGGCTCCCTTCTATGGTCAAGAAGTGATATCACAAGCCAATAAAATGAGAAAAAGCAAAAATCAGAGACGGGGGGAAAAGCAGGCATGGATCACGCAAAACATGTGCCCAGTCGCCATAGACTGGATAATAGATGAACAAGGCGATAGTTTTCACATGGCCCAAGAGCTCGACCCCCTCCTGAAACATGCGAGAGACTCAACAGGACTAGATGCGAGTAGAAAAAGCCCCCATTTTATTAAGGAGAATGGGTTATATTATAGAGTGACAAGTGGCCCTAACCAAGTACCTCTCCGACAATTGTTGGTACCCAGCAAGTATTACCGACCTTTTCTTGAAGTTGCCCATCTGCAAATAGGGGAAGGACATCTAGGAGTGGAGAAGACCACGCAAACAATTTTGGCGAGGTTTTACTGGCCGGGGGTGTATGGGCAAGTAGCACGGTTCTGCCAGCGGTGTTCTGAGTGCCAAAAAAAGAATCGACCAAATATAGTCAAGGCTCCGCTCCAGTCAATGCCGCTGATTTTAGAACCCTTCCAATGAATAGGATTGGATATCGTCGGTCCCTTGGATCCTACCAGTAGAGGGCACAGGTATTTGCTGGTGGTAGCCGACTATGCGACCAGGTACCCCGAAGCTTTTCCCTTACGCTCCACGTCGGCGCAACAGATATGTAGATATGTGATGTCCTTGTTCCGTTTATAGCGAGAGTGGGTATTCCAAAGGAGATAGTGACAGATAGAGGAAGTAACTTCATGTCAGCGGTATTGAAACAGTTATGCGAGACCTTGCACATCCAGCAGCTCAGAACGGCCGTTTACCATCCTCAAACAGACGGCCTGGTTGAGAGATATAACCAGACGATAAAGCAGATGTTGAGGAAGACTGTACAGCCAGCAGAACGAAATTGGGATAGGGTATTACCCTGGATTTTAATGACATTAAGGAATACACCTCAATCCTCAACGGGTTATGTCCCATTTGAACTGTTATTCGGAAGACCAGTGAGGACCCTGTTAGATATCCTAAAAAAAGGATGGGAGGAGTAAGCTCACACAGAGATTTCTCTAACGGAATACGCTTCCGAGTTAAAGGCAAGAGTGGAGAAGCTTCAAGCTGTGGCACGTGAGAATCTGCAACAAGCTGTGGGAAAGCAAGAGCAGTATTACAACCAGAAGTCACGGTTGCATACTTTTCAAGTTGGGGATCAGGTGCTTGTGCTTCTACCCACATCTGAAAACAAAATGTTGGCGTCTTGGAAGGGCCCATACACTGTGGAGAAGGTGTTGGGGCCGGTGAACTATAAGGTGCGCCAACCTGATAGTAAAATCCCTATTCAAACCTACCATGTTAACTTGCTAAAGAAGTGGGTGGAACCAGACATGATGATTGCTATGATAAACATAGAGGAGGGATCAACAGAATATCTACCGACTTCTGAGGCAGCGCTTGCTAAGGAGGCTTTAAATGTCAACCCACAGCTGGAACCTGTTCAAAAAGAGGAATTGTCCAAGTTGCTGGATCTTTATACAGACTTGTTTTCCTCGGTGCCAGGGAGAACGACGTTGACTTGCCATCGCATTCAGACTGATCCAGGTGTCAGAGTACGAATAAGACCATATCGAATTCCAGAGGCCAGGTTGCAAGCTGTAGAGAAAGACGTTCAAGAGATGCTTCGGCTAGGGGTGGTGGAACCTTCACAGTGACTGGTGTTCTCCTCTCGTGATGGTACCGAAGCCAGACGGGAGCATTTGTTTTTGCATGGATTTCCGGCATTTGAACGAGGTATCCAAATTTGATGCATATCCCATGCCAAGAATTGATGACCTGCTAGAGAAACTTGGTGAAGCAAAGTTCCTGACAACAATTGATCTGACCAAAGGCTA
This sequence comes from Ambystoma mexicanum, assembly GCF_040938575.1. Classification (NCBI taxonomy): domain Eukaryota; kingdom Metazoa; phylum Chordata; class Amphibia; order Caudata; family Ambystomatidae; genus Ambystoma; species Ambystoma mexicanum. The sequence goes on from NC_090939.1 coordinate 687,328,163, forward strand.
CTGGCAGATTCCTTTTTTCCCTGAGGTCAAGGAAAAGACTGCTTTCGCTACGCCTAGTGGCTTGTTCCAATTTACCATCCTTCCCTTTGGTCTGCACTGGGCCCCAGCCACTTTCCAAAGGTTGATGAACCACCGGAATAAAGGCTATGAGAGTTATGTGGGGGCATATTTGGACAATATTGTGGTTTATAGCCAAACCTGGGCAGATCACCTAAAACATCTGGGGACAATCTTTCAAAGCCTGAAAGGAGCCGGTTTACACATAAATCCAAAGAAAATGAATGTTGCAAACTCACATACCAGGTATCTGGGGTATTTTGTGGGACAAGGAACCATCAGGCCGCAGCAGGAGAAAGTGGAGGCCATCCAGCAATTACAGTTCCCGACAAATACAAGGCAGGTTAGAGCATTTCTGGGATTTGTGGGTTATTACCGTTTATTCATACCACACTTTTCATCTCCTGCAACTCCCCTAACAAATTTGTTAAGATCTGATGCTCCACCAAAAAGCGAGTGGAGAAATCCTGAAACTGAAAGAGCATTTAAGGCACTCAAGACTGCCCTATCAGTCAAAGCTGTTCTTCACTGCCCCGATTTTAAGGTGCCTTTTTATCTACACACCGACGCTTCGGGGACGGGCTTAGGAGCTGTACTCTTCCAGAACAGAGGGAAGGACGAGCGACCCGTTCTATTTATTAGCAGGAAGTTGATGCCGCATGAAGTGAAGTATGCGACGATAGAGAAAGAATGCCTTGCAGTAAAGTGGGCGATAGAGTCCTTGAGATACTATTTGCTGGGCAGGAAGTTCACCCTAGTTACAGATCATGCGCCACTAGTATGGTTGTCCCGGAACAAAGAGACAAATCCCAGAGCGCTGAGGTGGTTCCTGTCGTTGCAGCCTTATTCGTTCCAGACTGTCCACCAATCTGAAAGCAAAATGTTTCAAGCTGATTTCTTGTCCAGAATACATGCCCTTCCCAAGCGTAAGGGCTTAAGGGAGGGGAAATGTGACAAATCAGGAAGGAAGGCTGCAGATCAGAGCAAATACTCAGAGCCAATTAAGTGATGGTGCAGTCAGTCATCCAGGAAGGCTGAATGGATTGTGATGTCAGCAGCCCATGATGTCATGATGGGAGGGTCTTCCATGGAAAGTCAGGTCTTTGGTCCAATGAGAAATGAAAGATTGGAAAAGAGGTACTTTTCTTGAACAATACTGGTTTTCATTGTTGTTTGTTTTGTGTTTGGACCGGCAGGTAGCTGAAAGTGGCGAGGAGGAAGGAGATTCACACGAAGAAGCGGCCACTTCTGAGTGGGCCTATTAGGAAGAGAGACTGCTTCCCTCAAGTTAAATGCTCCTGTTGAGCACGTTCGGAAAACGTTATACCTTTTACAAGTTAAGTTATTGAATCACCCGACGCAGAGCGGCCTCCGTCAGAGCCTTAAGGACGAAGCCGTAACTTCATCAGAGCCGAAGAACAAAGCCGTAACTGACATTCAGCTGTGCTGCACAACCCAACAGCTGACTGGTGATCGCTCCTGCGCTCCGGCCCCCACCGTTGGAGGGGTGGAGCCTCGCAGTGAGAGAGCCGACGCAGCGCAGCTCCAAAATAATCTGAGAGCAGATCCGTCAGACGACAGCTGACGAGGAGCCCAGGCAAGTAAAGGGACGGAGGTCTCCGGAGACAGTCAGTCTCGCGGAGATGCGGAAGTGGAGTACAGTCGAGGAGGAGGCTCCCTTCCCAGCAGACATATCCAGCGGAGGCAGACGTCCTAAAGGAGGTGAGGAGGGGAAGGATTCCTCTGTACATCAAAGGGAGAATAGAAGGCTAAACGAATCAAGCACATAGAGGGCAAAGTGAACTGTGAGGAGAGGCCTGTTGGGGACATTAAGAGGCAAAGACAATTAAAAGGGTGATCTATGAGAAGAGGCCTACTGGGGACAATAAGGGCCACAGTCTTTTGAAAGAACAATGCAGATGTACATATAAGAACGGCAAGCCTAGTCAGTCATCTCCAGGCCCACTAATCGAATGTGGCTGAGGTCCAAGGTCCAGATAAAGGAGTCCTTTCCGGGGTTGGGGCCCTGAAGTACAAGTTGGTGCAACCGCTCACAAAGATACATATCCCATAAGTCGCAACCCCCACCTTTTCAAGGACTGTCAAGAGAGAGAGAGAGAGCCAGTTGCCCTACCTATTACAAGAGACAGTTTATTGACACTAAAACCCAATAAAGTGTACTGTTTAAACCTAATCTGTTTCAAGAGAGGTCTTTTCCCATCCGCACTCTTACAAGGGGTCATTACGAGTTAGGAGGTAGCCATGCCGCTATTAGCGGCATGGCTACCCCTTACCGGTACAGGGTCTGGGTTCCTTAAATGAGGAATTACCGGGCCATTCCAACCTTGGAGGGCCCTGTAATTCCTCATTCAAGGAGCCCTGACCCGGTACATCCCCATTCCCATAGGGCTCAATGGGAATGGGGAGCATGCTAACAATGGACCCGTTAATAATGGGACCCGCTAAGGATGCCTGGTTTTGCGAGGAGAGTTCGTAATAGGGCGGTAAGGGGTTGACGGCTCCGGCACCTTTACCGGCGCCGTTAAACCCTTACCGCCCAACTCGTAATGACCCCCTTTCTCAGACAAGGGAGCACCGTCAAGCAGAGTGGCGACTGCACAGCCTTTTACCATTTACATCTGCTGTCAGTTGAGTTTAAGCCACACCCTGGACCACGCTGCAGGAATTGTGAGGAATGGGGATTTTAATTATGAACCTTTGGTCAGTTTCAATAAGATTTCAAAAAAGGTTCAGGTAACCCTGTGGATGCTGCATCCTCGCATTGATGGTGGCAAGAAGTCAGATGTGGAGGGCAACCATGAATGTTTCATCTATAGATTTTTTAACCCCTCATACAGCCATAATCTAGTGTCACGAGTGGGGTCGATCAATGTCTCCCCAGAGCATTTGTTTCTGTGCGTGCAGATAAGTGGTGTCTCATCCCAGGCTGATTCATGTTAATATGGTAACTGAAAGGCTATGTCGTTCCCCACAAGGCAGGACTGTGTTTAAAGCGTGCAATATAGATGCCAACTGAATGAGGCCTGACGTCACAGATAAGTCGGCCATAAAAAGGACAGTCGTACTAAAATAGGGCCTCCCCATCTGAGTTTTAGAGAGTAAATATTTCCATCTTCTATCAAGAACTGGCCTATCGGACTGACGTATATAAATATTCAGTGAAAAAACTTTGTTAAAGGGATGTTATGGTTAAGTTGCCCTAATGTAAACTTATCAAATTCAGTGCAAAAACCTTGTTAAAGGGACGTTATAGTTACTTTGCACTAATAATAGCCTATCCATATTATGGTTACAAGTAAAACCGAAAACCCCCAGAAAGTTGCCAGTTATAGTAAGCTAAGCAACCATAACTCGCGCCACAACGGTGCACTGCTAAGACTAACACCCATGACATCATTGATGCAGAGGAGGAAGACGAGGAAGAAGAGAATGAGGTAGTGGAGGTCCCCACTACCTGCTGCCCACGTGAGTCTTGGGTGTGGAGGCTGTTTACCAGTGTTGGTGGTTAGCCCAAGGCTAGTGTGGCCAAGGTACACCGTAATGAGTGCAGCATGCTACTCAGTTGTGGCAAACCTGGGCTGTACAGTTATGGGACTACCTCCATGCAGTGACACCTGAGATCCAGCCACAAAGCAGCAGTTCGGAGGGTCATCCCCTTCAAACAGGGTAGTAGGTTGAGTTCCAGTGCAGCATCCATGACATCTGCTCCTGTCACCACAAGGGACACTCCTGTTATGTTATGTTATGGTCACTTGTAGAGCGCACAGTCGCCCATAAGCATCATGGCACTGGAGAGGCAGGTAGCCAAGACAGAACAAACACACTAAAGCCAGAATGCTGAAAAATCAGAATAGATAGGTTTTTAAAGCTTTACGAAAGAGCAGATAATTAGCCAGCGAAGTCATAAGTATTGGGAGGGTATTCCACAACTGCGCTGTTGCAATCGAGAAAGCCCGACCCCCGACCTAAGTGAGGTGAAAAGAGGGCATGCAGAGCATGCCAGCAGCATCTGACCACAGAGGGCGGTTTGGGACATAGCGCACAAACGTAGCACACAGATACTCAGCTCCCTGACCAAAAAGAGAACAGTGAACAATACATAGTGCTTTAAATTGGATACTCTGGGCTACTGGGAGCCAGTTAAGGGAATGCAGTAAAGGAGAAATATGAGTCCCACAGGGGGTGCCTGTTGCTACCCAGGCCGCCAGATTCTGAAGACGTTGTAGTCAGCCTACCAACACCTTAGGCTGCGCAAGATATAGGGAATTACAGTAGTCCAACCTAGTCAGAATCATGGCAGCTACCACTGGGAGACATAGCGTTGCAGGAATCAGGTGACAAATCTTTCTTAAATTTTCAACTAAAAATGCCCTGTCTGGCATACCGCTGATACCTGAGCGGCCATGGACGGATTGTCTGACATAATCACCCCAAGATTTTTCACCTTGGTGGAGGGCACAGGAAGCGAGCCCACGGAAGAAGGTCAGAATGAAGAAATCCAAAGTAAGGGATCCAGAGGAGAACCCACCACCATCACCTCAGTTTTGTCCCCATTCAATTTCAACCAGTTGTGGCCCATCCACTCCCCCACGGCTGACAGGCACTTATAAAGGCACGCTGACACCTCAGACTGATCAAGGTCAAGACAGATCAGAAGCTGGGTATCGTCAGCATACAAATAGCACCTGATGGCGAAGGAGCAGATGAGGTGCAACAACAAAAAGATAGAAATGTTGAAAAGAATGGGGGACAAAGCGGACCCCTGGGGAACACCGCAACTGAGGTGAGAGGACTTAGACGTAAAGGAGAAAGAGAGAGAGTTTGAGATCTATCAGACAGAAAGGAAATTAACCAAGCCAGTACCTGACCTGAAACACTGATCTGGCCCAGGCAGGAGAGCAGCATTGCATGATCCACGATATCAAAGGCAGCTGAAAGATCTAAAAGAATCAGGGCACCGACACCCCCTTTGTCAACCAGTCTGGCCATATCGCCAGGCACTCCGTGCCCTTGCCTGTACGAAAACCAGACTGGGCCGGGTGAAGGAAACTGGAAGATCCAAGAAAAGAGGACAGAATAGGAGAGACTAGTGATTCCACGAGTTTCATCAGAAAAGGAAGAAGAGAGATAGGCCAAAAATTGGAAGGCAGAGCAGGGTCCAAAGAAGGACAGAGGATTCCTCAAGCAGCCTTGCAGGCCATACGCACTGCATTAGATCCTTACCTTTCAAAGGTCACTGTTTTGTGTGTGTATTGCAGGGGTGAGCAGTTCAGAAGTGGTTACGAGTCTGCGATCCGGGACCACGAAGGAAAGTGCCCCTACCTCAATGAGGCGCACCCAACATCTTCCTCTCTCCATCTGCCCTTTCTTATCCCTGTGGTTGGTGCCCCTTCCCTACCCTGCCTACCCTTCCCTCCCTTGTGTATCGTGTTTAAAAAATCCCCAAAAATATACAAAACTGAAAAATAAAAAATAAAAAGGCTATTTTCAGAGCCACCTTCCACAGTTTAAAAATAGAAGTGTCAATGAAATGATTCAGGGCGCTGGGTATTCCGAGAAGTGAAGTCCGGGGACAGCGAAGTAGTCCACGGACTTCTCAGAAATGTAGGGGGTGACACCATCAAAAACATTGCATTCATTTCCAGGAGAAAGTGGTGGCTCGGAAAAGAGCCTTTTTGGGATTCTTTGTTGTTTGTGAAAGGTTTGAAGTGGACAACACCAGCTGCAAAAATGCTTGCTATAGTTGAAAAAAGGGCTGCAATGCATTTTGGATATTTCGCAAAAAAAAGCTGATTACCAGCATCAATAAGATTAAATGTAATATTTTCATTGTGGAAGGAGGACATGCCAACATCTCTCAAAAAGGCACAAACAGCCTTGTTGACATTGCGCCTCGCTTTCTCCATTTGCAGACCAAATGAAGAAGAGCGCAGCCACATCTGTCTCTGGTCAATGCGAGAAAAAATTACTCGGGAAACATGTCCATGACTTTCCCAAGTTCCTCCTTCATCGCAAACTGCAATGAGATTCGAGTAACATGTCCTACACTGTTCCCTCCACAATAAACAATAATAATGTCTGGCTGATGCTGCATCACCAAAGTGGCACAAAGAGGAAGCAAATCCAGCCACCTTATGCCACGCACTCGATACCGGTGCACATCCACATGAGGGAATCCAAGATGCGCAGCCACTCCACAGTGAGCTGCATACATCTGCAACCAATGTATCACCGAGTCCCCCAAAATCCATACACTCTGCCTCCTGAAAGACACAGCCATATCCATAGCCATCAGCACTCCTCTCAGCAAACAGAGCTTCTGCCACGGTCTCTCCTTGCACATCACACCCAGGAAACCTTATTGACCAATCCCCTGGCCTCCACAGCCCCATTTCTATGCCTGAGAAAATATAAGGGATGCCTGCTTTTTTGTCTGTGGTCTATCAGGCAATTCAATAAAGCTAAAGAAAATTAGACCATCCAGACCAGAGATAACATCCGATTACTCTTTCTATGCCTGCCATCCTCAAAAGCCCCAGATGTGGCACGTGCGATCCACAAACTACCGTGGCATCTGCGGATATATCGTGCAATTCACAGGGGTGAGTAAAGAAATTTCCACAAGGGTAGGAGATTTCTTCTTTAGTGGTGGCTCTGAAAAGAGCCTTTTTTAATAGTTGCTTGAAAATAAACACCTTTTATTTTGTATTTTTGTGGGGAGGTTATCTTCTTTTCCTCCTTACTCTCTTACAGCAACCTCTGCAAAGCATCCCTTAGATTGCGAAAAAAAATGAGCAGTTCTAAGAATGTACAACAAAACGCCATCTGCAGTAAAATAGTACACACTAAGGGAGTCAGTGTTGTCGTTGGAGAAAACAGACATCACAGCATGCTGCAGAACTATACCCATTCTTCTATTCACAAATCACATTCCCAAATATTGCTGGGGATTGTAGACATTGGAGTTGTTCTATTGTGCTCTTGGTAGCATTTCATAAATAACACCTTTGCACCTGGGAAAAGCAGCATTAGTTCCTCCACCAACAACTTCAATACAGGAATAAAACCTGGCTGATATCCCCCAAATGCTCTCCTCCACAGTGCACCACCAAAACATCAGGACTACCAAACGTAGCCATGTTTCTACAAAGAGCAAGCACTGCCTGCAAATTGTGGCCAGGCACACTCCACCATAAAGCCTCCAGACCTCGAAAACCAAGATCTGTAGAAGCACCTCTTGCCTTTGCATACCTTTCCAGATCAGAAAAAAAGCAACTCTCACTATCCATACAATAACTCCAGCCATCTTCACCACACAACCAGCACAGCAATAACAAAGTATTACCCTCCCTTCCTGTAAAGCACACCCATAACACCTGATTGGATAATCCACACAGTACACTCCCATTTCCATGCCAGGCATGCTGAGAAGCCCCAGATGTAGCATGTGTGATCCTTGGACTACCGCAGTGTTCACAGATCCTGTAACACAGGGACAGCCCTTCTTCCCTTTCCACTTCACACTTTGCAGCACTCTCTCATTGGCTACTGGTAAGCAGTCCCACAACCATCCACCAATCGCATCCAAGATCTCTACATCTAACTCCAGCAACTCAGTCCAACACTGCTGATGTACTGTGAACACTCAGAGCACAGGTCTCCTATGATTCGCAAGCACCTGCATTCAAAAATACTGTAAAACTCTCCAAGATTTCTACTTCCAGATTCATCCACATCTACGTCCAGCAACACAAACTACAGGTTTGCATATGCTTTGTAATGCACATAGGAAATTAAAACTGTGTGCATGTTATCAAAGCATAGCAAGTACATATATTCCATGCTTATGAACAGGGTGCCTGCCACTTGCCCTGCATAACCTGCCAAATATTCATACTATCATTTGTACCATCTCCTCACATCAAATGACAGTTACAATGCTGTTTGTTTTCACAGTTTTCTTATACTGCCCACTAGCATAACAGCTGCAAACCACATATCTCAATTTCAACACCAGTATCTGTGATTTTATTTTATTATTTATACCAAACCACATTGGGAACATTTCCACAACACATGCAAGTGCCAGATCCTATGTGAAGTGCCCAGAATCCACACAAAAAATGGGAAACTGCATGTATATTATGAAAGAATGCCAAGCACATGCATTGCACAATTGACAAAGTGCACCATTGGAGGAAAGCAAAGAAATGCATGTGTACATTGGAAGCAGTGCTAGCTGTACATTTGAATATATAACGTCCACAACTGAAAATAATATTTCTGCATTCATGTAGTGAGAATCTGAGTGTGAGAAACTTACCAAAATTCCACACACAGAAGCATTCTCCTTTCCAATCTCTACATCTTTCTGCCCTTTTACTCACTTTACTATGACTTACACTAATCAATTTCCAAAACAAATAGTGCAAAAACATCTCACATACTTCAAGACTGCAGCCCCATTGGGCACAGTTTTCACTGCAGCACTGGCCCCCACACCAACAATGCTAATACTTCCAAGACCCCACTTGTATGAAGTGCTGTACAATTGCACACACACATTAACTCTTCCTGCCAACAAATCCTCCTGCAATCTAAAACAGTGTGTTCTCCTACTGCTATTACTGTACCATTAACCCACATACCCACTAACTTCCTTCTTTTGTAATTGCAGTGAAAAACCACCTGCGAAAAGCCAGTGACGTCTCTGCTGGAAGATAAAACCGAGAAGAAACATACTCTTCACATCCAAAAAAGTAAATGCAGTAGTGTTGTAATGTTCTGCCTGTTACTCAGATAGTGCAGTATTGCTGTTTTGTAGCATAGACACTGTTATCCAAGCCCAAAGCACTTGCTTCACCTTTACACATTGCACCTTACCAGGTCCACTGTTTCTATTATCACCAGAAGACCAGTCTGTAGACACTCACTAGTTTTATGAAAACATTGCAATGTCATCACTTCTTCAAGCACATTACACTCTCATGCACACTGAAGCAAACCTTTCCCATAGGAACACACACACATAGCAGTACGCCTTCCCAACCAAAATGAACAGCCCTTTGCACAATCACACTCCTCCATGTATACCTACCATCATATTCAGACACTCATGCACAGTACACACAAAAATACATTGCGCAACTTTAAAACCCACACTTTCCTTTTTTCTCCAACAGACAGAAGACAATGCCTACCAAAAAGCAACTCTGTAGAAAAAAACGCAGAAGACACGATAAATCTCAAGCCATGCAAAATGCCCATCCACCTCTAGCAGACTTTCTACAAGATGTTCAAACAAAATAGCTAATACAGTCACTAGGCAAAACAGAACCAGGTAGCAGGGAAAAAAGTGTGACTTCTCTTTCAAAGTGTAAAACAAAAGTAAATTTATTAAGATGAATGCAAATTCCAGTAGTGCAAACACTACATCTACCAACGGTAACATAGCCACAAGTAAGCATTCCAAAATATTAATTTTACAAAAAATGTTCCACTATAGAATCCTTCAGAACCTTATAAAAACAGGGGAGAAAGCATGCTCCACCCTCAAAACCTACCGCAGAAAACTGATCCTGGAAGCTCTCATAGACAGTGCAATGCTCCTCAAAAGGAAATTACTTATATTAGTTTTAAACAGAATGAAACCACTAACCAAATTAATTAGTAAACTGCAAAAAGTACTTCGCAACAGACGTAATATCAGCATAGACACCTTTGCAAACGTCTGTGAAGGTGAGTGGATCGACACCACCAGCACAGAGCCATATTTCAATGAAGAGGCATACAAACAAGAGCAAACAAACCCAATTGCCATACATAGCAGTGGGCGAGGGTATGAAAAGGTAGACAATACCATTATGGAAGAAGAAACACTGATTGCAAGAATATCCCCAGCAAGCTTACAATCAACTCTCCGTTCCACTGAACCAATATGTCTGTCTACAAATAGCTGTGCACATCAATGTGTAGAGTGCGAAAACAATCTTTCAAATCTTTGCAGCGGTTCCTCATCAGTATGTGAAAGCCAAAGACAAATTTAAATTAAAATATTACAAACTATGGACTCCTGTCCAGTGCGCAAATACACAGGACTACAAGGGCCTTCATTATCCTGCATTTCTGGACCTGCTTGCAAAAACACCTTCCACCCCATGAAAAAGTTAGAAACACACCATTCTACTATACGAAATCTTGTTCAGAGACTGTACTATGCAAAAAGTCCTGCTTTAGCACTGTACCATGTAAATGGCATTCTCCTGCGTCGTACAGCCAAAGAGCTCCTCGAAGAAATAGACCACATCCAAAGCAAATATTTTGGAACTGAAGAGCACTTACGAAATCCAGTAACTTTAAAAAAGAGTAGCGACAACCTTGCAGATGTCATCCTTCTATTACACATATACAAAAAAGAAATAGCTAAGTTTGTGGATATAATGTACAAAATAGAAGACAATGAGCAATCCCAATGGTTCCAATTAGTTCTCTATCTTATAGCAGAAAACAAATACTAAATTACTAACCCCTCAATACTTTGCACATACTGCACAACTTGACAATAACCAAATGACTTCACGGGCTATTACTAATAACTTGGAAATATTCCCACTGCCAAAACCACTCCAACAGCTTAATATGTATTAGAGCATTATAATCCAAACAGTACACCAATTTTAAGCGATAATATGCCTTCAACCAAAAACAGCGAAGTTGCCTCCCTCTGCATTACTGAAAGGCATTTGTGGCAAAGTAGTTTATTTGCCATTAGGTCTCAAAGAACATGTAGACACTCTAGGAGTGTAACTGCCAATAGCTCAATCTTTTATTATCCTAGTGAAAGGTGTAACTACAAAAGACAACTGTTAGGCAGAATTATATGCAGTACCCTTTGGGAACACCACACACAATTAAGACTACAAGTGTAAGCACAATTTCACCTTTGGTACAAGCCTGTACTACACAGTAAAGTGGTAGCGATGGCTGAGCAGCCAGACTTATTCAAGAGTAAAGTAAGCAGTACAAGAGATTACACAAAGGAAAACAATTACTATGATTCAAGCAAACACTGATTCAAGGTTTCTGAGTAAAAGAATATACATTTATTTACACCATCAGTTATAAAACAGTTCACTATTATAAAGCAGCAGAAAATCAAAGTCTTAAATATACTACACAACACCCAATCAATTCTGGACAAGTTAAGCTCAAATTGAAGTGTGAGCAAAATGGCACTCCAGCAATTTAAAAGGGGAGGAAAGACAAGGTTATGCAAAATCAATACCACCAACATGTCATAAGCAGGGCAATCTAGAAAAGGCTACTACAACTAGGATTCAAGTCAATAGGTCTGGGCCAATGTTAATGGTTCAGAGTCTTTGCAGAGGATCACACAGTTCAAAGTAGTTTGCGGTTAAGTCTTGGCCAAGAGTTCAAAACGAAGTTGGTCGGAAGAAACGTTATTCAAAAGAGAAGAGAAGGACAAGCCTTCGGAGAAGCAAATGATTTCAAGCACTTTCACTGCGGTCGGACGGAACAAATGACCGGATTTGCACAGTACCTTAAATGTAGACGAATGCTTTAGCTGAGGCAGTTGTTCCTGGCAGTTCCTGCAGGATCACGGTTCTTGAAGTGACTGTCGTGGTGGCAAGAAGGAGGACGGCTGGAGGGTCCTGCACTGCCCAGGGAAGAGGCCAGCAGCAGAGCAAAACATCGAATAAAAGGTGTGCTCCTTAAAACCCAAACATGTTCCTTTCCTCCTGGCTGTCTGGTTCACTGCAGCGATGCACAGCAAAGTTGACCAGGAGAGGGAGGCCGGCGTTTGGTGTTTGGTGAGCTGGTTGGTCCCACCAAGCTCAAGGGAAGAAGATTCCTTGCAGTTCTTGTCTGTTGTCGGAGTTTTGGGCGATCACACATTCGTGTCAATCACACAGCAGTGTGGCTGTCCTGTGAGGACATGTGATGACGGAGACTAGATTGCAAACCCAGTCACAAATCAGGTTTTTGATCCTTGAAGTACTGACCAAAGCCAACCCACATGACGATCTGGGCCTGCGGCTCAACAGGAGAGAAACATTTTGGATCGACAGGCTTGGGAGTTTGGTCCCAAACGGTCTCAATGTAGAGATTAATTATCACTGTTATATTTGAATGTATATGTATCTTTTGATGTGATTTGGTTTTCTCTCATTTACCCATATATTGATCCTCTTGTATGTTTTTATGTTGCCTCTTTCACTTCTTGTTACATTACTATGATGGTTTCTTGTGTATACAAGTATTGTTGCCATATGAGTTAAGTAAAGGTACCTAGGTTGCAGATCCCGGACATTCTGTCTGGGACCCAAGGTGACGCCATGTGACGCCACCTCCCGCAACTGGGTTACCTCTCGATTACTGTTGCACCTACCTGACATTGAGACTCTACCTTACATTCAGTTTTCTTTCGTGATTGACTCTTACCGGCTTGCATTAGCCCGTTGAGTATTTCTTTTATGTTCATGTTTTTTTAGATCCAGGATTCCACTCATTTTATTTTCATGATCCGTCTACAGTACTTGGTAATTATGTTCCTTTGCAATTGGACTCTAAATTACTGCATTTGCAGTGATCAATCCCTGTTGCACCGTAACGCGCCAAACATTGACGTGATACGAGTATGAGGCTTTAACAGCACCGCTACCATGACAACGGCGTTACACAGCGTTGCGTTTCATCGACTCGGCATCGGCCGCAGCTCTGCAAGCAGCACAGACACGACAGGTATGCATTACGCAGCTCTTTTTTACTTTTGAGAATCCAGCTCCCCGCGCTGGAATGGTTTATTGACTCATACTCCATAACTATCCACAGAACGTTACATGCGTTCCTGCCCTGTGTTAATCTGGCGTTCTCCCGAACGCACTTTGTGACTACACGTACGGCATTAGTACTGATTCTTTACCTACGGGCTTGACACTCTTCAGGTAAACGGCTTTCTTATTTGATTAGACAGTGACCAGCAAGCAAACTGTCCTTGATTTTGACTTCTCTTCTGTTCTCTTGTCCTTCGGTATTCCAATCCTCACCTGAATCTACCCATGTTTGGTATGTTACTATGTTTATTTTTATTTTATTAAATTGATTGTTTTCACTGATGTACACTGTATATGTTTGCAATAACAGAGACTTGCCCTGCCGAAGGAGAACACTCTCCGAAATGCATTGGCGCAATAAGTCTGTTTAAACAAGAGATGTGCTAACTGCTTCCTCACTAAGAATCAATTAGTGACCTTGCTTGGAAAGAATTATCTTTGATAAAATATTATTCTTTTAAACACAACAAGGACTGCCAATTTTTGAAATTTGCCATGTTCCATTTATATATTAGGTTCTAATAATTTTGAACATTTCAACAATTAATTTCATAACCCAGTTTGGGTACAATGGAGAGCAGCTGTGTGACTGGGTTTGCAATCTAGTCTCCATCCTCACATGTTTTTTGAGTCAGGGTGTCTCCAGACTCATCACAGCCAGCTCCTGGAAAACATTTTGATTTATTACGAAGCAGAGATCTCTTATATATGAATTACTCGACTTGAAGTGAATTTACCAGGTGGTGCTCCCTTACTCTTTGTTTGTCCTGTGAGGACATCCACCTAGCCAATCAAACTAGAGTGTGACTTGGGTCTCGAAGGAGACCCTGTGCAGGGGGCCTAAACCCCCTCCCTCCCATCCTGTCCACCCAGACACTCAGGAGCCAAAGGGCGGCGAACAAAGGAACCAAACCTGGTTTGGCACGCAGAGTAAAACATGAGAAAGACTTTTACAAAAAGAAATGGTGAACCAACATGACCAGAACCAAATAAAAATAAAAGCGGTCCAGTGGGTTAGAGTTTGAGGCTACCACCATAACCTCTAATGTTACCAAGGCTATTTTCATAGCTCGCGGTAGGATAAAAATGGTAGATACCACTGCCACCAGCCAAATCTTAGAGAAAGGGGAACATACAAATGCCCCATGAGAACTATTAACCCCTCCAGTACTCTATTGGAACATAGTTTGTACTGGGTCTGTAAATTAAAAAAGACTAGTAAAGTCAATGGCAACTTTACATGTTCTGGGAGACAGTAGTCAGTCCCAGAAAATGGAGTCTAAAGTGGGAAGTCTGAAAAGACAACCCTGTGTCACTGCACTGGAGGTGCTGTGTGACACCCAGTAAAAAGATGATGCCTATGGAGTGGGTGAGACTCCATAGCCCATGATAAAAATGTACAACACACAGCAAAACACATGTAAGAGTGGGGAAAAAAGGCTCACACTCTTACCAGGTAAAAAGATTAAACCCTAGAAATCCAGCAAAGCTGCTGAGGGACTCAAAAGGTAAGGGAAATTAGCCATTCTGGAGAATTCTCCCTAACAACAACTAGTAGACTTAAACAAAGTTAGAGAAGCCCTGTAATATCTTAAAGACAACAATGAAAACTACAAAGAAATAAACATTGAAGAAAACCTGAGAGAAACCACCAAAATAATTCAGTATTCCTCATCAGCTGGCCAATTTGAACTACTAGAACCTACTACAGCCTCCAATATTTTAGACCAGTATACAATTCCCCCACTGCACTCCAAAGACACCATAGACGATGCACTAGAAACATATCAAATGTGACAAGCCAAAGGATCTCCAATCAGCATATGGGAAAAAAGTATAGAAGCACAAGCCTTTCCTCTACTGTTTCCTACTGGAAAAGGTGCAAGCTACAATGAAAGATGCACACAAATAACAGCATCAGAATACTGCTCTTTACGAATGTATTCTGAAGATCCCATATTCAGACAAAACGTTGAATACATAGTCAACCTCCTCTTTGAAAGTGAAATAGCAACTCTATGTTATAAAGTTGCACACTAATTGAAAACAGGTTCCAATTTTATAAATATATCTGCTATGCAGCTACTTCAAAAGGTGCAAGAGAAAGATGAAGTTTTACAGTCAAGTATTACAAATCACTTGGCAAACATGTGTGGGATGAAAGAATACTGGTTTCGATGTCACACAGATGTACAGTGTATGCTACGCAAACTTGACCCACCCACATGGTTTGTCACTTTATGTCGTGCAGAGTATGCATGGGAAGATTTGCACGATTTCCTATGCATAGCAAACGAAAACAAAGCATGAATAGACATGAAAAACCAGGAGAACTCTGCTCTCTCAAACCTGTAAATGTATCAAGGTACTTCCATCATCGCTTTATTGACATGCTACACTTCATTTGTAATAAAACAATCTCTCCCCTCGGAAAAGTAGAACACTTCTTTTAGAGAAAAGAATATCAAGCCAGAAGAGCACCACACATCCACATGCTTTTGTGGATTAAAGATGCTCCGCAATTTGATCAGGACAGTGATGCCACTGTTTTGCAGTTCATTCACAAATATGTCACTTGTGAAGTCCATTCAGAAAGTACACATAGTGACATACTTGAGCAAATCTTGCAGTTTCAAAGACAAAAGTGTGGCAAGTATTGTTGGTGCAAATATAAAAACAAAGGCAAATACTACACCAAATGCTGCTTTGGTTTCCCTAGACCAGTTATAGCAAAAGGCAAGCAAACAGTGTCATATCTTCTGTTAGACACAGTGTGAAAAGCAAATCGCCTAAGAACACATACTGTATAAAAAGAACCGAAGCATCAAAGTACATCAATGATTACAAAGCAATCATTACCTTGTATGGAATCCAAACATAGATGTTAAGTACATTGCAGACAATTCCACTGCAGTTCAACAATATGTCACATCCTACTTAACCAAAGCAGAGAAAACAGAGCTGAAAGACCTCTGGGATGACTTATCATCTGACAAAACACTGCCATAAAAATGGTACAGCTTTGGCATAAAAATTATCTTGCATAGAGAATGTGGCTGCTATGAAGCCACAGACCATTTAACCGGCACCGCCTTGTATGGGAAATCTGAAAACATAGTCTGGCTAAGCCTTGGTCCTGCTGCATCCAGAAAAAATGTTCTCAAATCGTACCAAGACATAGAAACAATAGCAAAAACCGATCCCAACAGCCAGGACATTTTGAAAAACAACTTATTGGGCACATACTACCCAAACAGGAGTACTGCTCTAGAAACCATGTGCCTATACCACATAGCCCAAAACTTCTCATACAAAAATAATATCAAACCAGGTGAGAAAAAAGGTAAATACATAGTCAAAGGTTGTGAGGGCAGCCTGGTTAAACTTACCAAATGCAGCCTGATTAATCATATGAGGGTATCATTAAAAACTCCTCAACATAGAGAACTGTACTACATGTCCCTACTGCAACTTCCGAAACCATGGAGAAAAGAAGAATATGTATTGGACACCCATGCCTCCTATGAAGATTCTTTCAATGAATGTGAAAGCACTATAACAGATAAAGGGGGTCATTACAAGGTTGGCAGTAAGGGGTTAAATGCGCCGGTAAAGGTGCCAGAGCCGTCAACCCCTTACCGCCGCATTACAAGGTCCTTTAGCGGGTCCCACTAAGGGCGCCTTGTTTTACCAGGTGCCCTTAAACGTCTTGGGGTTATCGGTGCACACTAATAATTCAAGATCAACTTTCCATTATTGGATTTTTTGGTTTCTAGACTTTTTCATGTGCAGGGGAGAAAAGATGGTCTTGGCACAAGACCAGTATTGCACAAAATAGGAAGAGTAAGAGGATCCAGATTGGGATCCCTCCCGTCCCCTGAACACTATGTAATGTTGTCAAAAAGACATTCAAATGTTCAAAATAGAATTACTCATTAAAGCACATTCAATTATAACTAATGATAGTCTCAATTTTGAAAAAAGTAGAAGCATTTAATAAAGGAAGAACAAAACAAAAATGTTTTCCTTATTACAGTAGATTGTAAGTATTTCGGCATTAAACGCAAAGAAAAGAAAAGCATCCGTCAATTCAATGTTCTTGGCTGAACCGTTTTGAGGTAATTTCTTCTTCTTCTTGAGCCTATTTGAAATGGGACACATTTAAGACAAATATGGCAAAAAAAAAGAAATACAGGGAGAGAAAAAAATGGGGTAGAACCCATGAGTAAGTTTTACATGGTTATGTTAAATAAACATTATAGAGCAGATAATGGGGGATAATACCCAGCGGTGATGGTTAAATACAAACAGTACAGAATACTTGAGTAGTTGTTAAGTGAGCTGCTATACATTTTATGGGCGGTAATACCAGTGTTCAGTATCCTGCTATTTTTAGACACTAAAGTGTCTTAAGGGAGCCCGGTAAGCACCAATGTGTCGAGCATGAGTTCACTAATATGTTAAAATTAGGACAACAGTATTCCATTGTATGCAGGAATGATCCGTGCTCAATTTGAGTAAAAACTCACTTGTGTGGTTATCAGGCAGTTGCACAATTTGTAAAGAAAACTCGTAGCTGAAAGTGCCTTGCACAGCGTATCTGAACACTTCTATATTTTCATGATGATAAGACGCTGCGAGCGAATTCTAAAAAATGGGAAAGCAAATATACACTATGTAATGTAGATCTGGCAAAAGATGATATTAAGATAAATAATCTAACTAAGTGTAAAGTACCTGGTACAGGTCAATGTATACCCCGAAAGCGCATCGGCCCAGAGCGTGTTGGTTGTTATGGGAGGGAGGCGTCAGTCAAAAGTTGAAATACAGGTCGCCAGCGTTCATACAAGGATCTTGTTAATGTTCATTGACTCTTGGTCAGTATCTGTGCTGGTAAAAGAGACGGGATTCAATACTACAAGATCCGCAGTGCTGAGTCTCTCTAAACAATGTGTGTTAGATAAATGAATACCTGTCTGCAAGAGCAGGCGCTGTGTCTTGTGGAGCTGCACTCCTGGAAAGCTTGGCGGTAGCCATGGTAATGGAAGTCAATGGACCTCGTGTTGGTGGCCGCCATGTTGGACCAGTAAAATAAGTAACTAGGAAAGTCATGGAGACAGAAAATTGACTAAACGCTATGTGTGGCCAAAATGGATTCCATGTTGGAGTGGATATTCAGAAAAGGCTATGAGTGCAGAAACTGAAAGGTTCAGACTTGTGCTCACGATTGGTGTGGAGCAGTGCCCTTTTACATTTATTGATTTTTACATACCATAAATTCTGTATATACCGGGACCCGCTAAAGGACCAGCATGCTAACAACAGGCCTGTTGCTAACGGGCCCGTTGTTAGCATGGGCCCCATTCCCATTGAGCCCTATGGGGGCTCAATGGGAATGGGGATGTGTTCCCTGAATGGGGAAATACTGGGTCCTCCAAGGTTGGAATGGCCCGGTATTTCCCCATTCAGGGAACCCAGACCCGGTATGCGGTATGGGGGTAGCCATGCCGCAAATAGCGGCATGGCTACCTCCAACCTTGTAATGACCCCCACAAACTTTACACAGTACAAAAACATGTTGGACAATGAATGCCAACAAGAAGAAGAACTTCAAGCACAACTAAATGTAGACACTCCTGAGAGCAGTCAACCTTTTCTTACAGGAAGCCAAGAACCACTTGGACAGCCACTCATGGCAAATGAGGCAGAATTAGCAATGACTGAAGTAGAAAACACCATGGGCCTCATTACGACCCTGGCGATTAGTGTTTAACGGCGCCGTAAAAGGCTGCGGCGCTGTTATACACTTAGCGCCTTACTACGAGGTCCCTTTGCGGGACCCGACCTGAACGGCTGGTCTAGACCAGCCATTAAAGTAGGGACCTGCAAAGGGACCTTGGTGCTAAGTACGGTACCGCAATTTGCGATACCGTACTTAGCGCCTTCCCCATTCCCATAGAGCCCTATGGGGCGAAAATGGGAATGGGGAAGCGCCATGGTTCAATGGGGAATTACCGCCCCGCCAACCTTGGAATGGGGTGGTAATTCCCCATTAAACCATGGCGGACCCGTTACAACACCGCCACCAACCATGGTGCTAATAGCGCTATGGTTTAGCGCCGGTGTTGTAATGAGGGCCCATGTGTCAGTATGACCAATATGCAGAAATATGCAGAAAACTTTGCTGAAGTCACAACTAAACAATGAACATCGTATCATTTTCCTAGAAGCAACTAAAGAAATTGAACATGGTGTACAGCACGAAACTAAATGTGTACCTGTCAAAACTATAAACCTGTACTCCTGTATGTAAGTGGTCAAGCTGGTTCAGGCAAAACATTCTTAATCAAAATCATCAGCAAGTTACTCCAACAATTGACAAACAACAAGCTTTCAGCTGTTGTAACTGCCACCACAGGTTTAGCTACCTACAACATAGGTGGTGTTACTTTACACCGATTGCTCCTCCTTCCAGTAGAACACCAAAACAAATTAGACTACTACAAACTTACAGCAGAAGCTGAGCTACGCAGAGTTTTGAAACACATGAAAACGCTCCTAATAGATGAGGTGAGCATGGTCTACAACCTAATGTTGGCTTTGATTCACCTCAGATTTCAAGACGCACTTAAAACAGACTAAGAAGAACTCTTTGGAGGAAAACATATAATTGTTTTTGGAGATATTCTTCAATTAACACCAGGGAAAGTTGAACCTATTTTTAAAACCTTTCAGACACAAACTGTGCCGTAAAACACTCGGCAGCATAGGAAATGTAAATCTCTGCGAACATTTCCATTACACATAACTAACTGAATACAAGCGTCAGTCTACAGACCTCACATATGCCAACATTTTGAAAAGCATTCAGATTGGTGCGCATCCATGAGCTATACGGGCATAACACATGTGCTACTGATTTCATGGAATAATTAGCACACAAAATGTAAACTGTATGTCCTTAATGACAACCCTACCAAGCTGTGCACAATTCAATGAAACAATGTTGAAAAAAGAAATGCAACCTCCAGTGCAAATTTACTCCACAGACAAACTGGATGTGCATGGTATGACAGTACCTATGTGTCAACAAGCCACAGCATGACTAAATACCTAACACAGCTGGTTTGGAGAAAATGTTTACATTTTGTTTAAACTGTAGAGTAATGCTAAAGCATAACCTTGACGTGGAGAAAGGTTTAGTTAATGGAGCACTTGGTACAGTTGTTGGCTTCCAGACATACCCACATGACAACAGCATTCAGTTTGTCAACATTAACTTTGACAAACTTTTAGAAGTTAAAAGGATAGGATGCTCAACAGCCCGATTCCTTCTTTTCAAAGACATGTATGCACGCAGAGAACAGTTTTCTCTGTCTCTAGCATACACAGTCACTATTCATAAATCGCAAGGTCTAAGCCTAGATCAAGCATTGATTGACATTGGCAGCACAGTCTTTAAAGAAGGCATGAGTTACCTAGCACTGTCACGCCTACGTACACTTGAAGGACTATTTCTAGTCAATTTTGATGCAAGTAAAGTCAAGGCTGACATTCCTTGCATCGTAAAGTACAACAGACTATGTGCACTCTACACATCCCATCTCAAAATGTAACCTGTTCCTCAAAAAGGCCAACTTTGTAAAAGAAAACTAGTGCAAATACAACTTATACATGAGCTCCCAACAGTACCAGCAAAGAAATTGAAAGCAGCTGATACTCCATTAATTCCCACAACCACAGAAAGATTTGTACTGAAAAGGCAAATACATACAAACTGCACAAACAAAGATAACTACCACTTCAAAGAAACCATGTGGACTTCCATCACATGACTCAGACACAGTACTGTCTGGCCCATTCAAATTTTCCAATGCAACTGGTGTAAATTGATATGCAAATGTAGCAATCAATGTTCTATTCCAATTGCCAAATGACACTATTGGGTGCCTCTAGTTATGCAGGGTTCGTCCTGGCCACAGTATTATGAAACAATAAAGGAACAATACCCCAAGTTGCATTAACACTTCTCGTGAGAGACCCAGTGTGGAATACAACAGGGGGTGCCCCAACTTGCAGATTGCATACAAAGAGGAAAGAAGGATAAGATGAAGTTCTTTATCCAACTACCTAAAATCACTCTAATGCTAGGTTGCGCTAGTATGCCAATTATCTAAAAGCAGACAGAAAACGGAATGGAACTTTACCACAATTCTAGTATGCAACTGCTGGTAAGGATTTTCGAGCTGGGGCAATCTCCTGTTGGGAAGAGACTTCAACCACACTGTGTATGGAGCGCAATGTGGGACGTGACAAGCAGTATTAGAAACAGTGTTAAAATACACAACACTAGGTCAGTCTACTTATGGTAACAATAATTTTAATGACCTGTAGACGCAATCTAATGTGTATTGAGGATATAAAAGATAATCAAAGTTATCGATTTAATCAGAAGGGTTTTTAATGGCCGAAGGTATTTTTTTGAACATTTGAATTGTTCACACTGATGTTTCTGTCATGACACTGTTGAGGAAGACAAATAAAGGGCTTCCTCACACTTAGGGGGATGCCTCTGAGAGAGGTGCCCGCTCAGTGTAGAAGCAAGAGCATGTGATTCCTATCAGTTCTTAGTCTACCGGTTTCAGTGGTATTTAAATAGATTTACCCACTTTCTTCAGGACAGTCTTCATATAACTACATATACGTAAAGGATTTAAAGGATTTAAAGGATGGATCTTGTGAAACTTCAACGATCCTTGTCATTACCGCCGTAAAACACGTGAACAGGTAGGTGACCCTGTAATGAATAAAACAATACCAGGGTCACACTTGAGTTCCAAGACTAAATTCATTAGAATATAGAAACTGTGCTAAATATCGCATGTTTCAACACACACCATCTGAATAATATATCATACTTTCACACTGGTTCAAAACTCTATTGTGACAGTTTAATGATCAATGTCTGTCAACTTGTTCATTCTTAGGGACTAATCCGAAATGTGGGATCTCATCAACATGCTGTAACACTTACTATGGGATTGTCTCCATCCATGACTTTATAGTACACAATTTGTGTTTAGAAGAAGACATGCGTATGCACCCTTCACTGTTTACAGGTGCATTATACTGATTACATGTGGCAAAAGAAAGTTCCCCTTAGGGGCTACATTGTGATAATTAAATTAAATGAGAAACGGATCTGTATGTAGCTCACAAATCCATGTAGGTTATTTCACCTACCTGTTTGTGTTAGATACGCGTATGTTCCAAAGTAAATGCAGCAGCGTAGATTCTTATCGGCTGATTGTCTTTGTTGATCAGCCATTTGTCTATTTGAACGCTGTTGTCTGCTCGCAGGCGCAAAAAGAGCAACCCTAAATAAGGAGATGAGGTGCCCGTTAGAAGAGGGAATCCCTAACTCGCCTGTATTCCACACTGTTTCTCTCACTATTGCAATTGCCACCAATTGTTCAAAGGATTTACTTAAACGGCGCAAACCAGTTGTGTTTGCAAATGCTACTCCTTCACAGAAATGCAACAAACAATCCTGAGAATTTACAGTGTCTCAGGAATAAGGCAGGAATTGGATTACTGTGCAGGAATGGTGAGATTCACTATAAACACACAAGAAGATCCACAATAATTTGTAATGTACTTACTGCAAGTACTGGAAAGCGAAAACATACCAATAAATGAAATCTTCCAGATTTCATACATGTGGAAACATACATGCACTCCCTTCAGCCATGTGGTGCAGGAACAAGTCCCTAACGAGCGCTTTGTGTATGTATCTATACCTACCTGTGAATCCATTCCATTTCAGCAGCTAGGACAAAATGCAGTCTTACACACCAACACACTCTACTAAATAGTATTTTTCCACCAAGTTTCACCGCGCTGTCCGCGGATGTCCACGAATCCAAGATGGCGGGGGTTCCCGAAAATCTGACGCACTTCACACTCTTCACCGTCCAATCAGCGAACACGTTGCATGTCCGCGGACATGATGTAAGCCGGTTGGCCAATCATGACACTGTCCGCGGAGCAAACAGGGAAGTGTGTCCGCGGACCGGACATAGATATCACTCATTTTTTGTGACCTAGTTTTTGGTCATTTTAAAAAAAACTACTGGACAGATTTTCACCAAATGTGCAAAAGCACGCTTTTGGGACAAAGCCGCTGCTCCTGGTCCAAATTTGGTGAAAATCCATCCTGCGGTTTGGGCTGTAGGCGTGAGCAAAGTTTTTTCACCATTCAGTTGATGGGAAAAAAATAAGTTTTGGGACCCCTCTTATAACTTTGCCCCCCTTGGACCAAACCTCACCAACCTTTGCAAAAAACATCAGAGTGGCCCATATACTGATTTTGCAAAGTTTGGTGAGGATTTGTCCGGGGAGAGCGAAGTTATAAGCCACCCAAAAAGGGCTGTTCCTATGGAAACAGCAACTTAACCATAACTACACAGCCACTATTGTGGCTGTGTAATTATACTGCAGCAACAGCCGCCCTATTGTTAAGGTGAGTTGGCTTTCCATAAGAACTGCTTAAAATTCTATTGTTAATAACTTTTGATTCGAGTAACGGATTTTACCGAAACTTTGAAACTGATTAGGGACACCTCGCCCCCTCCCCCTCAGACTGCAAAGTGCTGTAAAGATATGTTACAAAATAAGAAGGTTACTAAGAAGACAAACATTTTTTTTTCCAAAGTTGTGTCCTACTTCCCATTCATTTTCCCATAGACAAACAAGGTACATTTTTGACATAGTGCACAGCCCAAACTCGCTGGACGGATTTGGACCAGGTCTGAAACAGCTTGGACACAAAGCGTTGGCTCGCGATCCATGCATGGTTTGGGGTTATTCCAGGCAGTCATTATTTAAATATTTGATGTAGATGGTGGTGCCCCCTTCTCAAAAGTGGATAGTTACATCTCCCATGGTGCATTGCAGGATCATGCTTTTCAGAAATGAAAAAGCCACCATCTTATTTTTCAATCGATGCGAGAGATAACCGCAGCTACAGCTGAGGATATGGAAAAATGAAACGCAGGAAAAAAGCTATTTACCAGTCACAAAACATGCAAATGCCATCAGGCTAGATGTGGGGGGTGGCTAGAGGGCACCAAGTGAGATTTGGGAGTTGGATGGGGTCTAGGAACTGAGTTTGCAACACAAAGCTTTTTGTAGCTCACCTACAGCTGCCATCTCAAAGCAAACTGCATTACAAAAACAGTGTGATTTGTGAGGGGAAAGGGAGAGGATAGAGAAGGTGAGGAGGCCCTCAGGGGAGTGGAGGGTAGCTGCCACAGATGAGTGGGCACTTGGTGATAGCCTGGGGGGGCAGGAAAGCATTTTTTAGAGCCATTTTACGATATTCATGGATATATTGAACTACAGATAACCGAGGGTATGTGGAGTTCAGTAGCGCAGTTACTGTTTTTTTGGAACAATATTTACAGTTATAGTGACATCGAGGTGACAAATCACGGGCCATGGCCAAAGGCCATGGACATTGGCACGATTGGCAACCAGGACTCCCATCCATGCAGTAACAAGGACAGACCCTGCTTAGCTTCAAAGCGAGGAAGGGGCCAGCATCCCCAGGCCATGTTGTCAAATAAATGACCCAACGTTACAAGACCACTTAGAGAAACGGCACAGCCCTTTCTGTGCTTTGAAGTTAAGCAGGTTCAGTCCTGCTTTGAAGCTAAGCAGGTTTAGTCCCGGTTACTGCATGGATGGGTGACCAAATGGGCATTCAAATAATTTATTTTTTTAAACCGTGCTACTGTCAGTCCTTGAAAGTCTTGCACTCAGAGACAATTGTTTGCCTTTTGCTAAACTGCATTCTGGTATTTGTACTCTCACAGTCAAGATAGGGGCAATATTGCCACAACTGTACACATTTTGCCTAACAAATCTTATAAGGGTTTATATATTTGAGTGACACTATGGTATGTGTACTTTTCAAGTTAGCTTTATAAAGCAGAGTATTGTTGAAAGACAGACATGGAGGTGAAGAGGGGAAATGATGAGAGGGGAAGTAAGTCATGAGTACTTGCCCACAATGTGGCAAGAGAGTTTGAAATCCTGGACACTGGTGCAATTATTTTCACCTGATTGTGGCTGCTTTTGAGGGCAAAAGTAAAGGACACTTATGGGTGGACCGTATAAACTTTTTTTCAGAAGGAGGGCCCAACACATGGGGGTTCTTGAGGTTGGCAA
This sequence comes from Ambystoma mexicanum, assembly GCF_040938575.1. NCBI lineage: Eukaryota > Metazoa > Chordata > Amphibia > Caudata > Ambystomatidae > Ambystoma > Ambystoma mexicanum. The sequence goes on from NC_090939.1 coordinate 687,353,326, forward strand.
GCTTGCTCCAGTATTTGGCTACCAGAATTTTACTCAGGTTGTCAAGTTCCCAGTGCAGACGCTTACCCACAAGACCACAAACACTTGTTTTGTATTGGGATTTTGTTTACCAGGGAAAATTTCATGACAGATTGCTGGGTTTAAAAGGTGAGCACCTTTTATACTTTGCCAACATATTTATTGGAACATTTCCTCCCTCAGGTTATTTTTCTGGTGTTCATTACTTTTTTAAAAAGTCCAATACTATTTTGTCTTCCAAGGGGAAGGTCAAAATGAACTACATTTCTATATTTCACTTTAAGATATATGTTCATTACTATGCGTATATATATGGGTGCCAGCTTTAGATTTTTGCAATGGGTGCAGAAAGTGCCTGAGCATATGTTATTCTTGCAGCCAGTCATGTTTTTCCTGTTTCCATGCTGCTGGTTAGTTGGGGTTGTGCGATGTATCACAACAGTCACCAAGAAACCGCCCTAAAACAAGAGGCTTGGAGCGCACTGCTTAACCAAACTGTGCGGTCCATGGCAAATAATTTAATCTCACTGCGCATTGCCTAAAAACATTGTGAGTTTTCAAAGCCTGCAATCTTTCATACAGAACAATACCACTGTCAAAACAGGACAAAATCAGTTTGTGATTGATGAACGTCTTTGAGCGATGGGTGGAAAATGTTTTAAAATATAGAGTGGCCATGCCCACCGGTCATGAACAAAGACCATGGCTAGTGGTTTGGTAGTGTTTGGCCATGCCCACCAGCCACACCCGAATGCCATGGCTAGTGGTCTGGTAGCGTTTTAAAAGGCCCACTGACAATGTGCGAAGACCATGCTAGTGGTCTGAGAGCATTCTATAGATCTATGGAATTACAAAACCCTAGAAATGTAGGTAAAACACTTTAGTTGCAGGGACATTAAGGTGAGCAATACGGAACTGTGCGAAATGACTGAAATAAAAGGTCAGCAAAATGCATACCACCAAATGTTCGAACACCAAAAGTTCGAACCTTTGGTGGCATGCATTTTAGGTAAGTAAAAAAGAAAAAAAGACTGTGGGGGCTGCGGGGCTGCCCCTGCAACACCCCGCTCACCATACTTATACAGTATAGTGAGCCAGGGTTGGGGGGGACTCTCCGAATGAACAGCCTACAAAGGGGAAAAAAAACACAATGATTTCCCAATCCACCCCACACTGACATGCCTATCTTAAGACACAAAACCAATAGTCAACTATGTACATCAACACATGTCCGTCACACACACACACACTGGTTGGCATTGATTGTGTAAACTCACATTTTCACATGCATCAACCCAATGAGCGAATCCCACACATGGAACTAAAATATGAAAATGGATTATGTAAAAAAAAAAAATCAATGACATGAAAGCATAAAAAAACAGTGAACATGAAATGAAAAGCATGTGCAAAAGATGAGTAAATGAAAAGTATAACCAATCCAAACAAATCCGAAAGAAAAATAGTCCAAACTCTCCCTCCAACAACGCAAATCCGAAGGAAACGTAAAAAGAAAAATCCATTGATCCATGGTGAAATCAAATGAAAAAGGTCAAAATAATCCATTGTCCAACTATGTACAATCCATTGTCAAGGGTCCATGAGCCCAACGAAAGAAATTAAACCTACCTAATAAACTACCTAATAAAAAAACTATATACAAATGTGTGTGGCATAGTCCATTCACCACAAATCAAAGAAAAAGCAAAAGGAAACCTAACTCTAAAAACTATTTACAATGGCAGCGGGCTAGTCCGAAGGCTCACTTTTTGATGTCCCGGGCCAGGGCATCATCGAACTCCCGCTCAATGTCCTGGAGGCGGTCCTCTTCCATGGCCCAGAGGGTTCGCAGGGACGATGACATGTTCACCTCCCACTCCCTGCGAATTGCCTCGAGGCACTCGGCCCGCCTCAGTGCCCTCCGCATGGAGTTCTCCGCCATGACCATTGTGAGCCGTGCCTCTTCCGCCCACTGCCGCTCCGCATCTATGGCGTGGCCCAACCGCTGCCACACGGAAGACACTTGAAATCCTGGGGCCTCCTGCCCTCTGGCCGATGCCTGCCCCTCCGATGTTGAAGGCCCCGAGCCATCATTGCTCCCACCATGTTGCTGCTGCTGCTGTGCCTGCGCCCTGGCTCTTGCTGCCTGCACGTCCTCCTCCGGCTGGGGTGCAGTTGTCGTGGTGGCCACCCCTGCTGCACGTACGACTCCCGACTGTGGCAGGGATGTGTCCTCCACCAGCCTGGGCGCTGGGTCAGAGGCAGCTCCACAGGGTACCCAGGTGATACATGGGTGGGAAGATGGCATGGAGGACGACTGGCGCGTAGGGGGTTCAGGTGAAGAGGGGGTCGCAAGAAGGTCCAGCACACAGAGGAATCCAGCACCAGTGACCCGTCCCAGCAGGTCAACGTGGTCAAAGAGGCATCCGAGATGACGTGCAATCTCTTCACGAAAAGACCGCAGGTCACCTCGCATGCCCCGTTGACGCAACGCTATCCCGGCCAGGACAGGCTCAACACGGTCCCGGATGGCCACGTCCGCAGGGAGAGGAAGGCCAGTTGTTGTGTGCTCATCCCCTCCCTGAAAACGGGTCTGGACGTAGGCATCCCTGCTGGTGCCAGTTGATGCAGTGACAGGATCAGGGACAGGATTGCACACAGGCACCTCTGCGGCGGCCTGTGCTGCCTCCTGTCCCTGCCCCTGCACTGCACCACTAGCACCAGTGGAATCCCCACCTCCAGACCCCGTGTGTGTCCCTTCCGCAGCCTCTTCCTCCACCAAACCCCCCACCAATCTGGATGATTCCGTGCCATCTTCCTCCGTTGGACCCTGTGGGGTCTCAGCTGCCCCTTCTGCTGCCGAGGAGTCCACCTTCAACCTCGACTCTTGGACCTACCCTCGGCAACTGCGGCCTGGGATGCAGCACCAGACTCCTCACTCCCCGACGAGATGACAATCTGGGAGGGGAGCCGGGCCTTGCGTCTCCGGCTGGTGGTGCGATCCCTGCCCCTGTGCTCCACAGCACCCTCTCTGCCCTCTTCATCAGTTGACGCTGCAGACAGGGAGAGATAAAACACAGACATGAGGGCACTGTACAATGGACTGATACACACATGACAGTTGCACATGAGTGGCAGTGTCAAACTTCAGACATGGCATCACACTCCACGACACACATGTCATTTCAACTCACACACATGAGCATTTCCACAGAAATATTGCACCAGGCAGCACCATCCATACACATACAACAGCATGAACAGCCGAAGGGGAGCCTGACATCACATGAAACACAGGGAATGCACTAGACATGCACACACGCCACCACATTTACATGCATGTCTACATCTCCTCCAACTGTCGCAGTGATGCAATCGCCATACATGTCACATCTGGCATTCAGCCTTCTACATATCAGTGTCACGTGCATCCATGGTGCATCACAGTTGCACACTTGTCAAATACACACACATGCACATGTACACAGTGCAGATACATGCAGCAGGAACCACCATCCATGTGTGACACCACAACCATGCCAACATACATACACAGAAAATCAAACATGTGTGCTCCCACACCTGCATTTGCACAGCATGCTTACCAAAACATACACCATTGAAGTGTCTCACACCTAAGAGGACTCACATGTGGCAGCCTCACGCCCCTGTTCATACACATCCCTGCATGGCCCTACGAAAACACATGTGCAACCTGCACACTACTGGCACACCACCACACGCACAGGGTCCAATCAGTATGCATGTACACTTACCGCTCGACTCCAGACGGGTCTGCCTCTCAAGGACCTGGACGTGGAGCGCTGGGCATATGTGTTCCAGGACCCTCATTTTGTGGTCGGACAGGTGGCCCCGGCGCCCCTTGGCATCCGCTGCCTTCAAGAGGCGCCGGGCCTTGTTCAGGGTCCTGGACCTGACGTCCTCCCAGCACTTCTTGACATGTTGTAAGTCGTGGACTGCCACCCCCTCCCCGTTGTTGGCAGTCACGATGTCCATCCAGATCCTGGTCCGTCCTTCATTGTCGGCGCACAAACTTCCAAAGAGGGCATCATACTGCCCCAACCCACCCCTGGTTGACGTGCAGGCAGCAAATAGCAGGGCACGTGGGCAGCAGGCAGTCAGGCAGCAGCAGATGGCAGGTGGGAGCATGCTCGGGGCTCTGGGGGGCAGTAATTCGGCCTTCTGGGCAGGAGCGTGGTCTTCCGTGTGTTGTTGTATGGCCAGCTTGATACGGAGTGATTTGGCACATGAAAATCGTGCACGTCAGCGCGTAATTCAAGGAAAGGCCCTTCGCGTGTAAGCGCATCGGCACACGTACGCGGTTTCATTGGACCAAAGGCCCTTAGCGGTAAAGCACTTCTGAGACGTGACTCGCGCGAGCGTTTCCCTCGTGATGTGGGCAAAGTGGTTCAGCACGCGTGAAAAAACTGCACGTCCGCGTGTGAATGCATGTAATCCGAGGAAAGGGCCTACGCGCGTAAGTGACGTGACGCGCGCGGGCGTTTCCATCAACACGGGTGCATGTTCATTGTACACATCCAAAAACTGCACGTCCGAGTGTCAGCTCGTGTAATTGGAGGAAAGGGCCTTAGCGTGTACACGCGTGTCATGATGCCTACCCCCGGAGCACCAGGCCAGGCCCAGCACACCCGGGAGCAGGCATCATGCCCCCGGGTAAAAGCCCAGCGGCCCCTTATAGGGGCTCTTTGGACTCTTACTGGCGCCTTTGGCACCAGGCTCATGTTGGACATCAGTCCTGGCGCCATAGGCGCCAGGCTCATAAAGGAAGGTGTTTTGTGCACTTACCTGATGCAGACCATGTTGCAAGATTCAGGCCTCCCTGAGACCTGAAAGGGACTATTTTTTCATTGGGACTATTTTGCCACTCGGGCGTGGCTGGGGAAGGATACTTACCTGGAACTACTTTGGGGGCTATTTAAGCCACGCCCAGACAGTAGCTCACGCTTCGCGTTGTTCTGCATCCAAGCAGCTGAACGCTCACCGTGTCTGCTCCTGCATCTGGTCTCCAGCCACGCCCACCTCGATCCTGGAAAACCTGTAAGGAAAGAAGGGAAGAGAAAGGTAAAAACCAAGAATTTTATCAAACTTCTTACCTGCATCCGGAACCTTCACGCCAGCGTTCCTGAGAAAAGACCTTCATTTAAAAGCACCGCGTTGCTCGCTGCAGCGCCGCGCTTCACTCACCTGTCCTCGGGAGTTCTTCTGGCTCCACCGCGACTGTCTGCACCGATGGCCACATCTCTGCGCCTAGGGGAGAGAAGAAGAGACAATAGGTGAGCAGAAGGAACATATGAGGAAAGCCTAATTTTTCGCCATAACACTTACCGGTCTTCTGTTGGTGGATCATTCCTCATTTCGGGTCGGCGCCGCTTCGTTGGCAGGTACCGCACCCCGGCCCCTATGGGGAAAGGACAAAAGACATTACTGGAGGAATATAAAGACATTAAGAGGGATCGCCCCCATCGCTAACTCACCTGAGTTTACCATCGGCAAGTCAATCCCTCAACGCATCGCCTTCATTCTGCACCTGAAATAAAGGATAGATCACAGGTTAGGAAGGCAACAGAAAAGGAGGCTCAACACTTGAACTTTTGTAATCTTCATACTTACGGCGTTCCGCTCGGAAAAGTCAAGTGGATTTTGCCAGCGCCATTCTGAAAACCAGTGAAGTAACTGGACAAACACGCCATAAGGTGAGCTTCAACTGGGGATTTCGGAGGAAGTTAGAGAAGAACAAAGGGGGGAAGGGGGCAGCAAGCGCACTATTCTGCAGACTGTTAATCCCCTTTCTCATCTGGAGGACGATATTCCTACGGGCCAGACAAGCAAGATTTGAGGGTCCTGTTCAGTCGGTGTTCCGAGTTCTGCGCATCATGCTCGAAGAGGCCACAGCAACCCAGACCAGACCAGCGCCTCCGTGGGAGTCAGGTGAGCGTTACAACGCGTGAGTGACGCTGTACGTGTGGACCGCTTTAAAAGGTACGTGTAGGACACCATTCCCTTGTACGTGCTTTTCGTGGAGAGCGAGTGGGTGAATTCTGTACTTCTTGTCGGTTCACATGCGATTACTTCACAGCGTTTCAAGTTCGTACTCCCTGTTACCTCTGACAGCGTTCTTTATTTTTTTTGGGCCTGTTTCCTCAAACAGCGTTCACTTCTTCTTTTGTCCTGTCTCCTCAGACAGCGTACAATTCTTCTTTTGCCGGGGGTGTTGCCTACGCGCACATGCGCATTTTTTTCACGTTATTTTCCCAGGCAGACGGTGAGTCGCACACGCATTTACCAACTGTGCTTGCCCGTGTGTCGCGTACCCCTTCAGAGGTCATTGTAGGCTGCGTGTAACATGCGTATGCTTGTTTTTGTGTTTCTGGGTGCCACAGCATAGTGCGGGTTCATTTTTCCACGCACGTGTTCTACGAGGGGTTGCGTGCACGTTACTTTTTGTTTTTGGGTTGCCTGTGCGTTGCGTGTCCCGTCATCTTCCCCCAGGGGTCACAGACAGCCTTGCTAGAGCACTAGGGTACGAATTCCATCTAGTACCCTACCCCTTTGACCCCCAATTACCCAGGACAATTGTTTACTGCAACTCCCATACGCACAACAACATCAGTGCCATGGTTGGGAGGCGACCAAGCGGTAAGGGAGGCAAAAGTGGCCGACCTCCAAACGGTGGGCGTGGTGGGCGCGGTAGGGGATGTGGGCAGGCTTTGCAGGGTGTCCCTAGACCCCCATGTGTGGAGGACCAATCAGGGACACCCATGCTCCCCCCCCCATGGTTGAAGGAAACGTGACTGACACCATTCCAGCTCAGCCCTTGTTGGACCAGCCCATTGTGGCACCTGACCCGGCACAGGATGACTCCCAGCCACATGTACCGGTGCAAGTTGGTGTCACTAGGCCACGTGGATCTGGGGCAGCGATGTCATCTGCTGCCCCAAGTAGGCAGGGTGGGGAGGCTGCAGGGGCAGCTGCAGCTCTATCCACCCCAGCTCTGAGTCTCCCAGCCGGGACAGTGTCGGTCCTGGTCCATCAGACTGACGTTGCCCCTGCCAACATCACACTTCAGCCAATGCCTGCACCAAGACCTATGGTCATTGTGCCTTCGCACACTCCCAGTACCCAGTCCACCTGCCCTTCTGCCCCTACTGACCAGAGCAAGCCACTCAGGCTCTGCTCCACCTTTGAAAAAGAGGAAGAAGGGTGCTCTGGCACTACAGGCTGAGACCCCAGACACAGCTACACAGTCCGGCACGTCAAGGAAGCCTAGCTTTAATGACCCCGAACTTGATGCACTTGTGACCTATGTGTCGGCACATAGCAGCGAAATGGTGGTGACTGCAGGGTGCAAGACCGCACCTGGTCAACGTAGGGCACACTGGCAGACCATCGCGGACCGCATAAGTGCCCTTGGATTTGTGAGGCACACAGCTGATGATTGCTACAAGCGGTGGAATGACCTGAAACGCAGAGCAAAGAACAAGCTGGCCTCAAATCATGCCGCTACTCTGGTGACTGGTGGTGGGTCTCCACCAGAGGACAACAAACTCACTGAACATGAGTCTGTTGCTGGGACCTTCGTCACAGAGGAACAGATCCAAGGCGTGGGAGAGCTACCTGATTGCGAGGCATTGTCCGGTGAGTGCCCATGCATGTGTGTGTAATCCATGTGTATGTTGTTTGGGTGGCGGGTTCTGATTGAGTGCCAGGTGAGGGTGTGTACTCCTGAGTGTAATGGGTCACCCATGTGCTTCCTCCAATCCATTCATGTGCCTTTGATTTGGGGATGACAGTATCCCTTCTGCACACAGTATCCAATTAGCCCCACATTACTGCTGTTGCACTTGAACTATCATCTTGCAACAACATTATTCTGATTTTTTCTGTGTTCATTCAGGCTGATTGTTTAGATTATCCAATTTTTCATATGCTTTTTTCATCCCTAATGCCACATATGTGACATGCTTCTGTCATTGTTTACACCCCACATTGTGCCACTTTAGTTACCTCGTAATGTGAATGCTTAAACCATTCAGGGCGAGGGAGTATTGGCCTGCTGAAATTTATTTTTAGGGCCTGTTTGCATGTGGAACATGATAGTTGTTTCCTGTCATGTTGAAGTGACCAACCATTGATGTGTACATCTGCCTACAATCACTGTCCAATTGTACACTGGATGTGTTGCAGTGTGCGGCACGTGCATATTTTGCAACACTATTCTGCATTAATCTTCTCATCATGTCCATGGGACATGGATGTGTGACAGTACTCATTCACTGACATATCGCTGTAGTTGTCTAATTTACCATGGCTATGCTACATGATATCTGTGTGCTGGCATGTGTCATGTATGTGTATTGGACATGCCACTCACAGGCTGATGTGTGATGCCAGTGCTACACGACATTCTGAGAATGTGTTGCTTTTCCAGCTTGGTGTCCTCGTTGTCTGCCTTTTTGACTCCCCTTCAGAATCATTGACAGTGCATGCATGCCAGGGTTATGGTCATGTGGGACATGTGTTAGCCATGAACAGGATCTCTGTCTTGTCAGGCCTATGTGTGTGCTATGGTGCTCATGCCTGTTTCCATTTCTTGTGTTTAATGTTTTTGCAGATGACGACGCACTTGATATGAGGTTCAGGAGATGGCACAGACCCAGGAGGATTCTCAGCCACGACCAGGCACCAGTGGGGGACGTGGTGTGGTGGTGGGTGAAAACACTTTGGTACTGCAGACCATACTGTTGAGGGGTGCCTCTGGGTGCAGCTCCCCAGACCTCTATTCAGGTGCTGTTGCAGGTCAGTGTTTCTGGCAGGGATTCTGTTCTGTCCAACCCACCTGGACCATGGGTAGAACCCTCTATGGGGATGTCAGTGTTGGTAGGTCCGCCTTTGGCGGTTACGGATGCAGGGTCACACTCCACAGCATCTGATCCTGTTCCTGGGCCAGCAGATCAGAGGGGGAATGCATTCCTGCAGCCTCAGGCAGTGCCAGCACAGCAAGGTGCAGATCGCCTTTCCCCAAACAGGTGTGGTGCCCACCGACGCGGTGGCCGTGCGCCACCAGGCAATACTGTATGGGAAAATTCCATGTACGGTGTGGCAACCCAACAGGCAGCATCAGTAGAAATTATGGCTCAGGCAATGGAGAGGGTGGCCACTTTCATTATCCCCCCTGAAAGGCAGATGGAGCAACAACAGCAGGCAACAGACTCCATTTGCCAATCACACAGGGAAGACATGTTGGCGTACAACAGGGACCGACGGGCGGCACCGGAGTCTCTGCGCGAATCCATATCAATAGAGTCACAGGGCCACAGGGAAACCCTGAGGGTGGAACTCCATAACCTCAGGCAGAGTCTGCTTGAACTTGAGGCTTCCCGAAATGTTAGGGCAGAACAGCAGCTGGAGCAGCTCACACGTTCGCTCTCAGCTGAGCTGCAGGCAACACGTGAGGAGATCCGGGCATCCCGCGAGGCCATGCGTGCAGAAGTGCAGGCAACCCGTGACGTGGTGCATGGGGATCTCCGCACTTTAATCCTCCAGAATCAGACCTTCCAGACCCGCATGCTTGCCGCCATGGAGGACCATGCCAGGGCTTTGCGTGGGCTGCCTCCCATAGTGCCACCACCTCCTGATGCAGCAGCAGAGGGTGAAGAGACCGACAGCAGTTCTCCCACAATGGCATAGCCGTGCAGGCCATGAGCCCATGGAGGTATTTTTTTTTCAGTAACATCCACGCAGGTGGGTGTTGGTGTGCACCCCCCCCCCCCCAGGCCCCCACATGGTCATTTTTGATTTTTTTTTTTTTTACAATGTGTTGTCTTGTGTGGCTCCCGTGGGCATCCACTGTATTCCGGCTGGGCACATGCAGGCTTGTCCTGAGTTTGGGTTAGATGCTTGGGTTCGTGACACACACCCCCCTCCTGCTTCCCGTTTCCATGGGCTTGCAAAGGGTGTGACCAAGTGACAGTGACTTACACAGTGACATTGGGCTCCCATGAGCTCTGTGGGCAGTCTGTAGTCAATACTGTGTGTACATCCCTAGTGGGTATTGTTGTTGTATTGTACACTGCATGGTGTATTGATATGTGCTTGTGCATCCATGTCTTCCTCCTAATTTGCAGGTTCCTTCCTCATGTCTTCACAAGGCCGTCTCCTTTGCAGATGGAGTTCATGTTGTATGCAGTACACTGACACATTTGCGTGGCAGCAACACTCTACTGTTGGAAGGGGTCGATGTGCTGGCTTATTCAGGTTGTAAGACTACCACTACTTTGACTTAGTACTGTCATGTTTTTGCAATGTTTCATGGTGTGTTGCTGTATTGTGTTGGTGGTAAGTATTTGTTCATGTGTGCTGTTTGTTATTGATTACTGGGAGCATATTGTCTGTGTGCAGTTTCCATTTGGGACAGTGCACTTTGTGACACTTGTGTCAGGTCTTGTGCATTGCTTTGTCTGCTTTCACATTGCATGGCATGCCATGGTGTGTTGGGTGGCGGATCTGGGGAGGGATTGGGTGACATGGTGCTATTTTCATGTTGTATTTTGCAAGGGGGTAGTCATTCATGCAGCATAAATGTGTGTTTTTTTGGTGACACAGCATTGGTTGTCTTTCGGCAGGTAGGGATGCACACAATGTAACACTTCCAGGTGACCAATCTCAGGCTGGTATGGTTGTGACAGTTGACTGTCCCTTATGTCATCATCATTGATTGTCAGCTTGTATGTGCCAGGGCTGTGTGCACTCCATAGGGGTGTGATATTAGGTGAAGTAATTAGCCACCAGCTGCGCACAGGCTGCATCACCACATGCCCTTTCCCCTCCCATGCGCAGTGGGCGTGCTTGTGTTTGAGGATGTGGGGGCACCACCATGTCCACGGCCAGGCCCCGGCATGTTGCAACAATGTGCAGGACACATGCTGCCACTATGATCCTGCACACTACTGGGGGCGCATATAGCAGATGCGCACCAGAGCAGTCAGGGGAGCGAAAGCGTGACTTGAGCGCTCCGAATGTGCGCTCCACTATGCCCCGGGTTGCAATATGGGCTGTGTTGTATCTTACCTCGGGTGGTGTGGTGATGTTCCGAATTGGCGTCATCATGTGGGTGCTCAGTGGGTAGGCACTGTCCCCTGCGGAGGTGATGATGGGTATCATTAGTGGGGTTTTGACATTACTCAGTATCTGACATGCATGCATGTGCAGGGGCATTTATACTCACCAAGCAGCCATGTATCACCATGCCGCCCAGCTTCTAGGTCCCGGTTTAGGGTTGACATTCTGTAAATGAAACTATCATGGGTGGACCCTGGATAGTTGGCATATACTGAGGTGATGATTCCCTTGGCATCACATACTACCTGCACGTTGATGGAATGCCAATTCTTGCGGTTTCTGTAGATGTGCTCAGTTGCCCTGGGAGGACGTAGAGCCACATGTGTGCAGTCAATGGCACCTAGCACTTTGGGGAAGTGTGCCACCCCGTAAAAATCCTGGACGACAGCCTGCCTTTCTGCAGGTGTTCTGGGCAGGTATATGTGCCTGCGGACTGATGGGTGTGCAGTCATGATGGCCAACACCTGGTGCAGGCAGCATGACTGTGTGCTCTGTGAGACACCCCCCACTATGGCAGTTGTCCGCTGGAATGAACCAGTGGCCAAGAAGTGCAGTACATTGCGCACCTTTTCCAAGGGGCTCAGTGCTTGGGAGCACAGGGTGTGTGATGTGAGGTCATCCTCCCACTCACTCACCGGGTCGAGTATTATGTGAGGTGGAAACCTGTACCTCCCATACACCTCCCATACATCAGGCATCCCAAAAAGGCTGGTTCTGGGTGTAAAAATTCTGGGCCTGACTATCCTCCTCCTCCTGCGGTATCCCACGACCACTGCTGCGAGGAACGGTATATTCATCTTGGCTTCTGAGCTTGTTTGTTGTTTGCGTGCACTTTTATGCTGCGCGGGTCCACATACGCCAGCTTCCTGCTAGCGTACGTGTTTCCGGATTAGCGCGTCTTTTTTGGCGCACGCATTGGCCCCGTTCGATTCCATGAATACGTGTTGTAGACGCGCATGTGGGTGTTCCGCGCATTTGGCTCCTGTACTTCCCCCGTGAAGCCCACATTTTCACGCGTTGTTCCCCATTCCGCGTGTTATGCCCCCTGTTCCGCCTACTTTAGTTGTGTGCGCTGCGCTATGTGCGCTTTCGCTGTGCGCGTAGCGCACTCTGTTTGGAGACATGTGCGCCACTGTGCGCCACGCAGGATTTTAGCGCACATCCAGAGATTGACACGCGCACAGACTTCCATGAATCACTGTGCACGGGTTTCGCTGTGATTTTCACACTTGCGCTGCGATCCGCACACTTTCGCACGCTTGCGCAGGAATTTTCAGCGCACATTTATTCCATGAATCGGCCTCTATATGTTAGAATATATAGTGGGCACAGCCAAAGCTTGTGGCCACTGGCCAGTATTGTGCTACAGTCTATGGCTAGTGCCATGATCAGTGTATTTAATATATAGTGGACACGGTTCAAAGCTATATGAACTGGTAAAAGGCCAAAATCTATGGCTGATAGCCTGTTAGTGTTTTAAAATATTCAGTTCATATGGGTGAAGGTTGTGACCGCTGTCCATAACTGAAGGCCATGACTAGTAACTTGTGTGTTAAAATATATTTGGCCATGCAGACTGACCATGGCTGAAGGCCATGCTTAATGCCAGTTACTGTTCTAATGTAATTTGTGATGTCATCAGTGTGTGATCTGTGATGTCATCAGTGTGGTCATAGGCTACGCAACAGGGAGCATGAAGTTAAGGTGGCTTTAGCAGAATTTCAGAGGTTTTGTTGCATTAAGTTCTTATATTAACGTCCCTGCCACTCACGTGTTTTCCTTGAATATATATTACAGGTCATGTGGTAGTGGCCCTGTAATTATGGTTAAGTTGCTCAAACCATAGAAAGAGCACTTTTTGGGCAGCGTATAACTTCACCCCCTCCGAATGAGTATATGGCCCTGTCAGATTTATTCTGCAAATTTTGTCGAGGTTGGGTTCAGGGGGGCAAAGTTATATGTGGGTCCTATAGCCCAAACCACTAGACAGATTTTCACAACATTTGCGGCAGGAGCCGCAGCTTGTAATTTCGTGTAAATCCATCCAGTCATTTTTTTTTAAAACAGTCCAAAAATAGGTAAAAAATAATTAGTGATATCTGGGTTCAGTCCGCGGACTCACTTCCCTGTTCGGTCCGCGAACAGGCCGCGAACAGGCCTCCAATTGGTCCAGAGGGCGGCGTGATGTCCGCGGACATCGGACGCGCCCACAGATTGGATGGTGAAAAGCATGTGGTGCGTCATATTTTTGGGAAACTCCCATCATGATAGATTTGCGGACAGCGCCGTTGTCCGTAAACATCGCAGCAAAAACATATTAAAAACACAACATTGCAATTGTCGAACTAATGAAACAATATCTGGGGTGTGAGGGGTGATGAGTGTGGGATGGTTAATGGCCATAAAAGGCCGTAGAATTGGCAGTTTTTCATCTTCAATGTCCGCGAACAATTCGGGCACAGCCATACATATTTTTGCATTACATGGTTGGTGAAAATAAATTCTTGGATGGCATATAACTTTGCCGTCACTCATTGAAACTGTATGAAATGTTGTGATATTAATCTAGACGTGACCTTGAATGGTTCTATAAAGTTTGGTGCTTTTTTGCCAAGAGGGAACAAAAGTGGGTTTCGAAAATATTTCAAAGGCTTATAAATGTGGTGCAGTCTCACGAATCTGCACAAACATTTGCAAAAAGATTTATGACCCAGATTTGTATGTATATGCAAAGTTTGGCGGGGTTTTGTGAAGAGGTGGCAAATTTAGAGGGGGGATTCAACATTTTTAGATGGTTTATAACTTTGTTGCCATTTGGCAAATGTGCAAAAAAGATTTTAGAAAGATTATAGACAGAACCATGAATTTTTCTGCAAAGTCTGGATGGAGTTTATCAACGGACTATTTTATGTACGTACATTTTGACACTTTTCAAAAAATAAAACATGGATGGATTTTCAGGAAAGTTGTGCAAGGTGCATTGGCAAGGACTTGAAAGCATTGCTTTGCAAATGTGTCTGTGTTTTATTTTTTGAAAAGTGTCATTATGTAGTTACACATAATAGTGATATACCATTGGTGACTGAGCTATAGCCGTTGGCCATGGGCAGTGGCCAAATTGTTAGAGTCATGGCCTGTGTCCATGGGCAGGAACCAGATAATCTGGCTAATGGCCGTGACCATGAGGGACTGGCAATGGGGCTAAAGTGGGCATTGCCACCAGAGACTGGCTATCTGGTGAGGTTTTTTTAAATCGGGTAGGTTTGAATGGGAAAATAAATTCTGCCAGTGGCTAAAGTTCTGTCTGTGGCTACAGCCCAAAGTGCTGCACAGGATTGCATGAACAGATTGCCATGACTATCGCTGCATACACTCTGAGACACTGCTAATCAGCAGATAATTACAAAACACGCTGTACCAGCTGCCCACGTGGTCACAGACCACCACTTGAAATCATTACCCACCCTTATTTGCAATCATAGTGGAACAAGAATTCAGGATTGGATGCTGGACTCATTTCCACAACCTCGCAGCAATGACTGGTCCAAAGTCCACATGCCTTGAGAAAGACTCTAGAGAGTCGAGTTACATGTTGGCCTAGTTCTAACGATTAATATAGTATCGAAAATGGTCTTGTAGACTGCTTCATTATGACAACAGTTATTTATTGAATGACCCAGTGCTGAGGTGAACAGAGCTCACTCTCCAATTCGAAACCTAACACTTGAAGAAGGAAGGGCACCTTCACAAAAGAACCCCATCACCAGCAGCAGGGTAATCTGTTTAAAGTACTAGATGAAGCTCAGTGATATACCCATTCTTCTGCCCTGCAATCACTTGATTATCATGTTCTCTGATTTGATTAATGGGGAATGGAGCATGGCCGAACCCTAGGTTTGAATGGGAAGAAATATTTTGCATGCGGCTACAGCCTGAAGTGCTGTACTGAATGGCAACAAACCTGAGCAGGGAGCCTCAGCAAGGACCTGAACGCATGGTTTTTCAAATCTGTTTTGTATTTTATGTTTCCAAGGTGTCCAAATGGACGCACAAATATAATAGTGATATAGGTTTGGTGCATGGACAATGGGCCTGGCCCTTGGCAAGGACGAATGCCTACTCTGAGTTACTTATTGGGGCATGCGGCATGGCTGAAACTCTAGGTTGAAATGGGAAAAAAATCGAAAGAAAATGGGAAAAAAAAACTTGCGACTGCAGTCCCGAGTGCTGGACGGGATTGCAGCAATCTTGCACAAGGAGCCTCAGCAAGGACTTTAAAGGATGCTTTTGCAAACCTGTCCTTTTTTTATATTTTGTGAAAGTGTGGAAACGCAAGTCCAAAAAATAGTGATATAACTTATGCCATGGGCTGTGGCAAAAAAAATAGTGATATAGGCTTGGTGCATGTACAGTGGGCCTGGTCCTTGGCAAGGACAAATGCCTACTTTGACTTACTTATTGGGGCACGGGGCAAGGCCCAAGCTGTAGGTTTAAATGGGAAAATAAAATCTGCTCTGGACTGCAGACCGGCGTGCTGGACGGGGTTGCAGCAAAGTTGTGGGCATGAGTCATGACCGAAACTGTAGGTTTGAATGGGGAAAAAAATCTGCTTGCAGCAGCAGCTCAGAGTGCTCGATGGGATTGCAGAAAAGATGTGCGAGAAGCATCAGCAAGGACCTGAAAAGATGCTTTTGGAAATGTATCCTGTGCTTAACTTTTTTGAAATTGTCGAAACGTAAGTACAAAAAATTGTGATATAACTTTTCTGCCGTGGGCAGAGTGCCTGGCCTTTGGTAAGGACAAATGGCTACTCTGATTTGCCTATTGGAGTATGCGCCGCTGATAATGACTCACATAAGTATGTGTTCCAAAAAATATGTTTGTTAAAGGAGGTTTACATTTGTTTCATATATGTTAAAAGAAGAATTATTAATAAACTACATACAGTGATGTAACATTATAAAACATTTTCACTTATGAAAACATATTCAATTGACCGACAAAATGTTGTTAAAGGGGTGTTATGGTTAAGATATACCCAATCCTTGGTATTACTCTGCCCCAGCAGTTAGCTAGTGGCCTCCCACCTTGGGATCCTTTGGCACTTCCCTCCTGGGCTCCCATGAGCACTTGTCTATTCGTACTGCCCCTTTTATTTATGCACTTCTGTCTCCTCACAATGCATATGTGCATTTATAAGAGCACTATGTACAATTTCTTGGTATAAGTAATGTAGATACAAAAGATTTGTAGAACATTGTTAGGTGGCAGTTGGTGTAACGCTCACCTGGTTCCCACGGGGGCGCTTGTCTAGTCTGGATTGCTGTGGCCTCTTCTAGCGTGATGCGCAGGACCCGGAACACCGATTGGACAGGACCTCCAAATCGTGCTTGCCTGGCCCGTAGGAATATCCTTCTGCAGATGAAAAAGGGGATTAACAGCCTGCAGAATAGTGTGCTAGCTCCCCCCTTTCCCCCTTCGTTCCTCTCTAACTTCCTCCAAACCCCGGTTTAAGCTCACCTTATGGTTTGGAAGGATGAACTCTCCATCCTGCTTCTGGTGCAGGGGTGCGCGTTCGTCCAGTTACTTCACTGGTTTTCAGAATGGCGCTGGCAAAATCCACTTGACTTTCCTGAGCGATGCGCCGTAAGTATGAAAGTTCAAAGTTCAAGTGAGGCCCCCTTTATGTTGTCTTTCTAACCTGTGATCTGTCCTTTATTTCAGGTGCAGAATGAAGGCGATGCGTCGAGGGGTTAAACTGCCTAGGTGAGTAGTGATGAGGGCGATCCCTCTAAATGTCCTTATCCTTCCCCAGAAATGTCTCCTGTCCTTTCCCCATAGGGGCCGGGGTACGGTACCTGCCAACGGGCGGCGCCGACCCGAAATGTGGAAGAAAAGCCGGTAAGTATTATGGCTGTTAATCAGGTTTTCCTTCTGTGTTCCTTCTGCTCACCTTTTGTTTCTTCCTCTCTCCCCTAGGTGCAGAGATGTGGCGTCCGATGCTGACAGCGGCGATGAAGCCGGGAGATGTCTCGAGGACAGGTGAGTGAAGCGTGGCGCTGCAGCGAGCAACGCAATGCTTTTAAATGGAAGTCTTTCTTCAGGGATGCTGGCGAGAAGATTCCGGATGCAGATAAGAAGTTTGAAATAGTCCTTGGTTTTCACCTTTCTCTTCTCTTCCTTCCTTGCATGTCTTCCAGGTTCGAGGCGGGCGTGGCTGGAGTCCAGGAGCAGGAGCAGACACGGTGAGCGTTAAGCTGCAGGAAGCAGAACAACGCGAAGCATGAGCTGCTGTCTGGGCATGGCTTAAATAGCCTCCAAAGAAGTCCCAGGTATGTATCCTTCCCCAACTAGGTATGTATCCTTCCCTGGCCACGCCCGAGTGAAAAAATAGTCCCTATGAAAAAATAGTCCCTTTCAGGTCTCAGGGAGGCCTGAAGCGTGCAGCATGGTCTGCATCAGGTAAGTGCACAAAACACCTCCCTTTATGAGCCTGGCGCCTATGGCGCCAGGACTGATGTCCAACATGAGCCTGGCGCCAATGGCGCCAGGACTGAGTCCAAAGAGCCCCTATAAGGGGCGGCTGGGCTTTTACCCGAGGGCATGATGCCTGCTTCCGGGGGTGCTGGGCCTGGCCTGGTGCTCCGGGGGTAGGCATCATGACAGCACTCCCCCCCCAAGGCCCCTCCCAAGGTCTTTCCTTCTGGAGGTTTCGGTTTGTTTGGGAAATTCCGATGGAACCTTTTTACCAGCCGAGGTGCATGTACGTGATCACTGGGTTCCCAAGACCTTTCCTGAGGCCCGTACCCTTTCCAATCAATTTGATAGAAAAGTTTTGATTTTGAGATCTTAGAATCCAAAATGTTCTTCACCTCGAATTCAGGCTCCCCATCTATCTGAATCGGTTCTGGTGGCTTTGTTAATCTGGTTCCTGGGTGCACTGGTTTCAAAAGTGTCACATGAAAAACGGGGTGAATCCGCATGTTAGCTGGTAGATCGAGCTTGACTGCCACTGGGTTGATTATAGCTTTGATCGAGTAAGGGCCTAAATACCTTGGATTAAAAGTTCGAGGCCCCTTGACTGATAGGTGTTTGGTAGCCAACCATACTTGATCCCCTATTTGGTATGGAGGCGCCTCTCTTCGATGCAGATCCGCATTCTTTTTGTATTTCCCTTTCGCATGTTGCAAATGTGCAGTTGCATCCTTGAAGGCTTGAGTAATCGTAGAATGCAAATGGTCCACTGCGGGCATTTCAAGGCTCAGAGGTGAGTCCAAGTCTGAAGTACGAGGGTGATGTCCATATAGGGTATAAAAGGGGCTCTGACCAGTTCCAGAGTGTATCGAGTTATTGTATGCATATTCAGCCACCCATAAAATGTCCTTCCAACTACCCTCCGATTGGTGCAACATACATCGTAGATATTGTTCAAGGGTCTGGTTCGTTCTCTCCGTCTGACCATCGGTCTGTGGGTGGTGGCTGGTCGAGAGTCTTACGTCGATTTGTGCCAGTTGACAACACTTTTTCCAAAAATGAGAAATAAACTGGCTTCCCCGATCGGAGACTAGTATGGACGGGAATCCAGGCAAACGGATATTTTCGAGGAATTCCTTGGCAAGAACAAAGGCTGAAGGTAATCCTTTCAACGGAATAAAGTGGGCCATTTTGGAAAATAAATCCACCACGACCAGAATAGTATTGTAACCATTACAAGAGGGCAGGTCCGTGATAAAATCTAGTGACAGGGTGTGCCAAGGTGCTGGTGGAATGTCTAAGGGCTGAAGAAGACCGGCGGGTCTTGTCTTTTGACCTTTGTTTTGGGCACAAACTCCACAGGACATCACGAAAGATTTAATATCCTTTCGCCAGGAAGGCCACCAGAATTGTCGTTTAACCTTTTCCTCTGTTTTGGCAATGCCAGGATGTCCTTCCATCAGGGTATCATGATGACAGGAAATACCCAGTTCTTGCAATTCCTTTTCTGGCAAAAATAAGCGTCCTTGGAAGTAAGGTAAGCCATCCTTGACTGAAAAGTTAGACCCTCTTTTGATCCAATCCTGCAAGGCTGAAGAGTCCAGGAATTGTTTCACTCGTGCTTGAATGTCTTCAAGGGTTTGTAAAGTGGTTATCCCCAAAATTCTTTGTTCGGGAATTATCGGCACAGGTTCTGAGTTTGTGTCTATTTCTTCCATTCCAATTCGGGATAGAGCGTCCGCCTTACCATTCTTATAGCCGGGGCGGTAGGTGATTACAAAATCGAACTCAGCAAAGAACAAAGCCCATTGGAGCTGTCGAGACGATTGAGCCTTGGCAGTTTTTAAATTTTGTAAATTTCGGTGATCAGTGATCACGGTGATGGTATGCCGGGCGCCGAGGAGATAATGCCGCCAAGCCTTAAAGGCCGACTTAATGGCTAATAGTTCCTTCTCGGTGATCGCATAATTTATCTCCGGCGGCGAGAACTTTCTGGACCAAAATGCTACGGGGTGCAGTTGGTTGGTTTCAGGGTCTCTCTGAGACAGGACAGCTCCCATGGCTAACCCGGACGAGTCGGTTTCGACTATATATGGGAGATCGGGACGCGGGTGCTTCAAAATAGGTGCGGACGTGAACTTAGCTTTCAACTCCTGTTCGGCTTCCTCGGTCTATTCAAAACGTTTATTTTTTCGCAAGAGTGCGATGATGGGTTGCACCACACGTGAAAACTCCGGGATAAACCTGCGATAAAAGTTGGCAAAACCAAGCATGCTTTGGACACCTTTCACCGAACTAGGTGATGGCCATTTGAGGATGGCATCCACTTTCCGTGAATCCATTCGGACCCCTTTAGGTGTCAGGATGAATCCGAGAAACTCAACCTCGGTGGTATGGAAAACACATTTTTCCAGCTTGGCAAACAGTTTGTGCTGGCGCAGTTTCTCTAGGACGGCCCTGACATGCTTTCTGTGATCAGATTCCGAAGAGGAGTACACAAGAATGTCATCGATATACACGACAACACAGACATCGATGAGTTCCCGAAGGACATCGTTCATGAAGAATTGGAAGGCTGCAGGCGCGTTGCACAACCCGAAAGGCATCACCTGGTATTCGAATAGTCCATATTTTGTACGGAAGGCCGTTTTCCATTCGTCGCCTTCTTTTACTCGTACCAGATGATAAGCCCCCCGGAGATCTAACTTGGTGTATACGCAAGCGTCCTTCACCTGGTCAAGGAGTTCAGGGATCAGAGGCAGAGGGTAACGATTTTTAACAGTTATCTGGTTCAATGCGCGATAATCGATACAAGTTCTAAGGTCGCCTTCTTTTTTAGGCACGAAGAACAAAGCTGAGGATGCCGGGGACTTTGACGGGCGAATGAAACCATTGGCGAGGTATTGATCTAAATATTGTCTCAAATGCAGATTCTCTGGTTCAGTAAGGGCGTAAATCCTGCTACAAGGGGGTTGTGCACCGGGCACCAGATCGATTTGGCAATCGTACGATCTGTGGGGAGGTAACGTGTTGGCCTGTTCCTTTTGGAAGACGTCCTGAAAGTCTTGGTACTCTGGAGGTAGTTGCACGGGACAGAGGTTACTGATGCTAGATTAATCTTTGGATTTTCTGGGTAGCAGGTTTGTGCACAATCCGGGAAGGTTATTCTCTTCGCTCGCCAATCAATTCGAGGATTATGTATCTCTAACCAAGGGATTCCGAGAATAAGCTGAAACTGTGGAGCCTTGATTACATCAAACACAACTGCCTCCCGATGGCCATCCGGACCTACAAGTGTCACCTCAGCTGTGGAATGTGTTACCGGTCCAGAGGCAATTTCGGTTCCATCTACTGTGGTGATGACATCTTTGTTAGTTTTAGGACGCAGAGGGAGGTTTATCCTAGAGACCAATTCTCGATCCACATAGTTTCCTATAGCCCCGCTATCGATGTATGCCTTTATAGCATGCAACCGTTTAGGCTGTTCCGGATCTACGAGGACCATTGGCACAATGAAATGCGAGGTCTGAGAGTTAGTTTTCAAGCTCGGCAAGCGGACCCCTACGCTTGCCGGGCGTGGTCGTTTCCCGATACAGAGTTTCCATGGATTTTATCAGCGGCTCCTACTACCTTCTTGGGCGGCTTAACCGGGCAATCTCGTAGAAAGTGTCCAAAGGACCCACAATAAAGGCATAATTGCATCTGTCGTCTTCTTTCCCGTTCTTTTTGAGTTAGGGGTCCTTTAACCCCTCCGATTTGCATAGGCTCCGAGCCATCAGCCCCCTTGGGGTTAGCGTGGGTCTTGGCCAACACCCGGGTTTCAAACTTGGACCGATCTGCTTTTCTGTTTTGCAGCCTGTGATCCAATTGGACCACTAAGTCTATATATTCAGTGCATTCTTGGGGCGGATTTACAACTTGTGCCAGGACATCTTTAAGTTCTCCGCATAGACCTCGATAGAATAACGTGATTCTTTTATCCTCTGGCCAACCAGTTTCCACAATTAGTCTATTGAAGGTTGCAATGTAGGA
The DNA here is from genome assembly GCF_040938575.1 of Ambystoma mexicanum. Taxonomy (NCBI): domain Eukaryota; kingdom Metazoa; phylum Chordata; class Amphibia; order Caudata; family Ambystomatidae; genus Ambystoma; species Ambystoma mexicanum. The sequence goes on from NC_090939.1 coordinate 687,375,010, forward strand.
TAGAAGGTCTTGATTGCCCTGTCGCAGAGATAGAAGTTTGTCATCCAGAGCCTGTCCCTGGGAGTGGCGAGCAAATAACCTTTCCATGCTTGTTTGAAATCCTTGAAAATCACGAAGAATCGGGTCATCTTGAGTTACCAGTGGGACTGACCAATCGGCAGCACAGCCGCTGAGATTTGACAACACAAAGGCTACCTTGGTCTGATCATTAGGGAAGGCCCCAGGTCTGCATAGGAAGTGCAAAAGACACTGATTCATGAATACGGCGAATCGTTTGGGGTCCCCAGCAAAGCGTTCAGGTGGGGCCAGCGGCATGTTTCCAGGTAGATTAATCTGCACCGGGTTACTGGAAACCACAGGAGCGGGGTTCCCCCCGGAACCGGGTAAAGGAGTTTGTCCAGCTTGACCTTGCAAAAGCTGTCTAGCCAGGTCATCAGCTCTATCCTTTATTACAATCACTTCCCTCCTGAGGGCACTAGTCTCTTGACGAGCGGCGTGTACTTCGGCCCGTAATTCCCCCAGTAATTGAGCCAACTGGTCAGTTTCGGAAGTTTCCATAGCGCCTGGGTGGGAATTTGTAGGAAGGCTTTGCATTCTGTAACGCTCACCTGGTTCCCACGGGGGCGCTGGTCTAGTCTGGATTGCTGTGGCCTCTTCTAGCGTGATGCGCAGGACCCGGAACACCGATTGGACAGGACCTCCAAATCATGCTTGCCTGGCCCGTAGGAATATCCTTCTGCAGATGAGAAAGGGGATTAACAGCCTGCAGAATAGTGTGCTAGCTCCCCCCTTTCCCCCTTCGTTCCTCTCTAACTTCCTCCAAACCCCGGTTTAAGCTCACCTTATGGTTTGGAAGGATGAACTCTCCATCCTGCTTCTGGTGCAGGTGCACGCGTTCGTCCAGTTACTTCACTGGTTTTCAGAATGGCGCTGGCAAAATCCACTTGACTTTCCTGAGCGATGCGCCGTAAGTATGAAAGTTCAAAGTTCAAGTGAGGCCCCCTTTATGTTGTCTTTCTAACTTGTGATCTGTCCTTTATTTCAGGTGCAGACTGAAGGCGATGCGTCGAGGGGTTAAACTGCCGAGGTGAGTAGTGATGAGGGCGATCCCTCTAAATGTCCTTATCATTCCCCAGAAATGTCTCTTGTCCTTTCCCCATAGGGGCCGGGGTACGGTACCTGCCAACGGGCGGCGCCGACCCGAAATGTGGAAGAAAAGCCGGTAAGTATTATGGCTGTTAATCAGGTTTTCCTTCTGTGTTCCTTCTGCTCACCTTTTGTTTCTTCCTCTCTCCCCTAGTTGCAGAGATGTGGCGTTCGATGCTGACAGCCGCGATGGAGCCGGGAGATGTCTCGAGGACAGGTGAGTGAAGCGTGGCGCTGCAGCGAGCAACGCAATGCTTTTAAATGGAAGTCTTTCTTCAGGGATGCTGGCGAGAAGATTCCGGATGCAGGTAAGAAGTTTGAAATAGTCCTTGGTTTTCACCTTTCTCTTCTCTTCCTTCCTTGCAGGTCTTCCAGGTTCGAGGCGGGCGTGGCTGGAGTCCAGGAGCAGGAGCAGACACGGTGAGCGTTAAGCTGCAGGAAGCAGAACAACACGAAGCATGAGCTGCTGTCTGGGCGTGGCTTAAATAGCCTCCAAAGAAGTCCCAGGTATGTATCCTTCCCCAGCTAGGTATGTATCCTTCCCTGGCCACGCCGAGTGAAAAAATAGTCCCTATGAAAAAATAGTCCCTTTCAGGTCTCAGGGAGGCCTGAAGTGTGCAGCATGGTCTGCATCAGGTAAGTGCACAAAACACCTCCCTTTATGAGCCTGGCGCCTATGGCGCCAGGACTGATGTCCAAAGAGCCCCTATAAGGGGCCGCTGGGCTTTTACCCGAGGGCATGATGCCTGCTTCAGGGGGTGCTGGGCCTGGCATGGTGCTCCAGGGGTAGGCATCATGACAGTTGGTGGGTGGAAGTTTAATATAACAATTGGCTATACGTAGAGTTTGTTAAGTGTTTGGTGGATATATGTGTGAATGGTTTAAAGGAGGCAATGAGGTAGCGTTATTCACCTAACATTAAAAAGGCTGTTTTGTGTGATGGTGTGCATGGGCAATCCAAGTTTTCTAAAAGGCACGGGCTAGACATGGGAATGCAGAGAATGCAGAGACTGTGGATAGTTATAAAAGGCAATGGATTATGGTGTTTATTGTGTACTACAGAGAAGAATTTCAGACAGAAATGTGTTTCTGTGCTTTTTCCTTTTTCTCCAGCATACAATTGTCCATCATTTTCATTAGCATAGTAGAAAATGCTAATGGGAATGTTGAAGAATCTAACTACTTTACTGAAAAATGTAAACTAGATGGAGTCTATAAGCTTTTTAATAAGCTAATTAATTCTTCACTGAAACTGCACTGATCCTGCAACTGGACCACTCTAAACGGCCTCGGTCCTGGGCCCAGCCACTCTCCACTTGCACTGATGCCCTGGAACCCCTTTGCACTGCAGGACTGTCTCTGTATCCCTACAGCCCCCCCCCCCTCCCCCAGCACTTGCTCTGCACTTACCTCGCACTTGCCACCAGCTGGCCCTATTTATTTATTACTTTACGCCACTTACCTTGTACTGCACTTCCCCCCTCCCCTTCCCCTTGCACTTTTCCCCCTCCCCCACCCCTGCACTTGCGCGATCTGAATAACACCTGGCCTAGTAGGATCGTTGTCTGTCTCCCCTTGTCCCTCCCCTCCCTGCCTCGTCGCGCCTTGAAACACCTGTGTATAGGCGCGTTACAAATACCATATCATATCATATCATTTATATTTATTTCTATTTTTTAACTGTGAAAGGTGGTTCTTAAAGGAACCTTTTTTTAAATGTGTTTTTAAATGTGCTTTTATTTATTTATTTATTTATTTATTTATTTATTTATTTATGTATTTATTTTGCAGGAGAGGTCAGAAAGTACGATGGGGAGGGAAATGAGAGAAGGGGCACCAACCACACATATGGGGGGTCAGGTTTACAAGGGAAGATGTTGTGTGTGTGTTAAATCTAAGATAGAGGGCAGTGTTTCTCATGTTCCTTGATTATAGCTTCAAAAGCACTTCGGAATTGCTCTCCCCTGCAGAGTGGGGTGTTGCAGCATATATAGAGTACTGTTGTTTTTGAAAGATATGGATCAATAACCTCTTTTATTGCTTGCAAGGTAGCTGGTGGGATTTTGAGTCCCATAGAAGTAGGCTCTGTGGTTACGGCATTGGTTGAAGAAGAAGAGGTAGAAGAAGACAACCTACTACTTACTAAGAAAGGAACAGTCTTTCTGAGAGCATTGTGTTGGTTGGATTTGGTCTGGTGGTGCAAGGAGGGGGTCCTGTAGGAGTACTGCCCAGGTTGTCCGCGACTGAGTAAACTCAGTGCATTTCACTTTGGTAGGTTTAGCCTTTGGTACATTTCCAAAAGTGGTAAAGAACTGCCACACCCATAATTCTCCCTGGGTGCTAGAGGTAGGCACTTCTTCTACCTCATCTTCCTGATTTTCTTGATTGTCTTTAAAGTATTGCACTTCTTTCATTGTGTAGGTCCTCCACCTGGTGGTGGAGGTCGTGATGGGTCTTGGGGAGAAGGGATGGCAATAACTGATGCAATTTTTAAGATGAATAACAGATTTCTAATATACTTCCAAGTATGTGCTGTGTGCAAGATTGTTAATGGATAATGAGTAAGAATAGGTGTAGGAGCTGTGAAAGGTACATTTTGAGCTTCAACGGTCCCAATTGAGCTGAAAAATTCAGTTCTGAACTGTTCGCGAAGCACGGACCAATTCGCAGGGACGCATCATCATGCCGCGTGCGAGCATGTGGTCACTTGACACTGTCCGAAAAGTCTGCGATGACATCAGATGTTCGCGAATGTCGAGGAACATAAGAACAGTGGGAAAAGTTGCAAAAAGTGTTTAGAGGTGTTAAAAAAGATGCTAGAAAGTTGGGAATGGCAGAGTGTTTTAAGGTGAAACTTTCTAAATTGGAGAAAAACGTTTCTATATCGGGATAAGTATGATATTAGTAAGTTTTAGCAAACTAGAGTGCACTGGTGAAAACCCATGAAATTCACTGAGAAAACGTTGTCATGGTGACGGTATGGTTAAGTTGCACTAATAAAAACCCATGAAATTTAATGAAAAATCTTAGTTAAAGGGACGTTATGGTTAAGTACATTTATTCCTGCAATCATAACCATTTCTGCATTCATGCACGTGCCCCTCATTGCCCTGTGCAGTAAGATGTAAATGTGCAAACAGCACAGCCGCATGTTCATAATGCAGATTGGCAATACAAATTCCTTTGCCCGTTACTTCAATGTTGGCTAACACTGTGGAACGTAAACTCTTTGGGCCTCATTACGAGTTGCCCGGTAAAACCGGGTTCATTACCGGCATGCCGGAATGAGCGTGTCCGTGCACGTATGAACCCGCTAATAGCGGGTCGTTACGAGTGCGCGAGCACGCACGTTCCCCCATGCCGGTAGTGGCAATACTGCCATGCCGGTAAAGGGCCTCCAAGCCCCCTATACCAGCATCGCGGGGCCCGCCCATTGCGCTACCGCCTCACACTAACCCGTAAGTACCGGCAAGGTAATACCGGCATGTTATTACCGTGTTCGCAAAAAACTGACCCGGAAATTACGTCATCGCGCAGGAACGGGAAATGGACCGGCGGCCATCTTTAAAAACACAATGCATTGCCATTCTCCATTACTACCACTACACCCGTGTTGTTGAGTGCCAAAACACAGCCAGGATGTCAAAGGCCACCGGAAAAAGCTCACAAAGGAAGAGGAAGCAGCGCTTTTCAGATGCTGAATTGACAATGCTAGCGGACACCCTACAACAGCATGCTGACATAATCCGAAGCACGGACCTGAAGCATGCGGCCCAAACGCATAAAAAACAGGTGTGGCAGGAGGTTGCGCAGAGGGTAACAGCAGTGGGGAGCACCCCAAGGAGTGTCCGGGATTGCAGAAAGCGCTGGGACGACCTCCGCCTCCGTGTCCGGAAGATCCTTGCAGAGAACCGGAGGGCCGCAATGGCGACAGGCGGTGGCACACACTCCCCTGTTAAGCTCACCACATGGGAGGAGATTGCAAGTGGATTCATCGACCCAGAATCCATAGAGGGGATCGGAGAGCAGGAGTTCGGGGCAGCTACCACAACAGAGGAAGGTGAGTGAACCACCACATCCACCAATAACAAAACATGATGTGACACAAGTGAGGTGGGAGTCCGATTAGGCAAGGCAATTCCTTTACCCAAGGCAACATCAACTCACCAACAGAATACTGATTGCCACCCCCTGCACCACATGCATGCTGCGTGAAATATGTAAACCCAACAGAGGTGCAACATGACCCATCCATGCCCATGTCCCCCCCACACCTAGACAATCCATTGCCACCAGCCATGCAATCATTGCCAACATGTCCCCTCAGTACACAAAATGCAACACAACAGAAATGAAATCATGTCTGAATGTATCAAGATATTACACTGCAACAAATCACAGCTGCCATTTGGCAATCTCACTGATGACCTGCATCTCTTCTATCCCCCAGGCACCAATGAGGAAGGTGGAACCCAGGACAGGGGGACAAGCACATCCAGTGCACACAAGGGGACCAGAGCCACCGCAACCCCCTCCTCCGAAAAATTGCCTGCAACCACTCCCAGTGTGCCACACAAGGCATCATCTCTGCAGGGTGCACCTGCTGCGATAGTGCCAGCTGTACCACCGGCCACCACGGATGTCGTGTCCACAGAGGTGGTCGAAGAAGCCGAAGAATCTTTGGGATTGCCCAGCCCAACACCCATTGGCACCCCCTCCCCTCCTGTGGAGACAGAGAGCCTGGATGACCCATGTCTCCATGACTCCGACCAAGGAGATTCGGACATCGGCATTTTCGCGGACGACAGTGCCCAGGACGAGGGCACCACGCTGGTGCTTGCCACCACCCAGCCTACCACCACCGAGCCTTCCACCACCCTGCCTTCCACCACCCTGCCTTCCACCACCCCACCAGCCACCGGTACACCTGCGACAGAAACCCCCTTTGAGGTCCGTCTGTCAAGGGTGGAGGCCAGCCAAGACGAGATGCTGCAGATTATGCGGCAACAGGTCGTTGCCGGTAATGAGGCCATGAAGGCCATAGCCACAGCCATTGCTGCAAATACAGCTGCCATGGAGGCCTCCACGTCTGCATTCAGGCAGTGCATGGGGTCACTAACCGAGGCCCTACTAGCCAACATCAGGCAAGTGCAGCAGCCACACTATGGGTCTGCAAGGGGATTGACAATTGACACATCCACCACGTCAACACCTTCCACCTCTGTTCAATCTAGCCCTGTGAGCTTAACGCGCAGGAGCGCACGGCGCATGGCCATGGAACCCCCAGACCCAAAAGTCGCCAAAAAGTGACTTTCTGAAAAATGGAAAAAATGTGAGGAGTAACATTGGTGAAGGCAACACTGTTTGTTGCGCACATGGGGACATTTGGGATCTTTGGGGTGGGTGAGGGAGTTTGTTGGGGGATTGTGGGAGGGGGGAGTGGGCACAGTTTTGCACTTTCATATAATACACAAGTTTTCTGGAGAACAATCCCTGGCTGGACATTGTTATTTTTGGTGTGCATCCATTTAATGTGTTACGGTGTTCAGTGTCCAAATTACAACATTCCCTTTGTGCATGTTCACATTGGCCCAGTGTCTGACTGACAAAAGTCATTCATGGTCCCTGTGTCTTAAAAGTATTCGTCAATTAGTGCTTGGCGTACAGCATGGCCGTCCCGTGCATCACGTACTGGCAGGGGGGCTCCTTCTCCTCCGTCTCCATCCCCTTCATCCTCACCCGGGCCATGCATGTCAATGTCAGGTGGCAGTGGTACATTCCTTCGGACGCACATGTTGTGCATCATGACACAGGCCATGGTGATCTTTGCCACCTTCTCAGGCCTATACAGGAGTGCCCCACCAGACCTGCTTAGGCAGCGGAACCACACCTGCAACAGGCCAAAGGTCTGCTCAATCACAACACGGGTTCAAGTGTGCACACGATTGTACTCCTCTTCATGGCTGTTCTGCGGGTTCCGCACAGGGGTAAGTAGCCACGGCCTCAAGGGATATCCTCCATCACCTGCAAGCAGATACAAATAGGTGTGTGTCACTCTGAACTGACACCTTCAGGGAGCACGGTCATGGCAGCAGCTATTAGGTGTGAGCATGCACATGTCCCTGTACGTGTACCAAATAGTCACCTATATGGAATGTATACTGTAAAGAGATGTGGAACACTGGATGGGGTTGAATAGATGATGCAGGGTGTAAGCATGCATGCTGAGGCAGATGAGCTGTGGCAGTGCGACAATGTTTAGCCTCCAATTCATGCAGTATACTCTTTGCTATGCATGGTCACACTGGCCGCATTGGCACAGTTGCCATCCTATTCAGTCATGCATTGCTTGCCATCACCATGGTGCCCTTGTTGTGCCTCTTACTTGTTGTCATCCATTTGCATCATTTGTGATATGTGGCCCAGTGATGTGTCATTTTCAGTTTGGCTGTGTCAGGTGAGGAGTGTTTAGCTCTGCATTCATTCTCCACTCACTGGCTATTGCCACCCAGGTGTACTTGTAACCCCCCATTTCCCGGCCTGGTAAACTATCCCCCCCTTTCCCACCCAGGTGTACTATCCCAACCCCTTTCCCACCCTGGTAAACTATCCCCCCCTTTCCCACCCAGGTGTACTATCCCCCCCTTTCCCATCCTGGTAAACTATCCCCCCCTTTCCCACCCAGGTGTACTACCCCCCCCCTTTCCCACCCTGGTAAACTACCCCCCCCCCTTTCCCACCCAGGTCTACTATCCTCCCCCCTTTCCCACCCTGGTAAACTACCCCCCCCCCTTTCCCACCCAGGTGTACTACCCCCCCCCTTTCCCACCCAGATGTACTATCCCCCCCCTTCTGCATCCGCACACATGAGTACCCCACAGCATGGCCATGGGCCTGTTGTGCAACTCACCGAGCAGCCAGGCACGTGGTCCAGCATGTCGCTCCATGTGACGGGGTAGCGTGGAGTTGCGCAGTACCATGGCATCATGTGTGGATCCAGGAAATCGGGCGCAGCAATGGGTGATGATCTTGCTGGAGTCACATACCATTTGCACATTGATGGAGTGGTATTGCTTGCGATTGCGGTACACCGCCTCTATGGCATGGGGGACTACCAATTCCACATGGGTGCAGTCGATGGCACCGACACAATTGGGCATGCCTGCCAGTGCATGGAAGCCTACTTTGGTTTCGGCTATCTCCTGGCCAGTCCGTGGTAGGGATATGTGGGTGCTTGCATGCTTCAGGAGGGCATCCAGCACTTGGTTCAGCATGCGCGAGAATAGTGGTTGTGAAATGCCATGCAGCTGGCCCACTGTGTGTTGGTAGGTGCCTGTGGCCAGGAAGTGTAGCACAGACACCACCTTCAGTAGTGGGGGGATGGCAGTGCGTATTTGTATGTGGCTGGCAATGTCATTCTGTATCATGTCCACTATGGTGGTGATGGTGTCACGGTCCAACGGTACAGGGTGTGGATCTGCTCAGGGGTTAGGTTGAATGGGCTGGGTCTGGTGCGAGGGATTGGTGGCTGCCTACGAGGCGCTGGTAGCTGCGCTGGTGGTAATTGCTGGGCCTGTCTCACCCTCCTTCTCCTCCTGCGTCTCCTCTGTGCTGCCTGTTCTTGCTGCTGTTGTTGTTGTTGTTGTTGTTGTTGTTGTTGCTGTAGTTGTAGCAGTATAGGCATGTCCTCTTGCGCCATGATTGCAAATGCTAGTGGTAGCATTTTGGTGTAGGAAGGGGTGTGGTGTGTAGGTGTGCTCCTTTTGTACTGGCCCACTCTGCATTGCCTACACCTGTGGGGGGGGGGGGTTGCGGTGTGTGGGTGTGCTCCTTTTGTACTGGCCCACTCTGCATTGCCTACACCTGTGGGGGGTTGTGGTGTGTGGGTGTGCTCAGTTCATACTGGCGCAGCCTCCTTTGACTCCACCTGTGGGGATTGTGTGCACCTGTGGCAGCTGCCTTGTATCTTGGTTGCTGTTTGCGGGTGGTCCGCGATGCCTGTTTTTCCGGCATCATGCAGCCCATTGTTACCCTGTTCGTGATGCCGGTATTTGCATGTTTGCGTGGGTTGTGATTGCCCCCTATTACCGGCATGCCGGTATTTACTACCTGAAGAGGCGCGTGTAAGCGCCTATGCCGCTATTAGCGGACCCGTAAATAACGGTGCCGTTCATACCAGGTTTGCGGGTCAGAATGATACGGAACGTTAAATGAGGCCGGTATTTACATACCGGCATCATTTTTCCCTTACCGGCATGACTCGTAATGAGGCCCTTTGTCTATTGCAACCAGCAGCCACTTTGCATAATATCAACTTTCCATCGTGTCAAAACTTAATTTTCTTTATTCATTTATTTCTTGGTTATTTGTAAAGCCCCTAGAACCAAAAAAAAAATTTACACTTTGGCACAAGACCAAAAAAGAGTGGTGGGGCCAGGGAACAAAACAACAATGATTTCATATAATAAGTCATTTGTAACTCTCCTGTACACAGGTGGTTCGAGGCGCAACTTGAAAAGCAGGGGAACAACAAAAGGAAACAGAATAAATGATCTTACTAAGCCTTGGGTCATTCATATCACGCAAGTGCAACTGAAAACAAGCAAGAGCAGAAGTGGCAGGGGGATGCAAGGGGAGAGTGCAATAAGGAACCTCCATTAAGTGACACTAGGGTGCCCAGTTATAAGTAAGTGCAAATAGGCACGGCACCATGTGCTTGCAGATACAGTCCAAAGTGCGAGGTGGGCCCTGGCACAGTGCATGACCCCCCTTGTTAATTAGCATATTCAAGTAACTTTGGGTCTCACCCTAAGTTACTAGGGGAATCCAGACGTGGACCCCTTGCTCACTATTCTTAGAGAGGCACAGATCCACCCTACTGATGAGGTCCAACCAGACCGAAACACGTGTCTGGGGTTTCTGTTGGTACTCTTGTTCAGAGGAGAATTGCCTAGCATTCGGTGCAGGACTGTCCCAGGGCAGGACAAAGACTGATATGTTTGGGACATTTCTTCCCTGTGAAAGATAGTGAGCTAAAGACTCTGGGTAATTCTCTCGTAACCAGGACTAATGTCTGGCAGAGGGACTCCCAGGACCCCCCTTGTTAATTAGCATATTCAAGTAATTTTGGGTCTCACCCTAAGTTACTAGGGGAATCCAGACGTGTACCCCTTGCTCACTATTCTTAGAGAGGCACAGATCCACCCTACTGATGAGGTCCAACCAGACCGAAACACGTGTCTGGGGTTTCTGTTGGTACTCTTGTTCAGAGGAGAATTGCCTAGCATTTCGGTGCAGGACTGCCCCAGGGCAGGACAAAGACTGATATGTTTGGGATATTTCTTCTCTGTGAAAGATAGTGAGCTAAGGACTCTGGGTAAGTCTCTCGTAACCAGGACTAATGTCTGGCAGAGGGACTCCCAGGACCGCCCTTGTTAATTAGCATATTCAAGTAACTTTGGGTCTCACCCTAAGTTACTAGGGGAATCCAGACGTGGACCCCTTGCTCACTATTCTTAGAGAGGCACAGATCCACCCTACTGATGAGTTCCAACCAGACCGAAACACGTGTCTGGGGTTTCTGTTGGTACTCTTGTTCAGAGGAGAATTGCCTAGCATTTCGGTGCTGGACTGCCCCAGGGCAGGACAAAGACTGATATGTTTAGGATATTTCTTCTCTGTGAAAGATAGTGAGCTAAAGACTCTGGGTAAGTCTCTCGTAACCAGGACTAATGTCTGGCAGAGGGACTCCCAGGACCCCCCCTTGTTAATTAACAGTGCATGAAGCTACTGTTGATAAAGCAGCCTGGTCCCTATAAGGTTTACCAAGTGGCCAGGTAACCAGTTAGTGCAGCAGAATGAAAACTTCAGCAGGGGAGAGACACAGAGAAAGTAGAAGCATAAAGGAATGTCTTCAATTACTTGCCGTACCTGAGGTGTTCCTGCTCAAGTTTCAGAGAGGCAGGTAATCTGTTCCAGAGGAATTTACCACCCAAGTACAGAAATCTACCCCCTCACTCTCTACCTACAGAAGCGCCTAACCCTCAAAGAGGTAGAGGTGCAGGAGTAGACAGCTGAATAACAAAACAACTTAAGAAGATAAACTTGAAAGTAGTGTGGTCCCTAGCCCCGAAAGCCTTTTAAACAATACAGACCGTCTTGAAATTGATCCTTGCAGCTTCCAATTGCAGCCAGTGCAAACATGTCAGTGCTGGAGATATAGCATCCCTTCAGTTAAGGCCAAGAACAAGTCTTCTAGTGCTGTCTGGATGAGTTGCAGAGGTCGAAGAGTAGAGGCAGTAAGATTTACAAAGAGGTTGTTACAATAGTCCCACCTAGACAAAACTACAGCTCTCGCAACAGTGAGGTTCTGGGGGAAGGTGAGAAAAGGAACAATACCTCTTAGTAGCTGCAGCTGGTAGTGTAACATCTTCAATACGTCCATAATGTGAGGACATATGGACAGGGTGAAAGATAACACCAAGGTTTTTTTTTCTCACTGGAAGGCGTAAGTACAGGACCCAAAGAGGACAGCCGGAGTAAAATAAGGAAAACAGTAGCAGGGGTCTAATAAAAATGATCTCAGTCTTACTGGCATTAAGGCACACATTGTTGGTTGCCCACCATTCCTAATTTGCACATACACAGTCAGCAATAAGCAAGAGAGGAGGGGAGAGGATGCAGCAAACATCTTGAAGCTTGTCATCCGTATAGCACTTAAAGTTAGATAGCTATGTAGATATTAGGTGCGCTACAGGTGCCAAGTAAAGGTTGATGACTAAGGATCAAATATACGGTCCCTGGTCTTTAGGCCAATGATAAGTCTTGCAGCCTTAATTTTAATTACCTGTACTGGGCCAAGAAAGAAAGTGGGTGAAATAAGAAGAGGCTGTTGCAATAGTACAGCCTACAAAGTACCATTGTTCTACACATGTTCAGCTTCTAGGTAAAAGTAAGAGGAGGACGATGAGAATAGGGTAAGCGCAATAGGCCTGCAACAACATTCAATGGACTCATACATATGATCATTGCAGGAACGAGGTCTTCAAAGGAGAGTCTGTAGACACCAGCACTGAAGTGCACATTTGCAGAATAGTCACAGTGAATAAGATACCTTTCTGGTGATCATTGTGTACCACACCTTCAGCGTCTCCATCCACCTGCCCCTTTGCGAGCACACCATCAGAGGTGGCAACTGCCATTGATAATAGACAGGCGTATGTAAGGGTAAGGCAAGTGCCATAGACCAATGCATGTGTTATTGCGCACCAATATGTAACCAATACGCCTACATGTTTGAACTGTAGTGCACTTACAATAGTGTGTCACAACTGTGTACCTGCAATTATTTGTATTATTTGTATTTCTTTTTTTTTATCCAGTAATTTCTTTTTCCCCAATGACTCAATTTCATAATACCTCCATATTACTAACTCACACTACATTACGGACAATTACTTTACACATATTGTTACTATGGTCATTTTGGCAATACTCCTACTACATTACCTATAATTACAATACACATACTACTACTGTAGTCATTGTGCTAAGTGCATATATTCTGGGGGGCATGGCCTGCAGTGTTTCACAAAAATCTGACGAGGGCAAATCGGAGGCCCGTCCGTAGACGGAAGAGGAAAGTCAGTTCGCGGACCGAACCCAGATATCACAAATTGTTTTGAAGTATATCGGGAGCACTATCAGAAAACAGAGAACTAGGATCAAAGAACACCTGAGCCTCGTAAATTCACAGGACGCCAGATATCCATTGGCTTTACATTGGACGGAAAATCATCAACTTGAAAAAAAAGAGGGCCTCAGATTTGTGGGACTTGAACTCATCAAATGCAATACCAGAGGAGGTGACAAGGAGTTCAGACTCCATCAATGTGAAGCCAAGCTCATCTTTAAATACGGAAGCGTGAGCCAAGGCCTCAACTCTGATCATTAACTAAATGTGTCTCTGAGTTTGTGTACATTAATCTCAACAACTCTCTCCAGCCTGAGCTCACTAGCCAGAACACCTTTACCATACTTCCCCCCCCCACACTTATGCCTGCGTACTACACACATGCCACGCCACTCCCCACTATGGTTCATACAGCAGCTTCACTGCAATCCTATTTATCTCTCCACCACCAGGCTGATCTCCACACTGGCCCCCCATTACCAGTGACTGCCTAACCTCTGTCAACAACATCACTATGAGACAACACATGGTGCTAGATCTAAATGTGTTAAATTTAGCACCACAGGCACACTAACTGCAACAATTCTCACCCCCCTACTTGTATTTACATGACTTACAACTTGCAGTAACAGGATGCCCTACTGGGGTAAAACATACACATTTTGAATTTACCCCCAAATGTCATTGGACACCTATTTTTGCTACAATAGTATACATGGTACTCCCACACCATGGACACACTGATGCGCTACATGCTCAGCGCCTCTCCCCCCCCCCCATTTTCACAGAACACACTTGTGTATATTATTACGTGCTTATCATGCACACTATCAACCTCACCTCCACCCCTCAATTTTATCACTGTATTAGTACACCCCCCCACCCGGGTCTGCATTAACTGCAATCAAATACCCAGCACTGCTACCAATCAGAGCGCAGCATACAGCAGTCTCACACCCAATCGGCACTCAGATATCTTATTTAATGCAATGCAAGTTGGCGGCCGGGACCGAAAGATCATTGCGACCGCACATCTACTTTCCAGAGGCCTTGCTGGCCTTAGAGATAAGCCTGCATATTCCCCTGCATTGTTCTAGCCCTGGTAACTGCCCAGGCACCGTTCCACACATGGACACTGCTGCAACTATTTTAACCCCATAATGCTAAGTTCCACATGGACTTCCTCATGCCCGGCCGACGCTCACAAACGCTGGCACACATTTAATTATACCACAGTGTTTTTCCCCATTAGGCCGCACTTTCACCCCACCTGGGACTCTTTCACATCTCTCTGATAATCTCACTGCACCACCCACTCACACGGGTGACTAACGCGTGCAAGCAAGATCAATTGCCCTGTCCTCACTTACACAGGTAACGCCAGTATTTACTGCAATTACTGAATTTTTACCAATATCCCCCAGCATGAATGGCCAATATTGGCATTAATAATAGAACAGACTGCTCAATCTAATTGCAAGCAATTTGGACGTTCCTACTGTGCACAAGAACAAGGGACACTCATGCCCATCAGCCGGCTCTAAACTAAGGCAATTCCGACCTTCTACTACACTAGAAGACACAGGGCACATGCCGACCACAGATGATTTATATACCCACCCACTCCTTCAACGCCAGGGGGCCTCCACATCCATGCATGACACCTACCCTCTACCATGCAGCTGTAATGTATTTTTGGACCCCTGCCCTCAATTAATATCAGCAGTGACCAGGCTATCTTTGAACAATTAATCTATCAGCTTGCTCTCTATCAGCACTGCGCCAGACGAGATCCTTGCCACCTTACCTACATGACTCTTCTCCCTCTCTCCTGCAGTTGCTATCCAGCATCCATTCACTTTGGTAATCTATACCAAGCAACACCTTCACCCGGTCAGAACATGCCCTTCCTCCCTACAATATGACATCACCCCTCAGCAAATCTACATCTAACAATAACTCTCTTTTTTCCCTCCTTTGCCCCTTGGGGCATTCTCATTTTATCAACTTATATTCCCTTATCACGGGCTGTAAACACTATGTAAATGTATTAAATTATTGGTCACTTGTTAGGCACTTATACAATTAGCAAAACTGTTTTAAAGCTCCCACAGGACAAACCGGGTGGGGACAGGTGAAGGAAGACAATGAATTATAGCAAGGATAAATAATTGAATTAATAGTACAAACAATGAGAGTAAAGGGGAAGGGGAGACAAACCTACTACGCCTTGTGAGTGTTAAGAACGTGTAAGTGCAGAGTGGGGAGGGGTGAGGGATAGGTGCTGATGCTCATGGAGAAGTGCTCTGGGTACATGCTAAGAGGAGAAGAACGTAAGTGCAACCACCCGTGGGTAGGTTGAGCCCAAGTAATTGCAGCAGAAAGATAGCGGCTGGGATGAGAGATATGGGGGGTCAAGGCCACGGCGATACATAAGGGCCCTGCACATCAGTCACGCTGCTGTAAAATTAGCAGGGAAGAGAGGAGGAGCAGGAAGAGGTAAAGAGAAAGGTCTTGAGGCTTTTCCCGAACTTAAGGAAGTCATGCTCAAGACGCAGATGGAGAGGGAGGCTGTTCCACAGGAGGGAGCCAGCATATGAAAGTAATCACCCACCAGCTCTCTGTTTAGCAAAGCGCTTAACACGCAAGGAGTTGGTGCCAGAGGAAAGGAGGAGTCTAGAAGGGGAGTATTTGGTCAGGAAGTGTTGAAGATGGAGTAGTCCCCGCCCTAAATCGCCTTGTGGATGATACAGAGGGATTTGAATTTAATCTGTGCTGAGACCAGGAGGCAGTGAAGGCTTTGTAGGGCAGGAGAGACACAGTCCCTGGGCTTGAGGCCAAGGATAAGTCTTGCTGCCTTATTCTGGGTTAGCTGGAGGGGTCACAGGGTGGAGCAAGGAATGTTAAGGAGGTGGCTTTTGCAGTAGTCTAGCCTGGAGAGAACAGGGCATGGGTAACATTGAGTCTCTGGGTGAAGGTGTGGAACGGTATAGTCCCTTTGAGAAGGAAGAGCTGAAAGTGGGACTTCTTGACAATGTCCTGAATATAAGGGTTGAAGGAAAGGGAGGAGTCCGAGACGACTCTGAGATTCATAGCTTTAGTTGTTGAGGCAGGTGGGGGGCCCATGAAGGAAGGCCAGAGTGCAGGGAAGAAGTATGGTACAGGGGACCCAATAGGGAGAATCTCTATTTTGCAGGCATTGAGGCAAAGGTCATTAGCAGTGCACCAGGCCTGGATGGCATAGAGACAGTCAAGGATGAAGGAGGGTGCAAGGGCGTCAGTAGGAGGTTTGAAGAAAAGTTGTGTATGAACAGCATAGAACTGGAAGTTGAGGGAAAAGGAGGATATGTGTTGTACCAGCAGAGAAAGGTATATGTTAAAGAGCCAGGGCAAAAGAATGGAGCCCTTGGGTACGCCACAGGTGGCGGAGTAAGAAGGGGAGGAGAAAGGGCCCAGAATAGTTTCAGAGGAATGTCAGTTAGGAAGGAGGTAAGCCAGACCAGTGCCCGCTCTGAGATGCCAAGGGTGTCATGGAGTCTTTTTATGAGGATGGAATGGTTCACTGTGTCAAATGCAGAAGAGAGATCAAGAAGGATGAGGACAACAGGAGAGTTGGAGTCAGGAGATGCGAACAGTTCTTCACAGGTGTTCAGAAGAGCAGTTTCCGTGCCCCTGGATGCTATAGTGGTCATATAGGCTGCCAACAAGTTTGGTATGATAGTTGAGTTGGGGGAGGGCCAGTTTCTCAAGCAGTTTTCCCAGGAGGATGGTGATGGAAATGGGGCGGTAGCTGGCTGGGCAGGAACGGTCTGCAGAGGGTTTTTTAAGGAGCGGGCACACAAGGGAGTGCTTGAGGGAAGACTGAAAAGAACCAGTAGCAAAGGAGTGGTTGCAGAGATCAGCCAAAGCAGGGGCAGAAGAGGCAATATTTTCCTTGATGGTCCTGGAAGAGCAAGGGGCCACCTATTTGGACGAGACCTTCATGGAGTTGACAACTCTGGTGACTCTTCAGGGGAGACAGGAGGGGAAAGAGGAAGGAGGAGGGTGAATGGTAGGGAAGGATAGAGGGGGAGGGAAGGGTTGGGAGAGTGTGTGAGAAGGCTGTTCAGTATGTCCTGGGTTTTGGAGGTGAAGTGAGAGGCGAGAGCATTGCAGAGGGCGTGGGAAGAAGTAGGGGCAGAGGATGCTGTGGATGGGTTGGCAAGTTTCCTGCAGATTTTGAAGAGTTCAGCCATGTTGTTGGATGCATTGGACACTCGTGGCTGAATGTGGGCTATTTTATTGGCATGGATGGAGAGTCTGTAGTTTCTCTGGATCAGGTGGCAGGCCAGTTTGTTAGAGGGTGAAGTGTGCCTCTTCCGGTCAGCAACCCTGCACTTACATTTTTGGTCTGCAAGATCGGAATCATACCAGGTGTTACGCTTGGGGGCAGGTTTCAGGCGGTTCCTCGTGACTGGGGCAAGAATGTCAAGGGTGTTGGTGATGGACAAATAGTGGTTGCTGAGGGTAGAATCAGTGGAAATGTCTGTGTTGGGTGGGCAAGGGGGAATGAAGAAAGAAGGGAAGGCGGCAGCTGACACTCGTTTCATCTGAAGAATGTTTGTGAACGAGGTTGGCAGAGCTTTATGAGGAGTTGACACAGGGCCATAGGGACCAAGGTGGGAGGAGAGGACAGAGTGGTCAGACCAGGAGAGAGGGGTCACCAGGGGAGGAGAGAGAGTGAGGTTGGAGTAGATGATGACATCTAGCGTGTGTCCAGCAGAATAGGTTGTGACAGAGGGAAGAATGGAGAGGAATAGGGAGGAGCAGAGGTCAGTGAAGAAGATAGTTGCTGTGCAAGGGGAGTCTAGATGGATGTTGAAGTCACCTAGCAGTAGCAGGTTGGAGGTGGTAGAGAGTAGGGAGGAACAGAAGTCTGCCCACTCAGAAAGTAAGAGAGAAAAAGTACCAGGTGGCCGATAGATGGTAGCAATGGTCAAGGTGGAGGAAGGAGAGATGACCAATTTGCACACCAGGCTCTCAAAGGACGAGTAATGCTGGGTGGGTAGGAGGGTAGAAGGAAACCACTCTGGGAAGATTAAGGCAACTCCACCACCAGCACGGTGGGCTCGAGGTTTAGAAGTAATCTTATAGCCGTCAGTGAGAAGTGAGTCAAAGGAAGTAACTGAGCTGGCATTGAATCATGTTTCTGTGAGTGGAAGTATGTCCAGGTCAGTGTATTCAAGGGCAGATGTCAGCAGAATGTTTGATGGCTGAGCATGAGTTGAGGGTTGCCAGATGGAGACGGTCGCTGTCTTTGAAGGTTTTTTGTTGTGGGGTGTCAGGATATGGTCTATCTGTCTGGAGAGGTGGAGTGGAGGAGGTTTAAGGGGGAGGGGCAGGGGATGAAAGGAAGTTAATGAGAGATCGCAGGAACCGGTCAAAGAGAAGGAGGTTGGCCTGGGGGCCTTGAATCGGGACTGTACCCGTGATGTAAACATTGACAAAGCAGCAAGAAGAGAAAAAACCCACAAGGAGGACTTCCCACTTGGTGCCGCCATTAATGGAAGTTGAAGAATAAGGTCGGAGGTGGGGGAGAATATGCTGCAAAGCACAGTTCTGAACCTGATCCACTTGGCACAATAGGCCAAAAGGGAATTAGATGTAAGATCAAACAGGTAGGATGGAGGAACAGCTAGAAATGAATTTCACACAAACGGGTCCTTTCAATGCCAGATATGGCACAGCTAACATTGATTTCTACACACACAGGCAATTACAATGCAGGAAGGAGCCACAGCTAAAAACTATTTCAATACACACAGGTATTTTTAAAGCAGGATGGAGGCACAGCTAAAACCATTTCCACACACACAGGTTCTTTCAATGCAGGAAGGAGGCACAGCTAAAAAAACAATGTGTACACACGCAGCTACTTTCAATGCGGGGGGGGCACAGCTAAAACATTTCTACACACACAGGCAAGTTCAATGCAGGAAAGAGGCAGAGCTAAATAAAAGATTTTTAAACACACAAGCAATTTCAATGTAGGTTGGAGGCACAGCTAACAATGATTTTCACTCAAACCAGTACTTTCAATGCAGGATGGAGGCACAGCAAACAATGATTTCTACACACACAGGTACTTTCAATGCAGGATGGAGGCACAGCTAAAAACGATTTTTAAACACACAGGTACTTCCAATGCAGGATGGAGGCACAGCTAAAAACGATTTGCACACAAACAGGTACTTTCGATGCAGGATAGAGGCATAGCTAAAAACGATTTTCACATAAACCGGTACTTTCAATGCAGTATGGAGGCACAGCTAAAAACAATTTTTAGACACACAGACATGTCTTTGAGGAATGGCACAGGAAGTGTAGCACAACAATGCGGCAGTTATTATAGTGAGTTACAGTGAGTGAAGGCAGAGTGTAGAGACACCGCAGAGCAAGGGACATCTGCAAAGTGGATGACGTGATAGGTAGATGAATAAGCAGCAGCAGCACTCACGTGAACAAACGATTAGGGAAGACACAGTCAAGAGGTCTGTTGAATGTAAGTAAAACATTGCAGAGCATTTTACAGAAGATTTCGGAAACTGGGGCCAGGATAATGGCCAGGCACTGACAGGGACAGACAGGGCCTTCGATGCGGGCCTTAGCTGGAAATTGAATATTGTTTAAACTGTTCCATATATGATTCAATCACCATCATTTGCGCCTCACATCACTCAATTGGTCAGTTGTTACACATATGCAATTATGTCATTGGACAATGTAAACTGTCACAATTTGCATTGCTACTCAAGACGGATTGGCACTCTCCACACCACAATAATATCATACTCACCACGTTATTGTAACACAGCCTTGACAAAAACCTTCTGGTCGAAATACATGTCAGTACTTTTCATGTGAATAGACACTAGAAGTGCTCCAAGATCTTGGCAACCATATACCAATAAAGCAACACTTCAAATAAACTGAAGTAGCAGGACTCATTTACTCGCGCCTGATGTACTACCTTAACTGGTGATAATATTCAAAGTCCAGCACCGCAACAAACGGGGTTCTTACTAACCTCTTGTAAGTATGACTCTGGTTTAAGATAATGGTGCATAACATTACCTAAATACTTGTAGCTATGCAATGTGGACAAATGGGTGTAATTCTTTATCTAATACCATTGCTTCACTTTAATCTTATATAACCCTTTTAGAGTTTCATAATCCGTGCCCCTTTCAAAGTCAGGGAACCAGTCTATCCTCCTTAAGCCGTCTAAATTCAAGTCAACAAAGTTACAACCCTTGCCTCTTGCACCAGGCGCAGTCGAATAACCACTCCCAATCAAATTCAACAACAGCCATTTAGGATTCACTTTAGATTTAATGTATAGAGCTCCCCTACTAATGAACCTCTGACTGCTTAGTGACACCAAGCATAGTTTGAGTCTGGAATACTCCATGTAAGTGGAGCATGATAGATTCAACCTAATACGCTAGAACAGGCCATCCAATACATTAATCCATGCCAGGTCCTGCATAGTCAAAGCCTCCAATCTGTATAAAATTGCAGGGCGATAGCACTGCTCATACAGCATAATAATTCCCTCCACTGAGTATCCAGCTGCATGTTTTGCGAATTTGGTTATAAGATACATCAATTGGTGGACCTTGCATTTTTTTTTACTTCCTTGACATTAGAGTAGCCACAGCAGGCAGCCATATCGACCCACAAATAGAGATAGCTGACCATGGGCCTCATTACGACTCAGGCGGTAAGGGGTTTACGGCGGCGTAAACAGCGCCGACCCTTACCGCCTGAGTACGAGGTCCCTTAGCGCCATGGCGGATTTAACACCTGCTTTTAGCAGGTGTTAAAATCCATGGCGCTAAGGGACCATGGAGTTAATTACGCCACCGTAATTTACGGTGGCGTAATTAACGCCTTCCCCACTCCCATTATGCCCTATGGGGCAAAAATGGGAATGGGGAAGGGTAAATGGGGATTGGGGACTTACCGCCCCCGCCGACCTCGGAATGGGGCGGTAAGTCCGCCTACCACCATGGCGTAAACATAGTTTACGCCATGGTGGTAAAGTCACGGCCCAGGCGATAACTTACCGCCTGGGTCGTAATGAGGCCCCATATATTCAATAGACCTAGAAACAAGTCCAATGCCACACGATTTACCATTTTCCCTGAAACGAGCATGCATTAGGATTTACTCATGTTTATCAGTAATCCTTTTTCTGTTGCATACTTCAGGGGTTTATTACACATGTCTTTCACCCCTCCTCCTCCATCCCCCACCCACGTTAGTATGGTCAAATAGAACCAAGTCATCGGCATCAATCATGCTGGACAAGGGGAAATTTCCAATTTTTGGTAGACAACGCACTTTCAGCAATAAACGAGGGGGAAGGTCTGCCAAGTAGCGGTTAAACAACATAGGGGCCAGCATGCATCCTTGCTTGACCCCAGGTTAACCATCATCTGGGCAGACAGAGCTCCCTCCTCATTCAGCTTCACTCGTACTCCAGTATTCAAGTGGAGTTGCCTTATTACAGATAACAAATACGCCTGGCATCCTGGTGACTCCAATTTCTGCAATAAGATATTGCGATCCACAGAATGGAAAGCAGCGCGGAGGTCCACGTCAACTACACATAATGCTGAACTCCCCCTGGTGGCTGCCTCTTGTATACATTTATTCAATAACCAAATATTACGGGTGGTAGATGAACCAGGGCGAAAGCCCATCTGGAGAGGATAAAATACGTTGTTCTCCGCCACCCATATTTGAAGTGCAGTTACCACAAGCAAGGGAAATAGTTTGCAAGTAACATCAAGCAGAGAGAGGCTGCTGTAGTTCTCAGGAGATAATCTGT
The DNA here is from genome assembly GCF_040938575.1 of Ambystoma mexicanum. Lineage (NCBI taxonomy): Eukaryota > Metazoa > Chordata > Amphibia > Caudata > Ambystomatidae > Ambystoma > Ambystoma mexicanum. Next base: position 687,396,723 of record NC_090939.1, read on the forward strand.
CTCCTTACTTATATACCGGGATGAGAATGGCCTGTTTCCATGGTACCGACACCTCTGTGGTCAAACATACTTTATCAAATAGAAACTTTAAAATCCTAGCCAAACAGCTCAGATTACATTTCAAAACTATATTTGAGAGTCCGTCAAGCCTGGGCGCCCTAGAGCTTTTTATGTACAGTATAGCAAGCCCGATCCCATCCATGTAAACCACCAAAGGCCATATCTCTCCACGGTTCTCCACTTTATGTGTTACCTGATCAATTACTACTCTGGCTTTTAGGTGATTTAACCATTCACCTCCATTAATAGGATTAACAATTTTCATTCTCTTATTACCTTTCACCATTGCCAACGTATGCCTGCCATATGGGGCGGGGTTCTCTACTCCTCGGGGCTATAACCATCTGTTGGCACTGTACGTTTTTTACAGACCACCACCATCTTTCAACCGGTTCCCATACTCTTGCTTTACCTTTTTACTTTTACTGATAATCTCACCCCAGATGCCCCCAGCTTTTTTATCAGCCTGTGTTTCCTCCTCAAATGCCCTTCTGCATCCCATATAGCAATGTCAAAGATGCTAGCATGATTTTTTACATCCATAGCCAAAGGTCTCCGTACTGCAGTACCAGTATCAGATGCTAACTGTGCCTGCCATGCTTCGATATCATTCACATGGCAGAAGGTTAGAAAAGTCAAATCACTGCCGGCTAAATAAGAGGAGGCAGCAGTGATTTTATTGATGTTAGCAGGTGTCCAACATATACGGTTACCCGTATGATTTATATCAATTCCACTGACAGGCCTCGGACTACTGCCACCCTCAAACTCTTCCATCGTTAGAACTAGTATCCGATGGTCACTAAATTCTGTTGTAAGAGCCTGCATTTCTACCACTTTTTCCAAGCATGCTTTACTTCCAAAGAAATAGTCCAACGTTGCCATCTTTAGACCCATACTCCAGATAAATTGTCCAGGGGAATCACCCTCGTTCCTACCATTTAGTAAAGCAAGGTCCCACTCTTTCAGAAAAGATATCCTTTGCCTGGTGTGTTCTAGTTTGCATCATCATGCAATTTTCCAACACATTTTTTTACGGGGTGAACACTTTTTGTCATCTCTGCAATGTGCATTAAAATCCCCTTTTTTATGAATGACTTTTATATTGTAGTGTGAAAGGTTAATTACACCAAATGCACCTAATACAAAAATAAATAGAAAGAAAATATTGTATTTAGAGCAAAATCCTATCTTGCCATTGATAAACAGGATAACATACTCTTGCAAAGCGGTCAAAACTGATTGGGATCACTCTGGAACCGCAGCAGTACCCCTGAAGATCCCCATGTCATCAGAAGCATTTCTGTTAGGTGTCTGAAAGATATACACCTTGGCCAGCTACCCATGGTCGGTCCAACTGCAAGTGAGTAAGGACATAAGTTCCGAGTTGTGGCCAGCAATGGTGTCAATGGGATATTCAGGGTTTGAAGGGGAAGAAGGAGAAGGAGAAAGAGAAGAAGAAGGAGAAGAAGAAGAAGGAGAAGAAGGAGGAGAAGAAGGAGAAGAAAGAGAAGAAGGAGACGAATGATAAGAAGGAGAAGGAGAAGGCGAATGAGAAGGGGAAGAAGAAGAAGAAGAAGAAGAAGAAGAAGAAGAAGAAGAAGAAGAAGAAGAAGAAGAAGAAGAAGAAGAAGAAGAAGAAGAAGAAGAAGAAGAAGAAGAAGAAGAAGAAGAAGAAGAAGAAGAAGAAGAAGAAGGATGGTTCAGATGTAAGTGAGATGTCCTAAAGAGCAGCAGGATATTGGCAGTACTGAGGAATGTGCTAGCAACAGTGGTTGAATTTAGAGCGTATCAACCCCCACTTCATTAGAATAAAAGGAGCCACGGAAGGATCAGAAGAAGTCTTGGGCGAAACAGAACTGTCAAAAGAAATGCTGTGTTGGTATTGCAACAGATACAGAAGTGGCATTGGCCCAGACAGGTTGACATACCATAATATTTACTTAACATTATATTCTCTTTCTGAGCATATTAACATGATATCCTTTTTCTTAGAAAGGGAGCATTTGGGAGGTTGTAACCCGGGGCAGGATATCATCTGGATAGGTGGCCATCACATCACAAAATGGTCCACTGTTAGAGAAGAAGGGGCACAATATGGAAAAGGGCAGAGGTTTAATGTAAATGTGCTGCAGGTGCAATGGCAGAGAGGATGGATGGGGCAGTTAGAGCGGATCCTTTTACAATGTGAAACAGTGGGGACAAGGTGAGTATTGGTAACAAGTAATTTAGAGGAGAATTGCCACATGAAGGTGACAGTACAAGCACTTATCGGATAATATGCCCAACATATGGGTATGGCCATGAAGCCATTTTAACTTCAGCATGTTTATTGGAAAGATGAGCCAGGAGAAGGGTGTTAAGGATCACGTTATGCACATAGCAAGCAAGGAGGTAACCAGAGGAGTCCGTTATTTCTAGATTTCTAGATGGAAGAAGTATGGGGCCACATCGTGTAAGCAGACATTTTATAGAATGTATATTTCTTGCAGCAAGTGGTTAACATACTATACTATATAGAGGCAGAAAAAAAGAAGCATCATTGGTGGAAATCTGATAAGTAAACATGAGATTCAGGAAATGGGACCAGATGCATCAGGAGAAATGTTTTTTGCAAGGCCTGATGGGAAGAAATTGTACTGGTAAAATAGATGTTTAGGACAGAGATTTGAAAGGCCTTGGGAGTGGTTGATTTGTGAAAGGGTCTGCTGTACGAACAAGAATTTGTTATGTATTATTTCTTTTGGGGCATTTTCCATATGTTAGTCAATACACCCCCTCAATCTCTAAAACATATTAAAATTAACTGCACACCTGCCTATAACAACCAAAGAATGCAAACATCCTGGCCATTGTCATAGTTGACTGTAGATAAATGATTGCCCTGGGCAATTCGACCTTAACCGGAAGCAGCCGATATGGGTGGATGTAGTTGGTCAGGTGCACTTCATCTCCATGTGCTGATTCCTTTACTTTCCTCCCCTTGGAAAACAAAACATCACACTATGATGTTGGAATGTGATCTCAAGCTTCTACTCATCTGAGCCCTTCCATCTCCCAGAGCCGTAGGCTTCTTTTCTTTCCTACCCATGTAACAAATCGCTCACAATATGTTCCTTACCAAAGACACCCAGGGTACACTCTTAGGAGTGTCTCTATCTCCCAGCACGGATGCATTTCCTCTTCTTCCTTTGGAAAGACAATGGCTAAGCAGCTATGGTGTTTGCCCTGGGTATGAAAGCTGCAATGCAATGAATCTCTACCCCCTAAATGCTAATTGCTTCCATTTCTTCCACCTGGTTCCTCCGTTTTCATATGAAGATTTTTCCTCTGTTTCCCCTTGATAACAAGAGATCTCAATATACAACGTCTGTTAAGCACATTCTACCCTCTATGACATCACTATATTGTAACTACTGCCATTCTATAGTTTAAATGCAATGTCAAATGGCACTTTTTGTAGTAAAAATCATTTGCGAAGTCTGAGTATGGCTCTCTTGCCTGATTCAACTATAACTTTAACTGATTGTTTCTGTTTTTGGGTGGTTTTATGAACTGAGGTTGCATTTACATTGCATTTTAATGTAACCAGTGACATACTCCATGTCAACCTTGTTTCATGCAGTTGCATAAATACAACACAAAAGTCATTGCTAATGTGTTGAATTATGTTATTTACGTAGAGAAGTGGTTGTACACTATTATTGTTTTTGGAATTCTGACTGCTTTGAAGTAAAGGGTATGTATGTGTTGGCTTTGTAATTCTCTTACACGTATGAAAATAAATATGTTGGGAATTAAGCTGTGTCATCCTGTTTTAAATCCTGTCCTGCTCTGTAACAATAAGAGCTCAAACAACAAAAAGCTGGTCTTATTTCATTGTAAAACTCCCTCCATTGACTTAGAGGTCATTAACCATGCTCTGACAGGCTCAATCTGGCATCCGGCCTATGTGCTGTGCACCATTAAATTATACTCTTCGGCAAAAACAATCTGCAAGCAAACATGTTTTCCTATATTAAAAGGCAGAGATGAATTGCCTATAAGGCAACATTACTTTGCATGTTTAAAACTCAAAGTTAAAACACAGCCAGTATTAATGTTAATGTTAAAGGATATTTATACCTTGCACTGTCATCACCAGAGTGGTCTCCTGGCACTCTGGTGGCTCTGAAAGTTGAGAGGGTAGAGTAAGTTAGTAAGACAGAGTGGGAGCAAGAGCAAGAGAGCTGTGATGTGCTGTTAGCAGCTTTAAATCTGTTTACAACGTTCGCTGAGCTTTGGTGTCTTATTTTGGTTGGTAGCCTTCATGTGCTGTTGTGCAAGGCGATGTGTGGCTTGTTTTGATGTTGCAGTGTAGAGAATTGTGTGCGGGTTGTTGTGCTTTAGAGTTATGGTAGTGTTTATTCAGGGTGCGAGTGGTGTATGCAGAGGGGTGAGTTTTTTTATTAGTAGGATTGGATATCGAAATTACTATCTAGACCGGGTGCATATTTCATATCTTCAATCCCATCCAGATGTGGCGCAAGCTAATATTCACATTCCTGTCTAGATGTGGAGACGTTTAATATTCACATTCTTGTCTCGATGTGACGTAAGCTAATATTCACAATTCCATATAGGTGTGACACAAGCTAACGTTCACATTTCTGTCTAGATATGATGAAAGCTAATTATCACATTTCAGTCTGGACAAGCTAGCACAGTTGGAGTACAGTCCCCCTAGATATGAGGTATTGCTAACTAACAGTTCTCCTAGATGTGATACATGGCTAGGCAACACAGTTCACAACTCAGTGAAGGTATATGAGCAACAGTTGCTAAATAGAAATGGGTATATACAGGCGACAAACTGTGGCTGACTAACACAATTGGCATGATACAAAGTGTGGTTACCTTACACAACGATGCTGGTTTCAGGATGGATACCCTGTGCACGTGAGGTAAATGCTGACAGGCATAGGTAGGCTGAGTGCTTGGGGGAGCAGGATAATTAGGCAATGCGACAGGTGGGTAGTTAGAGGAGTTATCCAGAATGGTTAACTGACATAATGGCTTTAGGGTAAAATATGGCCACCACACCATCACAGGCCACGTGCATCAGACTAAAAGCAGGTGGGCCTGCAGGAAGCCCGACACTCCCAGAGGCGAGGTCGGCAGCCAATGGGGGCTGAGAGGGGGAAAACAAACAAAAAAAACAGGAGAGAGAAGAAACTGCACAGGAGGGGGAGAAAGAGCGCAGGGGTGCGAAAATACACAGAAAGAACCAGAAAAGATGGATGAAAGAATGGTGGCGGAGAGGGGACACAAGGGAACGGCGTCCCCACCTCTGGCCTGTAACTCAGGGACGGAATGTTCTCATTTATAATGAAGTCAATCATGCATACAATGTATCAGTGCATGCTGCAGCTGACAATGCACACCGAATAGAAACACCAGAGGGCTGACAAACATGTAACAACAACATTATCATGCTACCATTCTAAGAGGTCACTCAAGAAAACATTGCTTTATTACGATGCAGTGGCCCAACGAAAGACACTCTCTGTATCAGTCAGTAGCTGACTGCATGCAGGGGAGCCTAGCTCTTACACTCTTTTCCCGCACTGCAGTTCAGCACATACGTGAAATAACATATATGTATCAAGCAGCATGGTAAGAAAGGAATCCCTTCAAAGTGACACTTGTCTTACCAACGTACACAGTTGCAATAGTTTCTGCAAAATGGCTGCACCATAGCTTGCACCACGATGCACTCTTTACACTTCACACCGCACATAATTGACACCAACCCCCTTCTTTTCATGATGCAAGAGCTCTGACAGCCGCAAAAGCTCCCTCGAACCAGACCTAAAAATATGAATATTTGTAGCAATTTGGTGAAATCATTGTAGGGATAATTAATGCTATTGTGAAAACAATAACACACTACTAAAACACAGTTTAATCTTTTGCCTTGTTTTGTAGGATTGGCCTTTGCAGCAAGCATTCCATAGGATAATTGAGACAAGACATGCATTTATCCATGCACACATGTAAGGAATTGTTAAGTGTGTCGATACCCTGGCCTGGATACACCACTGATATGACTTACTGCAGAGATTACAGTGACTCTTATGAATCCATTTTCCTAATGGTTTCTGTGCATGAATAAAAAAAAAAGGCCTGTAGCTCTGAGCCATCTGAAAGATTGGGAATTGCATTTACAAATCGATCAAGCTAAAAGCATGCAGCCGTTGTTCTTTTCTCCGCACAACTTTGCGTTTGACCTCTGTAACAGCGGTGGACTCCATAACTAAATGAAGACAGACTGGGCAAGAGCTTTGTGCACTGCAGTAGGAGCAAGCCTTTTTGATTGGCAATGATGCTTGACAGGTTCTTTTGTGTTACAACTGGCTCAATTCATTTATGAGCATTTACAAGACACGAAGGAAGATCCCTGGCATTACAGATCGGTATTAAAGGATCATTTTTAGAAGGCGTGATCAATATTTACACGCATCTCAAGTGCTATTACTTGCTTTTCATCAATGTGTACACCAGTACTGAGCCATTCTATTCATACCCACAGCTTAAGATTCCCTATAAAAATGATGGCGGGGAACACTGGTGCAGCATTATGGATCATCATCGACTGCTCGTTTTGGGGGGAGATGCTGCCATTAAAGATGCTGCATGTTTTCTAAGTGTTCAACTCAAATCCACATGCCGAATAGCTTAACTGTATACTATGCAGAGTAGGTGGCAACATATTGAAATGCATGATCGTTTATCTGGGAAAAGTGTCAGGAAAAATGCGTTACTTTTAGCACTGTGCAAGGCCTTATTAATACACCCTATTATTCAACATGATATATTTATTTATTCTATGCATTCATTGTTCGCTTGTTAGGCGCTTATGCAGCAAGTGCAACACTGTTTCAAAGCGGTCCATATGGCATCACATTGATCTTATTCGTATTGTTTCTATTGTAGCACTGGGGTATGGCTGACTCAAATGCATCAACTGATAAGGTGAACATTGGACTATCAAGCTAAACAACCAATCAACGTGACTAACATGCTTCCAAGTCCAGCAGACTGAGCACAGCTTTACTACCAGGCAACACATTCCCCTAAGACAAATACCTATGCGTGCAATGCATGTTTGCACCAGGGCAATTTGTTGCTGTAAATACTAATCCCACTCATACTAGCACTAGGGTGTAAACATTGCCCTGGTGTAACAATGCCTTGAGACGTGTTTTTGCAGTAGTGCATTTTGTGCCCTAAATGTCATCTTTTACTGGTGAAATGGTTCTGTAACACGCACTCGGGGAGCCAGTGTTAATGATGATGGATGTAGCTTGGATTTTGGAATCAGATTAGGCAACTGAACACCTCAGTCCCCACTCATCTTTGGTAAAGAGAACAGACACAGCATGTCTGAGGTGCAAGATGGAAGTCGCAGAGTCGTGCACACTGACTGGTCAGGTGCAGCCATGCAATGGTTTTGGATGTGCTGTTGCACCCAATGTGGGGAATCCTAGACTGGTAGGCTGGGACACTTGGGATTTTAACATGGAAAGAGGTAGCCACTTGCACGGAACTGCTCCTAATAATAACCTAAGTGGTGGCCACAGAGATATAGCTATGAAATGGAAAGACATCAGCCCACATACAGTACTCTCGGCTTAGGTGTGAGAGCACATACACACACTGTCATCATTCAGGACCTGGGCTGAAGTCTGAAAATAAAGGTTTAAAAGATCTACGTCTGAAAATAAAGGTTAGAATAAACATAGGTGTAAATCAGCGGTGGAAATTGACTTTTTTTTACTCGGGATCACATCTAGAATGGGGCTAAGTGGGTGTTTTCAGCATAGGCTGGGAGGGCGATTTTGTCCCCCCATAAACATTTGCCTCTAAGCCCTTCAGAAGAGAGTCATGAGCACCTCGAAAACAGCCAAATTGCTTATTATTTTGTCAGTACAAAATGTGCACATCTCTTAAACCCCCAAAAAATGCACATCAATATTTCCTGTACAGTGCAACATTGACATGGGATTTCAGAGCACTCAAGTGGTCTTCTGGGGACGTGTATTGCCTCTCAAGCTAGCGACCATGGTTCAAATCTTGCCCCTGACATGAACGCAACCGCAGTATTTGAAAATGAATGTAAAGTGCACATGGTTTCCCCAGGATTAGGGAGCTGCATCTGAGATAAGGGGAGACTTCTTTGGCAGATCCAGCTCAACGACAGCACCAGATGTGATGAATAATTGTGTTAAAATAAAATATACAATATGGCAACAGAAGAAAACAATATACAGGTTAAAGGCATAAATTAGGTGAACATCTTAGGGATTTATTTTAGGGTGGTTCCTCCCTTTAAAAATGTCACCCAAATAAAAAAAAGCAAAAGGAAGAGGTTCTTTGTATGTAATGAGCCGGCAGAATGCTAAGGGGAAGAGTGGTGGCAAACTTTCTAGTCTCAAAGTCGTACTTTTCTCCCCTGCACCTTTAAACACGATAAAAAATTGTTCTGTACACTTGTGCAACACATTATTACTATTTACTAACTAAGGAGTGTGTCTACCGCTCTATATTTTTTGTTACAGATATAGATCAAGCCTCATCATCTGAGGAAATCATATTGGACAGCGTTCAAAGAGCTGAGCCGCTGTGGGGAGGGAGTCCCCTCCAAGGACTTTCTTATGATGCTTTGCTCCTTCAACATAAAAGAGGGACTTCTTAAGAAGGCAGGAAATCTGAGCAACATCTCATATCATGGTAAATCCTTTTAAAACAAACCAAGATTTGGCTCCAACTACATTGCACAAAAGTGTGGCTTTCTGCCTGGATACTGACAAACTCGACTAAAAACGTGAAATACAGGTTCTGTTCGTGCTGGTCTTAACCTGGCAAAATAGATCCATGTGAACCACAGGATTAGAGAAGGCTGCTAATATTCTGTGCCTGGAACTTCCCAAGGGAGATTTGTCTACTGTATGTGTGCCTAGATGGAGGATATTTGAGGCATCAAAGAGGTCAAGAAGGTGGTGGATAATTGGACATCCGAAGAGGGATGGGCAAATTCGCCCCATCCTCCCCCTCCTATAAGGTACATGATGTGGAAGAAGGCCAGGAGTTATTGTGAACGCCCATACTATTTTGGACCGATTCCCAGTGCTCCAATAATCTATTAGTACGTCGAGAGGTACCCACTCAGCTAGCCCTACAGAACAGGTGTGGTACAAATCTTCCCCAGAGTGGATGAGGAGCCTCAGGCTGCAACTAAAGAGACCTCAATTGACAGTATCGACTAAAGCGCTGAGAATCCAAGCCACTGACGTCAGTAGAGACACCACGACCTAGCAGCATTAGACAGGAAGCACACATGGCATCCGCACATGGGGACACAAACACACACTCAAATACACAAAGAACACAAATGTACATTTAGTTAGAGGACAGATATATATACATACTGTCATTGCTTTTATTATTTTGTCATTAGCTTAATGCAGCAATGCAGAAACCGCAAGAAGCAAAAGATGCTGAACGAATCTTGCAGATGCTTAAGTGCAATTAAACTTATGGAAGTGCAGGAGCACCTATGGGACCTGACAGAGCTAAGTGTGACTTACACATAGAGCATAGAGAATAGCATCGACACTGTAGGAACCGCATAATGGTTTAGGAAAATTACAGCAGGCCACAAACCTCTCAGCAAGAGCTGAGCTGAGGTGAATTCAGGTTGGATGAGAACAAACGTGTGAGACAGGACCCGCTGCTAAGGCCACCAGATACGAACAATATTCCATTCCCTGAACAAAAGTAACACCAGCTGCAATAAATCCGAATAATTCCTCATAAATTAGAGCTGCTGAAGCTCCAAATCATGGTCTCTGAACCTGCGACCCAGCCGACTCAGACAATAAATCAAAACCAGAGCTGGGAAAGAGGGTCGATCTCATGCTGCCAGACAGCAGCTTACAACAAAGATGTTACAATGTGAGGCAAGTGTTGCACAAAATGAATGAGCACTCTCATAGTCTAAGGTAGTGCCCACAAGTTACAATTCAGACACATAGGGCCTCATTACAAGTGAGGCGGAACGGGTTAATGGGACCCGCTAAAGGAGGCGGACCCATTAAACCCGTTCCGCCTCATTACAAGCTCCCCTCACGGGACCCAGTAAGTAACGCCTGGTAAACCAGGCGTGCTTACCGGGCCCCGCGAGGAGAAGAGGGGGCAAACAACGGGCTGCTTGTAATCGGCCAGTTGTTTGCTCCCTCCCCCATTCCCATTCAACCCTATGGGGGCTGAAATGGGAATGGGGAAGATCCGGGCCCGGGTTCCTGGAGGGAGGAATTCCCGGGCCCTGCAAACTCGGAATGGCCCGGTAATTCCCTATTCTGGGAACCCGGACCCGATTTTGGCGGCAGCCATGCCACCAATAGCGGCATGGCTACAGCCAAAATTGTAATGAGGCTTATGGTCATTCTTATTACCTTGAGAAGGTACACCAAGAGCTGAGAACCATTGCGGATCCCAGGCCTGGGGAGGTCAGCTCTCGCCAATCAAAGTTCAGACTCCTAGCGGTGTGTAGCAACAGGCAAGAACCAATGGTAAGACCCTCACACTGCAACAATGTTTAGAGATAGTAATTTGGAGATGGACCAGGGCAGCCACCTGACATGCGAGAGCCAGTAGAATAACTCATATAGTGGATTATATAGGTTATTAGGCTCCTGATGAGCAATTCAGTAGGCCGATAGGTTTTCGCAATTTGACTTGCTGTCAGGCTGGGTCTACGTTCCTTTTGGGGGAAGGTGTTGGGCCTTCCAAGAGTCTGCAAACTCCTAGTAGCCCTCGAACCTACCTGGGAGTTTGTCCCTAACACATCCTTCTTGCTGCCAGGGCCATGGATGATTAATCAATATTTATAACTGCAAATCTCTAGTTATGCCTTGCCACCATTGATGGATAGCTCTTCAACAATGTAAACTAGGCACACATTTTTCCTTTATAGCCTTATAATTCACTTGTTCCCAACGGGGGTGCAACTATTAGATGAATGTCTACACCCGTGGGGTGATGGAGTTTCTGTTCATGTAAAATATTTGCTTTTGAATGTTTTTTGTGGAGGGGTGACTGAGTGGGATGTTTTCTGGGGGTAGTCTGCCAGTTATCTTATTTTTTTCATGCATCTAGTGTCTTGTTTAGACCATTTTTATCCCGATTTGAGAAATGCAGGTGATGACAAGGGAAATGATAAAACATAAGTTAACTTTTCTATGATCTAGGCATTTTTTTCAGGTAGTCAACATAATGTAAGAGTATGTGTATTCTACAAAGCACTATTACCTTGAATGCAGAATTCTATCTCAAAATATTAGAGGGTTAAATTCACCACACACGAGGATATGCCTATTAGAACTCCTTATTGAACAAAAAGCAGATTTCACATTTACTCAAGAGCCCCATCATAGGAAGTCAAACACCAAAAGACTTGCCTCCAAACATTACCAATTATAATCCTTCAAAAAAGGTAGTTGGCGCTCCACTCCAGAAAGAACATGGCATGATAACCTGTTCTTAGATGAGAGCTTGGAGCACACGCTTTTTGCTCACTATACCTTTCACAGATGGGAAATATCCATTTGCATATCAGTCTTTGTCCCACACACATGGTCAGTCCAGCCCCCGAAATGCTATGGCAATTCCTCTCTGAACAAGAGTACCAACAGCAACCCCATACACGTGTTTCAGCCTTGTTGGGCCTCATCAGTGAGGTGAAGCTGCGCCTCTCTGAGCACAGTGAGCAGGTAGTCCATGTCTGGTTGCCCCCAGGTAACTAAGGGTGACCAACCCCAAGTTCCTTGCAAATATTTCAAAAAAGGTAGCTGGCGCTCCTCTCCAGAAAGAACATGGCATGATAACCTGTTCTGAGATGAGAGTTTGCAGCACACGCTTTTTGCTCACTGTACCTTTCACAGATGGGAAATATCCATTTGCATATCAGTCTTTGTCCCACCCACATGGGCAGTCCAGCACCGAAATGCTATGGCAATTCCTCTCTGAACAAGAGTACCAACAGCAACCCCAAAGACGTGTTTCAGCCTTGTTGGGCCTCATCAGTGAGGTGAAGCTGCACCTCTCTGAGCACAGTGAGCAGGGAGTCCACGTCTGGTTGCCCCCAGGTAACTAAGGGTGACCAACCCCAAGTTCCTTGCAAAGATTTCAAAAAAGGTAGCTGACCCTCCTCTCCAGAAAGAACATGGCATGATAACCTGTTCTGAGATGAGAGTTTGCAGCGCACGCTTTTTGCTCACTGTACCTTTCACAGATGGGAAATATCCATTTGCATATCAGTCTTTGTCCCACCTACATGGGCAGTCCAGCACCGAAATGCTATGGCAATTCCTCTCTGAACAAGAGTACCAACAGCAACCCCATACACGTGTTTCAGCCTTGTTGGGCCTCATCAGTGAGGTGAAGCTGCGCCTCTCTGAGCACACTGAGCAGGGAGTCAACGTCTGGTTGCCCCCAGGTAACTAAGGGTGACCAACCCCAAGTTCCTTGCAAATATTTCAAAAAAGGTAGCTGGCGCTCCTCTCCAGAAAGAACATGGCATGATAACCTGTTCTGAGATGAGAGTTTGCAGCACACGCTTTTTGCTCACTGTACCTTTCACAGATGGGAAATACCATTTGCATATCAGTCTTTGTCCCACCCACATGGGCAGTCCAGCACCGAAATGCTATGGCAATTCCTCTCTGAACAAGAGTACCAACAGCAACCCCATACACGTGTTTCAGCCTTGTTGTGCCTCATCAGTGAGGGGAAGCTGCGCCTCTCTGAGCACAGTGAGCAGAGAGTCCACGTCTGGTTGCCCCCAGGTAACTTAGGGTGACCAACCCCAAGTTCCTTGCAAATATTTCAAAAAAGGTAGCTGGCGCTCCTCTCCAGAAAGAACATGGCATGATAACCTGTTCTGAGATGAGAGTTTGCAGCACACGCTTTTTGCTCACTGTACCTTTCACAGATGGGAAATTTTCCATTTGCATATCAGTCTTTGTCCCACCCACATGGGCAGTCCTGCACCGAAATGCTATGGCAATTCCTCTCTGAACAAGAGAACCAACAGCAACCCCATACACGTGTTTCAGCCTTGTTGGGCCTCATCAGTGAGGTGAAGCTGCGCCTCTCTGAGCACAGTGAGCAGGGAGTCCACGTCTGGTTGCCCCCAGGTAACCGAGGGTGACCAACCCCAAGTTCCTTGCAAATATTTCAAAAAAGGTAGCTGGCGCTCCTCTCCAGAAAGAACATGGCATGATAACCTGTTCTGAGATTATAATGATATTTCCCATCTGTGAAATGTACAGTGAGCAAAAAGCAGATGGCTGCGAACTCTCAATGTGGTTAACAACCACTGAACAGGTTATCATGCCGTGTTCTTCCGAGAGAGGGGCGCCTGCTACCTTTGTTCAATTATAATCCTTCTCCACATGTAAGGAGAAGAAGCAGGCAGCGGGTATTTTACTTGCAGGAGATTTCCCTTTTATATTGCATAGCCAACATAAGACAGGTCTCCTGAAATTAACCAGAGAATTCAACACAGTATGGGATGGAGTTATAGATGGAGCATGTGGTGAAGGGAGGGTAACTGGCCAAATCTGCAAGGAAATCAATAGAGCCTTTATAGATATGGGTCTTAGAGAAGTCTGGAAAGACAATAACACAGTTAAGAAAGATTTCTTCTATTTCTTACACATGCATTAAGCTTTAGAGACCTATCCCAAGGACCGTACCAAGAGTTATGGGCCCTGAAGACCGAGTTAAAGGCCCAAGTGCAGCAAGGGTGCTTCACAAGGTTTACAGGCCTATAGCTCCAGGTACATCAAGAGGGCATAGTCAATAAAGCTATTATGTCCCATCTTTGAGGTGAAAGCGGATGTACAAAATAAACATAACATTTCAAAAAGACAATCTGATTGGAGATCTTGCTGGCTATTAACAGGCAACCAAGTACAAAGTTTTGAGGTGGGAGGGGCAGCAGGGTTTAGATTCCGGCTGTACTGAATCTTTCAAATGCATCCGGCAAGGTTATTGAGTGATGATCGGAGCAGTCCTGGGGCAGAGGTTGGGCCATGTCTGCCAGGTGCAGCCTGGCAGGAATTGTGTCATGTAAAGTGGGGATACTGTTTTTTCTCCCAACAAGATCACTGTAACATACCTATGAGGAGCTGGGTCTCCTCGTGTTATCATGCATGTTTATTTCTCAATTTTAATTGGCATAGTTAACAAGCTAGGTGAAATTGGGAATCAACACAGAATTGTTTTGAATTATTTACTTATGGTTGCTGAGTTTCAGCCTACATTTTCAAGAATGGATCTATACCACTAATGTTTATGCCCTGAAGAAGAGCTAGATTCGAAACACACATTGGCAAATCATTGGCCATTGGCCAATTTTCAGGCAATTTTGCAATTAAATTGAACTTGAATTCCAGACATCAAGTATTAGCAGTTATTCAATAATTGGAGTGCAAAAATGTTTGGGAGAGTGCTTTTGAGATACAAAACCCCCACCTTTTCTGTAAGGAAGGGATGACATCCACCTACCACTTCAATAAGGTAAGGAGGGCTATGGGATTCAGCCTACCCAGGCCACGTGTGTCAGGTTTATGGCTTGCAAGGTGGGGAGTGCCGCTAGCAGCAGAGCTTGCAGCATGGCACTCCCATGATGAGAGAGAGCGCCGCGCCAAGAACCCCACTGCCAGTGCACCAACACTGGGGGTATGATGCAGCTTCCCACTCATTGCCCACCTTCCAACTCATATGGAATAGGAATTAGCCAATGCAATTGTTGAGAACTCCCAGGAATGCCAGAGCAATGCTGGAAGTTTGCGGACTTGGTGGGCCCATCTCCCTCCACCAGTATAAATGGAGGACTCAGTAAACGGAAAGTTGAAGCTGAAGTTTATTACAGCCAAAACCAACAAGCATCGATACAAGAACTCAGAAAAATGCCAGCATGTCACACAGTAAATGGCACGCAGACCAGTTTTGTCCTAAAAACATGTCACTACTCCGTCATCACTTGGGCCTTTCTACAAAAAACTATTGCTGTGTGGTATTGGCTGTCACAAGTCTAATAATCTATAAGGGTACATATACATGTTATTCTACTGGCTCTTACATGTCAGGTGGCTGGCCTGTCACATCCACAATTAATCTAATTAATACATTGTTTCAGTGCAGCAGACTTACCATTGGTTCTTGCCCATTGCTACCCACCCCTAGGTTACTAAACTGTGATTGGCTACAGCTGACGTCCCCAGGCCTGGGACTAAAAATGGTTCTCAGCTCACTGTGCACCTTTTCAAGGTGATGTGGATGATTATGAATCTGTGTTGTAACTTGTGTGCACCACCATTGACTATGAGACCATGTCTCGTTCGTCGCAACACTTGTTGCACACTTGTTGCAACATGCGTCTGGCTGTCTGGGAACGACTCCCCTTTCTCACCACTGATGACTGTCCATTGTCTACTTCAGCTGCATCATGTGTCTAGAGACCACGAAATTGAGCTCTGTAGCTCCACGTTATGAGGATTTATTCATTTTCTGTGCAGCTGGTCCCTTTGTCATCTGGGGATTGGAATGTCTTCACATCTCTTTACCTTGGCTGTGGGCTCTGTCTCATGCGTCTGGCCCCCAGTCCAGCCTAGATCGACTCAGCTCGTTTCCTGCTCAATGATTTGAGACCTGCTGTAATTTTCATAAACCTTAAAATGCGGCTTCTACATGGTTCATGTTATAGTACATTCTCTATGAGTTAGCTATATGTGGTTTGATCAGGTTCCATATGCTCACCTGTATGTCCATGTGACTATAAGCATCAGCAAGCTTGCTCAGGCTCTCTTGTGTCTTGCTGTTTCTGCATTATTGCATTTGGCTAATGGCAAAAATAATAAAAGCAATGACACTACGTATATGTATCTGTCCTCTAACTATAGAACTTTACGGTCATGTTCTTCTTGTATTTGACTGCGTGTTTGTGCCACGCAGTGCGGATTGCACTTGTGCTTCATGTCTAATGCTGCTATGTCGTAGTGTCTCAAATGACGTCAGCATCATGGCTTCTTAGTGCTTAGTCCAGGCTGTCCATACAGGTGTCTCTGACCATGGCCTGTGCTCACGCACGGATAGTCTTGTACCGCACCTGGTCTGTATGGCTGACTGAGAGGGTACCTCTCAGTGTATTTGTCGATCATGGGTTCATTTGGGATTCGTCAAAAATAGAATGGGTGGTTGCAGTGTTTTGTGGCCTTTTGTCTTCTCATGAACTTGATGGGAGGCGGGGTGGTCCCAAGATCCTGACTCCCTCTTCAGTCCCCCCTCTGGTCGACTTGTCGATCACATCCTTACATGTCAATCTTTTTGCTCTTGGTTGCCATACCTTTGTTATTCCTCTGAGGTGTTGTCACGACGCGTCTGTTCTGGAAGTTGTGGACTCGATGGAAGAAACACTAACGGAACCATCTGCTGCGGTCTAGTGTCCGGACTGCCTTGCCACGCCCTCTGAGGCTCAACGTTATCTACGCACCGGACAGCTACGCCGGTGCGTTGCAACCCTCTGTTTCCGCTTTGGGTCTACACGCTGAGTTTCTTCCTACGTGCTCTTCGTGTGAGTATTCTCTGCCCTCTTGCTGCTTCCCCGCTTGGTTTCTGTTTCCTGCTTTCCTCTGCTATACCTCCCGCTTGCCACCTGCTTACCTTGGATCCTGCATTCCCCGCTCTGCGTAGCTCAACTCTGGTCCATTTTCTACAATCTTCATTCCCGCTCCTCTTTGTGTGCGGATCCCGCTTCCACTCTGCTGCATTCCACTCTCTTCCCGCTACCGCCTTGTTGTGCCTGGATTCCGCTTTGTTTGGATTTTGGAAGAGACTTCTGGGAATTGTAGTCTACGCTCTCCTGCATTCCATCCAGCAGCAGTTAACCATCACGCCAGGGTTTTTTCCGGCCTACGCCTTTTTCCCTGGAATTAGGGGCGGACTCCCTGAGGGTCCCACTGCCGAGCAGTCTGCTAACTGGCAAGGTGGCCTCCAGACGAGTTCATCCCAAACCCTGCAAAGAGAGACAAGAGGGAACTTGGAGAAACAGAAGGACGATATCTACAGAGAGGAACAAGATGCAGGTAAGGAGGAAGAGGAGGAGGATCCAGGTATTTACCTTAACATAGAACCCCCCAAACCTGAGAGTTTGCAACGCCAAAGGATGGCCAGTTTGGAGCAATATCAGGAACTTGTCAATGCGATTCAGGGAATTACGGCTGAACTACAGGCAGTAAAGGCCGATAATAATACATTAAAGGCGGATAATGCTGCTCTACGCCTACAAGTTACACAAAGGGAGAAGGTACGAGATGACCTTCCTCCTATGCCCTTACCATGTGGCAAGTACGAAGGAAATCCCAAAAGTATAAAAGAATTTCTTGACGCATGTCAGGTCTACTTTACCTTTCGCCCAAGGATGTTCGTATCTGACAAAGCTAAAGTCGGTTTTCTTATCTCCAATCTAGGAGGTAATGCCCTAGCTTGGGCAACCCTGTTGGTGACTAATTCCGACCCAATTCTAGCTGATTATGGAGCCTTTGTTCAACAGTTCCACACAAGATTCGAAAGACCCGAAGTTCTATTCACCTCATATGAGAACCCTTTGGATACTAAACAGGGTCCTCAAGATGTACAGACGTACGTGTCAACCTTTCAAAGGATTGCAGCGGAAACGGGATGGCCGGATTCCGCCATACAAACCCTCTTCAGACGGGGTTTACTTGATGAGATTAAGGATGAACTCTCGAGGGTAGCTAGACCAGAATCCTTCCAGGAGCTGGTTACTCTGGCTCTTCAGATAGAATACTGCATGGCCGAGAGATGCACCGAAAGAAGAAGGTACAAGCCTGGAATACCACCCTCCTCACCCTTCTCCTTTATACCTACACCACCTGAAAGAACCATGCAACAAACAGAAGAACCCATGCAAATCGGAACTGCACGAGGGCCTCTAACTGCAATCGAGAGAAAGAGACGAAAAGACTTGAACTTATGTATGTATTGTGGTTCTGAGAAACACTTCCTGCGAGATTGTCCAAATGTACCTCCCAGGAGAGCGGGAAACGAAAGACCCCGACCCTGAACAGGGACAAGGAAGGGGTTCAAACGGCAGGTCCCTGTATCACTAATACACCCCGAGTATCAGATGCCTCACATCAGTTGATGGTTGTACCGGTGGTTCTGGATTGGAAAGGAGGACACTCTGTAGAATGTCTGGCCATGTTGGATTGTGGAGCGGCAGGGAACTTCATGGACGATCAATGGGCTTTAGATCATGCTATCCCCAGAAGAGAGAAACCTCTCCCAATCCCTGTAGAAGGGGTGGATGGTACCCCTTTGTCCTCGGCCCTTATCAGGCAGGAGACTCAGGAACTGGGAGTAAAGATGAAATTTCATCAGGAAGTAATGGTGTTCGATCTCATAAGAGCTGCTCACGTTCCGATTATCCTAGGCATCCCATGGTTAAGAAGGCATAATCCTGGCATTGACTGGACAGCCAATGTAGTGGAATTCCGCTCTGAACGATGTTTCCGGTTCTGCCTATCCAACAAGGAACAACTATGTCCTCAAGTGTCTACTCTTTCTGTAAGAAGTATCAACACCATACCATTGCACTATCAAGGTTTTGCAAATGTGTTTGCAGACGTTCAACCCAGACCTTTACCTCCAAATCGCAATGAGGATTGTAAGATCGACCTGGTACCGGATGCTGTGGTTCCTTTTGGACGTATGTTTCCATTGTCTCTTCCTGAAAAGGAAGCTCTAAGAGAATATTTGGACACCAATATTCAAAATGGTCTTACACAAGAATCCACCTCGTCAGCCGGAGCATCTTTATTTTTTATCCCCAAGAAAGGTACCAAGGAGCTCTGACCTTGTATTGACTATAGGGGTCTTAATAGCTTGACCATTCGGGATCGGTACCCCATGCCCTTGATTAAGGATATAATGGAAGCAGTGCAAGGAGCCAAGTGGTTTACTAAGTTAGACCTAAGAGGAGCATATCATCTCTTGAGAGTACGAAAAGGAGACGAATGGAAGACCGCTTTCCGGACTCCCTTGGGTCATTACGAGTACAAAGTGATGCCTTTTGGGTTAGTCAATGCTCCAGCTCAATTCCAGAGATTTATGGACAAGATTTTCTGTGATCTTTTGTTCAATTCAGTAGTGGTCTATCTGGATGACATTTTGGTATTTTCATCAACCCTAACACAACATCGTCAGCATGTATTAGAGGTACTCCGAAGGCTCAGTATTCATCATCTACTAGCCAAACCAGAAAAATGCTTGTTTGAGGCTGTTACAGTCCCTTATCTGGGATTTATCCTGTCGGAAGGAAGGGTAGAAATGGACCCCAACAAGACCTCAGCCATCCAAAACTGTCCCACTCCAAGCTCAGTAAAAGATATACAGAGGTTCCTAGGACTGATACATTTTTACCGTAAATTTATCCCGGGATTTTCCAACATTGTCCTGCCCATCACAGCCTTACTGAAGAAAGGCACACAATTTTGCTGGAATCAGGAGGCTGATATGGCTTTCAAACATCTCAAGGAGGCTTTCGTTTCCGCACCTATCCTCAGGCAACCTGATCAAGCTATACCCTTCATTGTAGAGACAGATGCCTCACAAGGAGCTATTGGAGCTGCTCTCCTACAAAGAAAGGAAGATCGACTGGAGCATCCTGTTGCTTATTATTCTAGGACACTCTCCCCGAGTGAAAAGAATTACTCTGTAGTCGAAAAGGAACTGTTGGCCATCAGACAGGCCTGTGAAAAATGGAGGCACCTTTTACAAGGAGCTAACTTCCCGTTCCAGGTACGAACTGATCACCGGAATCTTAGTATACTCAAGAGTATGGAATGCCGAAATTCTCGCCATGCCAGGTGGGCATACTTCTTTTCTCAATATGATTTCGAACTAACATACTTACCAGGAAAGGAGAATCACCTGGCGGATGCCCTCTCCCGGAGTTTTGGGGAAGAATCGGGTTCGTACTCCAATCACGAACAGTTACTTCAAGGGAAGAAATTCATAGGAACGGTCAACACCTTTTTACAACAAGTGTTAGAAGCCCAAGCAAGATCCACGGTCACAAGTTTGCCATCCTTAATCAAGAAGGGTGAATACTTGTTTAAAGACGACCTGCTGTTCTTACCGAATTCCGTACTACAGTCTCAAGCACTAGCCTGGTGTCATGATCTACCCACAGCAGG
This sequence comes from Ambystoma mexicanum, assembly GCF_040938575.1. NCBI lineage: Eukaryota > Metazoa > Chordata > Amphibia > Caudata > Ambystomatidae > Ambystoma > Ambystoma mexicanum. The sequence continues at coordinate 687,417,110 of NC_090939.1, forward strand.
TCACAAGGGTCGAGCGGCCACACTACATCTACTAAAGAGAAACTTTTGGTGGCCGACAATGGTCAAGGATGTCTATGCCTATGTATCCTCTTGTCCCACGTGTGCTCAAAGTAAATACAGTACGGCCAAGCCGCTGAGCCTTCTCCAACAGGATTCGTTACCTGCGGGTCCCTGGCACCATATATCCATGGATTTTATTGTGGACTTAACCTCCGTCTGAAGGATTCACAGCCATCATGGTAGTAGTAGAATCATTCAGTAAACTTGCAAATTTTTCCCCTCTCCAGGGAACTCCATCTGCCACCAAGACTGCAGAAGTATTTCTGAAAGACATAGGGCCTCATTACGACCCAGGCGGTAAGTTACCGCCTGGGCCGTGACTTTACCACCATGGCGTAAACTACGTTTACGCCATGGTGGTTGGCGGACTTACCGCCCCATTCCGAGGTTGGCGGGGGCGGTAAGTCCCCAATCCCCATTTACCCTTCCCCATTCCCATTTTTGCCCCATAGGGCATAATGGGAGTGGGGAAGGCGTTAATTACGCCACCGTAAATTACGGTGGCGTAATTAACTCCATGGTCCCTTAGCGCCATGGATTTTAACACCTGCTAAAAGCAGGTGTTAAAAGCGCCATGGCGCTAAGGGACCTCGTAATTGGCGGTAAGCGGTCGGCGCAGATAACGCTGGCGTAAACCCCTTACCGCCAGGGTCGTAATGAGGCCCATAGTCAAACTACATGGTCTACCACATACAATAGTCTCGGATCGAGGGACTCAATCTACCTCAAAATTCTGGTCCTCGTTGTGTAAACAATTGCAAATCCAAAGGGCGTTGTCTTCCGGATTCCATCCCGAGAGCAACGGACAGACCGAACGACTAAACGCTACATTGGAACAATTCCTCAGATGTTACTGCAACCAGACACAGGATAACTGGAGCTAACTCCTATCCATAGCCGAGTTCTCCTATAATAACACAGTACATTCGGCGATTGGTATGAGCCCTTTCAAGTGTACTTATGGATACGAACCTCGACATATCCCACAGTCAGTGATCCCAACAACCAACATACCCACTGTAGATCAATTGTTGAACGCCCTCAAACAAACCCACTTGAGCGCTCAGGAAACATTAACGGCCAGCCGTCAATCCTATAAGAAATGGGCCGACAGAAAGCGACGAGCAAACCCGACCTGGAAGCCTGGAGATAAGGTTTGGTTATCCACAAAATACTTACCAAGGCGGATACGTCCAGGAAAATTCACTCCAAGGTATATTGGCCCATACATCATTGAACAGCAAATCAATCCAGTAGCTTTTCGACTTAATCTACCCTCTTCCTTACGAAGGATTCATCCAGTATTTCATGTGTCCCTTCTCAAGGATTACAAAAAAGATCCATGCCAAAGACAAATCAAGAGATGCATCCCAAACTTAGAAGAAGATCCCGAATATGAAGTCTCTCGTATCTTGGACTCTCGTTACAGACACGGGGTTCTCCAGTACCTCATACTTTGGAAAGGATACCCTTGGACTGAAAGGTCCTGGGAACCTGCAAGAAACCTCAGTGCACCCAGACTACTATGTTTCTTACATAGAAACCATCCAGGGAAACCCAGAGGGGTCCAGAGGAGGAGAGGTTATGCTGTCATGACGCGTCCGTTCTGGAACTTGTGGACTCGATGGAAGAAACACTAACGGAACCATCTGCTGCGGTCTAGTGTCCGGACTGCCTTGCCACGCCCCCTGAGGCTCAACGTTATCTACGCACCGGACAGATACGCCGGTGCGTTGCAACCCTCTGTTTCTGCTTTGGGCCTACACGCTGAGTTTCTTGCTACGTGCTCTTCGTGTGAGTATTCTCTGCCCTCCTGCTGCTTCCCCGCTTGGTTTCTGTTTCCTGCTTTCCTCCGCTATATCTCCCGCTTGCCGCCTGCTTACCTTGGATCCTGTATTCCCCGCTCTGCGTAGCTCATCTCTGGTCCATTTTCTACAATCTTCATTCCCGCTCCTTTTCGTGTGCGGATCCCGCTTCCACTCTGCTGCATTCCACTCTCTTCCCGCTACTTCCTTGTTGTGCCTGGATTCCGCTTTGTTTGGATTTTGGAAGAGACTTCTGGGAATCGTAGTCTACGCTCTCCTGCATTCCATCCAGCAGCAGTTAACCATCAGGCCAGGTTTTTTTCCAGCCTATGCCTTTTTCCCTGGAATTAGGGGCGGACTCCCTGAGGGTCCCACTGCAGAGCAGTCTGCTAACTGGCAAGGTGGCCTCCAGACGAGTTCGACCCAAACCCTGCAAAGAGAGACAAGAGGGAACTTGGAGAAACAGAAGGACGATATCTACAGAGAGCTCCTCTGAGGAACAAGATACAGGTAAGGAGGAAGAGGAGGATGATCCAGCATTTTACCTTAACATAGAACCCCCCAAACCTGAGAGGTGTCCATAGTTATTCGTATGAACATCAAAAGACCAGATAACTGCACACTCCTTTGGGCTTGCACCACACCAATTTTCCTTCATAATACTTACCTGGTAGTTCCTCTGGTACAGATCTCTTCTTCCTTTTGTTGGTGTCCATCTTCGGGAATTCATCGAGCTTCACATCTTTCTGTGGCACAACCAACTTAGCATATTGATGTGTACCAACAAGCAAACTCCTCCCCATTTGGGTGGCAGCTTTTCATATGCCTTAGATATGCACACCCAGTAGTGGTCCATCAGTACTGCTATGCCTGCCTTCATTGCTGCATGTTTCCCTATGCTCCTGCATCCACATTCTCACCAACTTCTACTTCACTGTTATTCTGATAGCACAGTGCTGGTGTCTTCAGGGGTATTATTGGCATTGGCCAAGCTTCCTTCTCCACCCATGTCAGTAATTTTGCACTTACTTCCCACTTCTTTAGGCACTTCAGTTTCTTCCTGTACCTAATTCACTGGTGATTGTGCTAGTGTCAGTGCTTTGCTTGCCACTACTCCATCCTTCCATCCATCTCCTGTGTATACTTGGCCAGTATCTGCAGCCTTTCCCAGCATCTAGGTTCTCCTCCTGTCTATTTCACTCTTGTCCAAGGACATGGCAATTTCTTCAGTGTAATAGTCTTTGGCTCTCCCTTCTCTGGCCTATCTTTTATGTACTGTATGGCTTCATTTAACTGCCAATAATTGTTCATCATGTCTAATGTCTTTATGTAATTATATTCATATTAGAATGTTTCCCTGGACATCCACCTCAGTGTTGTTGTCTTCCCTTGGAACCTTCCTCGAGAGATACATTAAGCATTGTGCTCTTTTTGCTGGCATTTTAGTTGCAATGAACGTTCTGGAGGCACTAATGGCATAGGGGATAAATGAGCAGAGATAACAGCTCTCCCCGGTGGTTTTCTTACCTTCTTCGGTCATGTGGTACCAAATGTTAGTAGACACTTCAGCAGTGTCGGTGAGATACATGTCTACCCCTTTCATGTCTGTGTGAACACTGTGCTTACCTCTCCTTACCGTGTCTGCCCTGCTCTTCTTTCCACCTGACATGGTCATTCCACCTGCCTGGTTTGGGGAAATGTTAGTAGAGGATACAGCGGCAGAACTAGCAACGAAGGAGATCTCCAAAATATAAACACGGCGAAGTGCTCCGGAAGTGTGGCTGTTGGGCTGGGAGCTTTTTGACTGGTGATTCCTGTGAATGGTCTGCGACTACCCTGCAACTGCACGGCGTCGGCAAGAGGAAGCTTGCATTGCCGTGTAATGCGCTGCTGAAAGAGCTCGCGCTGCTGAGTGACTGTTCACACTCCATTGGGAACTCACTTAGGTGATTATTGTTAACTTGCAAAACCGTGGGTTTTGCCGTGGGTTTTGCCGTGTGTTTTGCTGTGTCTTGCTGAGCCGTGAGGGTGTAACCCACTCCCTATTCTCTTTCCTTTCTCTCAGCCCTGCCCAGATTGCTCCGCCTCCTGTCTCCCGCCTCCCGCCCGCTCTCCTCCCACAGCCTCTTCCTCAAAAGCACCGGTGCACGCGCATCTCGCGCGCGCATCCGAAGTGCTCCGGAAGTGTGGCTGTTGGGCTGTTCGGCGGAGCGGCGGAAGTAAGGAGCCCCCCTTTTCTATCTAACAAGTAAAAACCCGTATGCATTGAGCAACGGGATTGTTAACAATAGTATTCCAAAGCATATGACTGACCTGCGGGGCTGTTCAGAGCATTGTGTTCCATTTCATTGTTTTCCTCCATTTTTCCTTTCTGTAAATAAGCAACATATTGCTATCTTTTGTGCTTGCTTCGGAATGGTGAATGGGTTAAGAAGTGGTAGAAAACTGAATGATTTACAAAGCAGTGCAATGTCCAGTAATACTGATTATGAGACCAGGCCTGTACTATCTGCTGCACCATTGCCCGAGCCTCCTGCTATGTCATCAGAGGTCATAAGACTAGGTGCTGAAGAATAGGTGTAACTTCAATTATTCCACCTTTAGATGTAAGACTTAGGACTCTGGAAGAAATGGGTCTTACCTCTAAGTTTAACGTGCCCATCCTGATACATTGCCCCAATCATGATACTGATAGTACTCTAACAAACAAGAAATTTAAGTTAAAGGACCTAAACAACAGTAACCAAATGGGCCCTTCTCAATCTACTCTATCACAAACATGCGACAATGGTATGTATAGTCCTACCAATGCAATTAACAATGATGATACGGTTGATTGTTCATTGATGGGCCCGACAATTGAGGCAGAACTTGGTAAACGTATACGTCTTTCTCTTGGCCCTTCCACGCCAGTTAATCAACGACTGGTTGGACGCGAGGACGTATTTATGTTGTCCACTCCTGCCAAAAAAAAGAAAAAAATAATAATAATAACACTCTACCTAATTATAACTCTGATGTTCTGGGTGGTGAAAAGTCCAAATTGGTATGGGAAACTGATTACATCTCAGATGCATCACTTGTCAAACCTATGGTAAGTTCCTCAAATGCAAAGAGTGCTCAAATTGCACTCAATGAATGAATGACCATAGACATTCAGGAATTTCAATCAAGCCTGAACGATAGAGATAAGGAAATCTCTGTTAACGAGGTCCGCTCAGAGAATATTACTCTTAATGTACCATCATTAAGTCCTGATTTCCCGGTATTGGCGAAAATCTTGGACCTACTTGACAAAGGGCATGAGCGCTCGCATTATGAGATTGGTATCATGAGAACAGCAATTGGTGAACTCACAAATAAAACTAACAGAATTGAAGGTCTTTTGTTTGCATGTGATGCTGTGGCCACCCTATCTGAAAGACATACTACCAGGAAGATCATGGTTGATAGTGCTAACCAATTTGATGGGATTTTTGGTATCCCACAAAAACAAACACGATCCTTTGCCAGTGTGTAGATACCAATTACTCAACACTCGACTTATACACAGACCGAAGAGAACGTTGAAGAAATATCTAAAGTGTTAACTTCTGTTCAAAGGATTGAATGTCATCTGGAGCAATTGAAGGTTGACTTTGGTTTTGTACCTCCTTTGAGTCAGATCTCTATTCTTGCAGAGGAGGTGAGTGACAACGTTATAGAACTAAATAGTCCCTCCCCTCTGACTGACCTGATTGATCTTTCTGAAAAGTGTCTAGTCAGCAATTCACCAATTCAACTTGATCAAAAAGAAAATGATGTCCTACCTAAGCATAAGACCGTTCTAACTCGTAAAGAAAAGAGACTTGCTGGGAGGGCAATGAAAAGGAGGGCTAAAGCATTGGCACTGACAAAAAAACGAGCAAGGGCAGCGTCAACGGCCCCACCAAAAATTCCGACTACTATGTTAGAGAATGAGGTGGTCATTGACCCCTCTCAGTTAGATGATGAATCGAAAGCTTTATTGGACTTAAATCGTCCCAATACTAACCAGGAACTGAATAAGACAACCAATAAAGTAGGGTCTAAAAAGAATGATAGCAAGACCACTACTGGAAAAGGGGGGATAAAGGATTGCAAAATTATAACACCAAATAGTCCGATCCAACTTGGTTTCCTGACTGGGGGGTCACAGCTGTCTCTCTCTCAGTTTTACCCTATTTCTCATAAGCAAACTTCCTGTAAAAAAAACAAAATGATTAAAACAGGAACAAGTGAAACTGAGTTGAAGACAGTGGATGTAGGTACAGTTGTTAAATTTACAGGTGATGAGCCATGGATGATGGGTGTGCTGGACAATGATCCAGCAAAATCAAAACGGTTAACGCACAATATGAATGCGTTACCTATTGACAATGAAGTGTCATCTAGCAATATTGTGAAACACAATGTACAGGCTTCTGGGTTACCTATGAACATGATGGTCCCGCCTATAGATGGTATAACAACTGACCTTAAAGCTAAACAAAATGATATCGTCTATGACTTCGATTTTATTAAAGACCCACCTTTTATATTGGGTTGGGAAAGTGATCCAAAAATCAATACTAGACATAACTTGAATCGCTCTTCACTTTTGAAAGCCTTCCATACCATCCCTTGTCTGAGTACAATTGGTTCGGAGGATATTGACTGGGTTAGATTGGCTACTGTCCAGAGTGATAGGATGACTTGCGGATTTTATTCTAGGCTGATTATGAAACTGGTTTGGGAACAAAGAGAACATTTCGCATATGTAGGTCTAACTCCCTGCCTTTTATACTCTGAATCAGAGGCAAAACGTTTTTTGGAAAAACCGGTTGCTATTACTGCTACAGTAAATCAAAACATGGAGCAGATACAACCATCTTACATTAACGAAGAGTTTGTAAAACAGATATTGGCTATGGCTGCAACCCTGTCGGGGTATAATAATCAGAGTACAGTAGTGACTGCACCCGTCTTGGCTGCACCACCCTAGTCCTACGCAGCAAGATCAACCCTTTGAATGCTTCTCCTGGAACAGCTGTGGATTAGCTAATCTTAATAGATGGTGGGGTACAGTGGATGTTAAGGCCTATCCCGCTGTTATCCTACTCCAGGAAACTATGCACTTGACTCACTTTAATCTGCAAGGGTATGATTGTTATACTCAGCCTGCGTTAAGAGGGGAGAAGGGCCGACCGTCAGGGGGGCTAGCAATTCTTGTTCACAATGCCTGTAGATTCATCACAAAATGTGTATATAAGGATGCTTTTGTAATAGCTGTTGAATTAACTACAGGTACACCATGTAAAAACTCCTTTCTAATCATGTGCCTATACTGGAATAGGAGTAAGATCACGTTTATTGAAGCTAGTAGTATACTTGATGAAATTCTTGAAGATGCATTTGCCCGTCAAACACATTTGGGTGTTGTGGTTGGCGGTGATTTTAATTCCTCCTGTCTGTATGATGACATGTGTATGGGGCGGAATTTACTAAATGCTAATAACACCACAAAGAACGGTAAACAATGGGTTGACTTCTTCCAAAATTGGGACATTCAGGTAGTCCCCACTGATGAAAAAGATCCTGTTCACACATGGTCAAGAGGAGGGTTGTATTCAAACATTGATCATTTCTTTCAATCTTCGTCTTTGCAGAACTCCCATGACCTAATTACTATAAAAAAGTTGGGTTTTGGTGATCACCATGCAATCTCATTGAAAGTGAGAATAAACAGTTGGTTCTTCGAATCTAACAAGGTATTGGCGTTAGTTGAAAATGATCGTGTTGGCCTTTCTGTAAGATGGAATCCATCTATTTGCCATCAGCTGACAATGAGAATAAAAGCTGATCCGGCGATGAACAGGGTTGTGACTGACTTATGTCTAGATCCAAGTAGTGTTGATACACTATTAGTTGAAAGGATTGATTATTATCTTCTTTCGATGTTAAGGAAAAAAAACTCGATCACGTGCAAAAAACATCATTTATATGTCTTTAATATTGAAGTTTTCCGTTTAAAGCAGAATAAGAACTATAAGATTCGACAACTCCCGAAATTGGCACTTGAACCGCATAACTACTATTATTTAAAAAATAACATTCTCCATAGTTATAAAACTGCGGTGAATAATCTAAGAATAAAACTCTACTTAAAAGATAATCGTAATATGATGCAAAATTTGCTCAAGAGTGATACACGGAAAATATGGTCAATATTGAGGACATTGAATGCTTGCAAGGATGGTCCAATGGAAAATGGTATATCAGCTGATGTATGGATTCATTTCATCAGATCTAAATATGATATGCCGAATCAATTCCTAAACTATCCCAGATTTGACATTGGTAAGGACATACCTATAACTTCATCTTGGGGCCATGAAGACATATCCAGGGCTATCATGAAGCTAAATCCTTCGAGGGCTACTGGCCCTGATGGCATTCCTGCATGCCTTTATAGATCTGACATTGATCTGTGGGCAATAATCTTAAAGTATAGATTTGATGCCATCTTTTTTCTACAAGAGATACCAAAATCATGGTGCTCTGCTATTGTCATTCTCATTCATAAAAAAGGTCCAATAGATGACCCTCTCAACTTTAGACCTATTGCTTTAACAGATTCCTCTTCTAAGGTTTTCTGTCTATTAATTCTCGAAGAACTTCAGGAATTTATGACAAAGAACTCTATATTGTCAAATTATCAGACTGGGTTCAGATGTCGTATGGGCTGTTCCCTAAATGCCACTCTAATATCTCATATTCAATTGAATTCAAAACACCATCATTTAGGAGCTGTCTATATTGCAGCGTTAGATTTAAGCTCTGCATTCAACACGGTATTACGAGATTTATTATGGGCTAAGATGCTAGCGATGGGCTTCCCGCGTCATTTAGTAGCGCTCATTGCCTTATTACACTTACATACCAGTTATAGAGTACGACTAAATAAGGAGGGTGCTCTTACTGAACCTATTCCATCTAAAATTGGGTTAAAACAGGGCTGCACACTGGCAGCTGTCTTGTTTAACTTATATATATGTGATGTAGAGGATTGTTGGGCTAATGAAATTGTCTACCCGATTAAGTTAGGATGCCTTAAAATTAACTACATTGGTTTTGCCGACGATATCCTAATTTTTGACAAAACCCCCTTTGGTCTACAGAATAAGATTAATGCATTTAACATCTTTGCTGCCTCTCATAACTTAAGAGTAAATCATTTTAAGTCATCGATTATTATATTATCTGATGGGAAAAAAACAGTGTTCCTATAATTGGTCGATTGATGGAAGACACATTGAAATAGCATCTGAGATCAAATATCTGGGATATCCCCTAACTGATGCCTTTTCTAAATCCTGGTGGTGGGAAAAAATACAAACCAGAATCAACCTTTAATATCACAAATGCGTAAAATCATGGCCAAATATTGTGAATTTTCATTTCTGCCGATTATACAGTTTTATCTCTTAAAAATTGAGCCAACAATTATTTACCTAACTGATATGTGTTTATATGAGGTTGATGACATACTGGACACAGCTCAAGGGATAATATGGAAAAAGGTACTTGGTTTAGCCCTTGCTGTGCCGAATGACATTGTTCGACATGAACTGGGTCTCCTACCATTATCTGCTAAACGGAACTGGCGATTGTTGAACAAATATGTTAAAATACTTGACCCTCCATGCAATTCTCTGTATGAAGACTTAAAAAACCTGCTGGAAACAGGGAGTGTGAGATCATTAACTGATTATGCGGATAAAATGAATGATTTAATGACAGCATTGGGAATTCTGAAAGAAGACTTAATACTGGGACTACCAAGCTGTAAACGCAAATTGCACTTATATTACTGGTGCTGTCAAGCGGACAGAATAGGGCTATATAGTTCTTATTATGAGTATGCCCAGTATAGAAGAAAGTGGGGGGAGAGGTTGAAATACATTATGCAATTTCCATCCTCTGTTGCTCGAAAGGTTATATCTTCGCTTCAAACTCAACTTGTATCATACTAATGAAAAGTTACTCAAATGGGGGAAATGTGATGCAAAGTTTATGTTTGGATCATGTTGATTCTGTAATCATGCCAAGGTCTTGGAGACCCTCAAACATTTAGTCATATATTGTACATTTTTTAAAGACTTGCGTCAATCTAGGTTCGGCAATTTTTTGGATTTTGACGTAATTTTGTCTCGTGAGGCACTACGGCAAAAATGTATGAATGGCAATAGTACTAAACTTATTATAAGATTAACACAGATCCTAACAAATATTGACTCTAAACTGAATGAATTGAAATTTTGTGAAATGTGATATTTAAAAAAAAAAGAGAAAAAAGAAAAAAGAATGTGAATTAGCATTATGTAACGTTAATTCTTCTAAGCTATTCTTTTACATGTTTAGTATCAATTTATAGGAAAATAATTGATCAATGTATGATTTTTAAATTGTTTTATATTATGTGATAAATTCTGTATCAAATTTGTAAAGGTTTTTTTACCATATACAATAAAAAAATAAAATAAAAAAAACACAACACTACCGCTAGGAATAATCATAAACAACAGGACAGCTATATTCTTTATTATTTCATTCATTGTTACCTGTGCTGCTGATCCTCCTGCAGCGTGGAGATAATAGTTGCGCTAGAAAATACATTATTGTTTTAGTATTGTAAGTAACTCTTAAGCCCCGCAAACCAAATAACCATGTAGGGCAAATACAAACACTTCTTCCCACACTTTCCTTACTGATGGGTCTCTCAGTGTGGCTAGAAAGGGGATCGCTGTGCTCGAGTTGTGGGTATGTTTGGACTAAATACTCAATGAAGGCAAGATGATATACTCCGGGGATCGTGCTCGGAATCTATTGGGTCTTCTTACAGTGTTGACACATTGGTTTGAGAAAGTATCCGGGTGGTGGGCAACATGAACAATCATCAACAATTACATTGGCTTTCGCATTGAAGGTGTGCAGAGGATAAAATAATAAACAGACAGTATATCCACACTCTAAGTCGATGAGCAGTCCAGTCCCTAACTCTGCTGCCTGTGAGCGAGTGACCATTCGGTGTACTCCACTCGGCAGTGTAAATTCAGAATCAACTTGTAGCTCTCTGAGCTGCTGAACGTTGGCCCTGTTGAACCCATTGCCAGGTGAGGCCACTGCTTTGTAGAGCTTGATGTCTGACAGGTGGATCCATACTGACTTACCCTAGAGCTTGACAGCGCGATCTGCTACCTTTTCTACAATGTGAGGACCTATAAATCGTGGTGCATTCCAGCACCTAATGAAGTTCCTTAGCAGCATGATGTCCCCTACATTCACTGGGTTTTAAACTCCAGGATCTTCTGGCGTGTCGTTGCAGTTGCTCTCTATGCTGTCTTCTGGGCCACCCCAGTGTCGCTGTATCTGGCGAGAGATAAAAGAGGGACTAGCAATCAACAAAGTAATGTATTGGTACATCTCTTGCCCTAACACATCTGCACTCACAGTCTTTCAGTGCTCTTGTGGGAGGAGCCAGTGGGAGATGCATGCACTGTCCTGTCAGCACCTCATGGGGCGTTAAATGGTGGTCGGACCCAGGCTTATTGCGAAAATGCAAACAAAGCGAGAAGTAAGCAGTGCAGCCATATTTTCTTTGCGCTCTGCTGTGTTTTGGCTATGGCTTCCTACATGAGGTCGTTCAGGTGTTCACACATCTCATTTGCTTGCAGGTGGTACGCACATGGATGCCCAGCAATGTGGTGATATACTGGAACATCTCATTGGCGAAGTGAGGGCCATTGTCAGACCGTAGGACCTCAAATATGCCCCATCTTTGGACCACTTCCCTGACCAAAAATGTGGCCGCTCTGAGTGCATTAGAATGTGCCTCTTTCCACCTGGAGAATGGACACACAATCACTATCATGTAGGGGTAGCCTTGACACACTTGGATCATGTCAACATAGTCGACATGTAAATGCTGGAATGGGCTTACTGGTCCTATGGCTCCTCTCAAAACTCTTAAGGTATACCCTGCTGTGAATTGCTTACATGTCAAACAGTTACTTACAAATTCAGCTACGTGTTCTGCCAAATTAGGACAGAACCATGTTTCTCCAATGAGGGCAGCAATTACCTCTTTCCCTCTGTGTGTTGGATGGTGCAATTGTGTCAGTCAGTGTTCACAAGTGCTAGCGGCATCACCACTTTCCCTGTGTTATTCTGCTGCCATAGGGCATCTTTTGGAGATACCGTAAACCCCTTTTAATCCATAATTATTTTTCTTCCCTGGGTGCAGCTCCCTGCAGTTCCATAATCTGTGTTTCTGGCAGTGCATTGTACCTTTCCTTTGGTACCATGTTCCTGGTGCACTATCGAGCATTTGATGCTGCTTCCATTTCTAATAACTCTCTGAAATATGCTGCGCATTTTGCTTCAAAGTCTGCTGCTTCATTCCCCCTTGAGATAAGATCTTCCCCTCTAGTGTATGCTTGGCACTTCACTATGGCTGCCCGTGCTGGATAACTTCAATCATTTTGCCCAATAAAAGTGCATGCTTTACTGGTGCACCGTCTGCCCTCCTGAATCCTCTCCTGTTCCATCGTGCCAGTCCTGAGTGTAGTGTTGATGTCACACAAGCTGAGTCAAAGTACACTGTCATTTCCTTGTCTCTGCATTGCTCCAATGATAGTATTAGGACTACTAGTTCTGCTGCTTGTGCTGAGTAATGGGATGTTAATCGCGCACTTGCCGCTAGCTCACTTGTCCCATCTTCTTTCACCCTCACTACTGCAGTTCCTGTATGTCTGACCCCATCCGTCTGGTCATTAGTTGGCGACCCGTCAATGTACAGCATGTATCCCCACTAAAGTGCGTCCTCATCCACTTTGCGAGTGTTACTGAATGCCTGTAGAACATCTGCTAGGAAAATTGCTGGGTTGACAAGTCTGCATCTCACTATCTTCAGGGATGCATTTGATAGTATCACTTTGTACCCTGATACTCTTTGTGTAGTCAATGTGCTCTTTGGCTTCTGCAGTGTCACAAAAAGGGTGTGTTCCACGTAAAGAGTGATGGTGCACCCCATGGTTATTGCAGCTGACTTTTCCACTGCAAAGGCGGCAGCTGCCAAAGCGATAATATCCTCTTATCACTGGGTCAAGCTTCCCACTGTAGTATGCTATTGGCTTGTGTCCCATGCTTGTCTTCTGTGTCAGTACTGCTTTAATCACTACACCGTCAGTGTGTGAGAACAGGAAAAATTCCTTTTTGTAGTCTGAGATCCCTAGCACTGGTGCTGTGCATATTTCCTCTTTCAGCATGTCAAATGCATCAGTCATTTCTGTGGTGCACGTCAGTGTCTTGTGTCCCTTCTGTGCTTTCTTGAGGGTGCCCAATAGAGGCCTTGTGTATGTACTGTAGTCAAAGACCCATGCTCTGCAGTAGTTAAACAACCCTTAGAACTGCTGCATTGTCTCGGGAGGATAGTTCAGGGGTGACATGCTCGCCTTGAAAGCAAGACGACAGGCAGCAACATGGGTTTGTCCCCAGGTCCGTGCTTAGAAACCTCTGGGTATTAAGCGTGTTATAAATAACCAATCATCATTTCTCTCACTGTTGTGGGCTTAGCTGTCTTGCTTATTATCACTGCCATTTCTGGTGTATTCTGTCAGCCATTTTGGGAGATTGTCTGTCCAATGTATAGCACCTCTTTCTGACAGTACTGTAGTTTGCCTTTGTCCACCTTATATCCCTTGTCAGCTAACACTGTCAACATGTGCACTGAGTTCTGTCTACACTGATCTTCTGTCTGGCTGCAAATGGTGTCTACATACTGTAAAACAGTGCTCTCCATCTGTATGTTGCACAAGTCCATCTTTATCACTCTTTTAAAGATAGATGGTGACTCGCAGTACCCCTGAGGAAGTCTTGTATGTTTCCACTTCCGGTTTCTATACATAAAGGAAGTCAAGTCTTGTGAGTCTGGGTGTAGTAGTACTGTGAAGAATGCATTCTTTAAGTTAATGACTGTGAAGCAGGCAGCTTCTGTCGGAATTATGCACAAAATTGTCACTGGATTTGCAACCAAAGGGTACTCTGCTTCTACAATGTGCTTAAGAGGCCTTAAAGCCTGTATGAAATGCCATGCCCCCCCTTTGCTTTTCTCACTGGGTACACTGCAGTGTTACATGGTGACTCTAATGGTACTAGAATGCCTCTCTCTATCAGTGGTGTGATTGTCTCCTAAATGCCCTCATCTACCTCTTTGGTGAGTGGGTACTGTTTCACTATTGGTAAAATTGCTCCTGGTTTCAGCTTGATCTTCACTCCCCTATGCTCTTCAAGAGCCCCACATCATAGGAACTGGTTGTTCATAGGCTTCTGGGCACTTCGGCCAGATCCTCTTCGCAGAATGGGGGTGGCACTTCCGGCACCATTGCCATCCTCTGTGGTACCTCCCTGTAGTGTATCCTCAACCAGTAAGTCACACACACCTCGAATACCATCTCTACCTCTAACCTACACTCCCTGAATAGCTCTTCATCTGTCACTGTGGACAACCTGCACCCCTCTGCCACTGTGATCACTGCTTGCCATGCTCATCCTGTGTCGTCCATCCCATACACTGCTATCCAGTCCTCTCTCTCTACCACTGCCTCTATTCCTATTGGCCCTATGGTTCCCTCTTCCCCATCCAATGGTAGCTCAGGCCTGAATAGGTACTCGTTTGGCACCCGCCACATTTTCCCTGTGATGCCTTGTAGCTATGCAATAGCAATGTCAGTCCTGTACTGGAACATTGCTTCGTCCACTGGCACCCCCCTCGGTATCCTGCATCCACAATAAGCTTGAACAATCTCGCTTACATTGAGCATGCGTATTCCTGGTGTGGGACACACTATCCCCTTGTCTGTGAATGAAATTGCCATGTTCAGTCTGCTCAGGTGTCTGTCAAGAGTAAAGTAAAGGCAGAGATAGATCATGATCTCCTATAGAAAGTGCAATGTCGTCTGTGAAAGGAACCACTTCCCGAGCTCCAGAGAATCCTTGAGCGTTCATGGCATCGCCTGACAAATTAAATCCTCCTTCCCGAATGCAGGACCTAGTCACCCTGGTGTCAACAAGAAAGGACAAGGTTTGGTCACATATCACGACCCCTATGCGAGGTTCCTCCGCAGGGTTGGGTGTGATTGACAGGATGGCACACATGAAGTTCGTCAGTGGGATGTCCGATTGAGGGTATAAGGACATCCCATTCCCTGTAAAGGGGTTGTTCCCCACCATGGAAACTACACCCAGTCATCTAACGAGAACCGTTGCCATGGAGTCCACATGTGCAGCTGCATCATTGCTCTGTAACTGTGCCAATTGCTGTGTAAACCTGAAGGCCTGTGGTGCTTGCAAATACTGTGGTACTGGGGCCTGCATTGGTGGTACCTGCAGTTACATTTGTGGGGCTTGTACTTGTGCTTGTTGGATCTGCTGGTGTGTGCCCTGTATTTGTTCTTGCTGCTGTGGATCATGTGTATAATAGTCGTCCTGAACCCCTTGATATGGCTGCTGCCCCTGGTCTCCCCATTTCTGCTGCATCCCCTGCTCCTACACACTCTCAAAATGTGTCCTAGTTGCCCACACGTCCAACACTGTGGTGGCTCCCTCCCTTGACCTTGGAAACCCCCTGGAAAATCCCCTGGGGCCTGCTGCACCTGCTGCCCATATCCCTGAGACCCTCCTGGAAAGCCCCCTTGGTTATGATGCACCTGTGGTCCAAACCCACACCGTCTCGGTTGCCTCCCTCTTCCTCAAAACCCTTGCTGTGTGCCGCCCCACCCCATGAACTCTCCCCCCATGGGCAGTACGAACTGTGGTTGTTGCTGCTGCTGTCCCTGTGGGGTGTCCCTGTGGGGTCCCTGCTTCCATTGCGTACTTCGTCCATTTTTTTGTACCAGTTTTGCTTCGTCTATCATCATGTCCTCTGCCTTTTTCTTAAGCTTCTGCTGCCATAGCCTACAATGGTGAATTATTGTGAGCTGTTTTCTGGGCAGCCTTTTGCTTCCATGCCGACCAACTTCTTTTTCCTGGGAGGCCTCTAGGCATATTGACATATGTAGTGGTGTCATATACGGTGTGCAAGTCATCCGCCAGCCGTACCTGCTCATGTGAGCTACCCCTTCCTTCTCCTTCTGTGTGCGTGCTGTGCTCCCACATCACCCGCTTGTCTGTCCCTGTCCCCGTTGACTGGGATCGATATTGCTCCCCCCGCTCGTCCTCACTGTTCCTGTTCATTGTCAGACCCTGAGCCCATGTTACTGCACAAATCATGTGCAAAACTCAGTCTCCTAGATGTCAAATCTGTGTTAGGTTTCATGCTGAGGTCAATATCCCTTAAGTCATGTCTGCCTCCTCTTGCGCAGGCCAGGAGACCTGCTCCTTCTCTGTCCGTTGTACTCGTGCCCCATAAGCTTGTGCTATATGGTTCTGTGTGTCTGTCCTCCTCTAGTTTGTCATTCCTCCTGTCTTTGTCCCTTGTATCTTTACCAACCTTATAGCTCACTCATCCTCCTCCCTACGTGCATTCCCTTGCCAGTCTGTCCACCTGTAACTTCCTCTGCTACCACTCAACCAACTTTCATTTTTCCTGCTCTGCTACCTCTCTTTGGCTCTCAATCTCTTCCACTTCTCTTGTCTTTCTGGCCCACTGCTCCCGTTATGCTCTTTTCCTCTCTTTGCAATCCCTTTTGATCCTCTCTTCTCTTTTCCTTTGCATCTGTTCCTTCTCCTCCTCCTTCCTTCTTTCCCTATCTTCTCTCTGTAGCTTCTCTTCTCTTCCTCTTTCCCTGTCCTCCCTTTCTAGTTTCTCCTCTTGTTCCATCTCCCTCATATCTGTCTGATCCATTATCTCCGGCCTGTCTGATGCTTCGCTGCTTCCCTTCAGACCTTCCATTGCTTTAGCCGCCCCTTCTGCCTCCCCTTCTGTTTTCCCTTCCAGCTTCAGGAGTATTTGTCCTCCTATCCACTCCTTCGTAGCTATGCTCCTGAGCCCCTCCTTCGCGCCCTTCTGAGCCTCGCCGTTTGCCTCTCGTTCAGTAGCAGGCTGACCTGCGCCCAGACCCCCTCCTCCTTTCTACATGATGGTGGTTTGTATGCCGTATTTGAATACCCCTCTGCTGCTCTTAACTCCCGTATTGGGTACTTCCCTTGCTCATCATCTGTGTCATCGGATGGTACACTGTGGGGGAGCAGAGGGGTGAGCCCCTGGCTCCTTCACCTCTTGCTGGCTCAGCGTCCACTTATGCCTCGCTGCATCCTCCTCGCCCTCCTGGAACATGCGCCACAATTCGAATATGGACATGAGTTTTTCTAACTTCTTCCCCTTATAGGTACCCTGTATGTGTGTTAGTAGTGATTACTGAACTTCTTTGGAGATACTTCCGCAAGGAGGCCATGGTTTAGTTAGCTTTCCCTCAGTTCTTTTCAACCATTCTATGCTATATTTTCATATCCTTTCTCTATAGGGTGGGAGTGTCTTACACAGGTGCAATAGGGGCTTGTCACCATGCACTTCCCCTGATAAATTTTCTTGCCTTTACCTGACCTCAAGTCGAGGGTTTCGACAACACGCTGTTTAGGGAGAAAGGTACAGTGTAAAAACAATGCTTTTCAGGTTACTAAGAGCTCTCGGCTCCACAATTTATCAGGTGTGCTCCACGTACCGCCCCTTTACAAACTCGCCATCACTGCCTCCTCAGGCATGCCCACAATCTTGCAGATGAGCCTTCTGTGCACCGCCACGGTTCACCTCTTCTACCAATCCCAAGTTTCCAATGCTAGCTCCTCACCGTCTCACGCTCACTGTGTACTATGTGGAAACCTATGGGTGATGTCACCAATTCACTAACCAAGGTAGTGCTGAAAAATCAAATACTGCACGCACACTGTCATAGCTCATTACTCCCTAAACACACAAAAACCCACAGCTGTCTTCCCGCCTCAAGGCAGAGCATACCAATATTATCTTGTGATCGAACTGTATCTGCTGCTGTTAAACCATGTTCACATAAATACCATCTGATTATGAACATTGGCCTAAGCACATTCGCATTGTACAGAAAACCATGTCTAAAATACCCTGAATAGAATTGACTAAAGCCGCCATTTTAGAAACTTCTGTCATTTTGATTCTAACCCCTGCTTTCTGTCCTGAAATGATTATCTGTGTTTGGCATCAGGTTCATATGTAGGAAGGAAGGGCTGTTCAAACTAGGTCCCATTTATGTACATGGGCCTTTAAATCCAACATGGAAGCACCCACACAGTCTAGTTGTAAGACCCAAGCCATGTGGTCCAGTGTTTTGGGTGTGGCAGGCCTGGAACTACTTTCCCTGGTACTACTTTACCTGGGCTATACAAACCACACCCTGACTGCAGAACACGTTTCGTGTTATTCTGCAACCAGCAGCGTGACGCTCACCATGTCCAGCTCCTGGTCTTCAGCATCTTCCTGTAATCCTGCAAGAACAAGATTATTCTGTCTGACCTGAGAAAACACCATCAGCACTCAGCATCTCAACTGGGCTGCAATCTGTGGAAACCGAGAGAAGAAGAAACATCACTCACCTGTGAGTACTAGCTTAAGGATTCCCGGCAAACCGCTACCACAGCTGCTGTTCGAACACTGCGACCTGCAATAATGAAAAAGGGAAAAACAATATTAGAACGCATAATTCCAAAACATCGAATTCCATCAGTCTTACCTGAATTCCATCGCGCTACGCCACGCTTCGATCCGGAGCACCACAGCAACATCTGCAAAGGAAAAGAGACATTGGGCCTCATTACGAGTAGGACGGTAAGGGATACCGGGCACTGGTAAGGAGACTGGTGCCGGTAACCCCTTACCACCCTACTACGAGGTCCCTTAGTGAGTCCCTTCCTTAACGCCTGGTCTGACCAGGTGTTAAGGACGGGACCCTTAAGGGACCTGGGCACAAAGAACGGCCTTGGCATACGCCAGCCTGTTTTTTGCGCCCTCCCCATTCCTATTGAGCCCTATGGGGGCTCAAATGGGAATGGGGAATGGTTTGGTAAATGGGGATTTACTGGTCCCTCCAAGGTCGGAATGGACTGGTAAGTCCCCATTGTACCACCCGGAGTCGGTACCGGTATGGGAGGCAGTCATGGCGCAAATAACGCCATGACTACCACCATACTCGGAATGAGGTCCATATTCAGGTTCGCTTAAAATATTAAACAACTGCACAGTGCTGTACTTACCTTAAAGGATTCCGGAGGCCTGTTTTTCATCGCGCTCTCATCCACTCGCAGCACCACAGCGGCCTGTGAGGAGAAGAAAAAGAAAACACAGGTTAGCTTTAAAAGACAATAAAGGCGCTGCGCTTCGCGCTTTCTCTTACCTAGAAACGTGCCTCTCCATCGGGCACACAGCATCAAGACCTTCGCACCTGAAAAGAAGGAGCTAAAAACATTAACGAATTCCCACCATAAATAGAACAAAGACTTACAAGTAACAAACCTACCTGCCTACCAGCAGATTCGGGGTCACAGCAGGCCTAGGCCCACCAAGGAAGGTGTACTGCACCAGTGAAGCAACTCGGGCAGCTCACCAACAAACGTCAAGCACCCTTGCACAAGAAACGCAGGACGGATAGCTCACCCTACAAATAACTAAGATTCATTATTCAGCACTGGGCAACTATGCATCAAGGGTTCCAGATCTCAGAGCCTTCCAGACGCCCCTGGGAATGTCAGGTGAGCGTAACAGAACACAAAGCCTTTAAACCTTATCCACCTGGGCGTCATGGAGACATCTGAAACTGATCAGTTAGCCCAGCTTTTGGGACAATTACGCGCTGAGGTACACGCAGACCGGTAGGAAACCAATCCCTTTAGACGAGAGTTAATAGTCACAAAAGACTGTACTGATGAACTAAGCAAACAGCTACTACAAACACAGGCGGGGCAGGCTCCATTGCCCCGATTCGCCCCATCCGTCGCTACACCATCATCAGTCAATCCAGTACAGATAACGTTGCCAGGAGCAGTACCCTTGGCACCACCAGAACGGTTTAATGGAGACCCAGAAGGTACGCAACATTCGTGAATCAGTGCCGCCTCCTTTTTCTTTGTAGGCCTGGGGCTTTCCCAAATGACCAGGTGGGGGTGGCCTTCATGTTATCATATTTGAGTGGAAGTGCCGCAGGCTGGTTGGTACCTTTAGTGAGCCGAGATGACCCATTACTGCAGAACTTCAGGGGTTTTCAACAGGAGATGGAAAAGTTATTTTCTCGGCAGTTGCATGGACAAGCTCTTGATAACGAACTCCTGTCCCTCCGCCAAGGGAATCAAGATTTGCTGACTTATATTGCCACCTTTAATAGACTGGTGGTACAAGCGGGGTGGCCAGAAGATAAAAGAACCACGTTGTTTCATTGGGGCCTATGAGGAGACCTGAAGGATGTCCTTGCTCAAGTGGTAGACCCACCTAAAGACTGTGCAGAGTTTATCAACCTGGTAGTTCAGTTGGACCACAGATCACAGGATCGAAGAACAGACCGAAGTAGACTCAAAAATCGTGCCATGTACGTATGTTCAAAAGATAATGTTCAACGTCCATCAGAAAATACCACAGAACCCATGCAGATTGGAGGAGTACGACCCCCTTTAACCAAGGTTGAAAGAGACAAGAGGAGACAGCTACAGTTATGCCTATACTTGGGTAAATCGGGTCACTACCTCAAAGAATGCCCAGTGAAACCTGCAAGGAAGGTGGTAGGTGCTACAGAGAAAGAAGATTATGAAAAGGAATCGGAAAACTACCAGGCTCGGCAAGCGTAGAGGTCTGCTTGTCGAGCGAGAAGGATAAGTCGCAGACCTCACATTTCGCCCTATCAGTAACCTTGATCAATCACCAACGATGGTCACGGATGCATGCCATAGAGGCATTTATAGACAGTGAAGCAGTTGGTAATTACATAGATCGAGATCTGGCAACAGAAATGGGACTTCCCTTATGCACAAAGCCAACAACTGAAAAGGTAACTACTGTTGACGGTACAGAAATTGCTTCAGGACCTGTAACCCAATGCATAACAGAATTAACCCTTCTGTGTCAGGATGGACATCAAGAAGCAATCACGTTTGACCTCATCAAAGCTCCTCAGTTCCGGTTGATCTTAGGGATGCCATGGTTAGTAACTCACAATCCCCACATAGACTGGCGTGCAAAGAGACTGACCTTTTCTGATGAATGTGCCCGCGCTTGCTACCCAAAATATATACCACAGCCAAACCTGAAATATGTTCAAGGAATAGCATTGGGGATCGCGGAACCAATGGACACCTTACCAAAAGAATATCAGGATTATCAAGATGTTTTTCAGAAAGAACAGGCTAACACATTACCGCCACATAGGCCCTGTGACTGTCAGATCGACCTGATACCTGGAGCACAGGTTCCTTTTGGTCGAATTTATGCACTTAGGGAAATCAAAAATCTCCACTTGAAGTCCTATATGGATCAATACCTGGCTAATGGGTTTATCCGCCCATCAAAGTCACCGGCAGCCTCTCCCTTATTCTTCGTACCCAAGAAGGAAGGAGATTTGAGGACTTGCATCAATTACTGCGCACCTAATCAAATCACAGTAAAAAACTGCTACACCCTTTGCCCCTTATCCCGGAACTGTTGTACCAAGTCAAGGATGCCCGAATCTACACCAAACTAGACCTCAGAGGAGCATACCACCTTGTACATGTTAAGAAAGTTGATGAATGGAAAACCGCGTTTCGCACCAAGTATGGCCTGTACGAGGGGGCGTGGCCAACCGCCATGTGGAGCGGATGCACTCTTGGCTAGCTCCGCTTGATGTGTCTACTGATATGCTGCAAAACATACTTTTGCTGATCGTCTTTACCCAAAAGGGTTGCCGCATCCACTTGTGCAGCTGACCAGCGACTCTCGTTGGAATCGGGTGATCATTGGACCCTGGCTTGACCGTGTTTTCTGCGGATAGAGGAGCCCGCGTAAAACGAAGAAAATGGCGACCATCACATAAACGGCCGATACTGCTTTGCGCCCACCAGCCTGCCTCGTTGAGCTGACACCCACGCACCCACGCAAGGATCGAAGGCAGGAGACTGCACTGCGGGAGGCATGGGAGCTGGGGCACTCTGTGGCGCTAGCAGACTCCAGCGGCCAGTTGGCTTGGCAGCCCCGGGTCCTGGCATACAGACTGCCCCCAGAGCAGCTGGCGGTTAAGTCGGGGAGCGGATCAGCCGTGCCCGAATGAAGCAGACTTAGGCTGGATGCGTGCCCGCCCTGGGCACAGCTGAACAGTGGAGCGAAGGAGTGGTGACCCTCGCACCGTGTGCCCTGAGGAGACAAGAGAAGAATGAACCCCAGAGGCAAACTCGAGGGCCGCAGCCTGGTGCGCCCCACATAAGGTGAGGAGCGGGTGCGGGAAGCGAACCCACGGAGCAGAGCTGCATGCCCTGTGCCAGGAGTTGAGCGGCCTCTCCCCTGGCTGGCACGGCCCCCCCAGCAGGGGTGGAGGACCCTTTGGCGGCGGTTGGAGAGGGGCCATTGACAGGATACCCATAGCGTGGACAGGAACAGGAGTCTGGCCTGGTGGGGTGCAGACCACCTAGCGACCAGGGGGCGAGGGGAGAGCCCAGGCAAATGAGGCCACGCGCCTGCGAGCAGTAGTGGATCCCTCGTGCTGCGGCAAAGGCGGCGGGCTTTAGCAATCAATAAAGATACTGCACCATGAAGGGACAGCCAGCTACACCCGAAAGCCCGGCTACCTAGAGCACATCAAAAGAAACCCATACGTACTGCCCAGGCGGAACCCAATGGCCTGAGCAGTCACCGCAGGCCTGCAAACCACCCCAATCCACCCCTGGCACAAACACAGAAGGAAACCCCAAGAGTCCTGGACACAAGGGGCCCCTCTAATAGGCACCGGGGATAACCATTAACTACCACACGGTCGCTGCACCACGCACTGCCAGCAGGGCACATACAGCACCTTCCTAGAACTGAAGTGTCTCCCGCCATGTGCTGGAATGTCCTCCAAGAGAGCAAAGGCCAAGCAGAAGCAGACCACTATGGTGACCTACGCATCAGGAGGATCCGCGAAGCATGACGCCTGCCCCAGGGACACTGCAACAGCGCTCTCTGAGCCTACTGCTAAGGAAGTAGAGCCAGGCAACTCGCAAATCCTAGCAGCCATACAAGTGCTCAAGCGAAGATGGAGAGCAGAATTGATGCAGTGACCATAGACTTGGGCCTACTCTGACAGGATGTTCGCAACATAGCCGGTAGGACCGAAGTACTCGAAACCCAGGTTCGAGAAGAAAACACTGTGGCTAAAATGCAACTCCTGAAGGATGTTGATGAGCTGGCGCAAAGAGTAAAACACCTCGAAGAAAGAGCTGAAGAAGCGGAAGGGTGAGCACGCCAGAACAACATTAGAATTCTAGGCCTGCCAGAGGGCATAGAGAGAACCGATCCTACAAATTACGTAGAAAACCTCCTACTGCAAGAAATTGGTGCGGACAAACTATCGCAAGGCTTCACCATTGAACGTGCTCACCGATCCCTAACTAAGAAGCCCGCCCCGGGCACCCCACCTAGGCCGGTAATAGCAAAAGTGCTAGAATACAAAGACAGGGAGACTATTTGGGCCTTCTCTAGATCTGGGGGGCAGATACAAAGAGACTCTGCTAAGATTGCCATCTACCCTGACTATACCTTCCAGGTCCAAATGAAAAGAGCCCAATTCATTTACTCGAAAGCTTGATTGAAGAAGGCGGGCCTGCGCTACATGCTTCTATACCCTGCATGTTTGAAGGTGATACACAACAACAAAACACTCTTGTTCGATACACCAGCTGAGGCCAGAGACTGGATGGACAAGGAACAGATCCCGGACCTCGACAAAGCTGAGCGAAAGCAGCGCTGAGCCTCATCCAGAACGATCACTCAAAAGGCTAACTTTTAGCACCGGATGCACAACAGGCAACATTACCACTCACGAGCAGCAAGATTGATCACCCTCAGGAGCTGAGTCGAGAGGAGACGCCTCCTGACAAGCAACATCCGAAGCAGAACTTCTCCGCCCCAGTGGTTCTCTTTTTCACCCCCCCTTTTTTTGGGTTAGTTAAACCCACCCGTAGTGCGCCACAAGATCACTCTTGATCAAATGGAGCGGAAACGGGAAAGTCACAGTGGGAGAAGCCCCACTGGACGGTTATGGTTATATGGGACTAAACAGTTGATGGAGGGAGGGAACACGGGAGTTGGAGTTAATGGTGGGGGTGTTTTTTCTTTGGGGACAGACAAGACCACTTAAAACGACAACAATCACCAAGGCCAGGGAGATGCCCCAGAGGAGTCACCTGTGCATTTATTTGGACATCCATGGAACATGGCTGACAAAATCGGAATTATGTCATGGAATGTCAGGGGAATGAACAACTTTGTCAAACAACGCCGCATCCACGCCCTAATCAGAAGAAGCAAGGTTGGGGTTGCATTGTTGCAGGAGACGCATTTGGATGCACGCAAACTGGAAACACTAGCCAAGTCCTGGAGAGGGACCTTGATAGGCTCCACTTTCTCTATCTACGCCAGAGGAGTCATAATCTGGATAGCTCCCACTATCCCCTTTAAATTAATAAACACAAAAACGGATGACGAATGCAGGATGGCCCCGGTTCACGGCACAATCGAAGGTAGAGAGATATGCCTAATCAACACTTATGCTCCCAATCACGATCCCACAACCTTTTTCCGTTCACTACACAGACGGATCAGCCCTTACAGGGTAAGCACCCTCATCTGGGGTGGAGACCACAATTGCACCCTGGACCCTTGCACAAATAGATTGGACAATAAACACACTCGCCCATCCCCGCCTGCAAAAATATTACATACCCTGATGCAGCAACTAGGGCTAGCAGACCTATGACACAAACAACACCAGGAAAAATGAGAGTACTCCTTCTATTCCTCCCACCATGCTTTCTACACCAGGCTAGACTATTTATTAGTTAGTGAAGAATGGCTAGCGCTGTTTGAAGAAGCACATTACCTAGCCAGAGTATTATCTGACCACTCCCCGCTGGTGGCCAGCTGGGCGGTGTTCCCACCCAGGCCCCCTGGCTCACGTGGAGGCTAAGAAGTGAGGAATTACTTAATGCAGCCTTTTGTGAACACATCAGAAGCAGCACATTAGAATTTTGGCAAGTGAACAAGAATAGCATTCAGCACATAAGCACGGTATGGGAGGCATACAAAGTTGTCATGAGTGGTGAAATGCTAGCAACCATAGGGGGAACCCAGAGATCCAGAGCGGCCTCACTCGCAAACACAGAAAAGGAGTTAGCTGAGCTGGAAAGTAGGGCCACCGTAGAATCTGAACATGTACAAAGGATGGTTGACCGCAAACAAACTTGCTTAACGTACTGGGACAAGCTTAGCTACACGAAACACATTGAGAGAACCCATGCCCTTGGAGACAAACCAGGGAGATTACTGGCATGGCTCTACAAACAGGAAATCGCCAGGACCCCTATCTGCCACGTCCGTAGGCCGGACGGCACTGTTGAGCACACGCAGCTAGGTATAAACTCGGTGTTTGCCGGGTATTACCAGGCACTATACGCTAGCACCCCATCCCCGACAGCCACTGAAATTGATGACGTCCTCGACATAATTAAATTACCTACATTGGATGCACAGCTGGCTGAGGCCCTAGATGAACCAATCACTCCAGAAGAAGTGATGGCTACTATTAGGTCCTTACCATCTGGGAAAGTTCCCGTTACCAACGGGCTCCCAGGGGAGTTTTATAAAGTGTATGAGGGCGTACTTGCGCCTCTGCTGGCCCGTGTGTTCAATGAAGCATATGAGACAGGCACCCTGCCAGATACCATGAAAGAGGCCTTTATTATCCCCCTTCTGAAACCGGGTAAAGACGAGATGGAGTGTAGCTCATATAGGCCCCTATCCATGTTGAACTCAGATAATAAGATTTTAATGGCATTACTGGCAAGGAGACTGAGAAGAGCAGTCCCCCTTCTGATCCATAAGGATGAAATGGGTTATGTGCCTGGGCGATCCATCACAGAGAACCTATGCAGATTACATCATGTTATTTATAACACCAATAGCAGGCCCAAGAAGTGTGCAGTGGCGTCTCTAGATGCCACTAAAGCGTTCGACTCGGTCAGGTGGGAATTGCTATATGCGACCATGACGAAAATAGGGATAGGCCCCGCCTTCCTAAAGTGGACCAAACTCATATATACAGACCCCATGGCCAGAGCTCGCACAAATAATACATTCTCCGACAAATGGCATCTCCACAGAGGCACACGGCAGGGCTGTCCACTCTCCCCTATGCTGTACATCTTGGCAGTTGAACCTGTAGCAGCATACCTGCGCCAGGAGTATAGAGATGGGGGCATAGTGATCGATGGGGTGACACACCTGGTGTCATTGTACACTGACAACACACTCCTGTACTTAAATAATCCGTAACACATATTACTGTATATCTTAGAAACGCTGGAGGGGTTTCACAGATACACGGGGATCCAAATTAATACTGAGAAATCATGCCTCTACTCCCTGGCCGCCCTAAGTAGGGACTCCCCTGAAGGACTCCCCCCAATGCCCTTCCAATGGAAGACCACATCCTTTAAATACTTGGGGATCACTATTCACCGGGACCCCAAAATGGAACATACTTTAAACACAGTCAGAGTGAAGGAAAACCTAGAAAAATCAATGACCCTCTGGGGAAATTACCACTCTCTGTGGCGGGTAGAGCTGGTCTCTTGAAAATGGTGGCGCTTCCCCGATTCTTACATCACTTCACTAACGTCCCCATCAACATCCCCACACGTTTTTTTGCAGACTTTAATAAACTCTGCAGGGGATTCCTTTGGCAAGGGGGCAGACACAGAGTTGTGCTGGACGGCCCTACGACAGGGGTGGACTAAAAATACCCAACTTTGAACTGTACTACTTGGCAGCCCAACTAAAGCACGTCATACAATGGATGGCCGACGAGACCACCCTTGACACTCGACTTCTACAACCAGCCACCTCCCAGATGCTGCTCAGAGACTTATTCTGGATCCCAGCAGAAGAGACCCAGAACAGCCCCTACCTGGTGAAACTGGGTATACTGATCTGGAAACGAGCCTGCAGGGTCGCCAAGATGGAAGACCCGTACTCCCCACAGATCCCCATAGCAGCCATCATGGCGGGCAGGCAATGGGGCCTGAACGAGGTACAGCGTGGGTGGGAGCCCTGTGGAGTGGCCACCCTGGGAGACCTGGTAGATTACCAAGGGATCCTAACATTCAACAAACTACATGCGACCTCAAGGCTGCCGCCGGGACAGTTCCTGCTCCATAAGAGCTGTGGTGTGCAGACTCACAGCTGGCCGGACGAGGAGAACTTAGAGACCTGGTGTGACACCATTGAAAACATGCTCTCTGCAGCCAAAGGGGGACATGAAACCTCAAGGCTTTATGAGGCACTATTAAACAGCATAACTAACATAGTCCTTAAGAGCGAAGCGAAATGGGAATATGAGCTGGGCCGGGAATTTGAGGAAAAGGAATGGGAGCACATTGTTCACTATCACAAAAAAGTTTCCAGGAACGCCCGACTGCAACAAATACAATTCTACGTTCTCAACAGAGTACCTTACACCAGAAGTGATCTCCAGATTCAAAGGGGCGAGAACCACCGAATGTCCCAAATGCCGTGAACCCTGTGCGGGAATGATGAACATGTTTTGGGGTTGCCAGGTGATACAAACGTTTTGGGCACAGATTGCTGCAAAAGTGGCTGAAGCAGACATTGAACTGGAAGTACAAACTCCGGCGGCATGTATTCTGGGCAGCTACAAAAGAGGTAGAAAGAACAAACCCCTTAACAAACTCAAAGACTTGATGTACATCCTGGAGAAAAGACGCATTGCATTGGGGTGGAAGAGTGCTAGGGGGCCAAGCATTGCAATGTGGTGGGAGGACCTTCGCAAATGGGCGACAGCGGAAACTGGGGCGTGGGAGAACGCGCAGAGAGAACAAAAACTAGACACCAGCGAAGACCTGCACCAATGGGTGGCACTCACAGTGCCGTTATTAAGCTCCAGGGCAACAGAGGACACTTCTAGTGACATGGGCAGCTCTTGATGGCTAGTTGGTGTGAACAGAACTGGCGTATGGACAGTGGTCTTGGGGGGGGGGTGGGAAGGAAGGAAGGGAAGTTACACTTGCAAGTTATAAAATGTACGAAGTTGTTGTTCCTCTGTGGTTTATGTTGAATAAAACCTAATAAATACATTTAAAAAAAAATAGTATGGCCTGTATGAATATCAGGTAATGCCTTTCGGGCTGTGCAACGCTCCCGCAGCGTTCCAATACTTCATGAATTATGTATTACGGGAATTAATCGATGTCTGTGCCCTGGACTATATTGACGACATCCTGGTGTATTCCCCCTCTGAAAGAGATCATGTGGAACATGTTCGCTCAGTACTTGCAAAACTTTGCCAGCACAAACTGTACGCTAAACTCGAGAAATGCTCCTTCCATGTCACCGAAGTTGAGTACCTCGGTTTTGTTCTCTCGCCAAAGGGATTCAAAATGTATTTACACAAAGTAGATGCCATCCTTAATTGGCTGTCACCTTCTTCACTTAAAGGAACCCAAAGCATGCTCGTCTTTGCGAATTTTTATCGCCGATTTATTCCAGATTTCTCACAGATAGTCCACCCAATCACATCGTTAATGAGAAAAAAAAACAAAAAAATCCAATGGAGTGAAGAGGCGGAACAGGCCTTTCAAGTACTCAAGAAAAGATTCACCTCTGCGCCAATTTTACGACATCCTCGCCCTGATCTCCCCTATGTAGTGGAAACTGATGCTTCCAGCGTTGCTATGGGAGCAGTTCTCTCTCAAAGAGATCCAGAGACAGGCCAATTACACCATGTGGCCTTTTGGTCACGTAAATTCTCACCACCAGAACTTAACTATGCAATTACAGACAAAGAATTGTTGGCAATAAAATCAGCCTGCAAAGCCTGGCTGCTGTATCTATTAGGTGCCGGACATACCATCACAGTAATCACAGATCACCAAAACCGTCAATACCTAAAGTCAGCAAAAGCCCAATAGTCACGACAGTTGCGGTGGGCTCTATTCTTCACAGAATATGATTACGTAATAACATACCGACTGGGAGTTTGGAAAGGAAAAGGCGATGCCTTGTCTCGTATGGGTGTTGAAGAGAAAACGAACAGTACCCTGGACCCTGTTGCCATCATCCCAAGTGATTAACTACTGGGACTCACCACCACATTGACTCTGAGTGAACTTCAAGATAAGATTCAAACCTAAATTAACCCCGAGATCTTACAGAAATGGAATTCCCAAAATGAACATCACACGGTTCTGGATGGATTACCCTACTTCAGGGAACAACTATATCTACCAAGTAAAGATCTCCAAGAATTGGTCATGGCTGCTTATCACGATTCCTTGATCGAAGACCATCCCGGAATTGCTAAGACTCTAGCCAAGGTTAAACAGAATTATTGGTGGCCAGCCTGGCGTAAGGACATTGTGTGGTGAAGGGTGCAATTCAATCCCTTTCTCCCCTGTAAGCACACTCTCCTCACCTGAGCTGTCTGAGTTGTCGGTCTCTTGTATGCGTCGTCGTGCAAGGTAGTCTCTCCCCTTCTTAAAATGGATGTGCTTGTCACGGAGGGAAGCCACAGTGACTGCTGCTTAAACAGCTGCCCGTGACTTCCTTTCCGGAACCAAGCCAGAAATCAGGGAAAAACCCAAAAGGGAAAAAACCTTATGGTGTAGTGTCGACCCTTCCAATCCAGATGACAGGACAATTGCTGATGAGAGCATTGGTGCGAGGCAAGCAGCAGAGTTGTAGTTAGAATGTCCAAGAAGTCGAAGCCAAGGAGTAGCAGTGTCAGGGAAGTTGGAAGCTCTTTGTGGCAGTTCGAAGATGTGGCACTGGTTCCAGGAAGAGAGAAGGTAAGCAGCAAGCACAGCTCAGAGGAGCCCAGCAGAAAGAGAGTACGGGAAAAACCCCGAAAGTCAAGCGAGAGAGAGGGAAATAAAGAGAGAGAGAGGGAGGCGGATGTTGCTGGAAACAGAACCCGCCACGAGATAAAGCACAGCAGCGTACCGCTCGGAGCAGTGGAAGGAAAATGAAGCGAGGAGTAGCGTTCCGAGGAAAAATTGGAACACAGGAGAACAGGGAAACCCTCTGGCAGATCCGAAAGCAGACGGCAGAGGATCGGAGCGAGGAGACCCGGAAACAGGAAAGCATCCAAAGTGGGTTGCAACGCAGCATCAACCGGGAGGCGTGGAGTTAAATACTCCCAGCGGTGCTGCGTCACGTAACTGGGGCTGGAAGCAAGAACACAGAGAAGGGACTAAAACACCCTACCTCTGCGTCTCCAGCTCCAACGCGGAAGTATCTGCCAATTTCGGCTATGGCCGTGACGGCGGATGACACCGGCTTCCTCGGGTGCAAGCGGTGGAATCTGGCAAGCAACCGAGGGGCATGTACCTGGGAAGCTGGTTCCCAGGAGTCCTCCGACTCCGGGTAACCCTTCCATGACAGGAGGTATTCCAACCGACCACGGTAAAACCTAGAATCTCCAACAGCGGAAACCTCATACTCCTCCTGGGTGGATGTAGACACAGGAATTTGCCGGTAGAGAGTCCGGTGGTGGGGATCTGGATAGTATGTTTTGAGGAGAGAGGAATGAAAAACAGGGTGAATGCGTTTAAGAGAAGGGATGAGTTGGAGACGATAGGCCACAGGATTGACCTTGGAGAGAATGGGAAAAGGATCCAGGAAGCGTGGAGACAGTTTGGAAGGTCTTGTCCATCGGGGAAGGTACTTTGTAGACAACCACACCTTGTCTCCTGGACTCCAGGAAGGGCATTCTCTACGGTGCCTGTCGGCTCCTACCTTGTTCCTTCGTCTGCTATCTTCCAATCCTTGCAATGCGCTGGTCTGAGCCTCTTGGATATTTCTCAAATCCTCTTCAGCGGCTGGTGAGTTGGAAAATCCGGGTACTTCAGGTATTAGAAATCGTGGGTGGACTCCGTAAGTACAAAAAAATGGAGAAAGACCTGTGGCGGAGTGTTTGGAATTATTGTAAGAGAACTCTGCCGTGGGAAGTAGAGAGACCCAATTGTCTTGATGCTGAGAAATGAAACATCTCAGATATTGTTCTAGAGTGGCGTTGAGTCGGTCGGTTTGGCCGTTGGATTGCGGATGGAAACCGGAAGAAAGGGCTCTTTCTACCCCCAATCGGGTACACAAGGCTGTCCATAATTTAGAAATGTATTGACTTCCCCGATCAGAAATTATCTTGTCAGGGAGACAATGGGCCTCATTACACGGAAGGCGGTAGTCCAGGGTGCTATTAGCACCCTGGACCATGCCGGTAAAATACCGGCACCGCCTTGGCGGAAAGGGGATTTACCGCCCCATTCCAAGGTTGGAGGGGCGGTAAATCCCCTTTCCGCCATTGCCCTTCCCCATTCCCATTTCTGCCCCATAGGGCTCTATGGGACTGGGGAAGGCGCTAATTACGGCACCGCAATTTTGCGGTGCCGTAATTAGCTCCGAGGTCCCTTAGCGGGTTGGTATTTAACGCCTGCAAAAAGCAGGCGTTAAAACTCCAACCCGCTAAGGGACCTCGTAGTACGGCGGTAAGGGTTAACGGTCACCGTTGCCATTAACGGTGACCGTTAACCCTTACCGCCGTCCGTGTAATGAGGCCCCATGTAATTTGAAAATGTCTCGGGCAAAGGTCTCCACCATCTTCGTTGCGGTAGGCAGTCTTGGAAGGGGGGAGAAATGTGCCAACTTGGAAAAAGCATCCACCGTCACCATGATACAAGTACATGATTCGGATTCCGGGAGATCCACTGTAAAGTCCGTGGAGATGAGTCCCCACGGGCGAGACGGCTTTTCCACCTGAGTGAGGAGTCCTAGAGGTTTGCCCGAGGCCTACTTGGCCCTATCACAAATTGGACAAGATCTCACGTACTCAAACACCTCCTTTCTTATGTTGGGCCAGAGAAACGACCTCGAGATGAGTTCTAAGGTGCCGTCTCCACTTTTGTGTCCCACCATACGTGAGTCATGACACCATCTCAGGATCTTCCTGCGTAGTGGGCCTTCTGGGATATACCACTTCTTCTTATAAAACACCCATCCATCCTTTACTTCAATGGGGGAATCGGGAAGGAAGGAGATTTGAGGCAACTCTTGCGTGACAGCAGCCTTCACTTCTTGAAGAAAAGAACCCACCATTGCTAGGATCTGGTTTCGGTGGAACATGGGCTCGGCCTTGACAGACACTGTTTTGGTGTGGGAGTCCTTGGGAGACAAAGCGTCAGCTAGTCGATTAAGCGACCCAGGGATGTATGTGATCCGGAAATTGTACTGTGAAAACAGGTAGGCCCATCTTGTCTGTCTGGAGTTTGAACATTCCATCTCCTGTAAGGCTTTCAGATTCTTGTGATCCGTGCGGATGAGGAACTGGTGGCAGGCACCCATGAGGAGGTCCCGCCATTCTTCACAGGCCAATTTCATTGCCAGTAACTCCTTTTCAAGAACGGAATAATTGAGTTGGCTGGGAGAGAGAGTTTTAGATAGGTAGGCGACCGGGTGTTCTACTTCCTGAATGGTCTGAATTAACACGGCCCCAACAGCAATGGCGGATGCGTCCGTCTCCAGAATAAACGGTAGTATCTGATCCGGATGCTGCAAAATCGGGGCCGAGCAGAAAAGGCTTTTCAGATGACAGAAGCTCTTCTCCGCATCAGCGGACCAGGAAAACGGGTAGGCTTCCTTCTTGAACAATCGGGTAATGGGAAACACCACTTCTGAAAAGTTCGGAATGAAACTCCTGTAATAATTTGAAAGTCCCAAGAACCGCTGCACCTCCCGTACAGAAGTAGGGGCCGACCAGTCGAGAATAGCGTGTACCATGTCTGGGTCCATGGCGATCCCTTCTTCAGACAGAACATAGCCCAAATATTGCACCGAAGGTAAGGCGAATCTGCATTTTTCTGCCTTGACCAGTAGATTGTTCTTTTGAAGGCGATCCAGAACTTGCTTGACTTGTTTGATGTGATCCTTCATGTTAGGGGAAAAAATCAAGATATCATCCAGATAAATGATGACTGATATTGAAAGCATGTCGGAAACCATTCTGTCCATAAATCTCTGGAATACCGCTGGGGCATTCACCAATCCGAACGGCATTACCTTATATTCAAATAAGCCCAGAGGGGTACGGAATGCTGTTTTCCATTCGTCTCCTTGGGCAATCCGTAGCAGATGGCATGCGTTTCGAAGATCAAGCTTGGTAAATACTCTAGCCCCTTGTACAGCCTCAATGATGTCAGTGATAAGGGGCATCGGATACCTGTCACAAATGGTAACCTTATTTAGGCCCCGGTAGTCTATACAGATTCTATTCTTAATGAAAAATAAAGGAGCTCCTGCAGGGGAATTTGTAGGTTGCATTAGGCCATTCTCCAAATTGGTATCTAAGTATTTCCGAAGAACCTGTTTCTCCGTCTGCGTGAGAGAGAACATCCGACCAAACGGAAACAGGGCATTGGGTTCCAGGTCGATGGTACAGTCCTCTGGCCGATGAGGCAGCAATTTGGCATGAAGGCACTCCTGAAACACCTCGGAAAACCCTGAGCAAAAACTGGGTAATGCATGGACTCCCACGTGGTTGTTGGAAAAAATCTTAACCGGCTGTAGATCTCCCTGACCCTCCAACAGAAAACAGTTGGTAGCGCAATATGAGGAACTGAAACTCAGCTGATTCTCGGACCAGTTTATCAGTGGATTATGTCTACGGAGCCATGTGATGCCCAAAATAATGGGAAAATGGGTGGCCCTGATGATGTCAAAACATAAGACTTCCTTGCGTTGGTTTATCGTCAAGGAAAGTTCCTCCGTGGTATGGGTAAAAGAGCCAGAAGACAATGGTGACCCATCCACTCCTTCAACCTTCTCACCTTTTTTCCGTGGTATCCGGCGGAGACCCACCCTGTCTGCCCACAGGGTGTCAACGAAGTTACCCGCCGCTCCACAATCCAGTAGGGCTAGGGTCTTAACTTGTCTGCTCTCTAGGTCAAGATGTACAGGAATCACCATGAGTCTGGAGTCCTCTTTAGACTCGGGAGAGGAAACTGAAAGAGAGACATAGGGACGATGAGAAATGTTGGGAGACCCCCGGTCGCTTGTCCCTACTGACGCCGAGGGTATTCGTTTCCCGATCTCTTGTTTGGCAGTTCTGTGCAGTCCTTGAGACGGTGTTGGTCTGAACCGCAGTAGGCACATAATCCTTTCTCTCTTCTGCGACAACTTTCAGCTGCAGATAAAGGTGCTGTGGTGGCGCCGATCTGCATTTGTTCTTCGGAAGAAGTAGCAGTAGAGCGACCAGGGATTGAGCGTGCAGAGGGTTCTGGAGTATAACCCGGGCTTCTTTGTTTGCGACGCTCCGCCCTTCTTCCCTGGAGACGATACTCAATGTGAAGAGCAGCCGCGAGCAGGTCAGAAAAAGTGGGTGAACGAGGAGACCTGGCCAACTCATCTTTGATTTGTTCCTTCAATCCTCTCCTGAATATGGCATATTGTGCTGTTTCGGGCCACCCTGCTCCGGCTGCCAAAGTTTTGAAGGAGGAGATGTATGACAATACATCTAGAGAGCCTTGTTTGACATCCAGTAAATCTTCGCAGGCGGTGAAGGACAGCTCTGGCCGTTCAAAAGTCTGCTTCAGTAGATTCTAAAACCCGGGAAAATCCTGCAAAATGGCGTTTCCACTGGTCACCAATGGTGTAGCCCAGGACAGTGCGTTTCCAGTCATATTTGAAATTAGGAAACCCATCCGGGCTTGATCTGTAGCGAAGGTACGAGGCCTAAAGGTGAAATAAACCATGCATGCTTCCAGAAACTCCTTCCCCTTTTTGGGAGATCCATCGAATTTCCCAGAGGACAGTGCCATGGGTGGTAAGTCCGGGGGGCAGGTTCTCTAGCTGATACCATCTGTTTAAGCAGAGCATTCTCAGTCTTTACTCCTGGTAGCTCCTGAGACATTGCTTGAAAAGCTTTCCACAGCTCTTGGACCTGATCCTCAGCAGACATCTTTAAAGCTTTTGGCGTTGCAATCTGTGGTGAAGGGTGCAATTCAATCTCTTTCTTCCCTGTAAGCACACTCTCCTCACCTGAGCTGTCTGAGTTGTCGCTCTCTTGTAGGTGTTGTCGTGCCTCTCCCCTTCTTAAGATGGATGTGCTTGTCACGGAGGGAAGCCACAGTGACTGCTGTTTAAACAGCTGCCCCGTGACTTCCTTTCCGGAACCAAGCCAGAAATCAGGGAAAAACCCAAAAGGGAAAAAACCCTGTGGTGTAGTGTCGACCCTTCCAATCCAGATGACAGGACAATCGCTGATGAGAGCAATGGTGCGAGGCAAGCAGCAGAGTTGTAGTTAGAATGTCCAAGAAGTCGAAGCCAAGGAGTAGCAGTGTCAGGGAAGTCGGAAGCTCCTTGTGGCAGTTTGAAGATATGGCACTGGTTCCAGGAAGAGGGAAGGTAAGCAGCAAGCACAGCTCAGAGGAGCCCAGCAGAAAGAGAGTACGGGAAAAACTTTGAAAGTCAAGAGAGAGAGAGGGAAATAAAGAGAGAGAGAGGGAGGCGGATGTTGCCAGAAACAGAACCCGCCAGGAGATAAAGCACAGCAGCGTACCGCTCGGGGCAGCGGAAGGAAAATGAAGCGAGGAGTAGCGTTCCGAGGAAAAATAGGAACACAGGAGAACAGGGAAACCTCTGGCAGATCCGAAAGCAGACAGCAGAGGATTGGAGCGAGGAAACCCGGAAACAGGAAAGCATCCAAAGTGGGTTGCAACGCAGCGTCAACCGGGAGGCGGGGAGTTAAATACTCCCAGCAGCGATGCGTCACGTAACTGGGGCTGGAAGCAAGAACACACAGAAGGGACTAAAACACCCTACCTCTGTGTCTCCAGCTCCAACGCGGAAGTATCCGCCAATTTCGGCTATGGCCGTGACGGCGGATGACACATTGCTCGATTCGTTCTATCCTGTGGGATATGTGCACAGAATAAATTACAAAAACAGAAACCAGCAGGCCTCCTCCAACCACTGGATATTCCACCGGCTCCCTGGCATACTCTTTCTCTTGATTTTTTTATGGATTTACCTCCCTGTCAAGGTTTTAATACCATTCTGGTGGTTGTAGACCTGTTCTCTAAAATGGCACATTTCATTCCATTCAAAGGACTTCCTAACGTGACTGGTCTGGCAAAAGTATTTCTTCAACAAATTATAAAACTGCATGGTTTCCCCTCAGTCCTAATTTCAGGTCGTGGAAACCAATTTGTATCCAACTTCTGGAGGAAATGTTGTACCATGGCACAAATCGATGTTCGATTATCCACTAGCCATCACCCCCAAACGGATGGACAAACAGAAAGAACAGACCAGACATTAGAACAGTATCTACGTTGCATGCTGCATCAAGTGGAAGAAAATTGGAAAGACTTGTTATGGCTAGCAGAATACGCACACAATAACTCCATACACACCAGCACGGGACAAAGCCAGTTCTACACAATATTCAGAAGACATCCACATACCTCTGAACTAGACTCCCCCACAACCTTGGAAATGCCAGCGCTAAAGACTCTACACACAAGCATAATCCAAGCCTTCAAAAGGGCAAATGGACATTTAATGCAAGCCCAAGACAGACAAAAAAAAATCTCAGACCGGCATCGAAAGAAAACTCCCGATTACCAAGT
Source organism: Ambystoma mexicanum (assembly GCF_040938575.1). Classification (NCBI taxonomy): domain Eukaryota; kingdom Metazoa; phylum Chordata; class Amphibia; order Caudata; family Ambystomatidae; genus Ambystoma; species Ambystoma mexicanum. The sequence goes on from NC_090939.1 coordinate 687,453,910, forward strand.
TGGAGACGAAGTCTGGTTGGCATCAAAACATGTGCCCACAAAAAGTATCCGGACCTTTCGTCCAAGATAGCTAGGACCCTATACCATCGAATTGGTGATAAATCTGGTGGCTGTCAAGTTAGCCTTACCACCAAGCGTGCAAATTCATCCGGTGCGCCATGTGTCACTTGTAAAACCTGTACAACCAGGAACCCGAGTCTTAACACCACCACAACCTGTGCTAGTTAATGGAGAGCCTGAATTTGAAGTTAAAAACATCCTGGATTCGAAACGTACCAGATCTAACCTATACTATTTAGTGGACTGGAAAGGGTACGGGCCTCAACACAGAACTTTGGAACCAAGTGAACATATTCACGCACCACGTCTGATTAAGAGGTTTCACATGGATAACCCCACCTAACCCGGACCGGACAGGAAGGATACCATGAGAGGGACCTTGGGGGGGAGTGCTGTCATGACCACTGTGAGGAGGCACAAGTTGTGCCACAAGCAGGCTCCTACCAGAACCCTGAGGGCCTTAAAACCACTGCAAAAGGGCTCCTGGAGCCAGTCCTGGTGCCTTTGGCACCAGGCTCATATGTAGGAAGGAATGGCTGTTCAAACTAGGTCCCATTTGTGTACATGGGCCTTTAACTCCAACATGGAAGCACCCACACAGTCTATTTCTAAGAACCAAGCTATGCAGTCTAGTGTTTTGGGTGTGGTAGGCCTGGAACTACTTTCCCTGGTACTACTTTACCTGGGCTATATAAACCACACCCTGACTGCAGAACACGCTTCGTGTTATTCTGCAACCAGCAGCGTGACGCTCACTGTGTCCAGCTCCTGGTCTTCAGCATCTTCCTGTAATCCTGCAAGAACAAGAACAACATTATTCTGTCTTACCTGAGAAAACACCATCCAGCACTCAGCATCTCAACTGGGCTGCAATCTGTGGAAACCGAGAGAAGAAGAAACATCACTCACCTGTGAGTACTAGCTTAAGGACTTCCGGCGAACCGCTACCACAGCTGCTGTTCGAACATTGCGACCTGCAATAACAAGAAAGGGAAACATAATATTGAACGCGTGCTTCCAAAACAGCGAATGCCATCAGTCTTACCTGAATTCCATCACGCTACGCCACGCTTCTATCCGGAGCACCACAGCAATATCTGCAAAGGAAAAGAGACATATTCAGGTTTGCTTTCAATATTAAACAACCGCATAGCGCTGTACTTACCTTAATGGATTCCGGGGGCCTGTTTTTCATTGTGCTCTCATCCACTCGCAGCACCACAGCGGCCTGTGAGGAGAAGAAGAAGAAAACACAGGTTAGCTTTAAAAGACAATAAAGGCGCTGTGCTTCGTGCTTTCTCTCACCTAGAAATGTGCCTCTCCATCTGGCACACCAGCATCAAGACCTTTGCAACTGAAAAGAAGGAGATAGATAAAGACATTAACAAATTCCCACCATAAACAGAACAAAGACTTACAATTAACAAACCTACCTGCCTACCAGCAGATTCGGGGTCACATCAGGCCTGGGCCCAAGGAAGGCATGCTGCACCAGTGAAGCAACTCGGGCAGCTCGCCAACAAACGTCAAGTGCCCCTGCACAAGAAACACAGGACGGATAGCTCACCCTACAAATAACTAAGATTCATTATTCAGCACTGAGCAACTACACATCCATGGTTCCAGATCTCAGAGCCTTCCAGACACCCCCAGGGATATCAGGTGAGCGTAACAATCTCTTAGAACAGGATTTACCCTATTTTGTAACTTATTAGTTTGGAGGTGGGCTGGGCAATGACCGGGACTGGGTATAAATAATGCATGCGTTGTAATGTTCAGGACTCTCTCCCCTCACAGTGTCTTCTGGTACACACTGCGAGGCGCCTGAGAGCCAGATAGCTATCTGCTTTCATATTTGTATGTGTACAGAATAAAAGTTATATTTATAACTTTGACTTCATGATTGGCGGATTTAATTTGGATCCCTAACTTTTCATTAATCATAAAAACTATTTTGGCATTGACAAAGAAGGGCATTTCTTTGCCTTTACCGTGGAACATAGATTGCCAGAAAGCTTTTGATCTGCTCAAGGCTGCGTTGTGTTCAGCATCAGTTTTGGGCACACCAAACTATGAAAAGGCCTTTGTATTGTATGTGCATGAATGTGATGTTTGCGTTTTGGCTGTGTTGACACAGGAACATGGGGGAAAGAATAGACTGTGCAGTTATTTTTCCTCCACATTGGACCCAGCAAAGTTACCTTCAATCAAGATAGGCCACGTGGTCAGGGGCCACCTTCGGATGAACTAAAAGAGCCTAACAGAGAGGATTCTTAACGGACTCTGAGAAAACAATTCCCATTTTTTAAAATCACAGGGCAATTTCACGAGCTTACACCTTCAGTTGCCCCATATCATGTCACTATTATTAATAGATCTTCATGACACTTGAAGCAGGAGACACAATATTACGAGGTGGGATTGAGCCCCTACAATGACAAGCCGCACCATTTATTCTTCCACACACGTGGAACACAGCTATATAAAGGTCCGGATTTGAGAAAGGCTAAGTGCCGAAACACGTGTCATCCACAAAGGGCTACCAAAGCACTTAATAAAGACTTTTTCTGCACACCCCAAGGACTACTGGAGTTTCTTTTCTTATGAGGAACCCCTGAAGATCTATTAATAATAGTGACATGATTTGGCACAACTGAAGGTGTAAGCTCATCAAATTGACCTGTGATTTTACAACGGATTAGAGGGTCTCTTAGTCTGCGTAAATGCTCACACCCATGCCACAAAAGTCAAAATGTCCTATTCAGAAAACAGAATTTTGAATCATACAACTATTCGAAGTCGCGAGGTACAATCAGAAGGGTGTCAATCAAAAAGCCCCTCAACAATAACCCCATTTTTTAAAATCGCTTGTGCAAAGATGAATGTTGATCACTCCTCTTATGATAAATCTACCCATCAAGGGTCATGGTCCCTGAGGACCAAATGTTTGTTGGTTGCAGTATTAGTGTGTTTAGTCACCGTATTTTCATTTGGGCTTTGGTACCTTGAAGAAGTGCATCCACTTGATAATTTGTTACCAACTGCAAGTACCTCCACTGTGTTTCCACCCTTCGTGCATCTGCACACTCTTCCTCCTCGAGACTTCCAACATAGACAGGGTTACCATAATAACACTCTCTTAATGATTATGAATGCTACACATATGATTCTGAATCAAACTAATTGTTGGGTGTGTTCACACCTGCCGCAACATGGGGAAAAGGGACTGGGGCGGTATATTCATCCTCTTCCTTTAACCACTGCCTGCTATGCCTCACTTAGAGCACTATTCTTTGGTCGTTGGAACAATAGTATTACTGGGCATTTTGATGAGACTAATCTTAATGAATTTGAAAAGCGAGTCTTAACACCTTTAAGATGTTCTCTCTTTGCAAATAGGAGCAAGCTCAATGTTGCTTCTATTAGGCCTTCTGATAGACTTTATAGAGTTTTTCAATCATTGATATCCTTCAAAATGGCTCTCGTAGGCAACCGGGATGCCATGCCTCCTTATTATACTATCAACTATAATCCAGAAACTGTCCCATTCTGCATACAGATAGAGGGTTCCCAGCCAATGGGTACTTTCAAGGGTTGTACTAGCATTGCAAATGTAACCAGTGAGGGTAGACCCTTATATGTAGGAGATCCTGTTTATTTTGTTTGCGGCAATAAGGCATACCCATGGTTACCTAGAGATTGGCAGGGTACTTGTTACTTGGGTATATTATTGCCAGGAGTATATGATGCTACCACCTTTGAAGTTTCTAGAGCTTGTCCAAGGTGGGATGACAATGGTGATACACCTTCACAAGTCTTGGGTGACGTAGCAAAATCATTTGTGCCATTCTGGGGTCGAATAATGAATTCTAAGGATATCAGAAGACTAGCAGGGGTACTGGAAAAAACCATCAATAGGACCACCAATATTTTGTACAACATGATGCTAGAACAAAAGGCAATTAGGGTAGTAGCCCTTCAAATTAGAATGGTGTTAGACATCATTCTAGCTGAGCGTGGTGCGGTATGCAAAATGGTGGGATCTCCATGTTGTGTTTTTGTACCTGACTCTTCCCCTACTATATTCAAGGCAATTCAAAATCTACATACCTTGAGTACTGAAGTGCATGTCCCAGTTCTTGGTTCTGGGATTTGCTCCCATCACTGGGTTGGACGATCTTTGCAGTTTTAATGGTGATTCTTGGGGTTTTCCGGTTTTGCTGTTGTGTACAATGACTCCCTGTCATTTGTTCCTTGATAGGAGGATGTTGTGCACAAGCAGTAGGTACACTAGGACCTAAGATACAAATGCCTAAAAAAGAAACCAATGCCTTAGTAATGAAGGAAATTACTATCAAAGAGTTAATGGCGATTGATGTTCTTGAAACCAGCAATTCGGAATGTTCTGACTATGACACATGGTCATTGTATAGCCAAAATGTTTGAACTATGCTTTTGGCTTAGGCCAAAAGGATGGTTTGTTAAACCATGTTCACATAAATGCCGCCTGATTGTGAACATTGGCCTAATCACATTCGCATTGTACAGAAAACCGCATCTAAAATGCCCTGAATAGAATTGACTAAAGCTGCCATTTTAGAAACATCCGCCATTTTGATTCTAACCCCTGTTTTCTGTCCTGAAATAATTAACTGTGTTTTCAGCTGCCATTGACCAGAGTAACCTTTGAGCCTATGTCAACATTAAGGCTGCCAAGAGCAGAATGTTTGTTCTGTGCAAAGAGACCTTGTAATCAAGATGAACTGCCATTGAAAGTGTTATCTGTGTTCGCAGCCGCATCCTCCTTCAAACAATGGCACACAATGCAAAGTAACTAAAGCAGTATGCTTTGAGAGGAATCCTTTGTGAACATCTCTTGGAACAGGGCTTACCCTAAAGCTCAGTGAACAAGGAAAGATCCACACAGCTGACTACAACAACGTTTGCCAGCATTGTATCTTTAAGGGCAAGACAACATGTCAAAGGTGTAAACCAATATTGTCATATTTGCCATGTGAACTGGGCATGGACCCTATTTTGTAACTTATTAGTTTGGAGATGGGCTTGGCAATGACCGGGACTGGGTATATATAAGGAATGCTTTGTAATGTTCAGGACTCCCTCCATTCACATTGTCTGATGGTACACACTGTGAGGCACTTGAGAACCATATAGCTATCTGCTTTCATATTTGTAGCTGTACAGAATAAAAGTTATATTTATAACTTTGACTTCGTGATTGGTGGATTTTATTTTTGGTGGTACTAAGCCTCAATATTCCTTGCTGATCTATCACTGCGTCGCCTAGCTTGCAAACGTCTCACTCGAGGAGACATAACCAGTCGACTCACCTTCCGCAATGTAGGCAAGCTCCCTTGCTAACCCTTAGAGGGATACTGTCATCTATGACCCAAGTTAAAATGCCCAACCCACAGGAAAACTACTATTTACATTACCTCTGCCATCTGTGCCCTCGAGTAAGTAGCCTAGGTTATTCACCAGAACTGTTTACCTCTAAACTTGAAAGTTCCCTAGAGACAGAAAAGGGACACCTACCTCAGCTCCTGTTCCTACTCAATTTAACACTGCTAAACAATAATTTGACAATACTCGACGATACTGAACAATACTCCACAATATTCAATACCCTCGCTCACACCCACTATTGCCATTCAACTGGGTCAATACTTACACTGCGTAGTCTGTTGGCGCTGCTCAGCTGCTGTGTCCCCGAGAAGGTGCTCACTTCCCCATCCTGGTCTGCCTGGACTCCTCGCTGACTTCGGGCAGGATGATTTCCAAGCTGGCTCCTGACGCCCTTTCCACGGGTACCTGCCACCGTATTCTCTAAATATGCGAGGGTCATGCAGTCTCTCAAGTTCCGTGGCGGGGGAGACGACCTTGTGTCAGGCTGACGCAGCAAACTACCAACTCTGCTACCAACTTGTTGGGGAGACTTCCGAGGTATGCCAGTTCAAACTGTGGTTTATTACAGCCAAAACCAAAAGGGATCTATACAAGAACTCCAGAATGTCACACAGTAAATGGCACGCAGGCCAGTTTTGCCCTAAGAACACATTACTACTCTGTCATCACTTGGGCCTTTCTCCAAAAACCTATTGCTGTGTGGGATTGCCGTCACAAGTCTAATAACCTATATGCGTACATATACATGTTATTCTACTGGCTCTTACATGTGAGGTGGCTGTCCTGTCCCATCCCCAATTAATCTATCTAATGCATTGTTGCAGTGTAGTGGGTTTACCATTGGTTCTTGCCGGTTGCTACCCACCCTTAGGATAGTAAACTGTGATTGGCGAGAGCTGACATCCCCAGGCCTGGGAACAGAAATGGTTCTCAGCTCACTGTGCACATCTTCAAGGTGATGTGAACAATGAAGTGTCTGTATTGTAACTTGTGTGCACCACCTTTGCCCATGAGACCATGTTCCGTTCATCGCAACACTTGTTGCACACTTGTTACAGACTTGTTGCAACCTGCTACTGGCTGCCTGGGATTGGCTCCCCTTTCTCACCACGATCACTGTCCTTTGTCTGCTTCAGCTGCATCACGTGTCTAGAGACCACGAAATCGAGCTCTTCAGCTCCCAATTATGAGGATTTATTCAATGTCTGTGCAGCTGGTTCCTTCGTCGTCTGGGGATTGGAATGTCTTTGTATCTCTCGATCTTGGCTGTGGGCTCTGCCTCACGTGTCTTGCTCCCAGTCAAGGCTGAATTGGCTCAGCTCGTTTACTGCTCAATGATTTGAGGCCTGCTGTAATTTTCCTAAACCTTATAATGCGGTTTCTACACTGTCCATGTTGTACTACATTCTCTATTAGGTATCAATACGCGGTTTTATCAGGTTCAATATGCTCTCCTGTATGGCCATGTGACTATTGGCTTTAAGCATCAGCAAGCTCGCTCAGGATCTCTTGTGCCTTAAGGTTTCTGCGTTACTGCTTTTGGCTAATGGCAAAAATAATAAAAGCAATGACAGTATGTATATGTATCTGTCCTCTAACTATAGAACTATACGCTCATGTTCTTCATGTACTTGAGTACGTGTTTGTGCCGCGCAGTGCTGAATGCACGCGTGCTTCATGTCTAACGCTGCTATGTTGTGGTGTCTTTAATTATGTCAGCAACCTGGCTTCTTGGTGCTTAGTCCAGACTATCCATATAGGTGTCTCTGACCATGGCCTGTAGCTCTTCACTCAAGCATTGATTGATTTGTACCACACCTGGTCTGTATGGATGACTTAGAGGGTACCTCTCTCTCAGTGTATTTGTCGATCATTGATGCATTTGGGATTCCTCCTAAATAGAATGGGTGGTTGCAGTGTTTTCTGGCCTTTTGTCTTGTCATGAACTTGGCTGGAAGGTGGGTGGTTTCTGACTCCCTCTTCAGTATATTGACTTAACTCATATGGATGCGAGGGTGTGTTGGGACACGTTGAAAGTATTCATGTGAGGACAGCTTAAAGATAGGGCAAACAAGCTAAGAAAAACTACAGCTCAGGAAGAGGAGTCCTTACTTAACGCCATATAAGATCTGGAGAGGCATTATAAAGAGGCAGGAATGAAGAAGGGTTTTCAACATTTGCAGCTAGCCCAGAACCAATGACTTTATAATATAAAATTCCGAATTAGAGAACTGAAACAGAAACATTAGAGCGAGGGAATACACCACACAGTTTACTCACATTTCAGCAGAAGGCAAGAATTAAAGATAACCATATAGCACAGTTAAACTATGACATTGGGAGGGGCCTAAACCAAGATTGTCTCATTTTTACTTATCTGTCTATGAAACGAAAAAGGGGACATAACTGCAGTGTAGGCCTTTCTAGAAAAAGTGTGTCACCGTGATGATAGTACTTGAAGCCCAAATCACTAAACAAGAAATAGCTAAAGTGAATAAAGTAATGAAATAGAATAAATCCCATGGCATTCTTTTTTATAACTCTATCCAGGGATTGCTGTTAGATCTTCTGACAAGTGTATTTGATTGCATTAAATCTGAGGGGGCATTTACCTCTACCATTGGTTAAGCAATTGTGGGTATCCTTCTAAAGGAGGACAGGGATCCTCCCCTCTGTTCATGCTTTAGGCCCACGGTCCTTCTAAATGTTGATGCCAAAATATCTGTAGGTGTCCTGGCAAACATGATGGGTCCCCTACTTTCATTGCTCATTAGAGAGGACTGATATGGCTTTATTCTAGAGAAGCAAGCTACAGACAATATCAGGAAGATGGCAGACTTAATCTACATGGTGCATAAGTGTAGGGTTCTCGCAGCTCACATTTCACTTGATGTTGTGAAGCTTCGAAAGAGTGGAGTGGAGCTTTTGCTTGAGAGTTCTGGACAGGGTTGTCACTTGAGAGGGCTTTCGCAAAGAGACAGCAGAAATATATAAGAATCCTATTGCTAGAATGTGAGCCAAAGCTTCTTCTCAAATACATGTTATCTGATATGGGTACACACCAGAATTATTCTTTGTCCACTTTTTTATTTGTCTTGTTTGTAGGACGTTTACCACTGGCCATTAGAGAGAATGATCACATTCCCAGCATTAACTCTGGGTGGGAGGATATTCTATAATGTTGGGTGGGAGGATATTCTATAATGTAGTCCTGCTTACTGACAATTTTCTATTCTTGATCTCTGAGCCTGAAACCACTCTTCCTGCTCTGGTAAGACTCCTTTAATGGTTTCAGGGGCCTGTGGCTTTAAAATCAATCTAGCTAAGCTCCATAATCTCACCTTATCTGCTTCTCAGTATTCAATTGTTAAAATAATGTCTCCCTTTTTTAATAGCATCCTATTCTCTGAAATAGTTAGGGGTAAGGCTGACACGCATGAGTACAGACCTCTATGCTGCCATCTAGTTCCATCTTTTTGCTATGGTTAATGAAGATCCTTGATCATGGAGGCTTTTAACTGCCTCCTGTTGGAGGTGATCATATCAGTTAAAATAGACATCCTTATGAGACTTATATGTGCCTTTCAAACTTTGATGATCACAGTCCCAAAGAAGGGCCTCATCTCCCCTCAGAGAGATATTATGCATTTTATCTGTAATGGATCTAGACGAAGAGTATCCAGGAAAATCATATTCCTACTGTGCTAGTGTGGTGGCCTTTCATGGTCAGGCCTTGTGAAATCTTTTCAGGTTGTGCAATTGTACATTCTAAGGCTAAACCAGAAGATGTATCTATTGAATATTCTTTTGTGACCAAAAGACCATTGTTTCTCTTGTATATAAATTAAAAAAGGGGTAAAAAATAAAAATAAAAATAAATGTAGTTGCAATACCCTGAGACATACACTTCAGATGTCTTCAAAGCACAGATCATTAGTGATATCTAAACTTCTTCCTACCTGAACTACCATGTGAGCGTGGAATGGACTATCCAGCAAAAGATCTCTTATCTCTCGACTTTTTTCTGGGCCCAATCTCTTTTATTCATGCCAATCCTCCCTTTACTGTGGGAAATAAGGTAAGCGACTTTTAATGTTGGTATGAGGGGGATGAAAGGGGGATGAAAATTCATTTGACACATGTTTACAAGCAATGAAATGAAATCATTTAGGAAGTACAAAAATGTGTTTGAGCTGGGAGAGAGAGATAGCGTTACCCTGAAATACTGCCTTGACTACTACTTAAAGATAGGAAAATGGCCACTTAAGTTGTTTGAAACATTTATTCTCCTTTTTCCTGAACTAAAGGCCTTATTTTCAGATCATAAATTGTATTTAATCCTCCCAATGAAGGTCCGCTTTTGCCCTACGTTAAGGCAGGGCACAATGATCTGGTGTTTGAATTACAAATCGAGAAGTGCCCGGAAGTGCTGCTTAGCCGCTCCAACCCCTGCTCATCCTGGACATTTTTGGACTTGCTAATTGTAGTTTGAGGCTATATTCAGCAAGAATTACATTGCACAGTGTTAAGCTCCTCCGCCACATCCCAGAGCCCTATTTTACTGGCACGCGCGTGCAACTGAGAAGTGCCCCGAAGTGCCGCTTAGCCGCTTCATGGGAAAGAGAGCAGTCGTTTGGCTGCAGCGAGAGAAAGGGAAGGGGATGTTACTACAGGGCATAGTTAGTCATGAAATGCCAAGGACTATTAAACCTTTGTGGAGACAGAATGTCTTCATGTTACTGCCTGACACTACTCGCCCCACCACTGCTGCATTGAATGCAAATAGGATGGATTATATTTTATCTTTTTTTCTTATTGTGCTTATTTAGGGTCTCGTGGGGAAAGAAGGAGTTTTAAGAAATCTTCAGGTGTTAAGAATCACGTATCACAGGTAACGGGAAGGGTAGCTCAGAGGGCTTGACTACACAGAGCAGCACGGGCTCGGTCACCAATCCCGGTCCTGCGGTTGGAGTCGGGAGTCCAGCATGAAGCGCAATATACAAAACCGTTTATTTCCCAACATAGTATGTCTTCAAAGCTAATTGGTGGCTGGTAGCTGAGAAGGCTGTCTGGAGAGGTGATTTCAAGACTCAGAGTTCATACTTGTTTCCTATACTGTGAAGAAGTCACATTTCCCTAAGAAGTGAGTCCAACTGATGCAAAAATTGAAAGAGATACATACTGATGTGATATGTCTCCAGGGAACACATCTCCTGAAGCCGAATATCCCCAAGCTCTGAATTGGTTGGTTTCCTGTACAAATCTATTCCTCAGCATCTAAAAAGGAAAGGGGGTGAGTATTCTAATCAGCTGTAAAGTGAACTGAAGGACACCAGAAAAGATAAGAAGGGTGGATATTTGTACATAATGGGGAACTAAATGGCATGCGGGTAGCACTGGCTATGATGTATGATCCAAATAATGGACAGAATGGTTGCTTGTGCTCTGACCGTATGGAGCGCAAAGCATTTGTTAAGTGACATGTGATTCTGCCGGGGTGCCTAAATCTAGTGCTGGATCCAAATTGGGATATTTTTATTTATTTATTTATTGTGTGACATAGTTTAAGACAAATACACTTTTCACACAAATACACAGACCAAATTACAACTGTATAAAAACATAAATTCATCAAACAAATCTGTACATTATTACATTAATTCATCAATTCATCAATTCATCAAATCAGAGGGTTAATACTTCAACAATAATCTAGAAAACAAGATTATAAAATGGGCTCTAATAACAACAACCAGATCAACTCGCTATTAAACAAGTAAAACCATTGGGTAGGATAATTGAACACTAAACATCATAGCCAGAAATCTCATCACGGAGATCATTAAAGATGTTGGTGGCACCACAAGAAGAGAGTGCCACAATCTTTCAGAACCAGCCACACTGTCTATATCTAGTGCTTTCCCCAAGAAATTCACATGAATAGATAGTATCGAGACACGGACAGAGCAACAGAATATGGTTTATTGTTGTATTGTTTCAATTTCACCATGGCAAAGGCGGCACAACCTATCTGGCCTGGGTCTGCGATCTCTGGCACCTTTTACTTGAAACGGTTCAAATAGATAAAACTTTAAAAACAGCCAAGTGCGATGAATTATCTTAGCAGGGTATTTCAGCAGGTTACCGTTCATAGACCCATTTACATTTATGTTGTATATAAAGTGTTTAAACACTGCATAAAACATCAGTAGTTGCCTATTGATAATCCAATCCAGTTCAAACAAGATTTTTCAAGCCGAATCAGGTCTCTGTATAAGCATTTCTTTAGTGATGTTTCCTCTTGACATAATACCAAGACACCCCTGTACCCAGTCAGACAAGGGCCTGCAGCTACTCAATATTAAAGTGTTAGGAAGGATTTCCATTTCATGTGTAATTTTCCCTTCAGTTGTGTACCCCCCAACATTTTGCTTTGTTTAAACACCATAGTCTGACTTTGCCAGAGGAGCACAGCCTTCTGCTGCACTCACCTGGGCTTTTCACTCACTTCTTAAGCGGAAACTGACATGCTCTTAAAGACAGTCAGTACTGGGAAACTTTGTTTCCCTTAGTCCTTGTCAATGTTGCAACTTTTCTGCAACATGTTGCAAGTGCACGAAGTACCTTACAGTACAGTGCACTTGGGTCTTACTGTCAATTCTAAAGGCCCTAGTTACTCTCGAAGGATTTTGTAGGAAAAGTGCAGATGTGCCTTGGACAGAGCTGGTTTGTAACCCTTTCTTGCCAGGTAAACCGCGATTAACATGTTTGGCACAGTTAGGTGACCTGGCTCCAAAATGGTCACGCCACAAGGTTCTTTGTCCTGTCCTTTGGACATCTTGCCCCTTCACCTTCCCCAGGTCGAGCCGACCCCAGTCAGTCCTTATTTGGGCATTCATTTTCCCATGAAGCTTTCGCGGGCTTCTGCATGCCTTTTGTGAGCACCCCCAGGATGTGGGATGGACTGTCTAGTTCCAATACACATCCTGGGTGCCAGAGAGTCTGGTGTGCTGTGAATGCCTGGGACCACTATGGTTCATGATTGGTCCATGTATGGTATGCCTGTATGTGAGCAGATCTCCCATAGGGTCCTCTTCATTTTGGCACAAAGGAGATTTTGGATAAGAAAAGGCTCCAAACACCCATACAATGTCGATCTCTGGAGTCTCATTGAACGAAGGATAGGATCCAAGTATCCTGAAACTAAGAAGCCGAGTCGAGGAACCGCTGGTGACCCGCTGGAAGGTTTGTCACCCTCAGCCCGCTGTCATTCCCTGGGACCCCTCTGGATCTGGTTGTCCTAGAAGGTCTGTGAAGACTATTTGACCCATTGGAATAGTGGGACCAACTATTCTCAGCACCTTCATCAAAACCTGCAAGTAAGCCTTTTCAGAGGCATCCCTGAGCCAACCAGTGGGCTGACCAGCTTACACAGGAGTTTTGCCCTGATACCGACACCATTTCAGGAGGCCCATGAAACTTGATACATCGCAAGCTCTGTGTTCACAGCACTCTCACACGGAATTTCGTACACTTGGCGTTCCCAGGTCTGGAGTAAAGTGAGTGCGCCCGAACCGGAGTATATCGAGTTACCGTGTTGCCGGGCCGTGGTGAAGAACTTTGCAAGTTCAGTGCAGCTGTGGTCCTCTGTGCCTGATCCATCCACCAGGAGCGGAAAAATCGCCACTGTCCCGTTTGGGATTCAACGCTGTATCTTCGTCTCTGAAAGCCACAGAGCCACAATATTGCCGCATTTGAACCTGCAACTGAAGTGGATTCGACTGCCAAAGTTTGGTCCGGAGTGCGCCAGGGGTCGGTGAGTAATTGCAACCCTTACCGGTGGCCCCTTGCGCATCCATCAATTTTTACGCACGAGTGGCCTCTGATGGCCCCTCTCCTTTCCACTGCTAGTGAGAACTAGCAAACTATTCCCGAACTCTGGAACCAGCTCTGCCCTGTTGGGGAGACCCTCTACGAATAGTGGGAACTTATTCTGCATCACCTAACCTACCTTCCTGAGCTGCTACAGACCCTTGAAGAGACCCGTTTTGCCCATTTGCATTACCGCATGCGCCAGCATTGCAAGTACATTTGAGCAATAGGCTCCACTCTTCTTAGTTATTGGACTGCCTTTCAGTTAGGATTGTGTTGGATGCAGAAGGCACTAAAGACTATTTGCACTGCCTGCTTACTTCCCTGTATAGGTTGTGGACCCATTCGGTGGATTCATCCTTTAGACCCCATTGGTCTTGTATATATGTGTATGGATAGGATTGTTTTATGGTTTAATAGTATTACTGTGATTTTCTTTCTGTGTGTTGAATTGCAAAGGCCTTGGAATAAATGTATTTGTATTTTTGATTTATATACACCTGACTGGGAGTGATTTGTAAGTGTCCTTTACTCTGTGATCTCATTGTGGTCTTTCAGTCACCCTCAACCCTCCTGAGACCTAGTCTTGACTGCCGCCAAGCTATCTTGATTGGTCTGGCTTGTCAAGAAGGTTAACCTATTCCAGGAAACTAGGCTGGCCACCAGGTCAGAGTTCAGAAATCTGTCTTAACAACAAGCACTGCAGTTCAATAAACAGTGACCCAGAGGTTGGATCCTTCCCCCCGTCTGTGGAAGTCAAGGGGTTGCAATTGATAGACCTATCCCCAAACTTAACAGGTGTAGCCAAAGTGTCCCTGGGAGAGTACAAATTAATTTGACACAGACATTTTTGAGAAAACCTAGCACCTTTCTTAGTGTGATTGTTTTGATTCTTTGATTTTTTTTGAGGCAGTTTAGCTTTCTCTACCTCTACCACTATATTTTCCAACTGCGTCTCAGGCTCTAGAGCAGTGGTCTTCAAACCTTTTAGGCCTGGGACCCCCTGAGTAAAATGTGGGCAAGCTGGGCCCCCCCAAAAATGCTAAATGGACAGTAATCCAACTGACTATGAACTATCGCGCACCGTCATTGCACCCTACTCCCAGTATATTCCCTGGGCTCCCCCACCTACTCCCATCACAGTCTTTGGCCTCAGCCCGGCCCGCTACCAGTGTTTTGTAAAAAAAGTAACAGATTCCTGCAACTGCTCGCCCTTGAAGGACCTGGGGCAGCAGCAGGCAGTCTGATGGAGGAGCCTGGAGGCCGCCTGCACGGCTGGGCTTGGCAAGAGGCACGAAAAGTTGCTTTCAACTTTGCAGGAAGCAATCAACACATTCATTGCACGCCACTTTGCAAAGTTGAAAGCAACTAATATATGAGACTCCTTGCCGCCACCAGCCCTCACTCCCAGCCCCAGGTCAGGACTGGAGCTGCAGCCTGCAGGAAGCCGCGCACAAAGGAGGACCTGACCAGTGCCATTGGTGAGGTCGACGAGGCCCCTGTCTCCACACCACAGCAAGAGTCAGTCAACTTGTCTCCAGCAGTGCAGCAGAGGCCAGCCCAGGAGGGCACGCAGGCACTCGGGCACGGGCGACCCCCCCACCCACACAGTCACTACCTCAAAGTGGCAGCGGAGATGGAGAGACACCCCTGGCTGAGCTGAGGAAGTAAGAGTCACTGGCCGTAAATGCGGTAATGGCGGTAAGATAGCTCAGCGGGTTGAGCGCTTGCTGCTGCGATCTGAGCGTGATCTGCAGGTTTGAATCCCGGCAAGGCCAACTCAGCCTTTCATCCTTCTACCTACTGGTACTTTAATGATCTTCCGCACTCTGCTCGCATCAAAGAAGCCCAGGGAAAGCCAGGCAGGTGACATCTGCCAGCGTCGTGTTCACACACGCGCTGCTTCTGACGGTGTGGGACTACGAAGGGGGGAGCGTGGCTCGGCGCTGCTTCCTCGTGCTGTACACTCGCTGAAGCATTCCCGCAAATCGGCTCGTCTGTAGCTCGACAAGTCCCTCCATTGAAATTTACATTAGACGGGGACTGAGGCAAAGAAACGTGCACTGTTACTCTTGATGTGTGACGAGGGAAGGCTTCATGGCTGCTACTGGGCCGCACTTCTACTCTCTGTGAAGTACGGGTGTCGCCATCAAGTCTGCATCTGCTTTATCCTGTGTGCGTGGGGAGTGGATGGGCTTTGCACTTCATGGCTATGCTGCACCTTGTCAGAGTGTAGGCCAGAATAGTGCACAACTGCTACTCTCATGGGTAGACCTGGAACCAAAAGAGGCTCTGGAAATAATGTTCAAAGTGGAACATATTAAACACTTTGAGGTCAGCTCGGAGAAGGGTCGGGCCACAAACCCCCAGGAGAGCGGTGTAGTTTCTTCAGAAATAGGGCAGAAGGGTCAGTCCCAGGAGAGGGGCCTGCTCACGATAGGTCAGGGAGAGTTGGGAGTCGGTGCAAAGAACTGTGGGTAGCTGAGGCTGAAGATGGTGAGCGGGTCACAGTGGAGAGGTAGTGTGGTAATGTGAGGGGGTAGGCTGGAGGTGAGCCTTAGAAGGGGTGGTAAGAGTAACAGGGGGGTTAGGGGGTGGAGTTATTGGAGGTTATTGGGGTCCGGCATGGTACAGCCTCAGGACCGGCCACGGTACAGCAGGAGGAGAAATGGCCATCAACGACAAGCACACCCATGCCCGGTGGTAGAGTCCTGGCACAGGTGGGTGCTGGGATGATTGCTCAGGCCCCCCCACACACCCTGGGAGCAGAAAAAAGTTTGGGTGAGACTGGGCATGGTCTCCCTGGAGCTATCTGAAGGGGAAGAGGGACTGTGGACGGCCATCTTGGAATAGAGCCAAAGCTGATCAGGACTTGGTGAGCACTTGGCAAGGGTTGGCAGCATGGTACAGTGCTGCACTCGGAGAGGGAATGCAGGGCCGCAGTGGTAGGGGGGCACAAGCATCAGTGGTTAGAGGTTGGGATTATGACAGCGAGGGTTCAGTGGATGGGAATGGCTTGGGACGGTGAAGGGGTTGAATGGGTGGGGAAAAGAGGGGTGGATAGTTGGGAAGAGTAGGAGATTTATGATGTGTTGAGGATAAAAGGGCGTGCAGAGGTCACAGGGGTGGGACTTCTTTGGGGATGAATGGGAGGAGCCATGGCTATGGTAGGAGGAGAGGATGGTTTTTGCCAAAGGGAGGAAAAGGGAGGAGTGTTGGTCTTGCCCACACTCGGCACCCAGGGCAGGGTGCATAGTCCAGCCACAGATGGCAAAATAACATGGAATGGAGGTGTGATGGCGGAATGTGGTTCCAGAGGAAAAAGAAATGGAAGCACAGCCAAGGGTGAAAGGGGAAAGGAAAGACATACCCCAGGCATCTGCAGCAAAAGCGAGGGCATGAGCTCAGGGGAGGAAATAGAGGGTTGGTTGGCAGTTTAGGAAAAGGAGAATGGACAGTGCTGGGCTCTCAGAGGGAGAGATGTGGGTCCCCACAGGAAAGGCTGGAAGGTGGGGTAAGGGTGGATGTGGATTTGGGGTTGGGAACTGGGGCGGTGAGAGTAGAGTGGCCCCAGGAGGAAAGGGGACAGGAGTATTTATAGAGCAGGAAAGGGCAATGTGCATGCTAAAGGGAGAGTGTACCAGAGTTGGTGCGATGACCGCGAAAGAGGGGTCAGATATAGGAGGAAAGGAAAGTGAGGAAGGAGGATGAGGGGAAGGTAGAACAAGTTTCCAGACAGAAAAAGGCTTTGAGAGCACTTCATGCTATCAGCAAAAGAAAACATTTGGAAATAGAGGTTTGCAGAGGTTTTCAAGGGCAGTGGAGGAGGACCTACAAGTTGGGCAAGTTTTCTTGAAGCACTTTTATGGGGTGTCAATAATGTGGTTGGGGCACAGTTGTTAGGAATGGGAAATGGTGTGTAAAATGGTGTGCCGATTGATGGCGTGTTGACTGGAAGAGCTTGCAGTAATCCGAGGTCGATAAATGAGTACCAATTTCAGTTGGGTGATATTGTATGTACATATGTGCTCTGTAAAGCACTTTGGATTAAGGCGCTATATAAATAACACATCATTATCATTTATGTGCCCCCACCTGTCTCACTTTGTCTCACTTAGCTCCACACCCTGATAACCAAAGCTCCATTCTTTGTTGCCCTTCCATTTTCTCACACTGCCTCCCCTTCACCCTTTTTGCTCACTACTCTTACAACTCCCTCTCCACCAGTGCCCACCACAGCATCATTAGTTCCCAGGAGCAGCAAGCTATGCTGTTGGGGTGAAAGAGGAACATTCCCGCCATGCATGTGGAGCAAAAACATGAGATAGCGATCCCGCATGGCATGCTCCTACTCACTGCTTGCCATGATTGGGCGTTGCTGTGCAGAGTTGTGACTGGCAGCTAGGAGCAAGGAAAGACTACTATGGTTGACCTCCAAATCTGGTTAATGTACAATGCAGATGAAATCAGATGTTTTTGTTTTTGATGATTTAGGCACATTGAAGTCTATGGAGGGGTCTTGGGTTTGACGTGAGGGTGTACATTGTCCAGGGCTGGTGACACCGATCCAAAGAGAGTGAATTGAGGTATGCACTTCAGGGCATCGCAACTCTGCGTGATAAGTAGAGCGACAGACTATGGCATGTTTTCCACACTGCATTCCACAATCCGCATGATTGTGGAGACGGGCACTGTTAATGGTATCCACTACATAATAATTGCTCAGTTTACTATTGCTGATTTGATAGATCAGTGGGTTGAGCGCTTGCTACTGTGATGTGTGTGTGATCTGCAGGTTGCAGGTTCGAATCCCAGCAAGGCCATCTCAGCCTTTCATCCTTCTGAGGTCGATAAGTGAGTACCAACACAGGTTGGGTGATATTGTATGCATATTTGTTCTATAAAAAAGAGCTTAAGAGTAAGTGCTATACAATAACATATTATCATTTGGCCTTGGACGTCTGCTTGCATTGACAATGGTTTGAGGGCCACTTTTCTTGATGCAAGGGGTGGGCCACTTTTTGAGGTGACCTTGAAGGCTGGACCACTTTTTTGAGACGAGGGTGGGCCACGTTTTTTTGGGTGTCCGGGCCTATTTCTTGTCCCAGTCCGACCCTGGTTGTTCGATCCTACTGAAGATGACTTGGCTGGCATTTTGCTCCCTATCATGAAGGATGTCAGAACCGGTAGCGAAGGGCTGAGGCTTTGGAAGTTTCTTTATGGATGGGGGTTGTGCACAGCTAATGGTCGCTTCCCGGAAGACATTCTGTGGAATTTTACCTTTTTTTCAAGCTGGGTCACTCCATCATTGATTATTTTTGTATCCCTGTAAAATGTTAGGATTGTCTAAGTGGGTTTAGGGTGTTGGTTGGTCTAGGCATTTCCCTATCCAGATGGAACTGGTCTCTGGGTGTTCTGCAATGTTGGTGGAAATGGCAATCAGTGGACCATGAGGGTATGTTGAGGGATTTTGGCAGAAAGAATTGGCAGATTTTGGAATGTTTCTTTTCTGGCAATACAGCCCAGGTTGTAATTGTAATTGTAATTGGTTATTTATAACGTGCTTAATACCCAGAGGTTTCTCTGTGCGGACCCAGGGATCGAACCTGTGTTGCTCTGCATTGTCCTGCTTCCAAGGCGAGTGCCTTGCCCTTGAGCTACCCTCCTGAGACAATGTCAGGTTCCTATTCAATCTGATTTTGTACTTCTTCTGTCCAACCTGTGGGCTACATTTACTTGGAGGGTGGGCAAAAGGAAAAGCAGCCCACATCGTAGGTGGTTCAACTCAGAGTGTGCAAAATTGAAGTCTTTCTTGTTGAGAACTTTGAAGAACCCCTTGTCTACAAAGCTCAATATAGTTAGGGCCCGAGCTATGCATAAAAGAGCCATTGTATGCAGAAAGTATGAAATCGAAAAACATGGGAGCAATGGATTGATTCCTCTGTTACCAGTAATGTCAAGCTTTTTGGGGAATTTGTCAACAAGGGGCCTTTTTATGAGTTCAGGCAGGGTGATCCCCCGGTGATGGTCTTGGAACAGCAATGGGTATCCCATTACTCTTTGTTATTTAGCAATGGTATGGTGGATAGGAACAATGAGAGACCTTATGAGTTGGTTTTCAAACAGCCCTTACTTGGCTTGGTAGACAAGAATATTGTTTTACAGTAGAGGAAGCGCTGTCAGCCATTAATGACCGGGGAAGGAACAAGGCCCCAGGCCCGGATAATGTTCCTGCAGATTTATTTTTGAAGGAGCCGAACCTGTGCGTGCCCATCTTGACCTTGGGATTTAATGCAGTCTGTGCTGGAGGCCCTATTCCTGGCTCCTGGTCTAGTGCGACTATCTGTCCAATATATAAAAAGTGGCCAAGGGCGCTTCCAGCGTTTTACAGATCAGTCTCCCTTTTAGATTCAGTTTTTAAGATTATGGTGAGGACCAGCTTAGAGACACTGGTTTTCTGCGTTGAGCATTCAAATATTTTCTCACCCATTCAGCTGGGCTTCAGATCG
Organism: Ambystoma mexicanum; assembly: GCF_040938575.1. Classification (NCBI taxonomy): domain Eukaryota; kingdom Metazoa; phylum Chordata; class Amphibia; order Caudata; family Ambystomatidae; genus Ambystoma; species Ambystoma mexicanum. Next base: position 687,473,778 of record NC_090939.1, read on the forward strand.
GGTTTGGGGACAGCAGAGCAGGCTCTGAACTTTATTTAGTGGTGGTGCATTCATTATTTATTAGGAGGAGCCTATTTTTTGGGCTTTAATGGATCTGAGCACTGCTTTTGACAAGATCAATCATGTTGGGTTGTGTAGAGTGCTCGGATCCATGAATTTTCCTGGTTCTTTGGTGGCCAGACAATGTACCCCTGTATTTTAGATGGATTGTGGGGTCTGCCAAGGCTGTGTGTTGGCCCCTCTGCTTTTTTGGCTTTACACCAATGGCTAATATGTTTACTTATTGAAATCTTCCTCTGAATTTCCTAGGCTGGGCAATAGGTGTTTGCCTTTACTCGCCTACATAGATGATACAGTTCTTATAGCTCGCCCCCCCAGATCTTTACAATGTCTTGTGGATGATTATTCTTATTTTATGGATATCTTGGGGCTGAAGATAAATGCTCAGAAATCGTCTGTCATGGTCTGTTGTAAGGGGAAACGTTCCCCATGGTTTTTAACAATTTTTTGTAAGGGGGAGATCATCCCAAGAGTGGATCATTTTTATTATCTGGGGGTGAGATTCTCTGCCAATTTTGGGGCAGTTGCACATGTTTAGATGCAGTCCCTAAAATGTAACCAGGCAATCAGAGTGATCGTGTAAAATAAAGCCGATTGAGCTTTTGCTCAAAGTCTATCATGGTAAAGCGACTCTGTGGCGATATATGGCAAGGAGTTTTGGGGATTTCGTAGCCTATTCAGGCGGCAGATAATGCTTTTTTTAAGAGTATCTTGGGGCTGCCTGCAGTTCATGAAGAATTGGGCTGTTGGTTTCTGGGCGATCTGGCTGCATCCTTGCCAGCCATTGGCTCAGAATCTGGAGGAACACCAAAGCAACGCTGACCCAGGAATTAATCAGTTATTTGGTGGGTAGAGATTCCTGTTTAAAAACAGAATTATTACTAAGACCAGTGGGTTTATGAATCTTGTGATTTTGTTTTTAAGGACATTCCAAAGTAATTGTAAATGGTTTAATTTGTATTCGTAATATTGTTGATTATTAAATTTGTCGTGTTTTTATGGTATGCTTTGCTTTACCGAAAGAAACTTTTTTCATGATGATGATACTACCCAAGCTGCAAGGCCATTAGTGGCCCATCCCATATTCAATTGTCAACTACCCTTTTTGTTCTTCCTCTGCGCAATTCCTCAGATTGTTGCTGCAGAGGTATTGAGGCATCCTCAGTGCAAATGAGAAACTGTGTCATGACCTCTAGTGAAAATCATGGTTGGTAAACTGGTGTTGAAAATAAAATACCAAAACCCTGATCTACCTATCTTGCTCACTGTGTCGTACCGTAACAACTCTCTCCATGTCTGTGTGTTTCCCATAAACTCAGTGACCTTAAATGTTGACGACACTAGATACTGGATACAAATACGCATTCTATTGACTAACGCAGTATTATAATGGAATTAAGAATGTGTTGTGTTCAAAAAGACTCTTACCACCTTGTTACTGTTCCTAGGAGTACAAGTAGTTAGTTAAGAGCAATATAGTTCCATGAAATTGTTAATATCATTCCCTAGATTTATGCTCTGATCTTCTATACTACACTCTACTAGTACAGCCACTTGATGGATACCTTTGGGTAAAGATACTATATCAACGTCTCCACTTTTAACCGTGCTCTGGACCCTTTCTCTCACCACCACCATTGTATTCATCATGTAGCGGAACCAATACATGGTTTTCAGGATCTCTTTTCTTCCCAAGTGCAAAACAAAGTAAAAATAATATGATGGATCAGAGATTTGGGAAGGTTCAGGGTACAATTTAGAAGCTAGGGTTGGTTTAGTAGCAGTGGTCATTTTATAATGTAATACATCTGTGTTAGTGATCAATATTGAGGACTGTGATTCAGTATTAAAAGTATGGAAGTAATCCTCAGCAGGAAGCCTATTGGGTAGAGCTTCACAAAGGTAGGGATCACACATTGGGGACACTGGTCCTGGAAGAAAACCTAATACATATCTACACCACATTCCCAAATGCCTATTAAATCACATATTCCCCCCTGCCAGAGAACAATGTACCTTTTGTAACCACAAGGCCAAGATTTGGCTTCAGATATCGTTACCATATTTGAGAAGCAATAACCTTTCATTTGTTCAGAGGAAGAGGCATAAGAGAGATTAGAGGCCAACAAAGAAGCTAATATAACCAAAATGCTTAACGCAAACATTTTCTTTCTCAATTGATTGGTGCAGCTGCTCTCTTACATTGGGTCACATGGACCCACATAGGATGCCCCTGTAACTTAGCCTCAGAGTTTGAGACCAATAAAACCTGGAAAGTCCCCTTCTAACGTAGAACCAGAGACGACTTCCTCTGATTGATCTTCAAGAAAACAAAATCGCCTGGCTGTAGATAGTGGCCTGTTACAAATGGTTCCTTAGGCAGAGCTGCCTTCACCTGGTTGTGAGAAAAGCTGACAGAAGTAATATATTGTCATTCGTTAGACGCACACTAACATCGACAGATTTTACAAGGGAAGATGAAGGAAGTTTCATGGGCCACATATATAAACTTTTGTAGGGGCTGAGCTCAGTTTTCCTGCTAAGAGTGCTTTGAATACTGAATAACACAAGGGGTTCGCTAATTTATTTTTGATAATACCATTTCTTCTCTCTATGCCCCTGCTTACAGGGGGTGGTGAAAGTCATACATATTATGCTGTACATTCAGGGCTGCCAGGGCTGCCAGGAGTGTTTTCCCCACATTATTTACAAAATGAGACCCTTAATAGCTCTTAACACTAACAGACACACCAAACTTGGGCACGAAACCTCTAACCAATATCTTTACCACATTTACAGAATCTGATCATTGACAGGAGTATGCCTCCACCCATCCATAGAACACGTCCAGAATTACTAGGAGATACCTGCAGTTACTGTAACAGATGAGCTGGAGAAAATCAATCTGAAAACCCACAAAAGGGCCATAATGAGAGGATATGCTTCCTTGGCGGCAGGAGTAGTTTTCTCCACATTATTCTTGAAGCAGATTATCAGTCAGTCAGTCAAACAGATTTTTATTTGGTATAAAAAACATTCAAGTTATACAATGATAAAAACATCCTAAACATTTTTCACCTTACAATTAATAAAATAACAGAAAACTAAAAATAAATCAAATGGAACATTATCGTGAAATTAAAAAAATTATGACATTGGGAACAAACACGAGTCATTATGCAAAAACTGGAACTAATTAAAAGAATACTAACGGGGAGCGAAAACTCCCCGGGAATTACTTAAAACAGTAGATAAAAAAGGCATCCCCATTCATCCCCATCAATATTCATTATCATATATTTTAAAAAACAAATTCTGATGTGCTCAACTAATTGCAACCGCTATCAATTTTCAAATCAATCCAAAATGTCCCTATTATATTCTGGATTATACAAAAGAGAAAACAAAACGATACTAACAATACTTGTACTATCCAAACACAAAGAGATATTAATATTGTAGGGAACACTACATTAGATTCCTTCTGAGATATTCTTTAGATCTGTATAGTGACACTCTGTGTGTATACCTAGCAGTTGCAAATATTACATGAGGTTGTGGGGATTGTCTTAAAAACATTATGGCATCGCCTACACGGCAGAACCTCATTTCCTTTAAAACAAGTTTCAAGGAGTGACGTCTCAAATCGAGTGTACGGGACATACCAATAGATAGTGAATTCACGTTTCAGTTGCTAATCTGCATATGGGGCATTATTCCGAAGTGTTTCCATGCCACGTTCTAGTAAAAAAAAGCAGTCTGCAGAATCCCAAGTGTAACACAAACATATTAAGAGCATTCAAATGGGGGGAGAAATAAAATCAAGATAAGTATGATCATCACCCAGTGACTGCAAAGATAAATAGTCTGGGGCCAACTTGAGTAATGCAGCTTTATCTTCTAGCTCTCCCTTACCTTTATTTTTATCACCTCTTTCAAATTTGAGGCCTTTGAACCAGGACAAAGTCTTGGGTATTCTCTTGGATCACAAACTCCCAGGGCACCGAGTGTGTATTTCAGGAGTGCGACCCATTCAATGCTATAAGCCACGTTCAATGAAAGTAAATGTTTTGCAGCTTCAGGATAAATAACCAGATCATTTGTGTTCCATAAACGATTCCAATATAAGGCAGGTTTCAACTCAATTTGGTCTCCTGTCGGGGCAACACTAAGTTCAAGCTATATCAATGAGGAGGGTGCACTAGATGGAAGAAAATCTATTTTTTTTAAATGTATGTTCTATGACAGCCAATTTCCCAGTATTGGTGTATCCCCATAGTTCGGATCCACAGATGGCTGCAGGTAAAGTCTACTTCTTGTACAGGTCCAAAGCCGGGAATATTGCGTCACTACCATGTCTAATATGGAATGATTGAATTGCCCTAATGTATTTCTCCAAGTTGGTCCCTGCTTTAAGGATTTGCTGAGACCATGCACCAGAATCTTGGAACCTGACACCCACGTAGTCAAAAGGTTTGACCTGCTCCAATCTGAGATCGTTGACTTTTGTCAGCAGAGGGCAGTATTTGGCAGACTGTGATTTGAACACCATAACTTTTGTTTTTCTGCATTTAATTGAAGGTGCAGATTCTTGCACTTTGACAGAAAAATATTCACTGAGTTTTTCAAATACATTGGGGTGCTAGTAAAATAACTGCATTGTCTGCATAAAAGAGCAGGAATCTCCAAGGATGCCAGCTTCGGGTTGTCAAAGCAGTCACTAGCAATGGCACCTATTTCCTCCTGGATATAAATACAGAAAAGAAGGAGGGGCCAATACACATTCTTGTCTCACCCTTTTGTTTACAATAAATGAGTGGATTGCTCACCACCTAAACCATAACGTACAGTGGCTCGAGTCTCTTCTTAAAGCAGCATCATAGAGGTAAACAGTTGTGTGGGGATATTGCGATCTTGTAAAATTTGCCACAATGAGTTTCATGAAACTGTATCAAATGCTGTTTTCAGGTCATGAAATATAGCATATAATTTCATTTTATGAAGTGCAAAATATTTCTGAATCACTATAAACAGCAACAATGATCTATTGTATCCCTATTGGCACAAAAGCCAGCTTGCAAGTCACTTAACACATTATTATCAACCCATTCCTGCAGTTTATTGAGGATCACCTTACCAAAAGTCGTTCCTTAAAGGGAGGTCCGTCGATAGTTTCCCGGAAACTCCCTGTCCCCTTTTTAGAGATTGGAACAATTACTGCGCTCAGCCAAGAGTTGGCAATAGACCCTGATCGGAGAACAGCATTAAACTTCTTTGTTAAAGCTGGACCCAGAGTGCCACCTCATCCTCATAAATCTCCTATTAAATATCCAATGGAATCAAATGTGGGTCTGCAGCTCGTCCACATTTCTGTTCATTCAATGCCCTTTCTACATCTTTAATTGATATTAATAAACCCAGAAATTCTGCATTCACTGTGACAAGGAACTTATTAGACAGAGGCATCGATTCCTCCCCTATAAAACAGAAAAGTGGGAGTACCAAAGGTCAGCTGGTATCATACAATATTGTGATTGATCCCTGTTCAGTTCCTTTGTAGTGACCAGTTTCCAAAATGTGATGTAGTCGCGATCATGTAATGCTTTTGTAAGGGCACACCAATGATTGCCCACAAATTCTCTCTTCCTTAGAGTAATCAAATTTGTGTACTGCCATCAAAGAGATAGTAGCTCAGTTTTGTCCACCCCCAGACCTGATCTCACACTTCTCACTAGTTTCTTTTTAGCTTTAGTACAGGCATTGTGATACCAACCAATGGTTAGCAAAGCTTTCTTTTTTTACAGCCACGGTAGGCAGAGAAACATACAGTGACAAATGTTCTCCCAGCAACTCAAACTCTTCCACTATCTCAGGGTCTGTAACCTTGCTACTACAAATGATCTCTACATTTTCTAGAATTGCGCTAGCAACGGTTTGGCTGCATGCTCTATTATTCTTTCTCATTTTATTGATTTGCATGCATGACCCGATAAAAGAATAGGTTTTTGTCCCTTAGAAGCACACACTACCTGTTTGGCCACACTTGGTGACAAGATGGTGATGATCAGGGGATGATAATCACTTTCCAGTCATGAACATGTTCCCATCTATTGCCTGAAATCATGATATCGTCAATTATGGACAACCTACATCCGCCATTAAATAATAGTTTGGCCGGCAGATCCTTAGGAAAGCGGCCATTACTTGGCCTCAAATTGAGAGTCTGTAAAATACAAAGTGATTCCACCACAAGTGGGTGAATTCTGTTGTGAGGAGGAGCAATGAGATCAGGAATGTCCCATGCCTGCTCTTGGTTGTCCCCGAGGTCCATTGTATCTTGTAAAGGTTTGATTTGTAGGCTCAAGTCACCTGCCACCAATGTGTAGTTACTTGTCAGTGTAGGAGGTTTATTGGATTTTACCAAACTTTGGAGATTATGTAATGTTGACATTCATTGACGGCCCTGTGGCTTCACTTCAGCTTTGAGCGTGTGAGCATAGAGCGGGAGCGGCGATTACATGAATAACATGGATGCCGCACAGGCGAGTTGACAATTAAGCCAAATTCAGTAAGTTGCTGCTGATGGTAACCAAAATGGGCACTTCTATGCTTTGTGCTCAGGCCCGATAACAGATAGTCAATCAATCAGTTACTGCTTACCATTCCCGTGCGTGTCTCGAGCGACAAGTGCAAACTTCTGTACTAATCCGCCCAGTCAGCCTACAAAGGACCACTCCGTCCCTCTCAGCCCCGCGCAGCGCTCCGCACACAAATGCAACAAACACTAGGCTCATGTAGGAAAGGCAGGCATTATCAAGTCATCAAATAAGTTCTGGGTCGCCCTTGAGTTCCCCAAAATAGCTCATGAGTTTTGTAAGAGTTGCATCATCTGCCTCCAGAATAATGTGGGGAAGACCAGGTAAGACACAACTTGGCGCTTAATAACTACTATGCTACACATTTTTTTTTCCTATTGCACGTTCCTTATTTACTTGTTCTTCACTTGCTTATTAGTTGGTTACTGTTTTTTATTAATGTAAATTGTGCCTTATTCTTTGTTATGAACTGATGAGTCTGACCCCAGAATTATGTGCTCAGTGAATAAAATAAACACAATACAATGCAATACAACACCTCAGTTCGCTATCTCTGGCCTGACCAAAATTCAGATTTTTTGTGAACGGCTTCTATTGCGTCATTAGCGCATAAAACATGCTTAGTAATGCTGTCTCATCCTGCCTAGACATTATGACAGTGGAATATGGAAGTCTCTGCCCCCCTGTTCTTTGCTGGTTTGGAGAGGGAAGGAGGCGGAAGGTGACAAGACCACAAGTATGTTCTTTGCCCTAGGTTGTGTATCAATTTCTCATGCCTCCCTTATTTACCCCCACTGCACTGATGACCATCTACAATTCTGTATATCTTACTATAGTGCCTAAGCACAGTCTCCCAGTCCCTGGCCTGGGTGGAAGTCTGGAGGAAGGCTGGAAAAATGGGCAGCTCTCCATGGGCCCTGCCAGAGGAGAAGAGTCCGAATATTAATTGTAGCAATGTAAGGACTGTCTCATGATTTCAAGTCCCACCTCATCGATGTAAGAAGGGAAAAGGAAGACGGAGAACGTCACGCAGAGGGCGAGGTTCTCTGCACGCAGTATTTATTGATCTTATTGCCTTTATGTGCCTTCATGCATTGTAACTTTGGTGCCAACCTTCTGTGTAGTCTGTGGACTTTACAAGCCGCTTGCAATCGAATCTGTCCAGCGCAGATACCAACGCCGAACTTGCAGGAGAAGATATAAAACGTCCAAGAGGCTCTGGGAAAAGAAAGAAAAAATAGGCGTCAATAAATCACCAGCATGAAAGCAAATAACAGGGCAATTTTCCAAGCTAATGTAGCGGGTTAACACCTGAATACTTTCACGCGCGCCTGATTGAACACTAACAACACATCCCTAAAGGAAGATTATTAGTTGTAGTGTGTCTTCCTAAGTAGCAGCATATTAACCACTGTTTGCATACTTCCCCCCACTTCCCGTTCTTTGATTCTTTTCATTCAGAAAGTGTTTTAGAGCATAATGGCAGGATAGCTTCTGTTTCTTAAACAACTGATTACACACGTTTCGCTAAATTATAGGTCTGTCAGTGGGTTTTGATAACGCAATTAAAACGTAATACTTGTAAAGGAATATTCTTTCTTTTACTGATTGGGTTTTCCGGCCATTAAACAAGAATATGTGCAGGCTTGAAACTGGCAAGCTTAATTCTAATAATATAGAAAACCCGAATGCGCAGAAGATGTGACGTTTTACAGTATCTTCTCTTGGGCCACGTTCGGAGCAATGCGAGGATGTTACCGTAGTTCAGCCTACAATAGACACACGCACCTGGGGCGGTATGACATGGACGTATGACGAAGCACTTGATGCGGTTCAAGGGGCAAATGTGTGTCAAACAGAACTAGGTAAAAAATTATTACTGTTCCAACATGTGTACGCACTGGAAATGCGCGTTTTATCACACGCCAACTCCATTGATAATACGGATGCGCATTCTCGTGCCACTCGCGTTTATTTATTTATTTATTTATGAGGTGCCAGCGGTGGAAGGCAGTCACTTCGTGGCACCAGAAGTGGGGTGGAGTTAGGAAAGCAATGACCCTCACAGTAATGTAACATTTAGGTCAGGTAAAGCCAGGAGGGGAAGGAAAGAGGAAAGCACAAATGGCCACACACAGGAACCCAAGACAACGCGGCACTGTGAGACATATTGGACCCACATGCCGCTGGTTAACACAGCAATAGGAAATACGTGCACAGGCATGGGACACGTTGCAAGAGGTACCACAGGAGAGAGAGAGAGAGAGAGAGAGAGAGACAGTAACAGTGCCCAAAGGGGAGGAGCAACTACCAGAGCAGAGCCTCATGGAAGGAATGCAGGCCAACGAGACAGTGGGGCAACAGGCACAGTGCCACTAGAACGAGGCACGGGACACTGTGGGTGGCAAGAAGACAGACAGCAGAGCACGACCAACGCATTGCCTAGCACAGGGTTAAGATACAAAAACCAGACCAGCATTCCACTAGGAGAAGCAGTCACCTTAGAGTCAAAGTCATCCCTAAGAGGTAAGTCTTAAGTTCTTAAAGCGCCACTGTGTGTTCTCAAAACTGAGGTGGAGGGGGAGCGAGTTCCACAAGCACACCACCCTCTATTCCTACCACCAACCCTTATTGTCTTGGAACATGTACAGGCAGAGGAAGATTTCAATGGCCTGCAGGGATGGTAAACTGTCACTTTGCTTTGGAGGGAACTGGGGCGCAGGACCTCAAATGTCTTGTGTATAAAACAAAGTGTTTTGAAGATCTGTGCTTTTATCGGGAACCAGTGCACGGATTTTAAGGCTGGGGTGATGTTGATCCTGGGGCGGAGTCCAATATAGGTCTGACACTTTAATCTGGATCATCTGCAAGATGTAAAGCGTGGACTTGTAGTGTACTTGTCATTTGTATAGCCGCATGTTTCATTATTATAGTCTCAATGTGCTGTTAGTGGTAACACCCTCGGAGGACCGAAGTCCTGAGAGAGGGAGCTCATGGACTACGATTAGGATGCGTGTGTGCATTTGGCCAAAAAAGACTTAGCATGGCTGGCCAGGCTCTGGTAGAGAGGTAACCCATGCAGTCAGGCATGTGGACTTGCAATGCGTTCACCATGCCCAAATGTGTCATATGTCTGTGCTGCATTTTGCTATCAGAGGTGTTGATGCATAGTCTGCAGAGAATTTATGTGATCAGCATGACCACATTTTGTCATAGTCCTTGCTATTAACTGATGTGTATGATAGCCATGCATGCGGCCAGTGGAGTGGTGTATTCTAGGTACCTTGCCGCCATTCATGGTGCTTTGTTGTTAGGGTGCCCCCGCAGGTACTTGGCTTCTTCTGTCGGTTCTTGGGGCTGTGATAAAAAATGGTTAGTAGCAGCGACAGTGTATGCTCCAACTTTTAACACAGGTGGCGCACAGGTTGTGCTTCCAGATTCTTCTACGTGGGTCGGGTGATGAGTCTACCCAGATTTCGAAAGCTTACTGATCATTTTAAGAAGGTGCCTTTACCAAGGCCTGCCCATTCTATGGTTCATATTTGCACAATACCTGCTCCCCCATTGCTTCCAGAGTGATGTTGAGTTGGTTCTTGATTGCCCACCTGTGGGGTTCCACAGTGGACCCCCACCTGGCATGCTGTTCGGGATATAGCCATGGCGGCCCGACTACCCATGAATTCCCTGCAGTGCATCGCAATCACACCACTGTGCTTCAACCACTATTGTTAAGATTTGCTTTCTGTACATGCCTGGTGCAATCATCCATCAATACTGTGAATTTACATATAACAGTGATGGGAATCAGCTAGTGGTGCTTGAGGGGAGGCATGGTTATGATAGGTGTATGATAGTGCGTGTGGCCCAGGCCGCTGCCAACACAGCCGGCACGTCAAGTGTTTGGAGGTTGGTGATGTTACGAACGCAGCCGGCAACTCCTGGGAGACTGTTCATGAACTCGGGATTTGAGGTAGAGTGAGGTAGAGGCTGTTACAGCAGTCCAGTCTGGTCAGGGTTAAGGCCTTTTTTCACTTCCACCATATGGGAGAGATTGGGAAATGGGATAATGTGTAGGAGGAGGTTCAAGGAGAAATAGCTTTTTTTTACAACGCCCCCGTTCATGCAGGGTAAAGGTAAAGGGTTTACCAAAGATGGCCCCAAGGTTTCTGTCTGCCAACACCAGAGAAGCAGGCGGGTCCATAGAAGGAGACAGATCTATGAATCTTTTCAGATTTCCTTAATCGAATTACACTTTCACCAATATTGTTTAACAGTTTTTACCACTTTTTCCCCACAAAATGCAGAGGAAGTCCCCAGTACCCCAGGGACGTCATTTCACCAAAATGCCAGGGGTAGCGGAAGTGACATCACACGACCCTTGACCTCTGATGACATCACATAAAGTGATGTCATTTGACCCCACTTTGACGTGACATCACGGAAGCGATGGAACACGACCTTTCACCCCTTGACAAAACAGTAAGTGGCATCACATAGCATTGTTACTAAGTACACTACGAAAAAAATAAGGTTAAGATATCACTATACAGTGAAAACATTTCATACAAGATTGGATCAGCATATGCATAGTTAATATCAGTGCGTTTAGGCCCATTTACCAAATTTCTGTGAATGCAAACAGACGTCCAAGGCCAGACGATCATGACGTGTTATTATATAGCACTTACGGTTAAGTGCTTCATATAGAACAAATATACATACAATATCACCCAACATGTGTTCATACTCATTTATCAATGTCAGCAGGATGAAAGGCTGAGTTAACCTTGCCGGGAGCCTAACCTACAAATCACACGCACATTGCAGCAGTGAGAGCTCAATCCACTATCTTGACGGCACAGCTATCTTGACGGTTATAGCTATTAGAAAACCAGTCACTCCAGAAACAATGAGCCACATGCTGCTGGCCCAAAGAGCCACATGCTGCTGGCCACAGTGCAGGATTCTCAATTTATAAAAAAAAAAAATATATATATATATATATATATATATATATGTAAAAAAGGACTGGAAACCAATCCGGATTACATCGGCACTCCGGCTGTGATAAAAGCGAAAGACTGGATGTCTCCAACAAATCCACACACAGCCTTGTCATATATATATATATATATATATGACACGGTCGTGTAGGTATAGTTAAGTTGCTTAAATAGGAAGAGCACTTTTTCGGCGGCTTATAACTACGCTCCCCCTGGAGGAATGCTAGCCAAACTTTGCAAGAAAAAGTATATGACTGGCTCTGAATTTTGTCGCCAAGTTGGTTGAAGTTTCATGCAGGGAGGGCAGGGGGGGGACAAATTATAGGGAGGTCCCAAAAAAAAGTTTTTCTTCCATAGACTGAAAGGGCAAAAGGGCAAAAACTTTGCACCCGGGTACAGGCCGAACGGCTGGACAGATTTTTACCAAATTTGCGGCAGGAGCGGGGGGCTTGGGTCAGACAGCATGCTTTTGTGTGTTTGGTGGAAATCGGACCAGTACTTTTGTTGCAAATAGCTGAAATGTCCCTTTTCCCTGTTCACCGCATGGTTAAAAATGTGATTGCACTGCAGTGTACAGTGACGTGTTGGGTGTGAATAGTTTTCGATAACGCCGGCATGTTGTTTCCAAGGGCAGTGCAGCGGCGAACAGGCCTGGAAAACATAGTTTACGGCATCTGGTGGTGGCAAGAAGGGATGGAATGGGTGGAGGAGTGAGAAGTGCTGCAAGTGATACATCTCATTAGAAGAAGACGGTGGTGTGCCAGCGGTATCCGTCCATACTATGCCGATTTGCGGTTATCTCAACAGGCAACAATCTTGTGTGGTCATTGCAGGCAGCCTTCGTTATGGCATGCCAGCTGCAGCAGCAATATCTTTTTGTGATGAGGGGTGGCAGGCACATTTGCAGAAGAGGAGTGAAGTTCCACAAGACATGCACATTTACTGATAGGGTGTACTATGGTGTGCTGTGTGTGGTAAATCCGTAGCCCCTTTAATGCATGGCTGCAGCACTTGCACAGAAAAGCATGTGCACTGGTTGAAAAGGTATGTCGACTGGTTGAAAGTCGGTGCCACATTGTCGCTTTGTGTGTGTGGTTTTGCTGCATTGTAGACATTGTTGTTTGCATAGGTGTGGAGATTGGTAGAACATCGTACAGTTGTCGGTGTATGGGTGGAGATGCTGCAGTGACCAGTCGTGTACTGTGTCCACTGGGTGCACTAATGGAATAGTGTAAATATGGAAGAGGTTACGGTGCAACTGGTTCTTACATGTGCTTGTGTAGTGTGCATTGTGCGGTTTAGAAAGTGTTGCAGTGCACTATACAGTACTGCTTGTGTGCACATAGTACAGTGTGGAGAGCAGGACCAATGTTGCAATGATTGTGTTGTTTGATTGGCATTATTACAATGGTTTCTGAATGGAAGTGGGTAGCGGTGCCAAACCCTGTGGTATGTTTGTGCATTACGGTAAGTGGAACATGTGTGCATGCATTCCTGCTTTAGGGTGCAGAGGTTGGGTAGAAGTACTGGTGCCTATGTTGCCTTTCTGATTTGGTGCATGGCCGAAGGCCGTAGGCCGTAGGCCATGCACCCAGCAGGCGAAGCCTTCATGACAGCCACCACAATGTAATGCAGTCATGCACTTGTCAGTCTGCATGCATGTCAGGTTGGTGACTTGTACGCAATGGTTGTGGAGGACATTGTAGACTTGGTAGAGCAGCATAAGTGCGCTGCTATGCATACATTAGGATACAGTGCACATCAGTGCCCCTGTTTCACAATAGGGAGCCACATGTCACCAGTTGTGTTTGCTATGGTTAGGCCCTTAGAAGACCCTTGCTTTAGGAAGTGCTGTAAGTTATGGCAGCATGAAAGGACGTTCTCAGCAGCACACATGTAAAACATGGCCAATGCACACAGCCTCCTACATACCGTTCACCACACCTGCACCCAAAAGCCTAGGCCTTTATAACAACCACCACAACCTATTGCAGCCATGCAGTTGTCACTCTGCATGCATTTGAAGTTAGTGACTTTTACACAATGGTTGTGGAGGATATTGAGCACTTTGTCGACCAGCGGAAGAGAGCTGCTATGCGTAAATTAGCATATGGTGTACATCATTGCACCTGTGGCACAATAGGGTGCCACATGCCACCATGTGCATTTCAAATGGTTTGCCCCTTATAAGCCCCCTGCTTTACAGAGTGCTATAAGATATTGCAGCATGAAAGCCGTGCTCAGCAGCACACATGTAAGCTATGTCTAACGTACATGGGCTCCTACATTCCGTTCATCACACACAACGCAGCGTTATGAAGACATGCGTGCAAATATGTGCCCGGGGTGAAAGCTGGCAGGCTGAATTGCAGATGAGGAGTGCAGTGCACATGACATGAGCATTTACCCATAGCCTGTACTATGGTGTGTTCTGTGGGGAGGGCCTAGCGCCTTGCATGCATAGCTGGAGTGGAAAGTGAAAAAAGGAGTCCTCCTGCTTTACTGTGCCGTGGCTCTCCTGGTATTTGGGGAAGCGTACGTTCCACATTATGCGTTTCCCACCATGCTGGCAAATGGAAATGGGAGTATGGCCTTTGTCCAATCAGGTGCTCAGGGTGTGCGTCAAAGGCAAGAGCACCAATAGGGAGAAGGACTCCTCCTGCATCACTGAGGCGCAGCTCTCGTGGTACTTGGGGAAAGGCAGGTGCCACATTCTGCGCTTCTCACCATGCTGGCCAATGAAAATGGGACTATGGCCTTTGGCCAATCAGGTGCTCAGGGTGTGCGTCACAGGCAAGAGCACCAATGGGGAGAAGGACTCCTCCTGCTCCACTGGAGCACGTCCCTCGCAGTACTTGGGGAAAGGCAAGTGCCACATTCTGCTCTTCTCACCACGGTGGCCAATGGAAATGGGACTGTGGGGAATGTCCAATTAGGTGCGCACACGGGAAAGGGCGGCAATCATTTTTTCCATTAGTTTGTGTAGTGCGGCTGGCAAACATGGCAAGACGCACAGTTTTCGTCGTGGGTGATGCCTTTGTGGAAGATTTGTTCGTGTATGCCCTCAAAGAAGTCTTTTGTGGCAATTTCGGTTTGAAGGGAGTGGACACTTTGTGGTGCAGTGTGGAAGCATGCTGTTTTGGCGGAGTGCTTGTAGAATGTCAACGCATGGCCTCTTCGGCAACTGTACATGTTGTGGTCGTGCACTTTGGAGCCTTCTTTTTGGGTTCCATGCCTTGTTCCTGTGTGTACCGTTAACTGAAGAAAATGATGAAAGCAGTGCAGCACATTTTTCCCACTGCCAAGGTGCTTTTCTCATGTATACCCCGAGAATAGTGTGGAACTATTCCAATGATTCCTGTCGCCAGCCAGAGTTCAGAAGGGGTCTCATCAACAGAAGCATGTGTGACTTCTTGAGTGCTGCTAGGATGTTCTCCTGTGAGAATGAGAACATTGGTACTCAATATTTAAACCTTTTCAAAGGAAATGGCATGTCTTTGTCGACCAGTGGCAATGACATTTTGTTTCACAATCTACAGGCTGCACTGAAGACCCTATTGTAATAATGTGAGCTGATGTTGAAAACACAAAATTACTTATAAAAACTGCAAAAAAAGGTGTTTCTACGGAAGCACCTTTAAAAAAAGAAATAAAAGGCTCTTTTAAGAGCCACTACAACTAACGACGTCCCCTACCCTGTTTGAAAGTTATTCCCCACTCCAGCGCGCGTACAGCATGAAAAGATGAAAAGTCCACGAATATCCCGATAGGGGCAGGGTGGACATGTTAGATACGCCCCTTTTGCAGATGACGGCCATAGAAATGGGCCTGCAGAGGCTACGGGATTGGTCAATAAGGTTTCTGGGTGTGATGTGTATGCACAGACTGTGGTACACAGTGTATTCATCAACAGAAATGCAGAGGGTGCGTTTATGGCTTTGTGTTTCACGAGCCACAGCGTGCAGGTTTTAGGGGAATTAGAAATACATTGAGTGAAAGTAAATGGAAAACACTGTGCAATGGCTGCTCATTTTGGAATCTATCATGTGGATGTGTAGTGCTATGGAGTACCTAAAATGAAGTGACTGATTTTGGTTTGTCTGTGTTACACTTTGGTGACACGCAATCAGGCCGATATTATTGTTGTTCATTGTGGAGGGAAAATTGCACAGCATGTTACACATGTTTCAGTGCCGTTTGCTATGAAGGAGGCACTTGCCCAGGTCATGCGTTTGTTTCTGATTTCTTGCATAACTTTCTATCGCATTATGGCTGCGTCATTTTTTATTTGGTCCGCAAATGGAGAAAGCACGGTACATTGCGAAGCAGTGTATTTGTGCCTTTGTATGGCATGTGCCAATGGCGTACTCCACACATGGGAATATGACGTTTCACAGGACGAACAGTTTTCCCCAGCTATAACGTCATCTTACTATGCCTGCCATCCTGATTTCTGCACACCCCATCCAAATTGTCTTGGTGCCCGTCTTGAAAGTAGTGAACAATTTTTGTAGTAAGTGTTGCACACTGACACACTTCAAAACGCTGTGCAACACGTAAACAAACCTCTTTCTACAGCGACCCCCTTTCTAACCGATTCAACTACAGTGTTTTGCACTGTGCCATGCCTCCTGCCCTGAACCCGTTCATTGGCAATTCCATTGTTCATCTCTAAAAGGTGCTTTGTTTATTTCCCTTTTTTCCTTTCCCAGTTCATTTCCCTTTATTATGGTCTTCTGACACACGCCACAGAAGGAACAGCAGGAAAGGCCCGGTACAAAAGGGGCAGCACCTGCATGGATACCATAGGGGACGTGCCAAGAGACCGAATTATTGGGTGGCCCTCACCTACATAGGCACCAGTCATTGTCATACTCCCGGAAGGACCCTTCCCACGCACTTCCAAGTACCTTCCTTCTGTAGAGTAGCGCGTTGCAGTACATTCACAAAACAATTCCCTTTGCCAGGGAAGGGTCTGTAGTGCGGCATATGGTCTGCAAGGATGTTTTAGAGTTCTGCTGCCCTGCCCTACAGGAGTGCCCCTCTTGTTACCCGCAGCAGATGTGGCAAATGCTGTACATGAAATTACCCTAAGTAATTGATGGAAGGGCGGTAGACTGCCCACTGGTCCCTTGTGCTTTCATTTCAGTTGTCGTCACATGTAGTACAAACACTTCATGCTGTGCCATTAGCCTTAGGAGTAGCATTCACAGAGATGCATACATTCTGGAATACAAGAATGTTTACAACAACGCGAAACATAGCTTCATTACGTGGAGCAGGAAGCCATTTATTTTGTGTGACCCATGCAGATACAGTACTTTTCTAACCACCACTGAGATTGTTTGCGCTCTACACATTATGCTGTTTGCTTACTTGACTTTACATGCACTATTATGTGCGTGACCAAGCTGCACCAGCTTTGCCATTTTGCAGACTCACCACAAACTGTCCCACCTACAGTTACATGTTTTCTTCAACTGTACGACCTGCAGGCAACCTCTTGACACGTTGCATCATGCTGCTCAATGCAGACATGATGTGTCTGTTTCACGGGTCATGGAAAGGCAAGCATCACATCAATCAAATTAATGTGACATTTAACATGCCCACGTTACACTGCAGGTTGCTGTTCCTTGTTTACCAGTGGGCGTCATACAGTCAGGCATGCTTTAGCCACACATTGGTAGGTTTGCAGAGCCACCCACGTAGTCGGCAGGAGTACTTGAAATGCAGTAGCCTACCATATGAATCCGTAGGGCTGGCGACAGGGGCGGTGTTACCAGCACACAATGGATGACCTATGCATGGGTATAGGTATGGAACGGATACACGTACGCTTCCACAACTATTTAAAAGTGCATTAGAAGACGCAGACATGCGGCCACTAATGGAGTCCCATGGATACTTGCAGTGTGATTGCACATACACCGACCAGGTGCAGTCTCCCTAGGAAACGTCCATATTGCTCATCTGTAGTCATCTCGGCCAGTACTGTGCGGCACAGATTCACCATGCAATGTTAACACAAAAAGAGAAACTACTCAAACACCCACCAACATTTACCATGTACATCTGTAATTACTAAGATACACCAACACTATTCGGAAAAGGAAGGGGTAGCGCAAATGCATACATACACCAGACAATTTGGCCTTTCCACACGTTTATCATGAGGGATGAGGGCAGCCAAGGAATCAGTAACAAACCATTGTCAACCAGACGTTATGGTTCTGTTGCAGTACCAAACAGCTATTATCTTTACAGAAAACACTATGCTAAAGCAACGCTCTGGTTACAGTGCCCTACTAGAAACCTATGAAATTCACTAACTAAAACATTGTTAAAGGGACGTTATGGTTAAGTTGCACTAGTAAAAACCGATGCAATTCAATTGACAAACGTTGTTACAGGGACGTTATGGCTACAGGTAAAAATTTTAAAAAAACCTGAAATTCGCCAGTTATGGTAAGCTAAGCAACCATAAATTGCGCCACCAGTGTGCACTGCAAGGACTAACACCCATGACATCAAAGATGCCATCACAAATCTCATTGATGACATCACTGATGACATCACATGTGTGGCTGCCCCTTTTTTGTTCACTGTCATAAGTAGGCCAGGTGCTTTTCTTCACTAACAGAAAGTAACAATTCAAAAGGTTCTATCTTTGTGTACGTCGCCCTTCTGATATGTTCTTGCACTACTTTCCTCAGGGTTCACTCGCATCATATGATACATATACATATAGGGGAAGAAGAAAGCGTAAAACAAAGCAATCATTTCTGTGCATGAAGGTAATCAGTTATTTTATGAACACTTTCTGGTAATGCTCCTTGTATGCTTACTGTAATTTCCCTGTATATGCTCATATTTATATGCATTTTGGTGTCATTATGTTTTCTGTGCAGAAGTGCAATTTTGTAGTTATTAAGGTAATGGTAGCTACCTCTTACATGTTTCACAGTAGCCAACACTCTCAAAGGAGGAGGCTTTCCATGAAAACTAAATGCACATGTGATGTCATCAGTGATGTCCTCAATGTGATTTTTGATGGCATTTTGATGTCATGTGTGTTAGTCTTTACAGTGCACAATGGTGGCGCGATTTATTGTTGCTTAGCTTACCATAACTGGCGAATTTTGGGGCGGTTCGGTTTTACCTGTAACCATAACGTCCCTGTAACAACATTTGTCAATTGAATTGGATAGGTTTTTACTAGTGCAACTTAACCATAATGTCCCTTTAACAATGTTTTACCCATGTAGTTATGGTTAAGTTGCTCTTTCCATAGGAAGAGCACTTATTTGGGGGCCTATAACTCTGCTCCCCCTGGACGAATCTTCACCGAACTTTGCAGAAAAAGTATATGGGGCACTCTGATTTCTGGTGCAGGGGGAGCAAAGTTATAGGGGGGGTCACAAAACGTCTTTTATTGCCATAGACTGAATGGGGAAAACAACATTGCGCACGCCTACAGGTCAAACCGTTGGACGGATTTGCACCAAATTTGCGGCAGGGGCATGGTCCCGAAAGCGTGGTTTAGCAAATTTGGTGACAATCCGTCCAGTACTTTCCTTTAAAATGACCCAAAAATATGTCTCACTAAATTAGTGATATCTATGTCCGCTCCGCGGTCACATTTCCCTGTTCGCTCCGCGGACATGATACCGATTGGCCAGGGGAGGTGGCGTCATCACCGCGGACACACAACGTCTTCGCCGATTGGCTACAGCGAGCTGTGATGTACGTCAGAATGTGTGGATGCGCCCGACATCTTGGATCCGAAGTCAGCGCGCTACCTACCAGTGGCGAAATGCTGTTTTGGAAACTGTTTTGCTCTCCTACAGTGTGTGGGTAAGTGAGTAAGAGATGGGTTAAATACTGTACTTGTTTGGCCGGTAGATGTTAATGATGTATTTGCCATGGGAAATGGTGTTTGGGAAATGATTTTGGTTTCCTACAGTGCTTGGGGAGGTTTAAGGAGTAAGAGACGGATGAAATACTGTACTTGTTTGGGCGGCACTTGTAGGACACGCGTGGTGTTAGTGACCATTGATTTTGAGTATATTTCACTATTATATTACATTTTGCTATGGGTGTGTTATTGATTAGTACGCCACCATGGTCGTGACATGCTGCAGTGGTTGTGGGCAGGGCCTAGAGTCTTGGATGCATGGCCGTAGGCCACACTTCCAGGACTGTAGGCCCTGCCCACAACCACCACAGCATTTCACGACCATGGATACACGTGTAGTATTGATTATCGATGACATGTTTGAGGGGAGAGTGTACAGTGTTGGGTGCATGGCCAAAGGCCATGCATGCTAGAACAAAGTTATAAGCGCTGGAGGTATAAGCCAGTGCACATCCACACATTGCAATAATATCTATGGACAAACAGCTAGGAGTGCAGTCTCTGGCCAGAATAAGTGAAGGAACCACACCTATCAATACACCCGTACTACTGTACATCACTGAGGTAGTTGTGGGCAGGTTGTAGAGTTTTGCTTCCATGGCTACAAAATTTGGTGATGTTTGGTGCAGGGGGGCAAAAGTTATAAGGGGGTGGGTTTCTCAAAATGTCTCTTTCCCCTTACACTGAACGGGGGGGGAAAGGTCGTGCTCACGAACATGTGGCTCTTTCCCTGATTGGTTGAAGTGAAGTAAGTCAGCTTTCTTCGGTGCCCCCCCCCTATCTTTTACTAATGTTTTCGTGTGCGCGGATATCGCCAGAAACACCTCCAAAACAAGAGAGCATTGGACTTCTCACACTCAAGTAATAGTATTTCAGAAGATGACCTTTGAGGGGGGGCAATGAGCTGTGGAAGCACAAAGTGAAAAAGTGGAGTTTTCTTGTCTGCAAAATGATACGTTTTAATGGAAGTTCGTGCTCACTGCACCGCGACCAATTACAGCTTGTGGGATAAAATGTGTTTTGCTATAATATTTCCCTCCCATTAGCCTCTTCAGTCTTGAAAACTAAGGCCATCATCTGCAGTGTTTGCTTAAAACGGTGCTTAAGGAGGGGTATGGGAGGTGTATGGGAGTAGAGGTTCTCATAATTGGATTTCAATATGTTGTTTCAAAGCAAGAATGTATTTGGCTTCTGAGTGAAGGCCACATGAGTTGCTTATTTGGTTGACCGCTCAATACGTCCGCCCATCCGAGTGAATGTAAAGGGGCAATTGTTTTTTGACCTTGAGCGAAAGAGAAACTTACTCGCTATTCATGGAATGAAAGGGTCGAAAAAAATAGCAATTGATAAGGTTATGTTTTAAAAAGTTTGAAAGGGACATGCAATATCAGTCAACGAAGATTCTTCGCTGCGAACACATTTGTGTCTGATTTGCAGAAAAAGAATGGAGGCAGTAAATATTTTGTAAGTTTACTTTGGGCCACTCTACAGCGAACAGTGCTTTATTTTTACATAACTGCACATCTAATTGTGCTAATATAATTGACGTATTATTTTTCTGCCCTTTCACATTTTTCCTGTAATGTTGCAGAGTGCACAGGTTGCTCATGTGCAGGGTATAACTGCACTCAACCTTTTTTAGCATTAATATTTCTTACTTGAAACGTTTACTTTGTCCTCATAGCTTTGTGTATAACTTTGCACGTTTTTTTGGTCTTCTTTGAAATGACGAGACGTAATTGTTTTTTATTTGTCCACTCTTTTTTATTTCATAACTAAATTATCGTCTTTCTGTGTACTTGGCATTTTGTTTTCTCTTACGGCGCATGCAAAATCTCGGCGTTTGTAGCCTGCAACTATAGGTAAATATTGACATTAGTAACATATTACTAAAATGTCAACTTTGAGCATGTACTTTTGTGTAGCACTTTGCACATTTTCTGTGTGTTCTTTTAAAAAATGTTGGTACAGGTTAGTTACTGACACGCATTTTCCGTAACCTTTCCCGCCTAGGTATATATTGCTGTACTGTGCGTGCCATGGTTTTCAAATCCCGAGTGAGGGCTTCTTCGCACGGTAAATACAACTGCTGGCGAGCAGTTGCCTGGCCATAACAATAATGTGGAATGACACTGTAAGCCCGCTTTGTCTGTTCGCTGAACTCGCTATACGGAGCAACGTGACATCATTTATTGTGCTGTAGGCTCAAGGTCATGACGACTTCTGGGAAATCACTGTGGCAACAAAGCGACTGCTTCAACGAAGACCCCAAAATGTTTGTTTGATCAAAAAAAACGGCCTCCTCATCTTCAACATTTGCAATGCCTCCCTTACAAGCATTGTAATCATTGCATTGATTATGGGATTACTCTGATGGTCTCTGCAGGTTTGTTGTTAAATAAACCTACTTTGTAACGTGTACAATGTTCACATGTTCTTTTACATTCCACTGTATTTTTTCCAAATGTAAGTTATTAGCTTGTACGTCGCTTTGTGATGTCATCTTTGATGTCCTGGGTGTTACTCTTAGTAGTGCACGGTGGTGGCGCGAGTTATGGTTGCTTAGCTTACCATAACTGGCGAATTTCAGGGGTTTTTCGGTTTTACTGTGAACCATAATGGCACGTTTGTATTATGATGCTTTAGTAAAGTTTTTTTAGTGATTTTGACAGGTGTGTAGTAGCGCAACTTAACCATAACGTCCCCTTAACAAAGTTTTTTTAGTGAATATATATATATATCTATATATATATAAATAAATAAATATATATATATATATATATATATATATATATATATATATATATATATATATATATATATTCTTTTTAGGAGTAGCAAGGGAGACCACAAGGGGTAGCAGGGGACACCTCAGGGGTCGCAGTTGTGACCCCTGGTGACCCCTTAATGATGTCCCTGCAGTACCCCATGTTACTCCCCCTCTATATACCTTACCCCAACTTAACATCTGCATTTTGCATTGGAAGTGGTAAAAAATGCTGCAAAAATGTTCAGCAAAAGTGTAATTTGTCAAAAGTGGATAATACCAAGGAGACCAAGAAAAGGTCAGGGTGGGATGAAAAGTATAGCAGCGAAAAGTATTCCTGTCTTAGCTGCATTAAGATACACATTGTTATTGAACATACATTTTTGGGTACATGAGGGGGCAAGAGGATAGATGCTGGGGGCAAGGGAGGAGTCATCCCCCAAACTGAAAGCAATTTGGGTGTTGTCAGCATAGAACAGGAGGGTGCAAGAGAAAGGTAAAAGGATATTCTACAAGGGGAGATGTGGGTGTTGAAAAGCCAAGGTGAGAGTATGGAACTTTGAAGAACTCCACAGTTAGAAATGGAGGGAGGAAAAAAGAAAGAGCCGGAACCTGGGTCACTCTTTTGAGGAAAAAAGGAGAAATCCATTTCAGATTCTTACCTTTTATGCGGAAGGAGCTACCGAGCCATTTATTTAGTATATAATATTTGATACTGTTGAAGGCAGAACACAGGCCTAGAAGGATTGGGATAGCAGAACAGTTCATGTTCAAGGACTGTAGGAGCTCATCCCTTATGGGGAGGAGGGCCAACTTCGTACACATGGAGGACCGGAACACAGGCTTTTTGCCATGAAACAAGCCATTTGCTTCGCTGAAAGTGAGCTATTGCGACAAGGTCCATTTCTCCATTATTTTGTCAATATAAAAGGAGTGATGGCAAAAGAGCAAAAATTGGACAGGTTCACAGGGTCATGAGAAGATTATTTGAGGAGGGGTAGAATGCAAGCCTAGTTCCACTCCGGAGGAAAGATACCAGAGTGAAATGAGCTGCTAAATAGAGCAGCCAAGAAGAGGTTCCGGGTTGGCTTTGATATTGGCTTTAATGGTGGAAGCAGGGCAAGGGAGAACCTACTCTGTGGAAGCCTGCATTTTATGAACTGTGGTCAGAATATCAGCAGACAAGTTGGCTTAATGGAGGAAAAGGAAATGACAGAAGCAGCTTTCGCGTCAGAAGATGCATCATCATCATCATCACATAACCTTTATTTGACACTTGTCATCAGGTTATGCATACATACATAGAAAAACAATCCATAGAACAACAACAGCAAATAAACCATGTAATTTGTTAGTTACTTCCTAAAAAGTTAAAACCTCAGTTGACCATAAGGTAAATGCTGGTTGTTGCAACAGGAGAACTTAGTAGAATCCCTCTGTTGTAGTCAATCATGAGTACACATTTTCCAATTATCAGTATTCATCCAAGATTTATACATGATCAAACAACAATTCTATTATATGAAACTAAAATGTAGTATTCCTGGAAAGATTGCTTCTAACATTCTAGGATACTAAAAGCCTATGGTCAGACACTTAATATAGTATTAATGCTGTGATACTGTGACCTAGCAAGTTTAAACTGGCATAATCTGCTGATGTTTTAAACATTTTAACCTTCTCAGACATGTTCTAGGGATGAAATTTGCCACCGTGCATACTGTGTTAATTCGTCAGAGCTTCTACATTGGGTCAAAGCATCACATGAATTGCAGATGTTTTGTGGTTAAAGCATGGGATTCCAATATCGACCCTGAGATCAGAAAATGCAATACAAAAAAATAAGAAATGGTCCAGCGTTTTCTCACTCCTACTACACAGAGGACAAAGGCTGCTCCTCTCATGGCTTGAAAGATCACTTCAGCAAAAATTATCATACTCTGTGCACACTTTAAGGCATGAACATGCAAAACACATTATCTTAGTGCAATTTTTACTTTCACATTTTATTCTTGACCAAAAACAATGACCCAAGAATGTCTGGGTAATGTCTCTATTCAATTTTGTTAGTATTTAAAAAAATACCCATTTTACAACAAAGTGTTACATGCAGTCTCGTGTTTAAAAATTCAATAAACCAAACAATATATACATGTTTTCACAGCTTTTTCAATCCGAAAATGTTTCTAATGTCTCTTTAACACTCTTTTTCTTGCTATTCTTTACAGTTTAAAGTCCAAAATTCTCAAATGAAATCAAGGGGGTATTGATCAAATAGTCTCTTATCTTTCCGTTGATGCACAACGCGTTTCGGACTCTCTCTTAGCCCTTCATCAGGTGCGACCAAATTTTGTACTTCAATCTGATGTATCTGAAAGTTAAATATATATTTCTATTTAGACCCTCAGTTCATGTTACATATACCTTCACAATTCCTTTTGACTAGATTGACCAATGTACCTGTAATACTGTGGATCTCTCCCATCTGTCAGTCTCTAATACTTGTGAATTTCATTCCAGTATTGTTTATTCATACTATCTTATGTTTGTCTTGAGTATTACACCCAATCTGTAAAAAATGAATATGACTTAGTTTTTCTACATGGATTTTGAGTGTTTGTAAGCGGGTTTGGTGCTGGGAACAGTCGCTACATCATAGCGCTGTGCCCCAGTCATCCAACCCTAATTCAGCGTTTTTCCATGCTTTCCTTTCATACCGTGTCCCAGTTGTCTCACTTGACTGTGCGGACCTCTGCAGGCTACTTTCTTTTGGCTTGCCGTGCGTGCGTGCTTGTTGTCATCAGTTCGCACGCACGGCAAGCCAAAAGAAAGTAGCCGGCAGTGGTTGCCGAAGTGATCTTTCAAACCATTGTTTATCCGATTCTGTAGCCCAGAATCAAACTCTGTTTAGCACCTAAGTTTGTATTTAATTCTAACAAGTAAGGATTTGAATTCATATTAAGGTTCATGGTATAAGGAGTGCTCCTCTACACCCAAATTGATCATTGCTCCTCTCATGGCCCCACGACTTAGTATAGTAAGCCAAGGGAAGTGTGCCCATACTAAGTCTCATGTATAGGCACCGGGCTAAGAAGGGGGAGACACTCATACCCGAACTCGATTTTGCACAACAAATATAGCTGCCCAGTCGATTGTTCGGCACACGTTATCAACATTCTGGAATGCAATTGCAATGCAAATAGATCCTTAACTACTGTCTTTGTTTTTACGTCGATGTCATTATGGTTTTGCCAATATTGTGATAAACCTATCGATGTAAGCATATGTTTTGCGTGTTTCAGCCAGAGTGATGAGGAACCGACTTCCTGCGACAGAATGTCTGATAGTGGTTTTCTGAATCTGTGGAGCTGCGGGGTTGACCACAAACAGATCCAGTAGAGGACAGGTGTCAATCCAATATCCTCACTGATGAAATGGACATTTGTCTCTAAATGAACTGTCACTTTGGGACTACTCATAGGGAGGTTCAGAAGTCACTTAAGAAATGTGTTCTCAGTGATAGTTAGATGCGTTGTTGTTACAGGCCCCCAGAGCTCTGCGCCGTCAGTAGCTGCCGCTTTTGCGCCGTCAGTAGCTGCCGCTTTTGCCTGCATATTGTAGATATGTATGGCCGGTTTTAAGGCTCTGTTTCCATACCTATGGGAAAGACTACGTCCAGCACCACTCATCCTTTCTAATGTGAGATTTCAGTAATTGCTTGCCCCATTCGCTTTACCCCATGAATTTTATATCCAAGTAGTCATATGAAGACACTTATTCCAACTTCGTTGGGCCAATATTATTTCCAACCTCATTTTATTGCACTGCTCGCTAAGGGCTGGCAAGAGATCTTTTAGGGCAAAGGGTGCCGTTGCCAATAAAATTGTGTCATCAGCGAATAATAGCAGTAGACTCCTCTCTTGATCTAGTATGAGGGTATCTAGGGGTATCTGTGTTTAACTGGCTGAGAACGTTGATCATGCTATTGATAAAAATACAGAAGAGGGTAGGGGTAGGGGCTAGCACCCAGCTTTGACTAATGCCCCTCAGCACCTTGAAGGACTCAGTTATTTTGCCGGAAAAGCTCCAGTTTACAACTTCCTCACTGTATGTGTATAGGAATTGCAGAATTTAAGCAGCTGGCTGGGAATGCCTTTATCTTTAAGCACTTCCCAAAGAACCTTCCTGGGAACTCCATCAGAAGCTGTCTTCAAATCAATGAAGGCAGCATAAAGACATGCTTTCCTCAGTATAGTATACTTTTGTATGATAAATGTAAGCCTGAAACCTTGGCTGATGGTAATCCTTGCTATTTGAAAGCCTGCCTGCAAGTGGCTGATTATGCTGTTATCCTCTGCTCATGTCTGCAGGTGCCTCAACACCACCTTTGCGAAGATCTTCACTGAGGCATCTAACAGAGATATAGGGCGATAGTTCACCCGATAGCCACAGCCACTCTTTTCATACAAGGGCACAAACTCTTCATTGGTACAAGATGCAGGCACGTAATCCTCAGACACAATTGCATTGAAGAGGCAGAAGAATATTGGAGAGAGTAATTGTGGTCCCCAGCGCACACCTATGTTGGCATGTCAGACTTATAGTAACATATAAATCAAATCTAGTTATATTAGTCAATAGTTTGTAAAACCTATGGTGCAGGGGAGAACAAACAGTCCTGGCACATGGACTGTATAAGTAAGCAATGCAAAATAAAAGTTCCCAAGATGTGGGATCTCCGTCCCCTGCACAATCTCAAAGGCAGAAGCTCAGCCAAACTGTTATGTAAAGATGTTGTGCATATATATAGCAGGCAATTTTATAGAATTTTCAAACAATATAACTTTTGAAAACAACTAGCTAATATTCGAGAAAGAAAACTTCAAACAGGTTCCTTTGCTCTTCACAGTTGCTACTTTAATGGGGAACCCAATGCGTTTGGAGCTGCTGTGCTCTTCATCAGGGGTACTAATCTGTGAGTTGTACTGTAATTTGACAAAAAGACAGTGTCAATTTGAATGTTTGAGATCATAATCAGTGCTACAAATCTTTAAACTATACTATAAGTCACCTTAATCTTGATAAATCCAGAAATGTTCCATTCCTGTGTCTACGAATATTGGAACCAATTTCTGACTTAAAGATGTCAATTGACATCTTGCCTGGGCCTGGAGGCTTCTCCCTTTCTGAGAATTTATTGTTTCTCTTATTTCTAGGATCGTGAATTCTAGTGCCCAATCATGTATCAAGTGCTCCATCTGAACATCTAAAGGGGTTTTCAAATTTGGAAAGGACTGTATCTCCTTGTACAAGTGTTGAAAGTGTTTGAGCCGGGTGTCTTTGCCAATGCAGCCTTTATGATAGTACCACTCGGTTCGACATGTGATGCCACCTGCTTCCAGAACTCTACAGTATCGCCTGCCGTTGCTGCTTCTACAAGGCCTCCCACTTACCTTTAAAATAGGCTTCCTTTTGAACAGCAATATGTTTTTTATAGTAGTCGTTAGAGTCGTATAAGGACATGCAATTTGCACTCTCAACATTCTTTACACAGCTGATAAAGTTGTGTTTAGCTACCCTACGCTCCTCGTCAAATGAGCCTTGATGCCTGACGGCATGGGCTTTGATTTCTCCTCCCGGTTTGGTGACGTGGGACTGAATCTGTAAAATCATTGACTCAAATTCATTCTTAACTCCAAAGTTACTGAAGTTTCCTGAGCATATCTTTTCCACATGCTCAATGATTCTTGAGTATAAAGACGGAATTTGGTTGCCCCCTTCCAGGTTATTCCATTTAATTGTACTCCAGGCATGTCCTGTGATTGCCACAGCAATTTTTTCACTCAGTATCGGTTGACTTGAGGCCCATATATTACATTTGAACGTTAAACAAATGGGCCGATGGTCACTTTTATAGTGGTATGTTACCGTGAAGTTGACCGCCATTTTCCAATTCAGGGCAAAGATTAAAATACAATCGATTAGAGAAGATCTATTATTGATGATAAAAGTGGGACTAGCTGGTTTATCGCTCTTAAATCTGCCATTACATGCTCTAAATTCCAGATTATAGAAGATTTGCGCAACCTCAATTGCAAGTTCATTTGTACATTTTGGGTGATCTGCTACCTGGTCTGGTATATACAATCGATTAGAGAAGATCTATTATTGATGATAAAGGTCGGTCTAGCTGGTTTACTGCTCTTAAATCTGCCCTTACACACTCTAAATTCCAGATTATAGAAGATTTGTGCAACTTCAATTGCAAGTTCATTTGTACATTTTGGGTAATTTTTTACATGGTCTGGGATATCCCATGCCATACCTTCCTCCTCCATGAACCTGGTCAGGGCCTTTAGAGGTTCAATCTGGAGGTTTAGCTTTCCCTCCAATATCACATGTGCGAGTGGTGAATCTCTCATTTACCATTTATCTATTATATCTTGGATGAGGCAGATCATACTTGCCTTGATACATTTAGTAGGTCTGGTATAATTATTAAAAAGTACAATGTGGTGTCCTAGAGTGGTCGTTAGCTGGAGGAGTTGGAAGTCCACTGAACCTGGTGCACTGCTTTTACGTCATGATTGAATTATGCATCTACCCAAATTAGAAGACACCCACTTGGTCGTCCCCTCATACCATTTAGTGCTGGGATATGGTACGATACATACCTCTGTAATTCGACTGGTGATGTTGCCCATGTCTCTTGGAAACAAATGATCTGGTGCTCTCAAATATAGTTGCACCATCAATCATAACAGATACTTTTTTCTAAACCTGTAAAGTTCAAAAGACAATACTTTCAGGATTCCATCCGCACCTTGGTGGGGACTATTTTGGTCGGGTGTATTTTCTCTCTCACACGTATATGTTAGTCAGTCCACCCCCTACAGGCTGTCCTCGACGAATCTCATTGCCTCTAGTCTCACAGGCTTTTGGCCTCGGTACAATTTAGTTGTTGGGTTACTGCTAGCTATTACGAGGTGGCTAACAAGATGCAGGTCATTTTCAGTCCCACTCCTCTGATATTGCTTGCTGGTGGGAGAACCCTTACCTCTATGCTAGATCCCTGTAGTGGTTAAGTGCGGTGTTCAATAGCCAGAAGCTAAAATCGCCTTCACTGCAATTGGGCATGAGGTACCAAAGACAGCTCACAATGGTGTCTCCTATTACAGAATAACACCCTCTTAACTGGAAAATTCAATGAATGCATTTGTTGACCAAGGTATCTTGGTTCTCAAATGCACTTTTAGACAGTCAGGAAAGAATATGCATTGGCACCTAAGTATTTCCAGGCCCTTTTTGATGGATTCCAGTAATATCTCTGGAAAGTCTATTGGTGGGTGAGAATAAATTAACTTGCGAGTTTCCTTTTCTGGGACCGACCGAGGCCCATGCGGAGTTTGGGAGTCTCACCGGATGCATAGTGCAGGCTTAATGATGAATAACATTTGTCAGCGTCTGCACAGATGCAGTTGATTTTACAGATGATTTGGGCCTGTTCCCTTCTGCTAGTGCCATATTCGTATTCTTGGGTTCTACTTTATTCAGCTTTTCAAGGTAAGCATTGTTATGGTCATGATGCCTCTCTTCGAGGGCTCCTGGAACTTTAGTATTTATCTGTACACTAGATATTGCCATACTAGGGGGCACAGCAATACTTGATTCAATGGGCTTTTTTCGTTTGTCCTATAGTTCAACTGTCCTTTAAATTGACAGTCGTTTTTTCTCAGTTTGATTAGGACATCATCACAAATACAGCAGTTTAACAATGGCATGGAGTTTTGGGGGGGCACTACCTCTTGTCTTAGTTTGTGTTGGGGTGTTTGGTATGGATGTGTTTCTTACAGACCACCAACTTCTTCCCTCACCTCTTTTTTTGGCACTCGTTCCTTTTGTGTTATATGTCGCTGAGTCCTTCGAATCTTTTAGCTAAGGTCACTAAAGGGGAGATTATAATGATCTCATCCTTCTCCCCAGCTGAAAGTGTATCCCGACCGATGTGTTCTGTAATGGTGCTAACGGCTGTATGTGTTTCCATCAGAGTCCTTTCCCGCAGTCGTGTGTGTGTAGAGGCACCGACCCCAGTTACCCTTCTGGTTTAGCAGTTCCAAACATATCTAGTGGCTACTTGTTTATATTGTGTAGCTTTTCCCTGCATGAAATTGTGCTGTTGTTTCTTTTTTGTTTTGTTTCATACGTTCTACCTGCCCTAGTGCCCCCAACATTAGTCTCATCAGACTTGATCCCATTTAGATCTGTAATCACTGCACAGTTGGTAACAAATGATAAGGGTTTCCGATTTTCATCAAATTCCGAAAACAGCCGCTAAAAGACCCCCAATATTGTTTTCTCTCTCCTCAAGAGAATCCGGAAAACTCTGGTTTCAGTGAAGCTCTGTGTGTGAGCGTTCCATTGTTCTTGTCATAGTAAAGCCTGTGGCAGGGGTGGTGCACAGATAAGAAGGCCATTAAAAAATGTGATGGGCATGGCCTGATTGTCTGTGTGTATCTCTGGAGAGAAGGGCACTGACGAACCTCCCTCTAATCAGGAACTGCATTCAATGTTCTGACTACGTCAGGTTTCCTCTGTGAGAGCAGCTGATGAGCTGGGTTGAGCAGAGGTCGGTCTCGTGATTGGCTGGCCGAATCACCTCAGTTCCCCGCCTCCCAAGGCCTGTCACAATGTTAGAATCAGTCGCCTCACCTATAGAAAAGCATGTTCCCTGCATAACACAACAGGGCTCAGCAGTGGCATATCAGACATCGGCATGCGCAGAGATGCTTGCCGTAGCCTTGACCACATGTCGTAGGCCCCCCACAGAGCCACCGTCTTAGCTCTGTTCCTGCACAGATTGTCCTGAACGGCTACATGATCAAGGCTGGCTGTGTGGGGCTTGCACTGACAGAACCCAGTGTGCCGCTGTGCTGTGTGCAGGCACACACAGGCAAGCTCTACATTTGTAAGCAGCACACCGTCGCTCCTGCTTCATTCTGCTATAACTGAACGTGCCTGACTTGCCTCTCAAGAGGCTGCTTACTGTTGTCATCTGTTCATTGGAATGCTGTAGGAAGGCTTTTAACACAACCCTAACTATTTAACTTGTTAAAATTACATGCATCAATTACACAAATGTTTGCCTTCAAAAGCTCTCTGCCTTGGCATAACACATGCACGTTGACGCATCACGCATTGTTAATCTGGCACCGAATAATAAAAAGAACCATTAGAAAAGTTCCACAGCATAATTGTGGTTCTTTAAAACTAAAAATACAGCACCACTGTAAAAACAGCAATCATTTTCCTTCTAAATTGTTAGACACTGGTCCAGGGTCATTGTCCGGGGTCATTGTTAGCGAGCTGCCATTTCCTTTCATGAACAATTTGGCATAAAGAAACAAGACAAGAAACTTGGAAATCACTTTGCTCCCTCTTATTCATTTAATTATTCATTTTAAGTTTCATTTCATATGAGTCCAGCATTCAGAAGCTCAGCATTGTATCTCATACTTTTCCACAGCATGCAACGTTGTTCTTATACCACGCTCCTGCAATATTTAGTTAACTATGGTCAACCTAAACATCTTTCCCTGGGACCCTGACCTGAAAAAATTATGTCTGCATTATATATCACTAAGTACCATGTACAGCACCACAGCCCCCGCAGCTATCAATTTCCCTTTTGTTAGCCTAATGCTAACATCACTCACAGACATTCATCAATCACAAACTGATGTTTACCTGTATTGACACTGGTATTGTTATTTAGTAAAGATATCAGGCTTTGAGAACTCATTTTTGTTTATGTTTCATTTACAGACATGGAACAGTGAAGTATTATGCACAGCAAAGCACTGTAATGTTGGTTATGGATGCTCTGGGTAGCCATAGTGTGTGTGTTGCAGTGCACAGGGTTGCGATGTATGGCATCCTGCTGACAGTGAGAGCGGCAGAACACTGTGATGTCGGGTGTAGTGCTCTGTGGCAGAGAAGGGATCTGGGGACTCTGGGGTAGTGAAAGTGTGCGTCCTTCCCCGGTAGTGCAAAGCTTTTACTAAGTTTAAGTTAAATAATATTCTTTTGTACTTGTTCTGATAGGCTACATAACATCTTGCACTTACCCAGCTTATGCAATGAAACAATAAATGAATATGTGTGTGTTTACACTGGAAAAAAACAGTGTTCTGTGATTTTCTAAGGGGGCAAACAGTAAAACACTGATAAACAGAGATTAAGAACATTTTTGAAAACATTGGAAAAACACCCTCAGGAGTTAAAAAAAAAAAAAAGAAGCTCCTAAAACAGAAAACCCTACACATGATTTATTAGCTTGTCCCGGTTCATTGCCGTCCAGTGAGTTTAACAGATGCTCTAGTTCAGTAATCAATCTGTTCGCTGCATCTATAGGTGCAGTTATTGTATTTGATTTTTTGGATGACTTCACGGGGGACAGGCTAGCAGGATCTTCCTGTTTAGACATGCTGGGCAGTGTAAGACCTCTGTCTTAGACTCACCTCAATTGCAAACAGTACAACACAGATACCCAGGCAATGTTATAAGTCAGCTAGAGAGGAGAACCTAATGTTAGTTGCTCAACTAAAAGCACAATTTCACTGACTCTGTAAATCATTTACCAGTGCCTATCAAGACCCAGAATAAAAACATTGAAACAATTAAAATGATCTGAAGAGTAACGGAATCACTTTTTTTTCATTTTTTAAAAAGGTTGTGACCAAAGCGTTCAATTACTCTCGTGCCAATCAAGGCCACAAATATAACAATAAAACAGTTATTAACAAAGACGTGTTTTAGAAAGGTTCCAAGTAGTTCAGGAACATTCATAAAATAATTCTTGGTCCTCCGTTGTAAAACAAAATAAAATCAAGTGCAATTGGATGCTTGACAAAGGTGAAACTGCCTAATTTAGATTCAAGACGTGGGGGCGAGGAACGCCCGGCAGCTTGAGGAGCTACCAGAGCCCGTCTCCTCACCCTCATTCCTACTTCTGAAAACTACCAAACCAGTTTGTGACACTCTCCCGAATGTCACAAACGTTCGAGCCTTCTGCCATTGTATGAAGGGGGAGCTTAGCCACAGCTGCCTCACTGAAGCAAGATCAGCAAAAAGCACATAAAACAGCCCTCTAAGAAATCAATCCACCATAGACCATGGAACACCACAGGAATAAGTCTGCATGAGTATGAACAGTAGGAAGCAGCCTACTCCAGGCTCCACTCCCTGCTCACAGCTTTGCGCACCACCTGCAGATCCGTCTCTGTTCAGACCCCAGTTGCTCTCTGCTTGGGAGCATGGGGCCCTGGTTCTTTATGAAGTCTTTTGGGCTCTGCAAAAGTCTGCCAGAGTTTACAGTCAGCAGAGAAACAGCAGGGAAACAGCCTGCCCCGCCAGTCGCTCAGCAGATATAGAACGCACAGTAAATGGTTGAATAGTAAAAGTGTGCCTAACACAGGCAGCGTAACATTCACAAGGACCCACATAGTGATTACTACCATGTCCATCATGCATGCTCACGTGCACTAGGTTCTCCCTCAGGGGCATGGCGAGGAATTTCCAGATCCGGGTCTGAGGTGGGGAGAGGGCCCACCCCCCTTGTCATCCGGCTCTGTCCTTCCTCGCATGCGCTGCCTCAGAAACACTAAGCCTTGGTTCGGCATCGAAAATCATGATCCCTCCAGCAGCGATGTCCACCACTTGCTAGAGGAAAGGACCACCAGCTGTGGTGATACTGTGTAGCCACGTCAAGTGCATCGCTCAGAACTCCCAGCCTTGCCTGTTCTCCAATATGTTAACAAATTCACCACTGTAGTTAGACTCAAGAATTCAGTCATGTATTTCTTGTTGGCATCCTTATCCTCTTCCATTTATTGCATTGGTCACCCATTCGCTGAGCACCTGAGTGAATCCATCATTTTGCAGATCTGACAGCCATGTCAGGAAAGGAAAGGTATGGGCAGGCTTCTGTATTGTCTAGCACAGGTTCACAGGTTCAACATGCTCCATGCTCTCAGAGTTGGGGGTTCATGATCCAAGATTCCCATTAGTTCAGAAGCGGCAAGAGGGATAGACTTAGCATGGCTGTCGGTGCTTGCCGATGCCGCTACAAGCATATCAATGTAGATCCTAAAAACATCTGCAGATTTGTTGGGTGTAAAGTCATCGTGTTTATGCCTTTTTCTTGTGCCTGATGGGTTCGTGGGGTATACTCACAATTGGCAAAGGCACACACATTTGTCCTCATTAGACTTGGATGTGCACCAGCAGATCAGAGTCAAATAATGTGTTACATTTCACTGGAGGTTTGTTCTTATTCCTGACGATGGGGGCATTGTTATCCAGCATATTGGAGACAGCGTTGTGGAGGAAGGGAGTGAGGGAGGGAGGGAGGGGAGGACACAAGAGGTTCAAAAATCATACTAATAGTCATGAAGGTGGCCTCAAAGGCTGTAGTTGAGACTTTTTCATTGGTCTGAGCATGAGTAACTCCACAGCAGGGACTGCCAGGGGTGGGACTCTACCAGGTTTGGCCCGGCAAGCAGTCAGCAATGAGTGGTCAGTGCAGTGCAGAACAGGGGAGGGATGGCAAACAGCATCAGCTTGCAAGACAGGGAGGCATCTAATGTGTGCTCATCCAGAAGAGTAGAGTAGAAGAGACAGATTGTGAAGTCTAGTGCATCACAGGAGTATTATAACAGGGCAGTGGCTATATTGCTAGGGTTGTCCAGCCAAATATTGAAGTGCCCAAGAATGAGGTTGTTGCTGGAGACATATTGGAAGCTTGCTGTATAATGCACAATTTTTTAGGAAAACAGAAAGTATCGCCAGGAGGTCGATAGATAGTCAGGCTAATGAGACAAATGTTGGCATATAAGAGGCACTTAAATGCCTGTTTTTTTAAAGTATAGAGTGCTCATCTTAGTGATGAAGGCAGCAGGAAGTATGAGAGCAACATCATAAATCATCTTACCCGCTGCATTATTACAATAATCTTAAAGCCACCAAAGAGTAAAGTATTGACAATGGCTATAAAGTTCAATGAGAAGCAAATATATGTAGGTAGCTCTTGCATTGAGTCTGCTTCCTTTGAGGTCATTTCTGTCTTTTAGGACTTTCCTAGATGAAGCACAAAGAACTGGAGAAAGCATGGCCGCAGGGGCAAAAAGACCGATGGTGAAGGTTCTGGGGAGCAAACAGAACAGGGGGGCAAAGTCAGGTGAGATCTCTATGTGGTTTAGACAGGAGCACCAAAAATGATGTGCGTAGGGCCCCTAGAGGGAAAGGGGCTAGCAAAAACCTATAAAAAACGAGTATGTTCCTATGGTTCCCTTGGGCCATGATGGTTCCATTCTTGTATATGTTGGAGACCATATAACTGCTCAGAAGCTTCATGGGCAGACAATTTTCTGAATATAAAGGACTGACAGCTTCCTAGGTCATGCGAGAAAATCAAAATGCCTGTCATGTTTTCCCTAGAAGCCACATTTATATTAGTATCTGCAATACCCATCCTCATGGGTTGCATATTGAGTGTAGCCTTTTGAGTGAGACTGAGTTAGCAATGTGGCGGCCAACATCTATTTGAAAAGGAGCTGGAAAGCCCAGTTAGCTTCTGGGTTGGACTGCATAATGCCTTAGTGCATACCCATAAAGGAGAGCTATCAGTGGGTAGCTAACAGGTGGTTCAAAGAATCAATATCCAAAATTAAGGACATCATTGTTCCTAAAAGGAAGTGATTTCCAAGTCAGCCTGATCGTTTACCATTTTATTGACATTCAATCTGTCCAGCCTTTTGACTCATATAAAAGGGAATGAAAAAACATACACACATCATTCCTTTAGGATGTCTGTACGTTGGGGAACGGGTATGTACAGAGCCCCTTATGTACACACATGTTCCCTCTGAGACATGGCCTCGCCTCTTCTGAAATTCTGAAATTCTGCAAAACTCCTGTTTTCGGGATTCAAAGCACTGTCTTTGTAAACAAGGAGAATATGACTCTTGAAAGCCAATTTCGTGACACCTGTCACATCCATTTTATTTTCACAATTTAGTCCAGAAGCTGCCTGAAAAAGTGCATCCGGATCATGGATGCAAAGACTTTAATATTAGGGTGAGTGTTCTGAAACTTTAGACGAGCGCCAAGCCCAGTGTTCATTTTATTTTTAGTGATTCAAGCATACAACCCTTTTATTACAGGCATATTTGTCAAATCTAAAGATGTGTGCTCATTCTTGTGTTCCCAGAATGCTGTCTAGTTTTATGCAAATCAGTCCGTAATTCTCATTGGTGTTAATCTCCTTTCCCATTTCCTATTGTGGTATTTCAAAAGAGTATTATAGGAAACCATTCATATGGTTATTCTAGGTTGTAATATGATTTGCACAGTAAAACAAGTGTAATGTACTTATTATGACTACAATTTATACTATAAGTGATCATTAAAATTGGGCATTGTAAAATGTGGAAAAGACAGGACGATTTTGAAGCAGATAGCCTTCAATACTGTGTGCTCACATAAGGGGTGCATGGGAGGCACCCAACAGTGCATGTCCAAACAGAGGATTGAGATGCAAAAGTTGTGTCTTTCAAATGCACAACGTATATTTTATAATTGCTACTGTAGTTTTACAATAAAAACATAGGCGATCTCTTCTTATCTCTTCATTAGGCTGCTTCATCAAGCACTTTTCAAGCTCTTTCACAGTAACATCCAGTGATTTTAACTCATATCATTTATTTATTCATTAATTGGAATTTTTGTTCAGCGCTGGCCCTACCCTTAGCGTCTCGGAGCACCGACTTACAAGAGTCCAAGGGTGAAACGGTGGGAAGTGAAACTGAAGTTACAAACAATTTTCAAGATTGGATAGGAAGATTAGGATACGCAAGTGGTAGCAAGGATGGTGCAGGGTTATGTTTTTAGGCTCTTTCTAAAAGTGGTGATGAAGAGTGTAGTACAGATATGAAGAGGTAGGTTGTACCAGGATCTTTGTGACCCGTGGGTAATTGTTTTTGAGAACGGAATGTGTAGAAGATGCTGGCTTGCTTTTAGGGTGTTTGTGTGGGTGATGGGTTTGAGTTTGTCGTAAAGGCAAGATGGAGTTTTGTGGTGGATGGCTTTGAAAATAGTGCAAAGTCCTTTCAAGGCAATTCCCTGTGTCTTTATTTTGCTAGATAGGCTCATCTGCAGTCCTTGCATGGTACATTTAAAGGCTTCCAAACTGTTGCATCCCCAACTTCACTATTCCTCTTCGCCTTCACAAATTGTTCTGCTTCTTGCACTCTTTTGTCCACCATCCCTTCATCTTCCAAAATCGAGGTATAAATCTTCCAAGAGCAAGAGTTTTTAATCAAGTAATCAAGGGATATCCCTGTGTTTATTGGGACATTTATTGGAGCATGGTCTGAGTTGTGCATATTGCCAATCTCGCACTGGAGAACATTTTGGTTGATTTACCCAGTCGTTAATATGAATTCAATTCGTGAGTAGATGTCTCGTTCCCCTGAGCTGAAACTAGAGTCTCTATTAGTCGGATGTTCTAATCTCCAAACATCTATCAAGTTAAATATGTTCAGTAATGCCTTAAGAGCCACACGGTTCCAACTCCTCTCCCTTTCCTGTCCAGAATTGGCTCTAGTACTTCGTTAAAGTCTCCCCCAAATAAAATTTAATTCACCCCATTGTTTTGCTTGGGACGATTAAGTTGGGGATTTGCGGGCACTTAATGGCTAGTATTGCCCAGTGCCTTGGGCACTACTGATTAATTATAGGCCTGCATTTATAGGCTTGCCTGTACTAAATACTCAATTTGGCATTTAAGTACAGCCCTAATGTCTTCTGAGGATATACTATTATCCAATTCCTTTGCCCATGTATCTGCAATAGTATCTAAATGATTGGAAACCATTAGAACAAGTTCATAATAATAATTTGTTGTTGTTTTTGGTTGATGAAACTTTTCACGACCAACATACGGGCATGCACATCTTACCTGACCATATCTAAATCTTTATGGAATACGTTAATCGTCTGTTGCAGCTCAGTGAAAGTTATCATGCCAGTTTACAGCAATATATATTTCTAATTTCTTAATGCCCTAGAACTCGCACTCCCTTGTGGTAATGTCAGATAATTCTTGGGGCAGGTCAGGATTGTCCCATAATGGGATATATCCTGACATTTCGACAGATTGATGTACTTACAGAAGCCAACCTTGCATGTGTTTTGGCCAGATCCGTCTACAGTCAAATGTTTTGAAAATTGGGGCTTGGTATACCTAAACAAAGTATTGCATCACGTCTTTCCAAATAGTAAGGGCCTCATTACACGGTAGGCGGTAGGGATTTAACGTTACCGGTAATGGAATACCGGTAACGTTAAATCCCCATGCGGATCACGACCCGGCTCACCGCTATTAGCGGCACCGCTAAGTAGGCTGCCACTAATAGCGGCCAGTCCGCGTGCGCGCGACCCACCATCCCGTAAATAGCGCCATGCCGCCAATAGCACACCATCACGAGTCAAGCGGCCATGCTAATAGCGGCATGGTAAAGCACCCAAAACCCCTTACCGCCATGGCGCTAATACCGCCATCGCGAACCACCCGTTAAGAGAACTGAGCAGTGTTCCCACCTGCCACAGGTGGACAGAATCAGCACAGGTGGAGGCAATGGAGACTGTGGCAGCTCAAAAGGAGCACACCACACCCCTTCCCACACCCCTTCCCACACCAAGATGGTTCCAATACTGGCAGCATTACATGGCCTGGAGGACCTCATTGCAGTGCAGCTGCAACAACAACAGGCAGCACAAAGGAGACGCAGGAGGAGGAGGAGGAGGGCAAGACAGGCACAGCAAGCACCACCACGGCCCCCAATCATACCACAGAGGCACCCACCAATCCCCAGGATCAGAGCCAGTCCATATAACCTACCCCTGAGCAGATACACACCCTGTACCGTCTGGACAGGGCTACCATCACCAGCATCGTGGACATGATCCACAACGACATTGTGAGCCTCATAGACATCAGAACTGCCATCCCCCCGCTACTGAAGGTGGTGAGTGTGCTGCACTTCCTGGCCACAGGCACCTACCAGCATACAGTGGGACAGATGCATGGCATCTCACAACCAGTATTCTCCCGCACACTGAATCAGGTACTCGATGCCCTCCTGAAGCATGCACCTGAACACATATCCATGCCACGGACTGCCCAGGAGATTGCAAACACAAAAGTTGGCTTCTATTCACTGGCAGGCATCCCAAGTTGCATCAGGGCCATCGACTGTACCCATGTGGAATTGGTGGTCTCACATCACAATGAAGTAGTCTACCGAAACAGGAAGCAATTCCACTCTATCAATGTCCAAATGGTATGTGACGCCAACAAGATAATCACACATTGCTGTGCTCGATTTCCCGATCAACCCATGATTCCATGGTCCTGCGGAATTCAATTATCCCACGCTACATGGAGCAATACACCGGACAACGTTCGTGGCTACTTGGTGAGTAGCAGGGCAAGCACATGGCAATGTGACTGGGGGGGTGGAGAGATATGTACTCCAACTGGGTGTGAAGGGGGGGGGAGATACGTACTCCAACTGGGTGTGAAGGGGGGGAGAGATACGTACTCCAACTAGGTGTGAAGGGGGGGATACGTACTCCAACTGGGTGCGAAGGGGGGGAGAGATACGTACTCCAACTGGGTGTGAAGGGGGGGAGAGATACGTACTCCAACTGGGTGTGAAGGGGGGGGAGAGATACGTACTCCAACTGGGTGTGAAGTGGGGGGAGAGATACGTACTCCAACTGGGTGTGAAGGGGGGGGAGATACGTACTCCAACTGGGTGTGAAGGGGGGGAGAGATACGTACTCCAACTGGGTGTGAAGGGGGGGAGAGATACGTACTCCAACTGGGTGTGAAGGGGGGGAGAGATACGTACTCCAACTGGGTGTGAAGGGGGGGAGAGATACATACTCCAAATGGGTGTGAAGGGGGGGAGAGATACGTACTCCAACTGGGTGTGAAGGGGGGAGAGATACGTACTCCAACTGGGTGTGAAGGGGGGGGAGATACGTACTCCAACTGGGTGTGAAGGGGGGAGAGATACGTACTCCAACTGGGTGTGAAGGGGGGGAGAGATACGTACTCCAACTGGGTGTACCCTGTCGTATGTGGGCAAAATGCACATACAGATGTACCATCTGGGAAGGCGGCAACGTACTTGAGATGAACCGACATGCAAGTATAAGCTACACAACACAGATGACATTCCAGGTCTAGTAACATTAAACATCCATCCACATACAAATTGCACAACATTCCACGCCACAAAATACAAAAATTTCACACATGCCATCAAGATAGCATCCTGAATTAGTCCAGCACAACATCAATAATGCAATGTGCCCTATAATGCATGCAAAGGGATCACCACTAGCCATAGCATTTCCCCACACACCTATTCCACCACTGAAGAGATGCCTCTCTGCATGGCAACATCAATGTTGGAATGGCAGTACACCAGCAGTGTGGAAACATATCTGCCTGGGCCCAGGGACACTGAAGACCTCGCATCACCCAGGACATGTCAATTACTGTTTGAGGCATCAATGTGGCATGTCTACTTGCAGGGTCAACCTCCCCCTTGCACGTTGCTGTCACCCAGACCATCTGCATGTATGCTGTCAATTGTGTACTTGAATCACAATGCAATATCAATTTGTGTGATATGAACAGGCCGCTCTTGAGGTGAACAGTAACAGGACCCCGTTCCTTCCCCCACACAGGTGATGCGGGCTATCCCCTGAAGACCTGGCTCCTCACACCTGTACGGAACCCACAGAACAGGCAGGAGGAGGAATACAATCGTGCACATACCCGTACCCGCATCGTGTTCAAGCAGACTTTTGGCCTTTTGAAGTCACGGTTTAGGTGCATTAGCAGGTCTGGCGGTGCTCTCCTGTATGGACATGAGAAGGTGGGCAAGATCACCACGGTATGTGTCATGCTGCACAATATGTGTATCAGACGGAATGTGCCACTGCCCCCTGAGGTTGAAATGGAAGCACCTGATGAGGATGATGATGGTGATGAGGACGGAGGTGAAGGGGATGCAGGTCTTGCAAGAGGGGATGGGCAGGAGGGACGTGCTGTGAGACAGCATCTGATCAACCAAATATTCTGGAACATGTTTTCATACTGTCCCATGGATATGGGTATCAATGCACTGGTGTATGTTTGGGA
This sequence comes from Ambystoma mexicanum, assembly GCF_040938575.1. Taxonomy (NCBI): domain Eukaryota; kingdom Metazoa; phylum Chordata; class Amphibia; order Caudata; family Ambystomatidae; genus Ambystoma; species Ambystoma mexicanum. The sequence goes on from NC_090939.1 coordinate 687,515,398, forward strand.
GCACGCAATGGACCCTGTCGCCAGGGCTTTAAGTGGGCCGGGGCCTGCCGGGGCTGGGCCCCGGCAGGCTCCGAAATTTCGTTTTGAGGCGGGGCCCTGCCGGGGCCCACTAATCTCCCCTGGCATCCCCGGCCACTACACGAAAAGGCATTTTTTTCTACAGCCTGAAGCTCTCGCTCGTGTGCGAGAGCTTCAGGCTTCAGAAAAAATGCCTTTCAGCCATAATGGTGGCGCCGCACCTACGAGGCATCCCTTTAATCCAGTGATGCACGTGGGCCGGCGCCACCATTATGGGGAAAACGTGAGGCCGCTGAAAGCAGAGGCCTTGCTTTCTAAATACTGAAACTCCCGCGGATTCGCGTGAGTTTCAGTCTTTAGGAAAAAGGCCTCTGCTTCCAGTGGCCTCACCCTTTCAGCCTTGATGGTGACGCTGCCCCTCCCCAGCTGGCGAGGGGCAGCGCCACCATTAAGGCTGAATAGGAGAGGCGCTGTCCCCTGCCAGGCAAGCCTATAGAATAGAAATGCAGAGATCAGCACCCTCTCCCCCAAAGGGGAGAGGGTGCTAATCTCTACAAAAGGCTGCCTGGCAGGGGTGCCAGTAGCCCATTGAGCCGGGGCTCGTCAAGGGGGCGTGGCCTAACGGGCCATCAAGGCCCCCGCTGTTAGGCCACGCCCCCTCGATGAGCCCCGGCTCGATTTGTAGTGCCACTTAAGGCACTGCCTGTCGCCAATAAAGTACACATACACAATGAAGATGTCCAAGCCTGTGTTTTGATCATAAACCAGTGTATTGAGAAACAGAAAGGTGTAGAAGTGCAAGTAACAAAACATCCCACCACCCTACCCCCCACCCCCCATAACAGACCCATAACACCCTACCCCCCACCCCCCACAACAGACCCATAACACCCTACCCCCCACGCCCCACAACAGACCCATAACACCCTACCCCCCACCCCCCACAACAGACCCATAACACCCTACCCCCCCACAACAGACCCATAACACCCTACCCCCCACCCCGCACAACAGACCCATAACACCCTACCCCCCACTCCCCACCAACAGTCCCTCATGTGTCGGGCATGTTTGCCCTGGCCAATGCACACAGAGGAATCTCCATTGACACCCTATTTGCCATTGTCTTTGGCAGCATCTTGGGGACGGTCAGTCGTGCGCCTGGTGGTGCGTGTAGAGCGCCGGAGGGGGCTTGTCTGTCTCGACCCCGAAGATGATGATGGGGCAGACTGGGCTGGCTGTGAAAAGTGGCGGTCCATGGTGTCGGCCATGCGAACAAGGACCTCCCTGAGCATCGCTATCTCGTTGCATAGCCTGTCGGTGTTTGCATCCATTCTCTAAGTGGAGTGCCTCACCGTCTCCACAATGTTCTCCCTGAGTTGGGCAGCCTCCTCGACATGCTGGCCAACCAGCACAGTCAGCTCTTGCTGTCGCTCCAGGATGGTGGTCAGTTGGGGGGCAGTGCTGGGTGACCGTGCACTGGATGCTGTGCCCTCTGATGCACCCACTGCAGCAGGTGAAGGTAACATGAGGGACATAATTGCTGGGTTGTTGTCCTCAACAGTCACATCAGACCCAGGGGTCTGGGTTGGGGCTGGCTCTGGGGTTCTAGGGGGGCTTGGGGTGTGCATCTCCATAGGCTCCACTAGGGTGTCCTCCGGATCGGATAGGGGGGCAGTGGCGGCTGCCTCACCAGCGGAGCTTGCCGCAGCTGATGGTGGGCCCTCGGTGGCTGGCATTGGTGCCAGTGGGTTCACCACCGGTGGTGGGGCTGCAGTTTCTGGTGCAGCTACTACTGCCCTGGCAGTGGCACTGTGAAGATGTTTTCTGCTCGTCAGCTGTGACCTTCCCCCCTTGCCCCTGGATGTTGTTGGGGTGTCCTCCGGCTCCTGTGCCCTTGGCCTCTTGCACGTAGCTGGTGCCTGGGATGCATCAGTGGCATCCTCACCATCTGTATGTGAGCCTGTCAGGGACGAGAAGAGGGATGGCATTGGTTGCGTTTCAATATACTTAATGCAGATTGCATAAATGATGCAGTTGTGGCCATTGGGACTTAGTAGTTGTGGATGCAGGTGATGTGCCAGTTCAGTGCCTCATCCATGCATGGTTGTGTTTGGAACTTGTCTCTGGTGATGTGTGCATGTGTGTGTGTTTGGGTCTGACACTGACATGGTGAGGGATGGATGCATGTGTGGATGTGTGTCCATGCATGAGAGGAGTCTGTGCTCACATATGGGGGGGACAGTACATTCACATCGCATCCTGTCATGTGTACACTCACCTCCATCTGAAGTGGTACCCACGCCGAACTCCATGCTGCCCACTCCCTCAATGGATTCAACGGCAATCAGGTTTGAACATGTCTCCTCCCATTCCTTCATTCTGATTGGTGAACCATCTCCACCGGCACTGGCAATGCGATGGTTTTCAGCCAGGATGCCTCTCACCCGCAGTCTGAGGTCGTCCCACCTCTTCCTGCATTCGCGCACAGTGCGCGAGCTGGTGCCCACAGCACTGACTTTAACTGCTACCTCCTCCCAGATGGCTTTTTTTTTCAATAAGGTTGGCCGGCGCATGTCATTAGCAAATACTACCTCGGCATTCTCAGCCAGGGTCTGTGTTAGCATGTTCAGTTCCTCTGGCGTATATTTCTCCTTGCGCTGCCTGTCGGAGGTTTTTTTTAAGCCTTGGACATGATGCAGGTGTCCCTGATAATTTTGGACTGCTCACAACTCGAAACAGGTCCTGGGGGCAGAGGAAGGCAATGGATTGTGTTTTTAAAGATGGCCGCCGTGCTCTTTCCCGTTCCTGTGCGATGACGCTATTTCCGGTTCCGCAATTTAACGGTCACCGCTAACAGCGGTGACCGCTATTTGCATGTAGCGCGAGGGCGGAAGTGCTATCTGCACTTTCGTGGAAGCCAGTAAGGGACTTTTAGGGGACTTTACCGGCATGGCGGTAGGGTCATTAACGGCATGGCCTATGCTCGTGTCCGTGTACTCGTGATTGTGCGCTATTGGCGCCCTCTTGCGAGGGCGGACACGTTAATAGCGCCATGCCGCTAATTTGCGGTTTTTACCGCACAACGTGTAATGAGGCCCTAAGTCTTTATAGTCTGGTATGTGTTGTCTATTGGCTGCTCATGTTGAAGAGAAGATCTACCAGGATGGAGCCTTGAATCCCTCCTAAGTTGATATCAAATTGTTCTGTTAGCTGGCAATTTCGACTACATGTCAATTGAGAGGTGGGGCAATTATAAGGTTCCTGCAGGAGGCTGATAAGATGGGGATTCACTGATGTTTCTTCCCAGTTTCGACCACAGTCTTTCTCTGTTTACAAGGTCAAAAGCTGAGAAGAAATTCAATAGTATCATTTTTATTTGCATTTTATGTAATTTATAAAAACACTTTCAGTAAAGCACTGCCCAAAAGGATTGGTACAAATATAAGAAGCAATAAATAATGATATCATCAAGACAAATTGGTGATGAAGGTTAAAAGAAAGATCTTCAGAAAAGAGTGAAAATGTTCAAGAGTGGTAAAAGTTTTATATTAAGAGGGAGGGGATGCACAGCATATATTTTATAACTGCAAATGTAGTTTTACAATAAAAACATAGGAGCTCTCGTCTTATCTCTTCATTAGGCTGTTTCATCAAGCTCTTTTCAAACTCTTTCACAGTAACTTCCAGTGATTTTAACTCATATCATTTATTTATATATTTATTGGAATTTTTGCCTTGCTGCAAAAAGCAAGAAAGAGAGGAAACGGGATTGTGCACATGGGGTTTTAGGGACAGTAAGTAGAAACTGGGATTCAGAGTGAAGGGAACGGAATGGAACATAAAAAGAGACTAATGAAGAAAAATCAGAGGTCAAGACCATTTGTGCATTTATAGACAATCCAGAGTATTAGAAAGAGTAGACGAGAATCACATGATATAGGGGTACAAAAGAGGCCAGAGTTTCAATGAAATGATAACCAGGAGAGAATACAGAGAGATGGCAAAACGGAAGCTCGGGGTGGTATCCTACAGTGACTACGAATATCAGAATTAAATATAGAGGATAGGGGTCAAGGCTGGGAGGCAGGTAAGCCAATAAGAAGTGAAGAGTAGTAGTCCAGATGGGAATAGACAACGTGGATATGAGTAGTTTGGTGGTGTATAAAGTGAAGAAAGGATGGGTGTTGTGTGTATTATAGAGTTGGAAATGATACAAGCAAGCATATTAGAGATGTGATGAGTAAAGAGAGATAGGAGTCAATGAATATACTGATCTCACACAGTAATGGAGAAGGGGAGAGTCAACAGGGGAAAATTAAATAGAACAAGGAGAGGATGGGGATGAATAGTAGAGTAGGGCAACAATAGAATTTCAGTTTTTGAGGCATTTTGTGTAGAAAATGAGAGTGCATCGAAGATTGTACAGCCGTGAGAAAGGAGGAGATGGTTGGGTGCAAAGAATCAGAAAAGTCAGAAAAAGAAACAAAGATCTGGGAGTCTGCAGCATAGAAGTGGGATGAAAGTCCAAAGGAAGAAACAATTTCCATAAAGAGGAGACATATAAAGAGACAAAAGGAGAGGACCCAGAACCGAGCCCTGAGAGACCCCATACAGTAAAGGATAATTAGGGGGATGTTTCCTGGCCCAGGAACTATGAAACAAGCGATTATCAAGATAAGAGTGAAGCCAATGTAATACAGTGCCAGAGTAACCCTGTGTGGTAATGGTAGAAAGATGGGCAGGGGGATTCACCATATCAAAAGCAGTAGACAGATCTAGAAGGATACAAACAGAGGATGCTTTAGAGTGACAAGCCGCTAGTAGTGAGGTAGATACACTGAGAAAGAGGAAGAAGAGAGTTATCATCTAGGTATGACAAGACTTGAGCATAGATGACTTGTTCAAGAATCTTTTATAAGAAAATCAGGAGAGAGATGAGGCAAACGTTGGCAGGTAGAATCAAGGGACGGTTTTGAAAAATGAATAAGATAATGGCATTCTTAAATTAGAAGGAAAAATAGCAGCGGAAAGAGATATTTCAATGAGGGAAGAAAGAAATGGAAGTAGGAGGGAAAAAACATTTGGGATAAAGGAAGAAGGGAGAAGACCAAATGAAGAAGCTGTAGGATGGACCTAGGAGTGAAATTGAGCTGTATCAGAGTCAACAAGAAGAGAGAAACAGGAAAGCAGGGAACAGGAGTAGGGGTAGCATTTTAGTGGTAGAAGATAAGGAGGAGTAGAGGACTGTCCCTTTTTAAGAAAAGAAGTTTGCAAAGTTGCGGAAGTTGGGCGGAGGGAAGAGACAAGTCAGGTGGACATAATATTTAGTTAAGAAGCTGAAATAAGCAGCGAAGATGGGGTAAATAAGATAGGATGAGGTCAGAGAATTATACCTTTTTTGAAGCTGACAAAGAAGAATCATAGGAAGAATATAAAGAGGAAAGTAGGTTACCAGGAAAGCAGGATTTTTGCCATTGTCGTTTAGCGCATTGTAAGAAAGATCAAAGAATAAGAAGGTCAGGAGTGAGACAACGTTGGTGGTGCTTGAAATGGAGAAGTAAGGTAAAGAGAATCAATAGTTGCCATACAATTACAGTTGACAGAGAGAAGAGAGAAACCAGAAGGAGAAAGAAGGGACATAAAGAGGGAGGTGAGAAAAGCAGGAACATCAAAAGAGAAAAGTTTACAGGAGGTAAAACAAAGCACGGGAGCAATAGGCGCTGCCAGCAGTGAGGGGAATAGAAAATGATAGTAGAGGATGAAAGAGGAAGGAAATAGAGTAGCTAGGACAGTGGAAGTGAGTGTAAGAGAGGAGAAAATAAAGTACAGGGAGGAACCTTCGATATGAGAGGGAGGGGAATGGAGCTGAATAAAATTAAAGTCTAGCAAGGGGGGAAAGGGAGAAGAAGCATTTGTACCAAGAAGATGGAGATTAAAATCACCAAGAAGGAAAACGTAGATGGAAGGAGAAAGGAAAGAAGAGAGGCCAGATAATCCCGGGCAGAGGAGAGAGGCCCTGGAGGATGATAAATAATCAAGAAAGAGACGGTGTGGGGTTTAGAGAAGGAAATCTAATGCTATTCAAAGGAAAGAAAGAAGAGAAGAGGTATTGGATGAGGTACACCTTTGTGGGAGGTGTGCAAGAGGGCTGGTGCGAGTGAGAACAATTTGAGGGGGAGCTAGTAAGAGAGGGAGAGGTAACAGTATCAGCAAATTCAATCCAAGGTTTGGTTTTTACAGAGGAAATGCATTTTAGGTCTAAAGAAATTGTCTAAAATCATGGGTGTTTTGTTAGAGGCTGAATAGGCATTAAAATTTCTAATAGGAATAGGAGTGGAAGAGGAATCAGGAGGCAGAGAGGAAAGAAGGAGGATACAAATTTGCTTCACTAGATGATGCAATGGTTTCTGGTTTGAGATGTCCAATAGGCTAGAATTGCAGTATACATAGAGAGAAAGGGGAAAAATAGAGCCATGCAAAAAATATAGGTACAAAAATGTAAAAAAGGTAAAGCAAAAATAAATCACAAAGCCGCAATGCAGATGGCCAGGTTGCGACCCAGAAAGAGTGAAAGTTGGAAGACTGCATCATGGAAGACAGTTACATCAATATACATATAATAACATGATGGTCACAATCAGTCACAAACAGAAGCAAACATTCTAGTATAGGTTAGTAAATCATCCTTAGAAGTAGACTCCCTTAGAATGAGGACACATAAGGCGAAGATGCCCAGAAGGGAGATATTAATAGGGGAGAGGCTGTGCAGCATGATACTTGATAGATGGTAGAATGCAGGTGGGGTGGGCTAGTCCGGGACCTGCAGTGAGCTGGAGATGCTGGAAAGGGGGTCGAGACAGCGGGTGCCCACCTGTATCCTCTCCACAAGAGGCAAAGGTACATCTTGCTCCAGGAGGGCAGTTACAATGGCCCATGCAAACACCTTTAGCACTGGAGATCTGTGCCATGCCCCGTGACAGTATCACATAAAAGCCCATAGTACGGAAACTACACTCTTAGAATTCAAGACCAACATTATGCAAACCATGGCAGGAGTCAAAATCACTATGCTTATGATTCTGGATCTCTCTGGCGCATTTGATCTTGTGGATCACGATATTTTGGCAGAGAGGTTGCGGACATCTGCACACTTTTCCAAACTAGCAATGGAGTCAGTGAAATCATTCCTTGCGGAATGTAGAGCAAGGGTATTTTTTGATGATGTCATCGCTGATAAGTTCACCGTCTTATGCTGAGTTCTACAGGGCTCATGTGAGGCACCCATGCTCTTTAACATCTTTATGATCCCACTATTTGAGCAACTAGATAAACTTGATGTGGTGTACGCAAACTATGTGGATGATACACATTGCCTTGTGCTCATGACTGGTGATTACACATGTGATTCCGTCTCGTTAAATTCCACTTACGAAATTTTCCAATCATGGATGCAAGTAAATAACTTGGCCTTAAATAGCTAAAAGACTGAGCTCATGATGCTAGGAACTGCAACGCAATTGAAGAATCTTAATGCAACATATTTATCCTTTAATATTGCAGACTGTCACATCAATGCTCAGAACAAGATCAAGGCACTTGGTGTGCCAAAGCAGACGCCCGCGCAGCAGATGGGTGCAGCGGGCATGCCGTTTGCTGCCCCAAAGGCGCACTTAAGGCAAGCCCATCTGTGCCCATCCGTGCGAAAGACGTACAGGACCATAGGCAGACATATTCACGGGAGCAACTTCTATCGTTTGCACCCCCTAATGTGATATTTCCGCTGGGCTGGACAAGCCCAGCTATGTCTGTTGTGCCTATTGGACCCCAGCAGCAAGCTTGGCAGAAAGAGTTAGCTTTTAACCCTATGTTGTTACTACTCAACACTAGGTCTCTGCCGGCTCACACAGACAATATTAATAATCTGCTGGTAGACCGGAGCCCTGATTTACTCTTTCTGACAGAGACTTGGCTTCAGGAGAGCTCTGCACCCTCATTTGTACAGGCTATGCCAGATAACTACAAAATTATTCATTTGGACCGCCTACCCCCACCCCCGTGCGGGCGGTCGTGTAGCTATAATGTTTAAATCCACTATGGTGGTCACACAGCTCTGCTGCCCCCACTCTCTGGCAATGGAAATGCTTTTGCTCAGATATATGATATCTTCCATTCTCACATGTCATTTCTTGTTGATTTATCATGCTCCAGGATCTTACACTGGGCTGCTTGAACCCTTGGCAGACCTCCATTTAAAACATGCTCACCTCGTGGTTCTAGGCGATCTTAATTTAAAATTCAACGAACCTAAAGCCCCGCCTCTGGACCTATTTTTTTTTCAAACTTTTTCTTTATTGGTTTTGTGCAAACAATATTACAGCATAGAATTATATAGCATAAGCCTTATCCGACCTTTGATTATTTGGTAACAAAACAGATAAAAACAAACAACACGTCCTTAAAGTCTTGGTGAGGACGGGGGAGGAGGGAGAGACAGGTTTGACGGGAGGGGGGGGATTGAGGCAGGCGTTTACAGTTCGACTGTGGGATGGGAGGACGCTATGCCTCTGTGACCGTGGACCTTCGGTGACCGGATCCTCCGGCCTCCTCTTTAGTCTTGCATGTTCATCCATCGGAGAGTGGTAAGTTGTCTGGCCAGCGCTGGGTATTGTTGGGTGTAGTCCAGAAATGGGGCTCAGGTTTGATAAAATGTGTCTCTGTTCCCAAACCGAAGAGCTGTGATTTTCTCAGCCGCTATTATGTCCCAACACTTCGACCACCACATCTGGATTGCCGGTCCTCTGGGGTTTTCCCAGAGCCTGGCTATTGACATTTTTGCGGCATTTAGTAGATGAGCGCATAGTTCAGCTCTACGGCCTGTCAGAGGAAATTGGCCTTCGCCCCTTGCTCCCAGCAGGACAATTCCTGTCTCCCATGGGATTGTGAGACCGGTGATTGCTTTCACCTGATCCAGCACAGAGGTCCAAAATTGGGTGGCCTTGGGGCATGTCCATAGTAGATGGTACAGCGTACCTTTGTCCGGACATCCCCTCCAGCAAAGCAGAGAGATCGTGGGGTTGCACTAGTTGAGCATTTCCAGGGTTCGATACCACCTGTAGCATACCTTAAATGCCCCCTCTTTGTTGGTTATACATTTGGAGCTTCTGTGCGCTCTATCCCAGATGTGTCCCCACTCTTCTGGTTCGATAACTCTACCTATGTCTTTTTCTCACTTGAGCATGTAGGCTTCCTTGTTGGCTGGGTCAGTTCTGTCCAGAAGCTTGTAGAGGGTTGATATTCTCCCCTTGGAGGGAGTCGCTGTAAGGGTTCGCTCTAGGGCTGTAAGTTCTCTGCTTCTGTGCTTTATCATTACATTGCTTGAGAGCCAGTGCTTAAGCTGTGCATATCTAAATCTCTCCGTCTTGGGGACTTTGAATTTCGCCTTGCAGGCCTCGAAGTCCAGGGGGCTTCTGAGCTCGAAGAAGTCCTGCACCTTCTCCAACCGTCCCTCTTTCCATCTGTGAAAGTTATTTGGGCAGGTCCTGGAGAGAAGTCTGGATTATTCCAGATGGGTGTGAGTGGACCAGTTGTGCTTCCGCATTTTCAGAGTTGCGCCGCCTTGCCCCAGCTCAGGACCCTGTTTTCCGTTGCTGCGAGAGGATTCGCGACTGCAGGGTCGTTGGCAGTGAGCTTATTGGGATCGGGCTCCAGGCTTCCTCTAGCTCCACCCAGCGGGGTTTCTGGGCGTCAGTGTTCCAGGCGAACGCTGGTGAGAGTTGTGCTGCGAGAATGTATCTTGCTGCATCTGCGGCCCCTAGGCCTCCCACCGCCCGTCCTCGAAGCATGATCCGCCTCGGAATTCGTGGTTTCTTTCCTTCCCATATGTATTTCATGATGTTCCCTTGCAGCTCTTGTACCACCTTTTCGGGATAGCTACTGGTAAGGCTGAGCAGTAGTAGGGCAATCTAGGGATCAGGTTCCTTTTCAAGGCTGTGATCCTCCCGAACTATGAGACCTCCTGTTTCCGCCAGCGAATCAGGTCACTCTTGAATTCCTAAACAGTGAGGGGAGTTTTGCTTCGTATGTTCTTTCCAGTTTATTAGGTAGCTGGACCCCCAGGTAGTTCAGTTGCCCCTTCGCCCAAGGTATTGGATAGTCGCTTTCCAGCTCTCTTATCAGGTTTCGTGGCAGATTGACACTCATGGCTGTGGACTTGGAGAGATTTACCTGAAATCCTGAAGCCTCCCGGAATTCGTTCAGTTCTGACCACAGTGCTTTCATGGACTCCTTGGGTTGGGATATAGTCGTATAAGGCTGCTTTGTAGGATTGATCTTTGACTACCAGGCCGTGAATTGCCGGATTGTGGCGGATTCTGCTGGCGAATGGCTCCATCGAGAGTGCAAATATGAGAGGGGATAGGGGGCACCCTTGCCTAGTGCCTCTCCTTATGTTGATTTTGTCCCATCTGGCCCCGTTCACTCTGAGCCTGGTAGAGGGATGTTGGTAGTCGGCGAGTGTCCATGTAATGAAATTTGGGCCAAACCCGTAATGCTTTAGAGTTTCTCGGATATAGCCCCAATCTAGCATATCAAATGCCTTATGCGCGTCGAGCGACAGGACCATCACTTCCAGTCTAGTTCTGTTAGCGGATTCGATTATGTTTATGGTTCTTCTGATGTTGTCGTGGATGCTGCAACCCGGGATGAATCCCGTTTGGTCCGGATGGATTATTTCTGGGAATAGGCGCGCCAGTCTGTTTGCCAGGATTTTCGCAAACACCTTTATGTCGTTATTTAGCAGGGTGATGGGTCTGTAAGAGGTGCATTGGTCACGGTCCCTTCCGGGCTTTAGTAAGAGTACCGTTAATGATTCTTCCATGGAGGGAGTGGTGGGTCCCGACGAGAGGAACGAGTTGAACAGGGACGCCAATTGAGGTGCAAGGATGTAGGCACATTTTTCATAGAATTGGGCTGAAAGCCCGTCCGGGCCTGGGGTTGTGTTTTTTAATGTCCGGATAGTGTCACACACTTCTTCAGTAGGGATTGGGTCTTCTAGGGCTTCCAGTTGAGGATGTGGAAGGCCAACATGGACCCCTGCTAAATATTGGAGTTGTGCAGATCTTGCGGTTGGAGGCCCTGTCATGATTCCCTTGTGATGTGCTGTCATGATTTCCAGGTTCTCTGCATTTGTGTAGCGACGGGTACCTTGATTGTCAGTCAGGCATTGGATGTTGTTTCTCGTCTGCAACTTCGTAAGTTTGTGGACCAGTAGCCGGTTTGCCTCATTGCTGTTTATGTAGTGGAATTGCTTAGTGTAGGTTAGCGTCTGGCTGCTCTGTCCGCTAGGTGCATTTCCAGTGTTCGTCTCGCTTTCTTGAGTTCACGGCTTGCTTTCCTAGTTTGACCTCCTTTGAGGTTTCACTCTGCTTCTGCGACCTCCTCCTCTAGTTTGTCCTGTTGTATTTTGTTCAGGCATCTGAGTCTTGCTGTGCAGTCGCATGCAACGCCCCAGATGACTGGTTTCATTGCTTCCCATATGATTGGTATCGGAGTGTCCTGGGTGGAATTCTCCTTGAAATAATTCTTCAGGACTTCTGCCATTTCCGTTCTAGTGGCCAGGTCGGTCAGGATTTGGTCTTGTAGCCTCCAGAGACGCTGTGCGGTCTCAGGCAAGCCATGCACATTTAGGCTCATTGTGACCGGAGCGTGGTCCGACAAAGCTCTGTGTCGTATTTGGATGCTTCCCACACACGGGATGAGCGCACTGGTAAGGAGAAGTAGATCAATCCTCGAGTGCCCGAGATGGGCGTGTGCGAAGAATGTATAATCCTACACCCCCGTGTTCGAGAGCCGCCACACGTCTATGGTATCACTTTCCCTCAGAAATTCAGCCATTGCGAGAGCTTTGCTGAAGTCTTCCTTTGTTGGCGGGAGAGTTTTGTCCAGATTCGGGTCCGGAGTTAAGTTGAAATCGCCCCCCATTATTAGATGGCCCTCGGCGAAGGTTGTAATGATCGGTAGGAGATTGCGGAGGAAGAGGCTTTGCGCTGTATTTGGGCAGTAAATTGCTGCAAGGGTAATGGGGAGCTCAACTAGGCGGCCTTTCATTAGTATATAGCGCCCCTCCGTGTCTCTTTTGATTGTAATTTGCCTTAGTGGCAGGTCTCGATTTAGTAGTATGGCAACCCCTCTCTTCTTTTGCCCTGAGGAGGCCAAATAGTGTTTTGGGTAGCGTTGAAGGGAGATGCGCTTTTCATCTGCCGCCAGGAGGTGACTTTCCTGCAGAAAGACGATATCCGCCGCCAGCTGGGATAGCCTATGTTCCACGGATTTCCTCTTGCGCAGGGCATTTAGGCCTTGCACATTCCAGGTGGTCACAGAGATTTCATTACCCGGCCGGGGCATTTGAGTTCAGGATGGATGCTGTGTTTGCCTTGCCCCTGGTGATTTGCCATATCTTGGCCTCTGCCTCCCTCGATGGAAGGATTCCTAATATTAAGATGTTTTTGCCTCGAAGATTGTCTTCCATTGAAGTGTGTTTCTTGCTAGATGTCTCCCCTCCTCTCCGTGTTGTCCCCCTTCGTTAGGCAGAATCCTGTGCAGTGCCCTTAGGGACCACTACACACAATTAAGACCATAGGTGGTAATACAAGTTTTACCTTTGGTACAAGCCTGTACTACTATGTTAAAGTGGTAGCAGTAGCAGAGCAGCCATGCTTATCTCAAGAGTATATGAGCAGTAGCAGAGATTACACAAAGGGACCACAATTACTGTGACTCAAGCAAACACTGACTCAAGGTTTCAGGTAGAAAAATATAAGTACATTTATTTTTTAAACCATTTGTTATAAACACAACACTTCTATTAAATTCCAAACCACACATAAAATATACTACAACTAACCAATTAACTTTGTACGGTATGACTCAAGGTAAGTACCCTGTGTTTCAATGGACCGGTATTATGAAACAAGACACGTTACCGTGAATACGATTGCGCTCACTTTTTGACAGTTCGGGCTAGTAAATAAATGCGTATCCGTGACAAGAAATGCTACCGGGGCAAAAACACACTAGCACCTGAGATACCCAGAAGGAGTTGGAGGCAAAAATCATAGGCAATATTATAGTTAGGCAGACAGAATCGAAGAACACTCATAGACAGGAATGCAAGAGTCAAAGGGCCGGAGCCAGGGTCAAGTGACACCGGGTGCCTGTTGTTGAGGATCACACAGTCGGATAGTTCACGATTCAACGTAGCCAAGAGTACTTTGATATTGTCAATGTTCGGAAGCAAAAGTTATAAGAAGGAGGGAAGACAAGGGCAAGCCTTGGAGATGAAGAAAAGGGATTCACCCTAATTCCTCAAGCAGGACACAGTTCCTTATTCAATGGAGAAGCTGGTGCTCTGGCAGTTGTTCCTGTTGGTTTCCCGCAGACCCACGGTTCCTGGAGCTTCGATGTGAAGGAGGACGTCTGGAGGGGTCTGCACCACACAAGGATGAAGCTGGCAACAGCGACGGTGAATAAAAGGTGCCATCCTTAAAAACAGGAGAGGTTCTTCAGATGGCTATCCGGACCACTACAGCAGTGTGCAGCGATTTCAACCAAGAAGAGGATCCTCTGGCTGTGGAAGATGAGCTGGTTATCCCCACCAAGCTCAAGGGAAGAAGACTCCGGACTGGATCTTCTCTGGTCGTCGAAGGGTAGATAGCTCAGGACTGCAGCAGGGCTTCACCGGGACGGGGTAGTTGCAGCAGCCGACTTCTTCTCCACTTCTCCACTTCTCTTCGGTTCCTTGTAGTTCCAGTGGCGACTCTCTGACTTCTAGCCCAAGAGACCTGCCTTTTCATGGCAAAGTGCTACTTGGGTTTCCTAGGATACCCTGTGCATGGGGTGACTACACCCCTCCCTCACATTCAGCCCACCTAGACACCCAGGCGCCTGGAGGAGGGGTCTGAGCAGTAGCCCGCCAAAAGACAGTGAACAAAGGTGGCAAACCTGCTTTGCCCACGCAAAGTAAGACACAAGAAGGACTTTAACAAAAAGAAATGGCGAATAAACCTGACCGGAGCCAAAAGAAGAAGTATTTGGTCAAGCGGGTTTAAGTTCGAGGCTAATATAATAGCCTAAAACAATACCACGTTTATCTAATATAATCGTGGTAGAAAAGTTAGGGTAGATACCACTGACACCAGCCAAGTCTAAATGTTAAACGAGCGAAACAATGCTCTAGGAGGTACAGATACAAAGGGATACAAAGTAACCCTTTCCACTACTCCATGGCAGATGGGGTGTTCTGGATCTGTGATAAATTGACTAAGTAAAGTTAATGGCAACTTCACCCTTTTCTGGGGGACTGTAGTCAGCCGCAGAAATGGAGTCGGTGGGAAGTTTAAAAGACAACCCTGTGTCACTGCACTGAAGGTGCTGTGTAACACACAAATGAAGGGGGCTACTGAAGTGGTGTACTCCAGAGTCCACAATCATAAAAACAGGTAAAAGACACATGGCAAAACATGGGTAGGAGTGGGGGAAAAGCTCACACTCTTACCAAGTGAAAGAAATAAACTCCAGAAGTCCAGCAAAGCTGCTGGGGGACTCACTAGGTGAGGGAAATTAGCCACAAATGAGAATTCTCCCTAACACCGCCTGCCCCCGTCCCCGAACAATAAAGAAAAACAAATAAAGAGAACATGAACAAAAACTGGTATTCCAGTCCAGTCTTCTACCAACGGGGCATCGGGCTGGGCCACTGCTGCCAATTTCGTACGAACCCATAAGACCTCTGCTCTGTTGGTGAAATTGCTGCTGTGGAGGCATGTGATTCCCTGGTTCTCTTGGCGCTCAGTACTGGAGCGGGTAGCTGAGTCCTTCGGGATTCCGGAGGTGCCCATTCTTCATGAGACGCCAGCCCCGTCATGAGGGCGGATGGGGGATTACTTGGGCCCCCAAGGGCTCCAGTTTGGGTGGATCCAGGTCACCAAGCTCGGCGGGTGTGACCTGCTGTGAGAATGCAGCTTTATCGGCGGGGGAGCTCAGCGATTGTTCTGCTTTTTCCCCTTGGCAGGAGGGCCACGCACTCTGCGGCGACCCTCCATCTGAGACCAAGACCACAGGGACTCCCGCTCCGCCATGGGTCTGGGTTTGATTTATCGTGGGCTTCTTCTTCTGTCTCTGGGTTCATAAAAGATTCGGCTTCTTTTGGAGAGAGTATCTGCCGAGGTTTTCCTTCCCATGTGAATGCGAGGGCTGTAGGGAAATTCCATTTGTAGATGACTTTCCGCTCTCGGAGCCAGTCGGTCATGGGCCTGAGAGCCTTTCTTTTTGTTAATGTGGCTGCGGCTAAATCCTGCAAGAAAGAGATTGTTGCTTCTCGGAAGTGGATGCGGTCTGTAGTTCTGGCTTCACGCATTATCTCTTCTTTAAGCCTGAAGAAGTGGACTCTCACCAGCACGTCTGCTACTGCGGTGGAACTTCGTCTGAGTCGTGCCCTGTGCACTCGGTCGAGCTCTAGTGGGGAGTCATCTGGGAGAGTTATAATGAAGCAGAACAGGTAATTTACGTAGACTCCGAGGTCTTTGTCCAAGACCGACATTGGGATACCCCTCAGGCAGATGTTGTTGCGCCTGGATCGATTTTCTTCAACTTCTTGTTTAGCTTCTAATGCGTCACACCTGGTTTCCAGCGCCCTGGTTCTATCTGCCCCCTCTACGATCTCGAAGTTCTGTTCATACAGTGTGGTTTCAATTTCTTCTGTTCGTGACTCGATTTGTCCCACTCGCTTGTCCAGCATAGTGATCTTGCTCTTCACCTCTTCAGTTCCTTTCTGAAATTCCTTGGTGAGAGCCGATAGGAGGTCTTGTAAATCTGATTTTGTGACCGTTTGGTTCCCCATGGCTGGGGGGATCTCGGGGGAGTTGCTTGCAGACCCACAATCGTTGCGCTCGCTTCTTTTAGTTTTTTCCCCCATGGGTGCTGCCAATGATGCTGTTATGTGTGTTTGTTTGGTTGCTTTGAAGGTCTTGTCCATAATGTCGCAGTTTACCCCCCTCTCCGGCTCGGCAAGGGGCAGGATTGTGCAATTGAGGCCCACCCTTCTGCTCGTGTGATGCAGAGCTTGGCGTTGGATCCGGACAAGCGGCCCTGTGAACCCCACCAGTTGCTAGACCGCTGCCATGCGGGAGGATTTTGCTGCAATAGGCCCTGGCAGTTCAGTGTTGTGAACGGTGGATAGCCCCTCGGGTCTGCGCCCCGCTGTTTCACTCACTGCCAAGGGGCCCACTGGTTCCCCGGTTACTGGTTGTGGCATTTCCTACGGGTTCCTTCCCTGCTGATCTTAATCCTGTGATGGTGCAATTCGGACACGCAGCCCTGGCGTATCAGATTTAATACCACCAAACCGGGGCCCCACCCGGCCCCAGTGTCCGTGGTGGTTGAATTTGGGGCCACCTGGTAGTTGGTGTAGGTGCCGGGGGCACGGACTTGTGTCCCTCAGGGTGGTGCGGTATCCTTCCCGCACCAGGGGGTTTGGTTCTGGGCTTTATGGGCGAGCAGTTTTACTTGCTGTAGTCGGTTGCGCCGCAATTGTGCATGGAGTTGCAGCCTCCTTCGGTTACTTCTGGCTCACATCAGGGTCTGACCGCTGGGGCTCCCACCAGAAGGGCTTGGTGCAGACCGTGGCCCCGGACACCCCCGCACCACGTGTGAGCACTTAGATTCTTTGGGAATGTGGGGTTGTAGCCAAGCGTGGTTCGGGAGCCCAGGAAGGCAGGAGGAGCAGGAGCCTATGCACTGCCGGGTGCTCGGGAGCTGCGGCAGGTGCCGCCTTACCTTCCCATGGGCACTGATCGGGCTGTAAGGCATCCACTGCTGCGGGGGAGTCTGGAGCCCTCTGGATGGAGGCCGAAATTAGGCCTTATATATATTTCCTCTGGGAATGTTGCTGGGAAATGATTGTTCACTTCCTCCATCTGGCCGTCGCTGTCCCTATTCGGTCCCAGAGGGTGCTTTCCTGCAGCGTCGGGCGGGTGAAGGGCCGCTACGAGCTATGGGCTGGGAGATCTTGGGTGTTGTGGGCAGCCCGAGCAGGCCAGCAGGCTAGCCCCCGCCCCGGCCCTCCAGATTCTGACAGCTTTTCCTGTTCTCGGGGGGCGCATTCAGCTGGGCACCGTGCCCTGCAGACTCATTGCTTTGCTACTTGGGCGACGTGATAGGGGCCCCAGTTGATCCTCAGCTGTGGGTGCAGGTCCCCCCTGCCGTGGAACCAGATTTTGCCCCGCTGAGCCTTAGGTCAGCCAGTCCCCAGGGCTGTTCGAGGCACTGTGCGGTGTTGGGTGGAGACTGCCTTCGGTGCCTGAAGAAATGCTGCTGAGAGGGGACTCCCTCGACTTCACTGGAGTCGTGACAATCCGGTTGTCACGATGCGGGGCTGCGCGGTCTACTGCTTAATGGGCCACCGCTGTTTGCAGTGGGCTCCGTGCCTCTCATCACCATCGTCCAGATGCCAGGGCGGGAAAAGGAGGCAAAACGCGGGGGGGCGGAGAGCCCTGCCATCTGGGGCCCCTCCGCACGGAGCGGCTGGGCTGATGGTCCGCTTTCGTGGAAGGTAGGTGAACGAGGGTCCACATGGCTGGGTTAGTTGTGCCGATAACTGGCTCCGCCCGGGCCGCCCGCACCGGCGGTAGATTCAGGCCGAGGTGACGGTGCCCATTTTGCTGCCTGCTCCCGCGCTGAATTCTCCACAGCGTTGGTCCGCTTAAATATGTTGTTCCCGGTGCCAATGACAGACCAGAGGCATTTCAGGGCATGCCGCTTCGCTTGCGCTTCGCTTCACTCGTCTTGCCGATGTAAACACTTCGTATTCACCAAGGCATTGTGGATGGCAGCGTGGCACCAGCCGGGAGCTCTCACGGAGCTGCTCCGGTCCTCCATGGCTCCAAGACACGCCCCCCCTTTAGACCTATTTTTTGCTAATATGCTGGATCCAGATTTGCCTCAGGTAGTATCTGGTCCCATCCACTCTCTGGGTAAAACTTTAGATTTGGTTCTGGCCAGTGAAACACTGCTATCTGTCTCAGCGACAGAACCGGTTCTATGGTCTGACCATTTTTTAGTGACCTATAAAATTAAATCTGGCCTGGCTCCCGTTAGGCATCCCCATCCTCGGGTTTGGTCGAGAGGATGGCGGTCGGTCGACTTATCGGAATTGGCTGTATTAGTTAACTGACTGCTGATATTTCTCTTGCCACACTGTCTGATTTGCTTCTTGAAGCCACGGATGTTATTGCTCCTAGACAACTTATTCAGCCACGTCAGCTCCCCTCCACTCCTTGGTTTACAAAGCATCTTAGAGCTGCTCTTCTTAGGCTTAAACAATCAGAGCGCAAATGGCGCAAAGCCTTGACTGCAACTCCAAAGAGGAGTATAGAGCATGTTCTGCTGCCTATTTCTTGGCTACAAAAGCCGCTAAGAAATTGTATTTTGCCCATAAAATTGAGGCTGCCTTATGTCAACTTAAAGCGCTCTTCAGTGCAGTAAAATCCCTATCTCAGTTTGACAATCTTTCACCCTCTCTCTTAGTCCTTTCCAAACCAGATGTGATGCCCTGTCTCAGTATTATATTTCTAAAATAGAGACGATTCGTAATAACATTGAGCTATCGGCCTCTTCACTTCCACCTGAAAGTCCTAGCCCGCGCCTCTGTGTTCTACCTACTGCGGAACAATGGACTTCGCCCCCCCCCTTCTTTGAGGAGACAGTATCCCTGGCGATACAACATATTAAATCATGCTCTCCCAGTGATGGGGTTGACCTTGTCCATTATGAAGGATATCTCCCCCATGATCTCCTCCCTGAACTCACTATGGCCGTAAATGTCTCATGTCAATCGGGGGTTATCCCGGCCGAAACTGAACACTGCTATGGTCATCCCCCTCTTGAAAAAACCTTCCCTGGACCCATCTCTACACTCAACTTTCCGGCCTATCTCTCTACTACCATTCTCTATGAAACTGCTGGAATCTCTGGTCTCTCCTGTACTGTCTTCCTTTGTGGAATCCTCTTGACTTCTTAACTCTGCTCAATCCGGCTTTCGGTCTGGGAGAGGCACAGAAAGTGTATTGGTTTCAGTCTTTGATGACATGATTAGACTGGTAGATGCAGGTGGGATTGGTGCTCTGATTCTTTTACACCTGTCAGCAGCATTTGACACCGTAGACCACCACATCCTACTTATTTGCCTATCTCAAATTGGCATCTCGGGCCATGTAGTATCTTGGTTCTCTTCTTTTCTTGCTGACCGCACTCAGGTGCTCTCTTTGGCTTCTTTCCTTTCGGGCCCCTGCCGCCTTTCATGCAGTGTTCCACAGGGATCTGCCCTGTCCCCCATTCTTTTCAACATTTATATCTGGCCATTGATTTGTCTCATCCGCTCCCTCAGCATCAGGTGCTATTCGTACGCTGATGACACCCAGATCCTGACACGTCTAGATCTTGATCGGACTGAGATGTTGTTGTGCCTTCATAAGTGCCTGATGGCCATGGGTGAGTCGATGAGTCGCAATTGGTTGAAATTGAATGTGGACAAGACGGAGGTGTTGGTGGTTGGTGCTCCTCCTGATCCCACTCTCTAGGTGTCCTCGTTTTGGTCTTCTTCACTCGGTGTCCTCCTTATCCCTGTGTCCTAGGTGAGGAACCTGGGAGTAATCCTGTCATATTCTCTTTCAATGAAAGACCAAGTGTCCACGGTCTGTAAAGCAGGTCACTTCCACTTAAAAATCTTAAGAAAGGTTCTCCCTCTGATACATGTGACTCTTCATCTCCCTGTGGTGACTGACTTGGTGCTGAGCAGACTTGACTATTGTAATGCTTTATATCTGTCTCACCCCAAATGCACCATCCAGCGATTGCAGCGTCTTCAGAATCTAGCCACCCGGGTGGCCACAGAGTCCCCTGTTGGAGCCCACATCTCCCCTGTGTTGCGCACCCTCCATTGGCTCCCTGTCATGCAGCAGATTAGGTTTAAGGGCTTGTGCATTGTTCACAGGGCGCTTCACAGGCAGGGGGTGAATAGATTCAATCTAAATTTACTTGTTACCTCCCAGCCCGCCACCTTCGCTATGCTGCTGCCGGCCTCTTGGTCATCCCGAGGTTCCGTAGATCTCGTATTGGAGGTCGTGCCTTCTCGGTCGTTGCCACTCAAATGTGGAACGACCCGCCAGGGACACTCAAGAAAGTGTCTAATAACTTACACTTTAGGAGAACACTCAAAACCATTCTGTTCTAGGCCTCTGGCTGCTTTCACTGACCAAATCTGCAGTCTTCCTCCTCTCTAGTGCCAAGATACCTCTGGATGAATGTTGCGCTATACAAATTACCTTAACATAACATAACATACCGTGTTGGACCAGGAATTGGCTATGAAAAACCAGGTTAATTGTCTTGTCTCCAGCACATGTTATCATTTGAAACTCCTAGCTCAGCTACGGCCCTTCCTGTCATCTGCCATTTGTGCCACAGTGGCAAGTACCATCATTGGAGCTAAAATTGGTTATTGCTCAAGTCTATTGCTAGGAATTTCTAAACAAGATATGACCCGACTGTAGGTGATCCAGAATAACGCAGTGCGTATTGTTGAAGGTCTGCAAAGGAGAGACCATGTCACAACGGCTAGGAGAGCACTACATTGGCTCCCCATTTGTAGCTGCATTACATACTGAATGATGTGCATTACGCACAATTGCATCTCAGGACAAGCCCCCAAATATTTGGGCAGTCGCATTTCGCGCCTATCGGCGCATAGAGTGCTGAGGTCAAATAATACTGCTTTACTAGAAACTCCCAGAGCGCATCTGTCCTATGTGGAGCATAGATCCTTTCTACATGCTGATCCACGGATATGGAAGTCCCTTCCTCCAGATCTGAGATCATGCACAAGTCTGCAGCTCTTTAGGAGCAGTTTGAAAACACATCTATTTGGGTAACCTCCATCCACCAATTCTGACTCTGTGTTCCTGTAAAACCACTTCCTCTCCCTTTCTACTCCCTTTGGGTACTCTTTCTTATATGTTTGTTGGTCATGTTGCCGCTACCATGCCTCTGGGCTCATTACCAAGCATGTTACAAATAATGTGAATAAATAAAAAATCACATGATAGTTGGTAGAATGCAGATGGGAGGACCCGCAACGAGCTGGAGATGCCATGAAAGGGGGTCAGGGCAGCATAAGCACAAGCGCACAATCTCTACAGGAGACACAGGTACATCTTGCTCCAGGAGGGCAAGGCAAACACCTTTAACACTGGAGATCCATGAGAAGTCATGTGACAGTATCACGTGATAGAGGATAGAAAGGTATAATGTAGGTGGGAAGGGCTAGTTCTAGATCGTCAGTGAGCTAGAGATTCCGGAAAAGGGGATCAGGAAAGTGGATGCCCACCTGCACAGTCTCCGCCTGAGGCAGAGGTATGTCTTTTTCCAAGAGAGCAGATTCAATAATGCAGACACACACCTTTAGCACTGTTGATCCGTGAGAAGACGCGTGACAGTTTCACATGATAGATGGTAAATGTAAGTGTAATGGACTAGTCCAAGACCAGTGGTGACCTGGAGAAGCTGGGAGAGAGGGTCAGGTAAGTACTGCCCCGGGAAACTTGCCTCCTAACTTCCCTCAGGAGGGCAGTAATCCCCTTAATCCTGGGTTAAGTTTCTTTCCCCGGTATCCGCAGGACAACCGTCCTTTCTTTCCCCGCTTTCAGGAGCCCAGACTACCCAATCGGGGAGAGGGTAGGCCAAGGGTGGAGGGTTACTAAAATCCCCAGTACCTTGGGTACTCGGGGAGAAGGCATAGGTACCCTTCCCGTGAACCCCCTAGGTATAAACAAAGACCACGTCACCAGCCGGAACGGATGTCCCAACTGGATCGCCAAGTCCAGAACCTCACACAGGATCTGGGTCACATGTTGAGGGCTCAGCAGAACCCTCAGATGAACATGGCAGCTCAGAACCCCACAGACCAAGTGTCTGGCACCCCAGAACAATGACGGGGAGAGAACCCCGATAACTCACCGGTTCCAGAGGAGGAGGTAAAGGGGAAGGGGGCATAAGGCCCTAGAGGAAGCTTCCTTCCTCACCTGTGAAAAGCCCCTGGACACCCCAGAACCGCAACTAAAATCTCTTGCCCCTGAAAATCTACAACCCAGGGAACAGAGGGTGGGCAGGAGAAATGAAAACATCAAAAAGGCCCATTTTGTGGAGGAAGTTAGTGTCCTCCAGTTTCAAGGGGAAGAATCCTTAGAGGATTCTGGGAAAACAAACTTCTCCTTCAGGAACGGGGGAATTCGTCCCAAAGAAAAATGGGGCCCATGAGATCTGAATGAAGACTGGGTTGGTGTGGGGACTGGTACAGAGTCACCCATCCCTGAACCAGAGAATTGCCATTCTGAGAACAAAATAGTAAAGGAGGGATCCTCCCCACAAACTGGTCTTAGTGACTGCCTCCAGGTAAAAGGGGGCAGCACAGAGCTATGGGAAAAAGGGGATTCCGAAATCCCATCTATTTCAGAATGCAAAATATTTATTAAAGATTCCCAGACTCGGCACAGAAAATTACCCAAAACTCCACCCTGTCGAAAAACAAACAAATTGACAACCCAACCTGCCAAAAATGCTCATTACATGTGCCCACTTGAGGAGAAGGAGGGGAGATTTTATTCCCCAGTGCGAGTGCAAGGACAATGTGCATTTTCTACACTGGTGGATACTGGATCCCAAGCCACTCTGTCAAAAAGGGCTAAATTCAGGAAGGGGGGGGGACACCAGATCCCTCTCACCCCTCTTCTTGGACAACTCCAGAACTCCGATGGGAATGAAAGTCCTGTCGAGGGGACTGCGGATTTGGAAAATAAATTGGGCGACATAAGGTGAAACACCCGGTCATAGTCGTGACTCCAGAAGGAACACCCTGTCTACTAGGGAATGAATCCTTCGCAGGTTCTCTCCCCTAATAGACTGTGTGAAGAAGGTACTCTGGACTCAGACTAACATGCCAATAAAATTAAAAGTGTCAACCATGTTAGTTTAAATGGCACATACCACATGGTTGAACAAAAATCTGACCATATTGAGTTTCATTTCCAGAATAATCAAATACCTGACATCACAGTAATTGCTGTAGGACAACAAACTAGTGATGCAAACTCCTCTCCATTCCTGAAAATGAACCTTCCTTCCAGTTTTAAGTGGCATTCCACACTGGAAGGAAAAACTTTGGCATTTTATACTGATTCACAATCTGAAAACCCCAATTCTACAGTCAAAAGTGATGAGAAACCAGCTCAAAGTTTAGCTGACATTCAGAAAAGTAGAGAACAGTTGTTCCGCCCTATTCAGTTAAATGAGGGGAAGGAGTCTGTTCTCGCCCGAGTGTGCGTGAACAATGAAAAGAGCTTTATCAGCGAAGCCATGTTCAGGAAGCTCCCAAAAGATCCAGCCATTCCCACATTAAAATTGATCGATAAGTGGGAAATGGGCCTGGAAACTCCCAATTCCAAACATCTCCTGCCTAGCAAGTGTATAATCAAAGTTTCTATAGGTGACAAAAACATGGAACATAATTGTTAGGTTGTGCGAGATGCCCTGCTGCATTCTATTCAGGGAGTGACCTTCTTACAAAGACTGGTCCCGACTATGGGGCAATCCCATGGCTTTGACGATTCAGAAAAAGCATTTTGTTCAGGCCAATTGCTGCCGTATGCGGTTGAACTTCAAATTGGAGAGGAGGTCACGACCCCAGGACGGACCCGACAATTCCCACTTGAATTAAAAGAGGACAGAAACTGCAAAATCCTGACGCATATGTACATCTCAATGCCCATCTCCAACAGCAGGGGTTGGGGTTAAACCCAACACCATTGGTCAATGTAGAACACAACACCATTCAAATATTGATGTATAACAGTGACCCTAGGAGTATCACTCTGGGCGCAGGCACCATTATTGGAATGGCGGTTGATGACCGACATTTTACCATGGATCTAGGAAACAAACTGATAGGACCAATCCCCAATGACTGCTTAGACAATGACAGTGACAATGACATACCACCGGACAGGATCTTCACCTGGCAAGGGGGGAATTTCCTGGTGTACTCTTCCTGCCCTGATGGGCAGGAAGAGGTGACTTGTGATATCAGGCAGGATGAGGTGATATTCCAGGTCCACAATGACTGCCTCTCCTACCTGAAACCCTCTGTCCAGGTCAATGCTCTAACAAGAGACCTCTCCACCCAGTTGGAGGAGGCCGCTGAGATAGCATAATCCGAAGTCTTTCCAGGCTTCAGACAAATGGTTGAGGAGCGGGTAAACCTAGCTGATGCCTGTGAGGCTCCAGAGCAAAAGCAAAAGTTGAAGCAGGTGTTCTTAGATTTCCAAGATATCTTTGCTGTGGACTCGTACGACTGTGACCGTACCAAGATACACACTACCACACTTCCCACTGACCCTGGAATGACTCCAGTATCTGTGACGCAATATCGCTTGCCTCTCGCATCAATGGAGTCCCTGACGGAAATAATCAAAAACTTTGAGTCCCGTGGGATAATTTGTCCAGTTCACAGCACCTTTAATAATCCGGTGCTGGGGATTTCAAAACCAAATGGCCAATGGAGAATCTGTGCAGACCTTAGGGAGCTCAATAAACGGGTTCACATGTCCCGATGGCCTCTCCCGTACATTGACCAAGGACTGGCCCAGATCCAGGGGTCAAAGGTATACACTGCCATTGACCTGACAAATGGGTACTGGACCGTGCCTGTCAGTAGGGAGGACGAATACAAGCTGGCCTTTACCTTCGGGGGGCAGCAGTACACATGGACCCGGACTCCCTTCGGATACATAAACTCTGGAAACAAATTCAACATCTTCCTACATAAGACCATGCCCGACTTGGGTGAATAGGGATAACCTGGCCTAAGTGGATGATGTCCTGATAAAAAGCTCAACTGTGGAGGAACACATAGCGGAAATCCATTATATTCTGACCCAGTTGAGGGTTGACAGAACAAAACTATCCTCCCAAAAGGCACAGTGGTGCAGGACCCGTGTCAACTTCTTGGGACATGAAATCACTCCTGAGGTTCTCTGTTCCCAGGAGAAGAAAGTGGAAGCACTCCTAAAACTAAAAGACCCCACAACTCTGCATGAGCTAAGAAGCCTCCTTGGACTGGCTAATTACAGTAGGAAGTTCATTGAGGATTATGCAGAGGTCACAAGACCCCTGATCCATGTGTTGTTAGGGGGGGTCAAGTGGGAGTGGGGTGCAGAACAAGCTGAGGCAGTACAACAACCCAAAAGAAGTCTCTCACAAGCCCCTTGTTTAGCTTACCCTGTCAAAAACAAGGAGTTCTTCTTGCAGACAGGGTTCTCGAATACATGCTTGACAGCAGTATTATATAAAAAGCATGACAAGGTCAATAAAGTAATCTCCTATGCAAGCAAGTCTTTATCCTCTGTGGAGGAAAAATTCAATGATTGGTTGAAGGCAATACTGGCAACGGTGTGGACATTGAAGAATTACCGCCCGTTCATACAGGGGGACACATCATAGTGGAGACTCCACACCAGCCTTTGCAATACCTCCAAAGTGACAGAATCCAGGCCGGAAATGTGAGTAATTCCAGAATTACTTCCTGAATTCTGTCAATGCAAGGCTTTCCTGTGGATGTCAGCTATGCCCAAAACAAGAAGAGTCCCCTGCATGATTGTGCCAGAGAAGACTGTCTCGAGGACGAAACTCTTAAAACCCAGGACTACATGGAGGCGTACCTGAATTCCCCGCACAAAGTCTATGAAGAAGACAAGTGCCAGGAAATGCCCACAGTTTATGTGGACAGTTGCTCCTACCATGTTGACAACAGCAGGGAAAAAGAACTGGTGGCTGGCGTTGGGAATGCCTGGGTGAATGATGCCCCGGAACCCTTTGCTGGGTACAAAATCGGTCCCCGCAGTAGTCAGGTGGCAGAGTTGATGGCAGTTCATCAGGCCATCCTCACAGCCATCCAACACAAACTGGTCATAATCACCGATTCAGATTATGTCCAGAATGGGTTCGTGGAGCACCTGGTTAATTGGAAAACCAGAGGCATGCTGTGTGCTAATTACAAACCACTTTAACATGGCAAGCTAATACAAAATATTGATGATCTGGTCACCTCTAATGGGATGACCATCTACTGGAAGAAGACTAAGGGTCATTCCATCATAGAGGGGCCAGACAAAACTGGAAACGATCTAGCTAATCAGCTGGCCAAAATCAGAGCCATCCAGGGGGATCTCCTCAAGATCAAATCCCTGTTGGGGGAAATCCAGGTCACTGCTGTCAGTAGGTCCCAGACAAATGCTCACAATGAACACTCAACTGCCCAGTGGAGTAAGGAGACCGCAGATGCTGATTTAATCATGGCACAAAAAGGGGATCTGATTATTGGGACATTTTATCAACACATTGAGGATCCTGAGAACTTTCCTCTGATGGATACCGAACACATTGGGAAAGAGGACCTCAGGGTGTTGATGAAGTGTCCCAAAATTTTCCGAAACCAAGACGGTTTGTTGGTAAGGAGATCCATCTCTGGTTTTGACCAGTGGGTGGTACTTACCTCATTCTGAAGCCTGATGCTAAGTCACGTCCATGATGCAGCCACAGCCGGTCATCGGGGGTTTCACACTACTCTAGAAATCTTGCGGGAGGTTGCATACTGGCCAGACATGGGGCAGGACCTCGACCAATACTTGAAGGGGTGTCTTGTGTGTGCACGATTTCAGCCAACTTCATTCACACACCGAGCTCCCCTCCAGAAGAGGGGGATGACACTGCCTTGGTCAGATTTACAAGTAGATTTCATCTGGCCATGATTCGCTCCTCTAGGGGGAACAGTAACATGCTTGTTCACCAAATGGGTGGGAAGTCTCACGGCCATAATTTGTAAGGCAGAAACTGCAGCTGCCCAGATGATCAACCACATCTTCTTGCGTTTTGGCATACCCCAAAGGATTGAGTCAGACCGAGGTAGTCACTTCACCAGAGAAGTGATGACAAAGATGTGGGAGATACTTGGGGTAAAAAGGAAACTTCACATTGCATACCACGGTCCTCTAGTGTGGGAGTTGAGAAGTACAATAAAACAATTGTGAGCATTCTAAAAGAAATGGTGGCAGATTCTGGGCCAAGGTGGGACATCTGATTACTGCTTGTCCTGATGGCCATCAGATCTACCCCATCTTCTCCAACCAAGATGTCTCCATTTGAGCTAATAACTGGGTGAAGGATGGTGTTACCTCAGCATCTACTCTATACAACACAAGAGCAGACACTAAAAAACGCCTCCACAACTCATGAATATATTGAAAATCATTTTAGGGGCGTGGCTTGGCAGCCATGGGCTAGGACGCGACTCATGCTGTCTCCTGCCGATCCGGACATGATCCTCTAACTTGCGCATGCCAAACTTGCAGCACGAGTCATTGGAGGTGAATTTTCTGTCGTGGGAATAGGTGCTGCGCGGGAAGAACGTCCTTCTGAGTGAAACGGGACTGTAATGCAGCAATTATGGACAAAATAGCGGTAACGGAGGTGGAACGGGAGAACACCGAAAAGAAAATGGCGGCCGGCCCTGAATAGAACAAAGAGAAAGGAGGCTCGGTACAGAGACGGCCTGTCGGAAGACTGCGAGGAGGAGCCTGTAACGCACTGAAAGTGGACCAAGGACCGAGAAGCCAAGGGGGCAGCAGACCTCGAGGGATCAGAGGAATCGGGTGGCTGGAACAGGCCACAGCTGCAAGTACCGAGGGCCCCCGCAGTGAACAGTGCAGAACGACAGGAGGAATCCAGCTCGGCGCAGCATTGCGCCCAGAGGGGGGAAAATAAATAAAAAAGGTGGATGCGGAGGCAATGATAAAGTGGGCCCCCGACAGGTACACAGGCCGGTGAAGGCACACAGTGAAGAGGGTGGAGGGGGCGCCAGCAGCCCCAAACGAATAAAGGAGGCTGGGCTGAGAGGCGCAGGCAGCGGAGAAGCGTGCTCTGCATCGACTACATTGTTGCAGCGGCTGAGGACAAAGACACTGAAAACCACGGGCTGCAACTGTAGCACAAGGCCTGGTGCGCGGTCGAGAACCGTTCAGCCGATAATCGGAGATTCAATCCGAGGTGCAGTGAAGTGATCCATGTTCAATAATTCTGCAGTGAAACATGGGACGTGGCTAAGAGAGCCATTGGATGTGACATGCTTTTTACGAGGCTCCTGCTGATCGGGATGACAACCAAAAAATGCCCACATTCAGATGAAATCCAAAGCCACTATTCCTGAAAAATGAGCGTGTGAAGCTCTAAGGAAGAACAAGACACAAACATACACTCTGAGAGCAGCGCGGCTCCAGAGATCTGAACCTCGAAGGTCCGTGCCCGGGAAAGTTCGAGTAAGGCTGAATAGAGATGGTGGCCACCCGGGAACAAAGGCACCAAACCAAATGAGGCTAAATCCGAATCCTACAGGACGCTCGCTGGTCATTGCAGGACTCGCGACACACGCAGTAACTGCGGCTCCCTTTTGTCCCGTAAAACGAAATGAGGAAATAGATACCATAATCACATAATGCAGTGAACATTCAGCGCTGGGAGAAAAAGGGGGATAGGAGAGATTGCTCATATCCCCCGCAGAACCCTGAAACACAGACTACGTGGTGATCCTTTAAGGCCTAGGATATTGATACTGAGTGGGTGCCTCCCCCACTGGTGGAACACAGGAGGCGGGCTGCACCACAGCAACGGCTGCAGCGCCATGTCCAGCAAGCCTTCAAGACTAAAAGCAAAGCAACCCACGCTGGACGAATTTGCCAGGACACCGCTGGGACTGGAAAGTGCCAGGAGCAAAGATAAGCCCCCCGCAGGCGGCATGGCTGCCTCGGGCACGAATCAGGAGGTCCTAGCTGCGATTGCAGACTTGAAAGCGGACTTGAAAGCAGCCTGGGAGGCCAAGCTCGAAATAGTGGTATCTGAGCTGAAAACTGCGTTGGACCTTAAGGTCGGGGAAGTACAGGAAGATGTGAATCTACTCCGACAGGACGTGAGGGCTCTGGCGGAGCGCACAGATAACCTTGAGAAAGAGACGAACTCGAACACAGCGGACTGTGCCTCACACAAGTCGGAACTGCATATCCTGGTACAGAAAGTGGGCAATCTGGAGAGTAGGGCGGAGGAAGCGGAAGGACGCGCCCGAAGGAACAACATCCGCATTGTGGGGCTGCCTGAGGGGACGGAGGGCCACAACCCCACGGAGTTTGTGGAAAACATGTTGCTGCAGGAGATACCCGGAGGAGCCCTGTCTCAGGGATTCGCTGTGGAACGTGCGCATAGGACTCTAACGAGGAGGCCGCCGCCGGGCAATCCGCCGAGGCCAGTTATCGCCAAGATCCTTAACTACAGAGACCGAGAGAGGATATTGGAACACTTCCGCAAAGGTGGAACAATTAAGCGGGGGGAGGCAAGCATAACGGCCTACCCAGACTATACCCTGATGGTGCAGCGGAGCCGGATGAACTTCGGGGCGGTCAAAAGAAGACTGACGGAAGTAGGTCATAAATATATGTTACTTTACCCAGCAAAATTGAAAGTTTTTCATAGGAACAAGAATTTGTTTTTTGACACTCCAGAAGATGCCATGGGATGGCTCGACATGCAGGGTTCCCCCCAGGAGCCCGGTATCCAGACGGAAGAAGGAGACGGAAGAGATAAGTAATGAGCACCGAGAACACTGGGAGAGGGAGCGGTTTAAGACTGTGGGACTTGACTATAGTCATTGATATGACCTGTTAGTAGCTGAGACCGGACTAGGTTAGATAATGTGTTGAGCGCACTGAAACTGGTGCTTTTTAAGGAGCATAGTAGACCGAGTCTTAATACCCCCATTTAGTAGTAATTGTTAAGTGGCCGTTAGGGCGACTTCACCCTAGTGAGCTCTGAGTATATTATTCGGGGCTAGATGTGGGGGTGCCTGAGATCCAGGGATGGAGCTGGGCAACAGTTGGGAAGGGTGTTGTGGGGGAAGGGATGGGAGGAGGGAGGGGAGGGAGGTGGGGAGTTTGATATATATATAGTTTTGAAGAGTTTGAGCTTTAGTTTAAACATGAGTCCACACAGCAGGATCGTATGGTTGAATCCGTGTCACGCAGGAGGGTGGGATTTGCTGGAGGTAGAAATGGAGGATGGGAATGAGCTATGGGGGACCTCAAAATAATTACATGGAATGTCAGGGGACTTAACAGCTACCTGAAAAGGAACAAGGTCATGTCGTATTTGAGGAGGCAGAGGATAGACATCGCGCTGCTGCAGGAAACGCACCTGACGCGGGAGAAGATGGAGGTGATTGTTAAGAAATGGAAAGGGGTGGTGGTGGGCGCGACATACTCTGCGTATGCTAGGGGAGTACCAATCTGGGTGGCGCCGCATGTTCCGTTCCAACCATTGCAGGAGTTGGCGGAGACAGATGGGAGGATGGTCATGTTGAGAGGAATGGTGGAGAATAGGGAAATCAGCATTATAAACACATATGCCCCCAATCGGGATACAGCGGCCTACTTTAGGACTCTGAGCGCCAACCTCGGCATGTGTATGGGTAGTGCAGTGATCTGGGGTGGTGATTTTAACTGTGTACTTAATCCCAAAGTAGACAGATCGGATGGCAGGGTTGATAGGCCCTCCCCAGCGGCGAGAGTATTGCAGACACTGTTAGATGATTTTCACCTGGTGGACGTGTGGAGAACCAGATACCCCCAAGACAGGCAGTACTCTCATTATTCCGCCCCTCATCAGCTACATACGAGGCTAGACTATATCTTTGCCACGTCGGATGTGATGGTGGAGGTTGCCCAGGTAGAATATAAGACGAGGGTCCTCTCTGATCACTCGCCATTGGTTCTGGGGTGGGAGTACCACCCCCCGAGGGCAAGGATCCCTACATGGCGCCTCTGTGCTGAGGCGCTCAAGGATCCAGTCTTTAGAGAGGACATGAGAGAGGAGATCGCAAATTACTTTGAGGAGAATACGGGCAGCGTGGACTCGGCGGGTACATTATGGGAAGCCTTCAAGGTAGTGATGCGGGGGGTTGCAATAGCAAAATCAAAGGGCCTGCAAGGTGGGGTTCTAACAGATCTACGACGGACAGAAGAGGAACTACAGGGAATATTGAAGGGTGGATGCGAAGACATGGAGCGAGTACTGGGGCTGCAACAGAAATGCGCGGAACACTGGGAAAGGCTCAGTAACCTTAATTATAAGAAGTACATTGAGAGACAGCATGCAGGTGGGGATAAGACAGGACGGTTGTTAGCGTGGCTATATAAGAGCGAGGCGCCAAGGCCCCCGATTAGATCAATAATGAGGGAAGATGGTAGCGTAGTGGACACCCAAGAGGGTGTCAACGAAGAGTTTGCAGAATATTATAACGCGTTGTATGGAGATGAGATGGGGAGTAGCCGAGAGGAAATATTGGACACATTGGGAGCTATAGGACTACCCATGATAAGCGAGGAGGAAAAGGAGGAGCTAGATGCACCGATCACACTAGAGGAGCTAGAGAAAGTGGTGAGGCAATTACCTACCTGTAAGACCCCAGGGGCGGATGGGTTCCCAAGTGAATTCTACAAGACATACAAGGCAGAGGTGCTCCCCCCGATGT
The DNA here is from genome assembly GCF_040938575.1 of Ambystoma mexicanum. Lineage (NCBI taxonomy): Eukaryota > Metazoa > Chordata > Amphibia > Caudata > Ambystomatidae > Ambystoma > Ambystoma mexicanum. The sequence goes on from NC_090939.1 coordinate 687,547,148, forward strand.
TGGATATGCTCAACGAAGCGTTTGAGGTGGGGCGGTTGCCGGAAACACTCAGAGAGGCGGTCATAATACCGCTCCCTAAGCCTAATAAACCTGCACACAGCTGTGGCTCCTACAGACCTCTCTCAATGTTAAACCAGGACAGTAAGATATTGACAGCGGTCCTGGCGAACAGATTACAGAGAGTGATCAGCAAGCTGATACACCCAGACCAGACGGGCTATGTCCCGAATAGGAACATAACCCATAACCACAGGCGACTCCGACGGGTGATTGAATGGAGTAGTACGGCTGAGGGCGAAATGGCGATCGTGTCATTGGACGCGGTCAAAGCTTTTGACTCGGTCAAATGGCTGTGGTTGTTGGCAGCCTTGGAGACGTATGGCATGGGGCCCGGTTATACGAGGTGGGTGACGATGCTATATAGTGAGCTGCTGGCCAGAGTTAGAACGGGTGCAGTAATATCCGATAGATGGCAATTGAGTAGAGGCACTAGACAGGGGTGTCCCTGGTCCCCGATGCTCTACATATTAGCCCTAGAGCCCCTAGCGATATACCTCAGACAGCAATACGACATGATAGGTATTGAAGTGGGAGGAGAACGACATCTGATCTCCTTATATGCAGATGACTTGTTGCTATACTTAAGATACCCAGAGGAAAATCTTCAGTACATACTGGAGGTGATGGCGAGATATGCAGAACTGTCCGGCATAGCGGTAAACCCCCAAAAATCCAGCATGTTTCCACTAGGCGACTACAAAGGAACCCCTGAGACGAGGTTAACGGTGTTACAAATACTGTGGGAGGTTAGCTCTTTCCGGTATCTGGGGATAGATGTGTATCATACGGTGGAGGAGGAGCATAAGCATAATACCGAGGTGGCACTCAGGAAAATCGAGAAGTGTATGCAGTTTTGGGTTAAGTTGCCCTTAGCTATGATGGGACGGGGTGCAATGCTAAAAATGGTGGTCCTGCCGAGGCTTTTGCATTACTTTAGCAATGTCCCATACATGATACCCAAGAAGTTCTTTGCTAAGCTTAACGGTATGTGTAGGGATTTCTTGTGGCATGGTACCCGGAACAGAGTGGCGCTGTGGAAGCTGCAGAACTTTTACGAAAAAGGGGGGATAAGACTGCCCAATTTTGAGGTGTATTATGTGGCAAGTCAGCTGCAGTATGTGGCTCAGTGGCTTTCGGACGAGGTGACCCCTGAATCTAGGTTGTTTGGACATGACTGTACCCCATTTTACTTGAGGGAAATGATCTGGTTGCCCAGGGCCGAAATGAGAGAGCGCCCCAGGATGATGATGCTTGGGTGGCAGATGTCGCGTAGGGCCTGCCGGATGATGGAGAACCCATTTCCTTGCTCCCCGCAGGTGCCGCTGGTGGCGTTGGCAGGGGAAGACATGCAATTGAGGGCTATACTCAGGACCCATTGGGAATCTGTGGGGCTGGTGACGCTAGGAGATGTCTGGCAGATGGGGGCCATTTTGGATTTTGAGGTCCTGGGGGAGGAGACAGGATTGCATGCGGGCCAATACATTACATACCACAGATTTGTTCAGAGAATTCGGGAGACGTGGCCTGAAACTGTGTTAGGAGAAGAACCAGATGCCATCATAGAAATAATATATGATATATCAGATGGGGGGCATGAGATTTCCAGGCTATATGAGATGGTGATGTCTAAAGTTGGGAAGGATCTGACGCAGCTGAGGCTAGACTGGGAGGCAGAGGTGGGAACCCCGATAGAGGATGGGATGTGGGAACGGGCGCTCGGATACCATAAAAAGGTGTCAAGGAATGCTAGACTTAAACAAATACAACTATATATAACGCACAGAGCATATATGACGCCCTTGAGGATATCCAAGTTTGAAAACGCTGGATGACAAGCATGCCCCAAATGTGACGAGGAGAACGCGGATATGACACATATGTTCTGGTCATGCCCAGTGATTGAGCGTTTCTGGGGTGAAGTGGCACAAAAGTTAGCTGAGAAAGGGGTCACGCTGATGATAGACACAGCTTGGGCTTGCTTGTTGGGAGGGTACCCCAGATCATCAAAACTTAAACATATTACTAAATTGAAAGACCTAGCATATGTGCTTGCCAAACGGAGGATCGTCATGGGTTGGAAGACTTGTCACAAGCCACGGGTGGAGGTATGGTGGAAGGAGGTACAGAAATGGGCAGAGGCAGAAACGATAGTATGGCAAGATTTGAACACTGTAGGGGGGGAAGAAGAGATGGGGACCCTGATGGCATGGAAATCACTCATAGCTGAATTGTTTGGAACAATACAAGATCTGACTGAATCTACAGGAAGCGAGACCCCGTCGCATGCGGCGGACACAGAGAACGATAAACAGATAGGCTCATGATGGGGGGTGGGAGGGGGGAAGCAGTGGCCAAGATTAAGCATTAATATGATTAATTTTTTTTTTTGTAAAATGCACTGCGTATTTGGTTGTATGTTGGTTTCTTTTTTGTTTGATTAAAATTAATACAATTATTCTTTTTAAAAAGAATATGTTGAGAATCTAAGAAAACCCCTTCAACATGCTTTTGCGTACGCTCAGCGGAATCTGGAAAAATCAGCAGAGGGGATGAAGACTCAATGCGACTTAAAAACAACCAAAAAGGAATACCAAGTAGGAGACAGGGTCTACTTGTACAATTTCCAAAGGAACCAGACCAAGGAGCAGAAATGTCTCCCCAGCTGGCACGGACCTTTTGAAATTGTAGATAAAATTTCACCTGTCGCATACATGATCTGCATCCCCAAAGGAGAGCTGACAGAAGAAAAATGGGTCCATATTAATCAGCTAAAGAGTTGTCACCCTAGGCACACTTTGCAGCTGATTGAGGAGCCAAGAGAAAGTCAAATAGAGGAGACATCTGGAGAATGAGAACAAGAAAAAGAAGATCCAGAAGGGGCCAGGTAGGTTCATAGGTATATGTACCTAACAGGGAGTACTTTTCTTCATTATCAGTGCAAAAAGGGTATCACCAAAAATTCTAGTAAACATCCATAATTATCTGTGTCTTGTGAGGGATTATTTGTAGTTCTTTTTTTTTTATCGTTGCGTCTATAGTTTACATGAAACCTTACACAACATTAAACACAATTAAACATATATACAAAACAGTAAAACATTAAAACAAGAGAAATTTCTCAAGATAAGCAAATATAGTATCAATCTAATAACAATTCATATTTTCCATCTCTAAAAGGAGTTATTATTTAAAATACATTATCAAACACAAGTTTCCGTTTCCATTTTTTGCTTATGTGTTAAACATTTTGTTCCATTTCTTCCACAATACACTCCAACATTTTATACAGTGCCAGAATTAAGGAAATACTTGATCCCCACATGAGCCGACTCCAAAATAGATTAACTGACGAGACAAGGTCACTGTCAAATCTACCTTTAAAGCATATTGCACGACTAGTCTCAAAATAAGTGCAAAAAAGCACTAAATGTTTGAGTGTCTCTGTAGCAACCAACAGGGTAATTCATAGAATTTCGCAGAAAAGTGTCGCAAGCGGCTGGCGCAGAGTGTCCGCGTGCGATTGTCTGCGCCAGGCACGTGCGCTAAAACCGATTTCCGCGCACAGCGTATTCATGGATTTTAGGCTCCCAAACCAGCCGTGGCGCAGAGTATCGCAGCGACCCTGCAGCAGCGCCAGTAACGCCCCCAAGAACGCCCTCGCGCAAGGAAAAGCCATCAAGATCGCTAAATCATCGCAAAGGGCTGCGCTAACCCTGAACCAGTTTACAGGGCTGCCAAACAAGGAACGCAAAGCGGGTAACTTGCATATCAGGGGTACGCGTGAAGTTATACACGCGATTAGCCAGGGTACGTGTATTACAGGGGTGCGCGGGAACTTTTACACGCGATTTCAGCAGGGTACGTGTATTTCAGGGGTGCGCGGGAAGTTCCACACGCGAATAGCCTGGGCGCGTGTATTTCAGGGGTGCGCGGGAAGTTCCACACGCGAATAGCCTGGGCGCGTGTATTTCAGGGGTGCGCGGGAAGTTCCACACGCGAATAGCCTGGGCGCGTGTATTTCAGGGGTGCGCGGGAAGTTCCACACGCGAATAGCCTGGGCGCGTGTATTTCAGAGGTGCGCGGGAAGTTCCACACGCGAATAGCCTGGGCGCGTGTATTTCAGGGGTACATGGGAATTATCACACGCGATTTGGCTGGGTACGTGTATTACAGGGGTACACGGGAAGTTTTACACGCGATTCGGATGGGTACGTGTATTACAGGGGTGCCCAGGAATTCTCACATGCGATTTGGCCAGGTAGTGTATTACAGGGGTGCGCGGGAATTGTCACACGCGATTTGGCTTGGTACGTGTATTACAGGGGTGCGTGGGAAGTTACACACGCGATTAGGCTGGGTGGGTCCTCACAGGTGTTCCCTGTACACCCTCGACGGCCCCTGCAGGCAGCCCACAAAACAGGGAACTACCCTGCACACCTGCTCATGTCCCCCTGCACCCCCACCCCCCAGCAGTGCAGGGACAGCCTCCACCAGGCCCCCACCCATGTCTCCCACCACCCCCACCCCCCAGCAGTGCAGGGGCACCCTCCACCAGGCCCCCACTCATGTCTCCCACCACCCCCACCCCCCAGCATCCAGGGGCACTCTCCACCAGGCCCCCACTCATGTCTCCCACCACCCCCACCCCCCAGCAGTGCAGGGGCACCCTCCACCAGGCCCCCACTCATGTCTCCCACCCCCCCACCCCCCAGCAGTGCAGGGGCAGCCTCCACCAGGCCCCCACTCATGTCTACCACCACCCCCACCCCCCAGCCACCAGGGGCACCCTCCACCAGGCCCCCACCCATGTCTCACACCACCCCCACCCCCCAGCCACCATGGGCACCCTCCACCAGGCCCCCACCCATGTCTCCCACTACCCCCACCCCCCAGCCACCATGGGCACCCTCCACCAGGCCCCCACCCATGTCTCCCACCACCCCCACCCCCCAGCAGTGCAGGGGCAGCCTCCACCAGGCCCCCACTCATGTCCCCTATCACCCCCACCCCCCCGCCACCAGGGGCAGCCTCCACCAGGCCCCCACCCATGTCTCCCACCACCCCCACCCCCCAGCCACCAGGGGGACCCTCCACCAGGCTCCCACCCATGTCTCCCACCACCCCCACCCCCCAGCCACCAGGGGCACCCTCCACCAGGCCCCCACCCATGTCTCCCACCACCCCCACGCCCCAGCCACCATGGGCACCCTCCAGCAGGCCCCCACCCATGTCTCCCACCACCCCCACCCCCCAGCCACCATGGGCACCCTCCACCAGGCCCCCACCCATGTCTCCCACCACCCCCACCCCCCAGCAGTGCAGGGGCAGCCTCCACCAGGCCCCCACTCATGTCCCCTATCACCCCCACCCCCCCAGCCACCAGGGGCAGCCTCCACCAGGCCCCCACCCATGTCTCCCACCACCCCCACCCCCCAGCCACCATGGCCACCCTCCACCAGGCCCCCACCCATGTCTCCCACCACCCCCACCCCCCAGCAGTGCAGGGGCAGCCTCCACCAGGCCCCCACTCATGTCCCCTATCACCCCCACCCCCCCGCCACCAGGGGCAGCCTCCACCAGGCCCCCACCCATGTCACCCACCACCCCCACCCCCCCGCCACCAGGGGCAGCCTCCACCAGGCCCCCACCCATGTCTCCCACCACCCCCACCCCCCAGCCACCATGGGCACCCTCCACCAGGCCCCCACCCATGTCTCCCACCACCCCCACCCCCCAGCCACCAGGGGCACCCTCCACCAGGCCCCCACCCATGTCTCCCACCACCCCCACCCCCCAGCCACCAGGGGCACCCTCCACCAGGCCTCCACTCATGTCTCCCACCACCCCCACCCCCCAGCCACCATGGGCAGCCTCCACCAGGCCCCCACCCATGTCTCCCACCACCCCCACACCCCAGCAGTGCAGGGGCAGCCTCCACCAGGCCCCCACTCATGTCTCCCACCACCCCCACCCCCAGCCACCAGGGGCAGCCTCCACCAGGCCCCCACTCATGTCTCCCACCACCCCCACCCCCCAGCCACCATGGGCAGCCTCCACCAGGCCCCCACCCATGTCTCCCACCACCCCCACCCCCCAGCAGTGCAGGGGCAGCCCCCACCAGGCCCCCACTCATGTCTCCCACCACCCACACCCCCCCAGCCACCAGGGGCACCCTCCACCAGACCCCCACTCATGTCTCCCACCACCCCCACCCCCCACCATCCAGGGGCACCCTCCACCAGGCCCCCACTCATGTCTCCCACCACCCCCACCCCCCAGCAGTGCAGGGGCAGCCCCTACCAGGCCCCCACTCATGTCTCCCACCACCCACACCCCCCCAGCCACCAGGGGCACCCTCCACCAGGCCCCCACCCATGTCTCCCACCACCCCCACCCCCCAGTCACCAGGGGCACCCTCCACCAGGCCCCCACTCATGTCTCCCAGCGTGCTAAGTGTATTTCAGGGGTGCGCGGGAAGTTCCACACGCGAATAGCCTGGGCGCATGTATTTCAGGGGTGCGCGGGAAGTTCCACACGCTAATAGCCTGGGCGCGTGTATTTCAGGGGTGCGCGGGAAGTTCCACACGCGAATAGCCTGGGCGCGTGTATTTCAGGGGTGCGCGGGAAGTTCCACACGCGAATAGCCTGGGCGCGTGTATTTCAGGGGTGCGCGGGAATTATCACACGCGATTTGGCTGGGTACGTGTATTACAGGGGTACACGGGAAGTTTTACACGCGATTCGGCTGGGTACGTGTATTACAGGGGTGCGCGGGAATTATCACACGCGATTTGGCTTGGTACGTGTATTACAGGGGTGCGCGGGAAGTTCCACACGTGATTAGGCTGGGTGGGTCCTCACAGGTGTTCCCTGTACACCCTCGACGGCCCCTGCAGGCAGCCCACAAAACAGGGGACTACCCTGCACACCTGCTCATGTCCCCCTGCACCCTCACCCCCCAGCAGTGCAGGGGCAGCCTCCACCAGGCCCCCACCCATGTCTCCCACCACCCCCACCCCCCAGCCACAAGGGGCACCCTCCACCAGGCCCACACTCATGTCTCCCACCACCCCCACCCCCCAGCAGTGCAGGGGCAGCCTCCACCAGGCCCCCACTCATGTCTACCACCACCCCCACCCCCCAGCAGTGCAGGGGCAGCCTCCACCAGGCCCCCACTCATGTCTACCACCACCCCCACCCCCCAGCAGTGCAGGGGCACCCTCCACCAGGCCCCCACTCATGTCTACCACCACCCCCACCCCCCAGCAGTTCAGGGGCAGCAGGCAGTCAGGCAGTAGCAGATGGCAGGTGGGAGCGTGCTCGGGGCTCTGGGGGGCAGTTGTTCGGCCCTCCGGGCAGGAGCGTGGTATTCCGTGTGCTTACGCGTGGCCAGCTTGGTACGGAGTGATTTGGCACGTGAAAATCCTGTCATGATCTCTGCTTCCAAAAGGTCAGGGTTTTCCCAACTCCCTTGGAAGCAGATCCATAACCCAGGTTCCGAGTGCCAACCAGTCCCAATTGGGACCTTTTGGACCCAGTCCTGGCGCCAGTGGCACCAGGCTCATAAATATGCCCAGTCCCAGCGCTGGAAGCGCCGGGCTCATAATGCTTGGGTGGACTTACCTGCAGCGGACCATGCTGCTTACTTGCCTGCCAGTTGAGCCTCTGATCCTCTTCTGTTTGGAACTACTTTTCCTGTTGGGTGGGGCAGGAGCCACTCCCTAAATTCAGAACACTGGAACTCTTCTGGAAAGCAGGAACTCTTTTCTTACCTAGGCGTGGCTGTGGAAGGAGACACCTAAGCACTACAGGAGGCTATTTAAACCACACCCGATGGATGAATCTTGCTTTGCGTTATTCTGCATCCTCTGCAGCAGAACGCTCATCGTGTCTTCTGCATCTGATCCTGGGCCTAAGGAAAAAGGCTTACCATCCTGAATCCAGTCTTCAGCAACACCTATAAAGACAAGAAAGAACAGGTTAGCATTACGGTCTTCAGTGACAGCTCTTCACTTACCTGGTCCATCGGCTGTCACCAACGCCTCGCGCTGCATTCCGGCATCTGAAAGACAAAGGCTTACCTACTCTTCGTGCGCTCCGGAGGTCTTCACACTGCATTCCGGCATCTGAAAGACAAAAGCTTACCAACTCTTCGCACGCTCCGGAGGCCTTCGGCGCTGCATCCCGCATCTGAAAGACAAAACAAGGTGCGTTTAAAGACATTGGGGAACTTTAATACTCACGTGCCATTACTCCTTTCCACATCTAACCCAGTGGGTATTCCGGCACTCTGCAGCCGCTCCGAACTTGTACCTGCAAAATAAAAAGACAGTTAGAGCGCATCGTGAAGCAGGCAACAAGCGCTTACTTACGTGCTTCCAGGCGCTTCTATTCATCACACGGGCTCCATCTTCAACTCACTTCAGCCCGTCATCCGCCATCGCCGGAACCCTGCAAAACAAGAAACATCATTACTAAAGACTTTAAAGACATTAGAACTACTCGAAACTTACCGTTCGTGCAGTAAACGACGGACAGCAGTCCTCTGAAGTCAAGAGGCCTGCTCCCCTTATCCAGTGAAGAAACTGGTTACAGCACCCTGCCCCGAGGCAGATGGAGAGCACGGCGTTCACTTACCTAAGGTGAGAGCGTTAACCTTTGGGGTTCTACAGGAGAAGAGAAAGGGAAGAAGAGAGAGACATTCAATAACCCAGTTCCTTAATCCCATATTTTCTATCTGCAGACATCTTACCCTTCAAGTCAGACATACAGTGCACAGAGGTCCAGCCCAAAGAGCCAGCCGTGTGTTACACATCACCTTTGAAGATACGGTATACGCCCAGTCAAGACCGGCGCCTCTACGGGAATCAGGTGAGCGTTACAGAACGCAAAGCCTACCACAAAACTCCCGTCCAGGCGCTATGGAAACCTCGGATACCGACCAGCTAGCCCAGTTACTTGGGGAACTAAGGGCAGAAGTGCATGCAGCCCGTCAGGAAACGAACGCTGTAAGAAGGGAACTGATTATTTCCAAGGAGCGAACAGATGATCTCGCTAGACAATTGCTACAGTCACAAGCCGGACAGACCCCGTTACCCGCATCTGGGGGAAATCTTCCTTCTACATCCTCTATGAATCCAGTGCAGATCAACCTACCTGGGAATGTACCTCTGGCTCCGCCCGAACGATTTTCTGGTGACCCAAAGAGGTTTGCAGTATTTATCAATCAGTGCCGGTTGCATTTCTTATGCCGGCCAGCAGCCTTTCCAACTGATCAAGCTAAAGTAGCTTTCGTGCTTTCGTACCTTAGTGGCAATGCGGCAGACTGGTCGATCCCTCTAGTAAATCAAGATGATCCGGTCCTCCATGATTTTCAAGCTTTTCAGCTCAGTATGGAAAAACTGTTCGCAAGACATTCACAGGGGCAGGCCTTGGACAATGAGCTTCTTTCGTTGCGACAAGGTAATCAAGACCTTTTGGCTTATATTGCGTCTTTCAACAGACTGATAGTGGAAACTCAATGGCCTGAGGACAAAAGGACTACGCTGTTTTATAGAGGTCTACGTGGAGAGCTCAAAGATGTGTTAGCCCAAGTAGTGAATCCCCCACAAGATTGTTCGGACTATATAGACTTAGTCGTTCAAATAGATCACAGACTGCAGAGCAGGAAGGCCGATCGTTCCAAGTTTGATGCTCGAGTATTTTCCAAACCGCCAACTCCATCCAAAGGAGTAGACTCCGGGGAACCCATGCAAATAGGGGGTCTGAAAGGTCCTCTAACACAAAAGGAGCGGGAAAGGAGAAAACAGTTGCAATTATGCCTCTATTGCGGAAACTCAGGGCACTTTCTTCGAGACTGTCCGGTGAAACCTGCCAAGAAGGCAGTAGGAGCTGCAGTTACCAAAGTTACAAACTCTGAGCAGGGAAACGACCTCGCCCGACAAGAATAGAGGTCTTCTTGCCGAGCGTGAAAACCAGTTCCGTGACCTCGCATTTCGTGATACCTATGGTCCTCATTAGCCCTGATAATCCGGATCGATTACATGCAATTGAAGCTTACGTCGACAGCGGTGCCATCGGCAATTATGTGGATCATGAAATGGTTTTGAGGATGAATCTAACTCTTTGTCCCAAGGCTGTAAAGGACGTCATTACTACGGTGGATGGTACGGAGATAGCCTCCGGGCCAGTAACGCATACCACTCAAGAGGTGACGCTAGTAAGTCAAGATGGACACCATGAGAAGATCGTGTTCGATGTGATCAAGGCCCCTCAGTTTCAGATTATTCTAGGAATACCTTGGTTAGAGAAACACAATCCTCTGATCGATTGGCGAGCAAGAACGGTCCAGTTTCCAGAATGTGTCTCTACTTGTCACCCTCCACCTGGTGTTGCACTGGCAGCAATTTCTTCAGAGACTCCCCAGTTACCTCCCGAATACCTAGAATACCAAGATGTTTTCCGGAAGGATCAGGCTAACTCTCTACCTCCTCATAGGTCTTATGACTGCCAGATAGACCTGATACCTGGATCTACTCCTCCTTGTAGTAGAATGTATGCCCTCACCGAGCCTGAGAACCTTCACCTTCGACAATACCTGGATCAATACCTGGCAAATGGGTTTATTCGTCCTTCCAAGTCCCCTGCTTCTTCAGCTTTGTTCTTCGTTCCAAAAAAGGAAGGAGACCTTAGAACTTGTATAGATTATCGCTCCCTGAACCAGATCACCGTTAAGAATAGATATCCGTTACCTTTGATCCCTGAACTCCTGGACCAAGTCAGAAAAGCATGCATATATACAAAGCTGGATCTTAGAGGAGCTTACCACTTGGTACGAGTAAAAGAGGGCGATGAATGGAAGACGGCCTTCCGCACCAAGTATGGGCTATTTGAATATCAGGTCATGCCCTTCGGACTTTGCAATGCCCAGGCCGCCTTTCAATATTTTATGAACGATGTCCTCAGAGAGCTCATAGATGTGTGTGTTGTTGTTTACATTGACGACATCCTCGTTTATTCTTCATCGGAATCTGAACATCGGAAACACGTGAAAATGGTCCTCGAAAGATTGCGTCAACACAAACTTTTCGCTAAGTTGGAAAAATGTGTTTTCAACGTGACTGAAGTTGAATTCTTGGGATTCATATTATCACCTGGCGGAGTGCGTATGGATTCAAAGAAGGTCGATGCAGTTCTCAAATGGCCATCACCATCCTCCGTAAAAGGTGTGCAAAGCATGTTAGGCTTCGCTAACTTTTACCGCAGGTTTATCCCCGAATTCTCTCGAATAGTCCAGCCCATCACTGCCTTGTTAAAGAAAAACAAACGTTTTGAATGGTCCACCGAGGCGGAACAAGCTTTCCAGGATTTGAAGACTAAATTTATCTCTGCACCAATCTTAAAACACCCTCGCCCCGAACTCCCCTACATCGTGGAAACTGATGCTTCAAGCCTTGCCATGGGGGCAGTTCTATCACAAAAGGACCCGGTAACCAATCAGTTGCATCCCGTGGCATTTTGGTCCCGCAAATTCTCGCCTCCTGAAATCAATTACACGATTACTGACAAGGAACTTCTGGCTATCAAGTCTGCCTTTAAGGCTTGGCGGCATTATCTGCTGGGGGCCCGACACACCGTTACTGTGATTACGGATCACCGAAACCTGCAATATTTGAAAACCGCAAAAGCCCAATCCTCTAGACAACTCCGTTGGGCATTATTCTTTGCCGAGTTTGACTTCATAATTACCTATCGACCTGGTACAAAGAACGGTAAAGCTGATGCCCTTTCTCGGATGGGAGTGGAAGAACACTTGATCAACCCTAAACCTGTACCAATCATTCCCGAACAAAGAATTCTGGGTGTAATCGCCACAGAATCCATAGAGGAAGTTAAGGATAAGGCCAGGCAACTTGTAACTCCAGCAGACATACAGAATTGGCATCTGCAGGGAAAGGACTTTGCAGTAAAGGACAACTTATTGTATTTCCAAGAACGATTATACCTACCCAGCACAGATTTACAGAAAAAAGTAATCTCTTGTTATCACGATTCTTTAATGGAAGGACATCCCGGTATGGCCAAGACCTCAGAAAAGATCAAGCGCTACTTCTGGTGGCCGTCTTGGAAAAAAGATATCAGAGACTTTATAATGTCCTGTGGAGTATGCGCCCAAAACAAGAGTCAAAAGGAAAGACCAGCAGGCCTCTTACGCCCTATTGACATCCCACCTCGCCCTTGGCATACGCTTTCTATGGACTTCATCACCGATCTACCTCCATGCTCCGGATACAATACGATTCTAGTAATCGTGGACTTATTCTCCAAGATGGCGCATTTCATTCCGCTCAAAGGCTTGCTAACAGCAGCAACTCTGGCCCGAGAATTTCTCGAAAACATCGTCCGACTGCACGGTTTTCCTTCGGTTCTAATTTCGGATCGAGGTAGTCAATTTATTTCTCATTTTTGGCGAAGTTGCTGTCGGTCGGCTCAAATTGATGTGAGACTATCGACCAGTCACCACCCTCAGACCGACGGACAAACCGAGAGGACCAATCAAACTCTGGAACAGTATTTACGCTGCATGCTGCAACAAACTGAAAAAACTTGGAAAGACATCCTTTGGATAGCCGAATATGCCTACAATAACTCTGTCCATTCGGGAACTGGGAAAACCCCGTTTTTTCTTTTGTACGGCAGTCACCCTCGAACCTCGGAGTTGGATCCCCTCCAAGATCTTGAAACACCAGCAGTAGACTACCTGCATTCTACAATCACCCAAGCCTTTAAGGAAGCTGTTTCTCACCTTCAAAGGGCTAAAGAACAATGCAAGAAAGGAGCAGATCAACATCGGAAGGAAGCCCCTCAATATCAAGTAGGGGATCAAGTCTGGTTATCCACCAAATATCTACCTCTAAAAGGGCCATGCACATTCAACCCAAGATACCTTGGTCCCTATTCCATCACTACCATAGTAAACCCAGTAGCGGTCAAGTTGGACTTGCCCCCGCACATGAAGATACATCCGGTCTTCCACGTCTCTCTATTAAAACCCGTGCAACCTCAAACCCGACTAACTAAATCTCCAAAACCCATCCTAGTTGATGGAGAACTCGAGTTTGAAGTCAAAAGCATTCTGGACTCCAAGATCTCCAAATCTTAACTATTTTACCTAATTGACTGGAAAGGCTACGGCCCCCAAGAGAGATCCTGGGAACCTGCTGAATATGTCCACGCTCCTCGCCTAATCAAAAGATTTCACCGAACATTTCCTGACAAGCCAAAACCCCCGGAGAAGCCCGGTTTGGGAGGGGCCTTGAGGGGGGGTACTGTCATGATCTCTGCTTCCAAAAGGTCAGGGTTTTCCCAACTCCCTTGGAAGCAGATCCATAACCCAGGTTCCGAGTGCCAACCAGTCCCAATTGGGACCTTTTGGACCCAGTCCTGGCGCCAGTGGCACCAGGCTCATAAATATGCCCAGTCCCAGCGCTGGAAGCGCCGGGCTCATAATGCTTGGGTGGACTTACCTGCAGCAGACTATGCTGCTTACTTGCCTGCCAGTTGAGCCTCTGATCCTCTTCTGTTTGGAACTACTTTTCCTGTTGGGTGGGGCAGGAGCCACTCCCTAAATTCAGAACACTGGAACTCTTCTGGAAAGCAGGAACTCTTTTCTTACCTAGGCGTGGCTGTGGAAGGAGACACCTAAGCACTACAGGAGGCTATTTAAACCACACCCGATGGATGAATCTTGCTTTGCGTTATTCTGCATCCTCTGCAGCAGAACGCTCATCGTGTCTTCTGCATCTGATCCTGGGCCTAAGGAAAAAGGCTTACCATCCTGAATCCAGTCTTCAGCAACACCTATAAAGACAAGAAAGAACAGGTTAGCATTACGGTCTTCAGTGACAGCTCTTCACTTACCTGGTCCATCGGCTGTCACCAACGCCTCGCGCTGCATTCCGGCATCTGAAAGACAAAGGCTTACCTACTCTTCGTGCGCTCCGGAGGTCTTCACACTGCATTCCGGCATCTGAAAGACAAAAGCTTACCAACTCTTCGCACGCTCCGGAGGCCTTCGGCGCTGCATCCCGCATCTGAAAGACAAAACAAGGTGCGTTTAAAGACATTGGGGAACTTTAATACTCACGTGCCATTACTCCTTTCCACATCTAACCCAGTGGGTATTCCGGCACTCTGCAGCCGCTCCGAACTTGTACCTGCAAAATAAAAAGACAGTTAGAGCGCATCGTGAAGCAGGCAACAAGCGCTTACTTACGTGCTTCCAGGCGCTTCTATTCATCACACGGGCTCCATCTTCAACTCACTTCAGCCCGTCATCCGCCATCGCCGGAACCCTGCAAAACAAGAAACATCATTACTAAAGACTTTAAAGACATTAGAACTACTCGAAACTTACCGTTCGTGCAGTAAACGACGGACAGCAGTCCTCTGAAGTCAAGAGGCCTGCTCCCCTTATCCAGTGAAGAAACTGGTTACAGCACCCTGCCCCGAGGCAGATGGAGAGCACGGCGTTCACTTACCTAAGGTGAGAGCGTTAACCTTTGGGGTTCTACAGGAGAAGAGAAAGGGAAGAAGAGAGAGACATTCAATAACCCAGTTCCTTAATCCCATATTTTCTATCTGCAGACATCTTACCCTTCAAGTCAGACATACAGTGCACAGAGGTCCAGCCCAAAGAGCCAGCCGTGTGTTACACATCACCTTTGAAGATACGGTATACGCCCAGTCAAGACCGGCGCCTCTACGGGAATCAGGTGAGCGTTACAATCCTGCACGTCAGCGTGAAAACCGAGGAAAGGCCCTTAGCGCGTAAGCGCGTCAGCACGCATACGCGATTCTATTGGACCAAAGGCCCTCAGCGCGTAAGCGCGTCTGTGACGTGACCCGCACGGGTGTTTCCCACACAGCACGTGATGACAGAGCACACATGGAAAGACTGCACGTCAGAGTGTCATCGCGTGTGATTGGTGGAAATGGCCCTACACGCAGAAGTGACAAAGCGTGTAATTGGTGGAAATGGCCCTAGCGCATACACGCCGCGTAAGTGACGCTGGACGTGTGGGCCTGTATAAAAGGTACGTGTAGAACA
The DNA here is from genome assembly GCF_040938575.1 of Ambystoma mexicanum. NCBI lineage: Eukaryota > Metazoa > Chordata > Amphibia > Caudata > Ambystomatidae > Ambystoma > Ambystoma mexicanum. The sequence goes on from NC_090939.1 coordinate 687,562,317, forward strand.
CCATTTCCTTGTACGTGCTTTTCGTGGAGAGCGAGTGGGTGAATTCTGTACTTCTTGTCGTTTCACACGCGATTTACTTCACGGCGTTTCAAGTTCGTATTCCCTGTTAACTCTGACAGCTTTTTCTCTTTTTTCTCTTTTACTGGTTTACCTGGGCCTGTTCCCTCAAACAGTGTTCCCTTCTACTGTTGTCCTGTCTCCTCAGACAGCGTACAAATCTTCTTTTGGCGGGGGTGTTGCCAACCAAACGCGCTCCTTTTTCACGCTCTTTTACCTGGCAGACGGTGAGTCACGCACGTATCTAACATCTGTGCTTGCCCCGTGTGTAGCCTACCCCTTCAGAGGTCATTCTAGGCTGCGTGTGACACGCATACGTTCATTCTTGTGTTACTGGGTGCCACAGCGTAGTGCAGGTTTTTCTTTCTGCACACGTGGTCTAGGAGGGGTTGCGTGCACGTCATCTCCCTTTTTTGGGGCTCCTGTGCGTAGCGTGACCTGTCATCTTCATCAGGGGTTACAATCAGCCTTGCAAAAGCACTAGGGTACAATTACCATCTGGTACCCAACCCCTTTGACCCCCAATTGCCCAGGACAATATTTTACAGCCACTCCCATACGCACATTAACATCAGTGCCATGGCTGGGAGGCGAGGATTCCGTAAGGGTGGCAAAGGTGGAAGAGCCACAAGTGGTGGCCGTGGTGGATCCGGTAGGGGACGTGGTCGTTACTTGCAGGGTGAGCCTGTCCCCCCATGTGTGGAGGACCAGTCAAGGGCACCCATAACCCCCCCCCTCCCGTTGAGGCTGATGTGGCTGACACCATCCATGCTCAGCCCTTGTTGGACCAGCCCATTGTGGCACCAGACCTGGCTGACTCCATGGCTGACTTCCAGGTCAGCAGGCCTATGACACGTGCGCTGGTGCACGTTGATGTCACCATGCCACGTGCATCTGGGGCAGCAAGGTCATCTGCTGCACCAAGTAGGCAGGGCGGAGAGGCTGCAGGGGCAGCTGCGGCTCCATCCACCCCAGCCCTCACACACCCAGCCCGGACAGTGTCGGTCCTAGTCCATGCTGCTGACATTCCCCCTGACACCATCACACTAGAGCCAATGCCTGCACCAACTCCCATGCTGAGTGTGCAATCCCACACTCCTGATACAGAGTCCACCAGGGCTCCTGCCCCTAGTGTCCAGAGCGGCGCAGGACACTCAGGATCACCACCACCTTCCAAGCGGAAGAGGAAGAGTGCTCGTCCGGCACAGGCTGATGCCCCAGACACGGCTACACAGTCCGGCCCATCCAGGAAGCCCAGCTTCACGGATGACGAACTGAATGCACTTGTCGAGTATGTGTCCGCACATGACAACGAGATGGTCATTGTTGCAGGATCCAAGACCACACCTGCACAACGCCAGGCACACTGGCAGACCGTTGCGGACATCGTAAGTGCCCTTGGAATCGTGAGGCGCGCAGCCAATGATTGCTATAAGCGCTGGAATGACCTAAAGCGCAGGGCAAAGAGTAAGCTGGCCTCAAGTCATGCCGCAACTCTAGTGACTGGAGGTGGGTCTCCAGTAGTAGACATGGAACTCACTCCACATGAGTCAGTCGCTGGGACCTACGTCACGGAGGAACAGATCCAAGGCGTGGGCGATCTGGCTGATTACGAGGCATTGTCCGGTGAGTGCACATGCATGTGTGTGTCATCCATGTGCATGGTGTGTGTGAGGGCTTCTGTTTGTGTGACAGGTGAGAGTGTGTGCGCCTGAGTCGTATGGGTCAGCCATGTGCTTCATGCAATACATCCTGCGCAGCTGCATTTGGCCATAGCAGTATCCCTTCTGCCAATAGTAGACATCTAGCCCAACTGCACGCCAGTTGCCCTTGAAGTGTCACCTTGCCACAACATTGTTGCTTGATTTTTCACTGTTCATTTAGTCAGATTGTTTGCATTCCACCACCATTACTAGGCATGTCGCAGTCCTCTAGTCACATGTCTGACATGGCTATGGTAAAGTGGAGTGACTTTGTTACCTGGATATCATTTGTACAAACATGTCCCTGTGCAATTGCACCATTTCGGACTGGCAGCTCCAGGTGAAGAATCTGACCTGTTTGAATTAGAAAAGCTATTACATGCGGGAACTGGACTGAATGAATAGGTGCTGCCCTCCTCTCCATCTTCACTCAATAGCAATGGTACATGCCATCTGTGTGATGGCATGTTTGTTTCACCTGCCAATCACAGGCCAATGTGTGATGCCACTGGCAGGCAGCATGCAGAAAATGTGTTCATCTTCCATCTTGGTGTCATCAGTGTGTGCCATTTGCCTGCCTTTCATACGCAGTGAGGGTGCATGCATGGGAGGGTTTTAGTCATGTGGGACATGTGTCAAACAAGTACTGTTTCTCTTGCTTCTCAGCCCTCATTGTGTGCCATGGTGCTAATGCCTGTTTCCATTTCTTTGTTTTCATGTCTTTGCAGGGGAAGACGCACCTGATACTGCTGGGGTTGTGGAGATGGTGCAGACCCAGGAGGGGTCCGAGGGCCGACCAACCACCAGTGAGGGACGTGGTGTGGTGGTGGGTGAGAACCCACAACTGCTGCAGGTCGTGCTCTCAAGGGGTGTCTCTGGCTGCACCTCCCCCGAGCTGTACTCAGGTGTTGATTCGGATGAGACCTACGTGCCGTCGCAGGTGAGTGTTCCAGGGAGGGATTCTGTTCTGTCTCACCCACCTGCACAAGGGTCAGAACCCTCAATGGGGATGTCAGTGTTGCCAGCTACGCCTTTGGTGGTTACGGATGCAGGGTCACACTCTGCGACATCTGATCCTGTTCCTGGGCCAGCAGATCAGAGGGGGAATGCAGTCCTGCAGCCTCAGGCAGTGCCGGCACAGCAAGGCGCAGTTCGCCTTGCCCCAGACAGGTGTGGTGCCCGCCGACGTGGTGGCCGTACGCCACCTGGCAATACCGCATGGGAGCAATCCATTTACGGTATGGCAACCCAACAGGCAGCATCATCCGAGATGATGGCTCAGGCCATGGATAGGGTGGCCACTTCCATTGTCCCCCCTGAAAGGCTGATGGAGCGACTAGAGCAGGCAACCGACTCCATCTGCCAGTCACACAGGGAGGACATGTTGGGGTCCAACAGGGACAGGCGGGCGGCACTGGCGACTCTGCAGGAGGCCATCTCCATTGAGTCCCAGGGCCACAGGGAAGCCCTGAGGCAGGAGCTCCTTCACCTCAGGACGACTCTTGTTGAGCTTGAGGCTTCAACACACCAAAGGACAGAACAGCAGCTGGAGCGTCTCACCCGTACGCTCTCAGCTGAGATGCAGGCAACGAGGGCGGAGGTCCGGGCATCCCGTGAGTTGTTGCATGGGGACCTCCGCACACTCATCCTCCAGAACCAGACCTACCACACCCGCATGCTTGCAGCCATGGAGGAGCAGACTAGGGCCTTGCGTGGGCTGCCTCCCATAGTGCAACCACCTCCGGATGCAGCTGCACAGGGTGATAATAGCGACAGCAGTGATACTCCCACAATAGGGTAGCCGTGTGGGCCATGAGCCCATGGAGGTGTTTTATTTTCCCAGGATCCACGCAGGTGGGTTCTGGTGTGCATCCTGTCCTCGGACCTCCTGGGTGGCCTCCCCAACCCCCCCGGGCCCTTCAATGGCCATTTTTTATTTTTTTTTATTTTTATTTTTATTTTCATTTTTATTTATTTTATTCCCAATTTTTTTGGGACGATTTGTTGGCTTCCGTGGTTCCTGTGGGCATACGCTGCATTGTGGCTGGGCACATGCAGGCTTGTAATGTATTTGGCTCAGATGCTTGGGTTTGAGTCACACACACCCCTCCTGCTTCCCGTTTCCATGGGCTTGCAAAGGGTGTGCCCAAGTGACAGTGAATTACACAGTGACGTTGGACTCCCATGAGCTGTGTGGGCAGTCTGTAGTCAATACTGTGTATACATTCCTAGTGCATATTGCTGTTGTGTTGTACACTGCATGTTGCATTGATGTGTAACTCATCTTCTGTGTCTACCTCCCAATTTGCAGGTCCCTTCCTCATGTCTACACAAGGACCTCTAGTCTGGAGATGTGGTCCATGTTGGCAGCAGTGCACCTACAACTCTACATGGCGCCAACACTGCACAGTTGGTAGTGGTGGGAGTGCAGGCATTTCCAGGTGGTGAGACGACTAATATTTAACATTAGTGATGTCATGTTAATGGTAGTACGTGCTCAAGTTTGTTGTTGGTCCGGCATTACTGTGAGCATTTCAGGTGTTGCAAGTATCTAATAGGGACACTGTACATTGTGACACTAGTGTCATGTTGTGGGGATTACTTTGTTTACCTGCAAATAGCATGACATGGCACGGTGTGTGGTGTGGCGGTGCTGGGGTTGGGTTGGCTGACATGGCACTGTCCTCTTGTTGCATTTTGCAAGTGGGTATTCATTTTAGCTGCTTGAATGTGTAACTTCACAAAACTGCATTGGTGGTGTCTGTGTGGGTAGGGATGCACACATTGTGACACTTCCAGGTGAACAATCTCAGGCTGATATGGTTTTCACGGTTCTTTCTCCAGACATTCAGGGTCAGTGTCAGGTTGAGTCATCATTGATTGTCAGATGGAATGTGCCAGGGCAGTGTGCACTCCACAGGGGTGTGATTTCTATGTGAAGTAATTAGCCACTAGCTGTGTACGGGCTGCCTCCCCCCGTGCCCTTTCCCCTCCCATGCGCAGCGGCTGTGCATGTGGTTGGGGATGGGGGGGCACCACCATGTCCACGGCCAGGCCCCGGCGTGTTGCAACGTTGTTCAGGACACATGCTGCCACTATGATCCTGCACACTACTGGGGGAGCGTACAACAGCTGCCCGCCAGAACGGTCAAGGGAGCGAAAGCGTGACTTCAGCACTCCGAATGTGCGCTCCACTATGCCCCGGGTTGTAATGTGGCCTGCGTTATATCTTACCTGGGGTGGCGTGGTGGGGTTCCGAATTGGCGTCATCATGTGGGGGCTGAGAGGGTAGGCACTGTCCCCTGTGGAGGTGGTGATTGGTATTATTGGTGGGGTTGTGACCTTGCTCAGTATCTGACATGCATGCATGTGCAGTGGCATTCATACTCACCAAGCAGCCATGTATCGCCATGCCGCCCAGCTTCTAGGTCCCGGCTTAGGGTGGACATTCGGTAAATGAAGCTGTCGTGGGTGGACCCGGGATAGTTGGCATATACTGAGGTGATGATTCCCTTGGCATTACATACTACCTGCACGTTGATGGAATGCCAGTGCTTGCGGTTCCTATAGATGTGCTCAGATGCCCTGGGGGGACGTAGAGCCACATGGGTGCAGTCGATGGCAACTAGCACTTTGGGGAATTGTGCCACAGCGTAGAAATCCAGGGCAGCAGCATGCCTTTCTGCAGGGGTTCTGGGCAGGTATATGTGCCTGCGGACTGATGGGCATGCAGTGATGATGTTCAAGACCTGGTGTAGGCAGCGTGACTGGGTGGCCTGTGATACACCACCCACAATGGCACTTGTCCGCTGAAATGATCCAGTGGCTAAGAAGTGCAGTACATTGAGGACCTTCTCCAGGGGGCTGAGTGCTTGGGAGCACAGGGTGGGTGATGTTAGGTCATCCTCCCACTCACTCACCAGGTCCAGTATGATGTGTGGTGGAAACCTGTACCTCCCATGCACCTGGTCATCAGGCATCCCGAAAAGGCTGGTTCTGGGTGTGAATATTCTGGCCCTGACTATCCTCCTCCTCCTCCTCCTTTGGTAGGCCACGCCCACTGCTGCTAGGAACGGTATGTTCATCCTGGGTCTGAGCTTGTTATTTTTTTAGCGCGCAAATTAATGCGTCGCGCGTGTTGTAGGCGAGCGTGTGACCCGCGCACCCCTGAAATCCAGTACCCAGTCCAATAGCGTGTGGAAATTCCCGCGCACACCGGGATACAGGTGCGCTGACGTACTTGCGTGTGTAAGTGTCCGCGCACACCTGATATACACGTACATAGGCCAATCGCGTGCACGCGCACTTTTGTCCAATTACACGCGATGACACCCTGACGTGCTGTCCAATTACACGCAATGAGACTCTGCCGTGCTGTCCAATTACACGCGATGACACTCTGACGTGCAGTCTTTCCACGTGTGCTCTGTCATCACGTGCTGTGTGGGAAACACCCGTGCGGGTCACGTCACAGACGCGCTTACGCGCTGAGGGCCTTTGGTCCAATAGATTCGCGTATGCGTGCTGACGCACTTACGCGCTAAGGGCCTTTCCTCGATTTTCACGCTGACGTGCAGGATTTTCACGTGCCAAATCACTCCGTACCAAGCTGGCCACGCGTAAGCACACGGAAGACCACGCTCCTGCCCAGAAGGCCGAACTACTGCCCCCCAGAGCCCCGAGCACGCTCCCACCTGCCATCTGCTGCTGCCTGACTGCCTGCTGCCCACGTGCACTGCCATTTGCTGACTGCACATCAGCCAGGGGTGCTGTTGCTGTGACCACCCCTGCTGGAACCGAAGACTCCCGACTGGAATTCCATCGCTCCACAGCCCAGCCCCAGGACCCAGTTGCCCACCCACTCCTGCCTCTGGGGTTGTCATGTCGGGGCAAACACCATCTGTGACCACTGACAACCCCCGGCCAGAGAGGCAGAGGGGCACCAGCTTCAGTGCCACCGAAGTTGGTGTCCTGGTGGAGCAAGTCCTGGGGCAGTATGATGCCCTCTTCGGAAGTTCCCGCGGCGACAAGGAAGGACGGACTCGGATCTGGACTGACATCGTGACTGCCATCAACGCATAGGGGGTGGCAGTCCGGGACTTACAACATGTCAGTAAGCGCTGGGAGGACTTCAGGTCCAGGACCCTGAACAAGGCCCGGCGCCTCTTGAAGGCAGCGGATGCCAAGGGGCGCCGGGGCCACTTGTCGGAAGAACAGATGGGGGTCCTGGGACGCATATCCCCAGCGCTCCACGTCCAGGTCCTAGAGAAGCAGACCCGTCTGGAGTCGAGCGGTGAGTGTACATGCATCCTGATTGTGAGCAGTGCGTGTGGTGATTATTCGGCATTGTGCCGGTTGCGCATCTGTTTGTATGGGGTCGAGTATGGGTGGGAGTGTACAGGGCCATGGGTCTGACACATGCAAGGGCTGTAATGTGTGAGACATGGATGGTGCGTGTGTGTGTGGGCTTGCATGGCAAATGCAGTTGTGCGTGCACACATGTTTGGATGAATGTGTATGTAAGTAGACATGTCCGTGATGTCAGGCATGTATGTTGTTTTCGGCTGCATGTATGAGCACTGTGTACATGTGCATGTGTGTGTATTTGTCAAGGGTGCAACAGTGATGCAACATGGATGCATGTGACAGCGGTATGTGGAAGCCTGATTGGCAGATGTGACATGGATGCCCGTCTGAACAGTGCAACACTTGGCAGAGGTGTAGACATGCATGCAAGTGTGGTGCTGTGTGTACATGTGTGGTGCACTTCCTGTGTTGCATGTGATGTCTGGCTCCCCTTTGGCTGCTGATGCTGTTGTATGTGTAGGGATGGTGGTGGCAGTTGCGATATGGCTGTGGTATGGCTCATGTGTGCGAGTTGCAATGACATGTGTGTTGGGGATTGTGATGACATGTCTGAGGTTTGCCAATGCCACTCATGTGCAACTGTCATGCGTGTATGTGTCCATTGTACAGTGCCCTGATGCCTGTGTTTTGTTTCTCCCTGTCTGCAGCATCAACTGATGAAGAGGGCGGAGAAGGTGCTGTGGAGCACAGCGGCGGGGATCCGACCGCCAGCCGGAGACGCAAGGCCCGGCTCCCCTCCCGTGTTGTCATCTCGTCGGGGAGTGAGGAGTCCGGTGCTGCATCCCAGGCCGCAGCTGCCGGGAGGAGGTCCAAGAGGCGGAGGTTGCAGTTGGACTCCTCGGCAGCAGAAGGGGCAGCTGGGACCCCACAGGGCCCAACAGGGGAAGATGGCACGGAGTCATCCAGGTTGGTGGGGGGTTTGGTGGAGGAGGGGGCCGTGCAAGCACCAGAGACGGGGTCTGGAGGTGGGGATCCCACTGGTGCTAGTGGTGCAGTGCAGGACCAGGGACAGGAGGCAGCACAGGCGGCCGCGGAGGTGCCTGTGTGCAATCCTGTCCCCGTACCTGTCCCTGCATCATCTTGCACCAGCAGGGATGCCTACGTCCAGACCCGTTTTCAGGCAGGGGATGAGCTGACGTCAACTGGCCTTCCTCTGCCTGCGGACGTGGCCATCCAGGTCCGGGTTGAGCCTGTCCTGGCTGGTGTGGCGTTGCGTCAACGGGCCATGCGAGGTGACCTGCAGTCTTTTCATGGAGAGACTGCACGTCATCTCGAATGGCTCGTTGACCATGTCAGCCTGCTGGGACAGGTCACCCAGGCCGGATTCCTCCATCTGATGGGGCTTGCTCCGACCCCCTCCTCAACTGGACCCCCTACGCGCCAGTCTTCCTCTGTGCCATCTTCCCACCCATCAGTCACCTGGGTGCCCTGTGGAGCTGCCTCTGACGGTGCGGCCAGGCTGGTGGAGGAGGCATCCCTGCCACAGTCGGAAGTCGGAGGTCCAGCAGGGGTGGCCACATCAACAACTGCACCCCAGCCGGCGGAGGATGTGCAGGCAGCAGGAGGCAGTGCACGGGCAGAGGCAGAGCAGCAGCAACATGGTGGGAGACATGAAGGCTCGGGGCTTTCGACATCGGAGGGGCAGGCATCGGCCGGAGGGCAGGGGGACCCAGGACAGAGAGTGTCTTCCGTGTGGCAGCGGTTGGGCCACGCCTTAGGTGCGGAGCGGCGGCGGGCGGAAGAGGCGCGGCTCACAATGGTCAGGGCGGAAAACTCCATGCGGAGGTCCCTGAGGCGGGCCGAGTGCCTCGAGGCAATCCGCAGGGGGTTGGAGGAGGACACGGCGTCGTCCCTGCGGACCCTCGGGGCCATGGAACTGGACCGCCTCCGGGACATCGAACAAGAGTTCGATGATGCCCTGGCCCGGGACACCACGGAGTGAGCCGCTGGACTTGCCCGCCGCCTTTGTATATAGTTCTTTAGTTTTATGTTTCCTTTCTTTCTTATTATGATTTGGAGTCGACGGACACTGCTCCACTTTTTGTATATAGTTGATTTTTAGGTAGGTTTTTTAGTAGGTTTCCTTTGTTCAGTTGGGCTCATGGACCCTTGTTAGTTTTGTACATATTTATTTTTTGCATGGAGATTTTTTTACATTTGACTTTGGACATAATTTTTTTTTTTTCTGATTTGCAGTTTTGTGTTTTTATATGGACATGCAGCTCTTTTTTCTCACATTCACATTGTAGTTAGTTTTCTTTCTTTAGCATTCTTTAATTTTTTCAAATACAATTTTGTTTGCATACTTCACTGTGTGGTATCATCTCATTGGTTTCATGCATGTCATGTTGTGTGTTTTCCCATTCAATTGCAACCATTGTGTGTGACGGACATGGGTTCATTAGCTTGATGAACATTGGGGGTGTAACATGTGATTTCCATTTCCATGTGGGTGAATGGGTTACTTGGTAGGGCTTTTTGGTTGTGGAGGCTGACCATTACGCACATGATTGGGGATTGTGAGGACCTGGTGGGGCCTGCCCATGGTGGCAGGGGGGTGGGGGTGGTGGGAGACATGAGTGGGGGCCTGGTGGAGGCTGCCCCTGCACTGCTGGGGTGTGGGGGTGGTGGGAGACATGAGTGGGGGCTTGGTGGAGGGTGACCCTGGTGGCTGGGGGGTGGGGGTGGTGGGAGACATGAGTGGGGGCCTGGTGGAGGGTGACCCTGGTGGCTGGGGGGTGGGGGTGGTGGGAGACATGAGTGGGGGCCTGGTGGAGGGTGACCCTGGTGGCTGGGGGGTGGGGGTGGTGGGTGCCATGAGTGGGGGCCTGGTGGAGGGTGACCCTGGTGGCTGGGGGGTGGGGGTGGTGGTAGACATGAGTGGGGGCCTGGTGGAGGCTGCCCCTGCACTGCTGGGGTGTGGGGGTGGTGGGAGACATGAGTGGGGGCCTGGTGGAGGGTGACCCTGGTGGCTGGGGGGTGGGGGTGGTGGTAGACATGAGTGGGGGCCTGGTGGAGGCTGCCCCTGCACTGTTGGGGTGTGGGGGTGGTGGGAGACATGAGTGGGGGCCTGGTGGAGGGTGACCCTGGTGGCTGGGGGGTGGGGGTGGTGGGAGACATGAGTGGGGGCCTGGTGGAGGCTGCCCCTGCACTGTTGGGGTGTGGGGGTGGTGGGAGACATGAGTGGGGGCCTGGTGGAGGGTGACCCTGGTGGCTGGGGGGTGGGGGTGGTGGGAGACATGAGTGGGGGCCTGGTGGAGGGTGACCCTGGTGGCTGGGGGGTGGGGGTGGTGGTAGACTTGAGTGGGGGCCTGGTGGAGGCTGCCCCTGCACTGCTGGGGTGTGAGGGTGGTGGGAGACATGAGTGGGGGCCTGGTGGAGGGTGACCCTGGTGGCTGGGGGGTGGGGGTGGTGGGAGACATGAGTGGGGGCCTGGTGGAGGCTGCCCCTGCACTGCTGGGGTGTGGGGGTGGTGGGAGACATGAGTGGGGGCCTGGTGGAGGGTGACCCTGGTGGCTGGGGGGTGGGGGTGGTGGGAGACATGAGTGGGGGCCTGGTGGAGGGTGACCCTGGTGGCTGGGGGGTGGGGGTGGTGGGAGACATGAGTGGGGGCCTGGTGGAGGGTGACCCTGGTGGCTGGGGGGTGGGGGTAGTGGGTGCCATGAGTGGGGGCCTGGTGGAGGGTGACCCTGGTGGCTGGGGGGTGGGGGTGGTGGTAGACATGAGTGGGGGCCTGGTGGAGGCTGCCCCTGCACTGCTGGGGTGTGGGGGTGGTGGGAGACATGAGTGGGGGCCTGGTGGAGGGTGACCCTGGTGGCTGGGGGGTGGGGGTGGTGGGTGACATGAGTGGGGGCCTGCTGGAGTCTGCCCATGGTGGCAGGGGGGTGGGGGTGGTGGGTGACATGAGTGGGGGCCTGGTGGAGGGTGACCCTGGTGGCTGGGGGGTGGGGGTGGTGGGAGACATGAGTGGGGGCCTGCTGAAGTCTGCCCATGGTGGCAGGGGGTTGGGGGTGGTGGGTGACATGAGTGGGGGCCTGGTGGAGGGTGACCCTGGTGGCTGGGGGGAGGGGGTGGTGGGTGACATGAGTGGGGGCCTGGTGGAGGCTGCCCCTGCACTGCTGGGGGGTGGGGGTGGTGGGGGACATGAGTTGGACATGGGTGGGGGCCTGCTGGCAGGTGCCCCACAGTGCTGGGGGGTGGGGGTGGTGGGGGACATGAGTTGGACATGGGTGGGGGCCTGCTGGCAGGTGCCCCACAGTGCTGGGGGGTGGGGGTCGTGGGGGACATGAGTTGGTGTTCATTAGTTCAAGGAGACATGTGCCTTTGCTGGGGGGCATGCCCATGTTGGGTGGGCTGCCTGCGGGACATGACCAGGGATGCAGGGTAGTCCCCTGTGGTGTGGGCTGCCTGCAGGGGCCGTGGAGGGTGTACAGGGAACACCTGGGAGGACCCACACTGTCAAATCACATGTAGGACTCCCCGGCACCCCTGAAATACACGTACCCTGCTGAAATCGCGTGTAAAACTTCCCGCGCACCCCTGAAATACACGCGCCCAGGCTATTCGCGTGTGGAAATTCCCGCGCACCCCTGAAATACACGCGCCCAGGCTATTCGCGTGTGGAACTTCCCGCGCACCCCTGAAATACACGCGCCCAGGCTATTCGCGTGTGGAAATTCCAGCGCACCCCTGAAATACACGCGCACAGGCTATTCGCGTGTGGAAATTCCCGCGCACCCCTGAAATACACGCGCCCAGGCTATTCGCGTGTGGAACTTCCCGCGCACCCCTGAAATACACGCGCCCAGGCTATTCGCGTGTGGAACTTCCCGCGCACCCCTGAAATACACGCGCCCAGGCTATTCGCGTGTAAAACTTCCCGCGCACCCCTGAAATACACGCGCCCAGGCTATTCGCGTGTGGAACTTCCCGCGCACCCCTGAAATACACGCGCCCAGGCTATTCGCGTGTGGAACTTCCCGTGCACCCCTGAAATACACGCGCCCAGGCTATTCGCGTGTGGAACTTCCCGCGCACCCCTGAAATACACGCGCCCAGGCTATTCGCGTGTGGAACTTCTCAGGCACCCCTGGAATACACGTAGCCCGCTCCCCCAGGCCCGATCGCGTGAGAAACTTCACGCGAACCCCTGAAATACACGTAGCCCGCTCCCCCAGGCCCGATCGGGTGAGGAACTTCACGCGAACCCCTGGAATACACGTAGCCCGCTCCCCCAGGCCCGATCGCGTGAATAACTTCACGCGAACCCCTGTGATACACGTAGCCCGCTCCCCCAGGCCCGATCGCGTGAATAACTTCACGCGAACCCCTGTGATACACGTACCCTGCTGAAATCGCGTGTGAGACTTCCCGCGCACCCCGGTATACACGCACACGTATTTTTTGTCAGCGGGTGTCCGTGTTTGTGGGTACCCATTTGCACGTCATTTTTCCTGGAGGGCCACAGTATAGGACATTCATCATGGCAGTATATAGGTGCTATTTGTTGGCGCACCTTTTGGCGCACATTTCTTACAGCCGCAGAGACGCTACCGCCTGCTTTCTTGTGGCGGTCGTGTTTGTGCCTGTGCGCTGGTTTGAGCGTGCGCTTTTTTCCCCTATTCTATTCCATGAATACGTGTTGTAGGCGAGCATGTGGGCGTTCCGCGCACTTGTGCCCTGTACTTCCCCCGTGACGCCCACGTTTTGGCAAGTTGTTCCCCATTCCGAGTGTTACGCCCGTGTTCCGCCTACTTTTGTTGCGTGCGCCGCGCTATGTGCGAATTTCGCTGTGGCCAGTGCGATTTTCGCTGTGACCTGGCGCACGCTGTTAGATGGCCTGTGCGCCAACGTGCGCCGCGCACTTTTTTATCGCACATCCGCTGGTTTTCTCGCGCATGGACTTCCATGAATCGACGTGCGCTGCTTTTCGTGCGATTTTCGCACTTGCACTGCGATTTTCGCTATTCCACTGCGATTCGCACGTTTTTGCCCACTTGCGCCGCGCTAATTATTCCATGAATCGGCCTGCAAGTCTTTACAGAAATGACACCTCGTATACAACAGTCCCCCTCTGTTTCTGGTCTAAAAGACCAGTATCTAGTCCTCTCCAAAGTCGGTATTTGGTTTAGTCTAAAACGCATGTATACCGATCTTAACCTCTCACAAGGAAAGCGTTTGGTATATAAGGGCGGACATTCCCTAGCATGGCCGTGACATGCATATTCCTTATAAGCAGACAGTTCATCAATCTTATTTGCAGCGTCCGCCCAATCGCCCTCAATAAAAGCCTCTTGACCAACCCTGTGCGTTGGATAAGATCCTCATATTTTAGACCCAAAGAATCCAAAATGCAATTCATTTTAGAACTAAATTTCTTAATCGATGGAACCATTTCTGTTCTTACCAACTCGAATAGAAGTTCGTACAATGAATTGTTGGGCGGATCCAGAATTTTTCTATATAACGACAACTGTTTCCATTTGAGTTTGGTTTCCAAGGAAATCAAACATAGCTCGCTTCGAATAATTGTGTTAGGGATAGATCTTGATAAACCTAAACCAAGTAAATCCTTCCACAGTTTCCCTTGTATGGTATTCAGAACAGTACCCATTTTGTGTGTGCAGATATCCAGGCCATACAGGAGTATTGGCTCACATTTAGCCAGATAATAGCACCTAAGGGAAAGAAGTGAAAATTTACACGTTCTTACCTTCAAAAATCCCATTTGTGATTTAAGGTTTTTCACTTTATCCGCAAGGCTTTGTCTCCAGGTATTAAGATTTACTTTGTTAGTTAGGTTATATCCTAAGTAAGTAATGGCCTGAACCTGCTCCACCGGTTGTTCTCCCATAAACCATGTATAGTTTGTTTTCTTAATTTTTTTGTAAATACCAATATTCGTGACTTCGAAGCATTAGGTGCCAAGTTGTTCAGCAAAGCATAGTGGTGAAACAGACAATCTAAGTCCCAGAGGAGTGCGATCCAACAAAATAAAATCGTCGGCAAATGCCATCCATTCAATAGCCAAGGTACCCAATCTAGCTGGTGCAATCAGAGGACCACCCCAAATGCCCTCCACATCACTTACGTACAAGTTAAAAATCAAAGGTGCCAATGAGCAACCCTGCTTCACTCCCACGTAAGTGGGTATAGTCCCTGATAATGTACCCTCCTTGGATAGGCGAACCCTGAGGAATTGGTGTGAAGAAGTGCTAAGAGCTGTACAAGTTTACGAGGGATGTTCATCTTCAGCATCTTTTCCCAGGCTCTCGATCTAATGACCCCATCGAAAGCGTTAGAGAGATCTAACGATGCCAAGAATACATCCCCTGTATTAGATTGGTGAACATAATCTCTTAAACGTGCCAATATCGTACCATTCAAGTTTGTGCCTAGTTCCGCTCTAAAACCAACCTGAAATCTGCTTAGGCAAGAGTTTTCCCTCCCTGCTTGATTAAGGTCTCTTAAAAGTAAAATACCAAAGACCTTATTTGCCGCATCTAAAAGGGCTATCGGTCTATAATTATTAGGATTGAGAATGTCACCCTTTTTAAAAACCAGAACAATGATGCTTTGCACCAACGATTTTGGTATAATGTGGGTCTCGAAGATGGAATCAAAGATAGGTTTTAAAACTTTTGCCCACTGTTCGGGTTCCACCTTCATAGCAAAGGGGGGAATTCCGTCCAGGCCCGGTGCCCCTGACGGCTTAAGTTTATTAATAGCCCAAATGATGTCTTCCCAATCCCAAGGGCAGCCACCCCTTTCCTGGGGTCCCAAAAATGTATCTAATCCTTCAATGAAGGCTGGCGGAAGAGAACATTTTTTAAGATAATTGGCATACCAATCCTCCTCTGAAATGGGGCAGTCTAATTTATCTCTAGCCGGTGTTAACATTGAATTTACTGAAGCCCAAAATTTTACCTCTGTACCCTTACAGAGGTTTTCAGTCATGAGTTGATGGACTTTTAAATAATGATCAATTTTCAGGGATTTAATAAAGTTCTTATGTCTCATGATGATTATCTTTTTTTTTAATCTGGAAAGATTCATATGGGAGGATAAGGTGGGTACGTTTTGCCAAATCCCTTAGTTTGGTACATTTGGATTTGTATATCGCGGAATCCCAGCTAACACTTTTACTATTGGGCAACGTGGGCCTCGCTACCTTAGTGATGCTATACGCACATGCCATGAGTATTTTATTATAATAATGGCTTCCCATTGACAAGGTGCTAGCCTTTTGAGTGGCCAGTTAAAGTACCGAATTCAAAAGGATCGAATGCCAAAGGTGAGAGTCAATTTGACCTAAAACAAAAAGGTCGAATTTTTGTTTTTTAAATATTTTTTGGGGGGTTTCTGTTTTGGAAAAAAAATGGTTTTCACCACAAAAAAGGCACTTTGGGGGGGACCCCAAAAATAAAAATTAAAAAAAATAAAATAAAAAAGTGACCCTTTGGTTTTTGGTCCTTTTGATTCGACCCTTTGGTCATTCGATCCTTTGCATTCGAAACTTTGACCTAGAACCACCGTTTTGTTTCAAGTATGAAGCCTCAGTAAGATGTTTCAGAATAAGAGCATTACATTTTTTAACAGTGTGATAATTCCAAGTGACTGTTCGACCCTGGTTAGATAAATCCAATGCCATATATTCCGGTCTTACTTGTCTCACCTGCGTCTGCAACAAGAATGGGAAGAAAATGGGAGTATGATCACCCAGGCCTGAGTCTAAATGGAGCAAATATCCCTTAATTTGCTTACAGGCATTAGAGACATAGAAAAAATCTATCCTCGAAGTCTTGTCCCCTCTCTTCCAGGTGTATTTGGACAAGTAGTAATTGTCAGCATGGTCCACCAATCCCAAATCCAACGTTTCAAGAAAGTTGTCCCATAAGATCCCTTTCCTAACAGTGGGGCAAATATCATTAGGAATATCACCCCTTTCATTCCACCAGCTCCCCTCAGCACAAGAGGCGTTGAAATCCCCCCCTATCACAATACGATTTCCCAACCCCTTCTCATACCAATCCCCTAAAACCTCTCCCAATATCTCTCCTATGATTTCAAATGGGACTTTCCGCTCGTTCCAATAGAGGTTGAGGAGCAAAATCGAGTCGAATTCACTACCACGCGACAGAACAATACCAAGTAACCATTCACTAGAATAAAACACACTGCAGCAGAATCCCAAATTACAATCCACTGCTACGATCAACCCTCCATTAGGCCTCCCTGTGGTTCCCCTAGTGGCCGAGTGCGAGAAGGTATGAAAACCTTCTATGTGGCGTTTTTCCATCAGCATAGTTTCTTGAAAAAGATAGATACATGGAATTGGGTGAGACCTTTGTTTTTCCAAAACGTTATTCAAATGAATAGAACCAAATGAATTCCACTAAACCATCTCGACAAGAATACTCTTAGGGTCGTCCTGGGACCTGTGGGACCGTTTCCAAAGACGTTAATGCAGGTTTAATCCAAGCCCAATCCTGTCCATAATTTAAAAGATTGGATATCGGGGACATTATGATTTCAGGGTTCATATGTGGTTTGAACTCCGGCTGATTAATATTTTGCATAGCAGTATTGTCGGCTTTAGACAAATCCTTATAAACTAGGAATGTATCCGCCTCATTTGAGTTGGATATGTTAAATAATTGAAACCCCAAGGATTCTAAATATTTTTCCTGAGCCCAAACCATATCAGCTGCCATATCTGAGTGGAAGCTGCTTACCATTCTATGGTTATTGTGTTCGGGGAGAGCTATAGCATCTATATCGTCAGTGGATATCGAACGAAGTAAAGGTATCTTTTTAAATACATTTGCAAGATTAGTTCTATTCAATGTCGCAACCGAGTCCGCCTTATTTTTGTTAATCCAATCTATGATTTTCACAGATTTATTCGTAGGAACATGCTCTTTTGTCCCCTGATAATCGTTTTCGGTCACTACTGGAGTATTTCCACCAATATTTCCCTTGTCATTCGAAATGTTAAGGGCCAATAACATGGTCAAAAGGCTAGGAATGTTGTCAGATAGTACGGGGTTAGGTAGGTTGGAAAAGTTATGTAGGGAAGGTAGGTTCTCAGGGCGAAACCCAATCTCAGAGATACCCCGTGGTTGAGTCTCTCTGGTAGAGGTAATGGTAGACTGCTTTGCCTGGGATCCCCCCTGTGCACATGGGAATATTTCAATGTTGTGCCCCCAGAGAGATTCTAGCATGCTTGGTGCTACAAATGTTCCCAAAAGCAGTGATTTTCATCTGCTTTGTTTGAACACGAACTAGCCCTTCCCTAAAAGGGAAACTTTCCTTAATTTCTCCTCCATTCACTCCTACCACCTGGTTGGGGACTAAGTCAATACTCGCTTTCCCAAATTCAGCGGGATCTAAAGCTTTGTTTTTAAAAGCCCTCTCCTTACCCCCCAAGTCTGTTTCATTGAGAGGAAGGTCTCTAATAGCTTTTAAATTATAGTTCCTACCTATAATTTTTATATTCGGCATATTTTTAGATTTTTTTGTCCTCTTACCCGATTGTTTCATCCTTTTACGTCGTATGACCAACGAATTTGGGTTTTCGCTGATATTATAATTCAAAATATCCTGCGGGACTTCCCCCTCCATATGAATTTTACATACCTCCAATGTATCCGCCTCACTATGTGGAAGAGGTCTTTGTGGATATTTAGTTTTTTGTTTACATTTCCCTCCTTGTTTTTTTGGGGTCAGTTGTATATCAATCAAGTCTTCACTACAGTTGTTCATTTCCACTTCTACATGAATAGTTTCCTCCATCATCCCTCCTTCCCTCTGCTCTTCTATGTTCGTCATAACTTCTAACAATGCTGTAGGACTGTCTGGGACATTTACAATATTCAGGTGATCTTGATCTGCCAGCATCTTTCCATTTTGGCCCAGTGTTTGCTTATTGCTTACTATACCCCCTGAAGAGGAGGCACATTCCCCAGAGAGCATACATTCCGATAAAGTGGTAATTTTTGCATCCATTGTTGACAACCTCAGATTTTGCTCTTCTCTAAACTTTCCCCATCCCAACATCTCATTGTTGGGAAGATCCTGTTTTTTCCTCCCCTCAGTCAGACCTTCTAAAAATGCTAGTCGTTGAAGGCTGATTGTTGCCCCACCAAGGCTCCACCCTACATTTCCCGTGTGTCTGCGAGGGTTTTTAAGGCTAGATTCAAGCTAACGTGGGGGTGTAATGTACTCTACCTTGTCCCCATTGCTAGTTGGAGAATTTCCAAATGTACCACTAACAGTGGGATTTGTATTGTTTTTATCTACCTGAGATTCCACATGTTTAGTATGTAGCGTGTCCACACAATCACCACTTTCCCCACCCTCTGTTTGAGAGGAAACTTCTTTATACAATGAATGGGCAGCATTTATCCCCAACGTTAATATTGTAGGTTCCACTATGGTGGAGGGAACACCAAGTCTAAACTTGCTTACCTTATGTGCACCCTCAGAAAGGCTTCTTCCCTCCTTAGATTTTAGTCCCCCTTTTCCTTGGGGCATATCTCAATCTATAATTTCTTTTAAAAGATCACCCGTTGCATCTGCCATTTGAATAAAAGAGTCATCCATAAGCTCCCCACCCATCTCTTGTTAAGCGTTTATCTGACATAGGGTAGCCCTTTCTCTTGGAGGGGTGTTTGAGTTAAATCCCTTGACCGCATCTAAATAGGTCAACATGCCTGCCTTATTAGCCTGGTTGTTCCCAAAGACAAACACGGAGGGGATGTTGTGTGTAATGGCAGTTTGTTTCTTAGATATCCTATCATTTCTACCTACATGTGTGTGACCCGAGAAGGAATCCGAAAGGGGTCTACCCCTATATTTACTATTTCCTCGGGTGGCCTCGTCCTGAAGGGGAGTAGAAGCGTGAAAGCGAACAACCCTTTGCAAAACATTTGTGCTCTCTTGTAGACATTCGGCGTCTGTAAGTTCACGTGTACTAGCCAATAAAGTACCCCTCCTAAGATCTTTTTCGACAGAAGGGGTGTGGACTTTTTCTAAATATATATCATGTTCATTGTATAGGGGTACAGACTTCTCAAATACAGATGTCTCTCTCTCCATCCTCTTACTAGGTTGGACTAGCTCAAAATTCTCGAACACTTCCATTGTGGGTCCCTCATGTTCTAAACCAACTAGATGTTCCCCATCCTTTCCTCCCCTTGTTTGTTAGTTAATCTGAGATGCTTCTGTCACCTTGGGCTCCCTAATCTCTATCATAACACGACCACTTCTCAGTACTCTTCTCTCCATTTCAGTGAAAGGAAAGGAAGGGGTCTAATAGGTGTACACAGAAAATATCAAGGCCAACACGACGCCCCTGAATAACTTAAGCGTAAATACTAATGAGAACCCTGGTGTCTCCTAAGAACAAAAACTGAAAGGTACTACAAATACGCCTCTGATAAGAGCATTAACACTATAAATAAGATGTGTAAAATACATCAAGTCTACAAAAAATGTGTCCCTTATAATAAGGAAAGATGTTATCCAGCTTCCACCGGGGGAGAGTACCTATTTGCAACCCCCTAAAAGTGAAATAAACAATCACTGGGGAGAGGCAACCTCGCAACCCCTAAGGGTAATATACTTAGGAATAAACAGTAAAGCAACTTCTTCGTAAAACCAGACGTCGTAGCAAATAATCCACAACTCAAATGAAATATGTAATCTAATAAATATTCCTCCTAATTAGAGGTGATACACATTAGTTAAAAGATAAATGCTATAATCTTATAACTCTGTCAATACAAGAAAAGAAGTAAAAAATGTAACCAATAAGTTGATTAAACAGCCCCTGGGGAGAGAAATACTCGCAGCCCCCGATCTAAAATACAAAACGGAAGTCATAAACAAAGTTAAGGAAAGTACACTTGATCAAAAAAGGTCCGTCCCGGGCACACCCGACAGCTTGAGGAGGCGCCTTAGTCCGTCTCTCCCCCCCAAGGACCGGCACCAAATTGATCAATATTTATCTGTAGCAAAAAAAAAAGTCATTAGGTAGCTTCCTAAAACATCAGCGTTGTAGCAGTAGAATCATACAGTGCACATTCTCCAAGGAGATCCCAACCACGCCGAGTTGACAAATGTCTATAAAAGGTCCGCCTCTAAGTCTCTCAAGCTGACTTGCACAAACGACAATTGCAAGCTCTATAATGCAATAATAGACAATGTCAATAGAAGCAAATAACTCACAAGAGGGTTGATTCCCCGACCTTCCCGCCGAACACTGCCAAACACAAGCACTTTTGCCACACTTCTGCTTCGCTATCGCTGCTCACGGATATTTTGTAGAGTGAGTGGGTGCGCGAATGCGTGGGCATGTGCTAAACGCCAAGCAGGATGGGAGAGTGAGTTCACTAAAAAAACCTCTCCTGGAATACAAAACACCTTTGAGTCTGATGCTGCTCTAATGGAGCAGATGTCGGGACGAGTCTCCTCTCGAATGTTTTATGCTCCTCCAATACAGTTCTGTGCAATTCTATGCAGTAAACAACAAGTTTAAATGCTGTTCAAAGACGCCAGCCGATAATCAGGTAGGACACCGCCAAACACAAGCACTTTCACCGCACTTCCGCTTCGCTACCGCTGCTCCCGGATATTTTGTAGCGTGAGTGGGTGCGCGAATGCGTGGGCGTGTGCTAAACGCCAAGCAGGATGGGAGAGTGAGTTCACTAAAAAAAACTCTCCTGGAATACAAAACTCCTTTGAGTCTGATGCTGCTCTAATGGAGCAGATGTCGGGACGAGTCGCCTCTCAAATGTTTTATGCACCTCCAATGCAGTTCTGTGCAATTCTATGCAGTAAACAACAAGTTTAAACGCTGTTCAAAGACACCAGCTGATAATCAGGTAGGACACCGCCAAACACAAGCACTTTCGCCGCACTTCCGCGGCGAAAGTGTACGGTGAACTGTAATGATCGTAATGCATGTGGGTCCTACTGCTGTCAACCTTCCGGCAAGGCAGTCAATGGGAAAATGTTGTAACCGGTTCTGATTTATTCACTAGATCCGTACTGGATCCACCCCTTCATAGACCAAGGAGGACTTCCCCGGGGACCTGGAAAGGAAAGACTGAAGGAAGATCTGGGGGTGTCACTCCATGCTCCAATGAGAGACAATGGGAGGATCGTGGCATACCACTCCCTGATGGAAGAGGGACTCCACCTGATGAACCCCACGTTACCCTACTCTCCCTCAACAAGCAGTTGCAGGAGAGTCGTGGGGGGGGAATTTGTGGGTACATTTACCCACTCAGCATAATTCCCCTCCATAACCAAGCTGCACTTCAGCAGTCACCAACAAAATTGCTGCGCTGGCTCCTTTGAGAACCATTGCCTTGCATTAAAACTGTATTTTTCAGCTATAAAATGATGGCTGCACTGTCTTGCCAAGCACCTATTGGGCAAGATGGAACAGGGAGCACACCTAGAAAGGCTGCCAGTGGGTTTTCTTATGTGCCACAAAGAAGAGAATTGAAAAGCAGCGCTGCTTTGCTGCTAGCTTAGAATTTCCACTTGAAAAAGGAAATATTTTACATTTAAAATGATGCGCCCTGATGCTCCTTTCATCTGTTAAACAATATACAGTTCTGATACAGTGATGGCCCAACTATGCCCAGCCATATGCCAGTTGTGCTTTAGCAAAAGAAAGCATTTCTCACTGAATGATAGACTGTGTCAAGCAAGATCTGGGAAATCACCAGAAACTTCACTCCCAGTCATATGGAAAAACGCTTGACTTTTATGCTACAAAATGTCAAAAATAAACACTTCAAAAGAAACCCTAGATCTCTGTGCATATGTCAATTTCAGTGCCCTGTACCTTGAACAGATTGCTGTGTAAGAGAACCTGACTAGGGCTGCAAACAATGTTTGGAATCCAGAGGGAAGAGAAACCCAAATTTGAAAGGGACATCCCAGCAGAATTCACCATGTGTCAAAATGGGCTTTTGCAAACAAGAAAGATATCTGTTTTAAAAGTGTAACGTTGAATAAGGCCCTGTCCTGGCCTAGAAATGTAAGGGGGGTTTGGTTAAAATATAATATAATGTTTTATTCTAACAGCCTTGCCTTTTGGGCTCAGGAAAACTAAATAAATAAGTAAATAAATGCATTGGCTGTACTGGGGAACCAGCCAAACAGGTTTCCTGCATAGCTTCAAAGGACAATTGTGTGCTGGCAACAGGAGTGGCCTTCCCCCAAAAGGAGCCACATGGATTTCTGGGACACCTATGTTTTACTTTCAGCATCTGGAAGCTCTGAATGGACCAAGAGGATGCATCTCACACGCTCGTCAGACTTGTGTCTGTGCTCCAGCTTGAGACAATAGATTCTGGGACACCTAGGTGTTTCTTTTTGAAGTGACACCTACCATTCACTCAAACTGAGAAACTCCATGAGAGCCGTGGGCTAAACTGACAGTTGGTGGTACCCTGGAAAGACATGGCCATATTTGGAGAACAAAGGGCCAGCCCATCTGGCTTAAAAAACTGTTTTCATTAATAAACTTTAAGACTCTTATTTCGATAACTGGGCAATGCAGTAATGTAAATGTTTTACAATTTAAATGTAATTTTTGTGGCTTAAAAACAGGATATCGTGGCTGTCCATAGCATGTATGGGACAGAAATGCCAGGAAAATGTGAATCATGGGAAAATTAAATATGGTGGAACGTTAAACATTAATGGAAATATGCTCTATGATTATATGGATTTTGGGTGAAGCGGTTACCACTAAAAAGTGTGAAAAATTATTAAAGGGGCGAAACAAAGTCCTACAAACTTGGGAGTTGGACTACCATGTTCTGTCTGAAATATGCAATCTGCCTATGTAATTTGCAAAAGTGCCACAACTGTAAAAAGGACTGATTTATGTCTAAATTTATTTTTGGCAAAAATGACTGTGGGATGGCTTTTTACCTCATAAAACACAACCCCATAAACTGAGTTCCCTCCTTGAGAAGGCGACCAACAAAGGCTAACCTATCTGGTTCTTAGGGGTAGATCTAGCTTAGTTCTGCCCAACAATAAATCCTCTGATGTCACCCGCTTTATAAATAATGGGGGGATGCTCACAAGGGAGACTCGCTTCTGAATTTCCAGTGCCTGCGTATCCAGATATGCCACCTTAACTCTGCAGGTTTCCAGATTCTACTGCCAGGCCAGAGCATAGCTGACCCTATCCAGGCAGGACCATTGATTTAGAAACCCCACTAAAAATCCCAATAACTAGGGGGAAAAGCTGTGGTACCCTTTTGAGAGTACCCTGTGACCAGACCGGCTTTTTGCCCCATTACCTGCATGCTGCTGTGCTGTGACCTGACAGGCCCAGCTGTTTTCTGCTAGGAGAGCCCCGCGGTGACCAGTGATCAGATATTGCCTTGGGTCCAGAAACCCGGTTTGCTGTCCCGAATTCCAAACTCCAGCGCTGATTGTGAGTATTTCCTCATCTCAAAGCAACACATAGCATACCCCATCTTGATACCTTGTCTTTGTCCTGCTGTGTAAGCAATCCCATTAATACCCTGATAACTTGTTTAAAACTGTTTCAATTCTCTGTGCATCCTGTCCGTGATTTCTCAGTATTAGCGCCATTCTCCTATTAATTTCTGTCTTGCATAAATCCTTATTCATATTTTGGATAATTTAATTAATTTCCAGATAAAGAGACACTCAGCGTGAAGGGGTTAAGAAGGCCTATCTAACCTGTTTCATGTGCAGCGCTATCTTACTGATAATCTAGTGTAAGTAAAACTTGTCCTTTCTTTCCAAACTGATTTTCTCTTTTAACTGCTTTATTTTCCCAAAATCGAATCTCCTTCCACATTAAAAAATCTCATCCAGTTATTCATCTAGAGTCACTCTTTCACTTCCATATTATCCCTGTGATGTGCATCCACCCACCAGCCTAAAAACTGCATTCTGATTCTGTGTATTTCACCTGTTTTTAAAAAAAAGTTTTGACATTTAAAACTGCAAAAGAGAAAAATGCAGCTTTTCAACGTGTGATTTTGGCTGCACTGTGTTTTTACTTTCAAGTTGCTTTTTGAACTGTATGCCCTTTGTTGATACCTTGCCTTGTTGTTGCTAATGATATTACATCCCTGATACTGTGATAAATCATATTTACTTCATTTATTCAACCGCACGCAAATTAATTATTTCCCAGTCCGAGTGTCATTTTCTGCAATTGCAAAGGGTTTTAAAATGTTGCCTCTTATTTTGTGAGGGAAGGTTAGATTTAGATTCTGTTTGCTGCATAATATGCCTGACTCCTCGCTGCTCCTTTCTATCCACTCAAAATTATTGACTAATTATCGATTAATTGGGGTTTGAGGGAGCACTGCAGGGGGAAATCTTAACTCGGGTGCCATCTACCCGAACCGCAAAATCACTCCTAGTCATTTGTGCTTTGCATATGTTCTAGTAGAAGGACAAACTAAGTGTATTTCATCATTTATTCTGCAATTATCACCCCATTGGTGCTGCCCAATATTAAATGTGTGTGATCTCATTTGAATTTTAAAATAAATATTGTATTCCCACCTACCGGCCTGGTTCATGATCCATCATGACCCTGGGTATTTGTAAAAGGGGGTGTGAGACGGGTTGGGTGCCAGCTCAATCTGAATTTGTAGAAAATAAAGAAAAAGTATTCTAATTGAGCGCTACATCATAGGCTAAGGGCAAGAGTCCTGGTCCGGTGTGTGACGCTCGATTGGGATCCTTTACAAAGGGTAACATCAACATTATGAATTTTCTTATGTGCCAATACTGGTCTACATTGGTGCAGTCAACATGAGCATGTTTTCTTACTGTGGCATGGATCTTCCTTTTTACTGGTGTACAGGGTAAAGCCAACATGAGCAGTGTTCTTACTTGGCTATACTGGCTTATATCGCTACAACATGTCTGGACATGTTTTCTTGCTGTAACATTGCGTTTGCTACTGGCATTAAGGGTAACCAACATGATGAGTGTTCTCATGTGGTGATACTGGGCTATATTGGTGCCATTAGCATAGACATGTGTTCTTACTGTGGCATGGCAGTTCTTTACTGGCATAATGGGCAACAGGATACATGTATTACATTGGGGCAGGCGGTATGAACATGGTTTCTTACATTTTCATGGCATTTTCTAAAGCCATCAATGATGAAGCCAGCACAATGAGTGTTCTGATGTGGCCATAGTGGCCGACCTTGGTGTACCCAATGTGAACATGTGTTCTTACTGTGGCATGGCATCATGCTGGCCTACATTGGTGCAGCCCGACTGCACATTTTTCCTTACTGAAGTCTGGCATTTTGTTCGGGCAAAGCCAACAGAAGCATGTTCTTACGTGGGGATACTGACATATTTTGGCCTTGCCAGCATGGACCTTTATTTAATAGTATCAGTACTGGCTTTATGGGTAAAACAAATGAGTATGTTCTTATATGAGAATACTGTCATACAATAGTGCAGCCAGCATAGACATATATGAATAGAGCCAGCATGGACATTTTCTTTATACTGGCATATGTATTGTGGGCAAATGTATCATGAACATGTGTTATAAAATGCTCATCTGCACTGTTGGGGACTTGGTATCTATTGTATTTTTCGTTATTAAGCTACAAAACTTATTGGAAATTTGGCAGCTTTTTACCCAATTGTTAAAAAAGTGTGCTATACAATGCACCCTTTTAACCCATTACTTTAAAAATGTTCTTAGTTAAGAATATATCTGCTGACCCCTTGGTTGGTTGGTTCGGCCTCCCTCAGTACACTCAGTTGCTACAGCATATTCATGGTAAACATTCACACCCCTCCAATTTAAGAATTCTCCAGCCACCACTGCTATAATGTTTGACTCATGTAGCATTCCTCTATTTTCAACCTATAGATTGTAGAGTTCTTAAAGTACTCTGTAACTTGAATCCTGTGAATTGAGGACTGCAGAGACTTGAACTGGGACACAGTTGTTTTGTCGAACTCAAGTCAGAATTTAAAATTCTCACATGGCCACCTAAAAGTACAGCGAAGGAAAGGGAATGGTGTTGTATTATTCAGAACCACATACAAACCACAGAAGGTGCTAGACTTCCCATAAACATATACGGTATACAGTACAGTGCATCACCCTTTCTCCTGTAGTATTCAGTACATCACACCCACAGGAATTACTCTTCCTGGTGCTCATCCTCTTATGCGTGTGTGCTATATGCCCATGTGTTAGTAGGTTTCAGAGCAAATGATGGAACTTCTGATATCTACAAGCTATTTCTGAATTGTGTAAATGGTGTACTAAGCAGTGAAATGATTGGCGCTCACCCTTTCATTTTTCAATTCTACCAAATGCATTAAGGGACTTGGAGTCTGAAAAAAATTAAATGATATAAAATGTAAAAATTCAGCTAGATGGAACCACCACAGCCAAGAGGCTGACTGCTCCCCAAAAAAAAATAATAATAAGCTTTGGTCATCGCTGGATGTCTGAACTTCTGGCCGGGCATCCCCTTGTTCTTGATGAAAAATGATGCTTTGTACAACTGATCAGAATAATTTTAATAATTTGTTTTAACTGTAAGGTATTATCGGCGTATAAAGAAAAGTAATTGAAGGTGAGTCAGCTGGGCTCTCGTGTTTTCCTCTCTTTTCCAAGTCGAGCAGGCAAACCTCTGCACTACAAATGTTATGATCACTGAGTCAATACAAGTGTACATAGGTTAAGCACATCATGCTTTCACCGTGTACTCCCATGCGCTCAGAGCCATCTTTGGAATGCAATTCAGTGCTTGTACCACAGAACAGTGGATAATGCAATGGCCCTCATTACGACCCTGGCGGAAAGTGACTGACCGGACCGCCACAGCGTAAATAGCGTTTCCGCCATTGCACGATGGAGCAAAGTGCGGCCCATTCCGACCCATCGGGCACGAGCACCACGGCATGGCGGAAGTGCAAAGTCCGCGATGGCGGAAATGACCCCAAAACGGCCCACACCGCCGCCGTACGGCGCCCTAGGTGCAATACCGCCACCCATCTTAGCGGACACCGCAGTGAGCGCCAACCGGAAAGTACGGTGACCGGAAATATACGGAAACGGAAGTAAAAACATGGGCCCGGAACGGGAAACATCCCGCCGTACACCTATAAAACCACAAAATCCACACAACCACTAAAAACACTACCCTGAGACACACCCCAACCCGTCATCCACCCTAGCGAAACCAAGAAAAATGGGAAAAGTAGCGAAGAAAGCGTGCGACCGCAAGCGGCAGGTCCACTTCTCCCGTGAGGAAC
Organism: Ambystoma mexicanum; assembly: GCF_040938575.1. NCBI lineage: Eukaryota > Metazoa > Chordata > Amphibia > Caudata > Ambystomatidae > Ambystoma > Ambystoma mexicanum. Next base: position 687,589,769 of record NC_090939.1, read on the forward strand.
TCACCGTGCTAACAGAGACCCTCCAGGAGAATGCCGCCGCCGTCTTCTCCACGCAAATTACCAGGACGGCACTTGCGAACAAGAAGGCCATATGGGCTCTGGTGGCACAGCGGGTAAGTGCGGTGGGGACCGCACCCCGCAACCCACAGCAATGCAGAAAGCGATGGGACGACCTGCGGATACGCGTCCGTAGCATACCTTCTGCCAACCGCAACATTGCCACAGCTACCGGGGGAGGATCGGAATCACCCATCAAGTTGACCCCCTGGGAAGAAATCTGTGCCTCCACCATTGGAATGGAGAGTATAGAGGGAGTCGGAGGGATGGAGAAAGGAGTGCAGACATCCGAAGAATCAGGTAGGTGGGCCAAATAAAACAATGCTAAATCCACAATGTCCAATCATGTGAAGTACCATGTGTCCACATAGTGCAACAGAAACACATGGCCAGGAGAACGTCCACACACATTGGCCTGATAGCGCACTTTAAAACTCACAATAAATACATAAATAATTAAAAACCCCAAAAACACCCACTACACGTGCAGCAGGCACACCCTAACTGCAGGCTGCCAAACAACTGCACCCTCACTCCACACACAAATGAAAGCACCTCCAAGGCCCCGACCCAAATCACCCTCAGGTACCACCCCAATGCATGTGATACATTGCCATTCCAATTCCCACAGACCCATTAATAACGCTCGCCCTCCTTTACTCCACCACAGGGTCCGATCCAAACGACGAGCTTCAGGACACCCCTACCAGCACACCTGCAAAGAGGGCCAAGACCAACGGCCAAAGACCCTCCACCTCAGCTGCACGCATCAAGACACGGCAGCAGCACAAATCAGGTGGCAGCACAGAGGAGGGAACATCAACAGGCACCCCAGCAGCCAGCATGCCCACAACAGCAGCACCACAGGTCCCCCCAATGGATGCCACAGAAGGCACTGCCTCTGGTGGCAGCAGCACCATAGGTGACACCCCATTAATGGCAGCATGCTCCGACACAGAAGACGGGGATGTCGAAGTCAGATCCATCCATGACCTGTCCCAATCCCCCTGTCTGTCCCATCCCGTACACCATGAGGATACCACGCAGGGGCACCCACAAGACGACGACTGGCCATCCCCCACAAGCCCTGTGGCAGGGCAACATGAGGCGAACAGCCACTCTGTGACACCACCGCAAATGGCCATGGCCCAGCAGAGGCAACAGTCCCTCGACCAGTTAATCGTGCAACAGCAGCAACTGGCCACGCTCCTCAAGGACCATGCCGATGAATGTGGGGGCACTAAGGCAGACATAGAAACATCAACTGAGACACTTAGGGCAGAAATGGAGAGAAGTACAGAGACACTAAGGGCACAAATGGAGAGTAGCACCGAGAGCCTGAGAGTCCAAATGGAGAGTAGCACCGAGAGCCTGAGAGTCCAAATGGAGAGAAGCACCGAGAGCCTGAGAGTCCAAATGGAGAGAAGCACCGAGAGCCTGAGGGGGGAACTGCATGCGACGTCCAAAGACGTATGTGCCGAACTTGCCGCAGTGCGCCGTGTGCTCACTGAGCTCTCACAAACCCTTAGGGACATGCATGGACGTGAGCAGGCAGAGACATCATCCGTTGCAAGTTCCGTCCAGGGCAGCCCCCAACGTAGATCTGGGAGGAACCTGCGCTCCACAGGCAGGGGTGCCCCTGATACCCGCAGAGGGGGCTTGCAATAGCGACTGCCCACTGACAATGAGCATCTTTGGACACTGGTGTTCGGGGGGGAGGTAGGAGGGTGGAGGGGGTGTGTTGGGCTCACTTGGGTGGCGGGTCGATAGGGTGTTTGACATGATATCACATATGCCATAAACAATGCACGATCAACCAATGAGATGTGTGGACAATGATCTTTGTGTACTAGGCCATCATAGGCGTACAGTCCATATTGTGCATGTACCAGACACACACAGTGCCACGAGTCCCGTGTCCATGTATCAGCCACCAGGCGTGAGTGCTAGAAGCATGCATCAATGAGATGCTGACGAATGTCACGGCCCCCCTGTGCCTCGCAGACTCCTTGAGGTGCTGCCACATCCCCACCCTCATCATGACCATCTTCAGGTGCTTGCAGTTCTGCGTCAGGGGGCATGGGCACATTTCTACGTACGCACATGTTGTGTAGCATGACACATGCCATCACCATCTTTGCAACCTTCTCATGGCGGTACAGGAGTGCCCCGCCAGACCTGCTGAGGCAGCGGAAACGAGTCTTCAGTAGGCCGAATGCCTGTTCAATGACTACACGGGTACGTGAGTGGGCATGGTTGTAGTCCTCCTCATGCTGGTCCCGTGGGTTCCGGACTGGTGTGAGGAGCCATCTCTTCAGTGGATATCCAGCATCACCTGTATGTGGACGATAAACGAATTATGTGGAATGCCATTGCTACGTACGCACCCCCCCCCCTTCCTGCCAGGTCATTGCCGCATCACATACCCCACATCATCATGCATGAAATGAGACTCACCGAGTAGCCAGGATCTGTTCCCTGCGTGTCGCTCCATGTAGCGTGGTATTGTAGAGTTCCTCAAGACCATAGAATCATGGGTTGATCCAGGGAATCGGGCACAACAATGTGTAATGATCCTGTTGGAGTCACACACCATTTGTACATTCAGAGAATGAAATTGTTTTCGGTTGCGGTACTGGGCCTCCATGGCATGTGGGACGACCAATTCCACATGGGTGCAGTCGATGGCACCAAGGCAACCCGGTATGCCGGCAAGTGCATGGAATCCCACTTTTGTGTTGGTAATTTCCTGCTCCGAGCGTGGTAGAGAGATGTAGTCGTCTGCGTGCTGCAGGAGGGCATCGAGCACTTGCAATAGTGTCCGTGAGAACAGTGGCTGAGAAATGCCATGCAACTGTCCGACTGTGTGCTGGTAGGTGCCTGTGGCCAGGAAGTGGAGTACAGACACCACCTTCAGTAGGGGTGGGATGGCGGTTGGGCTATCTATCATGCTGACAAGGTCAGCCTGTGTCATGTCCACAATGGCGGCTATGGTGTCCCGGTCCAAACGGTAAAGGGTGTGGATCTGCTCATCAGTGAGGTTGAACGGATGTGCTCGGAGGCGTGGGATTGCGGGCTGCCTGCGTGGTGGTAGTGGCTGTGCTGGCGGCCCTTGCTGGCCCTGCCTTGCCCTCCTCCTCCTCCTGCGTCTCCTCCGTGCGGCCGGTTGTAGTTGGTGTTCGTCTTCTTCTTGGAGTTGGAGTACTTGCAGTGCTATCAGGTCCCCCAGGGCCAACATCGCGAGTCCTGCCGGTAGCATTTCGGAGTGGGTGTGGTTGTGGGAGGAGACTGGGTGTGCAATTTATGTGTTTTCAGGCTGTATGGCCTCCACCTGTGGTGATTCATTCCACCTGTGCAAACTGCTCTCCCCTTTGGCCGAGCACGTCCCGCACACAACGCTGCAATTCGAGGAATGGCATCTTGCTATTACAATCATGTATTTGTACCCGATGGCCGTGTAACATTGGTTGATATGTTCATTCGGCTATGGTCCCATTGTTTCACATACAATCTTTGCAGTCGCGAACAGACTTGTGAAGGGTCAGTGGAACGTAGTACTCGAGTAACGGTGGACCCTCATGCATCACTGTACCGAGTTGCAACGACGGGCGGGGCGTCCCATTTGTGAGTGAAGGCAGTTGCCATTTTCACACACAGCCGCACTAGATGGATTAATTTGTGATTTCAAGCGGCCACAGATGCCTTTTCGCCGTGATGTTGCAAATGAGGAATTCGAAGGGCGGCGCTTTCGGTTATCAGCTAGCGGCGAGGAGATGCCCACAGGTCTGACTGCAAATATAACGTTCTATTGTTCAATGTCCTTGGGACAGGGGCCATGGCGAGGATGCAATGATTGATATGAATAGTTTGGGATGTGCAATACCGAAGTGGACGGTGAGGCCGGACGTTCCCAAATACATGTTACTTCACAACACTGGAATAACGGGCTGGGGCACAGTGGATTTTGCAGGCTGCATAACGCACAGACTCAATGGAAATTTCACATGTTATGTGAGTATGGAAACAGGCGTTTTCATTACGGGATGAGGGAATGATGTATGGATGCATGGACAGATGATTTGATACAGAGTTTGCCATGTACAGGGCTTCTTGGAATCTATCCGCCTCCCCTGCGCTATGTGATGCAGGGCTGCCATAGTGGGACCATCGTCTATCTGGCCTTGTTGAGCCCTCCCTGTCTCGACGCGCCTTCAGACACTTGTGTCCATGCACGTTACCAATCCCATCTGATGGATTCTGTTTTCACAGACGCATGCACAGGTACACTCGTTTGTGATGGTGTTTACACCTCGATATAGATAGTTATGAGTCGCAAGTGGTTTTGGGGTGGTGATGATCCTTTGGAGTGGGCTAGCATGCATATGGCTGTGGATTTAGTGTGATCATTGAAGTGAGTTGTTCGAATGTAGTTCTAATGGCCATTCTGTTCTTTTTCTTTTCTTTTGGTTGACAGGTATCTCCTCCCCTTTTGCCACTGCCATCTGTATGCCACTCCTGCAGATGGCTTTTACTCCCGACACCTGCTGCTTCGTGTTAATCAGTGGAGCAGCATTACGATCTTATGGGACGATCGCCAATGGGCCACATGCCCTTACGCAGTACTAGTGGCTCGGAGCAACATTTCGGCCTTTCAGCTGGACTAGTGCCTCCCCATTGGGACGGCCCTGCGGTTCTGTGCGCTTCCATGTTGCCTTTTCGTACGTGAATGTGGCTCTGTGTACCATGAAGGAACAGGGCGTCACACAAGAAGTAGCTGGTCATTTCTTGCGGATGCAGCCCACAATGGTGAAATGTGTTTTGGAGTTCATGGCCTAATGGCTGTATGGGCTTGGTGATTTTGTTGTGCATTAAATTTCTATTCTGATATGGGCCGTGTAGCGTTCTTCTTTGCAAGTGATGTGGCATATTCCTATTTGCGGAGCGATGTATTGTGAGGAGATCTGCATTGGGTTCCAGCTTCGGAGTATAGTTGCGTGGTACTGTGCTGGGCGCGTTTGCCTACGAAGCCCAGTGAGGTCAGGGATGAGGGCTGCCAATATGACTGTTTGAATGATGTCATGCTCAGGGGCGGGGGATTAGGTTTTGTGTAACAGATGCCGGTCAGCCAGGTGGACTGGTGGAATGATGTGATTTTCGGAATATTGCTGGTCACAGGTGCCTGTGTTTGCGTGCGTTTCTTGGTGGGGGACTGGGGTCATGTCCATTGGAATGGCTTCTGTATTCGTGCCATCTGTGCCCTGCAGCTCCCATTGGCCCCTCTTGAGATTCTTTTGTTCGTTGGCATGCATGGGTGACTTGTACATTTCACTGGTTGCATTGTGACTTCATTGCACCTACGGGGAGTTGTACTATGTGGGCAGGGAGCGGTGTACAGGCACTCAGTGGGGCCGTTTACGGTTGATTCGCGATGCCGTACTTCTCACCATGGCGGAATGGTACTTTCCGCCGTGCTTGATGGCGTTAGGTACATGTCCGCTAGGGTCGGAATTCGCGTACCCTTGCGCCATGGTGGTATTTACGGTTTGGCATGGCGCGCGCGCGTACTTGGTGCAGTTAGCGTTGGCGTTCACTACGGTGTCGCTAATGGCATCGTACTTTGCGGTGACGGGTCATAGTCGCACCGAGCGCTATTCGATGGCGGTATTGCATTTCCGCCATCGTTTTTCGATTTCCGCCAGGGTCGTAATGAGGCCCAATGAGTTGACTATAACGAAAATCTTGCTCATGTGCAGGACAGGATGATTTGCGACTAGCGCCACATTAAGGGGAGCAGGGAAAAGCAGTTAGTTTGTCTTTAGGGCTATTAGGGAGGGAGAAAAAAGAAATGTCTGAGGCCGCTTGCCAAGACAAAGTGTATCTTGGTAAATGGAGCATCTGGTGTCACTTGTTATTGCAAATGTTGATGAAAAGTAAAGCAGGCTATCCCTTAAAGGTACCTTTCTGTATGATCTGCATGGTCATGACGTGGTTCATTGTTGGTTATGTCAGTTACCATACCATACTGGTGCACATACTTGATGAAAATTCTGAGCCACAATTTTCGAGGCTTAGGAGTCACATTTAAAAAACATTTTAGGAGAAGCCAGGAACCCAGGATCTGGATTCGTAAACATTGTCAATTTACAGTTCATGAGGTAAAGTAGGGTCCTACTCCCCTCCCTCATCACCTTCCTTAAATCCGAGGTTCATCCTCGTCATCAGAACCTTTTCAAGACTTCAAGCTTCATTCTCCTAACTGGGAAGGGCACCCATAAACTCCTCCCATTCTGGGACCTAAGCGATCCATCCCCTCCCACCTAACTTTCTGTTTTTCTCTATGTCGCAGAACAACATATTTTGGTGGATTTCTATGATGGAGACAAGCTCTATAATTGGCATCACATGACATCCAGGTCTTCATCACCTTCCCTAAAAGGTGCAGGCATCTCACTGCCTCAAGAAGTCCTTCCTGCCCTAAATAACACCATAGCACATCTCGAAGCAAATCTGGGGCAAAGCATAAGAGGTCTGCTTTTCCTAGGCTGCACAGAACCAAGACGTAACTAAGAGTGCTTATTGTTTCACCCATTGCAGAGACCCTGCAAGAGCATGAAAGTGGTCAGCCCGCTCCAGGGTTGCATGATAACAGACTCTGAATCCATGTTTGCTACATCTCAAAGGATGCTAGGTCGCTGCTGGTCCACCATACCAGGGAAACGCTGGAACTTACAGAAAAAGAGATGCATCCATTAGTCTACCAATGGGGCTTCCTTAGCAGATATGGCATCATGGTGGAATCACAGGTGCCAATCAAAAAATCATCAGAGAGTGTGATGAATCAAAGGTGTTCCTCCCTTCTCCCCAAGGGGGTGCATCCCCCTTTGAGGCTAGGCAGGTGAGCCCACTCAACAAGTCCCTCTCTAGAGGTCTGGACAAGTGGGACCTCACTGGGAGAGACTCCCCCTTAGAGAACAAGGACTCCCATTCCTGTGAGGAACTCCCTAAGCCACACAGCCTAGCAGCGTACATGGACTAATTGCCACAAAGACTATTGTACTATATACCTGTTTGGCTGAAGGTAATACTGGAACTTACCACCACAAACAAGGAAATAAGAATATCTCTTTAAGAGGTCATGCATACTTAACAGGGACAAGTGAAGGAATTTGGAGCAGCGGAGTGTCCAACGCCGGAGAACCTCCCTGACAAGAGCATGCCTGGAGGAGGCAGACCGGAGAACAGTCGTCGAGCCTGCAACTTTCAAAGAGCAGCTGAATGTCTGAGGGAGATGGTGGAGACCTGGAATATCTAACAACGGGAGAACCATTGTACTGAAATCTGAGTCCTGCTGCAGGTGGTGGCAAGACCACCTCTCTACCGTGGTGGGCAGGGAGCCCAACCAAACACACAGTGACCATCCGAGAAGGTAACTGAAAGCATCAGCAGCTTCCAATCAGTAAAGCCTGTGTACGGCATAAGGGAAGCCGAGAACGGGCAACCAACGAGCACGTAGAACGAAAGAGTCAATGGTGACGTGTGCAGCTTTCCAATCGCCCACTCCGCATATGGCAAGACAGCCGAAGATGAGGACAAGGAGAAGAGCACCTGAGCAAACGCAAGAGCCTGCAAATGTCCCCAGCCTGAAGAGAGGTAATCGGGAGGACGGGAGATGCAGGAGGTCGCTGGGACAACGGAAGATGAGAAAAGGAGCTTGTCTCAGTACTCACAAAGTGTTACTTGATATAAACCTACGTAATTGGGATTGTATAAAGCTGAGAAGGAGGGAATTGAATAATGCTAGATGGGAAGTATATGAAGGTTCCAAACTAGAACCTAAGAACAAAGGGAAAATTCTGATGGGGCAACAATTTTTCTAGATCTAGAGTCATAGGCACTCTTGCATTTTATGCACATGGTGAACCATATTCTGGGCCACTGGAGAAAGAATTCTATGAACTAAGGTCAGTTGATTCCAGTTTACATCAACATAAGAGAGAGTCTCAAATGGTTGTTGGTTGGTTGATTCAGAGCCTTCAGAAGGCAGTATCAATGAACCCAGGTCAACTGGTACTTGAAACAACAGATGCCTGTCACCTAGGGTGGCTAACAACCACTGACCAGCGTTAGGCCCAAGTGAGGGCGTGCCACATGCAGAGATCCAGATCTTTCAACTAGAAACAATTTTCAGCAATTGCTGAAATTTGCATCAGAAATACAGGGGAGGAGGGAGGGTAGTCGAGAGCCTAAACAAGATGGGTGCTTGGAAGAGAGGCTCCTGTCAAGAAGATGAACAATCGATGGAATGGAACGCTTTGGGTTCCACGGATACAGCTGGCTGGTAGGGGCTCCCTACATAGAGCAGCCACCAGCTTATTGCTCCACCGACCACCTTTTCAGAACCGGCTGCAGACCCGTAGCGAGCACTGCAGTAATGAGATGAGGCATACCAAGACTGAAGGGAAGGTGAGGCAGACGGATATAGACGTAGACATGGTATTGCGGTAAGGTGCATGCTTGAAGTGGACCGAATTAACCCTGCAGTTGCTGTTGCTGATCCGGTGCCTGCAGAAGTGCAATCCCCGGACGTGGTTGTGGCAAGGCACCAGGTGCAAGAGGACATCAAATAGGTGCCTGCAAATGAAAGAGCGGTGGCGTCCAACCAGGGGGCTGTGAATGGCTGAGTTTGATTGGCAGCATCGATAAGCAGCAACCCACAGGGGGCCCACTGAAGAGACATGCCAGGGGAGGTGGTGATTGATGCAGACAGCACACGTTGCAGAGTGTGAGCCCAAGGGGAGTGCACCGTACAACACCTGCCAGCAGGACAAAGCCCCAACAGATGTTGAGGTGCTGACCACTAGAGACAAGTTTGAAAACATAGCAGGCCCCTCGGAGTAGGCCAAGCTAAACCGCAAAAGGAGCCAGGCTTTAAAAGACATCTGAGGGCCCAGGGGTGAGCTTCACAGACAAAAATGAAAGCACGCTATAAACGTGTTTAAATGAATCACTACCCAAGCTCATGTACCTGGCCCAAATGATCCCGATATCACCCCCAATTCCATGATACAAGATCTTGACACGTCAGAAGATTCATCGGGAGGTACAAGAAGCCTGAGTGAGCAGTAAGTTACTACAGGCATGCAAAGGAGATGGACGGCTAACCCTCCCAGAATGGAGAGCATGCCATTCAGCATCACAAATGTGTTGGGTCAAGAGATGGCAGAATAAAGAAGATCTGTCCAGTAGGCAAAAGGCCTAAGTGGCAGTGATGCAGCCATTCAAACCACAGGATATTTTAACCCTACCACCAGCAGAAATCCCCAAACACATCTTAACTCACCTGTTATTGGGACTTACACTTAAGACCTGGCACCTAGACTTGAAACATGCAGGTGTGGATGTTAAGAGCTTCCCACCATGGCTGAACATCTCAGCGGCACTGAAGCTACAACCCAGTAGACAGATAGGATTCAGGAGCAAAGCAATATCTGACAATGCACAAATCCAGACCTTTACACAGATTATTCACCCAGAGCCTTTTTATAGGTTCAAGCCTCATCACGAGTTTGGCGGTAACCCTTAAATCTGGCGGTAGTGCCATTACCGCCGGATTTAAGGGTCTGCCAAATCAGGGCTCAGCTCTGAGCTGGGGGGAAACCCGCCGAAATTTCGCGCTCATACCGCCGGCGGGAAATCCGCCGGCGGTATGAGCACGAAATTTCCCCATTGAGCCCAATGGGCAATGGGGCATTCCCGAATGGGCTCAATGGGGAATGGGGAATTCCGAATCTGCCAAACCCATGTTCCGGCGCTAATAGCGCTAGTGGGTTTGCCGGTAGGGCAGATAGCGCCAGCGCTATTAGCGCCGGCATTACCGCCCAACTCATGATGAGGCCCACAGTATCCAAAATGAATTTGTTGGTGTGAATGTTATTGGAAGTGTGAGTTGTTGTTTAACAGCAGAAACCTCTAGATCTCGTAATTACAAAATGTATTATTGTACCTTCTAGCACTTTGATACTCTTGCTAGAGGAAAACCACTTTTCTTAATAAGTATTTCATTCTCTTTCTTCAACTTACCCAATTTGCTCATATGCTTGGGTACTAAAGAACTTTAAGTAGTTATTTCAAACTATATTTCCCATCAGGCAAAGGCTTCTCATTTTGTTGGCGAAGCATGTTAATGCTGATGCGTTTGCAGGCCGTTTTTCGCCGGGTTCACCCCCGGTCATGTGCAGCGCCATTACCGGCTGCTGTTCCAGTGTTGAGTTTATACACAAAGATATTGCTGTTTTACCCTGACTCTGATTTTGTAGGGCTTGATTTTATTTCCTCAATTCCTGCTTGGACACAGCTCTATGTCTGAGGTTCTTACACTCCTGACAAATTGCGCAACTCTAGAACGACTATCCCTACCTTTCTCACACAACATGGCTATGGAATTTAACTCGCAGACTGTCATGTCTGACCAAAATGCCTCGCAGCAGAAAGATATTGTCTATGCCAGTGAGCCTTATGAGGCATCCAATTCAGAGGTTTCAAAAGGGGCGGCGGACCGTTCATCACAGATTAGAGAAACCAAACAAGATGGAATTTTGACCGAGCAAGCTGAAACTAATCAGGACAAAAATCCTGTTATGTATGTTGCTTCGGTCACTCATGAGGTCATAGTCACAAACTTTCCCAGCACCATGGTATCAACACTCAAGCTTGGAAAATTGCTGCAACCCCACATGTCTAAAACCAGTGTCACGGATGCTCGCGATAAGAGGAACATAGCTCCATGAGGCAGCCCACATGGCAGCCTCCCAAGCCACCGCCGTTGGTTATAACATGTTTAAGTCCTTAGGTCAGACTGGTCCGGGCAGAGAGGGGGAGAAGTCCTCCTTATTGTTAAAGAACATTTGGACTGGCAACCATTTAATACGATAAATATTGAGGGCTGTGAAATCTTGTTCATAAAAATGAATGTTAATCAGAACTCATCAATGGGTATTCTTTCCTTGTATAAACCTCCCAATCATATACCACAGTTTGAAGAACACCTCCCTGCCATCCTCAATGACATCACTAGGCCCCAGTCACCAGTGCTTGTGTTAGGTGACCTAAATCTCTGAGCAGAGGACAAGCAGGACACTCAAGCATCATCACTACTCACAGTCATTGGCTACACTCAACTAGTGAAGGAGCAAACACATAAAGATGGACACTGATTGGGTGTTGATCCATAATATCCCTATTGTTTCCATAACTACATTGTTATGTCCATGGTCAGACCATGCAATGGTCAATTCATCAGCAGTGTTACCATTAAAACCGTCTAGGCTGGGCAAACTACACAGAATACGGTAAAATTACCAGGTTACTCACTGTAGTGACCACCATACTCCTAGTCCATAGTCCCCTTTCCTCCATACTTATGGGACATCTCTCCGTCCTGTTGGACGGGACCGGAGCACTTTCATAAAAAGCATCCAAATATTTTTCAAAAATGTGTCCTTCCTCTCTTTCCTGCGCGGGGCCTGGCACGCGGCCGTAACCCCGCCCGCCTTGGCTCCGCCCCATGCATCGCCCATCAGTCCTTTTCTATCGCAGGGTCCAAGACCCATTAGCAATAACAGAGGAACCTTATTAGAGGGGACGGCGGGCTGGTGTATGGAGGAAAGGGGACTATGGACTAGGAGTAAGGTGGTCACTACGGTGAGTAACCTGGTAATACTCCTACGTCCCGTCCCCTTTCCTTCATACTTATGGGAGATTCCCAAGCACTCCTTACAGGAACTATGAGTGGATGGAAATACCCATTACTGAAACAGGTTCTTCAGCACAGCCTGGCCGAACTGAGCGTCAGCCCTAGAGCTCATATCGAGGCAGTAATGCTTACAGAAAGCAGACGGGGAGGCCCAAGTAGCCGCTCTAGTGATGGACTCCCAGGGGACATACTTCTGAAAAGCAACCGCAGCTGCCTTGCCTCGCACCTGATATGCATGGATACCCTTAGGAGGTTTCAGCTTTTGGACGGTGAAAGATTCCGTGATACAGGCAGCAATCCAACTGGAAATGGATGCCTTAGACGCCGGCCTGCCATGGGGTTTACCGAAGGTCACAAACAGTTGGGAAGAACTCCGAAGCCCGGCAGTCCTGTCCAGGTAGAACTTAAGAGCTCTTCGGACATCCAGGCAGTGTAGAACCCTTTCCGCCTCCGAGGCAGGGTTCGGAAAAAAGACCGGAAGGGAAATCGACTGATTCAGATGGAATTCGGTCACTACCTTTGGTAGGAAAGTTGGGTTCGTCCGAAGGACTACCTTGTCCTTGTGAAAGACCAAGAAAGGATGCCCCACCGACAATGCCTGGAGCTCACTCACTCTCCTCGCTGACGTAACGGCTACCAGAAAGGAAACTTTCCAGGACACGTACTTGAGGTCAACTGTAGCCATTGGCTTAAAAGGTTTATGGCACAGCGCAGTCAGGACTACATTTAGGTCCCAAGGAGGGTGCAGACTACGAACCGGAGGGTAGAGTCGTGTCAAACCAGCAAAATGTCTCTTCACCACCGGGTTAGTTAACTAATAAGAACACCGGTCTGTAGAGAGGTAGGCGGAAATCGCTAAGAGATAAGTCCTGCAGGACAAGACATGAACCCCTGACTCTGCTAGGGAGGAGACAAAGGATAGCACCGTGTCAATCGTCCCCACCCTCGGGTCCAATTCTTTCTCCAAACACCAATGACAGAACCTGAGCCATTTACTCTTGTATTGGGATCTGGTCGAGGGTTTCCTGGCTGCCTGGATAATGCGCATGTTATCCGCAGACAAACCCAAAGGCTCTAGAGCCGTGACCTCAGGCACCATGCCGCCAAGTTGAGCGATTGTGGGGAGGGGTGCCACATCTGCTGTTCCCCTTGGTGAAGAAGATCGGGAGTCACTGGTAACCTGATCGGCGGACACACCGACAGGTGTTGAAGTTCTGAGAACCAAAACCTGGCCGGCCACCACGGAGCTATCAGTAGAAGAGAACAGTTGACAGAACTCTTCAACTTCCAAATTGCTTGATGAACCAGAGGAAGAGGCGCGAAGGCGTTAGCTCTCATGTTGTGCCATGGGATCTCGAGTGCGTCCCCAAGAGAGGAGGCTCCCAGCCCCCCTCTGGAGGCGTACTGAGGAAGCTTCTTGTTTACCGCAGTGGCAAAGAGGTCCACCTCCGGTGTGCCCCAATGCGAAAAAATCCATAATAGGATCTCCGCCTTCAACTCCCACTCGTAGCTGACCACTGTCTGCTGGCTGAGGGCATCCGCGGTGACATTCAGCCGGCCCGGGATGTGCACTGCAAGCAGCCAGACCCCATGAAGCACGGCCCACTCCAAAATATGGATGGACAGATCCACGAGAGGGGGAGACTTCGTTCCCCCTTGCTTGTTTATGTAGTACATTGACACTGCATTGTCCGTTCTTATGCGGACCACCTTGTTGACAATGAGAGGTCTGAATGCCTTGAGCGCCAGAAAAATCGCCAGAAGCTCCAATTGATTTATGTGCAGGAGCTTGTCCTGAGGTGACCAGAGGTCCGAGACCTGAAGAAGATCTAACGTCGCACCCCACGCGAAAAGGGAGGAGTCTGTCGTGATTGTCACCATGGGGCTTGGGTCCTGGAACCCGACGCCCACTGACAGGTTGCTGAGAGAAGACCACCAGTCCAGGTCCACTCTCATGGAATCCGGAATCATTATCCGTTTGGAATCCGGGTCCACAGCCTGACGCCAGGAACTCCGAAGAGCCATCTGGGTCCGTCTCATTTTGAGACGAGCAAGAGGAAGAGCCAGCACACACGAGGCCATGAGGCCCAGAAGCCTCTGGAACCACCAGGCTGACATGCTCTCCGACTGTGTAAACATCTGACACGTGGCCAACAGATCTGCCATTCTGTCCCCGGTCAGATACACCCGGCAGTCTATCGTGTTCCAACGAAAACCCAGGAAAGTCAGGTCCTGTGAGACCGTCATAGAGGATTTCCGCCAGTTCACCGACAGCCCAAGATGGAACAGGAGCTGAAGGAGAGACTGGAGGTTGCCCGCTGCTGCCAACGGGCAAGGGTTGCGTAGGAGCCAGTCGTCCAAATAGGGATACACATTGATACCCTGGAGACGAAGATGGGCCGCGATCACCGACATCATCTTCGTGAAGACACGCAAGGCCAAAAGGAAGCACCCGAAACTGGAAGTGCTCCTCTCTCAAAGAGAAACGGAGGTATCTCCTGTGTGGGTTCCAAATCAGGATATGCATGTACGCATCCTGAAGATTCACCACGCTGAGCCAATCGCCCGCCTGCAACGAGGAGCGAATCTGGCCGGGCGTGATCATCTTGAATTTCTCTTGGGGTAGGGAAAGATTGAACTGGGAAAGGTCTAGGATGGTGCGCAGGCCAGCCTGGTTGGGTTTGGGCACGGTAAACAGCCGGGAGTAGAAGCCCTCCCCTCGTTCCCCAAGGGGAACGGTTTCCACAGCTCTGAGGAGCAGAAGTTTCTGAACCTCGGCCTTGAGGGAGGGTGAGCCCGACAGCTGAAAAGGAGGGCTGAGGGGTGGGGTAAGGGGTAAAGGTAAGCAGAAGCCCGCTTGAGCGACTGACAAGACCCATCTGTCTTCTGTGATGGTGTGCCACGCCTCCCAATGAGACGCAATGCGTCCTCCCACCGGGGTCTCGTGCGAGCGCGGAAAACCCTCATTTGGCAGGTTTATCGGTGGCAGTGCCACCTGAGCCTGATGAGGAGGCTGAGGAGCGGGAGAAATACTGCGTACGCTGTTGTCTACGGCGGTTATTCCCCGCAGGAGTACCCACTCTGCGATTTTTGCGGTCGAGGAAGCCCCTAAAACCAGAGGAAGGTCGACCTTGCGACAACGGCCTTTGAGTCTTGAAGGGAGCTTTAATCAGAACAGACAATGATTTGGCCATCTGAATGCTGTCTTTGGTTTTGGTGAGCTCTACATCAGTAGAAGAGTGAAAAAGCTCCTTACCATCAAATGGAAGGTCCAGAACCTTGTCTTGCACCTCCTTCGAGAACTTAGTGGCATGTAGCCATGCTTGCCGCGAGGTATCAACCCCTAGCATCAGACCCCGAGCCGAGGTGTCTACGTGATGAGCCGCAGCCTCCAGGAGATCCTGGGCCAAGACCCTGGCATCGGAAAGGCCTCCTCTGAAATCCTCCAGCTTCTCGACCGGAATGTGCTCCTCAAACTCCGACAGACCTCTCCACATCCGCATGTTAGCTCCCGCCAAAATCAATTCTGCATTGGCCTGCCTGAGCTGCAAGGCCGAATTGGCAAAGATTTTCCTCCCTAGGGAGTCAAGGAGCTTGTCCTCCTTTCCCAAGACCTGAGTCGCCGTCGCGGAGGAGGAAACTGCAGGTCTGGATTGCAACGTGGCTGCAGCCACCACTGTGGAGGAGGGAGGCGGACAAGGCGACAAGGCCACTTCTTCCGAGGAATGTAGCCTGTACCTCGCGTCAATCTTTTTTTTTACAAAAAGTCCCAAGTGTGGCTTTTCCCAAACTCTTTGGACCTCGGCCAGAACGTCCTTCTGCAAAAACAGGCCGGTACGCTCCAAAGGAGACAAGGTGAACGCCCCAGAAAGCACGCCCTCCTGCGGAGCAGTTGCCTCGGGCACCGGAACATTTAAGAAGCTCATCATGTCCAGTATCCGGTCATGGAAAGCTCTGGTAGAGCGGGGCAGGTCCTCGTTGTCCTGATCGCCTTGAGGGTCATCTGACAGGTCCGGCTCCAGCTGAGCCGAGTCAGGCACTGCCTTGTCTACTGGGGACAATGGTGGCACAGGCGGAAGCGCAGGGGGAGGCACCATGGGCAAGGGAGGCGCCGGCGGAACCACCGACAGGACGGGTGGAGCCGGAGGCGCAGGTGGACATATCTCCTTGAAAACCCCCTTGAAATATTCCCTCATGGGGTCGGTGCGCATAAGCGCTTGAAATTTACCGAAAAAGGCGTCCTCAGGAGATTGTTTCGGAACCTGAGGAGGCCTCTCACAAGGTGGACAAATCCAGGGACGCAACGGGGAAGGGTGCCACACCGGCCCCTCCGCCGACGTATCCACATAAATCAAGGGTGCAGCCCCCGCGGGCAACGAAACATTGTGCGGAAGAGGCATCCGGGCGTTCCAATCATAAACCGGCTGGTAAGGATGCGCACAAGGGACCTTAGGTTCACCCGAAGGACCGAACCCTACACCAGGGGCCGATGGCGTAGTTGTAGGGGTAGTACCTAAAATGGCTGCCGTGGTCGTGGCGGGAACGGGCGCCATTTTGTCCTCATCTGAGGGGAACTGCGGCACGTGATGAAGTGAGGCAGGGGTCCCCGTCGATGGATCAGGGGTCTTAATTTTAGCCTTAACGTAAGGAACCTCGGCAGAGCCGGTACTATGAGGCCTGGAATGTTTCTGTGACATACCAACTGCCAACTGAGCCTTTGAAGGAAGAGCCTCAGCACTGCCGGTAAAAGAAGAAACTTTCTTCTTTGCCCCCTCAACAGATCTGGTGTCACCACAAGAGCGGGAACGGTATGCTGTCACCGACAGGGCCTTGCCCGGCCCCTCAGAAATGTTGGTAGCCTTAGCCTCTGTACGAGGGACCTCGGACCTTCGGCCCGGTAGAAGCCTTATCGGCATGGGTCTCGAACATCCGTTCGGTAACCTCAAGCCCAGCCAAGACCTCGGGGCGTACCCCGGTTTTGTTTTTGAGGGAAGCCGAAAGAGCGGCCTCAGAGCAAGCTCCGGTACCTCACGGCTCAGTAGAACTGGGTCTACACACAGCCCCCACAGGAGGGGCTTCGGAGTGTACTCCAGTGATCACAGGCCCCTTACGGAGACCCTCGGAGAAAACTCCGGTAGAATTATTAGGCCCGACAGGCACCTCAGGGCGAACCCCGATAACAGAGCGATCAACGCCCCTCCCGGCTCGAGAGGAACCCGGGAAGGTATCCCCCGGCTGGGGTGCTCTGAAAATTAAAGAACTTACCGGGCGTTTTTTCTTCTCGTCGATGAACACCTGAAAATGAGAAGGAAGAGTCCATCCGAACACCTCCTCCCACCGCTCCAACCGACGTTGAAGTGCCCGGACCGAAAGGGTAAAAACAGGAGTCCCAATGGTGTTCCGGACCCAAACACTCTAAACAAAGAGGATGGGGATCCGCCCTCGTGAAGCGACAGTGACACGATGAACAGTCTGGAAAATCTAGTTTAAAAGACATAGACAGACTAGTAAACGAACGCTAGCGAGAGCCAGAGAGGGAAAAAAGGGAAGAAAATCTTCCGAGGATGCAAGTGCATCCGGCCCCGATCGTGCGGAGAAAAGGACTGATGGGCGATGCGCGGGGGGGAGCCAAGGGGGGGCGGGGTTACGGCCACGTGCCGGGCCCCGCGCAGGAAAGAGAGGAGGGACACATTTTTGAAAAAAATGTGGATGCTTTTTACAAAAGTGCTGCGGTCCTGTCCCACAGGACGGCGAGAAGTCCCATAAGTATGGAGGAAAGGGGACGGGACGTAGGAGTAAGTAGGATTTTTAAGCATGCCACGGCATCTGCCTTTTTCACAACTCATTCAGCCAAGCTAGATCCTCTGGAGTCCATTGATGATCTGACTGTCCTAGAAGGAACAAGTTACTTACCTGTAACTGTTGTTCTCCAGCATGGGTCTGGCATGGATTCATATGCTCATGAATATTCCCCGTCGTCAGGCTGGGAATCCTCGGTAAAGAAAAAACCAGTATCAGTTTCGTTTCTGATCTGTCTTTCGTAGTAATAACCAATCACTGGTCTCTGCGTCATACTGACCACAGCCAATGACTGTCCTCTACCTAAGCACCGCCTCTGGCAGCCATCTTCAGATTTGGAAGCACGTGAAGTGGCAGTATGACCAAGTGAAGAGCCGCAGAGGGGTAGGCGGGAGGGTTCGCATGTGAATCCATGCCAGACCCATGCTGGAGAACAACAGTTACAGGTAAGTAACTTGTTCCTTCTCCAGCATGGGGTCTGGCGTGGATTCACATGCTCATGAATAAAGAATACATAGCAGTACACACATGCACAACCACGGGAGGTGGCAAAGGCTCAACATTAAGCATTACATCAAACTCAACATTAAGCATCTTACCTCCTCACCAGGCTCACCTCAGGCGAACAGGTTGCGCAGCACTGCTTGGCCGACCCTGGACTCCTCCCTGGAATCCCGATCGACGCAGTAGAATTTCGTGAAGGTGTGCGTCGACCTCCACGTAGCAGCCCTGCATATGTCCAGCAGGGGCACACCAGAAAGGAACGCCGTGGTAGCTGCGATCGCTCTGGTGGAATGGGCTCTCGGACGGCCAGGCAGCGGTCGGTTTGCCAACCGATGACAGTACATGATACAGCCGGAGAGCCATCTGGAAATGGAAGCCTTCGAGAGAGCCTTCCCCTGATTGACAGGTCCAAAGTTCACAAAGAGTTGTGACGTCTTCCGAAAACACTTCGTGCGGTCCACGTAGAACTTCAGCGCTCTAGCCACATCCAGCGAGTGCAAAGTCCTCTCAGCCGGCGACGAAGGCGACGGGAAGAACACAGGCAATAACAAGGGTTCTTTGAGATGGAAGTCCGACGGTACCTTGGGCATGAAGGAGGGGTGCGTCCTGAGCACTACCCTCGTGTCGTGAAAAGTCAAGTACGGGGCCTTGCAGGAAAGGGCCTGGATCTCTCCCACCCGTCGTGCGGAGGTGATGGCCACAAGAAACGCTGTTTTCCACGACAGAAACTTCAACGGGCCGAGTGCAGAGGCTCGAACGGAGGTCCCATGAGCTTGGTCAGCACCACGTTGAGCTCCCACGCCGGGGCCGGAGCCTTCACCGGCGGGTACGATCTGAACAGTCCCTTCATGAACTCTTTCACCAGACGATGAGACCACAAGGACGTCCGGCCCGTGGTTTTGGTGTATCGGGAGATCGCAGCAAGATGAATCTTGATGGACGCGTGTGCCAGTCCAGCTTTGGCCAGCGTCAGCAGGTACGGCAGTACCTGGGAAGCTGTAATCCGTAGAGGGTTAATCTTCTGTGCGTGGCACCAGACAGAGAACCTCTTCCATTTGTGTCCGTAGCATTTAAGAGTCGAGGACGCCCTGGCCTTTGCAAGAACCTCTCTGCAGTCGGCCGGTATGTCGTATCCTCCAAACTCTAGCGCTGCAGGAGCCAGGCCTGCAAGTTCAGCGATTTCGGGTTGTGGTGGAGGATGGCGCCTCCTTCCCTGGAGAGTAGATCCGCGTCCACCGGCAGCTTGATTGGCGGGGACGCTGACAAGTCCAGAAGGTCCGGGAACCATATCTGCCTCGGCCACGCAGGTGCGACGAGGATCATCCTGCACCGTGACCTCTTGAGCTGGTTGACGAGCCGGATTAGCAGTGGCAAAGGAGGGAACGCGTAGAGGAACAGGCCCTCCCAGGGGAACGAGAAAGCATCGCCCATGCTCCTCGCCTGGGGAAACCTGCTGGCGAACCTCCGGCACTTGGAGTTCGTCGCCGTCGCGAACAGGTCGATCTGGGGTGTGCCCCACCGTCGGAAGAGGCGATCCACTAGATCCTGCCGTAGTTCCCACTCGTGGCACGAGCGCATCTCCCTGCTGAGTGAGTCGGCGATGGTGTTTTTTATCCCTGCCAGATGAAACGGCACCAGAAACATCCTTTGGGCGACGGCCCAATGCCACAGGTCCTGCGCCTCCTTGGACAGCGCTGGGGACCTGGTTCCGCCCTGTTTCCTGATGTAAAACATGGTGGTGGTGTTGTCGGTGAAGATCCTCACCACCTTGCCCTTGAGGGACGGAAGGAAGGACCTGAGGGCCCAGAACACTGCACGGAGCTCCAGGACGTTGATATGGAGGGACTTCTCCGTCGGGAGCCAAATGCCTCTCTCGTGCAGATTTTTGGTGTGCGCTCCCCACCCTTCCAGGGAGGCATCCGTGGTCACTGTCTCCTGGTGGTCTGGGGTCTGGAAGTCCATGCCCGCCGTCAGATGCACGCGGGTGCCCCACCACCGGACCGCTCGGCGGAAACTCTCGTCGAATGTGATCCTCTCCTCGAAGCCGCCCGTCGTTTGGATCCAGCGCGCGTCCAGGAACTCCTGCAACGGGTGCATCCGGAGCCTGCACATGGGAATGAGGTAGATGCAAGAAGACATCATTCCGAGGAGGGACTTGATAGACCTCACCCTGGCCGCGTCGGAATCCAACATCCGCTGTACCTTGCCCAGGATGGACCTGGTCCTTTCCTCTGACGGGGAGGCCAGAAGGGACACTGTGTCGAGCTTCGCTCCCAGAAACAGTGAGTTTTGCGCGGGTACCAGGTGGGACTTGGCGTAGTTCACGGAGAATCCCAGGTCCGTGAGAAGTTGGACGGTCCTTGCCGTGTGCTCCACAGCGAGCTCCCTCGTCTTGGCTCGGATGAGCCAGTCGTCCAGGTAGGGGTAGACGTGGATCCCCTCGCGGCGCAGCTGCGCCGCCACCGGTGCAAGGCACTTGGTGAATACCCTGGGTGCCGACCGTAGTCCGAAGGGGAGGGCTTTGAACTGGTAGTGACGCCCTTGGACCACAAACCTGAGGAATTTTCGGTGCCCCTTTAGGATGGGAATATGGAAGTAGGCATCCTCCAAATCCAACGACGACAGGAAGTCTCCTTCCTCCAGCTGACCCAGGACGTGCTGGAGGGTGACCATCCGGAACTTCTGCGCCTTGATGAACTTGATCAGACGTCGCAGGTCTAGGATGGGGTGCCATCCTCCCGTCTTCTTCTTCACGAGGAAGTATCTCGAGTAAACTCCGGAGCCCCGAAGCCTCTTTGGGACGAGTTCGATGGCGCCCTTCCTGAGCATCGCCTTTACCTCCAGGAGAAGCTGAGGGACGTGAAGCTCTTTCCTGGCCACGGGGGGGACGCGCGGGCACCTTCTTTGAAACTCGAGCGCGTGGCCCTGGGCTAAGGCGTCCAGCACCCAACGGTCGGTGGAGATGGACTCCCACACGCTGACGAAGCTCGCCAGCCGGCCTCCCACCGGGGTGCTTCGGTGGGGGCCCGACCCCACGGCCGGTTCAATCCTGTTTCGACGAGGCTTTGCCGCCTTGACCTCCTTCGCGACGACGGCGGGGTCCGCCAGACTTGCCTCGTCCTCTGTAGGCCTCCTGAGACGACGAGCGGGCCGCTTGACGATAGGTGGAGAAACCGCCGCCGGAACCTTTGGAGGCGCCCTTGCCACCGCTGCTCCGAAAGGGCGTCCGTCGTTGCTGCAGAACCCCAAGGGCCCGGGCCGTCTCAGTGTCCGCTCTAATGGCCTGAAGGGAATCGTCCACTGTTTTCCCAAACAGGTTGTTCCCATCGAACGGCATGTCCAGGACTCTGGTCTGTACGTCTTGCCGGAAGTCCGTAGCCTTGAGCCATCCACGCCACCTAAGGCACACGCCGTTGCCCAACTGGCGAAACCCAGTGTCGGCGATGTCCGTCGCAATAGTGATGGCGTGGTCCGACGCCACCTCACCTTCCTGTAGGATCTCCAGGGCATCCGCCCTCTTGTCGTCCGGTAGGAAGTCCAGCAGGGGAGCCAGTTTGTACCATAGCTCCCTGTCGTAGCGGGCCACGATAGCCAAGGCGTTTGCCGCTTCAATCGTCGTCGCTGCAGACGAGATGACCCTGCGTCCCATAGCGTCCAATTTCTTTCCCTCGCCGTCCGGTGGGGAAGTCGATGTGGAGGCCGCACCCCCCCCCGCTTTCTTCCTGGCCGCCGCGGAGACGACGGAGTCTGGGGTAGGCTGCGCCCGGAGGCACAGGGGGGCCGCGTCCGGGACCCGGTACTTCTTCTCGTACCGGTCTCTTCTAGCTGGCGTCGTGGAAGGGTTCTTCATCCCAAATGTCGTCCAGTAGAGGCACCGCGAGGACCGTCTTCCTCTTGGCCTTGCGCCGTTGATAAAGGAATCCTTCCTTTTTCTTCTCCTCAGGGCAGAGTTGGAAAAGCTCGGATGCCTTGGCGATCATGGAGTGGAACGATCCAATCTCGTCTGGCGGAGCAGCCCTGGTGGGAGGTGACGACGGTAGATCCTCGTCGTATACCTCGTCGTCCGTACCCGTCGCTGCCGTGTCAGTCCCCGTATCATCCCCTCGGGGAGGAGGGCTGGACGGGGCGCGACGGCTGAAAAGGAGGTGGAGGGAGAATCCTTCTTTTCTTGGGCGGGGGAACACCAGAAGGTCCCGGTACAGGATCCCCGGACGGGAGAGGTTCCTCTGTCGGCAACGGTAGTCTCGTCCTTATCTCTGAGCATAAGGACTGTATAGCCAACAAAATGGCCGCCGAGTTGTCTTGCGGCGCTGGCAGAGGGGAATCCGGCGGGCGATCAGGGGCCCCGTCGGCACCCTCGACGATGTCGTCGTCACCTGCGTCGGGATCCATCCCGACGGGCCTGTCTTCATCCACGCCAAGGCCGTGGCTTAAGACCTCGATCAGCTCTTCCTCCGAGGTTGAAGCCGAATCTACGACGACGCCCTGCCCCCCTTTTTCTTCCCCGCCGGGGATTTCACGGGGGTCCTATCGATGGGCACAAAAGAGGACTCCCTCCGAGGTGGCAGGCTGATGTAGCCTCCACAGGCTGAGCCAGGGCCGCCGCGACAGTTTCGACAGTTTCGATAGAGGGCTTGGCCGGATGGATTAAGGCCTTCACCACCTTAGGTGCGCTCACCGCCTTATCCTTGAGGGGGGGGACACTGCCTCGCTCCCCCTCCGATGGGGCCTTCGAGCTCGACCGGGGCCTCTCCAGGAGCTTCGCTGGGTGCTCGCCCTTCCTCTTACCCGACCCAAAGCGTTGGCTCGTGGCTGAAGGTGCCGGGGAGGGAGCGCCCTGCCTGGTGCCCGTAGAGCCCGACCGTTCGGCGCTCCCGGTGCCAGCGGACTCGCGGTGCTTGGCCTTGTGTTGGACCCCCGTCGCCGGGGCGTCCTCAAAGGTCTTAGAAGACCGCTCGGATTTCTTCCTCTTCTTCTCGCCTGACGGGCTGTTCCCTTCCAGCCAGTTGGCGAGGCGTTGATGGCGTTCCTTCATGGTCCGCTCCGACATATTGCCGCAAAACGCACAGTCCTTCTCCACGTGCGTCTTGTCCTCATGTAAGCAGTAGAGACAAAAGGAGTGTTCGTCCTCCTTAAAGACGTTCTGCAGCTGGCATCCAGGGCAGACCCTGAACAGCTTTCCGGGCGTCGAGCAGCCCTTCTCCTGGGCCATGTCCGGGCCTGAGAAGCTTCTGGAGTCCTCCAAAAACGTAGCTCGACAAAATCTTCACCCTTGAGGGGCGCAGACGAATCCGACACGGGTCCCCGTTGATCAGATGGAGAGTCGGTGGAGCTTGAGGCTCTTTTGACCGAAAAAACAAAGTTTTTGAGAAAAAACGTGAAAAAATAGCACTAACGCTCGAGAGCAATAGCACGAGGATCCCAACACATGAACGTGCGGTAAATATCTGAAGATGGCTGCCAGAGGCGGTGCTTAGGTAGAGGGCAGTCATTGGCTGTGGTCAGTATGACGCAGAGACCAGTGATTGGTTATTACTACGAAAGACAGATCAGAAACGAAACTGATACTGGTTTTTTCTTTACCGAGGATTCCCAGCCTGACGACGGGGAATATTCATGAGCATGTGAATCCATGCCAGACCCCATGCTGGAGAATCACACTTGCTACATGCTATTTCTAACACCATTGACCTCCTAGCGCCTGAAAAATGTAAATGATCAAACCAGAGACCATAAAGAACTCTTGGTATGGTGATGACATCATTCATGTCAGAAAACAGAAAAGAGTCTTGGAGCAGGAATGGAGGAAAAACCCCAGTCCCTGTACTATGACTGATTTTAAGGAAGCCGTGCAAAAGTTCAAACGTCAAGGCCAAATCCAAGGACTTTAAAACTAGACTCCATAATGGCAGGTCGAGTTCTATCAAACTCGTCAGAATTCTGAAAGAGATTGAGGGCAAAGTTCCAGCACCCTCTCTGGGAGCCTGCAATGCAGCCTGGTGTCAGGAAGTGCAGAATGAGTTTGTAAGTAACATCGCCAGCCATCAACATGCAATTACATCACGATTGCACTGCATTAAGGGCTCCACCCTGGACACAGGCTTATTGCACCTCTCACCTAACTCGACTGTTAGTTCCACTCATCCTGTTTTTGAACTTAGACAATGCACCAAAGTGGAAATCCTCAAGATAGTCTCCAACCTAAAACCTACCTCTTTACCTGAGATGTTTGTTCAGCCAACATCTTTAAGGGGTCCCTGAACATGTTTGTTTCGTGGATCACAAACATTGTGAATGCTTCCTTTAGGGACGCCATAGTTCCCTCTTCCCTCAAGGAAGCTTGGATGACTCCACTGTTAAAGAAAAGTCGCATTGAACCCTTTTTGGCTAAAAACTACTGGCCTATCATAAATGTTCCGTATGTTCTCAAAATTCTTGATCGGATTGCACACCGGCAGCTCCAGGAGTTTGTAGTAAACAATAACATCTTAGGTACCTGACAATCAGAATTTAGATCCAAACATGATACAGAGACAGCCCTATTGGATTATAAATCCAACATCAGCAGTATTGTGAGAAGGAACCACGCCACATTGTTAATGTTATTGGACCTTTCCGTGGCCTTTGAACTTGTGGGCCACAAACTCATGATAAATAGGTCTAAGGGCATTGCACACTGCACAGAGATGGCTGCCCAGTCGATTGAATCTTTCCTAGGCCCCAGAACTTCCAGAGTAGCGATTGAGAATGCAACCCTATTCAATATATACATCAAGCCTCTTCACGACCTCTTGGATAATCTGGGTGTACAGTACACCAATTATGCCGATGACACACAGATTCTCCTTGAATTGTCAGGTGATCACTCACAGACCCTCTCGCCCTCAACGATAAGAAGACTGAGTTGCTCATCATTGCCTCAGGCCCCCGCTTAAAGAAACTGCACTTCCTCTATAAACATTTTTCAGTCATGGGTTGTGAGATACATGGAGTTAGGAAGGTCAAGACTCTGGGATTCTACCTGGATGCCAAGCTGTCAATGAAACCCCACGTCTCTCATCTTTGTTCCTTCTGTGGATATGTCATTAAGCGCTTGCACCAAATAAGGCCTTACTTATCCTTTGGAAACAGATCTCTTCTTGCCTCTGGATTTGTTAACACCCGACTTGACTACTGCAACAGTCTCCTAATTGGAACATCCCAAGCTAATATACACTCCCTGCAGACTGCGCAAAATAGAGCGATCAGAGCCATTCATGGTTTATTAAAACAAGACCACGTCACACCATCTAGACAGGCTCCCCATCAAGCTTAGGATTACCCACAAATTGCTGTCACTAACGTACAAATGTCAGACAGACCAGGGCCCCCAATACCTAACCAGCCGCCTAGCAGTTGACCAGCCGAGGCATAATCTACGCTCCAGTGACAACTATAAGATCCTACAACCACGCTTTAAACTGGATGAAATTTGGTGGCACATGTTTCGATGTACAAGCACCAAAAGTATGGAATGTCCTTCCTCTTTCCTTGAGGATGTCTTCCTCCCTGCTCATGTTCAAAAGATCCATCAAAACCCGCTTGTTAGATTTGAAACCTGGCTGAAGAGAGTGGACACCTTTGTCTTCCTCTGTGTCCATTATCTGATTGTCTAGCTGTCTGTTTACTGGTTAATTGTGCGCCCTGAGGCCCATGGGCATGTGATGTGTAATAAGCAATACATAATAATAATAATAATAATAATAATAATAATAATAATAATAATAATAATAAATAATAATAAGTAGGGCTCACAAACGGAGGATGGCTAATCCATCGAGCAATCATCACCATAGTTGAAGGGGAGCTGTCTGCTTGCGAAACAGTAATGACAAGAGACTAAACTTCCCCAAATGTAGAGACTTCTACTCATTATGTATCCCTAACAACGCACATAGGAACGGGAAACTTGCCTCCGTATGATCGGAGGACCTGTGGGTACAGCTAGGTCGTGAAGATATATATGAGTATTTCGTGCTGAGTAAAGACGTGTCCCGCTCTCTCAGGAATAGGGAAATCCAATACAAATGGATTCAAGGCTTGCAGCCGCACCCCTATGAAACTAAATGAAAAGTCCGGAATGTTGGAGGGAATCTGGGCATATGGGTACAATGGGACATGGGGTGTGCTCCTACCCAAAAGTGCAGCCTCGATGAAATACTGCATTATCCAAGATTAAAACTATCAGGGGTTGTTGTTCCCAGTTCCTGGCACCGATGCCCTCGCTGTTCGGGAAAGACATTTAGAAATGGCCGTGAAGAGGCTGTTCCACATTATATATTTTGCGATCCGAAAAACCATCCTTGCTGGAAATCGAAAGACCCACCCAAAATGCAGATATGGCAAACAATCATATCACAGATGTGCAGCCAGACACGTTTAAAGAGAAACGTACGGCTCCCCAAGGTCGGATAGACTCTGGAACGTTTTTGAAGATTACACCTGAGCATATTGAACTGTTCCCAATTGAACACTATATAAATATTAGCAAACCTAATTCAGGAGGAAGAACGTATGTATGCTTTGTGGAGTCAATTATTCCAATGTCGCGTACACGTTGGCGAAAATGTGTGTCGCTTCAATGGCACTTGCAAGATTTTGTGAAAGCTTAGCCATTGAAAATGGACACAGACTGAAAATAGTTTCTGGGGCTATACTAAGAGCGCTTTTTAGGAGGACTTACTGATTCACTCCTAATGTAGTATCGACATAAACGGATGGGCTACATACTTCATGGAAATGCGGGCCGTCAGCGTTTTAACGTAAGCTATTGCCTATACATATCAACTTCTATCAGTAGGTGGCACTGTTGCACCATACATGTCAGACACTTTCTGGTTATGACCAGACATTAAAAGATACTAGAACAACCCGAGGAACAGCAGAAGTGATATCACGCGTGCTTTAACCCCTATGTTATGCAACCATGAGCCAATTACATCATATGTAGTGACTTCAAATGACATTTAAAACCCACAATATCGTCAACGGAAGCGAATGCAGTGCTGATTCTGATATTAATACATTACACTAAGTTATGACAACAAACACGTCTAAGCAATGAATATTAGAAAGATGTGCAATACTTTACAAAAAAAAGTCTTAGCAATGCAGATAAGAATGTTGGACAATGCCATTTTTGCACTGATGACCAGAACGGAGAGGCCCACGTCTCCTCTGCCAAAAAAAAGTGATGGTATGTGGTGGAACTGCAAAGCACCAATGTGTGTTTTAGATAAACCTGAACATGTGAGAAATCCTTTTAAAAAGATGGTAGGTAAAATAATGATGATTCTATCTGAAAGGGCAAAAGAGCACAGCAAAGAATGCATATCTACAAAACTATTACAATGCAATCCATGAACATTGGAAGGGAAACCCTTGTGTATATGCTAAAATAAAGGAACTTTACTGATTTACCATGATTATTTATTTGAGAAGTTCACGTGCACGGCAAAAAGCAACAAAAGAAAAATACCCCTATCATTTAGCGATTGATTAGTGTGATACATGTGCCTCAGCGTTTACCATAATATGCAAGACCATGATGGCAGTAGAGCTTGGTCGGTTGAAGGCCTGCTGCAGAAATGTGGGAGATCTTTAGCTCACAGGTTCGAATCCTAAGACAAAGCGTTTCATTCTTCCGCGGTCAATATGAATATTACGTCAAGTAATTTACACCTGTAGATGAACCTGCAGAGACAATGGCCCTCATTACAACTTTGCCGCTAAAACGCCGGTATTTCTGGTGTGCCGTTATTAGCGTCGCCGGTAGGGCGACTGCTGGAAATACCAGTACATTACAGGTCCTCAGGCGAGCGCAGAACCCCTGCCAGAGACTGTAATACTGGTCCACTGGAATTACTGGCATCGGCAGCAATACGCCAGTATTACCGGCACAAATGAGCCCGTAATAGCAATACCGGCACCCAAACTGCTGGAATTACCGGTACTGGAAATTGCGTCACCACCGGAACAGGAAGCTCGCCGGTGGCCATTTTGAAACCTCAATCCACTTTGAATCCCCCATGTCCAACTGCCATCCACCACAAAAGTGGCTGCTATAATGTCGGAATTGGCTGCACTGTGAGACTCAATGGTGCAGCATGAAGAGACCATCTTTGGGGCTGGCCACAGGTGGACCAGACAGAAGAGGAAGATGGCCATCTGGCAGGAGGTGGCAGACAAGGTCACAGCTATGGGCACTGCCCCCCACACACCAAGGGACTGCAACAAGCGGTGGGACGACTTGTGCCTGAAAGTCCGAGAACTCCTAGTCACACACAGGAGGGAATCTGCTGCCATAGGAGCAGGGACCGTGGCACCCCTAAACCTCATGCCATGGGAGGATAGGTGCAGCTACATCATGCACATGGGGGGCATAGAGGGTGTCCGGACAGGAGAGGCAGGAGGTGGGACCCAAGGTGATGAGCTAATACAACAAACCCTATGTAAATGCACATGTTGAGTCCAAATACATGCATCCCCAGGTAGAGGAACACCAAATGGTCAAGGGAACAGGTCCAACATATGTCAATCAAAGCAAATGGCCCAATCATACATACATTCCAAGGGATGTAGGCAGATGTAGCCATGCACAAGCACTGTGAATCTACAGCCCCACACATTGACACATCATGAGCACCCATGTGTGCCAAGGTAGAACTGGATAGGAATCATAAGCCCAGCGTACACACAACAAGCCACCTTGGCAGACCAACAAGGTGCACTCCCACCACCAACATGTAGAAGCACACATCGGAGCAAACAGGCCAAAGAAGCCGCATGAGAAGTTCACGACACACACAATGTAGCATGAGTGTAATACAAGCCTGCAGATATGACTTCCAGAAGACTAACAGCATGGTCCTCTCTCCCCAACAAGCACACAGTCCTGTGACAGTGATGTGCCTGTAACTATCAACGTCAGGCCCAGCAGGTAAAGGCAGACCTGCGAAGGCCACACAACCTCCAGCTGTGCCAGCTCCACCACCACCAGCTGTGGCAGCCCCTCCCCAGCACCACCAGCTGCGAAGGCCCCACGACATACAGCTGTGGCAGCCACACGGCTTCCAGGTGGGGCAGCCCCACCAGCTCCAGCTGCAGCAGCCTCACCACCATCATTACCATCACTTCCCCCCTGCGCTGTAAGTGGTACAGCAGCAGCAGTGCATGTGGCTGCTGTCCTCACCACACCCGCGGTCAGTAGCCCCACTATCCCTCCTGTGCCCTCCACACCACCACAGGCACAGCAGCCACCAGGCCATCGTGGCATGTACACCACAGACGAGGAGGAGGACGGTGACACCCCCTACCCAACACCATTGTTCATCCCTATAACTCCACACAGCCCCCCTCCACTGCCAAAGGCCAGCATCTGTTCACTTGATGCACGCCTGCGTGTAATTGAAGAGCGTCACGCAGAACACACCAGATTTGCAGGTCAGCAGCTGGACGAAATGCACCTCATGCATGAATGCCCGCAGGCATTCAGACGCAGGAGTGCCCCCCCTAGAGGCCATGCCACTGCCGCCCTCCTTACCCTTGCCCAAAGAGTGCGTGAGGGCAATGAGATTGCCTCTGCCACAGCCATGGCCATGAGCCATGCCCTACAGTTATTTCCTTTCTGATTGACCCTCCCAGGTTCAACTTAGGTCCTTCCGCTCCTCTATCTTTATCTCTACCTGTGGTGTTCCACGGGGGTCTAACCTCTCTCCCTGACTGTTCAACCAATACCTGGCACTTCTTGCCCACCACCCCAACTTCCAGTGCTCCGCCCCAACTTCCAGTGCTATGCGGATGACACTCAGATCATTTTCAGGCTACCCTCAGCCACCTCTTCTCCCTCTCTCATCTCTGACTGTCTGGGTGCTATCCAGGAGTGGTGTGCCGCCAATGATCTCTGCCTTAATGCCAGTAAGACCGAGATTCTCCTCATTGGCACACCCGCTCCCTCCTTTCCTGTCACTCTCTGGCCGGCCTCTCTTGGCCCCCTTCCTGCTCCCCTTCCTGCTCCCACCTGTGAGGCTAAAAACCTCGGGGTCATCTTCAATTCCACACTCTCCTTCGCTCCTCACGTCTCTGACATCTCTAAGAAGTCACACTACCAGCTGCACCTCCTCAGAGGTATTCTTCCTTTCCTCTCCTTCTCCCAGAAGCAGCTCACTGTCTCCAGAGCTTTGGTTCTCTCTAAGCTGGACTATTGCAACAGCCTCTTTCTAAATCTGCTTGCTACTACTCTCCGCCCTGTGCAACTCATCCAGAACAGGACTGTGAGACTTGTCCTTGGCCTCAAGCCCAGGGATCATATCTCTCCAGGACTGAAATTTCTACACTGGCTCCCAGTGGCTGCAAGGATTAAGTTCAAAACTCTCTGCATTGTCCACAAGGCCTTCTGGGGCCTTAATACCTTCAACTCTCTCTTCCTAAATATCTTCCTTCTCGAGCTCTTCACTCAGCCGCCTCCAACTCCCTCAGGGTCAGTCGCTTCTCCGAGGAACGAGTTGGTGGTAGATCTCTTTCTTCAGCTGGGGCCTCCCTCTGGAATAGCCTCCCTGCCTCTCTGAAACGTGAGGAGAATCATCTCTGGTTCTGGAAGCACCTCAAAACCTTTCTCTTTGTTTCTGCTTTTTCTCCTTCTCTCCCCTGCTGACCTCCTGGCTGAAACTGAAACGGCACTGGTTATCTGGCTACCCTCTGATCTCGGGCCTAGGTCCCTCCCACGCCGGTCACGCTCACCTGCACTGCCTTGATTGCAACCCCTCACTTGGGAACTGTTTCTGTATCCCCACAGTCCCACTATCAGCATGTCATGACCCTTGTCCCTGGCCCTCACTGGAAAGTCAGCCTTCCAGTTAGGGCCAGGTCAAAGGCCTTAAAACCTCATACAAGACTCTCTTGGAGTCAGTCCTGGCGCCTTTGGCGCCAAGCTCATAACCATCATGAAGACCAACATTAGAATGGGACTATTTACTTGGGACTATTTAACTTGGGGGGGGGTTCAGCCAACATGGAGGCACACATATAGCTCAGTTACAAGGAACTGAGCTATGCGGTCTAGTCTTTTGGGTGTGGCAGGCCTGGGACTACTTTACTTGGACTACTTTGGGTGTGGCAGGCCTGGGACTATTTTACCTGGACTACTTTACCTAAGACTATTTAAACCACACCCAAGCAGCAGAACATGCTTTGAGCTGTGGGCAGCGTAACGCTCACCGTGCCCAGTTCTTTGATGGCAGCCTGAAACCAAAAACCTGCAGAGAAAGAAAGAACACTATAAAACTTACCTGGAACAGTATCCTGTCTTCAATCCATCGCTGACTTCAGTTCCACTCACCTGAAGGTACGAACTCCATCATTCGGCACTGCATGCATCTTGGAATACCATAACCTGGAAAGAGGAGAAAGAAAGACGGCATTAGTAAGCGTTTACTCACGTTTCCTCCCAATTAC
This sequence comes from Ambystoma mexicanum, assembly GCF_040938575.1. Classification (NCBI taxonomy): domain Eukaryota; kingdom Metazoa; phylum Chordata; class Amphibia; order Caudata; family Ambystomatidae; genus Ambystoma; species Ambystoma mexicanum. Next base: position 687,621,372 of record NC_090939.1, read on the forward strand.
CTTGGTAGTCATCTCCTGGTCAGTATCATTGCTGGAACATTACGACGCTCGGCGAGGAACTTCGACACCTGCAAGGAGAGAAAAGACACAGGTTAGCAATATAAAAGGCGAAACAGCACCACGCATCGCGCATTACTCACCGGACAGCATCCCGCACACTGCGCTTTCGCCTACCGGCCCATGCTCATCTTCAAACTGCATGACAACACCAAAATACTTTTCCATACCTAAAAGGAAAGAAGCAAGACATTATTATTCGAACTAAGAGGAACATAAGAACTGCATATAAACACTGTAAAGCAGCAAACCTACGGAGTCGCAGCAGGCCTGGATTCCCACAGGGAGGGCTTGCACCAGTGAAGTAACTTGGTCGCTGCTCGCCTCCCACATCTACGCGCCTCTGCCACAAGAAGCAGGACGGAGAATCCACCTTTTACAATATTAAGGTGAGGAGAAGGCCCAAGGGGGAGGAAGGAGTTGAGGCCAAGGGAGGTGGGAAAACATAAAGACAATCTGGTATTGAATCCAGCTCTCCTATACAGCAGACCCATCTTTAACCATAGGCCTTACCAAGGGACCGGGAGAGGGTTCGAGAGTGCAAATCATCCAACCAGGGCTGGGTGGCGTTCCCGTGGATACAAGGTGAGAGTAACAGAACGCAAAGCCTCAATAATATTATTGACCTGGGCGTCATGGAGACTTCAGAGACTGACCAGTTAGTTCAGTTGTTGGGACAATTACGTGCTGAAGTGCATTCAGCCAGGCAAGACACCAACGCTCTTAGGAGGGATTTGATTGTTACTAAGGATTGGACGGACGAAATCAGTAGACAATTGCTCCAATCACAGGCAGGACAGACCGCATTGCCTGCTAACATTCCACCAGCACCTGTACCAACTTCTTCCACCAATCCAGTACAAATAACCCTTCCTGGGGCAGGAACCTGAACGATTTACAGGGGACCCCAAGAAGTACGCAACGTTCATGAACCAGTGTCGTCTTCATTTCCTTTGCAGACCTGGGACCTTTCCTAACGACCAAGCGCGAGTTGCTTTTGACTTGTCATATCTGAGTGGCAGTGCTGCGGATTGGTCGGTACCATTGGTAAGTCAGGATAACCCGTTGTTACATGACTTTGGGGGTTTCCAAATGGAAATGGAAAAACTCTTTGCTCGTCATACCCAAGGCCATGCATTAGACAGCGAACTTTTGTCACTACGTCGAGGAAGTCAAGACTTGCTTACATATATAGCAACATTTAACAGACTAGTCGTTGAAGCTGGGTGGCCTGAGGAAAAAAGGACCACACTATTTCATCGGGGTCTACGAGGGGAACTAAAGGATGTCCTTGCTCAAGTGGTTAACCCACCTAAAGACTGTGGAGAATTCATAAACCTTGTGGTGCAATTAGATCACAGATTATAAGACCGAAAAGCGGATCGGATAAGGTTAGACACTCGAGCTGTGTATGTCCAGTCAAAGGATAATGTTCCACGTACATTGGAAAACACGGTAGAACCCATGCAAATCGGAAGTGTACGGCCCCCTTTAACTAAAACTGAAAGAGACAAGAGAAGGCAACAGTAATTATGCTTATATTGCGGAAAATCAGGCCACTTCCTCAAAGAATGTCCAGTGAAACCATCAAGGAGAACTGTTGGAGCCACAGAGAAGGAAGGTAATAACAAGGAGTCGGAAAACTACCAAGCCCGGCAAGCGTAGAGGTCCGCTTGTCGAGCCAGAAGGATGAGCCACAGACCTCACACTTTGCATTACCAGTAATTTTGATCAATCACCAACAACCGTCTCGGATGCATGCTGTCGAAGCATACATAGACAGCGGAGCGGAACAGTTGAGAATTATGTAGACCAAGATCTGGCAGCAGAGATGGGGCTTCCCTTATGCTCTAAGTCGACTACTGAAAAAGTTACTACTGTTGATGGGACAGAAATAGCTTCCGGACCAGTAACCCAATGTACAGCAGCAATAACCCTACTGTGCCAGGATGGACACCGAGAATCTATTGCATTCGATCTCATCAAAGCTCCTCAGTTTCAACTAATCTTAGGGATGCCATGGTTGGTAGCTCACAACCCTCTAATAGATTGGTGTGCCAAGAAGTTGGCCTTTTCCGATGATTGTGCTCTCACCTGTTATTACCAAGAAAAGGGGAAAACAGACTTATGTACATCTGCTACTCTCAGTACGGCGGCAATTGTACTAGGTGTGACTAGCACTCTACCAAATGAATACCAAGATTTTCAAGACGTGTTCCAGAAAGAACAAGCCAATACTCTACCACCGCACAGGCCCTACGATTGTCAGATCGACCTCATACCTGGTGCGCAAATTCCTTGTGGTCGGATCTATGCACTTACTGAACCAGAAAACCTCCATTTGAAATCTTATCTTGATCAGTACCTGGCAAATGGATTTATCCGCCCATCTAAATCACCGGCAGCCAGTCCCTTATTCTTCGTACCAAAGAAGGGAGGAGATTTGAGGACTTGCATCGACTATCGCGCATTAAACCAGATCACAGTTCGAAACCGTTATCACTGCCCCTTATTCCCGAATTATTGGATCAAGTCAAAGACGCCCAAAACTATACCAAACTGGACCTTAAGGGGGCGTACCATCTTGTTCGAGTGAAGAAAGGAGATGAATGGAAAACCACCTTTCGTACCAAATACGGCTTGTATGAATACCAGGTAATGCCTTTTGGACTTTGCAACGCTCCTGCTGCATTCCAGTACTTTATGAATGATGTTTTCCGGGAGTTAATCGACGTTGCGCCCTGGTTTACATCTTAGTGTATTCTGCTACAAAAGAAGACCATGTCAGGCATGTCCGCTCCGTCCTTACTAAACTCTGCCAACATAAACTGTATGCTAAACTCGAAAAATGCTCTTTTCATGTCACCGAAGTGGAGTTCCTCGGTTTTATCCTCACACCAAAAGGTATCAGAATGGATAGGCACAAGGTAGATGCCATTCTTAACTGGCCGTCACCAACTTCATTTAAAGGAATCCAGAGTATGTTGGGCTTTGCAAACTTTTACCGCCGATTCATCCCAGATTTTTTCACAAATAGTGCATCAAATTACATCACTATTGAGAAAAAAACAATAAAAATTTCCATTGGACCGAAGAAGCAGAGAAGGCATTTCAAGAACTTAAGAAAAAATTAACTTCTGCTCCAGTTCTACGGCATCCTCGCCCAGACCTCCCTTATATAGTTGAATCAGACGCCTCTAGCATGGCTATGGGAGCTGTTCTCTCACAAAGGGACCCAGGAACTGGCCAGTTACACCCTGTGGCCTTTTGGTCACGAAAATTCTCACCTCCCAAACTCAACTATGCTATCACAGACAAAGAACTCTTGGCTATAAAATCAGCTTTCAAGGCATGGCGACACTATCTCCTTGGTGCTAGACATATTGTCACGGTCATAACTGATCATCGAAACCTGCAATACCTAAAAAAAGCAAAGGCTCAATCATCCCGTCAACTGCGGTGGGCTCTTTTCTTCACTGAATATGACTATTTGATCACCTACCAGGCAGGAGTCCGAAACGGAAAGGCTGACGCCTTGTCCCGCATGGGCGTTGATGAAAAGGTATACATAGCTCCAGATCCAGTAGCCATCATTCCAGAAGACAAACACCTGGGTCTTACGACAACATTGCCACAGGGTGAACTCCAAAACAAGATCCAACTCTTAATGGATCCCTCTTTCTCACAAGAGTGGTGTACTCAAGGAGAACATTATACCATTAAATCCCAGTTACCATATTTTAGGAACCGTCTATACTTGCCAAGTAAAGATTTACAAGAGCAGGTTATTTCAGGTTATCACGACTCCCTGATTGAAGGTCATCCTGGAATTTCCAAAACTCTAGCTAAATTCAAATGAAACTATTGGTGGCCCACATGGCTTAAATACATCATCCAATGTATCCAATCTTGCGGTGTGTGTGCACAAAACATGTCCCAAAAGCAGAAATCAGCTGGTCTTCTCCAACCATTGGAAATTCCTCCCGCACCATGGCACACACTGTCCCTTGATTTCATTACAGATCTACCTCCCAGTCAAGGATTCAACACCATCTTAGTAGTTGTAGACTTGTTCTCTAAAATGGCACACTTTATTCCTTTTAAGGGTCTTCCAAATGCATCCAATTTAGCAAAAGTATCCCTGGAGGAAATTGTACGGCTACATGGCTTTTCATCGGTCGTGATCTCAGATCGGGGTAGTCAGTTTGTATCCATCTTCTGGAGGAAATGCTGTTCAATGGCCCAAACTGACATTCGACTATCCACAAGTCACCATCCTCAAACAGATGGCCAAACAGAAAGAACAAACCAAACCCTCGAGCAATACTTTTGTTGCATGTTACATCAAGTGGAAAGAAACTGGAAGGACTTCTTATGGATAGCTGAATATGCCTATAATAATTCATTACACACCAGCACTGGACAAACCCCTTTCTACACTATATATGGTAGACATCCACGTACTTCAGAATTGGATCTCCCAACCCCTTTGGAAATGCCAGCAGTTAAAACCCTACATACAACTATTTCCCAGGCCGTCAAAGAAGGAGCAGAACATTTACTCCAAGCCAAGAACAGACAAAAGAAATTCGCTGACCAACATCGTAGTAAAGCCCCCGACTATCAAATTGGAGACAAGGTCTGATTAGCATCAAAATCTGTGCCCATAAAAGGGACTCAGACCTTTCGTCCCCAATATCTGGGACCTTGTTCTATTGAATCCATAATAAATCCAGTGGCAGTTAAATTAGTCCTACCACCCACTATGCAAATTCATCCTGTGTTTCACATATCACTCCTGAAACCGGTAAAACCCGGTACTCGGGTTACAACACCACCAAAACCACTATTACTTGACGGAGAACCAGAGTTTGAAGTAAAGGATATCCTAGACTCAAAATACACCAAATCCAAACTATACTACTTAGTTGATTGGAAGGGATACAGCCCTTAGGACAGATCATGGGAACCTAGTGAATACATCCATGCACCTCGCTTTATTAAAAAGTTTCATCAGAATTACCCAGCCAAACTAGGACCAGGCAGAAGTGCCACTGCGAGAGGGGTCTTGGGGGGGAGTGCTGTCATGACCCTTGCCCCTGGCCCTCACTTGCAAGTCTGCCTTCCAGTTAGGGCCAGGTCAAAGACCTTAAAACGTTATCCAAGACTCTCTTGGAGTCAGTCCTGGCGCCTTTGGCGCCAGGCTCATAACCATCATGAAGACCAACATTAGAATGGGACTATTTACTTGGGACTATTTAACTTGGGGGATTCGGCCAACATAGAAGCACACACATAGACCAGTTACAAGGAACTGAGCTATATGGTCTAGTCTTTTGGGTGTGGCAGGCCTGGGCCTATTTTACCTGGACTACTTTACCTGAGACTATTTAAACTACACCCAAACAGCAGAACACGCTTCGTGTTATTCTGCTGTGGGCAGCGTAATGCTCACCGTGTCCAGTTCTTTGATGCCAGCCTACCTGAAACCAAGGACCTGCAGAGAGAGAAAGAACACTACGAAACTTACCTGCAACAGTATCTTCAATCCATCCCTGACTTCAGTTCCACTCACCTGAAGGTACGAACTCCATCATCCGGCACTGCATGCATCCTGGAATACCATAACCTGGAAAGAGGAGAAAGAAAGACAGCATTAGTAAGCGTTTACTCACGTTTTCTCCCGAATGAAGAAAGCCACACAATTCTTACCTGGGTAGTCATATCCTAGTCAGTATCATTGCTGGAACATTACAGCGCTCGGCAAGGAACATCGCAACCTGCAAGGAGAGAAAAAACACATGTTAGCAATATAAAAGGCGAAACAGCGCCGCGCATCGCACATTACTCACCGGACAGCATCGCGCACACCGCGCTTTCGCCTACCGGCCCATGCTCATCTTCAAACTGCATGACAACACCAAAATACCTTTCCATACCCAAAAGGAAAGAAGCAAGACATTATTATTCGAACTAAGAGGAACATAAGAACTGCATATAAAGACTGTAAAGCAGCAAACCTATGGAGTCGCAGCAGGCCTGGATTCCCACAGGGGGCTTGCACCAGTGAAGTAACTTGGTCGCTGCTCGCCCCCCACATCTACGCGCCCCTGCCACAAGGAGCAGGACAGAGAATCCACCTTTTACAATATTAAGGTGAGGAGAAGGCCCAAGGGAGAGGAAGGAGTGGAGGCCAAGGGAGATGGGAAAACATAAAGACAATCTGCTATTGAATCCAGCTCTCCTATATTGCAGACCCATCTTTAACCAGAGGCCTTACCAAGGGACCAGGAGAGGGTTCGAGAGTGCAAATTATCCAACCAGGGCTGGGTGGCGTCCCCATGGATACCAGGTGAGCGTAACACAGCACTTGACACCTGATGTCTGCACTAACCTTTGCCCTTGCCACCTGCTGGCCGTACCTTCACTGATTGCTTATTTATTCTTTTATTCCATGTACTGCACTGTCCCTTCCCCCCCTGCACATTCCCATTTACCTCTTCCCATGCACTTGTGCCATCTGAATGATACCTGGCCTAGTAGGATTGTTGTCTGTCTTCCCTCTGTTCCCCCCACTTTTTGCCTCGTCACGCCTTGAAACTCTTGTGTATAGGCGCGTTATAAATGCCATATCATATCATATCATATACAGTTGACCCTGGAATACATGCAGGGCCAGGGGCCTGACCCACCATCATCGTTTGATACCCCTGAGAGCTACCTGAATGGCAGCCTAAGGCGCCGCTCGCAGTGACTCTGGGCCCCAATGGAGTCTGCAAAGGCCCCCATGCCAAAGAGGGGCCAGAAGTGAATGAACACTGACTGGGTGCTTCACTAGGTGTGTTTGGTGACGGGATGGAGGATTTTGGGGAGGGTAACGTGTTTGTGGAAGGGGGAGGAGGGGGTAGAGGGAGGGGGGTAGAGGTGTATTTGCATAGGGGGAAGTGGGGTTTAGGGATAGGGCTGTAGGGCTTGTGTGCATTTACGTTGTTAGTTAATACATCGTTTTTTCCTGCATCACTGACTGGGCATTCCTTTATTCAAAACAAGTGTTTAGTGCATGATGTCTACAAAGGTGCAAGGGGTATACAGGGTGGAAGGTAACTCCCAGATAATTCTCTATCAGTTCTTGGCGTGCCATGCACCCATCCCTGGCCTTTATGTGCACATGCATGGGCCCAGCTGGCACTGCATCATCATCATCATCCTCTGGTGAAGGAATGTCCAGATCTGGGGACAAGGGAATGTTGCACCTGACGCAGACGTTTTGCAACATTGCACAGACCAGGCCTATCTGCCCCACCTTCTGTGGCCTGTACATGGGCAGACCCCCAGCCCAGTGTAGGCATCTGAAACGTGGCATCAAGAACCTGAAGGCCCTCTCGATAGTCACCCTGGTCCTCACATGGGTCCTGTTGTATGCCACTACCTGCTGCTTTTGGGGATTCCTCAGAGTAGTCATCAGCCAAGGAAGCAGCGGTTATCCAGAGTCACCTACAAGTGGTAAGGACACATTTGTGAGTAATGATGCTTGGCGGTGGTGTTGCAGAATCTCAATGGTCATTCTGTGCATGCATGTCCCATGTCACATTATTTTTGCAGAGCTTTGGTGTTTGTCATAAAAAGACTGTCCTCAAAGTGAAACAATGTTGAATATATTGGGTTTCCCTTGGGGACAGATTTTTCTTAAAAGGGCCCACTTAAACAAGACCCCGGGGATGGATTGGTCAACCATTTGGGATGCCAGCAAGGCAGTAGTAAGGGGGGAATTCATTGCGCAAACCTCGAATTACATTAAAAGTCGGGAGAGGGTAAGGCACAACATGGAAGCCAAGATACATGAGGCAGAGGTGGTCTACAAGGACAAAGGTTCACAGAAGGCTTGGCGGGATTTGAAAAAAGCCAGAGCGGCCTTAGAAACTCACCTAGCAGATGACGCAGCACGCCTTTTGGTACAAACTAAACAATTTTATTACATACACAGTGGCCACGGGGAGATAGTGAGGGGAGAAGGAGAAATAGAGGAGGTCCTGATCTCATATTACACCAATAACTTAAAGAAGGAAAACTTAAAGGAGGAGGATCAGATTGCATTCCAAGACCAGATAGACTTACCACAGATTGGTGAGATGGATAGGCAGCAATTGGAAGGCCCCATAACGGAGGAAGAGGTGGGGGACGCTATAAGGGCACTGAAAGGACATAAAACACCAGGCCCAGATGGCCTCAGCAATCCATATTATAAAACCTTTAGACCCACGCTGATAGGCCCCCTTACCTGCCTATTTAATTTTATTAGAGATAAGGGGCGTACATCTGGAGATATGAGACCAGCAACCACAGTATTATTGTTGAAACCAGACAGGGACCCATTGGACTGTGCTAGCTTTACTAAATGGAGATGCAAAGATATATTCCATGATATTGGCCCCGAGACTGGCAATGATATTACCCGAAATAATTCACTCAGATCAAGCTGGGTTTGTGAGGGGGCGGCACACATACGATAATATCCGCAGGGCCATAGATGTAATCGAATGGGGACGGAGGACAGGCCAGAGATTTTCAGTGGCAGCCCTGAACACCTCCAGAGCTTTTGATAGTCTACACTGGGGCTTCCTACGCCTGATCCTTAAAAAGTTTGGGTGTGGCCCACTCTTTATCCGCATGGTAATGGCCAATTTCACGGACCCATCCACTAAGCTATTGGTTAATGGAAAACTCACAGGGAGCATCCCCATCCAGAGAGGCACGAGACAGGGATGCCCATTATCGCCCCTGGTCTTTGCTATGGCTATGGAGCCATTAGCATGCCAAGATCGTAACCATCCAGATATCCAAGGGGTTGAAGTGGGCAATATAGGTCCGCAGAAGGTGGCACTTTACGTGGATGACATTCTCTTATTCTTAAAAGATACCGCAAATTCTCTACCAGCAGCCATACATCTACTGAAGAAATTTGCCAATGTCTCTGGGGTTCCACATTAACTATCCCAAATCTAAAGCTCTTAATATTACAGAGAGGCCGGTGCAAATCCCGATTTGGGAAAACCTATACCCCCTGAAATGGGAACACAAGGCAGCTAAATATCTTGGAATTCAACTGACCCCCAAATATGACAGGTTATACGGAGCTAATATCCCAGACCTCCTGAAAACATTGGCGAAAGAATTAAAACATTGGCAATTACAGGAACTGTCCTGGTTGGCACACATTACAGCAGTTAAGATGACCCTACTTCCTAAATTCTTATATGTAGTCGGCGCTCTTCCAATACGAATTCCAAACCCAGCCATCCAAACACTACAGAAAGAGGTGATGAATTTCATCTGGGGGGAGGGACCGAGAGTTCCCAAGAAAGTATTATTTAGGCCGCAGGTCCTGGGGGGATTGGGGGTTCCGGACCTCCGTAGGTACTTGTGGGCAGCACAGATAGCTCCTATGCTGCAATGGTCTGCGGTGGAAGCACCAAACCAGTGGGTTATACTTGAAAAATTGGCAACTAAGATAGCCCTGGGAGGTATCTGCTTCCTCGCCACATGACATAGGGAAAAAGGGGGCCAACTGTTGGAATCAACCAGAACTACCCTGTGGTACTGGGACACGGTCCTGAGTAACACGAAGATTAAAGGAGGGGGAGGGCCTCTTACGCCAGTAGCTTACAACCCAGAATTTACCCCTGGAACACATGCTAACTTCTGGACTAACTGGGTGGCAGGGAAGGCAGCATGGTCCTAAGAGATCTCTATGCAAACGGGATACCCCTGACATTTGAAGAATACAAAACCAGATTCAATATCCCGGAACAGGTACGATTCCACTATGTTCAACTCAGACACTGGGTCTCAAATGCGAGGGTGAAGGAAGGGGCAGCTAGGAACCCTACAGGAGTGGAGTTAACCATACAGGAAGGCCACCCAGATAAGGGAATAACTAGATTATATCGCCTGGTGGGAGCGGGGGAGCCAGAAGAGAATCTCACTTATATGCGGAAATGGGAAGCGGATCTGGGAAGATCAATTGACTGGGACACATGAGGCCGAATTTGGCATAAAGCCGCAAAGAGTTCTAAATGCACCTTGATTAAGGAAGCAGCATATAAACTTTGTCTTCGGTGGTACATGACGCCCACACGCATGCATGCCATTAATCCAGAATACTCGCCTGAATGCTGGAGGAATTGTGGACAACCTGGGGACCTTATACATATGTGGTGGTCCTGCCCATTAACGGAAACCTACTGGAAAGAGATCCTAAGTCACATTAAAGACATAACCGGCGTAGCTCTCCCTCTTGACCCGCTAGTGGTGCTCTTGGGAGAATCAGTGGAGGGTTGCTATGCAAACTCAGGGCCGACGGCCACCTTAATTACGCATATGTTAAGTGCAGCCAGAATTACAATCGCCCAGGCATGGAAATCTAAAGATGGACCAGTGGTGGCCATGTGGTGGATGCGGCTATGGGGGGTGATGGCCATGGAGAAAGTGACTGCTTTGGCCCACGGCTCTTATTCCAAATATCTGAACATTTGGCTACCATTGCATGAATTCACAGACAACAGAGAACAGATGTACTTCAAGCGCAGATTGCTCCGTGCAATACCTGTTATCTGATGGAATCGAATGCTGAACTTGAAAGGATCCATCTGACTGAAATAATAAGACAGATCAAACCACTTCTTCACCTTAAGTTGGGGAGATAACTTTGGGGGACAGGGGGCAGTTCAACATTTATGTTATTCTTTTATTCCTTTCCTCTGTATTGTTATCATAAATGAGCTCTGGCATTGAAACGTGCTGAAACCCCAATTAGGGGTAATGAGGAAGCGACATGTAAGAAGTATTACATATATGCTATTGATCGGTTTATTATTAATGTATGTATGTCTATGTGCTCCAAAACTTAAATAAAGTTGGTAAAAAATAAAAGGGCCCACTATTCCCTATTTGGTTTTTATGGCGTTTTCACTGTTGCAGCCATGGTGCTAGGGAGTGGGTATAGTTGGTACATATTGGACCAGAGGTCCTCGTGTCCATTTCTTTTTATTCTTCATTTGTTTTTATCTAGCACACAGGGATATAGAAAAGCTCAAAATCTTCAATATTAAATAAAAAACAAAAGAAGAATAAAATGAAATCGATAGTGGGCCCTTTTAAGAAAAATCTGTCCCCAAGCGAAACCCAATAAATTCAACATTGTTTCACTTTGAGGACAGTCTTTTTATGACAAACAACAAAGCTCAGCAAAAACTTTGTCTTTTAGAAAACCTGTCAGAATAAAAATACCCATATCCAATTGTGATACTATCATAACTAAGGGAAGATCTGGGTACTTGACTGCCCTTCAGGTCCAACACGTGGATACCCCATGTCACATTGTGCCACACCGTTTCACGTTACAGCCCTTGCATGCATACTGCACTGCTCAGGGGTTGGGGGTTGCATTCTGCTACCTGTAGTGCATTGCATGTGGATGTCCTGTTGGTTTTGAAATGGCCTTGTCAGTAAGTGCTACATCTCTAGTCATGTGATACCCCTGTGTTTTGTGGCCTGTGAATTGAGGGGTGTGCTGGTGGGTCCTACATGTGCAGGGTGCTCTCCAGATATGCATTTGTGACATTGTTGTACCCCCCATCCTTTGCCTGTCACGCATACTGCTAGGTAGAGGGTATCATACATGTACTCACCCAACACCCAGATCCTTGGTCCTCTGTGATGCTCCATGTACGCTGGCAGCCCGCTGTTCCGAGGAACGATTGCATCATGGGTTGTTCCTGGGAATCGGGCACAGTGTTACGCTCACCTGGTCTCTGCGGAGGCATTGGGGCATGGTTGCAGCCCTCCCTGAACTTGAATCACACCTTTCAGGCCTCTCCCTCAGTAGAAAAGCTGTGAGCGGTGGTACGTGGTGATACTGCTCCTGCGTGGAGATATGAGTGTGTGAGTGTGCCAATCTGTGATTGTTGTACCTCTCGAACCCTTCACCACAAAGTACGGTTTCTGTGAGCATACGCCGGCCCATAAAGCTCACCTGTGAATTATGGAAGATAAGCTCTCTGTCCTGCTACTTCTGGCAGGGGCATGTCGAATGGGATCTAGTTCCTTAACTGATCCCTGATAAGGATTAGTCCAGTCCAGCTGTGACTATGCTTCTCCTTATGATTGGTAAGTCTTTCTTGAGCTCTTGTGATGCTGTCCTATTTATGCCCGCAATAATGTCTCACTTCTGTTTTCTTCCCTTAGATGGAAATGCGACCTCAATGCAGCTGTGAGACGCAAGACGCGGCCGGATGTAATATGGATGCTACCGCAATGTTCGGCAGCAGGTAAGTTATGGTTTAAGGAAAAGCGCAAAGTATGGCAAAGTGCAACCTTAAACTGACTGTTTTTTCAATGTCTAACCTTGTCTTCTGTTTTTGCTTGCAGGTGCTGCTGTCGACGATGGAGTGCTGCGGTGCCACGATGAAGATTTCGGCGTTCCGGAAAGTGTAAAGATGAATACTTGGTTCCCCGAAGAGATGTACAGGTAAGAACAGCTTCCCCAGTTGGTAAATATGCTGGCAGGAAGCAGGATGTCCAGGAACCAGGATCTTCAAAGGTAAGTCTGACCTCAGGCGGTGGTGAGCGTTACGCATCTTGCAAGTGCAAAATAACGTGAAGCGTCTGTCTTGAGGATCGGGGCAGCTTATATAGCTGAGACTGTGGGTACGCCCATTAGGGCCGGCTTACCAGCCACACCCTGCCATTCCTAGAGAGTGAGCACGTGCAAAGGCAATCCATTAGCAGCCACACCCAAGAATACACTTGGGGCTGCTTAATGGATGGAATGTTCAAGGTTAATGCATCCTGCATAATGGATGGAATGTTCAAGGTTAATGCATCTGAAGTGCTATGTCCATAATAAAAGCTTTTTGGTGTTAAATGGATGTTCTTGTTTACTTTTGTTCATGAGCCTGGCACCAAAGGCACCAGGACAGTGTCCACCCTGGTCTCCTGTGCATGCAACCCTTGCATGCCTGTGCCCCCCGACTTCATGACCATGACACACAGCAGTGCATGGTGATAAGGCTGGCGTTAGAGGTGTCCTGGACATTCAGGGAATGGAACTGCTTCCGGTTCCTGTAGACCTCCTCTGAAGCATGGGGAGTCACCAGCTCAACATGCATGCAGTCCAATGCTGCCACAACATTGGGAATGCCTGCAATTGCATAGAAGTGTGCCTTGTTGGCATTGAACTGTTGTTACAATTTGCTCCCTTCTCTCCTGTGCCCACCACTTGGGGGCCTGATTTGGGGTTTATTCCCTACTGGACTTTCCTTCTGGACCTCTTGCGACAGTGCTGTGGTGAATTGGGAGCGCTAAATCCGTATTTTACATGTTACTTCCTTTCCAGATCGATTGCAGGTTTTGGGAAGCCGGTATGCTGCTTTAATCAAAAGACTATGCTTCCCAGAATCCCTGGCCCACTCCTTCATCTCAACCCTTTCAGGACAAGGTTTGGTGGAGGATAAGCAGCACCTGTGGCTGGTAGGTGTAGCAAGTAGCACACCTGAGGCATGTGCTCGTTAGCCAGCTTTAAACGCCTCTGTTTGCTTCAGTCCAGCGCAGGTCATTGATACAGTGTTCCTGTTTATGACTGGTCCCTTGTTCCTGTTTCTTAGCTTAATGTATAGTTCCTAGTTTCCGATTTCTCGTTCCCTTTTCCCTGGATTTCAAATTTAGTGTGTGCATTAGTAATTTCTGCTTTATGGATTCCTTTTCTGTCTTCCCCTGTTTTGCAGTCAGCACTTCGTAGTGCTTTCCTTTTTCTGTGCAGCCCAGTTTGTCTGGGTCCTTTTTTCCTTTTGCTTTGCCGTATTCAGCAGTGAAAACTTAATCCTTTAGTCAAGCCTCATTTATAGATTTAGTATTTTGTCCCAGTTTGCCTTTCCTTCCCTGGGTGGGGAGGGGAAGGTTTTGACATTGTAATTTCGTTTTCCCTGCTCCTGTTCCTTTACTTTCTCTTGGAGTCTGTTCCAGGTTTTCCCATGCACTTCTCCCTTTTGTTCCCTATTGATTGTTAGGTGTGATGTGCTGTTGGAGCCATCTCCTGTGTGAATGTCTATGTTTTCCTCACTATTCTGTAATCACCTATCCTCCCTTTGCTGTTATAGCTTTTCTGGGTCCCTGTTTGATCAACAGGGTTTGTGGGCTTCGCTGACATTTCAGGTGGTATTTCACGTCCTTGTGAGTATTGTCTTTAAGTATTTTTTTACAATACCATCCAGGGTGTTAGCTCACAGATCCTGTTGCTTGCCCTATATGTGGACTTTGTAATCATGTGCTTACCCCCCATTCGCTTTCATATATTTGTATTCTTATCATGCTCTACTTGCACATACTAGGTTTTAGTGTACATGTGTCTTAGTTCTTCAGTGCATGATGTTTAACTCAAAGCTATTCACTGTGTGACCTTGAGCACATTTCCCTTGCCATATTCACTGGCTTTGTCCTCCCATGTCTCAGGAGAATAGCTCAGTGGCAACAGTCTCGCATTGGAAGCAAGACGACACGGAGGAACACAGGTTCAATCCCCGGATCCACACTTAGAAACCTCTGGGTATAAAGCATGTTATAAATAACCTATCATATCATATCATATCACAACTGTGTCTGGGTGGAATTGATGGTCAGGAGGGCCTCCAGCACCGACACCAGCACTCTAGAGAAGGCAGGCTATGAAATGCTGTGCAGCTGGCTCACAGAGTACTGGAACATTGCACTGGCCAGGAAGGGCAGTCCTGACACCAGTTTTAGCAGCAGTGGTATGGCTGACCCGATTCCAATCCTGCTCTCAATGTCCTACTGGATGTGGTTCAAATATGGTCTCCCTGTTTAGGAGGTACAGTGTTAGTAGCTGCCTGTCAGTGAGGGTCCAGGATGTGGCCCTTGTGCGTGGGATCACTGCACGCCTCCATCCTTCCACCTGCATCCCCATTTCCTCCTCCTTCTCTCCCCGGCCTCCTGTTGCCTCTGCTGGTCCTCCAGAGCCCCGGCAGCTGCAGATTGTCATGTAGCACCTCCAGCTCCATGTTTGCAGCAATGAGTGGCAGCTTGGTTGTGTTGGCGGGTGTTTTTAGGGGTAGGTGTGGCCCTTTTGTACTCTTCCTGTGTGCATAAGGTGCACGCGGGTGGATTGGGTGCATCTCTGGACTTATTTCCTTCACCTGTGTCCATTTACCGGCTGCTCTGAGGTTTTCTTATCTCTGCCTTCGTTTTAACAGTATTACAGGCAAAAATCTGCTGGTATTCCTGGCAAATCCAATCTTGTGATATGCGGTAATACCACTGTGCCAGTATTACTGGCACAGGTGTCTGGCGTTGCCAGTATTTTTGTTGCTGGTATTACTGGTGCTGGTAATTCTGGATGAGGTGATATCGGTGCCGGTAATTCCAACAACTGTGTGCCGCCAAACTATTAGTTTGCAGGACCACTAAAAGTGCTGGTAAACAGTATTACCAGCACTTTTAGTATGCACCGGCAAAGTGTAATGAGGGTCAATGAATACTTAAAGCTTATTTTCAAATGGGAAAATGTTATTGCACTACACAACTGCAAGAGACATACTTTCTAAAAACCGTCATCTAGTAGATCTAATTCCTCATACTCATTGGAAAACAAAGAAAGACAGAACCCATGTCACCTTCCTTCACCATACCCAAGAAATTGCCTCCAGTAACAAAATTAAATTTGGAAGGAAGATTTCAAATAAAACACAAGTATGGAAAGAAATGGAAGTCACACCCGAGAAGAGAGAGAAAGAAAGAGAGAGACAGAGAGAGAGAGAAAGAGAGAGAGGGGAAGAGTGTGTGCGTGTGAGAGAGAGTGGGTCTGCAGACTAACAGTGTACATTAAAAAAACATTAGGGTTCTGATCCTTTTTTTTCAACTGTTTGACTGGAAGCTGGCAGGATTGCATTAGAACCTGTGAAGGCACACGTGTATTTAATCCAAAACAGACTACTAGGTGTGAGAATTGGGCAGTACCTATGCATGTAAATCCTCAATAGACCCTTTCAAAACCCAGGTAGTATTATATTCAAATGTAAGGCAGCCCACATTCATTTGCACAAAAACGAACCCCCAGAACAAGACTTTTTCAAGCAGCACGGAGAAGTGCATTATAGTTCATTCAGTAAAAACAGTTCCAAATACCTCTGTCCTTCAAGGGGTTTCAAGAAGCAGGTTGGGGCGATTCTGCAACATTTTGTCTGTTTGATGGACAGCGAATGCAGACACAGATTTAAATATCCTCGCACAACACATGCACATACCCCAAACCACCAAATGCAACATTTAATTCCAAACCAGCAGTGGGAGTTAACCCTTAACCCTTCAAGGTGTTAGATCTTGTCCTTAAAAAAGGGAAGTTCCCTCAGGAATTTTACTAGCCCTATCCGAAATAAAATTTTCAGTGCATCTTACCCTTGGTTTTCTCACATTTCCACAAGTGAAACTCACGCTCGGAAATGGTCATCTTGTCATAATCTTATCAGTTGATCCATCGTGTTAAGTTCATAAGCCCTCAGGTTGACAGCGACATGTCAAACTGATATATTTCACCTCTTCTCATGACGTTGGTGCACCTACATCATCATGTTACCTAACGCAAATCCAGGAACATCAACACACACACACCCAACATAAAAGTGTACTTTCTTTTCACAAAAAGGAGAAAACAACTTACACTTTAAATAAAATACTTCTAGTCAGGAGTTTACCAAGTTGTGATATTTTTAAATTCAAGTTGATAAGGTTTTGTTCATAACTAAACTTAATAAAAATAAATAAAAAAGAAAAAGAAATTGAAGGTTGCATCCAAGGAATCATTCAAATCTTTTGCAAACATAATGAGTGCAAGAACACATTATTTACTACAAGGCATAGTTCTCCTTTCACGTCGAAATGCAAAACTCTGCCATCCGCAAGTCTTCATACCATAGAGGCTGACATGTTGCTCCGGATCACTTGCAGTGCAAATGGGCAAAACAGGTACCTCACGATTGTCCCAGAATATGGAAGTTACAGTTCTGTTACTGAATGTTATTCTCCAGTTCTGATTAAAGAACCCATCCAAGGGTAGATTGTAGCCATGGCACATGCACATCCCTATGACGTAACTATGTTAATTTGGGAAAGCAAAAATATATTTTAATACCCAATTTGAAAAATAAGTTAGACAATATCAACATTTTGACAAAAAATTATTTTTGGGGTAAAATGTACATTTGCGATGTCTAGTCTTTGCGTCAACTTGAATATCAATGTAGTATATCGTTAAATATAAAGCATACAATTGCATAAAAATTATGTAAATGTTTCCTTACATTATTTGCTGAATTTCCATTCTAGCAATGTAAAGTTGAATCACCTTCTCGTTCGACAGCTCTTATGAATAGAAACTTCACTTGCGTATATTATGTTTCATTATAGTGAATCTTACCATTTCTGTTACGTCTTTGACTAAAGGAGCGCATGCGCGAGCCTCATTCTGGGTAGCGCATGCGCGGAATCAATAAAGACGGTCCGTGCGGCAGTTGCTGCCAGGACCCCATGAGCTATGAACGTATGTATACGTGTCTCATTATATGTGTGCATGCATGTCAGTGTACAGGGCAGCCCGAGGCACGGGCTTAGCCACCACATTAGCGACGAGGACGGATGCGAAGAGGGGACGGATCCTTTCCCTGAACGCAGCCCGGACCTGACACGAGTGATGGCGGACATTTTTGTTTTCATTTTCCACACGTGAGGCAGTAGCGGCCCGCGAGGGTGCTCGTGCCCTGCCCACGTGCTGAGGAAGACATTTTTCTTCAATTTTTGGAACCCCTGTGGTCCTCCGATCCAGAGGACTGCAGACACAGCTGGTGAGGAGATGTTCTCCATGGCAGAGTGCTGGAAAGGACGTCCAGACCCTAATCCACAGTCAGTGGCAGGTGCCAGGCCTGACGCCCAATGCAGTGTTGCAGCTTACACAGCAAGGTACGTCCGTGTCTGTGTGGAGTCAGGTTTGCAGCCTCCAGAATAAAGGGAGGTGCCTGTGCGACCTGTGAAAATGACGGACAGCGACGGTGAAGCACCCACGCCGGCAAGAGCAACACGCTGGCAACATGGCTCACTACAGCCAATGCAGGAGTTTGACACCTCAGGCCCACCCTCAAAATTGGGCCCCAAATGGCTCCTGTGGATAAAGAAATTAGACATGTTTTTCACAGCGACCGGGGAGACCGACGATGACGCGAAAGTAGCAATGCCACTCTATTCCGCAGGTACGGACGTTCTGCGGATCTATGAATCTCTGAACTTGCAGGTAGTGACTTATGCAGCTGTCAAAACGGCGCTTCACAATCATTTTTTTCCGTTATCCAATGTCGACTTCGATAGATTCTTCATGAGCGGGGAGAAACAGCACAATGACGAATCTCTATACCAATTCTGTGCACGCCTGCGGCAGATGGCAAGCACCTGCAGGTGGGATAATGAAGAGGTTATGATTCGCACTCTTTAAAATCTGCAAGGAGCTGGCCAACCCTGCTGCAGTCTCTACCTCTCCTGTCCCCTCCCAGTCCCTCTGCACTGCACTGGCCTCTCACTTCATCTCTAAAACTCAGGACATCCTGTCCTCACTCTCCTCCTATCACCTCCCTCCCTCTCTTCCCGGCTCTTCCTCTGGCCCTGCTGCAGCCACCCCTCCGCCCTCCTTCTCTGCCTTTCCCCTTTTTTCTGCTGACGAGGTTTCCAGACTAGTCCGATCTATGAAAGTCTTGTCTAAACAGGTTCACCCCTGTTCCTCCAAAACTATCAAGGACCACATCGACTCCCTGGCTCCTGCCCTGGCTGACTTTTGCAACCACTCCTTCGCCTCTGGAGTCTCCCATCCCCCCCTCAAGCACTCCCTTGTGCACCCTCTTCTCAAGAAACCCTCTTCAGACCCGTCCTGCCCGGCTAACTATCGCCCAATCTCCATCACTCCCTTCCTGGGCAAGCTCCTGGAGAAACTGGCCATCTCCCAGCTTAACCTCCATGCTGAATCTGTTGGTAGTCTTCATGACCATCAATCTGGCTTCAGAGCTGCCAGAAGCACGGAAACTGCTCTCCTGAACATCCGTGAGGGCCTGCTCTTGAACCTCGACTCCAACACTCCATGTGTTCTCATTCTGCTTGATCTCTCTTCTGCCTTTGACACTGTCAACCATGCCATCCTGCTCAACCGTCTCCGTGATAACCTGGGTATCACTAGTCAGGCTCTGGCTTGGCTGACCTCTTTCCTTTCCAATTGACCCTCCCAGGTCCAACTGGGGTCCTTCCTCTCTGATATCTTTTTCTCCACCTGTGGTGTCCCCCAGGGATCTAATCTCTCTCCCTGGCTGTTTAACCAGTATCTGGCACTCCTCGCCCACCGCATCGCCGCTCTCTGCCCCAACTTCCAGTGCTATGCGGACGATACCCAGCTCATTTTCAGGCTACCCTCGGACTCCTCCTCTCCTTCCCTCATCTCAGACTGTCTGTCTGCTATCCAGGAATGGTGTGCCACCAATGACCTCTGCCTTAATGCCAGTAAGACTGAGATCCTACTCATTGGCACACCCACTCCCTCCTTCCCTGCAGCTCTCTGGCCAGCTTCCCTTGGCCCCCTTCCTGCTCCTACCTGCAAGGCAAAAAACCTTGGGGTCATCTTCGACTCCACACTCTCCTTCTCTCCTCATATATCTGACGTCTCTAAGAAGTCACACTACCAGCTGCACCTCCTCAGAAGTATTCTTTCCTTCCTCTCCTTCCCCCAGAAGCTCATTGTCTCCCGAGCCCTGGTTCTCTCGAAGCTGGACTACTGTAACAGCCTCTATCTTAATCTGCCTGCCTCCACTCTCCGCCCTCTGCAACTCATCCAGAACAGAACTGCGAGACTTGTCCTTGGCCTCAAGCCCAGGGACCGTATCTCTCCAGGACTGAAATCTCTACACTGGCTCCCAGTGGCTGCGAGGATTAAGTTCAAAACCCTCTGCATTGTCCACAAGGCCTTCTGAGGCCTGGGGCCTAAATACCTTCAACTCTCTCTTCCTAAATATCTTCCTTCCCGAGACCTTCGCTCATCCGTCTCCAACTCCCTCAGGGTCAGCCACTTCTCGAAGCAACGAGCTGGGGGTAGATCTCTCTCCGCGGCAGAGGCCTCCCTCTGGAACAGCCTTCCTGCCTCCCTGAAACTTGAGGAGAACCATCTCCGGTTCCGGAAGCACCTCAAAACCTTCCTCTTTGCTTCTGCTTTCTCTCTCCCTCTCCCCTGCTAAATTCTTCACTGAAACTGCACTGAATCTGCAACTGGGCCACTCTCAGCGACCTCGGTCCTGGGCCCAGCCACTCTCCACTTGAACTGCCTCCCTGGCAACCCCTGCACTGCGGGACTGTCTCTGTATCCCTACAGCCCCCCCTTCCCAGCTCTTGTCTGCACTTACCTTGCACTTGCCACCATCTGGCCCTATTTATTTATTTGTATTCTACTTACTTTGTACTGCACTTCCCCCCTCCCCTTCCCCCTGCACTTCTTCCCTTCCACCTACCCCTGCACTTGCGCGATCTGAATGACACCTGGCCTAGTAGGATCGTTGTCTGTCTTCCCCTTGTTTCCCCCTCCCTGCCTCGTCGCGCCTTGAAACACTTGTATAAAGGCGCGTTACAAATGCCATATCATATCATATCATATCACGCGTGCGGCAGATGGCAAGCACCTGCAGGTGGGATAATGAAGAGGTTATGATTCGCAATCAAGTGATCCAGGGTTGTAGCTCCAGCAAATTGCAAAGACAGATCCTGAAGGAGCCAGGTATGACATTGACACAGATATTGGACAATGGCAGAGTGTATGAGCTCGCCGAGAGTAGAGGTGCGAAAATGGATGCTGCAGTGCGACCGTGTAAAAGTGAGGAAGTGTTTGCAGTGGGGAGACAAACCCCGTCTAAATCTCGCTGGCGTGAGTAACGCCAAGAAGCAAGTCCTACACACGGTGCCCCAGCTGTATGCCAGTACTGTGGGTATGACTTGCCACACTCGGAGGACTGTCCGGCAAAGACTAGAGTCTGCGGGAGATGCAACACACCAGGACACTATGCCTGGATGTGTCGAGCAGCTGCCCCAGTAACCACGCACAGAGGGCCAGCGAGAGCAAGTGGAGGGGGTTTCAGGAGACAACGAAGCATCACCACGCTAGAGCAGGACACCCAAAGGCTCAATATTGCGGAAGAAGAAGAGGAGGAGGAAGAGAAATCTTCTTCATCTCGAATCTCGCTACGGGGGCAAAGAAAAGGAGACAACCCACATGTGTTGTGGACATTCAAGGTGCCCCTACACAAGTTCTGATCGACACAGGGGCCTCTCTATGTGTGCTAGCCACTGAACACTATGTGGCCATTCTGGGCCCACCGTCGCTAGACAAATCAAAAGCCAAAATATTCCCTTTTGGGGGTGACACACCTCTGCCGATTCAGGGTGTGTTTGTGTCGCCCGTGACTCGTGGGACCAAAACCATTAAAGCAAGATTCTTCATCGGAGGCTTTGGACATTGTGCACTTCGCACTAGAGGTATACCAAGTAGACGTCAATCAACTTCTAGACAGGTTCTCCAGCATTTTCCAGGGAGTGGGCAAACTGAAGGCAGCCCCAGTGCGCTTGCATATCGATGACACAATTCGGCCCACAGCACTAAAACATCGAAGAATTCCCTTCCACCTCCGGGCGCAGGTCGAGAAGGAGCTTCAATCACTCATCGAGATGTACATTAGCGAAAGAGTTGAGGGGCCAACTCCCTGGGTCTCGCCTATTGTCGTGGCGCCAAAACTGAAACAGCTGGGTGCCGTCCGCATTTGCGTGGACATGCGACTCCCGAACGCTGCCATCAAACAGGAAAGGCACATAACACCAACGCTGGACGACATTGTGGGTGAATTGCAGGGGGCCAAGGTCTTCTCCAAGCTGGATCTGAGGTCAGGGTGTGACCAGCTAGAGCTCCACCCAGACTCCAGATATATAACAACCTTTACCACTCACAAGGGCCTCTACCAGTTCAAACGTCTCAGCTTTGGCGTGTCCTCCGCTGCAGAAGTTTTTCAAAATGCCATAAGAGGAGCGCTAGCTGGCCTGAAGGGCGTGCTCAATATGAGCAATGACATTTTAGTATTCGCAGCGTCCCAGGTCGAACACATGAAGCGTTTGGAGTCTACCTTGCAGAGGCTGAAAGAGCTGGGCCTTACCCTGCATCGAGGGAAGTGTGAATTCTTTAAGGATCGCATTGGATTCTTTGGATTCATTTTCCACACGAGTGGGGTATCACCTGACGCAGAGAAAATCAAAGACATCCGTGAGTCCGTGGCACCCCAATCCTCCAAGGAGGTGCGCAGCTTTCTGGGGATGGTCAATTACTGTGGATGATTTATAAAAGGTTTGGCGTCCCTATCTGAACCACTAAGGGCCTTAACGAAAAACGATGCCACATGGGTTTGGGAGAAGAAAGAACAGGAAGCATTTCTGGAAATCAAGAGGGCCCTCTCTGACCAAGACACAATGGCGTATTTTGACCCCACTGCAGAGTCAGAGATAGTTGTGGATGCCAGCCCGGTGGGACTACGGGCTGTTCTCATGCAATCAGACACCAGAGGCAACATGCACCCCATTGCCTATGCGAGCAAGGCCCTCACTGACACCGAAAGATGCTACTCACAGATCGAGAGGGAAGCGTTAGCGATCTTGTGGGGTTGCCGGCATTTTCGTTTGTATATCCTCGGGAAACCGGTAACAGTTGTGACAGACCACAAACCACTACTACCAATCTTAGCGGGAGTATCGTCGAAGCCCCCACCTCGGATCGAGCGCTGGATGCTTGCTCTCATTGAGTATGGGGTGAAGCTGATGTACAGGCCCAGAACAAACTACCTTTCCCGCCACCTGAACTACGATGGAGGGCAAGGTCCTAGTGAAATGGTGGAGTGTCAAGAGTTTGTTCACAACATTGTTGAAAGTGCAATGCCGGTGGCGCTGTCGAGGAAAGTCGTGGCCGAAGAATCGACGGCTGACTAAGTGTTCAAGATCATACAGGCCGCGATACGCAGTGGAGAGTGGAAAGAAGTCCTCCAGAACAACACCAGGGGAGAGTACAGGGCCCAGAGAGACCTTCAAGCTCTTTGGAAAGTGAGGGACGAACTTTCAATTTCGGATGACGGGTTACTACTGCGAGGGCGACAGCACTAAGGGCCCGGGTCCTGGAACTGGCCCACACCGGCCACCAGGGGGTTGCAACGACAAAGGCGCGACTGAGACCAAAAGTGTGGTTCCCAGACCTAGAAAGTCTGGTGGAGAGTCACGTGCGGAGGTGCCTGCCATGTCAAGCGGCGAGCCCGCTGGAAAGAGCTCCACCAATCAACTCCATGGAAAGAAGCGAAAGCCCCTGGGGCACAGTCCATGCCGATTTTGGGTCGACCGGGAGGGCATGTACTTTTTGGCTGTAGTTGACCAATGGTCGAGGTATCCGGAGGTGGAGCTAGTGGACTCAACAGCAAGTGACCACACCATCTTGGCCCTAGACAAGATGTTTGCAACTCATGGCTTCCCAGAGGTACTGTGCTCCGACAACAGGCCACCGTTCACGGGGAACTAGTTTGCGCAGTACATGAATGAGAAGGGGATCCAGGATAGAAGAGTATCACCACTCTGGCCCCGTGCTAATGGAGAAGCTGAAAGACTCATGAGGACGCTGAACAAAGTCTTCCGAATATCAGCAAACGGCGGGGGAGAACTGAAGAAGAACCTGATTGAGTTCCTCTAGGAATACAGAACGACACCCCACCAGTTGACCGGAGTTGCCCCGGCCGAAGCCTTGTTTGGACGTAGCCCGAGGGGGCTCATCCCGGAAGTGGAGGGCTGCGAGCCAGGGGTCATAGACAATGAAAAGGTCCGAAAGGAAAGAGCAGCCCGCAACGAGAAAGAGAGTGCAAGAAGAGGCCTGCAAGAGAAGGCGGTCCCGGTAGGAGATTCAGTACTTGTGAGGAACCGCCGACCCGAAGGAAAATTGTCACTCCTGTACGTGCCACAACCGTTGAAAGTTACGCATGTAAAAGGGACCATGGTAACCACCGCCAGGGAGAGAGGGACAGTCACCCGCAACAAGTACTTCTTCAAGAAGGTAGAAGCACGACACTGAGAGGAAGAGCCGGAAGAGGTCCCTCCACCAGAGGAGAGGGCAGAGATCCCCGAAGCCGACACATCAATGGACACACCACCACGGGACAGGACACTGCTGCCGACCCCACGGAGTAGCAGCCGGTACCCGGTGCGACAGGGTCGCAAACTACCTGTCCGTCTTAAGGACTATGTCCTGGACTCAGGAGACTGAGCCGACGCCCGAGTCAGGTCAGCGACCCACGTTGGGTCAGTTTAAAGTTGTTATGTTAATGTTATCTGTTTTGTTCAAAGAAAAGGAGGGGTGTTACGTCTTTGACTAAAGGTGCGCATGCGTGAGCCTTGTTCTTGCCCGCGCATGCGCGGAATCAATAAAGACGGTCTGTGCGGCAGTTGCTGCCGGGACCCCATAAGCTACAGACGTATGTGTCCGTGTCTCATTATATGTGTGCGTACGTGTGAGTGTACGGGGCGGCCCGAGGCACGGGCTTAGCCACCACAATTTCGTTGTGGTTACTCACCACATTGTGTCCTT
This sequence comes from Ambystoma mexicanum, assembly GCF_040938575.1. Taxonomy (NCBI): domain Eukaryota; kingdom Metazoa; phylum Chordata; class Amphibia; order Caudata; family Ambystomatidae; genus Ambystoma; species Ambystoma mexicanum. The sequence goes on from NC_090939.1 coordinate 687,646,165, forward strand.
GAAATTGTTCATACAAAGGATTCAGGGATAAATAACAAAGAGGCCCTGTATTGTGTGGTCACATTGCCAAAGGAAGGGTTCGCTTTTGGGAACAAATACCACAAAAATGAACAAAATTATCTTCCAATTTCAATTGCAAGTTGTTAAGTGAAAATAAGATTATGAGTTTATATAAAAGCAGCAAATATTTTCTTTGTTTTTTACTATAAATAGACACATTCTTAATCTTACCTTGTTCAATTATTTTAGTTATTTTAACCTCCAAGACTACATGCGGATGCGGGAGTGTCCATCTGGTCAGCTAATTTTGCAATGCAAATAGATCATAACTTGTCTTCGAAATCAAATTGATTTTGGTACAACCAAAAATGACTAACTTCTTTCAACCCAATTCAAACAGTGTCCTACAGTAACGACAATTATATCAACGGTTTTATGTAAGTTTGATACAATAGTAACCAGTGGAGTCCCGAGCGGGGGTCACTGGTGTGGCTGCCTGGTTTCCTTCCTCCAAGTCAATTACGTTGCCGTCCAAGTAGGCAGGGTTGGACTCGGGCAAGAAATAGGCCCGGACACACAAAAAAAGTGGCCCACCGCTCACCTAAAAAAAAGTGGCCCTCAAACCATCATCCATGAATCTAGTCAATTCAAGACTTTACAGAAAATGCTACTTATGGAGACTTCATGTGCCTGTTATGTTTTGTGTAAACACTTGAGAAAGTGGTAACATTCCTTTTGTTCTTTTTTTTTAAAAAAACATCATCACATAGCTAAATACTTATTTTACAGAACTAGACTCAAGGAATGTCTACTCGTTGCGACCAGTAATGAAAATAGAGTTGCATTTAATAAGCAGTACAGCTAAATGATGATACCGGAAAGCACCCTGCCATTTGTATTATGCTCAAATATTACATTACAACAGAACTCATAAAATAACATAACTTTGCATACAGTTCTATGACAGGGTCCACAGCTCTGATGCGCAGGATTGGTATGAACCAACCACCCCCACTGCGGTTTTGGGAAGGAGGTTTAGGGTGACGATGGTTGAATAGGAAGGGGGAAGTAGGGAAACCGGAATGAGGTTTAGGGAGAGGTTATGGATAGGTTGGGGATGTTAGTGGAAGGTTTTGACCACTGCACACGCTTCCTGTGAGCTGTTACGCTCATAGAAAAACACGTCCCTGCTTCTGACTCTACACACATATACAATATCACCATAGCAGTATACAAAGGCACAGCAACATAATAAACACACATGAGGCAGTGCAGCACTTAGCTTAGGTTAGTTTTCACCGACAGTGTCACTTGTTGTCTCCTACAATTTCGTTCTGCCAGGATGTGCCGTAGTAGCTGTTCAAATACTGCAAGAGAGTGCAACAATTATTGCACATATCAAACACTGCCACATGTGGCTGTTAACCAGCATGTACAAATGCAGGAGATTTAGAGAGGCCGCACGTGTGTACAAAACATACTGTCACCAGGATCGGTGATATCTTCGTCAGACAACGTAGACTCCAAAATTTCCCCCTCCCCTGACTCCTCACTTTCTTCTTCTTTCCAAGAACCCTGCTTTTCCTTTCTTCGTGATCGCACCTTTTTTTTATGTAGCTAGTGACGACCCCGGAAGGAAGCCACCGTGCCTCCCAAAAGGGAGAACAGGGGGGCCCCTCCCCCGGGACCGTCCAGAAGGGGAAAAAGCCTGTAGGCACAAAAAACCCCTGAGCTATCACAATGCTCTTCAGGAGGAGCGGAGCCGAGATACCCTTGAGGAGTTGTTGGCTGGTCAAGTGGGTCCGGAGGTACAGCGAGAAAGGGTACACAGCAAGAACAGGCAGTCCAGTAAGCGGGCCGGGGACTGGTACACGGGAAGTAAGCTCAGCAGAGGGATCCAAACGTAGAGTAACAGGCAATCCAGTAGACAGGCTTGGGACTGGCACACGGGAATTCAACACAGCGGAGGTATCCAAAACGGTAAGAAATAGACAATCCAGTAGACAGGTTTGGGACTGGCACACGGGAGTATGGTACTGCAGGATGAGAGAAGAAAGGAGGAAACAGGAAGGCAGAATCAGGAGAACTGGAGCGCAGCCGAGAGGAAGGATGAATGGGCAGAACGAAGATGGGAAGGAGGGAGGGTAAGCACAGGCTGGAAGGAGGGCGAAGAAGGCGGGGAACAGGGCAAAGGCACAGGCAGCAAGGAAAGAGCTGAACGAAGTAACAGAAAAAAGGAAGGCAGGACAAAGGATTCCGGACTGGGCGCAAGGACCCAACCGGAGGAAAGAGCACTGGAAAAACGGAGGGGGAGCAACCAGAGAAACACAGCAATGCAGGGCTAGCGGAAAGGAAACCGGAAGCGTTGCGACGCACCTGCGACCCAGAAAGAGCTGGTTATAACTCCGGGTCGCGGAGCGTCACAACCAATGGAAACTGAACAGGAAGGAAAAACAAGGAGGGGGCGTGGCTTGATAGCGGCTGAGCGAGACGGGACTAGAATCTGCGTCGCCAGCGGCTCCACAAACGCCAGGAACTCGCCGGCATGACAGTATGCCCCCTTCGATAGTTTCCTCCCCCCGGTTTACCTGGGTGAAAGAAATGGTACTTGCGAAGCAAGGAAGGGGCATTTATATGAGTGATGGGTTCCCAGGAGTTCACCGAGGAGGGGTAGCCTTTCCATTTGACTAAATACTCCAATCTGCCTCTACGATACCTTGAGTCGCAGAGTTTGGCAACCTCATATTCCGCCTGCGTAGAACCCCGAGGAACCGGGGCCTGTCTAGCCTGCCCAGGTGTCGGCATAAAAGGACTTAAGTTGTGAGGCATGAAAAACAGGGTGGACCCTTTTGAGGTTGTTAGGTAGTTTTAGGCGAAAGGCCACGAGGTTGATCTTCTGTACTATCTTGTATGGCCCTAGGAACTTGGGAGACAGCTTGGAGGGATGGACCCAACAAGGTAAGTATCTAGTGGAGAGCATAACGCTGGTTCCCACATCCCACCCCTAGACAGGTTGGCGGTGTTTGTTGGTTTGAATGCGATACCGCGCTTGAGCCGACCTAAGGCCTTCCTCTACCTTCTTGTGTGTCTCTCTAAGGAGGGAGAGTGAGGAATCGACAGATGGTAAACTAGTAGAAAGGCCAGAGACTGGAAGGGTGGAGCGAGGATGGTAACCATAGGTACCGAAAAAAGGACTAAACCCAAGAGCGGAATGTGCACAATTATTATAGGAGAATTCTGCTAGAGGGAGCACGGGCACCAGTTGTCCTGCTGGGAGTTGATAAAGCACCTTAGGTACTGCTCCAGGGTTCCGTTAAGGCGTTCGGTCTGCCCGTTGGATTGCGGGTGGAATCCAGAAGTTAGAGCTCTTTCGATTCCCAGTCTGGCACAGAGCGTCTTCCAGAACCGGGAGGTTAACTGGCTCCCCCTGTCCAGGATTATCTTATTAGGCATACCGTGCAACCGGAAAATGTCCTGGAGAAATACTTCTGCCATTCTGGCCGCCGTGGGAACCCCGGGCAATGGGGACAAGTGAGCTAACTTAGTAAACAAATCCACAACCACCATGACACATGTGCATCCTTGAGATGGGGGTAAATCCACAATGAAGTCCGTTGAGATGCTGCTCCAGGGGCCCTTGGGTACCGCACATGGTTCGAGTAATCCGATCGGTCGTTGACGAGAAGACTTGCTCCGAAGACAGACGACACAGGACCGAACGTATCGATCCACATCCTCTCTCATCTTTGGCCAGTAGGAATGCCGTTGGAGATATTCGAGAGTGCCGGTTCCGCCCCAATGTCCTGCAAGTTTGGAGTCATGACACCAGGTCAACGCCATTTTGGGAAGGCTGGAGTGGGTAAATAAAGCCTTCCCTTGACAAGGTAAAGGCCGTCCCGAATTTCATAGGTCAGGTCTTTAGGATGTTTTTCCACCTCGAAGCGACCTCCAGAATCCTCCTGAACCTGCCTGAGAAATGTTGATACAACTCCGACAGTCTTGGCCAGGGAGAACATCCGTTCAGGAGGCGTATCTGCCTCTGGCATGTAATCACATCGGCGGGAAAGAGAATCGGCCACGACATTCAGTTTGCCTGGGATGTACGTGATATGAAAATCAAATTGGGTGAAGAAGTGGGCCCATCGGGCCTGTCGAGTGTTGTAGCACTCGAACTGTCTTAGAACCTGTAAGTTCTTATGGTCTGTCCGAATGGTGAACGGGAACCTGCCTCCCTGAAGGAGGTGACGCCATTCCACACAAGCAGCCTTCATGGCTAATAGTTCTCGTTCTATGACCGAATAGTTCCTTTGGCTGATGTTTAAAGTCTTCGAGAAGTAAGCCACCGGATGTTCTACGCCTGGACTTCTTGAAGAAGCACCGCCCTTATGGCGGCTGATGATGCGTCAGTCTCCAAGATGAAGGGCAAGTTTTGGTTTGGTTGTTGCAGGATGGGCGCGGAACAGAAAGCGTCCTTGAGATCCCCAAAGCTGTCTTCCGCCTCTACCGACCATTTGAATGGGGTTGCTGACTTCTTTAAGAGAGAAGTGATGGGTAATATCTTTTGAGAGAAATTGGGAATAAACCTCCGATAGAAGTTTGCCAACCCCAAGAATTTCTGGATCTCTTTAACCGAGGTGGGTGAAGGCCACTCAATGATGGAAGACACCTTGTGTGGATCCATAGATATTCCGTGGTCCGACAGGATATAACCCAGATAGGGTATGGAGGAGGCTGCAAACACGCATTTGGCAAGCTTGACGGACAAATGATTGTCTCTGAGCCTTCGGAAGACTTCCTTGACGTGTTTTTCGTGATCTTCAGGAGTGCTGGAGTAGATCAGGATGTCATCTAGGTACACCAACGTGGTTTGACACAGTAGGTCAGAAAATAATCTATCCATGAACTGTTGGAACACCGACGGGGCGTTAACCAACCCAAAAGGCATTTCTTGGTACTCAAAAAGTCCGAATGGAGTCCGGAATGCCGTCTTCCATTCGTCTCCTTCCTGCACCCGGAGAAGGTGATAGGCATTTCTTAAATCGAGTTTAGTGAAGATCGTGGCTCCATGAACTGCTTGTAGGATTTTGGTGATCAAAGGCATAGGGTATCGATCTTTTATGGTGACTTTATTTAGGCCACGATAGTCAATACACAGCCTCAACTCCTTAGATTCCTTCTTAGAGATGAAGAACATGGACGCCCCCAAGGGGGACTTCGATGGTTTTACGAGTCCGTTTTCCATATTGCTGTCCAAATACTCTCGGAGGTATTGTTTCTCCTCCAAAGACAGTGAAAACATTCTAAAGAAAGCCACCAGTGCTCCTGGGGTAAGATCAATGCAACAATCCTCGAGCCGGTGCAGCGGGAGCTCAATGGGTGTCTTTTCCGTTACTACCTCGTTGAACTCCTTAAAGTAGTGTGGCAGACAGTGGACCGTTCTGATTTCACAGCTGTTCGTTGTCTTGACAGTTTCGAACTTGGGCTCTGTTAAGCAATCTGACTTGCAAAAAGAGGATTGGAACCCCAGCAAGTTCCTAGACCAGTCAATACTGGGGTTATGTCGGCATAGCCAGCATATCCCCAAGATTATGGGGAAGTGAGCAGCTCTGATAATATCGAATGTGATACTTTCGGTATGTTGTTGTATGGACAAGATAAGCGCTTCTGTGATATGAGTGATCATGCCCGAGCTCAAAGGTTCGCCATCAACCCCTTCAACCTTCTGATCTTCTTGCTTAGCGATTCTCTTCACTCCCTGCTTTTCTGCCCAATGTGTATCCATGAAATTACCCGCTGCCCCACAATCGAGTAGTGCCGATCTGCATAGGTTCTTCCTTAACGGTCCGTTGGAAGGGCATTGACGTGGATGGGTGAGTGTCCAAGAGAGGGGGTACACTTGACTTAGTTCTCTTCCTTTCTTGACGTCTTTCTGTCATTCTAAAGTCAATTCGGAGGGTAGCGGTCAGGAGCTCAGCAAAGGACACAGGTCTTTCAATCCAAGCTAGTTCGTCCTTTAGGTCCTCCCTTAAACCCCGCCGAAATATGGTATACTGAGCCTGCTCCTGCCAACCAGCTTCAGCTGCCATCTGTTTAAAGGTGGTGATGTAGGTTAAGAGATCTGAACTTCCTTGACGGATATCAAGGAGGTCCTCCGAGGCCAGAAAGGTACTTTCCATTTGCAGAAAGGTTTGCTGGATCAGGGTTTTAAAGGTGTTCTAGTCCTGCAATACCGGGTCGGACTGGTTTACCAGGGGGGTGGCCCAAGCCAGGGCATTCCCGGTCATGTGGGTAATCATAAACCCCACCTTGGCATGGTTAGATGCAAAGTTCTGGGGGTGAAAAGAGAAGTGTAGATTGCAGGCGTCCAGGAACTCCTTGACCCTTTTTGGAGAGCCATCAAACTTTCCCGACACAAGGGGAAGTGGGGGTACATCGGTTGAGGGTCTTTCACGGTCAGTCAGGTGCTGTTGTAGGGTGGCATTGGCTGCCTTGAGGTTCTGCATCTCCAGATTCAGGCTTTGTACAGCGGCTACGAGTTCTTGTACCTGCTGCGGGGTGGCCATCTCTTTTTGGGCGTCGCAAACTGTCACCAGGATCGGTGATATCTTCGTCAGACAACGTAAACTACGAAATTTCCCCCTCCCCTGACTCCTCACTTTCTTCTTCTTTCCAAGAACCCTGCTTTTCCTTTCTTCGTGATCGCACCTTTTTCTTATGTAGATAGGGACGACCCCGGAAGGAAGCCACCGTGTCTCCCAAAAGGGAGAACAGGGGGGCCCCTCCCCCGGGACCGTCCAGAAGGGGAAAAAGCCCATAGGCACAAAAAAACCCTGAGCTATCACAATGCTCTTCGGGAGGAGCAGAGCCGAGATACCCTTGAGGAGTTGTTGGCTGGTCAAGTGGGTCCGGAGGTACACCGAGAAAGCGTACACAGCAAGAACAGGCAGTCCAGTAAGCGGGCCGGGGACTGGTACACGGGAAGTAAGCTCAGCAGAGGGATCCAAACGTAGAGTAACATGCAATGCAGTAGACAGGCTTGGGACTGGCACACGGGAATTCAACACAGCGGAGGTATCCAAAACGGTAAGAAATAGACAATCCAGTAGACAGGCTTGGGACTGGCACACGGGAGTATGGTACTGCAGGACGAGAGAAGAAAGGAGGAAACAGGAAGGCAGAATCAGGAGAACTGGAGCCCAGCCGAGAGGAAGGATCAACGAGGAGAACGAAGATGGGAAGGAGGGAGGGTAAGCACAGGCTGGAAGGAGGGCGAAGAAGGCGGGGAACAGGGCAAAGGCACAGGCAGCAAGGAAACAGCTGAACGAAGCAGCGGAAAAAAGGAAGGCAGGAGAAAGGATTCCGGACTGGGCGCGAGGACCCAACCGGAGGAAAGAGCACTGGAAAAAACGGAGGGGGAGCAACCAGAGAAACACAGCAATGCAGGGCTAGCGGAAAGGAAACCGGAAGCGTTGCGACATACCTGCGACCCGGAAAGAGCTGGTTATAACTCCGGGTCGCGGAGCGTCACAACCAATGGAAACTGAACAGAAAGGAAAAACAAGGAAGGGGCGTGGCTTGATAGCGGCTGAGAGAGACGGGACTAGAGTCCGCGTCGCCAGCGGCTCCACAAACGCCAGGAACTCGGCAGCATGACACATACACATTAGGAGGTTTTGCACACTTTCTGGCTTGAATGATGATTCTCTTTCACCCAATCATGTAACAGTAAGCATGCAACAGCCTTGCCACACAGTGCAGTACTCACTGCCCCTGTGCAGTGTCCTTCATGGCTGTACCAAAAAGGCAAAATGTTGGTGTGGGCCAGTTTTTTGGGTCAAAGTGGGCCCCTTTTTTTGGCCAATATGGCCCAGTAACAGTATAATAATACATTACTTTTGAGGATCTACTCCAAACAGTATGGCAACATGACACCATCCATATGCTTTCAAAGTCTGACAGACAACACATAAAACAAGTTCACAAAACCTCAGTGGCAAAAGGGGAAGCCACACAAATAAACTTTCTGAGTTATGCCAATGTTCTCCCTCTAACTTTCCCCGGTCATGATTTCTCTTAGAATGTTCAAGGTGAAAGGATTAATATTAAGGAAAAATATGTGTGGTTCTAAGGAAAAACAACAATCAGCCACTTGTTTAAGGGATTTCTCTCTAAAAATGAAGGTGCAGGACTTTGAAGACACTACTCCTTTCTGCAAGATCCAGCAATACTAGATACCTTCTTGGAAGGGTTGCACGTCTGTGCAGCTCAAATTGAGATTCCATCTCCTAGAAAGGAATCCCCAATTAGGAAACTTTGGAAAAAAAACAACTTAATTTTGCAAAAGGTTAAACACCCACAGGCTTAGGGCTGAAGTTCCATCTCATAGAGCAGAGCCATTTGGTAATTTTCGTCCTTACATTCCGGCTTTCTTTTGAGAATGTTACTTTATTCCCTATGTTGTGATTTTTAATATTCCCTAATGATTAAATTGCTATTATATGTTTCCTAATTCTATACAATGTCCACTTCAAATTATGATCCATGTTAGTCTTTTCATAATGCGTAACATCATTTAGGCACACATACATTGTATATTCCTCTGTTACAGAAAATTAACGATAGACTATGTTCAAACAGGGACAACGCGTCTAACACAGAAGCAGCTGGCGGAGTATAATGAGCCACACTTCTAATACAAGAAGACATATGGAATTCACACTGGTGCAGGTGGTTGGGTTCCTACACTGGGAGGGGAGCAAGCAGTGTTGGGGCAGCCAGTCTAGAGCACAGAGCTGGCGGGATTGACTGCTGAGGTAGTTATGTTGAGGAATATCGGACACAGGCTTTAGTTCTTTTATGAATCGCAGGAACTATGATGGGGCCTGTGTGGCACGCAGGGTATTACTCAGGGCAAACCTAGAGAAGGTCTGTCTGGCAGTTCTTGTGACAGGTTTGCATCGCAAGTCTGGACAGCCTGCGGCTAGTAGTTTTGCCCATTGTTGCTGAATCAATATTCTTTAAATTGCAGAATTTGCATTACATTTTAATTTATCAAAAAATCCCTGGGTACTAACTGTCACAAAAGGAATTAATTACTGCTTGCAACAGGCCTGGCCTAGACTGGCCCACTTTTTCGTTTGTGCCCCAGCCCAGGCCGAGACAATTGTATGCCCAACCTTAGCCCGACCCACCTCCCCTGCCCCTGAAGTAATGTCATGTGTCGGCGACTGACAATCTATAACCCACACCCTCCGCACCCTGCACTCTCTACTTACTTAGTTGCCACCGGTGGTGACGGTGTCACATTGTCGACTCGAGCCGACGGGTACTCGGAGAGAGCGTGCCAGCCCAGGTGACTGACCGAGGCAGGCCAGTGGTGGTGGACTGGTGGTGCGGTACTGGTGCACAGCAAAGGACCCCCCCGCCCGGCCGGGGCCCGGTATCGATGTGCGCTTAGTGTGGGCCAGGATCAGTGGTGGTGAGCCACTGGCCCAGGAGTAGTGCCATGGGCCACAGTGACGGCACAGTCTGCAGGCAGCCAGGCACATGACCTGGCTCACTGGCAATCAGGTTATTTCAGATCCTCAGGGCAAACTAGAGAAGGTATGTCTGGCTGTTCTTGTGACAGGTCTGCATCGTGAGTCTGCACAGCCAGCGGCTAGTAGTTTTGACTATTGTTGCTGAATCAATATTCTTTAAATTGCACAATTTGCATTACATTTGAATTTATCAAAAAATCCCTGGGTACTAGCTCAAACAGTTTGTCACAAAAGGAATGAATTGCTATTTGCAACTGGCCTGGCCTAGGCTGAGCCACTTTTTCGTTGGTGCCTCCTCCTGTCCCTGAAGTCATGTCATGTGTTGTCGACTGACAATCTATCACCCCACAATCCCCTGACCCCCCCACTCACAGTGTCGACTCGAGCCGACGAGGACTCAGAGAGTGCGTGCCAGCCCAGGCCATTGGCTTAGGCAGGCAAGCAGTGGTGGACAGGTGGAGTGGTACTGCTGCACAGCATAGGCTTCCGCCCGGCCCAGGTATTGGTGTGCGCAGCATGTGGGCCAGAAGCAGTGGTGGTCGGCCATTGGCCCAGGAGTAGTGCCACTGGCCGCTGTGACGGCACAGTCTGCAGGCAGCCTGGCCTGGCTGACCCCAAGCGCCAACCCCAAGGCAAGCAAGCCGCTTAAATCAAATGGCACTGGTGGTCGTGGTCAACGGCTCAGTCCGACGTCTCCTCTTCCTCCTCCCGGCTAGAGTAGAGGCTGCCTGCTGCTGAGGTTGAGCCTCTGAGGGTGAACTTGAACACTTAGGTGGCACTGGCGGGCGGGCCATAGTGACTGCAGTGCTGCTGGCCTGCTGATGCCTCCGTGTGTGCATGTGCCCAAATTAAAATGCTGGGCCAGGCCCAGCCAATCACCCCCACCCGCACTGACTCGAGAAAAGTTAGTGTGACCTCTCTCCTGCTCCAGGCACACAGAGTCTAATTGGCTCGCTGCACTGTTGTTGCTGCCTGCAATTTCCCTGGCCCCCAGGTCACTCAGACAAAAAAGTTGCTTTCGAACTTTGCAAGCGTACCAACAATTTGTTGTTGGCACCTGCAAAGTTGAAAACAACTTGCAAATGGACTTTGTCTGTCTGTGTGTGTGCAGACAGTGCTGTGTGCGAGCCAAAGTTGGGGCGTTAGTGTTACAAAACAATTAGGAGAGCGGACTGGTGCCAGGCTGTCGGATGCCATGGCCAGCCAGGCAATGAGGCATTCCAGAGGACAGCCCCTCTCCCTCTACATGATAATTCATCAAAGCAAGGTAACCAACATGTGTGTGTTACCTTGCTTTGATGAATGCTGCCTACAGTGATCAATCCCCAATCCACTGCGAGCTGGCTCGCCACAGGCAGCCAGAGAAAAGTAACTTACATTACTTAAAGGAACCTAAGTTATAAAAATCAATATTGGCAATATTGCACACAATAAAACAGGCCCTGGGGTCGGTGTTCATAAATCTGGCCCCCATGTCCTGAAAGTCATTCGGCCCGTGGCCGAATGACCGATAGCCCCAGTCCACCCCTGCAAGCAGGAGCACACTAGAAACGGGTGTCCATGTTATGTTGTGTTATTGTGACTTATAATACGCACCGCTGCCATTTGAATGGTCTCCAGGTGCCCTGTCCCACCCCGCTCTGGATCACTGGAGCAGCTGCAGCCTGCAGCGGTGCGGGACATGGACACTACACAGTGCTATGTGCTCAGGGCCACCTGAGGCATGGGTTGTCTGTGTGGCTGGACAGTGCCACATGGCCATAAGGGCCCCACAGGAACAAGCTGGCTGCTGCCAGCTGCCTGCTTACTGTAAGCAAAATTGGATTGTCCCCTGATTTTTTGTTTGCAATGTGTTTTTACTTGAAGTACGGGGAATAGTAGACCAAATCTAGGTAAGCGAGTCTCAAGCTACCCCTCCCTCGTGTGTAGAACCCATTTCAGCCACCTGTGGAGTAAGTACAAATATGGAACAAATGCTGCACTTTGCCTCAATCCTTGTTTCCAATTAAAAATAAATGTATTTAAATTCTAATTAATAAAAAGACATTAAATGCATATAAATCAAGAAAACAGAATTCTTACAACATCAAACTAAGTACCACAAAATGTACACTTGGAGAAAAGTTCTGACATACATGTAACATTCAACATAAAATCTTATTCAACAGGCAGGACACTGACCTAGTCAGTTATCTCTGCTTGTTAAAGTGCAGCCATGCAATGTGGGGTTAGTACGGATAAGCTGCATTATATGCAATCAGCATTGCTCGAATAATTCTTCATATTTGGCTACGAGGGTATGAGAACCCTTACTCTTATAATAATTAACTTCAGACAGATTTTGTCATTTATAATAAACATATGGCAACCAGGGCCAACAACATATCTGGACCAGTTGGCACACAATATTATTTTGTACTCAATTCGAATAGTGGATTGATTACGTGTTCTACATTGCCAAGGGGTTGAGTACTAGTGCTTTGTTCCTTTCTACATTTATTACAAAAGGATGTTATCACATGGGATGTTTGAGCGACACAGGGTGTTTCAGCCTTTTTGTGAGGATCCACCCATCCTTGGCAGTCTTCTTTTGTATTGTTCGATTGGGCCTTCATTAGGACATAAACAAAGATTTGAATACGTGATAGTCAAATCGCACGCCTACCCCTTAGTCTTGCTTTTAGATTCTGCAACATAATAAACATGAGAAACTAGTGAGTGAGGTCACCGATCTGAGTCTTGTTAGGCCCACAGGAACATCACTTATTTCTTTTTCTTTAGTGGTTCACTGGTTACCTTGTGTAGTTTAGTACACATCCACATTATGATGAGGGGCACCTCTGGTGGTGACATATTTTTCTTTAGTATCACAATTATTAATTCATACATAGAGGCTTATTTAAGGATGTAATTTTTATTACTGACCCTGTCCTCTTCTGTTCATTAATAGATGCTTAGTGATGGTTGTTAGGTAAGATTGTCATATCAATGGCAAATCTTCCTGACCTGTGTCAACCCCATAACCTTTTGCTTTGACTAGGTAATTATTTTACCTTGTCCCTAGGAGAAGGGGAATCTTTTTCCCCTTTCACATAGTCTTTTACTCTTTTTATCGGTGACCTCTTTATGTCTCTCCATAGTGTATGGTTGAAGTTATAGTTTCCAACAATGATTGGCTTAGGCTTGTTTGCCCCTGTGGGCTCTCCTGTTCCTTTCTCTTTCATGTACTTGTGTGAACGACCGATCCCAAGTAGTAAAGAGGGATTTTCATCCCCCTTTACATTTTATATAGTGAGCAGCACACCCCACCTTATGTGGAGTACTAGGGGGACACAATGGGGGTAATTACAGGGTTGGAGCGCCATGGCTACCCCCTTACCGCATTCCGGGTCCGGGTTCCCAGAATAGGGACTTACCGGGTCATTCCGACCTTGGAGGACCCGGTAAGTCCCCATTCCGGGAACCATTCCCCATTCCCATTTGAGCCCCCATAGGGCTCAATGGGAATGGGGATGGAGCTAATAACGGGCCTGCTATTAGTGGGCCCGTTATTAGCTCTGAAGTCCCTTAACGGGTCCCTTCCATAACGCCTGGTAAAACCAGGCGTTAAGGAAGGGACCCGCTATGGGACCTCGTAGTAGGGCGGTAAGGGATTACCGGCACTGGTGCCCTTACCGGTGCTGGTAATCCCTTACCACCCACTTCGTAATGACCCCAATGTATCCCCTTGGTTACTTACCTGGTAACATTTTGTTACAATTGCGAGTTTTACATGAATGGCTGGTGGCAGTGGTTTTACCTTTATGACTTTTAGTCTTTATTAGTCGCAGGATGTTAATCCAGACTCGGTAATGCACAGACGGGCTAGCATTTTTCCAAAATGGTGGGCTCCTTCTTGTTTTGCCATGTATTGTGTGCTTGCTATTTCTGAGGTCTTCCCCTGCCATTCTCGGTGAGAACAACCACAGTGGCTGTTTTGTCTTTTGCAGGAATTCTGTGGATTCCACGCCCAGGCTCCAGATGTCTGGAAAGGCAGGAAGCAAGGGAGGAGTCCAAAACTCTGCAGCCCTTTGTCTTCCACCTTGCCTGAAAGGGAACAACTCCCAGTGGAGGGCTGGCTGTCCTGATTGGACAGCCAGACCGCCCCTTTCTGTAAAATGCGGGCAGAGTATGCAGAGGTTGTGTTGTAGTTCCTGATAATAACTCAGAACCTGGTACCTGCTGACAAGTGAACCACTGGAGCTGAAAGCAAAGAGGATGATGAAGATACAAAGGCTGTAGCATTTTCCAGCAACCATAGAGCCTTCTGTGGAACCAGATTCTGTTGTTATCCTTCTTTCCAATTGACCTGGGGTTCCCGAAACAGACGACCCTGACCGTGAGCCTGGTAATACCTATTAGAATCAGGAAGACCTGTATTTTGAGCCTTCCCATGTTGTGCTGTGACCTTGCGGGCTGCAATACCCCAGTACCCTGGGACATCAAGCTATTGTGTGGAGCACAGTCTTCTGAATTCAGAATCTTGCTAAAACCTTGTGAACATCCTGGTGTACCTCTAGAGTCATGAATCGAGTCCTAAAATTCCCCTGCTGGACCTTGCAAATTATGAGAATCCAACCGGCGATATTCTGTCTTCTTCTGTGCTCCTGAAAAGGTGCTAAATCCACAGAGCTGCATCCAGCTACAAGGAGAATCTTGCCTGTAGCCTTATTACAAGATCCCTGCTGCAAAAGTCCTTCCAAAATCCTATCTTCTATCTTCTAGACAACGGAATCCATCAACCAGGTTTTTAGCTGCATATACCGAAGTTTTCCTACTGGAACACTCTTCTGTGCTGAGGTACTGTGTTGGCTGGGGTATTTTCCACAGTGGCTGAGCAGGTGAGTTGAAGACAGCTAGTGCGACCCTCCTGGGCCTTCTTTCAGTTATTTGTGGGCTTTCCTGACTCCCTGTTTCCCCCTTTGCTCCCCTTCTCCCATCCCTGTTCCCTCGCTCTCCTTCCTCCTCTGTTCCCCTCACTCCCCTCTCCCAGTCTGTCCACCACCCCTGATTGCCCATCCCTTGTGTGTTGAATCGGGTCTAGTGACCCGCAGCACACTGTGCTTGCCATTTCCACAACGGCTGAGCAGGTGAGTTGAAGCCAGCTAGTGCGACCCTCCTGGGCCTTCTTTCAGTTATGTGTGGGCTTACCTGAGCCCCTGTTTGCCTCGTTGCTCCCCTTCTCCCATCCCTGTTCCCTCGCTTTCTTTCCTCCTCTGTTCCCTCCTTCCCGCCTCCAAGCCCGCCGACCACCTCTGATTGGCTGACCGTCCATGAGCAGCCCTCTGCCTGGCAGCCCCTGTGGCTAAGTGTCCCAAGTCATAGGGCGGCTCCTACTGAGGGGGCTCCAGCTAGGGTCTGCAGGTGTCAGCAGGGGAAGCCAGTTGCCAGCCGTCAACCAGCATCTACTAAGTAAGGTAGGAGGGGACCGGGTCAAACATTGAGCCTTCACTCTACCCTGTAAACCCGGCCACATAGCAGTTTCGGAGACTAATGGGGTGTTTTTCTCTGGTAGTTAAATAGCATTGTGAAACTATTTAAAATTGCACTGTGAAAGTCTCTAAATTGCATTGTGAAACCTAGGCCTTTTTCCCCACTATATTAGACTCTCAAACATAGGTGTGTCTTCTCCTGTAGTTAAATTGCATTGTGAAAGTATTTCAAATTGCACTGTGAAAGTCTCTAAATTGCATTGTGAAACCTAGGCTTTTCCCCCCACTATACTAGACTCTCAAACTTAGGTGTGTTTTCTCCGATAGTTAAATTGCATTGTGAAAGTATTTAGAATTGCACTGTGAAAGTCTCTAAATGGCATTGTGAAACCTAGGCCTTTTCCCCCCACTATGCTGGGCTCTCAAAGTTAGGTGTGTCTTCTACGGTAGTTAAATAGCATTGTGAAACTATTTAAAATTGCACTGTGAATGTCTCTAAATTGCATTCTGAAACCTAGGCCTTTTTCCCCACTATACTGGACTCTCAAATTTAGCTGTGTTTTCTCCGGTAGTTAAATTGCATTGTGATAGCATATACAATTTCTCTGTGAAAGTCTCTAAATTGCACTGTGAAACCTAGGCTTTTTCCCCCACTATACTGGACTCTCAAACTTTGGTGTGTTTTCTCCGGTAGTTAAAATGCATTGTGGATGTAGTGCCTTTCTGTGGTTTTTGCCTTCATCTACTGAACTTTCCACCATTACCTGAGCTCCTGACGTCTTGTCCAATTGTCTCCTCTCTCTCTGTCTCGTCTGCTTGCGCCTCTCCCTGTGTCCATTCCCTAGTGTTCTCCCCCTCCCTCACCCTCCCCCTTATCTCCTCGCCCGACCTACTCTATGGTCCTCTCTGTTTCTACGATCTTTTAAAACTGCTTCTCCATCAACTATCCTACTCTCCTCACTAAATCTGGTAGGAAGAAGTTTAAAAAGGACATCCTGGTCTCTAACCTAGGACTGCCTATCGCTGACAACTATACCAGCACCTCCTCCAGGCAAACCCTCACCGACATCCTCTTCGTCATTCCCTCGCCAGACCTATGGACTCTTCCTATGGCCTCTGTGCTTTCTCCTTTCTCTTCTTCTCCCATTAATGGTGGCACCCGGTGGGGGCCGTCCTGGCCCCCTTCCACTCATTAAGGTCATTATTAATGATTTATCACAAAGAGGAAGGCAAAACACAACTGTGTATAATTCTTCTACGGCGCAGTAAATTTTCCACACACCAAAAAAACAAAAAGTGGCTTGGGAGTTACAAGGTTATTGTCGAAGACAGAAGGATAGGTCGAACTTCTCACTCTCCCTGCCTGGTCCCAAAGTATTACAAGAATGTGCTGATGGGCCGCTTATCTAATAGGGACAGGAAAAGAAGGTAAAGAGAAATATTTTTTGAATAAACTCACAATCCTGTGATTGTTCTAACCTTGTCTGTCCCAAGTCACTAACACCCTAATGGGTGAAAGTATGGAAAAGAGTGTTAGAAAAGTAACAACAATGGCAAAGTCTCAACCTTCTACTCTGGGTACGTAGCAATTTAATATCCTGTAGACAGGCTGAGTAGTCCTAGGGTAACTTAAGTTAAGATCAGATAGCCCAAACAAAAGGAGGTTGTGCCAAAAAGAATGGCACTGCATGTTTGGACAAACATTTAGAAAGAAAGAAGACAAAACACAAACCCACACTATCTGTCCTTAAGTGCTTAGTACAAGACAGAGTGTGGGAGAGTTAAAAAAGGTTGTTCATAGTGTAGATAGATTTTTTTCGCCTCCACCGTGTCACAGCCACTGTCTACCGGTTTCAGTGGTACAGGTGGGGATATGACCACTTTCTTCAGGACAGTCTTCTAAAAACTCTGTTATAATCAGACATTCAATAACCAGCATTAGTATGGGGGATATACTTTAACCCACTTCTTATTGCCATGGACTAGGAAGTTCAAGAGAAGAACCTAGGGACAAACAAAAATAGTCCAAGGTCACTTCTATATTACTGCTCCAGGCTAAATTGCTGTAGAAGATGCAGTTTACATCATCCTCATCTAACCAGTACAGTACGTGTGCGAGACATCTGCATGATGCACATCTAAATACATATTGGAGTATAAAAGTGCTAATACATGCATGCTTTTATAGTTTGAAAAATCGTACAATAGGGGGTATAGCAGGCACAGATAGTGTCGATGTGTACTAACTTTCCATGTATCATTAATCAGGACAGGTGATTGAATATGATGCAGGACCGTTCTGTTGTCCACGCATTTCACTGCCAGCATCAGGTTGTTCTTGCTGTGGGAACAAAGGGATCTGTCACTAATCGCTGTGTAGGTCATTTTCATATGCCCCTAAAGCTTCTCTTGTGACAACACATCGGTAAAGGGTTGTGCCTACATAGAATCTTGACAGTAACGGACGGTCCAGGACCTGGTGAGTGAGATACAAGATCCTGTGGTTCCTTCTCAGTTTAAGTTACACAATTAGGGCACAACATTTTGTCTATTAGTTAGATGGGCCACCAGGCTTCCCATGTTTACCCCATTTGGTCCACAATTCTCGATGGGGGATAGTAAGCAAAGGTGATGGTAAGCAAATGAACAAAAGAAATGGATAAATAAATGCGAGCCGCGACCTACAGCAACTGGTCGCAGTAATTTGCTTAGTTCCGTGCCGCAAAAGATATAATGGAGGGACGCGGTCTGCGTTGGAAACCTAAAAAGGCTGCCTGTAAATTGCAGACCACGAAAAAGCACTTACTCAAATTAGTTGGTAGCCGGTCCCTCAGAGTTCCAAAAGCATTCGCCGGAGCGTCCCATAGTCGCCGCTTACGGCTGGATGTTATGGGATATCTGGGTATGTCACGTGGGTCAGTCACGTGTCCAGGCCCGATCTCATCGCCATGATATCGTCAGAGGCATTGTTGCCCGGCAACTACCGGCAGTCTCGATGCCATCTGTGATCCGAACTTCAAAAGAAGTCAGGCAAGCCAGGCACATGGAGAGGACTCCATTTGAGGTTCCTATCGGTATTAGTTCATGATAGGCATCTATTATTGTGCATAAATCAGAGTGTCCTGAGTCCCTAATGTCATCTAGGATTAAACATGGCTGGATAGTCAGGCAAAACAAACTCACAGACCGGACCACATCTAGGGTGCCTGTTTGTGTTTGTCTGTGGTAGTTATACCTTATTGTACATGTATTGAAACAGGCTTGATCAGAACCGTCATGTACTATACCTTTTACTGTGTTACTTATGAACATTACTAGATGCCCGCTAGTTGTTTTATGCAGTATGCACTGCATTAGTATAGGCTTCATTGAGAACACTGCTTGTAGGGCACATAGGTCTAGAGGGATGTCCACCTACTGTGTAGAAGAACAATTCTTGTCTATGCGATAACAGACAGGGCCTGCCAAGGGATAGACTCGTTTAGACCTATGCCGTCTGTCCCAAGGCGGAAAATCCAGTTCTGTTCACGTTTGAGCAGCATACTGGCGACATCTCCTCCTCTTCTCGGACATTTGACCTTTTCTATGATGTTCCATCTGATTTCTTGTACTGTATGTCTCTCTTGCACGAAATGTGCTACTAGAGGTGCATTATCCCGTTCAGTCCTAATACAGGACATGTGTTCCTGTATCCGTTTTTCACAGGTCTACCAGTCATTCCTATGTACATTAGGTGACAGGGACACTTGATTACGTAAATGATGTTCGCGGTATTGCAGTTCATCACAGAGTTTTGTCTCCACAGTGTTCGGAGGCCAAGTTCCAGTGTTTTTGTACGTGTGGTGAGGGTACAGATGTTGCAGTGTCCGTAGGGTGAGTGTCCCACTGGTGCTGTAAAGTGTGGTTTGTTGTACATTGGCGTCTGGCTTTTGGTAAGAGTGAACCAAGGTCTCTCGAAGGTTCTTTCTCTTTTTTTATAGCAAACCTGGGAGGAGAAAGATTTGTGGGATCCACATTCAGAATTGGCCAGAGCTTGAGGATTTCTCTTTTGATCACATTGATTTTGCTAGAATAGCCAAAAACTGCAGTGATGGTCTTAGTTCCTTCTGGTCACACTTTTTGCTGTAAGGTTATGTCTCGTGGTATATTTCTAGCCTGTTTTCTCGCTTGTCTAATCATCTTTATCGGGTATCCTCTCTCTCGAGCAGGCGATTTTTGAGGACCTGTGATTGTTTCGCCTATATCGTAAAAATTGGCCAAATGGCAAATTGTCACGAAGGCTTTTAGGATGGAAGCTAGAGTATTCTAGGAGTGAGTTACGGTCTGTGGGTTTTCTAAATACCGTAGTGTTCAGTCTGCCTGCTTTGATACGTATCTCAACATCTACGAACTGTATATCCTCTTTAGTAGCATTGTGCATGAATTTTAGATATCTGTTCCTGGAGTTGAGCCTGGTCATGAAATCATTGAGAGCTGTTGAGTCTCCATTAAAAATGATGAAAATATCGTCTATGTAAGGGGTCCATACTGTGACCTTTGACTGAAATGGGTTGGTGGCAGGGTATATGTGTTTTTTCTTCGAAATTGGCGAAATAGAGGTTAGCCAGGGAAGGGGCAAAAGTAGCCCCCATAACGGTTCCAGAGCACTGTTGTAAGAAAGTCTCCTTGTAAAGGAAGAAATTCCTAGTAAGAGCTATGGGCATATTCAATGTGGGACTCAATTCCTGTAGTACTTTTTCCACAATTTGTATGGTCTCTGATGTATGTTAGTATAAAGAACCTCTATATCAAGTGTGACTAGATACTGTGTCTACGGATTGAATGGCAAGTTGTTAACCATGTTCAGGATGCTGGTAGTGTCTTTGAGATATGACCCCATCTTCGTGACTTCCGTTCTTAAAAAGAAGTTCACAAATTCTGATAGTGGCTCGAGAATCGACTGGATGCCTGCCACAATAGGTCAGCCCGTGGGAGCAAAAATTCCCTTATGAACTTTAGGTAATGCATAGAATGCTGGTATTTTTGGAAATTTAGGACAAAGGAAAGCCGCTTCCTTAGTACTGATGTGACCTTCGCAGGCTGCTTCTTCCACGATCCGAGAAATCAAGGTACAGAGTGTTTCTGTGGGGTCACAGGGTAGAATTTGGTAATGGATCCTGTTGTTTAGTAACTTAGTCATCATCTGGTCATAGTCAAGGGCATTTGTAACAACAATAGACCCTCCTTTGTCTGCTGGTTTTATTGTAACCTCTCTGTTGTTACTTACATTACGTAATGTTAAACATTCTTCCTTCGACATGTTTTGAAATACAGTTTTTTCATCTTTCTCAATGGTTTCTAATTTCTTAATGATCGCCTTCTCGAAGGTGATTGATTCGGCAGAAATGTTCTGCGGAAAAAAAGTAGATTTTGGATGTAGTCCAGTTGTGTCCTTTTGTCTATTTATGTCCTGTTCCGCATCTTGTTCTGCAAGAGTGGTACTCATTTTATCGACCTCGGAAGGATGAAAGGATAAGCGACCCTGCCGGCATTCTAACGTGACCTTGATGTCCTTGGTCTCACCGAGACATAGTTCACGGCCAGCTCTGTCACAAGCTTTGACACTCTCCTCCCTGAAGGCTACAAGATCCTCTCTGCATCCAGATCCAACCGTTCCAGAGGGGGTGTAGCCCTGATCTTTCCTGAGTGGATCCCTGCCTCTGTCATTCCTACGCAGGCCTACTCCTCTTTCTAATGCCTCGTCTGCAGGCTCTCTCTCTCTACTGGCCACTCCCTCACTGTGGCTACCATCTATCGGCCACCTGGTCAGATCTCCTCCTTCCTCTTTGAGTGGGCGGACCTCTCCTCTTCCCCCCTGGTCTCGACAACTCAACTCCTCCTTCTTGGAGACTTTAACATCCACCTGGATGCTTCCTGTCCTTCCTCTGGACTCCTTCGCAACCTCTGCGACTCTCTCTGACTCTCTATTCTCCCCTCTGGCACGCACTCTGCAAGGCACACTCTGGATGTTCTGATCTCTTCAGACCTTCCACTTTTTATCCCTCTTACCACTCCTCTCTCCTGGAGTGATCACTTTCTCCTTTCCTCCCAGCTGACCCTCTCTACCCCTCAGGCCAAGCCACCTCCAGCACTGCCACCCACCTTCTCGGTTATCTCACCCATGAAGCGTGTGTCAGTTGAGGCTTGCGCCAGCACTTTCTCACCCCTGCGTCCCCTTTTGGCTGACTCACACCCTGACACAGCCATTTCCATGCTCCACTCTGATATATCTGATACTCTTGATGTTCTTGCCCCTGTCATGAGGATCTGTTTGAAGCCCAAAGCCAAGTGCAACTCCTGGTACGACTCAGACCTCGTCACCCTCAAAAGCAAGTGCAGGTTGGCTGAGAGGAAATGGCGTGCTTGCTGTACATCCTCTGACAAACTACCCTGCCGCCTGCTCCAAAGGCAATACCAGCTCTATGTCCGCATCAAGCAGAGAGCTCACATCCAAGCCTGTGTCTCTGCGGCATCTAACAACTCAGCCAAACTCTTTAAAATCTGCAAGGAACTGGCCAATCCCTGTGGCAGTCTCTACCTCTCCCTTCCTCTCCCAGGCCCTCTGCACGGCTCTGGCTTCTCATTTCATCTCTAAAACCCAGGACATCCTGTCCACTCTCTCTTCCTCTCCCCTCCTCCCTCTACTCCCTGCTCTTCCTCTGGCCCTTCTTCAGCCACCGCTCCTCCCTCCTTCCCTGCCTTTCCCCTGTTCTCCTCAGACAATGTTTCTAGACAAGTCCGATCTATGAAAATCTCATCAAAACAGGTTCACCCCTGCTCCTCCAAAACCATCAAGCACCACATTGACACCCTTGCTCCTGTTCTGGCTGACTTCTGCAACCACTCCTTTATCACTGGGGTCTACCCTTCCCCCCTGAAGCACTGCCTTGTGCATCCTCTTCTTAAGAAACCCTCTGCCAACCCGTCCTGCCCGGCTAACTATCGTCCAGTCTCCATCACTCCTTTCCTGGGCAATCTCCTGGCGAAGTTAGTCATCTCCCAGCTAAATCTTCACACAGAATCTGTTGGTTGTCTACATGACCATCAGTCTGGCTTCAGAGCTGCCAGAAGCGCGGGAACTGCTCTCCTGAACATCTGTGAATACCTGCTCTCCAACCTTTATTCTAACAACCCCTGTGTCCTCATCTTACTTGATCTCTCTTCTGCCTTTGACACAGTCAACCATGCCTTCCTGCTCAACCGTCTCCGTGATAACATGGGTATCAGTGTTCAGCCCTGGCTTGGCTGACTTCTTTCCTCTCCGATCGACCCTCCCAGGTCCAACTTTGGTCCTTCCTCTCTTCTATCTCTATCTCTACCTGTGGTGTTCCGTAGGGGTTTTACCTCTCTCCCTGGTTGTTCAACCAATACCTGGTACTTCTTGCCCACCACATTGCCGCTCTCTGCCTCAACTTTCAGAGCTATGAGGATGACACTCAGCTTATTTTCAGGCTCCCTTCAGCCACCTCATCTCCTTCTCTAATCTCTGACTGTCTGTCTGCTATTCAGGAGTGGGGTGCTGCCAATGATCTCTGCCTTAATGCCAGTAAGGCTGAGATTCTCCTCATCAGCACACCTGCTCCCTCCTTTCCATTCCCTCTCTGGCCAGCCTCTCTTGGCCCTCTTCCTGCTCCCACCTGTGAGGCTAAAAACCTTGGGGTCATCTTCGACTCCACACTCTCCTTCTCTCCTCACATCTCTGACATCTCTAAGAAGTCACACTACCATCTGCACCTTCTCAGAGGTATTCTTCCTTTCCTCTCCTTCCCCCAGAAGCTCACAGTCTCCAGAGCTCTGGTTCTCTCTAAGCTGGACTACTGCAACAGCCTCTTTCTTAATCTGCCTGCCTATACTCTCTGCCCTCTGCAACTCATCCAAAACAGGACTGCAAGACTTGGCCTTGTCCTGAAATCTCTGCACTGGCTCCCAGTGGCTGGCAGGATTAAGTTCAAAGCCCTCTGTTATGGAGAATTCTCATAAATGGCTAATTTCCCTTACCTACTGAGTCTCTCAGCAGCTTTGCTGGATTTCTAGGATTTATCTTTTTCACTTTGTAAGAGTATGAGCCTTTTATCCCACTCTTACATGTGTTTTGCTGTGTGTGTTTTACCTTTTTGTGTGATCTTGGGCTATGGAGCCTCACCTACTCCATAGGCATCATCTTTTTAATGTGTGTTACACAGCACCTTCAGTGCAGTGAAACAGTGTTGTCTTTTAGACTTCCCATTGACTCCATTTTTCTGGGACTGACTACTGTCCCCCAGAAACATGTAAAGTTAGCATTAACTTTATGTAGTCTCTTTTAAACCACAGACCCAGTACACCCCCTCTTCCATGGGGTATTGGAAAGCGTTAATTCTTATCACTTTTTGTCTGTTTCTCTTGGAGCACTTTTTTGCTCCCTTTCTAGTAAGACTTGGCTGGTGGCAGTGGTAACTACCTTATTTTTTCTACCGCGATTATCTTAAATAACCCTGGTATTGTTTAAGGCTATTTTGGTAACCTCGAACTTAAACCCGCTTGACCATATTGATTTTAATATTGTTCCGGCTGGGTTTAGTCACCATTTCTTTTTGGAAAAGTCTTTCTCGTGTTCGTCTCTGCGCGCCAAACCAGGTTTGGTTCCTTTGTTCACCGTCATTTTACGGGCTTTTACACAGAAGCCCTCCTTTAGGCACCTGAAAGTCTGGGTAGGCAGGATGTGAGGTAGGGGTCTTAGGACCCCTGCCATGGGTTCCCTTGGTAACCCAAGTCGCACTCCTGTTTGATTGGCAATACAATACATAATGTTTCAGTGTTTCTTTGGACCATATGTGTACTACAGTTTCTTTGTACTGATTCTACAACTCTCTCTCCTGCCTAAGATAAGCCTGGCTGCTCTGTCTACGCTACCCTGAACTCAGCTGGTACAGCCTTATACTAAGAGTGGAGTCTTGTACTGTCTCAGTTGAATGGTTTTACTAAGCCCTTAGTTAGACTTCAGAAAAACTGTCCTAACAATGCTCATATTTCATTCCTTTTTTTCTTTTTTTCTTTTTTCACGGGTCCCTCAATTCATTGGACCTATTTTACAAAACTGGTATGAGTGCATTAATCATTATAAACGTCTCTTTCTTTATTCATAAATTCAGACTCGATAGATTTAAAAAAATATATATTTTTATTAGTTTGTCACAAAACATAGTTCCATCACATAAGATGCAAAAATTGGATTGTACAATAAAGTTAACACATAAATAACATCTTATTAATACCTTCATCAAACAACATCCAAAACACCAATAATCTTACCTCTAAATACATCAAAATATAATCACCCTATGTGAATAGTAAAAAGTTATACAATATCTATGATATATACCAACATACATTAAACCGTGACTTTCCTACGTCATCATTGTGATTTTTTCAGCGCAATGAAGCGGTTCTAGAGCTATTTCCTCGTGAGCCTGGGTACCTGCACTACCTGCACTACCGGCCCTCTTCCGAGCTGTCGCAGAGAAACGCTAAACCCGTGTGTGCAAAGGGCGAAATTGTGAGGATTGTGAAATTGTGAGGATCTCCCTGCTGTGGCTGCGATCTCTCTCCGACCCCCCCTGCTTGCCTGTCAGCTGTTGGCAGCGGGAGAACCTCAGAGAATACTGCAGCAAAACGAAGGAATCCAGGAAGCGCTGTTGCGCTGTGAAGCTCCGCCCCCTCCGCCTGGGCCCAGCCTATGCAGGAAGTGTGCCTTCATAACACTCCCCCAAACACCCTTGCAGCGCTAAGCCTGTGCGTGCAAAGGGCAAAATTGTGAGGATCTCCCTGCTGTTGTGCTGTGGCTGCGATCTCTCTCCGACCCCCCTGCTTGCCTGTCAGCTGTTGGCAGCGGGAGAACCTCAGAGAATACTGCCGCAAAATGAAGGAATCCAGGAAGCGCCGTCGCACTGTGAAGCTCCGCCCCCTCTGCCTGGGCCCCGCCTATGCAGGAGGTGTGCCTTCATAACACTCCCCCAGGAACCCTTGCAGCACTAAGCCTGTGCGTGCAAAGGGTGAAATTGCGAAGATCTCCCTGCTGTTGTGCTGTGGCTGCGATCTCTCTCCGACCCCCCTGCTTGCCTGTCAGCTGTTGGCAGCGGGAGAACCTTGGAGAATACTGCCGCGAAACAAAGGAATCCAGGAAGCGCTGTTGTGCTGTGAAGCTCTGCCTCCTCCACCTGGGCCCCGACTATGCAGGAAGTGTGCCTTCATAACACTCCCCCAGGCACCCTTGCGGCGCTAAACCTGTGCGTGCATAGGGGGACATTGTGAGGATCTCCCTGCTGTTGTGCTGTTTGGCTGCTTGCTGTGGCTTGGCCAGCCCCCTAACCTTACGTTCAAGGACAGCGGGTCGCTGCCGGAGGGAAGCTGATAGAGGAGCTGCATGACGAAATGAAGTCGGTGCCTGTAGATGCACTGACTGTGATTCTAAGAACTCGTCTTTAGGTAAGACAACGCTTCACTTCACTCCCGGAAGGTGAGGGAAACCCTGTACTTTCTCCCAGAACAAATCAAAAGGAATTACCTGTGCTTAAACAGACACGCCTACCTTATAGTGCTAAGAAGCAAAAGAGCCTCTCAGTGGGGGCGGATCTGATATCTCAAGAGAGCACACTGGTGCCTCTGGTAGCTGAGGACAACCCAGACTCTGCAGCTAAACTTGCTCATTTCCTTAACGCCAGCCTCACTCTAATCCCAGTAGAGAGCACTACCTTGCCGACCGCGGACCTTGGCATAATCCAAATGGCGGAAGCAGGCACACTCTTGGAGAGCCCTGGAGAACTTGAGGCCGGTTGTACAGGGGAAAACGGCCAGACGGGCAATATCATTCACCTAAATGAGCATGCTGCTGGTTTGCGTCAAATAAGACCGCAACTTTGTGACACATTCGAGAAATCGTCAAAGGGGTCAAGGGCAGAAATAGAGCAACTGAATGTAGAAGTATTTGAAAAATCTGGAGCAACTGTGACCGATCGCCCAAATGACGCCCCCCCGGGGCGACCTCCAATCCCCCGTCAAGAGCCCTGGGGCTCAAGCGACAGGTCAGACCGTGAAAACTGTAATGGCTGCTTACTTGACCCCCCTGACCCGGGAAGGGTCGCCCTCATCAATCAAGGAATCGAATGACTGTCCTCTGGGCAATGCGACTGAAAGTGTGCCAGGGGCTGGATGCAAGACCCCTAGTAAAGATTCTAATAGTTCAACGATACCATCTAATCACACCCCCGGTCCCACTGTGTCTACAGAGGCCCTATGGGAAACTGCAGGCCCCTGGGACTCGACTGAGCTAGGCGATTTGGACAAAGCTCTCTAGGGCTCCATAACCATCAAGGCTAAAAATGTGTTCCAAATATCCCCAATAGGGGCAGACCCAGCAGGATTCAACATCTTTCTGCCATTCAAGGAAGACCATCGACCTCAAGGGAACAGGGGTAGAAGCAATCAAGTTAACAAACAGCATGAAGCAATGTCTAAGACTAATGAAAATCGAGGCGAAGTAGGAACCCATTGCTACTGCCCTAGCCAGGAATGGTCAAAGGAAATACCCAAATTTGGGTGGAGTCACGATCAAGTACGGATGCCTGTCGAGAGAGTGAGAATGTCAGGAGGCTTCTAGCTTAGCAAATAAAATCATGGAAGACATAACAATTTTAACGGGGAAAATTGAAAGAGAGAAAAGGAAAGGTTTCTGCTTCATAAATGAAAAAATGGCTGCCCTAGACAAAGAACATGTGAAAGGGGCATCTACCAACAATATGGACCCAGTCATGATTCCCACTATGCCCCAAGGAAAGAAATTCTCAACTAGAATGACTGAAATATCTGTCTGTGAAGAAAATAACCTGTCCCAAGCTGATGAAAGAGCATTTGACTCAAATGCTCAACGAAGTATGGATAACTGAAAGAAAAATGGATACTGAACACACCCAAAATGTGATTATGGCATCTTTAAACATCACGCTTGCCCCCTTTCTAAAACTTTGAGGTGCTAAAGGATTCTCTCCAAGAAGTAGCTAGTACCAACACACAAATTAAAGCGGCAAATTTGAAAATGGTATCTTCCCTACAGAGTTTGGACATTCGAATGTATAAGGAAGCAGAACAATCACAACTCTGGCAAAATCGCCTTAGCGACTTAGCGAGAAGAGATGCAAATGATGAATCACTACTAATGGAGGCAGTCCTTGAGGATTGCAAATGGATGAGGTCCTTCCACAAACAGGAAAAGGAGCTGGGCTCCAGAGGAGAGGATCCAACGAGAGGAATTGGGCCAATAAAAAAGGAAAAAACTGACACAAGGTGACAATCGTCACCCTAAACAAAAAGGAAACCCACTGGAAGATGTAATCCTGATTTCCCCACGAAAGAATCTGGAGAAAAGAAGCGCATCGGCAGCGAAACCGGAGCAGTCAAATTTTGCCATCTTTGCAGGAGGCAATTCAAATGGCCAGGACGCGCAGAATGGAAAGGGGGCACCCAAGAAAAAGCAAGAAACTGGAAAAAAAATCTAAAAACGAAATCCGGCCACGGAAAGAAAATGGCTCGAGAGCCTTCCTGAGGAATTTGAGAATGCCACCTAAAAGAGAAAGCTCACAATGCGCAAAGAAACAGAGAAGAGAACTGACTATGACAGTGATGGACACGTCGATGGACTACAGCGAAACAGAAGCAAAAAATCAGGTGGCAATTGAGGAGGAAGAAGAGGTTGAGACAGAGCAGACTGCGGACCTAAGTGACTTAATTGAAATGATGGATAAAAACACTGAAGAGGAGGAATGGGAGAGCATCAGTTTGTCTGATTGGCAAACGCTGGACAATTGGGAAAATGTCGACCCAGGAATGCAACCAAAATGTGCTAAGACGCTGAAGCCCAAAAGAGAGAAACCGGCAAATATGAATAAGGCCCCTGGAAAAAGGGCAGTTTCCACTCACAGAGGCCTCTGTGATGATCAATGGGATGCCATCCCTTTCAAAACAATGGAGCAAAAAAGGAAGGAGGATGACACCAAAAATAAGCTTGAAGGAAAGCATCAAGATTCGATCTATCCAGCACCAAAAAGGAATAAAAAAGAAAGGGTGCACACCAAAGATGTGCCGAGGCCTGCCTCTTCTCAGCGAAGACCTAAGACAATTAGATCTTCAAAAGGATGCTACTTAAAATTAGAAACAACATCCAAAGGCCCAAAAAGGGTGGTTTGATTACGTTATGACTCTTTGTAATCAAACTCCAGCATTGCGCACGCTATCAACAGATGATATAAAAATTGTCGAATTTGCAAAAGAAAAGCGGATGGACCAAGTCATTCTCCACTTAACCTCAAATAGAATTAAACAGAAAATGCTGGCGGCAAGTGACATCCTCAAAAGAAAGGGCTTCAGACTAGAAACCCTGGAAGAAAACCATAAGTCTGCCAGTATAAAAGAAACAAAGAAGACAGAAACAAAGAAGACAGAAAAAGATTGCGAGGAGGTGAAGGATGTCTACAAGACTAATAAAGATATTGATAAGAAGTCCAGTGGACAAACCAGACCGATCCCAGTGGATGAAACAAAGAAGGTCTCAAGTCAAAACACAAATGAAGACCTGAAAATGCAACGAGGAAAAGTACCCACAATGAAGACCAGTATGGAATTGAAAACCCTGAGGTTCACTGTGGATAATTCGGATAACATGAGAAGGAAAAAATAAACCCTAGTAAAGGGGAAAAGAAGTTCAACGATTGGTTGTGGATGGCTAACACTCTAAACACAAAGAAGAAACAATAGATTGATGAGGAGTCCCAAAGATCGGTCTATTGTGCCTCATGGAATAGCAGAGGCTTTAAATATCTGTTCTTTAAAAACAGTAACTTCTTGTGAAAATACGACCTCATCTCTATCCAGGAATCCTGGCTGCCTGATCCACCAGTGTGTGAGGGATATGAAGTATATATAAACCCAGCCGGAAAGGGGCTGAAAGGGAGACCCTTCGCAGGACTCATGATTCTAAAAAAACTAGATAGCCCCCTACAAGTGCTGGAGCACACTACCCCGAACCCCTATGTACAAATATTTAATATAGCAGTCAAATCAGAGATGACCGAAGGTCCAACAAGTCTGCTACTTATAAAAACCTATTGGAGCGAAAATATGCCAAATCTGGTAGGGTATCTAAAAGCAATCATGAGTGCCATCGATAGATCAATGAAGGAGGAAAAAGACCAGTTGATCATTCTCAGTTGGGACCTAAATATCAAACTTCTTGATATGGAGGGTAAAATCAAAAAGATAGAACATCTAGTAGGAAAAGAACAAAAATGGATGGAGGAAATGAGAATCCCAGGTATGAGGATGCTAAATATCCAGACGAGAGGTGATCTGAACGGAGTGAATACTTGGCACAGTGGCAAATTGGGAGCCTGCCTGGACTACAGCTTCGTAGGAGGGAACACTCTTGCATGGATAAACACTTTCACAATAAGAAAGCAGGAAAACCGCGACCATAGCCTGCTGGAAACGGAACTAGCCTGGAAAATAAGTTCAATTCCGAGGAGAAAAGGTCTGATGGAAACTGAGGTGTCGTGGGGACGAAATTGCTTAAAGCTTAAAAAACAGGAAGTACCTAAGCTGGTGCAAGATTTTAATAAGGCCATTGGGAAGGGTAAATAGGTAGTTAAATATAAATGGCTGCTCAAAGCTTTTGAAGTCAAATCTGACCCGAACAGAATGAAAATAATCGAAAAGAAACATGCCTACGATGAAGCTCTAGTAGCCAGAAGAAAACAGTATAGAGCGGAACTGACACGGATCAAAAAGGCTAACTGTTGCGAAAAGTATGATCTACAGCGGAAGTGTCAGCAAACATATAAAAACTGGCTATGCTCTACCCGATTTCTAAGAACACAAAGAGATGCAGAGAAAATGCTAGCCGCGGTTTCAACAAACAATGCTCGATGCATGTGGGACTTGCTTAATAACAGAGATCTCAACCAATCAGCAATAGGTGTCAATCAAGTTTCGTAGGAAAATTGGTTTATCCACTACACTAGGTTGTATGATTGTGAAAATAAGAAAATGACCATAGAGAAGATCCCCGAACAAAATCCTTGGATCCTTGAATTCGACAGAGATGACATTGTAAATTTAATAAAGAAACGTAGTGTCTCCAGGGCAACGGGCCCCGATGGCATCTTGAATAAGATGTTGAAAGACAGCTGTGAAGATTGGGCGGATCTAATATATGTGCTTTTCCAACAAATAAAACAAGCAAGGCAAATCCCCTCCTCTTGGACAGAGGCATACATTGTCCCAATCTATAAAAAAGGAGACCGAAGCAGCCCAAGAAACTAAAGGCCAGTAGCACTGCTGGATTCTATTGGCAAGCTATTTACGTCTTTGCTGTTAAGAGATCTAAAAAATGGGCGACCCAGGCGAAAATCCTGGACGAGCGACAAACAGCTTTCATCAGCAGAGTAGCTACTGGGTTAAAGCTTTTCATGCTAAATTTGATGACAGCTAAAGCCCTGGAAGGAAAGAAAGCTACCTATCTAGCCTTTATTGACCTCGAACAGGCATTCGATGGGGTAAATCGGGAATGGCTGTGGACCAAATGATCAACTGGGGCTGCCCACCAGATCTGCTAGAAGGTATCCAAGCTTTGTACACGGTAATACCATTCCGCCTTCCTATTTTCATTACCTCCATTCTTGTAATGAGGCCCATTGTCTTTAAAATAATGGGTACTTTTCTTCAGCAAAAAAGCCTTGTAATATTACACTAAGTCTGGGTAGTAAAACCCTCCCTCATCCACTCTTTGCATCAACATATATTTCAGGATTCAAGGTCTTTTACCAGCTCCCCATAAGAATGTTTGAAAATATTTATCAATCTTCAGTAGTTGTTTCTTACTGATCAATAGTGGAACTGACTGAATAATATATAATATTTTTGGCAGTAGAACCATTTAATTGCATTGATTTTTGGCCATAAATTTAAATTCAACCTTTCCCACCTTTTAATGGAGAGTTTAATTTTGTCTACTACCTTATCTAAATTATGTTGAATGATTTTATTCAAGTCACAAATTATATGTATTTCCAAATATTTAACACCTCCCAGTGACCATCTACAATTCCATATTTTCAAAATGCCCTTATCACTTGTCTTAGATAGAGGAAAAATTTCAGTATTGTCCCAATTAACTTTGTGTCCCGAAATTTTTACCCACTTCCTCAAACATTTGCTTCAACACAGATCCACAGACTTCTGGATTCGACAAAAGAACTAGCATATCATCTGCATAAGACAGCATCTTAACTTCAGTATTCCCAACACAAAGTCCTTTAATCTCCTCACATTGTCTGATGTATGCTGCCAGTGGTTCTAAAGCTAAGTTGAACAAAAAGGGCGACAAGGGGTATCCTTGTCTTGTGCCTTTAGATAGGTGAAAGGACCCGGAAATCAGCCCATTGACAAGCACCTTAGCCCTAACATCATGATGTATAAAATCAATCATTCTCATAAACACTGGACCAAACCCCATTCTCAACAGTGTATATTCCAGAAATGTCCAATTAACCCTATCAAAGGCTTTTTCAGCATCAAAAAACCCTATAATTCCATTTGATTCTTTCCGATGATGAACTCCAATAATATTCAACACAGTCCTCATGTTATCATAACCAAACCTTCCTGGAGTAAAACCCACCTGTGATTCCTCAATCAGATCCCCTATTCAAGTCATAAGCCGATTTGCCCATATTTTGGTGAAGATTTTGAAATCCACATTCAGCAACGAAATTGGCCTATAGTACCCACATTTTTTATGATCTTTATCTGGCTTTGGAATAACAAAAATTAGTGCATCTTTCATCGAGTCATACAGAATTCCTGACACTATAAAATCATTAAAGATTATACATAAAATTGTTGCTGAGATGCAAAAGTCAGAGACAGTACCATCTGGCCCTGGCGATTTTCCATCCTTCATTTGTAAAATTGCACTATTGACCTCTGCAACATCAATCACAGAGTCAAGAGTAGTTTTCTTTTCATTAGCTAATTTTGAAAGATTAATTTTATCAAAAAAGTTTACCAGGTCTTCCTCAGTAGGATGGAGCTCTTCCCTATATAAACATTTATAGCACTCTCTAAAATATGCACAGATGTCTATGCTTTTGTGTAATGTGCCCCCTTCTTCAGTTTGTATGGAAGAAATACATTTGTCTGTCATCAGCCCTTTAAGTCTATTCGCCAACAGCTTACCATTCTTATCCCCAAACTCCCGAAACCTCTACTTTGTACGAAATATTCCTTTACTCGCATGCGTTCGCACATGATTCTTCAGTTCCCCTTCAAGTTTTTTCAATTTCATCCTTTTCAAGTCTGTTTCCACAAGCGCACAGCTCTTTTGTAACTCTTTAATCTCCTCTTCCAACTTTTTAATCACTTACTAATTTTTCTTTTTAGCATGTGAATTTCTACATATCAATTCACCATGTAACACCGCTTTAAAACAATCCCAAACAGTCTTCACATTAGCTGAACCTTTGTTCCCCTCAAAGTACTCTCTAATAAAATCTTCTAGTCCTGTAGTTACCATCGGATCATTAAGTATATTTGCCTGCATCCTCCACCTTTTAGATTTTCCCCCATACCCTTTAGGTTAAGTTGCATGTCAATTAGTGTGTGATCTGAAATACCCCTTTCTTTGATATTCAAGCTCAATACTTGACCAACTAGTTTATCACTAATAAGATAGTAGTCAATTCTTGAGTATGAGTTATGGACTGGGGAATAAAATGAATATTTGTTTTCTCCATGGTGAAGTTCTCGCCAGACATCAACAAGTCCATACTTGAATGCAAATTGCCTTAATTCCTAACTAACTTTTTCATTATTATATCTACAATTTGACCTCCGATCTAGTTTACTATTCATCACCACATTGTAATCACCACCCAAGTTTACTACTTCACCCTCCATTTCATCTAGGAGAGCACTTAACATGTGGAAAAATTGCACACACAGAGTACATGGAGCATATACGGTGCCAATAGTTATCCTCCTACCATCATATAGTACATCAACCAAAAGAACACAACCTTCCTCATCTTTTACTGTCTTATCTATTTTTATCGGTAACCCTTTCCTGAACATTATACTTACTCCTCTAGATCTCGAGTCATAATAATTCGATATTATTTGTGAATATTTAGGGCTAGTCAGATAGGTCCCAATTTGCTCATTTAAATGAGTCTCCTGTATGAAGACCACATCCCCTCTAGTCCTCCAGATCCTTGCCATAAACTTCCGTCTTTTGATAGCACAACCAATCCCTTTCAAATTCACAATCCCTTTCACATTCCATGAAATCAAATTTAACACTGTATTCTGAACCATACTCACCAGAAAACCCATGCCCATGAAACTCACGTATTAATCGTCAATGTCTATCCCAACTTATTATCTCAATATGTACATTTTCCCCCATTAAACAAAGTATAAACCTTATATTACTTGCACTTGCATCCTAATTCAAAAATCACAAGTTTTTGTCCTTTCATACTTAGTGTTTAAATATCATAACCTCACCCACCTTAACTATTCCACCCACTAACAGTTAAACAGAGGAATCGCTTTTGACATTGCTCAAGCCCCGGTAGATCCTGAACCTCATTAGTACACATATATTCACACAATCTACCGCCCAACACGCGTCAATACATTCCTGTATTATATATTATTTCCCCTTCTATTTCAGTATTTTACCTCAAGGAGCAATACAACTATCACATAGCCCCTTGTATTCTCCTCCTTTGTCCCATTCCACGTATCATAACAATATCACTAATATCTGTAATCATACCCAACAATTGAGTTAAGAGTATTCTCAACATAGCACTTAGATACACAACCCCTTCAATTGAAAACATGTCCACTTTAAACTACTGTTATTCTCCTATTCCCTACTTCAATTGCAATTGAAATACAGTTGGAATTACATGGACCTTTGCAACCTCCACAACCTGTATGCTAAGCTGTATTTCGATCAATTTTGATAAGAAACAGGGATTATTATCAATATTTTCTGCAATCAGCAATTCAATATGCACATTAAACCTTACACTGTAGTTTGTTGCAGTTCCTCTCCTTTCTGAACCCGCAATTTGCATAAGCACATGACTGATCCAAAAAAAAAAAAAGAAAACCCTTTCCTTCCCTTTCCTTCACAAATTGTCCCTAACATGAACATTGAGTCAACCTAGAAACATCATTTCCTCAAAACTTCCAGTATAAAAGTGACAAATACTAAAGACAGTAGCGCTATATGTAGCATGCTCCGTGAATGTCAACAATTCTGAAGTCTACCATTCAAATATTAGGAAGAAAATCCCAGATTCAAACCTTCAAAGCATAGACAAAGGGGCAAATTCAAAATACGCAATAGCCATCAACATCTAAGGCTAAGGGATCTCAGTGTGATTAGACTAAACAAGTTTGACCCAAGATAGAATATATGAATAGAACCCACTTAGGTTGATTCACTTGTGTTGTTTTGAGGTTGATTGATTTTTTATGTGATATGATCATTTTTATGATGACATTTTTTATTGACTTTGTATGACTAATAAAATTTGTATTTCTTGAGTACGATAGTATTACTTAACCACTAGATAGGATACCCATGTGTGTTTGGCACCTTTAAGGAACCAAACTTCTTTTTGTAGACAACTGGTAGTGGGTATTCCCATAGTATGTGATTGAAAGTGCACAGGGATGCAGGAGAGAGTGTCTTGTTTCTACATTATGGTAACTGTTGCAATTTGTTACTGCATACCTCCATGGCGGTGCTCTGTGTCATGATGCCTACCTCCAAGGAGCCAGGCCGGGCCCAGCAACCCCAGAGGCAGACATCATTTTCCCCAGGGAAGTCTCAGTGGGCCCAAGTCAGGGCCCTTTGGACTCAGTCCTGGCGCCTTAGGCGCCAGGCTCATAGCGGACCCCAGTCCTGGCGCCTTAGGCGCCAGGCTCATAGAAGAGGATATGTGTTTAAGTGGCTGGGTGCACACTTACCTGATGCAGACCTTGCTGCTTCATCCAGGCCCTCTTGAGGCCTGAATGGGACTACTTTACCTGTAGGACTACTTCACCACCCGGGTGTGGTCGGGGAAGGATACATACCTGATTGGTGGAAGGATACATACCAGGAACTTCTACCAAAGCTATTTAAACCCCACCCGAACAGCCACACGTGCTTCGCGTTGTTCTGCACCTAGCAGCTGGACGCTCACCGTGTCAGCTCCTGTATCCTGACTTCAGCCACGCCTGCCAGCACCCTGGAACACCTGCAAGGGGAGAAAGGAAGAGAATAGGATAAGAAAAGCCCTTACCTGCTAAATCTGCATCCCGGAGTCATTTCTCCAACGGCCCTGAAAAGGAAGACATCATTTTAAAGGCATTTTGTTTCGATCGCTGCAGCGCTGCATTTTACTCACCTTTGCAAGGCGCTTCCATCTTCAGCAGCGATCTTCCGGATTCAGCTACGCCCCGGCGCCTAGAGGAAAAAAGACAAGAACAAAGGTGAGAGGGAGAAAAGGAATAAGGAAAGCTCAGTTTCCTTTTAAGTCTTACCTGTTGGATTATTCCCACTGCATTTCGGGTCCTGC
Source organism: Ambystoma mexicanum (assembly GCF_040938575.1). Lineage (NCBI taxonomy): Eukaryota > Metazoa > Chordata > Amphibia > Caudata > Ambystomatidae > Ambystoma > Ambystoma mexicanum. The sequence goes on from NC_090939.1 coordinate 687,681,880, forward strand.
TGCTTCCTGGCATCTCCGGACCCCGGCCCCTATGGGGAAAAAAGACAAAGACATTGAATGAGCGAATGCAAAGACATTACCTGAGCGCTCATCCAGAACTGTTTCACTTCGGGTCGGCGCCATATCTCCGGCACTCCGAACCCTGGCCCCTAAGGGGAAAAAGACATAAGCATTAGCGCTTGCTGCAATTAGACAACGAACATTATTATTAAGCTTGAACTTTTGAACAGAACTTTTACAGCGCCTTACCTGAACAGTCAAGCTTACCTGAACTCCCATCAATCCTCAATCCAGTGAAGTAACTGGGTTTCAACGCGCCCCTGCATCAGAAGCAGGATGGAGAGCTCATCCTTCCAAACCCTAAGGTGAGGCTTCACGGGGAATCGTGAAGGAGGTATCGTGGAGGGTTGGAAGGGAGTGGGAGGCTTGAGCATTGTTCCACAGTTGGTAATACTCCCTTTTCACGCACAGGAGGGTATCCAACGAGCCAGGGAAGCCAGAATAGAGGGGCCCTTCCTGTCCATCTTCAGAGTTCTGCGCCTTCGACGCCGCGCCTCCGTGGGAACCAGGTAAGCGTTACAGAACGCGAAGCCTTACCACAATTTCCCACCTGGGCGCTATGGAGACTTCCGAGACAGATCAGCTGGCCCATCTTTTAGGGGAATTACGGGCAGAAGTGCACTCAGCCCGCCAGGAGACTAATGCTCTCAGAAGAGAACTAATCCTATCCAAGGAAAGAACTGATGATCTGGCCAAAAGGTTATTGCAGGGCCAGGCAGAGCACACTCCTTTACCTGTTTCCGGAGATATTTCTACAACAATGGGTTCGAATAACCCGGTACAAATCAATCTACCTGGACACATGCCTTTGGCCCCGCCGGAACGTTTTGCGGGGGATCCCAAGAAATATGCCGTTTTTATGAACCAATGCCGTTTACACTTTTTATGCAGGCCCGGGGCCTTCCCCAATGACCAGACCAAAGTAGCCTTTGTACTATCTTACCTCAGTGGCTGTGCTGCCGATTGGTCTATTCCATTGGTAAATCAGGATGATCCCATTCTCCGGGATTTCCAGGGCTTCCAGGCCAGCATGGAAAGATTGTTCGCTCGACACTCGCAGGGACAGGCCCTTGACAACGAACTGCTATCCTTACGACAAGGTAATCAGGATCTTTTGTCCTATATCGCCACCTTTAATAGACTAGTTGTGGAAACCGGATGGCCTGAAAATAAAAGGATCACATTGTTTCATCGAGGCCTGCGCGAAGAGCTTAAAGATGTTATAGCTCAGATAGTAGATCCACCCCAGGCCTGCGCAGACTACATAGACTTAGTGGTTCAACTTGATCACAGACTTCAAAATAGAAAAGCAGATCGGCTCAAGTATGAAACCAGAGTACCTATCAAGACCCACGTTAACTCCAAGAGTACTGACGTTTCCGAACCTATGCAAATTGGCAGTGTTAAAGGACCATTAACGCAGAAGGAACGAGAGAGAAGGCGACAAATGCAACTTTGTCTGTATTGCGGAACTTCCGGTCACTTTCTTCAAAGTTGTCCAGTTAACCACCCAAGAAGGTGGTTGGAGCCACTGATAACGAGTTATTGACACCTGGTTCGGGAAACGACCTAGCCCGACAAGCATAGGGGTCCGCTTGCCGAGCTTGAAAACAAACTCTTTGACCTCGCATTTTGTCATGCCAATGGTGCTTGTGAACCCAAAACAGCCTCAGCAGTTGCATGCTATAAAAGCATACATAGACAGTGGAGCTATTGGAAATTACATAGACCGTGAATTGGCTTCCAGGATTAAGCTTCCTCTCCGCCCGAAAGTAACCCAAGATGTAATTACTACAGTTGATGGAACCGAAATAGCCTCAGGGCCTGTAACGCATTCCACAGTTGAAATCACTCTGGTGGGTCAGGACGGACATCGGGAAGCAATCGTGTTTGATGTGATCAAGGCCCCACAATTTCAAGTACTTCTTGGTATCCCTTGGTTAGAAACACATAATCCGAGAATAGACTGGCGAGCAAAGAAGATAACTTTTCCTGATTGTGAACCAACCTGTTACCCAAGGAATCCAGCTATGGGTCTAGCCTCTGTAACTTCCACCCCTGTACAGCTACCATCTGAATACCAAGAATTCCAAGACGTTTTTCAGAAAGAGCAGGCTAACACCTTACCTCCCCATCGATCTTACGATTGCCAAATCGACTTGGTACCCAATGCACAACTACCTTGTAGTAGGATTTATGCTCTTACTGAACCTGAGAACCTGCATTTGCGCCAGTATTTGGATCAATACCTGGCCAATGGCTTCATTCGCCCATCAAAGTCACCAGTCTCTTCCGCTTTGTTCTTCGTACCTAAAAAGGAAGGAGACCTTAGGGCCTGTATTGACTACCGCGCCCTAAATCAGATAACGATTAAGAATCGTTACCCTTTGCCCCTGATACCTGAGCTTATCGACCAAGTAAAAGATGCTCGTGTGTACACCAAGCTAGATCTCCGAGGAGCTTACCACCTGGTACGTATAAAAGAGGGCGACGAGTGGAAGACTGCATTCCGCACCAAATTTGGGCTCTTCGAATATCAAGTAATGCCCTTCGGTTTGTGCAACGCACCTGCCGCCTTTCAGTACTTCATGAATGATGTTCTTTGGGAACTTATCGATGTTTGTGTCATCGTTTATATTGACGACATCCTGGTGTATTCCTCCTCAGAATCTGATCACAGAAACCATGTTAGGGCAGTTCTTGAGAAATTGCGCCAGCACAAATTATTTGCCAAGCTCGAAAAATGCGTTTTTCATACCACAGAAGTGGAGTTTCTCGGATTCATCCTGACACCTCAAGGAATCCGAATGGACTCGCGGAAAGTGGACGCCATTCTCAAATGGCCATCTCCTAGCTCTGTGAAGGGAGTGCAAAGCATGCTTGGCTTTGCCAATTTCTACCGAAGGTTCATCCCGGAATTTTCTCGAACTGTTCAACCCATCACAGCTCTCCTAAAGAAAAATAAACGCTTTGAATGGACTCTTGAGGCTGAACAAGCCTTTCAGGACCTGAAAACCAAATTCACCTCTGCACCTGTATTGAAGCACCCGCGCCCAGATCTCCCTTACATCGTGGAAACCGATGCATCCAGTTCGGCCATGGGAGCTGTCCTGTCGCAAAGAGACCCAGAAACTAACCAACTACACCCTGTAGCCTTTTGGTCCAGAAAATTCTCTCCACCTGAACTCAATTACGCAATTACCGACAAAGAACTACTGGCTATTAAATCAGCTTTCAAGGCTTGGCGTCACTATCTTCTCGGTGCAAGACACACCATCACCGTAATTACGGACCACAGAAATTTGCAGTATTTAAAGATGGCCAAAGCTCAATCTTCGCGACAACTCCGATGGGCTTTATTCTTTGCGGAATTTGATTTTGTAATTACCTATCGCCCTGGCTGCAAGAATGGTAAGGCAGATGCCTTATCCCGGATAGGCATGGAAGAACCCAATTCGAGTTTAGAACCTGTGCCAATCATACTGGAACAAAGAATTCTGGGCTTGACTTCATTGCAAACCATTGAGGACATCCAAGCTCAAGTAAAACAGCTTTTTGACTCTTCTGCCTTACTGGAATGGAGTCAAAAGGGTCCTCACTACACCGTTAAGGATGATTTACCCTACTTCCAAGAGCGGTTATTTCTGCCAAGTAAAGAATTGCAGGAACTTGTCATTGCCTGTCATCATGAATCATTAATGGAAGGACACCCCGGTATCGCAAAAACAGAAAAAAAGATCAAACGCCACTTCTGGTGGCCTTCTTGGAGAAAAGACATAAAGTCATTTGTGTTGTCTTGCGGAATCTGTGCCCAAAATAAGAGTCAAAAGAAAAGGCCAGCCGGCCTACTTCAACCTTTGGACATTCCACCAGCACCTTGGCACACCTTGTCAATGGACTTTATAACTGACCTGCCTCCTTGTGGTGGTTACAACACGATTCTCGTAATAGTGGATCTATTCTCCAAAATGACCCATTTTATCCCTTTAAAAGGATTGCCGTCAGCTTCCACCTTGGCCAAGGAATTTATGGAAAATATAGTGCGGTTACATGGTTTCCCTTCCATATTAGTCTCAGACCGTGGAAGTCAATTTATCTCCCACTTTTGGAAGAAATGTTGCCAACTAGCACAAATAGACGTGCGGTTATCCACCAGCCACCACCCCCAGACCGACGGACAAACCGAGAGAACCAATCAGACTCTCGAGCAATATCTGCGGTGCATGTTACACCAATCCGAGTTAAATTGGAAAGACATCCTTTGGATTGCAGAATATGCGTACAACAATTCAGTGCATTCTGGAACCGGACAGACTCCTTTTTATACCCTGTATGGTCACCATCCTCGGACCTCTGACCTAGATCCACCTCTGACCCTGGAGATGCCTGCAGTAAATCACCTACATTCCACAATAACCCAAGCCTTCAAAGAAGCTACAACCCACTTACAGCAAGCCAAGAAAAAGTATAAAGAAAACGCTGATTTGCACCGAAGTAAAACTCCTCATTACCAAGTAGGAGATCAGGTATGGCTAGCAACTAAACATCTACCCCTCAAGGGTCAGCGAACTTTTAATCCCAGATTCATTGGGCCTTACCCCATCAAAGCTATTATCAACCCAGTGGCCTTTAAACTCGATTTACCATCCAACATGCGGATTCATCCTGTTTTTCACGCATCTCTTCTAAAACCAGTACAACCTGGAACCAAACTGTCTGAGCCCCCAGGCCCTGTCCAAATTGATGGAGAATTAGAATTCGAAGTGAAAGACATTTTAGATTCCAAGATAGTTAAGTCGAAACTCTTTTATCTTGTTGATTGGAAAGGATATGGACCTCAGGAAAGATCTTGGGAACCCAGTAACTATGTTCACGCACCACGATTAATTCAACGATTCCATCGAAGATTCCCGCACAAACCAAAACCCCCGGAGGAAAAGACCTTGGGAGGGGCCTTGAGGGGGGGTACTGTCTTGATGCCTACCTCCAAGGAGCCAGGCCGGGCCCAGCAACCCCAGAGGCAGACATCATTTTCCCCAGGGAAGTCTCAGCGGGCCCAAGTCGGGGCCCTTTGGACTCAGTCCTGGCGCCTTAGGCGCCAGGCTCATAGCGGACCCCAGTCCTGACGCCTTAGGCGCCAGGCTCATAGAAGAGGATATGTGTTTAAGTGCTTGGGTGCACACTTACCTGATGCAGACCTTGCTGCTTCATCCAGGCCCTCTTGAGGCCTGAATGGGACTACTTTACCTGTAGGACTACTTCACCACCCGGGTGTGGTCGGGGAAGGATACATACCTGATTGGTGGAAGGATACATACCAGGAACTTCTTCCAAGGCTATTTAAACCCCACCCGAACAGCCACACGTGCTTCGCGTTGTTCTGCACCTAGCAGCTGGACGCTCACCGTGTCAGCTCCTGTATCCTGACTTCAGCCACGCCTGCCAGCACCCTGGAACACCTGCAAGGGGAGAAAGGAAGAGAATAGGAGAAGAAAAGCCCTTACCTGCTAAATCTGCATCCCGGAGTCATTTCTCCAACGGCCCTGAAAAGGAAGACATCATTTTAAAGGCATTTTGTTTCGATCGCTGCAGCGCTGCATTTTACTCACCTTTGCAAGGCGCTTCCATCTTCAGCAGCGATCTTCCGGATTCAGCTACGCCCCGGCGCCTAGAGGAAAAAAGAAAAGAACAAAGGTGAGAGGGAGAAAAGGAATAAGGAAAGCTCAGTTTCCTTTTAAGTCTTACCTGTTGGATTATTCCCACTGCATTTCGGGTCCTGCTGCTTCCTGGCATCTCCGGACCCCGGCCCCTATGGGGAAAAAAGACAAAGACATTGAATGAGCGAATGCAAAGACATTACCTGAGCGCTCATCCAGAACTGTTTCACTTCGGGTCGGCGCCATATCTCCGGCACTCCGAACCCTGGCCCCTAAGGGGAAAAAGACATAAGCATTAGCGCTTGCTGCAATTAGACAACAAACATTATTATTAAGCTTGAACTTTTGAACAGAACTTTTACAGCGCCTTACCTGAACAGTCAAGCTTACCTGAACTCCCATCAATCCTCAATCCAGTGAAGTAACTGGGTTTCAACGCGCCCCTGCATCAGAAGCAGGATGGAGAGCTCATCCTTCCAAACCCTAAGGTGAGGCTTCACGGGGAATCGTGGAGGAGGTATCGTGGAGGGTTGGAAGGGAGTGGGAGGCTTGAGCATTGTTCCACAGTTGGTAATACTCCCTTTTCACGCACAGGAGGGTATCCAACGAGCCAGGGAAGCCAGAATAGAGGGGCCCTTCCTGTCCATCTTCAGAGTTCTGCGCCTTCGACGCCGCGCCTCCGTGGGAACCAGGTGAGCGTTACACTCTGTGGTTGGAGATGCTGCATTGAAAAGTCATGCTGTGGGGCACTGGGTGCAATGCTTGTATTCTGTCAGTATGTTACAGGGTATGGTTGAAGGGCAGCTTATATGTGCTTGGATAGTGTGCTGTGTGCACAATGCTTGCAGTATGTGCAATGTTCTAAACATTTTGTGTTTACGTTGCCAGTGAAACAATCCTTTCTGAGTGGAAGTGGGTAAGAGAATAGTATGTGAATTAAAGGGTGTAGGGGTGCCAGAGATGGTGTCATGTTTATACATAACAGTTGTACGTAATGATGTGTATGTCCATTGCAGTGTCGAGGTTGGGAATGTGTGCAAGGAGCAGACCCACTGGAGCAATGCAGGTTTGGCAGTGTATGCGGCACAGGGTGGTGATCTTTGGAGAATGCGTGTGGAGCACATTGTCGCCGTGCTACAGCAGGACAAGTGAGTTGCAAAGGGTGTATTGTGCATTCTATGGTTGTGGTGATAGTTGGAACATGCCACAGTATTTGGTGTGCGGCAGGAGATGGTGCAGTGAGAAGTTGGGTAGTGTGGCCACAGGGTGCAGTGCGTACATAATGTGAGTATGGAAGTGGGTATGGTTGAAGGGCAGTTTATATGTGGTTGGTTACTCTGCTGTGTGCACATTTACTGAAGTAGGCCCAATGTTGTGAAGGTGGTGTGCATAGGTTGGCAGTGACACAATAGTGTGTGAATAGTAGTGTGTAGGGGTGGTGCAGGCTGCGCCATGTTTGTGACTTCTGCTAAGTGGGATACGTTTTCATGAATGGGTGTTTTATGGTTTGGGGAAGATGGGTAGAACTGGCGCTACGTATGTAACGTTTGTGCATAATGTTAGGTGTCCACATGGTCGCTTGTTTGGAGGTGTAGTGTTGCGGTGGGTGTGGAAAGGGTTACAATGTTGTATGCATACCTAAAGGTGTGATGGGGGCGTGTTAGGATGTTTTTGGATGCTGCAATAGTGCCTTCTTTAGCAGAAATATCTGGTGGAGCGGCTTTGCAATCAAACAAACGTGTACTGAAAGTGTTTAACGGTAAAAAAGGAGTGGTGTATAGAAATGACAGTGTGCATTGCAGAGGTTTTGTATGCAATTTGTGCATGCATGTTTTGAAATGTGACAGCACCCAATTTGGGGAGTACTCAAAAAGTGACCGTGCAAAGGGAATAAGTATTGTCAGAGCTTTACTGGGCTCACTGGCCTCACTGTAGATGGGAAAGCGCACGTGCACATCCTCCCATTATGAGCAGGGTGGAAATGGAAATGGAATTGTGGGAAATCATGCAATTAGGAGTTTAGGGAGTGGTTCATAGGAAGGGGCGTTACCATTTCATCACAATACTGTGTCGTGAGGGTGGTCAACATGGAAAGACGCACAGTGCTTATCGTCGGTTATACCTTTGTGCGCCATCTGCACAGGTGTTGCGTGCAAAGAGGGTTTGGTGGTAATTTCGGGTTGGAAGGATTTGACGCTTTCTGGGCCTGTCAGGGTAACTGCAGTTTCGGCAGGATGGTTCGCCTTTGCAGATATGTGGCGTCCGTCACAAACGTGGACTGTGTCGTAGTGCACTATGGAAGTGCACATTTGGGTTACATGTCGTGCGGACGATTAATCCGTCTACTGATAAGGTTGCTGACCACAGTGATGCATATTTTTCCGACTGCCAAGGTGGTTTTCTCATGCATAACACCAAGAGCAGTGTGGGTCCTTGACAGTGTAATTTGTCCCTAGCCAGCGGTCAGCAGGTGTGTTATAAACAGAATTATGCGTCTGTTTTTGCAGACTGCTGGCATGTTCTCCACCCACAATGAGATCATGAGGTCGCAAAATATGCAGTGGTTCCGTAGAAATGGCATTTATTTGAGTGCCATTGGCAATGCCGTTTTCTTTCACACTGTGCAAGAAGCATTGACCAGAAGGTTGTTAAAATGTGAGGACAGGCAAACATAAATGCATATAAAGAGGAAATACAAAAAGAAAATTGCTTGCACGCACATAAAAAAAACAAAAAAAAAACACTTTATACATATACGCTGGAAGACTGCACTCCCTGCCTAGTTTGATATAGTTTAGCACCCACCCCATCCCCCCGCCTTCACTATCACGAAAAGGTAGTGGATTACGTGGTACTTTCAGGATGGCACGTGCCACATCCTGGGTGGCTATGTGATGGATGTGGATGGAGAAATCGTGCATACTTTCATTGAACTTTGTAGTAGACGTGCTTTGGAATGGCACAACATTTGTACTGTAAATGTGTAACGGTACATTTCAAGTGTGGAACAGCAGTGACAGTGTTCGTTGATGGAGGCTTTAATGCGATTAGTGGATGCATGTGTGCCTATTTATCAGTAACCTAATGAAGCAGAGCTGCAGAGAAGATAGCGCAAAGGGAAGAAGGACTGTTCCAGTTTTACAGGGGTGCGGCCCACACGCTACTTTGGGAGGCGCACGTGGCAAAATTTGCCCTTTACACCACCTTGCCCAATTGCCATGGCAGTGTGGGGATTAGCCAATCAGGTAGTGTGGGTGTGGTAAATAGGAAGGGGAGGTGAAACGGTTGCACATTATACTCTGCCTACTGAGGGTGGCTGACATGGCGAAATGTATTGTGTTGCCTGTAGGTGATCCCTTTGTAATAGATGTGCACAACTGCGCTCTGCAAAGAAACTTGGACAGCCATTTTGGTTTGGAAGCAGTGGACACTTTGTGGAACGCTGTGCATGAGTGCCATTTCGTCGATATGCATGCACTTTGCAAAGACCTTGCCACGTTTCCAGTAGTAATGTTATCGTAATTCATTACGGCAGCATGCATATGGGTTATCTGCCTTGCTTACATTTGTCCCGTAGTCTGAGGAGGTTGCTGGATGTCGTGAGGATGCTTTTTCCCACCGCCAAGGTGGTTTTCTCATGTATAATACTGCGATGAGTATGGCCTACTGCTCATGGATGTTGTTCCAAGCCAGACGAAGGAAGGTGTCTTATCAACAGAAGCATGTACACTTTTTTGTCCGCTCGTGGAATGTTCTTCTGCAACAATGACTTTATTACTTGTGGACATGAGGAGTGTTTCCAAGAAAATGGCATTTTGTTGTCATCCATTGGCAAAGCAGTTTTGTTTGCTCGTTTACAGGATGCGGTGAAGAGTTTACTGAACTAATGTGCGTAGAAGAAAATACAAAAGCTACTGAAAACAGACAAAAAAGTTGTTTGTGTAGAAGGATCTACACACAAAAAACAGACTCTTTTAAGAGTCACCCCTTACTACGAACTCCCCCTGCCGTGGTTGCAAGTTATTCCCCCATGACCGCACGCAGCACAAAAGTCACATCCAGGGATTTTGCGGGTGGCGGGCGAGAAAATGAAACTGTGGGGATTGTCCAATGAGTTGTGTAGAATGTGCGGCAATTGGAAGAGGGACTCCTGCTGCACTGGGGACCGGCCCTCGATGTACTTGGGGACCCGCACGTGCCACATTCAACGCTCCTCACCATGCTGGCCTATGGAAATGCGACTGTAGCGATTGTCCTATCATGTGCTTCTCAGGGGGTTTGGTCAGAGGAAAGCGCGCCAATAGGAAGAAGGACTCCTCCGGCTTTACTGGGGCGTGGTATGGAATCGTGCTGTTTGGGCTGACTGCTTCTAGAATGTCGACGTGTGGCCTCTTCGGCAACTGTACATGTTGTGATCGTGCACTTTGGAGGCTTCTTTTTGGGTTCCATGCCTTGTTCCCATGTGTTCAGTCAACTGAAGATTTTGATGAAAGCAGTGCAGCGCATTTTTCCTACTGCCTAGGTGCTTTTCTCATGCATACTGCAGAGAATCGCGTGGCATTATTCCAATGCTTCCTGCCACTAGCCAGAGGTCAGAAGGGGTCTCATCAACACAAGCACGTGTGACTTCTTGAGTGCTGCTGGGATGTTCTCCTGTGAGAATTAGAACATTGATTCCCGATAGATAGACCTTTTTGACACGCATTTGGGAAAGTCCTTTTGGCAAGTGTTTTTGCCTGCTGTCTTGCTGTGTCCTGCTGCCCGACTTTTGAACTACAATGGCGTTCGAGCAACTTTGGTGCCGTGAATTCGTGTGGAAAACCCAGCTTGTGGATTGTATTGGTACGATATCCCTGGATTGCTATTGGCCCATAGACTAACATAGACTATTAGCATAGACTATTAACAGCTCGTAACTGCTGTTTTCCTTCAGTAATCCCATTCTATTTGTCTTTGTTGTAGTGCTGATCCCGCCCACCCACCCGGAAACAGTAATAAACACTGCGCATGTGCATTTGCGCGCACGTATTTTGGAAAGTGCTTTTGGCAAGTGTTTTTACCTGCTGTCTCGCTGTGTTCTGCTACCCGACGTTTGAACTACGACGGCGTTCGAGCAATTTTGGTGCCGTGAATTCGTGTGGAAAACCCAGCTTGTGGATTGTATTGGTACGATATCCCTGGATTGCTATTGGCCCATAGACTAACATAGACTATTAGCATAGACTATTAACAGCTCGTAACTGCTGTTTTCCTTCAGTAATCCCATTCTATTTGTCTTTGTTGTAGTGCTGATCCCGCCCACCCACCCGGAAATAGTAATAAGCACTGTGCATGCGCATTTGCGCGCGCGCATTTGGGAAAGTGCTTTTGGCAAGTGTTTTTGCCTGCTGTCTCGCTGTGTCCTGCTGCCCGACTTTTGAACTACGACGGCGTTCAAGCAACTTTGGTGCCGTGAATATGTGTGGAAAACCCAGCTTGTGGATTGGATTGGTGCGATGTCCCTGGTTTGCTATTGGCCCATAGACTAACATAGACTATTAGCATAGACTATTACCAGCTCATAATGGCTGTTTTCCTTCAGTAATCCCATTCTATTTGTCTTTGTTGTAGTGCTGATCCCGCCCACCCACCGGGAAATAGTAATAAACACTGTGCACGCGCATTTGCACGCGTGCATTTTGGAAAGTGCTTTTGGGAAGTGTTTTTGCCTGCTGTCTCGCTGTGTCCTGCTGCCCGACTTTTGAACTATGATGGCGTTCAAGCAACTTTGGTGCCGTGAATTTGTGTGGAAAACCCAGCTTGTGGATTGGATTGGTACGATATCCCTGGATTGCTATTGGCTCATAGACTAACATAGACTATTAGCATAGAGTATTACCAGCTCATAACGGCTGTTTTCCTTCAATAATCCCATTCTATTTGTCTTTGTTGTAGTGCTGATCCTGCCCACCCACCCGGAAATAGTAATAAGCACTGTGCACGTGCATTTGCACGCGTGCATTTGGGAAAGTGCTTTTGGCAAGCGTTTTTGCCTGTTGTCTCGCTGTGTCGAGCTGCCCGACTTTTGAACTACGACAGCTTTCGAGCAACTTTGGTGCCGTGAATTTGTGTGGAAAACCCAGCTTGTGGATTGGATTGGTATGATATCCCTGGATTGCTTTTGGCCCATAGACTAATATAGACTATTAGCTTAGACTATTACCAGCTCGTAACGGCTGTTTTCCTTCAGTAATCCCATTCTATTTGTCTTTGTTGTAGTGGTGAAACCGCCCAAACCACCCGGAAATAGTAATAAGCACTGTGCACGTGCATTTACGCGCGTGCATTTCGGAAAGTGCTTTTGGCAAGTGTTGTCATGAACCGTCGGGCGCACCCCTTTTGGACTTCCTGGTCCTTGACACATCGGGGCTTACACTCTGCTGTACTTCCAACATGGCCATTAAACACAGAAGGCTGTCTACCCGCTTTCACGTCAGATGTAGCACGTTCTATAAAGAAGCCACGCCCCCGCGGCTCCGTGCGTCTCTGTCATGATCACTGTTTCCAAGGAGCCAGGACCAGCCCAACGTCCTTGGAAGCAGGCCCCTAACCCTAATCCTAGGCACCAGCCGGTCCCTACTGGGACCTTTTGGACCCTGTCCTGGCGCCGGTGGCACCAGGCTCATCAAAACCATAGGTCCCGGCACTGGAAGCGCCGGGCTCATAATTGGTGTGAAAGTGCTTGGGTGGACTTACCTGCAGCAGACCATGCTGCTTACTTACCAGCCACTTAGAAGCCCTCTGTGAAACAGGAACTACTTTCTTACCTGGGTGGGGCAGCTCCACTCCCTGGATACAGCACTGGAACTCTTCTGGAAACTGGAACTCTTTTCTTACCTGGGCGGGGCCGTGGAAGAAGACGCCTCATCACTCCAAGGCTATTTAAACCACACCCGATAGATGAAACGTGCTTCGCGTTATCCTGCATCTGCAGCAGAACGCTCACCGCGTCTGTTCCAGCCTTTCTTCTTTTGATCCTGAACCTGCAAGAATTATACTTACCATTCCTGTACCCAGTCAACATCAGCACCTGCAAAAGACAAGAAACAACAGGTTAGAAAGACGAACTTTACACGCAGTGCTTACACACCTGATCCATCGGCAGCGGCCGTGTCTCACACTGCACCTTCGCCTGCAAAGACAACAGCATTGTTATACTTACCGGCACGCTGTGAATTCCGGATTCTTCACGCTGCATCTTCGCCTGCAAAGACAAAAGCATTGTTACACTTACCGGCACGCTGTGAATTCCGGATTTCTTCATTCTGCATCGTCGCCTGTAAAGACAAAGAAAAAGACATTAAGCAGGTATTTACTCACGCCCATCACGCTCGTCGCAATCAAACGCCTGCAAATACTCCGGCGTCTCTTTAACACGAACTAAGCTGCAAGGAAAGAGACAGGTAGAGCGATTGCCATACTTACGAATTTCCAGGCGCTTCACTCCATCTTCCATCTCAAGAGTCCTGCAATACATAAGGGAAAAGCATTATACAGAGTCTTCAAAATTAACGTGCCACGCATTTAAAGACTATAAAGACAAAAGGTGTCCAGAAACTTACCGCTCGTGCAGACAACGACGGTAACCATCCTCGGAAGTCAAGAGGTCAATGTTTCACCAGTGAAGGAACTGGCAACGGCACCCTGCACTAGACGCAGATGGAGAGCCCAGCATTCACCTATCTAAGGTGAGCACGTTGACCTGGGAGGGGGGCTCTACAGACAAGCTGGGAAGAGAGAGAGAGAGAGATAGGGACATTCAACAACCCAGACCTTTAATCCCCATATTCTTTCACCTGCAGAAACCTCACCCTTCGAGTTCGACACACAGTGCGAAGAGGTTCGACTCCAGAAGCCAATCGAGTCCTGCACATCACTCTTCGAGTCACAGACACCTTCCTGCCAAGACCCACGCCTCCGTGGGAATCAGGTGAGCGTTACAGAACGCGAAGCCCACTACAAAACTCCTACCCAGGCGCAATGGAAACCTCAGACACTGATCAACTAGCCCGGTTGCTCGGGGAATTAAGAGCTGAAGTACATGCAGCTCGTCAGGAAACAAACTCTCTAAGAAGAGAACTGATAATTTCCAAGGAGCGGACTGAGGACCTCGCTAGGCAGTTGCTACAAACACAGGCAGGACAGACACCTTTGCCCGCTCCAGGAGGAAGTTATCCTTCTGCATCATCTTTAAATCCAGTGCAAATCAATCTGCCCGGTAATGTGCCCTTGGCTCCGCCCGAACGCTTTTCTGGTGATCCAAAGAAATTTGCGATGTTCATCAACCAGTGCCGCTTACACTTCTTATGTCGACCAGCTGCTTTCCCAACAGACCAGACCAAGGTGGCTTTCGTGCTTTCTTATCTCAGTGGCAGCGCCGCAGATTGGTCGATCCCTTTAGTCACCCAGGATGATCCGGTTTTACATGATTTTCAGGCCTTCCAGTCCAGCATGGAGAAACTGTTTGCAAGACATGCACAAGGGCAGGCCTTGGACAATGAACTTCTTTCATTACGACAAGGTAATCAAGACCTCTTGACTTATATAGCCTCATTCAACAGACTTATAGTGGAAACTCAATGGCCCGAGGATAAGAGAATAACGCTTTTCTACAGAGGCCTGTGTGGAGAGCTCAAGGATGTGTTAGCTCAAGTTGTGAATCCTCCACAAGATTGCTCAGACTATATTGACTTAGTTGTCCAATTGGACCACAGACTACAGAACAGGAAGGCAGATCGTTCCAAATTTGATACCCGAGTGTTTTCTAAACCACCAACCTCTACTAGGGGAGCTGACACCATGGAACCCATGCAAATAGGGGGCATGAAAGGACCTTTAACCCAGAAAGAGCGGGAAAGAAGAAGGCAGCTGCAACTATGCCTCTATTGCGGAAACCCAGGACACTTTCTTCGGGACTGTCCAGTGAAACCAGCTAAGAAGGCTGTAGGAGCCGCGGATACCTGTACCACAAATTCTGAGCAGGGAAACGACCTAGCCCGACAAGAGTAGAGGTCCTCTTGCCGAGCGTTAAGATCTGTCCCGTGACCTCGCATTTCGTGGTACCCATGGTCCTCATTAGTCCTGACCGTCCAGATCGTTTGCATGCAATTGAAGCTTACATCGATAGTGGAGCAATCGGTAATTATGTGGACCGTGAAATGGTATCAAGGATGAATCTACCCCTTGTCCCTAAGGCTGTAAAAGACGTCATTACTACTGTGGATGGCATGGAGATAGCCTCCAGACCAGTAACGCATGCCACCAAAGAAGTGACGCTAGTGAGTGAAGATGGACACCGGGAGAGAATTGTGTTTGATGTGATCAAGGCTCCTCAGTTCCAGATCATTCTGGGAATCCCTTGGTTAGAGAAACACAATCCTCAGATCGATTGGCGAGCAAAGACGGTTCAGTTTCCAGAATGTTGTACCACTTGTTATCCTAGGCCTGATGTTTCACTGGCGGCAATCTCTTCTGAGGAGGTTCCTAAATTACCTCCCGAATACCAGGAATTCCAAGACGTTTTCCAGAAGGATCAAGCAAACACCCTGCCTCCTCATAGGTCTTACGACTGTCAAATAGATTTGATACCCGGAACAACTCCTCCTTGCAGCAGGATTTATGCCCTCACCGAGCCAGAGAATCTTCACCTCAGACAATATTTGGATCAATACCTAGCTAACGGGTTTATCCGTCCTTCAAAATCTCCAGCTTCATCGGCTTTGTTCTTCGTTCCGAAAAAGGAAGGAGACCTTAGGACTTGCATAGATTATCGCGCCCTGAATCAGATCACCGTTAAAAACAGATACCCGTTACCTTTGATCCCTGAACCTCTGGACCAAGTCAAAGACGCATGTATATATACAAAATTGGATCTCAGAGGAGCCTACCACTTGGTACGGATAAAAGAGGGAGAAGGATGGAAAACGGCCTTCCGCACCAAGTACGGGCTATTCGAATATCAAGTGATGCCCTTTGGACTTTGTAACGCTCCTGCCGCGTTCCAATATTTTATGAACGATGTCCTTAGAGAACTCATAGACGTGTGTGTTGTTGTCTATATTGATGACATCCTCGTCTATTCATCATCCGAAAAGGAACACCAGAGACACGTTAAAGAGGTTCTCGAGAGATTGCGTCAACATAATCTTTTTGCTAAGCTTGAAAAATGCGTTTTCAACGTAACAGAAGTCGAGTTCCTGGGATTCATATTGTCATCCAACGGAGTCCATATGGATTCAAAGAAAGTTGATGCAATCATCAAGTGGCCATCACCAACCTCAGTAAAAGGAGTTCAAAGCATGTTAGGCTTCGCTAACTTTTACCGCAGATTTATTCCTGAATTTTCTCGGATAGTCCAGCCCATCACCGCTCTGTTAAAAAAGAACAAACATTTTGAGTGGTCTTCTGAAGCAGAACAAGCTTTTCAGGACTTAAAAGCTAAATTCATTTCTGCACCTGTTCTAAAACACCCTCGCCCAGAACTCCCCTACATCATGGAAACTGATGCTTCTAGTCTCGCTATGGGTGCAGTTTTATCACAAAGAGATCCGGTCACACACCAGTTACACCCTATAGCCTTTTGGTCCCGTAAGTTTTCGGCTCCCGAGATCAACTATTCAATTACCGACAAGGAACTTTTAGCTATCAGATCGGCCTTTAAAGCATGGCGGCATTATCTTTTAGGAGCCAGACACACAGTCACCGTAATGACTGACCACCACAATTTACAATATCTAAAGACGGCCAAAGCTCAGTCTTCCAGACAGCTTCGCTGGGCTCTGTTTCTGGCTGAATTTGACTTTATAATTACTTATCGTCCAGGCAGTAAGAACGGAAAAGCAGATGCCCTCTCCCGGATGGGAGTAGATGAACATTTGACCAATCCAGATCCAATACCCATAATCCCAGAACAAAGGATTTTGGGTTTGGTCAGCACTCAATCTTTTGAAGACATCAAGACCACGGTTAAATCACTCCTAACTCCGGCCGATTTGCAGGACTGGCAATTAAAGGGAAAAGAATTCTCAGTGGATCAAGACCTACCATATTTCCGAGGACGATT
This sequence comes from Ambystoma mexicanum, assembly GCF_040938575.1. Taxonomy (NCBI): domain Eukaryota; kingdom Metazoa; phylum Chordata; class Amphibia; order Caudata; family Ambystomatidae; genus Ambystoma; species Ambystoma mexicanum. The sequence goes on from NC_090939.1 coordinate 687,698,698, forward strand.
GCACTTGCCCTGTGAGAAAATACAAAAACAAGTAATCTCCTGTTATCACGATTCTCTAATGGAGGGGCACCCTGGCATTACCAAAACCATGGAAAAGATTAAAAGACATTTCTGGTGGCCATCGTGGAAAAAGGATATTAGAGACTTTGTAATCTCCTGCGGTGTGTGTGCCCAGAATAAAAGTCAGAAGCAGAAACCAGCCGGCCTATTACAGCCACTTGACATCCCTCCCTGTCCATGGCATACCCTGTCCATGGATTTTATCACGGACTTACCTCCATGCTTGGGGTATACTACCATCTTAGTAGTCGTGGATCTATTCTCCAAGATGGCTCACTTCATACCCCTGAAGGGTCTACCTTCAGCCTCAGTATTGGCCCGAGAATTCTTGGCAAACATCGTTCGCTTACACGGTTTTCCCTCAGTTTTAGTCTCCGATAGGGGAAGTCAATTCATCTCCCACTTCTGGCGCAGTTGCTGTCGTCTAGCCCAAGTTGATGTAAGACTTTCGACCAGTCACCATCCCCAAACTGACGGACAAACCGAAAGGACAAATCCGACACTAGAACAATATCTACGTTGCATGCTCCAACAAACAGAAAACCCCTGGAAGGATATTCTTTGGATCGCTGAATACGCTTACAACAATTCGACTCATTCTGGAACCGGGAAGACTCCTTTTTTCCTATTATTCGGACACCATCCTAGAACCTCCAACCTGGATCCTCCCAAGAATTTGAAGCACCTGCTGTGGATCACTTGCACTCGGAGATCACCTGTGCTTTTAAGGAAGCCACTGCCCATCTGCAAAGAGCTAAAGCTCAATTCAAAAAGGCAGCAGATCGGCACCGTAAAAAAGCCCCTCACTACGCTGTAGGAGATCAGGTCTGGTTATCCACTAAGCACCTGCCTTTAAAAGGACTCCGCACCTTCATCCCGAGATACCTTGGACCCTATCTCATATCTGCCATAATTAATCCGGTGGCTGTCAAATTGGAATTACCTACGCATATGAAAATACATCCAGTATTCCATTTCTCCTTATTAAAACCAGTACAACCAGAAACCCGATTGACTGAACTTCCAGAACCGGTTTTAGTAGATGGAAAACTTGAATTCGAAGTGAAGAACATCCTAGATTCCAAAATCTCCAAATCTAAGTTATATTATCTGGTTGATTGGAAGGGATACGGCCCTCAGGAGAGGTCTTGGGAACCCTCAGAATATGTCCACGCACCTCGTCTGGTCAAGAAATTCCATCTGAATCACCCCAACAAGCCAAAACCCCCGGAGAATACACGCTTAGGAGGGGCCTTGAGGGGGGGTGCTGTCATGATCACTGTTTCCAAAGAGCCAGGACCAGCCCAACGTCCTTGGAAGCAGGCCCCTAACCCTAATCCTAGGCACCAGCCGGTCCCTACTGGGACCTTTTGGACCCTGTCCTGGCGCCGGTGGCACCAGGCTCATCAAAACCATAGGTCCCGGCACTGGAAGCGTCGGGCTCATAATTGGTGTGAAAGTGCTTGGGTGGACTTACCTGCAGCAGACCATGCTGCTTACTTACCAGCCACTTAGAAGCCCTCTGTGAAACAGGAACTACTTTCTTACCTGGGTGGGGCAGCTCCACTCCCTGGATACAGCACTGGAACTCTTCTGGAAACTGGAACTCTTTTCTTACCTAGGCGAGGCCGTGGAAGAAGACGCCTCATCACTCCAAGGCTATTTAAACCACACCCGATAGATGAAACGTGCTTCGCGTTATTCTGCATCTGCAGCAGAACGCTCGCCGAGTCTGTTCCAGCCTTTCTTCTTTTGATCCTGAACCTGCAAGAATTATACTTACCATTCCTGACCCAGTCAACATCAGCACATGCAAAAGAAAAGAAACAACAGGTTAGCAAGACGAACTTTACACGCAGTGCTTACTCACCTGATCCATCGGCAGCGGCCGTGTCTCACGCTGCACCTTTGCCTGCAAAGACAACAGCATTGTTATACTTACCGGCACGCTGTGCATTCTGGATTCTTCACGCTGCATCTTCGCCTGCAAAGACAAAAGCATTGTTACACTTAACGGCACGCTGTGAATTCCGGATTTCTTCATTCTGCATCGTCGCCTGTAAAGACAAAGAAAAAGACATTAAGCAGGTATTTACTCACGCCCATCACGCTCGTCGCAATCAAACGCCTGCGAATACCCCGGCGTCTCTTTAACACGAACTAAGTTGCAAGGAAAGAGACAGTTAGAGCGCTTGCCATACTTACGAATTTCCAGGCGCTTCACTCCATCTTCCATCTCAAGAGTCCTGCAATACATAAGGGAAAAGCATTATACAGAGTCTTCAAAATTAACGTGCCACGCATTTAAAGACTATAAAGACAAAAGGTGCCCAGAAACTTACCGCTTGTGCAGACAACGACGGTAACCATCCTCGATGTCAAGAGGTCAATGTTTCACCAGTGAAGGAACTGGCAACGGCACCCTGCACTAGACGCAGATGGAGAGCCCAGCATTCACCTATCTAAGGTGAGCACGTTGACCTGGGAGGGGGGCTCTACAGACAAGCTGGGAAGAGAGAGAGAGAGAGATAGGGACATTCAACAACCCAGACCTTTAATCCCCATATTCTTTCACCTGCAGAAACCTCACCCTTCGAGTTCGACACACAGTGCGAAGAGGTTCGACCCCAGAAGCCAATCGAGTCCTGCACATCACTCTTCGAGTCACAGACACCTTCCTGCCAAGACCCGCGCCTCCGTGGGAATCAGGTGAGCGTTACAGTCTCAACGCTACTGATTGCTGTGGCTAGACGTGTGCTCCGTAGTTCGCCTTCGCTGAACTCTGTTGTTTCCTGGTTCCCGGATCCTCGCTTCCTCCTTCTATCTTCCCTTCCTCCTTATGCTGTCTTGCATCCCGGATTCCGTGTACCCGCCTCCGAGTACACCTCCTTCGTTTCCTGGACTTCCTGGAGATTACTATCGATCCTGGACGTAGAAAGCTGAACGCACGCTGGAACCCGAAGACGCCCGTACGGGGTTGTACAAAACCCGAACCGTACGCAAGAACACTCCTTCCAAGAATTCCAGCAAGCATCGAACTCAGGTGAGAAAGGGGGAAACCTGTGATAGATTGAGACACCACCTAACTGAAGTCAATACGGAGATGGAGGCGGCCATTCAAGATCTTATGCGCGGCATGCAAGAACTAACGACCGAAGTACAAAACCTAAAAGCGGAGAATGCCGCATTAAAACAATTAGTCTTGTCCCGTGACTCCGCTACGAAAGAAAGCGTACTATTGGGCGGCATTGTTGACAAATACGATGGGTCTGCAAAAAACCTTTGTGGATTCCTTGACTCCTGTTTAGTCCACTTTACTTTTAAGCGCTATTATTTCTCTACTCGGTGGGCTTTATTATTTCGCACCTTTCCGGGAATGCATTAACCTGGGCCACACCTTTAGTTAATGCCGGAGATGTCCTCCTGGATGACTATGACAGATTCATTCAGGCTCTTAGGACCATGTTGGACAGCCCAGAACAGGTCTATAGTGCTCAGGAACGTCTACTCGATTTCCAAAAAGGCTCCCAGGACATGCTTATGTATGTAACACGCTTTAAACAATTGGCTAAAGAAGCGGATTGGTCCTCAGAAGCCTGCTTCACTCTTTTTCGAAGAGGGCTAAATGAAGACATCAAGGATGAACTAGCCAGAGTGGCTCGCCCAAGTTCATTCCAAGCCCTTATGGATCTCGCTCTGCAGATTGACTTCTGCATCCAGGAAAGGAAGGCAGAGAAAAGGAAGACCAAGATGCCCTTCCAGAAAATCCGTATAGAGACATCCTCGAAGTCTGATTCTATACCTGCCCCTAGTAATGAACCTGAACCCATGCAACTAGGGGCTTTCCGTGGACCCATATCCCCCCAAGAAAGGATGCGAAGGATCCACACAGGGTTAAGTATATATTGTGCCTCGGACAAACATTTAGTGAGAGAGTGTCCTTTAGCCCCTCCACAGCGTTCGGGAAACGCCAGCTCCCGATCCTAGATGGAGCACAGCTTCGGGAGAGAGATGTTTGCTCCACATCTATTGTATCCTTGAACTCTCCTGGACAAAACAATCTGGTAATATTACAGGCCTTTCTATCGCCATCCAAGAAGGAAACCTACCCCATTTTGGCATTGGTGGATTGTGGAGCCATGGGGATATTCATAGATCAAGATTGGGTCTTTAAACACCACATTCCATATGAAACCCGAGATATCATGCAACCCGTAGAAGCAATCGATGGAAGACCCCTTTCTTCAGGACCCATAACCCTTCAAACCAAGGAAATTGAGCTTGCAATAAACCACCATCCAGAGAAGATAAAGTTTGACATCATAAAGTCTGCCTATTACCCAATGGTTTTGGGTATGCCCTTGCTACAAAAACACAACCCATACATCAATTGGGCAGCAGTTTCCTTGTTCCTGGGTTCCGAACATTGCATGTCTCATTGCTTACTCCTGGATTCCGCCCCGACACCTTCGGAAGGAACTTGGGCAGACCATCAAGGCCCGCTCACAGTCTGAAATATCATCCTGGTTCCTAAAGTCTATCAGGAATACGGTGTTGTGTTCTCTTCTGCCATAGTTCAAGCCTTACCTCCTCATAGACCTGAAGACTGTGCTATTGATACTGAACCTTCAGCTGTGATTCCCTTTGGAAGGATGTTCATCTTATCCAAACCTGAGAAAAGGGCCCTCCGTGAATACTTAGATACTAACATTGAAAATGGCACCATACGACCATCCAAATCTCCAGCCGGAGCCTCACTCTTTTTTGTTCCAAAAAAGGATACCAATGAGCTCAGACCTTGTCTTGATTATCGTGGTTTAAATCAGTGCACCCTGAAAGATCGCTATCCATTGCCCTTGATCTCAGATATCCTGGAAGCAGTAAGAGGAGCAGTTATCTTCACTAAATTGGATCTCAGAGGTGCCTACCATCTGATCCGTATTAGAGAAGGAGACGAATGGAAGACAGCCTTTAGAACACCCTTTGGTCACTTTGAGTACTTGGTCATGCCCTTCGGACTTTCAAATGCCTCAGCAGTCTTCCAACGCTTCATGGATCAGGTGTTTTCAGATATGTTGTTCCTCTTCGTCATAGTGTATCTGGACGATATCTTAATATTCTCTAATGACCATCTTAAGCATGAGGAGCATGTTAAGGCAGTGTTACAATGGCTACATGAACACAAGCTCCTGTCTAAACCCGAGAAGTGCCTTTTCCATGTCTCTACTGTTCACTAGCTAGGATTTGTCCTTAGCTCAGAAGGTATGGGAATGGATCACTCCAAGGTAAAAGCCATACTATCCTGGCCTATTCCGACTACCATGAAACAAATCAAATCCTTCCTGGGGCTTGCTAACTTTTACCGGAAATTCATACCTTCCTTTTCCGAGATATCATGCAACCCGTAGAAGCAATCGATGGAAGACCCCTTTCTTCAGGACCCATAACCCTTCAAGCCAAGTAAATTGAGCTCGCAATAAACCACCATCGAGAGAAGATAAAGTTTGACATCATAAAGTCTGCCCATTACCCAATGGTTTTGGGTATGCCCTTGCTACAAAAACAAAACCCATACATTAATTGGGCAGCAGTTTCCTTGTTCCTGGGTTCTGAACATTGCATGTCTCATTGCTTACTCCTGGATTCCGCCCCGACACCTTCGGAAGGAACTTCGGCAGACCATCAAGGCCCGCTCACAGTCTCAAATATCATCCTGGTTCCTAAAGTCTATCAGGAATACGCTGTTGTGTTCTCTTTTGCCATAGTTCAAGCCTTACCTCCTCATAGACCTGAAGACTGTGCTATTGATACTGAACCTTCAGCTGTGATTCCCTTTGTGTAACGCTCACCTGATTCCCGCAGAGGCGCCGGTCTTGACTGGGCGAATACCGTATCTTCAAAGGTGATGTGTAACACACTGTTGGCTTTTTGGGCTGGACCTCTGTGCACTGTATGTCTGACTCGAAGAGTAAGATGTCTGCAGATAGAAAATATGGGATTAATGAACTGGGGCTATTGGGTGTCTCTCTCTTCTTCCCCTTCTCTTCTCCTGTAGAACCCCAAAGGTTAACGCTCTCACCTTAGGTAAGTGAACGCCGAGCTCTCCATCTGCCTCGGGGCAGGGTGCCGTAACCAGTTTCTTCACTGGATAAGGGTGCAGGCCTCTTGACCTCAGAGGACTGCTGTCCGTCGTTTACTGCACGAACGGTAAGTTCCGAGTATTTCAAATGTCTTTAAAAGTCTTTTGTAATGATGTCTCTTGTTTTGCAGGGTTCCGGCGATGGCGGATGACGGGCTGAAGTGAGTTGAGGATGGAACCCGTGTGAGGAATAGAAGCGCCTGGAAGCACGTAAGTAAGCGCTTGTTGCCTGCTTCACGATGCGCACTAACTGTCCTTTATCTTGCAGGTACAAGTTCGGAGCTGCTGAAGGGTGCCGGAATACCCACTGGGTTCGGCGTGGGAAGGAGTAATGGCACGTGAGTAATGAAGTTACCCAATGTCTTTAAACGCACCTTCTTTTGTCTTTCAGATGCGGGATGCAGCGCCGAAGGCCTCCGGAGCGTGCGAAGAGTTGGTAAGCTTTTGCCTTTCAGATGCCGGAATGCAGTGCGAAGACCTCCGGAGCACGCAAAGAGTAGGTAAGCCTTTGTCTTTCAGATGCCGGAATGCAGCGCGAGGCGTTGGTGACAGCCGATGGACCAGGTAAGAGAAGCGCTGTCACTGAAGACCGTAATGCTAACCTGTTCTTTCTTGTCTTTATAGGTGTTGCTGAAGACTGGATTCAGGATGGTAAGCCTTTTTCCCTTAGGCCCAGGATCAGATGCAGAAGACACGATGAGCGTTCTGCTGCAGAGGATGCAGAATAACGCAAAGCAAGATTCATCCATCGGGTGTGGTTTAAATAGCCTCCTGTAGTGCTTAGGTGTCTCCTTCCACAGCCTCGCCTAGGTAAGAAAAGAGTTCCTGCATTCCAGAAGAGTTCCAGTGTTCTGAACCTAGGGAGTGGCTCCTGCCCCACCCAACAGGAAAAGTAGTCCCAAACAGAAGAGGATTAGAGGCTCAACTGGCAGGTAAGTAAGCAGCATGGTCTGCTGCAGGTAAGTCTGGTCTGCTGCAAGCATTATGAGCCCGGCGCTTCCAGCGCTGGGACTGGGCATATTTATGAGCCTGGTGCCACTGGCGCCAGGACAGGGTCCAAAAGGTCCCAATTGGGACTGGTTGGCACTCGGAACCTGGGTTATGGGTCTGCTTCCAAGGGAGTTGGGTAAGTCCTGACCTTTTGGAAGCAGAGATCATGACACTTTGGAAGGATGTTCATCTTATCCAAACCTGAGAAAAGGGCCCTCCGTGAATACTTAGATACTAACCTTGAAAATGGCACCATACGACCATCCAAATCTCCAGCCGGAGCCTCACTCTTTTTTGTTCCAAAAAAGGATACCAATGAGCTCAGACCTTGTCTTGATTATCGTGGTTTAAATCAGTGCACCCTGAAAGATCGCTATCCATTGCCCTTGATCTCAGATATCCTGGAAGCAGTAAGAGGAGCAGTTATCTTCACTAAATTGGATCTCAGAGGTGCCTACCATCTGATCCGTATTAGAGAAGGAGACGAATGGAAGACAGCCTTTAGAACACCCTTTGGTCACTTTGAGTACTTGGTCATGCCCTTCGGACTTTCAAATGCCCCAGCAGTCTTCCAACGCTTCATGGATCAGGTGTTTTCAGATATGTTGTTCCTCTTCGTCATAGTGTATCTGGACGATATCTTAATATTCTCTAATGACTATCTTAAGCATGAGGAGCATGTTAAGGCAGTGTTACAACGGCTACGCGAACACAAGCTCCTGTCTAAACCCGAGAAGTGCCTTTTCCATGTCTCTACTGTTCACTATCTAGGATTTGTCCTTAGCTCAGAAGGTATGGGAATGGATCACTCCAAGGTAAAAGCCATACTATCCTGGCCTATTCCGACTACCATGAAACAAATCCAATCCTTCCTGGGGCTTGCTAACTTTTACCGGAAATTCATACCCGCCTTTTCCGAGATAGTGCAACCGATCATTGCCTTGTTGAAAAAAGATACTCCCTTTCTTTGGACAACAGCCCAAGAGGAGGCATTCCAACGGTTAAAGACAGAGTTTACACAAGCTCCCATCCTGCCTCAACCTGACATCAATAGACCTTTCCTAGTGAAACAGAAGCCTCTAACTACGCCATTGGAGCAGTTCTAAAAACAAAAATTTGAGGACAGCATGGAACATCCCATTGCTTATCTTTCACGGACACTAACTCCCAGTGAAACCCATTATTCTGTTTTGGAAAAGGAACTGTTAGCCATCTGTCAAGCCTTCACAGAGTGGCGTCATCTACTTCTAGGAGCAAAACATCCTGTCCAGGTCCGCACGGACCATCAGAATCTTCAAGTTTTACAGGCTCTGGAATGTAGAAATAGCCGCCAAGCCTGTTGGGCCTTCTTCTTGGCCCAGTACCAGTTCCAGATCCATCATGTCCCTGGAACACAGAATATAATTGCTGACGCCTTATCACGACGTCCCGACTACGAAACTCTTGAAGACTGGTCATTCCCTAAGATGTTTCCCCATACGATATTTGTAGCTCAAGCAATCAGCCTCCAGGACGATATTCGGATACAAACCCAGTCCTCTGAGCTATGGAAGGAATTTTCAGGAAAGAATCAATGGAATCTGAGAACAAAGTACAGATATCTCTTCAAGGATAAGGGTCTAGTCAACCCCACACAGAAACTACAGTAAAGGGTAATAACCCTCTGCCAAGATACCCTTCACTCCGGACATCGTGGCATCACAAACACCCTCCGTCTAATACAAAGACAATTTTGGTGGCCGAGAATGAAAACTGACGTACGACTGTACATCCAAGCCTGTGCAGTCTGCAGTCAAAACAAACATGATAACAAAAGACCGGCGGGTCTCCTACTTCAGCCCACACTACCAACATGGCCGTGGGAAATTACTGCTACGGACTTCATTGTGGAATTACCACCTTCCAGGGGGTACACCACTATCATGGTCACCATAGATTTATTCACTCATATGGCTCCTTTTACACCATTATATAAACTACCATCTTCCTCAGAACTTTCTGGAATCTTCCTGGAACACATATTCCGACTTCATGGACTCCCTTCCAAGATCATATCAGACAGAGGACCTCAATACATTTCTCAATTTTGGAAACACCTTTGCCGGATACTAGGAATCCAACGTGCCCTCACTTCAGGGTATCATCCACAGACTAATGGGGCTACTGAACGTGTGAATCAAACCCTGGAACAATATCTTTGTTGCTTCACTACCAAGGTCCAGGACGATTGGTCACTTCTAATACCTGTGGCTGAATTCACCTACAACAATTCGGATCACTCGGCTGTCAAGACCAGCCCCTTTTTCTGCAGCCAAGGATTTCGCCCTTCGGTGCTACCTTCCGTCCTCTCACATCCTACACCTGTTCCTACAGTTAATTCCTGGATCGAAACTCTCATCAATGTACAGAAGGAAGCCAAAGAGCACTTAGAAAGGGCCCAAACTCATGCCAAGCATTATGCGGATTCCAAGAGAAGACCAGGTCCCTCCTACGCAGTAGGAGATAAGGTCTGGCTATCCTCTAAATTACTGCCCCGACATCTAGGACCGAATAAACTGGCTCCCCGGTATTATGGGCCCTTTTCCATAAAAGAAATCATTAACCCAGTGGCCTTCCGACTCAAATTACCAGACTCCTGGAAGAGAATTCACCCAGTTTTTCATACGTCTCTAATGAAACTATACGTCCAGTCCTCCCGGACTACCCTCAGGCCCAATCCTGTACTTTTCAATGACCAACTGGAATATGAAGTGTCCAGAATATGTGACTCCACAAACGCACATACAAACGTGGTCAGCTTCAGTACCTGGTTGAATGGAAAGGATACCCTCCCAGTGAACGCACTGGGAACCAATCTCAAACCTAAACACCCCCAGATTACTCAGAAGGTACCATCTCATACACCCGGGCAAACCCGTTGGGACAGGTTTTCGGAGGAGGCATGCTGTCATGAACCGTCGGGCGCGCCCCTTTTGGACTTCCTTGTCCTTGACACATCAGGGCTTACACTCTGCTGTACTTCCAACATGGCCGTTAAACACAGAACGCTGTCTACCAGCTTTCACGTCAGACGTAGCACGTTCTATAAAGAAGCCACGCCCCTGAGGCCCCATGCGTCTCAACGCTACTGATTGCTGTGGCTAGACGTGTGCTCCGTAGTTCGCCTTCGCTGAACTCTGTTGTTTCCTGGTTCCCGGATCCCCGCTTCCTCCTTCTATCTTCCCTTCCTCCTTATGCTGTCTTGCATCCCGGATTCCGTGTACCCGCCTCCTTTGTTTCCTGGACTTCCTGGAGATTACTATCGATCCTGGACGTAGAAAGCTGAACGCACGCTGGAACCCGAAGACGCCCGTACGGGGTTGTACAAAACCCGAACCGTACGCAAGAAGACTCCTTCCAAGAATTCCAGGAAGCATTGAACTCAGGTGAGAAAGGGGGAAGTAAACCTGTGACACGTGTTTTTGCCTGCTGTCTCGCTGTCTAGTGGGATAGCCGGGGGAGCGGGGGCTGTATTCTGAGTACAACGTCAAAGGTATCATCTGGAGTGAATCTGTGAGTAACCCCAGCGTGATGTTATATGTGTGATTGCTAAAAAAAGAGTTCATTGTGCTAACAAAAACCAAAAGCTTGTTATTAATTGTTTAATCCTGTAGAGATGTACGTCCAGTGAATGGTAATAGTGAGAGAGTCAACCAAATATTAGTGGAAAGCCATATTATACACTCCGAAATAAGTATTGTGGTACTTTTGGAATATAACTGAACTGAAGTATAGTTGCAGCCTATTTGAGCTGTGCATGGCTTGTTGGTAAAACACATATTTGGTTAAATCTCGCAAGAACACCCTCTCACATTTCAAGTCTCCCTCTCACATTTCAAGTTACCCTTCCATTTGTTATAGAGAAATGGAAAAGGGTCAGTTCACTTTGAGAGCTGGCATGCCTGCAGTGACTGTAGCCTTATTTAAGGAAGGAACCGATATGACAACAAAAATTACCCAAGCAATTGTCAACACCCCAATACAGAAACAACAAAAAAAACATATTGGCTTGAATAGGTGATTCAAGAACATTAAACAAAAATAGAAATCATTCAATCTCAAGAGGTTCCGGCATTCGCCAATATTACAACTATGGTGTGACACAGGGAACTGAATTAGGTAAAGCTGAAATGAGTAAAGGGAACCAGGTGAAACAAGACAAACTGTGCGAACTGAACAGCCGACTTGATAAAGAAGTGGCAGCTATAAAGATCAATGTGCCAATAACAAACATTGACAAAGCTGGAAGCATGATATCGGACACGACTATGGAAAATAAAAGTAGACGTTGCGATGATAATATATTGGCGTCCTATAAATAATGCGATAAGATTAATGAAAGCCCCCCCCCCCCAAGTTGTGCACTGGAGAGTCCCAACAAAAACTAAGAGAAGCTTATCAAACCCTGCATATCACTGGGCAAGTGGATGAAGATGCACTCAACTTTATGAACATGAGCGCCGCTTCGGCGCATGAAGACAAGGTTGTATTTGTCCACTCTAATACGGGGGACTTAATGCAGGCCGACGATCTGTCTCCCATTCAAAGACAAAACCCAAGTGACTGCAGCCAGAAGGGGAGAACTGAAGGAGTCCAAGAGATTCAAACACCAACAAACAAAAGAGCCGAAGCATCCCTTGAGTTATCGGTGTGCTCAGAAGAAGAAACATCGATAAATTAATTATCATTCGTTCCACCAACTCCAAGACAAGTGCATAGGCCGTGAGATGGGCAACATTGTCGAACCTACTAATCCTTGTATGGAAGAGGTCTCAATACAGGCGGATATGAGTATCACGCTGCTGTCTATGAATACAGCCTTATTATCATTGGCCACATTGTATGAAGCAATGGACCAAAAAATTAATTATCAAACTATATTACTAACAAAACTATCAACTCAAAATAAGGACAGGGTGCCTGTTGGAGACACAACAGAATGTGAACCACAGTATGAGATTTTCAGACATGGTGGAGTAAAAGATACTGAAACCCAAACGGATCCGGTGCATGACTCTGGGAATAGGGGAATACTACAGCTGAAGTAGTTTAACTTTAGTGGAGTCAACTGTGTGAAAAAATCAGTCAAGGATTTCGAACTTGATCCACAGGATGGCTCCCCTGGTGAAGCTGGAGAACAGGCTAAAACTGACTCCCCTATGATGCAAAAGGTGGTCGATGCACACTGCGAGGAAAACCAACAAGAAATAACGGCGATACCTGTCAAGGTGAAACAGAAAAAAATTATTTTAACAAATCGGTAAAGGTCCTGAGAAAGAAGGCAAACAAGGTGACACCCACTCAACCAACTAATAAGATAAATATGAAAACAAGGAGATACTTGAAGATCACAAATGTTGCCAAAACATTGAATAATGAAAAAGGAATGAACCAGGGAAGCAATGGGCAGCTATCATCGCGAGTCGAGAGTAACAAAGGGAAAACAAGCTCAATCTTTTGACACAAACCATTGGACGATCTAGTGGCTGAAGAGGATCCGATGAGGGAGCAAGAAAGGCTCCTATCGCAACTACCCATTGCTACTTCAGGTCCTTCTGGAACAATGGAGAGAAGACTGAGCGAACTAACAGAAGCCGAAATGAGATAAGAGATAAATAGAACTGTAGAACGCTACATGGCCGATAGACTAAAGGGGAAATCTCAAACTGAAACTGACAAGGATGTCCAGAAAAACTGGAGACCCAACTTTGAACCTTGTCCAACTAAATCCACTCTAGCAAATGCAGACAGGAAGTCACTAGACAATGGAAACGTAATACAAACTGCGCAATGGAAGGAGAACACTAACCTGATGAAAGATCACACATTTAGATCAAGGGCAGTGGATCAAAATAAATCTTGCTGTTTCATATAGGAATGCAGAGACCATCCGTTTGCCGAGTTTGATTTAAATCGGTAAAGTGTCCTAAATATATGCAAGGAGTTATCTGAATTAAGAAACATAACGACATCAGATATTGACAGAGTTGAGTTACTGAATGACCAGGATCTATCGAAATCCCGTATTTCGATTTGTTCGGCTGTATTGGCTGACATTTTGTGGCTTGCAAGGGACACCCTTTATCATATGGGCTTTAATTTATATAAAGATGAAGCACATATGGGAGAGAGTGACAGGATGGGACCTAAGAAATGGTCCCTGCGCATTTATGGGTCCATCTTGAATGGCCAGAGCAATGTGTGAAAACAACATGTAGACCATGCATAACAACTCATTGAGAAAGAAAAATTCCAGTTTATATGCTGGAACACACGTGGATTTTCGCAATTTTGTCAATGTGCAAAGTACAGAGCTTAACTTCTTTGATATAGTGGTACTTCAGGAAACTTCGTTGGTGGAGGCCCCTATATGGGATGGCTATGAGATAATTATAGAACCAGAAATAAGTATACCTAGGGGAGGCCCTATGGCAGGGGTCATGGTAGCTATAGGAAAATCAAAGGGGTTCAAGGTGTCAACATATGATCTGCATACACCATTCATTCAATCTGTCAAGTTGACAAATGATGCATACTCCATCCTGATTGTCAACATCTACTGGGGTAGGGCATTTGTCGCCAGTCTGCTTTTTTGAACTTATCGAGGAATTTTTTGTCAGGATCTCTGCTGAAAAATATGTTGATTATATGCTAGTCATGGGGGACATAAATCTCCACCTTCTGGTGAAAGGGAAAAGACAAGTATTGGTGGAGGAACAGAGATGGCTTAAAATCATGAAAGATGTGCAACTAGTAATGGTAAATGGCGCAGTGGTGGGTGCTGTACCGGCTGCCACTACCTGGCACAATGGTCCATATGAAGCCACAATTGATTATATCTTTGTGAATAGGCCAATGATGAACACAATTCAAGCCCTAAATGATAATGGTGACCATAATCAGCTTTGCTTAACATGGGAACTAGAACCAGCACAACCTGTGAGAAGTAGTAAAAAATATGGAGGGAAAGTAGTAGCAAACAATATGAGAAATCGAGTGAAATGGTCTAACTATATGCTAAACAACTTTGAGAGGCAATTGTCGTTAAACTCAGGGAAGAATCACGTGTCATGTATACAAAAGTCTGTGTCTGTAAAGGATCCTGCACAAGGACATAGTTATAAACATCCCCATATGTTTGACATTGATGTAAAACTTAAAAAAGCTGAGCTAAGGCATCAAATACGTCAGCTAAAACATCTACCAGTAGATGATAGGGCATTTAAAGCAAAACATCTTCGTACAGTCTATAAAAACTGGCAGAGAGGAAGGAAGGCTTTATGCTATCAGAAGGATAGGGAATTTATGTTAAAAAAAAATTGCCTCCAAGTCGTCGGCTGAAATCTGGAGTGTTTTGAATCAGGCCACATACAAATCTCAGACTTCTGTACAGGTAAATTCCATCGCAGAAAAAACCTGGTGCGATTATTTCTCTCAAATATATCAGACTATACTGCCAAATCATCATTTAGTCTTCCAGAATGAAAATTGGAATCACTCTATACAATTCAACCAAGATGATATATTATTTTATATCTCCAAATTGAGCAACTCAAGAGCCCCTGGCCCGGATGGGCTTGATAATAGAATGCTCAAAGAAAATCCAGAGATATGGACTAGTGTACTAATGAAGATATTTGAAGAAGTGATGCGCACTGGGAAAATACCTGAATCATGGAAGAAGTCAGTACTTATCCCGTTGTACAAAAAAGGGGATAGACTAGATCCGGCATATTATAGGCCTATTGCCCTTCTGGATTGTCCAGGGAAGATATTTGCCCGTATAGTTCTCCGTGAGTTCAATTGGTGGCTAAACAAAGAGAACCTAAGAGATCCATGGCAGACGGGGTTCCTAAAAGGATTAGGCACAGGCATTAATCTGCTGTGTATAAATGTGATTATTGCTAAACAAGCTAGCATGAAGTAACCATTATACGTCGCATTCGCCGACTTTAAAACTGCGTTCGACTCAATCCTAAGAGAACTCCTGATTATGAAATTAATGAAAAATAACTATCCGTGGAACATTCTGAACTGGATCATTGACTTCCACAAGCAGACATCGCTTCAGATAAAGCTGGACTCTGATGGCTTGTTATCCAATCATATTGCTACATCCAGAGGCCTGAAACAAGGGTGTATACTCGCCTCAGCAATATTTAACTTCTTTATTTCAGATTTAGGCGAGGAATTTACAAACATCATAACTGACTCTCCTAAGATTGAGCAAAGGGAAGTTAAATGGTTGCTATATGCTGATGATCTCCTCCTGTTATCTAAAACTCAGTTGGGGTTACGGAATATGTTGCAAGTCTTGGAGAATTATGCCAACTGCAACAAAATGATCATAAACATCAAAACAAACCAGGTTATTCAGTTTCGTAACCAAAAACAACAGAACAAAAAGTGTGGATGGCAATTAAACAGCCAAGAGGTACAATCAATGCATGAATATACGTACTTGGGCGTAAATATTAATAATGACTCCAGCGATACGCCATATGAAACCACCTTGATGCTGAAATGGAAGAGTTTAATATCCCAGTCCAGAGTTTTCAGCGGCAAATATTGCAAGTTCACGATTGCTCCCTTAATTACATATTACAAACAAAAGGCCTTGCCGATCCTCTTGTATGGAGAAGAAACAAAAGCATATAAACCGGGTAACTACTGGAATAAAAAAGAAGGAGAATATTGGAGGCGATTATTAAACCTGCCTAAAACAACATCAATAGCCCTGATAAGACACGAATTAGGACTAACCTCAATATATGCCGTATACCAATGGAGGGTTTGCATGCTCTATAGGAAATGTGTGCTAGATAAACATCAGAACGAATTGGTTACACAGTTGGCAGATTATGTGGGGACATCTGAGGACAAATTCATAAAGCAATGGAAATCTAAGGAGTTTATGCAAGAAGCAGATATAAATGGCGATTTACTCTTACAAAACCCTGATAAAGCAAAGCGTAAAATGTGGGAAATGGACTGGATTAGGAACAGAGAAACATGTTATAATTATAAACATTTTAAACAAAATCCCTTTGCTCTGAAATCGCTCGGAATTCCAGAAGCCTATTTAATGAAATCACCAAATGTCAAGCATCGAGCAGGACTCCTGCGTCTAAGATTACATTTATGGAAAACACAGGAAGTTACGGCAAATTGGGAGAAGGATGATAAAGGAATTGATATTTGTAGATTCTGTAATAACAGACTAGAATCCCTTGAGCATATTATCACTGAATGTCCGGAATTGAAGAGTACAAGAAGTAAACATTTTAAGAGTTTGTTTGAACACATGGTACACAAGGAGACCAACGTACACAAAGCCCTCAATCATCTTGCCCCACCCTACCTCTCGAACAAATTTACACTAAGACAGAACACTAGAACCACCAGATCGTCCAACTCATTACAACTAACAGTTCCCAAATACTCCCTCAAAAGAGCTGGAGGATCCAGCTTCCCAACCTTGGCATCACAACTCTGGAATTCCATCCCACTGGATATTAAATCCACACCTACTTTCCAACCTTTCAGAACCAAGGTAATTTCTTGGTTAACCAACAAATAACTGTCCTACCACATATATATGCACTCCGAATGTCCAATTTTATGTATATTGTTTGAATACTATTATCTATGCCCTATCAATACTGTACTATTGTCTTTTACCTGTAACCTGATGTTCAAAGCGCATATATACCCCCGGGTCAAGAGCGCTATATAAATAAATAAACAAACAAACAAACAAACGTTTTATGGAAATATGTATTTCATGTGTACTCGAGGACGGTGGGGTATGCCACAGTGTATTATCTAAATGAATTGAAGTTAAATAATGATGAATGTAATAGTGGAATTTCTTTGATTAATTAAGGATATGATATATTGTGTTTATCCTTATTTTTAATTGAAGAACCTTAGGGTTCTGTTTTTTTTTTATAGGTTCTGCTTTTCTAATTTCTTTTTTCCTTTTGTATTACTGTTTTCTTATAATGTATGTATTGTTGTAACAGTTATATGCTAACTTTTAAAATTCTAATTTTTTCAATGTAAATTAATATGAATGATGATGATCAAATTACTCTGTATTGAAAGGTTGAAAGGTTGAATTTTTCAGCCAAATCAATAAAAAAAAAGAAAGGAAAAAGGTACACCTTTTCAAGGGAAATGGCATGTCTTTATCGGCCAGTAGCAATGAAAGACCCTACTGTAATAATGTGAGCTGAAGTTGAAAACACACATTCACGTATGAAAACCGCAAAGAAAGTGTTTCTAGGGAAGTGTGATACTGGAAATGCATCAGAGGGACAGGTCCTCTGAATCCTTGTCCTTTATTGCTTTTTATCATGTGTTCTGACTTGTTTTCCGCATAGGAGTTCATGTGGTATTCCTGGCGGTGCGGCTCTTCCTGTATTTGGTTTGGTGAACAGACCCTTGAGATACCCTTATGGTACCCATGGGTGGGAGTACGACCGTGTACTCCTAGTGTATGTTTTTGTGCACCGGTGTGTGGCCCATAGAGCAGGGTACGGGCTGGTGGCAGCTCTGTGCTGAATTGACAGTTGCCCTGAGCGTCCTCCATTTTGGGATGCCCAAGCCTTGTCATTGGAATCAGTGACATTACCTTACTTTTCCCGAAGTTCCAGGAAACCCTGACTCTGTCCCTTCCCCCTGATTGGCTGTTGGGTGGAAGTTCCATATATGGTAGTGTGGGGAAGTGCCTACCACACTGGCTGGAGCCTTCCCAACGACCGTATGTTGTGGGTACATCCGTGGGGTGGGACCTGGGTGAATGGAGTGTGTGACGAATACGAATTCTGTGTTATGGGTGTCTAGTATCTGGTGTTTGACACAATGACTGAGACAGCCCTGTCCGAAACTGGTATGAATGCAGTGTGTAGTGCTGAATGGCAGAGTACTTGTCCGAATCCACATTCTGTGTTATGAGTGTCTGAAAAGAGAAGAATTACCTGAATGCACTGTGCGCCTGATTGGCTGACTGACTGCCTGAATGCTCTTCTGAGTGATTGGTTCCCGGAGTGTGACCCAGCAGAATGAATGGGAGATCAACAGTATATCTGGGGGCCTCTCACTGCTAGAAATCATTCAGAAGCTGAAGTTGATACTTGATGCTTACTCTTGAAGCCGAGCCATAAGAAGAAGGTGAACCGCTGTTCCCTTCCGTGTAATCTGAAAGCTGCTGTGTCTTCAAGAACTGATCCAAGAGAGGTCCTGTTAAGGAGACCTCTCCCCGAGCTACGAGGGACCATCGTGCACCAGCTGATCTTTGCCAAAGCTCCCTGGTAGGCAAAGGCTGCCGACCGGAGAAGGGGACCGCCAAGGAGAACAAAGAAAAGCACCGGACAGCCATCCACCGTCGACGCCCGCCGTTGCCGAATGGAGCCACCATGCTCCCTTTGCCTAAGAACATTTGATCCAAGGAATCCCTTGTTCACCAACGTCGACTGCTTTCGTCCTATCGGAAAAAGTCAAAGCCGCCTACGACCGAGGAGAATCCAACGGTGGGTTTTCAGCCACCCGAAGAGCCAATCATGGTCACGTCTCATCTGCCGACGCCAAACGCTGATGACCCGACGCCCTTGCTGGGCCAAAGTTCTTCACTGACTCTTTGTGGCAACGAACCATCATCGTCGAGGTGCACTGCATGCCTCCCCTGTTGCAGGACGTTTTTGATCACTCGTCTATAAGCACCGCAAGGACCGAAGCTGCTGCCTCAATGACAACGTTCCCCTTTTCTTCATCTCGGAAGTTCGACGACCCGTGGCTCCTGCTTGAAAGGGAGTGCACTCAAGAAGGGCACGTCGATTCCCCGACGAAGAACTCTACAACACAAGGTACATTTGGGTTGCAGAACTATAGAAGAAGATAAGACTCTAATACACAATGGCCCTCATTACGACCCTGGCGGAAAGTGACTGACCGGACCGCCACAGCGGAAATAGCGTTTCCGCCATAGCACGAAGGAGCTAAGTGCGGCCCATTCCGACCCATCGGGCACGAGCACCACGCCATGGCGGAAGTGCAAAGTCCGCGATGGCGGAAATGACCCCAAAACGGCCCACACCGCCGCCGTACGGCGCCCCAGGTGCAATACCGCCACCCCTCTTAGCGGTCACCGCAGTGTGCGCCTACCGGAAAGTACGGTGACCGGAAATATACGGAAACGGAAGTAAAAACATGGGCCCGGAACGGGAAACATCCCGCCGTACACCTATAAAACCACTAAAACCACACAACCACCAAAAACACTACCCTGAGACACACCCCAACCCGTCATCCACCCTAGCGAAACCAAGAAAAATGGGAAAAGTAGCGAAGAAAGCGTGCGACCGCAAGCGGCAGGTCCACTTCTCCCGTGAGGAACTCACCGTGCTAACAGAGACCCTCCAGGAGAATGCTGCCGTCGTCTTCTCCACGCAAATGACCAGGACGGCACTTGCAAACAAGAAGGCCATATGGGCTCTGGTGGCACAGCGGGTAAGTGCGGTGGGGACCGCACCCCGCAACCCACAGCAATGCAAAAAGCGATGGGACGACCTGCGGATACGCGTCCGTAGCATACTCTCTGCCAACCGCAACATTGCCACAGCCACCGGGGGAGGTCCTGAATCACCCATCAAGTTGACCCCCTGGGAAGAAATCTGTGCCTCCACCATCGGAATGGAGAGCATTGAGGGAGTCGGAGGGATGGAGAAAGGAGTGCAGACATCCGAAGATTCAGGTAGGTGGGCCAGATAAAACAATGCTAAATCCCCAATGTCCAATCATGCGAAGTACCATGTGTCCACATAGTGCAACAGAAACACATGTCCAGGAGAACGTCCACACACATCGGCCTGATAGCGCACATTAAAACCCACAATAAATACATAATTAATTAAAAACCCCTAAAACACGCACTACACGTGCAGCAGGCACACCCTAACTGCAGGCTGCCAAACAACTGCACCCTCACTCCACACACAAATGAAAGCACCTCCAAGGCCCCGACCCAAATCACCCTCAGGTACCACCCCAATGCATGTGATACAATGCCATTCCAATTTCCACAGACCCATAAATAACCCTCGCCCTCCTTTACTCCACCACAGGGTCCGATCCAAACGACGAGCTCCACGACACCCCTACCAGCACACCTGCAAAGAGGGCCAAGACCAACGGCCAAAGACCCTCCACCTCAGCTGCACGGATCAAGACACGGCAGCAGCACAAATCAGGTGGCAGCACAGAGGAGGGAACATCAACAGGCACCCCAGCAGCCAGCATGCCCACACCACCACCACCACAGGTCCCCCCAATGGATGCCACAGAAGGCACTGCCTCTGGTGGCAGCAGCACCATAGGTGACACCCCATTGATGGCAGCATGCTCGGACATAGAAAACGGGGATGTCGAAGTCAGATCCATCCATGACCTGTCCCAATCCCCCTGTCTGTCCCATCCCGTACAACATGAGGATACCACGCAGGGGCACCCACAAGACGACGACTGGCCATCCCCCACAAGCCCTGTGGCAAGGCAACATGAGGTCAACAGCCCCTCTGTGACACCCCCGCAAATGGCCATGGCCCAGCAGAGGCAACAGTCCCTCGACCAGTTAATCGTGCAACAGCAGCGACTGGCCACGCTCCTCAAGGACCATGCCGATGAATGTGGGGGCACTAAGGCAGACATAGAAACATCAACTGAGACACTTAGGGCAGAAATGGAGAGAGGTACAGAGACACTAAGGGCACAAATAGAGAGTAGCACCGAGAGCCTGAGAGTCCAAATGGAGAGAAGCACCGAGAGCCTGAGGGGGGAACTGCATGCGACGTCCAAAGACGTATGTGCCGAACTTGCCGCAGTGCGCCATGTGCTCACTGAGCTCTCGCAAACCCTTAGGGACATGCATGGACGTGAGCAGGCAGAGACATCATCCGTTGCAAGTTCCGTCCAGGGCAGCCCCCAACGTAGATCTGGGAGGAACCTGCGCTCCACAGGCAGGGGTGCCCCTGATACCCGCAGAGGGGGCTTGCAATAGCGACAGCCCACTGACAATGAGCATCTTTGGACACTGGTGTTCGGGGGGGAGGTAGGAGGGTGGAGGGGGTGTGTTGGGCTCACTTGGGTGGCGGGTCGATAGGGTGTTCAACATGATATCACATATGCCATAAACAGTGCACGATCAACCAATGAGATGTGTGGACATTGATCTTTGTGTACTAGGCCATCATAGGCGTACAGTCCATATTGTGCATGTACCAGACACACACAGTGCCACGAGTACCGTGTCCATGTATCAGCCACCAGGCGTGAGTGCTAGAAGCATGCATCAATGAGATGCTGACGAATGTCACGGGCCTCCGGTGCCTCGCAGACTCCTTGAGGTGCTGCCACATCCCCACCCTCATCATGACCATCATCAGGTGCTTGCAGTTCTGCGTCAGGGGGCATGGGCACATTTCTACGTACGCACATGTTGTGTAGCATGACACATGCCATGACCATCTTTGCAACCTTCTCATGGCGGTACAGGAGTGCCCCGCCAGACCTGCTGAGGCAGCGGAAACGGGTCTTCAGTAGGCCGAATGCCTGTTCAATGACTACACGGGTACGTGAGTGGGCATGGTTGTAGTCCTCCTCATGCTGGTCCCGTGGGTTCCGGACTGGTGTGAGGAGCCATCTCTTCAGTGGATACCCAGCATCACCTGTATGTGGACGAGAAACGTATGATGTGGAATGCCATTGCTACGTACGCACACCCCCCCCCCTTCCTGCCAGGTCATTGCCGCATCACATACCCCACATCATCATGCATGAAATGAGACTCACCGAGTAGCCAGGATCTGTTCCCTGCGTGTCGCTCCATGTAGCGTGGTATAGTAGAGTTCCTCAAGACCATGGAATCATGGGTTGATCCAGGGAATCTGGCACAACAATGTGTAATGATCCTGTTGGAGTCACACACCATTTGTACATTCAGGGAATGAAATTGTTTTCGGTTGCGGTACTGGGCCTCCATGGCATGTGGGACGACCAATTCCACATGGGTGCAGTCGATGGCACCAATGCAACCCGGTATGCCGGCAAGTGCATGGAATCCCACTTTTGTGTTGGTAATTTCCTGCTCCGAGCGTGGTAGAGAGATGTAGTCGTCTGCGTGCTGCAGGAGGGCATCGAGCACTTGCAATAGTGTCCGTGAGAACAGTGGCTGAGAAATGCCATGCAGCTGTCCGACTGTGTGCTGGTAGGTGCCTGTGGCCAGGAAGTGGAGTACAGACACCACCTTCAGTAGGGGTGGGATGGCGGTTGGGCTATCTATCATGCTGACAAGGTCAGCCTGTGTCATGTCCACAATGGCGGCTATGGTGTCCCGGTCCAAACGGTAGAGGGTGTGGATCTGCTCATCAGTGAGGTTGAACGGATGTGCTCGGAGGCGTGGGATTGCGGGCTGCCTGCGTGGTGGTCGTGGCTGTGCTGGCGGCCCTTGCTGGCCCTGCCTTGGCCTCCTCCTCCTCCTGCGTCTCCTCCGTGCGGCCGGTTGTAGTTGGTGTTCGTCTTCTTCTTGGAGTTGGAGTACTTGCAGTGCTATCAGGTCCCCCAGGGCCAACATCGCGAGTCCTGCCGGTAGCATTTCGGAGTGGGTGTGGTTGTGGGAGGAGACTGGGTGTGCAATTTATGTGTTTTCAGGCTGTATGGCCTCCACCTGTGGTGATTCATTCCACCTGTGCAAACTGCTCTCCCCTTTGGCCGAGCACGTCCAGCACACAACGCTGCAATTCGAGTAATGGCATCTTGCTATTGCAATCATGTATTTGTACCCGACGGCCGTGTAACATTGGTTGATATGTTCATTCTGCTGTGGTCCCATTGTTTCACATACTATCTGTGCAGTCGCGAACAGACTTGTGAAGGGTCAGTGGAACGTAGTATTCGAGTAACGGTGGGCCCTCATGCATCACTGTACCGAGTTGCAACGACGGGCGGGGCGTCCCATTTGTGGGTGAAGGCAGTTGCCATTTTCACACACAGCCGCACTAGATGGATTAATTTGTGATTTCAAACGGCCACAGATGCCTCTTCGACGTGATGTTGCAAATGAGGAATTCGAAGGGCGGCGCTTTCGGTTTTCAGCTAGCGGCGAGGAGATGCCCACAGGTCTGACTGCAAATATAACGTTCTATTGTTCAATGTCCTTGAGACAGGGGCCATGGCGAGGGTGCAATGATTGATATGAATAGTTTGGGATGCGCAATAGCGACGTGGGCGATGAGGCCGGACGTTCCCAAATACATGTTACTTCACAACACTGGAATTACGGGCTGGGGCACAGTGGATTTTGCAGGCTGCATAACGCACAGACTCAATGGAAATTTCACATGTTATGTGAGTATGGAAACAGGCGTTTGCATTACGGGATGAGGGAATGATGTATGGATGCATGGACAGATGATTTGATACAGAGTTTGCCATGTACAGGGCTTTTTGGAATGTATCCGCCTCCCCTGCGCTATGTGATGCAGGGCTGCCATAGTGGGACCATCGTCTATGTGGCCTTGTTGAGCCCTCCCTGTCTCGACGCGCCTTCAGCCACTTGTGTCCATGCACGTTAACATTCCCATCTGATGGATTCTGTTTTGACAGACGCGTGCACAGGTACACTCGTTTGTGATGGTGTTTACACCTCGATATAGATGGTTATGAGTCGCAAGTGGTTTTGGGGTGGTGATGATCCTTTGGAGTGGGCTAGCATGCATATGGCTGTGGATTTAGTGTGATCATTGAAGTGAGTTGTTCGGATGTAGTTCTGATTGCCATTCTGTTCTTTTTCTTTTCTTTTGGTTGACAGGTATCTCCTCCCCTTTTGCCACTGCCATCTGTATGCCACTCCTGCAGATGGCTTTTACTCCCGACACCTGCTGCTTCGTGTTAATCAGTGGAGCAGCATTACGATCTTATGGGACGATCGCCAATGGGCCACATGCCCTTACGCAGTACTGGTGGCTCGGAGCAACATTTCGGCCTTTCAGCTGGACTAGTGCCTCCCCATTGGGACGGCCCTGCGGTTCTGTGCGCTTCCATGTTGCCTTTTCGTACGTGGATGTGGCTCTGTGTACCATGATGGAACAGGGCGTCACACAAGTAGTGGCTGGTCATTTCTTGCGGATGCAGCCCACAATGGTGAAATGTGTTTTGGAGTTCATGGCCTAATGGCTGTATGGGCTTGGTGATTTTGTTGTGCATTAAATTTCTATTCTGATTTGGCCCGTGTAGCGTTCTTCTTTGCAAGTGATGTGGCATATTCCTATTTGGGGAGCGATGTATTGGGAGGAGATCTGCATTGGGTTCCAGCTTCGGAGTCTAGTTGCGTGGTACTGTACTGGGCGCGTTTGCCTACGAAGCCCAGTGAGGTCAGGGATGGGGGCTGCCAATTTGACTGTTTGAATGTTGTCATGCTCAGGGGCGGGGGATTGGGTTTTGTGTAACAGATGCCGGTCAGCCAGGTGGACTGGTGGAATGATGTGATTTTCGGAATATTGCTGGTCACAGGTGCCTGTGTTTGCGTGCGTTTCGGGGGGGGGGACTGTGGTCATGTTCATTGGATTGGCTTCTGTATTCGTGCCATCTGTGCCCTGCTGCTCCCATTGGCCCCTCTTGTGTTTCTTTTGTTCGTTGGCATGCATGGGTGACTTGTACATTTCACTGGTTGTTGTGACTTCATTGCACCTACGGGGAGTTGTACTTTGTGGGCAGGGAGCAGTGTACAGGCACTCAGTGGGGCCGTTTACGGGTGATTCGCGATGCCGTACTTCTCACCATGGCGGAATGGTACATTCCGCCATGCTTGATGGCGTTAGGTACATGTCCGCTAGGGTCGGAATTAGCGTACCCTTGCGCCATGGTGGTATTTACGGTTTGGCATGGCGCGCGCGCGCGTGCTTGGTGCAGTTGGCGTTGGCGTTCACTACGGTGTCGCTAATGGCTTCGTACTTTGCGGTGACGGGTCATAGTCGCACCGAGCGCTATTCGATGGCGGTATTGCATTTCCGCCATCGTTTTCCGATTTCCGCCAGGGTCGTAATGAGGGCCAATATCTGGACTAGGCTTGTAGTGCATCTTTATTTACAGGTTGCCCAGGTGGGGTGGACCTCATACAGAATTGTGCCTGATGGTAGGGGCTCAGTATTCTGCCAATTGTCTAACCAACTTGTCTTCTTCCTTAGTCTATGGTTGATATTGTTTTGCTGTGTTGATTCGTATGCTATTTGAACTGAGTACAGTTGATGCATTTTAATGGAATCAGAGTAATAGTGGTACTACCTAGAACTGTATATATTTACCATTTTAGAATTTTCGGAGTACAAAGTGTATTATCGTGATAGTGTATATAACATTGAACCTTATTTATATAAAGAATGTGTTTTAACTAATACAGTGTGTGGACATTCCTTTGTGGGTCCTTGGCGACTACACTGTACTTAAGAACCAGCCCGCATCACATCCTGAGAAGCTTGACCTTGATTGCTCGACCATAGCTACCCTATAGAGAATCTTGGCTAGGGTCTTCTGTGCCTCTCCTCTGCCATATAGAGAGCAGGAGTACAGACGCCCCCCACCAGTACGGGTTTCTTTACAGGAAGCACCTTTAAAAAAACAAAAAAAACACAAAAAAAGGTTATTTTAAGAGCCAACACAACCAACGATGTGTGCTCCCATGGTACAAAGTTATTCCCCCAGTCCCGCGCACGTGCAGCACGAAAGGTCTGTGAATATCGCGATAGTTGCAGGGTGGCATGTGGTACCTACGCCCCTTTTGCAGATGACGCCCATAGAAATGGACTTGCAGAGGCTACGGGATTGGGCAATAATGTTTGTGGGTGTGGTGTGTACAGACCGACGGTGCTGCACTGTGTATTTGTTCACAGAAATGCAGAGGGCGCTGTTATGGGTGTGTGTTTTACGAGGTACAGCGTGCAGAATTTAGGGGAAGCTGACATACATTCAATGAAAGTGAATGCAATACACTGTGCACTCGCTACTCATTTACCAATCTATGATGTGCATGTGTAGTGCTATGGACTAGGTACAACAAAGTGCCTGATTTTGTTTTGTGTGTTTGATACGCAATAATGATGACATTATTGTTGTTCATTGTGCAGGGAACATTGCACAGCATGTTACACAAGTGTCAGTGCCGTTTGCGATGAAGGAGGCACTTGCCCAGCACATGTGTTTCCTTTCGAACTCTTGCATAACTTTCTATCGCAGTATGCAGCTACCGATGTGGCAGCGTCATTTTCTATTTTGTCTGTCAATGGAGACCTTGCGGTAGATTGCAAAGAAGTGTATTTGTGCATTTCTTTTTGTCATGTACCAATGGCATACTTTGCCCATGGCATTATAACGTTTCACAGCATGAATACCTTTCCCTACCTACAACGTTCATCTTACTGTGCCAGCTATCTCGATTTCTGCGCATCCCTAGTGATATTTTCTTGTAATAAGTGTTGCGCTGTGACTCTCTTGAAAACTCTCTGCAACACGTAAAGAAACCTCTTTGTACAGCGCACTCCTTTCTAACCGACTGAACTACAGTGTTCTCCACAATGCCACGCGTCCCGCCCTGCCTGCGTGCACTAGCAATTCTGTTGCTCATCTCTGAAAGGTGCTTTCTTTTTTTACCTTTTTTCGTTCCACAGTGCATCTTTATTTATTATCGTGTTCTCACAAACGCCACAGACCGAAAGCCAGGAAAAGTCCAGTACAGAAGGGGCAGCACCTGCCTAGATGCTATAGGGGATGTGCCCCGGGAGACAGAATTATTGGATGGCCCTCACCTACATAGGCGGCACTCATTGTAATGCTCCTGTAACTACCGTTGCAGTGCACTTCCAAGTACCTTCCCTGTGTACAGTAGCACATTGCACTACATGTATAATACAATGCCCTTTGCCAGGTAAGGGTCTGTAGCGTAGCATATGCTTTGGAAAGGTTGTTATACAGCTCCGCTGCCCTACAAGAGTACCCCTCTTGTTGGCTGCAGCAGATGTGGCAAATGCTGTACATGAAAGTACCCAACGTCATTCTTTGAAAGGCGGTAGCCGGCCCACTGCTCCTTTGTCCTTTAATTTGAGTTGTCGACACATGCAGTACAAACACTTCATGTTACACCATTACTGTTAGCGGTACCATTCATGGATATACATACATTGTGGAATACAAGAATGTTTACAACAACACCAACCACGGCTTCTTTACGTATGCCACAAAGCCATTTATTCTGTGCAACCCATGCACATACAGCACTTTTCTAACCACCAGTAAGATTGTTTGCGCTCTGCATATTCTGCTGTTTCCTTACTTGTCTTTACATGCACTAGTATGTGCATTCAGAAGGTGCACCAGCTTTGCAATTTTGCAGCCTTACTACAAACTGTCCCACTTGCAGTTACATGTTTTCTTCACCTGCATAGCCGGCACGCGACCTGTTCATACTTTCTGCCACACTGCTGAGAGCACACACAATTTATCAGTTTCCCGGCTCATGGAAAGGGAAGCAGCAGATAAATCAAAGTAATGCCACATTTAACACCCCCCACGTCACAGTGCTGGTTGCTGTTCTTTGTTTACCAGTGGACGTTACACAGTTAGGAGTACTTTAGCCACACATTGCTAAGTTTGCAGAGCCTCCCATGAAGTGGACAGCAATACTTTAAATGCGGTAGCCTACTGCATGAATATGCAGGGCTGGTGACAGGGGCAGTGTTATCAGCATACAGTGCATGACCTATACATGGGTGTAGGTGTGGAACGTAAACACGTGCGCTTCCACAACTACTTAAAAGTGAATTGGAAGATGCAGACACTAATGGAGTCCTAGTGATACTTGCATGTAATTGCACATACGCCAACCAGGTGAAGTCTATATATGTTACTAAAAATCTTTTCCCTTAACTGAAAAAACTACCCTAAAGCAACGTTATGCTTAAAGTGTCCTGCTAAAAACCTATGAAATTCACTAACAAAAAAAATTGTTAAAGGGACGTTATGGTTAAGTTGCACTACTAAAAACCTGTGAAATTCAATGGGAAAATGTTGTTACAGGAACGTTATGGTTACAGGTAAAACCCAAACCCCCCCAGAAATTAGACAGTTATGGTAAGCTAAGCAACCACAACTCGTGCCACCAGTGTGCACTGCAAGGACTAACACGCATGACATCAAAGATGCCATCACAAATCTCATTCATGACATCACTGATGACATCACATGTGCATTTAGTTTCAATAGGAAGGATCCACAAGGGATTGTTATTGTAATATTGGGAGATAGCAATCAAAGAATATTAGAAGAACTATCATGAGAGAAGTAGGTCATGGAGGAATGCATTGCTATAAACACCATTGTATTACATACTTCTTCACTGTACATGAAGGAACTCATGTGCAAATGTAGCCATTGTCTGCACCATTTCTCATAGAAGTGTAACCTTCAAAATCTTTCCATGTAACACAGTGAAATCATGAATGCATTAGTTTTAGAGTGTCGGGTACTGTGAAACATGTAAGAAGTAGCTACCATGGCCTTTATAACTATGTAATTGCACTACTGCACAGGAACCATAAAGACAACACAATGCATACAAACCTGACCATATGCAAGGAAATTAAAGTAAGCTAAAAAGGAGCAGTATTACCAGAAAATGTTCATAACATAACTGATTATCTTCATGCACAGAAACCAGTGCTGTGTTTTACGCTTTCCTCTTACCCTATATGTATATCTATCATATGATGTTTGTTTGTTTGTTTGTTTGTTTGTTTGTTTGTTTGTTTATTTATTTGTATGGCGCACCTTACCCAGGGGCAACAGGGCGCAGGCAGAAGATAATTCGAAGCTTACAATGTTGCAGAAATATACACTTTGAGGTAGTGAAAGAGATAATCATAATTACAGAATAAGAAATGTGCAAGTCTTCATACATACAAAGTCAATATCTATGCAGGGGTAAATATACAAATATACAAATATGTACAGGGCTGTTAGAGGCGGGTACTCCTGAGAAAAAATATTCAGGATTATAGGAATAGCAGGTATGGAAATGTATACAGATCTTCATACATAAAAGGTCAATATCTATACAGGAGGTAAGTGTATGATGTGAGTGAACCGTAAGGAAAGTAGTGTAAGAACATATGAGAAAGGTGCCATACAGAAATATAGAACCTTTTGCATTGTTCATTCCTGACTGTTAGTGAAGAAAAGCACCTGCCCTACTTATGGTAGTGAACAAAACAGAGGGAGCCAAACATGCAATGTCATCAGTGATGTCATGAATGAGATTTGTGATGGTATCTTTGATGTCATGGGTGTTAGTCCTTGCAGTGCACACTGGTGGCACGTGTTATGGTTGCTTAGCTTTTAACTGTCGAATTTTGTTTTTTTTCTGTTTTACCTGTAACCATAATGTTCCTGTAACAACGTTTTTCCATTGAATTTCACAGGTTCACATGATAAAAGCCATATATTGTCAGCCTCTTTGCTCTGCGTTATGTAAGGCCAGACCATGATGCACAATTGCTATTAAACACACAACTAATTCTTCTTTTCCTGTCAGTGCATGTCCTGTTTGCAAGATAATTCCTAATGTGATCATTTTGTATGGTATCATATTGAGTATAGTTGTTATGGAGGTTAGGGATCTATGATTTTCCATCTTATGTCACTGCAGAATCACCATCTTCAACAATATTGTAATAGCCTCCATTTAAAACCATTATAACGTATTCCTTGGGTATGCGGTATAACATTTAAATATGTTTGGTTATATATTTAAATGTAGGTAAATTAATCTTACTCTGTTCTTTTAACCTGAATTTAGAAATTCCCCCAAACAAAATGTATAGTCACATCTGTCCCCTGTCTGACTATATAATGATACCATTTTGGCTGAGCGGTCCTTTCTATCTATGTGCATTTTCTCATTTTCAACTATTTAAAATGACCTATTACAATCTTTTTTAAAATAACCATATGTATATAGAATGGTAATAATAAAAATAATTTTAATGATTTTGCAAGAAAGCTACAGACATAAAATATTAATACCATTTAGCCAAATAAATAATAAAAAGGTCATGAAAAACACATTCAGTAATACATATCGATTCACATTTAATGAAAAACAGTAAATAAATCCAACAAAAAAATGAAAATATATTTATAGCCCAAGTGTTTTACAAATACAATTTTCTTATCAATAGTTTCAAAACATAAAAT
Organism: Ambystoma mexicanum; assembly: GCF_040938575.1. NCBI lineage: Eukaryota > Metazoa > Chordata > Amphibia > Caudata > Ambystomatidae > Ambystoma > Ambystoma mexicanum. The sequence continues at coordinate 687,729,221 of NC_090939.1, forward strand.
AAATTATTGAAACTTGCTGTGTATGAAATTGTAAAGTCCACAACACTTCATTTAAATCTTAATGTCAATGTTTCAAAAAGTTCACGTTTTGGAGGACATACCACATTAGCAATGTTCTGTGTAATAGACTGGTCCGAGGAAACATATTTTAGTGCCACTCTCTGCGTTTGCATGGATAGCACAGTCAACATGAGATCTTTCACAAAGTAAAATTCCATCTACTGTAATATTGTCTCTGCCACCCATTGTTTTTTTTTCTTTTTCTAAATGGCATGGTGTAACAAAGCATACCTAAAGTGCATACAGTTCTACCTTGCTCCCTACCATTGTTATCATTGTGTGCAAGTACAACCAGCCTGGTTCTGGCCTCCATACCATCTGTGCTGAAATGCAACCCTTTAGGCCTGGACTTTAGGCAGATATTGTGGAAAACCTTGAAATCACCAATGTGGCAAAATTCTGTCAGGCTCTTCATATCTCTGCTAAGCGTGTTGTCGTACACATCTTTTAAAGGGCTTTGTGAGGAGGGTAGCCTTGCACCAACTACTTTTTCTTATGTTTGTGCTCCTCACTCAAAGGTCCATGTACACACTCGTGAAAATGCTTGTTTACCTCCCATGAGTGCACGTTTGATCAATGGTGGAGCATTGAACGTCACTTTTCAACAAGAATATGTACGGAACCCTCATAAGTTTATGAACTCCACCAAAGATGGTTGCTGATAGACTGTGGCCATTTTAAAATTTCTTCTGAACCTTTTTTTTACCAGCAGCTGTTATCTTTAGGATATTGATTTTGCGACGTGCCATACATCAAGTTTATGTTTTATGTGCAGCAACTGTTCTTGCATGGCCTTTGCCATTCTAATGTGTCCTTCAGTGGCTTTCAGTTTTATTTGTATTCCCCTTGATTGCAAAAGTTCAATGGATTTAATGGAACCATATTTCTCCATGGCATCAGAAGATGTACATTCAGACACTTGAACCATGACAGAACTCACTCTTTTTGGGGGGTCTATGCACTGTAATGGTAAGATCAGCACTTGGCCAAAAAACCAGGACTGTCACACTGTCCATCACCAGTGAGCCCGATCCTTTTTCCTGAAAGAGCATTGTCTATGTATATCTGTTAGAGGTTCCAGGCCTGACAATTAGCAGGGAACAAGAACTTTCTCTGATATTTGTAGTATGCCGTTTTAGCAAGGAACTCAAGTTCTATACATTTATAGAAAATTGAGATCTTACTGAACGTTGATGCACTGAAGAACAGAGCAGAAGAACAAAGTCAATTCCAGCAGGCACTTTTCCAAGAATGGGTAGTGTGGGCCACGAAAATGTGTTATGTTGGTGGACACAGCTACCATTGATCTTCAAGTTGGTGTCTTCGACTGCTCGGGTAAAGTTCACCATCAGCTCCGCACAAAACCTCTAAAATATCCTATAATCGCATTTAATCATTTGTATAATCTGTAGCAGGCAGCTGTCAAATACAAGGTGTTTTGGCCCCCTCAATAGCCAATCGCCCTACAGTACAGTGGTTTGCAATACTATGGTGGAGGATAAGTCCTCCATACTAGAAATAGTGAAGTCAGGGTCATGAACATAGTCATCGATCAATTCATAAAATGCTTCAGTGATTTCAATCTGTAATATTTTGGGATTTTCTGAATGTATTGGGGAAACCGAAAAATATGTCATTCCTTGAATTAAATTGTTTCGAGGCCATAGACTGTGAGAGAGGATCTGCAAGTAATGACAAAACATGTTCTGTGTTGTTTGTCACTTCTTGTGGATGTTGTGTGATGTAACAATGATCTGTCATTACTTTCCATGGTTTTCTACTGATATTCAGTTCAAATTCCGGCCACTGGGCATCCGCATCTCGACTCTGAACCTTGGGACGAGCATTCTCAACCTCAAGCATTAGTTGCTCCGAATCGACATTGGTTTGGCTGGCAACATCATGTGTTAGTGGTGTGGTCTGAGAGTTCCTGCTCTTCTTATTCCTGGGCCTCTAATACATTAATAAAGCAAGCATTATTTCTTTCACACTTACTGACCATTTGAATATCACATGTACAATCTAATATGGCGTTAATCCCCTGTTCCAAAGGCTGGAATAGGAGTAATGGCATGGGAGCACAAGGTATCGGCCAATTGAAGCGAGGGCGGATAACGCAGGCACCAGGCCATTACCTCCAGTACCAGCCCTTGGGACAGGGGATTCAGGCTATTAAAACAGGGATGCATCCTTGCCCCTTTTCTTTTTGAGAATCAGGGCTGCACTAGAAGGTTCAGGGGTTAATTCCCTGAGATTGGGTCACATCGCCATACAATATCTTCTCTATGCAATTACCTTGTTTTAGTGGATTACACGCCTATAGGACTGCAGAGGTCATTGCTGAGAGCCCACACATTTTTCAAGGAATTGGGGCTGGAAATCAGCGTTCCAAAATCAATAATTCTGATTGTGAACCGTAAAAAAAGTGTGTCTGGGAGGCCCAATTTCATATGGCACATACAGAAGCAAGGTTAAAGGTTGTATTAGAGTTTAAATACCTGGGAGTCATTGTTAGTTCCAGACGGTCTAAAGTGTTAATGTCTAATGCACTGAGATTGAATACGATTACAGGGGTAAGTCAACTACGTATATTAGACAAGAAATACGGGCGTTTTTCTTTGATTCCTGCCCTTAAACTTTACAATCAAGTGATTGTTCCAAAATCGATTAACGGGGCTGAAGTCAAAGAGGCTAAAATAGACTGGGACAAAGAAGAGGCATTTCTGTGGAAACGTACGTTGAGGCTCCCGGCCAGTAACCCACTTGCTGCATTAAAGCACATTTTGGGCATTTCCACTCTAAGTTCGAAGGTAGAATGGAAAATAATGTTGCTTTTGCGTTCTGTATTGTTCCATCCTGCATATACTCTGCTCAAGGATCTTAACCTTTTGCTAATACAGGGAAATTGTGTCATTTTTCAGCAGTGGGTGAACTCTGTCCTCCTGTCGTTGGTGAGCAAACCGATTGATGAGTTGGAGTGTATTCCAAATAAGGTTAAGAAGGTGCACTTTGAGGCCAATTGGATTAATAATAGGGCAAAGCTTGTGGGCTATAAGATATTTGATCACTTTATAACGGATATTAAACCGTATAATGCTCCTCACCAATGTTTGATAAGACATGCCTCCCCTTTCCTCAGAAAGTTCTGGTTACGAATCACATTCAATCTTCTTTTTAACCAATGATGTGATAGGGAGTCGTTTGGGGTGCCACAAGCCGATCGTACATGTTGTTGTTGTAAATTGGGAGTTGAAACTTTGAAACATCTATTTGCCGACTGCCAAACTCTTTCAGAGCACCGTGAGGAGAGTTGTAAAGGATATTTTATCACTTGCACGTTTTTATCCTGGTATTATGTATGGTATTATGTATGGTGTAATGTGTTGAATGATTCTAATGACAGATTGTTAATTAATGTTTTACATCTCTTCAAGCTGCTTTTATCTTTGTATGACATTCATCTGATTTAGCTGTTTGTCAATATGTGACGAATTGATTAAAATGTGTGTGAAGTTTTGATTTGAACTAAATCACCCAATAAATAAATACATTAAGGCTATTAGCACCCCGGGTTGCCAAAGCAGTAACCCGGGGTGATACAAAAAATAACAGCCACTTTTTAAAAAAGTGAAAAGCCTGGAAGGTATTTACCATTGTTTTCAGAGTGTGCTTTGATACACTCAATCTTGAGTTGCCAATTTCATCACCCAACTGTACTGGAGGGGGAATGGATGTGGATGTGGATGAGACCAATGCAAAAGACGTGGAACCTAGTCAAGGACACAGAGATATGTCGATTTCAGGGATCGGGGTCTTGAAAGAGGAGTTTGGAGATACTGGGTCTGGGGTGGCCATATGGCCAATAGTGCCCAATGCAAGATACCGGAGAGGGGATGGGTGTGGATGAGGCAAATGCAAAAGGTCCGGAACCTAGTTAAAGGACACAAAGATATGTTGCAAGGGACAGGGTCTTCAAAGGGGAGTCTGGAGACATCGGGTCTAGGATTGCGGGGGGTGTATGTGGATGAAGAGAGGGCAATAGGACTGGGTGTCATGATCTCTGCTTCCAAAAGGTCAGGGTTTTCCCAACTCCCTTGGAAGCAGATTCATAACCCAGGTTCCAAGTGCCAACCAGTCCCAATTGGGACCTTTTGGACCCAGTCCTGGCGCCAGTGGCACCAGGCTCATAAATATGCCCAGTCCCAGCGCTGGAAGCGCCGGGCTCATAATGCTTGGGTGGACTTACCTGCAGCAGACCATGCTGCTTACTTGCCTGCCAGTTGAGCCTCTGATCCTCTTCTGTTTGGAACTACTTTTCCTGTTGGGTGGGGCAGGAGCCACTCCCTAGGTTCAGAACACTGGAACTCTTCTGGAAAGCAGGAACTCTTTTCTTACCTAGGCGTGGCTGTGGAAGGAGACACCTAAGCACTACAGGAGGCTATTTAAACCACACCCGATGGATGAATCTTGCTTTGCATTATTCTGCATCCTCTGCAGCAGAACGCTCATTGTGTCTTCTGCATCTGATCCTGGGCCTAAGGAAAAAGGCTTACCATCCTGAATCCAGTCTTCAGCAACACCTATAAAGACAAGAAAGAACAGGTTAGCATTACGGTCTTCAGTGACAGCTCTTCACTTACCTGGGCCATCGGCTGTCACCAACGCCTCACGCTGCATTCTGAAAGACAAAGGCTTACCTACTCTTCGTGCGCTCCGGAGGTCTTGCACGCTCCGGAGGCCTTCGGCGCTGCATCCCGCATCTGAAAGACAAAACAAGGTGCGTTTAAAGACATTGGGGAACTTTAATACTCACGTGCCATTACTCCTTTCCACATCTAACCCAGTGGGTATTCCGGCACCCTGCAGCCGCTCCGAACTTGTACCTGCAAAATAAAAAGACAGTTAGAGCGCATCGTGAAGCAGGCAACAAGCGCTTACTTACGTGCTTCCAGGCGCTTCTATTCATCACACGGGCTCCATCTTCAATTCACTTCAGCCCGTCATCCACCATCGCCGGAACCCTGCAAAACAAGAGACATCATTACTAAAGACTTTAAAGACATTAGAATTACTCGAAACTTACCGTTCGTGCAGTAAACGACGGACAGCAGTCCTCTGAAGTCAAGAGGCCTGCTCCCCTTATCCAGTGAAGAAACTGGTTACAGCACCCTGCCCCGAGGCAGATGGAGAGCACGGCGTTCACTTACCTAAGGTGAGAGCGTTAACCTTCGGGGTTCTACAGGAGAAGAGAAAGGGAAGAAGAGAGAGACATTCAATAACCCAGTTCATTAATCCCATATTATCTATCTGCAGACATCTTACCCTTCGAGTCAAACATACAGTGCACAGAGGTCCAGCCCAAAGAGCCAGCCGTGTGTTACACTTCACCTTTGAAGATACGGTATACGCCCAGTCAAGACCGGCGCCTCTACGGGAATCAGGTGAGCGTTACACTGGGACCTTGTCAAAGGACACAAAGATATGTTGATTGTAGGGACAGTGTTCAAAGGGGAGTCTGAAAACATTGTGTCTCGGGTGGTCATGCGGCCAATGGTCACCATGCAAAAGACCCCTTTGAGGTGTACATGCATTCAGCACCCTGTGCCTTTCCATTGTGATGCTGGAAATACATTGGATGGACAAGGCCTCCTTGTCCTATACCTCTTAATTCTGTGTGTTTTGCTTATTTTCTACACAGGAGTCCAGTTTGAACCCCTGGCAGTGCAGCTCTTCATTTTGTTCTTGGTGGACAAAGACCCATGGGATACCTTTAGGGCAGCATAGGTAGGAGGTACAACCCTGTACCCCTAGTGTATGTCTTTGGGCACATGTGTGTTGCCCACAGAGCAGGGTATGGACTGGTTTGAGCTACATGCTGATGTGACAGTGGCTCGAGGTATCCTCCATATTTGGGATACCCAGGCCCTGTCATAGGAATCAATGGATTCCTACACAAAGGCAAGCTGGCCACTGGTGGCCTCTTGCTTTCATTTGCCTTACCCACTTGAGAAGCCCTGGCTCTGTCTCCATCCTCTGAATGGTTGTTGGGTGGAAGGGCCATATTGCCTCTGGGGCTGCCTCCTGTCAGACTGGCTGGAGCCTTCCCAGGGGCTGCTTGTTGTAGGTACACCCTTTCGGTGGGGGCCTACCTGAATGGAGTGAGTAGTCAATATGCATTCTGTGTTGGGAGTATCTGGTTTTGGTTGTGTGACACAATGCTTGAGCCTGCCCATACTGAAACTGGAATGAATGCAGTGTGGTGCACTAAAAGGCTGTGGAGTAGCCCCCAATCCATATCTTGTGTTGTGGGTGTCTGGTTTCTCGTGAATAGTGTGAATGCCTGTGACTCGCATTGAGTGCTGCCTGCTCTGCTTCAATGCACTTGTGCGCGATTGGTTGGCTGAGCCTGGCTCAGCCCGAGTGAATAGGGAGTGTCTTGTAGTACAGGGCGCCTCACACTCACCTCCTGGTCGGAAGCTGTAACAAGAAAACTGAAGCAGAAGCTGAAGTCATCTTAAGCTTGCATCCTGGAATCCAGTAGGAGGAAGAAGTCGGCGGCTGTATTTCTTGATCAAATCCGAAAACTGCTGAGCTGATTCAAGGACTGAACCAGAGAGGACCTGGATAGGCGACCACTTCACATAGCCACGCGGGAACATTATGCCACTGCTGCTCTTCACCCGAAGTGTCCTGCAAGACAGTCCTGTGTGCCTGCTGCCCAGAGAAGGGATCTTTATGGGTCCAGAACAGTACCTGAACATCTTGAAGCCAAGAAGTTCATCTGTGTCACCCAGGGCCTGGAGGAGTGTTTGTGACTGCTGGAAGGCAAGCTGCTGAGTATGTCCCGGAACAGGGTGTACCCTGGAATAGTGCTGCTTGACACCCAGAGTTGCAAAAGTTTCAAATCATTGAAGAATCTTTTAAAGGGCATCCCTGCCACAACATTTGCCCAATTGTGCATGCCAGATAAGGTCCAGGGTTACTGCCTGCAGTGGAGGGTCCACAAGTGGGTTTCCTGCCACCAAATTCCAAAGAGGATGTCCCGAGTGTGCAGATTTGGTGAGGCTCTTCAGTCCAGTCGTTGTGTCCTGGTCACCAGAAGCCATCCTGATGTCTGTGCTGCGGCTGCAGCACTGAAGTACAGAAAGGCGGTAAACTGTGAAATCATGAAACCTGGCACCTCCTTCTGCCATTGCACCCTATCGCCACCAAAAGTCATCCACGGCCACCAAAGGTCCTATCATCTTCAACCAGACCTTGTCGAGGTCCACAACAAGTTTCACCTTTGTGGGACATCCACAGCCAGAGTAACGACCCACCAAGACCATCACCAAGTCCGAAAGTGATGCCTTTCGGACACTGCTGGGTTTGCTTCTTCTTCTCGACATCTAGATGCCAGTGACTTCTTCTTCCAAAGAAAGTTCATCCTTGACGGGTCTCATTGAGTAAAGCCAAGAAACTCTACCACTTTGCCTGCCGAGGCACGCAAGGTACATGACGAGGAAGAGCATCTTCCATCCTCAGGATTGATCCAGGGGTTCCAGATCTGTCTTGGATCCTGTTCCTCTGAGGCTTACCAGGTAATTTGGGGAAGTAGGATCTGTAGAAGAAGAAGCAGACTATTATTGAACATATTTGGACTGGGCTGTAATACACAAGATAAAGTACACCTTAACTGTTCCTTACAGGTTGCACAGGTGGGGGGATCCTCACACAGTATTGTTTTAACTACTGTAAAGAAAGCATGCTACCCATTTTCCTGATCTAACCTGCCTTCCTACAGTAATGTATGAAGTTACAGCTTGCTTAGAATTCTCATGCTTTTTAATAACTGTCAGCAGTTGGTGCATTTTTACTGAATCTAAGTACATTGTGGCACCACCGTGTGTATATTATTGTCATTAGTAGGATAGTGTTGCCTAAGTACAAAGTGTGTTATTTATGTGCATATACTTACCTGAACCCTATTTTATGTAAAAGTACTGTGTTAGCACATAACATAGTGTGTGGACCTTCCTTTGTGGGGCCTTGGGGATTCACTGTACCTAAGAACCAGCCTGCATCACTTTCCTTGAGTCTCAGCCTTGGTTGCTCGTCCATTGCAACCATTACAGAACCTTGGCTGAGATGCTCTGTGTCTCTACCCCAAATGTATAGGGGGCAGAAATGCAGATAGCCCCTCCAGTCTTTACACCCATCCACCCAGTCCCCTTGTAAGCGCATGGACACTGGAGCGAACTGTCATTGATAGTGGAGGTGGGGGGTGGATGTAGATGAGAAGTGCTCAAAAGGCCGGGAAACCTAGTCAAGGGACACAGAGATATGTTGATTGCTGGGATGGGGTCTTCAAAGGGGAGTCTGGAGACATCAGATCTGTGGTGACCATGTGGCCAATGGGGCCCCTGCAAAAGACCCTTTTGAGGTATACATGGTATTCACCTTGTGCGTTCTCCTTCACCCACCCACATTGCGAGCACATGGTCCCAGTTGAGAACTGCATTTTGATACTGGAGGGGGATGGATGTGGATGAAGGGAGAGGAATAGGGCCGGGGCCTTGTCAAAGGACACACAGATATATCGATTGCAGGGATAGGGTGTTCAAAGGAGAGTCTGGAGACACCAGGTCTGGGGTGGCCACATCCAATGGCCCCCAGTGAAAGGCTGCTTTGAGGTGTACATGGTATTCAGCACCTTGTTCCTTCCTATCCACCCACATTGCAAGCGCATGGACACTGGTGTGAGCTGCCATTGATACCGGAGAGTGGATGGAAGTGGATGAGGCAAATGCAAAAGGTCTGGAACCTAATTAAAGGACACAGAGATATGTTGATTGCAGGGACGGGTTCTTCAAACCGCAGTCTGTAGACATCGTGTCTGGGGTGGCCATGTGGCCAATGCTCCCCATGCGAAAGACCCCTTTGAGGTGTAGAGTGTTAGGGAGAATTCTCTTTTAAGGCTAATTTCCCAAACCTAGTGAGTCCCCCAGCAGCTTTGCTGGATTTTCTTTTTTTTTTTTTCTCCTGCTAAGAGTGAGACTCTTTTACTCCCACTCTTAGGCATGATTTGAGATATGTCTCTGACTATTAGTGTGATTTTGGGCTATGGGGTCTTTTACTCCATAGGGTATCATCTGTTTTTTGTGTATGTGTTACACAGCACCCTCAGTGCAGTAACACAGGAGTGCCATATTGACCCCCAAACATAGACTCCATACCCTGGGACTGACTACTGTCTCCCAGGGCATGTAAAGTCACCATTGACTTTACTAGTCTTAAATTGGGAACAGAACCAGTACAAACCATCATATTGTGGAAGTACTGGAAGGGGTTAATTATATTGCCCCTGGGTCTGTTTTCAAGGGGGCACTGTCTAGTCCCCCCTTGTCGAGTTGATGGCTGGTGGCAGTGGTTACCAAGCGAAATATTCCACCGGAATATTCTCTATGGGATTTTCCCATTGATTTTAAACGCACCACTTTTTGGTGCAATGTTAAAGATACCGCTGGTTTATTTATTTAATATTAAATCAACGGTTGGGTCTTTTTGCCAGAACTCTTTTCTAAAATGGCGTTCGTGTCCGTCTCTGTAACTCTGACCAAGGTCGAGCCCTTTGTTCCACTTTTTGGCGGGCTTCTCCACAGAAGCCCTCCAAATGGTGCCACTCTGTCTGGGTTCCACAGGATGGGTGGGGAGGGGAATTGGCACCGTGGACTGCCTTGCCTTAGCAACTCAAGTCGCACTCTGTTCTGATTGGGCCAGTGGTGAGCCGCCCGGCTCACCACTTAGCATGTTTGAGTGACAGCTAGGCTGTGGAATAGGGGTTTTTCTGCATAAAAGCAGGGCCTTTGGGACTGGAACTTCAGAAGTCGCCACAGGACCTAAGAATCCGAAGAGGGAAGAAGCTGAGCCACCTGCAACGACGACACCACCGGTGAAGCCCTGCTGCAATGAACTCACCACTTTCCCAACGACAAGAGAAGATCTTCTGCTGGACGAGTCTTCTTCCTCTGAGCTGGTGGAACCAACCAGTTCGCCTCTTTTGCCTTCCAAAGACGTCTCTTGGTCGAATCACCCGTGCCAAGCACCCCGGCGGCCGGATAGCCAAGCTTCACCACTTTGACCGCGAATAAAAGGAACGCACCTTTTACCGATGAACTCCGCGGCTGGTTTCATCCCTGTGCAGTGCAACAACTCCACGTTTTCCTCCACGACGAGATCCTCTCTTCCCCTGGTCGAAACAACGAACTGCAACCACTGCCAGGAACAACTGCCACCGCTGGAGCTTCCTCTCTCTTTAAGGTACTGTGTCTTGCCTGGCCTCCCTTTCTTCGGTTTGCCCAAGGTGACCCTTAAATCCTTGGCTTTCCACTGGCTTGGCCCCAGACCTTCTAACTTTACCTTCTTGAATCGCCCCAACCTCTTCTGAACATTCTGCAAAGACTTTTAGTGCCTTTTAAACCGTGTGATCCTGAGCACATTTCGCTTTGCTCCATTTAAAGTGGGCCTGGCCTATGAACTTTTTCTCTACAGTATATATTGCCTTTATTCTATGACAAGACAGGAGGCTCGCAATATGCTTTATCTTTCTTTAATACTGCCATATCAGCATAATATATATTATATATATTATAGCATAATGCTCGCCTCCTTGTCTTTAATAGAATGAAGACTTTCCTGAGCTATTAGCGTGGGCAATCTTTATTCCCTTGCTGAGAACTCCTAAAAGTGTTGGGACCTGTTTTATTTCTATACTCTGCCTTTTTCTCTCCCTTTAACTGAACTATTGGAGTGCCATCAGGTTACGCGCTCACATCTGTTTTAACAAATCGTGGGGTTTTAACTCTGACTTGTCTGACAGTTATCAAGGGAGGTGTGTATACTTTACCTGACTGTGTTTTAACTTGCTTTTGATTTAGAGTGCTACTATATTGACTAAAGTGTGTCTTAAATAAATAATTATACACTTTTTATACAAAGCTCTGGTCAGTGTTTGTTTGCTCTACTGTGTTTTTAGCCCTATTGTGTATACTCTATATACTGCCTTACTCTTCTTGAGAGAAGTCTGACTGCTCAGCCACAGCTACCAGGTAAATCTGGGTGGTACAGACTGCTACCAATTTGGTTTACTGCTTGCTCCTGTAGTCTTAATCTTTTTGCAGTGTTCCCCAAGGGAACTGCACAGGATTCTGCCTAACAGTTTTCAGCACCTTATGCGTTCCCATCCACACACCTCCCTTGTGAGTGCATGGGCCAGAGGTTAGAATTGCCTTTGATAAGGGAGAGGGATGGATAAGGATGAAACTAGTGCAATAGTTCCAGAACCTTGTCAAAGGACACTGAGATATGTTCAATGCAGGGAAGTGGACTTATAAGGGGCATATGGTGACAACAGTAGGTGGACGGTTGTCTATAGATGCTAGAACACGATGAGTTGTACATTCACATACACTGGGCCTCATTCTGAGTAGGGCGGTAAGGGATACCGGGCACCGTTAAGGAGACTGGTGCCGGTAATCCCTTACCACCCTACTACGAGGTCCCTTAGCGGGTCCCTCCTTTAAAGCCTGGTCTGACCAGGCGTTATGGACAGGGCCTGTTACGGGACTTCAGAGCTAATAACGGTACCGCAATTTGCGGTACCGTTATTAGTGCCTTCCCCATTCCCATTGATCCCTATGGGGGCTCAAATGGGAAGGGGGAATGGATTTTTCAATGGGGACTTACCGGTCCCGCAAAGGTCGGACTACACCGGTAAATCCCCATTGAACCACACCAGTGCCAGACCAGTTATTGGAGGCAGTCATGGTGCAAATAGCGCCATGACTACCTCCAATCTTGGAATGAGGCCCACTGTGTTGAACCAGCTGGTTACAAAAAACAATACAATTGATGGGATCATACCACGTATTTGGTCAGATCATTACAGGGTGGACTTCTCAATAACACCCCAGGGGACAATGCCCAAAGCCAGGAATGAGCACAAAAGGATCCTCAATAGAAATGGCAACAAGATATCCATTGTAGAGTTGGCTCAGTGCGTGAATGTGATAATGACACAAACAGATGCCGAGTCCTGCGAAACCCTGGTCTCTGCATATAACACATCAGTTCAAGAACTGGTTGAGCAGGTAGCTCCTGCGAGGTGGAAACTAGTCAGGGCAAATACAAAGCATCAGAAATGGTTTACTCCACTATTGACTAGCTTAAAAAGATAGAAGAGAAAGTTAGAACTAAGATGGGTAAAACAGCCAACCACCGAGAACAAGGACAAGTGGAAGGAAGCATAATTATGGTACAAAAAAAACATCACATAATCCAATAAAAACTTCTATAACAAGCAAATAGCCAAAGCATCAAACTCTACAAGCAAGCTATTCGAAATTCTGAGGTCTTTAGAAAAACCCAAGGCAATATCGCCCCGTTTCAACCTTCCCAGGGTGACTGCCTAAAAGTACAGGAGGACTTCAATGCCAAGACCTTGAAGGCAAGAGAAACAATCAGGACCACACGTATCCCGTTGCACCCCCGAGAAAATCCCTGGATTAACTAACAAGAGCAGGTGGAGGCAGAAAGATTTGAATTTTCAACTATTACAACACGGGCATGATTACAGTTTTATCCACCATGAGACCCACATCCTGTGCCGAGAATTTCCTACCCCCGGGATTATCCTCGAACACAGAGCTTTTTTATACTCTTCCCTACACGTCTGGTAAATGCATCCTTTCGTGACTGCCCTATACCAGAATCTATTAAAATAGTTACAGTTACCCCGTTAGCCAAAAAGCCAGGCTTGGACCAAAGGGTCCCCAGTAACATGCAACCAATTACCAATTGTAACTTCTTATTGAAGATCCTAGATAAAGCCGCAACACCCTCCGGATCCGAGGGATCCCATCCTCCGTTCCGGACAAAAATCGAGCAGAATATGTAGGGGATTTCTTCCAATCCCTGCTCCCACAATTGGACAAAACCCATAGGCTGCGACCGCATCAAGAAGTGTAATCAGACCTCCCCCCAGATGTCATAACCAGGGTACACTTTTTCACCACAACGGAGGCCATCTCAGCAATCAGCCGCTCAAAAGATGAACTCTCCTTTCAGGGCTCACCCCTCCAGATCTATCAAGACCCCTCGCTCCTTACTCTCCAAAAGAGGAAATCTCTCCGGCCTCTAACTCTCTTCCTCCAGGAGCATCAGGTTCGATATAGATGGCTATTCACAATTGCCCTATTATTCTCATACAATGGCACCCTACGGAGAATTAACCATCTCGAAGATGCTAACAAAATCATGCATCCATCCTCACCCAAGAGGCTGCTCTATCGAACCCAAAGGCCACCAGTGATTCAGGGGCTGCTCCCTCCCCGAAGCCCAGGCGCTCCTCCTGGTCGAGGGTGCCCCGGAACAATAGAAGAAGATAATCAGGAGCCAGACTACATCCTGTGGAAATCCGCTTCACGCTTTCAACTTCTACCCAGCTCCGTCTTGAAGAAAACTACTGATCCTGACCCAGCTTAAGAATAACCACAAACATTTCAGTGGCCCCCACCCGCGGCTCATGCCCATTTCCAAGGTACATTCCACCTACAAGTCCTTGGAATCCCTCATTACTTTTACCTTTTCGATTGGCCCGGTTGGCCAGGGGATCGGCTGAACTCACAATGTCGGTCACCCCGCCAGTTAAAGTTACGGCCTCCCGTTGGAGGCTCGTGTTAAAACCCCAAGAGCAGGATGACACACTTTTAGCTCTCACTTGAGATGGCAGTTAACCCTCTTCCTGCCAACCTCTCCCCCCCCAGTGGCCGCAACGGGGAGGATTCTAGCCCAGGAGCATCAAAACCTAAAATTTCTCTCCCTCAATGTCAATGGGCTGAACTCCCCCGCCAAACTTAAGTCGATCCTGCAGAAACTTCAGGACAAAGATGCAGCAGTGGCCCTGCTTTAGGAGACTCACCTGTTGCCGGCAGACTTTGGGTGCCTCTGTGCCCGACCATACCCTCTCCAATTCTTCATCTCAGGAGGCTCAAAAAAGGGAGGTACTGCGATTCTTTTCAAGAGGTGCCTAAACCCCCAGGTCCTGGAATCAAAAACATGCCCGGAAGGCCGATTTGTACCAATCAAATGTCTATTGCTGGGAGACCTGTATACTTTTATTTCAGTATATGCCCCCAACTCTGGGCTAGCAGCTTTTTACGACTCGCTTGGCTCCTCCCTCTCTCACTTCATAGGAAGTCAAGTCATAATCGGGGGAGATTTCAATGGAGTACCAGACCCCGCAAAAGATAAATCTTACCCCCCCCCACCTCTGGGAATTTTGCTCAGGCGTCAGCCTCCTACACCTATTTAGATCCATGGAGGTAGTGGACTCATGGCGGGTGCTTCACCCCACCGAAAGAGACTACTCTTTCTACTCCTACGTTCACCGGACCTTCTCGAGGATTGACCTTCTCCTGACATCCCCCCAGACGCTCGCCTTTGCCAATGATGTATCCATCGGCCCAAGGATCCAATCTGATCACACCCCAGTAATCATGGAGATCCGGGCACACAAACCCAAGCCTAACGCTCTACGTAGATGGACTCTCTACGATCCAATTCTCAACGACATGTCCCTAAGAGACAGGACCGCAACGGCAATCAAAAACTTCCTCAATAAAAACCCAGTCACTGACACCTTCCCGGCGAACAACTGGGACGCCCTGAAGGCGGTGATTAGGGGAGATCTGATCGCACAGGGGGTGGCCTTCCACCGTAACAGGCGACAGGCCCGGCTGCTCCTTGAGGAGGAACTTAAAGCAGCGGAGGACACTCATAAAGAAAAAGACTGGACCCCTAGGACACAGCGAGCCATCAGCACTGCTAGACAGAAGCTAGAGGCCAACTACGCCGAACACACCACACATCTCATGGCCAAGGCCATACAATTCTATTATGTGAAGAACAATAAGGCAAAAAAGCTGCTTGTGGCTAAATTAGCCAAAACAAAACAGGCCAACACCATTGTCGGATTGCATGATTCACATGGAGTGATACAATATGCAGAACCGAAAAAAAAACAGCTAGCGCTGGACCCCTTAGCCCAAGTAATAACAGCCCCACCGCGGGACCAATCTAAACAGAAGAAATACCGGCAGGAAGCAGCCCTGCCCCGTCTACATGACTCGACCAGAGAGAGCCTGGAGGCGCCGATTACAGGTGAGGAGGTCGAGGAAGCCATTAAGTCCCTTAAACCACGAGCCCCGGGCCCAGACGGATTTTCCCCTAGGTTCTATAAAATATTCAAGCCCCAGCTGTTCCCCCCCTGGTGACACTCTTCAACTCCTTTAGGGAAACAGGGTCGGTGACCCCCTCAATGCAGGAATCCATCACCGTCCTCCTACCCAAACCAGGGAAGGACCCGAGGGAGCCGGCCTCCTATAGGCCAATAGCCCTGCTTAATATTGATACTAACCTATATTCCAAAATCCTTGCAAATCGCCTTTCACACATATTACCCGACATAATTCACCCCGACCAGGCTGGTTTCGTCCTGAACAGAGCAGCAGGAGACAACTTCCACAGAGCCCTGAACCTTGTCGACCTCACCTCCCAAAACTCCCAAGGGCTAGCACTGGTGGCCCTAGATGCCATCAAGGCATTCGACAGGGTGGACTGGTCGTTTATGAGCCTCACTTTAGAGGCCTTTGGGTTTGGCCCAGCGTTGCGGGCATGGTGCTGGCCAACTATAAATCGCCAAGGACCTTCCTGAGGCTCACTCTCCTCCACGATCCACCTGACTTGCGGAACCAGACAGGGCTGCCCCTTATGGCCACTGCTTTTTGCGCTTATCATGGAACCCTTCGCTCAGAAGATCAGGATGAATAGCCATATCAAGGGCCCCCAGATCGGTTCATCCCAGCACAAAATTGCCCTATACGCTGATGACGTGTTGCTCACGATCTCGGAGGCCTGCTCCTCACTAAAGCACGCTCTGACTGAAATATCCAGCTATGGGGAGGTTACCGGCTTCTCTGTCAACTTCACCAAATCGGTGGCCTTGGGCATTGGCCTCTCCCTGGAGGAGCGGGAGGCGCTGACCCTGATGAGCCCAATTCCATGGAAGAGGGGAGCCATCCCTTATCTGGGAGTCCACATTTCCACGAACCCGAAAGACATGTACCGAGCCAACTTTCCTCAGCTCTTTAGGGAATTGGAGGGGGATCTGAAGCGCTGGACGACCCTAGAAATCTCACTGATGGGACGCATAACAGCCTGTAAAATTAACTTACTTCTGAGATTCCTTTATGCTTGTTCTTCCCTCCCAGTGGCGATCCCAACCCCAGCCATCCGCGACTTGTAGAGGAAAATGCTCTCATTCATTTCGAGGGGCAAAAAGGCCAGGATCCCCCTAAAAACAATGCTAGGCAGCGCCAGACTGGGCGTGCTGGGGGTTCCCAATCTACAATTGTACAGGGTGGCAGCGCATTTGGCACATATTAGCGCGTGGCAGATAATCACAGACCGCCCCAGATGTGTGGAATTGGAGCAATCACGACTCCCGCTCCCCCTCCCGTTTCTCCCACATATCCCGCCTCCCCTCAGAGATCGATGGAAGGGGCTCCTGCTGTCAACTAAACACACCCTGAGCTCTGGGAATGGTCACTGAGACATAAGGGAATCCTGAGAGGACTGAGTCCCCTATCACCAATCTTTCACAACCTAGCCTTTTCACCTGGGGCAAACCCCCATAACTTACAAAATTGGATAGAGGGAGGGCTTGAAACCTTGGAACAGCTGTATGCGGGAGGCCTACCTCGCACATTCGAACAATGCAAGGAAACGTTCCGACTCCAGGAAAGAGACAGATTTATGTACATTCAACTATGCCACTGGTGCTCCCAGCCCCAAACCCTCCGGGGGCCTACGTGCCCACGCACCCCCCTTGAATTAACTCTTAAGGACCTCCCAGCCCGGGGCAGGATTTCCACCCTATATAGACGATTTCTAGAGGACTTCATGGTTTCAAAAACCCGATGTATGGCCCAGTGGGAGGCAGACCTGGGACGCCCTGTTGAGGACCAGGCCTGGGTGGACATATGGTCTTGAACACACCCCTCATCTACCTGCGTCACCAACAGGGAATGCGCACATAAGATCCCGCTCTGCTGGTACTATCCCCCCCTCAGGCTTCACCATATGAACCCCCTGGTTGATTGTGCCTGCTGGAGTGGGTGCGGCCAACTGGGCTCCTTTTTCCACATGTGGTGGACATGCCCAAAGATCCAACAATACTGGAAACTATGCTTAGCTACCATTGAACAGATTACTCTAATTGCGCTCCCGGTGGAGCCCGAGCCCATCCTGCTGGGGGTCCCGGTTCCCGGGATCTATCCGCGCTCTGGAAATAGAGCTAAACTGCTGACACAATGCCTCCTAGCGGGGAAAATAGTGCTCGCCCGCTACTAGAAAGCCCATGACGGCCCTCACATGTCCCAATGATGGGGGAAACTATGGGATATATTAATCGCGGAGAAGGTAACAGCAGCAACGGCCGGAGCCCTCCACCGCTTTCAGAACATTTGGGCCCCAGTGCTGGAGTATGGTCAGAGATTCCCCGCACTGACCTATAAGCCCATCAATACCCGGAGGGACCTGACGAACCGCGAAGTACTCTGAAAGGGAAACTTTGCTGACAGAGCCACAAGACGGGCACAAGGGGTCCCCGGATTGGGGGGGGAGGCGGCCGAGGATTTGGAGGGGATTGTTGAGAGTGCCTTATATGTCTTGTTTACGCTGTATATCTGTCATCCTGCCTTGATTTAAAAAAAACATATTTAATAAAAAGAAAATGAACCTTATCTCTATTAAGTCATTCCCCAACAAGATTCTGGCAGGCACATTGTCCTGAACCAGGACAGTAAGCTTGCTGTCTTGACATCAATCTGAATGGTGATTGGGGCTATAGGAGAAAGTTTTGGGGGGGCAGCTAACCTTGTGGTTCTCAGAGGGGCACCTACATAGAAGGCTGGCAATTAATGAGGACACTTCTCATAAATTTGTCAGTTTTCTGTGGGTTAGTAGCCAGTACTTCTGAGTACTGGTCCCAGGCCACAAGGGACACAAAGGAAATCTCTACAGGGGCACCAAAGGTGATTCCCGGAGAGGAGGGGAGGATAGTGGCCTCCACCTCGGGCATAGGGTAAAGGTAGGTCCGGATGACAGGTTGGACACCAAGTGTCTCTTACACTTGATATCACCCTTCTTGTGGTCCAAGGCCCCACACTCCTACCAGATGCCAGGAATGCGAGGAACTGAATTGGATCCACCGGGAGCCTGCTTTGCAGCAGGAGCACAACTACTCTTACTCCCAACCCCATGGGACGTATCCCCACTAGAGTATTGGACCTTAGAGGGAGAGTGTTTAGGTTTATTCAAATGTGGCTGCTTCTTGGACTCCTCAGCCTTCTGAGAGGTCCCTTTTTCTCTGTCGTTGTCCTTCCCACTGGGATCCTTAGGAGATGCCATGTGGGAGACCCACTTGTCAGCCAACTTGGCCAATTTAAAGGGGTCCAAGATATTCTGGTCAGCAATGTACTGATGCAGCTCTGGTGAACAAGCCTCAGAAAACTGTTACAAAAAATAGGAGGTGAGAAAATTCAACAAAAGACTTCACTTTGTAACCATCCCATAATATTAATATGTGCAGCACTCACCCAATCAACCCAAGATATATTCTCTCTCTTCTTATAATCCCTGAACCGCTTAAGGTTGGCAATCAAAGCAGCTTTCATATACTCATACTGGCCTCTTTCTTCCACACTCACTTTCAGAATTCAGTCATAACCAGTCTGAAGTACTCTACTCAATAAACACTTAGCCCAATCTCTATGGTCAACATCATGGATACCACAAGCCATCTCCAATTGTTCTATCCATTGGAAGATATTGGACCCTCCACATACACACCAACCAAACCTTTCATAAACTTGGTAGCAGGAGACCTGACACTCTAAACTGGTTTGGCTGAAGTCTCCACCCAGGCTTTCTCTAGCTGGAGTCTTTGACTTTCTGTGTCTCTGTCTTTGAATTCAAGATATTTTTGTTTCAGTATAACTTGTTGTGCCAACTCCCCTTTCTTCAACTCAGCTTCAGTCTCTAACTCTTTGTATTCAAAGGCTAGTTTCATCCTCAATAACTCAAGTTACAGGGTATCCCCCTGAGAAACAATGCTGAGTTTTGGAAATAGGAGTGACAGGAGAGGTGGCAATCCCATTGGTAGCAACTGTGACTTCACCATGGGCAAGCTCTCCATCAGAGCCCTCCCCACTGTCATCATGTGTATCGCAATCTGCCTGGAAATCAACAAGGGCAGCTATAAGTTCTGCCCTAGACTTATCCTCAAAATCTATTCCTCTCAATTCACAAGCACCCCGGTGAGCTCATCCTAGTCAATTTATCATTTGCAATAGTTTCCATTATTTGTGGTGTAGTTATACCAGTGTACACCACTAAAACCCTAAATTAGTAAAAGTGTGGATATTTTGTAGTAGCACGGTTAAACACTGAGTCTTAAAACCAGTGATCTCACCGCTGTACCACCAGTGAAAAGACTGGAGGGGGTATTTGTACTTCTGCCTTCTATACGGTTGGGACAGAGGCACTGAACACTCCAGCCAAGGCTCTGAAATGCTAACGGTGGACGAGCAGCCAGGCTTATGCTCTCAGGAGTCGATGCAGGCTGGTTCTTAAGTAAATCGAGTCCCAAATCCCCCACAAAGGAATGTCCACAAATTGTTATGTGATAACATTGTTCTTTACTACGATCAATTTTTACATAAATAAGGTTAAGATAGACATATACATATACATATGAATAATTCAGTGAAAAAACTTTGTTAAAGGGACATTATGGTTACAAGTAAAATCGAAAAAAACCTCAAATTCGACAGTTATGGTAAGCTAAGCAACCATAACTCGCGCCACCACCGTGCACTGCTAAGACTAATACCCAGGACATCAAAGATGACATCACAAATATCATTGATGACATCACTGATGACATCACATGTGCATTTACTTTTCATACAAGGGGTTGTGAATGTAATGTTGGCAAAAAAGTATCAGGGATTATCGGGAGATGTGTAATAAACTACATACTTCATCACACAATGTAGTGTTCTAAAGAAAATTCCATTGCAGAGTTCTTTCTAGTGCAGGAACCTACTCACACAGAAATGTAGGTATTGGCTGCAGCATACACCACAAAGGTGCTATATTTGTAATTTCCAAAGTTATATAATAAAACGGTGAATGCTCCTGTATCAGACCTTTCCGGTCTGTGAAACATGTACTAAGTAGCTAATAATGCATCACTTACTACATATTTCTACTAATACACACAAAACATAAATAGACTACAATGCATACAAATATGGGGCTTATATATGGAGAGTAAAGTAAGTAAACGAGAGGCAGTATCATTAGCAACTGTGTATAATCTACATGATTGTATTCACTCACAAAAATGATTGCAGTGTTTCAGGCCTGCTTCTTTCCCTATATATGTACATCATAAGATGCGATTAAATTCTAAGGAAAGTAGTGTAAGAACATGTGAGAATAGCAATATCTATAAATGTAATACCTTTTGAAAGTTAAGTTTCTGACTGTCACTAAATAGACCCACCTCGCCTAGATATGGCAGTGAACAAAAAAGAAGGGGCTAGACATGTGATGCCATCAGTGATGTCATCAATGATATTTGTGTTGTCATCTTTGATGTCCTGGGTGTTAGTCTTAGCAGTGCACAGTGGTGGCGCGAGTTATGGTTGCTTAGCTTACCATAACTGTCAAATTTCAGGGGTTTTTCAATTTTACTTGTAAACATAACGTCCTTTTAACAACATATTTTTACTGAATTTCATAGGTTTTTATTAGTGCAACTTAACCATAACGTCCCTTTAACAAAGTGTTTTCATTGAATTTCATAAGTTTTTATTAGTCCAACTTAACCATAACGTTCCTTTAACCGAGTGTTTTGAGTGAATTTCATGGGTTTTTACCAGTGCATGCTATTTTCCTACAACTTACTAATATCATACTTACCGAATATAACAATATTTGTGTCCAATTTACAAAGTGTCACCTTAAAACTCTGCCTGCCATTTCCAACCTTCTAGAAGCATTTTTAAGACTTCTATACACGTTTTGCAACAAGTTCAACCTGTTTTGCATCTGTAGACATCTACAAACATCTGACTTCATTGCTGACCTTCCAGACAGTGCCACATGAGCATACGCTGGCGACGGCATGATGACGCGTCCGAGAACCCGTCCGCACTGCACGTCTTTCGCTGACAGTTCGGAACTGCATTTTCTACTGATCTAGGAACTTTCAACTTCGAAATTTCCCTAGCGTCCCCCCTACACCTTGTCGTACTCATTATCCATTACCAATCTAGTACACAGTACATACTTGGAAGAATTTTATCAAAACTGCTATTTATCTTAAAAATGGCATCAGTTATTGCCATCCCTCCTCCCCAAAAACCACCACCACCAGCTGGAGGACCTTCACAACAAAAAAAGTGCAGTACTTTCAAAGAAAATGAAGAGGACCAAGAAGATGAGGTAGAGGAAGTGCCTACTTCCAGCACCAAGATCGAATCATGGGTGTGCCAGTTCATTGCTACTGTTGGGAGTGTACCAAAGGCTAAAGCTACCAAAGTGAGATGCACTGAGTGCAATTTTTAACTCAGTCGCAGACTACCTGGACAGTACTCCTATGGGACCACCTCCATGCACCGCCACACCAAATCCAATGACTGCAATGCTCTTAGAAAGGTTATTCCTTTCTCAGCAAGTAGTAAGCTGTCTTCCTCCACCTCATCTTCCTCAACAAATACTGTAACCATACAGCCTGATGTCTACGGGCATTGATGCGTTATAAATAAATAAATAAGGAGGGCTCCGGACCATTATCGTCCATTGCAGCCCCTGAAATGGTGGATAAAGGCCATTAGCACCCCTGGTTCCCAAAGCGGGAATACAGGGTGCAAAAACATAGATTTTTCTTCCTATAGCAGGAAGCTTGTGGCGTCCGGCTGTAAGAAGGAAGGATTATTCTTCCTACAGCGAGACGCCTGCGGCGTCCCGCTGTAGGAAGGAAAATCCTTTTCCAAGACAGCCAACATGGAAAGTGAAGGCAGGGCTCCATACACAGCCCCTTTTCCCTTGCCATGGCAGCCCGCAAAACCCTATGAACATATTACCTCAAGCACTTTTTTTCCCTTTCAAACCTATCCCACCTTCTAATGACTTTACCACATAGCCGGTCCCAGGTAGACATAGCCGCTTTAACACCATTTTTCATCCCTAGCGGTCATGGCCAGTAGCCAGATTGTCTGTGTCATAACCTTATGCCATGACCCAGACAATCTGGCTGCTGCCCACGGCCACAGGCTATACCTCAGTCACCAAAGGTATATGACTATTTTCTGTACCTACATTATTACACTTGTCAAAAAAATAAAACCCAGGCACATTTGCAAAACCATGCTTTAATGTCCATGCCAATGCTCCTCATGAGTTTGCTCGAAATTCGCACATGTTTTATTTTTTTAAAAGTGTCAAAATGTATGTACATACATTCAGTCTTTATACATACATTGAAAGTTCGGTCTATAATCTTTCTCAAAACTTTTGTCCACATTCGTCAAATAGCATCAAAGTTATAAGCCATCAAAAAATGTTGAGACCCCCCCTCTAATTTCGTCCCCTCTTGAGAAAATCCCACCAAACTTTAGAAAACCATTTATATCTAGATCCAAAATCGTTTTGCCAAATGTTGTACAGATTCGTCAAATGACACCACATTTATATGCCTTTAAAATATTTTGGGACCCCCCATCTAATTTTGCCCCCTCTTGACAGAATCCCCAAAAATTTAGCAAAACCATTCAAGATTAGTTCTAGAATAAAATTGCAAAATTACATGCAGTTTCATTGAGTGGCACAAAAGTTATAAGCCATCCAAAAACTGCTGTAATGCAGAAATAGTTACAGATGTCCTAGGACATCTGAAGTGTCCGCGAACACCACAGGACTGTCCCAGGACATCCAGAGTGTTTGCGGACTTTCGGGGGGTGAAACAACCTGTTTTTTGGCTTCTTATGGCCATATCCAATCCAATCCTCATCCCCACCTCATCCCCAGAGATTGTTTGTCGAGTTTGACAAGTGAAATGCTGCTTTCTAAAAAAAAGTTTTCACTGTGCTGTTCGCGGACCCCAAAAAAGTCCATGAATCCAAGATGGTGGGCGTTTCAGGAAAACAGACGCATTTCACGTTTTCTCACCATCCAATTATCGGTCGCGTCCTGGTGTCCGCAGACCATGCAAAAGTCAGCAAATTTTTCTGGCCAATGAGAAGCCAGTCCGCGGACAGTGCAGCCAATCAGAGGCCAGTCCGCAGACCGAACAGGGAAGTGAGTCTGCGGAGCATACATAGATCTCACACATTTTATTGTCTTACGTTTTGGTCATTTAAAAAAAACTACTGACGGATTTACACCAAATTAACAAAAGCATGCTTTTGGGACCAAGCCGCCGCTTCTACCGCAAATCTGGTGTAAATCCGTCCAGCAGTATGGGCTGTAGGCGTGAGCAAAGTTTTTTCCCATTATGTCTATGGGAAAAAAAGAAATTTTGGGACCCCCCCTATAACTTTGCCCCCCCTGGACTAAAACTCACCAAACTTTGCAAATAAATTCAGAGTGGGCCATATACTTTTGATTTGTCCAGGGGGAGCAAAGTTATAAGCAGCCAAAAAAGTGCTCTTCCTGTGGGATTAGCAACTTAACCATAACTACACAGCCACTATTGTGGCTGTGTAATAACACTTTATACTCAGGCAGTTCTATTTAAATGATGGCAAATATATAAACTCTATATGGTACCACACTAGACATAAATTCAGTAAAAATGCACCAATTGATGACAGCTTTAAACAGACATGTGAATTCTAAAGTAAGGTGTACTTTCATAGATCAAGGAGAAAAGGCAGGTTAGTTTCAGAACAAATTAGGGGTGCAAGGGTGTAACCCCATCTATGGGTGCCATAAGGGTATCCAATGGGTGTTGTTCATCAAAAGGAAAACATGAAGAGCTGCACTGCCAGAGGGCCAGGTTGGACCTCAGTGACAGAAAACATAAGGAAAACACACACAGAGAAGAGGTAGGACAAGGACTAGGAGGCCCTGTCCCTCCATAAGGCATTTCCAGCATCACATCACAGTGAGCGTTGCTCCCAGTCCATTGGCACTTGCATCTGTGGTGATGTACGTTTCCCATGCTGGATTGAACGGCTTCAAGCATGGGGCATTGACTATTCTCATGTTGACTTTGTGAAAGGCAGTCTTTTGTTCCTGGCTCCACTCATACTCTTCCCCTTTCCTCAGCAATTCTCTAAAATGGGCAGTCGTCTCTGAGAACCTTGGTATGAATTTTGCATAGCACTCAGCTAGTCCCAAAAAGGATCGCAGCTCGTCTTTTGACTTCGGGGCTGGGACCTTGACTATGCCTTGCAAGAGCTCCTCCTTGGGACTGACTCCTTCCCTTGAGATCCTGTATCCCAGATATTCCACTTCCTTGGCTTTTATTACACAATTTTCATATCTCAGGTGCACTCCAGCTCCTTGCAGCTTCTCTAATACTTTCCTCAACACTTTGTCATGAGTTTCAGCATCTTCTGCGTAGATGAGAATGTCATTTTGAAAGTATGACACATTCCCAACATTGCACAGCAGGGAGTCCATCATGCTTTGGAATGCTGAGGCAGCTAATGACAACCCAAACGGCATCCGAGTATATTGATATGTGTCAAAGGGCGTGATATAGGCTGTGAGCAGTCTGGACTCTTTGTGCAGGCTTATCTGTTAGTATGCATCACGCATATCCAATTTCAAAAATAACTTTGCTTCCTTCATTGTAATGATACGTTTGTTGATGCTGGGTAGAGGGTAGCTGTCAGTTATCACCTCCATGTTAAGCTGCGCAAGTTGATACACACTCTTATGTCATTTGTCTGTTGCTTTTTGATAAGTGCCACCGGATTCAGCTACTCAGAGAATTCCACCATCTCAATGGTACCTTCCTTGACCATATTTTCTAGTTGGGCCTGTAAGACACTCCTTGCGGTTGCAGGCACCGGCCTCACAATTTTGTGGACATAGTTTTTTACCTGGTTCCTGGTCCCTGGTTCCTTGGAAAAAAGGGCAGGAAAGTGCTCCTTTGACACTGACACTCCTCTTGACCGAAAGCACTTGATCATCAGTCCTGGGATCCAGGCTTATATTTAGCTTGTGCTGGTCATCCCACCCCAACACTGCTGGACCCTCTTCCGAGAAGTAAACTTTGGTCATGTCTATCTGCCTTTGAATTCTATTTTCGCGTGAATGTAGCCCAACAGATCGACTGACGCTACGCTGAAAACCTTTTGTTTATGTTAAGTTCTTCTGACTTCCACCGTCTGATGTCCCATCATGTTCTTAAATGTCTGGAAGGGCAGGATTGTTAAGTCGGAGCCCGAGTCGGTCATTACTCAGGTCGTGTTGCCGTCCACTTTTATTACCCAATGCGGTTTCTCCATTCTTACTCCTGAACAGTTCACCATGATGAGAGTCGGCCTGTCATCATCACTCTCATCATCCTCACTTGCGCATCCATCACCCTCGATATATGTGACTTTCCTTCCGCTCCATCTGCAGGCTATGGCGATATGGCTGAACCTCCTGTAGGTTGAGCATTCTTATGGGCTGGCCAGCCCCCTAAGGGGGCGCTAGAGAGACAGCCAGCATATCGGGCCACCGGGTATCTAGCACCTCTTCTCTATCGGAGGAGGAAGGGGTGCCCCAGGGGCCAGCCACAGCCGGCTTTAACACCAGGGGTTGTGGCACCACTACACCAGCAGGGCCCACAGGACTGGGGGGCTTGGAAAAAGGGTTAGCAGCCTCAACATGTCTATAGAGGTACCCACACCCCAGCAGCCAGATGCGCTGTCAGGGACAAAAGGTCCTACAGAGATGAAGAGATGTGGGCCTGAGGTGGGTGCTACCCCCCTAGTGACCATCGTGCCTTTACTGTCTGGCAGGTCCACCTTAGCATGGCATATTCCCAGGCAAGTGAAAGAGCGGATTTGGGAAAGGGAATATTTTAACATGTTCTTATTGTTTGAGACAGCAGGTCCAGACATTACGGTTAGCAAAAAATAGTACAAGAAGAGGCAGAAAAGAAATAGGGTGACGAGAACATAGTAAACTGGCACAAGGAATTAACTTTGTTAGCAGCAATATTGATGGAGAAATAATCAGAGCAGGGGCCAGCTTTACGGAAGAACAGGGACACTATTGTCAACGAGCAAAGGAAGTATGGTTTCACGGGGTGGATAGATTACAACAGGGATTTTAGATCCAAGATGGCAATGGTTCCGGATATGACTTGGGACCAGAAGGACATGCACCATCCTAAAGGGACACCCGAAAGGAGGGATGGTGAGTATATTGGACCGGAATGGGTGGGGGAATTTTTATGGGAGTGCTGACCTGGCAGTCAGAGACCAGAGGTGGGCCGTTCTCATAAGAACGGAAACATGAGTGATCCATACAAAGGTTATGGGAGTGACTGACCTGGCAGTTGGATATCAGGGGAGGGCCGTTCTCGCTGGAATGGAAACGAGAGTGATCCCTACAAAGGTTATGGGTGTGAACAGCCTGGCAGTCTTGATACCAGGGGAGGGCCATTCCCGCTGGAACAGAGCCAGAAGTGATCCATACAAAAGGTTATCGGACTGACTGACCTGGCAGTCTGCTACCAGAGGCTCTCCAGGAAGGGATTTGTTTTAACATACAGCAAACGTTTTTACTCGTGGTTGTGGCTCGCAGCTCTGAAATGGGCAGGATGTGCTAAGGAGACATTGGGAGTTTAGATGCATGTAGATAAGGTGTGAAGTTTTGCAGGCATTGGGTGCAGCAAAGGAGCCACCCCCAAAGCGTGGCTGAGTTACTGGGCGGTCCCAGCCATGGAGGAGCTTTGGCACTGTGGTTTCAGCCCTGGGCGGTTTCCCGATGGCTGCATTCGAGCCAGGTTTGGCCGACGGGCCCTGAGTCCCTTATGTACAGTTGAGAGTCCTTGTCAACAAGATTCAGTGGTCCCGGAATATTACTGCGTGGCAGTTTATAACCAGAGGCGGACGTCCGCTACTCTGCAAACCCGGATATGATAAATGTCACCCGGGGACAATAAAACATATTGCAATCCCAGCAAAACCAAAAGGGCTACCTTAGAAGTCTGAGGAGATTGCATTTCTTAGTGGCTGGGACCGCCCCATATTGTGTTTCCAAAATATTACAAATTGTCCTTGTGATCATTATGAAGATTGTAACCAATGCATCTAGGTCTTAGACTCTGGGAGAAAGAGGGGCCATAGCGGGGGATGGCCCAGCAAAGGGTTGGCCAGCCCCCAAAGGGGGCGCTAGAGGGATGGACTGCATAGCGGGCTGCCCTTCTGGGAACCCCTCACCCAGGGGTTATCTAGCACCTCTTCTCCCTCAGAGGTGGAAGGGGCGTCCCTGGACCCAGCCACACCCGGCTTTGGGCTCCAGGGAGCAGTTATAAGGTAGGGGCTGCAGGGCTCTTCCACTTTGTTGCAGCCCCCACCCGAAGTCCCACCCACCCTCTCCCTTCTTTTGGCACCCAACAGCAATCTCAGAACCAGGTAGCATAGATTGAGCAAATTGCGTAATTTATAAGAAATATATGAATTTGATGATAACATTTTAATTTTCAGCAGCTTGCGGAATTGTGTAAAATAACAAGCATGGTTGTTCATAAAATTGTATAATTATATTGCTAACTTTTCTTTTTTTTGTCACAGGCAGAGTTACAGGGCGGTCCTAGCCGGGGAGGAGCGTTGACGCTTCAGTTTTAGCCGTGGGCAGTTGACGATGGGCATACTCAAGCCAGGTTCGAGCGACTGGCACTGAGTCCCTTGTGGACAGTTGAGAATACTCGTCAACGAAATACAGATGTCCCGGAATATTAGTGCGTGACAGTTTTTAACCAGAGGCGGACTTCCGCTACTCTGCAAAACCGGATTTGACAAGTGCCACCCGGGGACAATAAAACGTATTGCAAGCCCGGCAAAACCAAAAGGGTTACCTTAGAAGTCTAAGGAGATTGTGTTACTTAGTAGGTGGGACCGCCCCAAATTGTGTATGACTCCAATAAAATGTGATCTTGTGTTTCCAAAATATATACAAATTGTCCTTGTGAATACTATGAAGAATGTAACCATTGCATCTATGTCTTATACCCTGGGGAAAGCGGGGGGCATAGTGGGGGATAGCCCTGCTATGCTTCTCGCAGGGCAGTCTTTGTCATTTGCAAGGTGGCGCCAACATGTCTTGTGCTGGTATATCTGTGACACTTCAGAGGCTGTCCCTTTTTCACCCCCCTTTCGTCAGGAACTTCCCTCCTGGGCTTGTCATGCTGCCCCTTCCATTGCAGTTCCTGAAATTTCCTTTTGCCTGCACAAGGTTTTTTTCCTCCACTCGGACAATCTGAACAGCTTTGTCTGAGTTCAGCTCTTTCTCTAAAATGAATTTGTCTTGAGCCTTTCTGCAGTTGGTATGCACCACAAGCAAATAGCATATCATGTTCTCTCACTGTGCCGCCAACGTTATCATTCGGGTGATGTAATCATCCACCGGTTCACCATTCTCCTGCTGTAGAATTTCAACCTGTGCAACAATATGTTCTCTTTGTTAGAAAATCTCTTAACAATGTGAAGAAATGCTAGGGGGAGGCATCGATCCCTGCATGTTGGCGTCATCGAAGTTCCTCCTTGGTCTTCGTCGCCAATTATGTATTGTATTGTATTTATATTTGTATTGCGCTCCAAGCCCATAGGCATCTGGGCGCATTTCTTACAAGGCATTTACATTGTTACACAAAGCATGATAGGACATATATAATTTACAGTCAGCCAGTCAACAGGTTAGGTAATTTACCGTATTGGTTAGACTAGACAGGGTATATACATTTGGTATAGATTTGAGAATTTGCAGAGTGCAGTAAGTGCAGAAATGTACACGATACAGTATGTACAAAGGAGATCAGGAATACAAACATATGCCTCCTGATTTTACTAATGTCACGCTCACCTGATCTCCACGGAGGCGTAGCTCGTGGCTGAAGGCTGCTGTCTGCACTGGTATTGCACTGCTTCTAAGGGTGCGGTTTAACTCGCCTTGCAAGTAGTTCCAGGCAAATAGTCCCTTAGCCATATCCTGCCACTTCAGGTAAAGTAGTCCCACAGCCACACCCTGTACAGGAAGGCTCAGCCTCACTAAGCCGAGAATATAGTTCCATGAGTTCAACACCTACTATGAGCCTGGCGCCAGGAGATTCTAGGGTACTCCTTAGGGGCTTGATAAGCCCTTAAGGATGCCAGTGTCAAGGGTGCCCTCACCAGTTTCAAGGGTTTGGGAGCATGCACCATGACAGCACTCCCCCCCAAAGCCCCTCTAATGGCGGGTTCACCCATTGGTCCTGGTTTGTTCGAGTGATTGCAGTGGAACTTTCTTAGCAACCGTGGAGCATGCACGTGTTCGCTAGGTTCCCACGATCTTTCATGTGGTCCATATCCTTTCCAGTCTATTAAGTAAGATAGTTTTGATTTGGTGATTTTTGAGTCCAGGATCTCTTTGACCTCAAATTCAGGTTCTCCATTGACTGTGATTGGTTTTGGTGGTTTCAAAACTCGTTTCCCAGGTTGCACCGGTTTCAAAAGTGAGACATGAAACACAGGATGAATCTTCATGTGTGGGGGTAAGTCCAATTTCATAGCTACCGGATTGATTATGGCCTTAATGGTGTATGGACCTAAATATCTAGGATTGAAGGTACGAGTTCCTTTCACTGGTATGTGTTTTGATAACAACCAGACTTCATCCCCAACCTGGTATCTTGGAGCTTCACTTCTATGCACATCAGCCGATTTCTTGTATCTGTCCTTAGCTTGTTTTAGATGGTCTGTCGCTTGCTTAAAGGCTTGAGTGATGGTAGAAGGCAAGCTTCTCACTGCGGGCATTTCCAGAACTTGAGGCGGGTCAAGATTGGAAGTTCGTGGGCGTAACCCCTATATTGTATAGAAAGGACTCTGACCAGTGCTGGAATGTAGGGAGTTGTTGTAGGCATATTTGGTGATCCATAAAACATCCTTCCAGCTGCCTTCCGTTTGATGCAGCATACACCTAAGATATTGCTCTAAGGTCTGGTTGGTCCTCTCAGTCTGACCATCAGTTTGGTGATGGTGACTGGTGGAAAGTCTTACGTCAATTTGAGCTAATCCACAACATTTCTTCCAGAAACGTGAGATAAACTGGCTGCCTCGGTCTGAGATTAGGATGGAAGGGAATCTGTGTATTCGGACTATCTGTTCCAGAAATTCTCTAGCCAGGATCGAAGCTGAAGGCAACCCTTTCAGTGGGATGAAATGGGCCATTTTAGAGAACAAATCCACCACCACTAGAATTGTGTTGAATCCGTTACAAGGAGGAAGGTCTGTTATTAAATCAAGACACAGGGTATGCCATGGTGTAGGTGGAATATCACCTGGCTGTAGCAGGCCAGGTGATTTCTTTTTTTGGGTCTTGTTTTGAGCACAAACTCTGCAGGACAATACAAACTGCTTGATGTCTTTACGC
Organism: Ambystoma mexicanum; assembly: GCF_040938575.1. Classification (NCBI taxonomy): domain Eukaryota; kingdom Metazoa; phylum Chordata; class Amphibia; order Caudata; family Ambystomatidae; genus Ambystoma; species Ambystoma mexicanum. Next base: position 687,760,025 of record NC_090939.1, read on the forward strand.
CATGTGGACCACCAAAAGTGTTGTTTGATCTTGGCCTCAGTCTTGGCGATTCCAGGATGACCTTCTACTAATGATTCGTGGTAATTGGAGATATCCTTTTCTTGAAGTTCCCTGCTTGGCAGATAGAGAAGTCCTCGAAAATATGGTAACTGTTCTGAGATGGAGTGCTGCGCACTTCTGGGTTTTGGAATCAATGAGATGTGTGATTTCTTCTTGAATGTCATCTAATGTTAGAGACATTGTAATGCCAAGAATCTTCTCACCAGGAATGATGGGGACTGGGTAGGGGTTGGTGAATTCTTCATCTACCCCTATACGGGACAATGCATCCACCTTGCCATTTCGACAACCATGTCGGTAAGTAATTACAAAGTCAAATTCAGCAAAAAATAATGCCCAGCGGAGTTGGAGAGAAGATTGAGCTTTCGCCAGCTTCAGGTACTGTAGATTGCGGTGGTCAGTGATTACTCTGATCGTGTGCCTTGCTCCTAAGAGATAATGGCGCCAAGCTTTGAAGGCCACCTTGATGGCCAACAGTTCTTTGTCCGTAATAGCATAATTCAACTCGGGAGCCATACAATTCAGTGACCAAAAGGCTACCAGCTGAAGTTGACCAGTTTTGGGGTTTCTTTGTGAGAGGACCGCTCCCATTGCCAGGCTGGAAGCATCCGTCTCCACCACGTACGGTAGATCTGGACGAGGGTGCTTCAGAATTGGAGCTGATATGAATTTTTGTTTTAACTCCAGGAAGGTCAGCCTCTTCAGTCCATAGGAAACGTTTGTTCTTGCGCAGCAAGGTGATGATGGCATGCACTAGGTGCAAAAAACCTGGAATGAAACGACGATAGAAGTTTGCAAATCCGAGCATGCTCTGAACTCCTTTAATTGGGGTTGGAGACGGCCAATTGAGAATGGCATTGACCTTTCGTGAGTCCATGCGCACACCGTGAGGAGTTAGGACAAATCCAAGGAACTCGACCTCAGTCACATGGAAAAAACATTTTTCCAGCTCAGCAAATAGTCTGTGTTGTTGAAGTTTGTCCAAAACTGCACAGACATGTTTCACATGTTCTTGTTCTGAACGGGAGTATACCAGAATGTTGTCTATGTATACTACGACACACACATCGATCAATTCGCGCAAAACGTCGTTCATGAAATACTGGAACACCGCTGGGGCGTTACAAAGGCCAAAAGGCATCACCTGGTATTCAAATAGCCTGTATTTGGTGCGGAAGGCGGTCTTCCATTTGTCCACTTTCTTAATTCGTACCAGGTGGTATGCTCTGCAGAGGTCTAACTTGGTGTAAATCTGGCATCTTTAACTTGGTCCAATAGTTTGGGAATCAGAGGTAACGGGTAACGTTTTTTTACAGTGACTTGATTCAATGCGCAGTAATCGATGCAAGTCCTAAGGTCACTTTCCTTTTTAGGCACGAAGAATAAAGGTGAGGCCGCCGGGGATTGGACATACGAATGAAACCATTAGCCATTTACTGGTCTAGATACTTTTTTAAATGCAGGTTCTCAGGTTCTGTGAGTGCATAGATTTGACCGCACGGAATCTGTGCACCTGGTATAAGGTCGATCTGGCAGTCATAAGATCTATGGGGGGCAGCGTATTGGCTTCATCCTTCTGGAATACATCCTGATAGTCTTGATATACCGGAGGTAGTGGGTTTGTTAGGCTCATGATTGTTGCCGCTCCTGTGACCAAAAGTTCTTTAGTTTGATAACAAGTTTGAGCACATTCAACTGAGAAGGTCAGCCTCTTAGCACGCCAGTCGATGCAAGGATTGTGTGATTCTAGTAATGGCATTCCCAAAATTATTTGAAATTGTGGAGCCTTGATTATATCAAACACGATGGCTTCCTGATGTCCGTCTTGGCACAAAAGTGTCATCTCTGTCATAGAGTGCGTTACTGGGCCCGAAGCGATTTCAGTTCCGTCGACAGTGGTGACTAAGTCTGTTGTTGCCTTTTCGCAAAGGGGAAGATTCATCCTTGAAGCCAGTTCTTGACCCATATAATTTCCAATGGCTCCGCTATCGATATATGCTCTGACTCGATCAGGGGGGACGGAGACGTGCCCCCCCGACTAACAGACCCTGGGGCAATTGAATTGCCCCAGCCAGTACGTCCACAATATGATGGTTTGTACTGGTTCTGTTCAGAATTTAAGACTAGTAAAGTCAATGATGACTTTACATGCCCTGGGAGACAGTAGTCAGTCCCAGGGTATGGAGTCTCTACTAGGGGGTCACTATGACACCCCTGTGTCACTGCACTGAGGGTGCTGTGTAACACACATCACAAAAACACATGAAGCCCTATGGAGTAAAAGACCCCATAGCCCATTAAACACATCTAGATTCAAAGAAACACACTCAAATCATGCCCAAGAGTGAGGGTAAAAGAGTCTCACTCTTGGCAGGAGAAAAAAATAAACCCCAAAAATCCAGCAAAGCTGCTGGGGGACTCACTAGGTTAGGAAATTCAGCCTAAACAGAGAATTCTCCCTAACACCTGCAACGTCGAAACAAGATATTAGCCAACTGAATGGAGCCGGATTGGCTCCACCACTTTCCGATTGCCTTCTCTTCTTCTGGCTCACCTTGGTTTTTAAAAGGTGGGCTCTCCGTCCTGCACTCTCTGGCAGGGGCGCGGTATGTACAGTCTTTCCCCATGATCAAGTTACTTCACTGATCCGATGGAGGTTGCTGCTGATTTTGGAAGCAGGTAAGTCTCTATACCAATGCTTTCTTGGAATACATGCTTAAAGTCTCTGTCGCCCAAGTTTTTAACTAGCGTTTTGTTCTTTTCTTTTAGGCGTATTGTCGAGCGGTTTCAGGATGATGGATTGACTCTCCTTGCAATGTTAAGCAGGTTTCTTGCAGGTGAGTATAGCGCTACGCGAGGCGCGCCAAATGTTTGATTAGCCTTTCTTGCTGTGCGTGACTAACCCGCTGTGTCTTTTCTATTCAGCAGGTGCGGTGCGATTCCAGGAAAATGATGGAAGGACCGCTCGATGAAGTTCCTGGAAGATGCCGGCCCAGGTGAGGGTGGATGCTCATGCGGTACCTTCTTTTCTGCTTCTTCTCTGCAGATGCGGCGGTCTGGGAAATATCGGAAGGCAAGGCCGGAATGTTCGATTGCAGGTAAGGCCTTCGTCACTTAATAACTCCTGTTCTTCTCTTTTCCATTCACAGGTGCTGATGGATAGAAAACTCTGGACAGGCGTGGCTGAAGAAGAGCTGACCAGATATGGTGAGCGTTACTCTGCAGGAGTGCAGAATAACGCGAAGCGTGTTCTGTTTGCAGGGTGCGGTTTAAATCGCCTTGCAAGTAGTTCCAGGCAAATAGTCCCTTAGCCGTATCCTGCCACTTCAGGTAAAGTAGTCCCACAGCCACACCCTGTACAGGAAGGCTCAGCCTCACTAAGCCGAGAATATAGTTCCATGAGTTCAACACCTACTATGAGCCTGGCGCCAGCGGCGCCAGGACTGAGTCCAGGAGATTCTAGGCTACTCCTTAGGGGCTTGATAAGCCCTTAAGGATGCCAGTGTCAAGGGTGCCCTCACCAGTTTCAAGGGTTTGGGAGCATGCACCATGACAAGTAACTTGAAATTAGGTATTTTAAGGCAGTGTGCTTGTGCTGATCTCATAGGACGGTCAGAGTTATTGCGCACAAAGTCTTTGGTTATGTAGCTTGGTGGTTGGTTGGCAAGAGCTTTGTGGGTGATAGAAAGAGTTTTGAAGGCGATCCTTTGTTTGATCAAGAGCCAATTTAAGTTGCGTCTTACCTCTGAGATATGTTGGGATCTGGGGATGTTAAGAGCGGCCCTGATGGCATTGTTTTGCAGGACTTGCAATTTTTTCAGATTTTGTTGGCTGGTTCCGATGTAGAGTGCGTTGCAATGATCCAGCTTTGAGAGGATTAGGGCTCTAGCTATTGTGATGCAGTTGAGGGTAGTGAGGTATGGTCTAGAGGCCGTGATTAGCTTACAAGTGTTAGCTGTGGCCGATGCAACATCATTGACCTGTCTGGACAAGTTTAGTGTTGAATCAATGTAGATCCCTAACGTTTTAACATCTTTGGAGACCTTAATAGTGTTGCCTTCAATGTTAAAGGCTTTGTATTGTTTGTCTAGTCTATTAAGTTTGAGTTTGGAACCTAGGAGGATGAGCTCGGTTTTCTCGTCATTGAGACATAAGCCACGTTTAGCCATCCAGGCGTGTATGACGCCATAGATGTTGTTGAGGACCTTGGTATCATGGGCGTAATCACTGTTGAGGGGTATGAGTATGTGGGTGTCATCTGCGTAGTTGGTATAGGTGACACCCAGATAGTCTAAGGGCCTCATTACACAGTAGGCGGTAAACCATGGCGCTATTAGCGCCATGGTTCATGCCGGTAATTTACCGGTACCGCCTTGGAGGAAAGGGGAATTACCACCCTATTCCAAGGTTGGGAAAGCGGTAATTCCTCCTTCCTCCATTACCCTTCCCCATTCCCATTTTTACCCCATAGGGCATAATGGGAATGGGGAAGGCGCTAATTACGGTACCGCAAATTGCGGTACCGTAATTGGCACCCCGGTCCATTTGCGGGTTCGTTTTTTAACGCCTGCAAAAAGCAGGCATTAAATTCCCCAACCCACAAAGGGACCTCGTAGTAAGGCGGTAAGGGTTTACCGGTACCGGTAAACCCTTACCGCCTACCGTGTAATGAGGCCCTAAGTCTTCAAACAAAGGCTTTGTAAATACATTGTATAATGTATGGGATACACACAAGCCTTGGGGCACGCCGCATGTGACTTGAGCCGGTTCAGCTGAGGCTGATGGTGAGAAGATTCTCATTGACCTATTGTCAAGGAAAGACAGGATCCAGGTGGTGGCTTTATTAGAAAAAGAAAGCGGCTGATTTTAGGTGGGAGCATAACATTATGTGGTCTACTAAGTCAAATGCTGCCGACATACCGAGTAAGAGGAGAAGGGCCAGCTTCCCTTTGTCTTTCAGCTCTTCGATTTGAGTCTTTAGGTCGATGAGGGCTGTTTCGTGCCATGCCTTGGCCTGTAACCAGATTGTCTGAGGCCTAGGAGGTTATTAGTTTCTAAATGCTCCTGCATCTGCAAGTAGACTGCTCTGTCAATTTTTAAAAGGAATGGGACAGTGTTGATAGGTCTGTAGTTTGTGGAGACATATGGGTCTAAGGTTGGCTTTTTAAGGAGTGGGAGCACCCATGTGTCTTTGAGATTATTAGGCACTATGCCTGTTTCAAAGGATGTGTTGATGAGGGCAGTGTCGAAAGGGGCTAGTTCTTTGGCTGCCTCCTTAATGATGGGAGCAAGGCATAAGTCGCCCTGGCATCTGGAGGGTTTAAGTTTGGTGATAATGTCGTCTATCTTCTTGGTGGTAAGAGGTGAGAAGTTGAACAGAGTTATATGTATAGATGAAGGGGCAAGGGAGGCTTGTGGTGTGGTGGTATTGAAGATTATGAGTTTTTTGGACTCGATTTTATTTTGTAACATATTTTGTTTAGTAGTGCTGACTGAATATTAGTGCACCATTAAGTGTCTTTAATGCAGGTGTCTAGAGGAGGCGCCAGGGATTCCAGTTTTAACAATTCTTTGGTGTTGGATTTGGCTTGGGTGACACAGGTGTTGTATGTTTCTTTTTTGGCTTGTAAGATTGCTTCTTTGTAGTTGAGAGAGGTGATAGTGAAGCTGTCTTTGTTGCAGTTTTTTTGGGTGACTCTTCCAGAGTGCTTTGGCATTTCTTTTAGTTTTGTGCAGTAATCTTAGGTGTGGAGTGAACCACGAGTTCAGATGCGCGACAGGTTTGGCTGTACGTAGTTTTAGCATGGCAATTGTGTTTAAGGCATTGAGAATGGTATGGTTGAACAGATCCACTAGGACCGCAGGGTCCGAATGTTTAGTGTTAGAGACATTGATGATTGGCTTGCTTAGAGGTAGCAGCTTTTCCACTGTTATGTTTCTGGAGTTCCTGGTTTTCATTGGAGGGGCAAGGTTGAGATAGTTGTTAAGGGTCCCTTGATTGTGAAGGAGACCAGTTGGTTTGTCCAGGCATAGGGTGAGTTAGAATGGACATTGATGTCACCGTTAAGGTTAAGCACCCCACCCAACGGTATCTGGGCGCTTTTGATTTAGGTGCATGGATACAAGGTTACAGTAGAACATACACAGTTCGCACAATGTAGAGAGAAGGTGTGTTACAGTTCACCTTTCCTACAGAAATAGGTACTGGAGGTGTGTTACAAATCACCTTATAGCTATAGATCAAGAAGGAGACAGTAAGCCAAAGATCACAACAGCAAAAGCATATAAGCAGGTGGCTGAACACAGTGAGTGAACAAGCCAAGGGTGTCATTTATACATATATTTACAAGGAACAGATGAATGTCAGTCAATCGTACAATCTAGGAGTGTACGTTCTCCAGGTTGGAATTAAGCTCATGAGTTGTATGGGCTGAGGAGCCATGCTTTAGTTTTGGCTCTGAAGGTCCAGAATGCGGACTCTGCTCTAATGTCAGAGGGGAGGGAGTTCCAGCATTTAACTGCTAGCACTGGGAAGCTGGAGCCACTTGCTTTTTTTAGGTTGAATTTGGGGATAGTGAGTTGGTTGAGGTAGTTGGTTCTGGTGGGTGTGTTAGTCTGGTGTCTCGAGAATTTAGCTGATAAGTACGAGGGAGCCGTGTTGGACAGGCATTTATGTGTGATGACAACTGATCGGAATGTAATTCTGTCACGAATGGGAAGCCATTGAGCCTCTCTTCTATGGGAGTAGATGTGACTGGAACATGGGATGTTTAGGGCCGATTTTAGTGCATTATATTGCAGAACTTGGAGTTGTTTAAGTTCTGCACAGAGGACCCGATGAATAGTGTGTTACAATAGTCAAGTTTAGATAGAATGAGTGCTCTTGCTAGTGTAGTGCAGCTAGTGGTAGATAAGAAGGGCTTCCATACATTGATCAGTTTATTAGTGTATGCTGTGGAGGAGGCTAAGGAGTTGACTTGTTTATTTAATGTCAGAGTGGAGTCAAGGTATATGCCCAATGTTTTCACTTCCCTCGAGACTTTGATGACACTACCATCAATGTTGAATGATTCATAGCATGCATCTAATTTATTTAAACGAGTTTGGGATCCAATGATAAGTAGTTCAGTTTTATCATTGTTTAAACAAAGGCTAAGAGTGGCCATCCAAGCTTGGATCTCTAGATAAATGTTGTTGATCAGTTTGGTGTCTTGAGTGTAACAACCAGTGAGTGTGACCAGGATCTGGGTGTCGTCAGCATAGTTGGTATACGTGACACCCAGATTGTCAAGGCGGTAGAATAGGAGTTTTGTGAATATGTTGTAAAGCGTGGGCGATACACATTATTCCTGTGGGACTCCACAGGTGATGGGAACAGGTGGTGCTGAGGCCGTAGGTGAAAAGACCGGTGTGGTTCTATTTGAGAGGAAGGATTTGATCCAACTGGCTGCATTAGATGAGAAGGCAGCTGCTGAAGTTAGGTGTTGGGTCAAAATGTCATGGTCTACCAAGTTGAAGACAGCAGAAAGATCCAAGAGCAAGAGGATGGCAAGCTTGCCTCTGTCTTTGAGCTCATCCATCTGGATCTTGAGATCTAACAATGCTGTCTCGTGCCATGTCTAGGTCTAAATCCAGATTGCCGGAGGCCTAACAGGTTGTTGTCTTCGAGGTGTCTTTCAATTTGCATATAAACTGCACGGTCCAGGATCTTTAGGAGAAACAGGACTGTGGTGATGGGCCTATAATTTGTGGGTATATTAGGGTCAAGAGTAGGCGTTTTAGTAGTGGCATGACCCAAGCTTCCTTGAGGTTGTCAGGTACTGAACAATTATTGAAAGATGCGTTTATCAGGGTGTGATAAATGGGGCTGATTCTCTAGCATTGTCCTTGATGGTCGCTGCTGGGCAAATGTCACCGTGGCAGTTAGAGGGTTTCATTCCTCGAATTATGTTTTCCACATCTTTGATGGAACCTTGGGAGAAGTGGAAGAGGGTACATGATGGGATTTTGCCACTTTGTTCCTTTGGATGGATGCGTGTTTGGTGGAAGGTTGTTTTTTTGGAGCTGATTTTTAATGGTAAGAGAGCTATTTTGTCTGAAAGAGCCTTCTGGATGTTAGCACACCAGGTCTCGTTTTTGGAGTATGCGTCTATGATGGGTGCAGGAGACTCAAGGTCCCTTAGGATTGTGAAGAGTTCCTTGGTGCTTGATTTGGCGTTTTGGATTCTTTCATTGTAGATTTCCTTTTTTGGCCTAGTGATGGCAGTTTTGTAAGCAGAGGCAGTGGTCAGATAATATTCCTTATTTGCTAGAGAAGGGTTTTTTCTCCAAGTAGTTTCCGCTGCGCTTTTTTCATTACGGAATATTTTTAGGTCAGGAGTAAACCATTTGTTTAGGTGGGAGGTAGGTTTCGCTTTTTTTATTTTAGAGGTGCAATTAAGTTGATTGCATGCTTCATTGTGGAGTTATAACTGTTGACTAGTTTGGTAGGGTCTATGTCGATATTCAGTGGAATGTTGGCAATGGGATGTAGCAGGGGTAGTAAAAGATCAGGTGTAAGGTTTTGCTTATTCCTGGCTAGGGTAGGCAGGGCTATGGTAGTATTTGAATCGAGGGCCGCTTTTCCTTGAATGGAAAAAGTTATGCAATGGTGGTCAGACCATGCACACGGTTTGTTGTTGAGGATGGTAGTGGGGCAATTGAAGTCGGCTAACCAATCCAGGGTTCTACCTTTATCATGTGTGGGTTTGAGGATGCGAGATTTTAAGCCAATCTGAGAGGTGGTTTTCTCTAGAGCAGTGCCGTTTGAGCCTTTGGTGTCGTACAGGCCCAGGTCCGTGTCTCCCAGTAGAATGATTTAAGATCCTGGCTTTGTTTTTTGGGTGAAGAGAGTAAAGATGTCTTCCTCAAATGAGGCGATAGGTCCGGGTGGGCGGTATATGAGGTGCAAGAGAATGGTACTTGTCAGTGACAGGGGAAGTTTGACTGAAAGCAATTCTGCAGAAGAGATGTGGGCGCTGGAGAATTCTCTGAGGCCAAGGTGAGTTTTGGCAATGAAAGCTACGCCACCTCCTTTCCTTGAGGATCTATCGGCTCTAATGATAGTGTAATTGTCAGGGAGTGCTAATGCTAATGCTGAGGCTGGTCCTGGAGCTTGGTTAAGCCAGGTTTCAGAAATTGCCAGAAAGTCCAACTGATTCTTGATAATGAAATCAGCAATATCAGTGGCATGGTCTACTAGGGAGCGGGCATTGATCAGGGCACCTTTGATGTCAGGTGGAGCAGCAGGATATGTTTGCTAGTTTTCAGTTGTCTGTTCTCCACGTCTAGTGCCGGAATAGTGATGGAAACTAAGGGCCAGGGATGTTGGTCCCGGTGTTTGCTTGAGGGTCGCCTAAAGCAGGTTCCTAATCTGGTGTTTCTCATGATGAGCGAACAAGAGGGGTGGGTGGGGAGGCAAAACGGCGGATCCATTCTTCAGGGGTGAGCTGAGTGTCGGTGTCCAAAGGTGTGAGACCCATGGTGGGGATGGTAGCGGGCAAGAGCACGGAGGTCATAGTATGAAGAGTTAAAGGGAGGTGTGCAATCATGAGAGCAATAATGTAAGAATAGGCCATTCGGAAGTGGAGAAAGCCTATGTAATGTGTGAAGGTAGCCGGAGGCACGTAGACAAATGATGAGAGATGCAGTCAAGCAAGTTAGTCTGGTAGGGGGGATAATAGCACAGAAATATTAAATGCTGTAATGAGCAACTAGATTGAAATAATGAGGTAGGTGGTGGCAGACTGTTGAAGAGGCGACAGGTGAAGTTAACACATTGGTAGATGTTAGACAAGCTGGTGTGTCAATCATTAAGTTCTTGCATTCAATGGTTACAGTATAGTAAAAACAAGCCACAGTGTAACGGGATTATTGCTGGAATTGCACCAACACAATTACCACTAATTAGCACATGTAAAATCTCAAACTAACAGTTTGTAAGGCATGAAAATTGCAGTACATTTCCCCTTGGGTCCTCCCCTGGAGCGGGCCGGACTGAGTGACAAGTATAGTAGTCTAATGGAGTACGTAGCAAAGAGTTGTACCGTAGATTAATGAAAAAGCCGATATGGACTTGTAATATGAGCATGACTATGGGCGATGCCTCCGCCTTTGGCTCGGTTAGAATCTCTATCCGCTCGGATGATCGAGTACTTGTCTGGGATGGCAAGTGAGAGAGCAGGACCTGCTGCAGCATGGAGCCATGTCTCAGAAACTGCAAGGAAGTCAAGGAATGTGAATGTGTCAGCAACATCAAGTGCATGTGTTGGTAATGATCTAGCATTGATCATTGCTCCCTTGATTAGAATAGTGGTATTGTTGTTTGGGGTGTTTTGGGTCTTAGTAGGGAACTTACTTGAGGTAGTAGGCGTGTTGTAGGTAGGATGGGGTCGTACATGAATGAGTCTAGAGCCCAGCCTTTCATTTCTAGTTTTCAGTGGGCAAGGTTGGTTGCGCGTGGGTCTTTTTGTGAATTGTTTAATCCATAGGTCGCGTGCTTTGAGATACGGGTTAGATGGGCAATCTGGCAAGTTGAGAACAATAGTGGTGGATAGAGGACATGGTGGTAGGAGTGTGGACGGTGGTATATGGTATGTGGTGGATGGTTTTCTAAGTTTGGCTAGTAGAGTGTTGTGGTGGCCATGTGGGCTGAGTAGGGAGTTCATGTTGGAGAGGTCCTTAGAAACGCCTTCTAAGGTGAGGGCAGCTGCAGAGTTCAGTTCAGTGTGCAGATAGATGATAATGAAGTGGAACATGATCATGGCTGGGTCCCAAAGGTTAAGTCAGTTGAGTGTTTATACTGTTAGCAGCAGTTAGTAAGGGTGTGGTATTCAGTGCCAGGTAAGGTACAATGTTCAGCATTCAGTATTCAATGCCAGGAAGGGTAGTTACAGTTTGGCAGTTAGGGATAGGGTCAGCTGGGCACTGGGATGGTGTAAGTGGAGGCGTAGTACTATGCACAGTGTTAGGTAGGTTAGGCGAGATTAATTAGGCAGGATATTTGGTGATGGCAAGACATGAATTAACGTAGTTCGTTGAGGTACAGTACAAATTGTTGGCATAAGTTTAGGTGGTTGTGGTAGTAGTCTAGGCATGCAATTGGCAGTACCGTTTAGTAGCACAATCCTCTATGAACTAGCAAACAATTTGGTCAAGGCCTAGACATCAATCAGCCAAGTATACCGTGAACAGTCTTATCTAGAATAGTAGTCTGGATCTATGGTAGCAGTATCAGATAGCTGCACAATTCTCTAAGGACTAACAACCAATGATGTCAAGGCCTGGGCATCAATCAGCAAAGTCTATCATGAGAGATCATTGGTGACGGTAGGTAGGTACCGCAATGATCATAGCGTGTATATCATTAAATGCATTACTGATTAATTGAAATAGGCAGGCAAAACATAGGAATGAGAACGACGTACAAAGCGTGAGGACAATACATATGGTTAAGTGATGCGTTGTTGTGCATCAGATGCAGGCATTAATAGGTGGGGATCGGTCATAACAATATGGCGAGGAGCAGTGAGTGGGACTAACACTGAGTTATGTTGGGCAGTCTTTAGGGCAGGTGCTGTTAGATCGTCCATGCAAAAGGTCTGAAATGGGTATGTTGATTGTTTATGGTTCAGAGCTTGGTTGTGGAATAGAGCAGAAGTGGTTATGAGTACAATGTTGGGAAAGGGCAGGGCAGCGATGCTCGTAGTAAGGCAGTAACGTCTGTGAAACAGATGACGAGGGTGAGAGTCAATGCACAGCAGTTAGTAGCCTATGTCTCACCGAGTAAGTAGGAAGCGCGGATGAAAGAGTTCTGGCAACGTAGCACGTTGCTTGTTCTGCTCGGTCAGCTCAGGCTCAATCAGGAGCGTTAGTGTGTGCCTTGGGGGTGTGCGGGCTTCGTCTGCCGGCACCCTCCGATAGGCTATAAGGATCAGATGGTAGCCAATGGGCTACTCAGACAAAGCAACAAAGTATGAAGGTGTGATGATGCCAGCGTCGGCCACCTTAGAATGGTCGCCAAGTCATGTAGGTTTAAGCAGCAAATTTGGTTTCCACGGTGCAGCAGCTTCAAACCTGGCAAATATTAACTTGGTTTCCAGTAAAAGTGGAAGTCAGGGGAGACCATTTAAAAATAGTAAAGAAATGTCTGCAAGCGCTGCGTTATTGACAGAAGTTATAAAGGCCAAGAGGCTTACCTCCGAGCTGATGGTCACTTGATGAGAGGAGTGCTGCTTATATTACAGCGCTGTGGTGAGAGGGGAGCTCCTGCTCTCCGACAGGGATTCTAATCAGAGGCACCTGGGATGCAGCCTAATTATGTTGTGGAGTACATAAGACACAACGCAAGGTGTTTATTGAGGGGTTTAGTCAAACTTGACATCAAGTAGGAACCCAGCAATAACAAGGGTAACTTAGGTCTCTGGTGTTAGGCACCACAGCAGTTGCTTCACAGCTGTGACCTGTGCTGCCTGGGTATGGAGCTGTCTCTATGCCTGGGTATGGAGCTGTCTCTAGTCCTGTATAATGTCTTTACAGGACCAGGCCTGGGGAGAGTCCTCTTTATCCTCTGGTCGCTCTCTTCTCCCTCCACACTTCCTCGTGGTGCTGTGCTGCGATCAGTGCTTAATTTGTGAGGGTGATTGCCGGTGCCCAAAACCAGCACTCTTTTTTGGGCACCGGAACTCATGCGGGGCCAGCGCACGTGCCATTGCTTTGTTTGTTCTTCCACTTCGCTAAGCTTCGATTATAAATCATTGCGATTTGTCATTCAGATCTCGATCTCTCTCGTGCTTGCAGGTTGCAGGCCATGGCTGGCTGGGCCTGGGAGGGGCCAGCAATAGCAATGAACAACAAACTGTTATAAACAGCCAATGAAAACTACCATTCTGTTGTTACTATGCAGTATTTCATACATTCTGTATAGTAACACAGAATGTGCAGTTTTTATTGGATGTTCTTCTGAGCCAGTGAAATGACATGGTGATGTGTTGTTGTTGCCACAGGAGGCAGCGCGGCGCCACCTTCATTTCACAAGTTACTGTGAAGTGAAGGTGTCGAGGCGTGGCGTTGTCTGTCGTGACTTGTGAGAGAGAGAGCCTGCCCTGCTGCACTGCGTGGTGCATCCTAGTTGCTTCCTGGGGCCCTCTCTGCCTGCTTTTTCATTTGTTTGGGTGACAGTGTGCGCCCCTCACCCTGAGGCCCCGAAAGGAGACCAAGTCCCAGCCGGCAAAGCCGGTAGCCGGTAAGTCACTTGTTGTTGCGTGCGGTGCAGCCTGAGCCTGTCACAGTCAAGTGATCAGGCAAGGAAGGCCCAGGTCGGGACCCGGGCGGTGGAACGGTCCCCTGGTCATGTACTGACTGCCCAGGAGTCAGGACCCCACCAGGGGCCCGTCCACGCCCAGGCTTCTGTCTGTGTGACCTGTGTGCAGTGTGCTGCTGACTGCAGTCAGTGCCAGGCCCAGACCAATTTCTGTGACCAGGGGCTGCCGGCTGCCGCAGACTGAGTCAGATGACCCTGCCGCGGGCGGCCAGGCCCGTGGATTGTGCCCAAAGATATGTTTTTTACTTTTTTCTTTGAAAACCTGACCTTCCGTGGGGCTGGTGGCCAGGGCCCCACCCCACGGAAGGTAGGTTTTAAAAGAAGTAACTTATTTTGAGTGGCGGCTGTGGCCTATCACTTCAGAAGTGATGGGCCCCAACCACCCAAATATGTTTTTTCTTTTAAAATCTTACCTTCCGTGGGGCCGCTGCGCAGCGCACCTATTTTTGTCATCATCAGGCTTAGCATGGCCGTGGTGGCCCCACGGAAAGTAGCCTAAGTGATTGAGGCAAGGCAGGGCAAAGCCCAGGACCGGGCGGGGCACGGGCGGCAGCGTGGTCCCACTAGTGCCTGTCACAAAAGGAATGAATTGTCGTTTGCAACTGGCCACTTTTTCATTGGTGCCGAGCCCGACTCGAGACAATTGTATGCCCCAGTCCGGCCCTGGATAGCATTCATCTAAGCGAACCATGAACTGTGAATTTTTGCCTGGGTGTTTCCGTTCTTCCTTTTAATGTTATCGGCCTCATTAGTTCACAAACGAGCTTCAGCGAGGGTGTTAGGCAGAAACCTGTGCAGTTCCCTCTGGGACCACTGCAAAAGATTTAAGACTACAGGTGTTTGGCAGTAAACCCACTTGGTAGCAGTCTGTACCACACAGATTCACTTGGTAGCTATGGCTGAGCAGTCAGACTTCCCTCAAGAAGAGTTAGGCAGTATACAGAGTATTAACAATAGGTCAAAAGAACACAGTAGAACAAGTAAAAACTGACCAGAGCTTGGTGTAAAAGAGATATCATTATTTATTTAAAACCACATCTAGAAAAACACACAGGCACTAATGTTAAGCAGTTCAAAAACACGGTCACTAAAAGATATACACTCCCTTAAAAGAATATTTAGACAAGTCTTAAGTAAAGCCCCACTTATTTTCAGACAGCGGTGAGCGCTTAACGCAGATGGCACTCTAATAATTTGTTTTAAAAGGGAGAGAAAAGCAGAGTATAATTTGAAACAGATCCCAACACTTTCATAAGAACACAACAAGAGAGGAAGGCAAAGTAAAACCGTGAAGTTAGAGTTCAGAAGGCCGGATCCACTTTAAGAAGATCAGAACGAAATGTGTCCAAGGTCACACGGTTGAAGTGCACAAAAGTCTCAAAAAGGTTCAGAAAGAGTTGGACCAAAAGAAAGGGACCAGTTAGATGGTCAAGGCGGCCAGTCCAGTCCAGAAGGTTAAGGGGTTATTATTACCTTGTAGCAATCTTTAGAAAGGGAGGCCTGGCGGACACAGTACCTTAAAGTGGTGAGAATACTCCAGCGGGGGCAGTTGTTCCTGGCAGCGGATGCAAGTCGGTGCTTCGTCCGTGGGAAGAGAGGATGGCGTCGGGGAGGAAAGCAGGAGTCCGTTGCACTACCAGGGAAGAAACCAGCCGCCGAGTTCTAAGGTAAAAGGAGCGGTCCTTTTATTCGCGGTCCAGTGGTAAGTGGCTATCCGGTTGCCGGGGTGCTTGGCACGGGCAATTCGACAACAAGACGTCCTGGGATGCGAGAAAAAGAAGGTAAACTGGTTGTGCCCACCAGTCAGGGGAAGAAGCCTCTCCAGTCGGGAGATCCTCTCTGTCGTCGGGAAGTGGTGAGTCGGTTCCGCAGGTCTCCACCAGTGGTGTCGTCGTGGCAGGTTGGCTCATCTTCTCCCTCGTCGGATTCTCAGGTCCTGTGGCGACTTCTGAAGTTCCAGTCCCCAAAGCCCTGCTTTTATGCAGCACACCCCCATTCACTCAGCCTAGCTGTCAATCAAACATGCTAAGTGGTGAGCCGGCCGGCTCACCACTTGGGCCAATCACACCAGAGTGCGACTTGAGTTAACAAGGTAACTCAGTCCAGGGTGCCTAAACCCCCTCCCACACCCCTTGTGGTACCCAGACAGAGTGTCACCACTTTTGGAGGCTTCTGTGGAGAAGCCCGCCAAAAAGTGGAACAAAGGGCTTGACTTGGGTTGGAGTCACAGAAGAGAACACAAACGCCATTTTAGAATCGAGTCCTGCAAAAAGTACCAACCGGCGAATTAATATTAAATAAATAAACTGGCGGTATGTTCGAGGCTATGAGAATTAAATAATTAAAGTTGGTAGCCTCGAACAATGGCCATAGGGATATATTCGCGGTCGAATATAAAAAGTAGCATCCACTGCCACCAGCCAAAACTCGATCAGGAGGGACGGAGACGTGCCCCCTCGACTAACAGACCCCAGGGCAATCGAATTGCCCCGACCAGTACGTCCACAATATGATGGTTTGTACCGGTTTCTGTTAATAATTTGAGACTAGTAAAGCCAATGGTGACTTTACATGCCCTGGGAGAAAGTAGCCAGTCCCAGGGTATGGAGTCTATGGGGGGTGTCACTATGACACCCCTGTGTCACTGCACGGAGGGTGCTGTGTAACACACATAGTAAAAACATATGAGACCCTATGGAGTAAAGGACCCCATAGCCCATAAAACACATTAACAGTCAAAGGAACACCATAAATCATGTCCAAGAGTGGGAGAAAAAGAGTCTCACTCTTGGCAGGAGAAAAAAACAAACTCCAGAAATCCAGCAAAGTTGCTGGGGGACTCACTAGGTTAGGAAATTCAGCCTAAAGAGAGAATTCTCCCTAACAGAGGGGACCCGGAACGGGGCACGTATTGGGCCAAAACCGAACCGGCTGCCCTTCGTGAGAAAAGCCCATGCAAAGATTTACTTGTGAAATCCCATTTCAGGCTTAAAGATACACACATGGAAACTAGACGGGGATAAACATGGTGTATGTGCCCACTAATCTGTCGTCATAAATAAAAGCACTAGTTGAGTATTCGTGTATAATTCTCAACCGTCTTTTGCTGTCATTTTTTTACATAATTCCAGCGCATGTTTTCTATCCTGATGTGTGGTTTAAACACCAGATGTGGCCCCTTAACCTGGGTCCAATACGCTCCGAGCATGTGCTCCGAATGAGAGCACATGCAATCCTCAGATAGGAATCCTCAGATAGGGAGGTGGGTGTCTGTTACACCCCGCAGTTTAGTGAAGTATGTCTAAGGACATGTCAGTGGGAAGGAGATATCGGAATATGCATTCTCCTCTGGCTCCTGAATATTGGGTGACAAAACATATTTAGTTTTTTAATATGTGTTAAGATAGAAAGAGGCCCTAAAGCAGAAGTAGCACAGGCCGTTGATTTCACAACAATGTCTTGCAGAAATTACTTTTTCCAAGTTATACAACACCATGCTCATACTTGAAGGAAGGGTGAAGGGGGATGTATTTATGAGATGTGATGACTAATAAGGGATTGAGAGTAAATTAATTACACAAAACACCTGGATGAGGTGACGGAAGAACGGGATGTGGGGAGGGGGCTCTTCCTGGAGGTAACCGATTAACAATACTTGGTGTACTTTAACAGACTGTCAGATGGGGCAGAAGGGGTAGAGACAAATACAGTACAACAGTGACTGAAACAGAATTGTTTTTTATTTATTTGCATTTTTAAAGCGCTCACACAGCCCGGGGGCATCGAGGCGCAATTACAGGAGGAGCATGTTTTAGTTGAGTAGTTACTACTAGCCTGTGCCAGCAGTTGCTGCAGTGCCAAACATGTGGCATGGAGCAGCAGCAGTGTGATGGGCTGGTGGTGGGACGATCTAGGTAGGTATAGCACTGAACTGGCACGGCCGGCGCGCCCGCGCTGAGGGCGGCGCCGCGCCCGGCATCATGAGGCCAATATTTTTTGGGCACTGGCACTTATTTTTTTACAAATTAAGCACTGGCTGCGATCTGACGAGACTGCTTCCTCACAGCTCTGCTGCTGATAACCAAAGAAACATGTTGGCAAGTTGGTTAAGGTGCTGGCTGTATGGACGCTGCCTGTGTGTCTCCAAGGGGCAATGACGTGGGAAAATCCGGTCAGTGCGCGATCCTTTAAGCCCAGCTTGTATGTTTGCTTCGGGAGAAAAAATAAGTTCAGAAAACTTTTCGTGATCCTTTGAACAAGGCGTACGTACTTTAAAAAACAAATAAGAAAGTGGTATGGGCGGGCGTCGTTCCATGGTTAATATGCCACTACGACCACCGAGGGAGCGGCTTTCTTTCCCTATAGTCTTGCTACATAAAAGCTCCCGAGGTAAACACTCACCCCTTTATCCTCTGTCGCCGAGGTTGTGCAGATTTGTGTTCTGTAGATAAAAGAGCACATCACAAGGGACGGTGATGTTGCGTCATTTCATAGAACTGCCAGAACATTCTCTCTGGGAGACGAAGTTCAGCCGACGACCTCGCGCCGAAGACGAGCAGAAAACCAAACAAGAGGGCGCTGCTGGCACGCTGTGTATCAAGAAACGAGGCGGTGGATCATGGGGCTGCACGCCTCTCTGGTCCCGCGTCGGGGAGCCAGATGAGCATGGTCACCGGTAGAGCTAAAGTGCTCGCCTTCTTCCTCCTGCCCTTCCTTATGCTCCACTGTTGCGACGCCCAATTGGAGGACCAGACTTTGACCCAGGGTAGGTGTACGCGCGCACGCCCGCCGATCCCCTCTACAGCCCCCGCAACTCCGACTCGGACAGCAGGCTACCGATACCCTACTCCTCCTACTCCACTCACGTCACTTGCTGGCAAGTGACCGTTGTAGCGGTTCCTCTGCTCGAGCTCGACGTTGCGCCTGGCTTTCATATTAACCTTGCTAATTTATGTAGAATGCTTTGGTAATGAGCTGTATTTTGCCGTTTGTTTTGAGGATTACTTCCGCCGGCCACATATTCCCAGATCATATGAGAGATTTTGGGGAAAAGTAGACAAATATTGATGTGCGAAAGGACGTTAAAATCAGTGGGGCGATGGAGAATGGCCAGGAACATAACGTACAATGTAGGCAGTGTCATTTGTATGAGGTGTCTTTTAAAACCCTTGGTCTCAGGTGATGTTCTTCACACTTTTTTGATTAACTATGGAATTTCTTAGAAGTGTATGAAATGTAAATGTGAAACAAAATATAGTCAACAAACCGTTAACAAATCCAGTTATTCAGGTAGCACAGAATTGAACCCGTGCATGCGGAAAGCTCTGTAGGCCGCAGCCTTTTATCTCGCCGAGATCAATGGAAAAGTCGCTCGTCCCCATTTGTCACTATAAGGCAGAGCATGGCCCCAGTGAACCCAAACCACACTTAAAAAAAATGTACACTTGTAGCCTGCCTAGCACCCAAAATGACAGACAAGTACATATGTAAAATCACACTTCATTAGTAAAATAGAATAGCATTTGATAGATATCACGTTATATTATGTCCTACGGTTAAACAATAGAAGACCTTTCAATATTTTTCAACCAATGCACAATAAATACATTTGGGTGGGAGTAGTGTTATTTAGTTTGCATTGGCAACAAGCAGAATACGTTTGCATGAAACTAGAAGATGCAGAATTTTGAAACTGGAAAATAGATGAGTTTCAATCTAGGTTTTCTCACATACCTAACATCTTGTGATTCCTGGCAAATCACCTTATGTCTTTTGTGAGTTCATTAACGTGCCAAACAATGTTCCCTCTAATTGTTCTCATCTGAACAGAGAATGGAATGCTTGTATGCACACTTTCTCAAAGGAAGATCTCTATAACCAGTTATGGAAGTTCATCTAAAACCATCCTGAAGTATGTGTAAAGGCTACATTATTTGAATGAGATAAATGTAGTCTAGAGTAATCACAGTTTCTACTCCAGCACAAGTTAATGATTACAAGAAACTGATTATCTTATAATATTGCTCATTAATTGTCAATTCAGGATGGGGTATAATAACACTCTGGCAAAGTGACGGGAGGTATAAAGCGCTTTCGTTGGAAGAAGCATTTGTTCATGACACTAAATTCGTCTGCCACCATATCATATGGTTTGAGTTTTTGGAAGGAAACCCCAAAACCCCCGTCAGTTGCTTGAGTTTGTCTTACACTGGATCTAACCTGTTGATGTCCATCCATTCTGGTTCTGAGTAGGGCCCATCGCTCATGGCATCAACACTTGCAAATATGTGTACTTCTTCCCCAGGATCTTGCTTTGCCTTGCAGAAGTTGTGGGAAGCAATCCGTGGCTGTGTTCATCCTGACTGCCTTGTAATGCCCTTTAAAATGTAATCCTGCAGACCTGCCGCTAAATGGGCCAGCCTGGGGGACACTTTGCTGTACCCACCTGTGACCAAGATTCTTACAAGAGGCTGGTAGTCTGTGTAGAGGATGAAAGGTGCCCACCACCTGAATTGTCTGAAGTGCCTATCTCTCAGTCATGCTAATGCCTCTTTTTCAATTGTTGAATAATTGTATTCCACCTCCTTAAGCTAACGTGATGCAAAGGCGAGTATATGCCCGCGTGAGGAAGTGTGGCAAAGTGTATTCGGCAGTCTTGCAGAAGGGACTGCTGTGCTCACCTACTGGTGTTCTACCTTTTTTCCTGCTCGGATTTGCGATGGTCCTCACCTGGTCTGCCATTACAAAATCTCAGAAACAACACCTAGTGCGCGCATGAGGAAGTGTGGCAAAGTGTTTTCTTCAGTATTACAGTCCTGCGGCTTGCAGCGATAGCTTAGAAGCGTTCTGCTGGTGAGTGTACTTTTTATTGGCTTTCTTTGAGCAAGCTAATTGAGTATGAGAACTGCAAAGTGTCACACTTACATGCTTTGCAGAAAAGTAAATCGGACGGGAAAGAGGACTGGTAGCCCGACCTTCACTGGCGCTATTGTTCCCTCTGCTGCTCCTGGCTCAAAAAAAGGAAAAACTGGAACTTGCAAAAGTGGATCAATTAAAAATCACTGGCTTTTCCCCCCCGACTTCAGCCACCACTACCTCCAATTCTGTTGATGTGGTCTCACAAGAAGTCATATCTACTCTGTCATTCCGTCTGAAATCAATATTACATCTACTATCGACAACAAGTCTCTCTTAAATCTTTCCCTTATGGGGTGCATTTAAGGCCCCAAACAGAAATCCCCTTCATTTGAAAAACCACATTGTAACTCTGCACCAAAAACGGCTGTGTTTTGCTTTCCCTGTCACATGAGTGGTAAGCAGTTGAACCCTGCAATCCAAAAACAGCCCTGCATTACTTTTGTTTCACTTGAATGACATGAAGTCATGCACTGCATCAAATATGGCCTTATTGTACTTTTCATTCACATGGGGTGCAAGAATTGCAATCCTACAACCAGACACAGCTTTTGCTTTCCATTTCACTTGCACATATGCCCTTTAAAACATTGCAAATGAAAAACGGCTTGGCTTTTTCTTTTATTCAGTGTCAAATCCAAGAACCCTCTGGAAGGGGGCCTACCCCTCTTTGTCAATGGACCAACAGCAAATGGCAACTCACTCAAAAAGGACAAATTAAAGAATCCTGTGGCATACAAGATAGGAGTTCAAACATCAGATGCAGAAACGGCTTGCACATGTGTAAAAAATAAAGAAATTACTTTAAAAAACCACTGTGAAAGGATAGGTTTGCTCGCACAGAAATGTCAGTGAAAAATGCGGTGCAGTGGGGGTTGAATAAACAATGTACATTATGTTCCACCCACCAGACTTCAGTCACCTTGAAAGAGGCTCACAATACCAGAAAAAATAGTTTTTGGGCTCAGGCAGGAAACTTCTTAATTGAAAGCCGCACTCTCCACTGAATGTCGCACCTACTAGTGAATCAGCCTGCAATGACATGTGATGTACTGAGGGCGTTATAATTTCCTGCTCTGCCAGACCTGAAGGCAGGGGCTCGGGGAGTTCAAGGAAAACAAGTGTGGCTAAAAACTTGACTGGGAGGTGTGAGTTCCTTCTGCACCCACTACCGAGGACAAACTGGCAACTTCAAAGGGGATAATCAAAATCTATGGTCACCGGCTGTGGGGGACAAAGCGCTCCTCCCACAGAGGGGGACATATCTTCCAAATTGACATTAAAAGACTGAGTAAATTTTTAGCCATTTTTGTAACAATTAGAATGAGAAATAATTTCATTTTATGCTATGTTTTTATGTAATTTTCAGGCAATTTTTAAGAGCTATAGTGCATTTTCCCAAGACTTTGGGGACTGAAATGGCCAGTTGAGACTAGTTTCTGGCTGCTCGGAAGATGTGACAAGTATGAGGTTTTATGGAGAGATGGAAGGTGAAATTAGGAATATGCTTGATCATTTGCAACGTCATAACTATTATAATGTTGATGAAAATGACAAAAATGTGCCAAAGGGCCATGCTACCTTGTACGGAGTTGGTGATGAGCTTACCTAATTCCCTATGCCCCCCTCAAACCGCATATCTAATGCATATGTCAGGGGCTAGTAGAAATATGAAGTTATGGACATAACTGGGTTTTTGTCAAAAAGTGACCAAGAGAAGAAAGAAGGGTAATAAAATGCCAGTAGACAGATGGTGCTCTCTTACCTTGGACCAATAATGCCAGGGGGCGGAGAGAGGAATGGTAAACTGTCCTATCCGAGGGTAGGGGTAATTATAGAGTACTCCCCCTAGATTGTCACGTGAGTGATGTCATTTGGGCTACATAAGGGGGACTGTACTAAGTCAGGGACACCCAAAAATCCAGGAGACAGGAGAAGGAGGACGGAGAGGAGGCAGGTGAACCATACCAAGGATAGTGCAGTGACCAGACCCCTGACCTAGCTGTCCAGAGTGTCCTGAGATCCAGCTGGATGTCCAGAATCCCAATCCAAGGAGAGCGCAGTGACCAGACCCCTTGCCTAGCTGTATACAGGACCTGAGATCCAGCTGACTTTCCAGAATCCCAAACCAAGTCTTACTTTGTAAGTAGCAAATAACCCCAGCCCTAAATTGCATAAGCCCTTCCCTTTTTTAGTGTTGCACCCATTGAAAACCCCATTGAAAACCTCACATTGCTAGTGTAATTCAGTCAACTTCCCATAGAAGAATCTGTGTTTAGCCTTTGTATGTTAGCATATTCCCTTTGGTAAACTTCTCATTGTCTTTGTAAATCCTTAGCATATTCTTAAGTAAATCAATTAATTCCCAGATTGAAATTCATGGTACAAGTTGGTTAAAATTCGAAATCAAACCCCTTGTCCCTAGTGTCTTTCTTTAATAATCATAGTCATTAAAGTGTTGCCTCGAAAGAATGAGTCTCCTTGTAACTGAAAATTAATTTTGCCGTGCATTGTGTGCCTCACCCCACACATTCCTAGTTGTATCTGTCCTATTAAAACCCTAAACCGTAGTCCCATTGAGAGCAATCCCTTTTGCCTACAAGTCTATCTGTTATGTGTCTCTGTGTCAATGAAAAACGATTTTCCTATTCTGAGCTATACCCCTTCCCTGAGCTGCCTGTCATTGTAAATCCAGTGTAAAACGAATTTCTATTTGCCGTTTGTAATTTTCCTTTTGCATTTGCGTTCTCCCCAAAATCGATTTTCCTACTATTTCCACGTTGCCCTGATGTGCTGATTAGTGGTCTCTAAGCTTCCCTATCTCAAGTGAAGCAGCACAAATTTCCTTTTATTCTGTCCCATAGCACTTTTGAGTAGCCGTGTGAGTAATAATCAAAATCCGATTTTGCTCCAAAAACAGGTTTTCACTTTCTTAGCAGGCCTCCCATCCTGGGGTGGTGGGCTTTACTCCAAATCCGATTTTCTCTCTGTATCCCTACTCCTTGCCACTGCCTTCCATTCAAAGGATTCAAGTTAGCTAATGTTTGGGGGTGAGTCTTGCAGGGGGAAGTGCTAAACCATTGTGGTTATATCTTTCTAAAAATTGCTCTTTTTCTGTGTTGCCATTAAAGATTGTGAGAATTGTAACAGTATATCTTTACTAAATTGTTTTGTAGAGATTAGTGCAATTGGGTACCACAACAGTAGTGGCTGTAAAATTGTTTGATTTTCCTTTTCCATTAAATAATACATTAATACATATCTTATTGATACACACCGGCCTGATTCTTGGTCCATTGTGGCATGGGGTGTTTGTGGAGTTTGGGTGCAAGACGGGTTGTAGGCCTACTCAAATAAACGAATCTGTGGTTTATTAAAAATAAGCGCTATATTATACGCCACATTCATTGTCGGGGAAGGTGTCGCGGCTGGAGTGTGCCGTGTAATAAAACCGTGACAGCCTTAGTCTACAAAGAGATTTGTTGAGTGCCTCTCACTGTTGGGGGTTTTGTCATTAGGCTATTACCTAATTTGCGTGATATTTTTGCTTTGTGGTAAATTGGCGGTAAATTGGTGGTAATTTTGTATGACGGTATAACAGTGGTGAGCATTGTCAGGGGGAATTCTCCCGGGGTCAGCTGGGCCATCCGCAGACCTCCGGGCAGGGAGGCCCCAACTCCTCCCGCGTATCCCAAAAATGAGTATGAGACACACACAAGAAGCAAGGTGGTTCTGCTGTTTATTAAACAACGGCAGGGATGGTTCTAGGATCGTACGCGTCCGTCCTGACTCTCGAAATTCGTGGGGCTCGCAGGCCCTTTTTGCCTCAGTATGACGCGCTACTTGCGTCACCTGGGAAAGTTAGCAAAAAACCTATCGCCACTCTGGATTGGTTCCTCGAGTGGTAGGGTTAGTATAGCACACGTATAGAGGAGATTGTTAGTGGTTAAGGGTCAGTCAGGTGGTATACTTGGGTTGTCCCTTCTATTAGATACATGAAAATTGTTACACGAAGACCCCTGATGATTGGCTAATGTTAATGGCGTCAGTGATGAGTGCCCCATGTTCTGATTGGTCCACTCGCGAGCCCCCCAGCCTGGGACCATCGTTGTTCCCAGCTCGCGGCGTACCTGTCATTTGCAACAATATGTAACTATGTGTTTGTGCAGACAATGCGTGGATTTGCTCATATGCTTGAGAGCAGACTATTCCCACCGCCGTAGGTGTCCATTGGGTCATTTAATTTTTGCAGCCTGTGTCTCCGTGACCGTGGTTGAGGCAGAATTCTGCACATTTAAAATTGTATTTGCCTCTGCGTGTCTGGCTTAGTTTGCAGGTGTGACCTTGGCTTCGGCTTGTGGCATGCGAGTTGCAACATTGCCCCCTTGGCTGTCAGTTCTCGCTGGGCTCATTCTGCAGGGTCAGCAATTGTACTCTTGCTCGTTCAATGTTCGTGGAGGCTCTTGCTTGCGGCCTACTTGGGCCTGGTGCATAGGTGGGGATGTTTGATGCATAGCACTTTAAGTTACGGTATCATATTGCTTCATCTCCAGTATCATGTCTTCGTTGCATTTCTCATCGCAATGCATGGGTTAGGAGAAGCGTCAGCAAGCATTTTAGATGAGTTCTTTGTGCGTCTTGCGTTTCTGCATTTTGAAGAACCTATGTGAAAAATAATAAAGATGCGCGTCGGTGGGTGTGTCCGTCACCTACGTCATAGCACTGAATATGTTCTTCGTGTGGATTGGTGTGGGAGTATCAATGTTGCACGGGTGTTCTGACCGTTGGCTAGGTCGTCATGGCATCTCTAACAATGTGTTTATTTACTGTTGAATGGTTCAGTCGAGTTCATCCATGCCGCAGGTGTCGGCTTGGGCAGGGCAGGCTGGTGGGCAGGCTGGTGGGCACATCCGGATGTTCCTGTATCAGGGTATTTGGTCGTCTGGTAGATAGGCAAATTCCTCTTGTGGCGGGTGTCTGGGCCGCGATCCTCTAGGCCAGGGGCGTGAGGGGATTGGTGGGAGTCTTTTGTCCCATTCTCCCACTTCAGTCCCCCCTCTGGTCGACTTGTCGACCACAAACATATCTTTTTCCTTATCTCCTCTTACTCTCCATATTTTCGTTACTCCTCCCAGGTGTCCATAGTGGTTGACATGGTCTTCAAATGACCAATACATATACACACAGCTTCCTCCAGGTGTGCAGTATACCCATTTCCCAATGTAGCTCCTTGGATTTCTTGGGTTTTCGAGCTTCACGGATGGGGGGTCCAGGTGGTTGGTGATGATCTGTTTGCGTAGTTTTTCTCTTTCTTTTATTATTGTGTCTGTGTGCTGGCCATCATCCGTCGGCATCAAGGGGTGCATACCAACCATTTCGATCATTTCGTCTGTAGTGCGTGCTTTCCGGGCCTTCCAAAAACCTTATTATGATCAGTGCAGCTCCAGCCAGTATTATGCATCCAACTATAATCTTCAGTCCGTCCGACAGCGAAGATGGCATCCATGAACATAACATTGAAAACCAGCTGTCATCATTCTTCACTCCTTTACTTTCTTCCATCATTTTGGAGTGCATCTGGGCCAGTTGTGATACTGCTTCTGTCAGTGTACCATTGTCAGCATCGTTAGCAGGAATAAATGTGCAGCATGATTGTCCTATCTTTGCGCAAACTCCTCCTTCCATTGCTGTAAGGAGATCTAATACATATCTGTTCTATAGTGCTACCATCCTCACTGCTCGCAGTTCCTCTTTTATTGCGTTGAATCCATTTACTGTAGAATTAATTGTCATCATTAGCTCCCATCGAGTTATCTGGAGCCATTTTGCGTTTGTGTAAGCTTGTAGTCCCGGATGTATTATTGACGAGAAGAACATTGCTGCTCTGCTGAATAGTCTGTGTTCTGGTGGGATTGAAGTGAGTGCTGTTTCCGACCTTCCCCATAGGTAATTTCCTGTCAGAGGTTCTCCTTGTCTCTTCTTTCTATTCAGGACATTGTTGTTGTTGTTGTTTTCGTTCTCTGACCCCTTCTGAGATGTACAGATCTCTTCTTCCTCTTGTTTCCTTCATCCATTTTAGGGAAGTTCGCCATGTTCACATGTTTCTGGGGCACCACTAGTGATGGTACATTAATGTGTACCATTGTGCATTTACCATTCCACAGAGGGGGCAGTGTGTGGTATGCCTTGTTTCCACAGGCCCAGTAATGATCCATTAATACTGCTGTTCCTGCTCCCCCCTCAGGTAACTCTATCACGCTTGCACAGCTGGTGTTGTATCCCACGTCCACTTCTCCTCTATGTTGGTAGCATATCTTAGGTGCAGACAGTGGCAGTATGCTCATTGGGTCTTCATCCTTCTCCATCCACGTCAGCATAGGTACGTACTTGCCCCAAATCGTCCAACATCTGTTATTGTGTTCATCAATAGTTGTAATATTTTCTCTTGTTACCATGTTGCTGCCAATCACTCCTATGTCCCATTTGTTGTCCATGTACACCTTCCCTGTTATTGTTACCAGTGGTCTTTCCCAACATCCTTGTGTACCAGGAACTTCAGTGGCGTACCAGTCACATGGTAGGTATTGTAGTGTCACTTTCTTCGTTTCTCCCTTTTCAGGACCACTTGTCATGTATCTGAATGCTTCAGCATGCAAACTGCTCTTGTGGTAGCTCAAATAAGTCTTGAGGAAGTTGTTTTCGTATGGATATGTGTCTCGCGTTTTCCACACCAGCCTCACCACGGTCCCTTGAAATCGCCCTCTCGTTTGGAATAGTGCCAGGTATATTATACATCGTGCTGTCTTTTCATCTATTTCTGTGGCAACAAACGTTCGGGAAGCGCTCATGGCGTATGGGATCAATGAGCAGACGTAGCAGCTGTCTTCTGTTGTCTGCTTACCTATTTGGGTCATGTGTTGGTACCACATGTTGTTCGAGACGTGTGCTGAATCTGTTATGTAATTATCAATACCTTTATTATCTGAGTATGTGCTGCGTTTAACTATACTTCCCTTATGTAGAGGCTTGCTAGTACCACCTGACGTAACACCTGTTGCAGCCGTGGGTGGGGGTACATTAGGTTTGGGTGCAGCCAAAATATTGATAGCATAACTTTTCTGCCATACAGAGGCAGCCAAAAAACCAGTGATCATCAAAACCCCTATCATTTTTATTACAGAAGCTAGTCTCACCGGCATTTTGCTCTTACCTTGCTGCAGTCCGGCAGCTTATTCTTGCGACGTT
Source organism: Ambystoma mexicanum (assembly GCF_040938575.1). Taxonomy (NCBI): domain Eukaryota; kingdom Metazoa; phylum Chordata; class Amphibia; order Caudata; family Ambystomatidae; genus Ambystoma; species Ambystoma mexicanum. The sequence continues at coordinate 687,787,605 of NC_090939.1, forward strand.
AAAGTTGCCCGCCTGAAAATTCTCAATAAGCTTGTTATTAGTGTTAGTTGTTGTTTTCAAGCTTTCCCTATCAAGTAGTCGTTCAGTGCCCAGGCTAAGAGCTGTTCCCACGCCAATCTAAGCGATCTGTCTCTTAGGGCAGATCTTGGTGAAGATGGGGCATTGATTGTTCTATGGCCAAGATAAATGCTGTGTAGTAAAACGTACCCTCCTTCTTTTTAGGTATTTTGGCCTTTTTATGTGATATACAAATTGGTGTGATAGGGCTTCAGGGTAATTATCGTCTGAGGGTAGCATCTACTCCTGGGCAATGTACGCTGTTAGTTATCTGTTTTCTCAGCAATACAATAATACGCGGTACCTGCATGTGCGAAGAAAAAGAAAAAGAAAACATACAAGTGTTTACATGTGTATATGTGCAAGACAATGTCCTTCAATTGGGTGGTGGCTGTAGTGGGTAGGTTTGTGGGCAGAGGGTTTGGGGCTCAACTGGCGGAAGTCTCTTTACTCTTTGATCGTGTGACCATGGGGTGGGCGGTATCGGAATTACCACTTTCTATTTCAGTAGTTGTCTCTGGGAATTCTGGGGGGTGGCAGGGTATGGGTACACTGAGGTCGTCAGCTGTGGTAGAAGTCTCTTTCTCCGTGGGTGACGCTGTCGCTGTTCTTCCAATGGCCCTGTCGGTGACGCTAGGGCGGGTCTGGAGTTTGCAGATCTTCACGTCGTGTAGGTGATTCCAAGCACGTTTGTCATGCAACTTTACTGCTCTCGTAGATACCTCCTCTACCAGGTGGGGGCCAGTGAAGCGTGGGCTGTTCCACTTTCTATTGAAATTGCGGAGTAGCACGTGGTCACCTTTAGCAATTTTGCACAGTTTTTCCTTTTCCAATTCTTTATCCGCGTCTTCTTGTTGATCACTCTTAGACCCGCCCCGCGTGCGCTCGAGCTGTTGAGACACAAACACTACACTAGTAATCAAAGAAGACACATATTGGTACATTTCATCACCAAGAACAGTTGCAGTGTTTTCATAGTCTGTGAATGCTCCTGATGTTGGCGTTAGAGGAAAGCGCATTTGACGTCCGGTCACCACCTCGTGAGGAGTGAGGTGGTGGTCGGAGCCTGGTCTATTCCTCAGCTCAAATAGAGCTAGCGGAAGGCAATACAACCAACTGTTCTTTGTTGTTTGCTGTATCTTTGCAGTTGCCTCCTTCAGTAGGCCATTCAGGCGTTCGCATATACTGTTGGCCTGCGGGTGATATGCACATGCAAATTTATGCTTGATGTTCAGTAAGGATGTGATGTGCTGGAAAATTTCATTTGGGAAATGCGGGCCGTTATCCGACCGCAGTACCTCGCACACTCCCCACCTGGGGAAAACCTCCCTCACTAGAAATTTAGCTGCTCTAAATGCATCTGGATGTGAGCAGGGTCCTGCCTCAATCCACCTGGAGAATGGGCATACCACTACAATCATATACCTATTTCCTTGACATACGTTGATCATATCTACGTAGTCAATATGGATGTGCAGGAAGGGTCCCTCTGGCTGGGGTATAGTACCTTTTATCACTTTCAGCGTGTGACCGGCCGTAAACTGTTGACACGTGAGACAATTGCTGATAAAATTTGTCACATGGGAATTTAACTCGGGACAGAACCAATCTTCCCTAATTCGTGCTGCAATAACTTCCTTGCCTGTGTGGGCTGGGTGGTGGAGTTGGCTCAGGGCGGTGTTCAATAGTGCCAATGGCATTACCATCTTTCCAGTGTTACCCTGACGCCATAGTGCGTCAGTTGGCGACATTGTACATCCTCTTTTTACCCATATTTCTTTTTCTGCCATTGGTGCAGCCGCTTGTAACTCCATTATCTGTGTGGCTGGGAGATGGGTGTACCCCTCTCTCATCAGCATCTCTTTAGCTATCCCCCTCCCTCTCCCTCTCTCTGACTTTGGGGGGTTCCATATCTCACCAAAATATGCAGCATACTTCGCATGTGCGTCTGCTGCTGCATTTCCTTTTGAGATATGATCTTCTCCATTAGTGTGTGCGGTACATTTGACCAAAGCTAATTCTTGGGGGTCATTTATTACTTCAATTAATTCAGCTAATAAGAGAGCATGTTGCACTGGGGTGCCGTCAGCTCTCCTAAATCCTCTTCTCCTCCATTTTATCAATCCTGAGTGGACAGTAGACGTGACATATGCGCTATCAGAGTATATAGTTACTCTTTTGTCAAAGCTTTCCTTCAACGCCAAGATCAGTGCAACCAATTCTGCTGCTTGAGCAGAGTAATGTTGTGGTAATTGTACACATTTCACTGCCACACACACCAATTCCTCTGTCATTTTTACCACTGCTGCCCCAGTTCTCCTTATCCCATCACTCTGGTCTATTGTTGATGACCCATCAATGAACAAGAGCTCTCCTCCATTCAGCGCATCTTCTTCAACTTTTCTAGTACATGAGTACATTTCGGTAGTCTGCGTACAATCATGTGCATAGTCGCCCTCCTCAATAACTTCCGCTATAAACCTTGCAGGATTAACTGTGCTGCATCTGACAATTGATAATTCTGGTCTAGATAAGATGATCTCATAACCTGACGCCCTCTGCGTGGTTAGTGTGGATTTAGGCTTGTTCAATATTGCAAATAGTGCATGTTCCACAAATAGTGTGGTTGGGCACCCCATTGTAATAGATGATGATTTCTCTACCGCAAAGGCAGCTGCGGCGAGATCTTGTTCGCAAGGGAAATGACCTAACATAACAGGATCCAAGTGACCACTGTAAAATGCTACTGGTTTGTATCCCATGCTTGTTTTTTGAGCCAACACTGCTTTCATTACTGCTGAGTCGCAATGTGAAAATATAAAGAATTGTCGTTCATAATCTGGGGTGGCCAGTACCGGAGCAGTTGATATTGCGTCTTTCAGTTCATCAAAGGCCTCTTTCATTTCCATTGTCCACCCCAATTTTTTCTCCCCTTTGTTAGCTTCTCTTAATGCTTCAAGTAGGGGTCCTATGTATGAGCTGTAATCAAATACCCATGCTCTACAGTAGTTGCACAATCCCAGGAGCTGCTGCAGTTCCCTCACTGTTTGTGGCAATGGCGTTTTTGATATAGCCTGTGCTCTTTGTGGTGCAATCTTTCTTCCGTGTTGGGATATCAGCTGACCAATGTATAGTACCTGTTCCTGACAGTACTGTAACTTTTCTTTGTCTACCTTGTAACCCTTTTCAGCCAATATTGTCAGCATCTTCAATGAGTCCTCCCTGCATTTTTTTTTGTTTGTGCTGCAAATTATTATATCGTCAACATACTGCAACACTGTGCTTTCCAATTCAATGTTTCCCAAGTCCATCTGTATTACTCTGTTGAAAATTGAGGGTGACTCGCAGTACCTTTGTGGCAATCTGGTGTGTTTCCATTTTGTGTTTCTGTACGTGAAGCTTGTTAGATCTTGTGAATCTGGATGTAGGGGTATTGAGAAAAAGGCATTTTTGAGGTCAATCACTGTAAATCGTGATGCCTCTGCTGGAATGCCACACAGTATTGTGGCCGGGTTTGCTGCTGTGGGGTATTCTGCTTCCACTATGTTGTTCAAGGGCCTGAGGTCCTGGATGAAACGCCAAGACCCTCCTTTAGCTTTGCGCACTGGATATACGGCTGTGTTACATGGTGATTCTGATGGTACCAATATGCCATTATTTATAAGGGCCGTTATTGTTTCATATATGCCATCATCTGCCTCTTTTGATAGTGGGTATTTCTTCACTCTAGGGAGTATTGCACCTTTTTTCAATTTTATTCTTACTCCCCCTATACTTTTTATGCACCCCATGTCATAGGGACTAGTAGTCGATAATGATGTTGGGACTTTTGCCATATCCTCCTCAAAAAAGGGAACTGGGGTGGATGTGGGTGCTTCAAGTGCCATTGCAATTTTCTGTGCCACTTGTTTGTACGCCACTTTTAGCCATATATCTACACTCATCATAAATACCATTTCACCCTCTCCCTTTTCTTCTGAAAAGAGCTCCTCGTCTGACACCGGGTGAGCCTGCATCCCTCAGCTAGGGCTATCACTGCCCTCCATGCTCTTCCTTCCCACTCTTGGGCATGTACTGCGATATAATCAGCAGTTGCTATAATGCTCTCCATGCTCACTGAAATCACCTTTCCTTCTGGTTCATTGGCTGGTGTGTCTGGTCTAAACACATAGGCTGTTGGCCTCCTCCAGATCTTTCCTTCTATTCCTGGCATCCATGCGAATGCCATGTCTGTTCCGTACTGAAACAGTTCGCCATCTACTGGCTCAGCCCTAATCACTGTCTGTCCACAGTATGCTTGCATAATTTGCCGTGCAGTGAGCATGTTTTTTCCAGGAGTGGAACAAATTATGCTGTCCTCCGTAAAGGATATTGTCATATTCAACCTGCTCATTATGTCTCTCCCAAGTATGTTTACTGGTGAGTCCCTTGAATATAAAAGCGGGACGGACATGTCATAATCCCCTATCGATAAGGGGATGTTATCAGTAAAGGGAACCAACCCTCTAGCCCCAGAGAATCCTTGGGTGTTCATGGCCTCACCTGACATTTTAAATTTACCTTCCCTTATGCAAGACCGGGTCGCCCCGGTGTCAACAAGGAATGATCATTTTCTGTCACCTATCGTTACCTCTATGCGTGGTTCCTCCGCACTATTAGGTGTTACCGACAGGATGGGACACACCAAGGCCGTCTGTGGGCTGTCCTATTGTGGGTGTAATGATTGACCACTTCCGGTGTAAGGGTTGTGTCCCAGGACCGTCACCCTTCCCAGTTGTGTTTGCTGTAACTGTGTATTGGTAGAGGTTATTTTATGGTCTTGAATTTGAGCGGGTAGCTGTACTTGCGGCACTTGATGTTGTGTTATTGCTACCTGTTGTTGTGGTGGTGAGTATGTCTGTGGCTGTTGTTGTGTTGCTAGTTGTTGCTGCACATTTCCCGGCAGCAGTGCCTGCTGTTGTTGGTGGCCATGCTGTTCACTTGTAGGCCCTTGTTGTCCCTGTTCTCCCCATGCTGGTGTGCCGGGTCGCATTCTACATGTGCGTGACATGTGCCCTTGTAATCCACAAATCCAACATACCGGTGGTTCCCTGGTCTGCCATGGAAAACTCCCTGAATTGTCCTGGTATACTGGTTGCCCGGTGGGGTAGAATTTTCTGAATCCTCTCCCTTGCTGCTGTGTGTTATAGCCGTATCCCCTCCCCCTCATCATTCCTCCCTTTCCCCTGTTATAATTATAATATCCAGTTCCTGGTGTTGAGTATCCTCCTCCCATGTTAGTCGTATATGATGGGGGCGGCAGTTGTGCTACAATCTGTGGTGATTGTATTTGGGAGGGATCTTGTGCAGCCACTACTTGTGTGGGGTTTTGGGTCATTGTTGTAGGTGTGGTTATTAGTGCACCTTCCATCGTGTATTTAGTAAGTATTTTCTGCACCAATTTAGCCTCTTCCGCCTTTCTATCCTCTTCCTTTTGTTTCATCTTTTCTTGCCATGTCCTACAATGATGTACTATCGTCAGTTGTATTTCTGGCCATGCTTTTGCTTCCATCCCCACTACTTTCTTCAGTTGTTTCTGCACTGCTTCTGGGAGCACTTGTATTAGTATGTGATAGAATATTGCTGGTGTTTTGTCCCATTGTTCTCTAGTTTCCATACGCCACTTCTCTTGAATTTCCTGGATATAAACAACAGCATCTTCGTTCTCACGCATCTTGCGTGATGTAATTGCTCCTATGTCTGATGTGTCTGGGTACTGTACCCTCAGTGCTTGCCATAATGCATGTCTGCAGTTTGCGAATGGTGCCCCATCGTGTGATGTGTTTGTTATTGTGACTCCGGGGAAGCCTGCTCTCTTCCAGATGTCATCTGCTGCATCCCCCAATTTTGATATTAGGAGGCCCTTTATATCTCCTACTGCCAGTTTCTGTCCTGCGGTGTGTTTTTCCATTTCATATATCCATTTTCCCGCACCTCCACTTAATGATGGGAGCCTGCACTTTATATTTTCCTTGTCTGCATGCTTCCAAGGGACGTATTGTGGTCTAACCCCTCCCCTCTCCAGAAGTGGCATTAGGTTGTGTCATGTTTGACCCCCTGGGTTCCCCAAAGTCGAGTCCGTGTACCCCTCCTCTTCTTCCGTATCATCTACATCGTCTGTTGTGTCCATATTTCCCTTGCTCGTAACTGTATCTCCTCCATCTCTACCCCTTCTTTTATCATTTCCTTTATTTAATGTGGGCGTGTGTATTCGTTCTTCCTGCCTGCGTCCAGGGAGGTCTCTAAGCCTACCTGCATGGGATGTGTGTTCGTGAGGGGCGGGTGCGGGTGTAGGTGGGCATGTTGTACGGGATGAGTGTGGGGTGGTGGAGCATGTTGGACGGGATGATGAGGGTGTATCTGCACGTGTCTGCATTCCCGCCATTCCTTGCTCTTACCCCTCAGTTCCCCCCAGTTCTTCCTTTCTCCTGCAGACCCATGGTGATTTCCTGTTTGTCCGGGTGATGTACAATTTATCTAGGCTTTCCCTTTCCCTATTTCTTCCTTCCTTCTCCATTCCTTCTTCTTCCTCACTACAAAAGTCATCCAGAAGCGACAACCCCCAATCTGTCTTTTTCCCTCTAATCGTTACTGTTTTTAAGTCTATTAGATCCGTTCCTCCCGTTTCTTCTTTACCAATTGCTCCCCTTTGTGCTGATGTTGTTGCGACTTCTGTGTCTCTGCGTACATATCTTCTTACTTCACTCCCCCTTCTCCTATCTAGTCTCTTTCCCCTTCTCTTTTCTCCGCTATTTCTCTACCAATTTCCTCTCTTTTCTTTATTAATTCCTCCATTACTTCACTACTCATCGTTTCCAATATCCTGTCCTCTTCTCTCTTCCTTTCCCATCTCTCTCTTTCCCGCTCTAATATGCTCTCTATCATCCTCCCCTCTTTGTATTTCTTTGTCGTGTCTGATAGTATTCTCCTCTTCTATATTTCCATTTCTTTTTCTTTCTCTTCTTCCTCTCTTTTCTTGTCACGCAGTGCTGCTCTGGATACCCTTTCTGCTACTGCCTTTACCCTTTCAGCTTCTCTCTTTCGCTCCTCAGTTCGTTCCCTCATTTTTTCCAACTCATTCTTACTTTATTTCCTTTCCCGTGCTCTCTCTCTTTCCTCCCTCTCCAGCTGCTTGATCAGTGCATTTTGTTCATCCCTTAATTCTGCTAATCGTTCCTCCAAAATCTCTTCCTTTTGTCGTAACAGCTCTTCCCCCTTTCTTTTTCCCCCTTCCCTTTTCATCTCGCTCTTTCTGCCACTATCCTCGTCCATTTTCCTTACTACCTCCTTCTCTTCTCCTGTTAATGAACCTCGTAATTTTAATAATACCTGCGCAGCTACCCACTCATCATGTTCTATTGCTGCCATTTGTTCTTCGCTAGTCCTCCCCTCCCCTGCGGGCATCTTTGTATTAGTTGGTCCCGTCGTACTAGTCTGCTCCCCTCCCGTGTGGCCACCCGTAGCTGTATATGGTGGCGGGCTGTATGCCGGGTTCGAGTACCCCTCAGCCGCCCTTAATTGTTCTCTCACTATTTCTTGTAGTTCCGTTAAAGGATATAACCCCCCTTCCTCTTTTTTCACTACCTTCGCTAGGGGCATGTCGTCGCTCCGTTCCTTTTTTATTTCCTTTTCGTTTATGTTGTTACTCTTTTCTCCTCCCTCTTGTCCGTTCCCCGTGTTCTGTGTGCCTTCACTCTCTTTTTCCCCATTCTCTTCTTCCTCCTTAATCTTCTTCTCTTCCTTTGTTTCCCCCACAGTGAACATTCCGTTTTGTCCTGGTCGGGACCCCTGGAACATCCTCCATAAGTTAAACACCTCCACATGGTGTGTCAACTTCTTCCCCTTGTATGTGTTATGCAGATGGGTTAATAGTGAGTGTTGGGTATATGGATCGAATCTGCCATTAGGCGGCCATGGTGTCGTCATTTTGTTGTCCGTCCCCTGTGTCCATTCTATGCTGTATTTGATCAGTTTCTCCCTATGGGGCGACAGTGTTTTACATATATGCTGTAGCGGAGTAGTGAGGGTGTTCCCCCACCCTCCCGATCCTGTCCTGTATGACATAGTAGCACTTCAATTGTTACCCTCCCTCTATATGGTAGCGGTTATCTTGCTAATAGTGTACGCTGTACAATCTCAGATCTTTACCTGGCCCCGTAATTTTGGGGACTTGCGATTGTCCGCTAAAACAAAATAGTAAAATATAGCATTTGCATTTGTATATTCTTTTCTCTCTTTTCTTCCTTCACCAAACACCGTTACGGCCCCCTACGGCCGAGGCGCACGTAGCCCCTTGCGGCTGCGTGCCCTGTGTGACGTTCTTATACAGCCGTCCCACTTTATTTTACCCCTCCTCCTCTTTCTTCACTTTTCGTGGCCGGCGTTCTCCGTGCGCGGCCACGTCCCCCTCTTCACCTTTCCCCCGATCTACTCGTTACCGTTTATCTTCCTCTCCACTCCCTTACCATTATTCTCTTCCCCACCACTCTCCAAAAAATGCCTTGTGTTCGCGATATCCTATGAAAGCCTTACTGCTGACGTCACCAACCTCTTCCAAAACTACTGGTAAGTTCTTTACACGTTTTTGAAGAGTTTGAAGTAAGTTTGCAATCTACCCCTGTTAACCCCACAGCTGTCCTCTTGTCACGCCTGGAACAAGGTAATCAACAATATAATCAGACTGCGGACGCTGCGTCGCCTCGGGTGTGATACGCCCCTCGACAGGAGGGCTTAACCAGCCAATTATCTTCCGTATTAGGCAACCAGCTAGCTACCGTCTACAGGAAAACGTCATCTATCTATCGAGTTTTCTGCTCGAACAATAGGGATCCTCATCTACTCATTGATCAATAATCACCAATTCGTAGGAAACTGCACACACACACCCTTACAGGTGGTCGCGGCCTAGGCCAATCAGTGTCTACGAGCGGCCGCACGTGATGTTTTCGTGCTCCGCCCCCTCCTCTTCCGTAACGTAGCGGACTGCTCTCGCACTTGTCCAGCTACCATTCACTTCACCGTCAACACTAATTTATCAAACCTTCGCCGAGCACCTGTGTAATACCTCCCACTTCCCGTATTCTATTCCTCCCCCCTCCCTCACAATTTCACATTGCTTGTTGGGCGTGGCATACTCACCAAGTTCTCTTGATGCGGGGCCGCTCGACCGCGTGCACCCCTCCAAGCGGCTCGCCACCTCCCCTCGTCTGGACCACGTCTGGACACTCGCCAACCGCGGGCGGGATACTTCTCAACCGGCTCCCGAAGGCCAATATCCGGATTGCGCTGTCCGGTCTTCTCGCAGTTCCGCGATAGTCCTGTAGTCCTCAAAAGGGGGCAGCGGCAGAGGGGGCCGCGCCGCCGGGCCTCCTCGCAACGAGAGCACTCGGAAAAATAAAATAAAAGCAGATCTTAAACAGATCTCAGCAGTGCCTCCAACTTGTCGGGGGGAATTCTCCCGGGGTCAGCTGGGCCATCCGCGGACCTCCGGGCAGGGAGGCCCCAACTCCTCCCGCGTATCCCAAAAATGAGTATGAGACACACACAAGAAGCAAGGTGGTTCTGCTGTTTATTAAACAACGGCAGGGATGGGTCTAGGATCGTACGCGTCCGTCCTGACTCTCGAAATTCGTGGGGCTCGCAGGCCCTTTTTGCCTCAGTATGACGCGCTACTTGCGTCACCTGGGAAAGTTAGCAAAAAACCTATCGCCACTCTGGATTGGTTCCTCGAGTGGTAGGGTTAGTATAGCACACGTATAGAGGAGATTGTTAGTGGTTAAGGGTCAGTCAGGTGGTATACTTGGGTTGTCCCTTCTATTAGATACATGAAAATTGTTACACGAAGACCCCTAATGATTGGCTAATGTTAATGGCGTCAGTGATGAGTGCCCCATGTTCTGATTGGTCCACTCGCGAGCCCCCCAGCCTGGGACCATCGTTGTTCCCAGCTCGCGGTGTACCTGTCATTTGCAACAATATGTAACTATGTGTTTGTGCAGACAATACGTGGATTTGCTCATATGCTTGAGAGCAGACAATTCCCACCGCCGTAGGTGTCCATTGGGTCATTTCATTGTTGCAGCCTGTGTCTCAAAACGTGGGACCCAGGCGACTTCTCCCTCCTGGGTCTGGCACCCTGTCAGGTTCGGCTTGGTCGCGTGAGGAGAGACCGTGGTTGAGGCAGAATTCTGCACATTTAAAATTGTATTTGCCTCTGCGTTCTGGCTTAGTTTGCAGGTGTGACCTTGGCTTCGGCTTGTGGCATGCGAGTTGCAACATTGCCCCCTTGGCTGTCAGTTCTCGCTGGGCTCATTCTGCAGGGTCAGCAATTGTACTCTTGCTCGTTCAATGTTCGTGGAGGCTCTTGCTTGCGGCCTACTTGGGCCTGGTGCATAGGTGGGGATGTTTGATGCACAGCACTTTAAGTTACGGTATCATATTGCTTCATCTCCAGTATCATGTCTTCGTTGCATTTCTCATCGCAATGCATGGGTTAGGAGAAGCGTCAGCAAGCATTTTAGATGAGTTCTTTGTGCGTCTTGCGTTTCTGCATTTTGAAGAACCTATGTGAAAAATAATAAAGATGCGCGTCGGTGGGTGTGTCCGTCACCTACGTCATAGCACTGAATATGTTCTTCGTGTGGATTGGTGTGGGAGTATCAATGTTGCACGGGTGTTCTGACCGTTGGCTAGGTCGTCATGGCATCTCTAACGATGTGTTTATTTACTGTTGAATGGTTCCGTCAAGTTCATCCATGCCGCAGGTGTCGGCTTGGGCAGGGCAGGCTGGTGGGCAGGCTGGTGGGCACATCCGGATGTTCCTGTATCAGGGTATTTGGTCGTCTGGTAGATAGGCAAATTCCTCTTGTGGCGGGTGTCTGGGCCGCGATCCTCGAGGCCAGGGGCGTGACGGGATTGGTGGGAGTCTTTTGTCCCATTCTCCCACTTCAGTCCCCCCTCTGGTCGACTTGTTGACCACAAACATATCTTTTTCCTTATCTCCTCTTACTCTCCATATTTTCGTTACTCCTCCCAGGTGTCCATAGTGGTTGACATGGTCTTCAAATGACCAATACATATACACACAGCTTCCTCCAGGTGTGCAGTATACCCATTTCCCAATGTAGCTCCTTGGATTTCTTGGGTTTTCGAGCTTCACGGATGGGGGGTCCAGGTGGTTGGTGATGATCTGTTTGCGTAGTTTTTCTCTTTCTTTTATTATTGTGTCTGTGTGCTGGCCATCATCCGTCGGCATCAAGGGGTGCATACCAACCATTTCGATCATTTCGTCTGTAGTGCGTGCTTTCCGGGCCTTCCAAAACCTTATTATGATCAGTGCAGCTCCAGCCAGTATTATGCATCCAACTATAATCTTCAGTCCGTCTGACAGCGAAGATGGCATCCATGAACATAACATTGAAAACCAGCTGTCAGCATTCTTCACTCCTTTACTTTCTTCCATCATTTTGGAGTGCATCTGGGCCAGTTGTGATACTGCTTCTGTCAGTGTACCATTGTCAGCATCGTTAGCAGGAATAAATGTGCAGCATGATTGTCCTATCTTTGCGCAAACTCCTCCTTCCATTGCTGTAAGGAGATCTAATACATATCTGTTCTATAGTGCTACCATCCTCACTTCTCGCAGTTCCTCTTTTATTGCGTTGAATCCATTTACTGTAGAATTAATTGTCATCATTAGCTCCCATCGAGTTATCTGGAGCCATTTTGCGTTTGTGTAAGCTTGTAGTCCCGGATGTATTATTGACGAGAAGAACATTGCTGCTCTGCTGAATAGTCTGTGTTCTGGTGGGATTGAAGTGAGTGCTGTTTCCGACCTTCCCCATAGGTAATTTCCTGTCAGAGGTTCTCCTTGTCTCTTCTTTCTATTCAGGACATTGTTGTTGTTGTTGTTTTCGTTCTCTGACCCCTTCTGAGGTTGTACAGATCTCTTCTTCCTCTTGTTTCCTTCATCCATTTTAGGGAAGTTCGCCATGTTCACATGTTTCTGGGGCACCATTAGTGATGGTACATTAATGTGTACCATTGTGCATTTACCATTCCACAGAGGGGGCAGTGTGTGGTATGCCTTGTTTCCACAGGCCCAGTAATGATCCATTAATACTGCTGTTCCTGCTCCCCCCTCAGGTAACTCTATCACGCTTGCACAGTTGGTGTTGTATCCCACGTCAACTTCTCCTCTATGTTGGTAGCATATCTTAGGTGCAGACAGTGGCAGTATGCTCATTGGGTCTTCATCCTTCTCCATCCACGTCAGCATAGGTACGTACTTGCCCCAAATCGTCCAACATCTGTTATTGTGTTCATCAATAGTTGTAATATTTTCTCTTGTTACCATGTTGCTGCCAATCACTCCTATGTCCCATTTGTTGTCCATGTACACCTTCCCTGTTATTGTTACCGGTGGTCTTTCCCAACATCCTTGTGTACCAGGAACTTCAGTGGCGTACCAGTCACATGGTAGGTATTGTAGTGTCACTTTCTTCGTTACTCCCTTTTCAGGACCACTTGTCATGTATCTGAATGCTTCAGCATGCAAACTGCTCTTGTGGTAGCTCAAATAAGTCTTGAGGAAGTTGTTTTCGTATGGATATGTGTCTCGCGTTTTCCACACCAGCCTCACCACCGTCCCTTGAAATCGCCCTCTCGTTTGGAATAGTGCCAGGTATATTATACATTGTGCTGTCTTTTCATCTATTTCTGTGACAACGAACGTTCGGGAAGCGCTCATGGCGTATGGGATCAATGAGCAGACGTAGCAGCTGTCTTCTGTTGTCTGCTTACCTATTTGGGTCATGTGTTGGTACCACATGTTGTTCGAGACGTGTGCTGAATCTGTTATGTAATTATCAATACCTTTATTATCTGAGTATGTGCTGCGTTTAACTCTACTTCCCTTATGTAGAGGCTTGCTAGTACCACCTGACGTAACACCTGTTGCAGCCGTGGGTGGGGGTACATTAGGTTTGGGTGCAGCCAAAATATTGATAGCATAACTTTTCTGCCATACAGAGGCAGCCAAAAAACCAGTGATCATCAAAACCCCTATCATTTTTATTACAGAAGCTAGTCTCACCGGCATTTTGCTCTTACCTTGCTGCAGTCCGGCAGCTTATTCTTGCGACGTTAAAGTTGCCCGCCTGAAAATTCTCAATAAGCTTGTTATTAGTGTTAGTTGTTGTTTTGAAGCTCTCCCTATCAAGTAGTCGTTCAGTGCCCAGGCGAAGAGCTGTTCCCACGCCAATCTAAGCGATCTGTCTCTTAGGGCAGATCTTGGTGAAGATGGGGCATTGATTGTTCTATGGCCAAGATAAATGCTGTGTAGTAAACACGTACTCTCCTTCTTTTTAGGTATTTTGGCCTTTTTATGTGATATACAAATTGGTGTGATAGGGCTTCAGGGTAATTATCGTCTGAGGGTAGCATCTACTCCTGGGCAATGTACGCTGTTAGTTATCTGTTTTCTCAGCAATACAATAATACGCGGTACCTGCATGTGCGAAGAAAAAGAAAAAGAAAACATACCAGTGTTTACATGTGTATATGTGCAAGACAATGTCCTTCAATTGGGTGGTGGCTGTAGTGCGTAGGAGGTTTGTGGGCAGAGGGTTTGGGGCTCAACTGGCGGAAGTCTCTTTACTCTTTGATCGTGTGACCATGGGGTGGGCGGTATGGGAATTACCACTTTCTATTTCAGTAGTTGTCTCTGGGAATTCTGGGGGGTGGCAGGGTATGGGTACACTGAGGTCGTCAGCTGTGGTAGAAGTCTCTTTCTCCGTGGGTGACGCTGTCGCTGTTCTTCCAATGGCCCTGTCGGTGACGCTAGGGCGGGTCTGGAGTTTGCAGATCTTCACGTCGTGTAGGTGATTCCAAGCACGTTTGTCATGCAACTTTACTGCTCTCGTAGATACCTCCTCTACCAGGTGGGGGCCAGTGAAGCGTGGGCTGTTCCACTTTCTATTGAAATTGCGGAGTAGCACGTGGTCACCTTTAGCAATTTTGCACAGTTTTTCCTTTTCCAATTCTTTATCCGCGTCTTCTTGTTGATCACTCTTAGACCCGCCCCGCGTGCGCTCGAGCTGTTGAGACACAAACACTACACTAGTAATCAAAGAAGACACATATTGGTACATTTCATCACCAAGAACAGTTGCAGTGTTTTCATAGTCTGTGAATGCTCTTGATGTTGGCGTTAGAGGAAAGCGCATTTGACGTCCGGTCACCACCTCGTGAGGAGTGAGGTGGTGGTCGGAGCCTGGTCTATTCCTCAGCTCAAATAGAGCTAGCGGAAGGCAATACAACCAACTGTTCTTTGTTGTTTGCTGTATCTTTGCAGTTGCCTCCTTCAGTAGGCCATTCAGGCGTTCGCATATACTGTTGGCCTGCGGGTGATATACACATGCAAATTTATGCTTGATGTTCAGTAAGGATGTGATGTGCTGGAACATTTCATTTGCGAAATGCGGGCCGTTATCCGACCGCAGTACCTCGCACACTCCCCACCTGGGGAAAACCTCCCTCACTAGAAATTTAGCTGCTCTAAATGCATCTGGATGTGAGCAGGGTCCTGCCTCAATCCACCTGGAGAATGGGCATACCACTACAATCATATATCTATTTCCTTGACATACGTTGATCATATCTACGTAGTCAATATGGATGTGCAGGAAGGGTCCCTCTGGCTGGGGTATAGTACCTTTTATCACTTTCAGCGTGTGACCGGCCGTAAACTGTTGACACGTGAGACAATTGCTGATAAAATTTGTCACATTGGAATTTAACTCGGGACAGAACCAATCTTCCCTAATTCGTGCTGCAATAACTTCCTTGCCTGTGTGGGCTGGGTGGTGGAGTTGGCTCAGGGCGGTGTTCAGTAGTGCCAATGGCATTACCATCTTTCCAGTGTTACCCTGACGCCATAGTGCGTCAGTTGGCGACATTGTACATCCTCTTTTTACCCATATTTCTTTTTCTGCCATTGGTGCAGCCGCTTGTAACTCCATTATCTGTGTGGCTGGGAGATGGGTGTACCCCTCTCTCATCAACATCTCTTTAGCTATCCCCCTCCCTCTCCCTCTCTCTGACTTTGGGGGGTTCCATATCTCACCAAAATATGCAGCATACTTTGCATGTGTGTCTGCTGCTGCATTTCCTTTTGAGATATGATCTTCTCCATTAGTGTGTGCGGTACATTTGACCAAAGCTAATTCTTGGGGGTCATTTATTACTTCAATTAATTCAGGTAATAAGAGAGCATGTTGCACTGGGGTGCCGTCAGCTCTCCTAAATCCTCTTCTCCTCCATTTTATCAATCCTGAGTGGACAGTAGACGTGACATATGTGCTATCAGAGTATATAGTTACTCTTTTGTCAAAGCTTTCCTTCAACGCCAAGATCAGTGCAACCAATTCTGCTGCTTGAGCAGAGTAATGTTGTGGTAATTGTACACATTTCACTGCCACACACACCAATTCCTCTGTCATTTTTACCACTGCTGCCCCAGTTCTCCTTATCCCATCACTCTGGTCTATTGTTGATGACCCATCAATGAACAAGAGCTCTCCTCCATTCAGCGCATCTTCTTCAACTTTTCTAGTACATGAGTACATTTCGGTAGTCTGCGTACAATCATGTGCATAGTCGCCCTCCTCAATAACTTCCGCTATAAACCTTGCAGGATTAACTGTGCTGCATCTGACAATTGATAATTCTGGTCTAGATAAGATGATCTCATAACCTGACGCCCTCTGCGTGGTTAGTGTGGATTTAGGCTTGTTCAATATTGCAAATAGTGCATGTTCCACAAATAGTGTGGTTGGGCACCCCATTGTAATAGATGATGATTTCTCTACCGCGAAGGCAGCTGCGGCGAGACCTTGTTCGCAAGGGAAATGACCTAACATAACAGGATCCAAGTGACCACTGTAAAATGCTACTGGTTTGTATCCCATGCTTGTTTTTTGAGCCAACACTGCTTTCATTACTGCTGAGTCGCAATGTGAAAATATAAAGAATTGTCGTTCATAATCTGGGGTGGCCAGTACCGGAGCAGTTGATATTGCGTCTTTCAGTTCATCAAAGTCCTCTTTAATTTCCATTGTCCACCCCAATTTTTTCTCCCCTTTGTTAGCTTCTCTTAATGCTTCAAGTAGGGGTCCTATGTATGAGCTGTAATCAAATACCCAGGCTCTACAGTAGTTGCACAATCCCAGGAACTGCTGCAGTTCCCTCACTGTTTGTGGCAATGGCGTTTTTGATATAGCCTGTGCTCTTTGTGGTGCAATCTTTCTTCCGTGTTGGGATATCAGCTGACCAATGTATAGTACCTGTTCCTGACAGTACTGTAACTTTTCTTTGTCTACCTTGTAACCCTTTTCAGCCAATATTGTCAGCATCTTCAATGAGTCCTCCCTGCATTTTTTTTTGTTTGTGCTGCAAATTATTATATCGTCAACATACTGCAACACTGTGCTTTCCAATTCAATGTTTCCCAAGTCCATCTGTATTACTCTGTTGAAAATTAAGGGTGACTCGCAGTACCCTTGTGGCAATCTGGTGTGTTTCCATTTTGTGTTTCTGTACGTGAAGCTTGTTAGATCTTGTGAATCTGGATGTAGGGGTATTGAGAAAAAGGCATTTTTGAGGTCAATCACTGTAAATCGTGATGCCTCTGCTGGAATGCCACACAATATTGTGGCCGGGTTTGCTGCTATGGGGTATTCTGCTTCCACTATGTTGTTCAAGGGCCTGAGGTCCTGGATGAAACGCCAAGACCCTCCTTTAGCTTTGCACACTGGATATACGGCTGTGTTACATGGTGATTCTGATGGTACCAATATGCCATTATTTATAAGGGCCGTTATTGTTTCATATATGCCCTCATCTGCCTCTTTTGATAGTGGGTATTGCTTCACTCTAGGGAGTATTGCACCTTTTTTCAATTTTATTCTTACTCCCCCTATACTTTTTATGCACCCCACGTCATAGGGACTAGTAGTCGATAATGATGTTGGGACTTTTGCCATATCCTCCTCAAAAAAGGGAACTGGGGTGGATGTGGGTGCTTCAAGTGCCATTGCAATTTTCTGTGCCACTTGTTTGTACGTCACTCTTAGCCATATATCTACACTCATCATAAATACCATTTCACCCTCTTCCTTTTCTTCTGAAAAGAGCTCCTCGTCTGACACCGGGTGAGCCTTCATCCCTCAGCTAGGGCTATCACTGCCCTCCATGCTCTTCCTTCCCTCTCTTGGGCATGTACTGCGATATAATCAGCAGTTGCTATAATGCTCTCCATGCTCACTGAAATCACCTTTCCTTCTGGTTCATTGGCTGGTGTGTCTGGTCTAAACAAATAGGCTGTTGGCCTCCTCCAGATCTTTCCTTCTATTCCTGGCATCCATGCGAATGCCATGTCTGTTCCGTACTGGAACAGTTCGCCATCTACTGGCTCAGCCCTAATCACTGTCTGCCCACAGTATGCTTGCATAATTTGCCGTGCAGTGAGCATGTTTTTTCCAGGAGTGGAACAAATTATGCCGTCCTCCGTAAAGGATATTGTCATATTCAACCTGCTCATTATGTCTCTCCCAAGTATGTTTACTGGTTTGTCCCTTGAATATAAAAGCGGGACGGACATGTCATAATCCCCTATCGATAAGGGGATGTTATCAGTAAAGGGAACCAACCCTCTAGCCCCAGAGAATCCTTGGGTGTTCATGGCCTCATCTGACATTTTAAATTTACTTTCCCTTATGCAAGACCGGGTCGCCCCGGTGTCAACAAGGAATGATAATTTTCTGTCACCTATCGTTACCTCTATGCGTGGTTCCTCCGCACTATTAGGTGTTACCGACAGGATGGGACACACCAAGGCCGTCTGTGGGCTGTCCTATTGTGGGTGTAATGATTGACCACTTCCGGTGTAAGGGTTGTGTCCCAGGACCGTCACCCTTCCCAGTTGTGTTTGCTGTAACTGTGTATTGGTAGAGGTTATTTTATGGTCTTGAATTTGAGTGGGTTGCTGTACTTGCTGCACTTGATGTTGTGTTATTGCTACCTGTTGTTGTGGTGGTGAGTATGTCTGTGGCTGTTGTTGTGTTGCTAGTTGTTGCTGCACATTTCCCGGCAGCAGTGCCTGCGGTTGTTGGTGGCCCTGCTGTTCACTTGTAGGCCCTTTTTGTCCCTGTTCTCCCCATGCTGGTGTGCCGGGTCGCATTCTACATGTGCGTGACATGTGCCCTAGTAATCCACAAATCCAATTTACCGGTGGTTCCCTGGTCTGCCATGGAAAACTCCCTGAATTGTCCTGGTATACTGGTTGCCCGGTGGGGTAGAAATTTCTGAATCCTCTCCCTTGCTGCTGTGTGTTATAGCCGTATCCCCTCCCCCTCATCATTCCTCCCTTTCCCCTGTTATAATTATAATATCCAGTTCCTGGTGTTGAGTATCCTCCTCCCATGTTAGTCGTATATGATGGGGGCGGCAGTTATGCTACAATCTGTGGTGATTGTATTTGGGAGGGATCTTGTGCAGCCACTACTTGTGTGGGGTTTTGGGTCATTGTTGTAGGTGTGGTTATTAGTGCACCTTCCATCGTGTATTTAGTAAGTATTTTCTGCACCAATTTAGCCTCTTCCGCCTTTCTATCCTCTTCCTTTTGTTTCATCTTTTCTTGCCATGTCCTACAATGATGTACTATCGTCAGTTGTATTTCTGGCCATGCTTTTGCTTCCATCCCCACTACTTTCTTCAGTTGTTTCTGCACTGCTTCTGGGAGCCCTTGTATTAGTATGTGATAGAATATTGCTGGTGTTTTGTCCCATTGTTCTCTAGTTTCCTTACACCACTTCTCTTGAATTTCCTGGATATAATCAACAGCATCTTCGTTCTCACGCATCTTGCGTGATGTAATTGCTCCTATGTCTGATGTGTCTGGGTACTGTACCCTCAGTGCTTGCCATAATGCATGTCTGCAGTTTGCGAATGGTGCCCCATCGTGTGATGTGTTTGTTATTGTGACTCCGGGGAAGCCTGCTCTCTTCCAGATGTCATCTGCTGCATCCCCCAATATTGATATTAGGAGGCCCTTTACATCTCCTACTGCCAGTTTCTGTCCTGCGGTGTGTTTTTCCATTTCATATATCCATTTTCCCGCACCCCCACTTAATGATGGGAGCCTGCACTTTATATTTTCCTTGTCTGCATGCTTCCAAGGGACGTATTGTGGTCTAACCCCTCCCCTCTCCAGAAGTGGCATTAGGTTGTGTCATGTTTGAACCCCTGGGTTCCCCAAAGTCGAGTCCGTGTACCCCTCCTCTTCTTCCGTATCATCTACATCGGCTGTTGTGTCCATATTTCCCTTGCTCGTAACTGTATCTCCTCCATCTCTACCCCTTCTTTTATCATTTCCTTTATTTAATGTGGGCGTGTGTATTCGTTCTTCCTGCCTGCGTCCAGGGAGGTCTCTAAGCCTACCTGCATGGGATGTGTGTTCGTGAGGGGCGGGTGCGGGTGTAGGTGGGCATGTTGTACGGGATGAGTGTGGGGTGGTGGAGCATGTTGGACGGGATGATGAGGGTGTATCTGCACATGTCTGCCTTCCCGCCATTCCTTGCTCTTCCCCCTCACTTCCCCCCAGTTCTTCCTTTCTCCTGCAGACCCATGGTGATTCCCTGTTTGTCCGGGTGATGTACAATTTATCTAGGCTTTCCCTTTCCCTATTTCTTCCTTCCTTCTCCATTCCTTCTTCTTCCTCACTACAAAAGTCATTCAGAAGCGACAACCCCCAATCTGTCTTTTTCCCTCTAATCGTTACTGTTTTTAAGTCTATTAGATCCGTTCCTCCCGTTTCTTCTTTACCAATTGCTCCCCTTTGTGCTGATGTTGTTGCGACTTCTGTGTCTCTGCGTACATATCTTCTTACTTCACTCCCCCTTCTCCTATCTTCTCTTTCCCCTTCTCTTTTCTCCGCTATTTCTCTACCAATTCCCTCTCTTTTCTTTATTAATTCCTCCATTACTTCACTACTCATCGTTTCCAATATCCTGTCCTCTTCTCTCTTCCTTTCCCATCTCTCTCTTTCCCGCTCTAATATGCTCTCTATCATCCTCCCCTCTTCGTATTTCTTTGTCGTGTGTGATAGTATTCTCCTCTTCCATATTTCCATTTCTTTTTCTTTCTCTTCTTCCTCTCTTTTCTTGTCACGCATTGCTGCTCTGGATACCCTTTCTGCTACTGCCTTTACCCTTTCAGCTTCTCTCTTTCGCTCCTCAGTTCGTTCCCTCATTTTTTCCAACTCATTCTTACTTTCTTTCCTTTCCCGTGCTCTCTCTCTTTCCTCCCTCTCCAGCTGCTTGATCAGTGCATTTTGTTCATCCCTTAATTCTGCTAATCGTTCCTCCAAAATCTCTTCCTTTTGTCGTAACAGCTCTTTCTCCTTTCTTTTTCCCCCTTCCCCTTTCATCTCGCTCTTTCTGCCACTATCCTCGTCCATTTTCCTTACTACCTCCTTCTCTTCTCCTGTTAATGAACCTCGTAATTTTAATAATACCTGCGCAGCTACCCACTCATCATGTCCTATTGCTGCCATTTGTTCTTCGCTAGTCCTCCCCTCCCCTGCGGGCATCTTCGTATAAGTGGTCCCGTCGTACTAGTCTGCTCCCCTCCCGTGTGGCCACCCGTAGCTGTATATGGTGGCGGGCTGTATGCCGGGTTCGAGTACCCCTCAGCCGCCCTTAATTGTTCTCTCACTATTTCTTGTAGTTCCATTAAAGGATATAACCCCCCTTCCTCTTTTTTCACTACCTTCGCTAGGGGCATGTCGTCGCTCCGTTCCTTTTTTATTTCCTTTTCGTTTATGTTGTTACTCTTTTCTCCTCCCTCTTGTCCGTTCCCCGTGTTCTGTGTGCCTTCACTCTCTTTTTCCCCATTCTCTTCTTCCTCCTTAATCTTCTTCTCTTCCTTTGTTTCCCCCACAGTGAACATTCCGTTTTGTCCTGGTCGGGACCCGTGGAACATCCTCCATAAGTTAAACACCTCCACGTGGTGTGTCAACTTCTTCCCCTTGTATGTGTTATGCAGATGGGTTAATAGTGAGTGTTGGGTATATGGATCGAAACTGCCATTAGGCGGCCATGGTGTTGTCATTTTGTTGTCCGTCCCCTGTGTCCATTCTATGCTGTATTTGATCAGTTTCTCCCTATGGGGCGACAGTGTTTTACATATATGCTGTAGCGGAGTAGTGAGGGTGTTCCCCCAACCTCCCGATCCTGTCCCGTATGACATAGGGCCTCATTACACGGATGGCGGTAAGGGTTAACGGTTACCGTTAATGGCAACGGTGACCGTTAACCCTTACCGCCGTACTACGAGGTCCCTTAGCGGGCAGGTGTTAAAAACCAACCCGCTAAGGGACCTCGGAGCTAATTACGGCACCGCAAAATTGCGGTGCCGTAATTAGCGCCTTCCCCATTCCCATAGAGCCCTATGGGGCAGAAATGGGAATGGGGAAGGGCAATGGCGGAAGGGGGATTTACCGCCCCACCGACCTTGGAATGGGGCGGTAAATCCCCTTACCGCCAAGGCGTTGCCGGTAATTTACCGGCATGGTCCAGGGTGCTAATAGCACCCTGGATCACCGCCTTCCGTGTAATGAGGCCCATAGTAGCACTTCAATTGTTATCCTCCCTCTATATGGTAGCGGTTATCTTGCTAATAGTGTACGCTATACAATCTCAGATCTTTACCTGGCCCCGTAATTTTGGGGACTTGCGATTGTCCACTAAAACAAAATAATAAAATATAGCATTTGCATTTGTATATTCTTTTCTCTCTTTTCTTCCTTCACCAAACACCGTTACGGCCCCCTACGGCCGAGGCGCACGTAGCCCCCTGCGGCTGCGTGCCCTGTGTGACGTTCTTATACAGCCGTCCCACTTTATTTTACCCCTCCTCCTCTTGCTTCACTTTTCGTGGCCGGCGTTCTCCGTGCGCGGCCACGTCCCCCTCTTCACCTTTCCCCCGATCTACTCGTTACCGTTTATCTTCCTCTCCACTCCCTTACCATTATTCTCTTCCCCACCACTCTCCAAAAAATGCCTTGTGTTCGAGATATCCTATGAAAGCCTTACTGCTGACGTCACCAACCTCTTCCAAAACTACCGGTAAGTTCTTTACACGTTTTTTAAGAGTTTGAAGTAAGTTTGCAATCTACCCCCGTTAACCCCACAGCTGTCCTCTTGTCACGCCTGGAACAAGGTAATCAACAACATAATCAGAGTGCGCACGCTGCGTCGCCTCGGGTGTGATACGCCCCTCGACAGGAGGGCTTAACCAGCCAATTATCTTCCGTATTAGGCAACCAGCTAGCTACCGCCTACAGGAAAACGTCATCTATCTATCGAGTTTTCTGCTCGAACAATAGGGATCCTCATCTACTCATTGATCAATAATCACCAATTTGTAGGAAACTGCACACACACACCCTTACAAGTGGTCGCGGTCTAGGCCAATCAGTGTCTACGAGCGGCCGCACGTGATGTTTTCGTGCTCCGCCCCCTCCTCTTCCGTAACGTAGCGGACTGCTCTCGCACTTGTCCAGCTACCATTCACTTCACCGTCAACACTAATTTATCAAACCTTCGCCGAGTACCTGTGTAACACCTCCCACCTCCCGTATTCTATTCCTCCCCCCTCCCTCACAATTTCACATTGCTTGTTGGGCGTGGCATACTCACCAAGTTCTCTTGATGCGGGGCCGCTCGACCGCGTGCACCCCTCCAAGCGGCTCGCCACCTCCCCTCGTCTGGACCATGTCTGGACACTCGCCAACCGCGGGCGGGATACTTCTCAACCGGCTCCCGAAGGCCAATATCCGGATTGCGCTGTCCGGTCTTCTCGCAGTTCCGCGATGGTCCTGTAGTCCTCAAAAGGGGGCAGCGGCAGAGGGGGCCGCGCCGCCGGGCCTCCTCGCAACGAGAGCACTCGGAAAAATAAAATAAAAGCAGATCTTAAACAGATCTCAGCAGTGCCTCCAACTTGTCGGGGGGAATTCTCCCGGGGTCAGCTGGGCCATCCGCGGACCTCCGGGCAGGGAGGCCCCAACTCCTCCCGCGTATCCCAAAAATGAGTATTAGACACACACAAGAAGCAAGGTGGTTCTGCTGTTTATTAAACAACGGCAGGGATGGGTCTAGGATCGTACGCGTCCGTCCTGACTCTCGAAATTCGTGGGGCTCGCAGGCCCTTTTTGCCTCAGTATGACGCGCTACTTGCGTCACCTGGGAAAGTTAGCAAAAAACCTATCGCCACTCTGGATATGTTCCTCGAGTGGTAGGGTTAGTATAGCACACGTATAGAGGAGATTGTTAGTGGTTAAGGGTCAGTCAGGTGGTATACTTGGGTTGTCCCTTCTATTAAATACATGAAAATTGTTACACAAAGACCCCTGATGATTGGCTAATGTTAATGGCGTCAGTGATGAGTGCCCCATGTTCTGATTGGTCCACTCGCGAGCCCCCCAGCCTGGGACCATCGTTGTTCCCAGCTCGCGGTGTACCTGTCATTTGCAACAATATGTAACTATGTGTTTGTGCAGACAATGCGTGGATTTGCTCATATGCTTGAGAGCATACTATTCCCAGCGCCGTAGGTGTCCATTGGGTCATTTCATTGTTCAGCCTGTGTCTCAAAACGTGGGACCCAGGCGACTTCTCCCTCCTGGGTCTGGCACGCTGTCAGGTTCGGCTTGGTCACGTGAGGAGAGACCGTGGTTGAGGCAGAATTCTGCACATTTAAAATTGTATTTGCCTCTGCGTGTCTGGCTTAGTTTGCAGGTGTGACCTTGGCTTCGGCTTGTGGCATGCGAGTTGCAACATTGCCCCCTTGGCTGTCAGTTCTCGCTGTGCTCATTCTGCAGGGTCAGCAATTGTACTCTTGCTCGTTCAATGTTCGTGGAGGCTCTTGCTTGCGGCCTACTTGGGCCTGGTGCATAGGTGGGGATGTTTGATGCACGGCACTTTAAGTTACGGTATCATATTGCTTCATCTCCAGTATCATGTCTTCGTTGCATTTCTCATCGCAATGCATGGGTTAGGAGAAGCGTCAGGAAGCATTTTAGATGAGTTCTTTGTGCGTCTTGCGTTTCTAAATTTTGAAGAACCTATGTGAAAAATAATAAAGATGCGCGTCGGTGGGTGTGTCCGTCACCTACGTCATAGCACTGAATATGTTCTTCGTGTGGATTGGTGTGGGAGTATCATGGTTGCACGGGTGTTCTGACCGTTGGCTAGGTCATCATGGCATCTCTAACGATGTGTTTATTTACTGTTGAATGGTTCAGTCGAGTTCATCCATGCCGCAGGTGTCGGCTTGGGCAGGGCAGGCTGGTGGGCAGGCTGGTGGGCACATCCGGATGTTCCTGTACCAGGGCATTTGGTCGTCTGGTAGATAGGCAAATTCCTCTTGTGGCGGGTGTCTGGGCCGCGATCCTCTAGGCCAGGGGCGTGAGGGGATTGGTGGGAGTCTTTTGTCCCATTCTCCCACTTCAGTCCCCCCTCTGGTCGACTTGTCGACCACAAACATATCTTTTTCCTTATCTCCTCTTACTCTCCATATTTTCGTTACTCCTCCCAGGTGTCCATAGTGGTTGACCTGGTCTTCAAATGACCAATACATATACACACAGCTTCCTCCAGGTGTGCAGTATACCCATTTCCCAATGTAGCTCCTTGGATTTCTTGGGTTTTCGAGCTTCACGGATGGGGTGTCCAGGTGGTTGGTGATGATCTGTTTGCGTAGTTTTTCTCTTTCTTTTATTATTGTGTCTGTGTGCTGGCCATCATCCGTCGGCATCAAGGGGTGCATACCAACCATTTCGATCATTTCGTCTGTAGTGCGTGCTTTCCGGGCCTTCCAAAACCTTATTATGATCAGTGCAGCTCCAGCCAGTATTATGCATCCAACTATAATCTTCAGTCCGTCCGACAGCGAAGATGGCATCCATGAACATAACATTGAAAACCAGCTGTCATCATTCTTCACTCCTTTACTTTCTTCCATCATTTTGGAGTGCATCTGGGCCAGTTGTGATACTGCTTCTGTCAGTGTACCATTGTCAGCATTGTTAGCAGGAATAAATGTGCAGCATGATTGTCCTATCTTTGCGCAAACTCCTCCTTCCATTGCTGTAAGGAGATCTAATACATATCTGTTCTGTAGTGCTACCATCCTCACTGCTCGCAGTTCCTCTTTTATTGCGTTGAATCCATTTACTGTAGAATTAATTGTCATCATTAGCTCCCATCGAGTTATCTGGAGCCATTTTGCGTTTGCGTAAGCTTGTAGTCCCGGATGTATTATTGACGAGAAGAACATTGCTGCTCTGCTGAATAGTCTGTGTTCTGGTGGGATTGAAGTGAGTGCTGTTTCCGACCTTCCCCATAGGTAATTTCCTGTCAGAGGTTCTCCTTGTCTCTTCTTTCTATTCACGACATTGTTGTTGTTGTTGTTTTCGTTCTCTGACCCCTTCTGAGGTTGTACAGATCTCTTCTTCCTCTTGTTTCCTTCATCCATTTTAGGGAAGTTCGCAATGTTCACATGTTTCTGGGGCACCACTAGTGATGGTACATTAATGTGTACCATTGTGCATTTACCTTTCCACAGAGGGGGCAGTATGTGGTATGCCTTGTTTCCACAGGCACAGTAATGATCCATTAATACTGCTGTTCCTGCTCCCCCCTCAGGTAACTCTATCACGCTTGCACAGTTGGTGTTGTATCCCACGTCCACTTCTCCTCTATGTTGGTAGCATATCTTAGGTGCAGACGGTGGCAGTATGCTCATTGGGTCTTCATCCTTCTCCATCCACGTCAGCATAGGCACGTACTTGCCCCAAATCGTCCAACATCTGTTATTGTGTTCATCAATAGTTGTAATATTTTCTCTTGTTACCATGTTTCTGCCAATCACTCCTATGTCCCATTTGTTGTCCATGTACACCTTCCCTGTTATTGTTACCAGTGGTCTTTCCCAACATCCTTGTGTACCAGGAACTTCAGTGGCGTACCAGTCACATGGTAGGTATTGTAGTGTCACTTTCTTCGTTTCTCCCTTTTCAGGACCACTTGTCATGTATCTGAATGCTTCAGCATGCAAACTGCTCTTGTGGTAGCTCAAATAAGTCTTGAGGAAGTTGTTTTCGTATGGATATGTGTCTCGCGTTTTCCACACCAGCCTCACCACCGCCCCTTGAAATCGCCATCTCGTTTGGAATAGTGCCAGGTATATTATACATCGTGCTGTCTTTTCATCTATTTCTGTGGCAACGAACGTTCGGGAAGCGCTCATGGCCTATGGGATCAATGAGCAGACGTAGCAGCTGTCTTCTGTTGTCTGCTTACCTATTTGGGTCATGTGTTGGTACCACATGTTGTTCGAGACGTGTGCTGAATCTGTTATGTAATTATCAATACCTTTATTATCTGAGTATGTGCTGCGTTTAACTCTTCTTCCCTTATGTAGAGGCTTGCTAGTACCACCTGACGTAACACCTGTTGCAGCCGTGGGTGGGGGTACATTAGGTTTGGGTGCAGCCAAAATATTGATAGCATAACTTTTCTGCCATACAGAGGCAGCCAAAAAACCAGTGATCATCAAAACCCCTATCATTTTTATTACAGAAGCTAGTCTCACCGGCATTTTGCTCTTACCTTGCTGCAGTCCGGCAGCTTATTCTTGCGACGTTAAAGTTGCCCGCCTGAAAATTCTCAATAAGCTTGTTATTAGTGTTAGTTGTTGTTTTCAAGCTCTCCCTATCAAGTAGTCGTTCAGTGCCCAGGCGAGGAGCTGTTCCCACGCCAATCTAAGCGATCTGTCTCTTAGGGCAGGCAAGTGTTGGTGAAGATGGGGCATTGATTGTTCTATGGCCAAGATAAATGCTGTGTAGTAAACACGTACCCTCCTTCTTTTTAGGTATTTTGGCTTTTTTATGTGATATACAAATTGGTGTGATAGGGCTTCAGGGTAATTATCGTCTGAGGGTAGCATCTACTCCTGGGCAATGTACGCTGTTAGTTATCTGTTTTCTCAGCAATACAATAATACGCGGTACCTGCATGTGCGAAGAAAAAGAAAAAGAAAACATACAAGTGTTTACATGTGTATATGTGCAAGACAATGTCCTTCAATTGGGTGGTGGCTGTAGTGGGTAGGAGGTTTGTGGGCAGAGGGTTTGGGGCTCAACTGGCGGAAGTCTCTTTACTCTTTGATCGTGTGACCATGGGGTGGGCGGTATGGGAATTACCACTTTCCATTTCAGTAGTTGTCTCTGGGAATTCTGGGGGGTGGCAGGGTATGGGTACACTGAGGTCGTCAGCTGTGGTAGAAGTCTCTTTCTCCGTGGGTGACGCTGTCGCTGTTCTTCCAATGGCCCTGTCGGTGACGCTAGGGCAGGTCTGGAGTTTGCAGATCTTCACGTCATGTAGGTGATTCCAAGCACGTTTGTCCTGCAACTTTACTGCTCTCGTAGATACCTCCTCTACCAGGTGGGGGCCAGTGAAGTGTGGGCTGTTCCACTTTCTATTGAAATTGCGGAGTAGCACGTGGTCACCTTTAGCAATTTTGCACAGTTTTTCCTTTTCCAATTCTTTATCCGCGTCTTCTTGTTGATCACTCTTAGACCCGCCCCGCGTGCGCTCGAGCTGTTGAGACACAAACACTACACTAGTAATCAAAGAAGACACATATTGGTACATTTCATCACCAAGAACAGTTGCAGTGTTTTCATAGTCTGTGAATGCTCTTGATGTTGGCGTTAGAGGAAAACGCATTTGACGTCCGGTCACCACCTCGTGAGGAGTGAGGTGGTGGTCGGAGCCTGGTCTATTCCTCAGCTCAAATAGAGCTAGCGGAAGGCAATACAACCAACTGTTCTTTGTTGTTTGCTGTATCTTTGCAGTTGCTTCCTTCAGTAGGCCATTCAGGCGTTCGCATATACTGTTGGCCTGCGGGTGATATGCACATGCAAATTTATGCTTGATGTTCAGTAAGGATGTGATGTGCTGGAACATTTCATTTGCGAAATGCGGGCCGTTATCCGACCGCAGTACCTCGCACACTCCCCACCTGGGGAAAACCTCCCTCACTAGAAATTTAGCTGCTCTAAATGCATCTGGATGTGAGCAGGGTCCTGCCTCAATCCACCTGGAGAATGGGCATACCACTACAATCATATACCTATTTCCTTGACATACGTTGATCATATCTACGTAGTCAATATGGATGTGCAGGAAGGGTCCCTCTGGCTGGGGTATAGTACATTTTATCACTTTCAGCGTGTGACCAGTCGTAAACTGTTGACACGTGAGACAATTGCTGATAAAATTTGTCACATGGGAATTTAACTCGGGACAGAACCAATCTTCCCTAATTCGTGCTGCAATAACTTCCTTGCCTGTGTGGGCTGGGTGGTGGAGTTGGCTCAGGGCGGTGTTCAATAGTGCCAATGGCATTACCATCTTTCCAGTGTTACCCTGACGCCATAGTGCGTCAGTTGGCGACATTGTACATCCTCTTTTTACCCATATTTATTTTTCTGCCATTGGTGCAGCCGTTTGTAACTCCATTATCTGTGTGGCTGGGAGATGGGTGTACCCCTCTCTCATCAACATCTCTTTAGCTATCCCCCTCCCTCTCCCTCTCTCTGACTTTGGGGGGTTCCATATCTCACCAAAATATGCAGCATACTTCGCATGTGCGTCTGCTGCTGCATTTCCTTTTGAGATATGATCTTCTCCATTAGTGTGTGCGGTACATTTGACCAAAGCTAATTCTTGGGGGTCATTTATTACTTCAATTAATTCAGCTAATAAGAGAGCATGTTGCACTGGGGTGCCGTCAGCTCTCCTAAATCCTCTTCTCCTCCATTTTATCAATCCTGAGTGGACAGTAGACGTGACATATGCGCTATCAGAGTATATAGTTACTCTTTTGTCAAAGCTTTCCTTCAACGCCAAGATCAGTGCAACCAACTCTGCTGCTTGAGCAGAGTAATGTTGTGGTAATTGTACACATTTCACTGCCACACACACCAATTCCTCTGTCATTTTTACCACTGCTGCCCCAGTTCTCCTTATCCCATCACTCTGGTCTATTGTTGATGACCCATCAATGAACAAGAGCTCTCCTCCATTCAGCGCATCTTCTTCAACTTTTCTAGTACATGAGTACATTTCGGTAGTCTGCGTACAATCATGTGCATAGTCGCCCTCCTCAATAACATCCGCTATAAACCTTGCAGGATTAACTGTGCTGCATCTGACAATTGATAATTCTGGTCTAGATAAGATGATCTCATAACCTGACGCCCTCTGCGTGGTTAGTGTGGATTTAGGCTTGTTCAATATTGCAAATAGTGCATGTTCCACAAATAGTGTGGTTGGGCACCCCATTGTAATAGATGATGATTTCTCTACCGCGAAGGCAGCTGCGGCGAGACCTTGTTCGCAAGGGAAATGACCTAACATAACAGGATCCAAGTGACCACTGTAAAATGCTACTGGTTTGTATCCCATGCTTGTTTTTTGAGCCAACACTGCTTTCATTACTGCTGAGTCGCAATGTGAAAATATAAAGAATTGCCGTTCATAATCTGGGGTGGCCAGTACCGGAGCAGTTGATATTGCGTCTTTCAGTTCATCAAAGGCCTCTTTCATTTCCATTGTCCACCCCAATTTTTTCTCCCCTTTGTTAGCTTCTCTTAATGCTTCAAGTAGGGGTCCTATGTATGAGCTGTAATCAAATACCCATGCTCTACAGTAGTTGCACAATCCCAGGAACTGCTGCAGTTCCCTCACTGTTTGTGGCAATGGCGTTTTTGATATAGCCTGTGCTCTTTGTGGTGCAATCTTTCTTCCGTGTTGGGATATCAGCTGACCAATGTATAGTACCTGTTCCTGACAGTACTGTAACTTTTCTTTGTCTACCTTGTAACCCTTTTCAGCCAATATTGTCAGCATCTTCAATGAGTCCTCCCTGCATTTATTTTCGTTTGTGCTGCAAATTATTATATCGTCAACATACTGCAACACTGTGCTTTCCAATTCAATGTTTCCCAAGTCCATCTGTATTACTCTGTTGAAAATTGAGGGTGACTCGCAGTACCCTTGTGGCAATCTGGTGTGTTTCCATTTTGTGTTTCTGTACGTGAAGCTTGTTAGATCTTGTGAATCTGGATGTAGGGGTATTGAGAAAAAGGCATTTTTGAGGTCAATCACTGTAAATCGTGATGCCTCTGCTGGAATGCCACACAATATTGTGGCCGGGTTTGCTGCTATGGGGTATTCTGCTTCCACTATGTTGTTCAAGGGCCTGAGGTCCTGGATGAAACGCCAAGACCCTCCTTTAGCTTTGCGCACTGGATATACGGCTGTGTTACATGGTGATTCTGATGGTACCAATATGCCATTATTTATAAGGGCCGTTATTGTTTCATATATGCCCTCATCTGCCTCTTTTGATAGTGGGTATTGCTTCACTCTAGGGAGTATTGCACCTTTTTTCAATTTTATTCTTACTCCCCCTATACTTTTTATGCACCCCACGTCATAGGGACTAGTAGTCGATAATGATGTTGGGACTTTTGCCATATCCTCCTCAAAAAAAGGAACTGGGGTGGATGTGGGTGCTTCAAGTGCCATTGCAATTTTCTGTGCCACTTGTTTGTACGTCACTCTTAGCCATATATCTACACTCATCATAAATACCATTTCACCCTCTTCCTTTTCTTCTGAAAAGAGCTCCTCGTCTGACACCTGGGTGAGCCTGCATCCCTCAGCTAGGGCTATCACTGCCCTCCATGCTCTTCCTTCCCTCTCTTGGGCATGTACTGCGATATAATCAGCAGTTGCTATAATGCTCTCCATGCTCACTGAAATCACCTTTCCTTCTGGTTCATTGGCTGGTGTGTCTGGTCTAAACAAATAGGCTGTTGGCCTCCTCCAGATCTTTCCTTCTATTCCTGGCATCCATGCGAATGCCATGTCTGTTCCGTACTGGAACAGTTCGCCATCTACTGGCTCAGCCCTAATCACTTTCTGTCCACAGTATGCTTGCATAATTTGCCGTGCAGTGAGCATGTTTTTTCCAGGAGTGGAACAAATTATGCCGTCCTCCGTAAAGGATATTGTCATATTCAACCTGCTCATTATGTCTCTCCCAAGTATGTTTACTGGTGAGTCCCTTGAATATAAATGCGGGACGGACATGTCATAATCCCCTATCGATAAGGAGATGTTATCAGTAAAGGGAACCAACCCTCTAGCCCCAGAGAATCCTTGGGTGTTCATGGCCTCACCTGACATTTTAAATTTACC
The DNA here is from genome assembly GCF_040938575.1 of Ambystoma mexicanum. Classification (NCBI taxonomy): domain Eukaryota; kingdom Metazoa; phylum Chordata; class Amphibia; order Caudata; family Ambystomatidae; genus Ambystoma; species Ambystoma mexicanum. Next base: position 687,819,092 of record NC_090939.1, read on the forward strand.
TTCCCTTATGCAAGACCGGGTCGCCCCGGTGTCAACAAGGAATGATCATTTTCTGTCACCTATCGTTACCTCTATGCGTGGTTCCTCCGCACTATTAGGTGTTACCGACAGGATGGGACACACCAAGGCCGTCTGTGGGCTGTCCTATTGTGGGTGTAATGATTGACCACTTCCGGTGTAAGGGTTGTGTCCCAGGACCGTCACCCTTCCCAGTTGTGTTTGCTGTAGCTGTGTATTGGTAGAGGTTATTTTATGGTCTTGAATTTGAGCGGGTTGCTGTACTTGCTGCACTTGATGTTGTGTTATTGCTACCTGTTGTTGTGGTGGTGAGTATGTCTGTGGCTGTTGTTGTGTTGCTAGTTGTTGCTGCACATTTCCCGGCAGCAGTGCCTGCTGTTGTTGGTGGCCCTGCTGTTCACTTGTAGGCCCTTGTTGTCCCTGTTCTCCCCATGCTGGTGTGCCGGGTCGCATTCTACATGTGCGTGACATGTGCCCTAGTAATCCACAAATCCAACATACCGGTGGTTCCCTTGTCTGCCATGGAAAACTCCCTGAATTGTCCTGGTATACTGGTTGCCCGGTGGGGTAGAAATTTCTGAATCCTCTCCCTTGCTGCTGTGTGTTATAGCCGTATCCCCTCCCCCTCATCATTCCTCCCCTTCCCCTGTTATAATTATAATATCCAGTTCCTGGTGTTGAGTATCCTCCTCCCATGTTAGTCGTATGTGATGGGGGCGGCAGTTGTGCTACAATCTGTGGTGATTGTATTTGGGAGGGATCTTGTGCAGCCACTACTTGTGTGGGGTTTTGGGTCATTGTTGTAGGTGTGGTTATTAGTGCACCTTCCATTGTGTATTTAGTAAGTCTTCGTTGCATTTCTCATCGCAATGCATGGGTTAGGAGAAGCGTCAGCAAGCATTTTAGATGAGTTCTTTGTGCGTCTTGCGTTTCTGCATTTTGAAGAACCTATGTGAAAAATAATAAAGATGCACGTCGGTGGGTGTGTCCGTCACCTACGTCATAGCACTGAATATGTTCTTCGTGTGGATTGGTGTGGGAGTATCATGGTTGCACGGGTGTTCTGACCGTTGGCTAGGTCGTCATGGCATCTCTAACGATGTGTTTATTTACTGTTGAATGGTTCAGTCGAGTTCATCCATGCCGCAGGTGTCGGCTTGGGCAGGGCAGGCTGGTGGGCAGGCTGGTGGGCACATCCGGATGTTCCTGTACCAGGGTATTTGGTCGTCTGGTAGATAGGCAAATTCCTCTTGTGGCGGGTGTCTGGGCCGCGATCCTCTAGGCCAGGGGCGTGAGGGGATTGGTGGGAGTCTTTTGTCCCATTCTCCCACTTCAGTCCCCCCTCTGGTCGACTTGTCGACCTCAAACAGATCTTTTTCCTTATCTCCTCTTACTCTCCATATTTTCTTTACTCCTCCCAGGTGTCCATAGTGGTTGACATGGTCTTCAAATGACCAATACATATACACACAGCTTCCTCCAGGTGTGCAGTATACCCATTTCCCAATGTAGCTCCTTGGATTTCTTGGGTTTTCGAGCTTCACGGATGGGGGTTCCAGGTGGTTGGTGATGATCTGTTTGCGTAGTTTTTCTCTTTCTTTTATTATTGTGTCTGTGTGCTGGCCATCATCCGTCGGCATCAAAGTGTGCATACCAACCATTTCGATCATTTCGTCTGTAGTGCGTGCTTTCCGGGCCTTCCAAAACCTTATTATGATCAGTGCAGCTCCAGCCAGTATTATGCATCCAACTATAATCTTCAGTCCGTCCGACAGCGAAGATGGCATCCATGAACATAACATTGAAAACCAGCTGTCATCATTCTTCACTCCTTTACTTTCTTCCATCATTTTGGAGTGCATCTGGGCCAGTTCTGATACTGCTTCTGTCAGTGTACCATTGTCAGCATCGTTAGCAGGAATAAATGTGCAGCATGATTGTCCTATCTTTGCGCAAACTCCTCCTTCCATTGCTGTAAGGAGATCTAATACATATCTGTTCTGCTACCATCCTCACTGCTCGCAGTTCCTCTTTTATTGCGTTGAATCCATTTACTGTAGAATTAATTGTCATCATTAGCTCCCATCGAGTTATCTGGAGCCATTTTTTCGTTTGCGTAAGCTTGTAGTCCCGGGTGTATTATTGACGAGAAGAACATTGCTGCTCTGCTGAATAGTCTGTGTTCTGGTGGGATTGAAGTGAGTGCTGTTTCCGACCTTCCCCATAGGTAATTTCCTGTCAGAGGTTCTCCTTGTCTCTTCTTTCTATTCAGGACATTGTTGTTGTTGTTTTCGTTCTCTGACCCCTTCTGAGGTTGTACAGATCTCTTCTTCCTCTTGTTTCCTTCATCCATTTTAGGGAAGTTCGCCATGTTCACATGTTTCTGGGGCACCACTAGTGATGGTACATTAATGTGTACCATTGTGCATTTACCATTCCACAGAGGGGGCAGTGTGTGGTATGCCTTGTTTCCACAGGCCCAGTAATGATCCATTAATACTGCTGTTCCTGCTCCCCCCTCAGGTAACTCTATCACGCTTGCACAGTTGGTGTTGTATCCCACGTCCACTTCTCCTCTATGTTGGTAGCATATCTTAGGTGCAGACAGTGGCAGTATGCTCATTGGGTCTTCATCCTTCTCCATCCACGTCAGCATAGGTACGTACTTGCCCCAAATCGTCCAACATCTGTTATTGTGTTCCTCAATAGTTGTAATTTTTTCTCTTGTTACCATGTTGCTGCCAATCACTCCTATGTCCCATTTGTTGTCCATGTACACCTTCCCTGTTATTGTTACCAGTGGTCTTTCCCAACGTCCTTGTGTACCAGGAACTTCAGTGGCGTACCAGTCACATGGTAGGTATTGTAGTGTCACTTTCTTCGTTTCTCCCTTTTCAGGACCACTTGTCATGTATCTGAATGCTTCAGCATGCAAACTGCTCTTGTGGTAGCTCAAATAAGTCTTGAGGAAGTTGTTTTCGTATGGATATGTGTCTCGCGTTTTCCACACCAGCCTCACCACCGTCCCTTGAAATCGCCCTCTCGTTTGGAATAGTGCCAGGTATATTATACATCGTGCTGTCTTTTCATCTATTTCTGTGGCAACGAACGTTCGGGAAGCGCTCATGGCGTATGGGATCAATGAGCAGACGTAGCAGCTGTCTTCTGTTGTCTGCTTACCTATTTAGGTCATGTGTTGGTACCACATGTTGTTCGAGACGTGTGCTGAATCTGTTATGTAATTATCAATACCTTTATTATCTGAGTATGTGCTGCGTTTAACTCTACTTCCCTTATGTAGAGGCTCGCTAGTACCACCTGACGTAACACCTGTTGCAGCCGTGGGTGGGGGTACATTAGGTTTGGGTGCAGCCAAAATATTGATAGCATAACTTTTCTGCCATACAGAGGCAGCCAAAAAACCAGTGATCATCAAAACCCCTATCATTTTTATTACAGAAGCTAGTTTCACCGGCACTTTGCTCTTACCTTGCTGCAGTCCGGCAGCTTATTCTTGCGACGTTAAAGTTGCCCGCCTGAGAATTCTCAATAAGCTTGTTGTTAGTGTTAGTTGTTGTTTTCAAGCTCTCCCTATCAAGTAGTCGTTCAGTGCCCAGGCGAAGAGCTGTTCCCACGCCAATCTAAGCGATCTGTCTCTTAGGGCAGGCAAGTGTTGGTGAAGATGGGGCATTGATTGTTCTATGACCAAGATAAATGCTGTGTAGTAAACACGTACCCTCCTTCTTTTTAGGTATTTTGGCCTTTTTATGTGATATACAAATTGGTGTGATAGGGCTTCAGGGTAATTATCGTCTGAGGGTAGCATCTACTCCTGGGCAATGTACGCTGTTAGTTATCTGTTTTCTCAGCAATACAATAATACGCGGTACCTGCATGTGCGAAGAAAAAGAAAAAGAAAACATACAAGTGTTTACATGTGTATATGTGCAAGACAATGTCCTTCAATTGGGTGGTGGCTGTAGTGGGTAGGAGGTTTGTGGGCAGAGGGTTTGGGGCTCAACTGGCGGAAGTCTCTTTACTCTTTGATCGTGTGACCATGGGGTGGGCGGTATGGAAATTACCACTTTCTATTTCAGTAGTTGTCTCTGGGAATTCTGGGGGGTGGCAGGGTATGGGTACACTGAGGTCATCAGCTGTGGTAGAAGTCTCTTTCTCCGTGGGTGACGCTGTCGCTGTTCTTCCAATGGCCCTGTCGGTGACGCTAGGGCAGGTCTGGAGTTTGCAGATCTTCACGTCGTGTAGGTGATTCCAAGCACGTTTGTCCTGCAACTTTACTGCTCTCGTAGATACCTCCTCTACCAGGTGGGGGCCAGTGAAGCGTGGGCTGTTCCACTTTCTATTGAAATTGCGGAGTAGCACGTGGTCACCTTTAGCAATTTTGCACAGTTTTTCCTTTTACAATTCTTCATCCGCGTCTTCTTGTTGATCACTCTTAGACCCGCCCCGCGTGCGCTCGAGCTGTTGAGACACAAACACTACACTAGTAATCAAAGAAGCCACATATTAGTACATTTCATCGCCAAGAACAGTTGCAGTGTTTTCATAGTCTGTGAATGCTCTTGATGTTGGCGTTAGAGGAAAGCGCATTTGACGTCCGGTCACCACCTCGTGAGGAGTGAGGTGGTGGTCGGAGCCTGGTCTATTCCTCAGCTCAAATAGAGCTAGCGGAAGGCAATACAACCAACTGTTCTTTGTTGTTTGCTGTATCTTTGCAGTTGCCTCCTTCAGTAGGCCATTCAGGCATTCGCATACACCGTTGGCCTGCGGGTGATATGCACATGCAAATTTATGCTTGATGTTCAGTAAGGATGTGATGTGCTGGAACATTTCATTTGCGAAATGCGGGCCGTTATCCGACCGCAGTACCTCACACACTCCCCACCTGGGGAAAACCTCCCTCACTAGAAATTTAGCTGCTCTAAATGCATCTGGATGTGAGCAGGGTCCTGCCTCAATCCACCTGGAGAATGGGCATACCACTACAATCATATACCTATTTCCTTGACATACGTTGATCATATCTACATAGTCAATATGGATGTGCAGGAAGGGTCCCTCTGGCTGGGGTATAGTACCTTTTATCACTTTCAGCGTGTGACCGGCCGTAAACTGTTGACACGTGAGACAATTGCTGATAAAATTTGTCACATGGGAATTTAACTTGGGACAGAACCAATCTTCCCTAATTCGTGCTGCAATAACTTCCTTGCCTGTGTGGGCTGGGTGGTGGAGTTGGCTCAGGACGGTGTTCAATAGTGCCAATGGCATTACCATCTTTCCAGTGTTACCCTGACGCCATAGTGCGTCAGTTGGCGACATTGTACATCCTCTTTTTACCCGTATTTCTTTTTCTGCCATTGGTGCAGCCGCTTGTAACTCCATTATCTGTGTGGCTGGGAGATGGGTGTACCCCTCTCTCATCAACATCTCTTTAGCTATCCCCCTCCCTCTCCCTCTCTTTGACTTTGGGGGGTTCCATATCTCACCAAAATATGCAGCATACTTCGCATGTGCGTCTGCTGCTGCATTTCCTTTTGAGATATGATCTTCTCCATTAGTGTGTGCGGTACATTTGACCAAAGCTAATTCTTGGGGGTCATTTATTATTTCAATTAATTCAGCTAATAAGAGAGCATGTTGCACTGGGGTGCCTTCAGCTCTCCTAAATCCTCTTCTCCTCCATTTTATCAATCCTGAGTGGACAGTAGACGTGACATATGCGCTATCAGAGTATATAGTTACTCTTTTGTCAAAGCTTTCCTTCAACGCCAAGATCAGTGCAACCAATTCTGCTGCTTGAGCAGAGTAATGTTGTGGTAATTGTACACATTTCACTGCCACACACACCAATTCCTCTGTCATTTTTACCACTGCTGCCCCAGTTCTCCTTATCCCATCACTCTGGTCTATTGTTGATGACCCATCAATGAACAAGAGCTCTCCTCCATTCAGCGCATCTTCTTCAACTTTTCTAGTACATGAGTACATTTCGGTAGTCTGCGTACAATCATGTGCAAAGTCGCCCTCCTCAATAACTTCCGCTATAAACCTTGCAGGATTAACTGTGCTGCATCTGACAATTGATAATTCTGGCCTAGATAAGATGATCTCATAACCTGACACCCTCTGCGTGGTTAGTGTGGATTTAGGCTTGTTCAATATTGCAAATAGTGCATGTTCCACAAATAGTGTGGTTGGGCACCCCATTGTAATAGATGATGATTTCTCTACCGCGAAGGCAGCTGCGGCGAGACCTTGTTCGCAAGGGAAATGACCTAACATAACAGGATCCAAGTGACCACTGTAAAATGCTACTGGTTTGTATCCCATGCTTGTTTTTTGAGCCAACACTGCTTTCATTACTGCTGAGTCGCAATGTGAAAATATAAAGAATTGTCGTTCATAATCTGGGGTGGCCAGTACCGGAGCGGTTGATATTGCGTCTTTCAGTTCATCAAAGGCCTCTTTCATTTCCATTGTCCACCCCAATTTTTTCTCCCCTTTGTTAGCTTCTCTTAATGCTTCAAGTAGGGGTCCTATGTATGAGCTGTTATTAAATACCCATGCTCTACAGTAGTTGCACAATCCCAGGAACTGCTGCAGTTCCCTCACTGTTTGTGGCAATGGCGTTTTTGATATAGCCTGTGCTCTTTGTGGTGCAATCTTTCTTCCGTGTTGGGATATCAGCTGACCAATGTATAGTACCTGTTCCTGACAGTACTGTAACTTTTCTTTGTCTACCTTGTAACCCTTTTCAGCCAATATTGTCAGCATCTTCAATGAGTCCTCCCTGCATTTATTTTCGTTTGTGCTGCAAATTATTATATCGTCAACATACTGCAACACTGTGCTTTCCAATTCAATGTTTCCCAAGTCCATCTGTATTACTCTGTTGAAAATTGAGGGTGACTCGCAGTACCCTTGTGGCAATCTGGTGTTTTTCCATTTTGTGTTTCTGTACGTGAAGCTTGTTAGATCTTGTGAATCTGGATGTAGGGGTATTGAGAAAAAGGCATTTTTGAGGTCAATCACTGTAAATCGTGATGCCTCTGCTGGAATGCCACACAATATTGTGGCCGGGTTTGCTGCTATGGGGTATTCTGCTTCCACTATGTTGTTCAAGGGCCTGAGGTCCTGGATGAAACGCCAAGACCCTCCTTTAGCTTTGCGCACTGGATATACGGCTGTGTTACATGGTGATTCTGATGGTACCAATATGCCATTATTTATAAGGGCCGTTATTGTTTCATATATGCCCTCATTTGCCTCTTTTGATAGTGGGTATTGCTTCACTCTAGGGAGTATTGACCTTTTTTCAATTTTATTCTTACTCCCCCTATACTTTTTATGCACCCCACGTCATAGGGACTAGTAGTCGATAATGATGTTGGGACTTTTGCCATATCCTCCTCAAAAAAGGGAACTGGGGTGGATGTGGGTGCTTCAAGTGCCATTGCAATTTTCTGTGCCACTTATTTGTACGTCACTCTTAGCCATATATCTACACTCATCATAAATACCATTTCACCCTCTTCCTTTTCTTCTGAAAAAAGCTCCTCGTCTGACACCTGGGTGAGCCTGCATCCCTGAGCTAGGGCTATCACTGCCCTCCATGCTCTTCCTTCCCTGTCTTGGGCATGTACTGCGATATAATCAGCAGTTGCTATAATGCTCTCCATGCTCACTGAAATCACCTTTCCTTCTGGTTCATTGGCTGGTGTTTCTGGTCTAAACAAATAGGCTGTTGGCCTCCTCCAGATCTTTCCTTCTATTCCTGGCATCCATGCGAATGCCATGTCTGTTCCGTACTGGAACAGTTCGCCATCTACTGGCTCAGCCCTAATCACTGTCTGTCCACAGTATGCTTGCATAATTTGCCGTGCAGTGAGCATGTTTTTTCCAGGAGTGGAACAAATTATGCCGTCCTCTGTAAAGGATATTGTCATATTCAACCTGCTCATTATGTCTCTCCCCAGTATGTTTACTGGTGAGTCCCTTGAATATAAAAGCGGGACGGACATGTCATAATCCCCTATTGATAAGGGGATGTTATCAGTAAAGGGGACCAACCCTCTCGCCCCAGAGAATCCTTGGGTGTTCATGGCCTCACCTGACATTTTAAATTTACCTTCCCTTATGCAAGACCGGGTCGCCCCGGTGTCAACAAGGAATGATAATTTTTTGTCACCTATCGTTACCTCTATGCGTGGTTCCTCCGCACTATTAGGTGTTACCGACAGGATGGGACACACCAAGGCCGTCTGTGGGCTGTCCTATTGTGGGTGTAATGATTGACCACTTCCGGTGTAAGGGTTGTGTCCCAGGACCGTCACCCTTCCCAGTTGTGTTTGCTGTAGCTGTGTATTGGTAGAGGTTATTTTATGGTCTTGAATTTGATCGGGTTGCTGTACTTGCTGCACTTGATGTTGTGTTATTGCTACCTGTTGTTGTGGTGGTGAGTATGTCTGTGGCTGTTGTTGTGTTGCTAGTTGTTGCTGCACATTTCCCGGCAGCAGTGCCTGCTGTTGTTGGTGGCCCTGCTGTTCACTTGTAGGCCCTTGTTGTCCCTGTTCTCCCCATGCTGGTGTGCCGGGTCGCATTCTACATGTGCGTAACATGTGCCCTAGTAATCCACAAATCCAACATACCGGTGGTTCCCTGGTCTGCCATGGAAAACTCCCTGAATTGTCCTGGTATACTGGTTGCCCGGTGGGGTAGAAATGTCTGAATCCTCTCCCTTGCTGCTGTGTAGTATAGCCGTATCCCCTCCCCCTCATCATTCCTCCCCTTCCCCTGTTATAATTATAATATCCAGTTCCTGGTGTTGAGTATCCTCCTCCCATGTTAGTCGTATATGATGGGGGCGGCAGTTGTGCTACAATCTGTGGTGATTGTATTTGGGAGGGATCTTGTGCAGCCACTACTTGTGTGGGGTTTTGGGTCATTGTTGTAGTTGTGGTTATTAGTGCACCTTCCATTGTGTATTTAGTAAGTATTTTCTGCACCAATTTAGCCTCTTCCGCCTTTCTATCCTCTTCCTTTTGTTTCATCTTTTCTTGCCATGTCCTACAATGATGTACTATCGTCAGTTGTATTTCTTGCCATGCTTTTGCTTCCATCCCCACTACTTTCTTCAGTTGTTTCTGCACTGCTTCTGGGAGCCCTTGTATTAGTATGTGATAGAATATTGCTGGTGTTTTGTCCCATTGTTCTCTAGTTTCCATACGCCACTTCTCTTGAATTTCCTGGATATAATCAACAGCATTTTCGTTCTCAAGCATCTTGCGTGATGTAATTGCTCCTATGTCTGATGTGTCTGGGTACTGTACCCTCAGTGCTTGCCATAATGCATGTCTGAAGTTTGCGAATGGTGCCCCATCGTGTGATGTGTTTGTTATTGTGACTCCGGTGAAGCCTGCTCTCTTCCGGATGTCATCTGCTGCATCCCCCAATATTGATATTAGGAGGCCCTTTACATCTCCTACTGCCGGTTTCTGTCCTGCGGTGTGTTTTTCCATTTCATATATCCATTTTCCCGCACCTCCACTTAATGATGGGAGCCTGCACTTTATATTTTCCTTGTCTGCATGCTTCCAAGGGACGTATTGTGGTCTAACCCCTCCCCTCTCCAGAAGTGGCATTAGGTTGTGTCATGTTTGACCCCCTGGGTTCCCCAAAGTCGAGTCCGTGTACCCCTCCTCTTCTTCCGTATCATCTACATCGTCTGTTGTGTCCATATTTCCCTTGCTCGTAACTGTATCTCCTCCATCTCTACCCCTTCTTTTATCATTTCCTTTATTTAATGTGGGTGTGTGTATTCGTTCTTCCTGCCTGCGTCCAGGGAGGTCTCTAAGCCTACCTGCATAGGATGTGTGTTCGTGAGGGGCGGGTGCGGGTGTAGGTGGGCATGTTGTACGGGATGAGTGTGGGGTGGTGGAGCATGTTGGACGGGATGATGAGGGTGTATCTGCACGTGTCTGCCTTCCCGCCATTCCTTGCTCTTCCCCCTCAGTTCCCCCCAGTTCTTCCTTTCTCCTGCAGGCCCATGGTGATTCCCTGTTTGTCCGGGTGATGTACAATTTATCTAGGCTTTCCCTTTCCCTATTTCTTCCTTCCTTTTCCATTCCTTCTTCTTCCTCACTACAAAAGTCATCCAGAAGCGACAACCCCCAATCTGTCTTTTTCCCTCTAATCGTTACTGTTTTGAAGTCTATTAGATCCGTTCCTCCCGTTTCTTCTTTACCAATTGCTCCCCTTTGTGCTGATGTTGTTGCGACTTCTGTGTCTCTGCGTACATATCTTCTTACTTCACTCCCCCCTCTCCTATCTTCTCTTTCACCTTCTCTTTTCTCTGCTATTTCTCTACCAATTTCCTCTCTTTTCTTTATTAATTCCTCCATTACTTCACTACTCATCGTTTCCAATATCCTGTCCTCTTCTCTCTTCCTTTCCCATCTCTCTCTTTCCCGCTCTAATATGCTCTCTATCATCCTCCCCTCTTCGTATTTCTTTGTCGTGTCTGATAGTATTCTCCTCTTCCATATTTCCATTTCTTTTTCTTTCTCTTCTTCCTCTCTTTTCTTGTCACGCAGTGCTGCTCTGGATACCCTTTCTGCTACTGCCTTTACCCTTTCAGCTTCTCTCTTTCGCTCCTCAGTTCGTTCCCTCATTTTTTCCAGCTCATTCTTACTTTCTTTCCTTTCCCGTGCTCTCTCTCTTTCCTCCCTCTCCAGCTGCTTGATCAGTGCATTTTGTTCATCCCTTAATTCTGCTAATCGTTCCTCCAAAATCTCTTCCTTTTGTCGTAACAGCTCTTCCTCCTTTCTTTTTCCCCCTTCCCCTTTAATCTCGATCTTTCTGCCACTATCCTCGTCCATTTTCCTTACTACCTCCTTCTCTTCTCCTGTTAATGAACCTCGTAATTTTAATAATACCTGCGCAGCTACCCACTCATCATGTCCTATTGCTGCCATTTGTTCTTCGCTAGTCCTCCCCTCCCCTGCGGGCATCTTCGTATAAGTTGGTCCCGTCGTACTAGTCTGCTCCCCTCCCGTGTGGCCACCCGTAGCTGTATATGGTGGCGGGCTGTATGCCGGGTTCGAGTACCCCTCAGCCGCCCTTAATTGTTCTCTCACTATTTCTTGTAGTTCCGTTAAAGGATATAACCCCCCTTCCTCTTTTTACACTACCTTCGCTAGGGGCATGTCGTCGCTCCGTTCCTTTTTTATTTCCTTTTCGTTTATGTTGTTACTCTTTTCTCCTCCCTCTTGTCCGTTCCCCGTGTTCTGTGTGCCTTCACTCTCTTTTTCCCCATTCTCTTCTTCCTCCTTAATCTTCTTCTCTTCCTTTGTTTCCCCCACAGTGAACATTCCGTTTTGTCCTGGTCGGGACCCCTGGAACATCCTCCATAAGTTAAACACCTCCACGTGGTGTGTCAACTTCTTCCCCTTGTATGTGTTATGCAGATGGGTTAATAGTGAGTGTTGGGTATATGGATCGAAACTGCCATTAGGCGGCCATGGTGTCGTCATTTTGTTGTCCGTCCCCTGTGTCCATTCTATGCTGTATTTGATCAGTTTCTCCCTATGGGGCGACAGTGTTTTACATATATGCTGTAGCGGAGTAGTGAGGGTGTTCCCCCACCCTCCCGATCCTGTCCCGTATGACATAGTAGCACTTCAATTGTTATCCTCCCTCTATATGGTAGCGGTTATCTTGCTAATAGTGTACGCTATACAATCTCAGATCTTTACCTGGCCCCGTAGATTGTCAGCTAAAACAAAATAGTAAAATATAGCATTTGCATTTGTATATTCTTTTCTCTCTTTTCTTCCTTCACCAAACACCGTTACGGCCCCCTACGGCCTACGGCCGAGGCGCACGCAGCCCCCTGCCGGCTGCGTGCCCTGTGTGACTTTCTTATACAGCCGCCCCACTTTATTTTACCCCTCCTCCTCTTTCTTCACTTTTCGTGGCCGGCGTTCTCCGTGCGCGGCCACGTCCCCCTCTTCACCTTTCCCCCGATCTACTCGTTACCGTTTATCTTCCTCTCCACTCCCTTACCATTATTCTCTTCCCCACCACTCTCCAAAAAATGCCTTACTGCTGACGTCACCAACCTCTTCCAAAACTACCGGTAAGTTCTTTACACGTTTTTTAAGAGTTTGAAGTAAGTTTGCAATCTACCCCCGTTAACCCCACAGCTGTCCTCTTGTCACGCCTGGAACAAGGTAATCAACAATATAATCAGACTGCGCACGCTGCGTCGCCTCGGGGGTGATACGCCCCTCGACAGGAGGGTTTAACCAGCCAATTATCTTCCGTATTAGGCAACCAGCTAGCTACCGCCTACAGGAAAACGTCATCTATCTATCGAGTTTTCTGCTCGAACAATAGGGATCCTCATCTACTCATTGATCAATAATCACCAATTCGTAGGAAACTGCACACACACACCCTTACAGGTGGTCGCGGCCTAGGCCAATCAGTGTCTACGAGCGGCCGCACGTGATGTTTTCGTGCTCCGCCCCCTCCTCTTCCGTAACGTAGCGGACTGCTCTCGCACTTGTCCAGCTACCATTCACTTCACCGTCAACACTAATTTATCAAACCTACGCCGAGCACCTGTGTAACACCTCCCACCTCCCGTATTCTATTCCTCCCCCCTCCCTCACAATTTCACATTGCTTGTTGGGCGTGGCATACTCACCAAGTTCTCTTGATGCGGGGCCGCTCGACCGCGTGCACCCCTCCAAGCGGCTCGCCACCTCCCCTCGTCTGGACCACGTCTGGACACTCGCCAACCGCGGGCGGGATACTTGTCAACCGGCTCCCAAAGGCCAATATCCGGATTGCGCTGTCCGGTCTTCTCGCAGTTCCGCGATGGTCCTGTAGTCCTCAAAAGGGGGCAGCGGCAGAGGGGGCCGCGCCGCCGGGCCTCCTCGCAACGAGAGCACTCGGAAAAATAAAATAAAAGCAGATCTTAAACCGATCTCAGCAGTGCCTCCAACTTGTCGGGGGGAATTCTCCCGGGGTCAGCTGGGCCATCCGCGGACCTCCGGGCAGGGAGGCCCCAAATGAGTATGAGACACACACAAGAAGCAAGGTGGTTCTGCTGTTTATTAAACAACGGCAGGGATGGGTCTAGGATCGTACGCGTCCGTCCTGACTCTCGAAATTCGTGGGGCTCGCAGGCCCTTTTTGCCTCAGTATGACGCGCTACTTGCGTCACCTGGGAAAGTTAGCAAAAAACCTATCGCCACTCTGGATTGGTTCCTCGAGTGGTAGGGTTAGTATAGCACACGTATAGAGGAGATTGTTAGTGGTTAAGGGTCAGTCAGGTGGTATACTTGGGTTGTCCCTTCTATTAGATACATGAAAATTGTTACACGAAGACCCCTGATGATTGGCTAATGTTAATGGCGTCAGTGATGAGTGCCCCATGTTCTGATTGGTCCACTCGCGAGCCCCCCAGCCTGGGACCATCGTTGTTCCCAGCTCGCGGTGTACCTGTCATTTGCAACAATATGTAACTATGTGTTTGTGCAGACAATGCATGGATTTGCTCATATGCTTGAGAGCAGACTATTCCCACCGCCGTAGGTGTCCATTGGGTCATTTCATTGTTCAGCCTGTGTCTCAAAACGTGGGGCCCAGGCGACTTCTCCCTCCTGGGTCTGGCACCCTGTCAGGTTCGGCTTGGTCACGTGAGGAGAGACCGTGGTTGAGGCAGAATTCTGCACATTTAAAATTGTATTTGCCTCTGCGTGTCTGGCTTAGTTTGCAGGTGTGACCTTGGCTTCGGCTTGTGGCATGCGAGTTGCAACATTGCCCCCTTGGCTGTCAGTTCTCGCTGGGCTCATTCTGCAGGGTCAGCAATTGTACTCTTGCTCGTTCAATGTTCGTGGAGGCTCTTGCTTACGGCCTACTTGGGCCTGGTGCATAGGTGGGGATGTTTGATGCACGGCACTTTAAGTTACGGTATCATATTGCTTCATCTCCAGTATCATGTCTTCGTTGCATTTCTCATCGCAATGCATGGGTTAGGAGAAGCGTCAGCAAGCATTTTAGATGAGTTCTTTGTGCGTCTTGCGTTTCTGAATTTTGAAGAACCTATGTGAAAAATAATAAAGATGCGCGTCGGTGGGTGTGTCCGTCACCTACGTCATAGCACTGAATATGTTCTTCGTGTGGATTGGTGTGGGAGTATCATGGTTGCACGGGTGTTCTGACCGTTGGCTAGGTCGTCATGGCATCTCTAACGATGTGTTTATTTACTGTTGAATGGTTCAGTCGAGTTCATCCATGCCGCAGGTGTCGGCTTGGGCAGGGCAGGCTGGTGGGCAGGCTGGTGGGCACATCCGGATGTTCCTCTACCAGGGTATTTGGTCGTCTGGTAGATAGGCAAATTCCTCTTGTGGCGGGTGTCTGGGCCGCGATCCTCTAGGCCAGGGGCGTGAGGGGATTGGTGGGAGTCTTTTGTCCCATTCTCCCACTTCAGTCCCCCCTCTGGTCGACTTGTCGACCACAAACATATCTTTTTCCTTATCTCCTCTTACTCTCCATATTTTCGTTACTCCTCCCAGGTGTCCATAGTGGTTGACATGGTCTTCAAATGACCAATACATATACACACTGCTTCCTCCAGGTGTGCAGTATACCCATTTCCCAATGTAGCTCCTTGGATTTCTTAGGTTTTCGAGCTTCACGGATGGGGGGTCCAGGTGGTTGGTGATGATCTGTTTGCGTAGTTTTTCTCTTTCTTTTATTATTGTGTCTGTGTGCTGGCCATCATCCGTCGGCATCAATGGGTGCATACCAACCATTTCGATCATTTCGTCTGTAGTGCGTGCTTTCCGGGCCTTCCAAAACCTTATTATGATCAGTGCAGCTCCAGCCAGTATTATGCATCCAACTATAATCTTCAGTCCGTCCGACAGCGAAGATGGCATCCATGAACATAACATTGAAAACCAGCTGTCATCATTCTTCACTCCTTTACTTTCTTCCATCATTTTGGAGTGCATCTGGGCCAGTTGTGATACTGCTTCTGTCAGTGTACCATTGTCAGCATCGTTAGCAGGAATAAATGTGCAGCATGATTGTCCTATTTTTGCACAAACTCCTCCTTCCATTGCTGTAAGGAGATCTAATACATATCTGTTCTGTAGTGCTACCATCCTCACTGCTCGCAGTTCCTCTTTTATTGCGTTGAATCCATTTACTGTAGAATTAATTGTCATCATTAGCTCCCATCGAGTTATCTGGAGCCATTTTGCGTTTGCGTAAGCTTGTAGTCCCGGATGTATTATTGACGAGAAGAACATTGCTGCTCTGCTGAATAGTCTGTGTTCTGGTGGGATTAAAGTGAGTGCTGTTTCCGACCTTCCCCATAGGTAATTTCCTGTCAGAGGTTCTCCTTGTCTCTTCTTTCTATTTGTAACGCTCACCTGATTCCCGTAGAGGCGCCGGTCTTGACTGGGCGTATACCGTATCTTCAAAGGTGATGTGTAACACACGGCTTGCTCTTTGGGCTGGACCTCTGTGCACTGTATGTCTGACTCGATGGGTAAGATGTCTGCAGATAGAAAATATGGGATTAAGGAACTGGGTTATTGAATGTCTCTCTCTTATTCCCTTTCTCTTCTCCTGTAGAACCCCAAAGGTTAACGCTCTCACCTTAGGTAAGTGAACGCCGTGCTCTCCATCTGCCTCGGGGCAGGGTGCTGTAACCAGCTTCTTCACTGGATAAGGGGAGCAGGCCTCTTGACTTCAGAGGACTGCTGTCCGTCGTTTACTGCACGAACGGTAAGTTCCGAGTAATTCTAATGTCTTTAAAGTCTTTAGTAATGATGTTTCTTGTTTTGCAGGGTTCCGGCGATGGCGGATGACGGGCTGAAGTGAGTTGAAGATGGAGCCCGTGTGATGAATAGAAGCGCCTGGAAGCACGTAAGTAAGCGCTTGTTGCCTGCTTCACGATGCGCTCTAACTGTCTTTTTATTTTGCAGGTACAAGTTCGGAGCGGCTGCAGGGTGCCGGAATACCCACTGGGTTAGATGTGGAAAGGAGTAATGGCACGTGAGTATTAAAGTTCCCCAATGTCTTTAAACGCACCTTGTTTTGTCTTTCAGATGCGGGATGCAGCGCCGAAGGCCTCCGGAGCGTGCGAAGACTTGGTAAGCTTTTGTCTTTCAGATGCCGGAATGCAGTGTGAAGACCTCCAGAGCGCACGAAGAGTAGGTAAGCCTTTGTCTTTCAGATGCCGGAATGCAGCGCGAGGCGTTGGTGACAGCCGATGGACCAGGTAAGTGAAGAGCTGTCACTGAAGACCGTAATGCTAACCTGTTCTTTCTTGTCTTTATAGGTGTTGCTGAAGACTGGATTCAGGATGGTAAGCCTTTTTCCTTAGGCCCAGGATCAGATGCAGAAGACACGATGAGCGTTCTGCTGCAGAGGATGCAGAATAACGCAAAGCAAGATTCATCCATCGGGTGTGGTTTAAATAGCCTCCTGTAGTGCTTAGGTGTCTCCTTCCACAGCCACGCCTAGGTAAGAAAAGAGTTCCTGCTTTCCAGAAGAGTTCCAGTGTTCTGAATCTAGGGAGTGGCTCCTGCCCCACCCAACAGGAAAAGTAGTACCAAACAGAAGAGGATCAGAGGCTCAACTGGCAGGCAAGTAAGCAGCATGGTCTGCTGCAGGTAAGTCCACCCAAGCATTATGAGACCGGCGCTTCCAGCGCTGGGACTGGGCATATTTATGAGCCTGGTGCCACTGGCACCAGGACTGGGTCCAAAAGGTCCCAATTGGGACTGGTTGGCACTCGGAACCTGGGTTATGGATCTGCTTCCAATGGAGTTGGGAAAACCCTGACCTTTTGGAAGCAGAGATCATGACAGTACCCCCCCTCAAGGCCCCTCCCAAACCGGGCTTCTCCAGGGGTTTTGGCTTGTCAGGAAATGTTCGGTGAAATCTTTTGATTAGGCGAGGTGCGTGGACATATTCAGCAGGTTCCCAGGATCTCTCTTGGGGGCCGTAGCCTTTCCAGTCAATTAGGTAAAATAGTTTAGATTTGGAGATCTTGGAGTCCAGAATGCTTTTGACTTCAAACTCGAGTTCTCCATCAACTAGGATAGGTTTTGGAGATTTAGTTAGTCGGGTTTGAGGTTGCACAGGTTTTAATAGAGAGACGTGGAAGACCGGATGTATCTTCATGTGCGGGGGCAAGTCCAACTTGACCGCTACTGGGTTTACTATGGTAGTGATGGAATAGGGACCAAGGTATTTTGGGTTGAATGTGCGTGGCCCTTTTAGAGGTAGATATTTGGTGGATAACCAGACTTGATCCCCTACTTGATATTGAGGGGCTTCCTTCCGATGTTGATCTGCTCCTTTCTTGTATTGTTCTTTAGCCCTTTGAAGGTGAGAAACAGCTTCCTTAAAGGCTTGGGTGATTGTAGAATGCAGGTAGTCTACTGCTGGTGTTTCAAGATCTTGGAGGGGATCCAACTCCGAGGTTCGAGGGTGACTGCCGTACAAAAGAAAAAACGGGGTTTTCCCAGTTCCCGAATGGACAGAGTTATTGTAGGCATATTCGGCTATCCAAAGGATGTCTTTCCAAGTTTTTTCAGTTTGTTGCAGCATGCAGCGTAAATACTGTTCCAGAGTTTGATTGGTCCTCTCGGTTTGTCCGTCGGTCTGAGGGTGGTGACTGGTCTCACATCAATTTGAGCCGACCGACAGCAACTTCGCCAAAAATGAGAAATAAATTGACTACCTCGATCCGAAATTAGAACCGAAGGAAAATCGTGCAGTCGGACAATGTTTTCGAGAAATTCTCGGGCCAGAGTTGCTGCTGTTGGCAAGCCTTTGAGCGGAATGAAATGCGCCCTCTTGGAGAATAAGTCCACGATTACTAGAATCGTATTGTATCCGGAGCATGGAGGTAGATCGGTGATGAAGTCCATAGAAAGCGTATGCCAAGGGCGAGGTGGGATGTCAATAGGGCGTAAGAGGCCTGCTGGTCTTTCCTTTTGACTCTTGTTTTGGGCGCATACTCCACAGGACATTATAAAGTCTCTGATATCTTTTTTCCAAGACGGCCACCAGAAGTAGCGCTTGATCTTTTCTGAGGTCTTGGCCATACCGGGATGTCCTTCCATTAAAGAATCGTGATAACAAGAGATTACTTTTTTCTGTAAATCTGTGCTGGGTAGGTATAATCGTTCTTGGAAATACAATAAGTTGTCCTTTACTGCAAAGTCCTTTCCCTGCAGATGCCAATTCTGTATGTCTGTTGGAGTTACAAGTTGCCTGGCTTTATCCTTAACTTCCTCTATGGATTCTGTGGCGATTACACCCAGAATTCTTTGTTCGGGAATGATTGGTACAGGTTTAGGGTTGATCAAGTGTTCTTCCACTCCCATCCGAGAAAGGGCATCAGCTTTACCGTTCTTTGTACCAGGTCGATAGGTAATTATGAAGTCAAACTCGGCAAAGAATAATGCCCAACGGAGTTGTCTAGAGGATTGGGCTTTTGCGGTTTTCAAATATTGCAGGTTTCGGTGATCCGTAATCACAGTAACGGTGTGTCGGGCCCCCAGCAGATAATGCCGCCACGCCTTAAAGGCAGACTTGATAGCCAGAAGTTCCTTGTCAGTAATCGTGTAATTGATTTCAGGAGGCGAGAATTTGCGGGACCAAAATGCCACGGGATGCAACTGATTGGTTACCGGGTCCTTTTGTGATAGAACTGCCCCCATGGCAAGGCTTGAAGCATCAGTTTCCACGATGTAGGGGTGTTCGGGGCGAGGGTGTTTTAAGATTGGTGCAGAGATAAATTTAGTCTTCAAATCCTGGAAAGCTTGTTCCGCCTCGGTAGACCATTCAAAACTTTTGTTTTTCTTTAACAAGGCAGTGATGGGCTGGACTATTCGAGAGAATTCGGGGATAAACCTGCGCAAAAGTTAGCAAAGCCTAACATGCTTTGCACACCTTTTACGGAGGATGGTGATGGCCATTTGAGAACTGCATCGACCTTCTTTGAATCCATACGCACTCCGCCAGGTGATAATATGAATCCCAAGAATTCAACTTCAGTCACGTTGAAAACACATTTTTCCAACTTAGCAAAAAGTTTGTGTTGACGCAATCTTTCGAGGACCATTTTCACGTGTTTCCGATGTTCAGATTCCGATGAAGAATAAACGAGGATGTCGTCAATGTAAACAACAACACACACATCTATGAGTTCTCTGAGGACATCGTTCATAAAATATTGAAAGGCGGCCGGGGCATTGCAAAGTCCAAAGGGCATGACCTGATATTCAAATAGCCCATACTTGGTGCGGAAGGCCGTCTTCCATTCATCGCCCTCTTTTACTCGTACCAAGTGGTAAGCTCCTCTAAGATCCAGCTTTGTATATATGCATGCTTTTCTGACTTGGTCCAGGAGTTCAGGGATCAAAGGTAACGGATATCTATTCTTAACAGTGATCTGGTTCAGGGAGCGATAATCTATACAAGTTCTAAGGTCTCCTTCCTTTTTTGGAACGAAGAACAAAGCTGAAGAAGCAGGGGACTTGGAAGGACGAATAAACCCTTTTGCCAGGTATTGATCCAGGTATTGTCGAAGGTGAAGGTTCTCAGGCTCGGTGAGGGCATAAATTCTACTACAAGGAGGAGTAGATCCAGGTATCAGGTCTATCTGGCAGTCATAAGACCTATGAGGAGGTAGAGAGTTAGCCTGATCCTTCCGGAAAACATCTTGGTATTCTAGGTATTCGGGAGGTAACTGGGGAGTCTCTGAAGAAATTGCTGCCAGTGCAACACCAGGTGGAGGGTGACAAGTAGAGACACATTCTGGAAACTGGACTGTTCTTGCTCGCCAATCGATCAGAGGATTGTGTTTCTCTAACCAAGGTATTCCTAGAATAATCTGAAACTGAGGGGCCTTGATCACATCGAACACGATCTTCTCATGGTGTCCATCTTGACTTACTAGCGTCACCTCTTGAGTGGTATGCGTTACTGGCCCGGAGGCTATCTCCGTACCATCCACGGTAGTAATGACGTCCTTTACAGCCTTGAGACAAAGAGTTAGATTCATCCTCAAAACCATTTCATGATCCACATAATTGCCGATGGCACCGCTGTCGACGTAAGCTTCAATTGCATGTAATCGATCCGGATTATCAGGGCTAATGAGGACCATAGGTATCACGAAATGCGAGGTCACAGAACTGGTTTTCACGCTCGGCAAGAGGACCTCTATTCTTGTCGGGCGAGGTCGTTTCCCTGCTCAGAGTTTGTAACTTTGGTAACTGCAGCTCCTACTGCCTTCTTGGCAGGTTTCACCGGACAGTCTCGAAGAAAGTGCCCTGAGTTTCCGCAATAGAGGCATAATTGCAACTGTTTTCTCCTTTCCCGCTCCTTTTGTGTTAGAGGACCTTTCAGACCCCCTATTTGCATGGGTTCCCCGGAGTCTACTCCTTTGGAAGGAGTTGGCGGTTTGGAAAATACTCGAGCATCAAACTTGGAACGATCGGCCTTCCTGTTCTGCAGTCTGTGATCTATTTGAACGACTAAGTCTATATAGTCCGAACAATCTTGTGGGGGATTCACTACTTGGGCTAACACATCTTTGAGCTCTCCACGTAGACCTCTATAAAACAGCGTAATCCTTTTGTCCTCAGGCCATTGAGTTTCCACTATCAGTCTGTTGAAAGACGCAATATAAGCCAAAAGGTCTTGATTACCTTGTCGCAACGAAAGAAGCTCATTGTCCAAGGCCTGCCCCTGTGAATGTCTTGCGAACAGTTTTTCCATACTGAGCTGAAAAGCTTGAAAATCATGGAGGACCGGATCATCTTGATTTACTAGAGGGATCGACCAGTCTGCCGCATTGCCACTAAGGTACGAAAGCACGAAAGCTACTTTAGCTTGATCAGTTGGAAAGGCTGCTGGCCGGCATAAGAAATGCAACCGGCACTGATTGATAAATACTGCAAACCTCTTTTGGTCACCAGAAAATCGTTCGGGCGGAGCCAGAGGTACATTCCCAGGTAGGTTGATCTGCACTGGATTCATAGAGGATGTAGAAGGAAGATTTCCCCCAGATGCGGGTAACGGGGTCTGTCCGGCTTGTGACTGTAGCAATTGTCTAGCGAGATCATCTGTTCGCTCCTTGGAAATAATCAGTTCCCTTCTTAGAGCGTTCGTTTCCTGACGGGCTGCATGCACTTCTGCCCTTAGTTCCCCAAGTAACTGGGCTAGCTGGTCGGTATCCGAGGTTTCCATAACGCCTGGACGGGAGTTTTGTGGTAGGCTTTGCGTTCTGTAACGCTCACCTGATTCCCGTAGAGGCGCCGGTCTTGACTGGGCGTATACCGTATCTTCAAAGGTGATGTGTAACACACGGCTGGCTCTTTGGGCTGGACCTCTGTGCACTGTATGTCTGACTCGAAGGGTAAGATGTCTGCAGATAGAAAATATGGGATTAAGGAACTGGGTTATTGAATGTCTCTCTCTTCTTCCCTTTCTCTTCTCCTGTAGAACCCCAAAGGTTAACGCTCTCACCTTAGGTAAGTGAACGCCCTGCTCTCCATCTGCCTCGGGGCAGGGTGCTGTAACCAGCTTCTTCACTGGATAAGGGGAGCAGGCCTCTTGACTTCAGAGGACTGCTGTCCGTCGTTTACTGCACGAACGGTAAGTTCCGAGTAATTCTAATGTCTTTAAAGTCTTTAGTAATGATGTTTCTTGTTTTGCAGGGTTCCGGCGATGGCGGATGACGGGCTGAAGTGAGTTGAAGATGGAGCCCGTGTGATGAATAGAAGCGCCTGGAAGCACGTAAGTAAGCGCTTGTTGCCTGCTTCACGATGCGCTCTAACTGTCTTTTTATTTTGCAGGTACAAGTTCGGAGCGGCTGCAGGGTGCCGGAATACCCACTGGGTTAGATGTGGAAAGGAGTAATGGCACGTGAGTATTAAAGTTCCCCAATGTCTTTAAACGCACCTTGTTTTGTCTTTCAGATGCGGGATGCAGCGCCGAAGGCCTCCGGAGCGTGCGAAGACTTGGTAAGCTTTTGTCTTTCAGATGCCGGAATGCAGTGTGAAGACCTCCGGAGCGCACGAAGAGTAGGTAAGCCTTTGTCTTTCAGATGCCGGAATGCAGCGCGAGGCGTTGGTGACAGCCGATGGACCAGGTAAGTGAAGAGCTGTCACTGAAGACCGTAATGCTAACCTGTTCTTTCTTGTCTTCATAGGTGTTGCTGAAGACTGGATTCAGGATGGTAAGCCTTTTTCCTTAGGCCCAGGATCAGATGCAGAAGACACGATGAGTGTTCTGCTGCAGAGGATGCAGAATAACGCAAAGCAAGATTCATCCATCGGGTGTGGTTTAAATAGCCTCCTGTAGTGCTTAGGTGTCTCCTTCCACAGCCACGCCTAGGTAAGAAAAGAGTTCCTGCTTTCCAGAAGAGTTCCAGTGTTCTGAATCTAGGGAGTGGCTCCTGCCCCACCCAACAGGAAAAGTAGTACCAAACAGAAGAGGATCAGAGGCTCAACTGGCAGGCAAGTAAGCAGCATGGTCTGCTGCAGGTAAGTCCACCCAAGCATTATGAGACCGGCGCTTCCAGCGCTGGGACTGGGCATATTTATGAGCCTGGTGCCACTGGCACCAGGACTGGGTCCAAAAGGTCCCAATTGGGACTGGTTGGCACTCGGAACCTGGGTTATGGATCTGCTTCCAATGGAGTTGGGAAAACCCTGACCTTTTGGAAGCAGAGATCATGACACTATTCAGGACATTGTTGTTGTTGTTGTTTTCGTTCTCTGACCCCTTCTGAGGTTGTACAGATCTCTTCTTCCTCTTGTTTCCTTCATCCATTTTAGGGAAGTTCGCCATGTTCACATGTTTCTGCGGCACCACTAGTGATGGTACATTAATGTGTACCATTGTGCATTTACCATTCCACAGAGGGGGCAGTGTGTGGTATGCCTTGTTTCCACAGGCCCAGTAATGATCCATTAATACTGCTGTTCCTGCTCCCCCCTCAGGTAACTCTATCACGCTTGCACAGTTGGTGTTGTATCCCACGTCCACTTCTCCTCTATGTTGGTAGCATATCTTAGGTGCAGACAGTGGCAGTATGCTCATTGGGTCTTCATCCTTCTCCATCCACGTCAGCATAGGTACGTACTTGCCCCAAATCGTCCAACATCTGTTATTGTGTTCATCAATAGTTGTAATATTTTCTCTTGTTACCATGTTGCTGCCAATCACTCCTATGTCCCATTTGTTGTCCATGTACACCTTCCCTGTTATTGTTACCAGTGGTCTTTCCCAACATCCTTGTGTACCAGGAACTTCAGTGGCGTACCAGTCACATGGTAGGTATTGTAGTGTCACTTTCTTCGTTTCTCCCTTTTCAGGACCACTTGTCATGTATCTGAATGCTTCAGCATGCAAACTGCTCTTGTGGTAGCTCAAATAAGTCTTGAGGAAGTTGTTTTCGTATGGATATGTGTCTCGCGTTTTCCACACCAGCCTCACCACCGTCCCTTGAAATTGCCCTCTCGTTTGGAATAGTGCCAGGTATATTATACATCGTGCTGTCTTTTCATCTATTTCTGTGGCAACGAACGTTCGGGAAGCGCTCATGGCGTATGGGATCAATGAGCAGACGTAGCAGCTGTCTTCTGTTGTCTGCTTACCTATTTGGGTCATGTGTTGGTACCACATGTTGTTCGAGACGTGTGCTGAATCTGTTATGTAATTATCAATACCTTTATTATCTGAGTATGTGCTGTGTTTAACTCTACTTCCCTTATGTAGAGGCTTGCTAGTACCACCTGACGTAACACCTGTTGCAGCCGTGGGTGGGGGTACATTAGGTTTGGGTGCAGCCAAAATATTGATAGCATAACTTTTCTGCCATACAGAGGCAGCCAAAAAAACAGTGATCATCAAAACCCCTATCATTTTTATTACAGAAGCTAGTCTCACCAGCATTTTGCTCTTACCTTGCTGCAGTCCGGCAGCTTATTCTTGAGACGTTAAAGTTGCCCGCCTGAAAATTCTCAATAAGCTTGTTATTAGTGTTAGTTGTTGTTTTCAAGCTCTCCCTATCAAGTAGTCGTTCAGTGCCCAGGCGAAGAGCTGTTCCCACGCCAATCTAAGCGATCTGTCTCTTAGGGCAGGCAAGTGTTGGTGAAGATGGGGCATTGATTGTTCTATGGCCAAGATAAATGCTGTGTAGTAAACACGTACCCTCCTTCTTTTTAGGTATTTTGGCCTTTTTATGTGATATACAAATTGGTGTGATAGGGCTTCAGGGTAATTATCGTCTGAGGGTAGCATCTACTCCTGGGCAATGTACGCTGTTAGTTATCTGTTTTCTCAGCAATACAATAATACGCGGTACCTGCATGTGCGAAGAAAAAGAAAAAGAAAACATACAAGTGTTTACATGTGTATATGTGCAAGACAATGTCCTTCAATTGGGTGGTGGCTGTAGTGGGTAGGAGGTTTGTGGGCAGAGGGTTTGGGGCTCAACTGGCGGAAGTCTCTTTACTCTTTGATCGTGTGACCATGGGGTGGGCGGTATGGGAATTACCACTTTCTATTTCAGTAGTTGTCTCTGGGAATTCTGGGGGGTGGCAGGGTATGGGTACACTGAGGTCGTCAGCTGTGGTAGAAGTCTCTTTCTCCGTGGGTGAGGCTGTCGCTGTTCTTCCAATGGCCCTGTCGGTGACGCTAGGGCAGGTCTGGAGTTGCAGATCTTCACGTCGTGTAGGTGATTCCAAGCACGTTTGTCCTGCAACTTTACTGCTCTCGTAGATACCTCCTCTACCAGGTGGGGGCCAGTGAAGCGTGGGCTGTTCCACTTTCTATTGAAATTGCGGAGTAGCACGTGGTCACCTTTAGCAATTTTGCACAGTTTTTCCTTTTCCAATTCTTTATCCGCGTCTTCTTGTTGATCACTCTTAGACCCGCCCCGCGTGCGCTCGAGCTGTTGAGACTCAAACACTACACTAGTAATCAAAGAAGACACATATTGGTACATTTCATCACCAAGAACAGTTGCAGTGTTTTCATAGTCTGTGAATGCTCTTGATGTTGGCGTTAGAGGAAAGCGCATTTGACGTCCAGTCACCACCTCGTGAGGAGTGAGGTGGTGGTCGGAGCCTGGTCTATTCCTCAGCTCAAATAGAGCTAGCGGAAGGAATACAACCAACTGTTCTTTGTTGTTTGCTGTATCTTTGCAGTTGCCTCCTTCAGTAGGCCATTCAGGCGTTCGCATACACCGTTGGCCTGCGGGTGATATGCACATGCAAATTTATGCTTGATGTTCAGTAAGGATGTGATGTGCTGGAACATTTCATTTGCGAAATGCGGGCCGTTATCCGACCGCAGTACCTCGCACACTCCCCACCTGGGGAAAACCTCCCTCACTAGAAATTTAGCTGCTCTAAATGCATCTGGATGTGAGCAGGGTCCTGCCTCAATCCACCTGGAGAATGGGCATACCACTACAATCATATACCTATTTCCTTGACATAAGTTGATCATATCTACGTAGTCAATATGGATGTGCAGGAAGGGTCCCTCTGGCTGGGGTATAGTACCTTTTATCACTTTCAGCGTGTGACCGGCCGTAAACTGTTGACACGTGAGACAATTGCTGATAAAATTTGTCACATGGGAATTTAACTCGGGACAGAACCAATCTTCCCTAATTCGTGCTGCAATAACTTCCTTGCCTGTGTGGGCTGGGTGGTGGAGTTGGCTCAGGGCGGTGTTCAATAGTGCCAATGGCATTACCATCTTTCCAGTGTTACCCTGACGCCATAGTGCGTCAGTTGGCGACATTGTACATCCTCTTTTTACCCATATTTCTTTTTCTGCCATTGGTGCAGCCGCTTGTAACTCCATTATCTGTGTGGCTGGGAGATGGGTGTACCCCTCTCTCATCAACATCTCTTTAGCTATCCCCCTTCCTCTCCCTCTCTCTGACTTTGGGGGGTTCCATATCTCACCAAAATATGCAGCATACTTCGCATGTGCGTCTGCTGCTGCATTTCCTTTTGAGATATGATCTTCTCCATTAGTGTGTGCGGTACATTTGACCAAAGCTAATTCTTGGGGGTCATTTATTACTTCAATTAATTCAGCTAATAAGAGAGCATGTTGCACTGGGGTGCCGTCAGCTCTCCTAAATCCTCTTCTCCTCCATTTTATCAATCCTGAGTGGACAGTAGACGTGACATATGCGCTATCAGAGTATATAGTTACTCTTTTGTCAAAGCTTTCCTTCAACGCCA
Source organism: Ambystoma mexicanum (assembly GCF_040938575.1). NCBI lineage: Eukaryota > Metazoa > Chordata > Amphibia > Caudata > Ambystomatidae > Ambystoma > Ambystoma mexicanum. The sequence goes on from NC_090939.1 coordinate 687,845,449, forward strand.
AGATCAGTGCAACCAATTCTGCTGCTTGAGCAGAGTAATGTTGTGGTAATTGTACACATTTCACTGCCACACACACCAATTCCTCTGTCATTTTTACCACTGCTGCCCCAGTTCTCCTTATCCCATCACTCTGGTCTATTGTTGATGACCCATCAATGAACAAGAGCTCTCCTCCATTCAGCGCATCTTCTTCAACTTTTCTAGTACATAAGTACATTTCGGTAGTCTGCGTACAATCATGTGCATAGTCGCCCTCCTCAATAACTTCCGCTATAAACCTTGCAGGATTAACTGTGCTGCATCTGACAATTGATAATTCTGGTCTAGATAAGATGATCTCATAACCTGACGCCCTCTGCGTGGTTAGTGTGGATTTAGGCTTGTTCAATATTGCAAATAGTGCATGTTCCACAAATAGTGTGGTTGGGCACCCCATTGTAATAGATGATGATTTCTCTACCGCAAAGGCAGCTGCGGCGAGACCTTGTTCGCAAGGGAAATGACCTAACATAACAGGATCCAAGTAACCACTGTAAAATGCTACTGGTTTGTATCCCATGCTTGTTTTCTGAGCCAACACTGCTTTCATTACTGCTGAGTCGCAATGTGAAAATATAAAGAATTGTCGTTCATAATCTGGGATGGCCAGTACCGGAGCAGTTGATATTGCGTCTTTCAGTTCATCAAAGGCCTCTTTCATTTCCATTGTCCACCCCAATTTTTTCTCCCCTTTGTTAGCTTCTCTTAATGCTTCAAGTAGGGGTCCTATGTATGAGCTGTAATCAAATACCCATGCTCTACAGTAGTTGCACAATCCCAGGAACTGCTGCAGTTCCCTCACTGTTTGTGGCAATGGCGTTTTTGATATAGCCTGTGCTCTTTGTGGTGCAATCTTTCTTCCGTGTTGGGATATCAGCTGACCAATGTATAGTACCTGTTCCTGACAGTACTGTAACTTTTCTTTGTCTGCCTTTTAACCCTTTTCAGCCAATATTGTCAGCATCTTCAATGAGTCCTCCCTGCATTTTTTTTCGTTTGTGCTGCAAATTATTATATCGTCAACATACTGCAACACTGTGCTTTCCAATTCAATGTTTCCCAAGTCCATCTGTATTACTCTGTTGAAAATTGAGGGTGACTCGCAGTACCCTTGTGGCAATCTGGTGTGTTTCCATTTTGTGTTTCTGTACGTGAAGCTTGTTAGATCTTGTGAATCTGGATGTAGTGGTATTGAGAAAAGGGCATTTTTGAGGTCAATCACTGTAAATCGTGATGCCTCTGCTGGAATGCCACACAATATTGTGGCCGGGTTTGCTGCTATGGGGTATTCTGCTTACACTATGTTGTTCAAGGGCCTGAGGTCCTGGATGAAACGCCAAGACCCTCCTTTAGCTTTGCGCACTGGATATACGGCTGTGTTACATGGTGATTCTGATGGTACCAATATGCCATTATTTATAAGGGCCGTTATTGTTTCATATATGCCATCATCTGCCTCTTTTGATAGTGGGTATTGCTTCACTCTAGGGAGTATTGCACCTTTTTTCAATTTTATTCTTACTCCCCCTATACTTTTTATGCACCCCACGTCATAGGGACTAGTAGTCGATAATGATGTTGGGACTTTTGCCATATCCTCCTCAAAAAAGGGAACTGGGGTGGATGTGGGTGCTTCAAGTGCCATTGCAATTTTCTGTGCCACTTGTTTGTACGCCACTCTTAGCCATATATCTACACTCATCATAAATACCATTTCACCCTCTTCCTTTTCTTTTGAAAAGAGCGCCTCGTCTGACACCGGGTGAGCCTGCATCCCTCAGCTAGGGCTATCACTGCCCTCCATGCTCTTCCTTCCCTCTCTTGGGCATGTACTGCGATATAATCAGCAGTTGCTATAATGCTCTCCATGCTCACTGAAATCACCTTTCCTTCTGGTTCATTGGCTGGTGTGTCTGGTCTAAACAAATAGGCTGTTGGCCTCCTCCAGATCTTTCCTTCTATTCCTGGCATCCATGCGAATGCCATGTCTGTTCCGTACTGGAACAGTTCGCCATCTACTGGCTCAGCCCTAATCACTGTCTGTCCACAGTATGCTTGCATAATTTGCTGTGCAGTGAGCATGTTTTTTCCAGGAGTGGAACAAATTATGCCGTCCTCCGTAAAGGATATTGTCATATTCAACCTGCTCATTATGTCTCTCCCAAGTATGTTTACTGGTGAGTCCCTTGAATATAAAAGCGGGACGGACATGTCATAATCCCCTATCGATAAGGGGATGTTATCAGTAAAGGGAACCAACCCTCTAGCCCCAGAGAATCCTTGGGTGTTCATGGCCTCACCTGACATTTTAAATTTACCTTCCCTTATGCAAGACCGGGTCGCCCCGGTGTCAACAAGGAATGATAATTTTCTGTCACCTATCGTTACCTCTATGCGTGGTTCCTCCGCACTATTAGGTGTTACCGACAGGATGGGACACACCAAGGCCGTCTGTGGGCTGTCCTATTGTGGGTGTAATGATTGACCACTTCCGGTGTAAGGGTTGTGTCCCAGGACCGTCACCCTTCCCAGTTGTGTTTGCTGTAACTGTGTATTGGTAGAGGTTATTTTATGGTCTTGAATTTGAGCGGGTTGCTGTACTTGCTGCACTTGATGTTGTGTTATTGCTACCTGTTGTTGTGGTGGTGAGTATGTCTGTGGCTGTTGTTGTGTTGCTAGTTGTTGCTGCATATTTCCCGGCAGCAGTGCCTGCTGTTGTTGGTGGCCATGCTGTTCACTTGTAGGCCCTTGTTGTCTCTGTTCTCCCCATGCTGGTGTGCCGGGTCGCATTCTACATGTGCGTGACATGTGCCCTTGTAATCCACAAATCCAACATACCGGTGGTTCCCTGGTCTGCCATGGAAAACTCCCTGAATTGTCCTGGTATACTGGTTGCCCGGTGGGATAGAAATTTCAGAATCCTTACCCTTGCTGCTGTGTGTTATAGCCGTATCCCCTCCCCCTCATCATTCCTCCCTTTCCCCTGTTATAATTATAATATCCAGTTCCTGGTGTTGAGTATCCTCCTCCCATGTTAGTCGTATATGATGGGGGCGGCAGTTGTGCTACAATCTGTGGTGATTGTATTTGGGAGGGATCTTGTGCAGCCATTACTTGTGTGGGGTTTTGGGTCATTGTTGTAGGTGTGGTTATTAGTGCACCTTCCATCGTGTATTTAGTAAGTATTTTCTGCACCAATTTAGCCTCTTCCGCCTTTCTATCCTCTTCCTTTTGTTTCATCTTTTCTTGCCATGTCCTACAATGATGTACTATCGTCAGTTGTATTTCTGGCCATGCTTTTGCTTCCATCCCCACTACTTTCTTCAGTTGTTTCTGCACTGCTTCTGGGAGCCCTTGTATTAGTATGTGATAGAATATTGCTGGTGTTTTGTCCCATTGTTCTCTAGTTTCCATACGCCACTTCTCTTGAATTTCCTGGATATAATCAACAGCATCTTCGTTCTCACGCATCTTGCGTGATGTAATTGCTCCTATGTCTGATGTGTCTGGGTACTGTACCCTCAGTGCTTGCCATAATGCATGTCTGCAGTTTGCGAATGGTGTCCCATCGTGTGATGTGTTTGTTATTGTGACTCCGGGAAAGCCTGCTCTCTTCCAGATGTCATCTGCTGCATCCCCCAATATTGATATTAGGAGGCCCTTTACATCTCCTACTGCCAGTTTCTGTCCTGCGGTGTGTTTTTCCATTTCATATATCCATTTTCCCGCACCTCCACTTAATGATGGGAGCCTGCACTTTATATTTTCCTTGTCTGCATGCTTCCAAGGGACGTATTGTGGTCTAACCCCTCCCCTCTCCAGAAGTGGCATTAGGTTGTGTCATGTTTGACCCCCTGGGTTCCCCAAAGTCGAGTCCGTGTACCCGTGTACCCCTCTTCTTCTTCCGTATCATCTACATCGTCTGTTGTGTCCATATTTCCCTTGCTCGTAACTGTATCTCCTCCATCTCTACCCCTTCTTTTATCATTTCCTTTATTTAATGTGGGCGTGTGTATTCGTTCTTCCTGCCTGCGTCCAGGGAGGTCTCTAAGCCTACCTGCATGGGATGTGTGTTCGTGAGGGGCGGGTGCGGGTGTAGGTGGGCATGTTGTACGGGATGAGTGTGGGGTGGTGGAGTATGTTGGACGGGATGATGAGGGTGTATCTGCACGTGTCTGCCTTCCCGCCATTCCTTGCTCTTCCCCCTCAGTTCCCCCCAGTTCTTCCTTTCTCCTGCAGACCCATGGTGATTCCCTGTTTGTCCGGGTGATGTACAATTTATCTAGGCTTTCCCTTTCCCTATTTCTTCCTTCCTTCTCCATTCCTTCTTCTTCCTCACTACAAAAGTCATCCAGAAGCGACAACCCCCAATCTGTCTTTTTCCCTCTAATCGTTACTGTTTTTAAGTCTATTAGATCCGTTCCTCCCGTTTCTTCTTTACCAATTGCTCCCCTTTGTGCTGATGTTGTTGCGACTTCTGTGTCTCTGCGTACATATCTTCTTACTTCACTCCCCCTTCTCCTATCTTCTCTTTCCCCTTCTCTTTTCTCCGTTATTTCTCTACCAATTTCCTCTCTTTTCTTTAATTCCTCCATTACTTCACTACTCATCGTTTCCAATATCCTGTCCTCTTCTCTCTTCCTTTCCCATCTCTCTCTTTCCCGCTCTAATATGCTCTCTATCATCCTCCCCTCTTCGTATTTCTTTGTCGTGTCTGATAGTATTCTCCTCTTCCATATTTCCATTTCTTTTTCTTTCTCTTCTTCCTCTCTTTTCTTGTCACGCAGTGCTGCTCTGGATACCCTTTCTGCTACTGCCTTTACCCTTTCAGCTTCTCTCTTTCGCTCCTCAGTTCGTTCCCTCATTTTTTCCAACTCATTCTTACTTTCTTTCCTTTCCCGTGCTCTCTCTCTTTCCTCCCTCTCCAGCTGCTTGATCAGTGCATTTGGTTCATCCCTTAATTCTGCTAATCGTTCCTCCAAAATCTCTTCCTTTTGTCGTAACAGCTCTTCCCCCTTTCTTTTTCCCCTTCCCCTTTCATCTCGCTCTTTCTGCCACTATCCTCGTCCATTTTCCTTACTACCTCCTTCTCTTCTCCTGTTAATGAACCTCGTAATTTTAATAATACCTGCGCAGCTACCCACTCATCATGTCCTATTGCTGCCATTTGTTCTTCGCTAGTCCTCCCCTCCCCTGTGGGCATCTTCGTATAAATTGGTCCCGTCGTACTAGTCTGCTCCCCTCCCGTGTGGCCACCCGTAGCTGTATATGGTGGCGGGCTGTATGCCGGGTTCGAGTACCCCTCAGCCGCCCTTAATTGTTCTCTCACTATTTCTTGTAGTTCCGTTAAAGGATATAACCCCCCTTCCTCTTTTTTCACTACCTTCGCTAGGGGCATGTCGTCGCTCCGTTCCTTTTTTATTTCCTTTTCGTTTATGTTGTTACTCTTTTCTCCTCCCTCTTGTCCGTTCCCTGTGTTCTGTGTGCCTTCACTCTCTTTTTCCCCATTCTCTTCTTCCTCCTTAATCATCTTCTCTTCCTTTGTTTCCCCCACAGTGAACATTCCGTTTTGTCCTGGTCGGGACCCCTGGAACATCCTCCATAAGTTAAACACCTCCACGTGGTGTGTCAACTTCTTCCCCTTGTATGTGTTATGCAGATGGGTTAATAGTGAGTGTTGGGTATATGGATCGAAACTGCCATTAGGCGGCCATGGTGTCGTCATTTTGTTGTCCGTCCCCTGTGTCCATTCTATGCTGTATTTGATCAGTTTCTCCCTATGGGGCGACAGTGTTTTACATATATGCTGTAGCAGAGTAGTGAGGGTGTTCCCCCACCCTCCCGATCCTGTCCCGTATGACATAGTAGCACTTCAATTGTTATCCTCCCTCTATATGGTAGCGGTTATCTTGCTAATAGTGTACGCTATACAATCTCAGATCTTTACCTGGCCCCGTAATTTTGGGGACTTGCAATTGTCCGCTAAAACAAAATAGTAAAATATAGCATTTGCATTTGTATATTCTTTTCTCTCTTTTCTTCCTTCACCAAACACCGTTACGGCCCCCTGCGGCTGCGTGCCCTGTGTGACGTTCTTATACAGCCGTCCCACTTTATTTTACCCCTCCTCCTCTTTCTTCACTTTTCGTGGACGGCGTTCTCCGTGCGCGGCCACGTCCCCCTCTTCACCTTTCCCCCGATCTACTCGTTACCGTTTATCTTCCTCTCCACTCCCTTACCATTATTCTCTTCCCCACCACTCTCCAAAAAATGCCTTGTGTTCGTTATATCCTATGAAAGCCTTACTGCTGACGTCACCAACCTCTTCCAAAACTACCGGTAAGTTCTTTACACGTTTTTTAAGAGTTTGAAGTAAGTTTGCAATCTACCCCCGTTAACCCCACAGCTGTCCTCTTGTCACGCCTGGAACAAGGTAATCAACAATATAATCAGATTGCGCACGCTGCGTCGCCTCGGGGGTGATACGCCCCTCGACAGGAGGGCTTAACCAGCCAATTATCTTCCGTATTAGGCAACCAGCTAGCTACCGCCTAGAGGAAAACGTCATCTATCTATCGAGTTTTCTGCTCGAACAATAGGGATCCTCATCTACTCATTGATCAATAATCACCAATTCGTAGGAAACTGCACACACACACCCTTACAGGTGGTCGCGGCCTAGGCCAATCAGTGTCTACGAGTGGCCGCACGTGATGTTTTCGTGCTCCGCCCCCTCCTCTTTCGTAACGTAGCGGACTGCTCTCGCACTTGTCCAGCTACCATTCACTTCACCGTCAACACTAATTTATCAAACCTTTGCCGAGCACCTGTGTAACACCTCCCACCTCCCGTATTCTATTCCTCCCCCCTCCCTCACAATTTCACATTGCTTGTTGGGCGTGGCATACTCACCAAGTTCTCTTGATGCGGGGCCGCTCGACCGCGTGCACCCCTCCAAGCGGCTCGCCACCTCCCCTCGTCTGGACCACGTCTGGACACTCGCCAACCGCGGGCTGGATACTTCTCAACCGGCTCCCGAAGGCCAATATCCGGATTGCGCTGTCCGGTCTTCTCGCAGTTCCGCGATGGTCCTGTAGTCCTCAAAAGGGGGCAGCGGCAGAGGGGGCCGCGCCGCCGGGCCTCCTCGCAACGAGAGCACTCGGAAAAATAAAATAAAAGCAGATCTTAAACAGATCTCAGCAGTGCCTCCAACTTGTCGGGGGGAATTCTCCCGGGGTCAGCTGGGCCATCCGCGGACCTCCGGGCAGGGAGGCCCCAAATGAGTATGAGACACACACAAGAAGCAAGGTGGTTCTGCTGTTTATTAAACAACGGCAGGGATGGGTCTAGGATCGTACGCGTCCGTCCTGACTCTCGAAATTCGTGGGGCTCGCAGGCCCTTTTTGCCTCGGTATGACTCGCTACTTGCGTCACCTGGGAAAGTTAGCAAAAAACCTATCGCCACTCTGGATTGGTTCCTCGAGTGGTAGGGTTAGTATAGCAGACGTATATAGGAGATTGTTAGTGGTTAAGGGTCAGTCAGGTGGTATACTTGGGTTGTCCCTTCTATTAGATACATGAAAATTGTTACACGAAGACCCCTGATGATTGGCTAATGTTAATGGCGTCAGTGATGAGTGCCCCATGTTCTGATTGGTCCACTCGCGAGCCCCCCAGCCTGGGACCATCGTTGTTCCCAGCTCGCGGTGTACCTGTCATTTGCAACAATATGTAACTATGTGTTTGTGCAGACAATGCGTGGATTTGCTCATATGCTTGAGAGCAGACTATTCCCACCGCCGTAGGTGTCCATTGGGTCATTTAATTTGTTGCAGCCTGTGTCTCAAAACGTGGGACCCAGGCGACTTCTCCCTCCTGGGTCTGGCACCCTGTCAGGTTCGGCTTGGTCACGTGAGGAGAGACCGTGGTTGAGGCAGAATTCTGCACATTTAAAATTGTATTTGCCTCTGCGTGTCTGGCTTAGTTTGCAGGTGTGACCTTGGCTTCGGCTTGTGGCATGCGAGTTGCAACATTGCCCCCTTGGCTGTCAGTTCTCGCTGGGCTCATTCTGCAGGGTCAGCAATTGTACTCTTGCTCGTTCAATGTTCGTGGAGGCTCTTGCTTGCGGCCTACTTGGGCCTGGTGCATAGGTGGGGATGTTTGATGCACGGCACTTTAAGTTACGGTATCATATTGCTTCATCTCCAGTATCATGTCTTCGTTGCATTTCTCATCGCAATGCATGGGTTAGGAGAAGCGTCAGCAAGCATTTTAGATGAGTTCTTTGTGCGTCTTGCGTTTCTGCATTTTGAAGAACCTATGTGAAAAATAATAAAGATGCGCGTCGGTGGGTGTGTCCGTCACCTACGTCATAGCACTGAATATGTTCTTCGTGTGGATTGGTGTGGGAGTATCATGGTTGCACGGGTGCTCTGACCGTTGGCTAGGTCGTCATGGCATCTCTAACGATGTGTTTATTTACTGTTGAATGGTTCAGTCGAGTTCATCCATGCCGCAGGTGTCGGCTTGGGCAGGGCAGGCTGGTGGGCAGGCTGGTGGGCACATCCGGATGTTCCTGTACCAGGGTATTTGGTCGTCTGGTAGATAGGCAAATTCCTCTCGTGGCGGGTGTCTGGGCCGCAATCCTCTAGGCCAGGGGCGTGAGGGGATTGGTGGGAGTCTTTTGTCCCATTCTCCCACTTCAGCATATTTATAGTACTGTCATATATGATGAGGCCAACTCTGCCCCTTTTGTATTTCTATTCTGTTTTGGGTTTGACTGTAAGCATAGATGCTGAACCTTACACATTTAGTAGGAACAAAATATTACCATATGTTGTGCTGATGACTTCTATACGACATCAGCCTACCGTGTTGAACGGTTCTGTTCAGCTCCCACCATGCATACCTGAACACACACATACACACACACAGGCTTCCAGCTAGCTTGCATTTATGGTTCTCTTATTTTATTTCTGACTCTACCACCGGCAGTAAATATTTTACTACTGTGGTATATGCACTAAGGCACTTCCTAATTACCTCGCCTCATCTAGAGAATAATCACCAGAGACATAAAAAACATTACACCAACTCTGTTTTTGGCCACTTTCATACATGTGTTCAAAATAATGCTACCTGCAATACAAGTCTATTTAATTTCACAATAACACATTTGTTTGTTCTTATCAATGCATCAACACTGCTGTGGTTATCTAAGAGAAGAAATATGAAACACAGCACAGTACATGGAAAATATATCTGTCATCAACTTTTGCTATTTATCATAGAACGTGTGTAAGAAAAACAGCAAACATTTTGTTAAAAATAACACCCTATACTAATTATCTGATGGGAACCGCACATGCGTTCGTCCGTACTCCTCAGCTTTTACAAATACTCACATTGAGCTATGAAGTCCCTGCACTTTATCAAGGAAAATCCCTCTTTGTTGGGGTTATCTGCAAAGAAGTGTTGCAACCTCTGCACTGCTTTTTGCATCCCTGAACGTCAGCCTCGAAGTCCCAGTAACATCCAAGGCTGGGTCAGCTTAGCGCTTCCCTATGTTCTCTTACTCCCGACAGCGAGCAGCCAAAAGCCCTACACCCTTTCTGCTCCCTGTATTTATGCCTGATGCCTGTCATTTAAAATGAAACCTGCCTTCTTCCTAACGTTTACTATCACCCCAGCAACTTCTAGAATTCTGACTTCTCTGTCCAATCAGCCACGAGAGCATATGTATCAACTTATTTCCTGCAAGAACAATAAACTCTCTGAATGAAAAAAACAGCCCATCCATGTCTGCAGTATGTTTACTTCCACAGAACGAAACAGCAGAATTTTCCATCTGTGCTCACTTCCATTTCAATGTTAACAGGAGGACTAATTATTTAATGTGATATTAGTTATTAGGGACGGTCAGTTATTCAATCTAGGTTAGTTTCATCAATGCAAGTCTGCACACAGATGGCAAATTCACCTATAACATGAATTATTTTTACATGTGCTCAGTGCATCTTAAATCTGCTGTCTTTTGCATCCATTATGTTGACACCTTTGAAATCCTAGTTCCCTGTACCCATAAACCCAATGTATTATTTGTAACCTGCACGTGCACTACATAATTCGCTGTCTCTTTTTGCATTCATCTATACTAACCCCACTGAAAGTATGCTTTTATGTAATCAGTGCCATAGCATCTTAAATTCCCTCACTTTCCGACAGCTGTGACCGCTCACTACATCATAGCGGGAGGAATAGTAATCAATCAATTTCTCTGGAAGAGCTCAACATTCTCCACCGTCCTTTTTCCATAAACAAACATTAAAACAAAACAGTTGAAAGCAATAGCACAGTAATAGAATAACATACGTGTATCTTCCACTTAAGTGCCCATATTTGAACGTCCATACGTAAAGTAAAAGAAAAATAAATAAAATAAAATGTGTACATTAATCCACATATGTATGTCCATATGTAATAAAGTAAAATAAAATATCCACTCCCGATCGAAGTGTCTACATTTCAATGTCCATATGTAACCAAAAGAAAATCAGCCATACACTCCTGACTGAAGTGTTCATAATTAGATGCCCATATGTAAATGGAAAGAACAAGAAATAAAATAAAACGTGCACACCAGACTTGAGTCCACATCTGATTCATGAAGAAATGGAAAGTCCATATAAAATAAATACATATGTACGCATTCCATGGAATAAGCAGTCTCTCCCATGAATTATAATATCAGTATGTATGTACAAAAACATAAATAAGTAAATAAACACCATATTTTGTTCACAGCCCAAGTCCATTTTGGTGGACCACAGCACCGTATTATGCTCCATAATCAATAAATGAAAAATGAACAAAAGTGAAGATGAACAAAACAAAATGAAGATTATATAATTTCAGTTCCTGCTACCCAGAATACACAGGATCATCACACCTCTGGTATGTCCTGCCCTTCAGTCTCTGTGCAACTACTCCATGCAAAGTTGTCACCAGCAGAACTCCTTCATTCCGGCACTCCATGGAACCTCCTCCACAAATGTCATCTTTTTGGCATCGCAGGTTCTTTATCTTCACCCCCATTCTTGGTCCAGGGGCTTTCACGGGGCCTCCTCCCATGGCATCCTCCATGGGTCCAGCGCTCCGGGGTAAGATATTAGTCATATCTAGAGTTAATAGAAAAAAACAGATTAAATACTTAGCATTAAACCGTTTTCTATCCCGCTTCCGCTACAAGGCCTGAAAATTAAATTGGAATTATGATTAAAATACAGTGGCTCACTGGGTTTGCCATACTGGAACACTTGAAATCAAATTCATTGTTATACAAAAATAAAACAATATTTCACACCATGCACACAAAATATTTTTTTTAAAACACATCCCTCCATAATATTTAAAAGGTTTTTAACCTCCCTTACCATTTCCCATGAATTACTTGAAACCCATGCAAACAAAAACTACTGCACAATATCAGGATAGCTCATTTTGGTTCAGAACCTCTTCATGAATAGAATGGACATTTTTTTTTGTTTATGTCACATGTGGCTTTATTTACTTCTGCTTGCTCACCAGGTCGTATGTTTGTTTATTCATGGAGTGAAATCTTGTATATGCTGCATTACACATGATCTAATGTCCCTGTGTTACATGTATTATGAATTATTCTCTGTCCAATGTGCCTGCTAGCAGACAAAATCACTACGTGTTATCTTATTATACTACCTGACAAACAGGCATGTTTACCTTAATTACACTGTCGGCTTTATTTTCATTGTATTTATTATATTCAACCATTTATTATATTCTCAACTCGCTCAAGCCTTTTGACCTCATGTTTTGGGTGACAGGGTTTAATTTGGTTGACATGAACAAATTGCTCTGTCACAATTTCACCTTTCTTCTTGATAATTGTATACACTACAGGGGATACGTTGTCTATAATTTCAAACAATCCTTGCCATGCTGCGAGAAATTAGAGTTTTTATGTTTGTTTTTCCCAAAGTGATATTTATACACCTGATCACCTATCTTGTATTCTTTTACAGATGTCTTTCTATCATAATATGTCTTTGCACTTTTAGCAGCTCCCTCCAGATTCCGCTGTACAAATGCAAATGCATGTTGCAAGTGCTTCCTCAATTCCTCCACATATTCGTGAACTGTGGAGGCACTCACAAGTGTTTGCTTGTGTGTCCTGTACAATAAGTGTTCTGGCAATACCATTTTTCTTCCTGTCAATATTTCATGAGGGCTGATGCCTGTTGCTTTAGCGGGAGTCAATCTAATGGCCATTAACACTAAAGGCAACCGAAGAGCCCAACTGGATCCTGCCTCAGCTACAAATCTTTTTAGTATATCTAGTATAGACCTCTGCTTTTCTCAACCCCCCCTGATAAAGATGGTATATAAGATATGTGCAGTTTCCTCTTTACACCCAATATCTGCCACTCGTTGCTCATCAAGGCACTCGTGAAATGACTCACCCAGTCTGATTCTATCCTTTGGGGTAAACCAAACCTTGAAAATATGTGATTCACCAACAATGTGGCTGCTGTTTGTGCACTGCAATCATGTGCAGGAATACATTCCACCCATTTGGACATCAGACATACCACAGTCAATAAATATTTATTTCCCTTAGCTGATCTTTTTACAGGCCCAACATAGTCGAATTGCAAATCTGACCATGCAAGTGTCAAACCTCTTTTCATTAATGGAGCCCTATGCATGGTGGTGTGCAGTTCAACATCTTGGGACATATGTGGCCAGTATGCATAGTCTTTTTGTATCACCAAAGTTTTTGTGAATCCCTGTACTCTGCAGTTATTGCGTCATGCGCATGGTGTAACATCAGTCCTAGGAACAATAGAGGTACTCACATTGCACCCATTGTATTTGACCTGCTACAGACTCCCTAATCATCAAGCCATTTTGTAGTCTATAATTATTTTTTTGTTCTTAAATAGTAGCCTCAGTTCTTCTTTTCCTTTGCAATCATTTTCAGACAGAGGATTTTGTTCTGCACCTACCAAATGATTATAAAATAGGCCTAACGCTGGGTCTTTTTGCACTTTAATTAAATCCTCATTCGGGGTATCATAACTCCATTGAACTATAGGCTGTTCGATTCCTTTGGAAATTTGAAGCGTGTGTTTGCATCTACCTGTATTTCACCAAGTAAGTGTTCAATGGGAAATAACTCTCCCATGACTGCACCAATTTTGGCCAATTGATCTGCCTTGTCTTTTCCCTCCTTGTCCTCTCCTGGTGATTTTAAATGGCCCTGGATTTTCCTTCAGTGTATTAGTAAATCATTTTCTGACACTAATTTGTCTATGGCCTGGATAATTTTCCCATGTTACATTTTTTTGTTGTTATATGTGAGCATAACTTTCGCCTTTCAGCCAGGCAAATACTCCACAAAACTGTTTCGCGCATAATCAGAATCAATCACCAAAACTATCTGTTTGAATTTATTTTCAACAGCAGTAGCAATCGCCTTATAAATGGCAGCCAGCTCTGCTATTTGGCTACTGCTAGCTCCAATTCTCAGACTCGCTCTTGGAATATTGTCACATTTGAACCAAATATTTCCTATTCCCGCCACAAGTTGTTTTTCTTCATTATTTTCCACATGATATGTGCATCCATCCACATACACTGTTGGTAAATCTTTGCACACCTCTTCATTAAAAGCTTTGTGTGGAGATTGTTCAAATTCATTCAAATTGGGTTGTCTTTCTGTTTTTAGCAGATGTACATTCAGCTGCGCACTCATGCAGATCCGCTAGCACGCTAGCCCTTGAGCAACTGGACTGTTTTTATTCTGTCCATAGATTACCTTCACAGGGAAACCTTGTAATGCCAATGCCCAGGAGGTAATGCTGTACTGTGCCAGATTACCTGATCTAATTCTTTTAATTTGCAAAAACTGCAAGGGTTGTTGATTTGTTTCAATAATACTTCTTCTCCTTGAATGATGGGATGGAAACGTTGCAATGCCTAAACAGTGGTCAGCAGTGCTTTCTCACATTCCCTAAATTTAGTTTCAACCTGAGATAATGCCTTGCTTGCATAGGCAATAGTTTTGCGATTTAAATCATGCCTCTGAGATAACACAGCTGACATGCATTGGTCAGTGAATCCTATGTCTACAAAGAAATCTTGGTTCTTTATGGGCTAGGCCAAACACAGCGCCTTCATGGGACATTCTTTCAATTTAGCCCCTGCTTCAGATTGCTCTTTTTCCCATTTCCATGGCACACTCTGCTTCAGTAATTTAGTTAAGGGTTGAGTGATCTTGGAGTAATTCTCAATACATTTTCTGTTATATCCTGTCATCCCTAATAAACGTTTCAGTCCTTTCAGATTAATAGGATTTTTCAATTTCTGTATTGCTTCCACCTTTTTCTTTTGTGGATTCAACCCATGCTCAGTCACTTCATGGCCTAAGAAATTCACTTTCTTTTTGCACCATTGTGCTTTCTGTAAAGATAGTTTGGCTCCTACCTTCTGTAACTGGCCAAGCACATGTCTAATCTCATTAAAATGACTCCTTAGTTCTTCATTTTTAATTAGAACATCTTCCACGTATACTATTGTTACCCTTTCTGCTGCATCCGAGAGCGCTTTTCTCAAAAATATTCTTAATTCACTCCCACTATTGACATACCCAAATGGTGTTCTGGACCATGCATATTGAGTTTTACCAAATGAAAATGCGAAAAAATGTTGTATGTCTTCTGCCAGTGGCACGCACTAGTACCCAGCTGTAAGATCTAACGTGGTAAACACTTTTCAGCCGTGACCCTGTGCGAGACCTTGATCAATAAATTGGAGTGGCCACCTTGAAACAGGGACCCTTTTATTTTACTCTCTCAAGTCTGCACAACAACGCCATTGACCATTTGGTTTCAACACACAGAAAATGGGAGTGTTTAAGGTAATATGTATGGGCCTGATAATTCGTCTGGATTCTAGATTTTTAATTATCTCGGCCAATGACTCTAAGCATGCCAGTGGCAATCGATATTGACGCACAAATACCAGATCTCTACCATATCCCTCTGGTAATGTAGCAACATGCAAATCAGCTAGGCTGCAATCATAAGCGTCCTTGGCAAAAACTTCTTTAAATTCCATGAATATTTTTCTCAACTCACTCCTATCCTCTTCATTGATACACACATCTGCAGCCAGAACTTGTTCCTCTACTATTTTTGAAATCTCTGGAAAATCCTCAAATGGAGGAACATCTGTGCTTTCCTCTAACCGTGTGGCTGTATCTCTCTGTAGAGTTGCCACCTTATTTTGGAATACCACTCTCCATTTCAATATGCTTTTTTTTTCTGTTTCATTGTTGTTTAAATCAAATAATATGCAATTCTCTTGGTGACAGCACACTGACTCACTGGAATCATAAGGATAAACAGACGGAATTTTGAATATCCCTTTAGGTTGAGAATCCAGAGACTCTGGAAATTCACCCTGTGCATTCACATATTTCTCAGGGATTTTCCTAATCACTGTAGTACTGAAATCTGCAGTAAAATGTGATTTTTGTATTGCCATACCTAATGCTGAATTATCTTCTAAATAATATCTTGACATCCTTTATTATCCACAATGATTTTGATGGGCTCATCCCCAATCTCCACCATTGGTGTATATTCACATTCTAGTCCTGGTTGCTTCATGGATTCATTTATGCACACAAATGCATCAGAATCCTTCATCTGCTGTCCATTTCTGTGTTTTAGTGTTATAGTGACTTGTCTGGTGAATGCAGGAATGGTAACATCCTTCTTCACCTGTAGCTCAATTGCATATGGCACCAACTGTGCACAATGATAAGCCTGTCACTTGTCTTCAAACTCAGGTGCAGGCACCCATAACCTGGACCACACTTTTTGATTAAGGAAGTCCAACACCATACTCATTCTGCGCGTAATGTCATTTCCCAAATAAAAATCATTTTGTGTCCCACTCACTATCCACACATTGTGACAGATAGTTTTCGGGCCAATGGTAATTTTTAGCATGCATCTACCTACAACTCTATTCCCTGAGTCCGGCTCATCTAACCCAAAAACATGCTGGTTTTTAATTCAGAATTTTGGGATTTCCTCCCTTTCAATTATTTGCTGGAATAATTTCTCATTAATTAAACTTCTTTTCTAGTTCAAGTGCTAAGGTGGCTTTTATCATTCCAGAATGACCATTTACACCAATAGGGATCTATGGCTGCCATCTCCCATGTGTATTTCAGAAAGTGCTGTGATATGCTTTTTTGTTACCTCAGGGATAACATTCTGTTTGCACTTCTCTTCCTTTAAGTAAAAGCGCAAAGTATTTTCATCTATCACTGCCATTTCTTTTTAGGATCCAAATAAATTTCCATGTATTGCTTCTCTTTTTCACTTAGCATTTCACCCCGACACATCAGGATGACAGGGACACTAGGCACACAGCCGTTTTGAAGGTATACCTCCACTGCATCATCTGATTTTGCCACAGTATGGCACTCTTTTATACTGTTGTTTTGTGACCTCACTTATTTTAGGCCTCAATGGTTTTTTGGCTAGAGACCATAAAACCCTGTTTACCCCATCAATGAGAGGCGACAACATCTTCAGGCAATCTGTTCCCATGAAAAAAGGGAATTTCACTGAGAGATGTGATCAATACCTCTTGTCTCATCCTGTGTTTTCCTATCTTTATGTCAACCTCAGTGACACCTTCGATAGGTATCTCCTCACCATTGAAATTATATGCTGGGCCTTCATTTTGTCTCACTTTGATATGATTCTGCAGGGATCTCCCTTCATTGATACTTTTTACCAGTTTTCCGGACATAATCGTGGCCTGCGCACCTGTGTCAATCATTGCAAATGCATCACACTTCTCTTCCACAGTGATAGTAGTATAATATCTGTCCTCAACTTCTTCCAGCACACACAAAAAGTGTGATTTTTTGCTGGATAAGGATTCACTTTTCTCAGGCCATTTTCACTTTTTGCCAAACACATGGGCAAATGAAAGGATGTCTTTCCCTCCCTTTTTTTCCCATTTCAATTTGGGAATTGTTGTCTATTTTTCCATGTTTAGAAGCCATCTGGAGTGTAGCCACTGTCCGCCCCTCTGATCGGGATCCATCTGCATTCACACTGTAGTTTTCTGACTGAACATCCTCATAAACATCACATAGTAGCTTGTCATTTTTGAACTCTGAGCACCTATTTGCATCTTGCACGGTATCAGTCTTTTTGGTCTCTTGAAAGATGTGTGGCTCAAAGTACTCTTCAGGTGACCGGCCTGTACCCTCCTTTTGAGCACTCACTTTTCCTGTTTGCATTTCATCAGTATTCTGACTAACAAGAGAGGATGTTTTAACAATCAATTCTACCTCTTTATCAGGTGTTATATCATGGCATGTGATGTCTTTTTTAAATCTCTCTCTCTGCTCTTCTGGAATTTCTTGTTTATTTGTATTTCATTTGCACACACTTCGATAGTCTGGTTCAACTCTAAATTGAACCACACTCCCTTTTTATGGGCGTGTGCCTCCCCTTCCTCATTCTCATTTGTGGTCATCTTCATGTTTAAATCGACACGCAATTCAAGACTGTTACACAAAACTGATTTGTTGGATTCTGTCTCTTTATCATTGCAGGGGCTATTACATAGTCATTTATTGGCAGAGTGTACGAGATCACTCTTGACATTCTGCTCCCTCGCTTTGTGGCTGCTTTTGAACTGCACAGAGTTTTCCTATTTGCTCAGACAACATTTTAACTTGGCCTCAAGGCATTGAAATCTGTCCATTTCCCATGGAATTTTCTCTTTGTGCCTAGGCCGGTACCGGTTACCTTCGCCCTGATTGAACCTGTTCTGGTATCTCTCAGGAGACTGATTTCTATTTGAGTTAGTTCTGAATTCTTGATTCATGGGAGGTGGGGAGTGCGGTGTGACCATTCTTTGGTTGTGATCCACTGGTGGTGGTGACTGATTATAATGGCCTGGGCATAGTTCATGTTTTGTTTTTCATTTTGTGGGAACTGTCATCTATACTGATTTCCATTTTCAATGAACCGATCCACATATCGTGGTCTGTCTTGATTGCCATATACCATAGTATTGGGGTCAAATCTGCTCTGTGCCCCCAATGTCTGGTATGGACCATTGTTTCTTAGATCTTGATTTTGTCTTTGATTGTTATTCATGCCTGACATATCGGGCCGGTATCCTACCCTAGGTATATCTCCCATATATCTAGGACTAATGTAACTTTCTCTATTGCTCGGATCATGTGACTGGAACATGGGTGTTTGGGATGGCATTCTCTGTGGCGCGCCTCTTTAATCAGATGTCATGTTATTCCTGACCTGGGTTTGGGCTGATTCAAGTGGCATTTTTGCAGATTTTATTTCCATGACCGTTGGTGTGGAGTCTTTAGATTTTTATTTTGCTTCTTTAACTCTAGCTCCCTCTTCACTCTGACAATATATGACCTCATATAGTTTAGTTCCTTGTTCTACAATCCACTCTAGCGATTTCTCACAATCAAACTCGCGAATTAACTGTGATATAATGTCTTTTTCTAAACCATAAAAGTAGGCAGTTTTAAACTCAGCAGAGTTAGGGCTGAAAGATACATCAAAGCGGGAGAATGCTCTTTTTAATTCTTGGAGAAACTGGTGAGGTGACATATTTGGCTTCACTGTCATGGTATACGCTGCCTTTTTTTTGCATCCTGCAACGACTGGTATGGTGAGAAGTGATGTCTAACCTCTTTTTCAGATTCTGCCCATGACATATTTTCTTGCTCATTTAGGCCCCTTATGATGCTAGCGGTAGCAGAGTCAATAGTTAGGTGAAAATACTGTCTATACACTGTTTCTATGTAATCCTCTATGCAACAGTCACCTCCCTTTTTGAACGGTTTAATCAAGGCCTTGATCTATTTCATTATTTTGATAGGACTACTTGGCGCTATAGTTGGAGTAGGATTATTCTGTTGTGCAATTCTTCTCTCAGGTGGATAGGACTGATGGCAACCACCAGTGGGTGAGTCAAATCCCCCAAATGCGTTACAAGTAGGCCTAGCCACCGGTATAGCCACTGGTACATTGTTCCCTCGTGTAGAAGTGGGGCTAGCCTCAATCCCATTGAATGTCGTGCCTTGTTGCTTTTCCTGAGATTTGAAGTTACATATTTGCTGCTCCAACTCTTTGCAGTTTTTCTGAAGTCGGTCTGCTTCCTGACAAAGGTAAGAATTCTCATCACCCATCTTATTATTCACATCCTGCATTTCACTTATTTGCATTTGGCACTGATTAAATTCCCTGTCCTTTTTGTCATTTTCCCATAACATTCTGGCCATTTCTTGTTCAATATTCTGAAATTCACTTTCCTTTTCCATGTTATCCTTTTGGAGCATTTGCATATCCAAAATGGTGTCCTCTTTATCTTCCTGATGGCACTTACCACCCCTTTTAGTTGTTTTAGTTCCTGCTCGCTCTCCTCAAACGTTCGTTCTCTGAGAAAGCTGTTTATCTAATTCCCTGCATTTGGATTGCATTTCTTTATGGCATGACTCTAATTCTGATTTTAGATTTTTCTTCTGCTCATCTGCCTCATCCAAATTGACCTGTTACCTGTTAATTAATCCAGCATCATTCTCCTGCGGTCTTAAAGACCGATTTAAAAGAAACCAGGTCTTGGCACAGAGCTTTATTAAGCAGTCTTTTTCAGCATTTATGTCTGCAGCTCTAAACAATTTCAAGAGGCAGACTTGGAATATGCAGCCTTCTTCATAAATATGATTTAATGGTTCTTTCTGCACTTCTCCACAAATGCGTCCACGCCAAAGGACGGCATTGTCTGATGACCTCAACCCATGCGCAAATAACTTTGCCTCCAGGTATTTCACCAGTTCAGAAAATGTGGCCTCTATTTGGGACATAATAATACAGTGTGCAGTGCTGCACTACTCTCACAGTATTAGTTCCCTTTAAATGCACCAATGGCTGTGTGGAACACACTTGGCACACCCAGTAACTGCTTTACAGTTTCCACAGGGCCTCCGCACCAAATTATGTTGGGGGTTTTGTCATAGGGCTATTGCCTAATTTGGGTGATATTTTAGCTTTGTGGTAAATTGGTGGTAAATTGGTGGTAATTTAGTATGACGGTATAACAGTGGTGAGCATATTTATAGTACTGCCCTATATGATGAGACCAACTCTCCCCCTTTTGTATTTCTATTCTGATTTGGGTTTGACTGTAAGCATAGATGACTGAACCTTACACATTTAGTAGGAACAAAATATGACCATATGTTGGGCTGATGACTTATATACACGACATCAGCCCACCGCGTTGAAAGGTTCTGTTCAGCTCCCAGCATGCATAGCTGAACACACTCACACACACACACACAGGCTTCCAGCTAGCTTGCCTTTATGGTTCTCTAATTTTATTTCTGACTCTATCATCAGCGGTAAATATTTTACTACTGTGGTATATGCACTAAGGCACTCCCTAAGTACCTCCCCTCATCTAGAGAATAATCACTAGAGACATAAAAAAACATTACACCAACTCTTTTATACATGTGTTAAAAATAATGCTACCTGCAACGCAAGCCTATTTCATTTCACAATGACATATTTGTTTGTTCTTACCAATGCATCAACACTGCTGTGGTTATCTAAGAGAAGAATATATGAAACACAGCACAGTACATGGATAATATTTCTGTCATCAGCTTTTGCTATTTATCATTGAACGTGTGTAAGAAAAACAGTAAACATTTGGTTAAAAATAACACCCTTTCTGAGGCTTGTGGAATCTGCTTAGATCACATGCTGTGCATAGGCCGACATCTAGTGGAAGCTGCGGAGTATTACAGTTTGTTTTTCGAAACTCGAAAATGGGCGTCGACACAGGCGTGCCAGTAATACTATCCCTAGTGTGACGTCCACTGTACCCAAGATCCCTCACGCGTCTGGGATCCTCAGATTGTTTTTTTCCGCCATACTGGTCGGAAGCATCTTGCGGAGTCCCCTGGCCTTAGCCATACTTTTGCTATTATATTGCAATTTAAAATTATTTATTGACATCCTTCCCCACCCCAACGTCGACCATCGATCTCGACGACGGCTGGAGAAGACATCGACCGTCGGCTGCTGCACGACGGATCTGGGCCTAGGAAGGCCGCTGGCCTCGGCCCGGGCCTAGTAGGCCGCTGGCCTCGGCCCTGCAAGTAGGGAGAGTGGGGGGTGGTACATACTCTTCACTCTTGGTATATAGGTACACCTTATATATTTCCTACACTTATCAGCCCGCTGCCTCAAGGTGCGTATGGAGGGTACCCCTTTCCAATTTTGCCCCAAGTGCAATCGCAAATACCCTTGGGTCGACAGGCACGCCACGTGCAATCTCTGCTTGCCGAGGGACCACCCCGAAGCGAACTGCAGAGCGTGTAGTAGGTTTAAACCTAAGACACTTAAGGACCGTTCGACAAAGCGTTGGGCCCACCACGCCAGGCAGGCAGCCATGGCAGCGGAGGGCACCTTCAGCGATGGCAGCGACGCCGTACTTTCGGACGGCGAGGGCATTACGGCGTCGAAAGACTGCCGAGCGCAGGTCCCCGACCTCGGAAGGTTGCCCGGCAGGGTGGCTATGGGGAAGACCCCCGGCGACGCAAGCGCTACACCTACACACACTAAGCACACTAAGTCCAACCGAACCTCGACGACGTCGACTTCTCGGAAAGAGGCACGGATAGAACGGTCCGACTCGGTGTCCTCTGGGCGCTCTCGATCGAGATCACCTCATGACGCAAGGCAATCATCCACTCTTGCCAAGAGTGCCTCGCTCCCTAGATTAACGGAAGTTCCATCGTCAGAAGACGAAGACGACTTCCACCCCCAGGCCGCGCTCCAAGAGACCGAGAGCGCAGTTAACACCAGCGAGGCCCCACGCTCGAAACAAAATACCTCTCCAAACCCTCGGCGCCAGGAGTCGAAGGTCTCTGGGGCCTCTAAGGGGCAGGGAAAACATTTTTCCACGCACGGGGAGGGAGGGAAACAGCGGAAAGCTCAGCCTTCCACTCCTGTAAGACCATCTTTCCACCCCAAGCAGACAGATAAACATAAATCTACTGGGACAGCAACATCCAGCAAGGGTACCCTTGATAAGTCCTCTAAGTTGCCTACTAAACTCATACCCTGTTCCAAAGAATGGTCCAGTGAGGGCATAGACAGGGTCATGTCAAGAATGTCTTCCTTAGCGGATTTTTATGACAAAAACCCAGAGCATTTCCTTTCGTATGACCCTCAAGGGGCCACACCCTCAGGCTCCTCTGATCCTATCCCCCTAAGTAAAAAGGCCCGGGTCGAAAGACCTAACCCCTTCGAGGTGCAGCCTTACTCTACTCCATACTCTACTCCTCACCCCAGATACCAAGGACAACCTTTCCGTGAAGGGGACCAGGAGTTTTCAACTATGGAGGAACGAACCGGGTCTGAATACTATGCGGAAGATGAGGACCTGGAGGAGGTAGAAGATGAGGAAATTTACAGAGTAGATTCCCCGGTAGAGAGCGAAGCCCCAGTTACCGACTCGCCAGTTGATAACCAACCCCTCCTTAATGAAGTTCTCGCTCGCGCAGCAGAACATTTTCACATCGACACCCACGGTGTACAGGAGGAAAGGGACTTCGCAGAAGAGTTGGTGGGAGAGAGGAGGCCGGTCGCTCAGACCATCCCTATCCTTAAATCCATCCAACGTAGAATAGATCCATCCCTGGTGAATCCTAACCTCACCAGAGCCGTCAACCCCAGAGTCGAAAAACTTTTTCGGGCAGCCCAGTCTGACCCTCTTTATATAAGAGGTCATCTTAAACCAGACTCCCTAGTGGTCACCAACACTCGGAAGAGGGCTGGGACACCCTTATCGTCGTCAGAAGCTCCTCCCGACAAGGAGAGCAAAAGACTATACGGGTTTGGCAGGAAGGTAGCCTCAACGTCCGCCTACCAAGCAAGGATTGCTAACTCCACCACCCTGTTGGCAAGTTACAACTGCCATCAATGGGAAGAGGTCGCGGCGCTCATAGCCTCTGCTCCTGAACCATTAAAGGGCCAGTTGGCTCGGATCTCGGCAGAAGGGAGAGCCGTGTCTGGTTGCATTTTAAAAGCAACTTTCGACGCTGCAGACAACGCAGGAAGATTGATAGCAGAAGGTACTGTTATCAAGAGACATGCGTGGTTGCGGCAGTCGGGGTTCAAGACAGAAACACAGGCGTCATTAATAGACAAGCCGGTGGAACCCGATCTATTGTTTGGGAAAGCGGTCGAAGACGCACTTAAAAATGCCAAGGACGAGTACGAGACTCTCAAATCCCTTGGCCAGCTTACCAACAAACCCCCGAACCAGAGGGGGAACAGTAATTTTCGTCGCCCACGCGGCCAAAATTCACAAAGAGGCAACTATGCCCAAGGACAGGGTACACAATGGAATAATAACCAGCAGTCTACCCAAAGTTACAGTAAAGGTAACAAGAGAGGTCGTGGAAGAGGCAGAGGCAGCCCCAACAAGGGAGGTGGCACGCCTCCGCCAAAGCAGTGACGCTCAGTTCAGGGTCCCTTCTCACGCAACCCCAGTAGGGGGACGCATTTCCAACTTCACCCAGGCTTGGGAAGGGATCACCTCAGACAGATGGGTGCTGTCAACAGTGTCCGCAGGATATTGTATAGAATTACTGCAGCGTCCCCGGAACCACCCTCCACGACAAAGAATACACTCCTTAGAACATCAGAAGATCCTTCTCGAGGAGATCGCCATTCTGCTAGAAAAGGACGCGATAGAACTCGTCCCAGGACACCAGGTAAACAAGGGTATCTATTCAACTTACTTCCTTGTGCCAAAGAAAGATTTGACAATGCGCCCAGTATTGGACTTACGGCCTGCCAACAAGTATGTCAAGCCCCAAAAATTCCGTATGACCACGCTACAAGAGGTAATCCCCCTCCTAAAAAAGGGGGATTACATGGCAACCTTGGATATGAAAGATGCTTATTTTCATATTTCCATGCTCCCAGCGCACAGAAAGTACTTGCGCTTCAAGGTGGACAGTCGCCACTACCAATTCAAGGTACTGCCCTTCGGGATAGCTTCAGCACCAAGGGTATTCACCAAGGTACTGGCGGTGGCAGCTGCACACCTACGCAGAGAGGCAATCCCAGTGTACCCTTATCTGGACGACTGGCTCATAACGGGGGAAACCCCAGGAATTTGCAGGTCAAACATTCAGAGGACTATCGACCTCCTCCACGAATTAGGCTTCTCTATCAACGAGAAGAAGTCAAGTCTGGTGCCAAGCACCTCAAAACAGTTCCTAGGAGCAATCCTAGATACTCAGAAAGGGTTGACCTTCCCTTCGGAAGAGAGAATTCGGAATATACTACTGCAAATTCCACATTATCAGTCAGGTCAACAAATAACGGTACGCAAAGCAATGCGGTTACTGGGCATGATGGCGTCATGCATTTACCTGGTCCCCCACGCGCGTCTGCACATGCGTCCCATGCAGGAATGGTTAGCGAAACAGTGGTCTCAGGCAAGTGGTCAGTGGGACGATCTAGTGGTCGTTTCGCCAACACTCGTACAGAGCTTACACTGGTGGACAAGAGAGAATCTCGCAAGGGGAAAACCCTTTTACGATCCCGAGGTACAAGCAGTGGTGACTACAGATGCATGCCTGACTGGGTGGGGAGCTCACCATCTCCACCACACAGCTCAGGGTCTCTGGTCTCACTCAGTAGCCAAGAACCACATCAACCTGCTAGAGCTTCTGGCAGTATTCCGAGCGCTTCGGGCGTTCGAGCCCCATCTGCTAAACTTGTCGGTGCAGATCCAGACGGACAGCACGACAGCCATGTTCTATCTGAACAAACAAGGAGGGACTCGTTCGCCAAATCTGTCCAAGCTTGCCCAGAAAATCTGGATATGGGCACTCAGACGGAACATCTTCCTGTCATCACAACATGTTCCAGGGGAGCTCAATTCCCTAGCGGATGCCCTAAGCAGAGACTCCCTCCCAAAAGAACACGAATGGGTCCTTCACAGACATATCGTAGAAGATCTCTTCTCTCAGTGGGGTTTCCCCACTATAGACCTATTCGCCACAAGCGAAAACAAACAATGCCCAGGATTTGCATCCAGGTTCCCCCAGCCAGACTCCCAGGGGAACGCCCTGTGGATGAACTGGTCAGGGATGTTTGCGTACGCTTTTCCACCAACCCCTCTCATCAGAAAGGTGGTGTACAAGATGAACAAGGAATCGATGACGCTCATCCTAGTTGCTCCCATGTGGGCGAGACAACCATGGTTTCCACACCTACGCAGGATGGCGCTGTGCGAGCCCATCAAACTCCCAGCCTGGTACAACCTACTGTCCCAGCAACAAGGTCTAACAGTGCACCAGGAACCCAACTCAATGAACCTAGCAGCATGGCTCCTGAGGTCATAGAGTTTGGCCATCTCAATTTACCACAGAGGTGTATGGACATCCTAAAAGAATCCAGGAAACCAAACACAAGGCACTGTTACTTTGACAAGTGGAAAAGATTCGTTATTTGGTGCCAGAATAAACAAATCAACCCTGTTGATTGCACTCCTTCCAACGTGGTAACATACATGCTCCACCTGCTGGATGCAGGGTTGGTTTTTAACTCTCTGAAAGTACACCTGGCAGCCCTCTCGGCTTACACCACATCCCATAACAAGGTATCGTGGTGGAGAGTACCAGTAGTTAAAGCCTTTATGGAAGGAGTAAAGAGACTTCACCCTCCTATTTCGAACCCACCGCCAGGATGGGACCTCAATGTGGTGCTAGCTAAGCTCATGGGGCCCCCTTTCGAACCCATGCATAAAAGTAGTCTCAAACACCTGACTTATAAAACGGCCTTCTTAGTAGCCATTACCTCCATAAGAAGGGTCAGTGAAATTCAGGCTCTGTCAGTGCAAGATCCTTTCTTTATTATCCACAAAGACAAACTGGTTTTACGCACACACCCTAGGTTCTCACATAAAGTTATATCTAAATTCCATGTAAACCAGTCCATCGAGCTTCCGGCTTTCTTCCAGAACCCGCAATGCTCGGCTGAGGTGAAACTACACACCCTTGATGTGCGTAGGGCGGTCCTCTACTATGTAAATAAGACCAGACCGCTAAGAAAAACAGATCAACTGTTTGTCTCCGTAGCTACAGGCAGAGAGGGGGATCGCGTCTCTAAAGGCGCGATCTCGAAGTGGATTATCAACTGTATACAGCTGTGTTACTCTCTTTCTGAAATAACTCTGCCTTTTACGCCAAGGGCCCATTCTACTAGAGGCATTGGTGCCACTCTGGCTTTCATTGCAAATGTTCCCCTCGACACCATTTGCAAAGCAGCTACTTGGAGCTCCATTCACACTTTTACTCAGCATTACTGCATTGACACTCATTCCAAGACAGATACACAAGTGGGACAAGCGGTTCTAAGACACCTGTTTGCTCATGACCCTTCTCACATCCCACCTCCTTCTTCGGGTACTGCTCGCTAATCTATGCACAGCATGTGATCTAAGCAGATTCCACAAGCCTCAGAAGGGATACATTACTCACCGTAATCGTATTTCTGATGCTTGTATCTGCTTAGATTCACATGCGACCCACCCTTCCTCCCCTCCGAGAGAAGGCGCATGATTGCTTGTAGTCTTACCTTTCTGTCTATCTGCTTGGATTATCTGTACTCACGCTACTCCTCATGCTTCCTCATGTCAGAAAAAATACAATCTGAGGATCCCAGACGCGTGAGGGATCTTGGGTACAGTGGACGTCACACTAGGGATAGTATTACTGGCACGCCTGTGTCGACGCCCATTTTCGAGTTTCGAAAAACAAACTGTAATACTCCGCAGCTTCCACTAGATGTCGGCCTATGCACAGCATGTGAATCTAAGCAGATACAAGCATCAGAAATACGATTACGGTGAGTAATGTATCCCATACAAATTATCTGATGGGAACCGCACATGCGCTCGTCGTACTCCTCAGCTTTTACAAATACTCACATTGAGCTATGAAGTCCCTGCACTTTATCAGGAAAAATCCCTCTTTGCTGGGGTTATCTGCAAAAAATGTTGCGACCTCCGCACTGCTTTTCGCACCCCCGAAGGTCAGACTGAGTCCCAGCAACATCCAAGGCTGGGTCAGCTCAGCGCTTCCCTCTGTTCTTTTACTCCCGACAGCCAGCAGCCAAA
Source organism: Ambystoma mexicanum (assembly GCF_040938575.1). Classification (NCBI taxonomy): domain Eukaryota; kingdom Metazoa; phylum Chordata; class Amphibia; order Caudata; family Ambystomatidae; genus Ambystoma; species Ambystoma mexicanum. Next base: position 687,872,812 of record NC_090939.1, read on the forward strand.
AGCCCTGCACTCTTTCTGTTCCCTGTATTTATGCCTGATGCCTGTCATTCAAAACTAAGCCTGCCTTCTTTCTGACGTTTCCTATCACCCCAGCAACTTAGAATTCTGACCTCTCTGTCCAATCAGCCACGAGAGCATATGTATCAATTTATTTCCTGCAAGAACAATAAACTCTCTGAATGAAAAAAACAGCCCATTCATTTCTGCAGCATGTTTACACAGAACAAAACAGCAGAATTTTCTATCTCTGCTCTCTTGCCTTTCAATGTTAACAGGAGGACTAATTATTTAATGGGATATTATTTATTAGGGACGGCCAGTTAATTAATCTAGCTTAGGTTCATCAATGCAAGACTGCACACAGATGGAAAATTCACCTATAACATGAATTACTTTTATCCATTTTGCAGACAACTTTGAAAGCCTAGTTCCCTGTCCCCATAAACCCAATGTATTATTTTTAACCTGCACTTGTACCACATAATTCGCTGTCTCTTTTTGCATTCATCTATACTAACCCCACTGAAAGAATGTTTTTATGTAATCACTGCCATAGCATTTTATATCACTTAACAACTAGCGCTGAACTGCCGCAAGACAATGATAATATCATTGGCACTAACGTATCACCGTCTCCTATCTCTGAAATTCAAGTGAGGCTTTTGTTCCTTTTTATGTAACCCAAGTAGCTTACCCTCTCCTATTGCATCTGATCTTTTTATCTTACAGGAAACCTGGCTATGTCAACATTTTATGGTAGACGGCTTTAATGTCATCTATCGTCTGGCTGTTTCCTTGGCACAGGGTTGGCCCTTGGGGGTCTTGCAATAGGGACTAAAACACACATGAAGATGAGTGAACTTAAGTTTGTGAAATCTACACCCTGTGTATTTGTGTGATCGTCCAAGATCTCCCTCCACCCGCAGATCGAATTTTACTTAGCAACCTATATTATCCCCCTGGTGGGAGTATGTCTGTAAAAATTCAGTTGCACATAGAAGGGATATTGACAGCTTGGGCCTCTAGCCATATGCTCTCTACAACTCACAACAAATATTTATTCTTATTCTAATGGCCATGATTCTCAGGCTATGCAAAGCACTATGAGATTGGCATGTTCTCGGGGGACACTTGCTGCGGTTGGACAAAGTTGGGTTGTTCTTCTTAGCTCATCTGTTTTAACTCCTTTAAATTTTCAGGATAGTAAAGGCAAATATACTTGGACAAACGACTTAGGTAAGTCGAGACCTTACTATATATTTGCTGGTTCTTCAATACAAAAACAAATCTCTACCATGGTTAAATCCTCAGATCTCAGTGATCATGCTACGATCAATTGGTCCATCAATTTTGTTTGTGAAAAGAACTTTAATAAATACCTGCACCATGTATCCGCCAACATGCGAGGCAATCGAATAATGTGGAAACACCAAAATGTAAAACTTGAAACTAAATCAATTGGCAAACAAGATTGAAACCCTAATTTCCATCTAACTGCATTATGGGTTTTGAGAAAAAAATGTGTTAGCTATAATCAGGGTATTTAAGAACTCATGTTTAAGAACCTTATTTGTCTAAACAGAACTGTCTCTCAATAGCTAGAGCCACCATTGGGGCCAAATTAGACTATTGTAATGTCCTCTTAGCAGGCACCTCGGCCAGATATTTGAATAAACTTCAAGTTATTCAAAACAATGCCCTCAGAGCAGCATTAAACATTCCTAAATGAGACCACATCTCACATGCCAGACGCGCAGCCCATTGGCTCTCTGTCAAGGAACAGATTACCTTTAAGACGCTTACCTTGACTCACAAGTGTCTCGCACTTACAGCCCCTCGCTACCTGTCAGAGAAAATTGTCAGAGCCACCTCCTTGCGTCCAAAAAGAGCCTGTCACGCCAATCAACTGATTATCTCCTCAATGAAGAGGGCCAAAGCGGGTGGCATTGGCTTCCCCCACATTGCCCCCAAACTATGGAATGCCTTACCGAACCCACTCAGAGCTGAGTACTCTCACTTGCCATTTCGGAAAATGTTAAAAACTAGGCTTTTCAACTGAATCCCTTCCTCCCTCAAACCCTCCCTACCCCTCTTCCTTGTAGCTCTGCATTTATTGTCTACACGGGCCTGAAAACTGTCACATTACCACCAGTAGGGCCACCATAACGATTGACCACTGTCAGGTTCCTTCTCCCTCCCCACTGTCCCTCCCCCTGTTCTTGTCTCTTCATGTGACTAACTATGCTTTTCTGTAACAGTGCCACGATGCCTTTGGGCTGCTGCACGCTTTATAAATGTTAATAAATGTGCTCCGGGCCCAGACGGCCTTGCCAATGCTGTAATTAAGGAAACTTCCAAATTAGGGGCTCAAATACTCACTCTTGTCTTTGCCAAAATACTTGCCCATGGTGTCATTCGAGCAAGTTGGCGATAATCAATACTCATTTCTGTGTTCAAAAAGGAAAATAGAGCGAATGCAGTGAGTTTTAGACTAATGGCAATTCTGGATTCCAGTGGGAAAATCTTTTCAGCCCTGCTATTAAAAAAACTGCAGACATAGGTTGAAGAAGTACCATTGAAAAAAACTTCAAACAGGCTTCTGTAGTGGGAACATCTGGGCCCTACGCCATTTAATAGCTGATGCATTAAGATCTTCTGATGGGAAGCTTTACATTTGTTATGCCGACTAAGCCAGCGCCTTTGACTGCATATCCTGAATTACATTGTTGAGTAAACTAACCACCTAGGCTGTTTATCTGTGGCTACTGTATTTTATCAGAGCTTTACATACAGATACATCAGTTGCTGTTCAGATTGACTTGTAATAAGTAATGAGCACAAGCAGAATGCAGCAAAGAAAAGAATATATTTGGATTGGGTTAGAACAGATAGCACTATGGTTAGAGGTTCCCCCTGCAACACCCCTCAACCCACCAATAGGCAATTTAAATAGATGTGAGTAGAGAGCAGGTACTCAAGAATTACACAGACCAAACCAAATAGCACTCCCACCTTCCCCCTTTAAACACAAGAGAAATATGGATTTGACTTTTCAGCTGTCAGACTGGCTTTGAAATTGGCTGAGCAAAAACACAAAATATGTTCAAAAATGCTTAATAATTTAAATGTAATTCACACGTGTAAATATTTTCCAAATGTCAATTCGCGGCAAACCTTTACTTATGCGATTTTTGATATAACGGGTCAATTGCACTGTTTTGAGTTGTAGATGTAGCTAAGGATGTTAGGTACAAATGGGAGTTAAAATGTCGTTTCTATCTTAAAAACTGAGGGAGTTATGGGGGTTTTAGTGAGAGGTGTTTTTCCAAAATAAAGATGACTTTGGACAAGGACAGTTTAGAATCAGAAAATATGGCTTATGCTTTCATTCAAGGCTAGAGCGTTCAGGCTAGGCAACCACGTCGGGACAAAGTATGCTCTGAGACTGATTCATGACTTCAGTAACAGATCCCCATCACCTTCCCCGACGGCACCAATCCAAACACTCAAAGTGGGATTTATGGATCGGAGTTACACAATAAAAGATGACTATGAAAATGGAGCTTTAGCAATTAGACAGAATAAGAGAGCACTAAAGATTTTGACACTGTTACTGGTTATGAAAGTAGGGATAGTTCAGAGATTAGAGTGGAACAAGATAAGCAAGGTATACAATAGTTCTCTAGCGTCCTGTTAATACTCACAATCCGCTAAATGGATTGGGTCTATCAAGGAAAGACAGCACATCAGGCACGGGACTGGATCAGCTAGGCCAGTTGCCAGAACTGCACAGGATCTGCCCTTCTCATCTCTGGATATTTCAGATCAGCGGGATGGCGAGTTCAGCATGCACGCATTTATGGTAGCAAGCCAGATAGTTTCAGGATGCTTTCCCCCCACTACAGCGCTTCACTGGGTTGTAAGGATTAGTTGAGTATTTAGGCCTAGCTGAAAATGGTTCAGCTACTGCTTGGCCTGGTGGTTGGCATCTGGATCTAGAAGGATGTTGAGGGCTGGATCAAAGTGCTTCTCTGGAATCAGAAGAGAGAATTTGTGTGTGTGTGTGTCAGATGTCCCTATTTATCCTGTCATAATGACATCACCAAATGGGTGTATGGGCTGGCTTAACTAACTTACCCCTGTGAACTGGGATTGGGTCACAGCCTCATCTCCGCCTTGCATTCGGGTGATTGGATCAAAGACAGATGATGTCAGGTTTATGGTTTGGTTTTTACAATACTTAGAAACCTCTCCTAGCCACTAGTATCAAAATCGAATTTTGTCCTAAATACATATTTATACATTTGTAACCTCTATGAAAATTACATACAAGGATTCCATATTTTTATAGAGTATCTGTTCATCAAAAACTTGCAGCTGTGAGATATTTTTTCACCTTTCTGCAGCATTTTGTCAATTTCTCCATGAAAACATTTTTCAAACTTTCTCCAAATTTCCACAAATATGTGTGTTTACCATAGGGATGTGTGTGTAACGTTTAACAATTCTAGCATAAATACAGTTCTCATAAAACCACATATATCGCCATTCCTGTTCTGAATATGTTACATAGTTCCACTATGTTTTGAAACGTAGTGCCAAAAATGTGAATAACAAATCTGCCCTTTTTATATTTTTCACCATTTCTGATAACAAGTTGTGAGACATGTTCTTAGCAGCAAATGGTCCACCTTTTGTCCCTCTCTGGAGTTCAAGGAGTAGCCCCCACCTTTGGGAACCTTCTGCAAGACAAGTTTACAACCTCTTCACACATCCATTTCCTGGCCTGGAGAATCTGCCATTGTTCAGTCTCTGGCTGCAGACAAAAGTCTGTCCCACCCCACAATTATATTATGTCAGTGGGGGTCATTACGAGTTCGGAGGTAGCCATGGTGCCCTCCAAAGTCGTGTGTCCGGTCTGGGTTCTCTGAATGGGGACTTACCGGGTCATTCCAACCTTGGAGGACCCGGTAAGTCCCCATTCAAAATACCCTTTCCCATTCGAGCCTCCATAGGGCTAAATGGGAATGGGGAGGGAGCTAATAACGGGGCCGTCAATAGCAGGCCCATTATTAGCTTCCTGGTCCCTTAGCGGCTGATTTTACCAGCTGGCCTTAGTGGGACCCGCTAAGGGACCTCATAATGCGGCAGTAAGGGGTTAACAGCACCGGCATCCTTACCGGCGCCGTTAACCCCTTACTGTCGCACTCTTAACGAGGCCCAGTTAGTATCTGCTGAGAGGAAGCCCCTCCCCTTGGGGGAAACCTGTTTTTCCACTTCTTGCAGCCCAGCCAGGCTAATTTATTCTTAATTTCTTGACTTCAAATCCAGCAGAAAACAAACTTGTTGCATCAGATGGCATAGGTACATTACATTCTTAGATTTGAACCTGTGGGATCAAACACAACTGAAATCTGTGTTCATTTCAGCAATCAGTCCTTTTATATTTGCTAATCCGGCAGGCTTTTAGTTTAGATAACTTTAAAGTCTAATCAGGAGAGCCCATTTGACAGGAACTGTCATTCACAGGTAGCCCAGTGTGCTGCACTCAGATTTTTGACAGGAACTGTCATTCACAGGCAATCCAGTTTTGCTGAAAAATGTTTTGCTCTTAACCTTTCAGGACTTTGTACATTCACAGTGCTTCATTAGGTTAAATGAATCTTAGCGCCAAGCAAGATTTTGAGTGATGAGAAGTGTTGTGTACAGGCATTTTGGCATTTTAGCAGCACAGTAAATGTCAATTACAGGCGAATTTTGGAGTTTCACTTGCAAAGCGCTGCTTTTCCCTCTGCATTCTATGTTTCTTGTCATGGAGCCCACTGGCACTTTTTCTGCAGCGTGTGCTCTGTTCCACCACACCTGCACCATGGGTGGCAGGTTGTTCAGCCATCTTTTTGTGTGTAGAAAAACACGGTTTTGGCGCGCACAAAGGTTTTGCCGCCATTTCACTGTTTCTTTGAACATAGATAGCAGAGAGAGGCCGCGTAGTATAGCAGAGTGGGTCAATACATGCCACGGAGCAAAGAGGGTCACACCATGCCTACAATTGCTACCAACCGGGGATTGAAGCGGGGGTGCAATCTTGTGCCCCTGCTGTTCAACCGTTACTTGACTGACAAGGATATGGCCATATCTTCTTTTCATAACTTCCCCCCACCCGAAGTAGAGAGTAAAGTATCCCCTGATGTTGACACCATCCTGATAGATCAGACCCCCATTGGCCTCCAGAGGTTCTTAGGGGTTCTACTCACATATGCAACAAAAATAACATGCATATTAACCTTAACAAGACCTAGATCATGATCATTGGAAAGCAGATTATTAAAGTAAATAACTTTAGATGGAAGTTAGATGAGGAGACGCTAGTAATAGTTGATTCATATGCATATGATATGATATGATGTGGCATTTATAACACGCCTGTACACAAGTGTTTCTAGGCGCAAGAAGCCAAGGAGGGGGAAACAAGGAAGGACAAAATAACGATATTACTAGGCCTTGTGTCATTCAGATCGCACAAGTGCGGGTAAGAGGCAAGGAGAGAAGTGCCAGCGGGGAGGGGAAGGGAGAAGTGCAGTTAACTGACAAGTGCAGCCAGCCGGTGGCTCATATGTGCAGAGAGAAGGGACTGTAGTGTTGCAGATACATACCCTTAAGTGCTGGGGAGGCCGGAGGCAGTGCAGAGGGCCTGAGTTCAGAGGGTGAATAGGTGACCAGTGCGTGGAGCAGTCAGATGCATCAGCAAGGGAGAGGAAGGGAGAATGCGGAAGCGAAAAGGAAGGTCTTGAGTTGCTTCCAGAACCGGAGGTGGTTCTGCTCAATAGAGGCAGGGAGGCTGTCCCAGAGGGAGGCCCATCAGAGGAGATAGATTTGCCCCCAACTCTCTGCTTGGGGAAGCGAAGCGTCTGTCCCTCTGAGAGTTGGAGGTGGATGAGCGGAGAGCTCGAGAAGGAAGATGTTTTGGAAGAGAAAGCTGGAAGTACAGCGGTCCTAGGCCGCAGAACGCCTTGTGGACAATGCAGAGGCCCTTGAAGTTGATACTTGCAGCCACAGGGAGCCAGTGAAGAGATTTCAGAGCTGGAGGGGTACGATTCCTGGGTTGAGGCAAAGGACAAGTCTTGCAGTCCTGTTCTGGATAAGTTGTAAAGGTCGAAGAGTAGAGGCAGGAAGGTTTAGAAAGAGGCTTTTGCAATAGTCCAGGAGAGGACCAGAGCTCTGGAGACAGTAAGCTTCTTTTGGGAAAGCAAGAAAAGGAAGAATACCTCTGAGGCGGGGCAGCTGATAGTTTGACTTCTGTTAGGTAAGAATTGATGTAGTAACACTGTGAGACTACACAACACTAATCTGCTTGGTATTAGGTAAGCCACCTTTTGATATAGGTGTGTACTACACAAGTTGGTAGTGTGACTGAGCAGTCAGACCTATCTCAAGAGGGGGTAAATGTGAGCTGTAACAATGGCATTCGCAAATACAAGTAGCCAAGTAACACTTACACTCAAGATTTCAGTTATAGTTATTTATTTATTTATTTAACATCAATTCTTAAAATAATCGTTCTTTTGAAAGGGGCAAGATAGGTAACAATCAAATATACTTTTAAATACTTTTCCGGAATTAGCACAAGTTAGTGGATACTCTTTAGCTATGCTTTTTACACACTTCCTACACCCAGAGGTGACTTCATTCACAAGGACAGTAATGGCATTTATATATCACTAGTTATACTTTGCAGATTCTGAGGTTGCAGAAAGGAAAGGTTAGAGGAAAGAAAAGGTTAAACAGGTTCTCAGGGCGTGTGAGTATACTTAAATCTTCCAATGAAGTCTAGAAAAGCCTTTCCCATCAATAACAGTCGAAAACAAGTTACCACCTATGAGGGACAGAAATATCAAAGTCAATGAACTAGAAGAGTGTGCAGGGAGCCAGGACAGCCAAAGTCAATTGGAGCACAGTCTATGGAGCTGAGTCACTTCTTAGATTAAAAAAGTCTTGCAGAAAGTTAGAGAGTTTTGTCAAAATCACGTGTAGGGTCACAAGCTGTTAAGCCTGTGAAAAGCAGAGTTGGAATCAACTCTAAGGGTAAGCCAACTGCAAGTCTCAACTGAGAAAAGCACAGCTCAAAAAGAAACGGAGGTAAGTACCTGAAATCTAAACAGCACCTCTGGTTTGAAGAATAGTGGTCGAGCTGCATTCTCTCCTGTTGCAGTGATGCAGACCCTGGGTTCCTGAGCCTCAGCCATGAGGACAGGAGGGAGGACGCCTGAGGGCTCCTGCGGCAGCAATTTGGTGGTCGCCAGCAGCTACGGGCTCTTTTCGGGTGAGCGGCTCTTTGCGGTTTCATTGCTCGGTAAACAGCACCACCGTGGATCTCCGATACCGGTTGGGCTTCCTTCACTCCTTGGGTCCTGCACTCTGGTGAGGGGACTGACGCTCTGGTCATCCTGCTTCATCCTGCTTCTTCTGGAGGGTCCTTAGGAGACTCCTGGAGCTTTTGGACAGATTTCTCAACCCCTGGCACTTGATTCTTGCAGCAGTGAAGAAGTACAGCCAATCAGGGAAGATGGTCCAGTGGAGTTCGTCTCGGGGTTAGTTGGTCCCACTAACCCAAGGGAAGAAGTCGTCCCTTCCGGAGCTTCTCTTGTCAATCAGAAAAAGGAGTTTCGGCACAGGAGCAGGGCTTCACCGGTGAATTCAAAGTTCCAGGTTCCTTCGTCAGGTGTCTCTCCCAGTGGTCCACTCTGCCTCTAGTCCCAAATCAGCCAATCAGGACTGGTTGCGTTTAGGCATTCATACAGCCAAAGGACAGGGGAGTTTCGGGAACCTCCCTCACATCCTGCCTTTCCCGACACACTGGCGCCAGAGGTGGGCTTCAGGGCTGAAGCCCGCCAAAGGTAAAACGAACAAAGGGCTCAATTCAGCCTCGGTACACAGAGTAAAACCCAAGAAAGACCTCACAAACAGAAAATGGCAAATCAAAAGAAGACTGGGGCCATTTTGACAAAGATGGTCACCCATGGGTGCTATACTGCAGCTGAGGACTCAGCCTGCGGTAGAAGAGCACAATGGTAGGAAATTGAAACCACTGCCACCAGCCATTTAAAGTACTATGGGTAACATAAAAATGTTACATGAGAATGTGGGAAAAAGGGGCTACTAGGTAACCCCCCAGGTCTCACATAAGGTGGTGTGTGCTGAACCCACACAGAGAAATTTCACTTTACTATTCTTGGGAACAGTAGTCCACACAAGAAAAGGTATTTAAACCTTATGAGAAATCTAAAGGATTTCTCAGTGACACTGCACTAAAGGTGCTGTGTGTCACCATATAACATGTAGATGCCTATGGAGTTTGTCATACTCTAAAAACAGAGGAAACACATAATCCAAAATCTCAGGTCAAAACATGTGAGAGAGTGAGCAAAAAGAGCTGGTGATCTCTAAGATTGAAGGGAATTAGCACGAAAATGTGAATTCTCCGTAACACTGCCCCCCTCACTCCCCGCAGACTAATGGACAGGAGGATTTAATCTACTCATGGATGAATCTCCTAATCCAATCGGTTATGCTTTCTTGAAAAGACCATCAGCATTTTGGTGATTACACCCTGACCTGTGTTCTATGGTAAAATCAAACCCTTGGATGGTGATTGACCACCTCAACAATTTTGGATTATCCCCCTTCATCTGCATTAAGCATCTCAAGGGTTGGTGGTCTGTCTGAATAATGAAAGTGGAACCATCCAAGTATGGCCTAAACTTCTTCAGAGACCACACAATGGCAACACATTTAGGTTCCATAGTTGCCTACCTTGTCTCACGGTCCTTCAGTTTCCTACTGATTAAGCAGATATGGTGCTCCCTGCCTTTCTCATCCAGTTGGCTCAAAACTGCACCTACCCCTGTGTTACAAACATCTGTTTGTACAATGAAGCTTTGGTTGTAGTCAGGGGCTCTCAAGACTGAAGCTTGGCAAAGGGCTTTCTTCAGTCCTTCAAAAGCCTTAGTGCACTCCTCATTCCTCCTGGGGAATTTGGGTGAGGAGATCACATTCAAGGGAGAGGCTGTGGTCCCTTAGTTCTCTATGAAGTTCCTGTAATACCCACTGAGACCTGGGAAGGCTCTCACTTGGGTCTGAGTAGTAGGGGTGGCCCAGTCGCGTACAGCTTGTACCTTGCTAGGCAATGGCCTTATTTCACCTCCTCCTACCTCATGTCCAAGGTAGACCACTTTACTCTGGACAATTTGACATTTACTAGCCCTTATGGTCAGATGGCCCTGTTCTAGATCCTGCAAAACATATCCTAGGTGGTGAAGATGCTCTTCCCAAGTCGGGTTGAACACTGCAATGTCATCCAAGTATGCCATGCAGAAGTCCAAAAGGCATAACCTTAAACTGGTAGAGGCCTCCTGGGGTGGAAAAGCAGTTTCTCTTTGGCATGGCCGGTCAGAGCTATTTGCCAATAGCCCGAGGCCAGGTCAAATGTACTGAACCAAGTTTGTCCTGGTTGAAGGATGGGCATCAGTCGTGCTGACTGCATTAAGAGCTCTATATTCCACACAGAACCTCAACTCTTTGGTTCCTGCTTTTGGCACTAGTACCACTGGACTAGCCCATCGACTTGTGGATGGCTCAACAACCCCAAGATCAAGCATTTTCTTGGCCTCTTTCTTTATGTGGGTTCTGACATGATCTGACATTCTGCAACCCCTCCTTTTGACAGGGAGAATGTCACCAGTGAGAATATCATGCTAGCCCCAAGGGGCCAGGCCTGGGGTCATTGAAAATAGGGAGGCAAACTGATTCAACAGAGCCTTGCACTCCTCCTGTTGTTGCAGAGTCAAACCTGAAGAGAGTTTTACGCCTTCAATTGTGTCATCTGAGGGTTGTCCCTTGAGGAGATCAGGGAGAGGCTCACTCTCCTCCTCCTCTTGATCAGAGGCTAGAAGCAAAGCTCCTAGATCTGGTCTGGAAACATAAGCCTTCAGATGGTTAGTGTGATAGCCCCGAGCGGCCTCCTTGAGGTTGCCCAAGTCCACTAAATAGTTGACCTCTCCATGTTTACCCACAATCTTGAAGGGTCCAATCCATTTGTCCTGTAAGGCCCTCTGCCTTGTAGAGACCATAACCAAGACAAGCTGGTCTGGAGTAAACTCCACCATGTTGGCCTACTGTTCATGCCAATGTTTGACCAGAGCCTGACCTGCTTTCAGGGTTTCTGAAGCTTCTGTCATCATCAGTGCCATCCTCTTCCTGAGGCCAGCACGTAGTCTGTGACTCTCACTGTCTGTAGGGAAGGAGCACTCTCCAACCCTTCCTTGATCAGGGCCAAAGGGCCTCTTACTGGATTACCATAGAGAAGTTCAAAGGGGCTGACCCCAACCCCTCCTTGAGGGACTTCTCTATAAGCAAAGAGAAGGCATGGCAGTAGACGGTCCCACTGTCTTCTAAGGGGTTCTTCTAAAGCACCATAATGCTCTTCATAGTACGGTTAAACCTCTCCACCAACTCATTGGTTTGGGGATGGTAGGCTGTTGAGAACTTGTAAGTCACTCCACAGTTTTTCTACATGGTCTGCATGTAGTGGGACATAAAGTTTGATCCCCTGTCAGAGATGACTTCCTTAGGAAAACCTACCCTAGGAAATATACCAAGGAGGGCCTTAGTCACTGCCTGAGCAGCAACAGTTCTCATAGGTATAGCCTCAGAATACCTGGTAACATGGTCTACCACAACCACTATAAAGCAGTTGCCTGAGGAAGTTGGAGGGTTTAGGGGACCAACAATGTCAATCCTCACCCTCCCAAAAGGGACTTCCACCAGAGGGAGGGGCACTAAAGGTGCCACGTTCTTGGACCTACTCTTGCCAGAAGTCTGACAAGTGTGGCAGCTCCTACAGAATTTATCCACATCAGCCACCGTCTTGTGCCAGTAGAAGTACAGAGATAGCCTCTATTTGGAGGAATCTCATGTGCTAACCATAGGAACTGTTGTCTCACCTCCTGCAGCACTACCAGTCTCCTGTAGTTCCCTGGGGTAGATTCAGTAGGTTCACTGTACTGGGGGCCATCCTCCCAGTAGAGCCTATGCTTCCCTGGCTCTTACCATTCCAGCTGGTAAGCTGTTTGCTGGCGCTAACCTTCTAGAGAGGGCCACTCTCTTTTCCCTCTGCTGAAGCCTGCCCTAGTCCTGCAAGCAAAGTCTGCAGCTCAGGATGGTCTCTAGGATCCAGATCTCCAACGCAGGGAAGGTTTTCATCCAGCTCTGTGTCACCAGTAGCTGTTTCAACAGAATTTGGTTGGTCCTCCCACTCAGCCTCAGCTGGGGAAAGGGTCCCTGGGGTGACCTGGGACAGTCCTCTCGGGGATGTCCTTGTTCTATGAATAGGTTTAGGTGTGAGACCTTTCTTTCTCTCAGAGAGCTTGGTTTCTCCTTTGTCTCTTTCTTTTTCTGGGAAATTGAAGGGTGGCCTTCCTGCGCACTGGAGGTATTGGAAACCTCCTCAACATCAAACTGAGAGTCTCTCAAGGTTTACTCTCTGGCCAATCTTGTTTGCTCTGGCTTCTTTTTGCTGGGGGTGCTGGGGGTACTAGATACCACTCCAAGAGTTTTCAAATCATTTCCAACAGGACTCTCCCTGGCACTTCATTCTGTACACTAACAAGAATTCTAACAGTCATATTATTGCACTGGATGAGAGCTGGCAGAATAGGAACCATTTGCATAGGGCCTCCTAAAAGTTTAGTGGGACCTTTGAGTGCCTTAGGTATATCCTCAGGTTTGAAAAAACGTTCATCTACCACTGTAATGCTTGCCCCAGTGTCTCTGACAGGGTCTTCTTGACCATTTACAAGAACGCTGTCCTTATAGTATTTTGTGTTGTCTGGAATGGAGTTATACACATCCACATTCTGTTGTTCCCACAGACCCTGGGACACTAAAGATACACTGGCTTGAACTCCAATGGGGTCTTCAGCCAGTAATTGAAAGTGTGCACTTGCCATTTGTGCTTCTCCCTCAGGGATGAAGGCTAAGGAGGCAGTGTGGATCCCTGAAGGTTTACCCTTACATCTGGGATCCCCTTTCGCATGGTCTACAGACCCACATACAAAACATTTCCCACATGTTCTCTGGAATGGGGGTTTCTGTTAACCTCACTCTGGTTTGGCACCAGAGGGTTCACTAGACCGACCAGGTTTCCATTGGAATTTACCCTTGCTATGTTTGTTGCCCTCTTTTGGATAAATGGAATTAGAATTCTCTTTACCCTGTTTCTTGTGCTGCTTACCTTCTTCCTTCTTGTGAGTTGCTCCAGAGTGCTTGTGAGTGGCCCTGTTGGCTACCCACAAGTCAGCAGCCTGTGCTGGCTTTTTAGGATCAATTTCTTTTGAGTCAACCAAGTGTCTCAGCTCAGGAGAGCAGGCATTAAAAATAGATTATAGCAAAAAAAAAAGATTTCAAATGGATTGTGTTCTCCAATGTATTCCTCATCTTTGATAATCATGTCCAGCTTCGGCTGCTTCGGAAAACATTTTTCGGCAGAGGGCGATGGCGTTGAGTCAATGTCCCTCAAAGGCCTGCGTCAAGGGTGACGTAATCGGGTGATATAAGTAGCATGCACGGAGCCCGTTAGCCTCAGTTCCGTTTTTCTGCAAACTTGTTTGCTTTGGAGACTCAGCGCGCCTCGTTAGTTATTTTGACTGCGCAGTTTCGAGAAATTGTCAAAGTACTCGATAAAGATGTCTTCGTCCTCCACTCCGACGACACCTCACACAGGCTTTAAGAAGTGCAAGGAGTGTGACTCGAAAATGTCGATCACGGATCCACATCGTTCTTGCTTGTGGTGCTTGGGGGAAGGCCATGACACTGATTCCTGATCAAAATGTCAGGCTACGACAGTAAAAACTCTGACGAAGCGATCGAGAAGGAGGAACCATCGGTCGCCCTCCTTTTTATCCTCGTCAGGTGAAACCCCTGAGAGAGTAAAGTGCCCCACCAAACAGTCGACACCTGCAGAGTGGGAGGCATTCCACTTAGAAATGCAGAAAATATTTGAAAAGAAGGGTACGCATCCGTCCGCGCCTTCTATGGAAGCCGGCAGAGAGCGGTCTCGACTCGGCACTCGTGTGCCCTCGAGCTCGGGTGTTCGAAGGAATACTCATCGAGAACCCTTGTGGACTCCATTGAGTAAAAGTCACTCGACGTGACAAGCGTTCGTGATCATCAACGTCGTCAAAGCCTGCAGAACCCACAAAGCCAAAATCTTTGAAGGGTACCGTCGATTCGTCCATGTTATCCAGGCCATCAGTGCCATTGACATCGACGCCATCGATGCCAGTGTCGACGTTGACGCCAAAACCATCACCGCCATAAGTACCGGTTGTATCAGCTCAGCCTCCAGGTCATGAGGAAACTCATAAGAAGGCTAAATCAAAGTCTTCTTTGAAGCCTACAACACCTGTGAGAGTTCCTGAGAATTCTTTCACCCCTTTGACAAGGAAGGAGTATTTCAAATCCCTTTCTTCTATCTTTGAAGGTCTGATTGTGAGGATGCCCCTTTTGGACTTCAATTTGGAACTCCAAATGTGCCGGAGTGCCTCATTATGGAAGAGTGCAAGATGGAGGATCTTTGTGAAACTCTACATAATGCCAGTGGCAGTGATACCTCTCCTGAATTGGATTTTGGTAGGACAGAACCTGGAGAGCATGCCGATTCTTCATAACGTCACCTAATGTCCAAGTTGGTAGAATATCTAGGCTGGGCTAGACCTCCGGTACAATTTGTTCAAGATGACCTGACGGATATTCTGGACCAAGGTCCACCTACAGATGCGATTCTACCTTTCCATGTGGCTCTACAAAATAGGGTGGAGAAGAATAGGGAGACCCCAGACACCATTCCTCCAGTGGACAAATCTCTCACAAGAAAATACGGCCCTTCCGGTAGCGACCCCGGCTACCTGTCCAAGCACCCACTCCAGAGAGTCTGCTGGTCCAGGCAGCCACGGCTACATCGAACAAGGCAGCGTACCTTACCATCCCTCCTGATAGGGATGACAAGCGTGTGGATGGATGACCACGAAAGGTATTTACAGCTGGGAGTATGGCTCTGAAGTCGGGCAACTCCACATGTGCCTTAGCAAAATTTTCATACACTCTGTGGGAGTGCATATCCATGGCGGCGGAGCACATTCCAGAAGGGGAGAAAAGGGACGGTTTCCTAGCTATCTTTAAGGATGGCAAGGAAGCCATGCGTGAGTCCCTTCAGTCTGGATTGGACACTGCGTAAAGCATCAGCAGATCCATGGCTACAAGCACCATAATGCGCAGATTTGCATGATTGCAGAAGTCAGGTTTTGCATCGGATGTTCAAGCTCGTCTTCTCAACATGCCATTTGACGGGTCTCACCTTTTTGACCGCAAGGCTGACGAGAGCCTTGAGAGGTTGCAGACCTCAAAGGCGGCTGCCAAATCTTTAGGGGCTGCTATTAGTAGAAGCTGGAGTAGGGATACATTTTGTTTTTTGTAATACTCCTACGTCCCGTCCCTTTTCCTCCATACTTGTGGGACATTTCGTCCTTCGGGACGGGACCGGAGCACTTTTTAGCAAAAAGCATAAAAAATTGAAAATGTTTGTCCTTCTTCTCTTTGTACGCGGGAACCCGCATGCGGCCGTAACCCTGCCCTCCTGTGCTCCGCTCCGTGCATCGCCCTTCAGTCCTTTTCCCCGCACGGTCGGGCTGGACGCACGTGCATCACTGGGAAAGATTTTTTGTTCCCGTTGTCCTTCTCTCCTGCTCCGGTTCTGCGGTCGCTTAGTCCTCCGTCTATGCCGGAGCGTCTGGGATTTGTGTCCTGCTTTTCATGCAAACGTCGCTTCGCTAGGGCAGATCCCCATTCTCTCTGCTTGGAGTGCCTCGGGCCGTACCACAGCTGAGATTCGTGTTTCTACTGCGATTCCCTCTCTGTCCGGCCACTCCAGCACCATCTTCTTCGGTGGTCAGCTTTTCATCAATGAAAAGAAGAGACACCCGATAAGTTCTTACTTTTTTAGGGCGCCCGGCCGGGGGACTCCTTCCCGGGGTCTTCTAGGTCCGGGAGGGGCTTGAGCAGCTCTACCACCAGGGGTTCCTTGAGGTGCCTCGCAGGCCTAATAGGTGTACCAGAGTTTTCTCTGAGGGTTCCCACGACGGACCTGCCACGACCGGACCACGTTCCTAGGTTCACCTGTCAGGTGCTAAACTTCAGCCCAGTTCATCTGTGGCTTTGGACACCAGGGTTCGCTCCGAGGTCTCCTTTTCTGGAGCTTTCCACACAGACACTGGGGTACGCTCTGAGGCCTCCTTTTCTGGAGTGTACCAAGCCACGACTTGAGGCCTCCCACGAGGGAGCTACACATACTGGGAGGAAACCTGAGGTTCCTTTTTTTGAGGCTAAGGTCTGTAACGACAAAACCGAGAGACCTGCTCTGAAGGTCTTGTCTGTAAGGGTAATTCCTCAGCATTCCCGCGCTCAGGGACGCAGCGATACCGGTTCTGTCGAGGGAGCAAAGAGGGTGGTTATAAACCGTAATTCCTCTGTTACCGGCTCTGCCGAGGTTCCTGCTCTGGAGGCTAATTTTGGGGCCACCTCCAAGATGGGCAGTAAACATCCGAGACCCCCCAGTACCGGCTCGGCCGAGGATCCTTGTGTCAAGGCTAAGGTGTTACTTAAGTCCCCTGACCAGCCTGAGGAGACGGTTGCCTCATCTGCATATGTGACGCAGTTCTCTTCAGGCATTGACAAAATGGCGGCCCAACCCTCATGGTCCACAGTGGCCATTTTGGATTCTTCCCATACACTTATGTTCTTCGACGGCCGGTGCTGGGAACCTTAATTTTGGGGCTGAGCAGCTGTTTCCACCGCTGGTGGAAAGTAAAAATCTGTTCCGCCCTTCTTATGACTGGCGTGCTTGGATGCCGCTGCCTCATACTGTCTCACTTCCACCTGCTTCTGCTCCACTGGTCTATGCGGATCCGATTGGTGGTGGGCCTTCCTGGCAACGATCTTCATTGGGTTTGTGCGGGTATGCCCCATATGAGAGGCCTTTGCAGTAACTTCGGCAAGGCGAGTAAGCGAGCTTCAAGCTTTGTCGGTGGAACATCCGTTCCTCACTTTCCATAAGGACAAGGTTGTGCTCCGCACTCATCCTTCTTTCTCCAGCATGGGGTCTGGCATGGATTCACATGCTCATGAATATTCCCCGTCGTCAGGCTGGGAATCCTTGGTAAAGAGAAAACCAGTATCAGTTTCGTTTCTGATCTGTCTTTCGTAGTAATAACCAATCACTGGTCTCTGCGTCATACTGACCACAGCCAATGACTGCCCTCTACCTAAGCACCGCCTCTGGCAGCCATCTTCAGATTTTTACCGCACGTTCATGTGTTGGGATCCTCGTGCTATTGCTCTCGAGCGTTAGTGCTATTTTTTTCACGTTTTTTCTCAAAAACTTCGTTTTTTCGGTCAAAAGAGCCTTAAGCTCCACCGACTCTCTATCCGATCAACGGGGACCCGTGTCGGATTCGTCTGCGCCCCTCAAGGGTGAAGATTCGTCGAGCTACGCTTTTGGAGGACTCCAGAAGTTTCTCAGGCCCGTCATGGCCCAGGAGAAGGGAAGCTCGACGCCCGGAAAGCTGTTCAGGGTCTGCCCTGGATGCCAGCTGCAGAACGTCTTCAAGGAGGACGAACACTCCTTTTGTCTCTACTGCCTACATGAGGACAAGACGCACGTGGAGAAGGACTGTGCGTTTTGCGGCAACATGTCGGAGCGGACCATGAAGGACCGCCATCAACGTCTCGCCAACTGGCTAGAAGGGAAGAGCCCGTCCGGCGAGAAGAAGAAGAAGAAATCTGAGCGGTCTTCTAAGACCTTTGAGGACGCCCCGGCAACGGGGGTCCAACATAAGGCCAAGCACCGCGAGTCCGCTGGCACCGGGAGCGCCGAACGGTCGGGCTCTACGGGCGCCAGGCAGGGCGCACCCTCCCCGGCACCATCAACCACGAGCCAACGCTCTGGGTCGGGTAAGAGGAAGGCCGAGCACCCTGCGAAGCTCCTGGAGAGGCCCCGGTCGAGCTCGAAGGCCCCATCGGAGGGGGAGCGAGGCGGTGTCCCCCCCCTCAAGGATAAGGCGGTGAGCGCACCTAAGGTGGTGAAGGCCTTAATCCATCCGGCCAAGCCCTCTATCGAAACTGTCGCGGCGGCCCTGGCTCAGCCTGTGCAGGCTACACCAGTGGTGGCGACCTCGGGGCTCAGAGTCTCCCTGTCACCTCGGAGGGAGTCATCTTTTGTGCCCATCGATAGGACCCCCGTGAAATCCCCCGTGGGGAAGAAAAAGGGGGGGCAGGGCGTCGTCGTAGATTCGGCCTCAACCTCGGAGGAGGAGCTGGTCGAAGTCTTAAGCCACGGCCTCAGCGTGGAAGAAGACCGACCCGTCGGGATGGATCCCGACGCAGGTGACGACGACATCGTCGAGGGTACCGACGGGGCCCCTGATCGCCCGTCGGATTCCCCTCTGCCAGCGCCGCGAGACAACTCGGCGGCCATTTTGTTGGCTATACAGTCCTTATGCTCAGAGATAAGGACGAGACTACCGTTGCCGACGGAACCTCTCCCGTCGGGGGACCCAGAACCGGGACCTTCTGGTGTTCCCCCTACCAAGAAAAGAAGGATCCACCCTCCGCCTCCTTTTCAGCCGTCGCGCCCCTTCCAGCCCTCCTCCCCGTCCACCCGAGGGGATGATACGGGGACTGACACGGCAGCGACGGGTACGGACGACGAGGTATACGACGAGGATGTACCGTCGTCGCCTCCCACCAGGGCTTCTCCGCCCGACGAGATTGGATCGTTCCACTCCATGATCTCCAGGGCATCCAAGCTTTTTCAACTCTGCCCTGAGGAGAAGAAGAAGGAAGGTTTCCTTTATCAGCGGCGCGAGGCCAAGAGGAAGACGGTCCTCTCAGTGCCTCTATTGGACGACATTTGGGATGAGGGCCTTACCCTCCTCAAGAACCCTTCCACGACGCCAGCTAGAAGAGACCGGTACGAGAAGAAGTACCGGGTCCCGGACACGGCCCCCCTGTGCCTCCGGGCACAGCAGCGTGCGGTACACCGCGAAAAAAGAGAAGGACAAACATTTTCAATTTTTGATGCTTTTTGGAAAAAAGTGCTCCGGTCCCGTCCCGAAGGACGGAATGTCCCACAAGTATGGAGGAAAGGGGACTATGGACTAGTAAGGTAGTCACTACGGTGAGTAACTTTGTTATTCTGGTACAGTAGGTGCCTTGGTGCCGTCGTCTCCGCGGCGGCCAGGAAGAAAGCGGGGGGGGGTGCGGCCTCCACATCGACTTCCCCACCGGACGGTGAGGGAAAGAAATTGGACGCTATGGGACGCAGAGTCATCTCGTCGGCAGCGACGACGATTAAAGCGGCCAACGCCTTGGCTATCGTGGCCCGCTACGACAGGGAGCTCTGGTACAAACTGGCTCCCCTGCTGGACTTCCTGCCGGACGACAAGAGGACAGAGGCCCTGGAGATCCTGCAGGAAGGTGAGGTGGCTTCGGACCACGCCATTACCGTTGCGACGGACATCGCCGACACTGGGTTCCGCCAGTTGGGCAACGGCGTTTGCCTTAGGCGGCGTGGATGGCTCAAGGCTACGGACTTCCGTCACGACGTTCAGACCAGAGTCCTGGACATGCCCTTCGATGGAAACAACCTGTTTGGCAAAACAGTGGACGATTCCCTTCAGGCCATTAAAGCGGACACTGAGACGGCCCGGGCCCTGGGAGTTCTGCAACAACGACGGACGCCC
The DNA here is from genome assembly GCF_040938575.1 of Ambystoma mexicanum. Classification (NCBI taxonomy): domain Eukaryota; kingdom Metazoa; phylum Chordata; class Amphibia; order Caudata; family Ambystomatidae; genus Ambystoma; species Ambystoma mexicanum. The sequence continues at coordinate 687,892,662 of NC_090939.1, forward strand.
TTTCGGAGCAGCGGAGGCAAGGGCGCCTCCAAAGGTTCCGGCGGCGGTTTCTCCACCTACCGTCAAGCGGCCCGCTCGTCGTCTCAGGAGGCCTACAGAGGACGAGGCAAGTCTGGCGGACCCTGCCGTCGTCGCCAAGGAGGTCAAGGCGGCAAAGCCTCGGCCAAGCAGGATTGAACCGGCCGTGGGGTCGGGCCCCCACCGAAGCACCCCGGTGGGAGGCCGGCTGGCGAGCTTCGTCAGCGTGTGGGAGTCCATCTCCACCGACCGTTGGGTGCTGGACGCCTTGGCCCGGGGCCACGCGCTCGAGTTTCAAAGAAGGTGTCCGCGCGTCCCCCCCGTGGCCAGGAAAGAACTTCACGTCCCTCAACTTCTCCTGGAGGTAAAGGCGATGCTCAGGAAGGGCGCCATCGAACTCGTCCCAAAGAAGCTTCGGGGCTCCGGAGTGTACTCGAGATACTTCCTCGTGAAGAAGAAGACGGGGGGATGGCGCCCCATCCTGGACCTGCGACGTCTGAACAAGTTCATCAAGGCGCAAAAGTTCCGGATGGTCACCCTCCAGCACGTCCTGGGTCAGCTGGAGGAAGGAGACTTCCTGTCGTCGTTGGATTTGGAGGATGCCTACTTCCATATTCCCATCCTAAAGGGGCACCGAAAATTCCTCAGGTTTGTGGTCCAAGGGCGTCATTACCAGTTCAAAGCCCTCCCCTTCGGTCTACGGTCGGCACCCAGGGTGTTCACCAAGTGCCTCGCACCGGTGGCGGCGCAGCTGCGCCGCGAGGGGATCCACGTCTACCCCTACCTGGACGACTGGCTCATCCGAGCCAAGACAAGGGAACTCGCCGTGGTTCACACGGCAAGGACCGTCCAACTTCTCACGGACCTGGGATTCTCCGTGAACTACGCCAAATCCCACCTGGTACCCGCGCAAGATGCTCTGTTTCTGGGAGCGAGGCTCAACACAGTGTCCCTTCTGGCCTCCCCGTCGGAGGAGAGGACCAGGACCATCCTGGGCAAGGTGCAGCGGATGTTGGTGGCCGACGCGGCCAAGGTGAGGTCCATCAAGTCCCTCCTCGGAATGATGTCTTCCTGCATCTACCTCATTCCCATGTGCAGGCTCCGGATGCGCCCGTTGCAGGAGTTCCTGGACGTGCGCTGGATCCAAACGACGGGCAGCTTCGAGGAAAGGATCACACTCGACGAGAGTTTCCGACGAGCGATCCGGTGGTGGGGCACCCGCGCGCATCTGACGGCGGGCATGGACTTCCAGACCCCAGCCCACCAGGAGACAGTGACCACGGATGCCTCCCTGGAAGGGTGGAGAGCGCACACCGAAAATCTGCACGCAAGGGGCCTTTGGCTCCCGACGGAGAAATCCTTACATATCAACGTCCTGGAGCTCCGTGCAGTGTTTTGGGCCCTCAGGTCCTTCCTTCCGTCCCTCAAGGGCAAGGTGGTGAGGATCTTCACCGACAACACCACCACCATGTTTACATCAGAAAACAGGGCGGAACCAGGTCCCCGGCACTGTCCAAGGAGGCGCAGGACCTGTGGCATTGGGCAGTCGCCCAAGGGATGTTTCTGGTGCCGTTTCATCTGGCAGGGATAAAAAACACCATCGCCGACTCACTCAGCAGGGAGCTGCGCTCGTGCCACGAGTGGGAACTACGGCAGGATCTAGTGGATCGCCTCTTCCGACGGTGGGGCACACCCCAGATCGACCTGTTCGCGACGGCGACGAACTCCAAGTGCCGGAGGTTCGCCAGCAGGTTTCCCCAGGCGAGGAGCATGGGCGATGCTTTCTCGTTCCCCTGGGAGGACCTGTTCCTCTACGCGTTCCCTCCTTTGCCACTGCTAATCCGGCTCGTCAACCAGCTCAAGAGGTCACGGTGCAGGATGATCCTCGTCGCACCTGCGTGGCCGAGGCAGATATGGTTCCCGGACCTTCTGGACTTGTCAGCGTCCCCGCCAATCAAGCTGCCGGTGGACGCGGATCTGCTCTCCAGGGAAGGAGGTGCCATCCTCCACCACGACCCGAAATCGCTGAACTTGCAGGCCTGGCTCCTGCAGCGCTAGAGTTTGGAGGATACGACATACCGGCCGACTGCAGAGAGGTTCTTGCAAAAGCCAGGGCGTCCTCGACTCTTAAATGCTACGGACACAAATGGAAGAGGTTCTCTGTCTGGTGCCACGCACAGAAGATTAACCCTCTACGGATTACGGCTCCCCAAGTTCTGCCGTACCTGCTGACGCTGGCCAAAGCTGGACTGTGACACGCGTCCATTAAGATTCATCTTGCTGCGATCTCCCGATACACCAGAACCACGGGACGGACGTCCTTGTGGTCTCATCGTCTGGTGAAAGAGTTCATGAAGGGACTGTTCAGATCGTTCCCGCCGGTGAAGGCTCCGGCCCCGGCGTGGGAGCTCAACGTGGTGCTGACCAAGCTCATGGGACCTCCGTTCGAGCCTCTGCACTCGGCCCCGTTGAAGTTTCTGTCGTGGAAGACAGCGTTTCTTGTGGCCATCACCTCCGCACGACGGGTGGGAGAGATCCAGGCCCTTTCCTGCAAGGCCCCGTACTTGACTTTTCACGACACGAGGGTAGTGCTCAGGACGCACCCCTCCTTCATGCCCAAGGTACCGTCGGACTTCCATCTCAACGAACCCTTGGTGTTGCCTGTATTCTTCCCGTCGCCTTCGTCGCCGGCTGAGAGGACTTTGCACTCGCTGGATGTGGCTAGAGCGCTGAAGTTCTACGTGGACCGCACGAAGTGTTTTCGGAAGACGTCACAACTCTTTGTGAACTTTGGACCTGTCAATCAGGGGAAGGCTCTCTCGAAGGCTTCCATTTCCAGATGGCTCTCCGGCTGTATCATGTACTGTCATCGGTTGGCAAACCGACCGCTGCCCGGCCGTCCGAGAGCCCATTCCACCAGAGCGATCGCAGCTACCACGGCGTCCCTTTCTGGTGTGCCCCTGCTGGACATATGCAGGGCTGCTACGTGGAGGTCGACGCACACCTTCACGAAGTTCTACTGCGTCGATCGGGATTCCAGGGAGGAGTCCAGGGTCGGCCAAGCAGTGCTGCGCAACCTGTTCGCCTGAGGTGAGCCTGGTGAGGAGGTAAGATGCTTAATGTTGAGTTTGATGCAATGCTTAATGTTGAGCCTTTGCCACCTCCCGTGGTTGTGCATGTGTGTACTGCTATGTATTCTTTATTCATGAGCATGTGAATCCATGCCAGACCCCATGCTGGAGAAGGAACAAGTTACTTACCTGTAACTGTTGTTCTCCAGCATGGGTCTGGCATGGATTCACATGCGAACCCTCCTGCCTACCCCTCTGCGGCTCTTCACTTGGTCATACTGCCACTTCACGTGCTTCCAAATCTGAAGATGGCTGCCAGAGGCGGTGCTTAGGTAGAGGGCAGTCATTGGCTGTGGTCAGTATGACGCAGAGACCAGTGATTGGTTATTACTACGAAAGACAGATCAGAAACGAAACTGATACTGGTTTTCTCTTTACCGAGGATTCCCAGCCTGACGACGGGGAATATTCATGAGCATGTGAATCCATGCCAGACCCATGCTGGAGAACAACAGTTACAGGTAAGTAACTTGTTCCTTCCTTCCTAAAGTAGTGATGGATTTTCATTTGAATCAATCTATACCATTACCTGTCTTTTTTTCCGAACCCGGCCTCGGAGGCCGAAAGAGTATTACACAATTTAGATGTCAGATGAGCTCTGAAGTTCGTTCTGGATAGAACAACTGAACTCAGGGGCTCCTCCCAACTCTTTGTTACGTTCGGAAACCCGCTTCAAAAGCTACTATCTCCCGATGGATTGCCTCCTGTATCTCAGAGGCGTATGCCATTCAGTGCCTTCAACCTCCGATGGGCATTCATGCTCATCTTGTACGTGACAAAGCGGCTGTTGTTGCCTTCCAAAAATATGTTCCCTGGCAAACAATTGCCAAAGCGGCTACATGGGCCTCCCCATCAGCTTTTTGTAAGCATTACAGCTTGGACCTGGGCTCTAGGGCCGATGCTCAATTCGGCCAGGCTGTTCTTAAAAACCTTTTTCAGTAAGGAGTTTCCGTCCACCCGTATTGCCTGTGAGGAGTGCTTGGGAATCTGCCACAAGCATGGAGGAAAGGGGACGGGACGTAGGAATATAACAAAGTTCCTCACCATAGAGACTACCTTACTCCTAGTCCATAGTCCCATTTTCTCCTTACGCCCGCCCGCTGTCCCATCTAATAAGTATCCTCTATTATTGCTTAAATGGTCGCAGACCTAGCGATAGAAAAGGACTGAAGGGCGATGCGCGGGGCAGAGCTCAAGAAGGCCTGGTTACAGCAGCGTGCGGTACACCGCGAAAAAAGAGAAGGACAAACATTTTCAATTTTTGATGCTTTTTGGAAAAAAGTGCTCCGGTCCCGTCCCGAAGGACGGAATGTCCCACAAGTATGGAGGAAAGGGGACTATGGACTAGAAGTAAGGTAGTCACTACGGTGAGTAACTTTGTTATTCTGGTACAGTAGGTACCTTGGATCCCTACCAATGCAAATACCTACCATCCATCATGCTTCCTCTTATACTATGGTCTTTATATCAACTATCATATCTTTAATTAATTATCATTTTATTATTCAACTTGCACATATACGAGGCATGATTTCCAATATAGAAAGGAACAAAGGTTTCAAAATGATTCCAATTTAGCACTCATATTTGTGTCTTCCACTGCAACATGCACATTCAAATCCAGAACTTATTATGTATTTAAGTGCCCAAACAGCAAGTCCACCAAGTCCCCCTTCACCCAACCTCCCCATTGACAGTTGCTCCCTAGGTTCCTGATGTACAAGTTACTAAGTAAGCCCAGCTATATGCCGCCATCAAAACATTGGAAAAAGGTAGTTTTGATGCTTCTACCCTTTTGGCATGTTTTTGTACTATCATTTCTTTTGGGGCCTGGGCTCATGGAGTAGAGAGGCGTCTGGGTTGAGCTCCCGTTGCGATCCTATCTAAGATCCTGATTGCTCACAGTGAACAGTGATCTATGTGCTACCAAGCACACCTACGGCTGTGTGAAGCGTTTCCCCAACCCTGTGGTGCATAACTGGTGAAAATCGGCACTGTACAACAGAGTAAATCAGCCCGTAAGTGGTGCCCTGGTGTGGGCAAAATGGCGGACGCTGCAGTGGCTTGGCAGTGAGGAGGAGGAGGGGCCGAAACTAGAGTGGAGCCCGCACGGCCTGAAGCATCGGAAAAGGGGCCAGCACGTCCCCAACCTGACGCGCGAAGCTTCTACGAAGCAGGAGCGGCAGATACAGATAAAAGCTGGTGCCAGCCCGCAGGCCCAATGAGGCAGAAAGCTGCAATGCACCGTGACAACCCAAACAGCAAAAAACAAGGAGCCGCGTCCTGGCCGACAAGAGTGCTGCTATTACCTTGGATCAACTAACCACAAGGCTAACATCAATAAAAAGCAACAATAATCATACCTGATATGGAAAGCCACAGTCAGGGGACCCTCCTGAGTTACACTGCTGATTATTTAAGAAACATGTGTAAAGAAAGGAAACTCTCTGCCAAAGGCAAAAAGATTGAATTAGTTGAAAAGTTGTTAAAGAGTCCAAGTCTAGGGAGTGGGTCTGAACTACCTGACCCCTTAGCAAATGTGGAAAGTATTGAGGATGATAATGTATCTGTTACTGATGACTTGGAAGAAGTAGACATGTCTCCTAATGTAGGTCTCTCTGCTCCCTTGCCTGCTCAGCAACCTCAACCCTTGTCCACTGGGACCCCCACAGGTCCTACACTCAGTCCTGAATTCATTGCTCTAGAGAAAATGAGTCTTGAACTGGAATTCCAACGTTTAAATGCTCAAACTGAACAAAAACACCAAGAACTTAAGCTCAGAGAAATGGAGTTGAATCATGAATTTGAAATGAAAAGATTGTCTCTTGAAAATGCCTCTCTCTCAGAGTCTTCTAGGTCATCCAGTCCTAAGAGACCCTGTATACCTAAAGAAATTGTGGGTATGTATGAGGTTAAGCTTGATATTTTAGATTGGTTGGCAATGTTTGAATATAACCATAGTATTCAAGGTCTTACAGGGAATCGATTGCTTCCCTGGCTCTTCTCAAGGCTACCCACTGTTGCATCTGATGTAATGGAGTTGGGGGAGGTGGATAGGATGGATTATGAGTGTATGAATCCTAGCTTTAATTGCTAGATTTGGGCAGACCCCTTCCCAGTACCTTAAGAGGTTTAGGACCCTCAAAAAGCATGATGGTGCCCCTTGGGCTATCTGGGTATGTGAGTGTTTGAAAAACATAGATGGTTGGATTAAGGGTTACAGAGTGAACACTTATGAAGGAATGAGAAATCTTGTAATGTTGGAGTCTATTTTTGATGTCTGCTCTCCTGAGCTCAGACAGCACTTGGCTGATTCTAAGGAGATAGATCCAAAGAAACTAGCTATGGCTGCTAACTTGTGGGTTGCCAACAGGGCTACTCACAAGTATTCTGGGGCTACTCAGAAAAAGGATGAGGGGAAACAATCAAAGAAAGACAATAAAGACAATTCTAATACCTCCAATCCAAAAGAAGGCCACAAACAGCAACATAAGGGTAAACCACAAGGGAAACCAAATCAGGCTAGTGCACCATCTGGACCCAAACCAGACGGAGGTCAGAACAAACCCCCATTCATCAAAACATTTGGGAAATGTTATGTTTGTGGGTCAACTGACCATGTGATCCCAGATGTAAGGGTAAACCTTCAGGGGTCCACAATGTCTCCTAGCCTTCTCCCCAGAGGAAGAAGTCCCTATGGCAAGTGGAAATGTTCACCTACTGGCTGATGAACCCATGAGAGTCTCAGCTGGTGTTTCTTTAGTGTCCCTGGGCTTGTGGGATCAACAGAATTTAGATGTCTATAAATTCATCCCAGATAATAGTAAAGAGTATTATAAAGATAGTGTTTTTGTGAATGGCCAGGAAACCCCTGCCATCAGAGACACTGGAGCCAGCATAACTGTGGTGGATAAATCATTTTTCAAGGTGGAGGATGTTGCTAAGGCACCCAAACGCCTCACCAAGTTAGCTGGAGGCCCTGTGCAAATGCTTCCCCAGTTACCAGTTCTCATCCAGTGTAATGATATGATTGTCAGGATACCTGTAAGTGTGCAAAATAATGTACCTGGGAGGGTCCTGCTGGGTAATGACCTTAAAACTCTTGGATTTGTGTCAAGCACCCCCAGGTCTCCCAATAAAAGGAAACAGGAGTTCACGAGGTCTGCAACGGAGAGAACCTTGAGAGGCTCTCCAGAGGAGATGATGGAAGAAAATATCACTCCCACTTCACAGGAGTTGCTCACTGCCATTTCTAGAAAAACAGAGGCAAAGGGGAAACCCAAGACCTCCAGGAAAATGACAGACAGCACCCCTCTGCTACCAACAAGGACATCACCGAGATTGTCCAAGGTCACACCTGTGACTACTCCACCTGCTGAGGCAGAGTGTGAGGTGCAACCTTGTGTGGTTGAACCAGCATCTGAAGAATCAGGGCAGACTTTAGCAAAGGACAGAGAGAGTGTCCTACTCTTGAAAGTCTTCGGCAACAGGCTGCTAACCAACTTGATGGGCAAGAAGTTGGAAAGCACAGGTTAAGCTGGGAAGATGGCTCTTCTACAGTGAACCGACTGAATATCTACCCCTGGGGACTGCAAAAGAATTTTAGTGCCCCTTGCTAACAGACTCTAGTTCCTGCAGTTAACCCATGAAATACTTTTTGCTGGTCACTTGAGTTTCAAAAAGACCAAGGAAACGCTCTCACTCTACTTCTATTGGCCTAAGATGGGCTCAGAAGTGGACAAATTCTGTAGGAGCTGTCACAGTTGGCAAACTTCTGGCAAGAGTGGAGCCGAGAGTGTGGCACCCCTGGTGCCTCTCCCAGTGGTGGGAGTTCCTTTTCCGAGGGTGGGCATTGACATTGTCGGTCCCCTTGACCCTCCCACATCTTCAGAGAACAGGTGTATCCTGATTGTAGTAGACAATGCTACAAGATACCCAGAAGCTATGAGAACTGTTACGGCTCAGGCTGTGGCTAAGTCTCTACTTGGTATTTTTACCAGAGTCGGGTTTCCTAAGGAAGTGATATCTGACAGAGGATCCAATTTTATGTCCCACTACATGCAAGCCATGTGGAAAAACTGTGGTGTCACTTACACGTTCTCTACAGACTACCATCCACAGACAAATGGACTGGTAGAGAGGTTTAATCGTACTATGAAGAGCATGATAGGTGTTTTATAGGAACCCCTTATGAAAAAGTGGGACCGTCTACTGCCATGCCTTCTCTTTGCATATAGAGAAGGCCCTCAGGAGGGAGTGGGTTACAGTCCCTTTTAACTTCTCTATGGCCATCCAGTCAGAGGTCCATTGGTCCTGATAAAGGACGGGTTGAAGAGTGCTCCTTCCCCCAATCCAGTTAGAGTGACTGACTATGTGATAGGTCTCCGGAGGAGAATGTCACACATGATGGCAGAACCTAGTGATAACTTGAAAGCAGGTCAAGCTCTGCTCAAACATTAGCATGACCAGAATGCCAACATGGTTAAGTTTTCTCAAGACCAGCTTGTGCTAGTTATGGTGCCAACAAGGCAGAGGGCCTTGCAGGACAAATGGATAGGACCCTTCAAGGTTGTGGGCAAACTTGTAGAGGTGAACTATCTGGTGGACTTAGGCAGACCTAAGGAGGCTCCTAGAGTCTTTCACACCAACCGTTTAAAGGTGTATGTCTCGAGATCAGATGTAGGAGCTTTGCTTCTAGCTTCAGCTCAAGAGGAAGATGAGAGCGAACCTCTACCTGACCTCCTCAGAGGCCAACCTTTAGATGAACAGATAGAAGGAGTTAATCTCTCTTCTCAACTGACATCTGAACAACAGGAGGAGTGCAAAGTTCTGTTGAATCAGTTTGCCTCCCTGTTTTCTCTAGCACCAGGCATGACCCCTTGAGGCCAGCATGATATTCTCACTGGTGACTATTTACCTGTCAAAAGCAGGGGTTACAGAATGTCAGAACATGTGAGATCCCACATCAAAGGAGAGGTCAAAAAGATGCTTGATCTCTGGGTTATAAAGCCCTCTACAAGTCCATGGTCTAGTCCAGTTGTTCTAGTACCAAAGGCAGGGTCAAAGGAGTTGAGATTCTGTGTGGACTATAGAGCTCTAAATGCAGTCACTAAGACTGATGCCCATCCTTTGCCAAGGACAGATGATCTGGTGGATAGACTTGGTTCAGTCAAGTACCTCAGTACATTTGATCTAACCTCAGGCTTTTGTCAAATAGCACTGACAGACCATGCCAAGGAGAAAACTGCATTTTCTACTCCAGCAGACCTCTACTAGTTCAAGGTAATGCCTTTTGGACTAAAAAATGCACCTGCTACATTTCAAAGGATGGTTAATCAAGTTCTGAATGGGATGGAGGACTTCTGCATGGCATACTTGGATGACATTGCAGTGTTCAGCCCTACTTGGAAAGAACATATTGATCACCTTGGATATATTTTCCAGGCTCTTGAGCAGGCCCATCTGACCATAAAGGCAAGCAAATGCCAAATTGGTCAGAGTAAAGTGGTCTACCTTGGTCATGAGGTAGGAGGAGGTGAGATAAGGCCATTGCCCAGCAATTTACAAGCTGTGCAAAACTGGGCCACCCCTTCTACTCAAACCCAAGTGAGAGCTTTCCTAGGTCTCACTGGGTACTACAGGAATTTCATTGGGAACTATGGGTCCATAGCTTCTCTTTTGAATGTGATCTCCTCTCCAAAATTCCCTAAAAAGGTTAGATGGAATGAGGAGTGCACTCAAGCCTTTGAAAGCCTGAAGAAAGCCCTTTGTCAAGCTCCAGTCCTAAGAGCTCCTGATTATCACCAATCCTTCATTGTGCAGACAGATGCCTCCAATATAGGTATAGGTGCAGTCCTTAGTCAACTGGATGAGAAAGGTAGGGAGCACCGCATTCATTCATTTCATTTCATTCATTCATTCATTCATTTCATTCATTCATTCATTCATCAGTAGGAAACTGAAGGAACCAGAAACAAGGTGGGCAACCATAGAGTGTGAATGTTTTGCCATTGTGTGGAGTTTGAAGAGGTTTAGACCATTCTTGTATGGATCTACTTTTGTGATTCAAACTGACCACTAACCCTTGAGATGGTTAATGCAAATGAAAGTGGAGAACCCAAAACTTCTGAGATGGTCAATCTGCCTGTAAGGGTTTGATTTTACCATTGAGCACAGAGCAGGATGTCACCACCAAAATGCTGACGGTCTCTCTAGGATGTTTGGAACCGACTAGAGTTAGAGATTCATCCAGGAGTGGATTAAATCCTCCTATCCCTTAGTCTGGTGTGGGGTGGGCGCGAGTGTTAGGGAGAATTCTCATAAATGGTTGATTTCCCTTACCTAAAGAGCCCCCCAGCAGCTTTGCTGGATTTCTAGGATTTCTTTCTTTCACCTGGTAAGAGTGTGAGCCTTTTTTCCCACTCTTACATGTGTTTTGCTATGTGTATTTCTACTTTTTGTGTGATCTTGGACACTGGAGCCTCACCTACTCCATGTGCTCCACTTTTTGTGTGTGTTACACAGCACTTTCAGTGCAGTGACACAGGGTTGTTTTTGAGACTTCCACTGACTCCATTTTTCTGGGGCTGACTACCGTCCCCCAGAAACATGTAAAGTTGCCATTAACTTTATATAGTCACTTTAAACCACAGACCCAGTACACCCCATCTTACATGGAGTATTGGAAAGGGTAACTCTTATCCCTTTTTGTCTGTGCCTCTTGGAGTTTTGTATCGCTCCCTTAACATTAAGACTTGGCTGGTGGCAGTGTTATCTACCCTAACTTTCCTACCGCGATTATCTTATATGTGTATATGGTAATGTTTTAGGCTATTATATTAGCCTCAAACATAAAACCGCTTGACCAAATACATTTTATTTTGGCTCCGGCTGGGTTTAATCGCCATTTCTTTTTGTTAAAGTCTTTCTCGTGTTTTTCTCTGCCCGCCAAACCGGGATAATTCCTTTGTTCACTGTTTTTTCACAAGCTTCTGCACAGAAGCCCTCCTTAAGACACTTGATAGTCTAGGTAGGCAGGATGTGAGGGAGGGGTCTTCGGACCCCTGCCATGGGTTGCCGTAGTAACCCAAGTCGCACTCTTGTCTGCTTGTCCAAGGGGACTGGCCTTGCCAGGCCAGCCACCCTGCTGTGTCCTTGACAGCCAGGCTGTATGAATGGGGGAAAAAGTGCATAAAAAGCAGGTCGCTGGGACTGGAAGAGCAGAGTCGCCACTGGAATGAAAGAACCAACGAGTAACTGGAAGAAGAGGACCCCTAACACGACTGAACCGCCCTGTGAAGCCCTGCTGCATGTCCGAATCTCCAAATCCGACGACAGAGAAGATCCTCCAGGAAACTTCTTCCCATGAGCTGGTGGGACCAACCAGTTTGCCCAAACTACAAGCCAGGACCCCTCCTCTGGTCGAATTTGCTGTATAGAGCTACAGTGGGCCGGATAGCCAGGAAGGTCGGACCCTGCTTGGGTTTTAAGGAGCACACCTTTTATCCGTTGTTTGGCGCTGCTGCTGGTTTCTTCCCTGGGAAGTGCAGGACCCTCCAGTCTTCCTACTTCTGATCAGTTCGACAGTCGCTTCAGGAACCGTGAGCCTGCAGGAACTACCAGGAACGTCTGCCTCAGCCACAGCCCCCTCTCCGTTTAAGGTTCTGTGCAAATCCGGTTGTGCGTTTTGCTCAGCCGCGGTGAACGTGTTTGAAATCTTTCTCCAATCCGAGGGATTGTCCTTCTCTTCTCTTTGAACTATCTTTTCTACCAACCAACTTTGTCCAGAATCTGTGCCACGAACTTTACCGCGAACTACATTGAACCTATTTTCTTGAGCAAAATACTTTTGAACCATTGACTTTGGCCCTAAGCCTTTTCTATCTGATTTTAACCTTGTAGCCTCTCTTGTTCACTTGCTCTGATTACTCACCTGTTGGGGTTGGCTAATTTCTGATAACTTTGTCTTTCCCTCCCTTTTTGAATTGCTGCAGTGCCATTTTGCTCCCACTTCATTTTGTGAGCCTAACTTGTCTAGAATTTAAAGGAAGTGGTGTGGTGTATTTATGATTGTGATTTTTTAACTTGCTCAGAAAGGTGAACTGTTATATAACTGATAAGTAAATAAATATATATTCTTTTACTTAGAAACCTTGAGTCAGTGTTTGCCTGAATTGTAGTAATTGCTGTCTTTTGTGTAACTATCTTGCACTGCTCACTTACTCTTGAGAAACGTCTGGCTGCTCCGCTACTGCTACCACTATAACTGTGTAGTACAGGCTTGTACCAAAGGTGACATTTTACTGTCACTTGTAGTCCTAATTGTGTGTAGTGTTCCCAAAGGGCACTGCATATAATTCTGCCTAACAGATATACGCAACCGCATTAGGTCGACAAAGCTGTGCTGGCACACACGATACTGCTCAGTGGGGTAAGCAGAGTCGCTGTGGGGCCTCCTCCCAGACTGCGTCACACCCGCGTGATTACTGAAACAGAACCAGCCTGAGGACAAATGATAATATAAAAGCCTGCAACATTGAGGCATGGGCACAAGGGCGTGCAGAGCAGCAAGACGCCATGCTGTGCTGCCACAATTATGAAGAGATAAAGCACGGAAGAGGGTCCACTGCTATTGCCACCGGGCTGACCACTGCAAAGACACATGAACGTGCATGGACGTTGTCGTTTCAATTAAGTGCTACGATCTGCGCACGGAGCAGCTTGAGGCCCGGGAGTCATAAGGGTCAGACGAGGCGATCCACAGTTACTGGCAGTGACCTTAGGGCGGCCCAGCCACGGCGAGACAAACACAACCTGGTGCACGAAGCCTAAAGACACACAACTACCCAAGCAGGAACGACCGACACGGTGCCAAACAGCCCTGAGGGACTGACACTCCTGGCGGAGTGGCGACAGTATCGCAAGAATCCCACGAGGCAGAAACACCCACAGGGCTGCGCAGCCGGCAGAGATCACACACGGACTGCAGCCACTTGGGCACTTGCAGTGAGGTGCCAGATAGAAAGCCTGGACAAACCAAAGGTCAGTGCAGACTACTGGGGCTGTGGGGGTGAGGGCAAGCTGCCGCACCTGACAATGGAGACAAGCTGCTACAGTGGAGCGGATGAATATCCCGTTTGAATGCAAGCTGACACCTGATGTAGCTCTCTGAGCCTCTGTGTGTACATGCTGATGCAGGGCGGAAGACAGTAGATGGACCCACGAGATCTACACTGAGGGCAAGTGGGAGACACAAGGTGGGCTGGCAAGGGGAGCGCCCAGGATCACGGGGTGAAGGAGCAGGCAGTGGAGCTGCCACATCCATACTGGGAAGCCCTGCAACCCGAAAAGCTGGTGCGACAACAGCACTAGTATCCGGTTAAGTGGGACCCCAAATCACCATAAATGTGGCCCTGCATACGAAAGCTGAGAGTGCAACACAGATTGGATATGGCCTAGGCACACCTCACTCCTGCATAAGCAGGCGATTGCGCAACGACGAGAAAGACAAGTACCAGGCTGCAGTTCGGAGCCTATTTCTGCGTGGTTACGGACAAAGCAGGGCATATCCCCATCCAAAGGGAAAAGGAAGTACACAATTATGGACTCCTTTAACGCATCCAGACCCTGCGAACTGTCGCAAGGCGACGCTGTGACGCAGAAGGAACAAAGGCCGCTGGAATCGGGTGACAAAGATAGCCAAGTGCTGGAGGTGATTGCAGCGCTGAGATCATTCATAGACACCAACATCGAAGAGGTCAAAGTAGACATGCAGCTGATGAGACAAGATATGCATAGCCTGACAGAAAGGGTGACAGCCACGGATACTGGACTAAAAGAAACCACAGAGACTACGAAGGACCTGGAAACAAGACTGAAAGATCTGGAGAGCAGAAACGCAGTGCTGGAAGCACATTCAGAGGATGCTGAAGGGCGTGCCCATGAAACAACGTGCGCTTGCTGGGTGTTCCGGAGGGGATGGAGGGCCCCAACCCCACGGTATTTGTGAAAACCTTATTACTACAGGAAATCAGGGCCGACCGCCTCTCGCAGGGTTTTGTGGTGGAGAGGGTCCACAGATCTCTTCAAAAACAGCCGTCGCCAGGACCACACCCCCGCCTGATCATTTCCAGGACAGAGAAATTATCCTGAAATTCTCGATGGAAGGAGGAGAGATCTGTCGCGACAACGATAAATAGCCATATATCTGAATTATACGCCTACAGTACAGTGAGCAAGGAACTCCTTTGTGCCTATCAAAGCCAGACTCAGAAGATTGAATATTAAATACATGCTTATGTACCCATCCAGATTTAAGGTGATCTTCAATGGTCGAGCTGTTTTACTTGAAACCCCGGCAGCGGCCACAATGTGGCTGGAACACAATAACCTGGCTGGGGGAGAGGAAGCTGTTACTTGAATGGCGCTTGCATTGAAGGGATGGTGGGAGCGGGGGGAATTAGCAGTTTGTTAGAATGGTCGATATGGTTTGACTGAATGGTAAATGGTGTTCACTGTGACCACGTTAAAGAAGCCTATGCCAGACGGGGGAGGCCAGGCTACATGACCTGGGCTCGCAGGCCTATCCCACGAAATGGCTGATGCTGTCCGGTTGCTGGTATGGTTTAGCCCGCACGCAAAGGCCTGGACGGGTCAAGATGATGCGGGGGCACCTGAGCGCTGTGTTGGAAGAGCAACGGCTTAGCGTAGTTTAGTTTTAGTTGTAGTTCGGAATGTTCGAGACTCTTCACTTGTACAGACAAGAGTAATGGAATGGACACTGGAGACGCTGGGGAGTACAGAGGGGCTAGGGACACTGGGTTGGTTGGTGGAGTGGGTTGTGTGCATACAGTGGGGGTTGTGGGAAGCCGAGCAGAAGCTAAAGGGGACAACCTTAAACAGCAATGGCAGCTGATATTAAGGTACTAACGCGCAACATATAGGGAATGGGTACCTACCTATGCAGGAACCAAGTTAAATCCTTTCTCACCAGGAAAAAATATCCATTGCACTATTGCAAGAAACCCATCTAACAGTGGGGGCCATGGCTAAGGTGAAGGAACATTGGGAGGGGCAGGGATATGGTATGGCTTACTCTAAATATGCTTGTGGTGTCTTCACGTGGATAAACCCTAATGTGCCCTTCCGATTGCTAGAGATGGAGGCCGACGCAGATGGGAGGTACCTGATATTAAGGGGACACATAGAGCAAATAGAAATATTCATAGTTAACTCCTGTGTCCCTAACCACGGTATCCCAGCACAGCCTGGCATGCTCTGCACTAAACTCACCCCGTACCGGGACTGTTTTTTCATCTGGGGGGCGACTTCAATTGTATTATGTTATGTTATGTTACTTGCCATGTATATAGCGCCTTATTTGTCATTGGTAAGAAATCAAAGCACTGTTAGGTTCAACGCCCTCGGGAACCGCAGTTCGAGTCAGTAGAGAGAGAGAGTGTTGTATGGTGCGTGGGCGCACCGGATATGTGTGCAGCTGGTGTGGTTGTAGCATGATAGCTGCTTCTTAGCGGTAGGTGTGGTACTGAGGAAATCAGTTGGATGTGTTCAGTCTGGAGTGTGGACACCCAGACTGAGTTCTGACTGCGTTAGGCCTGAGGCGACGCCTAAGCTAGCCGGTATGCGCTCAGCTAGCTGTGTTTTATTAGGATCATGAGGTGTTCGTGGGGTCATGTTAGTATTAGAACAGCTAAGCCGAATGTGTCATAGTATAGCTGCGTTCTAGTTGAATGATGGTGTATAGGAGAGAGTAAGCGTAGTAGTGTGATATGGTGGTTATCAGTAACATCAGTAACAGTTCCATCAACTTCCTCCGTTCCTTCTACTCGATCTGTTCCTTCTACTCGATCCGTTCCATCCACTCGATCCGTTCCATCCACTCAGACTGTTCCATCCACTCGGTCCACTCCAGCCACTCCATCCTTTCCATCCACTCCATCTGTTCCATCCGTTCCATCCTTTGCATCCGTTCCATTAGTTCCATCAACTCCATCAGTTCCATCCGTTCCATCCACTCCATCCGTTCCATCAACTCCACCCATTCCATCCAGTCCATCTATTCCATCTTTTCCATCCGTTCCGTCTGTTCCATCCACTCCATCTGTTCCATCCGTTCCATCTGTTCCCTCCACTCCATCCATTCCCTCCACCCATCCGTTCATCCACTTCATCTGTTCCATCCGTTTCATCCACTCCATCCGTTCCATTCACTCTATCCGTTCCATTCACTCCATCTGTTCCATCCACTCCATCTGTTCCATCTACTTCATCCGTTCCATCCCTTCATCTGTTCCATCCCCTCATCTGTTCCATCCCCTCATCCGTTCCATCCTTCATCGGTTCTGTGCACTCTGTTCGTTCCATCCACTTTGTCCGTTCCATCCACTCCTTCCGTTCCTTCTACTCGATCGGTTGCATCGACTCGATCCGTTCCATCCACTCGGTCCACTCCAGCCACTCCATCATTTCCATTCAGTCCATCCGTTCCATCCACTCCATCTGTTCCATCCACTCCGTCCGTTCCATCCACTCCATTCGTTCCATCCACTCCATCCGTTCTATCTCCTCGTCTGTTCCATCCCTCATCCGTTCCATCCATTCCGTCCATTCCATCCACTCCACCCGTTCCATCCACTCTATCCGTTCCATCCCCTCATCTGTTCCATCCCTCCGGCCCGTTCCGTCCGTTCCATCCGTTTCATCCGTTCCATCCACTTCATCCGTTCCAACTTCATCCGTTCCATCCACTTTGTCCGTTCCAGCTACTCGATCCATTCCATCCGTTCTTTCTAGTCGATCTGTTCCATCCACTCCATCCACTCCATCCTTTCCATCCAGTCCATCTGTTCCATCCTGTCCATCCGTTCCATCCACTCCATCCTTTCCATCCTTTCCATCCGTTCCATCCACTCCATCCACTCATCTGTTCCATCCACTTCATCCGTTTCATCCACGCCATCCGTTTCATCCACTTTGTCCGGTTCATCCACTTAATCCGTTCCATTCTCTTCATCTATTCCATCTACTCCAACAGTTCCATTCTCTTAATCAGTTCCATCCCTCATCCGTTCCATCCACTCTATCCATTCCATCCACTCTATCCGTTTCATCCTCTCTATCTGTTCCATCCACCCTATCTGTTCCATATACTCTATCCATTCCATCCACTCTATCTGTTCCATCCACTCAATTTGTTCTATCCATTCTATCCGTGCCATCTATTCTATCCGTTCCATCTACTCTATCTGTTCCATCCATTATATCCGTTTCATCTGCTCGATCTGTTCCATCTACTCTCTGTTCCATCTATTCCATCCATTTCACGTACTCCATCTGTTTCACTCAGTCTATCCGTTTTAGGTACATATCTGTTTTAGTCTTTCTATCCGTTCCATGGACTCCCTTTGCTCTTTTATTTTCTTCGTTCAACAACCTTCGATTTCTGTTTATTGTGGCTGTTCCTTTCATTTGCTCTAAGCGTCGATTCTTTAAGGGAAGAGCCACGTTTTCAGTAATTTGTCTAAAGACAGGTAGTCTTCAGTGTGTCCGAATGTGGGGTGGAAGCGAGTTCCATAGAGTGGCGTCTAAGGCTGAGAATGATGATCCTCCTAACCTGATTGAGTTGGTGTTTGATATCACTAAAAGGGGGGAAGAGCTTGATCTTAGAGTGCACGGTGGGTGGTAGGGTTTAAGCTTGTCCTTTAGGTATAGAGGGCCGGTTTTATGCACTGCTCGGTGGGAGTTGCATAAGGTTTTGAAAGATACCCTTCGTCCAACTGTGAGCCAGTGGAGAGTTCTGAGAGCTGGAGAGGTGTGGTCTCTTGTGCCAAGTGCTAGAAGCAATTTGGCTGCAGCGCTTTGTGCTCTTTGTAGTTTAATGAGGTTGTATGCTTGGACCCCTAGGTAGAGGGAGTTGGCATAGTCAAGTCTCGACATTGCAATAGATTGGACAGCTGCGAGTCTGTTGGAAAAGGAGAGGTACGGAAAAATGCATCTAAGAATTTTGAGGTGGTAATGTCAGGATTTAGAGACGGTGTTGACTTGGGGAGAGGGTTAGGTCAGATTCGAGAGTGCACCCAAGGTTTTTTACTGTGGTGAAGGTGGTGGGTGGATTGCCCATGGATTATGGCCATGGTAGAGGGTGAGGGAGAAGTTAGAAGTTGCTGCACACCATGATTTCGGTTTTAGTGGGGTTTAAGAGGAGGTGGTTTGTGGTCATCCAGCGATCAATGTCAAGGAGGCAGGCTGCGAGGTCGGGCTGACAGTTGGGGTTTGAGTTGAGGAGTTTTAGGATTAATTGGGTGTCATCGGCATAGTTATAGCACAGGATATTGTGCGGGCGGATTATTCCTGGGAGGGTGGACATAAAGAGGTTGAACAGGAGGGCTGATACGTATGCTCCTTGTGGAACTCCGGTATTGACTGGTCGGGCGGCGGATGTAAAGGTGGAGATAAGGGTTATTTGTTTCCTATTGTTGAGGAAGGATGCTATCCACTTGAGAGCGTTTCCACGGATTCCTAGGGAGTGGAGGCGGTCGAGGAGGATTGAGTGGTTGATTGTGTCAAAGGCAACGGAGAGGTCTAGAAGGATTAGTGCAGCGCATCCCGCAGAGTCAGCAGTGATCTTAATGTCATCCCAGATTGAGGTCAGGGTGGTTTTGGTTCCGTGCCGAGGTCTGAAGCCTGATTGTGCAAGGTCTAGGATTTGTTGGCTTCGACAAAAGCATTTAGTTGTGAGTATGTGGCTCGATCGATGAGTTTAGCAAGAAACCTGGTGTTTGAGATGGGGTGGTAGTTTTTGGGGTCGCGAGGGTCGAGGGAAGTTTTTTAGAAGAGGCTTGACATGAGCAGTTTTGAAGGCGTCAGGGAAGATTCCCGAGCAGAGGGAGTCATTTATGATGGTTCTTGCGTACTCTCCTGCGCAGGTGGATGAGAATATTCCTTTGAGGAATGAGGCGGGACAGGGGTCTAGTGGGGAGCCAGATGGTTTCCGGGCAGAGAGAAGTTTGAGAAATTGGTCTCTTGATATTGGTGTGAACGAGTTGAAGGTGGGTTGGGGTGTAATTGCTGTGGCAGGCGGGGGGGGAGGGGTGACTGGTGGGGCGGGTGGATTATGTGGCGGGGAAATGAGGGCTAGTTTGTTGTTGAGAGAATTTGTTCTGTCGAGAGCAGTGGTGTAGAAGTGGAGAGAGAGTGAATCGCAGAGTGACTGAGATGGGGTAAATTGGGTGGTGGTACAAGTTGGTTTGGTGACTTCAGACCTGGAGGGACCTGTCAGGGACCTGGACCTGGACAGGTCTAGCCCACCAGTGAAACGGGCAGTGGCAGCCACCGTGGCACTAAATGCATGGATTGGGTACCTAGACCTGGTAGATGTGTGGAGGTAACTACACCCTGATGACAAGGGTTACTCCTTTTTTTCCCAGCCGCATGGCCTGTACACTAGACTTGACCACCTGCTAGTTCTATAAGACGTACGAGTCACTTCTGTCTCCGACGTTGCTAGAAGTGTTCAGGGAGGCATACGGAAAAGAGGTCCTACCAGGGAGCATGAGAGAAACACTAGTAATCCCGATATCCAAACCAGGGAAGGCCACGAATGAGTGTGACTCATATAGACCACTGGCGATGGTAAACTATGACAGCAAGATACTGAAGACTATATTAGCCAAGAGGCGATCGATGGGTTATAGGGGACCTGGTACACAAGGACCAAAATGGCTTAATCCCGGGCCGAAATACGGCCATAAACCTGTGTCGCCTACTGCATGTTATAGTGCACACAGCAGACACACAGGAGAATTATGTGATTATGGGCCTCATCACGACTTCAGCGGTAACCCTTAAATCCGGCGGTAGCGCTATTACCGCCGGATTTAAGGGTCTGCCGAATCAGGGCTTCGGCGGATTTCGCCCCAGCTCTGAGCTGGGGGGAAATCCGCCGAAAATTTGCGCTATTACCGCCGGCGGGAAATCCGCCGGCGGTATTAGTGCGAAGATTCCCCATTGAGCCCAATGGGGAATGGGGCATTCCCGAATGGGCTCAGTGGGGAGTGGGAACTTACATTACCGCCGAACTCGTGATCCGGCGCTATTAGTGCCGGGGAGTTCGGCGGTAGGGCTAATACCGCCCGCGCTAATAGCGTTACCGTTACCGCCCAAGTCGTGATGAGGCCCTATCTCGTTAGATACAATAAAAGCATTTGACTTGCTATATTGGGAGTGGTTACTAGCAGTACTGAGTGAGTTTGGGTTTGGTGAACAGTTTGTTAAGTGGGTCAGGATACTGTACACCGCGCCAGTGGCGAGAGTCAAGTCTGGGAGGGTGGTTTCATTGCTCTGGGAAATACAAAGGGGCACAAGGAAGGGGTGCCCGCGATCACCCATGCTATATGTTCTAAGGCTGGAGCCGATAGCAATTTAACTCCAAAAACAGTTCCCAGAAGCGGGTATTCTGGTGGGAGGAGTGAGCCACCTTGTATCGCTATACGCGGATGATGTACTATTGTATTTGAAGGACCCGCACCACAATGTCCCAGTGATACTGGAGGTGCTAGAAAAGTATGCTGGGGTGTCTGGGATCTGCTTTAGCCAGAGAAAATCCTGTATATTTCTGCTGGCGGGCCTACGGGGAAGGGATGTGGAAGAACTGCCAGATGTGGGGCTCCACTGGCATCTGGAAACATTTAACTGGGAGTGCGCATATGGCACACACCGGAACGAATGCATGAGAACAATACAGTAGCAGTGATAAAGGGCTTAAGGAAATCCATAGGTCTCTGGTCTAGGCTGCCGCTGTCACTGATGGGCAGGGTGGCAATCACCAAAATGGTAATCTTGACAACCACTTTCACAACGTCCATTACTACATTAAAGCCTCCATCTGCCGTCCGCTGGAAGTGATGCTACGCAAATTCCTGTGGGGCTCCGCCAGACGCAGATTGTCTCTCGCTACGCTATGCTTGCCTTACAGAGAGGGAGGGAAAGAATTATTGAAAAGTATTATCTTGCAGCCCAACTTAGTTTTGTAACCAAATGGCTTTTGGATGATCCTACATCAGAAACAGAGCTGCTGCAGCGACTGGTGGCTCCGGCGCGCCTAAAAGAAATTCTATGGGTACCGTTGGGATGCTTGAGGGTCGCTCCCATGATTGTAATATTTGGGAGGGAGGTGTGGCACAGAGCCACGACGCTGCTGGAACCTGACCATCCCTACTCACCTTAGATCCTGATATCTGCAGATGTCTGCAGAGATGGAACGGACCTAGCAGTAGTGATGCTTGGGGAATCGTGTATGAGGAGGGCGTTTTTAGAGAGAGTTTGAATCCCTCTGGGAGAAAGAAGGACTGCCCAAAGGGCAATTTCTGTGGTACCAGAGGGCTCGGAAGGTGGCTAGGGGGAAGTGGGAAAACTGGCCTGATGAACCAGTAGCAAGCCCAATATTGACTTTAATGTATAACCTATGTGATGGCTGGAAGCCGGTGTCTAGATTATATGCCCTTGTTGGTAGACAGACCCAACCCTAAAAGTGTGATGCTAAAAGAGAGGTGGGAGAAGGATCTGGGAGTGGACATAACGAAAAAAGAATGGGAGAGGATACTGATGTACCCCTGAGAAGTCTCAAGGAACTTCAGATTTCGGCTGATCCAGCTGAATGTATTATACCGCACCTACATGATGCCACACAGGATAGTTAAATTCAACAACGACACTCGGCCACGGTGTCCCTGGTGCGGGCAAGGGGAAGCAGGACTGATACACATGTTCTGGGGATATGTCCAGGTACAGCGGTTCTGGGCACAGATAGAACAGGCCTGTATGAAAGCTGGGATAGTACGGTACGGTTGGACCCAGAAGGAATGCTTACTGGGCGCATACCCTCGAATCAGTAAATTTAAATATGTGGTCAAAGTTATGGACATGGTGTGCATACTGGCCAAAAGAACTAGCAATGGCTAGGAAATCAGCTAGAGGCCCGAGGTATGTACGCTGGTACAAGGAACTGGAGCGCTGGGCAGAGGCAGAAACCAAGGTGTAGGGTGCGGGGGTAGCCAGATCAGAGACAAATGTGTGTGACACTTATGATGCCTGGAAAACATTCATATGGGAAATGTTCCACCCATCCGATGATAAACCCCTGTGAACACCTACAAGCTTTTCGGGAACAGCTAACCATGATGAAAGCAGCACACAGCTGGTGCTGACCCAGTGGATACCCCCTGATAGAAATCGGCAACTGCCTTGCATAATACCCCGCTCACCTGTAGAAGGTCAATAATGTCTGCAAACATATGCACTGTCAACTGAAGAAGTTTCCTGTTTGTTGCTGTGTTATTCTGTTGTTTTTAACAAGTCATTAACTGTACATTGGAATAAGAAGCAAATATGATATATTTGATAAACACGCAAATGTACTTATATAAATGCTAATAAAAACATTTTAAAATAAATCATTTCTTTTGGAAGACTAAGGTGAGATGTTCAAATGAGATCTGGCCTCAGAGCTCTGCATGTACTGTCTAACACGGCCTGTTTTTCAGCAGCAGTTCCTATGGGATAGCTTTCTGGCCCAGGGCCATGTGTGTACGCTGCCCAATAGTAGTTAATGGGGACTGAAGAACTTGAAATAGCCCAGTCACAACCATGGTAACTTCCAAATATAATTATATAAATACAATTAACACACTAAATATATTTTTCTTTCATTTTCAGAAAACATAGAAGAGCCTTATCTCTTCAACAAGAATATGAAATCCATTATTGGAGGGCTGCGTAAGTACCATTTCCTTAAGTAAAACGCAAGTCATGTTTGTACTTCATTTGGCCTGGCATTTTTGTCTCCTTTGAATTCTCCATAGGAAAACATATGATTGCATGATCCCCAAGTACTTAAATTTACAAACTGTGCATGAAGTTGATACCTGGGGAACCAAAGTAAAGTGTATATGGAATACTAAAAGGTGCCATTACAGTTTACATTTTTTATCCAGAGTGCTTTATTAATGCATACATAGTACAGCCTGGTTCATGCCACCTGCTCCTCCAAGCACAATCAACATTTACTAGATGCACCATTGAGTCCAATGTCAGAACTAACCCTGTCCAGTTTAAAGAGAGTGCCCAACCTGACACATCCAGAAGTACAATAAACAAACAGGGGGACTGGAAATGTGTATCATACCCTGTACATAATCCCAAACGTTTTCACACAATCACAGTACAGGTTCAGTTAACTGGTTATACTCCTACATCCCATCCCCTTTCCTCCATACTTATGGGGCATCTCTCCGTCCTGTGGGAAGGGACGGGAGCACTTTGTAAAAAGCATCCAAACATTTTTTTCAAAAATGTGTCCTTCCTCTCTTTCTTGCACGGGGCCCGGCACGTGGCCATAACCCCGCCCACCTTGGCTCCGCCCCTCGCATCGCCCATCAGTCCTTTTGTCCGCTCGTTTGGGACTGGACGCACTTGCATCCTCGGAAGATTTTCTTCCCTTTTTTCCTCTCTGGCTCTCGCTAGCGATCATATTCTAGCCTGTCTATGTCGTTCAAACTAGAATTTCCAAATTGTTCATCGTGTCACCGACGCTTCGCGAGGGCAGATCCCCATCCTCTTTGTTTAGAGTGTTTGGGTCCAGATCACCGTTGGGACTCCTTTTTTTACTGAGACTCCCTTTATGTCCGGGCACTTCAACGTCGGTTGGAGCGGTGGTAGGAGGTGTTCCGACAAACTCCTCCTTCGCATTTTCAGGCGTTCATCGACAAAAAGAAGAAACGCCTGGTAAGTTCTTTACTTTTCAGAGCACCCCGGCTGGGGGATACCTTTCCAGGTTCCTCGCGTGCCGGGAGGAGCATTGATCGCTCTGTCACCGGGGATTGCCCTGAGGTGCCCTTTGGGCCTAATAATTGTACCAGAGTTTTCTCCGAGGGTCTCCGTAAGGGGCCTGTGGATACCGGGGCACGCTCCGAGGCCCCTCCTGTGGGGGCTATTTGTAGACCCAGTTCTACTGAGTCGTGGGGTACCGGAGCTCCCTCTGAGGCCTCTCTATCGGCTTCCCTCAAGAATAAGACCGGGGTGCGCCCCAAGGCCTTGGTTGGGCTTGGTGTCACCAAACGGATGTTCGAGGCCCGCGCGGATAAGGCTGTTACCGGACCTGGGTCCGAGGTCCCTCGTACAGAGGCTATAGCTACCAACATTTCTGAGAGGCCTGACAAGGCCTTATCGGGGAAGGCTGTTTCTCACCGTTCCCTCTCTTGCGGCGACACCAGATCTGTAGAGGGGGCAAAGAAGGAAAGTTCTTCTTTTACCGGCAGTGCCGAGGTCCTTCCTGGGAAGGCTAATTTGGCGGTTGCTATGTCGCAGAAACATTCCAGGCCTCATAGTACCGGCTCTGCCGAGGTTCCTTATGTTAAGGCTAAAATTAAGACCCCTGATCCATCGACGGGGACCCCTGCCTCACTTCCTCACATGCCGCAGTTCCCCTCAGGCGATGACAAAAAGGCGCCCATTCCCGCCACGACCGCGGTGGCCATTTTGGGTGCTACCCCTACAACTACGCCATCGGCCTCAGGTGTAGGGCTTGGTTCCGTGGTTGAACATAGAGTTCCTTGTGCGCATCCTTATTGGCCAGTTTATAATTGGAACGCCCAGATGCCCCTTCCGCACAAAGTTTTGTTGCCTGCGGGGTCGGCACCTTTGATTTATGTGGATACGTCGGTGGCGGGGCCGGTGTGGCACCCTTTCCCGTTACATCCCTGGAATTATCCTCATGAGAGGCCTCCTCAGGTTCCAAAGCAGGCCCCGGAGGACGCCTTTTTCAGTAAATTTCTAACGCTCATGCGTACCGACCCCATGAGGGAATATTTCAAAGGGATTTTTAGGGAGATATGTCCGCCCGCGCCTCCGGCTCCACCCGTTCCTCCGGTGGTTCCGCCGGTGCCTCCCTTGCTTACAGTGCCTTCCCTGACTCTTCCGCCTTTGCCCCCATTGTGCCCCATGGACAAGGCAGCGCTCGACACGGCTCAGCAGGATCCTGACCTGTCGGATGACGCGCAAGGCGATCAGGACAACTAGGTCCTGCCCCGCTCTATTAGAGCTTTTCATGACCGGGTACTGGACATGATGTGCTCCTTAGATGTTCCGGTGCCTGAAGCACCCGCTCCGAAGGAGGGCGTGCTTTCTGGAGCGTTCCCCCTGTCTCCTTTGGAGCGTACCGGCCTGTTCCTGCAGAAGGACGTTCAGGCCGAGGTCCGCAGGGTCTGGGAAAAGCCACACTCTGGACTTTTCGTCAATAAGAAAATTGACGCGCGATACAGGCTGCATTCTTCGGAAGAGGTGGCCCTGTCGTCTTGTCCGCCCCCCCTCCTCCACAGTGGTGGCTGCGGCCACTTTGCAGTCCAGGCCTGCAGCATCCTCTTCCACGACGGCTACTCAGGTTCTGGGAAAGGAGGATAAGCTCCTTGACTCCCTTAGGAGAACATTTTTTCGCCAACTCGGCCTTGCAGCTCAGGCAGGCCAATGCTGAACTGGTGTTAGCGGGGGCTAATATGCGGATGTGGAAAGGTCTGTCAGAGTTTGAGGAGTTCATCCCGGTCGAGAAGCTGGAAGACTTTAAGGTGGGATTATCCGACGCCAGGGTCTTGGCCCAGGATCGCCTGGAGGCTGCGGCTCATCACGTAGACACCTTGGGGCCTTATGCTGGGGGTTGATACCTCACGGCAGCCTTGGCTGCATGGCACTAAATTCTCCAAAGACGTGCAGGACAAGGTGTTGGACCTTCCGTTCGATGGTAAGGAGCTCTTTCATTCTACAACAGATGTAGAGCGCACCAAGATGAAGGATAGCACTCAGACAGCTAAGTCCTTGTCGGTCCTTGTTAAGACCCCTTTCAAAACCCAGAGACCGTTGTCGCAAAGCCGACCCTCCTCTGGCTTTAGGGTCTTCCTTGACTGGAAATCTTGCAGAGTGGATACCCCTTCGGGGAATAACTACCGTAGGCAACAACGGACTCGGTTTTTCTCCTGCTCCTCAGCCTCCTCCTCAGGTTCAGGTGGCAACACCACCGAAAAACCTACAAAATGAGGGTTCTCCGCGCTCGCACAAGACCCCGGTGGGAGGATGCATTGCGTCTCATTGGGAGGCGTGGCAGACCATCACCGAAGACAGATGGGTCTTGTCAGTCGCTCGGGCGGGCTTCCGCTTACCCCTGTCCCCTACCCCACCCTTCAACCCTCCTTTTCAGCTGTCGGGCTCGCCCTCCCTCAAAGCCGAGGTTCAGAAACCTCTGGACCTCAGAGCTGTGGAACCCGTTCCCCTCGGGGAACGAGGGGAGGGCTTCTACTCCCGGCTGTTTACGGTGCCCAAACCCAACCAGGCTGGCCTGCGCACCATCCTAGACCTTTCCCAGTTCAATCTTTTCCTACCACAAGAGAAATTGAAGATGATCACGCTCAGCCAGATACGGTCCTCTTTGCAGATGGGCGATTGGCTCAGTGTGGTGGATCTTCAGGATGCGTACATGCATATTCTGATTTGGAATCCACACAGGAGATATCTCCGTTTCTCTTTGGGAGAGGAGCACTTCCAGTTTCGAGTGCTTCCTTTTGGCCTCAGCTCGGTGCCGCGTGTCTTCACGAAGATGATGTCGGAGATTGCAGCCTATCTTCATCTGCAGGGTATCCATGTGTATCCGTATTTGAACGACTGGCTCTTACGCAGCCCTTGTCCGTTGAAAGCAGCGGGCAATCTTCAGTCTCTCCTTCAGCTCCTGTTCCATCTTGGGCTGTCGGTGAACTGGCGGAAATCTTCCATGACAGTCTCGCAGGACTTGATTTTCCTGGGTTTTTGCTGGAACACGATCGACTGCAGAGTGTACCTGACCGGGGACAGGATGGCAGATCTGTTAGCCACGTGTCAGATGTTTGTGCAGTCGGAGAGCATGTCGGCGTGGTGGTTCCAGAGGCTTCTGGGCCTCATGGCCTTGTGCGTGTTGGCTCTTCCTCTTGCTCGTCTCAAGATGAGGCGGACCCAGATGGCTCTTCGGAGTTCTTGGCGTCAGGCTGTGGACCCAGATTCCAAGCTGATAATGATTCCGGCTTCCATGAGAGTGGACCTGGAATGGTGGTCATCTCTCAGCAACCTGTCGGTGGGTGCGGGGTTTCAGGACCCAGCCCCTACGGTGACGATCACAACGGACTCCTCCCTCCAGGGGTGGGGTGCGACGTTAGATCCTCTTCAGGTCTCGGATCTCTGGTCGCCTCAGGACAAGCTCCTCCACATAAATCATTTAGAGCTTCTGGCGATCTTCCTAGCGCTCAGGGCGTTCAGACCGATCATAGCCAACATGGTGCTCCACATACGCACGGACAATGTGGTGTCGATGTATTACATCAACAAGCATGGGGGAACCAAGTCTCCCCCTCTCGTGGACCTGTCCATCCAGATTTGGGAGTGGGCTGTGCTTCATGGTGTTTGGCTGCTTGCAGTGCACATCCCGAGCCAGCTGAATGTCACAGCGGATGCCCTCAGCCGGTGGACAGTGGTCAGCTACGAGTGGGAGCTGAAGGCAGAGGTTCTCTCATGGATTTTCTTGCGTTGGGGCACACCGTAGGTGGACCTCTTCGCTACGGCGGTAAACAAGAAGCTTCCTCAGTATGCCTCCAGAGGGGGGCTGTGAGCCTCCTCTCTGGGGGATGCTCTCGAGATTCCATTGCACAACATGAGAGCTTACGCCTTCCCGCCTCTGCTTCTAGTCCATCGAGCAATTTGGAAGCTGAAGAACTTGGTGAACTGTTCCCTTCTACTCCTAGCCCCGTGGTGGCCGGCCAGGTTTTGGTTCTCAGAACTTCAACACCTGTCGGTGTATCCGCCGATCAGGTTACCAGTGACCCCTGATCTTCTTCATCACAGGGAACAGCAGATGTGGCACCCCTCCCCACAATCGCTCAGCATGGTGGCATGGTGCCTGAGTTCAAGTCTTTAGAACATCTTAACCTGTCTGCGGATAACATGCGTATTATCCAGGCAGCCAGGAAACCCTCGACTAGATCCCAGTACAGAAGTAAATGGCTCAGGTTCTGTCATTGGTGTTTGGAAAAACAGTTGGACCCAAGGGGGGCTACGATTGTCACAGTGCTGTCCTTCGTATCCTTCCTAGCAGAGTCGGGTGTTCATGTTCTGTCATGCAGAACTTACCTTTCAGCGGTCTCCGCTTATCTTTCTATGGACCATTGTTCTTACTCTCTGTGTAATCCAGTGGTTAAGAGGCATTTTGCAGGCTTGACACGCCTCTACCCTCCAATTCGTTGTCCGCATCCGCTGTGGGATCTAAATGTAGTGCTGACAGCGTTGTCCCATAAGCCTTTTGAACCAATGGCCACGGTGGACCTCAAGTACCTATCTTAGAAAGTGTCCTTTTTGGTCGCTGTTATGTGAGCGAGGCAGGTGAGTGAGCTCCAGGCCTTGTCAGTGGGGCATCCCCTTTTGGTCTTTCACAAGGATAAGGTAGTCCTGCGGACGAATCCTGCTTTCCTGCCGAAGGTGGTAACTGAATTCCAGCTGAATCAGTCGATCTCCCTGCCGGTCTTTTTTTCGAACCCTACCTCAGAGGCAGAAAGGGTTCTGCATTGTCTCGATGTCAGAAGGGCTCTTAAGTTCTATCTGAATAGAACTTCCGAGCTTAGGAGTTCTTCTCAACTGTTTGTGACCTTTGGTAACCCTCACGGTAAGCAGGCGTCTAAGTCATGGGTGCACAACATACGGCCCGCGGGCCAGTTGCGGCCCGCCATGTTCTTTTGTCCGGCCCGCGAGGCACAAACACTTTCCTAATGGAGGGCGGCCCGCAAGCAGCATCGGCTGCCCTCCATTAGGAAGCCTTTGTTGTCTTCCGGGCCGGACAAAACACTGGCCCTCATTGGCTCAGCACACACGCACCACGTCGCTCCTTCGAGCCACGTAGTGCGTGTGTGCTGCACCAATGAAGTGCCAGCTCTACGGCTGGCGTGGTCTATAAGGCTTGATGCCGGAAGGCATTTCAGCCTTGGACCACACCAGCCATAGTACGATTCCAGCGACTTCCAGCTTACCTGCCTTCCAGCACATCTCCGGTAAGTGGTCTGTTTGTGTTTGGGTGTCTGGTCTGTTTTGCTGTATGTTTGTGTGTGTATGTTGAGATGCGGGGGTGGGGGGGTGTCGGATGTGTATGAATGTTTGGATTCAAATGTTTTTTGTGTGTATGTTGAGATGCGGGGGTGAGGGGGGTGTCGGATGTGTATGAATGTTTGGATTTGAATGTTTTTTGTGTGTATGTTGAGATGCGGGGGTGGGGGGGGCGGATGTGTATGAATGTTTGGATTTGAATGTTTTTTGTGTGTATGTTGAGATGCGGGGATGGGGGTGTGTGGGGGGTGTCGGATGTGTATGAGTGTTTGGATTTGAATGTTTTTGTGTGTATGTTGAGATGCGGGGGTGGGGGGTGTCGGTGTGCATGAATGTTTGTTTTGGAGTGTAAGTGCGGTGTATGTTGAGATGCAGGGTCTGAATGTGTGCATGCTTGCTAGTTTATATGCTGATTTGGGGGGTGGGGGTGCTGGTCTGTATGGGTGCATGTTTGAGAGTGTGCTGAGTTGGGGGGTGGGGAATCGGGTCTGTATGGGTGCATGTTTGTGTGTGTGCTGAGGTGGGGGGTTCGGGTCTGTATCGGTGCAAGCCTGAGAGTGTGTGCTGAGTTGGTGGGGTGGGGGTTCAGGTCTGTATGGGTGCATGTTTGTGTGTGTGCTGAGTTGGGGGGTGGGGGGTTTGGGTCTGTATGGGTGCTTGTTTGAGAGTGTGCTGATTTGGGGGGTGGGGGGTTCGGGTCTGTATGGGTGCCATGGGGCATAGTGTTTGGTTGAGGGGTGGGGGCCATAGGGCATAGTGTTTGGTTGGGAGGTGAGGGGGCCATGGGGCATAGTGTTTGGTTGGGGGTGGGGGCAATGGGGCATAGTGTTTGGATGGGTGTTGGGGGTGGGGGCCATGGGGCATAGTGTTTGGTTGAGGGGTGGGGCCATGGGGCATAGTGTTTGGTTGGGGGTGAAGGGGCCATGGGGCATAGTGTTTGGTTGAGTGGTAGGGGCCATGGGGCATAGTGTTTGGTTGGGATGAGGGACATGGGGCATAGCGTTTGCTTGAGGGGTAGGGGCCATGGGGCATAGTGTTTGGTTGGGGGTGAGGGGGCTATGGGGCATAGTGTTTGGTTGGGGGTTGAGGGAGCCATGGGGCATAGTGTTTGGTTGGAGGTGAGGGGGCCATGGGCATAGTATTTGGTTGGGGGTTGAGGGAGCCATGGGGCATAGTGTTTGGTTGGAGGTGAGGGGGCCATGGGGCATAGTATTTGGTTGGGGGTGGGAGCCATGGGGCATAGTGTTTGGTTGGGGGCGAGGGGGCCATGGGGCATACTGTTTGGTGGGGGGTGAAGGGGCCATGGGGCATAGTGTTTGGTTGGGGGTGGGAGCCATGGGGCATAGTGTTTGGTTGGGAGTGAGGGATCCATGGGGCATAGTGTTTGGTTGGGGTGAGGGGGCCATGGGGCATAGTGTTTGGTTGGGGGTGAGGGGGCCATGGGGCATAGTGTTTGGTTGGGGGTGAGGGAGCCATGGGGCATAGTGTTTGGTTGGGGGTGAGGGGTCCATGGGGCATAGTGTTTGGTGGGGGGTGAGGGGGCCATGGGGCATAGTGTTTGGTTGGGGGTGGGAGCCATGGGGCATAGTGTTTGGTTGGGAGTGAGGGAGCCATGGGGCATAGTGTTTGGTTGGGGGTGAGGGGGCCATGGGGCATAGTGTTTGGTTGGGGGTGAGGGGTCCATGGGGCATAGTGTTTGGTTGGGGGTGAGGGTGCCATGGGGCATAGTGTTTGGTTGGGGGTACGGGACATGGGGCATAGTGTTTGGTTGAGGGGTGGGGGCCATGGGGCATAGTGTTTGGTTGGGGGTGAGGGACATGGGGCATAGTGTTTGGCTGGGGGTTGAGGGAGCCATGGGGCATAGTGTTTGGTTGGGGGTGAGGTGGCCATGGGGCATAGTGTTTGGTTGGGTGAGGGGGCCATGGGGCATAGTGTTTGGTTGAGGGGTGGGGCCATGGGGCATAGTGTTTGGTTGGGGGTGAGGGGGCCATGGGGCATAGTGTTTGGATGGGTGTTGGGGGTGGGGGCCATGGGGCATAGTGTTTGGTTGAGTGGTGGGGCCATGGGGCATAGTGTTTGGTTGGGGGTGAGGGGGCCATGGGGCATAGTGTTTGGTTGAGGGGTGGGGGCCATAGGGCATAGTGTTTGGTTGGGAGGTGAGGGGGCCATGGGGCATAGTGTTTGGTTGGGGGTGGGGGCCATGGGGCATAGTGTTTGGTTGAGGGGTGGGGCCATGGGGCATAGTGTTTGGCTGGGGTGAGGGGGCCATGGGGCATAGTGTTTGGTTGAGGGGTAGGGGCCATGGGGCATAGTGTTTGGTTGGGATGAGGGACATGGGGCATAGCGTTTGCTTGTGGGGTCGGGGCCATGGGGCATAGTGTTTGGTTGGGGGTGAGGGGGCTATGGGGCATAGTGTTTGGTTGGGGATTGAGGGAGCCATGGGGCATAGTGTTTGGTTGGAGGTGAGGGGGCCATGGGCATAGTATTTGGTTGGGGGTTGAGGGAGCCATGGGGCATAGTGTTTGGTTGGAGGTGAGGGGGCCATGGGACATAGTATTTGGTTGGGGGTGGGAGCCATGGGGCATAGTGTTTGGTTGGGCGTGAGGGGGCCATGGGGCATAGTGTTTGGTTGGGGGTGAGAGGGCCATGGGGCATACTGTTTGGTGGGGGGTGAAGGGGCCATGGGGCATAGTGTTTGGTTGGGGGTGGTAGCCATGGGGCATAGTGTTTGGTTGGGAGTGAGGGAGCCATGGGGCATAGTGTTTGGTTGGGGGTGAGGGGGCCATGGGGCATAGTGTTTGGTTGGGGGTGAGGGGGCCATGGGGCATAGTGTTTGGTTGGGGGTGGGGGCCATGGGGCATAGTGTTTGGTTGGGGGTGAGGGGGCCATGGGGCATAGTGTTTGGTGGGGGGTGAGGGGGCCATGGGGCATAGTGTTTGGTTGGGGGTGGGAGCCATGGGGCATGGTGTTTGGTTGGGAGTGAGGAAGCCATGGGGCATAGTGTTTGGTTGGGGTGAGGGGGCCATGGGGCATAGTGTTTGGTTGGGGGTGAGGGGGCTATGGGGCATAGTGTTTGGTTGGGGGTTGAGGGAGCCATGGGGCATAGTGTTTGGTTGGAGGTGAGGGGGCCATGGGCATAGTATTTGGTTGGGGGTTGAGGGAGCCATGGGGCATAGTGTTTGGTTGGAGGTGAGGGGGCCATGGGACATAGTATTTGGTTGGGGGTGGGAGCCATGGGGCATAGTGTTTGGTTGGGCGTGAGGGGGCCATGGGGCATAGTGTTTGGTTGGGGGTGAGAGGGCCATGGGGCATACTGTTTGGTGGGGGGTGAAGGGGCCATGGGGCATAGTGTTTGGTTGGGGGTGGTAGCCATGGGGCATAGTGTTTGGTTGGGAGTGAGGGAGCCATGGGGCATAGTGTTTGGTTGGGGGTGAGGGGGCCATGGGGCATAGTGTTTGGTTGGGGGTGAGGGGGCCATGGGGCATAGTGTTTGGTTGGGGGTGAGGGAGCCATGGGGCATAGTGTTTGGTTGGGGGTGAGGGGGCCATGGGGCATAGTGTTTGGTGGGGGGTGAGGGGGCCATGGGGCATAGTGTTTGGTTGGGGGTGGGAGCCATGGGGCATGGTGTTTGGTTGGGAGTGAGGAAGCCATGGGGCATAGTGTTTGGTTGGGGTGAGGGGGCCATGGGGCATAGTGTTTGGTTGGGGGTGAGGGGGCCATGGGGCATAGTGTTTGGTTGGGGGTGAGGGTGCCATGGGGCATAGTGTTTGGTTGGGGGTACGGGACATGGGGCATAGTGTTTGGTTGAGGGGTGGGGGCCATGGGGCATAGTGTTTGGTTGGGGGTGAGGGGGCCATGGGGCATAGTGTTTGGTTGGGGGTGAGGGTGCCATGGGGCATAGTGTTTGGTTGGGGGTACGGGACATGGGGCATAGTGTTTGGTTGAGGGGTGGGGGCCATGGGGCATAGTGTTTGGTTGGGGGTGAGGTGGCCATGGGGCATAGTGTTTGGTTGGGGGTGAGGGGACTATGGGGCATAGTGTTTGGCTGGGGGTTGAGGGAGCCAATGGGCATAGTGTTTGGTTGGGGGTGGGAGCCATGAGGCAAAGTGTTTGGTTGAGGGTGGTGCGGGGGCCATGGGTCATAGTGTTTGGTTGGGGGTGGTAGCCATGAGGCATAGTGTTTGGTTGGGGGTGGTGAGGGGGCCATGGGGCAAAGTGTTTGGTTGGGGGTGGGAGCCATGGGGCATAGTGTTGCACTCCAAGAGTGAACCCAATAATAAAGCTAAAACAGGCACAGTTAGGAGATGTACATCCTTTGCTTTTTGAGGAAACCTGACTCAACGAAGGCCATACTCCTCTTGGGCAACCCAAAAAGCAAAGTATAGCAGTCCAAAATAACGGAATGTCCAATCTAGGGTCAATAAAATGTATATAAGTTAATTAAACAGACGAGATACAATAACTAAATAGAAATAAATTATAACAATTGAAAATGTGTAGTACAAAATGTAAGTTTGAAATGCAAATAAAAATCGTTACCCCTCAAAAACATATTCTTTTTCCATGTGTTTAATACAAATTGGGGGTTTAAAAAGCCTCCTGCCACGCCCCGCATACCGCCCCGCCCACATTTACTTTTCGGCCCACTATAGTCCTCATGTAAGGTACTTTCGGCCCTCTGTCAAAATCAGTTGTGCACCCCTGGTCTAAGGCGACTATTTCTCGGTGGATCAACGCCTGCATTACGGAGTCTTTCACCGTCCAAGGGCTGAAACCTCCTAAGGGTATTCATGCACACCTGGTGCGGGGCAAGGCAGCCCCGGTTGCTTTTCAGAAATATGTCCCCTGGGAATCCATCGCTAGGGCAGCTACTTGCTTGGGCTTCCCCATCTGCTTTTTGTAAGCATTATTGTCTTGACACGAGCTGAAGAGCTGATGCTCAGTTTGGTCAGGCTGTGCTGAAGAACCTTTTTCAGTAAGGGGTATTTCCATCCACCTGTAGTTCCTGTTAGGAGTGCTTGAGATTCCCATAAGTATGGAGGAAAGGGGACGGGACGTAGGAGTATTACCAGGTTACTCACCGTAGTGACCACCTTACTCCTAGTCCATAGTCCCCTTTCCGCCATACGCCTGCCCGCCGTCCCCTCTAATAAGGTTCCTCTGTTATTGCTAATAGGTCTCTGACCTGGCGATAGAAAAGGACTGATGGGCGATGCGCGGGGCAGAGGCAAGGTGGGCAGGATTACGGCCGCGTACCGGGCCCCGCGCAAGAAAGAGAGGAAGGACACATTTTTGAAAAACATTTTTTGGATGCTTGTTACAAAGTGCTCCGGTCCAGTCCCACAGGACGGAGAGATGTCCCATAAGTACGGAGGAAAGGGGACTATGGAGTAGGAGAAAGGTGGTCACTACGGTGAGTAACCTGGTTATTATTTAGCATGAATTTGCATTCAAACTAAATGGCCCTCCAACCGTACTATCTGGACCCTCAGCGTGGTGGATGTCCCTAAGTGCTGGTGGTAAGCCACCTAGCTAAGGTGAGGTGACAGAGAGAGAGACTGACCTTATTGCTAGACAGTAGTTTAAAAGGAACAAAGAGACATGTTGTGCTGTGTCCAATGCACTGAGTTCTATCAGGAACCTTGATTACTTTAATTGTCCTGCTTTTTTGAACTACAAAATCTTTAAAAACATAGGGCCTCATTACGAGTAGTGCGGTAAAAACGGGGTCATTACCGGCATGGAGGTACGAGTGGGTCCGTGCTCGTATGACGCCGCTAATAGCGGGTGATTACGAGTGTGCGAGCACACGTGAACCCCCATGCTGGTAATGGCCATACCGGCATGCCGCTAAAGGCCCTCCAACCTCCAGATAGCGCTATCACGGGACCCGCCGATACCGCCACCGCCTAGGAAGAACCCCTTATTACCGACCCGGTGCATAACAACATGCTAATATCGGGCTCGTAATACTGGACCCGGAAGTAACGTCATCGCGTCGGAACGGGAAATGCGCCGGCAGCCATCTTTAAAAACACAATCCATTGCAATCCTCCCAAACCACCAGTTGTTTCCAGGAGAGCTCAGTGGCAATACATTTGTTATGTCTAAGGCAACCCGGAAGACCACCCCCTGCCTGCGGAAACAGCGCTTTTCAGATGCTGAGTTAAACATGCTTGCGGACACCCTTGCTGCACATTCTGATGTCATCAAATCCCAGAACCTGAAGCGAGAGATGCAGCACCGCAAGAAGGAGATCTGGCAGGAGGTAGCCCGCAAGGTCTCCGGTGTCGGAACCTGCCCACAGACTGTTCGGGATTGCAAGAAGAGGTGGGATGACCTCCGCCTGAGGGTCCGTAACATCCTTGCAAGCAACAGGAGGGAGGCCATGTCCACAGGCGGGGGGTCCCCACTCTCCTGCCAAACTGACCACCTGGGAGGAGACGGCAAGCTCCTTCATCAGTCCAGAGTCCATCGAGGGATTTGGGGACATGGAGACGGGTGCGGCAACATCACCAGAAGGAGGTGAGTGACCCTGCAGATCCCAATAGGGGAAACCATGACGTAGCACAAGTGATGTGGAAAAGAGTCTAGGCAAGGCATGTCCCAACACCCACATGAACATATCCAAGTCCAGATGCAGGGCCAAACCCTGCCGCACAGAAATGCATGTAGAGTGCCAATCCCTTTACTAACACACGACCAACACACATGGACTGTGCCCATGTAATACATCACACAAACCCCAATACAACGGCATGCCACCTGCCATGCAGCAAATGCCAAAATGCCCCCTCGAACTACCCTGTGTGACAGACTTGTAAGACATGAATGCATGATTAAATAAATAATGAACAGCACCGTAGTATGCAACTGGCATGTAACACCATCACTGATGCCCTGCATCTCTTCTATCCCCCCCTCCCAGGCACCGATGGAGAAGATGTCAGCCAAGATACCACCACGAGGGCATCCACATCCCGCCCACAGAAAAGGGCTACCAACACCACCACCTCAGGGGCAGACACAGTCGAGACCCAGCTGACAACACCTACAGCCAGTGTGCCTGACACTGTAGAGACCCAGCTGCCCACACCCACACCAGTGGAATGGGAGTCCCTAGAAGCACTGGCCACCACCGAAGATGACTTTGAGGGGTTTGTGGACCAGGAAGGAATCACAAAAGTGACATGTCCACCCACCTCAGGCCCCGTGTCCACCCCCGGCTCGAACTCAGCCCTCACCCACCTACAGCAGTGCTAATCCCTGCCTGCATGATTCGGACCTGAGCCCCTTCGACAAGGACAGCACTGAAGATGCAGGCCCCGTGACAGCACCCACCCACCACTCCTGCTCCCATCAACACTGGTGGAGGCCCGACAGGAGTCGATGTTGGAGCTCCTGCGGCAATACATAGCTGATGGCGACGACACCAGGCGGAGATAGCCACAGCCATAGCGGGGACCACAGCCGCCATTACAGCCAACACAGCCGCAGTGAATGCCTCAGCAGTACTGATGAGAGACTGTCTGGGGACCATAACACAGGTACTAACATCCATCCTGCTGCACATGCAGCGGCCACGTATGCGCCCATGCCGGTATGAGAGGGCACGGTACCGACGGTGCCGGTATTGGTGGGTTGTCGGGTCATAATGACCCGGACCCGTTAACGATGCCGCTATTACCTTTCCGCCTTCCTTTTTTCATTACCTCCATTCTCGTAATGAGGCCCATAGACTCATAAAAGTGTGAGTAGAATGTGTGCACATATTTTTTATAGGGTGTGCCATTATTACTGGGAGATCACTCAATGGTGTTGGCCGACTGGTTTCAGTTTTTCATATAAGTGTGACCACTTTCTTCAGGACCTCAGATGCTTCAGAGAGCACCAGTACATCTGCTTATGGATTGCTTGCAACTTGGACAAGGAATGTCTCTGCGCCTGTCGGGAAACGGGAGGAGAGGGAGGACACAAAATGTTTTATTTATTTAATGGCATCCAAATCATGTATTCTCTGTGAAATGTAATTATGAATTTTAAATATCAGCCCCCAGAATAAATTTTCTTACCCAAGTATGGGCTACAGGCAGTACCCACTCCAAATGCATCAAGACTCCGTAGACACAATCAGACAAATGATAATGTGTCATGGTGTGTAAGAGTGGAGGGTTAAAAATAATTGCTTTCCTTTTGTATAATTTTGCAGTGTCTCATACCTTTTGGCAGTTTCACAGCTGGGTCATTACATCTAGTGCCCGCTGTGGACTGACGCCTGCATCTTTCTGCTTACCTTAACAGCAAAGACTTGGGTGAAGAACGCTGCATGGCTGGAAAACAGTGTGAGTGGCATTGCCCCACCTTGCTGTCATGAGCATTCATGGCCTGGCTTTGTGGTGCGCATGTGCGCATCGGAGCCACTGGTCCCATAATCTCGTATATACTTAATCTGGGAGTGTGTTTCTGGTATGGTGACAGATTGTCTACAACTGGTGTTGTGTTCTTATTCATTCATTATAAAGATATATTCTGTTATTATCTTGCCGTATTATGCATCTTGGATACATTTTTTTAATAAATGCATTTTTATTAAATCCAACTATTGAGTTACACGCAACAATTCGAGTTTCAGGCCTAGTTCTCTTAGTAGAATGAACACTGATAACAATGAGGTTTATGGTTTTTGCAGTGTTGCATTATATTTGTGGCATGTCCGTTTTTGTGCTCCTTCACATATTATATATGAGCCCAGGATTGTCGAAATCCCATTTACTAATGCTCATCCATAAATTGTGTTCACAGTGCTGTGATAGCAAAAACGAGGTGCCCGTTCCTATGGCAACCGTGCATGGCCAATGGCAAACAAACGTGTGAATGTAAGATAGCCTATGCAGGCGTCTCCCGCTGGCGATATGGATTTTATTGTTTCGTTATTGCCTGCAGTTGGTATACATTCTGGTGTATCCTACAGATATCTATCTATATGCCACACCTCTACTGCTCATGGGTTGTTGCAGCTAAAACAGGGTATGTCAGCACGGCATGCCCAAACGTGGACTTTGTGATCAGTCAGGTACTACCACCAATGGGAGCAGCCCTGCCCCAACTGCAAGGTTATGCCCCCTATGCATGGAAACACAAGCAACCCCAGACGTGTTTCGGCGTTGTTTCCATCCATCACTTCTTTGGTTGTAGTTTGTCTCCCTATGTAAGAGAGGGTATGCCCAGACGTGGGTCCCTTGCTCGCTTCGCCATAGGGAACCAAGCTGCACCTCATTGAGGAGGCCCAACAAGGCTGAAAAATGGGGTTGCTTGTGTTTCCATGCAGAGGGGACCCCACCTAGCAGTTCGAGCAGGGTTGTTCCCATTGGTGGCAGTACCTGACTGATTTTCATATGGCTTGACTCCTTTTGCAATGGCGCAGACAAGCTAAAAAACGGTGGAGTGGATGGTTGCCCAGAGCAATGCCAGTGGTTCCGATTAATTGGAAACCTTTCACCCATCACTCTTTCGGTTTTAGAGTAGGCAAATCCTACAGCAACCTTAAAAAAGCCACATAGATCCAACCTACGCTCACAAATCATTTCACATTATACTCCGCTATGAACCCCCAGCCCTTAATGCACTGTCATTGCAAATTTTGGGCAAGCACTAGATAGCATAGATTGGAAATTCCAGTTCATTAAGTTGATCAGTCATGTACAAACTCCCCCATACACCATTGTGTCAACAGCCAACTTTAATTCTGACATATGTGTACACCAGCGCAGATCTGCACTTGATACAACGTTTCAAGCTCACGGGTTTCCAACCTCAGGGTTTTCTATGTCTGAATCAGAGTTATTCACCGTCTCTTTGCAAAGCGTTCTTTAGACGAAAGTGCAATGTTCCACATTTGCAGTGTGCCAGCATTTCTTATTTATTTAGATGGATTTAAATGCTTACCACGAGCTGAAGAAACAAGAGACCAAAGTCCTGCGAAAGCAGAACTAGACAAGGGTAGGTAGCGGAGAGCAGAATCTAAGATGAGGTACATCCCAGATCAAGGATTGGTCAATGCCCCTAAGCCCAAAGCGAGGCCACGTGTACCCGGGAGCAGCAGAAAACAATCCCAACCCTATAGCCCAAATCAAGTTGCAGGTGTAGACACTCACCAAAAGCCCAACCCAGGAGCAGGAGGCTGTACAGTCGAGGAGGAGGTGGTAACAGTGGAGGAGGAAGTGATAACACGAGAGGAGGAGGTGGTAACAGCAGAGCAGGCACGGATAGTAGAAAGGGAGGACGTGTTAGCAGCAGGCAGTGAGAGGAAGAAGGAGGAAGACAACCCCAAAGTTAGACGGAAAAGGATTTGGCCAGCAGGTGAGGTCAGCCCTATGGAGGACCGAAAACTGGGAGGAGGAACAAGCCCCAGACAAGTAGGCCAGAGGAGGTACAGTAAGGGGAACTGTCGGTGGGAGGCCCTGAGGGTTATGGAAGGAGGGAGACCGTTCCTGGGGAGAGTTGGTTTGATTTCTTTAGTATTCTGTTGTGGCATTACTTTTTTCATTTTTCTTCATGTAAATTAATTCAGTGAACTACAATTCCTTTGTCCAGTCTTTTTGTGCATTCCATGTGGTCCCTTCTGGCAGCTGGTGTCAGAAGTAGGATTAACAAAGGCTGTTATGTAAGTTTGTCACATCCCCAAATTATGACTGGCACAAACCACCCCAATGGCCCTGATCTGGGCTATTGGGGCGGTTGATGGGACTAATATAGGGGAGGCTCGCAGGAGATATCCCTGAGCGGACACACTCTTATCTCCATCAGTCTAAAAGTGGCACTCCAGAAGAGACTTGTGGACACCATGCCCAAAAGTCTGGGTTGGCTGTTCAGGTACAGCATTAACATGGTGCCCAGAGTGGCATCAATCTGTACTGAAAGCCCTTCTTTTCAATCATGGTACTGAGAAAGGGACCCTGTCACCTAATTAATCTATGAACAATATACCCCCCACTAACGCATAGGAAACCCCTGAGTTGAACAGGACCGAGAGAGGCAATGCAGGGATCGGCTTCTCCTATTCATCAGAGGAAGAGATACCATCCACAAGGAGGCACAAGAGCCTCAAACCTCTCTTCACACCATCATCAGAGCCCCAGAGACAGGTTCAATACACATCCAGCTAAGAATTCTCCATGGCGCAGCACAATGACATTTGTAGTCAGCTTTTGATACTGCTATCTCATTGGAACAGAGTAGAACACTAGAGCGGACTTACTTTGTAGAAAGTAAGGGATTTCTGTATCAGGTCACCAACAAGGTATCAACTGCTAATCTCTATCCAGTTTTGAAGGGCCACCCCAAACCTCACACATTCCCAACTCTCAGCAGGACAAGGAAGGAGGCCACCAAAACCCATGAACATGCTTTTAGTAGGTTCTTCTGGCCAGGAGTACATCGGGAAATGTAGAAATATTGTCTAGACTGCCTCATGTAAACCTCCCAAAGGAGTGTATAGGGCCAGCCCCAACAATTGCCAGTCAATGAAGAACAGTTTCCCTGAATTGGCCTGCATCTTTGGGACCCCAGAGCCCCAGCAGGACCTCTGGACATCCTGGTTATCTTAAATTAAATCACTCGGGACCCAGAAGCAGTCACAATGAAGAGTAACGCGAGTTTTATCAAACACCTGATACCATACTGCGGTTCCTAAAAGAGATACTCACAGATCAGGGACCTCCCTTCATGTCCTGAGTCATGACCGAGCTAAAACGATTTGTAAAAATATAGTCCTTTACCACCTCCATTCAATATCCCTGGAACAATGGCCTAGTGGAGTACTTTAACCAATGTTTAATGAACCTTCTTAAGAATAGTTTGCTGAGATTGCCAGAAACTGAGAGGAGCTGCTAATCTGGGATTTGTCTGCTGCTAGGAGGTCACGACAAGCCTCCATAGGATTTTTTTACTGCCAGCTGGTCTACGGAAGATAGCTCCTTGATGCCCTAGACATTCGGAAGGAAGAACAAAAAGGAGAAAAGAACACAGTGATGGAGACTAAAGAGTTTGTCCAAGCTACTCAAGGCTGGCTACGAATCACCATACGCCTTGCCCAGCATCAGTTTCAGGACAGTCAAGAGAAAAGGAACGGGCTGTACGGTCAGAGAACTCAAATGAAGAAGTTTATTGCGGGAGACCTGGTGCTCATATTATTTCGTACCTTCTAAATTAAGTTGACTACCCAGTCGCACAGATCCTATGAATATACGGATGTGCTCAGTGACTATAATTACAGATGACTGCCAGCAGACAAGCCTAGTGTACCACATCAATTGGCTGAAAGCATGGCAACAATGTGAGGAACTCTCTAGCCTACCATGTGAGGCTCTACAAGTGTCAACACACTGTACAATCAGGATATATTAACAATGTTGCCTCCTTCCTTCCTTCTCTCCTCTCCTTCTCGACTGTTTAGTAAAAAATGTGGAAACCATTATGCCGCTGTAATGTATTTACCTACATGTTAAAATACACTGACCACTGAATATACTAACCACTGACACGATGGGCCTCATTACACGGTAAGCGGTAAAACATGGTGCTATTAGCACCATGGTTGCCGCCGGTACCATACTGGTACCACCCTGGAGGAAAGGGGAATTACCACCCCATTCCAAGGTTGGTGGGGCAGTAATTCCCCCTTTCTCCATGGCCCTTCCCCATTCCCATTATTGCCCCATAGGGCAAATGGGAATGGGGAAGGAGCTAATTACGGTACCGCAAATTGCGGTACCGTAATTAGCACCAAGGTCCCTTTGCGGGTCCCAACTTTAACGGCTGGTCTACACCAGCCGTTAAGGTCAGGTCCCGCAAAGGGACCTCGTAGTAAGGCAGTAAGGGTTAACGGTCACCGGTACCCTTGCCGTAATGAGGCCCAATGTATCACAAAATGTTGCTAAAATTATTAAAAATTTGCCAATTCAGCCTTGATAAAGACCCTGAGAGGTCAAAACTTGTGTCGACTGACCACCTAAATCACCCTAACAAAATGCACACAGCCCACTGCAAATAAGGATGTAAAGAGTAAGAATCTTTTTCAAATGCAAGGGATCCGGGTATATACACATGACCCTCCCTGATGACCCCTATGATATCTTCAGCTGTCACAGAAACAAGATCTAACAGCTTATGTGCTACATTTTTCTGATATTTTCTGTAAGTGACCTTTGAGGGCCATGACTTTGCTCACTGAATCAAAAATCCACAAGGTAAGTTGGTACGGCTCCAACATTATCGCCTCTCAGAAGCATGCCAGAAGGAAGGCGGTAAAGTTAGAGGTCAAGAAGATGCTTTTACTTGAGGGCGATTGAGCTCTCCCAAAGCCACTGGTCGCCAACCAGCATTTTACTCTCCGATCTTTATGGCAGTTGGGGGTTTTGCATCGATTTCCCGAAGGTTACTGAGTTCTTACAATTCAAGGGTCGACCAAATGATTGAATGGATTGGGGCCACCAAGTACATGTCCACCCTCAATCATTAAAAAAGACTACTGGCAGAACCAATTTCACCACAAGGATCAAGAAAAGACAGCATTTGTCACACCGATGGGCCTATTTAATTTTGCAGTGTTTCCCTTTTTGCCCCCTTGGCGTGCCATCTCTCTTC
Organism: Ambystoma mexicanum; assembly: GCF_040938575.1. Taxonomy (NCBI): domain Eukaryota; kingdom Metazoa; phylum Chordata; class Amphibia; order Caudata; family Ambystomatidae; genus Ambystoma; species Ambystoma mexicanum. Next base: position 687,935,630 of record NC_090939.1, read on the forward strand.
TATAGAGCGATAGTTGCGGTTATTCAGCACACATCAGGTCTTCTCAGGTTCCTACTTAAATGACATTCTGATGTGATCGAGAGCAACAGTTGAGAAGATCATGTGAAATATCTATACCTAGTGGGACAAAGTCTTTGGAATGCTGAGCTCACAACCTAACCTGCTAAATGCTGTCTTGCCTTTTCATTGGTCAAATACCTTGGCTTTCAAGTAAGGAGGGGCACTGTACAACTTAAGATAACCAAGTTGAAGAGCATCCAAGACATTCTGATCCCCAAGATCAATCCTTTCTGGGTCTCGTCAGCAATTAAACGATTTATATAAAAACATCCCAACCATAGCTTGCCCATTAATAGATCAACCCAAAAGATCAAAGGTCAACAGGATCCAATTGTGCAAATGTACTGAAAGGGCATTTATTCCATTGAAGCACACACTTTATAAACCTCCCTCCTGGTTAGGACAGACTTTGCAAAGCCATTTATCCTCAAAGCCTTGCAACTCGGTCTTCGGGCCATACATTTTATCTCGCCAAAACAATTTATTTGCATTTTGTTTAATATCAGAAATTTCCATGAGCCATTTCATCATAAACTTTTCCAAAACCTGCTCCCTCCCCTGTCCACCTCCCCCTCCTTGCCCAAACATTAAATTGCCATTGATACTGCTGTGGATTACTTGGACATGGAATACAATTATGGGAGAAGCTAAGGCATATCAACAAGATTCACAGCTCTCAATCTACCCGGGCATCGGGCATGAGAGACCACCAAAGTCCTTCTTCGTATTCTGAAAAGGGGCAACAAATTCACTAAAAGGATCCTCCAGTTCCTCTAATGTCTGCAGCAAGTTTCTTCATTGTCAAGTTGTGCCATACTTTATCCACACGTCCACTGAAGGCTGCTTCCTCTGCATCCATTTCTATAAAATAACCAACTTTGCTGCCAACAATAAATGTGCGATCAGGCCCTCCTTTTCACTGGTTCCAACATACCTGTCTTTGCAATCTGCTCCTAAAATTAAGTAAAGCCGATCCATCGGAAAGTCAACCTTCAGCATCTTTTAAAGTCTGGATCTTATTTCTAACCAAAATGACTATACAATTGGACATCCCCACAATATATGTAGTAAAGTCCGCTTTTGCCCACAACTGCTCCAGCAGCCGTCAGAGGAATTTGCCTTAATTGCATGAATTCTGTCTAGCATGCGATACCATTTCATTAATATCATGGCTTATGTTTCTGCTAAGTGTGTTAAAAAATATGTGCTCTTCATATTTTTGTAGACTTCCTCCCACTCACTTGCCTCAACGGTTCTGCCCAAAGATCTCTCCCATCCCTTACTAGAGTAGTGATTCTGAGGAATCCCTAATGTGTTCTATGTCTTATATAATTCTTACATCCTGTCCCCTTTGCTCCATACTTAGGGGACATTTCGGGTTGGGGCCGAAGCACTTTTTGTAGCACCAAAATATATTTAGTCCTTTATTGAATTTTTAGGCGAGGACTGGCACCTGTACAACCTTAGCCATGCCTTCCTGAGCCCCACCCCAAGCCTCACCCTTCAGTCCTTTTCTTCCCAGAGTGGGGGTGGGGCACAGAGTATCTTATCTGCCCATCGAATTTGGCAAGGACAAATAAAGGAATAAAGGACAATTAGTGAATGCACACCGCAGCATTTAAAGCAGTAGATTTAATCGGTGTATACACCATCACCCTGAGAGGAGATAGGCAGTTTCTCCCTCATGTACCTCTTTTTGATGATATCAATTTACAAGTACAGTGATAGACTTTATTCTAAGCTAAACCATGTCTTTTTGCAGATAAAGTGTATACTTAATATACACAAACAGTACGCCAGCTATCTATGTCACACGATTACGACCATTTTGTCATGGTAGCTTGTCCCTCACAATTTTGAGTTGGTTACCAGTTCCACCCTAAGAGGTATGTTCTATCTCTTAATATGACATATCCTAATTTGACAACTCTCAATCTGATTGTCACAGCAATTATATTAATGTTCTTATTAACATTTTAGGTGAAATTATTTGAGGATCAGCCATTCCTGTCACGAAAATGTCTTCTACTCTAGAATTCACACAAGCGTGCATGAGCTGGGGCACCTATGAGAGGTAGAGTCTCTCCTTAATCTGCAAGCATAATTCAAACTCTTGATTAGTGATAATTATATTGATATATATCTATTTGTTTTATATCATACAGATACCTGAGATTTATTTTCAGAACATATGAATTCATCGACAAGTAACTACTCCTGATGAAGGAAACTTGGTTTCCGAAACACGTTGAGTTTTAATATGGACAACTTCTGATATTGACAAATAACCACACACAAAACAGTGTATCAATATGAAAGGAATATTGTAACTTTGGTTGTGGATTTTCGAATGTTGTTCTCTTTTGATTAAATCATACTCCTACGTCCCGTCCCCTTTCCTCCATACTTATGGGACATCTCTCTGTCCTGTGGGACGGGACCGGAGCGCTTTATAAAAAGCATCCAAATTTTTTTTAAAAAAATTTGTCCCTCCTCTCTTTCTTGTGCGGGGCCGGCACGGGGCAGTAACCCCGCCCACCTTAGCTCTGCCCGCGCATCGCCCATCAGTCCTTTTCTCCGCACGATCGGGGCCGGACGCACTTGCGTCCTCGGAAGTTTTTCTTTGTTTTTTCCTCTCTGGCTCTCGCTTGCGTTTGTTTACTAGTCTGTCTATGTCTTTTAAACTAGATTTTCCAGAATGTTCATCGTGTCACCGTCGCTTCGCGAAGGCGGATCCCCATCCTCTTTGTTTAGAGAGTTTGGGTCCGGAACACCGTTGGGACTCCTGTTTTTACTTTGACTCCCTTTCGGTCCGGGCTCTTCAACGTCAGTTGGAGCGGTGGGAGGAGGTGTTCGGTCGGACTCCTCCTTCGCATTTTCAGGCGTTCATCGACGAGAAGAAAAAACGCCCGGTAAGTGCTTTGATTTTCAGAGCACCCCGGCCGGGGGATACCTTCCCGTGTTCCTCTCGAGCCGGGAGGGGCGTTGATCGCTCTGTTACCGGGGTTCGCCCTGAGGTGCCTGTTGGGCCTAATAATTCTACCAGAGTTTTCTCTGAGGGTCTCCGTAAGGGGCCTGTGTTCACCGGAGTACACTCCGAGGCCCCTCCTGTGGGGGCTGTGTGTAGACCCAGTTCTACTGAGTCGTGGGGTACCGGAGCTTGCTCTGAGGCCGTTCTTTCGGCTTCCCTCAAAAACAAAACCGGGGTACGCCCCGAGCCCTTGGCTAGGCTTGAGGTTACCGAACGCATGTTCGAAGCCCGTGCCGATAAGGCTTCTACCGGGCCTAGGTCCGAGGTTCCTCGTACAGAGGCTAAGGCTACCAACAGTTCTGAGGGGCCGGGCAAGGCCCTGTCGATGACAGCGCACCGTTTCGCTCTTGTGGTGACACCAGATCTGTTGAGGGGGCAAAGAAAAAGGTTTCTTCTTTTACCGGCAGTGCCGAGGCTCTTCCTTCGAAGGCTCAGTTGCCGGTTGGTATGTCGCAGAAACATTCCAGGCCTCATTGTACCGCCTCTGCCGAGGTTCCTTACGTTAAGGCTAAAATTAAGACCCCTGATCCATCGAAGGGGACCCCTGCCTCACTTCCTCACGTGCCGCAGTTCCCCTCAGATGAGGACAAAATGGCACCCGTTCCCGCCACGTCCACAGTGGCCATTTTAGGTACTACCCCTACAACTACGCCATCGGCCCCTGGTGTAGGGTTCGGTCCTTCGGGTGAACCTAAGGTCCCTTGTGCACATCCTTACCGGCCAGTTTTTGATTTGAACGCCCGGATGCCTCTTCCGCACAATGTTTCGTTGCCCGCGGGGGCGGCTCCCTTGATTTATGTGGATATGTCGGCGGAGGGCCCCGTATGGCACCCGTCCCCGTTGCGTCCCTGGTTTTGTCCACCTCATGAGAGGCCTCCTCAGGTTCTGAAACAATCTCCTGAGGACGCCTTTTTCGGTAAGTTTCAAGCGCTTATGCGCACCGACCCCATGAGGGAATATTTCAAGGGGCTTTTCAAGGAGCTATGTCCACCCGCGCCTCCGGCTCCAACCGTCCCGCCGGTGGTTCCGCCGGCGCCTCCCTTAGCCGTGGTGCCTCCCCCCGCGCTTCCGCCTGTGCCGCCATTGTCCCCAGTGGACAAGGCAGTGCCTGACTCGGCTCAGCAGGAGCCGGACCTGTCAGATGACCCTCGAGGCGATCAGGACAACGAGGACCTGCCCCGCTCTATCAGAGCTTTCCATGACCGGGTACTGGACATGATGAGCTTCTTGGATGTTCCGGTGCCCGAAGCACCTGCTGCGCAGGAGGGCGTGCTTTCTGGGGGCGTTCACCTTGTCTCCTTTGGAGCGTACCGGCCTGTTCTTGCAGAAAGACGTTCTGGCCAAGGTCCGAAGAGTTTGGGAAAAGCCACACTCAGGACTTTTTGTCAATAAAAAGATTGACGCGAGGTACAGGCTACATTCCTCGGAAGAAGTGGCCTTGACGTCTTGTCCGCCTCCCTCCTCCACAGTGGTGGCTGCGGCCACGTTGCAATCCAGACCTGCAGCTTCCTCCTCCGCGACGGCAACTCAGGTCTTGTGGAAGGAGGACAAGCTCCTGGACTCCCTAGGGAGGAAAATCTTTGCCAATTCGGCCTTGCAGCTCAGGCAGGCCAATGCACAATTGATTTTGGCGGGAGCTAACATGCGGATGTGGAGAGGTCTGTCGGAGTTTGAGGAGCATATCCCAGGTCGAGAAGCTGGAGGATTTCAGAGGAGGACTTTCCGATGCCAGGGTCTTGGCCCAGGATCTCCTGGAGGCTGCAGCTCATCACGTAGACACCTCGGCTCGGGGTCTGATGTTAGGGGTTGATACCTTGCGGCAAGCATGGCTGCATGCCACTAAGTTCTCGAAGGAGGTGCAAGACAAGGTTCTGGACCTTCCATTTGATGGTAACAAGCTTTTTCACTCTTCTACTGATGTAGAGCTCACCAAAACCAAAGACAGCACTCAGACGGCTAAATCTTTGTCTGTTCTGGTTAAACCTCCCTTCAAGACTCAAAGGCCGTTGTCGCAAGGTCGCCCTTCCTCTGGTTTTAGGGGCTTCCTCGACCGCAAAAATTGCAGAGTGGATACTCCTGCGGGGAATAACCGCCGTAGACAACAGTGTACGCGGTATTTCTCCCGCTCCTCAGCCTCCTCATCAGGTTCAGGTGGCACCGCCACCGATAAACCTGCCAAATGAGGGTTTTCCGTGCTTGCACGAGACCCCGGTGGGAGGACGCATTGCATCTCATTGGCAGGCGTGGCAGACCATCACAGAAGACAGATGGGTCTTGTCAGTCGCTCGAGCGGGCTTCCGCTTACCTTTACCCCTTACCCCACCCCTCAACCCTCCTTTTCAGCTGTCGGGCTCACCCTCCCTCAAGGCCGAGGTTCAGAAACTTCTGCTCCTCAGAGCTGTGGAACCCGTTCCCCTTGGGGAGCGAGGGGAGGGCTTCTACTCCCGGCTGTTTACAGTGCCCAAGCCTGCGCACCATCCTAGACCTTTCCCAGTTCAATCTTTCCCTACCCCAAGAGAAATTCAAGATGATCACGCCCGGCCAGATTTGCTCCTCGTTGCAGGCGGGCGATTGGCTCAGCGTGGTGGATCTTCAGGATGCGTACATGCATATCCTGATTTGGAATCCACACAGGAAATACCTCTGCTTCTCTTTGGGAGAGGAGAACTTCCAGTTTCGAGTGCTTCCTTTTGGCCTCAGCTCGGCGCCGCGAGTCTTCACGAAGATGATGTCAGTGATTGCCGCCTAACTTCGTCTCCAGGGTATCCATGAGTATCTGTATTTGGACGACTGGCTCTTGTGCCGGGGTGCGTCCCGAGGCCTTGGTGGGGCTTGGTGCTACCGAATGGATGTTCGAGGCCCGCGCGAGTAAGGCTGTTACCGGTCCTGGGTCCGAGGTCCCTCGTACAGAGGCTAAAGCTACCAACATTTCTGAGGGTCTGGCAAGGCCTTATCGGTGAAGGTTGTTTCTCACCGTTCCTGCTCTTGCGTCGACACCAGATCTGTTGAGGGGGCAAAGAAGGGAAATTCTTCTTTTACCGGCAGTGCCGAGGTCCTTCCTGAGAAGGCTAATTTGGCGGTTGGTATGTCGCAGTAACATTCCAGGCCTCATAGTACCGGCTCTGCCGAGGTTCCTTATGTTAAGGCTAAAGTTAAGACCCCTGATCCATCAACGGGCACCCCTGCCTCACTTCCTCACGTGCCGCAGTTCCCATCAGGTGATGACAAAATGGCACCCGCTCCCGCCACGACCGTGGCGGTCATTTTGAACGCTACCCCTACAGCTGCGCCATCGGCCTCAGGTGTAGGGCTGGTTTCTCGGCCTTGTGCGCATCCTTATCGGTCAGTTTATGACTGGAATGCTCGGATATCCCTTCCGCACAATTTTTTGTTGCCTGCGGGATGGGCACCTTTGGTTGATCTGTCCATCCAGATATAGGAGTGGGCCCTGCTTCATGGTGTCTGGCTGCTTGCGGTGCACATCCCGGGCCAGCTGAATATCACAGCGGATGCCCTCAGCCGGCGGACAGTGGTCAGCTACGAGTGGGAGTTGAAGGCGGAGATCCTCTCATGGATTTTCTTGCGTTGGGGCACACCGGAGGTGGACCTCTTCGCCTCTGTGGTAAATAAGAAGCTTCCTCGGTATGCCTCCAGATGGGGGCTGAGAGCCTCCTCTCTGGGGGATGCTCTCGAGATTCCATGGTACAACATGAGAGCTTACGCCTTCCCGCCTCTGCCTCTAGTTCATCGAGCAATTGGAAAGCTGAAGAACTCTGTGAACTGTTCCCTTCTGCTCATGGCCCAGTGGTGGCCGGCCAGTTTTTGGTTCTCAGAACTTCAACACCTGTCAGTGTTCTGCTGATCAAGTTACCAGTAACCCCAGATCTTCTTCATCAAGGGGAACAGCAGATGTGGCACCCCTCCCCACAATCGCTCAGCTTGGCGGCATGGTGCCTGAGTTCAAGTCTTAGAGCATTTTAACTTGTCTACGGATAACATGCGTATTATCCAGGCAGCCAGGGAACCCTCGATCAGATCCCAATACAGGAGTAAATGGCTCAGGTTCTGTCGTTGGTGTTTGGAAAAGCAGTTGGATCCAAGGGTGGCTACGATTGACAAGGTGCTGTCCTTCGTGTCCTCCCTAGCAGAGTCGGGTGTTTACGTTCTGTCATGCAGAACTTACCTTTCAGCGGTTTCCGCTTATCTTGCTATAGACCAATGCTCTTATTCTCTGAGTAACCCAGTGGTTAAGAGGCATTTTGCAGGCTTGACACTCCTCTACCCTCCGGTTCGTATCCGCACCCGCCTTGGGACCTAAATGTAGTCCTGACGGCGCTGTGCCATAACCCCTTTGAGCCAATGGCTACGGTTGACCTCAAGTACGTGTCCTGGAAAGTGTCCTTTCTGGTAGCCTTTAAGTCAGCGAGGAGAGTGAGTGAGCTCCAGGCATTGTCGGTGGAGCACCCTTTCTTGGTCTTTCACAAGGACAAGGTAGTCCTTCGGACGAACCCAGCTTTCCTACCAAAGGTAGTGACCGAATTCCATCTGAATCAGTTGATTTCCCTTCCGGTCTTTTTTCCGAACCCTGCCTCGGAGGCGGAAAGGGTTCTACACTGCCTGGATGTCCGAAGAGCTCTTAGGTTCTACCTGGACAGGACTTCCGAGCTTCGGAGCTCTTCCCAACTGTTTGTGACCTTCGGTAAGCCTCAGGGCAGGCCGGCGTCTAAGGCATCTATTTCCAGATGGATTAGCGCCTGTATCACGGAATCTTTCACTGTTCAAAAGCTGAAACCTCCTAAAGGTATCCATGCACACCAGGTGCGAGGCAAGGCAGCCTTGGTTGCTTTTCAGAAGTATGTTCCCTGGGAGTCCATCGCTAAAGCGGCTACTTGGGCTTCCCCGTCTGCTTTCTGTAAGCATTACTGCCTCGATATGAGCTCTAGAGCTGACGCTCAGTTCGGCCAGGCTGTGCTGAAGAACCTGTTTCAGTAAGGGGTTTTTCCATCCACCCATAGTTCCTGTAAGGAATGCTTGGGAATCTCCCATAAGTATGGAGGAAAGGGGACGGGACGTAGGAGTATTACCAGGTTACTCACCATAATGACAACCTTACTCCTAGTTCATAGTCCCCTTTCCTCCATACGCCCGCCACCCGTCCCCTCTAATAAGGTTCCTCTGTTATTGTTAATGGGTCTTTGACCCTGCGATAGAAAAGGACTGATGGGCGATGCGTGGGGCGGAGCCAAGGTGGGCGGGGTTACGGCCCCGTGCCGGGCCCCGCGCAGGAAAGAGAGGAGGGACACATTTTTGAAAAACATTTGGATGCTTTTTACAAAGTGCTCCGGTACCCGTCCCACAGGATGGAGAGATGTCCCATAAGTATGGAGGAAAGGGGACTATGGACTAGGAGTAAGGTGGTCACTACGGTGAATAACCTGGTAATTTTCATTACTGAAATTGTACTGTAATAATTGATTGTAAATATTGAATACACGTGACGGATACATTCTCTTACATATCAATTGCATTGGATACTTGTGAGGACCCCTCCTGGACCCAAAATAGATAATATTCCACCTCAATCATGGTCTTAAGCATGATCGAGACTTAGTTCAGTCTAACATAACAGAAGTAAAAATTCCTTAACTATTGTTTGTCTTTGTACAATAATCCGAGTGTGCAGGGGATGTGAGTGATCCACAGCCTGTGGACACTTTTCTTTTCTTTGCACAGAGTTGCATTTGCAGGCTTCCTCCTGCCTTTTTTTAGTGCTGTCAATATTCTTCCTTCCGGCTTCTCACGGTCAACATTTTCCATCTTCCTATGACGTAGCATAAACAATTTGTGTTGTGTGTGTACTGCAGGCATCATTAAGCGGTGGCAGATGCCCATAACCTCTGCTTCGAGTTTATATATTGCGACTCGCTATTGATACGTTGCCTTGAGAGAAGACTACGGAGTTGGGAGAATGTTTTTCACTGCCTTTTTCATCACCTGAAGGATTTTGTCAAAGAGAAATGCTGCCGTCTGGTAAGTACTCTTCTTTTCAGAGCACCCCAGCCATGTGCCTCCTTACCTGGGACTTCTGGTGCAGGCAGGAGTTGCTAGACACTATTCTTCCATAACTCACCCCATAGTACCCCACAAGGGGACTGCGCTGGAGAAAGGAGGTTCCTCCAATGTTCCCCATTTAGGGACAAAAGTTAATGGGGGCAACCACAAGGTACCCCCTTACAGGGGCTAGAAACTTTGCTTACAAAGTCGAGGATCCCTGACATGGGGCTAGACTCTCCAGAGTGATCTCTGAGGATCCCCACAAAGGGGCTATAAAAATGACTGACCATGCTGAGGATCTTGGAAGGGCTAAAAGCTTGGAGATTTGGCCAAATACCGGAAAAAAACAGCCTGGTCGAGGACCTCTCAGAAATGGATTCCATGCAATCTTTGAATCCCCAGATGGTTCAGTAAAAAGTCTCAAAGCCGACGCTGACTCACTTGATCCCTCAAGTAAAGCTGTGTCATAGTTCACAATTACACCTCTCAGAATGGCAGCCCCCAAGGACACTTCATTGATGGCCATTTCAGAGATGTCTTTAGCACCTATACTAGTCTATACCAGACCTAGATCGATGCCAAGTGTATATTTGAGCATGCCTAGGGTGGAGTGGCCAACACATACCAGGCTGTAGTTGCCATCTACAATATCGCTTCCTCCTACATTGTCTCAGTTACTAAATGTGGAACCAGAGTTAGGAGGGCCTTCATGGCAACCAGTATCCATTGATTCATGGAGACAAAAACCCTTTTTCTAGGCTAAGCACTGTTCCTCAACCACAAGTGAGACTGTGAAAAGTGGAATTTGTGCATGATGAGTTATCATGAGATTAATACATTCCATTTTGTTCACATATGCATTTATGCCATTCATTCATATAGGTATTCATCTAGAAATAGGCCATATTAACACTATGGGGTCTGCTTAAGCTTTAATGGTTCCATGTTTGCTGAAAGCTATGTGATTTACGTACACTTGTCATTTTAGTATAGCACAATGAGTGCTTTTAGGCGCTAGAGAGAAATGTGCTCTACCTCTGTCCATTCTGATGGGTTCTGCCGTGCGTGGAAGGATTGTTTTCGCACAGTGTGGAATGGAAAGATAACAATTGTCTTTGCCAGTAACTCTTTGGGCTAGAAAGATGTCCTTGGCTGGCATAGAGCTGGGAGGAGAGAATGTGCTTTTCGGTTTGAAAGGCTGACAGCGGAGAAAGATTGTTTTGTGTTTGCAAATAGAATGTCTCCATGTCTCGAGCAAAATACAGGATTCTTAGACGATGTGATGTTCTGTCCTGTTCTAAATGTCATGTCAGATTGTTGCAAAATATGTGCGAAGCTGGTGAAATTGTATGTATTACGCACACGTAGCCATAGAAATCAAAAGACTGCCATTTGCGTCATTGAAATGTATAAACAGTAGCTGTTCTGTTAGGCTTTATGATAATGCATGCGCACCACTTGAGAGATTGCAGACGCTGCACGCAGACTGCAAGGGGAATTGCATGAGGGATACGGCATTAGCTCTGCCTTAGAGACGGCAGCAGGAGAAGGGGAGTCATGAGTGTGTGGTTGGGGAACTGCTGTTCGAGGGTGCTAGTGGGGAAGGGAGCGGTCTCATTAGTGGTTGAGAGAGCTTGTGTGTGGGGACAGGGAAATTCTGAGAACTAGTAGGGGTTTTGCTATGATGCCAGAGATGCTGTAGGTCAGGCTCAGCTGGTCTGAGTGACAGAGCTGGAGAGAAGCCAGAAGGGCTGGGGAAGTTGCAGTAGTTTTGCACCCATGTTTAGAGGGTTGCAGATTTGTATGCTTATGTAGTAATTTACAGTGGTTTTATCATGCAATGCAAGGCATGAATAAAGTGAATTATGTTTCGAATTGAACCAATTACTGTGTTTCTTTTTGTGTCTCTTTTCATGTTTGTTTGTCCAATAGCCTAGCAATTCTGCTGTTGTTTCTCAAATGCACCTCAGTAACACAGTGCACCATTATTTTTTAGTTTTCTCAGGACAATCCTCTGAAGAGGCATTTTTTGCAAAATTCTGGACACTGATGCACTGAGAGCCAACGAAAAACAATTTCAAAGATCTTCTGAAGGATCTCCCAAAACCACAGGAGGTCCCTAAACCTCTGGAAATACTTCCTCCACTACCTCCTGTAGCTCCACAGGAATGTCCACCAGAACCAAAGGTGCTTGAATCAGAGCCTCAGGCCCCACAGCCATCTGATCGAGCGAAACCACCCACGGATAAAAGCAACACCAATACTCCGGACGATGAGGAGGAACGTTCCTCTTCAGTACACGCATTTCATGACCAGGGCCTGGACCTGATGACATGACATTTCTAGGCCAGAATCACCTCCGGTTGAGTTAGAGGTATTGGCAGGTGGCATGTCCCTAAAAGCAAGTGAAAGTTCAGGACTTATCCTGCAAAAAGATGTCCTCTCAGAGGCCAAAAGCCTTTGGAGAAGCCATATTCAGGAACACATATGAACAGCAAGCTTGACGCACGATACAGACTACCTTCGTCCCGCTTACTACTTGCCCTCAACCATCTTCAATATTAGTAGCTGCTGTTACTCTTCACTCAAAGGCTTCCTCTGCTTTTTCTTACTTCACCTCACTGCTGTTGAGTAAAGAGGATTTAGAAGCAGTTAGGAAATACAATTACTCACTCAGCCCATCAATTGAGGTAAGCAAATAATGAGACGATAGTAGCTGCTGCTAATTTAAAACACTGGAAAGAGTTTTCGGAATATAAAAAATACATTCTACCTGACAAACATAAGCATTTTAAAAGTGGCCTATCGATGCAAGAATACTAGCGTAAGACCTGCTGGAGTTGGTGCCACATTATGTGGACAACTTTGCTAAGGGGCTCGCAGTTGGAGTTGATACCTGCCGGCAAGCATGGATGCGCACCAGAAGGTTTGCCAAAGACATTCAGGATAGTCCTAGATCTTCCCTTCCAGCGAAAGATATTTTTCATAGTTCAACTGATGATGAACTTACAAAAAGGAAAATCGGCACTTTGACTGCTAAATCTTTGTCAGTCTTTGTCAGTCTTACCTAAACAAACTCCGAAGTCAGCCTTTCCACAGAGGCCTGACTTTCACTCCCAATTCTTCACAGGATTTTGGGGCTTTCAGGACTGCAAATCCAGACCACCAGGTCAGTCCCCAGGTATTTAGTAACAAAAACCACAAAGAACTACTGATAGAGGTTTCTTCTCCCATCCCTCCTCCTCAGCAGGAGCACCCCTTTCCTCCACTGAATAAACAGCAAAGTCAAGGCCAGGGCTGGTACCATGGAACGCCACTGGGGGGATGCATTTCCAAACACCTGGGTTCATGGAGGACCATCACCTCAGATGCATTGGTCTTTCTTTTAAGGTGCTTTCAGACGCTTCCATCCTCCTAATTTTCCTGTTTTCCTTTCCATCCACCTCTTTCCCAGAACGGATCTCCAGTTCAACTGAAGGAAATAGAGAAACCTCTCTCTATGAAGGCAATAGGGGAGTCCCACCCACAGAGACAGGTGAGGGATTTTATTCTCGTCTATTTAAATGCCCAAACCCAAAAAGAGTGGCCTGTGCATAATATTAGACCTGTCAGGTTTCAACCTTCATCTTCCGCAAGAGAAATTCAAGATGATCACCTGCTTGCAGACCCAGTCTACTCTCCAAGGGAGATTAGCTCTGTGAAGTGAATCTGAATGATGCAAATCTCTATGTCCCGATTTGGCACCAACATTCTACATTTCTCAATTGCAGAAGTTCATTTTCAGTACAGAGTTCTCCCTTTTGATTTGAGCTTGGCTCCAGGACTTTTTGACCAAGATGATGTTAGCATTGGCAGCCCACCTCAGACTACAGGGGGTGCATGCGTATCCATATTTGGACGACTGACTCGGCTCCTAAGCTCCACCTCAAAATCTTGCTTCACCTGATTTATCACCTCAAACTCTCAGTGAACTGGTCAAAATCCTACATGACGGTCTCCGAGGCCCTGAATTTGATAGGATTCCCTTGGAATGCAAAGTTCGCCAGGGTGTTTGTTACGATTAAGAGAATGTCAGATCTGCATCAGACTTGCTACCTTCTCCTGCAATCTACTCACATGACCACCTGGTGGTTTCGGAGGCTGGTAGGGCTAATGGCTTCCTGTGTTCTTGCAGTACCTATTATGACTCCAAATTTGAAGAACGTAGGTAGTATTGAGACAGGCAGGGTCTCAAGCATCAGATCCTCAGTGCTGGTTCGTTCAAGTAACGTCTGATATGAGAGACAACCTAATTTGGTTGTCCAACCCAGCAAATCTAGTGATGGGAGCCCTTTTCTCTGAGCCTGTTCCTAATATTACTACAACAACAGACTCCTCATCTACGGTGTGGGTAGCGATTATAGAACATCTGGGGGAGTTCCATTGTTGATCTTCTTTAAGGAGGAGAGAACATTTTCTGAAGATGATGGCTATTTTCTTGGCTCTCAAAGCCTTCCAACCAAATATAATGAACAAAACCGTTTGTATTCAAACAGACAATGCAGTACCAAGGTTTTGTGTGAACAAATAAGGCGGAAACACGTCTTACCCCCCAGTTCTGCTGGCAGTACAGATTTGGAAATGGGTGATACAGAGAGGAATGTAGCTTCAAGCAGATCACATTCTGGGATGGGAGAATTCAACTGCGCACTCACACAGTTGCCGTGCGATGGAGAACTACAAATGAGAATAGAATATTGATCCTCAAAATCAGATTTTCATTGAGTGGGAAGTTCCCCAAGTCTAACTATTTGCAATGTATTGCAGGAAGAAGCTTCCAATGTATGCCTCAAAATAGAGCCCAGGCCCAAATTTACTGGAAAATGCTCTGGTGATCTTTGGAAATCTCATGGAAAAACATATCTGCATTGGCGTTTCCTCCTTTACCTCGAATCCACTGAGCATTATTAAAGTTCAGAAGGGCAGCAAACTACCGTTCAAAGCCCCTTGGTGGTCAACTAAATTCTGGTTTTCAGATCTGGTGAGCCTTTCGTTTTGTCAGCCAAAACATCTGCTGGATCTTCCAAACCTGCTTCATCAGAACAACGGTCTAGTATTACATCCCTCCAGAGATCGGACAACTTGGCGGTATGGTTCCTGGAGTCGGGTCAATAGGTCAACTTGTGTCAGAACACACTTACAATGAGGGAGGAGAGGAATCAACACTCTCCCCCGAAAAACAGAAGCCGAATGAATTCGACCCTCCCACCGTGGTTGGCACAGGTGCCTGAAGTAAGACACAGGACACCACGTGGCATCCAATGGGGGGAAGAGGAGTTAGGGAGAGGTTGTGGATGGGGTGGGGGAAGTTAGGAAAACCGGAAAAAGGGTCAGGGCAAACCTAAGTTGGATAGGTAGGGGGAAGCACTGGGGAAAAACCCTTCCTATCTGGTACCTGTTTCCTAATACCTCAACATACTGTAGCATAGCCCAAGACACACCTTAATACGTATGCACTTGACTTAAGAAAAAACATATGAGAAGCAAACATTCACATGTAGTAGCAAGCGGGATAAACACAGGACAAGGGAAATTTCCCCATAAATGAAGGACAAAACACAATGCCCGTAGGGCAAGCTTGCTGCAATACACAAACACGTAAATTCATGTCCTTGAAGTTTAAACAGGCAAGCGAATAGAGCGGGTACTCTTGTGACCCGGAGTGAATAGTACTCAATGGAGATTATGCCCACATAAGCATTCCGTGAAGTCCTTGCATCATATTAACAAAACCAACTGTTAGCAACCAACTCAGACCTTAAGTGATTGCCAAGCACAAATCCAATGCGAGTGAAAGCATGTACATAATGAGCCCCCACCCCGCAATGGCTTCAGCACTTATCTGATCTCTGAGGGCCCCGCGGGACACCTCGGAGTATTGGTAGCACGCCGTGAGCCGCACCCGTTCCGCCTGCTCTGCACTGTGCGAGCGAACGCTGGCGGCTTCAATGGTCCATCGAGCGAAGCTTCGTTGCAGCAATCAAAGGGACAGAGCTTCGCCGTCCATGGCTCTGCAGTGCTCCGCCGACCTGCTCCTCACACCAACCGCACCCAGATCATTAATAAGCCACACCTGATTTACACGCCATTGCCCTTTATGCTGCTCTCAATCACTGCAGCTGGCAACGCGCACGTGACTTACACCCGTGGCCGTGACCTGAACTACAAGCCTCCCGGCTTGCTGGGAATTGTAGTCTTGCCTCCATACTTGCCTTAGGAGGTTTAAGAGACAAAACGTGTTACTCCCGTGCGCTTCCATCCCTTATTCCTCACATTACCTCCCCTCCCAGGCCTCTTCCCAGGTCCAATTTTTTGCAGATGTCTCTTATGAAAGAGTTTCAGTAATTGAGGCACATGCACTGCTTCTGCCGGCTCCCATGAACAATCTGCCAATCCATAACCTTTCCACTGAATCAGGTACCATAACCTTTGTTTTATTTTCTTAGCATCCAAAATGCGTTTCACCTCATACTCCAGATGTCCTTCTTTCACCATAGGAGGAGGTTGCTTTGTCTTTATTTCCGGAGCTGCAGGTTTAAGCAGAGATACATGAAATACCGGATGTACCGGCAAAGTCTTTGGCAATCTCAATTTCACTGCAGTATCAGATACACACTTAATGATGTCATATGGACCAATAAATCTCGGCATAAATTTCCTAGCTCCAACCAAGGCTAAATTCCGAGTTGAAAGCCACACTCGGTCCCCAATCTTGTACCGTGGACTCTCTTGCCTATGCTTATCAGCTTGTTCCTTATAGGCTTTCTTGGCTTTTTGCAAATTTGTGCGTGCTCTCTGCCCGAATGCAAGAAGCAACTGTTTTCGGTCTTGTAACACTGGCATGGTTTCAACCTCTGGTAGTTGCTCCGGGATCATGTTCCTGCCTATACAAACATTCATTAGGTGCCATTCCCAGTGAGCTGTGGAAGGTATTATTGTAAGTAAATTCCGTCAACCACAGTGCCTGTACCCAGGAGTCCTTACCATTTCCCAGATAACCTCTCAAATATTGTTCCAAAGTCTGATTAACTCTCTCAGTCTGACCATCGGTTTGGGGATGGTAACTGGTGAACAGAGCACAGTTGATTCCCAGCATCTGACAGAAAGCACGCCAAAACCTGTATGTAAACTGTGAGCCTTTATCCGGAACAATACTCTTTGGTAACCCATGCAACCTAACAACATGTTGTAAGAACAACTCAGCCAACTTGCCTGCCCCGGGAATACCAATACATGGAACAAAATGAGCCTGTTTGGACAAGAAATCCACCACTACCCAAATGGTATCAAACTGGTTATCTGGTGGCAAGTCAGTTATAAAATCCATGGAAATGTGAGTCCACACTCTTTCTGGTGTAGGCAATGGCTGTAAGTAACCTCTCTTTTTAACATGATCAGCCTTGTTCCGTACACAATTTTCACACTGTAACAGATATTTTACCACATCCTGTCTCAATGTAGGCCACCAAAAATACTTCTCCAACATTCTTTGCATCTTTCTCTGACCTGCATGCCCCGCCAAAGGGGATCCATGGCACCAAAACAGCGCCTTTTCTTGCAATCTTTTAGTGGGCAAATACAAATGACCCTGGTGGTAGGGTAACCCATGTCGCACAGTACGTGCCGGATGACTGTCTTTCCACTGTTGCGATTGTCTAGAGGAGACAGCTTTCTTTATTTGGTCAATTAATTGTTTAGTGACCGCCCCAGTGACTTTCTCCTAGGAAATAATGGTCTTGACTTCCCCTACTGTCTGGTCTATGTTTTGTTGCCGGTATAATGCATCCGCCTTCCCATTCTTACTCCCTGGTCTGAATGTCACCACAAAATCAAATTCATTAAAGTACTGGGACCATCAGAGCTGTCTTTTACTCAAGGTGTGCGCAGTTTTGAAATACTGTAAGTTCTTATGATCAGTCACCACCACCACCTGATGTCTCGCTCCCAGTAAATAATGTCTCCATTCTAAGAATGCTGCTCGAATTGCCAACAATTATTTTCCAGTGATTGAATAATTCTGCTCACAACCAGTTAACTTCCTTGAAAAGAAGGCTACGGGATGCCATACTCCTTCCTCATCCTTCTGTGATAATATGGCTCCTATGGCGGTGTTACTTGCATCGGTCTCTACCTGAAACGGTTTCTCCGTGTTTGGGTGTCTTAATACCGGAGCCGTAGTGAAGGCCACTTTCAATTCTTTAAACGCCCTCTCTGCCTCCGGACTCCACACAAAACGCACTGCCTTCTTCAACAATTGTGTAATGGGCGTGACTATTTTAGAAAAATTACTAATAAAGCGCCTATAGAAATTGGCAAATCCCAAAAAGGATTGGATGTCTTTGATACATTGTGGAGATGGCCAATCTTTGACTGCCTGCACCTTCTTTGGGTCCATGACCACACCAGATGGAGTCAGAATATACCCTAAAAACTCCACTTGTTTTATATGAAACGCACATTTCTCCAATTTTACACATAATTGGTATTCTTGTAAACGGTGCAACACTGCCTGAACATGTTGTACATGTTGTTCGGGCGAATCTGAGTAGGTCAAGATATCGTCAATATAAATAATAACAAAAATATCAATAAAGTCTCGCAATACTTCCTGCATAAAAAACGGAAAAGCTGCAGGGGCATTACACAAACCAAACGGCATCACAAGGTACTCAAACAACCCACATTTAGTTCGGAAAGCCGTTTTCCACTTATCCCCCTCTTTCACTCTTATTAAATGATAAGCTCCTCTTAAATCAAACTTGGTGTAAATCTGTGCAGACCTCACTTGATCCAACAACACTGAAATGAATGGCAAAGGAAACCTATTTTTTACCGTAACTCTATTTAATGCCCGATAATCAATGCAGGTTCGTAAGGTGCCTTCCTTTTTAGGGACAAAAAATAAAGGCGAGGAGACCGGGGAAGTAGAATGCTGAATGAATCCCTTGGCCAGCATCTCATCTAGATATTCCCTGAGATATTTATTTTCGTCTCTGTGAAAGCATATATTCTGCTACATGGTAATTTTGCCCCTTCCTCCAGTTCAATTACAAAATCATAGGGACGATGAGGAGGTAATCTTTCTGCTCCTCCCTTATCAAAGACTTTTGCAAATCCTCTATATTGGACAGGAATGCCTACATCTACTGCTCCCACCACTTGTTCCGGGGATTCTCTTTCCACCAACCAAGATGCAGCTCCTACTTCTTGTAACATATGATCCTGATACTGCTGTCCCTCAAACCACACCATCTGTTTCGCCCAATCAATTCGAGGATTATGTTTTCTTAACCATGGCATGCCCAAAATTAACCCAAACTGAGGTGCTGCAATTAAATCAAATGTAATCTCTTCTCTGTGGCCTGATGCGCACACCATCTCCAGTTTCTTTGTTTGTTGCCGAATGTGTCCTGATATCAAAGGCGATCCATCCACTGACTGAACTCCCTCCACCCTTTCCTTCTCCTGTATTGGCAATCCCCATTGTACCGCTAACGCAATGTCTACAAAATTGCCCGTTGCACCTGAATCCACCATGGCCCATACCTCCTGTTTAGACACCGCAAAACACAGCGTCGCCAATATATACAAGTGAGAAGTCTTATTACCAATTGTGTTAGCTATCCATCTGGGGAACCTTATTTCACTGGGGCCTGTCACCGGTGTTCCCGCTACGGCCGGCCCGTCTCTTTTCCTGCTTCCTTCTTGCTTCTTTCACTTCCCACCCCCCTCTTTGTGGAGTGTTGGGACAGGTGCGTATGAAATGTCCTGCCTGCCCACAGTACAAACACAAATTGTTAGCTTTACGCTGCTCCTTTTCTGCTACCGATAGGGGTCCTCTATTACTACCGATCTGCATGGGTTCCCCTTCATTTCCCCTACCTCCCTTAATCCTATCCAGTATCACAATGGTTGCCACTTCCGTTTTTTTCTTGTCTCCCTTTCTCTCATTCATTCTGTGATCCAATCTTAACACCAAATCAATCATAGCTGTACATGTCCCTGGTTGTGGTTCTACCTGAGCAATGGCAAACTTTAATTCTTCCTTCAAACCCTGATAAAATAGCACCGTCTGTTTCGCTACTGGCCACTCCGTCTCAATCACTAACCGATTAAACTGAGTCACATAAGTCACTAGATCTCGACTGCCCTGTTTCAAGTTCAACAATTCTTTATCCTGTGCCAAAGATGCCTCCCGCCGGTCAAATAATCTACCAAACTCTGCTAGGAGCCCATCCCAATTATATAACAAAGGGTCATCCTTTTGAACTAGTGGCAAAGCCCAAGCTGCCCCATACCCCGTTAAATAGGAGATCACAAATGCAGTTCTAGCCTGTATTGTTTCAAATGCTGCAGGTTTAGATAGAAAATGCAATCTGCATTGAGTCAAGAACATCATATACTTGTGGGGATCCCCTGAAAAACGCTCAGGGGCTGCCAAAGGTACACTGCTGGGAGGTTGCACAATTACTGTAGCACTGTGATTAGGGACTACTTCCCTGGGCCTTGCTGTAGATCCACTTGGCCCCTCCAAAGGGGTTTGCTGCGCCACTAAACCTTGTACTTGTGCTTTTAAAGCATCAGACTCTTGACAGGCATGTGCCAATTCTACTTGGATATCTTGTAAGGCCTTTAGCACATCGGCCAAAGGCGGAGGAGTCGACTCCATTTGGCTTGGGTGGTTGTAAGTATCCCAATATAGGGGTGGCTTATTATGTCAGAACACACTTACAATGAGGGAGGAGAGGAATCGACACTCTCCCCCGAACCACAGAAGCCGAATGAATTCGACCCTCCCACCGTGGTTGGCACAGTTGTCTGAAGTAATACACAGGACATCACGTGGCAGCCAATGGGGGGAAGAGGAGTTAGGGAGAGGTTGTGGATGGGGTGGGGGAGGTTAGGAAAACCGGAAAAAGGGTCAGGGCAAACCTAAGTTGCGTAGGTAGGGGGAAGCACTGGGGAAAAACCCTTCCAATCTGGTACCTGTTTCCTAATACCTGAACATACTGTAGCATAGCCCAAGACACACCTTAATACGTATGCACTTGACTTAAGAAAAAACACAGAGAAGCAAACATTCACATGTAGTAGCAAGCGGGATAAACACAGGACAAGGGAAATTTCCCCATAAATGAAAGACAAAACACATGGTCTGTAGGGCAAGCTTGCTGCAATACACAAACACGTAAATTCATGTCCTTGAAGTTTAAACAGGCAAGCGAATAGAGCGGGTACTCTTGTGACCCGGAGTGAATAGTACTCGATGGAGATTATGCCCACATAAGCATTCCGTGAAGTCCTCGCATCATATTAACAAAACCAACTGTTAGCAACCAACTCAGACCTTCCGTGATTGCCAAGCACAAATCCAATGCTAGTGAAAGCATGTACATAATGAGCCCCCACCCCGCAATGGCTTCAGCACTTATCTGATCTCTGAGGGCCCCGCGGGACATCTCGGAGTATTGGTAGCATGCTGTGAGCCGCAGCTGGTCTGCCTGCTCTGCACTGTGCGAGCGAACGCTGGCGGCTTCAATGGTCCATCGAGCGAAGCTTCGTTGCAGCAATCAAAGGGACAGAGCTTCGCCGTCCATGGCTCCGCAGTGCTCCGCCGACCTGCTCCTCACACCAACCGCACCCAGATCATTATAAGCCACACCTGATTTACGCGCTGTTGCCCTTTATGCTGCTCGCAATCACTGCAGATGGCAACGCGCACGTGACATACACCCGTGGCGGTGACCTTAACTACAAGCCTCCTGGCTTGCTGGGAATTGTAGTCTTGCCCCCATACTTGCCTTAGGAGGTTTAAGAGACAAAACGTGTTACTCCCGTGCGCTTCCAGCCCTTATTCCTCACAACTTGTCCTTTCAGAAGGGATCCTACATATGATCCAAGCTTCTCACAAGCACTCCAAGAAAGCTCAATATAAAAGCAAATGGCTTATTATTTGCCACTGGAGTCTAGAAAAAGGGTAAATCCCTTGTCAGCTTTGTTTAGATCAGATTTGTCCCTTCATTTCAGAACTTGTGAGTATGAGAATTCAGATAACCTAAGTTTAGAATATTTCTCTTTATCAAATCCAGTAGTGAAGGGCCATTTCCATGGCCTTTGTCACCTTTACCCTCTGATCAAATCTTCTCACGCTTGGTGGGATCTTACCATGACTTTACATGCAATATATAATAAACCCTTTGAACCCATGACTACTAACTTTCTTGGAAGGTTGCATTCCTTGTTGCTATAACTTCTGCAAGAAGAAGTGAGCAAGTTACAGGCTCTTTGCGCTGACAAACCTTTCACAACCTTTTATCGGGATAAGGTTGTCCTTTGCACTCATCATCTTTTTTTTTACCAATGGTTGTAACACAATTTCCTAGAACCCAAGAAATGTTCTTACAGGTATCCTTTCCAGAACCATCTTCTGACATAGAGAATGCACTCTATAACTTAGGCATTAGGAGAGCACTCAAATTCTTTCTTGATAGAACAAAGGACTTCAAGGCATTATCAAGTCTTATTGCCACGTTAGGCAATTCTAAGAAAGGCAAACAGGCATTTAATTCCACCATTTCCGGTTGGATAGTTTCCTGCATCTTGTAGGCTTACTCTGTTCAAGGTCTCCAACCACAGAAAGGTCTTCATGCGCACCTAGTGAGAGACGAAGCAGCACCAGTTGCCTTCCAGAAATATGTCCCCTGGGAGTTCATCTCAAAAGCAGCTATTTGGGCTACCCTGTTGTCCTTCTGCAAACACTACTGCCATGACTTGAGTTCCAGAGCTGATGCTCAGTTTAGGCATGCAGTTCTCAAAAACATCTTTTAGTGATATGGGATTAGGACCCTGCATCCATTAATCCTTTTCTAGTGCTTGGGAATCTCCCATAAGTCTGGACGAAAGGGTACGGGAAGTAGGAGTAAGAAAATGTTACTCACCATAGTGTCTAACATACTCGTAGTCCAGAGTCCCCTTTCCTCCATACACCTGCCTGCCTTTCCCATCTTAAAGTACTCTTAACTGTTAGTAGTCCACCAACCTTGGCGAAAAGAACTGAAGTGCAAGGCCCAGGGCAGAGCTCAGGATGGTGTGGTTAAGGCTGCGTATGTGCCGTCCTCTATGTAAAGATGAAAAAGGGACAAATGTTTTTTGTTGCTACAAGTGCTTCAGTTCTGTCCCGAAGGACGAAATGTCCCATAAGTATGGAAGAAAAGTGCATATGGACTAGGAGTACATTAGTCACTATGGTGAGTAACTTTTTGGGGGGAGGAGCCAGCAGCCATGCTGTGAGGACGCCCTGACCGAGGGCTCCTGTCAGATCCAACCTAAAGATACACCAAGCATGACTTTCATCAGCATTAAAAGCACAATAGTAACGCTTGTCGTAGTGAGAACCTGTGAGGATTGAGTGCGGCAACCGAAGTGGAGCAATGACTTGTCAGGACAGGGCAGGCACAGAGGTATGCTGCCTAACGAAACAGCACTGATCGAAGAGCACTGCATGGAGGACTCCTGCAGCGGTGCGCACACTGCAAGGGCCTCTGGGAGACACGGCCCGAGGCCTGCTGTGAGTGAGGAGCTGAGACCATGTGCCCGTCACCCGGTGGTGATGGAGAACTCAGTGTGGAGATCGCTGGCGGTGGACCCCTTGCAGTGCCTGAGCTGTGGCTGGGGCAGAGCACAGTCGGACATCGGAGCCGGCAAGCGGAGGCTGCTGGCCCCAGAGGGAGCGGCCTGGTGAGCAGGTGGGCGCCCGGGAGAAGCAGGCCTGAGCTACGCTGTACAGACTTGCGGCCCCTCACCACAGAGGGGGCCTGGACTTGATCTCTGTTAAAGCTGGTGTGGATCCCTAAGGGGAGTGTTTGGGAGCCCTAAGAGTGCGCGTGAGACAGCCTGTGTTGCAGCCTCCGAGAACATAAGTGAGGGGTGTGCTTGGTGCCCTGGTGTGCACACCCAGTTTACTGTTTTACTGCAAAGTTGCTGTGTGGCGCAGGCAGCAGGTGCTTTGACCCCCAGCCCCTCTGCAATGTAGCACAGCTTCTGCTGGAGACACTTGTGTGTGACACATCTGCAGCTGCTCCTTACTAAGGGCCAATGATACACTCTTAGAGCAACATCAAGGGGCCCTCTGCCCAGGACTGAATACCTGGACATCCACCTAAGATTGGTTTTCTAATAACGGTGTGCATTGAGGCACAGGTGCCCCTGAGGCAATCCCGAGACGACACTGGTTCACTGAGGGTGTATGGGACTACTTGGTGGTGGGCTCTGGGCTACTCACATCTGCTGTCTCTCAGTCGACTGACTGCTGAGCGGCTGACGACTGGCACCTGGTTGTCGTCTCCTCAAAGACTGTGGACCTCTGTCGGTCATCAGATTTTGGGTCTACTGGGGGGACCTAGGAGTGACTTGCTGATCCCCTTCCGGGCTGAGTTATTAGCGCACAAGGTACTTGTTTTGTTTGAGGGGGCACTGCAAGGAAGGCATTCAGGCAAGAGGTGGCGCGCCACCTGGCATCATCCTGTCTAGCAGAAGACGCCTTCAGACGGCTAGGCACTCTGCTCAGAGTCTGGAGAACTGAAGGGCAGTTGGGGTAACGCGCATGCAGTTGCCACCAGTCACTGCCCCCCATGGGCGCAACACTGCATACATGCTGCACAAACCACAAAAAGGGAAGGGTAGGCAGACCAAAATGGACACCTTTGCGCACAAGTGTGAGGGAAGTGTTGCGCCCCATGAGGACTGCACTGCTGCACAGTAGTTTTCACCAGCGGCAGTGCACACAGAGGAGAACCAGATCCTGAAAGCAATTGCAGTGCTCCAAACAGCATTAGAAAGGAAAATAGATGAGGTCATAATAGATGTTGGTCTTTTATGGCAGGTTATGGCAGGATGTACGGGCGCTTGCAGATAGATTGCGGATTGTGGAGACCCAAGCAGATTAAAACAAATAATACCGGTGGTCTGAAGAAAGTAAGAGAATTAATAATGAATGTGATGCCCTTGGAAAATAGAGCTGAGGACGCCGAGGGAAGGGCACGACGGAGTAGCATACGTCTACTGCGTCTACCTGAGGGAGAGGAGGGCACTGACCCTACAACCTATGTGGAAAATATGTTGCTGCCGGAGATGGGATCGGGAGTCCTGTCACAGGGCTTCACGGTGGAGCGTGCCTTCTGGCCCCTAACTAGAAAGCCCCCAACTGGAGCGCCCCTTAGGCCACTGATTGCGAGGATTCTGAACTACCGGGACAGGGAAACAATCCTGGCGTTCTCAAGAAAAGGAGGGATCATTGAGAGTGGGTAGGCTAAAGTTGCGGTGACTTCACACTTAAAGTACAGAAGCAAAGGGCAGCCTTTGGCCCCACGAAGGAGCGGCAACAACGGGCGGGGCTGAAGTATATATTGATTTATCCAACCAGATTAAAGGTTCTTCACAATGGGACTTGATATGATATGATATGATATGGCATTTGTAACGCGCCTATACATAAGTGTTTCAAGGCGCGACGAGGCAAGGAAGGGGGATCAGAGGGAGGACAGAGACAACAATCTTACTAGGCCAAGTGATATTGAGATTGTGCAAGTGCAGGGGAGGGGAAAAGTGCCAGCAGAAAGGGGAGGGGCAGTGCTGTACATGGAATCAAAACAATAACGAGATGTGCCACCAGCAGGTGGCAGGTGCAAGGGTAAGTGCAGACAACAGGTGTCCTAAAGTACAAGTAGGGGGACTGTAGGGTTACAGATACAGACCCAAGTGCAAGGGTTGCCGGGAGGCAGTGCATGATATGATATATGATAGTATATTTTATTTGTATCGCGCGCATACACAAGTGTTTCAGTGCAGGTGTGCACTGGGCACGCAGGAACCTGGGCTCGGAATCAGAGGGTAGACAGGTGACCATTACAGTATCAGACAGGAAATCAGCAGGGGAGAGGAAGAGAGAAGGCAGAAACAAAGAAGGTTTTGAGGTGCTTCCGAAACTTCCCTCTTCGTTGATACCACAGATGGCACACATGCATGAATGGATTCAGTGGGCGTCTGCCAGCTCACGGGACGGCCCGCTGCAGTGAATTGCTGGACGGTGGAACAGTTGGTGTGCTTCGCTATAGGATGTAATGTATTAAGTGTCAAGGAATTAGCTTTATGATGGGGAGAGGGTGGGGCATCTGCACAGGGAGACCAGGGACAAGACCGGCCTAACCCAGCAGCAGTGGCACAGGTAGCGCTGCTCTTGGCTGCGTACCTTTCTTCATCCAGCTTTCTTTTTTGGGGTACTAGAACCTAGTACCTAGCTGCTGTTCACCGTACTGGGGACTGGAGTTGAGAGAGCCGAGTGGAGTGGGCGACGCGGCTGCGCCTGAACAACTAAATTATCGTTGTGCAGTTGTTGGGGATGTTTGGGGGGTTGGTTGAGTTTTGGGTTGGTTTCAGATGCATGCGGTTTTATTCAGTCTCCCTGTCTAGCACCCCGCTGGACTGTGCTCACACACTCTGGGGGTATTTCTGGTTGGGCTGCAGGAAACGCTGGACAATGAGGGGTTTGGGGCTCCTACAATGGTTGTGGGCCGGTGAATGGCTGCGAGGCACTACCTGGTAAAGGTAGGAAGGGCTGTAGAGTGGCGAGTGGGGCGCCTGGGCTGGGGGGAGTTGGGATGTCCGGATGAGTGATTCCAAGATTATTTCATGAAATGTTAGAGGGCTTAACAACTTCATCAAGCGCAACAGGGTGCATACGTACCTGAGAAGCAAGGGAGTACACATAGTACTGCTGAAGGAGACCCATCTTACGGAGATTAGGCAAGCAACGCTTATCAAGAAGTGGGGGGACAGGCTTATGGGTCTGCCTACTCGCCATATGCCAGAGGTGTGTTTCTGTGGGTGGTCCCTTTAGTGCCCGTCAAGCTGGTTGAATTCAAGCGAGACAATGGGTGCAGGATGGTAATTGTGCATGGGTTTCTGGAACACCGAGAGATCTGTCTGATTAACACGTATGCCCCAAATCATGATGCCACGTCTTTTTTCAGGTCCCTGTACACTAAACTGGCACTGTATCAGGGCGCTGCACTCTTTTTTTTCCCAAAATTATTTTTATTATTTTTGGCATAACAAGTCATACAGATTCTCAGAGTGTTACATATGTAGTACGCGGGTTGTAGCATTAAGGAGAGAAAAGCGACAAGATGTAACTGAGTCTTAGCAAATTATGCATTAACTTCCAACAATAAAATTGTTAATAACAACTGAGGAGGGAGAAGGGGAGTGGGGCGAACATGGAGCATTATACACAATAGGAATAGAAGACTCCTTAGTTCAACGGTGGGGTCATTTCAGAGGGGCCGAATGGCTCTCCGGCTGTGTTTAGGACGGGTTCTTCGGGGTAGCCTCAGTAAAGTTAGGGGGCTAGTTTGATTAGCCACCTGTGGCTCAGGGGTGTGGAGGAACCCCATCGCGTCTCAAGCCTAGTTTTAGTCTAGTTCTGTTCAGTCCTGGGTTTCCTTCCAGCGCAGAGTTGGGGGCTGTCTTCGCACCCCCGGGAATTGTTGCACGTAGTCCAGGAAAGTGGCCCATATGCGTTTGAATTTGGGCTTGTTGCCTAGTCTGATGGCCGTGACTTTCTCGGCTGCCATAATTTCCCAGCATTTGGACCACCACATGTGCGTGGACGGGCCCTCCGGATTTTTCCAGAGTCTGGCGATGGCGATTTTGGCGGCTGTAAGGAGGTGGGAGCATAAGTCCGCCAGGCAGCCTGTAAGGGGGAATTGGCCGTCTCCTGTAGCCCCTAGCAGCACGATTCCTGGGTCCCAGGGGATTTTGAGCCCGGTGATTGCTTTAATCTGTTCCAAAATATTCTTCCAAAATATGGCGGCTTTTGGGCAGGACCAGAAGAGGTGGAACAGGGTTCCCCGTTCTGAACATCCTCTCCAGCACTGAGCAGGGATCGCTGGATAGCACTTGTTTAGAATGGCAGGGGTTCGGTACCATCTGTAGCAAACTTTAAACGCACTTTCTTTGTTTGTCACGCATTTTGAGCTTTTTTGTGCTTGGGTCCATATATGGTGCCATTCCTCTGGTTCTATCGGTCTTCCGATGTCTTCTTCCCATTTCAGCATGTATGGTTCTTTTATAGCGGGGTCTGTTCTGTCCAGCATTTTGTACAGTGCGTAGATTTTTCCCTTTGGGGGGCTTGCTGAGAGGGTGAGTTCTAATGCCGTGAGCTCTCTGCTGCCCTTTTTCCTGACCTGCGGGTTAGATAGCCAGTGCCTCAGTTGCGTGTAGCGAAACCTTTCGGTTTCCGGGATCTTGAATTTTGCTTTGCACTCCTCAAAGTTTAAGGGACGCCCATTCTCATAGAAATCCGCTAAGGTTTCTAAGCCGCCGGCTCCCCACTTCGTGAACTGATTTGGTGAGACTCCCGGGGAGAAGTCTGGGTTCCCCCAGATTGGTGTGAGGGGACCCATTGTGCCTCTACAATTCCATCGGCGGGCTGCCGTTTTCCAGCTGGCAACCGTGTTCCTTGTTGCTGGTAGGGGGCCCAGGTCTTGGGTCCCTTTGGGTTCTTTGGAGTGGGGCAGCGCTTCTAACAGGGTCTTGCTCCAATCTTCTTCCAGTTGTAACCACCTGGGGCGGTTAGCGCTGAGCTTCCAGGAGAAGGCTGGGGCTAGCTGGGCTGCTAGACAATACCTTGCTACGTCTGGGACCCCCAGGCCACCCAGAGCTGCGCTTCGGAGCATAATGCGTTTTGGGATACGAGACTTCTTTCCTTCACAGACTAGGTTCAGGATCTCTCTTTGCAGCTTTCACAGGGCCTTTTCCCGGATCGTCAGGTAGTGCTTGTGCGTAATATAGCAACCGTGGGTCAAATTAATTTTTATCGCTGTGATTTGGCCAAACCAGGAGATTTCTTGTTTTTTCCAATGGTTGATGTCGTTTTTCAGGTCTCTGATGAGTGCCAGGAAGTTTGTCTTATATAGCTTCTCAGTTTTGTTGGGTATCTGAACTCCTATGTAGCTGATGCTGCTTCCTGCCCAGGGGATCCCAAACTCCTCCTTGAAGTTGGATTTGGGCTTACTTGGGATGTTGATGCCCAGTGCTACGGATTTGGATATGTTTATCGTAAATCCTGAGGCTGCTCTGAATTTTTCGAGAGTTTGCCATAGGGCTCTTATTGATTCTGCTGGACAGGTGAGTGTGAG
Source organism: Ambystoma mexicanum (assembly GCF_040938575.1). Taxonomy (NCBI): domain Eukaryota; kingdom Metazoa; phylum Chordata; class Amphibia; order Caudata; family Ambystomatidae; genus Ambystoma; species Ambystoma mexicanum. The sequence goes on from NC_090939.1 coordinate 687,964,010, forward strand.
GAGCACATCGTCTGCGTATAAGGCGATTTTGTAGGTTTCTTTTTTGAGCGTGAGGCCGTGTATTGATGGATTTTGGCGGACCCTGTCTGCAAATGGCTCCATTTATAAGGCCAAGATAAGTGGGGAGAGTGGGCATCCTTGTCTCGTACCCCGGGTTATGTTTATGCTGCCGGATTTGGCCCCGTTAAGGCGTAGGCTTGTGGAAGGTGTTTGATAGATGGCTAGGACCCATTTTATGAAGTTTGGGCCGAAGCCAAAATGCTGTAGGATTTCCTCTACGTAGCCCCAGTCGAGCATATCGAATGCCTTATGCACATCTAAGGAGAGGACTGCTAGCCTTGAACCTAACCTGTTTGCTGACTCTATGATGTTTATAGTTCTGCGAATATTGTCTTGGGTGCCCCTTCCCGGGATGAAGCCAGCTTGATCTGGATGAATGATCGCTGGGAGGGAGGGGGCCAGCCGGTTTGCCAGAATTTTGGCGAATATTTTCACATCGTTGTTTAGAAGCGTTATGGGTCTGTATGATGCACATAGCGTTCGGTCTTTCCCAGGCTTTGGGATCAGCACAGTTATTGATTCGTTCATCGACGCAGTAGTGGAGCCGGTGGAGAAGAATGAGTTGGATAGATTCGCCAGTTGCGGTGCTAGCAAGTGCGCAAACTTCTTGTAGAATTTTGAGGATAGCCCATCTGGCCGGGGCTTTGTGTTTTTCAGGTGACGGATCGTTTCACTAACTTCCTCCACTGATATTAGACCCTCCAAATCCAGGAGTGAAGAGGATGGCTGTGGTTTTGGGATGGGGGCCAAGAATTGAGTAATGGCTGGAGTTAACGACTGAGGTCCTGCCATAATTTCCTTGTGGTGCTGCACCATTATCTCCAGCTTTTCAGGGTCCAGGTGGTATAGGGAGCCATTTTTGTCTAGCAGGGTTTGGATGTGGTTCCTAGTTTGGAGCTTTTTCAGTTTGTGTGCCAGGAGCCGGTTCGCTTTGTTGCTGTTAAGGTAATAGTACTGTTTAGTATAGGTTAGTGCTCTGGTGGCTCGGTCTGCTAAGTGGATCTCCAGCTCTCTTTTTGCTCTTTTTAGTTCTTGTTGTGTTGTTTTCGCATAGCGCTGTTTGAGTTTATTTTCTAGTTCGAGTCTCTCCTCTAGCTTTCTTTGCTTCAACAGGTTATGGCGCTTGAGTCTAGCCGATGAATCCATCACCACCCCTCGGATTACCGGCTTCATGGCGTCCCATACTGTTGCTATTGAGGTGTCTGGGGTTGTGTTCTCAATGAAATAATTCTGAATCGCCTCCGCAAGGTCGGAGCTGGCCGCTAGGTCAGTGAGGATGTAGTCTTGTAGTTTCCATTGCCTATGAGTAGGTTCAGGCGCTCTGTGAAGTAGCAGCGACATTGTAACTGGGGCGTGGTCCGAGATTGCGATGGGTCTAATTTGGATATTCTCCACACAGGGGGCCATGGTGTTAGCGGCGAGCAGGAGATCAATCAGCGAGTAGCCTCTGTGTACGTGTGAAAAGAAGTGTAATCTCTTTCTCCCTGGTTGCGTAATCTCCATATGTCTATGGTCTCGGTTTCCCGCAGGAATTCGGCCAGGGCCAGGGATTTGCCGAAGTCTTTCCTCGAGACTGGGAGCATCTTATCTACCCTGGGGTTTGGGGGGAGATTGAAATCCCCTCCGATTAGCAAGTGACCTGTGGAGAAGGCCGTGATGGTTGGAAGGAGACTCCGGAGGAATTGGTCTTGCTCTTTGTTTGGCCCATAGAGTGCTACCAGGGTAATCGGTAGTTCGACTAAGAGTCCTTTCAGGAGTAGGAATCTACCTTCCGGGTCTCTTTTAATCGAGATCTGTGATAGTGGGAGATTTTGGCCTAGGAGGATATCAACTCCTCTTTTTTTCTGTCTAGCTGAGGCGAAGTAGCATTTCGGGTAGCGTCGGAAGCGTATTCGCTTTTCATCTTCTGCAATCAGGTGGGTTTCCTGGATGAAGACAATGTCAGCTGCTAATTGGTCTAGTTTGTGTCCCACTGATTTCCGCTTTCTTGGTGTGTTGAGCCCTGCACATTCCAAGTTGTGATAGTAAGTGATTTGTCTAACGAACCCACCCTTTAAGTCCTAGATAGAGCACTTCGTAGTCATCCCTAGAGATTTCCTGTTCCATGTCTTTAAATGTTGTGTTCCGTCCTGCTCCCTTCTTTATGAGAATCGCCCCCCCTCCTCGTCCCTCTCTCCCCCCCCCCAAACAATAACCAGGTATCCGGACCAGCCTTCGATCAACGGGACACCCGGCCGGACCGGTGTAGTAACTCTGCTTGGAGGCAAACATTGCCTCTTCTGTTAACCAGTAAAGATCAGGTTGAGGCTGAAGAGTTCATTTGGTGAAGTTAGCTTGGAGTCTTTCAGCCTCCCACTCAACGGTTGTTATCCCGTTTGGATTTGCCCAGCGGGCCTCGAGGTCTGCGGTGCCCCGCCATCTTGGTCCAGGCTCTGGTGGGGTCTCCACGGGATCTCCCTAGGGCCTCTGCAACTTCGGCGGGGGACCTCTTCCCGTCCTCCGGATTCATGAATCGCTCGGCTTCCCTAAGAGAGGGGATAGTCCAAGACCTGCCCTCCCAATTGAAGATTAGAGCTGTAGGGAAGCCCCAGCGGTAGGTTGTTTTCCTCTCACGTAGCCATTCGGCGAGGGGCTTAAGGGCTTTTCTTTTTGCGAGAGTAGACGCTGCCAGGTCCTGATATAGGGATATTTCGGCATCTCGGAAGTTGATTTGGGCCGAGGTTCTGGCTTCGTGCATTATTTCTTCCTTGACTTTGTAGAAGTGGACTCTCGCTAGAACGTCCGGCGCAGGATTTGCATTTGTCTGGCTCTGACCCTGTGAACCTTATCCAGTTCCAGAGGGGCTCCATATGGGAGCGTTAGGATAAAGCGGAATAGATCATTGACATAGGAGTTAAGTTTTTCGTCGGGGACAGAACCCGGTATGCCCCTCAAGCGGATATTGTTGCGCCTGGGCCTATTTTCGGCTTCTTCTTGTTTGTTCTCAAGGGCTTCCCATCTGGCCTCCAGTGAGGCGAGTCTGTCAGCCCCTCCCTGATTTCGAAGCTTTGCTTGAACAGGATGGTTTCAATTTCTTCTGTTCTGGTTTCAACTTCCCTCACTCTTTTGGCCAGGGACGCTATTTTGCCTTTCAGTTCTTCTGTGCCCTTTTGATACTCTTTAGTTATGGCAGACATGAGCTCTTGGAGGTCAGCTTTCGTCGCTCCTTGGGTTGGAGGCTCGCTGTGGGGGCTGGGGGTGCACCTGCGGTGTCGTTACGCTCTCCTTTCTTTGACTTTTCGCCCATGGTGGTGGATAGTAGAGTCGCTATGTCATTTGCTTGGATGATTTCTGGTTCCTGACCATTTACTTCTTGTGGCTTAGGCGGGAGCTTGTCCGCTCCACTCCCAAGTTGGGTTGTTTTAGGACGCCTAGGGTCTCCCCGCGACCTCGACCACTCTGCTGGGCGGATTTATGTGCTGTTTCTGCTGCGGGTCGGAGGGTGGGGATGGAAGCAGGCTCCCCCTCCCAAATCGTGACAATGCCTCGCACCAGAGGAGGGGTCCACAGACGAGCTGATGCCTCCCCCCCCGACCGGGGCCGGATTGAGGAGACTGGTTTGCTGATCTGGGGAGCTCCTACTCGGTGCGGCAAGTGCAGTCCTACCTTCCTCCAAGAGCGGGCATCGGGGCTCGCGCCACCAGGATTGTTGAGTGGCCACTCTCTCCCCGGCTTCCGGTGCTGCTGGAGACAGGCTGGTGGAGGGCAATCTCCCACGTCCCCAGCTCCAGCTGGGATACAGGGGGCCCTCGATCACCCACGGGCTTCCGCTGGCTGCCGGCCGCCGTAAGCCGAAGGATCCGGGAGGGGGAGGGAAGGTGAGCCCCGGACTACACTCTGCTGCTGGTGGCTCCGAGGTTCGATGCGCCGGCCCCCTCACGTCAGAGTGGGGAGGGGTCATCGGACTCCGCCGAGGGAGCGGCCTTGTTGGTTACTTTCGTGGTCGGAGCCCAGCCACGGTGAGGGGGGATCTGGTGAGACCGGAAGGGGAGGCCGGATCCCGTGCCCCGGGCCTCCGGGAATGGGCCTGCTCAGCTACCACTGGAGGTGGTTAAGTGTTTCCCCGCACCGGGGCTGGAGGGTTCGTTGGGTCCCGCCAGCAGGCGGGGCCTGCTGCTGTCCGTGCCGGGCCCTACTGGTGCAACTGCCGCTGGAGTCGCGGGCGATGATGCTCCCCCGGACCTTAGGTGCTGAGGCATCACAAGTCCTAGAGACGTCGGGAGGAAAGGCCCGGAAGGAGAAACTTTGTGTCGCCCCACTCTGTGGCAGAGACCGCCCCGCCGCCGCTGCTAGTCTTCGGGCCAGGAGCCCCAGTCCTCCCACGCCGAGACAGGGGGACTCGCAGGGCCCCGTCCGGAGGCGGGATCTGCCGCTCTTGTGGTTGGGCACTACGCCAAGTCGGGTGCGATCATAGCCTTAGGTGCTGGAATCTCCGTCTTTTGCAGATACGGGAGGGAAGCTCGCGATCAGCTCCAGGGCGGGCGCTCGTAGTACCCGCTCGGTTCGGAAGTGGGAGAGGGGGCCGGGTTACGCCACACCTCAGGCTGCCATTTTGGGATGCCGCCAATGTCTTCACATCTCGCCGCTGGGGGATTGCCCCAAACTCGGTCCCCTTCCAGCCTAGGACCGCGGCATTAAGGCATGGGCTACAGCAGCCTCCCGGCTCTGCAGGGCGCCGACTTAGTATTCGAAAACCTGAACTTTACCGGGGCATTACGGGCAAATGCGGTCACGGCCGGGAGCTCTCACCTGACCCGACTGTTCGCCATGGTGCCAAGCCACGCCCCCTGAACTGCACTCTTGACCATAGGTTGGATAGGTTGGATAGTAAACACAGTAGGCCGGCTTCTCCGACAAAGACATTGGGAACCATGGTAAGGGGGCTGGGCTGGTCGATATTTGGAGGCAGCTGCACAGGAACAGAAGAAGGGGATATTTTTATTACTCTAGCCCGCAAGGCGTGTACACAGGTATTGATTATATGTTCACGGGCTCTGAATCCTTGGAGTTCTCTCAGACCATGCACCTTTGGCAGTAACATGGCAGGGAACCAGGGGGTTTGGGGGTGTGGCACCGATCCCGACTTGGCAGCTAAGAGCGGACGCGCTGCTCGACAAACCATTTTGAGTATACATAGGAGAAACAATTGAGGAGTTTTAAGCCCTGAATCTGGGTAGTGTGGACAACGCTGGTACCCTGTGGGTGGCCTTTAAAGTGGCAAGGGGCGGGGGGGGGAGATTGATAAGGTGGGAGGTGCACAGTATCTCCTTTAAGGAATTGGTAATTGCGTAATTGGAAAATGGGGTGGAACTGACTGTGGAGCTCAAACAGAAGCTCATCGAGCGTAAACAGGTATGGATAGCTGACTACGAACAGTTGGGCAAGTATGATTATGCCTAATATATACAGAAACTCCACGAAGGTGGGGATAAGCGTGGGAAGGCACTGGCCTTGGTTGTGCAGAGCATAAGGGAGGAGTGAAATTATTAGTTCCATTAAGGAAGAATGCGGCGAGGAATGGCGAGCACAGAGTGAAATTAAAGCAGTTTTAGCAGGTTCTACCAGAAGTTATATGGAACACATGTGGAGGGCAGCGCGAGGGATATACAGGATGCCCTCTCGCAGATCACGTTGCCCCGCTTAGAACGAGAACAGGTTGACATGCTGGATGCACCGCTTACTGTAGAGGAATGAATAGAGGCTGCACGTTTGCTGCCTGCTGGTAAAACGCTGGGTGCAGACGGCCTCCCGGCAGAATTTTATAAGGAATCCGCGGGAGTGCTCATGCCTCAGCTCTTGCAGATGCTGGAGGAGGCATTTGCGAGAGGTCGGTTGCCAGATACCTTAAGACATTCTATTATTATACCTATACTTAAGCCTAATAAATAATCGCTAGCGTGTGGCTCCTATAGACCACTTTCAATGATTAACCGGGACTGCAAGATCCTCACGGCGCTCCTGGCAGGTAGGCTGCGAACAGTGATTAGCACACTCATACATCCAGACCGAATATGTTCCGGGTAGAAACACGTCCTGGAACCTCTGCAGATTACACCACGTAATAGATAAGACCAGAGGGGCTGCATTGGATTATGTTGTGGCTTCGCTGGACGTTATAAAAGCAGTTGATTCAGTGCAGTGGCATTGGTTGTACGCTGCTCTGCAGCACTTCAGGATTGGGCGGCTATTTTTGCGATCGGCCCGATTGATATGGACGGAGCCAATGGCCAGCATGAGGACAGGGAAGTGTATCTCTGACAGGTGGAGACTGTATAAGGGGACCAAGCACGGATGCCCGCGCTCTGCCATGCTGTTTATCCTGGCACTGGAGCCTTTGGCGGCTCTCCTCAGGGCAGACTTCATAGATGCAGGCATATCGGCGCGGGGCAGCACGCATGTGGTTTCATTGTATTCGAAACAACATGTACTTTATGTGCAGAGCCCAGAGATTAATCTGCCGTACATGCTTGAGGTCCTAGAAGGTTTTATGTGACTGTCGGGCATATCCATCAGTAAATTCAAATCGAGGCTGTTCCCCTTGGCGGGTATGGCGGAGCTTGAGCGGAACCACCTGCCGGACCTCGAGCTGCTGTGGCCAGTTGACACCTTTCGATATTTAGGAGTGGAAATGTATCATGATCCCAAAACGTAGCATGAGATGACTACGCTGAGGGCATTGAAGGGGATACAAAAGTCCATGGTGTTTTGGAGCAAGCGTCCTCTGTCCATGATAGGAAGAATGGCATTCCTTAAGATTATAGTGTTGCTGCGGTTGTTGTAACACTTTGTAAACATACCCTACGAAATCCTTGGGCTGTTCTTTCGTAAACTTGATTCCATGGTCAGGGGGTTTATCTGGGGAGGGAAAAGGTGTAGTATAGCAACGGAGACACTGCACAGGGATTTTAAAGACTGCAGAGCTAAACTGCTGCATTTAGAATTTGACTATCTAGCGGGACAGCTGCAGTTTGTTGCGACCTGGCTTGCGGATGAGGCTATGCTGGACACTGCCCTACTGCAGGAAGAACCCAGTCCGTATTATCTGAAAGAGATTCTTTGGGTTAGAGCAGCACATCTTAAGGGAGGTCCACGTTGCTGATACTGGGGCGTAAGCTGTGGCACAGAATGTGGAAACAGGTGGGCAGGCAGAACTCGTACTCCAATGGTATACCACTGACAGTAATAGGTGGGAGAGTTCAGAGCGAGGTTCATTGCTTTAGGCACCACTGGAAACCGAATGGGACTGTCACCCTGGGGGACTTGTTCAACCGAGGGGAACTGATGGACTTCCCTGACTTGATTGAACGGTACGATATCCCTGTGGGTTCATTTTTGACATGTCATAGGGTACTCAAGGCGGCTGGGGATAGGTGGCCAGGCAGGGGAACGCAATCCTGGACAGCTTTTATGACTTATTGGATGGGGGCCATGTGGTCTCTAGGCTCTAGGAAATATTGAATATACTGGCGACTTCAGAACTTAGGGTAAGGGCTAAGTGGGAAGAGGAGATTGGACGGGCCTTCTCATACAGGGAGTGGCAAGGAATGCTAGGCTGAAGCTGATGCAATTATATGTCACACACAGGGCTTATTTGACCCTGCACTCAATCTCGCGGTTCCTGGGAGTAGAGCGACGGAGATGCCCCAGATGCGCCAGTGACACAGCAGACATGTTGCATATGTTTTGGACATGCCCAGCGATAAGGGTTTTGTGGCGGGAGATCGCAGGCAGAGTGTCAAAATGTGGGATAGTCATGCATGACTGGATGCCTGAAGCCAGCCTGCAGGGAATGTTCCCCTGCTGACGAGCGGAGGCTCACCTTAACAAAATGAAGGATTTTATGGGCCTCATTACATGGAAGGTGGTAAGGGTTAACGGTCACCGGTAATGGTACCAGTGACCGTTAACCCTTACCGCCTTACTACGAGGTCCCTTTGCGGGTAGGTACTTTAACGCCTGCTGTTTAGCAGGCGTTAAAAACCATCCCGCAAAGGCACCAGGGTGCTTATTACGGTACCGCAATTTGCGGCACCGTAATTAGCGCCTTCCCCATTCCCATAGAGCCATAAAAATGGGAATGGGGAAGGGCAATGGGGAAAGGGGGAATTACCGCCCTGCCAACCTTGGAATAGGGCGGTAATTCCCCTTTCCACCAAGGCGGTGCCGGTAATGAGGCCCTATATGTATTTTGGCCAAGCGTAGGATCGCAATGGCGTGGAAGAGCATAGGATCGCAATGGAGTGGACGACTGCTTAAGGCCACAGGATAGAAGCATGGTGGGGAAATCTGAGGAGATGGGTGGAGGCGGAGACAGTGGTTTGGCATCGAGCTGTGTACAGAGGGCAGAGGGAAGTCAGTTAGGATGTTACCGCATGGAAAATGTTAACCTAAGCAATGTTTGTACCCTCGGATGATAAGCCCCCTTGACACCAGTGAGGCAGCAGTAGCGTTTAACTGGATGATGATGCAGACTTGGTGTGGGCACAGGTGGGAGGGGTTTTGGGGGCGGGGAGGGAAGCGAACTGGGCTAGAGCATGCATGGGGCTTTTGCTATTCGGTTTTTGGGTTGTCTTCGGAACCTAGTTAGGCATGTGCAAGTGGCATACAGGACAGTGATGGACCTGGGTGCAGCCTCGCTGCATGCACCTGCTGGGTGCATTGTGGGTGGGAATGCATACTTGGATAGAGGCATGGATTGCAGCTGTGGAATTGATGTAATTTCGAATGTACACCATATATGACACTGTACTGCCAGTTTCTTTCCATTTTTTGGTTATTGAAAAGCAAATAAAAAGAAGTTTAAAAAATGGTGAGTAACCTTTTCTAATTTAGATATAAGGCTTCTAGTGTCATTGGGTAGTTGAAAAATGTTTTCCCACTTCAGAGGGGGATCTAGATGCTAAACTTTTAATCTCTGGATTGAGTGCACAGTGCCATACTTGTAGATATCTAAACACATCTTCCTTACCTAGCATATATTCTTGCTTGCCCTTGGGAAACAATTTAATTTCACCATTATTAAAAAGATCCCTGACCTTTTAACATCCTTTGAAAACCCATTTGGCAAAGCCTGGATCGGTTATTATTTGCGTAAAGTCCCTATTTTATGTTATGGGTGTGTAGGGTGGCAGAAAAAATGATGTGCAGCCATTAGGTCTGCTTGCCCGATCCCAGGTCTTCATGGAGGCTTTCGTAACGGGATTTCTGTACAACCTAGATTTTTGTACAACCTAGATGCTCCTAAATGTTTCGGGAACCATGGCTGCGTCGTCCAACAACTGTCTGCTCCATAAACAAAATTCTCTGAATAGGTTTGGACCCACTTTGTTATGAGGAGCCCAATAATGAAACATGAATTATGGGAAAGCTAGACCATCCCTATGTGTGGAGGAAAGTAAAATGTGCCTGTTTACCCTTGCAGCTCCTATGGGCCAGAGGAATTTCATTAATATATCTTCCCATTCTTCAATCATTTTGGTAGGTCGAGGAATTGATTTGAACATGTACAGTAATCTCGATAAAATATTCGTTTTTGATTTCGCCATCCATCCAAACCATGATAGACAGAGTCCATTCCATCTTGTCAGTTCCCTTTTAATAATAGTGATCAAACTTGGATAGTTCATCTATGGAAGTGCTTCAGATCTGCCGTTAGCATAATCTCCAAATATCTTAGCCCCTACCTCCTCTTGTAAAGAGCAATCAAGATTCTATTAAACTCTTCTTATTGGGGGGTGCATTTGTGTTTCATAATTCTTATTTTATTTTTTTATTGAATTAGCTGAATTAAATCAACTTTTCAATACAGACAAATAAATAAAAAAATAAACCAGTTCAAACATAATTTACAGAGATAATTGACATCATAAAAGAGATAAAACAGAATATACCATAAATAAACTTAACAGTTAAACAACCACAACATAAAAATCTATATATCCAGTTTAAGCATGACCAAAAAGTTCACCATTGCTATTTGTATAGAGACATTGTTAGTGCACAATAACGCAGTCCATCTTTCCTCTGTATCTAGCATTCCTAAATGGATAGAGTGCTGTCTGAAACATTTAAGATTCAGATATCAGTGCTGGGCACAGTGACAATAAATGCTATAAGGTTTCCTTCGTTGAAACGTTTAAACAAAATCGACAGTAATGTAATTCTTTGGGGAGTGTTTTACGCCTCACTAGGATTTCTCTGGTGTGCCAGAGATTGAAACGCAAACGGACGATCCCAGAGCGTATTTTAGCTGAAGGAAATTTTAGAAGATATGTCTCTGGGCACCCAAGATTTTTGAGTCTAAACCTCTGGGGTGTAGTGTCCTTATATTCTAAACAGGTAGATCTTGCGTGGATCCAATCATGGCGATATATTGAAACCTTGGCTTTATCAGGGTTGGTAATTAGTATTTCAAGAGACACTTCAGCACAAATAAGAATGGAATGGACGCCTTTCAGCCAACTTTTGATAAACATATGATTGGAAGTGAAGACGTAATTTGAAAAGTAATGCAACAGGTTGTTATTGTCGGTTGACACAAGACATTTGCGAAACAGTGCACATATTTTCCATTGATACTGCACATATAAAGAGGTTAGTCTTAGTTCGTAACGTAACCATGGTCCCGGTGCGCACTGCGGGAGGTTAAGCAGACTTCTCCAAAATTTGAACTCTAGTTTATTTAAAAACTCACCAGAATGTACTGCTTGTGTTTCGAGGCCATACAAGATACAAGGGACCACTTTTTGTTTCCAGTATAATATAGCTGGTTTAAGTGTGAAGGCACTGTATCAGTGTAGTATGACTTTAGTCTGAGAGATCGCTGTGATCAATTTCTGAGACACCGCATCTTGATGACCTTTAGTCAGAACAGAACCATCAAACACCATGCCCAAGTACATATAATTGGGAACTACTAGCAGTTTAGTTTGATTGATTGACCATGCAAACTTGTTTATACTAACTTGCTTAGCCGAAGAACCAACAATTTGTTTTTTTTAGTGTTAATACTCAGTTAATTTTAGTCAATATACACACTGAATGCATCAAGCAGTTTTTGTAGACCACTAGGAGTTTGTGAGACAAGAACTAAGTCGTTGGCATACGTTAGAGTTTGAATCGGGATGTCATTCAACTTGGGAGAGTCAGAGGCCACTGGAGCAAAGATTTGTCTTACGTCATGTAAGAAATAATTACAAATTGCAGAGGCAAGCAGACAGCCTTGCTTAAGGCCACGGGCAGTCACAATTGAAGAAGAAAGAAGACCTTCCATAATTAGTCTAATACGAATTGAAGTTTGAAAATGAAGTTGAAAGATTATTTCCTGTAAGGTCTGAGGACAGTTATCTCGCTTAAGTTTAGATATCAAAAGAGGCCTAGATATGGCATCAAGGACCGAATGCAGATCAACAAAAGCAAAATATATCGATTGTTTCAAAGTTTGGCATTGCGCTTTGAAGGCATTAAGGCACACCAAGTTGATATTGGTGCCCATGCCTGCTAGAAAGCCTGTCTGGAAAGGATCTCTTTTATTGGAAGCCTTGGTCCAAGTATTAAAGTCTTGTAAGATTAATTTGGCAAAAAGCTTGCCGGGCGCATCCAACAGTGCAATCGGCCTATAATTGACAGGTTGAGTGCGATCACCTTTTTTGTGGATCGGGACAATTATGGAGGTCTTCCATGAAGGTGGAATAGTATGAGACGACATGACCTGCTGGAAAAGACAATTCAAAATTTCAGCCCACGCCGAGGGATTTGACTTAAACATGCAGTTGCTGAGCCCATCAGGGCCCGTAGCACGGGATGAGCTGATTTTGCCAATATATTCTTCGATGATGGTCGAAGAACAGTGGACTGCCCATTGTTCTCTAGTCTCTACAGCAAGATGGTAATTTGTAAAGTTAGGATCTGCATATAAGTTGGTATAATAAGCGCTCCATTGGGCCTCTGAAACAATATGTGACTGCATTATCGACTGTGTGCGGTTATTACAGCGATTGAATACTGCCCAAGTCTCTGAAGAGTTCTTAGTAGACAACAGCCTCAACATATGTTTGCTATCGTTTTGTAATAGGTGTGCTCGAAACTGACGTAACCAATTGTGGTATCGACACTTGGCAGTTTTCAACTGTTGTTTTAGCATAGGATGATTCAATGACAGAATAGATTTCTTTTCACGTCGGTATTGGGATTCCCTTGTTTTTATTTCATGGTTAAATGTATGATTATGTAATGTATACCGCTGGTTGGAAAACTTATTTACGTTTCTAAACGGTGTGTGGGAGCGAAGGGCCAATGGGCCCCTCTCTACCACACTTCTCAGTACACAACTCGGACCAAGTGCCTCTAGTGGTGGGTACGCCCCTCGCCCTTATGCGATTTTAACTTTGGGTTACATTTGCGTAGATGGGACCACCGAGCAGAACACGGGGCATCCATTTTGTGTACCCCCTTTCGACTCCATCTTGGTGACCAGGCCTCACTGCGATAGTACAAAATGCCTCTCTCCCTTTTGCCCGCCGCAGTAGCTCAGAGCACATGGCCCCCACCCTCGTTTCCACTCCAGCTGGAAAACTCTGCAGCTCCATTCTCACGCTGAAGCCGGAGCTGCTTGCAACAAATAATAAATGTAACACATCCCTTTTTCCTCTGAGATGTCATGATGCCTACCCCCGGGGACCCAGACCACGTCCAGCAACCCCGGAAGCAGGCATCAAGTTATCCTAAGCAAGCCCAACAACCCCTGCTAGGGGCTATTTGGGTCCAGTCCTGGCGCCTATGGCGCCAGGCTCATTTGGAGAGTCAGTCCTGGCGCCATAGGCGCCAGGGTCATAGATTAAAACTTACCTGATGCAGACCATGCTGCAAACTTACCTGATGCAGACCATGCTGCAAGAGCTCCAAGCCAAAAGAGGCTTGGAAGGGACTACTTTACTTAGGGACTATTTTTTACTCGGGCGGGACTGGGGAGGAATACTTACATGGGACTACTTTGGAGGCTATTTAAACCACGTCCGAAGAGCAGCACACGCTTCGCGTTATTCTGCATCCAGCAGCGTAACGCTCACCGTGCCTGCAAGTCTGCATCCAGCCTTCTGCCACGCCCGCCTCGAGTTTGGAGCTCCTAGAAAAAGGGAGAAAGAAGGAGAAAAGGTTAGAACAAGAGCAATCCCTTTAATCCTTACCTGAATTCCCGATCCATCGCTCCTTCGAGCTGGAAGAAAGAAGTTATTTTATGCGCGTCGCCTCGCCTGCTGCAGCGCCACGCTGAACTCACCGGCCTTCGCAGCATCTTCACATTCCACTGCATCCTCCTGCATGTTCCCGCCGCACTCCGGCACCTAAGGAGAAGACAAGAACAGCAAGGTGAGCCAAGGGAATACACAGAGGAATATTAGTTACCCCCCCATAGACTTAGCTGATTTTACCAACGGGGGTACTATTCCTCTTCACGGGTCGGCGCAGCTTCCACTGCATCTTCGCCGAACCCTGGCCCCTAAGGGGAAACAAAAGGACAGCAAGGTGAAACAAAGGGACTAACAAGGGGAACCCTCCTCACCACTATAGACTTACCTGATTTTACCGCCGGAGGTATTATTCCCCAAGACTTCATACTTTCTCTCAGCGCCTGAATAAGGGAGAAAGTAACAGGTTACATATTACCAGAATATTACCGGTTGCCACGAAGAACTCTTAATTAGGGTCAAGCTGCAACCTGCAAGGAATCAGACAAGAGTGAAAGTCAGGCATTTGAACTCTTACAAACTTTATACTTACGGCGTCTTGCCGGGAATCTCGGAGTCAATATTGTTCTGGAACTCACCAATTCCTTCGAGCCAGTGAAGCAACTGGTTATCAACGCGCCCCTGCGCTCAATGCAGGATGGAGAGCTCATCTTTTCAAACCATTACGTGAGACTATAAGAGGGGACATCAAAGGTGATCTGTGGGGAGAACAACGGGGGATTTACGCTCAACTCCACGGGTGGTTAATTCCCTTTCTCCATTTGCAGAAGAATATTCCTACGGGCCAAGCAAACGAAGCTAGGTGGGCCAGTCCAGTCCATCATCTCGGCCATACGCGTCACATTGGTGCAGACTACAGCTATCCAGTTCCGATCGACGCCTCTGTGGGAGCCAGGTGAGCGTAACAGAGATCACTGTCCTGCATGTGAACCAACATGAGCCAAGCACATAGCTCGTTCATCTCCACAAAAGTGTCCTTGCCCTCTTACCCTCGCCAGTGGAAACATATTGCCATTCTAACCTTGTGTCCTTGCAAGGCATTCCTTTCATGTGCCAGACTGCCAACCATGCTATGAAGCCCACCCAACAGACCCCCAACTAACATTAGACCCCTGGTGCAGTATATCGTGCCCAATACTAACAAATGCCACATACCTGAGATTCTTGTGAGACTAACCCTATAGTTCAATGACACTATTATAGTGGTCAAGGCCCATAAACCTGTGACCTGTATAACACAAATGTTGTAGATGATATAAACTCTTGAGTGATTAGTACAATGACATGATACACTACTGAGGGTCTTTTGATCAACCATTATTTAGTGCATGCATTACGCAGAATGTATTTTCTTAGCTTAGCTTAGATAGTGACCACCGTATCTCACAACGACCTGACCTTCACCCATCCGGAGCACAGATGTCTGACGTCAATCCTCCCGCCAACCAAGCAACCAACCCGGAGGAAGAGATGATGCCCACACCTAAAACACCACCCCGGCTGACCAATCCAGGTCCAACGTAGCATCATATGTTAGAGATGTCAATGTACTACATAAATGTGTTGTAACCTTGATGTGGTCAGAGCGCTCTCAGAGATCTAGATAAACTTTTCCTTGAACTCTCGCAGCCTGCTCTTTTGTGCCTTATTCCCTGTCCAGGGAGTGTCTGTATTATTCATTTTTTCACGTAGAGTCGGGGAGGGCACAAACATTTGGTGACCCCGATGTGATCGGAGAGGTGCCTCGAGGCCAGCGCCGTGCGGCAAGATCCGGGACGCCCCCCAGCAAAACCATCGCCTCCACGGCCGACCAGCCTGTGCGCACTACGAAGAAGGGTCAAGGGTTCCCGGTTGACGAATACCCGACTGAAAAGCTGCTCGCCGAGGCGGGCCGTGGCTTGGTTGGGGTGCGAGCCTGACTGGGGTCGGACTGCGAGCGGCGACCCTCGGGTCACCTGACTGAACACGTGAGTGCCGGTTGCGAAGGTTACGAAGGAAAGGTAAGGGGGAAATAGTGGGGACAGGTGGCAACGGGTAATAGGGAAGAGTAGGGCCTGTGTGAGTGATGATGAGGCTTTTCTGATCTGTCCTTTATATGGCCATTAGGTTTTTGTAAGAAGTGAACAGAAAAAAGAGAAGTGGTATCCTAGCCCGAACGGGGTAGAAGGCGGCGCCTCGTAGCATTGTCTCGTCCAGTGCTGAATAAATAAGTGAAGATACAGAGAAATTAGTAGGAGTCTCGTATATTGAGTAGACTCGGAGTAGTTATTTAGAACATTCTTTTTCTGGGTACGAAAGGATTCTTGGAAAAGAGTAAGATGGTGTAAGAGGTGGGGAGTGAATGAGAAGAGTAGGCGAAACGGGGAGGGGGTGGTAAAAAAGAACAAAACGGGGAGAAAACGCGCGCAGGTAGTGCATGTGCATGATAAGTGTTATATGTGCTTTTGTGTTCTGTCCATTTTTCGTCAAGGATATACAAGTACTGTGATTAATTTGTGGTTAAAGCGGCAAAATATGCAAAAATTAACTGTTGAATTTGAACATGCAACAACTATAAGGTTAAAGTTGAAAAGTGGTTGATATATTTATCTTGATACATATATGTGCATACAAATCACAAGTAACTGAGAAGATTCGCACTGTATTATCCAGCTAGAAGGAAAGAAAGACTAGTGAAGAAGTGATTAAAGGGAAAGAGAGGTCAAAGGGCAAGTACAGACAAAGGGAGAAAAGGAAAAGATAGCGTTATGGAATAACACCACTAGCACATATCTGTCAACACCTTCCGTTATACAGTGAGAAAATACAAAAATATCACGATCAATGGTTGACGGAGATAAAAGGGGACAGTGTGACGCCAATTTGGCCAGAAGGTGGGTCATTCGACAAAAGAGTATTAGATTTAGTATCCACACACTTGTTAGCAAGGTATAAGGGGAAACAACTACAAAATAGAAGGGAAGTACTAGACTTGTGGCGAATGTTTGAAGAAGTTACGCCTACAGCAGAGGTAAATAAAGAAAGAACGAACAAAACACAGAAAACGCAGGAAGAGGTAAGCGGAACACCAAAGGGCGAGTGCACAGCCACTACAGCTGAAGGCGATACAACCAAAATATATCCTTTAATGTCAAGGCCAGCAGTAGGATACATTGAGCCCCTGTACATACCAGCATGTCCCACCCCCGCACCCACAACCGGAGCAGTTGCCACAGCACCACCACCCTATGATAAAGGAGGTTTGTATGGCCCAACAAGTGCAGCCCCTGTGAATCTGGCACACTTCACTGGAGAATTAGACTGCCAGCTAGCGCATGCACAGATGGAAATAACGCGGCTAAGAGCATTGTGCGATGGAGGCCAAATGCTGCCAGGGGGAGGAGAGGTGCCACCATTATCCATAGCGGATCTAACGCCAAAATTGAGCACAGCAGGGGAAGTGGCGCAAGCAATCTCAGAGCCAGCACGATCAGTATCATCACAGGAACACGCATACCACAAGGGCAAGAGAAAGAGTGGCGGTCAGGGGAGTTCCTGTTCCATCTAAATGACAAACCCGTGAGGATTATACGCCCACCCACCCCAGAAAGTGAGAGAGGAGAAGAATGTGAAGGGAACAATGAGTAAGAATCAGAAATAGAAGAGGTGTGGAGTGACTTAGACAAATATGAAGAGGCAGCTGCCGAGACCGGGTCCCCACTGCCAAACCGCCGTTACCCAGATACACCATCGCCACCACTATGGCAGGGTAGACTAAGACAGCGAGGGGGAAATATGATGACAAGTAAAATAAAGAAAGGTGCGGTAAGTAAGGTAGGAAAGAAACACAAGTTACAAATGTCATTGATACATAAAGGAGCAGGTAAGCCACACTACATTCCATGGGCTGAAATGGATAAAAACAACTTGCTAAGGGTCCTCCCCCCACTATCGGGAGGGGCTGGGAAATGGATACACGCCTTTGAGAAAAACACAACAGGAGTGCCGCTAGCGATAGGGGATGTGAAGAGTTTATTAGTGTCAGCAATTGGTGACCAAGCAGACGCAGTGTGGGAAAAGGCCGGATTCCACGGAGTAACGATGAGTTGTGACCGCCACGATGGGTCAGCGTTCAATAATGTTCGAGCACAATTATGGGATGCATTGAGGCGCACGTTTCCAGATATTCCAGATTTACATTTAGTGATGCAGTGCACAATGGAGGAGAATGAGGATCCTACGCAATTCATACTGCAGGTGCAGGATTTATGGAGAAGCGAAACTGGCACGGCATGGAACCAGTCCACCGCCTTGATTTATTTTATCATTAAAAAGGGGCCCCCGAAGGAGGTGCAGAAGGCCTTGGACAAAATAGCTGGGATAGAAGCCAAGGGCTGGCCTGAAATACAGAGTATAATTGTGCACCACTGCAGGAGGATCAAAGGGAGAGAAAAGGAGATAGCACAAAAAAGTCTGGCAGACGAAGCAAAGCTGGTACAGAACAAATTAGTGAAGGTCGACGCCGTCAACGCCAGCGTAGCCACAGACAGAGAAAATGTGGGGGACGAAGGAGCGGGAAACAGACCAGCAACAATAGCGGCACTGCGGGCCACAGGAGGACAAGGACAGTGGAACGGAGAAGAGCAATACGGTGGACAACAGTGGCAAGAAAGACCAACAAGAGGAAGAGGTGGATACCGTGGCCAGAGAGGGGGGTTTGGAGGTATGGGAAATAGAGGATTTGGCGGTCAAGGAATGAGAGGCGGACCACAAGGGTCATGCTGGAACTGTGGGAGATGGGGACACTACTCCAGAGATTGTAGAATGCGGCCTTCAGGGTATTTCCAGGGGCAACAGCCCATGGAGAACGAACAAAGTTGGGGGTGCCCACACCCAGGTAGCCCCTATGGACTACCGATGGGAAGTGGGAGACAGCAAGACCAATGCTATAACGGACCTCAGATGCAGCAAGGACAGCAACCACCACCACAACCTCTGGCAAGACAAAACGCAGTAGGAAGCGCAAACAATAATTGCTATGCAATATCCGCAAACGGTGCGCCCGCACCATACCGTGGCGTGACTGTGATTGGAGACAATGTCTTCTCAGTGCCAGGGCAAGAAAGACATTCAGATTAGGACAGCCCACAGGGAACACTTGCGTGTCCAGTCCTATCCACCACCCTATGTGCAGATGAGGAACCACTAGTGGGGGCAGAGAGAGGAAATAAGCAGTTTATCTTTATGGTAGACTCAGGAGCGGAGAAATCATGTCTTATGGAAGGGCGGTTTCCGCTCTCAGGCAGGAATTTAGAGATGCAGGGGTTCTCTGGGGCTATTTTAAAAGTTCCTTAGACTAAAGATCTTGATATAACGGTGGGGGGGAAAAACCGTGCGCGCACCCTTACTGTACCATGAAGACGCGCCAATCAGTTTGCTGGGGAGAGATTTCTTAAGCAAATTAAATATGACCATCTTGTTTACAGAACGAGGAATAGTGTGTTTAACCCCAGGAGTATGCCCAGTATGAGCAATGTTGATGATCAGCACAGTAATGAACAAAGTTGTGGTGCGAGGAATACCCATTGATATAAGTATGTTTATTTATGGCATCAAGGTATTAGCACGAGCGGTGCCAGAGATAACAAGAAAAGAATGGAGAACACCATCATATTTCATATTCCGCCCAATTTCACACACAGACGTCGTGCCAGGCACGATAATGTCCATAGACATCGAGGCAGTTCAAGTATCCAGCAAACGTATTGTGGTCATAGGACTGGACGCGCATGGGTGCGAGTGGAGAACTGTGTTATGCATAGACCCAAACATAATGCTACAAGATATAACAGACGAGGAATTATTCACTGATGGTGAGAATGATGGAGAAATAATAATGGAAATAAGCATACCATGTGATATTCTGATCCAGTATAGAGAGGTACACAACCCACTGATGGCTAGCATTAAGGCCCCACTGACTATATTTGAGGAAGACATGGCAAAAGTAGCACCTGAAATTTGGACCACAGGGCCCCACGATGTAGGGCTACTACATGAAGTGACACCAATAAAAATAAAACTCAAGCCAGGTACAATACTGCCGAGGGTAAAAAAATATCCCATATCAAGAGAAACGGAGGAGTGAATTAGGGAGACCATAAACGCACTCCTGAAACAAGGCATCATAGTACCATCAAACTCCCCATGTAATACAGTGATTTTCCCGATCAAGAAAGCAAAAGGAGGGGCGTGGAGGATGATCCAGGATCTCCGCAACACTCAATGACATCATTCAAAAAGAATTCCCATTAGTGCCTAACCCGTCATCAATATTGTGCAGCGTGCCAAAAGAATCAATATGTTTCACTGTAATTGACTTGAAGAATGCTTTCTTCTCCATACCACTCGACCCAGGATCCCAATACCTGACAGCGTTCACATTAGGGAACAACAGGTATGAACATCGCAGACTCCCACAAGGGTATTGTGAAAGCCCCAGCATTTTTAACAGGGTGTTACTGGAAGACATTGGAAACATAGATGTAGAGAGCACCATCATTCAATACGTAGACGATTTACTCGTCTGTAGCCATACAGAAGAAAAGTGCATAGAAGACTTGATAGCACTACTGAATGTGCTAGCTACCAAGGGGTACAAGGTGGACAAAGGAAAATTGCAATACTTTCTCGCCGAGGTTGTATACCTCGGACAGCTAATATCAAAAGATGGGAAGCGAATACTCCCAGACAGAGCAGCTGCTATACGCAAAATAATAATCCCAAAAACTGTGAAAGACATGCAAAAGTTTCTTGGCATTTGTAACTATTGCCGAGCATGGATTACGCGGCATACACACGCCCCTTACTACAAGCGTTAAAAGAGGCACAGAAAAATAGAGCAGCAATAAAATGGACGCAGGAAATGATAACACAGTATTCGAAATGAAAAGACCTCATTGCTGACGCCCCAGTCCTCGCGAACCCAGATTATGAGAGGGAATTTTTCTTGTTTTCACACTGCAATGGGACACTGATGACAGCAGTACTGACACAGAAAACATCACTAGGTTGCCAAAAAAACAGAAAGCATTGAGTTTTTGGATTTGCAAATATATACGGATGGTGAAAAAATATTGACAGATCTGTACATCAAGCCTACTGCAGTAAACAAGGTTATACATGCAGAAAGTAACCATGTGAGGCACATAATTAAGAACATACCCTATGGTGAAATATTAAGAACAAAACAGAACTGTAGTTCAAAAGATAAATTTGATGATCATGTACTAAATCTAAAAGAAAAGTTCTTAATGAGAGGCTACAAAGCAGATGAAGTGGAAAGAGCTATAACAAAAGCAGAAAAATACAGAGAATAGAGCTGCTAAAGGATCGACCAAAAATAAGAAATACACAAACAAAGGTAGACTTCATAACAACTTATAATAGTGAAGCATTTGTTCTAAAGAAGATTCTGAAAAAACATTGGAACATTTTGCAAAGTGATGAAACTCTTAGACAAAATCTAGAAGTTCAACCGAGGATCATCTATCGAAGAGCTCCTACACTGAAACAAAAAATTAGTCCCAGTCATCTAAAAGAAGAAAGAACTGAAACTCTGAGTCAATTTCTAAAAGTGCCGGCACCAACAGGAACACATAGCTGTGGAAATTGTGTCATCTGCATTCAAATAGAGAATGGAACAAAGGAAATCAAGTTGCCTACTGGAAAACTACAAAATATTAAGCAGTACATAAATTGTAATACAAAATATGTAATTTATGTTATCACTTGTATATGTGGAAAAAGATACATCGTAAGTACTATCTGACCATTAAAAATCAGACTTCAAGAACATGTAAGAGCCATCAAAAATAATGATACAAGATATCCAATGGCAACACATTTCAATCAAGAACACCAACTATGTGAAATTTAAAAAATCACATTTTTGGGCCTAGAAAGAGTTGACACACCAGAGAGAGGAGGAAACCGAGAACTCCTATTAAGAAGAAGAGAAGCAAAATGGATATGTACTCTGGACACGTGCCAATCTGGCCTAAACTTGGAAAATGAGATGGTTTTTTGGCTTTGAATATTTTACTTTTTTGTCTATTAAGTCAAGTGTATATTTGTTGTCTATAATCATAGGAATCATAGGAAGATGGTGATTGATCGTATGAATGTTACATCCTACTTCTCTGTTCATTAACTTAGAATGTTCACTTGGTATATAATTATTGTTTATAATTAGTCGAATATGTTGATTGATTTTATGAATGTTGAATTATATGAACCACCATTGATCATTTTTGCTCAAACCGATTTGATTTCAATCATATATGGTATGCTACCTGTGGAGGTAACTATGTGTAATCACACAAATATTTATCTCTTCGTTTTTGTTCTATCACCATCTCTCTCTTTTTTCTACTATCCATTCCACTCTTTGATTTTTATACTATCCTTTAAATAATTATATTTCACTTTCGTAATTTTTTTAAAAATATTACTTTGACATATATTACAAAAAAACAAAAACACAAAAAAATGAGGGTCGCCAAACTAATTAGCATATGCAGATAAATATAAACACTTAATGAAGTAAAAAAAAGTACAACATCCTTATTTCCTTCTTCCATTATAATAATCATATGTAGATTAACATAATCACTCACTGAGGTAAGATATCCAGGAGCATATAAGGGGAAAAAAGAAAAAAGAAGGATAAAAATAGAAACTAGCTTTTTTGAACAAATAGAAACAGAAAATGGCCGCCAGCTGTCTTCCGGCATGACGCGTTATGTCATCACTTAACGTAACATGGTGATGTCACGCGTTACACATTCGCGGGCCTTTAAAAGAGAAAGGAAGCCAGTTGATCCAGCAGCGCGTATCGTGGCAGAAGGAGGCAATCGGACCCGACGAACTTGAAGAAGAAGGTAAAGTCATTATAGACGCTAGGAATAGCTCTTCCTGGAACTCGCTGATATTAGCTTTTAAGGGGAAAGAAAAGCAAGATGCTAAAACTCACTGGTCTAATTTTATTTGCTTGCAAGTAGCCTCTGAAAAATAATTATACCTTTGGAATTAAGGTTTGAATTTCTGACCTTTTCATTATTTGTAGAAAAAGAGGAAAAAATAAGAGGAAAAAAGAGAAAAAAGGGAAAAAAATATTTGGAATCTTTTTTGAAAAATATTTGAAAAATAAGGGAAAATTATTGTGAAAATTTAAAGAAAACATTGTTTCACAAAGAAAGAATTGTAAAATTAGATAAGTGTGTTAAACAGGTAAATTAACCTGAATAGAGTACTTTCTTTCTCACCATTTGCAATATCTAATTTTGGCGCAATTCTGGATTATAGCTTCATTTATTTCTTTTCACACTTTCTTTCTCAGTATCTCTCTTGAAGAACCACGGATACTTACCGTGGGGAAACACGTGTTGAGAGAAGAAAATGTACTTATGAATGAGAGAAGAAAATGTACTTATCAATGGAACTCAAAGTTGCATGAATATGAATGCAAAAAATAAATATAATTTATGGAAAAGTAACCATTGAGTTAATCATATTTTTTCTACCGGAAGCGCAACCCAAAAAAAGTGCTTTTACAATAAGAAAGTTGATTAAGATATTGCTGCAGTCGCAATATAAGCACTTAGGATGCAGCATCCAGGTAAACAAATAAGCTTTCTTTGGCACACTATTGATATTCCCAAAATTAGGAAAACAAAGCCGACAAGGACTGCAATGAGCTAAACAGAGACACTGAGATGGTTGATCAGGGTGGCGTGATTGATCGTGTCAAAGGCAGAAGAGAGGTCAAGAAGGATGAGGACAAAGTGAGAGATGAAATCAAGGTTGGACAGAAGATCTTTATAGGAGTTCAGGAGAGCAGGTTCCGTGCCTCTGGCCGATCTGAAGCCAGACTGATGGCCATGGAGATAACCAGCAGATTCATTGTGGAGGTTTAGCTGAGAGATGGACAGTTTCTCCAGGAGTTTACCCAGTAAAGGAGTGATAGAGATCGGGCGATAGTTGGCCGGGCAAGAATGATCAGCAGAAGGCTTTTTCAGGAAAGGGTGCACAAGGGAATACTTGAGAAGAGAGGGGAATGATCCAGTGGCAAAGGAATGATTGCAGAAATCGACCAAGGCTTGAGCGAGGTTAACAAAGTTTTCCTTAAGGGTTCTGGAGGAGCAGCAGAGCACCTGTTTGGATGAAACTTTCATAGACCGAAATTGTCTAGAAACATCATCAGGTGTTGTAGGAGAGAGAGAGGAGAGAAGGAGAGAAAAGGGAAAGGTGGCTGGAGGGGGCCTGAGAGAGGTAGAGAGAGATAGAGAGAGAGAGAGAGATAGAGAGAGAGAGAGATGAGGAGAGGAGGATAGTGTAGTCAGGATGTCCTGAGTTTTAATGGTGAAATGAGAAGCCAGGGCCGTACAGAGGGCCTGGGAAGGAATAGGCGAGGAAGAGACTGTAGTCAGATTGGCCAGCTCCTTGCAGATTTAGAAAAATGTGGCTGTGCTGTTAGAGCCTGTTAGGGAGAATTCTCCAGAATGGCTAATTTCCCTTACCTACTGAGTCCCTCGGCAGCTTTGCTGGATTTCTATGATTTATTTGTTTTACCTGGTAAGAGTGTGTGCCTTTTTTCCCACTCTTACATGTGTTTTGTTGTGTGTGTTTAACATTTCCTTGTGTTCATAGACTGTGGAACCTCACCTACTCCATAGGCATCATCTTTTTACAGTGTGTTACACAGCACTTTCAGTGCAGTGACACAGGGTTGTCTTTTAAACTTCGCAACTCAGACTCCATTTTCTGGGACTGACTACTGTCTCCCAGAACATGTAAAGTTGCTATTGACTTTATTAGTCTTTTAAAAATCCACAGACCCAGTACAAACTATCTTACATAGAGTACAGGAAAGGGTTAATACTTAACTCTTTTTGTCTGTTTCTCTTGGAGCATTGTTTCGCTCCCTTTTCATCAAGACTTGGCTGGTGGCAGTGGTAAGTACCCTATTTTTCCTACTGAGGTTATCTTAATTAACCTTGGTATTGTTATAGGCTATCTTGGTAGCCACGATCTTAAACCCGCTAGACCATATACATTTTTATACGGTTCCGGCTGGGTTTATTCGCCATTTCTTATTGAAAATGTCTTTCTCGTGTTTTGTCCCTTTGTTCACCGTCATTTCGCAGGCTTCTACGCAGAATCCCTCCTTAGGCGCCTGAAAGTCTGGGTAGGCAGGATGTGAGAGAGGGGTTTTAGGACCCCTGCCAAGGGTTCCCTTGGTAACCCAAGTCGCACTCCTGTTTGATTGGCTAGGTGACTGTCCCGCCAGGACAGCCACCCTGCTGTGTGATTGACAGCCAGGCTGTGTGAATGGGGGAAAACTGCATAAAAAGCAGGTCTCTGGGTCTGGAAAGGCAGAGTTGCCATTGGAACAAAAGAACTGACAAGGAGCTGACAGAAGAGGACCCTTACAACGACTGAACCGCCCGGTGAAGCCCTGTTGCAGGTCCGAATCTTCAGACTCCAACGACAGAGGAGATCCACCAGGAATCTTCTTCCCCTGAGCTGGTGGGACCAACCAGTTTGGCCAAACTGCAAGCCAGCACTCCCTCCTCTGGTTGAATTTGCTGTACAGAGCTACAGTGAGCCGGATAGCCAGGAAGGTCGGACCCTGCTTGGGTTTTAAGGAGCACACCTTTTATTTGTTGCTTTGCTCTGCTGCTGATTTCTTCCCTGGGCAGTGCAGGACCCTACAGTCTTCCTACTTCATGTCAGTCCGACAGTCGCTTCAGGAACCGTGAGCCTGCAGGACCTGCCAGGAACGTCCGCCTCAGCTACAGCTTCTTCTCCATTTAAAGGTACTCTGCAAATCCGGTTGTTCGTTTCGTCCAGCCACGGTGAAGGTGTGTGAAACCTTTCGCCAATCCGAGGGCTTGTCCTTCTCTACTCTTTATACTAACTTTTCTATCGGCCAACTTCTTCCGGAACTCTTGGCAAAGACTTATCGCGAGCTACCCCGAAATGTGTGATCTTGAGCAAAAGACTTTTGTCCTACTGACTTTGGCCCTAAGCCTTTTTAATTTGATTCCATCACTGTAGTTCCTCTGTCTAGATTGCCCTGCTTACTTACCTGTTGGCGCTGCTCAATTTTAGTCTAACCTTGTCTTTCCCTCCCTTTTTAATTGCTGGCGTGCCATTTTGCTCACACTTCATTTTGAGCTTAACTTGTCCAGAATCTATTGGGAGTGGTGTGGTGTATTAAGAGTGTGATTTTTCAACTGCTTTACTTTAGTGAAATGTTTTACAACTGATGTGTAAATAAATGTATATTCTTTTACCCAAAAACCTTGAGTCAGTGTTTGTTTGAATCATAGTAATTGCTGTACTTTGTGTAACTATTGCTACTGCTCACTTGCTCTTGAGATAAGTCTGGCTGCTCAACCATCGCTACCACTTTACTGTGTAGTACAGGCTTGTACCAAAGGTGAATTTGTACTGTCACTTGTAGTCTTAATTGTGTGTGGTGTTCCCAAAGGGTACTGCATATCATTCTGCCTAACACTGGTGTACAGCGGTGGGATCAAGTAAAGTAATTACACTTAGAGTGCTGCTATTACCCTGGATCAACTAACCACAAGGCTAAACATCACTAAAAAGCAATATTAATCATTTCTAATATGAAAGCCACAGTCAGGAGACCCTCCTTAGTTACACTGTGGATTATCTGAAAAATCTGTGTAGAGAAAGGAATCTCTCTGAATTGGTTGAAAAGTTGTTAGAAAAACAAAGTCTGGAGGGTAGGTCTGAAATACCTGACCCCTCAGCAAATGTGGAAAATAATTAGGATGATAATGTGTCTATTATTGATGAGTTAGAGGAAGTAGATGTGTCTCATAATATAATCCTCACTGCTCACTTACCTTCTCAACAACCTCAACCTTTGTCCACTGGGACCCCACCATGTCCTACACTCAGTCCTGAATTCATTGCTTTAGAAAAGATGAAGCTTGAATTGGAATTCAAACTTTTAAATGCTCAAACTGAACAAAAACACCAAGAACTTAAGCTCAGAGAAATGGAGTTGAATCATGAACTAGAAATGAAAAATGTATCTCTTGAAAATGCTTCTCTCGCAGAGTCTTCTAGGTCTTCCAGTCCTAAGTGACCCTGTATGCCTAAAGAAATTGTGGGCATGTAAGCTTGATATTTTGGATTGGTTGGCAATGTTTGAATGTAACCATGGGATTCAAGGTTTTACAGGGAATCAGTTGCTTCCCTGGCTCTTCTCTAGGCTACCCACTGTTGCATCTGATGTTGTGATGGAGTTGGGGGAGGTGGATAGGATGGATTATGAGTATGTGAAGCTAGCTTTAATTGCTAGATTTGGGAAGACCCCTTCCCAGTACCTTAAGAGGTTTAGGACCCTCGAAAAGCATGATGGTACCCCTTGGGCTACCTGGGTATGTGACTGTTTGAAAAACTTAGATGGTTGGATTAAGGGTTACAGAGTAAACACTTATGAAGGTATGAGAAATCTTGTTATGTTGGAGTCAATTTATGATGCCTGCTCTCCTGAGCTCAGACAGCGCTTGGCTGATTCTAAAGAGATAGATCCAAAGAAGTTAGCTAAGGCTGCCGACTTGTGGGTTGCCAACAGGGCTACTCACAAGGATTCTGGGGCAACCCAGAAAAAGGATGCAGGAAAAGCAGCCAAAGAAAGATAACAAGGAGAATTCTAACACCTCCCATCCAAAAGAGCGCCACAAACAGCAACATAAGGGTAAACCACGAGGGAAAGCGAATCAGGCTAGTGCACCATCTGGACCCAAACCAGATGGAGGTCAGAACAAACCCCCATTCATCAAAACATTTGGGAAATGTTATGTTTCTGGGTCAACTGACCATGTGAAAGGGGATCCCAGATGTAAGGGTAAATCTTCAGGGGTCCACACTGTCTCCTTAGCCTTCTCCCCAGAGGAAGAAGTACCTATGGCAAGTGGAAACGTTCACCTACTGGCAGATGAACCTATGAGAGTCTCAGCTAATGTTTCTTTAGTGTGCCTGGGCTTGTGGGAACAACAGAATTTAGATGTCTATAATTCCATCCCAGATAATACTAGAGAGTATTATAAAGATAGTGTTCTTGTAAATGGACAGGAGACCCCTGCCATCAGAGACACTGGAGCCAGCATAACTGTGGTGGATGAATCATTTTCCAAGGTGGAGGATGTTGCTGAAGCACCCAAACACCTCACCAAGTTAGCTGGAGGCCCTGTGCAAATGTTTCCCCAGTTACCAGCTCTCACCCAGTGTAATGATATGACAGTCAAAATACCTGTTAGTGTGCAGAGTGAAGTGCCTGGGAGAGTCCTGTTGAGTAATGACCTGAAATCTCTTGGAGTTGTGTCCAGCACCCCCAGGCCTCCCAGTAAAAGGAAACAGGAGCTCACTAGGCCTGCAAGGGAGAGGACCTTAAGAGGCTCTGCAGCAGGGTTGATAGAGGAAACTATCACTCCCACTCCACAGGAGTTGCTCACTGCTATTACTGGAAAGAAAGAGGCAAAGGGGAAACCCAAGACCTCAAGGAAAAAGTCAGACAGCACCCCTGTTCTCCCAACAAGCACATCCCCAGGATTGTCCAAAGTCGCACCTGTGAGTCCTCCACCTGCTGAGGCAGAGTGTGAGGTACAACCACGTGTGGTTGAGCCAGTTTCTGAAGAGTCAGATCTGGAGGAAGACACTGTTTTGGTTGGAGATCTTGACCCTGTTGACCATCCTGAGTCTTTACTGGCAGAAGGTGGACCCAACCGGGCAGACTTCAGCAGAGGACAAAGAGAGTGTCCTACTCTCGAAGGTCTTCGACAACAGGCTGCTAACCAACTTGATGGGCAAGAAGTTGGGAAGCATAAGTTAAGCCTGGAAGATGGCCTACAGTGAACCGACTGAGTCTATCCCTGGGGACTGCCAAAGAATTGTAGTGCCCCTTGCTAACATACTCCAGTTCCTACAGTTAGCCCATGAGATACCTTTGGCTGGTCATTTGAGTTTCAAAAAGACCAAGGAAAGGCTCTCCTTCTACTTCTACTGGCCTAAGATGCGGTCAGAAGTTGACAAATTCTGTGGGAGCTGTCACACTTGCCAAACCTCTGGCAAGAGTGGAGCCAAGAATGTGGTACCCCTGGTGCCTCTCTCAGTGGTGGGAGTTCCTTTTGAGAGGGTGGGCATCGACATTGTTGGTCCCCTTGACCCTCCCACATCTTCAGGGAACAGGTTTATCCTGGTTGTAGTAGACCATGCTACAAGATACCCAGAAGCCATACCTATGAGAACTCTTACGGCTCAGGCTGTGGCTAAGGCTCTACTTGGTATTTTTACCAGAGTAGGGTTTCCTAAGGAATTGATATCCGACAGTGCATCCAATTGTATGTCCCACTGCGTGCAAACCATGTGGAAATACTGTGGTGTCACTTACAAGTTCTCTACAGCCTACCATCCCCAGACAAATGGACTGGTAGAGAGGTTTAATCGTACTATGAAGAGCATGATAGGTGCTTTAGAGGAACCCCTTAAAAGAAAGTGGGACCTTCGACTGCCATGCCTTCTCTTTGCTTATAGAGAAGTCCCTCAGGAGGGAGTTGGTTACAGTCCCTTTGAGCTTCTCTATGGCCATCCAGTCAGAGGTCCATTGGCCCTGATTAAGGAGGGGTTGGAGAGTGCTCCTTCACCCAAGCCAGTCAGAGTGACTGACTATGTCATAGGTCTCCGGAGGAGAATGTCACACATGATGGCAGAAGCTAGTGATAACTTGAAAGCAGGTCAGGCTCTGGTCAAACATTGGCATGACCAGAAGGCCAGCATGGTTGAGTTGTTACGCCTTTGAGTCCACGAAGATTATAGTGCCTCCGTTCCCAAGCACCAATCAGAGATGAGTTATATCACTCGCTGATCGGTTGTTGGGGCCGCAAGGGGAGGTAGGAACAGGATGCACCGGGTCCTGGATGGCTGAAAGAAAAGGCAGGGGTTAGATACAAATACAGTAGTATCACTATAAACAAAAGGAAATAGACCGTAAATGACTCCTACCCCAGAGATGACCGGTGCTGACGTGGGACCTAATAGTTCCAACCTCTGGGAGAGGGCAGCGGTGCAAGTAGGTAATCAGCAGGTATGCCAAGAAGAATTCAAAAGTCACAGTACTTGGTAATCAAAGCACAAGGTCTCAATCCTAGGGAAACAAATCCAAAGGGCAATCCAGGTAGAAGTCCAGCAAAGTTCCAAAGGTCAAAACCAGTTCCAGAAGGTTATAAGCAAGGGTTGATCCAATTGCAGTCCATGTACACCAAGCAAAGTCCAAAAATCAGTGAAATCAAAAATAAGTTCCAAGAAACACCACTAGCCACCACAAAAACAGCTGAGAAGCGCTGGATGGGCGGATTGACGCTGTTTTTATTCATATTTCCGGGTCACGTGACTGCCTACCTGCTCACATGACCGTCTTTTCATTTTCTTCCGGGTCACGTGACCGCTAATCGGTTCACGCGACCCATGGCTGCTGTGTGCCGGCGTCCTGGAGTGCCGGGTCACGTGACCGCTAATCGGTTCACGTGACCCATGGCTGCTGTTTGCCGGCGTCCTGGAGTGCCCGCGGAGCCTGAGGGTGCCCCTGCGTTCCAGCAGGCGCCATGGCAGGCCCCAAGACCCGCGAGGATGGAAGCGCCAGGAACGCCAGCATGGGTGAGGCTTCATCGCGGGCCGGGCAGAGAGGAGCCGCGAGGACCCAGACCCGGACCGCATAACAGGTAAGGAGGCAAGGACTTGGGGGGAGGTGGGGGCTGGGGCTTCTTGGGAGTGCGTGACAGAGGCCCTCCCCAAGGACACACGTCCACGTGGGCTGAGAGGATTATCCCTGTGAAAACGAGCAACCAGCAAAGGGGCATGGACCTGACTAGCGGGTTCCCGCGACCTCTCCTCAGGACCATACCCCAACCAATCTATTAGCTAGTGGAGACGACCCCAGATGATACGAGAACCAAGGATGGAACTGACTTTGTATTCTTCTGAAGAGCCTTTTAGCACTGGGGAAGGAGGCAAAACCAGCCGCATCCCCATTGGACAGGGCTTGAGGAGGGATGTATGAAAGACTGGGTGGATGCGCCAAGAGACAGGCAGTGAAACGCCGTAGGCGACCGGATTAATGACCTGGGTCACCCTATAGGGACCGACAAAGCGGGGCAGTAGTTTGCGACATCCTAACAATGGGAGATGTCTAGTGGAGAGCCATACTCTGTCTCCTACAGTGTAAACGGGTGCTGTGATACGTTTCTTGTCTGCTGTTCTGCACATACGGACTTGAGATACCTGTATGTGTAGCGATATCTGTGCATGTATGTCCCGCAGGTGGATGATACAAGAGGAGACAGAAGGAGGAAGTGTGGGGGGCAGATCAGGGACATAAAAGACACAGGGGTGTTGACCGTAGAGGGAATAAAAGGGTGAGTAACCAGTGGAGGAATGAGGTGCATTGTTGTATGCAAACTCAGTCACATGGAGTACCTGGTACCAGGATTGCTGAAGTTGCAAGGAAAGACAGCGCAGGTACTGCTCCATAGATTGGTTGACTCGTTCAGTCTGTCCATCTGTCTCGGGATGGTATGAGGACGAGAAACGTGTGCCAATTCCTAATAACTTGGTGAGGGATCGCCAAAACCGGGATGTGAATTGCGAGCCCCGATCAGAGATTAGGATGGAGGGCAACCCAAAAAAACAAAAGACATGAAGAAAGAACATATTGGCCAGAGCAGGGGCTGTGGGTATTCCGGTACAAGGAATGAACCGTGCCATTTTCGTAAAAGAATCAACCACCACCCATATTGTGTCATACCCTTTAGCGCTAGGCTTGTCAGTTACAAAGTCCATGGTGACTGTATGCCAAGGTCTAACTGGAAGAGGTAATGGTTGTAACAGACCTAATGGTCGACCCCTTCTGTTTTTGCACTGAGTACAGATTGAACAGGAGGCTACATAAGACACTGGGCCTCATTACGAGTCCGGCGGTAACCGCGGCGGTAAAACCACCTGGTTACCGCCGGACTCGTATTACCATTCCGCCTCCGTGACTCCCGGAAATACCAGGGCATTACGACCCTGGTGTCCTGGGAATCCCAGAGGCGGAATGGTGTAAATCCCCATTCCCATTGAGTCCCATAGGACTGAATGGGAATGGGGAAGTGGAAAAACCGGCACCATCTAGTGATGGTGCCGGTGTTTCCACGTCCACCTGCAGGCGGGAGGTGTTCAACCCGCCAGGTCAGACCTGGCAGGAAGATCACCTCCCGCCTGCAGGACTCGGGATCGGGTGGTCTGGAATTAACAGTGGCAGCGCGTTTACCGCCACTGTTAATTCCGGACCGCCCAACCTGTAATGAAGACCACTGTGTCTTTGCACATAGAGGGCCCCCAACACCAGCGTTGAAGCAAAGCTAGAGTGCGTTTCTGGCCAGGATGTCCATTGATAGATGCATCATGAGACCACTCCAAAGCTATGGTGTGATTATCGGGGGTAGGTAGATATAATTTGTCCTGTATGAATGGTAACCCATCATGTACTTCGAAGTCCCAGTCTGGGTGTGTAGCCACCCAACGGCGGAGTGTTGTCAATTAATCCGGTGTTGGTGTGCACATGCAGATGACATGTTTGCTGTCTAGAAGGGTTTTGGGAAAGACTGGTAATGAAGTGCCCCCGGGAATGCGTGAGAGGGCGTCCGCTTTTCCGTGTGCGGTGCCTGGATGATGCTTTATGACAAAATCATAGGCAGAAAAGAACAAATGCCAATGTACTTGTCGACTGTTGGTGCATCTAAATGAAGCCAAATCCTGAAGATTGCGATGGTCAGTAAAAACCGTGACTTGGTGTTTGGCCCCCAATAAATGATGTCGCCACACCTGAAATGCATCCTTAACAGCTTACAGTTCCTTTTCTGTGACCATGTAATGGCTTTCTGTTGGTGTGAACTTACGTGAATGGACGGCAGCAGGATGTAACAGACCGGTGGTGGGGCATGTTTGGGATAGAACGGCACCCAAGGCATATGAGGAGGCATCAGCTTCCAGGATATAGGGTATTTCTGGTTTGGGGTGTTGTAGGATGTGGGCAGTAGTGAAGGCCGTCTTGAGTTTGGTGAAAGCGTTCTGTGGTAGGGAGGTCCATACGAAAGGGGTGTGTGGACTTGTGAGCTGAGTCAAAGGCGTAACAATAGAGGAGAAACCTGCGATAAAACGCCCATAGAAGTTGGCAAAACCAAGTAATGACTGTAACTCTTTTACCGTTTTCGGCACTGGCCATTCTACACTGCCACTGCTTGGACTTTGGCGGTATTTCATAGCTAAACCCCCTGAAGTGATATGAAATCCCAAGAAATCTACCTCATGAACGTGGAATTGGGATTTTTCTGGTTTAGCATAGAGCTGATGGGCTCGGAGTCACTGTAGGACCTCCCGGACGTGCACAACGTGTTTGTGGTGGGTCTGCGAGAATACTAATATGTCGTCTAAATAGACCACCATAAAAGTGTAAATGATGTCATGGAAGATGGAATTCATGAATCTCTGGAATGTAGCGGGTGCATTGCAGAGCCCAAAAAGCATAACAGTGTATTCATAAAGACCGTACTTAGTACAAAACGCTGTCTTCCATTTGTTTCCCTCACAAATACGGATTAGATTATATGCACCACGTAGGTCAAGCTTGGTGAAAATCGTTGCATTGGCTAGGCGATCTAGTAATGGAGTGATGAGCGGAGTGGGATAACGGTCCTTAACTGTGACATGGTTGAGGCGACGATAACCAATACAGGGGCGAAGGTCTCCTTCTTTCTTTGGGACGAAGAATATCGGACTCGCAGCAGGGGATTGAGATGGTCGAATGTGTCCTACTTGGAGGGACTGGTGTATGTACTCTCTTAAAATGGCATCCTCTGGTGGGGAGAAAGAGTAGATTCGTCCGCATGGTACCGTAGCCCCAGGGACCAGGTCTATAGGGCAATCGTAAGATCTGTGAGGGGGCAGATGTTCAGATGCCTTTTTGTCAAACATCTCTACATATTCATGATATTCAGGAGGTATGTTGGTGGTAACAAGACCAAGTGTTCTGAGGAGTCTGTCTCCATTAGTTGAGGGTCATGTAAGGACATCTGAGCTATAGCACCTAGTATTTGGGCAGGTGTGGTCGGGTCAGGAGGAGTGAGGCAATGCTCTTGGCAATACATTGACTCAAAGAACACAATGCCTTGGGACCAATCGACTACAGGATTGTTTGTACGCAGCCATGGGATGCCAAGGATCAGTCCAAATTGTGGTGTAGTGATCAGATCAAAAGTAAGTACTTCTTGATGTGTCTCTTGTATGAGAAGGGTCACAGGTGCTGTGTGTTGTTTGATGGAACCAGAAAGTAAAGGGGACCCATCCACGGCCTGTACTGGTTCGGGTTTTGATTTGTTCTGTAATGGCAGGTTTAAAGATGCTGCAGGTGAAATGTCAACATAATTACCCGTGGCTCCAGAGTCGATGACCAATTGTCCCTGATGTTTGATTTTATCAGCAGCGATCAGGACAGCGGAGAGGGAGATTGGTTACGTGGCCGGTGATAATGTAGGGGGCATCGTGTTTTGTATGGGTAGGCTCGTCAATGCCCCCTGTTCTAGGGACGAGCCTTCAGAAAACCCAAAGGTCGTGGTTTGGGTCGTCTGGGGACAGTAAAAGCAGGCATTGGCCTGCCTGCGCCTTCCTCTCTCGGTAGGGGATATAGGACTACGGACTCCCCCGATTTGCATGGGTTCACTGGATGGTTCAGATGCGGTAGGGTGGGAGGAGAAAGAAGGATTGAACCTTTTGGATTCTGTCCTTCTTTCGGAATGTCTGGCGTCCACTTGTAACGCCAAATCCACCAGTTCGGGGTATTGTGTAGGGAGTGAAGGAACAACAGCAAGGGCGTCTTTCATATGATCGCTTAGCCCCTTATAAAAAAAAACAACTGCTTTCTTTTCTTCCGGCCAGGCTGTCTCTACTGATAGCTGATTGAATCGTGTGATGTATTCAACGAGAGTGGCTTTCCCTGTACTAACTCCAGGAGTTCTAGATTACGTGTTTGTGCCTTGTGTCGTGTATCGAACACCGCGGTCATCTCTGTGACTAACCTGTCAAAACCATATAACACAGGACTATCATTTTCTAACAATGGATTGGCCCAAGTAGCAGCGATACCTGATAAGTGGGACAATGTGAATGCTGATTTATTGGTGGAGTCGGGGAAGGCCTGGGGGCAACACAAAAAGTGTAGCTTACATTGATTCAGGAAGGTACAAAACTTTCGAGGGTCACCTTGAAATTTCTCAGGGGCAGTGTTATGCTCACCTGGCTCCCACAGAGGCGTCGATCTGAACTGGACAGCTACAGTCTCCACCAACGTGACGCGTAGGGCCGAGATGACGGACTGGACTGGCCCACCTAACTTCGTTTGCTTGGCCCGTAGGAATTTTATACAAATGGAGAAAGGGAATTAACCACCCGTGGAGTTGAGCGTAAATCGCCCCACCCCCGTTGTTCTCCCCACTGATCACCTTTGATGTCCCCTCTTATAGTCTCACCTGATGGTTTGAAAAGATGAGCTCTCCATCCTGCATTGAGCGCAGGGGCGCGTAGATTAACCAGTTGCTTCACTGGCTCGAAGGAATTGGTGAGTTCCAGAACAATATTGACTCCGAGATTCCCGGCAAGACACCGTAAGTATGTAGTTCGTAAGAGTTCAAATGCCTGACTTTCACTCTTGTCCGATTCCATGCAGGTTGCAGTTTGACCCTAGTGAAGAGTTCCTTGTGGCAACCGGTAATATTCTGGTAAGGATTTGTATTATCCAACACAGTTCGATAAATAATGTCAATATGTAACCTGTTTCTTTCTTTCTTATTCAGGCGCTGAGAGAAAGTATGAAGTCTCTGGGAATAATGCCTCCGGCGGTAAAATCAGGTAAGTCTATTGTGGTGAAGAGGG
Source organism: Ambystoma mexicanum (assembly GCF_040938575.1). NCBI lineage: Eukaryota > Metazoa > Chordata > Amphibia > Caudata > Ambystomatidae > Ambystoma > Ambystoma mexicanum. The sequence continues at coordinate 687,999,397 of NC_090939.1, forward strand.
TTCCCCTTGTTAGTCCCTTTGTTTCACCTTGCTGTCCTTTTGTTTCCCCTTAGGGGCAGGGGTTCGGCGAAGTTGCAGTGGAAGCTGCGCCGACCCGTGAAGAGGAATAGTACCCCCGGTGGTAAAATCAGCTAAGTCTATGGGGGGGTAATTAATATTCCTCTGTGTGTTCCCTTGGCTCACCTTGCTGTTCTTGTCTTCTCCTTAGGTGCCGGAGTGCGGTGAAACATGCAGGAGGATGCGGTAGAATGTGAAGATGTTGCAAAGGCCGGTGAGTTCAGAGCGGCGCTGCAGCAGGCGAGGCAATGCACATAAAATCACTTCTTTCTTCCAGCTCGAAGACGCGATGGATCGGGAATTAGGGTAAGGATCAAAGGTATTGCTCTTGTTCTAACCTTTTCTCCTTCTTTCTCCCTTTTTCTAGGAGCTCCAAAGTCGAGGCGGGCGTGGCAGAAGACTGGATGCAGACTTGCAGGCACGGTGAACGTTACGCTGCTGGATGCAGAATAACGCGAAGCGTGTGCTGCTCTTCGGGCGTGGTTTAAATAGCCTCCAAAGTAGTCCCAGGTAAGTATTCCTCCCCAGCCCCACCTGAGTAAAAAAATAGTCCCTAGGTAAAGTAGTCCCTTCCAAGCCTCTTTTGGCTTGGAGCTCTTGCAGCATGGTCTGTATCAGGTAAGTTTGCAGCATGGTCTGCATCAGGTAAGTTTCAATCTATGAGCCTGGCGCCTATGGCGCCAGGACTGACTCTCCATATGAGCCTGGCGCCATAGGCGCCAGGACTGCACCCAAATAGCCCCTAGCAGGGGTTGTTGGGCTTGCTTGTGGAGACTTGATGCCTGCTTCCGGGGTTGCTGGGCTTGGTCTCGGTCCCCGGGGGAAGGCATCATGACAGGCAGCTAATGGAAAAGGTGTGGGTACATAGAGCGGGGCCGGGTTGGAAGGCGCCGTGGGGGGATCCGGACTGGGATGGGGCGTCCCCGAATTCCTCGTCAGTAGGAAAGGCATGCATTTCACTCTGGATCGCATCTAATTGCTGATGGATGGCTGCACTAGTGGCCGTTATGTCAGCTCTTAGAACAGTGATGGCTTGGACAAGGGCAGCCACCGGGTCTGCGGTGGAGGCTTCCATAATCCTGTGAAGAGGCTTCTCAGTCTGTTACGCCTTTGAGTCCACGAAGATTATAATGCCTCCGTCCCCAAGCACCAATCAGAGATGAGTTATATCACTCGCTGATCGGTTATTGGGGCCGCAGGGGGAGGTAGGAACAGGATGCACCGGGTCCCGGATGGCTGAAAGAAAAGGCAGGGGTTAGATACAAATACAGTAGTATCACTATAAACAAAAGGAAATGGACCGTAAATGACTCCTAGCCCAGAGATGACCGGTGCTGACGTGGGACCTAATAGTTCCAACCTCGGGGAGAGGTCAGCGGTGCAAGTAGGTAATCAGCAGGTATGCCAAGAAGAATTCAAAAGTCACAATACTTGGTAGTCAAAGCACAAGGTCTCAATCCTAGGTAAACAAATCCAAAGGGCAATCCAGGTAGAAGTCCAGCAAAGTTCCAAAGGTCAAAACGATTTCCAGAAAGTTATAAGCAAGGGTTGATCCAATTGCAGTCCAGGTACACCAAGCAAAGTCCAAAAATCTGTGAAGTCAAAACGAAGTTCCAAGAAACGCCACTAGCTGCCACAAAAACAGCTGAGAAGTGCTGGATGGGCGGATTGATGCTGTTTTTATTCATATTTCCGGATCACGTGACTTCCCACTGGTCACGTGACCGTCTTTTCATTTTCTTCCGGGTCACGTGACCGCTAATCGGTTCACGCGACCCATGGCTGCTGTGTGCCGGCGTCCTGGAGTGCCCGCGAAGCCTGAGGGTGCCCCCGTGCTCCAGCAGGCGCCATGGCAGGCTCCAAGACCCGCGAGGACGGAAGCGCCCGGAACCCCAGCATGGGCGGGGCTTCATTGTGGGCCGGGCGGAGAGGAGCCGCAAGGACCCAGACCACATAACGGGTAAGGAGGCAAGGGCTTGGGGGAGGTGGGGGCTGGGTTTCTTGGGAGTGTGTGACATGAGTTTACTCAAGACCAGCTTGTATTAGTTATTTTGCTAACAAGGCAGAGGGCCTTGCAGGACAAATGGATAGGACCCTTCAAGGTTGTGGGCAAACTTGGAGCAGTGAACTATTTGGTGGACCTAAGGGGGCTCCCAGAGTCTTTCACACCAACCGTTTGAAGGCATATGTCTTGAGACCAGAAGTGGGAGCTTTGCTTCTAGCTTCAGCTCAAGAGGAGAAGGAGAGTGAACCTCTACCTGACCTCCTCAGAGGCCAACCTTAGGATGAGAAAAATAGAAGGAGTCAATCTCTCTTCTCAACTGACATCTGAACAACAGGAGGAGTGCAAAGTTCTGTTAAATCAGTTTGCCTCCCTGTTTTCACTTTCACCAGGATTGACCCCTTGGGGCCAGCATGATATTCTCACTGGTGACTGTTTACCTGTGAAAAGCAGAGGTTACAGAATGTCCGAACGTGTGAGATCCCACATCAAAGGAGAGGTCAACAAGATGCTTGATCTCGGGGTTATAGAGCCCTCTACAAGTCCATGGTCTAGTCCAGTTGTTCTAGTACCAAAGGCAGGATCCAAGGAGTTGAGATTCTGTGTGGACTATAGAGCTCTAAATGAAGTCACTAAGACTGATGCCCATCCTTTGCCAAGGACAGATGAACTGGTGGACAGACTTGGTTCAGCCAAGTACCTCAGTACATTTGACCTGACCTCAGGCTATTGGCAAATAGCCCTGACAGACCATGCCAAGGAGAAAACTGCACCCTCAACCCCAGCAGGCCTCGGCCAATTCAAGGTTATGCCTTTTGGATTAAATAATGCACCTGCTACATTCCAGAGAATGGTCAATCAAGTTCTGAACGGGATGAAGGACTTCTGCATGGTATACTTGGATGTTGTTGCAGTGTTCAGCCCTACATGGAAAGAACATGTTGATCACTTTGGCTATGTTCTGCAGGCTCTTGAGCAGGCCCAGCTGACCATAAAGGCAAGCAAATGTCAAATTGGTCAGAGCAAAGTGGTCTACCTTGGTCATGAGGTAGGAGGAGGTGAAATAAAGCCATTGCCTAGGAAAGTACAAGCTGTACAAAACTGGCCCACCCCTACTACTCAAACCCAAGTTAGAGCTTTCTTAGGTCTCACTGGGTACTACAGGAATTTCTTAGAGAACTATGGGACCATAGCTTCTCCCTTGAATGTGATCTCCTCTCCAAAATTCCCTAAAAAGGTTAGATGGAATGAGGAGTGCACTCAAGCTTTGAAAACCTGAAGAAAGCCCTTTGTCAAGCTCCAGTCCTAAGAGCTCCTGATTATCTCCAACCCTTCATTGTGCAGACAGATGCCTCCAATACAAGTATAGGTGCAATCCTTAGTCAACTGGATGAGAAAGGTAGGGAGCTTCCCATTTGCTTCATCAGTAGGAAACCGAAGGAACCAGAAACAAGGTGGGCAACCATAGAGCGTGAATGTTTTGTCATTGTGTGATCTTTGAAGAAGTTTAGACCATACTTGTATGGATCTACTTTTGTGATTCAAACTGACCACCAACCCTTGAGATGGTTAATGCAAATGAAAGGGGAAAACCCAAAACTTCTGAGATGATCAATCTGCCTGCAAGGGTTTGATTTCACCATTGAGCACAGAGCAGGATGTCACCACCAAATTGCTGATGGTCTCTCTAGGATGTTTTTAACCGACTAGAGATAGAGAGTCTAGGGGGGAGAGTGTCGGGAGAATTCTCCCGAATGGCTAATTTCCCTTACCCACTGAGTCCCCCAGCAGCTTTGCTGGATTTCTAGGATTTATTTTTTTCACCTGGTAAGAGTGTGAGCCTTTTTTCCCACTCTTACATGTGTTTTGCTGTGTTTGTTTAACATTTTCTTGTGTTCATAGACTGTGGAGCCTCACCTACTCCATAGTCATCATCTTTTTACATTGTGTTACACAGCACTTTCAATGCAGTGACACAGGGTTGTCTTTTAGACACATTTTCTGGGACTGACTACTGTCTCCCAGAACATGTAAAGTTGCCATTGACTTTATTAGTCTTTTAAAAATCCACAGACCCAGTACAAACTATCTTACATAGAGTACAGGAAAGGGTTAATACTTATCCCTCTTTGTCTGTTTCTCTTGGAGCATTGTTTTGCTCCCTTTACATCAAGACTTGGCTGGTGGCAGTGGTAACTATCACATATTTGACTTTGTATTTAATTACATTAGCAATTTTTACAAAACTCTTGTTGCTCGTCTCTAAAGAGCCACATAATAGAAAATACCGAAGCAACAGGCGCTGTTTACACACAGTAATCGGGAGAGAACGCAAGGGCAGCTGTATCACTGCCAGTCTCTTGTTAGGGTAACTCCCTCACACTTTGGTCTTCAGAATTGGTCACCAAGGTGGATCGTAGGGTGATCATTTCAAAAGCGCTTTCCAAGATTTTTACAGACGCTATAGTCCACTTTGTTTTCTCCCCTGACATCAACCTATTCCACCAAGTTGAGTCTTCATCTTCAAGCAGTTCTAAATGGTTTGTACGAAGGTTGTGTAGGTATGTGGCTCTTACATTTGTCAACTCTGAACATTGCAGTAAGAGATGCTTTATTGTTTCTGATTTGGATAATTCCTTACACAGCCGACAAGTTTTGTCGTTGGATTGCATCCGTATCGCCATAATTTCACGTGTCGGCAGAAGATTAAATCGCGCTCTCATGTACATTTTCCTTAGATGTTTGTTTGGGAATTTCGTGCAGTATGCCACCGGCTCCTTCAGTCTGTTAAAGTTAGGTGGAAGATCTCTTGTCAGTATGTTTGCATGCGCTTTCTCCAGGGTCATTATCTAGTCTTGAGCCTGGATTTTAGATTTCACTCTTACTGGATTTATTTTCAAATCTTCTGTGCATGCGATCTCAGAAAGCTTTTCTTTGAGCCTGTCTGTCCATTTGTTGAGAATACTTAAGTGGCGATTTGTTATTTCTGCTGCTATGATCTTGTATCTTGTAACTATCACATATAGAGAAAGGTAGGATTATATATATATATATATCTATATGTGAAAGTCTTCTCTTCCCAAAACCAAGGTAGGAGTCCACCCGAGAGTGGATATTTAGGATCTCCCCTTTTGTTTTTCCTTTTTGGCAGTGGTAACTACCCTATTTTTCCTACCGCGGTTATCTTAAATAACCTTGGTATTGTTTTAGGCTATCTTGGTAGCCTCGAACTTAAACCCGCTAGACCATATATATTTGTATACGGTTCCGGCTGGGTTTATTCGCCATTTCTTTTTGAAAATGTCTTTCTCGTGTTTTACTCTGCGCGCCAAACCAGGTATGGTCCCTTTGTTCGCCGTCCTTTCGCGGGCTTCTACGCAGAAGTCCTACTTAGGTGCCTGAAAGTCTGGGTAGGCAGGATGTGAGGGAGGGGTTTTAGGACCCCTGCCATGGGTTCCCTTGGTAACCCAAGTCGCACTCCTGTTTTTTTTTTAATAACACATTTTATTGTATTTTGTTACTTCAAACCAACAGCATACAATTTACAAACAAAAGTTACATACATTCGACAAAGGTACTGCAATTAAACATCCATCTTAATTAAAGCATAGCAGCAGGTAACGCAACGGGGCCCTGGCCGAATCACCACCATCTTGTGCATTTGTTGCCTATCAGGGTCACACAGTTTTGCTTGTACATTACATAATTTGCTCCCATTTCTGCTATATCCTGCCGGCTTTCCCAGAGCAGCCCCTGGCTTTGTAGACTCGGCGCTCCATTACTACACAGGCTTCCACATCAGCTACCCATTGGTCATAATGGGGGGTGATCTCTGAGCCCCATAGTTGTGCGATATGTCTTTTGGCCAGCCCTGTGGTCGTTGAGAGCAAAAGTTTTTCAAAGCAGGTCATTTCTCCCTCTTCGTCAATTCCCAATAGTAATAGTTTTGGTTCATTTGGGATTGGCCGGCCTATAACCCATGACAACCTGTCACAACATTTTTGCCAAAAATACTGTATACGTGCACATTGCCACAAGATGTGGTAAAAGGTGCCCTCTTCCTGTTTGCAGCGTAGTCATTTGGCATCTGTGATCTTGCCCCAGCGGTATAGTGCTACTCGAGGATATATATTCTCTGTAACACTATCAATTGTATAAATCGGATTCTGGACGATATTGCTGTCTCTCTGGGGTACATTAGGGTTGATGTCCATTCCTCAGGTAACAGCGGGCCCATGTCCCTCTCTCACTTTGTGTACATTCTGGTAGGTCAGCGAGGTTTGGCATGTGTTTGGTGAGTGCAAGGGACAGCTGTGTGTGATGGTAGTGTTCAGTAGGTGGGAGACCATGAGTGGCCGACAGTTCAGCAAATGGTATAATTTTTCCATCTTTAATCACTTGCTGGATTGTTAATATTCCTGTTGCTTCCCAGTTTGGCCATTTGGGTAGTTTATGAAGCTCCGGGAGGAAAGTATTATTCCAGAGGGGTTGTACAGGGGTGATTCTGTTTCCCCAACCTATATGTCTGCATTTCCATCCAGATTAGAGCTGTGTGGGCTGTTATCGTGCGGGAGAGAGGGCGGCTCACCATATTGTACAAGCTTTCGATTGGGGGTATGCCTTGCCTTGCCGCTTTTTCTGCTCGTATGTGCGGTAGTTCTGGTTTACCATGTAGTATGTCATTGACTGCCGCCATCTGGCTCGCCCAGTAGTATGTTTGGATGTCTGGGAGCCAGATACCACCCTCCCACACAGAGCATTGGAGGGTACTCAATGCCATTCTTGGATGTCCCCCCCATAGTAGCTTCCGTAGTGTCTTGTCTATCTTGTGAAATTCTGCTGAGGGGATGTGTAGAGGGGCATTTTGTAGTATGTATAAGAAACAAGGCAGAGCCAGCATTTTGAAGAGTGCCACTCTTCCTAGTAGGGTCAGTGGCAGTGTCACCAAGTGGCCTACGTCTTGTGCGAAACGTTTCACAATTGGGTGTACATTTTGCATCACCTAGTCTTCCAGTCTGTTCGTAATCAGGATGCCCAAGTATCAGAATTGTTCCAGCCCGACTTTGTATGGGGAGCCCTCGAGAGATATACAGTCTATTCCTTTAACCGGGAAGAGGATCGATTTACTCCAGTTAACTCTCAGGCCACTGAAGGCGCCATATTTTATCAGTATTTGTATGACTATTGGACGGGAGACTGCCAGATCACCCAGGTAAATCAGTAGGACGTCCGCATAGAGAGAGACCCAGTCCTCCCAAGTTAGGTTCCATCGGAAACCTGACCATGTCAGTGTGTTCCTCAGGATTACAGCCAGGGGCTCAACGATCAGCGCGAATAGCATGACTGATCGCGGGCATCCCTGTCTGGTACCTTTCCCCAGTTGAATATTGCAGGAGGGCTAGCCGTTCACTCTCCCTTCTGCTATGGGGGTGTTATACAGGAGCTGTACCCAATTTATGAATTGTTCCCCGAAGGGCATTTTCCTCATGATTATCCATAGTGCTTCCCAGTGGACTGAGTCGAAGGCTTTCTCAAAATCAATAGCCAATAGCGCCAGTGATTGCTGTAGGGTTAGTACTCTTTCAAGCGCTAAATGCAGTCTACGGATATTCATTCTCGTGGATCTCTGCGGCATGAAGCCACATTGATCTGGGTGGATCAGGGACGTAATTAACTTTTGGAGTCTATTGGCAAGTACCTTCTCCAGTATCTTGGCTTCGCTATTTATTAGGGATATCGGCTTATAGGAGCTGCATTCGTCTGGGGGCTTGCCCTCCTTTGGTAGTACTATTATGGTGGCATTACGTAAGTCCATCGAGAGTATCCCTTCTCTTCTTGAGTGTTCGAACATATTGAGCAAGTGTGGTACAATGTGTTCATGGTTTAGTTTCTTCCAAATGTCAACCGGGAAGCTGTTTGGGCCTGGAGTTTTGCCTGATTGGAGTTGTGAGATGGCTGCCGATATCTCTTCCTCTGTAATTTTACTATCCAGTGTGTCTACTTGCTCTGTGTTCAATGAGGGGAGATCGACTTTGTATAGTGCCGTGTTCTCTATTGGGGTATTCGGGGAGCTATAGAGCTCTTCAAAGTATGTTGCAAAGCATTCTGCTATTTCACTGTCAGTTGAGACTAGCTCTGCGTTTGCATCTTTAATATTTCTGATTTGCTGATGCCCTTCATCACGCCTTTCCAACCAGGCTAACAATTTACCTGCTTTCTCTGCCGTTTCATGCAGTCTTGCTCGCATGGCTCTGTGTGCCTTCTCGGCACAATCTAGTGATAGGTTGTGAAGTTTCTTCTGTGCCAGTATCAAAGCTCTATTTGTCTCAGGTGTGTCATTTTCTATGTGCTGTGTTTCTCTATGCGCCACCTCCTTTTCAGCGTCTACATCCTCCTTCCGGTGTGCCTTTTTCTGTGCTGCCGTCCGTGCGAGGATTTCTCCTCTCAGTACCGGCTTATAAGCTTCCCATAGTGTTCCAGGATTGTCCACGGAACCCGTGTTCAGCTCAAATTAAGTGGAGGTAGTGTTGCTTATTTTTTCCTGTAGGTCAGGGAACAACAGGTAATAATTGTTAAGTCGCCAGGCGGGCGGGGTACATGGCCTTTCCGTTTCAAGTTCTATCAGTAGTGGGGAGTGGTCGGATATGCCACGTGGGAGTAGAGACGCACTAAGTGCCATGTGGATATTCTGAGCTGGTAGGAAGAAATAGTTTATTCTAGATAATGCGCCATGCACGCCTGAATGGAAGGAGTATTTGCGTGTATCCCCATTTAGGTCACGCCATACATCTCTCAAGCCTAGTGCGGAGGCAAAGGTGGCTAGTTTGGTGTTAGTTGTGGGATTCCTTCCCCTTATGTGTGTGCGGTCTAGTGTGTTATCCATGACCTCATTGAAGTCCCCGCCTATTACCCAGATATCAGCTGTATCTGCGAAAGGATGGGTGCAATTTCTGCCAGTAGTGTAGCTAGGATTGCCGACGGGGAGTATACTGCCATAATCGCAAGAGTTTGGTTCCATAATGTAGCATTTATGTGTACATATCTTCCCCCAGTATCATGAGTCACCTTCGATATTGTTAGTGGTATCCTCTTATGGACTAGGATCAGCACCCCTCCAGCCCCCATGGAGAAGCCTGCGTGTACCGCAGTGCAGTGATTGGATCTTTTGAAGAGCCTGCATACCGTTCCAGCCAGGTGTGTTTCGGTTAGGAGTACTATATCTGGTGTATGCCTATTTATGTATTGCATCACCAGGCGTCTCTTAATGCCAGACCCTAGTCCGTTAACATTCCATGTCATAAGTGTCAGGCGCTTGTTGGTCGTCATAGTTGGCAGCGCCATTGGGTATCTGGATTTTGTGGTTCATTCATGTATCCGTGGCGATATCTGTTTTGCGGGTGCCAACCTGTGCGTTATCGCTGTCTTATTTATATTCAGTGAGATCACAGTACCTTTGTATGTAAACCAATGAATAAAAAACTCATACCCAACTCCCTTCTCCCTATACTCCATCCCCAACTGAAGCATCTGTCGCCCCATTACAAACTTAAGAACTGTTAAAACTCAACACTCATACATTAACTCTCATCAAGTCAATTTCCCGGCCTGTGGTATGGTCAGTGTTCCTTGGCCGCCTATCTCACTCACAACTGACGTTACCTTTACACTTCCACATCAGGGGACGGCTCGGATTGGGCCGCCAGCTGTTGTACCCATCTGTGATCCATTGTTCCAGTGTGTTTCAGGAGTTACGTTATGTACACACATCCAGGCAGTATTAATAGCATTCATGCCTGCAGATCCCATTTAAACATTTTCTTCCTGTTGCATTCCGTCTGGTTGCTGTTGCGGTCGACGCGTGGTATTCTTTCGGGGCGTGGTCTATCACGTCCGGCCTTGTGTCTACCCCGTGCACTCCAGTCTCTGTCTATATGTCTCTCGGCCCAATTCCACGCCTCTTTGGGATCCGTGAAATGTACTGTTGTGCCGTTGTGGAATATTTTAATCTGTGCAGGGAAGATTAGCCCATATTTGACTTTCATTGACTACAGACGCCTCTTGAGCGGGTCAAAGGACTGGCATGCCTTTTGTACCTCTCGGGTAAAGTCGGGGAAGAATGCAATTTTGGAGCCGTTGTACGTAATGGACCCTTTCGTCCTCGCACATCTGTGTTAGGCAGAATTATATGCAGTACCCTTTGGGAACACTACACACAATTAAGACTACATGTGACAGTACAATTTCACCTTTGGTACAAGCCTGTACTACACAGTTATAGTGATAGCAGTAGCGGAGCAGCCAGACCTATCTAAAGAGTAAGTGAGCAGTACAAATAGTTACACAAAGGACAGAAATTGCTATGATTCAGGCAAACGCTGACTCAAGGTTTCTAAGTAAAAGAATATATATATTTATTTACTCAACAGTTGTATAACATTTCTCTATTCTAAGCAAGATCAAAATCACAATCATAAATACACCACACCACTTCCCTTAAATTCCAGACAAGTTAAGCTCACAAAATGAAGTGGGAGCAAAATGGTACTCCAGCAATTTAAAAGGGTGGGAAAGACAAAGTTATTAGAAACTAGGCAAAACCAACAGGTAAGTACTCTGGACAATTGAACAAGAGAGACTACAGTGAGGAGATCAGCTAGAAAAGGCTGAGGGCCAAAGTCAATGGGTCAAAAGTTTTTTGCTCAAGATCACACAGTTCAGGGTAGTCAGCGGTAAAGCGTGTGGCACAGATTCCGAACGAGGTTGGTTGGTAGAAAAGTTAGTTCAAAGAGAAGAGAAGGACAAGCCCTCGGATTGGAGAAAGATTTCAAACACTTTCACTGCGGCTGAGCGAAATGCACAACCGGATTTGCACAGTACCTTAAAACGGAGAGGGGGCTATAGCTGAGGCAGACATTCCTGGTATTTCCTGCAGGCTCACGGTTCCTGAAGCGACTGTCGGACTGATCAGAAGTAGGAAGACTGGAGGGTCCTGCACTACCCATGGAAGAAACCAGAAGCAGCGCCAAACAACAAATAAAAGGTGCGCTCCTTAAAACCCAAGCAGGGTCCGACCTTCCTGGCTATCTGGCCTACTGTAGCTCTGTACAGCAAATTCGGGTCCTGGCTTGTAGTTTGGGCGAACTGGTTGGTCCCACCAGCTCAAGGGAAGAAGCTTCCTGGAGGATCTTCTCAGTCGTCAGATTTGGAGATTCGGACCTGCAACAGGGCTTCACCGGGCGGTTCAGTCGTTGTAGGGCTCCTCTTCTTCCAGATCCTCGTTTGTTCTTTCGTTCCAGTGGCGACTCTGCTCTTCCAGTCCCAGAGACCTACTTTTTATGCAGTTTTCCCCCATTCATACAGCCTGGCTGTCAATCACACAACTGGGTGGCTGGACTAGCAAGGCCAGTCCCCTTAGCCAATCAGACAAGAGTGTGACTTGGGTTACCAAGGGAACTCATGGCAGGGGTCAGAAGATCCCTCCCTCACATCCTGCCTACCTAGACTATCAGGCTCCTTAAGGAGGGCTTCTGTGCATAAGCCCGCGAAAAGAGAGCGAACAAAGGAGTCATCCCCGGTTTGGCGTGCAGAGAAAAACACGAGAAAGAATTTAACAAAAGAAATGGCGACTAAACCCAGCCGGAACCAAAATAAAATGTATTTGGTCAAGCGGGTTTATGTTCGAGGCTAATATAATAGCCTAAAACATTACCATGTTTATATAAGATAATCGCGGTAGAAAAGTTAGGGTAGATACCACTGCCACCAGCCAAGTCTTAATGTTAAGGGAGCGAAACAAGGCTCCAAGAGGCACAGACAAAAAGGGATAAGAGTTAACCCTTTCCAATACTCCATGTAAGAGGGGGTGTAGTGGGTCTGTGGTTTAAAGTGACTATATAAAGTTAGTGGCAACTTTACCTGTTTCTGGGGGACAGTAGTCAGCCCCAGAAACATTGAGTCAGGGGGAAGTCTCAACGACAACCCTGTGTCACTGCACTGAAAGTGGTGTATATGGAGTAGGTGAGGCTCCAGTGCCCAAGATCACACAGAAAGTAGAAATACACATAGCAAAACACTTGTAAGAGTGGGAAAAAAGGCTCACACTCTTACCAGGTGAAAAAAATAAACCCTAGAAATCCGGCAAAGCTGCTGGGGGACTAATTAGTTAAGGGAAATCAACCATTTATGAGAATTCTCCCTAACACTCTGCAGCACGGCGTCCCTGTAATTTAGGATTTTTGTGATGACTGTGCGCAGTGGTGCTCCGGTTATAGATCTTCCAGTTGGTACGTGGTGTTCTCGCTCAATTAAAAAGAATTTTGAAAAAGATTTCATTTCAAATAGGTCAGCGAGCCATTGTTCAAGTAATAACTCCATACTTGCTCCTTCAGTTTGTACAGGCAGGCCAAGAATGCAGATATTGGTGCGTCTTGATCTCCCTTCGCTTTCTTTCACTCTCCCTTCCAGGATTTTAATGCGTTCCAGTACTCCAGACATTTGCCGGTTGACACCCCGCAGGCTGTCCTCAGTCTCTGAAATGCGGGCTTCAGCCTCCCTCGTACGGGAGGTAAGCTTTTGCAGATCGTGATGCAGGAGAGATACTTCAGAGCCTATACTGTCCATTTTTTTCTCCATTGATGACCTGGAGCTGGCTATGGCACCCATCACATCCCTGAGGGAGATGTTGTCTTCGCTGTTCTCCGATTCTACTGACGCAGGCCGCTCCGGCGAGTGGACCTGCGGCGCTGTTGTGTATTGTTCCATTCTACTCTGTGTGGATGATTTCCTGGGTTTGTCCTTCCCCATGTGGCAGGTTTTATACGCTTTGTGGTAGAGACTGTGTTTCATTTCATGCGAGGGCCGAGCCGCATACAGTACTCGTGTCCGGGTGTCGTACAGCAGTTCGGAGTGCAATCCGCGGGATCGTGGGTCACTGCGTTATGACAGGAAGTGTCGGGCCGGAGCTGTATTACAGTAGGTATTCTCTCTGTCTATGCTGCTGGTCTCCGCGGGAGCTGTAGAACCCTGGTGATTCCAGTGTTTGGATCTTTATCCTTCCCTGTGTGTGCAGAGCCCATGTGCGGATGCAAGTTCCTTCGTTGCTCTCCTAATCAGTGTCTTTGTTTGTCTCCTTTACAAGTCAGACTTATTGTGCTTTCTCCAGGATATGGTAATGTGGGTTTGTTTTGGTCCGGTGGCGCATTGTCGTTATGCTGGTAGTGTTCTGCAGGTATGCCACTTCAGTTTCGTAGGCAGGCGTAGTCGACGTGGGCCAACACAGATGTTGAAGGTGTTATCATGTATATGGACCCCAGTGGCCCCAACCGCCCTCAGGGATCTGTGTGGTTCTGCGTGCCACGTGTCGCCGTTTCGTGTCTTTGCACACTTCCCTTTCACCCCCAATTGCCTCCCAACTGGCGCACACGAAGGGGCTCGTGGAACCAATTCTATGGTGGGAACCGGTCCCGCAGTGGAGTGAGCGAGGCTTTTGCCGTGTGTTTCCCACAGGTCCCGTAGGTCCCCTCCTCCAGGCCTCCACAGGATCACTTTTACCCCACAAATCTGTCCCCCCGCAGGCAGGGCGCCTATAGCTTCCGCCACTCTGCTGGTCGAGTTGCAGCTGTGCTCCTATAGGGAACCCATCAGGCGAGAATCATGCCCATCGTGCAATCGTGTGCGCACATTATTTTCGGGATGTACAGTGGAGCCGCACCCCCGACAGCGCCCCAGATGCCCCTGCGGGCACACATCGGGACGGGCTTCTGCAGGATAGCCTGATGTTTTGGTATGTCGCGTGCAGTTGGCGCCAGCCACTTCCAGGCACCTATCAGCGCCTCCCCCCAGGCCCTGCCAGGAAGTTCGCAGGGAGGCTCCGCGGGTTCGGATCAGTGATGGTCCGTAACTTAGTCGCTTCTCCAGCTGTATCCCGGAGGCCACAGCCTATCTTCCGTGGTGGGGTATTTCTCGGCTGCTCTGCGCGCCCCCAGGACGTTGCTCCGGCCCTCTGGTAGCTTCAGTGGCCGCTCCGCTTATCCCGCAGCTGGACAGCACAGGGTACTCTCCTCTCCTCCGGTCAGGGTGGCGTCGAGGTCCCAGGTGCAGTAGGACCCCTGGTCACACTGGGGGACTCGGTCCAGTATCGCAGGCGCTCCCTGTCTGAAGCACGGTCTGGGGCCATATCCCCACGCGAGGGTCGCACGCGCTCTCCTCCGCCGAGTGCGGTGTAGCCTCGCAGCGTGGCTCAGGTAAGTGCGGCAGCCCACGTCTCTCTGGTTGCTTTCCGCTGATGGGAGAGCGTAGCAGGAGGGGAGCACAGTTCTGCCGCAGTGAAGTCACCAGGCCTTCTTTCACTTTGTGGTTGCGGTGGCCGTTTTGGTTCCGGCACGGCACCAGGCACACGCATTCTCCGCAGCTGATATCTTCGCTCCCACGTTCTGGTTCTGTTCCTCAAGGCTGTCAGCTGTTGCTGGCCGTATTTTCTACTGGATCGTGGTCTCGTTTCATCTGTTGGATCGATATTTGCAGGATATTTTACAGGATAAGGCTGGCGGCCCCGGAGCACCGACGAATCACGTCCTCATCGTGTGCTGGTCGGCCACGCACCTGAGTCGCACTCCTGTTTGATTGGCTAGGCGACTGTCCCGCCAGGACAGCTTCCCTGCTGTGTGATTGACAGCCAGGCTGTGTGAATGGGGGAAAACTGCATAAAAAGCAGGTCTCTGGGTCTGGAAAGGCAGAGTCACCACTGGAACGAAAGAACCGACGAGGAGCTGACAGAAGAGGACCCCTACAACGACTGAACCGCCCGGTGAAGCCCTGTTGCAGGTCTGAATCTTTAGACTCCAACGACAGAAGATCCACCAGGAATCTTCTTCCCCTGAGCTGGTGGCACCAACCAGTTTGCCCAAACTGCAAGCCAGGACTCCCTCCTCTGGTCGAATTTGCTGTACAGAGCTACAGTGAGCCGGATAGCCAGGAAGGTCGGACCCTGCTTGGGTTTTAAGGAGCGCACCTTTTATTTGTTGCTTTGCTCTGCTGCTGGTTTCTTCCCTGGGCAGTGCAGAAGCCTCCAGTCTTCCTACTTCATATCAGTCCGACAGTCGCTTCAGGAACCGTGAGCCTGCAGGGCCTGCCAGGAACGTCTGCCTCAGCTACAGCTTCTTCTCCATTTAAAGGTACTGTGCAAATCCGGTTGTTCGTTTCGTCCAGCCATGGTGAAGGTGTGTGAAACCTTTCGCTAATCCGAGGGCTTGTCTTTCTCTACTCTTTAAACTAACTTTTCTATCGACCAACTTTGTCCGGAACTCTTGGCAAAGACTTAACCGCGAACTACCCTGAACTGTGTGATCTTGAGCAAAAGACGTTTGTCCTACTGACTTTGGCCGTAAGCCTTTTTGATTTGATTCCATCACTGTAATTCCTCTTTCTAGATTGCCCTGCTTACTTACCTGTTGGTGCTGCTCAATGTTAGTCTAACCTTGTCTTTCCCTCCCTTTTTAATTGCTGGAGTAACATTTTGCTCACACTTCTTTTTGAGCTTAACTTGTCCAGAATCTATTGGGATTGGTGTGGTGTATTAAGAGTGTGATTTTTCAACTTATGTGTAAATAAATGTATATTCTTTTACTCAAAAACCTTGAGTCAGTGTTTGTTTGAATCATAGTAATTGCTGTCCTTTGTGTAACTATTGATACTGCGCACTTGCTCTTGAGATAAGTCTGGCTGCTCAGCATTCGTTGCCACTTTACTGTGTAGTACAGGCTTGTACCAAAAGTGAATTTGTACTGTCACTTGTAGTCTTAATTGTGTGTGGTGTTCCCAAAGGGTACCGCATATATTTCTGCCTAACAGAGGCTGCAGAGATGTAGGCTTGAATGTGGACCCTCTTCTTGCAGAAGATGGAGAGTCTGTATTGCCTTTGGAGCAGGCGACAGGTCAGTTTGTCAGAGGGTGTGCCCGAAGTGCTCCACTTCCGCTCGGCAGCTCTGCACTTGCGTTTCAGAGCGGCCAGGTTGGAGTCATACCAAGAATTACACTTGGAGGAAGGTTTCAGACGGATCCTCATGACAGGGGCAAGGATATCAAGAGCATTGGAAATCAATAGATGAAGGTTGGAGAGGTCTGTGTCAGATTGAGTCAGTCGCAGGGGTAGGAGGAGGAGAGACAGAAGAGGCAAAGTGGCAACTGACACCCGCTTCATAGGTCGAATGACTGCCAAGGAAGTTGGCAGTGCTGGGGGTAGTTTTTGCCAGGGGGGCAGATAGCGTTCAGGTGAGAAGAAAGCAGAAAGTGGTCAGTCCAAGCCAAGAGAGTGGAGTAGTGAGAGGGTTAGAGAGGGGGATGTCTGGGAAGATGAGAACATCCAAGGTGTGGCCAGCTGAGTGTGTTGGACCAGAGAGTAGAATCGAGACGGAGAGAGAGTTGCAAACGTTGTAGAAAGGCCCCGAGTGGTCAGAGGAGTCCAAGTGGATGTTGAAATCCCTGAGGAAGAGAAGCTTAGAAGTAGAGGCAAGGAGAGAGGAGGAGCGATCAGCCCATTCAGCGAGGTAGAGGGCGACCAGACCAGGTGGGCTGTAGATGGTGGCTAAAGTCAGAGAGAGGCCAGGAGAGATAGAGAGCCTGCAGACCAGGCATTCAAAGGAGGAGTAAACTTGGGTGGGAATGCTAGAGACAGGGCCCCACTCAGGAAAAATCAGAACCCTAGACCTCCGGGCCGATTCGTCCTGGGTTTGGAGAGGTTCTTGTAGCCCTCAGGGAGTAGCGTATCGAAACTTGTGATAGAGCTGGCCGTGAACCACGTATTATTGAGAGCAAGAACATCCAGATCAAGGTCTTCAAGGAGGAAGCAGATGTCAGAGGAGTGTTTGACAGCAGAGCTAGCATTGAGAGTAGCTACGTGGACCGGGTTACCACTTTTGAAAGACTTCCAGGGTGGGGTACAGGAGATAGGTACACCGAGTGGAAAAAACAGAGGGGCCCAACAGAGGGCAGAGGTAGAAGGAGGGAGCAGATGGCCCAGAGAGGACGAAGAGGAGGGCACCAGAGAGGAGGAAGCTGAGGAGGAGGTGAGTGGCAGAGGAGCCGGAGCGGTAGATGAGGAAGGTAGCAGAGGAGCCAGAGAGGTGGTAGAGGTACCTCTAGGTGGCAAAGGTCCAAGAGAAGAGGCAGAGGGGATAGCCACAGAGGAGGCAGCAGAAGTAGAAGGGAGTGACACAGGAGCCTGAGAGGTAGAGGAGTAAGGTGCCTGAGTGGCCAGGGATGTGGTAGATAGCATAGCAGGATGCGGGAGGAAGTTAATACGATGTGGGAGACGCCTATCCAGGAGGAGGAGGTTGGGCTGAGTGCCGTGGACCAAGACGGTCGCATTTACATAGACATTAATGATGGTTTTGGAGAACAGGAAGGAGACCAAGAGGACCCCCCATCTTGTGCCACCATTAATGGGAGATGAAGAGAAAGGAGAGCAAACAGCGACCACATGTAGGGTCCAAAGGTTGGGAGAGGGAACGACAAAGATGATGTCGGTGAGAGTCTGTCTGGAGGAGGCACTGACGTGGGTGTCAGCAATGGGAAGGCTTGAATTGGAGACCAGGATGTCCTTCTTGAACTTCTTCCTTCCAGACTTCGTGAGAGGGATAGGATAGGTGATAGAAATGCAGTTAGAGAAGATTGGTGGGACCGAAAGCACCATAGAGGGGTCTAGGTAGAAAGGAGAGGGAAACGCGAGAGGGAGACGAGAGGAGAGGAAGCACAGAACTATGCCACACAGTGAGCAGTGCAGGGAGTGGGTGAGCAACACAGTGGGAGGCACAGTACGGAATGGACTGAGAAGCACAAGCACGTAGACTCAACAGTGGGAGCGAGGACGCAGGGGAAAGGGCAGAGGAGGCAGACAGGTAGAGTACAACCAACAATTACCAACAGTAAACACAGAGGGGGAACCTGAAAAGGGAAATATCTTACCTCAGGCGACTGAGGACTATCTCCCACTATTGTTGCAATGGCCACGTTAGCTGTTTTGAAAGACAGGGATTGTGACTTTGAGAGTTATGAAATTGAATGAGAATATTAAGACACTAGGTGAAGCCCTTGAAGGGGCAGTTAGGGCAGTGCCTGTTGTCCTTAAATATTCTTAAGATATGGGAGGGGGTTAGGAGCAAATAAGAGGAATTCCCTGATGCACCAGGGAACACTTTACTGCTCTCATACATACTGTAGGCGGGATAGACAAGGAAGATAATCAGAGGTTTGTAAAAAGGGTCAGGAAGCGGAAATATAGTGTGTGTGATCAGATGTGTAAGAAATGGAAGCGAAACGGAGGAATGGATTTCATGGAATATAAGGGAGAAGGTGCGCTTGCACTGACAAGGAAGGTGGCCCTAAAACCAGAGTACAGGCTGGTTAATTATTGGGTACTGATACATTTGTACATCAGTGGAACTTGTGCTCCTTATGAAGGGACTTTTGTCCCGAAAACGAGTTGAGCTAATACTTGTACCAGTTATAAATTGTATAAGAATAATATATGTATTTGATCAAATTTAGGAACCAATTGTTATGTGATTGAAAGAAATATTAATATCCATTGGATGTTATTTTGATCCTTATTGGGCCTCATTACAACTTTGGCGGTAGCCTTGCCGGTAAAACCGGCAGGCTGCCGCTAAACTTGCAAATGTTTCTGGTACCCCCGAATGGGCAATTACCGGGTCATTATGGCCCCGCCAGACCCGGCAATTGCCCATTCGCGGGCACTGGAAAAAAATTCTCCCCATTCCCATTTGGGAATGGGGAAGTCGGATGCACGGCACCATCCAGAATGGTGCCGGTGCACCCAACATGCTCTGCTCGCGGGTGCCAGTACGCCCGCCAGGTCTGACCTGACGGACGGGAAGGCATCTCCAAGCAGAACTCTTAGTTTGCCGGTCCGGTAACAAAGGTACAGGCAAGCTTACCGGTACCGTTGTTACCAGACCGGCAAACTTATAATGAGGCGCATTACCTTAGGTATGAAAATCCTATGATTGAATTATTTTCTTGAATTGTATGCTCTAAACATATCATAACTATTGTTTGTCTTTACAAACACATCTGGTGTGCAGGGGAAGTGAGTGCTCTACAGCTTGTGGCCACCAGATTCTTTTGTCTTGTGAATTTACAGCCCAGTGTCAGGGCTGTTTACCTCTCCTGTGCACCCTCCTACGCCCTCAAGTACACCATATTGTATTCTGTCTAAATTTCAGGAGTGCACCTATAGCTCAGGTATTCCTAACATTTGTACATCACGCCATATTAGATTCAAGTGTGATATGCCATCTTCCTGCCAGAATGGTGAGGACTTAGACGAGATGCACTGTTGCAATATGCAATTCGACATGATACAGTGGATGGTTCTGCCTCTGACCCACCTGCAAGCCAGGTTCTATCACGTTGCTGTTGTACTGGCTAAATATAGCATTGATTTGGGATGGTTGTTGAAGGGGCGCTCTTGTATGTTGGCTGGTTGAAGGACTTGGCACTATCTAATGAAAAAGAGTAGTGTTTCAGAGCCCAGGAAAATGTGCATCAATACCCAGCAGATATATCGGCAGAGATAAGAGGATTAATGATTGTCAAGAGTTGGTAGGATAGAATGTGTAATTCTGAGGAGACCTGATTACCCCTGGAGGGAAATTTGAGAGAAAATGAAGTGAGATTGGTAGACTGATCACACGATAGTCAGATGGGGAATTGCTGAAGGCAAGAGGAGCGCAGTTCATGGGTGCAGTGATATTCCCGTGCTAATACAGTTGTAAGAGAAACGGAAGCTTAAAGACCAATAACTACTAAAACGTGATTTTCAGTTAAAGAGAAGTAAGATGTATGCTGATAGAGTAGTGCAAGGCAGAGGGTGGTGGGTGAGTGTTTGTGCAGAGCGATGTGTTGTGATGCTAGCAACGTTTTGTAAAAATCCTTAATGGCTTACACATATATTAAAACATGTAACGTGTAACGTGTATATCCTAGCTTACTCCTTAGTGTTGAAACTGCCAAAATGGAAATGCTACTAAAGAAACATTAAAAAATGACAGTAAGTCCTTGCAGTGTTGTAGGATGGTTTTAGGAGAATTTTCTCAGTTCAATTATGGGGAGGCCAGGTGAATGTGCTGAGGATGCACAAGAACCGAGGGATGGATGGGGTCATTGAGGGCCATGGTGATAGTAGGTTTTCTCATTTCCCATAAGGTAGGCTAGGAGTATAGGAGACAACATGAAGGTAAATAGTACTATTGTGTACGTGCGTATCATAGTAGAGACTTTTAATAACCACTGCTTTATTACGTTTGAATTATTTACTGTGCACATGTGTATCATAGTAGAGAATTTGAATAACTGCTTTATTACATTGGAATTATTTATATTTTTATTTAGGGCAAATTCTTCAAGCTCTGTATGAGAATTTGCTGAACCAAAAACGTGCATGGCTTTTAAAACAAGGAAGAAGCACAACACCAATGACAAAATTCAGCACAGGCAAGTTTTAATCATGTTCTATGTGAAACGTCTACAACCTTAACATATCCCATTTGAGGCTCACTAAGGTACCTTCACCTAAGTATCATGCCCGGATTTGATTTATAAAGGTAAAACTAACGTCTGTAAAACTGCCCTATACATATTCAGCTCCACGTCCATATTTCACCCGGCTTTAGACAAAACCTGTTGCTGTATAGACAAGGGACAATGTGAAATGTAATTTTGCAGGTGATATTCATAACCAGGATTGTCGTGTTTGACCTAATTCAGTATTTTTGCAAACAGGTACTTTTTCCATAATCTTGTGTTGAACTGTTCAGGTCCATGTTTTTATAGTGCTTATATAAGAACACAATAATTGTTCTAGGTACAGAACGTGGGAGGCGAGTGAAGCATTTGGGTGAAGAAGAGTTCAGCACATTGCTGAGAGCTGAATCGTGCATTGCAGGGGTAGCGGATGAAGCATTTGGGTGAAGAAGAGTACAGCATATTGCTAGCTCATCTTCTAGTTACTTCCTAGCCATTCATGAAAAATGTTGTAGCTTCTGTTTCACCTCCCACCTTGTGAACCTTTGAACCTTGTAAGGTGCTCCGAAACCCGCTGGTTAGGCCCTGCGTTAGAGGAAAAATAAAATAATTAATACAATGGCTGATTCTCTCAGATTGCTAGATTTCCACTCACTACTCTGATTGCCTAGTTTTCAGCCATTCAAATCTCTCTTATCATATGCTAGACTCTTGTCATATAACAAATATATATTCCCCTAGTGAAGATCTTGGACATTTCTGAAAGCAGGTTTCAGATTCGACTGATTTCTCTTTCCTCATCAGTGATGTCCTAAATGCCAGTTCAGGCACGCTTCCCCGCTCAAACGTCCAATATCTACGTTTAAACTGATAAAATGGGAAAAGCAGTTTCACCTTAGGAGGTGGGGGCCTAAAAGGGGTTCTCACTAGTACAGAGCATAAACAAAAGAGCTGTTATCGCAGAATGTTTTTTTAAAAACGAACACCAGTGCTGCATCATGATGGAGAAAGAGAGGGTGATTTGCTTCTCCAAACAGCTGACTATCTGTAGGAGTGATAGAGAACCCTTGATGACCAGGAGAGATACCTGGGAGCTTTGGCATATCAGTGTTACTTTACACTTGAACTTGGATAAATACACCTCTTAATTAATGGCCGCATATATATTGTACCTTTCTCGATACAGAATCATCTTTCACGCACTGATGGGTTGATTAAGTCCCCTGCCAGTATACATGGACGAATTAGCTTGGTGTACTGTCCGTGCGTCTATGTCATTTAAGTATCTTAAAGACAAAAAACGACGAGCAGGAATGCCTTACTGCAATTATTATTTGTATAACCACATTGGATGCAAACTATTGTTCAACTCAAGCAATCTACTCTGAACTTGAAAGTGTGATTATCCTGGCACCAAGATGAGCTGATATCCAACTATTGTTTCATAACTGCTTTTTATTTTAGAATCATTGTGTTGTTTTTTCTCCTACTTAATGAGGTTATCAAATTCAAAATAACATCACATGAACTTTCTTTTTTCTTACCTGCACCTAGCTTGGGAGTTTTGGTACCATGACCAGAAGAAAAATCTTCACATTTGTCTGAATACTGTCGAACAATTACAGTGTGCCAAAATCACCCAGATTGCCCAAACACTAAGCCTCAGGACTGCTCTTGGACCTAGCTTCTGACGAGTGAATTATGCACCCTCTCAACAACGATTAAGGGGCACAGCTGCCAGCATCTATTAGAGCATTGCTGCAATGAATGTCTCAGTTTTCCTGGAAGTGGCCAACCCTGAAACCCCAAAGATTTAGTTGTCTCTACAACACCTTTCCTGCAAGCCACCATTCAGACTCAGCTTTGAGGAGAGATTACATCTTATTTGATAGCTTTTACTGCAGAGTTAGACCTGTCGTCTAAGAATGACATCTTTAGCTGAGCATTATTCAGCCTATTGCTAAATCTGTAAAGATGTCCTTGCCCTCTGCTACAGGTTACTTTATCAATCTTCTCACCTATGCTGTCAATCATCCCTATCTTGGATTGCAGTAGCAAAGCTTTACCATCCTTTACATGGTCTAGATTCTCAAGGTCATCCAAACTTCGAATGCATTGCTCCTGTGGGCTGCCCCTTGCAAGACTTCGGTTGTAGGATCTGGCAAGACCACCATATTTGAAGGAGCGAGCCCCTCTCTCTGCATCCCCACCAACACTGCTATGGGTTTTCTTGGAGTATGGCATGTAACCTAGATGGTGTTAGACACCATCAGTGTAACACTTTATATGAGACTTCCTTGTACTGAGTATATTCAATGGCTGTTCTAGCCCTTGTCAAAACCACTGACCACGCATCCTCTGAAAAGGCCTTGCCTAGGTCTTCTTCCCACTTCTCTTGATATGCCCATCTATAGGCATCAAGTAAGGTGTCTGGCACTGTATATAAGCAAGAGATCAGACCTCTAGTGCCACTAAAGGCTCTCCCCCTGAAGTGTCCAGTGTTGAAGTTGTACATATTTAAATCTATCATATTGAGAAATGCCAAATTCTGATGTGCAATCCTGAAAGGATTTAACCTAATTTCCCTTAAATAAGTCTGATAGTCTGAAACAGTCCCCAGTCTCCCATCTCAAATACCTTCTATGACAATAGGATGTGAAGTCTCGGTTACAATACAAGGGGCTACACTTTAATTCTCCCCTGCACATCTAGCACATAACTTTTCTGAATCTACTGACTGAGCATCAGTAACAGTAAATCTGTTTGGATCCTGACATCTATCCCTGAACACTTAAGCACACAGATAGATTGAATTAAAAAGCAAGCCAAACATCTGTATGGTTAATTAAACTGCAGCCTGCATCTGCCATACAATGTGGCCTGACTCACTGTGTTTTGCCTGCATTCCTTACACAATGCCATATGGACTAATGTCATTGTATATGTGCACCACAACTTTACAACTTGTGATATCTGCCCCAGAACGCCTAGCATTGAGATACATTTCATCACTGTTTTAGCCCACACAACAATTTCTATTGGTATAGCTCATTATACTGCTGCCACCATAACAGTAAATTGACTCTTGTTTTGCCTGAAATCCTAGCTAAAACTCGTTATCGACCCATTGTGTTAACGGGCATGACTAGCAATTATCTGGACTGATTCTGTGTGGAGCATCGACTACATCTGTACAACTAACTATATTTGCTGCATGCATACTTATTGTGAACAAAATTAAATGTCCAATATATATTAACAAAAACATAAACATATTCAAAACCTAATCATCAAAGAATGAGCTTAACTCCAGGAATGTACAAATTCAAATGGCATTAATAAAAATTGTATGTGTTGATCCGTCTTACTACCTGACCAAATAACTAATCTGAGATGTTGAAATCACAGTGTATCATTGCATAAAAGCATATACGATGCACAACAACATAAAACTTCCAAAGACACAAAACCAATGTGTGGTAGGTCATCCAGATTATAACACAATCACCTTAAGATTGATCATTTTTATAAAAAGAATATTTTACGGTGATAAATTGGGGCGTTCGTCACCAACGCACATTTCTTATAAAATCACACGGTTTAGATCTAGAACAGTATACATAGACATACAAAATAACATTCTAAATATGATATTGTTCACATTGTCATGCCAGTCCTCCTACAAGCTTGTTTCAACTCCCTCTTATTATTTCTTGGAGACTTTATCAGGAATAAACAGATGCATGGGCGTAATTTTAGGGGGGAACAGGGGTGTTTGTAACCCTCCACCAACTTTCATGGCACACCATTTTGTCCCCATTTATTTGGCTCGGGCACCTTTTCTTCAGATGTCATGGCCCCCCCCAACTTTTTCAGCAAAGTTACTCCACTGTACAGATGACACAAATTAGACATGTCAGTGGGAAATCTAAACAACTGAGATCAACAGAAAACACCAATTAGTAAATGGTATGTAAATAATATATGTAGGCAGTTCTGGCTTATATAGACAAGGAGGAGGCATACCGGGTTCACTTGTATGTACAGTATAGGCGCCTTGCCGTATTTCATAATGGGTGACTCCTCAAGTAAATCTTGTCTAGAAGATACTTGCTTACATCTACAAGCAAAATAATATGGTCATTGAGGTATATTTCCCTTACATGGAAATTATTAGTTAAAAACACAAATTAAAACCACTAATGGCTGAGAATCTTACCAAGAAGGTTATTCTGCTTCTAACAAACAGCCTCTGGCTGCCATGCCGCATGGTACATGTGCAGTGGCTCTCTTGTACTCAGTATTTATAGGTTTACCTTGCCTGGAAGACTAGACCATATAAATAGGACGCCGTGTTGGAAGGAGCCTCCCAAAGATGGTGGCCATTTAATTGGTAACCAAAATAAAAAAGATGACAGCAAGCATTTTAAAAGTGCCACAATTTTAGGTCTGTTACCTGTTGCAAATCAGTCATTTGGCGCCCCTTTATAATAAATGAGTACTTACATTTGATTAAAAGAATTACAGACTCTTCATTTATAATTAATAACCAATGCACACATTTTCAAAATGGGGCAATTATTTTAACAAGTACCAGCACTTCACTGGCCATTATCGAAACATCAGGGGCAGGCTGTTATAATGTAACACATTTACCTGTTTGTTTGTTTTGTTTGTTTGTTTATTATTTGTATGGCGCAACGAACCCGAAGGTAACTGGGCGCAAGCAGTACAGGAAGGCGTTAGGTTTAGGTTACTTAGGTTACATGATACAAAGAAATCAAAAAGTAGTTTTACATAGTAAAAAGGTGTCGGGTAAGTCTTCACATTATTGCAACAAGGTAGGCATGTGTTCATTCCACCTTTACAACATAGCAGATTCATAAATTCTCATTGAAACCGTTCTCATGTGAATCAAGCTGTAGCATCCAAAAGATTTCTCTTTTGGACTATAGTTCATTAGTGTTCTGTAACCTACTATTTGTGGAGACCACATCCACGTAATGTTCATTGTGGCCTGCAGGTATGTAGTGGGTCACCAATGGTGCAGTAAGTTTTTGGTTTGTGATCCTTGATCTATGTTCGCTTATTCTTAATCGCATGCATCTACCAATCTAAAGTTACCATATGGGAACAGCCGGGTCCTAGCTTGTATACTTACATGCATTAGAGCTTCCACATGGGGAATTGCCATTCGGGATGGTTGATCCCTTAGTGTCTGCTATCTCAGGAGAATCCTACTAGCTGAATGAACCAAAGGATCTCCTAAGTTCTTCCCTCTCTTAAAGGCAAATAGTGGTTTCTCTTGCAGGCCAGGTATTGAGTCTATGCAATGCCATGTTTTTCTGATCACTTTCCGTATGTTAGAACTAAGATGGCAATAAGTAGTAACACATAACGTTCTGTGTTGGTTCCTCGGCTCTTCCTGAGATTTGGGGGACAACAATGTGCTGTGCTATTTTCTTTGCCCTCTTTATAGCTGCTGTTAGATTGCTTCTCTGTAACAATCATAAGGTTAACTGATCCTCTTCTCTCTTGTGGTCTCCCCCAGTGGATGAACTGCCCCAATGATAAGGTTTCTCTAAGGGCTCGTGGGTGATTACTGTTAAATCAAAGCAAGGTATTTCTATCAGTCTCTTTCCTATGCTTCTGTTACATTATCGGGACGTGTGAATGATAGACAAATGTACCTAGGAATAACACTGTTTCAGAATTCCACTTGGCCGTGAATTTTAGATTTGTGTTACTTTAGTTGAGCCAAATGATTAACTCATTCAAGTTCTCCAGAGTTCCATTCCAAACAATGAAAATGTCATTGATAAATCTCCAATGGGAGATATTCTGTGTAAATGGATTACTATAGGTATATTTATCTTTAAACAGGGCCAATGTAGAAATTATCCAAACTTGAGGCAAAATCCACTCCCATAGTGGTGCCCTATGTTTGATGATATAGGATGTTGTCAAACCTGAAGAAGTTCATAGATAGAGAACCAGTCGGCACCTGTACAGTGTGGGTCATTTTTGCAATGCCAAGTAGCCACTTCAAGTGCCTCTGCCTGCCGAATGTTCATATGGAGAGATTCAGCATCAACTGTGACGAGAATCTCTGTTGTGTAATCAAATGGGAGACCCTCTGTCTTAAATATAAAAACTCCTGTGTCCCCAATATGTGATGCAATACCACGAACTAGGGGTTTAAGGAAAACATCAACAAATGTGCATATTTTCTTTGAAATTGAGACACAGCCGGATATAATAGGACGTCTTACAGGGTCTCTCTAGTTTTTGTGAACTTTTGGTAATGTGTAGAACAGAGTGTGAGCCACTTTTCCTTTATCATTTAGATATGCACATCTTTGCCTAGTTGTGTTAAAGGCAAGATTTCGGATGACATTTCATCAATAGGGTCTCTTGTCAATGCAAATAATGTTGGTCATTTCACAGTAAACACATTGGCCCTCATTACGACCCTGGCGGAAATCGAAAAATGATGGCGGAAATGCAATACCGCCATCGAATAGCGCTCGGTGCGACTATGACCCGTCACCGCAAAGTACGAAGCCATTAGCGACACCGTAGTGAACGCCAACGCTAACTGCACCAAGCACGCGCGCGCGCGCCATGCGAAACCGCAAACACCACCATGGCGCAAGGGTACGCAATTCCGACCCTAGCGGACATGTACCTAACGCCATCAGGCATGGCGTAATGTACCATTCCGCCATGGTGAGAAGTACGGCATCGCGAATCAACCGTAAACGGCCCCACTGAGTGCCTGTACACCGCTCCCTGCCCACAAAGTAGAACTCCCCGTAGGTGCAATGAAGTCACAATGCAACCAGTGAAATGTACAAGTCACCCATGCATGCCAACGAACAAAAGAAACACAAGAGGGGCCAATGGGAGCTGCAGGGCACAGATGCCACGAATACAGAAGCCATCCCAATGGACATGACCACAGTCCCCCACCAAGAAACGCACGCAAACACAGGCACCTGTGACCAGCAATATTCCGAGAATCACATCATTCCACCAGTCCACCTGGCTGACCGGCATCTGTTACACAAAACCCAATCCCCCGCCCCTGAGCATGACAACAATCAAACTGTCATATTGGCAGCCCCCATCCCTGACCTCACGGGCTTAGTAGGCAAACGCGCCCAGTACAGTACCACGCAACTAAACTCCGAAGCTGGAACCCAATGCAGATCTCCTCACAATACATCGCCCCCCAAATAGGCATATGCCACATCACTTGCAAAGAAAAACGCTACACGGGCCAAATCAGAATAGAAATTTAATGCACATCAAAGTCACCAAGCCCATACAGCCATCAGGCCATGAACTCCAAAACACCAAGCACCATTGTGGGCTGCATCCGCAAGAAATGACCAGCCACTACTTGTGTGTCGCCCTGTTCCCTCATGGTACACAGAGCCACATTCACGTACGAAAAGGCAACATGGAAGCGCACAGAACCGCAGGGCCGTCCCAATGGGGAGGCACTAGTCCAGCTGAAAGGCCGAAATGTTGCTCCGAGCCACCAGTACTGCGTAAGGGCATGTGGCCCATTGGCGATCGTCCCATAAGATCGTAATGCTGCTCCACTGATTAACACGAAGCAGCAGGTGTCGGGAGTAAAACCCATCTGCAGGAGTGGCATACAGATCGCAGTGGCAAAAGGGAAGGAGATACCTGTCAACCAAAAGAAAAGAAAAAGAACAGAATGGCCATCAGAACTACATTCGAACAACTCACTTCAATGATCACACTAAATCCACAGCCATATGCATGCTAGCCCACTCCAAAGGATCATCACCACCCCAAAACCACTTGCGACTCATAACCATCTATAACGAGGTGCAAACACCATCACAAACGAGTGTACCTGTGCATGCGTCTGTCAAAACAGAATCCATCAGATGGGAATGTTAACGTGCATGGACACAAGTGTCTGAGGGCGCGTCGAGACAGGGAGGGCTCAACAAGGCCAGATAGACGATGGTCCCACTATGGCAGCCCTGCATCACATAGCGTAGGGGAGGCGGATAGATCCCAAGAAGCCCTGTACATGGCAAACTCTGTATCAAATCACCTGCCCATGCATCCATTCATCATTCCCTCATCCCGGGATTAAAACGCCTGAATATTTACTCACATAACATTAGAAATATCCATTGAGTCTGTGCGTTATGCAGCCTTCAAAATCCACAGTGCCCCAGCCCGTAATTCCAGTGTAGTGAAGTAACATGTATTTGGGAACGTCCTGCCTCATCGCCCACGTAGCAATTGCGCATCCCAAACTATTCATATCAATCATTGCTTCCACGCCATGGGCCCTGTCTCAAGGACATTGAACAATAGAACGTTATATTTGCAGTCAGACCTGTGGGCATCTCCTCGCCGCTAGCTGGAAACCGAAAGCGCCGCCCTTCGAATTCCTCATTTGCAACATCACGCCGAAAAGGCATCTGTGGCCGTTTGAAATCACTAATTATTCCATCGAGTGCGGCTGTGTGTGAAAATGGCAACTGCCTTCACCCACAAATGGGACGCCCCGCCCGTCGTTGCAACTCGGTACAGTGATGCATGAGGGCCCACCGTTACTCGAGTACTACGTTCCACTGACCCTTCACAAGTCTGTTCGCGACTGCACAGATAGTATGTGCAACAATGGGACCACAGCAGAATGAACATGTCAACCAATGTTACACGGCCATCGGGTACAAATACATGATTGCAATAGCAAGATGCCATTCCCCGATTTGCAGCGTTGTGCGCGGGACGTGCTCGGCCAAAGGGGAGAGCAGTTTGCACAGGTGGAATGAATCACCACAGGTGGAGGCCATACAGCCTGAAATCACATAAATTGCACAGCCAGTCTCCTCCCACAACCACACCGAAATGCTACCGGCAGGACTCGCGATGTTGGCCCTGGGGGACCTGATAGCACTGCAACTACTCCAACTCCAAGAAGAAGACGAACACCAACTACAACCGGCCGCACGGAGGAGACGCAGGAGGAGGAGGAGGCCAAGGCAGGGCCAGCAAGGGCCGCCAGCACAGCCACTACCACCACGCAGGCAGCCCGCAATCCCACGCCTACGAGCACATCCGTTCAACCTCACTGCTGAGCAGATCCACACCCTCTACCGTTTGGACCGGGACACCATAGCCGCCATTGTGGACATGACACAGGCTGACCTTGTCAGCATGATAGATAGCCCAACCGCCATCCCACCCCTACTGAAGGTGGTGTCTGTACTCCACTTCCTGGCCACAGGCACCTACCAGCACACAGTCGGACAGTTGCATGGCATTTCTCAGCCACTGTTCTCACGGACACTATTTCAAGTGCTCGATGCCCTCCTGCAGCACGCAGACGACTACATCTCTCTACCACGCTCGGAGCAGGAAATTACCAACACAAAAGTGGGATTCCATGCACTTGCCGGCATACCGGGTTGCATTGGTGCCATCGACTGCACCCATGTGGAATTGGTCGTCCCACATGCCATGGAGGCCCAGTACCCCAACCGAAAACAATTTCATTCCCTGAATGTACAGATGGTGTGTGACTCCAACAGGATCATTACACATTGTTGTGCCCGATTCCCTGGATCAACCCATGATTCTATGGTCTTGAGGAACTCTACAATACCACGCTACATGGAGCGACACGCAGGGAACAGATCCTGGCTACTCGGTGAGTCTCATTACATGCATGATTATGTGGGGTATGTGATTTGGCAATGACCTGGCAGGAAGGGGCGGGGGTGTGCGTACGTAGCAATGGCATTCCACATCATACGTTTCTCGTCCACATACAGGTGATGCTGGATATCCACTGAAGAGATGGCTCCTCACACCAGTCCGGAACCCACGGGACCAGCATGAGGAGGACTACAACCATGCCCACTCACGTACCCGTGTAGTCATTGAACAGGCATTCGGCCTACTGAAGACTCGTTTCCGCTGCCTCAGCAGGTCTGGCGGGGCACTCCTGTACCACCATGAGAAGGTTGCAAAGATGGTGATGGCATGTGTCATGCTCCACAACATGTGCGTACGTAGAAATGTGCCCATGCCCCCTGACGCAGAACTGCAAGCACCTGATGATGGTCATGATGAGGGTGGGGATGTGGCAGCACCTCATGGAGTCTGCGAGGCACCGGAGGCCCGTGACATTCGTCAGCATCTCATTGATGTATGCTTCTAGCACTCACGCCTGGTGGCTGATACATGGACACGGGACTCGTGGCACTGTGTGTGTCTGGGACATGCACAATATGGACTGTACGCCTATGATGGCCTAGTACACAATGATCAATGTCCACACATCTCATTGGTTGATCGTGCTCTTTTTATGGCATATGTGATGTCATGTTGAACACCCTATCGACCCGCCACCCAAGTGAGCCCAACACACCCCCTCCACCCTCCTACCTCCCCCCCGAACACCAGTGTCCAAAGATGCTCATTGTCAGTGGGCTGTCGCTATTGCAAGCCCCCTCTGCGGGTATCAGGGGCACCCCTGCCTGTGGAGCGCAGGTTCCTTCCAGATCTACGTTGGGGGCTGCCCTGGACGGAACTTGCAACGGATGATGTGTCTGCCTGCTCACGTCCATGCATGTCCCTAAGGGTTTGCGAGAGCTCAGTGAGCACACGGCGCACTGCGGCAAGTTCGGCACATACGTCTTTGGACGTCGCATGCAGTTCCCCCCTCAGGCTCTCGGTGCTTCTCTCCATTTGGACTCTCAGGCTCTCGGTGCTACTCTCCATTTGGACTCTCAGGCTCTCGGTGCTACTCTCCATTTGGACTCTCAGGCTCTCGGTGCTACTCTCCATTTGGACTCTCAGGCTCTCGGTGCTACTCTCCATTTGTGCCCTTAGCGTCTCTGTACCTCACTCCATTTCTGCCCTAAGTGTCTCAGTTGATGTTTCTATGTCTGCCTTAGTGCCCCCACATTCTTCGGCATGGTCCTTGAGGAGTGTGGCCAGTTGCTGCTGTTGTACGATTACCTGGTCGAGGGACTGTTGCCTCTGCTGGGCCATGGCCATTTGCGGGGGTGTCACAGAGGGGCTGTTGTCCTCATGTTGCCTTGCCACAGGGCTTGTGGGGGATGGCCAGTCGTCGTCTTGTGGGTGCCCCTGCGTGGTATCCTCATGTTGTACGGGATGGGACAGACAGGGGGATTGGGACAGGTCATGGATGGATCTGACTTCGACATCCCCGTTTTCTGTGTCCGAGCATGCTGCCATCAATGGGGTGTCACCTATGGTGCTGCTGCCACCAGAGGCAGTGCCTTCTGTGGCATCCATTGGGGGGACCTGTGGTGGTGGTGTTGTGGGCATGCTGGCTGCTGGGGTGCCTGTTGATGTTCCCTCCTCTGTGCTGCAACCTGATTTGTGCTGCTGCCGTGTCTTGATGCGTGCAGCTGAGGTGGAGGGTCTCTGGCCGTTGGTCTTGGCCCTCTTTGCAGGTGTGCTGGTAGGGGTGTCCTGTAGCTCGTCGTTTGGATCGGACCCTGTGGTGGAGTAAAGGAGGGCGAGGGTTATTGATGGGTCAGTGGGAATTGGAATGGCATTGTATCACATGCATTGGGGTGGTACCTGAGGGTGATTTGGGTCGGGTCCTTGGAGGTGCTTTGATTTGTGTGTGGAGTGAGGGTGCAGTTGTTTGGCAGCCTGCAGTTTGGGTGTGCCTGCTGCACGTGTAGTGCGTGTATTAGGGGTTTTTAATTATTTATGTATTTATTGTGGGTTTTAACGTGCGCTATCAGGCCGATGTGTGTGGACGTTCTCCTGGACATGTGTTTCTGTTGCACTATGTGGACGCATGGTAGTTCACATGGATGGACTGTGTGGATTTGGCATTGTTTTATCTGGCCCACCTACCTGAATCTTCGGATGTCTGCACTCCTTTCTCCATCCCTCCGACTCCCTCTATGCTCTCCATTCCGATGGTGGAGGCACAGATTTCTTCCCAGGGGGTCAACTTGATGGGTGATTCAGGACCTCCCCCGGTGGCTGTGGCAATGTTGCGGTTGGCAGAGAGTATGCTGCGGACGCGTATCCGCAGGTCGTCCCATCGCTTGCGGCATTGCTGTGGGGTGCGGGGTGCGGTCCCCACCGCACTTACCCGCTGTGCCACCAGAGCCCATATGGTCTTCTTGTTTGCGAGTGCCGTTCTGGTCATTTGCGTGGAGAAGACGACGGCAGCATTCTCCTGGAGGGTCTCTGTTAGCACGGTGAGTTCCTCACGGGAGAAGTGGACCTGCCGCTTGCGGTCGCACGCTTTCTTCGCTACTTTTCCCATTTGTCTTGGTTTCGCTAGGGTGGGTGACGGGTTGGGGTGTGTTTCAGGGTAGTGATTTCAGTGGTTGTGTGGTTTTAGTGGTTTTATAGGTGTACGCCGGGATGTTTCCCGTTCCGGGCCCTTGTTTGAACTTCCGTTTCCGTATATTTCCGGTCACCGTACTTTCCGGTAGGCGCACACTGCGGTGACCGCTAAGAGGGGTGGCGGTATTGCACCTAGGGCGCCGTACGGCGGCGGTGTGGGCCGTTTTGGGGTCATTTCCGCCATCGCGGACTTTGCACTTCCGCCGTGGCGTGGTGCTCGTGCCCGATGGGTCGGAATGGGCCGCACTTTGCTCCTTCGTGCATTGGCGGAAACGCTATTTACGCTGTGGCGCTCCGGTCAGTCACTTTCCGCCAGGGTCGTAATGAGGGCCATTGTCATAGTTTCATATTGTTCTCTTCTCATTATGATATTTCCCCACCCTTGCCTGCTGGCTTTGTAATCCACTTATTTTTGGTACGTAGTTCCTGTAAGGCCGCCCTATCTTGGACAGTCATTTTAGAATGAAAAGTCTGTTTAGCTCGACCCACTTTGTGTGATTCCTTAATAATGACCCATTCGAATGTTAACAATCCAGGTGGCATGGTATCTTTTAGAGGGATAAATGTTCATTTGGCAGCCGGAGGCTCTGCTTGTTAGAAACAAAATAAACTTATTGGTACGATCCTCAACCATTAGTGGTTTTAACTATTGTTTTGAACTAATCATTTCCATGTAGGGGAAATATACCTCAATGACCATATATTTGCTTGTAGATGTAAGCAAATATCTTTTGAACAACATTCACTTGATGAACCACCCATTATAAAATATGGCAAAGCATCTATACCTTACATACAAGTGAACCAGGTATCCCTCTTGATCCAGATCTGCCTAATTATATTCTTTACACACCATTTACTAACTGGTGTTTTTTTTTATTTCAATTCTATAGCTTCCCTGCTGACATATCTATTTTGGGTCTTATGTTTCTCCCTGACGAAGTCTTCATGAACTAATAAGACTGAGTCGAAACATGCTTGAAAGAGGGCTGTTATGATGATGTGAACAATATAATATTTAGAATGGCATTTTGCATGCCTATGGATACTTTTATCGATCCGGACGTTGTGAAATTAGAAGTAATGTTGTTGGAGACAAGCGTCGCAATTTCTCATTGTAAAAAAAAAAGGTTTTCTGTTGAACTGATACATATCAAGGTGATTGTTTTATGATTTGAAGGACCTACCACACATTGTTTCATGTCTTTGGAAGTTTTATGTTGTTGTGAACTGCATATGCTTTTTTGCAATGATACATTGTGGTTTCAACATCACAAATTAGTTAGGTAGGAAGGCGGATCAACACATACAATTTGTACTAATGTCATCTGAATTTGTTTATATTCTGAAATAAAGCTGATTCTTTGTTGATTAGGTTCTAAATATGTTTATGTGTTTTTGTTAATATATAGTGGAATTTAAATTTTGTTCAGATTTTATAGATACCTCTTAAGAATGTCCTCTTATTGAGGTCCGTCCTATGTTTAAAGCATGCATACCTAACACATAAGCTGCTAATCATTGAGTTAGCCATCACACCAAATTCCCCTCTCACCATACTAATAACTGCATACCTAAACAAAGCTGAATTTCACTCTTTGTAATTGCCAGCATACCAAGCATATAGCAATGTTAGGCAGAAACCTGTGCAGTTCCCTTAGGGACCACTGCAAAAGATTTAGGACTACAGGTGGTTGGCAGTAAACCCAATTGGTAGCAGTCTGTACCACCCAGATTTACCTGGTAGCTGTGGCTGAGCAGTCAGACCCCTCTCAAGATGAGTTAGGCAGTATATAGAGTGTACACAATAGGTACAGAGATACAGTAGCACAAGCAAACACTGACCAGAGCTTTGGTGTAAAAGTATATAATTATTTATTTAAAGACACACTTGTAAATTACACTAGCACAAAGAGAGGTAAGTAAATTCAACACACAGTCACTATTATATATATATATATACAACCCTGATTACTTATTAGACAAGTCTTAATGAGAAACACTACTTATTTTCAGACAGAGGTGAGCGCTTAACATAAGATGGCACTCTAATAAGTTATTCAAAAGGGAGGGAAAAGGCAGAGTTACGAAAGCACACAAATTTCAATACTTTTCAAAGAACCACATTGAGGCAGGTTAGGCAAAGTCTACTGGAGAGTAAGGAAGTTCAAATGCCAGGCCCACTCTTAGAGAGAGCAAGCGAAATGTGTCCAGGATCACACGGTGGGGTTATGCCCAAAGAGTCTTGGTAGATAGTTCACAAAAGATTGAGATCAAGTCAGGGAAAGTTAGTTAACAGGTCCCAGGCTAACCCGGGTTAGAAAGTCGAGGATTTACTGTCACCCGAACGATCTGTCGCAAGCGAAGCCAGGCGGGACACAGTACCTGAAAATGGGAAGAACGCTCCAGCGGGGGCAATTGTTCCTGGCAGGGGGTGCAAGTCGGTGTTTCGTCCAGAGGAAGAGGAGGTCTCGACGTGGAGGAAAGCTGGAGGTCATTGCGCTGCCAGGGAAGAAACCAGCCGCAGAGTTTCCCGGTTACAAGGTACCACCCTTTTCTTTGCGGTAGTGGTAAACCGTGGTATTCCGGCTGCCGGGGTGCTTGGCACAGGCAAGGCGGCCACGAGATGGTCCAGGAAGGCGAAAAGACGGGCAAACTGGTTATCCCCACCAGTCAAAGGAAGAAGACTCTACAGGCTGGAGATCTTTTCTGTCGTCGGGAAAAGTGGTGAGACGGTTCAGCAGGGCTCCACCGGTGGTGTCGTCGTTGCAGGTCGGCTCGGCTTCTCCCTCCTCGGATTCTTTAGGTCCTGTGGCGACTTCTGAAGTTCCAGTCCCCAAAGCCCTGCTTTTATGCAGAAAACCCCCATTCATTCAGCCTAGCTGTCACTCAAACATGCTAAGTGGTGAGCCGGGCGGCTCACCACTTGGGCCAATCACACAAGTTTGCGACTTGAGTTGCCGAGGCAACTCAGTCCAGGGTGCCTAAACCCCCTCCCGCACCCCCTGTGGTACGCAGACAGAGTGGCACCACTTTTGGAGGCTTCTGCGGAGAAGCCCGCCAAAAAGTGTAACAAAGGGCTCGACTTGGGTTGGTGTCACAGAAGCAAACACAAACGCCATTTTGGAACCAAGTTTCGGCAAAAAATACCAACCGGTGAATTTATATTAATTTAATAATCCGGCGCTATGTAGAGGCTATGTTAAAAAGTGGTAGCCTCGAACAATGGGAAAATCCCATAGGAATATATTCACGGTCGAATATAAAAAGTAGTATCCACTGCCACCAGCCAAAACTCGGTCGGGGGGACTGGACAGTGCCCCCTCGAACAACAGACCCCGGGGCAATCGAATTGCCCCGACCAGTACGTCCACAATATGATGGTTTGTGCTGGTTCTGTTCACAATTTGAGACTAGAATAGCCAATGGTAACTTTACATGCCCTGGGAGACAGTAGTCAGTCCCAGGGTATGGAGTCTATGTTTGGGGGTCGCTACGACACCCCTGGGTTACTGCACATAGGGTGCCGTGTAACCCACATATCAAAAACACATGAAACCCTATGGGGAAAAGGACCCCATAGCCCCTAGAACACATACAAAGTCAAAGGAACACCTCAAATCATGTCTAAGAGTGGGAGGAAAAGAGTCTCACTCTTAGCAGGAGAAAAAAATAAACCCCAAAAATCCAGAAAAGCTGCTGAGGGACTCACTAGGTTTGGGAAATTAGCCTTTACAGAGAATTCTCCCTAACAAGCAACATAGACACTGTTGGTGTGCACACACACACACACACACAACATAGATCTAGATTGAAACATTACGTTGGCCCCACAACTTTATGGCTCTTTTATAGTACAACCTGCATATCTAGCACATAATTGAATCCTATATGACCGATCACAACTGGATAGTTGACTCACCGTATTGCCTGCTACCTAGAACATAGCTAGATTAACTTGATTGCATACATACATGACTCATGTTAATGATAAAGGTATTTGTACCGCGCACGGTCACCACCGGAGTGGTCCCCAGGCGCTCTGGCGGATCTGAAAAGGAGAGAGGAAAATAAAACAACTGTTTAACTTAGTATCAATACAAGAACATCTAGTGCACCGCCATATTTGATTATTTGTACTTCCCTGTATACCGAACACATTAGGAGTCGTTTTCATGGTGCTTTGCTCATAACATCTGTATGATAGATTTACACCCTTTTGCACCTGCTTTATTACTGCATAGCTCCATCATGTGCCTGCATTCCTGGCATTGAGGGAGGTTGAATCGGTGTGTGTGTGTGCCTCCACAATTACTGCACTTATTACTTCTGCCTATATAGCTAGTACATAACTAGTTTACTTTTACTTGTGCATACATACCAAATAATACAGGCTCTGCATACCAATCATCCACAGACCGTAAATCACTGTGCCATCTCAAAAATAATATCATTGTAGCTCATGGTATTTTATCTACACCCCAACGAATAACTGGGTAGACTTCCTGTGTTTGTCTGAACAACCATCACCAAGCCAAATCAACACACCTGTTATACGTATTCTGTCGTAATCAGTCCTATATCGCTGAAACCTGGCCCCTCTCACACAGAGTACGAGACCCAAACAACGTGTCATCAATTCTGGAATAATTATAACCATGGCTGAATATACAGCTACATTGATGAAACACTTTCCATAACCCCTGGAAAATCATCTCTTTGAATGGATTCTGTCCTGTGTGAGAAACACATGGTAACAACAAGTAAGACAGACACAGGTGATCACAGTTCAAGGGTGTTTATTAAAGAATTAAAGTGGTATGCAGGTTGGAAAAACGCCTAATCTAAAACTAAATCTAAGATGGGGACAGGTGTCGAACAGCAAATGAAAATAAGGCAGTCCTAGTGGCGTCAAGTCAAATAAACGGTCCTATACTAAGAAAACCTATTGCCAATTCCTTACAACTAACACAAAAAAGAGTGTGGGATAGTTCTTAAGAAAAGAAAGAAGTGTTCCCAAATAATAGGCCAGGATGTTGTGGCTTTGTTCTCCCTTCCCCACATTTTAGACACGGGATAAGATGGGAGCTTGGAGCATAGTAGAGTCTCTGGCCTTTCCAGCACGAGACAACAGTTCCAATGACAGTTCTTAGGACACACTCTCAGATTTGTCTAGCACGAGATGATAGTTCAGATTGAACCCTCAAGCTTTCCGTAATCAGGACCGTCGATGGCCAAGTCTCTTTTCACTTGAAAGTCTCTTGCCTTCGAGGACCTGATGTGTTCAAACAACAAAACAAAAGTTCCTTTTACAATTGAAAGTTCGTTTCTAAAGTTCACTGGGTGATGATTCACCCCTGGATCCCCTTCTTCTGGGTATTGACCCTTCTTAATTGTATTACAAAAATCAGGTAGAGTGATGGTTTCACCCATGGGTCCCCCTCTTCTAGGCTGACCCTGTTTGTATCATATTTCACAGTTCTGATTGGGTGAAGGCTTCACCCTATCCCCTGGATCTCCCTCGGAAGGGCTCAGACCCCTCTTTCCTTTTTATCTTCTCGGGTGATGGCTTCACTCCTGGATATCGCTCGGTCGGGCTTGGACCCCTCTTGACTTTAACAGGATTCAATTCCCTTGGTTTCTCAATGTTCACTTTTGCTGTGGGATTCACTTCCCTTTCTTTCACAGTGCTTGAAGATCAAAGTCTTTTGATTGTACGTAGATTTTTCTTGACCCTCTGTATGACCACTTTGACCTATTCTGCCGGCCCTCCTAAGGCCTTCTGGTACTTGTAGGTTATCTCATATGGGGCTCAACCAGTGTCTCGCGAATTAGTACCCACATGGTGCCACTTTCCCTCTGTAGCTGGTCTCCCATTCACACTTTTAACAGTTCATTCAAACTTCAATAGCTTTGGTTCGAAGCTTGCCACTCCTGCGATTGTCATTCAGCACAGCCCGGTTCTTATTGAATCTCCCCTCGACTCACTGGTTGTGATGAACCGCTTGGCTTCTGGCTTCTCTGGAGTCAAGGCCGGTAACACAAGCGCAGGAGCTTCCCTCGCTCCTGCTTATCGGCATTAGCTTGCTCTGTGTACTGTTGACATCTGTGCAGGACACTTTGGCTATTGTTCACAGTCTTAGGCTTTCCTCGACAAAGGTTCTGCTGGCCTGGGATGAAAGGGGCGAGGTCACTTCTCTCCTCGCCACCCTCTCGCTTCCTGACGCCTTTCTCCTTTTTTTGAGCTGCCGCATGGTAGCTGTTTCGTCGTGTTGTTTGCTGTACTTGCCTTGCTCGCCCTCCTGCAATCTCCTGCTCCACCTTTTATCCCTGTGGGGAAAAGGAAGGGTTGTTAGGTGTGTGTGATTTGAGTCAATTGCCTGATCCTCGGGTTGGGACATGTCAGGTATACAGATTTACCATTAGTCCGTTGTCTATTGTGATGTGAAAGAATGTTTGTGTCGGAAAAGGAAAATAACCGGGATGGAGAACGGAACAT
The DNA here is from genome assembly GCF_040938575.1 of Ambystoma mexicanum. Lineage (NCBI taxonomy): Eukaryota > Metazoa > Chordata > Amphibia > Caudata > Ambystomatidae > Ambystoma > Ambystoma mexicanum. The sequence continues at coordinate 688,038,900 of NC_090939.1, forward strand.
AGGAGATTGGGGTGATTCGGAAAAGGGTAGTCAGAGGGACGGGACTCTTGAAGCAAATGGGAATAACTGAGATTGTAAAAGAGTCCACGTGGATTATGGGAACTGTAGTATGTTACCTGAGCAGGTGGGGATTGCGGGATAGAATAATCAAAGGGATAGGAAGAGGAATACTTGGGAGTATTAGTATAGTGAACAGGATGTTAGGGAGAATTCTCCTTCTAGGGCTAATTTCCCTCACCTAGTGAGTCCCCCAGCAGCTTTGCTGGATTTCTGGAGTTTATTTTTTCCACCTGGTAAGAGTGTACATCCTTTTTCCACTCTTACATGTGTTTTGGGCTATGTGTTTTTACTCATTGTGTGATCTTGGGCACTGGAGCACACCACTCCAGGTGCCCCTGTTCTTGTACGGGTTACACAGCACCTTTAGTGCAGTAACCCAGGGTTGTCTTTAAGACTTCCCTCTGACTCCATTTCGCTGGTGCTGACTACTGTCCCCCAGAGAAAGGTAAAGTTGCCATTTACTTTACATTTTTTACCATAGACCCAGTACACCCCATCCTACATGGAGTACTGGAAAGGGCTAATCTGTACCCCTTTTCTGTCTGTACCTCCCTGAGCATTGTTTTGCTCTTTTAACATTTAGACTTGGCTGGTGGCAGTGGTATCTACCCTAACTTTTCTACCACGATTATATTAGATAAACGTGGTACTGTTCTTGGCTATTATATTAGCCTCGAAAATAAACCCACTTGACCAAATCGTCTTTCTTTTGGCTCCGGTTTGGTTTATTCGCCATTTCTTTTTGTTAAAGTCCTTCTTGTATTTTACTTTGCGCGTCAAACTAGGTTCGCCTTCTTTGTTCACCGTCTTTTGGCGGGCTTCTGCAGAGAAGCCCTCCTCTTGACGCCTGGGTGTCTAGGTGGGCTGAATGTGAGGGAGGGGTGTAGTCACCCCCTGCACAGGGTATCCTAGGTAACCCAAGTCGCACTTTGCCATGATTGGCTGAGGTGGTTGTACCGGCTGGACAACCCCCCTGCTGCGTGATTGACAGCCAGGCTGTGTGAATGGGGGGTTTGCGCATAAAAGGCAGGTCTCTTGGGCTAGAAGTCAGAGTCGCCTATGGAACTACAAGGAACCAAAGAGAAGCGGAGAGAACGACGGCTGCTGCAACTACCCCGTCCCGTTGAAGCCCTGTTTCTCGATACTGCCTGCCTAACCTAAATATTGCCTGTGATTTATGCCTCCAACTCCCTCTTGGTATCTCAGGTGCTAAGTGTGCTTTTGCGGGCCCTAGGATACCATAAAACGGTTTCAAGGAACGCCAGACTGAAACAGATACAACTCTACATTACGCATAGGGCATATATGAGACCTCAGAAAATATCTAGGTTCAAAGGCGCCGGAAGGCAGGCATGTCCCAAATGTGATGAGGAAAATGCTGACATGGTACACATGTTTTGGTCATGCCCAGTGATCGAGCGTTTCAGGAGTGAAGTAGCACAGAAAGTGCCGGAAAAAGGGGTGACTATTGTCGTAGACACGGCGTGGGCATGCTTGCTGGGGGGGTTCCCCAGAGCACAGAAACTTAAACATGTCAGTAAACTGAAGGACCTAGCATATGTGCTCGCAAAGAGAAGGATTGCCATGGGGTGGAAGACATGTCATAGGCCATGGGTGGAGGTGTGGTGGAGGGAGCTGCAAAAATGGGCAGAAGCAGAAACTACTGTATGGGAAGAGGCGAGCAATGTGGGGGGGAGGAGGAGGCGGAAACCCTGATAGCATGGAAATTATTAATAGCAGAATTGTTTGGAACAACACAAGATCTATCCGAATCCACGGAAAGTGAGACCCTGCCACGTGAAGCAGATACAGAGTGTCTGGAATAAACAGGCTCGTAATGGGGGGGGAATGGGGAGCAGTGATCGAAATTAAATGATGAAAAATTGAGCTGTTGATGTATGCACTGCGGGTTTGGTTTGTATTGTTGTTGGTTTGTAAAATTAATAAAATTGTTTAAAAAAAAGTGTGCTTTTGCCCCGGTAGCATTTCATGTCACGGATACGTGTTTATTGAGTAGACCGAACTGTCAAAAAGTGATCGCAACCGTATCCGCGGTATCGTGTTTTGTTCATAACACCGGTTCATTCAAACACAGGGTACTTACCTTGAGACATACTGTACAAAGTGAATTGGTTAGTTGTAGTATATTTAACGTGTGGTTTTGTTTAAAGTTTAATAGAGGTGTTGTGTTTATAACTGATGGTGTAAAAATAAATGTACTTATATTTTTTACCTGAAACCTTGAGTCAGTGTTTGCTTGAGTCAAAGTAATTGTGGTCCCTTTGTGTAATCTCTGCTACTGCTCATATACTCTTGAGATAAGCCTGGCTGCTCTGCTACTGCTACTGCTACCACTATAACTTAGTAGTACAGGCTTGTACCAAAGGTAAAACTTGTACTGCCACCTGTAGTCTTAATTGTGTGTAGTGGTCCCTAAGGGCACTGCACAGGATTCTGCCTAACACAGGATGACAGGGTTTTTGTGAGAGACAGTTTCTGAACATGATGGGGTTTGAGATCCTAGGGGATTGGTTCTGTCTGGAGGGGTTAGTGGGTTTGGGTAGGAGAGATTTAATGGGAGGAGGAGAGGCAGATGTAGTGTAGCCTATAAAGGCCTCAGAGATCTCATACGCCTCTCCTTCCTTGGCATAATACCGCGTCTAACATGGGGAATTCCCCTGAGCATAACCCAGGGGCCCCTCACCCAGGTGATCCTTACTCGCTGATCCACCCCCAGGTTAGAGATCTGAGAGCGCCAGCCCTCCCCTGGCCACCTGAATAAGGATTTCCTGAGGTCTACCTGGGTCTCAATCGAGAAGTCGATCATGCTATTCTTTGTCGTCTTCTTCAGAAAAAAAGGCCAAGAAATGGCGTCATAGGTCACCTTCGACCTCCAGTGATTCCTCAGCTGAGGTAATCAACTGTCCAACTAGATCGGACTCCCTGGCAAAGTGCAATGCGTTTCATAATGAAATGCTCAAAATCTTTGAGAATGCGGCCTCGACCCCCTCGAAGGACAAGCAGAAAGTCCTTGCCCCTGTCGATCTGCAAAAAGGCGACAAAGGTAAGTTGAAGACAAAATCTTCAAAACCGAGCCTTAAGCCATTCTGCGTGGAGAACAATCTCGATCTGATGAGAAATCGTCGAGGGCTTCAACGAGTCAGGAAGCCAGCCCATTGAGGGTTCCGTCTAAGAAACATAAGAAGTCAACAACATCTACGCCTTCGCTGACACCGTCGGCGTCAGAGCCGTCGACACCAGTAACGAAGTTGACGCCGACAAAGGCGACCCCGACTTCGAAGTCATTGTCGACGATTACTTTGAAATTGTCAAAGCCAGTGGTAGTCCAGGAAAAGGTTTTGAAACCTTTGCGTAAATGAGACTTTTTTTTTTTAAACTTGAATTTTATTAATTTTAACATTGGATGAGAACTTACAGGTGGGTACATGTTATGCAATGAGAATTGTTTCATGAGGGTATTCCAGTCCACCTTAACAACATTTGTTAACATTATTGTTCATTAACCCAAAAAGGAAGTAGGAAAAAAGAAAACAGAGGGAAAGGAGAAAGAAAAAGTAGAAACTCCCCACCCTCTTTTTTCCATTGTGTAGATGTTTGTGGCGATCTGTACCCAGTCCTTTTCATTGGGGAGGCGTGGGGCTTTCCATTTTATCACGAGGGCTGCTCTCGCTGCGAGTAACAGGGAGGATGTTGAACCTTTTACCCTGACCATTTCATCATCTTCTTCTTCAAGGCCAAAGAGAATCAGGAGGGGTGACATTTCCCTCTCTATGCCGTCCATCTGTTTGATCCATCCCAGGACTTCCTGCCAGTAAATGTGGACTTTGGGGCAGGCCCACCACATATGCCAGTAGTCGGCGTTCATACCGCATTGGCGCCAGCATCTCGGACTCGAGGTCTGGAACATTTTGGACAACCTGTATGGATCGTACTGCCATCTGTGGAGTCATTTTATGGCGTGCAGTTTGTACTGGGCGGCGATTGATATCTTAGATGGTGTCTCACAAATTTTGTCCCAGGCCTCCTGATCAAACTCTCTGGCAAAGTCTCGCTCCCATCTCGCTTTAAGACGGTGGTTTGGTGCGTCATCTTTGGTAATTAGAGCCCTGTACATTCGCGCTATGAGGCCTTTGGAGGCGGTAGTGGTATCTAAGATCGTCTCAAAGAGCGTGAGTTCTCTCTGTGTGGTGGCCTTCCACTCCTTTCTGGATATGACTCCTTTCAATCGCAGGTACAGGAAAGACTGGTATCGGGTGGATTTGGAGGGCTTCTTCCAGTTCCCTTATTGAGATGAATTTCCCTTTTCTCCACAGCTGACCGACTCTCTCGAGACCGGCATCAAACCAAGCTTGGTATCTAGCGTGTTCCGGGATTTCTTCTCTGATCACGGGGGACCAGAGATGGCTCAGTGGCGAGGGCCACGTGGTGACTCCTAACATCGCCTTCCCCTTCCTCCATATGTCCCAGAGTGTGCTCAGTATCGGGTGGGTGCGCAATTTTCTCGATAATTTGTTTCTGGGGACCCATAACCATTCTGCTAGCGTTACGTTGAAGAGAATGTTATTGTCCAGTTGGACCCATTGGAGGTCTTTCCTGTCTCGCAGATGCGGCATTAAAATTCTGAGCTGCGTGGCCTGATAATAGCGTTCTATGTCCGGCAAGCCCACTCCTCCTAGGTCCTTTGGTAATATTAGAACCTCATAGGGGATCCTGGGTTTCTTCCCGTTCTACAAAAATTCCAATATAGCCTTTTTGACTTGTCTGAAGAAATGCGCCGGAATTGCAATGGGCAAGACCTGAAAGGGGTATAGAAACCGTGGGAGGGTTACCATTTTGATTGCATTTAGGCGCCCCATCCAGGAGATTGTCAGTGGTTTCCATTTTTTGAGATCGGTCTTGAGGGCCTCGAGGAGCTGGGGGAAGTTGGCTTTGTAAAGGTTGTTGAGATGTCGCATCAAATTAATCCCCAAGTATCTCAGTGTTGGGCCTCCGATGATAAGCCCAAGGTGTTCGAGGGCGATTTGGTGTTCCGGGGATGGCTCGTGGAGTGGGAATAGAAAGATTTAGATTTGTTGATCTTGAATCCCAAGAGCATGCCGTAATCCTCTATCAGCTGGATTGCTCGCGGTATGGAAGACGTTGGGTTTGAAACATGGAGCAGAATGTCATCCGCGTACAAGGCTAGCTTGTATTCTTTGGCGTTCACCGTAATCCCTTCCACTGCTGGATCTGCTCGCAGCATCACGGCGAGGGGTTCTAGGGACAGCGCAAACAGTATTGCCGAGAGGGGGCAACCTTGTCTCGTACCCCTGCTGAGAGGGAACCAACGGGAGAACTGGGCGTTCACCGCGACCGTAGCTCTCGGGGAAGTATAGATTGCTTTAATCCCTCGACGGAGTGTGGGGCCTAGGCCTATCTTCATTAGTGTGGCCTCGAGGAAGTGCCAATCAACTCTGTCGAACGCCTTTTCGGCATCTATGGAGAGTAGCGCTGGTTTGCTCAACGAGGTTTGGGCCTCATGGATCAGGTGCAGGGTTTTCCTGGTGGAGTCCGCTCCTTGTCTGCCCAGGATGAAACCCACTTGATCGTTGTGGATTATTGCGGGCATATGTGACTCCAGCCTCTCAGTAAGGATTCTTGTGTAAATTTTTGCATCAATGTTTAAGAGGGATATTGGGCGGTAGAGGTGCACAGCTTCGGGTCCTTACCGTCCTTAGAGATGACTGTTATCAGTGCTTCAGAGAAGGATTCGGGTGCCACGCTGGATTGCAGGATATTGTTAAATAAGTCAACCATGAAAGGGAGAAGGGAGTCTTTGAAGGTTTTATAGAACCCTGCCGTGTACCCGTAATTTCTGGGGGCCTTCCCCATTGGAAGTCTTTTGATTGCTTCTGCAATTTCTTCTCCTGTGATGGGGGCTTCTAAGGTAAGTGCTGTATCGGGCGGATAGTGGGCAAGGGTATTCGGTCCATGTATTCACTTATCGCTTCTGGATGCGAAGCAGCGAGCGACTTGTATAACTCCTCATAAAAGTCAGCAAAAGCCTCGGGGACACTGGGGGAAGGTGGTTCGTCTGAATCCCCCTCTGTTTGGATCTTGGGCACCCACCTCTCTTGGCGTTGGCCCCGCAGTCTTACGGCTAATAAGGCGCCTGCTTTGTCCCCATGTTCATAGTGTTTCTGCTTAAGATATTGGAGCTTGCGTGCGACGCCACCCGTCTCCAGTTGTCGTAGTTCCTCCCTCTTGTTGTTGGCCTCTTTGATCTTTTGCGGTCTATCTTGGTCAGCTGACTGTGCAGCAAGGTCCAACTGAGCAATTTCGTTGCGGAGCCTATTTTCTATCAATAATCTTTCTCTTTTTTTGGCTGCTCCCTCTCTAATCAATAGTCCTCTCCAGGTCACCTTGCCTGCTTCCCAAATTGTGTTCATGGAAGTTTCGCCCGTGTTGTTGGTCTCAAAGTATTGGGTAATGTCCTGCTCTAGTTGTGCCCGAATGATTGGGTCCTTGAAGAGGGTTTCGTTGCAGCGCCATTTGGAGCATCTTCGAGGAAGAGACATTTGATCGAGGCTGACCGTGACCATGTCGTGGTCTGACCACGAGACAGGAATTAAAATGGCCTCAGTCATTGCCGTAATGAGGTCCGCGGTTAGGTATATATAGTCTATTCTGCAATAGGTCGCATGCGGGGCCGAAAAGAAGGTAAAGCCCGTCCGGGTGGGATTGACATTTCTCCACGCATTGGTAAGGTTGTAGGCGGCCATCATGTCTGCGGCGGGAGGGCGTCTGACACCTGTGGAAGGGGTCGCAGGGGTGCGACCCGATTGTCTATCTTGTTCTGGATCCATCCATGTGTTCAGGTCCCCTCCAAGTATTACGTCTCCTTCTGCCTCGCTCATGACCTTCGGAATTATCCTCTGTAGAAATCTGTCTTGTCCTGCATTGGGGGCATACATTGCCGCAAGGGAGACGACTCTGCCTTGTATTCTGCCCACTAGAACTAGTGCTCTGCCACTGACGTCCATCCATGACTTCAAGAGTTCAAATTGGATCGTTCTGTTTACTAATATGCCGACTCCAGCCTTCTTCAGCGGGCCAGAGCCCCAATAATCAGACCCTAGTTTGGTGTACAAAACATTCCTCTCTTCTCCCTTGCTATATCGGGTTTCCTGTAAGAAGAGAATGTCCAGGCTGGCCCTCTTGAACTCTCTTGTTACAAGCGATCTCTTGGTGGGGGAGTTAAGTCCATTTATGTTCAGCATGCCAATTTTCAGTGTGCCCTGCCTGTCACTTGATTCATTATGTCTGTAGGACATGTCTGTAGGACATTGATGTATTTGTGGGAATCATTCACTACGTCACGCTGCCTAGTATTAGAACTTGCCATGTCGGAAGTGTTGTTGTAGCTGCCTCTCCTTAAGAGGGGCTGTTTCTGAGGTTGTGCCATTCCCCTTGACCTTCCCCCCATCTGCCCCTCCCCGGTATTGAACATCATACCCTTTGCCCTCTTGTTCAATCGCATTGTTCTCCAATTCCTCGATGAGGGTTTGTGAGTGTTTTTGGTGGCATCCGAGTCGGACTGGATGCGAACAACCGGTCCACTGTCGGACCACCAGTGAGGGTCGTAACCGCACGACCCCGACGAATAATAACATCAAAATAACGTTTTTGAACCCCCGCCGCCCTTCTCATGAGATTACTTAACAAACGGCAGTATGTCAACAGACAACAATTTTAACTATGAGATTATGGTACATGCGTTTTCCGGAGTCTTCATTCTTCGGCAGATCTCGTACTCTAATCAAGAAGCATGGTACGCCGGGATGCAGAACTTGGAGTCGCAACGTCACTTATTGTTGTCTGGTGTGTCGTTGGGCCGCCTGTATTTCCTATATCCCTTTACCCTTTTCCTTCTCGGGCCCTGAAGTTCCCAACGGGATCCGCCCTGCGCAGGGGTGCTCTGAGTCCCCTCCCCCGAGGCTGCTCCGAGGAGATCAGCAGTGCAGTCTCGGATTTCCTCTTCAGAGCAGAGTAGAAACGTCCTGCTCCCGTGTGCAAACGCAAGGGAGAAGGGGTATCCCCATCTATACCTCGTGCCTTGGTCCTTTAGCCATCTCGTGAGAGGGCCGCACAGGCGGCGTAAAGCCAGCGTCAGTGATGAGAGATCCTGAAAAATAGTAATCTGGGCTCCCCTAAGGGTAAGGGTGCCCCCGGACCTGGCGTTAGTGAGTATCCTTGTTCTATCCTGATAGCTGTGGAATCTGGCAAGGACCGATCTCGGGCCACCTGGAGGCCCACCAGCTCTGTGAATTCTCTCAGTCTTGAGCTCATCAATGTCCTCATCCGCGGTCAAGATTTTGATGATATCATGTATCGTCTGTTTAAGGTGTTCTTCCGTCTCCCCTTCTCTCTCCGGAATTCCAAAAAAACGTAGGTTATTCCTCCTCTCCCTATTTTCCAAGTCGTTAATCTTAAGGCAAATCTCGTCCTCCTTCTTCTCTATGTTCCGTCTTCTAAGCTCCATTTGGGCTTCCAAAGTGTCGATCGAGGCCTGATTGTTCTCGACTCCTTCTAGCCTCTCCTCAATATTATCTACCCTTTGGGTCATCAAATGAGACTTTTTTAAGACTTTATCAGCCATCCATTTAGATGATAACACACCACCATTTGGGTTACAATTTGGCACCCCTAATGTGCCAGATGAACTGATCTCTGATGAGTCTAGATTAAAGGACTTATATGACAACCTTCAGTCAACCAGTGGGTTAGATACCGCTCACGAGTTAGAAGTTGGCAAACCAGATCCCACTGAACATGCTGACTCCTCATATAAGAGACTAATGAATAAGGTTATAGAGTGTTTAGGCTGGGGCAGGCCTACTGCTTCTTTTGAGCAGGATGATATGACAGACATCTTGGACCAGGGTCCCCAGAAAGATCCAATTTTGCCACTTCACACAGCATTACAAAAAGTGTATCCGCAAATCGGGAGATGCCAGAAACTGAGGCTGCAGTGAATACACATTTTTCTAAAGAAAACAAACCATCCAGCAGCGACCCAGAGTATCTGACTAAACATCCAACACCAGAAAGTATGGTGGTTCAGGCTGCTACATCTACCAAGCAGTCAGCATACCCATCCATCCCTCCTGATAGGCATGATAAGTGAGTGAATGCCTGGACGAGAAAGATATTTACTGCTGGCAGTATGGCATTAAAATCAACAAATGTAACTTGTACCTTGTCAAGGTTTACGTTTACCCTGTGGGACTGCGTAGCTATGGCGGCTGACCACATCCCAGAAGGAGAGCAAAGAGACAGCTTCCTGGCAATCACCAAGGAAAGTAAGGAGGCAATGGGTAAATGTTTCCAGTCAGGTCTGGATGCTGCAGACAGCATCGGCAGATCCATGTCAACTAGTACAGGGTTACGCAGATTTGCGTGGTTGAGGAAGTCTGGGTTTGCACCAGATGTGCAAGCTAGACCACTCAACATGCCTTTTGACGGCTCAAGGCTGTTTGACGGCAAGGCAGATGAGAGTTTGGAAAAGCTGCAGAATTCAAAGACGGCGGCTAAATCCATTAGTCCCGCCTTTAGACAGCCTCAACACCCCTACTCTGGCTCATCTTCCTGGAGGGGTAAGTCCTTTCGATTCTTCTCAATTGGAAGAGGACAAGCAGGTCAAAGAGGTCAGAGAAGATTCCCTCGTGGTGGCCTAGGGAGAGTTGCTAAACCAACCCAAGCAGCAGCAGTTTTACCATCAGTCACCACTTCAGCCGCCTCAAAACCACTCTGAGGCCTTGACTTACAAGACCCTGGTGGGAAGGCATTACTTTAGATGATTGGGCACTGGAAACTGTAGCCCAAGGTTAATGCCTTCCTTTCCAAAAAAGGCCTCAGGATCATCCACCAGGGAACAACTCTTTCAAAATTCCAGATCCTCTCCTTGTGCAGGAAATGTTGACCCTGCTAGAGAAAGGTGCAATAGAACATGTATTTGTAGCGGAAAGTAACAAGGGTTGGTATTCCCCATATTTTCTGATTCCCAAAAAGGATGGAGGATTGAGACCCTTCTTGGACTTAAGAAACTTGAACAAGTTCCTCATGAAGTGCAAGTTCAAGATGGTTACCCTTTCCCAAATCCTTCAGACTCTCCAACTCCAAGACTGGATGTATCATTGGACCTTCAGGATGCTTACTTTCATGTGCCTATCCATCTCAAACACAGACGATACCTGAGATTCGCGGTTGGCGTTTCCCATTATCAGTTTCCAATTCTGCCAATCGGGCTGACCTCCGGCCGAGGTTATTCACCAAGTTGATGGCGGTGGTGGCAGCGAGTCTTAGGAGAGGGGGAATTCACTTCTACCCCTACCTAGACGATTGGCTGATCAGGACACGTTCTCCCGAATGAGCCCGGGAAAATATCAGCATAACCTGCCACTCTCTCCACAGACTGGGCTTCTCCCTCAATTACAAGAAGTCCCACATGATACCATCTCAAAGACTCCAATTTATTGGAGCAGTCCTGGTTGCTTCCTCTGGGAAAACCTTGCTACCCGAGGTGAGAGCTCAACACATTCTGCAGATGTTTACCAAATCCCAGAGTGCCTAGCATCTTCCAGCCTTCGATTTTTTGAGGTTGCTCGGTCTCATGGCATCCTGCATTTTCCTGGTGCCAGAGGCTCGCCTGAGAATGAGATCCCTCCAATGGGCTCTCAGGACTCAATGGTCCCAGTTTTCAGGCAGAATGTCAGACCACCTGAAAGTTACGAGCAGAGTCTCTCAGGACCTTCTGTGGTGGGCTTGCAAGGGCAACATTCTCAAGGGAGAATCATTTTGGCAGCCATGCCCGGAAATAACTGTAGTGACGGGCGCCTCCCTCACAAGGTGGGGAGCCCACACCAGCAATCTGACAATCAACGGTCGTTGGTCTCCATCAGAGTCCAAACTACACATCAACCTTTTGGAGCTGAGGGCAATCAGACTAGCGCTGAAGGCCTTTCTGTCCTCTGTACGGAGAAAGAATGTCATGATAATGACAGACAACACAGTGGCCATGTACCACCTCAACAAGAGAGGAGGTGTAGGGTCACTACCACTGTGCAGAGAGGCAATACAGCTCTGGTTCTGGGCAATTCTTGAAGGAATCTCCCTATCAGCAGTTCACCTAGCCAGAGAGGAGAACATGGCGGCGGACGCTCGGAGCAGGCAGAGCACAGTCTCCCACTAGTGGGAACTAGCTCAGGAAGTACTTCAAGGGATCTTCAACCTTTGGGGACCCCTCAAGTGGATTGTTAGGGAGAATTCTCTCTTTAGGCTGAATTTCCTAACCTAGTGAGTCCCCCAGCAGCTTTGCTGGATTTCTGGAGTTTGTTTTTTTCCTCCTGCCAAGAGTGAGACTCTTTTTCTCCCACTCTTGGACATGATTTATGGTATTCCTTTGATTGGTAATGTGTTTTATGGGCTATGGGGTCCTTTACTCCATAGGGTCTCATGTGTTTTTCCTATGTGTGTTACACAGCAACCTCCGTGCAGTAACACAGGGGTGTCATAGTGACACCCCATCATAGACTCCATACCCTGGGACTGACGACTGTCTCCCAGGGCATGTAAAGTCACCATTGGCTTTACTAGTCCCAAATAATTAACAGAAACCAGTACAAACCATCATATTGTGGACGTACTGGTCGGGGCAATTCGATTGCCCCGGGGTCTGTTAGTCGAGGGGGCACTTCTCCGTCCCCACTGATCGAGTTTTGGCTGGTGGCAGTGGAAACTACTTTTTATATTCAACCGCGAATATTTCCCTATGGGATTTTCCCATTGTTCGAGGCTACCAACTTTAATTATTTAATTCCCATAGCCTCGAACATACCGCCGGTTTATTTAATTAATATTAATTCTCCGGTTGGTATTTTTTGCCAAGACTCGATTCTAAAATGGCGTTTGTGTTCACTTCTGTGACTCCAACCCAAGTCGAGCCCTTTGTTCCACTTTTTGGCGGGCTTCTCCACAGAAGCCTCCAAAAGTGGTGCCACTCTGTCTGGGTACCACAGGGGGTGTGGGAGTGGGTTTAGGCAGCCTGGATTGAGTTACCTTGGTAACTCAAGTCGCACTCTTGTGTGATTGGCCCAAGTGGTGAGCCGGCCGGCTCACCACTTAGCATGTTTGAGTGACAGCTAGGCTGAGTGAATGGGGGTTTTCTGCATAAAAGCAGGGCTTTGGGGACTGGAACTTCAGAAGTCGCCACAGGACCTGAGAATTCGACGAGGGAGAAGCTGAGCCGACCTACCACGATGACGCCACCGGTGGAGCCCTGCGGAACCGACTCACCACTTCCCGACGACAGAGAAGATCTCCCGGCTGGAGAGGCTTCTTCCCCTGACTGGTGTGCACAACCAGTTTACCTTTCTTTCTTCGCACCCCAGCCCGGTTTGTGGTCGAACTGCCCGTGCCAAGCACCCCGGCAGCCGGATAGCCACTCACCACTGGACCGCGGATCAAAGGACCGCTCCTTGTACCTGAGAAACTCCGCGGCTGGTTTCTTCCCTGGCAGTGCAATGGACTCCTGTCTTCCTCCACGACGAGATCCTCTCTTCCCCCGGACGCAACACCGCCTTGCATCCGCTCCTAGGAACAACTGCCCCCGCTGGAGCGTTCTCGCCACTTTAAGGTACTGTGTCCGCCAGGCCTCCCTTTCTAAAGATTGCAACAAGGTAAAAATAACTCCTTAACCTTCCGGACTGGGCTGGCCGCCTTGACCCTCTAAATGGTCCCTTTCTTTGATCCAACTCCTTTTTGAACCATTACAAGACTTTTGTGCACTGCAACCGTGTGACCTTGGACACATTTCGTTTCGATCCTCTTAAAGCGGATCCGGCCTACTGACTCTGAATTCACGGTTACTTTGCCTTCCCCTCTGGTTCTGTTCTTGTAAAAGTGTTGGGATCTGTTTCAAGTTGTTCTCTGCTTGTCTCTCCCTTTTTTAAAAAAAAATAATTATTAGAGTGCCATCTATGTTAAGCGTTCACCGCTGTCTGAAAATAGGTGGGGCTTTACTTAAGACTTGTCTAATATTCTTTTAAGGGAGTGTATATCTTTTAGTGACCGTGTTTTTGAATTGCTTACTATTAGTGCCCGTGTGTTTTTCTAGATGTGGTTTTAAATAAATAATTATATCTCTTTTACACCAAGCCCTGGTCAGTGTTTACTTGTTCTATTGTGTGCTCTTGACCTATTGTGAATACTCTGTATACTGCCTAACTCTTCTTGAGGGAAGTCTGACTGCTCAGCCACAGCTACCAAGTGAATCTGTGTGGTACAGACTGCTACCAAGTGGGTTTACTGCCAAACACCTGTAGTCCTAAATCTTTTGCAGTAGTCCCAGAGGGAACTGCACAGGTTTCTGCCTAACACTGGTGTACAGTGGTGGGATTTGTATTGAGTATACACTTTAGAGTGCTTGTTGAACACTTTAGGACAACTATCCACAGAGTTTAGCACTAAAAAGCTTATTTTCTAACTATGTCTGCTATGGAGAGTTATACCCTAGAATCATTGTCTGCCAAAACTGCTGATTGCTTAAAAGTATTGTGTAGACATAAGAATCTCTCTGCGAAGGGCAAGAAAATGGAACTTATAGAAAGATTGTTAGAAAACCAAAGTCTGGGTGGTACAGAGGAATCTACCCCCCAGCAAATGTAGAAAACAGTGATGGTATTGATCTGAATCAAAGTCTTGATAATGAGTCAGAAGAGGAAAGTGAACCTAATGAAGTTAGCCACTCTGAGCCTCTGTCTGCCTTACCTCCTGTACCTACTGGGCCTATACCAGGTCCCACATGTAACCCTGCTTATTTTGAACTTGAAAAAACGAAGCCTGAATTAGAGTACAAACGTTTTTTAGCTCAATCTGAAAGAAACCAAGAGTTAGAGTTCAGAAGAATGAATGCCCAGGCTGAGCAGAAGCAAGCTGAGTTAAGACTCAGAGAAATAGAGCTTAATCATGAATTAGAAATGAAAAAGTTTTCTGTGGAAAATGCTTCTCTCTCCTCTGGTTCTTCTAGGAGTTCCAGTCCCAAAATACCCCGGATGCCTAAGGAATTAGTGGGTATGTATGAACCTAGATTGGATGAGTTGGATTGGTTGAAAATGTTTGAGTATAATCATGGGCTCCAGGACATCACAGGGAATGAGTTACTTCCCTGGTTGTTCTCTAGGCTTCCCCCTGTTGCAACTGATGTGGTAATGGGGTTGGGGAAGGTGGATAAGAAGGATTATGAATGTGTGAAACTAGCTTTGATAGCTAGATTTGGGAAGACCCCTTCCCAGTACCTTAAGAGGTTTAGGAACCTCAAAAAGAATGATGGTACCCCTTGGGCTACCTGGGTGAGTGAGTGTTTGAAAAACTTAGAGGGATGGATTAAGGGTTACAAGGTGAACACTTATGAGGGAATGAGAAATCTTGTTATGTTGGAGTCAATTTATGATGCCTGCTCTCCTGAGCTCAGACAGCACTTGGCTGATTCAAAGGAATTAGATTCCAGGAAGCTAGCTAAGGCTGCTGACTTGTGGGTTGCCAACAGGGCCACTCACAAGGATTCAGGGGTCACTCAGAAAAAGGATGAGGGAAAGCAGCCACAAAAGGGGAACCAAGAGATTTCTAATACCTCCCAAACCAAAGAGGGCCCCAAACAACAAAATAACCAGGGTGAGCCCCAGGGTAAACCACAACAGGCTAGTGTACCTTCTGGTCACAAACCAGAAGGAGGTCAGGCCAAGCCACCCTTCCAGACAGCATTTGGAACATGCTATCTCTGTGGGGCAACTGACCACCTCAAAGGAGATCCCAGATGTACGGGTAAACCTACAGGGATCAGCACAGTCTCCTTAGCCTTCACTCCTGAGGAGGAAGTCCAAATGGCTAGTGCGCACTTTGAAGTCTTTGCTGAAGAACCTTTGGGTCTTCAAGCAAGTGTAACAGTAGAGTCCATGGGTCTGGTTAGTGATCAGAATAGGAGTGTGTACAACTCCATACCAGAAAACTCTAAAGTTTATTATATGGACAGTGTTCTTGTCAATGGCCAGGATACTCCTTCCAGGCGAGACTCTGGGGCCAGCAGAACAGTAGTGGATGAAAGCTTTTTACCGGCCTGAGGATGTTGCTAAGGCACCCAAAGGTCCCACTAAGATGTCTGGAGGCCCTGTCCAAATGGTTCCAATTCTACTAGCCCTCATTCAGTGTAATGACATGACAGTGTTGATTCCTGTCAGTGTTCAGACTGAGGTGCCTGGGAGAGTCCTGTTGGGGAATGATCTAAGAACTCTAGGAGTAGTATCCAGTACCCCCAGGCCTCCCAGTATGGAGACCCAGAACCAAACCAAATTGGCTAGAGAGGCCACCTTAAGGAACCACTCTAAGCCTGTGGGAACCTCTACTGAGACCCCCACTACAAGCCCTGGTGTTGGTAAGTTGACCTCTGACCCAGGCAAATTTCAGGCTAACATGTTAGGGAAATGGGAGCCCCAACCAAGCTCCATCATTGTTCCCCCAGTTATAGAGTCTGTGACTCCCCCTGCTTCTGAGGAAGAGGTGGATAGACCTACTGGAACCCTAACTAGGCCCAAGAGAACTGGTAATTCTCAGTGCTGGTGGAAAACCAGAAAAGAAAAGTTTAAGGCCAAAAACCTTCAGACTGTTGGACCTTCCACAGAAGACTCCAACCCAATTCCTAGACTTAAGGGGGAAACTCCTAAAGTTGGTAAAGGTAGATCTAAGAGGAAGGAGAAGCATGTACCTTGCTTATCTCCATCCCCTCCAACCAAGAGGCCTAAAACCCAACCTTCTCCCAACAGAGAGGTGGTGAGAACCTCTGGAGGCCCCTCTAGATCTAAGGGAATCCTTTATAAGGACCCCTTGAAAAAGCCTAACAAAGGTTCAGAAGGTGTAACAACTTCTGAGGGACTGGTCAACCAGATCCCCTATAACTTTAAAAAGACTGATGTTCCTCAAAGGGTTTGTAGGTCATATAGCTTACAAAGGAAAACCTTTGATTTGACCATAGAACATAGGTCAAGGTGTCACCACCAAAATGCTGATGGTCTCTTTAGGATGTATGTCATCGACTAGAGGTATGAGATTCATCCAGGAGTGGATTAAATCCTCCTTTTCCTTAGTCTGGGGGGCGAGGGGGCGAGTGTTAGGGAGAATTCTCTCTTTAGGCTGAATTTCCTAACCTAGTGAGTCCCCCAGCAGCTTTGCTGGATTTCTGGAGTTTGTTTTTTTCCTCCTGCCAAGAGTGAGACTCTTTTTCTCCCACTCTTGGACATGATTTATGGTATTCCTTTGATTGGTAATGTGTTTTATGGGCTATGGGGTCCCTTACTCCATAGGGTCTCATGTGTTTTTCCTATGTGTGTTACACAGCACCCTCCGTGCAGTAACACAGGGGTGTCATAGTGACACCCCACCATAGACTCCATACCCTGGGACTGACTACTGTCTCCCAGGGCATGTAAAGTCACCATTGGCTTTACTAGTCCCAAATTATTAACAGAAACCAGTACAAACCATCATATTGTGGACGTACTGGTTGGGGCAATTCGATTGCCCCGGGGTCTGTTAGTCGAGGGGGCACGTCTCCGTCCCCCCTGATCGAGTTTTGGCTGGTGGCAGTGGAAACTACTTTTTATATTCAACCGTGAATATCTCCCTATGGGATTTTTCCATTGTTCGAGGTTACCAACTTTAATTATTTAATTCGCATAGCCTCGAACATACCGCCGGTTTATTTAATTAATATGAATTCTCCGGTTGGTATTTTTTGCCAAGACTCGATTCTAAAATGGCGTTTGTGTTCTCTTCTGTGACTCCAACCCAAGTCGAGCCCTTTGTTCCACTTTTTGGCGGGCTTCTCCACAGAAGCCTCCAAAAGTGGTGCCACTCTGTCTGGGTACCACAGGGGGTGTGGGAGGGGGTTTAGGCAGCCTGGACTGAGTTACCTTGGTAACTCAATTCGCACTCTTGTGTGATTGGCCCAAGTGGTGAGCCGGCCGGCTCACCACTTAGCATGTTTGAGTGACAGCTAGGCTGAGTGAATGGGGGTTTTCTGCATAAAAGCAGGGCTTTGGGGACTAGAACTTCAGAAGTCGCCACAGGACCTGAGAATCCGACGAGGGAGAAGCTGAGCCGACCTACCACGATGACACCACCGGTGGAGCCCTGCGGAACCGTCTCACCACTTCCCGACGACAGAGAAGATCTCCCGGCTGGAGAGGCTTCTTCCCCTGACTGGTGGGCACAACCAGTTTACCTTTCTTTCTTCCCACCCCAGCTCGGTTTGTGGTCGAACTGCCCGTGCCAAGCACCCCGGCAGCCGGATAGCCACTCACCACTGGACCGCGAATCAACGGACCGCTCCTTGTACCTGAGAAACTCTGCGGCTGGTGTCTTCCCTGGCAGTGCAACGGACTCCTGTCTTCCTCCACGACGAGATCCTCTTTTCCCCCGGACGAAGCACCGCCTTGCATCCGCTGCCAGGAACAACTGCCCCCGCTGGAGCGTTCTCACCACTTTAAGGTACCGTGTCCGCCAGGCCTCCCTTTCTAAAGATTGCAACAAGGTAATAATAACTCCTTAACCTTCTGGACTGGGCTGGCCGCCTTGACCCTCTAGCTGGTCCCTTTCTTTGATCCAACTCCTTTTTGAACCATTACAAGACTTTTGTGCACTGCAACCGTGTGACCTTGGACACATTTCGTTTTGATCCTCTTAAAGCGGATCCGGCCTACTGACTCTGAATTCACGGTTACTTTGCCTTCCCCTCTGGTACTGTTCTTGTAAAAGTGTTGGGATCTGTTTCAAGTTGTACTCTGCTTGTCTCTCCCTTTTTAAAAAAAACGAATTATTAGAGTGCCATCTACTTTAAGCGCTCACCGCTGTCTGAAAATAAGTGGGGCTTTACTTAAGACTTGTCTAATATTCTTTTAAGGGAGTGTATATCTTTTAGTGACCGTGTTTTTGAATTGCTTACTATTAGTGCCTGTGTGTTTTTCTAGATGTGGTTTTAAATAAATAATTATATCTCTTTTACACCAAGCCCTGGTCAGTGTTTACTTGTTGTATTGTGTGCTCTTGACCTATTGTGAATACTCTGTATACTGCCTAACTCTTCTTGAGGGAAGTCTGACTGCTCAGCCACAGCTACCAAGTGAATCTGTGTGGTACAGACTGCTACCAAGTGGGTTTACTGCCAAACACCTGTAGTCCTAAATCTTTTGCAGTGGTCCCAGAGGGAACTGCACAGGTTTCTGCCTAATATGGATCTGTTCATGACCAGTGTCAACTGGAAGTGCAAACTGTTTTGCTCCAGGAAATTTCCTCCAAGCGGAGCTCTAGGGTACCCGTTTGTGGTGTACTGGGAATTTCCACTCCTGTCCGCGTTTCCTCCAGTCCCTGCCATTCCTCAGGTGATTAGGCGGTTGAGAAAGTTTGGGAAATCCATGATCCTAATTGCTCCGGATTGGGCCAGGAGGATATGGTACCCGGACCTTCTGGACATGTCCATCTGCCCTCCAATGCGTCTTCCACAAAGAGAGGATTTTCTCTTGCAAGTTGAAGTTCGGGTTCTCCATCCAGAGGTCAAGACACTCAGCCTTCACGCATGGTTTCTGAAAGGATGAGATACAAGGATTGGGACCTCCTGGATGATGTAATGGAGATTTTGCTTTAGGCCAGAAAGCCAGCAACAAAATCTTTGTACCGCTGTTGTTGGAACAAGTTCAGCAGCTGGTGCAGGGATAAGAACGTGGATACCTTTCTATGTGACACACCTATGGTGTTTTCCTTTTTGTTACATTTGGCAAATCTGAGGTACCAGATTGGAACATTTAAAGGTTACCTGGCGGCGCTATTTTCAAGCGCTCTTCAGAGGAGGATTCATATTTTAAGAACCCTCTGAATGTTCAATTCCTAAAAGGCTTTACTAATGTACTTCCACCAGTTCCATTCAATGTCCCTGTATGGGATCTCAATTTGGTGTTAAGATTATTAACATGCATTTCTTTTGAGCCTTTACACTCATGCCCACTAAGACTTTTGACATATAAAAACTTTTTTGTTTATTGCAACAACGTGAGCCCGCAGGGTAATAAGCAAGTTGCAGGCTCTTTCCTTTAAACCTCCACATACAGCTTTCGATAAAGACAAAGTTATTCTTAAAGTGAAACCTTCTTTCTTACCTAAGGTAGTGTCCGACTTCCACTTGTTGCGAAAAATCACCTTACCAACTTTCTATCCACCTCCCCATCCGGGAAACGAGGAGGAAAGATTATATAGATTGGACCCAAAAAAGGGCTCTCAGTTTTTACATATCTAGAATGGCTACATTTCGTAAAAAAAAACAATTATTCATTGGCTATACTGGCCCCAAATTGGGTCTAGCTGTTACAAAAATAAAAACAAATCCAGATGGATCATCCTGGCCATTGGTGAATGTTACAGATTAGCGGGTAAGGACCCGCCGGAAGGCCTAAGGGCATATTCCACAAGGGCCATGGCAACTCTGCTACTCTTCAAAGAGGTGTCCCAATCAAAGACATTTGTTCAGTGGCCACTTGGTCCTCTGTTCACACTTTTGTGAGACATTACTGTCTGGATTCATCTTTCAGTCATGGAGGACAATTTGCAAAAGCGGTCCTTTATTCAGTTCGTGATTAGAACAAAATTTCATTCGTACTCCCACCACCCTAATATTACTGCTTTGGAAGTCTATCATAAGATGAGAAATAGGTGGCAGGACACAATCCATTTGAAGAACAAGTTACTCACCCCTGGTAACGTTCTTTCGATTTGATGTTCCTCCCACGTATTCCTCATCACCCATCCCAGCCTACCTCGCCGTAGAATTTACATGTTCTTGCACTTTATGCTTTCTTGGGAGCCTACGGTCTGTGGTACGCCTGGTAATTCCTCTTCTGAAGGGGAAAAACAGAACTGAAGCCAACGGTCGCTGCGTGTGCTACTTATACTGATGATGATGTCGACAGTTGAACAGAGGCCCTCGAGGGAGATCGACTCGACGAGAGGGCACACGGTGCCCCCTGTTGAAAAAACATTCTGAAGCAGCTGAAGCTGGAGAGATAATTATCATAAAATGAGGAATACGTGGTAGGAACATCCAATCGAAAGAACTTTACCAGGATTAAGTAACTTGTTCATCTCTATAGTCTGCATGTCAATTGGCCTATAGTATTCTCTGAACTGTTCCATAATCCTTAAACGAACCAACTACAAATGCAGGCCCAAAGAAAATCGAAAGGTAAATATCACACTCCCATCTATCCTTACCATATCACCCCTCTTCCTGACCTCAACAACTACAGGGTGAAAACACGGTGACATGACGTTTAGAAACCAGAAAGATAGCATAAGTAGAAAGGAAGAAAGACCAAGTAGAGAATTGGAAGCAGCCCTCACTGCCCTTTCTGATAAGGCATTCTGAGACTCTGCAGGCTTCCCACTACCTCATTTCAAGAGACCATTCACAGCTTTTATCTCAAGATACAGCCCAAAGCACCCAGATGAACCATATTGCTATGGCCTAACACTTGTCCGAGATACAGGCCTCACCAGCGACCTAACATCCTTTCCTGCATGTATCCTGACAGTCATTCAACCTCCCATAAGATGGGACCTGTAAGAAACAATACCTGTTACTCCATTCCTCACTAGACACCCTAAACCATCCACCACAACCATGGAGCAGGAACTGAGAGATGTTCCAGACCCCAAGAAGAGCCTGCTAAGCCACTTTGAATCTAAAAGCCTTAAAGCTGAGCCCTGGGAAACTAATGAAAGCAACCTTGTACAACCCAACCTCACTGATCCAAGCAGTCGAACCCACCCAGAAAACACAGACACAAGATGCCTCCAGATCATTGCACATTCTGCCTCCATGCACTGTGTAGCAATTGTACAAAATTGAACAATAAGTGGCATGATTTTCTTTGACTATGAACAATCCTCTGTGTTATTTTTTTTCTCCATGCACTCTTCAGGCATTTTTTACCTTCTCTCCGAAGATCCAGTAGGTTTACTTTTCATCACAGAAACTTGGCTTTCAGATGATAAGTCCCGAGTTATCCACGAGAGTATCCCATCATGCTTCAAGATCATCTCTTATCATCTCTTATAATCGCACCAATAGGAGAGGGGCTGGCATACTCTTGTGCACAGTCTCCTTTGTATTCTCAGAACCCATCATTGGCAACATCCCAGACTGTGAATCACTCGCTCTGACCAGCTCAGTCTCTCCCACAGTTACACTAAGCTCCTCTTGATCTACAAACCTCACTTGCTGCCGCCATGCTGTCCGTAGATCGCCAAATACTAGTTATACGTCAAGATATCACAACCTCTGGCTCAAGAAAGAAGGCAAGGCTTTTACAGAGTCACTTAGACCGAACCTTGCTGCTTTACACCAACAGGTGGTTTAGGGACCCACCCACATAGCTGGACACACTTTGGACTGCATTTTTGTAATGAAAACATAATCACTACCTGCTCCCCACTGTACCATCCCTGAGGAGATCACTTATCTATCCCATTCACAGTTTTCATAGAGGCAAAACGCCTCGCAGGACCTTCAAAAGAACCACGGACCATGAGCAGACCATGGAAAGAAATACACATCAACTGCCTACTACAAAGACTGGTAGAAATCAAATCTACAGTCCCCGCAGATCGACCAACAACCACACTGGGACGCAAAACTACACTGCATTCACAACTGTATTATTTCCTTGTTGTACTGTATTGCCTACACTTTTCAAAAAATCTCAAAAAAAGAAACAAGCCAAATGGTTAATCCCCAGATTAAATTACTTAAAAAAGGAACATTCCAAACTGGAGATAATCTTGAGGAAAAACAATCTACACACTAGCAAATTTGCCTACTGTCAACAGTTATGCCATTGATTCGTAAAGATTGGGGGGGACATGGATCCTGTGGATTTCCTGATGGGCTGCAGTACTCAAGGCAAAGAAAGCACACTATTACAAACACATTGATTTGGCTTATCACAGTGAAAGAGTGAATTAAAAACCCACCAGCCTGCAACAGAATCCCCACCCCTAAGTGAGAGCTCTGTGACCAGATTGTTACACACGTCAACCAAAAGATCCCCGACATACAGAATCACCTTGACAATAAAGGACGCTACCACGGACATTCTACCAATGAGATCCCACCATAACCCCCCATTATCTCAGCTCTGTTGTCTTTCTGCCTTCTGACTGCAAAGGTCCTACAGGCTACCATTGACTAATGCAGCTCATCAGGAAATCCAGAGGATCCATGTCCAGCCCCAATCTTTACGAATCAATCATGAAATCTCTGGACTTGGCATCCATCTTCCTACCCCTCCTCAATGACTCCCATCAGTACCAGAAGAGTCAAAGCTCAGTGGAATTGTGCATGCATCAGGTCTTTGCTTAAAAAGGCCACAGCAGATCCATACGGCCCAGCCAGCTATCAACTTATCTCAAATTTGCCTTTCATTGGGAAACTTTTGGAAAAATGTATATATCATTAACTCTGGGATTTCATCAAAACAAACTCCTGAATGAGGCACAGCACAGATTTAGACATTCTAGGACTACAGAATCGGCTCTGTTAAGGTGGTACCAGTTTACCTCACTAGCATAAAAGAAATACTCAATAATGGAGTACTCAAAGTGTGCAGCAAAACCCAGCTTTATTCAAAACACTAAATAATGGCTCGGATAGCAGTCAAACAGCTCTCAAAATCACACAGTGTGAGTGGATTTTATACTCACGATACGTCAATAATGATGTCCTACTACGATTTTCAGTTACAAAACTTATGAGTCATTATAATTGGTTAATATTTTAAAATACATATAGGTTACATAAGTGCTACTTTCCCCTTTGGGTTATGACTATCTGTTGGCTCCTCCTGAGCCCAGCCAACCTAGATAGTGGTTTCACTACATCACCATTTTAACCACTAATTGGCTGGTGCTGTCCATCATGGGTGGTGTGGCAAGAGGGATTCCTATTGATTGGCATGTTACTTACCAACCTTGGGTACTTTGATGGGACACCAAGATTTGCGAGGCACATAGGGTAGGGGGATAGGGAAGTCCATGGTCTGCACACATTCCAATTAAATATACTCCTCATTATTCCCAAAGCCATGTGGCCTATTTCAGCAGGTGTCTTATCTGTGCTTGGCTTATAATGAAAAGCTGGTGTTCTTCATGCCTTGATCACGTGTTAAGGGACCATATTGGAGAATTAATGCCTTCCTATTTACTGGGATTTTAGCTAATTCTAACATGCATGTTGTGCTCTTTACGGCCACTAGAGACTTGCTTCACTTATCCAAGATAAAGTCAGTTGGCATACTGATCTCATGAAACTGGACACCAGTGGCTGTTTGTGCTCTTATTATAATTTGATTAGCTTGGCAGTTCTCATCCTGGCAACAGTTAGCTCGCCTCTGTGTTTTGCTTGTCCGCTATTCCCATTCGTGCATCTAACCTTGGCGATTGCTACTGATCTACTGTTTGGGCAGCTTGAAGGCTTCAAAAATAAACGTGTTTTTATTGATACATCTTGTCTGAGGCCTTGGCTAACTTCTAGGCCTGCTGCAGCTTCTGTGCTCGGAAAATGGCTGTGCTTCTGCGCTTTTCGCATTATGTTGGGGACCTATATTTGTCTCTATTCATTTTATGTTCACCTTGTGCATCTGCCATACGTTGAGTTCCCTGCCCGTGTATTCTGCATCTATCCCTGCCTACACGTCCATCTGTCATCTCAGTGTAGTGAGTCCTTCTCTTGGTATCATGGAATCCTCCTCCCTTCTATGCTATACACAGCACACTAATTGTGCTCTGCTATCTAACTGTATTATCTACTTGTGTCGCACAACCTAACTAATGTCTTTATGGCAGAAGCGTTTACATTGGCTAGTCGAAGTATTGTCTCTTAAGACTTGTTTTGTAAGAACCAGCCTTAGTTTGTCTCGTTTCTCACTCCTAGACTCATGGGTAGTAAGGCTGCTTCAGCTAGTATTGTTTCTCACTTGTGCGACACTGGTGATGGGCCGGGGCAGGAATTGGTACTTGCATATTTATCTGAGTAGGGGCAGTTGAGGGTACCTACACATTAATCTTCCCCATTACAGCTCTGTTCTCCAACTGGGATACACTTAAAAACAATCTGGTTGAATACTCAAGGTAGTGTGCTCATTCTGCTGGATAACTCATCTGCTTTTGACACCATCAGTCACGAGATCCTCCTAAAAAAAATGGAAGATATTGGTAAAGAAACAGCTCTACACTGCATCACCTCCTTCCTCATAGGTAGAACCGAAACCACTATCTTGGGCCCCTACGATTCCCGGCAACGCCCACTTATCTGCAAAGTACCCTAAGGATCCACACCATAACCTTTTCAACATCTACATGACACCTTTATTAGACATCGTCAACACATCTGGGATCTCCTGCTACAACAACTAGTCTACAAATTTGTCAACCACCCATCTCCAAACGCCCTAGACATTGAAAACTTCATTGCAGATGTAGCGGGGTAATCGTACCGCACACCTTATAAGGAGACCAGTTTAGGCAGGCAAACAATATACTTGCACACACTATACTTATTATATACCTTTACTGAATACTTGATCCACCTCTTGCCTGTCTCCAACCCTGCTTAGCTTGGTCCAAGATCATCCTGGTGAGTCCCGTTGTGACATGAAGAAGGGATGAAAAGGCAAAGATTGGGGCAGGATTTCCCCCAAATACTCCTAAGGAAAAAAACACTAGGTTAAAGCAACTGGCACACAAAGGTTAAGGCCGACAAAGGAATGCTGGTTTACTGCTCTTTTAGTTGCTGTTTGCTTATATATACTTTTCAGCAGCAGGGTTTTTTAGGAGTTTTGTAAAGAAGGGGAACTCACAAGACACTATGGGCCTCATTACACGGAAGACGTAAAGGGTTTACCGGTACCAGTAAGGGCACTGGTGCCGGTAAACCCTTACCGCCTTACTACGAGTTCCCTTTGCGGGACCCGATCTTAACGGCTGGTGTTACCAGCCGTTAAAGTAGGGTGCCGCAAAGGGACCTCGGTGCTAATTACGGTACTGCAATTTGCGGTACCGTAATTAGCTCCTTCCCCATTCCCATTATGCCCTATGGGGGCAAAATAGGGAAGTGCCTTGGTGAATGGGGAATTACCGCCCCCGCTCACCTTGGAGTAGGGCGGTAATTCCGCCATCCACCAAGGCGGACACGGTAAAATACTGGCGGCAACCATGGCACTAATAGCGCCATGGTTACCGCCTACCGTGTAATGAGGCCCTATATATAATTAACGTAACCCTAAGCAGCTATGTATAAAAAAAACGTTGAAATATAAAAATAGTCCTTTAAAACAGTTCTTTAAAAATGTAAAAAATGTATTTCAAAAGTATACACAAAGCCCAGACAGTGCACTGTACAAAAACTATATATAAAACGCAAAGGCTGACTCAGGGTGCTTGGTGCTGCTCTTTCTTGACGTTCTTCTGTGTCTTGAGCTCTCTTGTGATGGTTCTGTTAAGCAGTTCTTATTTATAGGTAGGCAGCAGGCAGCAATAGCAGTGTGTGGGGGCCCCAAAGTATTTTCTTTGACTAGGCTGCTTATGGAAGATGCAGCGCAGCAATCAGCTGCAGTGTGGAAGTTCCACAAAACTTTCCACCACCTGGGCCACGTCTGCCAGAGGCTGCCCCTATATTTGTTATCCACCCCGGGAGGGCTGTAACGTTGAGCACTCCCCACTGCCAAGAGCGCTTGTATTTAGAATACCCGGGGGCCTGCTGTGGTGATTGGGGGCCCCTTGGGGTGCAGAAGCAGGGGAGCAGAAGCAGAGAAGCACCTCAATGCAGGCCTGGGCAGCGGCAGTGATGGCCGCAGAGTGGAGGGCCTGACAACCCTCTTCTGAAAGGGTTGAAAAAAACATTAACCTAATGCTGTTCTGCTTGCTTCGGGTAACAGGTTTTTTCTTTTTCTTTAGAGTAAACAATCCCTTGCACGTTCATACCTTTCAGCTTGGAGTCGCTGCTGTCTTGTTATCGTTCCCTTGACCGATTCTTCTTAAGTCATTACCCGTATTAGCTCAACCTCATCCCTGACTTGGAGGAGGTGGTTCGGGTGCAAGGTTTTTATGTTCTTTGGCCGTCCCTCCTCTCGCAGTCGGTAGACAGGGAGCACTTCTAGCTGATGCTCAATGATGAAAGGCTGAGACTGCCACTTATCACCTAGCTTGTTGCGTTCTCTCTTTCCCAGGCTGCTGATCAGCACAGGATTACCAGGTTGAAGTGCATGAAACCAGACTTTGGCGTCTTAGCAGCATTTGTTCCCTTCTGCTGTCTTCTCTGTGGCAGCTTGGAACAGCTGATGTGCTTGTTCTAGTTGACGGTTAAGCTGTTTTACATAGCTGGTGTAATTCCTGCTGCCTGTTCCATCTGCGGACACTCCAAAACACAGGTCCATAGGCAACCGGGTACAAAACCGGGTACAAAACATCAAGATGTACGGTGTACATCAATGCTGGTGGCATTGTTCTTTGTACAGTTGTGTGCATGGGTCTGGGTGGCCACATCCTGACCCCACCTGTTCTCCTCTGGCCTCAGGGGGCCCAGCATTGCCAAGAGGGTTTGATTAAACTTTTCCATTTGGCCATCACCCTGGGGGTGATATGGAGTTGTATGGGTCTTCTTGATGCCAACCAACTCCAGCATCTGCTTGAGCGTTGATTCAAAATCCAGTCCCTGGTCTGAATGAATCCTGTCCGGCCAACCGTAGTGCACAAAGTATTTTCCCACAACACGCAGGCAACGGTGGTGGCATGTTGATCTTTAGTGGGAAACACCTACACATACTGAGTGAAGTGGTCTGACACCACCGGGATGTTCTTTACACTTCGCCTGTCAATTTGCAACTTCAGAAAAACGATGCAGAAGATGCAGACAAGAGGCATGGGCCTGGAAGTCTGCAGGGGATGAAGATAGGCTGAAGGACAAGCCGCTGTGTCCGTGGTGACACACCTGGAGCAATGCTGGCAATAATACTCAACATCTGCCACTAGTCTGGGCCAGAAAAGCCTTGAGAGGACCAACTCAAAGGTTCAATCGCTGCCAAGATGTACTTGCTGGTCATGAAGAGCATGCAATACAGCTTGGCGGACTCTCTGTGGCAACACCAGGCAATGTAGTAGTCGGTCTGCAACATTGATTTCCTTGATTCGGATACCACTCTTCTGCACACTGTCTTCCACTCCTTCTGCATCCCAGCTTGCTCAGGGTCATGGGAGAGGTATCTGGACACATCTGCTCACGTGGTCTTGGCTTTCAGGAACGGAGTCATGCCAGGATACGCTAGCTGCGACATCCACATCTCATCTCGGGTCGAAAGCGGTAGCTCAGATACCTCCAGACTGCTGACGTTGCAGTAGTCGGCGGTTACCGCTTCAGCTCAAGATCCCAAGCATTCAACGCCCTTGGCTCTGCCTGGCTCCCACTGACTTGCAGCCTGGCATATAGTTCTGACGTATGCTGACGACAACTCCTTCCACAAGGGGGATTCACCTGTATCATCTGGCTGAGCATGAGGCCTCTGAGAGAGGGCAACAGCATCGATGTTAGTGCGCCCAGATCTGTATTGTAAATTGAAATTGTATGTGGACAGCGCAGCAAGCCGGTGTCCGGTAGTATCCAGTTTTGCAGACTTCAACAAATACTTTTCTCCATCCTCACCATGAACGTGGCACTGTAGAGGTAATCCTTGAAAATCTCGGTAACGGCACACCTCAGTGTCAAGAATTTGACCTTTCTCCACTGTGGGCAGTCCTCTGTTGGCGAAAGTGACTGGTCTCATCTCACTGTTGGTCTCCTGGCAGAGAACAGCTCCCCAAACCTCCAGACCTAAGTCCATGTGCAAGATGTTAGGCACCTGAGGATCCACGTAGGCCATGACTGGTGCTGTGGTGAGGGTCCTCTTGAGCTCCTCAAAGACCTGCTGGCATTAGTCGGTGCACCGCTTACCAAAGGGCTCCCTTAGATGATATAGATGGTCTGCACAGTTGACGGTATTCCTCTAGCTCCTCTGGGTAGGTGGGTATCCTTTGGTGAGGACCACAAGTGATCAGGCGTTGTTGGCATATTCAGCGACGAACCTCCTGCAGTAGTTACAGAATCCCAGGAAATTCTGTAACTCCTTGTGGGTCTGAGGTCTTGGCCAGGTGAGAAAGGCATCCATCTTTGCCGGATCCACAACGATGCCATGATCGGAGATGATGTGTCCGATAAACTTAACGCTTGTATGACAAAACTTGTCTACATTGACCTTTAGTCCTTGCTCCCACAGGCGATCCAACACCTTCAAGAGCCTCGTGTTATGTTCTTCCAGGGTCCTTCCGAACACAGTGATGTCATCCATGTGCACAAGTAGCTTCAGGAGGTTCATGTCGCTGACATTTAACAGGATAAATGGCCTGTATGAGCAATAGAGCTCGCAGTGCCTCCCTGTATTCAGTAGTAAACACAAAGGGCCCTCTGTCATGCTACATGCAAACCTTCCTGTTCATTGGAACAAACAAATGAGCTCAGTCAGAGGACCCATTAGTTCTCTGCTAAAGGTTTGGAAAAATGTAAGCTGTAAAGCTGTTCTGACCGGGGACTTTAGTAGACTTAGGAGCAGAAATTACTTTGAATACCTCCTCGTTCACAATTGGGGAATCAAGCCATTCACCTTGGGCAGCATAAATCATGGGATGAACCACTTTCTCAAGATACTTGGATAGCTAAGATGAATTTCAACTTTCCCCCAAATATAAGCATGTATAACTCAGCAAAAGCCTTGATTTTATGTGATTCTTCAATGTGTCAAGTGCGTTGAGATTTGTTAACTGAAATTATAAAGGAGCCTTGTGTTGTATTCCTTAACTTATGTACCAGTAGCCCATCTTGTTTGTTTGCTTTCTCATAAATGGTGTGCTTTAAGTTAAGGACTTCTTTCTTCCTTATTAGCCTGAAGTGTGGTCACCTGCCTTCTCACATCCTGCATCATTATCTACATCTGCCAAGTTCCTGTATCTTGCCTGTCGCACATGATACTCCCCCATTAACTTATCAACTGTTGCCTGTATATCTGTCCCAAGTGTGACACTGCTGCTTGCAGTTTGTCCCTGGCAGAGACATTGTAAACTTTTATTTTCATAGAGAGTTACATTAGAGCAGAGCTGCAATAGAGGCAACACATCATTACATCAAATACAGCATTTTGGTTTCAGTAAGCATATTTCATGATATACAGCAGTTCAGGGTGTCGAAGGGGGTGTAGAGTTATTGTCCGATACAATATTACATAAATAGAATCTGAATGGAGCCCAAATGTCTCTGGGACGGCAGGTTGGCGATACAGTTAATACAAATTGTTCCTCACCTTCATTCACTATCGTGAGTTCCTTAACAAAATCCTCCCTACGAGGTGCATTGACTGATTTCTAGCACTTCAAGATGCAGCTTTTTTCAACGACACATGTGACATTAAATAACCTCAGAGTGGTCTCTGCCACCTTACCAATGTCCCCAAACAAGTATTTAAATGGTGGGGCGTGGCTAACCAGCCATGGAATAGGACGTGGTTTCCTGGTTGCTCCCGTTGATCCTGGAATCGATCCGTGTTGTGCGTGTTAAAATGCACCCAAGGACACTTGAAATGGTGCTGTGGACGTCGGAAGGTCTGCTGCATAATCACTGAAATTGGCCCGTGCATCGGAGCGAGGATGCGGGAGTTCGGAAGCTTTTACTGATGCAAGCGCAGACGGACAAAGGATACAAAATGGCGGTCCCGGACATCAAAGGGACCGCTTGAAACAAGGATCCCACCGAAGGCTGCAGTCAGGAAGCGTCGGAAGGGAGGCGGAGCAGTACACGCAGACACAAAATATTGCCGGGGCGCCTGCCTCGCTGAGAACAATAATACAGCAATTAAGGACGTTGAGGCAGCGGCCCCGGCAACTGCGAGAAGTTCGGAAGAAGGTAACTGAACGAGTCGTGGGCGGTGTGTGGACGCGCGGGGCGAACGCAGCAAGGCTGCAGCGTTCGGAAGATAAGCCTTTGCCCATAGCAGCCGCTGCTGGCTTCCCGTCAACAGCCCATCAAACAAGGTCCGCTGACCGCCGAGTAAATACCGGCTGGAGAACGTACCGACAGCTAGAACACGAGCGGTGCATACCAGCGGAATAGCGAGATACATTGTGTCTCGCGCTGGAGACACATTGTGGCGAGCACCCGGGGTGCGCTTATGAACGCTGAGATGGACAAAAGGGAAGCCCTGGATGCACATAAAGTTACTACAGAGACGGCTGCCCTGCCTGCATAGTGCTGCTGTTTTGAGCCCGCCTTGGGGAAATAAGGAGCAAACAGACTCCAGTGGGACTCAGAGCAATACCGGATACTGACGCCATAAGAGTCAGACAGGAGGCACACGGACCAGTCTATTGAACTAAAGTGCATGTGCATGCCCATGCCATCTGCCTGCAGGCCGGATCAACACGTGGAGAGCCCTGGGCACAATCGATGTGGCCTGCTAGAGTGGGACCTGTAGGTGTGGCAAGGACGGGTCGCTGTGGGCAGGTTAGGTGACCCAAGACGGGGCTACATGAGTGGCATAACACAGCACATGAAAACGAAGGGGCGCAGGCACGGCACAACCCAAGAGCCCAGTGGATGGTGAATGTGTGTCCCGCTACACGGCGGAGAAGGGCCCCAAAAACCAGGCATAGCCCGACACCACACGGACCTCCAAGTGCGAGGTGGCGGAGCTGGCCCATCTCACAACAGTACAGCACAATGTTGAACAAAGTCGTGAGACCGAGGAACAAACAGCCAATGCTGGAGGCATATGCCAAGACACCCCCGGGGACGGAGGGTGTCAAGAGCAAGGACAAAGCCGCCGCCGCTACGGAGGAGGCCCCGAGCATGATCCAGGAGGTGTTGGCAGCAATTGCGGATCTGAAAGTGGCCTGGGAGACAAAGTTGGTACTTGCCATGAACGACCTGAAAGCGGGACTAGACCTTAAGGTGGGCGCGGTCCAGGAAGAGGTGAACCTGCTAAGACAGGATGTAAGAACACTGGCAGAGCGCACTGGGACCCTAGAAAAAGAGATGGCCCCAAACACAGCGGAATGCGCTGCCCACAGATCAGAACTTCACGCCCTCGTGCAGCGAGTAGGCAATCTAGAAAACAGAGCAGAAGAAGCGGAGGGACGCGCTAGACGCAATAATATCCGCGTCGTCGGACTGCCAGAAGGAATGGAAGGGCCCAACCCAACGGAATATGTGGAAACCATGTTGCTGCAGGACATGCCCGGAGGGAAGTTGTCCCAGGGTTTTGCGGTCGAAAGGGCGCACAGAGCCCTGATGAGGAAGCTGCCTCTGGGAGCCCCCCCCCCCCCCCCCCATGCCGCTGATCGCAAAAATCCTGAACTACCGAGACCAGGAAAGGGTTCTCAAATTCTTTCGAAAAGGGGGGACGATCGAAAGGGGGCCCGTGAAAATAACTGCATACCCTGACTACATCTTGCAGGTGCAGCGCAGCAGAATGAACTTCGGGGCTGTCAAAAGAAGACTGAGAGAGGCACAGTATAGATACATGCTGCTGTACCCAGCAAGACTGAAGGTGTTCCACAAGAACAAATCACTGTTTTTCGATACGCCGGAGAATGCCATGGGATGGCTGGATATGCAGAGCCAACCCCAAGAATCGGGGATCAAGACCGTAGCCGGAGAAGATGAGTAACTGGGCTGTGGCAGCCATGGTGACACTGCATGAGACATTGGGACTAGAATATAGTAGTAACATTAGGCTCTCAACGACAGCGAGGAGAGGTACGTGCTTGTCTGCGGGATCCGTTTGACTTGGATTATTTTAACTACGCAAAGAGGGAGCTCCAGGGGGCCAATCCTTGAATCCCCATAGCATTTGCTTAGTTAGGTCACTACTAGTTTGGTGACACCCCGCGGGGTCCTAGTCCTCGACACCACGAGACAGGGCCAGACGTGGGTGAGCCTGAGATCCAGGGATGGAGCTGGGCATTTGTGGGGGCTGGGAAGGGAGGGGGGAGGGAAAGGGGGGTGTGCAGTGGGGAGGGGGGAAGGATGGGAGCGAAAGGGAAGTCGGGGAAGTTGGGAGGGAACTGAGCCGGAATACGAGTCACAGAGGAGGGAGTAGGGAGTGGTGGAGGGCAGAAGAACATCGAGTTAATGGAATCGGGTAACCTTAGAATCATGACATGGGACGTTCGGGGCCTCAACAGCTACCTAAACGTAATAAAGTAATGATGTACCTAAGGAGGATGAGGGTTGACATAGCGTTGCTCCAGGAAACCCACCTCACCAGGGAGAAATTGGAGATAGTAAGGAGAAAATGGAATGGGACCGTTACGGGAGCCACATATTCGGCATATGCAAGAGGGGTGGTCACATGGGTGGCACCGCATGTGCCGTTCCAATTGCTTAAATCAACGGCAGACCCGGAAGGTAGAATGGTGGGGGTGGAGGGACTCTTGGAAAATAAAGAAGTGAACATTATTAACTTATACGCCCCGAACCACGATATCGCATCCTATTTTAGATCTTTGTACAGTAAAATCAGCCCACTATTGGGGGGTGTTGCTGTGGGGAGGAGATTTCAATTGCTCCCTGAATCCTCAAACAGATAGATCGGATAACCAGATGGCCAAGCCCACGCCAGCAGCTAGAGGGTTGGGGACACTGTTGTCGGATTTTAAGTTAGAGGACGTGTGGAGACGGTTGCATCCAATGGACAGGCAATACTCGCATTATTCTGCTCCACATGACCTGCATACCAGGTTAGATTATGTATTTGCAGCGGCTGAGATAGCGGGCGAAATGGGGAGTGCAGAATATAAAGCTAGAGTGCTCTCGGATCACTCGCCCTTGGTCATGGAGTGGCGATATCGTCCCCACAGGGCGCAAATCCCGACATGGAGGCTTAGAGCCGAGGCCCTACAGGACCCCGGATTCCGTGAGGGAGGCCGTTGAGGAATACTTCGAAATAAACACTGGCAGTGTACGATCCATGGGAATGGTATGGGAAGCATTTAAGGTGGTGGTGCGTGGGGTGGCCATATCGAAATCAAGGGGGCTTCAGGGGAGCATAGAGCGGGATTTGCAGGAAACTGAGAGAGAGCTGGAGGACTTGATGCGAAGAGGGGAGGCCTTCCGGGAGATTGTTGCTAAGATAAGAGACCTACAAAGTGCTAGCGATGAACTGTGGGACAGACTATGTAAGCTAAACTACAAGAAGTACATAGAGAGGCAACACGCAGGAGGAGACAAGCCGGGTAGGCCTGGTTGTTGTACAAGAATGAGACACCCCGACAGGTGATTAGAGAAGTTAAAAATGCGGAAGGTCAGGTTTGTAATACCCAGGAAGGAGTAAATGAGGAATTCCTTAAATATCATAAACGCTTGTACGAAGATGTAGGAGATGAAATGGGCCAGGAAATAGAGCATACGATAGAAGATATAGAGCTTCCCACCCTAGATGACTTAGAGCGAGCGGAGCTGGAGGCCCCAGTCACTCTTGACGAACTAGAAGCGGTGATCACACATCTGCCCACGTGTAAAGCGCCTGGGTCGGATGGGTTGCCCAGCGAATTCTATAAAGTATACAAGCAGGAGTTGCTCCAGCCAATGCTGGCCATGCTCAATGAAGCCTACGAACGAGGGAAATTGCCGGAGTCTCTCCGTGAAGCAGTGATTATCCCGCTCTTGAAACCGGCCAAGCCGATTGTGGATTGTGGGTCTTATAGACCCTTGTCGATGCTCAATCAAGACAGTAAAATACTCACAGCAGTGCTCGCAAATAGGCTTAAGCGAGTAATTGGCAAGCTGATACACCCAGACCAGACAGGATACATCCCCGGCAGAAATATTACGGACAACCATAGGAGGCTTCACCATATTATCGATCACACTTAAAAAGACCCGGGCAAACTGGCCATAGTGCCGCTGGACGCGGTCAAGGCCTTCGATTCAGTTAGGTGGCCATGGCTGATAGCGTCCCTGAAGGGGTATGGGATAGGACGGGGATATATTAGATGGGTTAAAATGATATATAGCTCCCCGATTGCTAGGGTTAAAACAGGTTCTGTAATTTCTAATAAGTGGCAACTCAGCAGAGGGACTAGGCAAGAGTGCCCCTGGTCGCCCATGCTGAACGTTCTTGTGCTGGAGCCATTGGCAGTCTGCCTAAGGCAGCAATACGGTGAGGTAGGGATACAAACGACAGGAAATACCCATTTGATATCGCTTTATGCGGATGACATACTCCTCTACCTGCGCTACCCAGAGGAGAACGTGCAGCACGTGCTGGAAGTGATGGACCGGTACGCAGTCCTCTCTGGCATTTCGGTAAACCCAGCAAAGTCCAGCATATTCCCGTTAGGGAGGTACAAACGGGTCCCACGGGAAAGATTGCCTGTCTTACAGATACCCTGGCAGACCGTGACGTTTAGATATCTAGCCATAAATATATACCATAGGATAGAAGCAGAGCACAAGCACAACACGGCGAAAGCGGTCGAATGCATAAGGAATAGCATGGCGTTGTGGTCCAAACTACCCCTGGCTATGATGGGGAGAGCAGCGTTGCTCAAAATTGTGGTTTTACCCAGATTGCTGCATTTTTTTGTGAATGTCCCGTTTTTGCTCCCCGGACGCTTTTTTGCCAAACTACATAGCCTGTGCAGGGGCTTCATATGGCATAATTCCAGAAATAGGGTGGCCCTGTGGAAATTACAAAATTCGTGTGACAGGGGAGGCATAAACCTATCAAATTTTGAATTGTATTACCTGGCGGGACAGCTGTTATATGTTACCAGATGGTTGGCCGCAGAGGACTCTGCGGAAGCTAGGGTCTTGCGGGGCGACTCGTCCCCATATTTTCTAAATGAGACAGTGTGGTTACATAGGACAATAGTGGCGAAGATGGGGCGATTGTTGAGGCTGGGATGGGAGGTCTGGCGTAGAGCATGGAAAACTACGGGAGACCTGAACCCGTTATCCTCGCAGGCCCCGCTGGTGGCGCTATGCGGTGAAGACTCCCAACTGATCAAAGGGGTCTGCAAATATTGGGAACCGATGGGCCTGGCTACCCTTGGAGACATATGGCAGGAGGGGGGGGCAGTGGAATTCCAAAGGTTGCTGGAAGAGACTGGGGTGAATAGGGGCCAATATATCACTTACTCCAGGATCATGAAAAGGGTGAGGGAAAGATGGCCTGAAACAGTACTTGCAGAAGAACCTGATTCCACTATAGAAATGATGTATGATGTCTCAGAGGTCGGGCACGAAATATCACGAATATATGAACTCCTAAGTGCGAAGGCGGAGAAAGAGCTATCCCAATTGAGGCTTGACTGGGAGGAGGAGGTGGGGGAACCCATGACAGAGGGGCAATGGGATAGAGCCCAAAGATACCACAAGAAGGTGTCCCGGAATGCGAGATTCCAGCAGATCCAGTTATACATCACCCACAGAGCGTATTTGACTCCTGGCAGGATAGCTAGGTTTGGCGGCTCTGCTATGCAAAAATGCCCGAGGTGTGGAGAAGAGGTGGCGGGGCTGTTACTCATGTTCTGGGCTTGCCCGGAGGTGAAAAGATTCTGGGTGGAACTGAAGGCGAAAATGGCCAGCTGGGGGGTGGTGTTGGACGTGGAGTCGGCCTGGGCATGCATGTTGGGAAGCTTCCCTAGGCCACGTACCCTAAAACACATTAGTAAAATGAAAGACTTAGCTTACATTTTGGCCAAGCGCAGAATAGCAATGTGTTGGAAGTCGGCTCACAGGCCTAAGACAGAGATGTGGTGGGCAGACCTTCTCAAGTGGGCAGATGCAGAGACTACGGTATGGTATGAAGCAGTCACTAAAGGAGGGGAGGAGTAGGTAGGCCCCCTGATAGCCTGGAGACAACTGGTGACCTCAATGGTGAACCCCCACCGGGGTAACCATGATATAGAAGACCAGGATGTGATAATGATAACTGAGACAACTGCAGAGGTTCAGGCAGATGGGACGGATTCGACGGCTCAGAGTTTGGGGACGCGAGGGGGGAGGACGGAAGAGAATAGCGTATAATGTTATACCTTTAATTTGAAAATGTACGTCCGAAACGGTTGTGATGTTTGGTGTGTTGGTTGTTTAAAATAATAAAAATTGTTTTAAAAAAAAAAGTATTTAAATGGGGATGGGGATGCAGGAATGGATGTGATTTCCTCAAGGATGTCTGCAACCTCACTCCAAAATCTTGGCACTGGGGTGCACGCCCAGTACATGTGGTATGCATCTGCATTCGGAACATCACATTTTAAGCATTTTCCCGTGTAGCCTTCCACAAATTTGGTTAACTTCACTGGGGTGTAGTGTAGTTGGTTCAGTATTTTAAATTGAATTAGTTCTGGTGAGTTGACAACATCTTAGCCATTGCGTTTCATTCAATTCAATGCCTAAGTCCCGTTCCCAGACCTCCTTAATAGTGTTACATGAGCTTGAATGTGATTGAACTAGGGTATACAACATCGAGACCCCTTTCTTCTGCCCTTCGACCGCTATTTTATAGCTCTTATGCATTCGTGAGTATGGGTTCCATAGGGAATGCTGGCCATTTAGAAGAAAATGCGGCCTTCATCGGGTGGAACTGAAATCGTTGGAGTTGCCCGCCTCCCAGAGTATCAACAAAGTCTCCCAGTTCAACGTATGTACCCCCAGGAAACATATCACACATTTTGAATTTTTTGGACGGGTCCCACAGCATCTGGAGGGCTTTATCAAACGTGGGTGCAATGTTGGGGACGTTCCATAGAGGGATTTCCGGGTCATATGGGGTCGTCAATCCAATCCTCTTATATATTTTTGACCATGCATGTGTAATAGTGCTTACTGGGTCGAATTCACAAGAATCTTTGTGCTTGGGGCAGAAGATAACCGATCGGCAGTGTATTTCTCTAATGGGATATGTGTGGCTGTGTTGTTGGGATCAAACCAATGTTTAGCGAATTGTGCCTGGGTCACTAAATAATATAATTTGAAGTCGGGGGCTGAAATGCTGCCTTTTGAGAATGGTTCCACCAGTTTGGCCCATTTCAATCTGGCTATCTTCCATCCCCACACAAAAGAGGTAGCGAGTGACTAAAGCCTCGCAAAGAAGGCTTTTCCAGGCCAGATTGGAATATTACCAAAACAGTACAGCAGTTTGGGGAGGACTACCATTTTAAGAAGGGCTACTCGGCCATATAGAGAAATAGGGAGCTTAGACCACAGCTGTAATTTAGTGGTTAGCGTCTGAGGGGAGTTCCCCATGGTTTTCTGTGTATAGCGTATGTTTGTCGCCGGATACAACAATTCTCAGGTAGCGGACACGTACAGGGGACCACTTGAACCCACTTATGTCAGACAGATTTCCAGTGCTGGGAGTTAACGGAAACAGCTTGTACTTTGAGACATTGATGTTATACCCGGACTATTCGGAGAGCACATGAATGTCTGCCATAATAGGCTCTAGATTGTCTTTCGGGTTACGGATATATAGTAAGGTATCATCAGCATAGAAAGATATTATCTGCGGAGGTCCTGTCATTCTGAGACACATATGTGCATGGTTTTTCCAGACAAATCCGCCATGGGTTCTATTGTAAGTGCAAACAAAATGGTTGGGAAAGGACATCCCTGCCTGGTACCCCCTACCCAGGGTGAAGAGAGAAGACATGGTATGGTTAGTTAGGACTCTCGCTCCCGGGTTTGTGTAGAGCAATCAGACACATTTAAGACCGAACCGTTTGATCACTAAAAATTAATAGGACCAGGAGACTGAATCCAAAGCCTTCTCGGCATCTAGCGCAGCAATAGCCGCGTTTGCCTTTGGGTCAATTCGCGCCATTACACTGAAAAGTCTTCGTAAATTTAAGACCGTGGATCGGGGAGGAATAAAGCCTGCTTGCTCAGGGTGGACCAAGGTGGGCATGTATGGTAAGAGTCTGGTCGCAAGGATTTTGGTAAAGATTTTAGCGTTCGTATTGATCAGGGAGAGGGGTTTATATGAGGACATATCGTGTGCGGGGCGCCGGGGTTTGAGGAGGACTGTGATAACCGCCTCGCGCATAGATCCGGGGAGTGTGCCACGATCCATTGCCTCCTCCCACACTCTCAGCAGTACAGTGGCCAGTTTGTCATGGAACTCCTTGTATAGTTCGGCTCCAAGGCCATCCGAGCCTGGGGCTCTGCCGGATGTTAGTGCCTTTATTGCAGTGGTAATTTCTTTGAGCGTGATGGGTGTGTCTAATGCATTTTGTGTGTCTGGGGTGAGGGTCGGGAGGTCAAGTAGCTAGCTATCTCCTCTTTAGATTTAACATCTTGTTTGGAATACAGGGATTTATAGAAGTCAACAAATGTGGTATTAATGCCATGTTCTCCGTTCACAATCGTCCCATGTGCAGTCTGAATGCTGGCAATAGGATTAGGGTAACCTTCCTCTTTGAGCATGTTGGCTAGGAATTTACCAGCCTTGTTACTTTCTCCATATTTACGGGCCCGGGCAAGGGTGGTCATATAGACGACTTCTCTA
Source organism: Ambystoma mexicanum (assembly GCF_040938575.1). Classification (NCBI taxonomy): domain Eukaryota; kingdom Metazoa; phylum Chordata; class Amphibia; order Caudata; family Ambystomatidae; genus Ambystoma; species Ambystoma mexicanum. The sequence continues at coordinate 688,077,701 of NC_090939.1, forward strand.
TCTGCCAGTTTATTAAATTCGTTTAATGCCATGTGGATATCAGGCAGGGTTTCCTTGCTGTGTGTGGTACTGTATTCAATTTCAAGCATTGCTAATTTAGCTTCCGCTATTCCCAGTTCTTTCCTAACGGTTGTCAGCAACCCAGTGGACTTTGCCATGATGACACCCTGCACCCACACCTTGAACGTCTCCCATAAAGTGGTGTGATTATTTACCGACCCTTCATTCAATTCGAAAGATTCTTCTATCTTCATGTGGAGTGATTCGCATACATGGGGGTCTCTAAGTATGGTGGGGGGGCATCCTCCAGCGTCTGGCTTGCGGTGTAGTATCTCGCAGGATCAGGGTGAGGGATATTGGGGAGTGGTCTGAAATGGCACGGGGGTGAATCTCACAGCTAGATGTTGCATCTGAAAGGGATGAGCTAATGAGCCAATAGTCTATACAGAGGAGTAATACGTAAACCTCTTTTCTTGCGGGTGTAGCACACGCCATGTGTCAATCAGGGATATTTGTATCATTAACTGTTTTAGGGTGGATGAGGCCTTTGTGAGCCCCCAGGGAGCAACGGAGGATCGGTCTAGAGACACATCCAGGATTGTGTTGAAATCCCCCCCCCCACAATACCAATGTATCATCGGATGTAACCAGCATATCTAGTATTTCCTGTAAAATTCTGGATCGTCAATATTTGGTCCATAGGTGTTGACTATCACTATCGGACAACCCACCACATCCCCCCAGACCAGCACATATCTTCCCTGGGCATCTATTTTACTGTTCAGGTATCGGAAGCCCAATGTTGGGTGGATTAGCGTGAGAACTCCTCTGGAATGGGCAGAGATCTCCGTATAGTACCGAAGGGGTCCCAGCGTGAATGAAAGCTAGCGTTAACATTTCTGCGCATGTGTCTCCTGTAGAAGTATCTGTGGACTATGCCTAGTTACATACGCCCCAACATTTCTGGTTTTGACTGGGTTATTGAGTCCTCGGACATTCCAGGAGAGTAACTTAATCGTCAACCCCCTATCAACATGTGTTGTGCTCATCATTTATCTCAGTGTTGTTCCCTGTGCACTGATGCGTACCTGTGCAACGGGCAGTGCCTGGTGCAACATACCTCTCTGATTTTGAACGTTTAACAACCCCAACAAGCCTCGGCTTAGTGCCGATAGTAACACTTCTCCATACCCCACCCTCACCCACACCATCAACCCCAACATGATGATGAAACCCTCTCATTAACTTGTGGAACTCTCTGGAGGTGCGTGCATTGCGGCCTAAGCCGCCGCAACTGGACACAACCCATCCGGCTTGAAATAAATATAGGTCGGTGCCACCCAGACACCTGCTTTTCATATTGCAAATGTTAAAAGGATGTTGTGTTCAACTCGATCAGTCGGCCGGGTCTCTCCTGTCAACAACGGGGTGTAGGAGACCATTTTGATCTGGACCCCTTCCCGTGGCGTAACTGGAATTGTGGCCTCTATGTAGTCCATGGCCGCTGTAGGATGTTTGAAAAAGCTTGGCCTCCGTGCTGTATTCGCAGTTTTGCCGGGAATATCAGTGCATACAGGACCTGCCTCAGTCAGAGTTGTTTCTTGACTTGGTCGTATGACCTCCTTTGAGCCTGCACTCCTGCAGCGAAATCTTGATATATGTGAATATTGTCGCCTTCATGGCAGAGGGGTCTTGTCTCCCTCACCAGACGGAGAGCAGTGTCTCTGTCTGTATAGTTTAGTAGTTTAGCGACTATGGTGCGGGGGGAAGCCCCTGGTTTGGGCACCGGGGCCAGCGTGCAATGGGCTCTCTCCACCAAAAAGTGTTCAGAAAAGGCTTTGTCACCGAACAAGGGGCCTCATTACGACCCAGGCGGTAAGGGGTTAACAGCGCCGTAAAAGGTGGCGGCGCCGTTAACCCCTTACCGCCTAATTACGAGGTCCCTTTGCGGGTCCCCACCTTAACGGCTGGTTTTACCAGCCGTTAAGGAAGGAACCCGCAAAGGGACTTTCGAGGTAATTACGGTACTGCAATTTGCCGTACCGTAATTACCACCTTCCCCATTCCCATTGAGCCCTATGGGGGCAAAAATGGGAATGGGGATGGGTCATTGGTGAATGGGGAATTACCGCCCCGCCAACCTTGGAATGGGGCGGTAATTCCACCATGGCGCAATCGGTAAAATACCGGCGTCAACCATGGCGCTAATAGCGCCATGGTTAACGCCTGGGTCGTAATGACCCCCAAGGTCTTCAAAAGTGTTTCCACGTTTCGTTCCATGGGCCCTTTGCAGAAGGATTCTGCCACACCCACTATGCGGATGTTATTACGACGAGACCTGGATTGTAGATGTTCACATTTGCCACGTAGTTTGGTCATTTCGCCCTTTAAAAGTGTAATATCTCAAGTATTTTGTCCAATCGAGTCTTCATTGGTTCTGATCCTACTCTCGGCTTCCGTTACTCGTGCACTATCCTTATAAATGCGGGCCTTTAGCGAGCCGATAGTGGCGACAATGTCGTCTAGTTTCACATTGACTGACATGAATCCGCTTTGTACGGTGAAAAGGAGTTGGTCGTATCTGGAGTTTTCAGTGGATGCTGTGGAGGGGTCAGCTGGTGGCAATGGCATATTGACCGGGGCTTGGCTACTCGTGAAGGAATCCATAGGCCCAGTTTTCTTCTTCTTGGCGCTGGCTCCTCTTGTCATCCCCTTGGGAATGAATTATAGGTGGCTAGCAGCCACCAGGGCGGCCGATGTTGTCCAGTGCACACAATAGGGCCAGGCGGTCGCAAGCACCGAATACTTCTATGTGGCGGGTTTCAGAATATATTCTCACTGTGGTATCAGTTGACTATGAGGTATCAATCTGATGAGGCCCACCGATGAAGCTTTGTTTTCGTGGCTCTGCTTTCCCGCGAAGGGATGGATCCTTTAAGTGCGTTTGTTCTGTGGGATCAGCGCCTGTGTGTGACCAGTTTGGGGTGCTGGACCAGGGGGTCGTAAATCAGTGTTAAAAAAATGGGAGCCGTTAATCCCCTCACTGTACACAATGTCTGCAGTGCTTTCGTCGGGTGTACCTAGGGACGTTTGTATGTCCGTACACCATGTGCTGTGGCGTAACAAAAAGGGGAAATGGTCACAGTCACATGCCTTTATTTATATATGCTGTGAATTATGGTTCCCAGCAAGCATATGTTGTTGTGGCATTTTAGATTGCACTGTTCTCCGTGCAATCTATAAAACATAGAGGCCGCCAGCCCCTAGGAATGGACTGTGCTCTCCCACGTACCACAGCACCGCCTGTTTTTCATGGGAAATACACTAGATTGAGTATAAGTGTTGTCCGTCTAATGACTAGGTAAGGGCTGTGTCCTTCCACTGTGTATCATAGAGAAGTGCCCTAGGTCTTCGGTCCCGGAGTGGTATCAGCTTAGTGTCACGGACTGCCGTGTATCCGGGCCATGTCGGCGGTTGTATGGAGTTCTAGTGTAGACCAGTGACCCAGTGTCATGATCTCTGCTTCCAAAAGGCCAGGACTTACCCAACTCCCTTGGAAGCAGACTCATAACCCAGGTTCCGAGTGCCAGCCAGTCCCAATTGGGACCTTTTGGACCCTGTCCTGGCGCCAGTGGCGCCAGGCTCATAAATATGCCCAGTCCCAGCGCTGCAAGCGCCGGGCTCATAATGCTTGGGTGGACTTACCTGCAGCAGACCATGCTGCTTACTTACCTGCCAGTTGAACCCCTGATCCTCTTCTGTTTGGGACTACTTTTCCTGTTGGGTGGGGCAGGAGCCACTCCCTAGGTTCAGAACACTGGAACTCTTCTGGAAAGCAGGAACTCTTTTCTTACCTAGGCGTGGCTGTGGAAGGAGACACCTAAGCACTACAGGAGGCTATTTAAACCACACCCGATGGATGAATCTTGCTTTGCGTTATTCTGCATCCTCTGCAGCAGAACGCTCATCGTGTCTTCTGCATCTGATCCTGGGCCTATAGGAAAAAGGCTTACCATCCTGAATCCAGTCTTCAGCAACATCTATAAAGACAAGAAAGAACAGGTTAGCACTACGGTCTTCAGTGACAGCGCATCTCTTACCTGGTCCATCGGCTGTCATCAACGCCTCGCGCAGCATTCCTGCATCTGAAAGACAAAGGCTTACCTACTCTTCACGCGCTCCGGAGGTCATCGCACTGCATTCCGGCATCTGAAAGACAAAAGCTTACCAACTCTTCGCACGCTCCGGAGGCCTTTGGCGCTGCATCCCGCATCTGTAAGACAAAAGAAGGTGCGTTTAAAGACATTGGGTAACGTTAAATACTCATGTGCCATTACTCCATCCACGCCGAACTCAGTGGGCATTCCGGCATCCTCCAGCAGCTCCGAACTGGTACCTGCAAAATAAAAGGACAGTTAGTGCGCATCGTGAAGCAAGCAACAAGCGCTTACTTACGCGCTTCCAGGCGCTTCTATTCCGCATACGGGTCCATCCTCAACTCACTTCAGCCAGTCAACCGCCATCGCCGGAACCCTGCAAAATAAGAGACAGCATTACAAAAGACTTTTAAAGACATTTGAAATATTCGGAACTCACCGTTCGTGAAGTAAACGACGGACAGCAGTCCTCTGAAGTCAAGAGGCCTGCGCTACCTATCCAGTGAAGAAACTGGTTACAGCACCCTGCCCCGAGGCAGATGGAGAGCTCGGCGTTCACTTACCTAAGGTGAGAGCGTTAACCTTTGGGGTTCTACAGGAGAGGAGAAAAGGAAAGAGATAGGAACACCCCAATAACCCCAGTTCATTAATCCCATATTTTCTATCTGCAGACATCTTACTCTTCGAGTCAGGCATACAGTGCACAGAGGTCCAGCCCAAAGAGCCAACCGGGTGCTACACATCACTTTTGAAGATACGGTAGTCGCCCAGTCAAGACCGGCGCCTCTGCGAGAATCAGGTGAGCGTTACAGAACGCAAAGCCTACCGCAAAACTCTCGCCCAGGCGCTATGGAAACCTCGGATACCGACCACCCAGCCCGGTTACTTGGGGAACTAAGGGCAGAAGTGCATGCAGCTCGTCAGGAAACGAATGCTCTAAGAAGGGAACTAATTATTTCCAAGGAGCGAAGAGACGATCTCGCTAGACAATTGCTACAGTCACAAGCCGGACAGACCCCGTTACCCGCATCAGGGGCAAATCTTCCTTCAACATCCCCTATGAATCCAGTGCAGATCAACCTACCTGGGAATGTACCTCTGGCTCCGCCCGAACGATTTTCTGGTGACCCAAAGAGGTTTGCAGTATTTATCAATCAGTTCCGGTTGCATTTTTTATGCCGGCCAGCAGCCTTTCCAACTGATCAAGCTAAAGTAGCTTTTGTGCTTTCGTACCTTAGTGGCAATGCGGCAGACTGGTCGATCCCTCTAGTTAATCAAGATGATCCGGTTCTCCATGATTTTCAAGCCTTTCAGCTTAGTATGGAAAAACTGTTCGCAAGACATTCACAGGGGCAGGCCTTGGACAATGAGCTTCTTTCGTTGCGACAGGGTAATCAAGACCTTTTGGCTTATATTGCATCTTTCAACAGACTAATAGTGGAAACTCAATGGCCTGAGGACAAAAGGATTACGCTGTTTTATAGAGGTCTACGTGGAGAGCTCAAAGACGTTTTAGCCCAAGTAGTGAATCCCCCACAAGACTGTTCGGATTATATAGACTTAGTCGTTCAAATAGATCACAGACTGCAGAACAGGAAGGCCGATCGTTCCAAGTTTGATGCTCGAGTATTTTCCAAACCACCAACTCCTTCCAAAGGAGTAGACTCCGGGGAACCCATGCAAATATGGGGCCTGAAAGGACCACTAACACAAAAGGAGCGGGAAAGGAGAAAACAGTTGCAATTATGCCTCTATTGCGGAAACTCAGGGCACTTTCTTCGAGACTGTCCGGTGAAACCAGCCAAGAAGGCGGTAGGAGCTGCAGTTACCAAGGTCACAAACTCTGAGCAGGGAAACGACCTTGCCCGACAAGAATAGAGGTCCTCTTGCCGAGCGTTAAAACCAGTTCCGTGACCTTGCATTTCATGATGCCTATGGTCCTCATTAGCCCTGATCATCCGGATCGATTACATGCGATTGAAGCTTACGTCGACAGCGGTGCCATCAGCAATTATGTGGATCAGGAAATGGTTTTGAGGATGAATCTAACTCTTTGTCCCAAGGCTGTAAAGGACGTCATTACTACAGTGGATGGTACGGAGATAGCCTCCGGACCAGTAACGCATACCACTCAAGAAGTGACGCTAGTAAGTCAAGATGGACACCATGAGAAGATCGTGTTCGATGTGATCAAGGCCCCTCAGTTCCAGATTATTCTAGGGATACCTTGGTTAGAGAAACACAATCCTCGGATCGATTGGCGAGCAAGAACGGTTCAATTCCCAGAATGTGTCTCTACTTGTCACCCTCCACCTGGTGTTGCTCTAGCAGCAATTTCTTCGGAGACTCCCCAGTTACCTCCCGAATACCTAGAATTCCAAGATGTTTTCCGGAAGGATCAGGCTAACTCTCTACCTCCTCATAGGTCCTATGACTGCCAGATAGACCTGATACCTGGATCTACTCCTCCGTGTAGCAGAATTTATGCCCTCACCGAGCCTGAGAACCTTCACCTCCGACAATACCTGGATCAATACCTAGCGAATGGGTTTATTCGTCCTTCTAAGTCCCCTGCTTCTTCAGCTTTGTTCTTCGTTCCAAAAAAAGAAGGGGACCTTAGAACTTGTATAGATTACCGCACCCTGAACCAGATCACCGTTAAGAATAGATATCCGTTACCTTTAATCCCTGAACTCCTGGACCAAGTCAGAAGAGCATGCATATATACAAAGCTGGATCTTAGAGGAGCCTACCACTTGGTACGAGTAAAAGAGGGCGATGAATGGAAGACGGCCTTCCGCACCAAGTATGGGCTATTTGAATATCAGGTCATGCCCTTCGGACTTTGCAATGCGCCGGCCGCCTTTCAATATTTTATGAACGATGTCCTCAGAGAACTCATAGATGTATGTGTTGTCGTTTACATTGACGACATCCTTGTTTATTCTTCATCGGAATCTGAACATCGGAAACACGTGAAAATGGTCCTCGAGAGGTTGCGTCAACACAGACTTTTCGCTAAGTTGGAAAAATGTGTTTTCAACGTGACTGAAGTTCAATTCTTGGGATTCATATTATCACCTAGCGGAGTGCGTATGGATTCAAGGAAGGTCGATGCAATTCTCAAATGGCCATCACCATCCTCCGTAAAAGGGGTTCAAAGCATGTTAGGCTTCGCCAACTTTTACCGCAGGTTTATCCCCGAATTCTCTCGAATAGTCCAGCCCATCACCGCCTTGTTAAAGAAAAACAAACGTTTTGAATGGTCTACCGAGGCGGAACAAGCTTTCCAGAATTTGAAGACAAAATTTATCTCTGCACCAATTCTAAAACATCCTCGCCCTGAACTCCCCTACATCGTTGAAACTGATGCTTCGAGCCTTGCCATGGGGGCAGTTCTATCACAGAAGGACCCAGTAACCAATCAGTTACATCCCGTGGCATTCTGGTCTCGCAAATTCTCGCCTCCTGAGATCAATTACACTATTACTGATAAGGAACTTCTGGCTATCAAGTCTGCCTTTAAGGCTTGGCGGCATTATCTTCTGGGGGCCCGACACACCGTTACTGTGATTACGGATCACCGAAACCTGCAATATTTGAAAACCGCAAAAGCCCAATCCTCTAGACAACTCCGTTGGGCACTATTCTTTGCCGAGTTTGACTTCATAATTACCTATCGACCTGGTACAAAAAACGGTAAAGCTGATCGCCTTTCTCGGATGGAAGTGGAGGAACACTTGACCAACTCTAAACCTGTACCTATCATTCCCGAACAAAGAATTCTGGGTGTAATAACCACACAAACCATAGAAGAAATTAAGGATAAAACCAGGCAACTTATAACTCCAGCAGAAATACAGAATTGGCATCTGCAGGGAAAGGACTTTGCAGTAAAGGACAACTTATTGTATTTCCAAGAACGATTATACCTGCCTAGCACAGATTTACAGAAAAAGGTGATCTCTTGTTATCACGAGTCTCTAATGGAAGGACATCCCGGTATGGCCAAAACCTCAGAAAAGATCAAGCGCTACTTCTGGTGGCCGTCTTGGAAAAAAGATATCAGAGACTTTATAATGTCCTGTGGAGTATGCGCCCAAAACAAGAGTCAAAAGGAAAGACCAGCCGGCCTCTTACGCCCTATTGACATCCCACCTCGCCCTTGGCATACGCTTTCTATGGACTTCATCACCGACCTACCTCCATGCTCCGGATACAATACGATCCTGGTAATCGTGGACTTATTCTCCAAGATGGCGCATTTCATTCCACTCAAAGGCTTGCCAACAGCAACAACTCTGGCCCGAGAATTTCTCGAAAACATCGTCCGACTGCACGGTTTTCCTTCAGTGCTAATTTCGGATCGAGGTAGTCAATTTATTTCTCATTTTTGGCGAAGTTGTTGTCTGTCGGCTCAAATTGATGTGAGATTATCGACCAGTCACCACCCTCAAACCGACGGACAAACCGAGAGGCCAATCAAACTCTGGAACAGTATTTACGCTGCATGCTGCAACAAACTGAAAAAACTTGGAAAGATATCCTTTGGATAGCCGAATATGCCTACAACAACTCTGTCCACTCAGGAACTGGGAAAACCCCGTTTTTTCTTTTATACGGCTGTCACCCTCGAACCTCAGAGTTGGATCCACCCCAAGATCTTGGAACACCAGCAGTAGACTACCTGCACTCTACTATCACCCAAGCTTTTAAGGAAGCCGTTTCTCACCTTCCAAGGGCTAAAGAACAATACAAGAAAGGAGCAGATCCACATCGGAAGGAAGCCCCCCAATATCAAGTAGGAGATCAAGTCTGGTTATCCACCAAATATCTACCTCTAAAAGGACCACGCACATTCAACCCAAGATACCTTGGTCCCTATTCCATCACTACCATAGTAAACCCAGTAGCGGTCAAGTTGGACTTGCCTGTTCTGTTGTACTTGATGGTCGTGCAGATTATTAGGACCTCCGTCCCCAAGTACCACACTGACAGATTCAGGTATTACTGTCAGTGCAATCTTTGAGGCCACAGGTGAGAGTGTTGAAGGCCGGAAACGGGAACGCCGGAAGGACCCCCTGACCGCTGTAAGGCAATAATGGTTAGGTCAGTTAAGAAAAAACAACTGGCAATGCAGTAAGGCGAATCAACGTGTGTAAGCTTACCCCCGTCTGATGGGCCGGACACTTTGAAGGGATAGGGGAGAAAGGATCTCTGGGACCGGCAGGAGTATCACAAGCACGTGTCAGGGCAAAGCAGTTCAATCCGTGAGAGTTCCGTGGTCGAGTAAGCCAGAGTTCCAAGCAAGTGTTAGGGCAAAGCAGTTCAATCCGTGAGAGTTCCGTGGTCGAGTAAGTCAGAGTTCCAAGCAAGTGTTAGGGCAAAGCAGTTCAATCCGTGAGAGTTCCGTGGTCGAGTAAGCCAGAGTTCCAAGCAAGTGTTAGGGCAAAGAAGTTCAATCCGTGAGAGTTCCGTGGTCGAATGAGCCAAAGTTCCAAACGTGATAACCAAACGCTATGCAGCACTCCAGGAATGAGGCAGCTGTGAAGCGTTTGTTGATTGTTTCCTTCGTTCATTTAACAACATACAGGGATCACGTGATTCTGCTCCGGGAGCGTGGAGTCGGATCAGGTGACCCTCGTAGTGAAAGGAGCAGCCGTCGATGTAGAAGCACGTGACTCGAGGAGCTTTGTTTTTCTCCTTCTGGTAACACAACGCGGCGAGCGCCCAGCGTTGTTTCGTGATCCTGTATACCAACGTTGTTTGGGATAGCAACGCCAAGGTAGGTGCCAGTAAAAGAATGGTCGCAGTCTGAACGAGGACTGGCGTGGGTTGCGGGATGTCCGAGTGTTACCCTGCGCTTGTGGTGTAGAAGCGGGAGGCTGGGAGTAAGACGTGGGCCTGGGAGGGGAAACGGAGGATATGACAGAACCCCCCCCCAAAGGCCCACGACCTCGTGGGCTTGACGGATGTTCACGATGGAATCGGGCAAGCAACCTCGGGGCATGGACGTCGCAAGACGGAACCCATGAGCGGTCTTCAGGGCCGTAACCCAGCCAGTCCACCAAATACTGGAGACGACCCCTACAGAGACGAGAACCCAGAATAGCATTGACCTCATATATATCGGGCGTAGAAACCGAAACAGGAGCAGGAGGGGCACAGATACGGGTAGTATCAGGGCAGGGCTTGAGCAGAGAGGCATGGAACACCGGATGGACCCGCCAAGCAGTTGGAACCGCAAGGCGCAAGGCAACAGGGTTGATGACCTTGACGATCTTATAGGGCCCCACAAAACGAGGAAGCAGCTTGCGGCAACCAGGGATATGGAGGTGACGTGTAGACAACCAAACACGATCCCCAATTTTGTACTCGGGTGCTGGCAATCTCTTCCTATCAGCCACTGCCTTCATGGTGGCCTGGGATTCCCGCAGATGGACGAGGGCCTGGGCGTGGACCGTGATGAGGTCGCGGGCACACGCGTCAGCAGCAGGGGTGTTTGTAGGTGGGAAATCAGGAAGTGGCAGGGTGCGGGGGTGTTGGCCGTATAGTGAATAGAACGGGGAGAAACCAGTGGAGGAGTGAAGAGCGTTATTATATGCGAATTCCGCAAGATGCAAAAGGTTAAGCCATGTGTCCTGATGTTGGAGGGTAAGGCAACGTAGATACTGCTCCAACGACTGGTTTACCCTCTCCGTCTGTCCGTCACTCTCTGGATGATAGGCAGAGGAAAACCGCACATCGATGCCCAGTAGCTTGGCCAACGCCTGCCAAAAGCGAGAGGTGAACTGAGTACCTCGATCGGATACTATTACTTGAGGTAACCCAAAGAGACAAAAGACTGATCTGAAAAACAGGCGCGCTAACGTGGGGGCCGAAGGTATTCCCGTAAAGGGTATGAATCGTGCCATTTTGGTGTATGAATCCACGATTACCCACACAGTGTCATGGCTTTGTACACATGGTAGATCGGTGATTAGATCCATAGAGATCGTGTGCCACGGTTTAGGGGGTATCGGTAGAGGTCGGAGCAAGCCTAGGGGGCGACCCCTGCGGGATTTACTTTGTGCACAGATGGAGCAGGAATTTACATATACCTCGACGTCATGTCTCATAGAAGGCCACCAACACCAACGCCTCAATAGGTCTAATGTACGGGTTTGTCCAGGATGACCATTGATAGCTGTATCATGTGACCAGTCTAGGGCCTGGTTGCGTGTGTCGGTTGTGGGCAGGAATAATTTCCCGTGTATGTAAGGCAGCCCATCCTGGAGGAGCAGGTCCCACTCTGTTAACCTATGTTGGTTCTGTGATACCCATTGGCGTATGGTGGCTATCATTGGCAGGGTAGGCGTGCAAACGCAAATGACGTGGTTCTTGTCTAACAACGTTTCAGGAAATACAGGAAGAGAGTCCCCCCCAGGTGAACGAGACAGGGCATCGGCCTTCCCGTGACCAATACCTGGTCGGTGTTTGATCATAAAATCATAAGCGGCAAAAAACAAATGCCATCGCACCTGACGGCTGTTCAGGCATTTGAGTGTAGCCAGGTCTTGGAGATTCTTATGATCTGAATAGACTATCGTCTGGTGCTTGGCCCCCAAGAGATGGTGTCTCCAAGTCTGCATGGCATCCTTGATGGCCAAGAGCTCTTTTTCTGTAACGGTATAATGCACCTCAGACGTGTTGAATTTCCGAGAGTGGTATGCCACCGGGTGTAACCGACCCGTGGTTGAGCAGGGCTGGGAAAGTACTGCACCTAATGCAAACGAAGAGGCGTCTGCTTCTAAGACAAACGGGAGTTCTGGGTCCGGGTGTTGGAGTACTGGGGCTGTGGTAAATCTAGCTTTGAGAGCATCAAATGCCTCTTGGTGTTCCGGAGTCCAAAGGTAAGGAACCAGGGGACTGGTAAGAGCGGTTAACGGGGCAGTGATGGAGGAAAACCCAGTGATGAAACGCCGATAGAAATTCGCGAAACCAAGGAAGGACTGCAGTTGTTTGAGATTAACTGGGACAGGCCACTCCGTGACTGCGCGTACCTTGGACTGATTCATAGCGAGACCCCCGGGTGTTATGTGGAAACCAAGGAAATCCACCTCATGGGTATGGAACAAACATTTTTCGGGTTTTGCGAACAGAGCATTCGCCTGCAGACGGGACAGAACCTCCTTGACGTGCATGACGTGCTCCTCCAATGAAGGGGAAAAGATCAAAATGTCATCCAGATAGATCACGACATACACGTCCAGGATGTCACTGAACACGTCGTTCATAAAATGCTGAAACGTAGCCGGGGCGTTACAAAGCCCAAAAGGCATTACCAGATATTCAAAAAGACCCTGTTTAGTGCAAAAGGCCGTCTTCCACTCATCCCCCTTGCGTATACGGATCAGGTTATAAGCCCCACGTAAGTCTAACTTGGTGTAAATGGTAGCGTGTGTTAGTTTGTCCAACAGCGTGGAGATAAGGGGAATCGGGTACCGGTTCTTTATGGTGATCGTGTTCAACCGACGGTAATCAACACAGGGACGTAGGTCCCCCTCCTTCTTAGGAACGAAGAATATGGGACTCGCAGCTGGGGAAGAGGAAGGGCGGATGTGACCCAGTCGCAGGGCCTGTTGGATGTATTCCTTCAGTGCTCGTTCTTCAGACTGAGACAAAGAATAGATACGGCCTCTTGGTACCGGAGCGTTTGGTAACAGATCAATGTGGCAGTCATACGACCTGTGGGGTGGCAGGCCTTCTGCTGAAACTTTATCGAATACCACGTGGTAATCCTGATACACCGTGGGTATACCGGCTGACACCACCCCGACCGTATGTGTTAGGGAAGAGTTATCTTCCATGGTAAGAGAAGCCACGACTCCCAGGATACTGGCAGGAGTGGACGGGACGGCGGACTCAACTAAGCAGTAGTGTTGGCAGATTTCTGACTCGAAGGATACTTGTCCGGTACCCCAATTGATGAAGGGATTGTGTTGTTTTAGCCATGGTATGCCCAGAATGACCCCAAACTGCGGGGTTGTGATTAGATCGAAGGATATGGTTTCTCTGTGATTACCCTGAATCATTACTTCCAGAGGGGCGGTCTGTTGCTTAATAGGGCCGGAAGCGAGAGAGGTACCGTCCACGGCCTGGACTTGTTCCGGGCGGTCTTTCTCTATGAGTGGTAGGTTGAGTCGATGGGCTAACGCAATATCAATAAAGCAACCAGTTGCTCCGGAATCTATGACGATCTGGACTGAGTGCCCCTGATCTCTGCTAGGAATCAACACAGCTTGGACCACTATGGGTTGGATGGGACCAAAAGCAAGGTCGGAGGTGATCGTTGGAGTGCTCGCCCTTACCCCCGATCTCAGGGGCGAGCCTTCCGAAAACCCGGGTTCTTATTCTTTGGGCGACGGGGACACTCCTTTACGTAGTGACCATTCGTACCACAATAGAAACAGGCATTGCCAGAACGTCTACGTTCCCGTTCAGCTTGGGTTATGGGGCTGCAAATCCCTCCTACTTGCATGGGCTCTGGAGTTGGGTCTATCGAGGAAGAGGTCCGATGACCAGAAAACCCCCCCTCTGCCCTACGTTCGGTTCTCCGGGCATCCACTTGTAACGTTAGGTCTACCAAGTCTGAGTAGACGGAGGGAAGTGATGGTACGACTGCTAGGGCGTCCTTCATGCCCCCACACAAACCCCGATAAAATACAACCGCCTTCTTGTCTTCTGGCCATGAGGTTTCTGCCGATAGCTGATTAAAGCGGGTTATATACTCTATGAGTGTCTGTTTTCCTTGGGCTAGGTCTAGCAGTTCTAGATCCCGAGACTGCGCTTTGTGTCGAGTGTCAAAGACTTTCGCCATCTCATTGACCAAAAGATCGAAGTCGTATAGAGCAGGATGGTTGTTTTCTAACAAGGGGTTGGCCCAAGTCGCGGCCACACCCGAAAGATGGGAAAGGAGAAAGGCGGCCTTTGATATAGAGTCAGGGAAGGCATGTGGTCGACATAGGAAATGAAGCTTACACTGATTTAGAAATGTTCGATACCTACTAGGGTCTCCCTGATACCTTTCCGGGGCTGCTAAGGGAAAAGGACTTGGGAGTAACACAGGAGTTGGCACTGGAGGGGCAGCAGGGGTAGTCGGAACCTGAGGCGTGGCATCCCCGAATTCAGCGCTATCAGGTAAGGGGTGTCGGGTGCTCTGTAGGGTGTCTAGGCGGTGGTGGATCGCTGTAGTGACCGCGGCCATGTCGGATCTAAGGGTAGCGACCGCTTGCAATAGAGCGGCCACAGGGTCCCCGGCGGAGGTGTCCATAATCTGAACGACCAAGTAGGCTTCACAGTCTGTTCTGTTGTACTTGATGGTCGTGCAGATTATTAGGACCTCCGTCCCCAAGTACCACACTGACAGATTCAGGTATTACTGTCAGTGCAATCTTTGAGGCCACAGGTGAGAGTGTTGAAGGCCGGAAACGGGAACGCCGGAAGGACCGCCTGACCGCTGTAAGGCAATAATGGTTAGGTCAGTTAAGAAAAAACAACTGGCAATGCAGTAAGGCGAATCAACGTGTGTAAGCTTACCCCCGTCTGATGGGCTGGACACTTTGAAGGGATAGGGGAGGAAGGATCTCTGGGACCGGCAGGAGTATCACAAGCACGTGTCAGGGCAAAGCAGTTCAATCCGTGAGAGTTCCGTGGTCGAGTAAGCCAGAGTTCCAAGCAAGTGTTAGGGCAAAGCAGTTCAATCCGTGAGAGTTCCGTGGTCGAGTAAGCCAGAGTTCCAAGCAAGTGTTAGGGCAAAGCAGTTCAATCCGTGAGAGTTCCGTGGTCGAGTAAGCCAGAGTTCCAAGCAAGTGTTAGGGCAAAGAAGTTCAATCCGTGAGAGTTACGTGGTCGAATGAGCCAAAGTTCCAAACGTGATAACCAAACGCTATGCAGCACTCCAGGAATGAGGCAGCTGTGAAGCGTTTGTTGATTGTTTCCTTCGTTCTTTTAACAACATACAGGGATCACGTGATTCTGCTCCGGGAGCGTGGAGTCGGATCAGGTGACCCTCGTAGTGAAAGGAGCAGCCGTCGATGTAGAAGCACGTGACTCGAGGAGCTTTGTTTTTCTCCTTCTGGTAACACAACGCGGCGAGCGCCCAGCGTTGTTTCGTGATCCTGTATACCAACGTTGTTTGGGATAGCAACGCCAAGGTAGGTGCCAGTAAAAGAATGGTCGCAGTCTGAACGAGGACTGGCGTGGGTTGCGGGATGTCCGAGTGTTACCCTGCGCTTGTGGTGTAGAAGCGGGAGGCTGGGAGTAAGACGTGGGCCTGGGAGGGGAAACGGAGGATATGACATTGCCCCCTCACATGAAGATACATCCGGTCTTCCACGTCTCTCTTTTAAAACCCGTGCAACCTCAAACCCGACTAACTAAATCCCCAAAACCTATCCTAGTTGATGGAGAACTCGAGTTTGAAGTCAAAAGCATCCTGGACTCCAAGATCTCCAAATCTAAGCTATTTTACCTAATTGACTGGAAAGGCTACGGCCCTCAAGAAAGATCCTGGGAACCTGCAGAATATGTCCACGCTCCTCGTCTAATCAAAAGATTTCATCAAACATTTCCTGACAAGCCTAAACCCCCGGGGAAGCCCGGTTTGGGAGGGGCCTTGAGGGGGGGTACTGTCATGATCTCTGCTTCCAAAAGGCCAGGACTTACCCAACTCCCTTGGAAGCAGACTCATAACCCAGGTTCCGAGTGCCAGCCAGTCCCAATTGGGGCCTTTTGGACCCTGTCCTGGCGCCAGTGGCGCCAGGCTCATAAATATGCCCAGTCCCAGCGCTGCAAGCGCCGGGCTCATAATAATTGGGTGGACTTACCTGCAGCAGACCATGCTGCTTACTTACCTGCCAGTTGAACCCCTGATCCTCTTCTGTTTGGGACTACTTTTCCTGTTGGGTGGGGCAGGAGCAACTCCCTAGGTTCAGAACACTGGAACTCTTCTGGAAAGCAGGAACTCTTTTCTTACCTAGGCGTGGCTGTGGAAGGAGACACCTGAGCACTACAGGAGACTATTTAAACCAAACCCGATGGATGAATCTTGCTTTGCGTTATTCTGCATCCTCTGCAGCAGAACGCTCATCGTGTCTTCTGCATCTGATCCTGGGCCTAAAGGAAAAAGGCTTACCATCCTGAATCCAGTCTTCAGCAACATCTATAAAGACAAGAAAGAACAGGTTAGCACTACGGTCTTCAGTGACAGCGCATCTCTTACCTGGTCCATCGGCTGTCATCAACGCCTCGCGCAGCATTCCTGCATCTGAAAGACAAAGGCCTACCTACTCTTCACGCGCTCCGGAGGTCATCGCACTGCATTCCGGCATCTGAAAGACAAAAGCTTACCAACTCTTCGCACGCTCCGGAGGCCTTCGGCGCTGCATCCCGCATCTGTAAGACAAAAGAAGGTGCGTTTAAAGACATTGGGTAACGTTAAATACTCATGTGCCATTACTCCATCCACGCCGAACTCAGTGGGCATTCCGGCATCCTTCAGCAGCTCCGAACTGGTACCTGCAAAATAAAAGGACAGTTAGTGCGCATCGTGAAGCAAGCAACAAGCGCTTACTTACGCGCTTCCAGGCGCTTCTATTCCGCATACGGGTCCATCCTCAACTCACTTCAGCCAGTCAACCGCCATCGCCGGAACCCTGCAAAATAAGAGACAGCATTACAAAAGACTTTTAAAGACATTTGAAATATTCGGAACTCACCGTTCGTGAAGTAAACGACGGACAGCAGTCCTCTGAAGTCAAGAGGCCTGCGCTACCTATCCAGTGAAGAAACTTGTTACAGCACCCTGCCCCGAGGCAGATGGAGAGCTCGGCGTTCACTTACCTAAGGTGAGAGCGTTAACCTTTGGGGTTCTACAGGAGAGGAGAAAAGGAAAGAGATAGGAACACCCCAATAACCCCAGTTCATTAATCCCATATTTTCTATCTGCAGACATCTTACTCTTCGAGTCAGGCATACAGTGCACAGAGGTCCAGCCCAAAGAGCCAACCGGGTGCTACACATCACTTTTGAAGATACGGTAGTCGCCCAGTCAAGACCGGCGCCTCTGCGAGAATCAGGTGAGCGTTACACCCAGCCACCCCTTCAGTCTGGTATCGTAGATTTTGAGTCCCCTCTCAGTCGGTATATTGTTCAGGTGTGCATATATTACAGTTAGGTTATCAGGGCACCGGCTGCTAGCTCATCCCCTACGCTGCATGGAGCCCCAGACCTGCGGTGTCCAGTCAGGAACAGGCGTCTCATCCCCTAGACGGATATTGCCAGTGTAATCTGATAGGGCAATCCCTGAAGTTTGGAGCACTGGGGCCAGTCTTCCATGTTGCTCCGTTGTTGGGGCAAGCGGCAGGGGGGAGGGGAGGGAAGCCCTCCAAGGCCTTAATCAGTGACCAGGATGCCGTTTCCAGTACCCTAGTAGGAGTGTCGTGCGTTTGCCGTGACTGATTGTAACTCGGCCAGCCAGCACTCTGCCTGTCGTGCGTGGTTCTGCCGTGTAAGGTTCGTGGTATTCTCCCAATGCAACAACAGTTTGCAGCGAGATCGGGTCTCGGCGTCCCCACCAGTATTTATGTGTACCACTGTCCCCACGGTGGTAGATTTACGTGGCTTATCCGAGGGCCAGGATCTTCTTATTCAATGCCTCTGATGTTCCCCCGCAGTGTCTGCACCAACAGGTCTTCCGCCCATCACGGATCAGGCTGTCCCGACACTAACCTTAAGGCGCCGCTGCCACACTCTCCACAGCACCCGGGTCTGCGGCGCACCGCTAAAGGGACACACATTGTTCCCCCTCGGTGCGTTCCGTGCAGGATTTGGGCTGGGATCTTCAGCGTCTCTGCGGGGTCCTCCACCAGTCAGCCCCAGGTTTCTCGTATCCGTCCAGCTCGGCAGGGAGGCCGTGATGTCGAACCACACCGCTAGTCAGGCCACCCCAGCAGGTAGCCAGCCGATGTGACCGCAATCAGTTCTGGCTCGATGTGAGAGCTACGCGGAGTCCGCAGCCGGGTAGGGGACCCTGGTCCACACAATCAGCACATCGACTCACATGTTGTAGGTTCTTCCCATCAAAATGAGGATCATGCGTGCGTGTAGCCGGTGTGGAGCAGCCACCTCTCAGGTGCAGTCCAGCAGACCGCCGCGTGGCCACGACCAGGGTTCCGCTCTTAGCCCGTTTATCAAGTGGGCAGTGCTACGAAGCCCAAGGTCTGGCCAGGTCAATAAGGCACAGCAGGGTAGTTCCGCTTGTCGACAGCCCAGCACTCACCAGGGGACGACCAAGGTGCTGTCAGGATGGCGGCAGTACGTGGGAAGAGGTGTTCACTCGCACAGTGCCTGGCGGTTGCTCAGACTCCTCCCACCTCACGGCCCTGAGGCGTTTGCCCCAGGCCCCGTGCAGTACAAAGTACGGCACGATGGAGGGCCTGGGGGGTTAGGCGCAGGGTGGGGGAAACAGAACGGCGCGAAATACAAGGCGAGGGGCAGCCAAGCGGCGCCCCCACCCTCAGCGTTGCTAGGGAAACCCCACACGGATGGGGGAAAGGTGTGAGGAAAGCAACAGGGGGGCAGGAGGAAGTCCGGCCCCCCCCAGAGGGACAACAAAGGGCCAGGGGGGTATAAGTACCCCAAGGAAATGCAGGATGGGCACAACCAGGCAAGGAGCTCACCTCACTCGGGTAAGCTCCAAGGGCCTGGAAAAGGGGGAGAAGGAAACGTTTAAATTCGTTTTTGCCTCTGCGGGCTTAAGCGTATTGTGTGTCGGTTTTCCTAGTCATTTTTCGCCTCTGCGGGCTTAAGTGGCGGGAGGAACAAAAGAACGTTGGAGGAGCGAAGAAAAGGAAGACCCACCTCGTTGTGACGGCGCATCCAACAGCGAAGAGCGGGACCCCGGAAGGCGAGAAGCGGATACAACAGCGGTGGGCCCAGCGGAGCAGCATATGGAAGAAAGAAGACCGCCACAGCAGACATCGGGGAAGACCAGGCAGCGGAGGCGGTGGACAAAGCGGGAGAAGCCGGGCAACACGTCACCGGATAAGAGAGCCGGAGAGGAGGAAGCAGGCGCCCGCGGAAGGTACGGAAGAAACGTCGCGCCTCGGAGGCGGGGCGAGGGACATACCAGCGGAGGTCTTAAAGCGGCAGTACATACTGCCAGGCGTGGTGGAGCAGGAAAGAAGTGTGTAAGGCTGGCACCGGGAAGGTTGGGGGTTCGCGCCAACCCTCCAACGGCAGACATCAGGAAGCGTTTGTAAAAAAAAAAAAATAATAATTTCGGCAAGAACAGCCCGGCTAGCTTGTTTGTGGCAGACCGGTTCTCCGGCAATACAGACTTTGCCGGAACGGAGCTCCTTCCCTGCACTGGGCCAAGCAAAACAAGTTCTTATTTCTTTGAACCAGGCTTTAACCCAATCCTTAGCTGGCTGTTTAGCTCAGTGGTTAGAGCGTGGGGGTAATAATACCAAAGTCACGGGTTCAATCACTGTATTGGCCTCTGTTTCATTTTGGCAACAGTCAGGAGAGCGGGCTGTGGAGCATTGTGGCCCGGAACACAAGTGAAACACCAGAGGCAAAAAAGTGAGAAGGATGGAAGAAAAAATAAGAAGAGCGCAGGAATTCAGCGCATGGGCCAAAAAGGCAGAAAAAGACTATGGGCCTCATTCCGAGGCTGGAGGTAAGGGTTAACGGTCACCGTTAATGGCAACGGTGACCGTTAACACTTACCACCATATTCCGAGTTCCCTTTTGCGGGTTGGCATTTAACGCCTGCTTTTAGCAGGCGTTAAAAATCCAACCCGCAAAGGGACCTTGGAGTAAATTACGGCACCGTAATTTACGGTGCCGTAATTTACTCCTTCCCCATTCCCATTGAGCCCTATGGGGGCAGTAATGGGGATGGGGAACCGGTATGGTGAATGGGGACTTACCGGTCCCTCCAACCTTGGAATGGACCGGTAATTACTCCATTCACCATGCCGGATTTCCATGGAGTAAATAGCTCCATGGTTGCTTACCATGGTGCTCTTTACTCCATGGATAGCTCCAGCCTCGGAATGAGGCCCTATGGGGCCAAAGGACCCACCTCGGCTTGGCTGCAACATCCATCGGTGAAGAGCGGGACCCAGGTAGGCGAGAAGCGGAACCGTCGTCTTCGTGCCTGGGAATCCAGAGCTGCAGCGCAAACATTCGGAGGAGCAGAAGAAGACGGCTGTAGCAGTCATCGGGCGGGCTTAGTTGTCGGTAAGGACAAAAAGACGAAGCGAAGGAGGAGCGGAAGAAGGAGGACCCACCTCGGTTTGGCTGCGACATCCATCGGTGAAGAGCGGGACCCAGGAAGGCGAGAAGCGGAACCGTCGTCTTCGTGCCTGGGAATCCAGAGCTGCAGCGCAAACATTCGGAGGAGCAGAAGAAGACGGGTGCAGAAGGCATCGGGGAAGAGCAGGCATCGTAACCAGCGGAAGAGGCGGGAGAAGCCGGGCAACGGATCTGCAAGTCGGAGAGCCGGAGAACAGAGGCAGGCGCCCGCTACACCCGCGGAAAGGCGAAACGAAAGGTCGCGGGAGAAACATCGCGTCAAGGGGGCGGGGCGAAGGACACGCCGAATAAACTTTAAAGCGGCAGTACGTGAAGGAGCAAAAACAACGGTTAGAAAAAGGGCAACGTGCTGTAACCGCATGTAGGAGATCAAGCTGGTTAGGGCAGCGTTCGCCCAGGAAACTATTAGGCACCTGAAGAAAGGAAAGGCACGCCCAGTAAACATTAAAGGAGCAGTAAGTGCCGAATTAGAACAACGGTCGGAACAGGCAACACGGGAAGCCAGACAGGGGCCCGGTGAAACAACACAGGAAGAACAAGGCGAGCGAAGGCAAGTCTACAAGAAAGCCAGAAGAGGCAAAAGTCGGGAATGACGGAAGAAAGAACAAGAGGAGCGCAAGAATTCAGCGCATGGGCAATAAGGCAGAAAAAGACCATGGGGCCAAATGGGTGCTGGATGTGATGCAAAAGGAAGAAAGGGCTAGGGCAATGTCGCCCCTGCTGCTAGAGGATTCCACGGACAGCAACGAGGAAGCCGCGGTACCCCAAGGACAGAAGAGGGCAAGAGAAGTGGCAGAAGAGTCGCAGGAGCCAGAGAAGAACATGCTAGACCCGAGCGCCCAGAACCTGGGAGCATGGAGCACAATGGGTGCTTGAGGTTAATGAATAAGGATGAAAAGGCAAGGGCAAGGTCGCCTTTGCTGCTAGAGGAGTCCAGCTGCAGCGAAGAGGAATACCACAAGGCCAAAGGAGGTCGAGAGAAGACCCAAAAGGGGCACAGGAGCACCCGGAGGCGCCGTAGAGGAGGCAAAGGAAAGGTACTGTGAAAAGGGATAACAGAGTTGGGGAAAAAATGGTAAAAAGGTGAAAGGAATGCAGCACGGCTCAGGGTAAGTCGCCCAGAACCTTGGAGCATGGAGCACAATGGGTGCTTGAAGTAATGAATAAGGATGAAAAGGCAAGGGCAAGGTCGCCTTTGCTGCTAGAGGAGTCCAGCTGCAGCGAAGAGGAATACCACAAGGCCAAAGGAGGTCGAGAGAAGACCCAAAAGGGGCACAGGAGCACCCGGAGGCGCCGTAGAGGAGGCAAAGGAAAGGTACTGTGAAAAGGGATAACAGAGTTGGGGAAAAAATGGTAAAAAGGTGAAAGGCATGCAGCACGGCTCAGGGTAAGTCGCCCAGAACCTTGGAGCATGGAGCACAATGGGTGCTTGAAGTAATGAATATGGATGAAAAGGCAAGGGCAAGGTCGCCTTTGCTGCTAGAGGAGTCCAGCTGCAGCGAAGAGGAATACCACAAGGCCAAAGGAGGTCGAGAGAAGACCCAAAAGGGGCACAGGAGCAGCCGGAGGCGCCGTAGAGGAGGCAAAGGAAAGGTACTGTGAAAAGGGATAACAGAGTTGGGGGAAAAAATGGTAAAAAAGTAAAAGGCATGCAGCACGGCTCAGGGTAAGTCGCCCAGAACCTTGGAGCATGGAGCACAATGGGTGCTTGAAGTAATGAATAAGGATGAAAAGGCAAGGGCAAGGTCGCCTTGGCTACTAGAGAAGTCCAGCAGCAGCAAAGAGGTATACCACAAGGCCAAAGGAGGTCGGGAGAAGACCCAAGAGGGGCACAGGAGCAGCCGGAGGCGCCGTTGAGGAGGCGAAGGAAAGGTACGGTGAAAAGAGATAACAGAGTTGGGGGGAAAATTGGTAAAAAGGATAAAGGCATACAGCACGGCTCAGGGTAAGTCGCCCAGAACCCGTGGAGGGAAGGTTAAGAAGCACAAGAGGCACAGGGAAAAGCAAGGGGTAACGTCTTCAGAGACGGAAAGTAGCGAAGGCAAAGAGGGGGGCCATTTAAAGGCATGAGTGAATAGGAAGGGAGTAGTGAGCAATAACGAACAGAAAAGGGCAAGGGTAGGAAGTGCAGGCGATGCAGAAGCAGTAAAGGCGAAATATGGCAGGCCCTCAGTCTTTAAGGAGGCCAAAGGCCGGTCCATGAAGGCGCAAGCATGGTATATGGAGGAGAAAGTGAGGCAGAAAACATGGAGAAAAGAATGCATTGATATTTTTTCATTAATGAGTTGTCAAAAGAGAGGTCAAAACGTATCAGTAGAGGACATGAAGGAGGATGTGAAGGGATTATTTAAAGGGCACCAGGGGCAAGGACTTTTTTATAATGGGATGGCGGCTTTCCAAAGATTGTCCATTGTTATATTGCAGAAATACCCAGAGGACGGGGTGTCATTTGTAACATACCAACAGAGAGTCTTAAAGGTCTACAAAGCATTTGGGCATAATGGGAAAATAATGATAGAAGCAAAGACAGGTACAAACATCAGGATACGATAATAACGACAAGGAATCATTTGAGGTCAAGGGAACAGAACCGGTGGGGCAGTCAATAGGGGACCCAAAGAGGACGGCAGAGTAGCAAAGTAACAGACCACCAACAGTGCAAAAGGGGTGGCAGGGGAGATAGCGGGAAAAGCATAGCTGGGAGCATGGGGCATAAGAAGAAGGGCAGGAAAGCGGAAAATGCCAAAGTGTCCACTGAGCTTACTCGAATAAGCATCGGGAAAAGGAGAATATGGCCGCGTAGATGGCAGGAAAATAACACTCACACCGGGAAAGGCATGGGTCCCACGAATAAAGCTCCGGAAATAACAAAGAGGTTAGCCATAAGGCTGACTGGGAAAAAGGAAAAAAAAAAAGCCACTTGTATGGCCCATACCGGGAAAGGCATGGGTTCCAAGAATAAGCACTGAAAATAATGAAAAGGTTAGCCACAAGGTTGTCTGGAAAAGGAAAAAGATGGCCACATGTATGCCAGGAAAATAACGCCCATACTGGGAAAGGCATGGGTTCCCCGAAGAAACATCGGAAATAATGAAAAGGTTAGCCACAAGGCCGACTGGAAAAGGAAAATATGGCCACGGGTTGGCAGGAAAATAACGCCCATACCGGGAAAGGCATGGGTTCCACGAATGAGCACAGGAAATAAGGAAAGGGTTAGCCATAGGATTGGCTGGAAAAGGTAAATATGGCCAAGTGTATGGCAGGAAATTAACGCCCACACCCGAAAAGACATGGGTGCCACGGGAGGAGAAGCGGAAATAGCAACAAAGAGGCTCGAGAAATAGGTAAAACCAAAGGAACCAGGGCGAGTCAAAGAGAATCAGGACAGGAACGTACAAAACGGGTAAGCAGTACAAAAAGCATGTAAATAGGTGATAGCAGAAACAGGCAAGATGTAGGTAAAATTACAATTGCCAACAGGTGCGATTTCCGTTAAAAAAGCATTTGCCCAGGGTAAAAGGAAAAGATGGGCAGCAGCACATTTGTCTGCGGTCGCATTACCACAAAGGTGGCCGGGATGACGGACCCAACAAATAGCACACGGAGAAGAAATGCAATGTAGGGTGGGCGAGATTGCAAAAGCAGGGTGGGATGCAGCGGAATTTGGGATCCACCCGTTCTGAACAGGGGCAAGCCACTTCAGCATGGGCAGGAGGCCTGGGAGCGAAAGGCGCAAAGAAAGTTGGGGGGGTTGAGGTAATCCACCTTGGGGGTAGTGACCTGGTCAAAACAAATAGGGGCGAATTGATGCGCAACACGTGCGAGGCATCAAGGGCTATAGCTCATTGCTGGTGGGAAACCAAAATTTCGGAGATATTTACACGCAGAGTCTGGTACGGGGCGCGCAGGATGCATGCCATTGAAACTACAAGGAAAAAGCTAAACAAGGCAGTGGAAAGTTATTGTAAGAGTACAGGGCCCCAGTTTTTAAAGCATGGCTTATCACAGAACATTCCGGAGAGGCGCCACCAAGACGGCATACACCTATCTAGCTAAGGGATGGGACAATTTTCAGATGATATTTTTAGAGCCTTAGCAGCGCGAGGATGCAGTTAGGAGCGTGTTTTTGGGGGGACCTGAGCGGCCGAGGCGGCACCCACTCAGGTGTAGCGGCACATGTCCAGGAACGGATGCCTCAGGGTAACTAAGACGAGCCGAGGAGAAGGCTGGGCATCTACAACCCCTGGACACGAAGTGCCCAAAAAGCGAGTTGGTGTTATTCTGTGTTTGTTATGATTATTATTTGGTGTTATTTTCTGTAGAAAATAAACAAGCCTACGGCCTATAATTTTTCCACAAACAAAAACCTGTCTGTACTATTCTTTCGGGGGAATAGGGTAATAGGAATAAGAGGGACGGGGTGCCCCCACTACTCAGCCTATGCCCCAGGCCCCGTGCAGTACAAAGTACGGCACGATGGAGGGCCTGGGGGGTTAGGCGCAGGGTGGGGGAAACAGAACGGAGCGAAATACAAGGGGAGGGGCAGCCAAGCGGCGCCCCCACCCTCAGCGTTGCTAGGGAAACCCCACACGGATGGGGGAAAGGAGTGAGGAAAGCAACAGGGGGGCAGGAGGAAGTCCGCCCCCCCCCAGAGGGACAACAAAGGGCCAGGGGGGTATAAGTACCCCAAGGAAATGCAGGATGGGCACAACCAGGCAAGGAGCTCACCTCACTCGGGTAAGCTCCAAGGGCCTGGAAAAGGGGGAGAAGGAAACGTTTTGCCACCCAACCCACCCAGCAGAAAAAAGACAAGGAAAGGAGACAGAACAAGGAACAGGAACGCCGAGTACTTTCTTCGGTACACGGTGGAAGAAAGTCGTAGGCGGCGGCACGTGTCCAGGAACGGATGCCCCAGGGTAACTAAGACGAGCCGAGGAGAAGGCTGGGCATCTACAACCCCTGGACACGAAGTGCCCAAAAAGCGAGTTGGTGTTATTCTGTGTTTGTTATGATTATTATTTGGTGTTATTTTCTGTAGAAAATAAACAAGCCTACGGCCTATAATTTTTCCACAAACAAAAACCTGTCTGTACTATTTTTTCGGGGGAATAGGGTAATAGGAATAAGAGGGACGGGGTGCCCCCACTACTCAGCCTATGCCAGCCCACGGGCTGGATTAGCATTCTCGTGGTTCTCCCCTTCGGCTCACGCGTCTCGATGTAGATGCTGACGCTAGACCTGCCAATATCTCGGCCAGACTTCAGCAGAATGACTTCAGAGTTTTGCCGGATGAACTCCAGGTAGTCTTGAGGAGGAATCGCGCAGCACAGGCTCTGTGGGTGGCTCGGAAATAGGATATTTAATCAAACAGGATGGTAGATGGAGAGGAGCTCAACAGTTAGGCGGCACTTTCGTGTGTGCGCAACAGCACCCCCTCCCTGGCAGAGAAATTGAAGGAATCCCAGTTATTGCCCAGAGAAGTGTATGGCAATAGATTTTTAAGACAGAACTGCTATATTTGCCTTTCCATGGCGTCATAGACTACTCTATCTCATAGTACATATTGTTGAAGGAACCATGCCCTCTTTGTCTATACCCTCCCCCAGAGAGGATTGAGTATTCATTCAATCGGGCTGTGAGCTGATGAGGTGCGAGGGATTTTACTGGTCCTTGCCTCCAAAGGATAGAGAGTAGGGGGTTTTGTTGCGCGCAAGCTGAAATGGCGGCTCTGTTGTAGAGCTCCCACAGCCCGGAGCATGGGATGGCTATTACTTGCTCCTGATTACAACCCTGCTCGCAGCCACATAAAGAATTGGAGCTCCAAAATGGCGACCTGTTGAGGAAAGAGCAAACCGTACCGCTTGCGCCCCGGCAGGAGGCACCCTGACACATCAATTCCTCCCATAACGAGGACACCTGCAGCCTCTGTAAGCCATGCGGTGGATGCTAGATGTGCCATGCTCTCGTCTGTACTGTGTATGCAAATAATCCACATCCTGAAAAGTCACATAATTAAATGCAGCTCTGCAGGAAGTGGGCTGGGGTGGTAAACTCGCATTTTTCGTTGTTGGTGAGGACTCTTTAGACACCGACTGGATCCTTCCTACTATGCTTTTCACTTACTGGACTGCTGGGTTGCATTTGGGTCCTAGAATGCCCCCACTACATGCTTGGTTGGGCGGTGTCACTGCGGGTCCTCTAGAGCACTTGGCCCCTGCTGTATTGGGCTCTGACTCATGAATTCTCTAGTGGGGCCCTGTGGTAGGTGCGCTGTGTACTACCCACACTAACTTGTACAATATACCCTGGGAAGTGCTGGATGCCTCAGGAACCAAGTTGGCCTGTGATTACTGAAGGGGGTAGTGTTGTTGACTCTTTTCTCTACATTTATCTTGCACTACCACCTCTTACATTAGGGAGCTGAATCCTTGCACACTCCTACTGGGTCTTTATGCTTCCCAGTCAGATACTAGTGCTTGCATCGCCGGTCTCTGTCTCCGAAGTCTGTTGCCCCCTGAGATTGTTTGTGACGGTGGTCTGTGCCTCCTCACGGTGAGGGTGTCTGGAATAATCCAAAGACCAGAAATGACTAAGGGAGCTGGGAAAAAACAAAGCTCCATAAATATGTATGCCAAATCTACCCGAAGGGCCCCGGCTGCTACACCTAGCAACATGGCTACAGAGGAAACATTGGAACCAGCTGAACCTACTGAGACACATCGTATGATGGTCTGCATGCAGGAAGTCTTTTCTGCTATCCACAGTAAGCTGGATGATATCAATGGCACGATCAGCTCCATGTCGCGGCTCGAGAACGCGGATCTGTGCCTTGCGGAAGCAGAAAACAGAGTAGGAGTAGTGGCGGATGATGTCTCCTGGCCCTAAGCTGATGTAGCCGCCTTGACTAAACACGTTTGGTCTGTCACCAGGAAAAAACGACAAACTAGTTTCCAGATCACGTCGCAATAACATTCGGATAATTACATTATAACATTTCGGACATTAATTTTACTTTGATGGTTGTAGCTTGCTCCCTTCCTTAGATTTAGGGTTAGATAGGCGTTCATCCAACCCTTTGAAGTTCAATAAATACCCTTGAACTGTGACCATTCGTGTCTGTCTTCACTGTTTGATGCCATGCCTTCCTTAAATGTGGTGTCAGAGGTGGGATGTGACCCAATTGATACAAGTTGGGGAGCCCACCCCTACAAAAGGAGACCAACCGTGAAACCCCATACCTTATCAGGAGTGTTAGGACGATGGCAGATGAAATATAACTCTCCCAAGGAAAACCTTTCCCCTCTTCACCTTGAACCAAGACAATATAATCCTGCCCCCTTTTCCATCAATGGGGAAAGGTCTACTGAAAATTCAAGGGAACCCACTAAAGCCAACTCAGGTCAAGAAGTGGGAATCCAGTTCTCGCCCTTAACCTAACAAGCCATCCTACCCGCTGTCACGCTCCATGCCCCTGACCCCCTCAGGTATAACAGCCCCCTGGCAGCAGTGGGGCAAACGCCCTTCGCACTGGCCCCAAGGGCCTTAGAACTCCATCAGAAACATATGTGGCTCATTATCAGGAATAAAGCAATCCCAGTTTTGGACCTTAATCCAACATGGAGGCCTATTACACAGCTCAGTTCTTTAGAACCAAGCCATGCGGTCTAGTGTTTTGGGTGTGGCTGGGCCTGGAACTACTTGGCCTAGAACTACTTTACCTGGGCTATTTAAACCACACCCAAACAGCAGAACACGCTTCGCATTATTCTGCACTCCTGCAGCGTAACGCTCACCGTGTCCAGCTCCTGCTCATCTGCTTCTCCAGCGGCCCGATCCTGAAGCCCTAGATCCGGATTCCATTAATAACCTGGAATAACAAGAACAGCATTAGCAAGCAAGAACACTTACCGGTGAAGTAAACGGTGTTGAATCCATCCTGCGCTTCGCTTACCTCGCCCATCTCCGGAGTTGCCGCAACCTGCAAAGGTAAAGAAACACGGACAGCATTAATAACAGTTCTTACCTGGGAAAGCAGCGAGTCCTGGCAGCACCCTGCGCTTCTCTTACCTCGCCCATCTCCAGGTTTCACTGCAACCTGCAAGGGAGAAGGAACGAGGTTAGCATTAAGAAAGCACTTACCTGGGCAAGCAGCGCTTTGATCGCTCATCACTCCAGAACATCACTGCAAAGTGTACAAAGAAGGGAAGAGAACACAGGTTAGCAATTAACACCAATAAACAGCGCAGCGCTCTGCGCATCAATAACTCACTGCGGTCTTCGCCATCGGCGCGGCAACTCCGAGATCGCAACCATCCCTGTGAAAACAAAAAGAGACATTGGGGGTCATTACAACCTGGCGGTAAGGGATACCGGGCACCGGTAAGGTGACCGGTGCCGGTAATCCCTTACCGCCCCATTCCAAGGTACCTTGGTGGGGACCGTAAGGAACGTGTGGTCTGACCACATGTCCCTTAGGGGTCCCGCTAAGGGACCAGGGCGCTAATAACAGGCTTGCAAGTCGCGGGCCCATTATTAGCCCCCGCCCCATTCCCATTTAGCCCTATGGGGGCTCAAATATGAATGGGGAATGGTTTGGTCATATCCAGTCTGGACCTGACATAAGGTCACACGGACCAGTGAAGCAACTAGGTCCACGGAACGCCCGCACCAACAATGCGCCCCTGCACAGATACGTAGGACAGAGAGTTCAACGCTCAAAAACCTAAGGTGAGCAATAACCCCAAGGGAGGGGATTTGGACCAGAGGGAGGTGGGAGTCCACCCATCACAGAACCAGTATCTTAACCCTCCATTCTCCTGTTATAGGCACTACCCAACGTCTGGCACATAACCAAGCGCAGAGGGGTCCGGGATAGCGCTTAGACCTCCATCCAGTATCGTGTGGCGCCCCTGTGGATACCAGGTGAGCGTAACAGAACGCGCAGCCTCAATTAAAACATCCACCTGGGCATCCTGGAAACATCAGAGACAGACCAACTAGCCCAGTTACTGGGAGAATTATGGGCCGAGGTGAACTCCGCCCGGCAAGAAACTAACGCCCTTAGGAGGGAGTTGATTGTCACCTATGAATTAGCCAGACAATTGCTCCAAACACAGGCTGGGCAAGCTCCGTTGCCAGGAAGAATTCCGTCGGTTCCAACCACATCCATCAATCCAGTGCAGGTGGTTTTCCCTGAGGCAGTTCCTTTGGCTCCACCGGAATTTTTTACGGGGGGGGGGCCCAAGAAAATATGCAGTAATCATGAACCAGTGCCGACTCCATTTTCTTTGTATACCCGGAGCCTTTCCCAATGATCAGTCGCGGGTTGCCTTTGTTCTGTCATATCTGAGTGACAGTGCCGCGGATTGGTTCATACAGTTAGTAAGCCAGGATGACCCACTCCTGCGGGATTTCAGGGGGTTTCAACAGGAGATGGAGAAGCTGTTCGCTCGACATACCCAGGGCCAAGCTCTGGATAACGAACTTCTGTCCCTCCGCCAAGGCAACCAAGATTTGTTAACATATATCCCCACATTTAACAGACTTGTCATTGAAACTGGGTGGCCTGAGGAGAAACGAACAACGTTATTCCATCAAGGATTACGGGGGAATTGAAAGACGTCCTAGTTGGGATGGTAAACCCACCAAAAGACTGCAGAGTTCATCAACCTAGTGGTGCAGCTAGACCACAGGCTGCAAGATCGAAGGACAGATTGAGCCAGAACGGAGAATCGGACTGTGTATGTACGCTCAAAGGAGAACATTCCGCGTTCATCAGAAAACACTTCGGAACCCATGCAAATTGGGGGGGGGGTACGGAGCCCATTAACCAAGGCCGAAAGAGACAAAAGTAGACAACAGCAATTATGTCTGTACTGCGGGAAATCAGGTCACTTCCTCAGAGAATGTCCCGTAAAACACCCTAGGAGAACAGTTGGAGCTACAGAGAAAGAAGGAGGAGATCAAGAGTCGGAAAACTTTCAGGCCCGGCAAGCGTAGGGGTAAAGAGCCACAGACCTCATACCTTGCCCTGCCTGTGATTTTGATCAGTTACCAACAACCGTCTCGGATGCATGCTGTGGAGGCATACATAGACAGTGCAGCCGTTGGTAACTACATAGACCAAGGCCTGGCAACACGGATGGGTTTTCCCTCTGTCAGAAAACGACAACTGAGAAGGTCACCACTGTCGACGGCACACAGATAGCTTCTGGTCCTGTAACTCAACGCACAGCAGAATTGACCTTTCTGTGCCAAGACGGACATCGGGAAGCCATTGCTTTCGACCTTATCAAGGTCCCTCAGTTCCGGGTGATTCTAGGGATGC
The DNA here is from genome assembly GCF_040938575.1 of Ambystoma mexicanum. NCBI lineage: Eukaryota > Metazoa > Chordata > Amphibia > Caudata > Ambystomatidae > Ambystoma > Ambystoma mexicanum. Next base: position 688,108,547 of record NC_090939.1, read on the forward strand.
CGTGGTTGGTGGCTCACAATCCTAACATCGACTGGCAAGCCAAAAAATGTGCCTTCTCCAATGAGTGTGCTCATGCGTGCTACCAAGTGGAAATGCCATTGTTTGACCCAGAGATACCTGTCCAAGATAAAGAGGCATTGGTACTAAGTGTAACAAGTACACTATCAAACGAATACCACGATTTCCCTGACGTTTTCCAAAAAGAACAGGCTAATACCTTACTCTATCACATGCCATATGACTGTCAGATCGACCTCGTACCTAGTGCACAAATCCTATCTAGTCGAATTTATGCACTCACCGAACCTGAAAATCTCCACTTGAAATCATATCTGGACCAATACCTGGCAAACGGTTTTATCCACCCGTCCAAATCCCCGGCAGGCTCGCCCCTATTCTTCGTACCCAAGAAGGAGGGGGATTTGAGAACGTGCATCGACTACTGTGCCCTAAACCAGGTAACAGTTAAAAACCGTTATCCTCTACCCCTTATCCTAGAACTGCTGGACCAAGTCAAGGAAGCCCAAATTTACACCAATTTGGAACTCGTGGGCATACCATCTTGTGCGTGTAAAGAAAGGAGACGAATGGAAGACCGCCTTTCGTACTAAGTATGGGCTGTACGAATATCAGGTGATGCCCTTTGGGCTTTGCAATGCTCCCGCTGCGTTCCAGTACTTCATGAACGATGTACTACGGGAATTGATCGACGTATGTGCCCTAGTTTACATCGACGACATCTTGGTGTACTCCTCTTCTAAACAGGACCATGTCAAGCACTTTCACTCCGTCCTTGCAAAGCTCTGACAGCACCAGCTGTGCGCCAAACTTGAAAAATGCTCCTTCCATGTCACCGAAGTCGAGTTCCTTGGTTTTGTCCTCACTCCCAGAGGCGTCCGGATGGATATGCACAAAGTACACGCCATCCTTAGCTGGCCATCACCGTCTTCAGTCAAAGGTGTCCAAAGTATGCTAGGCTTTGCAAACTTTTATCGCCGATTTATCCCGGGTTTCTCCCAGATTGTGCACCCGATCACTTCTTTATTACGAAAAAACAACAAACTGTTCCAATGGACAGAAGAGGCGGAAAAGGCCTTCCAGGAACTCAAGAAAAGATTTACCTCAGCCCCGGTGCTACGACACCCCCGCCCAGATCTCCCATGTGTAGTGGAAACAGATGCCACCAGCATGGCAATGGGGGCTGTTCTTTCCCAAATGGATCCCGAAACAGGCCAGTTACATCCTGTGGCCTTTTGGTCACGAAAATTTACTACACCTGAACTTAACTATGCAATAACAGACAAGGAACTCCTAGCGATCAAGGCAGTCTTTAAGGCTTGGCGGCATTACCTCCTAGGCGCCAGACATACCATCACAGTAATCACCGACCATCGCAACCTGCAATACCTCAAGACGGCAAAGGCTCAATCATCCCGTCAACTCCGATGGGCTTTATTCATCGCAGAATATGATTACATAATCACGTACCGACCTGGAGTCCAGAATGGAAAAGCTGATGCCCTATCCCGAATGGGTATTGATGAGAACGCATATTTTCCAGCATGGGGTTTAGCATGGATTCACATGCTCATGAATATTCCCCGTCGTCAGGCCGGGAATCCTCAGTATAGAAAACAATCAATATCGGTTTCGTTTCTGATCTCTCTTTCATACTGCCCCCAGCCAATGACTGCCCTCTCCCTAAGCCCGGCCTCCGGCAGCCATCCTCAGATTTTTACCGCACGTTCAAGTGTTGGGAGTCCTCGTGCTGTAGCTCTCGAGCTTTTGCTGCGTTTTTGCGCTTTTTCAGGAGATTTTTCTCATTTTTCGGTTAAATAGAGCCTCAAGCTCCACCGTTTCTACATCCGATCAACGGGGATCCGTTTCGGAGTTTTCTACGCCCCTCAAGGGTGAAGATTTTGTCGAGTTACGCTTTTGGAGGATTCCAGAAGTTCCGAGGCCTACCCCGGACATGGCCCAGGAGAAAGGGAGCTCGACACCCGGGAAGCTGTTCAGGACCTGCCCTGGATGCCAGCTTCTAATGTTTTCAAGGAAGACAAGCATTCCTTATGCCTCTACTGTCTCCATGAGAACAAGACGCACAAGGAGAAGGACTGTGCGTTTTGTGGGAACATGTCAGAGCGGGACCTCCGTCTCGCCAACTGGCTGGAAGGGAAGAGCCCGTCAGGCGAGAAGAAGAAAAAGAAGTCAGAGCGGTCTTCTAAGTCCTGTGAGGGTGCCCCGGCGACGGGGGCCCAACAAAAGGCTAAGAACCGCGAGTCCGCGGGCACCGGGAGCGCCGAACGGTCGGGCTCCTTGGCTGCCAGGCAGGGCGCATCCTCCCCGGCGCCATCAACCACGAGCCAACGCTCTGGCTCGGGTAAGAGGAAGTCCGAGAACCTGGCGAAGCTTCTGGAGAGGCCTCGGTCGATCTCGAAGATTCCGGCAGAGGGGGAGCGAGGCTCGGACCCTCCCCCCAAGGTGAAGGCCCCAGGCGTCCAGAAGGTGACGATGGCCTTAATTCACCCTGCTAAGACCTCGATTGAGGATGTCGCCGCGGCCCTGGCTCAGCCTGTGGAGGCTACACCAGTGGAGGCGCCCTCAGGACCCAGAGCCTCCCTGCCACCACGGAGGGAGTTGTCTTTCAGGCCCATTGAGAAGACCCCCACGAAGTCCTCGTTGGAAAAGGTGGGGGAGGGGCTGGTGGCCATCGTGGATACAGACACGACCTCTGAAGAAGAGCTCATCGAAGTCGTGGAAGAGGCCCAGCCCACCAGGAGGGATCCCGACGAGGGTGACGACGAGAGCGACGGTGTCGCCGATAAGGCTCCTCAAGAGCCCTCGCGCCCGTCGTTTCCGGCGCCGCAGGACACCTCGGCGGCCATTTTGTCAGCTATTCAGTCCTTATGCTCGGAGATAAGGACAAGGTTGCCCCTTCCCCCGACGGAGGTACCTGAGCCAGACCTGACGGGGGAACCGGAGCCAGGACCTTCGGAGAGTCCACCGCATAAGAGGAGGAGGACGCATCCTACGCCACCTCTCCCACCTCTGCGGCCTGCTCTGCCTTCCCCCCGGTCTACTACCCGCGGGGATGATACAGGTACAGATGACAACGGAGGCGACGACGGAACGTGTCCCCCGTCTCCCCCTGCTCGGGCGTCCCCGCCCGACGAGATTGGATCCTTTCATGCCATGATTTCCAGGGCATCCGAGCTTTTCCAGCTCTGCCCAGAAGAAAAGAAGAAAGAAGGGTTCCTATACCAACGGCGCGAGGATAAAAGGAAGACGGTCCTTGCCGTACCGCTTCTTGATGACATCTGGGATGAGGGGCTCGCCCTCCTCAAGAACCCTGCCATAGCGCCGGCAAAGAGGGACCGGTACGAGAAGAAGTACTGGGTCCCCGACGCTGCCCCCTTGTGCCTTCGGGCACAACCTACCCCGGATTTGGTCTTCTCAGCGGCGGCAAAGAAAGCTAGGGGGGCATCGGCCTCAACATCAACTTGCCCGCCGGACGGCGAGGGCAGGAATTTGGACACGATGGGACGACGGATCATCTCATCCGCAGCGACGACTATCAAGGCGGCCAACGCCCTGGCTATGGTAGCCCGCTACGACAGGGAGTTGTGGTTCAAAATCGCCCCTCTGTTAGACTTCCTTCCGGACGCCAAGAGGGCTGAGGCCCTTGAAATCCTACAGGAGGGGGAGATTGCTTCGGACCACGCCATCACGGTGGCAACGGACATCGCCGACACCGGTTTCCGTCAGTTGGGCAATGGCGTTTGCTTAAGACGACGAGGATGGCTCAAGGCCACGGATTTCCGCCAGGACGTACAAACCAAGGTTTTGGACATGCCCTTCGACGGGAACAACCTGTTTGGGAAGGCGGTTGATGAGTCCCTTCAGGCCATCAAGACAGACACAGAGACTGCCCGGGCACTGGGAGTGCTCCAACAACGACGGCCGTCCTTTCGGACCTCTGGAGGCAGGCAAGGTGCCTCCAAGGGATCCGGCAGTGGCTCCTCCACTTACCGCCAAGCGGCAAGATCTTCGTCCCAGGATGCCTGCAGGGGACGCGGCAAGTCAGGTGGTGCCCGTCGTCGTCGACAAGGAGGTCAAGGAGGCAAGGCGGCCTCCAAACAAGATTGAACCGGCCGTGGGGTCGGGCCCCCGCCGAAGCACCCCGGTGGGAGGCCGGCTGGTGAGGTTTGTCAGCGTGTGGGAGTCCATCTCCACTGACCGTTGGGTGCTGGACGCCCTGGCCCAAGGGCACGCTCTCGAGTTTCAGAAGAAGTGCCCTCGCGTTCCACCCGTGGCCAGGAAGGAAAATCACGTCCCTCAACTACTGTTGGAAGTAAGGGCGATGCTCAAGAAGGGTGCCATCGAGCTCGTCCCAAAGAGGCTTCGGGGCTCTGGAGTTTACTCAAGGTACTTCCTCGTAAAAAAGAAGAAAGGAGGATGGCGCCCCATCCTGGACCTACGACGACTGAACAAGTACATCAAGGCACAGAAGTTCCGTATGGTTACCCTCCAGCATGTGCTGGGACAGCTGGAGGAGGGCGGTTTCCTGTCGTCGCTGGACTTGGAGGATGCATACTTCCACATCCCCATTCTAAAAAGACACCGAAAGTTCCTCAGGTTCGTGGTCCAAGGGCGGCACTACCAGTTCAAGGCCCTCCCGTTCGGATTGAAGTCGGCACCCAGGGTGTTCACCAAGTGCCTCGCACCGGTGGCGGCACGGCTGCGCCTACAGGGGATCCACGTCTACCCCTACCTGGACGACTGGCTCATCCGGGCAAGGACAAGGGAGCTCGCCGTGGAGCACACTGCGAAGACCGTCCAGCTGCTCACAGACCTGGGATTCTCCATCAACTTTCCAAAATCCCACCTGGTTCCGTCGCAAGTCCCCCTGTTTCTGGGAGCCAAGCTCGAAACAGTGGCGCGGCTGGCCTCGCCGTCGGAGGAAAGGACCAGGACCATTCTGAGCAAGGTGCAGCGTCTGCTGGCCACGGACATGGCCAGGGTAAGATCTATCAAGTCCCTCCTCGGGATGATGTCCTCCTGCATTTATCTGGTGCGCCTTTGCAGGCTTCGGATGAGACCCTTACAGGAGTTCCTCGACGCCCGCTGGATCCAGTCGACGGGCAGCTTCGAGGACAGGATCCCTCTCAACGAGACGTTCCGTCAGGCGATCCGGTAGTGGAGTACCCGCGCCCATCTGTCGGCAGGCACAGACTTTCAGACCCCAGCTCACCAGGTGACGGTGGTGACGGTGTTGACGGACGCCTCCCTGGAAGGTTGGGGAGCACACTCCAGAGATCTTCACGCGAGAGGCCTTTGGCTCCCGGAGAAGTCTCTCCACATCAACATCTTGGAGCTCCGTGCGGTGTTCTGGGCCCTCAGGTCCTTTCTTCCGTCCCTCAAGGGCAAGGTGGTGAGGATCTTCACCGACAACACCACCATGAGGTTCTACATCTGGAAGCAGGGCGGAACCAGGTCCCCGGCCCTATCCAAGGAAGCCCAGGATCTGTGGCATTGGGCCGTCGCCCAAGGGATGTTTCTGGTGCCTCTTCATCTGGCAGGAATACAAAACACGATCGCCGACTCACTCAGCAGGGAGCTGCGCTCGTGCCACGAGTGGAAACTATGCCGGGATCAAGTGGATCGACTCTTCCGACGGTGGAGCGAACCCCAAATCGATCTCTTCACGACGGCGACAAATTCCAAGTGTCGGAGGTTCGCCAGCAGGTTCCCCCAGCCGAGGAGCATGGGCGATGCTTTCTCGTTCCCCTGGGACGGCCTATTTCTTTATGCGTTCCCTCGGCTGCCGTTGCTGCTCCGGCTCATCAACTAGCTCAAGAGGTCCCGTTGTAGGATGATCCTCGTCACACCGGCGTGGCCGAGGCAGATCTGGTTCCTGGACCTTCTGGACTTGTCAACGTCCCCACCAGTCAAGCTGCCGACGGACACAGACCTTCTCTCCAGAGAAGGAGGCGCCATTCTTCACCACAACCCGGAGTCGCTGAACTTGCAGGCCTGGCTCCTGCAGCACTAGAGTTTGTAGGGTACGACATCCCGGCCGACTGCAGAGAGGTTCTTGCAAAGGCCAGGGCGTCCTCAACTCTCAAGTGCTACGGACATAAATGGAAGAAGTTCTCTGTCTGGTGCCATGCACAGAAGATTAACCCTCTGCGGATTACGGCCCCTCAAGTACTGCCGTACCTACTGTCGCTGGACAAAGCTGGACTGGCTCACGCCTCCATCAAAATACATCTGGCTGCAATCTCCTGATATACCAGGACGACGGGACGGGCGTCCTTGTGGTCTCATCGCCTGGTGAAAGAATTCATGAAGGGACTATTCCGATCATTCCCGCCGGTGAAGGCTCCTGCCCCGGCGTGGGAGCTTAATGTGGTGCTGACCAAGCTCATGGGGGCCCCATTCGAGCCTATGCATTCGGCGCCTTTGAAGTTCCTGTCGTGGAAGACAGCTTTCCTCGTGGCCATCACCTCCGCCTCCAAACTTGACTTTTAATGACACGAGGGTGGTGCTGAGGACACACCCATCCTTTATGCCCAAGGTGCCGTCGGACTTCCACCTCAACGAGCCCTTGGTGTTGCCAGTTTTCTTCCCATCGCCTTCGTCACCGGCTGATAGGACTTTGCACTCGCTGGATGTAGCTAGAGCGCTGAAGTTCTATGTGGACCGCACGAAGAGTTTTCGGAAGACGTCACAACTGTTTGTGAACTTTGGGACGGTGAATGAAGGGAAGGCTCTCTCGAAGACTTCAATTTCCAGATGGCTCTCCGGCTGCATCATGCACTGTCACCGGTTGGCAAACTGACAGCTGCCCGGCCGTCCGAGAGCCCATTCGACCAGAGCGATTGCTGCTACCACGGCATTCCTGTCGGGTGTGCCCCTGCTGGACATCTGTAGGGCTGCGACGTGGAGGTCGACGCACACCTTCACAAGATTCTACTGCGTCGATCGGGACTCCAGGGAGGAGTCCAGGGTCGGCCAAGCAGTGCTGCGCAACCTGTTCGCCTGAGGTGAGCCTGATGAGGAGGTAAGAGTTGCTTAATGTTGAGTTTTGTATTGCTTAATGTTGAGCCTGTTGCCACCTCCCGTGGTTGTGCATGTGTGTACTCCTATGTATTCTCTTATTCATGAGCATGTGAATCCATGCCAGACCCCATGCTGGAGAAGGAACAAGTTACTTACCTGTAACTGTTGTTCTCCAGCATGGGTCTGGCATGGATTCACATGCGAACCCTCCCGCCTACCCCTCTGCGGCTCTTCACTTGGTCATACTGCCACTTTACGTGCTACCAAATCTGAGGATGGCTGGCGGAAACGGGGCTTAGAGAGAGGGCAGTATGACCCAGAGACCAGTGATTGGTTACTACTAAGTTGGACAGATCAGAAACGAAACTGATACTGATTTATTTCTATACCGAGGATTCCCAGCCTGACGACGGGGAATATTCATGAGCATGTGAATCCATGCCAGACCCATGCTGGAGAACAACAGTTACAGGTAAGTAACTTGTTCCTTCAACCCCAGACTCGGTGGCTATTATTCCAGGTGACAAACTACTAGGACTTACAGCAACGTTATCTCTGGACGAACTCCAAAAGGAAATTCGGCTACTAATGAACACCGAGGCTCTACAAGACTGGACCACTCAAGGTGAACATTACACAACAAAGAACCAACTCCTGTATTTCAGAGGGCGTTTATATCTACCGAATAAGGCACTCCAATAACAAGTCATTTCTGGTTATCATGACCCCCTGATAGAAGGACATCTGCGAATTGCCAAGACCCTAGCCAAGGTGAAAAGAAATTATTGGTGGCCGACCTGGCGAAAGGACATTACGCAGTTTATCCTGTCATGTGGCATTTGTGCACAGAATAAATCCCTGAAACAAAGACCTGTGGGCCTTCTTCAACCCCTGGAAATTCCAACTGCACCTTGGCACACACTCTCCCTCGGTTTCCTCACAGATCTGCCTCCCTGTCAAGGGTTCAACTCTATCCTAGTGGTTGTTGACCTATTCTCTAAAATGGCCCATTTCATTCCGCTTAAGGGTCTACCAAACGCATCCAGTCTGGCAAACGTGTTTTAGAGCAAATTGTATGATTACATGGTTTCCCCTCCATCCTGATTTCTGATTGAGGGATTCGCTTTGTGTCTAACTTCTGGAGGAAGAGTTATGCAATTGCCCAAATCGATATTCGTCTGTCCACTAGTCACCATCCCCAAACTGATGGCCAAACGGAGCGGATGAATCAGACACTAGAGCAATACCTACGGTGCATGTTACATCAAGTGGAAGAAAGCTGGAAGGATGTGCTGTGGATAGCCGAATATGCCTACAACAACTCGCTACACACCAGTACCGGACAGAGTCCATTCTATACCGTATATGGAAGACACCCACGTACTTCCGATTAGATACCCCTATGGCCTTGGAAATGCCCGTGGAGAAGACTTTACATACGACCATCTCCCAAGCCTTCAAAAAGTCAGCAGAACACTTGATCCAAGTCAAAGAAAGACAGAAAAGATTCTCTGATCAACACCGAAGAAAAGCCCCAGACTACCAAGTCGGAGATGAAGTCTGGTTGGGATCTCGGCACGTGTCCATAAGAGGAACTCGAACATTTCGTCCCAGATATCTAGGGCCCTATACCATCAAGGCTATTATAAATCCTGTGGCAGTAAAACTAGCTTTACCACCAAAAATGCAGATCCATCCCGTATTCCATGTGTCACTCTTAAAACCTGTTCAGCCTGGAACTCAGGTCAAAACACCACCAAATCCGGTACTGGTTAACAGGGAACCCGAATTTGAAGTCAAGGACATCCTAGATTCTAAACTCACCAGGTCCAAGTTATATTACTTAGTGGACTGGAAGGGATAAGGCCCTCAGGACAGGACATGGGAGTCTAGCGAGCACGTCCATGCACCACGCCTGGTTAGATGATTTCATTGGAACCATCCGACCAAACCAGGGCCAGACGGAGGAAATACCTTGAGAGGGACCCTGGGTGGGGGGGTGCTGTCACGCTCCATGCCCCTGACCCCCTCAGGTATAACAGCCCCCTGGCAGCAGTGGGGCTAAATCCCTTCACATTGGCCCCAAGGGCCTTAAAACTCCATCGGAAACATACATGGAGTCAGTCCTGGCACCTTTGGCGCCAGGCTCATTATCAGGAATAAAGCAATACCAGTTTTGGACCTTAATCCAACATGGAGGCCTATTACACAGCTCAGTACTTTAGAACCAAACCATGCAGTCTAGTGTTTTGGGTGTGGCTGGGCCTGGAACTACTTGGCCTGGAACTACTTTACCTGGGCTATTTAAACCACACTCAAACATCAGAACACGCTTTGCATTATTCTGCACTCCTGCAGCGTAACGCTCACCGTGTCCAGCTCCTGCTTATCTGCTTCTCCAGCGGCCCGTTCCTGAAGCCCTAGATCCGGATTCCATTAATAACCTGGAAGAACAAGAACAGCATTAGCGAGCTAGAACACTTAAATGTGAAGTAACCGGTCTTGAATCCATCCTGCGCTTCGCTTACCTCGCCTATCTCCGGAGTTGCCGCAACCTGCAAAGGTAAACAAACAAGGACAGCATTCATAACAATTCTTACCTGGGCAAGCAGCGAGCCCTGGCAGCACCCTGCACTTCTCTTACCTCGCCCATCTCCGAGTTTCACCGCAACCTGCAAGGGAGAAGGAACAAGGTCATCATTAACAAAGCACTTACCTGGGCAAGCAGCTTGCTGTAATCGATCGCTCATCACTCCGGAACATCACTGCAACCTGTACAAAGAAGGGAAGAGAACACAGGTTAGCAATTAACACCAATAAACAGCGCAGCGGTCCGCGTATCATTAACTCATTGTGGTCTTCTCCTTCGGCGCGGCAACTCCGAGATCGCAACCATCCCTGTGAAAACAAAAAGAGACATTGTTAGGGAACAGCGTAGTGGAGCAAGACGCCGAGAAGACAGAGAAAACGGAGGGAAAGAAAAAGACATTATAACTCACCTGGAAGACAGCAAGCAGAGTCGGAGTCATAGTCGGTCTGGACCCGACATAAGGGCACACGGACCAATGAAGCAACTAGGTCCACGGAACGCCTGCTCCAACCACGCGCCCCTGCACAGAGACGCAGGACGGAGAGTTCAACGCAAAAAACCTAAGGTGAGCAATAACCCCAAGGGAGGGGATTTGGACCAGAGGGAGTCCACAGAACCAGTATCTTAACCCTCCATTCTCCTGTTATAGGCGCCACCCAACATCTGGCACATAACCAAGCAGAGAGGGGTCTGTGATAGCGCTTAGACCTCCACCCTGTATCGTGTGGCGCCCCCGTGGATACCAGGTGAGCGTAACACCTGTTAAGGGAAAAGTGGAAAGTAACATATACCAACCTTTTTTTCCCTCATCCCTGTCAACATTGACTCTGTCATGTACCTCATGCCCCTAGGTGAACCCAGACAGAAGAGGAGATTTAGAGTATTGTCCCTTTTGGCTAACAGAGAGGAATTAAAACTTGCCCTGTTAAATCTGTCGTACAATCTGATACAGGTTAAGAGAGGTGATCTGGTAGGATTTCTTGTTTATGAGACCTTGTTCCAATTAGGGTGTCAGAGAAGACTTGGGGAAAACACAGAGAGACCAACAGACCCAACAGGGGTCCAAGATATCTTTTTATGTGACTCAAAACCAGAGACCAAGATAGTCCCTCACTCTGGGTCGCAGCTAACTGAGTCAAGACCCATAGGAAGATCTTCAGATACATTTTCATACCCAGAGGTCCCTCGTTCCCTAAGATCTAGAAACTTTGACACCCCTTACTTGAATTCAGATTTATTTTTTCACCCTTTTGAAAAAGGCAAAGTAAAAGACAACTTTATCTGTGAAGATGTTTTATCTCCCATACCTTCCACTATCATGAAATATGGGTTACGTTTATCGGGAGACAAAGGAACATGCTCTCCAGGGCCAGGTACGGTAAGCCCAAAAGTTTCCGGGCCTCCTACCCTAGGGACTCCCTTCAGTGAGTTATTGAAAACCAGTGGCGATCAGAAGGGAGGAATAGTTGATCTGTCAAAATTTCCCTTGCAAACTGAACCCCTAGAAAACCCCAATGAGACACTATCCCCTTTGATTAAGTCGACTAACATTCTTTTTACCCCACCATCATCTAAGGATGAGAAATGCTAATCTTGCAAAGGCAAAGTTTGGTCATCCCACAAAAAAATGCCCCTTGAATCAGATGACCTTATTCAATCAAGACTGTATGCTGGATTATGTCGACCAATATTCTGGTTGTTCCACATAAGTTACACCATAAACACCTGTTAGGAAGAATTCTCATTTATGGCTAATTTCCCTCACCTAGTGAGACCCCTAGCAGCTTTGCTGGACTTCTGGAGTTTATTTTTTTCCACTTGGTAAGAGTGTGAGCTTTTCCCCAACTCCTACCTGTGTTTTGCCATGTGTATTTCTCTGTTTTGGTGATTGTGGACTCTGAAGTACACCACTTCAGTAGCCCCCTTCTTTTGTGTGTCACACAGCACCTTCCGTGCTGTGGCATAGGATTATCTTTGAGACTTCCCCCGACTCCATTTCTGAGGCTGAGTACAGTCCCCCAGAAAAGGGTAAAGTTGCCATTAACTTTACTTAGTCAATCTACCACAGATCCAGTACACCCCATCTTCCATGGAGTACTGGAAAGGGTTCATTTGTATCCCTTTTTATCTGTACCTCCTAGAGCATTGTTTCGCTCTTTTAACATTTTGACTTGGCTGGTGGCAGTGGTATCTACCCTAACCTTTCTACCGCGATTATATTAGATAAATGTGGTATTGTTGGTATTAGCCTCGAACATAAACCCGCTTGACCAAATTGTCTTTCTTTTGGCTCTGGTTGGGTTTATTCGCCATTTCTTTTTGTTAAAGTCCTTCTTTTGTTTTACTTTGCACGGCAAACTAGGTTTGCCTTCTTTGTTCACCGTCTTTTGGCGGGCTTCTGCTCAGAAGCCCTCCACCAGGCGCCTGGGTGTCTAGGTGGGCTGAATGTGAGGGAGGGGTGTAGTCACCCCCTGCACAGCGTATCCTAGGAAACCCAAGTCGCACTTTGCCATGATTGGCTGAGGTGGTTGTCCAGGCTGGACAACCCCCCTGCTGGGTGATTGACAGCCAGGCTGTGTGAATGGGGGTTTTGCGCATAAAAGGCAGGTCTCTTGGGCTAGAAGTCAGAGAATCGCCACTGGAACTACAAGGAACCGAAGAGAAGCGGAGAGAACGACGACTGCTGCAACTACCCCGTCCCGGGGAAGCCCTGCTGCAGTCCTGAGCTATCTACCCTTCGACGACAAAGAGAAGATCCAGTCCAGAGTCTTCTTCCCTTGAGCCTGGTGGGGATAACCAGCTCATCTTCCACAGCCAGAGGATCCTCTTCCTTGGTCGAAATCGCTGCACACTGCTGTAGTGGTCCGGTTAGCCATTTGAAGAGCCTCTCCTGTTTTTAAGGAGTGCACCTTTTATTCATTGTCGCTGCTGCCGGCTTCATCCCTGTGTGGTGCAAACCCCCTTCAGACATCCTCCTTCACAACGAAGCTCCAGGAATCGTGGGTCTGCGGGAAACCAACAGGAACAACTGCCAGGGCACCAGCTGCACCATTGGAATAAGGTACTGTGTTCTGCTTGAGGGAACTGGGTGAACCCCTTTTCTTCATCTCCAAGGCTTGCCCTTGTCTTCCCTCCTTCTTATAACCTTTGCTTCCAAACATTGACAATATCGAAGTACTCTTGGCTACGTTGAATCGTGAACTGTCTGACTGTGTGATCTTCGGCAACAGGCCCCTGGTGTCACTTGACCCTGGCTCCGGCCCTTTGACTCTTGAACTCCTGTCTCTGAGTGTTTCTCGATTCTGTCTGCCTAACCAAAATATTGCCTGTCATTTTTACCTCCAACTCCCTCTGGGTATCTCAGGTGCTAAGTGTGTTTCTGCCCCGGTAGCATTTCATGTCATGGATGCGCGTTTAATTAGTAGACCGAACTGTCAAAAAGTGATCGCAATCGTATTCGTGGTAACGTGTTTTGTTCGTAACACCGGTTCATCCAAACACAGGGTACTTACCTTGAGACATACTGTACAAAGTGAATTGGTTAGTTGTAGTATATTTGACGTGTGGTTTGTGTTTAAGTTTAATAAAAATGTTGTGTTTATAATGAATGGTTTAAAAATAAATGTACTTACATTTTTCTAACGGAAACCTTGAGTCAGTGTTTGTCACAGTAATTGTGGTCCCTTTGTGTAATCTCTGCTACTGCTCATATACTCTTGAGATAAACCTGGCTGCTCCGCCACTGCTACCACTCTGACATAGTAGTAAAGGCTTGTACCAAAGGTAAAACTTGTATTGCCACCTGTAGTCTTAATTGTGTGTAGTGGTCCCTAAGGGCACTGCACAGGACTCTGCCGAACACCACCCTTGTCTAATCAGCATGGGGAAAGGTATGTGAGAAACCTGAGGGTGTCTCACTGTCTGAACCCAGGGGATCTCTTGCACAGTTGGCCAGGGCACGACCTGTGCCCTTGGAGCCAGACCCTGGGGGGTGGACATGTGTGGTAGGATCACCTGGGTGAGGGGTCCTCGAGTAATGAGGGTGAGACATCTGATGGCAAGATGCAGTATTCCCCCCTGTCCGACACTTCCTCCACCTTTATAGGTTGTTATGAATCCTGTCCCGTTGCCCCCTCCCCAATTCCAACAGGTACCAACATTAAAGGGAGGCATAGGAGAAGAAATATATCCCTATCCGACATCCCCTCAGTCACTTTGGGACATTGGGCCTCATTACACGGTAGGCGGTAAGGGTTTACCGATACCGGTATTTTACCAGTACCGGTAAATCCTTACCGCCTTACTACGAGGTCCCTTTGCGGGTTGGGGAATTTAACGCCTGCTTTTTGCAGGCGTTAAAAAATCAACATGCAAAGGGACCAGGGAGCTAATTACGGTACCGCAATTTGCGGTACCGTAATTAGCGCCTTCCCCATTCCCATAGAGCCCTATGGGGCAAAAATGGGAATGGGGAAGGGCAATGGTGGAAGGGGGAATTACCGCCCCGCCAACCTTGGAATAGGGCGGTAATTCCCCTTTCCACCAAGGCGGTGCCGGTATTTTACCGGCATGAACCACGGCGCTAATATCGCCATGGTTCACCGCCATCCGTGTAATGAGGCCCATTGTCATCTAAAACCCATTTACCTACTGTTAGGAAAGATTTCATATGTGTATGTAATTTTCCCTCCATGTGTCAACCCCCAAACATTTTGCTGCTGTTTAGACACCACTGACTGACTTTGCCAGAGAAGCACAGCCTTCAGCTGTACTCCTCTGGGCTTTCGCTCACTTTTTATGGGGAAACTGACATGCCCTTAAGACAGTCAGTATTGGGAGACTTTGTTTCCCTTAGTCCTTTCCTCATGTTGCAACTTTTGTGCAACATGTAACAAGTGTGCAATGTATCTTACCATACAGCACACTTGGGTCTATAGTCATTTCCAAAGGCCCTAGACACTCTCGCTGGACTTTTTATGAACTGGGCAGATGTGTCAGAGACAGGACTGGTGGCAGCTATCGTTTCGCATAATTTTTTAACCCTTTCCTGCCATGTTAACATGAATAGGTGGCCTTGCTCCAAAATGGCCATGCCACGAGGTTCTTTGTCCTGTCATTTGGATATCTTGCCCCTTCACCTTCCCCAGGTCGAGTCGACCCGGGCCAGCCCTTATTTGGTCATGCATTTTCCTGCGAATTCCAATGCTTTCGCCGGCTTCTGCATGCCTTGTGTGTGCGCCTCCAGGATGTGGGCTGGGATGTCTGGTCCCAATACACATCCTGGGTGCCAGAGAGTCTGGAGTGTCCTGAATGCCTGAGACCACCGTGGTCTGTGATTGGTCCACGTAGCGAGGCATTTTATCTTTGGATAAGAGGAGGCTGGAAACATCACTACCATGTCGATCTCCTGAGTTCTCAATGAACAAAGGATAGGATCCAATTATCCTGCAACTACGAAGCTGAGTTGAGGAACCGCTGGTGACCCGCTGGAAGGTTTGGCACCCTGAGCCTGCAGTCGTCCCGTGGTACCCCTCTGCATCTGGTCGTCCTAGAAGGTCTGTGAAGACGCTTCGACCCATTGGAATAGTGGGACCAACTATTCTCGGCACCTTCACCCAAACCTGCAAGTAAGCTTTCTCGGAAGTGCCCCTGGGCCAACCAGTGGGCTGACCAGTTTACGCAGGACCTTTGCTCTGTCTCCACCGTCGTTTCGAGGAGGCCTTCAAAACTTGGTATACTGCTAGCTCTCTGTCCACGGCACCCTCACACCGAATTTTGTACAACTGGCATTCCCAGGTCTGAAGTGAGACGAGTGCGCCCGGACCGGAGCAAACGCGGGTACCGTGTTGCCCTGCTGCGGCAACGTCCTGTGCACGTCTGCTGCATTTGTGAACCTCTTGCACCCGAAGCCTGCTGCAGTGAAACTGGGGCAATTCATCCACCCGAAGCGGAGAAATGGCCACTGTCCCATTTGGGAATCCTCGCTGGATCTCAGGGACTAAAAGGTGCTGAGACGTCCTTTTTGCCGCCGTCGAACCTGCAACCGAATTGGACTAACCTGCCGAAGTTTGGGTCTCCTTGCATCAGGGCCCGGTGAGTAATCAATAACCCAACCGGTGGCCCCTAGTGCAAGAGCCCATTTTAACGCATGAGTGGCCCCTGAGGGCCCCTCTCCTGTCCACTGCTATTGTGAAATAGCGACTCCATCCCAAACTCTCGAACTGCCTCTGCCTTCAAGTGGAGGTCCTTCTTGAATAGTGGGGACCTATTCTTTATCACCTTATCCACCTTCCCAAGCTGCTAGAGACCCCTGAGGATACCCTGTTTTGCCCATTGGAACAACCGCATGCACTGGCACTATATGTACTACTGAGCAAAAGGCTCCCCTCTTATTAGGGCTTGGACTGCCTTTTAGTTAGGTGAAAATCTGATGTTGAATTGGGCCTAAAGACTAAATGCACTACCTGTTTCCTTTCCCTCTAGGTTGTCAACCTATTTCGTACAGTCACCCCTTTAGGCCCTCCTGGTCTTGTATATATATATTGTATTGATTGTGATGTATTGGTTTACTTAGTTTTACTGTGATTCTTTGCTATAGTCTGTGTTACAAAGGCCTTGTAATAAATGTGTCTATATGTTTAATATAACACCTGTTTGGAGTAATTTGTAAGTGTCCTTGCTCTGTGTGCTCATTGAGGTCCTTCAGTCACCCTCACCCCTCCTGAGACTTAGTCTTGACCGCCTGCCAAAGCTACCCTGATTGGTCTGGCTTGTCCAGAGGTTACCCTGTTCCAAGAAACTAGGTTGGCCTTCTGAACCTCTGCCCCTCCTGGTCAGAGTTCAGAAATTCTTCTTAACAAATTGATGTACAGCAGTGGAATAGGACTGAAGGTATCCAGTGTTGCATACTAATGAAGGCATTTCAAGTTATTTCTACCAGGACACAATAGTTGTAGTATAACCGAAAAAGGCGATAGTCCTATCAAACAGTATGGAAACAAGTACCTTGTTAACTTTAAATGCTTCTAAATCTGAAACATTGAGAAGGATGTGTGCTTAGGTGAAGTGTATCTGCTCAAGGCACAACATTGAAATGATCCAAAGAATCATGGACTGGCAGGAAGCTCAGCTCAGTGCCATAGCTCCTGTGGACAGTACAGAAGGAGGTGGGGCTGCTCTCGCTGGCAGAACTGACAGTTCTGTCGCTGCACTAGTTCATGGCACCCATGAGGATTTGCAGGATGTAATGTCTAGTGTTTCCTCTGCCAGTACTGAAGGTGAGGCCATGCTTGAATTCAAGAAACAAGAACTGCTGTTTAGGCAGAAGGAGCTTGAATTTAACATGACCAAACTGAAGATAGAGCATGCAGAAAAACAGAAAGACAGGGATCACCAGTTAGAACTGGCCAAACTTCAAGTTGCCAATGGATCCAAGGGTCCTGGACATGGGTCTGGGGCCTCCTCTCATCCAAGGTTTCCTAAGGATCTGCTCAGTGTGTATGAGGAAAAGAATGACATTATGGACTGGCTGAATACATTTGAGTATGCATGTGAATTTCAACAAGTTGACAATGCTGATAAAATTGCCTGGTTACTTAGCAGACTGCCCTTTTCTTGCTATGGTGCCATTATGGAAATGTCAAATGCTGAAAGAGCTGATTTTGTAATGTTGAAGCAAACTCTCATCTTAAAGTTTGGAAAGACCCCTGCCCAATACTTAAACAGATTCAGAGAGTACAAAAAGAAAGAAGGTGATACTTGGGTATCTTATGTAACTGAATCCTTAAAGAACTTGACTGGCTGGGTTGAAGGTTATAAGGTCTGTACCTTTGAAGGTATGATATGTCGTGTCATGCTGGAACATATTTTTGCACCTTCTTCCCCTGAGCTTAAGCAGCATTTGGCAGATTCAAAGGAGATAGATCCTAAGAAGCTTGCCATAGCAGCAGATTTGTGGGTGTCACATAGAGTGTCCCATAAGGACAAGACTCATCGTGGTAAGCAGGAGGAAGGGAAAAAGTCCAAAGATAAGGAGGGTGGGGAATCTGATAAATGTTCCTCCCATAAGGGCCACAAAAAGGAAAAATAAGGGTAAGACACAAGAGAACTCACAGGGTAGTGGAGGTCAGCCTCCAAAGCAGAACTCTAGTTATAGCAAGCCTCCCTATGTAAACAGACCCAGTGGATCTTGTTTTGCTTGTGGAGCAACTGACCATGTGGAGGGGGATCCCAGATGTAAGGTCAAAACCTTGGGGGTCCACTCTGCTAATCTGGCCTTCTCCTGCTATGAGGAAGAAGAGATTACAGGAGAATCCTTCTCCTCAGACTCCTTCCCCAGTGGGATAGAAGCTGAGGTCGTTTTAGTTTCCCTGGGTTCCTGGGAGCCTAAAGTCTCAGAGGCGTATGCTGGGATTCCAGATAATACCAAGCACTACTTTAAAGACAGTGTGCTAATCAATGGGGTAGATACTGCAGCTCTTAGGGATAGTGGGTGCAGTCGAACTGTAGTGGATTCTACCTTGGTAGACCCAGAGGAAGTTGCCAGAGCTCCTCCGGACCCCACTAACTTGGCTGATGGCCCACTTCTCATGTTCCCAGTAATACCTGTTACTCTTACTATCAATGGTACAGCAGTCAGAATTCCTGTGAGCATACAGAGGAATGTCCCAGGAAAGGTCTTGCTGGGAAATGATCTCAGAGCTTTAGGGCTTGTGGGAGATACAGCTGAAAGACCCTGCACAAGGTCTCAAACAAGGGCAGCACTGGTCAAGACCAATGCCATGCCCCAGCCAAAGGGGAAACCCTGGGCTAAAGGAGTAAGAACATCCAAAAGAGGGAAAGAAAACATTTCCCCTAACTCACCTAGCACTGAGGTGGAGGTAGTTGGTCAATCACCAGGACCAGACGAGGAGGTGGTGATACCTGAAATAAATGACCCACATGACCATCCTGAACTAAATGACTTGTTAGTAGAAGGTGGTCCTGATAGGGAAGAATTTAGTAAGGGCCAACGTGAGTGCCCATCTCTGGAAGGCCTAAGGAGACAGGCCTGCTCCCAGCTTGAGGGTGAACCTCCTGGGAAGCACAGGATTTATTGGGAAGGTAGGCTCCTGTATAGTGAGCCTACAGAGTCTACAGAAGGAGACCATAGGAGGTTGGTCGTTCCCCTTGCTGTAAGACCCTTCCTCCTGCAGCTGGCGCATGAAGTGCCCCTTGCTTGTCAACTTGGAATCAAGAGAACCAAGCAAAGGTTATCCATGCACTTCTACTGGCCCAAGATGGGGGTGCAAGTAGAAAGTCACTGCAGGAGTTGTGCCTCCTGCCAGTTATCTGGTAAGAGTGGCTCAACAATCCAGGCTCCATTGGTACCACTCCAAGTTGTGGGGGTAGAATTTGAGAGGGTAGGGATCGACATTGTTGGTCCCCTTGACCCCCAAACATCCTCAGGCAATATGTTTATCCCGGTGCTG
Source organism: Ambystoma mexicanum (assembly GCF_040938575.1). Taxonomy (NCBI): domain Eukaryota; kingdom Metazoa; phylum Chordata; class Amphibia; order Caudata; family Ambystomatidae; genus Ambystoma; species Ambystoma mexicanum. The sequence goes on from NC_090939.1 coordinate 688,127,669, forward strand.
GTCGACCATGCCACCAGGTATCCTGAGGCCATCCCATTGAAAACTGTGACTGCCAAGTCAGTTGCAAAAGCTTTGCTTGGCATATTTACTAGGGTTGGCTTCCCTAAAGAAGTTGTGTCTGACAGAGGCAGCAACTTCATGTCCAAGTATATGCAGGCCATGTGGAAAGAATGTGGGGTCACCTATAGGTTTTCCTCTGCCTATCATCCACAGACCAATGGCCTAGTGGAAAGGCTTAACAGGACCTCGAAAAGCATGATTGGGGCTCTGGAAGAACCTCAAAGAAGAAAATGGGATCTTCTGTTACCATGCTTACTGTTTGCCTATAGAGAGGTACCACAAGAGGGTGTTGGCTTCAGCCCCATTGAACTTCTGTTTGGTCACCCTGTAAGGGGACCCTTGGCCATAGTCAAGGAGGGATGGGAGATGCCCACTGCCCCCATTACTACCAACGTAGTGGACTATGTGCTCGGGCTCAGAAAAAGGATGGTACTCCTGATGCGTCTGGCTAGTGAAAAGTTGAAGGCAGGTCAAACTCTGGTGAAACATTGGTATGACCAGAAGGCTTCCCCCATCAATTTCACACCTGGTCAGCAAGTCGTGATCATGAATCCTATTAGGCCTAGAGCGTTACAGGACAAATGGTCCGGCCCTTACACAGTGGTGGAGTCACTGGGTGAGGTCAACTATTTAGTGGACCTTGGAAGCGGGTCAGGCCCCAAAAGTGTTCCATGTAAATAGGCTGAAGGCTTTCATCCCAAGAGTTGAAATCGCAGCACTGCTGTTGGCTTCAGATGTTGAAGAAGAAGAGTCTGAACCTCTTCCTGACCTGTTCCAAAGCAGTCCTTCAGACAGCTCCATTGAGGGTGTCCAAGTGGCCCCTCACCTGACTTCTGATCAACAGGCTGAGGTGAAAACTTTGCTTAGGCAGTTTTCCCCCTTGTTTTCACAGTCCCCTGGTTTGATACCTTGGTGCAAACTGTTAGGGAGAATTCTCATTCTGTGGCTAATTTCTTTTTTTCTCCTGCTAAGAGTGTGACTCTTTTTCCCAATCTTAGGTATATCTGCTATGTGTGTTCTAGGCTATTTTTTGTGTTTAATGTCTATAGGGTTTATCTCACCCTCGTAGGAACCATCTTTTTACACATGTGTTAAACAGCACCCTCAGTGCTGTGACACAGGGGTGTCGTAGCGACCCCCAAACATAGACTACATACACTGGGACTGACTACTGTCTCCCAGGGCATGTAAAGTCCCCATTGACTTTGCTAGTCAATTTTTATGAACTAAACCAGTACAACCCATCTTACTATGGAGTTACTGGGAAGGGTTAATAGTTTTCCCCTGGTGTTAATTTTCGAGAGGACACCGTACAGTCCCTCTGTCAAAAGTTTCTGGCTGGTAGCATTGTTTACTACCGAAAATATTCGACCGCAAATATTTCCCTATGGGATTTTCCCATTGTTCGAGGCTACCACTTTTCCTGACGGCCTCTAGAATACCTCTGGTTTATTTTATTATTAACTTTACTGCGATAGGTTTTATTTGCCAGAACTTTAATATAAATTCTTTCTCGTGTCTTTCTCTAAACTCCTAACCCATGTTGGGGATCCTTTGTTCATCCTTTTGGCAGGCTTCTGCCAAGAAGCCCTCCTTTCGGTGCCACTGAGTCTGGGGTGGATCCATTGTGTCGGGGGGGAGTAGGACCCCTGGACAGGGTTGCCGCAGCAACTCATGTCGCACTCTAACCTGATAAGCTGGAGGCTCTCCCGCCAAGATGACCACTCCACTGTGTGAGTGACAGCTAGGCTGTATGAATTGGGATCTTTTTGCATGAAAGCAGGGTCCTGAGGACTGGAAGAGCAAGACGTCGCCACTGGAACTGAGGAACCGAAGAGGAGAGAAGCCAAAGACATCTTCAACGACTGAACCACCAGTGAAGCCCTGCTGCAGCGTCTCACCACTTTTCTCCACACGACGAGAGGAGATCTTCATCTGAAAGAGCCTTCTTCCCTTGAGCTGGTGGGGCCAACCAGTTTGCCAATCGCCTTCTTGGACCTGCTTTGGTCGAATCGCCAGTGCCCAGCACTTGGAGGCCGGATAGCCAGGCAGCCATCCACCCGGATCACGATTTAAAGGAGCGTACCTTTTATTAGTTGGGCAGCACCGTGGCTGTTTTCATCCCTGGGTAGTTCATTCACTCGAACCGTCCTCCACGATGAGAGTCCCTCTTCCTCTGCTGGATCACCCGAACTGCAGGAACTACCAAGAACAACCGCCACCGCAGGAGCCTCTTCTTCATTTTAAGGTACTTTGTTCCGCCAGGCCCCCCTTTTCGTGTGGGAGTGCTAAAGGTGTTTTAAATCCTTTACCTACCTGTTGGGTTGGCCGCCCCTATCGTCTAACATTGTCTTTCGCCTTCTACATCCACCTTTTCGAAACGTTACCCAAAGACTTGACTGCAGCTACAAGAACATTTTGCTCCTGGGCCCTTGCCCTGTACCATTGACTCTGGCACAGGCCTATTGACTCTGGCTAAATTTGTTAGAACTGCATTCTCTAGTTTGTTTCTCAACTAGGACTGTGTTGGTGCACCTACTTCTTCTAACCACCTTTTCCTTCCACTTTTTAAAACTTGTGAAGTGCCATTTTGCTCAGTTTTCATTTAAGTATTCTGTATGCTAAAGTACTGCCTTGCCAAAACTTGTTCACAAACTTATTGGGAAGTGTTGCTAAGGTGCCTAAGAAGATATTCCTGTATAACTTGTCCTGTCCCCCCCATGTGAGAAATTGCTAGAGAGACATTTGTGTTTGGTTTTCACTGTGCCTTTTTGCTCAGTTTTCACTCTTGCTCAAACTTGTGTACAATTTAACTAGGGAGTTGTGTATACTTTTCTTGACTGATTTTACCTTGCTTTATTGACTGTGATTAATGTTTTGAACTAGAAGTGTGTACAATAAATATATATTCTTTTTAATACAAAGCTTTGGTCAGTGTTTCCTTGTACCATAGTACTGTAGTCCTATTGTGTAAACCCTGAATACAGCTCATCTCCCTCTTGAGATAAGTCTGACTGCTTAGCCACAGCTACCAACTAAATCTTTGTGGTACAGACTGATACCAAAGGCGATTTATTGCTCATACCTGTAGTCTTAATCTTCTGTAGTGCTCCCTAAGGGAACTGCACAGGATTCTGCTAACACTGTTGTACAGCGGTGAGGATAAAAGTATTGGTTTTACATTTTAGTGTGCTGCTAGTGCCTTGGTTCAATTAACCACAAGGCTAACAATCACAAAAAGTTTATTTTAAACATGGAAATTTACAGTCAGGAGACCCTCCTTACTAATACTGCTGATTATTTAAGGGATCTGTGTAGACAGAAAGGTCTTCCTGTCAAAGGCAAGAAATCAGAAATGATTGATAGACTGTTAGAAAAACAAAGTCTGGATAGTGGTGCTGCAGGTCCTACTACTCCAGCAAATGTAGCAAACAGTGAGGATGCTAATGTTGAAAATGTTATTATTGAAGCAGATGAGGAAGAGGAGGATAACGATGTCACCCCCTCTGGCCCGCTGCCTGCTCAAAGGCCTCAGCCTGTGGCTACTGGACCCTTATCAGGTCCCACATTAAGTCCTGAATTTATCACTCTAGAAAAAATGAGACTTGAACTAGAATTCAAAAGAATTAGTGCTTAAACTGAACAGAGACATCAAGAACTAAGGCTCAAAGAATTAGAGCTCAATCATGAGCTTGAGATGAAGAAATTGTCTTTAGAAAATGCTTTCTCCCCAAATCCTCTAGATCTTCCAGTCCAAAAATACCCCGGATGCCTAAAGAGATTGTGGGTATGTATGAACCTAAATTGGATGTATTAGATTGGTTAGCTATGTTTGAATATAATCATGGGCTCCAGGATATCACAGGGAATCAGTTGATCCCCTGGTTATTCTCTAGGCTCTCCCCTGTTGCATCTGATGTGGTACTGGAGTTGGGGGAGGTGGATAGGATGGATTATGAATGTGTAAAATTAGCTTCAATAGCTAGATTTGGGAAGACTCCTTCCCAGTACCTTAAGAGGTTTAGGACCCTCAAAAAGCATGATAGTACCCCTTGTGCTACTTGTGTGAATGAGTGTTTGAAGAATTTAGAGGGATGGATTAAGGGTTACAGAGTTAACACTTATGAAGGAATGAGAAATCTTGTAATTTTGGAGTCTATCTATGATGCCTGCTCTCCTGAGCTCAGACAGCACTTGGCTGATTCAAAAGAACTAGATTCTAAGAAACTGGCTGAAGCTGCTGACTTGTGGGTTGCCAACAGGGCTACCCACAAGGATTCAGGGGTCACTCAGCAAAAGGATGAGGGAAAGCAGCTTAAGAAAGACAACAAAGAGAATTCAAATAATTCCAATTCCAAAGAGGCCCCCAAACAAAATTCTAAGGGTAAGCCCCAAGGGAAACCAAATCAGGCTAGTGTACCTTCTGGTCCCAGACCAGAAGGAGGTCAGAACAAGCCACCATTCATAAAGACATTTGGGAAATGTTATGTTTGTGGCTCTACTGATCATGTGAAAGGGGATCCCAGATGTAAGGGTAGACCTTCGGGGGTCCACACTGTCTCCTTAGCCTTCGCTCCAGAAGAGGAAATACATATGGCCATTGGAAACTTTCAACTACTAGCTGAAGACCCCATCGGAGTCTCAGCTAGTGTATCTTTAGTATCCCTAGGGTTTGTGGGAACAACAGAATTTAGATGTGTATAGTTCTATCCCTCTAAATATAAAAAGTATTATAAAGACAGTGGGCCTCATTACGAGTCCGGCGGTAACCGCAGCGGTAAAACCGCCTGGTTACCGCCGGACTCATATTACCATTCCGCCTCCGTGACTCCCGGAATTACCAGGGCATTACAGCCCCGGTGTCCCGGGAGTCACGGAGGCGGAATGGTGTTAATCCCCATTCCCATTGAGTCCCATAGGACTCAATGGGAATGGGGAAGTAGAAACACCAGCACCATCTCGTGATGGTGCTGGTGTTTCCACGTCCGCCTGCTGGCGGGAGGTGTTCAACCCGCCAGGTCAGACCTGGCGGGAAGATCACCTCCCGCCTGCAGGACTCCGGATCGGGCGGTCCGGAATTAACAGTGGCGGCGGGTTTACCGCCACTGTTAATTCCGGACCGCCCAACCCGTAATGAGGCCCAGTGTCCTAGTACATGGTCAGGAGACCCCTGCCATTAGACACTGGGGCCAGCATAACTGTGGTGGATGAATCTTTTTTCAAGGTGGAGGGGGTTGCTAAGGCACCCAAACGCCTCACCAAGTTAGCGGCAGGGCCTGTGCAGATGCTTCCCCAATTACCAGCTCTCATCCATTGCAATTAGATGACTGTGAGGATACCTGTTAGTGTGCAATCTGAAGTACCTGGAAGGGTTCTTTTAGGGAATGACCTTAAGGAACTGGGGGTAGTGTCCAGTACTCCCAGACCTCCCAGCAAAAGATTGCAGGAGCTCACCAGACCTGCAAGGGAGAGGACCTTGAGGGGCTCTCCTGAGGAGATGATAGAAAAAGAAATCACTCCTACTCCACTGGAGTTACTAACTGCTATTTCAAAGCAACCAGAAGCAAGGGGGAAACCAAAGACTTCAAAGAAGAAACCAGCAGAAAGCACTCCAGTGCTTCCAACCAGGAAATCTCCTAGTTTGTCCAAAATCACACCTGTGATTCCTCCTCCAGCTGAGGCTCAGAGTGAGAAACCACCCTGTGTGGTTGAACTAGAGCCTGAAGACTCATATCTAGTAGAAGCCCAGGAACTCAATGGAGATCTTGACCCTGTGGACCATCCTGAGATGCAGTCTTTACCGGCAGAAGGTGGCCCCAACATGGCAGACTTCAGTAGGGGACAAAAAGAATGTCCAACTCTGGAAGGTCTTCGCCACCAGGCAGCTTCTCAGCTTGAAGGGCAAGAGCCTGGGAAGTATAGGTTACACTGGCAAGATGGCCTCTTCTATAGTGAACCGACAGAGTCAATCCCTGGAGACTACAAAAGACTTGTGGTGCCCCAAGAAAACAGACTCCAATTCTTAGCCCGTAAGAAACCTTTGGCTGGTCACTTGAATTTCAAGAAGACCAAGGAAAGGCTCTCTCTGTACTTTCATTGGCCTAAAATGGGAGCTGAGGTAGATAAGTATTGCAAGAGTTGCCACACTTGCCAAACGTCTGGTAAAAGTGGCTCCAAGAATGTGCCACCCTTAATGCCTCTCCCTGTGGTGGGAGTACCATTTGAGAAGGGATGGAATCGACATTGTTGGTCCCCCTGATCCTCCAACATCTTCAGTCAACAGGTTTACACTTGTAGTAGACCATGCTACTAGGTATCCTGAAGCAATTCCTATGCGAACTGTTACAGCTCAGGCTGTAGCTAAGGCCCTCCTTGGTATTTTTACCAGGGTTGGATTTCCTAAGGAGGTAATATCCGACAGGGGGTCAAATTTTATGTCCCACTACATGAAGGCCATGTGGAAAAACTGTGGAGTTACCTACAAGTTTTCAACAGCATACCACCCTCAGACAAATGGGTTGGTAGAAAGGTTCAACAGAACCATGAAGAGCATGATAGGATCTTTAAAGGATCCCCTTAAGAAAAAGTGGGATCTCCTACTGCCATGCCTTCTCTTTGCATATAGAGAAGTCCCTCATGAGGGAGTAGGTTACAGTCCCTTTGAACTTCTCTATGGCCATCCGGTCAGAGGTCCATTGGGCCTGATCAAGGAGGGGTTGGAGAGTGATCCTTCCCCCACACCAGTCAGAGTTACTGACTATGTCATAGGACTCCAGAGGAGAATGTCACACATGATGGCTGAAGCAAGTGAGAACTTGAAAGCAGGTCAGGCTCTGGTGAAGCATTGGCATGACCAGAAGGCCAACATGGTTGAGTTTGTGCAAGACTAGCTAGTTCTTGTTATGGTATGAACAAGGCAGAGGGCCTTGCAGGACAAATGGATGGGACCCTTCAAGATTGTGGGAAAACTTGGAGAGGTGAACTAGCTGGTGGTCTTTCACACCAACCGTCTAAAAGCTTATGTCTCGAGACCAGAACTGGGAGCTTTGCTTCTAGCTTCAGCTCAAGAGGAGGAGGAGAGTGAACCTCTACCTGACCTCCTCAGAGGTGAAACTTTAGATGAGAAAGTAGAAGGAGTTAATCTGTCTTCTAATTTGACACCTGAACAACAAGAGGTGTGCAAAGTTTTGTTAAATCAATTTGCCCCTCTGTTTTCTCTAGCACCAGGCTTGACCACTTGGGGCCAGCATGATATCAATACTGGTGACTGTTTACCTGTCAAAAGCAGGGGTTACAGGATGTCAGAGAATGTAAGAACCCACATCAAAGGAAAGGTCAACAAGATGCTTGATCTCGGGGTAATAGAACCCTCTACTAGTCCATGGTCTAGCCCAGTTGTGTTAGTACCAAAGGCAGGATCCAAGGAGTTGTGATTCTGTGTGGACCATAGAGCCCTAAATGCAGTCACTAAGACTGATGCCCATCCTTTGCCAAGGACCGATGAGCTGGTGGATAGACTTGGTTCAGCCAAATTCCTCAGCATATTTGATCTCACGTCAGGCTATTGGCAAATAGCCCCTACTGACCATGCCAAGGAGAAAACTGCATTCTCCACCCCAGTTGGCTTATGCCAGTTTAAGGTTATGCCTTTTGGACTAAAGCATGCACCTGCTACATTCCAAAGGATGGTTAATCAGGTTCTGAATGGGATGGAGGACTTCTGCATGGCATTCTTGGATGACATTGCAGTCTTCAGCCCTACTTGGAAAGAACATGTTGACCACCTAGGATATGTTTTGCAGGCTCTTGAACAGGCCCATCTGACCATAAAGGCAAGCAAATGTCAAATTGGTCAGAGTAAAGTGGTATACCTTGGGCATGAGGTAGGAGGAGGTGAAATAAGGCCTTTGCTCAGCAAGATTGAAGCTGTGCAAAATTGGACAGCCCCTTCTACTCAAACCCAAGTGAGAGCCTTCTTAGGCCTCACTGGGTACTACAGGAATTTCATTGAGAACTATGGATCTATAGCTTCTCCTCTGAATGTAATCTCCTCTCCAAAATTCCCTAAAAAGGTCAAATGGAATGAAGAGTGCAATCAGGCCTTTGGAAGCCTGAAGAAAGCCCTTTGTCAAGCTCCAGTTCTCAGAGCTCCTGACTACCGCCAACCTTCATTGTGCAGACAGATGCTTCTAATATAGGTATATGTGCAGTCCTCAGTCAACTGGATGGGAAAGGTAGGGAGCACCCCATTTGCTTCATCAGTAGGAAACTGAAGGAATCTGAAACAAGGTGGGCAACTATTAATAGAGAATGTTTTGCCATTGTGTGGTCTTTGAAGAAGTTTAGGCCATACTTGTATGGATTTACTTTCATTATTCAAACAGACCACCAACCCTTGAGATGGTTGATGCAAATGAAAGGGGAATACCCAAAACTGCTAAAATGGTCAATCTGCCTCCAAGGGTTTGAGTTTACCATTGAGCACAGGTCAGGATGTCACCACCAAAATGCTGATGGTCTCTCTAGGATGTTTATAACGGACTAGAGGTAAGAGACTCATCCAGGAGCGGATTAGATCCTCCTGTCCCTTAGTCTGGGGGGGAGTGGCGAGTGTTAGGGAGAATTCTCATTCTATGGCTAAATTCCCTTACCTATAGAGTCCCCCAGCAGCTTTGCTGGATTTAAAGGGTTTTTTTTCTCCTGCTAAGAGTGTGACTCTTCTTCCCACTCTAAGGCATATCTGCTATGTGTGTTCTATGCTATTTTTGTGTTTAATGTCTATGGGGTTTATCTCACCCTCATAGGAACCATCTTTTTACACATGTGTTACACAGCACCCTCAGTGCAGTGACACAGGGGTGTCGTAACGACCCCCAAACGTAGACTCCATACCCTGGGACTGACTACAGTCTCCCAGGGCATGTAAAGTCCCCATTGACTTTACTAGTCAATTTTTATGAACTAAACCAGTACAACCCATTTTACTATGGAGGTACTGGGAAGCGTTAATAGTTTTTCCCTGGTGTACATTTTCGAGAGGGTACCGTACAGTCCCTCTCTCAAAAGTTTCTGGCTGGTGGCAGTGGTTACTACGAAAATATTCGACCGCAAATATTTCCCTATGGTATTTTCCCATTGTTCGAGGCTACCACTTTTAGTGACAGCCTCTAACATACCACCGGTTTATTTTATTCTTAACTTTACTCCGGTAGGTTTTATTTGCCAGAACTTTAATATAAATTCTTTCTCGTTTCTTTCTCTAAACTCCTAACCCAGGTCGGGGATCCTTTGTTCGTCCTTTTTCCGGGATTCTGCCAAGAAGCGCTCCTTTCGGCGCCACTGAGTCTGGGGTGGGTCCATTGTGTGGGAGGGGGAGTAGGTCCCCTGGACAGGGTTGCCGCAGTAACTCATGTCGCACTCTAACCTGATACTAGGAGGGTCTCCCGCCAAGATGACCGCTCCACTGTGTAAGTGACAGCTAGGCTGTATGAATGGGGATCTTTTTGCATAAAAGCAGGGTCCTGAGGACTGGAAGAGCAAGACGTCGCCACTGGAACTGAGGAACCGAAGAGGAGAGAAGCCAAAGACATCTGCAATGACTGAACCACCGGTGAAGCCCTGCTGCAGCGTCTCGCCACTTTTCTCAACATGACGAGAGGAGATCTTCATCTGAAAGAGCCTTCTTCCCTTGAGCTGGTGGGGCCAACCAGTTTGCCAATTGCCTTCTTGGGCCTGCCCTGGTCGAATTGCCAGTGCCCAGCACTTGGAGGCTGGATAGCCAGGCAGCCATCCACCTGGATCACGATTTAAAGGAGCGTACCTTTTATTCGTTGGGCAGCACCGTGGCTGGTTTCATCCCTGGGTTGTTTATTTATTTATTTATTTATTTATTTACATTTTTAAAGCGCTCACACAGCCCGCGGGCATTGAGGCGCTGTTACAGGAATTGTTTTTGGCTTTGTTGCGTAATTGTTTTTTTTTGTCTTAGTTGTGTATTTATAACGGGCTTAAACACCCAGAGGTTTTTAAGCGCGGACCCGGGGTTCGAACCTGTGTTGCTTCGTGTTGTCTTGCTTCCAAGGCGCGCACGTTGCCGCTGAGCTATCCTCCCGAGATAGTCACTTGAACCGCCCTCCATGACGAGCGTCCCTCTTCCTCTGCTGGATCACCTGAACTGCAGGAACTACCAGGAACAACCGCCACCGTAGGAGCCTCTTCTTCATTTTAAGGTACTTTGTTCCGCCAGGCAGGCCTCCCTTTTCGTGTGGTAGTGCTAAAGGTGTTTTAAATCCTTTACCTACCTGTTGGGTTGGCCGCCCCTATCGTCTAACATTGTCTTTCGCCTTCTGCATCCACCTTTTCGAAACGTTAACCAAAGACTTGACTGCAGCTACAAGAACATTTTGCTCCTGGGCCCTTGCCCTGTACCATTGACTTTGGCACAGGCCTATTGACTCTGGCTAAATTTGTTAGAACTGCATTCTATAGTTTGTTTCTCAACTAGGACTGTGTTGGTGCACCTACTTCTTCTAACCACCTTTTCCTTCCACTTTTTAAAACTTGTGAAGTGCCATTTTGCTCAGTTTTCATTTAAGTATTCTGTATGCTAAAGTACTGCCTTGCCAAAACTTGTTCACAAACTTATTGGGAAGTGTTGCTAAGGTGCCTAAGAAGATATTCCTGTATAACTTGTCCTGTCCCCCCCATGTGAGAAATTGCTAGAGAGACATTTGTGTTTGGTTTTCACTGTGCCTTTTTGCTCAGTTTTCACTCTTGCTCAAACTTGTGTACAATTTAACTAGGGAGTTGTGTATACTTTTCTTGACTGATTTTACCTTGCTTTATTGACTGTGATTAATGTTTTGAACTAGAAGTGTGTACAATAAATATATATTCTTTTTAATACAAAGCTTTGGTCAGTGTTTCCTTGTACCATAGTACTGTAGTCCTATTGTGTAAACCCTGAATACTGCTCATCTCCCTCTTGAGATAAGTCTGACTGCTTAGCCACAGCTACCAACTAAATCTTTGGGGTACAGACTGATACCAAAGGCGATTTATTGCTCATACCTGTAGTCTTAATCTTCTGTAGTGCTCCCTAAGGGAACTGCACAGGATTCTGCTAACACTGTTGTACAGCGGTGAGGATAAAAGTATTGGTTTTACATTTTAGTGTGCTGCTAGTGCCTTGGTTCAATTAACCACAAGGCTAACAATCACAAAAAGTTTATTTTAAACATGGAAATTTACAGTCAGGAGACCCTCCTTACTAATACTGCTGATTATTTAAGGGATCTGTGTAGACAGAAAGATCTTCCTGTCAAAGGCAAGAAATCAGAAATGATTGATAGACTGTTAGAAAAACAAAGTCTGGATAGTGGTGCAGTAGGTCCTACTACTCCAGCAAATGTAGCAAACAGTGTGGATGATAATGTTGAAAATGTTATTATTGAAGGAGATGAGGAAGAGGAGGATAACGATGTCACCCCCTCTGGCCCTCTGCCTGCTCAAAGGCCTCAGCCTGTGGCTACTGGACCCTTATCAGGTCCCACATTAAGTCCTGAATTTATCACTCTAGGAAAAATGAGACTTGAACTAGAATTCAAAAGAATTAGTCCTTAAACTGAACAGAGACATCAAGAACTAAGGCTCAAAGAATTAGAGCTCAATCATGAGCTTGAGATTAAGAAATTGTCTTTAGAAAATGCTTTCTCCCCGAATCCTCTAGATCTTCCAGTCCAAAAATACCCCGGATGCCTAAAGAGATTTTGGGTATGTATGAACCTAAGTTGGATGTATTAGATTGGTTAGCTATGTTTGAATATAATCATGGGCTCCAGGATATCACAGGCAATCAGTTGATCCCCTGGTTATTCTCTAGGCTCACCCCTGTTGCATCTGATGTGGTAATGGAGTTGGGGGAGGTGGATAGGATGGATTATGAATGTGTAAAACTAGCTTTAATAGCTAGATTTGGGAAGACTCCTTCCCAGTACCTTAAGAGGTTTAGGAGCCTCAAAAAGCATGATAGTACCCCTTGGGCTACTTGGGTGAATGAGTGTTTGAAGAACTTAGAGGGATGGATTAAGGGTTACAGAGTTAACACTTGTGAAGGAATGAGAAATCTTGTAATGTTGGAGTCTATCTATGATGCCTGCTCTCCTGAGCTCAGACAGCACTTGGCTGATTCAAAAGAACTAGATTCTAAGAAACTGGCTGAAGCTGCTGACTTGTGGGTTGCCAACAGGGCTACTCACAAGGATTCAGGGGTCACTCAGAAAAAGGATGAGGGAAAGCAGCCTAAGGAAGACAACAAAGAGAATTCAAATAATTCCAATTCCAAAGAGGCCCCCAAACAAAACTCTAAGGGTAAGCCCCAAGGGAAACCAAATCAGGCTAGTGTACCTTCTGGTCCCAGACCAGAAAGAGGTCAGAACAAGCCACCATTCATAAAGACATTTGGGAAATGTTATGTTTGTGGCTCTACTGATCATGTGAAAGGGGATCCCAGATGTAAGGGTAAACCTTCGGGGGTCCACACTGTCTCCTTAGCCTTCGCTCCAGAAGAGGAAATACATATGGCCATTGGAAACTTTCAACTACTAGCTGAAGACCCCATCGGAGTCTCAGCTAGTGTATCTTTAGTATCCCTAGGTTTGTGGGAACAACAGAATTTAGATGTGTATAATTCTATCCCTCCAAATACTAAAGAGTATTATAAAGACAGTGGGCCTCATTACGAGTCCGGCGGTAACCGCGGCGGTAAAACCGCCTGGTTACCGCCGGACTCGTATTACCATTCTGCCTCTGTGACTCCCGGAATTACCAGGGCATTACAGCCCCGGTGTCCAGGGAGTCACAGAGGCGGAATAGTGTTAATCCACATTCCCATTGAGTCCTATAGGACTCAATGGGAATGGGGAAGTAGAAACTCCACATCCGCCTGCTGGCAGGAGGTGTTCACCTCCCGCCTGCAGGACTCAGGATCGGGCGGTCCGGAATTAACAGTGGCAGCGGGTTTACCGCCACTGTTAATTCCGGACCGCCCGACCCGTAATGAGGCCCAGAGTCCTAGTAAATGGTCAGGAGACCCCTGCCATTAGACACTGGGGCCAGCATAACTGTGGTGGATGAATCTTTTTTCAAGGTGGAGGAGGTTGCTAAGGCACCCAAACGCCTCACCAAGTTAGCGGCAGGGCCTGTGCAGATGTTTCCCCAATTACTAGCTCTCATCCAGTGAAATTAAATGACTGTGAGGATACCTGTTAGTGTGCAATCTGAAGTACCTGGAAGGGTTCTTTTAGGGAATGACCTTAAGGAACTGGGGGTAGTGTCCAGTACTCCCAGACCTCCCAGCAAAAGATTGCAGGAGCACACCAGACCTGCAAGGGAGAGGACCTTGAGGGGCTCTCCTGAGGAGATGATAGAAAAAGAAATCACTCCTACTCCACTGGAGTTACTAACTGCTATTTCAAAGCAACCAGACACAAGGGGGAAACCCAAGACTTCAAAGAAGAAACCAGTAGAAAGCACTCCAGTGCTTCCAACCAGGAAATCTCCTAGGTTGTCCAAAATCACACCTGTGATTCCTCCTCCAGCTGAGGCTGAGAGTGAGATACCACCCTGTGTGGTTGAACTAGAGCCTGAAGACTCATATCTAGTAGAAGCCCAGGAACTCATTGGAGATCTTGACCCTGTGGACCATCCTGAGCTGCAGTCTTTACTGGCAGAAGGTGGCCCCAACAGGGCAGACTTCAGTAGGGGACAAAGAGAATGTCCAACCCTGGAAGGTCTTTGCCACTAGGCAGCTTCTCAGCTTGAAGGGCAAGAGCCTGAGAAGTATAGGTTACACTGGCAAGATGGCCTCTTCTATAGTGAACCGACAGAGTCAATCCCTGGAGACTACAAAAGACTTGTGGTGCCCCAAGAAAACAGACTCAAATTCTTGCAACTAGCCCATGAGAAACCTTTAGCTGGTCACTTGAGTTTCAAGAATACCAAGGAAAGGCTCTCTCTGTACTTTCATTGGCCTAACATGCTAAAATGGGAGCTGGGGTAGATAAGTATTGCAAGAGTTGCCACACTTTTCAAACTTCTGGTAAAAGTGGCTCCAAGAACGTGCCACCCTTAGTGCCTCTCCCTGTGGTGGGAGTACCATTTGAGAAGGGATGGAATCGACATTGTTGGTCCCCTTGATCCTCCAACATCTTCAGTCAACAGGTTTATACTTGTAGTAGACCATGCTACTAGGTATCCTGAAGCAATTCCTATGAGAACTGTTACAGCTCAGGCTGTAGCTAAGGCCCTCCTTGGTATTTTTACCAGGGTTGGGTTTCCTAAGGAGGTAATATCCGACAGGGGGTCAAATTTTATGTCCCACTACATGAAGGCCATGTGGAAAAACTGTGAAGTTACCTACAAGTTCTCAACAGCAAACCACCCTCAGAAAATGAGTTGGTAGAAAGGTTCAACAGAACCATGAAGAGCATGATTGGAGCTTTAGAGGATCCCCTTAAGAAAAAAGTGGGATCTCCTACTGCCATGCCTTCTCTTTGCATATAGAGAAGTCCCTCAGGAGGGAGTAGCTTACAGTCCCTTTGAACTTCTCTATGGCCATCTGGTCAGAGGTCCATTGGCCCTGATCAAGGAGGGGTTGGAGTGTGATCCTTCCCCCACACCAGTCAGAGTTACTGACTATGTGATAGGACTCGGGAGGAGAATGTCACACATGATGGCTGAAGCAAGTGATAACTTGAAAGCAGGTCAGGCTCTGGTGAAGCATTGGCATGACCAGAAGGCCAACATGGTTGAGTTCGCTCAAGACCAGCTAGTTCTTGTTATGGTACCAACAAGGCAGAGGGCCTTGCAGGACAAATGGATCGGGTCCCTTCAAGATTGTGGGAAAACTTGGAGAGGTGAACTATCTGGTGGACTTAGGCAATCCCAAGGAGGCTCTTAGAGTTTTTCACACCAACCGTCTAAAAGCTTATGTCTCGAGACCAGAACTGGGAGCTTTGCTTCTAGCTTCAGCTCAAGAGGAGGATGAGAGTGAACCTCTACCTGACCTCCTCAGAGGTGAATCTTTAGATGAGTAAGTAGAAGGAGTTAATCTGTCTTCTAATTTGACACCTGAACAACAAGAGGTGTGCAAAGTTTTGTTAAATCAATTTGCCCCTCTGTTTTCTCTAGCACCAGGCTTGACCACTTGGGGCCAGAATGATATCAATACTGGTGACTGTTTACCTGTCAAAAGCAGGGGTTACAGGATGTCAGAGAATGTAAGAACCCACATCAAAGGAGAGGTCAACAAGATGCTTGATCTCGGGGTAATAAAGCCCTCTACTAGTCCATGGTCTAGCCCAGTTGTGTTAGTACCAAAGGCATGATCCAAGGAGTTGAGATTCTGTGTGGACCATAGAGCCCTAAATGCAGTCACTAAGACTGATGCCCATCCTTTGCCAAGGACAGATGAGCTGGTGGATAGACTTGGTTCAGCCAAATTCCTCAGCACATTTGATCTCACGTCAGGCTATTGGCAAATAGCCCCGACTGACCATGCCAAGGAGAAAACTGCATTCTCCACCCCCAGTTGGCTTATACCAGTTTAAGGTTATACCTTTTGGACTAAAGAATGCACCTGCTACATTCCAAAGGATGGTTAATCAGGTTCTGAATGGGATGGAGGACTTCTGCATGGCATACTTGGATGACATTGCAGTGTTCAGCCCTACTTGGAAAGAACATGTTGACCACCTAGGATATGTTTTGCAGGCTCTTGAACAGGCCCATCTGACCATAAAGGCAAGCAAATGTCACATTGATCAGAGTAAAGTGGTATACCTTGGGCATGAGGTAGGAGGAGGTGAAATAAGGCCTTTGCTCAGCAAGATTGAAGCTGTGCAAAATTGGACAACCCCTTCTACTCAAACCCAAGTGAGAGCCTTCTTAGGCCTCACTGGGTACTACAGGAATTTCATTGAGAAATATGGATCTATAGCTTCTCCTCTGAATGTAATCTCCTCTCCAAAATTCCCTAAAAAGGTCAAATGGAATGAAGAGTGCAATCAGGCCTTTGGAAGCCTGAAGAAAGCCCTTTGTCAAGCTCCAGTTCTCAGAGCTCCTGACTACCACCAACCCTTCATTGTGCAGACAGATGCTTCTAATATAGGTATAGGTGCAGTCCTCAGTCAACTGGATGAGAAAGGTAGGGAGCACCCCATTTGCTTCATCAGCAGGAAACTGAAGGAATCAGAAACAAGGTGGGCAACTATTGAGAGAGAATGTTTTGCCATTATGTGGTCTTTGAAGAAGTTTAGGCCATACTTGTATGGATCTACTTTCATTATTCAAACAGACAACCAACCCTTGAGATGGTTGATGCAAATGAAAGGGGAATACCCAAAACTGCTAAAATGGTCAATCTGCCTCCAAGGGTTTGATTTTACCATTGAGCACAGGTCAGGATGTCACCGCCAAAATGCTGATGGTCTCTCTAGGATGTTTATAACCGACTAGAGGTAGGAGACTCAGCCAGGTGTGGATTAGATCATCCTGTCTCTTAGGCTTGGGGGGGAGGGGCGAGTGTTATGGAGAATTCTCATTTTATGGCTAATTTCCCTTACATATAGAGTCCCCCAGCAGCTTTGCTGGAATTGAAGGTTTTTTTTTTTTCTCCAGCATGGGGTCTGGCATGGATTCACATGCTCATGAATATTCCCCGTCGTCAGGCTGGGAATCCTCGGTAAAGAAAAAATCAGTATCAGTTTCGTTTCTGATCTGTCTTTCGTAGTAGTAACCAATCACTGATCTCTGCGTCATACTGACCACAGCCAATGACTGCCATCTCCCTAAGCCCCGCCTCTGGCAGCCATCTTCAGATTTTTACCGCACGTTCAAGTGTTGGGAGTCCTCGTGATTAGCTCTCGAGCTTTTGCTGTGTGTTTCGCGCTTTTTCAGGTGAATTTTCACAGTTTTTCAGTTAATCGAGCCTCAAGCTCCACCGTTTCTACTCCCGTTAACGGGTACCCGTTGCAGGATTTTCCTACGCCCCTCAAGGGTGAAGATTTCGTCGAATCAACCTCTTGGAGGATTCCAGAAGATTTGCGGCCTACTTCGAGATGGCACAGGACGCGAGTTCGTCACCCGGACCCAAGCTTTTTAGCAGCTGCCCTGGATGCGGGCTGCAGAATGTGTGTAAGGAGGACGAACATTCGCGATGCCTCTACTGTCTCCATGGGGACAAGACTCATGTAGAGAAGGACTGCCAGTTCTGCAAGAACTTGTCGGAGCGGACCATGAGGGACCGTCGATTCCGTCTCGCCAGCTGGTTGGAGAAGGGCTCAACGGGTGAGAAGAAGAAGAAAGGGTCCGAGCGGGCTTCTAAGTCCTGTGCGGGCGCCCCGGCGACGGGGGCCCAACACCAGGCCAAGCGCCGCGAGTCCGCTGGCTCCGGGAGCGCCGAAACGTCGGGCTCTTCGGTCGCCAGGCAGGGCGCACCTTCCCCGGCACTGTCAACCACGAGCCAGCGCTCCGGTTTGGGGAAGAGGAAGTCCGAGACCCCGGGTAAGCTTCGGGAGAAGCCCCGTTCGATCTCGGGAGAAGGGGAGCGAGGCGTCGCCCCTCCCCCTAAGGAGAAGGCCCAGGATGCACCTAAGGTGGTGAAGGCCCCTACCCAGCAGGCAAAGGCCTCTATCGAGGCGATCGCGGCGACTCTGGCCAAGCCCGCAGAGACCCCGTCAGCGGAGACTGCCTCCGGGACTAGAGTTTCCCTGCCACCAAGGAGGGAATCCTCTTTTCAGCCCATCGTCATGGCCCCCGTGATGGAAAAAGGGGGGTGAGCACGGTAGCCTCCTCGAGCTCGGAGTCAGCCTCGGAGGGGGAGCTGACCGAGGTCGCGAGGAATCTCGAAGTACAATTCGAGAAGGTTCGGTCCCGCAAGGAAGATCCTCAGGAGATAACCGAGGAAGACGGCGATGGCGAGGAAGAGCAGCCTTCCCTTCCGGCGCAGCCGGAACCTAGGCCTCAGGATAGCTCGGCAGCCATTTTGTTTGCGATCCAGTCCTTATGCTCTGAGATTAGGACGAGATTATCACGGCCCAGGCCGGAGGACCCGCAACCTGGCCCGTCGGGAAGTCCTCAGAACAAACGACGGAGGACCCAACCCTCTCCTCCGCTCGCCCCCGTAAGGCCTGCAGTCCCCTCCTCATCCTCCCACGAGTCGGGAGATGACGGTGCGGTGGGCTCGACGACGGGTTCTGAGGGCGACGACGACGACGACGGAACGGGTCTCCCGTCTCCCATCGCACGGGCATCTCCGCCCGACGAGATTGGCTCATTCCACGCCATGATCGCCAGGGCGTCCGAATTGTTCCAGCTCTGCCCGGAGGAGCAAAAAAAGGAAGGTTTCCTCTATCAGCGCCGGGAGGCCAAGAGGAAGACTGTCATCGCGGTGCCTCTAATCGATGACATCTGGGAGGAGGGCCTGTCGGTACTCAAGAACCCCTCCACGGCGCCAGCCAAACGGGACCGGTACGAGAAGAAGTACCGGGTCCCCGAGACCGCTCCCCTGTGCCTCAGGGCCCAGCCAACGCCAGACTCAGTCGTCTCGGCGGCGGTGAAGAAGAAAGCGGCGGGGTCAGGAGCCTCAACGTCGAATTCCCCTCCGGACGGCGAGGGAAAGAAGTTGGACACCATGGGGTGACGGGTCATTTCGTCGGCGGCGACGACAATCAAAGCGGCCAACGCCCTGGTGATCGTGGCCCGTTACGACAGGGAGCTCTGGTTTAAGCTGGCCCCCATATTGGACTTCCTACCGGACGACAAGAGGTCCGAGGCCCTGGAAATACTTCAAGAAGGCGAGGTGGCGTCGGACCACGCCATAACGGTGGCAACCGATATTGCCGATACCGGGTTCCGCCAGCTGGGCAACGGAGTTTGCCTACGACGACGGGGTTGGCTCCGGGCGACCGACTTCCGTCAGGACGTCCAGACCAGGGTGTTGGACATGCTGTTCGACGGCAGCAATTTTTTCGGGAAGGCGGTGGACAAATCCCTCCAAGCCATAAAGACGGAGACGGCCCGCGCCCTAGGAGCCCTTCAGCAACGACGGCCCTTTCGGAGCTCTGGAGGCAGACAGGGGGCCTCCAAGGGATCCAGCGGTGGCTCGTCGTCCTACCGCCAGGCGGCACGCTCCTCGTCTCAGGAGGCCTACAGAGGTCGCGGCAAGCAGGGAGCGCCTCGCCGCCGTTGGCAAGGTGGCCAGGGCAGCAAGGCCACCACCTCCAAGCAGGACTGAACCGGCCGTGGCCTCGGGCCCCCACCGAAGCACCCCGGTGGGAGGCCGGCTGACGAAGTTCGTCGGCGTGTGGAAGTCCATCTCCACCGATCGTTGGGTGCTGGATACCCTGGCAAGAGGACACTCTATCGAATTCCTGAAGAAGTGCCCTCACGTTCCACCTGTGGCCAGGAAGGAAAATCACGTCCCGCAACTGCTGTTGGAAGTACGGGCGATGCTCAGGAAAGGCGCCATCAAGCCCGTCCCGAAGAGGCTCCGGGGCTCCGGGGTGTACTCAAGGTACTTCCTCGTCAGGAAGAAGACGGGCGGCTGGCGCCCCATCCTGGACCTTCGTCGTTTGAACAAATACATCAGGTCACAAAAGTTCAGGATGGTCACCCTCCAGCATGTGCTGGGACAGCTGGAGGAAGGCGACTTTCTATCGTCGCTGGACCTGGAGGATGCATACTTCCACGTTCCCATCCTCAGAAGTCACCTAAAAGTTTCTCAGGTTCGTCGTCCAGGGACGCCACTACCAATTCAGAGCACTGCCGTTCGGATTGAAGTCGGCCCCCAGGGTCTTTACCAAGTGCCTAGCACCTGTGGCGGCGCGGCTGCGCCTGCAGGGGATTCACGTCTACCCCTACCTGGACGACTGGCTCATCCGCTCAAGGACGAGGGAACTCGCCGTCGAACACACTGCGAGGACCGTCCAGCTACTCACAGACCTGGGATTCGCCATAAATTACCCAAAGTCCCACCTGATGCCGTCGCAGGTGGCCCTGTTTCTGGGAGCGAAGCTCGATACAGTGAGGCGCCTGGCGGCACCGTCGGAAGAACAGACGAAGACCATTCTGGGCAAAGTGCAGCGCCTGCTAGCCACGGATGTGGCCAGGGTGAGGTCCATCAAGTCCCTCCTGGGGATGATGTCCTCTTGCATCTACCTGGTGCGCCTATGCAGACTACGGATGCGCCCTCTTCAAGAATTTCTCGACGCCCGTTTGATGCAGGCGATGGGCACCTTCGAAGACACGGTCCCCCTCAACGAGGTGTTCCAGCGGGCGATTCAGTGGTGGGGCGTTCGAGCCCACCTCACGGCGGGCAAGGACTTTCAGACGCCGGCGTACCAGGAGAGGGTGACGACGGACGCTTCCCTGGATGGTTGGGGTGCCCACACCGGAGATCTCCACGCAAGAGGCCTCTGGCTCCCGGAGGAGAAGCTCCTGCACATCAACATCCTGGAACTCCGAGCCGTCTTCTGGGCTCTCAAATCGTTCCTCCCGTCTCTCAAGGGCAAGGTGGTGCGGATCTCCACGGACAACACCACGACAATGTTTTACATACGGAAGCAGGGAGGTACCAGATCCCCAGCCCTATCCAAAGAGGCACAGGATCTGTGGCACTGGGCGGTCGCCCAGGGGATGTTCCTGGTTCCCTTCCACCTGGCAGGAGAAAGAAACACCATCACCGACTCGCTCAGCAGGGAGCTGCACGCGTGTCAGGAGTGGGAGCTGCGCCAGGATCAGGTGGATCAACTCTTCCGACGATGGGGCAAACCCCAAATCGACCTGTTCGCAACAGCGACGAACTCGAAGTGCCAGAGGTTCGCCAGCAGGTTTCCCCAGCCGAGAAGCATGGGCGATGCGTTCTCGTTCCCCTGGGACGGCCTATACCTGTATGCGTTCCCTCTGTTACCGTTGCTGCTTCGACTCATCAACCAGCTCAAGAGGTCCCGGTGCAGGATGATCCTCGTCGCACCGGCGTGGCCGAGGCAGATCTGGTTCCCGGACCTTCTGGACTTGTCAACGTCCCCATCCATCAAGCTGTCGGCAGACGCGGATCTTCTCTCCCGAGAAGGAGGCGCCATCTTCCACCACGACCCGGCGTCGCTGAACCTGCAGGCTTGGCTCCTGCAGCGCTAGAGTTTGGAGGGTACGATATACCGGCCGACTGCATAGAGGTTCTTGCAAAGGCCAGGGCGTCCTCGACTCTCAAATGCTACTGTCACAAGTGGAAGAGGTTCTCTATCTGGTGCCGAGCACAGAAGATCAACCCCCTACGGATTACGGCCCCTCAAGTGCTGCCCTACCTGCTATCGCTGGCAAAGGCTGGGCTAGCCCATGACTCCATTAAGATTCATCTGGCGGCGATCTCCAGATATACCAGAACCACAGGGCGGACGTCCCTGTGGTCCCATCGACTGGTGAAAGAGTTTATGAAAGGACTGTTCCGGTCGTTCCCGCCGGTGAAGGCCCCGGCGTGGGAACTTAACGTGGTGCTGACTAGGCTCATGGGGCCCCCATTCGAGTCTATGCACTCCGCACCGATGAAGTTTGTGTCGTGGAAGACTGCATTCCTGGTGGCCATTACCTCCGCACGACGAGTGGGAGAGATCCAGGCCCTATCCTGCAAAGCACCGTACTTGCCTTTCCATGCTTCGAGGGTGGTGCTTAGGACGCACCCCTCCTTTATGCCCAAGGTGCCGTCGGACTTCCATCTTAACGAGCCCCTGGTGTTACCTGTTTTCTTCCCTTCTCCTTTGTCGCCGGCCGAGAGGACTTTGCACTCGCTGGATGTGGCTAGAGCGCTGAAGTTCTACGTGGACCCCACGAAGAGTTTTCGGAGGACGTCACAGCTGTTTGTGAACTTTGGACCTGTGAATCAAGGGAAGGCTCTCTCGAAGTCTTCTATTTCCAGATGGCTCTCCGGCTGCATCATGCACTGCCACCGGTTGGCTAACCGACCGCTGCCAGGCCGTCCGAGAGCCCATTCGACCAGAGCGATCGCTGCTACTATGGCGTTCCTATCTGGTGTGCCCCTGCTGGACATCTGCAGGGCTGCTACGTGGAGGTCGATGCACACCTTCACGAGATTCTACTGCGTCGATCGGGATTCCAGGGAGGAGTCCAGGGTCGGCCAAGCAGTGCTGCGCAACCTGTTCGCTTAAGGTGAGCCTGGTGAGGAGGTAATGAGATGCTTAATGTTGAGTTGTTGTATTGCTTAATGTTGAGCCTTTGCCACCTCCCGTGGTTGTGCATGTTTGTACTGCTATGTATTCTTATATTCATGAGCATGTAAATCCATGCCAGACCCCATGCTGGAGAAGGAACAAGAAGGAACAAGGAACAAGTTAGTTACTCTTCCTCTGCTGGATCACCCGAACTGCAGGAACTACCAGGAACAACCGCCGACGCAGGAGCCTCTTCTTCATTTTAAGGTACTTTGTTCCGCCATGCCTCCCTTTTCGTGTGGTAGCCCTAAAGGTGTTTTAAATCCTTTACCTACCTGTTGGGTTGTCCGCCCCTATCGTCTAACATTGTCTTTCGCCTTCTGCATCCACCTTTTCGAATCGATAACCAAAGACTTGACTGCAGCTACAAGAACATTTTGCTCCTGGGCCCTTGCCCTGTACCATTGACTCTGGCACAGGCCTATTGACTCTGGCTAAATTTGTTAGAACTGCCTTCTCTAGATTGTTTCTCAACTAGAACTGTGTTGGTGCACCTACTTCTTCTAACCACCTTTTCCTTCCCCATTTTAAAACTTGTGAAGTGCCATTTTGCTCGGTTTTCATTTAAGTATTCTGTATGCTAAAGGACTGCCTTGCCAAAACTTGTTCACAAACTTATTGGGAAGTGTTGCTAAGGTGCCTAAGAAGATATTCCTGTATAACTTGTCCTGTCCCTCGTTTGTGAGAAATTGCTATAGTGCCATTTGTGTTTGGTTTTCACTGTGACGTTTTGCTCAGTTTTCACTCTTGCTCAAACTTGTCTACAATTTAATTAGGGAGTTGTGTATACTTTTCTTGACTGATTTTAACTTGCTTTATTGACTGTGATTAATGTGTTGAACTACAAGTGTGTAAAATAAATATATATTCTTTTTAATTCAAAGCTTTGGTCAGTGTTTCCTTGTACCATAGTACTTTAGTCCTATTGTGTCAACCCTTAACGCTCATCTCCCTCTTGAGATAGGTCTGACTGCTTGGCCACTCCTACCAACTAAATCTGTGTGGTACAGACTGATACCAAAGGGGATTTATTGCTCATACCTGTAGTCTTAATCTTCTGTAGTGCTCCCTAAGGGAACTGCACAGGATTCTGCCTAACACAAACATAACATTGACACAGGAGACAGTGTACGTACCAAAAGTAGGGGATACAGAATGTCAGACAAAGTAAGGTCTTACATAAACACAGTGGTCAACAAGATGTTGGATCTTGCGGTGATTGAACCCTCCAGTGGTGTTGGTTCCCAAAGCAGGCACCTCGGAACTGAGGTTCTGTGTGGATTACAGGGCTCTGAATGCTGTCACCAAGACAGATGCACACACCTTGCCTAGAACAGATGCTGGTGGATACTTCTGGTGCCTCTGAGTACCTCAGCACGTTTGACCTTACTGCAGGCTATTGGTAACTAGCCCTTGCAGAGCATGCCAAGGAGAAGACAGCTTTCTGAACACCAGAGGGACTTTACCAGTTTAGGGTAATACCTTTTGGGTTGAAGAATGCTCCTGCCACTTTCCAGAGGCTTGTGAATCATGTGTTGAATGGGTTGGATGAATTCTGCCTTGCATATCTGGATGATATAGCAGTTTTCAGTGCCATCTGGGAAGACCATGTGAAACACCTTAGGATTGTGTTACAGGCTCTTCAGAAGACCCACTTGACCATAAAGGCCAGTAAGTGCCAGATTGGACAAGGATCAGTGGTCTACCTTGGACATGAAGTAGATGGAGGGAGGATACAGCCTCTACCCAGTAAAGTACAAGCAGTGCAAGACTTGCATACCCCCACTACACAGACCCAAGTGAGAGCCTTTTTGGGACTAACTGGGTACTACAGAAATTTCATGGCAGACTATGGTACCATAGCTGCTCCATTGACTGCTCTCACTACTCCAAAGGAACCCAAGAAGGGAACTTGGTCTGAAGAGTGTGAGAAGGCCCTCAATGGCTTAAAATACTCTTTGTTCCAGGCCCCTGTTCTCAGGGCCCCTGATTACCAAATACCTTTTATTGTGCAGACAGATGCCTCTGACACTGGGATAGGAGCTGTACTATCACAAGTAGTTAGAAGGGTAAGGAACACCCTATTGGCTTCATTAGTCGCGAGCTTAAGGACAGAGAGCTCAGATGGTCCACAGTAGAGAAATAATGTTTCTCTGTTGTGTGGGCCCTAAGGAAGCTGAGGCCCTACCTCTATGGGACCCACTTCACTGTGCAAACTGACCATAAGCCCTTAAAGTGGCAATGAACATGAAGTGAGAGAAGCCAAAGTTGCTTAGGTGGTCCATAAGTCTGCAAGGCTTTGACTTCACTATTGAGCATAGGCCAGGTGTCCAACATAACAATGCTGATGGGTTGTCCAGAATGTTTAACCGACCTGAACAAGAGACTCATCCAGGGGTGGATTAGTTCCCCCTGTCCTTAGTCTAGGAGGGGCGAGTGATAGGAAAGATTGAATATGTGTATGTAATTTTCCCTCCATGTGTCAACCCCCAAACTTTTTGCTGCTGTTTAGAAACCACTGACTGACCTTCCAAAGAAGCACAGCCTTCAGCTGTACTCCTCTGGGCTTTCGCTCACTTGGACTGCCTCTTAGCTAGGTGAAAATCTGATGTTGAATTGGGCCTAAAGACTAATTGCACTACCTGTTTCCTTCCCCTCTAGGTTGTCAACCTATTTCATGCAGTCACCCCTTTAGTCCCCCCTGGTCTTGTATATATATTTTATTAAGTGTGATGTATTGGTTTCTCCAGCATGGGGTCTGGCATGGATTCACATGCTCATGAATATTCCCTGTCGTCAGGCTGGGAGTCTTCGATAAAGAAAAAATCAGTATCAGTTTCGTTTCTGATCTGTCTTTCTTAGTAGTAACCAATCACTGGTCTCTGGGTCATACTGCCCCCATCCAATGACTGCCCTCTCCCTCAGCCCCTCCCCCGGCAGCCATCCTCAGATTTTTACCGCACGTTCAAGTGTTGGGAGTCCTCGTGCTATAGCTCTCGAGCTTTTACTGCGTTTTCGCGCTTTTTTCAGAGAGATTTTCTCATTTTTCGGTTAAATCGAGCCTCAAACTCCACCATTCTACTCCGATCAACGGGGACCTGTTTCCAAATTTTGTACGCCCCTCGAGGGTGAAGTTTTCGTCGAGTTACACTTCTTGGAGGATTCCAGAAGATCTGAGGCCTACCATGGACATGGCCCAGGACAAGGGAAGCTCGACGCCCAGATCCAAGCTGTTCAGGAACTGCCCTGGATGCGGGTTACAGAATGTTTTC
This sequence comes from Ambystoma mexicanum, assembly GCF_040938575.1. Classification (NCBI taxonomy): domain Eukaryota; kingdom Metazoa; phylum Chordata; class Amphibia; order Caudata; family Ambystomatidae; genus Ambystoma; species Ambystoma mexicanum. The sequence goes on from NC_090939.1 coordinate 688,153,284, forward strand.
AAGGAGGAGAAGCATTCGAGATGTCTCTACTGCCTTCATGAGGACAAGACGCACGTGGAGAAGAACTGTGCGGTCTGCAAGAACCTATCGGAACGGACCATGAGGGATTGTCGTTTCCGCCTCGCCAGCTGGCTGGAGAAGGGCCCAGCAGGTGAGAAGAAGAAAGGGTCTGAGCGGTCTTCTAAGTCCTGTGAGGGCGCCCCGGCGACGGGGGCCCAACAGAAGGCTAAGCACTGCAAGTCCGCGGGCACCGGGAGCGCCGTACGGTCAGGCTCTTCGGCTGCCAGGCAGGGCGCGCCTTCCCCGACACCATCAACCACGAGCCAACGCTCTGGTTCGGGGAAGAGGAAATCCGAGAACCCGGGTAAGCTTCTGGAGAGGCCCCGGTCGATCTCGAAGGATTCGGCCGAGGGGGAGCGAGGCTGTCACCCTCCCCCCAAGGTGAAGGCCTCAAGCGCGCCAAAGGTGGCGAAGGCCTTGATTCACCCGGCTAAGGCCTCTATCGAGGGAGTCGCAGCGGCCCTGGCGAAGCCTGGGGAGGCTACACCAGTCAGGCGATCTCGGGGCCCAGAGTTTCCCTGCCATCGCTGAGGGAATCCTCTATCCAGCCCATCGATAAGACCCCCGTGAAGACCCCGGTGGAAAAAGAGGGGGGGGCCGGTGGCCATTACGGACACAGATTCAGCCTCTGAGGAGGAGCTGGTGGAAACCATGAAGAACCTCAACGAGAGGTTCGAGAAGGTGCGATCCCACGGGAGGGATCCCGAAGAGGTGGTCGAAGAAAGCGACGGTGGTGCCGACGAGGCCCCAGTGGAGGAGCAGCTAGCCATCCCTCCCGTCGCAGCCATTGCCCGAGCCCCAGGACAACTCGGCGGCCATTTTGATGGCAATCCAAACCTTATGCACGGAGATAAGGACGAGATTACCACTTACCCCGCCGGATGATCCAGAACCTGGCCCGTTGGGAATCCCTCCTAACAAGCGGAGGAGAGTTCATCCCTCCCTGCCTTTCATGCCCCCACGACCCGTGGAGCCCTCATCCTCCTCACCAGACCCCAGGGATGACACGGTGACAGATACGACGACGGGGACGGATGACGACGGTGGTAACGACGGGACAGACCTTCCATCACCCCTCCCTTGGGCTTCCCCACCCGACGAAATTGGCTCCTTTCACGCCATGATCGCCAGGGCATCCGAGCTCTTCCAGCTCTGCCCCGAGGAACAGAAGAAGGAGGGTTTCCTCCATCAACGGCGAGAGGCCGAGAGAAAGACGGTCCTCGCGGTACCGTTACTCGACGATATCTGGGACGAGGGACTTGCGATCCTGAAGAACCCCTCCACGACGCCTGCCAAGAGGGACAGGTACGAGAAGAAGTACCGGGACCCCGACGCCGCCCCTTTGTGCCTCAGGGCTCAACCTATGCCGGATTCGGTCATCTCAGCGGCAGCCAAGAAGAAGGCAGCAGGGGCGACAGCCTCAACCTCTACTTCCCCACCTGACGGCGAGGGTAAGAAATTGGACGCCATGGGGCGACAGGTCATCTCATCGGCGGCGACGACAATTACGGCAGCCAACGCCTTAGCAATTGTGGCCCGTTACGACAGGGAGCTATGGTACAAGATAGCACCCCTACTGGACTTCCTACCAGAGGACAAGAGGGAGGAGGCCCTGGAGATTCTGCAGGAAGGTGAGGTGGCGTTGGACCACGCCATAACGGTGGCAACGGACATTGCCGACACCGGCTTTCGCCAGTTAGGCAACGGCGTTTGCCTTCGACGACGGGGCTGGCTCAAGGTGACAGACTTCCGTCAGGACGTGCAGACCAGGGTTTTGGACATGCCGTTCGATGGCAACAACCTGTTTGGGAAAACAGTGGATGAGTCGCTGCAGGCCATCAAGGCCGACACAGAGACGGCCTGAGCCCTGGGAGTCCTTCAGCAACGACGGCCCTTTCGGAGCACCAGAGGCAGACAGGGGGCCTCCAAGGGATCAGGCGGTGGCTCCTCTACGTACTGCCAGGCTGCCCGCTCCTCCTCCCAGGAGGCTTACAGAGGTCGCGGCAAGCAAGGAGGATCTCTGTGTCGTTGCCAAGGCGGCAAGGCCGCCTCCAAGCAAGATTGAACCGGCCGTAGCGTTGGGCCCCCACCGAAGCACCCCGGTGGGAGGCCGCCTGGCGAATTTCGTCAGCGTGTGGGAGTCCATCTCCACCGACCGTTGGGTGCTGGATGCCCTGGCCCACGGGCACACTCTCGAATTCCAAAAGAAGTGTCCCTGCATTCCTCACGTGGCCAGGAAGGAAAATCACGTCCCTCAACTGCTGTTGGAGGTAAAGGCGATGCTCAAGAAAGGTGCCATCGAGCTGGTCCCCAAGAGGCTCCGGGGCTCCGGAGTATACTCAAGATTCTTCCTCGTCAGAAAGAAGACAGGCGGTTGGCGCCCCATCATGGACCTACGTCGGTTGAACAATTACATCAAGGCACAGAAGTTCAGGATGGTCACTCTCCAGCATGTGCTGGGGCAGCTGGAGGAGGGCGACTTCCTATCATCGTTGGACTTGGAGGATGCATACTTCCACATCCCCATCCTAAAAGGACACCGAAAGTTCCTCAGATTCGTAGTCCAAGGACGCCACTACCAATTCAAAGCTCTGCCATTCGGATTGAAGTCGGCACCCAGGGTGTTCACCAAGTGCCTAGCACCAGTGGCGGCGCGGCTGCGCCTGCAGGGGATCCACGTCTACCCCTACCTGGACGACTGGCTCATCCGTGCAAAGACAAGAGAACTCGATGTCGAGCACACGGCGAAGACCGACCGCTTACTCACGGAGCTGGGTTTCTCCATCAACTACCCGAAATCCCATTTGGTTCCGTCGCAGGTGGCACTGTTTCTGGGAGCGAAGCTCGATACAGTGGAACGATTGGCGTCTTTGTCGGAGGAAAGGACGAAGGCCATCTTAGGCAAGGTGCAGCGCCTGCTAGCCACAGACGTGGCCAGGGTGAGATCCATCAAGTCCCTCCTCGGAATTATGTCCTCATGCATCTATCTAGTGTGCCTGTGCAGGCTACGGATGCGTCCTCTACAGGAGTTCCTCGACGGCCGCTGGATGCAAGCGGCGGGCAGCTTCGAGGACAAGATCCCGTTCAACGGATTTTCCGTCGGGCGATTCAGTGGTGGGGCACCCGTGCACACCTCACGGCAGGCACGGACTTCCAGACCCCGGCACATCAGGAGACGGTGACGACAGACGCCTCCCTGGAGGGATGCGGTGCACACACCAGAGATCTCCACGCAAGAGGCCTTTGGCTTCCGGAGGAGAGCTCTCTCCACATCAACATCTTGGAGCTCCGCGCTGTGTTCTGGGCACTCAAGTCGTTCCTCCCGTCCCTCAAGGGCAAGTTCGTGAGGATCTTCACCGACAATACCACCACAATGTTCTACATCCGGAAGCAGGGAGGCACCAGATCCCCAGCCCTATCCAAGGAGGCCCAGGATCTGTGGCACTGGGCTGTCGCCCAGGGGATGTTTCTGGTTCCCTTCCATCTGGCAGGAATAAAAAAACACCATCGCTGACTCACTCAGCAGGGAGCTGCGCTCGTGCGACGAGTGGGAATTACGCCAGGATCAAGTGGATCGGCTCTTCCAACGATGCGGCAAACCCCAGATCGACCTGTTTGCGACGGCGACAAACTTCAAGTGCCAGAGGTTCGCCAGCAGGTTTCCCCAGCCGAGGAGCATGGGCGATGCTTTCTTGTTCCCCTGGGACGGCCTGTTCCTGTATGCGTTTCCTCCGTTGCCGCTGCTGCTTCGACTCATCAGCCAGATCAAGACGTCCCAGTACAGGTTGATCCTCGTCGCACCAGCGTGGCCGAGACAGATCTGGTTCCCGGACCTTCTGGACCTCTCAGCATCCCCACCAGTCAAGCTGCCGACGGACGCAGATCTTCTCTCCAGAGAGGGAGGCGCCATTCTTCATCACGACCCGGAGTCGCTGAACTTGCAGGCCTGGCTCCTGCAGCACTAGAGTTTGGAGGGTACGATATCCCGGCTGACTACAGAGAGGTTCTCGCAAAGGCCAGGGCGTCCTCAACTCTCAAGTGCTACGGACATAAGTGGAAGAGGTTCTCTGTCTGGTGCCGTGCACAGAAGAACAACCCTCTACGGATTACGGCACCTCAAGTGCTACCATACATACTGTTGCTGGCCAAAGCTGGACTAGCTCACGCTTCCATCAAGATACAGCGATCTCCCGATACACCAGAACTGCAGGACGGCCGTCCTTGTGGTCTCATCGACTGGTGAAGGAATTTATGAAGGGACTGTTCCGATCGTTCCCGCCGGTGAAGGCTCCAGCCCAGGCGTGGGAGCTCAACGTGGTGCTGACCAGGCTCATGGGGCCACCATTCGAGCCTTTGCATTCGGCTCCGTTGAAGTTCCTGTCGTGGAAGACAGCGTTCCTTGTGGCCATCTCCTCCGCACGACGCGTGGGAGAGATTCAGGCCCTATCCTGCAAGCCTCCATACTTGACTTTTCACGATACGAGGGTGGTGCTGAGGATGCACCCCTCTTTCATGCCCAAGGTGCCGTTGGACTTCCATCTTAACGAGCCCTTAGTGTTGCCAGTTCTCTTTCCGTCGCCTTCGTCGCCGGCCGAGAGGACTTTGCACTCGCTGGATGTAGCTAGAGCGCTTAAGTTCTACGTGAACCGAACAAAGAGTTTTCGGAAGACATCACAGCTGTTTGTGAACTTTGGACCTGTGAACCAAAGGAAGGCTCTCTCGAAGGCTTCCATTTCCAGATGGCTCTCCGGCTGCATCATGCACTGTCATCGGTTGGCCAACCGACTGTTGCCCAGCCGTCCGAGAGCCCATTCGACCAGAGCGATCGATGCTACTACGGCGTTCTTGTCTAGTGTGCCCCTGCTGGACGTCTGTAGGGCTGCTACGTGGAGGTCGACGCACACCTTCACGAGATTCTACTGCGTCGACCGAGATTCCAGGGAGGAGTCCAGAGTCGGCCAAGCAGTGCTGCGAAACCTGTTCACCTGAAGGTGGGCCTGGTGAGGAGGTAAGAGTTGCTTAATGTTGAGTTTATGTAATGCTTAATGTTGAGCCTTTTGCCACCTCCCGTGGTTGTGCATGTGTGTACTGCTATGTATTCTTATATTCATGAGCATGTGAATCCATGCCAGACCCCATGCTGGAGAAGGAACAAGTTACTTACCTGTAACTGTTGTTCTCCAGCATGGGTCTGGCATGGATTCGCATGCGAACCCTCCCTCCTTCTCCTCTGCGGCTCTTCACTTGGTCATACTGCCACTTTATGTGCTACCAAATCTGAGGATGGCTGCCGGGGGAGGGGCTTAGGGAGAGGGCAGTCACTGGCTCGGGGCAGTATAACCCAGAGACCAGTGATTGGTTACTACTAAGGAAGACAGATCAGAAACGAAACTGATACTGATTTTTTTTTTACCGAGGATTCCCAGCCTGCCGATGGGGAATATTCATGAGCATGTGAATCCATGCCAGACCCATGCTGGAGAACAACAGTTACAGGTAAGTAACTTGTTCCTTACTTAGTTTTACTGAGATTCTTTGCTATAGTCTGTGTTACAAAGGCCTTGTAATAAATGTGTTTATATTTTTAGACACACTCCTGTCTGGAGTAATTTGTAAGTGTCCTTGCTCTGTGTGCTCATTGAGGTCCTCCAGTCATCCTCGCCCCTCCTGAGACTTAGTCTTGACTGCCTGCCATAGCTACCCTGATTGTTCTGGCTTGTCCAGAGGTTACCCTGTTCCAAGAAACTAGGTTGGCCTTCTGAACCTCTGCCCCTCCTGGTCAGAGTTCAGAAATCCTTCTTAAAACCTAAAATCATACATCTGCCCCCTTCACCCTGAAAAACACTTACAGAAGTTTCCCTCCATCATTAGGGAAAACTACAACTCCCATACTTCCTCCCCATTGCCTTTTTTCAAAATCACTGGGACGAAGAAGAGGAACAAAGCTATAAAGTTTGCCCATAGGAACCAATGTACCATGGATTCCTATGGGCAGTCTCCATCTAGTCCCATTAACGATGACAGGCAGATTCAGGCCTACCTTTTCAACGACCCACACCTGAAACTCGTTAAACCTCCCTACTGTAAGGAACTCATGGTGGCAACAGAAGAGACAGACACAAGAGATCACAGTTCAATGGTGTTTGTTGAACAATGAATGCAGGGTGGGAAAACGCCTAAGTTAAAGGCAGTCCTAGTGGCGTTTTGTCAAAATAAAAGGGCCGATACTAAGAAACACCAATTGCCAATTCCTTACAACCAATTACAGAAAAAGTGTGGGATAGGGTATCAAAATAAAGAAACAAGTGTTCCAAATAATAAGTCAGGATGTGATTGCCTTGAGTTCTCGCTTCCCCACGTTTTTAGCACCGGACAAGGTGGGACTTTGGAGCACAGCACCTGTTTGAGCCTATCCGGCACGAGCTGGTAGTTTCATTCCAGCTGGCACAGCACACGCTCAAGCTTTCTCAGCACGAGCCGACATTTCTGTTCCAGCTATCAGGTTCTTCGATGGTAAAGTATCTTTGCATTAAAACGTCTCTTGCATTTGAGGCCTGATGTATCCAACAAACAAACACAAACAAAAAAGTTCTGTTATACAGTTAATATTGGGTGATGACTTCACCCCTGGGTCCCCCTCTTCCGGACGCCAACCCCTCACGTGCCATATTCAACCAATCAATTAAACAGTTCCTTTCTCAATGAACTTTGGGTAATGACTTTTCACACCTGGATCTCTCTTGACCGGGCTCAGACCCACTTGATAAGGGGGACAATTCACTTCGCCTGGTCTTCCAATACCTCTTACTTTCACGAGTCTTCATTTCTTTTTAAGCAGCACTTCAGGCTTGGTATATGATTGTCGGCTTCCCTCTTCCGGGTTCACTCTCGCCAACTTTTACCACACGCTGTTCATGCACTCATTTCACCAAGCTGGATTAAATTCCCTTACCTTCGCAATCATCTGTCGGTCAAAGACTTTGGACGGGACAGAGGATTTTACAAGACCCCTGTATGATCACTTTGACCTCTTTTCGACGCTTCCCAAGTGCATTTTTGGTTATGTAGTTTCTACCCTTGGGTAATCGCCCACAGTTTTTAGCTTGAGCGCCCACGTAGTGTCGGCCTCCTCTGTTTCTGGTCTTTCCTCAATCGTATCTTTAATTCTTTCAAAGTTCAAATTAGCGGTTTGCTACTTTTCGTTCAACACAGTTCGGTTTCCTATCGATTCTCCCTTGTCTTTCTTTATCCTTGAAGTCAAGGTGGTTACCTCCGAGACCAGCCTCCTTCCCCAGCTTGAGGTTTCAGCGGAGGAGGGTCTCGCTTACTGTAGACATCAGCTGCAACACATGCTGGCTATTGTTCGCTTCCTTATACTTTCTGCAGAGGTTTCACAGGCCTTGGTTAGAAAGGGCAAGTTCGCTTCTCTCCTTGTCACCCTCTCTTTCTGTGCCGTCTTCCTCCTCCTTTTGAACTGCTGTGCTGAGTTAGCTCTCCCATCATGCTGTCTGCCTTGCTCGTCTTGTGCTCTTGTGCTCCACCTTTTATCCCTGTGGGGAAGGGAAAGGGCCATTGGGTGTGTGTCATTCTGGTCGATTGCCTGATTTTGCCTGATCCTTGTATTAGGACATGTCAGGTGAATGGCTCTGGTGTTAGTCTTTCGTGTTGTGCGAAAGAGTTCGTGTGGAAAAGGAGTGGTCAGTGTTTTGGAATATCCTGCGTGGTAGGATGGGGAAAGTCTGTTGACAGAAGGGGAATACCGCGTCTCACCCATCCGTGTCCCACTCCCGCTACCTGAGGACCCCCCATCCAGGTGATCTTCCCTCACTGGTCCACCCACAGGAACTGGATCCAACAGCGAATGCCGCGTCCTGGCCACCTGCATGACAGATCCCTGGGGACTAGATAGGGAGACACCGTCAGGTTTCTTAGACTACCAATGTAAAAAGCAGAGCAGAGGAAGAGCAATCTGAGCGAGCTGGGGATGCTGGACGGTGCAGAGAAGCCAGAGGGAGACCGATCGAGCTGGAGAGAACCTCTAAGGCCTAGAAGAGGTAGAACTGCCCAGACACTGGACCTGTGAGTGTAGGAGAGGCTGCAGTGGGAGCTGTGCCTCCAGGGAGCAAAACCAGAGGCAGATGGGGTTACCTGGCGGCACCGACATCAGAGCTCTTCCTCAGGGCGAAACTGGAGAGCCCAGTCCTTTGAGGGGCAGGTGGTAGGACACTGACCTCAGTCAAACACCCCTTGTGCTCCTGTTGCTCCCAAACCGCGAGAATGCCATTTTTGGGGAGCTGGTGAAGTGGGAGCAAAATACAAGGAAGTGCATTCTGGGACTGGAAGTCCAAAACCATTTCTTTTTGAAAACTGAGAGAGGTCCGAGCCCGGCTGAGGGAGACCCTTGTGTGAAAATTAAGGAGGGGTTCGAGCCCGGCTGAGGGAGTCCTTTGTGTGTGAACATTAAGGAGGGGTCCGAGAACCCAAAGAGCTTTTGGGGAGAAGTGGAGAGCACATAGAGGACGCGGAAAGCCAGAGTGAAGAAAGAAGCCTTGAGAGACCGGAGAGGACCGAGGCGGCGAGACGCTGACTCAGTGCTGGAGAGAGGCAGTGGCATGCCTACGGAGACTTATCTCCAGGAAGCCGGGAGATGGCAGGCTGCAAGCTGCTGCCGATGCCCTGAATGAAGGCGAAATACAGGAGAAATGTGAACATGGCAACCAGTCAGTTTCTGAGAACAAAAGAAACCTGGTGCGTGGCAGTGTCAAAGGAATTAATGTGAAATACAGCAAAGTGGTCATTCAGAGGTTAAGCAAAGGCCTTGCACAGTCGAAGGTCTTCGATTATCTAAGTAAGAAGGAATTGTGAACAACAGGTCCGAGTCCCGCTGCGGGAGATCTGTAAATGTGTGAATTAGGGCTCTGAGCCCGAACGAGGGAGACCAATTTTGAACACTGTGCAAAAGAGGTCCAAGCCCAATCGAGGGAGACCAATTCTGAACGACAGGTCTAAGCCTGGCTGAGGGTGACCGTTGTGTGGCCATTAATGAGGGGTTCGAGCACGGCTGAGGGAGACCCTTGTGTGTGAACATTAAGGAGTGGTCCGAGAATCCAAAGAGCGTTTGGGGAGAAGTCGAGAGCACGGAGAGTACCCGGAAAGCCAGAGTGCAGAAAGTAGCCTTGAGAGACTGGAGGGGAACGTGGAGCCGAGATGCTGACTCAATGCTGGAGTGTGACTGTGGCGTGGCTAGGGATACGTATCTCCAGGAACACAGGAGAAGGCAGGTTGCAAGCTGCTGGCGATCCCTGAATGAAGGTGAAATACAGGAGCAATGGGAACACGGCAACCAGTGAGTTTCTGAGAACGGAAGAAACCCGGTGCGTGGAAGTGTCAAAGGAATTAATGTGAAATTCAATGAAGTGGTCGTGCAGAGGTTAAGCAAAGGCCTTGCACAGTCCAAAGTCTTCAATTATCTAAGGAAGAAGGAATTGTGAACAACTGGTCCGAGCCCGGCAGGGGGAGATCTGTAAACGTGTGAATAAGGGGTCCGAGCCAGAACGAGGCAGACCGATTGTGAACATTGTGCAAAAGGGGTCCAAGCCTGAACGAAGGAGATCCGTGGTCCAAGCCCAATCGAGGGCGACCAAGTGTGAACGACAAGTCCAATCCCAGCTGAGGGAGACCTATTGGGAACTTGTGTTTGAGAGGGTCAAAGCCTGGCTGAGTGAGACCCGGGGTATGAGCACAGCTGAGGGAGACTCATTGGAAACCATGAACCCTTAAACTTGTGAACTTTGAAAAAACATGATGAAGAGAAGGAAGTTTGTTATCTTTTGTACTTGTCCAGGCATCATGTGAACAAGAGACTTTATTTTTGGGAAAAAGACTTTGTCGCAGAAAGCCCTGACTTATGTCCTGAACTAGAGCTTTTCCTCCAGCGAGGGACGGGGATCCTGCCGGGGCTCCCCAGGGCCAGCCACCGTGCCAGGGGACGGTCGACAGGTGCCCAAGCTTGGGGTTGCAGCAGCCTGGAGTTCTGGCCCGGGCTGCCTTAGAGCTTCCCCCGCCACATTGGAGCTTTTCCCTCTGGGGAGGGACGGGGACCCTGCCGGGGCTCCCCGGGACCACCGCCAGGTTGGGGATGGTCAACAGGCGCCCAAGGTTGGGGTTGCAGCAGCCTGGAGCTCTGGCCCGGGCCGTCTTAGAGCTTCCCCACCACATTAGAACTTCTCCCTCCGGGGAGGGACGGGACCCCGCCAGGGCTCCCTGGCACCGCCGCCGGGCTTGGCGACGGTTAACCCACTCGTGAGGCAGGCACGCAAGGGCAGGGGCCAGCCCCTCCAGCCGCTTCGGGGCTACAGCTTAGCCCCTTTAGAGCTTTTCCCTGTGCGGAGCGATGAGGATCCTGCCGGGGTTCCCAGCGACCACCACTGGACTCGGGGACCTTCGAGACAGGCGCCCAACAGGCGCCTAACATTAGAGCCTTGCCGGGACTAACCCACAAACATTGTGGAACTCAGGTCCGGCCACTACGAGCGCCCCTTGACACACGCACCCTGTTGTGGACTTGACCGCACACGGGAGGCACTGGACCGAGGACCGGGAGCAATCCACGAACGCCATGGAACTCAAGGCCGGACGCTATAAGCGGTTACAGCCCCATGGAGGGAAGGGGCCCGCTCAGGGTGCCACCTTGACACACGCACCCCGTTTTGGACTTGACCGCACACGGGTGACACTTGCTCGAGGACCGGAAGCAGCCCGCGAACGCCATGGAACCGAGGCCGGTAAGAACGCAACGGCCACCCCGGATGCCGCAGGGTGGCACTTCCACGCCGACTATTAAGCCCCCACTATGGAACCTGACCGGAGACAAATGTAGGAGCTAGCTGTTAGGCAGAATTATATGCAGTACCCTTTGGGAACACTACACATAATTAAGACTTACAAGTGACAGTACAATTTCACCTTTGGTACAAGCCTGTACTACACAGTTATAGTGGTAGCAGTAGCGGAGCAGCCAGACTAATCTCAAGAGTAAGTGAGCAGTACAAATAGTTACACAAAGGACAGCAGTTACTATGATTCATGCAAACACTGACTCAAGGTTTCTAAGTAAAATAATATATATTTATTTACTCAACAGTTGTATAACATTTCTCTATTCTAAGCAAGGTCAAAATCACAATCATAAATACACCACACCACTTCCCTTAAATTCCAGACAAGTTAAGCTCACAAATGAAATGGGAGAAAAATGGCACTCCAGCAATTTAAAAGGGAGGGAAACACAAAGTTATTAGAATGTAGGCAAAACCAACAGGTAAGTATTCTGAGCAGTTGAACAAGAGAGACTACAATGAGGAGATCAGCTAGAAAAGGTTTAGGGCCAAAGTCAATAGGTCAAAAGTCTTTTGCTCAAGATCACACAGTTCAGGGTAGTCCACGGTAAAGTTCCTGGCACAGATTCCGGACGAGGTTGGTTGATAGAAAAGTTAGTTCAAAGCCCTCGGATTGGAGAAAGATTTCAAACACTTTCACCGCAGCTGAGCGAAACGCACAACCGGATTTGCACAGTACCGTGAGATGGAGCTGTAGCTGAGGCAGACGTTCCTGGTAGTTCCTGCAGGCTCACGGTTCCTGAAGCGACTGTCGGACTGATCAGAAGTAGGAAGATTGGAGGGTCCTGCACTACCCAGGGAAGAAACCAGCAGCAGCGCCAAACAACGAATAAAAGGTGCGCTCCTTAAAACCCAAGCAGGGTCTGACCTTCCTGGCTATCCGGCTCACTGTAGTTCTGTACAGCGACCAGATGAGGGGTCCTGGCTTGCAGTTTGGGCGAACTTGTTGGTCCCACCAGCTGAAGGGAAGAAGTTTCCTGGAGGATCTTCTCTGTCGTCGGATTTTGAGATTCGGACCTGCAGCAGGGCTTCACTGGGCGGTTCAGTCATTGTAGGGGTCCTCTTCTTCCAGTTCCTTGTTGGTTCTTTCGTTCCAGTGGCGACTCTCCTCTTCCAGTCCCAGAGACCTGCTTTTTATGAAGTTTTCCCCCATTCATACTGCCTGGCTGTCAATCACACAGCAGGGTGGCTGGCCTGGCAAAGCCAGTCCCCTTAGCCAGTCAGACAAGAGTGCGACTTAGGTTTCCAAGGGAACCCCTGGCAGGGGTCCGAAGATCCCTCCCTCACATCCTGCCTACCTAGACTATCAGTCGCCTTAAGGAGGGCTTCTGTGCAGAAGCCCCCAAAAAGACAGCAAACAAAGGAGTCATCCCCGGTTTGGCACGCAGAGAAAAACACGAGAAAGACTTTAACAAAAAGAAATGGCGACAAAACCCAGCCGGAGCCAAAATAAAACATATATGGTCAAGCGTGTTTTATGTTTGAGGCTAATATAATAGCATATGTAAGATAACCGCGGTAGAAAAGTTAGGGTAGATACCACTGCCACCAGCCAAGTCTTAATGTTAAGGGAGCAAAACAAGGCTCCAAGAGGCACAGACAAAAAGGGATAAGAGTTAACCCTTTCCAATACTCCATGTAAGAGGGGGTGTACTGGGACTGTGGTGTTTTAAGTGACTATATAAAGTTAATGGCAACTTTACTTGTTTCTGGGGGACAGTAGTCAGCCCCAGAAAAATGGAGTCAGTGGGAAGTCTCAAAGACAACCCTGTGTCACTGCACTGAGGGTGCTGTGTAACACACACAAAAAGTGGTGCCCTTGGAGTAGGTGAGGCTGCAGTGCCCAAGATCACACATACAGCGGGAATACACATAGCAAAACACATGTAAGAGTGGGAAAAAAGGCTCACACTCTTACCAGGTGAAAAAAATAAATCCTAGAAATCCAGCAAAGCTGCTGGGGACACTTTAGGTAAGGGAAATCAACCATTTATGAGAATTCTCCCTAACACCAGCCATGCCCGCCGCAACTCAGGCCATCTGGTCCTACTCCCCGGCCCAGAAGGCCCGCCGGCCGCGTCAGCCCCGACCCCACCGTCCGGGGGCACGGGCTTAAGGTTTCACCCCCACGCTCCGGGGAGGGGCGCTTTAAGCCGCCGCCGCCGCCTCTCTTCCCAGGGCTTAAGGCACCAACCTCATACGCACTCGGGATGGACCTGGGAGACACTTCCAGGCCGACTATTAAGCCTCCTCGGAGTGGCGGGGGTTAAGGAAAACGCCTGGAGGAGACAAGTGCAGGAGCCAGCCGTGCCAGCCGCAACTCGGCCCATATAGTCCGTCGGCCACGACTCGGGCCATCTGGTCCTCCTCCCAGGGCCGGATGGCCTGGCTGCTCCGCTAGCCATGCCTGCCCCGATTCCACAGTCCGGGGTTTAAGGAAGGTTCCAAGCCCCCCGCGTGCCCTGGGGTGGCTTGCAGCCTCTCTTCCCCCGGCCTGTCCGGGGGGCTTAAGGCACTACCTCGACGCCGGCCCGGGCCGAGGCCATCTGGTCCGCCGGGCTGACCGGAAAAGGTAAGAAGAGCGCTCCCCGCCCAGCACGCACACCCCCGCGGGTGTGCACCTAAGGTGGGTGGGAGTTTCCTGTGCGCCCCACAGCGGGTGGAAGGATGGAGACCCTTAGAGGGTCTTGCGACAAAAGCTTGGCTCAGAGGATGGATTTCAATAGATCGCAGCGAGGTAGCTGCTCTGTTACTTACAGAACCCTACAAATGATTTAGCACCAGTCTCCCCACGAACATACGGTGCACTACGGGCGAGAGAGGTGTCCCCTTCTGTCCACACTCGAGTCCGAGGCGAGCGGCTCTACGCTCCGGCCCAGAGGCCGGCTATCCTAGGCCAACCGAGGCTCCACAGCGCTGCGGTATCGTTACAGTCTAGGGGGGATTCTGACTTAGGGAGGCGTTAAGTCATAATTCCACAGATGGTAGCTTCGCCTCATTGGCTCCTCAGCCAAGCACATGTCTGAACCTGCGGTTCCTCTCGTACTGAGCAGGATTACTATTGCAACGACACATCATCAGTAGGGTAAAACTAACCTGTCTCACGATGGTCTAAACCCAGCTCACGTACCCTAGTGGGTGAACAATCCAACGCTTGATCAATTCTGGTTCACAACGATAGGTAGAGCTGACATCGAAGGATCAAAAAGCGACGTCGATATGAACGCTTGGCCGCCACAAGCCAGTTATCCCTGTGGTAACTTTTCTGCCACCTCCTGATTGAAACCCAATAAGTCAAAAGGATTGTGAGGCCCCGCTTTCACGGTCTGTATTCATACTGAAAATCGAGGTCAAGTAAGCTTTTGCCCTTCTGCTCCGTGGGAGGTTTCTGTCCTCCCTTAGCCTGCCTTAGGACACCTGCATTATTGTTTGACAGGTGTACCGCCCCAGTCAAACTCCCCACTTGCCACTGTCCCCGGAGCGGGTCGCGGCCAGTGGGCGCCGGGTGCTTGGAGCCAGAAGCAAGAGCCCCACCCGGCTCGCCCCCTGCCTTACCGGGTATGTGAAAAACGATAAGAGTAGTAATATTTCACCGGCGGCCCGAGGGCCTCCCACTTATCCTACATCTCTCATGTCTCTTCACAATGCCAGACTAGAGTCAAGCTCAACACAGTCTTCTTTCCCTGCTGATTCTGCCCCGCCCATTCCCTTGGCGGTGGTTTCGCTAGATAGTAGGTAGGGACAGTGGGAATCTCGTTCATCCATTCATGCGCGTTACTAATTAGATGACGAGGCATTTGGCTACCTTAACAGAGTCATAGTTACTCCTGACGTTTACCTGCGCTTCATTGAATTTCTTCACTTTGACATTCAGAGCACGGGGCAGAAATCACATCGCGTCAACACCCACCGCAGGCCTTCGCGATGCTTTATTTTAATTAAACAGTTTAATTAATTGCACCAGAGGGTTTTGTTCGGCCCTCTGACTCGGGCACGTGTTAGACTCCCTGGTCCGTGTTTCAAGACGGGTCGGGTGGGTAACCGACATCATCGCAGACCCCTGCCGCCATTCGTGGGACTCCCCGCCAGGCGGCGCAACGCAATCGGGGCGCAATGAGGACAGTTTACCCCAGTCGACAGTCGCACCAGGAGCAGGGGGCCCCGTCCCCTGTCGCCACCCCGGCGACCCCCGAGAGGGGCCGGGACGGTTGCCAAAGAAGGGCGCGGTGGAGGTCAATCTCCCTCTGCCCCACGGACACGGCAAAACTGCTGCCAGGGGGCTGTAACACTCTCTGCCAGATTGGAGAGCCACCTGCCCCCCAGGGCCTTCCCAGCCGACCCGGAGCTGGTCGCGGTGCACCGCCACAGAGGACATGCACCTTGCGGGGGCCGGGTGCGCACATGCAGCAGTCCTGCGAGGGGATCCGCTGTTCCAGGCAACCGATCTGCCCGCCGTGTTGAATCTTCCGGGCAGACTTCCGGGCAGACTGCACGGACTGCACGGACCCCTCCCGACGGTTTCATGCCCTCTTGAACTCTCTCTACAAAGTTCTTTTCAACTTTCCCTTACGGTACTTGTTGGCTATCGGTCTTGCGCCCGTATTTAGCCTTAGATGGAGTTTACCACCCGCTTTGGGCTACATTCCCAAGCAACTGGACTCCAAGAAGACCCGATCTCGGCGCCAGGGGCCGCTACTGGCCTAACACTGTCTGCGGGGTGAGCCTCGATCAGAAGGACTTGGGCCCCCTAAGCGACGCCGGGGGGCCCAAGTCCTTTCCTAAAACCTCCCCAGGGCGGACAGGGGACCGGCACACCAGGCGAGCCCTGAGCCATGGTGCAGCCGGGTGTACTCGACGGGCGGGCGTCGAGGTTCAGGCCGCCCACATCCGTGGGCGAGCGATGCCCAGGCCCGCCGGCGCAGCGGGTGACCTTCCCTCTCGACCAGGTACCTGGAGCTTGGCCGCGTGCAGCCGGACTGCGGTTTGCAGACTATAGCGGTCCCACCCGTCCCCCCAGCCCGTGCCGACTCCGGCCCGCCTCTCCGTCCGGCTCCCCGAAAGGGGAGCGGCAGAGAGGGTTGGGGCCCGGGGTAGGTCGAGTGGGAATCTGGCTGGGTGGGCCGGCGGAGGAGCGGCCTACCTCCTTCGCTGTGGGAAGCCCTGCCGCCGTGCTGCTGACGCAGGTGACGGGCAGGCTACCCGGGATAAACGCCTGGATTTTTTGGTTTGTTTTGTCTTAAAACACCTGATGATCTCGGCCAACTCCCAAGTGGGGCACCGGCAGGTGCGGCCGACATCTGAACAAACAAAAGTTGTCTGTGCCTCTTGGCGATGGATCGCTCCGCTCGCGCATCGATGAAGAACGCAGCTAGCTGCGAGAATTAGTGTGAATTGCAGGACACATTGATTGACACTTCGAACGCACCTTGCGGCCCCGGTTTACTCGCGGGGCTACGCATGTCTGAGGGTCACTTGAACGTCAATCGCCCCGGGGTTCCCTCCCTGGGGCGCGGCTGAGCTGTCGCAGGGACCCTGTTCCATTCGTCCCCCTAAGGTCAGACCCTGATCAGCACTGTTGCAGGATCCCTCTGGACCTGGCTGCTCAGGCTCGCAGCCGGCGCTTCCCGGCCTCTCCATCTCCCCGCCCCGCGCACAGGTTTCGGGAGGGCAGGGCGCGGCGGCGGTGAATGTGGCGGCGTCCATTGAAAAAGTCTGGCCTGCCTTCGCCCTGCAGCGGGGCACCAGGCCGTGCTGTGTGTGGCTGTCTGTGGTATCCCATGGCTGCCGGTGCGGGATGGCCCCAGAGCGCGGGCCTCGCGACCAGGTGGGCTACGGCCACAGATCGGGAAAGCGCACGATCGGCCGCCCCGGAGGCTCCGGGCTAGGGGCAAACCCCCCCCCCCGTACCCGTACAGCCCCGGGCCCGAGGCCGGCCGCCCCACGGAGGTCTTCAGCTACCTCGACTACGACCTGAGATCAGACGTGGCAACCCGCTGAATTTAAGTATATTATTAAACGGAGGAAAAAAACTAACCAGAATTCCCACAGTAACGGCAGAGGGAAGAGCCCAGCGCCGAATCCCCGTCTGGCAGCGGAATCGGGAAATGTGGCGTACAAAAGACCGACTCCCCGGCCAGTGCAGAGAATTGTTGGTCCCACTATTCCAATGGGTTGAAGTGTCTTCGCAGACCTTCTAGGACGACCAGATGCAGAGGGGTCCCACAAGACGACAGCAGGCTCAGTGTGTCAAACCTTCCAGCGGGTCACCAGCGGTTCCTCGACTCAGCTTCGTAGTTTCAGGATACTTGGATCCTATCCTTGGTTCAGTGGGAAATCCAGTGATAGACATGGTATGGGTGTTTTGGCCTCCTCTTATCCAAAGGTCCCTTCACGCCAAAACAGAGAGGACCCAATGGGAGATCTACTCACAAACACTCACTCCATAAGTGGACCAATCACAGACCACATTAGTCTCAGGCATTCAGGACACTCCAGACTCTCTGGCACCCAGGATGTGTATTGGGACCAGACATCCCAGCCCACATCCTGGAGGCGCACACAAAGGTATGCAGAAGCCTGCGAAAGCATTAGGATTTGCAGGAAAATGCATGACCAAATAAGGACTGGCCCGGGTCGACTCAACCTGGGGAAGGCGAAGGGGTAAGATAGCAAAGGGCAGGACAAAGAACCTCGTGGCATGGCCATTTTTGAGCCAGGCCACCTATTCGTGCCAAACGCGGGTAACGCGTTTAACATGACAGGAAAGGGTTAAAAAAATAATGCAAAACGATAGCTGCCACCAGTCCTGTCCCTGACACATCTGCCCAGTTCATGAAAAGCCCAGCAAGAGTATCTAGGGCCTTTGTAAATGACTATAGACCCAAGTGTGCTGTATGGTAACATACATTGCACACTTGTTACATGTTGCACAAAAGTCGCAACATGAGGAAAGGACTAAGGGAAACAAAGTCTCCCAGTACTGACTGTCTTAAGGGCATGTCAGTTTCCCCATAAAAAGTGAGCGAAAGCCCAGAGGAGTACAGCTGAAGGCTGTGCTTCTCTGGCAAAGTCAGTCAGTGGTGTCTAAACAGCAGCAAAAAGTTTGGGGGTTGACACATGGAGGGAAAATTACATACACAAATGAAATCTTTCCTAACAACTTTCTTGGAAGTGTCCCTGGGCCAACCAGTGGACTGACCAGCTTACCCAGTTGTTTTGCTCTGTCACTGCCGCCGTTTCGAGGAGGCCCTCACACCGAATTTCATACACTTGGCGTTCCCAGGTCTGAAGTGAGACGAGTGCGCCAGGACCGGAGCATACGCGGTTATCGTGTTGCTCTGGCGCGGCAACGACCCTTGCAAGTTTGCTGCATTGGTGACCCTCTGCCCCTGAAGCCTGCTGCAGTGAGACCAGGTCGATTCATCCACCCGGAGCGGCGAAATCGCCACTGTCCCGTTTGGGAATCCTCCCTGTATCTCAGGAACTGAAAGTCACAGAGACATCCTTTTTGTCACGTTTGAACCTGCAAGCAAAGTGGACTGAACTGGCGAAGTTTGGGTCAGAGAGCACCTGCGACCAGTGAGTACTTCTAACACTAACCGGTGACCCCTAGCGACAGGGCCCCTTTTTACCACAAGTGGCCCCGAGGGGCCCTCTCCTTTCCACTGCTAGTGCAAACTAGCGACTCCATCCCGCACTCTGGAACTGCCTCTGCCTTCAAGTGGAGGTCCTCCCTGAATAGTGGGAACTTGTTCTTCATCGCCTCATCCACCTTCCTGAGCCGCTAGAGACCCCTGAAGAGACCCTGTTTTGCCAATTTTTGAACAACCGCATGCACTTGCATCGCATGTACTTTTGAGCACAAGGCTCCTCTCTTCTTAGGGATTGGACTGCCTCTTAGTTAGGTGTGTTGCTGATGTCGAAGGGGCCTAAAGACTACCTGCACTGCCTGTTTCCTTCCCATCTAGGTTGTCGACATATTTCGTGTATGTAACCCTTTAGACCCCAATGGTCTTGTATATATATTGTATTGATTGTGTTGTGTTGGTTTACTTAGTATTGCTGTGATTCTTTTGCTATGGTCTGAGTTACAAAGGCCTTATAATAAACGTGTTTATATTTTTGATATAACACCTGTCTGGGAGTAATTTGTAAGTGTCCTTGCTCTGTGTGCTCATTGCGGTCTTTCAGTCACTCTCCCCCCTCTTCAGACTTAGTCTTGACCGCCGCCATAGCGACCTTGATTGGTCAGGCTTGTCCAGAGGTTACCTTGTTCCAAGAAACTAAGCTGGCCTTCTGAACTTCTGCCCACCAGGTCAGAGTTCAGAAATCTATTTTTTGAGGCTAATTCAGGGGAAAGGATGTCCAGTAAACATCCAAGACCCCATAGTACCGGGTCTGCTGAGGATCCTTGTGTCAAGGCTAAAGTTTCAATCAAGTCCCCTCACCAGTCTATGGAGTCACCTGTCTCATCTCCACATGTGATGCAGTTCTCCTCAGATGCTCACAAAATGGCGGGCCTTCCCTCGTGGTCTATGGCAGCCATTTTGGATTCTTCCCTCACACCCATGCTATCGACGGTGGGTGCTGGGAGCCTTCTTTTTGGTGGACATCCTTGTCCATGGGACAGTGTGAATCTGTTGCGCCCTTCCTATGACTAGCGCACTCGTATGCCACTACCGCATATGGTCTCGCTTCCTCCCACATCTGCCCCATTGGTCTATGTAGACCCTATTGGTGGCGGGCCTTCTTGGCAGCCCTCCTCACTACGTTTGTGGGGTTATGCCCCTCATGAGCGGCCTCTGCCTACTCCAGTGCCTAAAGTCTCGGCAGAGGATGCCTTTTTTGGGAAATTTCATAGTCTTATGAACTTTTGATTCCATAAGGGTGTACTTTAAAGGCCTCTTTAGGGAAATCTGTCCTCAGGTGCCGCATCCTACCCCGACAGTTCCAGCCACGGCACCTGTCGCCCCAGCAGCTGCACCGCCTCTGCCTCCCGGCCCACCTCCAGCCTTCCGCCTCGGCCTACCTTGTCTCCAGTTGACAAGACTCCAGCAGAGCGAGACGTCAATTTGACGCCGGTCGCATCGCAGCCGATGGATCCGATGTGCTAGACGACCCTCAGGCAGATCAGGATAGTGAGTACCAGCCCCACTCTGTCCGAGCTTTCCACGACCGGGTTCTGGACATGATGTCACTCCTTGACATACCAGTATCTGAGGCACCCACTCCGCAGGAAGGGGTGCTTTCGGGGGCGCTAACCTTGTCTCCACAGGAGCGCACCGGCCTGTCCCTTCAAAGGGACGTTCTGGCCGAGGCCTGCAAGGTCTGGGATGAACCCCACACTGGGCTGCACATAAATAAAAGAATTGACTCTCGTTACAGGCTTCACACCTCCGAGGAAGTAGCCTTGGCGTCATGCCTGCTCCCGTCCTCAACGGTGGTAGCGGCCGCCACTCTGCAGTCTAAGCCGGCCTCTGCGACCTCCGCGGCTGCAGCTCAAGTTCTGGCCAAGGAAGACGAGTTGCTTGATTCCTTGGGCAAGAACATTTTTGCCAATTCAGCGCTGCAATTGCGTCACGCTAACGCAGAGCTCATTTTGGTGGCGGCGAATATGAAACTATCGAGAGATTTGGCTGACTTCCAGGAGTTCATTACTGTTGACAGGCTGGAAGAGTTTAAAGGCGGTTTATCCGATGCCAGGGTGTTGGCGCAGGATATTCTGGAGGCCGCTGTGCACCATGTTGTCACCTCAGCTCGAGGCCTCATGCTTGGCTTCATGCAACAAAGTTTTCGAAGGAGGTCCAAGATAAAGTTCTGGACCTGCCTTTTGACAGCAAAGAGCTGTTTCATTCTTCAACGGATGACAAGCTTACAAAGACTAAGGCGAGCACGCAAACTGCCAAGTATCTGTCGGTGCTTGTGAAGCCCCCAGTCAAAGCTCAGAGATCTGGATCCCAGCCTCAATTCTCTATAGGCTTCAGAGGGTTGCAGGACCGCAGGGCACGCAGGGCTGATCCTCCGACAGGTAATTCCCATGCGAGACAGCAACGTGGTCGATTTTTCTCTCGGTCGTCAGCCTCCTCTTCAGGGACATGTAGTCTCTCTGTCAAAAAGTCTGCAAAATGATATTTTTTGGCTCTCGCGCGAGACTCTGGTGGGAGGACGAATCTCGTCTCATCTGGAGGCGTGGCAAACGATCACCGACAATCGGTGGGTTTTATGCATCGCTCGGGCAGGCTTCCGCTTGCCCCTCCCACCTACCCCACCCTTCTATCCTCCCTTTCAACAGTCGGGGATGCCCTCCCTCAGAGCCGAGGTCCAGAAGCTTCTAGATCTCCGGGCTGTGGAACCCGTTTCCCTAGGGGAACGAGGGGAGGGCTTCTATTCTCATCTGTTCACGGTGCCCAAAACCAACCAGGCTGGCCTGCCCACCATTCTAGACCTGCTGGTTCCAGAGGCTTCTAGGCCTCATGGCCTTGTGTATGCTTCCTCTTCCCCTTGCTCGTCTCAAGAAGCGACTCACGCAGATGGCTCTTCGGAGATCCTGGCTTCAGGCAGTGGACCCGGCACTCCAGAAGTGGACCTCTTTGTGATGTCATCAAACAGGAAACTTCATATTTATGCTTCCAGGAACGGGCTCAGAGCTTCTTCCCTTTCTTCCCTGGGGGATGCTCTCGAGATTCTGTGGCACAACATGAGGGCCTACGCCGTCCCGCCTCTTCCTCTGATTCACCGGGAGATATGCAAGCTCAGGGACACAATGAATTGCACTCTTCTGTACATAGCCCTGTCGTGGCCAACCAGATTCTGGTTTTCGGAGCTTCAGCATCTGTAAGTCTGCTCACCGATCAGGCTTCCGCTGATTCCCGACTTGCTTCACCAGAGCGGTCAGCAGTTGTGGCACCCCTCCCCACAATCATTCAGCTTTGCGGCCTGGTGCCTGAGTTCAAATCTTTAGAAAGTTTCAACTTGTCCGCAGATAATATGCGTATTATCCAGGTGGCTAGAAAACCTTTGACGAGGTCTCACTATACGAGCAAATGGCTCTGTTTCTGTCACTGGTATTTAGCTAAGCAGCTGGACCCCAGAGAGCCTACCATCGACACGGTCCTGTCATTTGTTTCTCATCTGGCATCTTCAGGCATACATGTCTTGTCTTGTAGGACTTATTTGTCGGCTATCGCTGCTTACCTGTTCACGGACTCCTGTTCTTTTTCATTGACAAACCCTGTCACTAAAAGACACTTTGCAGGTCTATTACATCTTTATCCACCGGTGCGCAACCCGCATCCAAAGTGGGAATTGAATGTGGTCCTCACTGCCTTATGCCATAAACCTTTTGAGCCTATGGCTACGGTGGACTTGAAGTTCCTTTTGTGGGAAATGGCCTTTCTAATTGCGGTAACTTCAGCAAGGTGTGTAAGCTAGCTTCAGGCCTTGTCTGTAGAACATCCATACTCCTACGTCCCGTCCCCTTTCCTCCATACTTGTGGGACATCTCTCCGTCCTGTGGGATGGGACCGGAGCATTTTGTAAAAAGCATCCACATTTTTCCAAAAATGTGTCCTTCCTCTCTTTCCTGCGCGGGGCCCGGCACGCGGCCGTAACCCCGCCCACCTTGGCTCTGCCCCACGCATCGCCCCTCAGTCCTTTTCTCTGCTCGATCGGGGCCGGACGCACTTGCATCCTCGGAAGATTTTCTTCCCTGTTTTCCTCTCTGGCTCTCGCTAGCGTTCGTCTTATAATCTGTCTATGGCCCTCATTACGACCCTGGCGGAAAGTAACTGACCTGACCGCCATAGCGTTTCCGCCATTGCACGATGGAGTAAAGTGCGGCTAATTCTGACCCATCGGGCACGAGCATTACGCCATGGCGGAAGTGCAAAGTCCGCGATGGCGGAAATTTCCCCAAAACGCCCCTCACCGCCGTCGTACGGCGCCCTAGGTGCAATTCCACCACCCATCATAGCGGTCACCGTAATGAGCGGTAATCGCAAAATACGGTGACCGTAAATATACGGAAACGGAAGTAAAAACATGGGGCCGGAACGGGAAACAGCACGCCGTACACCTATAAAATCAGAATCCCAACACAAGCATGAAAAATCCGACCCCGAGACACATCCCAATCCGTTAGCCACCCTAGTTAAAACAATCAAAATGGGAAAAGTTGCTAAAAAAGCGTGCGACCGCAAGCGGCAGGTCCACTTCTCCCATGAGGAACTCACCGTGCTCACAGAGACCCTCCAGGAGAATGCTGCCGTCGTCTTCTCGACGCAAATGACCAGGACGGCACTTGCGAACAAGAAGGCCATATGGGCCCTGGTGGCACAGCGGGTAAGTGCGGTGGGGACCGCACCCCGCAACCCACAGCAATGCAGAAAGCGATGGGACGACTTGCGGATACGCGTACGGAGCATACTATCAGCCAACCGTAACATTGCCACAGCTACCGGGGGAGGATTGGAATCACCCATCAAGTTGACCCCCTGGGAAGAAATCTGTGCCTCCACCATTGGAATGGAGAGTATAGAGGGAGTCGGAGGGATGGAGAAAGGAGTGCAGACATCCAAAGAATCAGGTAGGTGGGCCAAATAAAACAATGCTAAATCCACAATGTCCAATCATGTGAAGTACCATGTGTGTACATAGTGCAACAGAAACACATGTCCAGGAGAACGTCCACATACATTGGCCTGATAGCGCACTTTAAAAGTCACATTAAATACATAAATAATTAAAAATCCTAAAAACACCCTCTACACGTGCAGCATGCACACCCTAACTGCAGGCTGCAAAACAACTGCATCCTCAATCCACACAAAAATGAAACCACCTCCAAGGCCCTGACCCAAATCACCCTCAGGTACCACCCCAATGCATGTGATACATTGCCATTCCAATTTCCACAGACCCATAAATAACGCTTGCCCTCCTTTACTCCACCACAGGGTCCGATTCAAACGACGAGCTTCAGGACACCCCTACCAGCACACCTGCAAAGAGGGCCAAGACCAACGGCCAAAGACCCTCCACCTCAGCTGCACGGATCAAGACACGGCAGCAGCACAAATCAAGTGGCAGCACACAGGAGGGGACTTCAACAGGCACCCCAGCAGCCAGCATGCCCACAACAGCAGCACCACAGGTCCCCCCAATGGATGCCACAGAAGGCACTGCTTCTGGTGGCAGCAGCACCATAGGTGACACTGCATTAATGCCAGCATGCTCCGACACAGACAACGGTGCTGTCGATGTAGGATCCATCCATGACCTGTCTCAATCCCCCTGTTTGTTTCATCCCGTACACCATGAGGATACCACGCAGGGGCACCCACAAGACGACGACTGGCCATCCCCCACAAGCCCTGTGGCAAGGCAACATGAGGTGATCAGCCCCTCTGTGACACCACCGCAAATGGGCATGGCCCAGCAGAGGCAACAGGCCCTCGACCAGGTGATCGTGCAACAGCAGCAACTGGCCACGCTCCTCAAGGAGCATGCTGATGAATGTGGGGGTTCTAAGGCAGCCATAGAAACATCTACTGAGACACTTAGGGCACAAATGGAGCGAAGTACAGAGACACTAAGGGTACAAATGGAGAGAAGTACAGAGACACTAAGGGTACAAATGGAGAGAAGCACCGAGAGCCTGAGGGGGGAACTGCATGCGACGTCCAAAGACGTATGTGGTGAACTTGCCGCTGTGCGCCGTGTGCTCACTGAGCTCTCACAAACCCTTAGGGACATGCATGGACGTGAGCAGGCAGAGACATCATCCGTTGCAAGTTCCGTCCAGGGCAGCCCCCAACGTAGATCTGGGAGGAACCTGCGCTCCACAGGCAGGGGTGCCCCTGATACCCGGAGAGGGGGCTTGCAATAGCGTCTGCCCACTGACAATGAGCATCTTTGGACACTGGTGTTCGGGGGGGAGGTAGGAGGGTGGAGGGGGGGGTGTTGGGCTTTCTTGGGTGGCGGGTCGATGGGGTGTGTAATATAATTTCACATATGCTATAAACATTTCATAATCATCCAATGAGATGTGTGGACATTGATCTTTGTGTACGAGGCCTTTATAGGCGTACAGTCCACATTGTGCATGTTCCAGACACACACAGTGCCACAAGTCCCGTGTCCATGTATCAGCCACCAGGCGTGAGTGCTAGAAGCATGAATCTATGATATTCTGACGAATTTCACGGGCCTCCTGTGCCTCGCGGACTCCTTGAGGTGCTGCCACATCCCCACCCTCATCATGACCATCTTCAGGTGCTTGCAGTTCTGCGTCAGGGGGCATGGGCACATTTCTACGTATGCACATGTTGTGTAGCATGACACATGCCATGACCATCTTTGCAACCTTCTCATGGCGGTACAGGAGTGCCCCGCCAGACCTGCTGAGGCAGCGGAAACGAGCCTTCAGTAGGCCGAATTCCTGTTCTATGACTACACGGGTACGTGAGTGGGCATGGTTGTAGTCCTCCTCATGCTGGTTCTGTGGGTTCTGGAGTGGTGTAAGGAGCCATCTCTTCAGTGGATACCCGGCGTCACCTGTATGTGGACAATAAAGGATGTTTGTGGAATGACATTGCTACGTACGCATCCCCCCCCTTCCTGCCAGGTCATTGCCGCATCACATACCCCACATTATCATGCATGAAATGAGACTCACCGAGTAGCCAGGATCTGTTCCCTGCGTGTCGCTCCATGTAGCGTGGTATTGTAGAGTTCCTCAAGACCATAGAATCATGGGTTGATCCAGGAAATCGGGCACAACAATGTGTAAAGATCCTGTTGGAGTCACACACCATTTGTACATTAAGAGAATGATATTGTTTCCGGTTGCGGTACTGGACCTCCATGGCATGTGGGACAACCAATTCCACATGGGTGCAGTCGATGGCACCAATGCAACCCGGTATGCCGGCAAGTGCATGGAATCCCACTTTTGTGTTTGTGATCTCCTGCTCCAAGCGTGGTAAAGAGATGTAGTCGTCTGCGTGCTTCAGGAGGGCATCGAGCACTTGCAATAGTGTCCGTGACAACAGTGGCTGTGAAATGCCATGCAACTGTCCGACTGTGTGCTGGTAGGTGCCTGTGGCCAGGAAGTGGAGTACAGACACCACCTTCAGTAGGGGTGGGATGGCGGTTGGGCTATCTATCATGCTGACAAGGTCAGCGTGTGTCATGTTCACAATGGCGGTTATGGTGTCCCGGTCCAAACGGTAGAGGGTGTGGATCTGCTCAGCAGTGAGGTTGAACGGATGAGCTCGGAGGCGTGGGATTGCGGGCTGCCTGCGTGGTGGTAGTGGCTGTGCTGGTGGGCCTTGCTGGCCCTGCCTTGCCCTCCTCCTCCTCCTGCGTCTCCTCTGTGCGGCCGGTTGATGTAGTAGTTGGTGTTCGTCTTCTTCTTGAAGTTGGAGTACTTCCAGTGCTATCAGGTCCCCCAGGGCCAACATCGCTAGTCCTGCCGGTAGCATTTTGGAGTGGGTTTGGTTGTGGGAGGGGGTTGGGTGTGCAATTTATGTGTTTTCAGGCTGTATAGCCTCCACCTGTGGTGATTCATTCCACCTGTGCCAGCTGCAATCCCCTTTGGGCGAGCACGTCCCGCACACAACGCTGCAATTTGACGCATGGCATCTTGCTATTACAATCATGTATTTAATCCCGATGGCAGTGAAATATTGGTTTATATGTTCATTCTGCTATGGTCCCATTGTTTCACATACTATCTTTGCAGTCGCGAACAAACTTGTGAAGGGTCAGTGGAATGTAGTACTCGATTAACGGTGGACCCTCATGCAGCACTGTACCGAGGTTCACCGACGGGCGGGGCGTCCCATTTGTGAGTGAAGCCAGTTGCCATTTTCACACACTGCCGCACTACATGGATGAATTTGTGATTTCAAGCGGTCACAGATGCCTTTTCGACGTGATGTTGCAAATGAGGAATTCGAAGGACAGCGCTTTCGGTTTTCAGCTAGCGGCGAGGAGACGCCCACAGGTCTGACTGCAAATATAACGTTCTATTGTTTAATGTCCTTGGGACAGGGGCCATGGCGAAAATGCAATGATTGATATGAATAGTATGGGATGCGCAATAGCGTAGTGGAGGATAAGGCAGGACGTTCCCAAATCCATGTTACTTCACAACACTAGAATTCCGGGCTGGAGCACAGTGGATTTTGCAGACTGCATTACGCACAGACTCAATGGAAATTTCAAATGTTATGTGAGTAAATAATCAGGCGTTTTTATACCGGGATGAGGGAATGATGTATGGATGCATGGACAGATGATTTAATTGAGAGTTTGCCATGTACATGGCTTTTTGGAATCTATCCCCTTCCCCTGCGCTATGTGATGCAGAGCTGCCATAGTGGGACCATCGTCTATCTGCCCTTGTTGAACCCTCCCTGTCTCGACGCGCCTTCAAACACTTGTGTCTATGCACGTTACTAATCCCATCTAATGGATTCTGTTTTAACAGACGCATGCACACAAACACTCGTTTGTAATTGTGTTTTCACCTCGATTTATATAGTTATGATTCGCAAGTGATTTTTGGGTGGAAATGATCCTTTTGAGTGGGCTAGCATGCATATGGCTGTGGATTTAGTGTGATCAATGAAGTGAGTAATACAAATGAAGTTCTGATGCACATACTATTCTTTTTCATTTCATTTGGGTGACAGGTATCTCCTCCCCTTTTGCCGCTGCCATCTGTATGCCACTCCTGCAGATGGCTTTTACTCCCGACACCTGCTGCTTCGAGTTAATCAGTGGAGCACCATTACGATCTTATGGGACGATCGCCAATGGGCCACATGCCCTTACGCAGTACTAGTGGCTAGGAGCAACATATCAACCTTTCAGCTGGACTAGTGCCTACCTAATGGGACGGCCCTGCGGTTCTAGGCGCTTCCATGTTGCCTTTTTGAACGTGATTGTAGCCCCTGTGTACCATGAAGGAACAGGGCGTCACACAAGAAGAAGCTGGTCATTTATTGCGGATGCAGTAGGTGTGCAGTGGTGTCCCTTGACGCCACTAAAGCGTTCGACTCGGTCAGGTGGAAATGGCTCTATGCCACCATGACCAAGATGGGAATCGGGCCCACCTTCTTAAACTGGGTCAAGCTCACCTATGCACACCCCACCGCCAGAGTCCGAACCAACAACACCTTCTCAGATAAATGGTGCCTCTCCAGAGGAACCAGGCAAGGGTGCCCCCTATCCCCCTTACTCTACATACTGGCCATCGAACCAGTGGCAGCATACCTTAGGCTCGAATACGGAGACGGGGGCATAACAATAAACGGAGTGTCCCACTTGGTGTCCATGTATGCGGACGATATGCTTCTCTACCTGAAAGACCCCGAGCACATATTACCATACATACTAGAGACCCTAGAAGGATTCTCTAGATGCACGGGGATCCTAATTAACCAGGATAAATCCTGCCTATACCCTTTGGCAGCCCTAAGCAATACCAGGGAAGAAAACCTCCCCCCATTGGCACTCAGGTGGGAACCCACCACATTCAAATACCTGGGCATCAACATCCACCGCGACCCCAAAACTGAGCACATGATAAACACAGTACGGGCTAAGGAGGGCCTAGCTAAATCAATCGACTTCTGGAGCAAGCTGCCCCTTTCGGTGGCCGGTAGAGCGGGGCTACTCAAAATGGTGGCACTACCGCGACTGCTGTATTACTTCACCAATGTCCCGTTCTACATCCCACCACAATTCTTTAAAGAACTTAACAAACTCTGTCGAAAATTCCTATGGCACGGGGGGCGATGCAGAGTAGCCCTAGAAACTACACAAAGACCGTATGACAAAGGAGGCCTCAAAATCCCCAACTTTGAGCTCTATTACCTGGCGGCCCAACTGAAACATGTAATGCAATGGATGGCGGATGATGCCACCACAGACACCCACCTACTACAACCCAGAAACTCCCCGTGGCTGCTTAGAGACTTACTCTGGACTGAGCCGGAAAGGAGTCATCGAGACACATACCTAATTCACCTGGGCATCCGTACCTGGAAGAGGGCCTGCAGAATCGCCAATCTGGCAGACCCCTACTCCCCACAAATTCCAATAGTCGCAATGATGTCACACAGACCAGAAGACCTGAAAGTGATCCGGAACATATGGGAACCCCTGGGCATAGCCACCCTGGGAGACCTGGTAGACGACCGAGGCATTCTCAGTTTCACCGAACTGCAAGAGGCTACGGGAATGCCGCCCGGTCAATTCCTCCTACACGGGGCAGTAGCGAACAAACTCACAAAACGATGGCCAGAGATAGAGACCCTTGACACCGGACATGAACCCATCGAGAACCTGTTAAGCGCGGCGGAGGGAGGCCACGAAACCTCGAGGCTCTACGAAACCCTACTAAACTGTGCCACGCAACAAAGTCTCAAGAGTAGAGATAAGTGGGAACTCGAACTCGGCGAGAGATTCGAGGACAAAGAGTGGGATGCAGTGATGCGCTACCACAAGAAAGTTTCCCGGAACGCACGGTTCCAGCTTATACAATTTTACATTATTCATAGGGCTTACCTCACCCCACGAGTCATCTCCAGATTCAACGACACAAGCGCCGCAACTTGCCCCAAATGCCTGGATCCCTCTGCGGGAATGACCCACATGTTCTGGGGATGCCCGGCAATCCAAACATTCTGGTCACAGATCCAAACCAGGGCAGCAAATGCGGATATAACGCTGGACGTGCAATCCCCCAAAGCCTGCATCCTGGGCCGATACCCCAGAAACAAAAAAAACAGGGCACTGAACAGACTCAAAGACCTCATGTACATTTTAGCAAAAAGAAGAATTGCTATGGCCTGGAAAAGCCCCAGGGCACCCGGAGTGGCGTTGTGGTGGGAGGACCTACACAGATGGACCACAGCTGAGACAGGAGCATGGGAACTGGCGCAAAGACACCAGAAAATCGACACCTCAGACGATCTACTGCAGTGGGTAGCTCTTACGGTATCCCTGTTCCACCCCAGGGAGGGCAGCTCCACTGAAGGAGATATAGACAGCGCAAACTGACCTGGAGGCGCAAGACTGCAGCGTGGGGTTATGGGCTTGGTCGGGGGGGAGGTGGGAAGGAAATGAATCAATCCTCCATGGGTTAAGAGGATACTATGTTTGTATGTTCTTATTGTTAAGAAAATAATAAAAGAAATTTAAAAAAAAAAAAATTTATTGCGGATGCAGCCCACAGTAATGAAAAATATTTTGGAGTTTATGACCTAATAGCTGTATGGGCTTGGTGAATTTGATGTGCATTAAATTTTTATTCTGATATTAACCGTGTAGCGTTATTCTTTGCAAGTAATGTGGCATATTCCTATTTGTGGAGCGATGTATTGTGAGAAGATCTGCATTGGGTTCCGGCTTATGAGTATAGTTGCGTGGTACTGTACTGGCCGCGTTTGCCTACGAAGCCCAGTAAGGTCAGGGATAGGGGCTGCCATTATGACTGTTTTAATGATGTCATGCTCAGGGGCGGGGGATTAGCTTTTGTGTAAAAGATGCAGGTCAGCCAGGTGGATTGGTGGAATGATGTGATTATCTGAAAATGGCTGGTCACAGGTGCCTGTGTTTGCGTGCGTTTCTTGGAGGGAGACTGAGGTCATGTCCATTGGAATAGCTTCTGTATTCGTGCCATCTGTGCCCTGCAGCTCCCATTGGCCCCTCTTGAGATGAGCCTGGCTGCTCAGTCACTCTGCCAACTTGTGTGGTACATGCTTATGCTGATGGTTGGTTTGTTTACTGGCAAGAGTACAGGGCTGGTGCAGTCTCCCTCAGGATACTGCTTTGAATGTTGCCTTACACTGGTGTCAAGCGATGGGGGCCTGTTGTTTTGTCTCATATTTCAGTTCATATTGCTGTACTTGGACCTTCACATGCCTGTGCTGCATCAGTACGGCAATGGTGACATGCCAAATATGGATGGCCACTCACAAGGCACTTGGAGCCCCTACATTCATTTGTTCGTTGGCATGCATGGGTGACTTGTACATTTCACTGGTTGCATTGTGTAACTTCATTGCACCTACGAGGAGTTGTGCAATGTGGGCAGGGAGTGGTGTACAGGCACTCAGTAGGGCCATTTACGGTTGGTTCACGATGCCGTAATTCTCACCATGGCGGAATGGTACTTTCCGCCATGCTTGATGGCGTTAAGTAAATGTCCGCTAGGGTCAGAATTCGCGTACCGTTGCGCCATGGTGGTAATTACGGTTTTGCATGGCGCGCGTGCGCGTACTTGGTGCAGTTAGCGTTGGCGTTCACTACGGTGTCGCTAATGGCATCGTACTTTACAGTGACGGGTCATAATCGCACCGAGCGGTATTCGATGGCGGTATTACATTTCCGCCATCGTTTTTCGATTTCCGCCAGGGTCGTAATGAGGGCCTATGTCTTTTAAATTAGACTTTCCAGACTGCTCTTCGTTTCATCGTCGCTTCGCGAGGGCAGATCCCCATCCTCTTTGTTTAGAGTGTTTGGGTCTGGAACACCGCTGGGACTCCTGTTTTTACTGTGACTCCCTTTCGGTCCGGGCTCTTCAACGTCGGTTGGAACGGTGGGAGGAGGTGTTCCGACGCGCTCCTCCATCTCATTTTCAGGCGTTCATCGACGAGAAGAAGAAACGCCCGGTAAGTTCTTTAGTTTTCCGGGGATACCTTCCCGGGTTCCTCTCGAGCCGGGAGGGGCGTTGATCGCTCTGTCACCGGGGTTCGCCCTGAGGTGCGTGTCGGGCCTAATAATTCTACCGGAGTTTTCTCCGAGGGTTTCCGTAAGGGGCCTGTGTACACCGGAGTAACTTCCGAGGCGCCTCCTGTGGGGGCTGTGTGTAGACCCAGTACTGCTGAGTCACAGGGTACCGGAGCTTGTTCTGAGGCCTCTCTTTCGGCTTCCCTTAAAAATAAGACCGGGGTGCGCCCTGAGGCCTTGGTTGGGCTTGTGTTTACCGAACGGATGTTCGAGGCCCGTGCCGATAAGGCTATTACCGGGCCTAGGCCCGAGGTCCCTCGTACAGATGCTAAAGCTACCAGCAGTTCTGAGGGGCCGGGCAGGGCCCTGTCGGTAAAACCGGTTTCTCACCGTTCCCGCTGTTGTGGTGATACCAGATCTGTTGAGGGGGCAAAGAAGCAAGGTTCTTCTTTTACCGGCAGTGCCGAGGTCCTTCCTTCGAAGGCTCAGTTGGCGGTTGGTATGTCGCAGAAACATTCCAGGCCTCATAGTACCGGCTCTGCCGAGGTTCCTTATGTTAAGGCTAAAATTAAGACCCCTGATCCATCGACGGGGACCCCTGCCTCACCTCCTCACGTGCCGCAGTTCCCCTCAGATGAAGACAAAATGGCGGCCGTTCCCGCCACGACCACGGCGGCCATTTTGGGTACTACCACTACAACTACGCCATCGGCCTCTGGTGTAGGGTTCGGTCCCTTGGGTGAACATAAGGTCACTTGTGCGTATCCTTACCGGCCCGTTTATGATTGGAACGCCCGGATGCCTCTTCTGCGCAATGTTTCGTTGCCTGCAGGGGTGGCCCCTTTGATTTATGTGGATACGTCGGCGGAGGGCCCGGTGTGGCACCCTTCTCCGTTACGTCCCTGGAATTGCCCACCTCATGAGAGGCCTCCTCAGGTTCCGAAGCAATCTCCTGAGGACGCTTTTTTCAGTAAATTTCAAGCGCTTATGCGCACCGACCCCTTGAGGGAGTATTTCAAAGGGCTTTTTAAGGAAATTTGTCCACCAGTGCCTCCGGCTCCACCCGTTCCTCTGGTGGTTCCGCTGACGCCTCCTTTGCCTGTGGTGCCTGCCCCTGCTCTTCCGCCTTTGCCACCATTGTCCCCAATGGACAAGGCAGTGCCTGACACGGTTCAGCAGGATCCTGACCTGTCAGATGACCCTCAAGGCGAGCAGGACAACGAGGACCTCCCCCGCTCTGTTAGAGCTTTTCATGACCGGGTACTGGACACAATGAATTTCTTAGATGTCCCGGTTCCCGAGGCACCTGCTCCACAGGAGGGCGTGCTTTCTGGGGCGTTCACCCTGTCTCCTTTGGAGCGTACCGGCCTTTTCCTGCAGAAGGATGTTTAGGCTGAGGTCTGAAGAGTCTGGGAGAAGCCACACTCAGGACTTTTCGTCAATAAAAAGATTGACGCGAGGTACAGGCTGCACTCTTCGGAGGAAGTGGCCTTGTTGTCTTGTCTGCCTCCCTCCTCCACAGTGAGGCTGCGGCCACGTTACAGTCCAGACCTGCAGCATCCTCTTCCGCGACGGCTACTCAGGTCTTGGGAAAGGAGGACAAGCTCCTGGACTCCCTAGGGAGGAAAATCTTTGCCAATTCGGCTTTGCAGCTCAGGCAGGCCAATGCCGAATTGATTTTGGCGGGAGCTAACATGCGGATGTGGAAAGGTCTGTCGGAGTTTGAGGAGCATATTCCGGTCGAGAAGTTGGAAGATTTCAGAGGTGGCCTTTCCGATGCCAGGGTCTTGGCCCAGGATCTCCTGGAGGCTGCGGCTCATCACGTAGACACCTCGGCTCGGGGCATGATGCTCGGGGTTGATACCTCGAGGCAAGCGTGGTTGCATGCCACCAAGTTTTCAAAGGAAGTGCAAGACAAGGTTTTGGACATTCCATTCGATGGTAAGGAGCTTTTTCATTCTTCTACTGATGTAAAGCTCACCAAAGCCAAGGATAGCACTCAGAAGGCTAAATCATTGTCTGTTCTGGTTAAAGCTCCTTTCAAACCTCAGAGACCGTTATCGCAGAGTCGTGGTTTCAGGGGCTTCCTCGACCGCAAATCGCGCAGAGTGGACACTCCTGCGGGAAATAACCGCCGTAGACAACAGCGTACGCGGTATTTCTCCCGCTCCTCAGCCTCCTCATCAGGTTCAGGTGGCACCGCCACCGATAAACCTGCCAAATGACGTTTTTCCGTGCTCGCACGAGACCCCGGTGGGAGGACGCATCGCGCCTCATTGGGATGCGTGGCAGACCATCACAGAAGACAGATGGGTCTTGTCAGTCGCTCGGGCGGGCTTCCGCTTACCTTTAACCACTACCCCACCCCTCAACCCTCCTTTTCAGCTGTCGGGCTCACCCTCCCTCAAGGCCGAGGTTCAGAAACTTCTGCTCCTCAGAGCTGTGGAACCCGTTCCCCTTGGGGAGCGAGGGGAGGGCTTCTACTCCCGGCTGTTTACGGTGCCCAAACCCAACCAGGCTGGCCTGCGCACCATCCTAGACCTTTCCCAGTTCAATCTTTCCTTACCCCAAGAGAAATTCAAGATGATCACGCCCGGTCAGATTCGCTCCTCGTTGCAGGCGGGCGATTGGCTCAGCATGGTGGACCTTCAGGATGCGTACATGCATATCCTGATTCACACACAGGAGGTACCTCCGTTTCTCTTTGGGAGAGGAGCACTTCCAGTTTCGGCTGCTTCCTTTTGGCCTCAGTTCGGTGCTGCGTGTCTTCACGAAGATGATGTCGGTGATTGCGGCCTATCTTCGTCTTCAGGGTATCCATGTGTATCCTTATTTGGACAATTGGCTTCTGCGCAGCCCTTGTCCGCTAGCGGCAGCGGGCAACCTCCAGTCTCTCCTTCAGCTCCTGTTCCATCTTGGGCTGTCGGTGAACTGGCGGAAATCCTCCATGGCGGTCTCTCAGGACCTGATTTTTCTGGGTTTTCGTTGCAACACGATCGAATGCAGAGTATACCTGACCGGGACAGAATGGCGGATCTGTTGGCCACGTGTCAGATGTTTGCGCAGTCGGAGAGCATGTCGCCCTGGTGGTTCCAGAGGCTTCTGGGCCTCATGGCCTCGTGTGTGCTGGCTCTTCCTCTTGCTCGTCTCAAAATGAGACGGACCCAGATGGCCCTTCGGAATTCATGGCGTCAGGCAGTGGACCCAGACTCCATGCGGATAATGATTCCGGATTCCATGAGAGTAGACCTGGACTGGTGGTCATCTCTCAGCAATCTGTCTGGGGGTGCAGGGTTTCAAGACCCGGTCCCTATGGTGATGATCACGACGGACTCCTCCCTCCTAGGGTGAGGTGCGACGTTAGATCTCCTTCAGGTCTCGGACCTCTGGTCGCCTCAGGACAAGCTCCTGCACATAAACCATTTGGAGCTTCTTGCGATTTTCTTGCCGCTAAAGGTGTTCAGACCGGTCATTGTCAACAGAGTGGTCCGCATAAGAACGGACAATGTGGTGTCAATGTATTACATCAACAAGCAGGGGGGAACGAAGTCTACCCCCTCGTGGACCTGTCCATCCAGATTTGGGAGTGGACCGTGCTTCATGGTGTCTGGCTGCTTGCAGTGCACATCCCGGGCCAGCTGAATGTCACAGCAGATGCCCTCAGCCGGCGGACAGTGGTCAGCTACGAGTGGGAGATGAAGGCGGAGGTCCTCTCAGGGATTTTCTCGCACTGGGGCAAACCCAGGTGGACCTCTTCGCAACGGCGACGAACAAGAAGCTTTCTCTGTATGCCTCCAGAGGGGGGCTGGGAGCCTCCTCTCTGGGGGATGCTCTAGAGATTCCATGGCACAACATGAGAGCTTACGCCTTCCCGCCTCTGCCTCTAGTTCACCGGGCAATTTGGAAGTTGAAGAACTCGGTGAACTGTTCTCTTCTACTGATAGCCCCCTGGTGGCCGGCCAGGTTTTGGTTCTCAGAACTCCAACACCGCCGATCAGGTTACCTGTAATTCCCCATCTTCTCCACCAGAGGGAGAAGCAGCTGTGGCACCCCTCCCCACAATCGCTCAGCTTGGCGGCTTGGTGCCTGAGTTCAGGTCTTTAGAGCATCTGAATTTGTCTGCGGATATCATGCGTATTATCCAGGCAGCCAGAAAACCTTCGACCAGATCTCAGCACTAGAGTAAATGGCTCAGGTTCTGTCATTGGTGTCTAGAGAAGAAATTGGATCCAAGGGGGGCCACGGTTGACGCGGTCTTGTCCTTCGTGTCCTCTCTAGCAGAGTCAGGGGTTCATGTTCTGTCATGCAGGACTTACCTGTCAGCGGTCTCTGCTTATCTCTCTACGGATCAGTGTTCGTACTTTCTGGCTAACCCAGTGGTAAAGAGGCATTTTGCTGGTTTAACACGCCTCCAGTTCGTAATCCGCACCCGCCATGGGACCTGAATGTTGTCCTGACGGCGCTGTGCCATAAACCCTTTGAGCCGATGGCTACTGTGGACCTCAAGTACTTGTCTTAGAAAGTGTCCTTTTTGGTCGCCGTCACATCGGCAAGGAGAGTGAGTGAGCTCCAGGCATTGTCGGTGGAGCATCCTTTCTTGGTCTTTCACAAGGACAAGGTAGTCCTTCGAACTAATCCGGCTTTTCTGCCGAAGGTAGTGACCGAATTCCATTTGAATCAATCGATCTCCCTACCTGTCTTTTTTCCGAACCCCGCCTCTGAGGCGGAGAGGGTTCTACACTATCTTGATGTCCAAAGAGCTCTCAAGTTCTACCTGGATAGGACTTCCGAGCTTAGAAGTTCTTCTCAACTTTTTGTGACTTTCGGCAACCCTCAAGGCAAACAGGCGTGTATGGCAACTATTTCTAGGTGGATTGCCGCCTGTATCACGGAGTCTTTCACTGTCCAAAAGCTGAAACCTCCTAAAGGTATTCATGCACACCTGGTGTGGGGCAAGGCAGCTGCGGTTGCTTTTCAGAAGTATGTTCCCTGAGAGTCCATCGCTAGGGCAGCTACTTGGGCCTCTACATCTGCTTTCTGTAAGCATTACTGCCTCAATATGAGTTCTAGAACTGATGCTCAGTTTGGTCAGGCTGTGCTGAAGAACCTTTTTCAGTAAGGGGTATTTCCATCCACCCGTAGTTCCTGTAAGGAGTGCTTTGGAATCTCCCACAAGTATGAAGGAAAGGGGACGGGACGTAGGAGTATTAATAGGTTACTCACCGTAGTGACCACCTTACTCCTAGTCCATAGTCCCCTTTCCTCCATACGCCTGCCCGCCGTCCCCTCTAATAATGTTCTTCTGTATTGGTAATGGGTCTCTGACCTGGCAAAGAAAAGGACTGAGGGGCAATGCGCGGTGCAGAGCCAAGGTGGGCGGGGTTACGGCCGCGTGCCGGGCCCTGCGCAGGAAAGAGAGGAAGGACACATTTTTGGAAAAATGTGGATGCTTTTTACAAAGTGCTCCGGTCCCGTCCCACAGGACGGAGAGATGTCCCACAAGTATGGAGGAAAGGGGACTATGGACTAGGAGTAAGGTGGTCACTACGGTGAGTAACCTGTTAATTCCTCACCTTTCACAAGGATAAGGTTGTCCTCCGGACCAACCCCTCTTTCCTTCCAAAGGTGGTATCCAATTTTCATCTGAATCTGTCTATTTCTTTACCTGTTTTCTTTCAGATGCCGAGAGGGTATTGCATAATCTGGACGTCAGACGAGCTCTAAAGTTTTATTTGGACAGAACATCCAAACTGAGGAGCGTATGCCAGCTTTTTGTGACCTTTGGAGGCCCGAAACGAAAGCCGGCCTAGAAAGCAACTATCTCCCGATGGATTGCGTCCTGTATTTCGGAGGCGAATACCGTTCAGGGCCTTCAGCCTCCAAAGGGGATTCATGCCCATCTTGTGCGGGGCAAGGCGGCTGCTGTTGCCTTCTAGAAATATGTTCCCTGGTAAACCATTGCCAGAGCAGACATGTGGGCTTCCCCATCAGCTTTATGTAAGCATTACAGCTTAGACCTGAGCTCCAGAGCCGATGCTCAGTTCGGGCAGGTGGTTCTTAAAAAACTCTATCAGTACAGGAGTTCCATCTACCCGTTTTCCTGTGAGGAGTGCTTGGTAATCCCCCAAAAGTATGGAGGAAAGGGGACGGGACGTGGGAGTATTACAGAGTTACTCACCATGGTGACTACCTTACTCCTAGTCCATAGTCCCCTTTCCTCTTTACGCCCACCCGCCGTCCCGTCTAATAAGTATCCTCTATTATTGCTTAAATGGTCTCAGACCTGGTGGTAGAAAAGGACGGAAGGGCAATGCGCGGGTCAGAGCTAAGGAGGGCGGGGTTACAGCTGCGTGCGGTACCCCGCGTAAAAAGAGAAGGAGGACACATTTTTCAATTTGATGGTTTTTACAAAAGTGCTCTGGTCCCGTCCCACAGGACACAATGTCCCAAAAGTATGAAGGAAAGGTGACTATGGACTAGGAGTAAGGTAGCCACTACGGTGAGTAACTTTGTTATTGCCTTTCAAAGTACATTCATTTTCCACTTGTTCGCGCCTCTCATCACATGCGCTTCAAGCACTGTCCTTTATGGATTTCTTCATACAAAGTTGCCGCTTGCACCCTTGGTTCAAACACAAGCTGATTTCGTATCGGTTTCTCCGACTCACAGGCTGTGCTGCTTTTACTGGCGCGGCTTTCTTGCAGGAGCCAAGGACAGTACCACAGCGGCAATGGCTCCTCCCGGCCTGCGGTATCAGCACGGGAGCACCCCAGATACCTTTGACCTTTGATGCACAGTGTAGGACAGATCAGCGTCAGTTCCCGGTTTTAGACTTCTCACTCTCCAAGGCTCGTGAAAGTAACGGTTGCTAGAGGTCAAGGGCACTTCCCTGCTTGCAACCCTCTCCATTCTCGCTGGCGTTCTCCTTGTGTAAATCGCCATCTCGGAACTGCTGCTTCCACTTGTGCTTTTTTTCGCTCAGAGTGTGCATTCATGCTCCGCCTTTTATCTGTGTGGGCAAGTGTGATGGGAGTCAGGTGTGTGTAATTATTAGTAATTGCCTGACCTTGCCTGACCAGGGTGTTGGGACATGTCAGGTATACGGCTCTGGTGTTAGTCCGTTGTAGCTCACGATGAACTGTCCGTGAGAACGGAGAAAGTGTTCATGTCGGGAAGGGGGTGGGGGGGTGTTGAGCTTCTAGGTATTCTACCTGGTAGGATGGGGAAAAGGTGTTACATGAAAGTGGATTCTGCATCTCACCCTTCAGTGTCCCACTTCCTCTCCCTGAAGACCCTTCATCCAGGTGATCATCTCGCACTGCTCCACCCCTAGGAACTAGATTCAATAGCGTTGGCCTTGTCCTGGCCACCTGGATGACAGATCCCCGGGGACCAGCAAATGAGGCACCTTCAGGTTTCTTACATACCTTTCCCCATGCGATGTAGCCACATCGGTTTCACAGGGGAACCGGGAAAGGACATTCCCTTGGTCTTTACCTTTTCGGTGCTCCAGAGTGAAACAGTAGGTTTGGAGGTCTAAGAACCATTGCATGACTCGAGGGTTGGAGTACTTGCGTTGGCTAAACCAAACTAGTGGAAAATGGTCCGTGACAAGTGTGAACTTTCTTCCTAGGAGGTAGTATCTAAGGTGGATAATAGCCCACTTGATGGCAAGGGCCTCTAATTCCAGCCCAGAGTAATTTGTTTCACGTGAGAAAGGTTTGCGGCTCGTAAACAAGACGGGATGTTTTAAGCCGTCGCAGACTTGTGATAAGACTGCTCCCTAACCCTGTCAGGGAGGCGTCTGTTTGCAGTGCAAATTATTTTGAGAAATCTACTACCTTTAGGATCAGGTTCTGGTGCAGGGCTTGTTTTAAGTTGTTGTAGCATATATCATCATCGTCAGTCCAATTAATTTTCTGAGGTTCAGCGTTCTTCAGTTTGTCTGTCAGCCTAGCTGTTCTATCCGAGAAGTTTGGAATAAACCTGCGGTAATAACCGATTAACCCTAGAAATGCTCTGAGATCTCTTTTAGTTTTAGGTGTAGGGGTGTCTAAGACGGCCTTCACTTTCTCGTGTTGAGGTTGTACACTACCATTCCCTATAAAGAAGATGAGGTATTTCACGGCTGATTGGGCCAGTCTGCACTTGGATGGATTGGCAGTTAGGCGGGCCTCTCTGAGTGCTCTCATAATAGTAAAGAGATGTTAAAGGTGGTCCTCCCAAGTTTGACTATAAATGGAGATATCGTCACTATAAGCTCCACAGAAATCGGAGTATGGCTGTAATAGTTTGTCTATAAGTCGTTGGAAAGTGGCCCGACCCCTGTGTAACCTAAAAGGGTGGACTCTGAACTGAAATAGTCCTAAGGGCATTGAGAAAGCTGTCTTTTCCTAATCAGGCGCATATACTGAGACCCACCAGTATGCTTTCGTTAGATCTAGGGTGGATAGAAAAGTAGCATTTCCTAGTTTACCAATTAGGTCATTGATGCGTGGCATGGGATATGCATCGAAGTTGGAGATGGCATTAACTTGGTGGACGTCTATGCAAAACCTCCAGGAATTATCAGGTTAGGTGACCAGTACGATAGGGGAGGACCAGGGGCTTGAAGAGGGCTCAATAATATTTGCTCTCAACATTTTGATTCACTTCCTTATCTGTTTACGGGTTTCCGGGAGTCTATACAGTTTTAGATTAAATACTT
The DNA here is from genome assembly GCF_040938575.1 of Ambystoma mexicanum. Taxonomy (NCBI): domain Eukaryota; kingdom Metazoa; phylum Chordata; class Amphibia; order Caudata; family Ambystomatidae; genus Ambystoma; species Ambystoma mexicanum. The sequence goes on from NC_090939.1 coordinate 688,193,691, forward strand.
TTCCCTTAGGTGTTCTAATGTAGTGATAGATGCCTTTTACCCTTCCTGGTTTCTCCGAGAATACTTCGGGAAACAATGTGACTAAGTCTTTTAAATCTTCTTGTTGTCCAATAGATAGCTCTGGAGGAATTAATTCAAAGTTGTCTATCTCTTCTGGTACCAAACAGGATAGTATTGTGACATGGGTGGTCGACAGACAGGTTTTCCTTCCACTTTTTTGAAGAGATTTACATGATATAGATGGACCTTTTGATTCCTGTCAGGTTGGGGTACCTTATAAGTACAGGTTCCCGTTCGTTCATATGGCCCGTGCCACTTAGGAACCGCTTGTTTTCCGAGGTGGGTAAGAGGGCTAGTACTGTTTGCCCTATGGAAAATGGTCCTAAGCTCACCTTTTTGTCATAAGTGGATTTTTTTGCATTTGGGCTTTTTCCATATGAGTACAGACTAGATCTTGAACCAGTCTCCTAGGCTCTTGCAGTCTGGTAGCAGTTTGCGAGAGGGGAATTGGTGCCTCTTCTTGTTCTTCCCAAGTCTCCCGGAGCATGTCCAGGACATTTCTAGGTTCTCTACCATAGAGTAGTTCAAAAGGAGAAAATCCATTAGATGCCAGAGTGGTTTTGCACACTGCAAAATGTTGTGTGTGTTTAGCGATTTGTATTGCCTGTGGAAGGGAGCATGGCGATGGGGTTTGTGGGGAGCGGGGACAGGCCAGTAGGGAACATTATCATAGTTCCTCTACTTCTTTTTGTACGCTTCGACCACTGGCCAACCCTGGAGAAATACAGTAGGAAGTGCTTTAGGATTTGTTGGGTGGTATTGTTCCGCATAGGGAATGCTTCGGGGTATCTGATTGCGTAGTCAACAATCACAAGGACAGATTTGTTGCCCAGTCTAGATGTTTCTAAAGTCTCAATGATGTCCATCCGATTCTTGAAAAAGGGACTTCTATGATTGGTAAAGGATTCAGAGGGGCAGGCAATGGGAAACGAGTGCTGGTTTTTTGACATATTTCACATATCTGGATAAAGGTTTTTATATCAACATGGATACCTTTCCAGTAAACCTTCCCACTGATATGTGCCTGGGTTTTGAATTGTCCTAAGTGCTTCCGGTCATATGTGAATGCACAATCTCTAATACGATCTTTCGGTTTCTCACAGCACATATACATGGTACCCAGCTTGCGACACGCCGTAATCACGTGCCGGGCCGTCTCCAATTTATCTTACAGACCACATATACGGCAGCAACGCTTTTCGATTGGCAAGTTTGTATAGGCACCCAACATGGCCCTAAAAGGCAGCTGATTTAGGCGCAGCTGGAGGATGAGATCACGTATATCTGGACTGGTACACCGGGTGAAATAAGAAAGTATGCACTACACAGCCCACATATTTATAGCTCTGTAAGTGATACACATGCTTGTAATTTCTGATCCAGTCACAGTGTTTAGCCTTCCCCTTGAATATTCTTTTCAGCATTTCATAGCAGGTACCTCTCAAAAAACGGACTCCACTCGATACAAGCAAAGTATTCAATATTAAGCTTTTTATAAATCGAGCGAGTAGCAAGCTCGGGTCAATCACATCCAACGGTCAATTCCAAAAATGGATAGCTAGGGCTTGTACTAGATTTTATGTGTAGCAATCCTCGGCACATCATTGCCTGGCAACCGAGAGAGACCAGCTAATCTCCAACCGAATATATCCCATTGTAGTAGGGGGAGACAGTCTCAATATGGTTCTCCAAAAAATACTCTCCAACACTTTCAACCAGTAGTAATCCTTTATACTCAAGGCCTCCAATCCATTCAACAACGCAGGGCAGAAACACTGATTATACAGCCTGATAATCACTTCCATTGAAGAGCCTGCAGTTCGCATAGCAACATTTGTAATCATCTGCGTCAATTTCTGAGCTTTATTCTGTTTACAGTCTGTAATCGCCCTTTGCCCTTTTATCAAGGCCTAAGTACAGGTTGTATTCAACATAGTCAATGGGCCCGATTTTAGTATCTAAAACAACCCAGTTCATTTTGTGCCCAGAAACAACCATGGCCTTACTTGAAGTCAACCAAAACCAGATACAAAACTGGGTTACCTCTGATCGTCGCCTCCCCTATAATTTTGTCCAGCACCCTAATGTTATGGGATGAAAGCCTGTCTGTGTTGGGTCCAAGATATTATATGTGTTCACCCACTGCTGTAATTCGGCCAATCCTCTCTTTGAGGGATTAATTAAATTGGTTCACAGTTGTTGCATTCAGCTTTTCCAGTGCCCGTTGCCATATATGAAAAGCAGCTGATACAGTCACTAGCGATTACGCCCCAAAGATCATATTCCAGAATGGGTCTGTCGATTGTGACCTAAAGTTTGCATATCCCTTCTCATATTCCCTTGCATGGGCAGCGCAGTTCATGAGAATATGTCTCTGCGATTCCACTTGTTTAGCACACAAGCGGCACCGCCTTTGGGCCATAGAATCCCCACCCACGCCCCAGTTTTTTCCCACACAGGGAGTATGTTTAGAAGCAATGACAGAATAAATCTCGTTAGGGTGAAGGTGCTAAGTTTAGTTAGATAAGTCTTTGGAGAGGCCATATCAAAACCCTGCTGAGAGAATGTTACACATCTTCGCAGTGTGGCCTGGTGTCTCACCCCAGCGAGATGTTGAGGTATTTGGTCTTCTGCTCCAATTTAAGGAGATGGAACTCAAATCATGTCCAGGTTCACCAAAGTGCTGTGCCACCATATTCCTTAGTGTCCCGTACCAATAACTTTTGGAAAATTGTTTAGAGTGGAGGAAAGTTAGACGCTGCAGGGTCACGTCCATCTGGTTGCTATACTGGATCTTAGCACATGATATACAGGCCACTACTTTCCAGAGGGAGAGAAGGGAGGGATGTCCCAGTTGTAGGCGTAGTGCTTCAACTGGAACGCATGACGGTACACCAAGCAAAGACTTCCCATTTTTTGCCTCCAATCTAGGTAGCCACTTGATTAACCTTATTGGACAGACTTCCAGACCGTTTAGAATGCTAGAAATTATTGACTGTCTATAGGCTCTGATGTTTGCCTCCACTGAGTGTCCACCATCGTATCAATGATCTTTTTTAATTCCAGCCATTTCTTCCACGCCTTGTGGAGACCCCCTCCCCAAGGTGAGACAGTGTCATTTTTGATCTAATCCTCACCAGATGTATTTATATTCCTCATTTTGTTCCAAGATGACACAGCCTAAATTCCATTTAAAGGAGGGGGCCCCATATGCCCTCTCCCCACCATCATAACATTTGTTTTCGAGGAGTTGGGGCTAAGCCTGTGCTCCGATGCAAAAACGTGCAAAGCCTCCAATAAAAGTTGTAGGCCAATCAACGTAAAAGTATTTTTAATATATACGACCAATGTTTCGTGTCAGCCTTTAAGACTGCATTTGATAACCCATTGGGTTCTGGAGCCCTAGACCCCTTCAATCGCATATTAGACTGAGAGATATCAGAAATGCCAATACACAATTGCCAGCAGGGCACCTTCACTTCCACATAGACACTAGAAAGCTGATAACCTGTAGTAGCCCCCAAGTGCTTGAGCCACTGTTCACTAATTGGGTTGACTCTCAGCTTTCTATTGTCATCCTTTGCCCAAGAGAGTATTTGCCAGATTGTGCAGGTTTTTCCAACCACTACACAATGCACAAAACATCTCTTGCCAGTGTCTAGTTTCACCTGATAAGCGATGTCCCTTCAGCCACTGTATGTAGGTCTGTTTTCACTTAACAATCGACTGAGTCATCGTGGCCAAAGGCCCCCCTCCTACTTTCAGTTTTCTAGTGCTCCTTCTAAGTTCTCAATTAGTTTTGCGTATTGCCACATCAAATGGATGGCAGTGCTTGCCTGAGACAACAACCGTAGCCACCGGCTCCTGTCCAACATCAAACACCCTTCAATTTCATTCCCAGTCAGTCGATCCCACCCCTGAAACCCCTGCAGAGGTATAGACTTTACTTTAGCTGCCGCCTGCATTATGTTCCTCTGGCTCCATCTAATTTGATTTCTTGCATGGTTCACCTCCAGCCCCACACCCAGCGAAATCTGGCTGTAACCTCAGGTAATGTAAAAGCAAGCACAATTATCGAGTGATCACTGTAGCATGTATCACACATAGTTAAGGCCTCAACTGTCTCAGCCCACGAGTTACTAACAAATATATAATCCAGCGTGGAAGTCTTATTTCTCGGGCGCCATGCAATTTTACCAGGCTAGTCCACTGTGGTACGCCCAATTGTATCAAAAACGGTTCTTCATAGATGAAAGACAAACTTCCAGTGGATGTCATTTAAATTCATCTGATTAGTGCCCAGTGCATTTCCGGATCACTGATCCTTCTTCGGGGGAACCAGAACCTTAATTCTTAAGTCACAAACAAAAACGAAATGAACACTGTTCTAAAGCTACCTGTTGAATGCATCAATTGCAGATTAAAATTAGTACCAAGCTTTTTATGTTCTATACTCGCAGGGGGCAATTTAAAACTCCAACTCTGAAACCAAAAGAATCAGAAATGTGTTATTTAAGCTCTCAAAAACAAACTTCCTGTCATTCTAAGATACACCGAGATGTAAAAGAGGCTTACTCATCTTCATAACGACCAATGCTCGTCTTGGATCAACGAGATATCACAGTGTAGTTCACCAACATTACTTGCCCGGTTTCTGTAATAACTTACACCAGCTCCCAATCAGAAAAAAGATCTTTTATCCAATGATACATCCATCTATTCACACAGAATGTATCCAATTTTGAAGTCTTACCGCCACGATATACAGGGATGGGCAGAGGAGCAGGGAGAGCGGCAAACTCCCTGCCTGCTCCTTGCTTATCTATTAAGGGCCATGTAACCGTCATGTGATGCGTCCAAAACATTGTCAAATGAATCACGTTGAGTCATATCCGATGGAGAAAAGTTAACCAAGCAAAAGGACTTCACAGAAAGATCTTTATTGCCTATCACAATGCAATCTTCTTAGTAGACCTCCAGAAATGCTTTCCCCATGAATGTGATAGAGGTAGACCATTTTAGGGCTTTAGAGCATTCCAGTCCCTTTCCCAGGACAAATGTGACATTAGGGATACCTCCTCTTCTTCATCCTCATTGTATCATTAACAACAACCAACCTCTAAAAGCTTCTTGCTTTCCTCCGAGACCTTTTCCGATGTTAGGGAGAATTCTCATAAATGGCTGATTTCCCTTACCTAATGAGTCCCTCGGCAGCTTTGCTGGATTTCTAGGGTTTATTTTTTCCACCTGGTAAGAGTGTGATGTGATGCGTCCAAAACATTGTCAAATGACTCACGTTGAGTCGTATCCGATGGAGAAAAGCTAACCAAGCAAAAGGCCTTCACAGAAAGATCTTTATTGCCTATCACAGTGCAATCCTCTTCGTAGACCTCCAAAAATGCTTTCCCCATTAATGTGACAGAGGTAGACCATTTCAGGGCTTTAGAGCATTCCAGTCCTTTTCCCAGGACAAATGTGACATTAGGGATACCTCCTCTTCTTCATCCTCATTGTATCATTAACAACAACCAACCTCTAAGAGCTTTTTGCTTTCCTCCGAGACCTTTTCCGATGTTAGGGAGAATTCTCATAAATGGCTGATTTCCCTTACCTAATGCGTCCCTCAGCAGCTTTACTGGATTTCTAGGGTTTATTTTTTTCACTTGGTAAGAGTGTGAGCCTTTTTCCCACTCTTACATGTGTTTTGCTGTGTGTATTTCTACTGTTTGTGTGATCTTGGGCAATGGAGCATCACCTACTCCATAGCATAATTTTTTCATGTGTGTTACACAGCACCTTCAGTGCAGTGACACAGGGTTGTCTTTGAGACTTGCCACCGACTCCATTTTCTGGGGCTGACTACTGTCCCCCAGAAAAGATAAAAGTTGCCATTAACTTTATAATAGTCACTTTAAACCACAGACCCAGTCCACCCCATCTTACATGGAGTATTGGAAAGGGTTAATTCTTATCCCTTTTTGTCTGTTTCTCTTGGAGCATTGTTTCGCTCCCTTTACATCAAGACTTGGCTGGTGGCAATGGTATCTACCCTATTTTTTATACCGCGGTTATCTTAAATAACCATGGTATTGTTTTAGGCTATTATATTAGCCTCAAACATAAACCCGCTTGACCATATATATATATTTTATTACAGTTCCGGCTGGGTTTATTCGCCATTTCTTTTTGTAAATGTCTTTCTCGTGTTTTACTCTGCGCGCCAAACCAGGTTTGGTCCCTTTGTTCGTCGTCTTTTCGCGGGCTTCTGCACAGAAGTCCTCCTTAAGGCGCCTGAAAGTCTGGGTAGGCAGGATGTGGGGAGGGGTCTTAGGACCCCTGCCATGGGTTCCCTTGGTAACCCAAGTCGCACTCCTGTTTGATTGGCCGGGTGACTGTCCTTGCCAGGACGGCAACCCTGCTGTGTGATTGACAGCCAGGCTGTATGAATGGGGGAAAACTGCATAAAAAGCAGGTCTCTGGTACTGGAAGAGCAGAGTCGCCACTGGAACGAAAGAACCAACGAGGAGCTGATGTAAGAGGACCCCTACCACGACTGAACTGCCCGGTGAAGCCTGCTGCAGGTCTGAATCTTCAGAATCCGACATCAGAGAAGATCCTCCAGGAAACTTCTTCCCTTGAGCTGGTGGGACCAACCAGTTCGCCCAAACTGCAAGCCAGGACCCCTCCTCTGGTCAAATTCTTTGTAAAGATCTACAGTGGGCCAGATAGCCAGGAAGGACGGTCCCTGCTTGGGTTTTAAGGAGTGCACCTTTTATTTGTTGTTTAGCTCTGCTGCTGGTTTCTTCCCTGGGTAGTGCAGGACCCTCCAGTCTTCCTACTTCTTGTCAGTCCGACAGTCGCTACAGGAACCGTGAGCCTGAAGGAACTACCAGGAACGTCCGCCTCAGCTACAGCTTCTTCTCCGTTTCAAGGTACTGTGCAAATCCGGTTGTTCGTTCTGTTCAACCACGGTGAAAGTGTTTGAAATCTTTCTCCAATCCAAGGGCTTGTCCCTCTCTTCTCTTTGAACTAACTTTTCTGCCAACCAACCTCGCCCGGAATCCGTGGCACGAACTTTACCGCGAAATACCCTGAACAGTGTGATCTTGAGCAAAAGACTTTTGACCCATTGGGCCTCATTCCGAGCTGGGCGGTAAGGGATACCGGGCACTGGTAAGGAGACCGGTGCCGGTAATCTCTTACCGCCCAATTCCAAGGTCCCTTAGCGGGAACTGTAAGGGACGTGTGGTCCGAGTGTGGTCGGACCACACGTCCTTTACGGGTCCCGCTAAGGGACCAGGGCGCTGATTACGGGCCTGCCATGAGCAGGCCCGTAATTAGCGCCATTCCCATTGAGCCCTATGGGGGCGCAAATGGGAATGGGGAATGGTTGGTTCAATGGGGACTTACCGGGTCCTCCAGGGTCAGAATGACCCGGTAAGTCCCCATTGTACCAGACCGGTGCCGGACCCGGTGTTGGAGGGAGCCATGGCGCAAATAGCGTCATGGCTACCTCCAAACTCAGAATGAAGCCCATTGACTTTGGCCCTAAGCCTTTTTAACCTCATTCTATCATTGAAGTTCCTCTTGTTCAATTGCCCTGAGTACTTACCTGTTGGTGTGGTTCATTTTCTATTAACTTTGTCTTTCCCTCCCTTTTAAATTGCTGGAGTGCCATTTTGCTCCCACTTCATTTTGTGAGCTTAACTTGTCTGGAACTTATTGGGAGTTGTGGGGTGTATTAAGAGTGTGATTTTTAAACTGCTCAGAATAGTGAAATGTTATAAATAAATAAAATAAATGTATATTCTTTTACTTGAAAACCTTGAGTCAGTGTTTGCCTGAATCATAGTAATTGCTGTCCTTTGTGTAACTATTTGATACTACTCACTTACTCTTGAGATAAGTCTGGCTGCTTAGCCACTGCTACCACTTTAACTGTGTAGTACGGGCTTGTACCAAAGGTGAATTTGTACTGTCACTTGTAGTCTTAATTGTGAGTGGTGTTCCCAAAAGGTACTGCATATAATTCTGCCAACATCCGACAAGCACAGAAATTGAGGCTTTGTGGGGCAAAGATCACCCCGTTTCCGGTGGGGGGCAGGTAGGGGGCGTATTTCCAACTTCTACCAAGTTTGCATCTTCATTTCCCAGGATGTGCGGATTCTATTGGTGGGGATTTCGTCTGAGTTGCTTCCTCTTCCTCTCTTTCCTCCTTTCTCACCCGCAAACATCCAACAACTACTGCTTGACATAAAGGGGTTCCTCTATAGGAAAGCAATCAAGTTAGATGCCCCTTTAGAAGGTATCCCCCCTTTACTTCACCACATACACTTACTTTGTCATACATTCACTTCACCATATATTCACTTTGTCATACATTTACTTTGTCATGCCTTTACATTGTCTGTATCTTCACATTGTGAAGATAGTATTGGATGTGGTTAGGGATAGTTTAAGGTTAGGCTTGGCGTCAAGGTGTAGCGGGGAGAATATGGGGTAAAAAAGAAATGGGGTGCAGGGGTCTCTCCATGCAATGACAAAGTAAATATCTGGCTAAGTGAATGTAGACAAAATAAATGGAGTCCACATCTACCAGTACTTGGACAACAGGCACTTCGAATGGATTGTGTCCTCCCACGTATTCCTCATCTTATGATAATCGTATCCAAACTTGAGCTGCTTCGGAAAAAAATTTCAACCAGAGGGCGCTGTGTTCGAGACCGCAGAGTCGAAGTCCCTCGAGGGCCGCCGTCGGGCATCAACGTCATCCGCTGTATAAACAGCTCGAGTAGCGCACGTTATCTCAGTTCTGTTTTTCCCACACAACTGCTTCGTGTTACGAACGGCGCATCAAGAATTTCTTCAACAATGTCTTCGTCTTCAACTTCCTCCACACCCAAGCCTGGGTTTAAAAAATGTCTGAAGTGTGGCAGGAAGATGTCTATAACTGACCCCCATCGGAATTGCCTCTGGTGCCTCAGCCCAGACCATCGGGTTGATGAGTGCGCGTCCTGTCAGGCCATGTCAAATAAGGCTCTTAGGGAACGCAGAGGTAAGCTGGCGGTGGGGGAGGAGAAATATAAGTCTTCGAAAAGACAAAAGGATTCAGATGAATCCGGTAGAAAATCTTGTCACGAGTCAAGGAGGTCGAGATCGGAAAGTCGCTGGAGGAAGTCTTCCTCGTCTTCGATGAAAAAGTCAAGAAAGCAACATCATCAGTCTTCTTCCTCCTCGTCCTCTTCTGAGAGGAGGGTAACTTACCCTTCAAAGCACGATTTCCCAGAAAAATATTTGAGAAAGCGGCCAAGACCCCCTCAAAGTTGCCGCGTGGTGATCATGCCTCTACTCACTCTAAAAGTGATAGAGGAAAATCAAGATCCAAACACGCAAGGGTTGAAAAGGAGTCAAGAGTGTCTTCAAGGGTAAGTTCCCCGAAGTCTAAGCCTCCGGTGCATAAATCGGGGCTAACGGAATCGGCATTGAAATCGAAACCAAAACTCGACTCGACACCGTTGAAGACCATAGCGTCGAGAACGATGACAAAAATTATGTTGACACCTTTAGCTGTATCGCAGCCTCCTTCGGCAGCATCTAAGCCTCCTTTGACAACGTCGAAGCCGGCGTCTACCCTATCGACGCCTTCGACACCTTTATCGAGGCCTTCTTTGATACCAAGACCCAAGTTGACGCCATTATCCATACCTAAGCAAATTCCACCTTCTTTGCCCGAAAAGACTTTCCACCCACAACCAAGAGAGGAATTATTTAGATCCATGTCTTCTATATATGAAGAACATTCCTCTGAAGAGGATGACACTCCAGCTGGAGTTAGATTTGGAGCCAGGTAAGTTCCTGAAGAACTAGTGGACCCCCAGTCTAAAATAACAGACCTTTATGACTGTCTCCAAAATGCAAGTGGCTTAGACACTTCACCTGAAGTGGATTTTGAAAGGCTAGATCCTACAGATCATGCTGATCCCAGTTATAGAAATCTTATGGGAAGGGTGATTGATTTTATGGGTTGGAGAGCAGCTTCCCCGGATTTTGACCAGGTTGACATGACTGACATCCTTAGTGAGGGTCCTTGAAAAGATCCTGTTCTCCCATTCCACAAAGCACTACAAAAAAGAGTAATGGCAAATTGGAATACTCCAGATTCGATTGCAGCAGTAAATAAGAAACTGGTACCAAAATATAGACTAGCCTTGTCAGATCCAGAATATTTATCCAAACATCCATCTCCTGAAAGTCTAGTGGTACAAGCTGCAACCTCCACTAGGCATTCAGCTTACCCATCAATACCACCAGACAGGGACGATAAAAAAGTTGATGCTTGGGCCCGGAAAGCTTTTACTTCGGGCAGCATGGCCCTAGAATCGACAAATGTCACTTGCACATTAGCAAGATTTACCTATACCCTGTGGGACTGCATGTCATCAGCGGCTGAACGTATACCGGAAGGTGAAGAACGGGATGGTTTCCTGGCTATAGTGAAGGACGGTAAAGAGTCTATGGAGGAATGCCTTCGGTCAGGATTGGACACTGCGGATAGTACAAGCAGGTCCATGGCATCTAGCACAGTCTTGCGCAGATTCGCATGGCTAAGGAAATCTGGCTTTGCACCTGATGTGCAGTCTAGATTACTTGTTTGTTTGTTTGTTTGTTTGTTTGTTTATTTAATATAGCGCAGAACCAAAACCCTCAGGTAGCTGGGCGCAATCAATACAAGGATACTTAGGAAGCTTTGTTACAGTGGTGGGGGTAGCTACATACATAGTTTGATAAACAGGTAATAAGCAAAGAAACATCAATACTACCACAAGTTGGCAGTGATCAATGGTCACAATAGAAATACCAAGATACAGGCAATTGATACCAAAAAGCAAATACAGTTGACATAGTCCCTGGAGAGAGTAGTCAGGAATGGGTAGGGATCGATTAGGCTGTAAGGTTAGGCATCATTAGTCCGTAGCCAAGTGAGGACTTTCCGTCTAAATCTAGAGTAGGGTTGGTCAGTTCTAAGATCTAGAGGGAGTCTGTTCCAAGATTGAGCGGCTGCAACAGGGAAACTGGAGCCGCGGCTGTGGTCCGTTTGTATCTTGGAACCTCTAAGGTGTAGGCATTCGACAATCTCGTGGGTCGGTCAGAGGTTCTCTTGACAACTCTTTCTACTAGGTAGGGTGGTGCTATGTTATTAAGGCATTTAAAAGTGAGAGAAAGTGTTTTAAGGGAAATCCTGTCTTTAATCTTAAGCCAATGCACTTAATATGCCTTTTGACGGCTTGAGGTTGTTTGGCAGCAAGCCGGACATGAGCTTGGAGAAGCTGCAGACCTCGAAAGCGGCAGCAAAATCACTCAGCGCCGCTATAAGACAACTTCAGCAACACTCTTACACAGTCTCATCTTCCTGGAAGAGTCACCCTTTTCGCTTCTATTCCTCTTTTGCAAAAGGGAGAGGGCAGGCCAGTCAGAGAGGCCAACAGAGAAAACCCTTTTGTGGTGGAAAAGGGAGAGGTGCTAGATCAGCCACAGCAGCAGCTACTACCTCCTCAGCCACTGCTGCAGCCGCTGCAAAGCCAGAATCACTCGGTATCTGGACGAATGGCGGGACATTAAGTCAGATGCCTGGGCACTAGAGATAGTGACCCATGGTTACTGTCTTCCTTTTCATCAAAGACCTCAAAATCATCCACAGCGAGCCAACTCTGTAAAAATTCCAGACCCGCTCCTTGTGCAGGAGATTTTAACCCTGCTAGAGAAAGGTGCAATAGAACATGTACCTGTAGCGGAGAGGAACAAGGGCTGGTACTCCCCCTATTTTCTCATCCCCAAAAAGGACAGAGGATTGAGACCCATCTTGGACTTAAGAAGCTTGAACAAGTTCCTCAGGAAGGACAAGTTCAAGATGGTGACCCTTTCTCAGATCCTTCAGGCTCTTCAACTTCAGGACTGGCTGGTTTCATTGGACCTTCAGGATGCTTAATTTCATGTGCCAATCCATCTCAAACACAGAAAGTACCTGAGGTTCTCAATTGGCGGTTCTCATTATTAGTTTCGGGTTCTACCATTTGGGCTAATCTCCGCCCGAGGGTTTTCACCAAACTGATGGCAGTGGTGGCAGCGAGTATCAGAAGAAGGGGGGTTCACGTCTACCCTTATCTGGACGATTGGCTAATCAGGGCGAGTTCATCCGAACGAGCCCAGAAACATCTGGCCTTGACCTGTCACTTCTTACACAGTCTGGGCTTCTCCCTCAATTACAAGAAGTCACAAATGATTCCAAGACAAAAACTCCAATTCATCAGAGCGATCCTGGACACTTCCTCAGGGAAAGCCTCGCCTCCCGAGGAGAGAGCTCACCACACTCTGCAGATGGTAATGAAGTTTCAAAATGCCCAACATCTACCGTCATTCGACTTTCTAAGGTTGCTAGGCTTCATAGCATCCTGCATTTTTCTGGTGCCAGAGGCCAGATTGAGGGAGAGATCCCTTCAGTGGGCCATCAGGACTCAATCCCAGTCCTGATGGCCCCAGTTTTCAGGGGAGATGTCAGATCTTCTACAAGTCCCGACCAAAGTGGCTCAAGATCTTCTATGGTGGGCTTGCAAGGAGAATATCCACAAGGGGAACCTTTTTGGCAACCATGGCCGGAGATAACGGTAGTGATGGACGCCTCACTCATGGGGTGGGTAGCCCACACCAACAATCTGACAATCAGCGGTCGCTGGTCTCCATCGGATTCCAAACTACACATAAACCTTTTGGAGCTGAGAACAATCAGACTAGCGCTGAAGGCTTTTCTGCCCTCGGTACAAGGAAAGAATGTCCTGATAATGACGGACAACACAGTGGCCATGTACTACCTCAACATAAGTGGAGGCGTAGGATCATTTCCACTGTGCAGAGAGGCAATGAAGCTCTGGTTCTGGGTAATGCAAGAAGGAATCTCTCTATCGGCAGTTCACCTTGCCGGAGAGCTAAACACGGCGGCAGACGCTCTGAGCAGGTAGAGCACAGTATCCCACGAATGGGAGCTAGCTCAGGAAGTCCTTCAAGAGATCTTCGCCCTTTGGGGAACCCTTCAAGTGGATCTGTTCGCGACCAGGGCCAACCAGATGTGCAAACTGTATTGCCCAAGGGAATTTCCCCCAAGAGGTGCTCTAGGGACGCGTTCGTAGTGGACTGGATATTTCCACTCCTTTATGCGTTTCCTCCAGTCCCCGTGATTCCTCATGTAATCAGGAGGTTGAGAGAGTTCAGGAAAACCATGATTCTAATTGCCCCGGATTGGGCCAGGAAGACGTGGTACCCGGACCTTCTGGACATGTCCATCTGCCCTCCAATACGTCTTCCACAAAGAGAGGATCTTCTCTCGCAAGAGGAAGGTCGGGTTCTCCATCCAGAGGTCAAGACACAGCCTTCACGTATGGTTTGGGAGAGGCTAAGCGCCTTCATGCATGGTTTCGGAGAGGCTAAGATATAACGATTCGAACCTCCCGGATGACGTAATGGAGATTTTGCTTTCGGCCAGAAGGCCAGCTACAAAATCCCTGTATCGGTGTCGTTGGAACAAGTTCAGTAACTGGTGCAGGGATATGAATGTGGATCCATTTCTTTGTAATACTCCAACAGTACTTTCTTTTCTCTTACACTTAGCCAATTTGGGGCTCCAAGTTGGAACGATAAAAGGTTCTTGGCAGCGCTATCTATCTTTAAGTGCTCCTCGGAAGAGGTGTCCTATTTTAAAATGCCTTTAGTCATTCAATTCTTGAAAGGGTTGACAAATGTATACCCACCAACACCTTTTCAGGTGCCCATCTGGGATTTAAATCTAGTCTTAAAATGCCTTATGTGTGCTCCTTTCGAACCTTTAAATTCTTGTCCATTAAGACTGCTCACTCTTAAGACAATTCTGTTAGTGGCTATAACATCAGCCTGCAGGGTAAGTGAGTTGCAGGCACTGTCTTGTAAGCCTCCTCACAACATTTTCCATAGGGACAAGATTATTTTAAAAGTCAAACCATCCTTCTTGCCTAAAATAGTGTCTGATTTTCATCTGTTACAAAAGATTGTCTTACCTTCCATTTACCCTCCACCTCACACTAGTAAGGAAGAGGAAAGGTTGCATAGAGTGGACCCAAAAAGGGCTCTCAGTTTCTCTATTTCCAGATTGGCAAATCCTCGACAATGTGACCAAATATTTGTTGGGTATACTGGGCACAAATTGGGCCTTGCAGTATCTAAACAAACTCTATCCAGATGGTTAATTCTAGCAATCTCTTAATGCTATAAACTAACTGGAAAAGAGCCTCCAGATGGATTAAGGGCTCATTCAACCAGAGGCATGGCAACTTCCACGGCCCTTCAGAGAGGTGTCCCGGTGCAGGATATTTGCGCGGCGGCCACCTGGTCGTCAATGAACACCTTTGTAAAACATTACTGCTTGGACTCTACTTCATACCAAGGAGGACTATTTGCAAAAGCTGTCCTTCATTCAGTCCATAATTAGAAACTATCATAAGATGAGGAATACGTGGGAGGACACAATCAAGTTACTTACCAACTGTAACCTTCTTCTGATTGGATGTTCCTCCCACGTATTCCTTATCGACCCTCCCATCCTACCCCTCCGTACAGTTTACGCCAGTTGCACTCTGACATCCTTAAGAGCCTAGAGACTTAAAGCCTGATCAACTGATGCAACCATGAACACCATAAAAACAGAACTGAGGTAACGGGCGCTGCTCGAGCCATTTATACAGCGGATGACGTCGACGCCCGACGGTGGCCCTCGAGGGGCTCTTCGACTCTGCGGTCTCAAACACAGCGCCCTCTGGTGAAACATTTTTCCGAAGCAGCTGAAGCTGGGATACGATTATCATAAGATGAGGAATACGTGGGAGGAACATCCAATCGAAAGAACATTACAGTTGGTAAGTAACTTGTTCATCTGAGCCAGGGTCTGGGCGCAGCCCTTTTCTTTCTTTCAATGGACACTGTACTTAATTTACTATTGGGTCTATCAGAATGTACATGTTATCAGTGTGTACAAAGAAATTGTCTCTGACGCCTGCTCAAACTCATGTCTACATAGATTGCAAGTGGGACACAAGCCTATGTCTTCTCCACAATGGGCACAATTCAAGTCATTCATTGCACTGTCTTGACTGATATGAGAAGCCTGTACCCCAGCACTGTTTTTTGCAAGGAGGCTGGGTCTCTCGGTTGCTAGAGGTTGCTTGCGCGAGACCCTTCATGCAGAGCTTCATCCTGCTGTCAGTTGGAACCAGCAAGAGGGCTCCCAGTCAGTACAGATATGTATCCCCAAACACATCAAGGATAACATCCTGAGGTGGATGTCACTGAGCAACCTGTTCTACCAGTCAGATCGGTCATGCTCAACCACAACAGAGTCCTCCTTTATCCTCCTTTATCCTGCTTTATCGTCCTGGTGGCCATCATGGGTCCTCTGCAGGTGCACGACCTTTGGAGCCCTACAGGAAAAAGCATATACTGAAGGATATTTTTTGCTCTTAAATGCCGTTTTTTCCTCTCCCTGTGGCAAGAAAACTCCTGTTCAAACAGATGCTGCTGCTATTTTTCATCTCACAAACAAAGGGGATAAAGTCTCATCTGCTCTGCATATTGGCCCTAATTCTTTGGGGCTGTGCTAAATAAATCTAGAGCTTCCCCCCAGCTTCCTACCTGCCTGGCACACTCAACATCCATATGTATTCCCTGAGCAGACTCAACTGGACTCCCAGCGAATGGGAACTCTTGGATGAGAAACTGTATTGGATCTTTCAGCACTTGTGTTGGCATATGGTGGTTCTCTTTTCACCACAGGAGAACAGAAAATACCCAGAGTATGGATGGAAAGGAGGAGAATTTATTTGGGAATACTTCTTTCCAGCAGTGGTTGCAGTTTCCTCTTCTTTTTTCCATCCAAGGTGCTTCACAAGGTTCACCAAAGTATGGAAATGTCACATGCTCCTCATTGCCCTGCAATGGAATAACAGGTCTTGGTGCTCTGATTTTATGGATTTCTCATAAGAGCATTAGCTTCCTCTTCCAGCAAGGAGGACTCTTCGTTCCATAGAGCAGGGCTCATCTTTTAACCATCTCTTTAATCCCGTTAATCAATGACCTTTTGTGGCATGGTTCCTGAGGGCTTGATATTTGACCAGCTGGGACTTTCCAATGATCACAATACATACACTATATTCATTAACAAATCAAAACGGTCCATAACAGACTTTAAAGCAGACATTCCATAAAATAAGTAATAAAGGAGATAAACTTCTTGTCCACTATCTTCACATATTCTCACTATTGGAAATAGCAATGGGGTGAAGAGATTTGACAAGGTATCCACGTTAGAAGCCAACCATGCTTTCTATGGTGAACATTGTTAGGCAGAATCATATGCAGTACCCTTTGGGAACACCACACACAATCACAATTAAGACTACAAGTGACAGTACAAATTCACCTTTGGTACAAGCCTGTACTACACAGTAAAGTGGTAGCGATGGCTGAGCAGCCAGACTTGTCTCAAGAGTAAAGTGAGCAGTATCAATAGATACACAAAGGACAGCAACTTACTATGGTTCAAACAAACACTGACTCAAGGTTTCTGAGTAAAAGAATATACATTTATTTACACATCAGTTTTAAAACAGTTCACTAAGTAAAGCAGTAGAAAAATCACACTCTTAATATACTACACAGCACCTGAAGAATTCTGGACAAGTTAAGATCAAAATGAAGTGTGAGCAAAATAGCACTCCAGCAATTTAAAAGGGAGGGAAAGACAAGGTTATACAAAATTAAGCAGCACCAACAAGTAAGTAGGCAGGGCAATCTAGAAAAGGCTTGCTACAATGAGGATTCAAATCAATAGGCCTGGGCCAATGTTAATGGTTCAGAGTCTTTGCAGAGGATAAGACAGTTCAGAGTAGTTTGCTGTTACGTCTTTGCAAAGAGTTCGAAACGAAGTTGATCGGAAGAAAAGTTACTTTAAAGAGTAGAGAAGGACAAGCCCTCGGATTGGCGAAAGATTTCAAACGCTTTCACTGCAGTCGGACGGAACGAACAGCTGGGTTTGAACAGTACCTTAAATGAAGAAGAAGGCTGTAGCTGAGGCAGAAGTTCCTGGCAGATCCTGCAGGCTCACAGTTCCTGAAGCGATTGTCAGACTGACATGAAGTAGGAAGACTGGAGGGTCCTGCGCTGCCCAGGGAAGAAACCAGCAGCAGAGCAAAGCAACGAATAAAAGGTGTGCTCCTTAAAACCCAAACAGGGTCCGGTTCACTGCAGCTGTGCACAGAAAATTCGACCAGGGGAGGGAGGCCTTGCTTGGTGTTTGGCGAACTGGTTGGTCCCACCAGCTCAAGGGAAGAAGATTCCTTGCAGATATTCTCTGTCGTCGAAGTTTGGAGATTTGGACCCACAGCAGGGCTTCACCGGGAGGTTCAGTCGTGGTAGTGGTCTTCTTCTTTCAGCTTCTCTTCGGTTCTCTCGATCCAGTGGCGACTCTGCCTTCCTAGTCCCAGAGACCTGCTTTTTATGCAGTTTTCCCCCATTCACACAGCCTGGCTGTCAATCACACAGCAGGGTGGCTGTCCTGGCGGGACAGTCACCACAGCCAATCATACAGAGTGTGACATGGGTCGCCAAGGAGACCCTGCGCAGGGAGTCTCAAACCCCTCCCTCACATCCTGCCCCCCTCAGACATTCAGGTGCCTAAGGAGGGATTCTGTGCAAAAGCCCGCCAAAGGACAGTGAACAAAGGAACCAAACCTGGTTTGGCACGCAGAGTAAAACACGAGAAAGGCCTTTACAAAAAGAAATGGCGAATAAACCCAGCCGGAACCAAATAAAAGTAAATGATGGGTCCAGCGGATTTAAGTTCGAGGCTACTAACATAGCCTAAAACAGTACCATGGCTATTTAAATAAACCGCGGTAGGAAAAATAGGGTAGATACTACTGCCACCAGCCAGATTTTAAAGAAAGGGGAACGAAATAATGTTCCATGAGAAAAAGACAAAAAGGGATTTCTATTAACCCTTTCCAGTACTCTATGTAGGATAGCTTGTACTGGGTCTGTGAATTTAAAGAGACTAATAAAGTCAAAGGTAACTTTACTTGTTCTGGGAGACAGTAGCCAGTCCCAGAATATGGAGTTTAAAGTGGGAAGCCTGAAAAAGAGAACCCTGTGTCACTGCACTAAAGGTGCTGTGTGACACACAGTAAAAAGATGATGCCTATGGAGTAGGTGAGACTCCACAGTCTATGAACACAAAACATGTTACACACACACACACAGCAAAACACATGTAAGAGTGGGAAAAAAGGCTCACACTCTTACCAGGTGAAAAAATAAATCCTAGAAATCCAGCAAAGCTGCTGAGAGACTCAGTAGGTAAGGGAAATTAGCCATTCTGGAGAATTCTCCCTAACAATCATTAGCAACGAGGGTGGGGGCTAGGGGGCAACCAATCAGGTTACTTGGATCACAGACTGATTCCCACAATCCAAGCCCACATTCCAAACAACCTGGCAGCTGCAGCCCCCGCCCACCATCTTCTCCCCACCCTTCCTTCCCTTCCAATTCCCCTCAATCCCCCGCCAGCACCACTTAACTTATTACGGTAGCGGCAGCCGCTGCCACTACCGCTCCATATTTCTGCAGCTGGCCGCCATGAAAATGTAAGAGGGTCTTTGTATGGAGACCCGCCTTCCTGATCCATGGTGGCCATCTTAGCATTTCTCTTAGGGTCCTGAGTTTCCGGATTGCCATCCCATGTGCTAATAGCAATAATCACCCGTTCACAGGCTGGAATGGGTGGTAACGACAACAGGGACCCTTGTCAAAGGTCCTTGCTATGCTTGGGCCTATCAACTCGAGCCCCAGACCTTTAACACCCGTTTTAGCCTGTGTAATGGGCGATTATTGCTAAATTACACTCCTGAATTCCTTTCGATTGGAAGCCAAATGCGACAAATAGAAGGGGAATATCCCTCCCGGATCAATGCAGAACTGAATGAAATGCTAGTGGAGCCTGCAGTGCTCAGAAAGCAAGACCCCAGGACCCAATGGTGTTACCAGTCAGTCCTATAAACAATTTTTTATGGTACACCTCTTGAATTCATTTTGGTACGATGCAAATTTGAGCCTTATTTTAGAGGCAGGAAAAGACCCTGGCCCTCATTACGACCCTGGCGGAAATCTGAAAACGATGGCGGAAATGCAATACCGCCATCGAATAGCGCTCGGTGCGACTATGACCCGTCACCGCAAAGTACGAAGCCATTAGCGACACCGTAGTGAACGCCAACGCTAACTGCACCAAGCACGCGCGCGCGCGCCATGCCAAACCGTAAATACCACCATGGCGCAAGGGTACGCGAATTCCGACCCTAGCGGACATGTACCTAACGCCATCAAGCATGGCGGAATGTACCATTCCGCCATGGTGAGAAGTACGGCATCGCGAATCAACCGTAAACGGCCCCACTGAGTGCCTGTACACCGCTCCCTGCCCACAAAGTACAACTCCCCGTAGGTGCAATGAAGTCACAATGCAACCAGTGAAATGTACAAGTCACCCATGCATGCCAACGAACAAAAGAAACACAAGAGGGGCCAATGGGAGCTGCAGGGCACAGATGGCACGAATACAGAAGCCAATCCAATGGACATGACCACAGTCCCCCCCCCGCCCCCCCCGAAACGCACGCAAACACAGGCACATGTGACCAGCAATATTTCGAAAATCACATCATTCCACCAGTCCACCTGGCTGACCGGCATCTGTTACACAAAACCCAATCCCCCGCCCCTGAGCATGACAACATTCAAACAGTCATATTGGCAGCCCCCATCCCTGACCTCACTGGGCTTCGTAGGCAAACGCGCCCAGTACAGTACCACGCAACTAAACTCCGAAGCTGGAACCCAATGCAGACCTCCACCCAATACATCGCTCCCCAAATAGGAATATGCCACATCACTTGCAAAGAAGAACGCTACACGGGCCAAATCAGAATAGAAATGTAATGCACAACAAAATCACCAAGCCCATACAGCCATTAGGCCATGAACTCCAAAACACATTTCACCATTGTGGGCTGCATCCGCAAGAAATGACCAGCCACTACTTGTGTGACGCCTTGTTCCATCATGGTACACAGAGCCACATCCACGTACGAAAAGGCAACATGGAAGCGCACAGAACCGCAGGGCCGTCCCAATGGGGAGGCACTAGTCCAGCTGAAAGGCCGAAATGTTGCTCCGAGCCACCAGTACTGCGTAAGGGCATGTGGCCCATTGGCGATCGTCCCATAAGATCGTAATGCTGCTCCACTGATTAACACGAAGCAGCAGGTGTCGGGAGTAAAAGCCATCTGCAGGAGTGGCATACAGATGGCAGTGGCAAAAGGGGAGGAGATACCTGTCAACCAAAAGAAAAGAAAAAGAACAGAATGGCCATCAGAACTACATCCGAACAACTCACTTCAATGATCACACTAAATCCACAGCCATATGCATGCTAGCCCACTCCAAAGGATCATCACCACCCCAAAACCACTTGCGACTCATAACCATCTATACCGAGGTGTAAACACCATCACAAACGAGTGTACCTGTGCATGCGTCTGTCTAAACAGAATCCATCAGATGGGATTGGTAACGTGCATGGACACAAGTGTCTGAGGGCGCGTCGAGACAGGGAGGGCTCAACAAGGCCAGATAGACGATGGTCCCACTATGGCAGCCCTGCATCACATAGCGCAGGGGAGGCGGATAGATTCCAAGAAGCCCTGTACATGGCAAACTCTGTATCAAATCACCTGCCCATGCATCCATTCATCATTCCCTCATCCCGGGATTAAAACGCCTGAATATTTACTCACATGACATTAGAAATATCCATTGAGTCTGTGCGTTATGCAGCCTGCAAAATCCACAGTGCCCCAGCCCGTAATTCCAGTGTAGTGAAGTAACATGTATTTGGGAACGTCCGGCCTCATCGCCCACGTCGCTATTGCGCATCCCAAACTATTCATATCAATCATTGCATCCTCGCCATGGCCCCTGTCTCAAGGACATTGAACAATAGAACGTTATATTTGCAGTCAGACCTGTGGGCATCTCCTCGCCGCTAGCTGGAAACCGAAAGCGCCGCCCTTAGAATTCCTCATTTGCAACATCACGTCGAAGAGGCATCTGTGGCCGTTTGAAATCACTAATTAATCCATCTAGTGCGGCTGTGTGTGAAAATGGCAACTGCCTTCACCCACAAATGGGACGCCCCGCCCGTCGTTGCAACTCGGTACAGTGATGCATGAGGGCCCACCGTTACTCGAGTACTACGTTCCACTGACCCTTCACAAGTCTGTTCGCGACTGCACAGATAGTATGTGAAACAATGGGACCACAGCAGAATGAACATATCAACCAATGTTACACGTCCATCGGGTACAAATACATGATTGCAATAGCAAGATGCCATTCCTCGAATTGCAGCGTTGTGTGCGGGACGTGCTCGGCCAAAGGGGAGAGCAGTTTGCACAGGTGGAATGAATCACCACAGGTGGAGGCCATACAGCCTGAAAACACATAAATTGCACACCCAGTCTCCTCCCACAACCACACCCACTCCCAAATACTACCGGCAGGACTCGCGATGTTGGCCCTGGGGGATCTGATAGCACTGCAAGTACTCCTACTCCAAGAAGAAGACGAACACCAACTACAACCGGCCGCACGGAGGGGACGCAGGAGGAGGAGGAGGCCAAGGCAGGGCCAGCAAGGGCCGCCAGCACAGCCACTACCACCACGCAGGCAGCCCGCAATCCCACGCCTCCGAGCACATCCGTTCAACCTCACTGATGAGCAGATCCACACCCTCTACCGTTTGGACCGGGACACCATAACCTCCATTGTGGACATGACACAGGCTGACCTTGTCAGCATGATAGATAGCCCAACCGCCATCCCACCCCTACTGAAGGTGGTGTCTGTACTCCACTTCCTGGCCACAGGCACCTACCAGCACACAGTCGGACAGTTGCATGGCATATCACAGCCACTGTTCTCACGGACACTATTGCAAGTGCTCGATGCCCTCCTGAAGCACGCAGACGACTACATCTCTCTACCACGCTCGGAGCAGGAAATTACAAACACAAAAGTGGGATTCCATGCACTTGCCGGCATACCGGGTTGCATTGGTGCCATCGACTGCACCCATGTGGAATTGGTCGTCCCACATGCCATGGAGGCCCAGTACCGCAACCGAAAACAATTTCATTCCCTGAATGTACAAATGGTGTGTGACTCCAACAGGATCATTACACATTGTTGTGCCAGATTCCCTGGATCAGCCCATGATTCTATGGTCTTGAGGAACTCTACTATACCACGCTACATGGAGCAACATGCAGGGAACAGATCCTGGCTACTCGGTGAGTCTCATTTCATGCATGATGATGTGGGGTATGTGATGCGGCAATGACCTGGCAGGAAGGGGGGGGGGGGTGTGCGTACGTAGCAATGGCATTCCACATCATACGTTTCTCGTCCACATACAGGTGATGCTGGGTATCCACTGAAGAGATGGCTCCTCACACCAGTCCGGAACCCACGGGACCAGCATGAGGAGGACTACAACCATGCCCACTCACGTACCCGTGTAGTCATTGAACAGGCATTCGGCCTACTGAAGACTCGTTTCCGCTGCCTCAGCAGGTCTGGCGGGGCACTCCTGTACCGCCATGAGAAGGTTGCAAAGATGGTCATGGCATGTGTCATGCTCCACAACATGTGCGTACGTAGAAATGTGCCCATGCCCCCTGACGCAGAACTGCAAGCACCTGATGATGGTCATGATGAGGGTGGGGATGTGGCAGCACCTCAAGGAGTCTGCGAGGCACCGGAGGGCCGTGACATTCGTCAGCATCTCATTGATGCATGCTTCTAGCACTCACGCCTGGTGGCTGATACATGGACACGGGACTCGTGGCACTGTGTGTGTCTGGGACATGCACAATATGGACTGTACGCCTATGATGGCCTAGTACACAAAGATCAATGTCCACACATCTCATTGGTTGATCGTGCACTGTTTATGGCATATGTGATATCATGTTGAACACCCTATCGACCCGCCACCCAAGTGAGTCCAACACACCCCCTCCACCCTCCTACCTCCCCCCCGAACACCAGTGTCCAAAGATGCTCATTGTCAGTGGGCTGTCGCTATTGCAAGCCCCCTCTGCGGGTATCAGGGGCACCCCTGCCTGTGGAGCGCAGGTTCCTCCCAGATCTACGTTGGGGGCTGCCCTGGACGGAACTTGCAACGGATGATGTCTCTGCCTGCTCACGTCCATGCATGTCCCTAAGGGTTTGCGAGAGCTCAGTGAGCACACGGCGCACTGCGGCAAGTTCGGCACATACGTCTTTGGACGTCGCATGCAGTTCCCCCCTCAGGCTCTCGGTGCTTCTCTCCATTTGGACTCTCAGGCTCTCGGTGCTACTCTCCATTTGGACTCTCAGGCTCTCGGTGCTACTCTCCATATGGACTCTCAGGCTCTCGGTGCTACTCTCCATTTGTGCCCTTAGTGTCTCTGTACCTCTCTCCATTTCTGCCCTAAGTGTCTCAGTTGATGTTTCTATGTCTGCCTTAGTGCCCCCACATTCATCGGCATGGTCCTTGAGGAGCGTGGCCAGTCGCTGCTGTTGCACGATTAACTGGTCGAGGGACTGTTGCCTCTGCTGGGCCATGGCCATTTGCGGGGGTGTCACAGAGGGGCTGTTGACCTCATGTTGCCTTGCCACAGGGTTTGTGGGGGATGGCCAGTCGTCGTCTTGTGGGTGCCCCTGCGTGGTATCCTCATGTTGTACGGGATGGGAGAGACAGGGGGATTGGGACAGGTCATGGATGGATCTGACTTCGACATCCCCGTTTTCTGTGTCCGAGCATGCTGCCATCAATGGGGTGTCACCTATGGTGCTGCTGCCACCAGAGGCAGTGCCTTCTGTGGCATCCGTTGGGGGGACCTGTGGTGGTGGTGGTGTGGGCATGCTGGCTGCTGGGGTGCCTGTTGATGTTCCCTCCTCTGTGCTGCCACCTGATTTGTGCTGCTGCCGTGTCTTGATGCGTGCAGCTGAGGTGGAGGGTCTTTGGCCGTTGGTCTTGGCCCTCTTTGCAGGTGTGCTGGTAGGGGTGTCCTGATGCTCGTCGTTTGGATCGGACCCTGTGGTGGAGTAAAGGAGGGCGAGGGTTATTCATGGGTCTGTGGAAATTGGAATGGCATTGTATCACATGCATTGGGGTGGTACCTGAGGGTGATTTGGGTCGGGGCCTTGGAGGTGCTTTCATTTGTGTGTGGAGTGAGGGTGCAGTTGTTTGGCAGCCTGCAGTTAGGGTGTGCCTGCTGCACGTGTAGTGCGTGTTTTAGGGGTTTTTAATTAATTATGTATTTATTGTGGTTTTTAACGTGCGCTATCAGGCCGATGTGTGTGGACGTTCTCCTGGACATGTGTTTCTGTTGCACTATGTGGACACATGGTACTTCGCATGATTGGACATTGTGGATTTAGCATTGTTTTATCTGGCCCACCTACCTGAATCTTCGGATGTCTGCACTCCTTTCTCCATCCCTCCGACTCCCTCTATGCTCTCCATTCCGATGGTGGAGGCACAGATTTCTTCCCAGGGGGTCAACTTGATGGGTGATTCAGGACCTCCCCCGGTGGCTGTGGCAATGTTGCGGTTGGCAGAGAGTATGCTGCGGGCGCGTATCCGCAGGTCGTCCCATCGCTTTCTGCATTGCTGTGGGTTGCGGGGTGCGGTCCCCACCGCACTTACCCGCTGTGCCACCAGAGCCCATATGGCCTTCTTGTTCGCAAGTGACGTCCTGGTCATTTGCGTGGAGAAGACGACGGCTGCATTCTCCTGGAGGGTCTCTGTTAGCACGGTGAGTTCCTCACGGGAGAAGTGGACCTGCCGCTTGCGGTCGCACGCTTTCTTCGCTACTTTTCCCATTTTTCTTGGTTTCGCTAGGGTGTATGACGGGTTGGGGTGTGTCTCAGGGTAGTGTTTTTGGTGGTTGTGTGGTTTTAGTGGTTTTATAGGTGTACGGCGGGATGTTTCCCGTTCCGGGCCCATGTTTTTACTTCCGTTTCCGTATATTTCCGGTCACCGTACTTTCCGGTAGGCGCACACTGCGGTGTCCGCTGTGATGGGTGGCGGTGTTGCACCTAGGGCGCCGTACGGCGGCGGTGTGGGCCGTTTTGGGGTCATTTCCGCCATCGCGGACTTTGCACTTCCGCCATGCCGTGGTGCTCGTGCCCGATGGGTCGGAATGGGCCGCACTTTGCTCCTTCGTGCAATGGCGGAAACGCTATTTACGCTGTGGCGGTCCGGTCAGTCACTTTCCGCCAGGGTCGTAATGAGGGCCCCTGAATGAAGTCTCTGGGTCATATTGACCCATTGCACTTTTGAATTTAGATTGCAAATTAGTAACTAAAATCCTTGCTAATATACTGGAAGCCCTTCTCCCTGACTAGAGCCATTGAGGCCAGGTTATGATATGATATGATATGATATGATATGGCATTTGTAACGCGCCTATACACAAGTGTTTCAAGGCGCGAAGGTTAGATTCGTCCAGGTTGGCAAACTTTTAATAAGATTAGGTGAGTGGTCCAGGTGTTTTAAAAAATTGGGAGGTTCCTCAGAACCCCATTTTACCTATTATTCCAAGTCTCCCAGAACATTTTCGGCAGCATAAATAGGGCTCTCTAAGGTAAACATTTAGAGCCATGGACTTTGGGAGATAGACCTAAAGTAGATTTTTGCCACCTATGCATGCCCCACTACCAGAGTCAGGGTGAATCGAGCACTGTTAGGGAGGTGAAGTTGAGCTGGGAAGAAGCACCCCACATGGCTGCCTCTTTTCCCCTTGATTGTTTGCCGTCTCAATAGAACCTTTTGCCAGGGCAAATGCAGCTATATAGGGAGTAACATTTCCATGTCACATCCAACTTACTCAATTACACATCTTATGACTGAATTACAGAAATAGGCCTCAGCAGTAAATCAATCAAAATGTAACAATCTAGACTTTTCTCTCTCTCTTGGGACATAAAACTCATACCAATGCTGAAAGATCATATCTGATATTTGGGAGTTAATATGGCATGGCGAGGGGTGGTCCCTGCAGGGCTAATTGCCCTTGTCATATCTATTACAATTTTTTCAGAGCTTTCTGATATGTGGCCACATAGAAATACTTGGGCAGGCTATAAAAAGAGGTATCTGGACTGCCTCAAGAGCGATTAGAAAAGCTAGGGTATCCATGTGGCTATTATCTACACTCTTAGAAGACCGATCTACAATCCCCATATTTCTAAAGTACTATTATGCTGCCCAGCTGAAGATTTCGGGGCAGTGGTGCTAAGTAGACTTAGTTAAGCAATGGTGGGCCATGGACTTGGTGGTGGATGGAGCACGCATGTGAAGGCCTGCCTGGTTGCCAAGCCCATTATGCCCCCATGCCCGTACATGAATTTGGTGACGAGATTGCTGCGCTAGAGGTTTGGGCTGGGCTAGCACTTCCCTTAAAGTAGACCTACGTCTCCTTCCTCCTTCACCCCTATAAATGGGAACCCTGAGTTTTCTAATACCATTTTCAGATTTTCTTTCAAGTGGTGGGAGCACATATGGTGGTGTACTTTAGATATGTTTAAGGGAGAATTTATAAATTGCTTCATAGACTGCAAAAGAGAGTTTAAAGTACGAGAATCTAAACTGCTTCTCTACTTCTCGTTGCACCAGTGGGTCCTGCAGCCTCCCACCCCCCTGCAGGGAAGCAGCCATCAGCAATCTTTCAACTTTTACAAAATTGGCATCATCCAATTCCTCACTTAAGGGCCTTATATCAGGCCTTCATAGGAGCTTCTTGTCATCTCCAGAGTGGTCTTTGCGGGACAACATGAATAAAGGGCACAATGAACCAGGTAGGGCCCTCACTGACCAAGAATGGAAGTGTATCTGGTTATGCACAAATAGTTCCTCCTCACGCATTCACTTTATTGAACTTTTTCAAAAACTAATATTTAGGTGCCACATGCCACCTTAAAGTCTGACATGGAGCTCACTTGAGTCTTATTGGAAGGAATTCAGAGGCACTGGCTCCCTCCAAGAAATATGGTGGGAATGCCCAAAATGGAAATATTTTTGTGAGCATGTTCTTCACATGGTCTGAGAGGAAATGGGAATGCACTTTCATTAGGACCCAATGGTGGTTCTTCTGGGGTAACCAAGTGGCATACATACCTGCCTTGAGAGATTAGGAAACTTGTCTATGTTTTATCATTGTAAAAAATGGAGATGAGGCTCGCACTCTGGTTCCCAGTCAGATTTACTTGCTAAAGCAACAGTTAGTCTTCTCCTCCAAACGTTTTCCTGACTCTATCAATCATCGGAGAAGCTGTTTTCCTTTTCCTTTTCAGGTGTGTCTGGTTAATTCTCATTAAAGTTTCTAAGGATTCTGGTACATGTAGTCGCACACTTTTTTCAATGCAGGTGACTAGGAACCAACTCTCCTCCAAAGCACAAATCTTACCCTTAATAGGGGGAGGGAGAAAACCATGTTTTTGGCTCTCCGCAGTAAGTCATGATGACTGACTTTAATGGTTGAGGAGATAGCCAAGAAATCCCCCAGATTGGTTTGAAACCTAATGGCCAAAACCCCTCCAAACAAGTGCACCCAACTCAAGTAAATGGTTTGGGACTGGTAAGGACAGTTTCATCATACCATAGGAGCAAGAAAAAGACTACCACAAATGATGGGATGACCTAAAAAGACAAAGACGTGTGTGTGATACATCCTGTCAGAGTGTTGCAAAGATTGCATAGCAGCAAAACGTGGCTTTGTCCCTGACCCCCTTCTTGCAACTCTGGGAGCTCAAGACAACAAGTTTGATGGCCATCACAAGAGTTTCAGGTGCAGGTGATGTGGAGGTAGGAGCAGCTTCCCAAAAGTGAAAATGACACTGACTGCTACAGAAGGGCAACCACTTGACAGTACGCAGGAGGCACCAACTATCAATGTCAAGCAAGTGTGCAGCACGTCACCCACCTCCAAGCACAAGGGGCCCAAGATATGCAGGTAGATCCAAGGCCGGAGAGGTCACATGTCCAAATGACACAGCATCACAGACATAGAAGGAAATAGATATGCACAGCTGCTTACTTTCAGACATGTTTTAGAAATGTATGCATGTAGCACCTCATCAGTTTACGACAATGTCACAGACCCTTTGCCCCTTCTGTTTGGCTTGAGAGGACCCCTCCAATGATCAGGAGGGGATATCGACCTCCCAAACAGGGGTGCCAACCATTGCCAGTGCCCCCAGTATTACCACTACCATCACCACTCCATCTACCATTGCCAACAAGTCCACCATGAGAATGGCTGGTTATTTACGTGAGCAAAGGGAGTAAGAGGAAAGGGATAGAGCAAGACTATAGAGAGGCGTCCCCAGACCCGTGAATTGACACCAAGTGTGGCCCCCTTCCTTGCACCAGTGGTCTTGTCAGAGAGAACATTCAGCAAAACATTCCTCCATAAGAAATCCTGATGGTCACTGTCTTGTTTGCAGAGACAAAAGACCACACTGCCAGCTATGGCCTGTCATGGCCAGCTGACACCCTGAATGGCGATGGTGGAAATACCATGGTGGACAGCTATCCATATCATGTAGACATGGACACAGCCAATGAATCAACTTGCTTGCTGACAGCAGGGTGGGCTGCTTATCCCCTGCAATGTCAGTGAATGAGGGAGGGCACTGAGGCTACATCTCATTGGTTCCTGCTCAGTTTATGTCCGCAATCCTGTATATGGTTGGTTGAGCCATACCTCATCCAACTCAGGACTGCTGCACCCCATGTACCAACAAATACAACCTCTGCAACACTAACTTAGGAATCCTTGCAGAGCAGTCCTCTCCTTCAGTCAGCCTGACTCCTTCTCCAATCTACCAACACTGTGGGAAAAGCCACATTGGCAATGATAACTTTGAGGATATTCCACATCAGAGCTCTGGGGGGTGTTGTGGCATAGCATGGGGTGAGTATGTTGTAGGACAGCATATGGGCGTGGTTGAAGTGTGGTCCAGCAGTATAAGGGTGCTGGCCGATGTGCTCAGAGGTAACATAAGGAGGGTGACGGGTGTGTTGTGGGATAGCATATTGCGGTGCAGGCTTTTTGTGGGATAACATGCAGGGCTAGATGGGCTTGTAAATAGATATCTGTAAACTATTTATAAAATCACAGCCAGAAAAGGACACAGCCATATCAATTTGCATTCCAACAACAATATTCCATTAAGTACAATATATTTAAATATATTACGAAAGTGCTGTTGCAGCGTCTGCTAGGGATATTAGATATTGTCTGAATGGTCTTGTCTCGCGCCTTGAAACACTTGTGTATAGGCGCGTTACAAATGCCATATCATATCATATCATATATGGTGACTAAATGTCCCAGGGTCTGCTAAATGTCCCAGGGTCTGCGTCAGCATAATCTTGCATAAAGTTGTCTCCATGTCTGAGCACCAGATTATGTCCCTCAACCACTCTTTCAAGGTGGGTGCTGATGATTGTGACCAGTTTATGAGTATATATTGCTTTGCCAAGAGCAACAGTAGGGAAAGGAGTTTCCTGGATAATGGAAGAAATTGGGCCACCACAACAAGCAAACACACTAGGGATTCTCGAGGTATGTCTTATGTAAGGATTTCTGAAATCTTGGGTAGCACATTAGACCAGAAACTTTGAATCATCTCACAGGACTCCATTACGTGGTAGAAGGATGTGCCGTTCCTATGACATTTAGGGCATTCCTCTGTTGTGACAAGTCATATTGCATACGATTCCTAGGGGATATGTAAGCTTGATCCATTTCTTTAATCTGAATTACCTTGTATTTAGATTTTTAAAAACTTTGTGTGTATAACGGCATATTTTCCTCGATTCGTTATCCTCAATCTGGAGCCCTGTGTCGCTTTCCCATTTAATCTTTGCACTTTCACTTATCGCCAAGAAGTGCTCTTGGGTTAGTGTGTATAAGGTAGAGACTCACAGGCCGATTCATGGAATAATTTGCGCGGCGCAAGTGGCCAAAAACGTGCGATTCGCAGTGGAATAGCGAAAATCGCAGTGCAAGTACGAAATTCGCACGAAAAGCAGCGCGCATCGATTCATGGAAGGCCGTGCGCGTGAAAACCATCGGATGTGCGCTAAAAAAGTGCGCGGCGCACGTTGGCGCACGGCCATCTAACGGCGTGCGCCAGGTCACAGCGAAAATCACACAGGTCACAGCGAAAATCGCACATAGCGCGGCGCACACAACAAAAGTAGGCGGAACACGGGGCGTAACACTCGGAATGGGGAACAACTTGCCAAAATGTGGGCGTCACGGGGGAAGTACAGGGTGCAAGTGCGCGGAACGCCCACACGCTCCCCTACAACACGTATTCATGGAATCGAATAAGGCAAAACAGCGCACCGTCAAACCAGCGCACAGGCACAAACACGACCGCCACAAGAAAGCAGGCGGTAGCGTCTCTGCGCCTGTAATAAATGTGCGCCAAAAGGTGTGCCAACAAATAGCACCTATATACAGCTATGATGAATGTCCTATTCTGTGGCCCTCCAGGACAAATGACGTGCAAAGGGGTACCCACAAACACGGACACCCGCTGACTGAAAAATAATGTGGGCGTGTATTTCGGGGTGTGCGGGAAGTTTCACACGCGATTTGGCAGGGTACGTGGATTTCAGGGGTGCGCGGGAAGTTCCACACGCGATTTGGCCGGGTACGTGCACGGGAATTTCCACATGCGATTTGGCTGGGTACGTGGATTTCAGGGGTGCGCGGGAAGTTTCACAAGCGATTTGGCAGGGTACGTGGATTTCAGGGGTGCGCGGGAAGTTCCACATGCGATTTGGCCGGGTACGTGCACTGGAATTTCCACACGCAATTTGGCTAGGTACGTGTATTTCAGGGGTACGCGGGAAATTCTACACGCGATTTGGCTGGGTGCTCCCAGGTATTCCCTGTACACCCTCCGCGGCCCCTGCATGCAGCCGACACCACAGGGGACTACCCTGCACACCTGCTCATGTCACCCAGCACCCCCACCCCCCAGCACTGTGGTGCACCCTCCACCAGGCCCCCACTCATGTCTCCCTGCACCCCCACCCCCCAGCAGTGCAGGGGCAGCCTCCACCAGGCCCCCACTCATGTCCCCTATCACCCCCACCCCCCAGCAGTGCAGGGGCAGCCTCCACCAGGCCCCCACTCATGTCTCCCATCACCCCCACCCCCCAGCAGTGCAGGGGCAGCCTCCACCAGGACCCCACTCATGTCTCCCACCACCCCCACCCCCCAGCAGTGCAGGGGCAGCCTCCACCAGGCCTCCGCTCATGTCTCCCACCAACCCCACCCCCCAGCCACCAGGGGCAGCCTCCACCAGGCCCCCACTCATGACTCGCACCACCCCCACCCCCCAGCCACCAGGGGCAGCCTCCACCAGGCCCCACCCATGTCTCCCACCACCCCCACCCCCCAGCAGTGCAGGGGCAGCCTCCACCAGGCCCCCACTCATGTCCCCTATCACCCCCACCCCCTAGCAGTGCAGGGGCAGCCTTCACCAGGCCCCCACTCATGTCCCCTATCACCCCCAGCCCACAGCAGTGCATGGGGCAGCCTCCACCAGGCCCCCACTCATGTCTCCCACCACCCCCACCCCCCAGCCACCAGGGGCAGCCTCCACCAGGCCCCCACACATGTCCCCTATCACCCCCACCCCCCAGCAGTGCAGGGGCAGCCTCCACCAGGCCCCCACTCATGTCTCCCACCACCCCCACCCCCCAGCCACCGGGGGCAGCCTCCACCAGGCCCCCACTCATGTCCAACTCATGTCTCCCTGCACCCCCACCCCCCAGCAGTGCAGGGGCAGCCTCCACCAGGCCCCCACTCATGTCTCCCATCGCCCCCACCCCCCAGCAGTGCAGGGGCAGCCTCCACCAGGCCCCCACTCATGTCTCCCACCACCCCCACCCCCCAGCAGTGCAGGGGCAGCCTCCACCAGGCCCCCACTCATGTCTCCCACCACCCCCACCCCCCAGCCACCAGGGGCAGCCTCCACCAGGCCCCCACTCATGTCTCCCACCACCCCCACCCCCCAGCCACCAGGGGCAGCCTCCACCAGGCCCCCACTCATGTCTCCCACCACCCCCACCCACCAGCCACCAGGGGCAGCCTCCACCAGGCCCCCACTCATGTCTCCCACCACCCCCACCCCCCAGCCACCAGGGGCAGCCTCCACCAGGCCCCCACTCATGTCTCCCACCACCCCCACCCCCCAGCAGTGCAGGGGCAGCCTCCACCAGGCCCCCACTCATGTCTCCCACCACCCCCACCCCCCAGCCACCAGGGGCAGCCTCCACCAGGCCCCCACTCATGTCTGCCACCACCCCCACCCCCCAGCCACCAGGGGCAGCCTCCACCAGGCCCCCACTCATGTCCCCTATCACCCCCACCCCACAGCAGTGCAGGGGCAGCCTCCACCAGGCCCCCACTCATATCTCCCACCACCCCCACCCCCAGCCACCAGGGGCAGCCTCCACCAGGCCCCCACTCATGTCCCCTATCACCCCCACCCCCCAGCAGTGCAGGGGCAGCCTCCACCAGGCCCCCACTCATGTCTCCCATCACCCCCACCCCCCAGCAGGGCAGGGGCAGCCTCCACCAGGCCCCCACTCATGTCCCCTATCACCCCCACCCCACAGCAGTGCAGGGGCAGCCTCCACCAGGCCCCCACTCATGTCTCCCATCACCCCCAACCCCCAACAGTGCAGGAGCAGCCTCCACCAGGCGCCCACTCATGTCCCCTATCACCCCCATCCCCCAGCAGTGCAGGGGCAGCCTCCACCAGGCCCCCACTCATGTCCCCTATCATCCCCACCCCCCAGCAGTGCAGGGGCAGCCTCCACCAGGCCCCCACTCATGTCCCCTATCACCCCCACCCCACAGCAGTGCAGGGGCAGCCTCCACTAGGCCCCCACTCATGTCTCCCACCACCCCCACCCCCCAGCCACCAGGGGCAGCCTCCACCAGGCCCCCACTCATGTCTCCCACCACCCCCACCCCCCAGCAGTGCTGGGGCAGCCTCCACCAGGCCCCCACTCATGTCTCCCTGCACCCCCACCCCCCAGCACTGTGGGGCACCTGCCAGCAGGCCCCCACTCTTGTCTCCCACCCCCCCCAGCACTGAGGGGCAGCCTCCACCAGGCCCCCACTCATGTCCCCTATGACCCCCACCCCCCAGCCACCATGGGCAGCCTCCACCAGGCCCCCACTCATGTCTCCCACCACCCCCACCCCCCAGCCACCAGGGGCAGCCTCCACCAGGCCCCCACTCATGTCCCCTATCACCCCCACCCCCCAGCAGTGCAGGGGCAGCCTCCACCAGGCCCCCACTCATGTCTCCCACCACCCCCACCCCCTAGCAGTGCAGGGGCAGCACCACCAGGCCCCCACTCATGTCCCCTATCACCCCCACCCCCCAGCAGTGCAGGGGCAGCCTCCACTAGGCCCCCACTCATGTCTCCCATCACCCCCACCCCCTAGCAGTGCAGGGGCAGCACCACCAGGCCCCCACTCATGTCCCCTATCACCCCCACCCCCCCGCAGTGCAGGGGCAGCCTCCACCAGGCCCCCACTCATGTCTCCCACCACCCCCACCCCCCACCAGTGCAAGGGCAGCCTCCACCAGGCCCCCACTCATGTCTCCCACCACCCCCACTCACCAGCCACCAGGGGCAGCCTTCACCAGGCCCCCACTCATGTCTCCCACCACCCCCACCCCCTAGCAGTGCAGGGGCAGCACCACCAGGCCCCCACTCATGTCCCCTATCACCCCACCCCCCAGCAGTGCAGGGGCAGCCTCCACCAGGCCCCCACTCATGTCTCCCACCACCCCCACCCACCAGCCACCAGGGGCAGCCTCCACCAGGCCCCCACTCATGTCTCCCACCGCCCCCACCACCCAGCAGTGCAGGGGCAGCCTCCACCAGGCCCCCACTGATGTCTCCCACCACCCCCCAGCCACCGGGGGCAGCCTCCACCAGGCCCCCACTCATGTCCCCTATCACCCCCACCCCCCAGCAGTGCAGGGGCAGCCTCCATCAGGCCCCCACTCATGTCTCCCACCACCCCCACTCCCCAGCAGTGCAGGGGCAGCCTCCACCAGGCCCCCATTCATGTCTCCCACCACCCCCAGTGCAGGGGCAGCCTCCACCAGGCCCCCACTCATGTCTCCCACCACCCCCACCCACCAGCCACCAGGGGCAGCCTCCACCAGGCCCCCACTCATGTCTCCCACCACCCCCACCCCCCAGCCACCAGGGGCAGCCTCCACCAGGCCCCCACTCATGTCTCCCACCACCCCCACCCACCAACCACCAGGGGCAGCCTCCACCAGGCCCCCACTCATGTCTCCCACCACCCCCACCCCCCAGCAGTGCAGGGGCAGCCTCCACCAGGCCCCCACTCATGTCTCCCACCACCCCCACCCACCAGCCACCAGGGGCAGCCTCCACCAGGCCCCCACTCATGTCTCCCACCACCCCCACCCCCCAGCAGTGCAGCGGCAGCCTCCACCAGGCCCCCACTCATGTCTCCCACCACCCCCACCCCCCAGCAGTGCAGGGGCAGCACCACCAGGCCCCCACTCATGTCTCCCACCACCCCCACCCACCAGCCACCAGGGGCAGCCTCCACCAGGCCCCCACTCATGTTTCCCACCACCCCCACCCCCCAGCAGTGCAGGGGCAGCCTCCACCAGGCCCCCACTCATGTCTCCCACCACCCCCACCCCCCAGCAGTGCAGGGGCAGCACCACCAGGCCCCCACTCATGTCTCCCACCACCCTCACCCCCCAGCCACCTGGGGCAGCCTCCACCAGGCCCCCACTCATGTCCCCTATCACCCCCACCCCCCAGCCACCGGGGGCAGCCTCCACCAGGCCCCCACTCATGTCCCCTATCACCCCCACCCCCCAGCAGTGCAGGGGCAGCCTCCACCAGGCCCCCACTCATGTCTCCCACCACCCCCACCCCCCAGCAGTGCAGGGGCAGCACCACCAGGCCCCCACTCATGTCTCCCACCACCCTCACCCCCCAGCCACCGGGGGCAGCCTCCACCAGGCCCCCACTCATGTCCCCTATCACCTCCACCCCCCAGCAGTGCAGGGGCAGCCTCCACCAGGCCCCCACTCATGTCTCCCACCACCCCCACCCCCTAGCAGTGCAGGGGCAGCACCACCAGGCCCCCACTCATGTCCCCTATGACCCCCACCCCCCAGCAGTGCAGGGGCAGCCTCCACCAGGCCCCCACTCATGTCTCCCACCACCCCCACCCCCTAGCAGTGCAGTGGCAGCACCACCAGGCCCCCACTCATGTCCCCTATCACCCCCACCCCCAGCCACCAGGGGCAGCCTCCACCAGGCCCCCACTCATGTCTCCCACCACCCCCACCCCCCAGCACTGAGGGGCAGCCTCCACCAGGCCCCTCCCATGTCTCCCACCACCCCCACTCCCCAGCAGTGCAGGGGCAGCCTCCACCAGGCCCCCACTCATGTCCCCTATCACCCCCACCCCCTAGCAGTGCAGGGGCAGCCTTCACCAGGCCCCCACTCATGTCCCCTATCACCCCCACCCCACAGCAGTGCAGGGGCAGCCTCCACCAGTCCCCCACTCATGTCTCCCACCACCCCCACCCCCCAGCAGTGCAGGGGCAGCCTCCACCAGGCCCCCACTCATGTCTCCCACCACCCCCACCCACCAGCCACCAGGGGCAGCCTCCACCAGGCCCCCACTCATGTCTCCCACCGCCCCCACCACCCAGCAGTGCAGGGGCAGCCTCCACCAGGCCCCCACTCATGTCTCCCACCACCCCCACCCCCCAGCCACCGGGGGCAGCCTCCACCAGGCCCCCACGCATGTCCCCTATCACCCCCACCCCCCAGCAGTGCAGGGGCAGCCTCCACCAGGCCCCCACTCATGTCTCCCACCACCCCCACCCCCCAGCAGTGCAGGGGCAGCACCACCAGGCCCCCACTCATGTGTCCCACCACCCTCACCCCCCAGCCACCGGGGGCAGCCTCCACCAGGCCCCCACTCATGTCCCCTATCACCCCCACCCCCCGGCAGTGCAGGGGCAGCCTCCACCAGGCCCCCACTCATGTCTCCCACCACCCCCACCCACCAGCCACCAGGGGCAGCCTCCACCAGGCCCCCACTCATGTCTCCCACCACCCCCACCCCCCAGCAGTGCAGGGGCAGCCTCCTCCAGGCCCCCACTCATGTCTCCCACCACCCTCACCCCCCAGCCACCGGGGGCAGCCTCCACCAGGCCCCCACTCATGTCCCCTATCACCCCCACCCCCCAGCAGTGCAGGGGCAGCCTCCACCAGGCCCCCACTCATGTCTCCCACCACCCCCACCCCCCAGCAGTGCAGGGGCAGCACCACCAGGCCCCCACTCATGTCCCCTATCACCCCCACCCCCCAGCAGTGCAGGGGCATCCTCCACCAGGCCCCCACTCATGTCTCCCATCCCCCCCCAGCAGTGCAGGGGCAGCACCACCAGGCCCCCACTCATGTCCCCTATGACCCCCACCCCCCCAGCAGTGCAGGGGCAGCCTCCACCAGGCCTCCACTCATGTCTCCCACCACCCCCACCCCCAGCCACCAGGGGCAGCCTCCACCAGGCCCCCACTCATGTCTCCCACCACCCCCACCCCCCAGCACTGAGGGGCAGCCTCCACCAGGCCCCACCCATGTCTCCCACCACCCCCACCCCCCAGCAGTGCAGGGGCAGCCTCCACCAGGCCCCCACTCATGTCCCCTATCACCCCCACCCCCTAGCAGTGCAGGGGCAGCCTTCACCAGGCCCCCACTCATGTCCCCTATCACCCCCACCCCACAGCAGTGCAGGGGCAGCCTCCACCAGTCCCCCACTCATGTCTCCCACCACCCCCACCCCCCAGCAGTGCAGGGGCAGCCTCCACCAGGCCCCCACTCATGTCTCCCACCACCCCCACCCACCAGCCACCAGGGGCAGCCTCCACCAGGCCCCCACTCATGTCTCCCACCGCCCCCACCACCCAGCAGTGCAGGGGCAGCCTCCACCAGGCCCCCACTCATGTCTCCCACCACCCCCACCCCCCAGCCACCGGGGGCAGCCTCCACCAGGCCCCCACTCATGTCCCCTATCACCCCCACCCCCCAGCAGTGGAGGGGCAGCCTCCACCAGGCCCCCACTCATGTCTCCCACCACCCCCACCCCCCAGCAGTGCAGGGGCAGCCTCCACCAGGCCCCTATTCATGTCTCCCACCACCCCCACCCCCCAGCAGTGCAGGGGCAGCCTCCACCAGGCCCCCACTCATGTCTCCCACCCCCAGCCACCAGGGGCAGCCTCCACCAGGCCCCCACTCATGTCTCCCACCACCCCCACCCCCCAGCCACCAGGGGCAGCCTCCACCAGGCCCCCACACATGTCTCCCACCACCCCCACCCACCAACCACCAGGGGCAGCCTCCACCAGGCCCCCACTCATGTCTCCCACCACCCCCACCCCCCAGCAGTGCAGGGGCAGCCTCCACCAGGCCCCTACTCATGTCTGCCACCACCCCCACCCACCAGCCACCAGGGGCAGCCTCCACCAGGCCCCCACTCATGTCTCCCACCACCCCCACCCCCCAGCAGTGCAGGGGCAGCCTCCACCAGGCCCCCACTCATGTCTCCCACCACC
This sequence comes from Ambystoma mexicanum, assembly GCF_040938575.1. Classification (NCBI taxonomy): domain Eukaryota; kingdom Metazoa; phylum Chordata; class Amphibia; order Caudata; family Ambystomatidae; genus Ambystoma; species Ambystoma mexicanum. Next base: position 688,231,662 of record NC_090939.1, read on the forward strand.
CTCACCCCCCAGCCACCGGGGGCAGCCTCCACCAGGCTCCCACTCATGTCCCCTATCACCCCCACCCCCCAGCAGTGCAGGGGCAGCCTCCACCAGGCTCCCACTCATGTCTCCCACCACCCCCACCCCCAGCAGTGCAGGGGCAGCACCACCAGGCCCCCACTCATGTCCCCTATCACCCCCACCCCCCAGCAGTGCAGGGGCATCCTCCACCAGGCCCCCACTCATGTCTCCCACCACCCCCACCCCCTAGCAGTGCAGGGGCAGCACCACCAGGCCCCCACTCATGTCCCCTATGACCCCCACCCCCCAGCAGTGCAGGGGCAGCCTCCACCAGGCCCCCACTCATGTCTCCCACCACCCCCACCCCCTAGCAGTGCAGGGGCAGCACCACCAGGCCCCCACTCATGTCCCCTATCACCCCCACCCCCCAGCCACCAGGGGCAGCCTCCACCAGGCCCCCACTCATGTCTTCCACCACCCCCACCCCCCAGCACTGAGGGGCAGCCTCCACCAGGCCCCCACTCATGTCCCCCTGCACCCAGGTCCTCACAATCCCCAATCATGTGCGTTATGGTCAGCCTCCACAGCCAAAAGGCCCTACCAAGTACCCATTCACCCACATGGAAATGGAAATTACATGTTACACCCCCAATGTTCATAAAGCAAATGAACCCATGTCCGTCACACACAATGGTTGCAATTGAATGGGAAAACACCCAACATGACATGCATGAAACCAATGAGATGATACCACACAGTGAAGTATGAAAACAAAATTGTATTAAAAAAAATTGAATGCAAATGAAATGAAACAAACTACAATGGCAATAAAAAAAAGATAAAGCTGCATGTCCGTCAAAAAAAATTAAAACTACAAATCCAAATTCAAAAAAATGTTGTCCAAAGTCACATTAAAAATAAAATCAATCCAAGAGAGAAAAATAAATGCAAAGACCATTGCTCCATGGTGAATAAATAAAAACAAAAAAAATAAAACAATTCAATGAAGAACTATGTACAAAACATCCAAGGGTCCATGAGCCCAACTGAACAAAGGAAACCTACAAAAAACCCTAACTAAAATGCAACTATATACAAAAAGTGGAGCAGTGTCCGTCGACTCCAAATCATAAGAAGAAACAAAGGAAACCTAAACTAAAGAACTATATACAAAGGCGGCGGGCAAGTCCAGCGGCTCACTCCGTGGTGTTCCGGGCCAGGGCATCATCAAACTCCTCTTCGATGTCCCGGAGGCGGTCCTGTTCCATGGCCCCGAGGGTCCGCAGGGACGACGCCATCTGCTCCTCCAACCCCCTGCGGATTGCCTCGAGGCACTCGGCCCGCCTCAGGGCCCTCCGCAGGGAGTTCTCCGCCCTGACCATCGTGAGCCGCGCCTCTTCCGCCCGCCGCCGCTCCGCACCTATCTGCTGGCCCAACCGCAGCCACACGGAAGACACTTCCCGTCCTGGGTCCTCCTGCCCTCCGGCCGATGCCTGCCCCTCCGATGTTGATGGCCCCGAGCCATGATGCCTCCCACGTTGATTCTGCTGCTGCCTCCGAAGCAACCGCCTCTGCCAGCACGACGGCATCCAGGCTGATGGAATCCACTGACGCCGTCGTGCACGTGCCCTGCCTGATGATGCCGGCACATCCTCCATCTTCTGGGGTACAGTTGCTGTGGTGTCCACCCCTGCTGGACCTCCGACTCCCGACTGTGGCAGGGATGGGATCCCCACCGAGCTGGCTGCATTGTTCAGGGCAGGTCCACAGGGGGCCCTGGTGGCATCTGGGCCGGAAGACGGCAAGGAGACCGACCGGCGTATAGCCTCCACAGAGGATGAGAGGGCCGCCAGATTGGCCGACACATGCAGGAAACCCCCGAACATGGAAGATCCCAATTGGGCCACGTCGGCACGTTGCTCTTCGTGATGACGTGCGTGCTCCTCCCGGGAAGCACGCATGTCATCACGAATTGCACCCGCGCGCATCGCAACCCCAATCAGGACCTTCTCCATACGGCCACGGGTCCCCTCGTCCACAGGTGGAGGGGAGTCAGGTGACATGGACATCCCCTCTACGTGCGGACGGGTCTGGGACGGCGCATCCCTGCTGGTGCATGGTGGTGCACTCACAGGGTCAGGGACAGCGACATGCACAGGCCCCTCCACGGTGACCTGTGCTGCCTCCTGCCCCTGCCCCTGGACTGCACCACTTGCACCAGCAGGGATGCCCCCACCAGGCCCCATGTGCGCCTCAGTGGCGGCCTCCTCCTCCTCTGTGGAAACCACCAACCTGGATGGCTCCTCACCGTCTTCCGCCGTAGCAGGCCCCTGTGGGGGCTCACCCACCCCTTCCGCTGCAGCCGTGGGGGCATCCCCGCCGCCTTGCTCCACAGCGCCGTCTCCGCCCTCTTCTTCACTAGCCGCTGCGTAGAGGGAGACATAGAACACAAGTATCAGGGTACTGTACAATGGTCCCCTAAACAGGAAGCAATAGCAGATGAGTACCACTGTCAAAGTACACTTCCATCATGTCCCTCCACAACACATGGGTCAGTCCAGGCAAAACACACACAGTAACAGGCATGGTGCATGCCATGGACATTTCCATACATGTCCAATGGACTCTTGAAACATACAATGATATGGAACTCACATGCATCATGGGTCATACCTATCACATGCACACACTTCACCTCAGTCACATCCATCTGGCCTCATACACCCCAAACACAGCGGATACGAGGATAACTAGGCTGCATCAGTGAATCTGTGCATTGTCACAGACATGTGTCATGCATCCATGGCATTCACAAGTCACAGACACGCAGGTCAGGCACACAGACATGGCTACCATATATGTACCTGGCATCAGCACCCATCCCTCACCCCCACCCATGTCCAGGAACAGAGACTGGCATGCTCTCATGTGTAAAATCTGCATAGGGCTCCCCATGTCGCATTTAAACAAATGCAACGACCATGTGGTTCACACATCACTGGTCGCACATGCATTACCATGATGTCCCTGCACACATACATGCGTACATGGCCTATGTCACACATACAGGCAAGTATCAGACAACCAGCACACCGCAACATGCCCTGTCTCACACAGCAATGCTTGGCCACTTACCGCTCAACTCCAGACGGGTCTCCCTCTCAAGGATCTGGGCGTGGAGCGCTGGGCGTACGCGTTCCAGGACCCTCATCTGGATGGAACTCATGCGGCCCCGGCCCCCCTCCACGAGGCGCCGGGCCTTCACGAGGGTCCTGGACCTCAAGTCCTCCCAGCGCTTCTTGATCTTCTGGACGTTGCGGGTTGCCACCCCCTCCGCGTTGATGGCAACCACACAGTCGGCCCAGATCCTCTCCCGTCCTTCCTTGCTGGCACGGGACGATCCAAAGAGGGCATCATACTGCCCCAGGACATGCTCCACCAGGACACAAACTTCGGTGGCAGTGAAGCTGGTGCCCCTCTGCCCCTCTGGCCTGGGGTTGCCACTGGTGCCAGATGTCGAAGTGCCCGACATGGCAACCCCAGAGGCAGGAGTGGGTGGGCAACTGGGTCCTGGGGCTGGGCTGTGGAGCGATGTTATCCCAGTCGGGAGTCTTCTGTTCCAGCAGGGGTGGACACAGCAACTGGACCCCTGCAGATGGCTGATGTGCAGGCACCAAATGGCAGGGCACGGTGGCAGCAGGCAGGCAGGCAGACAGGCAGCAGCAGATGGCATGTGGGAGGCTGCTCGGGGCACTGGGGGGCAGTAATTCGGCCTTCTGGGCAGGAGCGTGGTCTTCCGTGTGTTTTCGTGTGGCCAGCTTGATACGGAGTGATTTGGCACGTGAAAATCCTGCACGTCAGCGTGAAATTCGAGGAAAGGCCCTTAGCGCGTAAGCGCGTCAGCACGCATACGCGATTCTATTGGACCAAAGGCCCTCAGCGCGTAAGCGCGTCTGTGACATGACCCGCACGGGTGTTTCCCTCATAGCATGTGATGACGGAGCACACGTGGAAAGACTGCACGTCAGAGTGTCATCGCGTGTAATTGGACAAAAGTGCGCGTACACGCGATTGGCCTATGTACGTGTATTTCAGGGGTGCGCGGGCACTTACACATGCGAGTACATCAGTGCACGTGTATTCCAGGGTGCGCGGGAATTTCCCCACGCTATTGGCCTGGGTACGTGGATTTTAGGGGTACGCAGGAAGTTTCACACGCTCGCCTACAACACGCGCAAAGAAACACGTACGCCAGTAGGAAGCAGACATACGTCGACCCGCGACGCATACATTTGCGTGCAAAAAACTAACAAGCTCAGACGCCAGGATGAATATACCGTTCCTAGCAGCAGTGGCCGTGGGCTACCAAAGGAGGAGGAGGAGGATAGTCAGGGCCATAATTTTCACACCCAGAACCAGCCTTTTTGGGATGCCTGATGACCAGGTGTATGGGAGGTACAGGTTTCCACCACACATAATACTGGACCTGGTGAGTGAGTGGGAGGATGACCTCACATCACCCACCCTGTGCTCCCAAGCACTCAGCCCCCTGGAGAAGGTCCTCAATGTACTGCACTTCTTAGCCACTGGATCATTTCAGCGGACAAGTGCCATAGTGGGTGGGGTGTCACAGGCCACGCAGTCACGCTGCCTACACCAGGTCTTGAACATCATCACTGCACGCCCATCAGTCCGCAGGCACATATACCTGCCCAGAACACCTGCAGAAAGGCATGCTGCCGCCCTGGATTTTTACGGTGTGGCACGATTCCCCAAAGTGCTAGGTGCCATCGACTGCACCCATGTGGCTCTACGTCCCCCCAGGGCATCTGAGCACATCTATAGGAACCGCAAGCACTGTCATTCCATCAACGTGCAGGTAGTATGTAATGCCAAGGGAATCATCACCTCAGTATATGCCAACTATCCCGGGTCCACCCACGACAGCTTAATTTACCGAATGTCCACCCTAAGCCAGGACCTAGAAGCTGGGCGGCATGGCGATACATGGCTGCTTGGTGAGTATGAATGCCACTGCACATGCATGCATGTCAGATACTGATCAAGGTCACAACCCCACCAATGATACCCATCACCACCTCCACAGGGGACAGTGCCTACCCTCTCAGCCCCCACATGATGACGTCAATTCGGAACCCCACCACGCCACCCGAGGTAAGATATAACACAGCCCACATTGCAACCCGGGGCATAGTGTAGCGCACATTCGGAGTGCTTAAGTCACGCTTTCGCTCCTTTGACCGTTCTGGCGGGCAGCTGTTATACGCTCCCCCAGTAGTGTGCAGGATCATAGTGGCAGTATGTGTCCTGCACAACGTTGCAACACGCCGGGGCCTGGCCGTGGACATGGTGGTACCCCCACATCCCCAACCACATGCACGCCCGCTGCGCATGGGAGGGGAAAGGGCACGGGGGGAGGCAGCCCGTACACAGCTAGTGGCTAATTACTTCACATAGAAATCACACCCCTGTGGAGTGCACACTGCCCTGGCACATACCATCTGACAATCAATGATGACTCAACCTGACAATGATCCTGAATGTCTGGAGAATCAACCGTCAAAACCATATCAGCCTGAGATTGTTCACCTGGAAGTGTTACAATGTGTGCATCCCTACCTACACAGACACCACCAATGCAGTTTCGTGAAAAAACACATTCATGCAGCTAAAATGAATACCCACTTGCAAAATGCAACATGAGGACAGTGCCATGTCACCGAACCCATCCCCAGCACCGCCACACGACACACCATGCCATGTCATGCTATGTGCGGGTAAACAAAGTAATCCCCACAACATGACACAAGTGTCACAAAGTACAGTGTCCCTAATTGAAACTCGCGACACCTGAAATGCTCTCAGTAATGCAGGACCAACAACACACTTGAGCAGGTATTTAGCAATAACACTTATCAGCTACTGACCCTCAAAACTACCATTAACATGACATTACGAATGTAAGAAATTAGTAGTCTCACCACCTGGAAATGCCTGCACTCCCACCACTTCCAACTGTACAGTGTTGCCGCCATGTAGAGTTGTAGGTGCACTGCTGCCAACATGGACTCCATCTCCAAAGTAGAGGGCCTTGTGTAGACATGAGGAAAGGACCTGCAAATTAGGAGGTAGACATGGATGATGAGTTACACATCTATGCAACATGCAGTGTACAACACAACAGCAATATGCACTAGGAATGTATACACAGTATTGACTAGACTACCCACACATGTAGTGGGAGTCCAACGTCACTGTGTAAGTCAATGTCACTTGGGGACACCCTTTGCAAGCCCATGGAAACGGGAAGCAGGAGGGGTGTGTGTCTCACAAACCCAAGCATCTAACCCAAAATCAGGACAAGCCTGCACGTGCCCAGCTACAATACAGCAGATGCCCACAGGAGCCACACAAGGCAACACACTGTAATAAAAAAATATGAAATTTAAAAAAAAAAAAATAATAAAAATAAAAAATGGCCATGAATGGGCCGGGGGGGGGGGGGGGGTGGGGGAGGCCACCCAGGAGGTCCGAGGTCAGGATGCACACCAGAACCCACCTGTGTGGATTCTGGGAAAAAAAACACCTCCATGGGCTCGTGGCCGACACGGCTACCCTATTGTGAGAGAATCACTGTGGTCGCTCTCCTCAGACTCTGCAGCTGCATCAGGAGGTGGTGGCACTATGGGAGGCAGCCCACGCAAAGCCCTAGTCTGCTCCTCCATGGCAGCAAGCATGCGAGTGTGGAAGGTCTGGTTCTGGAGGATAATCGTGCGGAGGTCCCCATGCAACAACTCACGGGATGACCGGACCTCTGCCCGAGTTGCCTGCATCTGAGCTGAGAGCGTACGTGTGAGACGCTCCAGCTGCTCTTCTGTCCTTCTGTGTGTTGAAGCCTCAAGCTCAACAAGGGTCGTCCTGATCTGACTGAGTTCCACCCTCGGGGCTTCTCTGTGGCCCTGGGACTCTATGGAAAGGGCATCCTGCAGAGTCGCCAGTGCCGCCCGCCTGTCCCTGTTGGACGCCAACATGTCCTCCCTGTGTGACTGGCAGATGGAGTCTGTTGCCTGCTGCAGTCGCTCCATCAGCCTTTCTGGGGGGACAATGGAAGTGGCCACCCTATCCATGGCCTGAGCCATCATCTCTGATGATGCTGCCTGTTGGGTAGCCATACCGTATATGGATTGCTCCCATGCGGTATTGCCAGGTGGCGTACGGCCACCACGTCGGCTGGCACCACACCTGTCTGGGGCAAGGCGAACTGCGCCTTGCTGTGCCGGCACTGCCTGAGGCTGCAGGACTGCATTCCCCCTCTGATCTGCTGGCCCAGGAACAGGATCAGATGTTGCGGAGTGTGACCCTGCATCCGTAACTACCAAAGGCGGACTTGCCAACACTGACATCCCCATTGAGGGTACTACTCCTGGTGCAGGTGGGTCAGACAGAAGAGAATCCCTCCCAGGAACACTCACCTGCGATGCCACATAGGTCTTTTCATCCAAATCGACACCTGAATACAGCACGGGGGAGGTGCACCCAGAGACACCCCTTGAGAGCACGACCTGCAGCAGTTGTGGGTTTTCACCCACCACCAAACCACGTCCCTCACTGGTGGTCGGTCGGGCCTGAGACCCCTCCTGGGTCTGCACCATCTCTACAACCCCAGCTGTATCAAGTGCGTCATCCCCTGCAAAGACATGAAAGAAAAGAAATGGAAACAGGCATTAGCACTATGGCACACAATTAGGGCTGAGAAGAAACAGAACCACTACTTGATTGACACATGTCCCACATGACTAAAACCCTCCCATGCATGCACCCTCACTGTGTATGAAGGGGAGGCAAATGGCACACATTGATGACACCAACCTGGAAGATCAACACATTTGCTGCATGCTGCCTAGCAGTGGCATCACACATTGGCCTGTGATTGCCAGGTGAAATACACATGCCATCACACAGATGGCATGTACCATTGCTATTGAGTGAAGATGGAGAGGAGGGCAGCACTTATTCATTCAGTCCAGTTCCCTCGTGTAATAGCTTTTCTAATTCAAACAGGTCTGATTTTTCACCTGGAGCTGCCAGTCCAAAATGGTCCGATTGCACAGGGACATGTCTAAACAAATGATATCCAGGTAACAAAGTCACTCCACTTTACCATAGCCATGTCAGACATGTGACTAGAGGACTGAGAAATGCCTAGTAAAAGTGGTGGAATGCAAACAATCTGCCTGAATGAACAGAGAAAAATAAGCAACAATGTTGTGGCAAGGTGACACTTCAAGGGCAACTGGCGTGCTGTTGGGCTAGATGTCTACTGTTGGCAGAAGGGATACTGCTATGGCCAAATGCTGCTGCGCAGAATGTATTGGATGAAGCACATGGGTGACCCAAACAACTCAGGCGCACACACCCTCCCTTGGCACACAAACAGAAGCCCTCACACACACACCATGCACATGGATGACACACACATGCATGTGCTTTCACCGGACAATGCCTCATAATCTGGCAGATCTCCCACACCTTGGATCTGTTCCTCCGTGACGTAGGTCCCAGCGACTGACTCATGTGGAGTGAGTTCCATGTCTTCTACTGGAGACCCACCTCCAGTCACTAGAGTTGCGGCATGACTTGAGGCCAGCTTATTCTTTGCCCTGCGCTTTAGGTCATTCCAGCGCTTATAGCAATCATTGGATGTGCGCCTCACGATTCCAAGGGCACTTACGATGTCCGCAACGGTCTGCCAGTGTGCCTGGCGTTGTGCAAGTGTGGTCTTGGATCCTGCAACGATGACCATTTCGTTATCATGTGCGGACACATACTCGACAAGTGTATTCAGTTCGGCATCCGTGAAGCTGGGCTTCATCGACGGGCCGGACTGTGTAGCCGTGTCTGGGGCATCAGCCTGTGCCGGACGAGCACTCTTCCTCTTCCGCTTGGAAGGTGGTGGGGATCCTGAGTGTCCTACGCCGCTCTGGAAACTAGGGGCAGGAGCCCTGGTGGACTCTGTATCAGGAGTGTGGGATTGCACACTCAGCATGGGAGTTGGTGCAGGCATTGGCTCAAGTGTAATGGTGTCAGGGGGAATGTCAGCAGGATGGACTAGGACCGACACTGTCCTGGCTGGGTGTGTGAGAGCTGGGGTGGATGGAGCTGCAGCTGCCCCTGCAGCCTCTCCACCCTGCCTACTTGGGGCAGCAGATGACCTTGCTGCCCCTGATCCACGTGGCCTGATGACATCAACGTGCACCAGCGCACGTGTCATAGGCCTGCTGACCTGGAAGTCAGCCATGGAGTCAGCCAGGTCTAGTGCCACAATGGGCTGGTCCAACAAGGGCTGAGCATGGATGGTGTCAGCCACATCACCCTCAACCAGGGGGGGTGGGGGGGATTATGGGTGCCCTTGACTGGTCCTCCACACATGGGGGGACAGGGTCACCCTGCAAGTAACGACCACGTCCCCTACCGGATCCACCACGGCCACCACTTGTGGCTCGTCCACCTTTGCCACCCTTACGGATTCCTCGCCTCCCAACCATGGCACTGATGTTAATGTGCGTATGGGAGTGGCTGTAAACTATTGTACTGGGCAATTGGGGGTCAAAGGGGTTGGGTACCAGATGGTAATCGTACCCTAGTGCTCTAGCAAAGCTGAATGTGACCCCTGGGGAAATATGACGGGTCACGCAACGCACAGGAAGCCCAAAAAAGGGAGATAACGTGCACGCAACCCCTCCTAGACCACGTGTGCGGAAAAATAAACCTGCACTACGCTGTGGCACCCAGTAACACAAGAATGAACGTATGCGTGTCACACGCAGCCTAGAATGACCTCTGAAGGGGTAGACTACACACGGGGCAGGCACAGATGTTAGATACGTGCGTGACTCACCGTCTGCCAGGAAAAAGAGCGTGAAAAAGAAGCGCGTGTGCGCGTTGGCAACACCCCCGCCAAAAGAAGAATTGTACGCTGTCTGAGGAGCCAGGACAACAGTAGAAGGGAACGCTGTTTGAGGGAACAGTCCCAGGAAAACCAGAAAAAGAGAAAAAAGAGAAAAAGCTGTCAGAGGTAAATTGAAACGCCGTGAAGTAAATCGCGTGTGAAACGACAAGAAGTACAGATTTCACCCACTCACTCTCCACAAAAAGCACGTACAAGGAAATGGTGTTCTACACGTACCTTTTATGCAGGCCCACACGTCCAGCGTCACTTCCGCGTGTACGCGCTAGGGCCATTTCCACCAATTACATGCTTTGTCACTTCCGCGTGTATGCGCTAAGGCCATTTCCACCAATTACATGCTTTGTCACTTCCGCGTGTATGCGCTAAGGCCATTTCCACCAATTACACGCTTTGTCACTTCCGCGTGTACGCGCTAAGGCCATTTCCACCAATTACACGCTTTGACACTCGGACGTGTCTTTCATTTTTTTAACACGCAACATTTCAAACGTGTGCCATATTCAACGTGCACATGACTTCATAGACGCGCATACGCTGGTGGCCTTTGGGCCAATGAATGTACAGACGTGTGCTGACGCGCTTACGCGCTAAGGGCCTTTCCTCGAATTACACGCAGACGTGCTGGATTTTCACGTGCAAAATCACTCCGTATCAAGCTGGCCACGCGTTCACACACGGAAGACCACGCTCCTGCCCAGAAGGCCGAATTACTGCACCCCAGAGCCCTGAGCACGCTCCCACCTGCCATCTGCTGCTGCCTGACTGCCTGCTGCCCACGTGCCCTGCCATTTGCTGCCTGCACATCAGCCAGGGGTGCTGTTGCTGTGACCACCCCTGCTGGAACCGAAGACTCCCGACTGCTTTTCCATCGCCCCACAGCCCAGCCCCAGGACCCAGTTGCCCACCCACTCCTGCCTCTGGGGTTGCCATGTCGGGCACTGCAACATCTGGCACCAGTGGCAACCTCCGGCCAAGGAGGCAGAGGGGCACCAGCTTCACTGCCACCGAAGTTGGTGTCCTGGTGGAGCATGTCCTGGGGCAGTATGATGCCCTCTTCGGAAGGTTGCGCGCCGACAAGGAAGGACGGACTCGGATCTGGATGGACATCGTGACTGCCATCAACGCGGAGGAGGTGGCAGTCCGCGACTACGAACGTGTCAGGAAGCGCTGGGAGGACTTCAGGTCCAGGACCCTCAACAAGGCCCGGCGCCTCCTGAAGGCAGCGGATGCTAAGGGGCCACTTGTCGGAAGATCAGATGAGGGTCCTGGAACGCATATCCCCAGCGCTCCACGTCCATGTCCTTGAGAGGCAGACCCGTCTGGAGTCGAGCGGTAAGTGTACATGCATACTGATTGTAAGCTGTGCATGTGGTGGTGTGCCAGGAGCGTGCAGGTTGAACATGTATTTTTATGTGGGCAAGTAGTGGGGGTATACAGGGCCGTGAGGGTGACACATGCGAGGGGTCTCATGTGTGACACATGGATGGTGCTTCTGTGTGTGGGCTTGCATGGCACAGGATGTGGAGGAATGATTGTCAGGTGTGACATGGATGTCGATCGGAACACTGCGACAGTTGGCGGAGGTGTACACATGCATGCAAGTTTGGTGGTGTGTGTGCATGTGTAGTGTACTCCCTATGTTGCATGTGATGTGTGGATGACCTTTGGCTGCTCATGCTGTTGTATGTGAATGGATGGTGCTGGCTGTTGCAATATGGCTGTGGTATGGCTCATGTGTGCAAGTTGAAATGACATGTGTGTTGGGGATTGTGATGCCATGTCTGAGGTTTACCAATGCCACTCATGTATAACTGTCATGTGTGTATGAATCCATTGTACAGTGCCCTGATGCCTGTGTTTTCTTTCTCCCTGTCTGCAGCGTCAACTGATGAAGAGGGCGGAGAAGGTGCTGTGGAGCACAGCGGCAGGGGTTGCACCACAAGCCGGAGACGCAAGGCCCGGATCCCCTCCCAGGTTCTGATCTCGTCGGGGAGTGAGGAGTCCAGTGCCGTGTCCCAGGCCGCAGCTGCCGAGGGGAGGTCCAAGAGGCGGAGGTTGGAGTTGGACTCCTCGGCAGCAGAAGGGGCAGCTGGGACCCCACAGGGCCCAACAGAGGAAGATGGCACAGAGTCATCCAGGTTGGTGGGGGATTTGGAGGAGGAGGAGGCCGTGCAAGCGACAGAGGCGGGGTCTGGAGGTGGGGATTCCACTGGTGCTAGTGGTGCAGTGCAGGATCAGGGACAGGAGGCAGCACAGGCCGCCGCGGAGGTGCCTGTGTGCAATCCTGTCCCTGCTCCTGTCACTGCATCATCTTGCACCAGCGGAGATGCCTACCTCCAGACCCGTTCTCAGGGAGGGGATTGGCTTACAACACCTGGCCTTCCTCTCCCTGCGGATTTGGCTATCCTGCACCAGGCTGAGCCTGTCCAGGGTGGTGTGGCGTTGCGTCAACGGGCCATGCGAGCTGACCTGCAGTCTTTTCATGATGAGTCTGCACGTCTTCTCGCATGGCTCGTTGACCGCGTTGACCCACTGGGACAGCTCACCAGGGCTGGATTCCTCCGTTTCCTGGACCTTGTTCCGACCCCCTCCTCCACAGAACCCCCTATGCCCCAGTCGTCCTCCATGCCATCTTCCCACCCATGTGTCACCTGGGTGCCCTGTGGAGCTGCCTCCGACTGTGCAGCCAGGTTGGTGGACAACAGATCCCTGCCACAGTCGGGAATCGGACGTCCAGCTGGAGGAGGTTGTGCAGGCACCATCGGACAGGGCACATGGACAGCAGCAGCTGCAGCAGCAGGAGGCTGTAGGTGGGAGCCACGATAGCTCGAGGCCTTCAACATCGGAGGGACAGGCATCGGCCGGAGGGCAGGAGGACCCTGGATGGGAAGTGTCTTCCGTGTGGCAGCGGTTGGGCCATGCCATAGATGCGGAGCGGCGGCGGGCGGAAGATGCACGGCTCACGATGGTCATGGCGGAGAACTCCATGCGGAGGGCCCTGAGGCGGACCGAGTGCCTCGAGGCAATCCGCAGGGAGTTGGAGGTGAACATGTCGGCGTCCCTGCGGACCCTCGGGGCCATGGAACAGGACCGCCTCCGGGACATAGACGAGGAGTTCGATGATGCCCTGGCCCGGAACACCACTGAGTGAGCCGCTGGACTGGCCCGCCGCCATTGTATATAGTTATTTAGTGATAGGTTTCCTTTATTGTTTATTTTTATTTGGAGTCGACGGACACTGCTCCACCTTTTGTATATAGTTCCATTTTTGTAGGATTAATTTCTTCTGTTGGGATGATGGACCCTGAATACTTTGTACATAGTTGGACTTTGCATTTGGATATTTTTTTTACTATGAATATTTTTTTCCATGGAGCAATGGTTTTCTATTTCTTTTTTCCCTTCATTTCCTTTTTATGGACTTGAACTTTGGAAGACATTTTTTTGGATTATCATTTATTGATTTTAATTTGAAAAGGGACAGCCAGCTTAATTTTTTTCTTTTTTTTTTACTTGTGTATTTTGTTTAATTTTGATTGCCATTACTGTTGTTTTTAATACATTATTTTGATTTTTTCATTCTTCAATGTGTGGTTTCATCTCATTGTTTTCATGCATGTCATGATATGGGTTTTCAGGTTCACTTGCAACCATTGTGTGTGTGTGAGACACATGTGTTCATTTACATTGTTTCCATTGGAGTAGTATCATGGGCGCATGTAATACTTGGTTGTGTCTTTGGGCTGTGGTGGCTGGCCATGAGGCCCATGCTTGAGGATTGTCAGGGCCTGTGGGCAGGAGGACATGAGTGGGGGCCTGGTGGAGGCTGCCCCTGCACTGCTGGGGGGTGGGTGTGGTGGTAGACATGGGTGGGAGCCTGGTGGAGGCTGCCCCTGCACTGCTGGGGGGTGGGGGTGGTGGTAGACATGGGTGGGAGCCTGGTTGGGGCTGCCCATGGTGGCTGGGGGGTGGGGTGGTGGGAGGCATGAGTGGGGGCCTGGTGGAGGCTGCCCCTGCACTGCTGGGGGGTGGGGGTGGTGGTAGACATGGGTGGGAGCCTGGTGGAGGGTGCCCCTGCACTGCTGGGGGGTGGGGGTGGTGGTAGACATGGGTGGGAGCCTGGTGGAGGCTGCCCCTGCACTGCTGGGGGGTGGGGGTGGTGGTAGACATGGGTGGGAGCCTGGTGGAGGGTGCCCCTGCACTGCTGAGGGGTGGGGGTGGTGGTAGACATGGGTGGGAGCCTGGTGGAGGGTGCCCCACAGTGCTGGGGGGTGGGGTGTGTGGGAGACATGAGTGGAGGCCTGGTGGAGGCTGCCCCTGCACTGCTGGGGGTGGGGGTGATAGGGGACATGAGTGGGGGCCTGGTGGAGGGTGCCCCTGCACTGCTGAGGGGTGGGGGTGGTGGTAGACATGGGTGGGAGCCTGGTGGGGGCTGCCCATGGTGGCTGGGGGGTGGGGGTGGGTGGGAGACATGAGTGGGGGCCTGGTGGAGGCTGCCCCTGCACTGCTGGGGGGTGGGGGTGGGTGGGAGACATGAGTGGGGGCCTGGTGGAGGCTGCCCCTGCACTGCTGGGGGGTGGGGGCGGTGGTAGACATTGGTTGGAGCCTGGTGGAGGCTGCCCCTGCACTGCTGGGGGGTGGGGGTGGTGGGAGACATGGGTGGGAGCCTGGTGGAGGGTGCCCCACAGTGCTGGGGGGTGGGGTGGGTGGGAGACATGAGTGGGGACCTGGTGGAGGCTGCCCCTGCACTGCTGGGGGGGTGGGGTTGGTGGTAGACATGGGTGGGAGCCTTGTGGAGGCTGCCCCTTCACTGCTGGGGGGTGGGGGTGGTGGGAGACATGAGTGTGGGCCTGCTGGCAGGTGCCCCACAGTGCTGGGGGGTGGGGGTGCAGGGAGACATGAGTGGGGGCCTGGTGGAGGCTGCCCCTGGTGGCTGGGGGGTGGGGGTGGTGGGAGACATGAGTGGGGGCCTCGTGGAGGCTGCCCCTGCACTGCTGTGGGGTGGGGGTGATAGGGGACATGAGTGGGGGCCTGGTGGAGGCTGCCCCTGGTGGCTGGGGGTGGTGGGGGACATGAGTGGGGGCCTGGTGGAGGCTGGCCCTGCACTGCTGGGGGGTGGTGGTGGTGGAAGACATGGGTGGGAGCCTGGTGGAGGCTGCCCCTGCACTGCTGGGAGCTGGGGGTGGGTGGGAGCCTGGTGGAGGCTGCCCATGGAGGCCGGGGGGTGGGGGTGGGTGGGAGACATGAGTGGGGGCCTGGTGGAGGCTGCCCCTGCACTGCTGGGGGGTGGGGGTGGGTGGGAGACATGAGTGGGGGCCTGGTGGAGGGTGCCCCACAGTGCTGGGGGGTGGGGTGGGTGGGAGACATGAGTGGGGGCCTGGTGGAGGCTGCCCCTGCACTGCTGGGGGGTGGGGGTGGTGGTAGACATGGGTGGGAGCCTGGTGGAGGCTGCCCCTGCACTGCTGGGGGGCGGGGGTAGTGGGGGACATGAGTGGGGGCCTGGTGGAGGCTGCCCCTGGTGGCTGGGGAGTGGGGGTGGTGGGAGACATGAGTGGGGGCCTGGTGGAGGCTGCCCCTGCACTGCTGTGGGGTGGGGGTGATAGGGGACATGAGTGGGGGCCTGGTGGAGGCTGCCCCTGGTGGCTGGGGGGTGGGGGTGGTGGGAGACATGAGTGGGGGCCTGGTGGAGGCTGCCCCTGCACTGCTGGGGGGTGGGGTGGTGGTAGACATGGGTGGGAGCCTGGTGGAGGGTGCCCATGCACTGCTGGGGGGTGGGGGTGGGTGGGAGACATGGGTGGGAGCCTGGTGGAGGCTGCCCCTGCACTGCTGGGGGGTGGGGGTGGTGGTAGACATGGGTGGGAGCCTGGTGGGGACTGCCCATGGTGGCCGGGGGGTGGGGGTGGGTGGGAGACATGAGTGGGGGCCTGGTGGAGGCTGCCCCTGCACTGCTGAGGGGTGGGGGTGGGTGGGAGACATGAGTGGGGGCCTGGTGGAGGGTGCCCCACAGTGCTGGGGGGTGGGGTGGGTGGGAGACATGAGTGGGGGCCTGGTGGAGGCTGCCCCTGCACTGCTGGGGGGTGGGGGTGGTGGTAGACATGGGTGGGAGCCTGGTGGAGGCTGCCCCTGCACTGCTGGGGGGTGGGGGTGGTGGGAGACATGGGTGGGAGCCTGGTGGAGGGTGCCCCACAGTGCTGGGGGGTGGGGTGGGTGGGAGACATGAGTGGGGGCCTGGTGGAGGCTGCCCCTGCACTGCTGGGGGGTGGGGGTGGTGGTAGACATGGGTGGGAGCCTGGTGGAGGCTGCCCCTGCACTGCTGGGGGGTGGGGGTGGGTGGGAGACATGAGTGGGGCCTGGTGGAGGCTGCCCATGCACTGCTGGGGGGTGGGGGTGGGTGGGAGACATGGGTGGGAGCCTGGTGGAGGCTGCCCCTGCACTGCTGGGGGGTGGGGGTGGTGGTAGACATGGGTGGGAGCCTGGTGGGGACTGCCCATGGTGGCCGGGTGGTGGGAGTGGCTGGGCGACATGAGTGGGGGCCTGGTGGAGGCTGCCCCTGCACTGCTGGGGGGTGGGGGTGGGTGGGAGACATGAGTGGGGGCCTGGTGGAGGGTGCCCCACAGTGCTGGGGGGTGGGGTGGGTGGGAGTCATGAGTGGGGGCCTGGTGGAGGCTGCCCCTGCACTGCTGGGGGTGGGGGTGGTGGTAGACATGGGTGGGAGCCTGGTGGAGGCTGCCCCTGCACTGCTGGGGGGTGGGGGTGGGTGGGAGTCATGAGTGGGGGCCTGGTGGAGGCTGCCCCTGCACTGCTGGGGGGTGGGGGTGGTGGTAGACATGGGTGGGAGCCTGGTGGAGGCTGCCCCTGCACTGCTGGGGGTTGGGGGTGGTGGTAGACATGGGTGGGAGCCTGGTGGAGGGTGCCCCTGCACTGCTGGGGGTGGGGGTGGTGGTAGACATGGGTGGGAGCCTGGTGGAGGGTGCCCCACAGTGCTGGGGGGTGGGGTGGGTGGGAGACATGAGTGGGGGCCTGGTGGAAGCTGCCCCTGCACTGCTGGGGGTGGGGGTGATAGGGGACATGAGTGGGGGCCTGGTGGAGGCTGCCCCTGCACTGCTGGGGGGTGGGGGTGGTGGTAGACATGGGTGGGAGCCTGGTGGGGGCTTCCCATGGTGGCTGGGGGGTGGGGGTGGGTGGGAGACATGAGTGGGGGCCTGGTGGAGGCTGCCCCTGCACTGCTGGGGGGTGGGGGTGGTGGTAGACATGGGTGGGAGCCTGGTGGAGGCTGCCCCTTCATTGCTGGGGGGTGGGGGTGGTGGTAGACATGGGTGGGAGCCTGGTGGAGGGTGCCCCACAGTGCTGGGGGGTGGGGTGGGGTGGGTGGGAGACATGAGTGGGGGCCTGGTGGAGGCTGCCCCTGCACTGCTGGGGGTGGGGGTGATAGGGGACATGAGTGGGGGCCTGGTGGAGGGTGCCCCACACTGCTGGAGGAGGGTGGGGGGTGGGAGACATGAGTGGGGGCCTGGTGGAGGCTGCCCCTGCACTGCTGGGGTGTGGGGGTGGTGGTAGACATGGGTGGGAGCCTGGTGGGGGCTTCCCATGGTGGCTGGGGGGTGGGGGTGGTGGGAGACATGAGTGGGGGCCTGGTGGAGGCTGCCCCTGCACTGCTGGGGGTGGGGGTGGGTGGGAGACATGAGTGGGGGCCTAGTGGAGGCTGCCCCTGCACTGCTGGGGGGTGGGGGTGATAGGGACATGAGTGGGGGCCTGGTGGAGGGTGCCCCTCAGTGCTGGGGGGTGGGAGACATGAGTGGGGGCCTGGTGGAGGCTGCCCCTGCACTGCTGGGGGGTGGGGGTGGTGGTAGACATGGGTGGGAGCCTGGTGGGGCCTGCCCATGGTGGCTGGGGGGTGGGGGTGGTGGGAGACATGAGTGGGGGCCTGGTGGAGGCTGCCCCTGCACTGCTGGGGGGTGGGGGTGGTGGTAGACATGGGGGGGAGCCTGGTGGGGGCTGCCCATGGTGGCTGGGGGGTGGGGGAGGTGGGAGACATGAGTGGGGGCCTGGTGGAGGCTGCCCCTGCACTGCTGGGGGGTGGGGTGGGTGGGAGACATGAGTGGGGGCCTGGTGGAGGCTGCCCCTGCACTGCTGGGGGGTGGGGGTGATAGGGGACATGAGTGGGGGCCTGGTGGAGGGTGCCCCTCAGTGCTGGGGGGGTGGGGGGTGGGAGACATGAGTGGGGGCCTGGTGGAGGCTGCCCCTGCACTGCTGGGGGGTGGGGGCGGTGGTAGACATGGGTGGGAGCCTGGTGGGGGCTGCCCATGGTGGCTGGGGGGTGGGGGTGGTGGGAGACATGAGTGGGGGCCTGGTGGAGGCTGCCCCTGCACTGCTGGTGGGTGGGGGTGGGTGGGAGACATGAGTGGGGGCCTGGTGGAGGCTGCCCCTGCACTGCTGGGGGGTGGGGGTGATAGGGGACATGAGTGGGGGCCTGGTGGAGGGTGCCCCTCAGTGCTGTGGGTGGTGGGGGGTGGGAGACATGAGTGGGGGCCTGGTGGAGGCTGCCCCTGCACTGCTGGGGGGTAGGGGTGGTGGTAGACATGGGTGGGAGCCTGGTGGGGGCTGCCCATGGTGGCTGGGGGGTGGGGGTGGTGGTAGACATGGGTGGGAGCCTGGTGGAGGGTGCCCCACAGTGCTGGGGGGTGGGGTGGGTGGGAGACATGAGTGGGGGCCTGGTGGAGGCTGCCCCTGCACTGCTGGGGGGTGGTGGTAGACATGGGTGGGAGCCTGGTGGAGGCTGCCTCTGCACTGCTGGGGGGTGGGGGTGGTGGTAGACATGGGTGGGAGCCTGGTGGAGGGTGGCCCACTGTGCTGGGGTGTGGGGTGGGTGGGAGACATGAGTGGGGGCCTGGTGGAGGCTGCCCCTGCACTGCTGGGGGTGGGGGTGATAGGGGACATGAGTGGGGGCCTGGTGGAGGGTGCCCCACACTGCTGGGGGGGGGGGGTGGAGGGTGGGAGACATGAGCAGGTGTGCAGGGTAGTCCCCTGTTTTGTGGGCTGCCTGCAGGGGCCGTGGAGGGTGTACAGGGAACACCTGTGAGGACCCACCCAGCCTAATCGCGTGTGTAACTTCCCGCGCACCCCTGTAATACACGTACCTAGCCAAATTGCGTGTGATAATTCCCGCGCACCCCTGTAATACAAGTACCCAGCCAAATCGCGTGTGATAATTCCCGCGCACCCCTGTAATACACGTACCCAGCCAAATCGTGTGTGATGATTCCCGCGTACCCCTGTAATACACGTACCCTGGCTAATCGCGTGTAAAACTTCACGCGTACCCCTGTAATACACGTACCCTGGCTAATCACGTGTAAAACTTCACGCGTACCCCTGTAATACACGTACCCAGCCAAATCGCGTATGATAATTCCCGCGCACCCCTGTAATACACGTACCCAGCCAAATCGCGTGTGATAATTCCCGCGCACCCCTGTAATACACATACCCAGCCAAATCGTGTGATAATTCCCGCGCACCCCTGTAATACACGTACCCAGCCAAATCACGTGTGATAATTCCCGCGTACCCCTGTAATACACGTACCCTGGCTAATCGCGTGTAAAACTTCACGCGTACCCCTGTAATACACGTACCCAGCCAAATCGCGTGTGATAATTCCCGCGTACCCCTGTAATACACGTACCCTGGCTAATCGCGTGTAAAACTTCCCGCGTACCCCTGTAATACACTTACCCTGGCTAATCGCAGGTAAAACTTCCGGCATACCCCTGATATAAATGTTACCCGCTTTGCGTTCCTTGTTTGGCAGCCCTGTAAACTGGTCCAGGGTTAGCGCAGCCCTTTGCGATGATTTAGCGATTTTGATGGCTTTTCCTTGCGCGAGGGCGTTCTTGGGGGCGTTACTGGCGCTGCTGCAGGGTCGCTGCGATACTCTGCGCCACGGCTGGTTTGGGAGCCTAAAATCCATGAATACGCTGTGCGCGGAGATCGGTTTTGGCGCACGCGCCTGGCGCAGACAATCGCACGCAGACACTCTGCGCCAGCCGCTTGCGACACTTTTCTGCTAATTCTATGAATTACCCTGTCAGTGTTTGCAGTCAGTGAACATAGCTATATATTTTAAAATAGAGGAGTGTAGCGGCTGTTAAGGGAAATTCAGGTTCCCTTCCTGGAAGGCGCCACGCATTCTGAAATATTGTAAAAAAGATACCAAGGCACTTTCAGCCTTGGCAACACATTGCTCCTCTCTGACATATTTGCCATTTGAGTACATGTCACCAAGGAATTGAATGCCCAACTTCCCCCAGACATTCCAGATCCCCTGTGACATGTTGACTGCAGCTCCCACATGTAGTGAAAGGGTTGGGAAGTAAGTTTTATATATACCTAATCTACTATGTACTTTTCTCCAGGAATGTACAGTCCACCTGACTGGGTAAAATTTACATTTATCAATCTGATGTGTCAATAAAGAGATTGTAGAGAATCGGGAAAAGCGGTTATTTTTTCAACGTGAACATGCAGGTAAGGCAGAGATCCCGGCTTCAAATATGATGCAAATTGCACTTGCGCACAAAAGTAGTATCGCTGCATATCAGGTGCTGCCATCCCACCCTGATCGTATAGGTGAACCATTATTTCCCAGATAATCCGTCCTTTGGATTCTTGGGGGCCCACGCAGTTGTATCAGCAACAAGCGTAGCATGTAGGTCATTACAGAATGATTTCCCAGGCCACACCAGGATGGTTTGGAAGTGCAGTAATTTGGCTGTGATTTTCATGTTAGCCAAGGACAGGGCAAGAGCGTTCCATCTGTCTGTGGCTAAGGAGGTCAGGAATTTGAAATGGTTGTATGCAAGTAAGAGAGAACGGTCTCTTTCGATCATATTCCTCGGTATTTAACTGACTCCTGCTTCCATTTGTACTCTCCTATGTCATCAGGTTTGGCGGTGTCCGTGTTCAGCAGGAATACTATGGATTTCGCCCAATTAATACATAGCACCGACAAGGTCCCGAATAGTACTATTTCATGAGTGAGGAGTTTCAGGTTTGATGCAGGATCTTTTAGGTAAATTAGAACATCGTCAGCGTAGAGAGAGATAATCTCTCTGCGTCCCTCCCATATTCAAGTCCCTATGAGTGTGGAGACTATGAATCCTGATGGCCAAAGGTTCCAAGGCATCCCAAATAAAAAAGCTGAGAGGGGCCAACCCTCACACGCCGCTCTGTGTGGTCTGAAATGAGAGGAGCCTGCCCAAAGCACAGGTTTTTGCTGTTGGCCTGGCATACAGAATACCCAAACAGCACGCAAAATATCCTGTTAAGCCTATCTTCTCCAACGCCTTGAATAAGAATTGCCATGATAGGAAATCAAATGCTTTCTCAGCATCCAATAACACAGCCACAGCCTGAGCATGCGGATCAATCTGGGCTAGAACCATAAAGAGTCTCTGCAGGTTCAAGGCCATGGACCTGCCCAAGAACCTAGATTGATCAAAGGGTATAATGGGGGCTATATTTTCGTATCTAAATTTAACAATGATATTGGCCTATAAGAAGTCTTCAGGATCTTTGTCAGGTTTCAGAAGAATGACAATGCATGCCACATTCACAGATTTGGGAAGGTGGCCTAACCGCAGCAATAATTGTCTGATCACCTTCAACAGCTGCAGAGCAAGTATCGCTGCAAATTCCTTATAAAATCTAATGGTCAGGGCATCACTCCCGAGGGCCTTAGTTGCAGGCAATGCATCAATTGCTTAAAGGATCTCATGACTGTTATCAGAGTATTAACCATACTAATATTCTGCTGATTCAGCTTCGATGAACAATAGCCCTCCAAATTGTCATGTACTTCATCAGAGAATTTTACATCACAATTATTATACATCCTAGTATAATACTGGTAGTCCAGTATTCTCTCAGGGGATGTTACCATTTAGCCTGTCCCATCTCAAATAACAACAACATCTAGATTGCTCCTTTGCCACCTAATTAGCCACGCCAAGGTGAGACCAGGTCTCTCACTGTCCCCATATGGGCAAGCCATAGTGGGTTTACATAGAAACTTTATTTCTAATGGATTGTATCCTCCCATGGATTTCCTCCCATGGATTTTTCATGTTTGATATATCCACGACCTGCTTTGCAGGCTCAGAAAAGAAATTTGACAGCAGAGGGCGCAGCACGGCATCGAGTCCATATCTGTCGACGGTTACCATTCCTGTGTCCGGACATGACGTTGATGTTAGTATAAATAGCATGTACTACGCCAGTTGACTCAGTTCTGTTTTTTCACATGCAGATTACTCTCTGAGGACGGCTCGCCTCGCCTCAGCCATTCTACTTTATATTTCTTTTTTAATTTTTAATGAATGTCTATGCCAAAAACAGGCTTCAAAGGATGTGTGGACTGGGACTCTTAGATGTCGATCACGGATCCTCACAGAATATGTCTCTGGTGCGTCAGCAAGGAGCACAAATTCATCAAGTGCGGCTCCTGCAAGTCGATGACCAGTAAGGCCTTAAAAGAGAAATGGTCAAAACTCGCCCTAGGTTGTTCGGTTTCAAAGTCTTCGTCCTCCACTCCTTTGAAGAGAACGTTTTCCAAAGGGTCGACTTCAACCGGGGACAAATCTCCAGAAAGACCCAACAAAGGCTCCAAACATTCCAAGAGGTCGAGATCTAGGAGCGACTCCTGTCATTCTTTGTCTTCACAAAAGAAATCACAGAAACAATGCCATCATTCCTCATCTTCCATCTCCTCACCCGAAAAGTGTCAGGTATGTTTTCCCGATAAGACTGCCCCAGTGGCCGAATGGCAAAAGTTCCATCAAGAAATGATAGGTGTATTTTTTCGAAGGCAGCCCCTCATGGTCCCTCGAAACAGCCGAAGAAGGTTAGCGAACCCACTGCATCTTCCAAGACTGGCAGGGAATCGAAGAAGGCTTTGACTCCCACACCCAAGAGCATGGGTCAGAAGGCCTCAGGGATGCTACTTCTAGTAGCGTCGACAGTGTCGACCACAGAGAAAACATCAAAGCCAAAGGCTGCTGTACCTCCTTGTCGAAGGAATCAAAGTTCAAGGGTCCTTTGATGTCCGTTTCGGATCCATCTTTGGCTTTCAAACCTCAGTCGAAAAAATACGTTTTCAACTCTTTGAGGAAAACGAGGAGGAAGAAAAAGTTATACCCTTCCGGTATGAACATTTTGGAATGCCAAATGTTTTTGAAGAATTGATCTCCGAGCAATCTCGTTTGGAGGACCTGGCTGCTTGTCTTAAATAAGCCAGTGGTCTCGATATCTCCCGACGTAGAATTCAACACTCCAGATGTAAATGCACACGCTAATGCAGCCTATAGAACAGACGTTCATAGACAAGGTAATTGAATATTTGGAGTGGGGACGTCCTACAAAGGACATAACTCAGGATGTCCTCATGCATATCATGGATAAAGGACATCCTAAAGATCCTGTGTTGCCCTTCCATTGAGCCTTAAAGAACCCCATATTAGAGAACTGTCAAAAGCCTGACACCACTTCCACCGTTAACAAGGAGTTGGTGAAGAAATACAGACCTTTTTCTGTAGATCTTAATTTTTTTTCAAGGCACCTAACTCCAGAGTTTGTTAGTGCAGGCGGCTACATCTAGTTCCAAGGCAGCGGCTTATCCGCTCATCCCCCCGGATAAGGATGACAAAAAGCAAAATATTCCTATACCTTATGGAACACTATTGCACAGACCGCAGACAACATTCCTGAAGGTGAGAGGAGAGATGGGTTTTACGATCTCATCAACAACAGTTAGGACTCAAGTCGAGGGTACGCGTGGGTGGACGGCTTTTTTCAGAGGGCAGACATCGTCCCCCTGGTATTTTAGAGGCTGTGTGTAAAACAGTACACTTTGACTGTCTTTTTCACAAGTATTAGTTTAAGTGTAAGTTGGGGATTTGAACCATAGTCACCAGGCTCAGATGTTGGGCACTTCAGCACTGCTCCACATAGCTGGTTAAAAATAACGAAAAACTAAAGGTGAAGTGTCACATTTCTGGAGTGCACTCGCCAGGGAAAACATTGGCATTGATTGATGGGGTTTTAAACATGCACACTTTTAAAAAACATTTTCAAACCCTATTAGAAGCGAATTTACTCGCTTGCTTTTTTGTTTGTGTTGATTTTATGAAAGGAAAATGTCATGTGCAATTTGTATGGTTATGCAAAGCCAATTGAATGAAATGTGCATATTTCACCTTGATTTGCAAATTTCTGGTGATGTCACATTCTATTGCGTATGTTAATGAGACCCCACTTATTTTTTTGGACTTGACCCCTGACAATGGCAAAGAGGCTTCTTGTCAGTCCCTTTAGTCGAGCCTGGATGCATCTAACAGAGTTGGGTAGTGTATGGGCTCTAGTGCGGTGATAAGAAGGTATGCTTGGTTACGCAAGTCTGGATTCACCCCAGATGTCCAATCAAGGCAACTGGACATGCCCTTTGATGGATCACACCTCTTTGGCCCAAAGGCAGACGACAGCTGAGAAAAGCTGCAGCAAAATCTTTGGGGGCAGCCATCCGACAGCAACAACAACAACATCTGCCTTTGCAGGCCTGGAGAGGGCATTCCTTTCAGCATTCCTTGTCTTTTGGCCAAAGAGGAAGAGGCTGAGCTAACCAGAGTGGACAAAGGAGATTCACACGAACCCCTACGGACCGTGAAGGAAAGACTGCCCAAGCAGCCACCTCCTCAATGCCCATTGCCACAGCCCCAAAACCTCTCTGAGCACTTCATGCACAGGACTCAGGTGGGAGGCAGATTGACCCAGCATCTGCAAGATGGCATCACATTACTTCAGATGCATAGGCCCTTCAGACAGTGTCTCAAGGACTGTCTCCCATTTCTAAAAAGAGCTCCAGATTCTCCCCTGAGTGAGCAATCACTTTGGGAACCAGTTCTGCTCATTCTGCAGGAGATCCTGTCCCTGTTGGAGTAAGGTGCCATGGAAAGGGTACCTGTAGTTGAGCAAAACAAAGGTTGGTACTCCACCTATTTTCTGGTTCCCAAGAAAGACAGAGGACTGCAACCCATCTTGGACCTGACACACTTGAACAAGTTCCTCAGGAAGGACAGATTGAAGATGGTCACTACTTTGCAGATCCTCGAACCCGAAGGGAGCTCCAGGATTGGGTGGTGCCACTCGATCTTCAGGATGCTTACTTTCATGTGCCTATACATCCCAAGCACAAAAAGTGCCTGAGGCTATCAGGTTTCCAGTACTGCCTTTCGGGCTGACCTCCGCCACGAGGGTCTTCACCAATTTGATGGTGATAGTGGCAGCGAATCTAAAGGGATTGGGATTCACAACTTTCCCTACCTAGAAAATTGGCCGATCAGAGGCCGTTATCCCAAACAGGCTCTGAAACATCTCAACAGCACCTGCCACTCCCTGCACAAACTGGGCTTCTCCCTCAACTTCAAGAAGATCAGGGGAAATCGTCCCAAAAGCTGCAATTCATTTGAGCAGTCCTAGACTCTTCCTACCAGAAAGCTTGGCCTCCCGAATTGAGGGCTCAACATATCTTGCAGATGGTTCCAATATTTCAGAACGCCCAACATCTACCAGCATTCGATTTTCTGAGGTTGCTGAGCCTCACGGCATCCTGCATTTTCCTAGTGCCAGAAGCCTGCCTAAGGATGAGGTCCCTCCAGTGGGCCCTCAAATCCCAATGGTCACAATTCTCAGGCAGGATGACGGAACTGCTTCAGGTCCCAAGCAAAGTCGCACAGGATCTCCTGTGGTGGGCCTGCAAGGAGAATGTGATGATCGGGGAACCTTTTTGGCACCCCTAGCCAGCGATTACAGTAGTCACTGATTCTTCCCTCATGGGCTGTGGAGCTCACATGAACGATCTTAGAATCAGCAGACTTTGGTCTCCAACAGAATCCAGACTATGCATAAACTGTTTAGAGCTGAGGACAATCAGATTGCCGCTGATGGACTTTTTTCCATTCATACAGGGCATGAACATCCTGATAATGATGGACAACACAGTGGCCATGCATTACCTCAACAAGAGAGGAGGTGTAGGGTCACTACCATTGTGCACAGAGGCAATGCAGCTCAGGTTTTGGCCACTACAAAACAGGATTTCTCTGTTGGCAGTTCACTTAGCTGGAGGAAAGAATACGATAGCAGTAGCTCTGTGTAGACAGAGCACAGTCTCTCCCGAGTGGTAATTGGCTCAGGAAGTCCTTCTTGAGATCTTCGCCCTTTGGGGAACCCCTCAAGTAGATCTGTTTGCATCCAGTATCAACTGGAAATGCAACCTGTACTGTACTGCTCCAGGGAATTTCTTCTAGACATGTCCATCTGCCCTCCATTCCTCCTTCCCCAAAGAGTGGACCGACTCCCGCAAGACCTACTCTCGCAAGAGGGAGGCTGTCTTCTTCACCCAGAAATCAGAACCCTGAACCTTCACGCCTGGTTTCTGAGAGGTTAAGATACAAAGATATGGACCTCCCGGAAAACGTGATGGAGGTGTTGCTTTCGTCCAGAAGGCCAGCAACAAAAGCACTGTACTGCTGCCAGTGGAATATGTTTTGCAGCTCGTATAGAGGTAAAGATATTGATCCTTTCAGTTGCAATACACCGTTAGTGCTTTCTTTTTTGCTGCACCTAGCCCATCTGGGGCTGTAGGTGGCTTCTGTCGAGGGATACCTGGTGGTGTTATCCATGCTTAAACACACACCAAAGTGTGACTCTTACTTTAAGATGCCAATTGTCATTCAATTCCTCAATGGATGGACAAATACTTTCTCACGAGTGCCCTTTATGGACCCGAGCATGTAAATCTCATTTTACAATATTTTCCAAGAAGAAGGTAGTCTTGAGGATTCGTCCATCCTTCCTTCCCAAGGTTGTGTCCAAATTTGACCGGACACAATAAATAACATTACCAGCGTTTTATCCACCTCCTCATCCTTTTAAGGATGAAGAGAGGATACACACGCCAGACCCAAAAAGGGCTCTTAGCTTCTACATTTCTAAGATGTAAGATTTCAGGCAAGATGACCAACTATTTCTTGGTTATACTTGCCACAGGCTAGGCCAAGCAATGACCAAACAAACGTTATCCTGTTGGATCATCTTATGCATTTCGGAGTGCTGCTCCATTGCGGGAAAGGATGTCCCTGAAAACCTGAGACCCCATTCCACCAGAGGAGTGGTAACTTGGTCGGCTCTTCAAAGAGGTGTACCGGTGCAGGACATTTGAAATGCTGCTACATGGTCTTCACTACACACTTTCTTGAAGCATTACTGCTTCGATACTCTTTCGTGTCAGGACGCTCGGTTTGCACAACATTAACAAATAGTGACAAAAATCACTTTTCTCACCTTCATCTCCAAACACTGCTATAGGAGTCTATCAAAGATGAGGAATCTGTGGGTGGACACTACCCATTAGAAGCACAAATTACTTACCCCTGGTAATGTTTTTTGCTACTGGATGTTCCTGCCACAGACTCCTCGTCGCCCTGCCAGCATACCCCTCTGAGTGAGGGTACATTTTTTATTATACTTCCCTCTTTCAACACCCATATAGGTTATATAATCCTCAATTCAGCTGTGCAGAAAGAGGGGAAAAAACTAAGCACAGAGGCAACGGGCACAGTGCATGCTCCCTCTGCTGTCGAAATGTTTTTCAGAGACTGCAAAGCAGGATATGGATATATCAAAAATGAATCAGTGGGAGGAACATCCAGTAGAAAGAACATTACATGGGGTATGTTATTCGTTCCTCTCTGTCCGCAGCAGCCCTAAATTGGTTCAGCTTAGTTTTTAAGGGATGTTGAAGCGCTTTGTTACTCATGCTTTCCAATTCACAGTCCAAACACTTTATATCTGTTTCTAATTTTGTTAGTTTGCAACAGATAGTTTAAAGTATCCCTCCCTCCAGGCCAATACACAGTCCTGTAATCTAAACTTTAAATTGTTCCCATAGCGTGGCTACGAGAGTTACCGAACACCTGTTAATGTCGAAGAATGAAGAGATCAGGCCTCATTACAAGTGTGGCGGTAGCCTTGCCGGTAAAACCGGCAGGCTGCCGCCAAACTTGCAAATTTTTCCGGCCCCTGGCAATGGGGAAATACAGGGCCATTACAACCCTGGCAGACCCTGTATTTCCCCATTGCCAGGGTCTGGAAACATTTACTCCCCATGCCCATTTGAGCCCCATAGGGATCAATGGGAATGGGGAGGCCGGATGCACCGACACCATTCAAAATGGTGCCGGTGCATCCGACATGTTCTGCTCGCGGGTGCCGTTCCGCCAGCCAGGTCCGACCTGGCGGGTGAAAAGGCACCCACTGGGATTCGTGCTTCTACTGCGATTCCCTTTCCGTCCGGGCACTCCAACGCTGTCTTATTCGGTGGGAGGACGTCTTTCAGCTTGTTCCTCCACCTCATCTTCAGCTTTTCATCGACGAAGAGAAGAGATGCCTGGTAAGTTCCTTACTTTTTAGGGCTCCCCGGCTGGGGGACTCCTTCCCGGGGTCTTCTCGGACCGGGAGGGGCTCCAGCAGCTCTTCCACCAGGCCTTCTCCTAAGGTGCCTCGCAGGCCTAATAGGCGTACCAGAGTTTTCTCCGAGGGTTCCCACGACGGACTTGCCAAGACCTTAACACGTTCCGAGGTTCACTGTTCAGGTGCTAAAAGTCAGCCCAGTTCATCTGTGGTTTTGGACACCAGGGTTCGCTCCGAGGCCTACGTTTCTGGAGCTTTCCATTCAGACACCGGGGTAAGCCCTGAGGCCTTCTTTTCTGGAGCTTTCTGTACCAAGCCACGGCTTGAGGCACCTCATGAGGGAGCTACAGATACCGGGACTATACCCGAGGTTCCTCTTCGTGAGGCTAAGGTTAGTACCGACAAAACCGAGAGACCTGTCCCTAAAGTCTTGGCTCTAAGGGTGATTCCTCAGCTTTCCTGCGCTCAAGGTCGCGGTGATACAGGTTAAAGTTTGCCTGTTTTTTTTTGTGCAAAACATAATCCGTGATAAAGTAATATGATGTAAACAGCAACCATTTTGAGAAGATACATGAAAAATACATTTTATCCCCGAGATGGTGGAAAATTGGAACAGTTCCCCTGTAGAGGGACTCTGTCAGGACACTGAATGTTGTGCCCTGAACTTTTGATCCCTGCATGCCAGTGGTCTTCACCCCTGGCAACAAGGGAAAAGAGAGAGAGAGAGCCTTAACGACTGCCGGATGGCCCCTGTCAGCTTAAAAGTGAACCAGCCTGCCCACGCCTGGTTTATTTGAAAGCTCTGCACTCTTATCGTGTGGATGGGGAGCCAAGCATAAAAACAATCCGAAAAATCAATTCCCCAGGCGAAGACAGACATGAGAGACGTATTACGTAGCAGCTGTATATATAACCCATGGTGTAAAATTTCAAGTAGTGAGCTACTAGCCACACTTAAAAGTCACTCGCCCCCATTTCGGAACACACACAGTGCATCATGAGAAGAGGTGCTGCATACCAAGCGTCAACAACAGTGAATAGGTGTAGCCCTAGAACCAACCAGGAAAAGTTGGCAAATATAACATTTTGGATATTGCCATTTGATTGAGGAGGCAGCTTGTCACCAATAGTGTGTCATATTCCTTAATAGTTATCAAAAAGATTTTAAGGCAGGAAGATACCTGCGCAAGTTAATTGCTTGTATCAGGCATGGGGATATCCTGCATGTCACAAGTTCAGATCTTGGCATGGACCACTATGTCCTTTGTCCTTCCAAGGTCAATAAAACAAGTACTATTACATTAACACCTATTTATAAAGCACTTAGAAGTTGTACCCTTATAGAGCTACCCATTGTTCCACTTATTAAACCACATTCCACATAGAAGTGGGTACAGGTGTAACATTTGCCTAGCACTGGGAGCCCAACTGCTATTTCCCTGCTTGGATCTGATAACCTGAGCTCACAGTTGTGTGAAAAATGCTCCTTCAAATGCAAACGTTGCAGTGGAAGGAAATAAGACAGTGAAATTAACGTTCTTCATACAATTTAATGATGATTACTATTTGCAAACCAAAGGGGTTGCTATAGGTGCCAAATATGCACCCTCTTTGGCAAACATATTCATGGGGCAGTATGAGAACACGCATGCTCTAACTAATAATGACTTTATTAAGCATGTCAAGGTTTGGAGAAGATGTATTGATGATGTCATTTTTGTGTTGTCTAGTACTGAGGAGGAATTCAATAATTTTGTGAGATATCTCAATGACAACAAATTTGGAATTAAACTGATTGGCCATGTAGACCAGAGTGCCATTGACTTCTTGGATCTGCACGTATATGTGGAACTGGGTGAGATACAAACAAGAACTTTCAGAAAACCCACTGAAGTTAATTCTACCTTGTTTGCGACTAGTTGCCACAGACAGCTAACCATCACTAATATACCGGTGGGAGAATGTTATCGAGCCAGACATAATTGAAGCGATGACATGATATTTGAGAAGGAATGCAATTTGCTTAAACAAAGATTTCAGGAAAGAGGATATTCTAAAGATTGTGTCCAAAAGGCATATAGTAAAATTCAAAACATGTATTGTAACAATATGGTGCATCCAGAGGCGAAAGTGAAAACTAATGACAATTCTTCTATTCATATCATCACAAAACACTCAAGAGGTTTTGCATATAATTGTTCAAAAGTATTGGCATTTGTTACTTATAGATTCTGACCTTCAAACACATATTGATTCTAACCCCAGGTTTATATACACCAGGGCTACTACTATTAAAACTAAATTGAGTCAGGCTTATTTCAAGCCAGCAGAAGCCGGAGAAGTCATTGGTAGAAATTGTTTGAGGGTTGAGGGTTTTCACAAATGTGGTAACTGTACAATGTGCAAGTGTGCTTACCCGGACTGTGATTCTTTTTCCAGTCAGGTAGGTCCAGAAGTGTATAGTCAGGATTTTATCAACTGTATGACAAAAAATGTGTGCATGCTGTATTTTGTGTAAGTAAAAAGCTGTACATTGGAAGTACTATCTGGCAATTAAGAGCACACATTCAAGAACATATGCATAGCCTAAGGAACCAAGATCCACAAGTAACGGTGGCGAATAATTGGCAGTTGAACCATCATTTGGAAGACAAAGCACAAATGCAATTCATTACTAAAAGCCAACATTGGAAAGGGAGGCGGGGATCAGAAATGGTTATTATACCAACGTGAATCTAGAAGGATCTGTAAATAACGGAGTACAATTATCGGATTAAACACTGATCATAAAATGAATGTGTTCCTTTGAAGACATATATTAGGTCATTTGAGAGTGCTTTATAGTGAAACCTGACCAGTCTGATAGGCACACTGTTGTCTATATTTGGGAACTTGTTATTCAAATGTATTATTGAGGAGTCACCTGACTCAGTGCCTGTAATTTGAAGTTCACTACTGAAATATGCTACTATTTATGATATTTGGAGTGGTAACTCTTCATTTGAGTTCTGAATGAACAACGGCAAGCATGGTGAGAGATGAGCACCAGAGTAATCGTTAGCAATATATGGGGCACGTTTTTTGAACTATTAAGCATGATAAGATTATTGGAAGAATTTTGACATGGTGATTTCTAATATTGGAATTAGTTTGCCATAAAACCATAATTTAAAAAACTTGTAAATTTACTTGGTCTTTATATAACCAAAATTCGACTGCGGCGCAACAATACAAATACCTGGGCCTTCCTTTTACAGAAGTCATGAATTATGGCATTTATCGTGTAACCCTTGATGCGAAAAATCGCTCATTAATATCTCAAGCTAAAATTCTACTGTTTAGATATGGTAAATTTACATTAGTCCATATTATTATTATTTTTTTACAAAAAGTGACACCCATAATTACTTATGGGGCAGAGACAGTAGCGCCAAAATCAAAAGCCTTTTGGGACAGCCTTGAATCACAATTTTGGAAAGGAGTCTTGGGATTACCTCAATGTACCCCACTTCCAATGATTCGTTATGAAACAGGATTAATTTCTATGTCTACCCAAGTATTGTGGAACTTTTGTTCATTATACCGAAAATGTCTTATTGGAGCTTCACTTCCTAATGTTTTGGGTGTGTCAGCCAATTATTTGATAATTTCTGACCAGAAATTTCCAAAAAAATGGGTTGATTGTGTTCTACACACACTAGTTAAAGCTGACATCTCTCTCGAATTATTGTTGATGAATCCAACAAAGGCCAAACTGAAACTATTTCGTTTCGATTGGATAAGTACACGCAACCAATGTCTAGAATATGTGGACTGTGAACTGGTAAAGTCATCTCACAAAAAAATGCGTTGCCCTGAACCCTACTTAGTTAAATGTGCTTCTAGTTTTGTGAGGGCTCAGATGATGCGTATTCGTCTAAATTTATGTCCAACCAGGCAGATAATGGGAAGAAGAAAATTGGTGTCACAAGATCAAACCTTTTGTAGATATTGTCTTAATCAGCAAATAAGTGAAACATGATATCACTTAGTGGTTGAATGTCCAGTACTGAGTTGCTTAAGACACAAATACCTTTACGCCAAATGTAAATTTCAAATACTCTGTTCCAATGAAGAAATATGGAACTACCTTTTTACTAACACGAGCTTTTCTGTTCAGATCGCACTAGCTCAATTTGTTAAACATGTGACTCCTTATCCAATTATTTAAAAATGTAAAATTGTGTGAATTTGGAAGTAACTTTTAAACTGAGTTATAAGTTTTATGTGCAAAATTGTGCAAAACTCAATTGATTGTTTTATTTGCAACAATGTGTTTCTTTTGAAAGGTTGATTCATTCAGCCAAATCAAAATAAAAAATAAATAAAAGAAATATTGGAATTTGAGGTTGTGCACATTTATAGATAGTCTGCAATCAGCGTTTGTAGATTCAATGCACCACTAGGATGACTCGGTGATCTGTAATTTTAGAATTCAGGATTTACATATGCATAGGACAACAAGCCAAGTATGCTTTTTTAGATAGGCAATCACATGATTAAGTTGGATCAAGGATCCCAGAATGGTATGGTGCCAAACTATGTTGATAGTAAAGAAACAGTTCTCCCATTACTGCTCCAATTTTGGCCAATTGACCATCCTTATAATTCCCTTCCTTTTCCTGTTTCTTTGGAATGTACCCTTACCTTCCTCCAATAAATGTTCATCTCATTTTCTGAAACAAGATTGTTGATGGCCTGGATCAGTTTACCATGCTTGAGAGGTTTTTTGTTACAAATGACCATTGCCCCTCAGCTTCCATCCTGGTATATATTCCACAAAGCTATTCCGGGCATAGTCGGAGTCAGTGAACATCACTATCTCTTTAATTTGTTTTCTACTGATCTGGATATTGCTTTGTAGATTGCAGCTAACTTGGCTGCCTTCTGGCACCTATGCTCATGCTCAATGGTGGAATGTTTTCACATTTGACCCACACATTTCTGATTCCTGCCACTAATTCCTTTTCTTCTTTTTCTTTTTTTTTCTTAATGTGTTTGCTTATAAAAAAAAAGTAACAAACCTTTAGCACAGTTAATAAAAGACAATCACATAAAACAAAAAAGAGAAGACGATGATAAAACGGGATTTAAAAAACTTGACATTAAATACAAAATGTGATCCCTTTGGTTGTATATTTCGAGTGGATTGTGTCCTCCAACGTATTCCTCATCTTAGATGTATTACATCCAGCTTTGCTGCTCTTCGGAATTTTTTTCAGCAGAGGGCGCCGTGCGTCGATGTCGTCGAGTCGATGGTCCCTTGAAGGCCTCCGTCAAGGGTGACGTCATCGGGTGTATAGGTAGCATGCGCGACACCCGTTGGCCTCAGTTCCGTTTTTCCGCAGTATACGTTGCTTCGGACATTCGGCGCGCCTCGAGTTCTGTGAGAAGATATATAATAACGAAATATGTCCTCGTCATCGACGCCGACCACGACCCCGAAATCGGGATTCAAAAAGTGCAAATCGTGCGGGTCAAAAATGTCGATTACAGACCCGCATCGAGAGTGTTTGTGGTGCCTCGGAGAAGGCCACGACATGGAGGCCTGTACGAAGTGTCAGGCGATGACGGGGAAGGCCTTGCGAGAGAGGAGAGGAAAGCTACAGGTAGGTTGAAAAACCAATCGAAAAACCTCTAGCGTCGAGTCGAGATCCCGTGAGGAGAATTCTCCTCGACGCGAAAGGCATCGATCGAGGTCCCGTAGCGATTCCCATCGCTCATCGTCTTCGTCAAAAAGATAGAAGAAACGACACCACAGGTCTCCCTCCACTTCGTCGTCAGGCGAGTCTCCAAAAAAGATGAAATGCCCCACGAAACATTTGTCTACCGAAGATTGGGAAGCATTCAGGGTCAAAATGATGGAGGCGTTTGAAAAAGCAAAGCCTCGGTCCACGCCTTCTTCGGAAGCTGGTCGGGAGCGTCATCGCTCCGACACTCGCGCGCCCTCGAGCCCGGGTGATCGAAAAAGGAAGGATAGGGAACCTTCCAGGACGCCGAGTGAAAAACGCTCGAGTCGAGTCGACCGCTCGAGGTCATCGACGCCGTCCGAGACCCATCATACCTCGAAGGGAAAATTGTCGAAGGTCGCCTCGTCGCCCTCGAAGCATACCCTGTCGACGACCACGGTGTCGTCTACGCCGTTATCGACATCGACGCCCAAACCCTCGGCGCCAAAGGCTCCAGCCAAGCCAGGGAAGCCAGAAAAAGAGAAGGATAAGGTTACAAAACCTGTGTTGTCCTCAGAACCAGGTACTAGACCTCTTCCTCCTCCTCTCCCAGAGAAGGTTTTCAAGTCTCTCCCCAGAAAGGAGTTTTTCAAATCCCTGACCTCAATTTTTGAGGAACAGAAGAGATCTGATGAGGAGAATGTAGCTTTTGGGCTGGAATATGGCACCCCAAATGTCCCAGAATGTTTGATTTCAGAAGAAAGCAGAATGAGGGACTTGGTGGAATCATTACAGAATGCAAGTGGCATTGACACATCTCCTAAAAACGACTTTGGCAAACCAGGAGAGCATGCCAGTCCATCATACCGTCAATTAATGACAAAGGTAGTAGATTACTTAGGATGGGCTAAACCATCAGCCCAATTCATCCAGGATGATTTAACAGATATATTGGACCATGGTCCCACCGAAGACCCAGTACTACCCTTTCATGTAGCCCTGCAAAATAGGGTGGCCAAAAATTGGGAAACTCTGGATTCTATTCCTCCGGTAAATAAATCCCTCACCTCAAAATACTGCTCGGCCAGTAGCGACCCCGGCTATCTGTCCAAACACCCAACTCCCGAGAGACTGGTCATACAGGCAGCCACAGCTTGTAACAAACTTGCATACCCGTCTATCCCTCCAGACAGGGACGATAAGCGTGTGGATGGTTGGGCACGGAAGGTATTTTCAGCCGGGAGCCGGGAATCTGCCAACTCCACATGTGCCTTGGCAACATTTTTGTACACTCTTTGGGAGTGCATTGCAATGGCGGCGGAGCACATACCAGAAGGGGAAGAAAGGGAAGGGTTCCTAGCCATCGTTAGAGATGGAAAGGAAGCCATGCAGGAATCCCTTCAATCTGGATTGTACACTGCAGATAGTGTAAGCAGGTCCATGGGCACTAGCCTGGAAATGTGCAGATTTGCGTGGTTATGGAACTCGGGTTTCGCACCGGACGTACAGAACCGCCTTCTGAACATGCCTTTTGACGGGTCTCACCTTTTTGGCAACAAGGCTGACGAGAGCCTTGAGAGGTTGCAGACCTCAAAAGCAGCTGCCAAATCTTTAGGAGCTGCTATTAGGCAACCTGAGCCTTTTCGTGCGCAAGGACAGTCATGGAGGGGACGATCCTATCGTTACTACACCTCATATGGAAAGGCGAGAGGAATGGCCAGTCAAAGGGGCCAGAAAAAGGCCACTCATGGTGGACGAGGAAAATGTGCTAAACCAGCTCCAGCTGCAGCCTCTCTGCCATCAGCGGCTGCAGCATCCGCCACAAAACCGCTTTGAGGACTTGCATCACAAAACACCTGTAGGGGGCAGGCTGTCACAGCATCTGCAAGAATGGCAAGCCATTACTTCAGATGTTTGGGCTTTAGAAATAATAGCCCAAGGTTACTGCCTTCCTTTTCTAACGCAACCTCAAAGCAATCCACCAGGGAGACACCCGTTGAAGTCTTCAAACCCGCTCCTACAGCAGGAAGTTTTAACCCTGCTGGAGAAAGGTGCTATAGAACCAGTAACTGCAGCGGAGAGGAACAAGGGATGGTACTCCCCGTATTTTTTGATCCCCAAAAAGGACGGAGGACTGAGACCCATCTTGGACTTAAGAAACTTGAACAAGTTCCTCAGAAAGGACAAGTTCAAGATGGTTACCCTTTCTCAGATCCTTCAGGCCCTTCAACTTCAGGACTGGTTGGTTTCATTGGACCTCCAGGATGCTTATTTTCATGTGCCGATTCATCTCAAACACAGAAAATACCTGATGTTCGTAGTTGGCGACTCACATTATCAGTTTCGAGTCCTGCCTTTCGGGTTGACCTCCGCCCTGAGGGTCTTCACCAAGTTAATGGTAGTGGTGGCAGCGCACCTCAGGAGAGGGGGGATTCATGTCTACCCCTACCTGGACGATTGGTTTATCAGAGCGCGTTCTGCCGAGCAAGCACTGAATCATCTGAAAGTCACATGCCTCTTCCTCCACAAACTGGGCTTCTCCCTCAATTTCAAGAAGTCACAGATGACACCTTCCCAACAGCTTCAGTACATAGGAGCTGTATTAGACACATCCTTGGGAAAGAGCTCGCCTCCCAAGTCGAGGACTCAAGACATTCTTCAGATGGTTTCCAAATTCCAAAATGCCCAAAATCTCCAGGCTTACGACTTTTTAAGGTTGCTCGGCCTCATGGCATCCTGCATCTTTCTGGTGCCAGGGGCACGCTTGAGGATGAGATCCCTTCAATGGGCCCTAAAGACTCAGTGGTCCCAGTTCTCGGGTCAAATGACGGATCTTCTTCAGATTCCAAACAAGGTCAGACAAGACCTTCTATGGTGGACCTGTACAGAGAACATCCTAAAAGGAGAACCTTTTTGGCAACCATGGCCGGAGATCACAGTAGTGACGGATGCCTCACTCCTGGGGTGGGGAGCTCATGCCAACGATTTGACAATCAACGGTCGTTGGTCTCCATCGGAGTCCAAACTACATATCAACCTTTTAAAGCTGAGGGAAAGCAGACTAGCGCTGAAGGCCTTCCTGCCATCTGTCGGGGGAAACAATGTCCTGATAATGACGTACAACACAGTGGCCATGCACTACCTAAACAAAAGAGGAGGTGTGGGGTCACTACCCCTGTGCAGAGAGGCAATGCAGCTCTGGTATTGGGCAATTCAGGAAGGAATCTCTTTAACGGCAATTCATCTAGCCGGGGAAGAGAATATGACGGCAGATGCTCTGAGCAGGCAGAGCACGGTATCCCACGAATGGGAACTGGCTCAGGAAGTCATTCAAGAGCTCTTCGCCCTTTGAGGAACCCCTAAAGTAGACCTGTTTGAAACCGGAATCAACCGAAAATGCGAAAGGTATTGCTCAAGGGAATTTCCCCTGAGAGGAGCCCTGGGAGACGCGTTCGTGGTGGAGTGGAATTTCCCACTATTGTACGCGTTCCCTCGATTCACGTCATTCCTCAGGTCATCAGGAGGCTGCGAAGGTTTCGGAGCTGCATGATCCTAATTGCCCTGGATTGGGCCAGGAGAACGTGGTACCCGGACCTTCTAGACATGTCCATCTGTCCTCCAGTACGTCTTCCTCAGAGAGAGAACCTTCTCTCTCAAATGGAGGGTCAGGTTCTCCATCCAGAGGTCAAAACGCTCAACCTTCATGCTTGGTATCTGAAAGGCTGAGATACAGGGATTGTAACCTTCCAGATGACGTTATGGAGGTGTTGCTTTCGGCAAGAAGGCCAGCAACAAAGTCTCTATACCGTTGCCGTTGGAAAAAGTTTTGCAACTGGTGCAGAGAAAAGAATGTCGATCCTTTTCTATGTTCTATTCCGGAAGTATTATCTTTCCTTCTGACCCTAGCACATAGAGGTCTGAATATCGGAACAATAAAAGGTTACCTTGCGGCGCTTTCCATTTATAAGCGCTCATCGGAAGAATGCTCCTACTTCAAAATTCCTTTGATAATACAATTCTTAAAAGGACTTACTAATGTGTTTCCTTCTCACCCATTTCAAGTACCGATCTGGGATCTAAATTTAGTCCTAAAATTCTTAATGTGTGCTCCTTTTGAGCCTATGCACACGTGTCCATTAAGATTACTAACATGGAAAACAGCCTTCTTGGTTGCTCTAACATCAGCAAGAAGAGTGATATGATATGATATGATATGGCATTTGTAACGCGCCTATACACAAGTGTTTCAAGGCGCGACGAGGCAGGGAGGGGGAACAAGGGGAAGACAGACAGCGATCCTACTAGGCCAGGTGTCATTTAGATTGTGCAAGTGCAGGGGTAGGGGGGAGGGAAAAGTGCAAGGGGAAGAGGAGGGGGGGAAGTGCAGTACAGGGTAAGTAGAATAAAAAAATAAATAATAGGGCCAGCTGGTGGAAGTGCAAGGTAAGTGCAGACAAGTGCTGGGGAGGAGGGGCTGTAGGGATACAGAGACAGTCCCGCAGTGCAGGGGTTGCCAGGGAGGCAGTGGAAGTGGAGAGTGGCTGGGCCAAGGACCGAATTGCGAATTGCAGGTGAATTGCAGGCACTGTCTTCTGGGCCACCCTATACTGTGTTCCATAAGGACAGAGTTGTGTTGAGGGTAAAACCATCATTTTTACCGAAAGTAATATCTGATTTTCATTTAAGTCAGAAAATTGTCTTACCCGCATTCTATCCTCCACCCCATCCTTCGAAGGAGGAGGAATGATTACACAGGTTGGATCCGAAAAGAGCTTTAAGCTTTTACATCTCTAGACTTTCCAGACTTAGAGTGGACAACCAGCTGTTTATAGGTTACACAGGAAGGAAACTGGGTCATTCGGTGACAAAACAGACAATTTCACGCTGGATTGTGCTTTGCATTTCAGAATGCTACAGACTAGCTCAAAAAGACCCTCGGGAAGGGTTAAGGGCTCATTCCACCAGAGGCATCGCCTCCTCCACGGCCCTTCAAAGAGGTGTTCCAATAAGATCCATTTGCGAAGCAGCAACTTGGTCTTCGCTACACACCTTCTCAAAATTCTATAACCTGGATGCTTCTCAGTCTAGGGAGCTAACTTTTGGGAAAGCAGTACTATACTCAGCCATCTAAGAGTATCGAAAAATCTACCCCCTCCTCCAGAGAAATTTTCCATACACCTTTGGGAGTCTATCTAAGATGAGGAATATGTTAGAGGACACAATCCACTCGAAGAACAAGTTACTTACCAACTGGCAACGTTCTTTCGATTGGATGTTCCTCCAACGTATTCCTCATCGCCCTCCCAGCCTACCCCTCTGTAGATTTTTCCAGGTTATTGCCATCTCAAATCTCGCAAGGCTCATACCTGTCTGCCGGCACAATCTACACAGTACAAGATCAAAGATAAAAAGGGGAAAAACAGAACTTAGGCCAACGGGCGCCGCGTGTGCTACTTATACACCCGTTGACGTCACCCTCAACGGAGACCTTCGAGGGACCATCGACTCGACGACATCGACGCACGGCGCCCTCTGCCGAAAAAATTTCCGAAGAGCAGAAAAGCTTCATGGAATACATCTAAGATGAGGAATACGTTGGAGGAACATCCAATCGAAAGAACGTTACCAGTTGGTATGTAACTTGTTCTTCGAGTCCATATGCAGAGTTTAGTTTAAAATGTCATAATCATACAATAAATTCATATTGGATACTAAAATAAATACTAAAATTCCTATAACATTCTTAAAAAATAATCCTAAATAGGCCAAACATCAATGTCCTAAAATAGTGCACTGAAGCTAAGAGCTTCCCTCCAAACATGATATGAAGCCGCAGATATAAAAAGTACCTCAGCCCCGAGTATGCAACTCCATAGCTGATTAGTTTCAATTGTCAAAATTGGTGACAAAATGTAAGTAGCTCTTTGAATACTGCGCTTTCAATTTGGGGCTCCTGGTGAGGACATAATGTGCAGATTTTACTGTTAAATTACAAAGCCGGCAAATCCTGTTGTGATGAGGCACATTACTCCATGTACCTGTGTGCTTGTGGGTAGGGATGATGTTGAATCGTAAATAGGTGATAAATCTGCATATTTTCAAGGAGCACAATTTGGTGAGATAATAACATGGAGAATTGCAACAGAACCCCTGTGTACTATCTGCTACATACAACTTTTTTTGGGCTAAAATATTAATATTTATAATGCTGTCCAAACCCCTGGTTTTTTGTCTTCAATATTACAGCTGGATTTAGGAACTCAACCAAATCCACTAGTACAACATCAATACTTTTTAGGTGGTTCTGCAAAAAAACGATTGGTGGGGGCCTGCAAACATTGATTAGCTAGAAGACTAATTAGAGTATCTAGAGCAAGTTGAGAAGAAGAGACGCTAAGGAACAGCTTACAGCACTGGAGAAGCCATTAGGATCAAATTGATGGAACACCCAATTCGCACCTCATGGCCTCAACTGGGACAGACGTGGGTACATCCAATATAGACCGTAGGAACCTGCCCTCAAAATTTTCCAATCAAGTCATCATAGGTTCGGAAAGAATGGAAAGACCATAAAGAATCCCAGGCAAAATTCTATATTATGCCCACCCCTCATTCCAATGTGTCTCTAATTCCTTTTCAGGGTCTTTACGCACATATGTACACCCATCCATATACATGGGAGATTTCTACATCTTTCTTCATCAAATGCATTGTGCAGTGAATGTTCAAATTCAATCAAATCTGTTTCCAACTGTGTAATGTCTGTGGTTCTTACACTGTACAATCGTGTAATTCTGCAAGCCCCTGGTCCACTGGACTTCTTTTAATCTGCTTGTATCTCACTTCCACAGGGAATCCCTGTCATGCCAAAGTCCATGATGTAATTTCTGATTGGGCTACATTTCCTGACCTAATCCTTTTACTTTGCAAAATACTTTAGTGGTTGATGTGCAGTTTCAACAATTACCCTTTCCCCTTAAATAATGGGTCAGAAATGTTGCAAATCCCAAACAGTTGTCAATATTGCTTTTTCACATTCATTAAATGTAGTTTCTACTTGTGAAAAAGCTTTTCGAAGGGATTGTGTCCTCCGACGTATTCCTTATCTTTGATAATACGTTTCCAGCTTAATGGCCTCAGGCATTTTTTTTGTAGAGGGTGCTGCGCGTCGACGTCCGCTGAGTCGATGTCCCTCGATGGCCACCGTATCGGCGCCGACGTCACCATGCCCATAAATAGCCACGTGCGGCGTCTGTTGCTCAGTTCTGTTTTTCCGCGTTTCGTGGGGCCTCGGAACATCGTTGCTCAGTTCAGTCAGATAATCTAATCTACACCTACTCGAAATATACCAACTCCTTCTCGATGGCATCTTCATCGGAACCGACAATGCCGCGATCTGGCTTCAAAAAATGTCGAGACTCTGGTAAAAAAATGTCGATAACGGATCCACACAGGATCTGCTTGGGGTGCTTGGGAGCCGAGCACCATTGTTCGGAGTGTGAGGACTGCATGTCGATGACGCGAAAGCCTTGAAGGAGCGCAAGGGGAAGCTCGAGAGAGGTAAGTCAGTCAAAACCTCCTTGAAAGCTTCTTCGGCCGAGTCGAGGCATTCGTCTCCTCGCTGTCGAAAACATTCCCATTCTAGATCTCGAAGTAGCTCCCACCATTCGTCGAGATCAAGACACTCAAAGAAGTGACGTCGAAGATCCCCTTCCTTGTCGTTTTCTGTTTCCCTAGAAAGAGTCTCCTGCCCCACAAAACACAGCTCTCCGGCTGAGTGGGAGGAATTCAGGAAGAAAATGTTAAGCTTTTTCGAGAACTCGGCCTCGTCCCCCTCGAAGACAGCTGAGGGTGATACTCCGGGTGAAAAACCCAAAAAATCAAAACGCCGCGAGTCGCAGCACCCGGCGAAACATTCCACCCGAGAGCGCCACGGGCCATCGGGCAAGAAGGCACCGTCTTCGACGCCATCGTCGAAGATTCCTTCGACGCATGGATCGGGGCCATCGACGCCGTTGTCGAAGGGTTCTTCGACGCATCGGTCAATCGACTCGACACCATCGTCGACGCCGACATCGACGCCGATGAAAGAGAAGACCACGGCTACTCCACAGCCAACGGTGATTCTAAGAGCCTCCGGCACGACGCCGAAACCGTCGTCGATGTCCTCGAGTAGGATCCCGATCCTCTCGAGTTCTTCGAAGCCTGTCACATCGGGGTCGACAACATCATCGTTTTCTCACCCAATAATGACGAATTTGGCTCCTTCTGCCTTAGAAATGGGTTTTATACCATTTCAGAGGTCAGAGTACCCTGCATTATCTTCAATTTATGAAGAAGGGGAAGATTCTGACCAGGAAGCCTTTGAATTGCAGAGGACCACACTACCTGTTTCAGAGGATTTCACCTCTGAGGAAAGAAGGTTGAAAGACTTACAGGAGTCATTTCATGAGGCAAGTGGGCTGGACACTTCCCCAGAAGTGGATTTTGTTAAGCCAGACCCAGGGTAACATGCCGAAACACCCTATAGAACCCTGATGGCAAGAATTATTGAATTCCTGGGTTGGTCTGCGCCTTTGCCTGTTTTTCAACAGGATGACCTGACAGACATATTAGACAAAGGTCCACAGGAGGATCCTGTGGTCCCCTTCCATACAGCCTTACAAAGAAAAATTGCATCTAACTGGGAAACTCCTGAAGTTATCCCTTCTGTCAACAAAAGATTATCAGCCAAGTATAGGGTAGCTGCTGCTGACCCTGAATACTTATCGTAACACCCGACTCCAGAGAGTCTGGTGGTCCAAGCGGCATCTTCATCAAGCAGCAGTAGCGCTTACCCTACTGTCCCACAGGATAGAGATGACAAGAGGTACGATTCTATGGCAAAGAAAGTCTTCTCTGCTTGTAGAATGCCGTTGAAGTCCATCAACGCCACCTGTACGCTCCCCAGGTTCAGTCACACACTGTGGGAGTGTGCTTCATCAGCGGCTGACTGCATACCCGAAGGAGAGGAAAAGGAAGCCTTCCTTAACATTATTAAAATGGCAAGCATGCCATGTGCGAGTCACTTCAAACTGGCATCGATTCCGCTGACAGTATCAGCAGGGCCATGGCGGCAAGTACAACAATCCGCAGGAATGCGTGGTTGCGAAAGTCTGGCTTTGCTCCAGATGTACAGGCCAGACTTTTGAATATGCCCTTTGACGGCTCTTCATTATTCGGAAAAAAGGCTGATGACAGTCTGGAAAAGTTGCAGACATCTAAAGCAGCAGCAAAATCTTTAGGAGCTGCTATCCGCCAAACTTCTTTTCGCCCCTCTGGAACCTCTGGGAGATGAAAGTCCTTTCGCTATTATTCTGCATTCGGGAAAGGCAGAGGACAGCCGGCTCAAAGAGGCCAAAGGAGATCCACCCGAGGTGGACGGGTCAAAGGTACTAAGGCCGCATCAGCAGCAGGTGCCTCTTTACTCTCGGCATCTGCATCAGCCGCCCCCAAACCACTCTGAGGTCTTTCCACACAAGATACCTGTAGTGGGCAGGTTAACTCACCATCTGACGGAATGGCAGGCTATAACGTCAGATGCTTGGGCATTGGAGACAGTTGCCCAGGGTTGCTGCCTACCCTTTCTACACATCCCTCAGAGTCATCCACCAGGGAACAGCTCTCTAAAAGTTCCAGATCTGCTCCTCTTGCAGGAAATTATAGACCTGCTAGAGAAAGGTGCCATAGAACCGGTACCTGTAGCGGATAGGAACAAGGGCTGGTACTCCCCCTACTTTCTCATACCAAAGAAGGACGGAGGACTGAGACCCATCCTGGACTTGAGAATTGAACAAGTTCCACAGGAAGGACAAGTTCAAGATGGTAACTCTCTCTCAGATCCTTCAGGCCCTCCAGCTCCAGGACTGGCTGGTATCTCTGGACCTTCGGATGCTTATTTCCATGTGCCAATCCATCCCAAACACAGGAAATACCTGAGGTTCGCAATTGGCGACTCTCATTATCAATTTCGAGTTCTGCCATTTGGGCTGACCTCCGCCCCGAGGGTCTTCACCAAGCTAAAATCGGTAGTGGCTGCGAGTCTAAGGAGGGAAGGGATCCACGTCTAACCCTACCTAGACGATTGGCTGATCAGGGCTGTATCTTCGGAACAAGCTCAGACCCAGCTAGATTATGTCTGCCACTCCCTTCACAAACTGGGCTTCTCCTTCAATTTAAAGAAGTCACAGATGATACCATCACAGAGACTCCAGTTCATTGGAGCGGTCCTGGACACTTCCCTGGGAAAAGCCTCGCCACCAGAGGTGAGGGCTCAAGATATTCTGCAGATGGTCAACAAGTTTCAAAATGCCCAACGTCTCCCAGCCTTCGACTTTTTGAGGTTGCTAGGCCTCATGGCATCCTGCATCTTCCTTGTGCCAGAGGCTCGCCTGAGAATGAGATCTCTTCATTGGGCACTGAGAACTCAGTGGTCGCAATTCTCAGGGAGAATGACAGATCTCCTCCGGATTCCGGACAAAGTAGCCCGCAACCTTCAATGGTGGGCCTATCCAGAGAACATCTTGAAAGGAGAACTGTTTTGGCAACCATGGCCGGAGATAACAGTAGTCACAGACGCCTCACTCACGGGGTGGGGAGCTCATGCCAACGACTTGACCATCAGCGGTCGTTGGTCTCCATCGGAGTCCAGACTACACA
This sequence comes from Ambystoma mexicanum, assembly GCF_040938575.1. Classification (NCBI taxonomy): domain Eukaryota; kingdom Metazoa; phylum Chordata; class Amphibia; order Caudata; family Ambystomatidae; genus Ambystoma; species Ambystoma mexicanum. The sequence goes on from NC_090939.1 coordinate 688,276,587, forward strand.
TCAACCTATTGGAGCTGAGAGCGATCAGACTAGCGCTGAAAGCTTTCCTGCCATCAGTAGAAGGGAGAAATTCCTGATAATGACGGACAACACGGTGGCCATGCACTACCTCAACAAAAGAGGAGGCGTAGGGTCACTGCCACTGTGCAGAGAGGCAATGCAGCTCTGGTTTTGGGCAATTCGAGAAGGAATTTCTCTATTGGCAGTCCACCTAGCCGGAGAGAAGAACTTGACAGCGGACGCTCTGAGCAGGCAGAGCACAGTCTCCCACGAGTGGGAGCTAGCTCAGGAAGTCCTTCAGGAGATCTTTGCCCTTTGGGGTACCCCTCAGGTGGATCTGTTCGCCACAAGCACCAACAAGAAGTGCGATCTGTTCTGTTCAAGGGAATTTCCCCGAGAGGAGCTCTAGGAGACGCGTTCGTAGTGGACTGTGAGTTTCCACTCCTTTACGCGGTTCCACCAGTCCCTATTATTCCTCAAATGATCAGGATGTTGAGAAGATTCCGGAAAACCATGATCCTAATTGCCCCGGACTGGGCCAGGAGAACTTGGTACCCGGACCTTCTAGATATGTCCATCTGCACTCCAATCCGTCTTCCATTCAAAGAGAATCTTCTCTCGCAGAAGGGAAGTCAGGTTCTCCATCCAGACATCAGAACCCTCAACCTTCACGCTTGGCTTCTGAAAGGGGGAGGTACAAGGATTGGGACCTCCCTGATGACGTCATGGAGATGTTGCTTTCGGCCAGAAGGCCAGCAACAAAGTCTTTATACCGCTGCCGTTGGAACAAATTTTGCAGCTCGTGTAGAGAAGGGAATATCGACCCTTTTTCATGTGGTACACCAACAATGTTATCCTTTCTACTCTACTTGGCAAACTCAGGCCTTCAAGTTGGCACTGTAAAAGGCTATCTCGCAGCGCTTTCAATCTTCAAGCGCACTGCAGAGGAACCATTGTACTTCAAACTACCTCTAGTGATACAATTTCTCAAGGGATTAATTAATGTCTATCCTCCAAAACCATTCCAAGTTCCCTTATGGGACTTAAATTTAGTCTTAAACTTCCTAATGGGCACTCCATTCGAACCACTTCACTCTTGTTCACTGAGATTTCTCACGCTTAAAACTGTCCTATTGGTAGCACTAACATCTGCTAAGAGGGTGTGTGAGCTACAAGCTCTCTCCTGTAAACCTCCACATACAATTTTCCACAAGGACACAGTTGTCCTACAGGTGAAGCCTAATTTCCTCCCAAAGGTGGTTTCTGAATTTCATATTACTCAGAAAATTACCTTACCTTCGTTCTACCCTCCTCCCCATCCTTCCCAGAGGAAGAAAGGCTACGTAGGCTGGACCCAAGGCGAACTCCCAGCTTTTACATCAGCAGAATGGCTAGGATCAGGCAAGCAGACCAACTGTTTGTAGGATAATCAGGTCACAAGTTGGGACTACCCATAACAAAACAAACCATTTCCGGTGGATTATTTTGGCCATTCTGGAATGTTACAAACTGGCAGGGAAAAAGCCACCCCAAAATCTTAGGGCTCATTCAACCAGGGGTATCGCAGCCTCTTCGGCTCTCCAAAGAGGGGTACCGGTCAGAGACATATGTGCGGCTGCCACATGGTCATCCGCACATACATTCACAAAATTTTACAACCTGGATTCCTCCACTAGTCAAGAGACCAGATTTGGCAAGGCCGTATTACATTCGGTCCATCCCTAAAGGGATACATAACATTCTTACTCCCACCTCCAATTGCAACGTTCTTTCGACGGGATGTTCCTCCGACGTATTCCTTATCGCCCCTCCCATCCATCCCCGCAGTAACACTTCCCTTGTGGTTGAAGTTTACGCTCCTTCAAGGTCAATAACCAATTCAGGCATGACTTTTCTTATGCTACAAAACGGACCTGAGCAACGGACGCCGTGCGTGGCTATTTATGGGCATGGTGACGTCGGTGCCGATACGGTGGCCGCCGAGGGACATCGACTCGGCGGACGTCGACGCGCAGCGCCCTCTACAGAAAAGATTTCCGAGGCCAGCAAGCTGGAAACGTATTATCAAAGATAAGGAATACGTCGGAGGAACATCCTGTCGAAAGAACGTTACAAGGTAAGAAGTAACTTGTTCTTCTGGCGTATGCAATGGTCTTGTTACCCAAGTCCTGCTTCTTATACAAGGCTGTCGAAATGCACTGGTCTGTGAAAGCTATTTCTATGAAGAAATCCTGATTCTTCATTGGATAAGCCAAAAATTGGGCTTTTACAGGGTCGGACTGGGACAAAAAATAGGCCTGAGCACCTAAAAAGAAAAGTGGTCCGCCCCTCACCTAAAATAAAGTGGCCCTCAAAACTTCATCCGTGAATCGTGTCAATTCACGACTTTACAGGTGTTTGTTGCATGTAATGTTTTGTGCAAACACTTGAGAAAACCATTGATAGCATTTATTTTGTTCTTTTGAAAAAAAGACAACAACATCATCAAGATTGTTTCATTAGCCATTGGAAGCAAATTGTTCAGTAACGGCTAGCCAGTCAGTCCACTGCTAAGTGAGAAATCCTACAGCACCATTTTTCGTGATTCCACCTAGTAGCTTTTTTGTAGTATTTAGTCACAACTAGAACTTCTCTGTGACTAGATGGTCGATATCATGTGGCAATATATGCCAATTCCTGGCATTTCAAGACACTTACGCATTGAACTGTGTACTCAGAAAAAGCTGTTAGGCTTTCCTTGGCCGCCATGCTATATCACACCGAAATGTATCGAAGAGCTCTGTCTTTCACATATGTAGGGGCATGTGCTTTCTAGTTTTCTCATTCTCATCTCTAGCAGTGATGGTTGGGAGCTGCGGGACGTTGGCTTAAGTGAACTAGTTAGGTGCACAGAAGTGGGAAAGCTTTGCATAAGGAAATTTGATTTGGCACCCTTCATTAAACACAAATCAAAACAAAATAACTTGATTGTCAGGAATTATTCAAGGAGAGTCCTACACACATAGCATAAAAGCAGTAATTGTATTTACTAGGTCTACAGCCAGGAATTGACTGATATAAGGCATCACATTGTGCAAATACTATCCCTAAGCACTCTCTGGCTATGGTCTGCTGTAAGGACGTGCAGGCCTGCGAGCAGTTATGCAGCCCAGTTTCCGCTCACACTTCTTGCAGATGGTGAGCTTTTTTTTGTATTCATGGTTTACAGAAAACCTTACACAACATAAAAAGAAGCAAAATAACAAGAAAACAAGTATCACATACATATCTCATTAAAACATGCAGCAAGAATTAAAAAATTCAGAATTACAAATTCCAATTTAGAAAATATATCACAACAAGGACATCATACAGATTTAAGATTTTTTTGTCCTGTTCTGTTGTGACAAACGTTAAGAACACATTTAGGGCTAGGATCAAGGAAATGTTAATGTCCCACATGCATCTCCTCCAAATTAGATTCGAGGACACCTCAGTGTTTTTATCAAAGTTATCCTTGAAACCTCTTAGTCGTATAATGTCAAAATAAGGAGTGAACATGCTCGTCTTGCAACACACTCATTCCTGTGCTTGGAGCCCCAAGTCATGCAACGAAATTGCTGTCCGCTTACCTGAATGGCTCCTCTCCTGCGTCACATTCCCGCCACTCCCAACTTACCTTAAAGTCTCCTCAGCAGCACACCAGATACAGCAGCCGCTCCTGGCATATGCAGTCGCTGATGCAGATGTTCTCAGCTCTCCTCTTAGCTTTTTCTCTCTGCGACTCTCGTAGGAGGTCGCCCGGGTGGGGGCATAGGGGTGCTGGTTAGTGACCCAAACAGTGACCTGCAAATATTAAGGGCCCCTGCCCTTGCTAATGGACACAGGTCCAAGTTCTCTAATCAATGAGAAATGGGCGTCATTTTCATTGCCAAACCCAAGTCTCCAGGATCTTTGTCCTGCTTCTCAGACCAGCGTAATTACATTTCAACATCGTACTTGCCCATCACCACCGCAAAACTCCCCTTACGTTTGCAGTGCAGACGTTCTGGTAATTAATATTATCAAAAATGGGACATGCTGATATTGAGAGCCCGACAGTACTGCTGGCCCATTAAAAGCACCATATGTGCTTCCATACATGGTATGAATACGAAGGTCATTATCCAGATATTCCTAAAATGCAATGACATTCTGGCTCCACCAACCTGACCCACCCCCTAGCTTTCAGATTCGCCAGCACCTGGAATCCATGCAAACGTATAGCTAATTAATTGCTTGTAAAGGTCTGTGGCTATTACTGCAGGGCCTCAGGAGCAGCATTCCTTCATTTTTAACTTACCTTTGCTGCTGCCGAAGGTCCAACAACAGCACAGTTGGAATGTATCATTACTTTATGTGCGGTCACTCAATTAATAACGGAAAAAAGTATCTCATCCCAAGAGAGAGGGGCCATTGCAACCATTGGAACACGAGGCCCACCACTATGAACTCTGCTGTCTTCCATCGTGAGATAGGTTGTTCGCCATCTGGCTTCTGTTCCTCTGGCCCTCCCCGCATCCTCACTGAGGGCTCAGTCCACTCTATTTGGAGACCAATGAGCTCTGGAGCAGCCTTACTACATTTGGCCCAGCAGCTGAGATAGGATTCGCAACGGATTAAAGGATTTATTGGCCAGGCGCATACATGTTTGTGATGTGCTCCCTGCAATCCACTGGCATTCTGTTATCAGCATCACGCACGTGACCGACACATTTTATTCCATTCAAATTCAATACACTGACGCCCTATTGGAATAACTCACTACTACTCTCCATGCTGGTGGGACACAATTAAAAAAAACTCTGTAAAAGGGTAAGAGATGGCCCTGCATCTTCAATTGTATGTCTTTATTTTTACTTACTTACTGTGACCGAGTACCCCGGCCCACATGCACACATTCTAATTTCAATTCTTTCCAGTCCTCTGGTGAGACAGGCAGGCTGCAGCTCTTCCTGAAATAGATCCTGGGCAGTTGAGATAATGGGCAATGCAGTGTAGATACCTCACTGAAAAGAGACCACCAAAAGCAAACCCTTTCTTCACTCTGCATGTGAGTTTCTTGGCTCTGCGCTACAGGGGGGCTTAAAAGAACCAGACTGCTATGTTTTTCGGGCCTACAGCTTCCTGCCATCAGAGCTTCTTTGAGGAAGTGGAGCCAATTGCCCATACGCAAAGAGCAAATGTCCTGCTGCTGACAGTTGTTTATTTTTAAATTTCTTTATTGGCATTTATAGTAGGTACAACAGCAGTGTGGGAAGAAGTGCCCACTGCGTCACAACATAAATTGTCTAATTGTGCCAGTGATTCAGTAAACAAACAACACAATTACAACATAAACCATTAACAAGAACAACAGATGTCTCCAAATGTTCTGCAACAGTTCCCACTGAAAGGGTAGACACAGGGAGGTGAGGAGATAGGTGCGAAAGGAAAGAGGGGGGCCATGGGGAGGAGGAGAGGGGGGGTCCAGGTATCTTAAGGCCGTGGTATATACAAGAGTCTAGCAATGGATAGGTTGGCGAAACTGGGGGGGGATTGTTCAACGAGGTTTGTCGTCATTGGAAGGGTGGTGCAGCTCCCACGTGAGTGCCTTCCAAGCTTCAAGAGCCATGCTCGCATCGTCAGGGGAATTGGCAATGCCCTCCTCCCAGGCCAAAGTCTCTGCCCCCACCCAGCGTTTCAGCTCGTTGCGCCATGTATGTAAACGCGGTCCTTCAGGTCGCTTCCAAGTCATAGCAATAGTTCTTTTGGTGAGGATGTAGGCCAGATCCATAAGCTTCACAGTGTGCTTTAATTTAGCTAGTCTGGGATAAGTTCCCAAAAGGCATTCTCTGGGAGTCCAATCATATCTGGTCATGCCAGCTCTCCTGCAGGTCTGTTCGACCGCGGCCCAGAGTTGTTGGGTCCTGGTGCACTCCCAAAACATGTGCATGAGGTCATTATCTCTGTTGCACCAAGGGCAGCTATGTTGGGATTGTTCATAGATCTTTGCTATTCTTTGCAGCGTCAGATACGATTGATACAGTACGTTGAGCTGAATCAATCTAAATCTGGAGTTCCTGGAAACCTCTTTAGAGAACGCCAGTGCCCTTTCCCATTCTCCGTCTGACATCTCTTGGCCCAGATCTCTGTCCCGCCTGAGTCTTAGGTCAGAACTGTGTGGGTTGGGTCTATCTGCAAGGTGACGATATATTTGGGACACTGGTTTCTGCTCTTCACCCAAGTTGTATAGAAGTGTCACGAAGGGGTTCGTTTCGGGCTCCTCAGGCCAAATGCCCCACTTGGTACGTGCTAGTTTCCGAATCTTTAGATATCAAAGGAATTGGCCAACGGGAATGCCATCTTCCAATTGCAAGGAGGAGAAGTCTCGGAAGGAGCCCTCGTTATACAAGTCCCCCCAGGTGTATACTCCCAGCCGTTCCCAGTATCTAATGGTTACCAGATTAACCGTGTCTTGACACAAGTCGGAGAGGAGTGGAATATCTGGGGTATATGCGTTCTGCAGGTCTAGGAGCGTCTTTGTTCTGTTCCATATCTGCCTTCCTAGGGTGGCTAAAAAGGGGGTCTTACCTGCAAGGTGCCGGGAAGCCCAAATGAGTTCTTTCAGCCGGATTGGGGCGATTGAGTGTTGCAGCAGGTCCGTTTCCGGAGTAACATTGTCAGCCAACCATTTGGCTATGAAGCTAAGCTGGGCTGCCAAATAGTACCTCTCGAAATCTGGGAGCTGGATGTCGCCCTGGCAGTATGGGAGGACTAACATGGATAATGGCAATTTGTGTCTACCTTTCCCCCATAAAACGTCTTTAAGCATCATCTCGAGTAGTCGGAAGAAGGAGGCCTTAATATAATGAAACACATTTTGGAACCCATAGAGGAATCTGGGGAGTACAATCATTTTGATGATGCAAGCCCTTCCCATCATAGAAAGGGGAAGTCGTGACCAAAACCTTATCGACTTGCGTAGAGGAGGCAATGCTGCCGCTGTGTTATTCTCATGCATGAGTTCCGGCGTGTGGTAAATGTTGACTCCTAAATAGCAGAATGTGGTGGGGTGCCAGGTCACTTCCAGTGTAGGCAGGTCATCTAGGTGTTTGTTCCTGAGGCCACCTAGGGGGAAGAGGCAGGATTTGCTTTTGCTAAATTGTATGCCCGATACTCTGTCAAAGTTATTAAGGATGTCCATCATGGTCGAGACATTCAGGTGGGGGTCCCTAATGTAGAGGAGGACATTGTCTGCATACAAAGATATTATATGGTCCGTTCCATCCAGTTGAATGTCAGCATCGAAAAATTGCTTCCTGAAATAGATGGCAATGGGCTCCAGCCCTAGTATGTAAAGCATGGGGCAGAGTGGGCAACCCTGCCGAGTGCCCCTTTGTATGTCCCATGCTGTAAAGATAAGCCGTCCAGATTTCACTCTTGCCTTTGGTTGAGTGTACAAGACCCTGACCCATCTGACACATTTTTCTCCGAAGCCAAATTCCCTGAGCACTGCCAGGAGCCATTCCCAGTAGATGGAATAAAATGCCTTGATGGCATCCAATGAAAGTAGAGCGTAGGAGCCACTGTCCAGATTGGTTTGAGGCAAGATGTGCTGGAGCCTGCGTAGATTGGCGGTGGTGTTACGGCCCGGTACAAAACCACTCTGATCAGTATGCACCAGCTCCCCTATCACCCTGGCAAGCCGCTTGGCTAGGACCGTTGTCAAAATCTTGACATCATAGTTGAGCATTGCGAGTGGACGGTAGGAGTCAAAATCTTCGGCCGGTTTGTTAGGTTTAAGCATTGGGATCACCAACGTCTCTCGCATTCTCTCAGGTAGGATCCCCAGTTCATAGGCCTCTTGAAAGACCCCATGTAAGAGTGGAGTTAACTCGGGTTTATAGGTCTTATAAAATTCGGTAGGGAGCCCATCGCTTCCCGGGGACTTACATGTGGCTAGGGACTTGATTGCCTAGGTTATGTCGTCTTTGGTAATATGAGCATCAAGGGCTTCTTTGTACGCAAGTGGTAGTTTAGGTAGTCCTATTTCCTCCAGGGTGTCTGAGATCTCACCTGGATACACCTGGGAATCGTGGGCGTACAGTTGGGCATAGAATAGTTTAAAAGAGTCGTTGATGCCCTGTTGGGTCCGGCGGAGTGTGCCATCCGCGCCTCTCAGGGATGTGGTCGGGCTTCTCGGATGCTGTTTTTTGCACAGCCAAGCTAGCAGTCTGCCGGGCTTGTCAGCCTGGGCGTGGGCCCTGTTAGTTCTGGTGGTGTAGTCAAACTTGGCTAGTCTGGCCCAAGCCTTTTTGCATTCAATTCTAAACTGTTTAAGCTCTTCTTCCACCTGCTGTGAATCTCGGGTGCCACATTCTAGCTTTTCAATTGCAGCTTCATGTTGCTCTAGTTCCTTTCGCAGGTGTTTTCTGATGCCTCCCGCCTTTGATATGATTTCCCCCTCGTGAGACCACCTTCAGGGCCTTCCATACTGTGCTTAGGTGGCTAACGCTATTCTTGTTTTCCATTACATAATTTACAAGGGACTCCCGGAGATCTTCCCTGAATGCCGGATCTTTTAGCGCTTCAATGGGCATTCTCCATGTAGGTATCGGAGGTCTGGGCCCTGCAATGCACCACTCCACTGCCAAGGGAGAGTGATCAGAGATAGTCCGGCCTAGGTATTGCGCTGTATCAATCTGAGGGAGGCTTTCCCTGCCGATGAAGATGTGGTCTATCCTGGTATGGAGTTTATGCGGGGAAGAATAGAAAGAGTAGCCCCGGTCTTCAGGATGTTGCTTGCGCCAGACGTCCACCAAATCTAAGCGGTTCAGCATGGTATTCAGTGCTGTGGTTGATGCTGGTGGCCCTCTGGGAAGAGGGGTAGACCTGTTGAGGTCTGTGTTGCAGACGCAATTAAAATCGCCCCCCCCAAACAAAAAATCCGTTCCTGTACTGTGTGACCTTGGCGTACATCAGTCCCAAATGTGGCGGTATAATGTTATTGGGGAGATACAAATTAATGATACATATTTCAGTTTGCTCGATGCTGCCCCACAATATTACATACCTCCCATCTGGGTCTAGTTCGGCTTTGTTAAGTTGAAAGGGAATTTGGGGGCTAATCCATGTAAACACCGCTCTGGCATATTTGGAGTAGGAGGATCCAAACCCCTGTACTCCCCAGTGAGTTTGAAGCGTTATGATGGACTCCTTCGTTAAATGAGTTTCCTGCAGGAGGGCCAGTCCCACTCGCTTCCTGCAAAGATATGATTTGATTCTTTTGCGGCGAAGATAGGTGCCCAGGCCCCTCACGTTCCAGGTTACAATCTTAATGCGTGTGGCCATGATAATGGGAAGTAAAACCAGAGGGTCCGCTCAAGGCCAACCCGCTTCGTCCTCCAAGTGGGTGTGCATTTCGAGCAACAGTCTTCATGGTTGATCAATACTGGTATATACTCCATTCCCTCCCGCGACTTTGGTGGCTGAACTGTTTCAGAAAGTGGAGACTTGGTAACAGGTTTAACATCCACTCGAGCTGGTGGTTTAACAACGTGGAACAACTGTAAACTGCCCCCAGCAGCCGCTTCAAGGAAGCAACGCTCGGGGGCTTCCGTGTCTCGTTGGCCTGTCCAGGCCTTGAGATGCAGATGTAGTGCCAGCGCGCCGGCACTAGTTGCAATGGGGTGGGTTGTGGCGGTGTCCATGTGTGGTCGCCTGAGCTCCCGTCCAGTGTAACCTATTCTACCTCCTCGATGGAGGAACACCTTTATAGACAATGTCTGAGTATCGTAACTGGGCGCATTTTCATTCTTGGAGATCGTGATTTCTGCGTAGATCTTTCGCCGTTGAGTCTTGGTCGTCACCTTCAGCTAGGTTATTATGTTCCAGCCACATAGTGGCTGCAGCTGGAGATTCCATGAAGACCGTTTTTCCCTTGTAAAGGATCTTGAGGCGTGAGGGATATAGGAGCATATACTTCAGATTAAGCTTGCATAGGCGGGCCTTGATTGGTATAAAGGAATACCTGGCTCGCTGTACATTGGGGGTGTAATTGGGGTACATAACTATCTGAGAGTCATTCCGCTTGATCTCGCCTCCTTCTCTGGAGAATTTAAGTATTAGTTCCCTGTCTCGAAAATTTAGAATCTTCGCGATCATTGGGCGTGGGTGGGATCCCGGCGCGTTTTTTTTGTTGCAGAGAATGATGAGCCCTTTCAACTGAAAATCCTTGTGTAAGCTTGCCGGCCCTGATTTCCTGAAGTATCAAGGACTATACGAATTCTGTTGGGTTGGTTCCCTCCATCTCCTCTGGAATTCCCAGGATTCGTATATTGTTGCGGCGGGCCCTCCCTTCCGCCTCCTCCGATCTTGCCTCCAGCCGGGCGACTTGTTTTTCAAGCGTGCATATTTTTGTTTCCAAGTTCGTGGCAGGGTCCGTGGTATCTTGCAGGTTCACCTCCACCTTGCTTACCCTTTCTGTTAGGTTGAGAGCGTCTTGACGTATGAGTTGCATATCAACTCTAAGTTCGTCTATCTTGGTCTCCATGAATGTCTGGAGTGCTGCGATAGCCAGTAACACCTGGGTGTTCTTGGGGTCATCCTTGGGCGTGGGAGGTTCCGTCTGCGTCGGGATCTCGTGTTGGAGGTGTTGCTTAGGCTTTGTTCCTGAGAAGGAGTCCATAATTGTGACCCCTTTGTTTTTATGCCGTGAGGTAGACATTTGCTCCCTGTTGCGTGGGTTATGCCAGTGGATGGGGACCCCTGTCAGTCTGGTGCAAAGTGGTCCTCAATGGTGCTTTGCGTTACCACAGTCTCCTATTCTAGGAGCAAGTTCGTCGTTTCACAATCCGACCCTAAGTCACCCAAAAGCGCAAGAGAGTGTGGTCTCAAATGCACAGTTCCATCAAAGCTTGCACGGGTGGTGCGTTTCATTGGGGCTTCCCGTCTTCTGGTTGCGTGGTTAGGCACCTGATCCCTTCCCAGCACACAGGACCCTGGACCTGTTGTCTTCCGTGGACCAGTTTCTAATTTTAAGGGTGCCAGCGGCATATCGGCCAGGTGTTCGTGTGGTGATTAGGTGGGCGCTCCTTCCAGTTATTATGGGTTCTACCAAAACTGTGTCGGGGCTCCGGCACTCGCGCACTACTGAGTGCGCTCTCAGTCAAGGAGCGGCGCCCCACTCGCACTTCTCTCGTGTCTTGCAGATCTTGGCGAAGTCTAAAGTATCAGCAGAGTGGTGCTAGCTAGGTGTGCAAGAGTCATGGAAGGAGGATGGTGTGCAGAACCTCATCTTCCGTGCTGTGTTGGTGTCCCGGCAGCTTCTAGTAACTCTGCTGCGTCTGAGGGAGTAATACGGCAGGCCGTAATACGTTAGTTCAACCGCTCCACCATCCGGAGCTCAATCGACAGGATCACGCCGTTTTTGAGCCCCACATACTGCAGGACTTCTAAGCCACCATTACAGGGGGCAGTGGCTCCGTCCACGGCCTCGTGATATCCGCAGCCTGGGAGGTCAGGTCCCTGTGTGGGCCGCGGGCTGACGATCACTGGTGCGCCCCAGGCCTTTGGCGTTCACGCAGACTCCTCTTCCGCCCGAAGCCGCACCCCCGATCAGGTCGCTCTCGCAGTGGGCCTCTGCAGCCCGCTCGGAACCACCGCGAGCAGAACCTCACCCCACGTGCTGCGGTGGTGTGCCGGTAGCCTCTGGTTCTTATGTTTCGCCGGGGGGAGACTGTGCTATGGCAATCCTTAGCTCTTAGGTAGAGCTGCTCCCTCCGCCAATATGCGTTCAATCCGATCGGGTTGCTGCGGACCCAGCGCGATGTGGAACCTCTGTGCCTCTGCTACAGAGGTCCGTTGTGCCACCTGCAGTCACGCAGTATCAGCGGTCCCCAGAACCAGGCACAGCGTGAACCTCGGGCGTTAGTACTCTGGTGCGCCACAGGCTATCAGCTTGCAAGCCGGCTCCTCCCCCACCAGCGGCTCCAGCTCCGAGCAGGCCGCTTGCATGGTAGGCCCCCGGGGACTCGTTCTTCGCCTCGTTCTGGGCGGTGCGGGCTCCGGTTTTCACAAATATTTCGATCCTAGGCAGGTGTAACAGGATCAATGAAAGGCATCATGATGGGAGCTCAGCTCTGCTGCTGCTTCACTCCATGAGCTCCGGCCACGCCCCCCTGCTGCTGAGAGTTGTATAGAAAATAAGACTGTAGCGTGTTGGCTCCAAGAACAAAAACCAAACCAGGACTTTATTTTTAATGTGTTAAAGGTTTTGCATGTTTCCCTCACATATACAAGTTAACATTTCAAAGAGAAAACAGCCATTTGTGCCACCTGTGGCCTGCAGGAGACAAAGAATGAATGAGAAAGAACATGACGTAAAAATAAAAACCCTGGTAAAGAAAGCCATCTGCGCTAGAGAAAACTACTAGTGCCAATGTAAGAAAAAAGAAAGAAATATGAAATGGAACTTGTTGAATGTCTCTCAGTTGCTATAAATAAAGCCAAGACATACAATGAAATTTGGGAGACATGATGCATGACTGAGTTAATGATCCCTGGTGGGACAATCTGATCCTTCATGGAAGTGGAAGGCCCAATCTTGGCTCATGCAGCATCTCCTATGCCACAGAAAAAGTGAAGCTGAAACCATAAACAGTCAGATTAATCCTAATGTGACCCAATGCCAACCGCGGTTTGCGGGGCCAGCAAGAAAATAAAAGGAGCAAAGAAAAAAAGGACATCAAAGTAAAAGAAAAAACAGCTCGATGCCAAACATTGTTTTGTGGGTGTCTCGGAGCAAACAAGTATTTCAAGTAAGGAAACAGAAAGGAGTGAAAACCACTGGATGCCGTAAGGCACTCGTGGCCTGCGGGTCCTTCCAATTTGAAGCAAACTAGTGTTCCATTTTGTTTCAGTCATTTCGCCCTTTGGGATATCTCCTTATAGATCCTCCCACATGAGAGCCTGTGAAAAACTGTATCAAAGTCATTCACGTTCAGCGTGTGTCGTTCTTCAAAAGAAACCTTAAATTAGTTCAACATCTCCCAATCAGGGAGACCTTCCTCAATGTCCTCCCTCATGAGGGCAATTGGGGCTACCCTCTCATAAGAGCCACCCATGACAGAGCCGGTGTAAAAATAAGTGTTCACCAAGTATTAAGCAACTTGGATACACACCGACACCACTAAGCGTAAAAACGTATATTCTCCATATTGGGGCATGTAGGAAGAAATAGCCTGATCCTGCCTTCTTGCCACTTTTTATACCTCAAGACCTTAGTTAGTGCGTCTCCAAGCTTTACACTGTACCCTCCTGCAAAAAATTCATTCACCTACTAGATGTAATAAAGACAAACACCCCTTTCTCACAGTCATTGATTCTATCTCATCAATTTCCTCAGCAAGAAACGGACAACTCAATTAGGCCGTTTGTTATGCATGAATACTCTTACAATAAACGTTTATCATTAGACACATATGTAAGAACACATTTTACTTCAGCAAGACATTTCAAATGTATGCATTTTTCTTTTTTTAACCTCAAAGTTACCAAAACAACATGAAATCATTTAGGTTCCAGTGCACAGATGTTACTTATCATTGGATTGGTCGTCTAATTACGCCGCCCTCTGCGTGAAATGGTAATCCCCCACTCAAAATGTTGAACTCGGCAACTCCATTAGTTTTCTGTACCTTAAAGATTAAGGGTGTGTTGCCTTTCGTGTACAGTCTGACACTCTGCCAATTACCCTGCAGAAGGTCCCTGCCTATTTGCCTGTTTAGTTATACTCACCATCCAAATGAGTACACTGTGCCTCATTACAAGTCTGCCGGTCCGTAAATAAGGGTGCCAGTAGCAACATACCGGCACCCTTTCCAGGCTGGCAGACTACAACTGTGCCTGCTCGCGCCATTGCGCCCGGCAGACCTGACCCGCTGGGCACAATGGCCCCCATAGGCACAGTTGTCACAGAAGCACCAGCACCATTATTAATGGTGCCGGTGCTGCTGAGTCCCCCTTGCAATGGAGTCCTATGCCACTCTATGGGAATGGGGACTAACATTTTCTACCGCCTGATATCCCGGGCCGCACCTGGATCTTAGACAGCGGAAAAAGTGTTAGAGTCCGGCGGCAAACCGTCGGTAGCACCAGTGGGTTACCGCCGGACTTGTAATGAGGCCCACTGTCTCTCAGAAAGCCGTCTCTCCCTTGGCCATCAATCTCCCTTCCTGCAGTTAGGTAAGTCTCAGTCTGTCTCTGCCATAGCACTGCCAGGGTCGAACCACATCCTTCTAAGAATTCCCTCAGTAACTCCTACTCTCAGGTACACCGATCGGTAGCCCAGCAAACGATCCTCGTCAAAGTTCCAGCCACGCAATGCAGCCCTCTCACTCCAGGACCCCCCTTTTCTCTCCCTCTATTTCAAACCCTCATTCAACACCTCCTCCTCTATATTCTTCTGTACCTTTTCTTTAATATTTTCGCGCCTTTTTTTTTTGTGATGTCACCTTTGGCCTTATCACGTGCCAGAACCTTCCAGCACCCATCTCGCCCATTTGCGACCTTTGAGCAGAATTCCGCTTTGCAGAATTTCCTATCAATGATACATTTCTCACTTCCTCCTTCCTTCCCTTTCCTGCTTTGTACGAACAAAGTGTGTTCTATTTTCAAGGCCCATCGCGCTGTTACATTGCTCTTTACACCATGAATCTTTCCTTCAGGTTCAGCTGCTTTATTTACTGAATCTGCCAATGTTCATGCACCTGCCGCCACACCACTATTTTCATGGCCCAAGCAAATCTAACCCACTCAATTTGCCACCCTATTCTAAGTATTGGTGTCAAATGTTGAACTACACACTGAAAACACTGTACAGGACATGAATTCCCTAACATTTCCCCACTTTTCTGCAGAGGACACTGATCAAAATATGGAGACTTTGCAGAACCGCTGACCACCAAGGCAGGAAATCATGCACCACATTCACCCACATTCTCTTCTTTTCCATTACTGTCAACTCAGTTGAATAGTTATGTAACTTTATCGTAAGCGCCACTAACCATATTATGATGGCAACCATAGAAACACCTACAATTATCAATCTTGTCTCTGTCCACCACAATGTCTCCCATGCCTGTGCATCTCCGTCTGTGAAAGTCAGGTCACATAGTGTGATATTATCCTTCTTTATATTCAACTTAATCGTGTGTACTTCCTTATGTTTCAGAAGATACTCTATATTAGGATCCATAGGAAAGAAACAATGTCAGACCTCCAACTGTTACCACAGTATCCTTAGGTACTGTTATAAAGAACACATTGGGCCTCATTACGAGCATCATGCTAGCCGTTCCTGTGCGAATGCAATGTGTGTATCAAATGCTTCCTCCACTCTTCCACATTTGTGGATGCATTTACCAAGACTTGCTTGTTGGTCCTGTACAATAAATGTTGGGGAAGTACCATCTTCCTGCTTGTGATTTTCTCGTGTGAGCTGAGATGTCGATTTTTTTTTTTTTCAAAATCTTTTTTTCATACTTTTCCAACCAACATCAAAGCATAAAACAAACTTTCCCACTCCCCTTCCCGTTGTTGTCAGAGAGTCCACATCTTTTGTCCAATCAAAGGTGTCCAAGAATTCACAAAATGTCCAAAAGTCTGATTTTGTGGGGACACCACTGCAGCATGTAGTCGCTTTGTAAGTACACAAAACCATACCTCAGTCCTGTTTAAAAGCATCATGATCCACTTGTAGTTTGTACGTGACCCATTCCATTGCCACCACCCCCCAAACCTTCGGAAGCCACTCCTGACCCGTTGGGCACCGTTTCTGTTTCCATCGGTGAGCTATTGCCAACCAAGCTGCTATCAACAGGGTCATAATGCACCGTTTCTTGGATTTAGTAAACACCTTTGACCAAGGGTCCCACATAGCGCACATCCACTCCCTCTTTTCCATTCTTTCCACACCTTGAAACATCCCCTGCATCTGCCTTTTCACCTCTTCCCAAAAGGGTTGCAAAACCGGGCATTCCCACCAAATGTGCTCACAGTCCCCTGCAGTCCTACAATCCCCTCCAGCAGTTCCCTGATACCGATGGGTACTTAGCGTGCAGCTTGGTCGGTGTGTAGTGTCATTGAAATAAGACTTGAATCCACATTTCCCTCATCTGAATGGAGCGTGTTATCTTAGGGATGACTCCCCATAGGTGCCCCTAGTGCCCTTCTGGAATAGTTTCTCCAAGTGTTTTCCCCCATTTTTTCATATAGCCGGCTAAAATCCTAGAAAAGGTGGTCACAGGTCAGCTGCAGGCATTTGTAGAACGTGAGCTGCTACTAGATACGTTCCAATCAGGTTTTAGACCAATATTTGGAACTGAGACTGTTCTTTTGTTGGTACAGGATGACCTTTTAAGGGCTGCGGACCTAGGGGAACCTTCGCTTTTGGTAATGTTAGATCTGTCCGCGTCATTTGACACAGTGAATCATCACATCCTCCTAGAGCAACTGCAAGAAGCAGGAAGAGTTTCTGATCATGCAATAGGCTGGTTCAGATCATTCTTGACAACCCGTCCTCAACAGGTGAGACTGGGTGAGTTACTCTCCGGCTCCATCAGGTTGAACTGTGAAATCCTGCAGGGATCACCCCTCTCACCTTTGCTTTTTAATTTGTATATTCGGCCTCTTTTGAAGATCTTGAGATGCCACGGGATGAATTTTCATTCCTTCGCGGACGATACCCAGATCTTCATTAGAATTGTCAACTTTGTTGAAGCATTTAGTAGATTGGGGCAGTGTCTGAATGAGGTAAGTGAGTGGATGTCCAAAAATCAACTACAACTAAATGCAGCCAAGACTGAACACATTTTGTTTGGACCAAGACATGTTTTAACCGCAGCCAAGAAACTACCCATTCCAACACTCCTAGGAAAGAGTTTATAATTGGTATCCAGGGTAGAGAACTTGGGTTGTGTTTGGCAAGAAGATCTTGGCAGCGAAGGTCAGGTTGAAGCAAAGGTTCAGGCGGTGCAGTATGTTCTGAGATTCCTACACCAGGCACTCCCCTATATCCCTAATGAAGATCATGCGTCCGTCGTTGGTGCTTTGACCAGCGCTCATTTGGATTATTGTAATAGTCAATTGCTTGGCATTCCATCTAAACAAAACCAAAGACTTCCAAAGGCACAAACTGCGACAGTCAGGATGATCTTCAAGTTGGGCAGAACTGCTCGTGTATCATCGTTTCACCGTGAATTGCACTGGTTGTCGATAGAAGATCGCATTAGATTCAAGGTAGCCTGCCTTATCTTCAAATGCGTACTTCAAATGGTACTGCCCCTCTATATTTGAGGCACTTGATTCATCCATACCAGCCTGAAAGACATTTGCTCTCCAGCGACTGTCATCTTCTATCTATACCCCACTCAGTGTACAAATCGAAGGGAGACAGAAGATTCTCTGTTTTTGGTCCAAAATGGTGGAATTCTTTACCACTAGAAGTGAGGATCCTCGGATCACTCTATCAGTTCCGTAGGGCACTGAAAACATTTTTGTTCATATAGGGCTTTGCTTATCGTCACTGGTGGTCCGTTATATAGGCCTAGCTGAATTTTGTATGAATCATGTTTCCATTTGTGCCGCTATACGGTTTGGTCCATTCTGTGCGCATTATAAATCCACAAATACAAATACAAAAATAGTTCTATTGTATTTTCGCTTCCTGATCATTAAGATATCTGTAAAGAGTGGACACCAAATTCCTAGATCCTGTATGGGTCGTAACATATTCCTCGAAAGGGGTCAGCTGTCTTGTGGCGGCCGCTCTAATTAGTGGGTCAGTCAACCACTGTTTCAATTGGTTATACTGAAACCTATCCTTTTCCCCTATCCCTAAATCCTGAATGCAGGCTTCATATGTACCAAGTGTCTGACCTTGGTACATATCCTGTATTTTCTGGCATCCGAATGCTCTCCACTTCTTGAAAGGGAGAAGGATTAATTGCGATAGCGGAATCCCACACCTCCACTCCCATATCCATTATTTCACTGTTTCCGGAGATTAGGATGTCTGTGTTTTTTTTTTAGCCACAAGAGCCACGATAAGGATGAACTCACCACTTCCCTATCCTGCCTGGCCCAAATTTTCCGTTTGCTCTCCGCGAACCACTCTCGCACCACCCTCAGCTGGGCTGCCTCAAAATATCTTTGAAAATGCGGAAATCCCAACCTTCCTCGATTCCTCGGTACTGTCAAGGTGGACATCACCACCATTGGTGGTTTATTACGCCATATAAAGGTTGTCATTGTTTTCATGAGCGAGCAAAAATAGACCTTTGGAACTCTAAACAGGCAAAGCCTGAAAATCAGCTGGGCTGCCTCAAAATATGTGTGAAAATGCAGAAATCCCAACCTTCCTCGATTCCTCGGTACTGTCAAGGTGGACATCACCACCCTTGGTGGTTTATTACGCCATATAAAGGTTGTCATCGTTTTCATGAGCGAGCAAAAATAGACCTTTGGAACTCTAAACAGGCAACGGCTGAAAATAATATAATAATCTCGGGAGCACTACCATCTTTATTGTGGTGCATCTTCCCAGCCAGGATATATTTAGTGGGTTCCATTTCATAAGGTCAGTTTTAATCTTGGCCAGTAGCTGAGGGTAATTCTCGCTGTATGCCTACCCCAACGTCTTGGTGAGGGTAATTCCCAAATATTAAATTCCCATATCCGCTAACTTCTTTTGTTTTTGGGTTCTCAACTTTGTCATTATAACTGGGTTAACCGACCAGTTCAGCATTTCTGACTCTTGTCTATTTATTTGTAACCTCGCGACTGACCCAAACCCCTCCAGTTCCTTCAACAATGCCGGCAATGAGATTTCCGGGTGTGATAGTGTTACCAGCATGTCATCAGCAAATGCTATTATCTTGTGTTATTCTCCTGCCATGACTATCCCTTTTACTTGATCAGTTCCCTGAACCTTGGCCAGCAAGGGTACTAAATATATAGCATATAACAATGGAGATAGTGGACTACCTTGTTTTGTGCCCTGCCCAAGATTCCCCTTATTTGAAAGAAACCCGTTAACCACCAACCAAATTGTGGGGGAGATATAATTTGCCCTAACCATCTGAATATATTCCTTACCGAACCCCATAGCCTCCATCGTGCTAAACAAAAAAGACCATTCCACTCTATCAAACGCCTCTTCAGTGTCTAATGACACCAGTAGCGCTGAATTTTTAGTCTTCGAAATTTTGTTGGGAGTCTCCATTTCCACAGTCCCCCCCGGGAGTGCCCCAATGTAATCGACATTGACACTGGAGTGTGGTCCGACATTGATATTGAGCCCACCTCAACTTTGTTTACTTTTCCCATCAAACCTATAGAGGTCCACACATTGTCTATCCTGGAGAGAGACCAATAAACATGTGAATAGTAAGTGAAGCCCTGTGCCTGACCCTCTATAGCACGCAATACCTCATGAAGGGCCATCATGGACATTTATTTCTTAAGAGCCTTGGACGGTGTCATGGTATGTTGTGTAGGTCTGGTGCTCCTGTCTAGTATACACTCCCATACATTAAAAAACACTATTTTAAGGACCTTCCCCACCATTGTGATCCCTGTGTCTCCCCTCTACCGCTTGATCGTAAAGCTCCCATTCTCCCTCTCTGACCCCACCCCCTAACCCGTCCCTTCCCCTCACCCCCTCAACCAACTTGTAACTCCCTCAACTTTAACCCCCACCATCCCCAGCCCTGAGGAAGGCACAGGTTCCTAGTATTGCTTGGACGTATTGTCCACTGCGCCTGGCCCTCAATATTACCAAGAGGAACATTGTGGGGGCTACTAAACCCCACTTAGGATTCCAAATTCCACCTCTCCTCCTGAGCCTACCGGGCCGCTTACATCATAGTAGGGTGTTTAAGTCTTACCCCATCTTAAGGGGTACTCATGCTGGCTGCATTCATCTTTCGAGGGTCCTCCCTACTATAAAGCTCAGCCATTTAGGCCTGCCCCTGCTTTCAAGACTTGCTTCCCCCTTTGCCTTTTGTCAAAACCGTTTTTCACTCCCACAGCTTCTTAAACCCTCTTTCTCTTCTCGGTTGTTCTCCTCGAAGGTCTCCACCTTCTTCTGTATGTTCAGAATCTGTTCCCCTTCCTCGCATGTCATAATTATGTGTTGACGACCTTCCCATGAGAAAAGTAGGCAAAGGGGAATGTCCATTTATATCGAATCTGTTTCTGCGCCAAAAATTTCACCACCGGGCCTATCAGTCTCCATTTTTGAAGAGTTGTTTTTGCCAGGTCTTGTTATAGCTGGACTTCGTCTCCATTAATTCGCACTTGACCTTCTGTCCTTGCCATCTTCAAAATCTGTTCTTTCTGGCCATACAATGTTACTGCCACCATGAGATCCCTGGGTCGTGATCCCGGTTCCACTACCCACTCGATGTATGCGGTGCAGCGGAACCGGTTTGTCAGAACTATTTGCCAAAATATCTGCAAAGAGCTGCTGGACCGTTCCCTTCAAATATTTGTCCTCCACCATCTCTGCAAGATTCTTTATCCTAATATCCGTTATTCGTGATCGGTTCTCTAGGTCCTCACACTGTATCTCTAAACTATGTGATAGACGAGAGAGGTGTTCCAGGGCTTCATAATTTTTCTGTGTTTTCCTCTTCCATATTTTGGACAACCTTTTCCAGAGTGTCCGTCCTCTCTTCTAGCTTGGCCACGTCAATTTTCAACTCCTGCACCAACTGCTTCATTTCCTCTGTCAAAGTCTCAAACTGCCTTTGAAAGGAGACCATAAACTGATCCTGGAATTCCTTGAACCAGTTCTGCATATCCTCTTTAAGTAGTGCCATTGCCCCGTCTTCCCTGATGCCCGGCATCGCTGGACTTTGAGCCGTGCCCACTCTTCTAGACGGCAAAGATGCCTCTGAACCCAACAACTGTTTAATGCTCGCCTCTTGCCTCTTCTGGGGGTATTCTGTGCTGCCACGCTACCTTCCCCCTTGTTTTGGACATAGGGACGCTACTGAGCCCCCCTTGATTGCTGCGAGTGTCCAAAGTCTCACACTTGTTCTTTATTAGTGCTGGGGGCCCTTTATGTAGTCCCGCCTGTCTTTTCCAGACCAGCCTCCTTAGTGCATTGTTCTCGGTGGTTCCTAAACAATATCTCCACTCTACCCCCCTTAGACCTTAGGCTCAGTGAGAAACCTTCAATTCACATGGTATTAATAGGATCTGGAGGGGGTGGACCAACTCCTCTGGCTTTTCATGGGCTTTGACCCCTATGGCAGATCCTGTTCCCATGGTGTCTCTTGAGAGCTTCTGGACTCCCTCTGCTTCCCTCCTGATCGAGACATCACTGAACCTTTGTTCTGTCCTGGGGACTTCTGCTGCTCCTCCCCTTCCTCTCTCTGTGTCTCCCTGACTCACCAGGGGCTGCTTCCCTAGACTGGCTTCTCACTGGATCCTTCACAGGTTAATTCTTGGAGGCTGGATCTGCTCCGATCCTACGTACACCATCCTGGAAGCCAGGCGCGGATTTCCCTTTCTGTTTTGGGTGCCAGCACGCTTTTCCTCCTCAGTGCTGTTCTTCTCCCCTGCCGGAATCCACTCTTCTCCTCGCTTCAACTGCCCCTCTTTCCGCTTCAAGCGTCAGAGCTCCATCTTCCAGCATTGCAAGGCTGAGCTGTACCTCATTACGCCGACCAAATAAAATCGCCTGCCAGCGCTCTCCTTCCTCACACGGGGCCTTGCTGACTCCTGGTCTCAACCCGTCTACTGCAGCAATCGAATTATGCTTATTCATCAGCCACGTTGCTCACATTTTGCTTCTTTATCGTCCTGGCAGGAATGGAGACACTCACAAATGTCCTCCTCTCCTGGCCGCCATTTTGGAATCCATCGAGATTTGTAAGTTTTGATGGTGTTTAATACTGCCGACGAATGCTCAAACTGCATTGCAATCCCTGACTGGGCTTGTGCTTTGGCCCTTAGAGCCATGTCAAAGCCCTGGGTCAGCTCACTTTCCAGGTCGATTACATAAAGAAGGCTGTTTTTTCAAAATGGAACTTCTTTACAGGTTAACTCAGAACATATACTGGGTTTGAGATCCAGTATCTGCTAACCGCTGTTCCCTGAAACAATCCTGCTCTGGTCTCTGGCGTTTTTAAATTAACGTGCATTCTTCTGTAAAATGGAAGCAGTGTTGACATTGTAGCCGGCCGTCTCGTCTTCTAATGAGCGTCACAACGACTTGTACCTAGGAAGTTGCATTTCATACATAGTGGCTGCCACTCACCCACTTCATAATCACCCCATGCTTTACACACTCAAGTTAGCTTCCCTCTATGCTCTTTGAAGCTTCAGCTTTCAAGAAAGCTGTCACGTGGAGAAAAAAAACTCCCGGCGGCCTTTTGCGTTTTTCTAACAAATACCAAGCTGCCATTTAGTTTTGATAATACCTGATGTTTCATTGGATTTTTCTAATGTGCTGTCAGAACTTGTTTAACAGTACCACATGGTTTTACTACACACGTATTCCCTTCACGTTGTATGCCAAAAGACACCAGGAAGCGCTGAAGACAGTGGGCCTCATTACGAGTCGTGCAGTAAAAATCTCAAATTACCAACATGTCGGTGCAACTGTGTCCGTGTGCCACTGCTGCCGGAATCAAAGGTTGATTCCTAGTCAGCGTGCATGCGCATAACGGCATGCCGGTAACGGCTGCACCGGCATGCCGGTAAGGCCCTCCAAACCCCTGATAGCAGCATCATCCATGCCGCAGACACTGGCACCGGCATCCTAGATGCCGTACCGAACGGTACTGTTCATACCAGTACCGTTCAAACTGGTACCGTTCATACCGTCACCGGAAGTGCCGGAATCAGAAGCAATGTCATCGCGCCGGAACGGGAAATGTTCTGGCGGCCATCTTAAAAAATACAATTCATTGCAATCCCTTGCCTACAGGACTGGAATTGGAAACTGTGAAGCCTGCCTGCTAGAGAATGACTCTGTCCACCCTGCAAAGGCACACCTCGTCAGCGCAAACCACACTTTAGCGAAGACGAGCTAAACATGCTTGCAGACATCCTGGTCCAGCATGCAGATGTGGTGTTCTGCTTAGACCTACTCCGTGCCGCACGAATGCAGAAGAAACACAACAGGGAGGAGGTCACCCAGAAGGTGTCTGTAGTGTGGACAACCCCACGCAGTGTAAAAGACTGTCGTAAAAGGTGGGACGATCTGCGGATGCGTGTCCGCAACATTCTGTCAGCCAACCGTAGCCATGCCCAGGCAACAGGTGGCGGACCATCCTCTCCCATCTTGCTGGCACGGTTGGAGGAAACGTGCAACTCTGTGATTGACATGGAGGCCATCAAAGGAGTCGGGCATGCTGAGACGGGAGTCCCATCATCGGCTGATGACGGTGAGTGACCGTTAGCATAATACAAACGTGAACACACACACAACACCCCAAATACAATGGTGGAGTCCAAGTAGCAAGTACATGACAACAAATAGATGGCCCATCACCTCCCACCTAAAGTCTGCCCTAACAGAAATGCCACATCCCTGTCAAGGAAACACACAACCAACCCCACTGACACAAACCACGTAAGTCCCCAATTGTAAACACAAGCACCATCTGCATGCAGACACACACATATGCCTCACCGTAGAGATGCAGGCCTCACCACTGTGACATCTCATTGCATGGTGCACACATCTCCACTAAAGAGTGCACACCTGAGCCCCAACCACACAGCACATGGCACGCAGACCCTGAGGCATGTCTACCGTACTCAATCCACGACACACCTGTAGGCCACCCAACAGACAGCATGGAGAACAAGGCTGTGCCAGAAGGATGCACAGACACTGCACCCCACCCCCAACTCATGTATGCACCATGGCCCCCCTCCAACATGCACACAACAATGCACAGGACTCAAAATGTACAGACATCAATGTATGTAGGATGTACCTTCACCCATGACTCATGCCCTGCCGCTCCATCCCCCACAGGCACAGGATCAGACAGCGATGCTGGACACACCTCAAAATCCAAGCCAACACCAGCATGCAGGAGTAGAGGGGATGATGACGGCACCAGGCCGTCCACGTGAAGGGCTGGCCCGAGGTGAACCACCATCCCTAAGCCACAGCAGCCCGACAAACAGGGCCCACAGGCTGGGGAACCTGAGGAGCAGCAAGCTCCGACACCTGGTAATGTGCCCCAGCCAGGAAACATTGGTGCCATCATGGCACACATGCCAAAAGGCACACCGGCCCCAAAGGCCACGGCCAAGAAAACCCCTGCCCCACTGCAGACACCAAAGTTTGTGCTGCACCACTGATTGGGCTCTGCTCACTGAGAAAACATTCAAGTGTGATGTGCATGGTTGAGAAGGGCCGCAAACTCGACCGGACTCCACATGCGGTATGCAGACACCACATGTGGACGAGGAGGGTTGACCAGCGGGCAGCGATGTAGAGGGGCCACAGTCTGCGGCCACAAGTGACCTAGGCGAGGCGTCTCAATCCGCCCTACATAGCGCAGAGGAGGACGGGCAACAGGACGAGGCCGACACAGCAGGCCAATGAATGTCCGAGGACATTGAGGCAACACCATCCCTGCCGTCCACACCACAGCACTCCCTGGGACATGGGTCTGGTGGTCGCAGCTCTGGGGAGGAGATGCATGGGGAAGTATTCAGCGCTCAAAGGAGTCCCACTTAACCTCCCGTGCAACCACCAGCTGGACCTAGAAGGCCGCATGAGACGCATGGAGGAGCGCCAGCAGGCCATGAACGATATGGTGAGACAATACCTGGCAGATGGGGAAGCCGCACGCCGGGCCCATCATGACAAATCCCAGGTATTCACCTGTGCTGTGTACCACATGGCCAGGCGGGTGCGCGAAGGCATGGAATCTGTAACGCAGGCACTCACACAGTTGGCCGCCACCATGGCCCAACAGCATGCTGCACTGGCCGAGCCACAACCCCCACCATTGGCGAGCACAACCCCGGCAAGCTCGACCCAGACGAGCCCGGTGCGTATGTCGCTACGCAGCATGCGCTGGCCAGAGGAACAACACCCTCCATTCAAAAGGGGCCGTCAGTAGCCGGACATACATTCAGGAGGGAGTCTGGTTGGACCTGGATTGGGTGCAGGGGCGTGGGTGTGTGGGGGAGTTGAGAGATGGGGGTGGTTGGCGGTGGGTGTGGGTGTGTGGGGTAGTTGAGGGATGGGGGTGGTGGGTAGGAGGCATGGGTGTGTGGGGGAGTTGACGGATGGGGGTGGCAGGTGGGTGGCGTGGGTGTGTGGGGGAGTTGAGGGATGGGGTGGTGGGTGGGGGGCACTTTGAAGGACAACAAAGGGGTTTGGTTCACATTTATACCTGTTTTTTGTACATAGTTCACATTTCCAAAATACAACTGGTGTGCATATGAAGAAGGGAGGGATTGGTGGCTGCCTGCGGGGTACCGCTGCCTGCACTGGTGGTATGTGCTGGCCCAGTCTCACCCTCCTTCTTCTCCTGCACCTCCTCTGCATCCCGTGGTTTAGTGCCTGCTGGAGTAGTAGCAGTGCAGGCATGTCCTCCAGCCCCTGTATGGCAACAGCTAGTGGTACCATTTTGGACTTGGAAGGGTTGTGGTGTGTGGGCGTGCTCCTTTTGTGATGTGCCTGACTCCATTGCCTCCACCTGTGCTGATTGTGTGCACCTGTGGCAGTTTGGAACACAGCAGATTGCTATTAAGGCCTGTCCCGCGATGCCGGTATTGCCGGCATCATGGTGACCGTTCTTACCTGCATTTGGATGCCAATAGGTGCATGTCCGTGCAGCTCGATATGATCGCTTCCTTTTGGCATGCCTTTGTTACTGGCGCGGCTGTCGCGTGCCCGCGTCCATACTGGGTAGGCACTACCCAGTCACTGCGGGTCCCTGTGGTTGCCGGTAGCACCGCCATTGCGGGTCGTAATGCACCAGTCCGGTATGCGATGCCGGTATTCACTTACCGATATCATTATTACCGGGACGCCTACCTTGTAAATAGGCCCAGTGTGTAATGTGTGCGGGGCCTCATTATGGGTCTGGCGGCACCTGCGAATGGGCAGCGGACCCGGTAATTGCCCATTTGCGGATGCGGAAATAAGGGACTCCTCATCCCCATTCGACCCCATAGGGCTGAATGGGAATGGGGAAGGTGGTAGCACCAGTACCTTTAATAACGGTACCAGTGCTACAGTCCTGTTCTGTTCGCGGGTGCTGGAAAGGCCACCAGGTCAGACCTGGTGGCTGCAAGAGCACCCGCAAGCAGAACTCGTAGTATGGCGGTACGGTAGCAACGGTGCCGGTAGCGCTACCGGCAACATTGTTGCCTTACCGCCATACTTGTAATGAGGTAGTTCACTTCACACCGGCATCCTGCTGGCTTATCAAATGATGCTGCCGATCTTTGCTCCACCAAGTGTGCAATTAGTGCTTGATTAAAAACGTTACCACACACTTGGATTCTTGCATGTTTTCCAGGACACAGTTGAAAGATGTGTGCCAAACCTAGAAACAATAACGTGCGCCATGCATCTATTGTAAGTGTGGTGTGCTGCTTCTTGTAAGCCTTGGGTTCATGTGATTAAAGTATGCAGTGTGGGTATCGAACTCAATGCAAAGTCTGATTTTGGATGTGTGAGCAGCCAGTTGTTGGTGTGCAAATTGCATGAATATTCCCATGGAATGATATGTTTGAATGCAAACATGTATTTCGAAGGGATTGTGTCCTCTGACGTATTCCTTATCTTTGATAATTTCGTCTCCAGCTTGCTGGCCTCGGAAATGTTTTCTCTGTAGAGGGCGCTGCACGTCGACGTCCGCCGAGTCGATGTCCCTCGACAGCCACCGTATCGGCGCTGACGTCACCATGCCCATAAATAGCCACACGCGGCGTCCGTTGCTCAGTTCCGTTTCTCTGCACTTCGTGGGGCCTCGGAATATCGTTGCTCAGTTCAGTCAGATAAACCTTCTACATTTACTCGAATATACCAACTGTCGATAACGGATCCACACAGGATCTGCTTGTGGTGCTTGGGAGCCGAGCACCATTGTTCGGAGTGTGAGGACTGCATGTCCATGACGGCGAAAGCCTTGAAGGAGCGCAAGGGGAAGCTCGAGAGAGGTAAGTCAGTCAAAACCTCCTCGAAAGTTTCTTCAGCTGAGTCGAGGCATTCGTCTCCTTGCCGTCGAAAACATTCCCATTCTAGATCTCGAAGTAGCTCCCACCATTCGTGGAGATCAAGACACTCAAAGAAGAGACGTCGAAGATCCCCTTCCTCATCATCTTCTGTTTACCCAGAAAGGGTTTCCTGCCCCACAAAACACAGCTCTCAGGCTGAGTGGGAGGAATTCAGGAAGAAAATGCTAAGCGTCTTAGAGAAAGCGGCCTCGACCCCCTCGAAGACAGCTGAGGGTGATACCCCAGGTGAAAAACCCAAAAAATCAAAACGCCGCGAGTCGCTGCACCCGGCGAAAGATTCCATCCGAGAGTGCCATGGGCCATCTGGTAAGAAGCACCGTCTTCGACGCCGTCGTCGAAGATCCCTTCGACGCATGGATCGGCGCCATCGACGCCGTTGTCGAAGGGTTCTTCGACGCATCGGTCGATCGACTCGACGCCATCGTCGACGCCGACATCGATGCTGATGAAAGTGAAAACCACGGCTACTTCACAGCCAACGGTGATACCAAGAGCCTCCGACACGACGCCGAGACCGTCGTTGACATCCTCGAGGAGGATCTCGATGCTCTCGAGTTCTTCGAGGCCTCTTCCAGTTTTCTCGACACCGCTCTCGGCGCCTTCGAAGCCTGTCACATCGGCGTCGACGACATTGATGTTTTCTCGCCCAATAATGACGAGTTTGGCTCCTTCTGCCTTAGAAATGGGTTTTACACCATTTTCGAGATCAGAGTACCCCAGATTATCTTCAATTTATGAAGAAGGGGAGGATTCTGACCAGGAAACCTTCGGGTTGCAGAGGACCACACTACCTGTTTCAGAGAATTTCACCTCTGAGGAAAGAAGGTTGAAAGACCTACAGGAGTCATTACATGAGGCAAGTGGGCTGGACACTTCCCCAGAAGTGGAATTTGTTAAACCAGACCCAGGGGAACATGCCGAAACACCCTATAGAACCTTGATGGCAAGGATTATTGAATTTATGGGTTGGTCTGTGCCTTCACCTGTTTTTCAACAGGATGACCTGACAGACATATTAGACAAAGGTCCACAGGAGAATCCTGTGGTCCCCTTCCATGCAGCCTTACAAAGAAAGATTTCATCTAATTGGGAAACTCCTAAAGTTATCCCTGCAGTCAATAAAAGATTGTCAGCCAAGTATAGGGTAGCTGCGGCTGACCCTGAATACTTATCAAAACACCCGACTCCAGAGAGCCTGGTGGTCCAAGCGGCAACTTCATCAAGCAGCAGGTCCGCTTACCCTACTGTCCCACAGGATAGAGATGACAAGAGGTACGATTCTATGGCAAAAAAAGTATTTTCTGCTTGTAGTATGGCGTTGAGGTCCATCAACGCCACCTGTACGCGCGCCAGGTTCAGTCACACACTGTGGGAGTGTGCTTGATCAGCGGCTGACTGCATACCCGAAGGAGAGGAAACGGAAGCCTTCCTTAACATTATTAAAGATGGCAAAGATGCCATGTGCGAGTCACTTCAAACTGGCATCGATTCCGCTGACAGTATCAGCAGGGCCATGGCGGCAAGTACGACAATCCGCAGGCATGGGTGGTTGCGAAAGTCTGGCTTTGCTCCAGATGTACAGGCCAGACTTTTGAATATGCCCTTTGACGGCTCTTCTTTATTCGGTAAAAAGGCTGATGACAGTATGGAATAGTTGCAGACATCTAAAGCAGCGGCAAAATCATTAGGAGCTGCATTCCGCCAAACTCCTTTTTGCCCCTCAGGAACCTCTGGAAGAGGAAAGTCCTTTCGCTATTATTCCGCATTCGGGAAAGGCAGAGGACAGCCGGCTCAAAGAGGCCAAAGGAGATCCACCCGAGGTGGACCGGTCAAAAGTACTAAAGCCGCAGCAGCAGCAGCAGGTGCCTCTTTACAGTCGGCATCTGCATCAGCCGCCCCCAAACCACTCTGAGGTCTTTCCACACAAAACACCTGTAGGGGGCAGGTTAACTCACCATCTGACGGAATGGCAGGCTATAACGTCAGATGCTTGGGCATTGGAGACAGTTGCCCAGGGTTACTGCCTACCCTTTCTACACATCCCTCAGAGTCATCCACCGGGGCACAGTTCTCTAAAAGTTCCAGATCTGCTCCTCTTGCAGGAAATTATAGATCTGCTAGAGAAAGGTGCCATAGAACCGGTACCTGTAGCGGACAGGAACAAGGGTTGGTACTCCCCCTACTTTCTCATACCAAAAAAGGACAGAGGATTGAGACCCATCCTGGACTTACGATAATTGTCCTAAATTCGGACAAGTTCTCTCTCAGATCCTTCAGGCCCTCCAGCTCCAGGACAGGCTGGTATCTCTGGACCTTCAGGATGCTTATTTCCAGGTGCCAATCCATCTAAAACACAGGAAATACCTGAGGTTCGCAATTGGCGACTCTCATTATCAATTTCGAGTTCTGCCATTTGGGCTGACCTCCGCCCTGAGGGTCTTCACCAAGCTAATGTCGGTAGTGGCTGCGAGTCTAAGGAGGGAAGGGATCCACGTCTACCCCTACCTGGACGATTGACTGATCAGGGCTGTATCTTCGGAACAAGCTCAGATCCAGCTAGATTATGTCTGCCACTTCCTTCACAAACTGGGCTTCTCGCTCAATTTAAAGAAGTCACAGATGATACCATCACAGAGACTCCAATTCATTGGAGCGGTCCTGGACACTTCCCTGGGAAAAGCCTCGCCACCAGAGGTGAGGGCTCAAGATATTCTGCAGATGGTCAACAAGTTCCAAAATGCCCAACGTCTCCCAGCCTTCAACCTTTTGAGGTTGCTAGGCCTCATGGCATCCTGCATCTTCCTTGTGCCAGAGGCTCGCCTGAGAATGAGATCTCTTCAGTGGGCACTGAGAACTCAGTGGTCGCAATTCTCAGGGAGAATGACAGATCTCCTCCGAATTCCGGACAAGGTAGCCCACGACCTTCAATGGTGGGCCTATCCACAGAACATCTTGAAAGGAGAACTGTTTTGGCAACCATGGCCGGAGATAACAGTAGTCACAGACGCCTCACTCACGGGGTTTGGAGCCCATGCCAACGACTTGACCATCAGCGGTCGTTGGTCTCCATCGGAGTCCAGACTGCACATCAACCTATTGGAGCTGAGAGCGATCATACTAGCGCTGAAAGCTTTCCTGCCATCAGTACAGGGGAGAAATGCCCTGATAATGACGGACAACACGGTGGCCATGCACTATCTCAACAAAAGAGGAGGCGTAGGGTCACTGCCACTGTGCAGAGAGGCAATGCAGCTCTGGTTTTGGGCAATTCAGGAAGGAATCTCTCTATCGGCAGTCCACCTAGCCGGAGAGAAGAACTTGACAGCGGACTCTCTGAGCAGGCAGAGCACAGTCTCCCACGAGTGGGAGCTAGCTCAGGAAGTCCTTCAAGAGATCTTTGCCCTTTGGGGAACCCCTCAGGAGGATCTGTTCGCCACAAGCACCAACAGGAAGTGCGATCTATTCTGTTCAAGGGAATTTCCCCCGAGAGGAGCTCTAGGAGACGCGTTCGTAGTGGACTGGGAGTTTCCACTCCTTTACGCGTTTCCACTAGTCCCTGTTATTCCTCAAATGATCAGGCGGTTGAGAAGATTCCGGAAAACCATGATCCTAATTGCCCCGGACTGGGCCAGGAGAACGTGGTACCCGGACCTTCTAAATCTGTCCATCTGCCCTCCAATCCGTCTTCCACTCAAAGAGAATCTTCTCTCGCTGAAGGGAGGCAGGTTCTCCATCCAGACATCAGAACCCTCAACCTTCACGCTTGGCTTCTGAAAGGGTGAAGTACAAGGATTGGGACCTCCCTGATGATGTCATGGAGGTGTTGCTTTCGGCCAGAAAGCCAGCAACAAAGTCTTTATAGCGCTGCCGTTGGAACACATTTTGCAGCTGGTGTAGAGAAGGGAATATCGACCCTTTTTCATGTGGTACACTAACAGTGTTATCGTTTCTACTCTACTTGGCAAACTCAGGCCTTCAAGTTGGCACTGTAAAAGGCTATCTCGCAGCGCTTTCAATCTTCAAGCGCACTGCGGAGGAACCATCGTATTTCAAACTACCTTTAGTAATACAATTTCTCAAGGCATTAACTAATGTTTATCCTCCAAGACCATTCCAAGTTCCCTTATGGGACTTAAATTTAGTCTTAAACTTCCTAATGGGTACTCCATTCGAACCGCTCCACTCTTGTTCGCTGAGATTTCTCACGCTTAAAACTGTCCTACTGGTAGCACTAACATCTGCTAGGAGGGTGAGCGAGCTACAAGCCCTTTCTTGTAAACCCCCCCATACAATTTTCCATAAGGACAAAGTTGTCCTACAGGTGAAGCCTAATTTCCTCCCAAAGGTGGTTTCTGAATTTCATATTACTCAGAAAATTACCTTACCTTCGTTCTACCCTCCTCCCCATCCGGGGAAAGAGGAAGAAAGGCTACATAGGCTGGACCCAAGGCGAGCTCTGTGCTTTTACATCAGCAGACTCGCTAGGATTAGGCAAGCAGACCAACTGTTTGTAGGATACTCAGGTCACAAGTTGGCACTACCCATAACAAAACAGACCATTTCCAGGTGGATTATTTTGGCCATTCTGGAATGTTACAAACTGGCAGGGAAAGAGCCACCCCAAAATCCTAGGGCTCATTCAACCAGGGGTATTGCAGCCTCTTCAGCCCTCCAAAGAGGAGTACCGGTCCGAGACACATGTGCGGCTGCCACATGGTCGTCCGCACATACGTTCACAAAATTTTACAAATTGGATTCTTCCGCTAGTCAAGAGACCAGATTTGGAAAAGCCGTATTACATGCGATTCATTCCTAAAGGGGATACATGACATTATTACTGCCACCTCCAATTACATGCCACTGCTATGGGAGTCTATCAAAGATAAGGAATACGACGGAGGACACAATCCCTTCAAAGAACAAGTTACTTCTTACCTTGTAACGTTCTTTCGATGGGATGTTCCTCCGACGTATTCCTTATCGCCCCTCCCATCCATCCCCGCAGTAATACTTCCCTTGTGGTTGCAGCTTACGCTCCTTCAAGGTCAATAACCAATTCAGGCATGACTTATCTTATGCTACAAAACGGAACTGAGAAACGGACGCCGCGCTTGGCTATTTATGGACATGGTGACGTTGGCGCTGATACGGTGGCTGTCGAGGGACATCGACTCGGCGGACGTCGATGCGCAGCGCCCTTTACAGAAAAAAAATTCCGAGGCCAGCAAGCTGGAGACGAATTATCAAAGATAAGGAATGCGTCGCAGGAAAATCCCATCGAAAGAACGTTACAAGGTAAGAAGTAACTTGTTCTTTAATGATGAATGATATTTCTTGTTTTTCAATAAATGCCATAATAAGTGTTCCACAAGCGACAGAATTTGCAAGGTGTGTTTTAAATCCGCTTAAGTAGATCTAAGGTCTTTTTGCAGGGAATAAAATGCGCAATCAAGTATTGCTCAAAGATATCACACAGAATGTAATGTATATTTCCCAATACAAACATCTATCTCCTCCGGAAGTGTCCGTATCAATTTTTTGCACTTTGGTTATGTGCAACCTGAATACAGTGTGACAGTCTCTTAACAAATATGTATTAATTACGTCTCAATTTCTCCTTTCTGAATAATTGTGCTTTTATATTTTATGAATTGCTTTTGCAAGAATGTCTTTTCAATAATTGCTTTAGGATTGTATTGACTCCTTTGCCCCTTTTTCATTTTTACCCCTGCTTGTAGTGATTGTTATCGTATTGGTACACAGCCGCATAATAAGTCAAAAGTATAGATATGGGATTCCACAGAGAAAAGGAGATTGGAGTTAAGGAGCAGGCACAAGGGCTTGCATATGTGTACTATGAATTGATCCCCATTGACAAAAGATGCACATCTATAGCAATAGCTATGTGTTGCCTTTCCCTCTGCCCTTGCTTTCTGCCCAAAACACAACCATTGTGAATTCCTTTATG
The DNA here is from genome assembly GCF_040938575.1 of Ambystoma mexicanum. Taxonomy (NCBI): domain Eukaryota; kingdom Metazoa; phylum Chordata; class Amphibia; order Caudata; family Ambystomatidae; genus Ambystoma; species Ambystoma mexicanum. The sequence continues at coordinate 688,309,846 of NC_090939.1, forward strand.
TTGGTGTTAATAAGTTGCGCTTCGCAAATGCAGAGGTGTTGCTGGCAGCTAGTGATGATTCTTTTTTTAATGCTTTTTATATTTAAATGATGCCTCAAATGTGTCGTGAAAAAAACACATAAATACTTTCAAAACAGTAGGTTGGCCTATCCTGGAGTTCAGGTGCCTTACCAAACAAGCATTGGCAATAAAAACAGTTTGAGCTGTTGTATAGGCATAGAAAAGGCACTTGTCAGGCACTGTCATATTGGTATTAACTGGCATTGATGGTAGCAGGTGCAAAAGGGTGCAAGCACCTTTTAATGTAATAGCTGTGCTTGGTATTTGCATAATAACTATACACAAGCCAAAACTGTTGGATTTGCCAATGCTTGTTTTTAGTTTATCTTTGCTGCTGCCAAAGGTCCAACAATAGCAAATTAGTAAGGCATCATTACTTTATGTGAGGTCACTCAATTAATAATAGGAAAAAGTATCTCGACCAAAACTAATGTAAAGCAAGGATCCCATGGGTGATAAACAAAGCAACACATAGCAGAAGAATTGAATTAAAAACCAGAGAGCAAAATTACACAGTTTTAAAAAAAGATCCATGTAGCTTGTGTAGGTGCCTTTCCCCGGCTTACTACGTGCGAGAGAAAATAAAATAACCACCCCTGTCGGGGAAGGAGGCACTGAGACCCGGCTGCAATAGTTCAAAGGATGGTTTATTTCTCCAGCTAGGAAATAACCCAAAAAAAACCTCCCAAACATTTACATCGTACTCGTATATATATCAATTAAAGTAACTCTAACAAAAAATACTAAATGGACCCGATTGGCCAGGCGGTGTGGTGCTGTAGGTGTGGGTGGCATCTCTTCCTTCTGGTTGGCTGAGTGGCTGACGAGATGACGGACGTCAAATATCTTGTGCTCCACGCAGGTCAGGGTCCGGTCACTGTGGTCACTACCTAAGCTAATATGTTGCATTCGAAAAACACTAAATAACAAATTATCTAAAACATTTAATGCTACTTTTCATATTTCTACACATAATAATTATTGTCAGTACAATTGGGTCATTCGTGGCTTTAATTGGAGGCCTTGACCTTATTGTGCATGTAAAAGAATCAAACTGTGTTTCACATATCTCCTAAGTTTCAGACCTATTAGTATAAGTAAAAACATATATTGTAGTAAAAATGCTTAAGGGTAGTAGTGGGTGTGTTGGGTGGGTTTCGCAGCACAGGCGAGGGTCTGGCCCTTGAAAGAAATACCTTACAGGGAGCGCAGGGTCAAGATGGCAATAAATTGTTCTAAATGGGGGTGGATGGCTTGCACGTTTATGGGGACGAACAAGCAGAAAGTGCTTAGCTCATCCTGGTTCACATGCTGGTTCTCATGCTAGCAGTGATCTCAGAGGAAGAAAACTGTATCATATTTGGTTGTTGCAACTTTCTCCGGCTTCTGCGTGAGAATGTGAGCGCAGAATTTTCCTTCGCAGGGGGAGTGCAAGGGTGGGGGCCAGCCAGCTGCCTGCGCGCCCTGTGTGTGTGTCTGTCCTTGGCTGCTGCGGTGGAAGGGGAGCTGAGCATTGCTGTACTATCGCAGTGAGGCCTGTTTACCCAAGATGGAGTCGAAAGGGGGCACAAAAGATGGATGCACCGGGTCCTGCTCAGTAGTCCCATCTATGTAGCGGTGAACCGTGATTAACTTTACATAAGGGCAAGGGGCAATCCCACTACCGGAGGCACGTGGTCCAAGCCTTGTACTGAGGAGTGTACGGCGCGAGGGGTCCTGGGGACCTCTTACTCCCATACATTCCCCCCTTTCGTTACATCTAAAGTAATGAACTACTTATCTCGTTCTTTCCGTTCTCCCTTCGGTAGGGCTCAGCTTCAGCCAAAGCCTCATCCCAAGCGGGTGTACCCTTTATTGGCATCCATGCTTTGCACACACTTCTTAAGCTGTTACCTCTTCTTGCGTATTCTTCTGGGGTGACCATTAAGTATATCCCACCATCCCCATCTAAATCTATACAAACCTCGTTATAGCACAGCAAGTTCTTTGGTTCTTTAATGCTAATGTGATGTAGACTATCGACCACGTCCCCATACTGCCTATAGATGGCAGTCATTCTATACTGCGGTGTGGTGTATTCTCCAGTTTGTACTTGGGCATCTATCATAGTAGCCACCGTTGTCTGTCGGCCCACTGTTACCATCATCATCGCTGAATTAGGCATATTATTTTCACAGCATCTTAGTCCCAGTTGGCACACACAGAATATTAGGAGAAGAAAGACAATAATGGGAATGAGTATCTACGCTGCTATGTTCACCCATGACGGTATCCAGCTGAACAGATTGTCGAATCACGTGTTGTTGTCTGCTCCACCTTCTGTTCTCATTCTTTCTCCTAAATTATGCACTGCTGTTATCACCTGTGACAGTGTCCCGTTATCAGCATCTGAAGTAGGTACGAACGTGCAACACACCCCCCCCCCAATTTTTTTGCAAACACCACCGTCCATTGCTGTGATAAGATCTAAGACATATCTGTTTTGCATCGTCATCAGGCGCAGTGCACAGAGCTCTATTTTTATGATGTTGAATCCTTCTTCAGTGTCGTTAGCCAGCTGGATGAGCTCCCAGCGTGTTATCTGCAGCCATTTCGCGTTTGTCCTTGCCTGAACGCCTGGTGCTAGAAATGATGCAAAAAATGTCTCTGCAGATGAGAAAAGCTTGTACTGCTGTGGGATTTCAGCAAGGAGTTCTGACGATTTGGACGAAATATAATTGGATCTTTTGCTGCATGACAACTTGGTTCTCAATGTTTCTTCTGACAATAGTTTGTCCGCTGGGGGCTCCGTGATTGTTTCATCGGGCGCTGTCGATGTTTCAGCCGATAGCCCTGCTGCCGATATGTCAGCCGATTGGCCTGCTGTCGAACTGTCAGCCGAAGGCCTTGCTGTAAACTGTACGTGGCTCTCTGGTATCACCATTAGTGCTGAGTGAAGTGTGGCTAGGGCACAAGTGCCCCTCCAGGATGCTGGGAGATGCAGGAAAGGTTGTTTGCCACAGATCCAGTATATGTCCATTAATGCAGCAGTGCCTTTTTTCATATCTGGTATTATTAAAGTCTTATTGCACTGCTGTGCGGTTCCCATATTCACCTTCCCTTCTCCATGGAAGCAAAGTCGTGCAGTATTTCCCTTTGAATCTTTATGGGTCTCTCCAGGGGTGTGACCCATGTCAGCTTGGTGATATGCTGTGACCAGATGGGGATGCACGTTTCTTTTGCCCACTCGTATGTTTCGTCTGGCAGCCCTTGAAGCCCCTCAGCTTTGCATTTAATCGTTTCATCATGCCACTTGTCTGCATACCTTGTCCCTTTTATGATGGAAAATGGCTCTTGGAGTCAGATTACTCCTTGTCGTCTGCTGGTGCATGTTTGTTCGTTTTCCAATTTTTGCATGGCGACTGTGTGTGCCTGAAATGTCTTTTGTATTCTACACAGCATCAGATGAATCAAACATTGGGCCTCAGACAAGGGTACTTTCTGTGGAACTAACATTTTTGGGGTTCCAGTTGCATGAGGAATAAGTGAGCACACATAGCAACTTTCATTACTTGCTTGCTTTGCTGCGGCGCTCATGTCTGAATACCATTTATTTGATTGGTCAGGTTGTCGGGGGTCCTCTATTTCATCTAACCCCAGGTTGTGATAAATATCATATCTGTTTTTTTCCGCCCCCTTTTTCTCCTCCTTCTTTTGTTTTTTAATTGGGTGCCATCTCGTTGATATTGCAGCGGCAATATTCTGGACCATGCATCATCAATGTTGTTCATGGTGACATGTGTGTATTCAGTAGTGGTTTCTGGTGCCGTGTGTATGTGCATGCTTGTATTTCTGGAGTTAGTCAACCAATAGTAATCGTCATTTACATTCCATCCAAGCTCTATTTCCTTAGCCATAGTATTACTCAACAATGGAATAGCAGTTTTGTTCACATGCAATTGTTCATAGGGTGGCGTTACATTTATGTTATTTGATTCAACGTTATAAGTGTCCTTCAAAACGGTTGTTACTCCAGTCCATATTAGTTTAGACCCTGGTTTTGTCATATTAGCCCCGCTCCCCCCTTTGTTCATTTCATTTGCCACAAATAAAACAACATTATACCAAATAAAATAAAACATCATTATTGCAAATAGTATGGCAGCATATTTTATAACGCATTCCACATTACTTAATCTACTGGCCCTAGTGGCATCCCTATTTCTATCTAACATTTTAGCCTGCTCAGCCGTTTCGTCACATTGGCTCATGTTGAATCTATGTGGGCGAGACAAATTCGTTAAGTCATCATGAAAAGAAACATATTTGCAATTGTTCATTCTTTTTCATCTTTTTGCTCAATTAGGCATTTAACAATATTTATCATGAAAACAATGAAGAAAATAGAAAAAATAACACGATACATATGAGATTTAAAAAGAAAAAAGAAAAAAGAGAGAAAGACAGAATATATAAAAAACAATTTGCTTTTTCGCTATTCTTTCCCTGTCTTAGTTGCAGTTTTCATCATTTCAGACCGTGTTAGCGATGCCATCCACACAGTCTGTTTCATTTTGGGGGAGTGCGACACTGCGCGCCCTTCTCACATCTGAGAGGTGCATCCAGTATTTCAGTTCCTTCACTTTAACTGCAGTTGGGGTGCTGTACACCACTGTGTATGGACCATGAAATCTTGGTGAATTCCACCTTCTTACAAAACTTATAACATAGATGTGTTCCCCTGGCATTAAAGGCCCCTCCGGACTATCTGCTGCCGGCATGGAGGTGTCTGTTGCTACATCTTCAGTAAATGGCGGAGCAATTTGTTTTGCTATGCTGCGTACTGCGCGTTAGCTGTGCTAGGTATTCCTTAAACTCTTCCCCCAGCACAGTGGCAGCCCTGTGTGCATCAGATGCCCTCCTAACAGGAGAGAGCGGCGTGTGCATTCTTCTCCCCGTCACGATTTCGTGCAGGCTTAAATGGCGATCCTTGCATGGTTGATTTCTGAGTTGGAACAGTGCTAGGGGCAGACAATATACCCAATTTCTTTTCAACGTGCTGCATAATTTCGATAAATTGCTTTTAAGCAGCCCGTTGATCCTCTCCACAACTCCATTGGCCATCAGATGATAAATCGAACATAGTTTATGTTTCACCCCCAGAAGGGATGTTACTTCTTTGAAGAGATCATTCACAAAGTGCGTGCCGTTGTCTTGTTGGAACGCTACTTCTAATAATTCTACAGGCATCACTACCTTGCCTGTCGTTTCCTGTCTCCAAATGAGATCTGTGGCTGATTGTTTACATCCTTGTTTGCCCCACAACTCCTTTTCTTCCGGTGGGGCCCTTCTCTGGAGTTCTATCAATTGTGCTATGGGCGTGTTACTGTTTGCTTCTGCTGGTTGTTCTGCTGTGGCTGTTTTTGCAACGTACTCTGGTGTTGGTGTCTTATTGAAATACGAGGCCTCCTTCGCTGCTGCGTCGGCTGCCGCGTTCCCCAATGAGACAGCGTCTGTGTTATTGGTATGGGCTTGGCATTTAACCACTGCCACTACCGATGGCTCTGCTAAAGCTTCTATTAGTTCATTTAGTAACGTGGCATGTTGTACGGGGGACCCGTCTGCTCTTTTGAACCCTCTCCTTGATAGCCCTGAGTGAACTGTGGTGGTGGCGTAAGCTGAGTCTGAATATATTGTTACGGCACAATCTTTGGCTGTGTGTAACGCACTGATTAGTGCAGTCAGTTTGGCTGCTTGTGCAGAGTAATGTGAGGGGAGGCGCTTTTGAACAATCACTTCGTATGTGTCTTCTTCCATGCGCAATACTGCCATCCCCACATGTTTCTCTCCTGTCTCTGAGTTTATGGATGCTGACCTGTCTATGAAATAGATTTCTCCTTCTGTAAGGGCATTTTCTCTTGCTTTGGGAATGTCATCGCCCTCTCCCTCATACGTGCTACAATCATGTTCCTGTAAATCTTCAGTTGTGCATGGCTCTGTAATGAATGTGGCTGGGTTCACTGTCTTGCATCTGACCACATGTACATTTGGACTTGATATTATTATTTCATAAGCAGATGCTCTCTGTGTTGTGAGAGTAGATTTTGATCTTTCCAAGATAGCAAATAATGAGTGTTCCGCATATAGCGTCACTGAACATCCCATTACGATTGTGTCACTTTTCTCAATGGCGAAGGCCGCTGCAGCGAGGGCCTGTTCGCAAGCGAAATGTCCCTGCATTACTGGGTCTAATATTCCACTGTAGTACGCTAATGGTTTGTGGCCTAGCAATGTCTTTTGTGTCAATACTGCTGTCATCAATGTTCCATTGCTGTGTGAAAACAGGAAAAATTCCCTTTCATAATCTGGATTTGCAAGGACTGGGGCGTCTGCAATAAGGTCTTTTAATCGGGAGAATTGGGCAATTGTCTTCTGTGTCCATTTTATTGGGGCCCTGTTCTTCTGTGCTTCCTTCAGTGCTTGTAGCATTGGCCTTGTGTATGCTGCATAATCGAGAATCCATGCTCGGCAATAGTTACATATGCCAAGAAATTTCTGCATGTCCTTCACTGTTTTTGGTATGATAATGTGTCGAATGGCAGCAGCTCTGTCTGTTAGTATTCTTTTTCCATCTTTAGATATTTGCTGACCGAGATATACAACGTCTGAAAATGCAGTATTGTAACTTTCCTTTGTCCACCTTGTATCCCTTGGCAGCCAATATGTTAACCAGTGTTATCGAGTCTTCTCTACACTCTTCTTCTGTTTTGCTGCAGACGAGTAAATCGTCTACGTACTGTATAATGGTGCTCTCTACATCTATGTTGCCGATGTCTTCTCGTAGTACTCTGTTAAAAATGCTTGGGCTCTCGCAATACCCCTGTGGGAGTCTGCGGTGTTCATATCTACTGTTTACTAATGTAAAGGCTGTAAGGTACTGCGACTCTGGTGCGAGTGGCACAGAGAAAAAGGCATTCTTCAGATCAATGACAGTGAATCAAGTTGCCTCTTTTGGTATACTGCACAATATTGATGCCGGGTTAGGAACTAATGGGAACTCTTTTTGGATAATGTCATTGAGTGGGCGGAGGTCCTGGACCATTCTCCACGCCCCTCCTTTCGCTTTCTTAATCGGAAAAATCGCTGTGTTGCATGGGGAAGTTGATGGCACTAAGATACCTTGGCTTAGGAGTGCATTCACTGTTTCTCTAATACCTTCCTCTGCTTCTTTGGATATTGGGTATTGTTTCACCCTGGGTGGGAGGGCACCTGGTTTCAGTTTTATCTTTATGGGGGTCACCTCATGCAACAATCCCACATCGTGTGGCCCTGTAGTCCAAATTTCAGGTGCTACCCTGGCCATGTCTTCCTCAAATATTGTCAGTGGGGCCTTTATGTTAGCCATGAGTGGGTTGTGTATTTCTCTGTATTGGATCATAATGTCACATGGTATGCTTATTTCCATTATTATTTCTCCATCCCCCTCATAATCGGTAAACAATTCTTCATCAGTTATATCTTTTAGCATTATGTTCGGCTCTATGCATAACACACTTCTCCACTCGCGTCCCTGCGCGTCCAGGCCTATGACCACAATGCGTTTGTTGGAAACTTGAACTGCCTCAATGTCTATAGATATAATTGTGCCTGGCACTACATCTGTTGGTGTGATTGGGCGGAATATGAAGTCTGATGGTATTCGCCACTCTTTTTGTGTTATTTCAGGCACTACTCGGGCTAATACCTGTATTCCATAGACGAACATGTCCATGTCAATGGGGATCCCTCTTACTGCAACTTCCTTTGTAATCGTGCTTATTATCAGGAGTGCTCGTACGGGGCATACCCCTGGCGTCGAGCACACTATCCCTCTTTCAGTAAAGGCTATGGTCATGTTTAACTTACTGAGCAAGTCTCGTCCCATCAAATTGATTGGCGCGTCTTCGTAAGACAATAAGGGTGCGCGCACTGTTTTTCCCCCTACTGTTACATCAAGATCTTTTGTGTAAGGAACTTTTAAAATAGCCCCAGAAAACCCCTGCCTCTCCAAATTTCTTCCCGAGAGCTGAAACCGCCCTTCTGTGAGACATGATTTGTCTGCTCCAGAGTCTACCATAAAGATAAACTGCTTGTTTCCTATCTCTGCCGCCACTAGTGGTTCCTCATTTGCACTTTGTGTGGTGGATAGGACTGGACACGCAAGTACTCCCTGTGGGCTGTCCTAGTCTTGGTACCTTTGCTGACCTGGCACTGAAAAAACATTGTCACCTACGACCGTTACGCCACGGAATGGTGCAGGAGCACCGTTTGCGGCCGCTGCAAAAGGGTTATTATTTATGTTCCCTACTGAGTTTTGTCTTGCCATGGGCTGTAGTGCGTTTTGCTGTTGTGGCTGCTGCTGCTGTTGCTGCTGTTGTGGGGCTGGCTGTCTTTGTTGCATTTGGGGGTCATAGCAGTACTGATCTTGTTGTCCCCCTCTCCCCATTGGAGCTCCACAAGGGCTACCTGGGTGTGGGCAGCCCCACCCCTGTTCATTGTTCAGGGGCTGCTGTTGTTGCTGCTGAAAATACCCTGATGGTCGCATTCTACAATCTCGTGAATAATGTCCCCATCTTCCACAATTCCAACATTAACCCTGTTGTCCTCCTCTAGGTCCTTGCCCACCATACCCTCTGTTTCCCATTCCTCCATATCCTCCCCTCTGCCCACGGTACCCACCTCTTCCTTGGGCCGGCCTGTTCTGCCACTGTGATCCTTGGCATGGCTGTTCCTCTCCGTTCCACTGTCCTTGGTCCTCTCCAACCCACTGTGCTGCTATCCCAATGGGCCTTCCTCCCGCATTTTCCTCTCCTTCGTTTCCTCTGTCTGCGGTTACGCTGGCAGTAAGGGCGGCAACCTTCACTAATTTCGTCTGCACTAATTTTGCTTCGTCGGCCAGCCTCTTTTGCGTGACCTCCTTTTCCTTCTCTTTGATCCTCCTCCAGTGGTGTACAATTATGCTCTGAATTTCAGGCCACCCTTTGGCTTCGATCCCAGCTATTTTGTCCAAGGCCTTCTGCACCTCTTTCGGCAACCCCTTTTTAATGATAAAATAAAATAAAGCTGTTGATTGATTCCATGCCGTACCAGTTTCACTTCTCCATAAGTCTTGCACTCGCAAAATGAATTGCGCAGGATCCTCGTTCTCCTCCATCGTGCACTGCATCACTGCATGTAAATCTGGAACATCTGGAAATGCACACCGCAATGCGTCCCACACTTGTGCTCGAACATTGTTGAATGGTGATCCATCGTGGCGATCACAGCTCATTGTTACTCCTGGGAACCCTGCCCTTTCCCAGATTGTGTCTGCTTGGTCCCCGATTGCTGATACTAATAAGCTTTTTACATCACCTATAGCTAACGGTACGCCTGCCGTGTTCTTCTCAAATACATGTATCCACTTACCTGCTCCTCCCGTCAGCGGGGGGAGGAGTTTTAACAGGTTGTTTTTGTCCATTTGGGCCCCCGGAATATAGTTTGGCCTGCCTGCTCCTTTATGTATCAGTGGCATTTGTAGTTTCTGTTTCTTTCCCGTTTTGCTCGTTCTCCCTTTTTTCGTTTTACTTACCAGTATGTTCCCTGTCCTCCCTGTTCGCTGCCTTAATCTACCTTGCCATAATGGTGGTGATAGTGTGTCTGGGTAACGGCAGTTTCGCAGTGGGGAACCTTCTGCGGCAGCTGCCTCTTCCTGTTCATCTAAATCATCCCATACTTCTTCTATCTCCGACTCCAGCTCGTTATTATCCTCCCAGTTGTAAGAGGATTCAATTCAACACTACAGCTAAGTCAATGCCTAGTCTGGGATACTGAATGGAAACCCTTATTGATATATCTTTATGTCCAGTTCATGAGTTCTGGATGACTACCCCTATATAACACCCCTCTCTTAGAATCCCCCTGACCCCACTGAGCCAAGAAGTAGTTCTGTTTTGCAAGTTTAAAAGGTTTATTTGAGAATTTAAACAATATATATATATATCACACTTTATAATAAATTAATATCTGATAGTACACTTAGACATATGATGTTGATCAACAATGGGTAATCTGGCACTAGCACACTTCTTTACAATCAATGAGGAGTTAGTATAGGATGGATAAAGTAGCAAAACTACTTTTATGATTTCAAGGGAAAAGCAATGAGGAATAAAATGCAGTACAGAAATACTTGATATGATTTTAGCAAAAGATAAAATAATCACTTTTTCTCTGGCAATTCACCTCCCTCCCCTATGCAATGTAAGAAATGGAAGGAGATGGAAGTAACACACACAGTTCTTAGGAATGCAATCAAATATAATTCAGTTCACCCCAGCAAGCTTAGACCACAGATAGAAGTTTGAAACACAGGCCCAAAACGCTTTTAAAAGGTGATGGCAATGAAGTGAGAAAATGCTGAAAATGGTTTTAATTCCCTTGAGGAGGTTCAGGGGGAGTGGTAGCTACTTGGGATAAGTTCAGGCTCACTTTAGCAATGATTCAGAGATGGTGATTAAGAGGCAAACGAATTTTTAGCAAGGAAAGAAATGACTGCTGATGGTTACACGTGGCTGGATTTTTAACCAAATCGCAAATCGCGGTAAAATTCGCTTGTGCGTGAATCGTGATTGCGGAAAAAGTATAAGGAGTCGGTTCTAGGCTTGTTGACAGAGGAAAGTTAAACCAAGTTCGTAGCCCAAACGGTTCCAGAGATACGGACGATTAAATAAAGGTAGTTTTTAGGATTTAAAGTAAACTCAAAATGACAAGTGACAGCTTTGCAGCTGCAGAATTGACAAATGACAGTGGTGCAGCTTTACAAAATAACAAGTGACAACTTCTAGGAGGCAGTTCTGGTTAGATTAAAATAGTTTGGATTAGATTATTTTAAACTAAGAGCTTATTTCTGTCACAATCTGACCTAAGTACTCACAATATATTTTGGAAGGACTGGACCTCGTCACGGATCTGATCAATCAGGCTAGCGGCACTTCACAGCGATCTGGTCTCTGGGTCTGCGGTACTGCACGGTCTGGTCTGGTCTGGCACTGGTCTGGTCTGTCCGGATACAGCGGTCTCTGCACGGCTCCTGGATCTCTGCACTGGTCCTGGCAAAAGTTCTTGGCAAGGGATTCAAGCAGCTCGCCCGGCTGTGAGTAGCTTGCAATGATTTGAGGCCTGCTGCAGAGAACTCAGCTTGTGGTTTTAGGCCTCTGATTTAGGTTCTAAAGTATAAGTTCTAGGTTCTGGATTATGTAGCTGGAGTCAGTCTGGAACTGGTATCTTCTGGATGTTGTGTGGTCAGGCAAAACGCTCCGCAGCAACTGGATTTGAATGTCACTACCTGTCCCAGCAGTCTCTTTTATGTGTTTTGGAAATGGGTGTGTGCCTGGGCCTAGCTAAGCCTGCCCCTCTCTACTTGTCATTGGCCCAATTCTCCCCTCTCCCATGATTGGGGGAAGGAAATGTGAGTCAGAGTGATGCTGTAGGTTTTATGGGTCAGAGGATCCTCCCCTGGTCAGTTTGCCCACAAATCTATATTTGATTCAAATACATCCTTCCCAGATATACAATTTGTTGAAATTACATGTGCACATTATATATTCCTTATGGTCCATGCTTGTCCGCCTCTGGGGGCTTGCATTCAGAAATGGCAACATTTTGCGCTTTTTACCTGGTTTTGCAATATCGGACACTTACCCAAAATTACACACATGTGCGCAAGGAGTATGGACATTAATTGATGAAGTGTCAGATTTTTAACATGCAGACATTTGGAGTGACAACCTCTTTTCCGCTCGTAACCCCCCAGATCACACCACCGGGTCCTAAAACCTCTTAAAATGTGGGCAGAAAAATCACAAGAATTATGGTATCATTTAGATAATTTTGACAAGTCCGCACCATGAGTTATACATCTTTCTTAAAACCATATTCTGGCCAACAGGGGTGTGTCTTCCCAGGTCACATGGTGGAGAAACCAGTCTATCCACTTTCTTTAAGCTCAGCCTGTCCTCAGAGGGGGCTGACCCTCCCCGTTTCTGCCAAGAGGAAGCCACTTTTACGACGCCCCCAATATAACATTTGCCTGAGTCCAGGACAGGCCTTTGTTCAACTCCCTGTAGCTGCTCCACCCCTAATCTAATCAGAGAGGTGACAACTCCTTTTGGCAAGGGGAAGAGTGGCTGAGCAGGTTTTAACTCCTGTGGGGGTAGATGTCAGGCAGAATTTGAATCTCTTTAAGCCAGTTTTTAGCTACATGTCAATTTTTTTGTTCCCAGTTTAAATCACTTACGATTTTTACATACACATTAAATAATTACTTCCTTCAAGTCATTTCAGAATATAGTTTTACATTGTATCCACCTCTTAGCAAGTCTTTCCTTGGTCTGGTTTTGTTTCATTTGTTCAGTTTTACACAAAAGTCTGGTGGTTTTAAAACGCCGGCTTTCTGATAGTGGTGAGTACTGGTAATGCAACCATTTTTGGGATTTAAGAAAATGAATTCCCCACAGTTCTGGGTTGCTTTTGGCAATCAGCATTGCCATTCCCAATGGTTTCAGGCTACTGTGCGGGTAGCCCAATGGTGGTTTTAGGCAGTGCCCTCCTGTGCTCACAACATAGGCAAAAACGGGTGGCAGCCTATTCTTCATGCATTTCTCTGTGCATTTTCTGGGAAGTTCTGGCCATCATGATGTTTTCCATGCCAGTACTGCACAGTTTTCCTATTCTGGCGTGCATGTGGGCTTTTTGGCCATCTTGGATTTTCTAAGCCCACAGCACCAAATGTTGCAGCATGATAGCTCAAACGTGGGTCAGGACACCCAACACAGTTTTCTTTGGGTTCGCTTCCTTGTCTTTCACACAGATCTCCACTTTGTTGACTCTGCGGTGTGTTTGGACGTATAATTCTTATTGGCTTGTTATTCAATTGGATCAGGAACTGTCCTGACTGCCACTCTTGTTCTTGTCTTTGCTGTGATGACGTCCCTTGCGATGCTATAGATTGCCCTGATACCGAGGCTGCTGGGGTTACATTGCTTACTGCCCCTATCGGGGGTGTGAGATCTGCCAGTGACAGCGGGGGTACCTCCCCTCCCCCTGGCAGCATTTGCCCTTTGTCACATAGAGCTCTTAACCGCGTTATTTCCATTTGTGCGTGTGCTAGCTGGTGATTTAAATTACCTGTTAAACGTGCTATGTCCACAGGTGGCGCACTTGTGAGGCCATACAGGTCTCCTTTGTCATATGGTGGAGGCTCGGGGGCTGTTGCTCTGCCCTGAGCAGTGCGGGTGGGGGGTATATACAGGGGTTCACTAAACCCTACTGCTGGCCTGGACATTAAGGGATAGATTTTTGTTACTTCGTTCTCGGTTGTAGTTATTGGGCACTCCCCTTTTGGTGTCCCGCTTACTTCTTCAGGTATTTTCTGCTTTTCTATCATTCGGCTGGTACCTACCTCTGCCGTGGGGGCAACTTCCTCGAGCATTCGCCATAAATCTAACACTTCTCTCCGGTCCTGTAACTGTTTCCCTTTGTATCGTGCTAGCAAATGTGTTGATACTAGGTCCAACACTCTTTTGTCGAATGACCCTCCTTCTGGCCAAATTGGTATAACCCCATCTCCTTTTATCTCAGTGATCCATTGATCGTGATACTTCTGTATCCTGTCGCTATATAGTGGAAGGTGCTGGCAAATATGTCCCAGTGGCATTACTCCCCCCATGGCAATGCTTCTTTTCCTTTCTTGTGTGTTCTGGTACCCTTGAGTCCCTTCCCACCTCTCACTTGATATGTCAGTTACAATATGTGAAAAATACGTTCTTTATCAATGCTCGCAATTATGGTATGTCACATTAGCTGTTCTTTCTGAGAGGTGTTACCTGGTCACCTCTCACAATTTATTTCTTTTCCTATTATTCATTAATCAAAAAAGTTACTTGTACTGAAATACTTTAGCGTGTTCGACAAAACATGTACACAAAGCAGACCGACAAACATATAATCATGCAAGATACACATGCACTGCCTGCGCGCGTTTGTTCTTTCCCTATTCCCGTTACTGTCCCTGATTTTTCTTCTTCCCTATTCTACCTACTATTTCGTATTCACTCCCCACCTCTTTCACCTTTATTATGTCTCAAGATTTCTTACTTCCACGGAAAAAGAATATTCTACAACTACTCTGAGTCTACTCATTATACGAGACCCCTACTATTTTCTCTTTATCTCTATTCTGCACTTGGTCGGGACAAATGCTATGCGGCGCCGCCTTCTAGCCCGTACGGGCTAGGATACCACTTCTCTTCTTCTCACTTCTTACAACACCTAATGGCCATATAAAGGATAGATCAGAAAAAGCCTCACCGCCACTCACACAGACCCTATTCTTAACTACCTTCTCTTTGTTGTCAATTCCCTTCTTCTCGTATTTCCCCTTACCTTCCTTTGGGGTCTTTGCAACCGGGCCTCCACATGTTCAGTCAGGTACTCCGAGGGTCGCCGCTCACTGCCAGACCTCGCTCAGGTCCGTCCCCCAACCAAGCTGTGGCCTGCCTTGGCGAGCAGCCTTTTCGATCGGGTATTCGTCAACCGGTAACCCTTGACCCTTTCTTCTTGGTGTGCACAGTCTGGTCAACCGCGGAGGCGATGGTTTTGCTGGGGGCGCCCTGGATCTCGCTGCCGGGCAGTGCAGGCCTCGAGGCACCTTTCTAAATCACGTCACGGGGGTCACCAAAAATGTAGGTGCCTTTCCCCGGCTTACTAAGTGTGAGAGAAAATAAAATAACCACCCCTGTCGGGGAAGGAGGCACTGAGACCCGGCTGCAAGAGTTCAAAGGATGGTTTATTTCTCCAGCTAGGAAATAACCCAAAAAACCCCTCCCAAACATTTACATCGTACTCGTATATATATATCAATTAAAGTAACTCTAACAGAAAATACTAAATGGACCCGATTGGCCAGGCGGTGTGGTGCTGTAGGTGTGGGTGGCATCTCTTCCTTCTGGTTGGCTGAGTGGCTGACGAGATGATGGACGTCAAATATCTTGTGCTCCACGCAGGTCAGGGTCCGGTCACTGTGGTCACTACCTAAGCTAATATGTTGCATTCGAAAAACACTTAATAACAAATTATCTAAAACATTTTATGATACTTTTCATATTTCTACACATAATAATTATTGTCAGTACAATTGGGACATTCGTGGCTTCAATTGGAGGCCTTGACCTTATTGTGCATGTAAAAGAACCAAACTGTGTTTCACATATCTCCTAAGTTTCAGACCTATTAGTATAAGTAAAAACATATATTGTAGTAAAAATGCTTAAGGTTAGTAGTGGGTGTGTTGGGTGGGTTTTGCAGCACAATCGAGGGTCTGGCACTTGCAAGAAATACCTCACAGGGAGCGCAGGGTCAAGGTGGCAATAAATTGTTCTAAATGGGGGTGGGTGGCTTGCACGTTTATGGGGACGAACGAGCAGAAAGTGCTTAGCTCATCCTGGTTCACATGCTGGTTCTCATGCTAGCAGTGATCTCAGAGGAAGAAAACTGTATCTTATTGGTTGTTGCAACTTTCTCCGGCTTCTGCATGAGAATGGGAGCGCAGAACTTTCCTTCGCAGGGGGAGTGCAAGGGTGGGGCCCAGCCAGCTGCCTGCGCGCCCTGTGTGTGTGTGTGTGTCTGTCCTTGGCTGCTGCGGTGCAAGGGGAGCTGGGCATTGCTGTACTATCGCAGTGAGGCCTGTTTACCCAAGATGGAGTCGAAAGGGGGCACAAAAGATGGATGCCCCGTGTCCTGCTCAGTAGTCCCATCTATGTAGCGGTCAACTGTGGTTAACTTTACATAAGGGCAAGGGGAAATCCCACTACCGGAGGCACGTGGTCCAAGCCTTGTACTGAGGAGTGTACGGCACGAGAGGCCCTGCGGACCCCTCACTCCCATACACTTGTCTACCAGACATACGTTTCTGGATGCTTATTGTGCAAAATCAAGGAAGAGACAGCAATCACTACATCTGGTCCAGCTCCCGAGAGAGAGATAGGAAACTTGGTTTCCCTGCACCATTGTAACATGAGACCCACCACTATGAACGCTGCTGTCTTCCATCTTGAGATACTTTGTTCTCCATCAGGCTTCTGTTCCTCTGGCCTTCCATGCATTCTCACAGAGGGCTCCATCCACTCTATTGAGAAGAGACCAATGAGCTCCAGAGCAGCCTTACTACATTTGGCCCAGAAGCTAAGATAGGATTTGCAACAGATTAAGGACCTATTGGCCCCGCCGCAAGACATGTTTTTGATGTGCTCCCTGCAATCCACTGGCATGCTGTTATCAGCATCACGCACCGTAAGACTGACACATTTTATTCCATTTAAATTCAATGCACTGATGCCCTATTCAAATGACTCGGTGCTACGTTCCATGCTGGTGTGTCACAATCAAAAATGCCATAAAGGGGTAAGAAATTACCCCGTCCCTTCAATTTTATGTTTTTATTTTTACTTGCTGTGACTGAGCACGCAGGCCCCCATGCACAAATTCTAATTTCTGTTCTGTGCAGTCCTCAGCTGGGCCAGGCAGGCTGCAGCTCCTCCTAGAATAGGCCTAGTCGTTGCACGGCACATGCTTTGCCAGAGGCCTTCTCCTTTCTTGTCTACACACTTCCTTCCCTTCCTGAGCTTCCTCCAAAATCTGCTCATGTGCTGGGCCGCACCTAGACCCAGCACACCATGTGCATGACGGGACGTGTGACGCTGCGTCACATGCATGATTGCTACCTGCCTGACATAGCAACAGGCACTCCCTGGGCCTGCGTCTGGCCTTACCCTAGCCCCCGAGGCTCAGTCGGGAGGACTGTAGTCAGGCATCAGGCAGCCCTGGGGCAGCCGCCCGTCCCCCAAAGCAAACATGTACACGAGCTGAGAGGCATAAGCTCTATCAGCTCGCACAACCCCACCTCTATGACAGTTGGTTGTTCACTGAGCGCGGCTGCCTTGTGACTGGCGCCACACCAGCGAACTGCCAGCATGTCCTCAGATATTGTGATGCATTCATCAAAGCAAGTTAATACTTAAGTGTTACCTTTATTTGATGAATGCATTCACTGTGCAGCAAGCTGACGGGCCGCAGGCAAGCAAGAAGCAATGTCACGTTTCTTCAAGTAGCGTAAGTTACAGTGTTACACAAAAATAATGTCGCTCTCAAAACCGGCCCCAGGGTGGCTTATGAAACAGGCCCTAGGGCCACCCAAGTCTGAATTCCATTTGGCCGGCGGGCGCGCGGCTGACAGGCCATTCCACCCCTGGGGTCTTACCAAGCAATCATTTAACTTAGCTACCACCTCACACTGTTCCTGTCCCCATTTCCATGGCATAACCTGTTTCAGTAGCTTAGCCAATGTTTGTTTGATTTCTGCATAATCTTCAATTAATTTTCTATTGTAACTTGTCATCCCTAACAAGCTCTTCAAACACTCCAAATGTGTGGGATCCTTCAACTTTTGAATGGCTTCTACCTTTTTCTTCTGTGGGTTCAATCCATGGTCTGTAACGTCATGTCCCATGAAATGGTCCCTTTTCCCACACCACTGTTCCTTCTGCAATGATACTTTTGCCCCAGCCTTTTGTAGTTGCCTGAGTACGTCTTATTTCACTGAATGTCCTAATTTTTTCATGATATCATCCACATAAACCACAGGTCCTCTCTTGGCTGCATCCAGAGTGCCTTATTTAGAAAGATTTCAAACTCCCTCCTACTGTTAATATCGCCAAAGGGAACCTTTGCCCACACATATTATTTTCCTTGGAAGGTAAAAGCAAATAGATTTTGTATGTCCTTTGCCAATGGCACACCCCAATACCCAGCTGTCAACTCTAAGGTGGACATTAATTCTCAAATTCCTGTTGTGCTCCACCCATTCTGGACCAAACCTACTCATTCTGTGCATGATATGATTTCCCAAATAGACCTTAGTGCCACCTACAATCCATTTATTGTGATGGACATTTTTGGATCCTATTTTATTTTCAACATGCATCTCCTCACAGTTCTATGTCCCAAATCAGGATTTTTTATGGCAACATTTGGAATTTCTTTTCTGTCAAGCATTTGTTTAAACACTTTCTCATTGATGAATCTCCTCTCTTGTTCTAGGGCTGGTACTGTCTTAAACATTTCTGGATACCCGTCCATGTGCATTGACACCTATGCCTGACCTCTATTCATGTGTATCTCCGCAATGGTTGAAATATATTTTTCCTGATCTGACACTGAAGTGTCACATTGTTTTGTGTCTTCCTCACTTAAATAGAACCGTAACGTGTCTTCATCCACTTGTGTCTGCCAGTTCTTCCTTTGGTCTAAATGAATCGCCAATGACTGTTCAGTTTTGCTTTCCTGCATTTCATCCTGGCACATGAGAATGGCAGCAACATAGTGACACAGCCATTTTGAAGATATACCTCAACCGCTCTTTTTGACTTGGCAACGGTGTGACATTCTTTTGCATTGCTAACCTGGTTTACCATGATTTGGGGCTTTGGGGGCTTTTTTGCCAATGGACACAGAGCACCATTTACCCCATTAATTAGCGGCGACAGACGCTTCACACAATTTATACCCAACAGGAAGGGCGTCTCCTCAATCAGAGTCACCAGCACTTCTTGTCTCAATGTATGCTTCTGTACCTTAATGTTAACTTCAGTAGCACCTTCCACCGGTATTTACACAGGGTCCTCTATTGGTCTTAATTGTAAAGTGTTTTGTTTTTGTTTTCCGTCATGTATGCTATCCAGCATTTTAAAGCTATTAGACTTACTGCAGCCTGTGCTCCTGTGTCCACCATTGCAAACACGTTTGCAAATCTTCTTCTGTGATAGGGGCATAAAACCTATCCTCACATTCCTCTACTATACGTAGGAGATGTGAGTTGTTACTGATTTTAGGACGGATTTCTCTTAAGCCCGTTTGACTTGCTAAACAAAGGCACATGAGGAATAATACCTCACCCCCCTTTTTGACTGTCTCATTTTCAACTTTCCTGCCTTCTTTGTTTATTTTTCTGTCCTGTGATTCCATCTGAAACCTTTCTACTGACTGGCCTCCCTGCATAAGGAGCACATGTGAGTTCTCACCCAATTCCTTAACTGCTTTTTCCAAATTGATTTCAGTGTCATCACTTTCCTTCTCTATGGTACACAATTTTTTGTGTTTCCACTAACTCCTTTCTCATGTAGTAACACATGAACATGTTGTGTTTGAAACTCACGCTGCACTTGTACTTTATTTGTTAACTGGACCCTGTTGAATGAACACCTGTGGCACCAAATATTCCTCTGGGGACTCACTGCATGTGTCCTTTTGAGGAGTTCTTTCCTCTGTGGAAATATGAACTGTATTAGATTCATCGGGATATGGAACCCCATTATTTTTTGTTGTATTTACTCTATCCTCACTAGTCATTTCATTTACTTCTGATTCACTTGTTTCTGATGTGTTCTGTGCTGTCCTTTGTACTTTTTTGAACTGAAGCAACCAATGAATTAAACAGGTATTGGCCCTTTTTCCCACTACTCATTAATTGTTCATTTGTATGCGCCTCATCCTTTTCCAATTGCAATACTTCTGTTTAGTCTATCTATTCTTCCACTGTTCTTTGGGTTCGCTATGTGCATTTTCCCTTTGCCTTTCCCCGTCCTCATACACCTGAGTGGAGTCAATACTTTGGTTTAACTCTAGGTTAAACCACACCCCTTTCTTGTGTGTGTTTCTACTTCCAATGTCATTACAACTGCTTCCCCAAATTCAGGTTACTGTGCACTCCTGTGTGTTTATCCAATGGTGTGTCATTTTGTGGATGTTCTCAAATGTGAGGTGTTTGCATAACTAGTCACTTACTGGTTCCTTGGGCAATGTCACTCTTATGCTCTTCATTCTGATTTGTTATCTGTTGGTGACTTCTTTGGCTATCACGCAGTCTTCCCACTTGCTCAGCCAGCATCTTAACTTGTGCTTCTAGGCTCTGAAATGCTCCCTAGACCCTGAATCGTCTCTTTGTGCTGTGGGCCTATATAGATTTGATTCAAATTGTCCTGGCCTGTTGAGGTTACTCTGATTACCTGCAGGTGACTGAACTCGTTTAGTATTTCCCCTGAATTCTCGTGACAGTGGAGGGGGGAACGTGGGGTTACTCCTTGTCCATAACCGACTTGCGCTGTGGCTTGTGCATAGGAGCGTGGGCTATATGTCACATTATGTCTTTAATTAGGCTGATATTGCTCCCTTTGTTGAGTGCCTATTTCAATGAATCTATCTACATATCTTGGTTCCATTTGATTACAGTTCCCAAATGTCATTGTTGCAGGATTAAACCTACTTTGAGTTCCCAACGACTGGTATGGACCATGAGGTGAGTGACTTAGGGTGCTATTTGATTCTGCTATTCTGAACTTAAATCCTACCCGAGGTGAATTCCTGAGATTACAGGGGCTGACATAGGTAGCCCTATCTCTGGGATTAGTGGATTGAAATACTAGCACTGGTGGTGTTACCTTTTCTGGCTCGGATTTTTCTTTTTCAAACCTTTCTGATTCTGTATCGTGTAATTTCTTTGCTGTCCTGTTTCCAGCCCCATATTCCTTCCTGACATAATTTCTGCAACTGTAGGGGAAGCTATCACCTCTTTCTTTCCCTTTATGTTTTGTTTCTTTTCCTTTATTATCAGTGTGGGAGATGACTTCCCATATTTTCATGGCTTGGCCCATAACCGAGTGAACACTTTTTTTAATTTGAGAATTCACGTGCTTACTGCTCTACAATCAACACAATAGAGGATAAACCTCTGTACTAGTTCACAGAACTGTCTTCATACTCATCTTAGTAAAGCATAGAACACTGCATTACTTTGAAAAATACAAATGTATTCAAACAATTGTTATACGAAATCAAAACATAACATAAGACAATTCCACATAAGTAGGGGACACAACAATTCATCAATTGATCAAAACAGGATAACTGGGGTTCTATGACTCTGTCTACATATCTTGGTTCATAGAAGGGGAGAAAGGATAGCTTAGGGCAACACATTTGTCCTGGAAGCAAGACAACACATTTCCCGATCCCACGCTTAGAAACAACTCGTTAGTATTAAGTGCATTCAAAAAGAATAATTATAATTATAACAATTCTGGTTACCCCTCCCTCAGATGATCTATAATTTGTCTTGTGAGAAGTACTACAACCAGTGCTACAACCAACTATCATTCGCACAACCACACTTTCATTCGTACTAACCCATGTGTCTAAAACAAATCCACATGTAGAGGAAAAATTAAACAACAAATAGAAAACAGGACCTAAATAGGAGGCTGAACAATCTTATCAGCTCCCCTTTTCTGGTGTACAAATCCAGCAAACGCTGTCAAAAGTTAACACTTTGCGCCATTTCTCTGTAATTATAATGCATTTAGAGAACCCTAATCACATAAACTGGTTGACTTGTGCCAACTCGGGTTTCAGCTGTCAATGTGACATTAACTGTATGGGTCACATAAGGCCTTCTTCAGGGCAAGAAAATGGAAGCATGGAAGGTGGTCGGGAATACAATCAGGAATGTCAAGAAGTTAAAGAATCCCACCTGTCTTCAAATCAAACTGTGTGAAAAAACACATTGATTCCATTTCAAAATATGGCTCAATTTCTAAAGATGTGTTCAAAGATCAAACTGTCGGTGTACAAAGATCTTAAATAAGGACTTAAGTCATCTCTTCACGTAGTTATCTGGTCAATGCCCTGCTCCTTCGTCAGTGATATCTCCACGAGTGAATTTTTAGTTGAACTGCTCTACAATCGGCTGATGAAGACCATAAAATGATGTCTTTTTAACTCAATTGAATTAACATCACAGCCTACATCAAATCGTAAAAATGCCCCTTTGATAGTGTTTGCAGAAATTCCCTAGGTGATTCGTCTGTGCCTGTGACAATGTATAATCCTAAATCTACAGAGGGGAGCAATGTCCAAGGGCTGTTTGTGCGCTATACAAATGTAATAAATAAGTAAGCCGCCCTCTTCGCTTCTTGTACTGATTTGTAGGGCAAAAGAAATCTCCATACTTCTTAGTTGTGAAAAACCTGACGGTGTCTCACCTGCTAGTCCCTGGGGATCTGTCATTCAGGTGGCCAGGATACAGCCATCACATTTGGATCCAGTTCCTGGGGGTGGACCAGAGCGGCAGGATCACCTGGATGAGGGTTCTTTGGGGAGTGGAAGTGGGTCACACCTTTTCCCCATCCTACCAGGTAGGATACTTAAGAGCTCAACACCTCCCCCTTTCGCGACACATACTTTCTCACGGACAGCTAATTGTGAGAGAAAACGGATTAAAACCTGAGCTGTATACCTGACATGTCCCAACATGTCCCAACACAATGGTCAGGCAGATAATGATCATTACACACACCTGACTTCCATCACACTTCCCCACATGATTAAACCCTCATTCAACACCTCCTTCTCCATTTGATTCTGTACCTTTTCTTTAATATTTCCTAGCCTTTTTTTGTGATGTTACCTGTGGCCATATCACATGTCAGAACCTTCCAGCACCCATCTCACCGCCTTTCCGACCTTTGAGCAGCGTTCCGCTTAGCAGACCTTCCTATCAATGGGCCTCATATGTGTGTGCCAATCTGGCTCACTACGAGTCTGGGGCGGGTGCTGTCCCGCCTGCCAGGCTCAGACCAGGCCGCCAGAACGGCACCCGCCCGCTGACTTTCACGGAAGCACCAGCACTGTTGCACCCGGCGCCAGCGCTTCCGTGCTCCCCATTCCTTTTGAGTCCTATGGGACTCAAATGGGAATAGGGATTTACATTTTCCGGCGCCTGACTTCACGGACCGCCGGGGCTGTAATGCCCCACTGTTTTCGTGAAGTAATGAGGCCCATTGTTGCATTTCTCACTTCCTCCTTCCTTCCCTTTCCTGCTTTGCACAAGCAAAGAGTGTTCTATTTCAAGGCCCATTGTGCTTTTGCATTGCACTTTACACCATAAATCTTTCGAGTGGGTTGTGTCCTCCAACGTATTCCTCATCTTAGATGTATTCCATCTAGCTTTGCTGCTCTTCGGAAATTTTTTCGGCAGAGGGCGTTGTGCGTCGATGTCGTCGAGTCGATGGTCCGTCAAAGGCCTCCGTCGAGGGTGACGTCATCGGGTGTATAAGTAGCACGCGCGACGCCCGTTGGCCTCAGTTCCGTTTTTCCGCAGTTACGTTGCTTCGGACATTCAGCGCGCCTCGAGTTCTGTCAAGAAATATAATATAACGAGAAGTAATTATGTCCTCGTCATTGGCGCCGACCACGACCCCGAGATCGGGTTTTAAGAAATGCAAGTCGTGCGGCTCAAAAATGTCGATCACGGACCCGCACCGCGAGTGTTTGTGATGTCTCGGGGAAGGCCACGACATGGAGGCCTGTTCGAAGTGTCAGGCGATGACGGGGAAGGCCTTGCGAGCTACAGGTAGGTCGGAAGGATCGAAAAGCCTCTAACGTCGAGTCGAGTCCCCATGGGGAAAAATATCGACGCGTAAGGCATCGATCTAGATCCCAAAGCGATTCTCAGCGTCCCCATATCCGTCGCCATATCCTCTCCCGGCGAGGGGGATGAGGGGTGGACTCTCATCCGCTTGTTCGGAGGGCTTCCCGACGGGCCTGGTTCTGGCTCCTCCGTTGGGGTGCGTGGTAATCTCGTCCTTATCTCAGTCGGGCGATCCTATGGTGGGGCACCCAGGCTCACCTCACGACGGGCACGGACTTTCAAACCCCGGCGTTTCAAGAGACGGTGACGATAGACACCTCTCTGGAGGGTTGGGGGGCCCACACCGGAGATCTCCACGCAAGAGGCCTTTGGCTCCCAGAGGAGAGGTCTCTTCACATCAACATCTTGGGGCTCCGAGCAGTGTTCTGGGCGCTCAAGTCGTTCCTCCGGTCCCTCAGAGACAAAGTGGTGAGGA
Source organism: Ambystoma mexicanum (assembly GCF_040938575.1). Taxonomy (NCBI): domain Eukaryota; kingdom Metazoa; phylum Chordata; class Amphibia; order Caudata; family Ambystomatidae; genus Ambystoma; species Ambystoma mexicanum. The sequence goes on from NC_090939.1 coordinate 688,333,917, forward strand.
TCTTCACAGACAACACCACCACGATGTTTTACATACGGAAGCAGGGGGGGCACCAGATCCCCAGCCCTATCCAAGGAGGCCGAGGATCTGTGGCACTGGGCCGTCGCCCAGGGGATGTTTCTGGTTCCTTTCCACCTGGCAGGAATAAAAAACACCATTGCCGACTCACTCGTGCCATGAGTGGGAACTGCGCCAGGATCAAATGGATCGACTCTTCCAACGATGGGGCTAACCCGACATCGACCTATTCGCGATGACGACCAACTCCAAGTGCCAGAGGTTCGCCAGCAGGTTCCCACAGCCGAGGAGCATGGGCGATGCTTTCTCGTTCCCTTGGGACGACCTGTTTCTATACGCGTTCCCTCCATTGCCGTTGCTGCTCTGCCTCATCAACCAGCTCAAGAAGTCCAGGTGCAGGATGATCCTCGTCGCACCGGCGTGGCCGAGGCAGGGCTCTTTCCTGGACCTTCTGGACTTGTCAACGTCCCCGCCAGTCAGGCTGCCGGCAGACGCGTATCTTCTCTCCATAGAAGGAGGCGCCATTCTCCACCATGACCCACAGTCGCTGAACTTGCAGGCCTGGCTCCTGCAGCACTAGAGTTTGGAGGGTACGATATCCCGGCTGATTGCAGAGAGGTTCTTGCAAAGGCCAGGGCGTCCTCAACTCTCAAGTGTTACGGTCTTAAATGGAAGAGGTTCTCTGTCTGGTGCCGTGCACAGAAGATTAACCCTCTGCGAATTACGGCCCCTCAAGTGCTGCCGTACCTGTTGTCGCTGGCCAAGGCTGGACTGGGTCACGCCTCCATAAAAATACATCTGGCTGCCATCTCCCGATATACCAGGACGACGGGACAGGCGTCCTTGTGGTCTCATCGCCTGGTGAAGGAATTTATGAAGGGACTATTCTGATCATTCCCGCCGGTGAAGGCTCCTGCCCCGGCGGGAGAGCTTAATGTGGTGCTGACCAGGCTCATGGGGGCCCCATTCGAGCCTATGCATTCGGCGCCTTTGAAATTCCTGTCATGGAAGACAGCGTTCCTCGTGGCCATCACCTCTGCACAACGAGTGAGAGAGATTCAGGCCCTATTTTGCAAGCCTCCATACTTGACTTTTCATGACACGAGGGTGGTGCTGAGGACGCACCCCTCCTTCATGCCCAAGGTGCTGTCGGACTTCCACCTCAACGAGCCCTTGGTGTTACCAGTTTTCTTTCTGTCGCATTCAACGCCGCCCAAGTGGACTTTGCACTCGCTGGATGTAGCTAGAGCGCTGAAGTTCTACGTGGACCGCACAAAGAGTTTTTGGAAGACGTCACAACTGTTTGTGAACTTTGGGTCTGTGAATCAAGGGAAGGCTCTCTCGAAGACTTCCATTTCCAGATGGCTCTCCGGCTGCATCATGTATTGTCACCGGTTGGCAAACCGACCGCTGCCTCGCCGTCCGGGAGCCCATTCGACCAGAGCGATCGCTGCTACCACGGCGTTCCTGTCTGGTGTGCCCCTGCTGGACATCTGCAGGGCTGCTACGTGGAGGTCGACGCACACCTTCACAAGATTCTACTGCGTCGATCGGGACACCAGGGAGGAGTCCAGGGTCGGCCAAGCAGTGCTGCACAACCTGTTCGCTTAAGGTGAGCCTGGTGAGGAGGTAAGAGATGCTTAATGTTGAGTTGTTGTATTGCTTAATGTTGAGCCTGTTGCCACCTCCCGTGTTTTTGCATGTGTATACTGCTATGTTTTCTTTTATTCATGAGCATGTGAATCCATGCCAGACCCCATGCTGGAGAAGGAACAAGTTACTTACCTGTAACTGTTGTTCTCTGGCATGGGTCTGGCATGGATTCACATGCGAACCCTCCCACCTACCCCTCTGCGGCTCTTCACTTGGTCATTCTGCCACTTGGCGTGCTACCAAATCTGAGGATGGCTGCCAGAGGCAGGGCTTAGGGAGAGGGCACTCATTGGCTGGGGGCAGTATGACCCAGAGATCAGTGATTGGTTACTACTAAGAAAGATAGATCAGAAACAAAACTAATACTGATTTTTTCTTTACCGAGGATTCCCAGCCTGACGACTGGGAATATTCATGAGCATGTGAATCCATGCCAGACCCATGCCGGAGAACAACAGTTACAGGTAAGTAACTTGTTCCAAGGCCGCCTCGACGCCCTCGAAGCAGACCCTGTCGAGGACCACTATGTCATCGACGCCGTCGACGCCTTTATCGACGTCGACGCCGAAACCCTCGGCGCCAAAGGCTCCAACCAAGCCAGGGCAGCCAGAAAAAGAGAAGGAAAAAGTTAAAAAACATGTAATTCCTTCAAGGCCTCGTACTACACCTCTTCCTCCTCCTCTCCCAGAGAAGGTTTTCGAGCCCCTCCCTAGGAAGGAGTTTTTCAAATCCTTGACCTCAATTTTTGAGGAACAGGAGAGATCAGAGGAGGAAAATGTAACTTTTGGATTGGAGTATGGCACCCCAAATGTCCCAGAATGCTTGATCTCAGAGGAAAGCAGAATGAGGGATTTGGAGTCTTTAAACAATGCAAGTGGCATTGACACCTCTCCTGAGAATGACTTCGGTAGACCAGAATCAGGAGAGCATGCCAGTCCATCTTACCGCCAGTTAATGACCAAGGTGGTAGATTACTTGGGATGGGCTGGACCACCACCAGCCCAATTCGTCCAGGACGATTTAACAGACATATTGGACCATGGTCCCACTGAAGACCCAGTACTACCTTTTCATGTAGCCTTACAAAACAGGGTGGCCAAGAATTGGGAAACTCCGGATTCTATTACTCCGGTAAATAAATCCCTTGCATCAAAATACCGCCCAGCCAGTAGCGACCCCGGCTATCTGTCAAAACATCCAACTCCCGAGAGTTTGGTCATACAGGCAGCCATGCTTCCAACAAACTTGCGTACCCGTCTATCCCTCCAGATAGGGACGATAAGCGTGTGGATGGTTGGGCACGGAAGGTATTTTCAGCCGGGAGCATGGCATTAAAATCTGCCAACTCGACATGTGCCTTGGCAAAATTTTCGTACACTCTATGGGAGTGCATCGCAATGGCGGCGGAGCACATACCAGAAGGGGAAGAAAGGGAAGGTTTCCTAGCCATCGTTAGAGATGGAAAGGAGGCCATGCAGGAATCCCTTCAATCTGGATTGGACACTGCGGATAGTGTAAGCAGGTCCATGGGCACTAGCACGGTAATGCGCAGGTTTGCGTGGTTACGGAAGTTGGGTTTTGCACCGGACATACAGAACCGCCTCCTGAACATGCCTTCTGACGGGTCTCACCTTTTTGGCAACAAGGCTGACGAGAGCCTTGAGAGGTTGCAGACGTCAAAAGCAGCAGCAAAATCCTTAGGAGCTGCTATTAGGCAACCTCAGCCTTTTCGTGCACAAGGGCAATCATGGAGGGGACGATCCTATCGTTATTACACCTCATACGGGAAGACGAGAGGAATGGCCAGTCAAAGGGGCCAAAGAAAGGCCACTCGTGGTGGACGAGGAAAACGTGCTAAGCCAGCTCCAGCTGCAGCCTCTTTGCCATCAGCAGCTGCAACATCCGCCACAAAACCCCTTTTAGGACTTGCACCACAAAACACCTGTAGGAGGCAGGCTGTCGCAGCATCTGCAAGAATGGCGAGCCATTACTTCAGATGTTTGGGCTCTAGAAATAATAGCCCAAGGCTATTGCCTTCCTTTTCTAAAGCAACCTCAAAGCAATCCACCAGGGAGACACCCGTTGTATTTGTCAAACCTGCTCCTACAGCAGGAAGTTCTAACCCTGCTGGAGAAAGGTGCTATAGAACCAGTACCTGTAGCGGAGAGGAACAAGGGTTGGTACACCCCGTATTTTTCGATCCCCAAAAAGGACGGAGGACTGAGACCCATCTTGGACTTAAGAAACTTGAACAAGTTCCTCAGGAAGGACAAGTTCAAGATGGTTACCCTTTCCAGATCCTTCAGGCCCTTCAACTCCAGGACTGGATGGTGTCATTGGACCTCCAGGATGCTTATTTTCATGTGCCGATTCATCTCAAACACAGAAAATACGAGTCCTGCCATTCGGGTTGACCTCCGCCCGAGGGTCTTCACTAAGTTAATGGTAGTGGTGGCAGCGCACCTCAGGAGAGGGGGGATTCATGTCTACCCCTACCTGGACGATTGGTTGATCAGAGCGCACTCTGCTGAGCAAGCACTGGATCATTAGAAAGTAACCTGCCACTTCCTCCACAAACTGGGCTTCTCCCTCAATTTCAAGAAATCACAGATGACACCTTCCCAACAGCTTTAGTACATAGGAGTTGTATTAGACACATCCTTGGAAAAGAGCTCGCCTCCCAAGTCGAGGGCTCAAGACATTCTTCAGATGGTTTCCAAATTCCAAAATGCCCAAAATCTCCAGGCTTACGACTTTTTAAGGTTGCTCGGCCTCATGGCATCCTGCATCTTTCTGGTGCCAGAGGTATGCTTGAGGATGACATCCCTTCAATGGGCCCTAAAGACTCAGTGGTCCCAGTTCTCGGGTCAAATGACAGATCTTCTTCAGATTCCGAACAGGGTTCGGCAGGATCTTATGTGGTGGACTTGCACAGAGAACATCCTAAAAGGAGGACCTTTTTGGCAACCATGGCCGGAGATCACAGTAGTGACGGATGCCTCACTCCTGGGGTGGGGAGCTCATGCCAACGATTTGACAATCAGCGGTCGTTGGTCTCCATCGGAGTCCAAACTACATATCAACCTTTTAGAGCTGAGGGCAATCAGACTAGCGCTGAAGGCCTTCCTGCCATCTGTCAGGGGAAAGAATGTCCTGATAATGACGGACAACACAGTGGCCATGCACTACCTAAACAAAAGAGGAGGCGTGGGGTCACTACCCCTGTGCAGAGAGGCAATGCAGCTCTGGTATTGGGCGATTCAGGAGGGAATCTCTTTAACAGCAATTCATCTAGCCGGGGAAGAGAATATGACGGCAGATGCTCTGAGCAGGCAGAGCACGGTATCCCACGAATGGGAACTGGCTCAGGAAGTCATTCAAGAGATCTTCGCCCTTTGGGGAACCCCTCAGGTAGACCTGTTTGCAACCGGAATCAACCGAAAATGCGAAAGGTATTGCTCAAGGGAATTTCCCCCGAGAGGAGCCCTGGGGGACGCGTTCGTGGTGGAGTGGAATTTCCCACTATTGTACGCGTTCCCTCCGATTCCCGTCATTCCTCAGGTCATCAGGAGGCTGAGAAGGTTTCGGAGCCGCATGATCCTAATTGCCCCGGATTGGGCCAGGAGAACGTGGTACCCGGACCTTCTAGACATGTGCATCTGCCCTCCAGTACGTCTTCCTCAGAGAGAGAACCTTCTCTCTCAAATGGAAGGTCAGGTTCTCCATCCAGAGGTCAAAACGCTCAACCTTCATGCTTTGTATTTGAAAGGCTGAGATACAGGGATTGGAACCTTCCAGATGACCTTATGGAGATGTTGCTTTCGGCAAGAAAGCCAGCAACAAAGTCTCTATACCGTTGCCGTTGGAAGAAGTTTTGCAACTGGTGCAGAGAAAAGAATGTCGATCCTTTTCTATGTTCTATCCCGGAAGTATTATCTTTTCTTCTGACCCTAGCACATAGAAGTCTGAATATTGGAACAATAAAAGGTTACCTTGCGGCGCTTTCCATTTTCAAGCGCTCATCGGAAGAATGCTCCTACTTCAAAATTCCTTTGATAATACAATTCTTAAAAGGACTCACTAATGTGTTTCCTCCTCACCCATTTCAAGTACCTATCTGGGATCTAAATTTAGTCCTAAAATTCTTACTGTGTGCTCCTTTTGAGCCTATGCACACGTGTCCATTAAGATTACTAACGTGGAAAACAGCCTTCTTGGTTGCTCTAACATCAGCTAGAAGAGTGAGCGAATTGCAGGCCCTTTCTTCCGGGCCACCCTTTACTGTGTTCCATAAGGACAGAGTTGGTGTTGAGGGTGAAACCATCATTTTTACCGAAAGTAATATCTGATTTTCATTTAAGTCAGAAAATTGTCTTACCCGCATTCTATCCTCCACCCCATCCTTCGAAGGAGGAGGAACGTTTATACAGGTTGGATCCAAAAAGAGCTTTAAGCTTTTACATCTCTAGACTTTCCAGACTTAGTGTGCACAACCAGCTGTTTATAGGTTACACAGGAAGGAAACTGGGTCAATCGGTGACAAAACAGACAATTTCACGCTGGATTGTGCTTTGCATTTCAGAATGCTACAGACCAGCTCAAAAAGACCCTCCGGAAGGGTTAAGGGCTCATTCCACCAGAGGCATCGCCTCCTCCACGGCCCTTCAAAAAGGTGTTCCAATAAGATCCATTTGCGAAGCAGCAACTTGGTCTTTGCTACACACCTTCTCAAAATTCTATAACCTGAATGCTTCCCAGTCTAGGGAGCTTACTTTTGGAAAAGCAGTACTATACTCAGCCATCTAACAGAATCGAAAAATCTACCCCCTCCTCCAGAGGAATTGTCCATACTGCTTTGGGAGTCTATCTAAGATGAGGAATACGTTGGAGGACACAATACACTCGAAGAACAAGTTACTTACCAACTGGTAACATTATTTCGATTGGATGTTCCTCCAACGTATTCCTCATCGCCCTCCCAGCCTACCCCTCTGTAGATTTTTCTGGGTTATTGCCATCTCAAATCTCGCAAGGCTCATACCTGTCTGCCGGCACAATCTACACAGTACAAGATCAAAGATAAAAAGGGGGAAAAACAGAACTGAGACCAACGGGCGCCGCGCGTGCTACTTATGCACCCAATGACGGAGGCCTTCGAGGGACCATCGACTCGACGACATCGACGCACGGCGCCCTCTGCCGAAAAAATTTCCGAAGAGCAGAAAAGCTGGATGGAATACATCTAAGATGAGGAATACGTTGGAGGAACATCCAATCGAAAGAATGTTACCAGTTGGTAAGTAACTTGTTCTTCGAGTCCATATGCAGAGTTTAGTTTAAAATGTCATAATCATACAATAAATTCATATTGGATACTAAAATAAATGCTAAAATTCCTATAACATTCTTAAAAAATAATCCTAAATAGGCCAAACATCAATGTCCTAAAATAGTGCACTGAAGCTAAGAGCTTCCCTCCAAACATGATATGAAGCCGCAGATATAAAAAGTACCTCAGCCCCGAGTATGCAACTCCATAGCTGATTAGTTTCAATTGTCAAAATTGGTGACAAAATGTAAGTAGCTCTTTGAATACTGTGCTTTCAATTTGGGGCTCCTGGTGAGGACATAATGTGCAGATTTTACTGTTAAATTACAAAGCCGGCAAATCCTGTTGTGATGAGGCACATTACTCCATCTACCTGTGTGCTTGTGGGTAGGGATGATGTTGAATCGTAAATAGATGATAAATCTGCATATTTTCAAGGAGCACAATTTGGTGAGATAATAACATGGAGAATTGCAACGGAACCCCTGTGTACTATCTGCTACATACAGCAAGGCTGGATGGAATACATCTAAGATGAGGAATACATTGGAGGAACATCCAATCGAAAGAACGTTACCAGTTGGTAAGTAACTTGTTCTTCCTTCACATTCAGCTTTTATCTCTGCTTTATTTTCTGAATCTGTCAATGTTTGTGCGCCTGCCGCAGCACCACTATTTTCATTGCCCAAGCAAATCTAACCCACTCCATTTACCCCCTATTCTAAGTTTTAGTTTCAAATGTTCAACTACAAACTGAAAGATACATTATGTAATGAGGTGGGCACCACCAATTTGTCAAAGTAACAGTTCCTGAGTATATAAAATCTACTTAGTTTACGAAATTTGATGGGTTCAATGGAGCTACTCAGCAAACAAAATCCTATGGCACAAGGATCGACAAATGTAGAAAGAAACTGGGCCTTGCCACTCAGTTGGCCGTGTGCTCTCCATATGCTCTATATGTAAGCTGCAACTTATGTCATGCGTTTCAAACAACTTTCATACTATTGTAGATTCATAACGGTATGAAGAAATTCAAGAGTTGACCATTTGTAAAATGCCCAAATGTCCTTTTAATTCTTATTTCGTGAAAGGCAATGACAATCTGGTCAGTGTTCAGTGTTGTGCCAATGCATTTCGGAATGTCATTCCATTGTCAGGGCTGAAAACTGTTTATGTCACAACATGATACAAGTACAACATATGGGTCCAAATAATATACATACCCGCAAGGCAGTGGTTCATATACATCAAATAATGTAAAAACAAAAAAAGATGAAAGAAAAAAATTAATGAAAAATCAAGACAATTTATCCCCTTGGAACCTGTGCACATCATTTTACCAGTTCAATATAGCTTCATTGATGAATCCGAGGAGTACCTGTTGTGCGATGCCTGTACATGCATCTGTGAAGGAAATCAGCAATAGGGAAATGCCAAATTGCTGTGTTACATTGTACTGTTCTGTGATTTAGATAGATCAGAATGCACATGGTGGCTTGCAGCCATTACCGGGGCAGTTTTTTCAATGTGTTAATGCGGTATCATCACAGTCCCAGAATTGTGTATTCAGTGTTGAATACATGCAGAAGTATTCAGTGAATGCAACGTACGGAAACATTGGTAGAGAACTTAGCCCAGCGTGCTGCTAGGAAGCTAAAGTGGTGGTGCTGTCTCGCATGCGAACGCTGGTTAATGTTTGTTAGGTATCCCTTGGTTACCGCGTGACGGCGCAATGTCACATGTGTGGGCATGTGATGATGTCACTGACACCTCGTGCCCCGCGCTGCCTGTCGGAACACAGAGTGTGCGGGTGTAGATAAACCTAGGGATAACATATTGCATTAGTGGAGCTTTTGTATAAAAGCCTCTTGGTGGATACAGACAATAGAAAGTGTGCAGGGGACGGGAGTTCCTAAAGGACTCTTTAGGAACAACCACTTTTTTGTTCTTATATATTCAACCTAGATGCCAAGGTTGAGTTTTTTGCCCCCCGCACCTCAAAATTCCATATAAAATCCCGTAATGTCTTTAAACCTTTTTTGTACAAACCAGATAAAATCAACGCTGCAACCGTTAAATTAGACAAAATACAATAGAAAGATCTATTGGCCTAAAAAGTAAAAAAGACTAGCACCCCACCTTTAGTATATGTATCCAAATTCTCCATCCAAAGTAATCGGATACATTTTGTGATTAAGAAGAACTGGAGAACACTGACTTGTGACTCAAGGGTGGAACATTTATTGAAGGAATTACCCACATTTGCATATCAAAGAAGCACTCATTTTAGAGAACGATTAGTCAGAACAAAACCGGAATCGCAAAAATTGACCACGACACGCACAGGCACCTACCTGTGCTTACACTGTAGTAATTGTGGGTTTGTGACAAAGGGCAATATAGTCAACCACCCTCGATCGGCAGAGAAGATCAAGATACATAGCTTTGCCACGTGCAACAACGTAAACATTATTTACTCTATCAAATGCCTTTGTGTGCTGTATTACATTGGACAGTCTAGAAGAGCAGCTAAACTGAGATGTAATGAGCACCGGTCATGCATCAGGAACAGAAACCTTAACTCAGCCATTGCAAGACATTGGTCAGAGAAGAAACACAACATCTCACAGATCCGGTTTCAGATTGTGGAAAAAATGGTTAAGCCAAGTAAGTATGAAGACATAGCGAGAAGAATGGATCAAAGGGAAACCTTATGGACGCTATGGTGCCAGGAGGCATGAATGAGGAGATCAATGATATGTGCTTCATATGACTGCATGTTTTCTAAATATCCAACCCTCATACTTGACTTTACCAACATAGAGACATCTATCCTCCAGAAAACTGGTTACATAACATGCCTTTCATGTATACGCAATGCTTTCATGTGCACTCAATGTTAAATGGTGTGGCTTTATGGGCGGAGAAATTTCTTTAACATGTCAGCCTCTGTTACAATGTATAGATATTTTTCAACACCATAATCATTTAATCACATCAAGAGATGTTTTTCGTACCAGCAATTTATAATGAGTAAGCCCTGTGAATTTCTAGACACAAGCAATGTCTTCCTGCTCTGTATCCACCAAGAGGCTTTCATACAAAAGCATCATTAATGCAGTATGTTATCCCCAGGTTTATCTCCACCCATTCTCTCTTTTCCGACAGGCTGCGCGGTGCGCGAGGAGTAAGTTACATCAACATGTGCCCAAACGTGTGACATTGCAACGTCATGCGTTAACCAAGGGATACCTAACAAACATTAACCAGTGTTCGCACGCGAGACAGCACCATCATTTTAGCTTCCAAGCAGCATGCCGGGTTAAGTTTTCTACCAATGTTTCTGTACATTGCATTCACTGAACACTTCTGCATGTATTCAACACTGAATACACTATTTTTTGTATATGAGGGACTGTGATGGTACTAAATTGAGATTTTGAAACAATTGCCCAGGTAAGGGCTGTGAGCCACCATGTGCCTTCTAATCTTATCTAAATCATGGGACAGTACAATGTAACACAGCGATTTGGCATTTTCCTATTTCTTTTTTTTATAAACTTTATTAATTCGAAATGAGCCATAGACACAAGTCCAGAACATACATTAACATACATGCATTTATTTATTTCCGCCATCAGCTTTCTTTTACACTAACCATCTTTGGTGCTCATGTGCTCATAACATTTTATATAACACAAATTTTATCTAACCCCCCAACTCTCACCACTCCCCTCCTCTTCCTTTTAACACTCTAATACAAGGGTGAGCTAGACCGCTTTCATCTGCTAGTGCACTTTCGTCATTCTTGCCAGGCAGGGCCCCCGGTTCTTGGGCCACATTAATTATCAGCGAATAGTCACTTTACAGAGTACAGTTGGTTTAAAGTACAGTTGTTCCCTGTCCGCCATAAACTCATGAAAGGGAAGCCAGGTGTTTAGAAATGTTTGATAAGCTCCATATGCCAGAGCCGTCACCTTCTCCATGGCCATCACACCCCACAACCTCACCCACCACATGGCTATCACCGTTCCTTGCTCATTCTTCCATGCCTGTGCCAGATTCATCCTGGCTGCATATAGCGTGTGAGTGATGAGGGAGGCGCCCTCTCCGCATAGACTCCCTCCGGCATGGCCCCCAATAACACCAATGCTGGCCTAATGGGAAACTGTACCTTTGTCAACTTCCTTGATACAGCCTAAGATTTCCTTACTTCCGCTAAGGGGCATGTCCACCACATATGTATCAAATCCCCAGTCACATTTTCCTATTTCTGATTTCCTTCACAGATGCATGTATAAGCATCACACAACAGGTACTCCTTCGATATATCAATGAAGCTATATTGAACTGTTAAATTGTTATGCTTAGTTTTCAAGGGGATAAATTGTCATGATTTTTCATGAATTTTTTTCTTTCATCTTTTTTCGTTTTTACATTATTTGATGTATCTGAACCACTGCCCTGCGTGTATGTATATTATCTGGACCTATATGATGTAATTGTATCATGTTGTGACATTAAGAGTGTTAAGCCCTGACGATGGAATGACATTCCGAAATGCATTGGGACACCATTGAACACTGACCAGATTGTCATTGCCTTTCATGAAATGAGAATGAAAAGGACATTTGGGCATTTTACAAATGGTCAACTCTTGAATGACTTCGTTACTTGCATAATATGAGACACGTGGGATAATACCCACCTTATGTTTTGAATTGACTAAGTATTGGTGGTTTCAAATGTTGTATATTGAATATAGATTTATTTTCAGGCAAGGTCTATTATTACTGGGAGGTTGTTTGAGACTAAACTGTTAATTATGATGGAGTTTTTTTTCCTGCACATGAATGTTCTGTTGGGGTCTAAAACGGTTATGTTTAAATGCAAAATATAAAGGATACTCTCTTTGGGGTTCTTAAAATCTACAGGTGTTGCATCAGATTCTCTGCCCTCCTGTTGGTTCAATGTTTCTTTAATTTTCAGATGGAGCTGAAGAAATCTGAGTTTATATTTGCCCACATTATTTTGAGGTTTTCCAACTGTTATTGGTGTAGGATGTTAGCTTTCCTTAGTTGCTGCATTTTGAACAGGGTCACACAATTGACAGCCACAGCTATAGAAAGAAGTCAGGGATGCCATTACAGTGACGGTGTAGCCATCTCCTGCATATCACACAGGTTGCTTCAAAAAAGTTTCTATCACATAGCGTTCCTTTGCTGCTGTAACTTTGCATTAGCGCTTTGAAACACCTATCGCTTTCTCACATCAATATTTCAACCTCTATGGGCCCATTTGTGTACTATAGAACACGCTAAGCAGCAAGTTAAGTGAGAAAAGGCATACACATGCCCTGGTAGTTATGTTAGTGGAATAAATGTTTCAGTCACCACCTGCTTTGAGAAGATAATAAGCTGGGTCTCGATTTCTTTATGACCACCATCTTTTTCTCAAAATGTGGCTAGGCCTTTCATAGGTTAAGGTTTGCATGCAGGGGTTTATCTCTGGTGATAACATCTCTCACTATTGTTAGTAATAATGTGACGTTAAGTCGTTTTCCCTAAATGACGTGTCGGAATGCTGTGAATACGTTAATAGCTCAAACATTGCCTCTTTATTCTTTACAGTTACACTTACAGTCACAGATGAAGACTCATCATCACAAACTCAGGCACCTTTGCCGTCTTACGCATCAAGTTCAGCAGTAACATCTACTATCATAACAATTTTGAACGGCAAGTACAATGAACAAAGTAAGTATTTTAAATATTTTGTCAATACTATACTTGGGCATTTCAGTGATTAGCATGTAAACCAATAATATGCATCTTTATAGTTAGTTGCTAATGAACAGATAGCAAGGCTGACAAAATGCAGTAAAAGGTTAGTGCATCATCCTGAACTTTGGATCTTTGAATATTCTCTGATGGTTGAACTGATGCCAAAATCACCTTTTTTTCACACAGTATTACAGTAAGCTAATGAAAATCTGAAATTATTTTCACCTTTTGGAAAATCGCTAAGGCTGAGGACCCGTAGAGAGAATATGAATCTGATCTCGTGCTTGAAGCCAGTGATAATGCATTTTTTATTATTAATAGTAAGTAATAATAAAAAATGTATTATCACAGGTAGGTAGTAAGGGATTGAATACAAGGGATCAGGGAGCAAATAACGGTTGGGGGGAGAGTGGGCAATTTGGCAAGGTATCTATAACCAAATAGGGGAGAAAATATGGGAGAGCAGATCACCCAATGTCAGGTTAGGCAGGGAGTGGAAGGTGTGTGGATCTACGCGCAGCTGTACCTGCAGATTCAAGACTACCTCAAATCTAACAACCTCCTGGGGTTAAGACAATCAGGATTCCGTCCCAAACACGACACTGAATCAGCCATGGTTGATTTGAAAACTCAGATGGAGACACTAAAGGATAATTGGAAGCGAGCCCTACTCCTTCTTCTTGACCTCTCCGCGGCCTTCGACTTGGTCAACCACCAAATACTCTGCCAACATCTTAAATCTGCGGCCCACTTCTCTGATTCTGCCAATGCCTGGATCCCTTCATTCCTGAGCAACAGATCCATGAGGGTCTTCTCACCTACAGCATCGGCAGACCCTTCCCCAATTCACTGTGGCGTTCCTCAAGGCTATTGTGTGTCCCCTACGTTGTACAACATATTCACCAAGCCCCTCTTCGATGTGCTTGACTATCTGGGTGTCTCCTACACCAACTACGCGGATGACACCCAGATACTCATTCCTATCACGGGTGATTACACAGCTGACACCAAAGCTTTGAATTATGTCTACCTGGTTATTCAGGCCTGGATGGCACATCACAAACTTTGCCTTAACGATGATAAGACTGAGCTCTTACTATAGGATCAAGCCATCGTCTTAACAAATTAGATCAAACTTACAAGTCCTTCACCATTGACGGCAATGATATCATGGTCTCCAAAGACACTAAAACTTTAGGCGTCTATCTGATTCCATGCTCTCCTTGAACAGACAAACAAATGCAGTAAGGTCGGCATCAGCCTATACTTGTAAACGTATCACCGCCTGTAGACCCTTTCTAAACTCCATCAACTGCATCACCCTCGCCAGAACACTCATCATGGCCAAAATCGACTACTGCAGTGCCCTCTACCTAGGAACCAGTCAGTCCAACCTCAATAAATTACAAACTGTACAAAATAACGCCATAAGGGCAGCCTTAAACATCCCGAGACGCTCCCATATCTCCACCGTCAGATCTGACATACAATGGCTCCCGGTAAAACAAATAATTGCTTTGAAAACCCTAGCCTTGACCCACAAATGCCTGAATAACACAATGCCCCACCCTACCTTACCTCCCGCCTTACACTCCACACCTCCTCTTGACTCACTAGATCAGCCCAAACTCACAGCCTCACCATGCCGAGATTCAAACTCCAAAAAGCTGGTGGTGTGAGCTTCCCTGTCCTAGCGTCCAAACTTTGGAACACTCTGCCTACTCCTATCAGAACTGAACTGTCGTTCCAAACCTTCAAGAACAACGCAAAACTTGGCTGTTCTCTCATGATCTATGAGGCTCCTCACTTAGACCTGCCTTCCACCTGTAATATAGGCTATGTGCATATACACCTATTATTGTACTTGTATTATAATCTGCTAATAGTATCTTTCTGTACATTATTGTATATTTGTGTAAATTTATTGTGTATGTACTGATTATTGTAACTGTTCTCAAGAGTATGCGCCCGGTTGCCCCTGGTCCTGGTTTGCGCTTTATAAATAAACAAAACTTCAAACTTCAAACGTGTTAGTGAACAGCCATTCCGTGATGAAGAGGTTATTGAGCTGTGTACAGTGCCCTTTAGCCAGGCAGCCATCTCATTTATGTGGATTCCAGAAACCCTTCAGCTTAATTTTGCCTCTATCTTTCATACCAGACCCATCCTTCTTCTTTCAAGCATGTCCCATCAATCCTATGAATAGGATGGCCTGGTACCAATGCAGACCCTAGTAGTATAATTACGCTAAAGAAATAATCACTGAGCTTAAAAAAGTTCAAAGTCTGAGAGTGGTAACTCAACCCACTCCGATGAGCTTTCCTTTTTACACTTGGCTGGTCCCAGGGAGGTTCTTTTTCTCCTTCTTGCCAAAGGATGTGGAAAGCTTTATGTTCCATATGCTGTTGCCTTTAGCCTTTTTATTTTTTCTCTTCCCTTTAATTTGGTGCCTCTACCAGCAAGTTTCAAAGGTACAATTCCTGCTGTTTCCCTTTTCTCTTTCAGATCCTCACCTTGAATGTTTGAAGTGTGGGCATCAAACAAGAGGTTATAATATCTGCCGTTTATGTTTCTAAACATCAGGAACTTTACAGTTTGTTATTGTAGATTTGTGTGTTTCATTCTTTTTATCCAGTCAAGATAAGACAATAAGTTATGTGTATATTTCGCTACAACCCAAAGAGGTGACATGATCCTCGCTCATATTTTCATTCCTCTTACTTTGCTCCAATTCCAACTTTTAATATCCCTGCCGCGGCTCTCCCACTCCCAGTGTGAAATAGCTGTTCATCGGTGGATAGATTCCAAGTTACAAAATGTATACATTTCAGTACCTTTACCCACCCTTTTACGTTTAATCTGCAAACAACCCAGGTGTTCTCAGTCTTTTGAGCCAAGTCGAATCCAGATTGTTCTTAACATACTGTAGGAATACACCCCCAATGTCAATGAAGTTGTACACGCTATTCTGCTCTATGCAAGTTAACCTTTTGCATAATGAAATGGATCATCACATGGGCCACCACATCAGATCACTTTGGAAAGTCTGACCTCCTCAAAAAGGCCATTTGCGTCAGTTTGCTTAACAAGAGTAATAACACAGTTATCTTACTGTTGCCAGATTTCAGTGGGGAAAACTGCTTCTGATACACCCCCTTTCGATTTGTTAAGTGCCGAAAAAGGCATTCAAACTTCCAAAATGTATAGTCTAGGTAGTCAAAAACGACGTCTGTGTACAGATGTTCGTCAATACAGGACTCTGTTATGAAGCCCCAGAAGCATTTTAGACATGCTGAATGTAATGATATTTTTCTTTATTGTTTCCCTTTGCCCCTCCCTTTTCTTCCAGGGTTCACTTTTTTACTTTTACTAATCTAGTTGCAACTTTGTTTTCTTTTCCGACTTAGAAAAAAGAAGGCTGGAGAATTTTTCCCGTCTTGTTACCTAACTATTGACTTGTATTTTCTTTGACATGTAAGTCATTCAATCCCAGCATTTTAAACATAAATGAAGTTTGATCGCCAAAAGACTGAAATTACTTCCACATTTTTAGGCTTGTAATTGCACTGGCGGGAAAGAGCTCCATATGGGGATCACCTGTCATTCTTGAGGCTTGAAGGTGATCCCATGCAACGGGAATTTTCAATGACTGCACTGTGTCTGTCAAATTCATAATCTTGGGGAAACTCCATAAAATAGGGATTGAGGTCCCTACAACTCCAAACATTTTCTAGCAATCCGCTTATAACTGTGGTATCATTTTGTTCACTTCTCTGTGCTGCAGGTTCTAGTCCAGATGCATTCCCAGTTCTTTCAGAACTTTTCCTAATACCGACCCCACTTTTTGATGAGGCCAAACTGTTTTTTTAAATTCTTGTCCTGTCTTCTTTATTCGTACAAGTCATTAATCACTAATCAGCTTTTGCTTACCTATTTCCCTTTTGAACACCCAGCACCAAATATTAATTGGACACTTTTTAAAACCTGCTTTTAAAATGCTTTTGCATTGTAAGCAAGATTGTATTTCCCTTAGTTGAACAGCTATGTGACCATCTCATAGCCTCTTTTCAAACAATTTATTAACAACCTGTTCACAATTACTGGGGGAGAATGAGGGAATGGCAAAAATAGGAGTGGCTGAATTCTGAAATTTAGTGATGCCTTTGTAGCAGGCATATACTGTATCACTGAGATTATTGTTGACAAGGTTCCCAAAAAAGGGATTTAGCTGGAAACTCCACGAATGTGCATACTCCATAAGTGATCAACTTCTGGATGAGTCCACCTGTGTCGGTACCCTAAACTATGCTGCCATTTGTAACTACCACCTTCTGGTAATGCCAAATCCCCTTTCTTGGTATAAACCAGTCTTCCTGTATATCTGCTGTTATGTGCTGATTTGAACTGTGGGATGGGTAACTTAACTGTCAAAGGCTACTGTAAGGAGCTCCCGGGGCATTACTGTCTTCCCAGAGCTCTCTTGTCTCCATAACAGATCTGTCAGGGATTGCTTGCAACCTCTCCTTAACCACAACTCGTTCTACCTTTCAGGTGCCCTTCCTTGTAACTCAATAATCTGGGGGATGGGCAATGCTGTGTAAGGTACTGGATGTTCGCTTGCTGGTGGGGTGGTCACAACATACTCAGTAGGTGTTTTATTTGGCAGATACGCCACCATTTTGGCTGCTGCGTCAGCGGCTGTGTTCCCATTGATATTCTGTCTGTCCCGTTAGTGTGGGCGGCTCACTTGATGACCGCCACAGCAGATGGCTGGGATAATGCTTCTATTAGTATTCCTAGCAGTGGCGCATGCTGCACTGGAGACCCATCTGCCCTCCAAAACTGGGATAGACCGGCGTGCACAGTTGTTGTGATGTACGCCGAGTCTGAATATATTGTGACCTGGCACCCTTTGGATGCTCTCAATGCTTCGATAAGCAATATGAGTTCTGCCGCCTGTGCAGAATAGTACAAAGGCAATCTTTTCAAGACCACTGTCTCGTTCTCCCCTTCCTCAAGTCGTACCACTGCTGCCTCTGTATGCCTTTGCCCATCCTCCTGGTTAATTGTGGATGACCCATCAACGAAGAGTACCTCACCCTACGTCAATGCGCAATCTTTTGCTTTGGGGATAACATCCTCCTCCCCCTCGTATGTGGCGTCCTGTTAAAAAGGTATCCATATTTTCTGTTTTCCATCAAACCACATGAATGTGGGGCTTTGAAATAATAATCCAGTATGCAGAGGATCTCTGTGTAGTCCGGGTGAACTTGGATTTTTCTAGTATGGCAAATAGAGAATGTTCCACATACAATGTAACTGAGCACCCCATCAAAATAGTATAACTTGTTTCTATTGCAAATGCAGCAACTGCTAAAGCTTGTTCGCATGCAAACTGCCCTTGCATCACCGAATCCAGTGTGGCGGTGTAATAGGCCAACGGCTTATGGCCCACAGTGCTCTTCTGTGTCAATACAGCAGTCATGAGCTGGCCATCTGAATGTGAGAACAAGTAAAATTCCTGTGTGTAGTCTTGGGTGGCCAGTCAGATGCTGAACTAATGACTTCTTTTAGATAGTCGAACTGTTTGATCATATCTGCAGTGCTCTGTAACTTACGATCCTTTGTTTTTTGTGCTTCCTTAAGAGCCTACAAATGTGGCCTCGTTTATGCCGCGTAATGTAAGATCCATGCCCTACAGTAGTTGCACAACCCCTACAACCTCTCAATTTCTTTAACTGAGGCGGGTCTGGGGGTGGCGCGTACTGACGTTGCCCTATCTAGTAGTATTCTTTTACCATTGGCTGAGATGAACTGCTCTAGATAGAGCACCTACTGATGGTAGTATTGCAACTTAGCCTTATCGACCTTGTATCCCTTATAGGCCAGCAATTGTAGGAGTGAGTGTAATGGAATCCCATTCGGCAGTACTGCTCATTGTCACTACACACTAGCAGATCGTCCACGTACTGGATAATCGTGCTGGGAATCTGAATGTTCCCTAAATCAGCATGCAGTATTTTGTTAAAGATGCTTGGGCTCTCACAGTACCCCTAAGGCAACCAAGTATCTTCGAAACGCATCTGCGCCTGTGTAAATGCTGTGAAGTACCTCGACTCAGGATGGAGTGGAATCGAGAAGAATGCCTCCTTTGGGGATACTGGATAGAGTTGTCACAGGATTAGGACCTACTGAGAATTATTTATGCACCACGTCATTTAGGGGGCGTAAGTCCTGATTCATTCTCCAATTGCCGCCTGTTGATTTTTTTGACACAGTATATCTCTGTGTTATACAGGGATGTAGATGGCACGGTGATCCCCTAGTCCAGTAGAGCCTATATTGTATTTAAAATACCCTCCTCTGCCTCACTAGATAATGAATATTGTTTTACCCTGGGTAGTGCCGCACTTGGTTTCAGTGTTATACGCACAGGCGTCACATCTTTTAGTAATCCTAAATCATGTGGATTTGTTGTCCACAACTGTGAAGGCACGTGTTGTAAGTCTTCGTCAAGAATTAGAGGAGGAGTTAGTACAGCCATCAGGGGGCACTGCACCCTTCGATACTTTACCATTATGTCACAGGGGATACAGATCTCTAATATTATTCCCCATTTGTGTCATTGTTCTGAAACAGCTCGTCATCCGTTACTTCCTTTAACTGTACTGTTGAATCTATACAGAGCACTGTGCGCCATTCATACCCATACTTGTCTATTCCTAGAAGGACAACCCTTTTGTCAGAGCCCAACAATCCCTGTAAATCCAGCAACAATATTGTTTCTGCCATCATGTCAGATGACACAACTGGACAAAAGATTAAATCTGTAGGCACTCGCCAACACTGCTTAGCAATCTGAGGCACTGCCTCCAAGAGCACAGTAATACCATAAATGAGCATATCCGGGTCCACAGGAGTCCTGAGAACCACCATCTCCCGTCATTGTATGTATTTTACCAGCATTGAGATTCAGAGGGTATAATCGGCCGTTCTATGGCCAGAGAATGCAAGGCAATTCCTTTCAAGACAATAAGTACCACCAATCTACGCAGATGTGGCTCAAACCACACCAAGACTCAATCTAAACAGAACTGACAATTCATATCTATTCTCCCCACAACACACCCCAGTGGGAGGAAGGATATGCCAGTATTACCATCACTGACAAAACATTACCTCAGACAAGTGGGTGTTGCAAGTAATTCGCAAGGTACACACAATCACATTTTTAGATCAACCTCCCTCCCGTCTGCCCCAACCTCGCAAGATACACCTGATGAAACATATGACGGTGGAAATTCCCAAATCGTTCCAGAAAGCACCCATAGAACCGGTTCCATTAGACCAAGGGGGAAAAGGATTCTATTTGCGGTTCTTCCTAATAAAGAAAAAGAACAGACCGTGGAGACCAAGATTAGACCTAAGGGCGCTGTACAAATTCGTCAAGCGCATCAAATTCAAAATAACATTGTTACAAAATGTCCTGCCATGGCTAAACAAAAATGACTTTCTGGCAATCCTAGATCTGGAAGACACATACTTCCATATCCCCATCCACCCAGTGCACAGAAGATTTCTCAGGTTCTCAGTGGGAGAAGCTAATTTTCAATTCCGAGTTCTCCCTTCCGTACTAACGTTGGCACCAAGTGCCTGGCCCCTGTGGCACCAAGTCTCAGACGCTGAGGTACTGAGATTTTTCCCTATTTAGACGATTAGTTAATAAAGGCACGTTCTTTCAACCTTGCGACCAAGTCGGTTGCAAAAACAATGAACTCCTAAAAGACCTAGAATTCTCCATAAACAAAACCAAATCCTTCCCAATACTGACCAAGATAGCTCTCTTCCTGGGAGCAGAGGTGAACACCTGCATTCCCAGGGTGCGACTATCGCCAGACAGAGTATCAGCAATGCTGCAACTAATTTCATGGTTCCTAGACAACACAACAACCATGGTACGAACTTTCAAATCGCTCCTGGTCATGATATCCTCATGTATATATCTCATTCCCAACTGCAGACTGCACATGAGGCCAATTCCAGAGAACCTGGGCCACCAATGGACCCAGGCTCACGGGTCATGGGAGGATGTCATCCAACCTCCGACAAGCTTCCACAAAGCGCTCCAATGGTGGAGCACGCCACAAAATCTTTCGCAAGGCATGCCATTCCAAGCTCCCACCTCAACACTTCTCAGAACGGACGCGTCTCTGCCAGGATGGGGGGCACACCTGGCAGAACTACAGACAAAGGGCACGTGGTCCAGCCACGAGTCCAGACTACACATCAATGTGTTAGAACTCAGAGCAATCCGCTGGGCACTGAAGGCTTCCTTGCCTGTACTAGCAGGGCAAGTAGTAACTGTCCAGACAGACAACACAACCTCCATGCATAATACCAACAAACAAAGAGGCACAAGATCAGTGATGCTATCCAAGGAAGCACAGAAGTTATGGAAATGGGCGTTACAGCACAAGGTCCACCTAAAGGCAGAACACCTGCCAGGAGTAGACCATGGCCTGCCGGTCAAATTGAGCAGAGATTACACAACCTCTAACGAATGGGAGTTAGACAAGGGGGCGACTCAACGGATATTCTGCATGAGGACATCCGGAGATCGACCTCTTCGCCACCACAAACAACAAGTAATGTCACCTATTTGCCTCGAGATACCCAGAGGAGCTATCACTAGGGGACACATTCTCAGTAACCTAGACAGGCAAGGTCCTGTATGCCTTTCCACTGACACCCTTGATAGCATGAGTGTTGGACAGAGTGAAGGAGCAACCGTGCAGAATGATACTCCTAGCACCATAATGGGCTCGACAAGCATGGTACCTGACTCTCCGGCACCTCTCCCAAGGATCATCAATTTGCCTCAGAGCGCACCATAGTTTACTGACACAGCAGATATGCAAGGTTCTGCACCATGACCCAGCGAGTCTGCCACTCAAAGCATGGTCCCTGAACAGCAAAAATTAAATAATCAAACACTCCCTGCAGACTGCTGGGACATAATCAAGGCGTCTAGAGCTCTGTCCCTACGGATCACATATGTTCGGAAGTGGACCTGCTTCTCTAAATGGTATGAGATGTTGCACACGGATCCACTCCCTGCATCAGTGGAACAAGTGTTAACATACCTACTACACCTGGCAAGAACGGGGCTCTCCTTGCCCTCCATTAAGGTTCATCTATCCACAATTTTGGCCTATACAATGAATCCTAATCAAACATCTTTACTCACTAATCCAGCAGTTAACATTTTTCTCAAAGGGTTCCTACGAACCTTTCCACCAACTGCGGAACCAGTGCCGTCATTGAGCCTAAACACAGTTCTATCGGCGGTCATGGAGCCACCATATGAACCCATCCATAAGTACGAGCTAAAGTGTTTGTCTTGGAAGGATGCCCTTCTAACAGCCATCACATCTGCGGGAAGGATTTCTACCCAAAATTGTATTGGAAATTACACTCTCGGGGTGTATTCGGCTCCCTATGATTTTCAGCAACCACACTTCAAACGCAGAAAGGGCGCTGCACTTGCTAGATATCACCCGAGTTCTCAAATTTTATATCCAAAGGATCAAGGAGTTCAGTGCTTCCCCAAGGCTTTTTGTAGCGTTCTCAGGGCGCACAAAGGGTCAACATATATCTAAACAAGATCTTTCACGATGGGTGACTAACTGAATAAGCCACTGTCACCAATACAAAGGTGACCCGCTCACCAGGCCTCCCACAGCTCACTCCACCAGAGGAAGAGCAGCTTTGACCGCATTCCATGTGGCGGTGGCATGAAAAGGCATTTGTAGAGCGGCTACCTAGAGCACGCTACACACATTCGCCAAGCATTATTTCTTACAGAAGACATCACCAAGGAATCAGTGGTTGGACAGGCGGTGCTCCGCCACCGTTTTTGCTTTAAGGTAGGAGCAGCCTTTTCTCCCGCCTTCCTTAGTATATGTGACTAAGTTAAGTTGAGTTGCTACATGCTAGGTATACTAAAGATTAACCTTCGGGGTGTAACCAAATTTGGGCATGATAAATGCTTGGTATTCTATTCGAGCATGTGAATCTATAGAAGATCCAGTGCTGGAGAAGTCTTAGTTACTTACCTGTAACTGTATTTCTCCAGCATTGGTATCTTTCATAGATTCACATGTGCCCACCTGCCTCCCCTGAGAGGCTGCTCCAAGGCCCGGCAGTCATCATACATGTATTCTACACACGGCTCAAAATCTGAAGATGGCTGCCTGGGGTGGAGCTTAAGCCCTGCCACCTAATTGGTTAGGGTCAAAAAGGACCAAAGTGAGGTGGCGGGACTACACAAGTGGATACCTCATTGGACATAATGGGCAATCCCCATTCATTTTAATATGGAAATTATGTGTATATATATAATTATTAATAATTATTTTAAATCACAGAGGATTCCCAGTCTGATGACGGGGAATATTCAAGCATGTGAATCTATGAAAGATACCAATGCTTGAGAAATACAGTAACAGGTAAGTAACTAAGACAACTTGGTAGTCAACTAGCACAATATCAAGCTCCAAATACACAAGAGAGGAGGTGGCACGAAGAGGGAGCATCAACAGTTTTTTTCAAAAACGTATGTTCACAGATGCTCATCTTCTCCAGCATAGGGTCTGGCATGGATTCACATGCTCATGAATATTCCCTGTTGTCAGGCTGGGAATCCACTGTAAAAGAAAAAACAGTTTCAGTTTCGTTTCTAAACTGTCTTTCTCCTATAAACCAATCACTGAGTTCTGGGTCATACTGCCCCTACCCAATGACTGCCCTCTACCTAAATCCCTCCTCTAGCAGCCATCTTCAGATTGTTACCGCCCGTTCAAGTGCTGGGAGTCCTCGCGTTTTGCTCTTTGAGCTTTTCTGAGTTTTTTCACTTTTTGTTAGGAAAACTCTATTTTTCGGTCAATCGAGCCCGTGTGATCCATCGATTATCCTTCCGACGGATCCGTTTTCAGCGCCCCTCAAGGGCCAATTTTGTCGAGTGTTCTTCTTGGAAGCTTCCAGAATTTCTTCAGGCCTACACTGCGTGGATCATGTCGGAAGAGAAGAAGGACATTGCTTCCCTCTTCAAGCTTTGCCCCGGCTGCGGTTTGCATAATGTGTTCATGGACAACAAACATTCCAAGTTTCTGTATTGCCTGCACCCGATGCATAAGGAAGAAGATTGTGTGATTTGCCGTGGCTTCACGAAGTGCACGATGAAGGATCGACACCAAAGTTGGAGTCGTGGCTGCAGGCCAAGGCCTCTGCCCCGGGTGCTACCCAGGGGCATGCCTCTCCCGGATCTGACAAACCTGAGCATGCTTGTAAGTCCCTTGAGGGCGCCCCACCCGTGGGGGCCCAACACAAGGCCAAGCATGGCAGGTCTGCTTCCGTCGGGGATCCCCGCTAGTGCGGGTTCCGCGACGGTCAGGGCGCGATCGTCATCCCCATCTGCATCGATCTCCAGTCACCACTCTGGTTCTACATCCCAGAGGACGTCGGCTACCCCGGGGAAGCTGAGAGAGACTCTGAAGAAGGCCAGACAGGAGAAGGCCAAGCAGGGTACAGTGTCCGGCCTATCCGCGAAGGAAAAGGCCAAAGTAAACAAGGGGTCCAACCCGGTCCGAAGGAGAATGCCAAAAAGGACAAGGTGTCCGACCCGGCCTTGAAGGAGAAGGCCAAGTAGGACGAGGGATCCGGCCTTGCCGTGAAGGCCCAAGTGCACCAGGTCAAATCGTCACCCTCCATCGACTTGGTGGACCCGGCCCAGGTTACCCCGACGCCGGCCATGGTGTCTCTTACTCCCAGGAGGCATGCTTCGAGCAAGCCAGTTGAGAAGACCCCGGAGAAGAGGATGCCGGACCTCAGCCTGAGACCGGCTCCTCACGACCCGAAGAAAGGGGAGCAGTGAAGGCCTCCAAGGAACAGACATTTTTTCGTCCGATGAGGATGGGATCCTTTCCGTCCCCACTGTGCATGGAGACGATGATGACGAGGGGAATGTCTGGGAATCACCCCACTACAGGGGCGACGACGAAGGGCCCAGAGACGATGAGGGCCCTGGTGTTAGGGAGAATCTCATTCTATGGCTAATTTCCCTTACCTAGTGAATCCCTCAGCAGCTTTGCTGGATTTCTGGAGTTTATTTTTTTCCACTTGGTAAGAGTGTGAACCTTTTTCCCACTCTTACAGTGTATTTTTGTGTGTTGTACTTTTTGTGCTCATGGGCTATGGAGTCTCACCAACTCCCTAGGCATCATCTTTTTATTTGTGTGTTACACAGCAACTTCAGTGCAGTAACTCAGGGTTGTCTTTTAGACTTCCCAATGACTCAATTTTTCTGGGGCTGACTACTGTCCCCCAGAAACATGTAAAGTTGCCATTAACTTTATATAGTCACATTTCCACAGATCCAGTACACCCCATTACATGGAGTATTGGAAAGGGTTAACTACTATCCCTTTCTATCTGTGCCTCCTGGAGCATCGTTTCACTCCCTTAACATTAATAATTGCCTGGTGGCAGTGGTATATACCCTAACTTTTCTACCGCAGTTATATTATATAATGTAGTAATGTTTTAGGCTCATATAGTAGCCTCAAACATGAAACCAGCTTGACCATATTTGTTTTAATTTGGCTCCGGTTGGGTTTAGTCAACATTTCTTCTTGTTAAAATCTTTCTTGTGTTTTACTTTGCGCGGCAAACCAGGTTTGCCTCATTTGTTCACTGTCATTTGGCGGGCTTCTCTCGAGAAGCCCTCCTTTTGGTGTCTGTGTGTCTAGGTGGGCTGAATGTGGGGGAGGGGTGTAGTAACCCCCTGCACAGGGTCTCCTTGGAGACCCAAGTCGCACTTTGTGTCCATTGGCTGAGGTGGTTGTCCGGGCTGGACAACCCCCCTGCTGTGTGATTGACAGCCATGCTGTGTGAATGGGGGATTTTGGAATAAAAGGCAGGACTCTTGGGCTAGAATTCAGAGTCGCCACTCGAACTGCAAAGAACCGAAGAGAAGCGGAGAAGAAGACGGCTGCTGCAATCCCGAGTCCCGGTGAAGCCCTGCTGCAGTCCTGAGCTATCTACCCTTCAACGACAAGAGAAGATCCAGTCCATAGTCTTCTTCCCTTGAGTCTGGTGGGATCAACCAGCTCACCTTTCTTCAGCCAGAGAATCCTCTCCTGGGTTAAATCACTGCACAGTGCTGTAGTGGTCCAGATAGCCATCAGAAGAGCCCTCTCCTGATTTAACGGAGTGCACCTTTTATTCATCGTTGCTTTTGCTGCTGCTGGCCTCATCCCTGGGTAGTGCAGATCGCTCCAGACGTCCTCCTTCTTGTCCCCACGACTGAAGCGCAGGAACCGTGAGTCTGCAGGAACTACCAGGAACAACTGCCATGGCACCAGCTTTCTTCAGAGGAATAAGGTACTGTGCACATTTGGTCGTTCTCTCCGTCCGAACTTAAGGAATTGGGGTGAACCCTTTTCCTCCACTGAGGCTTGTCCTTTCTTTCTCCCTTCTTATAACATTTGCTTCCCTTTGACAATATCTAAGTACTCCTGGCAACGTAAATCTCGAACTGTTCGTACCCTGTGATCCTCGACAACTGAGCATCTGCTCCATTGACACTGGCGCAGGCCTATTGACTTGTATCTACATCCTTGAATGAGTCCTCTGATTCAATTGCCTTGACAAAAGTATTGCCTATGATTTTATTCACTTTCCCCTTGTTTTAATTCTAAAGTACAAAGTGTGTTTTGACTTCGTGTGCATTTCTACTCGCGGTACGCGTTAGCTTCGCAACACCGGTCTGTCAAATCCTAATGTACTTACCTTGAATTTGTTTGATCAAGTGGGACTGGTTGTGTGTAGTGTATGTACAGTGTGGTTTTGATTTAATAGAAGTGAAGTGTTTTGTGAACAGGTGGTTTAAAAAT
Source organism: Ambystoma mexicanum (assembly GCF_040938575.1). Taxonomy (NCBI): domain Eukaryota; kingdom Metazoa; phylum Chordata; class Amphibia; order Caudata; family Ambystomatidae; genus Ambystoma; species Ambystoma mexicanum. Next base: position 688,360,655 of record NC_090939.1, read on the forward strand.
AAATGTACTTATATTTTTTACCTGAAACCTTGAGTCAGTGTTTGCTTGAGTCACAGTAATTGTAGTCCTTTGTGTAATCCCTACTACTGCTCATTTGCTCTTGAGATACGTCTGGCTGCTCAGCCACTGCTACCACTTTTTCTGTGTAGTACAGGCTTGTACCAAAGGTGAAATTATACTGTCATTGTAGTCCTAATCTTGTGTAGTGGTCGCTAAAGGTACTGCACAGGATTCTGCCTAACACTGGTGTACAGCGGTGGGATTTTACACTTAGAGTGCTGCTATTACCTTCGGTCAACTAACCACAAGGCTAAACACCACTAATTCTATTAACTGAAAAAGCATGTCAAATATGGAAAACTACAGTGAAGAGAGTCTCTTAAACTATACTGCTGAGGTTCTGAGAACCATGTGTAGAGAGAGGAGCCTCTCTGGTAAAAGAAAAAAAGAAAAAAATCTGAACTGATTGCTAAATTGATGGGAAAACAAAGTCTTGAGAGTGGGTTGGAAGGGCCTACCACTCCAGCAAATGTAGCTACTGATGTTTCTGATTCTGAGAGTGTTGGTTTTGAAGAAGTAGATAACTCTTTGTTAGGAGTCCCTACCAATCCCTTGCCGCCTCAGAAACCACAACCTCTGTTCACAGGGACCCCACAGGTCCTACACTTACTCCTGAATGTATTTCACTTGAGAAAATGAGACTTGAATTGGAAGTGAAACGTATTGATGCACAAACTGCCATGAAACATCAAGAATTAAGGCTCAGAGAAATGGAGATGGATCATGCTTTAGAGATGAAGAAATTGTCTGTAGAAAATGCTTCTCTCCCAGAATCTTATAGGTCTTCCAGCCCTAAGAGACCCCGTATGCCAAAGGAAATGATTGGTATGTATGAGACTAAACTTGATGTTTTGGATTGGTTAGCAATGTTTGAGTACAATCATGGGATTCAAGGTATCTCAGGGAATCAGTTGATTCCTTGGCTTTTCTCTAGGCTCCCCCCTGTTGCAAGTGATGCTGTAATGGAGTTGGGGAGGAGGATAAGCAGGATTATGAGTGTGTGAAGCTAGCTTTGATAGCTAGATTTGGGAAGACCCCTTCCCAGTACATTAAGAGATTTACGACCCTCAAAAAGCATGATGGTACCCCTTGGGCTAACTGGGTGTATGATTGCTTGAAGAACCTAGATGGTTGGGATAAGGGTTACAAAGTGACCACTTATGAAGGTTTGAGGGCTCTTGTTATGTGGGAGTCAATTTATGATGCCTGCTCTCCTGAGCTTAGACAGCACTTGGCTGATTCAAAGGAGATAGATCCCAAGAGGTTAGCTAAGGCTGCTGACTTGTGGGTTGCCAACAGGGCTACTCACAAGGATTCTGGGGCAACTAAGAAGAAGGAGGAGGGAAAGCAGCCAAAGAAAGATGGCAAGGAGAATTCCAATACCTCCGATCCAGAAGAGGTCCCCAAACATAACCAGGGTAAGCCACAAGGGAACCCAAATAGGGCTAGTGTACCTCCTGGTGCCAAACCAGAGGTAGGTCAGGACAGACCCCCATTCCAGAGAGAATTTAGTAAATGCTTTAGTTGTGGGTCCACTAACCATGTGAGAGGAGATCCTAGATGCAAGGGTAAACCTGCAGGGATCAGCACTACCTCCTTAGCCTTCTCCCCAGAGGGAGAAGCACAGATGGCTAGTGCTCACTTTCACTTGTTTGCTGAAGACCCTTTGGCTCTTTAAGCAACTGTATCCTTAAAGTCCAAGGGTCTGGGTAAGAAACCACATAGTGATGTGTATGACTCCATTCCTGAAAACTCGAAGGAGTATTATGTGAACAGTGTTCTTGTCAATGGTCAGGACACCCCTGCCATGAGAGACACTGGGGCCAGCAGAACAGTTGTGGACAAAATATTTTTTCAGGCCTGAGGATGTTGCTAAGGCACCCAATGGCCCCACCAAACTTTCTGGAGGACCTGTCCAAATGGTTCCTATTCTACCAGCTCTCATTCAGTATAACAAAATGACAGTAAGGATCCCTGTCAGTATTCAGAGTGAGGTGCCTGGGAGAGTCCTGTTGGGGAATGATCTAAAAACTCTAGGAGTAGTATCCAGTACCCCCAGGCCTCCCAGTATGGAGAAGCAGAACTAAACCAAATTGGCTAGAGAGAGAGAGAGAGAGAGAGAGAGAGAGAGAGAGAGAGAGAAAGAGGGCGCTAGAGGGCCGCCCAAGATGGCCGCTTTGGGCTGAGCTCCCGTACAAGCCCTGCATTAATCCTGAACAATCCTGCTGATCCCGGTGGATCTACTAATCCAACTGCCTGATTCCTGGCTAATGGCGCTACCTACAACAAGCTCCCGCAAATTGGGGTTCAAACAATCTTCCCCTGCTTGAGGAGGGCCATTGCAGCCTGGGTGCCGGGTGTCGGGCGGATCTCCGAGCGAGGCGCCAATCTGCCCCTCGCCTCCAGGCGGAGCCCAGCTGACTGCACTCCGGAGCACCTGGAGGTTCCTGCAGCGGAGCAGACGTCGACCCCGAGGCGGTGTTTGGCGTCGGGCGAACCAGGCATAATCCTTCTCTCTCCCCCCTCCCCCGATCCTGAGCCAACAGGTGGAGCGGACCCCGCCGCCACCACCCTGAAAAAGCCTCCGAGGGCCGAGACGGTGCAGGGGCTGAAGAGCGGCTCCCCTCTCCCGCCGCACCCGCCCTGCCTGCTGCGGGGCCCCGCGGCCCGTCGTCGGAGCTGGGTGCGAGAGCCCTGGGCGGGGCCCGCGGGTGCTGCATTAGCCTGAGTAGCCCCCGCCGGAGGAGTTCCCCGCTCGCAGATGAGGGAGAGACCGCGGCCGGCCGCGCATGGAGGTAAGGAGAGGGTGGGAGCAAGCGCTGCTCAGTGTCATCGCAGTCGGCCCTCGCACCCCTCTCCCTCCCGCGCGGTCAGTGAAGATCAGCGGGCCACCTGGGGCGCCGCGGCGAGTGAGGCGGTGGAGCTCGCCGGCACTGACACATCCGACGGGGCTCTAACGGTGGCCGCCCGCGACCTTGCATGCAGGCTCAGCGGGGCACTCTCACGGCAAACGGTCCCACGCTCCATGCACGCCACTTAACCCTGAGGAATCTGATCACTCGCAGCTATAACACCACAGCTGGCACAATAGAACTGGCCGATCCTACCACAGAGGAATCCCTGCCTCCCCGACAGAAGGTTACAGGACCCCTCCATACCTAATCGGCTTCACGAGGAGCCCGGGAAGAATTAAATTTAAAAAAAAAAAAAACAACGCCTCCGATTGGGAAAAGAGATACTCCAGAGTTCAGGGCCACAAACACCTAGCACAAAACGTCAGCCATTGTCCTCCTGCTGGGCTGCTCCCTCGTCCTGGCGAGAGAGGGGGCCTCGGGTGCCTGACCACACGTAGCACAGACTCGCCCCGGCAAATAGAATTCGCTTCGCAGGCGACACCATCACATCGCGCAAAGTGCCGCTCCTCGGCAAAGCCTCCTCCCCTCGCAACAGCAGTCTCACTCGCTTTGCCAGCCGGGGGACACCCCCTACCTCGCCGGTGAGCCCCCGGGGTACCCTGGACAGTGCAGCCTAAACTCCGGTTCCTCCATACCTCATCGCACCTCCCAAGTATGATGGGGAAACTTGATAAAAACCAAAAGAAGCTGAATTTTGAGAGTGGCACAACCCCCAGAGTACCCCAACAGCAGGAGGACCAGATGCCCGAGTCAGGTGGTGCACAGCAGTCAGGACCAAGCGACAACCCGTCTGAGATCAAAGAAATCCTCCTTGAGCTAAAAGCCGGCATAGGCAGTCTGAATAACAAGATGGACGGGCTAGCCTCCAATGTCGATCTCCTCCAACATCGCATAGACACCCACTCCGAGCGTTTAGACGAAGTCGAGCAGAGAGTATCCAATCTGGATGATACCACAACAATCCTGTCAGGCAAGGTCTCTCAATTAGAATCCCAAATGAAATCTACCCTAGCCAAGTGCGAGGACCTTGAAGGCCGATCAAGAAGAAACAATATTTGCATTGTCGGAGTTAGAGAACATCAGACGCAGGCAAAAATGGAGGAATATGTAGAGTCCCTCTGCATTACCCTTTTCGGCTGTGACGCCTTATCTCAATTCTTCATTATAGAAAGAGCACACAGGATACCAGCAGCCAGACCAGCTCCCGGTACTCCACCCAGGACAATCATTGCGAGACTGCTTAAATACAGGGACCGCGACACCATCCTGCGCCTGGCCAGGGAAAAGGGGGACATCTCACATGATGGAGATAAAATACACTTCTATCCTGATTTTTCCCCCACGGTACAATTGCAGAGGAAATCATTCACCACCGTAAAGCAGAGACTCCGAGCCAACCAAATGACCTACTCGATGATTTTCCCGGCACGACTAAGAGTACAGCACGGCGAGAGGGTCCATTTCTTCCAGACCCCCAATGACTCAAGCTTATTCCTAGATCAGATAGGCTGCACAGATCAAAACCCCAATCACCCCAGACCTCGGAGAGACAGAAATAACAGGAATCCTCCTTAACCTCATTAATTAGTTCTACGTAGCAGCTGACCATCACCTGCAAATATCACTGGTACCAGAAACTACAAGCGGCGTCTTAACCAGTAGCGATCAGAACTAAGCAACTTGTTCATTCACCTCACCGACAACCACCGGATCAACCTCAACGAAGCGAAAGCGGGGCTGGGATACTTGGGAGGCCCCAAGCACCCCTAGCACAGCACCTGTTGGTTTTACCAAGTTGAGTTAATGGGTTGGGATATACCCGGCAGCATGACAATTCCATGGACCGCCTCTAGTTTCTTTTTTTTGGCAAGGGACCTTTTCGTGGGCCAGTTGGGGGTTGCCCACCCTGGGGAGGGAAACATTAAGGGCCGGTTGGGGATTGCCCGTGAACAGTACCCACCAAGGGAACCAAGAAGGTTCTGCGCCACTCGAGCCACTCCACCCCCCGTCCAGTCATCCCCCAGATCACCAGCAACACTGCTGCACCACTCAGCCTTTCAGGCACCGACCATAAAGTCAGGCCAAACCCAACCATAACACCGTCAAGGACAGAAATAAAATGCGGGCAATCATAACCTTTAAGTCGTTCCATTCAAGATCATAACCTGGAACATTAGAGGAGGCAACATCCCAATCAAAACCAGGAAAATTCTTCAATACCTACGAAGACATGAAGTAGACGTAGCTATGCTCCAAGAAATGCACCTACTCTCAGGGAAAGATCACCAGTGGGCTAAGAGCTGGGGATGCCACAGATACTTCTCCTCCTACTCATCCTTCTCTAGAGGAGTCGCGATCCTTATACACAGGAGGATCAGCTTTCGACTTGTCCACACAGCATAAGACTCCGAAGGAAGAACAGTCCTAGTAAGCGGCATCATAGCGGGCCAGAAAATCCCTTTCGTCAACTCTTATGCACCAAACGTAGACAGCCCCGACAACTTCTGCTGGGTACTATCCCATCTCTCATCCCGAGATCCCGCAACCATAATCTGGGGGGGAGACATGAACACTGTGCTCGATCCAATTAGGGACCGATCCCGATCCATCCCACAACCCCCATCCAAAGCCTGCCTTCAAATATAAGAAATTTGCACAGCATTCAACCTAAAAGACACTTGGAGAGCGTCTAAAGGGGAGCTGGGGGAATACACCTTCCACTCCGCGGTACACAACACAAGTTCCAGGATCGACTACCTCTTCACCTCAGCGAATGGCCCATGGACAAGTGGCACGTGCGACATTCAACCAAGAACCCTCTCCGATCACTCCCCAGTAACTCTCGCTCTCAACCCAGCCAATCCCAAACCTATGCTACAACGGTGGCCCTTTAAGACCGGCTCGATGCTAGACGAGGTATTTGCTTCCGAGCTGAGAGAGGAGATCTCTGTGTTCCTAGAAACTAACGCAGGGTCGGTTTCCTCAACCAGCACACTTTGGGAAACTCTAAAGTGCTTTATTAGAGGGGTCTGTCACGCCAAAGAGAACGGCATGCTCAAACTCATTCGGCGGGAGCTGACAACCTGCGAAGAGAAGCTAAGACAGCTTGAACTCCAGCGTACTAACACAACCGATCCAAGAATAGCAGCCGCCTTGAAGGAAGAGCTACGAAAATGTAGCCAAGCGGCCGATCGCAAAATTAAATCTTAAACCGCAGCAGTCAGGTCAGGCAGTATGGCGAAGGTCAAAAACCTGGAGCTCTCCTGGCGAATCTGATCAAGGTTGACAGCAAACGGTCTTCAATAGAAGGGATTCGAACCAAGCAGGGACAGCTGGTCCAGACTGATGAAGGGATAGCGGAAGAATTCAGGCTCTTATATCAGGATCTCTCCAGCACTAATCACATCGATGTCCCGAACGCTCCATTAGAATACCTTGAAGACACAGAGTTATACTGGGTCGAGCACCTCCTGCGTGAACCACTGAATGAACTAATCACACAAGAGGAGATCATAGAGGCCATCAGGACGCTCCCTAACTCCAAGGCCCCTGGTCCAGATGGTTTATCGGGAGAATTCTACAAAGCCTTCGCAACCACCCTTGCCCCTCTCCTGGCGGCAGTATACGAAGAAGCTCTGGAAAAAGGACACCTCCCCCATTCCACCTGTGAAGCCAATGTAATCCTTTTACACAAACCCGGCAAGCCACCAGAAGACTGCGCATCCTACAGACCCATCTCCCTCCTTAACCTTAACAATAAAATACTTGCAAAGGTACTCACTAACAGGTTGCTACCACTGATGCCCGCCCTTGTGCTAGCCGACCAAGCTGGATTCATACCAGGCCGCCACACAACCTTCGGCATCAGGAGGCTATTCAGCGCCATCGAAGTGCTTGACCCTTTAGACCAAGCAATCGCAGTCCTTCTCGACGCCGAAAAGGCATTTGACTCGGTAGAATGACCGTTCCTGTTCGCTGTACTCACCAGGATGGGTCTAGGTGCCCGCTTTATCAAACTTGTGTCCCTACTCTATAACAAGCCACGATCCAACATCATTGTAGGCTCGGCAAAATCAGCCCCCATAGAACTCCAACGAGGCACCAGACAAGGCTGCCCGCTTTCGGCACTGATCTTCGCCCTGGTAATGGAGCCACTGGCCTCCAATCTAAGAGAACAACGACAACAAAGAGGACTCATTATAGGACCACACAAGCTTATTATATCCCTATACGCAGACGACGGAGTGCTGTTCATACGAGATCCTGAAAACAATCTGAACCCGGTCATGAGGGAAGTTATTAAATTTGGAACAGCCTCCGGACTGAAAATCAACCAATCAAAATCCATCATATTCCCGCTGACCCCAGCCACCAAACCATTTGCAGATGACTTCCAGTTTACATGGAAAACGTCCAAAGTCCGATACCTGGGAATCCAAATGTCTCTGAACTACCACGAGGTGTTCCGAGATAACTATGAAGAGGTGGTCAAATCCCTCCAGGAAAAAGTGACATGGTGGAAGACCCTACCTCTATCACTCTGGGGGAGAGCTTCACTGGTCAAGATGGTGATCTTACCAAAGCTACTATACCTGTTCACCAACATTCCGATACTATTACCTCAAACCTTTCTGAAAAGACTGAAAAGCTTGGTCCTCGAGCTACTATGGGCGGGCAAACCAGCTAGAGTGGCACATTCAATACTAACACTCCCAGTGACGAGTGGAGGTCTCGCCCTTCCAGACCTGGAGAAATACTATTGGGCGGCGCAAGCACAATTCCTCAGTCACTGGTACGCCACTCACACAATCAGACCGCACGTACAAGTGGAACGAGCCCTGGCAACGCCTAACCTGCTAACCGCCGTCATTTTCAGTCAAACCCTCGTCCCCAACTCCACCATGAATGTAATGTTATTGACGTACAAAGTCTGGAAAAAACTTGTTCAAAGGTACGGGGTACAAACACGATACTCCCCCCTGCTGCCTATCAAGATCATACCAGGGGTGCCACTGACATCCGAGAAAGTATTTCACCAATGGACCGATAAGCTGCACATAAAGACCCTGGGAGACCTCTTCACTGAGGACGGCTTTATAACGCTGCAACAGGCAAAACTGAAAGGCGGCAATACCGCACTCGACGTATTCATCTACTTCAGGACCCGGTACACTATGCAAGCACTCCTACCAGACTTCCCACGCCAGCCCCCAACCTGGCAACTGCTGCATAGCACCATACAGGCACAAGGCGAAGGCAGGCTGGTGTCGCAAATCTACAAATCTATCATTACGGATACGACCCCCATCCTCAACCAAGCAAAGATCAGATGGGAAAAGTCCCTGCACATTCCCATATCAGAAGGAGACTGGACCTACATCCTGAAACAGACACAAAAAATCGCCCTCAACTCACGCTTTAAACTAATCCACTTCAACTTCCTTCACCAGACCTACCACACACCAGCGAAAGCTAATAAGCATCACCCAGGGGCGGATGCAAAATGCGAAAGATGCAGGGCACATTCAGCAGACTTCGTCCATCTCTCATGGGATTGCCCCGAACTAACACTGTTCTGGAGCCAAGTCTTAGAGACAACGGCGGCAATAGTAGGAGAGGCAATACAGCCGGGCCAAACAGCAGCCTTACTTGGGATGACAAAACTACTTTCTGCCCCGATTAGGAAACTAGCAGGACTCCTGTTGACATTGGCCCGTAGGAGAGTGGCCATCACCTGGGGCCGAGGCCCCCCCCGACAATCACTGCCTGGCGCAAGGACATTCTTTATTGCCAGGATGTTGAAACGGACTTTGTCAAACTATTACCCTTGCATGCCCATCTACCAGATATCTGGGGCCCACTGGTACTATTCTTGCTAAATGAAGCAGGAGAGACTCCTTCCAGCTCGATCGTCGCTTCAGATACAGAAGAAAGACTTAAGTAAAGACACGGACCCAGTGGCACCACCTCCATGACGCAATGGACTGGAACAGGGCTACACAAACGAATGAGGCTATAAAACTGAAACGGGAGTCGGAGAGAGGGGAGGGGGGGAGGGGGGGGAAAGTGGGACACGGCGCAGAGTTAAGTCCACCCTAATGTGGGTGTGTAGTTGTTTCTAGTTTAAAAAAACAAAAAATAAAGGTTTAAAAAAAAAATTGGCTAGAGAGGCCACCTTAAGGGACCACTCTGAGCCTGTGGGAACCTCTACAGAGAACCCCACTACAAGACCTGGTGTTAGTAAAGTAGCCTCTAACCCAGGTGAATTTCAGGCTAGTATGTTAGGGAAATGGGAGCCCAAATCAAGCTCCATCATTGTTCCCCCAGTTTTAAAATCTCTGACTCCCCCTGCTTCTGAGGAAGAGGTGGATGGACCAATTGGACCCCTCTCTAGACCTAAGAGAACTTATAATTCTCAGTGCTGGTGGAAAACCAGAAAAGACAAGTCTAAGGCCAAAAACCTTCAGACTGTTGGACCTTCTACAGAAGACTCCCAACTCAAATCGTAATGTTAGGAGAAGAACTCCTAAAGTAGGTAAGGTTAGATCTAAGAGGAAGGGGAAGCATGTACCTTGCTTATCCCCAACCCCTCCAACCAAGATGCCTGAGACCCAATCTGCTCCCAAAAGAAAGAGAGGTGGTGAGGAACCCTGGAGGCCCCTCTAGATCTAAGGGAATCCTTTATAAGGACCCCTTGAAAAAGCCTATCACAGGTTCAGGAGTTGTACCAACTTCTGAGGGACTGGTCAACCAGAACCCTGTTATGCTTGATTTATGCTTGGTTCAAAATGGCGCGGGCGCGCAATGCATTCTGGGAGCGCTCGGAGCCATGTTGGATATTTACTTCACTCCGCAGTGAAAGGCTGCACACATTTGGCTGAAGTGTTAGATTCACTGTTAGATTCACAGTGCTGAGACAAACATGCTTTTTCAAACTTGGTATGCAGTCAAGGCCATTTCTGCTGGGAAAGCTAACGTTGTTATGGCTTGCTACTGTTCTCCGTGGAGCGTGTTTTTAGAGCAGGGAGGCCCTGCGTTCCTTGGAGGGAGCTCTCGATTGACCCAGCTGGCAACCGATGGCTGTTCCTCAACTGCGCAGGTGCAATTTCCAGAAGGTTCGAGAATTAACTCCCCTTTGTGGAGTGTTTTCATATGCGGAAACCCGGAGGGGGTCAGGTGAGACTTCAGCCAGAGAAGGACGCTCCGTCTGGCCTTCCTGTGAGCTGTGGTACTCTCGGCCTGGCTGTCCCCGCAGTCCTCCAGCCACTTCTGGACGAGATGAGGACTTCAATTACACTCACAGTGATGTATTTTCTTTTGACTTCTTTATTTCTTCTGTGAACTATGTCCATATTATTTTTATGAGTTATTTCTATGCACTTGTAAGCTTTGAATAAATAGCCGTAAAGAGCTGATTTATCTTCTAAGACTCTCTAAACTTCCACCTCTCTTCTGTGCATCAAATTTCCTCTATGGAAGCACTAACAGCCAAACTAGCCGTCACCCCTAACCACACCATCACTTTCCATCTACTTTACCGGCCACCAGGGCTGCTATCCACCTTCGCTGAGGACCTTTCCAACATTGTCACCCTCAACACTAAAACTAATTCCCAAATCTCGATACTAGGGGACTTTAACCTTGGCCTTAGTGACCCCAATGACACTGCTGCCATGACTATCGATAACATGCTCACGAATGCAGGATTCACGCAGCATATTAACCAACCGACACACGCTAAGGGTAGAATCCTTGATTGGCTAGCTGTGCACAACTGCCCTATCAATATCATTTCCAACCAACCTTGTGCGTGGACTGACCACAACTTAATTACCTTTAACATTTTGTCCAAACCTATCAGCCTCACTCCAACTGTTGCGCCTGCTATCGCCACACGTAATAAACGTGACATTACCTGCGACAGACTTCTCCCTCTCATCCTTCCAATTCTCAATGATCAGGCTTGCACATGCTCTGACCCCACTGCTTTGGTTGACACCTTTAACCACGCTATGCAAAAAGCTTTAGAGATCATCGCCCCATCTAAATTGAGAAAACCTAAACCTCAAGCCCACCTCCATTCCTGGTTCACACCTCAGCTTAGAACTCTGCGCAAAGAAAAACGAAGTGCAGAATCACACTGGAAAAGCAATCAGTCCGCAGCTAACAAATCCTGCCTCTTCCTTGCTACCCTTAATTATAAGGAAGCCATATTCCAGGCAAAAAATGACACTTATAACAAACACATCGAGCAAGCTAAATCCAACACCAAAGAATTGTTCAGAATCCTAAAAGAACTTGAAACTCCTGTCACGGCACCAGATACGTGCACAAAAGATAGTACTTGGTGCACCAAAATCCAAGAGGCTCTCCTTGGCAAGATTGCTTCTCTCCAAATCAAAATTAACAATAAACAAACTAGCCTACTATACAACCTACAACCTAATCCTCTCCCTATTTTAAACAATCCCATCCCAGATTCTCTGACTCTGTTCAGTTAGTCTCCACTTTCCATTATTGAAGTGGAAAAGATCATCATCAGCCTTAAACCTTCCAATTGCCAAGGTGATCTCTGTCCGGCGCCCCTTATCAAGGAAGCAGCTCATGACCTAGCTCCATTCATCACCTCGCTCAACAATTCATCCTTTTGCTCTGGGATTGTACCTGACAACCTAAAGGATGCGTGGGTTATCCCTCTCCTGAAAGAACCAACACAGGACGCAAGCATACCTACAAACTACAGGCCCATCACCACGGTCCCGTTTTTACTAAAAATCCTTGACCGAGCCGCATACCTACAAATTCAAGATTACCTTGAATCCAACAAACTTTTGGGACTGAGGCAATCTGGGTTTCGGCTGTGTCACGGCACTGAAACTGCCCTTATAGATCTTAAAACACAGATCGAAGATTTAAAAGACAAGGGCAAACTTGCTCTTCTACTCCTCTTGGACCTCTCTGCAACCTTTGATCTTGTCAATCACCAAACACCATGCCATCACCTTAAATCAGCTGCACACTTTTCCGATAAAGCCACAACCCGGATTAGCTCCTTCTTAGACAATAGATCAATGCGCGTGTTATCTCCACTAGCAGCCGGCCTGCCTTCACCTGTCTCCTGTGGCGTGCCACAAGGATCTTGTGTCTCACCCACGTTGTATAGCGTGTTCACAAAACCCCTATTCGATATCTTGGACTATCAGGGTGTCACCTACACCAATTATGCTGACGACACCCAGATACTAATCCCAATCTCAGGCGACTACATAGCGGACTCCCTCGCCATCAATGCCATCTACCAGGTCATCCAAGCCTGGATGGCGCAACACGGACTTTGTCTAAATGATGAAAAGACAGAGCTCCTCATTCTTGGCTCACCACTAAAACTTACTAAATTTGACCCTGCGTTCAACTCCTTCACCATTGATGGTAATACTATCCTAACTGCCAAGGACACCAAAACCTTAGGGATCTATATCGACTCTACTCTTTCCTTGGTCAGACAAACCAACTCAGTATCTTGTGCAGCTGCATATACCTGCAAGCTTATCACAGCTAGCCGCCATTTTCTCTCTTCAGCCAATTGTGTTACCTTGGCCAGGACTCTTGTATTGTCCAAGATTGATTACTGTAATGCACTCTCACTGGGCACCAACCGCTGCAACCTAAATAAGTTGCAAATTGTCCAAAATAATGCTATTAGAGCAGCCCTCAACATCTCTAGGCGCCAACACATCTCTGACGCCAGACGCAACATTTGCTGGCTCTCAGTCCCACATCGGATCGCTCTGAAAACTCTTGCTCTTACCCACAAATGCCTTCACAACCAAGCACCCTGCTACCTGGCCAACAGATTTGCCCTCCACAACTCCACCAGACCTTGTAGAATGGCTCAAACTAACTGCCTTGTTGTTCCACGTTTCAACCTTCAAAGATCAGGTGGAACCAGCTTCCCTATAATGGCAGCTAAATTATGGAACACGCTCCCAAATGAGCTAAGAGCAGAGTCCTCCTTCCTTAGATTCAAACACCTAACCAAAGCCTTGCTGTCTGCCCAAGACATCTAGCATTGGGTTCACTGTGTAACTTTGTACATATCCGTATCCTTTGTAAATATAATTTGCTCTGTCATCTCACTGTTATTTTTATACCTGTAACCTCTGTTATTATTGATCTGTATGCCCTATCATGTTGTAACTAAGTGATGCGCCCGGTTGCCCCTGGGCCTGGTGCGCTATACAAATAAAATAAATACAAATACAAACTGCCATGGCACCAGCTTTCTTCAGCAGAATAAGGTACTGTGCACATTGGTCGTTCTCTCCGTCCGACCTTAAGGAATTGGGGTGAACACTTTTCCTCCACGAAGGCTTGTCCTTTCGTTCTCCCTTCTTATAACTTTTGCTACCCTTTGACAATATCTAAGTACTCCTGGCAACGTAAATCTCGAACTGTTCGCACCGTGTGCTCCTCGACAACTGAGCATCTGCTCCATTGACACTGGCGCAGGCCTATTGACTTTTATCTACATCCTTGAATGAGTCCTCTGATTCAATTGCCTTGACAAAAGTATTGCCTATGATTTTATTCACTTTCCCCTTGTTTTAATTTTTTTTAATTGGTTTTACAACATATAACTTATAACATTCCCATCCACCTCCACCTTCCCCGCCCCTCTCCCTGCCCCGGGATCGTCCATGAGTCTTCCATGTAGTCTGAGGTTTCCTTCACTTTATCAGTTGAATATGTCCAATATCCTTATTTTATGTGGGCACCACTGCTCCATGTAGTCCCTCTGGAGGTATTCAAGGGTCACTCACCAGTCGTCCCGAAATCTTTGGTGGAGACCTTGTATATTGTATGTTAGTCTGTCCATGGTTATATGTGACCAGACTCTTCGTTACCAGTCGAGGGCTAGTGGCGGGTTCTTTTGTTTCCATTTATGGGCTATTTCTAGCCATGCGCCTATCAGTAGGCCCATGAAGTTCCGTTTCTGCGTTCTGGTTTGCTTATCTTTGGGGTTCCAAAATCCACCTAGCCACATTTCCTCTTCTATAGTCTGCATAGTTGGGAACATAAGTTTCATGTGCGATTGGATTTCCCCCCAGTATTGCTGTAGTTTCGGACAGTCCCACCAGACGTGCCTCCAGTTCCCTTCCCCTCCACATTCCCTCCAGCATTTGTTCGGGGAGTTCCGGTACATTTGATGGAGTCTCTCTGGTGTATAGTGCTATTGTAAAAGGATTTTCATCCACATTTCTTTTGTCTGTATTGCTTTTGTTCATCCTTCCCCATATGTACTTCCATTGTCCTCTGGGGATCGTTTTCTGTAGGGTATTTTCCATCTTTTGATATATGTCCACTTTATTTCTTCCCCCAATGTATTTATATATTTGTAGGTATTTGACACAAAAATTTTCATTCTGGTGTTTGCCATTATGTATTGTTCGAACGGAGTTAACTCTCTTGTTGCAGCTTCTGTGATTCTGGGGGTGTTTAACCAATGGGTCAGTTGGTCGTATTTGTATCTGTCTCTGTTGTTCAGGTTTAGGAGAGTCTTGGTGTCCTCGAACAACCTTATCTTTTGCAGTACAAAGTGTGTTTTAACTTTGTGTGCATTTCTACTCGCAGGTACACGTTAGCTTCGCAACACCGGTCTGTCAAATCCTAATGTACTTACCTTGAATTTGCTTGAACAAGTGGGTTTGGTTGTGTGTAGTGTATTTACAGTGTGGTTTTAATTTAATAGAAGTGAAGTGTTTTCTGAACAGATGTTTTAAACATATATGTATTTATATTATTTACCTGAAACCTTGAGTCAGTGTTTGCTTGAGTCACAGTAATCTTACTTCTTTGTGTAATCCCTACTACTGCTCATTTGCTCTTGAGATAAGTCTGGCTGCTCAGCCACTGCTACCACATTTTCTTTGTAGTACATGCTTGTACCAAAGGTGAAATCGTACTGCCACTTGTAGTCCAAATCTTGTGTAGTGGTCCCTAAGGGGACTGCACAGGATTCTACCTAACACCTGGGCCCAGCACACCTACACCCAAGGTACTGCCAAAAGATCATTCACTGGACATCCTTTTGACCCTCCACACGCTGGTGTTGGAGATACAGAGGAGGATGCCGACCGCCCTGCCGCCTGCTCCACCCGTGGCACTAGCTCCAGCCACCCCTTTCACACTGGGGGAACTGCCGACCAAGAAGAGGAGGAGGCATCTCATGCCTCCATGCCACCCATCACCCCTTAGGGAGATGGAGTCGGACACAGCGATAACGGGCATGGATGACGACGGCAGATGGGGGCCTCCCGTCTTCTCTGCCCAGGGCCTCTCCACCGCCGAAGAGGATCCTTCCATGCAATGATCGCCCGAGCATCAGAGAAAGAAGACGGAAGACTTCTTATATTAGCGCCGGGAGGCGAAGAGAAAGAGCATCCTTTTGGTCTCACAACCGGAGGATATTTGGGATGAAGGGCTGGCTCTGATGAAGAACCCCTCGACAGCCCCAGCGAAGAGAGACCGGCAAGAGAAAAAGTACAGGGTGCCGGACTCTGCACTCAAGTGCCTACGGTCTCAACGATCGCCAGACTCGGTGGTCTCGGCAGCCGCCAGGAAGAAATCGTCGAGTCCGGCATCTTCTTCTTCCGCTCCTCTGGACAACGAGGGGAAGAAATTGGATTCTATGGGTAGAGAGGTTATCTACTCAGCTGCAACAGTCAAGGCTGCCAATGTCCTCACGATCATGGCCAGATACAACCGGGAGCTGTGGTTTAAGTTGGCTCCGCTACTGGAATTCCTCCCCGATGACAAACGGATAGAGGCTTTGGAGATCCTTCAAGAAGGCGAGGTGGTGTCAGACCACTCCATCACGGTGGCCCTGGACATTGCGGACATGGGTTTGCGCCAGATGGGAAACGACATCTGCCTTCACCGTAGTGGCTGGCACAAGGCCACCAACTTTAGACAGGAGGTCCAGATGAGGGTCTTGGACATGCCCTTTGACAGGGACAACCTGTTCAGGAAGGCTGTGGGTGAATCCCTCCAGGTCATCAAGACGGACACAGAGACGGCACGCACCTTAGGCACTCTACAGCAACGAGGACAGTCCTTTCGTTCCTCAGGAGGGAAGACTCTCCGGTCTTCAAAGGGTTTTGGCGGGGGCTCTTCCTCTTACCGCCATCCCTCCCGCTCCTCGACCCAGGAAGCCAAAAGGGGTCGCTGTTAGGCAGAAACCTGTGCAGTTCCCTTAGGGACCACAGCAAAAAGTTTAAGACTACAGGTGTTGGCAGTAAACCCAATTGGTAGCAGTCTGCACCACCCAGATTTACCTGGTAGCTGTGGCTGAGCAGTCAGACTTCTCTCAAGAAGAGTTAGGCAGTATATAGAGTATACACATTAGGTACAAAAATACAGTAGCACAAGAAAACACTGACCAGAGCTTGGGTATAAAAGTATATAATTATTTATTTAAAAACACACTTTTTAAAATACACTGACACTAATATGTCAAGCAAGTTCAAACACAGTCACTAGAAATATATACACCTCCCTGATTAATTATTCGACAAGTCTTAGGAAAAGAACACCACTTATTATCAATACCGAGATGAGCGCTTAACCAAGATGGCACTCCAATAATTATTTAAAAAGGGAGGGAAAAGGCAGAATTAGGAAAGCATACAATACCAACACTTTTAAAAGAACCACAGCAAGTCAAGAAAGGCAGAGTCTACTGTAGAGAAAGAAAGTTCATAGGCCAGGCCCACTCTTGGACAGAGCCTAGCTGTCACTCAAACATGCTAAGTGGTGAGCCGGGCGGCTCACCACTGGGCCAATCACACAAGAGTGCGACTTGAGTTGCCGAGGCAACTCAGTCCAGGGTGCCTATTCCCGCCTCCCACACATCCTGTAGACCCAGACAGAGTGGCACCACTTTTGGAGGCTTCTGTGCAGAAGCCTGCCAAAAGTGGAACAAAGGGCTCGACTTGGGTTGGTGTTAGAGAGGCGAACACAAACGCCATTTTAAAACCGAGTCCTGGCAAAAAGACCCAACTGGGGAATAAATATTAAATAAATAACCCGGCAGTATCTTTAACATTGCACCAAAAAAGTGGTGCGTTTAAAATGAATGGGAAAATCCCATAGGAAATATTCTGGTGGAATATTTCGCGTGGTAACCACTGCCACTAGCCAGAAACTCGACGAAAGGGGGCTGCACAGTGCCCCCTCGAAAAACAGACCCAAGGGCAATCTAATTACCCCTACCAGTACTTCCACAATATGATGGTTTGTACTGGTTCTGTTCACAATTTAAGACTAGTAAAGTCAATGGTGACTTTACATGCCCTGGGAGACAGTAGTCAGTCCCAGGGTATGGAGTCTATGTTTGGGGGTCACTATGACACCCCTGTGTTACTGCACTGAGGGTGCTGTGTAACATACATCCCAAAAACAGATGAAGCCCTATGGAGTAAAATACACGGTGATGCCAGGTCTCCAGAGTCTACTCGAGATACCTTCTCGTAAGAAAGAAGGCCAGGTGCTGGAGGCCTATTCTCGACTTGCGACGGCTCAACAAGTACATCAAGTCCCAGAAGTTCTGGGTGGTCACTCTACAGCACGTGCTCGGCCAGCTGGTGCAGGGAGACTTTCTGTCGTTGCTGGATCTGGAGGACGCCTACTTCCACATCCCGATACCCACGAAACATCGCAAGTTTCTGCGCTTCGTTGTCCAGGGGCAGCATTACCAGTTCAAAGCGCTTCCCTTAGGACTGAAGTCGGTGCCCAGAGTCTTCACCAAATGCCTGGCCCGGTGGCGGCCCATCTGAGACTGCAAGGGATCTACGTGTACCCTTATTTGGACGGCTGGCTCATCCGGGCCTGGTCGAAGGACCTCGCCGTCAACCACATGGCGCGGACCGTCCAACTGCTGACGTACCTGGGTTTCTCAGTAAATTATGCAATGCCCTGCGCTCAAACATCGCCAGAGGCACAGACTTCCAGAGCCCCCCGTACCAGGAGACGGTCATGACGGACACTTTCCTGGAAGGATGGGGAGCCCACCCCGGACGTCTTCATGCCAGAGGTTTGTGGCTGCTGGAAGAGAAGATGCTACACATCAACATCCTGGAGCTATGGGCGGTGTTTTTGGGCCCTCTGGTCATTTCTGCCGTCCCTCAAGGGCAAGGTGGTGAGGGTCTTCACGGACAACACCAACACAATGTTTTGCATCTGGAAGCAAGGGGCACCAGATCCCCAGTGCTCTCCAAGGAGGCACAGGACTTGTTCCTTTGCATCTGGTGGGGGTAAAGAACACTGTCGCCGACTCTCTCAGCGGGGAGCTGCGCTCTTGCCACGAATCGGAGCTTTGGCAGGATCAAGTGGACAACCTTTTCGGCAAATGGGTCCCCAGATCGAACTATTTGTGACAGCGGCGAACACCAAGTGCAGGAGGTTCGCCTGCAGGTTCCGCCAGCCGAGGAGCATGGGGGACGCATTCTCATTCCCCTGGGAAGGCCTTTTTCTGTAGGCGTTCCCACCTTTGCTGCTACTACTTCGAGCCATCCAGAAACTCAGCACCGTTGCAGAATGATCCTCGTCGCACCAGCGTGGTTGAGGCAGATCTGGTATCCAGACCTTCTCAGCATGTTGAAGTCCCCATCAGTCAAGCAGTGGCGGATCTTCTCGCTAGGGAAGGCGGCGTGATTCTGCACCACGATCCGGGATCGCTAAACCTGAAGGCCTGGCTCCTGCAGCATTAGATTTTAGTGGTTATGAGTTCCCGGCGGACTGCAGGGAGGTACTCGCCAAGGCCAGGGCGACGTCTACTTTGAAGTGCTGTAGACACAAGTGGAAATGCTTTGCGACCTGGTGCCGTTTGCAGATGATCAACCCTCTGAGCATCACAGCCCCTCAGGTGCTTCCGTACTTACTATCTTTGGCAAAATCGGGGCTGGCGCACACCTCAGTCAAGGTGCATTTGGCGGCTATCTCCCGCTACACCAGGTCCCCAGGACGACCCTCCTTGTGGTTGCACCGGTTGGTCAAGGAATTAATCAAGGGACTGTTCCGCTCGTTCCCGCCAGTGAAGGATCCGGCCCCGGCGTGGGAACTCAACGTGGTGCTGACTAGGCTCATGGGGGCCCCATTTGAACCTATGCATACAGCTCTGCTTAAGTTTCTGTCGTGGAAGACAGCTTTTCTCATGGTCATCACCTCTACACGACAAGTGGGTGAGATCCAGGCCCTATCCTGCAAACCATCTTACTTGACTTGATACGAGGGTGGTACTGCGGGCGCACCCCTCCTTCATGCCCAAGGTGCCGTCACACTTTCATCTTAACAAGCCCTTGGTGTTACCTGTGTTTTTTCCGACGCCTAAAGGACTTTGCACTCGGTGGACATGGCTCGAGTGCTTAAGTTTTATGTGGCCTGCACGAAGAGTTTCCGGAAAACTTCTCAGCTTTTTGTGAACTTTGGTCCTGGGAACCATGGGAAGGCCCTGTCAAACGCTTCCATTTCCAGGTGGCTCTCCGGCTGTATCTCCCATTGTCACCGGTTGACAAACCGACCGTTGCCTGGCCATTCGAGAACCCATTCTACCAGAGTGGTCGCTGCTACGACAGCGTTCCTGTCTGGTGTGCCCCTGCTGGACATCTGCAGGGCTGCTACGTGGAGGTCGACGAACACCTTGACGAGATTCTACTGCGCCGACAGGGATTCCAGGGAGGATTCCAGAGTCGGCCAAGCAATGCTGCGCAACCTGTTCGCTTGAAGGTGAGCCTGGTGAGGAGGTAAGAGATTGCTTCTGTTGAGCCTTTGTTTGTTTGTTTATTCACTTATGCTTTGCCACCTCCCATGGTTGTGCATGTGTGTACTGCTATGTATTCTTTATTCATGAGCATGTGAATCTATGCCAGACCCCATGCTGGAGAAGGAACAAGTTTCTTACCTGTATCTTTTGTACTCCTACGTCCCTTCCCATTTCCTGCATACTACATTTACATTGTAAAAAGCATCAAAACTTGTTTTTGTCCTTCTTTTATTTTTACCCTCGGCACCACAAGCGGCCGTGACCCCGCATTCCTGAGCTCCACCCGTGCATCACCCTTCAGTCCTTTACTCTGCGCGGTCGGGGCTGGACGCACTTGTATCACTGGGAGTTTGTTTTTACTCCTGTTGTCCTTCCTTCTTGCTCCGGCTCCACAGTCATCTTGTCGCCCTGTCTATGCCGGAGTGTCTGGGATTCGTGTCCTGTTCTTCATGTGAACACCGTTTTCGCAGGGGCGGATCCTCATCCTGTTTGCCTGGAGTGTCTAGGCCCGGAACATCGCTGGGACTTGTGTCTTTATTGCGACTCCCTGTTTGCCCAGGCACTCCAGCGTAGTCTTCTTCGGTGGGAGGTGGCGTTCCAACACGTTCCTCCACCGCATTTGCAGCTCTTCATCTTTGAGAAAAAGAACGTCCGGTGAGTTCTTTACTTTTTACGTCACTTTTTCTGGGACCGGGAGGAGCTTGTGTAGCTCTTCTACCGGGGACATCCCTGAGGTCTCCCGCAAGGTGCCTAATAGGCACACCAGAGCGCCCTCCGAGGGCTCCCGTAGTGGGCATGCCAAAACGGAAAATTCTTCTTAGGTTCTCCTTTTGGGGGCTAAAGTTCAGCCCAGTTTTTCTGCGGCTCTGGATACCCGGGTTCACCCTGAGGTCTTCATTTCTGGAGCTTTCCATACTGAGTCACGACTCGAGGCCCCTATTAAGGGAGATAAAAGTCCCGGGTTAAAAACCGACGTTCCTCTTCTTGGGGCTAAATCGAGTACCGGCAGAATCGAGGGACCTTCTTTGAAGGCTGTTAGGCTGAATCATATGCAGTATCCTTTGGGAACACCACATACAATTAAGACTACAAGTGTAGGTACAATTTCACCTTTGGTACAAGCCTGTACTACACAGTAAAGTGGTAGCGATGGCTGAGCAGCCAGACTTATCTCAAGAGTAAAGTGAGCAGTATCAGAAGTTACACAAAGGACAATTACTATGATTCAAGCAAACACTGATTCAAGGTTTCTGATTTAAAGAATATACATTTATGTATACCATCAGTTATAAAAAAAAAAGTTCACTATTATAAAGCAGCCATAAATCACAATCTTAATACACTACAATGACCCCCAATCAATTCTGGACAAGTTAAACTCAAAAATGAAGTGTGAGCAAAATGGCAAAATGGCACTCCAGCAATTTAAAAGGGAGGAAAAGATAAGGTTATTTAAAATCAACAACACCAACAAGTGATAGGCGGGCAATCTTGAAAAGGCTTACTACAACTAGGATTCAAATCAATAGGCCTGGGTCAATGTTAATGGTTCAGAGTCTTTGCAGAGGATCACACAGTTCACAGTAGTTTGCGGTTAAGTCTTTGCCAAGAGTTCAAAAACAAAGTTGGTCGGAGGAAAAGTTATTCAAAGGAGAAGGGTAGGACAAGCCTTCGGAGAGGTGAAAGATTTCAAACACTCTCACTGTGTTCGGACAGAACGAACGACAGGATTTGCACAGCACCTTAAATGAAGAAGAATGCTGTAGCTAAGGCGGTTGTTCCTGGCAGTTCCTGCAGGCTCACGGTTACTGAACGACTGTTGTGGTGACAAGAAGGAGGAAGACTGGAGGGTCCTGCACTGCCCATGGAAGAAGCCAGCAGCAGAGCAAAGCGTTGAATAAAAGGTGTGCTTCTTAAAAGCGCAAAGGGACTCTCTCACTGGCTATCCAGTTTCCTGTAGCACAGCAAATTCGACAAGGCTTAAGAGGAGGTCCAGGGACTTTGTGAGCTGGTTGGATCCACCAGGCTCAAGGGGAGAAGACTCCTTGCGGATCTCCTCTGTCGTCGAAGTTTCAGGCGATTCGGACCTGCAACAGGGCTTCACCCGGTGTCCAGTAGTAGCAGCAGTCGTCTTCCTTCGGCTTCCCGTTGGCTCTCTCGATCTAGTGGCGACTCTGCCTTCCAAGGTCCAGAGACCTGCTTTTAAGCAATTTTCCCCCATTCACACAGCCTGGCTGTCAATCACACAGCAGGGTGGCTGTCCTGGCAGGACATTCACCTAGCCAATCAAACTAGAGTGCGACTGTGGTCTCCAAGGAGACCCTGTGCGGGGGGCCTCAAACCCCTCTCTCACATCCTGTCCACCCAGACACTCAGGCGCCTAAGGAGGGCTTCTGTGTAGAAGCCTGCCAAAGGATGGCAAACAAAGGAACCAAACCTGGTTTGGCACGCAGAGTAAAACACGAGAAAGACCTTTAAAAAAAGAAATGCCGAAAAAACCCAACCAAATAAAAATAAAAGGGGTCCAGTGGGTTTGGAGTTTGAGGCTACCACCACAGCCACCTAACGTTACCGAGGCTATTTTCATAGCTCGCGGTAAAATAAAAATGGTAGATACCACTGCCACCAGCCAAATCTTAGAGAAAGGGGAACGAAATAAGGTTCCATGAGAATCAGACAAAAAGGGATAACTATTAACCCTTCCAGTACTCTATTGGAAGATAGTTTGTACTGGGTCTGTAAATTTAAAAAGACCAGTAAAGTCAATGGCAACTTTACATGTTCTGTAAGACAGTAGTCAGTCCCAGAAAATGGAGTTTAACAGTGGGAAGTCTGAAAATCCAACCCTGTGTCACTGCACTAAAGGTGCTGTGTGACACACAGTTAAAAGATGATGCCTATGGAGTGGGTGAGACTCCATAGTCCATGAGCACAATGTGTACAACACACAGCAAAACTTGTGTAAGAGTAGGGAAAAAAAGCTCACACTCTTACCAGGTGAAAAAAATAAATCCTAGAATTCCAGCAAAGCTGCTGAGGGACTCTACGGGTAAGGGAAATTAGCCATTCTGGAGAATTCTCCCTAACAAAGGTCTTGTTGGTGAGGTGTATTCCTCGCCTTTCCCACGCTCGGCGTGCACATACCGATTCTGTCGATGGGGCAAAGAAGGTGGTCACGCACCACAGGCCTTCGAGTACCAGCTCTGCTGAAGTTTCCTCCACTGGAGGCTAATTCTGGGGCAGTATCGAGGATGTCCAGTAAACATCCTAGATCTGACAGCACCGGCTCGACCCAGGATCCTTGTTTCGAGGCTAAAATGCCTCTTAAGACACCTGAAAGTTGCCTAACTTTCTCTTGTGACACAGTTCTCCTCAGGTGTCGACAAAATGGCAGCTCAACCTCGGTGGTCCACGGCGGCCAATTTGGATACCTCTCTTACACCAACGTTCATGATGGCTGGTGCTGGGAGCATTCCCTTTGGGGCTGAGCAGTTTTTTCCATGCCATGTGGACAACAAGAACCCGTTCCGCCCTTCGACAGATGGGCGTGCCCGGCCACCGCTGCCTCATACAGTCTCGCTTCCTCCTGGTTCCGCACCACTGATTTACGTGGAGCCAACCTGCAGTGGGCCGTCCTGGCAACCATCCTCGTTGCGCTCATGGGGCTATACCTCTCAAGAGCAGCCTCTGCCAGCGCCAGCGCCTACACCTTTGTTGGAGGATGTATTTTGGGGGAAATTTCAGACGGTCATGCACTCTGATCCCATGAGTGCATAATTTAAAGGCCTTTTTAAGGAGCTGTGCCCCTTCGGATCTGGTTGATCCTATGCAGGTGGTGCCACTTCCTCCACCTCTGCATTCCCGGACCTCCTCCAGCGCTTTCTCCTCTGCCCCCGCTGTCCCTGATAGAGAAAATATTGGGTGCGCCGCTAGACAACACTTTGAAACCTGAGGCACCACGTGCAGCGGATCATTCTCCTGTTCCCGCTTCACTGGATGAGTTCCAGGTGGACCAGTATAGCGATGAGCATCCCTGATCTATCAGAGCATTCCATGACCGGATGCTGGATCTGATGAACTTGCTCAATATCCCAGTACCCGAGGCCCCCGCTCCGCAGGAGGGGGTGCTTTCGGGTGCCCTTACCCTATCACTGGCCTGTTCCTCCAGAAGGACGTCTTGGCTGAGGCCTGTAAGGTCTGGGACAAACCCCATACCAGGCTGCATCTCAACAAGAGGATTGACGCTTGATACAAGATTCACGCCTTCGAAGATATAGCCTTGTCGGCTTGTCCGCTCCCATCATCAACGGTAGTGGCAGCTGCCACTCTCCAGTCGAAGCCGGCATCTGCATCCTCCAATGCAGCGGCCCAAATCCTCTCCAAGGAGGATGACACCATTGGCAAGAAAGCCTTTTCCAATTCAGCGCTCCAACTTCGTCAAGCTAACACCGAGCTCATCCTGGCAGCAGCCAATATTAGTCTATGGAAGGAGCTAGCTAATTTCCAGGAGTGTATCTCTGCGGACAGGCTAGATGACTTAAAAGCCAGTTTGTCGGACGCCAAAGTGTTGGCACAGGATCTACTGTAATCTGCGGCACACCACGTAGATACATCCACTCGAGGCGTTATGGTCGGGGTCGACATCTCCCACCAAGCATGGCTCCATGCGACAAAGTTTTCTTATGAAGTGCAACACAAAGTTCTAGACCATCCTTTTGATGGCAAGGAGTTGTTCCATCCCTCCACAGATGAGAACTCACAAAGACTAAGGCGAGTACTCAGACCGCCAAGTCTTTATCTGTCCTGACGAAAGCTCCAGCTAAGGCCCATTGTACACAGAGGTCAGGGTCCCAAACTCTGGGTTCAGGGGGTTTCAGGATCATTGTGCGCGCTGAACTAAAGCTCCGGTTGGCGGGCCCCGTCGTAAGCAACAGCGCCTAGGTGGCTGGTTTTTCTCTCGCCCATCAGCCTCCTCGCCAGGGATAGGTAGTCTCCCTGCTGACAAGTCAACCAAATGATGTTTTTTGTCGGTCGTACGAGATTCCGGTGGGAGGACAAATCTCGTCTCATCTGGAGGCGTGGCAGGCCATCACCGAAGACCGGTGGGTTTTGTCCATCGGTCGGGCAGACTTCCGCTTGCCCCTACCCACTCTTCAACCTTCCGTTCCAGCAGACTGGTTCACCCTCCCTCAGAACCGAGGTACAGAAATTTCTAGACCTCCGAGCCGTGGAGCCTGTTCCCCTCATGGAGCAAGGGGAGGGCTACTTCTCCCGTCTGTTCACCGTGCCCAAACCCAACCAGACTGACCCGCGCACTATCCTCGATCTTTCCCAGTTCAATCTTTCTCTTCCTCAAGAGAAATTCAAGATGATCACGCCTTGCCAAATAAAGTCCTCTCTTCAGAAGAGTGACTGGCTCAGTGTAGTGGACCTTCAGGACGTATACGTGCATATTCTGATATGGAGCCCGCATCTGAAATATCTGCGGTTCTCTCTGGGAGAGGAACACTTCCAGTTCCGTGTGCTCCCTTTTGGTCTCAGCTCGGCGCCGCGTGTCTATACGAAAATGATGTCGGTCATTGCAGCTTTCCTCAGACTGCAGGGGATTCATATATATCTGCAACTGGACGATTGGCTCCTCCACAGTCCGTACCCACAGATGGCCTTGGCCAATCTTCAGTCTCTCCTTCAGCTCCTGTTCCATCTTGAGCTGTCGGTGAATTGGCGGAAATCGTCCATGAAGGTCTCTCAAGACCTGATTTTCCTGGGTTTCCGTTGGAATACAGTCAGTACCCGGGTGTTCCTAACGACGGACAGGATTGCAGACGTATCGACCACGTGTCAGCTCTTCCTCCAGTCTTCGCACATGACGGGCTGGTGGTTCAAAAGACTTCTGGGTCTCATGGCTTCTTGCGTGCTAGCCCTGACGCTTGCACGCCTGAAGATGAGACGTACTCAGCTAGCTCTTCGGAGCTGCTGGTCTTGGGCAACGGACCCAGATTCCAATATGATCCTAGTTCCATCCTGCATGACAGCAGATCTGCAATGTGGTCTTCGACCAGGAACCTTTCAGTAGGGGCTTCTTTTCAGAAGCCCTGCCCACAAGTGTTACCACTGACTCCTCCCTTCTGCGGTGGGGAGCGACCCTAGGTCACCTCGAAGTATTGGACCTATGGACGCTTCAGGACAGGCAGTTCCACATCAATTATCTGGAGCTCTTGGCTATTTTTCTGGTGCTCAGAGCCTTTCAACCGTCGATTACCAACAAGGTAGTCTGTATTCGCACAGACAATTCTGTTGCAATGTTTTACATAAACAAGCAGGGTGGCACCAAGTCACCTCTCCTTGTGGACCTAGCCATACAAGTTTGGGTCACATCAATGTAACTGCAGACTCACTCAGCCACCAGTCAGCTGCCAGTTACGAGTGGGAAATGAACAGTGATGTTCTCTCCAACATTTTTTGCCAATGGGGCACTCCAGAAGTGGACCTCTTTGCGACTTTTACAAGCAGGAAACTACCTCTTTATGCATCCAGGGACGGCCTCGGAGCGTCCTCCTTGGGAGACGCACTCCAGATTCCGTGGCACAACATGAAGGCTTATGCTTTTCCTCCATTGCCTCTGATTCATCGGTCACTCTGCAAGCTTAGGAGCACATCGAATTGCACTCTCCTCTTCATAGCTCCTTGGTGGCCAGCCAGATTCTGGTTCTCAGAGCTTCTGTATCTGTCGATTCTTCCTCCGATCAGATTGCTGCTGATTCCCAACCTTCTTCACCAGAGCGATCACCAGCTGTGGCACCCCTCCCCACTATTGTTCAGCTTGGCGGCCTGGTGCCTGAATTCAAATCCTTAGCGCAGTTCAATCTGTCCGAGGACAATATGCCCATTACCCAGGTGGCCAGAAAACCTTCTACGAGTGCTCAATATAGGAGCAAATGGCTCAGTTTTTGCCACTGGTGCTTAGCTGAACAGTTTCACCCCAGGCATGCTACGGTTGACACTGTTCTATCTTTCGTGTCTTGCAGAACTTACTTATCGACCATTGCGTCCTACCTGTCCAAGGACAGCTGTTCTTTTTCATTGACTAACCCGGTCATTAAAAGACATTTTGCGGGTCTTCTTCACCTCTTCCCACCAACACTTGCAGCCCACCAGGGGCAGATGGCCTCCCAAGCGAGTTTTATAAAACGTATAAGACTTACTTACTCCCACCGATGCTGGCTATGCTGAACAAGGCGTTTGACAAAGGTAGGCTGCCAGAGACCCTCAGGGAAGCGATTATCGTCCCACTCCTCAAGCAAGACAAACCGAGTAATGATTGAGGATCCCACAGACCGCTATCAATGCTGATCCAAGATAGCAAGATCCTCACTGCCATGGCAAATAGACTGAAGCCGATGATAAATAACCTTGTACATCATGATCAGACGGGAAATGTTCCCTGGAGGTGCATTTCCGATAACCTCAGGAGGCTACATCATATCATAGACCAGACAGAGGGGAGCTCCAAAGAAGTAGCGATATTCTCACTAGATGCGGTAAAAGCCTTCGATTCGGTCAAATGGCCATGGCTGATGTCAGTTCTGAAGAAAAGTGGGATGGGACCAGTATACCTGAAGTGGGCTGAATTACTGTACAGTGAACCGGTGGCTCGAGTCTGGACGGGACCGATCATTTCGGAACGCTGAACTCTGAGCAAAGGTACCAGGCAGGGGTGTCCCTGGTCCCCGATGCTATTTATCTTAGAACTGGAACCTTTGGCAATATACTTGAGGCACCATTATAACGAGGTAGGCATTAGCATGAAAGGAGGACCGCATTTGATATCACTATATGCTGATGACATACTGCTGTATCTGAAATACCCTGAAGAAAATCTGTAGTATATTGAGGAGGTATTAGAACGATATGCGATACTATCGGGCATAACGATCAACCCACGAAAGTCTGCTATATTCCCCCTAGACAGATATGTAGGAGTGCCACAACATGAGTTACCGGTACTACAAATTGGATGGGCAATTGACACCTTTAGGTACCTGGGAGTGAACGTAGGTCACAAAGTCGAGGACGAACACAAGTATAACACGGAGAAGGCGGTAGAGAAGATCGAACGTAGTATAGTATTGTGGACCCGGTTGCCTTTGACCATGATGGGCGGAGCGGCACTGCTTAAGATGATAGTACTAGACAGGCTACTGCACAATTTTGCGAATGTTCCGTACATGATACCTAAACGTTTTTTCACCAGGGTACAGAGTATATGCAGGGGGTTCATCTGGCACAACTCCAGGAACAGAATAGCCCTCTGGAAATTGCAGAACCCGTACGATCAGGCAGGGATTAGACTTCACAATTTCGAGGTATACTACCTGGCAAGCCAGCTTCAAGATGTAGCAAGATGGCTATCAGAGGACACCACAACAGAGTCTAGATTGTTGAGGGCGGAGTGTGCACCTTACTTTCTAAATGAGTGGATCTGGGTGGCTGACCCTCCAAAGGGAAAGAGGTCGGCATTGCTGGACCTGGGGAAGAAGATCTGGCACAGAGCCTGCCGAATGATGGGAAGCCTGCTACCGTGCTCTCCGCAGGTGCCCTTAGTAGCATTGAAGGGCGTAGACGAACAGTTGAGGAGGACCATTAGAGAACACTGGAAACCAGTATGTGTAACAACCATAGGAGATATGTGGCAAGAGGGGGAGAGGAAATAATTTGATACATTGAGAGGAGACACAGGCTTACATAGTGGACAATATATTACATATGCTAAGCTGGAGACAATGGTGAAGAAAACTTGGTCGGAGGTAGAGCTGACCTAGCAGCCGGATGCTGCCATAGAAACATTTCAGACGTATCAGAAGGAGGCCATGAGGTCTCCCAAATTTATGAAATAGTGATGTCCAAGGTTGGAAAGGAAGTGCTCCAGACAAGGCGGGACTGGGAAGGGGAAGGTGGGGAGCCAATAAGCGATGAGTTATGGGTGAGGATGCAAAGATATCACAAGAAAGTTTCAAGTAATGTAAGACTACAACAGATTCAGTTATATGTCATCCACAGGGCATACATGACACCCAAGAAGATTGCTAAATTCACAAGTGCCACTACACAAAAATGCCCTAAATGCGGGGAGGTGAATGCAGAGATGGTACATATGTTCTGGGCCTACCCAGAAATAGTGAGATATTGGGAGGAAGTAGCGCTCTTCTTGGCAAATAAAGGGATTACATTGGAAGTGGACTCTCTGTGGGCGTGCATGGTGGGTGGATTCCGAAGACCGCGCAAACTCAAGCATGTGAGCCAACTCAAAGACCTGGCTTATATCCTGGCCAGGTGCAGGAAAGCAATGGGCTGGAAGGTAAGCAAGAAACCGAATGCAGAAGTTTGGTGGCGGGACCTCCTGAAATGGGTAGACGCAGAAACGGTAGTGTGGAGGGAAGCGGTGGGTAGAGGGGGCGAAGAGGAAGCTTGGCTACATTTGGTCACATCACTGTCAAGCTCCGGACCCGAGGAACCTGAAACGGATAGTTCCTCGGACAGTGGAGGAAGTGTGAAGATCATAAGTTAGATGAAGGATGTTGTAGATTTGCGAGGCTCTAAAGGGGGGTGGGACAATGAGGAGTGGGGTAAGTTAGTAATTGTTTTTGTTTTGTGCACCGTGTTTTGGTGCAATGTATGTTGCTTAATATGAAAACTAATAAAGTGTTTTAAAAAAAGAAAAAACACTTGCAGCCCGCACTTCTGTAATTATTGGTAATGAAACGGCGGACTGCAATCAACAACATGCTCTAGAGATGGATACACAGACAGTTGCTAATCCATTTATTGACTTCAGAGGGCTACACTTAACTTGCAGCAAATATTATGAGGAACTACTATATATAGTACAATCCAGCAACACTCATCCCAAATGGGATTTGAATGTGGTCCTCACCGCATTATGCAATAAACCTTTTGACCCCGTTGGCTACTACCAATCTGAAATTTCTTCCTTGGAAAGTCGCGTTTCTGATTGCAGTAACATCAGAGAGGCGAGTAACTGAGCTTCAGGCTCTTTCTGTGGAACATCCGTCCCTTACTTTCCTCAAGGATAAGTTTGTGCTTCGCACTCATCCTTCCTTCCTGGCTAAGGTGGTTACCAGTTTTCATTTGAACCAATCGATCGCCTTACCTGTCTTCTTTCCTAACCCGGCATCCATGGGAATAAGACATGGGAGGTGCAGGGGGGAGAACCCCCCCCCCCACAATTTTGCGTGGGGGATACAATGGAATTTATCACCCCCAGTTTCCCCCAGTGTGTGTGTCTCTCTGCATGTGCAGTGATGCAGTGATGCGTGCAAACACCAGACTCTGAAGTTTGCATGCAGTTCAGCTCAGCAGCAGCATCGCACCGGTTGTAAAGATTCTTGTTATAAGTTACAACAACAAGATGAACTCTTGTGCGTTCAGAGCGTTCCCCCTTCCCCCCCCCCCCCGCGGTCACGTACTGCAGGTGCCGAGTGCACAGTGCACTGCTGCGCAG
This sequence comes from Ambystoma mexicanum, assembly GCF_040938575.1. Classification (NCBI taxonomy): domain Eukaryota; kingdom Metazoa; phylum Chordata; class Amphibia; order Caudata; family Ambystomatidae; genus Ambystoma; species Ambystoma mexicanum. The sequence continues at coordinate 688,390,971 of NC_090939.1, forward strand.
GCTCCTCACTTCCAGATGAAGCCACTAGCAGCAGGCAGCAATGCATGCTCAGCTCCTCCTGAGAGTCTCCGAGCCGACAGACTGCTCCTGCGAGGCAATGCCGACTCAACCTGGAGTCCGAGACTCGATGAGAGAGAGACCACGCTTATCAGCTAACAACGTACGTCAAAGTGGTCCCCCCTGTCTGTGGCTGGCCTTGCCAATGCTTGTATAGGGTGTCCTGAGTGGGCACCTGTCCTGGCCATGTGTTTTCCTGTATGGGGTGCGGCTTCCTGTTCACATTACAGCACCTGTGCTGGGCAGAGCAATATTCTCTGACCCGGGCCTTCCGTTCTAGAGCAGTGCTCACACAGCTGAAAAAGAATACACACAGAGCAATTGCAAGCTGCACCACCCATCGATGGGTGCGCGGCGCCCTGTGCGGTTCCACCAAGTGAGGGGTGGCATCGGAATTGAAGCACGTGCATGTCAGTGGCATTCAACACTCACTGCGCCCAATACACAAAATGTGCATTTATGTAATATTAATAAGCAAGACAACAAAATCCATGTTTCATAGTGAATTTATCAAAACTTGACAATTTGTTAACAATGCACCGGAAGACATTTTAACATTTTTTTTGGAAAGGCACTTCATAGAAGGCTCTGTGTAGTACATCGGCCTGCAGAGAGGGAGGAGGGGTGCAGGCCCTGGCCCCGCTCTCTAACTCCGCTCTCTTGAGGCTATGCAGATAATGCAGGAGGCGTTTGAGAGAAGGTGTGTGTGCGCGCGCTCAGGCAGCATAGTGCACACAGCTGAGCATAGCATGGACATCATTTAGGGCCGGGGTCGCCAGGGGTCGCAACTGCGAACCCCTGCGGTCTCCCTTACTACCCCTGTGGTCTCCCTTGCTTTTTTTTTTATTGAGGCGAATGGGCTGTGGCCAGCAGCATATGACTCTGTTGTGGAGTGGCTGGTTTTCCGATAGCTATAGCAGTAATTTAGCTTAGTGGGTTGAGCGCTGGCTGCTGCAATGTGTGTGAGATTTGCAGGTTCGACTCCCAGCAAGGTCAACTCAGCCTTTCAGCCTGCTGAGGTTGATAAATGAGTACCCACACAAGTTGGGTGATATTGTATGTATATTTGTTCTATATAAAGCGCTTAAGCGTAAGTGCTATATAATAACACATCACTATCATTTGGCCTTGGACGTCTTCTTGCATTCACAGTAATTTGTTAATATGGGCCTATATGCGCTGATATTAATGATACATATGGTGATCCGTTCTTGTATGAAATGTATATCACATTACGCTGATATTGTAACCATATTTTTCGTAGTGTACTCAGAAACAATGCTATGTGATGCCACTTCCTGTTTTGGCAAGGGGTGAAAGGTCATGTTCCATCGCTTCCTATGATGTCACTTGGGGTGGGGGCAAGTTATCCATCACTGATTCCAATGGTAACTGAAAAGATGCTCTGACAACATCCTTAACACATATAGCCGAATCCACTTCATGTTACCAGGCCTTTATTTGCAAGGACCGTTCATTCTGCGTCCCTAGTTACTGAATCTTTGCACTTGTGCAAGTGCCATTTTGCGTGGCATTGGCATTTGGGCAAACATTGCCCTAGTGCAAAAAACCTTTCAGTGCATGTTACACCAGTGCAAAGTTTACCCTACTGCTTATACGATCCCTAGTCACACTAACAAGCACTAGGACACACATTACCTTGGTGTAAAAAGTAAGGCATTCAAATGATAGGTTGTTTGCACTAGGGCACTCTTTGCACTTGTGCACATATCTTAGGAACACTGCACTTGGGCTGCTTCAAGGTTTCTGTAATTCGGCCCCAGGTTTACTAGGATTCTGTACGAGCTGAACATATGGCAGCCCTCCATCCAGTGTGTACCCGTGGGGAATGCAATGACGTGCTAATGGGTGCGTTTCGTCTTTAGATATCTGTTTTTGATGCAGTGTGTGGTCGCCTTCGTTCTTGCTTTGTTTCCTCATGGGGGGGTTCTGACACGGCTGTAGTAGGGGGGAGGAAACCAATCATGACCACTCAATGCACAATCGGGCACTTCCATCTTTGTAATTTTGGAGGGGCAATCTGCGTGTTGTATACCTGCTTTCTTCCGTATTACAGATTATACCTCCACCCAAGGAAAGCTAGCTGGTCCACAATTCAAAAGCATGCAGTGCACGCTTGTGTGAGTGGTCTGCACGTTGTGGCAGTGTGTGTTCCTGTTTAATGGTCGGTGTGCAGGTATCCTACTGCGCCATTGGTTCGTTTTTGTATCATACTTTTAGCCTCCTGATTTAGATCTCCCGAATGTGTACCTTAATGTCTGTGTGACAGGTGGTTTTCTTAGTTATCAAGTTCTTTGACAAAAAAAAGCAAAGTTCCAAGGTGTCCCCTCTCCCCCCCCAGATTTTATGGGTCTCCTACGCCCCTGCCGGCATCTGATGCAGAGAGAGTTTTATACAACTTGGACGTTAGGCGAGCCCTGAAGTTTGACCTCGATAGAACAAGTGAACTCAGGAGCTCCTCACAACTCTTTGTCACATTCGGAGACCCGAAGGGGAAACCTGCTTCCAAAGCAACTATCACCCGATGGATTGCCTCTTGGATTTCAGAGGCCTATAGCATTCAAGGCCTTCAACCCCTGAAAGGCATTCATGATCATCTTGTACGCGGCAAAGCGGCTGCTGTTGCTTCCAAACGTATGTTTCTTGGGAAACCATTGCCAAGGCTGCTACGTGGGCTTCCCCATCAGCTTTTTGTAAGCATTACTGCTTGGACCTGAGCTCCAGGGCTGATGCCCAATTTGGCCAGGCTGTTCTTAAGAACCTATTCCAGTAATGTTTTTTTTTTTTCATCCACCCGTATTACCTGTAAGGTGAGCTTGGGAATCTCCCACAAGTATGGAGGAAAGGGGACGGGATGTAGGAGTATAACACAGTTACTCACTGTAGTAACTACCTTACTCTTAGTCCATAGTCCCCTTTCCTCCATACGCCCGCCCACCGTTCCTTCTAAAAAGTATCCTCAATTATTCCTTAAATGTCTCGGACCTGGCGATAGAAAAGGACTGAAGGGCGATGCGCGGGACGGAGCTCCGGATGGCGGGGTCATGGCCGAGTGCGGTGCCCCGCGTAAAAATAAAAGGACAAAAACAAGTTTTGATGCTTTTTACAAAAGTGCTCCGGACCCGTCCCGAAGGGCGGAATGTCCCACAAGTATGGGGGAAAGGGGACTATGGACTAGGAGTAAGGTAGTCACTATGGTGAGTAACTTTGTTATTCTCTAGCATAGGTCTGGCATGGATTCACATGCAAACCCTCCCGCCAGCCCCCCTGTGGCTCTTTTGCTCCTGCTGCCACTTTACGTGCTACCAAATCTGAAGATGGCTGCCAGAGGAGGGGTTTAGGTACACGGCAGTCATTGTTTAGGGGCAGTATGACCCAGAGCTCAGTGATTGGTTTATATGAGAAAGACAGTTTAGAAACTAAACTGAAACTGTTTTTTCTTTTACCGAGGCTTCCCAGCCTGACGACAGGGAATATTCATGAGCATGTGAATCCATGCCAGACCCATGCTGGAGAACACAAATTACAGGTAAGTAACTTGTTCTTTACTTTCTTTTGTTTATTAATCTATTTGGTTACATTTTAACCTTGTAACTTGTTCCTTACCAATATTGGCATACCCCTATATCTCTGAACCGTACATTGGTGTAGTTCCTTGCAGGTGTCACCAACATATTTTTCCTTTTGGACATTTCTTGCATTGGATGAAGTATAACACATTGGATGATTTGCAAGTGTATGTTCCTTGCATCTGTAATGTTCGGCTCTGTGGAGTTTTTACAGCTGATTCAGTGCATATGTTTTGGCAGGTTTTACATCGCCTAACCTGGGGATGTTCCCTGTTGTCTCTGTTCTTGATCTGGTAGAGATGTACTTCTGCTGAGGGTCCGGGCAAGATTATTTGGTTGTTTGTATGCAACTAAAGGGATTTCCTTGAAAATGTCACTCAGCTACTCATCTCTGTTAAATATTGATTGTACAATATAATTGTCTTTGAGTGGCGTTCCTTTGTAGTCATGTTCAGCCCTTTCTAGCAAGTAGCCTCATGGACGCTGATTGCAGCCCAAGACCAAAATGGAAATATTTAAGTACCACCTTATTTTTAGAAACCTCAACCCCCTGGTTTTAACTTTTCCTCAATCAGTGTTAAAAATACTTCTATTCTACTTCTAAGCAAGGCTTCTGTGGGAGCTTTTATCACTCCACCAATATCTGAGGAATTGTTCTGTTGCATTCTAAAGCTAGTCTTTTAAGCACCTATCTAAGTTTCTTTAGATACTGAAACAATTCTTCAAATGTATCCAGCAAAGGGGCAAGGATTTTATCTAAAATAGTTGATTTTCTATATCTGACATTGCCATTCTCTATCATAGGATCTTATACTATTCTGAGTGAATGGATCACAGGTCACCATCACATTTCCATTATGTTAATATAAATTCAAATAAAAACTAAAATTTAATTTAGTTTAGAAAAACAGCAATGACTTCAAGGGTGTGCCTCATTTATAACCCAAAATGCAACAGACGTCCACTCATACAATTTAGTCAGAGCAGTGCTAAATTGGTCGCTGCTTATGGCAGATGTAGACTTCTGAAAAGAAAACCGACAGACTGCAAGGAGTTTAGAATCAGGCCCCAAGATTAGCAATTTCCCTCAAGAAACATGACTACATCATGTCTGCTCGTAAATCACTTCACTGGCTCTTGGTGGCCTCAAGTTGAAAGTCATATGCACCATTCAGAAGACATTCTGGATTAAGGGCCCAGAAACCTGCAAAACTCGGCCCATCCTAAATAAACTTCAGTGCTTGGTGAAATATCTTCCCACAGGCACCACCTAGCTTAATTATATCAGGCCTCAATAAGTCTTTTATGTCCCGCCAGACCTGCAGGTCGAGTAACTTAGTTTATCTACTGAACCTAAGAGGAATGAACTTGACCCATGGTCCTGATGTTATGATATTTGTTGTATTTAAAAAAAACATGGAGACGCATGAAGAAACATTACCAGCAATGCTAACGTGCCTTTTCAATATTCCATTTCTCCTGGACATGTTGGAACACAACTTCATATAGACCGCAGAGAGTACAAGATCTTCACCATGTGAAGTACCATTGGGTGAGGCCAATCCGAGGGTTATGGTACATTTGGTTGATAGGCTTAGCGTTTGAAACAGCGTGTTAGTTCATGGTAGGGTTAGCATAGTTCTAAGAGTTAGGATTTGAGTTAGGTTACTTTTAGGATAAACTATTCCATACACAAGGGACCAGCCAGAGAGGCCCAGAGTGTGGTTAAAGTGTGAGTTTGTGTTTGTACTTACTAAACAAAAGGAGCACTAATTAGTGCTTGATGTTACCAGAAAGAATATGGTTGGCTGCAAACTGATTCAGAATTATGTTAATATAAATAATAGTGCATGTGTTTATTCAAAGAGATACTTTGGACTCCCAATACAGCCACTCGCGAATGATCTGTGTCTTATTGCACAAAAGCGGTGCTAGAGGCATGCAGAAATGACTGCAGACAGGTGCCAACTGTTGGCTCAATATTCACTCATGAAATAGGGGTTCCATGTGATAATGTCCCTGCAAAAAGGCTGTGTGGCAAAAATGTCACTACAAAAAGGCAGTGGTTTGTAGCAACATTATCACTGTGAACTTGCGGGGGACAACCTCGCAACCCCTGTTTTAAAAAACATGTTTCCAATGGATTTTGTCCTCCCACGTATTCCTCATCTTATGATATTCGTATCTCGTCAGCTTCGCTGCTTCGGAAAAAAAATTCTCGACAAAGAGCGCTGTGCACGAGGTTGTGACGTTGATGTCCCTCGACGGGCTCCGTACCGTGTCGACATCACCATCAGTATAAGTAGCTCGAGCCGCGCCCGTTGGCTTCAGTTCCGTTTTTCCAATAGCTTCCCTCTGGAGTAAACGGCGCACTTTGAAATAATTTTCCTCGAGAAAATGTCGTCTTCTTCTACCCCTTCTACTCCCAAGTCAGGGTTAAAAAAATGTATCGACTGTGTATTGAAAATGTCAGTTACAGACCCTCACCGCGTTTGTCTTTGGTGCCTGAGATCGGACCATCGAACCAGCGACTGTGGCTCCTGTTAGTCGATGACGGAGAAGGCTCTTGGTGAGAGAAAATGTAAACTGGCAGTGGGGCGGGAAGCTTCCAAGGCCTCTTCGAAGGCCTTGTCAAGAAAACATAGAAAGTCGGGCGAATCGAAGGATTCGGATCGGCGTAAACATTTCAAGAGGTCTCGATCACGTAGTAGATCGAGACGTTCTTCATCTTCTTCTTTGAAGAAGATGAAGAGGAGACATAGATCTATCTCTTCTTCCTCTGATACGTCTACCGACTTGGTAAAATGTCCTCGACCCCCTCAAAGAAACCTTGAAAGAGCCAGACCCCATTGCTCCGTTGGACGACGCAGGAGAGTCAAAAACTACTGCGGAAAGATCCAGTAGTACGGGTAAACCTCGAAAATCTCGACCCAACGTCAAATCATCGAATATCCTTGGAGAATCGAGTGATTCCCCGACACCGGCGAAGAAACATAAGTCATCGAAGCCGAAGGAGTTTTTGACACCTTCTTTGAAGACGTCATCAATGCCTTCGAAGACTCCTTCGATTCCGTCGAGGCAAATTCAGCCACAGGAAAGGAGATTTACTCCTTTACCATAGTCTTCTTTCCTTGAAGAGGAAAGTGCCTCAGAAGAAGAAGTTTCTCCTTTTGGAGTACAGTTTGGTACCAGAGAGGTGCCAGAGGAATTAATCGATCCAGAATCAAAAATGAGAGACCTGTGTGTCACCCTTTACTCTGCTAATGACATTGATACGTCACCAGAGCTAGAATTTACAAAACCTGATCCTGCAGAACATGCAGATTCAGGGTGTTAGGCAGAATCCAGTGCAGTTCCCTTAGGGAACCAGATTAGGACTACAGGTGAGAGCAATAAATCCCCTTTGGTATCAGTCTGTACCACACAGATTTAGTTGGTAGCTGTGGCTGAGCAGTCAGACTTTTTTCAAGAGGGAGATGAGCAGTATTCAGGGTTTACACAAAAAGCCTACTGTATTATGGTACAAGGAAACACTGACCAAAGCTTGGTATTAAAAAAGTAGTTATATATTTATTTTATACACTTCTAATAAAACACATGTATCACAGTCATCAAGCAAGTTAAATTAAGTCAAAGGAAAAATATGCACACTCCCAAGTTGAATTGTAGACGAAGTGAACCAGAGTGAAAACTGAGCAAAACGCCACAGTGACAACTACACACAAGGGATCCTCTAACAATTCCTCACAAGGGAGGGAAAACACAAGTTATCTAGAAATAGTTTCTCATACACCCTAGCAACACTTCCCATCAGTTTGTGAACCAGTTCAGCAAGACGGTGCATCAGTATAGCCAATGCTTAAAATGAAAACTGAGCAAAATGGCATTTCACAATGTTTAAGAATGGGATGGAAAGGGTAGTTCAAAAAATAGGTGCACCAACACAGTTCTCAGTGAGAATCAATCTAAAGAAAGCAGATCTAACACATGTGACCAGAGTCAGTAGGCCTGTGCCAGAGTCAGTGGTACAGGGCAAGGGCCCAGGAGCAAAATGTTCTTGTAGCTGCAGTCACGTCTTTGGTTAACAAATTTGAAAAGGTGGTTGCAGAAGTTGAAAAGACAATGTTAAGAGAGGGGGGAGGCCAACCCAACAGGTAGGTAAAGGATTTAAAACATCTTTCGCACTACCGCGAAGAAAGGGCGGCCTGGTGGAACAATGTACCTTATAATGAAGAAGTGGCTCCTGCGGTGGCGGTTGTTCCTGGTAGTTCCTGCAGTTTGGGTGATCCAGCAGAGGAAGAGATGCTCTCGTCGTGGAGGAAGGTTCGAGTTACTGCACTACCCAGGGATGAAACCAGCCGCGGTGCTGCCCGACGAATAAAAGGTACTCTCCTTTAAATCGCGGTCCGGGTGGACTGGTGCCTGGCTATCCGGCCTCCAAGTAAGGGGTACAGGAGATTCGACCAAGGCAGGTCCGGGAAGGCGATTGGCAAACTGGTTGGACCCACCAGCTCAAGAGTAGAAGGCTCTTGCAGGTGAAGATCTTCTCTCGTTGTTTGGAGAAAAGTGGTGAGACGCTGCAGCAGGGCTTCACCAGTGGTTCACTCGTTGCAGATGTCTTTGGCTTCTCTCCTCTTCAGCTTCTTAGTTCCAGTGGCGACGTCTTGCTCTTCTAGTCCTCAGGACCCTGCTTTTATGCAAAAAGATCCCCATTCATACAGCCTAGCTGTCACTCACACAGTGGAGTGGTCATATTGGCGGGAAACCCTCCAGACTATCAGGATAGAGTGCGACATGGGTTGCTGAGGCAACCCTGTCCAGGGGTCCTACTCCCCCTCCCACTCAATGGACCCACCCCAGACTCAGTGGCGCCGAAAGGAGGGCTTCTCGGTAGAAGCCCGCCAAAAGGACGAACAAAGGATCCCCAACCTGGGTTAGGAGTTTAGAGAAAGACACGAGAAAGACGTTATATTAAAGTTCTGGCCAATAAAACCTACCGGAGCAAAGTTAATATTAAAATGCACCGGCGGTATGTTAGAGGCTGTCAGAAAATGTGGTAGCCTCGGACAATGGGAAAAACCCATAGGGAAATATTTGCGGTCGAATATTTATGGTAGTAACCACTGCCACCAGCCAGAAACTTTTGAGAGATGGACTGTAGGGTACCCTCTCGAAAATGAACATAGGGGAAAAACTATTAACCCCTTCCAGTACCTCCATAGTAAGCTGGGTTGTACTGGTTTAGTTCATAGGATTTGACTAGTAAAGTCAATGGGGATTTTACATGCTCTGGGAGACAGTAGTCAGTCCCAGGGTATGGAGTCTATGTTTGGGGGTCGCTACGACCCCCCTGTGTCACTGCACTGAGGGTGCTGTGTAATATATGTGAATAAAGATGGTTCCTATGGGGTTGAGAAAGATCCCATAGGCATTAAACACAAAAATAGCCTAGAACACACATAGCAAAAATGCCTAAGAGTGGGAAAAAGAATCTCACTCTTAGCAGGTAAAAAGAAACAAACCCTTCAAATCCAGCAAAGCTGCTGGGGGACTCTATAGGTAAGGGAAATTAGCCATAAAATGAGAATTCTCCCTAACACAGGGTACAGGAGTTTGATAAATATGGTTGTTGAATACATGGGCTGGGGTAGATCCTCATCCTCATTTGATCAGGATGATATGGCTGATATCCTGGACCAGGGCCCCCAGAAGGACCCAGTTCTCCCGTTCCATAGGGCACTTCAGAGGACAGTGGAAAAAACTGGGACGCTCCTGAGACTGCTTCTGCAGTTAACAGTAATTTTCCTAAGAAATACAGAGTTTCTAGTAGTGCCCCTGATTACTTAAAGAGGCATCCCATGCCTGAAAGTCTGGTTATTCAGGCAGCAACTTCGTCAAGACAAACAGCCTGTCCATCTATCCCCCGGATAGAGAGGATAAGAAGGTGGATGCTTGGGCCCGTAAGGTCTTTACCTCGGGTAGCATGGCTCTCAAATCAGCAGGTTTACCCATACCCTGTGGGCCTGCATCACGGGGGCGGCTGATCATATTCCGGAAGGCGAGGAAAGGGAAGGCTTCCTTAATATTATAAAAGATGGCAAGGAGGCAATGGGGGAATTTCTCCTATCTGGACTGGATACTGCTGATAGCATCAGCAGATCCATGGCTGCAAGCACAGTGCTACGCAGATTTGTGTGGTTGAGGAAGTCGGGGTTTGCACCTGATGTACAGGCCAGTCTACTCAACATGCCTTTTGATGGCTTGAGGCTGTTTGGCAGTAAAGCTGATGAAAGCTTAGAAAAACTGCAGACCTCCAAAGCGGTAGGTAAATCTCTTAGCACCTCTATGCGACAGCCTCAGAAACCTTATTCAGGCTCATCTTCCTGGAGAGGTCATTCTTTTCGATACTACTCTTTTGTTAGAGGAAGAGAACAAGTCATTCAAAGAGGTAAAAGAAATATCCCTCGTGGTGGACGAGGAAAAGGTGCAAAACCAGCCTCAGGAATGGCACCTTTGCCCTCAGCCGCTCCTGCAGCCGCCTCCAAGTCACGCTGAGGCCTTATCACACAAGACCCCAGTGGAAGGCAGAATCTCACAGCATCTGAAAGAATGGCGGGGCATTACTTCAGATGCTTGGGCACTGGAGACAGTAGCTCAAGGTTACTGCCTTCCCTTCCTAAGAAGGCCTCAGGACCATCCACCGGGAACCAACTCCATCAGAATTCCAGATCTGCTCCTTGTTCAGGAAATTTTAACCCTGCTAGAGAAAGCTGCAATAGAACATGTACCTGTAGCGGAGAGGAACAAGGGTTGGTATTCCCCATACTTTCTCATCCCAAAGAAGGACGGAGGATTGAGACCCATCTTGTACTTAAGAAACTTGAACAAGTTCCTCAGGAAGGACAAGTTCAAGATGGTAACCCTTTCTCAGATCCTTCAGGCTCTCCAACTCCAAGACTGGTTGGTATCATTAGACCTTCAAGATGCTTACTTTCATGTGCCAATCCATCTCAAGCACAGAAAGTACCTGAGGTTTGCGGTTGGCAGTTCTCGCTATCAATTTTGAGTTCTGCCTTTCGGGCTGACCTCCGCCCCAAGGGTTTTTACCAAACTGATGGCGGTTGTGGCAGTGAGCCTTAGGAGGAGGGGGTTCCCCTCTACCCCTACCTGGACGATTGGTTGATCAGAGCGCGTTCTCCAGAACAAGCTCAGGAACATCCTTCAATCACCTGTCACTCCCTTCACAGACTGGGCTTTTCCCTCAATTTCAAGAAGTCCCACATGATACCATCCCAAAAGCTCCAGTGTATCGGAGCAGTCCTGGATACTTCCTCGGGGAAAGCCTCGCCTCCCGAGGCGAGAGCTCTCCACATTCTGCAGATGGTAACAAAGTTTCAAAATGCCCAACATCTTCTGGCCTTTGATTTTCTGAGGCTGCTCGGTCTCATGGCATCCTGCATCTTTCTAGTGCCCAAGGCCCGATTGAGGATGAGATCCCTTCATTGGGCTCTCAGGACTCAGTGGTCCCAATTCTCGGGGAATATATCAGATCTTCTTCTGCAAGTTCCAAGCATAGTTGCTCAAGACCTTCTTTGGTGGGCTTGCAACAACAACTTTCTCAAGGGAGAATCTTTTTGGCAACCATGGCCGAAGATAACTGTAGTGACGGACACCTCACTCACGGGGTGGGGAGCCCACAACAACGATCTGACTATAAGCAGTCGTTGGTCTCCATCAGAGTCCAAACTACACATCAACCTGTTAGAGCTGAGGGCAATCAGACTAGCGCTGAAGGCCTTCCTGCCCTCTGTACAGGGAAAGAATGTCTTGATAATGACAGACAACACAGTGGCAATGTACTACCTCAACAAGAGAGGAGGCCACTCCACTGTGCAGAGAGGCATTGCAGCTCTGGTTCTGGGCAATACGAGAAGGAATCTCTCTATCGGCAGTTCACCTAGCGGGAGAGCACAGCGGCGGACGCTCTGAGCAGGCAGAGCACATTGTCCCACGAGTGGGAAGTGGCTCAGGAAGTCCGTCAAGAGATCTTCACCCTTTGGAGAACCCCTCAAGTGGATCTGTTCGCGACTAGGGTCAACCGGAAGTGCAAACAGTACTGTTTAAGGGAATTTCCTCCGAGAGGAGTTCTAGGAGACGCGTTGGTGGTGGACTGGGAGTTTCCACTTCTGTACGCGTTTCCGCCAGTCCCTGTGATTCCTCACATAATCAGGAGGTTGCGAAAGTTCAGGAGAACCATGATCCTAATTGCCCCAGATTGGGCCAGGAGGACATGGTACCCAGACCTTCTGGACATGTCCATCTGCCCTCTAGTACGTCTTCCACAAAGAGAGGATCTTCTCTCGCAAGAGGAAGGTCGCATTCTCCATCCAGAGGTCAAGACACTCAACCTTCACGCATGGTTTCTGAGAGGTTGAGATACAAGGATTGGGATCTTCCGGATGACGTAATGGAGATTTTGCTTTCGGCCAGAAGGCCAGCAACTAAATCCCTGTACTGGTGTTGTTGGAATAAATTAAATTCAGTATCTGGTGCAGGGATAAGGATGTGGACCCTTTTCAATGTGGCACCCCAATGGTGCTTTCTTTCCTATTGCATCTAGCCAATCTGGGGCTGCAGATAGGAACAATTAAAGGATATCTGGCTGCGCTATCCATTTTCAAGCGCTGCTCGGAAGAGGTTTCCTACTTTAAAATTCCATTTATCATTCAATTCCTGAAAGGGCTCACTAATGTGGACCCTCCAGTCCCTTTTCATTTCCGACTTGGGATTTAAATCTTGTACTTACATTTCGAACTTGCATACCTTTTGAGCCTCTGCATTCCTGTGCCTTGAGGCTTCTAATCATTATAAAACTGTCCTTCTTGTGGCCTTAACATCAGCCTGCAGGGTTAGTGAGTTGCAGGCTCTCATGCAAACCTCCGTACACTACTTTTCACAAAGACAAGGTGGTACTGAAGGTCAAACCTTCTTTCTTACCAAAAGTAGTTTCTGACTTTCACTTGTCATAAAAAAAGCATACTATCAACGTTCTACCCTCCTCCTCATTTTGGCAAAGAAGAGGAGAGGTTTCACAGACTGGACCCAAAAAGAGCTCTCCGTTTTTATATTTCAAGAATGTCATTACGTCGGGATGACCAACGTTTGTAGGTTATACTGGCCATAAATTCGGATTAGCTGGATCATTTTGGCTATAGTTGAGTACTACAGATTGGCGGGAAGGTACCTGCCAGATGGGCTTCGAGCCCATTCCACTAGGGGTATGGCTACTTCAGCGGCACTGAAGAGGGGAGTCCCTGCAGTGGATATTTTTTTCAGCTGCAACATGGGGATCAATGCAACCTTCATCAAGCATTATTGCTTAGATGCTTCTTCTTCCAATTAACGATTATTTGCTAAGGCGGTACTCCATTCCGTCCATGAGAAAAATAATTAGTACTCCCACCTCCAAAATTACCACTGTTATGGGAGTCTATCATAAAATGAGGAATACGTGGGGGGACACAATCCATTTGAAGAACAAGTTACTTACCAACTGTAACATTCTTTCAACCGGATGTTCCTCCCACGTAGTCCTCATCGGCCCTCCCATCCTACCCTGCCGTACAGTTTACGTTAGTTACACTTCTCTCTCACAAAGAGCTTTTCAGTCATGAGGCACACCTGGGTGTTCCTCGAATATTTCCTCGAAAAAACGGAACTGGAGCCAACGGGCGCCGCTCGAGCTACATATACTGATGGTGACGTCGACACGGTACGGAGGCCGTTGAGGGACATCGACGCCACAACCTCGTGCACAGCGCACTCTGCCGAGAACATTTTTTCCGAAGCAGCAAAGCTGACGAGATACGAATATCATAAAATGAGGAATACGTGGGAGGAACATCCAGTTGAAAGAATGTTACAGTTGGTAAGTAACTTGTTATTTTCTCCCAAGGTGAGCGGTGGACAACCCTGCTTCCCTCCCAGATGGTCACCATACATAATGTCGCCACAGCCTTTTCCTAGTGACTATGTATGTCGACCATGTGTGTGGGGGTAATATTACCGGATACCGAAATAGGATTAGCAGGGCTATTCATGAACATAAAAGAGCCAGGAGTTGGCTATCTACAAGCTACCTATACTTGAAGGGCAACAATTTACATATATATTTTGAGGCTCAGCATTGGGTAACTTGTCTGCCCCCTCCCCAAGGGAGGGCTGGGAGCTTTGTGGCTGTAACAACAAGGGATACCACAGGCAATGGGCTCCAATATGCTGGCCGTCTTCCCCATCCCCTCGCTTCTGATCTGTCCTGTTAGGAATACACAAAAAAGATCCCCATTGACTGAAGTCTGTGTCGACGTTTAATTGTCCTAACCAAATACTTTCTTATTCCCTCTATGGTACAGTGCTTCCGATAGAAGATCAGTTAGCCTCTGCTCTGGGTCCTCTCTCTCTACACTGAACCTGTGGCAGCCCGTACTTTGCTTGCTGCTGAAGCCATTGAGCTTGGAGTCTAGGGAGTTGGGATTGTCACTCTCTGCCTCACTCAGGGTCTGTTAGGTGCCACCTAGATTGTTGTCAGCAGTTGTGACCTGCAAGCTTTCATCCTCGATGGATACATCCAGACTCAATGCCCAGGCTCCAACATGTGCTTTGACCTCCTCACTGCTCCATGCCTGACCATCGGAAGTCCATTAAACAACTCTGGTACAAACAATATGTCAATTTTTCAAATCCTCGCAATGCTTTCCTTCATCAGAACTGGAACCTGGGCTACCAGGCCTGCCACACGCTTGGGTTCAAGCATAAATGGATTGAGAATCTTTTTTTTTGACTAATGATCAATGCTATACCAAGACATTCTCATAATCTATAAAATCCCATGGAGTCCTGGATCGCAGAGCCAAAATCCTCATCCAGCAAGTTGCTGTGTGGACATTGGGAGTCTGATGTGGAGTATTTTGACATGCTGACAGGTGGAATGAAAGATCTTTATTGTACCACACCAGTTCCAGGCCACATGGATACTTTTTGTGCTAACTAGACAGTCTTTAATGACTGCTCTTCTGTGCAGAAGCAATCAGACTCCCAGACAGACAGGGTGCCGGTAATTGCGGCATTACTTTGCCAGTAGGGGGCTGATCTACTGGCAGGTCAGGACTGCTGGGAGATCTGTTGGTCCCCACCGGCACACTTGAAGTGTGCCAGCCTGGGAAAAAAAGCCAGAGCCAGAATTACCTGCATTATTTCCAATATTTTTTCTGGACTGGCAGAGTTCTAATGAGGCCCTTTGTCTGTACAAATGCACTCTGAAGTGTCTGTAAGTGGAAATATAAGGTGCTGTTTAACACTTCTAAATAAATAACAAACAAATAATTAGGACATAACATGGTATTGTATGAGTCATATAGTCCATCTTGGGATACCATCAACACTATTTTGCATGCAGAATATCAACCTTGAAGGGCCACATGGGTCACTTTGTTGAAGCAAGGTGTTATATTTATACATTTAGACATTACTGCACCTCTTTCTTTCAGAGATGTAATTGGCTGACATTTTTGTTGACGGCAGATGAGCAAACACATTCATCCCTGTTGCTTGTCCCAATTGACTGTTATAATATCTGGTTGCCTATTTAAATCCCTTGTAATGTCCCCTTCTAATTGTCAGAGAGATGTGAAATATGGTTAAAACTGTACTTTGGTGTACAGTACACTACAATCCCTGAGGCTACATAAACGTATGTCTCGAGACAACTCACAACAAATGCAAAAACTTTCCAATGTGAGTAATGTGAGAATTAGAGAGGCACAGGCTGTTCTGTGTTTAAAAGAGCTGTCTCAGGAGGTTATTGCAAGCTTTCTGTTTCACCACTGCTCCCTTCTTTGATTCTCTGGGTTTCTGGGCATGTTGAGAAACAGATAAGAGTTTTCGGCCAAATTCATACCTTTTTCAACCATTATGGTTGACTAACATATTACAGATTTTGAAAAAGTGGCTAAATCAGATTTAAATAGAATTGATAGAAACAAAGGAAGCAAAAACGGTGACAATTTGACCATACTGAACTGACTTCTCTAATGAATGATCATAGTATTACCTTGAGGCCTTCTGACAAAGGAGGCAATGTTGTTACTTGTGTACAATAAAATGAAATGTTGTTACGCCTGGTGCGATGAAATACAAACAGCCATGCAAAGTAAATTGAGCCTTCTCCAAAATAAAATACTAGCTACTAAACAAGCTCTGCCTAATACTCACATCCCTACCCCACCACCAGCCTTGGACCCCCCGAACCCTTCTCCTTCAAAGCCATACAGGAACAAGACATCATCAACCTAATGAGGAACATCAAACCCTCTAACTGTAAAGGTGATGCCTGCCCAGCTACTATCATTAAGGACTGTATCGAAGCTCTAGCACCATTTATGACTGCCTTTGTTAATGCCTCCTTTGCCACAGGGAAAATCCCCGCCTCCCTCAAGGAAGCCTGGGTCTGCCCTCTCTTAAAAAAACCTACTCTTGATCCTACCTCCCCTAACAACTATAGACCCATCACCACTGTCCCATTCCTCCTCAAAATACTGGATAAAGCAGCCTACCTGCAGGTTCAGCCCTTCATTGAAGAGAATAAACTCCAAGGACTCCGCCAATCTGGTTTCCGCCCTAGACACGGCACTGAAACCGCCCTACTTGATCTGAAAAACCAGATGGACGATGCCAGAGACATGGGCAAACCAGCACTTCTCCTCTTGACCTCTCCGCGGCATTCGATCTCGTATATAATGACGTCCTCTGCCACCACCTCTCCTCCACTGCCAAGTTCTCCCCTGACGCCACAGCCTGGATCACCTCCTTCCTACAAGACAGAACCATACAAGTATTCTCTGACTTAGCCTCTGCCTCGCCCACCATCATGCTTTGTGATGCGCCCCAAATCTCCTGCCTCTTCCCCACCCTCTACAACATATTTACACGGCACCTCTTCCTCATCCTCGATCCTATGGTTATCTCCTACACCAACTATGCTGACGATACCCAGATCCTCCTCATCCTCACTGGCAACTATGACACTGATTCCTTGACCCTCAATAACCTCTACAACACCATCCAAGCTTGGATGGCAGACAATGGACTACACCTCAACAAGACCGAACTCCTCCTGGTAGGTTTCCTGACACTTTAAAAAATCCAGACTCCAAATTTAGTCACTTTTCCATTGACTCTATCAAAATACCTGTTTCAGACTCAGTCAAAACACTGGGAGTCTACTTGGATTCCAACCTACTCCTGGACAGGCAAATCAATGCAATAGCCTCCTCCGCCACAAATCATGCTAAACTAATCAATGCAGTTAGGCCCTTTCTCTCCAAAGAGAACTGCACAAACATAGCCAGAGCCATACTGGCTCATGGCTAGACTACTGCAACGTACTCTTTCTAGATACCTCCACCAAAATCCTGGAGAGGCTCCAAGTCATACAGAATAGTGCTCTCTGTGCAGCCAAAGGCATTGCCAAGAGAGAACACATCTCTGAGGCCAGGAAAGTAGCTAACTGGCTCCCAATAAATGAAAGAATCATCTTCAAAGCTCTGACACTGACCCACAAGTGCACCCACCTCACTGCTCCTGATTACCTTTCACAAAGGATCCACCCCGCCTCCTCCACAAGACCAAACAGATCACCCTATACCAACATGCTTTGTGTGCGCCTAGTAAAAGGATCCAGCTTCCCATATCTCGCACCCACACATTGGAATGCCCTACCTCCCACGCTCCGAGGTGAGGCCTCCCTCATCTCTTTCCGTAAAGCTATGAAAACTATTCTCTTCACATAAGGCCCCTTCCATCATCCTTGAATACTAACCTCTGACCCACTGTGTAAGCTGTACTGATGGAATTATGTACTGATTTGTGTTTTTGCACTGATTTGTAATGCACCCTAATACTTCTACCCCTTCTGTAACCCTGTAACTAAGCTCTTGCAAGTAACAGCGCCTCAATGTCCTTGGGCTGTTTGCACCCTATATAAATGTAATAAATAAATAAATAAATAAATAACAGAAGAATATATGCAGGGAGCATTTCAACAATGGCATGACACTTTTTATTATAGTGCTTTATCAAAATATCCTAAGAATAATATCAGCATTGGCCCAAATGCTAACTTAAAACACCAGTGAGATCAAGGGCTCATTCCAAAGAATGGGTTTCAATTTCTCTATACCAAATTTCCTAAGGACACTGTGCTTTACTTGTTATGTAAAGTTCATAAATCACGTAGCTGATCTCCTGACTGACCATTTGTTTGTTCCATTGATTCTTTGATTGAACCCCTTTTTTCTTTTGTTGATTATTTTCACTTGCATCTTATATGAGGGATACTTGTTTGGCCCTTAATTGCCTTAATGATGTCGTCAGGAAGATTATTTTCTTCTTTTAACATTGGATGTTACTTGACTTTACACTATAATTATCCACACTCATTATCAAGATAGTTTAGTATTTTGAGTATGTTGAGTCAACTTATTGCTAGCTCGTATGTTGACAGAAATGACTGATTTTCTGTTAAAGAACAACTATTTTTCATTCTGTGGTCCATGTTTTCATCTTAAACATGGAACTCCAATTTAGCCCAACATATGCCAATGTATTGATGGGGCTTTGGGTGGAGAATTGTGTCTTTAAAAACACTACATGATAAGATCACTAACAGTAATGATTTGAATTAAAAGTTTACGAGTACCTTCAGTAATATTGCATTTTTTCGATCTACTTATTAGTGTTCAAGCAGAAAGTGTTTTCAGAAATGCTAATGCTAGTCATCTATCTGCGATACCTATTCAACACACTCTTCCAAAAATGTTTTTAAAAAAAACATTTTATTTTAATTTTCATAACAGACACTTGTCATACATTCAACATCTGGGTATACATACACAATATGTGAGCTCTTTTTGTCCGTAGATAACAATTCCAGGCACAGCGACAATAACAGTGAACAGTAAGCAGACTCCCTCATCCATCAATAGATATTGGTATCAACCTCTCCCAATATGCTGCCCCATTTTTGGTTTTGGTGCTTTTTGGTGGCATAAGCCACTAAATATTGGTACTAGAAGAAAGGGGTTACAAGAAGCAGTCTTTGTGGTTTGCTTGCCAACTGGAAATGCTGTGGCATGCAATTCCTAATGCACAAAGTGGTCATTCCAATTGTACTACGGGGATGTAATCCAATAGTGACTTGTTTAAAGTATTTTCTCCCAATCAGGAGTACTGTCACATGTCACGTGACTTTCCACGGTTGAGCCATGGAGTGGTATCTGTTCAAGACGCAGACCTCGCTTCTCAGGACTGGGCGGGGGCAGCCATCTTGTTCTAATGTAGAGGAGGGTGAACTGAGGGCCGCTAAAGAGCAGAGCCAGCAGCAGCACCAGCCACCACCACACACCACAACCCCATGATTCATACCTGAGGAGACCCGTGAGTGTTAGGGCCATACAGGTGGGAGCTCTTATGTGCGTGTACTGGCCGTTGCGGTTGGCGTTGTGAACAAAGGACATCTGCACTCGACTTTGTTTAGCTCTGTTTTTAATGGAGGGGAGGCTTTAGATAACACCCAGCCTTTGCATCTTATTACGCTGCTATCCATCTGAACACAAATTCCAGAAGTCGTTTTATTCTTTTCCGCGAACAAACTTTGTGCTCATTAGCGGGATATTTTCTATTTGTAATTGTACAGATACATGTGGCCGCATTAACGGGGGAAATTCGTCTGGGATCTCCCATATCATACAGTGAGAGGCCGGACATGTGGAAGGGAGTCGTCCTCTAGCGGTGCCCATGAAATATTAGGGAATGTACTCCAACGTGGTCATAAGCATGTACAGATTCTACAGTGATTCGCTGCACTCTCTTAGGAAACACCAAATTGCCTTTCTGTATAGCTGTAGCTCGCAATAAAATGCTGAATTGAGACTTTGCATTTGGGTAAAGGTTCAAAGTGAATTAATTGCTCTGCTAAATAATGCAGACTTTATTCTAATTGCATAAAAAAGAACATGCTTATCTTGCAATAGTCACATACAGTAAAACTAATTTGTGACATAACATCTATGTTAATTTCCATTTGTTGATTAAAGGAATAGGTCACTCAAAAATGTTATTGTCCCGATCATTTGGGCATGTATTTTTAAGCATACTGTAATCAATCTTAAACATTTTTCCTATGCATCTTACGTTAGTTTTCCTCACTTTTACACATGCGAAAACAACGGGTTGGGCGCACCCATTTTGTACTAATCTTATCTGTTGATGCATTGCACTAAGTTCAAGTGCCCTTGCAGCACTCAATCATATCAAGACTGGACTACTGCAATGCCCTATATATCGGCACGAGCTGCTGTAACCTAAACAAGCTACACGTATTACAGATCAACGCATTAAGAGCAACACTCAACATTCCAAAAGCCAACCACATTACTCGCACTAGACAAATGGTCCATTGGCTTCCAGTGAAGAACCGAATCGCCTTTAAAATGTTATCTTTAACACACAAGTGCCTTGCGAACAAATCCCTGAAATACCTAAACTATAAATTCACCAACAATCAATCTAACAGACCTACCAAAGCCTCTCAGGTTAACCAACTAATGGTACCCAGATACAAACTAGAAAGAACGGGGTAAGAGTTGTCCAGTCCTAGCGTCCAAACTCTGGAATTCCCCACCATCAGACCTCAGAACTGAGACATCTTACTGGGCCTTCTGAAAAAAATAAAAAACTTTTCTATTTTCACAAGCATAATAAGGATCCAAGTACCAGACTATTGACATATGCAAGGAACTTAATGTAGTCCGCATTGTAAATATGCTATGGCCGGCACCTCTACTGAACCCCCTTCACTGTATCTGTACTTACTCTTACGTCCCGTCCCTTTTCCTCGATACTGCATGGGCGTCCCTTCCAAGGGACGGGAGATGGAATCTTTTTCACCAGAAAAAACCTTCTTCCCCTTTAAATTTAGAGGCTCGCGGGGGTGCAGCCCTGGGAGCATGCGCTGCCCTGACTCTGCCCTCCGGCGCCACAACCCCAGTCCCCTTTTTTGCGTCGACGGGAACGGGCCGAATTCACCAGCGCTCCTGGGTTTGGCTTCGGCCATGTAATTCCATGCACGGATACTTCTTCTCTTTGTCTTTTTTTGTCTTTTTATCATTCAGGTGCTCGGTCCTCAGGCCTCACGCTCCTTCCCAGAGCATGTCGATTTCCACAGGGTTCAGCAGGTGTCCATCCTGCAACAGGCTCTTCCCAACTTCAGACCCCCACGCCCTCTGCCTATGTTACCTTGGCCCAGACTACGGTTGGCAAGCTTGTACAGCGTGTGGCTCGCTGTCATCGAAAGCGCTGAGGAACAGACTAGTCAGGTGGGGGGGAGCTCTTCCAAAAGTCGCCTCCAGAGGACCTCTAGAAGTTCGTGAAACATTGAGCCAGGCCCAAGGTAGGGCCGCTATTTTCCATCGCACCCCGCAAGGGGGACTCCTTCCCAAGGACTCTCCTGTGCGGGAGGGACCGTTCAGATCCTTGTACCAGCACGTGCACCGAGGCTGCCGCAGCTACCGGCCTTCGGGCCGAGGGATCCTTGGATCCTCCCGGTGGTAGTGTTGAGGACTGGAAGGTTCTTGTACTGGATTGTCATCCGAGGGGCTCCGCCCTTGTACCGCCAATGTGGCCGAAGGGCTATGCCCTAGTACCGGCAATACGTCTGAGCGGTTGTCTAAACGCAGCTCTACCGACCCCAGGTCGAGGGTGTCACACCTTCAGGGCCTAGGCCCGAGGAGCAGGGTAGGCCTTGTGATCCACACGCAAGAGTCTTGGAGGAGACTGGGCCCAGCGAGCCGAGCAACACGTCACAGGCACGTGGCAGGCAGCTCAACAAGATGGCCGCCGCGGCAGACAGAGGCACCCATCCAACACCATTCCAGGAGTTCGGCGAAGAACGAGTGTCAAGGTAGGACTGGCTGCAACCAGGTACGTGGCCTACAGCCTATCCTTCTTATGCGCAGGGCAGTTTCCCACTGCGTCCATACGGATCGGGTATGCAACGGTTCCGGCAGCTCCCGGCTACCCCGTCAGTACCCCCTGCCACCTCTGCCACGTTTAGTGAAGAGGGGTTCTTCGAGAGGTTCCTCAGGCTCATGATGTCACCTCGGATGGCGGTTATCCTCAAGGACGCCATCAGGGAGGTCCTCCCGGGTATGCTATCGGCACCACAAGTGCCTCCGCCAGCGCCCCGACCCCTGCGCAGCCGCTGCCTCTGGCTCTCAAGCCGACTCTGCAGGTGGATCCGTACCAGCCTCCTCCTCAGCCTCCGGCCACG
Organism: Ambystoma mexicanum; assembly: GCF_040938575.1. Taxonomy (NCBI): domain Eukaryota; kingdom Metazoa; phylum Chordata; class Amphibia; order Caudata; family Ambystomatidae; genus Ambystoma; species Ambystoma mexicanum. The sequence goes on from NC_090939.1 coordinate 688,413,003, forward strand.
ATCCCTGTACCCCAGCCTCCGGCTCCAACTACTCCTCCACCTCCGCAGGATCCTCCTGATCCACAGGATATGGACGAGGAAGAGGATCTAGACATTCCATCCTCAGCCAGGGCCTTCCACAAACGTCTTGCGGGGCTGGCGGAGTATCGGGGCCTACCACAACCTAAGGTCGAGCAGCCGGCAAAGGGGTTTCTGGCTGAAGTCCTCACGCGACGCCCCCCTGTCAAAAGTGGGATTCCGCTGCAAACCAATGTTGTCTCCCTGGCCAAGAAGGGTTGGCTCAAGCCCCACTCGGCCCAGCAGGTCATTCGACACCTGGACGCCAAGTAAAAACAGATGGAGGGGGATACACTCTTACTCTCAGCCCATCCTCAGCCACACTCATCGGTGATCGCTGCGGCATCACTATAATCCAAGCTTCAGTTGTCCTCAGCCTCCGCCTCTGCAGTGCTGCTAGGCAAGGAGGAGATGATCTTGGAGGCGTACGGGAAGAAGCTCTATTCCAACGTGTCCTTACCTCTTCGTCAGGCCAACGCTGATGCCATGCCGGCTGCCGCCAACGAAAGGTTATGGTGGGAAATTGCGGACTTCCTCTCGGAATTCCCTACTCAGAGCCAATCACGTTTTAAGGAGGGGCTGGCTGAGGCCACGCTGGTGGCGCATGACCTCATGGAATCCACTGTGGCCCATATTGACACCTCTGGCCGTGCCATTTGTATCGCCACAGATATGAGAAGAACAGCCTGGCTCTGGGCAACGAAGTACAACCCGGACATCCAGGAAAGCAATATTAGATCTACCGTTCGAAGGGGGAGACCTCTTTCACTCATCCACGGACAAAGAGCGGGACATAACCCAGGCAGCCGGACCGCTCGCCATCTCAGACCCGGCGCAATCAAGAAAAAAGGGGTGGGGGTAAGGGCTTTTTCCAGTCCCCCTCCTCCGCATCAGCCTTCGAGGGAAAGAAGGCATGACACGCCCCTTCGGGTCCACGTGTCTCTAGTGGGGGGCAGGCTTGCTCTCCACGCACATTTCTGACACCAGAATTTCGCGTACCTCTGGATCCTCTCCGTAGTATCCACGGGGTATCGCCTCCCTATCCCAGCCTCTCCTCCCTCCTCCCCTCCACTCCCACAAGTTGGGACAGCAACTCTTTTGGCGGAGATTCGGTCGCTCGTACAGAGCCAGGGAGTGGAAGAAGTCCCAGCCTCCCAGCGAGGCTTGGGCTTTTATGCCAGGAATTTCGCCATTCAGAAGAAGAACCAGGCGGGCCTGAGAGTTGGGCTGGACCTTTCCACACTCAACCTCTCCTTACCCCTACAAAAATTCAAGATGGTTACGCCAGATTTTATAGCAGAGACATTGTGCAGGAGAGACTGGGTGAGCTCCCTGGATCTGAAGGAAGCATACCTACATGTCCCGATTTGGCAGCCTCATCATTCTTTCCTACGGTTCAGGATCATGGGCTACCATTTTCAATACATGGTCCTTCCTTTTGGCTTCAACTCGACCCCAGGGTCTTGACCAGGCTCATGAATACAGTGGCTGCACTCCTCAGAGCGCAGGACCTCCACATCTACCCATACCTAGATGACTGACTCGTCAGGGCTACATTTCCGGAAGTGGTTCACCACTCTTCCCATGCCCTTATGAATACACTGCACAATCTGGGCTTCTCGCTCAATCTCAAGAAGTCGCAGCTGCAGCCACACAGACTATGACATTCTTGGGTCTCATCTGGGACACATGCTCCGAGAGAGTATTTCCGTTGGAGGACAAGATCTCGGCCATCAATAAGGCCACCACCCACTTCCTCAGCACAGAGGTGACCTCGGCATGGTGGTACCAGGATCTCCTAGGTCTCTTGGCGGCGGTCCGATTAGCTGTTCCGCACACGAGATTGAGGATGAAGAGGATTCAGCTGCACTTTGCAGCCTCATGGAACCAGGAGCGGGGCTCTCAATCCGAGATGATCAACGTTCCTCCATCTCTCCACCCGGACCTAACATGGTGGTCCAGGGACTGCAACCTATGGAGGGGCAAGCCCTTTCGGCCGCCCACCCCGCAGGTCACCATCACCACAGACTTGTTTCTCGAGGGCTGGGTAGCCACCCTGGACGATCTCTCGGTCGGTCCACGGCACCTGGACTCGACAGGAGCAGGCAAACCACATCAATTGGTTGGAGCTCAACGCCATCTGACTAGTCCTCAGAGCATTCCTACCACTTCATAGGGGCAAGGTTGTCCTTATCCAGACAGACAACTCGACCAGTATGTACTACGTCAACAAGCAGGGAGGCACCATATCCCCTCCTCTGTTCACACTGGCAATCAGCATGTGGGAATGGACCCTGAAAACGACATCTACCTCATGGCAGTCGACCTCCCGGGGGAATCCAACCTGGAGGTGGACAGGCTCAGCAGGTTGGGAGCGGACAATTATGAGTGGCAGCTAAACCACCTTGTTATTCAGGAGATCTTCAACAGGTGGGGTCATCCCCAGGTGGATCTCTTTGCCAGCTGTCACAACAAGAAGTGCTCTCAGTTCGCCTCTGCTCCCTAGGCGATGCATTTCGGCTTCAGTGGAACGGTATGACGGCTTACGCCTTCCCTCCCACTCCGCTGATTCACAGAGTGATTTGCAAGATCAAGGAGTCTCGCCAACTCAACATCATCCTAATAGCTCCATGGTGGCCCTCCAGGCCATGGTTTTCGGAGTTGCTCAGCCTCTTGGAGATGCCTCCGATTCACCTCCCGACAGGGCCAGCACATCTTCTGGCGCAGCAGGGTCATCCACCCCGTGCCACAGAAGCTAGCCTTCACAGCGTGGTACCTGAGTAGGTAACGCTGCAGTACCTCAGCCTCTCCAAGGCTAATCTGGAAATCATACTGGGGGCAAGGAGCAAGGCTACCAGGCCCCAGTATAAGAAGAAATGGACCAGGTTCTGCTACTGGACAGACTCCAAGGAAATCGACCCCCTGGCATGTACTATGGACGACGTGCTCTCCTTCTCGGCGCACCTCGCCCACTCTGGGGTGCAGGTGGACACCTGCCGTACATACCTGGCAGCCATCGGGGCTTACAGGAACTTGGAGGAGGGGATCTTCTCCTCTTCCTCCAATCCTATCATCAAGAAACATTTGACGGGGCTCGCAAGGCTCTACCCGCCCGTCAAGATGCTGCACCCCGTGTGGGACCTTAACATAGTCTTGGGTGCCCTGGCGCACAAACTGTTCAAGCCAATGGCGTCCGCGGACATCAGGCTGGGGTTAGGGAGAATTCTCTGTTTAGGCTGAATTTCCCTACCCAGTGACTCCTCCAGCAGCTTTGCTGGATTTTTGGGGTTTATTTTTTTCTCCTGCCAAGAGTGACACTCTTTTACCCTCACTCTTGGACATGATTTGAGTGTGTTTCTTTGAATCTAGATGTGTTTAATGGTCTATGGGGTCTTTTACTCCATAGGGCTTCACGTGTTTTTGTGATGTGTGTTACACAGCACCCTCAGTGCAGTGACACAGGGGTGTCATAGTGACCCCCCAGTATAGACTCCATACCCTGGGACTGACTACTGTCTCCCAGGGCATGTAAAGTCACCATTGACTTTACTAGTCTTAAATTCTGAACAGAACCAGTACAAACCATCATATTGTGGATGTACTGGCTGGGGCAATTCGATTGCCCCAGGGTCTGTTAGTCGAGGGGGCACGTCTCCATCCCCTCTGATCGAGTTTTGGCTGGTGGCAGTGGATACTACTTTTTATATTCAACCGCGAATATTTTCCTATGGGATTTCCCATTGTTTTAGGCTACTATCTTTATTTAATTATTTACAGTAGCCTCGAACATACCGCCGGTTTATTTAATTAATATTAATTCTCCGGTTGGTATTTTTTGCCAAAACTTGATTCTAAAATGGCGTTTGTGTTCTCTTCTGTAACTCCAACCCAAGTCGAGCCCTTTGTTCCACTTTTTGGCGGGCTTCTCCACAGAAGCCCTCCAAAGTGGTGCCACTCTGTCTGGGGTACTTAGGAGGGGTGGAGGGGAATTTAGGCACCCTGGACTGAGTTGCCTAGGCAACTCAAGTCGCACTCCATCCTGATTGGCCCAAGTGGTGAGCCGGCCGGCTCACCACTTAGCATGTTTGAGTGACAGCTAGGCTGAGTGAATGGGGGTTTGCTGCATAAAAGCAGGGCTTTGGGGACTGGAACTTCAGAAGTCGCCACAGGACCTAAGAATCCGACGAGGGAGAAGCTGAGCCGACCTGCCACGACACCACCACCGGTGGAGCCCTGCTGGACTTCCTCACCACTTTTCCCAACGACAGAGGAGATCTCCCACCGGAGAGTCTTCTTCCTTTGACTGGTGGGGATAACCAGTTTCACCGTCTTTTCGCTTTCCCGACTTACCTCGTGGCCGCCTTTCCCGTGGCAAGCACCCCGGCAACCGGGATACCACGTTTTACCACGACTGTGAAACCAAGGTACCACCTTTAACCGGAAGACTCCTCGGCTGGTTTCTTCCCTGGTAGTGCAATGACCTTCATCTTTCCTCCAAGTCGAGATCTTCTCTTTCCCTGGACGACGACGCGACTTGCACCCACTACCAGGAACAACTGCCACCGCTGAAGTATCCTTCCCACTTAAGGTACCGTGTCCCGCCTGGCTTCCCCTGCTACCGACTGTACGGGGTAGATTTAGCCCCCGGCTTTCAAACCTGGGTTAGTCTGGGACACCCTGGCTAAACTTTCTTAAAGCCTCTCTAAACCCTTTTTGAACCCTCTGCAAGACTTTCTAAGCATAGTGTAACTGTGTGATCTTGGGCGCATTTGTGCTCTGCTCTCTCTAAGAGTGGGCCCAGCCTTTGGACTTTGGCTCACCAGTGACTTTTTGCTCTCTGCCTTGCTAACAGTGTTCCTGAATCTTAGAGGGGTGTACCTTCTCATATTCTGTCTTTTTCCCTCCCTTTCTCATAAACTTATCGGAGTGCAATCTAGTTAAGCGCTCACCTCTGTATGAAAATAAGTGGTGTTTACTGTGACTTATCTGATAAGGAAAAAGGGGTGTATATATTACAATAGTAACTGTGTTTAGAATATTTTACAATAAGAGTGCTGGAGTGTTTCAACTGTGTGTTTTTAAATAAATAATTATATACTTTGATACTCAAACTCTGGTCAGTGTTTGCTTGTATTAGTGTATCTGAGTGCCTATTGTGTATACTTTGCATACTGCCTAACTCTTCTTGAGGGAAGTCTCACTGCTCAGCCACAGCTACCAGGTAAATCTGGGTGGTACAGACTGCTACCAAGTGGGTTTACTGCCAACACCTGTAGTCTTAAATCTTTTGCAGTGGTCCCAAAGGGAACTGCACAGGTTTCTGCCTAACAGCTGGTCACCATCAAGACGGCCTTACTAGTAGGCCTCACCTCGGCTCGTAGAGTCAGCGATATCCAGGCGCTGGTCGCCTCAGAGCCATATACTACCTTTCACAGGGACAAACTAGTCCTGCGGACACACCCAGCATTTCTGCCCAAGGTGCCATCTGCTTTCCACTTGAATGAGGAAATAGTCCTTCCTACGTTCTTTGCCGATCCTAAGGATGAAGCGCAGAGAGTGCTGCAATGCCTGGATGTCAGGCATGCTCGGAAATTCTACTTGGACAGGACCAAGAGCTTCGGCAAATCGGACGCCCTGTTTGTCACTTTCGGAGGCTCAAGACCAGGCTATTAAGCCTCCAAGGGTCCATATCCCGCTGGATGTTCTTGGCCATCAAAGAAGCATATGAGGGCCTGCACAAGCTGCTCACGGCCAACATGCATGCCCACGCAGTCAGGGCCAAGGCAACGGCCATTGCATTCCAGCGCCATGTCCCTTGGCAGGTCATAAGCAGGGTGGCCAGTTGGACCACTCCCTCGGCTTTCTGCAAGCATTACTGTTTGGATGCCAGCTCTAGATCTGATGTGGCTTTCGGACAGGTGGTTCTCAGGAACCTATTTGCTTAAGGAGAGTCTCCTCTCTACCCTAGGGCTACATTCAGTTGTAATCGCCCATGCAGTATGGAGGAAAGGGGACGGGACATAAGAGTAATTATAGTTTCTGATGCTTGTTAATCTGCTTAGAATCACATGCTGTGCATATGGTCCGACATCCAGTGGTAACCACAGAGTATTGCATCTTGTCTTTCGGGGACCGAAAGGGGACGTCGGCATAGGCGTGTCTGTAACACTATCCCTATCGTGACGTGTAGTGTACCCAAAATCCCTCACACGCAGAGGTCCCTCAGATTGTTTTTTTCCACCCAGATAACTGGTCGCCCTATAGCGGAGCTCTTACTAGAGACATTGTTTTTCTCCAGCATTGGATCTTTCATGGATTCACATGCTTAGAATAAACTCCTTGTCCTTCCTGGGATTCCCAGCCTGACGACGGGGAATATTCTAAGCATGTGAATCCATGAAAGATACCAATGCTGGAGAAATGGAGTTACAGGTAAGAAACTATTCCCTTACATGCAAGCAGTAGCCACAGACATAGTGTTATTCAAAATATACCTAGAGGTGAAATGTTAAGAGCCAAGAGAAATTGTAGCCAAAATGAAATGTTCCAATCAGAATGTAAGTCTATTGGACACAGATTTCGGGAAAGAGGGTACCCAATCCAACTAATCAGGAAAACCACTGATGCTGTCCAAAAACTGATGCTGTCCGAGATCGCAGTTACTAACAGAGAAGACAAAATTGCTCAGTGAACAATATCCCAAGCACGTTAACTTTATTACCAAATATTCCAGTGATCACAAATGTATACAGTATATATTGCAAAAACATTGGAATATCTTACATTTAGATCCTGATTTGACATCGTACATTACTGATCGACCAAACATTATCTTCACAAAGGCAACAACTTTGAGGAATATTCTCAGTCCCTCTTTCCTTAAACCTGACCCAATTGGACAGGATAATTGGCTCACTGTAAGCTCAAAACCAGCAGGCTTCTATAAGTGTGGGTCATGTAACTTTTGCCATCATGCCTTAGCACCCACAAAAATCTTCAGCTGTCATAATGGACTCCAAACCAAAATACTTGACTTTATCAATTGGCGTATAAAATATGTCATTTATGGTATTCAATGTGTATGTCAGAAAATCTATATTGGCAGCACGATCAGGGAAGTTCGCTTTAGGATTCGAGAACATCTCAACAACCTCAGCAGTCAGGATATCAGACTCCCATTGGCTTCCCACTGGCAGAAGCATCATCAACTGGACAACACCAAGGATATTAAATTTATTGGACTCAAACACATCAAACAACATCAGAGAGGTGGAAACAGAGAATTGACCCTACGACAGCAGGAAGCAAGAATGATTTGCAAACTACGCTGCCTGTCACTTGGCTTGAACCAAGACCATTAACTCAATGTGTTTCTTTAAATTGTGAAAATTCAATTGGTTGCATACTGTTCCGATACCTGGGGTTCCTTAAGGTAACAGACGGCAAGGATGATAAATGCTTAATTTAGTAATATCAGGAGTTTTCAGAACTTATCTGAAAATAACAACTTTGAACCTATCCGTTAAAAGTTTAGCTAACATTGATAGCACTTATGGATTTCATCAATCCGCCGCATTTAGTGTACTCAGCAATGTGACTATTTCTAATAGATTTAGAGACAGAAACTGTTTGCTCAGTATATGATGTTGCTACTAGTTGTACGCAAAGTATCATTTACCAATTGCAAGGGTATTTTTGCCATTTCGTACCAATGATGGTGTTCTTTCAGATTGTATAATATTGAATGTTCTTACCTTTACTCAATACTTCTAACAGGCCCATTTCTTATCAGTTCCATTAATTCTATCGCACATGATATTTTCATACTTAGATTCAGTCAGGTGAATATGACCTCTGAACTTGCTCATGATGCAACCATTCAGCTACAGTGGTTGTGCATCACCCGTCCAGCCGGAATGGGTCTTGTTACCATGGGAATCCAGGGGTATTTTCGAGAATTTTAAGTTAATGTTAAACATATGCTATCTAGCCTATGATCTTTAAGGGGGCTTACCGGCTATGCCCGAGGCGTCAATATATGGTCTAATGAACCAACTTCAGAATCCATAACTGGTCAATTCATAACTGGTAATTAAATGCCTGTCGACACTTCTAATTATTATTGGCCTACAAATCATGATCATTCTGGGATCACACCAGCTAATCGCGGTATGCAAATTTGTCAATATATATCCCTACAGTGAACCGCCCAGGTTCCAAATACATGCATATATCCAACCTCCTTATCGCTTTTCCTTGCACGTATACTGTGCGGACAATGTTCGTTTCCATTTCCCATGTCATGTTGAGAATTAAATATCAGATCTTATTAAGCATCCACATTACTATTGGCGAATGCGGTTCCATTAAATTAGTGCATCTCTGCTAAGTAAATGCACAACAAATGAGCAATTTCACTATTTCCGGCTTGGAATCTGTTCCCAAGCAACTAGGTCACGTGACTTTGTCACCTGACCTATTCTGTGGAGGTTACTATAGTAACCCCCGGTCACTGCCGATGCCTTCAGCATTGAAGAAACAACCCGCCATTGTGCACACGAACATTAGGAGCCTGTGCTGGTAAGCCAGAGCTGCCCCTTACTTTTCTTTCGTGCGATAGCTGATTCAACGTGTCTATATTTGCAAATCACGTAAACACGCTGTTATGTTTATTTTATAGATTACGGCCGTTATTAAAGGGAAAGCACACTAAATAAGTGCGCTGTACTTCATTTCTGCTGCATCAGCGGCACACCAGTCGAGCAACAATTACGGCTTGACTGCAAGATCGGTAAATATAACCTTTATGTATATTTTTTACAAATTATACGTGATTACTATACAATAAACCGTTAGTGCAGGACTTTTAGGCTAAATATGCACCATTTTGCTTTATGGCTTTACAGTTTACAGACCTGGCCAGCTAAACTTTTGAGAATTACTCGTTCCTCAACCAACACAAGCATAACCAAGAATTAATCAAGTACAATCACAACAAGGTATGACTTGATTTGACTACTATCATAATAAACAGAGGATCTAACTGCACGCATTATTCTAACGTTATGTTTTCATTTTCTTTCTTCTCTCCTGTTTCTTCTTTCTCTTTTTTGCTTTGACCCACTACCCCCTACTTTAGTTGTCTTTGGACTAATTATCAAGCTGTATATGTATTTGTATGCCCTGAGGACGGCCTTTTTGGTTGAAACACGTGTTGGCATTTCTTTAGTATTAAGGGCACTTTGTTTGCACAAAGCATTTTTTCGCAATTGTAGTGGCATTTCTTTAGTATTAAGGGTACTTTGTTTGCACAAAGCATTTTTTCGCAATTGTAGTAATTCAGGTTGTTTATCGCTACCTGGCACATAGCCTGCTTTAATAAGGTGTTTAGATATTACATGGCAATATACCATGTCCCAAGTTTAAACCCTTTCTCATACATTTGTTCAAACTCAACGGTGTATACACAGGCACATACTGTGTTCAAATTTTGATAGAACCAACATATTGGATGTGTGGCACTTTTTCTGTGAATATACAAGTTTTACTCTGAATAAAAAACCAGCTGAACATATTTGTGACCACTTCCCCATCCTTCTTTGTGCAAAATTACCACATTCAGGTGTTTTGTATTGCTATCAAGCACATATATGCACCTGCCTGAACTCCCTAAAAGTTCTCAGAACAGAAATACCAAACAAAGGCAAGTTCAAAGTTAAAAATCCCTGGCTTGTGGCCTAGGGAAACGGGGATCCTCTCTCAGTTAATTGGAACAAGTGGCCCTGTGGTGTCTATCCCCGTACCACTATATTTTGCTCATGTACTGATGACCTGCCAAATGTTCAAGGTTGGTGAAACCAGTACCAACCAATCATTGCTCTCCGATAATGCTGTCTCACAACTGTTGCATAAGCCAATTAATTATTTTGACAATGATGTAGTTCTTAACTTATCACTTTAGGGGTGGTCCGAGGTGGGACCACCAGAGTTGTATAACCAATGAAAACACTGACCAGTATAGGTTCTATATGTAGACAACTTCTCACCACAATTCCACCTTCTCGTAGGTTATTGCAAATGCAACATCAATTATGATGTATTTTTTTATGATAAACTGATTTTCGACATGAAAATCGTTGAGAGCGTGGAGACATCTAGTGTTTACTGCTCTCCCTGTTTTATGATGATTGTTATTAAAACAGGTCTTTGTCAATTACCTTGACTCTTCCGTTATTGGGCACAAGATTTCTTGGCCTGTCTGTTCCGCTCATGACTGGGGATTCCTTGCCCCTTCCATTACATATGGAAGCAGAGGATGGTTAAAGTCTAGGCCCGTCGTCAGGAGCCCTCTTAGAGAAAATCTTGCCTGATCTCTGCGGGGCAAAAGCAAGTGGCTGATTGAGGGAGGATCAATACCGAAGGCCTCAGCCAATCCATGGATGTAAGTATGGAGCATTGAATTGACAAAAGAAGGTGGGAGGGATTTGTTTGTATGATATTGGGGAAGAGTGATAAAGGATTTATTTATACGAGTATACCTGTAGCCAGGGTTATGGAAGGTGGCGCACTAAACCTCGAGACAGGGTATCAAGTTATTAAGAAGTAAAAAGAGATTACCTGTGACAAGGTCAAGGAAGAGGGCTCATGCCCCTTTGGGGCAAGTTTAAGAGATTAGAGGATACCTCGTCAGGAAGGGCCGCGGGAGATTTTGTTGTGTTATATAGAGGGTGTAACCCTATGTGAAATAATTGCTGGAGCCAGTAGGAGGGTAAGAAGTTGTTTAAACTGAGAAAAAAAGGTTTTGTGGCAGCACCAGGATATACTAATACGGGTTATGTGCCCTCGGTGCACAGTAGTGAAGATGCTACAAGTGGAGCTAAATTGAAGGAACTCAAGCCAGTGTCTATGTGTAATGTGTATAGCAAATGCTGCTAACTGCAAATGAAGCTGACAGAGGCTGTGGAAGAGTTACAAAGACAGAGAGGCAGGCAGAGCAACAAGGAAGAGACTGCAAATACTCCAAATGAGTGGGTGGGAGGACAGATACTACCTAAATTGGATGGGAGAAATATGGATGATCCTAAAGGCAAAGAAAGGGAAGTTAAAGAAAGAGAGGAGAAAGACCATGAAGAGAAAAGGAAACCGGAGGAAAGAATACGACAAAGACAGAAACAGGAAGAAAAAGAAAAAGAATGCAACAGGATAGTTGAAGAAGAGAAGGAAAGGGAAACACAACGTGAAGCAGAAAGATAGGAAATGAAAAGAGGAGAAGAGAAGGGAATTAGAGGAAAGAGAAAGAAAGGAGAGCAAGGGAAAGAATGAGAAAACAACAGGAAAAGGAGTGAGAAAGAGAAGAAAGGTAAAGGGTCAAGTGGCAGATGGAAGAGATGGAAAGGGTGAAGAAGCGTAGTAGACAGAGAAAGACAACAGAGAATGGAGGAAGAAAGAGGAAGTAGAGAGAGAGATGGAACTAAGCCAAGAGAAACAGCGGAAAGAAGCTGACAAAGTTGTCAGGGAACACATGCTCCAAGAAAAAGGAGAGAAATAAGGAAAAAGAACAAGAAAGAGATGAGAATCTGGCGAAATATGATAGGGAAGTGGAGGAGATGTTAAGAGACTATACTCTTCCGATTGAAGAGGAAGGAGCAGTAATACGGAGAAGGATTGGTGATTTGTATAGAAGCAGGAGGGTTACTGGTACAGTTCAGAAGATAAGGAGGCGTACAGTAGGACCCCCCACAGGTAGAAGAGGGGTGCCCACAAGAAAGGGCATTGAGGGATTGTATGAAACCAACCCCCTCATAAAATTAAACTTCAACAAAGGTAGCAGGCGCCCCTCTCTCGGAAGAACAAGGCATGATAACCTGTTCAGTGGTTGTTAACCACATTGAGATTTCGCAGCCATCTGCTTTTTGCTCACCGTACTTTCACAGATGGCAAATATCCATTTGCATATCAGTCTTTGTCCTGCCCACATGGGCAGTCCAGCACCGAAATGCTATGGCAATTCCTCTCTGAACAAGAGTACCAACAGCAACCCCATACACATGTTTCAGCCTTGTTGGGCATCATCAGTGAGGTGAAGCTGAGCCTCTCTAAGCACAGTGAGCAGAGAGTCCACGTCTGCTTGACCCAGGTAACCTAGGGTGACCAACCCCAAGTTTCTTCAAAGAATTCAACAAAGGTTGCAGGCTCCCCTCTCTCGGAAGAACAAGGCATGATAACCTGTTCAGTGGTTGTTAACCACATTGAGAGTTCGCAGCCATCTGGTTTTTGCTCACTGTACCTTTCATAGATGGGAAATATCAATTTGCATATCAGTCTTTGTCCCGCCCACATGGGCAGTCCAGCACCGAAATGCTATGGCAATTCCTCTGAACAAGAGTACCAACAGCAACCCCAGACACGTGTTTCAGCCAACACTGAACAGGTTATCATGCCTTGTTCTTCCGAGATAGGGGCGCCTGCTACTTTTTTGAAGTAATAAAATTAAACATTGAAGGCAGAAAAGACGAAGGAAGTAATGAAAGTTGTCGGGCAATGTTTTCAGATGAGGAAATGCATGAAAGCGGAAATGAAGAGGAGGAAGTGGCCACACCAGGCTGTTCCACAAGTTCAAAACCAGAAAAATAAATAATGTGGTCTGATTAAGAAGAACCAGGACATACCCCAAAACGTCAGAAGGAACAACCCCATATGTAAACAGGTTGAGAACTCTACTAGGGTGAAATAAAACTAGTATGACAGGCACAGTTGCAAAAAGGGGGACAACTGGATGTGACTGTAGTGCAGAATTTATGCAATTCCCATTGCTAGAAAGGTGGTGGGACGGCCGCAATATCCACCAGGGCCACACATGTACAAGGATAATTTTAGATGTAAATTGCCAACTTTAACATCATGAGTGGTCAATGGATTTATGAATTAGAGTGACTGCAGGCATGACGTTAGCAGTGGGTGACAAAAAAGCTTGCTCACTGCCACCATCAGGAAGAGAGCAGACAACATTTGGAAACAAACAGGGTATCCTGGGGTGACAGCCCAGAATATACGGCTCATGATGGAACACCCTTTAATAATTATAGAGCAGGTGTGTGGTGAGCCGTCAAAGTGCAATACCGAAATACGTCAGAAATTGAGTTTAATTGTGACACACAAGGTGCGCAATGACGAAGATCCCGTTATTTATATCCAAGAGATTCAAGAAAGATGGCGTCTTGAGACGAGCGAGCCATGGGATGAAACTATATCAATTTTCTATCATATTATGTCTGGGGTTACCCAAGCCAGTGCAAAGCAACTGAAGAAATTGGTGGGAATGGAAGCGAAACCGTGGCCAGAGATTCAATTAACCATATTTCGCCATTGTAGATTGATGCAAGAGAGTGCCAGGAAGAAACTCGAAGAAAGAAAGCTGGAGGAAGCAAAGTTAGTTCAGAAAAAACTGTCTAAAATGTCAATGGAAGGAGCCATGCCGACATTTGGGGAAGGAGCTGTTACACTGGACACACAGCAGGTGCAGCCAGTGGGCGGAGGTAATTTTACAGGAAGGGAGAATACAATTATTGGCCACGGGGAAGAGGGTTTGCACCAGAAGGGGAGGGGGCAGGTTTCAGGCTCCACAAGGAGGAGGGTTTAACAGAGGGCAGCCCAGACCTATAGGACTGCCTCAACAGTGTTGGACATGTGGGAAGACGGGACACATCTCCAAAGTGTGTAAAAGCTGGGGAGGGATGCAACAGAACTGGCAAGATCCAAGAGGGGGGACAACATATCCTCCCCATATAGTGCAGAACTACCTGAATATTATGTCCAAGATCACACACAGTATCAGAAGCACGACAAGCACCAATGCAAGCACAACAGGCACCAGTGCAAACGCAGCAAGTGCCTATGCAGACACACAAAACACTGATGCAGCCGCAAGCGCCGGGACAACAGAACACCATGGCAGCATGGAGTGAAAATGCAGGAGCACGACGCCTACACCCAGAATAGGGAATGTGACCATGCTGGGATGAAACCCTTTTACTGCGATAGGGATGAATTTATACCTACAATGGCACACCCCACATAGTGACTTGATGTATTCAATCCTATCAGTTGCGCCAGACCCACAAGAGGAACCATGGGTTGGATTGACCATAGGTGACAAGACATTTTCCTTCCTTGTAGATACGGGGTGACAAAGTCCTGTGTTAGTGAAGCTAAGTACCCAATGTGTGCCATTGACATTAACGCGCAGGGCTTTTCTGGGGCCACCAGTCTGGTTCCATATACTGATGGCTTACCCCTCACTGTAGGAGAACATGACCTTTCTATGCCACTATTGTAGTCTCACACGACAACAGTCAATATAATGGGAAGGGACACGATGAGCAGGCTCAACATGACCATCTCTTTCACTGACCAAGGACTTGTGTGCTCCACTCCAGGGATCCATTACATGAATGCACAAGAATTATCATCTGTATGTGTGTCCAGAAAGCACAGCGGGGCATACTATTAGACCCAGAAGTGTTTCATTATGGAGTACACCTTTTGGCTACCTGGAATAAGGGGGAAACATTGTGAATACCAGCAGAATTCTTATTCAGGCCAAACTACCCAAGGATGACGAGGAGGGATGAGTGATTCCCACAGAAATAGAGGAAGCCATAGTGAGAGAAGAGAAGGTAATTCTTCATGGGACTGATGGTGAAGGAAAAGCTTGGAGGGCAGTAATAGTTCTTGATGAAGGACACAGACTGACTGATTTGACAGGCAAATAAATGTATAGAGATGATGACTCAGATGATGAGATAGTGTTTTTTATAACTCTAATTTATTGGATAAAAAGTGAAAGCAGGGAAGTACCGCTAAGAATGGCATTGATAAAAATGATACCATCATTTTTCAGGGAAGACTTAGCACAAGTACCAAGTACACTGTGGACCAACAGTCCCTATGACGTTGGCCTACTGAAGGGAGTAGGTTCAGTTAAAATCCAATTGAAGTCAGGGATTCAATGATGGCCGCCAAAGGGAGAGCACCTTGAAAGACGCTCTGCTGCCTCCCCCACAGTTAATTCAGAAAGCAGTGCGATCCCTCCCCGGCCACGCCGCTGAAACCAAGGGGAAATGGCCACCAAAGATCCCGACCCTCGAGTCTGGAGGAATTTGAGCAGAATAAGGCACCATAAAGAAGTGAGCTGCAGGAAGCGAACAGAGGAGGGCTCAGAGCCAGATGCCCGGATGTTGAAAACGAGGCGAAGGGGAAGGGAGGCCACCACACCTGAACCGGGTCTGCCCGAAAGCTGGTGCGGCGGGAGGGGCGACCCCCGGACTCCACAAAGTGTTCCCCGCACCGCACGATGGGGGTTGGCGCGCATGTCACCAATCTGGCAGCTCCCTGGAGGTGGCTGTGGGGGCGGTAGTGGAGAGCTCCCTGGAGGTGACTGAGGAGGTGGCCGTGCAGAAGAGGCCCTTGGAGAGTAAGCCGGAGCGATCAACAGTAGGGCGCACTCGGGAGGAGGCGAAGCGCCCATTGCCGGAGAAAGAAAGAGCGTCCTTCCTCCTCAGCAAGGTAGGGGGACAGCATACAATCAAGGCACGTCGAGGGTGGAGGGATCCCCTGAAGCAGGACCCGTCATGGCGGCGGCTCCAGGGGGTGTGCGCCCCCACCCCTGGCCAGACTGAGAGGAAGGGGCCCCACTGGGGGCCCTATTGGGCGTGACCCGCCAAACACGAAAGGGCCGAAGAGAGGAGGACGGCATTGAGCCGCTGGCCGAGGTGTGTGAGGACGGCCGGGGGTGAAGAATAGACCCCTGCGGTAGACCGGCCCCGCGGGGGCCGAGGAGGAGCCCTCTGGGCAGGGCCAGGCAGGAGGCGCAGCTGGAAGAGAGCTGAGCGCCCCTTCGGCTTCAGCCCCCGGGCGCAGCGAGAGCGCTGGAACATGGGAGCAAGGCAAAGGCAGCAAATAGCCATCCCCAGAGCGAGGGGGAGAGCAGAGACCCTTGGCTCTCATAGCAGCAAGAAGGCTGCAGGAAAGGGGCCCACCACAGGGGAAGAGGAGAGTGACCCCCCCAGGAGAGGGGACACAGGCGACCCCCCGCACAATCACTGACCCACCGTCCAGCTGAGGGGGAGAGGCTTTGAACCCTAAGACCGCAGCAGGAGCTGAAGGGGGAGCTTGATCAGAAACAGGGGGGCGGGGCGTCAAGCCCAGGAGCACATACGGATCTCCAAAATTTGGTAGACCAGAAATGCCTGACAAAAGGTGCTCCAGAGGATCACCCGGGGATAAGGCGCCACACTACCAGGAAGAGTTGGGCCTGCAACATCAGCGCCAGAGTGGATTAAAGAGCGTCCAGCCTCACGGGCCAGGGGGGACCAATTCAAGACCCCACACCCTGGAAGGCCACAACCCAGGGAGGGGAGGGGAATAGTCCCAATCCTGGGACCAGATAGCCGAAAGCACCCCAGCACTACGGGGGAAGGCCAGGGGGAGTCAAGAGCAGTAAGGACTGGCACGGTCTGGAACACCCCAGGTTCAGAGAGGAAAGCGCCCTCACTCAGGGAAACCCCGGCTACAGGGGTGGCAGCCACCCCAGCGATCCAGAGTCCAAAACAAAGGGGCCCAGAGAAAATGTCAAAGAACAAGGGCAAGGATCCGCAGGCCACCCTAAAGGGCTCAAAAAGAGCACAGGAAGGCCCCATCCTGAGAATCCGGAGATAGGAAGGGGACGCCCAGATCGAGGACGAAGGGCCTTCAGAGAGCCAAGATAGGGGCCCAGTAAAAGAAGGGGCGAGCCCGGGCCAACCTATAACAGAGGACAACCTCAGGAAACTCTTCCAGGACTTTGGGGAAAAAATCTCAGGCAAAGTGGAGAGCCAACTGGACAGGATCAGAGAGGACTGGGCCTCCTTCCTCCAAGAGATGAGGGACGACATCAGTAAACTGGAGGAAAGAGCTGACTTTAATGAAACAGCCCTGCAACAACAAGCTGAGTATGCAAGGAATACGGAGGACCTACTGGCGAAACTGGGCACGGCTACCTACAACCTCGAAATTGGAGAACAGGTCCAGGAGATCGAACGTGAGGATATAATGTCTGACAGAGGAGGTACAAGATAACGATCTAAAGGCGGCGGTCAGGCAAATTTTCCTGGGCTTGGTGGAAATGGAGAGTGACTCTGAGCTAAAGCTGGACAGGGTCCACAGGGTGGGTCCCAAGAGAACAGAGCCTGTAGCCAGACTGAGAGATGCTGGCGGCCCTTCACGACTACGGCCAGAAAGAGGAGATTCTCCGAGCAGCGACAAGAACGAAACAGGTGACCTACAATGGATCTAAGATCCAACTCTACCAGGACTTGTCCCAGATAACGCTGATGAAAAAGAGGAGGATGGACCCCGTGGTCCGCTTCCTATCTGAAAAGAACACCAAATATCGATGGACCTTCCCGTTCGGTCTTGTGTTCGAATGGGATGGAAAAAAACACTGCGTCTCCACCTGTGAGGAGGGAGCGAGCATACTGGCTCTAGAGGTGGAGCCAGCGGAGACCCATGGGCCAGGAGACAAAGAAAGGTTGGGAATGGACAAAAGTAAAGCGCAAAAATAACAAGAGGAGCCCAAAACGTCCAGGCCCAACTTACTTAATATTCCAGGGATAAGCCGAGCGGCTCAGACGCAAAAGCCTGGTGTGGGTAAACACTAAGTTACGAAGCAGAGGGGGTTGGGGAAGGTGGGATCTGGGGTCATCCTTGGGCAGGGATGTGCCCGCAGGGATCATGCCTGGGGAAAGGAGCGGGCTCAATACCTGAGGAGCCACATCGGGTGGGCCAGAGGCCGATTGAGCCCACCCAGTGGGGTTGGGGGGGGTTTGGGGAAGGGGATCCATCCGAACATCTAGGGGAAGAAAGTCCATTCTAAGGTCCATCAATGGGGTTGGCTAAAACCTGTAAAATGAATATAATGTCACTGAACGTCAGGGGACTCAACTCCCCTTTGAAAAGGAAGAAACTCGAAAAGTTCCTCCAAAGGGAGAAACCTGACATCCTGACACTCCAAGAGACACACATAGAATTGGGAGACGTTCATAAATTTAAAATCCAGGGTTATGACAAAATCCTACAAGCAAATGAGGGCGGGAAGAAAGGGGGGGCTGTCACTTGCTTTCAGGTCCTCCCTAGAGCTGAAACCAACTGATTGGGAAAAGGATGCTAGTTGGAGGTATCTTGCTGCTAGGCTGGAATAGGTAGGGGAGACATACAAAATAGCAACCATATACGCCCCCAACACCGGGCAGGATAACTTCATACAACAGAGGCTAGGCAAGCTGGAAAGGTTTGCTAGTGGCCCGATCATCCTGACAGGGGACCTAAACCTGGAATGAGACCCAGGAATGGATAGAAGTGCGGGGAGGGGGAACTCCCAGAGCAAACCCTCAAAAGAATTGAAAGATAAATTGGATGGCTTAGCTTTGGTAGACGCGTGGAGGGAAAAGAAGGGCGACTTAAAGGGGTACACGTTTTTCTCCCATGTGCAGAGGTCCTCATCAAAGATCGACTACATTTGGATCTCGCGTGGTTTGCTGGGCACAGTAACAGATATGGACATAGTGGCAATAATCATTTCAGACCACACGCCCATTACATTATCAGTAAAAAGGAGGGAACACGCACAGGGGATCTGGCGGAGGAGGTATCCGTCCCACATAGTTAGAGAGGGCCCAATAAGTGAAAATATAAGAAAAGATGAGCCAAAGCTTGAGATGGGATGCTTTCAAACAACGATAAGGGGCAGGCTCATTACAGCCAAGGCCAGGAGGGACAAGGAGAAGAAGCAGCTGGAGGAAGAACTAGAAGAAAACTTGAAACAGGTAATGGCTAGAATGGAGGCATGGGCCAGTGGAGAGACATGGAGGGAATAAAGGTCCATAAAGGGCCAACTAGAGGTGCTGCAGACGAGAAACGCCGAACGGGCCCTGTTACACCTCAAACACAATTACTACATAAAAGCTAACAAACTCGACAGGATG
Organism: Ambystoma mexicanum; assembly: GCF_040938575.1. Classification (NCBI taxonomy): domain Eukaryota; kingdom Metazoa; phylum Chordata; class Amphibia; order Caudata; family Ambystomatidae; genus Ambystoma; species Ambystoma mexicanum. The sequence goes on from NC_090939.1 coordinate 688,432,079, forward strand.
CTAGCTAGGCTCCTAAGAAAAGAGGAAAGGGATAGCACCATTACCAAAGTCAAACTGAGTAAAGGGGGGTTTCTTCCGATCACTCAGAGATATAAAGGGAATTTACAGACTTCTACTCAGATCCTTACAGATCCGAGAAGCCCCAAAAACAGTCCCAAGCCAAATACCTAGACAATATCCATCTCCCCACCCTAACAAGGGAGGAAGCACAGGATCTTGACCAACCCATAACGCCAGAGGAGGTTCGTAGAGCAATCAGATTGTTGCCCATAAAAAAAGCACCAGGCCCGGATGGCTTCACGGACGACTTTTATAAGACCTTTAGTGAGGTGCTCACCCCCCCATTAGTCCAGCTAATTAATGAATTTGCAATAAAAGGGAAGATAACTCCATCGATGGAGGAAGCCAAGGTAATCCTCCTGCCAAACCCAGGCAAAGACTCGGAAAGCTGCAAGTCCTATTAACCAAAATACTGGCAACGAGGATAGATCACCTTCTGCCTTAATTGATTGGAACTAATCAATTTGGCTTCATAAGCGGGAAACAAACAGGAGATAACATTAGAAGGGTCCTACATGTAGTAGAAAAGGCAAACGTAAAAAAGAACCTGACGCTTCTCGTAGCGTTAGACACTGAGAAAGCGTTCGATTGGGTCGAGTGGCAGTTTATGTTTGCAACCATGAAGAAAATGGGGTTTTGGGAGAAATTGTTGACCATGATAAAGGCAAACTATATCAACCCATCCCTCCGGCTTTTGATTAATGGGCAACTGTAAGGGGCACGAAACAGGGCTACATCCTCTCCCCGCTGCTTTATGCGATCCACTTGAAGCTACTGCTAGCCACTCTCCGGGCTGCGGACGACATAGCGGGCATCCCATTTGGAGGGCAACCCCATAAAGTGGCGGCCTTCGCAGAAGACCTCCTGATGACTATAACTAACCCGGTTATTTAGCTGGAGGCGTTGGGGAGGGAGCTGGGAAAGTTCAGAGTAGTAGCTGACTTAAAGATTAACACCACCAAATCGGAAGCCCTTAGTCTAACGCTGAATGGGGGGGGGGGACAGATAATAACATCACACCAATACAACTGGGCGCCCACTGTGATTAAATACTTAGGAGTAAACATCACCAAAGACATGGCGTCAATGTACCCCCACAAATATCCGTCCTTACTAACACAAATTAAACAGCTTCTCCAGGGGTGGAACCCCCTTAAGATCTCCTTGCTGGGGAGGATCAACGTCGTCAGGATGGCCATCCTCCCAAAAATCCTTTATTACTTTACAGCACTCCCAATAAAAGTCCCCAAACCTTTCTACAGAACTTTACAGAAGATTATTGGGAACTTCATATGGAATAATAAGACCCAGAGAGTAGCGAGAGACCTGTTACAAATGCCAAGAAATAGGGGGGGCCTGGGATTCCCGGATATGAAAGCTTACTATCAGGCGGCCCAAATAAGAGTGATCAGGGATTGGCTGAAGAATGATAGAAACAAGGAGTGGAGACACATGGAGGAGGCGTTAGCTGGTGGGCACCTGGAAACAGCTTTGTGGAAGCCTAGGGGAGACCGGCCCACAAATGTATGCAAAAGCTTGATAGGGGCATCAGTGTGCAATACCTGGGATGAGCTAATAACCAGGGCAGGCACAACATCTTTCCCATCACTCTTCACTCCACTATGGTTTAACCCACAATTTACGCCTGGGGAAGAGGGGAGGGGTTTTACTAGATGGGAACAGGGGGGTTGCCTCAAGATAAGAGGTATATTTGAAGGTGGGGAAATCAATTCCTTCAACCAATGCAAACTGGACTTCTCCCTGGGTGAGGAGGAGAGGTACCGATACACACATGTACGCCACTGGGTGCTTCAACCAGAAACAAATAGGGCAGCGCTGAGACCTCTCACGCCCTTTGAAAAACTCCTAATGGGAAAGGCGGGGGACAAGAAATTAGTGGGAATCCTTTATAGGTTCATAAAACAAAACGAGGCTGCGGCCCCCATTCAATACACAAGTCTATGGGAAGAGGCAGTGGGCCGCCGCATAGAAGAACCTGAGTGGGTACAGGTCTGGGGGAACATAATGAAATTAGCAAGTTCTATACAAATACAGGAATTCTTTACCAAATTGCTATGCCAATGGCACCTCACCCCATGGGCCTTGAAAAGCGGTTCCTGCAAGTGAAAAAAGACTACTGGAGGGAGTGCGGTGAGACAGGAACATGGCACCATATATGGTGGGACTGCCCCCGAATAAGGGCCTACTGGGATATTATCTCGGCAGCGATGGAGGTAACTTTGGGGGTGAGGCGTACAGGAAACATGGGGGAATCCCTCCTGGGCCTTGGCGAGACACTGGAGTCCCTACCCTCGATTGGCCAGAATTTTTTTTATATGATTCTAATATTAGCAGGGGCCCTGGTGATTGCCCAGAAGTGGAAGTTGAAATACCACCCCCCCACCAGAACACGAATGGGTGAGCAACATGTGGCAATTTACAGCAATGGAATGGGTGACCTACGGGCTTCAGGGGAAACACCAGGGCTTCCTAGCTGACTGGGACTTGGTAGTGAAGTTCCTTCAAAGAGACTCCAGAGGAGCATGGTGCCCGAAGAAAATGAAACTGATGGGTATAATGTGATTGGGAGTGGGAGGGGGAGTTTCCAACCCAGCGATGGTGCAAGGAAGGCGAGGGGGCCCAAGGGGAGACGTGTGACGTTAACGAGGAAAAAGACAGTGGGCCTCATTACACGGATGGCGGTAGGGATTTACCGGTACCGGTAAAATACCGGTAGCGGTAAATCCCTACCGCCTTACTACGAGGTCCCTTTGCGGGTTGGGGGATTTAACGCCTGCTTTTAGCAGGCGTTAAAATCCAACCCGCTAAGGGACCTCGGAGCCAATTACGGCACCGCAAAATTGCGGTGCCGTAATTAGCGCCTTCCCCATTCCCATAGAGCCCTATGGGGCAGAAATGGGAATGGGGAAGGGCAATGGCGGAAAGGGGATTTACCGCCCCTCCAACCTTGGAATGGGGCGGTAAATCCCCTTTCCGCCAAGGCGGTGCCGGTATTTTACCGGCATGAGCCATGGCGCTAATAGCGCCATGGCTCACCGCCTACCGGGTAATGAGGCCCAGTGACCTTGACCAATCCAGGGGACTTGGAACGTATATACAGAGATCGCATGGAGTTTGGGAGGAGGGGGGTTAGTTTAACGTTGTTGTTCAGAATTGTTAATAAAAACGTGAAAAAAAAATCCAACTGAAGCTAGGAGCAATCTTGCCAAGAGTAAAACAATATCTCATGCCTAAAGAAGCAGACAAGGGTATTTATGAGACCATTTCCGCATTAGTGCAAAAGGGAATACTAGTGCCATCAGAATGACCATGTAATACAGCAATGTACATATTGAAAAAATAAACAGAGGGATCATGGTGAATTATTCATGATTTGCACTCCTTCAACAATATTGTTTTTTTTTTTTTAAATATATTTTATTAGTTTCGTAACATAAGATAACAAAAACTGGCATCAGTGGTAATAGGTCAAGCATATCAAAAGGTAAAGTCCCCAACTCCCCTCCACCCATCCCTCCCCTCCCCTTCCAAGACCACGGTTAGTTCTATGTTCATCATGAGTCCATGCCCGGGCCTGGGTCGCCTTCCCCGATTATCTCACCCTCCTGCGACTCTGGGTGGAGCAGGGGTACTGTTAAGGCCACCCAACGGTGTAGCTCCTCGCTAGAATCAAGACTCTGCACTTGGATTGCCGTCTCCCATGCTGCGGTTTCGGCTGTGATCCACTTCGCAAGATCTCCCCACCATAGGGGCATAAGCAGGCCTCTGGGGCTTTTCCACCCCATGGCTATACGCCTTTTGGCCGTTATATATATAAGGTCTCTGAGCTTATTGAGGGGTTTGTTCTCCCTGCTGCGCCTATACCTGCCCAGGATACATGCCGAGGGTAAGTCCACTTCAATGTCAATGTCTGCACCAGCCACTCTTTCCTTCACTTGAGTCCAGAATTCTCTGATCACTGGGCATCCCCAGAACATGTGGGTCATACCAACCTTGGGCTCACTGCATTTGGGACATGATTGGGTGCCCACACCGGTAAATCTTGATATAGCTTCCGGAGTGAGGTACGCTCTGTTCATGACATACAGTTGGATGAGCTGTAAGCGGGCATTTCGGGAGATTTTTTTGTGGTAGGGGGTTATATCGCTCCAGGCTTTGTCTTAAAAAAACAGGTTTAATTCGGTCTCCCATTTATCCCGGCATTTGAGGTCATCTTTGGTGGAGCCCCATAGTAGGGCCTCGTAGATACGTGAGGTTTCATGGCCCCCCTCAGCAGCGTTCAGTATCGTTTCCATACATCCGTTTTCATCAGTCTGGTCGATAGCGACAGGCCATCTGCTGATCAAGGCCTGTATGACCGCTCTGTGCAACAGAAATTGCCCGGCCGGGAGGCCCGTGGCATCGCAGAGGTCCGGGAAGGCCAAAATTGCCTGTTCTTGGATTAGGTCCCCCAGTGTGGCCACCCCGAAGGGCTCCCATTGTGTACAGGTCTCAAGTTGCCCCCAGGAATGATTGGACATGAGTGCTGCAATGGGGATCTGTGGGGAGTACGGATCCTCGGACCCGACCAGTTTGCAGGCCCTTTTCCAGAGTCGGATCCCCAGCTTAACAAGGTAAGGGCAATGTTTGAGGGCACTCTTCCTGGTCCACAGCAAATCCTTAAGTAATAGCTGGGGGAGGGCCGGCTGGAGGAGGCGAATGTCTATTGTGCTTTCGTCGGCCATCCACCGCACAATGTGTCTTAACTGGCTAGCAAGGAAATAGAGTTCGAAATTGGGGATCTTTAGCCCACCCCTTTCGTATGGTCTCTGGAGAGTCTCCAATGCCACCCTGTGCCTGCCTCCCTGCCAGAGGAAGCCCCTACAGAGTTTGTTGAGGTCTTTAAAGAACGCGGGGGGGATGTAGAAGGGAATGTTAGTGAAGTTATGCAATATGCGGGGCAGGGCGACCAACTTAAGGAGGCCCGCCCTACCGGCCACCGAAAGCGGGAGCCGCCCCCAGAACTCCATGGATTTTAAGAGAGAGTCTTTGGCCCTTACAGTGTTAAGAATATGTTCCGTGCCGGGGTTTCGATGTATAGTTATCCCCAAATATTTGAACGCTGTCGCCTGCCATTCCAGATCTAGGGGAGGGAGAGATCCGTAATATTCACTGTGTAGTGCAGCTAGGGGGTAGAGGCAAGATTTACTCTTATTAATCTGGATCCTGGTGTGCTTGTGAAAGCTGTCCAGGGTTTCAAGAATGTAGGGTAGGAGGTGTTCAGGGTCCTGTAAATACAAGAGGGTGTCATCCGCGTACATAGAGACGAGGTGAGTCGTCCCATCTATATTAATGCCCCCATCTCCATATTCCTGTCTCAGGTAGGCTGCTACAGGCTCAGCGGCAATGATGTACAACATGGGGGACAGGGGGCAACCCTGACGCGTGTCTCTGTGTAGGGACCATTTCGCGGAAAAAAGGTTCTATTGGTTCGTACCCTTGCAGTGGGGTTGGCATAAACCATCTGGGTCCATTTCAGAAATACGGGGCCTATTGCCATCTTTGCCATGGTAGCGTATAGCCATTCCCACCTCACAGAATCAAAAGCTTTGGTGGCATCCAGTGACGCCACCGCAAGTTTCTGTGGTCTTCCCTCGGTACTATAAATGACGTGATGTAACCTACGCAGGTTCTCAGTGATGGATCGTCTGGGGCCATATACGGTTTGGACTTGGTGAATCAACAGTGGGATCACTCTGCGTAGTCTGTTAGCGAGCAGTGCTGTGAGGATCTTGCAGTCTACGTTTAGCATAGAGAGGGGCCTGTATGAGGCACAATCTGCCCCGTCCTTCCCAGGTTTGAGTAGGGGTATTATCACGGCCTCGCTCAGGGAATCCGGGAGGGCGCATTGGTCGAAGGCCTCATTATAGACCTGGGCTAATATAGCGGCGAGTGTTTCCTCATAGGTTTTATAGAACTCTCCGGGGAGGCCATCCGAGCCCGGGGTATTCCCAGCTGGTAGCGATCTAATTACCACCTTGACCTCGTCGAGAGTGATGGGCTCGTCAAGGGTCTCAGCCATATGCGAGTCTAGTTTAGGCAAGTCGACGACGTTGAGGGCGTCTTCGATCCCCGTGTCAGAGGGGGGGGTCTCGGAGTACAAGTTGTGATAGTAGCTAGAGAAAACCGAATTCATTTCCTGTTGGGTATGCACGGTAGTGCCGTCTGGTGTGAGTATGTGGCAAATGGGTGGCCTGGGGATTTCCCTTTTGTAGAGCCAGGCTAAGAGTTTCCCGGGTTTGTCCCCCAGGGCATGGACTCTTTCCGTGTGTTTGGCATAGCTTAGTTTACCTAGGGCTTCCCAGTGCTTTTGGCAGGTTTGTCTAAGTTCGGTAATTTTAAGTAAATGATCAGGGGATGGGTCAGCCCTGCCCTCGAGGGCACACAGGTCTCTCTCGGCACGTTCCAACAGGGTTGTGATGGATCTCTGGGCACCCCCAACTGCTGCGATCATCTCACCCCTCATGACCACTTTATATGCCTCCCAGGCGGTGCTCATGTATTTAACACTACGTAGGTTGTTCTGCCAATATTCTTCAGTACCGTCACTTAAGCGCTCTCTGAATGCTGTATCAAGTAGGGCTTCGGCTCTCAATCTTGACGTGGGAATGGGGGATCTTGGCGGGAACACCTCCCAGGTGATCAACAGGGGAGAGTGATCGGACAGTACCCTCGGCAAATAACGCGCGTCAACAAACGCAGACTGTTGTATCTGGCTGAGAAAAATATAATCTAGCCTGGTATGCACGGCATGTGGTGGGGAGTAGAAGGAGTACTCGTGTTGCTCCAGGTGCTGGTCCCTCCAAATATCACTGAGTTGCAACTGTTGGACTAGTTTAGAAAGTATTTTGGCCGGGGGGGAGGGACGATCGTGTTTATTGTCGGATCTATCCAGTAGAGGGTCATGGGTGCAGTTATGGTCGCCTCCCCATATCATAATTATGTCCATACATGGGGTGAGCCGTGTATAGAGGGAATGGAAGAAGATAGTTGCGTCGTGGTTGGGTGCGTAAGTACTAACTAGGCATAGCTCTTTGCCCTCGATAGAGCCACAAACCACAACCATCCTCCCCTCATTGTCCAATTTAGTACTAGTAAGCCTGAAGGGGACTGTGGGGGCAATCCAGATCAAGACCCCTCTGGCATAGGAGGAGTAAGCGGAACCCACTAAGGTGCCACGCCAGGTTTTGGCCAGGGCATCAAGCTTTTTGGCAGTTAGGTGAGTCTCTTGGAGCATGGTGTTCCGACCCTGCATCTCTTCAAGTAGGATTGGACGCGTCGTTGTTTGACAAAGCTGTTCAGGCCTCTAACGTTCCAATTAACAATCTTTACTGTGTCAGCCATCGGTGTTACTTAGACGGACGTGTGGGGCCAGCAGGACTCGGGATCTAATTAGTGCAGCAATGCATATCGAGTGCTTCCGTGGTCTTGGTAATTTCCGTTTGTAGTTCCCAACTGTAATAATAACTCCCTGTTTCCTACCCCCCCCCATTAACTGTAAACAACCCAAACATAGAACTAGCCCAGCGAGGTCACCCTCGTTATGACAATCCCATTTCTGCTCTGTAGGACCGTGCATAGGTCTCCAGGTGCCCTTCGGGTGGGTATGTACACCCAAAAAAAGGGAAGACATTTTCCAGGGGGTGGAGTGAACCTTGACTCCAGTGTCTCCATGTTAGGATCTGATCAGCTGTGTGGAAGCTCAATTCGCCCGCCGGCGGGAGAAACGTTATCTCGGTTTCCGCTTTCTTTCGTCGACATCAGGTATTTGCAGTCCGTCCATCCAGTCTCTGGCCTGTGCCGGAGTGTCGAACAGGTGTGCCCTATTGTTGTGCAGCACTTTGAGTCTTGAAGGGTACAGGAGCATATAACGCAACCCAGCTGCCTTCAGTCTGGCCTTCGTGTGTATAAACTGGGCTCTGTTCATTTGAACCTGGAAGGTATAATCAGGGTAGATAGCGATTGTGGCGGAGTCCCGTTTGATTTGACCACCTGCTCGGGAAAAGGCCAGGATTACCTCTCGGTCCCTGTAGTTAAGAACTTTTGCTATCACCGGCCTGGGTGGGGCGCCCGGTGGAGGTTTCTTAGCGAGGGATCTGTGGGCCCTTTCAATGGTGAAGCCTTGGGAGAGTTTACCAGCTCCCACCTCCTGTAGCAGGAGGTTCTCTACATAGTTAGTGGGGTCGGAGACTTCAGAACCCCCCGGCAGCCCGAGGAGACGAATGTTGTTACGACGGGCTCTTCCCTCCGCTTCCTCTGCCCTATCTTCCAAGTTCTTGACCCTTTGTTGGAGCTCGTCGACGTCTCGGAGGAGGTGCGTTTTGGATTCGGTATTTTCTTTGACTTGTGTTTCGAGCACCTCAGTCCTGCCGGCTAAGGAGCGGACATCCTGGCGCTGAATGCTCAGGTCTATGGCAACGGCATCGATTTTATGTTCCATCGTTGTTTGGAGTAGTCTGATGGCTTCGAGGAGCTGGGTGTTACTGGGTTCGGGTGTCGTCGTTGCCATAGGGTCAGGTTGAACATCTGTGGTCGCTCTGTTCGAGCTCTCAAGGTTCGGAGATTCGCTGGCTGCGTAAGTGTCCATGGTGGTCTGTCGCTGCTTGGGCCTGCCGTTCTTACCAGCCATCTTGTGAGCACACAATCGACTCATGCCGAGGGCGCAGGTGGTAGGCCGCTAGTCACAGTCATGGAGGGGTGCTTTTCATTGTTGCTGTAGGGCCCGGGGCCGAGGTGAAGGTGTGAGGCTGCTCGGGTGTCCCGAGGGGACCCAGGGGTCGCTGTAGAGTGGGGAGAAGCTTCAGCCCAGTGAGGCGGGAGACAACGCCCGTTTCAGAAGTCAAGGAAGGGGTAATACGCAGGCTGCTCGAATGTGGTTATGCTCCGATCCCTTGCCGTATTACAATTGTATGGCACCCCCTTTCCGTGGTGAGTGAGCAGTGGGGCCTTCAGGCGGTGATTTTTGGGCGCCAAGGAGGGGCTCCGTACATCCGAGGTGGCAGGTGGCGGGGTCAGGGAGTTGCGCAGTGCCCACACCCTGTCCTGTGGGTGTAGTCAATGTTGGGTCGGGGGTAAGCAATGGCCGCCCATGGGCTCACCAGTTCTTGTGGGTGCACAGTGCGCCGGGCCTGGGCCGCTCTCGGTGTCGACTGCAGGGCGCAAGGCGGTTCCAGGCGACGGGGGACTACTGGGATCCACTCCTGCGGCACTCCCTGATGTAGATACGCGTTGGCGGGGGGGCCAAGGTCCCAACAACTCGGGGAGGCCAGCCCCTCAGCAGGGGGACGGAGCACTATGCGACCGCGGGTCCTCTATTGCTCCGCTCCCGAAGCAAGAGCCAGGGCTGGTTACCCCCCGCCCTGCTTACCTTCGCAGCACCGTCCGGCCGCTGGTCTTGTCAGGGCTCCGCTGGGCTCCGCGGGGCTCCGCCGCGCTACGGGGGCAAGACGCTGCTGGATGAAGGCCCAGGGGCCGGCCCGCTCCGACTGCGAGCACAGTTGCTCCGCTCCTCTCTCTCGACCCCGGTGCAGGCTGGCTGGCTGCTCCGGTTCCCCTGTGCACTCCGGTGGGCGACGTCCTCTGCGTTGCAGGCGCGCTCCGGTCCCTCGAGGCTCAGGACGCGGGAGCTGCCATTTTAGTTCTCAGCTCCGGCACTGTTCACTCGGCGTATGACGGCGTTAGTTATCCCCAGCCGTCTGAAAGACGGATCAAACGATTGCGGATGGGATCCGGCGACGAATGGTGCAAGTTGCAACGTTTAAAAGTTAGCAGAAATACATGAAAAACAGCTTATGATGGCACATCGGCGCGGAGCTCACAGGAGACACGTCCGCTCTACATGGCAGTTAGCCACGCCCCCCTCAACAATATTGTTGAAGCAGAATTCCCATTGGTTCCAAACCCAGCTACAATATTGTGCAATATACCAGCCAAGTATTTCACAGTGATTGATTTAAAGAATGCTTTCTTTTCAATCACCCCTCATGAGGAATCACAAGATTTGACATTGTTTTCCTATAGAAATAAAAGGTGGAAACACACTCGCTTACCCCAGGGGTACTGTGATTCCCCCTCAATATTCTACAGGGTCCTCTAGATGGACCTAGGAAACGTACACCTTCCCAGCACAGTGATTCAGTATGTAGATGATATTATTGTGTGCAGTGAAACAGAAGAGAAGTGCAGAAAATACTTGATATAGTTGATGACAGTTTTGATAGACAAGACATACAAAATAGATAAGGAGAAATTGCAATATTGCCAGGAGGAGGTATTGCAGATTGGACAGTTGATATCTCAAGAGGAAAGAAAAGGGACCCTTGAAAGAGAAGAATCAATCATGAAAACACCTCAGCCAAAGACAATTATTGGGCCTTTGCAATTACTGCAGGATGTGGGTCTTCGATTACAGTGCATACGTCAGCCCCCTTTTAAAGAGATTAAAAGAAGCTCAGAAAGATGACAGTGCTGTAGCTTGAATCAAAAAATAGGGCTCCTGTTGTGGAACCTATTCTACCCAGGAGGGTTAACTAGGAAAACAAAAGATACAAATGAATAGGTCCAAGGATGCTAGGCTCAGAACAACACCTCCACATGTATTATCAAACTTTGCATTGCTAAGGAAGGAATCACTCTTCAATAGTATGTTGTAGAGATGAATCTCATTTTTTTATATTAGAGTTGTGTGCAAAAAGACATAAATCCAACATTTAGAGAAATTAAGACATCAAAATGGTTTGCTAAAACAGAACAATCAGACAGAAAAACAGAAAGATATTTACAACACACAGTGCCAAAAAAACATTTTTTGGGACAATCTCCAAATTGTGTGTGTGCAACAAACCCGACTCCTATTAGGATTTGCCAAGAAATTCACATATTACAGTGTACATATTCAAGTCAACATTTGTGGAAAACACATAGAACAATGGTGGGTACACAAAATTATTTTTCTTGCGTAAACAGCATTAATGTGCTGTAGTTTTGGGGGGAGTAGTGCATCTACACCAGGTGTTTCAGCCGTTTCTAGGTGTGCCTCATCTTTAACACGGCCTTCATCAGGACGGAGTTCTGTGTAGATTGACGTCTGTGCTATGGGTTAATAGATTTCACAGGCGCTAAATTTGAGATCTGCTAGCCGCATGGGCTGGTCTCTGTATGATCCTCTCGCTGGAGGTCGAAAAATGCTGATCCAGGGTGGTATCACTGGGAAACAGACACGGCTTGCACAGCACGGCTAATACATGTGGAGGTGTTGTTCTGAGCCTAGCATCCTTGGACCTAGTGCTGTAGCTTGGACAGGTGAAATGACTGAAGCTTTCGACAAGTTAAATGGGGCAATATGTACCGCATCCATCCTAGGAATCCCTAATTACAGTGCAGAATTCTATCTTTTCTCTCATGTGAATGGAGTAGTAATGACAGCAGTGCTCACACAGATGACTACCCCAGGATACAAACCACCAGCCTATTACAGTGGGATCTTAGATCCAGTCATGAGAGGTCATTATCCTTGTGAACAATCACTGGCCGCAGCAGCTTTTGCAATTGAAAAGTCTGCCAGTATCACAATGGTTTGTTCACTCACATTATATGTGGAGCATGCCCTGTTTTCCAACCTTGAGAAACCCAAAAGCACATTGACCACACAGAGAGCATCTGGATATGAGGTGATCATTTCGAACCCAGCAATTATATTGTCAGGTGCAGAGTAGTGAACCCAGAGACAATCATTGCAGAACCAGCAAAGGAAGGAGACCACATGCATGATTACATCAAATACACTGAACAGTACAATCATTTGCCATATGTCAGAGAACGTGCCCTGGCAAATACAGAAAAAAAACACTTCATCATTTAAAATACAGTCGATCGAGAAAGAAAATCATTAAAAGGGTTTACCACAATGGTACCTATCATCCTAGGAAGTCATAATACATAAAACACTCAAAGACCATCTCCACTTAATTTAATAGCATTTAAAAAGTTCAAAAGCAAAAGATTCCATTACACTACAGATATATAGACTATAGATATATGCTAGCAGTCGTGTACCTCGTTTCCGGCTGGATCAAAGCCGGTCCATGTACACATCCTGATGCAACCTGTGCTTCAAAATTCCTTGTGCGTGAGGTCTTCCGAGATGGTGAGTGTGCGAAGTCCTTAGGTCTGACAATGGACCGAATTTTGTAAATTAGGTTTTTGAGCATATCACAGTCCTACTGGGGATTAAGCATACATTCTCGTCCGCTTATCACCCGCAAGCAAACAGATGTTGTGAGCGCCTCAACGGCATGCTCAAAGAACGAATTGCTAATGACCCTGAAAAAAGGATGGCTCCACTGCCTACTCTTAGCCCTATTCACATTACACAATCAGCCAGACTCAGACCATCATCTGAATCCTCATGAGCTGATGACAGGACGCTGTATGCCCATACCTCTTGCTCCTCCCACTCAAACGCAAACTGATACCCATAAGACTGCTGATGTGCTTAGCTCTGAAATGCATGACTACTTGGCAGCTATGATGGTGAGTGTCTCTTTTGTGTCTCAGCAGCTCCGAGTCCGGCAGGGCAGGTGAAAGAGGAATGAGGAAGACGGCGAACAGCCTAATCATCAAGACTTGCTCAATTCCCCCACCTTATATCCTTATATTTCGGTTTTGATAAATAGTTTTGTGTGCAGTTGGCACACACCCTGATTTGAGGGACCCTACCTCGTTGAGGAGGTTTCACCCACTGCAGTTCTAGTGCAGGGGAGGCAACCTTGGATCCACCTTAGTATGTCAATCCGTATAAAGGCGAGGAGACCCCACTGTCGAACTCCCTAAATCCGAAGGTAAAGAAGAGGTGATGCGGATGCATACACGATCAGCCACCAGAAGTAGACAGTAATTTGCAAATTGAGAAAAAGACTATGAACTGATAGTCCCCAACCAACGAAAGGCAAGTGACGAGTCAAGTATTTCCCCTTGAAGATTTCACCTGCACAACTAAACCAACTGCACTCATTCAAACAAGACATTCAATTATGCCCCTAAACACATTGCTATTTGCAATCTTCTCTTATATAGTCAATTCCAATCCTGCTCTGCGATCCCAAAATGTAACTCTTGCCACCATTTTTGGTAATCCGAAGATTTGCTTCATCCTCGAAAGGGTCCTCCTTGCTATCATTAGGCAGTTTTCCTTGTAAGAGTCAACCAGAGGGAAAAAAAGAAATCCTGAAAAAAATCATCTCTGCGTGAATTTCTTTGCAGATATTGACAGTCTAAGAACAGTATAAGAGACTTATCGAAGATAAGAAAATGGGTCTCTACTTTTTTAAGGTATAAGCTTTTGGGCCGTGGACCACAGCATACGCATGGACCGGTGCAGCATGTGGATACCATAGCAGTTATGCTTGTCGTTACATTTTTTACATTCTGTTTATTTTATTTCTTTATTCTTTTTGCATTACGAGAATTGGTTCTTTACAGTGTACCCAAGACTATATATGATAATGAAACTCCATCCACTAAGCAATTGAAAAAACTAGACCCATACATGTCTTCACCCCTAGGGTCAGAAGACAGAAAGCAGAGGGTTCAAGCTTCCCTGCATTTGCCCCCCAATTGTGGAATACCCTCCCACACCAATTGAGAAACAATACCTCCTTTTGGTCATTCAGAAAAAATCTGAAAACCTTACTCATCAGATCTGACCTCCAGCACTAGCCACTCAGCTTTCTAGACTAGTGTATGAAAGGTTGAGGAAATGTAACAATATGCACATTTGTAAAAAAAATAGTGAATTTTGTACAGAAACTGATGTAAATATACAGTTAAGATGTAACATGCAACGTAATGCCTATGTCACCTAAGATCTATAAACCTGTAACCATATCCTTATGTTTTTTACAGCGCCTAGCTGCCTCTGGGCTTTGTGCGCCTTACAAATGAATGAAATAAATAAATTAATACCTCAATGATTCTGCCCAGGTGAATAATAACATGTGGCGCCAGCACATGAGCCGAGTAGGGAGAGAGACATCTAATGGGAGCTGCTATGTGTGTTCCCTCATTCCCTACGCCATGGACACTTCCAGGGTTTTTATTGCCACAGAAGTACCCACAGGCAAGGCACACTGCCTAACACACCTTGCGCTCTGTCTAACCAGAGGACAATTTCAAGGTCTGAATATTTAATTAGTAGGGATAAATAAATGAAATCCCTACAAGGAGATAATGATATGCAAGATTTGAAGACCATGGCAAAACCTGAAATGAAACATAAAGTAATAAGGTATGAGCAACATGGAACAAATGGAGCAGGGATTACGATAAAGGACAACAAAATGCTGCAGTGTAATGATAAGACAGGGAAAGAAATACCTGGATGTTGGGAATGAGGGCACTTACAAATAAAGGGACCTGTACTTACACCTGAGGGGTGGACTGATTGACTAGTAGTATGCAAAGCGCTAGTAGTACTGGGACAATGGGTAGATGTTGTGGTGAATGCGAACAAAGCATGCACTGATCAATGGCCTAAAATTACAAAATAACAATTACAGGGGTTAAACCGCCTCTGATCAATGGCCTAAAATTACAAATCCACTATTACAGGGGTTAAACCGCCTCTGATCAAGGGCGCCCTTATCAACGCCAGATCTCTCCCGGCACACGCACTAGACATTGTTGACCTCATCACCACCTCTGATCTTGACTTCATTGCTATATCCGAAACTTGGCTACATGCCGCATCTGGCCCCTCACTATCCTTAGCTTTACCGCCTGACTACGGCATCACGCGATGTGACCGTACCACTGCCCCATCCAGAGGCGGTGGTGTGGCCTTCATCCATAAAAACTCTCTTGGTCTAAGAGCGGCATTTGACTCCGAACTTGAATCAGCTGAATCGCTGTCAGTCAAACTATCACTAATGCCTAATCAAACAACCACCCTCCACCTTATCTACAGACCCCCAGGTCTGGCACCATCCTTTGTCGGTGAAATATCCACCCTCCTCCTCGACAAAACTAAAACTAATTCGCAAACTATCATCCTAGGCGACCTTAATCTGGGTATTGGTGACCCGAAAGATCCCGTTGCATTAGATCTGGAGAATGTACTAGCCGATCTCGGCTTCACCTTGTACATTCAAGAACCCACTCATAACAAAGGCAGGACCCTTCACTGGTTAGCCGGCTCTAACTGCAATATCAATGTCCTCGCTAATACCCCCTGCTTATGGTCTGATCATCATATCATAACTTTTAATATTGAAGCAACCCCTCGGGCCCCGACCCTGATAGCCCAGCTCTCCCCACTAGAAGTAAAAAGGACATAACCAAGGAGAAACTCTTCCCATTGCTACTCCCATCTCTCAATGCTGCCACAGACACCTGTGCTGATCCCACCTCCCTAGGAGACACCTACAACCGTACTATGCTTACGGCTATAGACTCTATAGCACCCATCAAACTTAGGAAGTCTATACCACAAGCACATCTCAACTCCTGGTTCACCCCACAGTTAAGAGTGCTCTGTAAAGCTAAACGCTATGCTGAAAATCGCTGGAAAAGCCATCCCTCTGATGAGCATAAAGACGGCTTCTTCCTTGCCTCACTCACCTACAAAGATGCCATTATCACTGCAAAAAAAGAGTCTCTTAATAACTGTATTCTGCAAGCTGACCCGAACACAAAGGAACTCTTTAGGATCGTAAAAAAGCTAGAAACTCCAGCCTCCCCCCCGACACCTGCACTAAAGATAGTAAATGGTTTGTTAACATTCAGGCAGCCTAACTGAATAAAATCTCAATGCTACAATCCAAAATTAAAGACAAACAAGACAGTTTGAAGCTCGACAACCGTCCACCCTCCCCTGCAAGGGCCCTCCCTCTAGACTCGGCTAACATTAAACCATTTGCCTTCTCACCGCTCACTATTACTGAGGTAGAAAACATCATCCTGAGAATTAAACCATTTAACTGCCAAGGTGACCCTTGCCCAACTCCCATCAGTAAGGACTCTGCACATGATTTGGCCCCATTCATCACGGCCTTCATCAACTCCTCCTTTAAAACAGGTATTGTCCCTGACAACCTCAAGGACGCATGGGTGATCCCATTGCTTAAAAAACCATCCCTAGACCCAAGCATACCCACCAACTTCAGACCCATAACCACTGTCCCGTTTCTGCTTAAGATTTTAGACCGTGCAGCATACCTTCAGATCCAAAATTACTTGGAATCTAACAATCTTCTAGGTCTTCAACAATCTGGATTTCGTCCCAGACATGGGACTGAAACAGCTCTGATAGACTTAAAAACCCAAATTGAGGTATTGAAGGACAAGGGCAAACTAGCAATGCTACTTCTCCTTGACCTCTCTGCGGCATTCGATCTGGTAACCACCAGATCCTATGGAGGCACCTCCACTCTGCTGCCCCACTTCTCGACCTCAACCACGGCCTGGATCAAATCCTTTCTGAGAAACAGATCGATTGATTGATTGATTGATTGATATTATTTTTCTATCACGCTCATACACAAGTGTTTCAGAGTGCGACAAGGCAAGGGAGGGGAACAAGGGAGAACAAAACAGCGATCTTACTAGGCCCAGTGACATTGAGAACGCGCAAGTGCATGGGAGAGGGGGGAGGGGAAAAGTGCATGGAAGGGGGAGAGGTGGAAAGTGTGAAGCAGAGGAGAAACAGATAAATAACAATAAATAAATAATAAGGGCAACAAACAGTGGTAATGCAGCCAGCAATTTGCAAGTGCTAGGTTTAAGGAAGCAGACAGGGTAGGTCTGATAAGTGCAGGAAGAAAAAGGGGGGGGGCTGTATGGGTACAGATACAGATCCCAGTGCAAGGGATGACCAGGAGTCAGTGCGGGAGGGTGGCAGGATGAAGCAGGTAACTGGTCCCAAAAGACAGAGGGTGACCAGGTGCACGGCGCCATGAGAGAACAGATCAGCAGGGGAGAGGGGGAGCGAAGGCAGAAGAAAAGAGGAAGGTCTTGAGGTGCTTCCGGAACCGGAGATGGTTCTCCTCAAGTTTTAGAGTGGCAGGGAGGCTGTTCCACGGTGGGGGATCCATCGATGAGGGTCTTTGCCCCGTCCGCAGCCGCTGACCCATCTCCAATTCACTGCGGCGTTCCTCAGGGATCTTGCGTGTCACCTACACTCTATAACATTTTCACGAAACCACTCTTTAATGTGCTTGACTATCTGGGTGTCTCCTACACAAACTATGCAGACGACACCCAGATACTCATTTCCATCACAGGTGACTATCTAGCTGACATAAAGGCCCTCAACTACGTCTACCTGGTCATCCAAGCCTGGATAGCCCAACACCAGTTATGCCTAAATGACGACAAGACGGAGCTCCTCATGCTGGGCACCTCGCAACACCTTAGCAAACTAGAGCCTTCTTACCAGTCATTTGCCATAGACGGTAATACCATTGAAGTCTCGAAAGACACTAAAACCTTAGGTTTTTACCTTGACGCCACCCTATCCTTATCTCGACAAATAAATGCAGTCAGATCTGCCTCTGCATACACGTGTAAACTCATTGCAGCCTGCAGACCGTTTCTTACCACTCCTAACAGTGTCGCACCAGCCAGAACCCTCATTATGGCCAAAAATGGACTATTGTAGTGCCCTTTACTTAGCAACCAGCCAAGAGAACCTGAATAAACTTCAAACAACCCAGAACAACGCTATTAGAGCCGCCTTAAACATCCCTCGAAACCACCACATCTCCGAATCCAGAACCAACCTAAAGTGGCTACCTGTCAAGCAGAGAATCTCACTGAAAACACTTGCCCTCATGCACAAATGCTTGGCTAACAAGGCCCCCTCTACTTCTGCAGTCGGCTGTCCCGCCACTCGACATCCCGACCTCTAAGAACTGCCCAGACCCACTGCCTATCGATCCCCAGGTTCAAACTCCAAAAAGCGGGGGGCACAAACTTCCCTGTCTTAGCTTCCAAGTTATGGAATACCCTTTCTGTTACAATCAGATCTGAAGACTCATTTAACACATTCAAGTCCAAAACCAAATCATGGCTCTTCAACCAGCACTAAGACATGTTCTGCACACCTTGTCTTACATACTCTGTCTCACTGACTTGCCTATTATATACTGTGCATTCTGTTGTTATGTCTCATGTCATGCCTACATCTGCATTGTAATTTATGTATATAGAAATGCTTGTTTATTATCCTGTGTATAATTTTTATGTATGTATATATGCTCTCTATGTAACTTTGCACAACTTGCGCCCTGATGCCTCCGGCCCTGATGGTTTTGCGCGTTACAAATAAATAAAATACAAATACTTACATGGGTCGATGATAAGGGGGACCTGTACAGATAATACCCCTAAAGAATTCCACCCTATGCGTTTGAAACAGCGGCAAAATACATGTTGAGAAAAATACTGAGTGTTAATG
The DNA here is from genome assembly GCF_040938575.1 of Ambystoma mexicanum. Classification (NCBI taxonomy): domain Eukaryota; kingdom Metazoa; phylum Chordata; class Amphibia; order Caudata; family Ambystomatidae; genus Ambystoma; species Ambystoma mexicanum. Next base: position 688,450,650 of record NC_090939.1, read on the forward strand.
TATCTTTGATATACCAAGCATGAAAACAGGAACAACAGTATGAATGGTCCACTATTGGGCTTGCAGATCTAGAGCATACATGAAACTACCCCCGAACTCGGGTGGGCTGTGTTTCATAGTACTGATAAACATTCCTACATTGGTAGTGCCCGAAAGCGATGTACATATTGCACAATTCCCTAAAATGAATACATACATGAGGAAGAGAAGATCCCTCAATCACGAACGGGCAAAAAGAAGTAGTCATTATATTTCCACCAAAATTGAAGAGGCATATCATAACCTACCAGATGAACATAAATGGTTCAGTAGGACAGAAATGTTCTTTGCCTCTGTTTTCCCGGGATACAAACCACTGCAAAGGCTAAGTTGCTACAGATAACCCGCTGGGAGCTGTTACAAACGATTAACTCAATAGTAAAAGGCTTTAATGCCACAAAAGAATAATCGAGGTCCATAAATAAGGCTTATGACCCTCCAGAACAGGTATGTCCTCGACCTAATAACAGTCATGGATGGTGGCATATGCGCACAAATTGATTCATCTTACTGTACATACACATCTGCTCACAATGAGGAAAATGGGAGCCTCATGGAAGCCACAACATTGCTAACAGATCGCTATACCAAAATGACAGACGATGTAGAAGCTATAGAGAATGACGATTGGTTCTCTTACCTATTCTCCTGGATCCCTGCTTGTCTGGCTAATGCATTCAAGGTACTTATAGCAATACTAGTATTGGTAATATTGGGATTCTGTACTCTGAGAATAGCCATAAGCCAATGCAAGAAGACTGCTAAAAAGGCGTTAGGGAAGAAGCTAGTCATAAACCTGAATACTAAAATTCACAAATATACACAGACTGATGACCTACTTCACATGGACCTAAGACAAAGTCCTTGCGTCCCTCCAGGCTCAACATTTTGCTATCCCTGAGACACTCGTAATTACATGGGATGTTCTGCAAACATGATGGGGATTGCTGCTCTGTGACTTGAAGCGTGGATGAACACACAAAGCATTCAGGTGACCTGAGGGGGGTGTCTAAGATATGGACCTATAAAGTACTGTACTCAGGGAGGGCCCTGGAACAGATGTGGTAAAGGACTCCACGAGAGGGGGGAATTTCGAGAGGCAGATGAATACGTCACTCATGACGTCTGCACCCGCGTCTTCCTCCATACCATAGAAACGAGAGAAGTACATCGTTCATGGCGTTATCCCCTCTTCCCCCTAAATATCGCAAACACGAGAGACGATACTCACTACCAACCTTATCCTGGAACCATCAAAGAAGATATGAATTTGCAAGCCCAAGAAGACATGAACATGCTATAATGGAAGAGAACAAGAGCAAGTGATGTCACTGCCAGACTGACACACATAGGCGCACGAGACACAAAGCAGATATGCACGCACCGTGAAGTTTCACAGACACGAGGTCAAAACTTGCATTTAGACACAAAGAATGTTACCTGCATTCAATAGACAAAAGAAACATATCGTAATCAATGAATATGCCAAAATGCAAGACGCATAAGAATACACATTAAAACTTGCTTAATGCAGAAGCGTAACAGGAACCAGCAGCCATTTTGGAGAAAATGGAATGCGCCCCTACGCTAGAGTGAATGGAGAATCCAAGGATCCCTCAAAGGTGAGAGAAATTCAGTTAGCTGAATTAGCCGGACCACAGACCTGCACAGACAAGAGCTATGCAGCCCCCATCTAAGGCTATTGCAGAAAAGAGAGGGTCGGCCAGTCATAGAGTAGAACAGAAGATAATAATTGTCAAGAGCAAGACATATTTCTCTTAGATTAAGTAAAAGGATGAACAGCCTATGAATAAGGTACTGGCCAATTAAAAGTTCGAAATTGTATGAACAATAACTCAACCAAGTCTCTAGAGGCTGAAGCGGGTGAATGCACCCAAGTTAAATTCATGGTAAAAGCACAGCAAAATAATTCAAATGTGGTCTCCTGATACGTGACTCACGATTAAACAACAGCATTACGAGTTAGGCGGCAAGTGGTAAAATTGGCGGGAAACTAAGTTACCGCTAATTTTACCACTATACCAAATTATGAGGTTGGGTTTTGAGTGGAGGATTTACCTCCAAGAATACCCTGGAGGTAAATCGTTGCACTCAACACCAAAAAATGGCAACATTTGTGGAATTACTGTGGCGGTAATTCCGCAAAAAAAGCCCCATTGGGTTCAATGGAGCCAAAATAAATGGGGAATTACACCACCACTTGTAATCAGTCGGAAATTCTGCCTGACCAAGTGACGGTAACAGTAATTCATTATGGCGATTTACCGGCAAATTACCGCCTAACTCGTAATGAGGCAGAATGTCAATTCATTAGCGCCAGACACAGATGTGCATCTCCCTCAACCCCCTAAAAGTTCTTACGGTAGAAATACCAAACAGGGCAAAGTTCGAAGTTAAAAAGCCTTGGTTTGTGGCCTAAAGAATAATGGTTGGCATCTCAGTTAATTGGAAAAGTGGCCCTGTGGTGTCTCTCCCCCTACCACTACATATTGCGCTTGTGCTGATGACCTGCCAAATGTCCATGGTTGGTGAAACCAGTACCAACCAATAATTGCTCTCCTATAATGCTGTCTCGCAACTGTTGCATAAGCCAATTAACAATGATGTAGTTGTTACCTTATCACTTTAGGGGTGGTCTGAGGTGGGACCACCAGAGTTGTATAACCAATGAAAACACTGACCAGTATAGGTTCTACATGTAGACAACTTCCCACTACCAATCCCTCCTTTCCTTAGGTTTGTGTAAATGCAACATCAGTTATGACACATTTTTTGATTATAAGCTGATGTACTCATACATCCCATCCCCTTTCCTCCATCCTTGTGGGCGTCCCGCAACATGGGGACGGTACCGGAACCTTTGCCAGTGAAAAATTGAGCTTCTCCTTTAAATTTAGTACAGCGCGAGGGTGTGGCCCTGGGTGTGGTAACACCCCCGAGACCTCATCCTTCAGCGCCTCACCTCACTCCCTTTTTCTGCATGGACGGTGTTGGGCATGGCAGCTAGGCATGGGAACCTTTTCAGCTTTCTGCGTGCTCCCTGTTCTTTGTTTTTTTTGTCTTTTTCACCACCCGTTGGTGCCTTGCCTTCCCCAGCGCATGTCGGCTGCAGGAGGCTTCACGAGATGTGCATCCTGCGATTGCTCGTTCCTGGCCCCAGACTCCTATACGCTCTGTCTTGAGTGCCTGGGGCCCGACCACCACTGAGACGTGTCGGCGGCTTTCAGCTCTCTCGGTCACCGAGCCTTGAAGAATTGTCTTTCCCACTGGAGGGAGAACTTCCATTCTTCTCCCCCAGGTCATCTTTAAGAGTTCATCGCCAACAGCCCACGTCAAGACAAGGAAGGTCCTTTGTTTAGCAAGGCCCATCAACACGGAGACCCCTTCCCGGGGTTTTCCACTGGGAAGGGGACATTGGATTCTGGTTCTGGCAGGCCCAAGGTCGTTAAGACTACAGGCTCCCAAGCCAAAGGACCCAGGGGCTCTTACGGGTGCTCCGTTGACAGACCCGATGCTGGTAAGGCTACCGGCTCCCAGGCCGAGGGGCCCAGAGGCTCTTAGGGGCGGTCCACGCCGGGCGATCCAGCTCGTCCTCCTCTTCTGCACCAGGGTGCAAATGATCATTGTGTTCTACTGTCATGATCTCTGCTTCCAAAAGATCAGGACTTGCCCGACTCCCTTGGAAGCAGACCCATAACCCCGGTTCCGAGTGCCAGCCAGTCCCAATTGGGACCTTTTGGACCCTGTCCTGGCGCCAGTGGCACCAGGCTCATAAAGATGCCCAGTCCCAGCGCTGGAAGCGCCGGGCTCATAATGCTTGGGTGGACTTACCTGCAGCAGACCATGCTGCTTACTTACCTGCCAGTTGAACCCCTGATCCTCTTCTGTTTGGGACTACTTTTCCTGTTGGGTGGGGCAGGAGCCACTCCCTAGGTTCAGAACACTGGAACTCTTCTGGAAAGCAGGAACTCTTTTCTTACCTAGGCGTGGCTGTGGAAGGAGACACCTAAGCACTACAGGAGGCTATTTAAACCACACCCGATGGATGAATCTTGCTTTGTGTTATTCTTCATTCTCTGCCGCAGAACGCTCATCGTGTCTTCTGCTTCTGATCCTGGGCCTAAGGGAACAAAGGCTTACCATCCTGGAATCCAGTCTTCAGCAGCACCTGTAAAGACAAAGAAAGAACAGGTTAGCACTACGGTCTTCAGTGGCAGCGCATCTCTTACCTGGTCCATCGGCTGTCACCAACGCCTCGCGCTGCATTCCGACATCTGAAAGACAAAGGCTTACCTACTCTTCGCATGCTCCGGAGGTCTTCGCACTGCATTCCGGCATCTGAAAGACAAAAACTTACCAGCTCTTCGCACGCTCAGGAGGCCTTTAGGCGCTGCATCCCGCATCTGAAAGACAAAAGAAGGTGCGTTTAAAGACATTGGGCAACTTTATTACTCACGTGCCATTACTCCTTCCCACGCCGAATCCAGTGGGTATTCCAGCACCCTTCAGCTTCTCTAAAGCTCTGAACTTGTACCTGCAAGATAAAAGGGACAGTTAGTGCGCATCGTGAAGAAGGGTACAAGCGCTTACTTACGTGCTTCCAGGCGCTTCTATTCGATCCTCAACTCTCATCAGCCCGCCATCCGCCATCGCCGGAACCCTGCAAAACAAGAGATATCATTACAAAAGACTTTTAAGACATTTGAAGTGCCCAGAACTTACCGTTCGTGCAGTTAACGACGGACAGCAGTCCTCTGAGGTCAAGAGGCCTGCACCCTTATCCAGTGAAGAAACTGGTTACGGCACCCTGCCCCGAGGCAGATGGAGAGCTCGGCGTTCACTTACCTAAGGTGAGGGCGTTAACCTTTGGGGTTCTACAGGAGAAGAGAAAGGGAAGAGGAGAGAGGCACCCAATAACCCCAGTTCATTAATCCCATATTTTCTATCTGCAGACATCTTACTCTTCGAGTCAGACATACAGTGCACAGAGGTCCAGCCCAAAAAGCCAACCGTGTGTTACACATCACCTTTGAAGATACGGCATTCACCCAGTCAAGACCGGCGCCTCTGCGGGAATCAGGTGAGCGTTACATCTACTTCCAGGAGTCAGTTCCAAGCACAATACAAAATGACTACTGGCTTCGTAGCCGAGGGCGCCCAGCCTACCAGAGCCACGTCTGAGGTCATTGTGCAGGATGATTTGACTACCGGCCAGCGGGCTGAGGGGTCCGAGCCTACCGGAGCCATCTCCGAGGTCCATGCTCCAGCTTCAGGGTCTATGGCCAAGGAGGTGCCCTTCCATGTCTGAGCCAGCACGTGGCATGGGGCCTGCACGCCCTCCTTCTCAGTACTTTGCACCAGGCTCAAATATGGTGGACATGCAAGCGACAGAGCCTGCAAGGCCAGCAGCCACCTTGGATTCAGACTCATGTCCTCCTTCGGGTCTTTCACCTACAGAGTCGGCCCTGCAAGAAGGTTCTGGTCCCCTTCACTCAGGAAGTGGGGGCGGGCCCTATGGTACAGGCGGATGGTCTCCTCAGCGTTACGGTTACACGCCATAGGCTCCTAGACACTAAGATAAGGAAAGGAGGCCCAGCGTGGTTGAAGGCCTTGCCCTTCGTTATCCACCGGCATACGAGGAGCGCTTCCTCCTCCTTAATGCGCTCCGCACAGATGACAGGGCTTCTGGGGGGCATCATTAAGGAGGTGATTCCACAGGTTGTGCCTCCTTGGCCCCCTCCTCTGGGCCCATCTCCGATTCCTATGGCTATGACAGTGCCACAGCCTGTTCCTCCTCCGGTCCAGGCCCTGTCGGTACTTCCGAGCCCTCCTCCTCCCCATGTGCCACCAACGCCTCCTCCTTGCCCGCAATCGCCTGTTGATACCCAGCCACCTTCGTGTGTGGTTCGGGAGGGACCCCTTCGGCTCCTGTGTCCCAGGACCCGGACTCCCCTCCATCTGGAAAAAGGGGGGGGCAATGACAGTGACGACAACGCACAGGACAAAGAGTCTTCGGTGTCAATGAAGGCGTTACATGACCGTCTTCAGGGCCTTCCAGAGTATTTGGACCTGGACCCCCAGGTGTCGGGTGTTGGCAGAGGTTCTGGCCTGGCACGCCACAACCGATTCAGGCATCACCCTCCAGAAAGATGTCCTGTCTGTGGCGAGGAAAGTCTGGGAGAAGCCCAGGGCCAACGCCCAAATTAACAAGAAATTGGACAGATGGTTTAGGCTTTTGGATGGGGAACCAGTCCTCCTGCCTCCCACCCTCAGCTGCACTCTTCACCTGGGTAGGCGGTGTCCTTGTATTCCAAGCCATCGTCCTTGTCTTCCTCGACAGGGGTCGCCTCCAGTTGTCTTTCGAAAGGTGGACAAAGCCCTTGAGTGTTTCGGCAAGCGTTGCTATCTCAACGCCGGGCTGCACTTGTGACAGGCCAACTCCTAGCCACAGCGAATCAGAAAATCTGGGAGTTCCTGCCTGACCTCCCCCTTGAGAGATGGGCCTCCTTCAAAGCAGGACTGGTGGAGGCCTGTGCAGTTGCACAGGACCTCATGGAGTTCTCGGTCTCCCACATCGACACACCCAGATGAGGCAGATGGCTTAGATACATGCCGCTACATTCTCCTCTGATGTGCAGGCGGGGATCTTCCTTTTGAGGGGATGGACTGTTTTCATTCGTACACAGATGAGGAGCAGACAAAAAATACCTCTGCGCAGACCGCTAAGTCCTCTAAGTCCTTGGCTATCCTGACTAAACCAGGACAGAACTCCTTCCCTCAGACCTAGGGCAGGACTGACTTCAAACCTTGTTCCTTCGGTGGCTTGAAGGGGTTTCGGGACCGCAGTGTGCAGAGACCAGACAGATCCCCCAATGACCACAGGAGGAAGCAGAGGACATTGCTCGGGTTTTTCCGCTCTTCCGCGCTCGCCCTAGAGGCCAAAAAGCAATGACATGACGGTCGGGGAACCCAGCTCGCCTGTAGGAGGGCGGCTGGCTTGCTTCACAGACAACTGGAAGCGTTGTTTCAAGAGTCCTTGGATTATTTCGATTGTCTCCACGGGCTTCAGTCTTCCTCTTCCTTTTCCTCTACCTTCTTCTCCTCCCCTGCTTCAGTGTGGGTCCCTGTGCTTTTACAGATATGCAGGCGGTGGAGCCGGTTCCTCAGTCAGACGGGGGCTCTGGTTTCTACTCCAGGATTTTTGCGGTACGGTACCCAATAACAACCAGGCTACCTGCTTGGACCTGTCATTCCTCAATCTATCTTTAACCCTCAAACGCTTCAAGATGATCATCCCAGCACACATAGACAAGTCTCTATGCGCAGGGGACTGGATATGTTTCGTAGAGCTCAAGGATGCATACCTTCATGTCCCCATCTACCAGCTGATCGGAAATGTCTGCGATTCACGATTATGTTGCACCACTTCCAGTACAAGGTGCTGCCATTTGTCCTCAATTTGGCCCCTCGTGTTTTCACAAAGCTGATGAATGCAGTGGCTGGTCTCCTCCGCAAGGAGGACCATCACTTATACCCATATTTGAATGACTGGCTGGTGAGAACCAGCTGGCCCGAGGGGGCGGTGCACTCCTGTCAACGACTTGCAGATGTTTTTCACCATCTCGGGTTCTACGTCAACAACCGGAAGTCGCAGCTGACTCCCGCCCAGGACCTGGTGTTCCTTGGAGTGTGCTGGGAAACGGCCATGCAGTGGGTGTTCTCCATGTTTGAGAGGCTCCTGTCCCTTTGCAATGGATAGGGCACTTTCTAACCAATTCGAACACCCCGGCATGGTGATTCCCACACATTATGGGCCTTATGGCATGTTGTGGGCTCACATTTCAGCACACGCCTCAAGATGAAGTGACTCCAGCTCCACCTGGCGACCAACTGAGACCAGGAAATGGGGTTGTGGCCGAACAGAATTCCCGTCCCCCTGTCCCTCCTCTCGGATGTTCACTGGTGGCTGTTGGACTGTAATGTTGCAGTGGGAGCCACCTTCACCCTGCCAGAGCCCTCCTGAATATCAATCTGCTCGAGATAGATCAGGGTGGTGGGTCTGGCTCTCAGGGCCTTTGTACCACTCATCATGGACAATGCAGTCCTGGTCAGGACTGACAAGCCCACGACAATGTTCTACTTGAACAAGCAGGTTAGCACTCATTCCCCACTCCTGTGCATGGACGCGGTGTCAATTTGGGAATGGGCCCTGTCAGAGGGGATATGGATCGCCTCCGTCCATCTCCCAGGGGACAACAATGTGGAAGCGGACCAGCTCAGCTGCCTGGGGTTCAACACCTACGAATGGGAGTTATACATCAACTGTTTGTTGGCTCTGTTCCAGAGATGGGGGTTTCCGGATCTGGACTTATTCGCATCTTCTCTGAATTCCAAGTGCCCCAGGTTTGCTTCATGGGCAGGATGGGGTTAGGGATCTCTAAGGGGCACGTTCCAGCTCTGCTGGCACGGCCGCAGGTGCTATGCGTTTCCTCCTCCTCCATTGCTCCAGCTGACCCTCTGCAAATTCCAAGCCTTGGTGGGCTGCAGCCTCATCCTGATGGCCCTGCACTGGCTGTCGAGGGCTTGTTGTTTGTTTATTTATAACGTGCACCAGACCCAGGGGTATCAGTGCGCGAGTACAAGGGTATTTTCAGCTTACAAAGTTACGAAAATGCAATACAGGATACAGTGTAGATTACATTTAAAGTAGACAAGACAAGGAGAGGTAAGCCGGCTATGAGATACAGAGGTGTGAGTTGCCTAATACAATGTCATGATGACAAACAAATGAGATACAAATGTAACTAAGAACAAGTGAAATACAGTTATAGCTATAAGCAATGCATAGATAGCGGGGTAGGCTAAATATGACAAAGGTGATGAGGATTCGAATGGTCGTACTGAAGTTAAAGGTAATTTTCTTTGAACCATTTGATAATGTTTAATCTGAAATTGCAGTAAGTTTGGCCCGCCCTTAGGGAGGTGGAAAGGGAGCTCCAAAGTTGGGCAGCTTTGACAGAGAAGCTGTTGCCGCCAATTTTCATCATTTTAAAAGTGGGGACTGTCGGGCAGTTAGTGTAGGCAGCTCTAGTGGGTCGTAAGGTGAGCTTTCTAACGATTCTGTCTGTCAAGTAGCGAGGTGCCGCGTTGTTGAGGCACTTGAATGTTAGAGAGGCAGTTTTTAGTCTAATTTTATCAATAGTGGAGAGCCAATTGGATTGTCTCCTTGCCACCGAGATATGTTCTCGTTTAGTCATTCCTAATGCTGCTCTTGGAGCATTATTTTGAAATGTTTGAATTTTCCTGGTGATATATTTGTTGGAGCCAAGGTATAGGGCATTGCAGTAGTCCAATTTGGACAGCACAAGTGCTCTTGCCAGTGTGGTACAGCTGCTTGTTGAAAGGAAGGGTTTGGCTGACCTGATCAGCTTAAATGTGTAGGCTGTGGATGATGCTGTAGCATTCACTTGTTTAGCCAGCGTGAGGCTAGAATCCAAGTAAAAACCTAGAGTTTTTACCTCCTTGGCAACCTTTATCGTGTTGCCATCTATATCAAAGGCGGTGTATTTTTGGCCTAGTTTGTTGATGTTAGCCGTAGTCCCGAGAATAATGAGTTCTGTTTTGTCATCATTCAGGCATAGACCATGGAGTGCCATCCATGCCTGGATGATGAGGTATATTCTATTCACCAAGGCCAAATCCTTGTTGTAGTCCCCTGTAGGTGGAATGAGAATCTGGGTGGAGTCTGCATAGTTCGTGTAGGTGACACCGAGACAATCCAGATAATCAAAAAGGGGCTTGGTGAATATATTATACATGGTGGGGGACACGCAGGATCCCTGATGGACACCACAGGTAATGGGGATGGGGTCTGCTGCTGCTGTGGCAGAGAAGACTCTCATTGTCCTACTACTTAGGAAGGATTGGATGCAGGCTATGGCTTGTTGTGAGAAATGTGCTGCTTACTCTAGGTGATTACAGAGGACCATTTGGTCCACCAAATCAAACACTGCTGAGAGATCTAGAAGAAGTAGTAAAGCAGATTTACCTTTGTCTCTCAGCTCATCAGCCTGGGCTTTAAGGTTGATAAGCGCAGTTTCGGTACCATGCTGTTACCTCAATCCCCGATTGCCGGGTGCCCAGAAGTTGTTTCTGCACCAAGAATTTTTGAATTTGTAGGTAGGCCACCCTGTCTAAGATCTTAAGGAGGAATGGCACCTTTGTGATAGGCCTATAATTCGTGGGTATGGAGGGGTCAAGCGATTTTTTTCTTCAAAAGAGGGATGACCCAGGATTCCTTGAGGTTATTTGGTATGGTGCCTGAAGTAAATGACGCGTTGATCAGCTTGGAAATAAAAGGTGCTAGGTCTCTAGCAGCGTCTTTTATCATTCGGCAGGACATTTATCTCCCTGGCAATTTGATGGTTTGAGCGAGAGTATGATTTTTTTCAAGCTCTAGTACAGATATTTTGGAGAGGTTGAAGTGATGTTCTGGTTTGGGTAGTGTAGGTGGTGTTCTAGTTTGAGGGATTGTGGTAGGTATACTTTGTTTTTTATTGGAAATTTTGACGTGAGTGCCTTCTGTATGCCAGAGCACCAGGTCTTATCTTTGACACAGTTATCAGGTACAGGGATCGGGTTCTCGAGTTCTTTTAGTATTGTGAACAATTCCTTCTTATTCGAATTTGCTTGTGATATCCTGTTGTCATAGCTTTCCTTTTTTTGCTCGCCGTATTTCAGTTTTGTATTTAGTGGAGATAGAGATAAGGTTAGCTTTATTTGCCTCAGATGACTCTAGCCTCCAAATAGATTTGCTTTTGCGTTTTTCTTTCCTTAGTGTTTTTAAATATGGTGTAAACCAGGCATTTAGATGTGCTCTAGGTTTACTATTCCTCATACTTAGGGGGGCAATAGAGTCTAGGGCTTCTGTCATAACTTTGTTGAATCCGTTAACTAAGATCGAAGGGTCCAGAGTCTCTGGTAGTGAATTTAAAGTATCAGGGGTAGAAGTTTGTCGGTAGTTATATTCTTTTTGTTCCTTGTTAAGGTGGGAGGTGCTATAGGGTTGTTTTGAGTTGTAGTGGTTTTGGCCTCTAATATGAAAGCTGTAAGTGAATGGTCCGTTCATATCTGGGGGCTGATGGCTGTAATGGTAGTGTCACAGTTATAGTCTGCAACCCAGTCAATGAAGCGTCCTACCCTTCTCATGGGTAGGCTGAGTTACTTTTTATGTGAAGCCGAGCTCAGATAGGACATTAGCTATAGATGTAGCTTGTAAATCATTGGGATCGTTGAAGCCCAGATTCACACTCCCAGTAGGAGTGCCTGTGAAGCATGTTTTAGATTATCCGAAAGGATCGTAGATAGGTCCTCCTCGAATGAGCCAATGGGGCCTGCAGGTCTATAACTTAAATGGAAGGTGATGGTTTGGGTAACTTGGCTATGAGGCATTCGCAAGAGTTGACTTGCAGAGGGGCTACTATTCTCATTGCTAGACTCGATTTGGCTATAATAGCTAAGCCTCCTCCACGGTTACCAGCTCTGTCTTCTCTGAGGGTAGTATAGTTACCTGGCACTGCAAGCATCAGGACAGGGCCTGCTGCCTGGTGTAGCCAGGATTCAGTGATGGCCAAGAAGTCATAGTTTTCTGATATTATCAAATCAGCAATTTCTATAGCATGGTCTACTAAGGACTTTGCATTGATTAGCGCTCCTTTGAGGAGGGGCGCAGGAGTCGTTGTCAATGGTGTGGACGGGGTCTTCTTATTGAGATCAGCCATTGATACTGGGGATTTAATCTATTTGGGTATTCTTAGGTTCAGTTTAGTCAAGGCATTTAGGTTGGTAAGATTTAACTTTTTAGATCTGATATCTTTATTCTTACCAGGTACTTACTTTGATGGATGATAGTGGTGCTAAGGCTGGCAGGTGGTTTGAATAGTTTGGATAGTCTTGATCGAAGTCTGGTGTTTCTGTGCGTAAGGTTGCACTGGATGTTCATTCTAGGTGGATTCACAGTGTGGCCAAGGTTGGATAGCTCCACTAGGGTATATTTCACACCTAGTGTAGGGTCCCTGGTATTGATAGCCATGTTATTTAAGGTAATGGTATGTAAGAATGGATCAAAAGTAAAGGACAGTGTGGTCCACAGAACAATTAGTTGGAGAGCAATGGAATGCATTCTGTGCTACCAAGTCAGGGATCCTCTGCAGGGGGTCAGTGAAAGTATGGTTAGGAGTGAGTCCTCGTTACGTGCAGTAGGCTAGTCTAACTCTAACGCAAGGGGTGTGACTACGGTGGTGGAGTTATAATATTGGCTAGAGGGAGAAGGAGCAGGTCAATGTGCTCTAAGCCAAGGGGAAGTAGTGAGACTTAAGTCAAAGGTACAACCGACAAGACTTAATTCAATGGTGCAACCGACTGAGATGCGTTTCCTAAGACATTGAAAACAAGCCTAAGGCTAAGTCAGGTGACTGTGAGGCGTGATCAGTGTAATGACTGACACATTTCCATGAGGTGGCATTAGGATACAAACACTGGGCACAAATACTAACTAGCTAACAACAAATTCCATGTGGTGGCAATGGGGTGCGTACATTAGGCACTTCCGGGTCACAAGTGCACATGATAGCAGTAGGCGCGTTTAGTGTATGTAAATGAGTTCATAATTCCATAAATAATCAGGGTGGTACATAATTGTAAGTAGCGTCAATTAAATCACGATTAAATCACTGGCATGTTTATACAAGGTACCAATACATATTTGAATACTAGCAGAAACCAAAATGGCGCGTGATCCTAGGCAAAGACAAATTAACTCACAGCTAATTCAGAGAATACCAGTACATGCGTGAGTGCGGGAAGAAATTGAGATAACACGTGGTTATGGGCATGGACAATTAACTCACAGATAGGTCAGGGAGTACTAAATCATGCCTGAGTACAGGCGGGCAAGACTCGGACTGTGGTTATAGGCATGGGCAATCAAGTCACAGTAAATCAAGGAGTACCAGTGCATTCATGAGTGCGGGCAGAGATCAGAATCAAAAGGAATAAGCACAATTTATATTCCATTTAAGAATGTGCAACTTCGTTAAACTACAGTTCACGTTGCTTGGATCAGTTCTGCAGAAAGTTCCAAGTCTATTCGCCGTAAGGTAGGACAAATAACAAGCCCTCAGCACACGGGTTTGGGTAATAGAGGGAGGGCAGATGTAGTGATGATATAGTTAATAAATGTGCAGCGCGTGTGAGGATGGCACTACACCGTAAACACATCATATTGGCGAAGACGGGGAATACATTTAGTGTGGGGTAGAGTATTACCTCATTGAGCAGGCTGCAAGATACGGCACATGGAATGGGTCGATGTTTTGCCTCTTAGCGCCCTCTGGCGAACAGGGGCTTATTTCCCATGGGCCTTTGCTCACGGGGCTGCATCTGCCTGCCGGCGGATGTTCAGCGTGCTTTCTACACTTAGACCATGTTGCTAGGCAACCATAAACAAAGGTCTAATCTGCCATTTTAGGCTGAAACCACCGCTACGGGCAGAATGGCATGGTGCAAGGGAAGCAAAAAGGGCAGATGGGGCTTCGGATGGTGCTCCAGGACGTCAAAGAAGGCAAGATGAGTTTTCAAAGATGCCCAGCAAAGCTCACCTTCTTAGAGCTTGCGTGATGGCAGATGGGTCGCGGGTCGTAGCACGTAGTGTGGCTTCTTGTTGCAGCCGCAGCACGTACATCGGATGGATGCGAGGTGAAGGTGGGGGATCCTGCCCTCCCATGCGCTCATGCTAGTGTGGGGGACACAGGGACAAACAGGGCCTTATGTCTGTGGGCCTTCGCTCCCGGGGCCGGCTACGTGCTTTGCACACTTAGACCATGTTGCTAGGCAACCATAAACAAAGGTCTAATCCATCATTTTAGGCTGAAACCACCGCTACGGCAGAATGGCACGGTGCAAGGGAGGCAAAAAGGGCAGATGGGGCCTCGGATGGTGCTCCAGGACGTCGAAGAAGGCAAGATGAGATTTCAAAGATGCCCAGCAAAGCTCACCTAGTTAGAGCTTGGGTGATGGCAGATGGGTCGCGGGTCGTATCACATAGTGTGGCTTCTTGCTGCAGCCGCAGTGCGTACATAGGATGGATGCGAGGTGAAGGTGGGGGCTCCTGCCCTCCTAGACGCTCCTGCTAGTGTGCTTGGTTCTCGGATCTGCTGCAGTTGTTCTGCCAGGGGCCGGTCCACTTCCTGATCCCCAGCAGGGGCTTTCTGACGCAGGAGGGCAGAGCAGTGGAGCACCCAGATCCAGCCAGGCTAGCCCTAGCATCCTGGTTCCTGACCAGCTGAGGCTGCACCACGCCCAGTTCAGGTCATTACCTGCTGCACCTAGTTGGCAGCCATTGGGGCCTACAAGAATATCCTCAGAGTAAATTTTTTCAGCAGCCAAACCAGTGGTTAAGATTCACCTCAAGGGGTTGTCCATGCTCTTTCTTTCGGTCAATGGGCCGCACTTGGTCTGGGACCCCAATGTGATTCTTTTGGTTTTGCAGCGTAAACCCTTTGAGCCGATGACCTCAGTGGACATCAGGCGGATGACAATCAAGGCGGTGTTGTTGGTGAGGCTCACTTCGGCGCGAATAGGGTCAGCAAGCTGCAGCCTCTGTCGTCTTGCAAGCCCTTTACCACTTTTCATAACGACAAGTTGATCTTGCGCACTGAGCCAAACTTCTTGCCCAAGGTGGTCTCTCTATTGCATTTGAATCAGTAAATGTGCCTGCTGGTGTTCTTTCGCAACCCTCAGTCGGAGGCTGAAAAGGCATTGCATTCCTTGGACCTAAAGAGAGTGCTCAAGTTCTATCCCTCCCGAACGAAACCCTTCAGGATTTCTCAATTACGGGCAGCGTACTTATAACAGTTCTTAGCTTGCTCAGCTTTTATGCATGCTTGTTTCCAGTCCCTGGAGTGCCCCGGTCTGAGTGTTCCCTGCGTGTCACTCACCAGTATTGTGTGGCGGCTCCTTCGGGTTTCTCGGCTTTGCTTGCCCGCTTCGATTTGTCCCGCCTTCCTTTCGCAGGCACTACCACAATCAGCGTTCGCCATCCTGGAATGTTGTAATGCATAGCTTCATTCTTCCCCAGCGGAAGCTACAGAGAGCACTGCTTGCTCTCTTGGAGACTTGCAATGATCAGGAGGTTTTGGTGCTCCAGAACTCCTGCTGTGAGCACCGGAGAGGGAGGACAGCAGGGTCTCAGATCCTCTCATGGCCAGCCGTGGTCCTTGGTGTCTTTTCTTCACTCCTGCTCAGTACGACTTCTCGCAAGCAGGTTCCTCTCCAGCCTGCTCCGCTCCTCCAGACCACGTCTTCTCACCAGGCCGTCTATCCCCTTGTGCTGGGCGTTCACCCTTTTTATACACCTGGGACTTAGCAGATGATTGCAGGTGTGAGTCTTTAACTTTGATTGCCTGCCTGCCCATAATAAAGCCTTTTAGCTGGACATGCCTGGCTATTACAACTGAACTCCTACAGGTTCCTCTTCCTCGTCTCAGGACCAAAGTGTTCATTAGGGAAGTTTGAATAAAGGGTGCATAACTCCTGGTTGTTTCTTTCTCATTTTGGTATTGAGCTGATATTTGTATTAACAAGAGGAGACTGATATGTGTTGATCCTGCCCAAATGACGATGTGTCCTCCTAGTTTGTCTCTTCCTTGTCCCAGTATAAAAATGGCATTTCAGAGGGCCATTTGGAAAGGAAGAAAAGGGAACAGGTTGACAGTAACCTACAAAGGCTGTGTGGACAGAAGGTTCATCATGAAATGGGAATGAGGGATACCATGTCTCATCCAAGGACATTCTCTCCCCATTATTCCAAGTTCCCTCCACCCAGGTGATCCTCCCTCGCACATCCACCCCCAGGGTAGGGATACAAAAGTGATGGCCTTTCCCTGGCCACCTGAGCAGAGGATGCAAGGGAAAAAGAAGTGAGGATGCCCTCAGGTCCCACACCACACCCACAAGGATGGAGGAAAGGAGACTAAGGACTATGAGTACTCTAGTCACTACAATGAGTAACTTTAATTTCGACATGAAAATGGTTGAGAGCGTGTAGACGTCTAGTGTTTACTGCTGTCCCTGGTTTTTGCTAATTGTTAATATAACAGGCCTTTGTGAATTACCTTGACTCTTCCGTTATTGGGCCTGAGATTTCTTGGCCTGTCTGTTCCTCTCAAGACTGGGGGTTCCCAGCCCCTCCATTACGCCCCCTTCTTTCCAGCTGTTACATGTCACAATCTGCTGCACCACCTGGGTGTCACTGGTAAAAAGGGGAATATCTGTCTCATCTGTAATGTGGCAGCCCACCAAACTCGAATAATAGTACTCACAAGGATAAGGAGACCCACAAGCTCTCTCACTCATCCTCCAAGCATTTTCAGGACTTGGCACAGTTCCGACTCCCTGATAATCCAATCTGTATTGCGATCTGTATGTGGTTGGGCAAAACAGTCCACCATGTGCTGCGGTGTCAACGGCCAATAGTATGGTCTAAAATCCAGCACCCTAATTACTTTACCTGTGGGCAGTTGTAAAGTACCCAGGGCAATCCTTGGGGTCCCTCCCTTCCATAGCAACCTATTTAAGCTGCTATGCAACGATTGAAAAAACATACAGTAATCTAGGTAACATGATCATCTTTGCCACGGCCATCCTCCCCATCAAAGATATGGGGAACTTAATCCAAAATTCTGTGAGTCTTTTGAATGCCGTAATTAGCTTCCTTACGTTCTGGCTATACATCCACTCCCAATCAGCACTAACCCCTATCCGTAGATATTTGAACCCCATGGCCGGCGTTTCCATCCAAAATTGTGCTAAATCTCTGCTAGCTTCAGTGAGCAGCGCATAAATGACAGACGTGGACTTATTAACAACCAATCCGGATAGTTCACCAAACATTTCAATCATGCTCATAGCCTGACAGAGATTTGTTGCAGGATTTCACATGTACAATAGCACATCATCTGCATACCTAGATATACTGTGTCTGGTCCACCCCCATTAGCAGACCCATGTTCTCCTGTCTATGTCGTTATACCCTTCCCAGAGGTTTGATGATTAACGCAAATATCAGGTGGGAGAGCGGACACTCCTGCCACGTCCGTCTTCCCACCCGCCACGGGATGAAAATCATCCCATTCACCTGTACTCTGGGAGTCGAACCTCCATACAACAACTTCACCTACTCGATAAAGCGGATCCCAAGGCCCATCCTCTCGAAAACCATCCATTGAAATTCCTAAGAGACAGAATCGAAAGTCTTGTACGAGTCTAAACTAATTACTGCTGGCCTCTCCTCAGTATCTCTGTGCTTAGCCAGAATCAAGAGTAACAGTCTTAGGCCCTCATTCCGAGTAGGGCAGTAAGGGATACCGGGCACGGTAAGGAGACCAGTGCCGGTAATCTCTTACCGTCCTACTAGAGGTCCCTTAGCGGGTCCCTCCTTTAGCGCCTCGTCTGATCAGGCGTTATGGACGGGACCTGTTAAGGGACTTCAGAGCTAATAACGGTACCGCAATTTGCGGTACCGTTATTAGCGCTTTCCCCATTCCCATTGAGCCCTGTGGGGGCTCAAATGGGAATGGGGAATGGCTTTTTCAATGGGGATTTACCGGTCCCGCAGAGGTCGGACTACACCGGTAAGTCCCCATTGAACCACACCGGTGCCGGAACCGTTATTGGAGGCAGTCATGGCGCAAATAGCGCCATGAATACCTCCAATCTCGGAATGAGGCCCTCAGATTATTTATTGTGGACCTCCTTGGAATAAATCCAGTCTGATCAGAGTGGACTAGACTATGCATTAGCGGAGTCAAACGGTTTGCCTATAGTTTACACATGATTTTAACATCCACATTATCACGGACAAGGGCTGATAAGAAGTGCAGTATCCCTTCCTTCCTTAGGCAGACTTATTACCAGTGCTCCCAGCATGTTTTCTGGGAACGCTCCACTCGTCTAGCTTCCTGAAAAACTTCGAGCCGCTTAGGGGCCAGAACCTCAACACACGCACTATAAAATTCCACCGAGATCCATCCGTCCTCGCCGTCTTACTCGGTTATAGAGTGCCAATTGCTCTCATCACTTCCTGCTCTTCCACTTCGGCACCCAACTGTTCCCTCTGTTGATCATTCAGCGTCATCAAATCTAGCTCATCTTTCCATTGGGCTGCTAGCCGAGCACCAAACCCCTCCCTTTCTTCATATAAAGCAGCAAAAGAATCTCTGAACGCAGCGCAAATCCCTTCTGTATTCGTGGAGACCATCCCTTTCAGGCTGCAAATGACTTCACATCTCCTCAATCCCCCTTCTTTCTTAACAAACCGAGCCATTCATTTACCTGCTTCATTTCCTTCAAAATGCTGTTGGATGCGTAACCAGCATGGTTATGAGTGTCTAAGCGTTCTCTCCCAGTATTCAACTCCACTTTCGCATTAGCTAGTACATCAGCATTCACACCCCCTCTTGTCAGTTCCTGGTCTAGTCTTGCCACCTTTAATTCGAGATTCTTAACTTCCCTGTAAAGAAAGTTGCTGACCCCCACACTCGTGGATATGCAAATCCCTTTAATAAAAACCTTTAATGATTCCCATTCAGTCGACCTATGCGCAGTGGTGCCCCAATTATCCTCAAAGAACTGACAAATGCTATCTCCTAGCGATGACCTGAACCCAACATCTTCTAGCATCCGGTTATCAAAATTCCACTTGGGCATGGACAGACGGATATCCCTCCTAGCCAGTTCCAGCAAAATAGGGGAATGGTCCGATACTTGACACCCATTCAAACTTTTCCACTCCCACAAAAGCATAATCAATTTGTGAGTATGATCCATGAACTGTACAATAACTGCACTCCTCCCCTTGTAACGCCCTCCATGCATTTTTGAGACGCAGGTGCCCCACCACCCGTGCCAAGGCTTTTGTCATTGTACGCAGCTGTCTAGCAGTGGCACTGGCCACATCCAACGTGCCGTCCAGTGCACAGTTAAAATCTCCAAACCAAATTGTCCAAAATTTCCTGTTATGTACCAGGAGGTCCTGCATTTCACAGACAAATGTAGCCTGGGCCACATGGGGGGCATATGTTCCCAGGAGAAACACTGGTGTTCCAAGAAGCTCACCCAAGGTGCCCACCTACCTCCCTTACCCATCACAGACTGTGAAATCTTCAACAACGCATCATCCCTAATCCCCATGAGCACTCCCCTTGCATAGGTGTAGGCACCTTCCACCATGTCTCAATCCCCTGAAACCCGTGTCTATCCAGGTGAGTCTCTTGCAGGATAGCCACGTCTATTTTCTGTCTGTTAATATATGAACAGACCTTAATGAGGATGCTCAGTTCTGCCCATTCACTGAAATCAGCACCAACCCAATTCAGATCAAATACCCAGATGACACCCTTGTGAAGTCGACAAGTGAAGCAAGAACTAATGACCCCCCACTCCCAAACAACCCCGATCGGTTCAACCCCCCAACTCGGCCCCCAGATTCCAGGTGCATCCCCATCTCCCCTCCCTCATCTGAATTCACACTTAACTAGAATCCCCTCAAACTGGGGACCCCTGCACTGCTCCCATACCGGACCTTAGTAGCCAGTGACAAGGGGGAAGGTAGAACACTAGAGAACACCAGGATGGGCTGCCCCTACCCATCTAGGTCGATCACCCCCTATAAGGCACTTCCCCTCCTGTGTCTCTTAGAATCTATGCTATTTAAATCCACACACTCCCCATTATTGAGCTTAACCTCTGAGCACCCTTTGTCAGCCACCTTACCAGGGCAACCTCCTCATCCAATTCACATTCCATTAGAATTCCCCTCAATTCTTTACTTGCAGAAGTCATCCCCAACCACGTCGTGCAGAACAAGCCAACCAAGTCGAAGAGTACAGACACTGTCATCAGCTGTTGTTCACCATCTCTATGGACTCTCTGGGCCTCATAAGTATGGTGGTCTGGAAATAGCAGTGCCAGCAATACCGTACTGGCACCATTTTCCGTACCGGCACATTCAGTGCGGAAACACTGTTACTGCAAAGTGACACCCATGGTGCTACTGCCCCTGGTAACACCGTGACCATAAACTGCAGAAAGAGTCGCCGGACGTGCCTGAATTACCAGCACAGCGTTGGTATGGGCACATTCGAAGTACTGCCTACACGGAAACACTGCCATAAAAATGCTGGGGGTACCGTGATCTTTGCATCTGTAATACCGGCACTGCGGACCGTGCGTTAAACAGTGCCAGGTGAGCAGCAACAAGCCCCAGGTGTCCAAAACCACCATAGCTGCACACCATTGACAACTGTGAATGCCGAACATGACCACACCAAACACTCCTCCCAACCCAACCATGCTGCCAAACAGGCCACCAGTGTACAAAATTGGCCCAGCTGCACACCATTGACCACTGGGAATGTACAAAAGGACCACACCCAGACCCAACTCACCTCCCAACACAACCATGCTGGCAGTCGCTGTAGCAGCAATAGGGCTGGTGAACCTGCAAGGAGGGATTGAGGATGAAGCAGCTGAGAGGCAGAGGAGGTGGCGTAGGCGCAGGAGGCGAAGGAGGAACCAGTTGACCATGCCAGCAGCTAGCACCCCGCAGGCAGCCCCCTATACCTCGCATCAGGGTCTCACCCTGGAACCTGACCCCAAACCAAATCCACACCTTGTACTGGCTTGACAGGGAGACCATAACATCAATAGTCCCCCTTTTTCATGATGACATCAGCAGCTGTATAAATATACAGACTGCAATCCCCCCCTTGTTGAAGGTTGTTAGGGAGAATTCTCCAGAATGGCTAATGTCCCTTACCTACTGAGTTCCTCAGCAGCTTTGCTGGATTTCTAGGATTTATTTTTTTCACCTGGTAAGTTGTGTGTCCCATTCTTACATGTGTTTTGCTGTGTGTGTTTAACATTTTCTTGTGTTCATAGACTGTGGAGCCTCACCTATTCCATATGCATCATCTTTTTACTGTGTGTTACACAGCACCTTCAGTGCAGTGGCACAGGGTTGTCTTTTTCAGACTTCCCAACTCCAACACCATTTTCTGGGACTGACTACTGTCTCCCAGAACATGTAAAGTTGCCATTGACTTTATTAGTCTTTGTAAACTCACAGACCCAGTACAAACTATTTTACAGAGAGTTCTGGGAAGGGTTAATGCTTATCCCTTTTTGTCTGTTTCTCATGCAACATTGTTTCGTTCCCTTTTCATTAGGATTTGGCTGGTGGTAGTGGTAACTACCCTATTTTTCCTACTGCGGTTATTTTAAATAGCGTTGGTATTGTTTTAGGCTATCTTGGTAGCCTCGAACTTAAACCCGCTGGACCATATACGTTTTTATACGGTTCCGTCTGGGTTTATTTGCCTTTTCTTTTTGGAAAAGTCTTTCTCGTGTTTTACTCTGTGCACCAAACCAGGTTTGGTTCCATTATTCGCCGACCTTTCGCGGGCTTCTGCACAGAAGCCCTCCTTAGGCGCCTGAATGTCTGAGGGGGACAGCATTTGAGGGAGGGGTTTAGAACTCCCTCCAGAGGATCTCCTTGGAGACCCATGTCACACTCTGATATGATTGGCTGTCTTGACTGTCCCGGCGGGACAGCCACCCTGCTGTGTGATTGACAGCCAGGCTGTGTGAATGGGGGAAAACTGCATAAAAAGCAGGTCTCTGGGGCTGGAAAGGCAGAGTCGCCACTGGATCGGGAGAACCAAAGAGAATCTGACAGAAGAGGACCTCTACCACGACTGAACCTCCCGGTGAAGCCCTGCTGCGTGTCCGAATCTCCAAACTTTGACAACAGGGAAGATCTGCAAGGAATATTCTCCCCTTGAGCTGTTGGGAGCCACCAGTTTGCCAAACTGCAAGCCAGGCCTCCCTCCTGTGGTCGAATTTGCTGTGCCCAGCTACAGTGAACCGGATAGCCAGGAGGAGTGGACCCTGCTTGGGTTTTAAGGAGCGCACCTTTTATTTGTCACTTTGCTCCGCTGCTGGTTTCTTCCCTGGGCAGTGCAGGACCCTCCTGTCTTCCTCCTTCTTATCAGTCCGACAGTCGCTTCAGGAACCGTGAGCATGCAGGACCTGCCAGGAACGTCTGCCTCAGCTACAGCATTCTTCTGCTCTAAAGGTACTGTGCTAACCCGATTGTTCGTTTCGTCCAGCTGCGGTGAAAGTGTGTGAAATCTTTCGCCAATACGAGGGCTTGTCCTTCTTCATTCTTTAAAGTAACTTTTTGTCCGACCAACTTCGTTCTGAACTCTTGGCAAAGACTTAACCGCAAACTACTCTGAACTGTGTGATCCTCTGCAAAGACTTTGGTCCATTGACTTTGGGCCAGGCCCCTTTAATTTGATTTCTTCACTGTAATTCCTTTTTCTAGATTGCCCTGCTTACTTACTTGTTGGTACTGCTCAAATTCTGCCTAACTTTGTCTTTCCCTCCCTTTTAAATTACTGGAGTGCCATTTTGCTCACACTTCATTTTGAGCCTAACTTGACCAGAATATATTGGGTGCTGTGTAGTGTATTAAGATCGTGATTTTTCAACTGCTTGATAATAGTGAAACGTTTAATAACTGATGTGCAAATAAATGTATATTCCTTTACTCAGAAACCTTGATTCAGTGTTTGTTTGAATCATAGTAATTTCTGTCCTTTGTGTAACTGTTGATACTGCTCGCTTTACTCTTGAGATAAGTCTGGCTGCTCAGCCATCGCTACCACTTTACTGTGTATTAGAGGCTTGTACCAAAGGTGAATTTGTACTGTCACTTGTAGTCCTAATTGTGTGTGGTGATCCCAAAGTACTGCATTTAATTCTGCCTAACAAAGGTTGTATCGGTACTGCACTTCCTTGTGACCGGCACATACCAACACACTGTGGGTGAGCTGCATGGGCTGTCACAACCCTGTTTTTCCAAGGTCTTTTCCAGGTACTGGATGCACTACTGCGCCATGTGGCAGACCACATCGCCCTACCCCGAACCCCTGCCCAGGTTAATGTCACCAAAGTGTCCTTCCATGCCCTGGCAGGCATGCCCAATTGCATTGGTGCGTTAGACTGCACACGTGTGGAGTTGGTGCCCAGACATGCCATTGTGGCAGTTTATAGAAACCGCAAACAATTCCACTCCCTCAATGTGCAGATGGTCTTTGATCCTGAACACCTCATCACCCATTGCTGTGCACAGTTTCCGGGATCCACACACGACTCAATGGTCTTGTGGAACTCCACGTTGCCAGGGTACATGGCACGGCACATCAGAGCACGCACATGGCTGGTGGGTGAGTAGAATTACCAATGCATGACCTCTGTGTATTTGGGGGGGGGCAAATAGGCACTCCCCACAGTGCACCTGGCACACAATACCTGTCAATTCAAAGTCAGAAGATGCAACACAAAAGTACCACATGTACCAGAATGCATCAGACAACCAACAAATGTGCCTTCTAAAAGACTGTGCAAATCCCCCCAACCCCCGCCTGGTTCACAGACAAGTCAAAAAATGCAAACCTACACATCATCAGCATTGAAGCCCACACCAGGTATCCAGTACATATGCCTACACAACTGGTCAGCAAGCACCAAGTGCTCAGTACTGGTCATACACCCCCCTCTAATTGACATATGAGCACTCTGAGGATGTTGATTAGCATGCTGAAGCACGCAAAACCCACAACATGAAAGAACAATGCAGTGGGAATACCCACCAATATGTGAGAGATATTAATGCCAACACGCACATGACCCATATCCGTATGCCCGCGGGAAGGTCGAGGTTGCCCATGCTGGTGTTGTGGCAGACACCACACACCTTACTTGCACCTGGCTTACCGGTGGCACAGTGCCATTGTAGGTTTCTGTGGGACAGGAAGCCAGGTGTTGTAAAATTGCAAGTCCTCCTAAGCATGGATTGCCACAGTATGCAGTGGGGACATGTACATGGGCGTATTGTCACCGTTGATAAAGTAGCTTGTGCTACCCTGAGCACACTACCTACTGGGCCAGCTGCGCCCAGCTCTGTCTGGCCTCTTGTTCACTGCGGGTGCGGTAGAGAGATAGTTTGCACCGTACAACATACTAGGCTCCTATATAAGCCAAAATACATGTAGTAGCATGGAAGGCCATATCATGACTGCAGACAGTGACCAGGCCAAACAGCTTCTGATTGAAAGAGTGTCCAAACAGTATATTATGGTCATGCCATGCAATGTAACATTGCAAACATCTATAGGGTAATCGGTATCATGTGGTACGTCTTGTGCTAATTAAATGTGGAAAATGTGTATATGCTCACATCACTGATGTTGGGGAGAATTCTCATAAATGGTTGATTTCCCTTACCCAAAGAGTCCCCCAGCAGCTTTGCTGCATTTCTAGGATTTATTTTTTTTTCGCCTGGTAAGAGTGTGAGCCTTTTTTCCACTCTTACATTTGTTTTGCTATGTGTATTTCTACTTTTTTTGTGATCTTGGGCACTGGAGCCTCACCTACTCCATGTGCACCACTTTTTTGTGTGTGTTACACAGCACCTTAAGTGCAGTGACACAGGGTTGTCTTTGAGACTTCCCACTGACTCCATTTTTCTAGGGCTGACTACTGTCCCCCAGAAACTGGTAAAGTTGCCATTAACTTTATATATGTTAATGTTAAAGGACATTTGTACCGCCACTATCACCACCGGAGTGGTCCCCTGGCGCTCTGGCGGTTCTGAAAAGGGAGGGGAGGATGAGTTAGTGGGACGAAGCAGGAAAAGTGCAAGAGAGCAGTGATGTGCCGTTGGCAGCCTCAGCCCGGTGGGTCCGTTGGCTGGGCCTGGGGTGTTTGCGGCCTGTAGACGTTGTGTACTGTTGTGCAAGACTATGTGTGTTTTTGTTTTGTTGTTGCAGTGTAGTGAAGTTTGTGCGGTTTGTTGTGCTGTAGGTTTGGTTTGGAGTTTGAGAGGTGTATGCAGAAAGGGAAATTGTTAGTAGGGGTGGTTAGTTTGCGTCTCTATCCCGAGTTGCGGCGCTCGGTTTGCGTGGTCTCCCCTGATGCGCTCTGTCCAAGTCTGGGTCTGACTAGCATATAAGGTTCCTTACTCTTCTGGCCCCCACCTCTAACATGCTCTCTCAGAGCTCCCCTTATCCTCCCTTAATACTCCTGTGGCAAGTGCAACTGCCAATGTCAACCTCTTAGGTAGTGTGGTGATTGCCAATATCTCGTCAATTCCATACCATTATGGTACCTGGCAGTAATTAAGGGCAGGCGAGGTGTTGGTGGAATTGTCTGGGGTAGTTGACTCAGTCTCCGTGCGCGCCGTCTGTGTTCCAGTCTGTCCGGTGTCACCCGTCCAGGTGTGGTGTGAGTTAACCCTCTCGTGTCGGGGATGTCTGTCTCCTTTCCGGTTAAGTCATCCTTTTTTTTTTGGTTTTGGTTTCCAGACTTAGTCTGTGGTGTTGAAGAGCCAGGTTTTTAGTGATTTCCTGAATTTTAGGTGATCTTCAGTGTTTCTTATTTCTTTTGGGATGTTGTTCCAGGTTTTTGCGGCTAAGTGGTAGAAGGAGGTGCCTCCAAGTTTTTTCTTAAGGTATGGTTTGAGTTCCAGGCGGATTTCATTGCTAGATCGGAGGGGTCTCGTTGGCTTGTAGACTGTTATTTTCTTTTGTAGAAATTCTGCTCCTTGTCCGCTGATTACCCTGTGCGTTATGCACATTGTTTTGAAGGTGATGCGATGTTTTACTGGGAGCCAGTGTAGTGTTTTTAGCACTGGAGTGATGTGTTCTCTTCTGGATAGTTTGAGGAGTAGTCTTGCTGCTGCATTTTGGATCTGTTGCAGTTTCTTCAGGAGGTATTCTGGTATTCCGAGGTAGAGGCTGTTTGCGTAGTCGATTTTTGACATGATTCGGGCGACAATAGTGAGTGTTTTGTGCGTGAAAGAGAGGAAAGGTAGAATTCTTCTTGCCGTGTGGAGGAGGAAATAGCATCTCTTCACTGTTGCAATTATTTGTGGTTCCAGCGTTAGGGTGTTGTCCATTAGGACTCCCAGATTTTTTACTACCTTCGATTGTGTTGGTGCGTTTCCCATTTCCGTGGGCCATGTGATGGTAGTTTCGTTCTCTTGGTCTTTGGATACGATCATGATTTCTGTCTTTCCTGGGTTGATTTTGAGGTTGTTGGCATCCATCCAGTTGAAGACTTCTTTTAGACAGTCGGTCAGGGTTGAGTGGTCGGCATCGGTGTCTTTGATTTTGTAGATGATCTGAGTGTCATCTGCCTAGTTGTAACATGTAATGTTGTATTTTTTAAAGATTCTGATGACCGGAGTCTGATAGATGTTGAAATATAGTGGAGATAGTGAGGATCCTTGTGGGACTCCACAGTCGTTAACTCGTGGGGTTGATTTGAAAGGTTTTATCCATACCGTTTCTGTTCTGTCTGCTAGGAATGATTTGGTCCGGCGTAGTGCTGTGTCTGTTATGCCTAAGTCTTCTAGTCTTTTGGTCAGGGTGTCGTGGTTAACTGTGTCAAAGGCTGCGGAGAAGTCGATCAGAATAAGTGCTGAGGTAGTGTTTGAGTCTGTGTTAGTTTTGAGATCGTCCCAGATGGATAGTAATGCTGTTTCCGTTCCTCTCGCTGGTCTGAAACCGATTTGAGCTTGGTCTAGCAGGTGGTGTTTTTCTACGTGTTCCTGGGTTAGTTTATATACGTAGGTTTCTAGAAGTTTTGCTGGATAGGGGATGTTAGAGATCGGCCTGTAGTTGGAAAGGTCATCTACGTCACCACTTGTGTTTTTCAAGAGTGGCTTGATGTATGCTGATTTGAAGATCTTCGGTACAGTCCCTGTTGATAGTGAAAGATTTAGAAGGTTTCTGTAGTGTTCTGTAGTGTTCTGCTGGCGATCCTTGCGCGACGATTGATTTGTAGATGTCTGGGGACAGGGGTCCATAGGTGATCCCGCTTTCTTGCTTCGTTTTACCAGCATTGCAAATGCCTCTGCTGATATTTCAGGGAAGCTTTGGAGTTTGTGCTTTGGTTCCGTGTCAGGTCCGTTGAGTTGTGTGTTGTGGCTGGTTGGTTGCTTTTGTATGGTTTGTCGGATGTCATTGATTATTTTTTTTAAGTGGTCTGCCAGGTCGTTGCAAAGTTTTTCTGAGGGGGTTGGGGTGTTATCGCAGCCTGATGGGTTTCTCATTTCTTCAATGATGCTGAACATTTCTTTTTGTGTGTTGGTGGCATTGTTGATTCTGTCATCGTAGTGTCTTCTCTTTGCTTTTTGAATTTCCTTCTTGTATGCGCGGATTTGTTTCTGGTACAGTGCTTTTTTCCTTGGGTTGTATTCTTTCCTCCATTCCAATTCCCTCTTTTTGTTTTCCTTTTTCATGTCGTTTAATAGAGGGGTGAACCATTTTGCCATTGCTCTTTTTTTGATGGGGTGAAGGGTTTTTCTGGGGCGATCTTGTCTATTGTATCCACGGTTCATTTGTACAGTATCTCTGCTTTCCCATCTAGGTCCGCTAGCTCCAATTCTGTAGTTAAGGGTTTCGTTAATTCCAGTTGTTCGAATAGGTTGCTTTCTTTGACGTGTTTCCAGTTTCTTTTGGTGGTGGTTGTGAGTTTTGGATGTTGGATGTAGGCTTGGGTAGGCAGAGTGATCACGAATGGGATGATGAGATGGTCGTTCCACAGTATTTGTATCGGCGGTGCCGTGGTGATGAGTTTTTATTTGGCGAAAATTGCGTCTAGGGTGTGTCCTGCCGAGTGCGTT
Organism: Ambystoma mexicanum; assembly: GCF_040938575.1. Classification (NCBI taxonomy): domain Eukaryota; kingdom Metazoa; phylum Chordata; class Amphibia; order Caudata; family Ambystomatidae; genus Ambystoma; species Ambystoma mexicanum. Next base: position 688,478,521 of record NC_090939.1, read on the forward strand.
GCTCCTTTGACTAGTTGTCGTAGTTTCATGGTGCTGAGTTGTTCAATTAGTGAGTTTTGGGAGTTGGTGTGGCTGTCTTCAAACCAGATGTTGAAGTCCCACAGGATGATTATGTGGTCGTGGTTGATGGCTAAGTTGGTGATGGCTTATACGAAGTTATCGACAAATGTTGCATCGTATGTTGGCGGTCTGTATACCAGGATGAATGTGATGTTGGTTTTTGGGCTTGCTGTTAGGTGTATTGCCATGGTTTCGCAGTTGAGGATGTTGAGTGGTTCGTCAGTTTTTATTTTCAGGTGTTCTTTGAATGCTATAGCGATGCCTCCTTCTCTTTTGGTTTTTCTGTTTATTTGTAGGCATTTGAAGTCGATCAGAGGGCAGCTTTGGAGTGTGATTTTGTAGTTGTCGTCCAGCCATGTTTCTGTGATGAACAGGATGTTAATGTCGAGTAGGTCAAAGATTTCTGTTGAGTGTTTTGACATGGATCTTGTGTTTATTAAATTGCAGTGAAGTTTGGAGGTGTTGTTTGGTTTGGTCTTTGTCGAGGTCGTCTTCTTTTCGGTGTTGAGGTTTCCTTCCTGGTCAGTCACTTGTTGGACTGTGGGTTTCGGGGTGTCAGCGTCTTCGAAGAGTTCTTCTAGGTTTTGTCTTGAGTTTTTTGTGTTTTTATCGCGTTCGTCTTCCGGGAGTTGTGGTTGTTGATTGGAAGTTCCTCTTGTTTTGGTGATATAGGGGGTTATTGGGTCAGTTGTCTGTTTGATGTTTTTGTTGGTCGTCCTTCTTCTGCTTGCTTGTGTTAGGTTGTTTGAAGTTGCTGCTTCTAATGTTGGGTTGGATTGCAGTGGTGGCCAGTTGTCTGCAAGGTATGGAGTTAGGTAGAGGGATTTTTCTCTTCTCTCAGAGTTGCCTCGCTTTGTATTCCTGTCTTTCGGGGTCCAGTCTATGGTTGTTCTTCTAAGATGCTGTTCTGGAGTGTTTGTTCTTTCATCTCTTCGACTTTTCCTTGGAATGGGTCATTTGAGCAGCATTGTAAGATTGATAGTTTGTTTAGTCTTTGTTAGGTGACGTCTAGTTGGTCCTGCTTTTTGGTCTGGTTGTCTTGTGGTGTAGTGGCCGTGAGGGGGGTGTCCACTATTAGTTTGGGCTCCGTCTGTAGGTGATATTCCAGCTGGAGTTGGTGGCTCGTTCAGTCGCTGTCTTAGGAGGGGAAGGGGTAGGTAGGGTTATTAAGTCGAGTGTTATCGGTGGGTCTCTTTACTGTCCATCTCCCTGAGCGCAGTTCACTGTGGTGAGCAGGCTGCGTGGGTTGGGGAGGGTATCTGTTGGCTGGAGGGTGGCTTGGATGGGCGCTGTTTGGACTTTCGCCTTGTGATTCTCGCATCACAAGGCTAGTTAGAGTGACCCCCCACCGTAATTCAGTGGTGACTTGAGAGTTAGCTAAATTTGAGAGTGAGCTAGATTTGAAATACCTGTATAGTGGGAGAGAGGCCTACCAATGCAGTTTGGAGAACACACAATGCAATTTGGGCACAGAGGCCCTGCTAAGTTTGAGACACCTGCATAGTGAGAGAGAGGCCTATCAATGCAGTTTGAAGAACACACAATGCAATTTGGGCACAGGGCCCTGCTAAGTTTGAGACACCTGCCTGGTGAGAGAGATGTCTACCAATGCAGTTTAGAGATCAGCCAATGCAATTTGGGCACAGAGGCCCTGCTATCAATGCAATTTGGAGAACACACAATGCAATTTGGGCACAGAGGCCATGCTATCAATGCAATTTGGAGAACACACAATGCAATTTGGTTACAGAGGCCCTGCTAAGTTTGAGACACCTATATAGTGGGAGAGAGGCCTATCAATGCAGTTTGGAGAACACACAATGCAATTTGGGCACAGAGGCCCTGCTAAGTTTGAGACACGTATATAGTGGGAGAGAGGCCTATCAATGCAGTTTGGAGAACACACAATGCAATTTGGGCACAGAGGCCCTGCCAAGTCCGAGGCACCTACACAGTGGGAGAGAGGCCCATCAATGCAGTTTGGAAAACACACAATGCAATTTGGGCACAGGGCCCTGCTATCAATGCAATTTGGAGAACACACAATGCATTTGGGCACAGAGGCCCTGCTAAGTTTGAGACATCTATATAGTGGGAGAGAGGCCTATTAATGCATTTCGGAGAACACACAATACAATTTGGGCATAGAGGCCCCGATGTCAATGCAATTTGGAGAACACACAATTCAATTTGGGCACAGGGCCCTGCTATCAGTGCAATTTGGAGAACACACAATGCATTTGGGCACAGAGGCCCTGCTAGGTTTGAGACACCTATATAGTGGGAGAGAGGCCTATCAATGCAGTTTGGAGAACACACAGTGCAATTTGGGCATAGAGGCCCTGCTGTCAATACAATTTGGAAAACACACAATGCAATTTGGGCACAGAGGTCCTGCTATCAATGCCGTTTGGAGAACACACAATGTAATTTGGGCACAGAGGCCCTGCTGTCAATGCAATTTGGAGAACACACAATGCAATTTGGGCACAGAGGCCCTGCTATCAATGCAATTTGGGGAACACCCAATGCAGTTTGGGCACAGAGGCCCTGCTAAGTTTCAGGCACCTATATAGTGGGAGAGAGGCCTATCACTGCAGTTTGGAGAACACACAATGCAATTTGGGCATAGAGGCCCTGCTGTCAATGCAATTTGGAGAACACACAATGCAATTTGGGCATAGAGGCCCTGCTATCAATGCAATTTGGAGAACACACAGCGCGATTTGGGCACAGAGGCCCTGCTAAGTTTGAGACACCTATATAGTGGGAGAGAGGCCTATCAATGCAGTTTGGAGAACATACAATGCAATTTGGGCATAGAGGCCCTGCTGTCAGTGCAATTTGGAGAACACACAATGCATTTGGGCACAGAGGCCCTGCTAAGTTTGAGACACCTATAGAGTGGGATAGAGGCCTATCAATGCAGTTTGGAGAACACAGAATGCAATTTGGGTATAGAGGCCCTGCTGTCAATGCAATTTGGAGAACACACAATGCAATTTGGGCACAGAGGCCCTGCTATCAATGCAGTTTGGAGAACACACAATGCAATTTGGGCACAGAGGCCCTGCTGTCAATGCAATTTGGAGAACACACAATTCAATTTGGGCACAGAGGCCCTGCTATCAATGCAATTTGGGGAACACCCAATGCAATTTGGGCACAGAGGCCCTGTTATCAATTCAATTTGGGGCGACGGGGGGATCACCATGGTAGACATTGGTTTAGCATAGTGGCCAGGTATCTAGGGTAGAGCTGTACCTCTCCCCAACCCAAGCCACCCTACCTTATTGGTCCTTGTAGTTGCTGGTTAATGGCTGGGCACCGGCTTCCCCTGCGGACACCTGCTGACACTTCCTGGAGCCGCCTCTGTTGGAGCCGCCCTTGGCCTCGGGACCCCTAGCCACAGGGGGCTGCCGGGCAGAGGGCCGCCCTGGGAGGACCAGTGATGAAGTGTGGGTGGACCAATGAGAGCAAGCCTGGGCGGGTCGGGAGGCGGGAGGGAAGGGATACAGGAAGAGGGTGCGTGCTGGGACCGGCCCACAGGGGGACTCAAAAGGCCTTGGGGCTTCCAAGGTTTGAAATTCAAGCCGCTCCTGGAGGGGGCTTGCTACTTACCAATCTCCTCTGGCAATGGACTGCGGGCTTGGGAACCAGGAAGGGGTGCGGGGAGGGGAGGGATGCACGGGCCTACAGACTACTGGGCAAAATTACTCACCGCGCTCCAAGGATCTCCAAAGCTGGGGAAATGGAGGGGGGATTCAGCAGAGGCTGCACACGGATGCTGGCGGCTGTGGCAAGGCCCGAAAATCGGATATTACAGGCCCAGGAGGGTCGCTGTAGTGGGGCTGCTCACCTGCTTCCGGATGCTTCAGTGAAACACACGGTGCGAGCGCTTGGCTGCACCTAACACTGGGTTACCTTCCTCCAATCAGGGATGGTGGGCGGGTTGGGAGGCAGGAGGGGAACACGCCTGGGGAAATGGAGGCTGGTGAGGGGGATTCAGCAGATGCTGCACACAGGTGCTGGGGGCTGTGGCAAGGCCCGAAAATTGGATATTACAGGCCCAGGAGGGTCGCTGTAGTGGGGCTGCTCACCTGCTTCCGGATGCTTCAGTGAAACACACGGTGCGAACGCTTGGCTGCACCTAACGCTGGGTTACTTTCCTCCAATGAGGGATGGTGGGTGGGTTGGGAGGCGGGAGGGGAGCACGCCTGGGGAAATGGAGGCTGGGGAGGGGGATTCAGCAGAGGCTGCACACGGGTGCTGGGGGCTGTGGCAAGGCCCGAAAATCGGATATTACAGGTCCAGGAGGGTCGCTGTAGTGGGGCTGCTCACCTGCTTCCGGATGCTTCAGTGAAACACACGGTGCGAGCGCTTGGCTGCACCTAACGCTGTGTTACTTTCCTCCAATCAGGGATGGTGGGCGGGTTGGGAGGCGGGAGGGGAGCACGCCTGGGGAAATGGAGGCTGGGGAGGGGGATTCAGCAGAGGCTGCACACGAGTGCTGGGGGCTGTAAACCACAGACCCAGTACACCCCATCTTACATGGAGTATTGGAAAGGGTTAACTCTTACCCCTTTTTGTCTGTACCTCTTGGAGCCTTGTTTCGCTCCCTTAACATTAATACTTGGCTGGTGGCAGTGGTATCTACCCTAACCGTTCAACCGCGGTTATTTTACATACCGTGGTAATGTTTTAGGCTATTATATTAGCCTCGAACATAAAACCCGCTTGACCATATATGTTTTATTTTGGTTCCAGCTGGGTTTAGTCGCCAGTTCTTTTTGTTAAAGTCTTTCTTGTGTTTTTCTCTGTGCGTCAAACTGGAGATGACTACTTTGTTCGCTGTCTTTTCGTGGGCTTCTGCACAGAAGCCCTCCTTAAGGCGCCTGATAGTCTAGGTAGGCAGGATGTGAGGGAAGGCTCTTCGGACCCCTGCCATGGGTGCCCTTGGTAACTCAAGTCGCACTCTTGTCTGATTGGCTAAGAGGACTGGCCTTGCCAGGCCAGCCACCCTGCTGTGTGATTGACAGCCAGGCTGTATGAATGGGGATAACTGCATCAAAAGCAGGTCTCTGGGACTGGAAAGACAGAGTCGCCACTGGAACGAAAGAACCAATGAGGAACTGGAAGAAGAGGACCCCTACAATGACTGAACTGCCTGGTGAAGCCCTGCTGCAGGTCTGAATCCCCAAATCCGACGTCAAATAAGATCCTCCAGGAAACTTCTTCCCTTGAGCTGGTGGGACCAACCAGTTGGCCCAAACTACAAGCCAAGACCCCTCCTCTGGTCGAATTCGCTGTACAGAGCTGCAGTGGGCCGGATAGCCAGGAAGGTCGGAGCCTGCTTGGGTTTTAAGGAGCGCACCTTTTATTAGTTGTTTAGCGCTTCTGCTGGTTTCTTCCCTGGGTAGTGCAGGACCCTCCAGTCTTCCTACTTCTGATCAGTCCGACAGTTGCTTCAGGAACCATGAGCCTGCAGGAACTACCAGGAACGTCTGCCTCAGCTACAGCCCCCTCTCAGTTTTAAGGTACTGTGCAAATACGGTTGTGCTTTTCGCTCAGCCGCAGTGAAAGTGTGTGAAATCTTTCTCCAATCCGAGGGCTTGTCCTTCTCTTCTCTTTGAACTAACTTTTCTACCAACCAAGCTCGTCCGGAATCGGTGCGATGAACTTTACCACAAACTACCCTGAACTGGACTGTGTGATCTTGAGCAAAAGACTTTTGACCTATGGACTTTGGCCCTAAGCCTTTTCTAGCTGATCTCCTCACTGTAGTCTCTCTTGTTCAACTGCTCAGAATACTTACTTGTTGGTTTTGCCTGGTTGCTGATAACTTTTTCTTTCCCTCCCTTTTTAAATTGCTGGAGTTCCATTTTGCTCCCACTTCATTTTGTGAGCTTAACTTGTCTGGAATGTAAGGGAAGTCGTGTGGTGTATTTATGATTGTGATTTTGACCTTGCTTAGAATAGTGAAATGTTATACAACTGTTGAGTAAATAAATATATATTCTTTTATTTAGAAACCTTGAGTCAGTGTTTGCCTGAATCATAGTAACTGCTTTCCTTTGTGTAACTATTTGTACTGCTCACTTACTCTTGAGATAAGTCTGGCTGCTCAGCCATCGCTACCACTTTAACTGTGTAGTACAGGCTTGTACTAAAGGTGAAATTGTACTGTCACTTGTAGTCTTAATTGTGTGTAGTGTTCCCAAAGGGTACTGCATATATTTCTGCCTAACAACTGACATGAGTATGACACCAAAAACATTAAATCCACAATCTGTAAATCCCATTCACGTGATGCCGGATACCCTCTCACGCCATGGCTGATGACACACATTAGACTGCCACGGAACATTCATGAGGATGCCTTCCACCGGGCACATATCCGTACACGGGGTACTATAGAGCAGACATTTCGAATACTCAAGGCAAGGTTCCGCTGCCTTAGCAGATCTGTCAGGGCACTTATGTATAGCCCCATCAAGGTTGGCAAAATTGTCATGGCATGTGCAATGTTGCACAATATGTGTATTCAACGCAGCATTGCACTGCCCCCGGACATGGATACTGCAGAGAAGGAGGATGGGGATGATGACGGGATGGCAGTGCGACCACGGCGGGATGCCATGGATGGCCAACATGCACGAGATGCACCGATAGACCATTTCTTTTAACAATCCTCACAAGCACATTCAGCACAATTACTGGGACGTAATTTCAAGCACTTCTATTAAATAATTAATACTCAAGCCGAAAAATATGCACAACCCAGTGTATTATTATTTAGACAATCGAAAAACAGGTGGAACAGCAATACCCACTCAAAACGTACCCTCCGACCTCCCCCTCCCCAAATATCTATCCCAACTATCGACCCCACTCCCAAACGTACCCTCCCACTCCCCAACTGTCTACCCCAGCTATGGACCCCCTCCCACTCCCAAACGTACCCTCCCACTCCCCAACTATATACCCGCTCCCACTCCCAAACGTACCCTCCCACCTACCACTCCCCATGGTTCCACACTACTTTCGGCCAGGCTTGTGGTGGCATGTGTGTCCTTTTGAGAGGAGCCATTGTATATTTACATGCAACATGATCATCGTGCAATATTACATTGTGGGGGCATGCACTGCTGCATGGTGTGTCTAACAAATGCATGTGTTGCGTACACTCAGCTGCAGGCACTGTGCAGACGGCACATGTGACAGAGCTGTGCTGGGACAGCTGACACGTACACCCACGTTGGGCTGTGGGTAATGCCATGCCGGTCTACCCCTGTGCAGGTATTTGGGATGTGTTGCGTGGGCTGTTTGCGGGGTTCGTGCCTGGAGTCGATGTGTGACCTGGTTGCATGGCCAGGATGTGTGTGGGGTTTTCATCAGAGGGCTGGCAGGGTCATGTAAGGGACATGCACTCACCAATTGGTGGGTGTCCATGTGTATGTGCAGGTGAGGGCATACCAGTGTTGTGCTGTGCTGGCAGCAACACAAAAGATGGGTAACCCCTTCGTCGCTGACAGAGGGGAAGCTACAGACAATATTCAAACAGTGGTCATGTCAAGCGGAACAATATAACTTAATACAGGAGGAAAAACCGACAAAAGTGAAAGAAGGGAAACCAAAACATACACAACAGATCAACCCAGAAAAAAACATTATTTAAAAAAACTAAAGTCATTTTATTATCATTTCAAGATTAGATAAAAATGCATATTGAATCTGAATGAGCTCATATTAAATATTAGTATAGTTTTGTAAGAGTAAAGTGCATCACAATTAAAGTGCTTATCGTACCCTTAGAAAAGGACCGTCTGAACGGTCCACACCGCTCGCGCACAGCTGGAGCACCTGGCACCCAGAGTGAGTGAAGGGAATCACTCAGAAGGGGCCCGGCAGTTCCAGGTGCGTCTGCGGGATACTGACTGGAATCTCAGCAATATATAATCAAACTGTGATAATGCACACAAGAGTTGAAAATGGGGTGCCGTTCGTCGACTACTCAAAAGTCAGGACAACAGAATACACAAAAGTCAAACTGACAATAATTGTTAATGGTAGTTTCGATGGTATGGAGCATCTAGCTGTACCGCGGTTGATGCCCATCTTCTTCAGGACCGCGCACTCCCTTAGACGTAATTGCCACTTGATGTTTAGTATATACAATTTGTGAAGCAATTCTAAATCCAGCAATAAATGCTTAAAGGCCAAGACCAATAGTCACACCATTGTCTCAACCAAAAACGGCTGGTCCCAACATCCTGTGGATTAGTCCAGGAATATATTGGCCATGCTGAGGACAGATCACACTAAATGAGTCTAGTTGGAATGACTGGAAAAGTCAAAAATGAGAACCTCCCATCAGTTGAGGAGCAAAAGTGATCCCAATGACTGATTGGCCGTCAGTGTTTTTGAGTTAATTGCCACACACTTGCCCTGGGTTAAGCTACAGATGACATCGAAACTTTAACATGTGCTCTTTTTACCACTTAGTTTGCAATAGCTAAAATGAAGATGTTACCTTTTTGAGAAGCCAAACCTCTGGAATATGCTTTTTTCATTAAGCATTAGAAGACTTTTGCAGCCATTGTAAGTGGTTTGCGGACCCCCTTAGCAGATTTCGGGCATTTAATCTAATTTGAAATGTTAGCTGGGTTCTCTCTCTCTCTCTCTCTCTTCTCTCTCTCTCTCTCTCTCTCTCTCTCTCTCTCTCTCTCTCTCTCTCTCTCTTTTCATGAGAATATCCAACACACTGTTATAATAAATCTCAAATTGTCAGTGCTACAAATGCACTTAGACCTCAAGCATGTCTGCACTTTAATAACCAGTTCCAACATGTGTAACTATATGTACCTCATTTTATGAGAATATTTATCACACGGTTATTGCAAACCTTAAATCGTTGCTGCTATGATTGCACCATGCACTTATATCTGAAGCACTTTAGCAAGCAGGTTAATTATATGCTTGGTCTTAAACATTTGTCTTTAATTCTCGACACTTTGGCCAAATGCAGTGCTATTAGGTTGTTTTAGAACACCTCCTCTCCTTTTTCGGCAATTGCGCATTCTGCATCTGTGGTCTTCCATCCAGCAAATTTGCCAACACTTATCATTGTTCTTTGATCATTACCCCCTTACCTTTTTCAGGGGTTGTCTTAATATACTTTGACATGGGGCTTGCATTTTGGTTTGTTTTGTGCACACACTTACAGTTTGGCTTCACAAGTGTTCATCTATCTGTCTACTCATTGCTGGAAAGTCGGAAGCCTTTTGCTTATACATCAGTTTGATGTACAATGTTACAATGGACAAGGTGGATGTGGCCCGCGTTTTCGGGGAGTCATATCTATATTCATACTAACGGGCACGTTTGGAGTACTGTGCTCATCAAAATGTGTCCGATGTTTTAGAGGCTTTTTACTATTCCATAACTATCTCCCAATATATTGGTGTATTTGAGCACTTTTCTAATTTTAACATATTGATTCACTAAACAGTTGGCTTATACACACGCCTTTGTGACTAGCAGCCAATGTTAAGAAATGGCCCCACATTCTGGCAACAGACTCATCGACAGTGAGAAAGGCCACCTCCATTGGAACCATAGAGTTTCTGCAGCTCCACTTTATTTCTTTAGATATAAGGTGATCAGCACACCCAGTGAGCCATATGTGAGCAAGTAACCAGTAGGTTGCGAAACGCGTAATTTCTTTCACTTTTTATTCCGTCTACTGTGATGCTTCAATAAAACTTGAATTTTTCTAAAATCAAGAAGCAGTTTCGTAGTATTTATTTACCTGCATTACACGGACAGCCATTTTGGAGTGCAAGTCCCCAGCTTTGTTCCTTAGTTTTTTCATGTATATATATATTTTTTTTTTCACTAACAAAAAACATTGTTAAAGGGACGCATATACAGGGAAATTGCAGTAGGCAAACAAGGAGCTGTTTTACCAGAAAGTGTTCATAACATAACTGATTACCTTCATGCACAGAAATGATTGCTGTGTTTTATGCTTTCTTCTTCCCCTATATGTATCATATGATCTAAGTGAACCCTGAGGAAAGTAGTGCAAGGACATATGAGAAGGGTGCCGTACACAAAGATTTTTTTCAATTGTTACTTCCTGACTGGTAGTGAAGAAAAGCACCTGGCCCACTTAATGTCAGTGAACAAAAAAGGGGTAGCCACACATGTGATGTCATCAGTGATGTCATCAATGAGATTTGTGATGGTATGTTTGATGTCATAGGTGTTAGTCCTTGTAGTGCACAATGGTGGCGCGAGTTATGGTTGCTTAGCTTACCATAACTGGCGAATTTCGTTATTTTTTCAGTTTTAGCTGTAACCATAACAACGTTATAACAACATTTTTGCTAGTGCAACTTAACCATAACGTCCCTTTAACAATGTTTTTGTTAGTGAATTTCATAGGTTTTTAGTAGGGCACTGTAACCAGAATGTTGCTTTAGCATAGTGTTTTCTGTAAAGATGATAGCTGTTTGGTACTGCAATGGAACCATAATGTCCCGTTAACAATGGTTTGTTAATGATTACTTGACTGCCCTCACGATAATAGTGTGGAAAGGCCAAATTGTGTGGTGTATGTATCCATTTGCGCTACCCTTTCCTTTTTTTAATAGTGTTGTTGTATTTTAGCAATTATAGATGTACATGGTAAATTTTGGTGAGTGTTTCAGTAGTTTCTCTTTTTGTGTTAACATTGCATGGTGAATCTGGGCCGCACAGTACTGGCCGAGATGACTACAGATGAGCAATAAGGCCGTTTCCTAGGGAGACTGCATCTGGTCGGCGTATGTGCAATCACACTGCAAGTATCCGTAGGTCTCCACTAGTGTCCGCATGTCTGCATCTTCTAATGCACTTTTAAGTAGTAATGGAAGCGCAAGTATATCCATTCCACACCTATACCCATGCATAGGTCATCCACTGTACGCTGGTAACACTTGTGTCTAATGTTCACCATTTATATGTATTTTTTTGCTTTTTTCTGATGGGATCTGGCCCCATCCCTTCCTTTTTTGTTCATACTCTGGGAAAATCATTCTTTATTTTGACTCTCATTCTTTGGTTTGTATGTATTATGTTCTTATGATGCCATGTGATTTTTGTTCCATATCATTACCAGTTTTGCCTTGAAAAGGACCCGTTGTTCAGGGTCAAAACACGTGTCGGCAGTTCTGTTTCATATTTGATCATAAACTTTTTCACAAAGCCCCTAGGCTGATGATTTTATTGTACAGCATGATTTGCCTCACTGTTCTCTAGTATCAACATTGATCTGGTTTATCTTTGTACCCATTAACTTTTGTTTGGGCTGCGCAACGAGGTAGAGGTGACACTCTTGGTTTTGTCATATATAGATCATGTCAGGATAGATGGGCCATAAATGTGCCTCATCGATCCTACTATTTCACACGTGTGAAAAAGAGTCCAAGAGATACAGTCAGCCAGCAACACCTCCATATGGCCTACACAAATCATAGCCCATCATACATTTTGTTGTAAGATAAATTCAGCCCAAATTGGCAAGAGGATTCAATGAGTATGAATTCTTAAAACCTTAAAGGTAATTAGTCACCTGCATACAGCCCCTGTGGGTAAATGGACTTAATTATACAGTGACAAACACGTTTTCTTTGGACGAGAATCTCATCAAAGAATTTGTCATTTAGGAATACATTTAACTCAGGATCAACGTTATGTACTTTTGGGTATACAGTATCAATCAAAATGTGTAATCAACTTAGACTCATGTTGACGTAACTTCAGGATACGATTTTCTTTTCTCGCATGTTCTTGTACATGTAGTAATCCAATAAACTTTAACAATTCTGGATTGCTTTCATGTTTTTAAGCAAAGTGTACAGCCAATGGGTAATTGGTGTCCACATTTGTCATTGCAGGATAATGTTGTAACATTCTTAATTTAAGAAAAAAACTAACAAAACAAAAAACTAGGGTGTTAACGTTAGTTAAAGATCAGTTAAGGTGAGAAACGTAATGCAAAAAAAACCCAGGTACACCCACGTACATGGGGCGGGTGCTGTCAGTGAGCAAGCCAGAGCGCTAGTTGCAGGAGACTCGATGTGTGCCAGCTAGACCTAATTTGTCATAGGTTGTGGCTGTATACTAATGGCGGAGGTGTTGAGGTATGTCTGGGGGTTTCAGTTCCATAATTTATGTGAGCAGCTAGACCGAATTTGACATAGCCGTAGCTGCATTCTATAGTGCATGGATGGAGAGCCACGCCTGTGGCAGGTGTCCGCAGATGCGGTGCTTTTATACATACCTTAAACTCAGACGTAGTTTATCTTCGATGTCGCTTTGTAAGATTTCTTCTGGCACTGTGGTCCGGTTACCCCTTAGTCTACCACGGTGATAGGCTGGCACTACCATTGGGAAGAACCTGCTAGTGGGATTCTCACTACTTTTGTTGCTGAATGGGGACAAGGAATAGGGTGAGACCTAATTTTCGTCATAGGGGCTGGAGCATTTTGAACAGAGGCAATATGTGAAATTATCCAATCCAAACAAGCAGCATTTCTATCCATCCTCAGAAATATTTCAGGCCATGAGCATACAACCCTTGGTCCAGGTGTATGACAAGTATTTCAAGCAAAGATGCAGATCTCAAGCCTAGAGATCATATTGCAGGAGTGGTGCAATTCTTACTGTTACCAAACAAAATTTCAGGAATCTGTCTGTAGGCCCATCCCAGGGACCAGATTCTTACGAGGCTGTGAACACAAACAACAAAAAGTTGTGCCTGAATTCCCCTTCTTAAATACTATCCCAAGCAATCAATTGACATCCAAAGAATAACGTAAAAGGAGAAATGTTATTGTTTTTCTAGTTAGCCAAACAAGCAGAATGATAGACGTGGATAAGGCCCTCTCTGCATGCCTTAACAGCCACTTCACATCCCACAAGCGGAGAGGGCAGAAGCCCTCCCCCCCCCCCTACTGCGACCAGACAAGCCTGCCCTAACCACGTGCTGCAGGAGCAGCTGAGACCGTCAACACAGCACATCGACATAGGCGCTGACTTCAGCAATGGTGAGCACCATCTTACGGAGAAGTCTGACTCACCACGTTTGCTTTACAAGAAGTCTGACTCACCATGTTTGCTTTAGAAGCCTTCCTGAATGCAAGTGCTTTATTAGAATTCGGTTTGTGAGCCCCGAAGCCGCCTGATGTCAAAACGGCCTGCCCGCACTCAGCTCTCAGGTCACACCGAGGCTGTTTAGGCGTTGCCTAGATATGCATCTCTTTTTGTAATCTAAACACCGCTGCCGGCAGGCGAAGCCGGCCCTGTGGGAAAGGCTGTGGCTAAGGCCCTGTCTGTGCTCTGACCACGCTTTGGAGGTGCTCCAAACACTTGTGAACCTACATATACGTACCGTTCTCTGTCGTTATTGCCACCTGCAAGGTAGCACGCACCCGCCACCATCAGTCGCATCACAGCCAAAGGTGAGCTGTTATTATAACAATCCTTAGTGAGCAAGTTGACTTGCCCACTACCCCCCTTCACGGACACTTCGTGCCATTCTATCCTGCAAGACACTGCCGCCCGGCACACGCAGCGACTTTGCTGCCTCCCCTGAACACATCAATCCAAGTATAATGCGGTTACCCCTACTTTAATCATTTGATTTAGGCTCTATCTTCCGATCATCATGTACCACGGTACGCTGACTACCGTGCTGTAGCCTTATTCTTCGCGCTCTTTCTTTGAATTGCCATGTGCCATCCACGTATTGTTGCCTGGTGCTTGCTCCAGCCTCGCATTATATTACATTTTTTATTCCTTTGTATTCACTTAATGACGCTATGTGTTAGCCCTACTTATTGCATACCATTGCATTGACATTTAGCCTAGCTCCTGCATTGCCATTTTCTTCAGCCTTTGAGCAACGCCAGACACCTGCTCAAGCCCTGTATTACATCACACGTCCGCAGAGTGCACTCCGGTATTTTACTGAGTCGTGCCTCAGTCTAGCCTGGTATTGCGAATTGATTATATGTGACTCCTAGCCTAGCATTACAAATTGATTACATGCTGCGCCCAGCCTAGCACTGCAGAATGATTAAATGTTGCTCCCGGCCTAGCATTACAAATTGATTATATGTGACTCCTAACCTAGCTTTGCAAATTGATTATATATGACTCCTAGCTTAGCATTACACATTGATAATATGTGACTCTTAGCCTAGCATCACAAATTGATTACATGTTGCTCCAAGTATAGTACTACAAATTGGTTGAATATTGCTCATAGCCTTGCACCGCCAAACCGACTGCCTGACACACTTAGCCCTGATCTAAATGTGATTTCATACCGCCCGATTCATACACCAACCCAACACTCTGCCCACTAGTGTTAGCTCATGGCACAGTAGAGACATGCTAGGGCTAAATCTAAAACAAGCTCTATCTGCTCTTCTCAGCCTTACCTTAGCTACGGCCAAAGTACCACCCAAGCCCAACACCACTTGGCTGCCCATATCTCTCCCGCAACACTGCCCCCGACAAGCTGCAAGTCTCCCTCACCGAACACCATGATGAATATAATCGCCCACCCTGGTCATAACGTACGTACTAGCTCACCTATACTCAAGTACAACAATAACAATATTGAAACCTCGGTCCCGGCCATTGTTCAGAGAAACAACAGGCTCAGAGATAGAACAAAAAATTACCAACTGAACCAAAACTGCAAGTTAGCCTCCTATCCAGTGGACAACCCAAACCATACCTGCAACACTATCATTAATCCAGCCAACAAATCTTGAATACCCACCTGAATCTGACTAGAAAAAACATTCCTCCTAGGCACATGCCTAAACTTGTTAGGTTATGTTATTGAAATGTGTAGAGTGCACGCCCACCCATAGGTATCATGGCGCTAGGAGAGAGGTGGAGAAGAAAATGGAGCCAGCAGGGAGCCAGGAACTTGTTTAAAACAGTAACGTTTTCAGGTTGCGCCGGAAAGTAAGATGGTCGATAGTCTTGCGCACGGATAGAGGCAGATTGTTCCATTCCTTAGCCGTCGCTACCGAGAACGCACGCCCGCCTTTGCAAATAAGCCTAAAACGGGGTACCAACAGTCGACAAGTCTCTTGAGAACGGAGGGCACGGGTGGGTTGATAGCAAGTAAATTTGGCCTGCAAATATTCGGCTCCAACACCATAGAAGGCCATGTGCACCATGCACATTGAGTTGAACACAATTCGCTGGGCAACTGGCAACCAGTGCAGCTGGTGCAACAAAGGGGTCATGTGGACACCAAAAGGGGGATGAAGAATGGATCTCGCTGCAGCGTTCTGCAAGAGCTGAAGCCTTCCTATCAGGTGGGCGGGTTGTGCCAGATAGAGCAAATTGCAATAATCCAGCACACTCAGCACCAGAGCCGTGACTACGGGAGCCTGGTTGATGGCCTGGATGAAAGGAAGAACCTTACGTAGGATCCTAAGCTTAAAATGGCCGGATTTGCATACAGCGCTGACTTGTTCGTCCATAGTCAGTGTGGCTGAGATCCGCACGCCAAGGTTGCGTACTGATATCATACCGGTAACGGAAGGGGACGGAGGGAGGGAGGCCAAAACGCCGAAGTCCAGAAAGATTGCGGATTGGAGGTGCCTACAACGAGAACCTCGGTTTTACTACCATTAAGTTTCAACCAGTGTTGTGACATCCATATGCCTAATTCCTCCAGACAACACTTAAGGCGAGATGCCGTTTCGGTTTTAGTTAGGTCAAGACGGACTAGAATCTTGGTATCATCCGCGTAGGAATAGAAGCAAAACCCATGAGAGGCGATGAGGAACAAGAGATATTGTGTATAGATATTAAATAGGATATGGGATACAGCAGATCCCTGAGGGACGCCACATGATAGATGAACTGGGACAGAGCGGAAAGGGGGGAGAGACACCGATTGTGAGCGTTCTGCCAGGAACGCAGTAAGCCATTTTAGCACTTGGCCATCAATCCCAGCCTCGGAGAGCCGGGAGATGAGAAGGGCATGGTCGACGGTGTCTAAGGCAGCCGAGAGACCTAATAACAGGACTGCCCCGACACCGCCGACCTGGTCAGCCAAGCACAGCAGGTCGTCCATGACTGAGTTGAGTACTGACTCAGTGCCTCTGTGTTAGGCAGACACCTGTGCAGTTCCCTTAGGGACCACTGCAAAAGGCTTAAGACTACAGGTGTTGGCAGTAAACCCAATTGGTAGCAGTCTGTACCACCCAGATTTACCTGGTAGCTGTGGCTCAGCAGCCAGACTTCTCTCAAGTAGAGTTAGACAGTATATAGAGTATACAAGATAGGTACCAAAATACAGTAGCACAAGCAAACACTGATCAGAGCTTTGGTATCAAAGTATATAATTATTTATTTAAAGACACACTTAGAAACACCCTAGCCCTATGATTGTAAGCAAGTTCAAAACACAGTCACTATTAATATATATATATTTCTGAGGCTTGTGGAATCTGCTTAGATCACATGCTGTGCATAGGCCGACATCTAGTGGAAGCTGCGGAGTATTACAGTTTGTTTTTCGAAAGTCGAAAATGGGCGTCAACACAGGCGTGCCAGTAATACTATCCCTAGTGTGACGTCCACTGTACCCAAGATCCCTCACGCGTGTAGGATCCTCAGATTGTTTTTTTCCGCCATACTGGTCGGAAGCATCTTGCGGAGTTCCCTGGCCTTAGCCATACTTTTGCTGTTATTATAATTATAATTCTTATTCATTCCCTTCCCCACCCCAACGTCGACCCTCGACCTCGACGACGGCTGGAGAAGTCATCGACCGTCGACTGCTGCACGACGGATCTGGGCCTCGGAAGGCCGCTGGCCTCGGCCCG
The DNA here is from genome assembly GCF_040938575.1 of Ambystoma mexicanum. Lineage (NCBI taxonomy): Eukaryota > Metazoa > Chordata > Amphibia > Caudata > Ambystomatidae > Ambystoma > Ambystoma mexicanum. The sequence goes on from NC_090939.1 coordinate 688,495,491, forward strand.
GGCCTAGTAGGCCGCTGGCCTCGGCCCTTACAAGTAGGGAGAGTGGGGGGTGGTACATACTCTTCACTCTTGATATATAGTTACATTTTATATATTCCTACACTTAGCAGCCCGCTGCCTTAAGGTGCGTATGGAGGGTACCCCTTTTCAATTCTGCCCCAAGTGCAATCGCAAATACCCTTGGGTCGACAGGCACGCCACGTGCAATCTCTGCTTGCCGAGGGATCACCCCGAAGCGAACTGCAGAGCGTGTAGTAGGTTTAAACCTAAGACACTTAAGGACCGTTCGACAAAGCGTTGGGCCCACCACGCCAGGCAGGAGGCCATGGCAGCGGAGGGCGCCTTCAGCGATGGCAGCGACGCCGTACTTTCGGACGGCGAGGGCATTATGGCGTCGAAAGACAGCCGGCGAGCGCAGGTCCCCGACCTCGGAAGGTCGTCCGGCAGGGCGGCTATGGGGAAGACCCCCGGCGACGCAAGCGCTACACACCTAACACACACTAAACACACTAAGACCAACCGGACCTCGACGACGTCGACTTCCCGGAAAGAGGCACAAAAAGAACGGTCCGACTCGGTGTCCTCTGGGCGCTCTCGATCGAGATCACCTCACGACGCAAGGCAATCATCCACTCTTGCCAAGAGTGCCTCGCTACACACATTAACGGAAGTTCGATCGTCGGGAGACGAAGACGACTTCCACCCCCAGGCCGCGCTCCAAGATACCGAGACCGCGGTTAACACCAGTGAGGCCCCACGCCCGAAGCACACAGATACCTCTCCAGACCCTCGGCGCCAGGCGTCGAAAGTCTCTGGGGCCTCCAAGGGACAGGGAAAACATTTTTCCACGCACGGGGAGGGGGGGAAACAGCGGAAAGCACAGCCTTCCACTCCTGTAAAGCCATCCTCTCACCCTAGGCAGACAAGCAAACACAAGTCTACCCTTGAAAAGTCCCATAAATCATCACCTACTAAAGTAATACCCTGTTCCAGGGAATGGTCCAGTGAAGACATAGACAGGGTTATGTCTAAGATGTCTTCCTTGGCTGATTTTTATGATAAGAACCCAGAACATTTTCTTTCATATAACCCTCAAGGGGCCACACCCTCAGGCTCCTCCGATCCTATCCCGCTAAGTAAAAAGCCCCGGTTCGAAAGACCTGAACCCTTCGAGGTTCAGCCTTACTCCACTCCATATTCTACTCCACTCCCCAGTTACCAGGGACAAGTTTTCTCTGAAGAGGACCAGGAGTTTAAAATTATGGAAGAACAAACCGGGACAGATTACTATGCAGAGGATGAGGACCTGGAGGAGGGAGAAGATGAGCAGGAAATTTACAGAGTAGATTCCCCAGTACAAAGCGAAGCCCCAGTTACCGACTCTCCAGTTGATAACCAGCCCCTCCTTAACGAGGTTCTCGCTCGAGCAGCGGAACATTTCCACATCGACACCCACGGTGTACAGGAGGAAAGGGACTTCGCGGAGGAGTTTGTAGGAGAGAGGAGACCGGTCGCTCAGACCATCCCTATCCTCAAATCCATCCAACGAAGAATAGATCCTTCCCTGGTGAATCCTAACCTCACCAGAGCTGTCAACCCCAGAATTGAAAAGATTTTCCGGGCAGCCCAGTCTGACCCTCTGTATATAAGGGGACATCTTAAACCAGATTCCCTAGTGGTTACCAACACTAGAAAAAGGGCTGGCACGCCCTTATCTTCATCAGAAGCTCCTCCCGACAAGGAGAGCAAAAAACTTTACGGGTTTGGCAGGAAGGTAGCCTCAACGTCCGCCTACCAAGCAAGGATTGCGAATTCCACCACCCTGTTGGCTAGTTACAACTGCCATCAATGGGAAGAAGTCGCGGCGCTCATTGCCTCTGCTCCAGAACCGTTAAAGGGCCAGCTGGCTCGGATCTCGGCAGAGGGGAGAGTCGTGTCTGGTTGCATTTTAAAAGCAACTTTCGACGCCGCTGACAACGCAGGGAGATTGATAGCAGAAGGTACTGTTATCAAGAGACATGCGTGGTTACGGCAGTCGGGATTCAAGACAGAAACCCAGGCTTCTTTAATAGACAAGCCAGTGGAACCCGACCTATTGTTTGGGAAAGCGGTCGAAGACGCACTTAAAAATGCCAAAGATGAATATGAGACTCTCAAATCCCTTGGCCAGCTTACCAACAAACCCCCTAACCAGAGGGGGAACAGTAATTTTCGTCGCCCACGCGGCCAAAATTCACAAAGAGGCAACTATGCCCAGGGACAGGGTACACAATGGACTAACAACCAGCAGTCTACCCAGAGTTACGGCAGGGGTAACAAGAGAGGTCGTGGAAGAGGCAGAGGCAGCCCCAACAAGGGAGGTGGCACGCCTCCACCAAAACAGTGACGCTCAGTTCAGGGTTCCATGTCACGCAACCCCAGTAGGGGGACGCATTTCCACCTTCACCCAGGCTTGGGAAGGGATCACCTCAGACAGATGGGTGCTGTCAACAGTATCCGCAGGATATTGTATAGAACTACTGCAGCGTCCCCAGAACCATCCTCCACGACAAAGAGTGCACTCCCTAGAGCATCAAAGGATCCTTCTCGAGGAGATCGCCATTCTGCTAGAAAAGGACGCGATAGAACTCGTCCCAGGACACCAGGTAAACAAGGGTTTCGAAGGGATTGTGTCCTCCGACGTATTCCTTATCTTAGATAGAAATCCTTCAGCTTTGCTGGCCTCGGAAAATTTTTTCGCCAGAGGGCGCTGCGCGTCGATGATCGCCGAGTCGATGACCCTCGACGGCCTCCGTGCCGACGTCGACGTCATCCTGCCTATAAAGGCCGCGCGCAGCGTCCGTTGCTCAGTTCCGTTTTTCCGCGCTTCGTTGTGCCTCGGAACACCGTTGCTCAGTTCTCGTCAAGATAACGTATATAATAACTACTATTTACCTCGATATCGATGGCATCCTCCTCCGACCCGACGACCCCTCGGTCCGGTTTCAAAAAGTGCCGAGACTGCGGGAAGAAAATGTCGTTGACGGACCCTCACAGGGTCTGTTTGTGGTGTCTGGGAATCACGCACCAGAGTTCGGAGTGTGAGGAATGCCTTTCCATGACGGCGAAAGCCTTGAAGGAGCGTAGGGGGAAGCTCGAGAGAGGTAGGTCAACTTTAACTTCCTCGAAAGCTTCTTCGGTAGAGTCGAGACGTTCGTCTCCTCACCATAAAAAACACTCTCGATCTAGATCACGAAGTGGCTCCCACCACTCGTCGACATCGAGACACTCGAAGAAGAGACGTAGGAGATCCCCTTCGTCATCTTCGTCGAGTTCTCCTGAGAGAGTTCATTGCCCCACAAAACGCAGCTCGCAAGCTGAGTGGGAGGAATTCAGGAAAAAGATGCTAAGCGTCTTCGAGAAAGCGGCCTCGTCCCCCTCGAAGACAGCTGAGGGTGATACCCCGGGTAAAAAACCCAAAAAATCTAAACGCCGCGAGTCGCAGTACCCGGCGGAAAAGTCAACCCGAAAGCGCCTCGAGCCATCGGGAGATAAAGCATCATCGACGCCATCGTCGAAAACTCCTTCGAAACAGAGGTCGGCGCCATCGACGCCGTTGTCGAAGGATTCATCGGCGCATCAGTCGATCGAGTCGACGCCGACGTCGACGCCGATATCGACGCCGGTGAAGGAAAGAACCACGGCTACTCCACAGCCAACGGTTAGACAAAAGACCTCCGACTCGACGCCGAGAACGTCGACGTCGTTCTCGAGCAAGACTCCGATCCTTTCGAGTTCTTCGAGGCCTAGTACACATTTCTCGACGCTTTTCACGGCGCCTTCGAGTACTTTCACGTCGGTGTCGACGACATCGACGTTTTCAAGGCCTGTGATGATGGCTCCTTCTGCATTGGAAATGGGGTTTATACCATTCCAAAAACCAATGTATCCCCCTTTAACCTCGATTTTTGAGGAAAGGGAGGATTCAGACCAAGATATTGATTTACAGAGGACCACATCACCAGAGCCAGAGACTTTCGCCTCTGAGGAAGGAAGATTAAAAAATCTTCAGGATGCACTTCAGGAAGCTAGTGGCTTGGACACTTCTCCTGAAGCAGAATTTATCAAACCAGACCCAGGAGAACATGCGGAGACTCCATATAGAGCTCTGATGTCTAGAATCATAGAATTTATGGGTTGGTCTGCACCTTCTCCTGCCTTTCAGCAGGATGACCTCACTGACATACTGGACAAGGGCCCACAGGAGGATCCTGTGGTTCCATTTCACTCTGCTCTACAGAGAAGGATTTTGACAAACTGGGAAACGCCAGAAATTATCCCGGCAGTAAATAAAAAACTGTCAACAAAATACAGGGTGGCTAGTTCTGACCCTGAATATTTGTCAAAACACCCTACTCCTGAGAGCTTGGTTGTACAGGCTGCAACCTCATCAGGCAGCACATCTGCATACCCCACTGCTCCGCAGGATAGGGATGACAAAAAATATGATGCCATGGCTAAGAAGGTTTTTTCTGCCTGTAGCATGGCGTTAAAGTCTATTAACGCGACCTGTACGCTCGCTAGGTTCAGCCACACCCTTTGGGAGTGCGCTTCATCAGCGGCTGACTGCCTCCAAGAAGGAGAGGAAAGGGACGCATTTTTAAACATCATCAGGGATGGTAAAGATGCGATGTGCGAGACCCTACAAACTGGCCTAGATTCTGCTGACAGTATCAGCAGGGCCATGGCGGCAAGTACCACAATCCGCAGGCATGCGTGGTTGAGGAAGTCTGGTTTTGCCTCTGACGTGCAGACCAGGCTTTTGAATATGCCCTTTGACGGTTCTACCCTCTTTGGAAAGAAGGCGGATGACAGTTTGGAGAAACTGCAAACGTCCAAGGCAGCAGCCAAGTCATTGGGAGCTGCTATCCGTCAGAATACCTTTCGTCCTTCGGGATCATCGTGGAGAGGACGGTCCTTTCGTTACTATTCCTCATATGGAAGGGGCAGGGGACGACCGGCTCAAAGAGGCCAAGGAAGATTTACCCGTGGTGGACGGGGTAGGGGAAAGAAAGCCGCACCCGCAGGAGCAGGAGCCACTTTACCTTCGGCAACTGCATCAGCCGCTTCAAAACCACTCTGAGGTCTCCCCTCACAGAACACCAGTAGGGGGCAGGTTAACTCACCATCTGACGGAATGGCAGGCTATTACGTCAGATGCTTGGGCTCTGGAGACAGTAGCCCAAGGTTACTGCCTGCCCTTCCTACATATCCCTCAGAGTCATCCACCGGGGAACAACCCTTTGAAGCTTCCAGATCCGCTCCTCTTGCAGGAGGTTTTAGACCTGCTAGAGAAAGGTGCCATAGAACTGGTACCTGTAGCGGAAAGGAACAAGGGTTGGTACTCCCCCTACTTCATAATACCGAAGAAGGACGGAGGACTGAGACCCATCTTAGACTTACGGGAATTGAACAAATTCCTCCGAAAGGACAAGTTCAAGATGGTGACTCTCTCTCAGATCCTTCAGGCCCTCCAGCTTCAGGACTGGTTGGTATCTCTAGACCTCCAGGACGCTTATTTCCATGTGCCGATCCATCCCAGGCACAGGAGATACCTGAGGTTCGCAATTGGCAGCTCTCATTATCAATTTCGAGTTCTGCCATTTGGGCTAACCTCCGCCCCGAGGGTCTTTACCAAGCTAATGTCGGTTGTGGCTGCAAGTCTAAGGAGGGAAGGGATTCATGTCTACCCTTACCTAGACGATTGGTTGATCAGAGCTGTATCTTCGGAACAGGCTCAGAGACAACTAGATTATGTTTGCCACTTCCTTCACAAGCTGGGCTTCTCCCTCAATTTAAAGAAGTCACAGATGATACCATCACAGAGACTCCAATTCATTGGAGCAGTCCTGGACACTTCCCTGGGAAAAGCCTTGCCACCAGAGGTGAGGGCTCAAGATATTCTGCAGATGGTCATCAGATTTCAGAATGCCCAATATCTCCCAGCCTACGACTTTCTGAGGTTGCTAGGCCTCATGGCATCCTGCATATTCCTCGTGCCGGAGGCTCGCCTGAGAATGAGATCCCTCCAGTGGGCACTGAGAACTCAGTGGTCACAGTTCTCAGGAAGGATGACAGATCTCCTTCGGATCCCGGTCAAAGTAGCCCGAGACCTTCAGTGGTGGGCCTGTCGGGAGAACATCCTGAAAGGAGAAATGTTTTGGCAACCATGGCCGGAGATAACAGTAGTCACGGATGCCTCACTCACGGGGTGGGGAGCTCACGCCAACGACTTGACCATCAGCGGTCGTTGGTCTCCATCGGAGTCCAGACTACATATCAACCTGTTGGAGCTGAGAGCCATCAGACTAGCGCTGAAGGCTTTTCTGCCGTCTGTACGGGGAAGAAACGTCCTAATAATGACGGACAATACAGTGGCCATGCACTACCTCAACAAAAGAGGAGGCGTAGGCTCACTACCACTGTGCAGAGAGGCGATGCAGCTCTGGTTTTGGGCAATTCAGGAAGGAATCTCTCTATCGGCAATTCACCTAGCCGGAGAGAAGAACTTGACAGCGGACGCTCTGAGCAGGCAGAGCACAGTCTCTCACGAGTGGGAGATAGCTCAGGAAGTCCTTCAAGAGATCTTCGCCCTTTGGGGAACCCCTCAAGTGGATCTGTTCGCCACCAGTATCAACAGGAAGTGCGACAGATTTTGCTCAAGGGAATTTCCCCCGAGAGGAGCTCTAGGAGATGCGTTCGTAGTGGACTGGGAGTTCCCACTTCTGTACGCGTTCCCTCCGGTCCCTGTCATTCCTCAAATGATCAGGAGGTTGAGAAGGTTTCGGAAGACCATGATCCTAATTGCCCCGGATTGGGCCAGGAGAACGTGGTACCCGGACCTTCTAGACATGTCCATCTGCCCTCCAATTCGACTGCCATACAGAGAGGATCTTCTCTCGCAGAAGGAAGGTCAGGTTCTCCATCCAGCCATCAAGACCCTCAACCTTCACGCTTGGTGTCTGAAAGGTTGAGGTACAAGGATTGGGACCTTCCGGATGATGTTATGGAGGTGTTGCTTTCGGCCAGAAGGCCGGCAACTAAAACTCTATACCGCTGCCGTTGGAACAAATTTTGCAGCTGGTGCAGAGAAAAGAATATTGAACCCTTTTCTTGTGGTACACCTATGGTGTTGTCATTCTTACTTTACCTGGCTAATTCAGGCCTACAGGTTGGCACAATTAAGGGCTATCTCGCAGCGCTATCAATCTTTAAGCGCACTGCAGAGGAGCCTTCATACTTCAAAATTCCATTGGTAATACAATACCTAAAAGGATTAACTAATGTTTATCCCCCGAAACCTTTTCAAGTTCCCTTATGGGATTTAAACCTAATTTTAAACTTCCTAAAGGGTGCCCCTTTTGAACCACTACACTCTTGTTCATTGAAGCTTCTCACCCTCAAAACTGTTTTGCTAATAGCATTGACATCTGCTAGAAGGGTTAGCGAGTTGCAAGCCTTATCGTGTAAACCTCCACATACAATCTTTTACAAGGACAAAGTTGTTCTTCAGGTGAAGCCTAACTTCCTCCCGAAGGTAGTCTCGGAGTTTCACATCACTCAGAAGATTATATTACCTTCTTTCTACCCTCCTCCTCATCCGGGGAAGGAGGAAGAGAGACTGCACAGGCTGGACCCTAAGCGAGCCTTGAGCTTCTATATCAGCAGATTGGCTAAGATCAGACAAGCAGACCAACTCTTTGTAGGTTATGCAGGACATAAGTTGGGCCTTCCAATAACAAAACAAACCATCTCCAGATGGATTATTTTAGCCATTCTGGAGTGCTACAAATTGGCAGGAAAGGAGCCTCCTCAAAATCTAAGGGCTCATTCTACCAGGGGTATCGCAACATCCTCAGCCCTTCAAAGAGGGGTGCCAATTCGAGATATATGTGCGGCTGCCACATGGTCGTCCGCACATACATTTACCAAATTCTATAGCCTGGATTCCTCCTCTAGTCAAGAAACTAGATTCGGCAAGGCTGTGTTACACTCTGTCCATTCTGGAAGGGTAACATAACTTTTATTACTCCCGCCTCCAGTCACAATACCACTGCTATGGGAGTCTATCTAAGATAAGGAATACGTCGGAGGACACAATCCCTTCGAAGAACTAGTTACTCTTACCTTGTAACGTTCTTTCGATGGGATGTTCCTCCGACGTATTCCTTATCGACCCTCCCATCCATCCCCGCAGTATGACTTCCTGTGGGTTTGCAGCCTATGCTCCTTCAAGGTGATTAGTCTAATCCAAAAACATTACTGGGGACTACAAAACGGAACTGAGCAACGGACGCTGCGCGCGGCCTTTATAGGCAGGATGACGTCGACGTCGGCACGGAGGCCGTCGAGGGTCATCGACTCGGCGATCATCGACGCGCAGCGCCCTCTGGCGAAAAAATTTTCCGAGGCCAGCAAAGCTGAAGGATTTCTATCTAAGATAAGGAATACGTCGGAGGAACATCCCATCGAAAGAACGTTACAAGGTAAGAGTAACTAGTTCATCTATTCAACTTACTTCCTTGTGCCAAAGAAAGATTTGACAATGCGCCCAGTATTGGACTTACGGCCTGCCAACAAGTATGTCAAGCCCCAAAAATTCCGTATGACCACGCTACAAGAGGTAATCCCCCTCCTAAAAAAGGGGATTACATGGCAACCTTGGATATGAAAGATGCTTATTTTCATATTTCCATGCTCCCAGCGCACAGAAAGTACTTGAGCTTCAAGGTGGACAGTCGCCACTACCAATTCAAGGTACTGCCCTTCGGGATAGCTTCAGCACCAAGGGTATTCACCAAGGTACTGGCGGTGGCGGCTGCACACCTACGCAGGGAGGCAATCCCGGTGTACCCTTATCTGGACGACTGGCTCATAACGGGGGAAACCCCAGGAATTTGCAGGTCAGACATTCAGAGGACTATCGACCTCCTCCACGAATTAGGCTTCTCTATCAACGAGAAAAAGTCAAGTCTGGTGCCAAGCACCTCAAAACAGTTTCTAGGAGCTATCCTAGATACTCAGAAAGGATTGACCTTCCCTTCGGAAGAGAGAATTCGGAATATACTTCTGCAAATTCCGCATTATCAGTCAGGTCAACAGATAACAGTACGCAAAGCTATGCGGTTACTGGGCATGATGGCGTCATGCATTTACCTGGTCCCCCACGCGCGTCTGCGCATGCGTCCCATGCAGGAATGGTTGGCGAAACAGTGGTCTCAGGCAAGTGGTCAGTGAGACGATCTAGTGGTCGTTTCGCCAACACTCGTACAGAGCCTACACTGGTGGACAAGAGAGAATCTCGCAAAGGGGAAACCCTTTTACGATCCCGAAGTACAAGCCGTGGTGACTACAGATGCATGCCTGACTGGGTGGGGAGCTCACCATCTCCACCACACAGCTCAGGGTCTCTGGTCTCACTCAGTAGCCAATAACCACATCAATCTGCTAGAGCTTCTGGCAGTATTCCGAGCGCTAAAGGCGTTCGAGCCCCATCTACTGAACTTGTCGGTGCAGATCAGGACGGACAGCACGACAGCCATGTTCTATCTGAACAAGCAAGGGGGGACTCGTTCGCCAAATCTGTCCAAGCTTGCCCAGAAAATATGGATATGGGCACTCAGACGGAACATCTTCCTGTCATCGCAACATGTTCCAGGGGAGCTCAATTCCCTAGCGGATGCTCTAAGCAGAGACTACCTCCCAGAAGAACACGAATGGGTCCTTCACAGAGACGTAGTAGAAGATCTCTTCTCTCAGTGGGGTTTCCCCACTATAGACCTATTCGCCACAAGCGAAAACAAACAATGCCCAGGATTTGCATCCAGGTTCCCCCAGCCGGACTCCCAAGGGAATGCCCTGTGGATGAACTGGTCAGGGATGTTTGCGTACGCTTTTCCACCAACTCCTCTCATCAGGAAGGTGGTGTACAAGATGAACAAGGAATCGATGACGCTCATCCTAGTTGCTCCCATGTGGGCGAGACAACCATGGTTTCCACACCTACGCAGGATGGCGGTGTGCGAGCCCATCAGACTCCCAGCCTGGTACAACCTACTGTCCCAGCAACAGGGTCAAACAGTGCATCAGGAACCCAACTCTATGAACCTAGCAGCATGGCTCCTGAAGTCATAGAGTTTGGACATCTCAAATTACCACAGAGGTGTATGGACATTCTAAAGGAGTCCAGGAAACCAAATACAAGGCACTGTTACTTTGATAAGTGGAAAAGATTCGTTATCTGGTGCCAGAATAAACAAATCAACCCGGTTGATTGCACTCCTTCCAACGTTGTGACATACATGCTCCACCTGCTGGATGCAGGGTTGGTTTTTAACTCGCTGAAAGTACACCTGGCAGCCCTCTCGGCTTACACCACATCCCATAACAAGGTCTCGTGGTGGAAAGTACCAGTGGTTAAAGCCTTCATGGAAGGAGTAAAGAGACTTCACCCTCCTATTTCGAACCCACCGCCAGGATGGGACCTCAACGTGGTGCTAGCTAAGCTCATGGGACCCCCATTCGAACCCATGCATAAAAGTAGTCTCAAACACCTGACTTATAAAACTGCCTTCTTAGTAGCCATTACCTCCATAAGAAGGGTCAGTGAAATTCAGGCTCTGTCAGTGCAGGATCCTTTCTTTACTATCCACAAGGACAAACTGGTTTTACGCACACACCCTAGGTTCTCACCTAAATTCATATCCAAGTTCCATGTAAACCAGTCCATCGAGCTTCCGGCTTTCTTCCAAAACCCGCAAAGCTCGGCTGAGGTGAAACTACACACCCTAGATGTGCGTAGGGCGGTCCTATACTATGTAAATAAAACCAGACCGCTAAGGAAAACAGATCAACTGTTTGTCTCCGTAGCTACAGGCAGAGAGGGGGATAGCGTCTCTAAGGGCGCTATCTAGAAGTGGATTATCAACTGTATACAGCTGTGTTACTCTCTTTCTGAAAAGACTCTGCCTTTTACGCCAAGGGCCCACTCTACTAGAGGCATTGGTGCCACTCTGGCTTTCATTGCAAATGTTCCCCTCGACACCATTTGCAAAGCAGCTACTTGGAGCTCTATTCACACTTTTACTCAGCATTACTGCATTGACACTCATTCCAAGACAGATACACCAGTGGGACAAGCGGTTCTAAGACACCTGTTTGCTCATGACCCTTCTCACATCCCACCTCCTTCTTCTGGTACTGCTCGCTAATCTATGCACAGCATGTGATCTAAGCAGATTCCACAAGCCTCAGAAGGGATACATTACTCACCGTAATCGTATTTCTGATGCTTGTATCTGCTTAGATTCACATGCGACCCACCCTTCCTCCCCTCCGAGAGAAGGCGCATGATTACTTGTAGTCTTACCTTTCTGTCTATCTGCTTGGATTATCTGTACTCACGCTACTCCTCATGCTTCCTCATGTCAGAAAAAATACAATCTGAGGATCCTACACGCGTGAGGGATCTTGGGTACAGTGGACGTCACACTAGGGATAGTATTACTGGCACGCCTGTGTTGACGCCCATTTTCGACTTTCGAAAAACAAACTGTAATACTCCGCAGCTTCCACTAGATGTCGGCCTATGCACAGCATGTGAATCTAAGCAGATACAAGCATCAGAAATACGATTACGGTGAGTAATGTATCCCATATCCCTTATTCCTTATTGGACAAGTTTTAGTTAACACCACTTATTTTCAGACAGAGGTGAGTGCTTAACTAAAGATGGCACTCCAATAAGTTATCAAAAAAGGGAGGGAACAGGCAGAAATTAGAAAAGCACACAACACAATACTTTAGAAGCACCCAACAAGGCAGGAAAGTCAAAGTCTACTTGTGAGCAAAAAGTTCAGAGGCCAGGCTCCCTCTTAGAGAGAGTAGAACACCAATGCGCCCAAGATCACACAGTTTAAAAGGCTTGAAAAGTCTTGCAGGAAGTTCAAAAAGGAATTAGTTCAACTCAGAAAAGTTCAGTTAGCCAGCCTACGGCCAACCCAAGTGGTAAATTGAAGATTTAAGAGACACCCCACACAGACCGTTGCGAGGGAGGTCAGGCGGACACAGTACCTTGAAAGTGGAGAGAATCCTCCAGCGGGGGCAGTTATTCCTGGCAGCGGGTGCAAGTCGCGGCGTCCTCCAGAGGAAGAGAAGATCTTGACGTGGAGGAAAGCTGAAGGTCGTTGCACTGCCAGGGAAGAAACCAGCCACAGAGTTCTCCGGTTAAACGGTACTACCCTTTTATTTCCAGTAGTGGTAAACGTGGGGTCCCGGTTGCCGGGGTGCTTGGCACAGGCAAGACGGCCACAAGATGATCCGGGGAGGCGAAAAGGCGGGCAAACTGGTTATCCCCACCAGTCAAAGGAAGAAGGCTCTCCGGGGTGAAGATCTCCTCTGTCGTTGGAAGAAGTGGTGAGGCGGTTCGGCAGGGCTCCAACGGTGGTGTCGTCGTTGCAGATCAGCTCAGCTTCTCCCTCTTTGGATTCTTTGGTCCTGTGGCGACGACTGAAGTCCCAGTCCCCAAAGCCCTGCTTTTATGCAGAAAACCCCCATTCATCAGTCCTAGCTGTCACTCAAACATGCTAAGTGGTGAGCCGAGCGGCTCACCACTGGGCCAATCACACAAGAGTGCGACTTGAGTTGCCGAGGCAACTCAGTCCAGGGTGCCTAAACCCCCCTCCCACACATCCTGTAGACCCAGACAGAGTGGCACCACTTTTGGAGGCTTCTGGTAGAAGCCCACCAAAAAGTGGAACAAAGGCCTCGACTTGGTTTGGAGTTACAGAGGCGAACACAAATGCCATTTTAAAACCGAGTCCTGGCAAAAAGGCCCAACCGGGGAATAAATATTAAATTAATAACCCGGCGGTATCTTTAACATTGCACCAAAAAGTGGTGCGTTTAAAATCAATGGAAAAATCCCATAGTAAATATTCTTAAGGAATATTTTGCGTGGTAACCACTGCCACCAGCCAGAAACTCGACGAGGGGGGACTGCACAGTGTCCCCTCGAAAAACAGACCCAGGGCAATCTAATTACCCCTGCCAGTACTTCCACAATATGATGGTTTGTACTGGTTCTGTTCCCAATTTAAGACTAGTAAAGTCAATGGTGACTTTACATGCCCTGGGAGACAGTAGTCAGTCCCATGGTATGGAGTCTATGTTTGGGGGTCACTATGACACCCCTGTGTTACTGCACTGAGGGTGCTGTGTAACACACTTACCAAAAACCACATGAAACCCTATGGAGTAAAAGACCCCATAGCCCATAGAACACATTACAAAGTCAAATGATATCTCAAATCATGTCTAAGAGTGGGAGAAAAAGAGTCTCACTCTTAGCAGGATAAAAAATTAAACCCATAAAATCCAGCAAAGCTGCTGGGGGGTTCACTAGATTTGGGAAATTAGCCTTAACAGAGAATTCTCCCTACCACGCTGCCAGGCTGAAAGCCAGATTGAAAGGGGTCGAGAAAGCGGGAGGATTCCAGGAAAACAGAGAGAAGGGGAGACACCAGCGCTTCCAGAACATTCATCAAGAAAGGGAGGAGAGAGATCGGGCGGTAGTTGGCCAGCACCACAGGGTCAAGTGAGGGCTTTTTTAGCAAGGGAATAACTAGAGCATGTTTAAGAGGGCCAGTTATCACCCCTGTCGTAAAGGAGATGTTAACGGCAGAGGTAATAAAGTTCATTATAACAGGCGATGATTCCTGCAAGAGAGCCAGAGGTATGGCATCATCTGAGGAAGCAGATTTAAGTTTTAAAAGAGCGGATAGCACCTCCGCATTGGAGGAGTGGGGAAAAGTGAACCAGGATCCTGTCCTGTAGGGGGGGTGTGGTCGCTGCGAGGACATTCGTGATTAGCTGGGCGTGGGCTTTTATAGTATCGCGGAAGGAAGTAATGTTTTCCACAAAGAAAGTGGAGATAGTGTTGCATAGCTCCTGGGAAGGGGGAGCTGCATTGTGTCCAGTTTTAGGGGTGGACAGAGATTGGACAAGGTCGAACAGGGCTGTGGGTTTGTTTATGGCCTTCTCTACCGACTGACCAAAGTAGATTACAAATCACCCGATATGGAAACAACAGTTGCGGTTAACCCGCCGCCACCGTTATTTCCATGCCGGGCGATCACAACTCCTGCAGGCGGGAGGTGATGTTCCCGCCAGGTCTAACCTGGAGGGTTTAACAATGCCCGCCTGCAGGCGGACGAGGAAACACCGGCAGCATTACAAGATGCTGCCGGTGTTTCCATGATCCCCATTCCCATTGAGTCCTAGGGAACTCACTGGGAATGGGGATTGACACCATTCCGCCTCCGTGATTCCCGGGAAACCGGGGTTGTAATGCCCCGGTAATTCCAGGAATCACGGAGGCGGAATGGTAATACGAGTCCGGCGGTAACCAGGCGGTTTTACCGCTGCGGTTACCGCCTGACTCGTAATGAGGCCCAATGGAGTAAAAGACCCCATAGCCCATAAAACACATTACAAAGTCAAAGGATATCTCAAATCATGTCTAAGAGTGGGAGAAAAAGAGTCTCACTCTTAGCAGGAGAAACAATTAAACCCTAAAAATCCAGCAAAGCTGCTGGGGGACTCACTAGGTTTGGGAAATTAGCCTTAACAGAGAATTCTCCCTAACACCCCCACCCCACCCCCCAGACTAAGGGACAGGAGGATTTAATCCACTCCTGGATGAATCTCATACCTCTAGGTGATGACATATATCCTAGAGAGACCATCAGCATTTTGGTGGTGACACCTTGACCTGTGCTCAATGGTGAAATCAAACCCTTGCAGGAAAAATTGACCATCTCAGTAGTTTTGGGTTTTCCCCCTTCATTTGCATCAACCATCTCAAGGGTTGGTGGTCAGTCTGAATGACAAAAGTAGAACCATACAAGTATGGCCTAAGCTTCTTCAGTGCCCACACAATAGCAAAACATTCTCTATCAATTGTTGCCCACCTTGTCTCAGGATCCTTCAGCTTTCTGCTGATGAAGCAAATGGGGTGCTCCCTACCTTTCTCATCCAGTTGGCTAAGGACTGCACCTAAACCTACATTGGGAGCATCTGTCTGCACACTGAAAGTTTGGTGATTGTCAGGAGCTCTCAATACTGGTGCTTGGCACAGAGCTTTCTTCAGGTTTTCAAAGGCCTGATTGCACTCCTCATTCCATTTGACCTTCTTAGGGAATTTTGGAGAGGAGATGACATTCAGTGGAGACGCTATGGTCCCATAGTTCTCTATGAAATTCCTGTAATACCAAGTGAGGACTAGGAAGGCTCTCACCTGGATTTGAGTAGTAGGTGTTGTCCAATTTTGCACAGCTTCAATCTTACTGAGCAAAGGCCTTATTTCTCCACCTCCTACCTCATGCCCAAGGTAGACCACCTTACTCTGACCAATCTGGCATTTACTTGCCTTTATGGTCAGATTGGTCTGTCCAAGAGCCTGCAAAACATGTCCTAGGTGGTTAACATGCTCTTCCCAGGATTGGCTGAATACTGCAATGTCATCCAAGTATGCCATGCAGAAGTCCTCCATCCCAGCCAGAACCTGATTTACCATCCTTTGGAATGTTGCAGGTGGATTTTTCAGTCCAAAAGGCATAACCTTAAATTGGTATAAGCCAACTGGGGTAGAAAATGTATTTTTCTCCTTGGCATGGTCTGTCAGGGCTATTTACCAATAGCCTGACGTAAAGTCAAATGTGCTGAGGAACTTGGCTGAACCAAGTCTATCCGCCAACTCATCTGTCCTTGGCAAAGAGTGGGCATCAGTCTTGGTACTGCATTAAGAGCTCTATAATCCACACAGAATCTCAATTCTTTGGATCCTGCCTTTGGTACTAACACAACTGGGCTAGACCATGGACTAGTAGAGGGCTCTATTACCCAGAGATCAAGCATCTTCTTGACCTCCCCTTTGATGTGGGTCCTTACATTTTCTGACATTCTATATCTTCTGCTTTTGACTGGCAGACAGTCACCAGTGAGTATATTATGCTGGCCCCAAGGGGTCAAGCCTGGTGAAAGTGAGAACAAGGAGGCAAACTGATTTAACATAGATTTGCACTCTTCTTGTTGCTCAGGTGTCATATTTGAAGAGAGATTTACTCCTTCAATCTTTTCATACAAGGGTAAGCCTCTTAGGAGATCAGGGAGAGCTTCACTCTCTTCTTCCTCTTCTGTCTTCTTCCTCTTCTGTTGAAGCTAGGAGCAAGGCTCCTACTTCAGGCCTGGAGATATACGCCTTTAGTCGGTTGGTGTGGAAGACTCGGGGAGCCTCCTTGGGATTGCCCAAGTCCACCAGATAGTTCACCTCTCCAGGTTTACCCACAACCTTGAAGGGTCCCCTCCATTTATCTTGCAAGGCCCTCTGCCTTGTGGGGATCATAACTAGAACTAGCTGGTCTTGAGTGAACTCAACCATGTTAGCCTTTTGGTCATGCCAATGCTTGACCAAAGCTTGCCCAGCTTTCAGGTTATCACTAGCTTCTGCTATCATGTGTGACATTCTCCTCCGGAGACCTATCACATAGTCAGTCACTCTGACTGGCTTGGGGGAAGGAGCACTCTCCAACCCCTCCTTAATCAGGGCTAATGGACCTCTGACTGGATGGCCATAAAGAAGTTCAAAGGGAGAATAACCTACTCCCTCCTGAGGGACTTCTCTATAAGCAAAGAGAAGGCATGGCAATAGGAGGTCCCACTTTCTTTTAAGGGGATCTTCTAAAGCACATATCATGCTCTTCATGGTTCTGTTGAACCTTTCTACCAACCCGTTTGTCTGAGGGTGGTAGGCGGTAGAGAACTTGTAAGTAACTCCACAGGTTTTCCACATGGCTTTCATGTAGTGGGACATAAAATTTGACCCCCTGTCAGAGATTACTTCCTTAGGAAACCCAACCCTGGTAAAAATACCAAGCAGGGCCTTAGCCACAGCCTGAGCTGTAACAGTCCTCATAGGAATTGACTCAGGGTACCTAGTAGCATGGTCTACTACAACAAGGATAAACCTGTTCCCTGAGGAGGTTGGGGGATCAAGGGAACCAACAATGTCAATCCCTACCCTCTCAAATGGGACTCCCACATCTGGGAGAGGCACTAAAGGTGCCACATTCTTGGAACCAACCTTACCAGAAGTTTGGCAGGTGTGGCAGCTCTTGCAAAACTGATCTACCTCAGCCCCCATTTTTGGCCAATAAAAGTAGAGTGAGAGCCTTTCCTTGGTCTTCTTGAAACTCAAGTGACCAGCCAAAGGAATCTCATGGGTAAGTTGCAAGAACTGTTGTCTGTTTTCTTGAGGCACTACAAGCCGCTTGTAGTCTCCAGGTGCAGACTCAGTTGGTTCACTGTAGAAGAGCCATCTTCCCAGTGCAACCTATACTTCCCAGGCTCTTGCCCATCAGCCTGAGAAGCTGCCTGTTGGCGAAGACCTTCCAGAGTTGGACATTCTCTCTGTCCCTTACTGAAGCCTGCCCTGTTGGGTCCAACTTCTGCCAGTAAAGACTACAGCTCAGGATGGTCAACAGGATCCAGATCTCCAATGAGTTCTTGGCCTTCCACTAGCTCTTCTTCGGTGTCTAGCTCAACCACACAGGTTTGTACCTCCCTCTCAGCCTCAGCTGGAGGGGGAGTTACAGGTGTAACTTTGGACAACCTAGGGGAAGTCCTTGTTGGAAGCACTGGAGTGCTTGCTGCTGGCTGTTTCCTAGAAGTCTTGGGTTTCCCCTTTGCTTCTTGTTGTTCAGGGATAGCAAGTTGTAACTCCAGTGGAGTAGGAGTGATATCCTTCTTCATCATCTCCTTGGGAGTACCTCTCATGGTTCTCTCCCCTGCAGGTCTGGTGAGCTCCTGTAACCTTTTACTAGGAGGCCTGGGGGTATGTGACACTACTCCAAGAGTTTTCAGGTCATTACCCAACAGAACCCTTCCTGGTACCTCACTTTGTATACTGACAGGTATCTTCACAGTCATGTCATTACACTGGATGAGAACTGGTAACCGGGGAAGCATCTGCACAGGCCCTCCAGCTAACTTGGTGAGGCGTTTGGGTGCCTTAGCAACATCCTCTGCCTGAAAAAATTATGTATCCACCACAATTATGCTCACCCCAGTGTCCCTAATGGCAGGAGTCTCCTGACCATTCACCTGGACACTGTCCTTATAATACTCTTTAGTGTTATCTGGGATAGAATTATACACATCTAAATTCTGTTGTTCCCACAACCCCAGAGATACTAAAGAAACACTAGCTGAGACTCCAATGGGTTCATCAGCTAGTAACAGAAAGTTTCCACTGGCCATCTGTACTTCCTCCTCTGGAGCGAAGGCTAAGGAGACAGTGTGGATCCCTGAAGGTTTACCCTTGCATCTGGGATCCCCTTTCACATGGTCAGGCGAGCCACAAACATAGCATTTACCAAATGCTTTCTGGAATGGTGGCTTGCTCTGACCTCCTTCTGGTTTGGCACCAAAAGGTACACTAGCCTGATTCGGTTTCCCTTGTGGCTTACCCTTATTGTTTTGTTCGGGGCCCTCTTTGGGATTGGAATTATTAGAATTCCCTTTGGAGTCCTTTTTTGGCTGTTTCCCCTCATCCTTTTTCTGAGTTACCCCAGAGTCCTTGTGAGTAGCCCTGTTGGCAACCCACAAGTCAGCAGCCTTAGCTAGTTTTCTGGAATCTAATTCCTTTAAATCAGCCAAGTGATGCCTGAGCTCAGGAGAGCAGGCATCATAAATTGACTCCAACATCACAAGATTCTTCATTCCCTCATAAGTGTTCACCTTATAACCCTTAATCCATCCCTCTAAGTTCTTCAAGCTTTCACTCATCCAGGTAGCCCAAGGGGTACCATCTTGCTTTTTGAGGGTCCTAAACCTCTTAAGGTACTGGGAAGGGGTCTTCCCAAATCTAGCTATCAAAGCTAGTTTCACACATTCATAATCCTTCTTATCCTCCTCCCCCAACTCCATTACCACACCAGTTGCAATAGGGGGGAGCCTAGAGATCAACCAGGAAAGTAACTCATTTACTTTAATGTTCTGGAGCCCATGATTATACTCAAACAAACTCAACCAATCCAACACATCCAACTTATGCTCATACATACCCACAAGCTCTTTAGGCATCCGGGGTCTTTTGGGACTGGAACTCCTAGAGGATCCGGAGAGAGAAGGATTTTCAACAGACAATTTCTTCATCGCTAACTCATGCTTGAGCTCCATTTCCCTGAGCCTTAGTTCTTGATTCAGTTCTTGGTGTCTTTGTTCTGCTAGAGTATTAAATCTCTTAAACTCTAATTCAAGCTTCATTTTCTCTAGTTCAATACATTGAGGACTAAATTTGGAACCTGGCAAAGGTCCAGTAGGTACAGCTGGTAGAGCAGACAGAGGCCCAGGGGGGACAATTACAACAGCCTCACCCTCCTCTTCTTACTCTGCCTCAAGATGATCAATACTTTGATCAATATCAATGTCATCACTGTTATCTACATTTTCTGGGAGAGTGGGTTCCTCTGAACCGTCACCCAGACTTTGGTTTGCTAACAATCTTTCTATTAGCTCCATTTTCTTGCCTTTAGTCAGGAGATTCTTATGCTTACAGAGAACTCTTAAACAATCGGCAGTTTTTGTAGCAAGGGACTCTTGACTATAACTTTCCATAGTTGACAGGTTAGAAAATAACTTTTTTTAGTGCTAGGCTTTGTGGTTAGCTGCACTAAGGTATCTATAAGCACACTAAAATGTATACTCAATACAAATCCCACCGCTGTACACCAGTGTTAGGCAGAAACCTGTGCAGTTCCCTTAGGGACCACTGTAAAAGGCTTAAGACTACAGGTGTTGGCAGTGAACCCAATTGGTAGCAGTCTGTACCACCCAGATTTACCTGGTAGCTGTGGCTGAGCAGCCAGGCCTCTCTCAAGAAGAGTTAGACAGTATATAGAGTATACACAATAGGTACCAAAATACAGTAGCACAAGCAAACACTGACCGGAGCTTTGGTATCAAAGTATATAATTATTTATTTAAAGACACACTTAGAAACACTCCAGCACTATTATTGTAAGCAAGTTCAAAACACAGTCACTATATATATATATATATATATATCCCTTATTCCTTATTGGACAAGTCTTAGTTAACACCACTTATTTTCAGACAGAGGTGAGCGCTTAACTAAAGATGGCACTCCAATAAGTTATCAAAAAAGGGAGGGAAAAGGCAGAAATTAGAAAAGCACACAACACAATACTTTAGAAGCACCCAGCAAGGCAGGAAAGTCAAAGTCTACTTGTGAGCAAAAAGTTCAGAGGCCAGGCTCCCTCTTAGAGAGAGTAGAACACAAATGCGCCTAAGATCACACAGTTTAAAAGGGTTGAAAAGTCTTGCAGGCAGTTCAAAAAGGAATTAGTTCAGCTCAGAAAAGTTCAGTTAGCCAGCCTAGGGCCAACCCAAGTGGTAAGTTGAGGATTCAAGAGACACCCCACACAGACCGTTGCGAGGGAGGCCAGGCGGACACAGTACCTTGAAAGTGGAGAGAATCCTCCAGCGGGGGCAGTTGTTCTTGGCAGTGAGTGCAAGTCACTGCGTCGTCCAGAGGAAGAGAAGATCTCGACATGGAGGAAAGCTGAAGGTCGTTGCACTGCCAGGGAAGAAACCAGCCGCGTAGTTCTCCGGTTAAACGGTACTGCAGTTTTATTCGCGGTAGTGGTAAAACGTGGTATCCCGGTTGCCGGAGTGCTTTGCACAGGCAAGGCGGCCATGAGATGATCCGGGGAGGCGAAAAGGCGGGCAAACTGGTTATTCCCACCAGTCAAAGGAAGAAGTCTCTCTGGGGTGAAGATCTCCTCTGTCGTTGGAAGAAGTGGTGAGGCGGTTCGGCAGGGCTCCAACGGTGGTGTCGTCGTTGCAGATCGGCTCAGCTTCTCCCTCTTCGGATTCTTTGGTCCTGTGGCGACGTCTGAAGTCCCAGTCCCCAAAGCCCTGCTCTTATGCAGAAAACCCCCATTCATCAGTCCTAGCTGTCACTCAAACATGCCAAGTGGTGAGCCAGGTGGCTCACCACTGGGCCAATCACACAAGAGTGCGATTTGAGTTGCCGAGGCAACTCAGTCCAGGGTGCCTAAACCCCCCTCCCACACATCCTGTAGACCCAGACAGAGTGGCACCACTTTTGGAGGCTTCTGTGTAGAAGCCTGCCAAAAAGTGGAACAAAGGGTTCGACTTGGGTTGGAGTTACAGAGGCGAACACAAACGCCATTTTAAAACCGAGTCCTGGCAAAAAGACCCAACCGGGGAATAAATATTAAATAAGTAACCCGGCGGTATCTTTAACATTGCACCAAAAAGTGGTGCGTTTAAAATCAATGGGAAAATCCCATAGTAAATATTCTTAAGGAATATTTCGCGTGGTAACCACTGCCACCAGCCAGAAACTCGACGAGGGGGGACTGCACAGTGCCCCCTCGAAAAACAGACCCAGGGGCAATCTAATTACCCCTACCAGTACTTCCACAATATGATGGCTTGTACTAGTTCTGTTCCCAATTTAAGACTAGTAAAGTCAATGGTGACTTTACATGCCCTGGGAGACAGTAGTCAGTCCCATGGTATGGAGTCTATGTTTGGGGGTCACTATGACATCCCTGTGTTACTGCACTGAGGGTGCTGTGTAACACACTTACCAAAAAACACATGAAACCCTATGGAGTAAAAGACCCCATAGCCCATAGAACACATTACAAAGTCAAATGATATCTCAAATCATATCTAAGAGTGGGAGAAAAAGAGTCTCACTCTTAGCAGGATAAAAAATTAAACCCATAAAATCCAGCAAAGCTGCTGGGGGGTTCACTAGATTTGGGAAATTAGCCTTAACAGAGAATTCTCCCTAACACGCTGCCAGGCTGAAAGCCAGATTGAAAGGGGTCGAGAAAGTGGGAGGATTCCAGGAAAGCAGAGAGAAGGGGAGACACCAGCGCTTCCAGAACATTCATCAAGAAAGGGAGGAGAGAGATTGGGCGGTAGTTGGCCAGCACCACGGGGTCAAGTGAGGGCTTTTTTAGCAAGGGAATAACTAGAGCATGTTTAAGAGGGCCAGTTATCACCCCTGTCGTAAAGGAGATGTTAACGGCAGAGGTAATAAAGTTCATTATATCAGGCGATGATTCCTGCAAGAGAGCCAGAGGTATGGCATCATCTGAGGAAGCAGATTTAAGTTTTAAAAGAGCGGATAGCACCTCTGCATTGGAGAAGTGGGGAAAAGTGAACCAGGATCCTGTCCTGTAGGGGGGGTGTGGTCGCTGCGAGGACATTCGTGATTAGCTGGGAGTGGGCTTTTATAGTATCACGGAAGGAAGTAATGTTTTCCACAAAGAAAGTGGAGATAGTGTTGCATAGCTCCTGGGAAGTGGGTGCTGCATTGTGTCCAGTTTTAGGGGTGGACAGAGATTGGACAAGGTCGAACAGGGCTTTGCGTTTGTTTATGGCCTTCTCTACCGACTGACCAAAGTAGATGCGTTTGGCATTTACTATTTCGCTATGGTATGCGGCACGCATATTGCGATAGACTAGCTTGCATTCAGGCAGGTTGCTTTGGCACCATTTCCTTTCCGCTTGCCTGCAGCAAAGCTTGCTTTCTTTTAAGCCTTCGGAAAACCCTGGCTCTGGTGGGTGGTCACGCTGTTTGCGCAGTTTGACCGGGGCCATAGTGTTGGCAGTAGTTTGGAAGGCTGCTTCCAGTGTAGATAGAGTACAGATTACATTACTGCTGCACTGATTTTGCAATGAGCGAATTAGGTCCAGTTTTTCAACCCGGGTCCAGCTGCGTTTTAAAACAGCAGGTTTCCTAGGCGCGGTGGGAGGGCTTTTAGCAGCAATGGAAAACGGGACCATGATGTGATCTGTCCATAGTATGGGGACTGGGGCAGCAATGTTGGTAAGCATAGCAGGGGAGAAAATAAAGTCCAATATATTGCCTCTGTTATTAGTGGAGGTCATAACCCCGTGGGAGAGACCTAGGTCAGCCATCAGTGCTAGGAACTTTGTGACAGATTTCGTAGATGCCTGATTTATGGGAAGATTGAAATCACCCAGAGTAACTAGGCCATGGTATTTCACAAGCAGTTCCAGAACAAATGCAGGAAAATCAGTATAGAAAGCAGCGTCAATCCCAGGCGGGCAATATACCAGTAACACTGTAAGGGTGTGAGTAGGGGAGATACAGCTATGAGTGAGGATGCATTCCATTTTCAAAGAGTGTTTAGGGACTGAACTAGTGGTTCTATATTTGCTTTTATAAATCAGGGCTACCCTACCCCAGAATTGGGGGCTGCATGGCCAGCATGTGCTATGGCATACTCGTCAGGGAGGGTCTGAACAATGGCTGGATTCGATGTCTCCCTGAGCCAAGTCTCAGTGATATAAAGGAGATCCAGCTCCTCCTGAGCGAGTAGGTCATAGCAGTCCATTGCATGTGCCACGAGGGACCGACTGTTCAGTAATGCACATTGAAGCGTATCTGAGTGCTTGTGTTCCCGTGGTGGTGGCCCTGCTGGTAGATCTACTTCGAAGCCAGCTGGCCATGAGGTGGTGCTGGGTACATGGGATATTAGTTCTGCACTTTTCCAGCCGCCATTAGGATTAATGCCTTTCCTGGGGGGCATAGCCTTGTTGCCATTGTGCACAGTCCCTGTACGGAAGGGCACGCCCCTCTGCTGCGCGGGCGGTCGATCCGGCACATAAGTGCCACGATCAGGATGAAGTCGAGGCTGAGCTGGCCTCCGCACTCCAACACTGGAACAAGAAAGAGGACTAGCCTCTGACTTGCCTCGAGGAAGTGAGGGGGTGAGCACTCAGCCGTGTAGGTAGCCAAACACACTGCAGCAATAGTTAGGGCAATTCTAAAAACAGTAAGTTAGATTCAAGTTAAAAACACTGCCCTAGCTGCTTTAAACTGACAGCCCCGAAAAGGACAGCCTCACCTCTTGCCCTAATTACAACCAAAACCAAACCAATAGTAACAAACACGTCAACACACCCTCACAAATCAAAGGCGCTCTAATCAACGCCAGATCAATCCCAACACATGCCCTTGACATCTGACTTCATCACCACTAATTACCTCGACTTTATCCCCATAACGGAAACCTGGTTGCACCCTGCAGCAGGCCCACCCTTAGCTCTGTCCTTACCAGACAGCTACGCGATCATTAGAAAGGATAGAACTACTGCAAAAGGAGGAGGCATTGCCTTCATCTCTAAATCTAATCTCAACATTAGAGAAATCCCTAACGTTCCCTTCTCATCAGGAGAACTCCTGTCCACCAAACCATCTCTCACACAACCTCACTAACCTTGCACCTTATTTACAGGCCCCCCGGCCCTATCGCCTTCTTTTATGAGGACATTGCTACCTTACTAACAGCCGACATAAAACCTATGTCGAAAGTTATTATTCTCTGAGACTTCAACCTAGGACTTTATGACAGCTCCGACACCCAAGCCACCATTTTAGCCAACACCATTGAAACACAAGGATTCACCCTACGCTCCTCTGAGCCAACCCATATCAAAGGTTGCACGCTTGACTGGCTTGCCAACCACACTGCACCACACTTATATCCAGCAATGCTCCTTGCCCTTGTTCGGACCACAACACCATATTATTCTCAATCAGCACCAACACACTTACTAGCACTCCTGTTCCTATGGCACCTGCAACGCAAGCACGCAACCTTTGCAACATCACGCCTGATAACATACTCCCTCTGATCTCATGGCTCACCACACACACTGAAAACTCAGCTGCCGAACCTTCCTCCCTGGTAACCATCTACAACCAAACAATGGAGGCAGCCTTAGACGCGGTAGTGCCTATGAGCAACTGCAAAGCTAAACCCAAAGCACATCTTTTATCCGGTAAGATAGCTCAGCGGGTTGAGCGCTCGCTGCTGCGATCTGAGTGTGATCTGCAGGTCGTAGGTTCGAATCCCAGCAAGGCCAACTCAGCCTTTCATCCTTCCGAGGTCAATAAATGAGTACCAATTTCCGTTGGGTGATATTGTATGTAAATATGTGCTCTGTAAAGCGCTTTGGATTAAGGCGCTATATAAATAACACATCATTATCATTATCTTAACCATTAGTTCACCTCTGAAGTCAAAGACCCATGTAGCAAAAAAAGAAATGCTGAAAATAACTGGAGGAAAAACCCCTCAGTTGCTAATAAAAGTCAATTTACTTCTCCAGCATCAGACTACAGAAAAGCCACCCGCAAAGCCAAAAGTAACGCATATAATCTGCATATCGAGAATGTCAGTCTTGAGAGAATTAGATGTACCTTCACAGACCGCAGATTTATGCATTAAGGACTAAATCTGGTGTGAAAATATAAAAAAAGGCCCTTACGGACAAAATTCCAACTCAAAATCAACAATTAAAAAACTAAAACTCAAAACCCCCCACCAACCGACGATGGAACAACCCACCTAAACCATTCCCAAAGTTTTGAGTTCACCCCCATTACACTAGACAAAACCATTAAAATCATAAAAGGCCTTAAACCAACATGTTGCCAAGGTGATACCTGCCCAGCGACTCTAATCAAAGACTGCACGGACAACCTAGCCCCTTTCATCACCGCACTCATAAACAACTCATTCACCTCTAACAGTACCTGACAACCTTAAGGAAGCATGGGTACTACCCTTACTGAAAAAAACCACCTTAGATCCTAATGTCCCAACTAATTACCGGCCCATCACAACGGTGCCGTTCCTGCTAAAAATTCTCAACAGGGTCGCTTATGTCCAAATTAAAAAATCCCTAGAAACGCATCACCTGCTTGGCCTCCGCCAATCAGGTTTCCGCCCAGGCCATGGCACGGAAACGGCTCTAGTAGACCTAAAATCTCAAATGGGTCAGATAAGAGACAGAGAAAACCTAGCCATCCTCCTTCTCTTATACCTCTCTGCGGCATTTGATCTTGTAAATCACAACAATTTATGCCGCCACCTAGCTAGCGATGCCCACTTCTCCAATAACGCAACAGCATGGATCAAATCTTTCCTCTCAAAACGGTCAATGAGAGTATTCTCCGAGGCGTCAGCTAACCCCAACCCAGTCACTTGCGGAGTGCCCCATGGATCATGCGTATCCCCCACTATGTACAACGGATTTACAAAACCTCTCTTTGATAAATTAGACAATTTGGGTGTCACATACACAAACTATGCTGACAACACCCAAATACTAATTCATATCACTGGAGGCTACAATACCAATGCCAAAGCCCTAAATACAATATATAATACCATCCAAGCCTGGATGGCTCAGAACAAACTATGTCTTAACGATGATAAGACCGAGATTTTGATCCTGGGCAGCCCAGCAAAACTCAAGAGCCTCTCACCGTCTTACCAACCCTTTCGACATAGATGGAAACCTTATCATGACCGCCAAAGAAGTCAAAACTTTAGGAGTCTACCTTGACTCCTCTCTCACGCTCTCCCGACAAGTCAACGCCATCACTTCAGCTTCTTCCTATACAGCCAAATCTATCACGGCCTTCAGACTATACCTCACAGAAAAGAACTGCATCACTCTAGCAAGAGACCTAATCCTTTCCAGTATTGACTATTGCAATGCCATCTTTGCTGGTTCTGCGGCTAAAAACATTAAGAAACTCCATATTTTGTAGAACAACGCTATCAGAGCAGCACTTAACATCCCTAAGTCAGAACACATTTCCACTCACAGAAGAAACATTCATTGGCTACCAGTTAGAGACCGGATTAAATTCAAAGTTCTTACGCTCACGCACAAATGCCTATCTAACACTGCTCCACGTTACTTGTCTAACTTGATAGCCAAAAACCAACCAACCAGACCCACCCATTCAGCCTATCTAGGGCAATTGACCAAACCAAGATATAAAAGACAAAAGAGCAGGCAGCACTAGTTTCTCTGTCATGGCAGCCAACTATTGGAACGCCTTACTGACAGAACTAAGGATGGATCCCTCTCTACTATCCTTTGACAAAAAACTAAAAAAATTGGCTCTTTACACAGGACACTAAGTCACAACCCCCACCACTTATAAGAAACACGGCCTGCTTAGCGGACGGACCCCTACTACTCTGCACTCAACTCAGTCAACTTGCTACTGACTGTTATTTACTGCGGCTCAAAATCATTACCTTGTAATTGCCTTTCACACTGCACTGTATAACGCACTACTCGTCCTGCACATCTAAGTATGACTTGTAACTTCATCCTTAAGCCTGCACGACCTGTAACCACATTCTTAACTTTGTATGCACTGTAACCAAACTTAATCTTGCATGTCCTGCGACCACAACCTGTAACCAAATTCTTAAGCCTGTATTTCCTGTAACCATATTCTTAAACCAAGTGCCCAGATGCATGCCTGAGGGTTAGGAGCGTGTTACAAATGCAATAAATAAATAAAGCAGCATCGCCCTCAATTCTCAGAAATGTTAAGACGAGAACTTGTAACTCTTGGTCCAGCTGTATGAAAAGTATTCCAAGCAAAGCTGTAGATCTTAAACTTGGAGATCATATTGCAGCATGGGAGCAATTGTTACGTTATTCAGGCCCACCACAGTGTAACAAGTCCCACGAGGCTGTGAACATAAAAAGACCAACAACCGGCGTGCATCTACTTCTCCCCCAACTCAAATACTAGCCCCAAGCAATCCATAGAACACAGAATAATTCCCAATCATTTGTTTGCATAAAGAGAAATTGTATTGTTGTTTTACTTATCCAAACAAGCAGCATTTCCTTCCTTTTAAATATTTTGGATGGGTAGCATGTAATCCTTGATCCAACTGTATGACAAGTAATCCAAGCAAAGCTGTACGTCCTAACCATAGAGATCCCTACTGCAGCATGGGTGCAATTCTTACTGTTAAAATAGCAATTTTCCAGATTGTGTTCTCAGGCCCACCACAGGGTCATGAGTCACACGAGGCTGTGAATAGAAAAGACCAACTAGTTATGCCCCTCCTATTCCCCCAACTCAAACACTTTGCCAAGGAAATGGTGAAACTGTTCTGTTTTGGTACTTATCTGTCAGGACGCTGTTGCTGAAGGATCCTGCAGGAGTGAAGCTGGTCCTCTAAACCCCCTAAGCCTGCCTGCCCAACAATCCAGTAACTATAAAACTACTGGACAGGCAAACCCAAGGGGAAGGGGAATTGGAGAGAGAGAGAGAGACAACAATTCTTGAACTCTCTGGAACTCCTACTGCTGGCACTTCAGTCTGTCTTCACTGGAATTACCTTGTAATTATATTTCAGTTGACTTCCTAAAATAGAATGCAACCTTTTAATACATTTTTTTCTAACTCTCTACAAATGACTTAACTTTCTAATCTACTAAATTCTATTACCGTTAGCCTAAGCTTGAATTGCCGTTAGGCTGTTTTATTTCCGTAAGTTGTTATGTGGCTATATTGATGGTAGACTTCTGTAACTCTTTTCCTTGCAATTTGTAATGTCAAACTATCTTTTCTTTTAAAAGAACAATTTTTTCTTCAGAAGTTCTTTCAAGTAAACTCTTCCTCAAGAACTATGAATGAATGTCCTAAAAATAAACACCAAAGAATTTTATCACTATTACTATCCTAGTCTTAAAATTTTAACTTAGGAAATAGTCTTTCTTGATATTAAGTACCTGATGCTGTATAAGATGATATAATATTCAAAATTGTAGTATGGAAACTCAAAATCGGCATACTCTGCTTCTTAAAAGAAAAGTCTTTAGTTCATAAGTCCTTCGAGTGAAGCTACGCACTTGCAACGAAGAAAAAACTAAATCCAAGAGGGCCGCGATGCACGTACGACGTCGTAAGGTCCTTTTCTCTAATCGCGCGCATAAAATAACACACAGTACACACGGGCAAACGAACACGACTCACGTCCGTAGAAAAATTAAATTAGTTCTTCTAAAACATTCTATGTTAATACTTCGACGAATTAGAACCGCGCGCCTTGTTAATAGTATTAAATACACTAAATCGCGTTTAAGCAATCTTAAAAAGTTAAAAACCAATTCACAAAATGTACAGTTCCAAATGCAGTTGAAAAGACTAAAAAGATAAAAATAAATACACTTGAATCCAATATACAATTATTTCTGACGATCCAAAAGTTCACCTAGCTTTGTTTTTAGCTGGAGGACTGGAATAAGCTGCACAGCATCAGAGTCACTTAGAATTTGTTTCTTTCTTCTACTGTAGTCTTCACTTAAATTGAGTACTAAGCTAAATGTAGTGAAAACTAAAATATAAGTTATCTACAACCTTTTTTAAATGAAAACTTAAACTTTATTTACTGGAGCTAACTATAGCATGACCTACTCTGGTAGACACTTTAATGAAAGGCAGTTTAAAACTGTCAAGAACATTCCAAATGACAACACAATGCTGCATGCAGTAAACTAAACCAATCACTGCTGGGAAAGTGTTCCACCATCTTGGCTTGGGAGCATTTCATCTTTCTAAATGAAAGTTTGTTAAGGGAAGTAGATCAAACTTACAAATGAAGTTTTCTACACTCTAACCAGGTTTTATTTAATATTTTAACAAACCTCCCTTTCTAACTTTCCTGGAAAAATATTTGAAATAACCAATTCTCATAGAACCCTTGCCAATGTGAGGTACAAAATGTGAAAACCTGACATTATCTAACCACATAGCATCACAGTTTTTCTTTCCTTCTCTTAAATATTTTAGTCCGAGAGCCTATAACTCCTGGTTGAGCTGTATGACAAGTATTCCAAACAAAGCTGTAAGACCCAAACCTAGAATTCGTAGCACAGCACGGGTTCAATTCTTACTGTTACCAAATAAATGTTCATTTTCACAAGGCTGTGAACATAAAGTTATACCCTGATTGTCCCCCACCAAATCAAGTACTCCACCCCAAGAAATCAATTGACAAACAGAATTCCTCATCACTTTTTTACACATAGAGAAATTGTATTGTTCATGTACCTATCTAACCATATAGCTTTGAAGCGTTGCTTTCCCTTCAATTACATTTTTTAGGCTGAAGACCTGTAAGCCTTAGTCGAGCTGAGCTGTTATGACATATATGCCAAGCAAATGTGGAGGATTCAAACCTAGAGATCGTATTGCAGCATCGGGCCCATTGCAGCACACGGTTCTGACAAGGCTTTGAACACATGAGAACAAGTTGTGCCTCTACTTGTGCCCCAATTCAAATACTATTTCAAGAAATCAATTGACAACCAAAGTAAAGAGGAATCGTATTGTATTTTGTACTCATCTAAAAACATTGCCAGAACTCCTTGGACTAGCTGTATGACAAGTATTCCAATCAACAATTGTAGGTGCAAACCTTGCGACTGAATTACAGCATGGGTACACAATTTGACTTTGTGTTCTGTATGATAGTGTAGAGGGGGTGATGCTTTGGCTTTGCCAGTGTGGCCTGTTGGTGGGTAGGCTCTATTGGGGGTACCAAAAACAAATAGCCTCCCTTTCCATGCTGTCATGCATTGCTTTGTTGGAGTACATAGTTTACGTTGGCAGTACTTAACTGTCCTTCACATATCAAGGATTAATTGTTCAGAAATCTGTGTTACGATAGCACAAAAAATATGTGGATGGGTTAATGAGCATAATTATGGACCAGTTTGAAGCTTAGTATATACCATCATCCTAATCATACGATGGCTTCTAGCAAGCTGAGTTACCATGTGAAAGTATTAAATGTGTTATCACACATAGGTGCATGTCTGCCTGAAGTTCAGGCTGATACAACACAAAGACAAACAAGTGCAAGTGAATGAATTATTGTTAAGGGCTGCACACTTTCTCTGTCTTGTCTGCCTCCTTCTCTCTCTCTCTCTCTCTCTCTCGCTTCCTCTCTCTATACATCTTTCAACTCATCTCCTGCTTTTGGTCACTGCCTCGCAACTTGCATGCCTCTGATAAAACCTCTATCTCATTGCTAGACCTGTGCATACAGTTTGAATTTACAACTCACCTACCATTCTGTGACATTGTGTTACGTTAATGTGCAAGCACCTGTATGTCCGCTGTTCTCAAGATTCTACATGTTTCAGGCGAGCAGGGGCCACAACTATTCCACTCGGCACACCTTTTGATGGAAGTGGCACAGTGTATATTTAGTATTATATGTTAATTTTTATTATAGGTTTAACTGCAGCAGCAGATAGAGTTTCAGAATTAAAAAGCTGTTCAGGAACCATTGTTAGAGTTTCACCAAGGAAAAGTGGATGTAACGACAAACCCTCATTCGATTTTTTTTTTGTTGATAAAACATTTTATTGAGTTTTATGACATAAACAAGACAAGCCCCAAACACGGGGGTGATAACAGAGCACCCACAAAATAAGAATAAAAACCTAAACATTTAGAAGCACTCTAGAACAGCACCTTCAATTGCAAGTTCACATAGTGTTTTAAGTAACACAAGCCACCATAACCCGCTCCCCCGCCCTGCCCCCAACCATCCACTCCCGTTGTAATCACCATTGTCTCTGGTTATCAAGGTCCAGTCTCTTCCCATTTCCCCCATATCTTGGATGCCTTGGCCGGGCATCCTTGTGCGCCATAAACCCGGTGCTCCATCATGGCACATGAGTCCATGTCAAGTATCCATTGTTCAAGTGTCGGGGGGTCGGGCACGCCCCACTTTTGTGTAATGTTGCGCTTCATCAGGGCCGCCGCAGTGTTCAATAACAGTTTTTCCCATTTGTTGGAGTCAGATGTGTCAGGTACGCCCAGAATTAGAACTCTCGGGTCAAGCTCAGTGGGTCAGGTGAGTGCCCTGGACAGTTCCGTGCAACAGGCATTCCAGTAGGTGCGGATCTGGGGGCATGACCACAGGATATGATAGAAGGTGCCTTCCTCCTCCCCACAGCGGAGGCAGTTCGGATTTGTTCCAACCATATAAAACGGTTTGAGGGTAGTATACCCTATGAAGGATTTTGAGTTGCACCAGTCTGAGCCTAGAGGAGATGGCCACCTCTCGCGGATGCATTAGGACCTGGATCCAGTCCTCTGGGTCTATCTCACCCACATCTCTTTCCCACCTGGTCTTTAGTCTTGATAACTCGGGGGTGGCGAAGGATGTGATGGCGTTGTAGAGAATAGATGTGCATTTACTGGGGATATGCGCAGGGATCATATTGCGTTCTATCGGTGTATAGTCAGGGACCGTGCCTTCTAGAGGTATATGTCCTCAAACGAGGTAACTTTCCCGTCTCTGAGGATAACTCCAACCTTCAGGATATCCGACCTCACCCATCGCGGCCATGGTTCAAGTTTCCCAATTTCCTGAAGATTACTATTTCGCCATAGGGGTTATTTTATTTCCCCACCCAACAAACACGTGTGCCTGTCTCCAGATGGTAGTGATGTGGGCCTCGATTGTGGGCAGGGGAGGTCTCTGTGGGGATTGGTATAGTATCTGCAACGGGTCTGTGCCCTGCATGGGTTCCACGTCGGCTCGGATGTGAGGTAGTGCCCGGTACCCATGAAGCAGATCATTGACTACTGCCAGTTGTGAAGCCCAGTAGTAGGTCTGGAGGCAGGGCACACCAATCCCTCCCTCCCAAACCGACCACCTGCAGAGTGCGTAATGCTACGCGTGACTGGACTCCCCCCCATATGAGTTCCCTAAGGAGGGTTTCAATGCGGGTGAATTCAGGGGTGGAGATCAGGAGTGGGGCGTACTGCGGGACATATAAGAATCTTGGAAGTGACATCATTTTGAAGAGTGCGGCGCGCCCCATGAGGGTCAAAGGGAGAAGCTTCCAGTGATGAACGTCCCTAGCGAACCTATCTATAATCCGATGGAGGTTATGCGTTACATATTTGGTTAGGTCAGATGTTATCCAGATCCCCAGGTATTTAAAGCCTTGTCTATCAAACCGGTATGGACATCTCATGGAGTCGACCCGCTCTCCCCCTTTCACCGGGAAAAGTACCGATTTCCTCCAGTTAACTCTCAATCCGCTAAATTCCCCGTAGGTGATTAGCATCTGCGTTACTATGGGGCAATTCCGGACCTGTTCGGCCAGGTATAGTAGAAGGTCATCAGCATAGAGAGAGACACAGTCCTCGTGTACCTCGGGCCATCTGAATCTAGTCCATGCCCCGCTCTGGCAAAGCCACAGTGCTAGCGGTTCAATCGCAAGGGCGAAGAGGAGGGGGGAAAGGGGGTACCCTTGTCGCGTGCCCCTGCCTAGGGGAAAGGATCGGGAGGTCCACCCATTCACCTTAACTTCTGCTTGGATGTTTGTATATAACAGTTTTACCCAACCTAGAAAGCTCTCCCCAAACCCCATGCGGGTCATGATTTCCCACAGGCTGTCCTACCGGATTGAATCAAATGCCTTTTCAAAATCTATTGCCAACAGGGCGAGCGGGGCATCTAGGATAGGGGCCCGTTCGAGCGCCAGGTGGAGTCGACGCAAATTAATTCGGGTCGATTTGTGGGGTATAAAGCCACACTGATCCGGGTGTATCATCGTGTCCGCCACCAGTTGGTGCCGGTTGGCTAAGAGTTTGGCCAGGACCTTGGCTTCGCCGTTAATCAGCGAAATTGGCCTATAAGAGGCACATTGCTCCTGGGGTTTGTCAGGCTTGGGGATAACCACTATAGTTGCTTTGCACAGATCATCTGGAAGGAACCCTTTTCCCGGGCGGCCAACAACATCTGATGCAGGGGAGGTGCTGTGTTATTACCCCCTAGTTTCTGCCAGGTTTCAACCGGGAACCCATTCGGGCCCGGGGTTTTCCCCGGCTGCAGTTGTCCAAGGGCTTCTATTATTTCAGACCCTGAAAGCTCGGAGTCCAGCATCTCCGTTTGTTGAGCCGACAGAGTGGGAATGACCACGCCGTCTAGGAGGGTCGGGTCCAGGCCTAGAGTTGGGGCTTGGTAAAGTGTGGCATAGAATTGGGCAAAGGCATCCGCTATCTCAGCGTCTGTCCGGCATGTCTCACCCTGCGGGGTGATGATCTCCCGAACACAGCGCTGTGCCTCATCTCTCTTCTCCAGCCATGCCAGCATCCTCCCCGCTTTATCCCCCAGCTCATATACCCTAGCTTTGGTTTCCCAGTTGGCCTGTTTGGCGTTGTCTAGCATAAGGTTTCGGAGGTATTCAGTGGCCCGTTTAAGAGACGTGTGGGTCTGTGGGGTAGGATTAAGGGTTTGTTCATTCTCTCGGTGAGTTACCTCCGTTTCCGCCTCAGTTATCTTCCGGAGCCTCTCCCTCCTCCTATTCGCCGTCCAGGAGATTATCTCTCTCCGCAGCACGGTTTTATAGGCCTCCCATAGAGGGCGTGGCTAGCGCGCCTGGAGTGAGGTTGCCTTCTCGGTAAGCTCCTGCCCGTGATCCTGTAACGTCCGACATTGCGGCGCTTAAACAGAAACGATCGACTCATAAAGAAACTGAGGTGTAGACAAACTATTTTGCCACCCTCGCTCAGAACGGCGAAGAAAATCGGCAAACGGAAAGCTGTTAACGGAGCTTCTGAAGAGACCCCTCCTGCGGCTTCAAGATGGCGGCCGCACTAAGCCGCCCGCAGCTGGCGGACGTCTGAGGATCTGCGCCCCGGCTGCGGTCCGCCGCGAACAGCCACAGTGGTCCGCATACTGATCGAGCGAAGTAGACGACTCCAGCGAGCCTTTCCAGCTGATTTTAGCTCTACGGTAGAGACCTGCGTGCGATCCGTACCAGCGACGGCCCACGAGCCCTCGAAGGCCCCCGGTTTCCCGAACGCCCGCGACCAGTGGGCCCCGGGAGATCTGGCTGGGGAGAGCTCCCCCCCGCACACGCTGTACACGCAGACAACCTGGACGGCCGGTATCCGGGATTTGCAGGGCAGCCAGGGCAAGAGCACCACTGGCCGCACCCGGGACCAAGGAACAACACCGCGAGAGGAACACGGACACTGGCAGCACGGCCAAGCCGTTGTTGTTGGACAACCCAGGTCAGACCCCAGTAAGTGGCCGCTTGACAAATTAACGCTAGCCGTTCCACTCCGCCATCCCCTGGCACCCTGAGACTACACGCCTGGATGGTCATTTTGAAAGTGTACTGGCCCCACGCTGCGGGCCGAAACATTGGCGCACCTCCATTCTACCAACCAACACTCAGCCGTAAGCCCTGGCGAACGGGCGGCCCACGGTGTTCCAAGGTTACTTTACTTTACGCCGATCACTGGCTTGAAGCGGACAACACATTGCATCTCACCGAAAACCCTTTAGAGAAGGAATGTCACCTCTAAAGCGCAAGCCCAAACTTGTTACAATGGACTCTTTCACCTCAGTCAGACCGAAACAGCAGATGCCACAGTAGATAAGCGTCTAGACCCTCGAGACTCTCAAATCCTGCAGGCGATCGCCGCACTGAGAACATCCATGGAAGACAAGATTGGTGAAATAAAATCGGCCATTCAATTGATGAGACAAGATGCACAAAACCTAACCGACAGGATGGTCACAGCGGAAGCCTCCCTGCAGGACACTGCGGAGACCACACAGGGACTTAAAGCGAAAGTCAAAGAGCTGGAATCTACAGTGGCTCGACTAGAAACGCGCTCAGAAGATGCAGAAGGCCGAGCCCGCCGCAATAATGTCCGAATACTCGGGATACCGGAGGATTCAGAGGGCCCCGACCCCACCGAATACATAGAATCGCTGTTCCTGCAGGAAATCGGGGCAGGCAAACTCACCCAGGGGTTTTCCGTGGAGCGAGCTCACCGATCCCTCCAAAAGCGGCCACCCCCCGGTTCACATCCGAGACCAATAATAGCAAAAATCCTAAACTTCAGGGATCGAGAGGCCATACTGAGGTTCTCGAGAGAAGGCGGAGAGATCAGAAGAGGCGGGGCGTCAATAGTCATTTACCCCGACTACACTCCTGTGGTGTAATGAGCAAGAAACTCTTTCATACCGGTGAAGGCCACCCTAAGGAAACTCAACCTTAAATATATGCTGCTATACCCAGCGAGACTCAAAGTGCTTCATAATGGGAAGGCAATCTTTCTGGAGACTCCGGCGGCGGCAAATCTATGGCTCAAGCACAACAATCTGGCTGAGGATGCTGAAGGAATGGCGAGCAGCAGCAAACACCACGCCAAAGACTGTGACCACACGAGAAGCTGAATGACACATCAACTAGGTTGACAACCTCGGAATGAACCGCATCGCTGCATCAGGAAGATGACGCAACTGGGCAGGAGCTCAAAGGCCCACGCGCAAAACTGCCGATGACCCACCCCAATCGAAACGGAGCAGGTAAAATGCCTACACACCACCCGAGCCGGAAGACCTGGAGAGGACTGGAAGGCCCGGGAGCCCCCGAGCGTTGTGAGTTTGTATCGACTGCTGGGGGCAGTTTACTGTTGTTCTTTTTGGTTGATCCATTCCATGGGATGGAAGTTGTTAAAGTTGGTAAATCTCCGAAGGCAATAACACAACTGGCGGGATGGGGGGTTGGCTCGTGGGCCGGGACGGTTGGACCTCGCAAAACATTGTCGAATTCGCAGCACCGGATGTCGCCATATGTACTCCCGGGGGAGGAAGGGGTTCCCTGAGCGTCTTGCGAAAACGAGATGGCTACGCATATTAGGCTAATAACTTGGAATGTAAGGGGCCTGGGCACCTACATCCATAGGAACAGGATTAAATCTTACCTACACAGAAAAAGAGTGGACATTGCTCTCCTACAAGCTGAAGCCGATGAGAGACTCAGAGAACACTGGGGGGGGGCAAGGCTACGGAGCCCCCTACTCTAAATTCGCCAGAGGAGTGTTCATCTGATTCAACCCCCAGGTACCATTTCTCCTACGTAAGATGGTTAGGGATCCTGAAGGTAGATACCTGATCATATGGGGAACTGTTGAACAAAGCGAAATATGCATAGTGAACTCATACTTCCCCAACAACAACATCCCAGCCCATCTAAGAGTACTTGGTGCCCACATGTCACAATATCGGGATTGTTTCTTCCTATGGGGAGGTGATTGCAACTGCGTCCACAACCCTGAATTGGATAGGTCTTGTCCATCGGTTAGCGGCACAACCGCTGCCTCCTCATCCCTGAATGTTATGATCAATGAACTAGATCTGATTGATGCATGGCGGGACCTCCACCCGGACGTAAGGACTTACTCATATTACTCATCCCCATACAAACTCCATACAAGGCTAGATTACTTCTTCATAAGCAAAGAACACATGCCCCAGATAGGAAGTATGCAATACCTGGGGAGGACCATCTCCGACCACTCCCCACTCCTATTAGATTGGCACTACAGTAGTCCTAGACCGCCCATCCCTATGTGGAGAATGTCTGCTGAGGCCCTGAAGGATCCGACCTTCAGGGAGGAGCTCCAGGAGTCCATAGAGAATTATGTAGTAGAAAACTCAGGCAGTGTAGACCAAGTAGGTATGCTATGGGATGCCCTAAAGGTGGTTACACGGGGGGTAGCAGTTGCGAAAGCTGGGGGCATCAGGAGAACATTACGGGAGGAATTAAACCAGAGAGAGTTGGAGGTCCAGCGACTAGAGTCCACCCCTATCGACACCCCGGGGAGGGAGGAAGAACTCAGTTCTCTCAGAGAGGATTGCTCTAATGCATGGGACAGACTGGCCAAGTTCGATTTCAGCGTTAGAACTAATAGAGCACATGCAGAGACCGATAGACCTGGCCGGCTACTAGCATGGCTCTGTAAAAA
This sequence comes from Ambystoma mexicanum, assembly GCF_040938575.1. Lineage (NCBI taxonomy): Eukaryota > Metazoa > Chordata > Amphibia > Caudata > Ambystomatidae > Ambystoma > Ambystoma mexicanum. Next base: position 688,533,310 of record NC_090939.1, read on the forward strand.
AGAACACCCTAGGCATGTAACTACAGCACTACAGGATGAACAAGGCGTAGAACACAGAACCCAACAGAGCATAAACGACACCTTTCAGCGCTTTTATGCGCGACTATATTCCCACACACACAGGGTCCCACAAGATCAAATACTAGATACCCTGGAAGAAATTGGCCTGCCCAAATTGTCGCCAGCACAGTCCGAAGCCTTGGACTCCGACATCACACCGGAAGACATAACAGAGGCTATCAGGTCCCTAGCCACTTGTAAGGCCCCAGGGTGCGATGGGATCCCCCCAGAATTTTACAAGGCATACGAACCCACCCTGACGCCCTTACTGCACCAGGTCTTTTCTGAGACATTTGAAACTGGTATCCTACCCGACAGCATGAGGGAAACCTTATTGGTCCCGATGCTCAAACCCAATAAACCTTCCGACAAATGCGACTCCTATCGCCCGCTTGCCATGCTTAACTATGACGTTAAAATATTAACGACAATCCTGGCAAAGCGACTATCCAGAGTGATAGGTGATATTGTGCACGAGGACCAGAACGGTTTTTTACCCGGGCGTAACACGTCCCTAAACTTACGCAGGCTTCAGCACATTATAGCTGAAACCAATACAAGTGAAGAACAACTCGCATTGCTATCCTTAGATGCTATTAAAGCATTTGACTCCATTTATTGGGAGTGGCTGGTGGCGGTCTTGGAGGGTTTTGGAATTGGCCAACGATTTATCAGATGGGTATTGATTCTGTATAATGAGCCAAGGGCTAGGCTAAAATCCGGGAAGTATGTGTCAGACGCATGGGATATCCGTAGGGGCACCAGGCAGGGCTGCCCACTTTCCCCCATGCTCTACATCTTGGGACTAGAACCCATTGCTATCTTTCTTAGACAGCAATTTTTCAATGCAGGAATTAGGCTGGGCGGGCGAGATCATATTGTCTCACTATATGCAGACGATGTAGTGATATATATTAATAACCCTCATCTCAATGTTCCGACAATACTGGAAGTCCTTGATAACTACGCCAAAGTTTCGGGCATACAATTCAGCAGAACAAAATCTTGCATGTTCCCATTAGCAGCCCTGAAAAATAAAACTACAGAAGAGCTTCCCTCAGTGGGCATAAAGTGGGAGAAAGAATCTTTCCGTTACCTTGGGATCCAGATAATGCACACTCTGGAGCAAATGCACACACAAAACACGAGTGCTGCAATACCCAAACTGCGTAGATCCATACGTTTCTGGTCTAAGCTTCCACTATCCATGCTGGGCAGGGCCTCGATAACCAAGATGATCATTCTACCTAGATTCCTGTACGGGTTCCAGAATGTGCACTTTTATATCACAAACCCTTCTTCCAGCTTTTAGACACAATAATTAAGGAATTTCTATGGGGGAAAGGCAGACATCAGGTGGCACTATCTACCTTAGTATTACCACAAAGACAAGGAGGGATCCAATTAACGAACCTAGAAAAGTACTACCTTGCGGCCCAGTTGAGCTATGTATCCAAATGGTTAGCAGACGGGATCACCTCGGAGATCCCCCTGCTACAGGCCATGATCTCCCCAATCCGACTGAAGGAATTGATCTGGGCCCCTCAAACTTTGCTACACGGTCAGCCTTTTCTGGCAATCCTGGGCAGGAAAATATGGCGTAGAACTGAGATGACATTACAACCATACTTCCAAGAAATACCAATAATTTCAGGACTCGATAAGTCTGACACCACCCTGCACACCATTAGGCTCTGGGAAGACAAAGGTGTATACACTTGGTGTGATCTATACTCTGAAGGTACATTCAGGGAATTCACCGAGTTGCGGGAGGGAGAGGGCATTCACGCTGGCCAATTCCTGTGGTACCAGAAGATCCGCAAGATAGCACGCACGAAATGGGACACCTGGCTAGAGGAACCGGAGGCCACCCCCTTTTTGACACTACTATATAGCCTGAGTGAAGGGGGAGGGCAATATCTCAAATCTATAGTCTTCTCATTGACATCCCCAATCCCCGTAGCGATGCACTAAAGACCCGCTGGGAAGCAGACACGGGACAAGAGTTGTCCGAAAAAGAATGGAGCAGAGCGCTGTCCTTTCCGAAAGAAGTCTCTAGAAAGCAGAGATTTCGGCTAATTCAGTTAAATGTTCTTTATCGTACTTACTTAACCCCGAGCAGGATTGCAAAGTTCAATAAAACTGCCCAGACACAGTGCACTTGGTGTGGGATGGAGGGAGCAGATCTAATCCACATGCTATGGAACTGCACCAAAGCACGTAGCCTCTGGTCAATAGTGAAACAAACCTGTGAAGAGGCGGAAGTCACTAGGTATAAGTGGATAAGTGGACCCCAGCCGAATGCCTCCTAGGCTGCTACCCCAGATTGGCCAAACTCAAATATGCGATTAAACGGATGGACTTGCTATGCATAACAGCTAAGAGGACCATTGCTATGGCATGGAAACGGCCTGCAGGGCCGAACCACAGGGCATGGCGCAGAGAATTTGAAAGATGGGCGACCGCCGAAACAAGAGCCTGGGAAGACAGCGTGGCTAGATCCACTGACGAGTCGAGTACGGCCCTTGCCGCATGGAAAGACACCATGTCCAGACTGTCTCGCTCCTCGGATGATAAGCCCCCCTGAGCATTCCGCCTGTTCTATTACATGACCTAAATGGTCGACTAAGACACTCGAAATCAAACCCCCTCAGCACCAACATTCCTGGAAAGCCCATACCCACGTCAGTGGCGCCCGGCCACTCCCCCCGCTTGTGAACCAATCAGCCACCACTTGCCCCTAGATCGGAGATAGTTAATGTTATTTTGTTATGTAAATGTTGTTGTTTTATTTTGCAAAGGCAGAATTTCAGTGATCAAGTCGGTCAATTTGAACAGTGATTGTAACTATAAATGCCAATAAACAAATTTTAAAATAAATAGACCTCCCATAACACTATCGGATCATTATCGCCAGTGTCATTAATCTCGAAGTATTCAGTCGAGACCTCCGTAAGGCGGTCAACTAGTTCCGGGAGGCCCATAGAGTAGGTATTCAACCGCCACATTCTAGGGGGGTTTATTCCCTGCAGTCGTGACTCCACCAGCAGAGGTGAGTGGTCTGACATTCCCCGGGGGAGCAGGTCCGCCGAAAGTATTCTAAAGAGATCAGTGTGGGGTACGAATAGGTAATCAAGCCTGGAGAGGGAGGCGTGTGCCCCAGAGTGAAACGAGTAGCCCCTGCTCCCCAGGTGCAGTTCCCGCCATACATCACAGAGACCCAGGGCAGACACAAAGTTGGACAGCTTCGTGGGAAGGTGCGGATTGTGTTGTCTAAGGTGGCAGCGGTCTAAGGTATTACACATGACATTGTTAAAATCGCCATCCAGGAACCACTTATCAGGCTGGTGTTTGCCCATAAGGGTGGTCAGGTCATCGAGAAGTTCCTGCCCCAGGCCAGGTGGGGAGTAGATAGAGACTAACCCAAATGTTTCCCCCCCAAAGTGTCCCCAGCGCCATCACGTAGCGTCCCCGAGGGTCCTGTTCTAGTACCTGCAACGCAAAAGGGACTCATTTGTGTATAAGAATGAGAGTGCCTCTGGACCCCATGGAGTATCCTGCGTGGCAAGCGGTCCTATAGTTAGTTCGAAGAAAACATTTGCACTGTGTCCCGGCAAAGTGCGTTTCAGTAAGCAGGGCCACATCGGGGGAGTGTCTGGAGTGTAGTTGCTTAACCAGGCGCCTTTTAATCGTGGAGCCCAACCCGTTCACATTCCAGATGAGGACCCTAAGGGATTTGGGGCGCGTGGTCATGGACGAATGAGATTGGTCAGATGGCATCTAACAGGATTGTCGGAGGGGCAGGCAGACAGCGCGCGCGGTGCACGGTGGCATGGTGCAAGATAGACAAAGATTGACGGTTGAAGTGCTGCCTGTGTGTGGTGTGGTCCCAACTGGCCAGGAACCATACCCTCCCTTGATAAATACCGGGGAAGGCTGATCCTGGGGTAAAAAACAAATTCTTCCCAATAAACCCTTCCCACCCCCACCCTATACTCCTCCCCAACATGAAGTACCTGTCGCCCAAACAGTGCTGACAATCAAAAAAGGTAGAACGTCAGCTTAAACAAAAGTTAGGGGGGGTTGTTTCTCCCCTTTAAAAACCCAAAAGGGAAGGTGGCAATCCGCCGCTTACCGCATTATAAGTATGTAAGCCGCCTCTGGTGGCCTCCAAGGCCGACTGTAATATTGTCCATAAGGTGGTTGCATGCCAGCCAGGAGATTAAGCCCTCGACAGAAGTCAAGGCGGGAGTTCGTCCCCTCCATTGATTGGTGGACCCGCCAGCGGTGGTTGATCCGGTCTGCAACGCTGGTCCGGTGGTGGTCTGGGATTTCTATTCCTGTTGCCTCGGGGTGTGGACCAGTCCCCTTCAATGTGCTGCTCCGCCCATCGCCACGCCTCACCGGGATCGTCAAAGTGAACCGTTGTGCCTTTATGATAGATTTTCAATTGTGCAGTGAAGAGTAGGCCATATTTGACTCCCAGTGTCTGCAGTTGCCTCTTAAGTTTCCCGAAGGATTGCCTCGCCTTCTGTACTTCCTTCGTGTAATCGGGAAAAAAGGCCACTCTGGACCCATTGAAGGTACCGTGCCCTTGGATCTTGCAAGTTGTAGGAGTGCGTCCCGATCACGGTAGTTTAGGAACCTCGCTCGCTATCACAGTGCGTGGAGGAGCGCCAGGCACTGGCCTACCTGCAGGCATACGCTGGGCCCTCTCGATAGAGAAAAATTTTGAGAAGGATTGCAGGTCAAACAGATCTGTTATTAGTTGTTCCAGAAAAAGCTCCATGCAGGGCCCCTCCTCTTTTTCAGGAATGCCCAGTATGCGGACATTGTTCCGCCTGGACCTTCCCTCGCCCTCCTCCACCCTAGCTTCCAGAGTCTTTAGTGTGGCCGTGACTCTGTGGAGTTGTTGTTGCACATTGTGTAGGCCGTCTTCCGCCGTCGAGATACGCTGTTCTGCCTCCCCAGTGTGTGCTGACAGTTTCTACAGGTCATGCCTGAGGAGGGAGACGTCTAGGCTAATTCGGTCTATCTTCTGCTTTATGGATGAGCGGGAGTCCGTGATGGCGGCCATGACGTCTTTGAGGGAAAGCGTCTGTGTGGCGTCTGTATCCTCGGAGTGCTGCAGTGGGAGATCAGCCTGCTGTGACGAGGGCACTGTATATTGTTCAATCCTATTCTTTATAGTGGGCTTCCTCATCTTTTCTTTACCCATGATCGCCACTTGGGCCGGCAGTCGTGGTCTTATGGCTGTACACCCGTCAAGGGTCTCGGTGCGTGTTAGGTGGATCAGTCGCACTGCAGCCGTGCGCTGGGGGGCCAGTGAGGTTGTCCTCCTATTGCTGCCGTGCCGGTCCTGCTGCTCGCCCCCTCCGATCGTAGAAGCGCTAGACGTTTTCTTAGTGAGTCAGCGCGCTGTCCATGGAGTGTGTCCACTGTGTCTAGGCACTTGGGCGTTACTCAGCCTGGATCGCGTATGGCTCCAGCTTATACATGTGCCGCAGCAGGGAGAAAGGTGGCGTAATCGGAGGGCAAGGTCCATTGGTTGCACACCAGTGGTGTTGTGCTCTATTGCAGTTCAAGCCCTGGTGATCTGTAGGGGCATCTCAGTGTTCTGAGCCAGTAGGTTATATAACGTGCTGTGCCCAACAAGCAGCGTTCGTGTTGGGGCCTTGGCTGTCTCTGCCGTCCTCCCCACGGCACCTCTGGGGCCCACCCGGTGATTCACCACCCCACAGTCTGTGTGCTGTACTCTGTAGGGCTATGCTGACTCCCTCTGTTAAGTCACTTCTGTGTTTGCCGTTGCCCCGGCGCCGATTGTCGCCACAAGCAAAGGTGTTGCAGCCCTTGCACCCTCTTCGGAGGGGGGCCTGTTCCCATAGGCAGTTGTTAGTGGCTAAGAGCCCGGTGTGTAGAATGCCTCAGGTTAGGCCATTTACGGAACAAAAGCAGGTCTGCCTCAAGAGTGGGGCTATGCAGGAGCATTGAGGTGGGTCTCTGCTGCTGTTTGCATACTCAGAGGCACCGCCGATCCCCAAGTCCTTTTACACAGCAATGGTGCTCTGGTCCCACGAAGGGCCCCCACGTCGGGTGTCACTCCACACCGGGGTCGGCGGAGGCCGAAAGGGAGGAGCGGGGAGCCACTCGCGTTGTGTCCCGGCCCGACGCCCGCCCCTAGCACTTCTCGGGGGCCCCACCTGGCAGTGATGAGGTTAGTCGGCCACCGGCCAGAGGCAGTTTGTGTCGCCAGGCGGGCGGCGGGGCTCACGGGTTGCCAAGGGCACTCACCCTCGGAGCAGCGCCTCTGCTTCCTCCGTGTGGGCGAGAGCTTCTCGCGGCTTTCGCGGGGCCGGGGCGGTTCAACCCCAGTTCAGAGTCCCACTTGTCAGGCGGCAGCCACACCGGATCCGTAGGAGTGTAGACGAGTGCGCTCGTTCACACCCTCGCCCGGGGTCGCGGGCGGGCCGTCAGCCAGCGATGGCTGAAATGGCGCCACTCCACCCAGTAGGCGCCAAACGCAGGGTCGTTTCGCCCAAGCGGCCATCTTGGTAGTGCGCCAGACGGTCCCGCACCAAATTCCGGCCTGGCAGTGCTCCATTCCTGGCGGCCGATTTCCCCCGTCCCACGGACTAGGTGGGCACTGTGAATTCCGGAGCTTGTAGGGGTTATTTTTACCCCCAGCAGTTGTTGGCGACAGGCGGTTTTTCAGGATTTTCTGCGGCGGTAGCAGGAGCGACAAAGACCTACGTCTTCCTTATCGCGCTGTTGGCCACGCCCCAAACCCTCATTCCAATGATAGTGTTTTATTAAGTTTCCATGAAAGCAGAGTATTTCACTTCTGATGTTCTGTCAAAATCCCTACATACTTTGCATGCCGAAAAAGAACTAAAGATTTACCTCTGAAGAGCAAAAGACTTGCAGGCTTATGAAAAAATGGTTAATCTTGCATGGAAACCAAGCAACAGGAAATATGTAAGCAAGGGATACGCCATTGAATTGTGGACAGTCTAAAATTATAACTAGCCAGCAGTTAGTTTCCAGGGAGAGTAACTACACGTTTAACAAGAGCAAGGCAGCGCATGTTGCCTTTGTGAACAATTCTATCCAGGAAATCTGTAAAATAGCCACATGGAGAAATGTGCATTTTTTCACCGGGTATCATTGCCTGGGAACAATAGCAGGATGGACATCTGATGGACATCTCAACCAGGCAATGCAGAAGAATCTCTTTCGATTATGTGACCTGCTATCTTTGTCCTACCTCCAGGCAGTAAAGCAAAGTTAATGTTATAGTGTTGGAGTATTGTGTTTTTCATGTTGCTTTTTTGACCGCTTGGAAATATTTATTCCAAAGTGTATGCATCTCTGAAAGACCCACCACTGGAGCACAAGTTTCTAAATGATAGATGTAGTTCCCTGGTATTGATGCCTTTATAGATTCACACCCACCCACCGTCTCTCCCAGGAGGCATTACTAATTTTGTTTAGCATGCTACGTTTGTCAGGGATTTAGAAGGGAAGCCTCTTGGGGTGGGGTTTACCTGTCCAGCACTGACTGCGAAAGGCATCCTGGAAACATATGTGCTTTTAAAAGTATACATTAACTATTTACATTAAAAAGTGTCTGACATAGGGTAAAATGATGTTTTAATTTCAAATATTTGTTTTCCATTGGCCCCATGGGATGGGAGTATTCAACAGCTCTGAACCTATGAAAAGCACCTATTCCGGACAATTACACTGACAGGTAAGTAACTTATTTTTTATATATCTCGACAATTTTCACAGGACCTCTTCACTGGGGGTTTTACATAAATTGGAGGTTGAACAACTTTGTAAAGGGCTAGCCTTTTTTTAAATGGGTCCCTTTGTTGGGGATTGCAGGACGGAGCTCCAGTGTTGGCTTCCCTCTATAGAGCAATGTTGTAGGCTTGATCCTGGTCAGATGCCAGAGGTTTAGTCTACGGTGGGAGACAAAGGCATATTTGAAATGGCGCTAAATGGTCTTCTAGTGAACTTGATTTCAGTACAAACTACACATAACTGATAATGGGCTTATTTGATGACCAGGGGTCAGATATTAAGTTCAATGGTACATCATCCTCTGGATGGACATTTTGGCTGCAGCAAGATACACCCACGAACTGGGAGACAGGTTGCAGGCCTCTAGCTAACTTGGCTAACTATTTTTGACTTTACTTCTTGGATCATAGAATTGCTATGCAGGCAAAATATCTTTCCTTACTAGCAGATATAGTGACTGACTAGCAATCCAGAAACCCGAGGGATCATATTTGCCAATTAGGCCTTCAGGTGTTTTGCTGTTTCCAGGAAAAGTCTGGTCTTATACACCACGTCCCTCTTGAATGTTTGGCTTCCTTGATTGTTCAGCTTTAGGGCAGCAAGGCATAAATTAGTTTTCAAAAATTGATTAGCAGAGTTTGCTCATGAAAATCTTTTTGATTAGCAAACAGACCCATTTGATTAGCAATTTTGGACTAATATTGTTTATGTCACCAGACGTTATTTGTACCCAAGACATGAAATGAGCAACAATACAGCCGTTTTGGGTACCACTGAAATAAGACATTAGTTAGATGAGTCAGGCATTGCAAATTCTTTAAAATTCAGCTAGACCTGCAGGTCAGGTAACCCAGTTTCCCTATTCACCCAAGAGAAATGCACCCGACCCATAGCAATGGACGACAACAAATTTAAAATGCGAACGGTACAATGGTGCATGTCACTACAAACCCGCTTTGTTTGGCACACTACTGCCACCCAGAGGCCAGCCATGCACAGTGTAACTTTTGTTTGACATTTACTGCAAAGTAAATGTTACATAAGTTTCAAACATCTCTTTCAAATGCTATTCGGCCTTCATAAAATGAACTAGATTGAGTGTCTGTAAAATGTAAAAAATTAGCTGCCTGAATGGACACACAAAAACAGATTTGATAAAAGGCTCTGAAAACAGTTTGCCCAGCTGTCTCACAAACAGGTGGTAATAATATATAATGCAATCATAAAGCAAAGCGAGCTCTGGAGGCTAACTACAGTGTTTGGTATTGAAATAGATCTGTATATGTAGAGCTTGGTTGGAACTATTGATCACTACTTTGTGTAAGCATCTAGTTCGCTATGTGTATCCATTATGTAAAAGGAAAGAAAGACTAAGAAGGGTGGATTGCGTGGCAGGCAGAGAACTGAGCAAACAAGATGTAATAATGTAGTTTGTGGTCATCTCAATTTCAAGGTACCTGGTATAAACAACTCGGTGATAATTTAGAAATTGAAAGAGTATGGGTTCACTCATGGGTTGAGCACCACTTACAAGATGTATGCAACCTGCAGGTTACAGAACTAGGTTTGCCATCAACAGCATTTGATCATGTGATCATGTACATTTTCAAAAGTGTTGACTTGTCAATATGACGTATCTTCCCCAACAAAATGAAATATAGTTGACAATGAAATTTAGATACATTAACCTAAACTTTACTGTAAAGCATGGAGATGTTACAGTATCAATAATCCTATCAATAATCTCATTATGCAACAACTTACATTTTAGGAATGGAATTGCATGGCTGTCTTTTTTTTTTCCAATGAGAGTTTTATTCAGATTTTGTAGACCTACAAATGCTGTATACATGATTCCAGTCATAATGCAATGTGGAACAGGTAAACAAATTCAAAACATTACCTCAAGTGAGGAAAACCAAACCTGGGGGTGGGGTGGGTCTATCAGGGGCTTATCTAGGAGGGAGAGCAGCTTCAGTTCAAGGCTAAGAAAGTTGGGAACAGCAGTGAACCGGACAATCGCAGCCCAGTTCCAGCTCGAGAATGGAAGCTTCGAGCGTCAAGGTGTTACAGTCACGAGCTCAAGGGCTAACGTGCGGGGGCTTCCTGGGTTCCTCCGGCGGGGGACTTTGTCAGTTTTTAGTCATATTTCACCATTCAGCCGAGGGGCGGTGGCTGCTTTGCCACTCCAGGGAACTGTTGTGCGTAGTCCAAAAAAAAGGGGCCCAAATGCTATAAAACTTGCTTCTGTTCCCAAAGTGGAGGGCAGTGATCTTTTCAGCCACCACGATGTCCCAACACTTTGCCTACCACATGGGAACTGCTGGGCCCCCAGGGTGTTTCCACAGCCTTGCTATTGAGATTTTGGCGGCTGTAAGCAGGTGGGAGCAGAGGTGCGCCAATCGCCCCATCATTGGGAATTTTCCCTCGCCAGTGTCGCCCAGCAAGACTATTCCCGCATCCCATGGGATCGATAGGCCGGTAATTAGTCTAATTTGCTCCAGGACCTCTTTCCAAAGCATGGCTGTCTTTTAAAAAGAAATACTGGTGTATGCCAGACGGGATATAGAAAGGTTAATAAAAGTAGTATCCTAGTTATTTTGTGTTTGCAATTATCTGAAAAAGAAATTCTTGCCTAACACTCCCACACATGGCTTTAGCACTTAAGAGTGGTGGAGAGGATTACTGCTGCACTTTCTCTCCATTAGGACCTGAAGTGAACAGAAAAGAGGGGCAATAGAGGAATGCGAAAAGAGGGGCAAGAGAGGAATGCAAGGTGAGCTGTGCTTTCATTGAAGTGGGCAACTTAAATAGCTATCTTTGCTACACAAGTATCCATTTGATTAGCAAACTGACAGAATTGCATAGCAAATTGCTATGTGACACTGCTTATTTTATGACTTGGGGCAGACCCAGAGGCGATGCCATAGATGCATTTATGCTGAGTAGGAGCCATGGCCATGGAAAGAAGTATCCTTTGCTCGTGTTCACAATGATTGCTCTAATTAACATTTATTTTGTGATTTAGTTCAAAGAACCTTTCACATACATTTAATACATCTAATTGTTATATTGATCAAACGATCACGCAGTTTCACATACAAAGCATAGTAATACTTCCTCATATAAATCATTTCCAAATCCTAAAAATATGAATGCACATAAATATACACATTTACAAAACTTTCATTAAAAAGCCTAATCGTGGACACAAAACAAAAGAAATCCATTCTATCCATAGATTATTAAAACATTTCCCTACCAGTTGTTATACTTTCTCTAACTAATTGGCAACTTCAAAAGCCATATTTAGCTGGCTATTCCTGGCCATTATACACTTCCTCCAGAAGGATGTACTTTTTAGTTCATCCAGATTATGTCCAATTCATCCAAGTAAGTAATGTGCAAGGAGCCCAACATTATGCAGCTTGTCATAACGTGTCAAATGATCTCTGGTATATTCTTGAGCTTGCATAATCTACATCCCCTTTCTTAAAGAGGCATCCCAAGTCTGGGCCCTAATACTCCCAGAGTTGGTAGTTGGTTCAATTGCAAAAGCAAAATGAGCCAGGGGCCGGGGACTGCAGCACATACTTCTGAGGACATAAGTATGTGGTTTGGCATTCAACAAAGTCTTTATGAGTTTTCAGTTTAGTCAAATATACATGTTTTGGGCCCAGTCCCATACTTTTAACTTCCCCATAAATTCCTTTTTAAGAATGTGCTGTTCCTTTTCCCATACTGGAGACCAGCCAATTCGAGCGAAAACTTTGGTACACACATTTAAATTCTCCTAAATCAACAGAGCCTTTTTTTCTCATGTTACGGCACATCAGGGAAAGTAGAGAGCATTTGAGCTCCTTCATGGCTTATATAAAGAGGAGGCCTCGACGCAAAAGGACATATCCATACAACAATGTCAGCCCTAACTCTAACCACAGGCCCTGGCTCAGAATGCATTGTGTTAGTCCTAACAAGCATCTCCATATATTCCCCTCTAACACATATACCCTAAATTCGATAGATACATTGCCTCAAGGCCATAAATGATCGCAGGAACTATACTTTGCCTTTATACTGTGAGAATTCCCTTTAGGCTATATTCTTCTGTGTTATCAGCATATTTTTTTACAGTCGCCATTAAGGCAAGAGCACTATTCATTATCGCATGCTGTGCTTCCTGATTTTTTATATCCTGACTAAAATGGATCCCCGAATATCTATAATCTGCAGCATTCTCAATGCCTTCATTAGTCATATAGATGTTTCGTTTTATCTTACGAGTGTTACCAAAACACATATATTTTGTCTTTTTTCAGTTAACAATGAGATCATTCTCGTCAACAGTTTGAGCTCATCGCACCATTGTGAGTCAAGCTGGACCACATCATCTGCATACAAGATCCAAATTACACAATGTTTCCCAATCTTTGGTGAAAGATTTCGAGCCCTAGCCAAGTAGCTATGGAGGTCTGCCAGATAAAGGTTGAATAGCATGGGTGCCAACACATATCCTTGTTTCAGTCCGGTTGTTGTATGCATATCGTTGGAGCAGGTTCCCATGCTATCTAACCTAATCTGCATGCACATCTATGTGTACAAATCTCTTAAGTATGCATAAAAGATCACTAGGGATCCCCCATTTCTCCAGTTTCCTTCATAACCTATTTCTGTTCACGGTGTCCAAGGTGGCTTTCAAATCTACATGCATCAAGTGGAGAGGAGTTTTATGAGGCTTGCCGGCCTTATTAAATAAAGTGTTTAATAGCAACACATTGTGCACAGTGCTCGACCTAGCTCTAAAACCCATCTGAAAAGGGCGTAATATCTTATTTCCCTTGGCCCAATGCTTTACTTTCTCTAGGACAATTGCTCCAAATATTTTCCCTGGCACATCCAACATAGATAATAATCTATAGTTGGATGGCTCTGTTCATCGTTAAAAAAAAATGGATATTAAAGCCTTTCTCGAGGTATCTGCAATTGTTTCCTACTCGCAGACCCTTTTAAACAGGGTCATCAATATATCCCTCTTGATCTTGGGGTTGCCTATTATCACTTCATTTGCGAGGCCATTTGAGCTTGGGGCTCTTGATCTCTTCGATCTCTTTATCTTCAAGATGATATCCACTTTATCAAATTTGATGTTAAATGGTGACCGCCATTTTGTAAATATTCCTTCTGGAAATGTGCAATCTACGTCGATTCATCTATGGGGTTGATTATCACTGCTGATTTAGACCTCCCAAATTCATTTAATGCCCTCCACATACTCTTGGTATCATCCTTCATATTATTTTAAACATAATCTGCCATTGAGCATTCTTAACACTACATCTCAATCTTTTTGTCCAGTTTCTGTTATTTGTTTTTCCCTCTTAATATAAGCAACAGCTTCCTGTATATCTATAGTCTGTCTCTTTATTGATGTAATGCGCATCCTCAGCAGACATTTAGCTTCTCTGAATACAGGGTCATAAACTCTGGTTTTACCGCCACCATTTTTGTGTGTATATCTATTACCTATCGGTATTACATCTTCTATCAAATGCTTATACAAGGCTATTACATTTTGTGCCTTTGCCTCTGGCCTGTTTAGATAGTCTTCTATCGTCAGGTCAGTCAAATACGTGTTCACATCGGTTATATTCTTAGTAGACCACGTTATTCTATTTTTTCCCATATTTACATTGATGTCGCTGAATATCCTTGATAATAATACTTGATTTGTTCTCAATTTTAGGGACAGCATTGTGTGATCACTATACGAGGTGAAGCTAGTGGACAATTCCTGAACATTGTCAATTCCATCACTACTAATAATAAAGTTGTCCAGGGTGGCCATCCCACGGCCTGCCTTCCATGTGTAATTCCCTGGCACGTCTACCTGAGTTTGCCCATTAAGCATTAGCCGGCCTCATTCGATCATAAAAAGTGACCATTGTGTCCCTTGCTTGTTGGGGGTCTTTTGTTTCATAATGCTCTCTTCACTTACATCCTTGGTGGCATCTATTTTGTAGGCATCTAAACAAGGAGCTTTTTAAATCACCACCTATCAAAACCATGGATTCCCCATTCTCGGCCATCCATCCTGCCGTAATTGCTCCTATAGTGTCATATATACTGAAAGTAAGCATGCTACCTGGAGAAACATATACATCAATTAGTAGCATCTTGTTTCTTGAACTTCCCTCACATGCATAACTTCGACTGCTAAAATGTTAGCTATATTATCCACCACCTCAATTTCTCTAACAGAGAGATCTTTACCCAAGTCAAATATCAATCCCCACATATGCCTGCCTGCTGCCCTTTGCAGTCATGGCTTGAAATAGGATGTAACCATCTATCATAGGTTCTTGAGTGAACCACGTTTCTTGTAGAAATAAAATGTCATAATCATATAATAACTCATGACCACCTGTTATATGCATAAAGTGACTTTGGCTGCTTATATTCCATGTAATGTATGTGTCTTTAATAATCATGGTTGATGTAAGCGATTAACAAGAAGAAATCCGTTAAGCCAGGATAACTCATGAAGAGCAACTTCAGACATTTCGATTGTTTTCTCTGAAATAACCTTTCTTCCTTGACTAGTAGTGGTAATGGTCAGCCCAAGCCTTTAGTCTTAAGGGAGCTGCGTTTTCATGGACAGAGTTATTTTTAACATTGAAATGCCCCCTGATGCTCCTTCAAATCATCCCATTCCTTATGTGTGTTTGTCCGCACAGCAACTATATTTATGACTTCGAAATTGTTCCCCTTCTTTAGTAAGCGTGATGAATATTGACCTGACAATGAACAATCGAAGTCAGGGCTCTCGAATCCTCTACTTGTTCCACACCACATATTCAGTGTCGCTAGACATGAGTACACACAACTGTGGGATTGAGTTAAGAACTCAAAGAATACATTGTTCATTTAGCCATTCGTCACTGTCACGTGGGAACAGGTTACAAAAAGTGATTTTTTTACTGGCACTTTCCTTCAAGTCTTTGTTTTTATTTGTGTCAATCTTCCCTGTCGTGGTACAAGAGGTACAAGATATTTTCCTCATACACATTCCTCAGGCACGGAAGTCGACCCTTGACCCATGTCAAAAGGATATGCCATTGACACTGTCTGAATCACTTGTCCTCTTTTCACTAACCAGCTGGTCAACACCCCATTCATTTTAATGGCTCTTTTTTGTTTCCTATGTGCATGTTTGTTTAGCATTTCTAGCAGTTTCAGGGCCGTTTTCGTCCAATTCATATCTTTATTTGACTCTGTTGTGACATTACAGGAGTGATTGTTTTTTGCTTTTGTCCACAAGCCTCTTACGGCGTCTGCTCTCCTTCCAAGACAGATAGATACTGTTAGCACTACCATCTGTGGTTTCAAGAGGATTTGGGGCCTGCTCGTTACTTTCTTTGACAACAATTTTACAATTTCGGGCTCTTGGCCTTAATTCTCCCCTTCATCCCCAGAGGGCAGAACCATCTTTACCACACAGACATTGACCTCATTATAAGTGTTGCGGTAGTATAAGTGTTGTTACCTCGCCGCAACATTACGAGTTTGCTCGCGGGTGCCGCTCTGGACGCCTGGTCAGACCAGACGTGCAGAGCGGCACCCGCTAGCAGAACAGGATGGTAGCAACGTCAGACCAGACGTGCAGAGCGGCACCCGCTAGCAGAACAGGATGGTAGCAACGGTCCCGTTCGGGACCGTTGTTACCATCCTCCCCATTCCCATTGAGCCCCATGGGGGATCAAATGGGAATGGGGACGTACCGGGTCCGGGTCCCGTGAATGGGAATTACCGGGCCAGCAAAGGTCGGAATGGCCCGGTAATTCCCACCCAAACCCGAATTTGGGGGGTAGCCATGCCGGTATTTCGATCCTTGTTATGGTTGCCCCCTGGGTGCATATATTTTCATGCATTCTGTTGCATAGCCTTCACAGGATTTTGATGTCAAATTGCATTGTCTCCATTTAAGTACTGTCCGTATATGTATCGTTATCATTTTCCAGTTCTGGTTCGTCATTTGACTTATCATCGAACAACACCAGGGAGGCAGAGGGATGTGTTGTCGGATGTTCGATACAGCCTGTGAGGCTGTATATACAACAATCGGATCTTGGCCTAAGGCGTCTACTATGCTGACTATGGACTGACTATTGATGCTTTTTTGCAGGAAATAACACAACTTCAAGAGAGTGTTTTTGTTGTCAATCTCCAGCAACTTTAATTGCTTTCATTTCCTCCCGGGTCAGCCCGCGATGTACACTCTACAGGTTTGGGATTCGTCTTCACTTAAAAAGAATGAGTAATCTTTCCCCTATGGTCAACAGTGCAGGTTAACACGCTGTTTCTGCCTACCAGTTTGTCAGCTTCCTACGTACCTACAGAATCACAATTACTGCTTTCGTTTCCTTTGCCTTTTTGTCTGACAGAGGTTATAAATGGCCTACTTTTCCTTTGTACGCAGGGGCAATAGTAGAGATTTTTTATCTTGCAACGCCTACCCACTTAATTTGATAAAACACAACAGCACTTTGACAGCCAAGTCATTATAGCGCCAAATGACAATTACTGCTCAATTGTCAGGCAGCGTCCTTTTCAGCCATTGCCTCGCCGCCGAACTGCCAAACTTCAGAGCACTTAAACTACACTTGCCAAACGCACGCATACATATGCGTGACGTGAGCGGTTTTTAACTTGTTCAGGCAGCAAGATCGATGACTGAGTCCAAAGGCCAAATCAGTAGATACCAGATGGTACAGATGCAGGTAGGAAGAGGGGGTGCTGCCAAACTGCAGGGCACTTAAACCGCACTTGCCAAACGCGCGTCTTAGTTATATGATTTGGATGACTCAGACATGGACCCAGCCATCATGGAGAATTCATGCAGAGCTCCCAAACAATTGTTCACCTCTTCTTCAGAGTCCCAGGGGGATGCTGCCTCATCCACTCATGGACCGTGGACTGTGAATATTTGAAAGAATTCAGGGCTAAATAGAGTATGTCAGGATTTTGGAAGGGCTTGTGTTCTCATTGCCGAGTTATGGTCTTTATGCTAAGAAAATGATTGATCTGAGATGCGTGATTCCCATTCCACAGATATCCTTTATAATATTAAAATCCTTCTGCAGTTGTCAAATTAAGGCAAATGTTAGAGGATAGTTATTCACAGGTTGGCAAGACTGTCAGTTCATGATTATGTTGCGGTCCTTCAGTTAAAGAACACCTATTTGTGTGCTGACTTTTAAAGGAATTCATCAACAGTTGAAATTGTGTATGGGTAGATGTCTTAAAGCCAAGAAGGTGACTACTAGGGATTTGCAGCTTCGAAGACATTCACAATTGTTTGTATTATTCTGAAGGAAGAAAGTCCCTGTGTCATTTCCATTGTGGTCAGGTGGGTTAAATTGGTTATGCAACCGGTGGAAATAGACACTCGGATTTTAGGAGCTCACTCTGCAGGACGTGCAATGACATTATTGGAACCTGACCCGAGGGTTTCTTGACGATGGAGTACTGGTCTGGTGATGGAATATCTGAAGCATTCTATTTAAAACCGAAAGATCAGATGGTCTTGTAGGTGGCAGATACACCACAGTAAACAAGCCATTCTTGCCATAATTCACAGATGTTGCATACTGATGTATAGGCAAGTCTTGTTATTATTAATGACACATTGGATGAATATTATTGCCCCAACTTTATAATTAGGTGTATATGAAAATAGGTGTAGATTTTTGTTAAAAATGTTTAATAGTTTCTATCATACTATTGATAACTCAATGAACATTTTCAATTACATCATTACCGTTTGCTCTCCCAGTGTTCTGATCTCTTTATATGGTTTGTTCTAGGAACTGAGAGCAAGACCTGTTAAAACAGACAGATCAAGGAGGCGGATGCAGTCAGATGCAGAGTACAACATTCCTCCTGGTTGCTCCGGTGTAGGGTTCCTCTGGGTTGACTGCATTGTCAGAAACAGCTAATTTGAAGGTTTTGTTTGAGGAGCACTATGAAGAGGAACCAATGGGGCTCAACAGATACCCACAATGCTGAGTAGATTGCATGTGGGGCCAAAAAAAGAGTGAGCAAAGATGCACACCCTGCATCTTCTGCAGGGGAGGAACAATTGGTGGTTCTCTGCATATGCTCTGTTTTGGAGATTTGCAAGCCTGCAGTGAGATGTGGAAGAATTGTGAAGGCTGTCAGGGAGGTCTGCGTCCAAAGACTGTTTTGAATTACAAGGGTTCACTGGTTTAGTACTTGGTGGGGTGACAAATCCTTGTTTGGTGTGGGCGCTGGCAGTTTTTGGTGATCCAATATTTGGTACTCTTGTTACTTGTTTAAAGTAGGTGATAATTCAGTCATGAGTTGTTGTTGTACATGGTGTTTTTAATGTTCTAATACAACATTACAGTTGTGGCATCTTGTGCCATTAGAGGTGAAAACCAAAAGACGACACTCGTTATTGGATCACTAAAAACTGCCAGCGCCCACACCAAACAAGGATTTGTCACCCCACCAAGTACCAAACCACTCAGGAACCCTGGAGTTTGGTTCCCAGACAAATCATGTGCCAGGCTGCAGGCAAAAGCATGACCACTTATTAATCATGCTCAGGGGTCCGGCTGTCCCGACACCAGACTGCAAACATTTTGAAACTTCACTGGTTTAAAGCTGGATGAAATCCTTGGTGTGGCAGTTGCCAGAAAATGGGCACTGGCGACCATTCGCAGACTGGGTCGATTTCAAGTGAATTATGTGGGAGCCCCTGGCAGTAAGAGAAAGTTATGTAGGCGATTAAGAACATGGATAACAAGGTTAGTGCGATCTCTAGAGGGGGGTCACCCCCCAAAACACTATATGTGTAACATACACACACCTGAACAAAACAACAAAAGAGTTCATTCTTGTGGCACCATAATGTTATCAAAAACCTCACATAAAAGATGAAACCTTTAATCTCATATCTGGAGCTAAAAACAGAATTTCAGAGGTAGTCACAGCAGCAAATATTGGGTTGGGTCCTTCAAATGTAGGGAAGGTGACTATTCAGCAGACGGCTATGTAGACCGAGGTTTACAATGAAATGCAGTTACCAGAGAGTTACCAAGTGACATATATTACCTGACCAGACTACTGCATATTGAAATGGCATGATAACCAAAGCCCAGTACAAAAAGGTAAACAATTCCACAGTGGTTACATTTCCTCTAGAGGATGACTACAGCAGCTCCTTTAAATCCATAATATCAGTATGAACGCATTTAAAGGTTGGTGTTCAGAGCGTCACCGAGGTCCAGAACAAAATATAGTGTTAATGAAGTGAATATTTAGATGAGATATCTGGCCCTATGAAGATGACCACTGCCCCAAAGATGTGGAAGTATTATGGTCTGAGGTGCTTTGAAGTAATTGACATTTGGGGGATTGGTAATCATCATTAGGTTTTCTTTGTCTTGTCACTCTTTCCTCTGACTTCAATCTCACTCGCCCACTTATCGGAGTGTTCAGAAGAAATTGGTGACAGGATAATGAATTTGCAAGTTGAAAGAAACACTAAAACTATTAATTACAAAGTTGTTACACTAAAAGGGAATGCACATCTGAGGCAAGTAGATTAATGAGACAATTAGGTCTAGTTTGTATTTTGCCTTAACCTAAACCTTTTTTTACATGACATTTTATTATTATAGTTTTGCAAAGGCAATTCTTTCTACAGTGATTATCATTAGGGGCTGCGTCATAACATCAGCAGCCAACTCAGTCTGCATTGGCAACATACTCCTTCAATTAAAAATGTCCATTGCATGAGATTTTTTCCTGAACCATTCTACTACAGTGAGAATTTCTTTAACAGTTTAGGTCTA
The DNA here is from genome assembly GCF_040938575.1 of Ambystoma mexicanum. Lineage (NCBI taxonomy): Eukaryota > Metazoa > Chordata > Amphibia > Caudata > Ambystomatidae > Ambystoma > Ambystoma mexicanum. Next base: position 688,553,055 of record NC_090939.1, read on the forward strand.
CGTATCACAGCAATATTGGCATTGTTCACAAACTCCATTACATTTAGGGCTACTGGGAGCATATTTGTGATACTCACTCTTCAGGATTGCTGTAAACAAACATATATATATCACTAGTGAATCCCACAGCGTAGCCCAACTAAGTTGTAATGAGGAAGATCTAGAAGATTTCCACTGATGTGCTTCCCACAGTCCAGCCGCCAGACACATCTTTGTAACCAGCCTCAACTGGTATCAACCATTTTGTTTAAATAAATGTCATCAACATCTCCCAGGAGAACTACTCTAGGGTCATGCAGGATGAGTTTTAATCAGGTAGGCCCTGGGGCACCTAATGCAAGGTTTTTCTCAGATACATTCTAAACTGCTCAGAAGATGCCTAATTAAGCAATATTACCCTCTCAGGGGAGGCAATAGCGGGCCAGGTAATGGCCCGGGCCGGGTAGATGCCTGAGCAAAGTGAGAGCTTTATAGTTAGCCTGGGGCATTACCAGGACCAGTAATGCCCCCCACCCACCTCTGCACGTGGGTAATATTGCTATTAGTATCCGGCACAATGTACCACATACTAATATATATATTTTCTAGAGTTGAGAACAGTCGTTTCTCAACTTTAAAAAAAGAAAAAAGGTGGCCTCCATGGATCCAGAGAAAGGACTACATAGTCCCTTCTTCTTTTCCGTGGCGTCATGTCAGGCATCGGGATGCGCCGAGAACACTACTGTTCCCGGGGCAGGTCAAGAAAGGAGAAAGTAAGTGGGGCGGGAGTGAAAACTATGGAAAAATGGGATGGGGTCACAGGGGAGCACTTACTACATTCCCCGGTGTGGGAAATGGCGGCCTCCAGCAGTGAGAAGGCTGGGATTGGTGGGATTACTGTATGGCAATGCCCCCTCTCCGAGCCTCCCCATTGGCTGAGTGGACAAAGCCACGCCCCCGCCGGGTACTAATAGTTCCATAGTTCACTTTATATCCATACACTGCCCTGATATTGTAAAATGTTCCTGTTAAATTAGGCAGGGTAGCAACCGAGTCTCGCATCAAACTGATAACGTTGTCCGAAAACAATGCCAGTTTTTTGTGAGACCCAGAAATTGAATCTTGCATGATCTTCGATTCTCTGTGATGAGGATCCATGAATAGGGCAAAAATCAGGGAGGCAGGGGGCAACATTGCCTAGGCCCCCTTGTCATTTTCATAGGCTCTGGGGTCTGGTTTTTCATTTGGGTCCTAGTCAGGGGGCAATTATTAGTTTCCTTCTGGATATTAAATGAAATGTGTCCATACGCTGAATTTACTAACAACCCTACCCTGGAAGGCCCAGTTCATCCGGCCGAAAGCTTCTCACCGTTGACTGAGATGCGGGCAAAATGCATCTCTTTGCATTTCTCAATGTTGCCCATCAGAAAATATTCAGATTAGGTCCTGAGCATGCTTTCGAAGGATAAACCCCAATCTGGCTAGTGTCTTTAGGTCATGGAGCAGGGCCAGACAGTCCACCAACACCTTAACTAATGTCCCAGTGACTCGAGACGACACGTGCGGTTGGTGTTTTCCCCCCCTGTAGGCTGGACGAGGAATGTACTATCCTTAGCACTGGCCAACTTAATCTGCTGTCCAAACCTGATTTGGGTTTTGAATCTTATCTGGACATGATCAGCCAGTGTTACTCTGGTCCCCTGTACATATAATTTTGCCTCAACATTTTAAAAGTGGCATCGTTCATGCAGAATTGGCGACGGTCAAATGGCATTATGCTCTCTGTCTGTGGGGTAAACGAAGAATCTAGCACCCATTTTTCTTTCTTCTGCGAGGAATATAAGGGCTATTGTGTAAAATATCTGCTCCCAGTGCTTAGATTGGCTGAAATCCATCATGTTTAAGCGGCCCAAGCTTATTTCAGGGATACCAGTAATTTAACAACTGTATATTTTGCGTCCAAGTACATCCATAGGGCATGTTTAAAGAGAAGCAAAATGTGTGATGTCACGTCACTACTTCCAATTGCACCTTGATTTTTCACTAGTTTGAATGTTGCCTAATTTCTTTGTTATATGCTGTGGTTCATTCTATCTGAATAACTGTTCATTTGCTTACCCAATGCTTTCTTGATTTTATGCTTGGATTTGTTGTTTAATTTGAATATTTTCGGTCATTATTTTATTTCATTTAGTATATATTGTTTTTATTTATTTGTTGCTTTTTGTCTAACGCCGTAATAAAGCTTAATGAGTGACTTAGTCCAAAAAGAGTTGGAAAAGTGCTGGGTTAATATTTCCAGTTTGTCTGGCTCAAGCAAATGTAAAGTTCCCTCCCTTTGTTTCAGGGATCCAATTGTGTTTTTTTATCTTATTTGATTCACTCGACAGGGTCTAATAAAACTGTCTAGTTTTTAGCAACCTCTTTGTGGTGGCATCAGTTTCAAGATTGGCAAGCTCTGCTCTACCAACCCATGACTGTCTATAGACTTTATGGGAACCAGTGATCAGATGTTGCTTTTCCCACCCAGCAATCTTGGATTCATTGGATTCACTGCCTCATGCAACTTGCTTCAGGCCTTCCTATGTGCCCAAGCATCATTATCTAATTACTGGTCTGAATGTAGGTTAGTTACCATTGTCTGAGGCAAACACCCATCTGGTCTTCTGAAGACAAATGTGGTGGTGACTGGGGAGTGACCCTTGTTCATTCTTGGTGCTATATCTCCTGAATTTGTGGAACCCACAGGTACGTGATATCAAAAATAGTCCAATCCAAAGGAGATTTTTTGATAAATGAATAGTGAGTATAGCTAGTTTCTAGGCCATGTTTATGCCTTCTCAAATCACACACCTAAACAAAAATGGCATTGTAGAGTGTGCCTGGGATGTGATGTCCCCTATCCATCATTTCAGCCAATAAAATATTAAAATGCCCACCTATCAACTCCCCCTTCTTGAATTCAGCAAGTTTAAGAAAGGCTTAATTTATTTTCAGCAGAGCCTGGCCTTATCCACCCTTAGTAAGTGGGTCTACTGTAAAACATTGATATCCACTCCTAGAGTGTGAACTGTTTGGAGGATTTCCTTTGTTTTAAATTGAGAATGTTAGCTCTGAACATTATGGGAGTCGATCTCAATAAAATCAACCTTTGGATCGAAGGAGTATATAATTCCACCTAAAACAACCAAATCAGAATGCAATCAGTAGCTTTTGCTACAAAAACCTTAAAGAGCTGCTTTTCAACATTAAAAATCTAGAAGAAACTTGGGATTTCAACTTTAACATAAACATACTCTTACGTCCCGTCTCCTTTCCTCCATACTGCATGGGTGTGCCTACCAAGGGACGGGAGATTGAACCTTTTTCATCAGAAAAAACCTTCTTCCCCTTTAAATTTAGAGGCGCGCAGGGCTGCGGCTCCCAAGGGATGGGAGATTGAACCTTTTTCATCAGGAAAAACCTTCTTCCCCTTTAAATTTAGAGGCGCGCAGGGGTGCGGCCCTGGGAGCATGCGCTGCCCTGACTCCGCCCTCCGGCGCCACACCTCTGTCTCCTTTACTGCGTCGATGGGAACAGGCCGAATTCACCAGCGCTCCTGGGTTTGGCTTCAGCCATGTAATTCCACGCGCAGATACTTCTTCTCTTCTCTCTTTTTTGTCTTTTTTATCATTCAGATACTCAGTTCTCGGGTGTTACGCTCCTCACCGGCACATGTCGACTTCTACAGGGTTCATCAGGTGTCCATCCTGCAACAGGCTCTTCCCAACTAAAGACCCCACACACCCTCTGCCTACGGTGCCTTGACCCAGACCACAGCTGGCAAGTATGTACCACGTGCAACACGCTATCCTCGAGGTCTCTGAAGAACAGACTAGCCAGGTGGAGGGAGCTCTTCCAGAAATCGCCTCCAAAGGACCTAAATGACTTTGTCTATCATCGATCCAAGCCCAACGTAGGGCTGCTCTTTTCCAGTGCACTCCGCAGGAGAGACTCCTTTCCAAGGACTCGCCTGCGCGGGAGGGACCGCCTAGGTCCTGGTACCAGCACAAGTACCGAGGCTGAATCAGCTACCAGCCGACAGGCCGAGGGGTCAGTAGATCCGACCGGTGACAGTGCTGAGGGACCGGAAGGTTCTTTTACCGGGTCTTACCCCGAGGGGCTACGCCCTAGTACCGGCAACATGTCCGAGAGGAGGCGCCTATACGCAGTTCTACCGGCAGATCCGCCGCGGCCGAAACGCCTACCGGGCCTCGGCCTGAGGAACAGGGTAGGCCCCATGATCCACACTCAAGAGTCCTGGACGGGGCGGGGCCCAGTGAGCCGAGCAACACGCCGCAGGCACGTGGAAGGCAGCTCAACAAAATGGCCGCTGTGCCAGAAAATCCAGACATCCGACCAACGCTACTCCAGGGATTGCAGCAGGTGGAGGATCATCTGTCAAGGTGGGACTGGTGTCAACCAGGTATGCAGCCTACAGCTTACCTTACCTTTGTGCAAGGCAGGTTCCCGCTGCGTTTATATGGGCAGGGCACGCAACGGCTCCAGCAGCCCCTTGCTACCCCGTCAATATCGCTTACCACCGATCCGGCCAGCGAGGACAGGTTCTTTGAACGGTTCCTCTGGCTCATGAAATCTCCTCGGATGGGGGACATCCTCAGGGACGCCATCAAGGACATGCTCCCTCCAATGGCTCCGGCCCCTCAGGCGCCGGTGCAGACGCCTCTGGCCCCTGTTCAGCCTCATATCCAGGCGATTCTGTAAGAGCCCCAGCCTCCGGCACCGGTCTCCACACCGTAGCCCACGGCTCCCAACTCCCTGCCTCCGGACCCTGACAAACAGGACCAGCAGGGGGACACAGATGAGGAGAAGGACCCTGGCACACCATCTTCGGCCAAAGCATTCCACGAACGTCTGGCAGGTCTGGCAGAGTATTTGGGCCTTCCTCAACCCGAGGTCGAGCAGTCAGCAGAGGGGGTCCTCGCAGAAGTCCTCACGCTACGGCCTGTGACTAGAACGGGGATCCTGATGCAGAAGGACGTAGTTGCCTTGGCCAAGAAGGGTTGGCTCAAGCCCCACTCAGTCCAGCCAGTGAACAAACGCCTGGACGCAAAGTACAGGCAGATGGAAGGGGATACACTCTTGCTATTGGCCCATCCTCAGCCACATTCCTCGGTGATCGCTGTGGCATCACTATACTTCAAGCCTCAGTCGTCCTCAGCCTCCTCCTCTGCGGTGCTGCTAGGCAAGGAGGAGAAGATCTTGGAGGCGTAAGGGAAGAAGCTATATTCCAGCGCATCCTTGCACCTTCGTCAAGCCAACGTGGGTGCCATTCTGGCAGCCGTTAACCAGAGGGTCTGGCGGGAAATCGCAGATTTCCTCCCAGGGCTTCCGGCACAGAGCCAATCACGATTCAAGGCGGGATTGGCAGAGACCAAGATGGTGGCGCAAGACATCATCGAGTCCACCGTGGCCCGCATTGCCACGGACAAGAGAAGAACGGCCTGGCTCCATGTGACGAAATTCAATCTGGATATCCAGGATTGCATCTTAGATCTTCCGTTCGAAGGGGGTGACCTCTTCCACTCCACAACAGACGAGGAGCTGGATAAAACGAAAAAGAGCTCACAAACGGCCAAGTCTTTATCCATCTTGACAAAGACCATGCCCAAAACGTACACCCAGTCAAAGCAGCGCTCGGACAAGGGGCGTACATATGGAGGGGTCTGCGGCTTCCAAGAGCGGAGGTCCAGGCAGCCTGACCATTCGCCGACTCAACATCGGAGCAAACAACAAAAGGGGGGTGTAAGGGCTTTTTCCAGTCCCCCTCCTCCACAACAGCCTCAGAGGGTAACAAAGCATGACACGCCCCTCTGGGTTTACGTGTCTCCAGTGGGGGGCAAGCCTGCTCTCAATGCACATTTCTGGCACCGGAATTTTGCGGACCCCTGGTTCCTCTCGGTAGTCTCCAAGGGGTACCGCCTCTCTATCCCAGGCTCTCCTCCCTCCTCCCCTCCACTCCCACAGGTTGGGACAGCAACTCTTTTGGCGGAGATCCGGTCGCTCGTCCAGAGCCAGGCAGTGGAGGAGGTCCCAGCCTCCAGCGAGGCTTTGGCTTTTACTCCAGGATTTTTCGCCATTCAGAAGAAGAACCAGGCAGGCCTGAGAGTTGTGCTGGACCTTTCCACCCTCAACCGCTCCTTACCTCTACAAAAATTCAAGATGGTTACGCCAGCTTTGATAGCAGAGACATTGTGCAAGGGAGACTGGATGTGCTCCCTGGATCTGAAGGACGCATACCTACATGTCCCGATCTGGCAGCCTCATCATTCTTTTCTACGATTCAGGACCATGGGCTACCATTTCCAATACAAGGTTCTTCCTTTCGGCCTCAACTCGGGCCCCCAGGGTCTTTACCGGGCTGATGAACACTGTGGCGGCCCTCCTCAGGTCGCAGGGCCACCACATCTACCCATACCTCGATGACTGGCTTGTCAGGGCGACATCTCCAGAAGCAGTGCACCATACTTCCCACGCTCTTATGAACACACTGCACAAGTTTGCTGGGTTTTTCACTCAACCTCAAGAAGTCGCAGCTGGAGCCCACGCAGAGACTGACCTTCTAGGGGCACTGTAGACTTCCTCAGCAGAGAAGTGACCTCGGCCTGGTGGTACCAACACCAACTGGGTCTCATGGCAGAAGTCCTGTTGGCCATCCCCCACACGAGAATCAGGATGAGGAGGATACAGCTGCACTTTGCAGCCTCTTGGAACCAGGAGCGGGGCTCTTAGTCATAGATGATCAACATTCCTCCATCACTTCACCCGGACCTCACATGGTGGTCCAGGGATTGCAACCTTCGACTGGGCAAGCCCTTCCGGCAACCGACCCCGCAGGTCACCATCACCACGGACTCCTCTCTCGAGTGTTACGCTCACCTGGTCTCTGGAGACGTTGGGGCACGGTTGCAGCCCTCCCAGGAAGTAGAAACCCGGTCTGCTTTCTCCCTCTGCAAACAGGCTGTGGGCTGCTTCGATGAATTGGAACACTCCTACTGCATAGATATGAGAGGACTGCTAGGCAGAATCCTGGGCAGTGCCCTTAGGGACCACTATAGAAGATTAAGACTACAAGTGGTAGTACAATTTCACCTTTGGTACAAGCCTGTACTACACAGAAAAAGTGGTAGCAGTGGCTGAGCAGCCAGACTTATTTCAAGAGCAAATGAGCAGTAGCAGAGATTACACAAAGGACTACAATTACTGTGACTCAAGCAAACACTGACTCAAGGTTTCTGGTTAAAAAGTATAATACATTTATTTTTAAACCATCTGTTCATAAAACACTTCACTTCTATTAAATTAAAACCACACTTCAAATACACTACACAAAACCAATTTCTCTTGTGGAGATCAATTCAAGGTAAGTACATTGAGGTTTGACAGACCGGTGTTGTGAAACAAAAGCGTTACCGGGGGTTAATACGCGATCACTTTTTGACAGTATTGACAGTTCGGTTTTACTAAAGAAAGGCGTACCCGCAAGAAGTAATGTTACCGAAGTCAAACACACTTCAAGAAGTCGCAGCTGCAGCCCACGCAGAGACTGACCTTTTAGGGGCACTGTGCACTTCCTCAGCAGAGAAGTGACCTCGGCCTGGTTGTACCAACACCAACTGGGTCTCATGGCAGCATTCCTGTTGGCCATCCCCCACACGAGAATCAGGATGAGGAGGATACAGCTGCACTTTGCAGCCTCTTGGAACCAGGAGCGGGGCTCTTAGTCATAGATGATCAACATTCCTCCATCACTTCACCCGGACCTCTCATGGTGGTCCAGGGATTGCAACCTTCGACTGGGCCAAACACACTTAGCACATGAATTAACATGAGAGCATAGGGGATAAAAATCATAAGCAATACTTTTGTCAAGGCAGATAGAATTAGAGGACACTTTCTAAAACGTAGATAAAAGTCAATAGGCCTGCGCCAGTGACAACGGAACAGGGGTCCTGTTGTCGAGGATCACAAGGTTAGAACAGTTCACGATTTGAGATTGCCAGGAGTACTTAGATATTGTCAAAAGGGAAGCAAAAGTTATAAGAGGGAAGGAAGATAAGGACAAGCCTTTGGTGAGGAGAAAAGGGGTTCACCCTAGTTCCTCGAAGTCGGACACAGTACCTTATTCGTTTGAAGAAAAGCTGGTGCCACAGCAGTTGTTCATGGTAGTTCCTGCAGACTCACGGTTCCTGGAGCATCAGTCGTTGGGGACAAGAAGGGGGACGTCTGGAGCGATCTGCACTACCCAGGGATGAGGCCAGCAGCAGCGAAACAACAGTGAATAAAAGGTGTGCTCCTTTAAAATAGTAGAGGCTTTTCAGATGGCTATCCGGACCACTACAGCTGTGTGCACCGATTTCGACCAAGAAGAGGATCCTCTGGCTGTGGAAAGTGAGCTGGTTGATCCCACCAGGCTCAAGGGAAGAAGACTCTGGACTGGATCTTCTCTTTTCGTTGAAGGGTAGATAGCTCAGTTCTGCAGCAGGGCCTCACCGGGACTCGGGAGTGCAGCAGCTGTCTTCTTCTCCGCTTCTCTTCGGTTCCTTGCAGTTCCAGTGGCGACTCTGACTCCTAGCCCAAGAGTCCTGCCTTTTATGCCAAAATCCCCCATTCACACAGCCTGGCTGTCAATCACTCAGCAGGGGGGTTGTCCAGCCCGGACAACCACCTCAGCCAATGAACACAAAGGGCCTCATTACGACCCTGGCGGAAAGTGACTGACCGGACCGCAACAGCGTAAATAGCGTTTCCGCCATTGCACGAAGGAGCAAAGTGCGGCTAATTACGACCCATCGGGCACGAGCATTACGCCATGGCAGAATCCGAAAGGCTGCGATGGCGGAAATGAACCCAAAACGGCCCTTACCGCCGCCGTACGCTGCACCAGGTGCAATACCGCCACCCATCTTAGCGGTCACCGTAATGAGCGGTCACCGTAACGAGCGGGCACCGCAAATTACGGGCACCGTAAATATACGGAAACGGAAGTAAAAGCATGTGGCCGGAACGGGAAACAGCACGCCGCACAACTATAAAATCCGAATCCCAACACAACCATTAAAAATCCGACCCTGACACACATCCCAACCCGTTAGCAACCCCAGTTAAAAAAATAAATATGGGAAAGGTAGCCAAGAAAGCGTGTGATCGCAAGCGGCAGGTACACTTCTCCCGAGAGGAACTGACCGTGCTCACCGAGACCCTCCAGGAAAATGCCGCCGTCGTCTTCTCCAGTCAAATGACCAGGACGGCCCTTGCCAACAAGAAGGCCATATGGGCCCTGGTGGCACAGCGCGTAAGTGCGGTGGGGACAACACCCCGCACGCCACAGCAATGTCGCAAGCGGTGGGACGACCTGCGGATCCGCGTACGCAGCATACTTTCTGCGAACAGGAACATCGCCACAGCTACCGGGGGGGGTTCAGAGTCGCCCATCAAGTTGACCCCCTGGGAGGATATCTGCGCCTCCACCATAGGAATGGAGAGCATAGAGGGAGTCGGAGGGATGGAGAAAGGAGTGCCGACATCCGGAGAATCAGGTAGGTTGGCCAAGAGAAACAATGCGAAATCCACAAAACACGAACATGTGCAGTACCATGTGACCCCATAGTGCAATACATACTTTGCCCTGACAGCGCCCTCTAAAAGTCAGAATGAATAAACAAATCAATCAAGATGCCATAAACAACCCCTACATGTGCAGCATGCACCCCCTAACTGCAGGCAGCCAAATGAATGCATCCTCAATCCACACGAAAATGAGACCACCTCCAAGGCCCAGTCCCAAATCAGCCTCATGTACCACCCCAATGCATTTGATACGTTGCCATTCCAAATCCGACAGACCCATAACTAACGCTCGCCCCTCTTTACTCCACCACAGGGTCCGATACCAACGACGAGCTGCAGGACACCCCTACCAGCACGCCTGCAAAGAGGGCCAGGACCAACGTCCCAAGAGCCTCCACCTCAGGTGCAAGGATCAAGACACGGCAGCAGCAGGAATCAAGTGGCAGCACACTGGAGGGGACTGCAACAGGCACCCCAGCAGCCAGCAAGTCCACAACCCCAGCACCACAGGTCCCCCCAAAGAACGTATCTGATGGCACTGCCTCTGGTGGTAGCAGCACCATAGGTGACACAGCTGTCATGCCAGCATGCTCCGACACGGAAAACAGTGCTGGCGACGTAGGTACCATCCATGACCTTTCCCAATCCCCCTGCATGTTCCATCCCCTACACCATGACGAAACCACGCAGGGGCACCCTGAAGACGACGACTGGCCAACCCCCACAAGTCCTGTGCCAAGGCAACATGTGTTGAGCAGCCCCCCTGTCACACCACCGCAAATGTCCATGGCCCAGCAGAGGCAACAGTCCCTCGACCTGCTGATCGAGCAACAGCAGGAAGTGTCCACGCTACTCAAGGACCATGCAAATGAATGCGGGGGTTCCAGGGCAGCCATGGAAACATCCACCGAGACACTCAGGGCACAAATAGAGAAAAGTAGTGAGAGCCTCAGGGGAGAAATGGAGAGAAGCACCGAGAGCCTGAGAGCACAAATGGAGAAAAGCACCGAGAGCCTGAGAGCACAAATGGAGAAAAGCACCGAGAGCCTGAGGGGGGAACTGCATGCGACGTCCAAAGACGTTTGTGCTGAACTTGCTGCTGTGCGCCGTGTGCTCTCGGAGCTCTCACAAACCCTCAGAGACATGCATGGACGCGAGCAGGCAGAGACATCATCCGTGGCAAGTTCCGTCCAGGGCAGCCCCCAACGCAGATCTGGCAGGAACCTGCGCTCCACGGGCAGGGGTGCCCCTGATACCCGTAGAGGGGGCTTGCAATAGCGTCTACCCACGGACAGCATGCATATTTGGACACTGGTGTTGGGGGGGGAGGTAGTAGGGTGGAGGGGGTGTGTTGGGCTTCACTGGGTGGCGGGTCCATAGGGTGTATAAATCAAATCACATTAACAATACAGCACCTCATTATCATCCAATGACATGTGTGGACATTGATATTTGCGTACGAGGCCTTCATAGGCGTACAGTCCACAATGTGCCTGTACTACACACACACAGTGCCACAGGTCCCCTTTCCGTGTAATAGGCACCATGCGTGGTTGCTAGAAGCATGCATCTATGATGCTCTGTCGGATTGCACGTGCATCCTGTGCCTCATGGACTCCTTGAGGTGCCTCCACATCCCCACCCTCATCATCATCATCATCTTCAGGTGCATGCAGTACAGCGTCAGGGGGCATGGGCACATTCCTACGTATGCACATGTTGTGCAGCATGACACATGCCATGACCATCTTAGAAACCTTCTCATGGCTGTACATGAGTGCCCCGCCAGACCTGCTGAGGCTGCGGAAACGAGCCTTCAGTAGGCCGAATGCCTGTTCAATGACCACACGGGTACGTGAGTGGGCATGGTTGTAGTCCTCCTCATGCTCGTTCTGTGGGTTCCGGATTGGTGTAAGGAGCCATCTCTTCAGTGGATACCCGGCATCACCTGTATGAGACGAATAAAGGGTGTCAGTGGAATGATAGTGCTAAGTAGCCCCCCCCCCCTCCTGCAAGGTCATTGACGCATCAAATGGGCCACGATGTCATGCATGGAATGAGACTCACCGAGTAGCCAGGATCTGTGCCCTGCGTGTCGCTCCATGTAGCGTGGTATTCTTGTGTTCCTCAGGACCATAGAATCATGGGTAGATCCTGGAAATCTGGCACAACAATGCGTAAAGATCTTGTTGGAGTCACACACCATTTGCACATTGATTGAATGAAATTGTTTCCGGTTGCGGTACTGGACCTCCATGGCATGTGGGACAACCAATTCAACATGGGTGCAGTCGATGGCACCAATGCAACCCGGGATGCCGCCAAGTGCATGGAATCCCACTTTTGCGTTGGTAATCTCCTGGTACGTGCGTGGTAGTGTGATGTGGTCGTCGGCGTGCTTCAGGAGGGCATCGTGCACTTGGAAGAGTGTCCGTGAGAACAGTGGCTGTGAAATGCCATGCAACTGTCCCACTGTGTGCTGGTAGGTGCCTGTGGCCAGGAAGTGGAGTGCAGACACCACCTTCAGTAGGGGTGGGATGGCGGTTGGGCTATCTATCATGCTCACGAGGTCAGCATGTGTCATGTCCACAATGGCGATTATGGTGTCCCGGTCCAAACGGTAGAGGGTGTGGATCTGCTCAGCAGTGAGGTTGAACGGATCGGCTCGGAGGCGTGGGATTGCGGGCCGCCTGCGTGGTGGTAGTGGCAGTGCTTGTGGGCCTTGCTGACCCTGCCTTGCCCTCCTCCTCCTCCTTCTCCTCCGTCTCCCCTGTGCGCCCGGTTGTTGTACCTGTTGTTGTTCGTCGTCTTCTTGTAGTTGTAGCACTTGCAGTGCTATCTGGTCCCCCAGGCCCAACATCGCTAGTCCTGCCGGTAGCATTTTGGAGTGGGAGTGGTTGTGGGAGGGGTTTGGGTCTGCTATATATGTGCTGTCGGCCTGTATGGCCTCCACCTGTGCTGATTGAATGAATCTGTGGCAGATGCAATCCCTTCTGGCCGAGCACGTCCCGCACGTAAGGCTGCATTTGGCCGCATGGCATCTTGGGATTGGAATCATGTATCAAATCCCGATGGCAGTGTGATGTACTTTGACTGATTTTCATGCTATGCTCCCATTGTTACACATGCTATGATTGCAGCCGCTTACATACCTGTGAAGAGTCAGTGGTATGTAGGGCTCGATCGATGGCCGACCCTCATGCAGCACAGTAACGTACTTCACCGACGGGCGTGGCGTCCCATTTGTGATTGCAGCCAGTTAGCATTATGACACACAGCCGCACTACATTGATGTAATTGTGAATGCAAGCGTTCACAGAAGCCTTTTCGACGTAATGTTGCAAGTGAGGAATTCGAAGGCCAGCATTTTTGGTTTTGAAGTAGCGGCGAGGATACGCCCACAGGTCTGGCTGGAAATGTAACGTTCTATTGTAGAATGTCCTTGGGACATGGCCCATAACGAGCAAGCAATGAATGATATGAATTGAATGGGATGTGCAATAGCGTAGTGGACGATAAGGCAGGACGTTCCCAAATCCATCTTGCTTCACAACACTACAGATCCGGCCAGGAGCACAGTGGTTTTTGCAGACTGCATTACGCACAGACGCGATGGAAGTTTCACATATTATGTGAGTGAATATTCATGCGTTTTCATTGCGGGATGAGGGAATGATGAATGGATGCATGGACAGATGATTCCGTTTAGGGTCTGCCATGTACATGGGTTTTTTGAATCACTCCCCTTCCCCTGCGCTATGTGATGCAAGGCTGCCATAGTGGGACTTACGTCTATCTGCCCTTGTCGGATCCTCCCTGTCTCGACGCGCCTTCATACACTTGTGTCTAGGCACGTTACTAATCCCATGTCATGGGTTCTATCTTGACGGACGCATGCACAGTAACCGACGTTGCCAATGGTGTATTTACCTCGATTGATTTCGTTATGAATCGATACTGATTTAGGGGTCTGTATATTCCTTTGGAGTGGGCTAGCATGCATATGGGTGTGGATTTGGTGTGTTGAATGAAGATTGTAATGCATCATGAGTCCCGTAATGCAATCGGTTAATTTGTGTTTCATTTGGGTGACAGGTATCTCCTGCCCTATTGCAGATGCCATCTCTACGCCACTCCTCCAGATGGGTTTTACTCTCGACACCTGCAGCTTCGGGTGAATCAGTGGAGCACCATTTCGATCTTATGGGACGATCGCCAATGGGCCACATGCCCTTACGCTGTACTGGTGGCTAGGTGCAACATTTCGGCCTTTCAGCTCGACTAGTGCCTGCCTCATGGGACGGACCTGCGGTTCTTGCCGCTTCCATGTTGCCTTTTGGAACGTTGATGTAGGCCCTGTGTGCCATGATGGTACAGGGCGTCACACAAGTGGAAGCTGGTCAATTATTGCAGATGCAGCCCTCGGTGATGATGGATGTTTTGGTGTTATTTTGCAAATTGCTGTGGGGCCTTTGTCATTTGGATGTGCATTTAAATTGTATTCCGATATTTGTCGTGTTGCGTTATTCTTTGCAGGTGATGTGGCGATTTTCGATTTGTGGCGGTATGTATTGCGAGATGATCTGCATTGTGTTCCGCCTTCTGAGTTGAGTTGTGTGGTACAGTACTGGCCGCGTTTGCCTACGTAGCACAGTATGGTCACGGATAGGGGCTGCCATTGTGACTGTTTACATGATGTGCTGTTCAGGGGCGGGGGATTGGCTTTTGGCCGACTGGTGCCTGTCAGCCAGGTCGATTGGTGGAATGATGGGATGTTCAGAATGTGGCTGGTCACAGGTGACTGTGTTTGCGTGCGTTTGTTGGAGGGGGACTGGGGTCATGTCCATTGGAATAGCTTCTGTATTCATGCCATCTGTGCCCTGCAGCTCCCATCGGCCCCTCTTGGGATGAGCCTGGCTGCTCAGTCACTCTGCCAACTTGTGTGGTACATGCTTCTGCTGATGGTTGGTTTGTTTACTGGCAAGAGTACAGGGCTGGTGCAATCCCCCTCAGGATGCTGTTTTGGATGTTGCCTTGCGCTGGTGGCAAGCGATGGGGGACTACTGTTGTTTTGTGTCATGTGTTCTTGATTTTCATTTTGATGTATTGTACCTTCACATGCCTGTGCTGCATCAGTACGGCTATGGTGACATGCCGTACATGGATGCCCACTCACGGGGCGCTTTGAGCCCCTGCATGCATTTCTACGTTGGCATGCATGGGTGAATTGTAGATTTCACTGGTTGCATAGTGTGAGTACATTGCGCCTGCCAGGAGTTGTGCAATGTGGCCAGGGAGTGGAGTACAGGCACTCAGTGGGCCATTTACGGTTGGTTCACGATGCCGTATTTCTCGCCATGGCGGAATGGTACTTTACGACGTGCTTGATGGCGTTCAGTACATGTCCGCTAGGGTCAGAATTCGCGTACCGTTGCGCCATGGCGGTGATTCCGGTTTTGCAAGGCGCGCGTGCGCGTACTTGGTGCAGTTAGCGTTGCCGTTCACTGCGGTGTCGCTAATGGCATCGTACTTTACGGTGACGGGTCATAATCGCAACGAGCGGTGTTCGATGGCGGTATTGCATTTCCGCCATCATTTTTCCATTTCCGCCAGGGTCGTAATGAGGCCCAAAGTGCGACTTGTGTCTCCAAGGAGACCCTGTGCAGGGGGTGACTACACCCCTCCCTCACATTCAGCCAACCTAGACACCCAGGCGCCAGGAGGAGGGCTTCTCTAGAGAAGCCCCGCCAAATGACGGTGAACAAAGACGGCAAACCTGGTTTGCCGCGCAAAGTACAACACAAGAAAGATTTTAACAACAAGAAATGGCGATGAAACCCAACCGGAGCCAAATTAAAACCAATAAGGTCAAGCGGGTTTCATGTTCGAGGCTACTATATTAGCCTAAAACATTACCACGTTAGGTAATATAACCGCGGTAGAAAAGTTAGGGTAGATACCACTGCCACCAGCCAAGTCTTAATGTTAAGGGGGCCAAACAAGGCTCCAGGAGACACAGATAAAAAGGGATAGGAATTAACCCTTTCCAATACTCCATGTAAAATGGGGTGTACTGGATCTGTGGTAATTATGACTATATAAAGTTAATGGCAACTTTACATGTTTCTGGGGGACAGTAGTCAGCCCCAGAAAAATTGAGTCATTGGGAAGTCTAAAAGACAACCCTGTGTCACTGCACTGAAGGTGCTGTGTAACACACACAAAAAGTTGGGCTCAGGGAGTGGTGTGACTCCAGAGCCTAAGATCACACAAACAGTAGCAATAGACATGGCAAAACACATGTAAGAGTGGGAAAAAGGTTCACACTCTTACCAAGTGGAAAAAATAAACCCCAGAAATCCAGCAAAGCTGCTGAGGGACTCACTAGGTAAGGGAAATTAGCCATAGAATGAGAATTCTCCCTAACACTCGCCCCCCACAGACTAAGGGACCGGAGGATTTAACCCACTCCTGGATGGATCTCAAACCTCTAGAAGGTTATAAACATCCTAGAGAGACCATCAGCATTTTGGTGGTGACTTCCTGCTCTGTGCTCAATGGAAAAATCAAACCCTTGGAGGCAGATTGACCATCTTAGTTGTTTAGGGTTTTCCCCTTTCATTTGTATCAGCCATCTCAAGGGTTGGTGGTCACTCTGAATAATGAAAGTAGATCCATATAAGTATGGTCTAAACTTCTTCAGTGCCCACAGAATAGCAAAACATTCCCGTTCTATTGTTGCCCACCTCGTCTCAGGATCCTTTAACTTCCTGCTGATGAAACAAATGGGATGTTCCCTACCTTTCTCATCCAGTTGACTAAGGACTGCACCTATACCTGCTTTAGAAGCATCAGTTTGTACAATGAAGGGTTGGTGATAGTCAGGAGCTCTTAGGACTGGAGCTTGACAAATGGCTTTCTTCAGGCCTTCAAAGGCTTGAGTGCACTCCTCATTCCACCTGACCTTTTTAGAAAAATTGGGATAGGAGATAACATTCAACGGAGAAGCTATGGTCTCATAGTTCTCTATGAAGTTCCTGTAGTACCCAGTGAGACCTATGAAGGCTCCCACTTGGGTTTGAGTAGTAGGGAGTAGGGGAGGCCCAGTTTTGTACAGCTTATACTTTCCTAGGCAATGGCCTTATTTCACCTCCTCCTACCTCATGTCCAAGGTAGACCACTTTGCTCCGACCAATTTGGCATTTACTTGCCTTTATGGTCAGATGGGCCTGTTCAAGAGCCTGCAAAACATACCCTAGGTGATCAATATGTTCTTTCCATGTAGGGCTGAACACTGCAATGTCATCCAGGTATGCCATGCAGAAGTCCTCCATCCCATTCAGAACTTGATTGACCATCCTCTGAAGTGTAGCAGGTGCATTCTTTAGTCCAAAAGGCATTACCTTAAACTGGTAGAGGCCTGCTGGGGTGGAGAATGCAGTTATCTCCTTGGGATGGTCCGTCAGGGCTATTTGCCAATAGCCTGAGGTTAGGTCAAATGTGCTGCTGAGGTACTTGGCTGAACCATGTTTATCCACAAGCTCATCTGTCCTAGGTAAAGGATGGGCATCAGTCTTTGCGACTGCATTTAGAGCTCTATAGTCCACGCAGAACCTCAACTCCTTGGATCCTGCCTTTGGTAAAAGCACAACTGGGCTAGACCATGGTGTAGTAGAGGGCTCTATAACCCCAAGATCAAGCATCTTGTTGACCTCATTCCTTATATGGGCTCTTACATTGTCTGACATTCTGTACCCCCTGCTTTTCACAGGTAAACAGTCACAAGTGAGGATATCATGCTGGCCCCAAGGGGTCAAGCCTGGTCAAAGGGAGAACAGGGAGGCAAGCTGATTTAACAGTAATTTGCACTCATCCTGCTGGCCAGATGTTAGACTGGATGAGAGAGTAACTCCTTCCACTTTCTCATCTAAAGGTAAGCCTCTGAGGAGGTCAGGCAGAGGTTCATTCTCCTCCTCCTCCTGAACTGAAGCTAGAAGCAAAGCTCCTATTTCAGGTCTAGAGACATAAGCCTTTAAACTGTTGGTGCGAAAGACTCTGGGAGCCTCCTTAGGATTGCCTAAGTCCACCAGATAGTTCACTTCTCCAAGTTTACCCACAACTTTGAAGGGTCCTATCCACTTGTCATGCAAGGCCCTCTGCCTTTTAGGAACCGTAACAAGAACAAGCTGGTGTTGAGTAAACTCAACCATGTTAGTCTTCTGGTCATGCCAATGTTTGACGAGAGCTTGACCAGCCCTCAAGTTATCACTTGCCTCTGCCATCATGTGTGACATTCTCCTCCGGAGACCTATCACATAGTCAGTCACTCTGACTGGCTTTGGGGAAGGAGCACTCTCCAAGCCCCCCCACCCCCTCCACCTTAATCAGGGCCAAATGGACCTCTGACTGGATGGCCATCGAGAAGTTCAAAGGGACTGTAACCTACTCCCTCCTGAGAAATTTCTCTATATGCAAAGAGAAGCCATGGCAGTAGAAGGTCCCACTTTCTTTTAAGGGGTTCTTCTAAAGCACCTATCATGCTCTTCATAGTTCTGTTAAACCTCTCCACCAATCCATTGGTTTGTGGGTGGTAGGCAGTAGAGAACTTGTAAGTGACTCTACAGGTTTTCCACATGGCTTGCATGTAGTGGGACATACAATTTGATCCCCTGTCAGATATCACTTCGTTAAGAAAACCTACTCTTGTAAAAATACCAAGTACGGCCTTAGCCACTGCCTGAGCCGTAACAGTTCTCATAGGTATTGCTTCAGGATACCTAGTAGCATGGTATTCACAACCAGGATAAACCGGTTACTTGAAGATGTGGGAGGGTCAGAAGGACCAACAATGTCAATCCAAACCCTTTCAAAAGGAACTCCCACCACTGGGAGAGGCACCAAGGGTGCCACATTCTTGGCACCACTCTTGCCAGAGATTTGGCAAGTGTGACAGCTCCTACAGAATTAGTCTACTTCTGAACCCATCTTAGGCCAGTAGACGTAAAGTGAGAGCCTTTCCTTGGTCTTCTTAAAACTTAAGTGACCAGCCAAAGGTATCTCGTGGGCTAACTGTAGGAACTGGAGTCGGTTCACTAGGGGTACTACAAGTCTTTTGCAGTCCCCAGGGGTTGACTCAGTCGGTTCACTGTAGAAGAGCCCATCTTCCCAGTGCAACCTATACTTCCCAGGCTCTTCCCCATCGAGCTGAGAAGCTGCCTGTAGGCGAAGACCTTCAAGAGTAGGACACTCTCTTTGTCCTCTGCTGAAGTCTGCCCTGTTGGGTCCAACTTCTGCCAGTAACGACTGCAGCTCAGGATGTTCAACAGGGTCAAGATCTCCAACCAGAGTAAGATCATCTTCCAGATCTGAGTCTTCAGTATCTGGTTGAACCATACAGGGTTGAACCTCACACTCAGCCTCAGCTGGTGGAGGAGTCACAGGTGTGACTGTGGACAGTCTTGGTGATGTCCTTGTAGGCACGGGGTGCTTGCTGTTTTCTTGCTGGTAGACTTGGGTTTCCCCTTTGTCTCTTTTTGTCTTGCAATAGCAGTAAGTAAGTCCTGTGTACTTGGGGTGATAGCTTCTTCTATCAGGTCCCCAGGAGTGCCTTTCAAGGTTCTCGCCCTAGCAGGCCTTGTGAGCTCTTGCTTCCTCTTACTGGGAGGTCTGGGGGTACTAGACACAACTCCAAGAGTTTTCAGGTCATTACCCAACAGAACTCTCCTGGGTACTTCACTCTGCACGCTAACAGGTATTCTGACAGTCATGTCATTGCACTGGATGAGAGCTGGTAACTGGTGAACCATTTCCACAGGGCCTCCAGCTAACTTGGTTAGGTATTTGGGTGCCTTAGCAACATCCTCTACCTTGAAAAAATATTCATCAACCACAGTTATGCTGGATCCAGTGTCTCTAATGGCAGGGGTCTCCTGACCATTCACAAGAACACTATCTTTATAATACTCTTTAGTATTATCTGGGATTGAGTTATAGACATCTAAGTTATGTTGTTCCCAAAGACCCAAGGACACTAAAGAAACACTAGCTGAGACTGTCGTGAGCTCATCAGCTAGTAACTGAAAGCTTCCACTGGCTATAGGTACTTCTTCCACCTGGGAGAAGGCTAAGGAGACAGTGTGGGCCCCTGAAGGTTTATCCTTACATCTGGGATCCCCTTTCACATGGTCAGTTGACCCACCAGCATAACATTTCCCAAATGTGTTGATGAATGGGGGTTTGTTCTGACCTCCATCTGATTTGGGTCCAGATGGTACACTAGCCTGATTATGTTTCCCCTGTGGCTTAACCTGGTTATGTTTGGGGCCCTCTTTTGGATGGGTGTTATTGGAATTCTCCTTGTTATCTTTCTTTGGCTGCTTTCCCTCATCCTTCTTCTGAGTTGCCCCAGAATCCTTATGAGTAGCCCTGTTGGCAACCCACAAGTCAGCAGCCTTAGCTAACTTCTTAGGATTGATCTCCTTTGAATCAGCCAAGTGCTGTCTAAGCTCAGGAGAGCAGGCATCATAAATTGACTCCAACATAACAAGATTACTCAAACTTTCATAAGTGTTTACTTTGTAACCCTTAACCCAACCATCTAAGCTTTTCAAACATTCACACACCCAGGTAGCCCAAGCGGTACCATCATGCTTTTGAGGGTCCTAAACCTCTTAAGGTACTGGGGAGGGGCCTTCCCAAATCTAGCTACCAAATCTAGCTTCACACACTCATAATCCTGCTTATCCTCCTCCCCCAACTCCATTACAGCATCACTTGCAACAGGGGGGAGCCTAGAGAAAAGCCAAGGAATCAACTGATTTCCTGTGATACCCTGAATCCCATGATTATACTCAAACATTGCTAACCAATCCAAAACATCAAGTTTAGTCTCATACATACAAATCATTTCCTTTGGCATACGGGGTCTCTTAGGGCTGGAAGACCTGGAAGATTCTGGGAGAGAAGCACTTCCCAAAGACAATTTCTTCATCTCTAAAGCATGAGCCATCTCCATTTCCCTGAGCCTTAATTCTTGATGTTTCATGGCAGTTTGTGCCTCAATACATTTCACTTCTAATTCAAGACTCATTGTCTGAAGGCCAATAAATTCAGGAGTGGGTGTAGGACCTGTTGGTGTCCCTGTGGACAGAGATTGGGGTTTCTGAGCAGGCTGGGGATTGGTAGGGCCTCCTAACAAAGAGTCATCTACTTCTTCTAATCCAACACTCTCAGAGTCAGAAACATCAGTATCCACATTTGCTGGAGTGGTAGGCCCTTCTGACCCACTCTCCAGAGTTTGTTTTCCCAATAATTTAGCAACCAGTTCAGGTTTTTTTCCTTTACCAGAGAGGCTCCTCTCCCTACACATGGTTCTCAAAACCTCAGCAGTGTAGTTTAAGAGACTCTCTTCACTGTAGTTTTCCATATTTTACATGATTTTTCAGTTAATAGATTGTTGTGGTGTTTAGCCTTGCGGTTAGTTGACCCAAGGTAATAGCAGCACTCTAAGTGTAATCACTATACTTAAAAATCCCACCGCTGTACACCAGTGTTAGGCAGAATCCTGGGCAGTGCCCTTAGGGACCACTACAAAAGATTAAGACTACAAGTGGTAGTACAATTTCAACTTTGGTACAAGCCTGTACTACACAGAAAAAGTGGTAGCAGTGGCTGAGCAGCCAGACTTATCTCAAGAGCAAATGAGCAGTAGTAGAGATTACACAAAGGACTACAATTACTGTGACTCAAGCAAACACTGACTCAAGGTTTCTGGTTAAAAAGTATAATACATTTATTTTTAAACCATCTGATCATAAAACACGTCACTTCTATTAAATTAAAACCACACTTCAAATACACTACACAAAACCAATTTCCCTTGTGCAGATCAATTCAAAGTAAGTACATTGAGGTTTGACAGACAGGTGCTGTGAAACAAAAGCGTTACCGGGGGCTAATACGCGATCACTTTTTGACAGTAATGAAAGTTCGGTCTTACTAAAGAAAGGCGTACCCACGAGAAGAAATGTTACCAAAGTCAAACACACTTAGCACATGAATTAACACGAGAGCATAGGGGATAAAAATCATAGGCAATACTTTTGTCAAGGCAGATAGAATCAGAGGACACTTTCTAAAACGTAGATAAAAGTCAATAGATCTGCGCCAGTGTCAACGGAACAGGGGTCCTGTTGTCGAGGATCACAAGGTTAGAACAGTTCACGGTTCGAGATTGCCAGGAGTACTTAGATATTGTCAAAAGGGAAGCAAAAGTTATAAGAGGGAAGGAAGATAAGGACAAGCCTTTGGAGAGGAGAAAAGGGGTTCACCCTAGTTCCTCGAAGTCGGACACAGTACTTTATTTGTTTGAAGAAAAGCTGGTGCCACGGCAGTTGTTACTGGTAGTTCCTGCAGACTCACGGTTCCTGGAGCTTCAGTTGTGGGGACAAGAAGGAGGACGTCTGGAGCGATCTGCACTACCCAGGGATGAGGCCGGCAGCAGCAAAACAACGGTGAATAAAAGGTGCGCTCCTTTAAAACAGGAGAGGCTCTTCAGATGGCTATCCGGACCACTACAGCTGTGTGCAGCGATTTCGACCAAGAAGAGGATCCTCTGGCTGTGGAAAGTGAGCTGGTTGATCCCACCAGGCTCAAGAGAAGAAGACTCCGGACTGGATCTTCTCTTGTCGTTGAAGGGTAGATAGCTCAGGACTGCAGCAGGGCCTTACTGGGACTCGGGAGTGCAGTAGCCGTCTTCTTCTCCACTTCTCTTCGGTTCTTTGCAGTTCCAGTGGCGACTCTGACTTCTAGCCCAAGAGTCCTGCCTTTTATGCCAAAATCCCCCATTCACACAGCCTGGCTTTCAATCACTCAGCAGGGTGGTTGTCCAGCCCGGACAACCACCTCAGCCAATGCACACAAAGTGCGACTTGGGCCTCTAAGGGGACTCTGTGCAGGGGGTGACTACACCCCTCCCTTACATTCAGCCTACCTAGACACCGAGGCACCAGAAGGAGGGCTTCTCTAGAGAAGCCCCGCCAAATGACGGTGAACAAAGAGGGCAAACCTGGTTTGCTGCGCAAAGTAAAACACAAGAAAGATTTTAACAAGAAGAAATGGCGACGAAACCCAACCGGAGCCAAATTAAAACCAATATAGTCAAGCGGATTTCATGTTCGAGGCTACTATATTAGCCTAAAACATTACCACGTTATGTCATATAACCGCGGTAGAAAAGTTAGGGTAGATACCACTGCCACCAGTCAATTCTTAATGTTAAGGGAGCGAAACAAGGCTTCAGGAGGCACAGAAATAAAAGGGATAGGAGTTAACCCTTTCAATACTCCATGTAAGTTGGGGTGTACTGGATCTGTGGTAATTATGACCATATAAAGTTAATGGCAACTTTAAATGTTTCTGGGGGACAGTAGTCAGCCCCAGAAAAATTGAGTCATTGGGAAGTCTAAAAACAACCCTGTGTCACTGCACTGAAGGTGCTGTGTAACACACACAAAAAGTTGGGCTCAGGGAGTGGTGTGACTCCAGAGCCCAAGATCACACAAACAGTAGAAACACACATGGCAAAACACATGTAAGAGTTGGAAAAAGGTTCACACTCTTACCAAGTGGAAAAAATAAACCCCAGAAATCCAGCAAAGCTGCTGAGGGACCCACTAGGTAAGGGAAATTAGCCATAGAATGAGAATTCTCCCTAACAAGGACGTAAGTTTGCTGGCCTGTGAGTGAATTCCCTCTCAAACCCTTCTTCCCATAGCATGGTTTCCGTGAGCATGCATCAACCGATTAAGGCTCACCTGTAGATTATTAATGGTGAGCTCTCCGTCCTGCTACTTCTGGCAGGGGCGCATTTAGGATGAGGGCCGAGTTCCTTCACTGGTCCTTCATACATGGTGTCCAGTCCAGCTGCGACAATTCCACGCCTTTCTGGTAAGTGTCTTTCAGTTTTCTCTTTGTCTTGAAGTCTTTGTATTGTCTTTCCCACAGCCTGTTGTCAGCTCTGTAATAATGTCTATCTTTCTCCCAAATAGGTGTGATTGCGGCCCAGCAGAGCTACAGAGCACGAGGTGGCTGCAGATGAGGAGCAGAGGATTTTGCAGCGGTCCGGCAGCAGGTAAGTGAGCTTTTAAGGATAAGTGCGAAGAATTTTACAAGCGCGACCTCAAACTGAAAATGTGTAATGTCTAACCTTGCCTTTTGTCCTTTTACAGGGTCCGCCTTCGTGGATGAAAAAGATGTGGTGCTGCGGTGCCCAGAGCTGAAGTCCTGCGTGCCTGAGGATGAAGAGGTCGTGCTGCGGTGCCCAGAGCTGAAGTCCTGCATCCCGGAGGATGACGAATGGACACCAGGCTCAGCGGTGAAGAATGCAGGTGAATGCTGACTCCTGGAGTTAAGCGTATGGGCAGGAGACTGGATTCCCAAAGGTAAGTGCTGCTTTATCCCAGGCGGCGGTGAGCGTTATGCTGCATCCGAATGCAGATTAACGCGAAGCGTGCGCCTTGGGGTTGGGTTGGCTTTTATAGCTGAGCTCTTAAGGCCCCGCCCACTAGTTCTGTTCTGCTTGCCACACTCAGCCACTCCTTGAAGTTGTACGTGCAGCTTATAGATGGAAAGTTGCACGTGCAGTTCAAGATGGAAAGCCACACCCGGACTGACTTAAAAGCACTCCTGCCCATAATAAAGAGTCTTGCTTATGTTTCTCCATGAGCCTGGCGTCCACCAGGCCCTGGTTCTCGGAGCTGCTCAGCCTCTCGGAGAGGCCGCCCATTCGCCTCCTGATGGGCCCAGCACATCTTCTGGCACAGCAGGGGGGCAGGGTCAACCACCACACGCCACAGAAGCTACCACTCACAGCGTGGTTCCTGAACAGGTAACGCTAGGTCACATCAGCCTCTCCCAGGCTAATCTAGAGATCATACAGGGTGCCAGGAGCAAGTCTACCAGGGCCCAGTATCGTAGCAAGTGGACCAGGATCTGCCACTGGGCAGACTCTAAGGGTATCAACCCCTTGCATGTACCTTGTACGACATGCTCTCCTTCTCGGCGCACCTCACCCATTCTGGCGTGCCGGTGGACACTTGCTGCACTTACTTGGCAGCCATTGGGGCTTATAGAAACTCAGAGGAGGAGATCTTTTCCTCTTCCGACCCGATTGTCAGGAAACATTTGACGGGACTCGCCAGGCTCTACCCGCCCATCAAGAGGCCTCACCCCGTGTTGGACCTCAACATAGTTCTGGGTGCCCTAGTGCACAAACCATTTGAACCAATGGCGTCTGCGGACATCAGGCTAGTCACTATTAAGACGGCCTTGCTAGTCTGCCTCACCTCGGCTCGCAGAATCAGAGAAATCAAGGCGCTGGTCGCCTCAGAGCCATATACTACGTTTTCACAAGATTAAAGTAGTCTTGCGGACACACCCAGCATTCTTGTCCAAGGTGCCTTCAGCGTTCCATCTGAAAGAAGAAATAGTTCTACCAATGTTTTTTGCCAAGCCCAAAGATGAGGCACAGAGAGTGCTGCACTGCCTTGATGTCAGGCGTGCCCTGAAATTCTACTTGGACAGGACCAAGGATTTCCGCAAGTCGGACGCACTTTTTGTCACCTTTGGTGGATCAAGGTCAGGGTATCAGGCCTTTAAGGCCTCCATAGCCCGTTGGATGGTCTCGGCCATCAAAGAAGCTTACGAGGGACAGCATAAGCCACTTCCGGCCAACATGCACGGCCACGCGGTCAGAGCCAAGGCAACGGCCATCACTTTCCTGCGGCATGTCCCCTGGTAGGTCATAAGCAGGGCAGCGACATGGGCCACCCCATCGGCTTTCTGCAAGCACTACTGTTTGGATGCAG
This sequence comes from Ambystoma mexicanum, assembly GCF_040938575.1. Taxonomy (NCBI): domain Eukaryota; kingdom Metazoa; phylum Chordata; class Amphibia; order Caudata; family Ambystomatidae; genus Ambystoma; species Ambystoma mexicanum. Next base: position 688,578,530 of record NC_090939.1, read on the forward strand.
GTTCTAGATCCAACGCGGCTTTCGGACAGGCGGTTCTTAGAAATCTGTTTGCTTAAGGAGGGTCTCCTCTCCACCATGGGGCTACATTCAGTTGTAATTGCCCATGCTGTATGGAGGAAAGGGGACGGGACGTAAGAGTAATTATAAGTTACTCACTGTAGTGACTAACATACTCTTAGTCCTTAGTCCCCTTTCTTCCATATGTCCCACCAACCTCCCCCCTAATAAAACTGATGTCATTAGGCAATGTTAATCTATTGTTGACATGTCTATGTGGACTGAGGTGTGGCGCCGGAGGGCGGAGTCAGGGCAGCGCATGCTCCCAGGGCCACACCCCCACGCGCCTCTGAATTTAAAGGGGAAGAAGATTTTGACTGGTGAAAAAGGTTCCGTCTCCCGTCCCTTGGAAGGGACGCCCATGCAGTATGGAGGACTAAGAGTACGTTAGTCACTACAGTGAGTAACTTATAATTTCTCACCTTCCGACTACCCATCTGAAACAGGATCAACCCCAAATCACATAAAAAATCACCTAATTAGTGCACAAAATGACCACCCATTAGAAAAAGGCTTCCCAACTCACAGGCAATCTTGCAGAATGTAGAGCTCTCTCGAGCTGGTTATGTCAGTGATGCCCAAGGATTCAAAGTCCTACCTTTATCGGGGAAATATATTAGGGAGCCTCAGCATGTGCCGGAGCACATGTGAGGTGCTGCAACACACTATGAGATTTATTTGTTCCCCTCTGATTTTACACTTGGCTAATGAACAGGGGTTGCCTTGAGCTTGGAACTTCAGGGAGTTCCACAAATCAGTAAAAAAAGTTTAAGCATAGGATTACCAAAGACTTGTAGCGAGCTAAAGAGATCTTGTCCAACAACTAGTCACTGCACCACACTCATGGGGTCTCTCCTTCTTGTCTGTTGAGCAATGTCTGGATCATTTTGGTGAGCTGGGGCGTTGATGATTGCAGAGTCCTAGCACACCACAGAATGCTGAAACCGCAGAGTGACCTACACCTCCTTGTGTGTCATGGACGGATATATTTTTTCTTTGCAGAAATGAACTTGCATAACAACTTCAGATACCATACTTTTCCCCTGCTTTATCTTTGAGTAAACTCTGTATGCCCTGTGCAATGTTGAGTCATTGCCATCCTCGCCCTTCAGGATTTCCCCAAAGAGCGTTTGAAGGGGAATCTTCCAGATCTTTTTTAGCCACTGTAGCGAAGATCCTGAGGTAAAGGTTGCCATAACGGACCTGTTTCATTCATCCTCCACCTTCTCTGTGAGGGAGGAGAATCTCTCCTCGAACTGGGTCTCCTACTGCTATAGAAAGATGGGATGCACTTTCCGCTCTATCTTTATTAAACACCCAAAGTATCAGAGCAATCTTCCACTTAGTGGCTGGTGCTGAGCCATCTATTTTAGCTGGCTCTCTAGAAGGTCCCAGACGGAAACAATTATGGTGAATTCTGGGACTGGCTGTTTTGTGTCCTTGGCAACCTGTAACATGCCCTTTATACTGTTATTTTTCTGCTCACTGAGTGGCCTGGACTGACCTTTTGGTTATTCATTTTAGGTAGGCTCATACCAAAGCTGCATGAGCTGTTATATCCCAGGGAACTGAGAGGCCCTGAATGCAAACAGGTTTCGAATGTAAGCTGTTGTCCCTGAACCTGCAACACCAGTGATCTCTAGTGGACACCACAACCAGCTTAACCTTTCATGGCCCCCACGCTAGCTAATTTCCTCCTCGCACCAACCCTCAAGAGGAAAGGAGGGAATAGACCTGGCTTCTTGAGTCTTCTTCATCGTCCCTAAGGCTGTTCTTTTGGATAGCACTCACTTCACACAACTAAGTGGAGGGGAAGGCTGGGCCCATCTCACAGCACAGCTCCTTAGATATGCAAAGCCTTGGGGGTCGGCTCAGCCCGAACAAAAGGAACACCATATCCCACCTACCCTGAACCTTAGACGCCCTTTGTATTCTGCTACTCAGGCCTAGCCCGGCTCATTACATCTTGGCAGGTGAGATCTACGAGGACCCACATCCAGCTCCCATGGCTCCTCGTACACCCCCTATCACTCTAATTCCTTATTGCAGCAACCTTTCCCCAGAGACCAAAATGATGAGATGGCAGCCTCCTTACTTTAACACCCTCAGCACTACTTATTGTCCCCTTTATCCCTGGTGGGCCTGCTTGTTCCTCCAGGTCTTTGCTCCTTGCTGCCCACCGCTCAGTTCTGTCTTGGAGTGGGAGGACGCCTGCTGCGACGGGACCCAGCTCAGCAGAGGGCCATTGACCCTCCTCACATGCACATGCAGATCCTGGTCAGAGTCCACTGAAGCTCAGAGTAGGAAGGCGATCCTCTGGCCCTTCACCGTTACTTTGCTGCAGCCTCCCAGCTCCTCTTCTCAGCCACCATTGGGACTTGTTTGCTAATGTTGAGGCTGCTTTGTTCAGAGCCACAGTCCTCCCCTGCTGGATTTAAATGGATCCCAGGTTGTAGGGTTACAGTCATGGCTTTCAACTGTGCCTGGGGTTCTCGCACTCTTTCAGACCCTTGGATCACTCTTTTGATTGTCTCCAGGGTCCATTGAATTATAGTTTGCACCCTAGACCATGAAGTAGTTCTGCCTGCCTGGCTCCCAAACTGGACACACTCCCTGATCCATTTCTTGGACATCAGTGGAGGGTTCAGTGAACGTGTCTCTGGAAGATGTTTCAAAACAGATGCAGTTTAAGTTCAGATGGAATACATTGAAGAAAAAGGAGGCTCAGGATTAGTCAGCGGTGGTCATGTGGTTTAGCGGGACATCATGGGCCAATTGAAATATGCAAAACAGATTTTACTTACATGTCCCTGCCTTCTTGGCATGCGTAGTGTTCTGTTTGGAAAGAAGTATTTCCTCTGTTATTGTCCGCAGCAAAGAAGGTTTACATGCATAAAACCTACCTGTGTGTCATTAATAAAATCAAGACTTTCCTAAATGTTAGTATACAAACTCTCAATTTGCTCTGCAGCCATGATTTGATGGCAACAAACTGTACTCTGATAAATGTTAATTGTAGTCCATACTTATATTTTGATGGAATAATATTTTTGCAGGTGGAAATGCTGTGCTTCCATTATCACTTAGTGGAGACTTGTTATCATGGATTCAATCATTTGGTAAGTACAATAATATTTGATAGTGTTCAAATATGTTTCTACTGTCCTGCAATCCACGAAAATGATACATTTATTTTATAAGGTATGGAATTAATTCATTAAATGTATCACATAATGTACATCTGACCGATGCAGGTCATCTTAAATAATCAAGGATTATTAAACATATCCCTTTATTTTAATCTGGCGGCATTGTCCTTAGATCGCTACACTTTTTTGTCCCCAGTGTATCTGTGATACTTGTTGTAAACAGCCTTTCGGCTCATTGTCATTCAACAGGGGTAGAAGTACCCGCACCTTCATGCACTGGTCCTGGTGGGAGAGTGTAATGTAGGGGCCCTTTTAAGCACACATGCGTTCAGATGCCTGTTGTTTTCTGTAGCAGCAGTTGCTCTGGAGGTAAAATCAAACATGGTGCACATCAGAGACTAGGGTCCGGACCTGGAGATACCCTCATCAACTAGGTGATTGCTTCCTGAACTGGGTGATCCCCAAATCAATTTACTCTCAGGATTCGATCCACATCACCATTATTACATTTGATAAGTTCAATAACTCTTCCATTTTCACCGGTGGCATTTATTTAGTGTTCAATATTTTGGTTTTGATGTATTCACTGTGGTTTTATATACTCTGATTTTTGGGTGAGAGAAACAAGTACTGGAAATAAGTACCAACGAAGTTGTGCACACACACGCACGCACGCACACACACACTCACACACACACTTTGTTTTATGTTTTATCTACAATAGATATATTGACAGCAATCTGAAAGCCATCATACAGTACCCTCCCTTCACTGATCTTCCCTCCTCTCCTACCCATTCACACAAAACTGACTGGCTGCTGATTTCAGGGAAGCCCATGGTACCTCAACCAATGCCCTTTTGAGCTGTGCATACCCTCCTGTCGCTGTAGGTCTGCAATTAATCTCTTTCATTGAGTACTGTCTTAAGTACAGCCTTTAATGTTTGGCACCGCAATCAGAGCCTAGAGACATTCACCCTCCTTGATCAACAGAAATTAGCCATCTTAAAAGGTGCACGCTGCGAACACATTGTAAGAGGACAGAGGCAATATCAAGCACTCTAACGGAAGTTATCCTCTCCATTTCAGTGGTAGACCCTAAACCCAAAGCCACAAAATCTCAAAATTCAAATGTACTGTAAGAAAGGTAAGAAATTACAAAAGGTGGGCCAAAGCATGGCACCCATTTTTATTAAGATACACTGATAGGAAATTAAAAAGTGTAATGTGCTCTGCAAGTTATGGAAAACTATCCGTGACCCAAAACCGAACACAAAATCTTCAGAAAATAAATAAAATGGTAGCACAACCTGTTTCTGTTCATTATTACCTTACCAAACAGCTGTGCTGCTTGATCACTGGACATACTTTCTGAAACCATCCTAGTCATAGTGTGTTGTATTTGTTTACACTAATTATTAGTATTTTTCTGTGAATCATTTTTTAAATATAATTATTTTTGAAGACGTCAACATGAATGCATCAAAATACATTTTTTAAAAAGCCCAATTCCAAAATACTTTGGAGGAAGTGACAGCCAAACCCAGTCCTGCTGGCTTCTTGCATCTGAATGGTAATGATTTATTTATTTATTTGTATTTGTAGAGCGCACTGCAGCCGCGGGCATCGAGGTGCTGTAAACGGAGCGTAAGAAGGCTTAATTAAGGGTTACAAAAAAGCCGCCCAAAGAAGTGGTCTTGAGAATGATACAGTGTTACATATGCAGCAGATATGATACAGATTACTTTGTTGCAGACAAACATGCAGAGACTGTGGGGCCAAGATGTCTATTACGGACCCACACTGTGTTTGTCTTTGGTGTCTCGGGCTTGAGCACAAGACATAGGACTGCTGTTCCTGTCAGTTGACGACAGGAAAGGCGCTTAAAGTGTGGAAGGGGTAACTCACTACCGGTAGGCCTCAGCATAAATCCCCATAAATTACTCTTTCTAAAAGGAGATCCTCCGACGAGAGAACTTCGAGGGGACGTTTGCCACTGAGAAAGCGTTCCAAGAAGTGCTTGAGATCTCGTAGTGGTTCCCATCACTCGTCTTCGTCTCATAAGAAGGCCAAGGATAGACATCACAGGAGCTCGACGTCTTCTGACTCCTCTCCAAGCACAAGAAAGCATGTAAGTCGGCTTCTACGGCCAAGTGGGAGACTTTTTGTCTCCAAATTTGATCATTTTTCGAGACGGGAATCCGGCTTCTTCTGAAAAAACGAAAACGTCACATGACCCTCTTGTGCCTCCTTAAGCCGAAAAGGCATCTTCCAAGGCTATAGCTTGTGCACCCTCTAACCTGGGCTCTAAACCATCGACCTCTCGAGTGCATTTGAAGCCTTGAGTCTAGGAGAGGCCTAAACCTCATTCCTCTGTGACTCCTTCGAGTCACGGGTCGAGTTCTTTGATGTGGAAGCCGTCGATGTCGTTGACGGAACTTGTGAAGGTTTTTAAACCTTTACCTAAAAAATACTTTTTCAAGTCCATGGCCCTCATTATGCTACAGGCAAACTTTGGCTTACCGTTTCCACTACCCGGTATCCCGGTAATACTGGGATATTACAGGCAGCGGAGGAACGGTAGGTTCCCATTCCTGTGGAATCCCATTGGACTCCACGGGAATGGGAACACTGAACCACTGGCACCATTAGTGACAGTGCCTTGGCTTCTGCCAGTAGGGACCTGAACTACTGGCAGGTCAGGCCTGCCAGTAGTTCACATCCTCTACCCGCAGACACGGAGTGAGCCAGTCTGGAAAAGGTGCTGGTAAACGTTGTTAGCAGCACTTTTTTCCAGACCTGCTCACTCCTAATGAGGGCCAATTTAATCATTTTTGAGGAACTTGAGTCCTGTGATCAGGACACTCCTCCATTTGGACTTGAATATGGAACTCCAAATGTCCCAGAGGCTCTTATTTCTGAAGAATCAAGAATAGAACACGTGTCTGATTCCTTGAGATCCCTCAAGAGTATGCATAGGCCGCTTATAGATCACTCATGAATAGAGTTACTAAATATCTGGTATTGGGAAGGCCTGCTGCAGCTTTTCAGTAGGATGATCTTACTGACATTTTGGACAAGGGTCCACAGAAGGATCCTGTTTTACCCTTCCACTCTGCTTTGCAAAAAGGGGTGATAGCAAATTGGGAAACTCTGGATACAAACCAGGCAGTTAACAAAAATCTCTCTAGGAAATATAAACCATCTAGTGCATACCCAAATTTCCTATCCAAGCATCCCACTCACGAAAGCTTGGTGGTATAGGCAGCCACTCAGATTCAACACTCTAGCTAAGTAGCATGGCATTTTCTGCCAGTAGCAGGGCATTGAAGTACCTGTGCCCTGGAAAAATGTACTTATCTAGCATTGGATCTTTCATGGATTCACATGCTGTGAATATTCCACGTCATCAGGCTAGGAATCCCCAGTTAGTTTAATGTAGTACTTTTCCTATGGAAAAAGTTTGATACCTTGAGTGTCCCCATCAATAGGACATTGTGTGTATAGCTCCGCCCAGCAGCTTCCCCTCAGATTTCAACCGTCTTTCTAGCAGGTGCGATTCCTTGAGTTGTTCTCTTCAAAGAGAAATAATCTTTCCACACAAAATATATATTTTTCAATTTATACTCTTACCAGAGCAACCTGATGACTCATCTACGGTCCTGTTTACGAACATGGAGACCGTTGGAGCTAAACAATCCTTGTTCATGCCCTGTGGGACTTGCGGCCTAAAGAACGTCTACGAAGGTGACAGGCATGTAGACTGCTTACACTGCCTCTACCCTAACCATTCTCCTTAGGAATGTGTAATCTGTCAGGGTTTCTCACAGTGAACTGGGTTGCCCCAGCCCTTTAAGATGAGTAGCAATACCCTGGAGATGGATTGGGATGCAGATTTTATTCATACATCAATAATCAAGAGGAATCGGGTAGTTTGGCAAAAGGGAGTCTGTTTTAATATCAAAGGTCTAAAACAGGTAATACAACATTCGCTGGATCCTCTTACTCGACTCATTTTATTAGAAACTGAGGTTATATAATATAAAGTCCTCATCAGTGACGTGTTGACCTACAAAACCTATTGAGGAAAGTGATAGGCTCTAAGTGAATATCTAAGTATAAGTTCCATATCAGTATAGAACCGTGAAGAAGAGTGATAGGGTACTTAACATCAGGTGGGGCAACTAAGCCCTCCCCTCAAAATGGCCACTATACACGTCACTAAATATGCGACTTTCCATTGGCTACACAAACTATAGGACCCTTAATTACGCTGTCCTCTACAATTAGTTGGCTTCTAACCCCCGTCAGTACTTTTCCACCTAGTCTATTAATTACATTATTATTATTAATTAGCAGCATGCAGACTGAACATCCAGGTGCTAGTGGGCTCCTCTTAACACCAGCTTCCTACCAATTAATATATTAATCCATCATCACCTCAATGGTCCAGTGTCAGTTAGTACTTTGAAGTTTGGCCTTGAGTTTGTACTGTGCTCTTAGAATTTCTAAGGAGTGTAGGCACAGCCTGCCCTTGTGCGTAGGTGTGACCACCTCGATCGTCCAACTTCCTTCTTCCACGTGACTGGACACCATGAAATCGAGCCTTTTTGTGTATTTAATATTATTTTCTAATAGTCCTCTGACGTCTTTTGTTTTGCTCAAGCCTTCTGAACAGGAGTCTCTGTTCTTTCACACAATTTGTATCCAAAGTCAGTCAATTCCTGTTTGATAAGACCTTGGCTTCTTGGCTCCTTCAACTCCTTCTGCTGAGATTTCAGTTAATTTGCTTTTAACTGCGACGCATTAAAGTGAGGCCCTCTTGTTAATGTTCAGCACTGCTTTATAATGCGTAGTGGAAACATCCATCTTTTACTTGGCCATATGCATCTATATATATTGGCGCATGCCGCAACATATTTACTATAAAGCTTGAGGCTAGCTTTCAAGATTACTTTGCTGCTTGCGTTTCTGTTGCATCTGTATATGTTTAAACTAGCTTAATATCTTCATCTGTTTCTGTGGCATAGGTTTCTTCACCTTGATCCCAAGATGTCAATTATCCTTGGTGCCTTCTTGATGCCTTATAGACTTTCTGCATTCTCTGGTCTCTGGATCTCTTCTGTGTGTGTCAATTCAGCTCAGTTGTGATGTCACCATTCATCTTTGCCCTTTATCGGCTCTGCTTCTTCAGTAATCTCATTTAAATGGCCATCATATTGTCTTGCATGTAGGTACGGTTTTCTCAATGGGTACCTTGCCTCCCAGATTCTCTTAGGTACAGGTATTCTTATGGTACTGCACAGAGTCCACGCTCTGCTCTTTGCTGGTTTAACAGTTCCGCATACATCACAATCTTTGGTTCCCACTCTATAGTTAATAGAGGTGGGGCAGTTGGAGGGGGGTACTTTGCTCCCCCTCTATAACAGAAAACCCTGAAAGACAGAAACCGTTGACAGATTTGTTGGCTTAACGAAGGAGCATACACAGCGTCAGAAGCAGGCGAATCAAGGAGTGGGAGAGCTACCACCCTCTCTAGGTGTTCGCCATCAAGCCACAGATCCAGGTCTGAAGAACGGCCTACGAAAAAACAAAAAACAGGTGAGCCAAAATCGTTGACGAGCCACGATAAGACCGCATCACACCCCCAATCTCCTGCTAATAAGATGCCAGTTAGCAGTGAAGGATCCCGGTCTGTGTCTAAACAGTTGTCCAAAGTCTTGTCGACGAAAACACCATCATCGAAACAGACCGATATGTGTTCACGCCTGTTGACCAAGTCGACCTCCCCCTATTCGAGAACATCCTTGCCGAAGAAGGATAAACACAAGTCCAAATCGTCCACGACGACCCCATCATTGTCCTTGAAAAAGAAACACCATTCGTCCTTAGAGTCTCACACTTCTAAAGAAGGTCACAGATCGTCCTCTGGACAAGAGTCATCCATAAGGCATCCTCCGACGACGAAATTGTTGATGATACATACTTCGACGACAAAATCGGGACATCACTCATCGACGATCCTCTCGTCGACTGTGAGAAAACTCAATACTTCAGAGTGAGGCTGCAGTTCCCGCAACCCGTTCAACCATTATCACGGCTGAAGCCACGGTTCATACGGAACTACCCATCCAACAACAACATCAGGACAATATGTCATCCTGTCCTGCAGTAAAGGAACTCTAAAAACCCCAACAGAGGATCCTGTGAAGCCCAGCAACCTCCTCTAGGTGTGTCTCCTATAACCTACTCCAACATCATGCCAGATGAAATCTTACAGCATGAGATAACATCTGATTTTGAGCCTCCAAGAAAGGAGTGCCCACGGGTCATGGATTCCGATTCTGAAGAATGCAGGATCCAGCCTCATGTACAGGACAAGTCGTCTGGTCGCCTCCAATCAAGATGGCAAGAAACACCTCTAAGGCTACATAATGTATCACTTGGTTTTCCATCTACACCATCGGGAACTGGAGGTATAACACCATCATATCCCCTTTTAAACCTGCAATCTCTACTCTCCCTGTAGGTATTTTCCATTCTGCAAACACTGCTGGGACAACTCAAAGCCAAGCTCCCACCTCCTCAGCCACAGGGGTTCCATCTATGCAGGAATGACCAGGATATACCAGGTCAGCAAGAAGAAAGGGATCAAGGGCATTCGTCCAGGGACTGCGCCAAACGTCCACGTTTGGCACATAGAAACCAATTTCCACCTAGACCTCCACCTCCAAGAAGGGATAGCCTGCGAATAGGCGAGCAAGAAGAGGTGGAACTAGTTGATACAGATCAAGACTTAGTTCCAGGGGACACAAGCTCTACCGCCTCTTCAATTTCTGCTTGCAGAGACGATACCTGGGATACGGATGACTCGGATCAGGATACACAGGTTAGTCCAGCACAACCCTCTCCTCCAGACGACATTGGTGCTTTCCATGCCATGGTATCCAAGGCGTGCCAGGAATTTGGTCTAACTGCTGCAGAGGAAAAGAAAGACTGCTTTCTTTTTGATCAAATGGGTATGCGCAGAAAGGCTGTGTTTTCTATACCCATCCTAGATCATTTATGGCAAGAAGGGCTATGGACCCTTAAACACCCTTTCTCGGAACCGGAACTAAAAGGGAGACTAGATAAGAAATGTAAGGCACCAGATACAACACCAAAATGTCTAACCTCACAGCCCTCTCCATATTTGGTAGTGTCAGCAGCAGCAGGTTGCAAGGAGCGTACACAACACAAGTGTGCCACTCCCCCGGACAATGAAGGCAGGAAAATCGATGCCTTTGGCAAAAAAGTGCTCACCATCGGGGCAACAACAGTTAAAGCGGCCAATGCCCTTGCAATAGTGGCTTGCTACGACCAAGAAATGTGGCACCGGTTGGCTCCTATATTTGAGCATTTCCCAGAGCAACAGCAAAAAGAAGCCATGACACTGGTACTTGAAGGTGAGGAGGCCTCAAACCACAGTATCAACATTGCAGTGGATTTTGCAGAAACGTGATTCAAGCACATTGTTAATGGGGTCGTCCTGAGAAGGCAAGGATGGCTACGCTGCATCGACTTTAGACAGGAGGTGCAACATAAAGTTGTTGACATGCTGTTTGAGGGAGAGAACGTGTTTGTTGGCAAAATCGATGAATCCCTTAAAACAATGAAAGCAGACTCTGATACTGCTAGATCACTAACAGCCCTACAGGGCAGAAGGTCTTTTTGTTCCTTTTCGAGATGCCTCAGGTCAATCTAGATTCTTGTCCTCAAGGGAAAACAAGAACTACAGCAGATCCTGCTACTACTCCCAGGGATATAGAAGGAACTACCAGTCCTCCCAGCACAGCAGGGTGTATCACCAAGTACAACACAAACACGGATCTGCCACCTCTCAAAGAGGTAGACAGAAGAAGGCCCAGCAATGACTGTCTCAAGGGCACACTGGTGGGAGGTAATGTGGCGGTTCATCACCACAAGTGGCAAACAATTACAAAAGACAGATGGGTGCTAGATGCCATCCAGCACGGTCACCTGTTGGAGTTCAAGCGCGCACAGAAACCCTTACCTCCCGTAAAGGTGTCACCCCTGCACCTTCCAGTTCTAAAACAGGAAGTGCGCCAAATGTTAAAAAAATGGACAATCAAAAAAGTTCCATCGAGGGGGAAAAGCGGTATACTCAAGATACTTCGTCATAAAGAAGCCAGATTGGAAGAGGGTCCAATCCTGGACTTACAAAAGTTAACGGGAGTTAAACAAAAACATCAAAAAACAAAGGTTCATAATGGTCACACTACAAGACGTCATAAAGGCCATACAACTCCACGAGTATCTAGCAGCTTTAGACCCGAAAGACGCTTACTTTCACATCCCAATACATCTGAGACACCAACAGTATCTCAGATTCAAGGTCGGCGAAAGTCATTACCAGTTTCGAGTCCTTCCATTCGACCTCAAATCAGCCACCAGGACTTTCACCAAATGCCTAGCACCAGTGGCAGCTTTCCTCAGAAAATAGGGCTACCACGTCTACCCATAACTAGACGATTGGTTGGTTCGAGGTCCAACATATCAAGAAACCACGGTTTCACTGAAACAAACAGAAGCTCTTCTCCAACAATAGGGATTTGCAATCAATTACGCCAAATCTTGCATAGTTCCATCAAAATGTTTCACAATTTCTCACAGGACACAGCCTCATCAAACCCTCAACCGACAATGAAACAATTAATAACCCTAAAAAATTCCTTCACTACGAACAAACAAATCACAGTGCGCAAATACATGGCTCTACTGGGGACCATGTTGTCCTGCATTCCACTAATACCCAATTGCAGACTAAACATGCAACCAGTACAATGATTTCTAGCTACCAGATAGTCCCAGACACACAGGTCCTGGTCAGACAAGATAACCATCACCCTGCTCACTCAAAGTCACTGAAATGGTGGGCACTCCTCTGCAACATATCGAAGGGGATGTCCCTTGTAGAACCCACTCACCATCTCACTATCGTAACCGATGCTTCCTTGGTGGGTTGGGGAGCACACCTTGGCAAGCACCAAATCAAAGGCCTGTGGACTCCCGAAGAATTCACCCTCTGCATAAATGTCCTGGAGCAGCGTGCAGTCCATTGGGCTCTGAAGTCTTTCCTTCCCCTAATCATGAATTCAGTAGTGCGAATCCGCACGGGCAATGCCACTACAATGTTTTACCCGCGCAAGCCAGGCGGAACAAGGTCAAACACACTGTCTCAAGAAGCACATAACATTTGGCACTGGTCCATTCACAACAACATTGTGTTACAAGCATTCCACCTCCCGGGGATACACAACCAACAAGCGGACACCCTCAGCAGGGACTTGACGCAGTCCCACGAATGGCAACTGCACAACAACCAAATATCCAGAATCTTCTTGGCGTGGGGCCATCCTCCTCTGGACCTCTTCGCCACGCAGGGCAACAAGCAGTGCAAGGAGTTTAAGAGCAGGATTTCACACCCCGGCTCTCAAGGGGACACATTCTCGTTCCCATGGGCCGGCATCTTCGCATTGTGTTCCCTCCATTCCCTCTCATCAGGAAGACAATCCAGATGATCCACAATTATGATTGCAAGATAATTCTGGTGGCACTGTACTGGCCCAGATAAACCTGATTCTTGGACCTCCTTTAACTGTTGGCAGACAATCCAATCCATGTGGGGTCTCACGCCTATCTCCTATTGTAGAACAACGGTGCAATTCTATATCACAACCCAGGCTCCCGCAAGCTGACAGCGTGGCTCCTGATTACGCCGAATTCGTCCACCTAAACATCCTGCAGGACTGCCAGCGCATATTGGCCGCAGCTAGAGCACTGTCCACTAACAATTTCTACAACCAGAAATGGAAAAGGTTCTGTACCTGGTGTATGCTGCAACCTAACCTTTAACCACTGGCCATACGACCTCAGCAAGTTCTCCCCTATCTACTGAAACTGGCAAAGCAAGGTCTTGCGATCTCCTCGATAAAGGTACACCTGGCTACAATCTCCAGATTCAGAAGAAAAAGAGGGACTCCTCCCCTCTACACCGACAGGCTGCTCAAACACTTCCTAAAGGGGTTTTTCACACTTTTCCTCCAAAGAAAAGAATTCCACCAGTATGGAGCCTAAATCTACTCCTAGCCGGTCTCATGAAAACCCTTTTGAACCTCTATCTTCGGCCCGCATCAAGTTTGTGACCTGGAAAGTGGTGTTGTTAATCGCCATTACGCCCTCCAGACGGGTCTCTGAACAACTAGCCTTAGTGGTGCACCCTCTGTATCTCTGATTTGCGAAGGACAATGCAATCCTCTCCACCAATCCTCATTTCATTCCAAAAGTATCATCTGAATTTCACAAGAATGCAACTATCATCCTGCCTACATTCTTTCAGAACGACACCTCCCCAGCGGAGAGAGCTCTGCAATTCCTGGATGTAAAAAGGGCGTTACAATATTATCTGGACCGGACAAAATCATTTAGAGCAGCAAGACAGCTCTTTATCGCTGTTAGCCCCTCAAACAAGGGGAAAGCCATCACAACACAAGGCATTGCACGCTGGATATCCTCAGTGATTTCATTCTGATATGCAAAGGCCACAGCCAAGGCACATTCTACTAGGGCCACGGCGGCCCCGGCAGCTCTCTGGTCGGGAGTGCACATCATAGACATTTGCCAGGCGGCAACATGGGCGGTGCCTCACACATTTACTAGGCACTACTGCCTACACCAACAGCACGCAGAAGACATGCAGATGAGACGGGCAGTCCTTCAACAGCTGTTCCAGTAAGGTAAGCCCCGCTGCTTCTGGGGGTGCTTTTCTTCTACTTATGTATGTATACTTCTCGCATGACCGCAAAAGATGCAAAGGTTTCTAATCTTTGTTTGCATGGTTTTTCTCCTCCAGGCATGTATACTGCTATAAAATCTATTCACAGCATGTGAATCCATGAAAGCTCCAAGGCTGGAGAAGGGAGTAATTTCTTATCTGTACCTCCATTTCCCCAGCGTTGTTATATTTCATGGATTCATATGCGCCCTCCAGCCTTCCCCTCCAGGCAAACATCCTCTACAGGGGGGTTATCCTCCAGCTGGAGTGTTTAAAATCTGAGGGGAAGCTGCTGGGGTGGAGCTATACACTTGACGTCCTATTGGTGGGGACCAAAAGCACCCACAATTATGTCGATGGGACACTCAAGGTGTCAAACGTTTTCCATAGGAAAAATACAAAATTAATGTAACCAGGAATTCCCAGCCTGGCGACAGGGAATATTCACAGCATGTTCATCCATGAAAGATACCAACGCTTTAGAAATAGAGTTATAGGTAAGAAACTACTCCCTTACATCGTATGGGACTTCATATCCATGATTGCAGAACCCATCCATGATCGAGAGCAAAGCGAAGGGTTCCAGAACATTATTAAAGACAGCAAAGAAGCTGTGTGAGTCATTACAATCTGGGCTAGATTCAGACGACAGTGTGAGCAGAGCCATGGCAGCTAGTACAGTGACGAGCAGGTTTGCTTGCCTGAGGAAGTCTGGCTTTGTGCCTGATGTTCAGTCTCGTTTATTGAACCTGACCTTTGATTTGTCTCATCTCTTTGGTAGCAAGGCTGATGAGAGTCTGGAAAAGCTTTGGACATCTAAATCGGCAGCTAAGTCCTTTAGTGCAGCTATACGGAAACCACAACAGGCACATACTACTTCCCATGTTTGGAGGGGTTGTTCCTTTCGCTATTACACTTTCTTTGGAAGGGCATGAGGTCAGACAAGCCAATGAGGTCAGATAATATGCCTTGAAAGTGTTGGGTGGTTGGGCTCCCACGCTGTTGGACCTGGTTTTTGACCGGATGCTGCAAGGACAAGAAGAAGGCATCTTGCTTCTTGCTGAGAAGAAATGCCGGCTGTTTATTTTCCTGGACTGTGATTTGGACTCCGTGGACTGCATTTACCAGAGTCACTGCAGATTTGGTTATTGTTATTAAGCTCGCACTTTTGTGTATTGTAGGTCGATTTACTGGGTGTGGGTTACTGGGTGTGGGCTGGGCTGGGTTGTGCACTATACGTGTTACGCTAGTTACAGCGTCTGAATGCTACGTGTGTCATGATTCCTGCACCTCATGTCCCCAGCTCTCCAAGATGTCAGGCTGGAGCCAGGCCACAATCACCTACATGGCCCTCAAGGGCCTCTCCATCCCTCCAAAGACCCACTTGATGTCAGACTTGGCGCTTGTGGCACCAGACTCACTCACTTCCATAGGATAACATTGGGGATTGGACTTGTAGTGCATTGATGGGGACAAGATGGATGTCCCCACATATTTCGGTTCCCAGAACTGCATGTGCAGTCTAGTCTTTTGGGTGTGGTTCAGCCCAGAGACACCTGGGATACCCAGAGACTATTTAAGCCACGCCCAGGCTAAGAAACATGCTTTGTGTTTTCTGCAGCTGCAGCGTGACACTCACCGTGTTCGGATCGGTCTCCAGTAGGCCTGCATCTTTCTTCTGTGCTCACCTCCTGCAAGAACAAGAACACCATTAGGAACAGCCTTACCTTGCGGCGCTTCTGCCCATCATTCATTGCTCCTTCTGTTCTGCGGGCATCTTCGGCGGTGTCATTCCCATCCCGGCACGCCGCTTCCTAAGGAAAAGAGAAAAGAACAGAAAAAAGGCATTAGTGTCATGATCTCTGCTTCCAAAAGATCAGGACTTGCCCGACTCGCTTGGAAGCAGACCCATAAACCCGGTTCCGAGTACCAGCCAGTCCCAATTGGGACCTTTTGGACCCTGTCCTGGCGCCAGTGGCACCAGGCTCATAAAGATGCCCAGTCCCAGCGCTGGATGCGCCGGGCTCATAATGCTTGGGTGGACTTACCTGCAGTAGACCATGCTGCTTACTTACCTGCCAGTTGAACCCCTGATCCTCTTCTGTTTGGGACTACTTTTCCTGTTGGGTGGGGCAGGAGCCACTCCCTAGGTTCAGAACACTGGAACTCTTCTGGAAAGCAGGAACTCTTTTCTTACCTAGGCGTGGCTGTGGAAGGAGACACCTAAGCACTACAGGAGGCTATTTAAACCACACCCGATGGATGAATCTTGCTTTGCGTTATTCTGCATTCTCTGCAGCAGAACGCTCATCGTGTCTTCTGCTTCTGATCCTGGGCCTAAGGGAACAAAGGCTTACCATCCTGGAATCCAGTCTTCAGCAGCACCTGTAAAGACAAAGAAAGAACAGGTTAGCACTACGGTCTTCAGTGGCAGCGCATCTCTTACCTGGTCCATCGGCTGTCACCAACGCCTCGCGCTGCATTCCGGCATCTGAAAGACAAAGGCTTACCTACTCTTCGCATGCTCCGGAGGTCTTCGCACTGCATTCCGGCATCTGAAAGACAAAAGCTTACCAGCTCTTCGCACGCTCCGGAGGCCTTCGGCGCTGCATCCCGCAGCTGAAAGACAAAAGAAGGTGCGTTTAAAGACATTGGGCAACTTTATTACTCAGGTGCCATTACTCCTTCCCACGCCGAATCCAGTGGGTATTCCAGCACCCTTCAGCTTCTCTAAAGCTCCGAACTTGTACCCGCAAGATAAAAGGGACAGTTAGTGCGCATCGTGAACCAGGCTACAAGCGCTTACTTACGTGCTTCCAGGCGCTTCTATTCCTCACGCGGGTTCGATCCTCAACTCTCATCAGCCCGCCATCCGCCATCGCCGGAACCCTGCAAAACAAGAGATATCATTACAAAAGACTTTTAAGACATTTGAAGTGCCCAGAACTTACCGTTCGTGCAGTTAACGACGGACAGCAGTCCTCTGAGGTTAAGAGGCCTGCACCCTTATCCAGTGAAGAAACTGGTTACGGCACCCTGCCCCGAGGCAGATGGAGAGCTCGGGATTCACTTACCTAAGGTGAGGGTGTTAACCTTTGGGGTTCTACAGGAGAAGAGAAAGGGAAGAGGAGAGAGGCACCCAATAACCCCAGTTCATTAATCCCATATTTTCTATCTGCAGACATCTTACTCTTCGAGTCAGACATACAGTGCACAGAGGTCCAGCCCAAAGAGCCAACCGTGTGTTACACATCACCTTTGAAGATACGGCATTCACCCAGTCAACACCGGCGCCTCTGCGGGAATCAGGTGAGCGTTACAGAACGCAAAGCCTATCGCAAAACTCCCACCCAGGCGCTATGGAAACCTCGGATACCGACCAGCTAGCCCAGTTACTTGGGGAACTAAGAGCAGATGTGCATGCAGCCCGTCAG
This sequence comes from Ambystoma mexicanum, assembly GCF_040938575.1. Classification (NCBI taxonomy): domain Eukaryota; kingdom Metazoa; phylum Chordata; class Amphibia; order Caudata; family Ambystomatidae; genus Ambystoma; species Ambystoma mexicanum. The sequence goes on from NC_090939.1 coordinate 688,596,003, forward strand.
GAAACGAATGCTCTAAGAAGGGAACTGATTATTTCCAAGGAGCGAACAGACGATCTCGCTAGATAATTGCTACAGTCACAAGCCGGACAAACTCTGTTGCCCGCATCAGGGGCAAATCTTCCTTCAACATCCTCTACGAACCCAGTGCAGATCAACCTACCTGGGAATGTACCTCTGGCTCCGCCCGAACGATTTTCTGGTGACCCAAAGAGGTTTGCAGTATTTATTAATCAGTGCCGGTTGCACTTCTTATGCCGGCCAGCAGCCTTTCCAACTGATCAAGCTAAGGTAGCTTTCGTGCTTTCGTACCTTAGTGGCAATGCGGCAGACTGGTCGATCCCTCTAGTTAATCAAGATGATCCGGTTCTCCATGATTTTCAAGCTTTTCAGCTCAGTATGGAAAAACTGTTTGCAAGACATTCACAGGGGCAGGCCTTGGACAATGAGCTCCTTTCATTGCGACAGGGTAATCAAGACCTTTTGGCTTATATTGCGTCTTTCAACAGACTGATAGTGGAAACTCGATGGCCTGAGGACAAAAGGATTACGCTGTTTTATAGAGGTCTACGTGGAGAGCTCAAAGATGTGTTAGCCCAAGTAGTGAATCCCCCGCAAGACTGTTCGGACTATATTGACTTAGTCGTTCAAATTGACCACAGACTGCAGAACAGGAAGGCCGATCGTTCCAAGTTTGATGCTCGAGTATTTTCCAAACCACCAACTCCTACCAAAGGAGTAGACTCCGGGGAACCCATGCAAATAGGGGGCCTGAAAGGACCACTAACACAAAAGGAGCGGGAAAGGAGAAAACAGCTGCAATTATGCCTCTATTGCGGAAACTCGGGGCACTTTCTTCGTGACTGTCCGGTGAAACCAGCCAAGAAGGCAGTAGGAGCTGCAGTTACCAGGGTCACAAACTCTGAGCAGGGAAACGACCTCGCCCGACAAGAATAGAGGTCCTCTTGCCGAGCGTTAAAACCAGTTCCGTGACCTCGCATTTCGTGATACCTATGGTCCTCATTAGCCCTGAACATCTGGATCGATTACATGCGATTGAAGCTTACGTCGACAGCGGTGCCATCGGCAATTATGTGGATCATGAAATGGTTTTGAGGATGAATCTGACTCTTTGTCCAAAGGCTGTAAAGGACGTCATTACTACGGTGGATGGTACGGAGATAGCCTCCGGACCAGTAACGCATACCACCCAAGAAGTGACGCTAATAAGTCAAGATGGACACCATGAGAAGATCGTGTTCGATGTGATCAAGGCCCCTCAGTTCCAGATTATTCTAGGAATTCCTTGGTTAGAGAAGCACAATCCTCAGATCGATTGGCGAGCAAGAACGGTTCAGTTTCCAGAATGTGTCTCTACTTGTCACCCTCGACCTGGTGTTGCACTGGCAGCAATTTCCTCGGAGGCTCCTCAGTTACCTCCTGAATACCTAGAATTCCAAGATGTTTTCCGGAAGGATCAGGCTAACTCTCTACCTCCTGATAGGTTTTATGACTGCCAGATAGACCTGATACCTGGATCTACTCCTCCTTGTAGTAGAATTTATGCCCTCACCGAGCCTGAGAATCTTCACCTCCGACAATACCTGGATCAATACCTAGCGAATGGGTTTATTCGTCCTTCCAAGTCCCCTGCTTCCTCAGCTTTGTTCTTCGTTCCAAAAAAAGAAGGGGACCTTAGAACTTGTATAGATTATCGCGCCCTGAACCAGATCACCGTTAAGAATAGATATCCGTTACCTTTGATCCCTGAACTCCTGGACCAAGTCAGAAAAGCATGCATATATACAAAGCTGGATCTTAGAGGAGCCTACCACTTGGTACGAGTAAAAGAGGGCGATGAATGGAAGACGGCCTTCCGCACCAAGTATGGGCTATTTGAATATCAGGTCATGCCCTTCGGACTTTGCAATGCCCCGGCCGCCTTTCAATATTTTATGAACGATGTCCTCAGAGAGCTCATAGATGTGTGTGTTGTTGTTTACATTGACGACATCCTCGTTTATTCTTCATCGGAAACTGAACATCGGAAACACGTGAAAATGGTCCTCGAGAGATTGCGTCAACACAAACTTTTCGCTAAGTTGGAAAAATGTGTTTTCAACTTGACTGAAGTTGAATTCTTGGGATTCATATTATCATCTAGCGGAGTGCGTATGGATTCAAAGAAGGTCGATGCAATTCTCAAATGGCCATCGCCATCCTCCGTAAAAGGTGTTCAAAGCATGTTAGGCTTCGCTAACTTTTACCGCAGGTTTATCCCCGAATTCTCTCGAATAGTCCAGCCCATCACCGCCTTGTTAAAGAAAAACAAACGTTTTCAATGGTCTACCGAGGCGGAACAAGCTTTCCAGAATTTGAAGACTAGATTTATCTCTGCACCGATCTTAAAACATCCTCGCCCAGAACTCCCCTACATCGTTGAAACTGATGCTTCGAGCCTTGCCATGGGGGCAGTTCTATCACAAAAGGACCCAGTAACCAATCAGTTGCATCCCGTGGCATTTTGGTCCCGCAAATTCTCGCCTCCTGAAATCAATTACACTATTACTGATAAGGAACTTCTAGCTATCAAGTCCGCCTTTAAGGCTTGGCGGCATTATCTTCTGGGGGCCCGACACACAGTTACTGTGATTACAGATCACCGAAACCTGCAATATTTGAAAACCGCAAAAGCTCAATCCTCTAGGCAACTCGGTTGGGCACTATTCTTTGCCGAGTTTGACTTCATAATTACCTATCGACCTGGTACAAAAAACGGTAAAGCTGATGCCCTTTCTCGGATGGGAGTGGAAGAACATTTGATCAATCCTAAACTTGTACCTATCATTCCCGAACAAAGAATTCTGGGTGTAATCGCCACACAATCCATAGAGGAAGTTAAGGATAAAGCCAGGCTACTGGTAACTCCAGCAGACATACAGAATTGGCATCTGCAGGGAAAGGACTTTACGGTGAAGGACAACCTATTATATTTCCAAGAACGGTTATACCTGCCCAGCACAGATTTACAGAAAAAGGTAATCTCTTGTTATCACGATTCTTTAATGGAAGGACATCCCGGTATGACCAAGACCTCGGAAAAGATCAAGCGCTACTTCTGGTGGCCGTCTTGGAAAAAAGATATCAGAGACTTTATAATGTCCTGTGGAGTATGCGCCCAAAACAAGAGTCAAAAGGAAAAACCAGCCGGCCTCTTACGCCCTATTGACATCCCGCCTCGCCCTTGGCATACGCTTTCTATGGACTTCATCACCGATCTACCTCCATGCTCCGGATACAATACGATCCTAGTAATCGTGGACCTATTCTCCAAGATGGCGCATTTCATTCCACTCAAAGGCTTACCAACAGCAGCAACTCTGGCCCGAGAATTTCTCGAAAACATCGTCCGACTGCACGGTTTTCCTTCAGTTCTAATTTCGGATCGAGGTAGTCAATTTATTTCTCATTTTTGGCGAAGTTGCTGTCGGTCGGCTCAAATTGATGTGAGACTTTCGACCAGCCACCACCCTCAAACCGACGGACAAACCGAAAGGACCAATCAAACTCTGGAACAGTATTTGCGCTGCATGCTACAACAAACTGAAAAAACTTGGAAAGGTATCCTTTGGATAGCCGAATATGCCTACAATAACTCTGTCCACTCGGGAACTGGGAAGACCCCGTTTTTTCTTTTATACGGTAGTCACCCTCGAACCTCGGAGTTGGATCCACTCCAAGATCTTGGAACACGAGCAGTAGACCACCTGCATTCTACAATCACCCAAGCCTTTAAGGAAGCCGTTTCTCACCTTCAAAGGGCTAAAGAACAATACAAGAAAGGAGCAGACCAACATCGGAAGGAAGCCCCCCAATATCAAGTAGGAGATCAAGTCTGGTTATCCACCAAATATCTACCTCTGAAAGGACCACGCACATTCAACCCAAGATACCTTGGTCCCTATTCCATCACTACCATAGTAAATCCAGTAGCGGTCAAGTTGGACTTGCCCCCTCACATGAAGATACATCCGGTCTTCCACGTATCTCTATTAAAACCCGTGCAACCTCAAATCCGACTAACTACATCTCCAAAACCTATTCTAGTTGATGGAGAACTCGAGTTTGAAGTCAAAAGCATCCTGGATTCCAAGATCTCCAAATCTAAACTATTTTACCTGATTGACTGGAAGGGCTACGGTCCCCAAGAAAGATCCTGGGAACCTGCAGAATATGTCCACGCGCCTCGTCTAATCAAAAGATTTCATCGAACATTTCCTAACAAGCCCAAACCCCCGGAGAAGCCCGGTTTGGGAGGGGCCTTGAGGGGGGGTGCTGTCATGATCTCTGCTTCCAAAAGATCAGGACTTGCCCGACTCCCTTGGAAGCAGACCCATAACCCCGGTTCCGAGTGCCAGCCAGTCCCAATTGGGACCTTTTGGACCCTGTCCTGGCGCCAGTGGCACCAGGCTCATAAAGATGCCCAGTCCCAGCGCTGGAAGCGCCGGGCTCATAATGCTTGGGTGGACTTACCTGCAGTAGACCATGCTGCTTACTTACCTGCCAGTTGAACCCCTGATCCTCTTCTGTTTGGGACTACTTTTCCTGTTGGGTGGGGCAGGAGCCACTCCCTAGGTTCAGAACACTGGAACTCTTCTGGAAAGCAGGAACTCTTTTCTTACCTAGGCGTGGCTGTGAAAGGAGACATCTAAGCACTACAGGAGGCTATTTAAACCACACCCGATGGATGAATCTTGCTTTGCGTTATTCTGCATTCTCTGCAGCAGAACGCTCATCGTGTCTTCTGCTTCTGATCCTGGGCCTAAGGGAACAAAGGCTTACCATCCTGGAATCCAGTCTTCAGCAGCACCTGTAAAGACAAAGAAAGAACAGGTTAGCACTACGGTCTTCAGTGGCAGCGCATCTCTTACCTGGTCCATCGGCTGTCACCAACGCCTCGCGCTGCATTCCGGCATCTGAAAGACAAAGGCTTACCTACTCTTCGCATGCTCCGGAGGTCTTCGCACTGCATTCGGGCATCTGAAAGACAAAAGCTTACCAGCTCTTCGCACGCTCCGGAGGCCTTCGGCGCTGCATCCCGCATCTGAAAGACAAAAGAAGGTGCGTTTAAAGACATTGGGCAACTTTATTACTCACGTGCCATTACTCCTTCCCACGCCGAATCCAGTGGGTATTCCAGCACCCTTCAGCTTCTCTAAAGCTCCGAACTTGTACCTGCAAGATAAAAGGTACAGTTAGTGCGCATCGTGAAGCAGGCTACAAGCGCTTACTTACGTGCTTCCAGGCGCTTCTATTCCTCATGCGGGTTCGATCCTCAACTCTCATCAGCCCGCCATCCGCCATCGCCGGAACCCTGCAAAACAAGAGATATCATTACAAAAGACTTTTAAGACATTTGAAGTGCCCAGAACTTACCGTTCGTGCAGTTAACGACGGACAGCAGTCCTCTGAGGTCAAGAGGCCTGCACCCTTATCCAGTGAAGAAACTGGTTACGGCACCCTGCCCCGAGGCAGATGGAGAGCTCGGCGTTCACTTACCTAAGGTGAGGGTGTTAACCTTTGGGGTTCTACAGGAGAAGAGAAAGGGAAGAGGAGAGAGGCACCCAATAACCCCAGTTCATTAATCCCATATTTTCTATCTGCAGACATCTTACTCTTCGAGTCAGACATACAGTGCACAGAGGTCCAGCCCAAAGAGCCAACCGTGTGTTACACATCACCTTTGAAGATACGGCATTCACCCAGTCAAGACCAGCGCCTCTGCGGGAATCAGGTGAGCGTTACAATTAGTAAGCATTCAGCAAATCTTCGCTTATTTTTAAAGACTGTACGAGCTTCAAACGCTTACCTGAATCCCAGCCGCTCTGGGGGAACTCTGTCCCCAGAACTTCTCATCCATCTGCAAGAGGGAAAAGACACTCCAGGTTAGAGTGGAAACATCTAGCGGCGCTGCATACCGCTCTTACTCACCGCATTTCTTCTTCATAACCGGCTTCCACGCTGAAAACGTCACAGCACCTAAAAGACACAGAAAAAGAACTCAGTTCAATACAAATACGAAAGGGTCGTATCCTGCTCTCACTCACCTTCAGCGCTACTCATCTCAGCAGCACGTCGCCATCCCCGGATGCCGGCCATCATCTAAGGAAGGAAAGGAACGAAGTTAGAGAACTGTTCAAAAGACTCATTATACTTACCTGTCGGACTCTTGCTAGTGAAGTAACTAGGCAGCAACGAGCCCACATCAATCAACGCGCCCCTGCGCTGAAAGCAGGACGGAGAGCACACTGTCCAAGAAAACAAGACCCAGTCTCCAGTCGAGTAGACTCCAGGGAAGGGTTGGAGGTCGTAAGAGGTCAGAAAAGGCTGAGTGACGTCCCCGTGGATACCAGGTGAGCGTTACAGAACACAAAGCCTCACGTCAAAATCCACTTGGGCGTCATGGAAATGCCAGAAACCGACCAGTTAGCCCACATGTTGGGGCAGCTACGTTTCGAAGTACATGCAGACAGGCAGGAGACCAACACCCTGAGGAGAGAGCTGATAGTAGCCAAAGAACGCACTGATGATTTAAGCCAGCAACTTCTCCAGTCACAAGCAGGGCATGCACCATTGCCGGGAACGTGCCCTCGATGCCAGCACCATCAGCCAATCCCGTTCAGATAACCCTTCCTGGGGCAGTTCCCTTGACCCCGCCCGAACAATTTACAGGGGATCCCAAGAGGTTTGCAACGTTCATGAACCAGTGCCACCTGCACTTCCTTTGTAGACCAGGGGCCTTTCCGAATGACCAATCACGGGTCGCTTTTGTGCTATCCTACCTGAGTGGTAGCGCTGCGGACTGGTCTGTACCCTTTGTGGCCCAGGACGATCCTTTGCTGCATGACTTCAGGGGCTTTCAGCAGGAGATGGAAAAGCTGTTCGCCCGTCGTACTCATGGGCAGGCATTAGACAACAAACTTCTGTCCCTACGCCAAGGGAATCAAGACCTATTAACATACATAGCCACGTTAAATAGACTCGTAGTTGAAGCAGAATGGCCAGTGGAGAAGAGAACCACGTTATTTCATCGGGGGTTGCGGGGGAGCTCAAGGATGTTCTCGCACAAGTAGTGAACCCCCCCGAAAGACTGCTCAGAATTCATTGACCTTGTTGTTCAACTGGATCATAGGTTGCAGGACCGAAGAGCAGATCGAACCAGACCGGACCCTCGCCCTATGTATGTGCGTTCAAAGGACAATATTGCCCGCACAACGGAAGGTTCAGGAGAACCAATGCAAATCGGGAGGGGTCAGAACCCCCTTGAATAAAGCGGAAAGGGATCAAAGGAGACAGCAGCAGTTATGTCTGTACTGTGGAAGGTCAGGTAATTTCCTTAAAGAGTGCCCTGTGAAGCCACCGAGGAGGACGGTAGGGGCCACGGACAAGGAAGATACCATCAAGGAATCGGAAAACTCCCCAGCCCGGCAAGTGTAGGGGTCCACTTGTCGAGCGAAGAAAGTGAACTACCGACCTCCCATTTTGCACTATCTGTGGTCTTGATCAATCACCAACAACCATCTCGGATGCACGCAGTAGGAGTGTACATTGACAGTGGAGCCGTTGGGAATTACATCGACCAGGATCTTGCGGCAAAGATGGGGCTTCCGTTACGCCCTAAATCAACCACCAACAATGTTACCACGGAAATAGCTTCTGGTCCAGTATCCCAATGCACTGCAGCTTTAACCCTTCTGTGCCAGGATGGACACCAAGAATCTATCGTTTTCAACCTCATTAAGGCACCACAGTTCCGGTTGATTTTGGGAATGCCATGGTTGGTAGCTCACAATCCTCAAATCGATTGGCGAGCAAAAGAATTGGCCTTTCCAGAGACTTGCGCCCACACATGTTATCGCCAAGAGAAACAACCAATAGACACCAGAACCTCCACGCTTGCGACTGTGGCAATCGGCACCCTACCAAGTGAATACCAGGACTTTCAAGATGTCTTTCAGAAAGAACAGGCTAATACCCTGCCACCGCATAGACCATACGATTGCCAAATCGACCTGATACCCGGCGCACAAATCCTTTGTGGGTGAATTTACGCACTCACGGAACCAGAAAACCAGCACCTGATGCCTATCTTGACCAATACCTGGCCAACGGGTTCATCCGTCCCTCGAAGTCTCCAGCAGCCAGTCCTCTATTCTTCGCACCAAAAAAGGAGGGGGACTTGAGAACGTGCATCGACTATCGCGCACTGAACCAGATTACTGTAAAAAACTGCTACCCCCTGCCACTGATCCCTGAATCGCTTAATCAAGTCAAAGATGCCCAAATCTACACAAAACTAGACCTGAAGGGGGCATACCACCTTGTTCGTGTAAACAGGGGGACGAATGGAAAACCGCTTTTCGCACCAAATACGGCTTGTACAAATATCAAGTAATGTCCTTTGGCCTTTGCAACGCGCCTGCACCATTTCAATACTTCATGAACGATGTCCTAATGGAATTGATTGATGTCTGTGCTCTAGTGTACATCGACTATTTTCTAGTATATTCCGCATCAAAGCAGGACCATTTTAAACACGTCCGATCCGTATTGGAGAAACTCTGGCAACACCAGCTCTACCCCAAGCTCAAACAGTGCTCATTCCACGTCTCCGAGGTGGAATTCCTGGGCTTTATTCTCAGCCCGAATGGAATCTGAATGGATGTACACAAGGTAGATGCTATCCTGAACTGGCCATCCACAAATTCATTCAAGGGGATTCAAAGTATGCTGGGTTTTGCAAACTTCTACCGCCGGTTCATCCCAGGAATTTCGCAAATCGTGCCTCCCATCACGTCATTGCTAAGGAAAAGCAAAAAAAAAGTTCCAGTGGACAACAGAAGCCGAGGAAGATTTCTAGGACCTCAAAGCAAAATTCACATCTGCCCCAATCTTACGCCACCCTCGCCCTGATCTCCCATACCTGGTGGAAACGGACGCCTCAAGCATGGCTATGGGAGCCGTCCTCTCACAAAAGGACCCCGAAACGGGCCAGTTACACCATGTTGCCTTCTGGTCGCGTAAATTCACCCCCCTGAACTCAATTACGCTATCACAGACAAAGAACTCCTGGCCATTAAGTCAGCCTTTAAGGCATGGCAGCACTACCTCTTGGGCGCCAGGCACACAATCACCGTAATAACTGACCACCGGAATCTCCAGTACCTAAAAATGGCAAAGGCCCAATCCTTACTACAACTACGTTGGGCTCTTTTTTTTGCTGAATATGACTACGTGATCACATTTCGACCAGGGGTGAAAAACCGGAAGGCTGATGCCCTTTCCCGTATGGGGGTGGAAGAGCAAGGGTATCAGACCCCTGACCCAATAGCAATCATCCCGAGTGACAAGCTCCTAGGAATCACAGCAACCATAACTCAGAAAGAATTACATGAAGAAATCCAAAACCTGATGAGTCCGGAGCAATTACAAGCGTGGAGTGCACAAGGAGAACATTACATGATAAAAGATCAGTTGCCCTACTTCAGGAATCGGTTATTCTTAACAAGCCAAGAACTACGAGAACAAGTCATGTCGGTTATCATGATTCCTTGATCGAGGGCCACCCCAGAATCGCTAAAACCCTAGCCAAGGTAAAACGAAATTATTGGTGGCCCACGTGGCGTAAAGACATTATCCAATTCATCCTATCTTGTGGAGTGTGTGCTCAAAACAAGTCATCCAAGCAGAAACCGGCTGGGCTATTACAATCATTGGAAATCCCACCAGCACCCTGGCACACGTTGTCCCTCAATTTTATTACTGACTTACCACCCAGTCAAGGGTTTAACACTATTCTTGTGGTTGTGGACCTATTTTCAAAAATGGCACATTTCATTCCTCTTAAGGGGCTCCCAAATGCTTCCACTCTGGCAAAGGTATTTCTTGAAGGCATCGTACAGCTCCATGGGTTTCCTTCAGTTTTAGTCTCAGACCGAGGTACACAATTCGTATCTAACTTCTGGAGAAAATGCTGCTCTATGGCCCAGATCAACATCCGGCTATCCACCAGTCACCATCCCCAAACGGATGGTCAAACTGAGAGGACAAATCAGACGCTCGAGCAGTATCTGCGTTGCATGTTACACCAAGCTGAAGGAAGCTGGTTCGACCTATTATGGATAGCTGAATATGCTTATAATAATTCCCTACACACCAACACTGGGCAGACATCCTTTTATACCATGTATGGCAGTCACCCACGTACTTCTGAGTTGGACGTTCCTACAACCCTGGAAATGCCAGCAGTCAAAACCTTGCACACAACCATTTCTCAAACCTTCAAAAGGGCAGCTGAACACCTACTTCAAGCTAAGAATCGCCAAAAGAAGTTTGCTGATCAACACCGAGCAAAGGCCCCGAACTACCAAGTGGGAGACAAAGTCCGGCTGGCGTCTAAACACGTGTCCATTAAAGGAACCCGAACTTTCCGTCCAAGATACCTGGGTCCATTCACCGTAACTTCTGTGATAAATCCTGTGGCGGTCAGACTAGCTTTGCCGTCAAACATGCAGATTCATCCTGTGTTCCACGTGTCTCTCCTTAAACCTGTTCAACCTGGGACCCGGGTAGCAACACCACCACAGCCAGTAGAAGTCGCCGGGGAGCCAGAATTCGAAGTCAAGGACATCCTGGATTCAAATTACGTCAGATCCAAATTATACTACTTAGTAGACTGGAAGGGGAATGGTCCACAAGACAGGACATGGGAGCCTTGTGAGTACATCCATGCACCTTGCTTGCTTAGACGATTTCATCAAAACCATCCAAACAAACCAGACAGAAGAGCCACCTTGAGAGGGGCCCTGGGTGGGGAGTGCTGTCATGATTCCTGCCCCTCATGTCCCCAGCCCTCCAAGATGTCAGGCTGGAGCAAGGCCACGATCACCTACATGGCCCTCAAGGGCCTCTCCATCCCTCCAAAGACCCACTTGGAGTCAGACTTGGTGCTTGTGGCACCAGTCTCACTCACTCCCTTAGGATAACATTGGGGATTGGACTTGTAGTGCATTGATGGGGACAAGATGGATGCCCCACATATTTCAGTTCCCAGAACTGCATGTGCAGTCTAGTCTTTTGGGTGTGGTTCAGCCCAGAGACACCTGAGATACCCAGAGACTATTTAAGCCACGCCCAGGTTGAGAAACATGCTTTGTGTTTTCTGCACCTGCAGCGTGACACTCACCGTGTTCGGATCGGTCTCCAGTAGGCCTGCATCTTTCTTCTGCGCTCAGCTCCTGCAAGAACAAGAACACCGTTAGGAACAGCCTTACCTTGCGACGCTTCTGCCCATCATTCATCGCTCCTCCTGTTCTGCGGGCATCTTCGGCGGTGTCATTCCCATCCCGGCACGCCGCTTCCTAAGGAAAAGGGAAAAGAACAGACAAAAGGGATTAGTAAGCATTCGGCAAATCTTCGCTTATTTTTAAAGACTGTACGAGCTTCAAACGCTTACCTGAATCCCAGCCGCTCTGGGGGAACTCTGTCTCCGGAACTTCTCATCCATCTGCAAGAGGGAAAATACACTCCAGGTTAGCGTGGAAACATCTAGAGGCGCTGCATACCGCGCTTACTCACTGCAGTTCTTCTTCATAACCAGCATCCATGCTGAAAATGTTGCAGCACCTAAAAGACACAGAAAAAGAACTCAGTCAATACAAATAAGAAAGGGTCGCATTGCGCATCGCGCTCTCACTCACCTTCAGCGCTACTCATCTCAGCAGCACGTCGCCATCCCCGGACATCGGCCATCATCTAAGGAAGGAAAGGAACGAAGTTAGAGAACTGTTCAAAAGACTCATTATACTTACCTGTCGGACTCTTGCCAGTGAAGTAACTAGGCAGCAACGAGCCTGCATCAATCAACGCGCCCCTGTACTGAAAGCAGGACGGAGAGCACACTTTCCAAGAAAACAAGGCCCAGTCTCCAGTCGAGTAGACTCCAGGGAAGGGTTTGAGGTCGTAAGAGGTCAGAACAGGCTGAGTGACGTCCCCGTGGATACCAGGTGAGCATTACATGTGCTAACGTAGACTTTTCTTTCCTCTAATTGTAGAGCCCCTGCGGGCTAAAGCTCCGCCCACTCGCCTCCCAGGAAGCCTACAAACACTAAGGCACATACGCATTGGGTACGTGCATTGGAAGTGCCTTGAAAGTGTTGGGCTGTTAGGTTGGAAGGGTGTGAGGTGTGGCCCTGCTTTACTTATATCTGGCCTGACCCACGAAGCATTGAGTACACCGTGTGAAGTCACTAGGTATTTCTAACTTGTCCTATATCTTCTAATTGTTCTGGTGAAGTTTATTTGTCTTTGTGGCTTTGGAGAGTCATGTTAGCTTTCTCCACTTGTATAGTCGTGTCCTTTCAAGAGTGCTGTTTGTTTGTTTTTGTATAAAGCTAAAAATTGGGGCAGTTCCATATTCAATTGAAGTAGATTGTGGAAACTTTGGCCATGGTAAACGGCCCAAGAAGTGGGAGAAAGCTCACTATCAACAAGGAGAAGGCAGGAGAGACTGCAAACATGTCATCTATGAACTCCGACTCTGGGGGGGTTTGGTGAATTCCTTTGAGAATGAAGGTGCGGATGGGGTATCTTTGACAGAAAGTGACCCGCTGTCCGCGCCAGTGATTTCTACAATTTACGAGCCAATGGCTAATGTAGCACTCCCCTGAGCTGTTGAACCAATCACAAGCATTAGGTACGCACACTAATAGCATGGTGGCTGTGCACACAACCTACCCCCCGCCCGATACCAGTGCTCAAGTGTCCCAAGCAATGGTGTTAGTTAACAATGGATCAGGGCAACTGGGAAATGGTTCTCCTCCAGGTGAAATGGGACACGCTCTAAGCGACACTCCCCCTGAGGTGTGCTCTAGCATACCGCTATCTGATAGTGAACATGTCAGTGTTTCTCATTGTTCAATGATGAACACGACCTTGAAACCACCAGTGACGTTCACCCTCAAAGAAGCTAATGACATTGTGCAAGGAGCTTGGGCAAGTGAATTTGATCAATCTGGTGATAATCTTGATAGAGATGAGATTAGAAGAAAGATGGTTCTCGAATGTTTTCCAATCATATATCTGACTTCTCGATGCTTGCCCCTGCAATTGAAGCTGAATGGGGAAAGCGTATTAGGCTCTCTCATGGCCCATCTACCCCAGACACTGAAAGAAAATATGGGGTTGAGAATGTTTTTTTGTTTAATAATCTGCCAAACTACTCCTTTAATGCACCTTGTGGGCATGATGGGCCTGTGGAGGGTGGGGTACCTTTGAGAGTGCCACTTAAGGGCAACAGGAGATAGCTGGTCCAGTCTTACAGAAATCTAGCTCTCCGATTACTGCAAATACAAACAAACACTTTGGTGAGCGATCCAGTCTACTTGATCATGTCGAAGAGTTTCCACCCTACAATAGTGGTCCGGATAATGTTGCTCCTGGGTTCCCTGCTGCCCCTAGGCTTGTTGGTCAGCCAATTAGTGTTGAATCCTTTCCAATTATTACACAAATCCTTAATATACTCGATAAGGGGCATGAACAGACCCACTGGGAAGTAAGAGTGATGCAATCTTACCTGATGGAGGTCATTGCTAAACTAAATAAAATTGAAGGTCTTTTATTTACCTATGATACAATTTTCACCCTTTCTCAAAAGCAGACCAAGTTGGGTGATATAAAGACAATAGCTACTCAAACTAAGTCCTGTGCTGAGTTGGCTGCGCACAAACCCCATTTGAGTATTTCCTCAGGTGTCGGGCTAACTTGCTCCTACCCCAAACGGTTGCCACCAATACTACCCGAATTGAAGAATTAATGAAAAAATTAAGGAGCTTGCTTCAATTCAAACTCCCTCAGTGACTAAACAAGCCACTAAAGAGTGGATGCAGTGTTCAAGCTCTCAAAATGGTAAGGAACACCTTGACAGTCCCTCGGCCCTTACTGACCTCATTGATTTAACTGAGAAGGTTGTGGGTCCACAAGAATGTATGGTGCTCACCCATATGGAGGCTATCAGCGACGAGGCACCCGTGGTGGTGCTGACTCGCAAACAGAAAAAAATCACTTCTGAGAGCAGAAAAACGTAAAACGTTTGATAAAAGAATGCATGTTAAATCTGAAAAAAAGTTGAAAAATCAAGCAGCTCCTAAAATTGATAAACATAACACGCACATGAAAGATATATGTAATATTTCTGGCAGTGATGCTATTATTGACCTACACCAACTCAATGAGGAGTCAAAAGCACTGCTTGACCTGAAGGAACCAAAAGGGTCAGACCCTAAAGAAGGTACCAGTGGGGTAGTGTTAAACAGTGGTAAAAACAAAAATAAAAAAAATACAGATGCCTAAATCTGGTGTAGTAGCTTCCCCGTCAAAGGTCCCACACAAACAGTCAGTACTTTCAAATCTTTACCCTTTGACAGGGTTAAAAAGAACAACAAATGTTATTATTGGTGCCTCGTTGAATCAGGGCTCTGACGTTCCAAGCATGCACCCAAAAGACATAGGCCGCGGGCACAAGCAAGAACTAAGGCCCCACAAGTCTGTTATGGCTCCTTTGGTAGAGGATGGTGGGTCTGGGTTGACATTTCCCCCCTAGGGAGACAAATGTTTCCCCTGTGATTGGTCTCTCTCCCTCGAGGAGTTGCGATAGAGGGGTAACTCATTGATGTATTTTTATTTTTAAACTTTATTTATTGATTGTGGTTCACAACATCACAGCAACACTTAAGAACACATTTGCAATCAAGTCCAGCAGAGATGAGTATCTTAATTTTATAATAAAACACAGATTATACAGCATCAGACTTACATAAGGGCCTTGGGGGCTATCTTCATCCGACACCATATCGCATAGATATAACCTAAACGGAGTCCATATATCTTTGGGACGATTCGTCCTCGGTAGAGTCACTGCATACTGCTCCCCACATTCGTTAATATACGTAAGTTCTTTGAGGAATAGATTTATGTTCGGTGCATACTGGCTTTTCCAGTTCTGTAATATACACTTTTTAGCCACAACACATGTCATATTGAACAGTCTTCTGGTCATTTCCGCTGTTTTACCTATATCCCCAAACACATACCTCTGGGGTGTGAGGTCAGCTGGTATCTGTGTGATTTCCTCTATTATCTCGGCCACCTCGCCCCAAAATTTAAGGATAGGTGGGCAGCTCCAGTTCATATGGAGTGAGTCGGCTGCTAGCTCTCCACATTTCTGGCAGTCCCCTGGACCATTCCCTGTAAATTTAGCGATCTTGGCCGGCGTATAGTGCAGTTTATTTAATACCGTAAACTGGATTCATCGGAGTCCGGTGTTAAGTGATTTTTGGCCTCATTACAACTCAGGCGTTAAGGGTTAACGCCACCGTTAACCCTTAACGCCTGATTCTGATTTTAACGCCTGCTAAAAGCAGGCGTTAAAATCCATGGCGCTAACCTGCCATGGTGCTAATTACGCCGCCGTAATTTACGGCGGTGTAATTAGCGCCTTCCCCACTCCCATTATGCCCTTTGGGGCAAAAATGAGAATGGGGAAGGGAAAATGGGAAATGGGGATTTACCGCCCCACTCACCTTGGAATGGGGCGGTAAATCCGCCATCCACCATGGTGTAAACAGAGTTTACACCATGGTGGTAAAGTTGGTGCACTTAGCACCAGGGTTGTAATGAGGCCCACTGTCTTGGATAGTGCGCAGTATCTTGACCATTTCCTGTCTCCAATTGTGGTCTCCATGTCTGCTTCCAATGAGCCCTTAATCGTATTAAGTGTGGGTGTGTGTGTTTGTACTATCGCATATAATTTAGAGACACTGGTCCCAGACTGATAGGGCAGTGATGTAAGACATTCATGTGATAGCGGCTCATCCGGAAATAGCGGCCACCTCTTTTTAAATGCCCTCTTCATCCGATGGTATTGCGGCATTCTAAGCTGCCCTCCCCCCACGGAGGCAACAAAATCTTCTGGGGTGACAAACTTCCCATTCGGAAACATATCCCGCATTTTTATTTCCCTATCAGGGTCCCATGTCTTCTGTATACCAGTATCAAATGACGGTGGTATATCGGGAAAGTTCCAAAGAGGAGCATCAGGGTTGTAAGGTACTTCGAGTTTTAACCTCCTATAGATTCTAGACCAGGCATGGACTACTGTGCTAACTAGGTCAAAACTGCATTCATCTTTGTAATGTGTTGTAAATAATATGGCGCGTAAGTCTATCGGGAGTGTGGCGTGTCGTTCTATAGGGATATGTGGTGCAGTGTCCAATGGGTCATACCAGTGTTTGGCGTATTGGGCTTGCGCTACTAGATAATACAATTCACAATCCGGGGCCGCTGTACCTCCTGTATTGTACGGTTCCACCATTTTCTCCCACTTCATCCTGGCCGTACCACCATTCCAGACAAACGCTATGACTATGGAAAGTAGTTTATCAAAAAATTATCTGCCCGGCCAGATCGGGATGTTGCTGAATATGTACGGGAGTTTGGGCAGGACCACCATTTTTAGGATTGCGACACGTCCAATCAGTGATATGGGGAGTTTGGCCCATAGCTGGAGTTTGGTTGTGATTGTCTGTAAGACTTGTTCGTGGTTGTCTGCTTATAGGGAAGATTTTTCCCTAGACACTAGTACCCCCAGATATTGAATTTTGATGGGCGACCATTTGAGCCCACACGTATTGGCCGGGCATGCAGGGGAGTTGCTAGGTCTGGAAAAGACCCGGGGCTACGCTGATGTCGGAACTGTTGGGACTGGGGGCTAGCTAGTCTTTTGGCTGTAGCTCCTGAGATTCTATCCAGGGCTACAACCAAAAGATCAGGGGCTATAGCACCCTTAGCCCCCCCTAGCAACACCCCTGCGGGCATGTGATGGCGGAAGTCAGGGGGAAAATTTCAGACTTGGAGTCATTCATTTTGTAACCTGAGTACTCTGTGAACTCATGTATAATTTCCATAGCGGGGCAAAGATTGGTTTCGGGTTCTCGGATATACAATAACACATCCTCCGAATATAATGATATAGACTGGTACATTCCCGCCATTTTGATTGCCCTTTGTCTCTCATTTTGCCTGACTGCGGCTGCCACCGGTTCTATTGTGAGGGCAAATATTATAGTGGAGAACGGGCAACCCTGTCTCGTTCCTCTACCCAGTTTAAAGGTTGGTAAGCACCTTGGCTCCCGGCCCAGAATACAGCAACTTGACACATTTTAGAAAGTATTGGCCTCTGCCAAACTTTTCTAGCACAGCGAACAAGTATGTCCAAGACACCTAGTTGAACGCCTTCTCTGCGTCCAATGATATAACCACTGCCTGAGACTCAGGCTTAATTTGAGCCATTACCCCAAACACTCTGCCCAAATTCAATGCAGTTGATCTTGTCGGAATGAAACCATATTGGTCCGGGTGGACCAGTTGGGGCATGTAAGGTAGGAGCCTTGTGGCCAGAGCTTTAGGGAAAATTTTAGCGTCACAGTTTATTAGCGAGAGAGGTCTATAGAAAGACATGTGGTGGGTTGGGCGTCTCTGTTTCAACAGTACTGTTATAATGGCCTCCCTCATAGAACCCGGGAGAGTTCCCTGTTCAATCACCTCCTCCCACACCAAAAGTAATATGGGGGCATAGTACTCCTTATAGAGCTCCGCGCCCAGTCCATCCGATCCCGGTGCCTTCCCGGAGGACAAAGCTTTAATTGCCTCTGTTATTTCCTTCAGAGTCATTGGTTTCTCCAGTGCTAGCCTATCTTCTAGCTGGAGTTTACAGAGTGTTATTGGATTCAGAACGTTCTCCAAATCACTAGCGGGTCTTATATCATGATTGGAGTATAGTTCTGAATAGAATTCGGTAAACTCTGTGTTGATACCCTCCTCACTAGTAATCACGGTTCCGTCTCTCGCAACTATGCCGGATATCAGAGCATGATATCATTCAGCCTTCAACAGATTTGCAAGAGAGCGGCCTGGTTTATTGCCTTCGCCGTAGCGGCGTACCCTGAGGGGATTAGCCATGTATAATAACTCTCTGACCGCTAATTTATTGAATTCCTGTAGTAGACTATTGATCTCCACCAAGGTCTTTTCTTTCGTGGCCGACACTATATCGTAGCTCTAGAACTCTTAGCTTTTTCTCCACCTCTCCCAGTTCTGACCTAACCGTCTTCAATAAACCGGTAGATTTAGAGATCAGGACCCCCCTCACCCAGACCTTAAAGGTTTCCCATAGCGTCGCACTCTTGTCTACAGACCCCTTGTTAATCTCCAAATATTCTTCAATTTTAATATGGAGTGCTTCTGTGACATTGGGGTCTTTCAGGACGTTGGGCGGCATGCTCCACCTTCTAGCTGGAGGTTTTATATTATCAAACAATATTTCTAGGGATATTGGAGAATGGTCCGACAGTGTGCAAGGGTGTATCTCGCAATTGTCAATCATACTGGAAAGGTGCGTGGAAACAAGCCAGTAATCAATACGTGACTCAGTATCGTGTACAGAGGAGTAAAATGTATATTGCCTTTTCAGTGGGTGCAGTGTCCTCCATGCATCCAGCAGGGACATCTGTGTCAAAATCAGATGTACTGTAGTGGCTTTTCTGGTGGGTGTTCTATGTTTACTTGCAGATCGGTCTAGGGGGATATCTAGAATGATATTAAACCCCTCCCCCCATAGTACATATTCACTGTCCAACGTGCCTATCGCGTTCAAAACAGTAGTATAAAATTCAGGGTCATCAGTATTTGGGCCATATGTATTTACCAATACCATTTCCTTGCC
The DNA here is from genome assembly GCF_040938575.1 of Ambystoma mexicanum. NCBI lineage: Eukaryota > Metazoa > Chordata > Amphibia > Caudata > Ambystomatidae > Ambystoma > Ambystoma mexicanum. The sequence continues at coordinate 688,614,838 of NC_090939.1, forward strand.
GGCGATGCTGCCCCACACAATAACATATCGGCCATGTGTGTCGATTTTGCTCTTAATGAATTGGAAACAAACAGAGGGATGTATCAGTGTGAGAACCTCTCTTGCCTGGGTAGAAAATTCTGTATAATATTTCTGTTTGCCCAAATTCCGCAGGAGGGCAGAGTCAACTTTTTAATGTGTGGATGATGCCTGGCCACATATGCTCCAACCCTCCTTGACTTGGCGGGGTTGTTAAGCCCTCAGACATTCCATGTAAGGAGTTTGACTCTCAGCCCTTTCGGAGTTGCCCTATTCTGTGCCATGTATGTGATCTGCGGTCATTTGTAGTTATCTCTACTTTTCCAACATAGGTGATGCATGCGACTCTGTGATCACAGATTTTTCCAAAGTGTACTGTTTCAACTTGGTACCAACATCCCAACTGCCCTCCACCCGCCTCATACAATAACGTAATAAAACTCAGCCCCCCATCTGTTCCTCCCCCCACCCTACGCCATCGACCTCAACTTGACAACGCCGCGCACTGAGCTTCAAAAACATCCCAAAGGGCATCCCCTAAAAACTTGTGGAGTTCTCCTGAGGGTCACCTGTTGCAGCTACATGGCCGCCTTCAACAGAGGCCCACGACCCTCAACATTCAGTCATCGTTCTGAGCCACCCTTCATTATTGATGGTTATACTCATTGCAAAGGATATGTCTGCGGTCATCTCTCAATTAGTGGGGTCTTGTCTTTCCTCGGCCAGTCGTGGTCGTACATTTTGGTCCACTGCTCGGTCTCTGGGGGTCAGGGGAATCACGCTTCCGCGTAGGCCATTGTATCAGCTGGACTTTCAAAGAAATGTGCCATTCCTCCGTGTTGAATTCTCCTCTTCGCCGGGAAGATGAGGGTGTATGGGAAGTGGCGCAGTTTGAGTAGCCTCTTGATCGGTTTGTATAATCTTCTGTGTCTGAACGTTCGCAGAAAATCTGGGTAAATGTGTACCCTGTTCTCCTCGTAGAACAAGGTGCCTTTCTCTCTGGACAGCCTCAAGATCGTTCCTCTATCACTATAGTTAAGGAGGCGGGCAATGATCGTGCGGGGTGGTGCTCCCGGTTTGGGAGGCGGTGCCAGAGTGCGGTGGGCTCTTTCGACAAGAAAGTGTTCCGAGAAGGATTCTGCACCCAAGAGGGTTTTCAGGAGCGTTTCCACCTTGCCCTCCATTGGGCCTTTATAGAAAGATTCCAAAATTCCAACAATCCGGATGTTATTTCTTCTGGACCTCGATTCTAGATCCTCGCATTTATTCTGGGTTCTGTGCAGGTTGTTCTTGAGTTGTGCAATGTCTCTGCTGTGCTGAGTTATCGTGTCTTCATTTGTTCTAATTCTGTTCTCGGCGTCCGTGATGCGGGCACTCTCCTTGTCAACTCTTGCTTTGAGGGCACCAATTGTGGCCACTATATCATCCAGTTTGACATTTACTGCTAAAAAGCAGTTTTGAACAATGGTCATCAAACGATCTTCTCTTGCATCAGGAGGGTTTTCTGCCTGGCTATCATTGATCGGTGGTGGCATTGTGGCGGATCCATGTGGCTGGGAACAGGCAAAAGAGTCCATTGGGCCTGTTTTTTTGGCACCCGCTCCCTTCTTCTCGTGGCGACCCTTATGGTGTGACTGCCCACTGATGAGTGGACTGTGTCCTTTCACGTTTCCGTAATAGTTTGGGCCTATGCCGTTCGGGTATCCATGCAACAAGACCAGTGTCTTTAACTACAGTGATTGATTGGAGTGCTCTACTCACTGTTTCATCCACCAGTTCAGGCCAGCTACCGTTAACATCGGTGGTGTTACGTCTAACGTAGCTCTGTAGGGTTATGGCCAGAGTTACCCTAAAGGTTCTCTGTCAGCTGAGCACTCAGGTCCCCCAAACGCTGCAGAGAGGAACAACAATGTCATGGGCCGTCGTTCAAGCTGCGTTGTTGCATATGTTCAGAACTGGGAATGGAGTTCTTTGTTTTTTGGGAGGTTCCTTTCCTCCTAGCGAGATGGTTCACGCAGGGTGGTGGTAGGGTTGGAAGTTCCGCTGCTGCATATACTGTCAAGGTTCCAACGCTGCAGAGAACTGTCTGGTGCTGTCTTTATACAGATTGAATAAGTATGTCTTAGTATGAGTGACAACGTTTGCACACAACTTATTGTCCAGGTGACGTCGTCTGCTTTGCCCAGTATCCGCTCATCGCATATAGTCTGAGATTCTATAGGCCCCAATTTGTGGGATGAGGATTTGTTTTTCTAAAGGAGCATTCCCAGGTTAATAGTCTGTAGGGTTCAGTGTAAACACGCTAGCCCTGCGTGCCCGACTTGGCTGGGTTTCCCTTTTCCCCTTGGGGGTAACGTTTAATGAAGGAGGGAGCAAGTACCTGCTATGTGTGCTCCAACTCCGTCTTCAGCCTCTCTTCTGTGACTGTTGGGTCCGTGTTGGGACCTTCCCTCCACCAGAGGGGCCAGCGAGCAGGGCGTATCCCCGCAAAATCATAGAGCGCTGTCAGCCACTGACAACAGGATGAACGTGTGTATTCGAATCTCGATCCGTTTATTCGTTTGGAGCACTCTCCCCCTTGCCTGCAAAGTTTATTTACCGATCTGGAGTTTCCTTGCGTCCCCACCCGGCGGTCCCCCGGGCAGAAGCATCTTTCAGCACCGGCATTGTATATTGTGCACAGTTCCTGCCGTACTGCGTGGAGCCATAGCAGCTGCTCCTCTCATCGGCGAGGGGGCGAGGCGGCGTTGTCGCGGTGCACCCCGCAGCGGTTCGCTCTCCGCCCGCTCCCCGATTGAGTCTGTTTTCACTGTCCCATTAGAGACAATGTGCTCCCGCCTACCTTGGAACTGGTTCGTCTCCGGATGGCAAAAAAAGGAGAAAAGAAAGAAAAAAGCAGGATTCTTGTGTGTGAACGGTAAGGTGCTTCCGACCTGTCCATGGAGCCTCAGGCTCGTCAGGTCACCGGATACTTGTGAAGAGCGTTGCCTTTCGTCTGGGTTATCCGGCGGTACTATCTTGGACAAATCAGTCACAACCCTGCAGGTAGGTGTTCACTGTCCCCTCACCGGATGAGTGGTTATATGCTCTTAGCAAATACCGCCGTGATCTGGTGGACACAGCGATGGTGCTGTGTCGTCACTGCCCATCCCCCACACAGCCTTCCGCCAGACGCCACCTTCCGCGCCAATGTAGTTTTCCTGTGGAGCTCCCGCTCGGCTCCTTCCCGCTTGTGTTCCCGCTTAGGAGGTTAGGCCGGATATTTCTGCAAATACTCCCTGGATTTCGACCAAACTTGTATATTCCTTATCTGTAACCCTTCCACATTCAACTCCTTGATATTCCTGGTGATAGGGTGGCCTCAGGAAGGATTTATAGCGGCAACGATATTTTTAGGGTCAGAGCTTTCTACTTCAGGCAGCCATCTGCGTCGTGCGCAACAGCACTCCCACCCCACTCCCCCCCCACCAGGTAATTTATTGATGTCTGATCCCAGTCAAATGTTGCTTACACCTGATACTCCAACCATTATGGGATGGCATAGTGACTCGGGCCGTCATGGAAATGCCAGTTTAAACTGAGCTTTTATGCTGTACAAGCCATTCCATCTCTTCGTACGATAAGGTCTGATGATATAGATTGTATCAGACTTGCCTCATTTAACAACAATATAATGATATGTAATTATAAATCCCAGCTTGTCATGAAACTTATTTGGGAACAAAGAGATGACTTGATATTCATTGGCTTGACTCCCTTTTTATTCAATTCTATTGATGATGCAACTGCCTTTGTAGAAACTCCTTTGCCACCTGTAAAGGTTCCAGTTGGTTCTTCCACACATGCTTCTCCTCCTCAGCTTAATGAGAGTATGCTGAATCAGTTATTTGCCTTTGCAGCAGCAATTAAGGGGCTATCTTGGTTAGAGCCACTAACAAATTCATCTGTTTCCCAGAAAAACTCGTCAGTAGATGCGTAGCGATGTCAGACTAACTATTGTGTCCTGTTACTCATGGGGCTTAAAGAATTTCCAGCGTTGCTGTAAAGATCTCGAAAATCATGTTAAACCTGATGTTATTCTCCTTCAGGAGACAATGCATTTGTCACAATTTGTTATAGAGGGCTACCATTCCTATATGCAGGTGGCAAATCATGGTATTATGGGTCGTTCATCTGGAGGCCTTGCTATTTTGATTAATACTGCCTGTAAATGCTGCTCAAGTTGGATTTATAACTCTTATGTTTTGTTGATTGTGCAATTGACGGTTGATAAGATGATCATCCTACTGATTTGTATTTACTGGAACAAGGTGTCTACTGTGCTTATCGATATACATGACCAATTGCATTTGGTTCTTGAAGAAGCTTTGGCTCAGAATCCTTTTGTAAAAATTATGGTCGGTGGAGACTTCAATTCACTATGTTATAATTCACCAACTGCTATGGGGAGAAAGGTGGGAAAATGCATGGATAGCTCAAGGATAAATGGGCAAAAATGATTTTTTTTTAAATTATTTTTAATCGAATGGGATATTCAAATGTTACACATGGCGGGAAATCCATATAACTATACTTCGCCCAGGGGAAATAGTAGTTCACTTATAGAGAATTTCTTTGTGTCAACAGGGCTTTACCAATTTTCAGATGCTGTGACGATTATTGATCCAGAGGTCGGGGATCACATGGTTATTAAACTGGTGCTCTGACTACCTTTTTCTCGTTATATTGTGGAACCCTCCTTAACTCATATTGAACCTGACCGCCATCTATTGACAGTAAGATGGAACTCTGTAGTCTGTGGAAGGCTTATAAGGTGCATCAAATCGGACACCGAGATCATAACTAGTATAACTACTGAAGGCCTAATTTTGGCAGATGTGGAGGCTAGGAATGAAAGACGCATTTCGCTTCATGTCAAAATGCTTGCCAAAGAACATAGTGGGTTGGAGCAATCATATGTTATCCATTGCCATCGGACCAATCTTAGGGTAGCCCAATTAAAAAAGGATAAAAACAATTATATAAGACATCTAAATAGGCTTAACCTATCCTCGGATGTATTGAGGGAGGAAATATGAGTCACTAAACAGGCTTATAAAAATAACCTTAAGTTTTTAAAAAGTGAACTGTGCACTGCCGATAATCAAAGGAGGATTCATCATCTTCTAAAACATGACACTAGGCAGGTGTGGTCCATATTGCGCACGATAACCGATGCCTCTGCTTCCTTAATAGAATCCGTCATATCAGCTGCGGTGTGGGTATCGTATGTAACTGTCACGATTCACTCCTTTAGCTCCCGTTCCCACTACTTGGGGGCATGATTTCGGGTTTATTCCCTAGTGGACTTTCCTTCAGAACCTTATGCTACCATGCTGTGATGAAGTGGGAGCCCTTAATCCTTATTTTCCAAGATACTTTCCTTCTAGATTCATTCCAGGTTTTTGGCAGCCAGCATGCTGCTTTAATCAAATGACTATGCTTCCCAGAATGCCTGGCCCACTGCTTCATCTCCACCCTTTTATGACAAGGTTGGGTGGCGGATAGGCAACACCTGTGGCTGCAGGTGCAGCAAGCTGCACACCTGAGACGTGTGCTCGTTAAACAGCTTTAAAAGCCTTGTTTGCTTCAGTTCAGCGCTGGCCATTGATGCAGTGTTCCTGTTTGTGACTGGTCCCTTGTCCCTGTTTCTTAGCTTTGTGCCTCGTTCCTAGTTTCTATTTCTTGTTCCTTATCCCTGATCCCTGGATTTAAAATGTAATGTGCTTAATTGATTTCTGCTTCCGAGATTCCCTTTCTGTCTTCCTCTGTTTGCAGGCAGCATTTGTCAGTGCTTTCCTTTTTGGTGCAGCCCAGTTTGCCTGCGTTCAAAATTTCTTTGACTTTGCCCTTTGCTGCTGTAAACCTTGATGCTTTAGTCTTTCCTCTTTATTGATTTAGCTTCCTGCCTTTTTCCTTGGATGGGTGGGGGAGGTTTGCCTTTGTAATTACGTTTTCTCTGATCCTGTTCCTTTACTTTCTCTTGGAATCCATTCGAGGTTTTTCCTTGCACTTCTGCATCTGTTTCCCATTGATTATTAGGTGTGTTGTGCTGTTGTAGCTAGCTCCTGTGTGAATGCCTATGTTTTCCTCACTTTTCCGTAATCACTATTCCTACTTGCCCCTTGTCTTGAGTCTTATGTATCTAGTTATCCTCCCATTGCTGTTATAGCCTGTCTGGGTCCCTGTTTGATCAACAGGGTTTGTGGGCTTGCTGACATTCAAGTGGTATTTCACGTCCTTGTGAGTACTGTTTTTAAGTTACCTTATTCAATACCATCAAGAGTGTTAGCTCACAGATCCTGTCGTTGCTTTGCCCTGTACGTGGGCTTAGCGCTGTCAGTACCTGTAACACCAATTGTGGGTAAGGAGCTTGCCGACTTTCCTTGTAACCATAAGAAGCTTCTAAGTGCTTACCCCACATCCCTTTTCATATATTTGTATTGTTGTCACACTCTATTTGCACTCCTGGGTTTTAGTATACATGTGTCTTGGTTCCTGTGTGCATGTTGTTTGACTCATAGCTATTCACTCTGTGATCTTGTGCGCATTTCCCTTGCCATATTCACTGCCTTTGTACTCACCTGACAGAATGACCAGCCCACTCATCCCATTGAATATGGCAAATTTAAGAAAAAAAAGGCAGAAAGGCCTGTAACAAGTTCGTACAGATAGCTTCCCCTACATTTACATGTGACAATCAAATCGCTAGCCCTGACATAAATTAACTCCTTGTCACTAATGGGCATTTACGTGCAGAGTATTTTTCCCACAGGATGGCCCATTTTACATTGCCTGATCCTAGTTCTGTCTTTTATTCTGACCCAGATTCTATGTCAGCACAGGCCTTAGCAGCAGAAAACAACACACTGTTAGGCTTATTGCACAAGAGTACCTCTGTTGTTGAACCCCATGATTCCAGTTATGCTTCACCTCAGATTGAACAGTTTCAGGATACAAACGTAAAGAATGAAGGGGTTCCTTGCATAACTTCTGTTTTCGACCCTCAGTCTATAGCATACTCCTCTGCACAAGTACATACTGTAGTCCCTAATGGCAAGAGGACTGATGTCAATAGTTTGCTTAAGGGAAACACAGATCGAGTTGGTAAGAGAAAGAATAAATCTCAGAACCTGCAAGCAATAAATGACAATGTACAATCGGTGCACAGCCAGATTGCTAGTGCAGGATCCAGCCCTGATGCCACCATGCCTCCCCTGTGCCTAGTGATAGTGATGTACAGTTAATGCAGGGCATGCTAAAAGCTAAGCTTCAGGAGTTAAGACAATAATTCATTTCTTTACAAGAGGAGAATAAAACCTTGCAGTCTTTACTGAATACACCTCAGACTTTATCCTTTGATGTTGATGAAGTGAACACTGTTCAGTCTCTGAGTGCAGAGACTTTAGTAAACCATGATACTTGTCAATATGTAAGATCTATTGGGAGTGAAAATCTTTCTTCTAGCACAGTGCTTAATCAGGGCCCAGTTTCTGACAATTGTCCTGCTGTTTGTCAGGGATTGCAGTTAGCTGAAGATTTAGTAGGCACTCCTTTACCTAAGATTTCCAGTGTAGCAGCTCATCATAACCCTGAGCTAGCACACATGCAAGCTTCTGATTTCCAAACACAATCTTCATTTGTGGCATAAACAGATTCAGTCACTACCGTAGGGTTAGGCCCTGCTCTTGATCCAGCTGCTAAGACTGAAGTAGATGTTCAAGCTGATGTGGAAAACGATGCAACCTCTGTGTTCACTCTTCCTTCTGCCAATTTTGGTCACAACGAACAGTTAGAGACAGTACAGATTTCATGTTCTGATGGACTCATTCCACAGTATACAGAACCAAAAACCTGGCAGGCGATTCCTGAACTGTTGATTGTTAATCTGCCACTTTCACAAGCTAAGACAGATTAATGGACAATTGACAAAATCCTGATTAACAGACATTTTACTATGGTGATTCCTCTGGTTGATTTTGACTTCTACAAAGAAAGAGACTCTGTGTCACCCACTAAGGAAAGGGATTGCAAGGGTACAGCTCAGTCTTTGGTTACTGGTGCCAAGGAGTCTACTGCCCTAAAGGTGCCCTCTATTCCTGAGCCACAAATGTGTCTGTCGACTTCCGAGACTTCTGTCTGTCCTCCTACAACCATTGACTCTTCTATGATCCCATCCACAGCTCTGCAGTCATCTCTGGCTCACGTGACTTCAATCAATGAACCGCGGCCATGTCTGCCATTTACTCAAGAGCCTCCACCATGCACACGGTCATTTCCAAAGACCTTGACATGTTTGTCTTCAGCTACCGGGATTTCTCCAGCTTTCATGCCTTTAGCCTCAAAGATTCCTCTGGCATGCCTGTCTTCAGCTACCGTGACTCATTCAGCAGATCATTCTTCAGCCATAGAGCCTCCGGTAGTCCATCATAAGTGCATGTTTTCAGTCCCAGAGCCTACTACTTGTTTGCCTTCAGTTCATGAGATACCTGTATCCTGCTTAGCCTCGCTGCCAATATCAGAGGTATACCTGTCTACACGTCAGATCCTGCTGCATTTTCTTCTGCTCCAGAGATTCCTCCTGAATCCCAACCATTTACTGCCGATGAACGTCCAGCCTGCCCTTCTTATGCTTCAGGGGGATCACCAGAATGCCTGCCTTTTATACAAAATGATTCTCCCAACTTCTTGACTTTAGCATCAGAGCCTCCCGAATATGCAGCATCAGAGTTTGAGACTTCTGCCAGCTCCCACTTCAGAGTCATCAAGCTGGAACACGGCTCGGGTGAGCCTTACAGGCGAGGCCGCTGGACTTGACTGGAGTATTACGAGCGGGAGACGGACACCATCCGTCACGGCCCAGTCGTTGAACAAGTAGCCGACCAGGATAGCAGGCTGGGCGGTTCGCATCCGGGGTCCGGTTCGGATCAGCTGGTTGACAGCTCCTTTGGTGCCGGACCACACATGAGCCAGGCTGAGAGGACAGACACGGCCCCCCAGCAGCAGCACTTCCTCATTGGTCAGCAGCCCGCGGGCGGGGCGTTGTACGGTGGTTCCATGCAGCCACACTTGCCTGGACACAATGGAATGGGGGCATTGCCCCAGGCGGGCATGTCCGTGCCACAGTCCACCGTCCCCGTGAGCCAAACTCAGCACTTTGTGTACTCTCAACCCCAGGGGCAACACCAGCCCTTAACAGAGTCGGATTACGTGCAACAGAATTCCGCCAAGCAGCACCATTTGGGTGCTGGTAGCCAAGGGATGGGAATGACTGCTGCAGTTCAAGATGTGCCTGTTATTGCTCCTGCTGTTGTATCCCACGTGCAACAAAGTGGCCACACGACTGTAACCAGGAGTGCCAGCCTCGTACAACCCATTGGACTTCCAAGCCTCCAAGGCGCAGAACATGTGCAGTCAAACCTTAGTCACTTTCAACCCCAAGCCTTTTCACAGATGGATGACAAAAGAAAATCCGAAACTCTACCTCAGCTGCCACCTTCTTTAATTGCTGAACATAAACATTTCCTGAAGCCTGCAATTTCCTCACCTCCCGCATGTCCGCTCTCGGCAGAAAGGCTAACAGAGCGTCTACCATTGTCTAATGCATGTTGCACTAGCCTCCTCCTCAAAGACTTATAAGTGCCCGCTCCCAGTGACTGAGTTTCCTGGGCCTTCCAACTGTGCTTCGGATCTTGCAAGTCCTTCATGCCTTTCTTCGACCCATGAGTATCTTCCTCACCAGAAGCATGCCAATGACTCTTCTAGACTGCAGCCTGATTCTATGCATTCCAGTCCATCTGCCTTTGCCCATAGGCCACCATTTCCATCAGCGCCACCTCCAAAGAAAAAGCACTCCGATCATGGAAAGAAGATGCCTCGTGCGGGTGGCGGGCACCAGAAGACGGCCGTGGGAGGGGGTTTACTGTCACGATTCGCTCCTTTAGCTCCTGTTCCCACCACTTGGGGGCATGATTTGGGATTTATTCCCTACTGGACTTTCCTTCCAAACCTTATGCTACCGTGCTGTGATGAAGTGGGAGCCATAAATCCTTATTTTCCAAGCTACTTCCCTTCCAGATCCATTCCAGGTTTTTGGCAGCCAGCATGCTGCTTTAATCAAATGACTATGCTTCCCAAAATGCCCGGCCCACTGCTTCATCTCCACCCTTGCAGGACAAGGTTGGGTGGAGGATAGGCAACACCTGTGGCTGCAGATGAAGCAAGCTGCAAACCTGAGGGGTGTGCTCGTTAAGCAGCTTTAAAAGCCTCAGTTTGCTTCAGTCCAGCGCTGGTCATTGATGCATTGTTCCTGTTTGTGACTGGTCCCTTGTCCCGGGTTCTTAGCTTTGTGCCCAGTTCCTGGTTTCTATTTCTTGTTCCTTATCCCTGGATTTCAAATTTAATGTGCTTAATTGATTTCTGCTTCCAAGATTCCCTTTCTGTCTTCCTCTGTTTGCAGGCAGTATTTGTCAGCGCTTTCCTTTTTGGTGCAGCCCAGTTTGCCTGTGTTCTAAATTTCTTTGACTTTGCCCTTTGCTGCTGTAAACCTTGATGCTTTAGTCTTTCCTCTTTATTGATTTAGCTTCCTGCCTTTTTCCTTGGATGGGAGGCCGGCTGGGGGGAGGGTTGCCCTTGTAATTATGTTTTCTTTGATCCTGTTCCTTTACTTTCTCTTGGAATCCATTCCAGGTTTTCCCTTGCACTTCTGCATTTATTTCCCATTGATTATTAGGTGTGTTGTGCTGTTGTAGCTAGCTCCTGTGTGAATGCCTATGTTTTCCTCACTATTCTGTAATCACTATTCCTAATTGCCCCTTGTCTTGAGTCTTAAGTATTTAGTTATCCTCTCATTGTTGTTATAGCCTTTCTGGGTCCCTGTTTGATCAACAGGGTTTGTGGGCTTGCTGACATTCAAGTGGTATTTCTCGTCCTCGTGAGTAATGTTTTTAAGTTACCTTATTCGATACCATCAAGAGTGTTAGCTCATGGGGGCGTGGCCAGCGACCGCGGCATGAGGACGTGAGCTCTCAGTGCTCCCGAGGCCGCCATCCATATCCTGAAATAATCTACCAGTAATACAACTGCCCAAGGCGAAAGAAAGGTGTTTTCGTGCATCGGAATATCACTGCTCTCACGTCTGAGGGCTGTTGAGTGAATCCGCCTACCGATTCCTAAAGAAATCGGCCGTCGGAGAAGGGAGTGACGACGGCCGACGCAAATCCAGGATGGCCGCGGGGAACTGCTGAGCGCGAACCCAGCAACTCTACACATCCCGGTGCCGGCGGACTGTCTCCTCTACCTGCGTACACGAACCAGCACGCTGCCGGAGCACACCAACGACCAGGAGAGAGGACCGACCACAGAACGAGACCTGAGTTGTGGCCCCTGCTTCCCCCATCCCCGAGAGGATGCGGGCGCTCCGCGTAGCGTTGAGCGCCTGCCGGATTGCTGCGCTGCGTGTGCACATTGAGGGGCGACATCTGTGAGACCCGGTAAGGAGGGGTGAGGGCTGGCCCTAGACTCTGTCCCCCTCGCCGGGAAACACTGTGCGGGAAGTGTCTCCTCGCCTTGACTCTGCACGGGCGACCCCCCCGTCCAATACTCAGCAACAATATGCGCGACCTGCCGCGCAGCGGCAGAAGGCACAATAGACTCCCCCGTCCTGAAAGACTGCCGGCCGGTGGCGGTTCGACCCAGTCGCAGCATGGTCTCCTGCTTGTTCCACGGATGCGAGGCCTGTGAAAGTACGGAATAACCGCACTCCACGCGGGGTGCACATCCCCCGGCAACAGCAACAGCTACTATCAAAACGACACTCTAAAGCATTTCCCTGTTCCTTAAAACTAGGATGGTGCCAAACCCTCGCCCCTGCATGGACAAAGACAGTGAGAGCTGAGTGATTGGGTACACCGGCAATAAACTACCAGACTGTAAAATCTATCGCTACCTATTGCCCGAGAAACCAAACAAGCAATAGCCTGTTTTTTAAGCGAGGAAAGGACCGGCTCACAGGGGGTGGGCGCTACAGAGTCCTTGTAACTGCACGGCTGCCAGAAGCTTCGCTGCTGCGAGGGCGGAGGCAGGGGGCCCCACGTGGGAGCAACGGAGGTGACCTGCCAGGCAGGAACAACTGCGACAACCTACCGCCCGAGGAGTCAAACAAGCAATACCCCAATAATCACACAGGGTGGGGACCGATGCATGGGTGAGAGGACACTGCAGTGCCTGGGATTGTGCCTCACAGGACCGCCAGGGGAACTAGTGATTCTGGTATATAATCACAGACAGAGCTGTCATATACCCCGTGGAACTGCGACACCAGCCCGAATCGCCCTTATGCACGTCTGCTGATTAGAACTGCAGAAAGTAGTGCAAAATCTTTCCGGCAGTGGATAACAGGGCAGTACAAAGCATAACAATCCAAGTGGTGAGGAGGAGTGCAGACCACGACAAACATAGTCATAGTTAACAACCTGCAAACCGTAGCAGTCCCTGGCACAGCTGGACTAAGAGATTACTCACTTGGTGGATCACACCCGACCCAGCAGCCCTGTCTGCCCTCCCGTCCCATTACTGTCCTATCCCTCCTTGCGGGGGACGAACCTCGACCGACACTACACCGGATACCCGGAAATGGGGAAGGACAAACCCAGGAAAACCTCTACACAGAGCAGAATTGAGCAGTACGCTACAACATCAGCGACCCGCTCCCCGGAGCGTCCGCCAATATCTGAGTCGGACTGCATGGAAGAAGATATCTCCCTCAGAGATATGATATGGCATTTGTAACGCGCCTATGCACAAGTGTTTTAAGTGAGACATAATGATTGCCATTGCCAGCTCCAGAACCTCAATGGAGAAGAAAATAGATAGCATCGGTGCGGACGTGTCTCTGCTAAGGCACGACCCACAAAAGTTATCCTCACGCACTGGGGAAGCCGAGGCACGCATTTCGAAAACCGAAGACAACCTACGAGAGATGAACCGCAATATGTCCGGCATGTTGGCACGCATTAAGCTCCTGGAAGCAAGAGCGGATGATAGCGAAGGCAGATCCAGGCGAAACAACATTTGTATACTTGGCCTTCCCGAGAAAGCAGGAGACTGTATGGAACTATTTCTCGCGGAATGGCTTATGGACACATACGACGTGCAATCCTTCTCTAAATTCTTTTCCATTGAACGGGCCCATCGCATTTCCATCGGCAAAATCATCCCTGGGGCACCGCCATGTACAGTCATCGCGAGATTCCTGAATTACAGAGATAGGGACACAGTGCTCCAACTGGCAAGATCGAAAGGGACGATCACATATAACAGATCAAAAATCGCCTTCTTCCCAGACTTCACCATAGAAGTGCAAATGGCAAAACAGTCATTCGACCCACTCAAGAAATGCCTGCACTCAATGGGTGTCAAATATGGGTTAATCTTTCCTGCCCGGCTAAAGATATACCATAAAGGCACATCTGTGCACTTCACAGACCCCAAGGAGGTGTGGAACTGGGCCGAGAGGCATATAGATGGCGATTGGAGCGCAGGGGGGAGAAGGAAAGAAGACCGCAATAGACCACGCCCTGATCGCCCGCCAGACGTGGACCCGCAGCGGCAACAACAGGTGGAGGATCCGATCCCAGGAAACGCATGAAGATCTGCAACTACTACTGAAGATGACCAAAAAACTGCACAAATAACGTATCGGAGCGAATGCTCCACAATGTATACTAAAATATAGGACTATCTAAGGATGGCGGCCAATTTAGCAGCCGCCCCCAGCCAAGTTAACGACCCAAGGCACCACAAAGGGGTGCTATTCCGCCTGGCTCAAGCTTTACGAGAACCGCAGATCCCAGATACGGCTGAGTGGGCGCATGTGGAATAAAGTTTAGGAAAATTTAATTACTTTAAAGTTCAAGTTGGGTCGACAGATGCTTCAGTTGGGGGTGGAGTATAGGGAGGGGGGAATTGGGGATGACGTTTTTACTTGTTGCATAGATGTTGAAAACCGCACCAATGCCGACATGCGCATGGTAATATGTCTTTTGAGAATATGCATGGTGAACCAATGGAACAAGCGAGTCTCAACACTTAACATACCAGGGCCTTATCAAAATCGAACCCTACCCAAATTGTTGGTTCATGAAACACCCGTAAAAATGCAACATTCCAACCACACATACACACAAACTACATGCCACAAAGCACTAACGTGACCAAAAACAGAACCATCCGGGTGATGACATGGAACGTAAACGGACTCGGAAATAGCATTAAGAGGAGTTTAGTCCTACAAGCGCTGAACCGTCATTCCCCGGATGTAGTATTCCTAACGGAGACACACCTGGCAGGCACGAGATGTACATTGTTTAGACGGACAAACTACCGGCAGGCCTTCCACACTGGTTTCACCATGGGGTCACCTGGGGTGTTAGTCCTAGTACATAAAAGACTTCCCTATAGCCCCACTACAGTCACCCAGGACCAGGGAGGCAGGTTTGTTCACACAACAGGGACCCTCTGGGAGCGCACTATATCTATGATCGCTGTATATGCACCACCTAATCTACTAAACCCCCTGTTAGACGACATTACGCCCTTAATTGCCAATGACTCTGAAGTCTTCACGCTGATTGGAGGGGACTTCAATGAAGTCATGGATATAAACCTGGATTGGACACATGTCCGTTCCAGAAACCCAGACACGTGTACTAGACTGGCCACATTTACTGATGCACTGGGGTTGCAAGATGTATGGCGATCGCTGCACCCCAACACAAGGGAATACTCGTACCACTCTGGTACCAACGCCTCACTGTCCAGGCTAGATTACTTTTTTCTACCGTTAAATAACATACATGAAGCATGTGAAGCGCAACTACTTCCTAGAGGCATCTCGGACCATTCCCCACTTACGGTAACGATTAGAACCGACAGAACTATCCCCCCACCCACCTGGAGGTTGAATAGTTATTACCTGGGTTTTCCAGAACTAGTGGAGCACTTACAAAAAGTCTCTGAAACATACCTAGAAATAAACATTGGCTCTGTAGATAGTCCAACAACAGTAAGGGAGGCGCTAAAGACAGTACTAAGGGGTGAAACCATAGCCTGGACTACAGCCCAAAAGAAAAAACACCTTGAAACGCAACAGGCAGCTGAAACAAAAGTATGCAAAGCAGAGGTTAATCACCTAACCCATGACCAACCCGAGACACAACGTGCGATACAATTAGCAGAAAAACAACTGCAACACATAGCCTTAGACAACGCTAAACAGGCGCACGCCACAATGCGAGAAAAAATATATGAAGCAGGGGACAAGGCGGGGAAAATACTGGCATGGTTAGAGCGCAGGGAGCTAGGCCTCACCCAAGTTAGGAAGCTCACTATGGAAGGCTCACAACCACTAATAACAGATCAGGACATAGCAGGGGGATTCGCAAAGTATTATGCTGAGTTATACAGTGCTCCACCTTCACCGCCAGAGACAGGCATCCTAGAAGAAATCGCCTTCCCTACCCTAGATGAACAACAATTAAGCCTTTTAGAACAGGACATTACTGAGGAGGAAGTAACGCACGCAATGTCAGAACTGCAATCAGGGAAAACCCCAGGCCCGAACAGCTTTCCTGTTGAAATATGGAAGAAAATTAGGCACAAACGTAACATCCCCACAACTACTACTTCGAAGGGATTGTGTCCTGCGATGTATTCCTCATCTTAGATATCTCCTTCCAGCTCTGCTGGCCTCGGAACATTTTTTCACTAGAGGGCGCTGCGCGTCGACGTCCTCCGAGTCGATGTCCCTCGACAGCCGCCGTATCGACGCCGACGTCATCCTGGCTATAAAGGCCGCGCGCAGCGCCCGTTGCTCAGTTCCGTTTTTCCGCGCTTACTCAGTGCCTCGGAATACCGTTGCTCAGTTTTGTCAGAGTTAAAACTATTTACCTCGAGTTATTCGATCCGTACTCGATGGCTTGTTTGTCGGAACCTCGATCCGGCTTCAAAAAATGCCGAGATTGTGGGAAAAAGATGTCGCTGACTGACCCTCACAGAGTTTGTCTGTGGTGTTTGGGAGCTGAACACCATTGTTCGGAGTGCGAGGACTGTATGTCCATGACAGCTAAGGCCCTGAAAGAGCATAGGGGGAAGCTGGAGAAAGGTAAGACTTTTAAAGCTTCTTCTTCCTCGACGAAGTCGAGACATTCGTCTCCTCGTCACCATTCGCGCTCCAGATCTCGGAGTGGGTCTCATCACTCCTTGAGATCGAAGCACTCGAAGAGGAGACGTCGAAGATCCCTTTCTCCGTCTTCCTCTTCCTATGTTTCGCCAAAGAGAATCCCGTGCCCCACGAAACATAGTTCCCGGGCTGAATGGGAGGAATTCCACAAAAATATGATGAGCGTCTTCGAGAAAGCGGCTTCGACCCCCTCCAAGACTGCCGAGAGCGATGCTCTGGTCGAAAGACCCGAAGGTCAAAAACGCCGCGAGTCGCAGTACCCGGCGAAGGAAACCTCTCGAGCGCGTCACAAACCCTCGAGTAGGACTATGACCTCCAAACCTTCCTCGAAGGTTCCGTCGAACCTGAAGAACGCAGGTTAAAGGATCTTCATGATTCCTTACATGAGGCAAGTGGGTTAGACACCTCCCCGGAGGTGGAGTTTGCTAGGCCAGACCCGGGGGAACATGCTGAAACCCCCTATAGAGCCTTAATGGCCAGGATCACAGAGTTTATGGGGTGGTCTGCACCCTCACAATCATTCCAACAAGATGACCTCACGGATATTCTTGACAAAGGCCCACAGGAGGATCCTGTGGTGCCTTTTCATAAAGCTCTTCAGAGGAAGATTATGACAAACTGGGAAACCCCAGATGTCGTACCGGCAGTAAATAAAAAACTGTCTACAAAGTACAGGGTATCCTCTACAGACCCGGAGTTTTTGTCTAAACATCCATCCCCAGAAAGTCTGGTGGTACAGGCAGCATCCTCTACCGATGTCAAGACGGCTTATCCTACCGTCCCACAGGACAGGGACGATAAAAAATATGATACTATGGCAAAGAAAGTTTTTTCGGCATGTAGCATGGCGTTAAAATCTGTTAATGCTACTTGCACCCTTGCTAGATTCAGCCATACACTTTGGGAGTGTGCTTCTACAGCGGCTGACTGCATCCCGGAGGGAGAAGAAAAGGATGCGTTCCTGAATATTATACAGGACGGTAAAGACGCTATGTGCGAATCCCTCCAGACGGGCATTGATTCGGCTGACAGTATCAGCAGAGCAATGGCGGCAAGTACAACAAGCAGGAGATTCGCTTGGTTGAGAAGTCTGGTTTTGCCCCAGATTTGCAAGCCAGGCTCTTGAACATGCCATTCGATGGCTCTTCTTTGTTCGGGAAAAAGGCGGATGACAGTTTAGAGAAACTGCAAACTTCAAAGGCAGCAGCAAAATCCCTAGGCGCTGCAATCCGTCAGACACCTTTTCGTCCCACAGGAACCTCTGCGAGGGGCAAGTCCTTTCGCTTCTACTCCGCATTCGGAAGAGGTAGAGGACGACCGGCTCAAAGGGGACAAAGAAGAACTACCCGAGGTGGACGGGTAGATATTCAAAAGCCGCAGCAACAGCAGGTGCCTCTTTACCATCGGCATCTGCATCAGCCGCCCCAAAACATCTCTGAGGACTTCCCTCACAGGACACCTGTAGGAGGCAGGTTGACTCAACATCTGGCGGTATGGCAGGCTATCACATCAGATGCTTGGGCATTGAAGACAGTTGCCCAAGGTTACTGCCTACCTTTCCTATGTATACCTCAGAGTCATCCACCGGGGATCAGCTCTCAGAAAGCTCCAGATCCGCTCCTCTTGCTGGAAATTTTGGACCTGCTAGAGAAAGGTGCCATAGAACCAGTACCTGTAGCGGAGAGGAACAAGGGCTGGTATTCCCCTTACTTTCTCATTCCAAAGAAAGACGGAGGACTGAGACCCATCTTGGACTTGCGAGAATTGAACAAATTCCTCAGGAAAGACAAATTCAAGATGATCACTCTTTCTCAGATCCTCCAGGCCCTTCAGTTCCAGGACTGGTTGGTATCTCTGGACCTTCAGGACGCTTATTTCCATGTGCCTATCCATCTCAAACACAGGAAATACCTGAGGTTCGCAATTGGCAACTCTCACTATCAATTTCGAGTGCTGCCATTTGGGCTGACCTCCGCCCGAGGGTCTTCACCTGTCATGATCTCTGCTTCCAAAAGATCAGGACTTGCCCGACTCCCTTGGAAGCAGACCCATAACCCCCGTTCCGAGTGCCAGCCAGTCCCAATTGGGACCTTTTGGACGCTGTCCTGGCGCCAGTAGCACCAGGCTCATAAAGATGCCCAGTCCCAGCGCTGGAAGCGCCGGGCTCATAATGCTTGGGTGGATTTACCTGCAGCAGACCATGCTGCTTACTTACCTGCCAGTTGAACCCCTGATCCTCTTCTGTTTGGGACTACTTTTCCTGTTGGGTGGGGCAGGAGCCACTCCCTAGGTTCAGAACACTGGAACTCTTCTGGAAAGCAGGAACTCTTTTCTTACCTAGGCGTGGCTGTGGAAGGAGACACCTAAGCACTACAGGAGGCTATTTAAACCACACCCGATGGATGAATCTTGCTTTGTGTTATTCTGCATTCTCTGCAGCAGAACGCTCATCATGTCTTCTGCTTCTGATCCTGGGCCTAAGGGAACAAAGGCTTACCATCCTGGAATCCAGTCTTCAGCAGCACCTGTAAAGACAAAGAAAGAACAGGTTAGCACTACGGTCTTCAGTGGCAGCGGATCTCTTACCTGGTCCATCGGCTGTCACCAACGCCTCGCGCTGCATTCCGGCATCTGAAAGACAAAGGCTTACCTACTCTTCGCACGCTCCGGAGGCCTTCGGCGCTGCATCCCGCATCTGAAAGACAAAAGACGGTGCGTCTAAAGACATTGGGCAACTTTATTTCTCACATGCCATTACTCCTTCCCACGCCGAATCCAGTGGGTATTCCAGCACCCTTCAGCTTCTCTAAAGCTCCGAACTTGTACCTGCAAGATAAAAGGGACAGTTAGTGCGCATCGTGAAGCAGGCTACAAGCGCTTACTTACGTGCTTCCAGGCGCTTCTATTCCTCACGCGGGTTCGATCCTCAACTCTCATCAGCCCGCCATCCGCCATCGCCGGAACCCTGCAAAACAAGAGATATCATTACAAAAGACTTTTAAGACATTTGAAGTGCCCAGAACTTACCGTTCGTGCAGTTAACGACGGACAGCAGTCCTCTGAGGTCAAGAGGCCTGCACCCTTATCCAGTGAAGAAACTGGTTACGGCACCCTGCTCCGAGGCAGATGGAGAGCTCGGCGTTCACTTACCTAAGGTGAGGGCGTTAACCTTTGGGGTTCTACAGGAGAAGAGAAAGGGACGAGGAGAGAGGCACCCAATAACCCCAGTTCATTAATCCCATATTTTCTATCTGCAGACATCTTACTCTTCAAGTCAGACATACAGTGCACAGAGGTCCAGCCCAAAGAGCCAACCGTGTGTTACACATCACCTTTGAAGATACGGCATTCACCCAGTCAAGACCGGCGCCTCTGCGGGAATCAGGTGAGCGTTACATCACCAAGTTAATGTTGGTAGTGGCGGCAAGTCTAAGGAGGGAAGGGATTCACGTCTACCCCTACCTGGACGATTGGTTGATCAGGGCTGTTTCTTCGGAACAAGCTCAGATCCAGCTAAATCACGTGTGCCACTCCCTTCACAGACTGGGCTTCTCCCTCAATTTAAAGAAGTCACAAATGATACCATCACAGAGACTCCAGTTCATAGGAGCGATCCTGGACACTTCCCTGGGAAAAGCCTCGCCACCAGAGGTGAGGGCTCAAGATATTCTACAGATGGTTACCAAGTTGAAACATGCCCAACGTCTCCCAGCCTTCGACTTTTTGAGGTTGCTAGGCCTCATGGCATCCTGCATTTTCCTAGTGCCAGAGGCTCGCCTGAGAATGAGATCCCTCCAGTGGGCACTGAGGACTCAGTGGTCACAATTCTCAGGGAGAATGACAGATCTTCTTCAGGTTCCCGACAGGGTGGCTCGAGACCTTCAGTGGTGGGCCTGTCAGGAGAACATTCTGAAAGGAGAACAGTTTTGGCAACCCTTGCCGGAGATAACAGTAGTCACGGATGCCTCACTCACGGGGTGGGGAGCCCACGCCAACGACTTGACCATCAGCGGTCGTTGGTCTCCATCGGAGTCCAGACTACATATCAACCTGTTAGAGCTGAGAGCCATCAGACTTGCACTGAAGGCGTTCCTGCCAGCTGTACAAGGGAAAAACGTCCTGATAATGACGGACAACACGGTGGCCATGCACTACCTCAACAAAAGAGGAGGCGTAGGATCACTGCCCCTGTGCAGAGAGGCAATGCAGCTCTGGTTTTGGGCAATCTAAGAAGGAATCTCTCTATCGGCAGTTCACCTTGCCGGAGAGAAGAACTTGACAGCGGACGCTCTGAGCAGGCAGAGCACAGTCTCCCATGAGTGGGAGCTAGCTCAGGAAGTCCTTCAAGAGATCTTCGCCCTTTGGTGATCCCCTCAGGTAGATCTGTTCACTACCAGCCTCAACAGGAAGTGCGATCTGTTCTGCTCAAGGGAATTTCCCCCGAGAGGAGCTCTGGGAGACGCGTTCATAGTGGACTGGGAGTTTCTGCTTCTGTACGCGTTCCCACCGATCCCTGTCATTCCTCAAATGATCAGGAGGTTGAGAAGATTTCGGAGAACCATGATCCTAATTTCCCCGGATTGGGCCAGGAGAACGTGGTACCCGGACCTTCTAGACTTGTCCATCTGCCCTCCAATTCGACTTCCACTCAGAGAGAACCTACTCTCACAGAAGGGAGGTCAGGTTCTCCATCCAGACATCAAAACCCTCAACCTTCATGCTTGGCTTCTGAAAGGCTGAGGTACAAGGATTGGGACCTCCCTGATGATGTTATGGAGGTGTTGCTTTCGGCAAGGAGACCAGCAACAAAGTCTTTATACCGCTGCCGTTGGAACAGATTTTGCAGCTGGTGTAGAGAACAGAATATCGACCCTTTTTCATGTGGTACACCAATGGTTTTGTCCTTCCTACTATATTTGGCAAATTCAGGCCTTCAAGTTGGCACCATTAAGGGCTATCTCGCAGCGCTATCCATCTTTAAGCGCACTGCGGAAGAACCATCCTTTTTCAAGTTACCCTTGGTAATACAATTTCTAAAGGGGTTAACCAATGTTTGTCCCCCAAGACCATTCCAAGTTCCCCTATGGGATTTAAACTTAGTCCTAACTTTCCTGATGGGCACACCTTTCGAACCACTCCATTCTTGTTTGTTACGATTCCTTACCCTTAAAACTGTTTTATTAATAGCACTTACATCTGCTAGAAGGGTGAGCGAATTACAAGCTCTTTCTTGTAAACCCCCTCACACTATCTTTCACAAAGACAAAGTTGTCCTGCAAGTGAAGCCTAATTTCCTCCCAAAGGTGGTTTCTGAATTTCATATCACTCAGAAGATTACCCTACCATCTTTCTATCCTCCCCCTCACCCGGGGAAAGAGGAAGAGAGGTTACACAGGCTAGACCCTAGAAGGGCTTTAAGTTTTTACATCAGTAGACTAGCCAGGATAAGACAGGCAGACCAGCTGTTTGTAGGTTACACAGGTCACAAGCTGGGGTTACCAATAACTAAGCAGACCATTTCCAGATGGATCATTCTAGCCATTCTGGAATGTTATAAACTGGCAGGAAAAGATCCCCCTCAAAACCTTAGGGCTCATTCGACCAGAGGTATTGCAGCTTCATCGCCCCTCAAAAGAGGTGTGCCGGTTAAAGACATCTGTGCGGCCGCTACATGGTCGTCTGTCCATACCTTTACACGATTTTACAACTTGGATTCCTCCTCCAGTCAAGAGACTAGGTTTGGAAAGGCTGTACTGCATTCTATTCATCAATAGAAGACAGCATGAAGTCAGTACTCCCTCCTCCAATAATAGAATACTGCTATGGGAGCCTATCTAAGATGAGGAATACGTCGGAGGACACAATCCCTTCGAAGAACAAGTTACTTCTTACCTTGTAACGTTCTTTCGACGGGATGTTCCTCCGACGTATTCCTCATCGACCCTCCCATCCATCCCCGCAGTTCTACTTCCCTTGTTGTTGCAGCTTACGCTCCTTCAGGGTGATTAGTTTCGTCCAGAAAGCATTATTGTGGGCTACAAAACGGAACTGAGCAACGGGCGCTGCGCGCGGCCTTTATAGCCAGGATGACGTCGGCGTCGATACAGCGGCTGTCGAAGGACATCGACTCGGAGGACGTCGACGCGCAGCGCCCTCTAGTGAAAAATTTTCCGAGGCCAGCAGAGCTGGAAGGAGATATCTAAGATGAGGAATACGTCGGAGGAACATCCCGTCGAAAGAACGTTACAAGGTAAGAAGTAACTTGTTCGTCTATTCCAACACTCGCACTCACAAGGCTGCCTCCCCTCAGAACTCAGGAAAGCCACAATAATAGTCTTACCGAAAGCAGATAAACCACCAGACCAGTGCAGCTTCTATAGACCCATTTCGCTTATAAACGGTGAGGCCAAAATACTTGCAACCGGCCAACCGGCTGCAGCAAGTCATACATACACTCGTGCACCCAGACCAATGTGGGTTTATGCCACAAAGATCCACCAGGCAAAATATATATAGACTGCACACAGCATTAGAAAAACTACTTCTGCTACAAGATCCCCTAGCTTTACTGTCCGTAGACTTTGAAAAGGCTTTTGACTCTGTGCACTGGGAAGCGATTTGGGAAATTATGCGGCGAATGGGTATAGGTCCAAACTTAATGAGCTGGGTTAAGCTACTATACCATCACCCGGTAGCAGCAACAAAAGTGAATGGGTACACTTCAAAACCCTTCCAGTTGGGTAAGGGCACAAGACAAGGCTGTCCCCTATCGGCTTTGATCTTTGCGTTGGCAATTGAACCTCTATCCTGTTAAGGTCCACACAAACATGGAGTGGCTTCAAGTGGGCGGACGACTGGGAGGATAAGGTGTCCTTATATGCAGATGACCTATTATTATACTTGGCGAATCCACGGGTCTCCTGCCCTGTGGTATCACGTATACTAGTGGGATACGGTAGGTTCAGCGGACTCTGTGTCAATTGGTCAAAATCCATACTCTTTCCAGTGAAGCAGATAAATAATGCTATACCAGATGAATGTCCTTACCGAATAGAAATGGATCAATTCAGATACCTAGGTTTACTAATTACACGTAAACTGACAGACTATGTGGGGAACAACCTACACCCGATAACGACCAGGTTTAAGGAAGATGTCTGTCACTGCATGTCCCTACCACTCACACTACTAGGACGTGCTGCACTCTTCAAAATGATGGCTCTCCCCGATTTCTTTACATATTACAAAATGCACCACTACCCATTGCACCCAGTGAGTTTCGCAGGATAGACCAGACGCTTAGGAAGTTGTTGTGGAAAGGGGGTCACCCACGCCTAGCACTTACTACCCTACAGAGATCCATATGGGAAGGTGGAATTGGACTCCCCTGGCTACAGACCTACTACTGGGCCAGTCAAATGACAATAGTAAATGATAAGCTACATGGGGACATCACACTACCGCACAATACAATACAGGATCCCGCTATGCAAGAAAGGCCCGTTATGAACCTTCTCTACCGGAAAAAAAGCCAAGCTTCCACCCAGTCTATGTCGTCACACATAACCCTGGTGTGGACAGACACACACAAATACTTAGGTTGGGACAAAAAACGAACTGTAGCGCAACCACTATGGAACAACAGGCTGCTCCCAGAAATGAGCAAACTCCCTAAGTGGCAAGCATGGACCCAACTAGGCATTACGAAAATTGGAGATGTAATAAAAGAGAATGAGATAAGATCATTCACAGACCTAGTTGACACCTTTGCACTTCCTCCTAATGAGCAATACCATTACATGCAACCCAAACACGCACTGCAGGCTCACCTCCCAGAGCTGTCTGATATACCTGGTTACTCTCCGTTGGAAAGCAACGTATTCCCAGAATTGCTTGAACATAAAGTCACATCCACTATGAATAGCGCCATAAACTCCTTTGCGACAAAAGAACTGTTGGGCCTGAAAGCCAAATGGGAGAGGGATGTAGGTGACATACTGCCAGAAGAATGGGTAACTGCATTAATGTACCCCAGAGAATCGACTATTTCCTCTAGGCTTAGATTGATTCAATTAAAGATCTTACATAAAATATACTATCCAAGAGTAGCATTGTTCAACTGGGGGAAGAGCACTAACCCGAACTGTCTGAGATGTAAGAGGGAGGAGGGGTCCTACTACCATATACTGTTGAAATTTGCCATCGTCCAACAATACTGGCAGCGGTGCTGCAACAAACTATCGAGGGTAATGGGAAAGAGAATACTTGCAAATCCAAAACAACTACTGTCGGGAATAGAAGCGGAAATTGAACTAACAAGGTACGAAAAGGCGTTCCTATGCACCACCACTGCAATACTGAAAAGGAACATAGTGCAACTATGGGGCTCCGAAAGACCACCGAGCTATGAACAATGGGTCACGGATGTGGACATCTCCATTGCTATGGAGAAAAGGGTTTATACTGCCAGAAGGTGTCCTGAGAAAGCCCAAAAAATATGTCAGAACTGGGAAGATGCACATTAAAAGTAGTCTATAATGCCAAACCGAAGTGTCACTCGAGGACTAGCTATTGTATAAGGTTGTGTGATATGACAGGAACAAGGTGTCGGGGCATGTTTAGAGGCTCATTACCATAGGACTATGCGGGGAACTATTGGAGGGCGGCAAAAGAAAGTTTTGTTTACCCCGTTGTATGGGGATGTAAGTTTTCTTTTTTGTGTTGCCAAAAGACAATTAAATGTTTTATTAAAAAAAAAAGAGTGTTAGCTCACAGATCCTGTCATTGCTTGCCCTGTACGTGGGCTTAGCGCTGTCAGTACCTGTAACACCAATTGTGGGTAAGGAGCTTGCCAACTTTCCTTGTACCCATAAGGAGCTTCTAAGTGCTTACCCCACATCCATATTCATATATTTGTATTGTTGTCACACTCTATTTGCACTCCTGGGTTTTAGTATACATGTGTCTTGGTTCCTGTGTGCATGTTGTTTGACTCAAAGCTATTCACTGTGTGATCTTGTGCACATTTCCCTTGCCATATTCACTGCCTGTGTACTCACCTGACAGTAACGGACAAATATCATCTGCCGTGTAGGTTTGCTTCACTCAAGGGTACTGAGCCAAACATAGTGCTATAGTCTCCCCGTGGTCCATTGAAGACATCATGGTTGCCATCGCTAAGATCAAGTGTTCTAAGGCTGCTGCACCTGATGGCCTACCGCCATGCTTGTACAAAGCTGATCCGGTTCATTGGGCCGAAATCCTAAAATTGAAATTTGATCAGATTTTTCAATCCGGTGAAGTGCCTTTATCATGGCGATCGGCTAACATTATACCTATATATAAAAAGGGTCCACTGAATTGTCTTGGTTGTCATGAACTACAGAACACGCCCCTTTTGGACTTCCTGGTCCTTGTCTCAACGGGGCTTACACTCCCTTGTACTCCCAACATGGCTCTCCACTGTGAAACACCTTCCTCGCTCTACACCTTGGACGTAGCGTGTTCTATTAATAGACCACGCCTACTGCGGCTCACCGCGTCTCAATGCTATTCCGCAGTAGCGACCTGACGTGTGCTCCGTAGCTTGCGGTATTGTTTTGCTTGCTTCTTTCCAACCAACCCCATTCCTAGTCCCTTTCCTTCCTTTCTTGATTCCTGGACTCGTGTGCTAGTAGCGCACTCTGTAAATTTCCCAGATTCCTGGATCTTTGCATCCCGGAACTTTGAACGCACGCTGGAGTCGGAAGAGACTCGTGCAGCCTTATTCAAGACTCGATCCGTCCGCAAGAAGGCATCGATCAAGAAATCCAGCAAAGATCGTACTCAGGTGAGAAGGGGGGAACTCCTTGACAGTTTGAGACGCCACCCGACCAAACTCGATATGGACATGGAAGCGGCCATCCAGGACCTGATGCGTGGCATGCAAGAGCTATCAACCGAGGTGCAGAATCTAAAGGCGGAAAACGCCGCTCTCAAACAATTATTTCTATCCCGTGATTCTGCCACAAAAGAAAGTGTGTTGCTGGGCGGCATAGAGGACAAATATGATGGGTCGGCAAAAACCCTTCGCGGATTCCTGGATTCATGTTTGGTCCACTTTACTTTTAAGCCCTACTACTTTTCAACTCCCAGGGCTAAGGTGGGATTCATAATTTCCCACCTTTCAGGAAACGCCTTAACCTGGGCTACGCCCCTCGTTAATTCCAGCGATGCTTTCTTAGATGACTATGATGGCTTCATACAAGCCCTTAAGACCATGTTTGACCGTCCAGAGCAGGTCTATAGTGCCCAGGAACGCCTGTTAGGCTTTCAGCAAGGATCCCAGGATATGCTCACCTATGTTACCCGATTCAAGCAATTAGTCAAGGAAGCTGATTGGTCCCCTGAGGCTAGTTTTACCCTTTTCAGGAGAGGACTGAATGAGGAGATTAAGGATGAGTTGGCCAGAGTGGCTCGCCCAAACTCATTCCAGGCACTAATTGACCTTGCCATGCAAATAGATTTCCGTATCCAGGAAAGGAAGGCAGAGAAGAAGAAATCCAGAGGTAATCCTCCGAAAGTGTCCTTTGAGAGTACCACCAAGACGAACACAAACCCAGGCTCAGTCTCTGAACCAGAACCCACGCAGATAGGAGCCTTCCGTGGACCTATATCCCCGCAAGAAAGGATGAGAAGGATTCACACGGGGTTGTGCATGTATTGTGCCTCAGACAAACACTTGATTAGGGAGTGTACTCTAGCCCCTCCTTGGCGTTCGGGAAACGCCAGCTCCCGATGCTAGATAGAGCAGAGCTTCGGGAGAGAGATGTTTGCTCCACATCAATTCCATCCTTGAACTCTCCTGGACAAAACAATTTGGTGATACTACAGGCCATCCTATCGCCCTCCAAGAATAAGACCTATCCCATTCTGGCCTTGGTAGACTGCGGAGCTATGGGAATTTTCATTGTTCAAGATTGGGTTGTTAGTCATCATATTCCATATGAGACACGAAGCACCATGCAGCTGGTGGAAGCAATCGATGGAAGACCCCTCACTTCAGGGCCCATAAGCCTGCAGACAAAAGAGATCCAGCTTTCTATAAACCATCACCAAGAACAGATTACATTCGACATCATTAAGTCAGCTCATTACCCCATGGTATTGGGTATGCCCTGGTTACAGAAGCACAATCCGTATATTAATTGGACAGCAGGATCACTATTCCTAGGCTCAGAGTTTTGTATGTCCCACTGTCTATTCCTGGATCCCTCCTCGACACCCCCTAAAGAACCACCAAGAGACCAACAAACACCACTCATGGTTTCCAATATCATACAAGTCCCAGAGGCCTATCAGGGATATGCTGATGTATTTTCAACTGCCATAGTCCAGGCCTTACCCCCTCACAGACCTGAAGACTGTGCCATGGATACAAATTCCCTCAGCTGTGATTCCCTTTGGCAGAATGTTCATCCTTTCTGAACCAGAGAAAAAGGCCCTCTGAGAATACCTGGATACCAACCTTGAAAACGGCACCATAAGACCCTCAAAATCTCCAGCGGGTGCTTCGTTGTTCTTTGTTCCCAAGAAGGACAACAAGGAACTCAGACCTTGCCTTGACTATCGTGGCTTAAATCAATGCACCGTCAAAGATCGGTACCCTCTGCCCCTGATCTCGGATATCCTGGAAGCTGTGAGAGGCGCCGTAATATTCACGAAGTTGGATCTCCGGTGTGCCATGTCCGGGAAGGAGACGAATGGAAAACAGCCTTTAGAACACCCTTTGGCCACTATGAATATCTAGTCATGCCCCCGCAGTTTTTCAACGTTTTATGGATAGGGTGTTTTCTGACATGTTATTCCTATTCATCATTGTCTATCTGGATGACATATTAATCTTTTCCAAGGATCCTCTAAAGCATGAAGAACATGTAAAGGCAGTATTGCAATGACTCTGTGAACACAAACTTAGCCAAACCCGAAAAATACTTGTTTCACGTTACTTCTGTTCACTACCTAGGATTCATCCTTAGCCCAGAAGGAATTGGTATGGACCCTTCAAAGGTAAAGGCCATACTGGCATGGCCTGCTCCCACGTCCGTGAAACAAGTTCAATCCTTCCTGGGGCTTGCCAACTTCTACCGGAAGTTCATTTCTACCTTTTCCGAGATCGTTCAGCCGATGGTTGCCCTCTTGAAGAAAGGCACCCCCTTTATCTGGTCTACACCGCAAGATAAGGCATTCCAACATTTAAAAACAGAGTTCACGCAAGCCCCCATCTTGTCCCAACCCGACATAAATCGGCCATTCCTAGTGGAAACGGATGCCTCTAATTACGCCAAAGGAGCGGTCTTGAAGCAGGAACTTGAGGATAAACTGGAACACCCCATTGCTTACCTCTCACGAACCCTGACTCCCAGTGAGACACATTACTCCGTCCTGGAAAAGGAACTGTTAGCCATCCGCCAAGCCTTCACTGAATGGCGACATCTACTTCTGGGTGCTAGATATCCAGTTCAGGTCCGGTTGGCGTGCAGGAACAGTCGTCAGGCGTGTTGGGCCTACTTCTTTGCCCAGTACCAATTCCAAATCACTCATGTTCCCGGATCACAAAACCTGATTGCTGACGCCTTATCTCGACGTCCTGACTATGTAACTACTGAAGACAGGACCTATCCTAAGATGTTTCCCCACACGATCTTTGTAGCTCAAGCAGTCAACCTCCTGGAAGAAATTCGAGTGGAAACCCAATCCTCTGACCTCTGGAAGGATATTTCAAGGAAGAATCCATGGAACCTAAGAGTTAAGGAAGGATATTTATTCAAGGACAATGCACTGGTCATTCCTACACAGAAATTACAACAAAGAATAATAAACCTCTGTCATGATACCCTTTACTCCGGACATCGTGGCATAACCAACACCCTTCGTCTCATACAAAGACAGTTTTGGTGGCCTGGAATGAAGACCAACGTACAGCAGTACATCAAAGCTTGTACTATCTGCAGTCAAAATAAACATGATAACAAGAGACCGGCGGGTCTTCTACTGCAACCTACACTGCCAACAAGGCCATGGGAATTCATTGCTACAGACTTCATTGTGGAAATACCACCTTCTCGAGGATACACGACCATCATGCTTACCATAGACGTGTTCACTGATATGGCTCATTTTACACCCCTGTGTAAGCTACCATCCTCGTCCAAGCTTGCTGGAATCTTCCTGGAACACATATTCCGTTCAAACAGACTTCCTTCCAAGATCATATCTGATCGAGGACCTCAATACGTCTCTCAATTCTGGAAACATCTCTGTCGCATTTTGGGAATCCAACATGCCCTCTCATCTGGTTATCATCCCCCAAACCAACGGGGCCATAGAACGTGCTAATCAGACCCTGGAGCAGTATCTTCGATGTTTCGCCACCAAGGTTCAGGATGACTGGTCGCTCCTGATACCCGTGGCTGAATTCGCCTACAACAATTCCGATCATTCAGCACTTAAGACCAGTCCCTTTAATTGTAGCCAAGGTTTCCATCTATCGGTTCTACCCTCTGTTCTCCCTCATCCTACACCAGTACCTACTGTCGACTCCTGGATAGAAACCCTCATCAACGTACACCAGGAGGCCAAAGAAAACTTAGAGAGGGCCAGAACACAGACTAAGAGGTATGCAGATTCCAAAAGAAGACCAGTTCCTTCTTATGCAATTGGTGATCAAGTCTGGTTGTCCTCGAAATTACTACCCCGACATCCACGGCCAAACAAGTTGGCCCCTCGGTACTATGGTCCATTTCCCATCAAGGAAATTATCAATCCAGTTTCATACCGGATCAGACTACCAGACTCCTGGAAGAAAATTCACCCAGTATTTCACACATCCTTATTAAAACCCTACACCCAATCCTCCCGGAAATCCTGCCGACCTCCTCCTCTGCTGGTCGACAATCAATTGGAATATGAAGTATCCCGAATATGTGACTCCAGGTATTAACAGGGTCAGCTTCAATACCTGGTTCAATGGAAAGGATATCCTCCTAATGAAAGAACCTGGGAACCACTTTCTAATCTCAAGGCTCCTCGACTGCTCAGAAGATTTCACCTTATACACCCGGGCAAACCCGGAGGAACTGGTCTTTGGAGGAGGCATGCTGTCATGAACTACAGAACACGCCCCTTTTGGACTTCCTGGTCCTTGTCTCAACGGGGCTTACACTCCCTTGTACTCCCAACATGGCCGTCCACTGTGAAACACCTTCCTCGCTCTACACTTTGGACGTAGCGTGTTCTATTAATAGACCGCGGCTCTGCACGTCTCAATGCTATTGCGAAGTAGCGACCTGACGTGTGCTCCGTAGCTCGCGTATTGTTTTCCTTGCTTCTTTCCAACCAACCCCATTCCTAGTCCCTTTCCTTCTTTTCTTGATTCCTGGACTCGTGTGCTAGTAGCGCACTCTGTAAATTTCCCGGATTCCTGGATCTTTGCATCCCGGAACTTTGAACGCACGCTGGAGTCGGAAGAGACTCGTGCAGCCTTATTCAAGACTTGATCCGTCCGCAAGAAGGCATCGATCAAGAAATCCAGCAAAGATCGATCTCAGGTGAGAAGGGGGGAACTCCTTGTCACTGGTAACTTTAGACCTATAGCATTAATGGATGCTTCATCTAAAATGTGTACACTCTTGTTACTGGGGCAGCTCCAAAAATACATCGAACAAAATGACAAGGTGGGCTTTCGAAAGTATATGGGTTGCCCCTTAAACGCGACGATCCTGTCACATTTGCAGGCCCAAACTAAACATGCTAAATCAGGGCCGGTGTATATGGCCGCCCTTGATTTAACGGCCGCATTTGACAGCGTGATAAGAGAAATTCTATGGGCCAAAATGATCGGGCGTGGTATTCCTAAGCATTTGGTAGCTATGATCGCGTTGTTGTACTCAAATACCAACTACTGAATCAGACTAAATCAGGAAGGTGCCCTAAATGACCCTATTCCTACTGCAATTGGGGTCAAACAGGGCTGTAATATGGCCGCAGTTCTATTTAATCTATATCTAACAGACTTTGATGAGTCATGGTGTAATGCTATCATCTACGCTGCGAAACTCGGTTGTTTGAGACTTAATTGGATCGGTTTCGCCGATGATTTATTGTTCTTTGATAGAACACCCTTTGGGTTACAACAGAAATTAAACCTATTCGCAGACTTCGCTATGAGCCATAATCTATTGGCGAATCCAACGAAATCTTATATTGTAACCTTTGCCGATGGTAAACGAAAAACGGCGCAATTTGCTTGGACAATTGATGGTGCCACCATAGAGTATTCCCACACAATACATTACATAGGCTATGCTCTATCCGACACATATTCTCACCAGATGTGGAAAGATTTATTGAATAATGAAATCAAAACCTTGACTTCGCAAATGAAGATTATTCTGCGAAAATATTGCATGTTCTCCCTTTTGCCTCTTATTCAATTCTACGTATTAAAAGTAGAACCTATCATACTTTACATGCTTGATATGTGCCTAGTAGAGATTGCTACATTTCTCGATATTCTCCAGGGTAGACTCTGGAAAAATATCTTGGGTTTAGCTCTCTCAATTCCAAATGTGATCATATGTCATGCGAATGGTCTACTACCACTTTCTGTCAAAAGGAACTGCCGACTGCTGAACAACTATATTAAAATTCTAGTCCTGCCCAAACATTCACTCTATGTGGAACTTCAGCAAATCGCCAGGGAAGCTATGGTTCCTTCAATAATCACACTTACAGTGAAACTAAATAGTATCCTTGAAGCTACTCACGAAACTCCAGAGACACTATGTGCCCAGTTGCCTAGTCTAAAAAGAATTTTCAAAGATACTATTAGTGTACCATGTCTGATGCTATTGGTACATATCGATCCTTCTATGAATATAGCAAATATCGAAGGAGGTGGGGGGATAGAGCGCAATATTTAATTCAATTTCCTTCACCCAAAGCGAGAAAAATGTATCTACGCTTTAAATGAAATCAATTGCAACCTATGATAGAACTAAACACTGGGATAATCCATCTGGGGAGGAGGGGAGAACTGGACTGTGTCGCATTTGTAGTACGCCGGTTGCGAGTGAAACCTTGAAACATCTGGTGGCATATTGTGCATACTTTGAGGAAATAAGGTGTAGGATACTGGATCCTTATCTCTCCAGTTCAACCGTGCTTGCTAGAGAATGACTTTGGAGCAGATGTATGGGGGGGCAATAGCCAGATGCTTACCTTGAGATTGGTTGACCTCCTGGGCATTATAGAGGAGAATCTACTTGAGAAAATGATTTATGTAATGTTAAGTATGTGTTTATTTTTATTTTTGTATTATTTGAAGTTTTCATTATGTTGGTTTATGATAAGAGTATGGATGTGCTCTAATTTTCAGCAAAAGTTGGTGTAAAAGTATTAGATTATGGGATGAATGTGGTCATTCCCATTCTTATTTCTTCATTTTGTATTTTAAATAGTTTTTATCGTTTCAGGTGATATATGTATTTTACATGTTTCATTTTGCTTGCACAACCTTTTTAATTATCTTTACATGTAAGTCTCTTTTATAAAATAAGGTTTTGTAATGTTTTTTAAAGGTTTTCTTTGTGATAAACCAAACGCAATTAAAAAAAAATAAAAAAGAGGTCAGAAACTTTTCTCGAGGTGGACAAGGTTGTGGTGCGAGGTCTACCCAAGGGACAGCCTCTTTGCCTTCAGCCACTTCCAGACGGCCCAAAACCTCTCTGAGGCCTTAGTCCACAGGACTGTTGTAGGGGTCAGGCTCAGTCAGCATTTGGAACAATGGTGGGGCATTACTTCTGAATGCTTGGTCCGTGCAAGTCGTAGCCCAGGGTTACTGCTTCCCTTTTTAAAAAAAAGGCTCCAGATCATCCACTAGAGAGCCATTCCCTCAGAGTTCCAAATCCGTTCTTTCTGCAGGAGGTGTCCATCCTGCTGGGGAAAGGTGCCATAGAGCTGGTACCAGGTGCAGAGAGGAACCAGGGATGGTACTCTCCTTATTTTTCGATCCCCAAAGAGTATTGAGACCCATTTTTGACTGGATAACAGGTTACTAAGGAAAGACAAGTTCAAAATGGTTACTCTTTCTTAGATACTTCAGGCCCTACAGTTCCAGGATTGGATGGTATCATTGGACCTTCAGGATGCCTACTTTCATGTGCCTATTCATCACAAGCACATTAAGTACCTAAGGTTCACCATTGGCAATTCTCACTATCACTTTCGGGTTCTGCCATTCGAACTTACCTCCGCCTAAGGGTTTTCGCCAAGTTGATGGCGGTGATGACAGCAAGTCTCAGAAGGGTTGGATTCATATCTATCTCTACCTAGACGATTGACTGATCAGGACCTGTTCTTGTGAACAGGTCCTGGAACATCTCAGCACCACCTGCCACTCTCTCCACAGACTGGGCTTCTCCCTCAATTTCAAGAGGTTCCTCATGATGCCTTCTCAGAAGCTTCAATTCATTGGATCGGTCCTGGATGCTTCCTCAAGGAAAGCCTCTTCACCTGAGGTGAGGGCTCGACACATGGTCGACAAGTTTCAGAATGTCCAGTGTCTTCCGGCCTTCGATTATTTGAGGTTGCTCGGCCGCATGGCATCCTGCATTTTGCTGGTGCCGGAGACTCGTCTGAGAATGAGGTCTCTCCAATTGACCCTCACATCCCAGTGCTCTCAGTTCTGTGGCAGAATGATGGACCTACTTCAGGTTCTGAGCAAGGTTGCGCAGGATCTCCTATGGGGGGCCTGCAAGGAGAACTTGTTGAAAGGGAAAGCCTTTTGGAAATCATGGCCAGAGATAACTGTAGTTATGGACACCTCCCTCAGAGGTTGGGAAGTCAATGCTAACAATCTGACCATCAATGGTCATTTGTCTACATCTGAGTCCAAACTACACATCATCCTTTTGGAGCAGAGGGCAATCAGGCTAGGCTGATGGATGGCCTTTCTGCCTTCTGTACGAGGATAGAACGTCCTGATAATGATGGACAACACAGTGGCCATGTACTACCTCAACAAAAGAGGAGGTGTAGGGTCACTACCACTGTGCAGAGAGGTAATGCAGCTCTGGTTTTGGGAACTGCAGGAAGGAATCTCTCTCTCGGCCATTCACCTTGCCGGAGAAGAGAACACGTGGCCGAATGCTCAGAGCAGGCAGAGCACAGTCTCCCACGAGTGGGAGCTAGCTCAGGATTTCCTTCAAGAGATATTGGCCCTTTGGGGAGCCCTTCAAGTGGATCTTTTTGCATCTAGTGGCAACAGGAAGTGCCACCTGTTCTGCTCCAGTGAACTTTCTCAGAGAGGAGCTCTGGGAGACTGGTTTGTAGTGAACTGGGAGTTCCCACACCAGAATGCATTTCCTCCAGTCCCCGTCATTCCTCACGTTATCAGGAGGTTGAGGAAGTTTGGGAAGTCCATGATCCTCATTGTTCTGGAATGGGCCAAGAGGACGTGGTACCCGGACCTTCTGGACATGTCTCTCTGCCCTCCAATTCGTCTTCCCCAAAGAGAGGAACTACTTTCGCAAGCGGGAGATCGCATTCATCACCCAGAGATCAGGACTCTCAATCTTCACATCTGGTTTCTGAGTGGTGGAGACATAAAGATTGGGACCTCCCGGACGACGTAATGGAAGTGTTGCTTTTGGCTACAAAACCTATAACTAAGTCTGTGTACCACTGACATTAGAATACTTTTTGCAGCTGGTGCAGAGGTAAGAGTGTATATCCTTTTCTTGGTGTTATCTTTTTTGCTTCATTTGGCCTGTCAGGGGCTCCAGGGTGACACTGTGAAAGGATACATGGTGGTGCTATACATTTTTTAAGCACGCGCCAGAACAGGGATCCTATTTCAAAATCCCTATCTTAGTCCAATTCTTAAAAGGGCTCACTAATGTGATCCCTCCTGTCCCTTTTATTGTACCTGTTTGGGACTTGAACCTAGTGCTCAAGTACCTTATGTGTGCTCTGTTTGAGCTGTTAAATTCATGTGCTTTGAGGATGTTAACTCTCAAAACGGTTTTCCTTACGGCCATTACATTGGCACATAGAGTCAGTAAACTTCAGGCTCTGTATTGTAAGCAGCCTTTTACCATCTTTTTCAATGAAAAGTTTGTTTTTAGAGTCTGTCTTACTTTTCTTCCAAAGGTAGTATCGGAATTTCGATCTTGGAAAAAGAATTATCCTTCCCACTTTTTATCCTCCTCATCCTTCTAAGGGGGAGGAAAGACTGCATTGTCTTGACCCAAGGAGAGCCTTGAGTTCTTATATTTCTAGGTTGGCAAACCTTAGGCAAGACAACCAATTGTTCTTTGGGTACACTGGTTGCAAGCTAGTAATGGCTTTGAGCAAGCAAACCTTGTCCCGCTGGATTATACTTTGCATTACAGAATGCTATAATTTAGTGGGTAATGATGATCCTGTAGGCCTGTGGGCCCATTCTACTAGGGGTGTGGCCACTTCATCGGCTTCAGAGAGAGGAGTACCAGTGCAGGACATTTGTGCTGCTGCCACTTGGTCCTCTCTGCACACATTTCAAAACATTACTGCCAGGACTCGGCCTCGGGACAGGAAGCAGGATTCGGGAAGGCTGTACTTCACAACATTCATGACAAATAACATTCTTAGTCCCACCTCCTACACATACTGCTTTGGGAGTTTATCAAAGATGAGGAATACGTGGGAGGACACAATCCATTCGAAGAACAAATTACTTACCCCTGGTCATTTTCAGTGACGTTATGCTCGAGAGCAGACAGAGGCGGTCGAGGAACATCGAGTTGACGAAGCACAGCGCCATCTACATAGAACATTATTCCGAAGCAGCTGACACTGGAAAGAGATTATCAAAGATGAGCAATACGTGGGAATCCAGTCGAAAGAACATTAACAGGGGTAAGTATTTTGTTCCTCTATCCCTACCACTAAGAAATCTAAGAAATAAGCTTAAAAGAATTGAATGACCTTCTTATCAAAGTCTCAAGGAGAATGGCTCTATTCTCCCGGTGAAACAATCCAGTCTCAAGCTGACTCAACAGTGCCTTGCATTAGGGTCTGATTTACCAAATACACTTAGACCAGGAGAATGACTCACTTCTCCTGGTCTATCTGGAAGAGTGGTTCTGGAGACTATTCCTTGATAGTCCTTTAAAAGTCTCATTATTTTCTCCCAAGGATTTACAAACAACAGAGTTAAGGCTTTATCCATTCTTCTTATTTCTGGCACTTTATCAGGATTTTTTATTTCTTGAATATTAGGGATATTGTTCCCTTACAGTTTTGTTCTTTTGGTATCTTTCACACGTGTTGGTTTTCCCGCTGTGACGAGGGAATTCCCTTTCCCACTGTGACGCGGGACATTACTCCTGAGGAATGTTTGACACTTGATTCTCTGGATAGTACTACTGTGGCGAGGGAGATTAATCCCAAGGAATGCTTGACTCTTGGTTTTCTGGATGTCACTACTATGATGAGGGAGTTCACTTCCTAGGACTACTTGACTCTTGATTCTCTGGGTATCACTAGTGTGATGAGGGAGATCACTGCCAAGGGATACTTGACTCTTGGGTCTCCGGGTGTCACTGCTGCATCGAGGGAGTTCACTGCCGAGGAATACTGGATTCTTTGGGCTCCCTGGACCCCACCTGGGTTTCCCGCAACCCCTGTTACCTGTATCTTCACATGGGAGTGCTACTGGTTCTTCCTGGGGTCTCAGGTCGCTGTTGGTTCTGCATTGTTCAGCGTGTATTCCTGCTTTCCTCCTCTTTGGTCTATGCGGTTCTACATTGATGCAGCAATCTTTGCGTGTTTTATGGACCAGCTGGTCTGCCTTGGAGAGGCCACCCCGCGGCTGGATTTTTCCTGCTTCTGCAGCCAGTCGGGTTTTCCCCGGCTCATGTAGTTCCTTTCTTTTTCTCCTTTCGAGAACGACTGTCTCTCGATGATTCAGGCAGCCCGAGTTTGAATTTTCTGTGCCTGCAGGACGTACGCCAGCTTCCATCGCTGCTCTTCCTTCTCTCGAGCACTTATAGTCCTTCCTGAATCTTTACTTTATATTGCTAGGACCACCTCAGCATAGCGTCAATGTCTGTCAATGCCTCTGAAGTTATCTTCATGCCGCCTAGTGGCCACCTTGTCCCATTTCTTGGGTAATCCTTTCCACTGTTGTTCTGTATGCTTCTTTGGCTCTTCTTCCTCTCAGTCTTATCTGATCCTACAGATGAGATAGTAGAGACTTCACAATAACACAAAGTAGTGGTTTCAGGTTGGGGCACGAGAAGGAGTTAACAAGGCCATTTCTTCTGTGGACAAGGGTTTAGGGGGGTCTTTCACGGGACAGGAGTCCTTATCCACATGAGGGGAGTCTCTCCCTATGAGGTCCTCCTGCTTTTTACCACCCCTAGGTGGGTAGTGGCCTCACCTCCACATCCTCATAGGGAACGGCTCCCCTCTGGTGAGAAATGATGAAATTCTGTGAATTGTCACTGACCCTTCCCCTAATAGATTTGACTACCCCATCTTCCTCTATGGGAAACCGAGATAGGAAGTCTACATTCCCCTGTTCTTTACCTTTTCTATGTTCAACAAAAAAACAAAAAGGGTTAGCGGTCTACCAACGCAGTATGCAGGGATTAGTATCCTTCCTTAAACTAAGCCACACCAAGGGAGGACGGTCAGTTACCAATTAAAATGTACGACTAGTTAGATAACATCGTACATAAACCACAGCCCAACCTATTTGAGGTTGATGAAGTGCAAGTGAGCACCACATTATCTGGCATTAATTCAGATAGATTGGGTGTTTCTAGTTTGGTTTTCAGTGCTTCAGGTTCGAAATTAATTATTGGGACAATCTCAAATTATTGTTAAGGTATGGCATTCAATTTAAAATTGAACTTTCATCAATAATTTATAAATCAGTGTTTTGCTACCAAGATCAAAGTTGTCATTTGAATAATCCTGTAAACGCTCTACTGATGTCACACCACTTCCTATACTTGTCAAGCATCCCTTAACATGTCTTATAAGTGATTTGCTTTGTTTTTTAATGTTTCCTCATCCTCAAAGTTACCCGTCACCAATTTAAGAACACCACACAATGAAGACAACGTAAAGGTTTGATTTGTATTTCTAATTAGTTGTCCCATAAGTGTGGAGCACAGATTGTTTGTTTGCTCCCTTTGTTCACCTTTAGTTCCCTGCTTAGTTTCACTATGCTAAGCTAATTTATCAATCAATCAATCCAATTCATCTATAGCACACTGTCACCAAAGGCATCATGGCCCTATTTTACTACTTTCAGAGGTAACAGACCCCTTAGTGGTCAGTTGTGATTGTTGGGAATTTTTATTAGCATGATTGGCAATGACTTTCAGATATGGGGCAATAATGAGTTTATCCTTTGACCTAGTGAAATCCCTCTATGTACCCAAGTTTGGGAAATATTCTTAATGCTTCGGCTTCACCAATACATTTTTATTAGTCTCTAGTTTATTAAGAGGTTAGACAAGGTGAGACAATCAGATGGTAGGATTTGGTGTCCCTAGAAAGTAACAAGCTCACATATTGGATGTTGTGTTCTACTCCATCATATTCTTGTGATAGAACAGTCCCAAGACCGACCTTGGATGCATCCGTCTGTAATATAAATTCCTTGTTGAAATTAGGAATTTTCAGCACATGGATACAGAGGATGTGTTTCAAGTTGTCAAAACTGGCCTGATTTTGTTTTTCCCAATGCAGTTTTTGGGGCTATGCATTTTTCAATGTATCCGTCACACAAGATGCAATATTAGCATATCTGGGAATAAATCATTTATAATACCCTGTGAATCCCAAGAAATGCCCTAAGATCCCTCTTCGTTTTAAGGAGAGGTGTTTCAAGGACAGCCTTGACTTTCTCTAGTTGTGGTTGTACTAGGCCATTCCACTCCAAGAACCCAAGATACTTCACTGCCGACTGAGCCAGATGGCACTTTTTAGGGTTGGCTGTTAGTCTAGCTTGTCTCAGGGCCCTTATGACCTCATACAGATGGAAAAGGTGTTCCCTCCCAGGTTTTACTGTGGATCAATATATCATCCAG
Source organism: Ambystoma mexicanum (assembly GCF_040938575.1). NCBI lineage: Eukaryota > Metazoa > Chordata > Amphibia > Caudata > Ambystomatidae > Ambystoma > Ambystoma mexicanum. The sequence continues at coordinate 688,654,261 of NC_090939.1, forward strand.
ATATGCACCGCAGAAGTGTGAAAAGGGCTGCAATATCTTGTCCATCAGCCTTTGAAATGTTGCCCGGGCCCCAGAAGTCCAAAAGGGAGGATATTACATTGAAATAATCCCAGTGGAGTGGAGAATACTGTTTTTTTCTTTGTCGGAGGGGTTCAATGAAATCTGCCAATAGCCCTTTCTCAGATCAATCAGGGAGATATAGACAGCTGGTCCCAGTTTGTCAATTAGATTGTCAATCCTAGGCATAAGATAATTGTCAAACTGGGAGATAGAATTCAGCTTTCTAAAGTCTATACAAAACCTCCACAACTGATCTGGTATGGCAACTAGGACTATTGGCGAGGACCACAGGCTTTCTGATGGCTCTATTATATCCACCTCCAACACTTTCTCCAATTCCTGAATGATTACTTCCCTTCTCACTTCAGGGATCTTATAAGTTTCAAATTAACTGCCTTTCTGGGAGAGGTGCGAATGTAATGCATAAAATGCTGAAGTCTCCCTGGCTCACTGTTAAAGACACCTGGAAATTGGTTGCCTTGTTGGCGTTGGGGTATTAAATCGGGGAAGATTGTTTTCTAGCGCTCCCTCCATTAACAATGGCCATCAAAACTGAAAAGGTCTCTACTGGGTCCGCCCTCCACTCCTTCAGGAGGTTTATCTGATATACCTGGGTTTTTAGTTTCCGGTCGGTTTGGGATACCTGACCTGACCTGGTCTGGTCTTTTCCAATATTTTATATCGCCCATACCATTTCAAAAGCATGTTGTGTTCGGAGGTGGGCAAAAGGACAAGCACCTTTTGGCCTACAGAAAATGAGCAATGGACAGCCCTCTGATTGTACTGAGACTTCTGGTCTTCCTTGACACATCCCAGGTGCTTATTTACTAGCTCTTTGACAACAGCCATGTGTTCTTTTAGGCGTTGTGCGGTTTGTAACATAGGGAGGGCGGCTTCTTCACTCTCTTCCCAGGTTTCCCGCAGTATGTCAAAGGCATCTCTTGGATCATGTCCATAGAGAAGCTCAAAAGGAGAAAAACCCAAGGAAGCCTCGAGAGACTTTAAGATGGCGAATTGAGCCCAAGGAATCATTGTGTCCCTTTTGCGCCCATCATCTTCAACCAGCATTTTAAGGATGTTTTTCAAAGTCTGGTTAAAGCGCTCCACTAAACCATCCGTTTGTGGATTCTACTGTAGCATCTCTTTAACTCTCGTCATTAGGTTGGACATGAAAGTGCTACCCTGATCCGTCAAAATCTTCTTAGGAAACTACACCCAGAACAGGAAAATAATTAAATGTTTAAGGATTTTTGGGATGTGTTATTTTTCTGGGGAAATGCTTCCGGATACCGGGTAGCATAGTCTACAATGATCAATATATATTTATTCCCCAGTTTTGAAGGCTTCAACAGACCCACAATATCCATTCTGATTCTCTAGAAGGGGACCTTAATGATAGGAAGAGGTTGTAATGGTGCTGATGGTATCGAATAGGTAGCTGTCTTTTGGCATAGGGCACATGGAGTAACCACGTTCTTAATGTCAGCATGCACCCCTGGCCAGGAGAATCAGGGGATAATCTGATTTGACTCCCAAATGTCCCGATGTTAAATGGGCATGGGCCATTTCTAGAACTATCTGTCTGAGGCTACGAGGAACCACCAGCTAGGTTCTAGATACCCCTTCAAGTGTCATATTGCCTCGATATAAGATCCCCTGTTTGAGAAATAAGAAAGGCCCCCCCTTGTGTTCTACCCCCAACCGCTGAGATGACCTTTGAAAAAGCTTCCTTCAGGATCGGGTCAATGCGCTGTGCAAAGGCCAAATCCGGAATGATGTCTGTCTCATCATCTAGCGGTTTAGATGTTTCTGCGGTAGTTGAGTCATCTTGTTTCTAACAGCCTCATCAGGAGTTGGGCGTTATCTGGGCGTAATTAGCATTGAGCGGTATTAGCGTTAAGGTCGGGAGTAGTCACGCAGAAACCTCTGTATCACGAGTTGGCGGACACACCCACAACCCCAGTGTTCACACTAATACCGCTTGACCCTTATAACGCCGGGATGTGTGCTACTGCCCGAATATCCCATCGCAAATAGTTCTAGCGCTGCTGGCAGTCAACACTGCGTGCGGGAAATGCGTCCCTGCCAGAATGGGAAACACTGCAACGGCCATTTTGGAAATCACAATTCATAAAAAATCAGAGCCCCTGGCAGCCATTCAGACCAGCTGAACAGCCAGAATGTCACAGGAGCGTGCAAGGGGCAGGTTCAGCCAAGGATTGTCTCTGTAAGACGAAATTTACAGAGTCCGAGCTCAAGGTCCTTGTGGAGGAGGTGATAGGGCACTATGACAAGCTCTATGGGGCATGCCAGAAAAAGACAACCTCAAATTGCTGCAACCACATCTAGGTCAGCATCAGTCAGAAGGTGTCTGCAGTCGGCCGCATCCCCAGGGCTGGGAACGACTGCAGGAATCGCTTCAGCGACCTGCAGGTCCGGGCCCGGCGCATCCTAGCCCAGCACCAGACAGACTGCATGGCAACCGAAGGAGGATCACCACCACCACCCCCGGAGCTCATGCCATGGGTGGAGCGCTGCAGCAGCATCATCGACACAGTAGGGATATAGGGAGTCGGAGGAGCAGAGGCAGGCGCTGGCACCCAGGACGCCGAAGGAAAGTCAAACCCCCGATAACTATTGTAATGTGAACAGCCCACCACACCATCCCCCAGTGTGAATATCCATGAGCCGGGCATTGTGACTGGGTACAGTGTGTGGGAGCCACCACAGGCACCCACAGCAGCACCCATGTGCCACAGCACCTAGGCCACCCCTGTGAGCCTGAGCTGTGGGGAGGGCAGCCAAGGGACACATCCAAGTGCCATGCAACACACAGCCATTGCGTGGGCACAGCGGTGCACCATTGCCAGCTGGTCGTGTAAACCACGCCAACAATGTACCCCTGCCATGCCACCACCGGGAAGCCACATTCCCAAGTGTCCCCCTCCACAACAGTCACCATATATACCAACCCATTGCAAAATGCAAGCAGGCCAGGCCCGTGCATGAGTCCAACAGACCTGTGCAACCCCCCCTCCCCCTGTAAGTACTGCTATGCATGCCAAAACATGTGAGCAAATGTGACCTAATGCCATTCCCTATGTTCCCTACAGGCACATAGGCATCGACGGAGGATGAGAAAGCGGGGTCATCCCATTGAGTGCCCACCCACACCTCCACCAGCACCACCACCCCGCGAAGGGGCCGACAGGGCACACCTAGGCGTAAGACCCACCCCACCACTCCACACTGCAGCAGTGCCACGCCACCATCAAGGGCACAACCCTCCAGGGCCATGCCAACACCAACGGCCCAATCCTCCAGGGCAACGACAACACCAACGGCCCAACCCTCCAGGTCCGCGCCAACACCAACGGCCCAACCCTCCAGGGCTGCGCCAACACCAACGGCCCAACCCTCCACAGCCATGCCAAAATCAAAGGGCCAACCTACCAGGGCCGAACTGGAGGAGGCCGTTGAAGCAGCCACAATAACGACCAACCAGGAAGAGGGGGGGGCAAGCAGCAACGACAAGCAGGCTGCTGCAGCCCCGATACCTGAAGACATGCATGTGCCGGAAATGAGGAAACCACCGGAGAGCCATAACTGTGTGGAAGCGCAAAGCCCATGACCACAGGGCCGTGCACTCCGCCATCGTGCCTACACCCAGCTGGCTGACAAGGACACACTCTTGTATGCCTCATCATCCGGCAGGACAGCTCCTACAGGCAGTACAGACTCCCCAGGCAGTTCAGCCTCCCCAGGCAGTACAGCACCCCCAGGCAGGTCAGCCCCCCAGGTATCGCAACCACACCCCAACACTGCCTACTTGTCCCATGGCCGCCATGATGGCGCGGCTGGATGTGATAGAGGCACGTCAGCTAAGAATTGAGGGCCTTGCCAAAGGACACAGTAGGCACATGAAGGCCCTCATCCGTGCCATCAGGGGTGCAACAAAGACCATGGCTAGGGACAACGCAGGCACGAGTATGGTGGTGGAGGCGTGCACAGTATTCAACACAGGGTTCGGGCAGAAGGTAAGGGAACTATGCAAGGGGCTCTCTGCATTTGCTGAACAAATGAGGGAAACAAATAACCTCCTCCGTATGCAAATCAAACTGCCTGCCTCCATCTCACCTACCTCTTCCACCCCCACCGAGGAGTCCCAACAGGGAAACCCACGGCAGATGTCACAGTGCTCTCCCGAATCCGGTGCACATGGGAAGCGGCCACTTAACCAGTGAATGGACTTTGCACTGTCTGCCAGAGGGGCCATCACATGGACATGTGGTTGGGTGGGGGCACGGGGGGACTGTGTGCTGGGGAGTTGGTGGTGGGTAGGGAGAGAGGGGACTGTGTGCTTGGGAGTTGGTGGTGGGAGGGGGGACTGTGTGCTGGGGAGTTGGTGGTGGGGGGAGGGGGACTGTGTGCTGGGGAGTTGGTGGTGGGGGGCGGACTGTGTGCTGGGGAGTTGGTGGTGGCTGGGTTAGTGGGGACTGTGTGCTGGGGAGTTGGTGGGGGAAAGGGGACAGTGCTGGGGAGTTGGTGGTGGGTAGGGAGAGGGGGGGCTGTGTGCTTGGGAGTTGGTGGTGGGAGGGGGACTGTGTGCTGGGGAGTTGGTGGTGGGGGACAGGGGCTGTGTGCTGGGGAGTTGGTGGTGGATGGGGCAGGGGGGTCTGTGTGGTGGGGAGTTGGTGGGGGAGGGGGGACAGTGCTGGGGAGATGGTTGCTGGGGAGAGGGAACTGTGTGCTGGGGAGTTGGTTGTAGGTGGGGGAGGGGGGACTTTGTTCTGGGGAGTTGGTGGTGGGTGGAGGGAGGAGGGACTGTGTGCTGGGGTGGGGTAGGGGTTACAACCATATACATTAAAGTCTGTCCTGGTAAAAACTGAAAAAATGCAAGGACATTGATGATTGTGTACTAGTGACCTTTATTCATGTGCAGGTTGTGTATTGGGTCCAGTCACTGTGCTAAAAGAAATGATCAATCTGTGCCTGTCGGACCAGCCTCTCCTCCCTCACCCATCCCTGTGTGAATCAGCCCTGACTCCAGCCACATGGTCATTCTCATCATCATCCCCTGGGGGTTGCCTGTCTGCGTCAGGGGGTAGGCGCACATTCTGCCTGAGGCAAATGTTGTGCATCATTGCACATGTCGAGACAATTTTCCCAACTTTGTCCGGGGCATAGATGAAGGCCCCTCCAGTGCGATCTATGCACCTGAATCATGCCTTTAAAATTCCAGTGCAGATGCGTTTCCGGCCATGGGCATGGTTGTATGCGTGGTCATGACCACATGACCACGCATACAACCATGCCCACGGCCGGAAACTGATGACCCCTGTGCGTGACCCATGAGCAGCAGCTCATGGGTCACGCACAGGGGTCATCAGGCACTTGAGCTGCAGGCATCCTGAGTCACCTGCATGGGAGGGAATGACATCATGGTATCAGGGAGGAAACCCGGTAGATAGCTATCCAACTACACGTTAGAGAGGTCTACTCTGTCTAGATCCAGGTGGGTATATATCAAAGTACAAATGAGAGACAGAGCTATGATACAGGTGCTGATCAAAACAACTATGACCAGAGAGGGACCTTATGTACAACACAATTTTTAATAATAAATCAAGCAAGTTAAAAAACATAATTAAATTCAGGGGTCCACATAAGGAAAATACACAGAACTACACAGAAAACATAGGAATACGTCAAGGGCATAGATGCTAGTTAACACAAAATCAAGAAAAGGCAAGGTACACCACAAACAACTTGATGTGTACAAAGGTCCATTAGGATTAGTAAATCTTTTTATACTTTCTCTGTTATCAGTCCAGAGAGCTGTCTCGACATGTTTCTGTTCAACAACATAAATAATGAACATTCATCAGGAGAAGGACAATTACAACGAGAAACCTAGTTCTTATAGGGTCACAGACTTGATCTGGGTCACTTTCATAGCACCTGTAGGGTTAAAAACAATATAAAAACAAAGGTCAGCTAAAAATAGCTATGTCTCAATGTAAAGTTCTCATAAAATGAACTTAGGACCAGAAAAAGGTGAGATTACCTTGATCGGTGCTGGTGGGGGCTCGCAACTTCAAAAGATCAGTTGGAAAAGGAGAGAAGATCTGTCCTATACTGTACAAAGTACAAGAAAAGCACCAACATTAGCTTTTCATCAAAAAGCATAACCCGTGCTCGCAACATTAAAACTGAATGGGCGAACAACAGTAGGGCAAACAGGTCATGGCCTGGAGCACCAAAATGGAGACATACTCACCTGCCTGTATAGATGGATGGCAGGTTGGGGAGAGTGACAAGAGTGAAAAAGCTCTCCAGGAACGTCAGGAATAGATAACTGCGCTTCGGCATCACCTGTCCGTAATCGAAGAACGATGTCCTGCAAAGGCACAAGTGGGACTCAGAGTTTGTCTTGGAGGGTGACTACCTCCATTATCACAACCATTGCTAAAAAGAGTATAAGCAATGTGCACAGCGTAAAACTAGGGCACGTGTGGTCGGCGCACTCAAATAAGAACAACAATAGTGTGTCCAACATGCACAAGAAAACATGAAAACACCCAGTGTAGAGACTAGTGTAGAAGGGTGGCCAGGGAGGAGAGGCACACTGCAACAAGTAATAAGCCCCTTATAAAACAGACAGAGTGGAACGCAAAGCCAAACTACCATGGGTGAGTATATCCAGAGTTATGGACAAAGAGGCACCAAACTATACCCCTAGAGGTAGGGAGGACAAAAGTAAGTCCAGTTATGGGGTGCAGAACCCTTACTTTGTGCCTGTACAAGGAAGAGCGGGGGTGCACTTGGACAGCCCAAGGGCTGGCAAATAATGTCCAGAATACAACTGATGTCACCTTCGTTCCCAGAGTTGAAGGAAGCAAAGTGGGAATAATCATTTCTGCAGCGCTGTGAAGGCAACGAGAAACGGCAAAGTCTAAGTTTATTTTAAGAGAACTTTACATTGAGACATAGCTATTTTTAGCTGACCTTTGTTTTTATATTCTTTTTAACTCTACTGGTGCTATGAAATTGACCCAGATCAAGTCTGTGACCCTATAAGAACTAGATTTATCGTTGTAATTGTCCTTCTCCTGATGAATGTTCATTATTTATGTTGTTGAACAGAAACATGTCGAGACAGCTCTCTGGACTGATAACAGAGAAAGTATACAAAGATGTACTAATCCTAATGGAGCTTTGTACACATCAAGTTGTTCGTGGTGTACCTTGCCTTTTCTTGATTTTGTGTTAACTAGCATCTACTGCCCTTGACGTATTCCTATGTTTTTCTGTGTAGTTCTGTGTATTTTCCTTATGTGGACCGCTGAATTTAATTATGTTTTTTAACTTGCTTGATTTATTATTAAAAATTGTGTTGTAACTTTTTAGATGCGTCAGGTCCCTCCCTGGTCATAGTTGTTGTGATCAGCACCTGTATCATAGCTCAGTCTCTCATTTGTACTTTGAAGGAATGACATCAGCCATTTGTAACATGCATGGGTCTGCAGATTCAGAATATTTGGCAATTATGCACCATGAGCATTCCTGTGAGCAACAGGGCCATGTAATTTGTATGTGTGATGGGTGTACATCCTTCGAATTTCATGCCATGCATTGTTTCTCCTATACATGCATCCTGCGTTGTTCAGGTGGCTGTCTTGTGGCGGCTGACTTTTCAATGCACATGGGATGACTGCTGTGGTACGGGTGGACACAGCACTACAGGCAAGGGGGTGTATGGTTCAATTTTTCTTATTGTAAATAGGCATGTACTCACATTGAATTGTAGTAGGATGTACTGATGCCCCATGCATTATTTGGGCAAGGATCACTGGGAACGTTGTTCCCTGGGGTCCACCTGCCCCACTCCATGGATATGTTTGGGCCAGTGGTGCATGGAGTTCCACAGGATGGGGCTACTGTTATGACTGGCTGATCAGAGGAAATAGGCATTTGTCTTTTGATGTGCCTGTATCACTAGTTGCTTGTTAATGTTCTTTACATCAACAATTTGGTTTTACAGTTGATACATGCTTTTATACACTTATGGAATGCTCTCTCTGGAATTTATTTACATGTTTTCTCCTTGGGACTCATTTGACACAGTACTTTAGGGAATAGGGAGTGGGGCCCGCTCTCTTCTGATTCCTATCTGTGGACCTGGGTGGACTCGCTGTTGGGTGGTAGGGTGTGGATCTGCACAGCAGCACAATCAAGCTGTATTGTGGTTATTGTGGTCTGATGTGTTGTTGTGTTTGCAGCGGGTGTGTCCATCACCATGTGTGGTTGCAGTGTGCATGCGCCCTTGGATGCCCCCGTAAATGGTGCTGGTGCTGCAAAGGTGCTGCCACTGCCTCCTCTTGCCATGCAATGCCCCCTCCTTTTTGACCTGTGTTTAAACATGCATGTGTGGCAGGGTTTGTACCCATCCACTATCCAGGTCCGTTTCCTCTGTGCCTCTCCATGTATCCTGGCAGTGTGCTGTTGCCTAGGACCATGGAATCGTGGGTGGATCCAGGGTAGCGGGCACAGCAGTGGCTGATGATTAGGTCAGGCCCACAGGTCATCTGCAGTGGGCAGTGCAATGTGCAGGTCCTCATGGCGCAGCAGGGCATCCAGCACCTGGCACAGGACTGCACTGAATGTTGACTGGGCCATGCCATGCATCATGGCCACAGAATGCTGGAAGGTGCCAGTCCTCGCGAACTCCAGGACTGCCACCAGCTTGAGCAGTGGGTCACGGCTGTGCTGATGGCAATCCTGTTCCCAATATTGTTTCTATTGTGGCCAGCAGCTCAGTGATGGTTGCCCTATCCAGCTGGTGCTATGTTACCAACTGGGTGTCACTGAGGGCCCAGGGTGATAGCCTGACCCCGGGGATGGGTGCATGCCTTGCTGGGACTGGTCTGCTCCTCCTCATCCTCATTCCTCCCCACCCCTGTGCTCCCTGTGCCCTGACCTGGTTGTCCAGCATCTGTAGCTCCAGGAGCAGCATGTGAAATTGCATGTCAAAGTTCCCAGCAGAGAATGGCAGCATGGTGCCTAGGTGGGTCTTATGTAGTGTGCTTGTATGCATTGGTTGCACCTGTGGCTTTATTCCTTGCACATGGGTTCATTTACCTCCAGCTGAAGGCTGGGGGTAATTCCAGCTGTATTATCGCCTGTTTTCGGGTAGTAATACCGCTGGACATGGAGTTGTGATAGGTCTGTAATTACGCTCTGTGTTGACAGTGGTATTACCGCTGGCTGTAATAACGCCAGCTGTAATAATGCCGGCTGTATTAACACTGGTCCCTTTTGGGTCCGGAGCTAATTTTGCAGGGTCTTGATCGGGCAGGGCATTATTCCAGGCGCTAATACCATTAACGCTGCATTTAAGGGCTACTTCCCAACTCCACAAGTTTGGCCTGAGCCCTTAAATGCAGTGGTAACTGTATTACAGCGGCATTTAAGGGCTGGCCAAATCAGGAGTTTTTGCTGGAGGTAAACATTTCAATTTTTAGCTGTTTTCTCGCCATTACCACCAGCGAAATTACCGCTGGCAGTTATAGCGCTCCCCAACCCCAATGGGTCCACAGGACCCAATGGCGGATGGGGTTTTACAGCCACTCCGCAAATAGTGAACCGGTGCAAATTGCGACAGACCAAGTTGTGGTAGCGCTATTAGCGTTGGGCGGTATTACCATCGGGATACCGCCCAACTCATGATGAGGCCCTTAATCTTTCTGTGAGGTTTATGTCGGCTTCCCCAAAACTCTCTGTGAGTTCACGTTCTTGAACTTCAAGGGGTTGGGTGAAGGCTGCACACTCCAAAATCCCTTGTGCAATTTTTTCACCTGGTCTTACTAGATATGCTTGCTTCCCACTATTATGAAGCAGAATCTTCATGTCTCCCCAGTGTTAAGATAGATTTCTGAATTCTGACCTGGGGGGCAGAGGTTCAGAATGCCAGCCTAGTTTCTTGGAACAGGGTAACCTCTGGACAGGCCAGACCAATCAAGGTAGCTAGGGCAGGCGGTCAGGACTAAGTCTCAGGAGGGGTGAGGGTGACTGAAAGACCTCAATGAGCACACAAAGCAAGGACACTTACAAATTACTCCCAGACAGGTGTTATATCAAATATATAGACACATTTATTACAAGGCCTTTGTAACTCCGACCATAGCAAAGAATCACAACAATACTAAGTAAACCAACACAACACAATCAATACAAGATATATACAAAACCATTGGGGTCTAAAGGGTTAAATGCACGAAATATGTCGACAACCTAGATGGGATGGAAACAGGCAGTGCAGGTAGTCTTTAGGCCCCTTCGACATCAGCAACACACCTAACTAAGAGGCAGTCAAACCCTAAGAAGAGAGGAGCCTTGTGCTCAATAGTACATGCAATGCAAGCGCACGCGGTTGTTCCAATGGGCAAAACAGGGTCTCTTCAGGGGTCTCTAGCAGCTCAGGAAGGTGGATGAGGCGATGAAGAATAAGTTCCCACTATTCAGGGAGGACCTCCACTTGAAGGCAGAGGCAGTTCCAGAGTGTGGGATGGAGTCGCTAGTTCGCACTAGCAGTGGAAAGGAGAGAGACCCTCAGGGGCCACTCGTGCGTAGAAAGGGGCCCTGGCGCTAGGGTTCACCGGTTAGTGTTGGAAGTACTCACCGGTCCAGGCGCTCTTGGACCCAAACTTCACCAGTTCAGTCCACTTCGCTTGCATGTTTGAATGGGACAAAAAGGATGTCTCTGCGTCTTTCAGTTCCTGAGAAACAGTGAGGATTCCCAAACGGGACAGTGGCGATTTCTCCGCTCCGGGTGGATGGATCGACCTGGTTTCACTGCAGCAGGCTTCAGGGGCAAGAGGGTCACAAATGCAGCGTACTTGCAAAGGTTGTTGCCGCGGCAGGGCAACACGGTAACCGCATATGCTCCGGTCCTGGCACACTGGTCTCACTTCAGACCGGGGAACGCTAAGTGTACGAAATTTGGTGTGAGTGTGCCGTGGACACAGAGCTAGCAGTATACCAAGTTTCGAGGGCCTCCTCGAAACCTTAGTGGTGACAGAGCAAAGCAAATGGGTAAGCTGGTCAGTCCACTGGTTGGCCCAGGGACACTTCCGAAAAAGCTTACTTGCAGGTTTTAATGAAGGTACTGGGAATAGTAGGTCCCACTATTCCAATGGGTCGAAGCGTCTTCGCAGACCCTCTAGGACAACCAGATGCAGAGGGGTCCCACGGGACAACAGCGGGCTCAGGGTGCCAAACCTTCCACCGGGTCACTAGCGGCTCCTCGACTCAGCTTCGCAGTTTGAGGATACTTGGGTCCTATCCTTCGTTCATTGAGAACTCCAGAGATCGACATGGTATGGGTGTTTTCAGCCTCCTCTTATCCAAAGTTCCCTTCACGCCAAAACGGAGTGGACCCAATGGGAGATCTGCTCACAAACACACACTCCTTACGTGATCACGGACCATGGTGGTCCCAGTCATTCATGGCACTCCAGATTCTCTAGCAACCAGGATGTGTATTGGGGACAGACACCTCAGCCCACATCCTGGAGGCACACACACAAGGCATGCAAGATCTCGCGAAAGCTTGGCGGTATGCTGGAAACTGCATGTCCAAATAAGGACTGCCCCGGGTCGACTCGACCTGGAGAAGGGGAAGGGGCAAGATGGCCAAAGGACAGGACAAAGAACCTTGTGGCATGGCGATTTTGGAGCCAGGCCACCTATTCTTGCCAATCGAGGTTAAAACAGTTACAATGGCAGAAAAGGGTTAAGAATAATGGGAAAAGATAGCTGCCACCAGCCCTGTCCAAGACACATCTGCACATCTCACAAAAAGTCAATCGGGAGTATCTAGGGCCTTTGGAAAATGACTACAGACCCAAGTACACTGTACTGGAAGGTACATTGTGTACTTGATACATGTTGCAGAAAAGTTGCAACATGGGAAAAGGACTAAGGGAAACAAAGCCTCCCAGTACTGACTGTCTTAAGGGCATGTCAGTTATCCCATTAAAAGTGAGTGAAAGCCCAGAGCAGTGCAGCTGAAGGCTGTGCTTCTCTGGCAAAGTCAGTCTATGGTGTCTAAACAGCAGCAAAAAGTTTGGGGGTGGGAAAATTACATACAATTATGAAACCTTTCCTAACACTTGCCCCTCCCAGACTAAGGACAGGGGGAACTAATCCACCCCTGGATGAGTTTCTTGTTCAGGTCGGTAAAACATTCGGGACAACCCATCAGCATTGCTATGTTGGCCACCTAGCCTATGCTCAATGGTGAAGTCAAAGCCTTGCAGATTTATAGACCACTTAAGCAACTTTGGATTCTCTCCCTTCATGTTCATTAGCCACTTTAAGGGTTTATGGTCAGTTTGCACAGTGAAGTGGGTCCCGTAGAGGTAATAAAAGGTATTTGGTAATCAGGGGCCCTGAGGACAGAGGCCTGGCACAAGGAGTCTTTTAAGCCATTGAAGGCTTCTCACACTCTTCAGACCAAGTTACCTTTTGGGTTTCTTTGGATTTGTGAGAGCAGTCAGAGGGGCAGTTATGGTGCCATAGTTTGCCATGACATTTCTGTAGTACCCAGTGAGTCCTAAAATGGCTCTCACTTTGGTCTGAGTAGTGGGGGTAGGCCAGTTTTGTACTGCTTGTACTTTATTGGATAGAGGCTGTATCCTCCCTCCACCTCTTTCATGTCCAAGGTACACCACTGATCCTTGTCCACTCTGGCACTTACTGGCCTTTTATGGTCAAGTGGGCCTTCTGAAGAGCCTGTAACACAATCCTAAGGTGTTTCACATGGTCTTCCCAGGTGGCACTGAAAACTACTATATCATCCAGATATGCAAGACAGAATTCATCCAACCCATTCAGCACATGATTCACAAGCCTCTGAAAAGTGGCAGGTACATTCTTCAACCCAAAAGGCATTACCCTAAACTTGTAAATACCCCATGGGGTTGAGAAAGCTGTCTTCTCCTTGGCATGCTCTGCAAGAGCTATTTGCCAATAGCTTGCAGTGAGGTCAAATGTGCTGAGGTATTTGGAGGCACCCAAAGTATCCACCAGCTCATCTGTTGTAGGCAAGTGGTGTGCATCTGTCTTGGTGGCAGCATTCAGAGCCCTGTAATCCACACAGAACCTCAACTCAGAAGTACCTGCTTTTGGAACCAATACCACTGGGTTGGACCAAGGACTACTAGAGGGTGCAATCACCCCAAGATCCAACATTTTGTTGACCTCTGTCTTGATGTAAGACCTTACTTTATCTGACATTCTGTATCCCCTACCTTTGGTAGGTACACTGTCTCCTGTGTCAATGTCATGTTTGCACCAAGTTGTCAAACCAGGGGACTGTTAAAACAAGGGGGAAAACTGCCTAAGCAAACTTTTCATCTCTGCTTGTTGATCAGAGGTCAGGTGAGGGGCCACATGGACACCCTCAATGGAGCTGTCAGAAGGACCGCTTTGGAACAGGTCAGGGAGAGGTTCTGACTCCTCTTCCTCAACATCTGAAGCCAGCAGCAGTGCAGCGATATGATGATATGATATGATATGGCATTTATAACGCGCCTATACACAAGTGTTTCAAGGCACGACGAGGCAAGGGAGGGAGAACAGAGGGAAGACAGACAGCGATCCTACTAGGCCAAGTGTCATTCAGATCGTGCAAGTGCATGGGAAGGGGAGAAGGGTAAGTGCTGGGGGGAAGGGGAAGGGGACAGTGCAATACATGGGATAATAGAATAAATAACAAAGTAAAGTATGGCCATCAGGTGGCAAGTGCAAGGGAGAAGGGTAAGTGCAGGCATCAGGTTTCAAGTGCTAGTTGTAGGACTGTAGGGATACACAGAACAGTCCCCAAGTGCTGGGGTTTCCAGGAGGGCAGTGCAGGTGTACGACTGGTTGAGGGGGGTGGGGGGGACCTGGGCCCGAGATCAGAGGGTGGCCAGGTAAACCAGTGCAGTTTCAGTATAAGCCAGGAAATCAGCAGGGGAGAGGAAGAGAAAAAGCAGAAGCAAGGAGAAAGGTTTTGAGGAGCTTCCGGAACCGGAGATGGTTCTCCGCAAGTTTTAGGTGGGCAGGGAGGCTGTTGCAGAGGGAGGTCCCAGCTGAAGAAAGTGATCTACCACCAACTCGTTGCTTGGAGAAGCGACTGATCCTGAGGGAGTTGGAGGTGGATGAGCGAAGAGCTCGAGAAGGGAGATATTTAGGAAGAGAGAGTTGAAGGTATTGAAGCCCTTGGCCCCAGAAGGCCTTGTGGACGGTGCAGAGGGTCCTCGCAGCCACTGGGAGCCAGTGCAGATATTTCAGTCCTGGAGAGATACGATCCCTGGGCTTGAGGCTCGCAGTCCAGTTCTGGATGAGCTGCGGAGGGTAGAAGCAGGCAGATCTAGAAAGAGGCTGTTGAAATAGTCCAGCTTAGAGAGAACCAGAGCTCTGGAGACAGTGAGCTTCTGGGGGAAGGATAGGAAAGGTAGAATACCTCTGAGTAGGTGCAGCTGGTAGTGTGACTTCTTAGAGATATCCGAGATGTGAGGAGAGAAGGAGAGTGTGGAGTCGAAGATGGCCCCGAGGTTTTTTGCCTCACAGGTGGAAGCAGGGGGAGGGCCAAGAGAGGCTGGCCAGAGAGTGACAGGAAAGGAGGGTGTGGGTGTCAACTCTTGGGATGAAAGCCTTCAGCCTATTTACATGGAACACTTTTGGAGCCTGTCCAGCCCTTGCAAGGTCCACCAAATAGTTGACCTCACCCAGTGACTCCACCACTGTGTAAGGGCCTGACCATTTGTCCTGCAAAGCTCTAGGTCTTATAGGATTCATGATCAAGACTTTCTGACCAGGTGTGAAAGTGAGGAGGGAAGCTTTCTGGTCATACCAATGTTTCACCAGTGCTTGCTATGCCTTCAGCTTCTCACTAGCCAGACCCATCAGGAGTACCATCCTTTTTCTGAGCCCTAGCACGTAGTTTACTACGTTGATAGTAATAGGGGGAGTGGGCATCTCCCATCCCTCCTTGACTATGGCCAATGGTCCCCTTACAGGGTGACCAAACAGAAGTTCAAAGGGGCTGAAGCCAATACCCTCTTGTGGTACCTCTTTGTAGGCAAACAGTACGCATGGTAACAGAAGATCCCATGTTCTTCTTTGGGGTTCGTCCAGAGCCCCAATCATGCTCTTCAAGGTTTTGTTAAACCTTTCCACAAGACCATTTGTCTGTGGGTGGTATGCTGATGAAAACCTATAGGTGACACCACATTCCTTACACATGGCCAGCATATACTTTGACATAAAGTTGCTGCCCCTATCAGACACAACTTCTTTAGGGAAGCAAACCCTAGTAAATATGTCAAGTAAAGCTTTTGTAGCTGACTTGGCAGTCACAGTCTTCAGTGAGATGGCCTCAGGATACCTGCTGGCATGGTCGACCAGCTGCGGGATAAACCTATTGCCTGCGGGTTTGTGGGGGGCAAGGCGACCAACTATGTCGTTCTCTACCCTCTCAAATGGTACACCCACCACAGGGAGTGGTACCAATGGAGCTTGGATTGTTGAGCCAATCTTACCAGATAACTGGCAGGTGGCACAACTCCTGCAGTGAATTTGTACTTGCACCCCCATCTTGGGCCAGTAAAAGTGCATGGATAACCTTTGCTTGGTTCTCTTGATTCCAAGGTGAACAGCAAGGGGCACTTCATGCGCCAGCTGCAGGAGGAAGGGTCTTACGGCAGGGGGAACCTCCAACCTCCTATGGTCTCCTTCTGTGGACTCTGTAGGCTCACTATACAGGAGCCCACCTTCCCAATAAATCCTATGCTTCCCTGGAGGTTCACCCTCAAACTAGGAGCAGACCTGTGTCATGATGCCTACTCCCGGGAAGCCAGTTCAGGGCCAGCGTCCCCGAAAGCAGACATCATGTCCCCAGGGAGGGACCCAGCAACCCCTTATAGGGGCTCTTTGGACATTGTCCTGGCGCCTTTGTGCCAGGCTCATAGAAGGCATCAGTCCTGGCATCATAGGCGCCAGGCTCATTATGGGAGTGCTTGGATGGACTTACCTGATGCAGATCATGCTGCCAGATCCAGACCTCCTTGAGGTCTGAAAGGGACTATTTTACCTATGGGACTATTTTACCACTTGGGCGTGGCTGAGGAGGAATACTTACCTGGAACTACTTTGGGGGCTATTTAAACCACGCCCAGACAGCAGCTCACCCTTCGCGTTGTTCTGCATCTAGCAGCTGGACGCTCACCGTGTCTGCTCCTGCATCCTGGCTCCAGCCACGCCCGCCTGCAACCTGGAACACCTGAAAAGGAAGGAAAGGAGAGAAAGGTGAATAATTGAACTTTACCTACCTCCATCCGGAGTCCGGAACCATCACACCGACGATCCTGAGAAAAGACATTATTTTTAGAAGCGCATCGCTCGCTGCAGCGCCGCGTTCCACTCACCTTCACGAGGCGCCCTCGGGCTCTTCAGCCACCATTGGCACCATCCGTCGCCTTTCAGCGCCTAAGGAGAAAAAGAGACAAAACAAAGGTGAACGAAGGAACAGATTGAGGAAGGCCTGATTCTTCCACCTTAAGACTTACCTGATTTTTGTTGGGACAATCTTTCCACACCTCGGGTCGGCACTGCTTCTTTGGCACTGCCATACCCCGGCCCCTAAGGGGAAAAAGAGACAAAACAAAGGTGAGCGAAGGAACAGATCGTGGAAGGCCTGATTCTTCCACCTTAAGACTTACCTGATTATTGTTGGGACAATCTTTCCTCACCTCGGGTCGGCGCCGCTTCTTTGGCACTTCCGTACCCCGGCCCCTAAGGGGAAAAAGACACACGCATTAGTGGGTGAAAGCAAGATCACTAAGGGAACCATCCATCAAAAAGACTCACCAGAGTTACCTTCGGCGAATCCATTCCTCTACGCGGATTCTTCATCCTACATCTGAAACAGAGAAAAGGACAACGGACAATTAAGGCTTGAACTTTTGCAACTGAATACTTACGGCCTCATATCGGAAAAGTCAAGCGGAGTTGAATACTCACCTAACCCGAGATCCAGTGAAGTAACTGGAAATCAACGCGCCCCTGCATCGGAAGCAGGATGGAGAGCTTGTCCTTTCAGACTCTAAGGTGAGACTCTACGGGGAATCGCGGAGGGGGTTCGAGGAGTGTGAGAGGGGGTAGGGGGGAATCCGACACATTATCCAGCAGACAGTTAATCCCCTTTTCCATCTACAGAAGGATTCTTCTACGGGCCAGACAGGCGAGGTTTGGGGGTCCGGTCCAGTCCGTCTTCCGAGTCCTGCGCATCACCTTAGAAGAGGTCATAGCAGTCCAGAACAGATCGGCGCCTCCGTGGGAATCAGGTGAGCGTTACAGAACGCAAAGCCTACCTACAATTTCCCACCCGGGCGCTATGGAGACTTCCGAGACAGACCAGCTGGCCCAGCTATTGGGGGAATGACAGGCTGAAGTTCATTCCGCTCGCCAGGAGACGAATGCCCTCAGGAGAGAGTTAATTGTATCTAAAGAACGAACTGATGATCTTGCCAGACAGCTATTACAAGGTCAGGCTGGTCAAACTCCTTTACCAGGTTCTGGGGGTAATTCCGCCCCAGTGGTTTCAAATAACCCCGTGCAAATTAATCTACCTGGAAATATGCCACTGGCCCCAGCGGAACGTTTTGCCGGGGACCCCAAAAGGTTCGCCGTATTCATGAATCAATGCCGATTGCACTTCCTCTGCAGACCTGGGGCCTTCCCTAACGACCAAACCAAGGTCGCTTTTGTACTATCATATCTCAGCGGCTGTGCTGCGGATTGGTCAGTTCCACTGGTTACTCAAGATGACCCAATTCTTCGGAACTTTCAAGTCTTCCAGACAAGCATGGAAAGACTTTTTGCGCGGTATTCTCAGGTACAGGCCCTGGACAACGAGCTTCTATCCCTACGACAGGGTAACCAGGACCTTTTAGCCTATATCGCGACCTTCAATAGGTTAATTGCGGAGACTGGATGGCCGGAGGATAAAAGAATCATGTTATTCCATCGAGGTCTACGTGGAGAACTTAAGGATGTCCTGGCCCAGGTCGTAAATCCACCCCAAGACTGCTCTGAATATATAGACTTGGTGGTCCAATTAGATCACAGGCTTCAAAACAGAAAGGCAGATCGGTCCAAGTTTGAGACCCGGGTTTTGGTCAAAACCCATGTTAACCCCAAGGGTGCCGATGTTACTGAACCTATGCAAATTGGAGGGGTTAAAGGACCTTTAACTCAAAAGGAGCGTGAACAAAGACGCCTTTATTGTGGGGCTTCTGGACACTTTTTACGAGATTGCCCTATAAAACCGTCTAAGAAGGCGGTAGGAGTCGCTGATAAGAACCTGATGGAATGAGAGTCGGGAAACGACCACGCCGGACAAGCATAGGGGTCCGCTTGCCGAGCTTAAAAACTAACTCTATGACCTCGCATTTCATCATGCCAATGGTCCTCGTAAATCCGAAGCAGCCTGGGCGGTTACATGCCATTAAGGCATACATCGATTGTGGGGCTATAGGAAACTATGTGGATCGTGAATTGGCTTCGAGGATCAACCTCCCTCTTTGCCCTAAAACCAGTAAGGATGTCATCACCACAGTGGATGGAACCGAAATCGCCTCTGGGCCGGTAACACACTCCACTACTGAAGTGACATTGTTGGGTCAAGACGGACATCGGGAGGCAATTGTGTTTGATGTAATCAAGGCTCTGCAATTTCAAGTAATTCTAGGA
Source organism: Ambystoma mexicanum (assembly GCF_040938575.1). Classification (NCBI taxonomy): domain Eukaryota; kingdom Metazoa; phylum Chordata; class Amphibia; order Caudata; family Ambystomatidae; genus Ambystoma; species Ambystoma mexicanum. The sequence continues at coordinate 688,673,119 of NC_090939.1, forward strand.
ATCCCTTGGTTGGAAACACATAATCCTCGAATTGACTGGCGAGCAAAGAGGATAACCTTTCCAGATTGTGCACAAACCTGTTATCCAAAAAATCCAAATATTGGTCTACAGTAACCCCTGTCATTTTGCAAATACCGCCAGAATACCAAGAATTTCAAGACGTCTTCCAAAAGGAACAGGCCAACACTCTACCGCCTCACAGGTCGTACGATAGCCAGATCAATCTATTGCCCGGTGCACAACCCCCTTGCAGCAGGATCTATGCCCTTACCGAACCCGAGAACCTTCATTTACGACAATATCTAGATCAGTACCTAGCCAATGGTTTTATTCGCCCGTCTAAGTCTCCCGCATCCTCGGCTTTATTCTTCGTGCCTCAAAAAGAAGGCGACCTCAGAACTTGTATTGACTACCGCGCATTGAACCAGATAACTGTTAAAAACCGATACCCTTTGCCTCTGATCCCTGAACTCCTTGACCAGGTGAAGGATGCCTGCATATACACCAAGTTAGATCTCCGGGGGGCCTACCATCTGGTGCGAATAAAGGAAGGCGATGAATGGAAAACTGCCTTCCGCACCAAATATGGGCTATTTGAGTAGCAGGTGATGCCTTTCGTATTGTGCAATGCACCGGCTGCCTTCCAATACTTCATGAACGATGTCTTTCGGGAACTCATCGACGTTTGTGTTGTTGTATATATCGATGACATTCTTGTGTACTCCTCTTCGGAATCTGATCATAGAAAACATGTCAGGGCAGTTCTCGAGAAATTGCGCCAACACAAACTATTTGCTAAACTTGAAAAATGTGTTTTCCATGCCCCGGAAGTCGAGTTTCTTGGTTTCATCCTAACACCTAAAATAGTCCGCATGGACTCACGAAAAGTGGATGCTATCCTCAAATGGCCATCGCCTAGCTCCGTGAAAGGTGTCCAAAGCATGCTTGGCTTTGCCAATTTTTATCGCAGGTTTATCCCGGAATTTTCTCGTGTTGTTCAACCCATCACTGCGCTCTTAAGGAAAAATAAACGTTTCGAATGGTCTGAAGAAGCCGAGCAGGCCTTTCAGGAACTAAAAGCTAAATTTACATCCGCACCTGTATTGAAGCACCCGCGCCCAGATCTCCCTTATGTCGTCGAAACTGACGCATCCAGCCTAGCCATGGGAGCTGTCATGTCTCAAAGAGATCCTGAAACTAACCAACTGCATCCCCTTGCATTTTGGTCCAGAAAATTCTGGGCACCCGAGGTTAACTACACAATCACTGACAAAGAACTGTTAGCCATTAAATCCGCCTTTAAAGCCTGGCGGCATTATCTACTTGGCGCTAGACATACCATCACGGTGGTCACCGACCACCGGAACTTACAGTATTTAAAGACCGCCAAGGCTCAGTCATCTCCCCAGCTCCGTTGGGCTTTGTTTTTTGCGGAATTCGATTTTGTAATCACCTACCGTCCTGGCTGTAAGAATGGCAAAGCGGACGCTCTATCCCGAATAGGAATGGGAGAAACTGATACTATATTGAAGAATGGGAGAGGGTGCACAGCTTGTTTCTTTAGTTTTGATTGAATTAGTATCTGTTGAGTATACTCTTAGATTTACTTCGAAGGGTGCAGCCCATTATACTGTGTCACCGTGTGGGACACACGTTATGTGCTGAAGGAGAAAGGACCTAGGCTAGTTAGCCTTCGGTGTGGGCCGCACACCTAAATTACCCCAGTAGGGTTAAAAAATTTGATTTAGATTGTAAATGACAGTAAAGCCATCTTCAGTAAAGTTGCTTCAAAGTGCTTTTATTTTGCAAGTTGTTATTTTATTCAGACTTTCCTTTAGTTAACGAATGGTTAAACTTCACCAATTCGTTTTGTGCTGATGCAGTGACAAAGGAAATTAACCTAGGGCTAATGCATTTCGGAAAGGTAACTTTCCTTCTTCAGAGCCAGGTTAAATGTACAAAAACATATACAAAAAAATCTTTCTGTTAGAACATTTGGAAAAACATCAGATATATATGCATTCAGGAGAACAGGGTACCCACAATTGACAAACACGTACATGTAGACAGAGAGAAGAGAACATTGTCAGTAATTTGTAAACATAACATTGCATTTATGCGGTATATATTTTTTAAGTTTTGTAAAGACTGGTATAGCCCGAAAATCAAGTTGTACTTCAGTGAAAGTTTACATTAGCTCTGATTGTTGTTACACTTAATATCCTAAGGTCAAGTATTCTGGGAGATGAGACTAACTCATGTGACAATAGTGCCTCATGCATTAAACAGCTTCATGCCGTGTTATCACTGACCTGAAACAGGTGGCTTCAATGTATGCCGTTCAAACGTTCCTTCTCAGAACGCTGCAAAATGAAATAGTATGCTGCATTTAGTCACGATCGTTCGTGGTCGCTTCTAATGCGTGCCTGTCTATGTAAAAGCAAAGCGCTTACCTTGTGAATGTATAGCTCGCTCGAGCGAAGTGACCTCCGACGGCGGGTAGCAAGAAAACTTTGCTCGCGTCTGCGTGTGTATATGTAGTGTTGTCATGGTGATGTGAATCTCAAAATGGCGGATTGCGGGTGCATGAAGTGGCCATACTGGAGTGGGCAATTAAAAGCAGTGTTAGTGCTAATGTATGACAAAACCGTGTCTTATCATAGAATCAGTCAAGTTGCTGGTACTAATCCCTGTGAAGTAAATAAAATATAGTACTGTATGTTACGTAAAGTAGTTTGACTGGGGTAATTTAGGTGTGCGGCCCACACCGAAGGCTAACTAGCCTAGGCCCTTTTTCCTTCAGAAACTGATACTATCTCAGAACCTGTACCAATAATTCCCGAACAGAGAATTTTGGGCATGACCTCTTTACAAACGCTTGAAGACATTCAAGCTAGAGTTAAACAACTCCTGGACCCTACAGACTTACAGGATTGGGTACAAAAGGGATCTGACTTTACTATAAATAATGATTTACCTTATTTCCAAGGGCGCTTATTTCTGCCACACAAGGAATTACAAGAGCTTGTTTTTTCTCGTTATCATGATACACTAATAGAGGGGCACCCCGGTATTGCCAAGATGGAAGAAAAGGTGAAACGACAATTCTGATGGCCTTCTTGGCGAAAAGATGTTAAATCATTTGTGATGTCCTGTGGTGTTTGCGCCCAAAATAAAGGCCAAAAGAAAAGACCAGCCGGTCTCCTTCAACCTTTAGACATTCCGCCAGCACCTTGGCACACCCTGTCATTGAATTTTATTATGGACTTACCTCCTTGTTCAGGATATAACACTATTCTTGTTATTGTGGATTTATTTTCCAAAATGGCCCAATTCATTCCATTGAAAGGTTTACCTTCAGCTTCAGTTCTAGCCAAAGAATTCCTTGAAAATATTGTTCGTTTACATGGATTTCCGTCTGTACTAATCTCAGACCGGGGAAGCCAATTAATTTCCCACTTTTGGCGTAGATGTTGTCAATTGGCACAAATCGATGTAAGATTATCGACTAGTCACCACCCTCAGACCAATGGTCAAACAGAGAGCACGAATCAGACCCTTGAGCAATATTTACGGTGTATGTTGCAGCAATCTGAAAGTAACTGGAAAGACATTCTTTGGATAGCCGAATATGCATATAATAATTCGGTACACTCTGGAACTGGGCAAAGTCCTTTTTATACTTTATATGGGCATCACCCTCGAACCTCAGACCTCGACTCGCCTCAAGGCCTCGGAATGCCCGCAGTGGACCATCTGCATTCTACAATTACCCAAGCCTTCAAAGAAGCAACTACACATTTACAACAAGCCAAGAGAAAATACAAGAAGAATGCTGACCTGCATCGGAGTGAAGCACCTCAGTACCAGATTGGTGACCAAGTATGGCTGGCTACCAGGCACTTATCGCTAAAGGGACCTTGAACTTTTAATCCAAAATATCTGGGGCCTTACTCCATTACGGCCATAATCAATCCAGCGGCCGTTAAACTTGATTTACCAGCTAACATGCGAATTCACCCTGTTTTTCATGTGTCACTTTTGAAACCAGTGCAACCTGGAACCAGACTAATCAAGCCTCCAGAACCCATTCAAATAGATGGAGAACCTGAATACGAGGTGAAGAACATTTTAGATTCAAAGATGTTAAGGTCAAAACTTTTCTATCTAATCGATTGGAAGGGATACGGGCCTCAGGAGAGGTCGTGGGAACCCAGTGACCATGTACATGCACCTTGATTAATTAAGAAATTCCACCGGATCTTCCTAAACAAACCAAAACCCCCGGAGGGAACAATCTTGGGAGGGGCCTTGTGGGAGAGTGCTGTCATGATGCCTACTCCCGGGAAGCCAGTTCAGGGCCAGAGTCCCCGGAAGCAGACATCATGTCCCCAGGGAGGGACCCAGCAACCCCTTATAGGGGCTCTTTGGACATTGTCCTGGCGCCTTTGGCGCCAGGCTCATAGAAGGCATCAGTCCTGGCACCATAGGCGCCAGGCTCATTATGGGAGTGCTTGGATGGACTTACCTGATGCAGATCATGCTGCCGGATCCAGACCTCCTTGAGGTCTGAAAGGACTATTTTACCTATGGGACTATTTTACCACTCGGGCGTGGCTGAAGAAGAATACTTACCTGGAACTACTTTGGGGGCTATTTAAACCACGCCCAAACAGCAGCTCACGCTTTGCGTTGTTCTGCATCTAGCAGCTGGACGCTCACCGTGTCTGCTCCTGCATCCTGGCTCCAGCCACGCCCGCCTGCAACCTGAAACACCTGAAGAGGAAGGAAAGGAGAGAAAGGTGAATAATTGAACTTTACCTACCTCCATCCGGAGTCTGGAACCATCACACCGACGATCCTGAGAAAAGACATTATTTTTAGAAGCGCATCGCTCGCTGCAGCACCGCGTTCCACTCACCTTCACGAGGCGCCCTCGGGCTCTTCAGCCACCATTGGCACCATCCGTCGCCTTTCAGCGCCTAAGGAGAAAAAGAGACAAAACAAAGGTGAGCGAAGGAACAGATTGAGGAAGGCCTGATTCTTCCACCTTAAGACTTACCTGATTTTTGTTGGGACAATCTTTCCACACTTCGGGTCGGCGCCGCTTCTCTGGCACTGCCGTACCCCAGCCCCTAAGGGGAAAAAGAGACAAAACAAAGGTGAGCGAAGGAACAGATCGTGGAAGGCCTGATTCTTCCACCTTAAGACTTACCTGATTATTGTCGGGACAATCTTTCCTCACCTCGGGTCGGCGCCGCTTCTTTGGCACTTCCGTACCCCGGCCCCTAAGGGGAAAAAGACACACGCATTAGTGGGTAAAAGCAAGATCACTAAGGGAAGCATCCATCAAAAAGACTCACCAGAGTTACCTTCGGCGAATCCATTCCTCTACGCGGATTCTTCATCCTACATCTGAAATAGAGAAAAGGACAACGGACAATTAAGGCTTGAACTTTTGCAACTGAATACTTACGACCTCATATCGGAAAAGTCAAGCGGAGTTGAATACTCACCAAACCCGAGATCCAGTGAAGTAACTGGAAATCAACGCGCCCCTGCATCGGAAGCACAATGGAGAGCTTGTCCTTTCAGACTCTAAGGTGAGACTCTACGGGGAATCGCGGAGGGGGTTCGAGGAGTGTGAGAGGGGGAAGGGGGGGAATCCGACACATTATCCAGCAGACAGTTAATCCCCTTTTCCATCTACAGAAGGATTCTTCTACGGGCCAGATAGGCGAGGTTTGGGGGTCCGGTCCAGTCCGTATTCCGAGTCCTGCGCATCACCTTAGAAGAGGTCATAGCAGTCCAGAACAGATCGGCGCCTCCGTGGGAATCAGGTGAGCGTTACAACCTGTCTCCTTAGGCCTTTCAGAGATAGGCACTCACGTTGGACTTTACTGAATTCTTCTCTGTCAGGACCACCTTCCACTAACAAGTATTTTAGTTCAGGATGGTCATTTGGATCAAATACTTCAGGCAACACCTCTACCTCGTCAGGTTCTGGTGTTTGACCAACTACCTCCACCTCATTGGTAGGTGAGTTAGGGGGAATATTCTCTTTCCCTTTTTGGATTTTCTGACTCCTTTAGCCTTGGGTTTCCCCTTTGGCTGGCACATTGCAGTGTTCTTGGCCAGTGCTGCCCTTGTTTGAGACCGTGTGCAGGGTCTTTCAGCTGTATCTCCCATAAGCCCTAAAGCCCTGAGATAATTTCCAAGCAAGACCTTTCCTGGGACTTTCTCTTGTATGCTCACTGGAATCCTAACTTCTGTACCATTCAAAGTAAGAGTTACAGGTATTACTGGGAACATGAGAGGTGGGCCATGAGCCAACTTAGTGGGTAACAGAGTAGCTCTGGCAACTTCCTCTGGGTCTACCAAGGTAGAATCCACTACATTTCGACTACACCCACTATCCCTAAGAGCTGGAGTACCTACCCCATTGATCAGCACACTGTCATTAAAGTAGTGCTTGGTATTATCTGGAATCCTAGCATAAGCCTCTGAGACTTTAGGCTCCCAGGAACCCAGGGAAACTACCTCAGAATCTATCCCACTGGGGAAGGAATCTGAGGAGAAGATTCCCCTGTAATCTCTTCTTCCTCATGGGAGGAGAAAGCCAGATTAGCAGAGTGGACTCCCAAGGTGTAGACCTTACATCTGGGGTCCCCCTTCACATGGTCAGTTGCTCCACAAGCAAAACAAGATCCACTGGGTCTGTTTATATAGGGAGGCTTATTATAACCAGAGTTCTGTTTTGGAGGCTGACCTCCACTACCATGTGAATTCTTTTGTGACTTACCCCTATGTTTCTTTTTGTGGCCCTTCTGGGAGGAAGTTTTATCAGATTCCCCACCCTCCTTATCTTTGGACTTTTTCCCCTCCTCCTGCTTACCAGGGTGAGTCCTGTCCTTATGGGACACTCTATGTGACACCCACACATCTGCTGCTATGGCAAGTTTCTTAAGATCTAACTCCTTTGAATTTGCCAAATGCTGCTTAAGCTCAGGGGAACAAGATGCAAAAATATGTTCAAGCATGACAAGACATATCATACCTTCAAAAGTGGAGACCTTATAACCTTCAACCCAGCCAGTCAAGTTTTTCAAGGATTCAGTTACATAAGACACCCAAGTAACTCTCTGAATCTCAAACTCAAGCTAACTCCATTGAATCCTGCCACTGCATTGCATTGTCATCCCATACTATGATTATCTAATATAGGTGTACTACGTCTCAGCCTCTGCTGAAACTGCAGCCCGACCTGTACACCATACTCTTAGCTCAACCAGGTCATCCTACTCTGCTGAAACTGATTCCTGTCCTGTATCATACAGCAGCCTTCTAGCAATACCTAATACTAATTGCCACGACCAATAACGCCAGCCAACTGCCTACTGCTTACGACCACCCTGCCTAACATGAGTAAAAATATAAATACACCAATTCCTATGCTCACGATTGGTCTTATCATAATCATGGCCTCTGTTACCTACAGCACAAGTCCACCTACAGACAGAAACCTGAGACTCAGGTCAAGACTACCCTGCATCTATGAACCTAAAAGAAACCAAATAAGTAATACCACTGGACTCCTCTCCACCCACCACCACACGGCCAAACGAGCCCAGGTAGCTAAAATAGTCACCACTATCTCAATGCCGGACTACCCTCACATAGAGAAACAGTCAAACCAAAATAGACACATGTTAGGGAGAATTCTCTCTTTAGGCTGAATTTCCTAACCTAGTGAGTCCCCCAGCAGCTTTGCTGGATTTCTGGAGTTTGTTTTTTCCTGCTGCCAAGAGTGAGACTCTTTTTCTCCCACTCTTGGACATGGTTAATGGTATTCCTTTGATTGGTAATGTGTTTTATGGGCTATGGGGTCCTTTACTCCATAGGGTCTCATGTGTTTTTCCTATGTGTGTTACGCAGCACCCTCCGTGCAGTAGCACAGGGGTGTCACAGTGACACCCCACCATAGACTCCATACCCTGGGACTGACTACTGTCTCCCAGGGCATGTAAAGTCACCATTGGCTTTACTAGCCCCAAATTATTAACAGAAACCAGTACAAACCATCATATTGTGGACGTACTGGTCGGGGCAATTCGGTTGCCCCGGGGTCTGTTAGTCGAGGGGGCACGTCTCCGTCCCCCTTGATCGAGTTTTGGCTGGTAGCAGTGGAAACTACTTTTTATATTAGACCGCGAATATTTTCCTATGGGATTTTCCCATTGTTCGAGGCTACCAACTTTAATTATTTAATTCTCATAGCCTCGAACATACCGCCGGTTTACTTAATTAATATTAATTCTCCGGTTGGTATTTTTTGCCAAGACTCGATTCTAAAATGGTGTTTGTGTTCTCTTCTGTGACTCCAACCCAAGTCGAGCCCTTTGTTCCACTTTTTGGCGGGCTTCTCCACAGAAGCCTCCAAAAGTGGTGCCACTCTGTCTGGGTACCACAGGGGGTGTGGGAAGGGGTTTAGGCACCCTGGACCGAGTTACCTTGGTAACTCAGGTCGCACTCTTGTGTGATGGGCCCAAGTGGTGAGCCGGCCGGCTCACCACTTAGCATGTTTGAGTGACAGCTAGGCTGAGTGAATAGGGGTTCTCTGCATAAAAGCAGGGCTTTGGGGACTGGAATTTCAGAAGTCGCCACAGGACCTGAGAATCCGACGAGGGAGAAGCTGAGCCGACCTAACACGACGACACCACTGGTGAAGCCCGGCGGAACCGACTCACCACTTCCCGACGACAGAGAAGATCTCCCGGCTGGAGAGGCTTCTTCCCCTGACTGGTGGGCACAACCAGTTTACCTTTCTTTCTTCGCACCCCAGCCTGGTTTGTGGTCGAACTGCCCATGCCAAGCACCCCGGCAGCCGGATAGCCACTCACCACTGAACCGCGAATCACCGGACCGCTCCTTGTACCTGAGAAACTCCGCGGCTGGTTTCTTCCCTGGCAGTGCAACGGACTCCTGTCTTCCTCCACGACGAGATCCTCTCTTCCCCCGGATGAAACACAGACTTGCACCCGCTGCCAGGAACAACTGCCCCCGCTGGAGTGTTCTCACCACTTTAAGGTACCGTGTCCGCCAGGCCTCCCTTTCTAGAGATTGCAACAAGGTAATAGTAACTCCTTAACGTTCTGGACTGGGCTGGCCGCCTTGACCCTCTAACTGGTCCCTTTCTTGGTCCAACTCCTTTTTTGAACCGTTACGAGACGTTTGTGCACTGCAACCGTGTGACCTTGGACACATTTCGTTTTTGATCCTCTTAAAGCGGATCCAGCCTATTGACTCTGAATTCACGGTGTTACTTTGCCTTTCCCTCATGTGTGTTCGTGAAAAAGTGTTGGGATCTGTTTCAATGTATTCTCTGCTTTTCTCTCCCTTTTTAAAACGAATTATTAGAGTGCCATTACGTTAAGCGCTCACCGCTGTCTGAAAATAAGTGGGGCTTTACTTAAGACTTGTCTAATATTCTTTTAAGGGAGTGTATATCTTTTAGTGACCGTGTTTTCGAATTACTTATTTTTAGTGCTCTGTGTTTTTCTAGATGTGGTTTTAAATAAATAATTATATCTCTTTCACACCAAGCCCTGGTCAGTGTTTGCTTGTTCTACTGCGTTCTCTTGACCTATTGTGAATACTCTGTATACTGCCTAACTCTTCTTGAGGGAAGTCTGACTGCTCAGCCACAGCTACCAAGTGAATCTGTGTGGTACAGACTGCTACCAAGTGGGTTTACTGCCAAACACCTGTAGTCCTAAATCTTTTGCAGTGGTCCCAGAGGGAACTGCACAGGTTTCTGCCTAACAACACACAACCAAACCCTCTCACAAACGCAACCCCAAGAGCTCCTTAACGCTAACAGGGTCACTCATCAACGCCAGATCCATGGTCGCCCACGCCACTGAAATTGCAGACATCCTAAATAGCGATAGCTTGGACCTACTTGCCATAACAGAGACCTGGCTCCACAAGGCTGCAGGACCCACCCTGATGTTAGCCATACCCGATAATTACCAGATCCTTAGGGTAGATAGACCCAACACCAAGGGCGGCGCCTTAGTCATTATTTTCAAAACCACCCTGCCCATTAGGCTTGCCACCTCTCCCCAATGCTCCTTCTGCGAAACACTTGCAGCCAAACTGCTGTTATCTAATAACTGCACACTAACCATCCACTTGATTTACAGGCCCCCGGGACCACTAGGAACCTTTGAAGATGGCCTGACTAACTTTATAGCGAATAACTCTAAAAACCACTCCCAAACCTTGCTGATGGGCGATTTCAATATTGGCCTTAACGACCCAAATAATAAACCAGCCAATTTAATTGCAGCTCTACTCAATGACCACGGGCTTACCCAAAAAGTCCTCGCACCTTCCCACATCAAAGGTAGAACCCTTGACTGGGTTTCAGACCTCAACTGTAACGTTACCATTACTGACATTGTCCCACCATTATTTAATAAACTTTACCGCCACACTTGATCTTCTTAGCCCCAAAACTATCAACATGGCACCTCCGCTTAAGGATTTAAGAAAACAAAAAAGAAAGCTCCAAGCCATCTGGCGCAACTCACCTATCGAAAACAGCAAAGTTAAACTAGCCCAATTCTCCAAGTTCTATAAGAAAGAAATTATTAATACAAAAAAAATTCTATTTAACGACAGAATCACAAAAGCTAAATCTAATACCAAGGAACTCTTTTTCCATCCTCCGGGAAATGCAATCTCCCATACAACCAGTAGACACCACTCCCAAGGACAAGACATGGTGTTCCAACATTCAAAATGCCCTATTCAACAAAATCACCACCCTTTAAACACAAAATAACAAAAAAAAAGGTCTCTCCACCCCTCTCTGATCAAAAACCACCACTGCCTACCGAGCCAAATACTATCCCTCCCTTCAGTTTCAAAACTATCTCCACTATTGACACTGAAAAAGTCATTCTCTACTTGAAACCGTCCAATTGCAAAGGCGACATCTGCCCAGCGCAAATAATAAAGGACGCAGCCAGGGACTTAGCCCCTTTTATATCAAAGCTCTCTTAAATCAAACACAGTACCTACCAATTTGAAAGAATCCTGGGTCCTCCCCCTACTCAAAAAACAAACCCTTGATCCATCCATCCAACTAACTACCACCTGCTAGGTTCTCGACAATCTGGTTTCCGTCCCCTCCATGGTACCCAAAGAGCCCTGCTAGAACTCAATACTAAAATTGAGGAGCTGAAGGACAGCGGGAAAATGGCATTGCTACTTCTACTGGAGGACTTGTCTGCAGCCTTCGACCTGGTGGACCACGCAGTTCTATGCAACCACCTCAGGCTCACTGCCAATTTCACTGGGGAAGCCATAGCATGGGTCCAATCCTTTCTAGCTAATCGAACTATGAGAGTCTTCTCAACCTCAACCTCCGCTGATCCGATCCAAATAACATCTGGAGCCCCACAGGCATCCTGTGTCTTACCCACCATGTATAACATCTTCACCAAGCCACTGTTTGATAAGTTGGATAGACTGGGTGTCACCTACACAAATTTTGCAGATGACACCCAGATCCTCATACCCCTTTCCGGCAACTATGAAACAGACCTGGCTTTGGTGAACAAGATATACATCCTCATTCAGGCATGGATGGCGATCCACGGCCTCTGCCTGAATGACGATAAAACTGAGATACTGCTCCTCGGATCCGACACTAACCTAAATAAATGATCCCCAAACTATGCATCTTTTAACATTGATAACAATATCATTACAGTTATGCCTGTAGTAAAAACACTAGGTTTCTATCTAGATTCCTCCCTCACCCTTAAAAAGCAAGCTAGCTCCCTCGCCTCCACAACAGCTTACACTTGCAAGCTAATCCGGGCTGCCAGACCATTCCTCTCCAGGGCCAGTTGTATCACCTTGGCCAATGCTCTAATCATGTCCAGATTAGATTACTGCAACTCCCTGTACTCTGGAGCCAACAAATATGTCACTGACAAACTACAACGACTGCAAAACAACGCCCTAAGAACAGCACTGAATGTCCCAAACAGAGACCACATCATGAAATTCAGGAAAGAGACCCATTGGCTAAAAATAAAAGACAGAGGGGGTCATTACGACCCGGGCGCAAAGGGATACCGGGCACCGGTAATGACAATGGTGCCGGTAATCCCTTTGCGCCCTATTCCGAGGTCCATTTGCGGGTCCTTCCTTAACACCTGGTTTTAACAGGCGTTAAGGCCGGGACCCGCAAAGGGACTTCAGAGCTAATAAAGGTACCGTAAATTTTAAAAAGTTATTAGCACCCTCCCCATTCCTATTGAGCCCTGTGGGGGCTCAAATGGGAATGAGGATTGCCATTTTCAATGGGGACTTACCGGTCCCGCAAAGGTCGGACTAGACTGTTAAGTCCCCATTGAACCAGGGCGGACACGGTACCGGTAATGGTGCTAGTCATGGCGCTAATAGCGCCATGACTAGCACCAACCTCGGAATGAGTCCCAGAATCTTCCTAAAAACCATCTCCATCACATCCAAATGCCTAAACAACCTAGCTCCCTCAATCTCGAGGAGAACTACGACCTGGCCCACCAGAACTGCCAACTCATTCATGCTTGAAACCCCTTGATTCAAGCTGACTACGGCCAGAGGAACCAGTTTCCCAGTCAACGCGGTGCAATCCTGGAACTCCCTCCCTATCGACCTCAGACGCCCACTACCGTACGTCAGATTTAGACACAATGCTATCAAGTGGCTCCGCACCAATGACCTATAATCTCCTCGTCCCGTCTTTGACACCCCACTATCACCCTATACTTAGACTATGTTCAGAGCTGATCCCCGATTTGCACCTGATCAGCCAGATCCTGTATTAGATACTGTATCCATATGTATGTACACTGTATGTACACTCTGTAAGGCCCAGTCTGGTCCTGATTTGCACCTTGATCAGCTATATCTTGTATCATATTTTGTATTATAACCCTGTATCATATCGCACTGTATTATATTGTATCGTTCCCACATGTATGTACCTACCTGTAACTAAGCTTCAAGAATTCCTGTACTGTTGCGCCCGTCTACCTAAGGGTTTGGTGCGCATTAACAAATAAATAAATAAACAAACAAGTATTGGGCAGGAGTCTTTTCAAACTTTAAGATGAGAGTTTCCTTCAACATTGCAAAATCTGCTCTCTCAGCTTTTGATATTTCCATAATGGCACTGCAGCCAGAATGGGGCAGTCTAAGTAACCAGGCAATTTTATCAGCATTGTCAACCTGTTGAACTTCACATGCATACTCAAAAGTATTCAGCCAGTCCATAATGTCATTCTTTTCATCATACACACTGAGCAGATCTTTAGGAACCGAGGATGAGAGGATGACCCAGACCCATGTCCAGGACCCTTAGATCCATTGGAAACTTGGAGCTTGGCCAGTTCTAACTGGTGATCCCTGTCCTTCTGATTTTCTGCCTGCTCTATCTTCAGCTTGGCCATGTTAAATTCAAGCTCCTTCTGCCTAGACAGCAGTTCTTGCTTCTTCAATTCAAGCATGGCCTTAGCATCAGCACCGGCAGAGGGAACATTGGACATCACATCATCTAAATCCTCATGGGTCCCATTGATAAGTGCTGTGACAGGCTTGTCAGTTCTGCCAGTGAGATCAGCCCCACCAACTTCTGCACTTTCCTCAGGAGCTATGGCACTGAGTTGTGACTCTTGCCATTCCGTGATTCTTTGATTCATTTCCTTTTTTGTGCCTTGAGCAGGTAAACCCCTCTCAGCACACATCTTTCTTAATGTTTCAGATTTAGAAGCATTTAAAGTTAACAAGGTACTTGTTTCCATACTGTTAGATAGGTCTATGGCCTTTTTCAGTTATGTTACAACAATTCACTATGTGTCCTGGGTAGAAATAACTTGAAATGCCTTCACTAGTGGGCAACACTGGATACCTTCAGTCCTATCCCACCTCTGTACACCAATTTGTTAAGATGGATTTCAGAACTCTGACCTAGTGGGCAGAGGTTCAGAAGGCCAGCCTAGTTTCTTGGAACAGGGTGACCTCTGTACAAGCCAGACCAATCAAGGTAGCTATGGCAGGTGGTCAAGACTAAGGGGGTCATTACGACCCTGGCAGAAGGGGGTTAACGGGGCCGGTAGAGCTGCCAGCCCCGTTAACCCCCTATCGCCTCAGTATGAGGTCTCCTCACGGGACCCGCTAAGGACGCCTGGTTTTACCATGCATCCCTAGCGGGCGCCTCGAGCATACCAGTATGCTAACAACAGGCCCGTCATTAACGGGCTCATTGTTAGCATGCTCCCCATTCCCATTGAGCACTTTCGGGGCTCGAATGGGATTGGGGATGGGTTCCTGGAATGGGGAAATACCAGGCCCTCCAAGGTCGGAATGGCTCTGTATTTCCCCATTCCAGGAACGCGGACCCGGTACCCGGAATGGGGGTAGCCATGCCGCAAATAGCAGCATGGCTACCTCCAAGGTCGTAATGACCCCCTAAGTCTCAGGAGGGGTGAGGGTGACTGAAAGACCTCAATGAGCACACAAAGCAAGGACACTTACAAATTACTCCCAGACAGGTGTTATATCAAAAATATAGACACATTTATCACAAGGCCTTTGTAACTCAGACCATAGCAAAGAATCACAACAATACTAAGTAAATCAACACAACGCAATCAATACAAGATATATACAGGACCATTGATGTCTAAAGGGTTAAATGCAAGAAATATGTCGACAACCTAGATGGGAAGGAAACAGGCAGTGCAGGTAGTCTTTAGGCCCCTTCGACATCAGCAACACACCTAACTAAGAGGCAGTCCAAGCCCTAAGGCCTACGGCATGTGGCGCGTTACAAAAATTAAAATAAATAAATAAGAGAGGAGCCTTGTGCTCAATAGTACATGCAATGCAAGCGCACACCGTTGTTCCAATGGGCAAAATGGGATCTCTTCAGGGGTCTCTAGCAGGAAGGTGGATGAGGCGATGAAGAATAAGTTCCCACTATTCAGGGAGGACCTCCACTTGATGGCGGTAGCAGTTCCAGAGTGCAGGGTGGAGTCGCTAGTTTGCACTAGCAGTGGAAAGGAGAGAGATCCTCAGGGGCCACTCGTTTGTAAAAAGGGGTCCTGGCGCTAGGGGTCACCGGTTAGTGTTGGAAGTACTCATCGGTCCCAGGCGCTCTCGGACCCAAACTTCACCAGTTCACTCCACTTCGCTTGCAGGTTCGAATGCGACAAAAATGACATCTCTGCAACTTTCAGTCCCTGGGATACAGTGGGGATTCCCGAATGGGACAGTGGCAATTTCTCCGCTCTGGGTGGATGGATCGACCTGGTTTCACTGCAGCAGGCTTCAGGGGCAAGAGCGTCACAAATGCAGCGTACTTGCAAAGGTTGTTGCCGGGAATAGTTGGTCCCACTATTCCAATTGGTCGAAGCATCTTCACAGACCTTCTAGGACGACCAGATGCAGAGGGGCCCCATGGGACAACAGCAGGCTCAGGGTGCCAAACCTTCCAGCGGGTCACCAGCGGCTCCTTGACTCAGCTTCGTAGTTTGAGGATACTTGGATCCTATCCTTCGTTCAGTGAGAACTCGAGAGATCGACATGGTATGGGTGTTTTCAGCCTCCTCTTATCCAAAGTTCCCTTTGTGGCAAAACGCAGAGGACCCAATGGGAGATCTGCTCACAAACACACACTCCATACGTGGACCAATCATGGACCACGGTGGTCCCAGTCATTCATGGCACTCCAGACTCTTTGGCACCCAGGATGTATATTGGGGACAGACACCTCAGCCCGCTTTGGCATAAAGCGCTATATAAACAAAAATAAATGCAAATACACATCCTGGAGGCACACACACATGGCATGCAGGAGCCTGCGAAAGCTTGGTGTTTCGCGGGAAACTGCATGTCCAAATAAGGACTGTCCCATGTCGATTCGACCTGCGGAAGGGGAAGGGGCAAGATGGCCAAAGGACAGGACAAAGAACTTAGTGGCATGGCCATTTTGGAGCCAGGCAACCTATTTGTGCCAAACGCAGTTAACGCGGTTAACATGGCAGAAAAGGGTTCAAAATAATGCGAAAAGATAGCTGCCACAACCCTGTCCAAGACACATGTCACAAAAAGTCCATCTGGAGTATCTAGGGCCTTTGGAAAATGACTACAGACCCAAGTACACTGTACTGGAAGGTACATTGTGTACTTGTTACATGTTGCAGAAAAGTTGCAACATGGGAAAAGGACCAAGGGAAACAAAGTCTCCCAGTACTGACTGTCTTAAGGGCATGTCCATTTCCCCATAAAAAGTGAGCAAAAGCCCAGTGGACTACAGCTGAAGGCATGTCAGTTTCCCCATAAAAAGTGAGCGAAAGCCCAGTGGACTGCAGCTGAAGGCTGTGCTTCTCTGGCAAAGTCAGTCATGGTGTCTAAACAGCAGCAAAATGTTTGGGGGTGTACATATGGGGGGAAAATTACATACAATTATGACATTTTTCCTAACACCCAGTAGTTGGGGTCTCTCAATCCTGCCATAACATCTAGGCTGTGTTTCCAAGCCAACCCTGACTTGCACACCAACCGGATGTATGTGCCTTTTGGGAGAGACAAAAAGTACCCTGTGGGAATTAATTGGCGTTCTCCTACCTCAATGGTAACCTCACTACTAATGTAAAGGTAATGAAACAATAGATGAAGAAGTGGTAACAGTTGGCCTGGAGGCTCTAGCACTCAACTTGCTAAATTTAAGGGGTCCCCAATTTATATCAGTTGGGCAGGATCCCACGTCTGACATCATATGTGGTGTGATGGAGTGAGGATGCTGACGAGGCGTTATCATTTTGACTATAGAGTTGTATTCAAATAAGCAAAGAACCTGTTTCTCTCTATGCCTAGAGTGGCTTATCCTACCTCACCACAGAACAACCCAGATACTCGTCAGGATGTAAGTCAATCAAAATTCCTTCCTCTGTCCAAACCAACTACTCTATCCCTCCACTAAGAAATAAACCTAAAAGGATTCAATGAACTTCTTATCAAAGTCTCTAGGAGAATGATTCCCTTCCCCTAGTGAAACAATCCAGTCTCAGGCTGACTCAACAGCAGTCTCTTGCAATAGGGTCTGATTTACAAAAAACACTTAACCCAGGATGACTCACTTCTCCTGGCCCATCTGGAAGAGTTCTGGGTAGTCCTCTAAAGTCTCTTTATTTTCTCCCACTGATTTGTAAACAACAGAGTTAGGGCTTTATCCACTCTCCTTCTTATTGCTGGTACTTTATCAGGACATTTAATGCTTTGAATATTAGGGATATTGTTCCCTGACAGTTCTTTGTCCTTTTGGTATCTTTCACATGTGTTGGTTTTCCCACTGTGATGAGGGAGTTCACTCCTGAGGCACTCTTAAGATACATGGGTTTTTGTATCACCACTGTGATGAGGAATATTACTCCAGAGAAATGCTTGTCTATTGGTTCCCTGGATGTCACTACTGTGACGAGGGAGTTTGCTCCTGAGCAATACTTGACTCTTGGTTCTGTGTTTCACTACTATGACGAAGGAGTACACTCCCAAAGAATACTTGACTCTTGGTTCTCTGGGAATCAGTACTGTGGTGAGGGAGTTGACTCCAGAGGAATACTGGACTCTTTGGCTCCCTAGACCCCACCTCGGTTTCCCACAACTCAGTTCCCTTTATCTTCACACAACTCAGTTCCCTTTATCTTTGGGGAGTGCTACCGGTTCTTCCTGGGGTCTCTGGTCGCTGTTGGGTCTTCACACGTTCAGCGCATATCCCTGTGTTCCTCCTCTTAGGTCTATTCAACTTCACAGAGTCGTTGCTGCATCAGTCTTAGCATGTTTTATGGACCACACAGTCCACCTCTGGATTCTTCCTTCTTCTACAATGAGACGAGTTTACCCCAGCTTGCGTAGTTCCTTTCTTTTTCTCCTTCTGAGACTGACTGCCTCTCGATGCTTCAGTCAGCTTGGGTTTAAAATTCCCAGGCCCTGCCGAACAGACGCCAGCTTCCCTTGCTGCTCTTCTGCTCTTGAGTACTTTTAGTCCTTCCTCATTGTTTATATTGCTGGGACCACACCAGGCAAGCGCCAGTGTCTGTCGTCAATGCCTCTGAAGTTATCTGCATGCCTCCTAGTGGCCATCTCGTACATTGTTCTTGAGTAATCCCTTCCACTGCGGTTCTGTTTGTTTCTTTGGTTCTTCTTCATCTCAGTCTTATCTGATCCTACAGCTGAGCTAGTAGAGACTTCTCAATAACACAAAGTAGTAGTTTCAGGTTGGAAGGTAGAAGGAGTTAATAAGGCCATGTCATCTGCGGACAAGGGTTTAGGGAGGTCTTTCACAAGATTTAGAGTCCCTATCCCCATGAGGAGAGTCTCTCCCTATGAGGTCCTTCTGCTTTTTACCACCCAAGCAGGGACTATTGGGTAGCAGCCTCACCTCCCTAGCCTCATAAGGAAGGGCGCCCCTCTGGGGAGAAGTGACGAGATCCCGTGAATTGCCACAGTACGTGTTAAGAAAAATGTTCCTTAGGCGCAATTTTCCCTCCATTTATGGACCCCCCAAACATTTTGCTTTTGTTTGGCTAACCTAACCTGACTTTTTCCATTGGAGCACAGCCTTCAGCAGCACTCCTCTAGGCTTTTGCTCATCTGTTATGGGGAAACACATCATTCAGACTGTCAGTACTGGGAAACTATGTTTCCCTTAGTATTTGACTATGTTGCCATTTCTTGGTAACTTTTTATCTATGTGCCAAGTACCTTACAGTACCGCGCATAGGGGTCCTTTTGTTTTATGGCCCCAGACAACCTCTAAGGTTGTTTTGCTGATTGTACAAGTGTGCCTAGGACAAACTGGTAGCAGCATTTTAATTTTATAGTATGTTTACTTCTTTTTAAGAAACAATATTACGTTTACCACATTTGGCTCAAGACTGTGGCCAGTGCCAAAAATGGCCATGCCACAAAGTCTTTTGTTCTGTCCTTTGGCCATCTTGTCTCTTTGCCTTCCACCAGGTCGAGAAGACTTGGGAATTCCTTGTTTGGGCACTCAGCCTCCAGCGAAAACCGAAAATTTCCCAGGCTCTTGCCTGTCAAGTGTGCTAAAGCCCAGGAAGTGGATTTGGACTGTCTGGTCCCAATCCACACTACTGGTGCCAGTATGTCTGGCATGCCTGAATGTCTGGTACCACCATGGACCATGATTGGTCCGCATCTGGTGTGCATGCAAGAGAGCAGATCTTCAATGGGGTTTCCCAGATTTGAGCGCAAAACGTTTCTTGGATAAAAGAAGGGACTCTGCATCCATTCCAGGTCGATCACCTGAAGTTCACTCCGAACTACAGAAGGAGCCAAGTATCCTGAAACGCTAAAGCAGACCTGTGGAACTGTCAGAGACATGCTGGAAGGTTTGTCACCCTGAGCTTGCTGTTGTCCCGTTGGACCCCTGGTTTTGCATCGATCGCTGTAGGCCTCCAAGAGCGTTTCAACCCTTTGGAGTAGTGGGAACAACTACTCTCAACACCTCCTGATTACCCTCGCAAAGAGCCTCATCAGAAGTGTTTCTGGGCCATCCAGCGAACTGACCAGCAGGTAACCCAGGGTATCGCCTAGGAGCACCGCCGTCCCGAGTTGACACTTGAGACTTAAGGAATTGCCAGCGTGTGGTCCTAGGCCCACTCCTGCCACATTTCGTAGTCCTAGTTCCTCTGGGTCACGATTTAAGAGAGTGTGCCACGCCATGAGCATTTGCGGTTCCTGTGTTGTCCTGCTGTGGTGACGGTCACTCTAGGACCCTTGCCTGCCTGCACCCCTATGCCCTGAGACATGCTGCACTGGAACTGTCCTCTTTTTTTCTTCATCGAGAGCTGACAATAGGCTATTGTTCCACCATGGACGATCGTCCCGTCCCGCAGCTGCTGAGAGCCGAAGCGATATGAAACTGCAAGGGTTGAACCTACAAGCGACCCGGCGTAGACTGGCTATATTTGGCCTGGACTGTGTCGAGGGTCAGTGAGTACTTGAATCACTTACCGGTGGCCCCCTGGCAAAGCCATTGTTCTTTACACACGAGAATCCCTAAAAAGATACTCACCCTAGCTGGGCTAGCCTGCGCTCCCTAGCTATTCCCGAAACTCGAAAGTCGCTCTGCCTGCAAGGGTAGACCCTCCACGAATAGTAGGGCACTGTTCTTCATCACCTCAAGCCCCTTCCTGAACTGCTACAGCTCCTTGAAGAGGCCCCGCTTTCTCTCATTACTCATGACCACGCGTTTTCAGTGCAATACTGTATTTTTGAGCACAAGGCTCCCCACTTTGTAGGGCTGGACTGCTTAAGTTAGAGATTGATTCTGAAGAACTGCCTAGTGCTGTTAACCTATCCTTCTGTTACAGGTTGTGGCTGTGTTTTCCCCTTTACCGCATTAGGCAAAACATAATTGTATATATGTTAAATAGTGAAAGGTGTGTGTTGGTAACTGTTTGATATTACTGTGGTTTATTTGTGTTTAATTATTAAGGCCTATCATAAATGTATATTTATTTTTTATATACACTTGTCGAAGCGTATTCTGTTGAGTTTTACTGTGTCTGCTCATTGTGTGCTCACTCTCACTCTTCCTGAGACTTAGGGCCTCATCACGAGTTGGGCAGTATCCCAGTCAAAAGCAGCGGCCAAGTCACACAGTGCCTCTATCAGACAGCCCCAACCTTCACACCCGACTGCACAGACTTAGAGGGGTAGGCCCTTTTGCAATCAGACCAGCACTGAAGGCCTTCCTATCCTCTGTATAGGGACAGATTGTCCTGATAATGACGGACAACACAGTGGCCATGTACTACCTCCACAAGAGAGGTGGTGTAGGGTCACTACCACTGTGCAGAGAGGCAATTCAGCTCTGGTTTTGGGCTCTACAAAAAGGAATCTCTCTTTTGGCAGTTCACCTAGAAGGTGAGAACACTGCAGCAGAAGCTCTGAGCAGGCAGAGAACAGTCTCCCACGAGTGGAAACTAGCTCAGAAAGTCCTTCAGGATTTCTTCACTCTTTGGGGAACCCCTCAAGAGGATCTGTTTGCGTCCAGTATCAACAGGAAGTGCGACCTGTTCTGCTCCAGGGAATTTCCTCCGAGAGGAGCACTAGGGATGCATTGGTAATGGGCTGGGAGTTTCCAGTCCTGTACACACTTCCTCTGGTCTTGCTATCCCTCATGTGATCAGGAGGTTTAGAAAGTTTGGGATCCTAATAGCACCGGATTGGGCCAGGGGGACATGGTACCCAGACCTTCTAGACATGCCCATCTGCCCTCCAATTTGTCTTCCATGAAGAGAGGACCTTCTCTCGCAAGATGAGGTTTGATTTCCATCCAGAGATCAAAACTCTCAACCTTCACGCCTGGTTTCTGAAAGGTTGAGATGTAAGTATTAGGACCTCCTGGAAGACATAATAGAGAATTTGCTGGTGCAGAGAGAAGAATGTGGGTCCTTTCCAATGTGACACTCCTATGATTTTATCATTCCAACTGTATCAGGCTAATCTGGGGCTCCAGGTTGGTACTGTCAAGGGATACTTTTCAGCACTATTTGTAAGCGCACATCTGAGCAAACGATCTTATTTTAAGATGGTAATTCAATTCTTAAAATGGCTCACTAAAGTGTTCCCGCCAGTCCCCTTTGTAGTCCCTGTTTGGGATTTGAATCTACTATTAAAGTTCCTCATGCGTTCATGTGTACTCTGTTTGAGCCACTTCACTCTTGTCCATTGAGACTACTTACATTGAAAATTCTCTTTTTAACGGCTATGACTTCGGCATGCAGAGTGAGCTAATTACAGGCCTTGTCACATAAGCCACAGTTTACAACTTTTTACAAGGACAAAGTTGTGTTACAAGTCTGGCCTACTTTTCTTACTTCCTCCTCCAGTATCATACTGCTTTGGGAGGCTATCATAAAATGAGAAATACGTGGGAGGACACAATCTATTTGAAGAACAAGTGACTCCTGGTAACGTTCTTTCGACTGGATGTTCCTCCCACATATTTCTCATCGCCCCTCCCATCCTACCCCTCAGTAGAATTTCCGTGCATTACAGCTTTCGTTCCTTGAGCGCCTGGTCTCTGTGACCTCACAAACGCTGGGTATTCCATGGGGAAAAAGGCGAAAAAACGGAACTGAACTAACGGGCACAGTGCGTGCTATTTATACTATCAATGACGTCAGCCTTGAGTGGGGACGGAGACACTCCAGATGACAACGCACACAATACATTTTCTGAAGCAGCTGGCGCTGGGTGGAGCTATCATAAGATGAGGAATAAGTGGGAGGTTAATTGAGTCGAAAGAACATTACCAGGGGTAGCTTGTTAATCTCATCTGGGCAGCTTGCGATTTAACCAGGTTCCTTGCTATACCACTGCTCCACTACAACCTATTCACCTGCAACCTCACCAATTCTGCTGTTTGTTTCCTCTGAAGAAACATTAGACATTTATAAAGGCAATGGCCCTCATTACGACCCTGGCGGAAATCAACCGACCGGACCGCCATAGCGTAAATAGCGTTTCCGCCATTGCACGACGGAGCAAAGTGCGGATCATTCCGACCCATCGGGCACGAGCACCACGCCATGGCGGAAGTGCAAAGTCCGCGATGGCGGAAATGACCCCAAAACGGCCCACACCGCCGCCGTACGGCGCCCTAGGTGCAATTCCGCCACCCCTCTTAGCGGTCACCGCAATGAGCGGCAATCGGAAAGTACGGTGACCGTAAATATACGGAAACGGAAGTAAAAACATGGTCCCGGAACGGGAAACATCACGCCGTACACCTATAAAAACACTATTTCCACACAACCATTAAAAATACTACCCTGAGACACATCCCAACCCGAAATCCACCCTAGTGAAACCAAGAAAAATGGGAAAAGTAGCAAAGAAAGCGTGCGACCGCAAGCGGCAGGTCCACTTCTCCCGTGAGGAACTCACCGTGCTCACAGAGACCCTCCAGGAGAATGCCGCCGTCGTCTTCTCCACGCAAATGACCAGGACGGCACTTGCGAACAAGAAGGCCATATGGGCCCTGGTGGCACAGCGGGTAAGTGCGGTGGGGACCGCACCCCGCAACCCACAGCAATGCAGAAAGCGATGGGACGACCTGCGGATCTGCGTCCGTAGCATACTTTCTGCCAACCGCAACATTGCCACAGCTACCGGGGGAGGATCGGAATCACCCATCAAGCTGACCCCCTGGGAAGAAATCTGTGCCTCCACCATTGGAATGGAGAGTATCGAGGGAGTCGGAGGGATGGAGAAAGGAGTGCAGACATCCGAAGAATCAGGTAGGTGTCCCAAATAAAACAATGCTAAAACCACAATGTCCAATCATGTGAAGTACCACGTGTCCACATAGTGCAACAGTAACACATGTCCAGGAGAACGGCCACATACATAGGCCCGATAGCACACTTTAAAACTCACATTAAATACATAAATAATTAAAAATCCTAAAAACACCCTCTACACGTGCAGCCGGCACACCCTAACTGCAGGCTGCAAAACAACTGCACCCTCACTCCACACAAAAAAGAAACCACCTCCAAGGCCCCAACCCAAATCACCCTCAGGTACCATCCCAATGCATGTGATACATTGCCATTCCAATTCCCACACACCCATCAATAACGCTCGCCCTCTTCTACTCCACCACAGGGTCCGATTCAAACGACGAGCTCCAGGACACCCCTACCAGCACACCTGCAAAGAGGGCCAAGACCAACGGCCAAAGACCCTCCACCTCAGCTGCACGCATCAAGACACGGCAGCAGGACAAATCAAGTGGCAGCACACAGGAGGGAACTCCAACAGGCACCCCAGCACCCAGCATGCCCACAACAGCACCACCACAGGTCCCCCCAATGGATGCCACAGAAGGCACTGCTCCTGGTGGCAGCAGCACCATAGGTGACACTGCATTAATGGCAGCATGCTCCGACACAGAAAACGGGGATGCCGAAGTCAGATCCATCCATGACCTGTCTCAATCCCCCTGTCTGTTCCATCCCATACACCATGAGGATACCACGCAGGGGCACCCACAAGACGACGACTGGCCATCCCCCACAAGCCCTGTGGCAAGGCAACATGAGGTGACCAGCCACTCTGTGACACCACCGCAAATGGCCATGGCCCAGCAGAGGCAACAGTCCCTCGACCAGGTAATCGTGCAACAGCAGCAACTGGCCACGCTCCTCAAGGACCATGCCGATGAATGTGGGGGCACTAAGGCAGACATAGAAACATCAACTGAGACGGGCAGAAATGGAGAGAAGTACAGAGACACTAAGGGCACAAATGGAGAGTAGCACCGAGAGCCTGAGAGTAGAAATGGAGAGAAGCACCGAGAGCCTGAGAGTACAAATGGAGAGAAGCACCGAGAGCCTGAGGGGGGAACTGCATGCGACGTCCAAAGACGTATGTGCCGAACTTGCCGCTGTGCGCCGTGTGCTCACTGAGCTCTCACAAACCCTTAGGGACATGCATGGACGTGAGCAGGCAGAGACATCATCCGTTGCAAGTTCCGTCCAGGGCAGCCCCCAACGTAGATCAGGGAGGAACCTGCGCTCCACAGCCAGGGGTGCCCCTGATACCTGGAGAGGGGGCTTGCAATAGCGACTGCCCACTGACAATGAGCATCTATGGACACTGGTGTTCGGGGGGGAGGTAGGAGGGTGGAGGGGGTGTGTTGGGCTCACTTGGGTGGCGGGTCGATGGGGTGTGTAACATGATTTCACATATGCCATAAACAATGCACGATTATCCAATGAGATGTGTGGACATTGATCTTTGTGTACGAGGCCATTATAGGCGTACAGTCCATATTGTGCATGTACCAGACACACACAGTGCCACAAGTCCCGTGTCCATGTATCAGCCACCAGGCGTGAGTGCTAGAAGCATGCATCTATGATATGCTGACGAATGTCACGGCCCACATGTGCCTCGGGGACTCCTTGAGGTGCTGCCACATCCCCACCCTCATCATGACCATCTTCAGGTGCTTGCAGTTCTGCGTCAGGGGGCATGGGCACATTTCTACGTACGCACATGTTGTGGAGCATGACACATGCCATGACCATCTTTGCAACCTTCTCATGGCGGTACAGGAGTGCCCCGCCAGACCTGCTGAGGCAGCGGAAACGACCCTTCAGTAGGCCGAATGCCTGTTCTATGACTACACGGGTACGTGAGTGGGCATGGTTGTAGTCCTCCTCATGCTGGTCCCGTGGGTTCCGGAGTGGTGTAAGGAGCCATCTCTTCAGTGGATACCCGGCATCACCTGTATGTGGACAATAAAGGATGTTTGAGGAATGCCATTGCTACGTACGCACCCCCCCCTTCCTGCTAGGTCATTGCCGTATCACATACCCCACATTATCATGCTTGAAATGAGACTCACCGAGTAGCCAGGATCTGTTCCCTGCGTGTCGCTCCATGTAGCGTGGTATTGTAGAGTTCCTCAAGACCATAGAATCATGGGTTGATCCTGGGAATCGGGCACAACAATGTGTAATGATCCTGTTGGAGTCACACACCATTTGTACATTCAGAGAATGAAATTGTTTTCGGTTGCGGTACTGGGCATCCATGGCATGTGGGACGACCAATTCCACATGGGTGCAGTCGATGGCACCAATGCAACCCGGTATGCCGGCAAGTGCATGGAATCCCACTTTTGTGTTTGTAATTTCCTGCTCCGAGCGTGGTAGAGATATGTAGTCGTCTGCGTGCTGCAGGAGGGCATCGAGCACTTGCAATAGTGTCCGTGAGAACAGTGGCTGTGAAATGCCATGCAACTGTCCGACTGTGTGCTGGTAGGTGCCTGTGGCCAGGAAGTGTAGTACAGACACCACCTTCTGTAGGGGTGGGATGGCGGTTGGGCTGTCTATCATGCTGGCAAGGTCAGCCTGTGTCATGTTCACAATGGCGGTTATGGTGTCCCGGTCCAAACGGTAGAGGGTGTGGATCTGCTCATCAGTGAGGTCGAACGGATGTGCTCGGAGGCGTGGGATTGCGGGCTGCCTGCGTGGTGGTAGTGGCTGTGCTGGCGGCCCTTGCTGGCCCTGCCTTGCCCTCCTCCTCCTCCTCCTCCTCCTGCGTCTCCTACGTGCGGCCGGTTGTAGTCGGTATTCGTCTTCTTCTTGAAGTTGGAGTACTTGCAGTGCTATCAGGTCCCCCAGGGCCAACATGGCTAGTCCTGCCGGTAGCATTTCGGAGTGGGTGTGGTTGTGGGAGGGGGTTGGGTGTGCAATTTATGTGTTTCCAGGCTGTATAGCCTCCACCTGTGGTGATTCATTCCACCTGTGCAAGCTGCTCTCCCCTTTGGGCGAGCACGTCCCGCACACAACGCTGCAATTCGACGAATGGCATCTTGCCATTACAATCATGTATTTGTACCCGATGGCAGTGTAACATTGGTTGATATGTTCATTCTGCTTAGGTCCCATTGTTTCACATACTATCTTTGCAGTCGCAAACAGACTTGTGAAGGGTCAGTGGAACGTAGTACTCGAGTAACGGTGGACCCTCATGCAACACTGCACCGAGGTTCACCGACGGGCGGGGTGTCCCATTTGTGAGTGAAGGCAGTTGCCATTTTCACACACAGCCGCACTAGATGGATGAATTTGTGATTTCAAGCGGCCACAGATGCCTTTTCGACGTGATGTTGCAAATGAGGAATTCGAAGGACGGCGCTTTCGGTTTTCAGCTAGCGGCGAGGAGATGCCCACAGGTCTGACTGCAAATATAACGTTCTATTGTTCAATGTCCTTGGGACAGGGGCCATGGCGAGGATGCAATGATTGATATGAATAGTATGGGATGCGCAATAGCGAAGTGGGCCATAAGGCCGGACGTTCCCAATTACATGTTGCTTCACAACACTGGAATTACGGGCTGGGGCACAGTGGATTTTGCAGGCTGCATTACGCACAGACTCAATGGAAGTTTCACATGTCATGTGAGTATGGAAGCAGGCGTTTGTGATGGTGTTTTCACCTCGATATAGATAGTTATGATTCGCTAGTGGTTTTTGGTTGGTGATGATCCTTTGGAGTGGGCTAGCATGCATATGGCTGTGGATTTGGTGTGATCAGTGAAGTGAGTAATTCAAATGTAGTTCTGATGGCCATACTATTCTTTTTCATTTTGTTTGGGTGACAGGTATCTCCTCCCCTTTTGCCACTGCCATCTGTATGCCACTCCTGCAGATGGATTTTACTCCCGACACCTGCTGCTTCGTGTTAATCAGTGGAGCAGCATTACGATCTTATGGGACGATCGCCAATGGGCCACATGCCCTTACGCAGTACTGGTGGCTAGGAGCAACATTTCGGCCTTTCAGCTGGACTAGTGCCTCCCTATTGGGACGGTCCTGCGGGTCGAGGCGCTTCCATGTTGCCTTTTCGTACGAGAATGTAGCCCCTGTGTGCCATGAGGGTACAGGGCGTCACACGAGAAGTAGCTGGTCATTTCTTGCGGATGCAGCCCACAATGGTGAAATGTATTTTGGAGTTCATGGCCTGATGGCTGTATGGGCTTGGTGAATTTGTTGTGCATTAAATTCCTATTCTAATATGAACCGTGTAGCGTTCTTCTTTGCAGGTGATGTGTCATATTCCTATTTGGGGAGCGATGTATTGTGAGAAGATCTGCATTGGGTTCCAGCTTCGGAGTATAGTTGCTTGGTACTGTGCTGGGCGCGTTTGCCTACGAAGCCCGCAGTGAGGTCAGGGATGAGGCCTGCCAATGTGACTGTTTTGATGATGTGATGCTCAGGGGCGGGGGAATGGCTTTTGTGTAACAGATGCCGGTCAGCCAGTTGGATTGGTGGTATGATGTGATTATCAGAATATGGCTGGTCACAGGTGCCTGTGTTTGCGTGCGTTTCTTGGAGGGAGACTGAGGTCATGTCCATTTGTGTGGCTTCTGTATTCGTGCCATCTGTGCCCTGCAGCTCCCATTGGCCCCTCTTGAGATTCATTTGTTCGTTGGCAGGCATGGATGACTTGTACATTTCACTGGTTGCATTGTGTGACTTCATTGCACCTACGGGGAGTTGTGCAATGTGGCCAGGGAGCGGTGTACAGGCACTCAGTAGGGCCGTTTACGGTTGGTTCACGATGCCGTACTTCTCGCCATGGCGGAATGGTACTTTCCGCCGTGCTTGATGGCGTTAGGTGCATGTCCGCTGGGGTCAGAATTCGCGTACCGTTGCGCCATGGTGGTAATTGCGGTTTGGCATGGCGCGCGCGTACTTGGTGCAGTTAGCGTTGGCGTTCACTGCGGTGTCGCTAATGGCATCGTACTTTGCGGTGACGGGTCATAATCGCACCGAGCGCTATTCGATGGCGGTGTTGCATTTCTGCCATCGTTTTTCGATTTCCGCCAGGGTCGTAATGAGGGCCAATGAGTTGGCTTTTGAAGAGGGACAGAAATATATCCACTGCAACATAATCTACTTAATTGTTTAGCCTAATGGCTTGGAAGCTCTTAACTTGGATCCTTTTAACAACCTGCCATTTCAGGATAATTTGCCAAAGAAATGGATACAGTTTTCTATTGTACAGCTATTGTATACAGCTCTCTCCCTTTCCAAACTTTATGGAATATGCCTTCACCACAAGGCAGGTTTGCAAGCATTTCTAAAAGATGTTCTGTCCCTTTAAGCCTTTTAGAATGGGACTTACTTCCCCATGTCCCTTGTGCGCAGGTGTTATACTTGAACTAAAATGGCGCTGGTAAGCCCTGTGGCTGAAGGGCTGTGTGGACCTGCTGTTTAGCTGTGGCGGCTAGACTGTCTTTCTGCCTCTTTGAACTTTGAACTCCCTGGATTACTGTGGACTACTGTGGCGAGCGAGCGAAGCGAAAAGTGAGCGGTGAAAAGGACGCCATGGCCTTAAGTGCTTCGTTTCTACGAGGATTCCCCTTCCCGTGACGTGAAAGTCACGTGATAGCCTGCAGAGGATATCAGCTGATTCGAGCTGCCCTTGCGGCGTAAGCCCTGTGGCAGAAGGGCTGTGTGGACCTGCTGTTTAGCTGTGGCGGCTAGACTGTCTTTCTGCCTCTTTGAACTTTGAACTCCCTGGATTACTGTGGATTACTGTGGCGAGCGAGCGAAGCGAAAAGCGAGCGGTGAAAAGGACGCCGCGGCATTAAGTGCTTCGTTTCTACGAGGATTCCCCTTCCCGTGACGTGAAAGTCACGTGATAGCCTGCAGGGGATATCAGCTGATTTGTGTCGCCCTTGCGGAGTAAACCATGTGGCAGAAGGGCTGTGTGGACCTGCTGTTTAGCTGTGGCGGTTAGACTGTCTTTCTGCCTCTTTGAACTTTGAACTCCCTGGATTACTGTGCATTACTGTGGCGAGCAAAGCGAAAAGCGAGCGGTGAAAAGGACGCCGCGGCCTTAAGTGCTTCGTTTCTACGAGGATTCCCCTTCCCGTGACATGAAAGTCACGTGATAGCCTGCAGGGGATATCAGCTGATTCGTGCCGCCCTTGCGGCATAAGCCCTGTGGCAGAAGGGCTGTGTGGTGGACCTGCTGTTTAGCTGTTTGGCGGCTTTGGCGATAGGTGGTCCGTGAAACAAACGCTGTCAGCGCTGCCTGGCGATTCCTGAAAAGTACAGGTAAGGAGAAAAATAATGGCTGAGGCGGGCCCTCTGACACGATCAAAACTAAAGACATGCGCACAGGCTGCAGACAAAACCGAGTCTCTAAATGGCAAAACGAACACTAGAAAGAGTGAACTTGAGGGGTATAATTGGTCTAGCCAAAAGCAACAAAATGACACACCGGAAATTGCGCAACACACTATTCAAATAGTTCAAGCATTACAATCTCAAGTACCAATGCTTCTGTGTTTCCATCATTAGCTCAACTCACTAGTATATATCTGGCTAGAATCTCGTCTGCAAGTGCCCCAACACAACGACTTGGGGTGGAAGGGAAAAGCAAAGCAGACCCCGCCCCCAAGGGCGACAAGCTCAACTCTGATAGCTGTAAAGAAATCCTAGGGACCAGTGAAATCGCGATGAAGGACTATGCGATAAAGGCCAAAAGCAATCTACATTTAAATAAAACCAGCGTGTGCTGCTTAGAAGCAAAAACAATTGAAAACTCACAAGACTGATCCAGCGACAATGCGATTGAAATCAATACAGTGGTTTTTGATTCTCCATTTGACGTAACAGACCTTGAACTGTTGCAACTCGAGGTTCCAGCTATAACGTGTGAAGAAAGCTCAATGAGATTTGTTTACCCGCCCACAGAAGGAAGGAAAAACGATGTGGGCGTGAGAAGGATCCTCAATAAAACAATAGCAAATCCAGGGCAAACATGTTAAAAAATGCCCGTTTCTACTAATAAACAAGGACCAAACATGGACCAGATTGATAAAGCAAACGTAAATAGGGCAATCACGGAATTAAAGCTCGTGAAAGGTCTAGCAAGTCCGAGCAAAAGTAAAAATGGTCAAAATAATAATGAAAGCTCAAAGACAAATGGCCACAAGCAGACCAGCGGTTTCGATTTTGCAGGTCGCGAAGCACGCCTTACAGAACGTTTAAAAGCCGACTTTGAAGCAATGAAGCACAAATTAGCAGAAAGCTTTACCGCAAATAACAAATCTAAAGACACCCTAGCACGCACGGAGTCACTTCAAAATGCTGCAAAGAACAAAGAACTTTTAAACATACAAACAACTCCTGAAGTACACGGCCGATTAGGGTGTCGTGACTCGAACATTGAAAGACTAATGTTTCGAAACCAATTCCACGGCACTCCTGTAAATACACCAAATGACAAGCCGCATGATTCTCGGGAAAATAGGAGATGTTTAAGAAATTCCTCACAGCCAATGGTAAGCTGCTCAACGCCAGTCCTGATGTCCTCTTCAGTCGATGTCAGTCCATTGCCGCAATGATCATAGAAGCTCCAAAATGAGATGGACTTGATATGGAAAGAAGGAGGAACGATTTAAAACATCACGACTCAGCAAACGAGTCGTCACTCAAATCCAATCTGTCTACGGCGGCTGCAATACAAATCCATAATAATGTACTTGCCGCAACGTCCCTGGCACTAATTCCATTCATCAAATTGTATGAATCTCTCCACGACGAACTACAAAACAACAACGCGCTACTTAGTCATCTAAATGAAAAAGTCAACAAAATGGAAAGTGCAAATGCAGTATTCACACAACAATTCGAAAACGAAGTGTCCAAAACTTGGACCAGGCATACTGAGCTAAGCACACAGCTTAGGAATGACTGTATGGAAAAAAGTTCCTTACTGAAATCTTTAAGGTGCAGCTTAACGCAAGGTCCTTTGCATCCCAAAAACGTGTCCCAAGCCTCCGCGAGTCTGATAGAACCGGAAAAGACCACGGCAATTCAGTTCTCTGAAGGCAGAAATGGTGGCAACAAGTCAATAACATCAAATAATAAAAATGATATCACACAATCCCAGCGCCAATCGATCGAAACACAAGGCCAAAGTAATCAAAACAACGCCCACTTACCAATTGAAGAACGTCAGAATGGACAGGCGTGCGGCATCGACTTTCCACCGGCTGTGTCAATCAATTCTGAGGAGTCGTCATCGCAGAAAACAAAAATCGTGATTATTGGCGAAGTATATGCCGAAAAATCCCCGGCACTTCCTCACTGCTCGACTGACAAACTAACTTACGGAATTTTTCGAGGCGCAGCAAAAAACATCATAGGTGATGCCAATTCGGCTCAACCGAATTTGGTAAAGCAGTGTCCAGCTAAAAAAAAAACTGAGAAAAAGAAAAATCTGGAGGCAGCAAAAAAACACTCAAGTGGCTCGCGAAAGTTCATACGAAACTTGCCTACTCCAGTCAAACAAAGTCTCTTTGTAAGAGACAAACAGGTTCATCAAAAAGGACTGGAAAAGGAGAAAGCTCTAATAAAAATAACAGGAGTAACAGTTAAATCTGACACGATAAATCCCAAAAAAACAATGAGACTAGACTCAGATAACGCCTCCATCCAATCTATACAATCATCGGTGGATCTCTGTGACCTTTCAACTTATTCTGACGACCTTGTAGACGAAACGATGGCTGAACCCGAAGAGTTAGATGAAACATGTCAGTCAATTACGAAGGAACCAAACGAAGGAGCCGCAAAGTGTTTCTTGATGCAACCAAATGCGCAATTAACAAAAAAAAATTAGCCCAGAGGAAAATGGGATAATACAAAAAAGCTGAATAGCTTACTAGATTCCAAGGTCAGCCAAGAGCGCGACAGAGCAACAAAACATCATGTTTCATTAAATCCAAAACTTACACGAGCACAATCACAGATTAAATCACTTGCAGCTGAAAAACTCAAACAAATCGCAATAAAAGATCTGCAGGGAAGAATACGGATTGAAAACATATTCCATGAGGAAAACAACGTAAACCTGAACAGAGGCAATGTCATTCGACTGTTGCATTCAGTGCCGATACTGAGAACTGTCACAACAAATGACATTGGAATAGTGGAATATGTCTCAGAAGAACGTGGAGACCAAGTTCTTCTGCACATAAATTCAAAAGCTGTACGAAAAACCCTCATGGCGGCAAAAGATTAACTCTTGTTCATGGGCTTCGAGATTTCGGATGAAGATCTACCGTTTTCAAAAATTCAAGAGGCACAAGTTCAAGCAAAAAAGCAAAAGAGTCCATAGAACAGCGCCGGGATACCTTGAGAAATCAGTTGAAAGCCAGTCGGTTTGGTCCATTGCAAAAAAGCGATGTGGAAACAAGAAAAAGAAACCATTAGCTAGACAACAACGACCGAGAAGGGCTGTTACCCTGATTTCATGGAACACGC
Organism: Ambystoma mexicanum; assembly: GCF_040938575.1. Taxonomy (NCBI): domain Eukaryota; kingdom Metazoa; phylum Chordata; class Amphibia; order Caudata; family Ambystomatidae; genus Ambystoma; species Ambystoma mexicanum. The sequence continues at coordinate 688,706,081 of NC_090939.1, forward strand.
AAGGTTTCCAACACCTATTTGATGATTTCCCAGTTGATTTGTCTGAAAATTTTCTAATCTGCCTACAGGAGACATGGTTATGAAGTCCGCCTGTAAAGGATGGGTACCTGACTCTGCTCAATCCAGCAGAAAAAAATGCTCGAGGTCGCCCACAGTCCGGCTTAATTACAATGGTGAAACACGGAACTACATGGGAAGTTTGCGAAACCGAAAACCCAAATAGCCTCGTACAGGCAACATTAATTCGAAAACCAAATGGTCAACTTACGGATTCAAAATATCTGCTCCTAATTAATCTGTATTGGAACCCAGTGAAGATCACAACTGAGAAGTTCATCCAATCAATAACAAACATAATTGACAAAAATCAAAGGAAACACCAAGAACTATCGATAATTATATGCAGTGATATGAACCTATCATGGTTCAATGATGAAAAGAAGCTCATTTCATCAAATACAAAGGACAAACATAATATCAGCGAAAGGAGAGTGTGTTGGGACAATGAAATGGACACAAGAGACTGCAACATGGTAAATGGACAAATAACTGGAGACATACCGCCGATGTTCACTTGGCGAAACTTTGGTCACAAAAAGATTCTTGACTACATATGGACATCAAGAAATGTATGGACTAAGAGCACAAAGCTACGAATTATCCAGACAGATCGAAAATGATCATGACGTCTTGGAAATGTCCTGGCCTTTTAAGTCAGAAACCGGTAGCAGCGTTCTGCAAACAATCAGTTGAAGTAAATCAATGGCGAAATTGGTTACGCCTAAAAGAAAATCAAATAAAAGGCCTAACAGAGGAGTATCGAACTCTAACTAACAAAATAGCAAATTCGATAAACTATGTCGCCTTATTGCCTTATCCACAACTGAGCAATTCAAGGGTTCTAAACAAAAGAAAAACACACAGGCATGATTGGAGCAGACTAGTAAATGACCAGAAGAAACTGCTCAATAAAGAAATAAGGAAGTTAAAGCGGAACATGGGAGTGAACGCCACCTTACATATTAAACAACGGCGACAAAAATACTGCAATTGGCATAAATCGTTTGCCTGTGCAAGAGATCAAGAACGTGGCGAGTTGATGCTATCCTTGATTCAATCGAACAACGTGAGAGACTTTTGGCGCATTTTAAACAACAATAATGCAAACCAAACAGACAAGCTTGCCAATTGAGTTTCTGAGGGAGCCTGGCAACAACATTTTACAGGCGTTTTCAAACAATCACAACAAGGCCCATTAACAGATACGAATAGTGAGTTAACACGATGGGAAGTTGTTGAAACCGAGGAAGATATACAACATGCAATCTCCAAGTTAAAAAATTCAAGAGCAGCAGGGCCTGATGGCATCTCCAACGTAATGTTAAAGGCACATAAAGCGGAATGGTCCATCTTTATAGCTATACTGTTTGACAGAATCGCAAACCAAAAATTACTCCCAGTATCCTGGACTGAGGCGATTGTTGTGCCTTTCTCCAACAAAAATTAACAACGTGGGCTAATAACAAAGGAATCATGGATTGCCGTCAGACTGGGTTCACTAGAGGAGTCGGGACGGAGATTAATCTAACCATAGTAAACCTACTGAAACTGGAAGCCTTGTCGAAAAGCTCAAACCTATTTCTTGCCTTTGTAGATATGCAACAGGCTTTTGATACAGTAAATCGTGAACTTCTATGGAGAAAACTTAAAAATTGGGGTTGCCCAGAGAATAGTCTACATCCAATAATGGTCTTTCACTCTAAAACATCAATTTGTGTAAGGATAAATCGAAAGGGTGAATTAACTGAAGCAATAGCCACGAATAGAGGGGTAAAATAAGGTTGCCCTCTAGCTGCAGTCTTGTTTAAACTATTCATTGCTGATATCCCGGATGCATTAACAAACATACACCGCTTCTCTCCAAAAATGAATGGTCATCAAATCTGGTGTATAACCTATGCAGATGACCTGGTTCTGATTGACAAAACTCAAATAGGGCTACAGCGACTAATATTAGGTTTACAACAATACATGTAGAAAAATGACCTAAGAATCAATGTAAAAAAGACCAAAATAATGAAGTTTGGCCCGGCAAAAGGAAAAAGAAACCGAGACTTTAATTGGAAGATCGACAACGAAGAAATTGAAGCAGTCGCCGAAATACGCTACCTGGGAGTTCTAATAAACAAGTCAATTTGAGAAAATAATTGGGCACTTAACTTGCTGCAACGAATGACAACGTTTGCTCTACAAGGGGCGCAAATCCACACCTTGTTTGGAAAGTTCAGCTTAATCCCAGTGCGGCAGTTTTATGTGCAAAAGGTAGTCCCAGGAATCACATATAGCTCAGAAACAGGATGGAATTTGGACCATAAAATCTGGGCAAAACTAGAGGGAATTTTCTGGCGGCGAGTGTTAAGACTACCGAACTATATCTGAATCATTGCAATAAGGTATGAACTGGCGTTAGAAGAACTATATGGCTGTGTCATCTCGAAATCCCTAGCGATGCTACGTAAAATGCAAATCGTAAATCCAGAACCTGCATACAAGTTATTAGCGCCAAGAGATAACTTGGAACACACTGGACTACTTAAGATCTGGACACAAAAGCTAGAGGAGGTTCTAAAGACGAGCGACATCAAGCTTGAAACACTGCTAGACCAGCCTCAAATCACAAAGAAAAAAATAAAACAATGGTTCTGGATCCAAAATCTGTCCAAATATAAAGACCTTTCGACTGCCTTGGACCATAGTCTAGTAATGAACAAATTAGACAATTTGCCTCAATATTTGCAGAAATTTCCTTCTCGACACAATCGAAATGGATTCTTGAGACTGCGTCTAAATGCCGTAAAGACAAAACAAATGTTAGTGGCACGTCATATTGAAAAATCAGATGACAACGGTTGCAGATTCTGTAAGACCAATATAGAATCACTCAAACATCTAATATCAGAATGCCCAGAATTTAAGACTTTGAGGTCAATCCACCTAATACAATTTGTGCCTATAAATGACAACATGGATGAATGGTGGTTAAGAATCTTGGGTGGAAGTTCAATTCATCTAACGTGTTCAGTAATAAACTTTGTGGAAGCCTGTTTGGATACTGAATCTTAAGTCTGGGCTTGTGAACTGCTATGGAAGATGATGTTTTCTTAAAGGTTTTGATAAAAAAAAGTTTGTGATAAAAAGTTTGATTCAAACTAAAAATTACAATAAAAAAAAAGAAATGACGCTGGTGCGCAGTGCATTCTAGGAGTGCTCGGAGCCATGATGGATATTTACTTCATGCCGCAGTGAAAAACTGCACACATTTTGCTGAGTGTTAGATTCACGGTGCTGAGGAAAACATGCTTTCCAAACCTGGTATGCGGTCAAGGACATTTCTGCTGGGAAAGCTAACTTTGTGATGGTTTGTTACGAGCGTGTTTTTAGAGAAGGGAGGCACTCTGCTCCTTGAGGGTGGCTGTCGATTGACCCAGCTGGCAACCGACGGCTGCTCATCAACTGCGCAAGTGCCATTTCAAGAAGGTTCGAGAACTGCCACCCCTTTTCGGAGTGTGTATATATGCGGAAACCCAGAGGTGGTCAGGTGAGACTTCAGCCGGAGGAGGATGCTTACGTCCGGCATTCCTGTGAGCTGTGGTGCTCTCGGCCTGGCTGTTCCCGGGGTCTTCCAGCCGCTTCTGGGCGAGATGAGGAATCCAGTTACGCTCACGGTGATGTATTTCCTTTTGATTTATGTCTATGTTACTGCTGTGAGTTATTTCTATGTAATTACTGGTTGCTTTTAAACTTTGAATAAATAGCCGTATAAGTGCTGATTATCTTCTAAGAGTGTCTGGTTGCGAGTTATTTCGTCTTTCTGCGTTCAAAGTATTGGCTCTATAATTGCATTGGTGATTTATGTTTTTCCGTGCACTCTGGGGAGAGCAATACAGCAGGTCACTCCCCCATAAGTGTTACCTACTGTCAAAACGTGTTCCTGTCTTTCCCAGATCCTGAACACTTTTTGTTGCTGTTGCCGCCTTTTTTTTTACCAGTGAGTTAATTTGTCATCTCCTTTTGACACTCTCAGATAAGTGTTTTATTTTTATGTTTCTTTTTGCAATTCATTTTTCATGTTTTTTTTCCACCGTTTCCCTTGATGCATTCCTCACATGACTGTTTTCAAGATAGGAATTTGTTGCAGCATACATTTTTCTGTGGCTGTCCTGCCCTGAGCCTGTATATCTTTCCACAAAAAATGTCCATTCAGTCAATCCCTGTGTTTTTTTGCTGTGGACTCGCAACCTATCGGACATTGGCAACAAAGGGTTTGGAGGTGGGCAAAAAGGTAAACGCTGCAGTGTCCTTTGGTGTTTGTGTAAAGATCACCAATACTGTTCCAGAAGCTTTTCCCACCCAATATAGGGGCAGTTAACTTGGGCACTCAAGAAAGTTGGTACAGTTGTAGGGAAACCTCTCGCCTCCCATACTAGAGCTCCTGCAGACCATCGGCCTCATTACGACCCTGGCGCTAATGGGTTAACGGTGCTGTAAAAGGCTGCGGCGCCGTTAACCCATTAGCGCCTGATTACGAGGTCCCTTTGCGGGACTCGACCTTAACGGCTGGTCTACACCAGCCGTTAAAGTAGGGACCTGCAAAGGGAGCTTGGTGCTAAATACGGTACCGCAATTTGAGGTACCGTACTTAGCACCTTCCCCATTCCCATAGAGCCCTATGGGGCGAAAATGGGAATGGGGAAGGGCCATGGTTCAATGGGGAATTACCGCGCCGCCAACCTTGGAATGGGGTGGTAATTCCCCATTGAACCATGGCGGACCCGTTACAACACTGGCACCAACCATGGTGCTAATAGCGCCATGGTTTAGCGCCAGTGTTGTAATGAGGGCCCATGTGTTAAAATGGATTTCTTTAAAAATCACCACTGGAGGGAAGAATTTGTGGAGGACACTCTTATTTTGAACATTGAAGACACTGAGAGGTTAGCCAAGCCCAAACAATTTACGGTAGCAGATCAGCAAGGCTTAGTTTCAGTAAGGGTGTGAGAATAAGCTAGGGATACAATGGCCCTCATTAAACTGCCCTTAGCGTCCCCGCCATCCGAAATCCTGGTATTACGGGCGATGGAGAGCCAGTAAGTTCCCATTCCCATGGAGTCCCATAGGATAGGATTTCCAAATAAGGCATTTCCTGACCTGAAGGCAGGAGGAAGGCCAAAACACTATTTCACCAAATAACAAGCGAAACACCTAGTGGCACAACCATTTTAGGGTGCTAGCCCCCTTTTCTCGTAGCCATTTACATTCATTGCAAAAGCGCCTGAGTAAAATGTCGCAAAACTATTAAAATATCACAGCTGCTACCAGCTTATTTTTGGTACATCTAGCAAAACTGGTGTCTAACAGTGAAGGCAGAATTCCGGAACGGCGACCTGGAAAAAGATACATCCCCAGGCTGAGCGATCACTTGAACGATCCGCGCAAGTGAAGGTGGGTGCTGGAACAGCATTTTCCCATTTCTCAACTACGCTGCATCATTACTAACGGCCGGAAACAGAGCAAGATAGTGTTACACGGGGTCCTCCCACAAAAAGTGGGATAAGATGGGACCATCTCGAAGTTGGAATAAAGAAGCACTGATTGAATAAATGGAAATCAGGCCTTTTCAGACGCCCACTACAGCAAATCGAGCAACCCCGCGTCAACTACACAGATTTAGATGTTGTGGGGCAAGATGGCCCCTCATCATGTGTTGCAAGTTCAAGTGACTTACTAAGAAACCCTCCTGAAGAAAGTTCTATACTAACGTTATGGAACTGAAACATGTCGAGGCAAAACACCAGGATTATTTAGAGACTGGTTTTTGTGGAATAAGATCTGTATAGAACAGAGTTCATCTTTACAAGCCACATTGAATGAGCCGAGGTTGAACTAAACTGACCCATTGAATGGTTTTCAGGGATGAATTGTGATTAGATAAAATCAATTATGTTCTTTGTCACTACCACTTTGTTTTTAAATGGATGTGATTTTATCATGTTTTATGATTGCTGAATAAAATGTATATGTTTTGTAAGTACTGCTGAGACTGAAGGGTTTGCTGTTGTGTAGAACTCTTTACCCTGTTACTTTATATATGGTATCTATCATTCCCCGATCGACAGGGTGAACGAACATTCTCTCGTTGTAGAGAGTGTTCACATGGTGTTTCCCCTCTTTTTAGAGTTATATTGTAAAAAAACCAAAAAGCAATTATATAAAAAGATATCAGGATACAAAGTATTCTTCTAACTGCGCTTCACTGTATTTGTGCAGTTGTAACAATACAAAAATTCACAAAGAGAGGCATTAGTCTTAGGGACTAGTCAGTTTCCCCATAGTAATGAGCAAATAGGTAAGGGGAGTAAGGCAGAAGGCTTTACTTACCTCCAAAAAGTCAGGACAGGGTTCAAAGCAAGCAAAAAGAAAGAGTGTTCCATAAACATCTATAGGAGGTAAGCTGAAAAAAGAAAATCTTTCCTAACTACAAGTGACTTGGTCAATCATGATAATGTTACACAAGTACCACAGAAAGGTGCCTCAACTATGGAGGCAAACCAATCAGACCGTACCAAATCCTTATGCTAATTTGCCTTTTCTCGTGGTAGAAATTCCAGCTATGACATCCTTTTTTGCCCTGGTGCATGGGGATAACAGGATAGTGTATGGATTGGGATGAGCGGGAGGTAAGAAGCATTGATGGTGGTACCTTGCTGCAAACACTAAGAACACGAAAGAAGCAGCAAGATGCAGCATTGTATTTGCTGCCAGACAAAAATTATAATATGAAAAGAATCTGTCAACAAGTGTCTTGTAGATTTTAAGTTCCTTTGGGTACCAAATCTTGTGAGCCCAGCGTTTTGCTCCAGCAAGACCATCACACTTGTGCGTTGAGTCTTGTGCCTCCTAGCCACTCCCCACCAAACTATCTGTACTGGTGGTGCCTAAGACTTCCTCATTATGTAAAACAGGAGAAGCTTCTGAGCCCCCTGTGACCAATCCAGGGAATTTGTCCCCTCTCCAAAAGGTGGAGCCACCCACTTTAGGACTAGGCAGGTGAGCCCACTGAGCTTAACACCCCCTATAGGACTGGGCAAGCGGGATCCAACTGGGGGTAACCCCCCTCACCCCGAGGACAGGCTATCCCCTAACAGTTATCCTCCCTAAGCCCAGGCAGCTTATGCTTATGTTTTTTTGTGGCTATATGGGGATTGTACCAGACAACTACGGGCATGTTCTGTTCGCAAAGAGGTAGCTAGTAAGGTTTCTGATCCTTTTCTGTCGCCCTCATTATATGGAAGCTACAAATAGTAGCATGTGAGATACATTTATTTTATGTAATAACTAAGAATTAATCCCTAATCAACAGCAGGAATCGCGGACTGTGGTATCATTATACTTTATTACAAAAATACATTGGGCCTCATTACAATCCTGGCGTTGGACCATGGTGCTATTAGCACCATGGTCCATGCCGGATTCCGCCATGGTGGATGGCGGATTTACCGCCCCATTCCAAGGTTGGCGGGGCGGTAAATCCCCATTCACCATGGCCCCTTCCCCATTCCCATTTTTGGCCCATAGGGCTCAATGGGAATAGGGAAGGCGCTAATTACGGCACCGTAAATTACGGTGCCGTAATTAGCACCAAGGTCCCTTAGCGGGATGGACTTTAACGCCTGCAAAAAGCAGGCGTTAAGGTGTGAATCTGGCGTTAAGGGTTTAACGGCGCCGCATCCTTTTACGGCACCGTTAACCCCTTAACGCCAGGGTTGTAATGAGGCCCATTCTCTCGTTCTTCAATATACAAATATATATCTATATGTAAAAACATGAATCTGTTAAATTATACAGTCAAAGCAGCATATCACTCATACACTACTACACACACCAACAACACTCTCTTTCCCTATCACACTGGTCAAGCAAAAATGCAAGTTGATTCTATTAATGTTGCTAATACCAATGAGGTCTAACTGTATTTCAACCCTCTTGACCAAAGTATTAGGCACTATTACTCATTCATGTTACTAATCTAACATAGCTACACTCCATATGAGGATTAGACTCCCATAAACGATGTAGGGTAGTCAATGGTGCTGCACCATTTAGGTTTCACTATATGTCAGCCCCAACTAGTGTGGTAGGACCGCAAAATAGCTCAGGTCCAAGCTCAACTAAACACATCTACTAGTTTCGAAGACAATTTTAATGCCCACGTTCCAAATCTTCACCAGGGGTACTCAGAGGTGTATACCAACAAACAACCCTACCGTTTCCGCCACCTGATATCCTGGTATAACCGTCATGTTACAAGCAGCAGAAAGGGCGGTAAATCCCCATTCCATGGAGTCCCATAGAACTTCATGGAGTGGAATGCTGGAATTACCAGTACCGTAGTACTGGTGCCGGTAATTCCGGCATTTATTTGCCATTAGGGGCCTGATTTACCGGCAGGTCAGGCCTGGTGGTAAATCATTGCTCCCCCCTCCTCCCCCCAACAGCAAACTTGTGTTTACCTGGTTTGTAAAAATTGCCAGTACCTGAATTATCGACTATTATACCAGCAATTTTCCAGACCAGGGAACCTGTTATGACCGCCAACGTAATCACAGACCACCACTACTGTATATAATCAGTGTGTAATATTGCACACTGAGATGCAACCTTAATTATTCTTTTTCTCAACAGCAAACAATGTGCCGATGTGAAGCATGCTCACCATGTGTTTAATCCTGGCATGTATGCTAAATCTAACTATGACATCAAAGGGCAGTGCTGGACCCACACTGCATGCGCCACAACAGGAAGTGTACAATCCCTCTACCAAGTTCAAAAGTGTCACAACCTATTTTTTCCTTTAGGATTGGATAAACCACATACCTTGTTAAAAAATGCACTACGCGGGGGGGGGGGCGCTAGAGAGCCCAAACAAGATGGCAGCAAGTTGAGAGAGCTCCGGCGGGTGGAGACGTTCGCTGCAGCTCTCTGCCCCTAAAAGCGCACCAAATCTTCTATAAATGGGGTAACACCTTGTGGAATATGAACAATGTCAATCTGTGAAGTTTGGAGGTGAATTACGCAGCGGAGCCAGAACAACGAGCAGCCGAAAATCGCACTGCTGGAAGCACCAGGGCCAGCGCAGAGGGGAAAAGGCGTGAACACATCAGCCCAGGTGCCGGAGACGCAGCCCGGTCCGACTCACCTCAAGCGGGCCGCAATAGTAAAGAGAAGTTCCCGTCGTTCAAGAAGAGACATCCGCCCACCCACAGCACGGAGCAGCCCCCGACCTGTGCTGCCGAGGAAGGACAAGACCGCTGGCTGGGGGAGGATGCACCCCGACCGCTAGCAAACAAGGAAGAGCAGCGTCCCTGGGGGCATACGAATAACACGGACCCCTGCCCCCAGAGGAGGTCACGGCTACGGAGAATCGCAGGGGGCGCAGCAGAGGGGAATGGAGAGCCAGTCGCCACACTTCAGCGGAATCACCACCCTCTTCTTACCAAGCGAAGCCCTGAGATCCTAGCTCAACGGACTATTCCTGCCTACAATCACCCCCCGCCAGGGTGCCCCTGCTGGCAGTCGAACACACGCAGCCAGCGGTACCCTTTCCCTAACTGGGCCGACATTCTGCATGCTGACACCGGGTGAAGAGGAGGTAGAAGACACCACAAGCAGCACTAACTGCGCTACCCACTTAGGCCCCTGCCACGAAGGGAGACAGCTAGGGGTGCTGGCATAGTGAACAAACGCCCAACCAACAGAGAAACAAACGGACGTGCACAAGTCGATGAAGTCTACGCCATAACTGCAAGGCCCCCGCCAACAGGCAGACAGCAGGCGGACGTAGTGGAACACCTGACAGAAGACGTAGATGACTTTTGGACCGACAACGAGACACTGGGATTTACACCCTCCAGGTGCTGGGATGCCTTTAAATCCTTCATAGGGGGCAATGTGTATAGCGCTGGGCACACAAAAACAAAGAATGGGGAGAAAGTGAGGCCGAACTAACAGGGGAACTTAAGCTACTAGAGGAAAGACATAAAGCGACGCGAGACAAAACACTAATTCCACAGATAGGGAAAATAAGGAGCACAATCAAACAAATCACCACAGATAGGGCGCAAAAAGCATACACCAGCTGGGCACAAAACTATTACCTTGAGGGAGACAGACCCCTGTGCAGGAGGGCACTCGCCCTCAAGCAGCGCCAAGCCTCACAGCTCATTTCTGCCATCAGGGATTACACCAATAAATTGGTGCAGGGCGATGAACGTATAAACGCACGATTTGCCGAATTCTATCTCAAATTGTATACCACCACACACATGTACGCCCCAAAGAATAGAAGCATTCCTGAATACGGTGCCCATGCCCTGAATCACAGACACCCAGGCAGGAATCCTGGATGCCCCCATCTTCCCCGAGGAAATTAACCGAGCAATACAGTCCTTATCCAAAGGGAAGGCGGCAGGACCCGATGGAATCCCAGTCCACTTATACAAATGTCTAGCCGACGCAATCGCCCCTAACCTAGCAGAAGTCTTTGAAGAAGCACTAACCCGCAAACAACTGCCTAAATCCATGCTAAGCGCCAACATAATTGTATTCCACAAAAGTAGAAAAGATTCGGAACTCTGTGGGTCCTGCAGACCGATATCACTAATCAATGCGGCTGCCAAAATACTGGCTAAATGCTTAGCATGTAGGAAAGAGAGCTTCCTGACGCAGCTAGTTTACAGAGACCAGAAAGGCTTCATCAAAGGGCGACACTCTGGAGACAATTTCCAGAGACTGCTAAATGTAATTGCAGGCAAGAGAGATCCCCACAACGCCATCATCGCTGTAGACGCAGAAAAAGCATTCGCTAAAGTACAATGGGAATGTATGTTCAGGGCTCTCCCTAGATTTGGTCCCCCCCCCAGATTAATTCAATTAGTCAAACTCCTAAACACAGGCCCCACCGCTGCCGTGGTCAAAAACGGAGTGGCGTCTGCAGAATTTACATTACAATCGGGCACACGTCAGGGCTGCCCAATTTCGCCTCTCCTGTATGCTCTGTCCATCGAGCCTATGGCAATAAAGATGCACATCGACCCAGCATGGTCAGGAATACACCAGAGGCCGGAAGAACACAAAGTCTCACTATACGCGGATGATCTGTTAATCTACATTAGCAATAGCCCTAAAACTCTCCTCTACATTAGGTCCCTACTACAAGACATCGGCCCGATGGTGGGCTACAGAATAAACTGGAGCAAATCCGAAGTAATGCCCGTCTGGTGAGACATCCCATGGGATCCAGGGAGCGTAGCACCATTCACGCTCCAATCACACTCCCTAAAATACCTCGGAATACGAATAAGCGTCTCTATAGCAGAACCTAGAGACCTCAACTACCCTCTGGTCCTCGACAACATCAGGAAAGACCTAGAGAGATGGGACACATTGTCACTTTCCCTATCAGGGAGGATCAACGCCCTAAAAATGAAATCTTTCCCTAAATTCATCTACATCACAATGATGATACCAGTTGGGCCGACGGCACACATGCTGAAAGAATTGGACAAAGCCATCAGCAAATTGATCTTGCGAGGCAAGAAGACCCGGATCCGACTCCCTATTCTACAAGCCCAAAAATCCGTGGGAGGACTAGCGGTCCCCTTACTCAAGGCCTACTATCAAGCAGCTCAACTGATCTGGGCAAAACAGTGGCTCAACACGAGTGAGGATACTAGCTGGCACAACATAGAGACTTCCATAATGGCCCCGCTAAACCCCATTGAAATCATGGCAACGCCACCACACAAACTCCCATCAAATATTAAGACACACCCGATTATTGGACCAACTCTGCAACAGTGGCATAAGCTCCGGGCGACACAAGATGCATGGATCAAGAATGAGCCGGCCTGGGCCAGCATAAGGTCGATTCTGACGTACGGGGCGATGCACGCAATGCATCAACACCAATCAAGCACATGGGCCAAAGTTTGGCTAATGAACATTATGGAAGAGGGATTGCTGGTGGGTTTCCCGGAAGCACGCAGAATACTGGGCTTGGGGACAGGTGACTGGCTACACTACCACTCTATCCAGGCGGTGATCCTCAGCCACACCACAACAGAATCCCAACTACAACCTCCCACCCAGTGCGAGAAAGCAATGGACCACAATACCGTACCATTCCCACGCATTTGCACCTTCTAGTCAATGTCACTACCAGATAACCAACACATACTAAACGCAATCGCTGCAGCATGGACAGAGGACTTGGGTACTCCTGCAAGCACTACAGACATCCAAAGAAGCTTTGCGGCCATTCCTAATGTCTCCCTAAACATCAAAATATGGAAATCCGGCTAAAGATACTACAGCGAGTATGCTATTCCCCTGACAAACTACACAAAATGGGAATCCAGGTCACAGACCAATGTTGGAGAGGATGTAAGAACAAAGGGACAATGGGACACGTACTCTGGTCCTGCCCCAACATATCCGGATTCTGGCGACTGATCTATCAAACGCTAATAGATATTGAGGGGCAGACATTTCATACACCACGAAGGCACTGATCCTATGAGTTGATGATACAGACTGACACGAAAATACTCAAATCCGCAAACTGATTTCCCTTATAACGTTCACAGCAAGGAAACCTCTGATTATGCGCTGGAAATCAGGAACAGCACCTATGACTGTAGAATGGGCAAAAACACGCTCCAGAATTTGCCGACTAGAACGGGCAGCCTTCATAAGACAATTGAAACCAAACCCCATCAGAGGACACCGTTTTGGGGAGATCCTGGAGGCCTACATCTGACTGAACATGGCCAAGGCCGGACAATTGATAGGCCCCCCATTGGTGCCCCCAACTAACCAAGGCATAGAATAGGCAAAGGAGGCCAGCTGGGACAGTAATCCTGAGATGAGAGTAAGGTTCATGAAAAGAAGGAAAGGAATGGAGGGCGGATAGGTGGGAGGGGTCCGGCTGGGGTTGGCAAGTTACAATTGCATATATTTATTCTGGGACATGCGGCCGACAGTTTATCTGGACACTTAGATGCGGAATTCAAGGCATCTGTTCGTCTTGTACTTACGTCAAGGTTCTTTTTGTTTGTTTTAAGATATGGTTTCGTGTATGTTAATGCTGGAAAACTGAATAAACAGAGTTTGAAAAAAATGCACTGTGCATGCGCATACCCAAATCAATAACTCGCCATTAGACACATGGCTGAGAATAAAATCAAATCAAAATAATTAATCAACCTAATTAAACGAGCCGCTTAGGACTTCTTGGTAGTATCTGCATCTGCAGATAGGTGTAATTTCCCTTACATCCTCAGGCACTTATTTCCTTACTATCCTCAATTATTTTGTCTCAGTGTCTGGTCCACCATCGTCAATCAATACAATTTGCTTTGAAATGATTGGAAAGCCTATATTGAATCAATTTTGAAACCACAAGTGAAGAAACTTAGAATTATTTATTTTGAAGATTTCTTTTGAAGAAGAACAACACAAGTTCATATTGAATTAACTGTTAAGGAAACAGAAACCAATCATATCTAATTTGCTTTGAAACAATTGGAGAGCCATTATTGAACTATAAGTGAACTAACTGTGAATCATTGACCTAGAAGATTTTGAAACTTTAACTTTAATCCCAGTGAGGTAACTGGGACTTCTAAAACATTACGTATCCTCGATAAAAATTACATTACTCTCAGTACAGTAACTGGGATCACAAAAGAAATATATATGTGACCATAAGGGGATACTATAAATCACCAATAAACAAGTTGTTCCACAACAAAACAGAGTACATGAGTCTTATTTTTGAAAGGTAAAAGCACCAACCAGGGCTTACATCTTCTCTTTTTCAAACATTCATCATCCTGACCAGTCACAGGATTAAGCCCAGGCGGCAGCCAATCAGGCAATCTACAAATGTACAATCCTAATAACGCAAAGCTGGGAAAGCGTTTAGCAGTTGTAGACTGGACATTACTTTTTTAAAAATTGTGTATCAACCTAACAGCAGGCAGCATCCCAGAAAAATATGTTAGCATGCTCAGAAATTACGCACAAAGGGAAGAAGAGGCAGAACATTTATTCTCAGGAACAGTTTGAAAGATTCCCCCAACGGAAGGGGAAAATACACTTTCATTGCGACAGTTGTTCATACAGTTAGAACAACTCTTGAAACAAGAGCTATCCAGGTGGTGGGAGACTAAAACCCTGGAAAAATACCTACAAGTAGAACGCATACCACGCGGACTCAGCATATGCATTTTTCCACCATTTGAGGAAGACGATTTACCAGGCCTACAAGAATGGGAAGAAATGCTCACAACCACATCAAAGGAAATGATACAAAGACTAATCCAAAATGTGAAAAACAACATGACAAATTAATCACAGAAATAACAACCACCAAAGAGACAATCGAACACGTTAACATCCCGGAAAAAACATTCAAGAACTATGAAATACTAGATGAAATAATAGATAACCACGAAAAACAAATCAAAATCAAAAAACAAAGACAGTTCTTAAGAGACAAATTGGATTATAAATTTAAAAGGGTCTATACCTTTAATAAACAATATAAAATACCTACAAAACAACAACTACAACCATCAGAAAATAAACAACCCAATACAACTCACCCACCACCGAGCTCAGATACAGACACAGTGAGTGACTCAGAATTGGAAGACAGACCCGCACAAGCAACAAATAACCAATAACCTCAAGAAATAAGACTACAACCTGCAAAACAAAGAGGCAAACCGTCCTCTTTTTTAGAGGAATTCTTACAGCAAAAACTATTGAGGAGCTACGCGAGAAGCGACGCCGTAAGAGCCAATACTTCAACAATACAGACCATCGGACAAGAGGCAACAGGGGCAAAGGATCGCAACTCAGATATCGCCACAACAGGCGTAAAAACAAGATCTCTAAACCCACAGCCACAAAGGAAAACCTAGTAATCAACTTAACAGACCATACAATATCATCCAACATAGAAAAAGCACTCAACAAAAGACTCAAATTTTGTCCAACCAATCACTACGATTATTTCAAAACAACAGTAGATTTGCTCCAATTCTGCAGGAATCTAAAATTGAGAAAATTCTTTTTACAAACGGTCCAAAAAAAGCAACCCACAATGGAAGCAATACCATCAGATCTTTCAGTCGAACACGTGGAGCAAACAATACAATTACTGAATTTACCAGATCCGAACGAACAATATACAATGGAATCCTTTGCCACAGAACAAACACTAAAAACAAAATCCAAATTTCAACCCATTTTGAGGGCGGACAATGTCATTGACATTTTCTTTAAAGCTACTCAACAGGATCTAAGGCACCACTACCTTCAAGGACAGAAATCTAAATCAAGACAAAATCTAACATACCAGGAAAGTAAGGCACTACAAGAACTGCAACAAAATACAGCAATAACTACCAAAATCGCAGACAAGGGGGCAATATTGTACTATTAAACACCAAAGATTACATAGAAATGGCCATGATACACCTAAATGACCAAACGTGCTATGAAAAACTACAAGTGGACCCATTACCAAAATTGCAAGAAGACTGGCTGCTGATGAGCCAACACTGGAAAAACGAAGATTTACTCACAGATGAAAAATACGACTATTTAAACCCACAGTTTCCAATCACTTCAACTATCTATTTCGTGCCAAAAATTCACAAAACCCATCACCGACTACCCAACAGTAGACCAATAATCAACAGCATTGGATCACTTACAGAACACATCTCAGAATATATTGACCATCAACTTCAACCATTAACCATATCCCTTGCCTCCTGCATTCGCGACACAAAACACATCATTCAGCAATTAGAAAACCTCTACTGGGAACCAGAATTTATACTAGTCACCATGGACGTCTCCTCGCTATATACCAGCATTCTGCATGACAAAGGACTACACACAACTATTTTCTCAGGACAAGCTCAATATCTTACAATGACCAAAATCACATGATACTAGAAATGTTACAATTCACTCTGAATAACAATATCTTCATGTTCAATAAACAACTTTACAGGCAAATTCAGGGGACCGCCATGGGTGCCATGTTCGCTCCATCGTATGCTAACCTATACATGGGGCACTTCGAACTTGAGCACGCATGGCGGCACCCAGCATTCACAGAAAACAACCATATAACCTTTTGGGCCAGATACATAGATGACATTATACTCATATGGAATGGAAATCAAGCAACACTGGATCAATACTTACAATACCTCAATACCAACACATGCAATCTCACTCTAACAATGCAACGCAGCAAAACAACAATCAACTTCCTGGATATCCAACTATACATTCAAAAAAATAGTATCTTGACTACACTCTTTGTGAAACCGACAGCAGTAAACAGTACTCTTCATGCTACTAGCAACCATCCAGCACATGTCATCAGTAACATCCCATTTGGAGAAATGTTACGTATCAAAAGAAATTGCTCCACGCAAGAAGACTTTGAACACCATGTTCAACAGATGAAACACAATTTCATAGACAGAGGGTATAGCAAAAAACTGGTGAATAGAAGTTACCAAAAGACGTCAACTAGAACAAGACTCCAGCTTTTACAGGATAAAAAAACACAGACGACAGGGTCCTACTTTCCCAAAACCAGATTTATAACCACATATAGTTCAGATAATCATACAATCAAAAACATTTTGGACAAAAATTGTAATATCCTACAAATTGATCCATATCTACAAGATACTTTGGACGAACATCCTACAATAACCTTCAGGAAAGCACCAAGCCTAAAAGAAAAGCTTAGTATGTCTCATTTTCAAGCATTACCCACTATATCCAGCACAGTGCAAACAAACTGGTTACAGGCACCACTCAAAGGAAATTACAAATACGGCAATTGCCAAACATGTATCTACTCGGACAATGGCAAGAAAAGTGTCCAACTACCGACAGGCAAAAATAAAGAAATTGAACAACTCATAAATTCCAATAGCACATCAGTAATCTATGCAATCAAATGCCAATGCACAAAAATCTACATTGGCAGCACAACAAGAAAATTAAAGACCAGGATAAGTGAACATCTCAGATCCATCAAGAACAAAGATATGAGGTCACCACTAGCGACACACTTCATGGACCACCACCAAGATATAGACATAAATAACCTCAATTTTTTTGGACTTGAAAAAGTGAAACTACCCCCAAGAGGAGGAAATCTAGAACGCATCTTACGCCAAAGAGAAGCAAAATGGATTTGTATCATGGATACGTGCCACACAGGTCTAAACTCAGACCAAGAACTATACCACTTTCTATGAAACTAACCACATCAAGGTCTTCACATACAGTTTATCATCTGCCTCTTATCCCAATAGAAACAACCATGTATCTTTCAAACAAACAATATGGATAATAAATCCTTTTCTGAATTAAAATGCTCTTGCTCATCATAAACATGTTTGTACCAAATCAAACCACTGAAGGAGATATATACATAGGTTCATGATCCAACTTCTAAAAGGAGCTCATGCATACCTAATAGCACAACAGAACCTTAAAATGATTTTGTTTTTCCTATTTTTGCATTTTTTTAATGTAACAATTATATAATAGTCAACCTGTATGGAGAAATCCAACACAGAATTAGGAACGTACTAAATAACCAACTCAATAGCATTCTACAACAATTCATACAATTATGGCAGACACGAGAGATATACGTAATATGCCAAAGGCACCCAATTCAATGAAAGCCTGAACCTAAAATGGCGGACGCAAAGGACACGCGTCAAAAATAATCACGCAAATCACCTGATGACGTCACAACAGACGCGACGAGATTCACAAACAAACAAAACGTTGGATGAAATACCCACTAGACAACGCGATTCCCACCATGGAAAACAAGCGCAAAGGAGAAAAAGCATAAGGTAAGCGACCCTCGCTCTCATAGGCAAATCTTAATAGCACTCGGACTACAGACCCATTTCTCATGCTATTAAAGATGCAGAGCTCAGTTTTTCACGAGCAAATCTACTATAAGTTATAGACCGTTTTTCCTTCCTTTTAGTAACCCCGTATTGACAAGAGTCCCTCTTTTTTTCATAGGACACCACGCTCCTATAGAGAAAAAAACAGACAAAACAGATAAAAGGGACATATCCAACTTCCAGCTAAAGACCATTTGCAAGTACAGAAAAGTTGCCTTTAAAACCCATTGTAATAACTAAGAGTTAATCAACATACTTCGTTTGTATTATTTCAAGAAAACAACAAAAATGTCTTGTCTCAACTTTGTCCAAAGGTACTTCAAAACAGTGACTTCCAAATGGGAAAAACTAAACCTTAAAGGATACAACTATGCACTAATTAAGATAAGGGACACAATACTCCCTCCCCTGAAGAACCGCCCCCAAAAGGTCAGGGAAACACGTGTCGGAAATTAGGAAAAGTACAAACAGAATCTGTTTTTGGCAGCAAAAAAACTATAAACAACAGAATCCGTTTTGGCAAAAATTACAAACAATTGGGATAACAGAAAAATCCCAAAACAAACAGAAGAGGCAATAACGAACTTGCCTTGGGCAACAGCAATAGCCTATATACAATTTGCTTTGAAATGATTGGAAAGCCTATATTGAATCAATTTTGAAACCACAAGTGAAGAAACTTAGAATTATTTATTTTGAAGATTTCTTTTGAAGAACACAAGTTCATATTGAATTAACTCTTAAGGAAACAGAAACCAATCATATCTAATTTGCTTTGAAACAATTGGAGAGCTATTATTGAACTATAAGTGAACTAATTTTGAATCATTGACCTATAAGATTTTGAAACTTTAACTTTAATCCCAGTGAGGTAACTGCGACTTCTAAAACATTACGTTTCCTCGATAAAAATTACATTAGTCTCAGTACAGTAACTAGGATCACAAAAGAAATGTATATGAGACCATACAGGGATACTATAAATCACCAATAAACAATTTGTTCCACAACAAAACAGAGTACATGAGTCTTACTTTTGAAAGGTAAAAGCGCCAAACAGGGCTTACATCTTCTCTTTTTCAAACATTCGTCAATCAAGAAGCCTGCGCACCTGTAAAATTGAATGAAACATCCAGTCCAATGAAATGCTTGTAACAATGTTTGCTGCAGTACACGGCGCTCCGACCACCACCACATACCATGTTTCTCCAACATGTTACACTCTCTTCAAAGTGAACACACAAGTACCAATGACTGGTCAGCTGAACAGTGTGCGTTTAGTACTCTGTTCAATGCCTAATCATCATACTCTTTAAAACATGTCCATAGCGCTACTCAGCAATGCACTCCAATGACAGACTTTCCACTGCTCTTGCCACATAATGTGCAATGCAGAACTCCATATTGGCGGATGTTATAGTACTCTGTTGTTACCGTGTAAATACACAAATTTGTCTCATTGAAATTCATCTATCTCAACGAGCAGTTACCTTGACCGTATTTGGTCACAACTCTTTTCAACTTAAATCAATATGCTGTTTACAGAACAAGCATCCCACTACTTAAACAACTACAAGATAGTGGCGGGAAGAACTTTTTGTATCCCCCTGTAAAGGGAAGGCTCAGCTGACCTTTTTATTAACTGCGCGCAGCAGCGCCAAAATGAGGGACACAGAGACCAGAGAACGTAATGCTTTCTTTATTCTTAGCTTTCACTATCTGTCGCAAACGCGGCAAACACTCCTGCGCATGCGCGAGCCTGCCCGAGTCCCATTGGCTGTGGTTGGCGGGACGAGGCACCTCATCATACCCAGTTAACTGTGTCATTGCTGGATACGACAACTCCCCCTCTCGGGCAAAACAGAATCCCATTACTCACAGCTAGTCTCACATTTCCTCAGTCCGTCCCATAGCCCTTGTAATGCATTGCTTTGGTCTTGTAGACGTTGCCACCGACTGTCCAATTTCTGTCAACACTGCATCCTGCTTTTCTAACTTTGCTTGACCACCTTCCTTGACACTCACCTCGTCCTCAAGCTCCTTCTCTCCCTCTCCGTAGAGCCTAAATTGTGACCCTTGATCTGCGTGATGACTAGATGAGCAGGATCAAATCTCGAGTCTGACTTCCGTTTCTGCTTTCGACACTCTAGAACTTTGTTCCCTGTTTGCAGTGTTGACTGCTTTGCTCCCAACTTTTCATCAGCATTTCTTTTCATCTTGCATTTCCTAGTTGCGTCCTCGGCAGCCTGTAGCGTTGTGATGTTTGTTTCCCAAAGCTCTTCTCTATGTAGCAATCTTGTCTTCAGTTTTGAAACACTAGCTCTGATGGGCATCTTCCCATTGTTCCATGTGGTGAATTCCTGTAATCCCAGAGCATGCTGCACACTGCTTGATTTAGCGACCTCTGACTCAGCTCATTTTGTTGCACCACTTTCTTTAAGCTCCCCATACATTTCTCAATCATTCCATTGGCCTGCGGCCAAAATGGTGTGATTTTCCAGTCGCGAATGCCCAAGTGGTTCATGAATCGTGCAAACTCCAGACTGCTTAATTGTGGCCCATTGTCTGATTTTAATATCTCAGGAATGCCCCAATCTGAGAATATAATGTCCAACTCAGGGATGATGGTGCTGGCTGCTGTGGACAAAATCATCTGTAGAAGAAATAACCGAGAGAATTCACCCATTACCACCATCCACTACTTTCCACTACCAAAAGGTCCAAATAAGTCAACCTTGACATGTGTTCACGGAGCATCTGGCATTTCTGACATTCTGAGTTGTTCCGGATTGCTGGTTTTTGACGTGCACTAACATAAATGCCATCTTCTCACGGTGCTTTCCACCGTTCGATCCATAAGAACAACATAGTTTCTCTTATTTGTCACTTGGTGGCCACCATACCTTGAAGCCCCTCGTGTGCCAGGTCCACTATTTTCTGTTGTAGGTCCGTAGGTATAATGATCCACCTCCCGCGCATCACAAGGCCTTCCGCAGTAACTGACAGCTCACCTTTCACCTGTCTGAAGGCTTGCAATTCTTGCTTGAAAGTCTCTTGGTTCTCTTGTGTGTATTCTAGTTCACTGTCGTTCCACCTTTGAGATATGATGAGCTCCTTCACCTTCTGCAGTATCCTGTTAGTCATGGTGTGATCTCTCACCATACTCGTCGTAAGTGGCCTTGGAGGTGCCTGCTGAGCGAGGAAGTTTATGTATTCTTCTGCCATGGACGGGTCACAATCTTGTTTCACAAGTGGTGCCGAGACATGGAAGTCTTCTGGAGTGTATTCTTTTCCCGGCTTATGAATGATGGTGAAGTTGAATTCTTGCAGCCTTAACCCCCACCTCTCAATCCTAGGAGGCATTTTACACTGTGGGTTTCTGTAAATCATTACTAGGGCTTAGTGATCAGTAACTACTGTCAATGGTTTTCCCAGCAAGAACATCTGTAAGTGCTCAGACACCCCGATGACTGCCAGCCCAAACCTACCGGGCTTGCATCCACCGTTAGTTCAGTGCATTTGGCCAGGTCAAAATAGGCCATGCACTCAGCAGATCCAATGTCTTTCTTGATCTGTGCAAACGCCTTTTCGCAGGATCGGTCCCACTGAAACTCGTTCCCTTGCTTGGTGAGTTCTCGTAATTGTGCACTGATGCTAGCAAAGTCTTTCGGGTATCCGCTGCAATAGCTGGCCATCCCCAGAAATGACCTTACATCACTCAAGTCCTGCAGAGGTGACATTTTTTAATCACGGTTACTTTCCCAGGATCAGGGCTCATCCCCTCTTGTGAAAACACTTGTCCAAAGAATTTGAGGTGTTTCTTGTGAGATGCACATTTTTCAGCATTTAACGTTAGCCCCGCTTCAGAGAGAGCTAGACATACCAGATGCAATGCTTGATCATGTTGCTCAAGGTTCACTCCGAAGACTAAAATATAATCGCTGTAGTTTATATGCCGAATTAGCCTCCTAATGCTCTCCTGGAAAATGTCGGCAGCCGACGATATCCCAAAGCTTAACCGTTTATAACGAAACAAACCTTTGTGGGTTGCAAAAGTGGTTATGTAAAAGTGGTTATGTAATGTAAATATTCGTCTAACTGTATCTGGTGACACCCTTTTGTGGTGCCCAAGATAAGGCCTCTCTAAAAAGTGGGGGAAATCAGGTATAGTAATAGGTTATGGGGGAGTAAACCTTGTCATGATCACTGTTCCCAAGGAGCCAGGACCAGCCCAACGTCCTTGGGAGCAGGCCCCTAACCCTAATCCTAGGCACCAGCCGGTCCCTACTGGGACCTTTTTGGACCCTGTCCTGGCGCCGGTGGCACCAGGCTCATCAAAACCATCGGTCCCGGCATTGGAAGCGCCGGGCTCATAATTGGTGTGAAAGTGCTTGGGTGGACTTACCTGCAGCAGACCATGCTGCTTACTTACCAGCCACTTAGAAGCCTCTGTGAACAGGAACTACTTTCTTACCTAGGTGGGGCAGCTCCACTCCCTGGATACAGCACTGGAACTCTTCTGGAAACTGGAACTCTTTTCTTACCTAGGCGGGGCCGTGGAAGAAGACGCCTCATCACTCCAAGGCTATTTAAACCACACCCGATAGATGAAACGTGCTTCGCGTTATTCTGCATCTGCAGCAGAACGCTCACCGAGTCTGTTCCAGCCTTTCCTCTTTCGATCCTGAACCTGCAAGAATTATACTTACCATTCCTGTATCCAGTCAACATCAGCACCTGCAAAAGACAAGAAACAACAGGTTAGCAAGACAAACTCTACACACGGTGCTTTCTCACCTGATCCATCAGCAGCGGCCGTGTCTTCACGCTGCACCTTCGCCTGCAAAGACAAAAGCATTGTTATACTTACCGGCACGCCGTGAATTCCGGATTTCTTCATTCTGCATCGCCGCCTGAGAAGACAAAGTATAGTTAAAACTTACTAGCATTCCGCTGACTCCGGCGCTGCAAACCAACATCTGAAAGACAAAAGAAAAAGACATTAAGCAGGTATTTACTCACGCCCATCACGCTCGTCGCAATAAAACGCCTGCAAATACTCCGGCGTCTCTTTAACACGAACTAAGCTGCAAGGAAAGAGACAGTTAGAGCGCTTGCCATACTTACGAATTTCCAGGCGCTTCACTCCATCTTCCATCCCAAGAGTCCTGCAATACATAAGGGAAAAGCATTATACAAAGTCTTCAATATTAACGTGCCACGCATTTAAAAACTATAAAGACAAAAGGTGTCCAGAAACTCACCGCTCGTGCAGATAACGACGGTAACCATCCTCTGAATTCAAGAGGCCAATGTTTCACCAGTGAAGGAACTGGCAACGGCACCCTGCACCAGACGCAGATGGAGAGCCCAGCATTCACCTATCTAAGGTGAGCACGTTGACCTGGGGGGGGGCTCTACAGAAAAGCTGGGAAGAGAGAGAGAGAGAGGGACATTCAACAATCCAGGCCATTAACCCCCATATTCTTTCACCTGCAGAAACCTCACTCTTCGAGTTTGACACACAGTGCAAAGAGGTTCGACCCCAGAAGCCAATCGAGTCCTGCACATCACTTTTCGAGTCACAGACACCTTCCTGCAAAGACCCGCGCCTCCGTGGGAATCAGGTGAGCGTTACAACCTGACCTATATAAAATTAGAACAACAAGGCTCCCACACCTAACTTAGGTTTATGGCATGTAGTTTGCTGGATAAATTTGGGGTCCACACATTAGTACATGTCAATTCAAACAAGAAAAAGTGGAAGTTCAAGGAAACTACAACCTGACTTCATAGAACATTATTATAATAAAATCAACAGTTTTTAATAAATAGAATTGTTACAATCATCACATAAAACATAACAAAGTGACCAGTGCTCTAAAGTGCATGATGATGTTCATCACAGTAATTCCAATGTGCAAGATGTGCTTCTATTGTGCAAAAAACACAATTACACAGTATCTCTCATTATGAGATCTCTATT
The DNA here is from genome assembly GCF_040938575.1 of Ambystoma mexicanum. Lineage (NCBI taxonomy): Eukaryota > Metazoa > Chordata > Amphibia > Caudata > Ambystomatidae > Ambystoma > Ambystoma mexicanum. The sequence goes on from NC_090939.1 coordinate 688,730,162, forward strand.
CAAATGTACAAGAAAATATATAAGGACAACTTTGGGTTATTCAAGTCTCCATTTTTGCAGTAGGATTGAGCCACTTGATATTACAACAGGTGATAATGAGTTCTTGACAATAAGTACCTCGTGTCTAGATGCCTGGGTCATTCGGTACCTAAATTGCATCTATTTGAGATTCTTAAGCTTTTATTAACGCTTTATATTAGTATCTCTAATTGCCCAACATGTTTCATTCCCCTAGTTGTTAAAATCACTATAAGGAACTTCTTCAGGGGTATAGATGGACCGGGGCGTTACAGCGCCTTAAAACCGGTCTTTCAGTGGTCTCTATAAAAGAACTTGACAAATTGGCGTTGTTGTAGCTGTGTGGATGATAGAATGTTGATCCCCGAATGGCAGTTCTAATGCGTAAATGTCTTCACCCTTTTGGTTTGAATGCCAAAGGGAATATCCAAGCCAAACCTTAAAGAAACACAGACCACACCTTATTAGTACATGTGGTCTCTATAATACATCAATAATTTTCACAGTATAATGATGTATTAGGGGAGGAGACGCTTACCGTTTCTTAGTGTCAGTAAAACCACTCCTCAAAGGCTGTTTAAATGTTCAGTGTCAATGCCTTCTGAAGCCCTGTAGATAAACAAAACACAGGACAAATAGTCCCATAGTTTCTTGTCGCAAAATGTAGACTGGCTCTCTAATAGTGTCAGCTAAAGTGTACTGGGAACAAAAATGGATGTAAATAAATCAAAAAACGTGGTTAACAGACTTACTTGTGGTAAGCAGCTCACAGTTCCATAGTACGAAGTCACAATCAGTGAGTGCTCTTCTTAATCACAAGTCACAATGGTAAGGTTGGTAGATGAGTCCTAAAAGGTAGACTCAAATTAGCGCTGTATTGGAATACATCAGGGTGTAGAAGATGTCACAAGCAAAGAATTGCGTTTTTTTCAAATCATATCAGAATTCGGAACATTCCGAATTTAATGTTACTCTGCGGGATGTATCTTTTTGGTTGTTACGTGGGCTAAATCATTCAAAAGCACACGATCTGGAGAGGCATATCACAAGGAGTTATTGTATAAATGGTGTAATATACACAGCGTTCGCATCGGCGGGAAAAGCCCAGGGATGCGGTAGCACTGTCAACAATGACTGCAAGAGTCGTATCATAAGCGTCCGAATCGCACGCTGCTCGTTATATGTTCATTACTTCGCGTAGTAAATAAAGATGAATATGCAAGTGTGATAAGAATGCTTGGCATGATCTTACCTGATTAGGGGCGAATTTTGCAGACGCTGGATTTGTCTGACTGCTAGAGCTGTCTGTTGGACGCCGTGTGAGCAACCGTTGCTACGGTAACTCAATCTTATTAAGCGCGACGGTGGGCATTACTGCGCATGCGTCGGTGATTGTACACTAGTCATCAGGTAGAATAAGGACAGGCTCCATGTATGTGCTTCCTCATCTGAAGCGTAGGAAATTCTCGTGAGAAATCCTATTCTAAAAATGGGTTTTAAAGAAAAGTGAAAACGTAGTAATGATGGCTTCTGATAGCAGGAATGGCATTGGTTCTAGGGCTCCATGTGTAACCTAGTTTCCTCACTGGGTCATACGGTAAAAGGCTTCCCTACGCATGCGCTGCCAAAGGTCACTAGTCACCTGTTTGAACAGGGGAAAAAGGGCAAAGTGCACTCAAACATTTGTCTGATTATACCTCTGTTCTACTAGGGAATAAAGCTATCCGACCGCACGATACCTGGAGGAGTATTATAAAGAACGTCTGCAAGCTCAATTAGTGCCAAATAAAGCTTCAGTTGTGATAACTGATTTCTTCGCTAGTTCATGTCAGGATTAAGTGTAGACGAGTTTTAGAGAAGAAACTGTCTAGTGTCATACCAAGTGGGTACACTAGGTAATTGATGAGCTAGTAGGAATACAATTTACATTATTGTATACTATTGTTCATCAAGGGAAATTACTCCACACTGTTACGTGTAGGGGTATTTCTAGTGCTAGTTGATAAACACGCTCCAGTCAATATTCTCATTTAATCCTAAGGGGTAACTTTTAGTCAAACAAATAATTTTTTGTTCTTGTATACTCAGAGTACGCTTATCAATGTTGGAGTCATGGGTTTGGGCAATTTTCATCACAATTGTCCATCTCAATTCTTCTGGTTTATGTCCAAGGCTTGTAACATGACCCACAAGGGGTGCGTTAAGGGTATTATTCCTTATACAGCTCTTATGTTCTCCTATCCTGATTTTGACCTTCCTTTCTGTTTTGCCAATATCGAGTCGATCACAAGACTCGCTGTTCCCATCTTTTGTTAAGCCCCAAATCGATTTCTTTAGTCCGTCTGGTTTGTGCACAGCAACTGCAATGACCACATGGACTATGGCCAGTAGTTTTTGGGAGCCCCCATTGTTCTGTAATGGTAGTTTGTGTGATGGGTTTTCTAAATACATTGTTCCTAGTAGTTAGTTCCTTTAAGTTCTTGCTTCTTCGGAAAGCGCATTTCGGCGCTCTTAGGGGACATTCACCCTTCTCTAACACGTGCCAGTTGTGTCTTATAATCTTTGTAATTTCATTTGATAGTGTACTGTATGTACTCACAAACACAATGTTATCATCATTTCCTTTCTTATCTCTATATTCTAATAGGGCCTCTCTGTTGTTGTTGGAAGCTCTCTTGTGTGCTGTTTTGATAACTTTATTGGGGTAACCCCTATCGGCCAAATTGCATCTCAGGTTCTCGGCGTCTTGCACAAAATCTTTTTTAGTGCTACTATTTCTCTTAATACGTAAAAATTGTCCAAAGGGCAAGTTTTGTCTTGTATATTTAGGATGAAAGCTCGAGTAGAGTAATAAAGAGTTTTTATCAGTCTCTTTGTGGAATGGCTTAACCTATAGAGCTGATTCATCTTTATTCACAAGAATTGTCAAATCAAGGAAATTGATTGCATCATTACTTATGGTTTTAGTACATTTCAAAAAAGGATTTTGTGCATTCAGCCATAGTACAAATGAATCAAAGGTCAATAAATCACTTGTCCAGATCAATAGAATGTCATCTATGAATCTTTTCCACAGTTTGATGTATTTCCTATAGGGGTTACAACCAAGATAAGGCCACCTCAACCAGCCTCAGTTTGCAGCAAATAAGTAGATCAGACAACCAGGTGGTAAATCAAGCTTCATGTATTTATATCGCAAATACACAGCATACAGAGTTATCAGCAGGGAAAAACAGCATGCAGCAGGCAAGTGTTGGGGCAGCCGGCACACAAAGCTCTCACTAGCACCCCCACCCTCCTGCAGGTTTATATAGCATATCATAGGCAGACACTAATATGTTTCTGTACTATTGCAATGGGGGGGTGTTACTTGGAACAACATTACAGACATTTGGCAAGAACTATTGGCATCTTCATTGTGACAAAGTCCTGCAGGGGCATCGTGCTGTATTATGAATAAGCGGCATTCGCAGAAAGCCCTTCTGATATCTCCCGAGTATGAGGCTAATGCTAAACTTGTAGAAAATAAGCGGAAGAGAAGGTGTGACGTGTCCTCTGCCCTAGGAGGGGTTTGGGCCTGTCCATGGTGTCATGTAGAGCATGCCCAGGCAGGCCGAGGGAGGTGACATGGAGGGTCTGAGGCCTAACTGTATGGGAGAGCCTAATAGCATTGCATAACATAGCATAACAACGTTGCATAGCAGAGCAATCCTGCACATCATAGCATAGCAATCCTGCATAGCATAGCATAGCAATCCTGCACATCATAGCATAGCAATCCTGCACAGCATAGCATAGCAATTCTGCCACATCAACCCCCCGTTTGGTCGTCTCTGAACAAGGTGTAGACCATCGGGAGCAGGAATGCTATTTGAAAAATTCAACCCATTCGGTGTTGGACATGTGACCTAAAACATCTATCACCTCCCGTTCATTGGAGACGTCCTCCGTAATGTGAAATGTTTCTATTTCAAGTGGCAGCAGTCTAGCCTCGGTGGGCAAGTGAGACACCTGTTTAGCACAGCATGATAGAAGGCTGCGAATAAGAAAAACTATCATATTGAATGGGACAGGGATGAAGGGAATCCCCCCACTGGCGTACATCAGAGTATGGGAGGATATATATCAATCAGAGGCATTCATTAGGTCAGCGTAAACCCAAGAGATGTTGAGGAAGGTGTTGGTCTCTGGGTGTAAAATGGGGTATGTAATGTGGGAAAGAGCAAATATCATGGTAATAAACAGCAACATGGTGAAAATACTCCTCATATACTAATGTAATAGCAGTAATATTCCTAGCTTTAGCAGTCCAACCCTACAGAGATTGGGGGCTTATGCCCAAAAGTTCCAAAGAGTGTCCGTTTTCACTGTTAGGACTGATTTTCTATACTCTGGCCCGGCGGACAGATGCATAGAAGGCCAACCTATATTGTGACGGGGATAACTCTAGGGAGCTGTAGCCAAACCAGTTTGGGTAGCAGTGACAGGCAGTCTGGGCTAAGTTCTTCAGAGGTGGTGAGTTTGTAAAGGGTCCACAATGAGGTCACACAATGGTAATCACAAATTATACTTAGACAGGATGTATAAAAATACAGTTATTTATTGGTCAAAACACACTATGAAAAATGACTACTGGCAAGTAGGATTATCATACAAGACTAATAAACTAAATGCATATATACATTCACTTTGCTATAGGACATAATACACATCAGTAACTCCTGAAAAGGAAAGGTTAGAATAGTATTATGCACTTCAGGTCCACCGAGATGATCCCTAACTAAAATTGTCCAGCCTAAGTTGTCTGGGGCCTTTTGCCCAATAGTTCAGGTAAACGTTCCACATAAGTTATGAAGCCGGAAACAATGCAGTTAGGATGTCTGGGGTCCAGTGAAGAGTTCTTAGGGTTAGGGTACAAGTAAAACTAACTACCAAAAGTAGCCCCAACTTTCAAAGGTCTTGCGTAAGCAAGCAATGGCAAAGCCAATATTGTTAGAATTAAGGTTTATTATAAGCCCATTGTCTTATAATGGGAGTATAGGGGTAGGTTAGAAGATCTGTAGCTTACCCCCGTACTCCTATTCTTCCCCAAACTTGGCAGAACAAAGGAAGCTGGTCCGACGTTGCTTTTCTCTCCGAAAGTCGCAGTCCTCGATTCCCAGGGATTGCAGGTTCGAACGGATCTCTGGTTGGTGTCTTTTACTGTTGCAAGGACTCTTGATGGAAGAATGCAGCAAAACACGATGCAGGATCCCTCTCAAGAGTGGACTCGGGCCAGGGAAGACATTTCGGGTGGTGGTCACCACTGCACAGCGACGCAAAGGGACTCAGGAGCCACAGTCAGACTTTCCCTCCTATCTCGGTTCCCCTCGATGCTAGGACACTGAAATATCCCAGAGGTTAGCCTCGTAGGGCCAGCTGAGGATCCCCCAAGTTTCAGAACGGTGACGCTGGCAGCACGGTAGCCCAAAATCGGCTCTTCCAAAGTCTTCCTTTGGCAGGGCACCACGCAGACATCAGGAATGGATGGTCCCTCCACTCCCAGGTTCGCAGCTCCTTCGCAGGACTGCTAAAGATCACGAGCAAGACAGGGCTCCACCAGGACAGCAGAAGAAGTTGGTTGCCCGGCCTCCTTCAGTCAGGTCTCAGGTTTCTTCACGGGTCTCACAGCTGGACAGAATACTTGGCTCCTTCAGGTTTCTCCAGGATCTCTGAAGAATGGGTGCAGGGGTCCTCTTCTTATCCTAAAAGCTAGGTAAGAGCTGCTGCCCTCACTAGCCAATAGCAGGACTAGCCCACAGACACACACACCTCAGCAGTGGTTCAATCAGGACCACTGGCTGGAACATTCATGCATACCACTCGGACACACTGAAACCAGTTTGTGGATTGGGACCAGACAGTCCCAGCCCACATCCTGCCAGCAAACACACACAGCCCTCCAGTAGCCTCTGAGTGCTAGTCTAGGGCAAAACAAATATGCACCCCATTGTACTGCAGTGTAAACTGTTGTGCACGATGATAAAAAGTTACCACAAGTGACACAAAAGTAACTAAAAGTAGTAACACAGTAACACCACTAAGGGAAACAATGTTTCCCAGTACTGACAGCCTGAAGGACTTGTCAGTTTCCCCATGACATATGAGCAAAAGCCATTGTAGTGAAGCTTAAGGCTTCACTGCACTGAAAAAAGTATATGTCAGAGTCAAAAATAAAAGCAAAACGTTTGGGAGTTCCATAAAGATGGAAGGAAAGGTGCAGTAAAGAGAAATCTTTCGTTACACATGCCTCCACCTTCCCCAGACCAAGGGACGGGGTAACTAATTCACCCCTAGATGGGTCCTCTGTTCCAGTCTGTTATCCCTGTTTACAGCCCATCAAAATTGCTATATTTGGGATCTGGCTTATGCCCAATAGTGTAGTTCAAGGCTTATAGACTCATGAACCACCTGAGTCACTTTGGATTCTCTCCCTTAAAATCTATCAACCACCTCAAAGGCTTAGGGGGGGCATATACAGTGAAGTGAGTACCATGGAGGTGGGACCTCAACTTCCTAAGGCACCATATAATGGAAAAACAATTCTTCTGCAACTGGGGCCAACTGAGTTCTCCACTCCTAAACGGGTAGCTGACTAGACATATAGGATGTTCCTCCGCTTTGTCATTGAGCTGTGAACGTTTTTCAACTATCCTATTGTCATAGGTTTCTGTCTGCACTAAGAAAGGTCTCTTCCAATCAGGTGCCCTTAAACCAGGGGCCTGACCTAGGGATTCTTTCAGGCCAGTGAAGGCCTTCTCACACTCCGGGGTCCATAAGAACTCTTTAGGTCCCTTATGAGTAGTGAGGACAGTCAGAGGGACAGCTATATTGCTATAGGCTGCCACGTTGCTTCTGTGTTTCCCAGTGAGGGCCAGGAAAGTCGTTACTTGGGTTTGGGTAGTGGGGGTTGCCCAGATCTGTACATGAAGTACTTCATTGACAAGAGGTTGCATCTTGTCCCCACATACACCAACTTCATGCTTGAGGAAGGCCAACAGCTCCTGTTCAGTTTGACACTTGGTTGTCTCCCTGAACAAGTTGGCCTGATGAAGGTCCTGACACCCAGTCTCTTGAGTTACACCTAGTTCCTTCCAAGTGGGTGTTGAATCTGCCATGTCATCCAGACATGTATTGCTGAGATCCATCCTTCCATTTCGAACAGGGGCTAAGCTCATTTGACAGGTGTCAGTTGCAGACACCAATCCAGAAGTCCATACACTGAAGTAAGGCTCTGAAAAGACCGAAACTGCTGTCTCCTCCTCCACATAGACTGCAAGGGATACGTTGCGATACCCTGCAGAGAGATCATAACAGCAACTGTACTCAGTACAGAGCTGATCCACTAAGGTGCTACATCAAGGTGGTACATCTTAGTGAAGAGTGTTTCGAGTGGATTGTGTCCTCCAACGTATTCCCCATCTTAGATGTATTCTATCCAGCTTTAGCTGCTTCGGAAAAATGTTCTCAGCAGAGGGCGCCGTGCGTCGATGTCGTTGAGTCGATGGGCCCTCAAAGGCCTCTGTCGAGGGTTATGTCATCGGGTGTATAAGTAACATGCGCTGCGCCTGTTGGCATCAGTTCCGTTTTTCAGCAGTATACGTTGCTTGGGAGATTCGGCGCACCTCGAATTCTGTGAAGAAACAATAAATAAACAAATATGTCCTCATCATCAACGCTGACCACAACCCCGAGATCGGGTTTCAAAAAGTGCAAGTCGTGCGGTTCAAAAATGTCGATTACAGACCCGCACCGAGAGTGTTTGTGGTGCCTCGGAGAAGGCCATGACATGGAGGCCTGTACGAAGTGTCAGGCGATGACGGGGAAGGCCTTGCAAGAGAGGAGGGGAAAACTACAGGTAGATCGTAAATCCGACCGTAAAGCCTCGAGCGTCGAGTCGAGGTCCCGGGAGGAGAAATCTCCTCGACACGAAAGGCATCGGTCTAGATCCCGAAGCGATTCCCATTGCTTGTCGTCCTCAACAAAAAAAATTGAAGAAACAACGCCACAGGTCCCCCTCCACCTCGTCTTCGGATGAATCCCCAAAAAGGATGAAATGTCCTACTAAACATTCATCATCCGAAGAATGGGAAGCATTCAGGACCAAAATGACGGAGGTGTTCGAGAAAGCGAAGCCTCGGTCCGCGCATTCCTCGGAAGCCGGCCAGGCGCGTCATCGCTCCGACACTCGCGCGCCCTCGAGCCCGGGTGATCGAAAGAGGAAGGATAGAGAACCTTCCAGGACGCTCGAGTCGAGTCCACCGCTCGAGGTCACCAACGCCGTCCGAGACCGAACACACCTCGAAGGGCAAGTCTTCGAAGAGCGCCTCGACTCCCTCGAAGCTGGTGCCGTCAAAGACGGGTATTACGCCGATGCCATCGACGCCTCTGTCAACGTCGACTCCGAATCCCTCGACGCCGAAACCTCCAGTTCAGCCAGAAAAAGGGGAAGAGAAGGCTACAAGACCTGTAATGCCTTCAGGACCCATTAGTACTCCTCCTCCACCTCTCCCAGAAAAGGTTTTCAAACCTCTTCCTAGGAAGGAGTTTTTGAAGTCCCTGACCTCAATTTTTTGAGGAACAGGAAAAATCTGATGAGGAGAATGTACCTTTTGGGCTAGAATATGGCACCCCAAATTTCCCACAATGCCTTATTTCAGAAGAAAGCAGGATGAGGGATTTGGTTGAATCACTGCACAATGCGAGTGGTATTGATACATCTCCTGAAAATGACTTTGGTAGACCGGAACCAGGAGAACATGCCAGTCCGTCATACTGTCAGCTAATGACAAAGATAATAGATTATTTAGGATGGGCCAGACCCCCAGCCCAATTCATCCAAGATTATCTAACAGACATATTGGATCATGGTCCTACTGAAGACCCAATACTACCTTTTCACGTAGCCTTGCAAAATGGGGTGGCCAAAAATTGGGAGACTCTGGATTCTATTCCGCCAGTGAATAAATCCCTTACTTCAAAATACCGCCCTGCCAGTAGCGACCCCGGCTATCTGTCTAAACATCCCACTCACGACAGTTTGGTCATACAGGCAGCCACAGCTTCTAACAAACTGGCATACCCTTCTATCCCTTTGGACAGGGACGATAAGCGTGTGGATGGCTGGGCACGGAAGGTATTTTCAGCTGGGAGTGTGGGGTTAAAATCAGCCAACTCCACATGTGCCTTGGCAAAGTTTTCGTACACTCTGTGGGAGTGCATTGCGATGGCGGCGGAGCACACATCAGAAGGGGACGAAAGGGAAGGATTCCTAGCCATCATTAGAGATGGAAAGGAGGCTATGTAGGAATCCCTTGAATCTGGATTGGACACTGTAGATAGTGTGAGCAGGTCCATGGGCACCAGCACGGTAATGCGCAGATTTGCATGGTTACAGAAGTCTGGTTTCGCACCAGATGTGCAGAACCGTCTCCTGAACATGTCCTTTGTCTGGTCTCACCCTTTTGGCAGCAAGGCTGACGAGAGCCTTGAGAGGTTGCAGACCTCAAAAGCAGCTGCCAAGTCTTTGGGAGCTGATCTGCAAGAATGGGGAGCCATTACTTCAGATGTTTGGGCTCTAGAAATAATAGCCCAAGGTTACTGCCTTCCTTTTCTAACGCAACCTCAAAGCAATCCACCAAGGAGACACCCTTTGAAGTTTTCAGACCCTCTCCTACAGCAGGAAGTTTTAACCCTGCTGGAGAAAGGTACTATAGAACCGGTATCTGCAGTAGAGAGGAACAAGGGATGGTACTCCCTGTATTTTTTGATCCCCAAAAAGGACAGAGGACTGAGACCCATCCTGGACTTAAGAAACTTGAACAAGTTCCCCAGGAAGGACAAGTTCAAGATTGTTACCCTTTCTCAGATCCTTCAGGCCCTTCAACTCCAGGATTGGTTGGTGTCATTGGACCTCCAGGATGCTTATTTTCATGTGCCGATTCATCTCAAGCACAGAAAATACCTGAGGTTCGTAGTTGGCAACTCACACTATCAGTTTCGAGTCCTGCCATTCGGATTGACCTCCGCCCCGAGGGTCTTCACCAAACTGATGGTAGTGGTGGCAGCGCACCTCAGGAGAGGGGGGATTCACGTCTACCCCTAACTGGACGATTGGCTGATCAGAGCACGTTCTGCCGAAAAGGCACTAGATCACCTGAAAGTCACCTGCCAATTCCTCCACAGACTGGGGTTCTCCCTCAATTTCAAGTCCCAAATGACACCTTCTCAACAGCTCCAATATATAGGAGCTGTATTAGACACATCCTTGGGAAAGAGCTCGCCTCCCAGGTCGTGCCTCAAGACATTCTTCAGATGGTTTCCAAATTCCAAAATGCCGAAAATCTTCAGGCCTACGACTTCTTAAGGTTACTCGGCATCATGGCATCCTGCATCTTTCTGGTGCCAGAGGCACGTCAAAGAATGAGAGCCCTTAAATGGGCTCTAAATACTCAGTGGTCCCAGTTCTCAGGTCGAATGACAAGGTTCGTCAAGATCTTCTATGGTGGACTTGTTCAGAGAATATCCTGAAGGGAGAACTTTTTTTGGCAACCATGGCCGGAGATCACAGTAGTGACGAACGCCTCACTGAAGGGGTGTGGAGCTCATGCCAACGATCTGACCATCAACGGTCGTTGGTCGCCATCGGAGTCCAAACTACACATCAACCTTCTGGAGCTGAGAGCAATCAGACTAGCGCTGAAAGCTTTCCTGCCATCTGTTGGGGGAAAGAAATGTCCTGATAATGACGGACAACATAGTGGCCATGCATTATCTAAACAAAAGAGGAGGTGTAGGGTCACTACCTCTGTGCAGAGAGGCAATGCAGCTCTAGTATTAGGCAATCCAAGAAGGAATCTCTTTAACGGCAGTTCACCTAGCCGGGGAAGAGAATATGACGGCAGATGCTCTGAGCAGGCAGAGCACGGTGTCCCACGAATGGGAACTGGCTCAGGAAGTCATTCAAGAGATCTTCGCCCTTTGGGGAACCCCTCAAGTGGACCTATTTAAGACCGGAATCAACCAGAAGTGCGAAAGGTATTGCTCAAGGGAATTTCTCCCGAGAGGAGCCCTGGGGGACGCGTTCGTGGTGGAGTGGAATTTCCCACTATTGTATGCGTTCCCGTCATTCCTCAGGTCATCAGGAGACTGAGACGCTTCGGAAACCACATGATCTCATTTGCCCCAGATTGGGCCAGGAGAACGTGGCACCCGGACCTTCTAGACTTGTCCATCTGTCCTCCAGTACGTCTTCCTCAGAGAGAGAACCTTCTCTCTCAAATGGAGGGTCGGGTTCTCCATCCAGAGGTCAAAATGCTCAACCTTCACACTTGGTATCTGAAAGGCTGAAATACAAGGATTGGAACCTTCCAGATGACGTCATGAAGGTGTTGCTTTCGGCAAGAAGGCCAGCAACAAAGTCTCTATACCGTTGCCGTTGGAAAAAGTTTTGCAACTGGTGCAGAGAAAAGAATGTCGATCCTTTGCTATGGTCTATTCCGGAAGTACTGTCCTTCCTCCTGACACCAGCACATAGAAGTCTAAATGTTGGAACCATTAAAGGTTATCTTGCAGCGCTTTCCATCTTCAAGTGCTTGTTGGAAGAATGCTCCTATTTCAAAATTCCTCTGATAGTGCAATTCCTAAAAGGACTCACTAATGTGTTTCCTCCTTATCCATTTCAAGTGCCAATTTGGTACTAAAATTCTTAATGTGTGCTCCTTTTGAGCCTTTGCACACTTGTCCATTAAGATTACTGACATGGAAAACTGCTTTCCTAGTTGCTTTAACATCTGCAAGAAGAGTGAGCGAATTGCAGGCACTGTCTTCTGGGCCAACCTATACTGTGTTCCATAAGGACAGAATTGTGTTGAAGGTTAAACCCTAATTTTTGCCAAAAGTGGTATCTGATTTTCATTTAAGTCAGAAAATTGTTTTACCCGCATTCTATCCTCCACCTCATCCTAGTAAGGAGGAAGAAAGGTTACACAGGTTGGATCCGAAAAGAGCTTTAAGCTTTTACATTTCTAGGCTTTGTAATCTTAGAGTGGACAATCAACTGTTTATTGGCTACACAGGAAAAAGATTGGGTCAGTCACTGACAAAACAAACAATATCACACTGGATTGTGCTTTGTATTTAAGAATGCTACAGATTAGCACAAAAAGACCCACGAGAAGGTTTAAGGGCTCATTCCACCAGATGCATAGCCTCTTCGACGGCCCTACAAAGAGGTGTTCCTATAACGTCCATTTGTGAAGCACCAACTTGGTCCTCGCTGCATACTTTTTCAAAATTCTATAGCCTGGATGCTTCCCAGTCTAAGGAGCTGAATTTTGGTAAAGCAGTACTATATTCAGCCATCTAGGGGTATCAAAAATATCTAACCCCTCCTCCAGAGAAAAATTGTCCCTACTGCTTTGGGAGTCCATCTAAGATGAGGAATAAGTTGGAGGACACAATACACTCAAAGAACAAGTTACTTACAAACTGGTAACGTTCTTTTCGATTGGATGTTCCCCAACGTATTCCTCATCGCCCTCCCAACCTACCCCTCTGTATATTTTACCGGGTTATTGCCACTCTAACTCTCGCAAGGCAAATACCTGTCTGCCGGCACAGTCTACAACAATGAGAAATCAATAAAGAAGGTTGTAAAAACAACTGAGGCCAACGGGCGCTGCGCATGCTACTTATACACCCGATGAAGTCATCCTCGACGGAGGCCTTCGAGGGACCATTGACTCGACACCGACGCACTGTGCCCTCTGCCGAGAAAACATTTCCGAAGCAGCTAAAGCTGAATGCAATACATCTAAGATGAGGAATACGTTGGAGGGACATCCAATCGAAAGAACGTTACCAGTTGGTAAGTAACTTGTTCTTCTATGTCTTGACGACAGAATACTGAGCTCTAGTGTCCATACAGAATCCAAAACTGCCTTTACCTCTATACTCCTCCAGATCCTCAAATCTGGACTCTGGACAGCTAGAATGATCAAACACCATTTGTTCCAACACAGGGTGGATCTCACACCAACTTCCAGAACTTCTTGTTTCTGAGTCACCACAGTACCCAAACTTGGTGGGTTCCCTCACTCCCAGCATACAGTCTGGTTTACACCAACCTGTTATAAGAGAAGTCAGTGACAACAAGGGGGAGGTTTCCTCACCTTAGGCTCCAGCTAATCCTGTTGATGTGGGGTCAGGTGATAAGACACTAAGTCACCCTCACTGAAGCCATTACAAGGGCTGCTTTGGCACAGGGCAGGGAGACACACAGATCTCTCTGGCCCCCACTCTATAGCCATAAGCAGGGCTCCAGTTTTTTCTCTCAAGATAGAACCCTCCACACTATTCCTAGGAAACTGAATGGCAACCTTTCACCAAAGTCTTGAGAATAGTTAACCTTGCCAAGATGTGAAACATGGCAAAGCCCAGACCAACAGGTGGTCACGGATTCACATAGTAAGCTTGATAGGAGACGGTCCCACCTCCTTCTCTGGGGCTCACGTCAAACTTAGGAGAGAACTGACAGCTCTCTCTCTCTCTCAGACCATCCTCGTCTGGGTGCCGGCTCAGTGACATTTGAAAGATCACTTTGCCATCCCTCCACTGGGTCTGACCACTACTGAGCACAGCAGAGGAGCTACCTATGGATCTGTCATTCAGTAGGGTGTCAATGACTGAGTGGTGCTAAGTGGAGCTGACTGGAGCGGTATCCATTTGCAGTTTGCTGGATTTTGGTGTCACGATGTAGCAAAAGCGAAGGAGAAATTACGTGCTGGTGTTGCTTTAAGAACTTGGCTGCCTGTGAGTCCCTCCCTCTGCCTCTGCGAGCTCGACTGCTCCTAAGATTTAAAACCCACTTCTTCTGCGAAGCAGAGTGGAGTGGTGCTAAGTTGAATCGACTAGAGTTTGCTGGAGAAAGCCGTGGTGTCTAGCTCCTGGAAATCTGCCCTTTATACAGATTCAGGAATCAATCAGAGTGTGCGAACCCGGTTGCAGGTAAGGAGGGGTAGTCCGGGGGCTTGTCTCAGTGAGGGAGATAGCTTGACCCTTTTGATGGAGGAAATGCCAGAGGTCCCACTAAATGGTATGGAGTTGGAAACCTCAGGGAATGCCCACAAAAAGGAGGGGGAGTTGATAAGGGGGAGGAGCCTTGGCGATGGAAAGATTAAATGGGAGCAAAGCGAAGGTACAGGGCGGATGGCTCCAAATAGAACTGAAATAACCTTTACAGATTCCACTGTACCTATGGAGACTGACCTAGATGATATGGGGTCAGAACCAGCACTAGCCCCCGAATCCTGCAGCTTAGCGACAGATGAACCGTGTAAAGTTGGTCCCTTGCAGATGTCATCCTCAAGTTACACACTCTACTTTAAATGGTGCGCTGAATAATAATTTGAGCAGGGGAAATTAGTTGGCTTCAAAACAAACAACAGATAAACCGACAATACGAGATCGGAGTCATGGGGATCAAAATCTAAATGAACATGACTGCTTGGATTAGGAAGTTAAAGAGGGTGTGAGATTAGGATGCCCATAATGTGGAGTTGGCAGCCCACCTGGCGAAGGAACTAGCTGTACTTATAGTGAAAATTGCACAACAAAAAAGACTCAGTCTAACACGGGTCAATGACTGCCTGTACATTCTTCATGACTCACTGCAATAGGCAGATTTAGCTGCGGCAAGACAGGAGGAAGAAAGGAGGCATCCATCTGATTATGTACATTAGGAGCGAGAGCCGGTGGGGAAAAAATCGGTCTGCCAACAAACTGACGGTTGGATTGAGAATGCTGAAATGTAAACGGATGGCTATGGTGAGTCCATGAATCAAAAAACACAATTAAGTATGAACATTGAAAAAGGGAAAGTCCAACCGAGAATAAGGATTGCGAGCTGGGATTCGGATGGTGAAAGGAGTGAAGCTCAAGAATTTGAAGAGCATGATTCGAGTGCCTCATCTTCCTCTATGACATCCTCCTCTGAACGCCCAACGTGTGCTGGAATGAATGAAGGGAGGGAGTGAGAGGGCCCTTCTTGGAGTGGAGGACAAGGCGGACCTTCAGCAACTGCCGATGGCATCATTGACAACGTCACTAGCGCCGTTTGTGAAGCTTTACGAAGCTATTAACATCAGCCTCAACAATCAATCTGCACAAATTACAGAGGTTGCCAACAAATTGATCGTATTGGAAACCCTAGTAAATAAAGTGGAAGCGAGGCTGGATAAAGAAGCCAAAACCTCTGCTAATTGGCAAAATCGTCTGTGACCTTGCTCGACGAGAAACCATGGATAAGACCTTAATGATGGAGGCTCTGCTACAGGACACTGAATCAATGCGTATGCACTTTAAGTCCTCCCAACGGACAGAAAGACCTAGGCGAGAAGAATCAGTGGTGGCATTGGAAAACTGTATAGCATTAGAGGTGGATGAAGTGGCTGCGGATCGACAAGAACCAGTGAAAATCCCCAAAGAAAGTAACATCTTTTCAATGTTCAAAACACAGAAGGCCACTGAAGCCAATAAAATGCCTGGGAGTGACCTTAATAAAAACTTCCAACACAAAAAAAGTCGAAAAACATGACAGTAAATCCCAAAAGGAAGTCAAATGGGTCAAGAGCTTTCTTAAAACATCTACGTTTACCATCCGTGATGGACAATTTGCCCGTCTCTAAAAAGGCAAGGAAATAACTAATCCTACCTGCAGTAAAGGCAAATACCGAAATATCAAATGCCCAGGAGACAGAGAATGAGGAGGAATTGGAGATTACCTCCGAGATAGATCTCAGTGATCTAATTTAAGAAATAGAGAGAGGGAAAGAAGATGAGAGATGGAAGGAGGTGAGTGACTCAGAATGGGCAAATATTGAGAGCCACATTGATACGGTGCCCAAACCCCAAAATAAGATAGAACAAAGTCAGACTGGAAAAAGGAAAACTGAAGCACCACCAAAAACTTCGCTGCCTTTAGAACATTGGAAGATAAGATGAAGGGATGTTTACAAGCGGCTGATACTAAGTTGCAGAAGAATATTGAGGGGAGAGCTATAGAAAAGGATCCACAACAGCACCGACAGGCTCAGCCAGTGAAAAAGAATAGCCAAAAAGGAGATGCCAAGATAAACGAGCGAAAGAGCTCCAAAATCTATATGAGAGGATTGTGGCTGGATCAAGCATGCCGTTGTTAAATAGAAGGAATGTTTTAAGGCTGCTGAATTGTGTTTTGCCGGCCCATAAATTCTCCTCTGTGGATATTCAAATTGTTGAATTTGTGGATGAGAAAAGAATGGACTGGATCATACTCCATCTGAATTCACAAGCCAAGAAAGATCTAGTGTTGTCATTTTAAGAGAAATGTTTGCGTTTGGGGTATGAAATAAGTGATTACCACGCTAAAATCAAAGCGAATTGGAGAGAGGCTATGATCCCTATGGTAACAAAGAAGATCATTCCAACGGCATCCGCTCAAAGGAGGTCAGGTAGACGTGACCAGTTGAATATAGAAAAAATATACCCACAACGAGAATTGAACATAGCAGATGAAGTGATGGAAAACATATTGATCCATACAAGAAAATGCCCAAGATCAGAAACGAGGCCAAACACGTCAGTGACTATTGCTCAAGCCCCTCCCGTAGCTCAAACTCTCCCTCCCGTAGCCCAAGCCCTCCCACAGCCACAGACGCGCACGTAACACTTTCTATTAGCCAACCAGGCCCACAGCAGACACTCCCCGTTCCTATTGTCCCATCCGCACCTCCTGCCTTAGATACAGACTCAGTACCGTCCGTCCCTCCAGGGATTGAAGTTGAAACCACGGGGGCAAGAGGCAGGACTGAACAAAATGGATGCACGAGGGTAACTCGCAGTGCGATCAGCAAAGAAAGGAAGGTGGAATTGCAGCAACAGGCAGAAATGTATATAGACGGGAATGATGGGACGGCAGCATTGGCTTCGATGTATGACTTCCGAAGAAGCAACAAAAGACAGGTAGTGTTGGAATGCATGGGTGAATATTTGGTGGGGAGATGGAAACAGTTAATTGGGAAATTACCACCGCAGCGATTGTTAGACTTAAATGCATTAGCACGCTGTAGACAAAGAGATGAAGAAGTGAGGTAACATGTGTATGGACTTTTTGAGTTTAAAAATGAATTGGATAATGATTATGCTGAAATATTTACTGCACCTGTGTACAGGGGTAAGGATATCGGGAGAGGTAGGAAGGAAGTGCTAGGGCCAAACAATTGACGGCAACAGTTACCATCGCAGGGCCGAAAGGCGACGGTGGACGAATTATTGTTATTAGGAAGACTTGAAAGAATGCATACTGAAAACAAGGGTGTTACTGCAGCAAGTAGCAGACATAATAGAGGAAGAGGGAACGCACAAGGGAGGAGTAATTTGAATGTGCATGGGGGGCCACTGGGACCAAATCAGTGTGCATACTGTAAGGAGGAAGGACACTGGTGAGCGCAATGTACACATTTACAGAATAGAAATGGACCTGGTCAGAGAAGACAGCACAGAGGGCACCAAGGAGCGAATGGACCAAATAGGAATAGTATGCAGCAGCACCACAATAATGAAGGTAATCAAAACCAAGCCCAAAACCAAAGTGCTCCTAACCAGAGTCAGGGTCAGCAAAACTAACAGTATGGGAATCAGAGTGGGGGTAATAGAGGAAAGAATGGGAACATTTTCAATACGCAGCCAAATACGTATTACAGTAATAGTAGTGACTACACATCGGATGATGTGTTATTTCCCCAATAGAACAGCCCAGGGCAAGGGTCGGAACCAGTGTCTATTCCCGTGTATCAGAGAGGACCCTACGTAGAAATGGGAGTCGGGAATAAGGAGCACCGCTTCCTTGTAGATACAGGAGCGCAAAAGTGTTCAATAGACCATCACTTGGTTCCGGATATACCACTGTTATGGCAAAAGAATGTTTCCGTAGGGTTCGCAGGTACACCAGTCATAAACCCAGTGTCCCAACCAGTCCCAGTTACTATAGGACCATTCACTGAACATTGTCCCTTTCCCCTAACAGAAAATTGTGGGGAGAACTTGTTGGGATTGAACTTGTTGAAAAAGCTAGGTGCGATTATACATTGTACGTCAGACAGGGTGTTTCTGACAATTTGGCCACAAGATGCCCCTGTACCAGAATTCATGTCTCGAACCTTGCCAGGAGAGTTAAGAAAAGTGGCAACCTGTATATGGGTGATGCATGAAAACGATGAGGATGCTTGAAGATGAGCCAGTGAGGATCATTTTGAAAGAAGGAGTTACACTGTCAGAATTCCCCAGTATAACATTTCGGCAAACGGAGAGAAAGGATTGAAAAGTATTGTTTCAGATTTGGTGAAATTAGGGGTAATTGAAGAAATTACAGGCAGTACATGTAGCAGCCTGATTCTTCCAGTGTTTAAGAAAGGAGGCAATGAAGTACCATAACGTTTCATAATTGATTTGCGTGCGCTAAACAAAGTAGTAGATCCACAATTTCCTTTGGTCCCAGACGTCACTACAATATTGACAATAATACCTGCCTCAGCAGAATACTTTAGCATAATTGATCTAAAAAACGCTTTCTTTAGCATTCCGGTGGACAAGGACAGTAGATATTTGTTCGCGTTCACATTAGGGGGACGATCATTTACATTCACGCGCATTCCACAAGGATATACAGAAAGTCTGAGTATTTACAGTAGAACGTTAAAAGAGCAGCTAGACATGCTAGAATTACCAGTGGGGTGTGTACTATTGCAATACATAGATGATCTGTTGATCGCTGCTGATACAGAAGAGATTTGTAAAAAGAGCACTGTATTACTACGGTCACACCTAGCGGCGCATGGCCATAAAGCTAGTTTGAAGAAGTTTCAATATAACGAAAGGAGGTAGCTTATTTGGGCTACCTACTTTCGAAAGAAGGGAGAAGGCTAACGCCAGAACGCATAGAAAGTATTTCTTGTATACCTATTCCAAAGACACAGAAAGGAGTCAGAGCCATAATAGGCATGGCTTCTTATTGTCAGCAGTGGATCAGTAATTTTGCGTTAATTGTGAAGCCAATGGTGCTATTAACTAAGAAGGATGTGGTGATGCCTTTGCAGTGGAATGAAGAATGTCAGAGAGCGTTTGATCAATTGAAAACTGCATTATGTTCTGCTCCAGTTTTGGGCACGCCGAATTATGAAAAAGTTTTTAGATTATTTGTATGTGAGAATGAAGGATGTGCATTAACTGTTTTGACACAGGAGCAAGGTGGAAGAAATAGACAGTGCAACTATTTTTCTTCTGCGCTTGACCCAGTAGCGCACGCACTACTACGATGTTTGCGATCTGTCGTGGCGGCTGCTGCATCGGTGAAACAAACGGAAGGGATGGCATACTTTAATTTTGATGGTGCCACATGGCATAGATGTCCTATTAAATAGGACACAGACGCAACACCTCACCTCTGCTAGACTGACAAGATACGAAATTGTCTTATTCGCTCCCCATATCCAAATTATGAGGTGTAGCGCTTTCAATCCTGCAGAATTAATGCCACTGCCCATAAAAGAAATTGGTGACAACGAATCACCACCCCATGATTGCTTAATGGTCACTGAGGAAGAAACGAAGGGGAGAGTTGGTTTAAGTGACACCCCACAAAAGGAGCCAGATGGAGAGTTATTTTGTGACGGCTCTTGTTTTAAACTACCTGATGGCACGTCAACTGCCGCTTACACTATCACTACCCTAGAGAGCGTTGTAGAAAGCAAAAAGAATTCCCTACAACTCGGCACAAGCTGCAGAAATTGACCAGAGCCTGTGAGATTTCTGAAAATTTGAACGTGAATATCTATACTGATAGTCTGTATGCTTTTGGGATGTTTCATAACTTTGGTCGACTCTGGGCTGAGAGGAGTTTCTTGACATTGCATATGGCCAGAATTCAACATGGCCCTTTGATTGTACGATTGCTGTCTGCACTCACGTTTCCAAAGCGCCTAGCAATAGTGAAATGCGAGGCACATAAAAAGATAACATGCAAAGTGGGAGAGGGAAACACATTTGCAGACAGAATTGCGAAACAAACTGCCACTAATTTGAATAATAGAATTTTGACAGTTCAGACTGAGGAAGTACCCTGTATGATATAAGATGGAATTGCCACTGTCAAAGAGATGCAGGCCGAAGCCACGGCCGATGAGATACAAGGGTGGGCAGAGGGCTCTGCTGAGTTAGATTTAGAGGGCTGTTGGGTGGACAAGGGAACTAAAAACTGGATGTTGACAAATTCTTATGTGACTGCAATGGTCACAATGGCTCACAGCCCTACCCACATCTGTGTGAATAAAATAATACAGCACCTATCTACGGTATGGCAGAATGTAAACATAAAGAAGAATGCAGAGAGGTTGGTGCAGAACTGCATTACATGTTTACAACACAATGTAGGAAAGGGAACAGTGACTCCAATAAGCAGTTTTGGCCCGCCCTCTATGCCTTTTGAGGTAATCCATTTTGATTTCATAGAGATGGAGAGGTGCCAAAACTTGAAATATATCTTAGTGGTGATCTGTGCATTCAGCAAGTGGGTAGAGGCATATCCCTTAAAAGACTGCACAGCAATGAGTATGGCAAAAGTAATGCTTAAAGAATACTTTTCCCATTTTGGCTTGCCCCGTGTCATATGGTCAGATAACGGTCCACATTTTGTGGGCGCAGTGGTATTACAGATATGTGCAGGTCTTCAGATTGATAAGAGATTTCATAGTTCGAGGCATCCGAGTTCGGCCGGTCTTGTTGAGAGGCACAACGGAATCCTCAAGTCAAAAATTAGCAAGATATGTGCAGGGAGCAAGTTCAGTTGGGTGGATGCATTACCAATAGCGCTATTGTGCATGCGTACGTCTGTATAGGCTAGAACTGGGCTCTCCCCGTATGAGATTGTGATGGGGAGGCCGGCGAATGTTTGCTGCGCACCTCAGCCAAAGCGACTGAGTGAAGTGGAACATCCTGTACTTCGCACTTATGCCTTTTAATGCAGAAATTGTGTTTGATTCATCAGCAGGTGCAGGAGGCTCTACCCGTAAGATATACTGGTCCGGGGCACGTGCTGAAGCCAGGCGACTGGGTGCTGTTTAAGAACTTTGAGAGAAAATCGTCGTTAGCACCCAGGTGGCGCAGCCCCTATCAAGTGCTTCTGGCAACGCAGACAGCAATATGGTGGATGGGAGGAAGTCGTGGATCCATGCCACCCATGCCAAAAAGATCCCATCTTCACTGAAAGACTTCCCAATCCGGACGACCGGAAAGAGACAGCGGTCCCAGAAACGAAAGAAACTGCTGCCAGTCCACCGCCGCTAAATCTGTCCGAGCAGGAAGTGAAACTCGAAACAAAGCCTGAAAAGATTGCCAAAAAGGGGGAAGGGCAAAGAGTGCCCCAACGTTGCCCAGCAGAACCTACATCACTGTTGGCCGACACGAAATCTGCATTGCAAATAACGACAGATACTAAACGTATACCCCTTTGGCGCCCACCAGCACTTGCCATTGCGCCAGAAAAAAGGCAGTTGAAACAGTAGAGGTTTTTGGACACTATTTACTTAAAGAGTCCTGGATTTGGAGCTATTTGAGATTATATTCTTTCAAGAGACCTGGTTAAGGAAGCTGCCCCAGTGTGAAGGCTATTCAGCGTTCTTGAATCCGTCCCCCAAGGGATTAACAGGACGTCCATTTGCAGCCCTGCTATCTTAAATTAATATTGAATCAGGCTGGTGGGTTGTAAGAGTGGAATGCCCAAACCTGTATGCCCAGATCCTCTTCTTGACACAAAAGGAGGATGCTCAAAAAACTCCCCTGGCGTTAATTAATTTCTCCAGCATTGGATCTTTCATGGATTCACATGCTTAGAATATTCCCCGTCGTCAGGCTGGGAATCCCCAGTACATTATATAGACTGTTTCCCGTAGGAAAACTTTTTCGACGCTTATACGTCCTATCCACCTCGTTTTGTATCATGCGTGCCCGCGCCGTCAGGACGCCATGATATAAATACAGGACCCGCCCCCGCGCTCCCTCAGATTTCAACCGTCTTTCAAAGTAGTGGGATCCTCGTGGTTGCTGCTAGTCGAAATTAGGTTGTATTTTCGCTTCGGCGACGTTACATTCTGGAAAAAATATGTCCGGAAAAGCTTTATTTCGTCCTTGTGCGACATGTGGACTCAAAAAAGTCTATGAAGGTGATGCCCACATGGATTGTATCTACTGTCTCCACCCGCACCACACGGCGGATACATGCGAGATATGCCAGGGTTTCTCCCAAAAAACCCTTAAAGACCGGAAAAGAAGGTTGGTCGACTGGCTTAACGACGGAGCGGGTGCCTATCCGGCATCAGAAGTTGGCTCCACGGCCTCCAGGAGCAAGTCGGAACCTCCCTCGAAGAAGGTGCGGCCTGTCGAAAAACGCCCTGCGGACAAGCATACGGGGAAGCATGCTGGGTCTTCCTCATCACACAAAAAGTCCTCCTCCTCCTCATCCTCTAAGACGGAGAGGCAAGCGGCATCAAAATCCTCCTCAGGGGACCGTCCTAGGTCTTCTGTGAGTCGAGACTCTTCAGCAGGGAAGTCGGCAACGAAATCAGCTACGAAGTCTAAAGGCTCGGTGCCGGCTACTTGCTCGTCGACCCCGGTGTCGCTGACGATGCCTATTACTATTCAGGCAGCAGCGGTGGGGATTCCTTCGTCGACGGTGACTCAATCTATGGCCTGGCAGCCAGAGGTTTGTGACCCGGCCCCCCCTGAGGTCCTACTGCAGCCAGACACGGCCTTGTCGCTGTCGTCGGTGGAAGGAGAATGTGGCATGGTTATGCAGCCGTCGGACTTGGGCTTACGGCCTTCCAATACGTCGACGACGAGTGCGAGTGGGGGTGTGGTCCCTCTATCCTCGACGTTGCTGAACCCCCAGACGGTTTTGTCTCTGGATGTGCTTAATACACTTCAGAAGCTCCTGCAGCGTCTGGATACGCAGATCCCTCAGCCTGGCACTTCATCGTTGATATTTTCTGCACCTTCTGTCGACGAACAAGCTCAAGCAGCTCGCTCGACGACCAAAAGCCCGTCGGCCTCCCAGGTGGTGAAGGATCGTCCTCGAGCGCAGGAGGAGGGTGAGCTATCGGAGTCCGATTCTATACGAGGTGACTCAGGGTCGGACATTTCCCTGTCACCGTCGAGAGACCCAACATGGAATTTGGATGTAGAGGTAGAGTCTACGAGGAGCCAGGCACAACCATCTCCTCCGGATGATGTGGGAGCCTTCCATGCAATGATGGCAAAAGCGTGTTCCGAGTTCGGCTTAATTCCTGAGGAGCAAAAGAAAGACTGTTTTCTTTTTGATCACATGGGTCAAAGGAGGAAATCGGTATTTGCCATCCCAATCCTGGACCACGTGTGGCAAGAAGGCCTCAAGACGATGCGTCATCCGTTCTCGGAACCGGCTATTAAGGGGCGTATTGAGAAAAAGTTTAAAGCTCCGGAGTCCACTCCAAAATGTCTAACATCACAGCCTCTGTCAGACTCTGTGGTATCGGCGGCAGCGGCTAGGAAGGCCAGAGTACAGCAAAAATGTTCAACCCCACCAGAAAGCGAGGCCAGGAGGCAGGACGCCTTTGGAAAAAAGGTGCTCTCAGTCGGCGCCACGACGGTAAGAGCAGCCACCTCCTTGGCGATTGTATCACGATACGATAGGGAGATGTGGCATAAACTAGCCCCTATCCTAGAACATCTGCCGGAAGAACATCGAAAAGCAGCCATGTTGCTAGTACGAGATGGTGAGGAGGCCTCGAACCACGCAATTAATATTGCGGTGGACCTAGCAGAGTCTGGTTTCAAACAAATCAATCATGGCGTAGTACTAAGTCGACAAGCGTGGCTCAAATGTACTACTTTCAGACCTGAAGTCCAATACAAAGTCCTAGACATGCCATGTGAAGGAGAGCATCTGTTTGGAGACAAGGTAGATGAAGCCTTGAAGGGGATGAAAGAAGACACGGATACCGCTAGGTCTCTCGGCGCCCTCCAGACAGGTAGAAGTTTTCGCTCTTTTCGCCCCTTCAGGGGTGCTTCCGGAAACTCCCGCTTTGGAGCCTCTAGGGACCGTGGATTTAACAGGCCCTCATACTCCTCACAAGGTTACAGACGTGCATCCCAGTCGGCACGTAGAGGCAGAGATTATCAAGCCTCCAGACGACGCGGCTCGGGTCCCTCGTCGACGAAGGACAAGCAAACCAGCAACCAATGACGGCCTTCGGAACGTCCTGGGGGGTCGAGTCTCTCATCATATCGACCAATGGAAATGCATCACCACAGATCGATGGGTTCTGGACACGATTCGCATGGGTCATGCGCTGCAATTCAAAAACAAGCCTCCAAGTCTTCCGCCAGTGTTTTCAGCCCAGCCCCACCTTCGAGTTCTAAGACAAGAGGTGGCGCTTGTGCTGCAAAAAGGAGCGGTAGAACAGGTTCCTGTGGCACAGGAAGGACAAGGGGTTTATTCCCGGTTCTTCGTTGTCAAGAAGCCAAATGGAAAATGGAGGCCCATTCTCGACCTGAGGGTACTCAACAAATGGCTAAAGAGCTCAAAATTCAAAATGCTAAAGCTCCAGGAGGTTATCAAGTCAGTGCAACCCATGGATTATCAGGCGGGCGCATGTGAATCCATGAAAGATACCAATGCTGGAGAAATGGAGTTACAGGTAAGAAACTATTCCCATCTATTGGCGAGTAAACATGTCGAAAGAAATAAAACTAATTGAGTCAATAATGAGAATTGTGGACAAAGTGATGTGTGAATGGGATGATGCAAAGATTGGTATTTGTGGAGATTTAAACATCAATCTCTTGAACAAAACTGGCCATCCATTGAAAGAGGGTAAATGGAACGAAAGGGAGCCGGAGTGGATGTCTAATATGAGAATGAGGGAGATGTACATGCTCAACTCACAGACTAGGGGTGACATAACTGGTAGTTGCACATGGAGATGTGGAGTTATGTATTGACTATTGCTTTGGAGAATCTAAGAGAGAAGGATGGGAGCTTTTCGATAATCAGAAATTTACCGACCATGATTTGTTGGCTATTCACATCTCGGAATGGGAACTGTGCAATCATGTGGAAAAAATGGGAGAGTTCGAATTGGGATGGGGGGGCAATCGATTGAGACTTAAACATCAGGACGTGACCAAAGTGGCTTATCAATACCTGGCTCAAATTCTTGAAAATCCTAATAAAGTTGATTATCTGGGAATTCTAAAGGAATTCTGTTGCAAAGGTGACCATAAAGCAAAAAGGAATTGGGTGCAAAACCATGTGTACGACCTGGACCTTGTAAAAAGGAGAAGAGTAATGAGAACAGACATAAGAAATATCCAAAGAGATGGGCAAAATTCTAAATACGAAAGGATAATTAAAGTTCGATAGAAATACAGAAATTGGTCTAAGAGCTCGAAAACAATCAGAGCACAGAATGATGCAGAACATATCTTCAAAGCAGTGTGTGCCAAAAATTCAAACAATCTTTGGGAACTAATTAACAGCGGAGGAGTATTCCGTCAGGCACATTCCCTTAGTATGGTATCGGAAAAAGACAGGGTCTTACATTTTTCTAGCATGGGGTCTGGCATGGATTCACATGTTCATGAATATTCCCCGTCGTCAGGCTGGGAATCCTAAAAATCAGTTTCATTTCTGAACTGTCTTTCTCCTAACAAACAATCACTGTTATCTGGGTCAAACAGCCCCAGCCAATGACTGCCCACTGCCTAAGCCCCCCCTCTGGCAGCCATCTTCAGATTTTTACTGCACGTTCAAGTGTTGGGAGTCCTCGCGTTTAGCTCTTGAACTTTTACTGCGTTTTTGCGTTTTTTGAAAGAGTTTACTCTATTTTTCGGTCAATCGGCCTTGTGCCCCATCGATAAACCTTCCGATTAACTGGGACCCATTTTCGGATTCTTCAGTGTCCCTCAAGGGCTGATTTCGTCGAGTTTCTTTGTTCAAGCTTCTGGAAGATTCTCAGGCCTATGCCGCGTGGACCATGTCGGAGGAAAAGGATTAAACTCCCCTGTTCAGTATTTGCTCCAGCTGCGGCTTGCGGAATGTCTTTTCAGACGACAAACATTCTGAGTGCCTTTACTGCCTTTACCCGGCACACAAGGAGGAGGATTGTTCGTTTTGCCAGGAGATAGCCCCTCGCACGATGAAGAATCGGCAGAGCCGGCTGAACAAGTGGCTACAGGTCAAGGCCCCTGTTCTGGGTGGGTCCCAGCAGCATGCCTCTCTCAGTTCCAAGAAGGCTAAGCAGACTTCTAAGACCTTTGAGGGTGCCCCTGCCGCGGGGGTCCAACAGAAGGCTAAGCACCGCAAGTCCACTGCCACCGGGAGCGCCGTTGCGACTGACTTCTCGGCGGCTAGGACGCGTTCTACGTCTCCAGCCTCTGTTACTAGTCAACGGTCAGGATCTTCGGCCAAGAGGAAGTCGGATCATCCGGGCTCAAGGAGAGGCCCAAGTCCGTCCTACTGGAGAAGTCCAAGGAGGAGTGGGCCTCTGACCCTCCCCCAAGGAGAAGGCCAAACAGGACAAGGCTCCAGCCTTGACCGTGAAGGCCCAGGTGCACCCGGTGAAGGCCCAGCCTTCCATCGAGGGGGTGGTGGCGTCTCTGGCGTCTCTGGATGAAGGCCGCCGAGAAGGTTCCGCAGGGCGCAACCCCTAAGGTCAGGGTGTGCCTTCTTCCCAGGATGGAGGTTGCGTTCAGACCCATAGAGAAGACCCCGGAGAAGAAGATGCTCGTCATCTCCCTGAGACCTTCACTGTAAGAACCAAAGAAGGGGGGCGGGGGTGCGGTGGTCCTCCAGTGCACGGATATCTCCTCTGAGGAGGAGCTCACCGATCTACAAACCTTCCAGGATCAGGGAGACATAGGGAGCTGGCCCTATGACGAGCGCACCGGCGAAGGCGACGACAAAGGTGATGATGGCGAGGACACCGTCGAGGAAGAGCAGCATGGCGACGGGGGCCTGGGCTCACAGCTGGTGCCCCAGCAGCCTATTCCGCCTGCACCTCAGCTGCCACCCCCACCTCAGGTACCTCCAAGAGGCCTCTTGGTGGACATCCTCTCGGCACCCCCACACCCCACTTAGGGATAAGACGGACCCGGACACAGCAACGACGGGCACGGACGAAGACAGCGGGTTAGGGTACCTCCCGTCTCCGCCGCCCAGATTTTCACTGCTGGATGAGATTGGCTCGTTCCACTCGATGATCTCCAGAGCGTCTGAACTTTTTCAGCTGGCTCCGGAGGAGAAGGAGGGATTCTTTTATTAGCGCAGAGAGGCGAAGAGGAAGACCCTCCTCTCGGTCCCACTCCTGGATGACATTTGTAACAAAGGTTTGTCTCTCATGAAGAACCCTTCCACGGGCCCGGCAAAGAGGAATTGCCTTGAGAAGAAGTACAGGGTGCCTGACTCGGCGCCCAAGTGCTTACGGGCCCAGCCTTCTCCGGACTCTCTCGTGTCTGCAGCGGCCAGGAAGAAGTCCTCGGGTGGTTCTGCCTCGGCGGCCTCCACCCCACCGGACAGCGAGGGCAAGAAGTTAGATGCCATGGGACGATTAGTCATCTATTCTACAGCGACTACCATCAAGGCCGCCAACGCCCTCGCCATTGTGGCTCGTTACGACCAGGAGTTGTGGTTCAAGATCGCTCCCATCCTGGACTTCCTTCCCGATGACAAGAGGTCGGAAGCGCTGGAAATTCTGCAGGAAGGCGAGGTGGCATCAGACCACGCCATCACGGTGGCCACGGACATTGCTGACGCAGGGTTCTGCCAAATGGGCAACAGCGTTTGCCTTCGTCGTCGTGGCTGGCTCAAGGCCACCAACTTTCGGCAGGACGTTCAGTCGAAGGTGCTGGACAGGCCCTTCGACAGGGATAATTTATGCAGGAAGGCTGTGGATGAGTCTCTCCAAGCCATAAAGACAGACACAGGGCCTCATTACGACCCAGGCGGTAAGGGGTTTACGCCAGCGTAAACAGCGCCGACCCTTACCGCCTGATTCCGAGGTCCCTTAGCGCCATGGAGGATTTCCATGGCGCTAAGGGACCTTGTTGTTAATTACGCCACCGTAATTTACGGTGGCGTAATTAACGCCTTCCCCACTCCCATTATGCCCTACGGGGCAAAAATGGGAATGGGGAAGGGTAAATGGGGATTGGGGACTTACCGCCCCGCCAACCTCGGAATGGGGCGGTAAGTCCGCCAACCACCATGGCGTAAACGTAGTTTACGCCATGGTGGTAAAAATACGACCCAGGCGGTAACTTACCGCCTGGGTCGTAATGAGGCCCACAGAGATGGTGCATGCTTTGGGCACTCTTCAACAATGGAAGCCGTCCTTTTGGACCTCAGGCGGCAAGTCCCCAGGATCCTCCAAGGGGTTTGGCAGGGGCTCCTCTTCTTACCGCCAACCATCCCGCTCTTTGACCCAGGAGACCAACAGGGGCCTCTCCAAGGCTTTCGGAGGAAGACGTCATCGTCGCCAGGGTCCCCAAGGCGGCCTTTCGACATCCAAACAAGATTGAACCGGCCGTGTCGTCCGGCCCCCACCCGGGCACCCCGGTGGGAGGCCGGCTGGCAAACTTCGTCAGCGTGTGGAAGACCATCTCCACTGACCGTTGGGTGCTGGACGCTGTCGCCCACGGACACACCCTGGAATTTCAACTGAAGTGTCCCCAAGTACCACCGGAGGCCCGGCAAGAGATGCACGTCCCTCAGCTGCTGCTGGAGGTTCGGGCCATGTTAAGGAAAGGCGCAATAGAACTGGGCCCAAAGAGGCTCCGGGGCTCCAGAGTGTACTCAAGGTACTTCCTCATCAAAAAGAAGACCGGGTGCTGGAGGCCCATTCTCGAACTTCGTCGACTAAACAAATACATCAAGTCGTAAAAGTTCCGGATGGTCACTCTTCAGCACTTGCTCATACAGCTAAAAGAGGGGAACTTCCTGTCGTTGCTGGACTTGGAGGTTGCATACTTCCACATCCCTATTCACAACGGGCACCGCAAGTTCCTGTGTTTCGTGGTCCAAGGGAAGCACTACCAATTCAAGGCCCTTCCCTTCGGATTGAAGTCGATGCCAAGGGTCTTCACCAAGTGCCTGGCATCAGTGGCGGTGCAGTTGCGACTAAGGGTGATTCACGTCTACCATTATCTGGACGACTGGCTCATCTGGGCCAGCTCGAAGGAGATTGCCGCCGACCACACGGCGAGGACCGTTCTCCTACTGACGGATCTAGAGTTCTCTGTGAAATTTGGAAATGTGCTGCTTGACTCCATCGCAGTTCTTGCTGTTTCTGGTATCCCGACTCAACACAGTGTTGTGCCTGGCGGCGCCGTCGAAGGAGAGGTTAGCGGCCATCTTGGGCAAGGTACAACGGCTGTTGGCCCGGCATATCGCCAAGGTACGGTCCATGAAGTCTCTGCTCGTCATGATGTCGCTGTGCATCTACCTCATTCAGCTGTGCAGGCTACAGATGCGTCCCCTTCAGGAGTTCCTCAACGCCCATTGGATACAAGTGTCGGGAAGCTTCGAGGACAAGATCACACTCGATGAGAGCTTCCGTCGAGCGATATGGTGGCTGGGAGTTCATGCACATCTGTCTGTAGGCGCAGATTTCCAGACCCCACCGCACCAGGAGACGGTTACGACGGATGCCACACTGGAAGGATGGGGCGCTCACACTGGAAGTCTTCACGCAAGAGGCTTGTCGCTACCGGAGGAGAAAACATTGCACATCAATGTGTTGGAGCTGCAGGCAGTGTTTTGGGTCCTCAAGTCTTTCCTTCCGTCCCTCAAGGGCAAGGTGGTGCAGGTCTTTACAGACAATTCCGCCATGATGTTTAACATCAGAAAGCAGGGGTGCACCTGATTCCCGGCGCTCTCCAAAGAAGTGCAAGACCTATGGCACTGGTCCGTCGACCGGGGGATGTTCTGCATCCTGTTTCATCTGGCAAGAGTGAAGAACACCATCGCAGATTCGCTCAGCAGGGAGCTGCGCTCTTGCCACAAGTGGGAGCTTCGGCAGGACCAAGTGGAACACCTGTTCTGCAGATGGGGCAATCCCCAAATCGATCTATTTACGACAGCGATTAACGCCAAGTGGCGGAGGTTTGCCAACAGGTTTCCCCAGCCAGGGAGCATGGGGAATGCATTCTTTTTCCCCTGGGACGGCCTTTTTCTGTATGCGTTCCCTCCATTGCCGTTGCTTCTTCAACTAGTCAATCAACTCAGACGGTCCTGGTGCAGGATGATCCTCGTCACATGGCCGAGGCAGATCTGGTACCCGGACCATCTCGACATGTCAGCGTCGCCTCCAGTCAAGCTTCCGGTGTTCCCAGCTCTTCCAGCCAGAGATGGAGACGAAATTCTAACCACGACCCAGGATCACTGAACCTGAAGGCCTGGCTCCTGCAGCGTTAGAGTTCGGTGTTACGACCTCCCAGCGGATTGCAAGGAGGTGCTTGCCAAGGCCAGGGCATCATCTACTCTTAAATGCTACGGACATAAATGGAAGAGGTTCGCCGTTTGGTGCTGTGAACAGAAGATCGACCCTCTGCGAGTCACGGCTCCGCAGCTGCTACCATATTTGCTGTCATTGGCCAAAGCAGGACTGACCCATGCTTCCATCAAAGTACATCTGGCGGCTATCTCCCGCTACTCCGGTCCCTGGCACGGTCGTCATTGTGGTCACACCGTCTGGCTAAGGAGTTTGCCAAGGGACTGTTTCGTTTGTTCCCACCGGTGAGGGCTCCAGTCCCAGCATGGGAAGCCAATGTGGTGCTGACTAGGCTCATGGGCCCTCCATTCGAACCTATGCAGACAGTTCCACTGAAGTTCTTGTCGTGGAAGACAGCGTTCCTCGTGGCCATCACATCTGCACAACGAGTTGGTGAGATTCATGTCCTGTCCTGTAAGCCACCTTATTTGACTTTTCATGACACAAGGGTGGTGCTGCGGACTCATCCCTGCTTTCATCTAAACGAGCCCTTGGTGTTGCATGTGTTTTTTCTGATGCCTTTGTCGCCGGCCGAGAGGACTTTGCACTCACTGGATGTGGCTAAAGCGCTGAAGTTCTATGTGGACTGCACAAAGTTTCCGGAAGACGTCACTACTTTTCGTAAACTTTAGCCATGTGAACCATGGAAAAGGCCCTCTCCAAGGCTTCCATTTCCAGGTGGCTCTCCGGTTTCACCACCCAACTGACCGTTGGCTGGCCGTCCGAA
Organism: Ambystoma mexicanum; assembly: GCF_040938575.1. NCBI lineage: Eukaryota > Metazoa > Chordata > Amphibia > Caudata > Ambystomatidae > Ambystoma > Ambystoma mexicanum. Next base: position 688,761,560 of record NC_090939.1, read on the forward strand.
AGACCATTCGACCAGATCGATTGTTGCAACTACGGCGTTCCTGTCTGGTGTGCCCCTGCTGGACATCTGCTGGGCTGCTACTTGGAGGCCGAAGCACACCTTCACGAGATTCTACTGTGTTGATAGGGATTCCAGGGAGGAGCCAAGCAGCGCTGCGCAACCTGTTTGCTTGAAGGTGAGCCAGGTGAGGAGGTAAGAGATGATTATGTTGAGCCTTTGTCACCTCCCGTGGTTGTGCATGTGTGTACTGCTATGTATTCTTTATTCATGAGCATGTGAATCCATGCCAGACCCCATGCCGGAGAAGGAACAAGTTACTTACCTGTAACTGTTGTTCTCTAGCATGGGTCTGTGAATTTAGAAACTACCCTACCAAAGCATAGAAGGTATATTATGTTGGCCGAAAACCAATCACATCATATACCCTACATCGCCAATAGAGAATCGTCAGCATAACCATAGAGCGTCCATTTTATGCAGGATCCACCATTTGCTTTCTTTGCCTTTCTGTTCAACGCTTTGCAAAATGTATTTTATTTCATTAGACTCATGCACGGAGCAAGGCCACAGTTTACATGTTGAGAGACCGGCCCAAACAGAAATGCCAAGCAGTACAGAAATACATTGTTTTCCTCCCTCACAAGTCCTTGAAGGCGAGTATAGAGGCATTTAATCAGCAGCCAGGTGCCGGCCGGTCTCGCTGAAACTGTAGAAACAGGCCGTTAAAGCATGAATTATACTTTCCTAGCGGCCTCCCTTCGGGGCTCTCCTTAGATCAGGCTGACCCCTAGTTCACGAATAGAAATCAGTAGATAACAACACTCTGGAATGTGTCTCTCCTACGAACACAGTATCCTCGCTGAACAAGTGCCTAGTGTTCTTCATAAAAAGAACTATGTCTGCTTACTGCAAATTGCAACTGTTGCTAAAACGAGTAATATAGATTGAGTAAGAAATGTGTCATAATGTGTCATATTTGTCATAATTGTCAATTACCGAACCCTAGCTCAAGAAGATACATTATGGGCGGTTTTGATGTGTCACAAAAAGATTGTATGATTGTCTTTTTATATATATGATACTGTTGTAGAATGTTGGCTGCTCTTGCGTCTCACGAGATCTGGGTGACACACGTTGCGAAACGTTAGACCCAGTCATCCGACTGAGAGTATTTGCTTTGCAATAAACCCTAGTACTTGGAAATCGAACCTCGTGTCTGTCGTATCACTTGGTGTATGGTGATTGTGCCTTATTTCCATACGCGAGGGTCTTCAGGGCCTAGCAATAAATGGCTCCCAAATAGGGACACTCCCCCATTTGCTCCATCGTCTACGTTGAATTTGGACGAGGCTGTCCACTGGGATCGAAAGGTGTTCGGGGCGCCCCTGTAAAAGTGATGAGAGACTCCTTTGCAGATCTGTACACAACCGATCCCTGATCGACGAGCAGCAGCCAGAGAGCATCAAGGTGAGGGTCCCGAAACGAGGCAGATTGAGCCAGATACGCAGTCACAATGATTCTTGGTTGCTTCTGTATACAGACGAATTGCGTCTTGAGAGACGAACTGATTGATCAGGTGAGTCGTGCCCCGATTCTTACAACCCTGTTATTGGTTGAGAGTTCCTCTTGCAAGATAAAACGCCCAGGGTAAGGTACGAATAAGATAAACATGCCTGGCAAATTGTCTTCCTGTCTTGTGGGATTGTTCCACTGCGGTAGACAATCTTTGGAAACTGGCCAGGTTGCGCCACCCGTAGGGTCGCCAGCGTTCGAAATGTATGTGAAATATGGAATAGGAGCAATAATGTTTAATGAAATTTGGCATAAGCAGGCCAGGCATGTAGTAGATTTGCAGTGGCCGAAAGATGGTACTTTTGAGATGGTCCGTATAGAACACTTAGAATCAGTACTGCTGCACAAGAAAGCACACCCCGCGACATTTGACGTCATAAGAGACTGGAGGAAAGAAGCTAACCTCTGTTTAAAAAGTAGGGAGAAACATGCACGAAGGCACAAATCAAACACAGAAAAAGCGCTAGAACTAGAAGAGCTCAAATGGACAGAGGATATCAGAAGAGGGGATAGGAGTATCCAATTAGGCATACAAAAATTATATCCACAACAAGAGTTACATGCATCAGATGAACTAATAAATAAAATTTTGAATGAACAACGACAAGAACGTCCTCAAAGCGATATTGACACAATTGCACCAATACACATTGCTCCACCTAAGTTGCCACCCCCCATTCCTGTTGTTCCAACTGCACCATCTCCCCCTGTGCACGTGATACCATTTCCCCCACCATCGACAGAGCATGAATTAGCAGCTGCCGGGGAAGGCAGCTATACGGAGGCGGGATCTGCACAGAGAGGAAGCACCAGAGTAACGCATGTTACGGTTAGCAGGGAGATGGGAGAGGAACTGAAAGAATGGGCAGAAACGTACATTGAAGGCAATGACTAGGGATCCATGTTGAGTTCAATGTATGACTATAAGAAGCTCGGTGAACAACAGGTATTGTTAGAATGCATCTTAGATAGATGGAAGAAATTGACGGGTATGTTAGCACCGCAGAAGTTACAGGATCTAAATGCTTTTTCGCGTATGAGGGAAAATGCGGCAGAAATAAAAGAGCATGTAGACAGGCTATTTGAGTTTAAAAATGAGCTTGATGAGTTGCATGCAGAGGTGAAAAGTGGGAAACAACAGGTGGTACCATATGTCAAGCAGCAATTTTTTACTCCGTCAAAACCTGTTAGTGAGGAGATGAAAATATGTACATGAGAAGCGCTTAGATGGATTATGGATGCTAACATTTCTCCAATGGAGTTGCATGATACGTTCGATCAGTATACGGTAGAGATGCAGAGGAAGGTATTGCAGGTGATGGTTGAGTATTTGCAAGATGAATGTTTTGAAAAGAAGTATTGTTGCGCCTCCGATTTAATGACAATATACACAAGAGCGTTTTTACCTGATACTGGAAAAACTGCCCTTTCCCTCAATTTAGCTATAGTGCTTAATAAGCGAACCAATGAGGAAACGCCCAGTTCGATATTTCCCATGAGAGAAGTCCCTCCCACCTTTGTGCCAAAAGTAGAGATTGCTGCCACTGAAACAACTGACGCGCAGGTAATAGAAGCCCATTATACAGCACAGTTTGTGCATGTCCCTTTTTCTAGACAAGAGGTAAATAATATAAAACAAACAATCCCTGATTTGAGGAAGAACCTGGTGGGATTTTATAAAGAAATTGAGTCCTATTTGAATTCGTCTATCTTCACGATGAGTGATATTGACCTATTATTTCCTGTGATTCTCCCCATAGATATATGGAAACAAATCAGAAATGTAGATGATATTGATATTTTGGGTGGGACCTGGGAGCATTTGATTAAAGAGGATACAGACAGGAAGGCTGGCGAGAAGCCATCGCCAGTTTTATTAGCCTTACCAGCGCCAATAGTACAGAAATTAAAAATACTAATAACTGAAAAAAGAATTGTTTGGGACAAATTAACTGCATGTGTGCAAGGCAAAGATGAATTGGGTACTGACTATTTTAATAGGTTTGAAGAAGTATTTGCAGATTTTAGTGGCCCGGATTTAAGCACTGAACCCGGAAAAAGACTATTTGTTGACAAATATGTGAGAGGGTTGCTGCCGAAAATTCAACATTTAATAATGACATCTGAAAGTGCAAGTGGCAAGCAAAATCACAGAGTGAAGTATTACACATGACACAATACTATGAGAATAGAGTAAATGCAGAGAAAGAGAAAGAAGTAAGGGATAGAGTGAATCTAAAAACGAGAGTATTAATGCAGCAGGAAGCGAATAATAATAGGGGCGGAGGAAATGCACAAACGAGAGGGAATTTTTCCAATATGCACGGAGGTCCAATTGGACTGAATCAATGCGCATATTGTAGAGAAGAAGGTCATTGGCAAGCACAGTGCCCACATTTGCAAAATAGGAATGGAAATGCCCCGAGAAGGCAGAATAGAGGTCGCCCGGGAACGCAAGGACAGAACAGAAGCACAAGGATGCCACAAAATCAGAATAACCAGGGAAATAACAACCCGAATCAAAACCAAAATCAACATCAGCAGAATAGTGCAGGAGAAGGAAACGTTTTTGATACTCAGTCCAATTCATACTATTCTGGTGACTTTACATCGGATGATGTATTGTTTAACCAGAACAGACCAAGACAGGGGTTGGAACCAGTATCTATTCCCATTGATTAGAAAGGGCCCTACGTAGAGATGAAAGTTGGGAATAGAGAGCACACTTTTCTAGTGGATACATGTGCACAGAAGTGCTCAATTGATCATCACTTGGTTCCAGAAATACAGGGCAAAAGAATGTTTCAGTAGGGTTCGCCGGTACGCCAGTAATCAGTCCAGTGTCCCAGTCGGTACCTATAACACAAGGTCCATTCACTGAATCTTGCCCGTTCCTTTTGACACAAAATAGTCCCATTCTTCCAGTTTACAAGAAAGAAGGTAATGAAATGCCATATCCTTCATAATTGATTAGCGCAGATTGAATAAGGTAGTTGATTCCCAATTCCCATTGGTCCCAGATGTCACTACCATTTAAACCATGATTCCAGCATCCTCATCACATTTTAGTGTTGTAGATTTCAAGAAAGCATTTTTTAGCATCCCAGTACATCCGGATAGCAGATATTTATTTGCTTTCACACTAGGGGGACGTTCTTTCACATTCACACGAATACCACAAGGTTACACTGAGAGCCCGAGTATTTATAGCAGAGCATTAAAAGAACAACTAGACATGCTAGAGCTAGCAACGGGTTGTGTATTATTGCAGTACATCGATGACCTATTGATTGCTGCTGACCCAGAAGACATTTGCAAAGAGAGTACCTCTATTGTCAGTAATGCATAACGGAGAGGGCTATCAATCCCCTCTCCCGAACCACAGAAGCCGAATAGATTGACCCTTCCACCGTGGTTGGCACGGGAGCCTGAATAGTAATAATACAGGGAACCACGTGGCAGCCAATGGGGGGAAGATGGAGTTAGGGAAAGGGGATGGAATAACAAAGGTAAGCTAGGGGAAAGAGACATGCATACATAGACAGAGAAACCTAACTACTCCTAGAACCTGCCTGGCAAGAAAATACTCCTGACTTATTACCTCATCAACCTTACTCTCCACCTGAATATATGGCACTAGTAATAGACTAACAAAATCACATGAAACATAGAAGTTAGTGGTCTTGAGTTAAAAGGCACATAACACCTAATAACCAACTTCTCATACACAGAACGTAATATTGCATAAGCATGATGGCACGAACATAGGGAGTTCCCTGTAATGACTGTGACAGAGACACATGGACCTAAATGGGCAAGCAGAAGCCACACAACAAGAAACATAGCGCTGTACATATAATGAACATAAACATCTTGTGTGTAAAAGCACCATTCACTGGCATTTTCATGTTCTCCCAACACCTTCAAAAACAAATCAGTTCTTTTCTGTGTTTTAACCCAGAATGTCTGTAAGTAATACCCTACAGGCACATTATGCATATATGATCTATACAGACGTCTTTTAGCAAGTAGGCACTTAACTGCATGCCCGGACGCCTCCTAAGGCAGGCCGGACTCGAAGTAGTGAAGCAGAGTTTTGCGCCTGGCCACCTCGACCCAGGCATTAGCAGAGAAACAGGAAAACATATGCAAGACTTGTGAGCCACTTAACTGGATGTCCGGGCGTCTCGTAAGGCACCCGAACCTGAAGAAAGGAAGCAGTGTATCAGCGTTGCAGCCTCCTCTACCGCCGTGAGCCGAGTCTCTCCATACGCGGCTCCAGTAAAGCAATCGGGAACGCTTAATTCAGTGTCCCCTCCGGAGTTCGTTCTGCCTGCCCGCCTCACCATATCTCCAGTTTGGGACCTCACCGCCGCCGCCGCCTCCCATGCTCTCCAACATAAATCATCAGCACCGGAGCACGGGCGGATGTCTGTTATAAGCACGCCTTTCCAATTACCTGCAGCTGCTTAGTGGCGCGCATAGGGAACTACACACACCCCCTTTGCCTACTGGGAAGTGTAGTTCCCAGACTCACTGGCGCACTACATGCCTCTTTCTGCCCAAACTCGGACTCCTGACAGCTATGTTATTGACACATTTGGCAGCACATGGCCATAAAGCTTCCCTGAAAAAATTCCAGTATTTTCGAATGGAGGTGGTTTATTTGGGCTACCTACTATCGAAAGAGGGAACGAGACTGACACCAGAAAGGATAGAAAGCATCTCTGTTATGCCTATTCCAAAGACACAGAAGGAAGTCATAGCCATTATAGGCATGGCTTCATATTGTAGGCAGTGAATTGCTAATTTTGCCCTGATTATGAAACCGATGGTGGCATTGACAAAGAAGGATGTTGCTTTGCCTTTGCCGTGGAATGTGGGATGTCAGAATGCATTTGATCTGCTCAAAATTGCATTGTGCTCAGCTCCAGTTTTGGGCACACCAAATTATGAAAAGGATTTCAAGTTATTTGTGCATGAGAGTAATGGTTGTGCTTTGGCTGTATTGACTCAGGAACAAGGAGGAAGAAATAGACCATGCGGTTATTTTTCTTCCGTGCTGGATCCTGTTACATGCGCTTTGCCGCGCTGTCTGCGAGCTGTTGCTGTGGCTGCCACGTCAGTAAAACAAACCGAGGGAATGGTTTTGGGTCATGCCTTAACTTTAATGGTGCCCCACACAGTGGACGTTCTTTTAAAATAGAACGCAGACGCAACATCTTACATCAGCTAGACTGACGAGATATGAAATTGTCCTGTTTGCACCGCATATTCAAATTTTGAGATGTTGCGCTTTTAATCCTGCAGAGTTAATGCCCCCTCCCAATGAAAGAACGGGTGAAAGGGAATCACCACCCCATGATTGTATAATGGTTACTAAACAAGAAACGAAAGGAAGAATTGCCTAACAGATACCCCACAGAAAGAGCCAGACGGAGAACTGTTTTGTGACTGTTCCTGTTTTAAATTGCCTGATGGCACATCAACTGCTGCATATGCCATCACGACACTAAAGAGTATTGTTGAGAGCAAAAGGATCCCATATCATTCAGCACAGGCTGCAGAGATAATAGCATTGACAAGAGCATGTGAAATTTCTGACAAATTGAATGTAAACACATATACTGATAGTCAGTACACTTTTGGGGTGGTACACAATTTTGGTCGACTCTGAGCTGAGAGGGGTTTTCTAACATCACATGGAACCAAGATTCAACATGGTGCTTTAATATCAAGATTGTTGCCTGCACTGGCGCGTCCTAAGCAATTAGCAATAATGAAATGCAAAGCGCATAAAAAAGTAACATGTAACGTTGGAAAAGAAAACGCATTTGCAGACAAAATTGCGAAACAAACTGGCACTGATTTACACACAAAAATGTTTATTGAGAAGTCAGAAGAAGTGCCCTGCATGATAGAAAATAGGATTGCAACAGTCAAGGATATGCAAACAGAAGCAACTGCAGGTGAAATAAAAGCTTGGGCTGAGGGTTCAGCAGAATTAGACGTAGAGGGTTGCTGGGTAGACAAAGAGAGTAGAAAGTGGATGCTGCCCAACCCCTATGTAACCGCGATGGTCATCATGGCCCACAGTCCCACACACATATGTGCTAAAAAAAATGATTCAGCATTTGGCCACAGAAGTTTTGATTTCATAGAAATGGAAAGATGTCAGAACCTTACGTATATCCTGGTGGTAGTCTGTGCATTCAGTACATGGGTGGCAGCATACCCGCTTAAGGACTGCACAACAATGAGCACAGCAAAAGTGATGCTGAAAGAGTACATCTCTAGATTTGGCCTGCCACGGGTCATATGGTCAGACATATGGTCTGCATTTTGTTGCCGCCGTGATATTACAGATTTGTGCAGGCCTCCAGATTGATAAGCGATTCTATTCGGCCAGACACCCGATGAGTGCTGTTCTTGTTGAGCGCCAGAACGGAATCTTGAAGAATAAGATTAGCTAAATCTGTTCAGGGAATCAATTGAGGTGGCCTGATGCGCTGCCCTTAGCTTTATTGTGCATGCACACTTCTGTGCAGGCAAGGACTGGACTCTCCCCATAAGAAATCGTGATGGGGAGACCTGTGATTGTTTGGAGCGCCCCGCAGCTTAGGCGCTGGAATGAAGTAGAATACCCTTTGCTCAGCACTTATTGTAACGTGTTAACTCAGAAACTACTTTTGATTCATCAGCAGGTGCAGGAGGCTCTTCCTGAAAGATAAACAGGCCCAGGGCATTGTCTGCAGCCGGGAGAGTGGATTCTGGTTAAAATCTTTGAAAGAAAATCTTCGCTCGCACCTTGTTGGAAGGGCCCGTACCAGATTCTCCTGGCAACACAAACTGCAGTCCGAGTGAATGGTCGAAAGGCATGGATTCATGCCACCCATACGAAAATAATTCAGTTTCCATTGAAAGAGCTGCCTGATCCAGACGACAAAAAAGAAACAGCTGCCCTTGACTCGAAATACACCATCGCCAGTTCTCTGCCACAAATACTGCCTAAGCCTGAGAAAGTGCCTGAAAAGATTGCCACGAAGGAGAAAGGGCTAAAGGTGCCCCAACTTTGCCCAGCTGAGCCTGTATCATCGCGGGCTGACATTAAGCCTGCTTCATCACTTATTGCATCACAGGCTGACACAGAGCCTGCATCTGGAAGTGAATCTGCATTTTTCATAGATCACACAGTACCTGGAGCGATAAGGTACTTCTCCAGCATGGGGCCTGGCATGGATTCACATGCTCATGAATATTCCCCGTCGTCAGGCTGGGAATCCTCGGTAAAGAAAAAATCAGTATCAGTTTCGTTTCTGATCTGTCTTTCTTAGTAGTAACCAATCACTGATCTCTGGGTCATACTGCCCCCAGCCAATGACTGCCCTCTCCCTAAACCCCGCCTCTGGCAGCCATCCTCAGATTTTTACCGCACGCTCAAGTGTTGGGAGTCCTCGTGCTTTAGCTCTCGAGTTTTTGCTGCATTTTCACGCTTTTTCAGGAGATTTTCTCATTTTTCCGGTTTAATCGAGCCTCAAGCTCCACCGTTTCTACTTCCGATAACGGGGACCCATTTCGGAATTCTTCTACGCCCCTCAAGGGTGAAGTTTTCGTCGACTTTACACTTCTTGGAGGATTCCGGAAGATCTGCGGCCTACCTCAACGGACATGGCCCAGGACAAGGGAAGCTCGACACCCGGATCCAAGCTGTCCAGGTGCTGCCCGGGATGCCGATTGCAGAACGTTTTCAAGGAGGATGAGCACTCGCGTTGTCTCTACTGTCTTCATGAGGACAAGACGCACGTGGAGAAGGACTGTGCATTCTGCAAGAACCTTTCGGAACGGACCAAACAAGATCGTCGTTCCCGCCTCGCCGCCTGGCTGGAGAAGGGCACAGCAGGTGAGATGGCAAAGGAAAAGTCTGAGCGGGCTTCTAAGTCCTGTGAGGGCACCCTGGCGACAGGGGGCCCAACAGAAGGCCAAGCACCACGAGTCCACGGGCACGGGGAGCGCCGAAAGGTCGGGCTCTTCGGCTGCCAGGCAGGGCGCTACTTCCCCGGCACGTTCCACCACGAGCCAGCGCTCTGGTTCAGGGAAGAGGAAGTCCGAGAACCCGGGTAAGGCACCAGAGCGGACCCGGTCGATCTCGAAGGGGTAGCGAGGTGCTGACCATCCCCCCAAGGCGAAGGCCCAGGACACACCTAAGGTGGTGAGGGCTCTGATCCATCCGGCAAAGGCCTCTGTCGATGTGGTCGCTGCGACCCTAGCTAATCCAGCTGAGACTACACCAGTGGAAACGGCCTCTGGGTCCAGAGTATCGCTGCCACCGCGGAGGGAGTCCTCTTTCCAGCCCATCGTTAAGACCCCCGTGAAGCCCCCGGTGGAAAAAGAGGGAGGGGTGGGGCGGTGTCCATTAAAGACTCAGAATCAGCCTCTGAGGAGGAGCTGGTGGAAGCCGAGAAGGGCCTCAATGAGAGGTCCATAGGCCTCAACGAGAGGTTCATAGGCCTCAACGAGAGGTGCAAGAAGATTTGATCCCAGGGGACGGTCCCCGCTGACGTGATCGAAGATAGCGACGATGGCGACGTAGAGGGCCCAGTGGAACGGCCACAGCGTTCATCGCAGCCATTACCCGAGCCCCAGGATAGCTTGGCGGCCATTTTGTTGGCAATCCAATCCTTATGCACCGAGATAAGGACGAGATTACCACGGACCCCGACGGAGGATCCAGAACCGGCCCCGTCGGGAAGCCCTCCGAACAAGCGGAGGAGAGTCCACCCCGCTCCGCCCTTCGTGTCTGCGAGACCTGTGGACCCCTCGTCCTCGCCCGACCCTAGAGAGGATACGGCGACGGACACAGGGACGGAAATTGGCTCTTTCCACGCCATGATAACCAGGGCATCCAAGCTCTTCCAGCTCTCCCCTGAAGAACAAAAAAAGGAAGGGTTTCTGTACCAACGACGAGACGCCAAGAGGAAGACAGCCCTCGCGGTGCCTTTGCTCGATGACATCTGGAACGATTGCTGTCCTCAAGAACCCTTCCACGGCTCCCGCCAAGAGGGACAGGTACGAGAAGAAGTACCGAGTCCCCGATGCCGCCCCCTTGTGCCTCAGGGCACAGCCCACGCCGGACTCTGTCGTCTCGGCAGCGGCTAAGAAGAAGGCAGCAGGTGCGGCGGCTTCAACTTCCACTTCCCTGCCGGACAGCGAGGGCAAGAAGTTGGACTCCATGGGACGACGAGTCATCTCGTCGGCGGCGACGACGATTAAGGCGGCCAATGCCTTAGCGATCGTGGCCCGCTACGACAGGGAGCTCTGGTTCAAGATTGCTCCCCTGCTAGACTTCCTACCTGACGACAAGAGGACGGAGGCCCTAGAAATTCTGCAGGAAGGCGAGGTGGCATCGGATCACGCCATAACGATGGCAACGGAAATTGCCGATACCGGATTTCGCCAACTGGGCAACAGAGTTTGCCTCCGACGACGAGGATGGCTCAAGGCGACAGACTTTCGCCAGGATGTCCAGACCAGAGTGTTGGACATGCCGTTTGACGGCAACAACCTCTTTGGTAAGGCGGTGGACGAGTCTCTACATGCCATCAAGACCGACTCGGAGATGGTCCGGGCCTTAGGGGTGCTTCAACAGCGACGGCCCTCTCAGTGCTCCGGAGGCAGACAGGGTGCCTCCAAAGGTTCCAGCGGTGGCTCCTCCACTTACCGCCAGGCGGCCCGCTCCTCTTCCCAGGAGGCCTACAGAGGTCGCGGCAAGCAAGGGGGATCCCGCCGTCGTCGCCAAGGAGGCCAAGGCGGCAAGGCCGCCTCCAAGCAAGACTGACCCGGCCGTGTTGTCGGGACCCCACCGAAGCACCCCGTTGGGAGGCCGGCTGACGAAGTTCGTCAGCATGTGGGAGTCCATCTCCACCGACCGTTGGGTGTTGGATTCCCTGGCCAACGGGCACTCGCTGGAATTCCTAAAGAAGTGCCCTCGCATTCCTCCCGTGGCCAGGAAGGAAAATCACGTCCCTCAACTGCTGTTGGAGGTACGGGCGATGCTCAAGAAAGGTGCCATCGAGCTCGTCCCCAGAAGGATCCGGGGCTCCGGAGTGTACTCAAGGTACTTCCTCGTCAGGAAGAAGGCAGGCGGTTGGTGCCCCATCCTGGACCTACGTTGCTTAAACAAGTACATCAAGGCGCAGAAATTCAGGATGGTCACCCTCCAGCACGTGCTGGAACAGCTGGAGGAAGGCGACTTCCTGTTGTCTTTGGACCTGGAGCATGCTTACTTCCACATCCCTATTCTAAAAAGGCCCAGGAAGTTCCTCAGGTTCGTGGTTCAGGGACGCCACTACCAATTCAGAGCCCTACCGTTCGGATTAAAGTTGGCACCCAGGGTTTTCATCAAGTGCCTGGCACCAGTGGCGGCGCGGCTGCGCCTGCAGGGGATCCACGTTTACCCCTACCTGGACGACTGGCTAATCCGGGCAAGGACAAGGGAACTCGCCGTCGAACACACGGCGAGGACCGTCCGGTTGCTCACCAAGCTGGGGTTCGCCATCAACTACCCCAAATCCCACCTAGTTCCATCGCAGATAGCACTGTTTCTGGGAGTGAAGCTCGATACAGTAGGGCAATTGGCCTCCCCTTCAGAGCAGAGGACCAAGACCATCCTGGGCAAGGTGCAGCGCCTGCTAGCCAAGAACGTGGCCAGGGTGAGGTCCATCAAGTCCCTCCTCGGGATGATGTCCTCATGCATCTATCTTGTACCCCTTTGCAGACTTTGGATGCGTCCGCTACAGGAGTTCCTCGACGCCCGCTGGTTTCAGGCGACGGGCTGTTTCGAGGACAGGATCCCTCTCGACGAGGAGTTCAGTCGGGCGATCTTATGGTGAGGCATCCGTGCTCACCTCACGACAGGCACGGAATTTCAAATCCCGGCATTTCAGGAGACGGTGACTGGAGGGTTGGGGGGCCCACACCGGAGACCTCCACGCAAGAGGCCTTTGGCTCCCGGAGGAGAGGTCACTCCACATCAACATTATGGACCTCAGAGCAGTGTTCTGGGCTCTCAAGTCGTTCCTTCCGGGTAAGGTGGTGAGGATCTTCACCGACAACACCACCATGATGTTCTATATACGGAAGCAAGGACGCACCAGATCCCCAGCCCTATCCAAGGAGGCCCAGGATCTGTGGCACTGGGCCGTCGCCCAGGGGATGTTTCTGGTTCCCTTCCACCTGGCAGGAATAAAAAACACCATCGCCGACTCACTCAGCAGGGTGCTGCGCTCATGCCACGAGTGGGAACTGCGCCAGGATCAAGTGCATCGACTCTTCCAACGATGGGGCAAACCCCAGATCGACCTGTTCGCGACGGCGACGAACTCCAAGTGCCGGAGGTTCGCCAGCAGGTTCCCACAGCCGAGGAGCATGGGTGATGCTTTCTCGTTCCCTTGGGACAGCCTGTTTCTATACGCGTTCCCTCCATTGCCGTTGCTGCTCCGCCTCATCAACTAGCTCAAGAAGTCCAAGTGCAGGATGATCCTCGTCGCACCGGCGTGGCCGAGGCAGATCTGGTTCCCGGACCTTCTGGACTTGTCATCGTCCCCTCCAGTCAGGCTGCCGGTGGACGCGGATCTTCTCTCCAGAAAAGGAGGTGCCATTCTCCATCACGACCCACAGTCACTGAACTTGCAGGCCTGGCTCCTGCAGCACTAGAGTTTGGAGGGTTCGATATCCCGGCTGATTGCAGAGAGGTTCTTGCAAAGGCCAGGGCGTCCTCAACTCTCAAGTGTTACGGTCATAAATGGAAGAGGTTCTCTGTCTGGTGCCGTGCACAGAAGATTAACCCTCTGCGGATTACGGCCCCTCAAGTGCTGCCGTACCTACTGTCGCTGGCCAAAGCTTGACTGGCTCACGCCTCCATAAAAATACATCTGGCTGCCATCTCCTGATATACCAGGACTACAGGACGGGCGTCCTTGTGGCCTCATCGCCTGGTGAAGGAATTTATGAAGGGACTATTCCGATCGTTCCCTCCTTTGAAGGCTCCTGCCCCGGCGTGGGAGCTTAATGTGGTGCTGACCAGGCTCATGGGAGACCCATTCGAGCCTTTGCATTCGGGTCCTTTGAAGTTCCTGTCATGGAAGACAGCGTTCCTCGTGGCCATCACCTCTGCACGACGAGTGGGAGAGATTCAGGCCCTATCTTGCAAGCCTCCATACTTGACTTTTCATGACACAAGGGTGGTGCTGAGGACGCACCCCTCCTTCATGCCCAAGGTGCCGTTGGACTTCCACCTCAACGAGCCCTTGGTGTTACCAGTTTTCTTCCCGTCGCCTTCGACGCCGGCCGAGAGGACTTTGCACTCGCTGGAGGTAGCTAGAGCGCTGAAGTTCTACGTGGACCGCACAAAGAGTTTTCGGAAGACGTCACAACTGTTTGTGCACTTTGGGTCTGTGAATCAAGGGAAGGCTCTCTCGAAGACTTCCATTTCCAGATGGCTCTCCGGCTGCATCATGCATTGTCACCGGTTGGCAAACCGACCGCTGCCCGGCCGTCCGAGAGCCCATTCGACCAGAGCGATCGCTGCTCCCATGGCGTTCCTGTCTGGTGTGCCCCTGCTGGACATCTGCAGGGCTGCTACGTGGAGGTCGACGCACACCTTCACAAGATTCTACTGCGTCGATCGGGACTCCAAGGAGGAGTCCAGGGTCGGCCAAGCAGTGCTGCGCAACCTGTTCGCTTAACCCTTTAAGTGCCATGGGTATTTCTCCCCAGTGCCAGAGCCTTTTTTGGTGATTTTGGTATGTGGCCATTCAATGGCTTGTAACTTTTTTGTTACATGAGATATCTCGGCCAAATTTGGCTCCTTTTCTTCCCACATGTAGGCGGTCGTAACGCCACCCAGGAATCCCAGGTTGCTGTAGGGGGGTGAGAGAAAATAAGGAAAATGTGCGAAAATTTTGGGTTTTTTCAAAAAATGCCAATAAAATGATGCACAAAGAAGCCAGTGGTTTTTTCCTTGTAAGAGCTAGGAACAAATGGTTTGCTGTGCTGAGTTCCCCAATGTGTTGGCTTTCAGGAACAGGTTGAGTGGAAATGGAAAAAAATTATTTTGATGGGGATATCAACCGTTTTGTGAGAGGTAGGCGATTTTTGCCATTTTTGCCAATTGGACATGCATGGACGGAATGGAAGAAAAGGGCAGGAAAGCCAAATTGGAGGACAGAAAGGCATATATTTCTGAAAAGTAGACAAAATTCCAAGTTTAGGAAGGGGTGATTTGTATAGGTCAGGCAACAACTAGGTAGGGGAAACTGCCATCGAATGGGGGAAAAGCGGGAAAATGACTGAAAAAAAAGGTATGTGTTGGACATGGTTGGCTTGGTACGGCAATGGCTTCTATGAATTTTGAGAAAAGCAATGCTCCGCTACATTCCCCCGACTCTTGCAGTTAGGAGAGCATACCATTTTTGTAGTGTTTGTACAAAACAAGCAATACCACAAGCCAAACACTGAGCCATGGTACACAGGAGTTTTACGCTCACGGTCTGACCAGACGCACTTAGCATGTGTAAATTGGGAAAACCAATGTGGTGAGGAACGGCAGCCATACATTTTTTGAAAGAGCACAGGCAGACCTTTTCAAGGGTAGGTGACTTGTGCAGGTTACAAAAGTGTATGGTGGCTAAAGCAGCGACTAAATGTAGGTCACATTTGGGAAAAAAAAGGGTTGTGAGACAAAGGGCTCCAGCAAATGGGTCAAAACGTTATGAAAACCACACAAACACAACACATGGCCTACCGTCCCGCGTTCCCACAGGTGTCCCGATGAAAACGGTACCTCACATGTGTGGGTGCACCTACCTGGCCGCCAAGGGGAAAGCCCAAAACATAAGTAACCCCAAGTCTGTTTTCACACCGGAAATGTCACACTCTCCCATCATACAGATATGGGCCTCGGGTGTCCAAGCCACCGAGGAAAACAGGGAACCCCATGCATTTCCGAAAAGAGGACACCCGTGGGAATCCGCAGAGGTATGATATGCCCAAATTGCCCCAGAATTTATTACCCAGACACCCCTGCAAAGTCGGAAATGTGGGGAAAAAAACGCTTTTTCCGTACATTTCGCTCGACGCACCCATCGAAACACGCCCCCAACAACACATGGCCTACCGTCCCGCGTTCCCACAGGTGTCCCGATGAAAACGGTACCTCACATGTGTGGGTGCACCTACCTGGCCGCCAAGGGGAAAGCCTAAAACACAAGTAACCCCAAGTCTGTTTTCACACCGGAAATGTCACACTCTCACATCATACAGATATGGGCCTCGGGTGTCCAAGCCACCAAGGAAAACAGGGAACCCCATGCATTTCCGGAAAGAGGACACCCGTGGGAATCCGCAGAGGTATGATATGCCCAAATCGCCCCAGAATTTATTACCCAGACACCCCCGCAAAGTCCGAAATGTGGGAAAAAATACGCATTTTCCTCACATTTCGCTCGACTCACCCATCGAAACACGCCCCCAACAACACATGGCCTACCGTCCCGCGTTCCCACAGGTGTCCCGATGAAAACGGTACCTCACATGTGTGGGTGCACCTACCTGGCCGCCAAGGGGAAAGCCTAAAACACAAGTAACCCCAAGTCTGTTTTCAGAGGGAAAACTCAGACATTCTGCCGACCGGCACAAGGTACAGATATGGGCCTCGGGTGTCCAAGCCACCGAGGAAAACAGGGAACCCCATGCATTTCCGAAAAGAGGACACCCGTGGGAATCCGCAGAGGTATGATATGCCCAAATTGCCCCAGAATTTATTACCCAGACACCCCTGCAAAGTCCGAAATGTGGGGAAAAAAACGCTTTTTCCGCACATTTCGCTCGACGCACCCATCGAAACACGCCCCCCACAACACATGGCCTACCGTCACGCGTTCCCACAGGTGTCCCGATGAAAACGGTACCTCACATGTGTGGGTGCACCTACCTGGCCGCCAAGGGGAAAGCCTAAAACACAAGTAACCCCAAGTCTGTTTTCACACCGGAAATGTCACACTCTCACATCATACAGATATGGGCCTCGGGTGTCCAAGCCACCAAGGAAAACAGGGAACCCCATGCATTTCCGGAAAGAGGACACCCGTGGGAATCCGCAGAGGTATGATATGCCCAAATCGCCCCAGAATTTATTACCCAGACACCCCCGCAAAGTCCGAAATGTGGGAAAAAATACGCATTTTCCTCACATTTCGCTCGACTCACCCATCGAAACACGCCCCCAACAACACATGGCCTACCGTCCCGCGTTCCCACAGGTGTCCCGATGAAAACGGTACCTCACATGTGTGGGTGCACCTACCTGGCCGCCAAGGGGAAAGCCTAAAACACAAGTAACCCCAAGTCTGTTTTCAGAGGGAAAACTCAGACATTCTGCCGACCGGCACAAGGTACAGATATGGGCCTCGGGTGTCCAAGCCACCGAGGAAAACAGGGAACCCCATGCATTTCCGAAAAGAGGACACCCGTGGGAATCCGCAGAGGTATGATATGCCCAAATTGCCCCAGAATTTATTACCCAGACACCCCTGCAAAGTCCGAAATGTGGGGAAAAAAAACGCTTTTTCCGCACAATTCGCTCGACGCACCCATCGAAACACGCCCCCCACAACACATGGCCTACCGTCACGCGTTCCCACAGGTGTCCCGATGAAAACGGTACCTCACATGTGTGGGTGCACCTACCTGGCCGCCAAGGGGAAAGCCTAAAACACAAGTAACCCCAAGTCTGTTTTCACACCGGAAATGTCACACTCTCACATCATACAGATATGGGCCTCGGGTGTCCAAGCCACCAAGGAAAACAGGGAACCCCATGCATTTCCGGAAAGAGGACACCCGTGGGAATCCGCAGAGGTATGATATGCCCAAATCGCCCCAGAATTTATTACTCAGACACCCCCGCAAAGTCCGAAATGTGGGAAAAAATACGCATTTTCCTCACATTTCGCTCGACTCACCCATCGAAACACGCCCCCAACAACACATGGCCTACCGTCCCGCGTTCCCACAGGTGTCCCGATGAAAACGGTACCTCACATGTGTGGGTGCACCTACCTGGCCGCCAAGGGGAAAGCCTAAAACACAAGTAACCCCAAGTCTGTTTTCAGAGGGAAAACTCAGACATTCTGCCGACCGGCACAAGGTACAGATATGGGCCTCGGGTGTCCAAGCCACCGAGGAAAACAGGGAACCCCATGCATTTCCGAAAAGAGGACACCCGTGGGAATCCGCAGAGGTATGATATGCCCAAATTGCCCCAGAATTTATTACCCAGACACCCCTGCAAAGTCCGAAATGTGGGGAAAAAAACGCTTTTTCCGCACATTTCGCTCGACGCACCCATCGAAACACGCCCCCCACAACACATGGCCTACCGTCACGCGTTCCCACAGGTGTCCCGATGAAAACGGTACCTCACATGTGTGGGTGCACCTACCTGGCCGCCAAGGGGAAAGCCTAAAACACAAGTAACCCCAAGTCTGTTTTCACACCGGAAATGTCACACTCTCACATCATACAGATATGGGCCTCGGGTGTCCAAGCCACCAAGGAAAACAGGGAACCCCATGCATTTCCGGAAAGAGGACACCCGTGGGAATCCGCAGAGGTATGATATGCCCAAATCGCCCCAGAATTTATTACCCAGACACCCCCGCAAAGTCCGAAATGTGGGAAAAAATACGCTTTTTCCTCACATTTCGCTCGACTCACCCATCGAAACACGCCCCCAACAACACATGGCCTACCGTCCCGCGTTCCCACAGGTGTCCCGATGAAAACGGTACCTCACATGTGTGGGTGCACCTACCTGGCCGCCAAGGGGAAAGCCTAAAACACAAGTAACCCCAAGTCTGTTTTCAGAGGGAAAACTCAGACATTCTGCCGACCGGCACAAGGTACAGATATGGGCCTCGGGTGTCCAAGCCACCGAGGAAAACAGGGAACCCCATGCATTTCCGAAAAGAGGACACCCGTGGGAATCCGCAGAGGTATGATATGCCCAAATTGCCCCAGAATTTATTACCCAGACACCCCTGCAAAGTCCGAAATGTGGGGAAAAAAACGCTTTTTCCGCACATTTTGCTCGACGCACCCATCGAAACACGCCCCCAACAACACATGGCCTACCGTCACGCGTTCCCACAGGTGTCCCGATGAAAACGGTACCTCACATGTGTGGGTGCACCTACCTGGCCGCCAAGGGGAAAGCCTAAAACACAAGTAATCCCAAGTCTGTTTTCACACCGGAAATGTCACACTCTCACATCATACAGATATGGGCCTCGGGTGTCCAAGCCACCAAGGAAAACAGGGAACCCCATGCATTTCCGGAAAGAGGACACCCGTGGGAATCCGCAGAGGTATGATATGCCCAAATCGCCCCAGAATTTATTACCCAGACACCCCCGCAAAGTCCGAAATGTGGGAAAAAATACGCATTTTCCTCACATTTCGCTCGACTCACCCATCGAAACACGCCTCCAACAACACATGGCCTACCGTCCCGCGTTCCCACAGGTGTCCCGATGAAAACGGTACCTCACATGTCTGGGTGCACCTACCTGGCCGCCAAGGGGAAAGCCTAAAACACAAGTAACCCCAAGTCTGTTTTCAGAGGGAAAACTCAGACATTCTGCCGACCGGCACAATGTACAGATATGGGCCTCGGGTGTCCAAGCCACCGAGGAAAACAGGGAACCCCATGCATTTCCGAAAAGAGGACACCCGTGGGAATCCGCAGAGGTATGATATGCCCAAATTGCCCCAGAATTTATTACCCAGACACCCCTGCAAAGTCCGAAATGTGGGGAAAAAAACGCTTTTTCCGCACATTTCGCTCGACGCACCCATCGAAACATGCCCCCAACAACACATGGCCTACCGTCACGCGTTCCCACAGGTGTCCCGATGAAAACGGTACCTCACATGTGTGGGTGCACCTACCTGGCCGCCAAGGGGAAAGCCTAAAACACAAGTAACCCCAAGTCTGTTTTCACACCGGAAATGTCACACTCTCACATCATACAGATATGGGCCTCGGGTGTCCAAGCCACCAAGGAAAACAGGGAACCCCATGCATTTCCGGAAAGAGGACACCCGTGGGAATCCGCAGAGGTATGATATGCCCAAATCGCCCCAGAATTTATTACCCAGACACCCCCGCAAAGTCCGAAATGTGGGAAAAAATACGCATTTTCCTCACATTTCGCTCGACTCACCCATCGAAACACGCCCCCCACAACACATGGCCTACCGTCCCGCGTTCCCACAGGTGTCCCGATGAAAACGGTACCTCACATGTGTGGGTGCACCTACCTGGCCGCCAAGGGGAAAGCCTAAAACACAAGTAACCCCAAGTCTGTTGTCAGAGGGAAATCTCCGACATTTTGCCGACCGGCGCAACTTACAGATATGGGCCTCGGGTGTCCAAGCCAGCGAGGAAAACAGGGAACCCCATGCATTTTCGAAAAGAGGACACCCGTGGGAATCCGCAGAGGTGTGATTTGCGCCCATCGCCCCAGATTTTTTTACCCAGACAGCCCTGCAAAGTCGGAAATGTGGGGAAAAAACCGCTTTTTCCGCACATTTCGCTCGCCGCACCCATCGAAACACGCCCCCCACAACACATGGCCTACCGTCCCGCGTTCCCACAGGTGTCCCGATGAAAACGGTACCTCACATGTGTGGGTGCACCTACCTGGCCGCCAAGGGGAAAGCCTAAAACACAAGTAACCCCAAGTCTGTTGTCCATTCTGCCGACCGGCGCAACTTACAGATATGGGCCTCGGGTGTCCAAGCCACCGAGGAAAACAGGGAACCCCATGCATTTTCGAAAAGAGGACACCCGTGGGAATCCGCAGAGGTGTGATTTGCGCCCATCGCCCCAGATTTTTTTACCCAGACAGCCCTGCAAAGTCGGAAATGTGGGGAAAAAAACGCTTTTTCCGCACATTTCGCTCGCCGCACCCATCTAAACGCGCCCCCCACAACACATGGCTTACCGTCCCGCATTCCCACAGGTGTCCCGATGAAAACGGTACCTCACATGTGTGGGTGCACCTACCTGGCCGCCAAGGGGAAAGCCTAAAACACAAGTAACCCCAAGTCTGTTGTCAGAGGGAAATCTCCGACATTCTGCCGACCGGCGCAACTTACAGATATGGGCCTCGGGTGTCCAAGCCACCGAGGAAAACAGGGAACCCCATGCATTTTCGAAAAGAGGACACCCGTGGGAATCCGCAGAGGTGTGATTTGCGCCCATCGCCCCAGATTTTTTTACCCAGACAGCCCTGCAAAGTCGGAAATGTGGGGGAAAAAACGCTTTTTCCGCACATTTCACTCGCCGCACCCATCGAAACACGCCCCCCACAACACATGGCCTACCGTCCCGCGTTCCCACAGGTGTCCCGATGAAAACGGTACCTCACATGTGTGGGTGCACCTACCTGGCCGCCAAGGGGAAAGCCTAAAACACAAGTAACCCCAAGTCTGTTGTCCATTCTGCCGACCGGCGCAACTTACAGATATGGGCCTCGGGTGTCCAAGCCACCGAGGAAAACAGGGAACCCCATGCATTTTCGAAAAGAGGACACCCGTGGGAATCCGCAGAGGTGTGATTTGCGCCCATCGCCCCAGATTTTTTTACCCAGACAGCCCTGCAAAGTCGGAAATGTGGGGAAAAAGACGCTTTTTCCGCACATTTCGCTCGCCGCACCCATCGAAACACGCCCCCCACAACACATGGCCTACCGTCCCGCGTTCCCACAGGTGTCCCGATGAAAACGGTACCTCACATGTGTGGGTGCACCTACCTGGCCGCCAAGGGGAAAGCCTAAAACACAAGTAACCCCAAGTCTGTTGTCAGAGGGAAATCTCCGACATTCTGCCGACCGGCGCAACTTACAGATATGGGCCTCGGGTGTCCAAGCCAGCGAGGAAAACAGGGAACCCCATGCATTTTCGAAAAGAGGACACCCGTGGGAATCCGCAGAGGTGTGATTTGCGCCCATCGCCCCAGATTTTTTTACCCAGACAGCCCTGCAAAGTCGGAAATGTGGGGAAAAAAACGCTTTTTCCGCACATTTCGCTCGCCGCACCCATCGAAACACGCCCCCCACAACACATGGCCTACCGTCCCGCGTTCCCACAGGTGTCCCGATGAAAACGGTACCTCACATGTGTGGGTGCACCTACCTGGCCGCCAAGGGGAAAGCCTAAAACACAAGTAACCCCAAGTCTGTTGTCCATTCTGCCGACCGGCGCAACTTACAGATATGGGCCTCGGGTGTCCAAGCCACCGAGGAAAACAGGGAACCCCATGCATTTTCGAAAAGAGGACACCCGTGGGAATCCGCAGAGGTGTGATTTGCGCCCATCGCCCCAGATTTTTTTACCCAGACAGCCCTGCAAAGTCGGAAATGTGGGGGAAAAAACGCTTTTTCCGCACATTTCGCTCGCCGCACCCATCGAAACGCGCCCCCCACAACACATGGCCTACCGTCCCGCGTTCCCACAGGTGTCCCGATGAAAACGGTACCTCACATGTGTGGGTGCACCTACCTGGCCGCCAAGGGGAAAGCCTAAAACACAAGTAACCCCAAGTCTGTTGTCAGAGGGAAATCTCCGACATTCTGCCGACCGGCGCAACTTACAGATATGGGCCTCGGGTGTCCAAGCCACCGAGGAAAACAGGGAACCCCATGCATTTTCGAAAAGAGGACACCCGTGGGAATCCGCAGAGGTGTGATTTGCGCCCATCGCCCCAGATTTTTTTACCCAGACAGCCCTGCAAAGTCGGAAATGTGGGGGAAAAAACGCTTTTTCCGCACATTTCACTCGCCGCACCCATCGAAACACGCCCCCCACAACACATGGCCTACCGTCCCGCGTTCCCACAGGTGTCCCGATGAAAACGGTACCTCACATGTGTGGGTGCACCTACCTGGCCGCCAAGGGGAAAGCCTAAAACACAAGTAACCCCAAGTCTGTTGTCCATTCTGCCGACCGGCGCAACTTACAGATATGGGCCTCGGGTGTCCAAGCCACCGAGGAAAACAGGGAACCCCATGCATTTTCGAAAAGAGGACACCCGTGGGAATCCGCAGAGGTGTGATTTGCGCCCATCGCCCCAGATTTTTTTACCCAGACAGCCCTGCAAAGTCGGAAATGTGGGGAAAAAAACGCTTTTTCCGCACATTTCGCTCGCCGCACCCATCGAAACGCGCCCCCCACAACACATGGCCTACCGTCCCGCGTTCCCACAGGTGTCCCGATGAAAACGGTACCTCACATGTGTGGGTGCACCTACCTGGCCGCCAAGGGTAAAGCCTAAAACACAAGTAACCCCAAGTCTGTTGTCAGAGGGAAATCTCCGACATTCTGCCGACCGGCGCAACTTACAGATATGGGCCTCGGGTGTCCAAGCCACCGAGGAAAACAGGGAACCCCATGCATTTTCGAAAAGAGGACACCCGTGGGAATCCGCAGAGGTGTGATTTGCGCCCATCGCCCCAGATTTTTTTACCCAGACAGCCCTGCAAAGTCGGAAATGTGGGGGAAAAAACGCTTTTTCCGCACATTTCACTCGCCGCACCCATCGAAACACGCCCCCCACAACACATGGCCTACCGTCCCGCGTTCCCACAGGTGTCCCGATGAAAACGGTACCTCACATGTGTGGGTGCACCTACCTGGCCGCCAAGGGGAAAGCCTAAAACACAAGTAACCCCAAGTCTGTTGTCCATTCTGCCGACCGGCGCAACTTACAGATATGGGCCTCGGGTGTCCAAGCCACCGAGGAAAACAGGGAACCCCATGCATTTTCGAAAAGAGGACACCCGTGGGAATCCGCAGAGGTGTGATTTGCGCCCATCGCCCCAGATTTTTTTACCCAGACAGCCCTGCAAATTCGGAAATGTGGGGAAAAAAACGCTTTTTCCGCACATTTCGCTCGCCGCACCCATCGAAACGCGCCCCCCACAACACATGGCCTACCGTCCCGCGTTCCCACATGTGTCCCGATGAAAACGGTACCTCACATGTGTGGGTGCACCTACCGGGGGCGCAAAAGGAAAAGGGTAACCAACTGGGAACCCCAAGCCATTCGCCACTGCCCATTTTGTTCATGTGGGCAACCTACAGATTTGGGCCTAGGGTGTCGCAGCCAGCAAGGGAAACAGGGAACCCCATGCATTTCCCAAAAGAGGACACCCGTGGGAATCCACAGAGGTCTGACTTACGCAAATCGGCCCAGAATGTAATACCCAGAACCACCAGCAAAGACCCACATGGGAGAAGGGTGCCCAAGGCCAGGGATATTACCGCCGACTTTGCTGGAGCCCTGGCTGCCCTGCGTTACAGCTTCTCCCCACCAAGGAGTCTCGGCAGTGTGCCAATACCTCCCCGAAGGGAAAAGCTGTAATGCAGCCAAGCCGCAACTCCAGGACAGTTGGAGGTGATCTGCCCAGACGGGCCATTCCCACCCACACCACCAACAATCCAGCCCCAGTCTCACCCACCCCACTGACAGTGGGCCCTAACCATAGAATAATAAAAAACAGTACTCACATAACGTTGCAGCTGCTCGGGTAGAAAAAGCTGTAAACAAAACAAAGAACATGTGTTACCTATGGTCACACCAGCAAAATGTAGCCCTCCCCGGGGGCAGATAGGGGGGGGGGGTTGTCCTGCACTCCTCCCTGGGCTGAGGCGTCCGTTCCTAGGAGCAGATATCTGGTCCCAGGAAGGGCTGCATGACTTGGCACCCACTCCATTGCGGGTGGGGGGGGGGTCAACGCCCCATCCCATTAGAAAATTCCCTGACCCATTGGGGTGCCCCACCGCCCCCCCTAAAAAGCGTACCACCATTTTCATTTTTTTCCTTTGGTAACCCAACTCCCCTTGGTGCAGAGGGTCACATTGGTGTGCCAATCTGGCGCCGGGGTGCCCAAACCTTACTGCCCCACCCACTGGGGGGGCCTGACCCACCATTTTTGGGGGCCCTCTCCCCCCTCACCCCAAATGGCTGGGGGACACACCTCATGCAGGCCTCCCTGGGCCTCCTCCAAACGGCTGCGTGAGGTACACCCCACCTCCATTTGGGGTGAGGGGGGAGAGGGCCACGCCAAAAGGTGGGGCAGGACCCCCAATAGATGGGGCAGTAGGGTTTGGGCACCCTGGGGGCAGATAGCCACACTAATGTGGCCATCTGCACCAAGCAAAGTTGGGTAAACAAAAACAAAATATACAAAACCACAGGCTGCTTTTTAGGGGGGGCTGAGGGCCACCCTAAATTGGCAGCGCATGATGTACCGCAACGGGGGGTGGCCCTCAACCCCCCCCCACCCCAAATGGAGGGCCCCACCTCATGCAACCCTCCCTGGGGGCAGATATCTGCTCCTAGGAAGGGGCATCTGACCCCAGGGAGGGATGCATGAGGTGAGGCCCCCCTATCTGCGCCCAGGGAGGGTTGCATGAGGTGGGGCCCTCCATTTGGGGTGGGGGGGGGTTGAGGGCCACCCCCCGTTGCGGTACATCATGCGCTGCCAATTCAGGGTGGCCCTCAGCCCCCCCTAAAAAGCAGCCTGTGATTTTGTATATTTTTTTTTGTTTACCCAACTTGGCTTGGTGCAGATGGGCCCATTAGTGTGGCTATCTGCCCCCAGGGTGCCCAAACCCTACTGCCCCATCTATTGGGGGTCCTGCCCGACCTTTTGGGGTGCCCCCCCCACCCCACCCCCAATGGCTGGGGGACACACCTCATGCAGGCCTCCCTGGGCCTCCTCCAAACGGCTGCGTGAGGTACACCCCACCTCCATTTGGGGTGAGGGGGGAGAGGGCCACCCCAAAAGGTGGGGCAGGACCCCCAATAGATGGGGCAGTAGGGTTTGGGCACCCTGGGGGCAGATAGCCACACTAATGTGGCCATCTGCACCAAGCAAAGTTGGGTAAACAAAAAAAAATATACAAAACCACAGGCTGCTTTTTAGGGGGGGCTGAGGGCCACCCTAAATTGGCAGCGCATGATGTACCGCAACGGGGGGTGGCCCTCAACCCCCCCCACCCCAAATGGAGGGCCCCACCTCATGCAACCCTCCCTGGGGGCAGATATCTGCTCCTAGGAAGGGGCATCTGACCCCAGGGAGGGATGCATGAGGTGAGGCCCCCCCTATCTGCGCCCAGGGAGGGTTGCATGAGGTGGGGCCCTCCATTTGGGGTGGGGGGGGGTTGAGGGCCACCCCCCGTTGCGGTACATCATGCGCTGCCAATTCAGGGTGGCCCTCAGCCCCCCCTAAAAAGCAGCCTGTGATTTTGTATATTTTTTTTTGTTTACCCAACTTGGCTTGGTGCAGATGGGCCCATTAGTGTGGCTATCTGCCCCCAGGGTGCCCAAACCCTACTGCCCCATCTATTGGGGGTCCTGCCCCACCTTTTGGGGTGCCCCCCCCCACCCCACCCCCAATGGCTGGGGGACACACCTCATGCAGGCCTCCCTGGGCCTCCTCCAAACGGCTGCGTGAGGTACACCCCACCTCCATTTGGAGTGAGGGGGGAGAGGGCCACCCCAAAAGGTGGGGCAGGACCCCCAATAGATGGGGCAGTAGGGTTTGGGCACCCTGGGGGCAGATAGCCACACTAATGTGGCCATCTGCACCAAGCAAAGTTGGGTAAACAAAAAAAAATATACAAAACCACAGGCTGCTTTTTAGGGGGGGCTGAGGGCCACCCTAAATTGGCAGCGCATGATGTACCGCAACGGGGGGTGGCCCTCAACCCCCCCGCACCCCAAATGGAGGGCCCCACCTCATGCAACCCTCCCTGGGGGCAGATATCTGCTCCTAGGAAGGGGCATCTGACCCCAGGGAGGGATGCATGAGGTGAGGCCCCCCCTATCTGCGCCCAGGGAGGGTTGCATGAGGTGGGGCCCTCCATTTGGGGTGGGGGGGGGTTGAGGGCCACCCCCCGTTGCGGTACATCATGCGCTGCCAATTCAGGGTGGCCCTCAGCCCCCCCTAAAAAGCAGCCTGTGATTTTGTATATTTTTTTTTGTTTACCCAACTTGGCTTGGTGCAGATGGGCCCATTAGTGTGGCTATCTGCCCCCAGGGTGCCCAAACCCTACTGCCCCATCTATTGGGGGTCCTGCCCCACCTTTTGGGGTGCCCCCCCCCCACCCCACCCCCAATGGCTGGGGGACACACCTCATGCAGGCCTCCCTGGGCCTCCTCCAAACGGCTGCGTGAGGTACACCCCACCTCCATTTGGGGTGAGGGGGGAGAGGGCCACCCCAAAAGGTGGGGCAGGACCCCCAATAGATGGGGCAGTAGGGTTTGGGCACCCTGGGGGCAGATAGCCACACTAATGTGGCCATCTGCACCAAGCAAAGTTGGGTAAACAAAAAAAAATATACAAAACCACAGGCTGCTTTTTAGGGGGGGCTGAGGGCCACCCTAAATTGGCAGCGCATGATGTACCGCAACGGGGGGTGGCCCTCAACCCCCCCCCACCCCAAATGGAGGGCCC
Organism: Ambystoma mexicanum; assembly: GCF_040938575.1. NCBI lineage: Eukaryota > Metazoa > Chordata > Amphibia > Caudata > Ambystomatidae > Ambystoma > Ambystoma mexicanum. The sequence goes on from NC_090939.1 coordinate 688,788,715, forward strand.
CACCTCATGCAACCCTCCCTGGGGGCAGATATCTGCTCCTAGGAAGGGGCATCTGACCCCAGGGAGGGATGCATGAGGTGAGGCCCCCCCTATCTGCGCCCAGGGAGGGTTGCATGAGGTGGGGCCCTCCATTTGGGGTGGGGGGGGGTTGAGGGCCACCCCCCGTTGCGGTACATCATGCGCTGCCAATTCAGGGTGGCCCTCAGCCCCCCCTAAAAAGCAGCCTGTGATTTTGTATATTTTTTTTTGTTTACCCAACTTGGCTTGGTGCAGATGGGCCCATTAGTGTGGCTATCTGCCCCCAGGGTGCCCAAACCCTACTGCCCCATCTATTGGGGGTCCTGCCCCACCTTTTGGGGTGCCCCCCCCCACCCCACCCCCAATGGCTGGGGGACACACCTCATGCAGGCCTCCCTGGGCCTCCTCCAAACGGCTGCGTGAGGTACACCCCACCTCCATTTGGGGTGAGGGGGGAGAGGGCCACCCCAAAAGGTGGGGCAGGACCCCCAATAGATGGGGCAGTAGGGTTTGGGCACCCTGGGGGCAGATAGCCACACTAATGTGGCCATCTGCACCAAGCAAAGTTGGGTAAACAAAAAAAAATATACAAAACCACAGGCTGCTTTTTAGGGGGGGCTGAGGGCCACCCTAAATTGGCAGCGCATGATGTACCGCAACGGGGGGTGGCCCTCAACCCCCCCCCCACCCCAAATGGAGGGCCCCACCTCATGCAACCCTCCCTGGGGGCAGATATCTGCTCCTAGGAAGGGACATCTGACCCCAGGGAGGGATGCATGAGGTGAGGCCCCCCCTATCTGCGCCCAGGGAGGGTTGCATGAGGTGGGGCCCTCCATTTGGGGTGGGGGGGGTTGAGGGCCACCCCCCGTTGCGGTACATCATGCGCTGCCAATTCAGGGTGGCCCTCAGCCCCCCCTAAAAAGCAGCCTGTGATTTTGTATATTTTTTTTTGTTTACCCAACTTGGCTTGGTGCAGATGGGCCCATTAGTGTGGCTATCTGCCCCCAGGGTGCCCAAACCCTACTGCCCCATCTATTGGGGGTCCTGCCCCACCTTTTGGGGTGCCCCCCCCCCACCCCACCCCCAATGGCTGGGGGACACACCTCATGCAGGCCTCCCTGGGCCTCCTCCAAACGGCTGCGTGAGGTACACCCCACCTCCATTTGGGGTGAGGGGGGAGAGGGCCACCCCAAAAGGTGGGGCTGGACCCCCAATAGATGGGGCAGTAGGGTTTGGGCACCCTGGGGGCAGATAGCCACACTAATGTGGCCATCTGCACCAAGCAAAGTTGGGTAAACAAAAAAAAAATTACAAAACCACAGGCTGCTTTTTAGGGGGGGCTGAGGGCCACCCTAAATTGGCAGCGCATGATGTACCGCAACGGGGGGTGGCCCTCAACCCCCCCCCACCCCAAATGGAGGGCCCCACCTCATGCAACCCTCCCTGGGGGCAGATATCTGCTCCTAGGAAGGGGCATCTGACCCCAGGGAGGGATGCATGAGGTGAGGCCCCCCCTATCTGCGCCCAGGGAGGGTTGCATGAGGTGGGGCCCTCCATTTGGGGTGGGGGGGGGTTGAGGGCCACCCCCCGTTGCGGTACATCATGCGCTGCCAATTTAGGGTGGCCCTCAGCCCCCCCTAAAAAGCAGCCTGTTTTTTTGTATATTTTTTTTTGTTTACCCAACTTGGCTTGGTGCAGATGGGCCCATTAGTGTGGCTATCTGCCCCCAGGGTGCCCAAACCTTACTGTCTCATCTATTGGGGGTCCTGCCCCAGCTTTTGGGGTGCCCCCCCCCCACCCCACCCCCAATGGCTGGGGGACACACCTCATGCAGGCCTCCCTGGGCCTCCTCCAAACGGCTGCGTGAGGTACACCCCACCTCCCTTTGGGGTGAGGGGGGAGAGGGCCACCCCAAAAGGTGGGGCTGGACCCCCAATAGATGGGGCAGTAGGGTTTGGGCACCCTGGGGGCAGATAGCCACACTAATGTGGCCATCTGCACCAAGCAAAGTTGGGTAAACAAAAAAAAAATTACAAAACCACAGGCTGCTTTTTAGGGGGGGCTGAGGGCCACCCTAAATTGGCAGCGCATGATGTACCGCAACGGGGGGTGGCCCTCAACCCCCCCCCACCCCAAATGGAGGGCCCCACCTCATGCAACCCTCCCTGGGGGCAGATAGGGGGGGCCCCACCTCATGCATCCCTCCCTGGGGTCAGATGGCCCTCCCTAGGAACAGATATCTGCCCCCAGGGAGGGTTACAAGGGGTGCCCCCTTTCTACTTTGGTTGGGGGGGCACCCGCCCCTATGGGGGGACACCCCCTCCCTTTCATTCAGTAAATAATCCATGGTGGCTAGTGGCCCCCACCCCTTCCCCCAACCCTGTTTCCCATCATTTCATTTTTGTTTTTTATTTTACATTCCCTTGGGGCAGATGGTCAGCCATCTGCCCCAGGGTTCACATACACGTGCCCCCATGCTTTGGGGTCGGGAGGGGGGAGAGGGCTGCTTACTTGAAGCAGCCCCCTTCCCACCCCCCACCTCACAAAGAGATCCATGGTGGTCTAGTGGGTTGCTGGTCACGGATCGAGCGCTCTGCGCCGATCCGTGACCAGCAATGCCTCATATGTGGTGTCCTTGGAAAGGGGAGAAAGTCCCCTTTCCAGGGACACCACTTTCTGTTCAATCCCTGGTGGCCTAGTGGGCCCCAGGACCCCAAACCCCCTCCCACCTCCCCCCATCCCTCAGATTATTATTATTTTTTTTAGATATATTTCCCTGGGGGCAGATGGCCAGCCATCTGCCCCCAGGGTACATTTTCATGTGTCCCCATGCTTTGGGGGCCGGGGGGGGGGGAGAGGGCTGCTTACCTGAAGCAGCCCCCCTCCCCCCCAACTCGCAAACAGATCCATGGTGGTTCAGTGGGTTGCTGGTCACGGATCAGCGCTCTGCGCTGATCCGTGACCAGCAATGCGGCATATGAGTGGTGTCCCTGGAAAGGGGAGAAAGTCCCCTTTCCAGGGACACCACTTTTAGGTCAATCGCTGGTGGCCCAGTGGGCCCCAGGGCCCAAAACCCCCTCCCACCTCCCTCCTTCCCTCGATTTTTTTTTTTTTTTTTTTTTTCCCCCCCACCCCCGGGGGCAGTGATCATCTGCCCCCAGGGGTCCCTGGCGCTGTGGCCCCATGCTTTGGGGCCACGGGGGAAGGGGGCCGCTTACCTAGTAAGCAGCCCCCCCTCCCCCACGCGTCACAAAAGGATCTTCGTTTGATCCGTGACGTTGCTGCCCGCGGATCGAGGCGCCCTGCGCCCGATCCGCGGGCAGCAAAGTCACACAATGGGTACCGTTGGAAAGGGGAGAATCTCCCCTTTCCAACGGTACCCGCCTCGATCTCCGGCTTGAAATACAGCCGGAGATCGAGGCGGAACAAGAAGGGCACTCACCTTCTCTCTCCAACGCAGCAGCCGAAAATGGCTGCTGCGTTGGAAATACTTTCCGTTTCACGCCGACGTGCGTAACGCACGTCGGCGTGAAACTGAAGGAAATCCAACCCCCGGGCAGTGAGGGGGGACCTCCCCCTCGCATAGCCCGGGGGTTGGATTACAGTTTTGAGCGATCCCTGCTTTGCAGGGATCGCTCAAAACAAGGTGCCAAAAAGGACGAGCTATCTCGTCCTTGGCACTGCGTGTGCACTTCCAAGGACGAGATACCTCGTCCTTGGCACTTAAAGGGTTAAGGTGAGCCTGGTGAGGAGGTAAGAGATGCTTAATGTTGAGTTGTTTTATTGTTTAATGTTGAGCCTGTTGCTACCTCACGTGGTTGTGCATGTGTATACTGCTATGTATTCTTTTATTCATGAGCATGTGAATCCATGCCAGACCCCATGCTGGAGAAGGAACAAGTTACTTACCTGTAACTGTTGTTCTCCAGCATGGGTCTGGCATGGATTCACATGCGAACCCTCCCGCCTACCCCTCTGCGGCTCTTCACTTGGTCATTCTGCCACTTGGCGTGCTACCAAATTTGAGGATGGCTGCCAGAGGCAGGGCTTGGGGAGAGGGCAGTCATTGGCTGGGGGCAATATGACCCAGAGATCAGTGATTGGTTACTACTAAGAAAGACAGATCAGAAACGAAACTGATACTGATTTTTTCTTTACCGAGGATTCCCAGCCTGACGACAGGGAATATTCATGGGCATGTGAATCCATGCCAGACCCATGCTGGAGAACAGCAGTTACAGGTAAGTAACTTGTTCCAACCTACGTTCTCAAAATCGGAAGTGATCTGATCTGCATGTTTTGTTTTGCCTCTATTCCCAACACGGATGAATTGGGAAGTGAAGCGTGGGAGCTGTATCAATCTGCATCTAACTGAAAGCCCTGGAACGCGGCTTCCTGGTGCTATCTTTGAAAAAGTGAATGACCTATGTTGATAACCTGTGCGAACAAGCGGGGCGCATATGGTACAAACACAATTGATGCCTGCTCTAAAGCCTTTGGAGCACTGTGCAGAGTCATAATAATCTTGCCACATGTTTAGCAATTCAGGTTAATGAGAACTGGCCTAGACGCTTTGCTGACCTCTTTGAATGCTTTTCTGTTTTAACGGGCGCTGCTGTGAAGAAATTATTCACGACGAACATTGCTGGAGAGAAGGATTGCACACAATGCCTATACTCACGTCTGTTCCCTCCTGCACCAACGAACGCTGATGATGTAATAGATATAGAAACTATAAAAAGGTCTAGAAGGATTTGCTGTAAGAAATTCATGCTAATGATTATAACACTACTTTGTATTCTGAGTACACTGATTCCAGTATTATGGTATCTGGAGAGCGTGCATCCATTAAGTTCTCTTTTACCTGCTACCAATGCACCTGCCACGGACAGTCCAGTCATTGTGCTCTCTTATACTGTCCCTCCACTAGAAGAAAGACACAGAGAAGGGTATGCTAATAACACGTTGCTTTTGATCATGAATATGACTCACTCTATCCTGAATAGAACACATTGCTGGGTCTGCTCCCATTTACCCCAGCATGGCGGGAAAGGAATGGGTTGGTATGTACAGCCATTACTCCTTAATACGGCATGTTATGCATCGCTAAGTACACTATTTTTTGGGAAGTGGATTAAGAGTTATACGGGTCAATTAGATGGAACAAACATAGATGAGTTTGAAAGAGTGGTAATGTAACATGTAGGTTGTTCCATATTTAACAGAGCAAGGGTATTAAAACCAGTGGTAAGGCCAGTAGATAGACTTTATGTGCCTTATGAATCATCTGTAATCGCGTTTCACATGAATCCAGTAGGGAACAAGGACGTTGTGCCCCCCTCCTATACTATAAATTACAATCTGCACACTGTCCCATTTTGCCTACGAAAGAAAGGTTCCTATTCAGTAGGGACATTCAATAGATGCATGAATATTGCAGTACTTGAGAGAGAAGAAGAACCAATATATGTAGGTGATGCTGTTTATTTTATATGTTGAGAAAAAGCTTATCCCTGGTTGCCTAGAAATTGGGGAGGGACCTGTTACTTAGGGATCCTTTTCCCTGGTGTATTCCTTTCCAAAACATCAGACATATCGAAATTATCTAGATCCAGGCCCCGGCGGGATGACACAGGATTAATTGTGGAAGACATAGCAAAATCATTTATCCCATTCTGGGGACAAGCAATAAACTCCTGGAATATATGGATACTGGGCCTCATTACGAATCAGGCGTTAAGGGGTTAACGGCGCCGTAAACGGCGCCGACCCTTAACACCTGATTCTGAGGTCCCTTTGCGCCATGGTGAGTTTAACGCCTGCTTTTTGCAGGCATTAAAATCCATGGCGCTAAGGGACCATGGTGCTAATTACGCCACCGTAATTTGTACTACTTATATGCGCCATTAGGGATGAACTTAATTGCAGTTGCTGGAATCCATGGTGGTGTGGAAAACTATAGCTCTCTATAGGAAATGTGCACAGGACACCCTAATAATACCATTTGCCATCTTAGATTTCAGCAAAGGAGGCCAGAATAGACATCTAGGCCTCTGGAGACTAAAAGTTGAAAAAATCTTGAAGGGGAGTGGTATTGAATTGAGAGAACTGATGGGAAATCCATCAAAGGTAAAAAAGAAGCTGCAAGCTTTGGACTGGATTTGCACTATAGACCAATGTGGGATTGATAAATTAAGGCGCCCTCGGATTGTGGATAGAAAAGTCTTGAACTCGGGGGGCGTGGCCTGGCAGCCATGGACTAGGCTGCTCTTCATGTGTGCTCCTGTGATCCGTCAACTGATCCGGCAATGCGCACGTATTTTGCACTGGAATCTCAACTAAGGAACAACATCACGGCAATGCGAACATATGGGGACTCCAGCGCTAGCATCTGCATGCGAATCGAGTAGGCAGAACAGAAGTTATGGACTTTGAACGATTGCGCTGGGAAAACGAAACCAACGGCAAAATGGCGACGGTCCCCGGACAAAGGAACTTCTGAGGTGAGGACCTCCGTCTTCGCATACAAGCCCGAGAAGACGGAGGATCCTGCACCCCTCGCACGTGATGATTGCAGCCTCAGCATGGAACATCGGGAGTAGAGACGGAGGCGGCGCGGTCCGATGAAGTTCGTGCTGGAGGGATCGTAGCTGAGGAAAGTGGCCCCGGGAGCGCGCGAGACGGCGGATGCGACGAACCCTGACGGGGTGTGGAGGTGGCGGCGCGGCGGGGCCAGGAGATCCGAAGCTGATGCGGAGGACCATCTGTGAGCCGGGACGAATCCGCAGCGGCGTGCGGGCTGGTGGAGAAGATCCCAAAGCACAACGAACAACGGATGCGCGCGCGTAATACGGCGGACATCTCAGATGTAAACACAACGCATCTGCAACGAACGGCCCATGAGAGGGAGAGAGACATGAACCCACGCAAGTGCTGGTGGGGCCTGATAATAATAAAATAATTTAAAATGAAAAAGGGGGGAAATAAATAAATCAAACGACTACTGCAGGTGGCCTCAGCACCTAAATTCCTGGACCCTGTGGCCATGAGCACCTCCACAAGAAACGGGGCCCGGGTCCAGTCCCGGGGACCCCTAAGGCCTTTGGCCTGAACATTGCAGTGGCAGCCTGGGAGGCCATATCAATAGCTTCTTGAGGAAAAGAGCGCCAGAGCGCAGATCACGGGTGAGTGCAATTCCAAAGAAGGAGGGAAAGTGCAGCTGAGCCCTGACAGACTCGGAAAACAACAGAGGGCCTGCTGCATGAGGCTGTACCTCCCACATTAATAAGAGGTAGCGGACGGTGGTACTGGCGGCATGCAGGCCAGTTACCCCCTGCGACAGAGGTGAGGAACATTGAACTGCCCAGATTGGGTGCCAGCCAATTGCGAGGTAGGGGCGGCCCCGTGGAGCTCCGCTGGGGCAATAGAGGGTCAAGCTGCCAATATACAAAGATAGACAAGGACCCCGCCACACTGTATCAGCGGCAGGAGGGCGGTACACTGGCTTGGCCTCCCGCAGTGCACAAGCTGACCAGGACACAGAACGGGTGGATCTGAAACGAAAAGGCGCCCAGTCTGGGCGGTGGGTGGGAGTGTGTGGGTTTGTTGGCTGCGGCAAGCTGATCCAGATATGCAAAGGAGGAGGCCATATGAGCTTCTGAAGCGCTGATGCCTCCGGGCCTGGGTAAGGCCTGAGATATTGAAACTAGGTGTGTGTCCCCCCCACTGGTGGAGCACAAGAGGTGGGCTGAACCACAAGATTTGGCTGCAGCGTCATGTCTAACAAACCTTCAAGACCAAAAGTGAAGCAACCTACGCTGGACGAATTTGCCAGGACACCGCCGGGCCCGGAAAGCGCCAGGAGCAAAGACAAGCCCCTCGCAGGCGGCATGGCCGCCGCGGGTACGAATCGGGAGGTCCTGGCTGCGATTGCAGACTTGAAAGCAGACTTGAAAGCGACCTGGGAGGCCAAGCTCGAAATAGCGGTGTCGGAACTGAAGACAGCGTTAGACCTCAAGGTCGGTGAAGTGCAGGAAGAAGTGAATCTACTCCGGCAGGACGTAAGGTCCCTGGCGGAGCGCACAGAGAGCCTTGAGAAGGAAGCGAGCTCGAACACAGCGGATTGTGCCTCACACAAGTCGGAACTGCATGCCTTGATACAAAGAGTAGGCAACCTGGAGAGTAGGGCGGAGGAAGCGGAAGGACGCGCCCGAAGGAACAACATCCACATTGTGGGCTTGCCGGAGGGAACGGAGGGCCACAACCCCACGGAGTTTGTCGAAAGCATGTTGCTGCAGGAGATACCTGGAGGAGCCCTGTCTCAAGGATTCGCGGTGGAACGAGCGCATAGGGCTCTAACGAGGAGGCCGCCGCCAGGCAATCCACCTAGGCCAGTTATTGCCAAGATCCTTAACTACCGAGATCGAGAGAGGATACTGGAACACTTCCGCAAAGGTGGAACAATTAAGCGGGGGGAGGCAATCATAACGGCCTACCCAACATTAAGACTATACTCTGATGGTGCAGCGGAGTCGAATGAACTTCGGGGCTGTTAAAAGGAGACTGAGGGAAGCAGGCCATAAGTATATGCTACTTTACCCGGCGAAATTGAAAGTTTTTCACAGAAACAAGACTTTGTTTTTTGACACTCCAGAGGATGCCATGGGATGGCTCGACATGCAGGGTTCCCCCCAGGAGCCTGACATCCAGACGAGAGAAGAAGACAGACGAGATAAGTAATGAGTAATGAGAACACTGGGAGAGGGAGTGGTTTAAGACTATGAGACTTGACTATAGTCCCTGATTTGACCTGCCTGTAGATGAGACCAGATTACGATAGATAAGGTATGGTGTGCACTGAGATTGGTGCTTTACTAAGGAGCCCTGTAGGGCTAGTCTTAATACCCCCATTTAGTATTAATAGTTAGGTGGCCATTAGGGCGACTTTACCCTACTGAGCCCTGAGTATATTAGACAGGGCTAGATGTGGGGGTGCCTGAGATCCAGGGTTGGAGCTGGGCAACAGTTGGGAAGAGTGTTGTTGGGGAAGGGATGGGAGGGGGAAGGGGAGGGAGGCGGGGAGCCTGATATGTATATAGTTTCGGGGAGTTTGAGTTGCAGTTTGAATATGAGCCTATATAGCAAATTTGTAAGGTTGAATCTGTGTCGCGCAGGAGGGTGGGATTTGCTGGAGGTAGATAAGGAGGACGGGAATGAACTATGGGAAATCTTAAAATAATTACGTGGAATGTCAGGGGACTTAACAGCTACCTGAAAAGGAACAAGGTCATGTTGTATTTGAGGAGGCAGAGGATAGATATCGCGCTGCTGCAGGAAACGCACCTGACACAGGAGAAGATGGAGCTGATTGTTAAGAAATGGAAAGGGGTGGTGGTGGGCTCGACATACTCTGCATATGCTAGGGGAGTACTAATCTGGGTGGCGCCGCATGTTCCGTTCCAACCATTGCAAGAGGTGGCGGAGACGGATGGGAGGATGGTCATGTTGAGAGGATTGGTAGAGAATAAAGAGATCAGCATTATAAACACATATGCCCCCAAGCGGGATACAGCGGCCTATTTCAGGACTCTAAATGCCAACCTCGGCAAATGTATGGGTAGTGCAGTGATTTGGGGTGGTGATTTTAACTGTGTACTGAATCCCAACGTAGACAGATCTGACGGCAGGGTTGATAGGCCCTCCCCAGCGGCGAAAGCATTGCAGACACTGTTAGACGATTTTCACCTGGCCGACGTGTGGAGAACTAGATACCCCCAAGAAAGGCAGTACTCCCATTATTCCGCCCCTCATCAGCTGCGTACGAGGCTGGACTATATCTTTGCCACGTCGGATGTGATGGTGGAGGTGACCCAGGTAGATTATAAGGCGAGGGTCCTCTCTGATCACTCGCCATTGGTCCTGGGGTGGCAGTACCGCCCCCCGAGGGCACGGATCCCGACGTGGCTCCTTCGTGCTGAAGCGCTCAAGGATCCAGTCTTCAGAGAGGACATGAGAGAGGAGATTGCAAATTACTTTGAGGAGAATACGGGCAGTGTTGACTCGGCAGGTACATTATGGGAAGCCTTCAAGGTAGTGATGCGAGGGGTTGGAATAGCAAAATCAAAGGGCCTGCAGGGTGGGGTTCTAACTGATCTACGACAGACAGAAGAGGAACTAGAGGGAATATTGAAGGGTGGATGCGAAGACATGGAGCGAGTACTGGGGCTGCAACAGAAATGTGCGGAACACTGGGAAAGGCTCAGCAACCTTAATTATAAGAAGTATATTGAGAGACAGCATGCGGGTGGTGATAAGACAGGACGGTTGCTGGCGTGGCTGTACAAGAGCGAGGCGCCAAGGCCCCCGATTAGAACAATAATGAGGGAAGATGGTAGCGTAGTAGACACCCAAGAGGGTGTCAACGAGGAGTTTGCAGAATATTATAAAGCGTTGTATGCGGATGAGATGGGGGGCAGCCGAGAGGAAATACTGGAAACATTAGGAGATATAGGACTACCCATGATAAGCGAGGAGGAAAAGGAAGAGCTAGATGCACCGATCACCTTGGAGGAGCTAGAGGAAGTAGTGAGGCAATTACCTACCTGCAAGACCCCAGGGGCGGATGGGTTCCCGAGTGAATTCTATAAGACATACAAGGCAGAGGTGCTCCCCCCGATGTTGGATATGCTCAACGAAGCGTTTGAGGTGGGCCGGTTGCCGGAAACACTCAGAGAGGCGGTCATAATACCGCTCCCCAAGCCTAATAAACCTGCACACAGCTGTGGCTCCTACAGACCTCTCTCAATGTTAAACCAAGACAGCAAGATATTGACGGCGGTCCTGGCAAACAGATTATAGAGAGTGATCAGCAAGCTGATACACCCAGACCAGACGGGCTATGTCCCGAATAGGAATATAACCCATAACCATAGGCGACTCCGACGGGTGATTGAGTGGGGTAGTACGGCAGAGGGCGAAATGGCGATCGTGTCCCTGGATGCGGTCAAAGCTTTCGACTCGGTCAAATGGCCGTGGTTGTTGGCGGCCTTGGAGAAGTATGGCATGGGGCCCGGTTATGTGAGATGGGCGACGATGCTATATAGTGAGCCACTGGCCAGAGTTAGAACGGGTGCAGTGGTATCTGAGAGGTGGCAACTGAGTAGAGGCACTAGGCAGGGGTGTCCTTGGTCCCCGATGCTCTATATATTAGCCCTAGAGCCCCTAGCGATATACCTCAGACAGCAATACGACATGATAGGTATTGAAGTGGGAGGGGAACGACATCTGATCTCCTTATACGCAGATGACTTGTTGCTATACTTAAGATACCCAGAAGAAAATCTCCAGTACATACTGGAGGTGATGGCGAGGTATGCAGAACTGTCCGGCATAGCGGTGAACCCTCAAAAATCCAGCATGTTTCCACTAGGCGACTATAAGGGAACCCCTGAGACGCGGTTACCGGTGTTACAAATACCGTGGGAGGTTAGCTCTTTCCGGTATCTAGGGATAGATGTGTACCATACGGTGGAGGAGGAGCACAAGCATAATACCGAGGTGGCACTCAGGAAAATTGAGAAGTGTATGCAGTTTTGGGTTAAGTTGCCCTTAGCAATGATGGGACGGGGTGCAATGCTGAAAATGGTGGTCCTGCCGAGGCTTTTGCACTACTTTAGCAATGTCCCATACATGATACCCAAGAAGTTCTTTGCTAAACTTAACAGTATGTGCAGGGATTTCTTGTGGCATGGTATCCGGAACAGAGTGGCGCTGTGGAAGCTGCAGAACTTTTACGAAAAAGGGGGGATAAGACTGCCCAATTTTGAGGTGTATTATGTAGCAAGTCAGCTGCAGTATGTGGCTCAGTGGCTTTCGGATGAGGCGACCCCTGAATTTAGGTTATTCGGATATGACTGTACCCCATTTTACTTGAGAGAGATGATCTGGTTGCCCAAGGCCGAAATGAAAGGGCGCCCCAGGATGATGATGCTTGGGTGGCAGATGTGGCGTAGGGCGTGCCGGATGATGGAGAACCCATTTCCTTGCTCCACGCAGGTGCCGCTGGTGGCGTTGGCAGGGGAAGATATGCAATTGAGAGCTATACTCAGGACCCATTGGGAATCTGTGGGGCTGGTGACACTAGGAGATGTCTGGCAGATGGGGGCCATTTTGGATTTTGAGGTCCTTGGGGAGGAGACAGGATTGCATGCGGGCCAGTACATTACATACCACAGAATTGTTCAGAGAATCCGGGGGACGTGGCCTGAAACTGTGTTAGGAGAAGAACCAGATGCCATCATAGAAACAATATATGATATAACAGAAGGGGGGCATGAGATTTCCAGGCTGTATGAGATGGTGATGTCTAAAGTTGGGAAGGACCTGACGCAGCTGAGGCTAGACTGGGAGGCGGAGGTGGGAACCCCGATAGAGGATGGGATGTGGGAACGGGCACTCGGACACCATGAGAAGGTGTCAAGGAATGCTAGACTTAAACAAATACAGCTATATATAACGCACAGATCATATATGACGCCCTTGAGGATATCCAAGTTTGAAAACGCTGGACGACAAGCATGTCCCAAATGTGACGAGGAGAACGCGGATATGACACATATGTTTTGGTCATGCCCAGTGATTGAGCGTTTCTGGGGAGAAGTGGCACAAAAGCTAGCTGAGAAAGGGGTCACGCTGATTATAGACACAGCTTGGGCTTGCTTGCTGGGAGGGTTCCCCAGGTCACCAAAACGTAAGCATGTTAATAAACTGAAAGACCTAGCATATGTGCTTGCTAAACGGAGGATCTCCATGGGATGGAAGACTTGTCACAAGCCACGGGTGGAGGTATGGTGGAAGGAGTTACAGAAATGGGCAGAGGCAGAAACAATAGTATGGCAAGAGTCGAATGCTGTAGGGGGGGAAGAAGAGATAGGGACCCTGATGGCATGGAAATCACTAATAGCTGAATTGTTTGGAGCAATACAAGATCGGACCGAATCTACAGGAAGCGAGACCCAGCCGCATGCGGCGGACACGGAGAACGATGAACAGACAGGCTCATGAAGGGGGGTGGGAAGGGGGGAAGCAGTGGCCAAGATTAAGAATTAATATGATTATATTGTTGTAAAATGCACTGCGTGTTTGGTTGTATTTTGGTTTTGTTTTGTTTGATTAAAATTAATAAAAAAAAAAAAATAAAAAAAAAAAGAAAAGTCTTGAACTCTGTGCCTGGGTATCTACAAAAATGTCCATCACCTAGATATCGGGATCTTCTTCTTAGCTGCCGGTTAAACATCCTCGCTACAAGGAAGGTGCAATGGCTTAGGAAAAGGATGGAGATTGTGAATGCTCAATGTCGTTTCCCTAAGGAGACAGATTTGGTGGAATCATTTTTGCATTTGATAACTGCCTGTGAATCGCTAAACCAAGTCTCAGACTCTGATGGTTTAGGGTTATCAACCGTACCCGTATCACTAGCCCACTCCTCACCTAAGTCCGTGTGGAAGTCGACTCGTCTGTCTCTCCAGGAGCTGCTTGCCTTTTTTCCTTGTTGTCTTCCCTTTATGCTTGAAGAGATAGGGACGGGCTCCCCCAGAGGCCACTTTGCCAATGAGGCTATTTGCCTGGCAGCAGGGACTCTGGGGAGCCCGCCCCAAGCCAGGGAAAAGCTTTGCCGAAAAACCCTGGTGAATCTGTGAAAAAATGGTCTTTCATTGTTAGCTGAAGACTTCAGGATCTGCATAGATGAAACTGGGCTCAAAGTCCGTATCCTCCAAAGTAGTAATGACTGAAGGATTGCACAAAAGGTAGCAGGAGTACCTGTCCTGATTCCGGGAAGGTAGTAGCACATCGTTTGAAAGAAAGGCGCCAGGCGCCGCGGAACGAGGAAGACAGCCGCGTTCACAGAAAGCAAGCAGGTACATAAGAGGAGGAGGAAAGAGAAGCCTATTAGCGCACGGGAGCTGGAAGAAAAGTATACCGCCTGAGAGCGGAAAACAGGGATACCGCCTGAGAGCGGAAAGCAGAAACAAGCAGGGAAAACACACGGAGGGCAGTAGAAAGACACAGAGCATTGGTAAGCACGATCCGAAGAAAGTAAAGTTGCAACGCACCTGCATTTGTGACTACTGGGCAATTGTAGTCTTTAAGTGAAAAAGACTAGATCGCACAAAGCATTCCAAAGGACACGGAGGTATTAATCCTTCTTCCATTTTGCCCATCGATCTCAAAGCTTCCATGGCCGATGTATGACACCAAGTAAGATGTAACTTCCTTGAGGGGTATAGGGGTGTTGGGGAAACTCTTAAATCCTGCAGACTGGTGGAATGGATTTTAATTGGTGAACAAACAGGTTTGGTGATTGCGGTAATGAAGGTGATTGAATTTGTGCTAAATAGTGTGAATTAATTGGAGGCGATGTGAGCAGGCAGTGATGTCCATGAGCAGTAGGGATATCGTGAAGTCAATGCCGCCTTCTATCAGATGATTGAACTGTGGACTGTCAGCGCAATTTTCGGGTCCCTCATTGCTAATTTTATTTTGGTGGAATGTCGATTTGTAAGAATTTGGAGTGACAATATGATTTGTTTTTCTTATTTAAAAGAATGAATGGAGGTTAAATGTAATGTTAAAGGTTTTCTTTCTGTGATAATAACAATCTGTTTTTGACTTTGAAACCAATAAAACATTTTAATAAAAAAAAAAAAATGACTGAGTTGACAGTCATTCCTTGTGGGGTGGCACATGGGCATTTGGGATTGGGACCAGCAATCACCAATTGCAACCTATTGCCTGAGGTCTCCAGAGTCAAGGGCTAATCAAATTAGGCCTTGTCTCTGGAAGCAAATAGTTCACTCCTAAAAGTGAACTCTGGAGTAATCAAATTCCTGTCTCATCCCTGTCAACCTGGTGACAGAGAGTGAGACTCCTACAGTGTTTTTTTCTCTGGGACCCCCATCATGGGCCAGCAAGAATGTTGTGTTAGACCACACAGGTGATATCCTGACACTAGGATGCATCACAAGGGGAATGTCACCTGCCAATTGTAGGAGGAAGTGCCTCACAACCTGAGTAACCTCCAACCTCTCAAGGTTTTCTCTGTTGGGCTCTGTGGGCTTACTTCGCAGTAGCCCACCTTCCCTTTGAATCCTTTGCTTCACTGGAGGAGAATCCTCCCATTGGAATCAGGCCTTCTCCATAGGCCTAACCATGATGGTTTTCTGTTCTGTTGGCCCATACCTCTCTCTTTCCTGGGACTCTCCTCTACCTGTATACTAGGCAGCTGAGGAGGACCGTAGGATTTAAGGTTTTCTGGGGGTCCTTCTTCCAAAGTTGGAATAGGGATACTTCCAACCACCTCAGCAGATGTTGTAGGTAAGGCAGGGCGAATGTTCTCCTTCCCCTGCCTCTGTTTCCTACTCCTCTGGCAATGGGTTTCCCCTCAGGCTTAGGCTTTCTCTTAGGCTTGGCTAAGACAGCCTGATTTTGAGACCTAGTGCTTAGAAGGGTCTGGTGAATGTCTTGAAGACTAAGCTCACCCAGCACTCTTCTAGGAACCGCTTTCCTCATATTGACAGATGCTCTGACCATTTCTCTATTGACAACTAGAATGACAGATGCTACTGGAACATTAAGAGAGGGGCTACCAGCCATCTGTGTATCCCCCACAGGAACTCTGGCAAGAACATGTGGGTTTCCCATGAAGGAAGCTTCATCAGTAGGACTGGGCCCAGTGTTCCGAACAGTAGAGGTAGTTACACCTTGTACATGAACACTATCCTCATAAGAATTATCACTATGCAACAGAACTTGGATGGGAGCCTATGATCCAGCACTACTAGTTTCCAAGGAATCTAGACTAACTTCAGACTCTTCCCCTGAGGGAATGCAGTCTAAAGAGAAGGACACCCCTGCCATCTCTTCTTCCTCATACTGAGAGAAGGCCAGACTGACAGAGTGGACCCCAAGATCTTACCCTTACATTTGGGGTCCCCCCTCTTGTGGTTACTTGCTCCACAAGTGTAACAAGTCCCACTGGAACTTGTCACAGAGGGAGGCTTAGAGAAACCATTCACAGGCTTGGGAGGGTTAGCCCCACTAACCTGACCAGATTCGGATGAATTATTAAACTTTTTGTGGGCCTTCTTGGGCATGGTTCTATTCGTACCCCCACCCTCTTTCTCTTTCTGCTTCCTTCCCTCCTCCTGCTTATCTGAAGCAGGCTTGTCCTTATGGGACACTCTATGTGATACCCATAAGTCAGCAGCAAGGGCTAGCCTCTTTGGATTTAACTCCTTTGAGTCAGCCAAATGCGGCATAACAAGTGGAACAAGAGGCAAAAATATGTTCAAGCATGGCCGCCAAATTGATCATACCCTCAAAGGTGGTTACGTGATAGCCCTCTTTCCAGCCACACAAGTGTTTTTAAGGAATCTGCTACAAACGTTACTTAAGTCATACCTCCTCAACTATTGGGCAGGAGTCTTCCCAAACTTCAGGATAACAGATTTTTTTAGTTTCACCTAGTCTAACCTATCAGCCTTTGACATTTCCATAATGGCACTGCAGCCAGAATCGGGCAGTCTGCTGATCAACAATTCAATCCTGTCAGCATCACTCACTCCTACAAGGCTGAAACACGTGTCTGGGGTTGCTGCTGGTACTCTTGTTCAGAAGAGAATTGCCATAGCATTTTGGTGCTGGACCTCCTATGTGGGCTGGACAAAGACTGATATGCAAATGGATATTGCCCTTCTTTGAAAGGTACAGTGAGCTAAAGTGTGGCTGCGTACTCTTGAGTGGGTACCTTCCCAAAGAACAGGTCATTTAGCCGTGTTCGTTCTAGCAGAGCGGCACCTATGACTATATTTTTTGATTGTTTAAGGGGCTTAGGTTTATTCACCCTAAATTTCCTAGGGTAATCCAGACGTGGACCCCTTGCTCACTCCTGCTCAGAGAAGCACAGCTCCACCTCACTGATGAGGCCGATCAATGCTGAAACACGTGTCTTGGGTTGCTGTTGGCACTCTTGTTCAGAAGAGAATTGCCATAGTATTTCAGAGCTGGACCGCCCATGTGGTTGGGGCAAAGACTGATATGCAAATGGCTATTGCCGTTCTGTGAAAGGTACAGTGAGCTAAAGTGTGGCTGCGTACTCTTGAGTGGGTACCTTCCCAAAGAATATGTCATTTAGCCGTGTCTGTTCTAGCAGAGCGGCACCTATGACTATATTTTTTGATTGTTTAGCCGTTCATCTGACAGGGGAACAAAATGCAGAAGCGGACAGACTCAGCCGTTTCTCACATGCCAACCATGAGTGGGAGTTGATCCAGTCTGCAGTGTTGGACATCTTCCATGTCTGGGGGACACCAAAGATAGTTCTGTTTGCGACTTTGCAAAATCACAAGTGCAACTTTTGTGCTTCCCTAATGAGCTAGGATTACTACTCAGTGGAGGGTGGTTAGCAGATTTTATGGAACTATAGAAGCCTATATGCGTTTCCTCCAGTCCCTCCGAATAATGAAGGTGCTGGCAAAGTTTCAGGTTTCCCATCATTGTTCGCTCATACTAATAGCACCAAACTGGCCAACAGGGATTTGGTACTTGGGTCTTCTGAGATTGAAGCAGGAAGTCTCCTGCCTCCTTCCGGTATATCCAGAGCTGCTTACCGGGCAGGAAGGAAAACTGCTCCATCCCTCCCCTCTCTATCGATGACCATATCAGCCTGGTTCCTGAGGTGTTGGTCTATGGGGAGCTTGGTCTGTCAGAAGAAAATCTAACAATCATCGAAGCAGCTAGGAAATCCTGTATATGCCTCCAATACAAGAGCAAATGGATGCATTTCTGTTACTGAATGCTAGGATGTGGTTCATACCCTTAAACTTCGTCTCTTGATGTACTTCCATTCATTTCTTGCTTAGCAGAGTCAGGGGTCAAGGTGGATTACTGAAGAAATGATTTATTAGCCATGTGTGCTTACTTAAACTCTCAACACATTTCTTTCTCCACTTCTAATCCAGTAATCAAAAGACATTTTGATGGTCTACTCAGTGCTCCAGATAGGATTTTGGAGTGAGAGTATTTTACGCCCAATTTTTTTAATTAGAGAGTAAATCCAATTTCAAGAGAGTAAAAATTAGTTTCCTCCTTCGCAAGAGAGT
This sequence comes from Ambystoma mexicanum, assembly GCF_040938575.1. Taxonomy (NCBI): domain Eukaryota; kingdom Metazoa; phylum Chordata; class Amphibia; order Caudata; family Ambystomatidae; genus Ambystoma; species Ambystoma mexicanum. Next base: position 688,806,891 of record NC_090939.1, read on the forward strand.
TAAGTGTCTGACAACTATCAAATATGTGCATAAAATTAAAACTTTGTTTGAAAACATTAGTGACAAAACAGGTGTATTTCAAAGTGGTTCTAAATAATGTATTGCACCTGTGCAAAACATTTTCCCCACACAAGAACCTTGTAGATGTAAACTACCCAGCTTCATATTAATGATACTTGGGCACAAACCCTGTTAAGAGCTACTACAGATGCCAGCTAGTTACATCGAGTGTTTCATATATGAAGTCCCTCACTCTACCAGCATAACTCCTCTGCCACTCGGGCCTACTGTTGCTGCCTGGCACTACCTGCTTGACAGCCATTCCATGTTTTTGCTCCATCTCTCCTTCCCTTTGCTAATCTGTTTCCTCTGTCTCTCACTTTCTGGCTCTCTGCCTCTCACCCTTAAGTGTTTCAATGCCACATTTTGTGTTCTGTTTCTCTGTCACTCTGCCTCTCCCATCTCTGCATTCTATTGTTGCTGTTTGCCTCCTATATCTCTCTGTATCGATTGATATAACTCCTCTTCCTTTCTCATGTCACTACTCTGGCTATATCTGTTTTTTCATGTTCTCGGTTGTGGTTGCTACTCCTTTTAAAAAAAAATGTTTACATTTGTTTATTTATAAGCCAGCACATAGGTGGTCATTCAGTTTAATAATCAAATAGAACGCATAACCCCCAGCTTAAGAATCAACCCTTTCCACACCCCTCCCCCGTATCTCATAGGGACAGCGTTCATTTTCCATCTGGCTGGGCGAGACTGAGTGCCAGCCCCTCGCTGTCCGCGAGCAGGGCCCTTGCGATTAGGCGCTGCTTGTAAGTCAATTCCGGGAAGTTCCGGTCATAGTCCAAGAACCGGGCCCAAATGTTCAAGAAGCGGTGAAGCGTGCCTGCCTTAGCCGCAGTCACTTATTCGGCTATCAAAAGGTCCCAGAGTTTGGTCCACCAGAGTGTCATCAGGGGGCCTTCTGCAGACTTCCAGGTGCGGGCCACCGTGATCATGGCCGCCAGCAAAAGTTGGGTTAGGAGGGCCGCTCTCCTGCCAGATCTTGGGTAAGTATCCGGGCATGGGGCTCCCAGCAGAATGGTTTTGGGGACCAGGGGGATTGCTGCTTAAGTAATATCTTTTATTTTAGCTAGGCACTGGGCCCAGACCTCTCTGACCGTTGGGCACGTCCACCACATGTGGAAGTAGGACCCTGGGAGACCGCAGCGGCGCCAACAGTGGGTATCCAAGGCGTGATGGAAATGATGTAGGCGGAGTGTGGGTTAATACCATTGTAGGAGCAGCTTGTGGGCACACTCCCGGTTGGTGATGCATGGGGAGGATGCACGTGTCTTCGACCAGATGTCTACCCAGGTCTGGTCCTCTATAGTGTGTCCTAGGTCTGCCTCCCATTGTGACATATAGGAGGCCTTAGTGGCTAGGGGTTTATCTTGGAGTAATTTATAGAGGGCGGATATCTTCACTCGGCTGGCAAGTCTTTAGCAGTTAGTTCCAGAGGGGCCGGGGCTCGAGTTGCTGCTGCTCGAGTCAGTGGGTGAGAACACCAGTGGCAGAGTTGAGAATAGGTAAACCTATCTGTTTCCGCTAACTGGAATGCCGCTTTGCATTGTTCAAAAGAGCGTGGGAGGCCCTCCTCAAAGAGTTGCTCTAGGGATTTGAGGCCTCCTGCACCCAGTTCCCGAAGTTCGAGGGGCAGGAACCCGGTGAAAAGGCTGGGTTGTGGAAGATTGGGGAGGAGGGGCCCAAGCCCCCGGGATGCTCTTATGTTTCAGTGCCCAGTCCCAGGCCCTCACGTTGCTACTCCTTTTGATTTGATTATCTTTCTTGCCCTGACTCGTATGCTATTGGCCTGCCCTTCTCTAGTGTTGATTTTCTATTTCTATCACTCTCCACCTGCTGTTGATCTGCGTTTTAATGTACCGTCTTGTCTCTAAATGTGTTTTTGCTCTGCTTCTATCCCTCACTCCTATTGTGTGTTTGTCCTATTATTAACTCTGTTTCCCTTCTCACTTTCTTTGTTGCCCTAACATGTAGCTCATTGCGCTCTCTCTTACTGTTGCCCAAATTCCTTTTTGGAGTGTCTAGTATGTTCTCTGTCCCTTCGCCCTCCCCAACTCCTGTCGCCACACCTTTGGTCTCCTGTGTTGCTTAGGTTCAGAGTTGCTCTTCCTCTCCTGTTTTTCTGTTTGTCTATTAATAGCACCAAAAAATATCCAAAAAGCTGAAAATGCCTTTCCTATTAAAAAAAAATCTAGTGATTATGATTATGATTGGTCATTTATAAAGCGCTTAATACCCAGAGGTTTCTAATTGTGGACCCGGGGATTGAACCTGTGTTGCTCTGCGTCTTCTTGCTTCCAAGGCGAGCGTGTTGCCCCTGAGCTATCCTCCCGAGTGCAGCTTTACCATTGGGTGCTCCTTTTTAGATGTGTGCAAACCTTCTTTTGGCCACTAGGCTGCGAATGATAGAGTTAGCGGTTTGTCTGACCAGATACAGCACTTGCTTGAATGCCAATGCTTTACCAACACTGTATGCCATTACAAATATAAGAGCCCATATGAGCTGTGTGTTCTGAGCCATTACAAGTATAGCAGCCCATATGAGATGTATCTGTTCTGAGCCATTACAAGTATAGAAGTCCTCTTGGGACGTGCTTCTTCTGAGCCAATGCAAGTATAGCAGCCCAAATGAGATGTGTCTTTTCTGAGCCATTACAACTATAGTGGTCCTCATGGGGTGTGCATGATCTACTTTTGAGCGATTACAGGTATAGCAGCCCTGATGAGGTGTGTATTCTGAGCCATTACAAGTATAGCAGTCCTCATGGGATGTGCTTCTTCTGGGCCATTCAAAGTATAACAGCCCAAATGATATCTGTCTGTTCTGAGCTATTACAAGTATAGTGGTCCTCATGGAATGTGCGTGTTCTACTTCTGAGCCATTACAGGTATAGCAGCCTCGAAGAGTTGTGTGTTCTGAGCCATCACATGTATATCAGCCCTGATGAGGTGTGTGTTCTGAGCCATTACACATATAGCAGTCCTCATGGGATGTACTACTTCTGAGCCATTACAAGTATAGCAGCCCAAATGAGATGTGTCTGTTCTGAGTCATTACAGGTATAGCAACCCCGATGAGGTGTGTGTTCTGAGCCATTACAAGCATAGCGGACCTGAAGAGTTGTGTTCTGAGCAATCACAGGTATAGCAGCCCTGATGATTTGTGTGTTCTGGGCCATTACAAGTATTGCAGTCCTGAAGAGCTGTGTGTTCTGAGCCATCACAGGTATAGCAACCCGGATGAGTCATGTGTTCTGAGCCATTACACATAGAGCATCCCGGATGAAATGTGTGTGTTATGAATCACTGAGCATTTAGTAGTCCATTTGATAAGTCGAAAGTTAAGTCAACTCTGTTACAATTGAATGTTACCTGCATCTTAAATGCATATCTCTGAAGCAGACTCCTTAACTCACCTATCAACAGGATTTGAAGTAACAGGTTACACGATAATCTCTGCAGCAGGGTTATTGACCCACTGAGCTGCCTTTCCCAACAGGCTGTTGACACTGAAAGGCACATACGGTTAGGGCACTGGCAGTTCCATTTGAGGCTTGCCTGACATGAATGGCTTGTCAAAAGCTCTCCTACATTAGTCAGGAGATTCATAATGAGGCTTTGAAATATGCTAGATTTTTGGCAGTGGGACTCAGTAATCGTGCATGGGAGAAGTTTTGAAAAGCACAAGACCGAGTAGAAGGGATGGAAGTATTTGACAGCAATGCCATCTTCTCAGACTGTCGGAGGTTGTTGGGAAGAGCTCAGACACTGTTCTTGCTCAGCACTTTAGCTCGCTGCAGAAAATGCTGACACATGTTTGTGCTTTCTTAACAGCAGCTCTGTTAAGAAATTCAGCCACTGTCCCAAAACATAGTCCTGCTAAGAAATATGGGCATGATGGAATCAGCCCTGCTGTGAATATTTGGCTTGTGCCATGACATGCGTATAGCAGCTCCGTTGATAAATCAGGCTACTTTGCCTGAATATATAGCAGTCCTGTTGAGAGATACCGGTACTATCTGTGCCGCTAAAAATATATACAGCACAACTTCTACCTGTATCCATTATACCTGCTTGCAGTGGGTGCTCAGAAAGGGAGTTCAAATCCAGACCACATGCCTATCTATTTGTTGCTCTCTAAGAAAACAAACTATGTATAATGCCCTTTCATGCACGTGAACAGATGCAATCTTAAGACCAAAAAAAACACATCTTCATATAGAACACCAGAAAACATTTCCTTTCTTACAAAAGCCAAACAACTTCTTGCTGGGATGCTCTCCTAAAAACCCCCAGAGATCAAGAACCCCAAGCTATTGAATGCAATTGATGTGCCTCTGTGATGAAAAGAAAACATGAAAGTATGAAATGCCCATGGTGCTACAACTGCGCTGCCTCTATTAAAGCGGGTTAAGACCGAGGAAAATGAAGCAGAAATAAAGATCTTGTTGAAGACCATTTTCATTTTACACAATATTACCTGTGTCCTAAAGCAAAGTGAAAAGCATGTTCATGGTTCAAGATGCTTTAATAACACTGTAACCTACAAAATGCATGCAGTTGAACAATGTGAACAAAACACAAATTCCCTTTTACATTACTCAGAACGTATTATCTTGATAGAATCATTAACAGAGGATAGTGTTAAAAAAAAGTAAACAGACCAGGACTCATCCCAGTTGCTTCTTTCAAGGAACTGTGTGGATTGCTAAAGTAAAGAGTGGATTTGGAAGCTGCTGCTGGCCAGGCTGTCACCAGTGAGCTCCATGAATTATGGGGGTGCTGCCTTAAATAGCCTGTATAAGTGGTACGCAAGGAGGAATCAAAAGGGCTGTATTGACAAGATTTCTGTGAGTAAAAAGGCCTTATACGCTCCTTATCTGGAGGGCTGGGTCTACTCCATCTATATCCTCTGGTAGCTAAACCACACCCTTCTTGAGATTTGAATGGGCTGTTGGTTGCTCTCACTCATAAGCCTTTCAAACCCATGGTTCCGGCAGATATTAAGTTGGTAATGTGGAAAAACACGTTCTTGGTGGCTATTACATCGGCTAGAAAAGTTATCGAGATTCAAGCGCTATATGCTTCAGAGCCCCTCACTATTTTTCACAAGGAAAGAGTTGTTCTCAGAACACACCCAACCTTTCTTCCCAATGTTGTTTTTTTCTTTTTATATCAACTAAGAGGATGTCCTGCCTAGTTTTTTCCTTTCCCCCTCAGTCGGAAGGAGAAAGAACTCGTCATTGTTTAGATGTTAGAAGAGCTCTAGAATTTTACCTTGATTGCTCTTAAGGCACATGGATTCTAGCTTGTACTATTCAGACTTAAGTTGCACGCTTCAAAACAAGCAGTCTCCGAAGGGTGGGAATATACATGCTGTTAGGGTCATGTGGATTACCAAAGGAACATTATCAGCAGAGCAGCTTCTTGGGCCTCTCATTCAGCCTTCTGTAGGCATTAGTGCATGGACTCTGCTTCCAGAGCAGATGGAACCTTTGGTCAAGCAGTTTTGCAAAATCCTTTTGTTTGAGACTAATCTAACCTCCTCCCAGTGTGGTTAGTGCTACTTAATCTCCCATAAGTATGGAAGAAAGGGGATGGGAAGTTGGAGTAAGAAAAGGTTACTCACCATAGTGACTTCTGTACTCCTGGTCCATAGTGCTTTTTCCTCCATATGCCCCACCGACTGTCCCTTTTAATAAGATAAATCAATTTTAACAAGCCCAACAAGCGATGCAAAGGACTGACGGTGTTGTCGCTGGGTGGGATCAGCATGTGCTAGCCATGCCCACCGCCTGCGCATCACTGCACAATCAAAATTTGAAGGGACATATTCTTTTTTTGCTGTGCTAAAAATGCTCTAGTCCGGTCGCCAAGGACGGACTCCCCATAGGTATGGAGGAATGGGTACTAAGGACTAGAAATATAGAAGTCACTAAAGTGAGTAACTTTTTCGTTTTATTTACACTTCTGTTTATAGCTATAAAATTAAGCATTATAGACTGAGGGAAGGGTTTGTTGTCGCAGGATAATAACCCGTCCCAAAGTTATAAGTTCGCCTGAGGTGAATCCAAGGTCCATAAGTTTGGGATGGGTCATTACTTGAAGCAGCTTTGACTCCCCTTGAGGTCTATAAGGCTATTAAAACATAATGTTGAGCAACTAAAAAGGAGCTTTTTTTATTATGGGAGAAAATAAGGACAAACGTAAGTGATCATGGAACTATTGACAATAAGCTTAACATATTTTGTGTTTTCATGGTGGTTCATTTCTTTGAGCATTTGAACTGCACATTCCCCTCTCTGCCTTTACACAGCTGAAGACAATTATTTCTGTAAAGTTTGTCTAACTGCTGGTCAAGTCAGAATGTATAAATGAGGTCTTAAACAGAGATTTTAGACTACATTCCGAGCATTTAGATTGTTTGAGAGATGCCTGTAATGGAATCTAAGTGCTGTGACTATTTACAGGATCTCGTCACTTCTCCCCAGAGGGGATCCCTTCCCTGTGAGGCTAGAGGGGTGAGCTTGCTGTGCAAAATTCCCCCTAGGGGTGGCAGAAAGCGGGACCCCACAGGGAGAGACTCCCCACCTGGGGATAAGGACTACCTTTCCTTTAGAGAACTCCCTAACACCCTCTCAGGGGAAGTCCCAACAAAACCCCAACATCCCAACATAACAATCCCATAAGCAACTGCATATTACGGTAATGCTGTTCCATATATTCCAAGAGTTGACAAAAGTACTGAGAAGAAGAAGAGGATACCAGAAATAAAGATTACCCAGTGGTTGGCAGCCAACCATACTGGGACCAAGAAGATGGAGCGAGTCAGGAAGAATGCTTATGCGAGAGTGACAAAGGACTATGGTCCTATGCTGGAGAGGGATCAGTACTTCCCCATAAAAACAGAAGATGGACCAATGTATGTTGTTTGTGGAACCCGTGAGGTTCAAAGCTGGCGAGAGACCAGAGAGCCACAGGAGGTCGTCGGCTGATAGGACGCTGTCAACCACGAGGTGGAAGAAGCTCAGAGAGGGCAGAGAGCCAAACCGTGAATTTTCAAGAAGGAGAATCGAGGCAGTAGTGTGACCCTGGAAAGGTGGACAAGACAAGAGGCAGCCCAACACCACAGGAAGAACCAGCGACGCCAGTCCATCAGAACTGAGGTAACAGGAGAGGCGGGAGAACCGGGAGGGGAACACCTCACAAAGAGCCTCAATGGCTTAATCATACATGTCCCGGTGGTTGTAAATGCCTTAAAGAAAGTTAAGGATATACAGGGACTCATCATACGTGTCAAAGTGGTTCTGAATACATTAAAGTGAAGAACATAAGAGGACTCATCAGACTCGTCACAGTGGTTGTGAATATCTCTTTTTTTAAAAAACTTTTTTCATTTTACAATAACACACCTACACAAACATAGAGTTTGAGACCGGCAGTGCTCCACCATGTAAAGACAGGAAAAAAAGAAGAAAAATAAAGCATACATCTTAGAGTGGCCATAAAGAACACAGTGACCGAACTGGCAGTGTCCCATAACACGCATATTCCCCTGCAGCCATCAAGTGGTGTACATATGCCACCCACACATCAGGATGTCTAGCATCAAACGACACAGTCCGAATAAAGGCTGACTCCATATCATGGCTGTACACCCCATCCCGTAACCACACATGCATACTGGGCGAGGGTCCTCTCCACCAGGACAAGGTGACCCTCCTATGGGCCACCACCAAAAGCAGACTAAAAAACAAAAAAAGTGTATCGCTACACGTCAGCCGTCAGTGCACTCCAAAGGGAGATAAATCCCAAATCTGTCTGTTTAGCAGGTTAAACAAAGTCTGCAATCCTTTTTTGTGTGTTCTATTTGTTATTGGTGACTCTTCGAGAGATTGGTATAATGAGATGCAGTAATTATTTAACTAACTATTGTTCAGTAGGGACATATCCTGTTCTACAAATTCAAAATTTCCAACGTTTTCATACAACACAATCTTACCCAATATTCAAAAGAAACAATTTCAAGAGACTAACTTTTTTTTACGAATGCATTCTGTGTTTTTACTTCAAACACCAGATTTTAGTTTTTTTGAAAAAAGGAAAGAAAACATTGCACAATTCTTAAAACATGTTTTTCATTTCTCTTTGTACAACATAAAAGTCACCATCACCTGGCGGACCAACAGCGTGAAACATAAATATTAACAAAGCCTTAACATCAAAAGCTTTTTGTAGGCACAATTGTGAGAGTCCCCTTGGCCTATATTCACAGTGTCCACATATCAATATAACAAGAAAGAGTCTTTGGGTTAAGAGTCACCACTCCCAAATAGCACCAATTATTAACTGTATTGCCAACGCGTTTCGGACTATATGAAAGTCCATCTTCAGAGCCAGGAATGCTACTGGTTCCAAAAACATAGATGTATCCACACCCTCAATTCCTATTGAAAAATATAGAGAGGGGTTGGCTGTTATTAATGTTCTGTAACTAGCCTCAATCAGTTCAGAAGGACATTACGGTTCACTGAAGAAGAAGCAAACCAGATCTTATCATTGATCAAATTAACGAGTGAAGACTTATCTACATCAGAAAAACCAGAGTCACTCATCAGACAATAGGAGTGGAAAATACGACGTGAAATCAACCTGAAATTACACCCTTCAACTGTAGCACGTTATTACAAAGAACAAAGAATCCCTCGGGGACTGAGAGTTAATCTTGAACCGACTTTATGCAAAGAAAATCCGGCATTCGTGAAGAGGTGGCGTCAGATTCTCAATAAATACTCACTAGATCTGATACTCCTCACTATAGAGGAGTTGGCTCATAATCTCAAATCTCTGAGTGAAGATGTTGGAATCCTCAAGGCATCATTAAGCAAGTGTTATTCGGAAGATCACCTTAAAGCGGTATTGGACGATACTAATCAAAAACTACAGAAATACAAACAGGAATTGGAGACCAAGAAGATACATAAGTTCAGAAGAGACACACTCGACTATAAACTGGACATAGTATACACATGGCAGGAGTATTACGGGCATTGCCCAAATAAACCATATCAGGGACAGACACCAAAGCCATCTACACCTCAAGCCGAAACCACAACTTCTGACGCCTCAAGTGCAGAATTGGATCCAGTAACAACACCAGAAGTTCCCTAACCTACCTGCTCTCGGGGGGAGACCATAACAACTGAGGAACCACCTTTTTTAGAAAAGGACCAACAAGAAAAATGAAAAAAGAAGAAATATACAGAGAAAGAAGACACAGAAAAAGACCTAGTGATTAACCTATCCTCCTATACTCTTTCCCGTCTGGAATTACAGGTGCTCCGGAAGGGACTATCTTTTGTCCCCCAGAGTAATAGTACACTTTTGAAAGAAAAAATAGACTTCTTCAGATTACTGAGAAAAATGAAGTTGAAATTGTTTTTCGATGACCTCGATGAGGACCGAGATCAGGGGGAACCAGGCGAGTTTTTAGAACTCAACCCTAAGATCCATTTCAACCCACAAGTACAGAACCATGTCTTTGTAACGCTCACCTGATTCCCGTAGAGGTGCCGGTCTTGACTGGGCGTATACCGTATCTTCAAAGGTGATGTGTAACACACGGCTGGCTCTTTGGGCTGGACCTCTGTGCACTGTATGTTTGACTCGAAGGGTAAGATGTCTTAGGTAAGTGAACGCCGTGCTCTCAATCTGCCTCGGGGCAGGGTGCTGTAACCAGTTTCTTCACTGGATAAGGGGAGCAGGCCTCTTGACTTCAGAGGACTGCTGTCCGTCGTTTACTGCACGAACGGTAAGTTTCGAGTAATTCTAATGTCTTTAAAGTCTTTAGTAATGATGTTTCTTGTTTTGCAGGGTTCCGGCGATGGTGGATGACGGGCTGAAGTGAGTTGAAGATGGAGCCCGTGTGATGAATAGAAGCGCCTGGAAGCACGTAAGTAAGCGCTAGTTGCCTGCTTCACGATGCGCTCTAACTCTCTTTTTATTTTGCAGGTACAAGTTCGGAGCGGCTGCAGGGTGCCGGAATACCCACTGGGTTAGATGTGGAAAGGAGTAATGGCACGTGAGTATTAAAGTTCCCCAATGTCTTTAAATGCACCTTGTTTTGTCTTTCAGATGTGGGATGCAGCGCCGAAGGCCTCCGGAGCGTGCGAAGAGTTGGTAAGCTTTTGTCTTTCAGATGCCGGAATGCAGTGTGAAGACCTCCGGAGTGCACGAAGAGTAGGTAAGCCTTTGTCTTTCAGATGCCGGAATGCAGCGCGAGGCGTTGGTGACAGCCGATGGACCAGGTAAGTGAAGAGCTGTCACTGAAGACCGTAATGCTAACCTGTTCTTTCTTGTCTTTATAGGTGTTGCTGAAGACTGGATTCAGGATGGTAAGCCTTTTTCCCTAGGCCCAGGATCAGATGCAGAAGACACGATGAGCGTTCTGCTGCAGAGGATGCAGAATAACGCAAAGCAAGATTCATCCATCGGGTGTGGTTTAAATAGCCTCCTGTAGTGCTTAGGTGTCTCCTTCCACAGCCACGCCTAGGTAAGAAAAGAGTTCCTGCTTTCCAGAAGAGTTCCAGTGTTCTGAATCTAGGGAGTGGCTCCTGCCCCACCCAACAGGAAAAGTAGTTCCAAACAGAAGAGGATCAGAGGCTCAACTGGCAGGCAAGTAAGCAGCATGGTCTGCTGCAGGTAAATCCACCCAAGCATTATGAGCCCGGCGCTTCCAGCGCTGGGACTGGGCATATTTATGAGCCTGGTGCCACTGGCACCAGGACTGGGTCCAAAAGGTCCCAATTGGGACTGGTTGGCACTCGGAACCTGGGTTATGGATCTGCTTCCAAGGGAGTTGGGAAAATCCTGACCTTTTGGAAGCAGAGATCATGACAGTACCCCCCCTCAAGGCCCCTCCCAAACCGGGCTTCTCCGGGGGTTTTGGCTTGTCAGGAAATGTTCGGTGAAATCTTTTGATTAGGCGAGGAGCGTGGACATATTCAGCAGGTTCCCAGGATCTCTCTTGGGGGCCGTAGCCTTTCCAGTCAATTAGGTAAAATAGTTTAGATTTGGAGATCTTGGAGTCCAGAATGCTTTTGACTTCAAACTCGAGTTCTCCATCAACTAGGATAGGTTTTGGAGATTTAGTTAGTCGGGTTTGAGGTTGCACGGGTTTTAATAGAGAGACGTGGAAGACCGGATGTATCTTCATGTGCGGGGGCAAGTCCAACTTGACCGCTACTGGGTTTACTATGGTAGTGATGGAATAGGGACCAAGGTATCTTGGGTTGAATGTGCGTGGCCCTTTTAGAGGTAGATATTTGGTGGATAACCAGACTTGATCCCCTACTTGATATTGAGGGGCTTCCTTCCGATGTTGATCTGCTCCTTTCTTGTATTGTTCTTTAGCCCTTTGAAGGTGCGAAACAGCTTCCTTAAAGGCTTGGGTGATTGTAGAATGCATGTAGTCTACTGCTGGTGTTTCAAGATCTTGGAGGGGATCCAACTCCGAGGTTCGAGGGTGACTGCCTTACAAAAGAAAAAACAGGGTTTTCCCAGTTCCCGAATGGACAGAATTATTGTAGGCATATTCGGCTACCCAAAGGATGTCTTTCCAAGTTTTTTCAGTTTGTTGCAGCATGCAGCGTAAATACTGTTCCAGAGTTTGATTGGTCCTCTCGGTTTGTCCGTCGGTCTGAGGGTGGTGACTGGTCGATAGTCTCACATCAATTTGAGCCGACCGACAGCAACTTCGCCAAAAATGAGAAATAAATTGACTACCTCGATCCGAAATTAGAACCGAAGGAAAACCGTGCAGTCGGACGATGTTTTCGAGAAATTCTCGGGCCAGAGTTGCTGCTGTTGGCAAGCCTTTGAGCGGAATGAAATGCGCCATCTTGGAGAATAAGTCCACGATTACTAGAATCGTATTGTATCCGGAGCATGGAGGTAGATCGGTGATGAAGTCCATAGAAAGCGTATGCCAAGGGCGAGGTGGGATGTCAATAGGGCGTAAGAGGCCTGCTGGTCTTTCCTTTTGACTCTTGTTTTGGGCGCATACTCCACAGGACATTATAAAGTCTCTGATATCTTTTTTTCCAAGACGGCCACCAGAAGTAGCGCTTGATCTTTTCTGAGGTCTTGGCCATACCAGGATGTCCTTCCATTAAAGAATCGTGATAACAAGAGATTACTTTTTTCTGTAAATCTGTGCTGGGTAGGTATAATCGTTCTTGGAAATACAATAAGTTGTCCTTTACTGCAAAGTCCTTTCCCTGCAGATGCCAATTCTGTATGTCTGCTGGAGTTACAAGTTGCCTGGCTTTATCCTTAACTTCCTCTATGGATTCTGTGGCGATTACACCCAGAATTCTTTATTCAGGAATGATTGGTACAGGTGTAGGGTTGATCAAGTGTTCTTCCACTCCCATCCGAGAAAGGGCATCAGCTTTACCGTTCTTTGTACCAGGTCGATAGGTAATTATGAAGTCAAACTCGGCAAAGAATAATGCCCAACGGAGTTGTCTAGAGGATTGGGCTTTTGCGGTTTTCAAATATTGCAGGTTTCGGTGATCCGTAATCACAGTAACGCTGTGTCGGGCCCCCAGCAGATAATGCCGCCAAGCCTTAAAGGCAGACTTGATAGCCAGAAGTTCCTTGTCAGTAATCGTGTAATTGATTTCAGGAGGCGAGAATTTGCGGGACCAAAATGCCATGGGATGCAACTGATTGGTTACCGGGTCCTTTTGTGATAGAACTGCCCCCATGGCAAGGCTTGAAGCATCAGTTTCCACGATGGAGGGGAGTTCGGGGCGAGGGTGTTTTAAGATTGGTGCAGAGATAAATTTAGTCTTCAAATCCTGGAAAGCTTGTTCCGCCTCGGTAGACCATTCAAAACGTTTGTTTTTCTTTAACAAGGCAGTGATGGGCTGGACTATTCGAGAGAATTCGGGGATAAACCTGCGGTAAAAGTTAGCGAAGCCTAACATGCTTTGCACACCTTTTACGGAGGATGGTGATGGCCATTTGAGAACTGCATCGACCTTCTTTGAATCCATACGCACTCCGCCAGGTGATAATATGAATCCCAAGAATTCAACTTCAGTCACGTTGAAAACACATTTTTCCAACTTAGCGAAAAGTTTGTGTTGACGCAATCTTTCGAGGACCATTTTCACATGTTTCCGATGTTCAGATTCCGATGAAGAATAAACGAGGATGTCGTCAATGTAAACAACAACACACACATCTATGAGCTCTCTGAGGACATCGTTCATAAAATATTGAAAGGCGGCCAGGGCATTGCAAAGTCCGAAGGGCATGACCTGATATTCAAATAGCCCATACTTGGTGCGGAAGGCCGTCTTCCATTCATCGCCCTCTTTTACTCGTACCAAGTGGTAAGCTCCTCTAAGATCCAGCTTTGTATATATGCATGCTTTTCTGACTTGGTCCAGGAGTTCAGGGATCAAAGGTAACGGATATCTATTCTTAACAGTGATCTGGTTCAGGGAGCGATAATCTATACAAGTTCTAAGGTCTCCTTCCTTTTTTGGAACGAAGAACAAAGCTGAAGAAGCAGGGGACTTGGAAGGACGAATAAACCCATTTGCCAGGTATTGATCCAGGTATTGTCGAAGGTGAAGGTTCTCAGGCTCGGTGAGGGCATAAATTCTACTACAAGGAGGAGTAGATCCAGGTATCAGGTCTATCTGGCAGTCATAAGACCTATGAGGAGGTAGAGAGTTAGCCTGATCCTTCCGGAAAACATCTTGGTATTCTAGGTATTCGGGAGGTAACTGGGGAGTCTCTGAAGAAATTGCTGCCAGTGCAACACCAGGTGGAGGGTGACAAGTAGAGACACATTCTGGAAACTGGACCGTTCTTGCTCGCCAATCGATCAGAGGATTGTGTTTCTCTAACCAAGGTATTCCTAGAATAATCTGAAACTGAGGGGCCTTGATCACATCGAACACGATCTTCTCATGGTGTCCATCTTGACTTACTAGCGTCACCTCTTGAGTGGTATGCGTTACTGGCCCGGAGGCTATCTCCGTACCATCCACCGTAGTAATGACGTCCTTTACAGCCTTGGGACAAAGAGTTAGATTCATCCTCAAAAACATTTCATGATCCACATAATTGCCGATGGCACCGCTGTAGACGTAAGCTTCAATTGCATGTAATCGATCCGGATTATCAGGGCTAATGAGGACCATAGGTATCACGAAATGCGAGGTCACGGAACTGGTTTTCACGCTCGGCAAGAGGACCTCTATTCTTGTCGGGCGAGGTCGTTTCCCTGCTCAGAGTTTGTAACTTTGGTAACTGCAGCTCCTACTGCCTTCTTGGCAGGTTTCACCGGACAGTCTCGAAGAAAGTGCCCTGAGTTTCCGCAATAGAGGCATAATTGCAACTGTTTTCTCCTTTCCCGCTCCTTTTGTGTTAGAGGACCTTTCAGACCCCCTATTTACATGGGTTCCCCGGAGTCTACTCCTTTGGAAGGAGTTGGCGGTTTGGAAAATACTCGAGCATCAAACTTGGAACGATCGGCCTTCCTGTTCTGCAGTCTGTGATCTATTTGAACGACTAAGTCTATATAGTCCGAACAATCTTGTGGGGGATTCACTACTTGGGCTAACACATCTTTGAGCTCTCCACGTAGACCTCTATAAAACAGCGTAATCCTTTTGTCCTCAGGCCATTGAGTTTCCACTATCAGTCTGTTGAAAGACGCAATATAAGCCAAAAGGTCTTGATTACCTTGTCGCAACGAAAGAAGCTCATTGTCCAAGGCCTGCCCCTGTGAATGTCTTGCGAACAGTTTTTCCATACTGAGCTGAAAAGCTTGAAAATCATGGAGGACCGGATCATCTTGATTTACTAGAGGGATCGACCAGTCTGCCGCATTGCCACTAAGGTACGAAAGCACGAAAGCTACTTTAGCTTGATCAGTTGGAAAGGCTGCTGGCCGGCATAAGAAATGCAACCGGCTCTGATTGATAAATACTGCAAACCTCTTTGGGTCACCAGAAAATCGTTCGGGCGGAGCCAGAGGTACATTCCCAGGTAGGTTGATCTGCACTGGATTCATAGAGGATGTAGAAGGAAGATTTCTCCCAGATGCGGGTAACGGGGTCTGTCCGGCTTGTGACTGTAGCAATTGTCTAGCGAGATCATCTGTTCGCTCCTTGGAAATAATCAGTTCCCTTCTTAGAGCGTTCGTTTCCTGACGGGCTGCATGCACTTCTGCCCTTAGTTCCCCAAGTAACTGGGCTAGCTGGTCGGTATCCGGGACGGGAGTTTTGTGGTAGGCTTTGCGTTCTGTAACGCTCACCTGATTCCGGTAGAGGCGCCGGTCTTGACTGGGCGTATACCGTATCTTCAAAGGTGATGTGTAACACACGGCTGGCTCTTTGGGCTGGACCTCTGTACACTGTATGTTTGACTCGAAGGGTAAGATGTCTTAGGTAAGTGAACGCCGTGCTCTCCATCTGCCTCGGGGCAGGGTGCTGTAACCAGTTTCTTCACTGGATAAGGGGAGCAGGCCTCTTGACTTCAGAGGACTGCTGTCCGTCGTTTACTGCATGAACGGTAAGTTTCGAGTAATTCTAATGTCTTTAAAGTCTTTAGTAATGATGTTTCTTGTTTTGCAGGGTTCCGGCGATGGCGGATGACGGGCTGAAGTGAGTTGAAGATGGAGCCCGTGTGATGAATAGAAGCGCCTGGAAGCACGTAAGTAAGCGCTAGTTGCCTGCTTCACGATGCGCTCTAACTGTCTTTTTATTTTGCAGGTACAAGTTCGGAGCGGCTGCAGGGTGCCGGAATACCCACTGGGTTAGATGTGGAAAGGAGTAATGGCACTTGAGTATTAAAGTTCCCCAATGTCTTTAAACGCACCTTGTTTTGTCTTTCAGATGTGGGATGCAGCGCCAAAGGCCTCCGGAGCGTGCAAAGAGTTGGTAAGCTTTTGTCTTTCAGATGCCGGAATGCAGTGTGAAGACCTCCGGAGCGCACGAAGAGTAGGTAAGCCTTTGTCTTTCAGATGCCGGAATGCAGCGCGAGGCGTTGGTGACAGCCGATGGACCAGGTAAGTGAAGAGCTGTCACTGAAGACCGTAATGCTAACCTGTTCTTTCTTGTCTTTATAGGTGTTGCTGAAGACTGGATTCAGGATGGTAAGCCTTTTTCCCTAGGCCCAGGATCAGATGCAGAAGACACGATGAGCGTTCTGCTGCAGAGGATGCAGAATAACGCAAAGCAAGATTCATCCATCGGGTGTGGTTTAAATAGCCTCCTGTAGTGCTTAGGTGTCTCCTTCCACAGCCACGCCTAGGTAAGAAAAGAGTTCCTGCTTTCCAGAAGAGTTCCAGTGTTCTGAATCTAGGGAGTGGCTCCTGCCCCACCCAACAGGAAAAGTAGTTCCAAACAGAAGAGGATCAGAGGCTCAACTGGCAGGCAAGTAAGCAGCATGGTCTGCTGCAGGTAAGTCCACCCAAGCATTATGAGCCCGGCGCTTCCAGCGCTGGGACTGGGCATATTTATGAGCCTGGTGCCACTGGCGCCAGGACTGGGTCCAAAAGGTCCCAATTGGGACTGGTTGGCACTCGGAACCTGGGTTATGGATCTGCTTCCAAGGGACTTGGGAAAACCCTGACCTTTTGGAAGCAGAGATCATGACAGTCTTGTCCACATGTGAGGAAACGATCCTTCAGGATTTCAAGAAACTCCAATTCAAAAGTAGCGGACAAACAATAATCTTTAAGCCAGCAGTCAAGGGTGGCACACTTGTACTGTTGGACAAAAATGACTACTTGGAGGAAATTGAGAGACAACTGGTGGACACAGAAACATATAAGGAAATATACTTTAACCCTACCGGTCAGATCATGGCACTAATTGAGGAAGCCTTTGAGGAAGCAGAATGGATGGGCGAGATATCTGAGAAAACATGCAGATTCCTGAATAATAAACATCCAATTACACCCGTCCTCTACATACTGCCTAAAATACACAAGAGACTAGTGAAACCTCCAGGGCGTCCAATCATCGGGGCAACTAATAGTACCTTGGAACCTCTAGCCCAATACCTGGACAAGATCCTACAGCCAATGATTCAGGGCACAGAAACTTATCTGAAGGATACAATGGACTTTCTGAAAAAACTACAAAGTGTACAATTTGTACAGGAACGTGACATCCTCTTTACAATGGATGTCACGTCCCTCTACACAAATATAACCCATGAAACGGGATTGGAGGCGGTTGAATGGATGTTGTTGGGGACAGCAGACTGTAAAGCGGATCGAGTGTTTGTCCTTACCCTATTAAAGCTAGTCCTAATGAATAACTTTTTCAAGTTTGGCGAACGTTTCTTCTTGCAGATCTCAGGAACCAGCATGGGGGCAGCAATGGCCCCATGCTATGCCAACATATTTATGTTCTTTTTGGAACACCAACACGTGTTAACATCTCCAAGATGTTCACGCCACTTGTCATTATATACACGCTATATCGATGACATTTTCGGAATCTGGACAGGTCCGAAGGAAGAGCTGCAGCAGTTCTTCTCCATGATGGATCAGATGAACCCAAGAATCAAATTCACAACCTCTACTAGTGAATCCAAAATTCATTTTTTGGATGTTGAAGTATATGTAGAGGATGGGAAACTGGAAACACGTATTTTTACAAAGAAAACAGACAGTAATAGCTTGCTTCTAGCCACAGGTTTCCATCCACAGAGAACCCTGGACAATGTACCACTAAGCCAATTCCTACGATATCGGAGGAACATCTCGGAACCTACAGAATACTCCAGGCAATCATCCTCGTTACAAACCAAGTTCATCGAAAGGGGATACAACAGAAGTTTGATTGCATAGGTGAAAGAAAAAGTTAATACTATTGAAAGGGAAACTCTCTTGACACCAAAATCAACCAGAGATCCTCAAAAACTGGTATATGTTGCAACACATTCAACCCAGAGCAAAAAGATACAAAGAATTGTTCAGAAACATTGGCCCATGTTGCAAATGGATCCAAGATTGCAACAACTCTTTCCAGAAATTCCGACATTTGCATACAGGAACAACAAGTCACTATGGAACAGCCTGATCAGAGCAGATATAACAACCAAAGGTATCAGAACATCTACACATAAAGGAACTATACCATGCCTAAATTGTCAGCACTGCAGCAATATAATAAAAGGGAACACCATCAGACACCCACTCACAGGGAAAGCCATCCCTCTTAAGCACACCTGTACATGCGACTCATCCGATGTCATCTATGGTCTTAAATGCCCATGTGGCCTATTCTATGTAGGCATGACCACCAGAAAGGCAAAAACGCGCTGGGCAAAGCATAAATCAAGCATCAGGGCAAAGAGTCAAAAATCGCCAGTTGCAATGCACTACTCAGTAGCGCAACTCAAATGCGTCATACTGGAGCATGTTAAACTGAGCCCTAGAGGCAGTGATATAGTGAGGAAGTTACAGCAGAGGGAAATTATGTGGATTGATCTACTTGACTGTCTGAGCTCTAGAGGCATGAATGTCGACTTTGATTTAGTGTGCTATGTCTGAATCCTATACCAGGGTTGAGTATTGAGACAACAGAGACTCAGATTGTGAACGTTGTTTGGCATCTTGGAATCTAAACGACGACAGGACTATGTATAAAATCTTGAGTGTAAATAGACTGACATCTACACTTGGTACTGATTTTTGAAATGGGTAATAAGATAGAGGTTGATGTAGTAATGTGGCCTTTTTGTTTAAGGATGAAAAAAGTGTGGACATACATTCCACTACATATATAGTATGAACACACGTGCTGTTTCATGGAGTATACGATCTTGGGGACCTGGGGACCCTA
Source organism: Ambystoma mexicanum (assembly GCF_040938575.1). Taxonomy (NCBI): domain Eukaryota; kingdom Metazoa; phylum Chordata; class Amphibia; order Caudata; family Ambystomatidae; genus Ambystoma; species Ambystoma mexicanum. Next base: position 688,825,844 of record NC_090939.1, read on the forward strand.
GCAGACTTCAGGTCCGCGTCACCCCCACTCTCCCGGACGACGCCCCATGAACAATAACCCCCTCAAGTGGAGTGACCCACTATGTACAACTAGAACAGATAGGTGAACTTACTATCTGTAGCTGGGGTAGTGATGAGAACCCGTTTACTCATATTCCCTTGTAGGAGCTTTACAGCTGATCCTCTCTTGTATTTTCCTCATGTTAAGAGGTATACACGAATACCAATACCATCTGGGCAACACGTGACTTTATTGGTTACATGCAATCCTCTTTGGATAGCTCCTCCATACCTGTAGATTAGGTAGTTACCCTTATGAAAGGATTCTCCCCCTTTGTTTGCGATCCCCTATGGGACCACTCATAGGTATATAAAGTTTGAACATACATGCAGAACATTGCTGCATTAAATAGACACGCATGCGCGGAGGAGTAGCATCCCCATTCTTTACATGGAAGTACGCTACAGATACCTGATACGCCTGCGCAGAGGAGCACCGGTCCCACTTCACAATGGGACCGTGTCGCTGTCTCTGCGCATGCGTACAATTGATCAGAACGACATAACAACATCCAAATCGGAACGCAATACACACGCCAGACGTCGGAAACCTCACTTGCTTGCTGACAAGAGGTAAGCAATACATTTCTGCTCGTAACAGATGCCTTGCGAGCCCTTGCAGCTCGCGAGGTCGGTGTTCTATAGAAACTATGTCTTCACGAGATACTAATGTAAGGCATGACTGCTTTATATGCACTTTACTAACACAGCCGCTTTTTTAGCTTCTGGAATTAACTCACAGGACACTCTTCCTTTTGGGGATATACACAACCTGGCTTATTTCTTTATACTTGGAACCGTTTTTTATTTTACACAGGTGCTCTGCCCAGCATAGTGAGGTGGGGCTCATAGGAACGTTAAGATAGTCAACAAATAGAGCACTGCTGGTATAAATACTTATATGCCTTAGAGTTCGTCAAAGTTGTAACCACTCCATACCTCTTTTCTGCCTCTATTCTAGAGTTTTGCTTCTGAACTTGTACGTCTGAGGTGTAAATTGCCACAAATAAGTGTGGATGTGCGCGGTCACATTTCAACACGAGAGTGTGGCCAAAGACTGAAGTTATAGATCCCACCAGTAGAATCACAAGGTGGGTGATGACTTAATATCCTTTCTGAACTGATTGAGGCTAGTTACAAAACATTAATAACATCCAACCCCTCTCTATATTTTTCAATAGGAATTGAAGGTGTGGATAAACCTATGTTTTTGGAACCAGTAGCATTCCTGGCCCTGAAGATGGACTTTCATATAGTCCGAAACGCGTTGGCAATACAGTGAATAATTGGTGCTATTTGGGAGTGGTGACTCTTAACCCAAAGACTCTTTCTTGTTATATTGATAAGTGGACACTGTTAATATAGGCCAAGGGAACTCTCACAATTGTGCCTACAAAAAGCTTTTGATGTGAAGGCTTTGTTAATAATAGTGTTTCACGCTGTTGGTCCATCAGGTGAAGGCGACCTTTATGTTGTACAAAGAGAAATGAAAAACATGTTTTGTGGAGACATTTTTGTTTCAAAAAAGTTTTTGTTTCAAGATCTACAATGTATTAAGAATTATCTGATGTTTTCTTTCCTTTTTTCAAAAAACAAAAATCTGGTGTTTGAAGTAAAAACAGAGTGCATTCGTAAAACAATGTGGTCTCTTGAAATTGTTTCTTTTGAATATTGAGTAAGATTGTGTTGTATGAAAACATTTGAAATTTTGAATTTGTAGAACAGGATATGTCCCTACTGAACAATAGTTAGTTAAATAATTACTGCGTCTGGGAGAAGGCATTTACCTCCCCGGACTCATTATACCAATCTCTCGAAGTGTGACCAATAACAAATAGAACACACAAAAAAGGATTGCAGACTTTGTTTAACCTGCTAAACAGACAGATTTGGGATTTATCTCCCTTTGGAGTGCACTGGCGGCTGACGTTTAGCGATGCACTTTTTTTGTTTTTTAGTTTGCCTATTAGTCCCGAGTGGCCTCGTGACATTTGCTTCGGTGCACCTGAAGATCAATTGAGATTGTATTATTATGTATTTAACTTTGTTGTCTTAAGTATTGAACATTTTAAATCTTAACTGTTAGTGCCTCCCCTCCTTCCTTCAGATTTGTTGTTCCACCACCAAAAGCAGGTCGGCCAGGCGCCTAACTGCATGCGGCAACCCCCTCGTACATATCAGGAGTGACACCAAAGAATCGGGATTGATTTTCTCTCCAACAATAAGCGAAACCTTGGCCAACACGTCACCCCAATACCGGGACACCTGCAGGCACTCCCTGACTAAATGGAGGAACCCAGCCGAGTCAAGACCGCATCTGGCACATGAGTCTGGGGTAGTAGCAAAATGCCTGTGAAGTCTACTAGGAGTATGATAAACCTGGTACAAGAAGTTCAAATTAATCAACTTGAATTTAGAGTTCAAGGACACTTTTTGAGTTTGTCTCAATACATATTCCCAATCTTCACACGCAGTATCCCTACCCAGAGCCCTCTCCCAGCATGACCTTGACGGCGTCCCAGACCGTATGATGACGGCCATGAAACTACTGTACAGATATGAGACCAGGCGAACTTCCCACTGCGACTGTATTAGCACATGTAAGATTGCCCACGTAGGGTGCTGTCTAGGGAACGCCCCATAAGGACAACCGCACCTGGAAAGATAAAAAGATACCCAGAGAGTCGGATCCACCTCTGTCCCTGGTTTGTTATAAAGACATAAATGCACCATCTACAAAAGAAATCCCTGAAGGAGGTGATCCTCAGCTTGTTCACCCATTTCAGATAGGCCCCCTCCCCGGTGATCTTCATGCTGGTCACATTACTAACCGAAGCAACAGTGAGTACAAGGTATCAAACCCAAGCCTGCTTGCCACCTTCAGCCAGATCGCATAAGTCACTTTCACAAAATTCGGGAACTCGACCAACCCCCCGAAGGTCCAGAGGATCACGGAAGGTAGGCAGTGATGGGCAGCCAGCGCTCTCTCCAACTGGACATGAGGGCAGACAAAGTGTGTGGAAGACCAATGCGCCAGATAGTGAGCCTGTGCCTCCCAGTAGTAAGGCTCCAAGTCCAGCAGGGCCAACCCGTCCTTCTCATAAGGTTGAGTCCTGCTTCCCCGTCCAGATCAAATCCAGAATGATGCCTCGCAACCGTAGGAAAAAGCCAATGGATAGAAACAGTGGAACATTGAGAAACAGTTAGAGGAACTTTGAGAGAATAGTCATTTTCACAATGGAGATCCCCCCAACAACGTAAAAGGGAGCATCTGTCACTGTGCCACCTGCTCCTGGAGGAAACCGATAGCCCTGCCATAGTTGTCACAAAACAGTGTCTGGATTATGCAAGATCTCCACCCCCAAATATCAAGCCCCCTTCGGCTTCCATGCTCTCGGACCGATGGCGCCCAACCACTATCCTAACCGTCAGACCTACGTATAGCAGAGACACCATGGAGACAAAGCGAGCCCCCAGGTCAGGCTTGCGGAGAACCCCAAAGGGATAGGGCGATTTGAGAGTCAAATGCCTTCTCGCATCCAACAACACCACGATCGCCTGCGACTGCAGTGCAAGTGCCGATAAAACCCTGTAAAAATGGCGCAGTCCCAACGTAGTGTTCCTGCCGGGCACAACAATGCTGCCTGGTCTGCCAGCACCAGCCCAGGCATCAGTGGGAGAAGCCGATTAGCCAGCACTTTGGCACAAATCTTAATATTGACATTAATCAAGGATATCCCCCATTGGCTTCCCTTTCTTACGCAAGGGAATCACATTGGCCTCCCAGAGCAAAGGTGAAGAAACCCGCACGCCAGCGATTCCTCATACACCCACAGCAACACAGGGGCAAGTACGGCAATGTACGCTTTATAAAACTCCCCTGAGAGACCGTCAGCACCGGGGGACTTAGAACCGGGAAGCGCCTTAATGGCCTCTAGAATCTCCTCCAGCGACACTTCACAATTAAGGCTATCCTGAAGCAGGGAGTTCACCCAATACAATTCGACCTCCTCCAAATAATCCTCCATGCTTACCTCACCCTGCGTATGGCTACAGGCGCATAAGCGTCCATAGAATACCCGACCTAGCCACCCCAGACCTAGCCAGTCTCGGATCGAGCACCGTATTCAGGGCCCCACCCCACACAATAGTTATACCCTGATACCCAGCAAGTTGAATCATCACCCAATCAGAGGAATTGCCGCAATCCACAAGTGGCTCACATGTATTGACCAGCGATACTCTTACATCTTCCAGAACAGCACAAACCAATAAGGCTCTCCTCATCTCGTCCCTTGTCACCGAGATGAGCTTGAATTCAACTGTTTTATTAATCAGTATCGCTACTGCCCTTGCATAGGAGGAGCATGAGGAGAAGTACATATGGCAGTCCCAGCAAGAGGTCTAACAGAATTCCGAGGATGGGATGAGGTGGGTCTCCTTGATGAAGGCCACATCCACCAAGTGTCTATGCAGATACTGGCCAACCCTCCTAACCTTAGCAGGCTGATTCCCTCCTCTGATTTCCACGTGGCTACCTTAAAGGCCATCATTCCCAACCACAAACGTCCTGGGGAGCTGCCCCCTTCCTGTTGTCCTGTTGTAGAGTAGAACCGCACCCTGGCCTCCATGGTGTGTAGGTGAGCTACTGCATAAAGACTCGAACTCCAAAACAAACAACCAGCAAAACAAGCCCCTCCCTGCCACCACTCCCAAGCCCCACGGTCAACCCCCAACCCGCCCGAATCACTCCCACCCAACCCACTCCCAACAGAAACCCCAAAGAGCAACCTAGACAAATGCAGCGCCGGGGTGCTAGTGCCCAATCAATTTAAGCCGGCTCACTCGAATTGATACAAGGGGCACCACAAGGGCTGACCCAAATATCCAAGACACAGATGTCTGCCAGACAGAACCTGTGTTGGCAGTCCAACTCGCATCTACTGCCCAAGAAGTCCAATAGTCAGTACTCAGGGATCCTCTTGCCCTTCGCCACCGTGTTCCTCGCATCATTTTGGGGCTTCTGGCGATCCAGACGGCGAGCCCTACCAATGACATCCAGGAACGAGCTTGCAGCCTCAGGAGACGTGACGAATTAAGCCTTCTCCTCATATTGAATTTGCAATTTCACAGGAAACAGCATGGAGTATTGTATGTTCTTGTCTCAGAGTCTCAGATTAATACAATGGAGTGCAGCAACAGACTCTCTTACATTGTCACTGCTTGCTTATCTAGTTCTCCCCTCTACATTGCCCTTATGCCTTACCCAATCTCTCCCAATCTTAATTCTATTCTGAACCATTTTTTCCTTTGTCCCTGCACCTTGTCTATTCCCCTACTTCCTCGCTAGTTCTCCTGCCTGGCTTCTTCACCCATTCTCCTGCTCTCTCACTTTCACACTTACGTTATTTCCCTCATCCACTCACATTCAGTTTCTCTCTTTGTTGCACACTTCTATCCCTCTGTTCTCCCTCTCACACTGTTGCCTCTCGGCCTCCAGTTCTATTATTTCTCTTGCACCCACCCGCACACAATGTTTCTCTTGGCTCTCTATTCTAGTTAAACAGTTTCTTCTATTTCTTTCCATCCTTTTGTGCAGGTTCTTTCCCCCCTACCCATTATTTCACTTTTCCCACTCCACTTTGTTTCTTTTAGATTCTCTTCAATTCTGTCTTTTTTCCTGTTCTGTCTCTTCTTTTACTTACTATTACCGACATTTGCTGTCTCTTCAATCATTCCAATTCTCTCTAATCTCTCTCAATCTTCTGTCCGCTTTCAACCTTGCTTGCACTTCTTCCCTCCGTCCTCTCTTACTCTTAGTCTCTCCCTCTCATTCTGTATCCCCCTTTCCAATTCTGGCTGTCTCTTCTTTGCCATGTGCTCTGCCTCTGCCTCGTATATCCACTATTTTCTCTCTTCTTTGTTTTGTGTCTCTTACTATACTTTAATCCATATCCCTCCTATTCTATGTCTTCCACCTATTATGTGTTTCCCAACTATTCTGTGCCTCCCACCTATTCTGTGCCTCCTACCTACCCCGTCTCTCCCTTCTATCTGTGCCAATCCCTCTCTCATCCTATTCTGCCCTTCGTCTATTCTCTCTCTCCCTGCAATTCTTTTCTTTTTTCCCCTTTTGTCCTATTCTGTCCTATTCTGTCTCTACCTCATATTCTGTCATCGTCTCTCTCTCTCTTTCTCTCTCATCTGTTTTCTCTCTTAGTCTATTTCCTTCCTACTCTGTGCATCCGACTAACTTTGTCCTATTCTGTACTCCCTATTCTCCAGCACTGGATCTTTCATGGATTCACATGTTGTGAATATTCCCCGTCGTCAGGCTGGGAACCTCGGTCATTTTTAAAATAGCGTTTTCCTATGGAAAACTTTGACACTTCAGCATCATTTTTGGGTGCTTTAGCCACCACCAATAGGACGTATGGTATAAATAGCCCCGCCCCCGCAGATTCCCTTCAGACTTCTACCGTCTCCAAAGTGTTGGGATCACCTCGTGCTCGTTCTGATTATACACGTGTGGTCGCCCCTTTCGTCCCTTCAGTGGAGCGTCAGGAAACACCCGATTTGCTTCCTCAAGAGACTGGGGTTGCGGTCGGTCTGGATACTCCAAACAGGACTATAGACGGGCGGTGCAATCGACGCGAAAGAACCAAGGCTTTCAGGCACCCAGAAAAAGAGGGGGACAGGCCTCTTCCTCCAAAGGAAGACAAACTAATTCACAGCATTGACTGTCTTCGGAGAAATGTGCTGGGGGCAGAGTAGCTCTACACGTGGACGAATGGGAAAAAATTACATCAGACCGCTGGGTATTATACACGGTGCGGTTGGGCCATTCTCAATTCAAGGGCTCACCGGTTCCCATTCCTCCCGTGTAACCCGTGCAACCTCATCTTCACATCTTACAGCAGGAGGTTGTACTTATGCTACAGAAAGGGGCTATAGGTTGCAGTGGCCGAAAAAGGCCAGGGGGTCTACTCCCGTTACTTCGTGGTGAAGAAACCCAACAGCAAATGGCGACCCATTCTGGACCTTCGGGCGTTGAACAAGACTCTGCAACGCCTGAAGTTCAAGATGCTCACACTTCAAGAAGTCATTCGGTCGGTACAGCAGGGCAAATTTCTGGCCTCGTTGAATTTACAGGACGCATATTTCCACATCCCCATGTGTCAACGACACTGCAAGTTCCTGCGGTTTGTAGTAGGTCAAGATCGTTTCAAGTGCTCCCGTTTGGTTTAAAATCGTCCCCCAGGACGTTTACGAAATGCTTGGCGCCGGTGGCAGCGTGGCTCCGGCGAGAAGGTCATCACGTCTACCCTTACCTGGACGACTGGCTGGTACGGGGCTCGTCCCCAGGAGCGACACAGGCAAGTCTCAGTGCTACCATGCAGCTGTTGCAACGATTGGGCCTCGCCGTCAACTTCGAGAAGTCATTTCTATCTCCCTCTCAGAACTTGGTGTTTCTAGGGGCAGAATTTCAGATTCAACTAGGCCTGGTGAGGCCCTCTGTTTAGAGAGTTCAAAAGCTCAAGCAGAAAGCAGCAGAGTGGAAGGTCGGTACAAGAGTGTCGTCAGGACATGCATGTCACTGCTGGGAGCCATGGCGTCCTGCATTCCGTTGGTGAAGAACTCTCGTCTCTTCATGAGGCCAGTGCAAGAGTTCCTTGCAGACCGCTGGGCTCAGAGTTGAGGATCGTGGTCCGACAAGGTGGTGGTCAACGGCAACTTAGTGGAAGCTCTTCGATGGTGGCAGTGCTTGGACAATCTGGATCGGGACATGCCGTTGCTGGAGCCGGAGATTCAGGTTACAATTGTGACGGATGCCTCTCAAACAGGGGGGCGCATCTCAAGGACTCCCAAGTCCAGGGTCTGTGGTCTCGGCTGGAGTCGAGGCTTCACATCAATGTGCTCAAACTAAGAGCGGTACATTGGCGCTAAAATCGTTTCTGCCGCGCATACGCAGCTCTGTGGTAAGGGTGTTGACAGACATTACCACCACAATGTTTTACCTCAGGAAACAGGGGGGCACTCATTCCAGAGTGCTTTTGAAATAAGCTCAAGAACTTTGACATTGAGCCCTGTTACACAACATCAGTATTGTAGCGTTTCACCTGCCAGGAGTATGAATGTGCCGGCGGACTCGCTCAGCAGGGAGGTAAGCCAACTTCACGAATGACAGCTGAAGGAACAACAGGTGTCCATGATCTTCCGGAAATAGGGTCGTCCTTCGTTGGATCTCTTCGCAACGCGGGAGAACAAGAAGTGCAAGGAGTTTGCCAGCAGGTGGGCTCAGCCCGGGTCGCTGGGGGATGCGTTCTCGTTCCCGTGGACAGACCGGTTCACTTACACGTTTCCTCCCGTTCCACTCATTCAGCGGATCCTCCCGTGGATTCGTAGATACCCATGCCGCGTGATTCTGATGGCCCCGTACTGGGCCAGGCAGCCATGGTTCTCAGACCTGCTTCATCTATCAGTGGCAGAGCCGATTCAGTTGCAAGCGACGCCGGACCTTCTGTCTCAGGACAAGGGCGCTGACTGGCACCACGATCCAGGGTCTCTCAGCCTGATGGCTTGGCTTCTGATTTCTCCGAGTTTGGCCTGCTGAACATTTCTGGTGATTGTCGATGTATTTTGGAGGCGGCTAGAGCTCCGTCCAAGAATGTCTCGTATGCGTGTAAATGGAAAAGGTTTTGTGTGTGGTGTAAAGACCAGCCTGGTGTGGACCTGTTGAACATTTCGCTGGAACAACTTCTACCCTACTTATTGCACTTGGCGAATAAAGGTTTGGCGTTCTCCTCCATAAAAGTACACCTGGCAGCGATTTCTAGATTCACTCGGAAGCGGCCTGCTACACCTCTGTTTAGTGATCGTCTCATCAAGCATTTTCTGAAGGGGTTATTTCAAACTTTTCCTCCAGTCAAGAAGTTCCCTCTGTTTTTTGTATTGGGGGTCTCCGTTGTGACTGGAGAGGAAATATCAAGATGTTGGGAAAACGCACTTACCATTCATGAATATGTACTGTTCGTGTGCTATTGATTCCTATATATTGAGGTTATGCGCGATGTGGAATGGCTGTGGAATGCAATTCATGATAATGCATATGTGTAGATTGTAATGAGGACTTTGTCAATTGGAACCTGGAATGTGAAGGGCTGAATTGTCCTAAGAAAAGGAGAATGGTGTCCAAATTATGGAGAGATAAGGTTGATGTTTTTTTTCTCCAAGAGTCATTTGCTGTCGGGATCTGAACATTTGTTAACTAACTCTAAATATACAAAGATACTGTTGAATTGCCATACAGCAAAATCTAGAGGGGTGGGGATTATGTTTAGGAGGGGTTTGAATGTTAGTGTGATAAGAGTGAGTATGGATACGGAAGGTCGTGTCCTATTGGTTGATTTAAAATATGAGGGAAAATTGCTTTCTGTTGGTTCTGTTTATGGTCCATGCGTTAATAGTGGTAGATTCTTTGCGTCTTTGGAAGCAATGTTATGCGACATGAGAGGGGAATCTGTTATCTTGGGTGGGGACTTTAATTGTATATTTGATTATAAAGGGGATAGATCCTCTGTGTGTCATTTTTCTGTAAAAAAATCGAGCAGGGAATTTAATGATTTTTTAGATGTCTATGACCTTGTAGACACTTGGAGGAACTTACATCCACGAGATATAGATTTTTCTTTTTATTCCCCGGCACATGATTCATTTTCGAGATTTTATTATGTGTTAGTTTCTGATGTATTCGTGGAATCTGTGGTGGAGGCAAGTATGGGGGAACGTAATATATCTGATCACTCAATGGTGAGAATTAAGCTACATTTTGATGGCGGGAATCGTGGAAATTGTAGGTGGAGACTCAATCCTTTTATTTTAAAAGATGAGCAAGCTTCCAAAGCATTGTGTGATTCCATTAATAATTATTTTATTGATAATAAAGGTTTGTCAGATAGTCTGATGGTTTGGGACTCCTTAAAGCTTTTGTTAGGGGGGAGTTGATGTGCTGGACTGCTAGGGCGAGGAAAAAAGGGGAAACTAAATTGTTAGAACTGGAGACTACCTTGGGAAATCTACAACAGAGGTATGCTTTATCAAATAGTAATAAGGATAGAATAGAATTGAATGTGGCGAAGGATGTCCTGTAATTAGAGATTGAATCTCAAATGGAGAAAGGTTTGTTTTATATGAGACAAAGGTATTGGGAAGGTGGAGATCGGGGGGAGGGGACTGTTGGCAAACAAACTGAAGGGTTTTTTGGAAAGGTCCGATGTGCGTAAAATAGATAAGTGAACTGAAGGTGTGGCGGTAACGAGAAAAGAGATAGGTGAATGCTTTCGATTGTTTTATACAGCATTGTACACTAATGAGCCTACCCCACAATTGCAAGATCTAGATTACTTTTTTGGTAAAATTGATGTTCCATCTTTGTCTGAGGATGGTAGAACTTTGTTTGACGCACAAATTACTGTATCAGAAGTATTGTTAGCAATTGGTGGTTTACATGATGTAAAATCTCCAGGTATAGATGGGTTATCTACTGAATTTTATAAATGTTTTGACGTGCAGCTAGCACCGGAATTGTGTGAGTTGTATAATAGATTTTTAATGGAAGGTATTTTGTGTCTGTCAATGAGGGAGGCTGTTGTAACAGTTGTTCCAAAACCAGGGAAGGATGCGGCTCATTGCTGCAATTATCGTCCTATCTCATTACTAAATGTGGATATGAAGATTATTTCTAAAATATTGGCGAATAGGCTAGATAAACATATGGGAGGGCTGATTGATAGGGCACAGGTGGGTTTTATGAGACAAAGACATGGATATGACAATATTAGGACTCTGTTAGATATCATGCACTTGCCGGAATCTGCAGTTGGTGAGATCTTGTTCATTTTTCTGGATGCCGAAAAGGCTTTTGACAGAATTAATTGGACTTTTCTAAATTATACTCTTGTGAAGATGGGATTTGGGCCACTATTTATCAATGCTATTGGGGCTCTACAATCAAATTTATGGGCCAGGGTCCGGGTGAATGGGGGATTTTCTGATCCCTTGCGATTATTTAGAGGTACAAGACAAGGCTGTCCCTGTCTCCTTTCCTTTTTAATTTGGTTCTGGAGCCCTTGTTGGCCTATATCAGACAGAATATTGAAATTAAAGGGTTGTGTGTTGGGGGTGGGGAAATTAAAGTCTTGGCATATGCGGATGATGTGGTGGTAATACTGAATAATCTGAGGGAAGGGGAACTATTTTGAATAATATGATCGAGGAAGTAGGGAAATTGTCCGACTATAAAATCAATTGGGGGAAATTGGTAGTTTTTCCACTGAGTGTTAATCTTAATTGTGATCGGTTATTGGGATGGGATTATGGGATTGCAAATGGGAAAGGGATTGTGTCAAGTATTTAGGTATTTATCTAGTTCGAGATGTTAATAAGCTGGTTGAGTATAATGTGAATAAAATAATAGAGATTCTCCAAAGAGACATTAGGAAGTGGTGTTGTACTATCTTAAGCATCTGGGCAAAAATGAATGCAATTAAAATGGTGCTGCTTCCTAAGGTTTTATATCTCATACAATCCATTCCGCTACAGTTTTTCGAAGAAAATATTGGGGCGTATTGATAAAGTCTTTCAAGAATTTTTGTGGGGTGTTGGGAAAAGAACTAGGATCCCACGTTATATTATGGCTCGAAAGGTTTGTGATGGTGGGTTTGGTTATCCCATCCTGGAGAGCTATTGTAAAGGTGTCTTACTTAAAAAATAGTTTATTTTCTTAAATGATGATTTGGACTTTGCGCATTGGCGGGTGCGAATTGAGAGAGAAATGTTGAATCCATACAATGTGAAGAGTTTATACTCGCTGGGAAAATTGCCTCGACAGGCAACGAATCTGAAATGAATTGCTGTTACAAAGGATGCATTGGTCCCGTTGATAACAGATAATGGTCAGGGGTTGCATATGTATAAAGAAGCTTCTTTATGGTTAATCCTGGGTTGCAGGTTAATAATAAAATGTTGCAATGGAGAAGTTGGAGTAATAGGGGTATTCTGATAATTGGAGATGTCTGGAATGATGATGATCAGATGGTCTCCTTTGATGTTCTGAGTAATAAATATGGACTACGTAGGAGGGAACAGGGAAGGTATGGATTATTGAAGGACTTGCTTTCTGAACGGCGACAGATGTTAGTTTCAAGATTTGTGCAGAAGCCAGAGGTGTCTGGATTGTTTGCTGTGACGCAGCTGAAAGTGTCGGATTTCATGAATTTTATACCTTTGGAGCGTGCTTGGTTGGCCTCATGGGAGAAGCTGAGACTGAAATTATCGGAAGAGTTGGGCAATGATATTTCGGTGGAAGAGTGGGAACAAATCTGGAAAGTCCCGGTAAAAGCGAAAATTAACTTAAACTTGCGTTATATTCATCAAAGGGTGTTGGGTAAAATGTATTGGACTCCGCTTCGTATGTATGGTTTAGGATTGATGGAGAATGATGTTTGCTGGGGATGTCGGAAGGAGAAGGGTTCTCTGTTGCACATGTTGTGGTACTGTGATAAGGTGAAAGGCTATTGGAAAGAGGTTTTGGGCAGGATTGATGCGATTTGGACCATCAATGTTCCGCGGAACCCTTTATCTGTGCTTCTGCTATCTCCAAGATGTGGGCACAGTATTGCTTATGTAACTAGAAATTGGATTAATAAAAGCTTACTGGTGGCTATCAGACAGGTGTTGAAGGTCTGGAAAACGAGGAAGAAACCTATTTTGAAGGGTTGGCTATGTGATATGAAGATTCTTTCAAAGTATGAGAAATGCTTATTATGTAGGCAGCAAAAAGAAACAGTATATGAGGAGATTTGGGGACCTTTCAATGATTTTTATGGGAGTGGATGATTTTATGTCAAGTTATGAGTTTTATGTCTTTATTTTTTAAGTAATGGGGGGTTGGGATGTCTGAGTGTGTTTTATGTATTGTCCTTTGTCCTGATTTATCTTGTTGTATTGTTGGTTTGTATTGTTTCATGGTACTTTAGAGAATGTAAATTTGGTATTTAGATTTAGAATTAATATGTTGGTTCTTTACTTTGCTTTAGTATTGCATATATTTTATTTTTCATTTTGTAGTTTTACTGTAATAATTTATTCTTTGGAATCAATGCATGGTTGTAATATATTTTGTGGAAATTATAAATAAAATGTTTAAAAAAAAAAAGAAGTTCCCTCCGGAGTGGAGTCTCAATGTAGTGCTGTCAGGTCTGATGAGGCCCCCGTTTGAACTTCTGTCGTCGACGCCGTTGCAGTTTTTGTCTTGGACAGTGGCATTTTTGTTTGCCATTACTTTGGCAAGGAGAATATCTGAATTGCAAGCACTGGTCGTGGATCCTCCATACTTACGGTTCTTCAAGGACAAGGTGGTGTTGGCCACTAACCCGCACTTTATTCCAAAAGTGCCGACCACTTTTCATAAATTTTCTTTGATTATGTTACCATCGTTCTTTGCCTCCGCCTCCACGTCAGCAGAGAGAGCGTTGCATACGCTGGATGTGAGAAGAGCATTGACATTTTACCTGAGTCGTACTCAAGAGTTCAGACTTTCTAGACAGATGTTTGTGGCTTATGGACCCTCCGTCAAGGGACGGCAATATCCAAGCAGGGACTGGCTCGCTGGGTGTCATCGGCTATCTCACTCTGCCACACTAAGGCTGGAAAGCCGCTGCAGAGAAGTACCAAGGCCCACTCGACAAGGTCTACAGCTTCATCAGCGGCATTATGGTCAGGGATTCCGCTGGTGGACATTTGCCACGTGGCTTCTTGGTTGGTGTGCATAGCTTTACGCGACATTACTGTCTGGAACAGCAGCGGTATCTATTTGAACTTTATCACTGCTGTTTTCTTTTTCTTTTTCTGGTCTCATGTATGTAATTCTGTGATTTATTGGTTTGCATTGCACACCTTCATGCATGATTGATACTGCTATGTAATCTATTCACAGCATGTGAATCCATGAAAGATCCAATGCTGGAGAAGTGAGTCGTTTCTTACCTGTAACTCCATTCTCCAGCGTTGGTATCTTTCATGGATACACATGCGCCTGCCGGCCGCCCCTACATGCAAACCTGGTTCGTGTTGCCTCTACTTTGGAGGTTAAAATTTGAAGGGAAGCCGCGGGGGCGGGGCTATTTTTACCCTACGTCCTATTGGTGGTGTCTAAAGCACCCAAAAAGGACGTTGATAGGACACTGAAGTGTTGATTGAAGTTTTCCATAGGAAAACGCTATTTTAAAAATGACCGAAGTTCCCAGCCTGACGACGGGGAATATTCACAGCATGTGAATCCATGAAAGATACCAACGCTGGAGAAATGGAGTTACAGGTAAGAAACTACTCCCTTATTCTGCCCCTCCCTTCTATTCTGTTCCCAATTTTCATTCTGTCCTATTTCACCCCTCCCCCCTATTGTGTCCCTCCCTTATATTCTGTCCCTGCCTCCCTTCACAATAATAATAATTTGTATTCTTCCAAAGTATGGGGCTAAGTCAGCCAATGTAGGCACATATTTATACTTTTCTGTTTCACCTTCTTGTCCTCTTAGTTCTCCTCACTTCTTTTTTTAAATCCTGTTCTCTCTTCTCTAGACCCAATTCTGTGTCTCTCCCTCTTGCTGTCTTGCATACTCTTTCCTGCCTTTTTAACTCAGGCTACAATTGTGTCTCTCTTGCTAGTGTTTGTACTCATCTGCCTTCGTCCACATTCTATCCTCACCCCCAACTCGGTGTCTCTTTCTCCCTTCGTTATAGCCACTTTTTTGACTTCTCCTGTATCCCGTTCTGGTGTTTCCGGGAAATAATGTTCTGAAGGTAAATCTGCACTTCCTCATAATCTCTCTGTGTCTCCTGCCCTCTAAGTCACGGAGAAAGGGCAGAAATCACAATGCCTGCCTTCATAGCCACGTGCTGTCAACAACAAAAGTAAAGTGTTTATCGATTGAAAGGTGCACCGGGGGCCAAGGCAAGGTGCTAAATTAAGCGCTCACCGTAAGACACCTTACAACAGCTGAGCGGTGGCTTATTGTTTTTCAAACTGTGGGACTCGCTCCCCCCACCCTCCCGGGCATGCCACCGAGCCCCACCATGCGGGCGCGCCCCACAGTTTGTAGGACACTGCCCTAAAGAAAGTGAAGAATATAAGGGGACTCATCATACTCGTCCCAGTAGTTGTGAATACTTTAAAGAAAGTGAAGAGTACAAAGGGACTCCTCATATTCATCCCAGTTATAGTGAATACTTTAAAGAGGGTGAAGGACAGTTAAGTAAATTCACAGAGTGCTTGAAGTATAATCCAAAGTTAGAAAGTCATCTAGAGACACTGCAAGAAGCCAAAAGAGAAAAGGGTTAAATCCCTACTGTGGGAGACCAAGGAACTCTATTGAAAGCATTAAGGGAAAAGCAGAAAAGGTGAAAAGAATCCTCTAAAAAAATTAAAGGATTTGATTCACATGGTTACCAAGAACTATTTATTTGAAAATATACTAATTAAGGTTGGAAGAAACCTGCTCAGGAGAAGTGAGTCATTCACCTGGACCCCTTTCTTTTCCTTTGGTATTTAATTAGTGGTGGGATTAGAACAGGATAGCTTTTGACAGAGGATGGATCATTACTTTGGACTGCCATACTGATGACGAGGGCGTGGGGGTGGCAAGGAGGTCATAGGAAAGCTACAAATGTTTTAATCTATTGTGCTTATGGTTTAATATAATGCAAAATGATCTTATCCAAATTTCCATACATATCAATATCAACAAATTCCATACTCCCAAAAATACTCTTTTAAACCACTAAATATTTGGTGTTACAAAACTTCATATAATACATTAAGAATGATAGCGTAATTAAAATCCTTAAAGATACCATCTAGATTGTATTAGAAGTTAATTAGATTCAATCTGGCCGAGGATCTGATGTCTGCAAATACAAGAGATATCTGTCTCCCAGATCGTAACCTAGCCTAGGAATTATAATTCGAAATAAACACTGAATCATGTACACATTGTGAAGTGGAAAATATGTAACTTGTGCAAAACAGTAATTTAGTAGCAAATGTTTTATCATGTCTTTTTCATTAGCACAATATCTACATAAGGGCACACTTACGAATAGCCAGTATTTCCTGAGTTAATAGCACATTTATGAGAAACTTCATGATGTGGGATCGCAACCTAGCATTTGGGAATTTTCTCAAATATAAGGCTATCTTATCCAACTTTGTATGTTATTCTGCCAAGTTTACAATGTATAGCTCTTAATAGAGACACCGGTAATACACCAGTCCGACTGTTACTGCCCTTAAAGCCCTTGGAGGGAGCTGTGGTGGGTGGCGACCCTCAGGCACTCCAAGCACGGTAAACTTTCCATGGTGAAGTGTAACCTTGAGTCTAGCCGACCTGGTTCCAGACCCAGAGGGGCACTCAGTGCGAGCACCGGTAATAGCCTTTGAGGCTTAAGAGCGAATTCCAGTATCAGGTCCCAAGGAACTGTAACCCTCGGTGCAAGGAATGGTGACAGCATGTGAGGCCTCGGGGCAAACCCTGATGGCTAACGGCAATAGGACTTGTGGCCCTGCCGCTAGTACAGTGTGCCGAAGACTTTACCTGAGGACTTGTCTTGATTAACTCTGTGATGTGCTTCAGTGGGGACCTGTGGAAAACTACATTCCAGCAGCGTAACCATTAATGAAGCATGCTGGGCAGAAAGGCGCAGCACGGAGCGCAATCCACCCATCTGTTTTCCGGGCCTAGGCACTTTAATAAACAGAGCTAGTTGGAATCTGCGACATGTAATGGTGACCCAGGATGTGCAGGACACGAAACCTGTTACTCCTGTCATACACGGACTGACGGATTGTGCCGGGAGGTTAGGTGTGAGAAAGAAAATAAGGGAAAAAGAATCTGTGCAGTAAATAATAACTGCATGCTGCTCGTAGCGTCCATTCCTGTCGAAACAGAGAAAAGGACTGCCAGGTGTTGCCGGGGGTGGGGTCATCGGGGCTGGCCATGCCCACTCTCCAGTACATACCGCGCAACACAAAACTATTTAAAGGTAAACTGTTCTTTTCATGCTGTGCAAAAAGAACTCTGTTCCCGTCCCAATTGACGGACACCCATAAGTATGGAGGAAAGCTGACTAAGGACTAGGAGTACAGAAGTCACTAACTACAGTGAATGACATTTTCTATCTTCCATACAAATCCAAATGATTTCTTGAACTTCGAAAAGTGGATAACATTTGTCTTTATTGTATTTATCAACACCGCTTCAGATTAGTTCTGACTTGAATTGAGGTGTCTGAGGTGCCTGTATGAAGGTATGTCCTTCTGGAAAGCGCCACCTTATAGTTTTCTGCCGTAATAGAGCCCTAATTATCTTGTCAAAGGCTATGGAAAGGTCTATGCAAGCAGCATAGATTGGATGGCCATTTTTGTACTATGTTGCTTGCTGGAAACTATCGATAATTGTTAGGAAAGATTTCCCTTAGGTGCAATTTTCCCTCCATTTGTGACCCCCCTCTTACCCCAAATCTTTTGCTTTTGTTTGGCTTACCTAACCTGACTTTTTCCAGTGGAGCACAGCCTTCAGTTGCATTTGTTATGGGGAAACTGACATGTCCTTCAGGCTGTCAGTACCGGGAAACTATGTTTCCCTTAGTCTTTGACTATGTTATCATTTCTTGGTAACCTTTTATCTATGTGCCAAGTACCTTACAGTACCACACATAGGGGTCCTTTTGTTTGATGGCCCTAGCCACCCTCTAAGGATTTTTTAGTGTGTGTACAAGTGTACCTAGGACGAACTGGTGGCAGCAGTTTACTTTTAAAGTATTTTTACTTCGTTTTTATGTACCATACCGCGTTTACAGCATTTGGCCCAGGATTGTGGCCAGTCTTTTGTTCTGTCCTTTGGCCATTTTGTCCCTTTGCCTTCCCCCAGGTGGAGAGACCCGGGTATTCCTTATTTACGGTCCTTGTGTCGCCCCGCTGTGGTGATCGTCGGGGAGAGTGCCTGCAGTTCTGCCCTACTGTGTCCTGTGACTTGCTACACCGGAACTATCCTTCTCCTTTCTTCGAGAGCTGAGTAAAGGCTACTGTCCCGCCACGGACGATGGGCCCATCCCGCAGCCGCTGAGAGCCGGAGCATCCTGAAACTATAGAGTTAACACCTACTAGCGAAGTGGGCTAGACTGCCAACGTTTGGTCCGTACTATGTCGAGGGTCAGTGAGTACTTTCATAATTTACTGGTGGCCCCATGGTACATCCATCCCTTTTCACGCACAAGAATCCCTAAAACGATACTCACCTTGGCCTGCTCTCCCCAGCTATTCCCGAACTCCGAAAGTCGCTTTACCCGCAAGGGTAGAACCTCTTCTGGGAATAGGAACTTATTCTTCATCGCCTCAAGCCCCTTCCTGTGCAGCTACAGCCCCCTGAAGAGAACCAACTTTTCATCTTACGCACAACGGCCAGTTGTTAACGCACAACTGTACTTTAAGTGCTAGGCTCCTCACTTTGTAGGGCTGGACTACATAAATTAGGGATTGTTGATGAAGGACTGCCTAATCTGATATGTGTTCAACTGACCCCTTTCTGTTGCCGGTTGTGGTTATTTTCTCCCCTATTCTCGGCATTAGGCTAATTCCAATATTGTATATATGTTACATAGTGAATAAGCGTGTGTGGTAATGGTTTTCTTGATAACTGTGGTTTAATTGTGTTTTTGTTATAAAGGCCTATAATTAATGTATTTTTGATATACATCTGTCTAAGAATAATCTGTGGAGTTTTACTGTGTGTGCTCATTGTGGGCTTCCGATCACTCTCACCCCTCCTGAGACTTTGGGCCTCATTACGGGTCTGGCGGTAACCCTGTCGGTGCTACCGGCGGGTTGCCGTCGGACCTGTAATATTTTACTGGCACCTGACCTCCAGGTGCCACCAGCTCATTACGGGACCGGCGGCCGGGAAGTCAGGCGCAGGTATATTTTTTAATCCCCATGGGAGTGGAGACACAGATGCACTGGCACCGTTGCTAGCGGTTCCGGTGCTTCCGTGAAGGGTTTTCCTACTGTGACCGCTGCGCCCGGCAGGGTCAGACCTGTTGAGCACAGCGGCTCAGGCAGGCAAACATGTAGTTTGCCGGTCCAGAAACAAGGGTGCCAGTGAGTTTACCGGCACCATGGTTTCCAAACCGGCAACATTGTAATGAGGCCCTTAGTCTTGACCGCCTGCCAAGGTACTGTAGATTGGTCTGGTTTGTCCAGAAGTTTCCCCTTTTCCACTAAACTAGGGTGGCCTCCTAAACCTCTGCCCACCAGGTTAGAGTTTAGAAATCCATCTTAACAAATTTGTGTACAGCGGTGGGATAAGAACGGAGGTACCCAGTGTTGCGCACTGGTGAAATACTCAGGCTGCTATGTTCCATCTAAGCTGTGCGCATGTGCGCTTGCCCAACTTCCTTCTGAGTGCCACTCAGAGAATTTCAGCAGCGCACACAAACAATTCCCACCTAGTCAAAAAAATGTAATAATGCACAAGGCACAGCAGGTACCTAGTATATGCTTCCTCTCAAAATGAAGAAAAATTATATGAACTAGTATTGATATTCTGGTCTATCTTATTTACATTGCCCGACTATGCAAGCTTGACCTTAAAAAAAACCAAACCCTAAAGGTAGAATACATCCACAATAGGTGCAAAACGAATATGAAAAAGTTACTGCATGAACAGAAGATATAATTGAGAGATGTCTGCACACATTAACCAAATTATCTACCCTCCCTTCCCATGATTCCTATAGTTGACTCTGCCACACGTATACCTTATGACTCGAACTTCCGCCCCAGGCCTTATTCAGATATTACCAGACAACCTTGACTCTGCCTACCGTGGCTCTGGAAGAGGGTAACAGACTTGTACCCTACATCCACTTGTTTTATGTTTCTTTTAATATGAATGACGTTTAAGAACAAGAATGTGTTACTCATGGTGCCTTAGCAAAAGCATTACCCAGACTATCTAACCCCAATGTCAGCTCAAATATCAGATACTGGGCCTCATTACGACCCAGGCGGTAATCTTCCGTCATTACCGCCATGGCGTAATGAGCGTTTACGCCGTGGGCCGATGGCGTAAAGAGCGCCACATTACAACCCATCGCGCTCGAGCATTACGCCATGGCGGTAATGCAATTAACGCCATGGCGGAAAAGGCCCCTACCGGCATCGTAAAGCGAGCAAGGTGCACTTCCGCCACCGTAAGTAGCGGCCACCGTAATTAGCAGCCACCGTAATTTGCGGTGGCCGTAAAAAGCAGAACCGGAAATAGCGTCATCGCGCCGGAACGGGAAACAGCACGTCGGCCATCTTTAAAAACACAATCCATTGCCATCCTACCGAACAACACCAGATCCAACCCTGACACCTGTCCCAACCAATCACCCACCCATCCAACTACCCAAAAATGCCTAAAGCTGTTAAGAAGGCATGTGACCGCCAGCGCCAGGAAAGATAAAGCCAGGGGGAACTCTGCATGCTTGCGGAGACCCTGCAAGACAACACAGCTGTCGTTTTCTCCCCGGAAATGACCAGGACAGCGATAGGGAAAAAGAAGGCCATCTGGGCCCTGGTGGCCGAGCGCGTCAGCGCGGTGGGGACCGTACCCCGCACCCCACAGCAGTGCAGGAAGCGCTGGGACGACCTTCGCATACGGGTCAGAGCCGTCATCTCTGCGAACCGCAACCTTGCCCTGGGTACCGGTGGAGGGTCGGAATCCCCACTAAAACTCCAACCGTGGGAGGAGATTTGTGCAACCACGATTGGCATGGAAGCCATTGAAGGCGTCGGAGGGATGGAAAGGGGAGCTCTGACATCAGGCGATGAAGGTAGGTGCCTCAAACAAGACATGCCATAGTCACTGCAGTCCATTCATGTGTAGCACAAGGTTGCCCTAGAGTGTAAATGCAACACATTAGCTCCACACTGCCCATAGCCACATGCGAGCACCACCCTGTATACACTGCTGGCACCCGCATACCTGCATCCACATTCCACACTAAAAGGAGACAACCTGCATGGCCCTGCCTGAAATCTGCCTCATCTACTGACCAGAATAAAGTCTATCATTGTCATTCCAAAGTCCGCAGACCCATCAATAACGCCCTCCCTCCTTTGCTCCACCACAGGCACAGATTCACACTCCGAGGACCAGGACACCCCTGCGACGAAGAGAGCCAAGAAGGCCAATAATACCGTCCCCGCACCCTCAACCTCAGCTGCAGTGAGGCAGACCCCACAACAAGCAGGACCCACTGCAAGCATACCGGACGTCCCACCGGCAAGCACCCCTGTAGTCAGCAGGCCAGCAGCAGCTGCTCCACCTCTACCAACATTGCCTGCCACAGAAGGCACCTGGTCAGCGGCCAGCAGCAACATGGGTGAGACAGCTGCAATAGCTGCATGTTCAGACTCAGACATTGAGGAGCACGAAGTCAAAAGCCCCACTGGCCTACTACATTCCCCCTGTTTGTGAGACGCCAGCCCCCATGAGGATCACACACAGGGGCACACAGAGGTAGAGGAGTGGCCTTCTACCCCATGCCCAGTCCTCAGTCCACAGGAGGGGAGCAGCCCCTCCATCACACCACCAGCACTGGCCATGGGCCAGCAGGGGCAGCAGTCCCTCGAGGACATCACAGAACGGCAGCAACAACTGTCCACGATGCTGGCTGAGCATGCCGCAAAATGTGTGGGGGCTAGGGCAACCATTGAATAGGCCACGGAGACCCTAAGGGCCGAAGTAGCGCAGAGCACTGCCACCCTGAGGGATGCCTGCTGGCCATGTCCAGGGACATCTGTGCTGAACTTGCCGGCTTGCGTCGTGCGCTCACTGAGCTCACCCACACCCTACAGGATGTGCATGCACGGGGGCAGGCAGGGACATCCTCCAATGCCAGTTCTGCACAGAGCAGCCCCGTCCGACGTTCCGGACGTAACCTGCGCTCCACAGCCAGGGGTGCCCCGGGGGCCGGGAGAAGGGGCTTGTAACAGCCTGTGGCCACTGTCGCAGGCATCTGTTGACACCTACATGGGGTGTGTTGGGGTGTGCAGGGGGGAGGGGGAAGGGGGTGTGTTGGGGTGTGCAGGGGGGAGGAGGGAGGGGGTGTGTTGGGGTGTGCAGGGGGGAGGGGGGAGGGGGTGTGTTGGGGTGTGCAGGGGGAGGGGGGGAGGGGGTGTGTCACGACGTTTCATAGTTTAAATACACTTTTTTCTTTCCCAAAATGAAATGTGTGGACATTTTCATTGCGTATGTGTGCTTTATTGGTGTACAGTCCACAGTGTGCATGTCCCAGAGACACACAGTGCCCCAAGTGCAGTCTCCATGTGATTCACACCAGCCGTGTGTGCTAGAAGCAGTGGTCGATGATACTTTGGCGCATTGCACGCCCCTCCTGTGCGTCGCCTCCTCCATGGGGTGCCGCCCCATCTGCACCCTCCTCATCCTCATCGTCAGGTGGTTGCAGTTCTGCGTCAGGGGGCAGGGGCACATTCCGTCTGACGCACATATTGTATAGCATGACACATGCCATGACGATCTTTGCCACCTTCTCATGGTGGTACAGGAGTGCCCCACCAGACCTGCTGAGGCTTCGGAACCGTGCCTTTAATAGGACGAATGTCTGCTCTATGACCACACGAGTACGTGTATGTGCACGGTTGAAGTCCTCCTCGTGCTGGTTCTGCGGGTTTCAGACTGGTGTAAGGAGCCACCTCTTCAGGGGATAGCCTGCATCACCTGTATGTAGGCGAGAATGTATGTGTCAGTCATGTCGTCTGATCAAGAACATGATGTGCCACCATGGCTTGCATCCAACTGTTACTTTGGCTCACTTCTACATGCACTAATTGATTCACACAATGCAACCAGTATATGCTCATGGCTCCCATGGCCTGTTTTGCATGCCATCACCCAATGTATGCAGAGGGGTTGAGTGCATTGTGAGTGCCCATCCTCAGTCTCCGTTCTCTGTTACTCACAGCCAGGTGGAGTATGCATCATTCCCCCCCCCTTTCAGCCAGGTGGAGTATGCATCATTCCCCCCCCTATCAGCCAGGTGGAGTATGCATCATCCCCCCCCCTGTCAGCCAGGTGGAGTATGCATCATTCTCCCCCCCCCTATCAGCCAGGTGGAGTATGCATCACCCCCCCCCCTTTCAGCCAGGTGGAGTATGCATCGGTACGTCATTCACCTGTCCACTTCCATGACATTGGACTCACCGAGTAGCCAGGATCTTGGGCCTGCATGTCGCTCCATGTAGCGTGGTATTGTGGAGTTCCTCAGGACCATAGAATCATGGGTTGATCCGGGGAATCGGGCACAACAATGTGTGATGATCTTGTTGGAGTCACAGACCATTTGCACGTTGATTGAGTGGAACTGTTTCCGGTTGCGGTACGGTACCTCCATGGCACGTGGAACCACCAATTCCACATGGGTGCAGTCGATGGCACCAATGCAACCGGGTATGCCGGCTAGTGCATGGAAACCCACTTCGGTGTTTGCAATCTCCTGGGCAGTCCGTGGTAATGAGATGTGGTCGTCAGTGTGCTTGAGGAGGGCATCGAGCACTTGGATGAGTGTTCGTGAGAATAATGGTTGTGAAATGCCATGCAAGTGCCCCACTGTGTGCTGGTAGGTGCCTGTGGCCAGGAAGTGGAGTACAGACACTACCTCCGGAAGGGGGGGAATGCCGGTTGGAGTTTCTATCATGCTGACGATGTCGTTGTGTATCATGTCTACGATGGCGGTGATGGTGTCCCGGTCCAAACGGTACAGGGTGTGGATCTGCTCAGCAGTGAGGTTGAATGGATTGGCTCTGATGCGTGGGATTGGGGGCTGCCTGCGTGGTGGCACTGGCTGTGCTGGTGGGGCTTGCTGGGCCTGCCTTGCCCTCCTTCTCCTCCTGCGTCTCCTCTGTGCTGCCTGTTGTTGTTGTTGCTGTTGTAGCACATGCATTGCTATCAGGGCCTCCAGCCCCAACATTGCTAGTCGTATTGGTATCATTGTGGAGTGTGACTGGGTGTGGGAAGGGGTGGGGTGTGCTCTTTTTGTACTTCCTGAGTCTGTATTGCCTTCACCTGTGCTGTTTCTGTGCACCTGTGGCAGCTGCATTCACTTTACATGGCCCTTTACGGTTGGTTCGCAATGGCGTAATTAGCACCATGGCGGTAAGGTACTTAACGGGCTGGGTGATGGCGTTAGGTGCATGTCCGCTTGGGTCGGCATTTGCGTACCTTTCCGCCATGGCGCTAAGTACGGTGTGGCCGGTCACGTGCGCGCACCCTTAGCGCAGTTAGCGGCAGCATTAACTACGATGCCGCTAATGGCATCGTAGTTAACGGTCACGGGTCATGATCGGACCTGGCGGAAAACGATGGCGGTAACCATTTACCGCCATCGTTTTTCACTTAGCGCCAGGGTCGTAATGAGGCCCACTGAGTGTAGGTAACCAAGCTACTTGGATGTGTAACCTTATCCCATGATTCTTATTCATTGTACATATGTCACACAAGCACTTTGAAACAGCCCTGTTGCAAGTTAGTGCATTCTAAAACTCAAATAGTGATTTGCCCTCTAAGGATTTTGAGTAGGCAAATGTCATATCTACTTTATAAACGGAGAACTTGCAATATCAATTACCTGGCCTGCAAGGAATATTGGGTATAGACTATGCCTGCCATTATTCGTATATAGTATTAGGGCAATGGATATTCAGATTACTAGAATGCTTTTCACACAATCTGCCACCTTTCCAAAGTTCCATGGGGCATAGACTTTAACAAATTATATGCTTACTCGCTGCTATACAAAAACAGTTTCACTGAGCATTTTTATAATCCTACGCAACAATTTAAAGGTGTGGTATGTTAAAAACAATCTTGTATACACTTCACAGTAATTGTGCACTTACAGATTAATAGCATTTTCTTAAACTGCACATAATATCATGGTGAGGTTTTGAATATATTTTGCATTACAAAGTTTTGTGGATTTGCAAATAGTGTTTTACTGCTACCATCCCTCACTTTTTACAGAGCCCTGTCAACTGGTAATGGAGGCTAGCACAGGAGCCTGGGTGGGGTACAGATGGAAGGGCACAGGAGAACACTCCTTTGGGGTGGAAAACAAATCAGCAACGTTCAAAAAACAAATCAGACGTTTTGGCAGGGCAGTACAGTGAAGGATATGTGTTTGTTTTCTGAAGGATAGGATACTCTAGGAACAGTCTAGGAAACTGTGCTTTCGGTTTCTTTCTCTGCTCAGCTGCTGAGGGCTTTTCAATATGATAATTTGTTTGCGTTTATTGCCTCTTGCATCCCCATGCATCTTGTTCAACTGATAGCACATTTTATAAGAGGGGTCCCTAGTTAAAGAAGAAAGCACTCAATCTGTTGTACCTATGAACATTGCTGCTATTGACTTAAAAGGCATATGTGTGATTTTCTTCAACAATGCTCCAGACAAAACCTCAGTAAGACTCTAGTGGAATTGTGTGTAGGCTGTGGTGAGAAACGGTGGGCAAAACTGTAAGCTGTATTATGTATCCTGTCATATCACTTCCTATGTCAGGGTTACAAGGAGGGCTCTGATATATTACTCCCTACTCTGAATCAAATGATTTTTCATGGAGTAATAAAGTAATTAGCTTTGCCAGTAGGGATATTTCATGTTTATTAAAATATGTTCTTTCCCCTTAAAATTCCTCTTGAAATTGGTCAGTAGTATTAGTTGAGTTTCAACCACTGCCACTGCTCTAAAGGTCACTGATTCAAAGAGACATCAGTGGAACTTGTTCCTATATGTTCATGGTTTCCCGTTTTTGTTGGGCACATTTTCCCGTTTTTAGGGAGTAACACGGCATTGTGTATATGCCTCTTAGCTGCAAGGCTGGTTTTGAGAAAAGGTCACAACTCAAAGGACTGTGGTGCAGTTATTCAAATGCACTTATCGTCCTTACACACATTTTGATGCATGCTCTCCTGGCCCTTGAATTACTTCATTAAAGTGGCACATGAATTCCTATTTGCATGTTTTCTGACACATTCCTTTTAGTTGCCATTTTTTTATTTGCAAAAATGTTATCCTGTCTGATTTTTTTGACAGCCACATCAGTGATAAGTGATATTTGCTTTTTTGTAATAAACATGAGTATTTTTTCAAATGGTTTCACACACTTTATGCAGTGTTGACAAATGAATAGCCACAACTAGACCTATTGTTTATCCCGACCATACAAAGCTTTTTTGTGCATACACATTTTTTTCTCTGCACACGATTAACTTTGGTAAGGAACTATGGCATATGTTTAAGTCTTGGGCTGGTTGATGAACTCTCCTTATAAACAAATCAAATACTTGTTTTTTTAAGCCTATATGTTTGGAAAAAGTGTTTCAAGATGTACCTTTTAAACTGACTCATAAAGAATTGCAGTGGTTGGGAAGGAGAAATTCTGTTCCAAACTCTTTGGAGTTGGTAGCTCACCAACTATGCATGCCCACAAAGTATCTTACCTCGTAATTTAGTTGCGCACATGGAAAATAAGTTGCGCACGAAAGCTAAGCATTTCTGCACTTAGGGAAAAATAATTAGAGGAAACATTGCCAGGCTGTACTTACACAGAAAACACAGTGACCTTAGTTTAAATTTAATTGTAAGCCACCTGCCTCACTTATAACCTGGAAGCAATTGCGAACATACATTTTAGTGCTTCCAAATCTGAAATGCTAAGAAAGATCTGTGCTGAAAGAGGCTTGTCAGCCTCTGGCACAAAATCTGAAATGATCCAAAAGATCATGGAATGGCAGGAAAGCCACATCTCAGCTTGTCCCTCCGATGACAATGCAGAAGGTGCTGGGGCCGCTCCCAGTAACAGTGCTGACAGGACGTTTGTTGCCTTCATCGAAGAGACAGGTGATAATCAGGATGATTTAGAGTCCCATGCTTCTTTTGCTGTCTCTGAGGCTCAGGCTCTGCTGGAATTCAAAAGACAGGTGCTGCTGTTTAAGCAGAAGGAGCTTGAATTCTGCATAGCTAAGCTAGAACTGGAGAAAGCCGAGAAACAGGACAGGGATCACCAGTTGGAGCTTGCTAGGTTACAAACTGCCGATGGCTCCTCTAGAGGATTTGATAATCGGTCTAGCTCCTCCTCTCATCCACAGTTCCCAAAAGATCTGCTTAGTATGTATGATGAGAAGAATGACATCATGGATTGGTTAACTGCATTTGAGTATGCATGTGAAGTGCAAGAAGTTGTGGATGCTCATAAGATTGCATGGTTGCACAGTCAACTACCCCATACTGGCTGCAGTGCCATTATGGAAATGTCTAGGGCTGACAGAAAAGGCTTTGCAAAATTAAAGCAAACTCTGGTTTTAAAGTTTGGGAAGACTCCTGCCCAATACTTGAAACGATTCAGAGATTACAAAAAGAAAGAAGGTAATACTTGGGTCTAATATGTAACCGATTCCTTGAAAAACCTGACTGGCTGGGTGGAAGGTTACAAGGACACCACCTTTGAGGGTATGATTTGTTTAGTCATTGTTAGGCAGAATCCTGTGCAGTTCCCTTGGGGAACACTACAAGAAGATTAAGACTACAGGAATAAGCAGTAAACCCAATTGGTAGCAGTCTGCACCACCCAGATTTACCTGGTAGCTGTGGCTGAGCAGTTCTCTCAAGATTAGTAGGGCAGTATACAGAGGATACACAATAGGGCTAAAAACACAGTAGAGCTAGCAAACACTGACCAGAGCTTGGTATCAAAAGTATATTATTATTTATTTAAAACACACTTTAGGAAATACACTAAGCACTATAGATCAAAGCAAGTTCAAACACAATCAGAAAAAGTATACACACCTCCCTTAATAATTATTAGACAAGTCTAGGTTAAAACACCACTATTTGTAAAAACAGATGTGAGCGTGTAGCTTAGATGGCACTCCAATAATTAAGATAAAGGGAGAGAAAAAGGCAGGTCATGAAAATAAAACAGTTCCCAACACTTTTCTAAGACCACAGCAAGTTAGTGAAGGCAGAGTCTACTGTAGAGCCAAAGTTCATAGGCCAGGCCCACTTTAAATGGAGCAAGGCGAAATGTGCCCAAGATCACACAGTTTAAAAAGCACTCAAGTCTTTGCAGAAATGTTCAAAGAAGGTTGGTTTGATGCGAAAGATAAAGTTAGAGGGTCTGGGGCCAACCCATTTGGAAAGCCAAGGATTTAAGGGTCACCTTTAGCAATCCGCAGAAAGGGAGGCCAGGCGGAACACAGTACCTTAAAGAGTGAGGAAGCTCCAGCGGTGGCAGTTGTTCCTGGCAGCGGGTGCAGTTCATGGTTTTGACCAGGGGAAGAGAAGATCTCGTCGAGGAGGAAACTTGGAGTCGTTGCACTGCTCAGGGAAGAGACCAGCCGCGGAGTTTGTTCGGCTAAAAGGTGCGTTCCTTTGATTTGCGGTCACAGTGGTGAAGCTTGGCTATCCGGCCGCCGGAGTGCTTGGTACGGGCGATTCGACCAAGGGACGTCCTGGAAGGCGAATGGCGAACTGGTTGTCCCCACCAGCTCAAAGGGAGAAGACTCTTACAGCAGAAGATCTTCTCTTGTCGTCGGGAAAGTGGTGAGGTCATTGCAGCAGGGCTCCACCGGTGGTGCCGTCATTGCAGATGGCTCAGCGTCTCCCCTCTTCGAATTTCTTAGGTCCTGTGGCGACTTCTGAAGTTCCATTCCCAAAAGCCCTGCTTTTATGCAAAAAAAAAAAATCCATTCAACAGCCTAGCTGTCACTCATACATGCTAAGTGGTGAGCTGGGCGGCTCACCACTGGGCCAATCAGAACAGAGTGCGACTTGGGTTGCTAAGGCAACGCAGTCCAGGGTGCCAATTCCCCCACCCACACATCCTGTGGAACCCAGACAGAGTGGCACCAGTTGGAGGGCTTCTGTGGAGAAGCCCGCCAAAAAGTGGAACAAAGGGCCCGACCTTGGTTGGAGTTACAGAGACGGACACAGACGCCATTTTGGAAAAGAGTTCTGGCGAAAAGACCCAACCGGTGATTTTATATTAAATAAATAAACCGGCGGTATCTTTAACATTGCACCAAAAAGTGGTGCGTTTAAAATCAATGGGAAAATCCCACAGGAAATATTCCGGTGGAATATTTCTCGTGGTTACCACTGCCACCAGCCAGAAACTCGACAAGGGGGGACTGGAAAGTGCCCCCTTGGAAACAGACCCAGGGGCAATCGAATTAACTCCTTCCAGTACTTCCACAATATGATGGTTTGTACTGGTTCTGTTCACAATTTTGGACTAGTAAAGTCAATGGTGACTTTACATGCCCTGGGAGACAGTAGTCAGTCCCAGGGTATGGAGTCTATGTTTGGGGGTCACTATGACACCCCTGTGTTACTGCACTGAGGGTGCTGTGTAACACATACACTAAAACAGATGATACCCTATGGAGTAAAAAGACCCCATAGCCCATAAGCACACAATAAGTCAAAGACATACCTCAAATCATGCCTAAGAGTGGGAGGAAAAGAGTCTCACTCTTAGCAGGAGAAGAAAACAAACCCCACAAATCCAGCAAAGCTACTGGGGGACTCACTGGGTTTGGGAAATTAGCCTTATAAGAGAATTCTCCCTAACAGTCATACTTAAACATATTTTTGCTTCCTGTTCCCCCGAGCTTAAGCAGCACTTGGCTGATTCTATGGAGATAGATCTGAAGAAGTTAGCCAGTGCAGCATATTTATGGGTGTCATACAGAGTGTCCCATAAGGCAAGCCTGGTTCTGGTAAGCAGGAGTAGGGGAAAAAGCACAAAGATAAGGAGCGTGGGTGGTCTGATAAAACGTCCTCCCATAAGGGCCACAAAAAGCATAACAAGGGTAAGTCACATGGGAATGTTCAGAATAGTGGGAATCCTCCTCCCAAGCATAGCTCTGGTTACAGTAAGACTCCCTATGTCCCAAGACCCAGTGGATCTTGTGTGGCTTGTGGAGCAAGTGTCCACATGAAGGGGGACCCCAGACGTATGGTCAGACCTTGGGGGTCCACTCTGTGAGTCTGACCTTCCCCTTCTAAGAGGAGGAAGAAATGATCACAGTGGCATCCTTCTCTTCAGACTCCTTCACCAGTGGGATAGAATATGAAGTAATCTTAGTATCCCTGGTTTCCTGCCAGCCTACAGTCTCAGAGGCGTATGCTAGCATTCCGGATAGTACCAAGCACTACTTTAAGCACTGTGTGCTAATCAATGGAGTTGACACTCCTGTGCTTAGGGATAGTGGGGCCAAAAGAACTGTGGTGGATTCCACATTGATAAACCAAGAAGAACTTACCAGAGCTCCCTTGATGCCCACCAAGTGAGCTGACGGCCCCCTCTCAAGTTTCCAGTAATGCCTGTAAATCTAACAATTAATGGTACAGCAGTAAGGATACCTGTGAGTGTACAGAGGCAAGGCCCTGGAAATGTTCAGCTGGGAAATGACCTCAGAGATCTAGGTCTCGTGGAGGACACAGCAGAAAGACCATGCACAAGGTCACAAACAAACGCTGCCCTGGCCAATTCCAAGGATGAGCCAAAGCCAAAGGAGAAACCCAAGGCTAAGGGAATCAAGACACTAATAAGAGGGAAAGAGAATATTCCCCCTAACTCACCTGCCACTGAGGTGGAGACAGTTGGCCAAGCACCTGAACCTGACGAGGAAGAGGTGCGGCCTGAAATTCTTAACCCACATGACCATCCTGACCTTGAAAGTCTAATGGTTGAAGGTGGTCCTGATAGGGAAGAGTTTAGTAAGGGCCAATGTGAGTGCCCATCTTTAGAAGGCCTAAGGAGACAGGCCTGTTCCCAGCTTGAGGGTGAACCTCCCAGGGAAACATAGGATTTATTGGGAAGGCGGGCTCCTGTACATTGAGCCCACAGAGTATACTGAAGGTGGCCATAGGAGGTTGGTGGTTCCCCTTCAAGTTAGACCCTTCCTCCTACAACTGGCGCATGGAGTTCCTCTAGCTAGTCACCTTGGGATCAAGAGAACCAAGCTGAGCCTATCATGCATTTCTACTGGCCCAAGATGGGGGAACAGGTAGAAGGCCATTGTAGGAGTTGTGCCACTTGCCAGATTTCTGGTAAGAGTGGCTCAACAATCCAGACTTCATTGGTGCCATTCCCTGTGGTGGGGGTTCCATTCGAAAGGGTAGGGACTGACATTGTTGGTCCCCTTGACCCTCAGACATCATCTGCCAATAGGTTTATCTTGGTGCTGGTCGACCATGCCGCCAGATATCCTGAAGCCATCCCATTGAACACTGTGACTGGCAAGTCAGTTGCAAAGGCATTGCTAGGCATTTTTACTAGGGTTGCGTTCCCTAAAGAAGTTGTGTGAGACAGAGGCAGTAACTTTATTTCGAAGGGATTGTGTCCTCCGACGTATTCCTTATCTTTGATGTTACCCATCTCAGCTTGCTGGCCTCAGAAATTTTTTTCAGTAGAGGGCGCTGCGTGTCGACTTCCCTCAAGTCGGTGTCCCTCGACAGCCTCCGTATCGGCGCCAACGTCATCATGCGTATAAATAGACTCGCGCAGCGTCCGTTGCTCAGTTCTGTTTTTCTGCGCTTCGTGAGTCTCGGAAATGTGGCGCTCAGTTCCTTTCTTCAGGAAAAATCTTTTTATTCTTCAAAGATTATTATCTTAATACGATGGCTTCTTCATCCGTACCATCAACTCCACGGTCCAGTTTCAAAAAATGTCGTGACTGTGGGCAGAAAATGTCGTTAACGGATCCTCATAGGGTTTGTTTGTGGTGCCTGGGGTCGGAGCATCACTGTTCGGAATGCGAGGACTGTATGTCCATGATGGCGAAAGGCTTGAAAGAGCTTATGGGGAAGTTAGATAGCGGTAAGAGTTTTAAAACTTCTACTCCCTCGAAAGTTTCTTCAGCTGAGTCGAGACATTTGTCTCCTCGTTGACAAAAGAAACATTGCCGTTCAAGATCTCGAAGCGGTTCTCATCAGTCTTCAAGATCAAAACACTCCAAGAAGAGGCGTCGTAGATCTCCCTCTTCTTCTTCCTCTACCTCCCCAGAAAGGGTCACCTGCCCCACGAAACACAGCTCTCCAGCTAAGTGGGAGGAATTCCGTATAAAAATGCTCAGCGTCTTCGAGAAAGCGGCCTCGACCCCCTGAGAAACTTCTAAAGGTGATACCCTGGGTGAAAGACCCGAAAGATCAAAACGCTGTGAGTCGTTGAACCCGGCGAAAGAAGCTACTCGAGAGCGTCATGAACCCTCGAGTAAAAACAGTAAGACCGCGTCATCAACGCCATCGTCGAAGGTTTCTTCATAAATCTACATCATCGATGCCTTTGTCGAAGGGTCCTTCGACGCATACATCAGTTGCATCGACGCCGTCTTTGATGCCACGGTCGACGCCGATAAAAGACAAACCTACAACTGTCACTACGAATCAGACAGTGGAGGTGTCGAGAGCTTCGACCATGACGTCGAGGATGCCATGGACAATCTCGACGATGCCGAGTAGGAATCCGATCCTCTCAAGTGCATCAAGGTCCCTTCAAACTTTCTCGACGCCTTTTTCAGGATTGTCTAAGCCAATTACTTCCACATCGACGACCTCGACGTTTTCTCAACCTGTGACAACCAATTTGGCTCCCTCTGCTCTAGAAATGGGTTTTAAACCACATCCTAGATCTGACTACTTTAGAGCCTTGTCCTCTATATATGAGGAAGGGAAGGATTCCGACCACGAGAGACTTTTTGGTTTACAAAGGTCTACAATACCCATGCCAGAGGAATTAATCTCTTAAGAGAACAGGTTAAAAGACCTTCAGGATTCTCTGCATGAGGCAAGTGGTTTTAGATACTTCTTCAGACCCTGGAGAGCATGCTGAGACCCCTTATAGGATTTTAATGGCCAAAATAATTGAATTAATGGAGTGGTCTACACCTACACCTTCTTTTCAGCAGGATGACCTTACTGATATTTTAGATAAAGGTCCACAGGAGGACCCTGTTGTTCTCTTTCATACTGCTCTACAAAGAAACATTTCTGCAAATTGGGAAACTCCTGAAGTTATCCCTGCAGTAAATAAAAAACGTTCTGCTAAATACAGGGTATCAGCTTCAGATCCTAAATATCTGTGCAAGCATGCAACTCCAGAGAGTTTAGTTGTACAGGCAGCAACTTCATGTAACAGTAGGTCAGCATACCCTACTATTCCACAGGACAGGGATGATAAAAGATTTGATGCCATGTCAAAAAAAGTATTTTCGGCATGTAGCATGGTGCTTAAGTCAATTAAAGCCACTTGCACGCTAGCAAGATTCAGCCACACACTTTAGGAGTGTGCTTCATCTGCAGCTGACTGTCTTCCAGAAGGAGAAGAAAGGGATGCATTCTTAAACATTATTAGGGATGGAAAGGATGCAATGTGCGAGTCCCTCCAAACAGGCATTGATTCTGCTGACAGCATCAGCCGGGCTATGGCGGCAAGTACCATAATCCGCAGATTTGCGTGGTTGCGGAAGTCTCGTTTTGCTCCAGACGTACAGGCCAGACTTCTGAACATGCCCTTTGACGGCACTTCTTTATTTGGCAAGAAGGCTGATGACAGCCTGGAGAAATTACAGACATCCAAGGCAGCAGCGAAATCCCTTGGGGCTGCAATCCGTCAAACTCCAAATCGTCCCTCATGAGCTTCCTGGAGGGGTAGGTCCTTTCGCTTTTACTCCTCGTTTGGAAAAGGCAGAGGACAGCCAGCTCAAAGGGGCCAGAGACGATGTACCCGTGGTGGACGGGGAAAAGGTACAAAATACCGCAGCAGGTGCCACTTTACCTTCGGCATCTGCGTCAGCGCTTCTAAACCCCTCTGAGGTCTCTCCTCACAAGACACCAGTAGGGGGCAGGTTAACTCAACATCTGGCAGAATGGCAGGCTATTACGTCAGATTCTTGGGCATTGGAGACAGTTGCCCAAGGTTACTCCCTGCCCTTCCTACACACTCCTCAGAGTCATCCACCGGGGAACAACTCTTTGAAGTTTCCAGACCGCTCCTTATGCAGGAGATTGTAGACCTGCTAGAGAAGGGTGCCATAGAACCGGTACCCGAAGGGGAGGGGAACAAGGGTTGGTATTCTCCCTACTTCCTAGTACCAAAGAAAGACGGAGGACTGAGACCCATCTTGGACTTGCGAGAATTGAACATATTCCTCAGGAAAGACATGTTCAAGATGGTAACTCTTTCTCAGATCCTTCAGGCCCTCCAGCTTCAGGACTGGTTGGTATCTCTACACCTTCAGGAGGCTTATTTCCATGTGCCAATCCATCTCAAACACAGGAAATATCTTAGGTTCGTAATTGGCAACTCTCACTATCAATTCGAGTTCTGCCATTTGGGCTGATCTCCGCCCGAGGGTCTTTACTAAGCTAATGGTGGTTGTGGCTGCAAGCCTAAGGAGGGAAGGGATTCGCGCCTACCCCTACCTGGACGACTGGTTGATCAGAGCAGTATCTCCGGAACAAGCTCAGATCCAGTGAGATTATGTCTACCACTTCCTTCACAAGCTGGGCTTCTCCCTCAATTTAAAGAAGTCACAGATAAAACCATCACAGAGACTCCAGTTCATTGGAGCAGTCCTGGGCACTTCCCTGGGAAAAGCCTCGCCACAAGAGGTGAGGGCTCAAGATATTCTACAGATTGTCACCAAGTTTCAAAATGCCCAACATCTACCAGCCTTTGACTTTTTGAGGTGGCTAGGTCTCATGGCATCCTGAATATTCCTAGTGCCAGAGGCTCGCCTGAGAATGAGATCCCTCCAGTGGGCACTAAGAACCCAATGGTCGCAATTCTCAGGAAGATTGTCAGAACTCATTCAAGTTCCGGACAGAGTAGCTCGAGAGCTTCAATGGTGGGCCTGTCGGGAGAACATCTTGAAAGGAGAACAGTTTTGGGAACCCAACCATGGCCGGAGATAACAGTAGTCACGGATGCCTCACTCACGGGGTGGGGAACCCATGGCAACGACTTGACCATCAGTGGTCGTTGGTCTCCATCGGAGTCCAGACTACACATCAACCTGTTAGAGCTGAGAGCAATCAGACTAGCGCTGAAAGCTTTTCTGCCATCAGTACAGGGAAAGAATGTCCTGATAATGACGTACATCACAGAGGCCATGCACTACCTCAACAAAAGAGGAGGAGTAGGGTCACTGCCACTGTGCAGAGAGGCAATGCAGCTCTGGTTTTGGGCAATTCAAGAGGGAATCTCTCTATCGGCTGTTCATCTAGCCGGCTCTCCGGCTAGATGAACAGCTTCTCCGGTCGAGAAGAACTTGACGGTGGACGCTCTGAGCAGTCAGATTACAGTTTCCCATGACTAGCTCAGGAAGTCCTTCAAGAGATCTTCGCCCTTTGGGCAACCCCTCAGGTGGATCTGTTCGCCACCAGCATCAACAGGAAGTGCGATCAGTTTTGTTGAAGGGAATTTCCCCCGAGAGGAGCTCTAGGGGGCACGGTCATAGTGGACTGGGCGTTCCCACTCCTGTACGCGTTTCCTCCAGTCCCTGTCATTCCTCAAATGATCAGGAGGTTGAGAAGATTCCAGAAAGTCATGATTCTAATTGCCCCGGATTGGGCCAGGGGAACGTGGTATCCGGACCTTCTGGACATGTCCATCTGTTCTCCAATTCGTCTTCCGCAAAGAGAGGACCTTCTCTCGCAGAAGGGAGGTCAGGTTCTCCATTCAGACATCAGAACCCTCAACCTTCACGCTTGGTTTCTGAAAGGTTGAGATACAAAGATTGGGATCTCCCGGATAACGGCATGGAGGTGTTGCTTTCGGCCAGAAGGCCAGCAACAAAAACTTTAAAGCGCTGCCGTTGGAACAAATTTTGCGGCTGATGTAGAGAAAAGAATATTGAACCCTTTTCATGCAATACACCAATGGTGTCATCGTTCTTGTTTTACTTAGCAAATTCAGGTCTTCAAATTGGTACAATAAAGGGCTATCTCGCAGTGCTGTCAATCTTTAAGCATACTGCTGAGGAGCCTTCATATTTCAAATTACCCTTGGTAATCCAATTTCCGAAGGGGTTAACTAATGTTTATCCCCCAAATCCTTTTCAAGTTCCATTGGGGGACCTAAATCTAGTTTTAAAATGTCTGATGGGTACTCCTTTTGAACCACTTCACTCCTGTTCATTAAGATTTCTCACTCTTAAAACAGTTTTTCTTGTGGCTGTAACATCTGCCAGAAGAGTGAGCGAATTACAAGCTTTATCTTGCAAACCTACTCATACAATCTCTCATAAAGACAAGGTTGTTTTACAAGTGAAGCCTAATTTTCTCCCAAAGGTGGTCTCTGAATTCCACATTACTCAGAAAATAACCTTACCTTCCTTCTATCCTCCTCCCCACCCAGGGAAAGAGGAAGAGAGGTTACACCGGCTGGATCCAAGGCGTGCCTTGAGTTTTTATATTAGCAGACTTGCTAGAATAAGGCAAGCAGACCAATTGTTTGTAGGATATGCAGGGCACAAATTAGGATTGCCAATCACGAAACAGACCATTACAAGGTGGATCATTTTACCCATTCTAGAATGCTACAAATTAACAGGAAAAGAGCCCCGTCAACATCTTAGGGCTCATTTAAACAGGGGTATCGCAGCCTCTTCGGCTCTCCAAAGAGGGGTTCCAATTAGAGACATATGTGCGGCTGCCACATGGTCGTCCGCACATACCTTTACTAGATTTTACAGCCTGGATTCCTCCTCTAGTCAGGAAACAAGACTTGGGAAAGCTGCGTTGCATTCTGTACATTCTTAAAGGGAAATATTTCATTTTACTCCCGCCTCCTCTTTACACTACAGCTATGGCAGTCTATCAAAGATAAGGAATACGTCAGAGAACACAATCCCTTCTAAGAACAAGTTACTTTCTTACCTTGTAACGTTCTTTCGATGGGATGTTCCTCCGACGTATTCCTTATCGACCCTCCCATCCATCCCCGCAGTAAAACTTTCCTTGTAGTTGCAGCTTACGCTCCTTCAAGGTTAATAACCAATTCATGCAAAGTAATTTCAAGCTTCAAAACGGAACTGAGCAGCGGACACTGTGCACGTCTATTTATAGGCATGATGATGTCGGCGCCAATACGGAGGCTGTCGAGGGACGTCGACGCGCAGCGCCCTCTACTGAAAAAAATGTCCGAGGCCAGCAAGCAGGGATGGGTAACATCAAAGATAAGGAATACGTCGGAGGAACATCCCATTGAAAGAACGTTACAAGGTAAGAAAGTAACTTGTTCGTCTAAGTATATGCAAGCCATGTGGAAAGAGTGTGGGGTCACTTATATGTTTTCATCAGCTTATCACCCACAAACTAATGGCTTAGCTTAGAGGTTTAATAGCACTTTCAAAAGCATGATTGAGGCTCTGGAAAAACCTCAAAGGAGAACATGGGATCTTCTGATGCCATGTTTACTTTTTGCCTATAGAACGGTACATCAGGAGGGTGTTGGTTTCTGCCCCTTTGAGCTTCTTTTTAGTCACCTTGTTAGAGGACCTCTGGCCATAGTCAAGGAAGGGTGGAAAATCCCTACTCCTTCCATCACTACCAATATAGTGGGCTATGTGCTGGTTTTAAGGAAGAGAATGGTGCTTCTGATGGCTCAAGCCAGTGATAATTTGAAAGCAGGCCAGGCACTGCTGAAACTTTGGTATGACCAGAAGGCTTCGCTTATTTACTCCACCCCAGGCCAAGAAGTCCTGATCATGAATCCTATAAGGCCCCGAGCCCTACAGGACAAATGGTCTGGCCCTTGCACACTTGTGGAGCAGCTGGGTTAGTGGACCTTAGGAGACCTGGCCAGGCCCTCAAAGTGTTCCGCATAAATAGGCTGAAGGCTTTCATCCCCAGGGTTGAAATAGCAGCACTACTTTTGATGTTCTGTGTGGATTACCTGGCTCTGAATGCTGTCACCAGGATTGATGCTCACTCCTTTCCTAGAACTGATGACCTGGTGGATACCGTGGGTGCTTCAAAGTACCTTAGCACACTTGACCTCACTGTAGGGTATTGGCAAATAGCCCTAGCAGAACATGCCAAGGAGAAGACAGCATTCTCAACCCCAGAGGGTCTTTACCAGTTCAGGGTAATGCCCTTTGGATTAAAGAATGCACCTGCTACTTTTCAAAGGCCTGTGAATCATATCCTAAATGGGTTCTGCTTAGCATATCTGGATGATATTGCAGTCTTCAATGCCACCTGGGAAGAACATGTGAAACACCTGGGAATAGTATTGCAGTCTCCTCAGAAGGCCCAGCTGATCATAAAGGCCAGTAAGTGCCAGATTGGACAAGGATATGTTGTCTACCTTGAACTTGAAGTAGGTGGAGGGAGGATTTAGCCTCAACCCAGTAAAGTACAAGCAGTACAAGACTGGCCTACCCGCACTACACAAACTCAGGTGAGAGCCTTCTTAGGTTTTACTGGGTACTATTGAAACTTCATGGCGGACAATGGTACCATAGCTGCCCCTCTGACTGCTCTCACAACTCCAAAGAAACCCAAGAAGGTCTCTTGGTCTGAGGAGTGTGAAAAGGCCTTCACTGGCTAGAAAAACTCCCTGTGCCAGGCCCCTGTCCTCAGGGCCCCTGACTACAAACATGCTTTTATTGTGGAGACAAATGCCTCTGACACTGGGATAGGTGCTGTACTATCATAAGCAGATGAGAAAGTCAAGGAACACCTGATTGGATGTATTAGTTGCCAGCTCAAAGGAAGCATGGATCTTCCTCCTCCCAAAGAGGCCTTCAAAATAAGGCATAACAATGACTGCCACAAGGACAGTCAAATAGGATGGAACATTGCGTTCCACCTCAACGAGTGGCGTTCAATATCTACAGACAGATGGGTGCTAGAGGCTATCCAGTACGACCACTTGTTGGAGTTCAAACGTACACAATTTCCCATTCCTCCCATAAAAACGTCTCAATCTCACCTTCACATCTTACGACGAGAGGCACGTCTCATGTTTAAAAAAAAGGGCCATCGAGAGGGTTCCCCTCTCAGCAAGGGGATAGGCACATGTTCAAGATTTTCCGTGGTCAAGTAACCCAATGGAAAGTGGCGCCCGATTTTAGACCTTCAGATGCTAAACAAAAACATAAGAAAATAAAAATTCAGGATGTTAACGTTGCAAGACGTGATAAGAGCAGTGCAGCCCGAAGAGTTCTTAGCGTCCCTAGATCTCAAGGACGCATATTTTCATATACTGATTCACCCAAAGCACTGCAAATTCCTCATGTTTACAGTGGGCAACAGCCATTTCCAGTTTTGTGTTCTCCCCTTTGGCTTAAAATCGACTCCTAGAACATTCACCAATTATCTGGCTCCGGTAGAAGCTTTCCTCTGTAGGAAAGGCCATCACGTTTACCCGTACTTGGACGATTGGTTGTTTCGGGGAACAACTTACCAACAGACGTTGGAATCTCTCAACAGCACAAAGCTCCTTCTACAGTGACTGGGCTTTGCAGTTAACTACAGCAAATCCTGCTTGACTCCCTCAAAGAGTTTGGTCTTCCTGGGAGCACAATTTACTGGCAACCAACAATCCAGTGAAAGAAACCCTTGGAGGAAAGAGTAACAAAGTTCCTAACTCTAGCAGGCTCATTTGTTCCGAAAAAATCTGTCACAATCCGTTTTTACATGTCTCTCCTAGGCACCATGTCATCATGCATCCCTCTTATTCCAAACTGTCGCCTTCACATGCACCCAGCGCAGACATTCCTCTCATCCAGATGGTCCCAGACCCAGGGCTCCTGGTCGGACAGGGTAGTCATTCCCCGGCCTGTTAGGGAGAATTCTCTTATAAGGCTCATTTCCCAAACCTAGGGAGTCCCCCAGCAGCTTTGCTGGATTTTTGGGGTTTGTTTTTTTTCTCCTGCTAAGAGTGAGACTCTTTTCCACCCACGCATGATTTGAAGTATGTCTTTGACTTTTTGTGTGCTTATGGGCTATGTTTTTTTTACTCCATAGGGTATCATCTGTTTTTGTGTATGTGTTACACAGCACCCTCAGTGCAGAAACACAGGGGTGTCATAGTTACCCCCAAACATAGACTCCATACCCTGGGACTGACTACTGTCTCCCAGGGCATGTAAAGTCACCATTGACTTTACTAGTCCAAAATTGTGAACAGAACTAGTACAAACCATCATATTGTGGAAGTACTGGAAGGGGTTAATTCGATTGCCCCTGGGTCTGTTTCCAAGGGGGCACTGTCTAGTCCTCCCTTGTCGAGTTTATGGCTGGTGGCAGTGGTTACCAAGCAAAATATTCCACCGGAATATTTCCTATGGAATTTTCCCATTGATTTTAAACGCACCACTTTTTGGTGCAATGTTAAAGATACCTCCGGTTTATTTATTTAATATTAAATCCCCGGTTGGGTCTTTTTGCCAGAACTCTTTTCTAAAATGGCGTTCGTGTCCGTCTCTGTAACTCCAACCAAGGTCGGGCCCTTTGTTCCACTTTTTGGAAGGCTTCTCCACAGAAGCCCTCCAACTGGTGCCACTCTGTCTGGGTTCCACAGGATGTGTGGGTGGGGGAATTGGCACTCTGGACTGCGTTGCCTTAGCAACCCAAGTCACACTCTGTTCTGATTGGCCCAGTGGTGAGCCGCCCGGCTCACCACTTAGCATGTATTAGTGACAGCTAGGCTGTTGAATGGGGGTTTTTCTGCATAAAAGCAGGGCTTTTGGGACTGGAACTTCAGAAGTCGCCACAGGACCTAAGAAATCCAAAGAGGGAAGAAGCTGAGCCATCTGCAACGACGACACCACTGATGGAGCCCTGCTGCAACGACCTCACCACTTTCCCGACGACAAGAGATCTTCTGCTGAAAGAGTCTTCTTCCTCCGAGCTGGTGGGATCAACCAGTTCGCCATTTCGACTTCCAGGACATCTCTCGGTCGAATCGCCCGTGCCAAGCACCCCGGCGGCCGGATAGCCAAGCTGCACCACTGTGACCGCGAATACCAGGAACTGACCTTTTTACTGATGAACTCCGCGGCTGGTTTCTTCCCTGGGCAGTGCAACGACTCCAAGTTTCCTCCTCAAGGAGATCCTCTCTTCCCCTGGTCGAAACCACGAACTGCACCCGCTGCCAGGAACAACTGCCACTGCTGGAGTTTCTTCACTCTTTAAGGTACTGTGCTCTACCTGGCCTCCCTTTCTTCGGTTTGCCCAAGGTGACCCTTAAATCCTTGGCTTTCCAACTGGGTTGGCCCCAGACCTTCTAAATTTGTCTTTTGAACCACCCCAACCTCTTTTGAACATTTCTACAAAGACTTGAATGCATTGCCAAACCGTGTCATCTTGGGCACATTTCGCCTTGCTCCATTCAAAGTGGGCCTGGCCTATGAACTTTGGCTCTACAGTATACCCTGCCTTCAGTAACTTGATTTTGTCTCTTAAAAGTGTTGGGAACTGTTTTATTTTCATGACCTGCCTTTTTCTCTCCCTTTAACCTAATTATTGGAGTGCCATCTGAGTTACGCGCTCACCTCTGTTTTGACACAAAATGTTGTTTTAACTTAGACTTGTCTAGCAATTGCTAAGGGAGGTGTAAATACTTTTCTGATTGTTTCCGAACTTGCTTTTGATTAATAGTGCTAGTGTATTTTCTAAAGTGTGTGTTAAGTAAATAATTATATACTTTTGATACAAAGCTCTGGTCAGTGTTTGCTTGTTCTACTGTGTATTTGGCCCTATTGTGCATCCTCTGTATACTGCCTAAGTCTTCTTGAGAGAAGTCTGACTGCTCAGCCACAGCTACCAGGTAAATCTGGTTGGTGCGGACTGCTACCAATTGGGTATACTGCTTAATCCTGTAGTCTTAATCGTTTTGCAGTGGTCCCCAAGGGAACTGCACAGGATTCTGCCTAACACTGGTGTACAGCGATGGGATTTGTATTGAGGATACATTGTAGAGTGCTTCTAATACTTTAGTGCAACTAACCACAAAGCTTAGCACTAGAAAACGTTTATTTTCTAACATGGAAAGTTACAGCCAGGAGTCCCTTTCTGCAAAAACTGCTGATTGTTTAAGAGTTCTTTGTAGACATACGGATCTTCCTGTAAAAGGCAAGAAAATGGAATTGATAGAAAGATTGTTAGAAAACAAACCAAAGTCTGGGTAGTGGTTCAGATGAGCCTACCTCCCCAGCAAATGTAACCAACAGTAATGGAGTTAACATGGATCAAAGTTTTGATAGTAATGTTATAGAGTTGGAAGAGGAATGTGAGGCCCTCTGCCTGCTCTAGCCCCTCAAGCTGTGTCTACTGGACCTTTGTCAGGTCCCACATTAAGTCCTGCATTCATTGAACTAGAATAAATGAGGCTTGAATTAGAGTTCAAAAGAATTAGTGCCCAATCTGAACAAAAGCACCAAGAACTAAGGCTCAGAGAAATGGAGCTCAAATATGAGCTAGAGATGAAGAAACTGTCTGTGGAAAATGCTTCTCTCCCCGGATCCTCTTGGAGTTCCAGTCCCAAAAGACCCCGGATGCCTAAAGAGATTGTGGGTATGTATGAACTTAAGTTGGATGCGTTGGATTGGTTGGCTATGTTTGAGTATAATCATGGGC
Source organism: Ambystoma mexicanum (assembly GCF_040938575.1). Classification (NCBI taxonomy): domain Eukaryota; kingdom Metazoa; phylum Chordata; class Amphibia; order Caudata; family Ambystomatidae; genus Ambystoma; species Ambystoma mexicanum. The sequence goes on from NC_090939.1 coordinate 688,868,679, forward strand.
TCCAGGACATCACAGGGAATCAGTTGCTTCCTTGGTTGTTCTCTAGGCTCCCCCCTGTTGCATCTGATGTGGTAATGGAGTTGGGGGAGGTGGATAGGATGGACTATGAATGTGTGAAGCTGGATTTAATAGCTAGATTTGGGAAGACCCCTTCCCAGTACCTTAAGAGGTTTAGGACCCTCAAAAAGCAAGATGGTACCCCTTGTGCTACCTGGGTGAATGAAAGTTTGAAGAACTTTGAGGGATGGATTAAGGGTTACAGAGTGAACACTTATGAGGGAATGAGAAATCTTGGTATGTAGGAGTCAATTTATGATGCCTGCTCTCCTGTTCTCAGACAGCACTTAGCTGATTCAAAGGAAATAGATCCTAGGAAGCTGGCTAAGGCTGCTGACTTGTGGGTTGCCAACAGGGCTACTCACAAGGATTCAGGGGTCACTCAGAAAAAGGATGAGGGAAAGCAGCCACCAAAAGGGAACCAAGAGATTTCTAATACCTCCCATACCAAAGAGGGCCACAAACAACAAAATAACCAGGGTAAGCCACCAAGGAAACCCCATCAGGCTAGTATACCTTCTGGGCCCAAACCAGAAGGAGCCACCATTCCAGAGAGCATTTGGAACATGCTATCTCTGTGGGGCAACTGACCACATCAAAGGAGATCCCAAATGTAAGGGTAGACCTGCAGGGATCAGCAAAGTCTCCTTAGCCTTCACTCCTGAGGAGGAAGTACAAGTGGCTAGTGCTCACTTTGAAGTCTTTGCTGAATAACCCTTTGGTCTTCAAGCAAGTGTATCCTTAGAGCCTATGGGTCTGGTTAGCAGCCAGAATAGGGAAATCTATGACTCCCTACCAGCAAACTCTAAAATATATTATATGGACAGTGTTCTTTTCAATGGCCAGGATACTCCTGCCAGGAGAGACACTGGGGCTAGCAGAACAGTAGTGGATGAAAGCTTTTTCAAACCTGAGGATGTGGCTAAGGCACCCAAAGGTCCCACTAGAGATTCTGGAGGCCCTGTCCAGATGGTTCCTATTCTACCAGCCCTCATTCAATGTAATAACATGACAGTGAGGATTCCAGTCAGTGTTAAGACTGAGGTGCCTGGGAGAGTCCTGTTGGGGAATGACCTAAGAACTTTAGGAGTTGTGTCCATTACCCCCAGGCCCCCTAGTATGGAACAGCAGAACCTAACCAAATTGGCTAGAGAGGCCACCTTAAGGGACCACTCTAAACCTGTGGGAACCTCTACAGAGAACCCCACTACAAGCCCTGGTGTTAGTAAGTTGACCTCTAACGCAGGCAAATTTCAGGCTAGTATGTTAGGGAAATGGGAGCCCGAACAAAGCTCCATCATTGTTCCCCCAGTTTTGACTCCCCCTGCTTCTGAGGAAGAGGTGGATAGACCAACTGGACCCCTCTCTAGGCCTAAGAGAACTGGCAATTCTCAGTGCTGGTGGAAAACCAGAAAAGAAAAGTCTAAGCCAAAAACCTTCAGACTGTTGGACCTTCTACTGAAGACTCCAACCCAAATCCTAGTATTGGGATTAAAACTCCTAAAGTAGGTAAGGATAGATCTAAGAGGAATGGGAAGCAGGTAGATTGCCTAACCCCAGCCCCTCCAATCAAGAGGCCTGAGATCCAACCTGCTCCCAACAGAGAGGTGGTGAGGAACCTTGGAGGCCCCTCTAGATCTAAGGGAATCCTTTATAAGGACCCCTTGCTAAAGCCTATCACAGTTTCAGAAGTTGTACCAACTTCTGAGGGACCGGTCAACCAGATCCCCTATAAGTTTAACAAGGACGATGTTCCTCAGAGGGTTTGTAGGTCATATAGCTTACAAAGGAAAACCTTTGAGTTTTCCATTGAACAAAGGTCAAGGTGTCACCACCAAAATACTGATGGTCTCTCTAGGGTGTTTGTAACCGACTAGAGGTATGAGATTCATCCAGGAGTGGATTCAATCCTCCTGTCCCTTAGTCTGAGGGGGGCGAGTGTTAGGGAGAATTCTCTTATAAGGCTAATTTCCCAAACCTAGTGAGTCCCCCAGCAGCTTTGCTGGATTTTTGGGGTTTGTTTGTTTTCTCCTGCTAAGAGTGAGACTCTTTTCCTCCCACTCTTAGGCATGATTTGAGGTATGTCTTTGACTTTTTGTGTGCTTATGGGCTATGTTTTTTTTACTCCATAGGGTATCGTTTTTGTGTATGTGTTACACAGCACCCTCAGTGCAGTAACACAGGGGTGTCATAGTGACCCCCAAACATAGACTCCATACCCTGGGACTGACTACTGTCTCCCAGGGCATGTAAAGTCACCATTGACTTTACTAGTCCAAAATTGTGAACAGAACCAGTACAAACCATCATATTGTGGAAGTACTGGAGGGGGTTAATTTGATTGCCCCTGGGTCTGTTTCCAAGGGGGCACTGTCCAGTCCCCCCTTGTCGAGTTTCTGGCTGGTGGCAGTGGTTACCATGCAAAATATTCCACCAGAATATTTCCTATGGGATTTTCCCATTGATTTTAAACGCACCACTTTTTGGTGCAATGTTAAAGATACCGTTGGTTTATTTATTTAATATTAAATCCCCGGTTGGGTCTTTTTGCCAGAACTCTTTTCTAAAATGGCGTTCGTGTCCGTCTCTGTAACTCCAACCAAGGTCAGGCCCTTTGTTCCACTTTTTGGCAGGCTTCTCCACAGAAGCCCTCCAACTGGTGCCACTCTGTCTGGGTCCCACAGGATGTGTGGTTGGGGGAATTGGCACCCTGGACTGCGTTGCCTTAGCAACCCAAATCGCACTCTGTTCTGATTGGCCCAGTGGTGAGCCGCCCGGCTCACCACTTAGCATGTATGAGTGACAGCTAGGCTGTTGAATGGGGGTTTTTCTGCATAAAAGCAGGGCTTTTGGGACTGGAACTTCAGAAGTCGCCACAGGACCTAAGAAATCCGAACAGGGAAGAAGCTGAGCCATCTGAAACGACAACACCACCGGTGGAGCCCTGCTGCAACGACCTTACCACTTTTCCGACGACAAGAGAAGATCTTCTGCTGAAAGAGTCTTCTTCCTCTGAGCTGGTGGGATTAACCAGTTCGCCATTTCACCTTCCAGGACGTCTCTTGGTCGAATCGCCCGTGCCAGGCACCCCGGCGGCCGGATAGCCAAGCTGCACCACTATGACCGCGAATACCAGGAACGCACCTTTTCACCGACGAATTCTGCGGCTTTTTTCTTCCCTGGGCAGTGCAACGACTCCAAGTTTCCTCCTCGACAAGCTCCTCTCTTCCCCTGATCGAAACCACGAACTGCACCCGCTGCCAGGAACAATTGCCACCGCTGGAGCTTCCTCATTCTTTAAGGTACTGTGTTCTACCTGGCCTCCCTTTCTTCGGTTTGCCCAAGGTGACCCTTAAATCCTTGGCTTTCCATCTGGGTTAGCCCCCCAGACCTTCTAACTTTGTTTTTCGAACCACCCCAACCTCTTTTGAACATTTCTACAAAGACTTGAATGCATTGCTAAACCGTGTGATCTTGGGTACTTTTCGCCTTGCTCCATTCAAAGTGGGCCTGGCCTATGAACTTTGCCTCTACAGTATACCCTGCCTTCAGTAACTTGATTTTGTCTCTTAAAAGTGTTGGGAACTGTTTTATTTTTATGACCTGCCTTTTTCTCTCCCTTTAACCTAATTATTGGAGTGCCATCTGAGTTACGCGCTCACCTCTGTTTTGACACAAAGTGGTGTTTTAACTTAGACTTGTCTAGTAATTGCTAAGGGAGGTGTAAATAATTTTCTGATTGTGTTGGAACTTGCTTTTGATTAATAGTGCTAGTGTATTTTCTAAAGTGTGTGTTAAATAAATAATGATATACTTTTGATACAAAGCTCTGGTCAGTGTTTGCTTGTTCTACTGTGTTTTTGGCCCTATTGTGTATCCTGTATATACTGCCTAACTCTTCTTCAGAGAAGTCTGACTGCTCAGCCACAGCTACCAGGTAAATCTGGGTGGTGCGGACTGCTACCAATTGGGTTTACTGCTTACTCCTGTAGTCTTAATCTTTTTGCAGTGGTCCCCAAAGAAACTGCACAGGATTCTGCCTAACACGGCCTCTGGCAGACGCCCTAGAATGGTGGACTCGCCCCTACTACATCAAACGCGGCATGCCTTTGGTGGAACTGGACCTCCTATACACGATCGTGAACGACGCCTCACAAATTGGATGGGGAGCTCTTTTAGACCAGTTCCAGGACAAAGGCCTGTGGTCACCCACAGAAACCTTTCTACATATCAACGTCCTAAAATTGAGGGCAGTACACTGGGCTCTCAAATCCTTTCTTCCACTCATCAAGGGCTCGGTGGTGCGAGTTCTCACCGACAACACAACTACGATGTTTTACCTGCAGAAACAAGGAGGGACACGCTCAGGGATCCTATCCAAGGAGGCACAAACCATCTGGCACTGGGCCATCCTACACAACATTCATATATTAGCCATCCACCTACCAGGCATACAGAACGAACAGACAGATACCCTCAGCAGGGACTCCTCCCAGACACACAAGTGGCAACTTACCAGCACCCAGGTGGCAAAGATCTTTGCGAAATGGGGCCTTCCCTCCTAGACCTTTTTGCCAGCCCCGAAAACAAGAAATGCCAGCCGTTTGCCAGCAGGAACCCTCATCCGGACTACCGGGGGGATGCATTCTCCTTTCCTTGCACCAGAATGTTTGCCTACGCGTTTCCCCCTTTTCCTCTCATAAGGAAAACTATACAAATGATTCGCAAAGTTCCCTGCACGATCATCCTAGTGGCCCTGTTCTGGCCCAGGCAGACCTGGTTCTCCAACCTGCTTCACTTGGTAGTGGGTGATGTGCTTCACGTAGGTTTCCTGCCAGATCTCCTATATCAGAACAATGGGTTGATATGGCATCGCAACCCGGACTTCCTCAAATTGGCAGCATGGCTCCTGACCAATTCCAGTTCGGAAATCTAATATTCCTACGTCCCCGTCCCCTTTCCTCCATACTTGTGGGACATTCCGTCCTTCGGGACAGGACCGGAGCAATTTTGTCAAAAACATCAAAAATTAAATTGTTTGTCCTGCTTCTATTTTTACGTGGGGTACCGCACGTGGCCGTAACCCCGCCCTCCTGAGCTCCGTCCTGCGCATCACCCGTCAGTCCTTTTCTCTGTGCGGTCGGGGCTGGATGCACTAGCATTACTGGGAATTTATTTTTGTTCCCGTTGTCCTTCTGGCTTCGGTTCCTTGGTCGTCAAGTCCTCCGTCTATGCCGGAGCGTCTGGGATTCGTGTCCTGTTCTTCCTGCGAACGTCGCTTCGTTAGGGCTGATCCCCACTCTCTTTGCTTGGAGTGCCTAGGCCCGGAACATCGTTGGGATTCGTGCTTCTACTGCGACTCCCTCGCCGTCCGGGCACGCCAACGTCGTCTTCTTCAGTGGGAGGAGGTGTTTCAGCACGTTCCTCAATCCTATTTCCAGCTTTTCATTGACGAGAAAAAGGAAAAAACAAACGCCTGGTAAGTTCTTTACTTTTTAGGGTGCCCCGGGCAGGGGACTCCTTTCCAGGGTCTTCCAGGACCGGGAGGGGCTTGTGTAGCTCTATCACCAGGGTTTCTCCTGAGGTGCCCCAAGGGCCTAATAGGCGTACCGGAGTAGTCTCTGAGGGTTCCCGTAGCGGACCTGCCAGTACCGTACATTGTTCCGAGGTTCCCCATTTGGTGATTAAGGTTAAGCGCAGTTCGTCTGTGGATATGGATACCAGGGTTTGCCCTGAGTTCTCCATTTCTGGAGCTTTCCACAACGTCACCGGGGTACGCCCTGAGGTCTCTGTTTCTGGAGCTTTCCATACCGAGCCTCGGCTCGAGGCCCCTCTTGAGGGAGTTTTACGTACTGGGTTAAACCCTGAGGTTTCTCTAATTGACGTTAAGTGCAGAACCGACAGATCTGAGGGATCCTCTTTGAAGGCCTTGTCAGTGAGGTATATTCCTCAACCGTCCCACACTCAGGTTTGTGGTGGTTCTCTCATTAGGTTCTGTCGAGGGGGCAAAGGGGGTGGTCACTGACCATTACTCCTCTGCTACCAGCTTTGCTGAGGTTCCTCTGTAGGAAGCTAAGTTTGTGGCAGGTTCTAAGATGTCCAGCAAACAGCCGAGGTCACCCAGTACCGGCTCGGCCGAGGTCCCTTGTGTCAAGGCTAAGGTGTTGTTGAAGTCCCCTGGCACCACCTGAGGAGACAAAGGCCTCATCTACACGTGACGCAGTTCTCCTCAGGTGTCGACAAAAAAAGGCGGGTCAACCTTCATGGTTTACGGTGGCCATTTTGGATAATTCCCTTATGCCGACGTTCACACCGTCTGGTGCTGGGAGCATTCCTTTTGGGGCTGAGCAGCCTTTTCCACGTTAAGTGGACAACAGAAATCGGTTCTGCCCGTCAGTTGACTGGAGTGTTCAGACACTGCTTCCCTATACAGTCTCGCTACCTCCTGCTTCTGCTCCAATGGTTTACGTGGAACCGGCTGGTGGTGGGCCTTCATGGCAACCGTCCTCCTTGCGTTCATGGGGGTATCCCCCTCACGAGCGGCCTCTGCCTGTACCTACGCCAAAGACGTCCGCTGAGGATGAGTTATTTGTGAAATTTCAGAGACTCATACATTCTGACCCTATAAAGGCGTACTTCAAGCGTCCCACCATGGAGAGCGAGTGACAAAGAACACGAATACAAAGACACAACGTTCCAATAGAGAAATACCAGACAACAAAGATACGAGAGGCTTATCTAAATTGGAGATCAAAACCATTAGTACTTCAATAACAATGACTTCTACATGGGAACAATTGACCTTAGGGACAAAACCAGGCTACAATTAAAACCAGGGACACCATATTCCCTCCCCTGAAGAACTGCCACCAAAGGGTCGGGGAAACACGTGTCTGGGAATCAGCAAAACCGAATTCGTTTAGGATATAAAAATTGAAAACAATTGGGGCAACAGAAACAGCCCCCAACTAAACTCTAAAACAAACCGTAGAGGCAATATTGAACTTGGAGAATCAGCAAAACCATAAACCGAATTTGTTTAGGATATATACAGTGGAAACAATTGGGGCAACAGAAACAGCCCCCAACTAAAACTCCAAAACAAACAGGAAAGACAATACTGAATTTACCTTGGAAAGTACAAGTGAACTAAATCATTTCCTTTGAAGTTTCTGAATTATCCATTCTGAAGAAAAACTAACATTGAATTATTTTTTGGAATTACAAGTGAATCAGCTTTAATCATTTATTTTGTAAAGGCAATACTGAACTTACCTTGGAAAGTACAAGTGAACTAAATCATTTACTTTGAAGTTTCCGAATTATCCACTCTGAAGAAAAACTAACATTGAATTAATTTTGGAATTACAAGTGAATCAACTTTAATCATTTATTTTGAAGATCCTCAACAACAATTATTATTTTTAAGGGTTAAAACGCCAACCGGGGCGAAAACTTTATTTTTCAAGTCTTTTCAGGGAAGTATACCCTGCGCCTCCTGGCCCGCCTTTAGCCCCAGCTGTTCCGATACAGGTTCCGGTGGTGCCACTTCCTCCACCTCTTCCTTCTGTACCTCCTCCGCCTCTTCCTCCTATTGAAAAGACACCGGCGGACTAGGACAATACTTTAAAACCTGAGGCGGTATGTGTGCCAGACCAGTCTCCTGCTCCCGCCTTGTTGGAGGAAACGTAAGCGGATCAGGACAGCGATGAGCAGCCCGCTCGGTGAGAGCATTCTATGACCGGGTCCTGGATATGATGGCCCTCCTTGATATTCCAGTACCTGATGCCCTCACTCCGCAGGAGATGCTTTCGGGAGCCTTTACTTTGTCACCTCAAGAACGTACCGGCTTGTTCCTCCAGAAGGATGTCTTGGCCAAGGCCCGTAAGGTCTGGGATAAACCCCACACTGGGATCCACATCAACAAAAGAATTGACGCTCTATACAAGCTTTACACCTCTGAGGAGGTAGCTTTATCAGCTTGTCCGCTCCCATCCTCAACGGTGGTGGCTGTGGCCACCCTCCAGTCCAAGCCGGCAGCTGTATCTTCAACAACAGCGGCTCAAATCCTATCCAGGGAGGATAAACATTTGGACTCCGTGGGCAAGAAGGTTTTTGACAATTTGGCAGTCCAGCTTCGTCAAGCGAACACCGGCCTCTTCCTGGCAGCAGCCAATCAGAGGCTGTGGAAAGAGTTAGCCTATTTCCAAGAGTGCATTCCTGCGGATAGTACTGGCACAGGATCTACTGGAAGCTGCGGCACACCACGTGGATACCTCAGCTCGAGGCCTCATTGTAGGGGTGGACACCTCACCAGGTGTGGCTTCGCACAACAAAGTTTTCAAAGGAAGTGCAGGATAAAGTTCTGGACCTTCCTTTAGACAGCAAGGAATTGTTTCATTCTTCTACCGATGACGAGCTCACAAAGACCAAAGCGAGTACCCAAACCGCCAAATCTTTATCGGTGTTGGCGAAAGCTCCTGCGAAAGCTCCTGCGAAGGCCCCTTATACTCAGAGGTCGAGGTCCCAGACTCGGTCCTTCTCTGGGTTGAGGGGGTTTCAGGATTGTCGTGCGTGCCAAAAGCAGCAAAGGTAGGGTGGTTGGTTTTTCTCTCGCCCATCAGCATCTTCTTGAGGGACAGGTAGTCTCCCTGCCGACAAATCAGCAAAATTATATTTTTTGTCGGCCGCACGAGACTCCGGTGGGAGGACAAATCTCGTCTCATCTGGGGACGTGGCAGACCATCACCGAAGACCGGTGGGTTTTGTCCATCGCTCGGGTGGGTTTTCGCTTGCCCCCCCCCCCCCTACTCCATCCTTCCACCCTCCCTTCCAACAGATCGGGACAGCCTCCCTCAGAGCCGAGGTACAGAAACTTCTAGACCTCAGAGTGGTGGAACCTGTTCCCCTTGGGGAGCAAGGGGAGGGCTTCTACTCTCGTCTGTTCACAGTGCCCAAACCCAACCAGGCTGGCCTGCGCACTATACTCAATCTTTCCCAGTTCAATCTTTCTCTTCCCCAAAAGAAATTCAATATGATCACGCCCTGCCAAATAAAGTCCTCTCTTCCGAAGGGCCACTGGCTCAGTGTAGTGGACCTTCAGGACGCTTATATGCACATCCTAATATGGAGACCGCATCAGAAATATCTGCGGTTTTCCCTGAGAGGCGAACGTTTCCAGTTCTGTGTGCTCCAGTTTGGTCTTAGCTCGGCGCTGCGTGTCTTTACGAAGATGATGTCGGTCATCGCAGCTTTGCTGCGGCTACAGGGTGTTCATGTATATCTGTATTTGGACGACTGGCTCCTACGCAGTCCTTGTCCACAGACGGCTTCCAGCAATCTCCAGTCTCTCCTCCAGCTACTGTTCCATCTTGGGTTGTCGGTGAACTGGCAGAAATCTTCCATGATAGTCTCCCAAAACCTGATTTTCCTGGGTTTCTGTTGGAATACGATCGATTCCAGGGTGTACCTAACGGCGGACATAATTGTGGATATTTCCGCCACGTGTCAGTTCTTCCTCCAGTCAGCGCACAGGACACCTTAGTGGTTTCAGAGACTTCTGGCCTCATGGCTTCGTGCATACTTGCTCATCATCTTGCACGTCTAAAGATGCAGTGTACTCAGCTGGCTCTTCAGAGCTCTTGGTGTCAGGCTTTGGACTCGGATTCCAAGATGATCCCAGTTCCATCCTGCATGACGACAGATCTGCTATGGTGGTCTTCCACTGACAATCTTTCTGTGGGAGCCTCCTTTCAGGAGCGCTGCCCACAAGTGACGATTACCACGGACTCCTCCCTTCCCTTCTGGGGTGGGGCGCGACGCTGGATCATCTCCTGTTTTTTGATGTATGGACACTGTAGGACATGCAGTTTCATATGAACTATTTGGAACTCCTGGCTCTATTTCTGGCGCTAAAAGCTTTTCAACCATCCATCACGAACAGGGTGGTCCGCATACGCACATACAACTCGGTGGCAAAGTTTTATATCAACAAGCAGGGTGGCACCAAGTCACCTCTCCTTATGGATCTCGCCATTCAGATTTGGAAATGGGCCATCCAGCACGGCATTTAGCTACTAGGGGTACACATTCCGGGTCACTTCAATGCGACTGCAGACTCACTCAGCAACCAGCTACAAGTGGGACCTGAACATGGATGTTCTCTCCACCATTTTTCGCCAATAGGGCACTCCAAAAGTTGACCTCTTTGTGACCTTTACAAACAGGAAACTTCCTCTTTATTCATCCAGGAACGGTCTCGGGGTCCCCTTCCGAGGGGATGCTCTCGAGATTCTGTGGCACAACTTGAAGGCCTATGCTTTCCCGCCACTACCTGCTGTTGATTCCCAGCCTGCTTCACCACAGCGATCAGCAGTTGTGGCACCCCTCCCCACAATCATTCAATTTGGTGGCCTGGTGCCTGAAGTCAAATCATTAGCGCAGTTTAACTTGTCCGAGGACAATATGCGCATTATCCAAGCGGCCAGGAAACCTTCCACAAGGTCTCAGTATAGGAGCAAGTGGCTCCGGTTTTGCCACTGATGTTTAGCTAAGCAGCTGGACCCCAGGCACGCTACAATTGACACTGTCCTTTCGTTCATATCTAATCTGGCAGTTTTGGGCATTCATGTCTTGTCTTGCAGGACTTACTTGTCAGCTATTGCCAACTACCTGTCCACTGACAGCTGCTCTTTTTCATTGCCGAATCCAGTCATTAAAAAGCATTTTGCAGGCCTCTTACATCTTTTTCCACCGGTACGCAATTCTCATCCCAAATGGGATTTGAATGTGGTCCTCACCGCCTTATGCCATAAACCATTTGAACCCATGGCCACTGCTGATCTCAAATACCTTTCTTGCAAGGTCGCATTCTTGATTGCAGTGACTTCGGCAAGGCGAGCACGTGAACTTCAAGCTTTGTCTGCGGAACATCCGTTTCTCACCTTCCATAGGGATAAGGTTGTGCTCCGCACCTATCCTTCTTTTCTGCCTAAAGTGGTTACTGATTTTCATTTGAATAAATCTATCTCATTACCTGTCTTTTTTCCTAATCCGGCCTCTGATGCAGAGAGAGTCCTACACAAGTTCTCGACAGAATGAGTGAACTCATGGGCTCCTCACAACTCTTTGTTACATTCAGAGACCCGAAAGGGAAACCTGCTTCAAAAGCTACTACCTCCCTATGGATTGCCTCCTGCATTTCAGAAACATATACCATTCAGGGCCTTCAACCTCCGAAGGGCATTCATGCCCATCTTGTATGTGGCAAAGCGGCTGCTGTTGCTTTCCAAAAGTATGTCCCTTGGGAAACCATTGCCAAGGCGGCTACGTGGGCTTCCCCATCAGCTTTTTGTAAACATTACTGCCTGGACCTGAGCTCCAGGGCCGATGCCCAATTCGGCCAGGCTGTTCTTGAAAACCTATTTCAGTAAGGAGTTTCCATCCACCCGTATTACCTGTGAGGAGTGCTTGGGAATCTCCCACCAGTATGGAGGAAAGGGGACGGGACGTAGGAGTATAACAAAGTTACTCACCGTAGTGACTACCTTACTCCTAGTCCATAGTGCCCTTTCCACCATACGCCCGCCTGCCGTCCCCTCTAATAAGTATCCTCTATTAATGCTTAAATGGTCGCAGACCTGGCGATAGAAAAGGACTGAAGGCTGATGCGCGGGCGGAGCTCAGGAGGGCAGGGTTACCGCCACGCGCGGTACCCCGCGTAAAAATAGAAGGACAAAGAGTGCTCCGGTTCTGTCCCGAAGGACGGAATCTCCCACAAGCATGGAGGAAAGGGGACTATTGACTAGGAGTAAGGTAGTCACGACAGTGAGTAACTTTGTTAATATACCTCAAGACTGTCAACACATCTTGGCGGCTGCTAGAGCTCCATCCACCAACATATCATATAGCCATAAGTGGAAGAGGTGTTGTGCTTGGTGTGCGCAGCAACCTAACCTACAGCCATTAAGCGTAACACCTCAGCAACTCTTTCCTTACCTTTTGTCGTTAGCGAAAGAAGGTTTGGCAGTGTCTTCTATCAAGGTACACCTGTCTGCGATATCAAGATTCCGAACCTTTCCCCCAAGGAGAAGGTTTTCCCCCTCTTTGGAGACATAACCTAGTTTTAACAGCCCTCATGAAACCTCCTTTCGAGCCTATATCAACAGCCAACATCAAATTTCTCACTTGGAAGGCGATTTTTCCGGTGGCCATTACGTCTTTGAGACGAGTATCAGAACTCCAGGCTTTGGTCATTGATCCACCATATCTACGCTTCTTGAGGTTCTATGGTTCTCTCTACGAATCCACATTTCATTCCAAATATTCCATCAGATTTTCATAAAAATACTACAGTCACTCTTCACACCTTTTTTCCTAATGCCTCTATACTGCCGAAAAGGCTCTGCATTCTGTGGACAATAAGAGAGCATTAAAGTACTACTTGGACCGCAAAAGATTGTGTAGATCCTCTAATTAGCTCGTTGTGGCTTTTGGCCCTTCCAATAAAGGTAGGCCGATTTCGAAACAAGGTATCTCGCGATGGGTGGCTTCTACTATATCCTTCTGCCACACAAAAGCCAACAGACCATTACAATCAGCCCCCAGCGCTCATTCTACAAGGTCCATGGCGGCCTCAGCAGCTCTCTGGTCGGGGGTACCAATCAGAGACATTTGTCAGGCAGCAACATGGGCAGTGCCCCACACGTTCACCAGGCACGACTGTCTGCATCAACAACATGCCGAAGATGTACAAATGGGACGGGCATTCCTCCAACGACTGTTCCAGTAAGGTCGGCCCCGCAGCTTCTGGGGTTTTTCTGGTCCTTTTTTTTACCTTAAGGTTATATGCTTTCTCTTATTGTCATATTACTAAGGGTTTGCATCCTGTTTGCTTGATATACACCTCCAAGCAGTTCTACTGCTACAAAGTCTATTCACAGCATGTGAATCCATGAAAGATCCAATGCTGGAGAAGGGAGTAGTTTCTTACCTGTAACTCCATTTCTCCAGCGTTGGTATCTTTCATGGATTCACAAGCGCCCTCCAGCCTTCCCCCTCAGGCAAACATCCTTCTTAGGACTTCTTCCTTTTGGAGAGGTTTACATCTGAGGGGAAGCTGCGGAGGCATAGCTATACACTCAACGTGCCAAAGCACCCATAACGACGTCGATGGGAGACTCAAGGTGTCAATGTTTTTTCCATAGGAAAACTACTATATAAAAGTTACCCAGGTTTTCCCAGCCTGACCACAGGGAATATTCACAGCATGTGAATCCATGTAAGATACAGACGCTGGAGTAATGGAGTTACAGGTAAGAAACTATTCCCTTCTGTCACAGAATAGGCTGGGCACTAAAGTAATCCCTTTTATTTTTTCAATCATTAAAACAACACAACAACTAAAAACACATTTGATATACAATTTAACAATAATTGATCACCAGTGTTCCATACACTGAAACCATCAGTTAACATCAAATATTTTAAAGGGCAGAGGGATGCATTATCTATAGATTCCCATCTAGCAGTACTTTTGCAACATTTCTTTTTCCATAAAAACCCCAAATCTTAACAGCCATTTTACAATCAAACCTTCATAACATTATAAACTCGGGCATTATAAAACCTTTGCAATCATAATGGATAAATACATTTCATTTTGGGCAACCATAACATAAAAATGTCCATACGAGAATAAGTAAAATTGTTCGGTATACAGATTCTGAGATGCTATGAGTTGCTGTATAATGCTCTTGCAAATATGACAGTAAGGACCAGCCCACCTTTGGGGAATCTGCCCACAATAAGTATATTAGAGTCGGGCGGCATTGATAGGGTTGCTCTTAGCAGGAGATAGTTGAACCTTGCCCTAGTTATTGGGACTCTTTGGTTTAAATGAGTTGCCAATAAGAGATATTTTTGTGTTGTATCTGATGATATTACAGAGGGCCTCATTACAAGTGTGCCGGTCCGGAAACAAAGGTGCCCCGTTGTTTCCAGACCGGCACACTATGGGTTTTCCTGCCGGAGCTGCTGTGCCTGACAAGGCAGACCCTGCCAGACACAGCGGCCAAGGTAGGCAAGCCGTCACGGAAGCATCTGCACAGTTATTAATGGTGCCGGTGCTTTCGTGGTCCCCTCTCCCATGGTGTCCTATCGGAGTCCATTGCGAATGGGGTTTAACAGAATTACTGGCGCTTCACTTCGCAGCCGCTGGGGTTGTAATACCCCAGTGTTACCGGGAAGTCAGGTGCCAGTAATTATTTACGGGTCCGGTGGCAACCCGCCGGTATCACCGGCAGGGTTACCGCCGGACCCGTAATGAGGCCTAACGTGTTTCCAATTAAATGGTTTTATCAGTTCAATTGCCTACCTCCCTTGGTGTATGTTGGCAATCATTCTTTTTTTCGATTTTCAATTTCTATACAGTAATCCTTGCCTTATGAAGAAAAAGGGACTTCCGTTCTCTACTCCCTCCCCTTCGGGAATTGCTTGTAAGAAAGCCTCAGCGAGGGCTGGATCATTTCGCTGGGTGAAGGCTAGGTCGGGAAAGATGGTAAGTTCTTCCCTTTTCTCTTCAGTGGTAGATGGCTCATCAGCTTCCCCAAAGCCTAAGGTACCTCTCTCAGTATCCTCCTGTTCACACTCTCTAAAACGAGGTAATAGAGCCCTCTCAAGAATTCTGTGTGCAATTTTGTCCCCCCGATGTACTTCAAATGCAATTTTACCATGGTTGTGTAAGAGAACCTTTATGTCTCCCCAGAAGTCGGGATCTATGACGCCTGCTAGAACGTTGAGAACGAACTTCCAGACCAGGCGGGATTTTGGGGCCAATCTTATATTCGGCCCAGGAGAGGGTATCAAAACTAAGTCTGTAGGAATCCTTCTTCTTTTCCCTGGAGGAATAGTAGCTTCTCTGCTGCTACAGATATCAAAGCCTGTAGATTATTTTGTGGAAATAGAGGGGTCTGAGGCTCTATGACTAAGCTTCTGGAATTTTAGCGTTCCCCAATTTGTTTCAATTGTGTCACATCCCCCTTGTGACACCACTTGTAAGGAAGGCATGGTATCAACAGTAAGACAGACACATCTGACCACAGTTCAAGGGTTTGAAAAACGCCTATCTAATCCGAAATCTACAGATGGGAGCAAGCTATGACCATCAAATAAAAATAACTTAGTCCTAGCAGTGTCTTGTCAAAATAAAAGGGCCTATGCTAATGAACCTGTTGCCAATACTGTGGGAAATAATGTTACCAAAAAGAAAGAAGTGTTCACAAAATGATATGTCAGGATGTTCAAGCCGTTGGCCTCCCTTCCCCATGTTTTCAGTACAGGATAAGGCGGTACACTCAAGCTTAGCACAGTGTCTTGCGTCTCTAGCACAAGGATACAGTTCAATCATTAGCATCAGGGTCTTCCGTGCCCAGGTCTCTTTGCCTTTCAAAGTCTCTTCATTCAGAGGGCCTGATGCGATAAACAAACCATAAGTTCTTTCCTCTTTCAGATTTTCACAGTACCTTAGGTGATTCACTATTCACCTCGGATCCCCCTTAGCCGGTCTCAGATCCTTTCAACGCAATGTTCGTAAATTATTTATAAATCCAATTTCTCGTAGGATATTCTTTTTTGGGTGATTCACGGTTCACCCTGGATCCCCCTCAGCCGGGCTCAGATCTCGGATCCCGCTCGGTTGGGATCAGATCTCGGATTCCCCTGAGTCGGGCTCTGATCTCGTTTTAACACAGTGTTTAATTAGTCTCCCTCTGCCGGGCTCGGACTAATTCCAATTTCCATAATAACTTTACGCAACTTTAAGCTGATCTCCCTCAACCGGGCGCGAATCAACTTCATATGCGTTTTCATCAACTATCGAAGACTTTTGAATGTACACAGGATTTTCCCAATTCTTTAGCGCTCTTCACATCTGCCACCTTTCAACTGGATACCTAACAGAGACTTTCGAATGAGCACCCATGTGGTGCCGGACCACTCTGTCTACAGTATTGTATCTTGGCTTCAAAGTTCAATCACTCCTCTGATGTTTAATTGTGTTTGCGGCACTTGCCACATGTGCTTTATACAATGTTCTCTTTTAGTTTTCACTATCCAATGTTGCTGCTTGCAACCTTGGCTTCAACACAGAACGGTCTGGTATCAGTCTCCCCAACTCACTGGATGTGCTGTCTTCAATGGCGCTACTTTGTTTTAGGAGCCAAGGACAGTACAGGATTCTTCTGCCTTGAATCCTGGTTTTACGTTTCCTATTCTCAAAGGTTCCTGAAAGTAACAGCCTTTCGTTGAAAAGGTCAAGGGCTCTTCCTACTTACAATCCTCTTCGGTTTTGCCGTCTTCGCCTGGTATAAAACTGCCATCTTGAAACTGCTGTTTCCTTGTGTGCTTTGCCTTGCTCAGAGTGTGCTTTTGTGCTCCGCATTTTATCCATGTGGTGAAGTGTAATGGAAGTCAGGTGTGTGTGTCATGGTCAGCAGTAATTGCCTGATCGTGCCTGACCATTGTATTTGGACATGTCATGTATACGGCTCGGGTGTTAGTCCGTTTTCTCTTGTAGTGAGCTGTCCGTGAGGAAATATTCGTGTTGGGGAAGGGGGGATTGTGTTCCTAAGTATCCTACTTGGTAGTATGGGGTAAAGTTGTTACAGGTGAGGGGATACTGCGTCTCGCCATCCGATGTCCCACTTCTCGAAGACCCCTCACCCAGGTGATCCTCCTGCACTGGTCCGCCCCCAGGAACTGGATCCAAAAGCGATGGCTGTGTCCTGGCTGATGACAGATCCCCGTGGACTAGCGGGTGAAACACCTTCAGGTTTCTCACAGAGCAGGGCCTTTCCTTCACCCCAAAGGGAGTGTACTAGACACCCTCCACCCCCACTAGGGGCTGTGGTACAGAAATAGGTAGAGAAAAGCATATACCTGTTATTGTGCATCAAAGAGAAAGTAGACAATAAGCACCTAATCTAGACACCCTTTACAGGACTGATTTACTAATGTAATTCAATTTACGGTGCGACTACCGTTAAACCACATTAAAGGACCTACCAACCCATTTCTTATTGAAACATGCACCATATACTGTTAGACAATATATAGGGCCTCATTACAACTCAGGCGTTAAGGGTTAACGCCACCCTTAACCCTTAACGCTTGATTCTGATTTTAACGCCTGCTTTTAGCAGGCATTAAAATCCATGGCGCTAACCTGCCATGGTGCTAATTACGCCGCCGTAATTTACGGCGACGTAATTAGCGCCTTCCCCACTCCCATTATGCCCTATGGGGCAAAAATGGGAATGGGGAAGGGAAAATGGGAAATGGGGATTTACCGCCCCACTCACCTTGGAATGGGGCGGTAAATCCGCCATCCACCATGGTGTAAACAGAGTTTACACCATGGTGGTAAAGTTGGTGCACTTAGCACCAAGGTTGTAATGAGGCCCATAGAAATGTATATAGATTTCCCACACTTTATTCACATGCACGATTGTTCATGAATTGATTCTAAATAAACATTAAATGTAGCTCTCCTGCAAAGTGCATTTTTTTAAATTAAGAACAAGTAATAGAAAACCATTGCCACTACTATTGTGACTACACATAACACACTCAATATGAGAAAGGTTATCAATCCAAACACTTCTATCATGTTTCAGATTATATCCTACTTCAAAGGAATCAACTAACCAAAAAAACAAAATAGCTTTTCAAATGGCAAACTTTTGGTCATCAATTTTCACTAAAAAGCCTCATAAATTGAACTGCCTTTTCAATACCTTCCCGTCCATCTCAATATCATTTTAAAAGAGGGTAATACTATCTCTCATACTCAAAACAGTCTTCTGTGATAGCACAGACCTGAGAGTTGAAGGCTGCAGCTGCAAGCTGGAGGAACGCGTGAGTTGTACAATCCAAAAATCACAAAAGAAATCCACAAAAATCAAATCCAATGCCTAAACCTCCTACAAAAATCTATCATGGTCTCTAATTGGAATTGGCCATGATGTTAACATAAGCCACCTATGAGCAGGATAGCCCAATGGGTTTTAGCTGCCGTAGCTAAGTGCTTGGTGCTTCCTGTAAGGAGCTCATGATGGCAACAGTAAAGACAGACACAAATGATCACAGTTCAAGGGTATTTATTGAACAATTAATGCAGGGTGGAAAAACACCTAAGCTAAACCTAAATCTAAGATGGGAGCAAGCGTTGATCATCAAATGAAAAAGAAGGCAGTCCTAGTGGCGTTGTGTCAAAATAAAAGGGCCTATACTGAGGAAAACCTAGTGCCAATTCCTTACAACTAATTATAGAAAGAATGTGGGATTGGGTTTCAATAAAGAAAAGGAGTGTTCCAAATAATAAGTCAGGATGTGATCTCCCTTCCCCATGTTTTCAGCATGGGACAAGGTGAGACCTTGCAGCACAGCACACGCTCGATCTTTCTCAGCACGAGCCGACAGTTCAGTTCCAGCTAGCACAGTACATGCTCAAGCTTTCTCAGTGCGAGCCAACAGTTCCATTCCAGCTATCAGGTTCTTCTATGTTAAAGTCCCTTTGCATTACAAATTCTCTTGCCTTCGAGGCCTGATGTGTCCAACAAACAAACACAAACAAAAAGTTATTTTCCACCGTGCACATTGGGTGATGACTTTTCACCCCTGGATCTCCCTCGACCGGGTTCGGACCCACTTGACAATTCACTTCCCCTGGTCTTCCAGAGGCTTTTTTTCTGATTGTCGGCTTCTCTCTTCCGGGTTCACTTCCGCCAACATTTACCACATGCTTTTCATGCGTGCATTTCACCAAGCAGGATTCATTTCCCTTAGCTTCGCAGTCATCTGTCGGTCAAAGACTTTCAACGGTACAGAGGATTTCACAAGACCCCTGTATGACCATTTTGACCTCTTTTTGTCTCTTCCCAAGGGCTTCTGGTTGCGGTAGTTTCTACCATCGGGTAATTGCCCAGAGTTTCCTGCTTGAGCACCCACGTGGTGCTGGCCTCCTCTGTTTCTGGTTTTCCTCCTCTTTCCTCAATCATATTTTTAATTCTTTTAAAGTTCATATTAGCCGTTGGCTACTTTTCATTCAACACAGTTCGGTTTCTTAACGATTCTCACCTCGACTCACCAACTATGATTATCCACTTGCCTTTCGTTATCCTTGGAGTCAAGGTCGGTACCACTGAGACCAGCGTCCTTCCCCGGCTTGGTTATCAGTGGAGGAGGGTCTAGCGTACTGTAGACATCTGCTGCAACAAATGCTGGCTATTGTTTGCGGTCCTATGATTCCTTCTGTGGAGGATTCACGGGTCTTGGTCCGAAAGGGCAAGGTCGCTTCTCTCCTTGTCACCCTCTCGGTCTGCGCCGTCTTTCTCCTCCTCTTGAACTGCCTTGCTGAGTTAGCTCTCACGTCGTGCCGTCTGCCTTGCTTCTCCTGTGCTTTTGTGCTCCACCTTTTATCCCTGTGGGGAAGGGAAAGGGCCATGACCACAAAAGTGATGGGTGGAAGGTTTTGAATGATTCTGTACCACTGGCATTGCTCTGGGCAACCTTCCACACCACCGTTTTTTAGCCCGTTTGCGCCATTGCAAAATGGGTCCAGCCATATGCAAATCAGTCAGGTACTGCCACCAATGGTAGCAGCCTAGCCCGAACTGCTAGGCAAGGTCCCCTCTGCACGGAAACACAAGTAACCCCAGACATGTTTCGGCCTTGTTGGACCTCCTCAGTGAGGTGCAGCTTGGTTCCCTATGGCGCACCTAGCAAGGGACCCACGTCTGGGCATACCCTCTCTCACATAGTGAGACAAACTGTCACCACAAAAGTGATGGGTGGAAGGTTTTGAATTAATCTGTACCACTGGCATTGCTCTGGGCTTGTGGTCTCGAGCAGAAGGGATGTGACCTAGCAGTTCGGGTATGGACTGGCCCTTTTGGGGTAGGACCAAGCCTGATTTGCATATGGTTTTTCCCCTTCTGTAATGGCTTGGCAGGCTGAAAAAGGGCGGTCTGGAGGGGTGCCCAGAGCTTTGCCCGTGGTTAGGATTAATTCAAAACCTTCCAGCCCTCACCTTTCTGTTTTGCTGAAGGGAAAGGATCGCCAGGTGTGTGTGTGTGATTCTAGTCAATTGTTTGACTTTGCCTGACCCTTGTATTGGGACATGTCAGGTAAACAGCTCTGGTGTTAGTCCATTGTCTTTCTTGTTGTGCGAAAGCGTTTGTGTGGGAAAAGGGGGGGCAGTGGTTTGGAATATCCTACGTGGTAGGATGGGGAAAAGGTGTTGAAAGAAGGGGGATAGCGCATCTCACCCTGTCAGTGTCCAACTCCCACTCCCCAAGGACCCCCCATCCAGGTGATCCTCCCTCACTGGTCCACCCCGAGGAATTGGATCCAATAGCGATGACCGTATCCTGGCCACCTGGATGACAGATCCCCGGGGACTAGCTAGGGAGACACTGTCAGGTTTCTCACATTCCTTATACAGCTCAATAAAAAGGATAGTCCTTTCAAAAAGTCAAAAGGAGAAGCTTTTTGAGCCTCCATTTTAAAAAATTCAATTGGATGTTGCAAAAATGTGCACAAGTGCCGGGCAGAAAAGGTGGAGCAATCAGCCCCACCTTCCTCCATAAGCCAGAATGGAGAAGGTTTCCCATCTTGTTTAAGGCCCTGAGCTCTGCCTCCAATTCAACATTATCTCCCGGTGATCTCGGAAAACAGCTCTGCTCACCCCTCCAAAATCCTCCCTTTATATTGCTTCTGGGTATGTTTATGATACGCCCTAGTTGTATCAAAATGAAGACTTCTGTTTTATTTATACATCGGCTTCGAGAATGTTTATGAATACTCTCCGGGCATATGGAAACAAACGCTTCAGATTTGTTTATACATATGCTTCGGGCATATTACAACATAATATTTTAGTGCATTCAGCCTTTTCCGGAAGCCACGTCCAGCTATGTCCCATAATCCATTGTAGGTCATCAGAACATTGTTTACAATTTACTGGAACATTGGGTACCAGTTATATAAACAAAGCAACCACTAGATCGCAGCCCAGAACTTGACAGTATTCTCTCTTTGTAACAAAATAACTGATAACCTAGCTCGAAGCCCAGACTTCTCGCAAGACAATCAACCATTCTGTAATTATTCACTTGTTGAATATAATTCAAATGCAAAACTGCCTCATTTTACTGAAATGCTTGTAAATATATACCTGCCTATTTAAGTCTCATGTGTGTTCTAACAATACTAATATATAACAGGACCTCACAGTGAATAATGCTCAGATCTCCTGAATGTATTTTCCCCTGTTCAGCTACAATACATGGCAGCTGGGTAATCACACTGCCCACCCACCTTTGCAATGCGAGGTCATCACACTGTTCAGCAGGCATGGCTTTCATAGTGCCCACATTTGCAAGGTCCTTGAATTAGCCAACAGTGCAAGGTCCACATAGTGCCCACTGGTGTGAGTGAGTGCTTCGCATTGACCACCAGTGACAGCCTCCTACACCGCCACTATACAAGCATCTCATAATGCCCATCAATTTCAATTTTTCCCACTACTCTCTTTCGGTTGCTCATACTGACAAACGAGCAGTTGATCCCAATTTTAAAAAATATCTTTTAGTACAGCTACCTATCCGTGCTGTAGATGAAAGTGTAGCTCACTTGGTGACTACACCTCCTTCCAAAACTCCTCTTCTGACTGGGACTGGCACTCATTTACCTGGAGGCTCAGGACAACAGCACCTGGTACAAAGCTTCTCTCTACACACCTCCCTTTTCCTCTGGAGACAAGTTTTTTACACAATTATGTAGTCCATGGGAAAAACAGTTTTCATGGGAGTATGGGTTTTGTATCAAAGGGATGATCTGGACATAACTAGTAAAATCTGCAACTAGAAGTAGAGGAGTTGGGTGCTGCAAATGCATAGTGTAAAATGGAAAGAGGAGCCCCTGATAATGAGGGGGCAAGACGATTGGGTGTTTCAGTAGAAATAGGGTACAGGAAAGGTTCAACAATACAGGTCCAGAAACACTTCATTTTGCATCTAATTGGCTGCAATGTGCTGTATGTCTTAAGCATTTTTAAATCTACATTGCTAATTTTCATTCACCATCTTATACTTAATCTGCAGACAAGCTTTATCGAAGTGAAATGAAAAAGAGCCGTTCAGGGGAATCGCCAACAATCGAAATTATTGCAATTACAAATGATAATCAGGGTAAGTATTTTGATCATTTGTATTGTGTTTTCATATTATATATGCAGTAGGGATGAAAGGGTTGAAATATTGGGTACAGATGTTACTCATATGTCCCAACCCCTTTCCTCCATACTGAATCGACATCCCTACATAATGTCGGGACCGGAACCATTTTGTCCTTCAAAAATACGCTTTTCCCCTTAAATTTCGAGCTCCTGGAGGTGCGACCGCGGGTGTAACCATGCCTATCCAGCCCTACCCACTGGCACCTCACTCCAGTCATATATTCTGCATTCCTGGATCAGCCCTACCTCCCGTGAGCATGCACATCTTTTGCTGCGTATCAACTTTTTCCCTCTGTAACCTTTTCTACTCATCATGCCTCCAGTGCTTTTCTCCCCGGCGTGGGAATAAAGGTGGAGTAAGGCCCAAAGAAAATGTATTGTTTCTATTTGGGTTATTATTATGTAGCCACATTCTGCTGGCTTTAGCACAAAAGAATTAAAAACAAGTGAACAACATACATGAGTGTCATGAAAGTGCAATTGCGAAAAAAAAAGTGCATCCCCCAGGCTGGGGAAAGAAGTATATAGGGTACATAAAACACCTTCATCTCCTGCTCAATGAGGATAAAGGAGAAATTTCCAAATTGATTCACAATCTATCGCAATAGGTAGATATCATTCAATAGAACATCAGTTTGAAATGCTAAATATTCATAAAACATTATTCGTCATAATGCTAGATTCCGCAGTCAACTGCAGAAAGAAAGAGTCTCTTTCTGCAATTGTTTTACATATAATCATGGCCAGGGAATGAGGGTTTATGGGCACATCTACCCTTGAGTTTGTGAGTCGCAACAATGTTTAGCAGGTGTTAGGGATCCTTCCTAGCTTCAGGCCCCCATTCACTCAGTCTGGGGTGTTTGGGGGTGGACCACCGGTGGGATTCCTGGCTTGTTGTGACATGTTTACCCCATGGTCCTTGAAGAACTGTTTGTTGAGGTAAAGAGAGATATTTGCCTGCTCTCTGCTGGGTCGTCTTAACACCTTCGCTCACCATACGTCTAAGTCCAAACAGGTAAGTCATCCATTTTGTTCTTCACCTCAGCGGGGTGACTCTTTTTTTAGGGAGACGCCCTGCTGAGAGGGGTCCATGAGATCCTCACACTGGTGCTCAGCTTGAGGCCTCTAAGGCTGCCGGTGCTTTCACTGAGGGGTCATCGGACTGTACCAGGTCAGGCATCGAAGGGCGTGCTGGTCCTACTACCAGACTTCGGTTTGAGGGTCTTCACAGCTCTAGTACCAGGTGCACGCCTGATGGGGTGCCTAAACACAAACAGACTAACAGGCGGGAGCCTGAATGCAACAAGATTCCCAGAGGTACTCTGATGTCTGTCACAGTACCGAGATGAACCAAGAGGGCTCTCAGGGACCTAAACATCAGGGCTCTGCACAGGGCAGACAGCTTCCTTATATTCCTCACAAAATCCCCACAGATATGGCGTCCAGACAGTCAGGCACTCTGGTGCTTCTTTTTGACGAGGAGACTCATTCGTCAGTAGGCTCTTCGCCTTCAGATTGGGCTACCTAGTCAATTAGGCAACACAGGTTGCCTAGTCTAATTATAGAGACTCCTTTCCAGAAGGTACACAGCAACAATCACAGGTACCTTGGTGCATTTCCTACCCAATAGTGGCTGGGAGAATTACGGAGGAAGGTGGCTACAAGCCACGACGACCCTTAGGAAGGCCTTCTGCTACATGGACACCAATGGTGACGGCTCAGTTATCCGCACCACAGGTGAGGAAAGGTTTTTTGACCGGGTTCATGCAGTTTATGAGATTGCAGCAGATGCCAGGTATCGTGAAAAACCTAATTAAAGAGGTGGTGCCACAAATGCAGCCTCAAGTTCTTCCCCAGATATCACAGCCAATGCCTCCACTACCTCTGCCACCACCTCTCCACCACTGCCTCCTCCTCCAGCATCTCCTCCTCTTCCATTGCAGCCAATTTTCCAGCCAGTTCCAGCTGCTTCAATCCTACCGCAGTCCTCCGCAGGAGACCATGCCTCAGATTCTGGCTCCAATAAGAGATACCCAGGAGAAGATTTTTGCCCCTTCTACCAACACTACCACAGCAGAAAAAATGTCCTCAGCACCAAGAAACTGAGGATGAGGAGGGTGATACGCCGTCTTTGTGTTCAGGCAAGGCGTTTCACGATCACATAGCCGGTTTGGTAGAATTCCTGGGATTACTGGCACCTAATAAGGAGCAGCCAGAAGTGGGTATTTTAGCAGAGATATTATCATTGAGAACATCAAATGGCTCTAGCATTACGCTTCAAAAAGAGATACTCGTGGTTGTAAAAAAGTTGTCTCAAACCACACTCTTCCCCATCTCTAAATGAGCGCCTGACCCGGAGGTGTAGACAGTTGGAAGGTGAAGCTATGCTATTATCTTCTTATTCTTAGCCTTATTCTTCCATTCTAACACAATTCCTCTTCCCTCTCCCCTCCCCCTCCCTCTATTAATTTTCCCCTTTCTAATCTTCCGATTTCCTCTCATGCCCGTAATCTAGGAATCTACTTTGTCTCATCCCTGTCCTTTACTCGCCATATTTCCCTTACGTCTCGCTCTTGTCGCTACCACCTCTTCAATATCCGTGCAGTCTGTTCTTCTCTCACCTTCCATGCTACCAAGCTCTTAATCGCCTCCCTTATCTTTTCTCGCCTTTTCTACTGTTCTCTCTTTTTCGGTCTCCCTGCCTCCCATCTTGCCCCCCTTAAATCCCTCTACCACTCTGCCGTCCGTACCCTCTGCCTTCTCTCTCCCATGATTCCATCTCCAACTCACTTTCCAACCTTGGCTGGCTTCCTTTCCATTCCCAACTTAAATTTCACTTCCTTTGTCTTGTCTTTAAATCTCTTCATGGCCTTGCCCTTCCTTATCTCTCCTCTCTTCCCTCATTCTGTACCCCCTCTCGCTCCCTTCGTTCTGCAGATCTCTTCTTACTTCCCACCCCCACCACCTCGCGCCTCCTCTCGTTTCCGCTCCTTTCAGCTCCTTGCCCCACTACATTGAAACTCCCTTCCTTTCACTATCCGCTCCACTTCGACCTATTCCTCCTTCTTTTCCTCCTTGAAAGCACTCCTTCTCCACTCCCCTCCCTGACACCTTTTTTCTCTCCTTCCAATACCCTCTTCCTCGTCCCTCTATCTTCCCTGTCTCCCCATGATCTCCATCCTCCCTCCTAACTCCCACCACTCCCTACGCTTTCTCCCTTTTTCTGTCCCCTCCCCTCCATTCTTCTTCCTCCTCAAATGCAAATTATTCGACATGCTGTTTTTCTGGTGTGTCTCATATATACTGTTATTGCTTCTATGTTATATGTTTAATGTTCCTGTGTTTTTAAACTGTAAAGTGCTTTGGATTAAAGCGCTATATAAACAATAAAATACAAAGACAAATATTCCCATCCACAGCCACATTGCTCTGTGGTAGCTGCGGCCTCTTTATACTCTAAGACTTCCTCAGGGTCGGCTTCCTTTGCAGCGCCATTAACCTATTGTCTTTCTAGAGAAGACATGCTGTTGTAATGCTTTGACAAAAAGGTGTATTGAAACAATGAGTTGCACCTCAGGCAGGCCACGCCGATGCTATACTGGCTGCTGCCAATCAGAAACTATGAAGGGATATAGGTGATTTTCTTCCGAGTCTATCCATCGAGCATCACGCAGCTTTAAGAGCCAGATTAGCAGATGCAAAGATAATTGTACAAGACATGCTGGAAGATAGGCGAGGCATGTGTGAGTCCACTGACGTGAGACGATCGGCTTGGATGCATGCCACCAAGTTTACGTCATTTGTCCAATACAGGAACTTAGATCTTCCTTTTGAAGGTACAAACCTCTTTCAATCCTCCAAGGAAGAGGATGAAGAAGTACCCAGTCTGCTAAATCTCTGGTAAAACTGTTTAAGCCAGCTTCAAGGCTGTTCTCAAATGTACAATTCACATCAGATCAGAGAGCACTATCATTTGGTGGATTCAGAGGTTTCCAGGACAGGAGAGCCAGGCAACATGAGCGCTCGCCCAGTACACATTGCAGGAAGCAGCAGCGCATGACAACAAAGGTTTTTTTTCTCACACTGCTCCTCATCACAAATTCCAAAAAACGAATGAGGCTGGGGTTCAGATCCACGCCACTCCAGTACGGGCCATATTATTCCCCTCTTCCTTCCCTCCCTTTCTACAAATATTTTCTTCAATTCTCCTCAGGGAGATAGAAAAGCTAATTCAAGATCAATCTGTGGAGGCAGTTCCCCAAGTAGACGGGGGTCCAGATTTCTACTCAAGAATCTTCTCAGGTCACAAGAAAAAACAAGTAGGCCTGAGAGTAGCCCTGGACTCGTCATTTCTCAACCTTTCCCTTTCTCTACAAAAGGTAAGATAGTGACACCAGCGCACATTACCAAAGTACCCAGTGTGGACCTACATGTCCCCACTTGGCAGCATCACCGACAGAGGTTATGATTCATGGTTATTGGCTGACCCTTTCAGTACAAGGTCCTTCCAACTGGCCTGAACTCATCTCCTAGGGCTTTTACAAAAATAATTAATGTATTGCAGCATCCCTCAGGAAAGAGAGGCACCACGTATATTCTTACCGGGAGGACTAATTATTCAGGGCCAGATCGCCTGAGGGTAGGATAGTCTCTAGTCAGAGGCTAATGCAGCTTTTATTCGACCTAGGATTCTCAATAAACCTGAGTTAGTGCCTACACAGAACTTAGTGTTCCTGTGGATAAGATGGGAGACATTTTTGGAGAGCATGTTCCTAACACAGAAGAGATTCAGGGACATTGTTGGAGCAGTCAACCACTTTCTCTCAAGACTTTTCACCTTAGCATGGTGGTATCAGTATTTGCTAGCATCTTGCGTTCTCACAGTACCTCTTGCCAGACACAAGATGAGAGTGATCCAGATATAGTTATCGAGCTCATGGGACCGGGAATCAAGGAATCAATCAGACAGGATACCTATCGCTATGTCCCTGGGGCAAGACCTTGTGTGGTGGAAAGAAGAGTTCAGCGCAATGAGGGGCGCCCCCTTTCCGCAAGCCCTCCATTTGGTGGTGATTACAACCGACATCTCCCTGGATGAGTGGGGCTCCACCCTGGAATCTCCTTCAGTGCACAGGAGATGGTCCCATCCAGAGAGGTATCACAATATAAACTACCTGAAGCTGCAGCACTGAGATCATTCCAGCTCATGGTACAAAACAGGGTAGTTTTAATCAAAAACGACTGTGAGGTATGAGGTCTCCGCACCATGCAAGCTCACAGTAGAGAGATGGGACTGGGCATTAAATCATGGGATTATTCTCAGAGCTGTTCACCTGCCAGGGGACGACAATTCGGAAGCAGACAGGCTCTGCAGGTTGGGAACTACCTTGTATGGTTGGTAATTGCACCAAGAATCCCTGTGCATAGTATTAAAGACTTGGGGCCAACCGAGGGTGGATCTATTTGCAACGGAAGAGAACACCAAATGTACTCTCTTTGATTTATGGGGAGGTCAGGTCAGGAATTCTCTGGGGA
This sequence comes from Ambystoma mexicanum, assembly GCF_040938575.1. Classification (NCBI taxonomy): domain Eukaryota; kingdom Metazoa; phylum Chordata; class Amphibia; order Caudata; family Ambystomatidae; genus Ambystoma; species Ambystoma mexicanum. The sequence goes on from NC_090939.1 coordinate 688,896,565, forward strand.
ATACATTCAGATCCATTAGACAATCTATGATGCTATGCCTTTCCTCCAACCCCTCTCTTGCTAAAGGTCATTTGCAAATTCTGGGAGTCACCTGCCTGCAGGATGACCCAAATAGCCACTCACTGGCCATCCAGTTATTCTCAGATCTAGCACACCTGTCACAACAATTGCCAACTCATTTACAGACACAGCCACAACACCTTCTAACACAACAAAGAGGATGAGGGATTCACCCACCCACGGACAAACTAGCCCTCACAGCTTGGTTCCTGAGGAATTTACCCTGAGGCACCTTGGATTCTTACATCAGAATTTTCAGGTAATTCAAAGAGCATGGAAGGAGTCAACCAGAGCAGAGCTTAAGAGTAAAGGGTATTGGTTCTGCTTTTGGGCTTGGGATAAAAGTGTTAACCCGCTTGCGTGCTGTCTGGTGATGTGCTGTTCTTCTTGGCCCATATCGCTCAGTGTGGTGTGCAGGTGGACACTTGCTGTACGTATTTGTCGACTAACCCAGTGGTTAAAAGCATCTAAAGGTTCTAGCACCAATGTATCCTTCAATCATTTCAAGGTATCCGGTGTGGGATCTTAATGTAGTTCTTTCTGCACTGGCATATAAATCTTTTGAGCCAATGGGTTCTACAGACATTGAACTGGTCATGTGTAAAACAGCACTGTTAGTGGCTTTGACCTCTGCACGCAGAGTTAGTGAAATTCAAGTGTTAGTGATGGAAGAGCCCTATCCGGTCTTTCACAAAGAAAAGGTGGTCCTAAGACTCTCCCAGGATTTTTGCCAAATTAAAAAAAGAGGTTTCAGTATTCCACCCATACCAGGAAATAGTGCATCCCACTTTCTTTCCAGACCCCGCTTCTGAGGCAGACAGGATTTTGCATTGCCTAGATGTGCGTCGAGCGTTCATATTTGGAAAGAGCCAAGAACTTCAGAAAATCAGATTCTCTCTTTATAACTTTCTGTGGTTCCTCACCAGGTACACAGCCTTCCAATGCCTCAATAGCAAGGTGGCTGTTAGCCGCCATTTCTGAATCTTACAAACTTCAGTGCAAACCTCCTCCGACAGGTAATCATGCATGCTGTCAGGGCCAAGGCCACAGTGGTAGCCTTCCAGAGACGAGCGCCGAGGGACGTCATAAGCAAGGCGGCGACCTGGGTGTCACCCTCGTCCTTCTGTAAACTGTACTGCTTCGACATTAGTGCTAGGTGAGATGCGACTTTTGGGCAGACAGTTCTAAAAACCTGTTCACGAATAATTCATAAAAAGTTGTCCTCCCTTGGCAATCGCTCATGAAGTATGGCAGAAAGGGGACAGCATGTAGGAACTATGGAAAGTTACTCACTGTTGCGACTAGAGTACTCCTAGTCCATAATCCCCTTTCCTCCATATGTCCCACCATCCCTCCCACATATTCAAAAGCTGCCAGGCTGGAATGTGTCTTGCGTCCGGTGCTGTAAATGCGACTAAGGTGTGGTGCTGGTGGGCGAGGCTGCCTGGGTCAATTTTACGCCTGTGGCCTCGTGCTCTACTTTAAAGCACATTTTTGTGTGGCAAAATGGTTCCGGTCCTGTCACTATGCAGGGATGCCCAGTTCAGTATGGAGGAGAGGGGACGATGGACTAGGAGTACTTCAGTCACTACGGTGAGTAACAATTTTTTTAATCGTGCTCAATACACCTTTTATATAGAGTATGATGAAAATGTATTTGTTTGCAAATAACAAAAGAAATTGCAACAATAATAATTTCACAGAAGTCATAAATACCTGCTGTTAAATTATTGTGCCTGTAATCTTTGGGGGTTTTTAAAATTAGTTTTAGCTTTAGTCCTTGTGCTCTGCTAGTGAATACAGATGGTGTCTGCTAGAGAGGACTGTAAAACACAATTGCAAGCCCAGGCAGTGGTGACATACCCTCAACGGAGCAGGAGGAAGGACTCTTTGCCTCTGAAAGGACTGGGGGGGTCTTCAGTCTCCCATAGGTCCTGTATTACACTAGTGGATTCTGGAAAACATGGCAGTAACTGCAGCTGAACTACAGACTCTGCTTGCCTGCACACCATATGTGTCTCAGATTCAGGAAGGAGGCTGATTAGGGATTCATGGTTGCACTGGTCTTGTATAGGGGTCCACCCCCGTAAGGGGAATTACAGAGAGTGGCACTGCAGTTTGTAATGGCTGAAGGCATGCATAGCTTTATGGAGGGGTTGGAGTGACCTGCCGGGGATCTGGAAGTGTAGTCTCACACTGACGAATACCGACCTTTGGGGGGATGCTAAAACATCAGCCCTCAACAATACACATTGTTTTACAGTCATTGTGTGCTCCTCTTCACGCCTTGAGTCCCTTCATGGGAGCATAACTTTCCAAGCTCTAATAACTGCTTACAGAAGTTGGTTGTCCACTCTGCTGCGTGAAAGTTGGCGGAATTGGAGATGACCATAAAGGAAAGGTTTTCTTCTTCTTAGATGTGAAAACAATGAAGGATAAATCTACCAGAACTTTGAGCTCTAGCTACAATTCTAAGTATAATCACATAGTGCAAACTATGATGTTAATCATCTCTTACTGATGATAACACGCATTATAATTGATATGATTTGATAAGTCATTTATAACACGCCTGTACACAAGTTTTTCTAGGCGCGACAAGACAAGGTAGAGAAGACAGAGGGAGGACAGAACAAACAATCTTATTAGGCCTTGTGCCATTCAGATTGTGCAGGGGGGAGAGGGAGAGAAGTGCCAGGGGGAGGGAAGGGGGAAGTCAGGGCAACATTGCTCTGAGTAAGAGCAGATGGTTCTGGGTAAGTGCAAGGAGGTAGGGGACTGTAGGGTTTCAGATACAGTCCGTAGGTGCACGGTTGGCCCGGAGGCAGTACAAGGGCTACTGGTCATGGGGGAGCCTGGTGCCCATTGAGGTACAGAGGATGGCCAGGCAACCAGCCAGCGCAGCAGACAGGTAGAGAAAGACAGAAAGCAGAAGCAGAAAGGAAGGCCTTGAGCTGCTTCCGGAACCTTAGGTGGTCCTGCTCAAGTTTGAGAGGGGCAGGGAGGCCGTTCCAGAGGGAAGCACCTGCAGAGGAGAGAGATCTACCCTCATTCTCTGCCTGGATAAGCGTCTGACCCTCAAAGAGTTGGAGGTGGCTGAGCAAAGAGCTCGAGAAGGAAGGTGTTTAGGAAGAGAGAGTTGGATGTAGTGCGGGCCCAGCCACAGAAAGCCTTGTGGATGATGCAGAGGGTCTTGAACTTGATCCTTGCAGACACCGAGAACCAGTGGAGAGATTTCAGGGCTGGAGAGATACGATCCCTGGGCTTGAGGCCAAGGAAAATTCTCACAGTCCTGTTCTGGATTGGTTGCAGAGGGCTGAGAGTAGAGGAAAGCAGATGACCCCAAGGTTTATTGCCTCACAGGACAGAGCAGAGAGGGGGCCCAAGGAGAGCAGTCAAAGTGAAAGAGGGAAAGCGGGAACAGGGGTCCCAATGAGTAGGATCTCAGTCTAACTGGCATTAAGGCAGGGATTGTTGGAGGTGCACCATTCCTGAATCGCAGATAGACAGACAGGGATGAGCGAGAGAGGAGAGGAGGCTGAGGGGAGTCTGAAAGAGAGCTAATTGTCATCTGCAGAGCACTGAAAGTTAGAGGAGGAAGTAGAGATGAGACATGCCAAAGGAGCCAAGTAGACGTTGAAAAGTCAGGGTGAGAGGTTGGAGCCCTGGGGAACACCACATGTGGAGAGAGAAGTGATGGAGAGAAAGGACCCACGTTGGACCTGGGAGGGTCTGTCCAGGAGAAAGGGGGTCAACCAAGTGAGGGCCGGATCCGTGATGCCCAGGTTCTTACAGAGACGATTGATCAGGGTGGCATGATTGACCGTGCCGAAAGCAGAGGAAAGATCAAGGAGGATGAGGACAGAAGGAAGGCTAGAGTCGAGATTGGAGGGCAGATCTTCACTGTTGTTCAGGAGAGCAGTTTCCATGCCTCTGACTACTCTGAAGCCAGACTGATGATCATGGAGACAACCAACAGATTCAGTGTGGTGAGTAAGCTGGGAGATGGCCAGCTTTTCCAGGAGTTTCCCTAGCAACAGAGTGATAGAGATCGGGCAGTAGCTTGCCAGACAGGAAGGATCGGCAGAAGGCTTCTTGAGAAAGGGGTGCACAAGGGAGTGAGAAGTTGGTTTTTAGTTTCTACTCTTTCGGCACGTGTGCTGGTTTAGAGGTTTCCTCTTTCATTTTTCTGCTTAGGTGCATGAAGAATCAAGGTCCACAACGATCATGGTTCTGTTTTTTTGATTTTATTCAATTGAATTCTTCAGTTGATAGAGTATCAAGTGGTGCCGCCACGTGTTTTGTCCTTACAGGTCTTTTTCAAGGCTAGCAATATGGTTTTTTGGGTACATGATAATGGGTTGTTTTGTTTAATGGGTGTTGTGCACAGTGCATGGTGAGTATGAGAGCCAAGTGTGGTGTATTTGAGCCATTATAATAATTTTGACAGGGTGTCATTAATCAACCACATGATGTGTGTGTTGGGACCATCCCAAGTGAGGTGACATGGTGTCAGATTTCACATTGTGTGTATACATTTCATGAAGTTTACAAAATTAGTTAAATCCAACATACATACAGTTATATTTATGCATATATATGAGAAAGTTGCATCATAAGTTTGGGAAAAAGGTTTTTGAAAACAAAAGGGGAGAAGAAAAGGTTTGTGCGAGACTGTTAGTATTGTCCTGGGAATGTGAGAGTTGGTCATTAAGGAGATGAAAAGGTAGGAAAGGCTCACCTGGTGAGTAAGGGGCATTGGTATGCCTTAAACTATGCTTTGTGCATGAGTGTCTGGGGCTCCCAGGTCGTCCAGGGTTGCTGGAGGTTGTGGGGCTGGGTCCGCCCTTTTCTGCAATAAGTTGAGGTGGTTGCCTGAGTAGTTAAGGATGGAGAGTGGCGGTGAGGGCCTGTGGCCAAAAATTATTAATAACTATTACATAGTACAACTGGATTGCTCGTTTGTTGGGGGTGAATATGCGTCCTAACTGCTGGTTCAGTTCTAGGTGGTCTGTCACATCCTGTTAATCATGCTGTTTACATCATGCATGGTGTCTGTCAATTAGCCCTTAGTTGCTTATTCTGTGGTTTGTGTGGCGTGAGATACATTCAGGTGAGTGAACCTTAGGCAATGCTAGGTAATGGCCCCTTGAGTGCTTTAGGGTTGAGGGGAAAGTTCCAGTGGCAAAAGAGTGATTACAGAAATCAACCAAGGGTGGAGCGAAGGTGTGGATGTGGTCCTTGATGGTTCTGGAGGATCAGGGGAGCACCAGCTTGGACGACACTTTCATAGATTGGACTTGTCTAGAAACATCCTCAAGTGTGATCGCAGAGAAAGCAGGGAAAGGAGGAGGAGAGGGAGAGGCGGCCGGAAAGGGGCCAAGAGAGATAGAGGGAGAGGAAGAGGAGAGAGAGGACAGGATGTCCTGAGTTTTAATGGTGAAGTGAGAAGCCAGAGCTGTGCAGAGGGCCTGGGAGGGAATCAGCGAGCTGGATACTGCAGTAGGATTGGCCAGCTTCTTGCAGATTTTGGAGAGTTTGGCCGTGTTGTTAGAGGCCGTAGGGACACAGACTTGGATGTGGGCTCTCTTCTTGGACAGGACAGAGAGTCTGTATTGCCTTTGGAGCAGGTGGCAGGCCAGTTTGTCAGAGGGTGCGCTGGATGCCCTCCACTTCCGATCAGCCACTCTTCACTTGCGTTTTAGGGTGGCGAGGTCGGAGTCATACCAAGAGTTGCACTTGGAGCTAGGCTTCAGGCGGATTCTCTTGACGGGCAAAGACATTCAGAATGTTACAGATAGAGAGATGCATGCAGGTAAGAGAGGGCTGTGTCAGAGTGTGAGTTAGCCGCAGGCCCAATGAGTGCCCCGCAGAGTGTGTCGGGCCACAGGGTAGGGTAGAATAGAAAGAGAGAGAGTGTCGCAGAGATTGCGGAAGAGCCCCGGGGAGGGATTAGAAACATCTAGATGGATGTTTAGGTCTCCAAGGAGGAGAAGTTGAGAGGTAGAGGTAGGGAGAGAAGAGCAGAGGTCAGCCCACACGGAGAGGAAGAGGGTGACGTGGCCAGGTGACCTGTAAATGGTGGCCACAGTGAGAGAGAGGTCAGGAGAGAAAGAGCACCTTCAGACCAGGCATTCAAAGGAAGAGTAGGCCTCCGTAGGAATGACGGAAGCAGGGACCCACTCTGGAAAGATCAGAGCTACTCCACCTCCAGGACGGTTGGTTCTGGGTTCGGAGAGGATCTTGTAGGCATCAGGGAGGAGAGTGTTAAAACTTGTGACAGAGCTGGCCGTGAACCATGTCTCGGTGAGACTGAGGACATCCAGATGCAGTTGTTCAAGGAGGTGGCAGATATCACAGGAGTGTTTCACATTTGAAAGACTTCCATGGAAGGGTACAGGCTTGAGGTAAGCCCTGCGAAGGTGGTAGAGGGGCCCGAGAGTGGGCAGAGAAGGAGGAAGGAGATGGCAGAGTAGCCAGAGAGGATACAGAGGGTGCCAGAGAAGTGGTGAAGGAAGAGGTGGTGAAGGAGCCAAAGAGGTGCAGGTAGAAGTTGCAGGAGAAAGAAGGAAGTTGATAAGACGCGGGAGATGCCTATCAAAAAGGCGGAGATTGGGCTGAGGGCCATGGACCAATACAGTGCCATTCAGATAGACATTAATGATGTTCTTGGAGGAGTGGAAGGAGGCCAAGAGGACCTCCCACTGGGTGCCACCATTAATGGGAGAGGCAGAGAAAGGAAAGAGAACAGAGACCATATAATGGGTCCATAGGTCTGGAGAAGGAACGACAAAGAGGATGTCAGCGAGAGACTGTGTGGAGGAACCACTGATGTAGTCATCAGCAATAGGGAGGCCAGGGTTGGGAATACGAGATAGAGTAGCAGTTAGAAAATATGGGGGAAATGGAAAGCACCATATAGGGTGCGAGGGGAAGTAGGAGGAAGAGGGAGCGAAAGAGAGCTCAAATGTGCAGAGAGGGGGAGTCACACTGTAGGGAACACACAGAAGGAGCGGACAGGAACACACAAAGTAGAAGGTACTCCCAGGGGTCGGGCCTAGGGAGTGGGAAGGCCTAATGAGACACAGATAACAGACCCACAGTTATCACAAAACACCAAGATTCAACGTTGCTAAAAAAGGGGGAAAAGGCCTAGTTTTTTTGCACAGCAGCAATGAAAAACACCCAGATTCAACTTTCCTAAAAAGAGGAAAAAAGGCCATCTTTTTTCACACAGCAGTAATGCAAAGAATCTGACTTTCCTGTGGAGAAATGAGGGAAGGCTAAATAATACAATTTACTGGCATGGTTTAAAGGGGAGTGCGAGGGGTCAGTTACCCATCACCCTCCCCTTTAGGTTGCAGCAGGTTGAGGGCTGCGGCTACCGGCTTCCCCGACAGACACCCTCTGGAGCTGCTACTCAGGAGCGGCCCTTAACCTTGAGGCCCTTTGCCGCAGGGGCTGCAACGGGCAGTGGGGCTACCCAGGGAGCAACAGTTAAGACGGCCATAGTGCCCAATCAGGGTCTGGGGCAGGCAGAGGGAAGGAGCAGAAGGAGGACACAAGATGACTGGGAGGGGGAGACACAAACACAATCAGGCAGCGAGGCAGCAATAAAATGTATCCCCAAAAGTCAAGTTCGAGTGGCAGATTGAGCCGCTGCAGGGCTCACCTTCTTCACCGTGTGCTCAGGCCAGGGTGTGACAAGCTGTGCCAAGCCCACAGCGTAGCTGCTCCAAAAAAAAAAAGCAAGCGGGCCAGTGCCCAATATGGGTCGGGGGCGGGCAGAGGGAGGGAGCAGAAAGAGGACACAAGAGGGTTGGGAGGGGGAGACACAGACACAATCAGGCCACGAGGCAGCAATACAGTTTAGCCCCGAAAAGTAAAGTTCAAGCGGCAGATTGAGCTGCTGCAGGGCTCACCTTCTTCTCTGTGTGCTCAGGCCAGCCAATTACTCACTGGTCCTCAATTTATCAATTTCCGCAGGATGGCCGCCTACATGGATCCATTGGAATTCAAACATGTGACCTTTAGGTTACACACGTACCTTTGCAGAGGATGCATCAGTCTTCTGAGCTGTCAACAGGCGTTGCTTTATTAACAGTTTAATTTACATTTTTGGTGGACATTCGTATATGGCTGCAGGCTTTTTTGTGATTCTTAGAATTACTATAAGTTCATCGGTGTGTTGACTGCAGCTCTACCTTGAGCACTATGCAATGGCTTAACTTGACTGGGTGAATGTTTACGTTAACATGTTGAGAATACCTGGCTTTAGCCCCCCACCGACTCCCATGTGGAAATGTGCATATTGAAGTTCTGTTTAATATAATTAGCTCTGGTGATTATTAGGCAACATTTTCTGTTTGGTCCAATACACAGTGGTACAAAAGGTATCAACTGCTTGTAGAATTGATGTATTGATGAGTCTTCTCGCAATAAATGTATTTTGGACCAACAAAAAGTATTTCGGGTTTTGCTGTGCATGTACCTCATGCGAATTACTCCACAACTGCAACTGACAATCCTCTTCTCCTTGTTTCCCCAACTTCATTTTACTAACTCGTGAAAACATCTACTACATTGGGTGAGGACTGGAAGCTGACAGATGCAATTCTTGTATACATTTGGGATTAACCAACATTCTAACCAACATCTTGTGATTGGCTGCTTTTACGTGTCTTTGACTTTATTTTCATCCAATTCCGTTTTTGCAGAGGCCAAATTTACCAAATCCTAAAATTGGAATCTGACTACCCCACTAAAAAGGTCGCAGAGCCCACCAGTTCAATTTATAATACCATAACCTCTATTTCTTGATCATGTGCAGGAGCTCAGAACATACTTCTATAGAGAGAGCATTTTTTTTGGTATACTGTTGCATTTCGCTGCTGTTTTTGTAAAGGTAGGCCATCTCCATATATTTCTCTACACCCTCCTACTTTCAGTCCCATTTCCCCCATACATATGGGAGTGCCCGTGGAGCAGGGACGAAACTGGAGCACGGCAATGCATGTTTTTTCTTGAAAATGTGCACGGAGAAGCAAGCTGCATGTGTGTAACATCCCACAGACTTGACTCCGCCCCCACAAGCTCTGAACCCTCAGGCCCTTTCTCCAGGTCAGACACCTAACACAGTTTCTCTTTTTCAGTTAGCCGCTACCCAATGGTACCTTTTCCTTTGATTCTTTTTCTTTCTTTCCTTGCTGACCTCGGTTCCTTCTCCATGTATTTTGGGTAAATTAGGTTTGTCTATGTGCACAGGGTGTCACAGGATCCTCACACTTTATGTATGGATTGCCGTGATCCTCATCGCCACTGGCATACCTGTGCGCTCTGTGACACACTTTCACAGAAGTTGCTGAAGCACTGGGTGGTGCGCTAGGAGGAGATCTTCGGGACCTGAGTTCTGGATCACCTCAGGGACTTGGTGACTTTGAGAAAAGTAGTTAAACCTCTTTCTGCTAAGCCCCATAGCCAGGAGACTCCTTCCCGGGAATAGACTTGGATGGGGGGGGCTCATTCTGAGTTGCGGCTAACCACTGCATCACCAGGGTTTGCTCTGAGGCCTCTATGGAGGTTGGCATCAGTGCTTGCACGAGGGTCATTTGGTATCTGGTATCAGCTTTGGTCCAAAGGAACTTTGGTCTCTGTGATGGCTCACACTGGGAGGCACCACCCTCAAGGGCAGTTTACCTCGTACCAGGACTTGTCCCAAGGCCTATTCTGTGCCTGTCACCGGGTCACCAGGTCTCCTCTGAGGAACCCCAATAGTCTCTGGTGGCTGCAATTTCTGTGCACCAATCCTCTGAAGGTCACGCTTCAACTCCTTTAGTCCTTATCACAGTGGCTCTCCTATGGTATAAGATTGGTGGACCGGCCCAGGTCATAACAGAATTAGCCAACTTGATCGAAAACAATTCGATCCAATGGTACATTTGACTGATTTCAGCCAGAACAATCGATTTTTCAAAATGCCGAAACAGAGAGCAGGAATTGCAGGGTTGTCCCACGCTCCCTATGTTTGCTATTTCTGAGTTTCGTGTTTTGTCTCCCGATTCCTTAATAAGGTGGGGGATGAAGAAAAAATAAAAAAGGACCTTGCAGTGTCGGATCCGACCGACGTTAGAGGGACGGAACTGACGCTGCAGTGTACAGGAGAGGCGGCAGACAGTGAAAATATAAGTAGGTGGCCTGGGGGGATGTACTGGGGAATTGGGGGACATGGGTTTGGTTTGTTTGGCTGCGGTAAACATGTATTGATGGCAGAATTGATTACGGTCAATTCTGCTGCGATAAATTCTACCACGGTCAAACAACCCAAATCCGTCGTAACAGTATTGCGTTCAGACTCAGAACAGTGACTCTGTGATGCCTCTGTGGCAATATCTGACACTATAAGAGCAGGCAGCTCTGACAGATTTCTGCCTCAGGGCCTGCTGTGTTCACTAGGGCTCCCTCCCTTTTCACCCAGAGTGGACTGTTCTCTCAGTGTGAGGGGTTTCTGGGCTCTCCTGCGTTACGTTCTTCAAAGCACCTGAGCCCTCAGCGGCTCTTCAGGACTGTCAAAAAAGTTCGACCAATGACCACTCCTCAAGAGAAGCTTCCATTTTCAGGAGGATTCAGGACCTCCTGCACTCCAATCATGTGAGGCAATATTTTAAAGGCCTCATTAGGGAAGTTCTCTTGCCAGTTACACCCCCGCCTTCAGCTGCTATGGTTCCCTCTAGTGAGCTCTGAGTCACTGTGCCCTAGGCATTAGGAGTGTCCCGCGTCATCACTTCATCAGAACGTGTGGTGCATTTACTGCTGACTCCTATAGTGTTACCTCGTTTACCACCACCTTTAACGCCAACCTCTCCACCAATGACGCTGCTGTCTCCTCTGCAGAAGGATTCTCCTCCCCCACTGCCACGAGATGACCAGAGGGTATTTCCATGGATGATGCAGAGTAGGTGCCCATGTCTGCAAAGACCTTTCATGACAGGATTCCAGGCCTCATGCAGTACCTAGATATTCCGATACCAGTAGTGCCTCAGACAAATCCGGGGGTTTTATTCTTTGTGCTGTCTCTCAAATCTTCAGAAAAATCTTGTATATACTTTCAACCAGATGTAGCGGGGCAAGCTATGAAACTGTGGGCAAAACCAGCGTCGGTACTGCCGGTGGCCAAAACCGCTCTGTAAGGGTGTCGAAGTAGTTTTCTGACACAAAGGTGACATGATTTTGGTTATAGAATTTGATTTTTAAGTGAAAATGATCCTTACTATCCCTAACTTCTAAAATAGGTTTCCCTGCCTCAAAACTAATACTAAAAGGGTTTGTCAGAATGTCAGTCAAAGTAAATTCCACCGTCCTGTGTCAAAATCCTACTTCGAATGGATTGTGTCCTCCCACATATTCCTTATCTTTGATATCTTATTTTTTTTTTGTGATTTAGTTTATTACAAAACTTTTTACAAAATTTAAAAAAGAACTCCACCTTGTGTTTTCCTAGTTAATTAATACATTTATTAAATTAAATAGCCCAGTTGCAGGCTAAATCATTCAGCAAGACCAATACCACTGTAAGCACAGTACTTTCTATATAGGACTAAATGTTCCTTTAAATCGTCGTCTCATTTTGTTTTTTGTGTCCATGTCTCATTGTTCCCAGTGTTTCCTAATTCTCGCATTGTTTTGTCTAGGAAGTCAATTCCTGCGCACATTAGTGCTTGTTTTCTTCCTTCTAGGAACAATATCCACCATTCATCTGGGGTCAGCGATTTGGCCTCCTCAATGTATTTGGCTAAAAACAATGTTCTGTCCTCTATCACTGCGGGGCAAAGGGTCATGAAGTGTTTGACTGTTTCCAAGTTTCCTTGGATATTGCAGACCCTACATGTTCCATTGTTTATTCCTCGCCCCCCCCCCCCTCAGATGGAGATATTCATTTGTTGGGTAAATATTAAGTCTTCTCCGAAGAAATGTATCCCGATGATATTTGCTTGAAAATGTTTGTAGGTATCGGGGGATTGTATTTCTCATAGATGGTCCTGAGCCATGTTCAATAGAGATTTATATTTCCTTCTTTCCTCGATGGTGGTAATCCAATCAGATCTTTTCAGTTTCTCATTCACACTCTATGGATTTTTAATCAAGGCCTCCATTGACAAATCTAAGTAGTGTAGGGGAGGACTGGCCGCGAGGCCCTCCTCACCTACAGTCTTCTCCCCAGGTGAGGACCATGACTCGGTGGGCGTCCCCTCATGCCACCCGGGCCCAGGTGGAGGAGGGTTCACCCGCCGACCACATTGCCCACACATATCCTTTCCATGCATTTACCAAAATTCAGTTAGGCCTAGAAGCCATCTTGTCCAGCAAGCATGGCGTGAGTTCAGCACACTGTAACGAGGCCCCCACCTTTGGAGGGCCTTTCATGCATCTCTGCCGCCACAGCAGCCCTGGTGGATCCGCTGCGAGCGCGTTCCCATGAGAAAGTCAGATATGAGCTAAACCCGAGATGCCAACACTGTAACCTTCTCCCATTCACAATGTAATATTGCTCCTCGCATGACCCGGTCCGCAAGGCCGGGGTGACGGGGAAAGAGCTGACGCATCACTATCTGAAGAAAGTAGAAAATAATTCAAGTATTAGTATTAACGAACTACCTCTGTTTAAACAAGTCCTGTAAACTGTGAATAAACCACAAAAATGTAACGTTATATGATATCACTCCAGGTCTGTACTAGTGCTGCTATAACCACAGAGAAAGATGTTAACCAAACGTGTAACCTCTAACTGTATAAGTGTTTTTTCAATAGTATGTAGAAACCTGAACTCATATATGCTTTCTTAACCACCCAAAGCGGCGAGCATCAATCTCTGTAGGCCATAACCTAGTAATGCCTTGTATAACGTTTTATGTACATACAAATACGCACACAATGTAGTGAATATAATGTTAGGTAATGAAAAGGTACTGGAACCGACTGTATTAAAGAAATGTGTAACGAAATGAAAATATATATATGTGTTTAAATGACATCAAAATAAGGCGGAACAGTATAAAAGTTCTGCATTTAAAAGTTAGCAACGCACGAGGAAAAAACCTTTGTGAGTATATGCAAGGCCATTCTCCCTCCCACCCGGCCAAGCCTGTCAGATAAGGAAGCTAAGGCCTGTGCCGCGCTCCCTCACCTCCCCCAACCAAGCTGGAGCCGCTTCAGAGAGTCAGAGGCCCCGGTACCGCACCCAAGGCCACAGCCCACCACCTGGGTTATTTACAGTACGGTAATAAACCCAAGTTTTGAATCCTCTGATCTACCAGCACCCTCTCGTAAAGTCCACAACCCTCCCCCCTAGACCACCCCAAGAACGACCCCCATCACTGGGACAAGACACAGAGACCCATTTGTATAATAACTTCTAACGCGGCAGACAGGCATGTACCAGTCGTCTCAGGCCCCAAAACTCAGCCCCTCGACCTAGAATACCGGTCAATAGGACACAGGTAAATCTCACCCTAACCGACAGTCACCGGACCTCTCAAGAGGTGCATTCCTCATGCGTTGCGTTTATTGTATAAGATAAACTGCGGAACGATTTATTGATGGACTTAGATGTCGTTTCTTGAATAACTGCAGTGTGCATGGCTTAGGGCAAACGAGTCAGGAGAGGTATTCATCTTTGTCACAGGCTGCCCCAGCATACCAACACCGCTCGGATGACCTCAAGCTGGCCTGCCAGGCCCAACCCAACCCTCGAGGCTGACCAGTGACGTCCTCACGCCAAAGACCAACCGCGCTGCAGCAACACCTATAGTTAGTCGACGCCACCCAATCCCAATTAACTTGTGCCCCCTATAGTGTGTAGGTTCTGATGACGTTTTTTGTATTAGAAATACGCCTGTCTTTGCTATTGTCAGACAGAGCGCTCTCGTAGGTTGCAGAGTTCTTTGCATGCCTTATTTTTGGATAAACTCCCACTTACGCTCACCCGCACTCTGTCTTGGCCTTATTCCCACTACGGGAGAGTCCCTTATTGTCTCTCATTGCGGGGAGGATCGTGCTGAAGTTGGGGGCGCTTCCTTTCAGTGGTGACCCCGATAGCGTGATATCTCCAAATTACTTTTCCTAACTCCTTTCTAACGACCCCCTTGTGGCACGAGAATCTCCGGTCGAGAAGGGATACGCACGGTGAGCCGGCTCCGGGAGGTCGCCCGCCAACGGCGACCGGCACAATAAGAAGTGCGCACTCAATGAGAAAGGGTACGGGATCCCGATTGGAAAAAAATCCCCTTTGAGTGCCGCTCGCCGGAGCCAGGGGCTGACCGTTGAGTTACCGGTGACACCGCCTGGACGGACCCAGTTTCGGAGACTATCGGTTCAAGACGGGCACGTGAGTACTGAGTGCGAGCGATCGTAAAGGGGAAGGGAGGGGAAACGGTGAACAGGAGAACGGGGACAGGTAGAGGAGAAGAATATCGGGGGTCTACTAAAGACGGGTCTTGAAACTTTCTTTATCTTTTCTTTGCATATGGCCATTAGGAGTAAGAAATAAGTGAAGTGGTAGAAGTGACGGAAACCTAGCTCCGAAAGGGGGTGGAAGGCGGCGCCGCATAGTGCTATCTAAACTAGTACTGGGAATATATGAAGAAGTAAGAAATAAGTTATTGGTGTCTGGCAAAAGGAGACACCGGGAATATTTTTTAGTGATTGCTACTCTCTCTATTTCTTTTTTCCAATACACGGGGCAGGGGAAGAAAGCGAAAAGGGTATAAGATAAATATACTTGTAGAAGGGCTATAAAATAGGGAGCACATCTTGACGAGTGGGGGCTAAGTAGTGGCACGTACAGACGTGAACGGAGCAACTTTAGCAGAAAAATAGGGACAGCTGGCCAGGGAGGAAAGGGAGGAAATAAGAAGAAGTGTGAGTGGAATGGCATTGTGATGGGTGCGCGCACCGTGTGAGTGTTGGGGACGATCGGTTGACCGTGAGGTGGCGCCAGAGAGTGTTGACCATAACTAGTACTTGATCAGTTGTGAGCGGAATCACACGGGAGTGTATGGGAATGGAAAGGAAATGAGCTATGGTAAGTGCGAAAGGATTAGTGCAGTAAATAAACTTGGGTGATAAAATTTGAGACGTCCGCTCTTGTCTGTGCCATAAAGGTATACATACATAGATCTACACCTAACTAAACGTAAAGAAGGTGGACACGGCTGTGAGAGTGATTTAGAAGATGGGGGCTGAAACTCCCTTGTCACATATTTGTAAGAGCTTACCGGGATACGCTGAACGAATAAATAAATATCACGATCAATGGGTAACAGAATTGAAGGGGGAGGGTCTGCCCCAGATTTGGCCCGAGGGAGGGTCTTTTGACAAAAGCGTTCTTGATATGGTACGAACATGCATTAGCCTCAAGTATAAGGGGAAACAATGGCAAAATAGGAAGGAGATATTAGACCTCTGGAGATTGTTTGAGGAGGTACCCCCACCCAAAGCTCCGGCACCAAATATTGATCTACCTTCCACCACAGATAATCCATTGATGATCCCAAGAGAGGACAAGGAACAGCTAAGTACAGCACAACCTGCGGAAGTGATTAGTTTGTACCCGATATTACCTAAACCAGCCCCCGCAGCAGGATACAGCGACCCTACGTATGTGCCTCCCCCCACAACTGGTACACCACAAAGACCAACAGCCCCCCCGCCATACGAAAGCACCAGAGAGCGAGCCCAGGGAAGCACACAGAGGGTGGATATAGAGAAATTAACAAGTGACTTAGAGTCGAGGCTTACTGTGGCAAGGGATGAACTCTCAAGGATAAAAGACATATGTGAGCGTACAGCGTGTGCCCCCACACAATCAGGACGCACGTCTAGAGCGTCGAGCGGAGGTAGACAGATAGAGGAAGGATGGAAAAAGGGGGAAATACTGTTCAGGATTGAGGAGGAGCCGACACGAATAATAGAGGTAGGAGCAGTAGAAGGGAGCATTGGTGATGTATCACGAGAGAGAGGGATCAGAGAGGACTTGTTATGTGATGTCAGAGGAGGATTGGATGACAGTGATAGGTTGAGTATGGCAGTGGGAGGGGAAAGCGAGGAAGTGGACGGTACATGTTCTCTAGGAACTATAGACGACGAATGGATGGGACGACTAAGAAATAGGGTGGGGAAGATGGCGTCATTGGAATCAGCAGCGACTAAGGAAAGGGAGGGTGCAACTGCAAAAGGGAAGTTACAACTTCCATTGATACACAGAGGGGGGGGGAGACCAAACTATATACCATGGGCTCAGATGGATAAGGCTAATTTAATGAAATTATTGCCCCAGCTGTCAGGAGGGGCGAGCAAGTGGATATATGCATTTGAGAAACATACCGCCGGCATACCGTTGGCAGTAGGCGATGTGAAAAGCCTACTAGTCACCGCAGTAGGAGATCAAGCGGACAGAGTATGGGCTAAGGCTGGTTTCCCGGCCGTGACGTTAGATTATGATCGTCATGATGGAGCTTCCTTTAATACAGTACGAGCAAGGGTGTGGGACGCGCTGCGGGAGACATTCCCAGATACCCCTGATTTACAGTCAGTAATGCAATGTACAATGAACGACGGGGAGGATGCTATGGATTACATTCTCCGGGTGCAGGAGATGTGGAGAGCGGAAACGGGCACGCCCTGGCACCAATCCACATCTCTATTTTATTTCATCATTAAGAGAGGGCTCCCAAAAGAGGTGCAGAAGGCACTCGATAAGATAGCGGGCGTTGAGGCGAAGGGGTGGCCAGAGATCCAAAGTATAATAGTGCACCATTGCAAAAGGATCAAAGAGAGAGAGAGGGAAGTAGCACAGAAAAGGTTGGCAGACGAGGCAAAGTTGGTACAATCAAAACTAGTGAAGGTTGCAGCAGCGGTAGCAGGACTCCCACTCATGAGGGAGGGAGAGGAAGGAGAGGAGGGGCAAATAGCAATACAAGGAAGAATAGCAGCAAATTGGGCAGGACAAGGACAACGACAGTGGACTGAGCAGGAGCAGAACGGAGGTCCAATGTGGCAAGAGTGGGCCCCAAGAGGAGGAAGAGGTGGGTACCGGGGCCGAAGAGGAGGACAAGGGTATGGAGGAATGGGAGGTAATGGGTGGCAGGGTCCCAGAGGTCCACAGGGGAGCTGCTGGAATTGTGGGAGATGGGGGCACTACTCAAGAGAGTGCAGGAGCAGAGAAAACAACGGGTTCCAGGAGACAGGACAGTACGGTCACCCCCACCCAGGAAGCCCCTACGGCCTCCCCATGGGACAATATCAACAACCAGAAAATGTAGGACAAAGAAGTAACGCACAGCTACACGGACATCAGTACAGGACACAAAACCACCCACAGAATAATGACAACATGCAATACACGCCAGGTAACACTTTCGCCACAGTAGCTAACGGAGCACCTGCTCCTGCACCTTACAGCGGAGTGTCAGTAGTTTCGGGGAACATTTTTGATCAAGGAGGGGCAATGAGACACCCCGCATAGGACAGCCCACAGAGAGCACTTGCGTGTCCAGTACTATCTACGACCCACAATGCATCAGAGGAACCATTGATAGGAGCGCAGATAGGAGACAAGCAGTTCATATTCATGGTGGATTCGGGAGCGGAGAAATCATGCATTAGAGAGGGCCGGTTCCCGTTATCTAATAGAACGTTAGAGACGCAGGGGTTCTCTGGGGCTGTAATTGAAGTTCCTTACACAGAAGCATTGGATGTGACAGTGGGGGGTAAAACAGTGAAAGCACCCTTACTGTACTATGAACACTCTCCCATTAATTTGCTGGGGAGAGATCTCTTGAGCAAACTAAACATGACAATATCATTCACGGGGAGCGGTATCGTATGTTCAACGCCAGGCATATGTCCTCTCCGCATATTAGCAGTAATACACGGCCACACAATTATGCAAGAGATCAGAGGGTTACCAAGAAACGAGGAGATGTTTGTTGAGGGCATGAGAGCATTGGCTCTCATAGTACCAGAACTAAAAAGGATGGATTGGAGGATTCCAGCCGAATTTCTCTTCCGCCCCATAGCAAGCCCCGACACTGCTCTAGGGTCAGTGGTATCGTTGGATTTACACGCAGTACACGTGTCAGCAAACAGAATATGTGTGATTGGCGTTGACATGGAAGGATGTGAGTGGCGGACAGTACTGTGTACAAATGCAAATATCCCACTGAGGGAGCTCTCGGACGAGGAGCTATTTTCAGACACTGAGACAGATGGCGAAATAGTGATGGAACTAGCAATGCCGTGTGACATTGTAATTACAGCCAGAAAAACTCAAGTTGAATTAATGGCAGTGGTAGGAGCACCACATGCATTTTTTGATGATGACATGCGGTTAGTACCCGATAACATATGGACAAATGGCCCCCATGACGTGGGGTTATTACATGAGGTTCAGCCTGTGGTAATAAAACTGAAACCGGGAGCAATTATACCCCGGGTAAAACAATATCCATTGTCACGCGAAGCAGAAGAAGGGATCAGAGAGACACTAGATGCACTGCTAGCACAAGGAATAATAGTGCCCTCAAACTCCCCATGCAACACATGTATTTACCCGATTAAAAAGGCAAAGGGAGGTTCATGGAGGATGATACAGGATTTACGCCCACTTAATGATGTGATTCAGAAGGAGTTCCCTTTAGTCCCGAACCCATCAACAATACTGTGCAACATTCCAAAAACGGCATCCCACTTCACAGTTATTGACTTAAAAAATGCATTTTTCTCGATTCCCCTAGCTGAGGAGAGCAGGTACTTAACAGCATTTACACTAGGGGGGAGGAGGTTCGAACACTGCAGACTACCTCAAGGGTATTGTGAGAGCCCAAGCATATTCAACAGGGTACTACATGAAGATCTGGGGAATTTGTGCGTAGAAAGCACAGTGATTCAGTACGTTGATGATTTATTGATCTGTGCACAAACTGAGGAAGAGTGTAGAAAGGACTCAATAACACTCCTGACATTATTGGCCAATAAAGGGTACAAGGTGGACAAGGGGAAGTTACAATACTGTCTGACCGAGGTCCTATACTTGGGACAGCTAATATCAAAGGACGGCAAGCGGATCATACCCGACAGGGCACAGGCGATTAGAGCAGTTGGGGAGCCCAAAACAGTAAAAGAGATGCAGAAATTTCTGGGTATGTGCAACTATTGCCGAGCATGGATATTGGATTATGCAGCATACACGAGGCCCTTGTTACAGGCACTAAAAGAGGCACAGCAGGAAAACAAACACATAGAATGGACAGAAGAGATGAACACAGCATTTGACTCACTAAAAGAGCTGATATCAAGCGCTCCAGTACTGGCAAATCCAGACTATGGACGCGAATTCTTCTTATTTTCACACTGCAAAGGAACACTGATGACAGCAGTATTGACACAAAAGACATCGTTAGGGCACAAACCACTGGCTTACTATAGTGGCACCCTAGACGCAGTAATGCAAGGTCATTTCGCGTGCGAACAATCTCTAGCTGCAGCCGCGTTCGCGATTGAGAAAAGTGCCACGATAGTGATGGGCTGTCCTGTGACACTGTTTGTGGAACACTCACTCTTTGCAATATTAGAGCGATCAAAGAGCACATTGACGACACAACGCGCCACAGCATACGAAATAATATTGTCCAGCGCAAACATCCACATAGTAAGATGTAAAACAGTGAACCCAGCCACATTCATCACAGAGGCATGCACCGTAGAGGATATGCAAAACCACAACTGCGCTACGTTCACAGGTGACGAAGGTCAGGATCAAGTGATTTTTGAGAATGCCCTGAACGAGGGAGAGGTGTATTTCGTGGACGGGTCAGCATCAATAGACATGGAGACAGGAGAGAAACATGTGGGTATGGCAGTTGTACGATTAGAAGAAGATGAATACGAGACACTAGTGCAACACCGCCTCCCATCACACTATTCAGCCCAAGCAGCAGAACTAATTGCGCTAATAGAAGCATTGCATGCCGCCAAGGGGTGCGCAGTGACAATATATACCGACTCAGCATACATGACAACGACAGTACACGGCGGGTTGGCACGGTGGGGGCGGAGAGGGTTCCGACGAGCAGATGGAACACCAGTTCAGCATGCAGAACTATTGAAAGAACTGATTGAGGCTCTGCAAGACCCTACGGCAGTGGCCATCGTAAAATGCCAAGCCCACACCACAAATACAGATTTTATATCTTTGGGGAACGCGGCAGCAGACGCCGCTGCCAAAGAAGCTTCGTATTTACAGAAAGGTGTAGTAGGAGAATACATGTTGCACCACACAGCACGCCAAGAGGTCCCCACAGGATACAACATGATGCCCACACAGGAAATAATAGAGCTGCAAGAGGGAGCTAGTGCAGAAGAAAAATTGCTGTGGACTAAAAGGGGATGCAGCAAATCGCCGACTGATTTGTTATGGCGACAAAAAAGTTCTGGAAAAGCGGTAATGCCAGTCACATTGTTAGAAATAGCATTTCAACAACTACACTTTCCCGCACATAACGCAAAGCAACACATAATGGCAGAGATACAAGAAGATTGGTTTGCACCTTGCCTCCATGAACATGTCACAAGACTGGCTTTAGAATGCACGACATGTCAGATTTACAGCTCAGGCATGACATTGCGCACACTGAGAGGAACGATACCCAAACCAAGTGGCCCATTCAGAGAGCTCCACATTGATTATGTAGACATGGGAGAAAGATGTAACGGGGCTCGCTACATGATTGTGGTTGTATGTCCATTTTCGAGATGGGTGGAGGCAGGCCCCTGTGCGCGCCCTGATGCGAAGGGCGCCGCGAAGTTCCTAGTGCGGGAAGTGTTCCCGCGCTGGGGGATTTGCGAAGTTATTCGCTCAGATAACGGCACGCATTTTGTTAATGAACTATTCAAGGAAGTGACTACCCTATTGGGAATAAAGCACAAATTATGTTCAATTTATCATCCTCAAAGTAATGGCGTAGTGGAAAAAATGAACGGTCTGTTAAAAAGCAGATTGTCAAAACTGTGTTTTTCCCTTAAAAAGACCTGGATGTACTGCCTGCCTTTGGCCTTGTTCGAGTTACGAAATCAGCCAAGTAAAGACCACCACTTGTCCCCGCATGAGATCGTCACGGGAAGGAGGATGCACACAGCGCATTCACCTCTCCGTGAACGTTCTGATGCACACAGAAGCGCAGCGATATTAGGAGAGGAGTTCACAGAGTACTTGAGAAAACTGACACGGGCAGCGCGCGTAATTGCAAAGCAACTAGCCCCCCCCTCTACAAGAGAGGAGGGGAACACAACAGAAACAGAGACAATGCCTGAAAAACCATTACAACTAATGCCTGGTGACCTTATATATGTCCGAAGTTTTGTGCGAAGGTGGAATGCACCACGTTTCCATGGCCCTTATGAGGTAGTGTTTTGCACACCGACAGCAGTAAAGGTAAAGGGCCTACGATACTGGGTGCATTTGACAGACGTACGCAGAGCTTATAACGCCGCGGAAGGTGAGGTACAGGACGAGGCACAGACAACTGCGGACAATGAAATTGTGCAGAATGGATGATGGGAATTTTGTGTGCATTAAGTGTTGAACACTGAACACGAATGGCGCACGACATGCGCACTGAAATGAACATGTGTATATACACATATATATATATATATAATTTTTTACAACTTTTGAAGGTTTTTGTCTGGTTCTTTTTGGGTTTTGGAGAAGTTTTTTTTTTCTCTCTCTCTCTCTCTCTCTCGACTTTTCTCTTTATGTATGAAATAATGTACTGATAGTAATATTTGTAAAGTTACCTTGTCTGTGGACATACCCCCTCCCTCACCCACTCCCATACTTTACCGAAAAAAAAAAAAAAAAAAAAATTTTCACAACGTTCTAAATGTTTACATGCGTGTACTTAATGCACTTTTATGTCTCAAACAGGATTCACTATGGCATCGGATGGGCAGCCTGCAACTAATAGATTTGTTAGATTTAGAGAAATGTTAGTGGATAGATTAACGTATTCATACGAATGTGGTTTATCAATGTGTGTTATTGTGTTCTTCATCTCAATATTCTGCCTAATGACACATTGGGTCATAGCGTTCATCTCTACTGAGATGAACGAGGGGGGAGGGGGGAGTAACACCACCCTTGCCCCTGGCACGAATTCAATTACAAATATGAATATTAAAGAAGGTGATTTTTTGATCTGGGATGGATCCCGCCTTGTATGGGGTTACTACACTGCACCACCCACTGATGCCCCGTCACGATCAAAAGACAAAGGTATGAAAAATGACACAATGTCCCTACCTGAAATATATAACAGCCCCACTACCCTTCCCGCCCCGATACAAAACAGCGACTTGTTGTTTATCGAGGAAAATGGAAAAGTAATTACAATGACAGAACACAAGTCCCTACATGAAGAAGTGGAAAAGGGGGGAGGGAATGAGAAAGGGGGGCCTATCATTACATCTATCGGAACTATAAGGTATAGGAGGGGGGAGAGAAGTAGGCGAAGAAGAGAGACAAGCAGGAGGGGGTATGATGAGTATTATGGGTTAGGATTAGACAAGATGGAAGACCCACGACACCCCCACCAAGCAAATAAATGGTATGCAGATATGAGTACAACAGCTAAACAGACAACTAATGAAAGCTGCTATGTCTGTTCGCTCATCCCCCATGCATCAGGTACACCCAAAGTGTTGTTGCCAAGAGAATTGCCCATTGTGGATGCCCAATGTCTCCTTCATCTCACACTGTGTAGAATAAAGAACACCTTTCAAGCACACGATGTCTCTTTCAAAATAATACAGGACAACAAAACGTGCTATTCAAAAGCGTCTGGAGTGGTCTGTCCTAAAGAACCTTTCTTTGCAATACAAGGGACGCTGTTTTCAGAAAACAAATGGAAAGATGAAGAAGTACTGTGCAAAGCGGAAGCACTGAGAGGTGTCCAACCAGACAAGCTGCGATGGATGGAAAAAACGTGCTTACCAATATGGAAAGAACACATCTCTAAACTAACATGGGTAACAGCGATGGAGAAACCCTTCAAGCTACAAAGTGAAATACAAAACGAACTATGTTTCAAGGGAGAAGGAAAAGTGGCAATGGGAACGAACAAAAACTGTAACAAAACTCTCACCATCCCAGACATGAAAAAAGGAACAGCAGCACTAATGGACACATACTGGGTGTGCGGGAATCAGGCTTACTTGCACCTTCCCCAGGCATGGAGTGGCAGCTGCTCAATGGCCACTTTGCATTCGGCCCTAATGGTGATTCCAGAAAGCCACGTTGACAAAAATAAAAAGACGCAAGGAAACATGAACGAGGACGAGACGTCTCCCACTGCAGAAGCACACCTCTATGTCCTGTCCTTCGGAGGGAAAGAAGAGGAGCTATCACGGAACAAGCGAGCATCAAACTATATATCACAAGCGTCATCCGATTTATTGGCACAGATCCCAGACAGGTATCGCCTGTTCAGCTCCGTGGAAACATTTTTTGCCTCACTGGTTTCAAGTGTCCAAGCAAGAGCAAATGCAAAATGGCTTCAGATCACACGGTGGGAATTGATTCAGCTGGCCAATGACACTGAAGAAGGATTCAACATAATAAAGGTGGAATTACGAGCTCTGCGACTAATGACCATGCAGAACAGGTATGTTCTGGACCTGCTAACAGCAATCGATGGAGGTGTTTGCCGAAAAATAGGAAGTGCGTGCTGCACGTTCGTACCTTCTGAAGACGCAGAAAATGGGTCCCTGTCCCACGTCATTGAAGCAGTCCATAACCTGGGAGAGAAAATGAAGCTGGAAGGTGGGGCTAAAGACAGCTCATGGTTCGACAATATCTTCTCCTGGGTTCCCTCCTGGCTTGGAATGACGATGAAATTATTGATACCGGTTGCGGTGGTCCTCCTCGTGGTGTTCTGCTTGTGCCAGGTGGGCCTTCGATGTTGTGCTAACGCAGTCCCTAACGGTGCGATGATGATGGTGACAATGGGCAACTCAGGTGGTACAATTAAGGCGACACAAGAAGTACATGTACAGACAGGACCGGATAATACTCCCAGATACCAGTTAGTGCCTATGTGCCGTGATAAGTACATAGTAGACAAACTATGGCACACCACTATCAAAGAACCCCGAGATGTGGAACTAGAATGGTATGAGGAGGTCTGGGTGGACTTGGAAGAGACGGGTGACTGTATATATTTAACCTGTACCCCAGATGAGTATGCCAGAAGAGGTGAGAGCTTGAGAGGGGTATGCAGAGCATGGATGCCTAGAAAAGGAACACCTGCATGGGATGACGCAGTGATAGAGGAGCAGGAATGTAGAAGGTTGGAAGAGCTAAAGAATTCGTTACTTTAGTAACGAAAGGGGGGAAATGTAGGGGAGGACTGGCCGCGAGGCCCTCCTCACCTACAGTCTTCTCCCCAGGTGAGGACCATGACTCGGTGGGCGTCCCCTCATGCCACCCGGGCCCAGGTGGAGGAGGGTTCACCCGCCGACCACATTGCCCACACATATCCTTTCCATGCATTTACCAAAATTCAGTTAGGCCTAGAAGCCATCTTGTCCAGCAAGCATGGCGTGAGTTCAGCACACTGTAACGAGGCCCCCACCTTTGGAGGGCCTTTCATGCATCTCTGCCGCCACAGCAGCCCTGGTGGATCCGCTGCGAGCGCGTTCCCATGAGAAAGTCAGATATGAGCTAAACCCGAGATGCCAACACTGTAACCTTCTCCCATTCACAATGTAATATTGCTCCTCGCATGACCCGGTCCGCAAGGCCGGGGTGACGGGGAAAGAGCTGACGCATCACTATCTGAAGAAAGTAGAAAATAATTCAAGTATTAGTATTAACGAACTACCTCTGTTTAAACAAGTCCTGTAAACTGTGAATAAACCACAAAAATGTAACGTTATATGATATCACTCCAGGTCTGTACTAGTGCTGCTATAACCACAGAGAAAGATGTTAACCAAACGTGTAACCTCTAACTGTATAAGTGTTTTTTCAATAGTATGTAGAAACCTGAACTCATATATGCTTTCTTAACCACCCAAAGCGGCGAGCATCAATCTCTGTAGGCCATAACCTAGTAATGCCTTGTATAACGTTTTATGTACATACAAATACGCACACAATGTAGTGAATATAATGTTAGGTAATGAAAAGGTACTGGAACCGACTGTATTAAAGAAATGTGTAACGAAATGAAAATATATATATGTGTTTAAATGACATCAAAATAAGGCGGAACAGTATAAAAGTTCTGCATTTAAAAGTTAGCAACGCACGAGGAAAAAACCTTTGTGAGTATATGCAAGGCCATTCTCCCTCCCACCCGGCCAAGCCTGTCAGATAAGGAAGCTAAGGCCTGTGCCGCGCTCCCTCACCTCCCCCAACCAAGCTGGAGCCGCTTCAGAGAGTCAGAGGCCCCGGTACCGCACCCAAGGCCACAGCCCACCACCTGGGTTATTTACAGCACGGTAATAAACCCAAGTTTTGAATCCTCTGATCTACCAGCACCCTCTCGTAAAGTCCACAACCCTCCCCCCTAGACCACCCCAAGAACGACCCCCATCACTGGGACAAGACACAGAGACCCATTTGTATAATAACTTCTAACGCGGCAGACAGGCATGTACCAGTCGTCTCAGGCCCCAAAACTCAGCCCCTCGACCTAGAATACCGGTCAATAGGACACAGGTAAATCTCACCCTAACCGACAGTCACCGGACCTCTCAAGAGGTGCATTCCTCATGCGTTGCGTTTATTGTATAAGATAAACTGCGGAACGATTTATTGATGGACTTAGATGTCGTTTCTTGAATAACTGCAGTGTGCATGGCTTAGGGCAAACGAGTCAGGAGAGGTATTCATCTTTGTCACAGGCTGCCCCAGCATACCAACACCGCTCGGATGACCTCAAGCTGGCCTGCCAGGCCCAACCCAACCCTCGAGGCTGACCAGTGACGTCCTCACGCCAAAGACCAACCGCGCTGCAGCAACACCTATAGTTAGTCGACGCCACCCAATCCCAATTAACTTGTGCCCCCTATAGTGTGTAGGTTCTGATGACGTTTTTTGTATTAGAAATACGCCTGTCTTTGCTATTGTCAGACAGAGCGCTCTCGTAGGTTGCAGAGTTCTTTGCATGCCTTATTTTTGGATAAACTCCCACTTACGCTCACCCGCACTCTGTCTTGGCCTTATTCCCACTACGGGAGAGTCCCTTATTGTCTCTCATTGCGGGGAGGATCGTGCTGAAGTTGGGGGCGCTTCCTTTCAGTAGTCAAGATATTTCGTCCATTTTTCTTTCCAGTTATTTAGGATTGTTGAGTCTTTCTATTGCCTTGTAGGATTTAATATTCTGTAGCCCATTACGGGGTCATCTAAACAGATTTTACATAGTAGCCCTAGTGATTTCCACATCACGATTAAATGTATTGACTGCAGTCCCAGCTCTGCTCTTACAGCCACCATTGGAAGGCATTTTGGTAGCTCTAATGTCGTTTCCAAAATCTGCCTTCCAGTAACGGACAGATTCTCAGAGACAGGTTCAAAACAGCCTCACCTCCAAAAGTGAGGATGGATACTACCTTTTGCACGTAGAATGACCGCAGCGGAATTGCTTAACATTTTCCATAGCCTGTGTGCAGTATAGAGAGAAGCCAGCATTTTTGCTTTAGCAGATAACTCTGTGTGCCACACATTTTCTGCTATTGACGTATTATAGATTATGCCCAGATATCGTATTGAATCAATTACTTCCAGCTGCTCACCACTTGAAGGATTTTGTGTTTTTTCCATTTTTGTCCGATTGCCAGGATCTTTGATTTACTGCTGTTTATCACCATGTCATTGGCTTGCATATAGTCTTGCAACTTATCTAGCAGGTGCTGTAAGCCAATCTGAGTTTGGTCCATTAGGACTGAGATTATTCGTTGTTCAATTTAGGGGGAAATGCTTTGCGTGTTTTAGAGCTTCAGGTAGGTCTGCAAGATATCATTTTTAAAGCGTAGCGGCTAACGGTAGCCTTTCTTGACTCCCCTTTTAACGTCAATAGAAGCAGACAGTGTTCCCTCATTGTCCAGCCTTACACATATTGTTGTATTTTGGTGTAGTGCTTCGATGGGGCCTAAGAGCTTTTCTGGACATTTCCATATGCGTGTTTCAAGTCAATAAAGGATGTATAAAGTTTGCCTTTTGCTCTTATTGTGTCTAGCTTTAACAATGACAGAATGAACAAATTTAAGTCTGTGTCTGTGCCTTTTGTAAAGCATGATTGTTGTGGGTCTGTTGTCTTTGCACACTCTGCCCAATGTGTCAGTCTGACTTGTAGCATTGATGCAAAAAATTTCCCGATCACATCAAGCAGGGCTATTGCCGTGTAATTCCCTGGATCGTCTCTCGAGCCTTTTTAAAGATTGGTATTATAATGCTTGTTGTCCATGTATAAATAAAATATCATATCATATCATATCATATCATGAGGCTGGTAGGATTCCACATTTCTCATTGTTCTTGAATACAATCGCTATACATTTTGCCCATGCCTCAGGATCCGTTTTTAACATTAGGTTAGTTAGGCCGACAGACCCTGCAGTGGATGAGTTCTTTAGTTTCCTTATCAAACCTTCGATGTGACTGTCTTCAACTTCTAGGTCCCATTGCTGGGTGATGAGAGCACCTTGTACCGATATTTCAACCGCCTTACTGGTGAAGACCTTCGAATAATGTTCTATCCATTTTACTTCAGAGACTCCACTGCTTAAACGACTCTTCTGATTTAAGGAGATATTATTAATGATGGTCCACATGTCTCTTGAGTTGGAATTGGCCATAGCTTTTAACATGACTTCGCCTTGTTCCCGGTCCTGTAGCTTCCTAAAACGAATCAACCAGTTTTTATACTGCTGTTTCCTAGATTTTATGAGTCGCTTTACTGTTGAATCGTTAGTAGGGTTAATAGTTCTTTCGAGCTTTGTTAAGTCCTGTTTGAGACACTTTCTCGTTCCACCACTGCTTGATATCTCCAATATCCAGCTTCAT
Organism: Ambystoma mexicanum; assembly: GCF_040938575.1. Classification (NCBI taxonomy): domain Eukaryota; kingdom Metazoa; phylum Chordata; class Amphibia; order Caudata; family Ambystomatidae; genus Ambystoma; species Ambystoma mexicanum. The sequence continues at coordinate 688,924,745 of NC_090939.1, forward strand.
CTGCTTTGGAACCAATTTTCGGCAGAGGGTGCTGTGTGTCGATGCCGTCGACTCAATGTCCCTCGAGAGCCTGTGGCTCGAGGATGATGCCATTGAAGTCATATATAGAGCGCGCAGCGCCCATTGGCTTCAGTTCTGTTTTTCCAAGTAAGCTTATGCTTTGTGAACTGCTGTGTGCTTCAGAAATGTCTTCGAGAAATATCAGAAATGTCTTAGTCTTCGGCAACCCTTCAACCCTGAACACCGGGTTTAAAAAGTGCCAGGACTGCGATGCCAAAATGTTGCTGACAGATCCGCATCGAGTATACTTGTGGTGTCTTGGTGTGGAGCACAAGACCTCGGCCTGTTCAAAGTGTCAGTCGATGACCGGAAAAGCTCTGAAGGAGCGTAAGGGGAAATTGGCAGTAGGTAGACTCCCTAAGAAATCCCCTTGAACTACCCTGTCAAAAAAGCTTTCTTTCCGACAAAGCGAGAGCGACTCCCCTCAACGAAAAAAGACAAAAAAGTCCAGGTTCCGGAGTGGCTCCTACCACTCCTCGTTGTCGTCAAGGAAGTCGAAGAAAAAGCATCACAAATCGCCTACTTCAACGTCCTCGTCCGACTCCTCTCCTGAGAGGACTATAACTTGCCCCACTAAGGCCTCCACTCCCGGCTGAATGGGAATCATTTAGGCAGGAAATGCTCAAAGTTTTCGAAAGCCAGAAACCCTCGAAGTAAGTAGGCCATGCTCCTAGCGCACCTTCTGAAGCCGGTAAGGAAAGGGCTTGAGCCAAATGCTGCGCGCCCTCAAACCCGGGACGAAGGCCAGATTCCCATCGAGAGCCATTGAGGCCTTGGGGGTCATTCCAAGTTGGGCGTTAAGGGTTTACGGGCACCGGTAAGGATGCCGGTGCCGGTAAACCCTTACCGCCCTATTCCGGGGTCCCGCTAAGGGACCAGGGCGCTAATAATGGGCCCGCTATTTGCGGGCCCGTAATTAGCACCTTCCCCATTCCCGTTGAGCCCTATAGGGGCTCAACGGGAATGGGGAATGGTTTACTGAATGGGGATTTACGGGGTCCTCCAAGGTCGGAATGACCCGGTAAGTCCCCATTCAGTGAGACCGGACCCGTACCAGGTTTGGAGGCAGCCATGGCGCTATTAGCACCATGGCTACCTCCAAACTCGGAATTACCCCCCTTGTCACAATGAAAAATCGAGGAATCCTTTGAGCCGTAAGTCAAAAGAAAAGTTGATGTCGAGGTTGTCGAAGCCAGCGGTACCACCGACACCAGAGGCGCCATCGAAACCACTGCTGCCATCAACGTCGAAAACGTCTTCATCTAAGACATCAACAACTCCATGGGCATCTGACTCGAAGCCTTTGAAGCCACCAACGCCTTTACCTGAAATACAGAAAACCTTTACTCCTTTACCAAGGAAGGATTTCTTTAAGTCTCTCACTTTTATTTATGAGGACAATGAGCCATCTGATGATAATGATGCACCCTTTGGTTTGCTGTGTGGCGCACCAAATGCCCCTGATAGTTTCATATCCGAAGAATCCAGGTTGAGAAACCGGCATGAAAATTTACAGACAGCCAGTGGAGTGTACACTTCACCGAACTTGGAATTTGGAAAGCCTGAATCAGATGAGCTACAGACAGTTAATGACCAAGGTGGTGGATTATCTGGGATGGAGCAGATCTGCCCTCCCATTCGATCAGGATGACCTCACAGATATCCTGGACAAAGGTCCTCAAAGGGATCCTATCGTTCCCTTTCATGTCGCTCTTTAGAAGAGAGTAAGTGCTAATTGGGAAGCACCAGAGTCAAGTCTGCCAGTAAATAAGAACCTGACAAAGAAATACAGACTGTCAAGCAGCTACTTGTCGAAATACCCTACCCCAGAAAGTCTGGGGGTGCAGGCAGCAACCGCTACCTCCAAGCAAGCTGCTTATCCGACCATCCCATCAGATCGGGATGATAACAGGGTAGAAGTCTTTTCTGTTGGGCGCATGGCTCTTAAATCAGTCAACTCCACATGTGCCCATGCGGAATTCACTTACACTCTATGGGACTGTATGGGACTGTATTTCCATGGCGGCTGAGCATATTCCAGAAATGGAAGGAAAGAGACGGTTTCTTGGCCATTGTAAAAGATGGCAAAGAGGCTCTGGGGGAGTCTCTTCAGTCGGGTCTGAATTCTGCTGACAGGGTCAGCAGAGCAATGGCAGCAAGCATCGTAATATGCAGGTTTGCATGGTTAAGGAAGTCTGGTTTTGCACCGGAGGTGCAGTCTAGACTCCTTAACATACCCTTTGACAGGTCTCATCTTTTTGGCAGCAAGGCTGACGAAGATCTTGATAGCTGCAGACCTCGAAGGCGGCAGCCAAGTCTTTAGGTGCCGCTATTAGACAGCTTCAGCCTTTTCATTCCAGTGAAACATCTTGGAGGGGTAGATCCTTTTTATAAAACTCGTCAGTTGTAAGAGCAAGAGGAATGGCAGGTCAAAGAGGCCAAAGAAGATTCCCTTGTGGTGGACGAGTGAGAGGTGCAAAGACCACCCAACCAGCAGCATCTCTACCAACAGCCACTGCTTGAGCACCTCTCTGAGGTCTTGACTCACGACACCTGAGTGGGAGGCAGACTGTCTCAGTATCTGAAAGAATGGCAAGACATTTTCTTCGGATGCTTGGGCACTACAAACCATAGCCCATGGTTACTGCCTCCCCTTCATTCAGAGACCTCAGAACCATCCATCAGGAAGCCATTCTTTGAAGGTTCCAGATCTGTTCCTTGTGCAATTAATTTTGTCCCTGCTAAAGAAAGGTGCTATAGAGCCAGTACCTATAACAGTGAGGAACAATGTATGGTATTCTCCATATTTCCTAATCCCCAAGAAGGACAGAGGACTGAGATCCATCTTGGACTTGAGATACTTGAACACGTTCCTCAGGAAGGGCAAGTTCAAGATGGTCACACTTTCTCAGATCCTTGAGGCCCTCCAGCTCCAGGATTGGTCCTTCCGGATGCTTATTTTCATGTGCCAATCCATCTCAAGCACAGAAAGTACCTGAGATTTGCCGTTGGCAGTTCTCATTATCAGTTTTGAGTTCAGCCGTTCGGCTGACCTCCGCCCTGAGGGTATTCACCAAACTGATGGCAGTTTTGGCAGAGAAGCTCAGGAGAGGGGGGATTCACGTCTACCCCACCTGGATGATTGGCTGATCAGGGTGCGTTCTCCCAAAAAAATCCTGGATCATCTCAGTGTCACCTGCCACTCCCTCCACAGACTGTGCTTCTCCCTCAATTACAAGAAATCCCGCATGATACCAACTCAAAAGCTCCAGTTCATCGACGCTGTACTGGATACATCCCGAGGTGAGGGCTCAGGACATTCTGCAGATGGTCACCAAATTTCAGACTGCCAGCGTCTCCCGGCCTCCTGCATTTTTCTGGCTCGCCTGAGAATGAGATCCCTTTAATGGGCTCTCTGGACACAATGGTCTCAGTTCTTGGGAAACATGTCAGACCTACTTCAGGTTCCAAGCAGGGTCACACAGGATCTCCTGTGGTGGGCCTGCGAGGACAACATTCTGAAGTGAGAACCCTTTTGGCAACCATGGCCGGAGATAACAGTAGTGACAGATGCTTCATTCACGGGGTGGGGAGCCCACGCCAACGATCTGACAATCAATGGTCGTTGGTCTCCATTAGAGTCAAAACTACACATCAATCTTTTGACGCTGAGAGCAATCAGACTTGGTCTGAAGGCTAGGGCAAATTCTCAGAAATGTGCTAATTCCCTTCTACCTTAGAGACCCCAGCTCTTTTGCTGGACTTTAGGACTTTTAATTTCTAACCTGGAGAGAGTGAGGACTTTTTCACACCCTCTCATGTATTTTTATTGTGATTTGGACTTTGGAGTCTGACACACACCATAGGCATCATCTTTACATTGTGACACACATCACCTCCAGTACAGTGGCACAGGGAAGTCTCTTAGATTGGTGAAACTACTGTTTCCAAGAGCAATGAAGTGAAATTGACTTTACTTACATATTGTAACTTTCTAGACCCAGCACGCGCTATCTTACCATCGGGTGCTGGAAGGGGTTACTTAGTATCCCCTTTGTCTAGTTTCTCATGTAACATTTTTATGTTACCCTTTCAACAATTAATGGCTGGTGGCAGTGGTTTACCTTTTACTTCCATAGTGTGTTTTTACCACGCGCTGCGTTCGCAGCTGCAGTAAAGCACCCATGGATGCCCATTTTGTCAAAATGGCTCGGTCTTCTTTTTTTGCCATTTCCTATAGGAAAGGTCCTTCTTGAGATTTACCCTGCACGCCAAACCAGGTTTGGTCCCTTTGTTTCTTTTGTCTTTGGCGGGATTCACAAGTGAAGCCCGCCTGTGGCTCTAGTATGTCTGGCAGGGGCTGGAAGTGAGGGAGGTGCCCAAAACTCCCTGTGCTTAATCCCCTTGGTTACAGGAATGCACCCAAAGGTGATTGGCCCGCTGGCTGTCCGGCAAGGACAGCCACCCTGCTGTCTGATTGACCGCTAGGCTGGAATGAATGGGAGAAATCTGCATGAAAGGGCAAGGCTTTTTGGCTTTCGAAGGTAGAGTCGACCACTGGACGAAGGAATCCAAAGAAGAACTTGGAAAAGACGCCTGCTGCAACACCTGGACCATTGGTTTGCCCGGTGAAGCCTTGCTGCTGTGCTGAAGCTCAGAATTCGCCTCGACTAGAGAAGCCCTGCAAGGACGACTTCTCCTCTTGAGTTGGTGGGACCAATGAACTCCAAAGGAAGCCCGTCTGGACATCCTCTCGGAGCTGGCTGTACTTCCACAGCTGCTGCTGCTGGAACCGAAGTGCCAGGGAGAGAAACACCAGATTGTGTGTGTTGCCTTTAAGGCGGGCCCGGGTGCCAGGAAGATCCTCCGGACTTCCCTGAAGCAGGACTGACCAAGCTTGAGCCACCTCAACAGAGTTCTGGATCCCAGATGCGAGGAAAGTCCAGAGTGGTATCCGAGAACCGCAGTGTTGCTATTTGCTGTAAGACGCGAGGAGCTGAAACACTGAAGAACCGCTGAATTGAAGTTTGCCCATTGCTGCCGCTGACCTTCCCTTTGCAGAGCAGGAGTCCCCAGACGTCCTCCCTCTTGTCCCCACGACCGAGGCTCAGGAACAACAGGATCTGCAGAGCTGTACCGGAACTGAAACTCAGAGTTACTCTAAAGTCTAAGAGAACTTACCTCTGGTTCTGTAGCCTTGCTTGCTCTCAGTTGAAACCTGCCTTGGTTACCTTGCAGAGTTGCTAAAGCTTTGTCCCTCACAAACCTCCCAGCTTGTGCCCTTCAAAGTGTTCGATTTTCTACAAACTTTTCTAAAAACATTGTGCAAGACTTTGTACCTACCTGTAAAGAAGATTGTCAGCTCCCCTAGATATTGTACAATTAACATTGGCTGTCCTGGCTCTCTGAGCAACTCTTCATTATCTCTGACTTTGTGCTTTGGCCTTTGCCCCAGGAAAGGGTTAATTTTACTCTGCATTGGAAGGTTTCAAAAGCACTTACAAGTGTGTCAATAATAATTTGTTAACCTTTGTTTTATTCCTCTCTTCTATCTTTTACACCAACTCAGTATTGCTCTAAATGTACCATTGTTAAATCAATTTCCACAGTGTCCTAGCTATTTAAGTCTCCTGACGGTGTAGGGAGTGTGTTTTGAAGTGTATTATAAGTGTTACATATATTGCTCCCTTCTGAAGAAGGCTTATACAACTGACTGTGAAATAAATGTATAATTGTTTTATCAAGAATCCTTGCGTGTAAGAGTTTATTTGAATAACTGTTACTGTGAAACTCTGTTTCACAACATTACTGCTCACATTGACCCCTCTTGAGATAAGCCTGGCTGCTTAGCCACACTATCAACCTGTGTAGTTCAGACTTATACCAAAGGTTGGGTCCCTATTGCCAGGAGGTCAGGGTTGTTGTAGGGCACCCAAAGGGTACTGCAAACAGTCTTGCCTAACAAGGCTTTTCTGCCCTCTGTACGGGGAAAGAATGTCCTGATAATGACGGACAACACAGTGACCATGTACTACCTCAAAAACAGAGGAGGTGTAGGGTCACTACTATTGTGCAGAGAGACAATACAGCTCTGGTACTGGGCAATTCAAGAAGGAATCCCCCTATCTGTAGTACACCTATGAGAACACGGCGGCGGACGCTCTGAGCAGGCAGAGCACAGTCTCCCACTCGTGGCAACTAGATTAGGAAGTCCTTCAAGAGATCTTCACCCTTTGGGGAAACCCTCAAGTGTATCCGTTCGTGACTAGTGTCAACCGGAAGTGCAAACTCTACTGCTCCTGGGAATTTCCCCCAAGAGGAGCTCTAGGAGACGTGTTCATAGTGGACTGGGAGGTTCCACTCCTGTACGCATTTTCTCCTGTCCCCGTCATTCCTCACGTGATCAGGAGGTTGCTAAAGTTTGGGAAATCCATGATCCTAATTGTTCCGGATTGGGCCTGAAGGACGTGTCCTTTTGCCCTCCAGTACGTCTTCCACAAATAGAGGAGCTTCTCCCGCGAGAGGAGGGTCAGGTTCTCAATCCAGAGGTCAAGCCAATCAGCATTCACCCATGGTTTCTGAGAGGCTAAGGTATAAGGATTGGGACCTCCCAGATGACGTAAAGGAGATTTTGCTTTTGGCCAGAAGGCTAGCAATAAAGTCTTTGTACCGCTGCCTTTGGAACATATTCTGTAGCTGGTGCAGAGACAAGAATGTGGACTCTTTGCTATGCTGGAGGTGTTATTCTTTCTACTGTACTTGGCCAATCTGGGGCTCCAGGTTGGGACAATTGAAGTTTATTTGGCAGCGCTTTCCATCTTCAAGCGCCCGTCTGAGGAAACTTCATATTTTAAGATACCTTTGGTGATACAATTTCTGAAGAGACTCACTAATGGGTTCCCTCCAATTCCTTTTCAGGTTCCCGTTTGGGACCTTACTCTTGTGTTAAAGTTTCTTATGTTTTCACTGTTTGTACCACTCCATTCATGTCCTTTAAGGCTACTAACACTCAAAACAATCTTGTTGGTAGCACTAACATCAACCCATAGAGGAGTGAGTTGCAGGCACCATCCTCTAAACCACCGTTTACAGTATTTCATAAGGACAAGGTCGTCCTGTGTGTCAAACCTTCATTACTACCTAAGGTCATATCAGACTTTCATCTAGGACAAAAGATTGTGTTAGACACTTTCTACCCTCCACCTCATCCTGGCAAGGAGAGGGTACACAGGCTCAACCCACAAAGTGCTCCGAATTCCTATCATGATCCCTAGCAGGACCCCCAAACCACAAACACGCAGTGCATGCAATGCCTGGACACTGAGGGTCGCTGGCTGGTGCAGGAGCAGGCTGCAGCCTGTTTATATGGCCAAACACCACTTCCAGGATGGCCCCCGGAGCAGGACGCCATGTGGAAACCAAGATGGCCCCCGGCATTTCCTATGTCATCCAGGGGCGTTCCCGACCGACCAAACCAAGGTGGCCTTCGTCCTATCTTCTCTAGGGGGGCATCAGCCAGTTGATCAGTGCCACTAGTTAACCGGGACAACCCCATTCTGTATAATTGTGCCGGTTTCCAGCAGGAAATGGATAAGCTTGTTGCCCGCCGCACTCACAGGCATGGACCTGTTGGTATATATTACCACATTCAATCGGCTGGTGGCCGATACCAACTGGCCCGAAGAGAGAACCACCCTGTTCTACTGGGGCCTTCGAAGAGAGTTAAAGGATGTTTTGGCACAGGTTGTGAACCCACCCGAACGATGGACAGAATACGTAGACCTGATGGTGTAGCTGGACCACCGCCTACAGGAAAGGTGGTCCGATCTGTCGTGTTTTGAGAGCCGACCTTTGTGTGTACGTCTCTGGGAAGTACCCCAAAACACAGAAAATACGCCCGAGCCCATGCAGTTGGGCATTATAAGAGGACCATTAACCAAAGAAGAGAGGGAGCGACGCAGGAAGCAACAGCTTTGTTTATATTGCGACAAGGTCGCCCATTTGTGAAGGATTGCCCAAGTAAGACACCCCAGAAACCACTGGGAGCCATTGAAGTAAGCATGTCAGAATAAAAGGAGCCGTCAGAAAACGTTATGGCTCGACAAGAATAGAGATTGGCTTGTCGGGAAAGGAAAGGAAAGGACGTCAACAGTGTTGCATCTTACACCAGTGATCCTACTATGCCCCGAGCAGCCCCAACGGATGCATGCATTGGAAGCGTACATCGACTGTGGAGCAGTAGGAAACTCCATGAACATCACTGTGGCCTTACAAATAGATGTGCCTATTCAAAGATGGGAAAAGGCTGATAACATCATGTCTGTGGATGGGACTCAACTGTCATCCGGACCAGTGACCCAATGTTCAGGGGTGGTTATATTGCTATGGCATGACGGCCACCAGGAACACATAGGGCCTCATTACGAGGTAGGCAGTAAAAAACAGTCATTACCGGCATGTCGGTATGAACGTGTCCGTGCAGTACCCACTCCGCAAACAACGTACGATTACGAATCTGCATGCACGTGCATCCCTGCATGCCGGTAACGGATGCACCGTCTTGCCGGTAAAGTCCCCCCCCCGATAGCGGCATCAAGGAATGATTTGAAACCTCCCCCGCCACCGTTGGCACCGTAAATAACAGTACCGTCATTACCGGTACCGTTATACCGGCACCGGAAGTAACGTCATCATGCCGGAACAGGAAATGCACCGGCGGCCATCTTAAAAAACACAATTCATTGCAGTCCTCCGCAGACAGGACCAGAGTACCCAACTTCCCAATCCCTACTGGTGGACAATGTCAAAAGTCACCAAGAAAGGCGCAGCACGTTTGCGAAAAACGTGTTTCATTGATGATGAGCTGAATATGCTCGCTGATACGCTAGTGGAGCAGGCAGATGTAGTTTTTTGTGCAGACCTGCGCCGTCCAGCACAGCTACAAAAAAAAAGAATATGGGAGGAGGTTGCCAGAAAGGTGAGTGCGGTTGGAACCACTGCATGCTCCGTAAAGGACTGCAGGAAGCGGTGGGACGACCTGCGCCTGCGAGTCTCTAACATCTTATCGGCCAACCACAGCTAGGGGCAGGTAACAGGCGGCGGTCCAAACTCCCCCATAAAGCTGTAGAGGTGGGAGGAAGCTTGTAGCTCCATCATCGACATGGAGGCCATTGAAGGAGTTGGTGGGGCAGAGTTTGGAGTCCCATCATCGGCCGATGAAGGGGAGTGGCCCTTTGCGCACCACACAAGTCCCCACAAGCACCTGACATCCAAAGTACAATGTAGGCCAACAAATGTGATTTTGATGAGAGCAAATACATGGCCCATCATACACACATACACACATCCCTGTAGAGATGCTGGACCCACCACTGTCACATCAAAACGCATGCTGCCTGCGGCTCCTATACCCAATACCCAATACACCCGATACACAAACAAAATACACATGTCACACAATATGCAAGCCACAGCACACCTGTTGGCCTCACAGCAGACACCATGGAAAACATGTCTACACCTGACGGATGCCAATACTACCCCCCGCCCCCCAATCTTGCAAGCACCCTGTCCTCCACGCCAACAAGCATGCAACGAACCACAAGGCCCAAAGTGCACAAACACCAATGCATGCATGATGCAAGTACACCCATGCCCTGCCTCTCTGTCTCCCACAAGTACGGATGCAGACAGCGACGAGGATGCTGCAGCGGCAAAGCCCAGGACACCTGCCAAGAGGTGCAGGGGTCAGGACGATGGCACCAGGCCATCCACGTCCTGGGGTAGAAGGATGAGCCAAGGGGCTCACAAGGCACATACCAGTTCCCAACCGGCTGCACAGCCCCCAGAACAGGTCCATCAAACACCTGCCCCTGCACCCCCTCGAGACACATGTTCCACAGGATGTGCCCACATATGTGGCAAGCAACCATGATGGCACGCAGTCAGCAGCCACAAGTTCAATAGGGGAGGTTGCTGCATCCGCTCAACATAGTGCCGATGAGGACGAAGGGCATGAGGAGGACACCTATGAAGGAGGCATGTTGGGGGATGGTGGACAAATGCCCAGACCGCAGGACACACCACAATGCACCCCTCAGCATGAGCCTGAAGGCCCGGGCAGCCAGGAGGTGTGGTCTCCACCAGAAGACAGCCCCGTCTTGCGCACGTCCACACCAGCCATGCAAACATCTACTTCCACTGCAGTACGGGACCTCGAAGGACGTTTGTCGAGGATGGAGGGCTGTTAGGGAGAATTCTCTGTTTAGGCTGAATTTCCTAACCTAGTGAGTCCCCCAGCAGCTTTGCTGGATTTTTGGGGTTTATTTTTTTCTCCTGCCAAGAGTGAGACTCTTTTACCCTCACTCTTGGACATGACTTGAGAGTGTTTCTGTGACTTACTATGTGCTTATGGGCTATGGGGTATTTTTTCCCCATAGGCTATCATTGGTTTTTGAATGTGTGTTACACAGCACCCTCAGTGCAGTAACACAGGGGTGTCATAGAGACCCCCAAACATAGACTCCACACCCTGGGACTGACTACTGTCTCCCTGGGTCTGTAAAGTCACCATTGACTTTACTAGTCTTAATTTAGGAACTTAACCAGTACAAACCATCATACTGTGGAAGTACTGGTAGGGGCAATTAGATTGCCCCTGGGTCCGTTGTCGAGGGGGTACTGTCCCGTCCCCCCTCGCCGAGTTTCTGGCTGGTGGCAGTGGATACCACAGAAATATTCCACCGGAATATTTCCCAATGGGATTTCCCATTGATTTTAATGCACCACTTTTTGGTGCAATGTTCAAGATACCGCCGGCTTATTTATTTAATATAAATTCACCGGTTGGGATTTTTTGCCAGAACTCGCCGCTAAAATGGCGTCTAGGTTCATTTCAGTAACCCTGAACCCGAGTCGAGCCTTTGTTCCACTTTTGGCGGGCTTCTGCACAGAAGCCCTCCAAAGTGGTGCCATTCTGTCTGGGTACCACAGGGGGTGTGGGAAGGGGTTTAGGCACCCTGGACTGAGTTGCCTTGCCAACTCATGTCGCACTCTGGTGTGATTGGCCCAGGTGGTGAGCCACCCCGCTCACCACTTAGCATGTTTGAGTGACAGCTAGGCTGTATGAATGGGGGTTTGCTGCATAAAAGCAGGGTTTTTGGGACTGGTCCTTCAGAAGTCGCCACAGGACCTAAGAAGCCAAAGAGGGAGAAGCCGAGGCGACCTGCCAAGATGACACCACCGGTGGAGCCCTGCGGAACCGTCTCACCACTTTTCCCGACGACAGAGAAGATCTCCCGCAGGAGAGTCTTCTTCCCCTGACTGGTGGGGACAACCAGTTTCTGCCTCCTTTTCGCCGCCCTGAAGCATCTTGTGGCCGCCTTGCCTGTGCCAAGCACCCCGGCAACCGAGATACCACTTTTTACCTCAACCGCGAAAGAAGGGTAACATCCTTTTAACCGGAAAAACTCCAAGGCTGGTTTCTTCCCTGGTAGTGCAACGACCTCCAGCTTTCCTCCACGACGGGATCTTCTCCTCCTCTGGACGACGCCACGACTTCCACCCACTACCAGGAACAACTGCCACCGCTGGAGGATCGTTTCCATTTAAAAGGTACCGTGTTCCGCCCGGCTTCCCTTGCCACCGATTGTACGGGGTAGATTTAACCCTCGGCTCTCGACCCTGGGTAAGCCTGGGACACTCTAACTAAACTTTTCTTAACTGAGAAAACCCTTTTCTACTCACCTGTAAAGACTTGTGACATTGTGTGATCTTGGGCATCTTTTCGCCTGGCTTTCCCTAGAGTGGGCCTGGCAACCGAACTTCCTTGCTCCTCAATAGACTGCCTTGCTAAACTTACTGTGAATCTCTGAAAAGTGTTTTTCCTTGCTGTTTTCATTATTTCTGCCTTTTTCCCTCCCTTTTTAACTAACTTGTTGGAGTGCCATCTAACGTTAAGCGCTCACCTCTGTTTGGAAATAAGTGGTGTTAACTTAGACTTGTCCAACAAATAACTAGGGATGTACATATAAGTAATAGTGACTGTGTTTTGACTTACTTACCTTTTCTGTGCTAGTGTAATTTATGAGTGTGTCTTTTAAATAAATAATTATATACTTTTACACCTAGCTCTGGTCAGTGTTTGTTTGTACTACTGTGCCTCTGTACCTATTATGTATGCTCTGTATACTGCCTAACTCTTCTTGAGGGAAGTCTGACTGCTCAGCCACAGCTACCAGGTAAATCTGGGTGGTACAGACTGCTACCAAGTGGGTTTACTGCCAAACACCTGTAGCCTTAAATCTTTTGCAGTGGTCCCAGAGGGAACTGCACAGGTTTCTGTCTAACAAGGGCCATCAAGACTCCATGCATGAACTTGTGAAGCAATATGTTGCCGATTGGGAGGCAACACACTAGGCGATGAGAAGAACACTGTGGCCATCATCAAGGCTGTAAATCGTAATTCAAAGCGGGTCCATGAGGGCTTTGCAACTGTGGCCCTGATACTGGAGAGAATGGCCAACACCATGGAGCAGCGGCGTCCTGCAGCATCCGAGCCACATCCATCCATTTCTTCGCATACCACGCCAGCCAGCTCAACACAGACAAGCCTGTGCGCAGGTCCCTGCGCAGCATGCAGCGCACAGACATGCAACCCCCTCCATCGAAAAGGGGGCTGCAGTAGCAGGGGTACCCTGCATATGTTGACTGCCAGTGCATCTGGACACATGTTGCGCTGTTGATGTGTGGGAGTGGTGTAGGGTGGGGGCAGGGGCTGTGTGGGGGAATTGGGGTGTGGAGGGTGGGGGGAAAAGGTGTGTGGGGGTGTTTGGGGGTTGCAGGAGGGGGTGTGTGGGGAGGTGGGTGGAAGGGGTCTGTGGGTGGTGCAGGGTTCATTCATTCTGATCAATACACCTGTTGTGTAAAAAAATGTGCATGACTGGACATTGCTTCTTCAGCGTGTGTCAGTTTATTGCATGACAGTGTACAGTGCCCATATTCCCCCAATCACAGTGCCCAGGTTCCAACATCCATAGCACCCTCTGCATCCCAGTGCATCAGAAACTATGGTCTATCACTGATTGGCGCACAGCACGTCTCTCATGTGCATCGCGACCTGGCCGATGTGCAACATCTTCTCCTTCCTCCTCTTCATCTTCACCTGGTGGTGGCTGGTCCATGTCAGGTGGCAGAGGTACGTTCCGCCGGATGCACATGTTGTGCAGCATGGCACATACCATGATGATCTTGCCCACCTTCTCAGGCCCGTAAATGAGTGCACCACCCGACCTGCTGAGACAGCGAAAACCGTGCCTTCAACAGGTTGGCCGGTCTGCTCTGTGACCACACGAGTGCATGTATGAGCACGATTGTAGTCCTCTTGGTGCCTGTTCCCGCAAGAATCCTGACAGGGGTGAGGAGCCACGGCTTAAGGGGATAGCCAGCATCACCTGCGTGGGAGCACAATAAGGTATGTGTAAGAGTATTTCTTCAATTCCATTTGTGCTCAGCCTGTACATCGTTCATGCTCATGTGCAGTATATCGTCAATAGCAGCTACTGACTTCACATCTGCGCAACTATCTGCCCTGTACACAACTTGGCAATCCACGGTGCTGGTCTTGGTAACGTACACGACTTAGGGGCCTTGACATTGGAATCACCAAACACCCAGATGGAGTGACAAGGTCCATGATGTACTCACATGTGAGGGTTGTGTGGCAGGGGATGAGACCAAATGCATGTTGGGCAATGTTTGATGCATTAGGCTGATGACCAACATGATACAGCTTGTTTGCACTATCATGCTTTTGGATAATTGTTGACGCCATGCACGTGTCCCTTGACGTCTTCACACTAGTCACAATGGCACAATGTGATTGTTGGTAGGGTCCGCCAGTGTAGGGATGTGTTCCTTGGATGATGCAGGGTGTCGACTTGCATGCTGGTACTCAGGTGCTGTGGGTGATTCCTGCACCAATCGCACCCATTCAGGTGTTGTTCACTACTTGATGGGTCCAATTTGAAGCATCCTTGTCACATGTGTTTTCCCATTTGTATTCATCTGCACATGTTGCCATGGTGTTATGCAGTGTTACTGTCGGGGAGGGGCAGTGACAGTGGATTTCCCTGAGTGTGAATTCATACTGCGCACTCATGGATGCATGACCTGCGAGGTGCTTCGATGCGGTCATGAGTATTCAGCTTTGTGACTGCATGATGGTGCATTGTGGTGCTGTGGGTACGGTCAGGTGATGTCCAGTGGACAAGTTCAGGGGTGTGCGCTGATTGTGAGTCTGATATTTACACATTGGTATGCGGCCAGAGTATGTCGGCCTTGATTGTCTGTGTCATGCATCTTAATCGAATGGTTATGGGCACGGTGTTTGCCAGGATGGACAGTGTCAGAGCAGACAGGTTGCATATGCATATACCCACCCTAAAATACACTCCCATGGCCCAGGGAGCAGACAGGTTGCATATGCATGTCCCCCCCCAAATACACTCCCATGGCCCAAGGAGCAGTCAGGTTGCATATGCATGTAACTCCCCACGCTCCCCACCAAAATACTCTCCCATGGCCCAGAGTGCAGACTCACCCAGCAGCCAGGCACCCCGGGCAACATCCCGTTCCAATTAGCGGGCTAGCGAGGAGTTCCGCAGCACCATTGCATCATGCGTGGATCCTGGGTATCTGGCACAGCAATGTTTTATTCTCTTGCTAGCATCACACACCATCTGCACATTGATGGAGTGGTATAGCTTCCGATTGCTGTACACCACCTCCACGGCATGCAGGACTATCAACTCCACGTGGATGCAGTCGAGGCCACCAATGACATTGGGCATGCCTGCCAGTACATGAAATGCTATTTTGGTGTCATTCACCTCCTGTACTGTACATGGTAGGGATATGTAGGCCCTTGCGTGCTTTAGGAGTGCATCCACCACTTGGTTTAGGAGACCGGAGAAACATGGTTGCGAGATGCCATGCAGCTGGCCCACTGTGTGCTGGTAGGTGCCTGTGGCCAGGAAGCTGAGCACAGACGCCACCTTCAGCAATGGGGGGATGGCGGTGCGGATGTTGATCAGGCTGACCATGTATTAGATCCACTATGGTGGTGATGGTGTACCTGTCCAGGCGGTACAGGGTGTGGATCTGTGCTGGGGTTAAGTTGAATGGACTGGCCCTTATGAGAGGGATTGGTGGCTGTCTGCGGGGAACCACTGCCTGCACTGGTGGAATTTGCTGGGGCAGTCTCACCCTCCTTCTCCTCCTGCGTCTCCTCTGTAATCCCTGGTGTACTGCCTGCTCAAGGAGTAGCAGTGCAGGCATGTCCTCCAGCTCCATTATCGCAACTGCATGTGGAATCATTTTGGTCTTGGAAGGGGTGTGGTGTGTGCTCCTTTTGTGCAGTGCCAGGCTTCATTGCCTCCACCTGTGCTGATTGTATACACCTGTGGCAGTTGGGAACACAGCAGTTTACTATTAACGGGTGATTCGTGATGCCGGTATTGCCGGCATCATGGTGGCCCTTCTTACCGGCATCTGGATGCTGGTATGTGCATGTCTGTGGGACTCGTAATGTCCTCTTCCTTGCGGCAATCCAGTGTTACTGGCATGGCACCCGCGCGCATGCCGGTATGGTGGTGCACGGCCATATCGGGTCCCTGTCGATGCTGGTAGGACCGACATTGCAGGTCGTGATGGGATGGTCCGGTAAACGTTGCCGGTAATGTCTTACCGTTGTCTTATTACCGGACCGCCAACCTTGTAATGAGGCCCATAGTCTTTGACGTAATCAACGCACCCCAGTTCCAGCGGATACTCGGTATTCCCTGGTTGGAGTGGCATAACCTGACAATAAACTGGCAAATCCATTCATTGACATTGCCAAAACCCAAGAACCAGGAGTCGGACCACATAACAAGGAATCCAGGGTGGTGATCGGTATAATGGGACAACTGCCCCCGGAATACGACGCCTACCATGATGTGTTTCAAAAGGAGCAAGCCAACACCTTGCCGCCCCACAGGCCCTATGACTGCCAAATCGATCTGGTCCCGGGAGCGCAAATTCCACGCAGTCGCATATACACCCTCACGGAGAAAGAGAACCAACATCTGCGCAGCTACTCATACCAGTACCTAGCCAACGGGTGTATTCGGCCATCCAAGTCACCCGCCTCCTCTGCTCTTTTCTTCGTCCCCAAGAAAGAGGGGGACCTCAGAACTTGTATAGATTACTGGGGACAAAACACAATCACCATAAAAAAACGGTATCCTTTGCCGCTAATTCTGTTGCTACTGGACCAAGTAAAAGGTGCAAAGATTTACACAAAACTCAACCTTAGAGGAGCCTTACGGTTCACCGTCATGCCCTTTGGACTGTGCAATGCACTGGCAGCATTCCAGTTTTTCATGAATGACGTTCTGAGCGAATTATTGGATGTTTGCGCAATGGTGTACATAGAGGACATCTTAATCTTCTCCACAACACTGGAAGAACATGTACACCATGTTAAGGCGGTCTTGGAGAAGCTATGCCAGCACCATCTGTTTGCAAAACTTGAGAAGTGCACTTTTCATGTGACCACAGTGGAGTTCCTCGGATTTATACTGACTCCTCAGGGCATTCACATGGATAACCGCAAGGTGGAAGCAATACTACAATGGCCTTGGCCCACTTGCATCAAAGCAGTCCAGAGTTTCCTGGGGTCCGCTATCTTTTATAGGCGGTTTATCGCAGACTTCTCGGATATAGTCCATCACATCACCTCCTTGCTCCGAAAAAACTGCACGTTCAAGTAGACCACCGAAGCTGAGCGGGCCTTTATGCAATTGAAACACAGGTTTACTACTGCCCCAGTACTCAAGCAACCGGACCCTAAACTCCTGTATTTGGTCCAGACAGATGCCTCCAACGTGGCTACCAGACCTCCAAATCACTCCTCACTTACCCGATGGGCAGATAAGCACCTCAGCCTTCCAGTGGGTAGGCAGTGGTTTGGGCACACAACACGCCATTAGAAGTCATGCAGAAGGGGATCCGGAACATGCACTCCTGCAGGGTGTTAGGAAAGATTTCATAATTGTAGGTAATTTTCCTTCCATGTGGCAACCCCCAAACTTTTTGCTGTTGTTTTACAGCTTGATCTAGACTTTGCCAGAGAAGCGCAGCCTTCCGCCGCACTCCTCTGGGCTTTCGCTCAATTCTTCTGGGGAAACTGACATGCCCTTAAGACAGTCAGTACTGGGAGACTTCGTTTCCCTTAGTGCTTTCCTCATGTTGCAGCTTTTGAGCAACATGAAACAAGAGTGCACTGTAACTTACATTACCGCGCTCTTGGGTCTCTAGTCATTCTAAAGGCCCTAGAAACTCTCGCTGGACTTATTATGAAACGTACAAGTGTGTCACGGACGGGACTGGTGGCAGCTATCGTTTCTTTGTGTTTTGAACCCCTTTTTGCCATGATAACCGCTCTTCCCGCGTTTGGCCCAAATGGGTGGCCTGGCCTCCAAAATGGCCATGCCACGAGGTTCTTTGTCCTGTCCGCTGACCGTCTTGCCCCTTCACCTTCCCCCAGGTCGAGCCGACCCAGGGCAGTCCTTATTTGTTCATGCACTTTCTCGCGAAACACAACGCTTTCGCGGGCTTCTGCATGCCTTGTGTGAGCCTCCAGGATGTGGGCAGGGATGTCTGTTCCCAATACACATCCTGGGTGCCAGAGAGTCTAGTATGTCTTGAATGCCTGGGACCACCGTGGTCCATGATAGGTCCACGTATGGTGTGAGTGTTTTACGAGCAGATCTCCATTTGGGCCCTCTCTGTCTTGGCGCGAAGCGAACTCTGGATAAGAGGAGGCTGAAAACCCCACTAGCATGTCGATCTCCTGAGTTCTCACGAACGAAGGATAAGGAGCCAAGTATCCTGCAACTAAGAAGCTGAGTCGAGGAATCGCTGGTGACCCGCTGAAGGTTTGGCACCCTGCACTGCTGTCGTCCTGCGAGACCACTCGGCCTCTGTCTGCAAAGGCGCTTCGACCCTGTAGAATAGTGGGAACAACTATTCTCGGCATCTGCACCAAATCCTGTACGTACGCCTTCGGAAGCGTCCCTGGGCCATCCAGTGGACTGACCAGCCTACACAGGAATCTTGCTCTGTCACCGCCGTCTGGCTTACTGCTAATCCCGTGTCCTCGGCACTCTCACACGATTACACTTTGCATTCCCAGGTCTGAAGTGAGCAGTGTGCTTTGGGACCGGAATACACGCGGTTGCCGAGTTGCCCTGCTGTGGTAACAAACCTGTGCGAGTCCGCTGCATCTGGGACACCCTCGACCCTGACTCCTGCTGTCGCGGAATCTACACTGCATCGAGACGTACCTCTGATCGCATGTGAACCTGCCAGTACCAAAAATGAACCGGAGAAGCCTGGGTCTGTCTGCATCGGGGACCGGTGAGTAGTCAATACCCTAATCGGTCGCCCTCCCGCAGGAGCCTGTGGCTATCCATCGCTGTTGTAAACATCAAACCCTTTCCCACACTCACGCCCTGCTTCTGCCCCCAAGTGGAGGCCTTGCCTGAGTCACGGGTATTTGTTCACCATCTTTTCGTCCACCTTTCTGAACTGCCTGATTTCCCTGAAGAGACTCTCCTTTGCCCGTTGGCACCCGCGTGTGCAGGTACCTTTGAGCACAAGGCTCCACTCTTCGTAGGGCTCGGACTTCCTTCTAGTTAGGTGGCCTCTGATGTCGAAATGGGTCTAACGATTACTTGCACTGCCTGTTTTCCTCCCCATCTAGGTGGTCTGCATATTTCGTGATTCTAACTCTTTAGACCCCTCGGTCTTGTATATATATATTGTATTGATTGTGATGTGTTGGTTTACTGGAGTTTTACCGTGATTCTTTACTATGGTCGATGTTACAAAGGCCTTGTAATAAATGTGTCTATATTTTTAATATAACACCTGTCTGGAGTAATTTGTAAGCGTCCTTGCTTTGTGTGCTCATTGCGGGCTTTCAGTCACCCTCACCCCTCTTGAGACCTAATCTTGACCGCCGCCATCGCTACCCTGATTGGTCTGGCTTGTCCAGAGGTTACCCTGTTCCAAGAAACTAGGCTGGCCTTCTGAACCTCTGATCCTCCAGGACAGAGTTCAGAAATCCATCTTAACACAGGGCACCAGAGGTAAGTGTTACAGTTTCTACATTTCAAGGTTGTCAAAACTTTGTCTGGATGACCATCTATTCATAGTATACACGGGTCATAGGCTGGAACATGCTGTAACAAAACAGACCTTGTCCAGATGGATTATTCTAGCTATTTCCGAATAATACAGGCTATCCCGGAAGGATGCCCCAGAAGGCTTGAGAGCCCATTCCACTAGGGGCATGGCTAATTTTTCTGCTTTGCAAAGAGGTGTGAGGCAGCCACTTGGTCTGCAATTCACACTTTAAGCATTACTGCCTTGAATCCACCTTAAGTCAGGATAGAAGCTTTCATTCCGTTCATGAAAACCATTGATGACAACATTCATACTGCCTCCTCCAAAACAAACACTGCTTTGGGAGTCTATCAAAGATGAGGAATACGTGGGAGGTCACAATCCATTTGAAGAGCAAGTTACTTACCCCTGGTAACGTTCTTTCGACTGGCTATTCCTCCCACCTATTCCTCATCGTGCCTCTCAGCCTACCCCTCAGTTGGATTTCCCATGTTATTGCTACTTACGCTCCTTCAGAGTCTAGTATGGTCAAACCCGCTTTTATATGGGTAGTTCTACTTGAGAATGACACGGAAAAACTGAACTGAAGCCAACGGGCGATGCGCGTGCTATATATGCCTTTTGGATACATCATCCTTGAGATGGAAGCCCTCGAGGGACATCGAGTCGACTGCATCGACGCACAGCACACTCTGCGGAAATGTTTTTCTGTTCTGTCCAAAAGGGGCAGACACTGTGACACTGGGCACTATCCCAGGGCATGTTTCTAATTCCCTTTCACCTAGTATGGATCCACAACACTGTTGCAGATTCCCTCAGCAGGGAACTAAGATCCTGTCACAAATGGGAACTCCATTAGGATCCGGGCCAGTTCCTATACGCATTCCCTCCAATTCCTCTTCTTCCAATCAATGCACTCATACACAGCTGATGTTAAATGATTCTCACTCCTTTAGTGTGGCCACAGCAGATTTGGTATTCTGAGCTTCTTCATCTGTCAGTATCACCTTGCATCAGTCTGCCTCCTCGTCCGGACCTGCTCTTCAGAGGAGGGTCCGTTCTGCACCACAACCCAGCGCCTCTGAAGTGGATGGCTTGGCTGCTGCAGCCCTAGAATTTGGGCACATTGTATTTCCTTTAGACTAAAAAAGAATTCTAGCAAAGGCCAGACCTCCGTCCACTCTCTCCTGCTACAAGCACAGGTGGAAACAGTTCACTACATGGTGTCATTCACAAGGGCTAGACTCTCTTCAAATCAAGGCTAACCAAACATCCATAAAGGTCCATCATGCAGCTATCTATTTGCAAAGCGGGCAAACCTTCCCTATCGTCTCATAGACTGGTTAAGGAGTTCCCAAGGGTCTGTTCCAGACATTCCCTCTGTTAAAAGCACCAGCTCCAGCGTGGAAGCTCTATGTGGTACTCTCCAAGCTCATGGGCCCACCTTTTGAACCTCTACAACGAGCACCTCTAAGGTTCTTCTCATGGAAGACTGTTTTTCTTTTGGCTATTAGATGTGCCAGACGTGTTGGGGAGTTGCAAGCTCACTCCTGCAAGCCACCGTATTTGACTTTCCATCAATCTAGGGTGGTGCCACGCACGCATCCCTTATTTATGCCAAAGGTCCCATCAACTTTTCACCTGAACGAACCTCGGGTCCTACCTGTGTTCTTTGGCTCAGCCACCTCTCCAGCAGAGAGGGCATTGCATTCACTAGACGTTGCCTGTGTGTTAAAGTTTTATATCGCACGCACAAAAGACTTTCCCAAAACATAATAACTTTTTGTAACATTTGGACCTGTTGAACAGGAGAGGGCCACGTGAAAGGCTTCCATTTCCAGGTGGCTATGTGGCTGCATCTCCTACTGTCATCGGCTGGTGAACCAGACCACAGTCAGATAGACCAAGAGCGCATTCCAAGGGAACAGTGGTTCCGCTGCAGCGTTCCTTTCTGGTGTTCCCCTGCTTTGCATCTACAGGGCTGCTGTGTGGAGGTTTACCCACACCTTCACAAAATTCTAATGCATTGACAGGGATTCCAGGGAGGAGGCTGATGTCAGCCAAGCAGTGCTTCACAACCTTTTTGCCTACGGTGAGTGCCCCAGGGGTGAGTTTCCATTGCTTCTGTTGAGACCTATGCCACCTCCCATTTGTTATTGTGTAGGTACTGCTAAATAATTGTATTCATGAGCATGTCAATCCATTAAAGCTCCAATGCTGGTGAAGGAACAAGTTACTTACCTGTCACTCCTGTTCTTCAGCATTGCTATCTTTCATGGATTCACATGCAACCCTCCCTCCTACCACTCTATGGCTTTTCATTGGTTCCTACTGCCACATTACATGCACTTTTAAATCTGAAGATAGCCACCAGGGGTGGAGCTAAAGAGGACCACTGTAATTGTCTGGGGCAGTATGACCCAAAGTGACTGCAATAGGCTATACAAGTATCAAGCAATTTTTTCACTTTAAAGCAAAACTGCTTTATTATTACAGAGTATTTCCAGCCTGATGACAGGGAATATTCATGAACATGTGAATCCAGAAAATATACCAATGCTGGAGAAAATGAGTTACAGGTAAGTAACTTGTTCCTTGCAATTGTATAAACCACTTGATTTTGTTTAACAATCAAAATAAAATGAATAATTGAATTGGTCAGAAATTGAATATTGCAATATATACAGGTCTAGAGTGGGGACCTTGAAAATCCCACTTTGTTTGAACAGCAAATGCAGACAACATTGTGATGCATTAACGTTTCAAAAACAAACTCCATGTCTCAGTAGCATTGTAATGTTAACTTTTTTGACAACACTGTTTTCAGGTGTAGATGTACAACTTACAACTTTACCTGAAGATACTTCTACCAAGAAACCAGCAATGCCGTCAAAGTCAAGAAAAACACAACGCACTGAAACTAGACGAAAAGGCATGTTTAATTACTGTAAAACATAGTGTTGGAGGATAACCACTGTAATTTTGTGTTTGAATTGATGCCACAGTTTGGGTTTGGTAATGTTTCAGTAGGGTTAAAAAAAGCAAATATTTATTTTAGCTACTGGATTCAAGCCACCAGGCCTGCATTAGAGAAGTACGAGGTAAGAAAGAAGCAGGAGCAGAAAGAGGTACTATATTATGTAAAAACCTGTCAACCGTGTGAGAATAAATTAAAATGTTGTGTTCCCAAAGCAATGTTTTAATACAAATTGTGAATTTTTTAAAATACTACTACACTGTTTGATAAATTAGAACAAAATATAAAAAGTGTATACAATACACAAAAAAACAATATTGCAATTAGTATAACTCTTATTAGGACCCGGGGAGGAGGGAGCAGCTAATCTGGTTCCGTGTATTGGCGACTGAAACCGCTAATCTCAGCCTATGTTCCATGGAACCTGCAGGTTGCTTTGCCTGGCCTTCCACCTTCTCCCCACCCTCCCTTCCCTTCTTTTATTTTTAATATACCCAACCCCAATCCCCAGTCCTACTTACCTGATCGTTGTGGCGGCAATGCCCGCCGCCGTCGTAGCTTCTCTCTAGCTCTGTTTTTCCCAGCTGCCACTGAAATGGAAGAGGGTCTCCGCAAGGAGCCCCGCCTTCCATCTCCGTGGCGGCCATCTTGGAACAGTAGTTTCTATGAATGAACAGGATGCCACGATATGTCACTTTCATTCATAGAAAAGACCCCGCAATGAGCACTCCAGGTGACCGAATTGGCAACCCGGGGTGCTAATGGCATTAGTAATCCGTTCCATGGGCTGTACCGGGGGGGTAACGTCCCGGTGCCCTTGTTAAACATCCTTGCTTCGCTTGGGCCTTTAACTTGCCGGCCCTTACCCCCCCGGTATAGCCGTGGAACGGTTTACTAAAAATGTTTATGAAAAGAGAAGCAAACTCAATATAACATTTTCAAAAACATGATCTTACATCTACCAATCATCATCTAAAACTGTCTTCCAGTGGGAAAAGAAGCCACAATCCAGAAGAAAGAAAAACAATTAGAAACTGGTTTAATACGTATTGATTGATTTCTATGAACTAGTTGTGTTTAGTGCTCTTTTAAGCTGCTGTTTTGGGGGTTGCCTCGAAAACTCACCCAAAAAATTACAAAAGTTGTAAAAAAGGCGTGTATGCCGGTGCAAGAAGTAACACCGTTTTATTCAGGGCCCCAGATGCAGTGGGGACAGCAAATTCAAACAGAACGCGGAACGGAACTGCATGAAAAGGTGCTGTCAAAGAAACGTCCCTAAATCTAGAACTTTTTTACAGTGAAATGTAATTAGCATTCGTGATTTTGCACCATGAAAAAATTTCCCCACACAAAGCTGATTGGTGTTCGCACTTTAAACCCTTATAGAAAAGTATACATTATATTCAGTAATTGGGTGACAAACCTTCCCACACCGCCCTCAATTACAATATATGATGTCACAATTCACCCCCAATTCCCACAGCACAAAGTTAATTCATTGAAACAATTGAGACGACCAGCAGAACTTTAATCAACTGCCCTGGTCGCCTCATCTTGGTTCACGTGAGAAGCGCTTACCACCATGTCACCGCCAAAGCCTTGAACCACGGACGCACTGCCTTACAAATGTTGCATATCGGGGACACTCTAACCCTTTTCTGAGAGAAAATGTACTTCAGGGCAATTTGAAACTGCCTCTCCATTGCCAGAGCGATAATAGGCTCAGGATTGGACTACTGCAACATCCTTTTCGGTGGCACCTCATCAAAAAACCTACTGAAACTACAAATAATCCACTCCGAGCAGCCCTCAGCATCCCCGAAAGAGAGCACATCTCTGCAGCAAGACGGGAAGCCCACTAGCTTCCCATCAAAGAACGTGTCCTATTCAAAACTCTTGCCATCACTCACAAGTGCATCACCCACACAGCCCGCCCTACCTCTCCCAAAAAGTAGTCAGAGCAGACTCGTCCAGACCTACCAGAGCACCGTACTTCCACTGACTCGTAATCCCCAGAGTCAAACGCACCAAAGCAGGTTGTGCCAGCATCCCCTTTATTGCTGGCAGAAAATGGAACTCCCTGCCACATACCCTTAGAGCTGAACCGTCCCTTCTTGCCTTCCGCAAAGCCCTCAAAACCTGGCTGTTTGACTAACTTGTGCACACTATGTCTTGTATTACTGGCAGTGTTCATGCTGTATGTATTTACCATTGTAACTAAGCATACTTACTTACCTCAGTAACAGCGCTGCGATGCCTACGGGCTGTTGTGCGCTAAACCAATAACAAAATGAAATAAATAAACTTGTTGGCGGAACCTGCAAGCTCTACACTATAACCTCGAAAAATAACAACCATTGTGTACTTCTTTCAGTACTAAAACAGAGGGCGGTCTGGGAAACTCTCTACCAGCACAAACACAGCCCATTTACTTATTCTTGGGTGGATGGCCCCTGGGAGAGTCTCAACCAAGTCTTTAGCTCACTGTTCTTTTCACAGAGAAGAAATGTCCCCGCATATCAGTCTTTGTCCTGCCCAGGTGCAGTCCAGCACCGAAATGCTAGGCAATTCTCCTCTGAACAAGAGTACCACAGCAACCCCATACACGTGTTTCAGCCTAGTTGGGCATCATCAGTGAGGTGAAGCTGTGCCTCTCTAAGAGAGGGTACTAGCCTGGGATCACAGACTCTGCACTAAATCATCATCCACAGCAGCTTTTTCCACCCACAAAAGTCTCACCCACGTTTTCTAGAAAAAAAAGCTTGTGAGGCCTATTTACAGTATTCAGTAATAAAATCGCAGCAAAAATGTCGCCTTTACAAAAAATCACAGCAAAAATGCAGTGGTTTGACCTGGTAAAGGTGTACCCCATTATACCATTTAAGGGGAGCGGGGGTTGCGGGGCTGTACCCGCTCCCCTTAAATAGTATAATGGGTCTGAGGGTTGCGGGGGTGTCCCCCCGCATACTTTACACTGATTGCGGCGGCAACTTCAGCACTTGCGGCAGCATCTTCATCACTTGCTCATTGAAGATGTCTTGGACTTCCGCACAGGCGAATCCCATTCTCGAGCTTCTTCGGGCCATGCTGACATTCCAAATCAGGCTTGTCAGGAGTTCTTTTGTGTCTATGCTCAGGCAGAGAGTATCCTCAGTTCTCCAATGTTGGCAACACCATTTGACATTTGTGCCTATGTTATACGGCCTACTGCCTTCTTTAAACATCCTAAATGGTAACTGACTGGCCTCTATAAGTACCACAAGCTGCAAGTAAAGTGTTTGCCCATTTTGAACCCAATCCTCCATGCCCTGCTTACTTCCCGTGATGAACAACTCTTCTGTTGCGTCAGACGTACAGCTGCACCCTTAGAACAATTTGAATGATGAGACGTGACCTGAAAGGTAAACAGCGGCATTGAGAAACTAATACTGTTAAGTGACATTCACAATTGTATACAGGAATTCTGTCCTATCTAGCATAGTTGCTGTCTTAAACCACAGCTCTTGTTATGCTGCAATTGTGACATTTTGGAATTCTGCTACACCCATCACATGAAAGACAGAATGCTGCACACTGGAACAAGACACACCATTCTGCCTATATTTGTGGATGCACCATGAATAAGGTGTATCTGAACACACCCTTTCAGTTGTGATTTTATTATTCTGCTTTGTGTCATTGCATACCACATTACAATCCTATCAAAAACCTGTCCATTCTTTGTAAAGTGCAAACCAGTAGCACAAAAGAATATTGTTTGCCTCTTGTGGCCCCAAAAACGTTTTTGAGTGGGACAGACGATAAGACTGTATATATTGCCTGCACCCCATCACACAATCGATGACTGCAAAATATGGCAGGGATTTAATGCCCACACCCTTACAGATAGACACAGAGGACTAAGTTGCTGGCTGAATGATTTGAAATACCCTGCTTCTGAGGCAGACTCATCCAAAAGTATGTCAATGTCCACCCAAATTGACAGATGACCAGGATCTTAAAAGAGGTCTAGACCGGAAGAGAGATCTTCTAAATGGAATAAAAGGGTAAAGGGTATGCACCTGACCCTGGCTCTTGAGATGGAGTCCTCCCTTAGAACACACAGTGGTCTATCCTTATTTCGAAAAAAGAGCCTGTCTACAAAAAGATATATAGCTCTTCGATGAGGGCTTCATTGACGAGCGGGAAGCATAGAGAAATCTCATTGCTCATCCACAGGTCTCTAATCCATATCGATGTCTGCAAAAGAAGCCCTATCAACGACCATCTCTTCGTCGACAAACATTACTCACGCATCATCAGCTGTACCTTTTTCGTCAACAACTAAGTCCACAATGGGATACTCGTGGACGTGGCCCTAAGTTCAGTCAACAGATTCCTCATCTAGGATGAGTAATCCCCCTGTGGATGGCTTAGTCTACATCCTTGCTGATGGTCATGATAGGATATACACCATCAACTGCATTGAAAAACACAAGGGATTCCGCTGTGCACCAGGAAAAGTGAAAAACTGTGCAGCAGAAGAACGTAGTGGGCGCTGTTAAAGCAATCTCACCCATATTCTGAGGTGCTACCAAAGGACATTTTAGAACATTGCATTGACACAGATTTTGAAGCCATGCAGGGCCTATCATACCCACGGTCGACATTTGCGGGGTAATTCATAGATTTCAGCGCAGAGGCAGGGCACGCGAGCAGCGCAGAGAGGGATCGTGCGCCAGCGTGCACCAGCCGTGTGCGCTAAACTGCATTCTGGTGCACCGCGTATTCATGGAATTCCCAAGGCAAAAAGAGCCCTGGCGCAGAGAACATCCCGCAGCGCCAGTTACGCCCCCAAGAACGCCCCTCGCGCAAGGAAAAGCCATCAAAATCCCCAATCCAGCGCAAAGGGCTGCGCTAACCCTGGACCAGCTAACAGGGCCGCTACACAGTAAACGCTGAGTGGGGAACATGTATTCCTGGGGTGCGCTGGAATTATCACATGTGGTAGGCCCTGTGCGAGCGGGGTACGTGTATTTGTGGTGTACGTGGTGACTATCACATGCGATAGGCCTTGGCCGAGCGGGGCACATGTATTACTAGGGTTTGCGGAGAGTTTCACACGCGGTAGGCCCTGTGCGACCAGGCTACGTGTATTTGGGGGGTTTGCGGGGACTATCACACGCGATAGGCCTTGGCCGAGCGAGGTACGTGTATTACTGGGGTATGCGTGAAGTTTCACATGCGATTGGCCCTGTGTGAGCGGGGTACGTGGATTTCGGGGGTGCGTGGGAAGTTTCACACGCGATTGGCCCTGTGCGATCTGGGTATGTGGATTTCGGGGGTGCGTGGGAAGTTTCACACGCGATTGGCCCTGTGCGAGCGGGGTACTTGTATTACTGGGGTACGTGGGAAGTTTCACACGCGATTGGCCCTGTGCGAGCGGGGTACGTGGATTTCGGGGGTGCGCGGGAAGTTTCACACGCGATTGGCCCTGTGCGAGCGGGGTACGTGTTTTACTGGGGTACACGGGAAGTTTCACACGCGATTGGCCCTGTGCAAGCGGGGTACATGGATTTCGGGGGTGCGCGGGAAGTTACACATGCGATTGGCCCTGTGCGAGCGGGGTATGTGTATTTCGGGGATGTGCGGGAAGTCTCACACGTGATTTCGCTGTCAGAGCTGGGTACGTGTATCCAGTGGTGTGCGCGGGAAGTCCCACACGTGAATTAGCAGTGTGGGTCCTCCCAGGTGTGCCCTCTACCCCCTCCACGGCCCCTGCAGGCAGCCCACACCACAGGGGACTACCCTGCACGCCTGGTCATGTCCCGCAGGCAGCCCATCCACCATGGCCATGCCCCCCAGCCAGGCCATGTGTCACCTTGCACTAGTGATCACCAACTCATGTCCCCCTGCACCCCCAGCCCCCAGCAGTGAGGGGCACCTGCCAGCATGCCCCCACTCGTGTCCCCCTGCACCCCCACCCCCCAGCAGTGAAGGGCACCTGCCAGCATGCCCCCACTTATGTCCTCTCATGTCCCCCTGCACCGCCACCCCCCAGCAGTGAGGGGCACCTGCCAGCATGCCCCCACTCATGCCCCCCTGCACTCCCACCCCCCAGCAGTGAGGGGCACCTGCCAGCAGGCCCCCACTCATGTCCCCCTGCACCTCCACCCCCCAGCAGTGAGGGGCACCTGCCAGCAGGCCCCCACTCATGTCCCCCTGCACCCCCACCCCCAGCAGTGAGGGGCACCTGCCAGCAGGCCCCCACTCATGTCCCCCTGCACCCCCGCCCCCCAGCAGTGAGGGGCACCTGCCAGCATGCCCCCACTCATGTCCCACTTGTGTCCCCCTGCACTCCCACCCCCCAGCAGTGAGGGGCACCTGCCAGCGTGCCCCCACTCATGTCCCACTCATGTCCCCTTATACCCCCACCCACCAGCAGTGAGGGGCACCTGCCAGCAGGCCCCCACTCATGTCCCCCTGCACCCCCACCCCCCAGCAGCGAGGGGCACCTGCCAGCATGCCCCCACTCATGTCCCCCCACCCACTCACCCACCCACCCAGCAGTGAAGGGCACCTGCCAGCAGGCCCCCACTCATGTCCCCCCAACACGTCAACATGACCCACAATCATGGCCCTCATGGCCATCCAAATCCCACGGCACGCCACCCCTGCCCAAATAACCAACCAAGCATAACATACACCCCACATTGAAATGCCCATTACATGAAACAACCCAAATGGCATGTATGTACATCAACACATGTCCGTCCCACACACACAATGGGTGCCAGTGAATGTGAAAACCCACATCGTGACATGCATGAAACCAATGAGAGAATACCACACATTGAAGTACGGGAAAAATGTATTGAACAAAAAATGTGGTGAAACAAATTCAAAGACCAAACAATGGACATAAGGAAAACAATGCAGAATGTCACATAATGATAAAAAAAGGAAATCAGAATCCAAAATATATGAAATCAAAAATGTCTCCAAAGTCTCCCTCCAACAAAGCAAATCCAAACAGAAATGAAAAAGTAAAACCCATTGCTCCATGCAAAAATCAAAAAAGAAAATGCCGACAAAGCCACACTCCAACTATTTACAAGGATGAAATCCTGGGTCCATGAGCCCAACTGTCCAAATGAAACCTACAAAAATACACCAACTAATGAAGAACTATATACAAAAATGTGGGGTATTGTCCAAGCGACCCACAAAAAAATGAAAACAAAAATGAAACCTAACACTAACTAACTAACTATTTACAATGGCAGCGGGCTAGTACGACGGCTCACTTTTTGATGTCCCGGGACAGGGCATCATCGAACTCCCGCTCAATGTCCTGGAGGCGGTCCTCTTCCATGCCCCCGAGGGTTCGCAGGGACGATGACATGTTGACCTCCAACTCCCTGCAAATTGCCTCGAGGCACTCGGCCTGCCTCAGTGCCCTCCGCATGGAGTTCTCCGCCCTCACCATTGTGAGCCGTGCCTCTTCTGCCCGCTGCCGCTCCGCATCTATGGCGTGGCCCAACCGCTGCCACATGGAGACATTTGCAATCCTGGGTCCTCCTGCCCTCTGGCTGATGCCTGACCCTCCGATGTTGAAGGCCCTGAGCCATCATTGCTCCCACCATGTTGCTGCTGCTGCTGTGCCTGTGCCCTGGCTCTTGCTGCCTGCACGTCCTCCACCGGCTGGAGTGCAGTTGTCGTGGTGGCCACCCCTGCTGGACGTCCGACTCCCGACTGTGGCAGGGATGTGTCCTCCACCAGCCTGGCCGCTGGGTCAGAGGCAGCTCCACAGGGTATCCAGGTGATACATGGGTGGGAAGATGGCATGGAGGACGACTGGCGCGTAGGGGGTTCAGGTGAGGAGGGGGTCGCAAGAAGGTCCAGCACACAGAGGAATTCAGCACTTTACCGTCCCAGTAGGTCAACGCGGTCAAAGAGGCATCCGAGATGAAGTGCAGTGTCTTCACGAAAACACTGCAGGTCACCTCGCATGCCCCGTTGACGCAACGCTATCCCAGCCAGGACAGGCTCAACCTGGTCCCGGATAGCCACGTCCGCAGGGCGAGGAAGGCCAGTTGTTGTGCGCCCATCCCCTCCCTGAAAACGGGTCTGGACGTAGGCATCCCTGCTGGTGCCGGATGATGCAGTCACAGGATCAGGGACAGGATTACACACAGTCACCTCCGCGGCGGCCTGTGCTGCCTCCTGTCTCTGCACTGCACCACTGGCACCAGTGGAATCCCCACCTCCAGACCCCGTGTATGTCCCTTCCACGGCCTCCTCCTCCTCCAAACCCCCCACCAACCTGGATGACTCCATGCCATCTTCCTCCGTCGGACCCTGTGGGGTCTCAGCTGCCCCTTCTGCTGCCGAGGAGTCCATCTCCAACCTCTGCCTCTTGGACCTACCCTCGGCAGCTACGGCCTGGGATGCGGCACCAGACTCCTCACTCCCCGAAGAGATGACAATCTGGGAGGGGAGCCGGGCCTTGCGTCTCCTGCCGGTGGTGCGATCCCTGCGCTTTGCTCCACAGCGCCCTCTCCGCCCTCTTCATCAGTTGACGCTGCAGACAGGGAGAGATAGAACACAGGCATCAGGGCACTGTACAATGGACTGATACACACATGACAGTTGTACTTGAGTGGCAGTGTCAAACTTCAGACATGGCATCACACTCCCTAACACACATGTCATTTCTTCTCACACACATGAGCAATTCCACAGCAATATTGCACCAGGCAGCACCATCCATACACATACAACAGCATCAGCATCCGAAGGTGAGCCTGACGTCACATTAAACACGAGGAGTGCACAACACATGCACACACACCAATACACTTACATGCATGTGTACATGTCCACCAACTGTCAGAGTGATGAGATCGCCATCCATGTCACATCTGGCATTCAGCCTTCTACATGTCAGTAACACATGTATCCATGTTGCATCACAGTTGCACACTTGTCAAATACACACACATACACACAGTGCAGATACATGCAGCTGGAACCACCATCCATGTGTGACACCACAACCATGCCAACGTACATACACAGCAATGCAAACTTGTGTGCTCCCACAGCTGCATTTGGCCTGCATGCTTACCAACACATACACCATCCATGTGTCTCACACATGCGAGGACTCACATGTGTCAGCCTCATGCCCCTGTACATACACATCCATACATGGCCCTACAAAAACACATGTATAACCTGCACACTACTGGCACACCACAACACGCACAGCGTCCAATCAGTATGCATGTACACTTACCGCTCGACTCCAGATGGGTCTGCTTCTCAAGGACCTGGGCGTATGCGTTCCAGGACCCTCATTTGGTGGTCTGACAGCTGGCCCCGGCACCCCTTGGCATCCGCTGCCTTCAAGAGGCGCTGGGCCTTGTCGAGGGTCCTGGACCTGAAGTCCTCCCAGCGCTTCCGGACATGTTTGATGTCGCGGACTGCCACCCCCTCCTCGTTGATGGCAGTCACGATGTCCATCCAGATCCTGGTCCGTCCTTCATTGTCGGTGCCCGAACTTCCAAAGAGGGCATCATACTGCCCCAGGACTTGCTCCACCAGGACACCAACTTCCCTGGCACTGAAGCTGGTGGCCCTCTGCCTCTCTGGCTGGGGGTTGCCAGTGGTGCCAGATGGTGTTGTGCCCGACATGGCAACCCCAGAGGCAGGTGTGGATGGGCAACTGGGTCCTGGGGCTGGGCTGTGGAGCTATGTATCAGTCGGGAGTCTTCAGTTCCAGCAGGGGTGGTCACAGCAACTGCACCCCTGGCTGACGTGCAGGCAGCAAATGGCAGGGCACGTGGGCAGCAGGCAGGCAGCAGCAGATGGCAGGTGGGAGCGTGCTCGGGGTTCTTGGGGGCAGTAATTCGGCCTTCTGGGCAGGAGCGTGGTCTTCCATGTGTTGTCGCGTGGCCAGCTTGATACGGAGTGATTTGGCACGTGAAAAAATTGCACGTCAGTGTGTAATTCGAGGAAAGGCCCTTAGCGCGTAAGCACGTCTGTGACGTTACACGCGCGGGTGTTTCCCTCGTGACGGGTGCATAGTGAATCAGCACGTGAAGACACAGCACGTACGCAAATTCATTGGTCCAAAGGCCCTTTAGCGCATCTGTGACGTGACGCGCAAGGGCGTTTCCCTCAACACGGGTGCATGTTCATTGTACACGTGGAAAAACTGCACGTCCGAGTGTCAGCTTGTGTAATTGTAGGAAAGGGCCTTAGCGCGTACACGCCTAAGTGACGTTGTACGTGTGGGTCGGTTGAAAAGGTACGTGTAGGACGCCATTTTCTTGTACGTGCTTTTCGTGGAGAGCGAGTGGGTGAATTTTGTACTTCTAGTCGGTTCACACGCAATTACTTCACAACGGTTCAAGTTCATACTCCCTGTTACCTCTGACAGCGTTCAATTCTTATTTTGGCCTGTTTCCTCAAACAGCGTTCACTTCTTCTTTTGTCTTGTTTCCTCAGACAGCGTACAATTCTTCTTTTGGCGGGGGTGTTGCCAACGTGCACACACGCGTCTTTTTCACATTCTTTTTCCAGGCATACGGTGAGTCATGCACGTATTTACCAACTGTGCTTGCCGCGTGTGTCGCATACCCCTTCAGAGGTCAATGTAGGCTGCGTGTATTACGCGTACGCTTATTTTTGTGTTTCTGGATGCCACAGCGTAGTGCGGGTTCATTTTTCCACGCACGTGGTCTACGAGGGGTTGCGTGCACGTTCATTTTTGTTTTCGGGCTGCCTGTGCGTTGCGTGATCTGTCATCTTCCCCCAGGGGTCACAGGCAGCCTTGCTAGAGCACTAGGGTACGAATTCCATCTAGTACCCTACCCATTTCACCCCCAATTGCCCAGGACAATTGTTTACTGCTACTCCCATACACACAACAACATCAGTGCCAGGGTTGGGAGGCGACCAAGCGGTAAGGGAGGCAACGGTGGCCGACCTCCAAAAGGTGGGCGTGGTGGGCACGGTAGAGGGCGTGGCCAGGATTTGCAGGGTGCCCCTAGACCCCCGTGTGTGGAGGACCAATCAGGGACACCCATGCCCCCCACAATGGTTGTGGGAAGTGTAGATGACACCAGCCCAGCTCAGCCCTTGTTGGACCAGCCCACTGGGCACCTGAACTGGCACAGGATGACTCCCAGGCTGACTTCCAGGTCAGCAAGTCTAAGGCACATGTGGCGGTGCAAGTTGCTGTCACCAGGCCACGTGGATCTGGGGCAGCAATGTCATCTGCTGCCCCAAGTAGGCAGGGTGGGGAGGCTGCAGGGGCAGCTGCAGCTCTATCCACCCCAGCTCTGAGTCTCCCAGCTGGGACAGTGTCGGTCCAGGTCCATCAAACCGACGTTGGCCCTGCCAACATCACCCTGCAGCCAATGCCTGCACCAAGACCTAAGGTCATTGTGCATTCGCACACTCCTAGTACCCAGTCCACCGGCGCTTCTGCCCCTACTGACCAGAGCGGCGTAAGCCACTCAGGATCCACACCACCTTTTAAAAAGAAGAAGAATGGTGCTCTGGCAGTACAGGCTGAGACCCCAGACACGGCTACACACTCCGGCACTTTAAGGAAGCCTAGGTTTAATGACGCCGAACTTGATGCACTTGTGGCCTATGTGTCAGCACATAGCCGGAAAATGGTGGTGACTGCAGGGTGCAAGACCACACCTGGTCAACGTAAGGCACACTGGCAGACCATCGCGGACATCATTAGTGCCCTTGGATTTGTGAGACGCACAGCTGATGATTGCTACACGCGGTGGAATGACCTGAAATGCAGAGCAAAGAACAAGCTGGCTTCAAATCATGCCTCTACTCGGGTGACTGACGGTGGGTCTCCACCAGAGGACAACCAACTCACTGAACATGAGTCTGTTGCTGGAACCTTCGTCACAGAGGAACAGATCCAAGGCGTGGGAGACCTACCAGATTACGACGCATTGTCCGGTGAGTGCCCATGCATGTGTGTGTAATCCATGTGTATGTTGTTTGGGTGACGGGTTCTGATTGAGTGCCTGGTGAGAGTGTGTACTCCTGAGTGGTATGGGTCACCCATGTGCTTCCTCCAAAACATTCACCGGCCTTGAATTTAGGTATGACAGTATCCCTTCTGCCCACAGTAGCCAATTAGCGCAACATTACTGCAGTTGCCCTTGAACTGTCAACTTGCAACAATATTGTTCAGATTTTTTCAGGGGTCATTCAGGCTGATTGTTTCAATTCTCCAATTTTTGCAACACATTTATCAGCCCTAATGCCACATATGTGACATGCTTCTATCATTGATTACACCCCTCATTGGGCCACATTTGTTACCTTGTCATGTGAATGATTAGACCATTCAGGCTGATTGAGTATTGGCCTGCTCACATTAATTGTTGGTGCCTGTTTGAATATGGTACATGATACTTGTTTCCTGTCATGTTGAAGTGACCAACCATTGATGTGTACATCTGCCTGCCATCACTGTATTATTGTGCACTGGATGTGTTGCAGTGTGTGGCACATGTGTATTTTGTCACACTATGTAGCATTTTTCATCTCATCATGTCCATCTCACATGGATGGGTGACAGCACTCATTCACTGACATATGGCTGTACTTGTTAAATGTACCATGGCTATGCTACATGCCATCTGTGTGCTGGCATGTGTCATGTATGTGTATTGGACATGCCACTCACAGGCTAGTGTGTGATGCCAGTGCTACCCAGCATGCAGCAAATGTGTTGCTTTTCCATCTTGGTGTCATCAGTGTCTGCTTTTTGCCTCCCCTTCCAACTCATTGACAGTGCATGTATGCCAGAGTTATAGTCACGTGGGACATGTGTAAATCATGTACTGGATCTCTGGCTTGTCAGGCCTATGTGTGTGCTATGGTGCTAATGCCTGTTTCCATTTTTTGTCTTTCATGTTTTTGCAGGTGATGACGCACTTGATGCTGTTGAGGTTGAGGAGATGGTGCAGACCCAGGAGGAATCTCAGGCACGTCTGGGCACCAGTGGGGGACGTGGTGTGGTGGTGGGTGAAAACCCAATCTTACTGCAGACCATACTGTCCAGGGGTGTCTCTGGGTGCACCTCCCCAGACCTCTATTCAGGTGCTGAATCGGATGATGAGACTTATGTGCCGTCGCGTGTGAGTGTTTCTGGCAGGGATTCTGTTCTGTCCAACCCACCTGCACCAGGGGTAGAACCCTCTATGGGGATGTCAGTGTTGGTAAGTCCGCCTTTGGCGGTTACGGATGCAGGGTCACACTCCACAACATCTGATCCTGTTCCTGGGCCAGCAGATCAGAGGGGGAATGCAGTCCTGCAGCCTCAGGCAGTGCAAGCACAGCAAGGTGCAGATCGCCTTGCCCCGAACAGGTGTGGTGCCCAATACTGTATGGGAAAACTCCATTTACAGTATAGTAGCCCAACAGGGAGCATCGGTTGAAATGATGGCTCAGGCAATGGAGAGGGTGGCCACTTCCATTCTCCCTCCTGAAAGGCAGATGGAGCAACAACATCACGCAACAGACTCCATTTACCAATCACACAGGGAAGACATGTTGGTGTCCAACAGGGACCGACGGGTGGCACTGGAGACTCTGCGCAAAGCCATATCTATAGAGTCACAGGCCACAGGGAAGCCCTGAGGGTAGAACTCCATAACCTCAGGGAGACTCTGGGTGAACTTGAGGCTTCCCGAAATTTAAGGTCAGAACAGCAGCTGGAGCAGCTCACACGTTCGCTCTCAGCTGAGCTGCAGGCAACTCGGGAGGAGATCCGGGCATCACGGGAGGCCATGCGTGCAGAAATGCAGGCAACTAGTCCAGTGCGTCATGGGGATCTCCGTACTATCATCCTCCAGAATGAGACCTTCCACACCCGCATGCTTGCTGCCATGGAGGACCATAACAGGGCTTTGCGTGGGCTGCCTCCCATAGCACCACCACCTCCTGATGCAGCAGCAGAGGGTGATGAGAGCCACAGCAGCACTCCTCCCACACTAGCGTAGCCGTGCAGGACATGAGCCCATGGAGGTATTTTTTTTCGCAACATCCACGCAGGTGGCTGTTGGTGTGCACCCTGTCCTCGAACCTCCTGGGTGGCCTCCCCCCCTGTCCCCCACATGGCCATTTTTGATTTTTCTTTTTTTTACAGTGTGTTGCCTTGTGTGGCTCCCGTGGGAATCCACTGTGTATTCCGGCTGGGCACATGCAGGCTTGTCCTGTGTTTGGGTTAGATGCTTGGGTTCCTGACACACACACCCCTCCTGCTTCCCTTTCCATGGGCTTGCAAAGGGTGTGACCAAGTGACAGTGACTTACACAGTGACACTGGGCTCCCATGAGCTGTGTGGGCAGTCTGTAGTCAAAACTGTGTGTACATCCCTAGTGGGGATTGTTGTTGTATTGAACACTGCTTGGTGTATTGATATGTGCTTGTGCATCCATGTCTTCCTCCTTATTCACAGGTACCTTCTTCATGTCTTCACAAGGCCGTCTCCTTTGTGGATGCAGTTCATGTTGTATGCAGTACACTGACACATTTGCCTGACGTCAACACTCTGCAGTTGGAAGGGGTGGATGTGCTGGCTTATTCAGGTTGTAAAACTTGCACTACTTTGATTTGGTATTGTCATAATTTGGCAATGTTTCACCCTGTGTTGCTGTATTGTGTTGCTGGTAAGTATTTGGTCATGTCTGCTGTTTGCTATTGATTACTGGGAGCATATTGTCTGTGGCCTGTTTCCATTTTGGGACAGTGCACTTTGTGACACTTGTGTCATGTGTTGTGCATTCCTTTGTTTGCTTTCACATTGCATGACATGCCATGGTGTGTTGGGTAGCGGAGATGGGGAGGGGTTGGGTGACATGGCGCTGTTTTCATGTTCTATTTTGCAAGGGGGTAGTCATTCAGGCAGCATAAATGTGTGTCTTTTTGTGACACAGCATTGGTAGTCTAGGTAGGTAGGGATGCACACAATGTAACACTTCCAGGTGACCAATCTCAGGCTGGTATGGTTGTGACAGTTGACTGTCCCTTATGTCATCATCCTTGATTGTCAGCTGGTATGTACCAGGGCTGCGTGCACTCCACAGGGGTGTGATTTTAGGTGAAGTAATTAGCCACCAGCTGCGTACGGGCTGCCTCACCATTTGCCCTTTCCCCTACCATGCGCAGCGGCCGTGCATGTGGTTGGGGTTGTGGGGGCACCACCACGTCCACCGGCAGGCCCCGGCGGGTTGCAACGTTGTGCAGGACACATGCTGCCACTATGATCCTGCACACTACTGGGGGCACGTATAGCAGCTGCCCACCAGAGCGGTCAAGGGAGCGAAAGCGTGACTTCAGCACTCCGAATCTGCGATCCACTATGCCCCGGGTTGCAATATGGGCTGTGTTGTATCTTACCTCGGTTGGTGTGGTGGGGTTCCGAATTGGCGTCATCAGGTGGGTGCTCAGAGGGTAGGCACTGTCCCCTGGGGAGGTGATGATGGGTATCATTAGTGGGGTTGTGACATTACTCAGTATCTGACATGCATGCATGTGCAGAGGCATTTATACTCACCAAGCAGCCATGTATCGCCATGCCGCCCAGCTTCTAGGTCACGGTTTAGGGTTGACATTCTGTAAATGAAACTGTCATGGGTGGACCCTGGATAGTTAGCATATACTAAGGTGATGATTCCCTTGGCATCACATACTACCTGCACCTTGATGGAATGCCAGTGCTTGCGGTTTCTATAGATGTGCTCAGTTGCCCTGGGAGGACGTAGAGCCACATGGGTGCAATCAATGGCACCTAGCACTTTGGGGAAGTGTGCCACCCCGTAAAAATCCTGGATGGCAGCCTGCCTTTCTGCAGGTGTTCTGGGCAGGTATATGTGCCTGCGGACTGATGGGCGTGCAGACATGAT
Organism: Ambystoma mexicanum; assembly: GCF_040938575.1. NCBI lineage: Eukaryota > Metazoa > Chordata > Amphibia > Caudata > Ambystomatidae > Ambystoma > Ambystoma mexicanum. The sequence continues at coordinate 688,962,950 of NC_090939.1, forward strand.
GGCCAACACCTGGTGACGCGCGTTTACCCTGTTCGATTCCATGAATACGTGTTGTAGGCGCGTGTGTGGGCGTTCCGCGCATTTGCCTCCTGTACTTCCCCGGTAACTCCCACATTTTCACGCGTTGTTCCCCATTCCCCGTGTTCCGCCTACTTTTGTTGTGTGCGCTGCACTACGTGCGCTTTCACTGTGCGCGTAGCGCACGCCGTTTGATGGCGTGCACCACGCAGGATTCGCACGCTTTCGCACGCTTGCGCAGAGATTTTCAGCGCACATTAATTCCATAAATCGGCCTGAAAGTGTTACGTAATATGGCCTAGGTCACACTCCTTGGCCACGTCCGCCCCCAACTTCACAAGGAAGAGGACATTCCCAGAGTACATTTCTTTCCATTTCCAGCACTGTATATTACACGGCACACGGTAGCGGCCATGTAGTTATGGTTAAGTTGTTAAACTCATAGGAAGAGCACTTTTTCGGCAGCTTATAACTTCGCTTCCCCTTGACGAATCCTCACAAAACTTTGCAAAAAAGTATATGGTCGGCTCTGAATTTTTTCGCCAAGTTGGTGGAGGTTTCGTGCGGGGGGAAAAGTTATAGGGGGTGCCAATTTTTATTTTTCCATAGACTGTATGGGGAAAAACATTGCGCATGGCTACAGGCCGAATGGCTGGACGGATGTTCACCAAATTTGCAGCAGGAGCGGGGCCAGGGTCAGAAAGCGTGCTTTTGTGTGTTTGGTGGAAATCCGATCGGTACTTTTGTCGCAAAGAACTGAAATGCCTGTCCCAAAAATTAGTGATATCTGGGTCCGCTGCGCAGACCCATTTCCCTGTTCGCTCCGTGTACAGAAGTTTCATTGGCTGGCGGTACGATGTGCTGTCGGCGAAGTTTGGAAGCAGCCGGTGGTTGGCTGGAGGAAAGCGTGGTGTGCGTCAACATTTTTTGGGGAAGCCGCCATGGTGTATCGGAGAGCAGTGCAGCGGCAGAAGGGTGTGGAGTGCCTGCAGTGTTTGCGTGTACTGCATCAAGTCGTGGGTAGCTAGACCGGCGAGTACTTGTGTGCTGATTGGAGGCAGGTGTCGTAACAGCCCGATAGCTTGTGCCGAGACCTGTTTGCAGCAACCTTTTCCTGTGGTGAGTGGTGGTATAGCAATTTTAGAAGGGGAATGAAGTGCACATGACAGGTTGGATAGGAGCGCGAGTGGTTGTGCTATGCGGATTGGAATGCGGTAGTTGGGCACATGGTGGCATGCATGGGTGCAGGAAGTTGCGTTGGGTCTGTGGAAGAATTAGACTATTGGGTGCATTGTGCAGCAGTTAGCGGGTGGTGACCTGTAAATAGTGGGTACAGAGTACAAGGCAGGTCTCATAACAGCCGATAGCTTGTGTCACAACCTGTTTGCGCCAACCTCTTTCTGTGGTGAGTGGTGGTCTAGCAATTTCAGAAAGGAAATGAAATAAGTTGGATGGGAGTGCGGGTGGCTGTGCTATGCAGATGGAATGTGGTAGTGGGGCACATGGTGGCATGAATGTGGTAACTGGTGCAATTTGTTTCTAGATAGTTACATGGCGGTGCGCAGGTTGGGTAGGAGTGCTGGTGGTAGTGCTGTGTATGTGGATAGTCGAAATTGTTGACATGGTGCAATGGATGGTGCCATTATATAGCAGTGACAGTGTTGAAGGCCTAGCCTGTGGGTGCATGGCCGAAGGCCGTAGGCCTAAGGCCATGCACTTAAGAGGCTAGGAGTTTCCGACACCCGGCAGTAATGCATTTTGGATTGTGCAGCAGTTAGCGGGTGGTGTCCTGGAAATAGTGGGTGCAGAGCACAAGGCAGGTGTCGTAACGACTCGATAACTTGTGCCGCGACCTGTTTGCGCCGACCTCTTTCCGTGGTGAGTGGTGGTATAACAATTTCAGAAGGGGAATGAAGTGCACATGACATAGGTTGGATGGGAGTGTGGGTGGCTGTGCTATGCGGATGGAATGTGGTAGTTGGGCACATGGCGGCATGCATGGGTGCAGGAAGTTGCGTTGGGTCTGTGGAAGGATTAGTGTACTGGGTGCATGGGCGAAGGCCGTAGAGCATAGAGAATGCACTGAAGAGGGTACGGCTTTAGCATACCCACTGCAGTAACGCACCTGTGGGTGTGCATCCGGCACAGGGTGGTGTTTGCATAGTGCAGTGTGTGTCAATTGGTTGCAGTAGGGTAGTGTTGCGAACCGATTGTGGGCAGTTTGGCTGTGACACAATAGTTTGGGAATGCAAGTAGGGACGGGCATGGTATGTGAATGAAAAGGCAGAGGGGTGCAGGAGAGAGTGTTTTCTTTATACATTATGGTAACTGGTGCAGTTTGTTGCTACATATTTACATGGCGGGAGGCAGATTGGGTAGGAGTGCTGGTGGTGGTGCTTTATATGTGGATAGTTGAAGTTGATAACAAGGCGCAATGGATGGTGCCATTATGTAGGAGTGAGTGTGTTGACAGCCTAGACTGTTGGGTGCATGGCCAAAGGCCGCAGGCCTCAAGAGGCTAGGAGTTTCCAACACACCCGGCAGTAATGCATTTTGGATTGTGCAGCAGTTAGCAGGTGGTGACCTGTAAATAGTGGGTGTAGAGCATATTTAAGACGCAATAGAGCAGGGGAAGTGAGGTGCCATGTGTGCATGTGTGGTTTTGCAGGTGAGCACACAGTTACAGCATGGTAAAGTTTGTGATGTGTATTCGGCAATGGTGCTGTGAAAAGTAATGCAGTGTGAGAACTGGGTGCTGGGTTTGCATACTGTTAGTATGGAAGAGAATATGGTAGAAGTGCACCTTGATTGTGCTTGGTTACTATGGTGTGTGCTGAATTGTTGAAGTAGGGCCAATATGGTGAAAAAGGTGCGGTTAGGTTGGTAGTGACACAGTACTTTGTGAATGGGTGTGGTTAGGGGTGGTAGAGGCTGTGATATGTTAGTGGATTCTGGTGATAGGGACCTGTTTTCGTGAATGGGTGCAATGCAGAGGTTCAGTATGTGATTGGTGGATGCGTGTGTAGGTTGGGTAGGAGTGCTGGTGGCAGTGGAGTGTATGTGGATTGGTATAGTTGGTGATATGGTGAAATGCACGTTGCATTGCATATGTTTATATGTTCAAGGCCTAGCCTATTGGTTGCAATGCAGCAGCACAAGTGAGCTGTCATGCGTGCATGTTTTGTTTAGTAGGTGAGGACACTGTTACAAGATGCTAAAGTTTTTGATGTGCACTTGGCGATGGTGAGGTGAAAAGTCATGCAGTGTGGGCACTGAGTGCTGGGTTTACATACTGTCAGTATAGAAGAGGATATGGTAGACGGTCACCTTAAATGTGGTTGGTTGCTATGCTGTGTGCTGATTTGTTGAGGTAGGGCCAATGCTGTGCAAAAGGTTGTGGGTAGGTTGGTAGTGACAAAATACTTGGTGAATGGGTGTGGGTAGGGGTGGTGGAAGCTATAGCATGTTTGTGGATTGTCCAGATCGCGACCTGTTTTCGTAATTGGGTGCAATGCAGAGGTTCAGTATGTGATTGGTGGGTGCGTGCACAGGTTGGGTAAGAGTGCCGGTGGCAGTGGTGTGTTTGTGGATATGCGTAGTTGGTGATATGGTCACATGCGTGCCATTACGTTGCAGTGCCTGTGTTAAAGGCTTAGCCTATTGGGTGAATGGCCGAAGGCCTTAGGCCATGCATTGAAGAGCCTAGCACTTGAGTAAACCCACGCCACTAATGCAATTTTGACTTTGTATCTGGTAGCTGGTGGTGACCTGTAAAGAATGGTTGTAGAGTACATTTCAGAGACCATAGAGCAGCAGCAGTGAGCTGACAGGTGTGTATGTTTGGTTCCGCCAGTGAGGTCGCTGGTAGAACATGGTAAAGTTTTGGATGTGTGATTGGAGATGGTGCAATGAAAAGTCACGCAGTGTGGGCACTGGGTGCAGTGTGTGCATACTGGCAGTATGGCAGAGGGTATGGTTGAAGTGTAGCATGTATGGGTTCTTTACTATGCTGTGTGTAGATTTGTTGAAGTAGGGGCAATGCATGGCCATAGGCCATGCATTGAAGAGCCTTGCACTTGACAAAACCTAAGCCACTAATACAATTTTGACTGTGTATCGGGTAGAGGGTGGTGGTCTGTAAAGAATGGTTGTGAGCACATTTCAGACACCATAGAGCAGCAGAAGTGAGCTGCCAGGTGTGTATGTTTGATTCCGCAGGTGAGGGCGCTGGTAGAACATGGTAAAGTTTTGGATGTGTGATTGAAGATGGTGTCACGCAGTGTGGGCACCGGCTGCAGTCTGCACATACTGGCATATGACAGAGGGTATGGGTGAAGTATAGTTTGTATGAGTTCTTCACTATGCTGTGTGTAGATTTGTTGAAGAAGGGCCAATGTTGTGAAAATGTTGTGGTTAGGTTGGTAGTTACACAATACTTTGTGAATGGCAGCGGGTAGGGGTGATGGTGGCTGTGGTATGTTTCTGGATGCTGCTAATTGCTACCTGTTTTTGTGAATGGGTATTTTATGGTGTGAGGGAGTTGGGTTGCAGTGCTGCTACGTATGCTACGTTTTTGCACAATGTTAGCTGCCCGCATGGTCGCATGCATGGATTCATAGTCTTGTGCTGGGTGTTGGTAAGGGTGGAGTGTTGTGTGCATGGCGAAAGGTGTGCTGGGTGCGCCGCAGGTCATTGTGGATGCTGAAATACGGCATCCTGTAGGAAAGTTTTCTGGTGGAGGGGCTTTGTAAGGAAAGGGAATGTTCTCTCAGAGTGTTTAACAGGAAATATGGAGTTGTGTACAGAAATGATAGTGTGGAATGGTGAGGTTCAGTATGTGATTGGTGCAGGCATTTTTGAAATTTTATATTCTTCAATATGCGGCACTAAGTTAGCGTTGGAAAATTCGAGTGCAAAGGGAAGAAGTATTGTGTCTGCTTTACTGGGACGTGGCCCTAGCTGTAGCTGGAAAAGCGCACGTGCCACATCATGGCCTTCTGAGCATGGAGGCTTTGCAAATGGAACTGTGGGGATTGTCCAATGAGGATTTGAGGGAGTGGTTCACCGGAAGGGGTGGTGACATATTCACCCAAAGTTCGATGCAGTGAGGTTGGCAGAGATTGACAGACGGCGGGTGCTTACAGTTGGTGATACCTTTCTGCACGATCTGCACAGGTATGCCGTGGAAAGAGGCTTCAATACTGACTTTCAGTTGGAAGGAGTGCAGGCTTTTTGGGGCACAGTTTATGAGTGGGGTTTCGGGTGCATGGATCTACTTTGCAAATGTGTGGTCTCTGTTGGTACTGTAGATGTGGTGGTCGTGCATTTTGGAGGACTACATTTGGTGCACATGTCGTGCTCTCGTTTGCTTGCTTACTTAAAGAAGTTGATGACAGCTGTGATGCAGATATTTCCTACTGCAAAGGTGATTTCCTCATCACTGACACCAAGAGGACAATGGGAGAATGCCGGTGTAAATTGTCCACAGCTAGAGGTCGGGAGATGTTGGATAAACAGAAGCATGTGCGACTTTATGTGCAGTGCTGGGATGTTCTGCACTGACTATGAAAGCATTACTAACCAGCCAGATTTCCAGTGGTTTCAAGGAAATGGCATTTTGTTTACCTCCATTGGCAATGCTGTTCTGTTTGCCACTCTGCACGAAGCGTTACAGAGAATTCTGTAGAAATGTAAGATAAGCGTTCATCTTAAGTCGAGAAAAATGTGAGCAGCAGAAGCAAACAGTGAGCAAAAGAGAAAAAAAAAGAAAAGAAAACGATATGAATGCACGTACATAAGGAAAACTCAACAAAAAGAAAAAAGAATTATAAGTGTTTTTAGAGAAAATCCTAAAGACACAATCCCCACCCCTGTTTCACATTCCGCCTCCCCCAAATACCTCAAACACCCCCTGAACCCCTTTCCCATCTAGTTTCTAGCACCGTAATGCCACGAATTCCGTGTCACTTTGAGCATTAGACGTGGCACATCTGGCTGTTTTTAGGATGGCACCTATGACATTGGCCATGTGGAGGCTAAGCCATTGGACTATGTGATGGCTGGTTGTGGTGTGTACATAAACACTTTGACAGAAGGTTTGTTTGTACCGATAAATGTAGGAGGCTATGGTGAAAGTGTGCAAGGTAAGGGGCATGCATCCTGTTTGTATGCATGCACTGCACGCACTTGCTTAACGTTGCTAATATAGATTCCCTGCTGCTTTTGTGGGTTCACTTTTACGACATTTGTAGTACATGCATCTCTTTTCTTTTTTAAAGGTTTGAAAAAAACCAATAAAAATAAAAATAAAATAAAAAAAGTACATGCATTACAGTGGGAAAACCATATTTTGAAGTTTATAAGGTACGTGGCAGGCATCATGTTGCTATGAATGCAGTGTGTGCATTATATGATATGATGTGTTATGGTTATTTGTGCCATTTGTAGCGTGCCTACATACAAGTGTGTGAAGGGGCGCTAAGGAAAGGGAGGCGGAACAGAGGCGACACAGATACATTGATTCCTCTACGTCAGCTGACAGTGAGAGTGCGCAAGTGAATGGGAAGGGGGAGGGCAAGGTGAAATACATGGGAACAAAAAAAATATAAATATATGCAACTGTGGCTGGTACTGGCAAGTGCAAGGATAAGTGTAGACATGGGGAATCATTAGGACCCTGGTGGTATGGGGTTAACAGCGCCGTTAGAGCTGCCGGCGACGTTAATCCCATACCACCTCATTATGAGGTCCGCTTGCGGAACCCGCTCTGGACGCCTGGTTTTACCAGACGTCCTTAGCGGGTCCTGCGAGCGGCCCAGCATGCTAACAATGGGCCCTTCATTAACGGGTTCGTTGTTAGCATGCTCCCCATTCCCATCGAGCCCTATGGGGTCTCGAATGGGAATGGGGATGTACCAGGTCCGGGTTCCCTGGATGGGGAAATACCGGGCCCTCCAAGGTCGGAATGGCCCGGTATTTCCCCATTCAGGGAACCTGGACCCGAGTTTGGAGGCAGCCTTATTAAGGGCATGGCTGCCTCCAAACTCGTAATGAGGCCCATGAAGTGGTGGCTGCACTGTTAGGGTTATAGAAAACAGTTACCAAGTGCGGGGGTTGGTAGAAAGCCAGTGCAGGGGTGGAACTGTAGGGAGGGAGGTGGCCTGGGGCACAGATTATAGGGTGGGTAGGAAAGCAGTGCACAATACCTTTTAGCTAGGAAGTGAGGAGGGGAGAGGAGGGGAAAAAGAAGAAGCACATGGAAAGGTTTTCAGGTGCTTTTTAGACCCTACGATGCTTCTCCTCAAGGTCTAGGGAGACAGACAGTGTGTTCCACAGGGAGGCTGCAGCAGAAGAACCACATCTACCAACATGTGGTTGCGTGTACAAGCAATTTACCCTGAGGGAGTATGCGGCGGATGAGGGAAGAGGTGGAGCAAGCAGATATTTAGGAAGTGACAGTGCAAGGTATTGAGGTTCCAGGGACCAGAAGGCCTTTTGCATAATGCATAGGGCTTTAAGTTTATTGTTTGCAGCCACTGTGAGGTATTGCAGACATTTTAGTCCAGCACAGATACGATCCCTGCCATTTATGGCCAAGGACAAGTTGTGCACTCCTATTACGGATGAGTTGCTGAGGGCGCAGAGTGGAAGCTGGGAGACTTAAAAAGAGCCTGTGGCAACAGTGCAGTGTACAAACCACCACAGCTGTGCAGACGCTGACCTTTTGGAAAGTGACTGTAGGTTGCCAAGATACATTTAGTGGTGGCTTTAGTGCCTTCGTTTTACGAGTTATGTAGTAGGAGGGGTAGTGGGGAACAATTTTCGTAGCATTGGCGGAAGGAAAGAATAGAGTTCTTCTTTCACTAATATAGTGTATGATATGGGTAAATAAAAACATTGCAAGCCCATACAAACAAATTGCCACTTTATGGAAGGAGATCGGAGGAACATCAGTATTCTTTTTGAACACGTAGTGGACGTTTAGAGGAAGATATTGTGCGCAGAGGCACTTATAACACAGTTGTGACCATACTGCAAAACAACTGTTGATTCCTTTCTTTTGTGGTGATAGGTGTTTATGTGGTTGAATGTGCATGTATAACTCATGCAATGTTTCACTGAACTTTGCACTGGATGTGCTTTCCAATAACAGCACAATTGCAGGCTGATTTTGTAACGGCATACATGAAGTCTTGTGGAGAACTGACTTTGTAAGATGCTGAAGTCTTATAGGTAATTGGTGGATGCGTGTGTGCGTACTTAACAATACCTTATAAGGGCGTTGTGGGAAGAGCATAGTGAAAAGGGAAGAAAGACTAGTCATGATTTACTGGGGCGCGGCCATTACGATACTTTGCGTGACTCACGTGCTACATTCTGCATTTTTGAACATGCTAGCCAATGGAAATGCGATTGTTGGAATTGTCCAATCCAGTGATTAGAGTGTGCGTCACAGGAAAGGGCGGCCATATTTTGTTTCATTACTGTGTGTAGTGAGGCTGGCAGAGATGGCCAGACGTACACTTTTCATAGTAGGTGATCGCTTTGTGCTACATCTGCTCCAGTATGCCGTGGAAAGAGGCCTTAATGGCAATTTGAATTTGGACGAAGTGGAGACTTTGTGGTGCGGTGTCGCTTTCCGTACTTTTGACCATTTGCTTGCAGAATGTCGACGAGTGGCCAGTTTAGGTACTGTACACGTTGTGGTAGTGCACTTTGGAGCATTGCTTAAGGGTTCCATAGCTTGTGCTAGTGTTTACAGTCAACTCAAAAAGATGATGAAAAAAGTGCAGCACATTTTTGCCACTGCCAAGGTGCTTTTCTCATGTATACCACCAAGTCCACTATATAACTATCCCAATGAATGTTGTCGGCAGCCAGAGGTGGGAAGGCGTCTTATCAACAGAAGCATGTGTAACTTTTTACGTGCTGCTGGGATGTACTCCAGTGACAATGACAACATTGGTGATCGATATGTGCACCTTCTCAATGGAAATGGCATTTCATTGTCGTCCAGTGGCAATGACATTTGGTTTTCCAATCTACAGGCTGCACCAAAGACGTTATTGTAAACATTGCAACAAATAAAAACAATTATAAGAGCTTGAAAAAAGAGTTATTACTGTGGAAGTTGTTTTAAAAAATAGAAAAAAACTGCTTTTTTAAGAGCCACCCCTACAAAGGACATCCCCTACCCTGGTTGACATTTATTCCCCTACTCCCACGCGCGCACAGCTGGAAAGGTCCGTGCAAATCGCGACAGCTGCAGGGTTTTACGTTTAACATACGCCCCGTTTGCACATTGTCACCTTATGTTTGGGCCTTTGGAGGACACAGGATTGCGCAATAAGCTTTCTGGGTGTGGAGTGTACGCACACACTGTGGTATACAGGATATTTGTCGACCTAAATGCAGAGGGTCAGCTTATGCCTGTGTGTTGTACGAGCCACAGCGTATGCTTTGTGGGTGAATTGCACATACATTACTTGACAGTTAATGGAAAACAGAGTCCGGTGGGAGTTATGTGTCGAGTGTATCATGTGGGTTTGTACGCATATGGAGCAGCTACACTGAAGTGCTTGCTTTTGGTTTGTCTGTGTGAGACTTTGGTGACGCTCAATCACAGTGATATTGTTGTTGACTGTGGAGGGACAACTGAACACCATGTAACAGGATTTTCTGTGCCGTTTGTTCAGAGGTAGTCAGTAGGCCAGTTAATGCTTCTGTTTCCGATCTCCTGCATGATTGTGTATCCCATTATGTGATACCCATGCAGGCGCGTTATTTTTTATTTGGTCCGGAAATGCAGAAAGTGCGGTAACTTGTGCCATTGTGGTACTGCACAAATGGGAATCTATCGTTTCACAGCACAAACAGTTTTCCCCACAAATAGCATTCTTCTTGATATTACTGCATTTCCGAATTCTACACGCTCTAAACACATTGCATTGCGGCTCTTTTTGGAAGTCTAGAAATAATGTTGGTGCTTGCTATTGCAGACTTGCGCTCTTTAAAACGCACTGCAACACGCACAACCATCTGTTTCAACAGCCACCCATTTCTACCTGCTTCCACTGCAGTGTTTTCCACCATACCACGGTTCCTTCCATTTAGCACACAATTGTGTGGAGGGTATACGATGCGTGTCGCACTGCCTCCCTTCATTGCCACTTACATTTTGACACTCTACAAGGAGCTTTATATAATAATAAGCCAGAAAAAATATTGCTACAGGGATGTTATGGTGCAGCTGCGGTACTACAAACATAGCATCATTTCTAAATACACTATGCTAAAGCAACGTTCTGCTTACAGTGCCCTACTAAAAACCTATGAAATTCACTAACAAAAACGTTGTTAAAGGGACGTTATGGTTAAGTTGCACTAGCAAAAACCTATGAAATTCAATGGAAAAATGTTGTTACAGGGACGTTATGGTTAAAGGAAAAACGGAACGCCCCCCCCCCCGAAATTCAACAGTTATGGTAAGCTAAGCAAACATAACTCGTGCCACCAGTGTGGACTGCAATGACTAACACCCATGGCATCAAGATGCCATCATACATCTCATTCATGACATCACATGTATGGCTCCCTCTGTTTTGTTCCCTACCATAAGTAGGCCAGGTCCTTTTCTTCGCTAACAGTCAGGAACAAACAATTCAAAAGGTTCAACATTTGTGTACGGCACCCTTTTCATATGTTCTTACACTGCTTTCTTTACGGTTCACTCACATCATATGATGCATATACATATAGGGGAAGAGGAAAGCGTACAACACAGCACTGGTTTCTGTGCATGCAAATAATCAGTTATGTCATGAACAGTTTCTGGCAATACTACTCCTTTTTAGCTTATTTTTATTCCCTTGTATATGGTCATGCTCGTATGCATTGTGGTGTCTTTATGGTTTCTGTGCAATAGTGCAATTATGTAGTTATAAAGACAATGGTAGCTACTTCTTACATGTTTCACAGTACCCAACACCCTAAAACAAATGCATTCATGATTTCACTATGTAACATGGAAAGATTTTGAAGATTACACTTCCATGAGGCATGGTGCAGACAATGGCTACGTTTGCACATAAGTTCCTTCATGTACAGTGAAGAAGTGTGTAATACAATGGTGTGTATAGCAATGCATTCCTCTATGACCTACGTATCTCATGATAGCTCTTCCAAAAATCTTTCATAGTTTTCTGCTACTGTTACAATAACAATCCCTTGTGGAGGCTTCCTATTAAAACCACATGCACATGTGAGGTCATCAGTGATGTCATGAATGAGATTTGTGATGACATCTTTGATGTCATGGGTGTTAGCCATTGCAGTGCACACTGGTGGCACGAGTTATGGTTGCTTAGCTTACCATAACTGTCAAATTTCGTTTTTCCCCCTCAGTTTTACCTGTAACCAAAGCATCCCTGTAACAACGTTTTCCATTGAATGGAAGAGCATTTTTTCGGGGGCCTATAACTCCGCTCCCCCTGGACGAATCTTCACCAAAATTATCTGGGGCACCCTGAATGTTTTTGCAGTTTGGTGATGTTTGGTGCAGGGGGAGCAAAGTTATAGGGGGGGCGCAAAACGTCTTTTTTCCCATAGACTGAATGGGGAAAAAACTTTGCGCACGCCTACAGGTCAAACGGTTGGATGGATTTTCACCAAATTTGCAGCAGGGGCTTGGTCCCAAAAGCGTGCTTTAGTAAATTTGGTCACAATCCGTCCAGTACTTTCCTTTAAAACGACCAAAAAATATGTCTCAATAAATTAGTGATATCTATGTCCGCTCCGCGGTCACATTTCCCTGTTCGCTCCGTGGACATGATACCGATTGGCCAGGGGCGGTGGCGTCATCACCGCGGACATACAACGTCTTCGCCGATTGGCTACAGTGAGCCGTGATGTACGTCAGAATGTGTGGATGCGCCCGACATCTCGGAACCGAAGACAGCGCGCTACATTCTAGAGGCGAAATGCTGTTTTGGCAACTGCTTTGCTCTCCTACAGTGCGTGGGGAGGATCACAGAGTAAGAGATGGGTTAAATACTGTACTTGTTTGGCCGGTAGATGTTAATGATGTATTCGCCATGGGAAATGGTGTTTGGGAAATTAATTTGATTTCCATCAGTGTTTGCGGAGGTTTAAAGAGTAAGAGACGGATGAAATACTGTACTTGTATATTATATATTCTGCATTGGCGCCTTCTTCAGGATGTTTGTACGTGCAGAAAATGAAGAATCTAATAAGGATACTATTTGAGTTCGTGCTGTGTACAGGCACTTTGAAAATGTTCGGAGAACACGCGTGGCGTTAGTGACCATTGACTTTCAGTATATTGCGCTATTATATTATATTTTCCTATGGTTCTGTTATTAATTAGTACAGCACCATGGTTGTGACATGCTGCGGTGGTTGTGGGCAGGGCCTAGAGTCTTGGATGCATGGTCGTAGGCCAGGAGAAACAGCTAGGAGTGCAGTCTCTGGGCAGAATAAGTGAAGCATACCACACCTATCAATACACCCGTACTACTGTACATCACTAAGGTGGCTGTGGGCAGATGTACAGTTTTGCTTCCATGGCTGCGGCCCGTAGCCCATACATCATACTCCTAAAACCCTAGGCCCTGGCCAGAAACACCACATCATATTACTGCAGTGCATACACTCGTCCTATAGGTTAACATGTCAGATGGTTCTGGGGAGGGTGTACAGTCTTGGGTGCATGGCTAAAGCCCATGCACCCAGAAACGACCTTGTTATCGTTGGAGGTATAAATCACTGTACACCTATACATTCAAAAGTACATGGACATATATCTTAACGTCTAGGTCCTGCCGTAACCCACTGCAGCACATTAGACAGGCGCGTTACTGACTGTGTTGCTTTGGTGGAGTGGCTGTTTCCATAGAAAGAACAGTTTTTGGCTGCCTTAAAACTGTCCTACCTTTGGACGAATCGTCGTCAAACTTTGCAAAAAAAGTATATCGGACACTTTGGGCCTCATTCCGAGTTTGGAGGTAAGTACCGGTCATTACCGGCATGGAGCATATACTGTGTCCGAGCTGGTAATAGACAGCTAAAAGCGGCCTATTACGACTTCGCGGGCATGAGCTTTGCGCCATGCCGGTAATATACCTAGCGCTATGCCACAAAAGGGCCCCAAAAAGCCCTTACCGGCATGAAGCGCACCGTACATAACACTACCGCCATAGAGTAAAGCAGCAATAGCGGTGACCGTAAATAGAGGTGGCCGTAAATTACGGCTACCGTAAATTACAGCCACTGCTAAATAGCGGAACCGGAAATAGCGTCATCGCAAAGGAACGGGAAGGAGCTTGGCGGACATCTTTAAAAATACAATTGATTGCCCTCCTCACCAGGCAGGACCCCCTGGGACCATTGTGAATCTTGGAAAAGCCTAACAGAAGCACCAGGAATGCCAAAAGCACCCAAGAAGGGAGCAGACCGGCTCCGCAAGGAGCGCTTCAGCCCTGACGAACTGCAGATGATGGTGGACACCCTCGAGGAGCTTGCCGACATCGTCTTCAGCGGAGACATGCAGAGAGGGCCGGTGCTCAGGAAGAAAAACATCTGGGCACTAGTGGGCCAGAGGGTGAGCACAGTCAGCAACACCCACTGCACCCCCAAGGACTGCCGCACCCCTCAAGCGGTGGGACGACCTGCGGCTGAGGGTGTGGAGCATTCTCTCGGCAAACCGCAGCCAGGCCCAGGAGACTGGAGGGGGCCCAAGTTCCCCCATTAAACTGATGCCATGGGAGGAGACGTGTGCCGCCTTGATTGGCCAAGAATCAATTGAAGGGGTCGGCAACATGGAGTGTGGGGCATCGTCGTCTGCTGACGGAGGTGAGTGTCCAAAGTCAACACTGCTAATGCCAATGCCATGACATACACTTGAAAGGCCTGACCAAGGAGTCACGGCATGGTGTCCCCCCTCTTAAATTCATGCCAAAGCAACTGCGACCCAAGCAAGTTCCAAGTGCAAGGGCTTAACACACCCCATGAGGCACACTGGACAGTTGTTGTGGACAGTGTGCCAGTCAGACAGCACAGTACCTGGCCAACATGAGTGACACCGACACCTGCATGCATATCCCACCCATAAATTGAATGTAGTGCCGTTGCATACCCAAATGCCCATAACCCCCAAATGACTGAATATGTGATTGTAGCCATGTATGAAAGTTGGCTCTCAAATCATCACTCATGCCGTCCTCTCTTCTACCCCCAAAGGCAGTGAGCATGACAGCGAGGACCACAAGACCAGCTATCCCACCACCTCCAGGGGCAAAGGCAGGGTCCGCCGCATCCCAGCCAGGAAGAGCACACCTGGAAGCGCAACATCGGCTCCTGCAAGGCCCATGGAGGGTGCACCACCCCCACCCCTCCCTGCATTGGTGCCAGGAACATCGGCAACGCAAGGTCTGAAGAGTCAAGCCTGGCTGGGGAGGTGGCAGCCACGGCCCCCCTGGAATCTGTAGACAGCCCCTTTTCCACCTGTGGAGCGGCAGAGGAGGACACATTTTCAGTCGCCACACCCCAGAGGCCAGCTCCTACCCACAGGTCTCATGCAGCGACTCGGACGAGACAGACACACCTGGCCAATGTGCCCATGGACACCTGGCCAATGTGCCCATGGACCATCACAGGAACAAGCCAGTCCTGTGCCCAGTCCCCCAGGCGAAGCCCTGGCAGGTCATGGCAGCACAATCCCCTGCAGGGACAACAAACCATCGGATGACGCGCAGCGTGCAGCGCAGCTCACCGCCCTCATCAACGAGCTGATGCTGGACAATCGACAGGGCATGGAGGACTGGCGGGAGGAATTAAGGACAATGAGGCAGGTGGTGACGGACAGCACCAACCGTCTATGTGAGGTCCTCGGCCGCATTGCCGATGCCCTGGAGGCTGCACGTCCTTCACAACAGGCCGAGCATGAGGACACCCCGTCGACCAGTAACTTGACACGGACGAGCCCACTGCGTCGGTCACTCCGTTCCCAGCGCCGCTGGGACATGCCTCCCCCTGGCCCCGGGAGCGCGGAGGAACTTGCCTACCAGCCACATGTGGCCTACATGGACACCATGGGACTAGTGTTGGGGAGTTGGGGGGGAGTGGGAGGGGGGTGAGGGTGTGTGGGTGAGTTGGGCGGGGGCGAGGGGGGTGGGGTGGTGGAGGGTTTGTTATTCACTTAGGAATTTTCAATTTCAATTCACCGTTTGTGTTGCAAAGGTAAACCAGTGTGGACATTCATCATTGCGCATGTGTCTTTTGATATCTGACCGTGCATAGTGTACATGTATCCCCACACCCAGTGCCCTATGTCCTCATGTCATGACACCCTCTGCTGACTTGTGTGTCAGTAATATTGTCCAATCAATGCTTGCTGCACGGCACGTCCCTCCTGTGCATCGGCACCATGATGCTGTCCTGCCCCTTCTTCCTCCTCCTATCCTTCATCATCATCTGGTGGTAGCAGTCCCATGTCAGGGACAGGGGCACTTTCCGACGGATGCATATATTGTGCAGCATTACACATGCCATGGGGATCTTGGACACCTTCTCATGGCTCTAAATGGGTGCCCTACCCGACCGGCTGAGGCAACAAAATTGTGCCTTCAACAGGCCAAAGGCCTGCTTAATCACCACAAGTGTACGGGTATGGGAACGATTGTAGTCCTCCTCGTGCCTGTTCTGTGGGTTTCAGACAGGGGTCATGAGCCAAGGCATCAAGGGATAGCCACCATCACCTGCATGAGAGGGGAATGAAGGTAAGTGTTAGTACATTCATGGTGGACAACTGAACTAGTCTTACATGGCAGCAGGTGATTTCTGCCCATACGCACATGTCCCTGGATGCATTGACCCCATTCCTGGCCCTGATATGTGTCCTGTGCAATGGAATGATGGATGGGGAAGCATCTTCAAGATGGTTTATGGTGTGCACTCACATCTTGTAGAACATGCATCGTATATGCATGCAGCAGTCTTGGGGTAAAATCATTGAAGAGGCAGACACATGACAACATGAGAAGGCTAATACACTTAATAGAAAAAATAAGCATGACCCGCACCCCAGCAGTGCTACTGTCACTAGATGCCGAAAAGGCTTTTGACCGTGTAGAATGGTCCATGCTCTTCAAAACGCTAGCACGCATAGGATTTGGGGACCAATATATTAACATGATCAAGGCCAATTACTCCTCCCCCTCGGTAAGAATAGCGGTAAATGGGGAAATCACAGAGAGGGTGAAGATCTCTAGGGGAATGAAACAGGGCTGCCCGCTTTCCCCGCTCCTATATGCACTGTTCCTGGAACCACTGTTAATTAAAATAAGGGAATCGGACCAAATCAGGGGGATCGACAACATAAGGTAATCGCCTATGCGGATGACATGTTACTAGCACTCGAAAACCCCAACCTCTCTATCCCCGGGGCAATTCAACTACTCGAGTCATTTGGGAACATATCGGGCCTAAAAATAAATAAGAGGAAATCGGAAATCCTAAGCTTAGCCGGGAGTAGAGATACACTGAACAGGGAAGCAGGGCTATGGGGCTTAAAAGTAGCGGAGGAAAGTATCAAATACTTGGGCATAACTCTCACACACAAGGTTGAGGCATTATACAAAAGGAACTACCCCCCACTCCTCTCTAGAGTTAAAAAAGATCTTGGGCGGTGGTGCCCCCTAAATATCTCATGGTGGGGAAGGATCCAATCGATAAAAATGAACATCATTCCCAAAATGCTGTATTACTTTCAATCCCTCCCGATTTTGTTCCATAAATCCTTCTTCAGAACACTGGCAAAGACAGTCTCCTCATTCATATGGAACGGGACACCCCCAAGAGTAGCCAGAACAGTTCTCACTTCTCACATCAGGCAAGGGGGCCTAGCGCTCCCACACTTCAGGAACTACTACCATGCGGCGCAATTATGGATCCTGAAAGAATGGCTGGGGGACGACCAGCGAACGATCTGGGTGACTCAGGACAGGGCGGTTGCAAGGACACCGCTGGAACACCTCTTATGGAAACTAAAGCAGCACAGGCATCCAAACTTGGGCATCAGCGAGATCATGAAGGCCACGCTGAATGCCTGGGATGAGCAGACAAGAAAAGGGAACATTAGCACGGCAACTGCCCCGTTCACTCCAATCTGCAGGAACCCGCAATTTCCACCGGGGCTAGAGCACGGCACATTTGAGAACTGGGAGGAAGCAGGATGTAGGGAAATCGGGGAAATGTACATGGATAAGGAAGTGAGATCCTTCGCTGACTAAGTCATTTTGGAACCTCACAAATGTGGATAGATACAAATACGAACAGCTCAGACACTGGCTGACAACACCCGAGATTGAGCAGGCGGCGACCAGGGAACTCACCGTCTTTGAAAAATTTCTCCTTACCAACTCAGGAGACAGAAAACTAGTCTCCATTCTCTACAAGTTCATAAATGCGCAGGAAGAAGACATAAAATGGGCATACATGAAACAATGGGAAAAGACACTGGGAGAGGATATCACGACACAACAGTGGCAGTCGCTATGGGCCGACATCCCCAAACTAACACGAGCAGCCCAGACCAGAGAAATGTGGATCAAAATAGTAACACAATGGCACTATACCCCAGAGAGGCTAAAAAGCATGTACCCGCACACGTCAAACCTTTGCTGGAGGGGCTTTACAGACACAGGCACGTGGAGACACATTTGGTGGGACTGCCCAAAGGTTAAAGGCTTCTGGTCTGAAGTAATATGTGAAATGAAAAAGATGTTTCCAGAAGCGGATCAATTTGACGAGAAGATCTGGCTTTGTGGACTTAAGGGGCAACATGCCAAAACACTCACTAAGGCGCAATGGAGAAGTCTCATGGGCCTGGTCATCACGGCCTGGGCCACAATTGCACAGGGATGGAATAAACAAGACCCTCCTATGCTATTTATTTGGTTACAAAAGGTATGTTCCCAAATGTCCATGGAAAAGATTACACATAATCTACAAGGAACGCAAGGCTCCTTCACAAAAGAATGGGGAGGAGTACTAGACCATCTCCAATCAGACTATATGGCCCAATGGTGCCCGCACTCCATTAGAATTACGGACTTGTTCACCTCATAATTGATCCCGAGGACATTAGACAATGATATCTCTTCTGGATGGGGGTGGTTTGGGAGGTGGGGGGGGAGTTGGGGAGACAGTTTATTCTCTGTAATTTGACTACTAATGAAATTAGTAATGACTACTATTTTTTTAAAAATATGTTTAAAAAAATCATTGAAGTGGTGTGTTCTGTGAGATTTGGTAGTAGGGAGTGTTGGCTGTAGTCAGTAGCATATTCGTCATTCTGCACTGATCCGTACTATGGTGACTTACAGCACTCCTATGGGTGTGCAGTACCAGTGACCCACTGTGGTATCCCTGTTGGGCTCACATCAACTCAACAGGCAGCCAGGCACGTCGTCCTGCATGTCGCTCCATATAGCGTGGTAGCGTGGAGTTCCGCAGGACCAAAGAGTCATGAGTTGATCCTGGATATCGGGCACAGCAATGTGTGATGATCTTGCTGGCGTTGCATACCATCTGCACGTTGATGGAGTGGTATTGCTTGCGGTTGCGAAATGCCACCTCCATGGCATGCGGGACCACCAACTCCACATGGGTGCAGTCGAGGGCACCTATACAATTTGGCATGCCTGCCAGTGCATGGAAGGCAACTTTTGTATCGAATATCTCCTGGGGAGCCCGTGGTAGGGATATGTAGTCCCTTGTGTGCTTGTGTAGGGCATCCAGCACTTGGTTCAGTATCCGGGAAAATAAGGGTTGTGATATGCCATGTATGTGCCCCACTGTGTGCTGGTAGGTGCCTGTGGCAAGGAAGTGGAGCACAGGCACTACCTTCAGTAGAGGGGGGATGGCGGTGCATATTTCTATGAGGCTCACTACGTCGTCATGGATCAGGTCCACTATGGTGGTGATGGTGTCACGGTCAAGCCGGTACAGGGTGTGCATCTGCTCTGGTGTTAGGTTGAAGGGGGTGACACTGATGCAAGGGATTGGGGGCTACCGGCGTGGTAACAGGGGCTGCACTGGTGGGGCATGCTGGGCCTGTCTTACCCTCTTTCTTCTCCTGTGTCTCTTCTGTGGTGGGGGCTGTGGTTGTTGTTGTTGTTGTTCTTGCTGCCTTGCAAGCAGGGCCTCCAGCTCCAGTAATGCCACTACTATTGGTATCATTTTGGTGTGGGAGGGGGTGTGGTGTGTGGGTGTGCTCCTTTTGTGCTGTGCCAGACTCCATTGCCTCCACCTGTGCTGATTGTGTGTATCTGTGGCTCTTGGTAACACTGCTCAGGGTTCTTAACACCTTCTTGGAGATGCCGGTATTTACTCCATGCCGATAAGCTACTTTTCGGCTTTCAGTAGGCCGTTGTTTGCATGTCCACAGGGCTTTGATCAGCTCCGGTTTACGGCATGCCGGTAATGCCGGCATGTTGTGTGTCGCGCGCGCTCCTGGACTGCTATTTACGGCATCATAATTTACGATGCCGTAAATAATGGTCTGCTTGGTCAGAATAGACCGTAGCGGAAAGCGATGCCGGTAATCTTTTACCGGCATCGTTTTTATCTTACCTCCAAGCTCGGAATGACCCCCTTTGATTTTGTTTGGAAAGTTTGGTGATGTTTGGTGCAGGGGGGTAAAAGTTATAAGGGGGAGTGGTTCTCAAAACGTCTTTTCCCCGTACACTGAACGGGGGAAAAAGGTCGTGCTCACAACCATGTGGCTCTTTCCCAGATTGGTTGAAGAATAGCGTGAAGTAAGGCAGCTTTCTTAGGTGCCTCCTATCTTTTAGTGATGTTTTCGTGTGCGCAGATATCGCCAGAAACACCTTCAAAACAAGAGAGCATTACACTTCTCTCACTCAAGTAATAGTATTTCAGAAGGTGACCTTTGAGAGGGGCCAATGAGCTGTGGAAGCACAAAGTGAGAAAGTGGAGTTTTCTTGTCTGCAAAATGATACGTTTAAATGGAAGTTCGTGCTCACTGCACCACGACGATATTACAGTGTGTGGGATAAAATGTGTTTTGGAATAATATTTCCCTCACATTGGCCTCTTCAGTTTTGTAAACTAAGGCATCATCTGCAGTGTTTGCTTGAAACAGCGCTTCTGGAGGTGTATGGGAGTAGAGGTTTTCATAATTGGATTTAAATATGTTGAATCAAAGCAAGAATGTACTTGGCTTCTGAGTGAAGGCCACTTGAGTTGCTCTTTTGGTTGGCCGCTCAATACGCCCGCGCATCTGAGTGAATGTAAAGGGGCAATTGTTTTTTGACCTTGAGCGCAAGAGAAACTTACTCGCTATTCACGGAATGAAAGGGTCGAAAAAAACAGCAATTGATAAGGTTATGTTTTTCAAAGTTTCTAAGGGACATGCAATATCAGTCAACGAAGATTCTTCGCTGTGAACACATTTGTGACTGATTTGCAGAAAAAGAATGGAGGCAGTAAATATTTTGTAAGTTTACTTTGGACAACTCTACAGCGACCCGTGCTTTATTTCTACATAACTGCACATCTAATTGTGCTAATGTAATTGACGTATTATTTTTCTGCCCTTTTACATTTTTCCTATAATGTTGCAGAGTGCACAGGTTGCTCATTTGCAGGGTATGACTGCACTCAACCTTTTTTAGCATTAATATTTCTTATTTGAAACGTTTACTTTGCCCACATAGCTTTGTGTATAACTTTGCAAGTTTTTTTGGTCTTCTTTGAAATGACAAGACGTACATTTATTTTATTCATCCACTCTTTTTTTTTCCCTAACTACTTTATCGTCTTTCTGTATACTTGGCTTTTTGTTTTCTCTTACGGCGTATGCAAAATCTCCGCGTTTGTAGCCTCCAACTATAGGTACATATGGACAATACTAACTCATTACTAAAATGTCAACTTTCAGCCCGTACTTTTGTGTAGCACTTTGCACATTTTCTGTGTGTTTTTAAAACGAATGTTGCTACAGGTTGGTTACTGACACTTATTTTCTGTAACCTTCCCCCCCTAGGTATATATTGCCGTACTGTGCGTGCTATGGGTTTCAAATCCCGAGTGAGGGCTTCTTCGGGCGGCAAATACAACTGCTGGTGAGCGGTTGCCTGTCCATAACAATAATGTGGAATGACACTGTAAGCCCGCTTTGTCCGTTCGCTGAACTCGCTATTCGGAGCAACGCGACATCATTTATGGTGCTGTAGCCTCAACGTCTTGACGACTTCTGGGAAATCACTGTGGAAACAAAGCGACTGCTTCAACAAAGACCCCAAAATGTTTGTTTGAGCAAAAAAAAAAACTGGCTCCTGATCTTCAACATTTGCAATGCCTCCCTTACAAGCAATGTAATCATTGCATCGATTATGGGATTATTCCGATGGTCTCTGCAAGTTTGTTGTTAAATAAACCTACTTTGTAACCTGTAAAATGGTCACGTGTTCTTTAGCATTCCACTGTATTATTTAGAAATGTAAGTTATTAGCTTGTACGTTGCTGAATGTTTATTTACAGGTTCTGCGTCACACCACGTACTTGTATTTTTTACAACCTACAATGGAAAGGTAAGAGGGGCTATGTATGCAATAACCGCCTTCCCTTTCTATGGCGGCCATCTTGAAAGAGGATTTTCTTTTGTGATCCCCCCTCGCAAAGTCGCCTCGGATTACAACAAGTAAACGTCATTTTTAGTAGCACACGTTACTGCATTACTAATTTAGACTATTACTGGCAAATATTATTGCGTCTATGTACTTTACTGAGAAATATGGAGTACGTGGAATGTATGCAATTTTTTAAATTTATTTTCCATTACACTGTGAAAGGTCGTTATTAATGCATTATTATCTATGTTTACGGGTGGCTTTATTTTTTGCCACAGCAGCCAATAAGGCAATATGCGAACGGGATTGGGCAAAAAGGCTTCAAACGGTAATATGAGTGGGTGTATGCATGGCAACAAATTTAGTTTGTCTGTTATGTGCAAGGGAGCGACACAGTTTCTTATGCTTTCACATTACACCACTGCTGCTGTTTCTTAGGGAGGAAGGCTGCCTTTAGCTGATGTCTTTTCCAAATAAGTAGAACTATCACTACCAATATATAATGTGTAGTGCACTGGCAATCGCTGTATACCAATACGTGTTGGCATTGTCTAAGGTAAATGTTGAAGGTGGACGTTCCTACATGATTATAAAATCTATTTCCACATTGCCCAACAGGCATACTTCGTTCAGGTAAGTGTGTACTGATTCCGGGACATGTAACGCTGCTGTACGACAGTATACTTTCATGTGGCATTCTTCCAAAGGTGTAAAGTGTTTACCAAATGACCCTTCTTAAAGGGACCTTTTGGTTATGTTGCACTACTGAAAATCTGTGACATCCAGTACAACATGTTTTTCTTAGCTACACCTTATACTTAAATTGTACTACTAAAAACCCATACAATTCACACAACAAAAACTTTGTTAAGGGGACGTTATGGTTAAGTTGTGCTACTACACACCTGTCAGATTCTCTAAAAAAACTACACTAATGCGACATAATACAAACGTGCCTTTATGGTTCACAGTAAAACCGAAAAACCCCTGAAATTCGCCAGTTATGGTAAGCTAAGCAACCATAAGTTCGCCACCGTGCACGGCTAAGACTATAAGACTAACACCCAGGACATCAAAGATGACATCACAAATGTCATTGATGACATCACTGATGACATTGCATGTCTGGCTCCCCCTTTTTTCATTTACTGGCATATCTAGGCCACATGGTTCTGTTCAGTAACAGTCAAAAACTAAAAATTGAAAAGGTACTATATTTGTAGACTTATCCTTCAAGGATGTTCTTACAGTAATTCCCTTAGGATCAAGTCACATCTTATAAAACATATACATAGCGGAAGACACAAGCTTGAAAGACAGCAATCCTTTCTGTGCATGAAGAAAATCATTAGGGTTATCAGCACTTTCTCATAGTTTGTTTTTATTACTGTACTTTCCTTGTATATACTCATATTTGTATACATTGTACTCGCATTCCTATCCTTAGGCTCCAGTCACATAATGTGATACCCATACATGTGTTAAGTAGCAGCTTTGAAACAGAGCAATCATTTCTCTGCA
The DNA here is from genome assembly GCF_040938575.1 of Ambystoma mexicanum. Taxonomy (NCBI): domain Eukaryota; kingdom Metazoa; phylum Chordata; class Amphibia; order Caudata; family Ambystomatidae; genus Ambystoma; species Ambystoma mexicanum. The sequence goes on from NC_090939.1 coordinate 688,986,160, forward strand.
TAAAGATAATCAGTTAGGTTATGAACTCTTTCTGCTACTACTTCTGCTTTTTTGCTTACTTCACTTTCTCTGTATATACTCATATTTGTATGTGTTGTTGTCTCTTTGTGTTTTGTCTGTAATAATGCAATTATGTATTAAGTGGGTTTTATTAGCTACTTATTACATGTTTCACAGTACGCAAAACTCTAATAAGAAAGCAGTTATCATTTCACTATTCAACATGGCAAGATTATGAATATTGCATCTTCATCATGTATGCTGCACACACTGCCTACGTTTCTGCATGAGTAGCTTAGTATACTGGATGGAACTTCATAATAGAATGCTATTTATATCAATGCATTGCGTAATGCACTAATTTGTTCATGATATTTATTCCAATGATCCTTGACACTTTGTGGTCAACATTATAAGAATCCCTTGTACAGAGTTTTCATGAAAGGTAAATGCACATGTGATGTTATCAGTGATGTCATCAATGACATTTGTGATGTCATCTTTGATGCCCTGGGTGTTAGCAGTGCATGGTGGCGCGAGTTATGGGTTGCTTTTTTGTGAATATATATATACAATAACGTCACTTTAACAAAGTTTTTTTACTAAATTTGATAGGTTTTTAGTAGCGCAACTTAACCATAACGTCCCTTTAACAACGTTTTTTTACTGAATTTCATAGGTTTTTAGTAGCGAAACTTAACCATAACGTCCCTTTAACAAAGTTTTTTTACTGAATTTCATAGGTTTTTAGTAGCGCAACTTATCCATAATGTCACTTTAACAAAGTTTTTTTACTGAATTTCATGGGTTTTTATTAGTGCTACTTAACCATAAAGTCACTTTAACACTTTTTTTTTTACTGAATTTCATAGTTTTTTATTAGTGCAACATATCCATAACGTCCTTTGCAATGGAGGAAGACCACTAGCATCCTAGGTTCTCAAAGTGGGAACCTGGAGTGGTAAAAAAAAGATTTTTTCTTCCCAAACCGGGACGCTGCAGGCAGGCATCCTGGTGTAGGAAGGAAAATCTTTTACCAAGATGGACACCAGGGAAAGGGAAGGCAGGGTGTATAAAGAGAACACAACAGGGCATCGGCGGGGGATCGGGAAGACCAGGAGAGAGACATGGGGCATGAGCAGGGGGTGGAAAGAAGGGAGACACGGGGCAGGAGCGGGAAAGAAGGGAGACACGGGGCATGAGCGGGGGTGGGAGGGGAAGAAGGGAGACGCGGGGCATGAGCGGGAAAGAAGGGAGACACAGGGCATGAGCAGGGGGTGGGGTGGGGAAGAAGGGAGACACGGGGCATGAGCGGGGGGTGGGGATGAACAGGGGAGACACGGGCCATGAGCGGGGGGAAAAGGAGGGAGACAGACACGGAGCATGAGCGGGGGTGGGGGTGAACAGGAGAGACACGGGGCATGAGCGGGGGTAGGGCAAGGTGGGGCCCTCACCCCCGCTGATGCACCGCGTCTGCCCTGTTCCAACAGGGCAGACACAGGGCATGAGCGGGGGGTGGAGGGGGAAAGAAGGGAGACACGGGCCATGAGCGGGGAGTGGGGGGAAGGGAAGACACGGGGCATGAGTGGGGGGTGGGGGGAAAGAAGGGAGACACGAGGCATGAACGGGGCGTGGGTGGAACAAGAGGTCAACAAGGGGCATCATAGGAGGGAGGGACAAAAGGAAGACACGGGGCATGAGCAGTGGAGGGGGGCAACAGGAGAGAGACACGGGGCATGAGCGGGGGTGGGGGGTACAGAAGACAGACACGGGGCATGAGCGGGGGGTGGGGGCAACAGGAGAGAGACACGGGGCATGAGCGGGGGGTGGAGGGCACAGGAGACAGACACGGAGCATGAGCGGGTGCTGGGGGGAACAACAGAGAGACACGGGGCATGAGCAGGGGGTGGGGGGCAACAGGGGACAGGGCATGAGTGGGGGGTGGGGCCAACAGGAGAGAGACACGGGGCATGTGTGGGGGGTGGGGAGAACAGGAGACAGACACGGGGCATGAGCGGGGGGGTGAGGAGAACAGGAGACAGACACGGGGCATGAGCGGGGGGTGGGGGGAACAGGAGACAGATACAGGGCATGAGCGGGGGGTGGGGAGAACAGGGGACAGACACAGGGCATGAGCGGGGGGTGGGGGCAACAGGAGACAGACACGGGGCATGAGCGGAGGGGGTGGGGGGCAACAGGAGAGAGACACGGGGCATGAGCGGGGAGTGGGAGAATACAGGAGACAGACACGGGGCATGGGTGGAGGGCAACAGGAGACAGACACGGGGCATGAATGGGGGGTGGCGGGAACAGGAGACAGACACGGGGCATGAGCGGGGGTTGGGGTAACAGAAGACAGACACGGGGCATGAGCGGCGGGGTGGGGGCAACAGGAGAGAGACACGGGGCATGAGCGGGGGTGGGGGGTACAGGAGACAGACACGGGGCATGAGCAGGGGGTGGCGGGCAACAAGAGAGAGACACGGGGCATGAGTAGGGGGTGGGGGGTACAGGAGACAGACACGGGCATGAGCGGGGTGGGGGGCAACAGAAGAGAGACATGGGGCATGAGCGGGTGGGGGCAACAGGAGATAGACATGGGGCATGAGTGGGGGGCAACAGGAGAGAGACACGGGGCATGAGCGGGTGGGAGGAACAGGCGACAGATTCAGGGCATGAGCGGGGGTGGGGGGGTACAGGAGACAGACACGGGGCATGAGCGGGGGGTGAAGGGCAACAGGAGAGAGACATGGGGCATGAGCGGGGGTGGGGGGAACAGGAGACAGACACGGGGCATGAGCGGGTGGTGGGGGAACAACAACAGAGACAGACACAGGGCATGAGCGGGGGGTAGGGGGTAACAGGAGACAGACACGGGGCATGAGCAGGGGGTGGGGAGAACAAACAGGAGGCAGACACGGGGCATGAGCGGGGGTGGGGGGCAACAGGAGACAGACACGAGGCATAAGCGGGGGCGGGGGGCAACAGGAGAGACACGGGGCATGAGCGGGGGGTGGGGGGAACAGGAGACAGACACGGGGCATGAGCGAGGGTTGGGGGGAACAGGAGACAGACACAGGGCATGTGCGGGGGTGGGGGGAGCAACAGACACGGGGCATGAGCGGGGGGTGGGGAAAACAGACACAGGGCATGAGCGGGGGGCAACAGAAGACAGACACGGGGCATGAGCGGGGGTGGGAGGAACAGGACACAGACACGGGGCATGAGCGGGGGGTGGGGAGAACAGGAGACAGACACGGGGCATGAGCGGGGGGTGGGAGGAACAGGAGACAGACAAGGGGCATGAGCGGGGGGTGGGGAGAACAGGAGAGAGACACGGGGCGGGGTAGGGGGGTACAGGAGACAGACGCGGGGCATGAGCAGGGGGTGGGGGGCAACAGGAGAGAGACATGGGGCATGAGCGGGTGGGGGGAACAGGAGATAGACATGGGGCATGAGCGGGGGGCCAACAGGAGAGAGACACGGGGCATGAGCGGGTGGGGGGAACAGGAGACATACACGGGGCATGAGCAGGGGGTGGGAGGGTACAGCGACAGACACGGGGCATGAGCGGGGTGGGGGGCAACAGGAGAGACACGGGGCATGAGCGGGGGGTGGAGGGCAACAGGAGAGAGACACGGGGCATTAGCGGGGGGTGGGGGGAACAGGAGACAGACACGGGGCATTGAGCGGGGGGTGGGGGGAACAACAGAGACAGACACGGCATGAGCGGGGGCTGGGGGAACAACAGAGAGACACGGGGCATGAGCAGGGGGTGGGGGGGCAACAGGAGACAGGGCATGAGTGGGGGGTGGGGCCAACAGGAGAGAGACACAGGGCATGAGTGGGGGGTGGGGAGAACAGGAGACAGACACGGGGCATGAGCGGGGGGTGGAGAGAACAGGAGACAGACACGGGGCATGAGCGGGGGGTGGGGGGAACAGGAGACAGATACGGGCATGAGCGGGGGGTGGGGAGAACAGGGGACAGACACGGGGCATGAGCGGGGGGCTGGGGGCAACAGGAGACAGACACGGGGCATGAGCGGAGGGGGTGGGGGGCAACAGGAGAGAGACACGGGGCATGAGCAGGGAGTGGGGGGATACAGGAGACAGACACGGGGCATGGGTGGAGGGCAACAGGAGACAGACACGGGGCATGAATCGGGGTGGCGGGAACAGGAGACAGACACGGGGCATAAGCGGGGGTTGGGAGAACAGAAGACAGACACGGGGCATGAGCGGGGGGTGGGGGCAACAGGAGAGAGACAGGGGGCATGAGTGGGGGTGGGGGGTACAGGAGACAGACACGGGCATGAGCGGGGGGTGGGGGGCAACAGGAGAGAGACATGGGGCATGAGCGGCTGGGGGGAACAGGAGATAGACATGGGGCATGAGCGGGGGGCAACAGGAGAGAGACACGGGGCATGAGCGGGTGGGGGGAACAGGAGACAGATTCAGGGCATGAGGGGGGGTGGGGGGTACAGGAGACAGACACGGGGCATGAGCGGGGGGTGGAGGGCAACAGGAGAGAGACACGGGGCATGAGCGGGGGTGGGGGGAACAGGAGACAGACACGGGGCATGAGCGGGGTGTGGGGGAACAACAACAGAGACAGACACGGGGCATGAGCGGGGGGTGGGGGCAACAGGAGAGAGACACGGGGCATGAGCGGGGGTGGGGGGTACAGGAGACAGACACGGGGCATGAGCAGGGGGTGGGGGGCAACAAGAGAGAGACAGGGGGCATGAGCGGGGGTGGGGGGTACAGGAGACAGACACGGGCATGAGCGGGGGGTGGGGGGCAACAGGAGAGAGACATGGGGCATGAGCGGCTGGGGGGAACAGGAGATAGACATGGGGCATGAGGGGGGGTGGGGGGGTACAGGAGACAGACACGGGGCATGAGCGGGGGGTGGAGGGCAACAGGAGAGAGACACGGGGCATGAGCGGGGGTGGGGGGAACAGGAGACAGACACGGGGCATGAGCGGGGTGTGGGGGAACAACAACAGAGACAGACACGGGGCATGAGCGGGTGGTGAGGGGGCAACAGGAGACAGACACGGGGCATGAGCAGGGGGTGGGGAGAACAAACAGGAGGCAGACACGGGGCATGAGCGGGGGTGGGGGCAACAGGAGACAGACACGAGGCATAAGCGGGGGTGGGGGGCAACAGGAGAGACATGGGGCATGAGCGGGGGGTGGGGGAACAGGAGACAGACACGGGGCATGAGCGAGGGTTGGGGGGAACAGGAGACAGACACAGGGCATGAGCGGGGGGTGGGGGGAGCAACAGACACGGGGCATGAGCGGGGGGTGGGGAGAACAGACACGGGGCATGAGCGGGGGGTGGGGGGCAACAGAAGACAGACACGGGGCATGAGCGGGGGTGGGAGGAACAGAAAACAGACACGGGGCATGAGCGGGGGGTGGGGAGAACAGGAGACAGACACGGGGCATGAGCGGGGGGTGGGAGGAACAGGAGACAGACACGGGGCATGAGCGGGGGGTGGGGAGAACAGGAGAGAGACACGGGGCATGAGCAGGGAGTGGGGGGGTACAGGAGACAGACACGGGGGTGGTGGGCAACAGGATAGAGACATGGGGCATGAGCGGGTGGGGGAACAGGAGATAGACATGGAGCATGAGCGGGGGGGCAACAGGAGAGAGACACGGGGCATGAGCGGGTGGGGGGAACAGGAGACAGACACGGGGCATGAGCAGGGGGTGGAGGGGTACAGGAGACAGACACAGGGCATGAGCGGGGGGTGGGGGGCAACAGGAGAGAGACACGGGGCATGAGCAGGGGGTGGGGGGAACAGGAGACAGACACGGGGCATGAGCGGGGGGTGGGGGGAACAACAGAGACAGACACGGCATGAGCGGGGGCTGGGGGGAACAACAGAGAGACACTGGGCATAAGCAGGGGGTGGGGGGGCAACAGGAGACAGAGCATGAGTGGGGGGTGGGGCCAACAGGAGAGAGACACTGGGCATGAGTGGGGGGTGGGGAGAACAGGAGACAGACACGGGGCATGAGCAGGGGGGTGGGGAGAACAGGAGACAGACACGGGGCATGAGCGGGGGGTGGGGGGAACAGGAGACAGATATGGGGCATGAGCGGGGGGTGGGGAGAACAGGGGACAGACACGGGGCATGAGCGGTGGGGTGGGGGCAACAGGAGACAGACACGGGGCATGAGCGGGGAGTGGGGGGATACAGGAGACAGACACGGGGCATGGGTGGAGGGCAACAGGAGACAGACATGGGGCATGAATGGGGGTGGCGGGAACAGGAGACAGACACGGGGCATGAGCGGGGGTTGAGGGAACAGAAGACAGACACGGGGCATGAGCGGGGGGTGGGGGCAACAGGAGAGAGACACGGGGCATGAGCGGGGGTGGGGGGCACAGGAGACAGACACAGGGCATGAGCAGGGGGTGGGGGGCAACAAGAGAGAGACACGGGGCATGAGCGGGGGGTGGGGGGCAACAGGAGAGAGACATGGGCCATGAGCGGGTGGGGGGAACAGGAGATAGACATGGGGCATGAGCGGGAGGGCAACAGGAGAGAGACACGGGGCATGAGCGGGTGGGGGGAACAGGAGACAGATTCAGGGCATGAGCAGGGGGTGGGGGGTACAGGAGACAGACACAGGGCATGAGCGGGGGGTGGAGGGCAACAGGATAGAGACACGGGGCATGAGCGGGGGTGGGGGGAACAGGAGACAGACACGGGGCATGAGCGGGGGGTGGGGGAACAACAACAGAGACAGACACGGGGCATGAGCGGGGGTGGGGGGCAACAGGAGACAGACACGGGGCATGAGCAGGGGGTGGGGAGACCAAACAGGAGGCAGACACGGGGCATGAGCGGGGGTGGGGGGCAACAGGAGACAGACACGAGGCATAAGCGGGGGTGGGGGGCAACAGGAGAGACACGGGGCATGAGCAGGGGGTGGGGGGAACAGGAGACAGACACGGGGCATGAGCGAGGGTTGGGGGGAACAGGAGACAGACACAGGGCATGAGCGGGGGGTGGGGGGAGCAACAGACACGGGGCATGAGTGGGGGGTGGGGAGAACAGACACGGGGCATGAGCGGGGGGTGGGGGCAACAGAAGACAGACACGGGGCATGAGCGGGGGTGGGAGGAACAGGAAACAGACACGGGGCATGAGCGGGGGGTGGGGAGAACAGGAGACAGACACGGGGCATGAGCGGGGGATGGGAGGAACAGGAGACAGACACGGGGCATGAGCGGGGGTGGGGAGAACAGGAGAGTGACACGGGGCATGAGCAGGGGGTGGGGGGGTACAGGAGACAGACACGGGGCATGAGCGGGGGGTGGGGGCAACAGGAGAGAGACATGGGGCATGAGCGGTTGGGGGGAACAGGAGAGAGACACGGGGCATGAGCAGGGGGTGGGGGGGTACAGGAGATAGACATGGGGCATGAGCGGGGGGGCAACAGGAGAGAGACACGGGGCATGAGCGGGTGGGGGGAACAGGAGATAGACATGGGGCATGAGCGGGGGGGCAACAGCAGAGAGACACAGGGCATGAGCGGGGGGTGGGGGGAACAGGAGACAGACACGGGGCATGAGCGGCGGGTGGGGGGAACAACAGAGACAGACACGGCATGAGCAGGGGGTGGGGGGCAACAGGAGACAGACACGGGGCATGAGCAGGGGGTGGGGAGAACAGGAGACAGGGGAGTGGGGGGCAACAGGAGACAGACACGGGGCATGAGCGGGGGGTGGGGGGGCAACAGGAGAGACACGGGGCATGAGCAGGGGGTGGGGGGAACAGGAGACAGACACGTGGCACGAGCGAGGGTTGGGGGGAACAGGAGACAGACACGGGGCATGAGCGGGGGGTGGGGGGAACAACAGACACGGGGCATGAGCGAGGGTGGGGAGAACAGACAAGGGGCATGAGCAGGGGGTGGGGGGGTACAGGAGACAGACACGGGGCATGAGCGGGGGGTGGGGGGCAACAGGAGAGAGACATGGGGCATGAGCGGTTGGGGGGAACAGGAGATAGACATGGGGCATGAGCGGGGGGGCAACAGGAGAGAGACACGGGGCATGAGCGGGTGGGGGGAACAGGAGACAGACACGGGGCATGAGCGGGGGGTGCGGGGTAAAGGAGACAGACACAGGGCATGAGCGGGGGGTGGGGGGCAACAGCAGAGAGACACAGGGCATGAGCGGGGGGTGGGGGGAACAGGAGACAGACACGGGGCATGAGCGGGGGATGGGAGGAACAGGAGACAGACACGGGGCATGAGCGGGGGTGGGGAGAACAGGAGAGAGACACGGGGCATGAGCAGGGGGTGGGGGGGTATAGGAGACAGACACGGGGCATGAGCGGGGGGTGGGGGGCAACAGGAGAGAGACATGGGGCATGAGCGGTTGGGGGAACAGGAGATAGACATGGGGCATGAGCGGGGGGGCAACAGGAGAGAGACACGGGGCATGAGCGGGTGGGGGGAACAGGAGATAGACATGGGGCATGACCGGGGGGGCAACAGCAGAAAGACACAGGGCATGAGCGGGGGGTGGGGGGAACAGGAGACAGACACGGGGCATGAACGGCGGGTGGGGGGAACAACAGAGACAGACACGGCATGAGCAGGGGGTGGGGGGCAACAGGAGACAGACACTGGGCATGAGCAGGGGGTGGGGAGAACAGGAGACAAACACGGGGCATGAGCGGGGAGTGGGGGGCAACAGGAGACAGACACGGGGCATGAGCGGGGGGTGGGGGGGCAACAGGAGAGACACGGGGCATGAGCAGGGGGTGGGGGGAACAGGAGACAGACACGGGGCACGAGCGAGGGTTGGGGGGAACAGGAGACAGACACGGGGCATGAGCGGGGGGTGGGGGGAACAACAGACACGGGGCATGAGCGAGGGTGGGGAGAACAGACAAGGGGCATGAGCAGGGGGTGGGGGCAACAGGAGACAGACACGGGGCATGAGCGGGGGTGGGAGGAACAGGAGACAGACACGGGGCATGAGCGGGGGGTGGGGAGAACAGGAGACAGACACGGGGCATGAGCGGGAGGGTGGGGGGCAACAAGAGAGAGACACGGGGCATGAGCGGGGGGTGGGGAGAACAGGAGACAGACACGGGGCATGAGCGGGAGGGTGGGGGGCACCAAGAGAGAGACACGGGGCATGAGCGGGTGGGGGAACAGGAGACAGACACGGCATGAGCGGGTGGGGGGAACAGGAGACAGACACGGGGCATGAGCGGGGGTGGGGAGAACAGGAGAGAGACACGGGGCATGAGCAGGGGGTGGGGGGGTACAGGAGACAGACACGGGGCATGAGCGGGGGGTGGGGGGCAACAGGAGAGAGACATGGGGCATGAGCGGTTGGGGGGAACAGGAGATAGACATGGGGCATGAGCGGGGGGGCAACAGGAGAGAGACACGGGGCATGAGCGGGTGGGGGGAACAGGAGACAGACACGGGGCATGAGCGGGGGGTGCGGGGTAAAGGAGACAGACACAGGGCATGAGCGGGGGGTGGGGGGCAACAGCAGAGAGACACAGGGCATGAGCGGGGGGTGGGGGGAACAGGAGACAGACACGGGGCATGAGCGGCGGGTGGGGGAACAACAGAGACAGACACGGCATGAGCAGGGGGTGGGGGGCAACAGGAGACAGACACGGGGCATGAGCAGGGGGTGGGGAGAACAGGAGACAAACACGAAGCATGAGCGGGGAGTGGGGGGCAACAGGAGACAGACACGGGGCATGAGCAGGGGGTGGGGGGGCAACAGGAGAGACACGGGGCATGAGCAGGGGGTGGGGGGAACAGGAGACAGACACGGGGCACGAGCGAGGGTTGGGGGGAACAGGAGACAGACACGGGGCATGAGCGGGGGGTGGGGGGAACAACAGACACGGGGCATGAGCGAGGGTAGGGAGAACAGACAAGGGGCATGAGCAGGGGGTGGGGGCAACAGGAGACAGACACGGGGCATGAGCGGGGGTGGGAGGAACAGGAGACAGACACGGGGCATGAGCGGGGGGTGGGGAGAACAGGAGACAGACACGGGGCATGAGCGGGAGGGTGGGGGGCAACAAGAGAGAGACACGGGGCATGAGCGGGGGGTGGGGAGAACAGGAGACAGACACGGGGCATGAGCGGGAGGGTGGGGGGCAACAAGAGAGAGACACGGGGCATGAGCGGGTGGGGGAACAGGAGACAGACACGGCATGAGCGGGTGGGGGGAACAGGAGACAGACACGGGGCATGAGCGGGGGTGTGGGGGGCAACAGGAGATAGACACGGGGCATGAGCTGGGGTGGGGGGAACAGGACACAGACACGGGGCATGAGCGGGGGGTGGGAAGAACAGGAGACAGACACGGGGCATGAGCGGGGGGCGTGGGGCAACAGGAGACAGACACGGGGCATGAGGGGAACAGGAGACAGATACGGGGCATGAGGGGTGAACAGAAGACAGACACGGGGCATGAGCGGGGGGTGGGGGAGACAGACACGGGGCATGAGCGGGGGTGCGGGGCAACAGGAGACAGACACGGGGCATGAGCGGGGGGTGGGGAGAACAGGAGACAGACACAGGGCATGAGCGGGGGTGGGGGGCAACAGGAGACAGACCCGGGGCATGAGCGGGGGCAACAGGAGAGACACGGGGCATGAGCGGGTGGGTGGGGGGAAGGGGAGAGACACACGAGGCATGAGCGGGGGGTGAGGGGAAGGGGAGAGACACACGGGGCATGAGCGGGGGGTGGGGGGGAGGGGGGAGACACACGGGGCATGAGCGGGGGCTGGGGGGAGGGGAGAGACACACGGGGCATGAGCGGGGGGTGGGGGGGAGGGGAGAGACACATGGGGAATCACCGGGGGGAGGGGGAGACACACGGGGCATGAGCGGAGGATGGGGGAGGGGAGAGACACACGGGGCATGAGCGGGGGGTGGGGGGGAGGTAGAGAGACACACGGGGCATGAGCGGGGGGGTGGGGGGAGGGAGAGAGACACACGGGGCATGAGCGGGGGGTGGGGGGAGGGAGAGAGACACATGGGACATGAGCAGGGGGTGGTGGAGGGAGAGAGACACACGGGACATGAGCAGGGGGTGGGGGGAGGGGAGAGACACGGGGCATGAGCGGGGGGTGGGGAGGAGGGGAGAGACACACGGGGCATGAGCGGGGGGTGGGGGGGAGGGGGAGAGACACACGGGGCATGAGCGGGGGTGGGGGGGAGGGGGAGAGACACACGGGGCATGAGCGGGGGGTGAGGGAGAGAGACACAGGGCATGAGCGGGGGGTGGGGGGAACAGTAGGGAGACACGGGGCATGAGCGGGGGGTGGGGGGAGGGAGAGAGACACACGGGGCATGAGCGTGGGGGGAGGGGAGAGACACACGGGGCATGAGCGGGGGATGGGGGGAGGGGGAGAGACACACAGGACATGAGCGGGGGATGGGGGGAGGGGGAGAGACACACAGGGCATGAGCAGCGGTGGGGGGGAGGGAGAGAGACACAGGGGGCATGAGCGGGGGGTGGGGGGGAGGGGGGAAACACACGGGGCATGAGCGGGGGCTGGGGGGAGGGGAGAGACACACGGGGCATGAGCGGGGGGTGGGGGGGAGGGGAGAGACACATCGGGAATCACCGGGGGGAGGGGGAGACACACGGGGCATGAGCGGAGGATGGGGGAGGGGAGAGACACACGGGGCATGAGCGGGGGGTGGGGGGGAGGTAGAGAGACACACGGGGCATGACCGGGGGGGTGGGGGGAGGGAGAGAGACACACGGGGCATGAGCGGGGGGTGGGGGGAGGGAGAGAGACACATGGGACATGAGCAGGGGGTGGTGGAGGGAGAGAGACACACGGGGCATGAACAGGGGGAGGGGAGGAGGGGAGAGACACACGGGACATGAGCAGGGGGTGGGGGGAGGGGAGAGACACGGGGCATGAGCGGGGGGTGGGGAGGAGGGGAGAGACACACGGGGCATGAGCGGGGGGTGGGGGGGAGGGGGAGAGACACACGGGGCATGAGCGGGGGTGGGGGGGAGGGGGAGAGACACACGGGGCATGAGCGGGGGGTGAGGGAGAGAGACACAGGGCATGAGCGGGGGGTGGGGGGAACAGTAGGGAGACACTGGGCATGAGCGGGGGGTGGGGGGAGGGAGAGAGACACACGGGGCATGAGCGTGGGGGGAGGGGAGAGACACACGGGGCATGAGCGGGGGATGGGGGGAGGGGGAGAGACACACAGGGCATGAGCGGGGGATGGGGGGAGGGGGAGAGACACACAGGGCATGAGCAGCGGTGGGGGGGAGGGAGAGAGACACACGGGGCATGAGTGGGAGGAACAGGAGACAGACACGCTCCTGCTGACCTGACAAAGCCTCTCATGTGGGAAAGAAAGATGGCGGGCGTCTCTGAAGCCACGCACTGCACGCTTTCACCGCATCCAATGAAAGAGCATGCCAGATGTCCGCGGATATCACGCAAGCTGCTTGCCCAATCACCGTCTTATCCACGGAGCGAACAGGGAATTGTGTCCGCGAAGCGAACACAGATATCACTATTTTTTTTTTACCTACTTTTTGGTCATTTTAAAAAAAAACTACTGGACGGATTTTCCGTCCAGCAGTTTGGGCTGTAGGCGCGAGCAAACATTTTTTCCCATTCAGTCTATGGGAAAAAACAGAAATTTTGGGACCCCCCCCTATAACTTTTCCCCCCCTGGACGAATCCTCACCAAAACTTTGCAATAAAATTCATATACTTTTTTTGCAAAGTTTGGTGAGGATTCGTCCAGAGGGGACGAAGTTATAAGCCGCCCAAAAAGTGCTCTTCCTGTGGAAACAGCAACTTAACCATATATACAGATATATATTCCTGAGGCTTGAGGATTATGCTTAGATCACATGCTGTGCATAGGCCGACATCTAGTGGAAGCTGCAGAGTATTACAGTTCAGTTGTTGTTTTTGAAACTCGAAATGGGACGTCGATAGGGTGTGCCAGTAATACTATCCCTAGTGTGACGTCCACTGTACCCATGATCCCTCACGCATTGTGGTCCCTCCGACATGCTAGACGGACGCGTATAGCGTAGTTCCTTTCAGCGATAAGCCATTGACTTTTATTCCGTTATGATAGTTTCTCTTTCTATCCTTTCATCGACCGATGAAACACCACGCCGGTGAAGAAAGAAAGACTAGCCGGAGACCATCGCGGCAGACTGTATGGCTTTGGAAGGCCGCCCCGGGCCTCGGCCCAGACAGTAGGGAGAGAGGGGGGAGGCCATTTTAGAATGCATATTCTCCCCTTCCTACACTTGGTTTGCCCAGCTGCCACTTCCATAAACCATAATTATGGAAAATATACCATTAAAACTTTGCCCTAAGAGTAATTGTAAATTCCCCTGGGTAGACAAACACTTAGTTTGCAACTTGTGTCTCCCGAGAGACCATGTCGAAATGCTTGTCGAGCGTGCAGGCTCTTCAAGCCTAAGACGTTGAAGGACCGTTCCTCTAAACGCTGGACCCACTACGCCAGGCAACTCGAGGCAATGGATGTAGAGGGAGCCTTCAGCGATGGCAGCGACGCCGTACTTTCGGACCGCGAGGGCGTTGGAGTTACTTCAGCTACTCAAGCGCAGGCCCCCGACCCCTTAGGAAAGGCCGGCGGCCATGTTGCGGGGACTACAACCAGCGGCGGCAGCGCTACAAAAGCACACACCACCAAACACATAAGCCCCAGTCGCCATTCGACAGATGAGTCGAATACTCGACAGTGTTCGACACCCTGTGATGGTCCACTGAGTCCCGATCCTCTGGGCAATCTTGTTCAAGATCGCCACACGACAGGGTTAAGACGTCGAAAGAGGGCAAGGGTGTCGCACGAAAAACTACCTCCGAAGGTCGTTTGTCCGCGTACGAAGCCTCGGCTCCCACACCCAAAGTTCGACGTTCATCGTCTGATAAAATGTCAGGCCCCTAAAACTCTGTTACACACTCCTCTGGGCCCCAGGGTGGGAAAAATATCATAAAAAATCCTCTAAAACCCCTCATAGGGACAAAAGTCCTACTAGGGAAAGGTCATCACAAAAAGGAAATATTGTCCAAACCCATGGACAAACCTAAGGACTCTAGGCCAAAGATTATACCTCCCACTAATGAGGATATGGGTACTTCCACTCAACCCGTTGTAATCCCAAGTTCAAAGGAATGGTCTTCGCGAGATATCGATAGGGTTATGCGAAGAATGAGATTTATGGTGAATTTCTTTGAAAAAAATCCAGATTACCTTCAAAGTTTTCAATCCACTCCTCCCACCTCAGCCCCTTCTGGCTCTCACGCCTCTGCCTTTCTACCCCCAGCTAAGAGGTGTCGCTCTGATACCACCGTACAAAGCAGGGTTATAGATCTATATGACCATGAGACAGATCCAGAAGACCAAGAGGATCTTTCATTTGTGTAAAGATCTGACCCTCAATTTATTGATGAGGATACAGATGAACTTTATTATGGGGATGATGAGGACCCAGACGCAGACCAGGAGGCGAACATGTACTCCTTAGATTCTCCTATTATTCAGGACCCCCCCAGTGGTAGATTCCCCTGTCGACAATCAACCCCTCCTCAATGAAGTCTTAGCCAAATCGGCCAAGCACTTCCGTATTGACACACAGGAGGTACAGGAAGACAGAGACTTCGCTGAACAACTATTGGGGGACAAAAGGACAGTAGGGCAGTTTATCCCACTACTAAAATCGGTGCAACGCAGAATTCAACCTTCCTTAGAGGCACCCAATTTCACACGGGCCGTTAACCTGCGTGTGGAAAAACTGTTCAGGCCTGCACCCTCAGACCCCTTATACATAAGGGACCAATTAAAACCGACCAATTAAAACCAGACTCATTGGTTGTTACCACCTCAAGGAAAAGAGCAGGCACACCCCTCGGTTCCTCCGAGCCAGCACCGGATAAGGAAAGCAAGAAGATTAATGCAATGGGCAGAAAGGTCGCCTCTCCTGCGGCCTACCAGGCGAGAATAGCCAACAACGCTACACGTTTGGCAAATTACAACTGCCATAAGTGGGAGGAGGTTTCTGCGTTACTTTCATCCGCCCCGGAGCCACTTAAATCACAACTAGCTCAGGTGGCAGCAGACGGAAGGGCCGTATCTACTTGTCTCCTCAAGTCACATTTTGATGCAGCTGAAAATGCCGGGAGAGTCATTGCAGAGTGGACCATTATAAAAAGGCACGCATGGCTTCGCCAATCAGGCTTTAGGCCAGAAACACAAGCCACTCTTATAAATATGCCAGTGGATCCTAATGTGCTCTTCGGCAAGGATGTAGAAGACGCACATAAGACAGCAAAGGATGAGTATGACACTAAAATATTTAGGTCAGCTTACAAACAAACCAACAGGTCAGAGAGGTAACAGTAATTTTTGTCGTTTTCCGAGCAAAAATTCACAGAGAGGATCAGGCTACAATCAAGGCCAAGGTTCCTGTGGCAACAATCAAGGACAAGCCTTCCAAGGCTATCCACGTGCATAACGCAGAGGTTGTGCTAATTGTGGCAGAGGCCCAGCTCGAGGTGGCACCCCACCTCAGAGCAAGTGACATTCCGCTCCAGGTACCCTCCCATGCATCGCCAGTAGGAGGACGCATTTCCAACTTCACCCATACCTGGGAGGGCATCACCTCGGACAGATGGGTGCTGTCCATGGTAGCAGGGGGCTACTGCATAGAACTACTTCAACGTCCTCGCGACCACCCCCCAAGACAGAAAGTCCACTCAGAGGAACATCAGCGGATCCTTCTAGAAGAAATAACAGTGCTTCTATTAAAGGATGCCATAGAAGTGGTCTCAGCCAACCAGGTAAATAGGGGTATTTGTTCAACTTACTTCCTTGTGCCAAAAAAAGTCTAACAATGCGCCCTTTATTAGGTTTGCTGCCTGTGAACAAGTATGTCAAGCCACAAAAGTTCTGCATGACTACGCTACAAGAGGTAATCCCGCTTCTAAAAAAGGGGGATTACATGGCAACACTGGATATGAAAGGTGCCTATTTTCATATTTCAATGTTCCCAGTGCACAGAAGATTCTTGTGTTTCAAGATAGCGAACAAGCACTACCAATTCCAAGTGCTGCCTTTGGAATAGCCTCGGTTGCAAGGGTATTCACAAAGGTACTAGTGGTAGTGGCAGCGCACCTGCGCAGGGGAGCAATCCCAGTGTACCCTTACTTGGACGCCTGGCTCATAACAGGGGAATCACCTCTGATTTGCAGACAAAACATCCAGACAACAATCAGCCTCCTCTTTCAATTGGGTTTCTCAATCAACGAGAAAAAATCAAGCCTAGTGCCAAGCACTTCCAGACATTTCCTAGGAGCTACCCTAAACACAGAGTAAGGATTGGTCTTTCCCTCAGAGGAAAGAGTAAGAAATGTGTTACTGCAAATACCATATTATCAGGCCGGCTGACACATAAGGGTGCGCAAAGCAATGTGTTTAATAGGCATGATGGCATCTTGCATATACCTGGTTCCTCTCGCGCGCCTGCGCATGCGTCCCATACAGGAGTGGTTGGCGAAACAATGGTCTCAGGCAAGCGGTCAGTAGGACGATCTAGTGCTCGTTTTGCCAACACTTGTACAAAATCTTTGCTGGTGGCCGAGAGAAAACCTGACGAAAAGGAAACCCTTTTATGACCCACAGATACAGGCAGTGGTCACAACGGATGCCTCACTGGCAGGGTGGGGGGCTCACTACCTTCACCACACAGCTCAGGGTCTGTGGTCTCACACTGCAGCTCAGAACCACATAATTGTGCTGGAACTACTGGCAGTATTGAAAGCCCTTCAGGCATTCGAACCCCATCTAACAAACCTGTCGGTGCAGATCCTAACAGACAGCACCACAGCAATGTTTTATATCAACAAACGGGGGGCGACACGTTCTCCAAATCTATCCAGACTTACACAGAAAATCTGGAAATGGGCACTCAGACGGAAAATATTCCTGTCATCACAAAACTTTCCAGTGGAACTCAACGCTCCAGCAGACTCATTGAGCAGGGATCCCCTACCAGAGGAACACGAGTGGCGTCTAGACAAAGAGCTCGTAGAACACCTCTTCTCTCAATGGGGGTTCCCAACTATAGACTTATTCGCCACAAGGGAAAATCGTCAATGCCCAGGCTTTGCGTCCAGGTTCCCCCATCCAGGCTCCAAGGGGAACGCCCTATGGATGTACTGGTCAGGGAAGTTGGTTTACGCTTTTCCCCAAACTCCTCTCATGAGGAAGGTGGTGAACAAATTGCACAAGGAACCGATGACTATTATCCTAGTTGCTCCTATGTGGGCAAGACAACTGTGGTATCCACATCTGCGCAAGCTGGCGATGTGCGATCTCATCAAGCTCCTGTGCCAGTACAACCTACTCACCCAGCACGAGGGACTAACAGTGCACCCACAGCCACACTCAATGAACTTGGAAGCATGGCTCCTGAAGTCATAGAGTTCAGACATCTCAATCTACCACAGAGATGCATGGATATCTTGAAAGAATCAAGGAAACCAAACACTGGGCACTGTTACTATGACAAATGGAAACGATTAGTACTTTGGTGGCAGACTAAGCAAATCAATCCCATTGATTGTACTCCATCTAACATTCTAACCTATATGCTCCTCTTACTAGATGCAGGGTTAGTGTTCAACTGCCTAAAAGTCCACCTGGCGGCTTTGTCAGCCTACACCACTTCCCATAACAAGGTCTCATGGTGGAAGGTACCGGTCATCAAAGCATTTATGGAAGGGGTAAAGAGACTCCACCCTTCAATCTCTAACCCACCGCCAGGTTGGGACCTTAATGTGGTACTCGCTAAGCTCATGGTACCCACATTCGAGCCCATGCACAAGTCTAGTCTCAAACACCTGACTTATAAAACTGCCTTCTTAGTAGCCATCACTTCCATAAGAAGGGTCAGTGAAATGCAAGCTCTGTCAGTGCAGGATCCTTTCTTTACTATACATAAGGACAAACTGGTTTTACTCACTCACCCTAGGTTTTCACCTACATTCATCTCCAACTTTCATGTAAACCAGTCTATTGAGCTACCGGCTTTCTTCCAGGAACCCAAAAGTTCTGCTGAGATAAAACTCCACACACTAGATGTGAGGAGAGCGGTCCTCTACTACGTAGACAAGACCAGACCGCTAAGAAAGACAGATCAACTGTTTGTCTCCATAGCGCCAGGCACATCAGGTGATCGCATCTCTAAGAATGCCATCTCTAGGTGGATAGTCAGATGTATCCAACTGTGCTATTCCCTATCAGAGAAAACACTGCCTTTTATGCCAAGGGCCCACTTCACAAGAGGTACTGGAGCCACTCTGGCTTTCATTGCAAATGTCCCCTTAGACAGTATTTGCAAAGCATCTACATTGAGCTCAATAAATACTTTCACTCAGCACTACTGCATTGACACTCATTCCAAGACAGATACACAAGTGGGACAAGCGTTTCTGAGACATGTATTCGCTCATGAACCTTCTTACATCCCACCTCCTTCTTCCACTGCTCGCTAATCTATGCACAGCATGTGATCTAAGTAGATTCCACAAGCCTCAGAAGGGATACATTACTCACCGTAATCGTATTTCTGATGCTTGTATCTGCTTAGATTCACATGCGACCCACCCTTCCTCCCCTCGGAGAGAAGGCGCATGGATGCGTATGACGTGTCTGATACGTATCTGCTTGGATACAACTCTACTCACGCTAAACCTCATGCTACCTCATGTCAGAAAAACAACAATCTCAGGGACTTCACCGCATGAGGGATCATGGGTACAGTGGACATCACACTAGGGATAGTATTAATGGCACGCCCTGTCGACGTCCCTTTTCGATTCTCGAAAACAACAACTGTAATACTCCGCAGCTTCCACTTGATGTCGGCCTATGCACAGCATGTGAATTTAAGCAGATACAAGCATCAGAAATATGATTACTGTGAGTAATGTATCCCATATAATGACGCACCGGCTGCTGCCTGTCAGTACAAATTCTCTCTCTCAAAGTATCATTCTTGCTTGATAGACAGGTTACCATATAACAGTACGGACCATTTTTATTCTCAAGTTCCTTGTGTAAGTCGCAATAAAACAGTATGGCCATTAACTGTACTGGATCATTCCTCACCCAGATAAGTCTTTCCTTGTATCATTTTTTACCTACAAAAAACAAGTTAGAAACACATTAGTAGTACACATTGCATATGTGGCATGGTTTAGGCCAGTTCAATTCATTTTAGGTATTTGGTTCACTGGCTGTGACAGTATGGGCAGGAGAATAGCAAATTGGGACTGCTGATTATTGAGATCCGGTTGCAACCAATGTTTTGACAGAGTCCTTGAGCGATAACCAGTTTTTGAGGGCCTGGCAAGGGTAAATAACCTGTCCTTTGAACTTCGCAAGTGAGGGAATGAGTCCCAAAAACATGTCTACTCCACATTCCCAGTTTACTCGCAGATCGCAAGTCCCCCCTTGCCATACCACAATGTATCTCCTATGGCCTTGCTTGGATGTTAGAAGTAGTTACCATATCAGTGAATTGAACTTTGCTCAAGCTCCTTACTCATTCTTGTAGTCGCTTTGTAGATTCCAAAACTGGATTTCATTGGACCTAGCAAAGTGCCAAAGTCCTACTAACAGGCTAACACCAAAGGTCCCCAACCTTTTGTGCGCAATGAGCAAAATGTGCATATCAATTAAAATGGTGAGAAACATCAATTTTTTGACTGAACAAATTGGTGCTCAGTTGGCGGACAAATGACTGCAACACAAATTAGAAATGTAGTAAACTTAAGACTGCTTACAGAACATTTTAATTTGCAGTACTTAATAGTCAATTAGATCATGTGCAATTCTAGTATAGGAAATGTGCAAGGCCTTTAATTTCATTTGACATGAATTGGTTGTTTACAGGAAATGTTGAGTAAATTGAGTGGTTAGTAGTACATTTTTCAACACCTAGGACCAGTCAAGTTTTTAAAAATATAGTAGGACTAAATGCAAGTTATCAGGGGTTTCAGGATCTCAACAAAAATATTTTTAATAAAGGTAGTGCAAATGTTTGGACAGTTAAATTGTTCACAAATGGAGCACTGATTTTCAGGTGTACTTTGGGATTCCACCCAGGGATTTTCTGTGATCTTTAGTTGCAAATGGTGCATTCCTAAGCATACAGGATCAGCAATATTGTTCCACAGTCATTGATTACTGTACTGTGAATTGTTTTCTCCTCAGGAATGGGCTGAAATCTTGTATTTTTGAATGAACAAACAGTGAACACTAGCATCTTGAGTTAAGTTTTCAATCGCCAGGGTAGGCACCACAAAGAAGATGCCCAACAGGCAGAGGGGCTGTTGGTGATGCCTAAGCTCGACAAGGAGGCATTGGAAAGAATTACAAATTCACAAAATAATAAGATATTCTCTTAAAACTTTTAAGCAGTTCAGAGGCCACAAAGGAAAGTGTCAATTTATCTGAGTATTTGGTTGAATCTATCAGGGACAGAGATATTGGCAAGCAGCACCCCCAAGTTCATGAGGCCCAGGTTAAAGGGATGTCCCGTGGTCCAAGGCAGAATGAAGAATCTAGAACAATAATTTGAGCCATGATTTAATGAGCGGTGTGTACATGGCTGGTCGGATTTATAGTTTAAAAATGGCATATAAAAATTGCCAAAAGACAAAAAAAAAGAATTTATTGAGAAACAATGGGAGCTTTTTTAAAGGATACCAAAAGTGTTTTATGTTTAATGCAGTTGTCGAGTCAGGCATTATGCCTTCTTCTTGTCAAGCATTCCTTGAACTCACAGCCTCCCCAACCCCACGGTTATAGGCCAATTTCCTCATTGGACATTAGCAGTAAGATCTTCTCCAAATGTTTGTTGCTCAGACTGGAGGACTAGACTCAAGATAATATCTTGGAGCCCTCCCAAACAGGTTTCAGGGGAGGGCTTTGTACAGTGGACCACTGCCTCCCTCTGCGGACCATCATGGATAAATACGGTAAGGTTAAGGGAGGGAGATTATTTTGAGCTTTTTTCCAGATTTCAAAAAAAGGCCTTTGATTTGAATGATAGAAACATGTTGTGGAGTATTTTACCTTTTATTGGGTCCCTAATGGTTTATTAAATCTTATCCAACTGTTATACGCTGAAACTGTCCCATATACAAGATTGGGGAATTATACATTTTATTTCCTCCAATAAAGGTGTAGAGCAGAGATGTCAGTTGGCCCCAATGTATTCCTTTCAGACATTGGTTCTAGTACATCTCTTAGGAAAGTTAATTCAACCTCTCTGAAGGGTATATTTGATCACATGCTTCTTTATGTCGAAGACACAACTATTTTGGACTTATCTCCGACAGGTCTTCAACAGGACCTGCGAAGCACAAAGGACTATTTTGGGAACTATAGTTTGAAATGAAATAGGATATAAAATGAGGGTGTTTTTGAAAAGGGGGGAACCTTGTAGCTAGTTTTTATGAGGGGGCCATCTCCTTTTTATTTGAGCCTACTTTTCTCAACGAGTGGTGATAGGGTCAATCCTTTAAAGAAGACAGCTGAAAAGGCATCATTAGGGATTAATGGGCTTTTTACATTTTCATTTTTAGTTTGGGTATTCTGATTGGATAAGAGCCTGGAGATATACAAGCCAAAGGTCTGTTCCAAGGTTTGAATGGCAGTGAAATCTAGGGTGGTTCAAGCTGTAATGTCTTGGAGGGGGTTGCAAAGTTAATGAATGTGCCAAATAACAGGTCTATCTGCATATACACCTAGTAGCGCCTTATGAGCCGAATTGAGGTTGTTCAGTTTGAAGGTGTGGGTCCAGTTAAGAGGTTTTACTTATTTTTTAAAAGCACATCTGGGGAGCTCAGCCACCAGGGGGCGCACGGATGGGTTTACTTTCCATGTAGGATCCGTGCAAGGGTCCCGAAAAGTGGAGTGAGCCCCCACCATGAGATTCCCCCCCCCCGGGCTACAATATCGACGGAAATTAGCGTCGGAAGTGTTCAGGACACACTGGGAGAAAACCCGGACTGAAACAGAGCTTTTTTCGTGGAGAAACCGCCCTCTGCACGATTGGGCACGCAAAGGCAGAGCAGGCCTGCGAGCTCCCGTCGCGCCCTCCAGCGATCGCAGAGCCGTGATACGCGCGGAACCAAAAAGAAATTCAGTGACGCACACCACTGCCAGGGCCCATCGACAAGTACATGCACACAGGTACGCCCGCCCCCATGAGGCCCACCTAAATGGACCGCAGCTCCTAGGAGTTTGTGCACACCCCCACCTCCGAGAGCCGGGGACCCGGAGAGGGCCCGCTCGAGCATCGGGTGCACCCGTGGGGGGACTGCTGTGGAGCAGGCCCAGTTTACGCAGTCTCTGCTGTCATTTCCAACACAAGTGCGTACTCCGGTCACGTTAGACGGAGACGACGGGCTCCATCTGCTTGAGTTGTCCTGGCGGCTCTTCACGAGTGGACTCTCCTCCTGCATCATGAACAGAGAGGGCGGCGGGGCCTCTCCCGGGTCGCAACCTGGCTGGAGGGTTGCACGGAGCACCTGGACTCCGGAGAGATTGAGCAAGCCACTGCGCCTTGGGTCCTATTAAGGGCGCTAGAAGATCTTAACCAGGCTACAAAGATCTGAGGGCTGGGCCGCTGTCTGTCAGGGCGTGTGCCCTCCTCGGATCCCATGCATACTCCTAAACTTACCAGACCCAGGAACAGCACTCCAGCATTCCGCCTGGTGTGGGCTGCGCAGGCCTCAAACTGATCTCTTTCTTCCTTGGGAACCGTCCCGGAGCTTTTTGATGTCCTACAACACAGGAAACTCCCCATCCGAATAAAGCAGAAACAAGAAGAACCGAAGGGCACTTAGTCACATGAGAGAGGGTGTCTGTTATCGGAACTTTTAACAACAGCTCCCCGTCACGCTTCGCCGCCGGAGGACAAAGCTCGTATATACAGGCGTATACTTCTCAATAGACCATTCTGGCGGGGCAATCTTTCCATGTATAGCTAAGACCCACAAACCTCACCACTGAGGTCCCGCCATCCATGGACCTTAAGGGCAAATTGGCGAAATATACGTTTACACCAACCCACGAATCCCTGAAGCCACCCACCGAGTCCAAGATGTCGACTGCAGGGTCTGATGCTGCTGCCACCAAGGCGGATGTTGCTGACCTGCTTACCGAGATGAGAAGCATGAGAGCAGATATAGGCAGCAAAATTGACAAAATTACACAAAGAATGGACAAAATGGATGACAGGCTGGAACAAGTCGAGCACAACCAAACCTCCCTGAACACGTTGGAGGCCCAAATGGACCACCGCATTGCAGAAATAGAACACAGGGAAGAGGAAATACGCCTAAAGGTTGATGATCTCGAAAACAGGGAGCACCGTAACAACATACGTGTGTTCGGCGTTCCCGAAAAGGAAGGCGAAACCGACCTTGACCTAAAACAAACCCTGCACACCATTCTGAAGCTCCTCTTTAGGGATGAATCAGTGGATGAACCCAAAATTGACCGCATCCATAGAGCTGGAGGCAGACCAGGAGGCCCGAGATCAGTTCTGGCTCGTTTTCACAATCATGCGGACAGAGCTAGGATACTAGAAAAGGCCAGACACGCTCCACAACTTTCACTGGGCGAAGCGAACATTTCACTCTATCAAGACCTATCATCACTTACGTTGGCAATGAGGAAGAAATGCTCTCCAATTACGAGGATGCTGAAGGACAAAGGTGTCAGGTACCGGTGGGGTTATCCGTTCTCACTCACCTTTGAGTGGGAGGCCTCGACAATGAAACTTGTTTTGGAAAAGGACATTGCGGACTGTATAGCGGACCTGTTGGGTCCCCAGGGTGAAGGATCCTCCCTTGCTGAGTCGAAAGGAGGGGAGGGTGAGTGGCGCACTAAGGGCCTGCGGCGCAGGAGGATTCAGGGATCTAGAAAATTCCGGAGAATGAACAATTCACAGGATATGGAGCATTAACCCGGATTCCAGACTGTCACGTCAAGCCGCACGAGGCAAAGGAACAATGGGGTGAGTGGTATGGCTGAAGCTGAGCGCTCATGAGCTGAGCTGAGCGCCGCCTGGGAGAAAGTGGAGGGTTTTCGGTATGACGGATGGGGGAACTTACTCTCAGCATGCGCCAACGGTGCACCCGACCCCAGGGTCAGACTTCAGATCGAATTATTTAATTTCTGTTACACAAACGACAAATTGGGGCCTGCATGTTTAGGGTGCCGTGGTGGAAATGTGAGGTAAAACGGACACTGGAACGATGCCTAAGAAGGGGGTCAGAATTCATACTTGTAAGTTGGTTTTGCTGGGTTATGAATACAAGGTTGGGGGCTCACTGTTAAATATGTTTACATTAGGATAGGACCGCTTGTTTCGTGGTTTCCATTGGTGGTCCGAGACCGACTGGGTGATGTTGACCTGGACGGGTCGGGCGCTGAATGTTGAGGGGGAGGGGAGTGAGGGGAGGGAGGAGAGGGTGGGCTGGGAAGAAGACATATAATGCATCAGAAGATAGACCTGGGGCGCGGAAGAACACAAAACGGGATCATGAAGGGTCAAAGCGCGAACTGGAAGGGTCATCCTTTGGCCTCTTCAGGACTCGCGGAGACCCGAGTCACAAGAGATGAACCATACATTGCATTATCAAACACGACACAGACCATGATGCAGATGACCTGGTCGCTTAAATACTCACACAACGCTCAAGATGTCACCTATACTCTCTAATGACACATTACGCATATGCACACTTAATGTGAAGGGATTGAACTCCCATGGTGGCCAGAGAATTCAAGAGGTCAAACGTAGATATTCTTTTTCTTCAAGAAACACGATACCGAAGGGGGGAGGAGAGGGTGATTCCATACCACGAGGTAGGCCCTTCCTACTGGAGCTCTGGTATCTCAAAAAAGACGGGAGTGGGGATTCTAATTTGCAGAGGCCCCCGGATGACGACTCTTGAGACTTGGTCAGACAAGGAAGGAAGGGCTCTCGTGTTTGTGGGAAACATTCGAGGCACAATTGTCACCCTTGCCACGCTCTATGCACCTAACCAAGGGCAGAATAGGTTCCTCCACAAAATCACTGAGAAGGTTTTTAACATTGCCAAGGGACACATAGCTCTAGGTGGAGATTTTAATACATGGATGGATAGCTCTGTGGATAGACAGACTAGAACTGATGCACATGACCGACCCACCCAACTCCCGAGATGAAGCTGAAATCAAAATAACCCTTGACCTATATGGTCTCACCGACAGTTGGCGCCATTTGCACCCAGCGGATAGAGGCTTCACTTTTCACTCCCTCCCTCACAACACGCTCACACGTATTGACTACATTTTCCTCTCCGATGAACTCCTGCAAATACTTCGCGTGGCGAATATACACCCCACGGCATGGTCGGATCACGACATGGTTACGGTGGATATATGTTGGAACGACCTGGCCCCCCGGAACACTAAATGGAGGTGTAATGGCTCCTTATGGGCTGACTCGGTTTTCAAAGAAACTCTTGAAACTGAGATCGAGCAATTCTTTGCTACTAATGACACAGGAGAGATTGGGAAGACGTCCGTATGGGAGGCAGCCAAGGCCACTTGGAGGGGGGTGCTCATTAGGGAAGGGGCCCATAAAAAAGAGAATGTGCCCTGATAGAAAAGAATATTAGGGAGAAGCTCTCTACAGACCAAACATTGCCACATTCCTCCCCATGTAAGAGACCCAAGTATACTGCCGAAGCTAAACAGCTCAGAGAGGAGCTGAAAATCCTTATCGTGGCAAAACAGCTCAAACCCTACAATACCTCAAACAAAAATATTATGAAAAGGGCGACAAAGCAGACGCCCTCCTGGCGGCTCGTCTCCGTACACAGAAGGCAGAGAGATGGGTCGATCTCATCGAGAGGACTGACGACACCTTCACAGATACGATAGTAACATCTCCCGAAGGCGTACAAGAAGCATTTGCCTTCTTTTATGAAGACTTATATACATGCAACCCCCCCCTCCTTCAGAAAGTATTGACACATACCTCAAAGAGGTACAGATCCACACGCTCACATCCATGGAGGCCGAATCCTTAGATACACCAGTCACAGAAGAGGAAGTTACGGAAGCCATAAAACGCCTAAAGACGGTAAAGGCCCCTGGGGAAGATGGTTTCACACCTGGTTTTTATAAGACATTCTCCGCATTCATCGCCCCCTTCCTTGCATCCTTGTTCAACCACATCTTTGACACAGGCCAAGCTCCCCTGTCCTTCTCTCAGGCCCTGCTCGCTGTCATTCCAAAGGAAGGTAGAGACCCCAAATATTGTAGCTCTTATTGTCCCATCTCTCTTCTCAACATTGATGCCAAAGTATATGCTAGAGTCATTGCGGCCCGGCTTGAAATGCACTTACCTCGACTAATACACTCCGATCAAGTTGGCTTTGTTATTGGGAGACAGGGCGCGGATACCATGAGGAAAACACTTCATTTAATTCATGAGGCACAGGGAATGGGAAGGGGATCCGTCTCTTCTGTCACTGGATGCCGAGAAGGCCTTTGACAGGGTGTCATGGTACTTCCTAGAAAGGGTTTTGGTTTGGAATGGGCTTGGGCCGAAGCTCTGCCGCGCCATCAAAGCACTGTACACATCTCCCACAACGTCAGTGACAGTGAACGGAGGCTATTCACGTTGGTTTCCCTTGGAAAGGGGAACAAGGCAAGGCTGCCCACTGTCGGCAATACTATTTGTGCTGTCCCTTGAGCCGCTGGCGCAGAAGTTAAGGAATGATGGTAAAGTTAAGGGAATCACAGTGGGTGATCGTGAATATAAACTAGGCCTCTACGCTGACGATATCTTATTACATCTAACTGATCCCCTAAATTCTGTCACAGCTGCGATCAATATAATCGAAGAATATGGCAAACTGGCCAGCCTGAAAATCAACACTGGGAAATCTGTCCTCCTCCCAATTGATAAAAGTAGAGACTCCGAGGCGGAACACTTTGCTCCTCTAGGAGTAAAGGTCAGCTTCTCCATACTCCGATACCTAGGCATCAGTGTTACTCGTGACTTGGATTCCCTGTACGAGGCCAACTTCCCCCCACTATCACTTGCCCTTCAAAACGATATCCAAAGGTGGTCCAGACTCACCATCTCCTGGCTGGGCCGTTTAAATGCAATAAAAATGGTGATTCTCCCCAAAATACTCTATCTGTTCCAAATGCTTCCCATCAAAATGCCCCAAGAATACTTTATGGATACCAGATAGTCCCTTTTAACCTTCCTGTGGCAAAATCAAAAGCCTAGAGTCCCCAGATCTTTGCTCCAGCTTCGAAAGGACAATGCAGGGGTAGGCCTCCCAGACATAGAAACATATTATAGGGCAGCCCAGCTGCTTGTCCTTGTTCTGCACGTCAGGCAGCAGTCAGAACCACAATGGATAGCCCTGGACAATTACCATCTCCGCCCTTTCATTTTGGGTAAATGGCTATGGGTTCCGGGGCCCCAGCTACATAATAGCGTCAAAAATTACCCCATTATTTGAACAATATGGACAATATGGAAGCCAGGCAAGAGAATGGTGGGAGTTACGACATGGCCCTCTCCGTTGGGACACCTTTGGTCGCCAGGGATCCGAGATGCAATCCCGGACCCAGGGAACTTTGAGACCTGGTACGATGCGGGTTTAGAGAGGGCTGGTCAACTCTGGAGAAATAGCACCTTCATCACTATTCAGGAGCTTCAGGAGGCACTCGGCATAGGCCCGCTATCGGTCTTCCTCTACCTGACACTCAAGGGGGTGATGACAATGGTGATATGGAAAGATCAGTTACAAAGGGACCTCACCCCGTTCGAGAGAATTCTTGACACATGTACAAGCCCTAGAGGTTTAATAAGTGCAATGTACTCGGCGTTGATTGAGGTCGATATTACACCATTCCTCACACTCAAGAACAGATGGGAATCAGATATGGGCAGGCAGATCTCACAAAACTTATGGCTACAAATATGTAGACGAACGGCGAAATCATCTATATCTTGCCAATACAAATTACATGCCGTCAAGTTGATGTATAGATGGCAGTATGACCCGGTCCGGCTGGCTAAAATGTATCAAGGGGTAAGCCCACACTGCTGGAGGGGTTGTGGGAAGCGAGCAGACTATTGGCATATGTGGTGGGGATGTGAGGTGGTCCAAGCTTACTGGTCAGAGGTTCTCAGCTGGATCAAGGAATTAGATGATGATGTATGGGAGAAACAACCACTGCTGATTCTGTTCGGCCTGGTTGAAACGGACGAAACAACCTTGAAAGCACCCAAAATGATACAAGGCCTTCTTATGGCCGCAAGAGCCTGTCTCACCATGGCATGGAAGAGAGCTACGCTCCCTAGCAAAACTGAGTGGTTGGGTGTTGCCCTGAACATATATAGAATGGACAATCTGACTGCAGCCCTACATGGGGATCGCACCACAGTTGGGAATGCATGGTCTGAATTTCGTGCCAAATATGTCACATGAAAAGAATGTGTGCAAAGCGTTACTACATTCAGAGATAATCTACGCGACGGTTGACGTTGTCTGCTGTATCGAATTCACAGGTTATAGCGTGCTCATGTGTCCTATGTTATAAATATGAGAATGGTTCTAATGTAACATTTGCTTTCTTCTAGCCCGCCAGACGGCGATATGGGAATAGGGGGGAGGGGGCGGGGTGTAGGTAATTGGTTTGGACAATGCTATTGGAAATTTATCTGATCTGCAAAGACTTTATGGGCCTCATTCCGGGTTTGGAGCTAACCATGGAGTAATTAGCTCCATGGTTGCCTCCTAAACCGTCCCAAATCCGGCATGGTGAATGGAGTAATTACCGGTCCATTCCAGGGTTGGAGGGACCGGTAATTCCCCATTCACCTTTTGCCTTTCCCCATTCCCATTTCTGCCCCATAGGGCTGAATGGGAATGGGGAAGGAGGTAATTACGGCACCGTAAATTACGGTACCGTAATTACCTCCGAAGTACCTTTGCGGGTCCCGTACTTAACTCCTGCTAAAAGCAGGAGGTAAGGAAGGACCCGCAAAGGGACCTCGGAATACGGAGGTAAGGGATTACCGGCATCGGCACCCTTACCGGTGCCGGTAATTCCTTACCTCCAACCTCGGAATGACCCCCTATATGTTTTATACACGGTTGCTCTCTTTGTGAAAACTCTTATTTGTCTTGTTGGTGGAAAATGCTTGTAAATGATTGTCAAACTTCTACCTTTTGAAAACTAATAAAACTGAAATAATAAAAAAAAAGCACATCTGGGATTTTCTGCTAACCATAAAGTACATTTCAGTGTAAGTGCGCTTGCAACCTCTCGTGGTGAAGAAAAATACTTCTGATATGGGGGGTTTGTAACACACTATCCATTTGGATAGGGGGTGGGATATGACTTCATTTGGCACATTAAGGTAACTCAAAAAAGCTCTTAAAGCAAGACCTTGTCCGATGGGGAGAGAGGCAGATTTCCGAAATATACATAGGCTGCCCTCTTTAGCTTTATATGCAGACTTACGTACACATAGGATGGCATGGATCAATCTGTGAAATATGATCCCCTGCGTGCAGGAGGCTGATTCTAATGGTAGGTTTTAATGTACCCACCCCTAAATGAATTAAGAAGGTGTGCAGTAGGAAGTAGTGTGCCTGCAAAATAGGAGTAGAAGATTTGGTAAATTTTCTGTTCATTTGTAATTTTTCTCTGTTTTGCGTAAAGCGTGGACATGCATGGAAGCTGTGTTTTATACAATTCATTGTAATGATCAGGTTTATATATATAGCTTGTTTGAAAATGGTAAGGCTGCTTTTTTATTTTAGGCTTGTCCTTAATTTTATGACATATGATACATGTTTTGAAATGTTGCTAATTAAATGGAGAAATGCAATTAAATAAATATTAATTGAGTAATACTGGTCATTACATCATAGGCTTTAAAGATCACTTCACTGGGGCTTTGGAGGTTAACGCCTAAGAATTGTTTTGGCATTTAATGGCAAATAGTGCATTTTAAAGCTCCGGAGGCCATTGGTGAAATAGTGGTTGGGAATACAAATACTACTTTTCTGAAGGATTTGGAGCCTCTGTCCTCTGCCCAAAAGAGATTTTACACAAGACTAAGGGCCTGATCATGATGTTGGGCAGTATCCCTTAAATGCGGCGGTAACAGGGTTACTGCCGCATTTAAGGTCCGCTCAATCTCGAGTCTGGCGTATTTACCCCCCAGCTCACAGCTTGGGGTAAACATGCTGGAAGAGAAGCCAATTTTTGGTGCAATTCCCGCCAGCGGTATTAGTGCGCAGGAATTGCAGCAAAGATTCCCCATTAGGTCCATTGGACCCAATGGGGAATGGGGACTAACAGCGCCCATCCCGCGATCCGGTGGTAATACTGCCGGATGGGTGGGCGCTAACGCTAATAAAGGTGGTGATGATCTCACCTCACCTCAACTCATGATCAGGCTCTAAGGTGGCAAACATTGGTCAAACCTTTGAGCATTTGATGGCCACTTCGTAGAGGAATGTGCTGGTGTTAAGTATTTGGGTTATTTGGCTTGTTAATTTAAATTTATAAACAGTAACTTAATTGGATTTGACTATAGGGTAAATTAATTATAAAAAACGTGGCTTGCATTTTCTTTATCTGTTCATTATCCATGTGTCAGATGGGCAGAGTATCAAACAACCATTTTTCCACTACAACACTATGTAATAATACAATATGTGACACTAAAATTAATATTTCTGATAAATCTAATGCATGGTGACATTAAACACAAACCTCACTGTACAAAAAGCACTGCATGCACATTTTCTAATAAAGGAAATGTGGGTATACATGCCACTTATTTGTCCATTATGCTCCTAACTGTACAAAGGAACAGAATATGACAATTTTTTCCAGGGCAGAAACATGGTTCAAATATTTTGCTAATTAATACATTTGTCAGCTGGGCAAAGAATCTGAAGATGACAGGGTTTTAACAATGACACTGCCATAATAAATAATGACATTTACCAAAATATAATTAGCATGGTGGCAACAAACTCAAATCTTGCATATATAAAAATTGGCAAACATGTGGCACACCATTCATAACCCATTGGTGGAAGACTGAGTCCAGACAACTCAGTATATATGAGTGAATCTTTTTTTATTGTAATGAAACATACACCACAGATGTTACTGAGACTTTCTTGCAATATTTTTTGGGACAGAGTATCTTATCAAGTGTAGAGTGTTTTTGAACAAGCGCATACAGTGGTTCACCAACATTGGAACCACAGTGCATTATACGTTATTCTGCACATTTCATTTTCAACTCTGGACAGTACTACTGCCGTTGAAGAAGACCTGGGTATGGGTCGAAAAAGTTGTTGGCTGTAACATTTTACTTGATTCTGTCTTGCAATAAATTGCAAGGGAAATTAATTAATTGACCAGTGATTAGTCAATCGGCTTAGAATTTATTTCTGAATCATTGATTGTTTATTTGTGGAGCACTAGTTGGTCAGGACAGTCAGATATATATAAAAATAATCCAGCTGGAACCACAGCCAGCTCAATGGCCAACATTCTCGCACAGTCCAAGAACGTGTCCTGGCTATGCTGCTACTGAACTCTCATCCCTTCAGCGCTTCCTTCTAGGACTCCACACCAGAGCAACTGGCAAACAACAATTTAGGGTGCAGCGAGCAACATGTTGCTCCCGAGCTACAAGTTGGGGATCACTGGGCTAACTGCTAGCACCCAGCTGGTGATCTCCCATACCTTAGTTGCTGAATTTAAGTCACAAGGACTTGATGGGGTCAGCACCACCTGGGTGGTAATCGGGTGGTAATGCTGCCATCTTCTGGTGCTCTTTCACTATCAAGAGCTGGCCTGGCTGGATGAAGTGACAGTGTTCTTCGGGCTGTTTGGCTAATACATCTGTGACCTGTGCGTTCATGTACCTAACAGTAGCCATGGGTTTCTTGTAATATGGTAGTAGAACATCATTGGTTAAATGTATGCTGATGTAAGAACTTTGAACAGGTGGTAATGAAGGAAGGAACAGAGGTTTGCTAAATAGTATCTCATGGGAACTCAACCACATGTTTCTCTTGGCTATGCTATGCATGCTAAACAATACCAATGGGAGCGCCACAGGCCACTTCAGGTCTTTTTCTGCCCAGAGTTTTGTCAACCTATTCTTTATCAAACAGTTTTGTCTTTCTACCGCTCCAGTAGATTGAGGATGATGGGGACAAAGCATTTTATGTTGCAGTTGCAATGCTGTATACAGTTCTCCAGCATGGGGTCTGGCATGGATTCACATGCTCATGAACATTCCCCGTTGTCAGGCTGGGAATCCTCGGTAAAGAAAAAAAATCAGTTTCAGTTTCGTTTCTGAACTGTCTTTCTATTAGCAACCAATCACTGGTCTCTGGGTCATACTGCCCCCAAGCCAATGACTGCCCTCTACCTAAGCCCCTCCTCTGGCAGCCATCTTCAGATTTTTACCGCACGTTCAAGTGTTGGGAGTCCTCGTGCTATAGCTCTCGAGCTTTTACTGTGTTTGGTGATTTTTTGAAGAGTTTACTCTTATTTTTTTCAGTCATTCGAGCCTCAAGCTCCACCGATTCAACTTCCAATCCACTGAGACCCGTTTCTGAATTTTTCTACGCCCCTCAAGGGCGAATTTTCGTCGAGTTTTCACTTCTTGGAGGATTCCGGAAGATCTTTGAGGCCTACCCTGCGTGGACATGGCCCAGAACAAAGGAAACTCGACGCCTGTTGGATCCACGCTGTTCAGGAGCTGCCCTGGATGCGGATTACAGAATGTCTTCAAGGAAGATGAGCACTCTCGGTGCCTCTACTGCCTTCACGACGACAAATCGCACACGGATAAGGACTGTGCGTTTTGTAAGAACATGTCCGAGCGGACAATGAGAGATCGTCGTACCCGACTCACCAACTGGCTGGAGGGGAAAAGCCCAGCAGCAGGTGAGAAGAAGAAGAAGTCCGAGCGGTCTTCTAAGACCTTTGAGGGCGCTTCAGCGACAGGGGTCTAACAAAAGGCAAAGCACTGCGAGTCCGCGGGCACCGGGAGCGCCGATCGGTCGGGCTCCTCGGCTGCCAGGCATGGTGCATTATCACGACGCCATCAACCACGAGCCAACGCTCTGGCTCGGTGAAGAGGAAGTCGGAGAACCCGGGTAAGCTTCGGGCGAAGCCCCAGTCGATCCAGACAGAGACAGCCGAGGGGGAGCGAGGTGGCGACCCTCCCCCCAAGTTGAAGGCCTCAGGCACGCCCAAGGTTGTGAAGGCTCTGATTCACCCGGCTAAGCCCTCGATTGAAGGAGTCGTGGCGGCCATGGCGAAACCTACGGAGGCTTCCCCAGTGGAGACGGCTTCAGGGGCTAGAATTTCCCTGCCACCCCGGAGGGAATCATCTTTTCTGCCTATCGAGAAGACCCAGGTGAAACCCCAGCAAGAGAAAGAGGGGGGGCACGGTAGCCATAACGGACATGGATACCACCTCTGAGGATGAGTTGGCTAGCGTCCAAAGGATCCTAGACAAGAAGTTAAAGGAATCCAGGGCCCACGGGAAGGATCCCGACGAGGCCGACGAGGAGAGCAACAGAGGGGCCGACGAGGAAGATAGGGCCGCAGAGGACCCCACGCCCCAGCCGTCGGTCCCGTTGCAACCGGTGCCCGTACCACAGGACAATTCAGGAGCTATCTTGATGGCTATACAGACCCTGTGTACGGAGATAAGTACAAGGATGCCCTTACCCCCCACCGACGACCCAGTGGGGCCTGGCCCGTCGGGTAGCCTGCCTAACAAGCAGAGACGAGTCCATCCTCCTCCCCCCTTCCAGCCTTCACCTCCATCCCCTCCTCAGAGGGATGAGACGGGAACGGAGACGGCGACGACGGGGACGGACGACGACGGTGGTGATAACGGAATGGACCTCCCATCACCACCTGCCCGGGCTCCCCCCCTGACGAAATTGGCTCTTTCCACGCCATGATCGCCAGGGCATCGGAGCTCTGTCATGATCCTTGCCTCTGGCCCTCACTGGCAAGTCAGCCTTCCAGTTAGGGCCAGCTCAAAGGCCTTAAAACCTCATCCAAGACTCTCTTGGAGTCAGTCCTGGCACCTTTGGCGCAAGGCTCATAACCATCATGAAGACCAACATTACAATGGGACTATTTACTTGGGACTATTTAACTTGTGGGGGGGGGTTCAGCCATCTTTAAGGCACACACATGGTATATGATATATGATATATGATATATGATATGATATATGATATGGTATTTGTAACGCGCCTATACACAAGTGTTTCAAGGCGCGACGAGGCAGGGAGGGAGGGAAACAAGGGGAAGACAGACAAACGATCCTACTAGGCCAGGTGTCATTCAGATCGCGCAAGTGCAGAGGTAAGGGGAAAAGGAGGAAGTGCAAGGGGAGGAGGTGGGGGGGAAAGTGCAGTACAAGGTAAGTAGCGTAAGAAATAATAATTAATAAATAATAAATAAAAAGGGCCAGCTGGTGGCAAGTGCGAGGTAAGTGCAGAGCAAGTGCTGGGAAGGGGGCTGTAGGGTACAGTGACAGTCCCACAGTGCACGGGGAGCCAGGGAGGCAGTGCAAGTGGAGAGTGGCTGGGCCCTGGACCGAGGTTGCTGAGAGTGGCCCAGATGCAGGTTTAGTGCTGAATTCAGTGGGGGGTTAAGCAGGTTTAGCAGGGGAGAGGGAGAGAGAAGGCAGAAGCGAAGAGGAAGGTTTTGAGGTGCTTCCGGAACCGGAGATGGTTCTCCTCAAGTTTCAGGGAGGCAGGAAGGCTATTCCAGAGGGAGGCCCCTGCTGCGGAGAGAGATCTACCCCCAGCTCGTTGCTTCGAGAAGCGGCTGACCATGAGGGAGTTGGAGACGGATGAGCGAAGGGCTCGTGAAGGAAGATATTTAGGAAGAGAGAGTTGAAGGTATTTAGGTCCCTGGCCCCAGAAGGCCTTGTGGACAATGCAGAGGGTTTTGAACTTAATCCTCGCAGCCACTGGGAGCCAGTGAAGGGATTTCAGTCCTGGAGAGATACGGTCCCTGGGCTTGAGGCCAAGGACAAGTCTCGCAGTTCTGTTCTGGATAAGTTGCAGAGGGCAGAGAGTGGAGGCAGGCAGATTAAGATAGAGGCTGTTACAGTAGTCCAGCCTTGAGAGAACCAGGGCTCGGGAGACAGTGAGCTTCTGGGGGAAGGAGAGGAAGGGAAGAATACCTCTGAGGAGGTGCAGCTGGTAGTGTGACTTCTTAGAGACGTCAGATATATGAGGAGAGAAGGAGAGTGTGGAGTCGAAGATGACCCCGAGGTTTTTAGCCTTGCAGGTAGGGGCAGGAAGGGGGCCAAGGGAGGCCGGCCAGAGAGCTGCAGGGAAGGAGGGAGTGGGTGTGCCGATGAGTAGAATCTCAGTCTTACTGGCGTTGAGGCAGAGGTCATTGGCGGCACACCATTCCTGGATAGCAGACAGACAGTCGGAGATGAGGGAAGGAGAGGAGGAGGCCGAGGGTAGCCTGAAAATGAGCTGGGTATCGTCGGCATAGCACTGGAAGTAGGGGCAGAGAGCGGCGATGCGGTGGGCAAGGAGTGCCAGATACTGGTTGAAAAGCCAGGGAGAGAGGTTGGAACCCTGGGGGACACCACAGGTGGAGAAAAAGATGTCAGAGAGGAAGGAGCCCATTTGGACCTGGGAGGGTCGACCGGAAAGGAAAGAAGTCAGCCATGCCAGAGCCTGACCTGTGATACCCAGGTTATCACGGAGACAGTTGAGCAGGATGACATGGTTGACAGTGTCAAAGGCAGAGGAGAGATCGAGCAGAATGAGAACACAGGGAGTGTTGGAATCGAGGTTCAGGAGCAGGTCCTCACGGATGTTCAGGAGAGCAGTTTCCGTGCTTCTGGCCGCTCTGAAGCCGGATTGATGGTCATGAAGATTACCAACAGATTCAGCATGGAGGTTAAGCTGGGAAATGGCCAGTTTCTCCAGGAGCTTACCCAGGAAGGGAGTAATGGAGATTGGGCGATAATTGGCCGGGCAGGAGGGGTCGGAAGAGGGTTTCTTGAGGAGGGGGTGCACAAGGGAGTGCTTGAGGGGGGATGGGAAGACTCCAGAGGCGAATGAGTGGTTGCAAAAGACAGCCAGGGCAGGAGCCAGGGAGTCGATGTGGTCCTTGATGGTTTTGGAGGAACAGGGGTGAACCTGTTTAGACGAGGCTTTCATAGATCGGACTTGTCTGGAAACCTCATCAGCAGAAAAAGGTGGAAAAGCAGAGAAGGAGGGCGGAGGGGCGGCTGCAAGAGAGCAAGAGGAAGAGCCGGGAAGAGAGGGAGGGGGGAGAGAGGAGGAGAGCGAGGACAGGATGTCCTGAGTTTTTGAGATGAAGTGCGAGGCCAGTGCAGTGCAGAGGGCCTGGGAGGGGACAGGAGAGGTAGAGACTGCAGCAGGGTTGGCCAGCTCCTTGCAGATTTTAAAGAGTTCGGCCGAGTTGTTAGATGCCTCAGAGATGCGGGCTTGGATAAGGGCTCTCTTCTTGGTGAGAACGGAGAGCCGGTATTGCCTTTGGAGCAGGCGACAGGCCAGTTTGTCAGAGGATGAACATGAAGCACGCCATTTCCTCTCTGCCACCCTGCACTTGCGTTTTAGGGTGACGAGATCCGAGTCATACCAGGAGTTACATTTGGCTTTGGGCTTCAGGCGGATTCTCATGACGGGGGCAAGGATATCGAGAGTATCAGATATAGAGGAATAGAGCATGGAGAGGGCTGTGTCAGGGTGGGAGTCAGCCGAGGGGGGAGGAGGGGGCGAGAAGGTAGCAGCGAAAGCCTCAACTGACACGCGCTTCATGGGTCGGATGACCGAGAAGGTGGGTGGCAGTGAAGAGGGTGGCTTTGCCTGTGGGGAAGGGAGGGAGAGGTGGGAGGATAGGAGAAAGTGATCGCTCCAGGAGAGAGGAGTGGAGAGAGGGAGGGAGAGGGGAAGGTCAGAAGAGATCAGAGCATCAAGAGTGTGCCCTGCAGAGTGGGTAGGCCCAGACGGGAGAGAGTTACATTTGGCTTTGGGCTTCAGGCGGATAAGTTACAGTTACAAGGAAGTGAGCTATGCGGTCTAGTCTTTTGGGTGTGGCAGGCCTGGGACTACTTTTCCTGAGACTATTTAAACCACACCCAAACAGCAGAACATGCTTTGCGTTATTCTGCTGTGGGCAGCGTAACGCTCTGTCCAGTTCTTTGATGCCAGCCTACCTGAAACCAAGGATCTGCAGAGAGAGAAAGAACACTACAAAACTTACCTGGAACAGTATCCTGTCTTCAATCCATCGCTGACTTCAGTTCCACTCACCTGAAGGTACGAACTCCATCATCCGGCACTGCATGCATCCTGGAATAACATAACCTGGAAAGAGGAGAAAGAAAGACAGCATTAGTAAGCGTTTACTCACGTTTCCTCCCGAATGAAGACAGCCACACAATTCTTACCTGGGTAGTCATCTCCTGGTCAGTATCATTGCTGGAACATTACGGCGCTTTGCGAGGAACATCGCAACCTGCAAGGAGAGAAAAGACACAGGTTAGCAATATAAAAGGCGAAACAGCGCTGCGCATCGCGCATTACTCACCGGACAGCATTGTGCACACCGCGCTTTCGCCTACCGGCCCATGTTCAACTTCAAACTGCATGACAACACCAAAATACTTTTCCATACCTAAAAGGAAAGAAGCAAGACATTATTATTCAAACTAAGAGGAACATAAGAACTGCATATAAAGACTGTAAAGCAGCAAACCTATGGAGTCGCAGCAGGCCTGGATTCCCACAGGGGGGCTTGCACCAGTGAAGTAACTTGGTTGCTGCTCGCCCCCCCACATCTACGTGCCCCTGCCACGAGGAGCAGGACGGAGAATCCACCTCTTACAATATTAAGGTGAGGAGAAGGCCCAAGGGGGAGGAAGGAGTTGAGGCCAAGGGAGGTGGGAAAACATAAAGACAATCTGGTATTTAATCCAGCTCTCCTATATTGCAGACCCATCTTTAACCAGAGGCCTTACCAAGGAACCGAGAGAGGGTTCGAGAGTACAAAACATCCAACCAGGGCTGGGTGGCATCCCCGTGGATACCAGGTGAGCGTAACAAGCTCTTCCAGCTCTGCCCCGAAGAACAGAAGAAGGAGGATTTCCTCTACCAACAGCGGGAGGCCAAGAGGAAGACTGTCCTCTCAGTCCCGTTACTGGACGACATCTGGGACGAGGGGATGGCACTCCTGAAGAACCCGTCCACGGCACCTGCTAAGAGAGACCGGTACGAGAAGAAGTACCAAGTCTCGGACTCTGCCCCGATGTGCCTCAGAGCACAGCCGTCCCTGGATTCAGTGGTCTCCGCGGCGGCCAAGAAGAAATCGGCGGGGTCGACGGCTGCAAATTCAACGTCCCCGCCAGACGGCGAGGGGAAGAAGCTGGACGCCATGGGACGACGGGTCATCTCGTCAACGGCGACGACTATTAAAGCAGCCAACGCCCTCGCGATCGTGGCAGGTTACGACAGGGAGCTGTGGTTCAAGATCGCTCCCCTACTGGACTTCCTCCCGGACGACAAGAGAGCTGAGGCCCTGGAAATCCTACAGGAAGGCGAGGTGGCTTCGGACCACGCCACTACGGTGGCCACGGACATCGCTGGTACCGGTTTTCACCAGAAGGGCAACAGCGGTTGGCTCAAGGCCACCGATTTCCTCCAGGACGTGCAGACCAGGGTTCTGGACATGCCCTTCGACGGGAACAACCTGTTCGGCAAGACAGTGGACGAGTCACTGCAGGCCATCAAGGCGGACACCGAGATGGCTCGGGCCTTGGGTGTTCTTCAACAACGACGGCAGTCCTTTCGGAACTCCGGAGGCAAGCAAGGTGCCTCCAAAGGATTCAGTGGCGGTTCCTCGTCGTACTGCCAAGCGGCCCGCTCCTCGTCGCAGGAACCTGTGGCCAGGAAGGAAAACCACATCCCCCAGCCACTTCTGGAGGTACGAGCAATGCTGAAAAAGAGCGCGATAGAACTCGTCCCAAAGAGGCTCCGGGGCTCTGGAGTGTACTTGCGGTACTTCCTCGTCCGAAAGAAGACCGGCGGCTGGCGACCCATCCTGGACCTTCGTCGTCTAAAGAAATACATGAAGTCCCAGAAATTCCAGATTGTCGCCCTCCAGCATGTGCTGGGACAGCTGGAGGAAGGCGACTTCCTATCGCCGCTGGACTTGGAGGATGCCTACTTCCACATCCCCATTCTCAAAGGACATCGGAAGTTCCTACGATTCGTGGTCCAGGGACGACACTATCAGTTCAAGACCCTTCCCTTCGGATTGAAGTCGGCGCCCAGGGTCTTCACCAAGTGCCTGGCACCGGTGGCGGTGCGGCTGTGCCTGCAGAGGATCCACGTTTACCCCTACCTTGACGATTGACTCATCCGAACAAAGTCAAGGGAACTCGTCGTCGATCACACAGCGAGGACCGTCCAACTGCTCACGTATCCGGGATTCTCGATCAACTTCGCAAAATCCCACCTGGTACCGTCGCAAGAAGCCCTGTTCCTGGGAGGCAGACTCGACACAGTGGCGTGATTGGCTTCGCCGTGGGAGGAAAGGACAAAGGCCATCCTGGGCAAGGTACAACGGCTGTTGACCATGGACGTGGCCAGGGTGAGGTCCATCAAGTCCCTACTCAGCATGATGTCATCGTGCATCTACATTGTGCGCCTATGCAGGTTGCGGATGCGACCACTGTAGGAGTTCCTCGACTCCCGTTGGATGCAAGCGGCGAGCAGCTTCGAAGACAGGATCTCACTCAACAAGACTTTCTGCCAAGCAATCCGGTGGTGGGGCACCCGCACGCATCTAGTGGCGGGCATGGACTTCCAGACCCCGGCACATCAGGAAACGGTGATGATGGACACCTCCCTGGAGGGATAGGGAGCGCACACCAGAGATCTCCACGCAAGAGGACTTTGGCTCCCGAAGGAGAGGTCACTACACATCAATGTCCTGGAGCTCCGAGCCGTGTTCTGGGCCCTCAGGTCGTTCCTTCCATCCCTCAAGGGCAAGGTGGTAAGGGTCTTCACCTACAACACCACCACGATGTTCTACATCAGGAAGCAGGGGGGCACCAGATCGCCAGCCCTATCCAAGGAAGCACAGGATCTGTGGCACTGGACCGTTACCCAAGGGATGTTCCTGGTACCCTTCCACCTGGCAGTAATAAAGAACACCATCGCCGACTCACTCAGCAGGAAGCTGCGCTCGTGCCACGAGTGGGAACTACGGCAGGATCAAGTGGATCACCTAGTCCGACGATGGGGCAATCCCCAGATAGATCTTTTCGCGACGGCGACGAACGCCAAGGGCCAGAGTTTCGCCAGCAGGTTTCCCCAGCCGGAGAGCATGGGCAATGCCTTCTCGTTCCCCTGGGATGGCCTGCTCCTTTATGCGTTCCCACCGTTGCCGTTGCTTCTGCGACTCATCAGTCAACTCAGACGGTCCCAGTGCAGGATGATCCTCGTCGCACCAGCGTGGCCGAGGCAGATTTGGTTCCTGGACCATCTGGACATGTCAGCGTCCCCCCCAGTCAAGCTACCGGCGGACGCAGATCTCCCCGCCAGTGAAGGAGGTGCCATCCTCCACCACGACCCGGGGTCGCTGAACCTACAGGCCTGGCTCCTGCAGCACTAGAGTTTGGAGGCTATGATATCCCGGCAGACTGCAAGGAGGTGCTCGCGAAGGCCAGGGCGTCCTCGACTCTCAAGTTCTATGGACACAAATGGAAGAGGTTCTCCGTCTGGTGCCGTGCACAGAAGATTAACCCTCTGCGGATTACGGCCCCTCAAGTGCTGCCGTACTTGCTGTCGCTAGCCAAGGGGGTGCTGGCGCATGCCTCCATCAAAATCCATCTGGCGGCTATCTCCCACTACACCAGAACTCCGGGGCGGTCGTCGCTGTGGTCGCACCGCCTGGTGAAGGAGTTCATGAAAGGAATGTTCCGGTTGTTCCCGCCGGTGAAGGCTCAGACCCTGGAGTGGGAGCTCAACGTGGTGCTGACCAGGCTCATGGGGCCGCCATTCGAGCCTCTTCATTCGGCACCGTTGAAGTTCTTATCGTGCAAGACAGCGTTTCTTGTGGACATCACCTTTGCACGATGGGTTGGAGTGATCCAGGCCGTTTGCTGTAAACCTCCATACCTGACATTCCACGAGACGAGGGTAGTGCTGAGGACGGACCCCTCCTTCATGCCCAAGGTGCCGTCGGACTTCCATCTCAACGAGCCTTTGGTGTTACCTGTTTTCTTCCCGTCGCCTTGGTCGCCGGCTGAGAGGACTTTGCACTCGCTGGATGTAGCTAGAGCTCTGAAGTTCTACGTGGACCGCATAAAGAGTTTTCGGAAGACATCACAGCTGTTTGTGAACTTTGGACCTGTGAACCAAGGGAAGGCCCTCTCAAAGGATTCCATTTCCAGATGGCTCTCTGGCTGCATCATGCACTGTCATCAGTTTGCAAACCGACCGTTGCCCGGCCGTCCGAGAGCCCATTCAACCAGAGCGATCGCTGCTACCACGGGTTCCTCTCTGGTGTGACCCTGCTGGACATCTGCAGGGCTGCTACATGGAGGTTGACACACACCTTCTCGAGATTC
Organism: Ambystoma mexicanum; assembly: GCF_040938575.1. Classification (NCBI taxonomy): domain Eukaryota; kingdom Metazoa; phylum Chordata; class Amphibia; order Caudata; family Ambystomatidae; genus Ambystoma; species Ambystoma mexicanum. The sequence goes on from NC_090939.1 coordinate 689,028,010, forward strand.
TACTGCGTCGACCGGGATTCCAGGGAGGAGTCCAGAGTCGGCCAGGCAGTGCTGCACAACCTGTTCGCTTGAAGGTGAGACTGGTGAGGAGGTAAGAGATGCTTAATGTTGTGTTGTTGAAATGCTTAATGGTGAGCCTTGCCACCTCCCGTGGTTGTGCATGTGTGTACTGGTATGTATTCTTGTATGCATGAGCATGTGAATCCATGCCAGACCCCATGCTGGAGAAGGAACAAGTTACTTACCTGTAACTGTTGTTCTCCAGCATGGGTCGGGCATGGATTCACATGCGAACTCTCCCTCCGACCCCTCTGCGGCTCCTCTCTTGGTCCTACTGCCACTTTACGTGCTACCAAATCTGAAGATGGCTGCCAGAGGAGGGGCTTAGGTAGAGGGCAGTCATTGGCTGGGGGCAGTATGACCCAGAGACCAGTGATTGGTTGCTAATAGAAAGACAGTTCAGAAACAAAACTGAAACTGATTTTTTTTCTTTACCGAGGATTCCCAGCCTGACGACAGGGAATATTCATGAGCATGTGAATCCATGCCAGACACATGCTGGAGAACAACAGTTACAGGTAAGCAACTTGTTCCTTCCTTTACTACTTTGGCGGTAAGATGGGTGCCCCAGTCACAGTTTATGCTAACGGTCACTCGAAATCTTGGGATAAATTCCCTTTTAAGCAACTTAAAGCTACCATGATTGTGTCCGCTCTCCAGCATGGATAGGCCTCCATCCAGCTTGAGCAAGTGTTCCCGAAAACCAGAACATATTGGCAATTGTTGCATTTTTGGAGCTGGATAAAATCTACTTGAAAGTTTACAAAGGTTCCATAGGTTCTAGGGTGTGCGCCCGGTGTTGCCTTTGCAGTGTTTCCCACATTGTTTAGTTGACATATGGCACATTGTCAGCAAAAAGCTTATTCCATACATAGTAAATCTGGAGCATGCCAGTCATGGCTCAGTGCGGTAATCATAGACCCCTTTCATACTTGGGCAAATCCATGATAGATGAGGCCCCAGAAGGACAAATGTAGCTTTGGCACTATCTTTCCAAATGGTAACAGAGGGCAGACGACAACCCCTGCTTGACCATGAGTCCTTTTCTGATCATAGAGCAGTATCTTGAATATATGCTAGTTGTTTTCATGCATTGAATAGAGGAGATTCTGTTACACTATTTAGTCTTAAAACATTAAGCCTGAGAGTCGGAAATGTCTGATTGTTTAGCAGCAGCATCTGCTAACAAATTCCTGTAGAAATATTGCCACTTAGGGGTTGGTGTGCCGTCACCTCATAACAGCGGTTGGACAGGGCAGCATGAGGACATCCAAGGGGGCTGCTGCATAACTGTGGTTGATAATGGGGGAACCTGAGACTGTAAGGAAGCGTCTTTATTTCCAGAGCTGTTCATAGTCATGTCAACTCAATTCAATATCCGGTCAACAGACCATAAAAGCAATAATAATAGAATACAGTAAAACAGATTCATAGCACATTGAACAAGAAGGAGAAAAGAGAATGTAACAGAACTTAAGTCTTAAACACAGAATTTCATTTTTGATTCCTATAAAATCCTATAAAACCACCAGGATTCATTTAAAAATACACTATATAAAATAGTAGGCAATATATTATATTCTGGCAAAAGACTACTATCACATTTTAGTCTCTATAAACAGCAACGATTAGGTAAAAGTACCCAATATTTTCTCCCATGGATAGACAGCTAGTTCAAGTAATATAGCGTTTTCTTACCATCGAAGCACTCATCAGATATTGTATTACCGTATGTACTACTAGATCATCTTTAGAATTGGTACATAGTGAAAGAGCTTCATTTATAAGTCTAACTGATCATTGGCAGAATAGCAGCACTAGATATTTTGTCCTAGCATGGCAGTATAACGGAAAAACACAGGAGGAAGTGCACAATATTCTCAGTGTCAGTATCACATGAATGGCATTTTTGGAGGTGTCGCAATACCATTCATGCATAACTTCAGCTAGGGGTGTCATAACAAACTGGAGCTTGAGATACAGAGCCCTGGAAAACATTCGGCACACAATATCCAGATATTTCTCGTATCAAAAGGACTGTTTCATATCCCTGTATTTCCTGCCCCTTTCATTACATACAATATCCACAAGCAGTCCTCTACATTCTGTTTGCAGGAGTGCTTCCTTAATCTTTGTTTTTGCACCCCCTGCTAAAAGTTGGGGTTGTGACCAGTGCTCAGGGTGACCTAGTGCATGAAAGGCATCCTTCAGGTATTTCATCCATGGGAGGGAACAAGCTCCCTCCTGGCATAAAATATCCTCAAGGGCCAATCTAAATACCGCTAGTCCGGGTGATGACCATACTCTGGTCCAGTACAATAAAGGTTTTGACTTGCACAGGGACCCAATTCTATGTACATCGACTTCAGCAACAACTAAAGTCTTTGTGGTGCTCCTTGAGAGCCCCAACACATTCTTAATATATTTATTTTTGCTTGTAGTGAATGTACTACAATTCGTCCCTCCCCACAGTTCAACTCCATATAGTGCTGCTTGTCTTGCATGGGCCGAGTACGCTTCCAGGGTCACCTTTACTGCCCTATTTCCATAATCCTGGGCAAATTTGGCCATAGTGCCACCATAATGATTGAGTGTTACATCTGCCCTGGATTTAGGAGGTCCAGTTACATTTCTCTGTAAATTGTATGCCTAAGTAGTCATACTGAGTGACCTGTTCAACCTGTTCCCCTTTAAGTGTTAAAATAAGTCTATCAAGCCCCCTGGTTCTATTTTTCTTAAAGATCATGGTATTAGGTTTTCCCACAGAATCTTCCTATGAATATGGGGCAACATGAAAATAAAGGCAGATGACGACGCCCAATCATACTACTGGACATATCAGCGGCATTTGACACAATCAACCACGCAACACTAATAAAAAGACTGATGGAATGTGGCTTATAGGAATCTGCGCTAAAGTGGCTCACCTCATTCCTAACAAACCGAAGCGAAAGAACCTACCTACCACCGTTCACCTCAAACACCAAAAATATATACTGCCGAGTCCCACAGGGATCCAGCTTTTCTCCTCTGCTTTTCAACATCTACATGTGCCCATTAATGAAAATCACTCAAACCCACGGGCTCACCGCCTACAACTAGGCAGATGACACACAACTGATTGTAAAAACAAATTGAACCCAGGAACAAAATAACTGCCTCACAGACATTTACAATTGGATGACAATGAACAACCTTAAACTGAACCAGCAAAAACAGAAATAATGCTTTCACCCGCAGGATTTGACGCAGGGAACCCACAACTAGACTGGCCAGTCAGAGTGGGAACGCAACCGGAGACTACCAAAGAAGCAAATAACCTAGGAATACTCATGGACAAGGGACTATCCCTGGAAACGCAAGTCAACACAATGACCAAAAAAAGCTACTTCCGCCTAAAACTTCTCAGGGGATTACTCCACCACCTTTCCTTCCCTCACACAACCCTCACAATCATATCCCTGATACTCACAAGAATTGACTACGCAAACAGCCTCTACAGCCTCTACCTCGGAATGCCAGAAAGACTCACCAAGAAACTCCAGCGGGTGCAACATACAGCAGCCAGGATCTTATTAAGACTAGACAGAAGAGACCCCCCCCCCCGCCCCACATCCCTTACTACTGGCAATACTTCAATCATTTGCCATCACGTGATAAGACACCACCCATGCCAGCCCATAACTCAGCAAGTATGACACTACCTAACTTGATGACTCCCTGCACGCAAGTTTCAATCAACAATTTGAGACTAACCGATCTCGTGCTTCTCTTCGTTTTTGTCATCTAAAAATTCTGCACGGAGACGTGTATTTCTCCTTTGTCCCTTTGCTCAGCCCACGACTCTACATGAGGCTGACAGCAACACTTTCTTTACACCGAGGCAGGCTGGAGACTGATACCATCTCCCTCTGCATGCTCGAGTGATTTTGTCTCGGGTCGCCATGACAATGATCAACTACGCGGCTTAGCGCATGCGTGATCATCACGGCCCCGGCAATTTTGAGCAGGCAGACACAGTCTGCAAACACCCTCGCACCAGACGGGACGGGCGAGACGAGCCTCCAGCCTCTCCCTCTCCCAGCGGATGTTTGCTGACTCATGCAGCAGGTCTGCAAAGCAGTGAAGCAGGTAAACGTAAGATGGGATTCTTTTCTTTTTCCCCAGGCACGCCTTCACCTCGCATGCAGTTTTCATTACTCCATGTCATCGGCCCGCTCCCCACTCGCCATTTTCACTCGTAGCCCATTCTTTTGGCACACGACTCACACGACTGGGTTTAAACAACTTAGACCAGCCGCCGCACTGCCTCTGCATCCCTCACGTGCACACGGCATTGTGAATGCGCACAGTCATCCAAACGCACCGCGCTCATTCTGGGAGCACCTTTTCACGTTATCTTGTTTCTGGATCAACACCTAAGCACTAGTAGCTATAACATTAAGATACAGTTCTGGCGCACTGGATTTTTTAACCATCATCCCAACACTCTCCAAGTAAATGAGCTCTGGTCTTCTGTTCTGTCTTTTTTACACAGGCAACAGTCGCCAGCCCACTGTGAATAACCACGTTCCACAAGCACTGACAGAGTTGAAATTTTTTCCAAGAGGTGCTGTTTCATTACAATCAGGTACTTAAAATTGGTAGAGTGTTACCCTCTACCTTTTAACATTCTCTTTTACTCATGTAGCTACTCAGCCATTACCTACCAGTACCACATAACTTGGGGCCAAGATACCCCATCTACAGCTTCTGTTCCCCTTTTCTTTTATTTTAAACTCTGCGCAGGATATCACCAAGATGTAACTGTGACTTTACCTGAGAGCCCTCAGTGTTCACACAGACACATGATCTTGTCGCCTGATATTCTCCGCCGTGTGGCCTACACCCGAACCTCTGGGATCTGAAGCACCGGCAGGTAAGCCGGCCAACCGGTGCTGAGAGTTTACAATAATTTTCTTTAATGCCCTAAATACAAGGGGCACCCGATTGTCCACATCCACCCCACTCACTCGATATCCATATATTTTCCACAGGGCCCTCAACTAGGAGCCCTGATGAGGCAAGGATAAAAAAGATATCTTGTATCAAAGACCCTGCAGCATTAATTGCTTGAAATTAACAATTGCAAAAGGGACTAACACCGAACAGAATCCACAGTTTGGGCAATGATATTGTCTATCTACTGAACCAGTATCATGCATATGTCCTTTTTGCACTCTACTCTATGACTCAGTCATTTTAGTGAAATGAAATGAACTAAACCCAATTTTCTTTGTGTTTCTTGTTTTTGTTCTGTGAATATAATTGTGTTAAAATACCTATGTATACTGTAATCTTTACCCAAAAAAACTTTGTCTTCTCAATGTACCATGTGGATGTACTTATATTTTGTTCTACCCTTGGTTGAGATTATAACCTTGTTGATTTCCTGTTATGTGTTGTGTTTTTCTAAAAATATATGATTTTCACCTTCTTCTTGGAAGTAGGAAGTGATTGTCTTTTGTTCTTCCTAAATTATATTGGTTATCTATTACCTATTTCTCAAACACTGGAAGCATCATTGTAATATTTGTCCTTTGAAACATAGAGCAATTTCACTACTTGGGTGGACACATGAGAACAGCGGTTGACCTCACCTCAGGATTTCCAAAATCCGGAAACCTCATAAAAATAATAATTAACTTTAAAGGAAAAAATATGAAAATAAATATTAGCAAGAGTACATTCTTCTGTTTAGATAGACAGAAGAGACCACATCACTCCAGCACTGAAAAGCCTATTCTGGATACCAGTAAATAAACTGCATCAAATTCAAATCACTCTGCATCGCCCACAAAGCCTTGCACATACAAGGAGCGGAATTCCTCCAAGACAAGATTTGCCGGTATCGCCCAAGAAGGTACCTAAGATCCAGCAACGACCTACAAATAGAGACAAAACACTACAAAAAGGGAAATTCGACAGAACAGCATTCTCTTGTCTAATTGCTAACCACTGGAACAGCATGCCAAAATAAATTAGAACCACAGAAGACCACATCCCATACTCAAAACCTGGTTATTCAACAGACAGGGACAACCGCAAATGGACACCCGGCAGCAATAACATCACAGACAAACAACTAGAGAGGAGGCGCGATGGGCTGGCGAACCACAACTGAGAACTTCGGTAGATACCATCAAGCGGCAACCAAAGAGTCACACCAGAGGCTCCAACAAACTGACCAACTTTCTATGCCCACCCCCCTGGCCTATTCCTCCAAGATAACCAACACCACTACACCGGACCTTGGGCTAGCCACAGTACACACAAACACACCAAGAATCAATTGTATGTCCAGACCCACCATCTTGGAGATACTGGAAGCGCACCTACAGTGAACCACCAACATTGTCCATAAAATGTCAACAATGCAAGTACACACCAAGACACCAGATAGTCTTACAGCTATGCCCACCCGCAACTCTGGATCCCTTATGGATATTTACCAGTGCGTACAACCACAACCCATCCAACACCACACAACACACTAACATCAACACAAACACTAGCACACACCCGAGGCATGAGTGATGATTTGATTTGAGCATTTATACCACGCTCCAAACAGACTTAATTGTATACAGGCGCAAATGGAAACCAAAGCCTCGAAATGAGGTACAAGACAATTCACGTACAAATGCCAACCCTAAACTGGGCAGATTCTATTTAAACAGGAAGGTTTTAAGAGTCTTCCGAAACCGGGACAGTGACTGGTAGGATCTGATCTCAACAGGAAGATCATTCCATAGTTTGGGTCCGTAGACTCCAAATCTCCTGTCACCTCTGGAGACAAACACTGAGACTGGGATACTCAGTAGCAGCTTATCCCCTGGGCGTAGTGCTCTTGCAGGGTAGTATCGGCAGACTTTAGAATTAAGGTACTCCGGGCCAGCCCATTAACACATTTAAACATTAAACAGGCCACTTTAAATTCAATTCGTCCTCGACCGCCAGCCAGTGCAAAGTTCTGCTGAGCCTGGAGACCTGTTCCCTTTTACCCTTTTACCCAGCCGACCCACCAGCCTCACCGCAGCATTCTGGGCCTTCTGTAGTCTGTATATTTGCTTGGCCGGTATACCCGCCATCAAACTGTTACAGTAATCCAGGTGTGTGTTTGTCATAGACCCCACAACAGCCACATGATCTTCCACCGTTAGGAATGATAATACATTCCTGAGCATCCACAAAGAGTAGTACACTACCTTGACCTTATCCCCCACCTGGACTTCACTTCTGAGATTCTCCTGCTCTCCACAGCCCAGGTTCTTGATTTTTTAGGCGAATTGTAACTTCTCGACAAGGATGTGAGGGGTAAAGGATTCCTTGGCAATCAAAACTTGATGCTTGGGGCTGAGCAGAATAATCTCGGTTTTTGCTGCATTAAGCTGCAGCTGATTGTTGGCCATACATCTATTGATGTCAACCAGACACTGGTTATCTTTTAATGAAAGAGTCTTCCATATTCTTGGTCTCGATATAGATTTGAGTGTCGTCGGCATATGAGTGAAAACTCAGAGCGCAACACCTCACTATGTTAAAGACAGGGCACATGTAGAGATTAAAAATCAATGGGGACAGCGACGATCCCTGGGTGACCCCCCACCTCAAGACAATAGATTTGGAGGTATAACCCCTGAATAATACCCGCTGGGATCTATCTTCTAAGGCCTGTTTGTAGACCTTACCCACTCTGCTAAAACGATCCAGCATGACCCCATGATCAATTGTGTCGAAGGCTGCAGAGAGGTCCAGCATCAACAAAAGTGTTGAGTCTTACCCATACGGTTAAAACATATAGGGGCCTCCCGCACCAACTCCCACACTCTAAACAACACTCACAGAATCCAGTTCCTCTTGGTTCTGAACCTATTTGTTTTTTTGTTTGTTTATTTATTTGTATAGCGCTCCCGACCCAGGGGTATATGGGCGCTCAAGGATATGGTTACAGGACACAGGTATATACATTTGAACAATTGTGCAGAATTTATACAATTTACAAAATACAGTTATTGCAGATAACAATCAGGCAGTGTAATAAGTCGTTATACCTTTTATATAATATGTACACAGGAAGGATACAGAAGCTAGTATCAACAGACGCCGGGTGGTAGTGAGTGAGTACTGGTATATGTATGAGGTGTCCCTGATGACCTGAGGTGGTGTTAGTTTTTATTCAGTAGCCAGGTGATAACCAGGGTTCTGAATGGTTGAAAGGTTGAGATGGATTTGATGTTCAGTGGAAGTGTATTCCAGAGTTGGGCGGCTAGAACCGGGAAACTGGTTCCGTCAGCTCTTTTTAGGGTGTATTTGGGCACCACCAGGCATAGTGTGTTGGTGGATCTGGTGATTCTGGTAGCAGGTTTCAAGGTGAATTTATTGGTTAGATATGGCGGGGCAAGGTGATTTAGGGCTTTGTAGGTGAGGCAAATAGTTTTTAGGTCGATTTTTTGTTGGATGGAGAGCCATTTACATGATTTTCTGATAGCAGAAATATGTTCTCTCCTGGGAATATTAATAGCAGCTCGGAGTGCGTTGTTTTGGAGAACCTGCAATTTGTTAATTATGGATTTGTTTGCGCCTGCATATAAGCCGTTGCAGTAGTCCAGTTTAGACTGTATAAGTGCTCTAGCTAATGTAAGGAAGCTGCTAGTGGATAGCAGAGGTCTGCAAGCCCTGATCACCTTACCTGTGTAGGCAGTGGCTGAAGCGGTCATGTTGATTTGTTTAGAGAGGTTGGTGTTGGTGTCTAGATAGAAACCGAGAGTTTTTACACTTTTCGCGATAGGTATAGTGTTTCCATCAATAATGAAGCTATTGTAGCTGGGGCTGAGTTTCAGGAGGGTGTTGGGGGATCCGACAAGGAGCAGTTCAGTCTTATCATCATTCAGGCAGAGGCTGTGTGTGGCCATCCATGAGTGAATGATGGTGAAGACTTCGTTGATCCGGCCGACGTCCGAGTTGTAGTAGATTTAGGAGTATCTGGGTGTCATCTGCATAGTTGGTGTAGGTGACACCCAGATGGTCCAGCTTGTTGAATAGAGGCTTTGTAAATATGTTATACACAAAGTAGGCGAAACACAGGAGCCTTGTGGGACACCACAAGTGTTGGGAATCGGGTCGGCCGCTGCTAACGGTGAGAAGACACGCATGGTCCTGTTAGCGAGGAAGGATTGGATCCATGTGACCGCAGAGTGGGAGAAATGTGCTGCCGATGACAGGTGGTTGCATAGGATTTTATGGTGAACCAAGTCAAAAGCTGCAGAAAGGTCTAAGAGAAGAAGGTTGGCAGCCCTACCTTTATCTTTGAGTTCGTCGATCTGACTTTTGAGATCAACAAGGGCCGTTTCTGTGCCATGTTGAGGACGAAAGCCAGATTGACGGATTCCTAATAGTTGGTTTGTCTCTGGGTAGTCCTGAATTTATACGTGGGCCACTCTATCAAGGATTTTTAGTAAGAACGGGACAGTGGTGATAGGTCTGTAATTGGTAGGTATAGATGGGCCGAGTTTTTGTTTTTTGAACAGTGGTAGAACATGATTGTTTCAAATTGCTTGGGACTGCATTGCTAGTGAATGACAAGCTTATTAGTTTGGTAATGAAGGGGGATAGATCCCTAGCTGCGTCTTTTATAATCTGGGCAGGGCAGCTGTCCCCTTTACAGTTCAAAGGTTTCAAGGAGGGTATAATTTTTTGTACTTCAGGTATAGTTACCTTTTTGAATGTGAAGCCTGAATTGATATCAGTGGGTGATGGTAAGGTTGGACTGGAGGTTAAGCCATTGGTGAGTTGTTGTCGTTTGTTTTCAATTTTGGTTTGGAGCCCTGTGATTTTGTTGGCGAGGGCATTCTGGATGCCCGTGCACCAGGGTTTATCCTTGGTGCAGGTGTCTGTGGGTGGATTTGGGTTTTCTAGTTCCTTTAAGATGTTGAATAGTTCTCCCGTGCTAGAGCCTGCCTGGGTTATCCTGGAGTTGAAGGTTTCTTTTTTTGCACGTATTACCTCATTTTTGTAGAGAGTGATAATATTAGTAAGATTGGTTCTGTTTTCTGATGAGGGAGCTGTTTTCCACAGTGTTTCAAGTTTACTTTTTTTTGTCTGAGTAGTTTGAGTTCATGGGTGTACCAGGAGTTCAGGTGAGCTTTCGGTTTCCCTTTATGCATTTTCAGTGGGGCAATGATGTCGATAGCTTTAGACATGGATTCGTTGTATGTATTGACCAACAGGTTCAAGTCAGCTGTGGCCGGTAGTACGTTCAGAGTAGGGACTACCAGGGGTATTAGGGCTTCAGCTGCAATGTTACTCTTGTTCCTTGTTGGGCAGGCAGGTGCATTAAGGGATTTTTTGGGCACTAGGTTGTTGATATTGATGTCTAGCGAGAGGAGGTGGTGATCTGTCCAGACAAGAGGTAGTGGGTCCTTAAGGGTAATATTGCAATTAAGAGCAGTTACCCAATCGAGCGTCCTTCCTTTCGAATGAGTGGGTTGTGAGCAGAGTTGTAGGAGGCCATGCTCAGCTAGTGCATTGGCCAGGGAGGTAGCTGGGGTGTCATTAGGATCATTATACCCGAGGTTGAAGTCCCCAAGGATGATAATTTGAGCTGAGGGTTTAGAGCTTTCGGCTACTAGGGATGTGATGTCTTCTTCAAACGATCCAGGCGGACCTGGGGGCCTGTATATTAGATGCATCGTAATTGTGCTCTTGGAGGATGTTTGCAGATTGACTGTGAGATGCTCACATGATTTTAGCGGAGAAGAGGAGGCTAGTCTAATGTCAAGAGAGGATTTAAAGATGATGGCTACACCACCTCCTCGAGCGTTGGGTCTATCGGCTCTGAGGATAGAATAGTTATCAGGAATAGCTAGAGTTAGAGATGGGCCTGCAGCGTCATGCAACCAGGTTTCAGTCAGAGCAAGGAAGTCAAGGTTGTTGGTCAGGATGATGTTGGTGATCTCTATGGAATGAGCGACTAGGGATCTAACATTTAGAAGTGCTCCTTTTAGAGGGAGTGGGTTAGAGTTGTTAGAAACTAAATTCTGGTTATTGGTCTTTGTATGCGGTTTAGCTGGATGGTTACTATTCTTATGGAAGAATCTGGTGCCTGGTCTGTTGTTACGCTCGGTCAGGTCAAAGATGGCGGTATGTGTGTCTGTTTGGACATTAGTTCTAATTGGGCTGTAACCAAGAGCAGGGCGTGATGAACTTGTGCTAGGGTGGTGGCCCTTGGGACTATCAGTGTTACTTTTGGCTAGGGTGTCAGCTGAGTGGGCGCTGCCATAGGTGGGATGGCCGTGTTGGGGGCCTAGTGGGAAGGCTAGAGTGGTGGGCAAAAATGGTGTAGGGCAAGTGATGGGGTGATGCCTAGGGCAGGCAAGTCTAGCTAAACCATTTTTGTGGGCTATGTTATTGTTACCGCTGCAGGGTACACTGTTTTGTATGACACAGAATGGGAACATGATAAAGGTAAGCCAGAGTTGCATGGTAGTGGCAGTGAGGCAGAGGCACAGTGCAGGGATTAACAGTATGGCATCAGTTAACATAGGGTCACATCAATACAGTGGCGTGGGGGAAAACCAGTGCCAAGTAGCGGCAGTAGCATAGGGTCAGGCTGGTACAGCACGGCAGCAAAAGCATAGGGCCAGACTAGCATTACTTATCATATGGTCACACCAGTACAGTAAGACAACAGTAGCATGGGTCAAGTTAATACAGGGGACAAGCAGGACTGGGTACAATGGCGGATTACCAGCTCAGTATTAGTAGAGTAACAGGCCGAGGCATCAATGCAGTGACAAAGTGCTAATGACAGGTTGTGGTAAAGTAGCAAACACGCTCAGGACCTAGCACAAAATCAGGCAAAGGCAGCAATACAGTGTTGGGGTGATAGAGGCAAGGCTAGGTATTGCGATATCAGGCAGAGGCAACAATAACAATACAGTATCAGAGTGTTAGAAGCGGGTCTCCCAATTAGGTACAGGCTGAAAATGCTAGTGCGAGCTTAAGTTTAGGACCACAGTGGACAGAAGCATATTGGAGAAGGTGCAGTGCTCATGGAGCATTTGCAGGTAGCTCAGATAGGCTCAGATGTCTGCTGTACTTGTAGATACATTTAGACAGGTGTGTCGTAAATAATACATTGTATGGTATTTGTGTATGCTACGGCAGGATATTAAGATTATGAGTAACAAAACATTGAATAGGCAAAGCAACGGTGAGTTCTGTGTTGAAACTTTACTGAGGGGAGTGCCAGTGTGCGGGTATCACAGAGGCAGAGTTCCGTTGAGAAAGTTAAAGTCGTGCTTATGATGATGCTAGTCGGCGTGTATTGATGTGTGTCAAGCCGGTAGAGTTAGTGTTACAGGGACCGGTGTAACAATTGGCAGCCTACCTGGAGCAAAGCGGAGGGCAGCGTTCGGGGCCCCAGGCTCCTCGCCGGCCCTCCACACGAAGGCAGACACACAAAGGCTCCATCTTATCCTCACTAACCTCTCTCTGCCCCCCTCTCTTGCAGAGCCACATGAGCACCTGGAGACTTCCCCTGGGTGGTAGCGGTGCATGGTATCAATCAACATAACATAATATTTATGAAAAGTCCATTGATATCACAAAACTCTTCAAAAGTCGATAATTGTTTTTTCAAACAAGAGGGGGTAAGGGACAGAAGGACAGCATCATCCGCAAACATCAAAATGGGTCCATGTTCTTCAGCCAAGTTCAGCACATCACATTGTAGATTCATCAGGGAGTGAATTATTCCTTTAATAAGAAGGCAAAACAGTTTGGGGGCCAATACACATCCTTGACGGACACCCATCTGAATTGGAAAGCTCTTAGTTACAACTTACTACAGCCTCATGACCCAGATATAAATGCTGTATAGTTCTAAGGAGGGCTTGGGGTATCCCCATATCTCTTAGAGTATCCCATAACGTCACGCTGGGGACCTTGTCAAAAGCTGTTTTAGGTCAATAAATGTGACGTATAATCTAATTTTTCTCAACGTTACATACTTATCGCATAATAGGCCCAGCCTAAGGCATTGGTCAATTGTACTGATATTTGCCCAAAATCCGGGCTGTAGATGGTGTAATGTATCCTTTTCTTCCATCCAGGCCTCCAGGTCTACCAGTAATGCCTTGGCAAATATCTTTCCCCCTGAGTCCAATAAAGATATTGGGCAGTAGTTCCCAGGAGCCTCTCTACTGCCCTTTTTCTATATTGGCGTTAATTCGGCCTGGGTCCATGTCTGGGTCACAACATTTGCCACCTGGGCTGTGTTAAAGAGATTTGTGAGATATGGGGCCCATATCATGGGTTGTGATCTATAAAAAAACAACTGAAACCTTATCTGGGCCTGGGGCTTTTTCTGCTTTTTGGTTATTAAGAGCAGTAGTAACTTCCCAGAGGGAGAGACTAAGAGCAACTAAATCTCCCAGGCTATCGCCAGTAACTGTGCAGCTGGTGTCCATGAACACTCTAGATTCCGCATATAATGATGATAAATGGGAAAACCAGACTGATTCCTGAATGCTACACTGAATTTGCTGTTGCCCTTCACTCCTTCTCAACCCTACAAGGCTCCCAAATTGTAGTAGTCTTTGGCAGAATTTGCGATGAGAAGAGCATTCCAAGTCTCTGTACAGTATGCCTCCTTTTTTATTTTACTAGCTAGCTTTTTATAAGTGGAACAGTCTATTAATACAGACTGCCTCACCCCTCTAGCAAAATGTTTTATACTTTCAATCAGGGTCTCCTTTGCCTTCCTACAATCTTGGTCGAACCAGGGATTTTGTTTTATCATATACCTTTGGTTCGACCAAGCACTCCTGTGATGATTGGTTTTACATTATTCACAAGCTTTGTGTGTGACTCTAGTACATCTAGGGGTGCCCTATTGTCATCTAACCATGTACTTTCTAGAATGGGGAGAATGGAATCATAAATTATGGGCACTTTCTCAGATTTTGTGAATTTGTGCCCATTTAACAGTTTTCCTGTCATTGCCAGCCTCAGTGCTATGCTATCCCGGGGTTTGTTTGCTTCCACCAGGCCAAAAATGTGAGGGAAAACCCTCAGGGTCAACTGCCGGTGGTCGCTCTCTACCCTTTCTAGCACTGTAAATTCCATTATCTGTAACCACATTTCGAGGTTGACCATAATGTAATCTATGATCGGAACCCGAGAGCCGTTTACAAATGTATATTTGGCCAGAGAGTCTCCTACGAGCCTCCCATTACGTGTACAACTCAAAAGATGTATACGTTGAATCAGTGTAAATATTTACTGATTTATTTTTCGCGAACTCGCAGGCACATGTCAGTGCTACCAACTCTGCCTCTTGTGCTGACGAAACATTGGATAACCTACCACTTTTTACAACCACGTAAGATGAATAAACTGCCTCACTTGCTACTAGTCGGCCTCTGTAATCGCTAGTACAAGTTCCGTTCTCAAAGTATCCTGTTTCAGGGATTTCCAATAGCATGTCAAATAAGTCTTATCTGGGCTGTAGGAGTGTGTTGGCTCACATTTGTTTTGTTCTTCATCCAATGAAGCGATATTCAGAACGGGGCAATGTGCCAATGTAATGTCTGGGGAATTTAGTAATAGCATCTCATATTTTGTCTGTTGGAACAGGGACATGTGCTGTGTTGTCATCTTTGGCAGTAGTGCAGTTATTGTATGAGAAACAACTACTTCTAATGGTGTCCCTAGATCTAAACACACATATTGTTGTACTGTGATTGCAGCTGCAGCTACAAATCTGAGACAGTGGGGCATCCCTGCTGCAACTGTGTGTAGGGATGTGCTGTAGTATGCTGTTGGTCTCTGTTTTATTCCATGACATTCTGTAAGTATAATAAGTGAAATTCATTCTGTTTGCGACAATACAGCATACATTTCTTTTTGTAATCGGGCAATCCTAATGCTGGCACATTTTCTAATTCTCTCTAAATTATTTGGAAAGCTTGTTCTGTCTCCTCTGTGCATTGTAAGGTTTCTGGGTTACATATGTTTGTCAGTTTTACAGTGGTGTTACTATTTCCACTTAGTCTACAATCGCTTGCCTGCAGTAACCGGTCATCCCTAAAAACGCTCTGATTACTATTGCCTGGGGCTTGGGTACCTTCAAAATGGCTTCTGTGGGTGAGTTATGATTCAGTTCACTCCCAACTATGTACGGAACGAGTCCTAGGTACTGTAATCTTTCCCTACATAGTTGGAGAGGATTTATATCCTTTCTGTGCCAATGCAGTTAATAAAATGTTTGAATCAATCTTGCTTGCTTTATAGGATAGGAATACTAGAAGGAGGTTGCAGAATTCTCTCATGCTGGTATGCCGGCGGATGAGAGAACGTGTGAGGCCCCATGGGAGAGGCCCAGCTGATGAGTGTAAAGAATCACACAGACCACCATTGTGCAGATCTCGCCCGCAATTGACTCCCCTCGTGGAGGGGCATGGCTTTTATTAATAGCCCCTGACGTTACCGCGTTAGCGGAACGTCAGGCGTACATAACATTCCTCCTTTTTCCCAACAACTTTTAAACAATGCATGCTATGCATAACTCTGTTAACTGAAACACTTTAAACTCAACTGTGCATTCTCGTCCATCACAGCTTAATGTTCTTCCCTTAAGTGTCCTTCGACCATACATAGGGCCTCATTCCGAGGCTGGCGCTATCCATGGAGTAAAGAGCACCATGGTAAGCAACCATGGAGCTATTTACTCCATGGAAATCCGGCATGGTGAATGGAGTAATTACCGGTCCATTCCAAGGTTGGAGGGACCGGTAATTCCCCATTCACCATACCGGTTCCCCATCCCCATTCCTGCCCCCATAGGGCTCAATGGGAATGGGGAAGGAGTAAATTACGGCACGGTAAATTACGGTGCCGTAATTTACTCCAAGGTCCCTTTGCGGGTTGGATTTTTAACGCCTGCTAAAAGCAGGCGTTAAATGCCAACCCGCAAAAGGGAACTCGGAATATGGTGGTAAGTGTTAACCGTCACCGTTGCCATTGACGGTGACCGTTAACCCTTACCTCCAGCCTCGGAATGAGGCCCAAAGTCTTTCAACCTCTCCATGGCTCTTGGGGCTGTGTTAATGTTGAATGATAGAACTGATAACTCTAAAAATTAAAGATACCGAATTCCAAGTAATAAGCACTAACCTGATCCTACAGCAGACATGAGAAAAGCAATTGCAGAACGTAAGGACATCTCAGAGGATCCTGTCCCCCCCTCACCGGAATAGAACGGCCAGCAAGGAAGAAGCACGAACCCCAGGGAAACCCTCTGGGGGAAAAAACCCTTGGCGATGTAGATGGGTGACTTCTCAAATGGATGGAACTCCTTCGGGCGTAGACACACAGGAAGACTGGGGCACGAGTTCTACAGAGTAAAGAAAAGACAGGTAAGTAACCAAAAAGAGGTAAGTCTGGAGGTAGAAGAAGAAAGGGAATGGGTGTGCTCTTAATGATTACTCCTGAATGGGTTTGGCTTTGAACAGGGTTGCAGAGCCCACTCGGTGCAAATAATGATCGGAAAGGGAAAAGAAGCTAGTAATCCGATGAAGAAGTGGGACTCACTTTGCTAGAAGGACGGGAATCCCACTACTTGTAGATCGCTTGAATGATGGGTAAGGAGCGTAAGATATGATGTGATCCGGAAGAGATGGTCGGATCGGAAGTACTGCAGAAAATGTGCGCTGCAGAGGATTTCTAAGAAGGGAATTAGAGGGAAAGGGAAATGAGCACAGAATAACACGAACAATTCAGAAGAAATAGGCAATGCCCTAGATACAAACTTACGGAGTGCCACACAACACAGTAGCGACGCTTCGAGGTGAGAGTCTTCGGTCCTTTAATGGAGTCATGTGGCCCGCTGATAGCGTCCGTTGAAGGTGTGAAGAAACTAGACTGCTGCTACTCGCATAGACGAGATCCGAGGCCATCTTTAATACATCTCGTTGTATAGATCCACACAATCTCCTACTGTGCAAAAGGGGCCAACGTCGGAAGGGTGTAACAGTATGCCCCCTCCTCATGGGTGGAGCACCCGGCTTCCCCCGGGTGGAGACGGAAAAATCTTCGCACCAGATGGGGAGTGTGGACACCAGAGGCTGGTTCCCAGGTTCTTTCCGCCGGGGAATAACCCTTCCAATCAATGAGGAATTGGAGGCGGCCTCTATGATAATGAGAGTCACAAATGTTGGCCACTTCATATTCAGTTCCAGTATCAGTCACTACTGGAGGAGGTAAGGCCTTGGTAGACAGTTGAAATCGGTCTTTCACTGATAACTTTATCTGGGAAAGATGAAAAACGGGGTGGATACTAGACCAGGAAGGAGGTAAAGCCAAGCGAACAGCGGTAGATCCTACCCAGGATACTACCTTGAAGGGACCGAAAAACCTAGGAGATAGTTTGGAAGGAGCCAGATGTTCCAGGAGAAATCGTGAGGCCAACCAGACACTGTCCCCCACATTCAAAGCTCGGTCCTGTGCAGTTTGCAGAGCCAAACGAGCTATCCGCTGTCCAGTCTGGATGTCAGCTATGAGACTGTTCACTCGATGCCCGGCGGCCCGGGAGTCATGACACATCCAGAGTACTTCCGTTTGGAGAGAAGGGGAAGAAACTAGTACTTGTTCGGCATGGAAGTACAAATCTTGATTCTTAATGAGGTGATGAGTAGAAGCAAGATCCCCGCACAACAGTCGTTGCTGGAAAGTTTCTTGTTTGAGAAGTTGAAGAAAGTCAGAGATAACTGCACCGAACTTCGCCTTAGGGAACATCTTTTCAGAGCAGAATCTGGTGGTTTGCGGATTCTTGCGAGACAGAGCATCTGCTCGCAGGTTTTGGTTTCCTGGCAGGAAAGTGAATTCGATCCGATACGGTAAAAACAAATGAGCCCATCGTGCCTGTCTGCTATTGGTAGTTTGAGCTTGTTGTAAGACTTTGAGATTCTGATGGTCTGTCCGGACCTCCACCGAAAAGGGCGAGCCTAACGATAGATGCCTCCATTCTTCAAAAGCCTTTTTAATAGCTAATAATTCTTTTTCAATTACAGAATAATGTTCTTCTGAGGAGTTAAATGTCTTTGACAGATAGGCAACGGGTCTTTCTTCCCCTTGATCTGACTTTTGCAGGAGTACAGCTCCTAGCGCATGGTGAGAGGCGTCTGTTTCGACAATAAACGGTCGGGACTGGTCGGGAGTAATTAATATCGAGGCGGAGGTAAACAATCCTTTCAAATTCCCGAAGGCTTGTTGAGCTAGCGGATCCCAAGAGAATTTTCCCCCTTTCTTTAGTAGTCAGGTGATAGGTAGAACTGTCTCTGAGTAGCAGGGAATACATTTACTATAAAAGTTTGCAAATCCCAGGAATCTTTGGAGTTCTTTGATGGTAGTCGGGGATGGCCAGTCTAAGACTACAGAAACTTTCTTGGGGTCCATGGAAATGCCATGAGCAGATAAGACGAATCCTAGGTAAGTTATTTGTGGTTGGTGAAATTCACATTTTTCTGCTTTGCAGTATATGTGGTTGGCCTGTAGACAATCTAGGATGGTGTTGACATGATGGATGTGGTCATCTTTATTCGCAGAGAAGATCAGAATGTCATCTAGATAAATGATGACAAAGTGAAGGAGAATGTCTGCAAAGAGGTGATCCATAAATCGTTGGAAGACTGCGGGCACATTTACCAGACCGAACTGCATTACCTGGTACTGGAAATGGCCAAAAGGGGTACGAAAGGCAGTCTTCCACTCGTCACCAGGCCCAATTCGGATTAGGTGGTATGCCCCTCAAAGATTTAATTTGGTGTAGAGGGCAGCTCCATGAACTGCTTCAAAAATATCCTTGATCAAGGGCATGGGGTATTTGTCCGGAATAGTGATCTTGTTGAGTCCTCTATAATCGATGCAAGGTCTAAGTTCTTCTGAGTCCTTCTTGGGAATAAAAAACCAAGAGGCACCCGCAGGAGATTTAGATTCCGTTATTAGGCCGTTCTGAAGATTTGCATGGAGATAGTCTTTGAGAGCTGTCTTTTCTCGTTGAGACAGCACATACATCCGTCCAAACGGTATAGGTTTGTCCAGGAGAAGATCTATATGACAATCGTTCCCTCCAGTGTGGAGGTAGTGTAGGAAATTGGGATGTAGAAAAGACTCTGTGATATTGCTGGTGACATTCTGGGATCATTCCTAACTGGCCAATGGAGGGAACCTCGGCAGTGTCAGATATCTCAGTAGGAATCTGAAAGCCTACAGAATTTTGTGATAGACAGTGAGAAACGCAATATTCAGAGCCTAAAAAAAGGGTACCTGCCTTCCAGTTTATAAAGGGGTTATGAGTACGTAACCAAGGAAGGCCCAATATAACCGGGAAATGGGTGGCCCTTATCAAATCGAAGACCAATGTTTCTTTATGAGAGGCAATTAAGCATGTAACAGGTTTGGTTTGTTCCCAAATGGGTCCAGAGCTTAAGGGGCTCCCATCAACCCCTTGAATAGGAGTTGTACAACACTTCGAAATCCTAGCAATCCCATTTTTAGCTGCCCATTGATCATCCAAAAAATTCCCAGCTGCTCCGCAATTGATTAATGCAGGAATACCCTGCAACACTTGATCCGGTAAGATGATGGTTAAGGAAAGAACTATCATCAAGTGATTGGTAGCAGATGGTTCAAGTGATGAACCGATTCTATGAGGGGAACCCCGAATCTGAACTCCTGTAGTGGTTCCCCCTACGGTAGGGATTTGGCGTTTCCCGATAACTGAGCTCGAAACCTGGGAGGAGGGACAATCGGGCAGTCTCGTAAAATATGTGAGGAGGATCCGCAGTACATACAAAGCCCTAGAGACTTTCATCGTTCTCTTTCTGCAGCTGAAATGGGTCCCCTAACGGATCCTATCTGCATGGGTTCTTCAACCAGGGTTTGTTTATTTGGGATTGGAAGAGGGTCGAGATGTGAACGAAGCCCTTTGCTCTTCTTTTTCTCCTGAGAACGCTCTTGGAGACGATAGTCTATCTGCATGGTTAGGGTTATCATCTCTGCCAAATTGGCTGGTCGTGAAACCTTAGAAACCTCATCCTTAAGATCTTCCACAAGACCCCGTCGGAAGAGGGTCAGCAATCCATCATCCGGCCATCCTGTTTCAGATGACAATTGTTTGAATTGGGTAATATATGCCATGAGATCCTTATTGCCTTGTCTAAGGTCCAGGAGTCTCTCCTGTGTGGTTACAGAAATCTCTTGCCGGCTAAACATGGATTTTAGACTATTGGTGAATGCCGGATAACATTCTAAAATGGTGTTACCTGAGGTGACTAATGGGGTAGCCCCTGCAAGGGCAGGGCCCGATAAAAGAAAATTAGAAAGCCCACCTTATCCTTATCAGTAGGGAAGAAGCAGGATTTAAATGTAAACTGGACGGTGCAACTATCCAGGAATTCTTTTAGTTTATGTGGATCCCCGTCAAACTTGCCCGTGGGTAAGGCTACAGGGGGGGTCTCAGAGAATGCTCGGGCAATCTGTTGTCTCAACTGGACATTCTCTTGTTTAAGGGTCTGCATCTCCAAAGACATGGATTGCATGGCTGCCATTAGCTGCTGCATTTGCTGCTCCATATCAAGGCTGTCAGATCAGGGTATTCCTTCTTTAGGGGCGTTGCTAACTGTTAATGTTGAATGATACAACTGATAACTCTGAAAATTAAAGATACCGAATACCAAGTAATAAGCACTAATCTGATCCTACAGCAGAGATGGGAACAGCAATTGCAGAACATAAGAACCTCCCGTAGGATCCTGCCCCCCCCTCACCGGAATAGAACGGCCAGCGAGGAAGAAGCACGAACCCCAGGGAAACCCTCTGGGGGAAAAAACCCTGGGCGATGTAAATGGGCGACTTCTCAAATGGATGGAACTCCTTCGGGCGTAGACTCACAGGAAGACTGGGGCACGAGTTCTACAGAGTAAAGAAAAGACAGGTAAGTAGCCAAAAAGAGGTAAGTCTGGAGGTAGAAGAAGAAAGGGAATGGGTGTGCTCTTACTGTTTACTCCTAAATGGGTTTGGCTTTGAACAAGGTTGCGGAGCCCACTCGGTGCAAATAATGATCCTTAATCTCGGACAAGAAGGATCGGGGGGTCCCTAGAAGACAAAAGGGAATTAATAACGGAAAGGGAAAAGAAGCTAGTAATCCGATGAAGAAGGGGGAACTCACTTTTTCTAGAAGGACGGGAATCCCACTACTTGTAGATCGCTTGAATGATGGGTAAGGAGCGTAAGATAGGATGTGATCCGGAAGAGATGGTTGGATCGGAAGGACAGCGGAAAGTGTGCGCTGCAGAGGATTTCTAAGAACGGAATTAGAGGGAAAGGGAAATGAGGACAGAATAACACGAACAATTCAGAAGAAATAGGCGATGCCCTAGATACGAACTTACGGAGCGCCACACAACACAGTAGCGACGCTTCGAGGTGAGAGTCTTCGGTCCTTTAATGAAGTCACGTGACTCGCTGATAGTGTCTGTTGAAGGAGTGAAGAAACTAGACTGCTGCTACTCGCATAGACTGAGATCCGTGGCCATCTTTAATACATCTCGTTGTATTGATCCACACAATCTCCTAGTCTGCAAAAGATGCCAATGTGGGAAGGGTGTAACTGGCTGTCCTTAAGGCATAATGCCCTCGCCTAGGGGCTGTCCCCGGACCTGTGTCCTGTGGTGGCTCACCTTCCTTAGTCGGAGACGCCTCGATCAGACCATCCACCGGTTCATCTGCTTCCTGCCCCGAAGTCGACTCTCCTTCGGGCTGGTGGATATCGTCCTCCAGCGGCAGTCCTGCTTCCTCCGAGCGCTGCTGGTCTCCATCATCCACATTTGTCGTGGCACGCACTTGAACCACGAGGCGTTCCTGGTGATCTGGCACCGCCCTCGTGTTGCTGTCCCCATGGTTCCCTGTCGTCGAGTTACAGTCCAGGGGACCAAGTAATACTGAGTGTCTAGTTTTGATTTCGAGGGGTTGCACACCACCAACACTCGGTCCCTGGCTTGGTGTCTGGATTCCTTTGCATGTCTATTGAAGCTCATGCGCTCATTTGCTGTGATTCTCCTCTGATGGGTGGTAATGCTGTCGTAGGTGTCTGTGCCCCTGCTTGGGTAATGTGGAATGGATGAGTTTATCACTGTCCCGTACATAATATCTGCTGGTGGTAGCCCCGTGGTGCTGTGGGGTGTCACTCGATAGTTTCTTAAGAGACGGTACAGGTCCACCCTCCAGGGGCTGGAGTGTGCCCGCGATAGGCGTAGCACCTTGTTGAGGGTTTGCCTGAACCTTTCTGCATCGCTGTTGGCTTGTGGCCATCTCGGCGTAATGTGATGGTATTGGATGTTCAGATCATCAAGGTATTTTTTGATTTCTGTGTCCTGTTAAGGCAGTCCATTGTCGCTTCGGATGCGTCATAGCAGGCCATGGGTGGCGAAGATCTTTTCAAGGGCCAGTATTACCTTGTCTGCTGATGTGGACTACACAATTTCTACCTCCGGGTATCTCGAATGGTCGTCGATGGCTACTAGCAGATATATGCCTTCCTGGACCGTGCAAAAGTCAATGCTGATAGCGTCCCATCTTGAGGACCCCTGTTCTGCCGCTTGTATGGGTTCAAGGTTCAGTGGTGCACTTGTGATTTGGCACGGGAGGCAGGTTGTTATGAGTTGTTCCACCTTGTTATCGATGTGTGGGAACCACACTCGGTGCCAGATCCTGGCTTTGGTCCTGACCAAGCCCTGGTGGCCTTCCTGGGCTAGAGCTATAATTCAGTCCTGTAGGCTGTTGGGGATTACGATCCGTGCCCCTCGCAGGATTAGTCCTTCCCTTGTGACTGACAGGTCTTGTCGTACTGGGAAGATGCCCGTGAGGAAGTCTCTGGCCTCAGGTGTGCGGTTGTGTACGCTTCAGAGAAAGGATCTCCACTCACCTGATATGATTGAGTCTTTGATCCGGTCACAGCAGGGGTCGGTTTGGGTAGCTTCCACGATGTCCTCAATTCCGAATGCATTGGGTTTCATTGTGTGAACGAAATGGCAGATGTGCTCCTCAGTTTCCTCTGCCACATTCACCTCCCTTGGCGTGGCAGCCCTTGGGTGTCTGGATAGGAAGTCTGCAGGGTGGCTGGTTCCTGGTTGGTATGTTAGCTCAAACTCGTATTGTTGCAGGTGTAACAGCCACTTCCCTATGCTGGCCCGGGGGGGTGCGCTGAGGATCCTGTGAATATGGGTATTAGGGGCTTGTGGTCCGTGTAGGCTTTGAATTTCCATCCGTATAGGTATATGTCAAAATGGCGGCAGCCCCACAGTACAGCGATGGCTTCCTTCTCAATGTGTGAATACCGTGTTTCGGTTGGAGTTAGTGCGTGGGAAGCGTATGCAATTGGCTTTGTTTCTCCAGTTCGAGCAACTTGGACCAAGATTGCCCCGAGGCCAATGGGGCTGGCTGGCGTCAACGTACAGTTCCGTCGATAGTGTGGGGTCGTAGTACGCCATTGTCGTCTCGGCTGAGAGGGATGTCTTGATCCGCTAGAATGCCTCCTGGCAGCCGGGGTTCCAGATCCATGTTATGTTGGATTTCGTGAGTTCTCTGAGCGGCTCGGACATTGTTGCTAGGTTGGGGATGAACCTCCCGCAGTATGTTGCCATCGCCAGAAAGCTGCGTAATTCAGTGGGTGTAGTTGGGGGAGAGGCTTCCTTGATGCCTGCAACCTTTTGTGGGTCGGCCGACACCCCTGCGCTGTTGAACACATATCCGAAAAAGTGATTTCTTCCTTCGTGAATTTGCACTTCTCCCGGTGGACGGTCAGCCCTGTGGTCTCCAGCCTGCTGAGCACCATCTCGAGGCGACGCATGTGCTCTTGTCTGTCGCTGGCATGGATGAGGATGTCATCACTGACATTGAGTACTCCGGGGATGCCCTGAATCACCTCTTGGATGGCCTGCTGGAAAACCTCTGCCGCCGAGGATATGCCGAAACTCAGCCTTTTGTATCGGCGTAGGCCGAGGTGTGTGGAGAAAGTTGTGATATATCGGGAGTCCCGGTGCAGTTTTAGCTGATGGTATCCAGCGTTGAGGTCATCCTTGGAGCACACTTTCGACCCCGTGAGGTCTGTGATGATCTTGTCGAGTGTGGGTGTAATTTGGCGTTCCCGCTTGATCGCCACGTTGGGAAGGCGCATGTCGATGCAGGTCCTCACCTTCCCGGGTTGCATTGGCTTCTTTGTGACCACCATGGGTGATACCCACGGTTTCGGCCCAGTTACCTCCTCTATGATTCCTGCCTTTTACAGTTCTTGCAGCTCCTTTTCGAATTGGTCCCTCATGTGGGATGGGGTTCTTCTGTGCTGCACCGCCCAGGGCTGTACCGATTCGTCGATGTGGAGCTTTATGAGCTTTCCTTTCAGGCAACCGATGTCTTTGAGGAGGTTCGGGTATTTTCCGAAGAGGCTGGTTATGTCCGTTGGTTCCGTGATGTCACAGATGAAGCAGATTAGCCCTAGGTCTTCTGCCGCATCCCCACTCAGTAGGCATTCAATGCCAGCGTTGACGACATATATTTTGGATTGTAGCTTCCGGTCACCTCCGCTGAGCCTTGTTCGGAACCGTCCCACCACTGCAAGTGGGGTCTTGCACCCGTAGGCAAAAAGAAGCGTGTCCATTTGCTTCAAGTCAGGGATGGGGTACAGTTTTCGGTACATGGTTTCCGGCATGACATTTACTGATGCCCCCATGTCAATTGTCATTTGTGTTTCTTGGCCCTGTATGGCCACTAGGCATTTTCGTCTCCTTTGCCTCTTCGTCGGCGCTGCGCCTCTGTGTTCGAGTGCCGAGACTAGGTAGACTTTTCTCACCCTTCTCAGTCGTCCACTTTCCATCTCTTTCGTTGTGTCACCGTCGTCATCGCCTTCTTCGTCAGTAGATGAGTTGGCAGTTTCGACGCAGTGAGCATTGGCCTGTTTCTTTTTCTTCTGCGCACCTTTGTCTTGTTGTGGCTGGGGGCACTGTGCTTGCCCTGACGATCTACACACTCTCGCATAGTGGTCCTTCCGGCCACATGCTCCGCACGTGGTGCCTTGTGCTGGGCAATTTAGTCTTCCGTGACGCGTACCTCAGCACCACCCACATTCACTAGGCCCTGGGATCCTTGACTACCACCGAGGCGAGGTGTTTGCGTCGTTGGGGTCTTCCCTCGGCGGCTGGCAATTTGGGCTATTGTCACGGTTATTGGTGTTAGCTGGAGCTTCTGCAGCGTGGTGTCCATGAGCACCACCCTTGCGTGCGATAGTTCTCCCTGATGCCCGTATTCGAGGATTCTATGCAGGGAGATGCCCTTTTCACTCAACACCATCCCGCGTAACTTTTCAGAGTGCATGCCGTTGATGATTTGGCATCTGATTTCTTTTTCGACGTTGTCGAACTCACACAAGAGTGCACGTTTTCTGAGTCTCGTGTGATAAGCGTCAAGCGTTTCCTCTTTCAACTGGATGGTGGTGCAGAAAATGAAAGTCTCGTAGTCCGGGTTTAGTTGTGGCAAGAAGTGGGCTGTGAGAGCATCTTTCCCTAGCTGGTAGACGTCTAAGCCATCACCGATCACCAGCGAGTTAAAGATGCACAGGACGTCGTCACCTATGTTTAGAAGAAGGTGTGACCTCATTTTTCTGGGCATGGTGATGTCTTTGCAGTCCATTGCCATTTAAAATTTCTGGATCCACAACACCTAGCAAGGGCCCACGGAAGAGGGATCAGTGTATGGGTCAAACGGTCCAAACGCCATTGTTGCTCCTCCTTGTGGTCGTGGGTGTGGTGTTGCTGGTGACAGTGTCGCTGCAATCCCTGATGGCGTGCCACCCCCGATGCCATTGTTGTGTCGATGTGTGGACTTCCACAGACGATGTGCGTTGAAAATCTCCTCACCTTAGAGGGTTTGTTGCAGGCGGCGTGTCAACGTGTCCAGCGACTTCTCACTAATGTCGCTTGCGGTGTTGTGTTGTCTGTGCAGCCTAAAATCTTGTTGGCAGGCTCTGGGCATGTAGTGTGGGATGTATTAACCCACTTATGCTCTGCCCTGCGGCATCCCTTTGTCCTGGTGGTACCTGAATCATCAAAATGGCCGCAAAACCCCTATGCGCGCCAAAACCTATTAAAATGGCGCTCTACAAAGCACAAAAAGATGGCTGCCAAATCTACCATGCATGTTGTCAGTGGTGGAACGGAGAGCACACTGCTGAAACATGTCACTGGGCTGCCCAACCAGTAAAAATGGAGCACAGATGAAAGGCAGTGCTTTAGTGAAAGAAATCTGAAATCTTGCATTTAAATCCTTTTTCTTGGTTGCTGAAAATACAGAATGCTGGTCCAAAACCCCCACAAACCTCCAATATTCTTGCTGGGTGTCACAATTTACTGAATTCAAAAAATCATTGTGAAATTGCAATATCCTGAAAAACTGAATTCATCATCAGAGCATTCACAGCAAAAACGGTGCCTGCCTGTGAAATCTGTCAAAATCTGGGCGCAGTACCAGCGGCCGCCTGAATGACTATTTTCAAAAGCCTGCATTAAAACTGGAAACTTGTGCCACTAAGATCTAATGTCTAAAATCTGAGTGACCTGTTATCAAGAGTAACCTAGGTTGTAACTATTTAAACTTCATGATTTAGAGTCTGGAATTAGTGTTCTAGCGGCTTGTTTTAAGATTGCAAGTTTATTTTCAACAAAGAAAAATGTAACAAAATGGCATTTAAATTAAGCCTGACTCCAAGCCAAAACCAGTAGTACAACTTCCCCCACAGGGGCCAGGCACCTCCCATTTGCTCTCTGCAAGGATCTCACACCATGTGATGGTCCAGGGGTGGGAGGAGAACTTGGGCTGCTGTGGGAAGAGGACAATGGACTTCCTCCAAGGCAAGGAGATGCTAATCAGGAAGGATCATAAATGGCCTCTGTCAGAAGGAAGGGGGCGGAGATTGCTCCTGAGCTGCAAGAAGAGGAAGGAGGCAGGGACACACAACCTTTTGTTGATTCACAATGGACAAAAAGCACATTTCTAAAAAGACTGATAATTTACTGTGTACAATTATGAAAAATATGTAAACCCCGGACTTCTGAACCTAATTTTTGGCTGCACATTTTAAGAAGAGCCAGAACTCTGTGCTATGTTCTGGGAAGTAACTGTGAAAATTATGGTTTTGCAGAAAATGTATTTATGTCAAAAGCATGAAACTTCACACGCTTATGCCCACATGCAATGCGCACAGTTGTACAAAATATTTGACAAACTAGGTATTGTGTTCCGGCCCAAAAGGGCAGAATTCTGTCAAAAGTCGACACAAGATCCTACAGTGATGGGACTTGGAAGAGTGTCTGCTCCACAAAATATGTGATCTATGTATGTTATTGTTTTAAAGGTTGCACAATTGTAAATATATATTAAACTAAAAGTAGATGTTATGTTCAAAAGGCAAGGGGAGGATTCTCTGACTCATAAACCCACATCATCATGGTGACACCCTGTTTTCTTCTCCAATCAAGGCAGAGGGGAGACTATAGCCAATAGCCTACCTAGGGGTGCACTTAGGAAAATCCAGCACACACACCCATTTATCAAATGCATGAATAGAGAAAGCTGAGGACTTAGAAGGAGACACAGATTCACCCACTAACCGATTGTTGGCGGAGCACCCTGCGAGAGGACCAGACATCTTCCTTGCTCCAGACTCCAGAAACTTGGCAAGCAGAAAGGACCATTTCTCTAGCTGAACCATTCTTAGCTTGGCCTTAAAATTCCAGAAACCAGAATTTACCCCAGACATCTAAGGGGAACAAAAGAACAGCCGGGCTGTGCTGTAACTGCTTTCCTGCAAAAGAAATATTACCAGAATCAAAAGACCCAATCATGCTGTGCCGTGCTGTGACCAGATAGCTGTGACCAGAGCCTTTGCCGACCCAGTCCAGTCCGGTGTGCCCAGCAGCCTGTTCCGGTCTGGTGTGCCCAGCAGAATTCCTGTCCCAGAACCAGAATTCCTGACCAGAATCCCTGAGGTTATGTTTGAAACCCATATAGTGAGTATCCATAGTATAGGACTGTGTCACTAGCCTATGTACTATCCATAGTCAATCCCTATCTCAAACCCATCCTCTCCTATATTCAGAACTGCATTGATAGAAGTATTTTTGAATTGCCTGTACTCTCTATATTGTCCCTATTATTTCCTTCTGTAATAGTATTGTTAAATATCTTTGCGCTGATATATTTCATCTGAAGAAGGCAAGCTCCTCGGCAGGCAAAAACCTGATCCAGAGGCGCCCTGGTCTAGTGGCTGTGCTTCCGTGTGGTATTTGCTTCTTCATAGTCATCCCCTAGTGTAAAGAAAGCCTGTTTGTCATTTAAAAGCGCATCCCTGTTTCTCATTGTTGCACCTATCTCAGAAAAACGACCTCCAGTAAAACGTCCATAACTTCTTCAAATTCCTGCTATCAAATCATTGCTAGTGTTTGTCTGCAATCATATAAAGTGGCTCCCATTAGAATCTAAACAATTTCAGTGATTTAGCCTATATTTAGTGTTTTACCCATTCTATTCAAAGACAACTTTAAACCCATTTTGACAGTTTGCTAATCAGTTCTGTTTCTCTCTTGTGTTTGCTGGGGGGAAATTGGGATTGATATATTTGCTTGAATTCCGCATTCCTGAAACCTGTTCTCTCTCCTCCTATCTCTTTATATTGCATATTGGGGGGTTGCGGGGTGGGCAGGGGGAAAGAGTAACCACATTGCTATTGATTTGAACACACACACACCAAAGTATTATTGCTATGCTGCATTGTTTTTGCTCATTATTACTCCTTGTGATTAAAGAGATTGCTTAGTGTGACATCACCCCATTGGTGATTATTGTATCCCCATTAAAAATAGTGTGATTTATTGTGAATATATAAATAAATATTTTTAACTTTGCAAACCAGCCTGATTCCTGGTTCAGTGTGACCGGGGGAGTTCCAAGGGAAGGGCGTGATATAAGTGGTACATCGTTCAGAATAAAATAACTTTTAGACACAAATAAATAAATAAGGATTTCAGTTCTGCATTACATGCTAGTCATTGACTTAGGTGAAGTGCCGGATTGAAATCACTTACAGTCAGTAGTAACATGTGGCCTGCAATGAACTCATTGTGCTGATGCGTATAGCCAAGGGGCTGATGCAGCAGGCCAGAAAAGTGTTTCCAAAAATGTGCCCGTGTCAGGGCTTGTTTATGCAGTGTTTTGCTATCCGTTCCTCGTCGCCAGTGTAGAATTCTCTCATGCCGGTATGCCGGCGGGTGAGAGAACGTGTGAGGCCCTGTGGGAGAGGCCCAGCTGATGAGTGTAAAGAATCACACAGACCACCATTGTGCAGATCTCGCCCAGAGAGGCGTACATACCAGGGGTCATCTACATACTGCACTAAAACTGAATGTCCTGAACATTTTACTGCATCAGGGTCCTTCTTAAGCTGTTGTGAAAAAGGTTTGGGGGGCTCTGTTCACCCTTGTGGGAGGCAAGTCCACATGTCCCAGATGCCTCAATAAGAAAAAGCAAACAAATACCTACTGTCTGGATGTGTTTGTATGGAAAAGAATGTAGAGCAGAGGTCCACAACTTTGACGTGTGTAACTGTCAAGGAGAATACAAGATAATATGGTTAATGGATTCAGTAGGAAAAGATTAAACACTTCTGTGTTCACTGCGCTAAGGTCTTAAACAAATCTATAAATGCCTCTTTCTGTTTCTTTGACAGGCAATATTGGGGTATTGCATGGGCTAGTAGTTTCCGCTATTATTCCTTGTTCCTTGATGCACAAGATTATGGATACTGTACCTTTCTCCATCTCTGGCTGATCTGATACTGGGTATTCAGAGTAACTGTCTCAATTGATGTTGTACCTCGGGTCAGACTGGCTCTGCGTTGTGTATGCATCCTACTATATTATCATGTGTGAACTGGAGGGAGTTAGGGGCTGTTGCTAACATCTCAATTAGTACTGGGGATAGGTCATGTTTTCTGTGTTATGTCTGCTGGTGTTGTTTGCGCCATGGCGATTACTGCTTTACTGTTTCTGTCAGGGACTTATAAGAAAACTCATTCTGGAGTACAATAAATAGTGCATCTCAATTTACACAAAAATCTCTACCTAAGGGCTCATTCTGAGTTTGGCAGAAATACGGCGATACTACGATCCAAATGCTATCACCATTACCGCTGTATCATGACCAGGCGGGTGCGCTTGCAATCCTTCTCTCACCCGGCAGAAAAGGTACCGCCAACAATGGACATCGGGCAGTTATACAGCCAAAACACAATGGTATTACTGTTACCGCCGATGGAAATAACGTTACCACCAGAATGGGAAGCACAGCGGACGCCATCTTTAAAAACTCAATTCACTCTGAATCTCCCATTTCCTGTTGTCACCATACGTGGGGAAGCAGCATGTCTCAAAACAAGGGAAAGGCACGCCTCCTAGAACTCAGGCTGCGGAAGCCTACGTTCATGGAATCTGAGCTCACTGCACTGGCTGATGCCGTTTTTGAGCATTCTGAGGAGCTTTGTGGGAGCAGGCAGCAGGAAGACCTCTGCACAGAGGAAGGCGGCCAAATGGGAAGACATCATGGCTAAGGTGACAGCAGTGGGCACTGTTCCTTGTGATGCAGAAGACTCTCACAAGCAGTGGAGCGATTTAAAGGCACGTGTCAGCAGCCTGATCTCACGACACATACAGGAGGGACAGTGCTGCCACAGAAGGTGTCACAGTGGAACCCCTCACCCTCATGGAGAAGGAAGGCACAGTGATGGTGGTAAGTCTTTCAGACCTCACGTACATGTGAACGCATTGGCCAATAGCATGCCTCCCCCAGCATAGATGCGCATAATGGGCAAGGATATGGGCAAACACATGGCAATCATAGCAAATACACAGTACATGCATGTGCCAGGGGAGACGGGTAAATGTAGTAATGTACTGTAGGTGAAATGCGCATGCCAACACATGGAAACTCTTGAAGTACCCATGCATGCCATGACGTGAAGCCCCAGCGAACCCACAACAACAAGCAACCTAGGTAAGCCAAAAGGCAATGTACACATGCATGCACTCTGTGCACCCTCAGAAGGCACTACCATCACCTAGTAGTACCATTAGTCATTGGCCTAATAACACCCATGCCAGTCATACAAAATGTGGGCCTGTAGAACACACACAATGTCGCAGTGCCTTGCAAGCCTGCAGACAAGTCTGCAAGATGACTGACAGCATGTCATTCTATTCCCAAGAGGTACACGGTCCATGGACAGTGATTAGGCTGGACTCTCCACTGCTGCCACACCATCCACCTCCACCCCTTCACAGGCCAGATCCCTTGGCAGGGAGAACAAGCAGCGGAGCAGGGCAGAAAGGCGCCACCACCACCAACCACTGCAGTGGAAACTCTGCTAGGTCTGGAGGATGTCACCATTCCCACGGCGATGCACAATGGCCCCTCCACCGGCCCGGCAGGTGGCACCTGTGGCAGAACTCACTGCTGCTGTTCGTGCTTTGGCTGCCCACCTCTCCATCATGGGCATTGCAGCCACCAGTCCATTGTTGCACAGGCTTTGTCCATACCACTGACAATGAGGAGGGGGATAGGAGGAGCAGGACATGGGCTTCCACTCCCCATGCTTCAGCCCAAACTCTCCACTCAGTCCACCACCTCTGCCCGTGCACAATATGACGGCAGTATGGGCGAGGCTAGATGCCATTGAGCTGCGGCAGGCATCGATTGAGGCACTGGCGGGCCAGCAGATCCAACTCATGCAGGCCATGCAGAGCTACCTGCCGGGTGTAGCTGCCAGATGTCCTGTTCCCTCATCTGGGCTACCGCTGGCATGACCTCAGTAGGTCAGAGAGTGTAGGAGCACACAGAGGCTACCTCTGCTGAAACATTAAAGAAGTGCATGCAGCTCACCCTGCAGTATATCCGAGCCCAGGGGTCAGAGCCCTCCATCTCTGTTACCACCACAGAGGGCTCACAACCCAACACCCCAATGCGCCGCTCACATCGCCACCTGACTCTCAAGGTGCTGGAGCAGGTTTCTATGCACAAGAGGCACAGGAAGTAACTGTAGGATGCTGCAAGGGTGTTTTGGGGATGGTGCTTAGGAGGGTTTTTGGGGAGGGTAACAGGGGACAGGGAGGTTTTCTGGGGATGGTGTTTAGGTAGGGTTTTTGGGGAGGGTCATTGGGGGGACGTGTTTTGGGGATGGTGTTCAGGCAGGATTTCTGGGGATGGTGGAGGTGTTTTGGGGATGGTGTTCATGGAGGGCTTTAGGGGAGGGTTGTTTGCATTTGCACATTAAATAGTTGTTCACTGAAAGCAATCCTTAGACATTTCTTATTATGTACAAGTGTTTAATCAATAATGTAACTATATACAGAGGTGCATAGCAAGTGCATTTCAATTGTCAACAAAATAAATTGTTAATCAGTTCTTGCCGAATCAGGTGTCCATCCCTACCCTCATCCCGCTGAGCGTGTGGCAGCACAGCACCTGCAGGTAGTGAGTCCTCCTCTTTTGGGGGTGGCATGTTCTCATCAGGGGGCAGGAGAACATTCCACCTGATGCAAATGTTGTACAACATGGCACAGGCAAGAACAATGTGTCCCATCTTCTCTGGCCTGTACATCAGGGCCCATCCAGAACAGTGTAGGTACTTGAAATTAGCCTTTAACAGGCCGATGGTCCGCTTGATGCAGAGCCTGGTCTGGACGTGTGCCCCGTTGTAGGCCACCTCCTGTGGCATCTGTGGATTCCACACTGGTGTCATTAGCCATGGTAGCTGGGGGTATCCAGATTCACCTGCAAAGGTAAGCATCATATATGTCAGTCATAGAGCATTGTGGATGTGTTACACATTATAACAGCATGTTGATAGACAGTCTGTGCATCCATTTCACAAGTATTGTCACACAACATGATTTACCATACCAGTACTTGCATATGGAGTCCTTCACCCAGGCGGTACATTTGCTCTGTCATGGAACATCATGCACACAGCTCACATCTAGCACTCGTCGCTTTCATGGTCTGTGATTGACTGGGCAGTATGCCATGGTGCCTGTGTGTTGTTCCCATGCGTGTGCCCTGATGGGTGTTTAGTGGTGCTAATGCAGGTTGTGTGCATCTATTCCACGATCTCTTCACATCCATGGCCACCTAAGTACATAGCATTACTTCCGCCAGTGTCACATTCCTTTGTTGAAGTGTTGTAGCATGTAGTTCCATGCATAGGGATGTGAAATGTTGCATTGTGGTTCCTGTAGTCCTATGTGTGTGTTGCTAGGCTGTTAGGCATATATGCATTGGCGATTTACTGCAGCATTGTCACTCATGTCCCAGTCCTGTGGTTTGTAGTCTCTCATGTGTTGGGGTGGGGGGTGGGGGGTGAGGGCAGATCCTGCATGTACACAGCCTTGACAGGGCATGCATTTTTAAGTTGTGAAACCTCCCTTACATGGCATGTCTATAGGGCTGTGAGAATAATCTGTGTGATGGCACTTGTACTAACCCAATATCCACGTCCATTGCCCTCTGTGCCATCTCCATGTATCCCGGCAGTGTGCTGTTTTGCAGGACCATGGCATTGTGTGTGCAACCAGGAAAGCGTGCACAGCAGTGTGTAAATAGCAGTGTGTAATGAGGAGGTCTGGATCACAAGTGACCTGGACATTGAGGGAGTGGTACTGCTTCAGGTTGTGCTTTGCCTCTTCAGATGCCTCGAGTGCCATCAACTCCACATGGGTGCAGTCCAGAGCAGCAATAATGTTGGGCATGTTGCCTGCTGCTTCGAAACGTGCCTTCTTGGTGTTCACCTGTGCTGGGGTGGTGGGCAGGGAAATGTGCTGGGAGACATGGCGCATGAGTGCTTCCAGCACCTCCATGACCACATTGGAAAATGTGGGCTGGGACATGTAATGCAGCATGCCCACAGTGTGCTGGAAGGTGCCAGTTGCCAGGAAATGCAGAACCGACACAAGCTTCAACAGCGGGGGTAAGGCTGTCCTGATGTTGATCCTGCTCTATGTGTCACTCTGGATCAGGATGAGCAGCTCAGCAGTGGTCTCCTTATTCAAGCAGTACAGGGTGTTTCAGTGTTTATACCACCAACGCTAAATCCATTGGCATTAATTCCACCAAGGGTATTACCGCCAATGGTAATACCATTGCCTCCTAATTTGGAGGAACAGTAAAAGTGGAGGTAATACCACTACCGCCACGTTTAACATATACCGTCAGACTTATAATGAGCCCCAAAGTTACATTTGCGGAAATGCTCAATAAAAAGGCATGCTTATCTGTGATCAACTCTAATGTGACCCAAGCAAGATTAGTAACTACATGTGGCATGGGCATATTTGATATACCTACAGCATTAACAGTTCCTGAGTATAATTGGATGTTGAGTAAGCAGTCTGATTGGATTGTAGACCTACTGACTCAAATGTCTACTAAACAGGAAATGATATGTCCCTCTACCTGACACTGAACATACATGTTGTCCTGATCTACTGGATTTAAGGAGTTCATAATGAGATTGTCTCTCAGGTCGTCTCAGTACTGATCTTCATCTGAAGTCAGGGTCTCGGTTTCTTTGAAGGGCATCGGGATTCGGGAATGTTCCTTGTTCCAGAGGTGGGGGTGGGAAGCTTTGAAAAAGCCTATATATATGCTCATTCTTGCAGTGGTCCTCCTGTTTGCAGTAATTACAGGCTGAGGTGCTAGGGGATGCTCACTGCTGTCTGTCTTGCGGGGCACCTCTCCCCCTTCCCTGACCCCTCACTCTTAACCTGCTCCTGAACACTACCCTACCATCTTGCTGGGCTTGCCTTGCAAGTTTTGCAAATTTAGGGCCAGAAGCTTGCTTTCAATGTTCTCTTTTTTCTGTTCCTGGCATGTTCGCCACTGTCATGAGCTTGGATAGGGGTTTGCTCTGCTAGCCAATGTAGATCATTTTGAGCTGTTGTTGGCGTTTGCGCTGCCTCACTGAAACAAAAGCATTCGCCACTGCTGTGTCTTAGGGCTTTACTACTGCAGAATGTTGAATAAACACTATCTTAAATCTGTCCAAATAGGCTACTGGAGACTCCCCTTTGTTCTGCTTGTAGTTATGGTTCTTTCCCCAGTCAGTGATTCAGGAATAGACTTCGGGAATGCAGCCAGCAGTCTATTTCTAGCCTGTTTCAAACTTGTACCCATCATCATTTGTCACTGGCCTGGTTGGGTTACCCTCGATTGAACCTCTGCTTGCATTATCAACCTTTTCTCAGAGAAATGCTGAAGTTCTTCTCAGATGTTTGTGAATTCTATCACTACATTTCTGATGTCTCCTGGAGACCATGGGACATACTCTAGCACTAGACCCTCTTCTAAATCTGTTACTGGCAGTCTGTGGCACTTGCCTCAGACAATGTTGAGACTTTGATTAAAGAAATATTGGAGGAAGCAGAGCAGAATAAATGGATTTCAGAAAAAACTAAAACATATTTAACTAATCTTTATCCAACTATGGTGGCCTACTATATCCTACCCAAAATCCACAAATCACTCACACAACCCCTTGGGAAACCGATCATAGCCGCAACAAGGAGTCTCTTGAAACCCATGGTACGATATCTTGATTATATCGTGCAAACTCTTATTCAAAGTACTGACACATTCTTAAAAGAGACAGGACATGTCCTTAGATGTTTAGATTAACTTAATGTTGATGGTTCTAATGACGTACTATTGACAATGGATTTATGCCGTCTCTACACATCAATTCCCCATTCAGAAGGCCTGGGTGCACTTGAAAGGTTTATATTACAATGTGATGATATTTGAATAAATAAGATCTTTGTTGTGGCATTGATGAAATTAATACTCAACAACAGTTACTTTAGGTTAAAAATGAATTCTTGCAAATTTCAGGAACTCCTATGGGTGCTGCCATGGCACCTGTGTGTTGTAAGGGTGCAGAAGGAGGAGACTGACAAACAGATGGCATTGTGATTGTTATAGACTTTTATTTAGTTAGAAAATAAAGAGAAAACCTAACGTTCCCTATCTCTAAGAGGGGTTTACTTGAATCATCTAAAATACTAAGGGTTCTGTCAGAATGTCTGTGTAAATCAATAGTCCACCGTCCTGTGTCAAAAACCCTACTTCTGTCCCTCACACTTAATACTAAACTAAAGATAAAGTACGCCCTCTTGGTCAAGAAGAATGACTGCCTTCTTCTGGACTGTGGATAAAAGTGTGTTTCTTTCCAGTTGCTGGCTTCATTCCAGGGGAATGGCTCCCTTCCCTGGGTCAAAATTGTCTTTCAACAAAAGGCAAATGTTCTAGCAGTTCTCTAACAGTCTGTATCAGACAGTCTTTACAGTTTTGATGACTAGGATAATGACTCTGTTCCCCCAGTATCTTGATTTAACATTTCAACACAAGCAGGGAGAATGACTCCCTTTCCCTGGCCTTGGTTACCAGGAGAATGGCTCCCTTCGCCTGGTCTCTTGACTTCCCAGTTTCACACAACCAGGGGGAACAACTCTCTTTCCATGGTCTTTCTTGGTTACCAGGAGAATACCTCCCTTTTCCTGGTATCTTGGTTTCAGGGTTTAACAACGCCAGGGGGGTATTTCTCCCTTCCCCTGGCCTTTCTTCCTCTTGTTTTACCGCAGCTCACAACACATGGGGGGATGGCTCCCTTCCCAAGGCTTCGCTTATATTTGGTTTTAGCAAAGTTTGGTGATGTTTGGTCCAGGGGGGGAAAGTTAAAGGGGGGTCCCAAAACGTCTTTTTTTCCCATAGACTGAATGGGGGAAAAACTTTGCGCACGGCTAGAGGCCAAACCGCTGGATGGATTTTCACCAAATTTGAGGCAGGGGAAGGGGCTTGGTCCCAAAAGAGTGGTTTTGTAAATTTGGTGACTCCAGTACTTTTCTGTAAAACGACCAAAAAGTAGGTCTAAAAAAATTAGTGATATCTATTTCCGCTCCGCGGTCACACTTCCCTGTTCGCTCGGTAGACAAGATACCGATTGGCTAAGGGGCTGCCGTCATGACCGCAGACACGCAACGTCTCTGTGATTGGCTGCAGTGAGACGTGTTGTGCGTCAGATTGTTTGGATGCGCCCGACATCTTGGATCCACCGTGGATTCACAATTAGGTATGGAAACATACACAAATCGCTCATTTGGGATTTGTTCCTGTATGACATTGCTACAGAGAGTGCATTTATGTTTCCACATGTATGGAATTTGGAAGATTTCATTTATACGTATGCTTTTGTTTTCCAGTACTTGTAGTAAGTACATAAGACATTCTTGTGGATCTTCCTGTGTGTTTATAGTGAATTTCACCATTCCAGCACAGTAGTCCAATTCTTGTCTTATTCCGTAAACACTGTACGTGTTGTCAGGATTGTTTGTTGCGTTTCTATGAAGGACTAACATTTGCAAACACAATTGGTCTGTACTGTGTAAGTAAATATTGTGAACCATTGGTGGCAATTGAAATAGAATATTCATTGCTAAATTTGCATAGCAAATTACACCACTTTCATTAGAAAATTTGAATGGACCAGCGAGTTCCGTATCAGAGTGCTTTTTTCAGAGTTTCTCTTCCTTCTTTGAAGAAGTATATGGTTTACTTTCCTTAATAGGTTCTTCTTTGCTTGTGGTAATTGATGAAACTTTTCCTTCTTTTGTTTTCTTTGAAGGATTTGCTGTCAGATTCTGTTGCATTTCTGATTGAATTCATTTTCTTTTACCACGTTTTAATTTTTCTGGAACAGGATATTGTTTCAGATGGGGGGTCTATAGTGAACGCAGTGTATCTTATTCCAAAATGCAAGGAATATCAGCGGTCACTTTATTTGCATCAAAGTTGATTAGAAATAGACCGTCAATTGTACGTAAGCGTGATAGTGCTACTTAGCTCATGCCGTCTTTAAAGACTGTGTTTCCTATAACTATTAATGCTTTGTCTAGGGTAAGACCTTGGGATTTATGAATGGTGACTGCATATGCAAGAGTTAGAGAAAATGGTTCTCTACGTACATACATGTCTTTGAACAGAAGGAATCGAGCAGTTGAGCGCCCTATCCTTTTCACTTCTGAAAGTTTGTCAAAGCGAATATTGACAAACTGAATGTTGTTGTCACATGGGTATGATTCAAAGCCAACAACTGTACAAAGTGCCCCATTAACTAGCCCTTGATCTACGTCAAGGTTACGTTTAAGCATTACTCTACAATTTAAGGATAATTTTAATATTTTTTCCAACCCAGCTGTGTTGGATATAGAATTTTCTAAACTACTTAGTCTTGTTGTGGCTTGCTCACACATGGGTAGTGTCATACCATGTACGTCTAGTTTGTCTGTGGTGCAAATTTCAATGAATGGTTGCATTTCTTTATTTAACATTGTTTCATTGAATTTGGCACAGCTTGCAAGAGTTGGCATTAAGGCCATACAACTGACATTTTTGTGCGCTAATTGTTCCATAAGATCAGTAGCACATGCATTATTGCCATAAAGTGCATGAATGTGCCGGTGTTTCAATATTGCTTGTGCTTCCTGAGATAGTACACCAACTCTAATACGTTTTAGGATGTTGGCATAAGTGAGATTTGCAGATTGCTGCATATTTTCTGTTAATTCTCTGTATTGGAAATTTTGCCAAAGGTTGACATTTCCTATGCTGCCAACAGTTTTACAGCAGAGTTTGTGTCCTAAGGTTTTAAAAATAGGTTCACCTTTAACTGGTGTCAATTGTAGAAGATCTCCGAAAACGATAATGTGTTTCACTGCAAAGAGTTCTTTGTAGTTTGTTTTAAGTACTTCTTGCAATCTGAGGTGAATCAAAGCCAATATTAGGTTGGAGACCATGCTCATTTCATCTATTAGTAGCATTTTCATTTGCTTTAATACTCTGTGTAGTTCCATTGCACCTTCTGCAGAAAGTTTGTAGTAGTCTCATTTGTTTTGGTGTTCTAGTGGAAGAAGTAGTAATCGGTGTAAAGTGACACCACCTATGTTGTAGGCAGCGAAACTTGTGGGGGCAGTTACAACAGCTGACAGTTTGTTGTTTGTCAATTGGTGAAGGAACTTGCTGATGATTTTGATTAAGAATGTTTTTCCTGACCCGGCTTCACCACTGACGGTACAGCAGTATTGGTTTGTAATTTTGGCATATACATTCTTTATTTTCGTGTTGTACACCATGTGCAATTTGTTTTGTGACGTCTTCAAAAATGGTCCGCTGATCTTTGTTAAGTTTTGCTTGTTGTACAGTTAAGTCTTCTATATTTTCTTGATAGTGACATATGGGGCCTCATTACGACCCTGGCGGAAATCGAAAAACGATGGCGGAAATGCAATACCGCCATCGAATAGCGCTCGGTGCGATCATGACCCGTCACCGCAAAGTACGATGCCATTAGCGACACCCTAGTGAACGCCAACGCTAACTGCACCAAGTACGCGCGCGCGCGCCATGCCAAACCGTAATTACCACCATGGCGCAACGGTACGCAAATTCTGACCCTAGCGGACATGCACCTAACGCCATCAAGCACGGCGGAAAGTACCATTCCGCCATGGTGAGAAGTACGGCATCGCGAACCAACCGTAAACGGCCCTACTGAGTGCCTGTACACCGCTCCCTGGCCACATTGTACAACTCCCCGTAGGTGCAATGAAGTCACACAATGCAACCAGTGAAATGTACTAGTCATCCATGCCTGCCAACGAACAAATGAATCTCAAGAGGGGCCAATGGGAGCTGCAGGGCACAGATGGCACGAATACAGAAGCCATACAAATGGACATGACCTCAGTCTCCCACCAAGAAACGCACGCAAACACAGGCACCTGTGACCAGCCATATTCCGATAATCACATCATTCCACCAATCCAACTGGCTGACCGGCATCTGTTACACAAAAGCTCATCCCCCGCCCCTGAGCGTGACATCATCAAAACAGTCATATTGGCAGCCCTTATCCCTGACCTCACTGGGCTTCGTAGGCAAACGCGCCCAGCACAGTACCACGCAACTATACTCCGAAGCTGGAACCCAATGCAGATCTCCTCACAATACATCGCTCCCCAAATAGGAATATGCCACATCACTTGCAAAGAAGAACGCTACACGGTTCATATCAGAATAGAAATTTAATGCACAACAAATTCACCAAGCCCATACAGCCATTAGGCCATGAACTCCAAAATACATTTCACCATTGTGGGCTGCATCCGCAATAAATGACCAGCTACTTCTTGTGTGACGCCCTGTTCCATCATGGTACACAGGGGCTACATTCTCGTACGAAAAGGCAACATGGAAGCGCCTAGAACCGCAGGGCCGTCCCAATAGGGAGGCACTAGTCCAGCTGAAAGGCCGAAATGTTGCTCCTAGCCACTAGTACTGCGTAAGGGCATGGGGCCCATTGGCGATCGTCCCATAAGATCGTAATGCTGCTCCACTGATTAACACGAAGCAGCAGGTGTCGGGAGTAAAATCCATCT
This sequence comes from Ambystoma mexicanum, assembly GCF_040938575.1. NCBI lineage: Eukaryota > Metazoa > Chordata > Amphibia > Caudata > Ambystomatidae > Ambystoma > Ambystoma mexicanum. Next base: position 689,068,755 of record NC_090939.1, read on the forward strand.
GCAGGAGTGGCATACAGATGGCAGTGGCAAAAGGGGAGGAGATACCTGTCACCCAAATGAAATGAAAAAGAATAGTATGGCCATCAGAACTACATTTGAATTACTCACTTCAATGATCACACCAAATCCACAGCCATATGCATGCTAGCCCACTCCAAAGGATCATCACCACGCAAAAACCACTTGCGAATCATAACTATCTAAATCGAGGTGAAAACACTATCTCAAACGAGTGTACCTGTGCATGCGTCTGTTAAAACAGAATCCATCAGATGGGATTGGTAACGTGCATAGACACAAGTGTCTGAAGGCGCGTCGAGACAGGGAGGGCTCAACAAGGCCAGATAGACGATGGTCCCACTATGGCAGCCCTGCATCACATAGCGCAGGGGAGGCGGATAGATTCCAAGAAGCCCTGTACATGGCAAACTCTGTATCAAATCATCTGTCCATGCATCCATACATCATTCCCTCATCCCGTAATGAAAACGCCTGTTTCCATACTCACATAACATGTGAAATTTCCATTGAGTATGTGCGTTATGCAGCCTGCAAAATCCACTGTGCCCCAGCCCGTTATTCCAGTGTTGTGAAGTAACATGTATTTGTGAACGTCCGGCCTTATCGGCCACTTCGCTATTGCGCATCCCAAACTATTCATATCAATCATTGCATCCTCGCCATGGCCCCTGTCCCAAGGACATTGAACAATAGAACGTTATATTTGCAGTCAGACCTGTGGGCATCTCCTCGCCGCTAGCTGAAAACCGAAAGCGCCGCCCTTCGAATTCCTCATTTGCAACATCACGTCGAAAAGGCATCTGTGGCCGCTTGAAATCACAAATTAATCCATCTAGTGCGGCTGTGTGTGAAAATGGCAACTGCCTTCACTCACAAATGGGACGCCCCGCCCGTCGGTGAACCTCGGTACAGTGTTGCATGAGGGTCCACCGTTACTCGAGTACTGCGTTCCACTGACCCTTCACAAGTCTGTTCGCGACTGCAAAGATAGTATGTGAAACAATGGGACCATAGCCGAATGAACATATCAACCAATGTTACACTGCCATCGGGTACAAATACATGATTGAAATAGCAAGATGCCATTCGTCGAATTGCAGCGTTGTGTGCGGGACGTGCTCGCCCAAAGGGGAGAGCAGCTTGCACAGGTGGAATGAATCACCACAGGTGGAGGCCATACAGCCTGAAAACACATAAATTGCACACCCAGTCTCCTCCCACAACCACACCCACTCCGAAATGCTACCGGCAGGACTAGCTATGTTGGCCCTGGGGGACCTGATAGCACTGCAAGTACTCCAACTTCAAGAAGAAGACGAACACCAACTACAACCGGCCGCACGGAGGAGACGCAGGAGGAGGAGGAGGGCAAGGCAGGGCCAGCAAGGGCCGCCAGCACAGCCACTACCACCACGCAGGCAGCCCGCAATCCCACGCCTCCGAGCACATCCGTTCAACCTCACTGATGAGCAGATCCACACCCTCTACCGTTTGGACCGGGACACCATAACCGCCATTGTGGACATGACACAGGCTGACCTTGTCAGCATGATAGATAGCCCAACCGCCATCCCACCCCTACTGAAGGTGGTGTCTGTACTCCACTTCCTGGCCACAGGCACCTACCAGCACACAGTCGGACAGTTGCATGGCATTTCACAGCCACTGTTCTCACGGACACTATTGCAAGTGCTCGATGCCCTCCTGCAGCACGCAGACGACTACATCTCTCTACCACGCTCGGAGCAGGAAATTACCAACACAAAAGTGGGATTCCATGCACTTGCCGGCATACCGGGTTGCATTGGTGCCATCGACTGCACCCATGTGGAATTGGTCGTCCCACATGCCATGGAGGCCCAGTACCGCAACCGAAAACAATTTCATTCTCTGAATGTACAAATGGTGTGTGACTCCAACAGGATCATTACACATTGTTGTGCCCGATTCCCTGCATCAACCCATGATTCTATGGTCTTGAGGAACTCTACAATACCACGCTACATGGAGCGACACGCAGGGAACAGATCCTGGCTACTCGGTGAGTCTCATTTCATGCATGATGATGTGGGGTATGTGATGCGGCAATGACCTGGCAGGAAGGGGGGGGGGTGCGTACGTAGCAATGGCATTCCTCTAAATTCCTTTAATGTCCACATACAGGTGATGCCGGGTATCCACTGAAGAGATGGCTCCTCACACCAGTCCGGAACCCACGGAACCAGCATGAGGAGGACTACAACCATGCCCACTCACGTACCCGTGTAGTCATAGAACAGGCATTCGGCCTACTGAAGACTCGTTTCCGCTGCCTCAGCAGGTCTGGCGGGGCACTCCTGTACCGCCATGTGAAGGTTGCAAAGATGGTCATGGCATGTGTCATGCTCCACAACATGTGCGTACGTAGAAATGTGCCCATGCCCCCTGATGCAGAACTGCAAGCACCTGAAGATGGTCATGATGAGGGTGGGGATGTGGCAGCACCTCAAGGAGTCTGCGAGGCACAGGAGGGCCGTGACATTCGTCAGCATCTCATAGATGCATGCTTCTAGCACTCACGCCTGGTGGCTGATACATGGACACGGGACTCGTGGCACTGTGTGTGTCTGGAACATGCACAATATGGACTGTACGCCTATAATGGCCTCGTACACAAAGATCAATGTCCACACATCTCATTGGATGATCGTGCATTGTTTATGGCATATGTGATATCATGTTAAACACCCTATCGACCCGCCACCCAAGTGAGCCCAACACACCCCCTCCACCCTCCTACCTCCCCCCCGAACACCAGTGTCCAAAGATGCTCATTGTCAGTGGGCAGTCGCTATTGCAAGCCCCCTCTCCGGGTATCAGGGGCACCCCTGCCTGTGGAGCGCAGGTTCCTCCCAGATCTACGTTGGGGGCTGCCCTGGACGGAACTTGCAACGGATGATGTCTCTGCCTGCTCACGTCCATGCATGTCCCTAAGGGTTTGTGAGAGCTCAGTGAGCACACGGCGCACTGCGGCAAGTTCGGCACATACGTCTTTGGACGTCGCATGCAGTTCCCCCCTCAGGCTCTCGGTGCTTCTCTCCATTTGTACTCTCAGGCTCTCGGTGCTTCTCTCCATTTGTACTCTCAGGCTCTCGGTGCTACTCTCCATTTGTGCCCTTAGTGTCTCTGTACTTCTCTCCATTTCTGCCCTAAGTGTCTCAGTTGATGTTTCTATGGCTGCCTTAGTGCCCCCACATTCATCGGCATGGTCCTTGAGGAGCGTGGCCAGTTGCTGCTGTTGCACGATTACCTGGTCGAGGGACTGTTGCCTCTGCTGGGCCATGGCCATTTGCGGTGGTGTCACAGAGTGGCTGATCACCTCATGTTGCCTTGCCACAGGGCTTGTGGGGGATGGCCAGTCGTCGTCTTGTGGGTGCCCCTGCGTGGTATCCTCATGGTGTACGGGATGGAACAGACAGGGGGATTGAGACAGGTCATGGATGGATGTAACTTCGACATCCCCGTTTTCTGTGTCGGAGCATGCTGCCATTAATGCAGTGTCACCTATGGTGCTGCTGCCACCAGAAGCAGTGCCTACTGTGGCATCCATTGGGGGGACCTGTGGTGGTGCTGTTGTGGGCATGCTGGCTGCTGGGGTGCCTGTTGGAGTTCCCTCCTGTGTGCTGCCACTTGATTTGTGCTGCTTCCGTGTCTTGATGCGTGCAGCTGAGGTGGAGGGTCTTTGGCCGTTGGTCTTGGCCCTCTTTGCAGGTGTGCTGGTAGGGGTGTCCTGGAGCTCGTCGTTTGGATCGGACCCTGTGGTGGAGTAAAGGAGGGCGAGCGTTATTAATGGGTCTGTGGGAATTGGAATGGCAATGTATCACATGCATTGGGGTGGTACCTGAGGGTGATTTGGGTCGGGGCCTTGGAGGTGGTTTCATTTGTGTGTGGAGTGAGGGTGCAGTTGTTTCGCAGCCTGCAGTTAGGGTGTGCCTGCTGCACGTGTAGAGGGTGTTGTTAGGGTTTTTAATTATTTATGTATTTGATGTGAGTTTTAAAGTGTGCTATCAGGCCTATGTATGTGGACGTTCTCCTGGACATGTGTTTCTGTTGCACTATGTGGACACATGGTACTTCACATGATTGGACCTTGTGGTTTTGGCATTGTTTTATTTGGGACACCTACCTGATTCTTCGGATGTCTGCACTCCTTTCTCCATCCCTCCGACTCCCTCTATGCTCTCCATTCCAATGGTGGAGGCACAGATTTCTTCCCAGGGGGTCAACTTGATGGGTGATTCCGATCCTCCCCCGGTAGCTGTGGCAATGTTGCGGTTGGCAGAAAGTATGCTACGGACGCGTATCCGCAGGTCGTCCCATCGCTTTCTGCATTGCTGTGGGTTGCGGGCTGCGGTCCCCACCGCACTTACCCGCTGTGCCACCAGGGCCCATATGGCCTTCTTGTTCGCAAGTGCCGTCCTGGTCATTTGCGTGGAGAAGACGGCGGCAGCATTCTCCTGGAGGGTCTCTGTGAGCACGGTGAGTTCCTCACGGGAGAAGTGGACCTGCCGCTTGCGGTCGCACGCTTTCTTCGCTACTTTTCCCATTTCTCTTGGTTTCACTAGGGTGGATGACGGGTTGGGATGTGTCTCAGGGTAGTATTTTTAATGGTTGTGTGGAATTTGTGGTTTTATAGGTGTACGGCGTGATGTTTCCCGTTCCGGGACCATGCTTTTGCTTCCGTTTCCGTATATTTCCGGTCACCGTACTTTCCGGTTGGCGCTCACTGCGGTGTCCGCTAAGATGGGTGGCGGTATTGCACCTAGGGCGCCGTACGGCGGCGGTGTGGGCCGTTTTGGGGTCATTTCCGCCATCGCGGACTTTGCACTTCCGCCATGGCGTGGTGCTCGTGCCCGATGGGTCGGAATGAGCCGCACTTTGCTCCGTCGTGCAATGGCGGAAACGCTATTTACGCTATGGCGGTCCGGTCGGTTGATTTCCGCAAGGGTCGTAATGAGGGCCATGGTGTTTTAGCTAATTCTGCCTCATTTGCTATTAGTGGCTGTCCTAGTGGTTCTTGACTTCCTGTTATAGAAGGTTGACTACTGTCGGAAGAGTCCTTATCTAGTGGGCCTGAAGTTCTTCTTCGTGTTGCTGTTCATTGTGCAACATTGCTTTGTACTGCGTGAAGTTCATATCGGTGATAGTGCTTTCATTTGCTTTGAAAACATCTTCATAGCAGTCATAGTTATCTAGTATCTCTTCCTCTTTTCTCCATGGTTTAAAAAGTTGTAGCAGAGACATGTAATATAGTTCTTTCTGTTGAGGAGTTTTTAATGACAATTTAACATGATTAATTAAGCTTCGTTTTGTAAGTTTCACTAAGCTGCCTTCACAATCTGTGACTCTATATCTGCCTTTGCTTTCATCGGGTTTTATATTGTTTTTGTATGCAAAGTTTTGAGCTATGTGGTATAGACAGATGCTTTCCAAAGTGCTACTCCTGTTCGGATAGTATGTGTCCAGTAAATTGTTTTTTAAAATGTCTTGGCTGTTGGGATAATTTCTGGCATGGCAATTGTTTCTATGTCCTCATATGATTTCAGAACTCTTTTTCTAGATTTAGCAGGACCAAGACTTAGCCATACTATGTTGTCTGATTTTGTGTACAAAGCAGTATCAGTTAAACGATCTGCTGCTTCATAGGTGCCACATTCTCTATGAGAGAGCAGTTTTATGCCTAGGCTGTACAATTTCTGAGATAGTGTTTTGTCTGATGATAAGTCATCTCAGAGGTCTTGAAGCTCTGTCTTTTCTGCTTTTGTTAAGTAGGCTGTAACATATCGTGCAACAGCAGTGGAATTGTCTGCAATGTACTGCACATCTATGTTTGCATTCCATAAGAGGGCAATGATTGCATTGTAATCATTGATATATTTACATTCTTCAGTTCTTTTTATGTAGTACGTGTTCTTAGGTGATTTAACTTTCACACTATGTCGAACTGAAGACATGAAGTTGTTCACTTCACCTGTTTCTGTAACTGGTCTTGGGAAACCAAACTGGCATTTGGTGTAGTATTTCCCTTTGTTTTTGTATTTGCAGCGACAATATTTGCCACATTTGTGTCTTTGAAATTGTAAAATCTGCCTGTGCAGGTCACTCTGTGTCCGTTGTGAAGGGATTTCACAAGTGACATATTTTTGGATGAACTGCAAAACAGTGGCATCAGTGTCGTGACCAAATATAGGTGCACCTTTCATCCATAAAAGCATGTGAATATGTGGTGCTCCTCTCTCTTCTTATTCTTTTCTCCAAAAGAAGTGCTGCACTTCTCCGAGGGGAGGAACAGTTTTATTGCATATAAAGTGTAGCATAGCAATGAAACGATGATGGAAATATCTTGACACATTAACTGGATCTAGAGAGCAAAGTTCTCCAGGTGTTAATAAATAGATGTTGGTTTTGTTGTTGTTTGATATGCGACGGAACTCATGTAAATCTTCCCATGCATATTCTGCACAACTTAGTGTAACAAACCAAGTCGGTGGTCCAAGGTTTCTGATCATACAACATACGTCTCCGTGCCGTCGGAACCAGTATTCTTTTGTACCACGCATGTTTGCAAACAAATTTGTTATAGTTGACTGTAAACCCTAATCTTTTTCTTGTACTTTTTGTATTAATTGCCTAGCTGACATATTTGGAAAGTGGGTTCCAGATTTCAAAATGTGTGCAACTACGTAACATAGGGGTGCTAGTTCACTTTCATAGAGTAGGTGGAATATGTATTCCACATTTTATCTAAACCTGGGATCTTGCGAATACATTCGTAATGCGCGGTATTCTGATGCCGTAATCTGAGTGGGTCTATCATTGTATCTTCCACCTTTGCCAGTAGGAAATAGCAATGGAAAAGCATGTGCTTCTATACTTTTCTCCCATATGCTCATTGGTGAACCTTTGGTTTGTCACATTTGGTAAGTTTCTAGTGCATCATGTATGCTTTCATTGGAATGCAATGGATGAATTGTGTACTGGTCCAAAAGAGTGGACACTGCAGCAGGATCCAGAAGTTCGAATTGTCCAGTTTCTGATGACTCTTCAATTATTTCAGTTGTTTCCCTTAAGATTTCTTCAATATTTATTTCCTTGTAGTATTCGTTATTGTCTTTTAGATATTGCAAGGCTTGTCTAACTTTATGTAAATCCACCAGTTGTTGCCAACTTTTTTTGTCTTTGGTTGGTACACCATTTACCAAGACAATTAAAGAATGCTCTATTGAACGTTGCACGCCTAGAGTGTGTACATTTTCTGTAAGATCTAATGGCAAATAAACTACTTTGCCACGAATGCCTTTCACCAATTCAGAGGGAGGTATTTTTGCTGTTTTTGGGTTAAGGCGTGTAATTGCTTGAAATGGGTGAACTGTTTGAATTATGATGCTCTCGTACAAATTGAGTTGTTGCAGGGTTGCTGGCAGTGGGAACAATTCCAAATTATTTGTTATAGCACGTGAAGGACTTTGGTTGTTGTCTAGTTTTGTAGTGTAGTAACTACAACATATTAGGGGTTCACTTATTTCATATTTGTTTTCAGCTAAAAGGTAGAGAGCTAATTCAAACCATTTGGAATCTTCATTGTCTTCTATTTTGTATGCTATGTCTAAATTTTTTGTGTTCCTTTTGTAAAACATTCTGCGGCAACACACACACACACACATGGTTTGGTATTTCAGCCGATGCACTTTTACATTTTTATATTTCTTTTTTGTATGTGTGTAATACAAGGTTGCTATGTGCAGAAATGTTGGTAGTCTGTTCTAAAACTTTTGCATTTTGTAAGTGACTTTCACTTCCAAAATATTTTCTCTGGATACGGTCAATTTATTCTTGTAGATACTTGGGTGTATCATTTAGAAGAGTGTTATTTAAATTGGCTAATTCTGAAGCTGGACTTTTAGCATAGTATATTTTATACATTAGATTTCTTACATTTGAATGATGAATTGATAGCCTTTTGATATCATGGAAGGTGCTTTGGCAGATAGGTCCAGAAATGCAGGCTAATGAATGTCCTTGTAGTCCTGTGTATTTGCGCACTGGACAGGTATCCATATTTTGCAGCACTTTCATTTTAATTTTGTCTTTACCTTTCACATACTGATTGAGGAACTGACGTAAAGATTTGAAAGATTTGTTAGGAATGGCACACATTGACGTGCACGGCCATTTGTATACTGGACGGTCGAGTTCAGTCGAATCGAGAGGTAATTCTGAGTTTTGAGCGGATACTTTTCTAAGCAGTGTTTCTTGTTCCATGATGCTATTATTGATTTTTTCATACCCTCGTCCACTGCTATGGATGGCAATTGTGTTTGTTTGATTTTGTTTGTATGCTTCCTCATTAAAATATGGTTCTGTGGTTGTTGTGTGACTCCATTCACCTCCACAAATATGTAAGAAGTTATTTTTGTTCACATTCCGTTTATTGATAAGTTTCTTTTGCAGTTTGGTACTTAGTTTTGTTAGTGGTTTCATTCTATTTAACACTAATATAAACAACTTCCTTTTGAGAATGATTGCACTGTCCACAAGAGCTTCTAGGATTATTTTTCTACGGTATGTTTTAAGGGGTGAGGATGATTTTGGTCCTCTTCTTATTAGATTCTGAAGGACTCTGTGGCGAAACATTTTTGCAAAAATATTTTTTTTACTATAGGTTCTTGTTACTATATAAGGATTAATAGGAGCACTGTTAGCAGCACTGGTAGCTGATTTTTTGTGAAGAGTTTTGTGCTTCATGCCACATTTTGTTGGAGGAGATAAAGTTTCGGTAGTTGAGGCTTCCTTTGTTTTGGTAAACGAATATATTAACAGTTTTGTTCCAAGTTCTCTACAAACTCTGCTACAGATGGATGCTTAGGTTGGAAACTTTTACTTTTATATGCTCTACTTCTGCGTTCCTTTCTACTGACTTGCTTTTTGGTAGGCATTTTTTGGGGTCTTGAAAAAAATAAGGCATGGTTTGGTCTGTTGTACAATGTATGTGTGCTGTGTGCTTGCGTGCATGAGTTTGATGGGCAAGCTCTTTGTGGTGGTGTGTGAATGTGCATTGTCCTCTTACAATGATTTGGGAAGTCTACTTTTCTGTTTGCATATTACTACAATGTGCTTCAGATGAGAGTAGAAAGTGGGCTAGTGGTGAGGAGAAGCATTAATAGTGAACGTACTGGCATAAAATTGAAAGAGCTATTTGTTTTCTAGTACTAACATTCTAAGGGATCTGTATGTTATTTGAGTTCCAAACATACAGGGATTTGTAAGTCATTCTGCCTGTTATTCCTTGTTTAGTAAATGGCGATTTGTGGGTAGAAATGTTCAGAAATCACTGTTTGCTTTGGTGCGCAAATTAAATACATAACCCACACAGTCTGTTTGAGGAATAGTTAGAATATAAAGGTCGTACTGTACTTACTTTTTTTTGCAGAATGACCAGGTTTCTTCGGATATGTCGTTTGCAGTGTAGATGCTGTTGATTTTCAGGAGAGTAGTCTTCACGGCGATTGTAAAAAGAAGTTAGTAACTGTGTGTGTTTGAAACTGTGATGTTACAGTACACGTTAATTTTGTATTTTTCGTTGGAGTATTCTTCTTTGATATTTGAACACAGTGCATGTGTGCATTTCACTTCACTATGTGCTGCCTTTCTATGTCACTTGCAGAATGTCAGTTGCACGTGCTTCAGAAATGTGTTCACTTTTTAGGTTACAAAAATGTCTTGTTTCTTTTAAGCTGTGCTATCTATAGCAGAGATCGGTCATTATAGTAAATGGGGAAACATTCTGTACTTTCATATTATAAGTACGATTTCGAAAAATCAGGAGACCCTCGAAGGGAGATGTCACCACAGCAATCGGGAGCGTTTACTTTTTCTCATACAATCGCATTGGAAGTAGCATTTATCTAGACGGTACTGTAACGCTCACCTGATATCCACTGGGATGTCACTCACCCTGTTCTGACCTCTTACGACCTCGAACCCTTCCCTGGAGGTTATTCGACTGGAGACTGGGCCTGAAACACAGGACTGGTAGAGTCTAACTCCCTATTGTCTCTGTGTGCTTGAACCCCTTCTTCCCTGGGATCCAACCCTTCCCTTTGATCCACAGCTCCCCTTGTTTTCTTGGATAGTGTGCTCTCCGTCCTGCTTTCAGCGCAGGGGCGCGTTGATTGATGCAGGCTCGTTGCTGCCTAGTTACTTCACTGGCAAGAGTTCGACAGGTAAGTATAATGAGTCTTTTGAACAGTTCTCTAACTTCGTTTCTTTCCTTCCTTAGATGATGCCGGGCGTCCGGGGATGGCGGCGTGCTGCTGAGATGAGTAGCGCTGAAGGTGAGTCAGAGCGCGATGCACAATGCACCCCTTTCGCATTTGTATTGAACTGAGTTCTTTTCCTGTGTCTTTTAGGTGCTGCGACGTTTTCAGCGTGGATGCCGGTTATGAAGAACAAATGCGGTGAGTAAGCACGTTATGCGGCTCCTCTAGATGTTTCCACGCTAACCTGGAGTGTCTTTTTCCTTTTGCAGATGGAGCAGATGGATGAGAAGTTCCGGAGACAGAGTTCCCCCAGAGCGGCTGGGATTCAGCTAAGCGTTTGAAGCTCGTACAGTATTTAAAAATAAGCGAAGATTTGCAGAATGCTTACTAATGCCTTTTTTCTGTTCTTTTCCCTTTTCCTTAGGAAGCGGCGTGCCGGGATGGGAATGACACTGCCGAAAATATCCGCAGAACAGAAGGAGCGATGAATGATGGGCAGAAGCGCCACAAGGTAACGGTGTTCTTAATCTTGCCGGAGCTGAGCGCAGAAGAAAGATGCAGGCCTACTGGAGACCGATCCGAACCCGGTGAGTGTCACGCTGCAGGTGCAGAAAACACAAAGCATGTTTCTCAGCTTGGGTGTGGCTTAAATAGTCTCTGGGTATCTCAGGTGTCTCTGGGCTGAACCACACCCAACAGACGAGACTGCATATGCAGTTCTGGGAACCGAAATATGTAGGGGCATCCATCTTGTCCCCATCAATGCACTACAAGTCCAATCCCCAATGTGATCCTATGGGAGTGAGTGAGTCTGGTGTCACAAGCTCCAAGTCTGACTCCAAGTGGGTCTTTGGTGGGATCGAGAGGCCCTTGAGGGCCATGTAGGTGATCATGGCCTGGCTCCAGCCTGACATCTTGGAGGGCTGGGGACATGAGGGGCAGGAATCATGACAGGTACACAATAAAAAATTGTGCCATTTTCTAATGGAAAATCGAGTTTCCTGCTAAATAGGGAGGGTTCTAACGTATGTATAGGTTATGCGGGAGAAAGTAAGAAGTAGTGCGGTTTGTCAATGAAAAATCGGCCATCTTGTACTTAAATGACGACCGTTTGTATGTATTGCCTATGCAGATTTAGTGGTATTAATTTGTTTCACTGAAATCATAAGGATTGCACATGTTCTTTGAGTAAAATATGCATACCTGTAGTTTATACACATGCATATGCGCATGGATGGAGCTGTACGTAGAAATCTGCGACACTTGCACAGTAGTTTTTGAAGTAGGTGCTTTGCAATGATGTGCGACTTGCATTCACAGTGATCAATAGTACATTTGAAGTGCAAAATTCTGATGACGGAGTTAGATGGTTAATGAGATTGGGGGATGGTTGTGTGACTGCTTAGCTGTGTCCAATGAGGAAAGGGAATCGTGAGTGATGTAGAAAGGGTAGAAGGACTGGCTAAGAGTTACATGCCGCACGTAGACAACGCTTTCCGCCAGTAGGGCGTGTCACATACGGGTATCTACAGCAAATCGAGCATGGAAAGGTGACTTTGGGCATCAGCCAATCAGATGTTCACATTGTTCCTTTGTGTCGAAAGACGGTGCGTACACTGAAGATGGCAGAGGCGCAGAGGGTCAAGGTTTTGGTCCTTGAAGATATTTTTGTCCAAGGTTTACAGCTGTATGCCGAAAGTAGGCATGTGGCACATCATTTTGATGTGAGAGGAGTGGAGGTTGTGTGGAGCGCTGAGGCTGATCGAAATGTTGCAGCACTTCTGCAAGTTTGCACCGAGATGCGAACGATGACCCCTCCTCATGTGGTACTTTTGCACTACGTTGCTTGCCATTTGGGCTACGTTAGTTCACGTACTTTGTTGAAAGATTTGGAACAGTTGGTTGAAGCAGTCATGAACATCTTTCCAACTGCAAAATTCATTTTTTCTGGGTTACTGCCTAGAGGAAAATGAGACAATACTTCTGTTTTCTGTCCTGATCAACTTATTGGGAGGTGTAACATTAATCGCGGCATGCATGCTTTTATGTTACGTGTTGGTATGTTTTTCTGCAGCCACGAGAACATTGTTCCCAGTAATGCGGCTTATTTTGAAGCAGATAGTGTTGCGTTATCTTCTTTGGGAAATGCCATGTTCTTTTGGAATGTGAGGCTTGCTTTGGAGAAGGTTCTGTAACGGTTGTAGGAGTAAAGTAAGAACAAAAATTATTTAAAAAAATAAATAACAGGTATCTGTAAGGCATCTGCCCAAAAATAAAACAATGGCTCTTTTCAGAGCCCACCTTCAAGGGGAAAAGGGGAATAATATTTAAATGTACACTCGTCGCGCTCTGCTCCTGTACGTGTCCGCGAACATGGTGTTAGTTTGCAGGTGGCGCCTATTACCAACAGGGATTTTGGGGTGGAGACGCATGCAAATGAGAATGTGCGAAGGTAGGGATTGGTCAGTAAAGGTCAGTGGGTGTGTTCTGTATGGAGAAATTTAGTCAGAACGTCTTTTCCCTGACAGGAGACCAGACAGCCATGGCTCTGTGTGCTCGAAAACAGATTATCTGGATTTTGGGAGACTCATGGATACATTGGTTGAAGGTGCATGCAGAAAGTTGTGGTCTATCTGCAGATCTTGGATTTCCTCATGTGGAAGTGCACTGGCATGGCGTGCGCTTAATGAGGTGGTTGGACTTGGTACCTCTCTGCACTACTTTACAGACAGAGCTTCATCCTGATATACTTATCATTCATTGCGGAGGAAATAGTCTAGGCCATGTTTCTGGCATTTCTTTGCAATTTGCAATGAAGGAAGGATTTGCGAAAGTCATGGACATGTTTCCAAATTGCCAAATAGTTTTTTCCCGTATTGCACAAAGACAAAACTGGCTGCGTTCATCTGCATTTGGCCCACAAATTGAGAAAGCGAGGCGCAATGTGAACAAGGCTGTTTGTGCCTTTCTAAGAGATGTTGACATGTCCTCACTCCACAATGAAAACATTTTGTTTCCCAGCTCTTTCATATTTCGCAGAATGGAGTCCATCTCACATATGCTGGCAATCAAATTTTTCTTTGCAATGTACAACATGCATTGCCACTATTTTTGGAATCATAGTCACCTATTTGGCAATCCGCTTTTTCCAACCTACAGTTTTTGAAGCATACCCAACACCACCGAAAGGCTCTTTTCAGAGCCACCACTTACTCCCAGCGAAAAGTACATTGGTTTTGTTTTGCTTGCACCCTCCATTTTTGTGCGTCCCATGACTGTCCGCAGACTTTTCAAAAAAAGCGAGGGGGCCTACGACGATCACTTCATAGCTCTAGTGTTAAACTGAGAAAGGCGGCTCTGAAAAGAGCCTTTTTTGTAATTTTTATAATTTTTCAGTTTACTGCTTTTATGGAAACGACACACTAGGAGAAGAGGGCAAGGAAAGGTAAGGAAGGGACACCAACCACGGGGATAAGAAGGGCCAGGTGGAGAGAGAAAGATATAGGGTGGGCTTCACTTAGGTAGGGGGCAGTTCTTCTCGTGCTCAGTGACCGTAGCCTCAAAAGCACTTCGAAGACTCACACCCCTGCAGAGTACTGCGTCACAGTACACACACAGTATTGTGACCCTCGAAAGGTAAGGGTCAACAGCATTGCGAATGGCTTGTGAGGCAGCTGGAGGAATGCGCTCCCCCACAGGAGTGTCTCTAGTGGTGAGAGGATCGGACACGGAGGATGCTGTGGAGGAACTCAATCTACTGCGTTCTTCACATGGCACCACCTTGCGAATGTCTGCACCGTGGAACGACGTTAGGTGTCGCTTCATGGTTGTCGTACCAAAGCTGTACACACCAGGTCACCCGCGACTTAGCACCAACTGGCACTGGTTGCACTTGACCAGGTTCGCATGTGCTTTCGGTACGTTCCCACAAACGTCCCACACCCACGACTCCCAGCAAGTGTTTGTAGTTCCTCCACCTCATTCTCTTCTTCCTCTTCTTCCTCAATCTCTACATCCTCACCCATATATCCCTGTGCAGGTCCTTGGGGAGGTGGTGGCGGTGGAGGGTTTGTGGGTGGTGCTGAGGCTAATGCAGCAACAGCAGCCATGGATGCCATAAGGATTATTTGCCAAATGGTCGCTACAGTAGTAAGGCAGCACAACTCTATCTCTCTAAATGCTATAGACAGAAGCACAATGAAGATGAGCTCGGGGGTGTGGCCATTTATAGGGGTCGAAGGATGCGGCTCGTGACCATATTGCATGCTGAAAAGCGCTGCAAAAATTGTAAACGACACATTCACAGGTGGAGCTATTGTATGGGAAATGTCAAATGGTGATTTTATACTTAAAAAATAATTTCCCATGTATGTGTAAGTTATTTTGCAATGTTGCGGAAGCAGACAAAGTGCGCAAATTAGTCCACACGCTCAGCGTGGGTGCGGTCACATGATGACGTCCTGAACACATCCGCGAGGGAAAAGCATGCCCGCACGACAGCAAATGCAGACTAACAAACGTGCGCATGCGCGCCAGTGTTCTGCGGACAGTGTTCGGGTCCTGCAACTAATTAAAAGTGCGACACAAGTGAGTTGGACAGTTAGAGACAGGCGGCATGTTCGCAGTACTTATGGGTGCACTGCACATGTGCATACCTGATCTGATGACTGTAAGGACAGGTCCAGTGTCCTTAGGACACCTCCATTTTGTTTGATAACGAACATGCCGGCCACCGCGCCTGTTCTACGGACGGTTCCATCTTGCTGCGGACGATACGGACAGATATAGTGTTCTTAGGACACATCCAATTTGGCTCATTTATATACATCACTCTCACCTAGTATGTTCTAGGAACATGTTTTATCTCGTTTGTGAGCCGTACGGAGAGGTATAATGTCCTTAGCACGCCCCATTCTGTTCCTTTACACACACCTTGCACAGATGGTGCATTCTAAGATCAGTTCCATCTTGGTTGACATTGGTTGGGGTAGGTGTATTGCCGCTAGACCATCCACATTGTATTGCTTACGGCTAGCTGGAACAGGCGTGCTGTTCGCAAACATTTTAAGCCTTTAAAAAAAAAAAAAAATTCTCAACCCCGTATTCAACAACAAACATACAACAACTTTCTAAAAAACTACACGCACTTTAATCAACAGAAACACAGGGGGATGCAGACACTCACAAATATAGGGGAATTAGGGTTCAACACGGGCTGATTGTGAAGAGATGATTTGTGTGGGGAAGAAGGGATGGATGTTTCATCAAAACGTCTACTTTCTTCTTGAAGGTTTGGGGACGGTTCACTAGGGAATGGAGAAGGCGGGCAGATACAGGTGGACCAGTGATAACGTATTTTTCCTCTAACAAATTCTTCCACAAATTTCCTTAAACTATTAAAATTGTCATTCATTGTCTATCCTTTTCAACCTGTCTTCCTCTGTGTCCTTTGTTGGCTTTTCTTCTTTTCTTTCCTGGTCTGCTTCAAATAAATATATATATGTTAAATGCCCATAAAATACTGAACATTATTTTGCTTATGCAGAGCACTGTGTACCATTACTGTTGCTATCTTCGGACATTTTCCCCATGCGGAAAATTCTCCTCCAGCCACTCCAAAGTACTGCACATTTCTGTATCAAAAGAACAGAAAGAAATTATTTTTTCTGCCCCTCATACCAAAAAATGTACACACTTTTTTGTTTTTGCTATAATTTGTCTTCGTTGAAGTGCATGCGTCTAAAGTCGGTCCTGCCTACATAGTTTCTGTGAGGTACTTACTTTGCAGTCATACTTTCTTTTTTTATGGTATAATCCATTTCATTCTACATGGTCAATAAATGCATGGTTTTTGTTTCAGACCTTTAGGTATCCCTATTTATTTACTAGTAATTATACTGTCTTTATGTGTCCTTTTTCAAAGTTGAAAATTGTTTGTGTAACACAATAGTACAATTTCGGATGGCCCCTGACTGTTTTGGTAGTGATGACCTTGTCTGCATCCGTCCGCAGACAGGCGCTCAGTCCGTGCCTTCACAATATCGATAGCAAGGAGATTGTGTGTGGTCTACGTTATATGTTTATAAAGTAATCAAATTATACTACATATCTCCCAAGATCACATGATGATAGTGTATATTCAGCAGAAAAACTTCATTAACGCGATGTTATGATTAGGTTCCCCTTCAGAAAATCTATGAAATTCAGTTACAATAAAAATGTTGTTAAAGGGACGTTATGGTTAAGTTGCCCTACTAAAAACCCGTACAATTGACTAAAAAAAACGTTGTTATGGGGGCGTTATGGTTAAGTTGCCCTACCAAAAACCTGTGCACTTCACTAAAAAACCTATTCAAACGTGCCATTATGGTTCAAAGTAAAACCGAAAAACCCCTGAAATTCGCCAGTTATGGTAGGCTAAGCAAACATAACTGGCCGCACCATTGTGCACTACTAACACTAACACCCAGAACATCAAAGAACACATCACAAATGTCATTGATATATATTTTCCAATAGGAAAAAGCAATAAGGATTGCCCATTATGTCTAATAAGACATTCACGTGTGTAGTTCCCCCACCTCTCTTTGGTCCTTTATGACCCCAACCAATGAGGTGGCAGGGCTTACGCTCCACTCCAGGCAGCCATCTTCAGATTTTTCCCTGTAGTCTACCAGACAGGGGGAATCCTCTCACCTCTCCGAGCTTTCATCGTTTTTTGCTATTTAGCTTTACAAGCTACAACTTTAAATTTCACTTTTCACTTTTTTGATTCATCTAGTCAAGGACTACCATCTGTGACTTTCTGGACTCAGAAAGGACAATTTTTCCACTCTTTTTCGTTGTGTAATGGTTAAGAAGACAGGACCTGCCAAAAATCCCTCCTTGTTTAAGGGTTGCAGCAGGTGCAAAAATAAGTTGGTGTACATAAGGGATCCACATGAGCATTGCATTTACTGTTTATATCCTCATGATATTCACAAATGTGAGATTTGCAAATCCTTCACCAACAAGACTCTACAGGACAGGCACAGAAGGCTGCTGTTACATCTGGAGATCAAGTGCCAAACTTCTGATGAAGAATCGGCTAAAACAGCCCCTGTAACATCTCACAAGGTAACTGAGAGACAAACCTCTAAAAGAAGGGCCTCTTCAGTGGAAAGGGGAATCTCCCCACCCCACAAGATTAGGAAAAAGGTCCAGAAATGCTCCCTTACGCCTTCCTCAAGCTCTGTGGATCAAAAAAGCCATCAACATGAAGGAAAAAGTACATAAAAAGGTAAGGAGCCGGCATCTAAACCTTCATTTGGGGAACGGCCGACTTCGAGGCCGTCGTTGATGAGCGGCAGTGCTACCAAGAGTTCGTCGACGCCCGAACCGTCCACGAACGAAAAACCGTCCACGACCACATTAAATACGTCCTCGTCGATGAGCACATCCTCTTAATCCAAATCGTTGATGATGAAAGAATCGTCATTTAAGGTGAAGGAAAAACATCACTCGTCCACGAAACTCTCGTCGACGAAGCCAACAACGCATCACTCGTCCACGAAAACCTTTGGTGATGAAGCCATCAACACCTGCATCTACGGAAAAGGTTAGACCAGAAAAGCCATCTACAAGCGTCCCGTCGACGGTAAACCCACCGTCCATGGAGGAAAGCACAAATAAGACTAAGGACCTGTCTGACACAGTGCCCTCCACTACAGGAGGACAGGAAGAGCCTGTAACAACCCAATTATCACCAATTAAGGAGATGGTGGAATTACCAGATATTATTCTACAAGAGGAATACTCTGACATTGAAGATATGGGTGAACAACTCACTGATACTCTGAAAGAAAATAGTCCACCATGGCATGCTACCAATGAGGACGTCACTGACCCTTTTGATCCTACACTGATGCACTCCATGCAGCGAATCATAGAGGAGTTCTACAGACGCCAAAGAGTCAACTCTTGGGGCCCTCCGCTTCCAGGGATATAGATGCATCCACATGTTCAGTGGGCACAAGGTCCCCACAAAGAAACAGGTCACCTCAACACATTACACCAAGGGGCTCTGCCAATAACAGTAGACCCCGTAAACGTACACTATCCCCCGAGCTGCTGCACGGGCACAGCGACAGGCCACTATTACGCAGTGAAAGAACACAAAACAGTGCATATCAAGAAAATAAACCAACAATCCACCGCAAGATACAACTCTCAAAGAGGCAGATGTGGTTTGGGCCACTCGAAAAACCAGTCTAAACAAAACTGACAATCCATGTGCACCCCCACCACACCTCATCCCAGTGGGAGGACGAATAAGCCAACATTTCCACCGTTGGCAAGAAGTTACATCAGACAAGTGGGTGCTGCAAGTCATACGCGAGGGACACACAGTCGACTTCTTACACCGACCTCCCTCTCTTCCACCACTACCACGCAAAATCGATTTGATGAAACATCTAAAAATGGAAATTTGCAAGCTGTTGCACAAAGCAGCCATAGAACCAGTACCAGTAATCCAAAGAGGAAGAGGTTTCTCCTCTCATTTTTTCCTAATCAAGAAAAAGAACAGTCAGTGGTAGCCAATATTAGTCTTAAGGGCGCTAAACAGGTTCGTCAAGCGCATCAAATTCAAAATGACGTCCCTTCAAAATGTGCTACCATAGCTAAACAAAAACGACTTTGTAGCAACCCTGGATTTGGAAGACACATACTTCCATATCCCCATCCACCCAGCACACAGGAGATACCTCAGGTTCGCAGTGGGAAATGTGCATTTTCAATTCTGCATCCTCCCTTTCGCCCTAAAGTCGGCACCACGAGTCTTCATCGAATGCTTAGCACCAGTGGCAGTGAACCTCAGAGGCACAGGAACTGAGGTTTTTCCATACCTGGAAGACTGGCTAATAATAGAACGCTCATACAACCTCAACACGATAGTGGTCGCAAAGACGAGTTTACTTAAAACCCTAGGTTTTTTCATCAACAAAACCAAATCCTGCCCAGTACCAGCCAAAACAATACTCTTCCTTTGAGCAGAACTAAATACCTGCATCCCCAGAGTGCAACCCTCTGCAGACAGAATATTCACGATGCCAAAACTAATCTCATGGTTTCTCGACAATGCCACAGCACGGTACGTCTCTTCAAGTCGCTCCTGGTCATGATGCCCCCATGTATATACCTCATACCCAACTGCAGACTAATGATGAGACTAATACAGGAGACCTTGGATCACCAATGGGCTCAAGCCTACAGGCCGTGGGAAGATGTCGTTCAACTTCCACCAGTGTTTCACAAAGCACTTTACTGGTGGGAAACTCCACAAAATCGAACACAAGGGATGCCATTTCAGGCACCCATGTCTACACTTCTCCTCAGGATAGACGCATCCCTATCCGGCTGGGGTGCACACCTTTTAGAACTCCAAACAAAGAGCACATGGTCAACCTAAGAGTCTCGACTCCACATCAACATCCTGGTGCTCAAAGCAATCCGCTGGGCACTAAACTCCTTCATCCCCATACTAGCAGGACAGGTAGTCACAATACAGATGGACAATACAACCTCCATGCACTACACCAACAAACAGGGAGGTATAAGATCAGAAAACCTATCCTTAGAAGCACAGAAACTCTTTGCACGGGCGTTTCCACACAAGGTACAGTTGAAATCAGAACAGGAATAGACAATGTCCTAGCAGACATATTAAGCAGGGATTACACAGCATCCCATGAGTGGTAATTAGACAAAGAAGAAACACATTGGATGTTCCACAGTTGGGGACACCCGGAGATCAATCTCTTCGCCACCTGCTGCAACACAAAATGCCCCCTCTTCGCCTCTAGATACCCGGAAGCCCCACCACTGGGGGACGCATTCTCAATAACTAGGACGGGGTGGTTCCTGTACGCATTCACACCAACCCTGTTGATAGCACCAGTGCTGCGCAGGATGAAAGAGCAAACTTTTCAGATGATCCTCATTGCTCCGGAGTGGGCTCGCCAGGTTTGGTACCCGGCCCTCTATCTCCTCTCCCAGAAGACACCCATTTGCCTCAGAACACATCAACGATTGTTGAAACAGCAGAACTACAAGGTTCGCCACCACGATCCAGCAAGCCTGTCACTCAAAGCATGGTTCCTGAACAACGAAAGTTAGCGAACCTTACATTACCTTTGGAAAGTTGGGACATTATTAGAGCGTCTAGGGCACAATCCACCAGGACCACATACATCAAAAAGTGGAAACGATTCACTACTTGGTGTGAGGCTTCACACATAGATCCGCTTACAACATCTGTGGAGCAAGTGTTATCATATTTGTTACATCTGGCACAAAATGGACTCTCCTTGTCCTCCATTAAAGTACACCTGTCAGCCATATCAGCATATACAACAAACCGTAGTCAAGCTTCTTTAGTTACCAACCCAGTGGTCAAAGTCTTCCTCAAGGGGTTATGTACGTTCCTGCCAATGCCGGAACTGATACCCGCTTGGAGCTTAAACACTGTTTTGTCTGCACTCACGGAGGCACCCTATGAACCCATCCATAGATGTGACCTAAGGTTCCTATCCTGGAAGGTTTCTTTTTTAGTAGCCATCACATCAGCTAGAAGAATCAGCGAACTCCAGGCTCTCTCAATGGAACTCATCCTCATTTCTTACCTAATGTAGTCGCTGAAATGACACTCTCAGAGCGTATTGTACTTCCTACATTCTTCAGTACACACTTCAATGGTAGAACGCGCGCTACACTCATTAGATATTGTGCGAGTCCTGAAGTTGGATCCAAAGCGTTCCATACCTCTCCCAAGAGTTTTTGTGGCATTCACAGGTCGCACTAAAGGACAGTGCATTTCCAAACAAGGCCTTTTTTAAAAATTTTAATTTGATTTAGTTGATACACAACTTTTCAAATATATACAAAAATACACAATTATACAAAAGCAGCAAAAAGAAGAAAAGGGAATAAAATACCAAGGGTACAAGAGATAAACATATTATACACAAACAATGAATAAAAACAAAATACTTTACATTTCTTATACCTTGCAGAGGATTTGAATACAATATCAAAATAAAAAAAATAAAAAAAAAATAATAAGGGATAAAATGACCAAACAAAACACCTCTCATGAACCAATGGGAACCCATACTAAATTAATTTGAGGCGGCTACAACAGGCAAAACCATTCTTAAGTATTGGACAATAGCGATTTGTACTTTTTCTCTTGAGGTAGAAAACATAATTTGTCATTTGTAGTCACTTGAAGTGCATGTGTGAAAGGTGATAATGTTCTGAAAGTATCTTTCTCTCACCAATATTAAAGACGGACAATCTACTAGCAGATGTTGCAGAGTTTCTTTTTGCTGTACATCAATGCAATATCTGCAGTAGTTTTGTTCCTGTGGGATCAGTTTCTGTCTAGATAATACATCTCTCGTACCTCATAGATTAAATCTAAACCGTTCGAATTCGGATCCTATAGTTGGAGATGGACATTTCAGCAGGTACTGAGCAATGATACAGTAAGGCTTGAGACCAAACATTGAAATCTTTATAGAGCGAGCACTTCGCTAAAGTCCCCGCCCAATCGGCGCGATAGATTTTACTTTAGCATGGTCAGGGTTCTGGAGTAACAGCTCTATTGTTACATTTGCCTCATTCATATGGCTAAATACACACTTCAGCCATTTCCTTGGGTATGTATTACATGATTTTAGCAAGGCCGAGGCTAAGACCTCTAGAATTGTCCCACTATTTATACCCAGCAGGCACTTCCGTAGCAGGGCACACTGTCTCCACCTTGCCTGTGCATACAAAGACACCAACCCCAACTCATAACGCACCATAGCGATCGGGGTCGCTTTAGGTAAGCCTAAGATAAACAAGGTCTGTTGCGCTGGGTGACAAATTGCATCAGCCATTGCCATCAGTCCAAGAGTGACCCACTTGGACCTCCGACAGCCCACTCCACCAGAGGTAGAACAAAGTATGTCTCTTTCCACGCAGGAGTGGCGATACAAGACAGATGTAGAGTGGCTACCTGGAGCATGCTACAAACATTTGCCAAGCATTACTACTTAACAGAAGACACCAACAGGGAATTAGCGATCAGACAGGTGGTCCTCCGCCACCTGTTTCTTTAAGGTAGGAGTAGCCTATTTATCCCGCCTTCCCTAGGTATATGTATCTTAAATTAAGTTGCTATACTCTATAAATGCTGAAGTTTAACCTTCAATGTGTAGCCATTTTTGGCATGCTTAACTGCTTGGTATTCTATTCAAGCATGTGAATCTATGAAAGATCCAATGCTGGAGAAGTCTTAGTTACTTACCTGTAACTGTATTTCTCCAGCATTGGTATCTTTCATAGATTCACATGCGCCCACCCACCTCCCCTGAGAGGCTGCTCCAAGGCCCGCAGTCATCATGTATGTAGTACCTATACGGCTCAAAATCTGAAGATGGCTGCCTGGGGTGGATCTTAAGCCATGCCACCTCATTGGTTGGGGTCATAAAGGATCAGAGTGAGGTGGAGGAACTACACAAGTAAAATGTCTTATTAGACAAAATGGGCAGTCCTAATTGCTTTTTCCTATGGGAAAAATGTATGTATATAATTATTTTTATATCGCCGAGGATTCCCAGTCTGATGACAGGGAATATTCAAGCATGTGAATCTATGAAAGATAACAATGCTGGGGAAATACAGTTACAGGTAAGTAACAAAGACTTCTCACATGTCTGGACCTTTGACTTGCCAGCTTGCGTTCTCTGGCGGCGCCTCCGCTGCATTTTGTTTCTCTCATGTGTGTGTGTCTTCACTTGCCCGCACTGTCCAGGCTCCTCGCACACCTAGACCTTTGATTTTACAGTCTTCCTTGTGGTCCTTCCTCACCGGACCCAACAGGGATATCACAGCTCGCTCGCTCATGTCCCGACCAGCTGTCTCTTCTTTGTACTCTGCCAAACAGCTTTAGGGAGGACTCGACTCACGGGTAAGTTCTTCCATCCTATTTATTCTGAATGAGTGCTGACAACTAGAATGTCCATTTACGTTCTCATTATGGTTCTTTATTGTTCCGCGCCTCCTCCTTGTCTCAGTACTTGTCGAGGGAGTCATCCTTAGGTTTCCAGTACTCTTCCTCGCCCCTGTGGATCATATGTCACTGGCCCTTCATAAGTATGTGGGGGTACTAGATAAAGTGCTAGGGTCTATGGGGTATAGTGGTGGGTAGGGTGTTGGGTGAGGGTTGTCATACTGCGTCCTCCCAAGATGTCCTCCCTGCTCCCCAGACAGGGAGTCTCTTCCCATGAGATCCTCCCGCTGAGTACCACCCCCAGCATTAGTGCCGTACATGTAAGGCTGAAGCATGTAAGCTTTGTACTGTTGAGATGGCATACATTCAGCAATGTCTGTGGGAAATGTTGTTTCTGTAATTATCATGAGAAAATGGCCACAATGTGACAGACTACGTCACTGCAGACACTATTAAAGAGCCATGCACGGTTTCCTGTCACCCGCATTACTCCAAAAGTACTGTTTTGTGTCACCCGCTTGACTTCAAAAGTGAGTGCTGCTAATGTCAGCTAGAATGCTGCTAGTGTGTTTAGTTTAGGAACAATGAACTGCTGAAGTTTTCATGAAATGCTGAACTTGAGGAACAATCAATGTAGAACTACGGCAGGGCGCGAAGAGACATATGGCAGGAGTAAGCATTGCAGGCCGCTTAAAAAATAAATAAATAATAAATCTGAAAAGGGTACATTTTAAACGTGTTCCATTGTCTACACCAGGGAACCTAGCCACATGCCAAATTTTAGGTTTGTAGCATATTGGGAAGTATGCTGAACATTCCGAACAGACAAACACATTTTATTTATTTATTTGCATTTGTAAAGCGCCTAAGCCCAGAAGCATTAAGGCGCTGTTGCGAACCAGTTACATGGTACATATACTTAGAACATTGAACATTTAACATTTGGGAGGAAAGAGAAAGAGGAGGCCTGAAGCTGACAAAAGGATGGCATTGTCATTTCTGAAGTCAGTAGTCTGTCATGGCAAAGTTTAGGCAAAGAGCCATGTTTAAAGTTTTCCTAAATGCCCAATGAGAATGTTCAGCTCTTAGCGAGGGCGGAAGGGCATTCCATTGATATGCCACTATGATGGGGAAATTGGCCCTTCCTCCTCTAGCACGCTTGTATTTCAGTGGAATGTCCCAGTAGGCGTGGGGGGCTCTGACCAGTCTAGTAGGGTTGGCTTTAACATTTTATTGGGCTAGGTATCCAGGTGCTGTGTTTAGAAGGCATTTGTGAGTGATGGTGAGGATTGTAGACCTCTTAATTTAAAATAAAAATGTATATTGTGGATTCCAAGATGGCTGCCGTCCCCTGAGGGTGCACGCACCAGAGCTCTGTCCGAGCGACACATCAAAAGGTGTTAAAATAGCAGCATGAGCGGTGGAAATCTCCACCTTTCCTCCTCCCCCAGCATCTGATGAGGAGGCATCCAGCCCTGCATCGACCCAGAGCGGTATAACGCTCCAGGTGGCGGCCCGGAGCTGCGGAGCGAAGAGAGGGAGAGAGCGGGACCGATGCAACCAGGAAGTATCCAGCGAGTCGCAAGCCGCGACTCTCCTTCATGGTGCTGGCCGATCGAAGTTAGCCCTTAACACTCCGGTCTACACAGCGACCCCATGACGAGGAGAGATCTTCTAATATTTGCAGCGTGACGGTGCCCACGTGAACTAAGGGACCCTGAAAGTTTGCAGACTGGGCTGACAGACGCACCCGGTACCCCACATCTGGGCCAACAGCAGAAGGTAATCGACAAGCATCCCCAGGCGGTAAGCAGGAGAGTGGCCGGGGGAGCGGTGAGGAGGAGCGGGCTCCGGCAATACGCCCAAGAAGCACTGGGGAGTCTCGAAACAGCCTACATCGGCTAAAGTTAACCGCCACACAACGATACACCGGCACCTTATGCCGGTTTGATACACAGGGCTGGCATCTTCAGGCAAACGAAGCCCGGCGCTGAAACTCCTCCCCATAATCCCCCAAATCTTCATAAACATTGCTACTGGCTGCAGACTACCATTGTAGAACACATATTGGTGCCCCATGCCTGTTTATTACACGGTGAGCAGCACCCGTGATCCTTAAACCCCATAAAGCATTGTGGTCTCCCCGCAGCAAGCACGGAGGAACAAATCCGATCAGTGCAGGGCACTGGGCAGCCAAAGCATTACCTGAGGAGGCACACACAAAGGAGACCCAGCGTGACTACTCCTCCCCAGCCCGGATTAGCCACATATAACGGCTGTGTCGGCGGGCTAACCCTAACGTGGGGGAAGCACGTTGATTACTGCCCACAACGAGTTGGAACACCTGTGCACCGCGGCCTGACACCTCACAGCAGTGGGATTTCACTAGTGGGCACATTGAAGATAAACCCACTTCCATTGCGGGTCTGATCGCCAACAGGCTCCCTAGAGGCAAGCCCTGCACAGCGACACCACCAAGGCGGTGCGAGCCCAGCGAGTGTGAGCAATCAGACTATTGGAAATCAGAAAACAACCTTAGGGAATGGACATATAAGCCCCTGGAGGGTGAGCTGGAAGACACACATACTAGCATAACCCACAAGCTGAGGGGAAACAAAGAGATGGACCCAGAGTAACTCAACCGCGGTATGTTAATCGGCGGCACCGCACCCTCACACCGCCTGGACCATATTAAATCAAGTGACAGAGCTCACCAACCCAACAAAGCCCCTACTTCGCTGGCCTGCTCCACCAGGTGCCCCTCCATCCCCAGTGAAAGGCACAGATGCCAGGAGCCAAGTTCAAAGGCCCCCTGTTAAAAGCCAAAACTAAGAGGAAGAGCCTATTCAAGGCCTGCACACGATGTGGCCTGAAAAACATCTTTGTGAAGGACCTTTACAATGACTGCCTTTACTGCTTTCTTACCTGCACCATGTCATCAAGGATTGTAACATCTGCCAATCCTTTTCTAATAAAACCCTGAGGGATCATCACCACAGGCTGGTCGTGTGGTCTCTGACTCAGCCTCAGTATGGAGTCATGCCTCACTCAGGCAGTGTAGACCTACCCAGCAAACCACCTGTAGTAAGATTGCATGACAATTCAGCCGCAAGGAGCAGTAAAAGGCACATAAAGAGCCTTCTAAAAACAGGCCAAGGGCACCACCAAAATCTTCTGACAAATCATTGAGACCGTCAATGTCCAAAACCAGTGAAACTTCATCTACGTCCTCCAAGGACAAAGGTATGGCTGAGTAGCCATACCATTGTCCTTGGAGGATTCACTTTACTTTTACGTCCCCACGACCATGTAGAGATGCAGGCACTTCCATCACTTTATGGTGTCTCCCCATATGCTACAATCGGAGCGCAACTGTCAAATCCAGAATCACCCATTAATTGTCTCTTTCTTTTCTTCTCTTCCTTCCCCGCCAGATACTCAAACTCTAATCTGAGGATTACTTTGTGCTTGCAGCTCACCAGGGACCTTTCCCTGCTTTACTCCACCTCACTGAGAGTCATTGACAGTCTTTCTACCTTCTTCCCCCTCCCACCTGAGTGGGTGTCGTTTGCTGGAATTTTTCACTCACCCTTTACATACTGGGTAAGTGTTGCCAAAAGTTTTTCTGGCTCTTGTTCATTGATATGAATCTAGTCCCGGCTAATGTCTGTACT
This sequence comes from Ambystoma mexicanum, assembly GCF_040938575.1. NCBI lineage: Eukaryota > Metazoa > Chordata > Amphibia > Caudata > Ambystomatidae > Ambystoma > Ambystoma mexicanum. Next base: position 689,095,787 of record NC_090939.1, read on the forward strand.
ATACTGTGTACCCCACAGGGTCTACGAAGGCACCGTGATGGAGGCGAGCAGATTTAGAAGCTTTCTCGCAGAAACGTGCCTACCCAGGGACCTCTTTGAATCTATTGAGACAACCCTGGACAAGAACACTTTGATAATATTAGCACATTGGCAGACACTAAAACCTAGGAAAATGGAATTCATGAATTTAATGTCTGCCCTTTTGGCAGATTCCTAACCTAGATGAAATCACCTACTGAGTATTGAAATCTCCAACTGCTAAAGCCTTTGCAATTAACAGATACCAACACTGAACGTGACACGCAAGACGATCAGAATTCCATCCACACTACCAGCACAGATGAATGAGTGCATCATCCTGGCAGATGGCGAACCAGAGGAGATCCTGCCAGGGACTCACCTCCCGATAAAATCAGGTCTTTCCACACCCTACTGGGCACAGCAGCAAAGATGTTTGGTCTCTAACCGGAACAACAGAGGGAAGACAGTCTCCCATACCAACAGTGGGAGCAACACCTAAAGTCTGTATTGTCTGTACCATTCCTAGACGATATGTGGGAGGAAGGCCTCGTAACCATGACCCATCCTTCCAAGAAAGACAGGTTCGACAAGAAGATGCCTTCGGGAAGAAGGTCAGCACCACAGCTGCCACAACAATCAAGGCAGCATACTCCATGGCCATACTCACCAGATATGACTGCGAGTTGTGGTTCAAGTTGGGACCTCTTCTTGAATTCCTCTTTGGAACAAATTACAGGAAGTGCTATCAATATTCCACAAGGGTGAGGCCACTTCAGACCATGCCATCTCAATGTCCGTAGACATCGCCGTTACTGGATTTCACCAGCTTGGAAATGGGCCTGTGTTGTGAAGGCGGAGCTGGCTGGAAGCAACAAACCTCCGTCCAGAGGTGCAATCCAACCAAGGTGGTGGACATGCCATTTGATGGCGTAAATCTATGGATGAGAGTCTGCAGTCTACAAAATACAGACACTACCCACTCTCTGGGCATGCTACAACAGAAGCACCAGTCCTTCCAGTCGTCATCAAACAAGACCTCATCGTACACGTTCACAGTCTAGTATAGTGGAAAAACCCAGTCTTACAGAAATTCTCGATGCTGAGGCGGCTCCTCACAATACAGGTGCCAGTCCTCAAAGCAACACTGACCCATCCCAGGTCCCTCCCTCCAACTTCACACCCCAATGTGTGGCAGGCTGTCAGAATTTGTCCAGGACTGGAGAACCATCACCTCTGATGAGTGGGTGCTATCCCTCGTCCAGTGGGGACATATGCTGGACTTTGTGAAACCACCCCCAAGCATTCCTCCGCTTTGCAAGGCAGAGAAGCTTCATCATCTGCTGCAGCGGGAGGTATAGGCAATTCTGTCCAAGGGAGCAGTGGAGAAGGTTCCAGTCGCACAGCAAGGATCATGTGTCTACTCCAGATACTTCCTGGTGTAGGTGAGGATTGGTCCAAAAGACCCCCCTTGCCTACATCCCCACCCCAGGTGAGGGCCATGGCTCATCGGGCGTCCCCTCCTTACCACCAGGGCCCAGGTGGTGGATGGCTCACCTGCTGAAGACATTGCCCACACGTATTGAATTTAGCTAGGCCTCATAAACCATTTTGTCTAATAAAGATGGTGTGAGCTCAGCGCACTGTAGCGCGGCCCCCACCCTCGGAGAGCTTCAGTTATCCTTGTTACCGCAGCACCCTGGCAGATCCGCTGTGAGCCCGTTCCCACGAACAAGACGGACATGAGCTAGCGTAAGATACTAACATTGTAACATTTCACCTTCCGCAGTGTATCATTGCCCCAGCATGACCCGGTCAGCAAGGCCTGGGTGATGGAGAGAACTGTAAAATGGTCATCGGATGACAGCAGAAAATTCCCGAATATCAATGCCAGGACTACTTGCAAAGTGTGTATTTCTCCACAAAGCTTCTTCTATTTAGGAAACCTGTAAAATATATAAACATGGTAGAATGCATGCTCACATGATAATAGCAATAAAGAACCCCCACCACTGCAGTTGGGTGCTAACAATTAAAAAGCCTTCCAGGGGACTGTTCATTATGTGCATTTATGAGAAGCTTACACCCCGTGGACCAGCACAATAACCGAACTAATGCTGCTAGAGTACAAGGGAAGGCGAATGTACTCATACAGAGGGCTCATGTAAAGGACGCGCGAATACACGTGTCATGCGTATGTGTCTAAGCCCCTTATGTGCTACTACCGCCACATACGGTGGCGAGTCATTTTCTCTGTGCTCCACCAACCTCGCTACTACCTCACTTACTGCAAAATGTATATGCATATAACTAAACGCTGTAATTGTTAAAACATAGTGTACGAATAAGGTGCTCAGACTGGCTATATTTGAGACACATTTAGCAAAGTTGAAATGTACGTTTTCGAGTGATTCAAATAAGTATTATAAAGTGTTCAAATGTTTGTGATGTTTTCACCTAAAGTCGGCAACATACGAGGAAGATACCTTTTGTGAATATGTGCAAGGCCATTCCCCCTCCCACCCTGCGAAGACTGCCAAACAAGAGAGCAGAGGCCCACGCCGTGCTGCTCCACCTCCCCCAACCAGACTGGAGCCGCTTCAAAGATTTGTAGTCCCCTCTGCAGCACCCAAGGCCACGGCCCGCCTCCTGCATTATTTACAGCACAGCAGTAAACCTCTGCCTGAATACACAAATCCAAAGGCGCCCCCTCGTAAACCCCACAACCCACCGGATCATCTTAGACTTATGGCCCTGTGCAATCAGGACACCCAATACTGTGGCAACACACAGCGGCACATTCATAACAACTTCTAACAAGACAGAAAGACATGTACCGCCCGTCCCATGCCCTGAAACTTAGCACTTCGACCTATGGCACCGGTCAACAGGACACTGGTAACCATGCCCTGACGAAGTACCATCAGACCCCTCACAAGGTGCATTCCTCCTGTGTTGCATTAACCTGTAGAATAACCTATTGAAAGATTTACTAAAGAAGATAATATTGCAATGACTGAATGACTGCGGTGTGCATGGCATAGGGCAAATAAGTCAGGAAAAGACATTCGTCTCTGACACTGGCCACAATGGCACAACAACACCGCCTGGATGAACTCAGCTGACCTGCCAGGCCCAGCCCAACCCACGAGGCTGACCAATGACGTCCTCCAGCCAAGGCCAACCACATCGCAGCAGCACCTGTAGCTAGTCATCGCCACCCAATCCCATTGAACTTGTGCCCCCTATAGTATGTAGGTTCTTATGACGTTTTTTGTAAATATATACGCCTGTCTTTGCTATTGTCAGACAGAGCGCTCTCGGAGTTTGCAGAGTTCTTTGCATGCCCTATTCTGATTGATAAACTCCCATTTAAGCTCACCCGCACTCTGACTTGGCTTTATTCCCAACTTGGGAGAGTCCGTCATTGTCTCTCATTGCGGGGAGGATCGTGCTGGTTGGGGACGCTTGTCTTCAGTGGTGACCCCGAAAGCGTGATTATGATTATTATTTTTTCCCGACCTATCATTACCGTCCCCTTTTGGCACGAGAATCTCCGGTCGAAAAGGGATACGCACGGTGCGCCGGCTCCGGGAGGCTGCCCGCCAACGGCGACCGGTACACTAAGAAGTGCGCACTCAATAGAGAGAGGGTACGGGATCCCGGTTGAAAAATCCCCTTTGAGTACCGCTCGCCGGAAGCCGGGGCTGACTGTTGAGCGGACGGCAGCACTGCCTGGACGGACCCAGTTTCGGAGACTATCGGTTCAAGACGGGCACGTGAGTATTGAGTGCGAGCGATCGTAAAGGGAGTGGAGGAAGAAATCTAGGACAGAGAACAAAGAGGGGTAGAAAAGGGGGTACGCAGATCTACTAAGGATCATCCTAAACTTTCTTTGCTTTTTCTTTGCATATGGCCATTAGGATTAAGAGGTGAATAAGAGATAAAAGTGACGGGAACCTAGCTCCGAAAGGGGGTGGAAGGCGGCGCCGCATACTGCTATCTTGACTAGTACAGGGAATATATGAAGAAGTGGATAATAAGATAAAAGTGTCTGGCAAAGGGGGACACGGAGAATATATTAGTGACTGCTATTCTTTCTATTCTTTTCTTTAGGGTTGGGGGGGAAAAATAAAAGTGAGATCAGTACAAAACGTTAGAGAGAAAGTAAGAGACAGAGAGTTCTACTAGAAGAGGGAAGAGCAGACCAATAAATATATATATATATATATATGCACATACATATATCTGAATAAGACGGACAGGGACAGCCGGCTAGGGAGGAAAGGGAGGGCAGATTGAATTGTGAATAGAGTGTTACAGAGAGGTGTGTGCACCTCGTATGCGTCAGAAGATAATTTGGTGCTGTGGGTGTGTAAAAATGGATATAAATGTATAGTAATTGAATGGTCGTGGTAAGTGTGGCCGGATAAAGCTTCTTGACGACAAAAATGACAAGGTGAAGTGAGTGTGTACCTTTTTGATTTCCGGGTTAATATTGTCGAAATCACTGATGGTTTGCTCTTGTATGTGCCCCCCCAAGAGAATAGAATAGAGACTGTGTACAGCCAGTTTTGTATTGTGCAGGCAGGGGGAAGAGCACAAAGGAGTCCATTATTGAATGTGAAGTAGAAGACGAAAACTCATATTGGTCACACGTTTACATTGTAATTGTGGACACACAGAGACACACAAGTACTAGGAAGGCACAAAGATGGGGGCCGAAACACCCTTATCACATATTTGTAAGAACCTACCAGGGTACGCAGAGCGAATTAAGAAATATCATGACCAATGGATAACAGAGCTGAAGGGAGAGGGGTTACCCCAGATATGGCCTGAGGGGGGGTCATTTGATAAAAGTGTTCTGGATATGGTGGCCAGATGCATTTGTTTGAAATACAAGGGGAAGCAGTTGCACAATAGGAGGGAAATATTAGATCTATGGAGGTTATTTGAAGAGATACCACCGCCTAAAGCACCAGCATTAAATCCTGACCTACCATCCACCACTGACAATCCACTGATGATACAGAGAGATGCTAAAGAATCGCCAAATGTAGAGCCACCAATAGAGGTAATAAGCTTGTACCCGATATTAAACAAGCCTGTGCCCGCAGAAGGGTACAGTGACCCCACTTATGTGCCTCCCCCGACAACTACTACACCCCACCGGCCAACGGCACCCCCGCCATATGAAAGTACAAGGGAGCGAGCCCAGGCAAGTACACAAAGGGTGGACATAGAAAAGCTAACAGATGATTTACAATCAAGACTCTCAATAGCGAAAGATGAGCTCTCAAGGATAAAAGACATATGTGAACGAACAGCACTTAATGCAGCAAGATCAGGGCGCACGTCTAGAGCGCCAAGTAAGAATAGAACACTTGAAGACGGGTGGAAAAAAGGTGAGATACTGTTCAGGATTGATGAAGAACCGACACGAATAATCGAAGTAGGGACACGAGAGGAAGGTATTGATAATGAAGAAAGGCCTATAGGGGACAGAGAGGAACTACTATGTGATATAAGGGACGAGTTAGAAGAAAGCGACAGGTTGAGCATGGCAATGGGAGGGGGAAGTGAAGGGGTGGATGGTACATGTTCAATGAGAACACTGGATGATGAATGGACGGGGCGATTAAGGAACAGGGTGGGGAAAATGGCATCATTGGGAACATCAGGAGTGAAGACGGGAACAGATACCACGATGAAAGGAAAGTTACAGCTCCCGCTGATACATAGGGGAGGAGGGAGACCGAATTACATCCCATGGGCTCAGATGGACAAGGCCAATTTATTGAAGTTAATGTCCCCGTTATCGGGAGGGGCAAGTAAGTGGATATATACGCCTTTGAGAAACACACTGCCGGGGTACCCCTAGCAATAGGAGATGTGAAGAGCTTGCTTGTATCAGCAGTGGGGGATCAGGCTGATAGAGTATGGGTCAAGGCCGGTTTCCCGGGAGTAACATTAGACTGCGACCGCCATGACGGGGCCTCCTTTAACACAGTGCGTGCAAGGGTGTGGGATGCCTTGCGAGAAACATTTCCAGATACGCCAGACTTACAGTCAGTAATGCAGTGTACAATGAATGACGGGGAGGATGCTATGGATTATATTTTTCGGGTCCAAGAGATGTGGAGAGCAGAAACGGGCACGCCCTGGTATCAATCGACATCTTTATTTTACTTCATTATAAAAAGAGGGCTCCCAAAAGAGGTGCAAAAGGCGCTCGACAAGATAGCAGGTAATGAAGCCAAAGGATGGCCTGAGATTCAAAGCATAATAGTGCACCACTGTAAGAGGATAAAAGAAAGGGAGAAGGAGGTGGCGCAGAAAAGATTGGCAGACGAAGCGAAACTAGTGCAGACAAAGTTGGTGAAGGTCGCAGCAGCAGTAGCTGCGCTCCCACACAGCAGGGAGGGAGATGAGGAGGAGGAGGGGCTGGTAGCAATACAAGGAAGGATGGCAACTAATTGGGCTGGAGCAGGACAGCGGCAGTGGAACGAACAGGAGCAAGGCGGAGGTCCGCAGTGGCAAGAGTGGACCCCTCGAGGGGGACGAGGTGGGTACAGGGGCCGAAGAGGAGGTGGACCAGGGTACGGGGGAATGGGAGGAAATGGATGGCAGGGACCTAGAGGTGCGCAAGGGAGTTGTTGGAACTGCGGAAGATGGGGGCATTACTCTAGGGAGTGCAGAGGCAGACCCAACAACAGGTTCCAAGAGGTAGAACATTATGGCCATCCCCACCCAGGGAGCCCATATGGTCTTCCAATGGGACAACAACAACAGAGAAACCCAGGTCAAGGAATTAATGAGCAACAACAGGGACATCAGTATAGAACACAGAACCACCCACAAAACAATGATAATATGCAGTACACAGGAACACAAGCTCAATTACCCCTCTTTTTGTCCGCCTCGCAGCAGGGCAGGGACAGAGGGATTTTTGGATAGATATATTTCTTGTCTATCTGAGAGTCGCATAAAAATATTTCATTATTCAGAGGGTAGTCACAGTAAAAAACATATTTTAATAGTATAATTTATACACTTTTGTAGGTGGTTGGTGCTTTCCACCAGGCACCTCCAGACTTAGAAAACAATACATACAACTAAAAAGTCCAAACTAACACATACATATTCTACTTGTGGTGTCTAGGTTAGTAGAGTGACAATTCTAATGATGCACTTTGTCAATTTTAATTTGTTGACTTTCGAAAAATGGGGAAACTAAGACATTCAATGTACAGCATGCAATTTTAAACGCTGCAAAAAAACACAGTTGTTTCAGTGTTAGGATGTCTACATATGTTTCGGCACATAATATGCATCAACACCATCCCTGGTGTTCTGCTATTTTAGTTGTGGCCCTCTTCAGGACAGAATGTTGTTTTTCGGAATGACAAAAGTTCAGAAAAACCCCAGGTGTTCACGTTGTTTTTCAGTGCTTTGTATGCTTTTGTGGTCGGACTTAAGATTATTATTTTTGTTCTAGGCAAGCGTCGAATTCGCTGTCATGCCCTAGATGTCATCATACAGTTGGTTGCCTATATCTTATTTGGGCTTAGTGGTTGGTCCTTACGTCGAAGTAATTCAGACTTTCGAGCCTGAGAGTTTCGTCAGAGGATATAATTTAATTTGGCGCTAGTTGTTTTTGCAGAGATGCATGTCCCCTGCATGTGGGTTCCCAGGGGTACCTTCTTTTCCTGTTTAACAGAACCTTCTATTTGAATCGATGAAAAGATCTTTATGTATCGTAGTGCAGCTCCTCTCAGTTTCGACGCAGAGGTACCAGGTAGGAAAAGAAGGTACCCCTGGGAGACAAGTGGAAGGATGAAGAAGTAATGTGTAAAGCTGAAGCACTGAGAGGTGTGGCACCAGAGAAATTGCAATGGATAGAAGAAACATGCACACCAGTATGGAAGGAACACATTTCTAAACTAACTTGGGTAACCGCCATTGAAAAACCCTTCAAACTACAGAACGAAATAGAATATGAACTATGTTTTAAAGGAGAGGGGAAAACCCCCATGGGGACAAACAAGAACTGTAGCAAGACCCTCACCATCCCAGATCTAAGAAAAGGGACAGCGGCCCTGATGGACAAGTACTGGGTATGCGGTAACCAGGCATACCTGCACCTTCCCCCGTCATGGAGTGGCAGCTGCTCAATGGCCACTCTGCACTCAGCCCTAATGGTAATACCAGAAAGCCACATCGATGGGAGCAAAAGGACACAGGAACGCATACAACAGAGTGCAGCCCAGCCGACTGCGGAGTCACAAATCTATGCCCTGTCTTCCGGGAGCAAGGGAGAGGTGCTGACCCGTAACAGACGAGCATCAAACTACATATCAAACGCATCATCAGAACTGTTGGCTCAGATCCCAGACAGATATCGATTATTCAGCTCCGCAGAAACATTCTTTGCCTCACTCATCTCAAGTGTCCAAGCAAGAGCAAACGCAAAATGGCTCCAGATAACACGCTGGGAATTGATTCAGCTGGCAAATGACACTGAAGAAGGGTTCAACGTAATAAAAGTGGAACTAAGGTCTTTCCGGCTGATGGCCATGCAAAACAGGTATGTCTTGGACCTGTTGACGGCGATGGATGGAGGTGTTTGCCGAAAAATTGGAAGTGCCTGCTGCACTTTCGTACCCTCCGAAGACGCAGAAAACGGCTCCCTGTCCCATGTGATCGAAGCAGTACACAACCTAGGAGAAAAAATGAAAATGGAAGGTGGAGCAGAAGACAGTACATGGTTCGATAACATCTTCTCCTGGGTCCCCTCATGGCTTGGAACGACTGTGAAATTTTTGATGCCATGTTCCTCCTTTTAATTTTTTGCCTGTGCCAGGTGGGTCTTCGATTTTGTGCTAACGCAGTACCAAATGGTGCAATGATGATGGTGACAATGGGCAACACCCGTGGTACAATGCAAACCATGCAGGAAGTGCATGTACAAACAGGAACAGATGACACACCAAGATATCAGCTAGTGCCTATCTATCACGACAAGGATATCATAGATAAAGCGTGGCACACCACCATTAGAGAGCCCCGTGTACTAGAATGGTACCAGGAGGTGTGGGTAGACTTGGCGGGAGATGGCGGATGTATATACCTGACTTGTACCCCAGATGAGTATGCCAGAAGAGGGGAGAGTTTACGGGGGGTGTGCAGAGCATGGATGCCCATAAAAGGCACACCTGCATGGGATGAGGCAGTGATGGATGAAGCAGAATGTAGGAGACTGGAGGACTTAAAGTATTCGTTACTTAAGTAACGAAAGGGGGGAAATGTAGGGGAGGATTGGTCCAAAAGACCCCCCTTGCCTACATCCCCACCCCAGGTGAGGGCCATGGCTCATCGGGCGTCCCCTCCTTACCACCAGGGCCCAGGTGGTGGATGGCTCACCTGCTGAAGACATTGCCCACACGTATTGAATTTAGCTAGGCCTCAGAAACCATTTTGTCTAATAAAGATGGTGTGAGCTCAGCGCACTGTAGCGCGGCCCCCACCCTCGGAGAGCTTCAGTTATCCTTGTTACCGCAGCACCCTGGCAGATCCGCTGTGAGCCCGTTCCCACGAACAAGACGGACATGAGCTAGCGTAAGATACTAACATTGTAACATTTCACCTTCCGCAGTGTATCATTGCCCCAGCATGACCCGGTCAGCAAGGCCTGGGTGATGGAGAGAACTGTAAAATGGTCATCAAATGACAGCAGAAAATTCCCGAATATCAATGCCAGGACTACTTGCAAAGTGTGTATTTCTCCACAAAGCTTCTTCTATTTAGGAAACCTGTAAAATATATAAACATGGTAGAATGCATGCTCACATGATAATAGCAAAAAAGAACCCCCACCACTGCAGTTGGGTGCTAACAATTAAAAAGCCTTCCAGGGGACTGTTCATTATGTGAATTTATGAGAAGCTTACACCCCGTGGACCCGCACAATAACCGAACTAATGCTGCTAGAGTACAAGGGAAGGCGAATGTACTCATACAGAGGGCTCATGTGAAGGACGCGCGCGAATACACATGTCATGCGTATGTGTCTAAGCCCCTTATGTGCTACTACCGCCACATACGGTGGCGAGTCATTTTCTCTGTGCTCCACCAACCTCGCTACTAACTCACTTACTGCAAAATGTATATGCATATAACTAAACGCTGTAATTGTTAAAACATAGTGTACAAATAAGGTGCTCAGACTGGCTATATTTGAGACACATTTAGCAAAGTTGAAATGTACGTTTTCGAGTGATTCAAATAAGTATTATAAAGTGTTCAAATGTTTGTGATGTTTTCACCTAAAGTCGGCAACATACGAGGAAGATAACTTTTGTGAATATGTGCAAGGCCATTCCCCCTCCCACCCTGCGAAGACTGCCAAACAAGAGAGCAGAGGCCCGCGCCGTGCTGCTCCACCTCCCCCAACCAGACTGGAGCCGCTTCAAAGATTTGTAGTCCCCTCTGCAGCACCCAAGGCCACGGCCCGCCACCTGCATTATTTACAGCACAGCAGTAAACCTCCGCCTGAATACACAAATCCAAAGGTGCCCCCTCGTAAACCCCACAACCCACCGGATCATCTTAGACTTATGGCCCTGTGCAATCAGAACACCCAATACTGTGGCAACACACAGCGGCACATTCATAACAACTTCTAACAAGACAGAAAGACATGTACCGCCCGTCCCATGCCCTGAAACTTAGCACCTCGACCTATGGCACCGGTCAACAGGACACTGGTAACCATGCCCTGACGAAGTACCATCAGACCCCTCACAAGGTGCATTCCTCCTGTGTTGCATTAACCTGTAGAATAACCTATTGAAAGATTTACTAAAGAAGATAATATTGCAATGATTGAATGACTGCGGTGTGCATGGCATAGGGCAAATAAGTCAGGAAAAGACATTCGTCTCTGACACTGGCCACAATTGCACAACAACACCGCCCGGATGAACTCAGCTGACCTGCCAGGCCCAGCCCAACCCACGAGGCTGACCAATGACGTCCTCCAGCCAAGGCCAACCACATCGCAGCAGCACCTATAGCTAGTCATCGCCACCCAATCCCATTGAACTTGTGCCCCCTATAGTATGTAGGTTCTTATGACGTTTTTTGTAAATATATACGCCTGTCTTTGCTATTGTCAGACAGAGCGCTCTCGGAGTTTGCAGAGTTCTTTGCATGCCCTATTCTGATTGATAAACTCCCATTTAAGCTCACCCGCGCTCTGTCTTGGCTTTATTCCCGACTTGGGAGAGTCCGTCATTGTCTCTCATTGCGGGGAGGATCGTGCTGGTTGGGGACGCTTGCCTTCACTGGTAAGAAAAATGTCAGGGGGTTGGAGGCCCATTTTAGAACAAAAGGTACTAAACAAGTTCCTGAAAGCACAGACTTTTTGCATGGTTACGCTACAGCAGGTTCCATCGCAACTGCAGCAACGAGACTTGCTGGCGTCCCTCGGCCTCGCGGATGTGTACTTTCACCTCCCCATTCTCCACTCACACCTCTGTTGCCTGTGGTTTGCAGTGGCCGGAGTCCATTACCAATTCAAAGCTCTTCCTTTCGGCCTACGATCAGCCCTACAAGTGTTTACTAAATGCCTCACTCCAGTGGTGGCACATCTACTCCGAGCGGCTGTCAAGTCTGCCGATATCTAGACGACTGGCTGGTAAGAGCGCCAATGTACACTGTGGCTGTACACAGCACGTCTCTGACCATCCGCTGTTTGCAGTTCCTCGGCTTCTCAATCAACTTGCCTCGTTCCTGCACAACAGGCATTATACCTAGGTGCAAAACTCGACACACTATCCTGCCCAGCAAGTCCGTCAGAGGATGGGTGACAACCCTCCATCTCAAAGTGAACCAACTAGCCACTTCAGTGCCTGTGTCAGACCGCAGTTGCAAGTCCCTAGTGGGCATGATGTCCTCATGCATCCCCCTGCTCAACCACTGCAGACTGCGCATGCGCCCTCTACAGGAGTTCTTAAACGGTCAATGGGTGTAAGTCTCCAGGTCCTGGGTGGAATGCATCCTACTCACACAGAAATTCAGGAACACAGTCTTCACTGGTGGTCCCTCAAAGCCCACCTGGTCCAGGATGTACCCTTCAGGCTGCCCAATCACCAGATCACTGTCACCACGGATGCCTCTCTGGTGGGCAGGGGAGCCCACTCTGAGACCATCATGCCAGGGGTTTCTGGCAAGAGGAAGAAAAACTTCTTTACATTAATCTCCTGGAACTGCAGGCTGTTTTCTGGGCACTCAAGTTCTTCCGCCCGCGACACCGGAAAGGGTGTGTCGATATTCACCGGCAACACAACCACGATGTTCTATCGGCACAAACAAGGAGGTACAAGGTCTCCAAACATGTCAATGGAGACGCAGACCCTCTGGCACTGGGCACTTCAACACCAGATGTTCCTGCTTCCTTTTAACCTTAAAAGGGTCCAAAACACTTAGGTGGACTCACTCAGCAAAGAACAATCAACTTCACTGGCTGTTTCAATGCCAGGGCACCCTGGAGATGGATCTGTTTGCAACCTACAGCAACAAAAGATGCCAGTTCTTCGCCAGCAGGATTCCCCACCCCGAGAGCCTGGGAGGGACACCTTCGCATTACCATGGGAAGGGAAGTTTCTGTATGCGTTCCCATCAATCCCTCTAGTGGCACGAGTGATAAGTGTCTTCAGGCTGTATCGGTGCAAACTAATTTTAGTGGTCCCTGCATGGCCAAGACACTTTTGAAACTTAAACCTCCTCGCTCTCCCATCAGTGACTCCAGTCAAAAGGCACCCTCACCACAATTTGCTATCCACGAGCAAGGGGGAAGTGCTTCATCACGACCCGGCTTCCCTCCTCTGACAGCCTGGCTCCTGTGCTACTAGAATTTGGTTCCATCCCACTTCCTCCAGACTGCAGGGAGGTCCTTGCCCAGGCACGTGCTCCCTCCACACTAGCCTGTTATAGGAGCAAATGGAAGAGGTTCCAGATTTGGTGCACACCATCAAAGTTAAAACCCCTAACCATTCAGCCACAGGGCATGCTTTCATACTTAGTCTTTGGCACAAGCCGGTTTAGCGCATTTCTCAATCAAAGCGCACTTGGCCGCCATCGCTAGGTACAATCATACTCTTTGTGCTCCTTCCCTTTGGCCGCACAACTAGTGAAGGAATTCCTTAAAGCCTATTTTGTTCATTCACGCCTGTCAGGCGACCAGCCCAGGCCTGGGAACTCAATGTAGTCCTATCCAGATTCATGAAACCGCCCTTTGAGCCGATGCACAAAGCCTCTCTCAAGTATCTTTCTTGGAAAACCGCTTTTTGGGTGGCCATAACATCTGCCCACTGAGTCGCTGAGATACAAGCCCTTTCCGCCGATGCACCCTACTTATCCTTTCACAATTCCAAGATCATCATGCACACTAACTCTACATTTGTGCCTAAGGTGCCATCTGCTTTCCACCTCAACAAGCCTGTGGTGCTTCATGTTTTTTTTGATTCTCCAACCGATCGGTCAGTACACTCTCTATTATTTTTAAAGTATTTATTCAGCGCCGACCTAGCCTTGAGAAGCTAAGGAACGCTTTTCAGAGGTATACAACAATACAGATGCATAAAGGAGAGCTTTTCAGAGGTAAAGACAGAACAGATATACAGCGGGGAGTAGGATGCAGAGGAGGGGTATAGCTGTACAGGGGGGCAGGGAGGAGAGGGGCAGATGGCGGTTATCAATTAAGGTGGCGCAGGGTGTACCATGATGCCTAGGTGTTGAGGAGGAGAGACTCCTTGAAGAGGTGGGTCTTCAGTTCTTTTCTGAATTGTAGGCGCGTGGGGGCAAGTCTGATGCTGATAGGAAGGGGGTTCCATAGTCTTGGGGCATAGGTAGAGAAGGCTTGTTTTCTGGTCCTTTCCTTCCTGCAGCTACGGAGTTCAAGTCTGCACATGTCCTGGCTTCTGGTGTTGCGCTGTCCGCCAGAGATGCTTGAGAGCTCTCAAGTATTACGTTGCATGCACAAAGTCTTTCCGTCAAACCTCTCAGCTCTTCGCAACGTTTGTTCCCCCTTTAGCAAGGAAAGCGCTCTCCAAGCCTTCCATTTCCTAGTGGAAATCGGTGTGTATCTCTTTCTGCCACCAGCAAGCTGGCAGGCCTCTCCGTGGCTGACCCAGAACACACTCTAACAGAGTGGTTGCCTCTACAACTGCTTTTCTTTCTGGAACCCCCCTGCTACACATTTGCAGCTCAGCCATTTGGAGGTCGGTGCACACGTTTACCATAGTCTACTGTGTCAACAGGAATTCTGCAGCAGAGTCCAGTGTTGGCCAATCTCTTCCTGTGAGGTTACTATGTCTCCAGTGGTAAGTGTATCTTACAACGAGCTTGCCTCCACCCATTATGGTTATATGCTACTGCTTTGTCATCTATTCACAGCATGTGAATCTATGAAAGATCCAATGCTGGAGAAGGAAACAGTTCATTACCTGTAACTCCTGTTCTCCAGCATTGGTATCTTTCATAGATTCACATGCAACCCTCCCGCCTTCTCCGCATCCTCTCTTCTTGGCTCATACAGCCACTCGCGTGCGCTGGGCCAAAATCTGAAGATTGCCACCAGGCGTAGAGCTAAGGGAGTCTTTCCAATTTGGTGGTGGGCAGTATGACCCAAAAGTGACTATACTAGAGCACAAAAGGGACTGAAAGTCAGTTTAAATTGCTCTATGTTACCAGGGATTTCACAGCATGTGAATCTTTGAAAGATATGAATGCTGGAGAACAAGAGTTACAGGTAAGTAACTTATTCTTTCAGTCTCCTGCTGGGGAGCACATCTCAGCGACATTTGGATTCAGAGGCTGATAAAGAATTACACATCAGTGTGGTGGAACTCAATACAATTCCTCTAACTCTCAAGTCCTTCCTTTACATAGCCAATGGTACAGTTGCCAGAATACAAACCAACGCCACCACTTCAATATTCTACTTCAGAACGCAGGGAGGCACTGCAATCGTAATAGTGGTCCCAGCGCATTTGGAATTGCGGGATGTCCAATGAAGTGAATATCCAGTTGAATGCTCTTGTGGGTTGCCTAAGTAGAGATAATGATGATGCACAAGTGGGATATCAACAGCAATGAGCTGTCTCGGGTGTTATGGAAATGGTGTCATGCAGAATTCAGCCTCTTTGCTCGGTGGATACTTCTTTGCCACTGCTGAGAATGGCAATTGCAATTTCACCAGCTGATTTCACCATCTCGAAATTCAATGTTTGAGATTTCACTGCACATGTCCACCAATCCTACTGATTTCCAGAGTGGTCCCCAAATTCCTGTACATGGATTGCACCAGAACATATAACCTTGGCATGGGCACATCAACCCTGCCTCAAGCTATTTCCCTTATCTGTTTTCGAAGGAGACAGACCGGGTTCTCCATCAAGCGCCAAAGTCACTCACACTGTCTTTACAGTACCTGAGATGGCGTGATTCGGACACTTAGATATTTTTTAGGTCCAAGTTGAAGACTTGGCTCCATCGACAAAACAAGTTTATCCGCACAGATGGAAAAGATTGTTTGTCTTGTGACATCCTTCTGATTTTGATCTGTTGCAGTTTCAGGCTCAGCAACTTTTCCCCTACCATCCTGTCCTGCAGGGAACTCTGCCAGGCTTCCTTGTGGGTTCATGTATCCGCCATGTCTTGCTACAACAAATGGAAATGTTATCCTTTGTGCATGACTCATCTGCTGATTTAGGTGTTTCGCAAAGGGCTACTTTGGCTTTACCCAGAAGTCTTTTGACCAGCAGCTTTGTGGGAGCTCAATACAGCATTTTCAAGACTTATGGATGGGCCAAAATTGACATTTCTACTGGGGAAGACTGCTTTTATTTGTAGTCATTACTTTTGCCCTAAGAGATAGTGATCTACAGACATTCCCAGCTAAGGCACTATTCATCATCTTTAATCGCGACTAAGTGGTGCTGAAAAAGTATCCTCTATACCTTCTTAAATTATTCTCATTATTTAACTGCAGACTGTCTCCTTACCAACCTTCTTTGGGGATCCATCCTCCACAGATGCAAGATTATTGCACACAGTGGGTGCCAATAGGGTGCTCTAATTCGGACTGACTGTTACTTTTAGGCGGTCCAAGCAGTTTGCGGAGTATTATAATGCCAACTAAAGACCTGTCCTTTCAAAACAAGGCATGGCCTAATGTGTTGTTGTTTTCGTCAAATACTGTTATAGACTGCCAACCCCAACCACATTCAAGAAGCACAATTTCCTGGACTTGGATGCCAGATCTGAGGCTGCTGGGGTCCAATTATATGCTGCCAAAGCTGTTCCACTAGAGGCTAGTCATTGTTCGGTTATTGCTGCCTCACCCACCTGCTCTACTGCTGTTTAATCGGTTCTATGTCATCATTTTTGCTTTTTGTAGGTCGCCTAACAAAAAGACTGATTTTTTTCAGCCAATTTTAGGCGGCCTACAAAAGGCGAAAACCACAGACCCTCACACGGTCATCTCCCCCCCTCCCTCTCTGGTGCGATTTACATCAATTTATTTTCTCTAACTGCTTGATACAGAAAATCTGAGGAAGGCCCCTGTGGAGGCGCGTACACTAGCAACCTCAAAGGCAGGAATCCTATGAGGTGCAAAGCACGCACAAATGTTACTTCGTCAATATTGCTATTTCGTTTGTAACCAAGTATTCTTAACATGTGAATCTATGAATGTTGGAAAACTAATGGGTACGTCGTTTATTTGACCTTGTGTGGCTTACTGGGGTGGATATTATCAATTTACATTCATGATCAAGGGGATCACATTGCTAACACATCACAATGCTAACAAACAAAGACATCTTCACCTGGAATATTATGTTGACATAAAATCCTTTTCTTTTTTTAGAACGCTCTACTAAGAAAGTGTTCTCCACATCAAGAAAAAAAGCTAATGCAGAAATTAAAGGCAAGTTTTCTTTTCCTTAAACCTAAGTAAGGTAGGACCCCTGTATGATTATTCATTTAAGCATATTGATTTGTTCAAAAGTTATTTATTTTAATTGTCGTTTAGGCTGTCAATGTATAGGGCAAGGGCACAGATTTAATTTTGTATTAATGATGTCAAGAAAAAAGTAATCAGTTATGTAAGTTGTTTCAGAGCTTGAAAATATAGACTGGCAGGTTTGTGGACAGACATTGGATCTTTAATATTTACAAGAGTACCTAACTCAGGATAAAATATTTGTTTTCAATGGTTATGAAACACAATGGTAGTGTGTTCCATAGAAGAACTGAGATTATATGCAGACTCCCAAGTTTTTCTGCCCACCATTGAATGAACTTTTGATGACTGCAGTTCTAGTTGGTCAGCATTGCTGTAATCACTTGCATAGGTACAAGGGATCTTTTTTGAGGTGGTGCTATGCAGAACGTAAAGATTCTTAAATTCCTCTTTTCAGCTGCAGCAGAATATATTTACCAGCTCTAGATTTTTGGATGGGTTTAGCTAAAATAGTATAAACAAGTGTTAGTCATTTGATAGCCTTCGTGCGGAGAATGTCAGCAGATATCACATTGCATTAGTCTAGACTATACAGAAAAGCCATTTTAATGCCAGTAATTGTGACTTAAGGAAAGTCCCCAGGAACTGGGAACTGGGAACTCCTTGCAAGGTGTTTATTTATTTAGGCCAAAACTGTAACTACCCAAGTTTATGAAATCTATTCCTATGTTATTGTGTTATTGATCCCCCTCAGCTTCGTGAGGGGGATAATAAGAATAACAAAAGAGTTCTGGTGTGGTGGTAAAATGAGGTTATGATCCACCACATCTGGTTGCAAATCATGAATATTACTATATTCTGAAAGTAGGTGTTAAGTGCAATAAAACAATGCTGTGATACCCTATCCCAGTGGAACCTATATTTGTAATAGAGGGTGCGAGGGATCCATGCATAAGGGTGTTGTAAAGACTTGACAGGAAGTTGGCAGGACAAATGAGCCAAATTGGTGATAGTTTCCAAATGGAAGATGATTACTTGACCCGACTATCCAATGCAACAGGTTACTCATGCTCACCACAAAGGCTTACTCACGTTAGTGCCAACGTGGCAGCCAGTATTAGATTACAAGGCTGATAAAAATGCAGACCTACTGTGCCCTCCAAGGCTATTAGTGCTAAACCTATTTTACTGGTGCATTGTAATACCCATGGAGAATTCGGGATGTAGGCCTGAGACACATCTGTAGTAATGTGAAGATGATTTTAAGGAAATAAAATTCCAGGATGGAGTGATGATCAAGGTGGGAAGAGACAGGGTTGGGGTTTGTGTATTACATATTCGTTTATGACAAAAATCCCGTTTTGTACGACAAGCCGAGCCGATATTTCGCTCAGTTGACATCTTAATTTACAGAGCTGCAATCTGTGCCAGGTGGAGCGGACCACTCATGCATACACTCCTCTCTCTCTTCCTGTTCTCTGTGCTGGCTCTGTCTCAGCCTTTGCTACCATGGGGCGTACCTGTTCTTCATGGAGACAAATGCAGGTAGTGTGAGTTGTGGGGCTCTCATCTTGCTCACACCATGAGGGTGCATGAACATCACAAGTCCTGAACATATATGGATTAGCCTCAAACCGGGAGTTGTCCACATATTTTGGGTGACATTGGACCAGGCAGGTGCTTAAATGCTGGCTACACTGGCATTGTTTCACAGCATGTTAAGGGGCAGGTGCAGCTAGAGGGCCACCAAGGAAAAAGTGGCTTAAGAGTGAGCTTGTGATGAAATGACTTATGCCCTGGAGAAGTACAAAGGTGAGTAGTGGCTAAGGTGCCTACTTAGACCTCAAACTGCTACAAAACAATAGTGATCACAATCTAAAGGTAACACACGCACAGTTAAAAGATATGACTCCTTTGCCTTTTGTGAAAACGTGGGCCAAGCGAATGCTATACTCTCAAAAAGGTGTGATTCTGTAGCAAACCAAAAGTCAAAGTATAGCAGTCCAAAATAAAGGGAATGTTCAATCAATGTTATAGTCAAATATATATACTTTATTTAAATCACCATCTGCAAGAAAACTAAATGGAATTTTTTTTTAAAACCCACCTCTATGGAAAAAACAGAGAACATGCAAGAAAAGATAGAATGCAGCATTCTGGGCAAGAAGACAGAACTGAAAGGCAATTCAATGACCACAATGTACTCTTAAAAGGATAGGTATTTGATTAAAAGGGTGCACATGTGAGACAACCAATTTTCAAGGCCCAAAATGGACCATGGGGACAGCTATGGACCATTTATAACTTCTTGTTGGTTTGACCACGGTGAACCCAGGTTCTTGATGCTGTTTGTGTGGTTATATGCAGTTCGAGTGCAGCGGTTGCCTTGGTTTATATGCAGTTCGAGTGCAGAGGTTGCCTTGGTCTAGACATGGAGCATTAGTAATAATGGATCGAGTGAAATATAAATTGGAGGTTGAACGTCAATTGAATGACCAAGACACATACCTGGAGGTCACTTTTGACCCTACAAATCGTGTGAGAACATTGATCAATGAATTTTTGGACGAAGCAGTGGATCAAGAATGGATAACGGACAAAACAAAATTATTTTTAATCAAGGATTATCCAATAATGCCGGTTTTGTACATTTTACCAAAAGTGCATAAAAATCTTCAGAATCCTCCGGGAAGACCCATCATAGCAGCAACGGACAGTCTTTTAGAACCATTGGCACAATATATTGATCAAGCCATTCAGCCACTTGTTCAAAATACTACAACGTACCTTAAGGATTCTACAGACTTTTTGCTTAAGATCAGGGACCTTGAATTTGAAGAAACTACGGACATCCTCTTTACAATGGATGTCTGCAGTTTGCACACAAACATCACACATGATACAGGATTGGAGGCAATGGAATGGCTATTATTATCATCACAAGTATGTAAGGCTAATAACATGTGCATATTGAATCTATTGAAACTGGTCCTGAATAATAATTTTTTCCGTTTTGAAGACAGATACTTTGTTCAGATTGCAGGAACATCTATGGGGGCCGCAATGGCACCTGGGTATGCGAACACGTATATGGCCTACTTGGAGCAAACAATGGTGCTGAATAATCCACAATATCAGCCTCACTTAAGAAGTTTTATGAGATTTATATTTTGATATTTTTGGAATCTGGAGAGGTTCTCATCAAAGTCTCCTTCAATTTTTTGAGTATATGAATCAGTTAGCACCAAGAATTAAGTTTACAACTCAGATTGATAAAAATCGCATCCAGTTTTTGGACATGGAGATTTATGTCAAGAACAATCATCTGCACACGACTATCTACAACAAACCCACGGACAGAAACAGCACGTTGATGGCATCTAGTGTCCACCCACCTACAACAATTCAAAGTATACCCTATAGTCAATTTTTAAGGTATCGCAAATAAACTGAAAGAGAAATTCTCTAAACGTGGTTACACAATAACCACTTTAGAAAGTGCCTTAACAAAAGCTTCAGCAGTACCGATAGCTAATACATTAGAACGGTCACCGAAAGAAGAGTAGGAAGCTATGGTGTACGTGACAACATACTCTCAACAGAGTTATAAGATCAAGAAAATCATGAGAAGAAACTGGCAAATGTTGAAAATGGATCCCTTGTTAGCACAGTTGTTCGAGAAAGAACCTATTTTTGCATATAGAAAGAGCAAATCAATAAGAGATTTTGTGGTCCGAGCGGATTACCAAACACCGGCTACCAGCTCGAATAAATTTAGGAGTACTTTACCTTGTAATAATTGCCAGCATTGTCATAATGTGATTAAGGGACCCAGCATTAACCATCCTCATACAGGAAAAAAGATCTTTCTTAGACACACCAGTACGTGTGATACAAGTAATGTAGTGTATGGAATCAAATGTCCATGTGGGCTTTTTTTATGTTGGCTTAACATCAAGAAAGGTCAAACTGAGATGGACTGAGCACAAATCTAACATCCGATTGTGCTCAGTCCACTCACCGGTGGCACAGCATTTTAAAGAATATAAACACTCAGTGGCACATATGAAATTGGTTATTTTGGAGCAAGTAAGATGCTCGAAAAGAGGTGGTGATATACAAAAGTTACTGAGACAAAAGGAGGTGTAATGGATTGAGCGGCTAGATACACTTGAACCAAAGGGTATGAACAATGATTTTGATTTGACTTGTTTTATCTGATTGAGTTCTTTTTGAGTGATTTCTGCGAGTATAACTGCTTTTTTGGTTCGTTTCTAGAATTGCCCATTGTTTTTGGGTTTAAAATGTAAATAGAATTTCGGTAACTGTGATTGCAGTATTGATTTATTTGAGAGGATATGTTATCAATAAGAATGAAGAATTATAAATGTTAAAAATGAATAAATGAAATATTGTTAATTGTCTCTGGCAGCATGGCGAGCGCCCATGGCACCTGAATGAATTTTGGCATTGAATAGACAGGAAAATTCTGGTTATCTAATCATTGGACTTTAATCAGTGATAAATTCCCATGTAGAAAATAGAGGATTAACAGCTAGGAAGTACGTTCTAGTTGATTTAATTGTAGAACAGAGTTGGCCAAACTTTCATTTACCAAATAAAGCTTTCGTTTTTGTGAATAGTTTACTGCTTAGTGAGTATTATATTGGAAATATATTATCACAGGGTTTACCTGTTCTGACCTTTACATTCGCCAAATGAAGACATTCTTTACATTAGAAATACATCAGTACAGGGTTTACCAGCATTGACTGTCAGCATGGTTAAGAAGTTTTCCCTAATGCTTATAACTTGGACATTAGTGGTCTATTTGAGAATTTTTAATCTTTTAATTTTTTATTTGTATATTAGTCACGTGGTCGGGTGGATCACGTGACGATATAAAGATTTACTTTCAACGCATCGCGGGACGGGAGGCTGTGATTGCAGCCAGCACGCCGTTCCCGCGTTGCGTTTCTAATTTACTTTGATTTGGTTATTAAGTGGGGCGGAATGAAGGGATAAGTAGCAAATTTATTAAGGGTCACGTGATCGGGTGAATCACATGACCATGGAAAGATTTACTTTCTACGCATCGCGGGACGGGAGGCTGTGATTACAGCCAGCAAACCGTTCCCGCGTTGCGTTTGTAAAACAAGGTGATCAATAGGTACTTCTTCTGAAGACTTTTGGTCGGGAAGATACGGACGTTAGGTCACGTGATCGGGATCCCGATCACGTGACTCACGTTTTTTTGTATTTAAACAGCACTGCGGAACGGGAGGCTGTGGTTGCAGCCTTTTTTGCCGTTACTGCGTTGCGCCTTGGACATCATTGAAGTTTTGAGCAAGTAAGTTTGAGGAAATGGGAGTTTGTTCCTTTTTTGGATGCATTCACCTAGAGATAGATTGAGTGACTAGTAGGTGGGGGTTGTTAAGTAACTCACCACCATTATTACATCTTTTTTCAGGGTGTTTGAAAATTTGGGCATACCTTGAAATACCTTTCAGAAAGCAATACGGTAGTCGGAAGAGACTAAAGAGACCCTGGTAAATTCCAAGGTCAGTTAAATTTATATATTGGTGGCTGTAAATTCATTTTTTGGATATTGGTGCTCGCCGTGCTTTAGAGACAACACTGACATAAATCTTTGTTTTTTGGCTAAATTTATTTTTAGGACACGAGAACATTGTTACAAACATCACATCAACACCTGAAGAAGGGGTAAAAATGACCCCGAAGCGCGTAGTGGACTAACATCATGTGATTGTTATTTTGTGGGGAAACAAAACCCATTTTCTTGAAATTCAGTATAGAAAGTACACATTCAGCAAATGTGAAATTTTGTTGAAAAAATTCTTTTGAAATCTTTTATAAAAACATTGCTTTTTGCTAAAAGAGAAGTTTCTGCTCTTTTGTTTTGAAATACTTTTGATGTGTTTAGTGAAATTTTGAAATTGAAACTTCTTTAGAATATTGTGGGAATTATGAATATAATTACCTACTGAAAGACGCTTACAGAACATATGTTTTTTTGAAAATTTTGATTTAAAAGTGGTAATATTTTTTGAATAATTGAAATACCTTTAAGAGATTTTTTCTCGATTAGAGTGACCAGGTATATGCCCCACAGATTCTGTGTGTCATACAATTGTATTCACAATCTAAAGGTAACACATGCACAGTTAAAAGATATGAATCCTTTGCCTTTTGTGAAAACGTGGGCCAAGCGAATGCTATACTCTCAAAAAGGGTGTAAATGTGATTCTGTAGCAAACCAAAAGTCAAAGTATAGCAGTCCAAAATAAAGGGAATGTTCAATCAATGTTATAGTCAAATATATACACTTTATTTAAATCACCATCTGCAAGAAAACTAAATGGATTTTTTTTTTAAAACCCACCTCTATGGAAAAAACAAAGAACATGCAAGAAAAGATAGAATGCAGCATTCTGGGCAAGAAGACAGAACTGAAAGGCAATTCAATGACCACAATGTACTCTTAAAAGGATAGGTATTTGATTAAAAGGGTGCACATGTGAGACAACCAATTTTCAAGGCCCAAAATGGACCATGGGGACAGCTATGGACCATTTATAACTTCTTGTTGGTTTGACCACGGTGAACCCAGGTTCTTGATGCTGTTTGTGTGGTTATATGCAGTTTGAGTGCAGCGGTTGCCTTGGTTTATATGCAGTTCGAGTGCAGAGGTTGCCTTGGTCTAGACATGGAGCTGCGGATCATGAGGCCCACTGGACGGTCGATTCGACGACAAAGGTATTGGAGACTATATACACAGTTAGTGTGCAGCAGTTCAATGTGGCTTCCGATAGTCAGGGCTTGATAATCAACCAGGGTCAGGTCGACTGGCGATGGAAATCGTCAGCGAAGATGCTAGCGGTACGAGCAGCGGTTTGAAGGTGGTAGATTTAACAAATATCTTGAGAGTGACAAAGTCATCTCCTGAGGGTCCTGACTGTTTGATGGGGTTCAACTTGTTCGAATCAAGGTTTGAGATGTTTTGACGGTAGGGAATGCAGAAATCCTGTCTGTCTCGGCTCTCAGGCCGTGAGTCCCTCGAACGGTTCTCCTGGATAAGTGAAGTCCTTATTCTCGGTCTCCCAATTCAAGGGAGGCTTGTGCCTGGGCAGCAGCGTGATTGGCAGAGATGCAGGCCTTGTTCCAGCAGCAGGTTCACCCCCCAATGTGCCTTGGGGATGGGTGGGGAACAGAGCTTGCCTCTGCCTTGGACACTCAGCCTTCACCTTCTATTGGAGTGCTTTGCAAAGTAAACTCTCCCAACAGAGGTCCAACAAAATTCTTCCTTAGATGTTTGTTACAAAGTGAATTTGCGAGGTGGGAGACACCTTTCCTCCATACTGGTGGGATATTCCGTCGTTCGGGGCAGGACCAGAGCACTTTTTGACAACATCAAAAAATATTGTCCTTTTTCTATTTTTACACGGGGTCAGCACGTCTAGCTTTAGGCCTGCCTTCCGGAGCCCCGCCCAGCGCCCAGCCCTTGAGTCATTTTCTATGCACGGTCGGGATCGGATGCAGTTCGCATCGAAGGGGGTTTTCTTGCCCTGCTTTTTGTCCTTCAATGTGTCTTCCTGCCTCAGTAACATGGTATTTTCTTTTTCTCTGCCTATGCCGCAGCATAAGGGCTTTGCCTCGTGTGTCTCCTGTGGACGTCATTACACAGCAGCAGACACTCACAATCTTTGCCTCGAGTGTATCAGTCCAGACCATTGCTGGAACGCGTGCTTCTACTGCAACTCCCTCTCTGTCCGTGTACTCGAAAGAAGGCTCGTCAGGCCGGAGGAGGTCTTCCACTGCACTCCTGGTCCACTTACGGGAATTCAGCAAGGAAAAAAGAAATTGCCCAATGAGTACCTTCCTTTTCAGAGTACCCCGTTCGGGTGAATCCTTCCCGGGCTCAACCGGTTCATGGAGAAGTCGTTCAGACTCTAGCGTCACCATGGCTCACCCTGAGGTGCCCCAATCGGGGTCTAAGCATGATACCAGATTTTCCCACAAGGTTCCCTTTCTGGGGGCTTAAGGTATCAGGGTCACCCCAAAGGTTCCCCTGAAAGGGGCTAAAATGTCCACCAGCAAGGCGAGGATCCCCATTCCGGGGCTAATAAAACCGGATTGAGTTCAGAGATTCCCTTCAAAGGGCTAAACTTTAATCGCCCAGTCTGAGGGAGCAAAAAAGAGGAAGGCTCATCCAAAGTCCACATCTACGTCACTGCCAAGGATCCCTCAAAAGGGGCTAAGGAATCGTCAAAAGCTCCTAAAATAATGGCCAAACCCACCATGACCACTGACAGATCTGTGACGCATGTCACCACAAAGATTCTCAAAATGGCAGCCTATCCAGTGTGAACAACGTCAGCCATTTTGTTAGCGCCTTGAGTGGCGTCAAATGCCAGGCCTACATTTTTGCCGTCTGCATGCTTGGGGAGAAATCCATACAGTCCAAAGAATAGATTGGAATCCGAGAATGCCCCTTCGACCTACAATATTGCTTCCTCCTACATCAGCCCCCTTACACTCCATTGATCTGTGGATGGAGGGGCCCTCTTGGCAAACGGTGTCAATGGAATCAAGGAGGCATAATCCTTTTGACAGACTGGTTCCGACTTCCCAGCCAAGACCTTTTTCCAAAGAAGCTTTTTTCGGCTGTTTCCAACACCTGATGAAGACCTACTTTAAGGACCTCTTCAGGGAAGTTGTCCCCAAATCACCAGAACCTCCAAAACCGATGGAGGTACTTATTTGGCCTCTGAGGCCAGTAGAAGTTCCACTGCCACCCTCTCGTCCTTTGGTGAAGTGTCCTCCTGAGCATAAGAGTGCAATCCTGTGCCTCATGCTATGCGCTCGGCCTGCCTGCTGAAATTCCCACCGATAAGGGTGTGGCGGATGTGCATGAGGAAGATCTGCCTTCGTCAATCAGGGCGTTTCATGATAGGTTGTTGATCTTATGCCGTATTTAGACATGCCGACTCCTGAACCTCCTACTCTGCAGGCGGGTGTTCTATCAGGAGCTCTTACTTTGAAGACACAGGAACGGTCAGGCACTTTCCTTCAAAAGGATATTTTGGCTGAGGCCCATAAAGTGCGTGAGAAACCACACATGGGCCAACACATAAATTGGAGCTTGTTACAAGCTGCAAGCGACTCAGGAAATTCCCATAACCACATGCCCGCTACTGTCTTCTACAGTTGAGGCAGCAATAAGAGTTTGGAGGGGGTTGCAAAAAAAGTCTTTGCAAATGCGGTCCCCCAGCTCCGTTAAGCAAATACAGAAGCGGTGTTGGCTGCGGCAAACCTAAACCTCTGTAAGGAGCTTTCGGAATTTGAACAGTTCATTCCCTAAGACAAACTTGAACATTTCAAAACCGGTTTATTTGAGTTCTGGCTCAACACTTGCTAGAAGCCACTGCAAATCATATTGATACTTCGCCCGGGGCCTTATGATTGGTGTAGATGTCACACGCCAGGCTTGGCTGCACGCAACCAAGTTCATGAAGCAGGTCCAGGACAAGGTTCTGGATCATCCTTTCGAGGGTTAAGAACTCTTCTACAGCTTTACTGATGACGAGTTGGCAAAAACCAAGCCGAGCAAAATCGCTGTCTGTCTTCGCTAAACCTTCAGCTGCAAAGTCCTCTTACCCCCAAAAATCAGAATTTCATTACAGATTCGTTTCAAGGTTTTCAGGATCGAAAATCGCACCAGCCAGACCGCTCCCCAAGCAGCCCTAGGCGTAAGCAGCAGAGAGCGAGTGATTGAGGGGTTTTCTCAGCCTACACCTCTGGAACCAATACCCCCTCTTGCGACAAAAATAACAAATGATGATTTGCAATGGTCCCACTCTACTCTGGTAAGGGGGAGGCATCTCTTGACACCTGGAGGCCTGGCGGAGCATCACAAAGGATCCTGTGGGTCCTATCTGTGACCCGGTCGGGTTTTGGCTATCCCCTTCCGGCGGTTCAGAAACATCTGGAATTAAGGGCAATAGGACGCGTCCTTCTGGCAGAAGAGTGCAGGGGTTTCTACTGCTGTATTTTCACAGTGCCAAAATCCAATCAGGCTGGTGTGCTCACTATTTTAGACCTGTCAGATTTCAATCTCCACATTCCCCATGAAAGAATCAAGATGATCACGCCCATAAAAATCCGCTCCTCCCTTGTAAAGGACGATTGGCTCTGTGTAGGAGATCTTCAGGATTCATACCTTCATATACCAATATGGCTTTAACACCGCAAATATCTTGTTTTTTCGGTAGGGGCAAGCACTTTCAGTACCGGGTCCTCCCTTTTGGGCTGAGCTCGACACCAAGAGTCTTCACAAAGATGATGGCTGTGATAGCAGTGTTTATCTGGTTTTGTGGGGTCCATGTCTGTCTGTATCTGGACGACTGGCTCCTCAGGAGTCACTGTCCTCAGAAATGCATTTGTTTCTTCAGCTTCTTTTAAAACTGGGATTGTCAGTGAACTGGAGGAAGTCTTCAATGACAGTCTCACAGGACTTGATTTTCTTGGGTTTTCGATGGAACACAGTAAATGCAGAGTCTTTCTAACAGACGACAGGATGAGGAAACAAGTGCATACATGTTCCCTATTTGTTAACTCCACCCACATGTCAGCATGGTGGTTCCAGAGGCTTCTAGGCTTCATGGCATCCTGCATATTAGCCCTTCCTCTAGCAACGTTAAAGATGAGATGTACACAAATGACTCTTAGTAAAGCTGGTCTCAAGCTACAGACATAGACTCCCAGTTGATTCGGGTGTCCCCGGAGATGACTCTCGACCTCCACTGGTGGTCAAACTTCGCCAACCTTTCTGTGGGGATTCCCTTTATGGTTCTGTCTCCTCACATGACATTGACAACCAATTTCTCCCTGCTTGGCTGAGGAGTAAGGCTAGGTCACTTGGAGGTGTTCGATCTGTAGTCGTCCTTGGACAGGGAACATCACATCACATCAACTACCTCAAACTACTAGCAATATTTCTAGTCATGAAGGCTTTCCAGTCCATTATCTCCTACAAAATAGTTTGGATCAGGACAGACAACTCAGTTGCAATGTTTTACATGAACAAGCAAAGGGAGACCAAATCCATGCCCCTGGTGAACCGTTACATTCAAATATGGGAATGGGAGGTACAAAAGAGATTTTGGCTACAGTCGGTGCATATTCCTAGCCAGAAGAACACAGCAGCCGATTCCCTCAGTTGCCGGTCTACTGCAAATCACAAGTGGGATTTAAACATTGACGTTCTCTCCACAGTTCAACCTATCAGATGATAATATGTTCATCATCCAGGCAGCGCGCAAAACCTCGACATGGGCACAGTACAGAAGCAAATGGCTATGCTTCTGTCACTTGTGCTTAGACAAACAGATTGATCCTTGTCAAGCTTCAGTGGATTGTGTCCTTTCTTTCATCTCAGACCTTGTATCCACAGGCATTCATATATACTCGTGCCATATGTACCTGTCAGCTATCGGGGCATACCTCAAAACCGATTCTTCCTCATTTACTCTCACAAACCTAGTGAGAAAACATCTTTTTGCTGGTCTTCATGTCTTTCTTCCCATCAAACCTCCTCAGGTGAAATGGGACCTCAATGTGATGCTCAGCACGATGTTCCATAAGCTGTTCGAGCCCAGTGCAATGGTGGACCTGAAATTGCTCACCTGGACGATGGCCTTTCTAGTGACCATTACCTCAGCCAGAAGGGTTGGCAAACGACTGTCTCCAATGACGAACCTTTTCTGTCATTCCATAAAGATAGGGATGTGCTACGCACACACCCATCTTTTCTTCTGAAAATCTTTTAAGAGTTTCATACTAACCAGTCTATCACCTTGCAAGTGTTTTTTCCAGATCCTGCGTCAGACGCTGAGCGGGTTCTACACAACCTTGACGTTAGGATAGCTCTCAAGTTCTATCTAGATAGGACAAAGGACTTTAAAACCTCTTTTCACCTTTTTGTGACATTCGGAAATACGAAAGTAACACAGGCCTCTAAGGCCACAATTTCCTGCTCGATAGTCTCCTGCATTACAAAAGGCTACACAGTACAATGCCTGCAAGCCCCCAAGGGCATCCATGCACATCTAGTAAGGAGTGAAGCTGCCTCAGTGGCTTTCCAAAAGTACATACCTTGGGAAACCATTGTTAAGGCGGTCACTTGGGCCTCCCCCTCAGCGTTCTGTAAGCGTTATTGCCTTGACTACAGCTCAGGAGCTGACACTCAGTTTGGTCAAGCAGTGCTCAGAAACCTCTTTAATTAAGGGAGTTTTTCCATCCACCCAGTTCTATACATAAGTGATATGAATCTCCCACAAGTATGGCGGAATGGGAACGGGACGTAGGAGTAAAACAAAGTTACTCACCAGAGTGACTAATGTACACCTAGTCCATAGTCCCCTTTCTTCCATACGCCCACCCGCCTTTCCCTCTAAAACGTTCCCTATAATTGCTAATATGTCGACCTTGGCAATAGAAAAGGACTGAATGTTGATGCACTGTGTGGGGCTGGGGAAGGCTGGGCTAAAGCCACTCGCTCTGGACCCACATAAAAATAGAAAAGGGACAATATTTTTGGGATGCTGTCAAAAAGTGCACCGGTCCCATCCTGAAGAACAGCATATCCCACAAGCAAAGAGGAAAGGAGACTATGGACTAGGAGTGCCTCAGTTCCTATGATGAGTAACTTTGTTTTTTAAAGGCAAATGTCCACAGTCCACAGGAGATTGGACAAAAGCAAGCCTGCCTTAAGGGCCCAATCCCTGTCCGTGGAACAAGTGGACTTTGCCTTCGGACATCACACCCATAATGCTTTGTGTTATAGGATGTAGAGGGGACAGTTAGGAAAAATAGAGGCAGTGAGGAAAAAGATGGTGGAAGCTTCCTCCAGCTGTAAAGGACTTCCTCTGTCATCACTAATCTTGCCCCTTCCCTTCTCAATAGAGTCAAAGGCCCCTTCAATGGATTGCTTTTCTCCCGCAGATTCCTCATCTGATTCCTCATCTGATAAATATCCTCATCCAGCTCTGCTGCTCTGAAACTTTTCCACAGGGGTATAGTGGACCTGGGCTTGGCCGTTGACCGTCGATCCGTCTTGCTCAATGCTCGATTGTCGGCTCCGGACGTGACGTCAGGTGTCATATATATACCACGTCACTACGCCCTATACGTCAGTTCCTTTATTCTGTGCTCTCACACCCTGCTTCAGGAACACAACATTGAGTCTTCGACTCTATGTTTTGACTAAAATTTGTAAAAATGTTTCATAAAACCTTGACTGCATTTCAGGCTTTAAAAGGTGCAATGACTACCATTCCAAAATGTCAGTGACCGATCCGCACATTTGTCTGTGGTACGGAGGGATGTGCGTTGTGCTCCAAGATGCATTCAAAATCCATTTGGGAGAGGGCCGCCAAACTTGCTTTGGTCCAACCATCCCCGGAATCCTTGGCACAGTCACTCATCTGGTCTGCCGAGGCTGAGATGGAATGACCCACCCCCGAAAAGGAGAAGAAAAACCATTGTCAGAAGGCCCAAAAGCAGTCACACTGAAGTAGCCACTCTTCCTTGTCTTCATTGTGTAAGAAAAAGAGCCACCATCGACAAACGTCCAGCTCGTCGTCGGAAAAAGGTAAGCTCTTGGCTGGGTCGACCACTCTAGAAGAGTGGAAAAGTTTAAAAGAAGAAATGTTGTACATGTTTAAAACACAGTCTGCTGCAGGTGTGGGTACCCCGCCCCCGAACAGCAAGCCTCGGCTGCAAAAGCGTCGCTCGGCACACCCGACCCCACGCGTGCCGAACCGTTAACGCCATTGGCGTCGGAGAAGCCTTTGGGCTTGATACTGAAAAAGGTGCAGAGACCATCGACGCTGGTCCTTCTCAAGAGCGTCGACCAGCACTGACAGCCGTTCTATCGGCGTCGAAAGATAAACCCTTTGCGCTGACTACTGGTGACGGATCCTTCATCCCGATTTCCAGGTCTGGATTCTTCGAGTCCATGGCATCGATTTTCTGGGCCGACCAGGGCGATGACAAGGGGGGTATCGATCCCATGAATACATGGTCGGGAGGTGTCTATTTTTTCAACGACCAAGCAGACCTGCTGGCATTAGCCCATGGATTACATGATGCCATTGGCCTGGACATGTCTCTAAATGTCAAATTTCAGCAGGGTCAACCCTAGACGCACTCCCATGCTAAATGTAGGACCTTAGTAGAAAGAGTAGTAGACACCCTAGGTTTGAAGTCCTCTTCAGCACCTTTCAGGGCTACGAATTGACGGACATCTTAGATGTAGGTCCTGTGACAGAGCATAACATGCCACTAAATCCAGAAATTGCAGACCCCCTAGCCTTTTTGTGGCAACATCCCTACCCCATTCCCCCAGTCAACTCTAACTTTACGCGGAAGCACAGGCCTGCAGGAATAGATCCATCTGTCCTGTCTTCTCAGCCTTCTCCAGAAGGGCTTGTTGTGCAGGCAGCCACAATCACCACCAGACATGCAACATTCACTTCGAAACCTGCCTCCGGACAGGGAGGGTAAAAGGTTGGATGCAATGGCCAAGAACGTCTTTACTTCTGGCAGCATGGTGCTGAAAGCCACTAATGTGACATGTGGATTTGCAAAATATTCTTCTGGTTTATGGAACGCCTTGGAGCAGGCTACGCAATACATCCCAAATATGAAATGCAGGATGGTTTTACGCAGCTGATGTTAGATGGGAAGGAAGTAGCCAAGCATTCATTGCAAACAGGCCTGGACGTGGCCGACTGTGTTGGCCGTTCTGCGGGGTCGGCGGTAGTGTTAAGAAGAGAAGTCTATCTCAAAACCTCTGGCTTCTCCCCGAATGTCCAAAAAAGGCTACTGGACATGCCTTTATTTCGAGGGTGAGTATCTTTTTGGCCAGAAGGCTGCTTACTCTCTGGAAAAGTTTAAGGAGTCTAAATTAGCTGCAAAATTGCTGGGCCTAGATGCGCAGCCGGCCAAACCTACCTTCAGGTTTGCCCCTAGGGGCAGAGGCTACAGGTGCTATGTACCTTTAGGCAGAAAAGCGCAGCTCCCTCAGGCCAGACAGGGGCAGAAGCATTTCTTGTGCCCTGTAAAGGGCAGAGGGGCTTTCAGAGACCAGCAAACAGCAGCAGCGACACTGCTTTCTAAGCTGCTTTGATTTCCCCTCCCACGACTTAACGGTTGGTGGACGTTTGGCAGAACATTGGCCCCAGGATCAGGAGATTACCTCTGATGCCTGGGCCCTGCAGCTCGTTCGGTGGGGTTATTGTCTGCCCTTTTTAAGAGAACCACCAGCCCGACCCCCACTGTCTCCAATCCAACCGGGACAGGAGCTCCAGGAAGAACCGCAAGCTCTGTTGTTAAGGGTGCTGTAGCAGAGGTACCTTCTGATCGGAAAGGGTCGGGTTAGTGTTCCGAGTATTTTCTGGTACCCAAGAAGGGAGGTCTCTATTCCATTCTGGACCTCAGGGCCATGAAAAAATTCCTGAGGAAAGACCAATTCAGTATGGTGACGTTGAGAGAAATTCTCCACACTCTCGAATCTCAGGACTGGCTGGTGTCAATCAATCTGCAGGATGCCTATTTCCATGTACAGATACATCAAAAGCACAGGAAGTACCTGTGGTTCCTCATAGGGGACAAGCACTATCAGTTCAAAGCGCTTCCCTTTGGGTTGACCTCCGTTCCAAAGGTATTCATCAAACTCATGGCGGTAGTCATGGCTCACCTCAGGAGATCCTGGGTCCATTTATTTCCATACCTGGATGACTGGCTGATCTGATGGAAGTCGGCGGGGCAGGTCTTGTCTCATATAGAGGACACCTGCCTGCTACTGCACAGGCTGGGCTTCTCCCTGAACTTGATGTCCCATGTAACGCCAATCCAAAGACTCCAGTTCATCGGATGGGGAAGGCCTTTCCTCCAGAGGAGAGAGTCAATAGTATAGCACAGATGGAACATTTGTTCCGAAATCACGCCACCTTACCAGCGGCTTCCTTCCTCTGCCTCTTAGGTCTCATGGCCGCCTTTATTTTTCTAGTGCCAGAGGCACGGCTGCGTATATGATCCCTACAGTGGCTCCTAAGAGGTCAGGGGTCACAGTACCTCTGAGCCATCACGGATCCCTTTAAGGTGTCCAACTAAGGGGTCCATGACCTCAGCTGGTGGACCGACCGCGGCAGACTTATGGCAGGGGAACCCTTCTGACCTCAGACCCGAGTGGTCACAGATGCATCTCTGAAGGTGAGCAGCCTTTGGTCAGTGACAGAAGCCAGGTGGCACATCAACAGGCTGGAGTTGCGAGCCATCAGGCTAGCCCTGAGGGCTTTTGCTCCGTCTCTCAAGGGGAACCATCTCCTGATCCTGACAGACAACATGGTGGCCATGCACTACCTGAACAAGCAGGGTGGCGTGTGATCCCTCCCCTTTGCAGCGAGGCGGTTCAACTGTGGTTCTGGTTGCTGGAGAATTAAGTCTCAGGGCCTCATTACACGGATGGCGGTAGGGATTTACCGGTACCGGTAAAATACAGGTACCGGTAAATCCCTACCGCCTTACTACGAGGTCCCTTTGCGGGTTGGGGGATTTAACGCCTGCTTTTTGCAGGCGTTAAAATCCAACCCGCTAAGGGACCTCGGAGCTAATTACGGCACCACAAAATTGCGGTGCCGTAATTAGCGCCTTCCCCATTCCCATAGAGCCCTTTGGGGCATAAATGGGAATGGGGAAGGGCAATGGCCGAAGGGGGATTTACCGCCCCTCCAACCTTGGAAATGGGGCGGTAAATCCCCTTTCCGCCAAGGCGGTGCCGGTATTTTACCGGCATGAGCCATGGCGCTAATAGCGCCATGGCTCACCGCCTACCGGGTAATGAGGCCCTCAGTCTCGACAGTTCATCTGGCAGGGACAGAGAGCGGCTTGACGGATGCTATGAGCAGGCAGAGCATGGTCTCACATGAGTGGGAAGTGTGCCAGGAAGTCCTGGAGTAGGTCTTATCTCTCTGGGTTACCCCAGCAGTGGATCTTTTTGCCACAGAGTCCAACAGGAAGTGCAAACAGTTTTGCTTGAGGGAATTCCCAGCGAACAGTGCACAGGGGGACGCGTTCATGATGGATTGGACCTTCCCTCTCCACTATGTGTTTCCCCCACCCCCGATTTCCATCATCCCATGGGTTCTCGGGAGGTTGAAGAGGTTTCGAGCTACCACGATCTTGAACGTTCCGGAATGGGTGAGGAGAACATGGTTGCCTCGTCGCCCGATCTCCTGACCCAGTCGGAAGGCTGGGTACTCCATCCGAATCCAGAGTCCCTCAACCTACATGCGTGGGTCTTGAGAGGCTGAGGTCTGATGACTGGGACCTTTAAGAGGAGGTACTTGAGGTGTTGCTGGCTGCATGCAGGCAATCTACAAGATCTCTGTATGCGTGTAGCTGGAGAAGATTTGAGGTATGTGCAGGGAACGCAAGATCGATCCCATCTCTTGATGGAGTTCCTTCCGTCACTGGCCTCAGCAGGACTTCAGGTTACCACAGTAAAAGGATATTTGGCAGCCTTGACTGTGTTCAAAAGGTCCCCGGATCAAGGTTCTTTCTTTACGATCCTGGTTAAGGCCCAATTCCTTAATGGGCCTTGTGAACAAGTTTCCGCCAACTCCCTTTGTTGTCCAAGATTGGGATTTAAATCTAGTTCTAATATTCTTATTGGCGGCTCAGTTTGAACCCATGCATTCCTCTTTTTTGAGACTGCTTTCGTTGAAAATAGCCTCTTTGGTTGCGATCACATCAGCCAGGAGAGTTAGTGAGTTGCAGGCCTTGCGTTGCAAGCCCCTGTATCAGTGCTTTTATTCTTCGGGAAAAGGTTTCCCTTAAACTAAGACCTGGCTTTCTCCTGAAAGTGGTTTCTGATTTCCACCTTTCTCAGTCCATAGATTGCTGGTCTTCTACCTTCTACTTCACTCCTCTAAGGAAGAGGAGCGGTTCCATTGCTTACATCCCAAGAGAGCCTTGAGTTTTTACGTCGCTAGGACGTCTGCGTTCTGAAAATCTGACCAGCTGTTTGTGGCCCATGCATTATCCCACAAAGGTCTAGCGGTAACGAAGCAGACTCTATCGCAATGGATTATCCTCTCCGTCGCAGAATGTTACCAGTCTGCAGGCAGGGAGCTTCCTCCCAGCATCAGGGCGCACTTGAGGAGAGGGGTCTCGACTTCCACAGCCCTGCAGAGAGGAGGTCCCATTAGGGACATTTGTCGTGCGGCCACATGGTCGTCCTTGCACACATTTACCAAGCACTATTGTCTGGATGTCGTCCGCGGGGCTGATGCACGTTTTGGTAGGGCAGTTCTGCTAAATCTGCTACTGTAACACTTTCTGCCCACCTCCATGGTCCTAACTGCTTGGGGATCCTATCAGATGAGGAATCTGCAGGAACAAAGCAATCCATTGAAGGAGAAATTACTTACCGTAGTGATCTTTCTATGGATTCTTTTCCCGCATATTCCTCATCGCCCCTCCCTTCCATCCCTGCTCAGAAAATTCCTGTAGTTTGGTGCATCTGTCTAAGAGAAGGGAAGCCTGGTGATGGCTCTAAGGTGACCGATTCTATCTGGCTCGTCGCTCTCCTTGAAAAAATATAATTAAAAAAAATCTTTCCATTTTTCTCTGATGCTTGGGGTTTTCACCCTTTGGGATGTTTCCCATTGTCACATTTTTAACAGGCTGATTAGCCTTGTCTCCTATCGTTTTCCTCTGCACCGTTCAACCATTGGGAAAAAAGAGGGAACTGAAGTATGGTGCGTAGTGA
Organism: Ambystoma mexicanum; assembly: GCF_040938575.1. NCBI lineage: Eukaryota > Metazoa > Chordata > Amphibia > Caudata > Ambystomatidae > Ambystoma > Ambystoma mexicanum. The sequence goes on from NC_090939.1 coordinate 689,131,693, forward strand.
CATGGTATATATACACAACGCCTGATGTCAGGTCTGGAGCCGACGATGAAGCACTGAGCAAGACGGATCGATGGCCCAGTCGAGGTCCACTACGCCCCCTGACGAAATGTTTTGGAGCAGCAGAGCTGGATGAGGATAGCTATCAGATGAGGAATCTGCAGAAGAATCCATAGAAAGATCATTACAATAAGTAATTTCTCCTAGGTATGCAGCACCGCAGTGTGAGGATACTCCTTTTGTGAATGGGTTTGTCCTTTGATTCCTGTTCCAAGAATAGCTTCATATAGAGTGGCTACCTCTCTGGTGAGGGTGTTGCCTGCCCTCACAAAGGAACGAAGAGAGGCAACTGTCAATGCAACAGTCTTGCTGGTAGCAGCAGCAGACAGCCTGACTGGGGGAATACACATAACTCTTCCAAAGCTTAGCTGGGCTGACAGGGCTGACACATATGTGATTTCAAATTGATTAGGCTTGGACAATTATGAGAGATGCTTACCACCATACCTCCAACTCAGGTATGACTTATATTTACAAGTAAGCATGCCACCAGGACAGCATTCTCATAGTTGTGTAGTTTTGGGCACAAGGGTGCATGTTTTAAATGCAGCCCCTACACTTGAGACTTAGTTGTCACTGCAGCTGTCAAATGGGCACCTGTGGCCTCTAAACCTGCTCTGTGCCACTGGTAGAGATGGTGCTGTATGTATGTATGTATGTATGTAAGAGATGGTGCTGTATATCAGGCTAATGATCCAGCAGATCACAGATGTACACTATGTTTTTGGTATGGAGCTGATTAGCAGATTATCCTTTGAGATGGGATTACCAGCATCATTTTATTAGTCTAATAAAAATCAAAAAAGCCAGGGCTTCTATACCCTTGTCAGAGGGCAATCCTTCACAGAGAGCTCCAGTATCGAAGACAACGCCTGGAGCCAAGACGTGGAAGGTTCTCACTTGCAGATGGCGTTTTCTTACGGACAAGATTTGCTGAGGCATGAGGGGGTGGCTACAGTTGATGAAGCCCCATCTAGCTGCTGCAACTAATCAATCAGAGCCGGTAGCCTGATTCCCTGCCGGCCATCGCCATGGGCCTGGTAAGACCACGCGGCCACCCGACACCAGCAGAGCTTCATGCTGAGCCCCGCCAAGCCTAACACCAGCAGGGAGCAACCTTAGCGGATCTGAGTGGTAGTCCCCTTGCTGAGTGGAGGGGGCCTGCCTGTGAGCCTTATGAACCATGATTGGAAGTTCTGCAGCACCGCAGGCATAAGCACTCAGTGGATCGGTGGGCGCCAGGGAACTTGGGACCTGGGTGGTCCTGAGACATTTACTCACTGCTCACTGCTGCAGGCAGACTCAGTGACCCAATTCCTGGACAGCAGCAGCCCAGTAGAGCCTGGAAAGCTTTCACTCTAACGCTGATAGAATGACAAAAGGCACAATGCATATACAATGAGTACACCGCCTCCCCAGATCAATAGTCCTCTGATATTTAATATGGAACCTGCTCTCCTGCTGATGAGTAAGAAAGCAGTGCAACACCACTGTGCGTTATCTACAGAGTTGGCGAAGGATGTTGGAGCAAGGGAAGTTGCCCTCATTGTTTTGATTCATTGCTATCCTGGGGCTTCCACACTACCTCCTAGGTTTCCCCAAAACATAATAATGCTATATTGTGGTTGTAGTGGAACTAGATATGTGTACAGAAGCTTCACCCAGGTGCCAGTACAAAGTCAACTTTGTTCGAAAACCTCATCATATAAGTGCGAACCTGAGGAAAGCGAGCACTCCAGGTGTGGCAGACCCCTCCCGAAGTTTTGTAGTAACATGGTTGAGTCCCCTGACCCCTGCCTCCCTCGCCCCAAAGGGGGCTGCGATGGGCCTACCTGACGATCTCTCCTCTGATATATCATTGATCCTCTCATAAGGAAAGGCTGGATTAGAACTAGTGGTCTGTAAACATGATAACCTAGCATGTAAAGTCAACTTGATGCAGCAGAGGATCGAGAAGGAGAGTGGACGGATTAAAGAAATGGAAACCTGTAACCAAACACCACAGTTACGGTCGGAAAAGAACATTGTACAGGCATGGAGAGCAGATCTTCAGTTGAGGTCCTGCAGAAACAAAATGAGAGTTGTTGTGCTACCAGAGTCCCCTACAGCCCGGAATATGGGAACTTTCATGGAAACTCTTGTAGTGGAAATGCGCGCACATATCAGTTGCGGGAATAGTCACTGAAAGGGGAGGTGGTTTCATTTACAGCTACATCATTTTAGGTGCCAAAACCTGAGAATGGCCTTAACAATTGAATTATAAGTAGAAAACATAGAAACAATAAAGTTAGGTTGCAGGTAAGTATGCATGGTTTAGCATTAGTACAAGGTACTTTAAGCAGGTCTCAAAGCATGTCACTTTACTAGAAAAGAACTCACATGTTTTAATTTAACGTAGCAGCCACTGGAGCTGAGAGCACATTGCAAAAGCACACGTTCCCAGGTTTGAGCAAGAGGAAAGGAATTAATAGCTTATGATACTTTCGAGGTCCCACAGCCGAGCTTACGAAGGGTAGGGGAAGGACAGTGACCATAACCTCCTTTAATAGTTCAGTATATTAGTTATGAAGCTTGCCTCCTGGCAGTTTCAAAGTGCCCACTGTGGTCTCAAATTACCCTTCAGTTCAACTTAGCCTGGGAAAAGCAGTTTGAGGTGTTCTTAAGATGCAACATTAAAACAGCAACTTGTCTTTTGTTCAAGGCTCTGCCCGTGTCATGATCAGTAGTATTCCTGTGAGAAGTGGATGGGGATGATCAGCGGCAGATGAATAAATATCTGCTGGTTATCCCAAATGTTCCAATACCTAGACTTCATGATATGGGAATTGGGGGTTGGGTTGTGACGTGACAATGTGAGTCTAGGGTGGTTTGGTAAGATTTTCAGAACCCAATCATTGCAGGATAATGTATGTCCTAATATAGGGGAAAGTTATGTTCTGTTATGTTCTCCCAATGATCTTCTTTCAAAGGACGTGACAAATGTGTCAGTATGCTTGATGTTAATTAGTTTAGATGATTAGATTATAAGAGTTCTAGACTTAGGTGAGTTTGTTTAACAGCGCCTTTTCCTGCAGTTCTGTTCCGCATTCTGTTTTAATATTGCTGTCCCAGCTGTGTCTGGAGCCCTGAATAAAACTGTGTTACTTCTTGCTTGGTGTACACTCCTTTTCGGATTACTTTTATATTTTTAGTTTTGGCTATTAGGTGGCGCTGAAAGCGATACCTATAAAGCCAAAACTATTGTCATTAAAATAAGAGCTTTTACATGAGAGCTTGCAATAGGGGCTTTGAATGCAGGTTTGTAATGCTTTTCAATGCAGGCTGACATATGAGGATGGATATATGTAGTTTGGCTATGTGGGCCACTCATTTAACATCCATTGCTAAGTGAAATCTATAGGATTTGCTTCCCATTCCCACCCATTGTCCCTCCAAACACACCTCTTTTTGCACTCTTTGGCTGATTTTCTACTGTGTGGTGAATTTGTCAGCCATTTTTCCTACCAAAATGGCGGCCGCCATGTTTTAATGTTATTAAAAAGTAATTTGACTTGATTGATGCTTTAAAATATATTTACTGTAGCTTTCAAGTTATATTACACATTTTATTGTATTTTGTATTTAAAATAACCAAAGTACTGTTCTAGTTACATTTTGGTTTAAAATGGTTCTGAAAATGCCCTTTAACTGATTTGTGTGGGTTGCTCTAGTGCTTTGAAATGTAAGCAGTAGCTTATTGGCTGTCCACTTTGTTAGTGATATCACTGGCTTTTTTCCACGGTGCTTTGATGCTGGAGAGGAGACCCAGTCTGACGCTCGTGGCTGGCTGTGCGCAGACGCGAGAGGGAGAGAGCAGTGTTTCATCAGATTAGGAGGCGGACTCAGGCAGGGCGGAGCGGTGTCTGGGTGGAGGGTGCTGGGCTCGAGGAGGTGGAGCGGACTCTCTAGGCAGGTGCAGGGGGTGAGTGTGCTTGGAGGAGGTGGTAAGCATGGCATAGGGGAATGGGAAGGCTGAAAAGAAGGGGGGGTGTAGGAGGGGGCAAAGAGGGGGAAGACGCAGACTGTGAAATCTACATCTGTGGAGGGGGGAAGGAGGGAAGTGAGGGGCGGCATCGCAGCAGGTCTCCACAGAAGGATGATGGAGGGGGGCTGGACCGGGGCAACTCTGGGTCGGGGACCCAGGAAAAGTGTGTTTTAGAGGGGCTGGGGGCCTCAGGGAGCGGTGTGTCCAGGGTGGAGCAGATGCAGGGTGACAGTGTGTGGAAGGTGGTGTTGAAGCCTGATAGCCGCGTGAAGACGTTCCTGGGGGAGAATCCGATGGTGATTGCTGGATGGGTGAAGGCGGCCGTGGGGGATGTCACTCGGGTGCTAGTGGTGGCTGGGGGCCGGTTGTTGGTGGAGGGGACGGATGCTGGTAGCAAGGCTAAGATTCTGGAGGTGCGTTGTCTGGGTAGGCATGCAGTGCGAGTGTTTGATCAAAGTGGTGTGTCGTGTAAGGGGGTGCTGTATGGAGTGCCGGTGTCTGTGAATATGTCTGAGGTGGAGGAGCAGCTGGCGGATGTGGGGGTGATGGAGGCGTGGAGGTTGGGGAGGAGAGGTGCACATGGGGATGTGGTGTCTACGACTGTGGCAATGAGGTTTGCAAGGGCAGAGTGTACGGAGGTGGTAGAGTTGGGTTACCATAGGTTCCGTGTGAAAGTTTATGTAGCGTTGCCTTTGAGGTGTTATAAGTGTCAGCAGTTTGGACATGTCGCGAGAGTATGCAGGAATGAGAGGCAATGTGGGAGGTGTGGTGGAGATCACGATGTTAAGGAATGCAAGGTGGAGACCCCGGAGAAGTGTGTGAATTCTGGAGGGGGGCACTCTACTGCGTTTAGGGGGTGTGAGAGCCACAGGGTGGCGAGAGAGGTGGTGCAGATGAGGGCGGCGGAAGGTTTGTCTTATGCGGAGGCTTTGGCAAAGGTGAAACCGGTACGGGTAGTGAGTGAGGTGAGTGGGAGAGAGCCGGTGGTGGATGAGGCTGTGGGAAAGAAGAAAGTGGTGGGTGAGGTGAAAGGCGTAGAAATGGTGGTTGTCCCGAAAACTAAGTTTATGTGCTTTATAGTAAGTGTGCTGGAGCTGGTTTTGGGGAATTTTTCTGTCAGTGTGTCGGATCTTACGAAAGGAGTGGTGGAAGCGAGGAGGAGGTTTTTGAGTGTTGTGGATGTGTTGGAACAGGATGTGTTTAGGATGGTTGCTAAAGTGCGGAAGCAGAGTGGGGTGTCGGCATGAGGATTTTGCAGTGGAACGCGAGGAGTTTGTTGAGGAATGGGCAGGAGTTGAAAGCAGTGTTGTGTGGGGAATTGAATGTTGATGTGGTTTGTATTCAGGAGACATGGTTAAGGGGTGATCTGAGGTTTGTGATTCCGGGTTTTGAGTTGTTTCGTAAGGATAGGCTGGGGGGGAAAGGGGGGTTGTGGCTCTGGCAGTTCGGAAGGGGTTGGTTGCAAGGGAGATTGTGGTAGATGGAGCAGTGGAGGCTATCGGGGCGGGGATTCGGGTAGGGGGGTCGGAAGTATTGGTGTTGAATTATTATAATCCATGTGAGGTGGTGGAGGTGGGTGTGCTATCTGGAGTGATAAGGGGACATGTGGGACCGTGCGTTTTGTGTGGTGATTTCAACAGTGCCAATACGTTGTGGGGTAGTGATCAGACGGATGCGAATGGGGAACTGTTGGAGGACATGGCGGATGAATTGTGTCTAGTTTTGCTGAATGCGGTTGGATGTGAGGTCTGGGAAGTTGTCGTGTTTGGATCTGACCTGGGTGTCTGCAACGATTGTGGATGAATGTGATTGGGAGGTGCGTGAGGATGGGGATATGGGGAGCGATCATACTGGCATTTTGGTGACTGTGAGGGGTGAGGTAGGGGTCAGGTCCGCGATGCTTGGGAGTCGGTTGAATTTTAGGAAGGCTGATTGGGAGTTGTATAAGGGATTGTGTCAGGAATTGATTGTTCCTCGGGGTAGGGATGGGGGGGTGGACGAATGGAATGAGAATCCGGTGCAGGGAATGAGAGCGTCGTCAGAGACGACAGTTCCGGAAGTTGTGAAGGGGAAGGGTGGGAAGGTTGAGGTTCCTTGGTGGTCGGTGGAATGTTCACAGGCTGTGGCAGCACGTAAGAAGGCGAGGGCCAGGGTTGTGAGATAGGGAATGTTGGAGTATTTGTTGGCATATAAGAAGGCTAAGGCGGTGGTGCAGAGGGTGATTAGGGAAAGGAAGCATGGATATTGGAGGGGCTATTGTGGGTCCCTGGGGAGTAATTCTGGTGTGGGTGAGGTTTGGAAGCAGTTTAAGCGGATGTCCGGGTTAATGAGGCCGCTGGGTGGTATGTCTGTGTTGTTGAAAGGGGTGGAGGTGGTCAGTGAGGATGGGGAGAAGGCAAATTTGTTGGGGGAGTATTTTGCGGGAGTGCACAGTTCAGGGAACTTCCCGGAGGTGGTGAGGCTAGGTATGGGTGTGGTTGAGGAGGAGATGCAGGAGTTGTTGGCGGATGTTGAGCCTAGGGAAGAGCAGAATGAGGTTCCGTTTTCTATGGTCTAGTTGGATGGGGCGATTCAGAAGGGGAAGTGGTCTAGTCCAGAGGTGGATGGCGTCATGTATGTATTTTTGCAAAAGTTGCCAGTGGAATGTAAGTTGGAGATGTTGGCTGTGTTCAATGAGATCAGGAAGAGTGGAGTTTTGCCGAGGTTGTGGAAGAGAGCGATTGTGGTGGCGATTTTGAAGGGTGGCAAGGTCCCTACGGAGTGTAAGTCGTATAGGCCAATTGCGCTGACTGTTGTGCTGTGTAAGGTTATGGTACGGATGGTGGTTGAGCGATTGGGGTTTTACTTGGAGTCGAATGGGTGTTTGAGTGATTTTCAGAGTGGGTTCAGGAGGAATTGGTCAGTGGCAGATCCGTTAGTGAGGTTGGTGACTGGTGTGGAGGGGGCTTTGTGTGATGGGGAGCTGATGGGGGAGTTCTTTTTAGATTTGGAGAAGGTGTATGATATGGTGTGGAGGAGTGGGTTGTTGGTGAGACTGTTGGAGATGGGTGTGAAGGGGAGGATGTTTCGGTGGATTAGGGCGTTTTTGGCTGATAGGACCTTTCAGGTGAGAGTGAGGGGAGTGATGTCTGAGGTTTGGAAGATGGAGAATGGGACGCCGCAGGGGAGTGTGATTAATGTGATGGTGGATGGGTTGATTCGGGCTATGGCGGCTATCGGATGTCCGGTGGATTTCTTCACAGATGATGGTGTGGTATGGGTAAGAGGGAGGAGTTTGTTGTTGGTGCAGAGTCAGCTGCAAGCTGCGATAGTGCGAATGGAGGAGTGGTGTGGGAAATGGGGCTTTTCGGTGTCTGTGGATAAAAGTGTGAGTATGGTTTTCTCGAGGAGAAGAGTGCAGCAGAAGTTGGACTTGGTTTTGAAAGGTGTGAGGGTGAAGAGCATGGAAGAGTTTCGGTACTTGGGGGTGATTTTGGATAGGAAGTTGAACTGGAATTTGTAGGTGGATGGTGTGGTGGATAAATGTAAACGTAGGTTGAATTTGTTGCGGGCGGTGTCTGGGGAAGAGTGGGGTGCGCAGCAGAAGTGCTTACGAATGTTGTATAAGGGGTTGATTTTGAGTGTGATGGATTTTGGATGTCAGGTGGCAGTGGGTTTCACGGCGAGTCAGAAGCTGCGGTTGGATAGGGTGCAGGCGAGGGCATTGAGGGTGTGTTCCGGTGTGTTGAGGTCCTCTCCAGTGAATGCGGTTCAGGTGCTTGTGGGGGAAATTCTGTTGGGCTTGAGGAGGGATGCGTTGAATATGAGGTGGTGGGTGAAGTGCAGTGGAAGAGTGAGGCTCATCCGGTGCGTGAATGTTTGCTGTATAATTGGAGGTTTGACTATTATAGGGACCGGTGGAGGAGGAAGGGGGCACTTTGGGGTTTCACATGTGGGAGAAGGGGGTACAGTGGGGTGTGGGCGAGTTGTTGGCTGTGACGGGTACAGATTTGGTGAGATGGCCGATGTGGATGGGTGGGAAAGTGGGGTGAAGGGCAGGTGGATGTTTGGTGTTCGTGAGAAAGTGTCTGTGAAGGTGGATGCAGGGAAACTGGAATGGAGGAGGAGGGAGGAGGTGATGCTGAACCGGTTGAGGATAGGGCATGTGGGGCTGAATGACAGTCTGTTTTGAGTGGGGAAGCGTGAGTCGAGGGACTGTGCGGTGTGTGGGGTGCCTGAGACTGTGGGACATTTTTTGCTTGCGTGTGAGAGGCATGTTGAGGAGAGAGAGTTGATGAGGGTTCGGTTGTCTGCGCTGGGACTGGCTGAACTGAGTGGGAAGGCTTTGCTGGGAGGAGTCGGGGTGAGAGGCAGGGAGAGGAGCAGTGTGATGCTAGATTTTGTGGAGCAGATGGGGCGGTGGGAGGAGTTATGAGAAGGTGAGGGCTGTGTGTAAGATTGGTGGGGTAGGTGCACATCATCCTTTTGGATGGGGAAGCGCATGCGTGGGGCCGCCCACCCATTCGATAATTGGAAAGAAAGAAAGATATCACTGGCTCTTGAGTATGTGCTTTTTTCCCACACAGCAGCCATTTTATTTCACCGAATCCGAGCAGGGGTCTAGGGCTGTAGTGAGTAAGTCAAGCCGATCTTTGTTAAATGTGTAATCTCTTTCATTCCATTGTAGCAGTGATACGACAGCACAGACGTCTGTGAGTGGTTCTGCATGTCCTTAGAGGCTGATCCCAGCAGCCTGTCGTGCAGACCCTGCAACTTTGCCTCAGCCCCCTCACACAGACAAAAGACTCTGGGAGTGAAGCAGAGAACCTTCACTCACAAGCCTTCCATGCTGTGTTTGTGTGACTGCTCTTTCCTTTCAGCGCTCTTCCAGACCCCCCTTACCCCCCCATCACGACTGCTGTGGCAAGCGAGGACAACAGCTACGAGACATGTTTGCTCTGCAGAGGCAGGGGGACTGACCATTCAGAGGAGCAAGTCAGGAGATGTATGCCTATGTTTGCATGCATGTACGGAAGTGTGCATCTCTATGCTGTGTTTGCGTGAACGAGTGTAGTGTTTATGTGCCTCTGTGTGTGCACCTGTATGTGCGTGTACCTGTGTGTGTGTGTTTGTGACTGCCGGCATGCGTGTGTGTTTATGTGTGCCTGCGTGTTGGTGTGACTGCAGGGGTGTGTGTTTGTGCGCCTGTGTGTGCATGCACCTGTGTGTGCAGGCACCGGACTGTGCATGCGCCTGTGTGTTTGTGCATGCACCTGTTTGTGTATGCGCCTGTGTCTGTCTGACTCCGGTTGTGCGTGCGAGTGTGTGTTCATTTGCCTGCATGCGTGTTCATGAGTGAATGTGTGTAATGTTGGGGGTGGTGGAGAAGGGCCAGTAGCTGGGCAGGGGTGGTGGGAATAGAGGAAGAGGTACAAACAAGGTGCTGGGCATTTATAATTGTTGAGTCAGCAAGGCTGTTTTTATTGCATTACCTTCTTTAAGCGCAGCTGTTTCTGCCAGAAACAATTGTATGTGCTCAACGTCAGAACTTTGGAGTGCTGTAGCAGAATGTTTTATTTTTTTCAAAATTAGTTCCTTAAAATATCTGCATGCAAGGTCTTAAGAGCACACACATATTGCTGCTGACTATGCAGGGACTTTGTGTAATCAAAACAGAAAAATGCTATCCTCTTGGCCTTATGATAAGCAGCTACAAAGCAGACACAATACGACACTAATTTAAGGTCATTGTGTCACACGAGGTAAAATACTGTGCAGATTGTAGGTTAGTATGGTTTGCACATTTATTGGTGGAGAACAACTCACCTTTGAGGAATGGCATGTTTTACAAAGAGATAAAAGGGATGTCTCTGCAAAGCCTCCATTGTTTAATTGCACTGAAGTGCTAATTGGATTGCAAGCTGCTTTCCTCCCCTCTCCCTTCTATTGAATCAGCCAGCCTTCGGTCCACATAAGAGGTCAGGACTTCTAAAACCATCTGAATGGGTGGTTTAGATAGGCCTCCATCATGCCCCCACCACATGCTACCCCACTCCACACCAACCACTCCACCTACAACCACTTCACCCCCAACCACCTCACACTCCTCTGCACTCTACTCCGAACACCCGTTCCACTTCCAACCTCACAACAGCACCCCACCCACTCCATCCCCAACTACTCCACCCCTCGTCACCACACTCTACTCCAAACTCATCACATATCCACTCCAACCAATCCACTCAACCCACAAACAGCTCTCTTCACCACCAACCGCTCTACCCCCCAACCACTCTACATGATGCCATTACACCACCCATCCTACTATGCTAGAGACACCCACTCTACCTCCACCCCACTACTCTACCCAACCCACTCCACTGCCACCCACTCCACCCCCACACAACTTACTTCAACTGGCTCTACCCTTGCACCACTTCATCCCACTCTCCCCCACCTACTACACCGCCACCGCACCCACTCTACCTATACTTCACTCATCTATTCCAACTACTCCATGCCGCCTCATACGGCTGCACACCTAAACCACCTCACCCCAACTACTCTTTCCCTCTCTCCCACCACTCTACCCCACCCAACCAGCACTCGCCCCAGTACCCCACCCACTCTGAATCTACCCACCTCTCCAATCCTAGCCACCCTAATCAATCAACTCTACACTACTCAACCATCAACCTACCCCACTACCCTTACCCTACCACACTCACCTACTCCACCTCACCACGCTACTCCACACCCAACTCATGCCACCCACTCTACCCTTACACAACCTACATCCCTGACTCTACCCTGGCCCAATATTTCACCCTCTCTACCACCAGCTACTTTACCCTCACCCATTTACTCTACCTAATCCCACTTTACCCTCACCCAATTGACCCCTGTTCCTCCCAACTCTACCATCACTCCCACCCCAAAATGCTATCCCCACCTCACACCACCTTCCCCCACCTACCCTACCTTACCCAACATTATGCTACCCTACCCACTCTACCCCACCCTCTCTTCCCAACCACTTGACCTCAATAACTCATCCCGCTAACCTATACTACCACTCCTTTTACCCCTGTTCTTCTATCCCCACCTCAGCCTCTCAACTGCCACCCACTCTACCCCCACACTTCATCTAACTCTACCCTTGTCCTTCCTACTTCACCTCACTCTACCATCACCCACCCCATTCTATCACCCACTCCTATATCTCACACACCACCCCACTCCTGCTTCACCCCACCCTGCTTCACCCCACTCTGCTGCTTTACCGCACTCTACCCCACCTTGCTTTACACCACCCACTCTACCCTCTACTCCACCACACCCACCAAACTCCCACCTAATCTACCACATCCCACGTTAAAAAACCACCCAACTTTACTCTACTCCAACGTCTTTTCCCCAACACCCTACCTCAAAGTACCTTACCCACGACTCTACACCACCTCACCACTGTAGGCTACCTTGCTCCTCTAACCCTCCTCAGTCATTCTACTTAACCTGACTCCACCCATGTCCCTGCTACTTCTTCCCACTCTACCACCCACACCATTCTACCATCACCCACACAACTACTCTACCCACCCACTCTGTCCCATCCACTCAACTCCCACCTCACCCCATTCTACCCCCACTTTACCCTTATCCTCAGTACCCACTACCCAGAGTAGTGACTCTATTCCACCCCACTACTTTAATGCACCCACCTCACCCAATTAACTCTACTCTACCATACTCTACCCCCACCACTCTTCCACCACTTTAACCTATCTCATCCCACCACCACTCTACTCATCACACAGCTCCACCTCAGCCACTCTACTGCTACCCACTCTTCCCCCACTCAACTCATACACACCATACTTCCCTTGACTCTATCCTTGATGCCCACTCCACAATGACCCACTGCACTCTAGCAGCACCCACTCTACCCTCACACGCCTTAGCTCACCTGGCTCTACCCTTGCCCCCACTTGACCCAACTCTACCCCATTCTACCACATTACCCTGCCCCACCACTTTACCACACCCATCTACGCCACCCCACTATATCCCACTCTCCCTACCACCCTCCTCCATCTGCCTCTCTCCCCCACACTCTCTACCTCACTGTTAGGCAGAATACTGTGCAGTGCCCTTAGGGGCCACTACACACAATTAAGACCACAGGTGGCAATACAAGTTTTACCTTTGGTACAAGCCTGTACTACTATGTCAGAGTGGTAGCAGTGGCGGAGCAGCCAGGCTTATCTCAAGAGTATATGAGCAGTAGCATAGATTACACAAAGGGACCACAATTACTGTGACTCAAGCAAACACTGACTCAAGGTTTCAGGTAGAAAAATATAAGTACATTTATTTTTAAACCATTCGTTATAAACACAACACTTCTATTAACGTTAAACACAAACCACACGTTAAATATACTACAATTAACCAATTCACTTTGTACAGTATGTCTCAAGGTAAGTACCCTGTGTTTGAATGAACCAGTGTTATGAACAAAACACGTTACCGTGAATACGATTGCGATCACTTTTTGACAGTTCAGTATACTAAATAAACGCGTATCCGTGACATGAAATGTTACCAGGGCAGAAACACACTTAGCACCTGAGATACCCAGAGGGAGTTGGGGGCAAAAATCTCAGGCAATATTTTGGTTAGGCAGACAGAATCGAGAAACGCTCATAGACAAGAGTTCAAAAGTCAAAGGGCCGGAGCCAGGGTCAAGTGACACCGGGGGCCTGTTGCTGAAGATCACACAGTCAGACAGTTCACGATTCAACGTAGCCAAGAGTACTTCGATATTGTCAAAGTTCAGAAGCAAAAGTTATAAGAAGGAGGGAAGACAAGGGCAAGCCTTGGAAATGAAGAAAAGGGGTTCACCCAGTTTCCTCAAGCAGAACACAGTACCTTATTCCAATGGTGCAGCTGGTGCCCTGGCAGTTGTTCCTGTTGGTTTCCCACAGACCCACGATTCCTGAAGCTTCGTTGTGAAGGAGGACGTCTGAAGGGAGTCTGCACCACACAGGGATGAAGCCGGCAGCAGCGACAACGAATAAAAGGTGCGCTTCTTAAAAACAGGAGCAGCTCTTCAAATGGCTATCCGGACCACTACAGCTGTGTGCAGCGATTTCAACCAAGGAAGAGGATCCTCTGGCTGTGGACGATGAGCTGGTTATCCTCACCAGGCTCAAGGGAAGAAGACTCAGGACTGGATCTCCTCTTAGTCATTGAAGGGTAGATAGCTCAGGACTGCAGCAGGGCTTCACCGGGATGGGGTAGTTGCAGTAGTAGTTGTTCTCTCCGCTTCTATTCAGTTCCTTGTAGTTCCAGTGGCGACTCTCTGACTTCTAGCCTAAGAGACCTGCCTTTTATGCAAAAAAACCCCATTCACACAGCCTGGCTGTCAATCACCCAGCAGGGGGTAAACCTCTTCAGTGACAACACAATAGCAAAGCATTCTCTTTCTATTGTTGCCCACCTTGTTTCAGGATCCTTTAACTTCCTGCTGATGAAACAAATGGGGTGTTCCCTACCTTTCTCATCCAGTTGACTAAGGACTGCACCTATACATACATTTGAAGCATCAGTTTGTATAATGAAGGTTTGGTGATAGTCAGGAGCTCTTAGGACTGGAGCTTGACAAAGGCCTTTCTTTAGACCTTCAAAGGCTTGATTGCACTCCTCATTCCACCTGACCTTTTTAGGAAATTTGGGAGAGGAGATGACATTCAAGGGAGAAGCTATGGTCCCATAGTTCTCTATGAAGTTCCTGTAATACCCAGTGAGACCTAAGAAGTCTCGCACTTGGGTTTGAGTAGTAGGGGTGGCCCAGTTTTGTACAGCTTGTACTTTGGTAGGCAATGGCCTTATTTCACCCCCTCCTACCTCATGTCCAAGGTAGACCACTGAACCCTGACCAATATGACATTTTCTTGCCTTTATGGTCAGATGGGCCTGTTCCAGAGCCTGCAATACATAGCCTAGGTGTTCAATATGTTCTTTCCATGTAGGGCTGAACACTGCAATGTCATCCAAGTATGCCATGCAGAAGTCCTCCATCCCATTCAGAACTTGATTGACCATCCTCTGAAATGTAGCAGGTGCATTCTTTAATCCAAAAGGCATCACCTTGAATTGGTAGAGGCCAGCTGGGGTAGAAAATGCAGTTTTTTCCTTGGCATGGTCTGTCAGGGCTATTTGCCAAAAGCCTGACGTTAGGTCATATGTGCTGAGGTACTTGGCTGCACCAAGTTTGTCCACCAGCTCATCTGTCCTAGGCAATGGATGGGCATCAGCCGTGGTGACTGCATTCAGAGCTCTATAGTCCACGCAGAATCTCAACTCTTTGGATCCTGCCTTTGGTACAAGCACAACTGGGCTAGACCATGGACTAGTAGAGGGCTCTATAACTCCGAAATCAAGCATCTTGTTGACCTCATTCCTTATGTGGGATCTGATACTGTCTGACATTCTGTACCCCCTGCTTTTTGACAGGCAAACAGTCACCAGTGTGTATGTCATGCTGGCCTCAAGGGGCCAGGCCTGGTGAAAGTGAGAACAGGGAGGCAAACTGATTTAACAGTAACTTGCACTCATCCTGCTGGTCAGATGTGAGACTGGAAGAGAGATTAACTCCTTCGACTTGCTCATCTAAAGGTATGCCTCTGAGGAGGTCAGGCAGAGGTTCACTCTCCTCCTCCTCGTGAGTTGAAGCTAGAAGCAGAGCTCCTATGTCAGGTCTAGAGACATAAGCCTTTAAACGGTTGGTGTGAAAGACTCTGGGAGCCTCCTTAGGATTGCCTAAGTCCAACAGATAGTTCACTTCTCCAAGTTTACCCACAACCTTGAAGGGTCCTATCCATTTGTCCTGCAAGGCCCTCTGCCTTCCTTGTGGGGACCATAACACGAACAAGCTGGTCTTGAGTAAACTCAACCATGTTAGCCTTCTGGTTCATGCCAATGTTTGACCAGAGCTTGACCAGCCCTCAGGTTATCACTTGCCTCTGCCATCATGTGTGACATTCTCCTCTGGAGACCTATCACATAGTCAGTCACTCTGACTGGCTTGGGGGAAGGAGCACTCTCCAACCCCTCCTTAATCAGGGCCAATGGACCTCTGACTGGATGGCCATAAAGATGTTCGAAGGGACTGAATCCGACTCCCTCCTGAGGGACTTCTCTATAAGCAAAGAGAAGGCATGGCAGTAGAAGGTCCCACTTTCTTCTAAGGGGTTCTTCTAAAGCACCTATCATGCTCTTCATAGTTCTGTTAAACCTCTCTACCAGCCCATTGATTTGGGGGTGGTAGGCAGTTGAGAACTTGTAGGGGACTCCACAGGTTTTCCACATGGTTTGCATGTAGTGGGACATAAAATTTGATCCCCTGTCAGATATCACCTCCTTAGGAAAACCTACCCTGGTAAAAATACCAAGTAGGGCCTTAGCCACAGGCGGAGCCGTAACAGTCCTCATAGGTATGGCTTCAGGAAATCTAGTGGCATGATCCACTACAACCAGGATGAACCTGTTGCCTGAAGACGTAGGAGGGTCAAGAGAACCAACAATGTCAATCCCCACCCTCTCAAAAGGAATTCCCACCACTGGGAGAGGCACTAAAGGTGCCACATTCTTGGACCCACTCTTGCCAGAGGTTTGGCAAGTGTGGCAGCTTCTGCAGAATTTATCTACTTCGGTACCCATCTTAGGCCAGTAGAAGTGTAGAGCTAACCTCTCTTTGGTCTTCTTAAAACTTAAGTGACCAGCCAGAGGTACCTCATGGGCTAACTGCAGAAACGGGAGTAGGTTCACTAGAGGTACTACAAGTCTTTTGTAGTCTCCAGGGGTTGACTCAGTTGGTTCACTGTAGAAGAGGCCATCCTCCCTGTGCAACCTATACTTCCCAGGCTCAGTCCCATTAAGCTGAGAAGTGGCCTGTTGGCGAAGACCTTCCAAGGTAGGACACCCTCTTTGTCCCTTACTGAAATCTTCCCTGTTGGGTCCACCTTCTGTCAGTAAAGACTGCAGTTCAGGATGGTCAACAGGGTCAAGATCTCCTACCAAGGTAAGATCCTCTTCTAGATCTGATTCCTCAGTATTTAGTTTGACTATACAGGGTTGAACCTCACACTCAGCCTCAGCTATGGGAGTCACAGATGTGACTTTGGACAGTCTTGGAGATGTCCTTCTGGGCACAGGAGTGCTTGCTGGTTTCTTGCTGGCAGACTTAGGTTTCCCCTTTGTCTTGTCATGTCCTGCAATGGCAGTAAGTAAGTCCTGTGGACTTGGGGTGATAGTTTCCTCTATCATGTCCCCATGAGAGCCTCCCAAGGTTCTCTCCCTTGCAGACCTTGTGAGCTCCTGCTTCCTTCTGCTGGGGGTCTGGGGGTACTGGACACAACTCCAAGAGTTTTAAGGTCATTACCCAGCAGGACCCTCCCAGGTACATTATTTTGCACACTTACAGGTATCCTGACAGTCATGTCATTACACTGGATGAGAGCTGGTAACCGGGGAACCATTTGCACAGGGCCTCCAGCTAACTTGGTTAAGTGTTTGGGTGCCTTAGCAACATCCTCCACCTTGAAAAAACATTAATCAACCACAGTTATGCTGGCTCCAGTGTCTCTGATGGCAGCGGTCTCCTGACCATTCACAAGAACACTATCTTTGTAATACTGTAGTATTATCTTGGATTGAGTTATAGACATCTAAGTTCTGTTGTTCCCAAAGACCCAAGGACACTAAAGAAACACTAGCTGAGACTCTCATGGGCTCATCAGCTAGTTGTTGAAAGTTGCCACTGGTCATAGGTACTTCATCCACCTGGGAGAAGGCTATGGAGAGAGTGTTGATCCCTGAAGGTTTACCCTTACACTTGGGACCTCCTTTCACATGGCCAGGCAACCCACAAACAAAGCATTTCCCAAATGCTCTCTGGAATTGGGGTGTGCTCTGACCTCCATCTGGTGCGGAACCGGATGGTACACTAGCCTGATTCGGTTTACCTTGTGGCTTCCCCTGGTTATGTTTGGGGCCCTCTTTTGGATTGGAGTTATTGGAATTCTCTTTGTTGTCTTTCTTTGGCTGCTTTCCTTCATCCTTTTTCTGAGTTGCCCCAGAATACTTGTGAGTGGCCCTGTTGGCAACCCACAAATCAGCAGCCTTAGCTAGTTTCTTAGGATCTATCTCCTTTGAATCAGCCAAGTGCTGTCTAAGCTCAGGGGAACAGACATCAAAAATAGACTCCAACATTACAAGATTCCTCAAACCTTCATAAGTGTTCACTTTGTAACCCTTAACCCAACCATCTAAGTTTTTCAAACATTCACACACCCAGGTAGTCCAAGGGGTACCATCATGCCTTTTGAGGGTTCTAAACCTCTTAAGACACTGGGAAGGGGTCTTCCCAAATCTAGCTATTAATGCTAGTTTCACACACTCATAATCCTGTTTATCCACCTCCCCCAACTCCATTACAGCATCACTTGCAACAGGTGGGAGCCTAGAAAAAAGCAAAGGAATCAACTGATTCCCTGAGATACCTTGAATCCCATGATTGTACTCAAACATTGCTAACCAATCCAAAACATCAAGTTTAGTCTCATACATACCAATCATCTCTTTGGCATACAGGGCCTCTTAGGGCTGGAAGACCTAGAGGACTCTGGGAGAGAAGCATTTTCTAGAGACAGTTTCTTCATTTCTAGTTCATGGTTCAGCTCCATTTCTCTGAGCCTTAACTCTTGATGTTTCATGGCAGTTTGTGTATCAATACGTTTCACTTCCAATTCAAGTCTCATTTTTTCAAGCAAAATAAATTCAGGAGTAATTGTAGGACCTGTGGGGGTCCCAGTGGACAGAGGTTGTGCATTCTGAGCAGGCAAAGCAGTTGTAGGGTTTCCTAGCAAGGACTCATCTACTTCTTCTAAAGTAACACTCTCAGAATCAGAAACATTAAAATCCACATTTGCTGGAGTGGCAGGTCCTTCTGACCCACTCTCCAGACTTTTTCCCATTAACTTTGCAACCAGTTCAGATTTCTTTCCTTTACCAGAGAGATTCTTATCCCTACACATGGTTCTCAGAACCTCAGCAGTATAGAGTAAAATACTCTCTTCAGTGTAGCTTTTCATATTTGACATGATTCTTTTTAGTCAAATAGAATTAGTGGTGTTAGCCTTGTGGTTAGTTGAACCCAAGCAACAGCAGCACTCTAAGTGTAATCACTCTACTTCCAAATCCTCACCGCTGTACACCACTGTTAGGCAGAATCCTGTGCAGTGCCCTTAGGGACCACAATTAAGACCACATGTGGCAATACAAGTTTTTCCTTTGGTATAAGCCTGTACTACTATGTCAGAGTGGTAGCAGTGGCGGAGCAGCCAGGCTTATCTCAAGAGTATATGAGCAGTAGCAGAGATTGCACAAAGGGACCACAATTACTGTGACTCAAGCAAACACTGACTCAAGGTTTCAGGTAGAAAAATATAAGTACATTTATTTTTAAACCATTCGTTATAAACACAACGTTTCTATTAACGTTAAACACAAACCACACGTCAAATATACTACAACTAACCAATTCACTTTGTACAGTATGTATCAAGGTAAGTACCCTTTGTTTGAATGAACCGGTGTTATGAACAAAACACGTTACCGTGAATACGATTGCGATCACTTTTTGACAGTTCGGTCTACTAAATAAACACGTATTCGTGACATGAAATGTTACCGGGGCAGAAACACACTTAGCACCTTAGATACCCAGAGAGAGTTGGAGGCAAAAATCACAGGCAATATTTTGGTTAGGCAAACAGAATCGAGAAAAGCTCGTAGACAAGAGTTCAAAAGTCAAAGGGCCGGAGCCAGGGTCAAGTGACACCGGGGCCTGTTGCCAAAGATCACGCAGTCAGATAGTTCACGATTCAATGTAGCCAAGAGTACTTCGATATTGTCAATGTTCGGAAGCAAAAGGTATAAGAAGGAGGGAAGACAAGGGCAAGCCTTGGAAATGAAGAAAAGGGGTTCGCCCAGTTTCCTCAAGCAGAACACAGTACCTTATTCCAATGGTGCAGCAGGTGCCCTGGCAGTTGTTCCTGTTGGTTTCCCTCAGACCCACGATTCTTGAAGCTTTGTTGTGAAGCAGGACGTCTGAGGGGGGTCTGCACCACACAGGGATGAAGCCGGCAGCAGCAACAACAAATAAAAGGTGAGCTCCTTAAAAACAGGAGAGGCTCTTCAAATGGCTATCCGGACCACTACAGCTGTGTGCAGCGATTTCGACCAAGGAAGAGGATCCTCTGGCTGTGGACGATGAGCTGATTATCTCCACCAGGCTCAAGGGAAGAAGACTCCGGACTGTATCTCCTCTTAGTCGTTGAAGGGTAGATAGCTCAGGACTGCAGCAGGGCTTCACCGAGACGGGGCAGTTGCAGCAGCCGTCATTCTCTCCGCTTCTCTGCGGTCCTTGTAGTTGCAGCGGTGACTCTCTGACTTCTAGCCCAAGAGACCTGCCTTTTATGCAAAAAAAAAACATTCACACAGCCTGGCTGTCAATCACCCAGCAGGGGGGTTGTCCAGCCCGGACAACCACCCTGGCCAATCATGACAAAGTGTGACTTGGGTTTCCTAGGATACCCTGTGCAGGGGGTGACTACACCCCTCCCTCACATTCAGCCCACCTAGACACCCAGGCGCCTTGAGGAGGGCTTCTAGGTAGAAGTCCGCCAAAAGACAGTGAACAAAGAAGGCAAACCTAGATTGCAGCGCAAAGTAAAACACAAGAAGGAGTTTAACAAAAAGAAATGGCGAATAAACTGCACCGGAGCCAAATGAAAAAGGATTTTGTCAAGCGGATTTAAGTTTGAGGCTAACACAATAGCCTTCAATATTACCACGGTTATATAAGATAACTGCGGTAGAAATTTAGGGTAGATACCACTGCCACCAACCATGTCTAAATGTTAAAAGAGCAAAACAATGCTCTAGGAGGTACAGGACAGTAGTCACCTCAGAAATGGAGTCGGTGGGAGGTCTGAACGACAACCCTGTGCCACCGCACAGAAGGTGCTGTGTGACACACACAAAGAAGGGGGCTACTGAAGTGGTGTACTCCAGAGCCCACAATCCCAAAAACAGGTAAAAACACATAGCAAAATACAAGTAAGAGTGGTGAAAAGCTCACACTCTTACCAAGTGGAAAAGAAACAACTCCAGAGATCCAGCAAAGCTGCTGAGGGACTCACTGGGTAAGGGAAATTAGCCATGAAATGAAAATTCTCCCTAACACTCACCCACTCTAACCCCACCCTATCCCACTTCATGCTACAATACCCTCACAACATCTGCCCCTAGTCACACGCATTACTTTACCCCACTAATTTGCCACATACATCTACCCATACTTCCCCACTCAATCCTTCTTCACCCTGTCCATTCTACCCTAGTCCATCACCACTCTTCTACCACCTTCAATATCCCCACCCTAATCTATCCCCACACACCCTAAATCTCATGACTGTACCCTCAACCCTCACTTCATCCAATTATACCCAAAACCCACCTCTGCCCCATCACTCTACATCACCCCACTCTACTCCCACAATCTGTCACCTATATCTACTCATCCCTTGATACAATACCCCTCTTTACACCCACCAACCCCTCTAACAACACCCTCCCTGCCTCCACTCTACCCCATCTTACCTACCTCACCCATGCACCTGACCTCACTCATGTCTTTCTCCACCAACCCGCCCACATCAGTTCCACTATTCCTATCCCACATTCCCTAGCTCGCCCATGCCTGCCATGCTCACCTATTCCTTCTACCTCCCACCTTAGCTTCCACCTTCTCTCTTCCACCGTAACTCATCCCTAGCCCTGCCATCCTAGCTCCTTAAAATCATCATCCTTACCTTAAAAGTTCCAAACAAATCTGCAAGTGTTTGCCAACAAGTAAAATTAGTAATACACGTAGAAAAATTCCTTCCATACACTGTAGTGAAAGTCTTTTTTCTATGTCTATAAATAATGTTATTTTTCTGCAACACTTACTTGGGGCAATGATCAGAATTACTGGGTAAGTAGGGCCCAGGTATTTTCTGTATTCTTACCTATAAATGAAAAAATGCAACTGCCAAAACTATTGGCTTTGCCATTGCTTGTTTATTGGTGAGTTTGAAGGCAATCCACAGTAGATTTTGGTGGCCCATACAGGGTATTGCTCCAGCTTCCCGACCAGATGCAGGGATTCGAGCCGTTCCTCCGTAGGGGCGCCAGACAGCATTTTCAGACCAGTACCTAGAGCTCATCACTGAGGAGGCATCACAGATGCCGAGTTTGCGTCTGTGATGGTCTAAATGTCCCCTGTGCTTAGGAAGGTGTGCTGGCATTTAACAGGAGACTCTGAGGTCGAGAGGGCTCAAGAATTTCCAAAGAAGGGTACATGAGTGTACCCATGCATGAACGCACTGGGGAGAGGGATTATTTTTATAGTGTATAGGGCGCACCCTCAAGAGGTGAAGGGCGATTGGCCGTAGTTGTAGATTTTAGGTCCAATTATCCGATAGAGAGTAAGTGGGTGGTGGCACATCTGCATTAGAGGAGAGGGTTGTGTAGTAAGTGGCAGACCTTGTTAGACAAGAGTTGGACGTAGTGCAGGCAATTGGTATAATTGCATCATTTCTACATTCTTTTTGAGTCAAAGAGTTTGAACAATAAAAGAAAAAAGGGGAAGAAGCATATGCGCTTGCGTATTCTGTGAGTAGTAGAAGTTTTTCGTGATAAGGTGGAAGTTGTAGATCTTTTTGGTTTTTGTGGCTGTGGAAATCACGGAATGGCAAGAGCCGAACTAACGTTTTAATTATCGAAAGGGCTGTGTAGCCTGTGCAGGAGGCGCGGTCGAACATAGGGAGGAGTAACCGCACTCTCTGTATACTCACATAGGGCATTCGTGTGCCTGTGGAGAAGGCCATTTGTGTACTAATCAAAACTAACAAGAAACAAGACAGACCTGTGGAGAAGGACATAGCATGTAAGACTGGAACAAGAGGTGTGAGAGGGCGGGGCCTGTGGAGAAGGACAGTGTGAATGTAATAGGGAGAACGAGTTAAGCAGTAAAGTATTAGATTGAGTGAGTGAATAAGGATAAAAGAGTTTAGGATTTAAATAAAAAGATGTAAGAAGAAAAGGGGGAGGGTAGAGTCATCCCAATAGATGGACGCACCCCTTGATCATATGTGCAAAACATTGCCCCAATATCGTGATAAAATATTAAATTACTACTTTCAGTGAATGAACGACACAGTGGGAAAGTGTTACCAAGTATGGCCCAAAGAGGGGACATTCCTAAAAGATATAATCAACAGTATGTATTAGTGCGAAGCTTAAAAAGAGCCAGCATAGTTTAGGTCTTTGGAAGCTTTACAAGGAAGTTAAAGGAGAGAAAATAAAAAGAGCATGGAAAGGAGGAGAAGGGCAGGGATCTGCCCCCTCCCTGCAGATTATACCCTTTATTGAAACCAGCAACGGGATATACAAACACCCGGCGAGATTCTCCGTATAGGGAAAAGACAATGCCTCATTACGAGGTTGCCGGTCGGGGACTATGAAAGGCATCCGCGAGCACAGCAAGCCTGTAGCAACGGCGCCATTATGAACGGTGCAAGTGCTACAGGCATCCCCATTCCCATCGAGCCCTATGGGGCTGAAATGGGAGTGGGGATATACCGGCACCTGCGAATGGGCAATTACCGGGTCCGGTGGGGCCGGAATACCCCAGTAATTGCCCATTCGCGGGGTGCCATATTTTCATGCCGTTATGGAGGTAGCCTTGCCTCGTAATGAGGCCCAATGAAAAGAAAGGTAGGCCAGGAATGCCATGCAAGAGACAAATAAGAAAAAGGGAGTTTAACAGACATCAAAGAAAGCACACAGCAGCAACTAGATACAATGTTTCGGGAAGTGAAAAAAGTAATGAAAAGGGAAATAAAAAAGAAAGGAAAGCAACAAGGAAAAGGAGAAGATGAGGAGGGATGGACAGCAGAATGCATACAATTTAAAATTGACAGTTGGGGACAGGACCTGGAGGAGGACGAGCATGAGACAACAGATGGTGACAATACTGCATCAGATTGGGACGACAGTAGTGTCAATGACAGTAGGGATGATGAATTAAAACCTGTGACTTAACTCACGAGGACAGAGAAAGGAGGAGAAAAGAAGGGGAAGACGAAGAGAGGGAAAGACAAACAGGGAACTAGGGAAGTAGGCTCCGAAGCAGAAAAGCGAGAATGGCAGTAGTAAAGAAGCCAAAGAGGCTGGGAAAACACGGAGCGTGAACCCAGATGCACCTTCTTTAGAAGGCAAAAGGGGAGGTGCAATGCGTGCCCTGGCACACTATGGATAGGGACAATCTAGTGTACAGTTTAACATCACTAATGGCAGGGTCCAGCAAGTGGATATACATAGTTGAGAAGGAGACAGCAGAAAACCTCTAGCTATACAGGATATCAAGAGCTTGCTGGCAGTATTGGTAGGGGAGCGAAGCAACAAAATTTTGCAGGAAGCAGGATATGCAGGGGTGAAATTGAGCTCTAATATATATGACGGGGCACCTTTTAATAATTACTGAGCGCCCACCTGCAAGGCTTTGAAGGAGCTGTATCCAGACGTTTCAGATATGGCCTCAATAGGAGCATGGAAAATGAAGCCAGGCAAGGACCCTGCAGAATACATACGCTCAATCCAAGAGATGTGGATGATAAAATACCTCTATTCTATCGCATATTAGCGAAGGGGCTCTCCACAGGTGTACAGGCTTCCCTAGAAAAGGTGGTCGGGATAAAGGCAAAAGGATGGCCTGAAAAACAAGCGACTATTGTACATTATTGCAAAAGGAAGCAGGAAAAGGACAAAGGGGCAGTAGACAAAGCAGTAAAAACAGAAAATAAACTAGTGCAAAAAAACAAGCGCAAATAAGCATGGAAGGGGCAGTACTTACGGAACCTGTCAGTGTTCTATCTGCATAACAGAGGGGGCTTCCAGTGACTACAGTAGTCTAACAGGGAGGATATACCCATAAACCATATAACCCACAGTGAGGGGGATATCCGGTACAAAAGCAGCCTGGATTTATGACTACCCAACAGCTTGGGTTTGCACAAGGAGACGGAGCAAACGTTTACATGGGGCAATACCAGACAGGAAGGGGATATTATCCAAGGGGAAGGGGGTTTGGATATAGAAGAATGGGGCCCCGGTTTGGAGGACAGTGCTTTGTTTGTGGGAATTTCGGTCATTTTGCTCAAGCATGCCCATCCCTTCGACAAGCAGAACAGCAAGGACATGTATATCCACAGCAGCAGTACATGCAGACATACGCACAACCTCAGACACAAATAGTACTGCAACAGCAAATGCAAGTGCAGCCAGTACCTGCAGAGGTTCCACCAACACAGAGACAGCACCAGCACAAGGGGGAATGATAGCTGGATCACAGGGTACCGTAAGTATACTGCATGCACCAGCACAGACATAAGCACAAGAAAGGGTGACAATATTGGGACAGAATGAGGTTCCCCAGTTCACCGGGGTCACAGTGATGGGAGTGAATCCTTTTACGTCTTCGAGCAACACATTTTCTCAATAGGGGTGCCCACGGGAAGTGTGAGTGTGTCCTGTCCTAGCAGTAACTGAAGACCCAGAAGAGGAGCCCAAGGTAACAGTTCAGATAGGGCGGAAGGACTTCTCCTTTTTAATAGCTACTGGAGCAACTAGATCCTAGATAAAAGAAGGGGGTTCCCATTATCCAATAAGAAATTGGACACACAAGGCTTTTCGTGGACAATCCAAGCAGTTCCTACAACAAAAGATTTACCACTGACAATAGGGACGCAGCACATTGTAGCACCACTGTTATATTCAAAAGACACACCCATAAACATATTGGGAAGAGACTTGCTAAGTAAACTAAACACCACAAGTTCATTTTCAGAGAAAGTGATGGTGTGCAGTACTCCTACAATGTACCCAACTAGGGTGGCAGTACTGATTCAGGCATACTGTGCACACAGCACACTGAGAGAGATACCCCCACAAACACAGGGGTTTTTGTATGGGGTCCAGATACTGCTAGGGTCAGTCGTGGGAATACAAGGGAAGGTCATTTGACTGTCAAATTAATTTATATTCAGACCACGATACCCCTTGGCTGTCGCACTAGACATACACACACTGCTATACCTAGAAGAAGTGGTAGTGAGAAAAGATATTATTATATTGGTTGCCACATATGATGATAACATGGAGTGGCGATCAATATTGTGCATAGACCCCACACTAACATTGATGGGAGTAAAAGAGTTGTTTGCTACAAAAGATGAGGCGGAGGGAGAGCTGGTTTTCAAATTACACATACCATGTCCAGTTCAGATAATGGAAAGAGCGATACCACTGATGATACAATTAGCAAGAAATGAGAGAAAATACATGCAGAAAGATTTGGAGAAAGTACCAAAGAATCTATGGACCACAGGACCCCGCTATGCGGGAATACTGAAAGCGGCGGGGGCAGTTCACATAAAATTGAAAGAAGGAGCACTACTGCCACGAGTGAAGCAATACCCCCTTTCACGAGAAGCAGACAAGGGCATATATGAGACACTGCAGGCCCTATGGCAGCTGGGTACCATACAGGAGTTCGCATCACCATGCAACACAGCCATATATCCAATTAAAATATCAAAGGGAGGGCTGTGGCATTTCATCCAGGATTTACAGCCTCTTAACCACATGATCGAAGCAGAATTTTCACTGGTTCCAAATCCAGTGATGTTTTTTTGCAGCTTCCCAGGAGAGGCCCACTACTTCACAGTAGTGGATTTGAAGAATGTTTTTTTTCTCAATTGCCCTGCATCCAAACTCAAGGTATCTTACTGTGTTTACTTATTGAGGGACCAGACGCAAGCACACAAGAATGTCTCAAGGGTACTATGAGGGACCCAGCATATTCAACAGAGTAATACAAATAGATTTTAGTCATTTGCAGGTAGCAAGTACAATAATCCAAGATGTGGACAATCTTCTAGTGTGCAGCACAACAGAAGATGAATGCAGCAGGATTCAATAACGCTGTTAACATTACTGGCTGACAAGGGATACAAAGTGGACAGAGAAAAATTGCAGCATTGTCAAACAGAAGTGGTTTACTTGGGGTGATTGTATCAGCTGATGGGAGAAGAATATCACCAGAAAGGGTTGATGCAATTCATAAAACACCCCAACCAGAGACAGTGAAAGAAATGCAACAGTTTCTGGGCCTATAAAACTATTGCAGAGCATGTTTTTTTTTATTACTCCACATACACCAGACCACTACTTCAAGCACTTAAGGAAGCTTAGAAAAACAAAAGTAAGATAAAATGGACAGCTGAAATGAATGAGAATTTTGTTGAACTCAAAAACGAAGTGACACATGCACCCGTGTTAGCAACACGTAATTACAAAGTCAAGTTGCATTTGTTTTCTCACTCGGACGGTAAAGTAATGACTGCCGTACTGACACAAAAGAAGGGCCAGGGACACAAGCCATTGACATATT
Source organism: Ambystoma mexicanum (assembly GCF_040938575.1). Lineage (NCBI taxonomy): Eukaryota > Metazoa > Chordata > Amphibia > Caudata > Ambystomatidae > Ambystoma > Ambystoma mexicanum. Next base: position 689,158,377 of record NC_090939.1, read on the forward strand.
ACAGTGGGACATTGAATGCAGTAATGCAGGGACACTTCCCTTGTGAGCAGGTACTTCATGCCATTGCATTTGCAATTGAAAAAGCATTAACAATAGTAATGGGCTGTCCAGTAGTATTGTATGTGGAACATGCATTGTTTGCAATAATATAAAGGTCCAAATCCACATTGACAACTCAGAGAGCATCAGGGTATGAAATAATATTGACAAATACTGCAATAGAAATTGTCAGATGCAGGACAGTTAATCCAGCAGAATGTATTGCAGAACCAGTAGAGGAGGGAGACTATACACATGCCTGTATAACATGCATGGACAGAAATGAAGGGAACCCATGGTTAAGGAGGAAGTGATTGAAGGTGGGGAAATGATTTTTATTGATGGTTCATCAAGTATTGGCCCAAATTCAGGGGAGAGACACAATGGTCCAGCAGTAGTAGGGCACAAAACTGGAATACATGAGGATGGGGAAATTGAGGTTTATTCCCAGACACAGCTGCCAGCACATTACTCTACGCAAGCAGCAGAGTTAGTGGCATTAATTGAGGCACTAAACATGTCAGAAGGACACGGAGTAAACATATTTTCAGATTCTGCGTACGTAACATCTACAGTACACTGGATAAGCAAGATCGGAGAGGAGAGGGTTCAGGAGAAGTGACGGCACAACAGTGAACATGCAGCACTGTTAGGCAGAATTTTATGCAGTACCCTTTGGGAACACCGCACACAATTAAGACTACAAGTGACAGTACAAATTTACCTTTGGTACAAGCCTGTACTAAACAGTAAAGTGGTAGCGATGGCTGAGCAGTCAGACTTATCTCAAGAGTAAGTGAGCAGTATCAATAGTTAAACAAAGGACAGCAATTACTATGATTCAAACAAACACTGACTCAAGGTTTCTGAATAAAAGAATATACATTTCTCCAGCATGGGGTCTGGCATGGATTCACATGCTCATGAATATTCCCTGTCGTCAGGTGGGAATCCTCGGTAAAGAAAAATCAGTATCAGTTTCGTTTCTGATCTGTCTTTTGTAGTAGTAACCAATCACTGATCTCTGCGTCATACTGACCACAGCCAATGACTGCCATCTCCCTAAGCCCCGCCTCTGGCAGCCATCTTCAGATTTTTACCGCACGTTCAAGTGTTGGGAGTCCTTGTGCTTAGCTCTCGAGCTTTTGCTGTGTGTTTCGCGCTTTTTCAGGTTAATTTTCACATTTTTTTCGGTTAATCGAGCCTCAAGCTCCACCGTTTCTACTTCCGTTAACGGGTACCCGTTGCGGGATTTTCCTACGCCCCTCAAGGGTGAAGATTTCGTCGAACCAACCTCTTGGAGGATTCCAGAAGATTTACGGCCTTCTTCGAGATGGCCCAGGACGCGAGTTCGTCACCCGGACCCAAGCTGTTTCGCAGCTGCCCTTGATGCGGGCTGCAGAATGTGTTTAAGAAGGACGAACATTCGCGATGCCTCTACTGTCTTCATGGGGACAAGACTCATGTAGAGAAGGACTGCCAGTTCTGCAAGAACTTGTCGGAGCGGACCATGAGGGACCGTCGATACCGTCTCGCCAGCTGGTTGGAGAAGGGCTCAACGGGTGAGAAGAAGAAGAAAGGGTCAGAGCGGGCTTCTAAGTCCTGTGCGGGCGCCCCGGCGACGGGGGCCCAACACCAGGCCAAGCGCCGCGAGTCCGCTGGCTCCGGGAGCGCCAAAAGGTCGGCCTCTTCGATCGCCAGGCAGGGCGCACCTTCCACGGCACCGTCAACCACGAGCCAGCGCTCCGGTTCAGGGAAGGGGAAGTCCGAGACCCCGGGTAAGCTTCGGGAGAAGCCCCGTCCGATCTCGGGAGAGGGCGAGTGAGGCGTCGCCCCTCCCCCTGAGGAGAAGGCCCAGGATGCACCTAAGGTGGTGAAGGCCCTTACCCAGCAGGCAAAGGCCTCTATCGAGGCGATCGCGGCGACTCTGGCCAAGCCGGCAGAGACCCCGCCAGCGGAGACTGCCTCCGGGACTAGAGTTTCCCTGCCGCCAAGGAGGGAACCCTCTTTTCAGCCCATCGTCATGGCCCCCGTGATGGAAAAGGGGGGGGGGCACGGTAGCCTCCTCGAGCTCGGAGTCAGCCTCGGAGGGGGAACTGACCAAGGTCGTGAGGAATCTCGAAGTCCAATTCGTGAAGGTTCGATCCCGCAAGGAAGATCCTCGGGAGATAACCGAGGAAGACGACGATGGTGAGGAAGAGCAGCCTTCCCTTCCGGCGCAGCCGGAACCTAGGCCTCAGGATAGCTCTGCGGCCATTTTGTTTGCGATCCAGTCCTTATGCTCTGAGATAAGGACGAGATTACCACGACCCGGCCGGACGACCCGCAACCTGGCCTGTCGGGAAGTCCTCCGACCTAACGACGGAGGACCCAACCCTCTCCTCTGCTCGCCCCCGTAAGGCCTGCAGTTCCCTCCTCATCCTCCCATGAGTCGGGAGATGATGGTGCGGTGGGCTCGACGACGGGTTCTTAGGACGACGGCGAAGACGACGGAACGGGTCTCCCGTCGCACGGGCCTCTCCGCCTGACGAGATTGGCTCATTCCACGCCATGATAGCCAGGGCGTCCGAATGTTCCAGCTCTGCCCGGAGGAGCAGAAAAAGGAAGGTTTCCTCTATCAGCGCCGGGAGGCCAAGAGGAAGACTGTCATCGCGGTGCCTCTAATCGATGACATCTGGGAGGAGGGCCTGTCGGTACTCAAGAACCCCTCCACGGCACCAGCCAAACGGGACCGGTACGAGAAGAAGTACCGGGTCCCCGAGACCGCTCCCCGGTGCCTCAGGGCCCAGCCAACGCCAGACTCGGTCGTCTCGGCGGCGGCGAAGAAGAAAGCGGCGGGGTCAGGCGCCTCAACGTCAAATTCCCCTCCGGACGGCGAGGGAAAGAAGTTGGACGCCATGGGGCGACGGGTCATTTCGTCGGCGGCGACGACTATCAAAGCGGCCAACGCCCTGGCGTTCGTGGCCCGTTACGACAGGGAGCTCTGGTTTAAGCTGGCCCCCATATTGGACGACAAGAGGTCCGAGGCCCTGGAAATACTTCAAGAAGGCGAGGTGGCGTCGGAGCACGCCATAATGGTGGCAACCGATATTGCCGATACCGGGTTCCGCCAGCTGGGCAACGGAGTTTGCCTACGACGACGGGGTTGGCTCCGGGCGACCGACTTCCGTCAGGACGTCCAGACCAGGGTGTTGGACATGCCGTTCGACGGCAGCAACTTGTTCGGGAAGGCGGTGGACGAATCCCTCCAAGCCATAAAGAAGGACACGGAGACGGCCCGCGCCCTAGAGCCCTTCAGCAACGACGGCCCTTTCGGAGCTCCGGAGGCAGACAGGGGCCCTCCAAGGGATCCAGCGGTGGCTCGTCGTCCTACCGCCAGGCGGCACGCTCCTGGTCTCAGGAGGCCTACAGGGGTCGCGGCAAGCAGGGAGCGCCTCGCCGCCGTCGGCAAGGTGGCCAGGGCGGCAAGGCCACCACCTCCAAGCAGGACTGAACCGGCCGTGGCCTCGGGCCCCCACCGAAGCACCCCGGTGGGAGGCTGTTAGGCAGAAACCTGTGCAGTTCCCTTGGGGAACACTGCAAAAGATTTAAGACTACAGGTAGAGCAGTAAACCCCTTTTGGTAGCAGTCCGTACCACCCAGATTTACCTGGTAGCTGTGGCTGAGCAGTCAGACTTCTCTCAAGAAGAGTTAGGCAGTATGTAAAGTATACACAATATGTACCAAAACACAATAGCACAAGCAAACACTGACCAGAGCTTGGTTTCAAAAGTATATAGTTATTTATTTAAAATACACATAAGTTAAAAACACTCTAGCAAAAATATAGTAAAAGCACTTTAACACAGTTATAATGAAAGTAGATTCAATCCTTTCTCCTATCTAGACAACTCTAGGTAAACCCCACGTAATTAAAACAGAGGTGAGTGCTTAACGTTAGCTGACACTCTAGTAGTTTCCAAGAAAGGGAGAGAAAAAGCAGAAATGGGTTAAACACACCACTCTAAGGTCCAGAACACTTGCAATAGGCTCAAAGAAGCACAAAGTCACAGGTGAGCAAAAGTCACTAGGCAGGGCCCACTCTTAGAGTAGCCGGAGCGAAAACGTGCCCAAGATCACACTGTTAGTTAGAGATTCAAAGTCTTGCAAAGAGTCAAAAAGAGTTTAGAGTGGCTCAGGAAGTTTAGCCAAAGTGTCCCAGGCACTCCCAGGTTCGAAAGCCGGGGACTAAATCTACCCCGTACAGTCGGTAGCAAGGGAAGCCAGGCGGAACACAGTACCTTAAGCGGAAAGGATCCTCCAGCGGTGGCAGTTGTTCCAGGCAGTGGCAGCAGGGCTCGACGTCGGTCAGGGGAGAAGAAGTTCTCGCTGAAGAGCAGAAGAAGAGGGTCGTTGCACTGCCCGGGAAGAAACCAGCCGCGGAGTTCTCCGGTTAAAGGGTTGGTACCGACTTTCGCGGTATGGGGGTAAAGTGTGGTATTCCGGTTGCCGGGGTGCTTGGCACAGGCAAGGCGGCCACGAGATACCTCAAAGAACGGAAAGAAGGCGAAAACTGGTTGTCCCCACCAGTCAAGGGAAGGAGCCACTCCGTTAAGAGTTCTCCTCGGTCGTCGGGAAAAAGTGGTGAGACGGTTCAGCAGGGCTCCACCGGGTGGTGTCGTCGAAGCAGGTCGGCTCAGCTCTTCCCTCGTCGGATTCTTGGTCCTGTGGCGACTTCTGAAGTCCCAGTCCCCAAAGCCCTGCTTTTATGCAGCAAACCCCCATTCACCCAGCCTAGCTGTCACTCAACCATGCTAAGTGGTGAGCCGGGCGGCTCACCACTTGGGCCAATCAGGACGGAGTGCGACTTGAGTTACCAAGGTAACTCAGTCCAGGGTGCCTAAATCCCCCTCCACCCCTCCTAAGTACCCCAGACAGAGTGGCACCACTTTGGAGGGCTTCTGTGGAGAAGCCCGCCAAAAGTGGAACAAAGGGCTCCACTTTGGGTCAGAGTTACAGAGGCGAACACCAACGCCATTTTAGAATCAAGTTTTGGCAAAAAATCCCAACCGGAGTTATAAAAATAAATATATAAACCGGCGGTATGTTTAAGGCTACCGTAAATAAATAATTAAATGTGTTAGCCTAAAACAATGGGAAATCCCATAGGGAAATATTCGCGGTCGAATATAAAAAGTAGTTTCCACTGCCACCAGCCAAAACTCGATCAGGGGGGACGGAGACGTGCCCCCTCGACTAACAGACCCTGGGGCAATCGAATTGCCCCAGCCAGTACGTCCACAATATGATGGTTTGTACTGGTTCTGTTCAGGATTCAAGACTAGCAAAGTCTTTGGTGACTTTACATGCCCTGGGAGACAGTAGTCAGTCCCAGGGTATGGAGTCTATGTTGGGGAGTCCCTAGGACACCCCTGGGTCACGGCACAGAGGGTGCTGTGTGACCCACATCACAAAAATACATGAGGCCCTATGGAGTAAAGGACCCCATAGCCCATTCAACACAAGGTTTGTCCAAGATAACACACTTCAACATGTCCAAGAGTGAGGGTAAAAGAGTCTCACTCTTGGCAGGAGAAAAAAATTAAACCCCAGAAATCCAGCAAAGCTGCTGGGGGACTCACTAGGTAGGGAAATTCAGCCTAAACAGAGAATTCTCCCTAACACTCGCCCCCCCCAGACTAAGGGACAGGAGGATTTAATCCACTCCTGGATGAACCTCATACCTCTAGTCGATGATATACATCCTAGAGAGTCCATCAGCATTTTGATGGTGACACCCTGACCTAGGTTCAATGGAGAACTCAAAGGTTTTCTTTTGCAAGCTAACGGACCTACAGACCCTTTGAGGAACATCAGTCTTTTTGTTATAGGGGATCTGGTTGACCAGTCCCTCAGAAGTTGGTACAACTTCTGAACCTATGTTAGGCTTTTTGAAGGGGTCCTTATAAAGGATTCCCTTAGATCTAGAGGGGCCTCCAAGGTTCCTCACCACCTCTCTTGTGGGAGCAGGTTGGGTCTTAGGCCTCTTGGTTGGAGGGGTTGGGGTTAGGCAATGTACCTGCTTCCCCTTCCTCTTAGATCTACCTTTACCTATTTTAGGAGTTTCCCCCCTAATATTAGGATTGGAGTTGGGGTCTTCAGTAGAAGGTCCAACAGTCCGAAGGTTTTTGGCCTTAGACTTTTCTTTTCTGGTTTTCCACCAGCACTGAGAATTACCAGTTCTCTCAGGTCCAGATAGGGGCCTAGTTGGTCTATCCACCTCTTCCTCAGAAGCAGGGGGGGTCAGAGACTCGGAAACTAGGGGAACAAGGGTGGAGCTTGGTTGGGGCTCCCATGTTCCTAGCATACTATCCTGAAATGTGCCTGGGTTAGAGGTCAACTTACTAACACCAGGGCTTGTAGTGGGGTTCTCAGTAGAGGGTCCCACAGGCTTAGAAGGGTCCTTCAAGGTAGCCTGTCTAGCCAATTTGGTTAAGTTCTGCTTCTCCATACTGGGAGGCCTGGGGGTATGTGACACTACTCCTAGAGTTCTTAGGTCATTCCCCAACAGGACCTTCCCAGGTACCTCAGTCTGAACACTGACAGGGATCCTCACTGTCATGTTGTTACACTGAATGAGGGCTGGTAGAATAGGAACCATTTGGACAGGGCCTCCAGACATTTTAGTGGGACCTTTGGGTGCTTTGGCCACATCCTCAGGTTGAAAGAAGCTTTCATCCACTACTGTTCTGCTGGCCCCAGTGTCTCTCCTGGCAGGAGTATCCTGGCCATTGACAAGAACACTGTCCACATAATACACCTTAGAGTTAACAGGTAGGGAGTTATACACAACCCTATTCTGGGGACTAACCAGACCCATAGGCTCTAAGTTTACAGTTGCTTGAAGACCCAAGGGTTCTTCAGCAAAGAGTTCAAAGTGGGCACTAGCCATCTGTACTTCATCCTCAGGAGTGAAGGCTAAGGAGACTGTGCTGATCCCTGCAGGTTTACCCTTGCACTTGGGATCTCCTTTGATATGGTCAGTACCCTGACAGACATAGCATTGTCCAAATGCTCTCTGGAAGGGTGGCTTGTTCTGACCTCCTTCTGGCTTGTGGCCAGAAGGTACAGTAGCCTGACTAGGTTTCCCATGTGGCTTACCCTGGTTATTTTGTGGTTTGGGGCCCTCTTTGGGATAGGAATTATTAGAATTCTCTTTGGAGTCGTTTTTAGGCTGTTTCTCCCCATCCTTCTTCTGAGTTACCCCAGAATCCTTGTGAGTGGCCCTGTTGGCAACCCACAAGTCAGCAGCCTTAGCTAGTTTCCGGGAATCCAATTCCCTGGAATCAGCCAAGTGTTGTCTGAGCTCAGGAGAGCAGGCATCATAAATAGTCTCCAACATAAACAAATTCTTCATACCTTCATAAGTGTTCACCTTGTAACCCTTAATCCATCCCTCTAAGTTTTTCAAACATTCACTCACCCAGGTAGCCCAAGGGGTACCATCATGCTTTTTGAGGTTCCTAAACCTCTTAAGATACTGGGAAGGGGTCTTCCCAAACCTAGCTATCAAAGCTAGTTTCACACATTCATAGTCCTTCCTATCCTCCTCCCCCATCTCCATTACCACATCAGTTGCAACAGGGGGAAGCCTAGAAAACAACCAGGTGAGTAAGTCATTTCCTGTGATGTTCTGGAGCCCATGATTATATTCAAACAGAGACAACCAATCCAACACATCCAACTTAGGCTCATACATACCAACCAATTCTTTAGGCATCCGGGGTCTTTTAGGACTGGAACTTCTAGAGGAGCCAGAGAGAGAAACATTCTCAACAGATAATTTCTTCATTTCTAAGTCATACTTGAGCTCCATTTCCCTTAGCCTTAGTTCTTTGTCAGTTTGAGCATTAAGTTTCTTATACTCCAATTCTAGCTTCATTTTCTCCAGTTCAAAGTACTGAGGACTAAATGTGGGACCTGGTAAAGGTCCAGTAGGTACAGCAGGTAGAGCAGGCAGAGGCCTAGGGGGGACAGTTACAACAGCCTCACCCTCCTCTTCTGACTCTTCCTCAGAAACATCAACATTTTGCTCCATGTTAACTTCAACACTGTCATCTACAGTTGCTGGAGTGGTAGGTTCCTCTGAACCATCACCCAGACTTTGGTTAGCTAACAATCTTTCAATCAGCTCCATTTTCTTGCCCTTAGTCAGGAGATCCTTATGTTTACAGAGCACTCTTAAACAATCAGCAGTTTTGGCTGCAAGGGACTCTTGACTATAGCTTTCTATAACTGACATGTTAGAGGTTTTACTTTTTCAGTGCTAAGCTTTGTGGTTAGTTGCACTAAGGTATCTAAAGCACAATAAAATGTATACTCAATACAAATCCCACCGCTGTACACCAGTGTTAGGCAGAAACCTGTGCAGTTCCCTTGGGGAACACTGCAAAAGATTTAAGACTACAGGTAGAGCAGTAAACCCCTTTTGGTAGCAGTCCGTACCACCCAGATTTACCTGGTAGCTGTGGCTGAGCAGTCAGACTTCTCTCAAGAAGAGTTAGGCAGTATGTAAAGTATACACAATATGTACCAAAACACAATAGCACAAGCAAACACTGACCAGAGCTTGGTTTCAAAAGTATATAGTTATTTATTTAAAATACACATAAGTTAAAAACACTCTAGCAAAAATATAGTAAAAGCACTTTAACACAGTTATAATGAAAGTAGATTCAATCCTTTCTCCTATCTAGACAACTCTAGGTAAACCCCACGTAATTAAAACAGAGGTGAGTGCTTAACGTTAGCTGACACTCTAGTAGTTTCCAAGAAAGGGAGAGAAAAAGCAGAAATGGGTTAAACACACCACTCTAAGGTCCAGAACACTTGCAATAGGCTCAAAGAAGCACAAAGTCACAGGTGAGCAAAAGTCACTAGGCAGGGCCCACTCTTAGAGTAGCCGGAGCGAAAACGTGCCCAAGATCACACTGTTAGTTAGAGATTCAAAGTCTTGCAAAGAGTCAAAAAGAGTTTAGAGTGGCTCAGGAAGTTTAGCCAAAGTGTCCCAGGCACTCCCAGGTTCGAAAGCCGGGGACTAAATCTACCCCGTACAGTCGGTAGCAAGGGAAGCCAGGCGGAACACAGTACCTTAAGCGGAAAGGATCCTCCAGCGGTGGCAGTTGTTCCAGGCAGTGGCAGCAGGGCTCGACGTCGGTCAGGGGAGAAGAAGTTCTCGCTGAAGAGCAGAAGAAGAGGGTCGTTGCACTGCCCGGGAAGAAACCAGCCGCGGAGTTCTCCGGTTAAAGGGTTGGTACCGACTTTCGCGGTATGGGGGTAAAGTGTGGTATTCCGGTTGCCGGGGTGCTTGGCACAGGCAAGGCGGCCACGAGATACCTCAAAGAACGGAAAGAAGGCGAAAACTGGTTGTCCCCACCAGTCAAGGGAAGGAGCCACTCCGTTAAGAGTTCTCCTCGGTCGTCGGGAAAAAGTGGTGAGACGGTTCAGCAGGGCTCCACCGGGTGGTGTCGTCGAAGCAGGTCGGCTCAGCTCTTCCCTCGTCGGATTCTTGGTCCTGTGGCGACTTCTGAAGTCCCAGTCCCCAAAGCCCTGCTTTTATGCAGCAAACCCCCATTCACCCAGCCTAGCTGTCACTCAACCATGCTAAGTGGTGAGCCGGGCGGCTCACCACTTGGGCCAATCAGGACGGAGTGCGACTTGAGTTACCAAGGTAACTCAGTCCAGGGTGCCTAAATCCCCCTCCACCCCTCCTAAGTACCCCAGACAGAGTGGCACCACTTTGGAGGGCTTCTGTGGAGAAGCCCGCCAAAAGTGGAACAAAGGGCTCCACTTTGGGTCAGAGTTACAGAGGCGAACACCAACGCCATTTTAGAATCAAGTTTTGGCAAAAAATCCCAACCGGAGTTATAAAAATAAATATATAAACCGGCGGTATGTTTAAGGCTACCGTAAATAAATAATTAAATGTGTTAGCCTAAAACAATGGGAAATCCCATAGGGAAATATTCGCGGTCGAATATAAAAAGTAGTTTCCACTGCCACCAGCCAAAACTCGATCAGGGGGGACGGAGACGTGCCCCCTCGACTAACAGACCCTGGGGCAATCGAATTGCCCCAGCCAGTACGTCCACAATATGATGGTTTGTACTGGTTCTGTTCAGGATTCAAGACTAGCAAAGTCTTTGGTGACTTTACATGCCCTGGGAGACAGTAGTCAGTCCCAGGGTATGGAGTCTATGTTGGGGAGTCCCTAGGACACCCCTGGGTCACGGCACAGAGGGTGCTGTGTGACCCACATCACAAAAATACATGAGGCCCTATGGAGTAAAGGACCCCATAGCCCATTCAACACAAGGTTTGTCCAAGATAACACACTTCAACATGTCCAAGAGTGAGGGTAAAAGAGTCTCACTCTTGGCAGGAGAAAAAAATTAAACCCCAGAAATCCAGCAAAGCTGCTGGGGGACTCACTAGGTAGGGAAATTCAGCCTAAACAGAGAATTCTCCCTAACACTCGCCCCCCCCAGACTAAGGGACAGGAGGATTTAATCCACTCCTGGATGAACCTCATACCTCTAGTCGATGATATACATCCTAGAGAGTCCATCAGCATTTTGATGGTGACACCCTGACCTAGGTTCAATGGAGAACTCAAAGGTTTTCTTTTGCAAGCTAACGGACCTACAGACCCTTTGAGGAACATCAGTCTTTTTGTTATAGGGGATCTGGTTGACCAGTCCCTCAGAAGTTGGTACAACTTCTGAACCTATGTTAGGCTTTTTGAAGGGGTCCTTATAAAGGATTCCCTTAGATCTAGAGGGGCCTCCAAGGTTCCTCACCACCTCTCTTGTGGGAGCAGGTTGGGTCTTAGGCCTCTTGGTTGGAGGGGTTGGGGTTAGGCAATGTACCTGCTTCCCCTTCCTCTTAGATCTACCTTTACCTATTTTAGGAGTTTCCCCCCTAATATTAGGATTGGAGTTGGGGTCTTCAGTAGAAGGTCCAACAGTCCGAAGGTTTTTGGCCTTAGACTTTTCTTTTCTGGTTTTCCACCAGCACTGAGAATTACCAGTTCTCTCAGGTCCAGATAGGGGCCTAGTTGGTCTATCCACCTCTTCCTCAGAAGCAGGGGGGGTCAGAGACTCGGAAACTAGGGGAACAAGGGTGGAGCTTGGTTGGGGCTCCCATGTTCCTAGCATACTATCCTGAAATGTGCCTGGGTTAGAGGTCAACTTACTAACACCAGGGCTTGTAGTGGGGTTCTCAGTAGAGGGTCCCACAGGCTTAGAAGGGTCCTTCAAGGTAGCCTGTCTAGCCAATTTGGTTAAGTTCTGCTTCTCCATACTGGGAGGCCTGGGGGTATGTGACACTACTCCTAGAGTTCTTAGGTCATTCCCCAACAGGACCTTCCCAGGTACCTCAGTCTGAACACTGACAGGGATCCTCACTGTCATGTTGTTACACTGAATGAGGGCTGGTAGAATAGGAACCATTTGGACAGGGCCTCCAGACATTTTAGTGGGACCTTTGGGTGCTTTGGCCACATCCTCAGGTTGAAAGAAGCTTTCATCCACTACTGTTCTGCTGGCCCCAGTGTCTCTCCTGGCAGGAGTATCCTGGCCATTGACAAGAACACTGTCCACATAATACACCTTAGAGTTAACAGGTAGGGAGTTATACACAACCCTATTCTGGGGACTAACCAGACCCATAGGCTCTAAGTTTACAGTTGCTTGAAGACCCAAGGGTTCTTCAGCAAAGAGTTCAAAGTGGGCACTAGCCATCTGTACTTCATCCTCAGGAGTGAAGGCTAAGGAGACTGTGCTGATCCCTGCAGGTTTACCCTTGCACTTGGGATCTCCTTTGATATGGTCAGTACCCTGACAGACATAGCATTGTCCAAATGCTCTCTGGAAGGGTGGCTTGTTCTGACCTCCTTCTGGCTTGTGGCCAGAAGGTACAGTAGCCTGACTAGGTTTCCCATGTGGCTTACCCTGGTTATTTTGTGGTTTGGGGCCCTCTTTGGGATAGGAATTATTAGAATTCTCTTTGGAGTCTTTTTTAGGCTGTTTCTCCCCATCCTTCTTCTGAGTTACCCCAGAATCCTTGTGAGTGGCCCTGTTGGCAACCCACAAGTCAGCAGCCTTAGCTAGTTTCCGGGAATCCAATTCCCTGGAATCAGCCAAGTGTTGTCTGAGCTCAGGAGAGCAGGCATCATAAATAGTCTCCAACATAAACAAATTCTTCATACCTTCATAAGTGTTCACCTTGTAACCCTTAATCCATCCCTCTAAGTTTTTCAAACATTCACTCACCCAGGTAGCCCAAGGGGTACCATCATGCTTTTTGAGGTTCCTAAACCTCTTAAGATACTGGGAAGGGGTCTTCCCAAACCTAGCTATCAAAGCTAGTTTCACACATTCATAGTCCTTCCTATCCTCCTCCCCCATCTCCATTACCACATCAGTTGCAACAGGGGGAAGCCTAGAAAACAACCAGGTGAGTAAGTCATTTCCTGTGATGTTCTGGAGCCCATGATTATATTCAAACAGAGACAACCAATCCAACACATCCAACTTAGGCTCATACATACCAACCAATTCTTTAGGCATCCGGGGTCTTTTAGGACTGGAACTTCTAGAGGAGCCAGAGAGAGAAACATTCTCAACAGATAATTTCTTCATTTCTAAGTCATACTTGAGCTCCATTTCCCTTAGCCTTAGTTCTTTGTCAGTTTGAGCATTAAGTTTCTTATACTCCAATTCTAGCTTCATTTTCTCCAGTTCAAAGTACTGAGGACTAAATGTGGGACCTGGTAAAGGTCCAGTAGGTACAGCAGGTAGAGCAGGCAGAGGCCTAGGGGGGACAGTTACAACAGCCTCACCCTCCTCTTCTGACTCTTCCTCAGAAACATCAACATTTTGCTCCATGTTAACTTCAACACTGTCATCTACAGTTGCTGGAGTGGTAGGTTCCTCTGAACCATCACCCAGACTTTGGTTAGCTAACAATCTTTCAATCAGCTCCATTTTCTTGCCCTTAGTCAGGAGATCCTTATGTTTACAGAGCACTCTTAAACAATCAGCAGTTTTGGCTGCAAGGGACTCTTGACTATAGCTTTCTATAACTGACATGTTAGAGGTTTTACTTTTTCAGTGCTAAGCTTTGTGGTTAGTTGCACTAAGGTATCTAAAGCACAATAAAATGTATACTCAATACAAATCCCACCGCTGTACACCAGTGTTAGGCAGAAACCTGTGCAGTTCCCTTGGGGAACACTGCAAAAGATTTAAGACTACAGGTAGAGCAGTAAACCCCTTTTGGTAGCAGTCCGTACCACCCAGATTTACCTGGTAGCTGTGGCTGAGCAGTCAGACTTCTCTCAAGAAGAGTTAGGCAGTATGTAAAGTATACACAATATGTACCAAAACACAATAGCACAAGCAAACACTGACCAGAGCTTGGTTTCAAAAGTATATAGTTATTTATTTAAAATACACATAAGTTAAAAACACTCTAGCAAAAATATAGTAAAAGCACTTTAACACAGTTATAATGAAAGTAGATTCAATCCTTTCTCCTATCTAGACAACTCTAGGTAAACCCCACGTAATTAAAACAGAGGTGAGTGCTTAACGTTAGCTGACACTCTAGTAGTTTCCAAGAAAGGGAGAGAAAAAGCAGAAATGGGTTAAACACACCACTCTAAGGTCCAGAACACTTGCAATAGGCTCAAAGAAGCACAAAGTCACAGGTGAGCAAAAGTCACTAGGCAGGGCCCACTCTTAGAGTAGCCGGAGCGAAAACGTGCCCAAGATCACACTGTTAGTTAGAGATTCAAAGTCTTGCAAAGAGTCAAAAAGAGTTTAGAGTGGCTCAGGAAGTTTAGCCAAAGTGTCCCAGGCACTCCCAGGTTCGAAAGCCGGGGACTAAATCTACCCCGTACAGTCGGTAGCAAGGGAAGCCAGGCGGAACACAGTACCTTAAGCGGAAAGGATCCTCCAGCGGTGGCAGTTGTTCCAGGCAGTGGCAGCAGGGCTCGACGTCGGTCAGGGGAGAAGAAGTTCTCGCTGAAGAGCAGAAGAAGAGGGTCGTTGCACTGCCCGGGAAGAAACCAGCCGCGGAGTTCTCCGGTTAAAGGGTTGGTACCGACTTTCGCGGTATGGGGGTAAAGTGTGGTATTCCGGTTGCCGGGGTGCTTGGCACAGGCAAGGCGGCCACGAGATACCTCAAAGAACGGAAAGAAGGCGAAAACTGGTTGTCCCCACCAGTCAAGGGAAGGAGCCACTCCGTTAAGAGTTCTCCTCGGTCGTCGGGAAAAAGTGGTGAGACGGTTCAGCAGGGCTCCACCGGGTGGTGTCGTCGAAGCAGGTCGGCTCAGCTCTTCCCTCGTCGGATTCTTGGTCCTGTGGCGACTTCTGAAGTCCCAGTCCCCAAAGCCCTGCTTTTATGCAGCAAACCCCCATTCACCCAGCCTAGCTGTCACTCAACCATGCTAAGTGGTGAGCCGGGCGGCTCACCACTTGGGCCAATCAGGACGGAGTGCGACTTGAGTTACCAAGGTAACTCAGTCCAGGGTGCCTAAATCCCCCTCCACCCCTCCTAAGTACCCCAGACAGAGTGGCACCACTTTGGAGGGCTTCTGTGGAGAAGCCCGCCAAAAGTGGAACAAAGGGCTCCACTTTGGGTCAGAGTTACAGAGGCGAACACCAACGCCATTTTAGAATCAAGTTTTGGCAAAAAATCCCAACCGGAGTTATAAAAATAAATATATAAACCGGCGGTATGTTTAAGGCTACCGTAAATAAATAATTAAATGTGTTAGCCTAAAACAATGGGAAATCCCATAGGGAAATATTCGCGGTCGAATATAAAAAGTAGTTTCCACTGCCACCAGCCAAAACTCGATCAGGGGGGACGGAGACGTGCCCCCTCGACTAACAGACCCTGGGGCAATCGAATTGCCCCAGCCAGTACGTCCACAATATGATGGTTTGTACTGGTTCTGTTCAGGATTCAAGACTAGCAAAGTCTTTGGTGACTTTACATGCCCTGGGAGACAGTAGTCAGTCCCAGGGTATGGAGTCTATGTTGGGGAGTCCCTAGGACACCCCTGGGTCACGGCACAGAGGGTGCTGTGTGACCCACATCACAAAAATACATGAGGCCCTATGGAGTAAAGGACCCCATAGCCCATTCAACACAAGGTTTGTCCAAGATAACACACTTCAACATGTCCAAGAGTGAGGGTAAAAGAGTCTCACTCTTGGCAGGAGAAAAAAATTAAACCCCAGAAATCCAGCAAAGCTGCTGGGGGACTCACTAGGTAGGGAAATTCAGCCTAAACAGAGAATTCTCCCTAACACTCGCCCCCCCCAGACTAAGGGACAGGAGGATTTAATCCACTCCTGGATGAACCTCATACCTCTAGTCGATGATATACATCCTAGAGAGTCCATCAGCATTTTGATGGTGACACCCTGACCTAGGTTCAATGGAGAACTCAAAGGTTTTCTTTTGCAAGCTAACGGACCTACAGACCCTTTGAGGAACATCAGTCTTTTTGTTATAGGGGATCTGGTTGACCAGTCCCTCAGAAGTTGGTACAACTTCTGAACCTATGTTAGGCTTTTTGAAGGGGTCCTTATAAAGGATTCCCTTAGATCTAGAGGGGCCTCCAAGGTTCCTCACCACCTCTCTTGTGGGAGCAGGTTGGGTCTTAGGCCTCTTGGTTGGAGGGGTTGGGGTTAGGCAATGTACCTGCTTCCCCTTCCTCTTAGATCTACCTTTACCTATTTTAGGAGTTTCCCCCCTAATATTAGGATTGGAGTTGGGGTCTTCAGTAGAAGGTCCAACAGTCCGAAGGTTTTTGGCCTTAGACTTTTCTTTTCTGGTTTTCCACCAGCACTGAGAATTACCAGTTCTCTCAGGTCCAGATAGGGGCCTAGTTGGTCTATCCACCTCTTCCTCAGAAGCAGGGGGGGTCAGAGACTCGGAAACTAGGGGAACAAGGGTGGAGCTTGGTTGGGGCTCCCATGTTCCTAGCATACTATCCTGAAATGTGCCTGGGTTAGAGGTCAACTTACTAACACCAGGGCTTGTAGTGGGGTTCTCAGTAGAGGGTCCCACAGGCTTAGAAGGGTCCTTCAAGGTAGCCTGTCTAGCCAATTTGGTTAAGTTCTGCTTCTCCATACTGGGAGGCCTGGGGGTATGTGACACTACTCCTAGAGTTCTTAGGTCATTCCCCAACAGGACCTTCCCAGGTACCTCAGTCTGAACACTGACAGGGATCCTCACTGTCATGTTGTTACACTGAATGAGGGCTGGTAGAATAGGAACCATTTGGACAGGGCCTCCAGACATTTTAGTGGGACCTTTGGGTGCTTTGGCCACATCCTCAGGTTGAAAGAAGCTTTCATCCACTACTGTTCTGCTGGCCCCAGTGTCTCTCCTGGCAGGAGTATCCTGGCCATTGACAAGAACACTGTCCACATAATACACCTTAGAGTTAACAGGTAGGGAGTTATACACAACCCTATTCTGGGGACTAACCAGACCCATAGGCTCTAAGTTTACAGTTGCTTGAAGACCCAAGGGTTCTTCAGCAAAGAGTTCAAAGTGGGCACTAGCCATCTGTACTTCATCCTCAGGAGTGAAGGCTAAGGAGACTGTGCTGATCCCTGCAGGTTTACCCTTGCACTTGGGATCTCCTTTGATATGGTCAGTACCCTGACAGACATAGCATTGTCCAAATGCTCTCTGGAAGGGTGGCTTGTTCTGACCTCCTTCTGGCTTGTGGCCAGAAGGTACAGTAGCCTGACTAGGTTTCCCATGTGGCTTACCCTGGTTATTTTGTGGTTTGGGGCCCTCTTTGGGATAGGAATTATTAGAATTCTCTTTGGAGTCTTTTTTAGGCTGTTTCTCCCCATCCTTCTTCTGAGTTACCCCAGAATCCTTGTGAGTGGCCCTGTTGGCAACCCACAAGTCAGCAGCCTTAGCTAGTTTCCGGGAATCCAATTCCCTGGAATCAGCCAAGTGTTGTCTGAGCTCAGGAGAGCAGGCATCATAAATAGTCTCCAACATAAACAAATTCTTCATACCTTCATAAGTGTTCACCTTGTAACCCTTAATCCATCCCTCTAAGTTTTTCAAACATTCACTCACCCAGGTAGCCCAAGGGGTACCATCATGCTTTTTGAGGTTCCTAAACCTCTTAAGATACTGGGAAGGGGTCTTCCCAAACCTAGCTATCAAAGCTAGTTTCACACATTCATAGTCCTTCCTATCCTCCTCCCCCATCTCCATTACCACATCAGTTGCAACAGGGGGAAGCCTAGAAAACAACCAGGTGAGTAAGTCATTTCCTGTGATGTTCTGGAGCCCATGATTATATTCAAACAGAGACAACCAATCCAACACATCCAACTTAGGCTCATACATACCAACCAATTCTTTAGGCATCCGGGGTCTTTTAGGACTGGAACTTCTAGAGGAGCCAGAGAGAGAAACATTCTCAACAGATAATTTCTTCATTTCTAAGTCATACTTGAGCTCCATTTCCCTTAGCCTTAGTTCTTTGTCAGTTTGAGCATTAAGTTTCTTATACTCCAATTCTAGCTTCATTTTCTCCAGTTCAAAGTACTGAGGACTAAATGTGGGACCTGGTAAAGGTCCAGTAGGTACAGCAGGTAGAGCAGGCAGAGGCCTAGGGGGGACAGTTACAACAGCCTCACCCTCCTCTTCTGACTCTTCCTCAGAAACATCAACATTTTGCTCCATGTTAACTTCAACACTGTCATCTACAGTTGCTGGAGTGGTAGGTTCCTCTGAACCATCACCCAGACTTTGGTTAGCTAACAATCTTTCAATCAGCTCCATTTTCTTGCCCTTAGTCAGGAGATCCTTATGTTTACAGGTCACTCTTAAACAATCAGCAGTTTTGGCTGCAAGGGACTCTTGACTATAGCTTTCTATAACTGACATGTTAGAGGTTTTACTTTTTCAGTGCTAAGCTTTGTGGTTAGTTGCACTAAGGTATCTAAAGCACAATAAAATGTATACTCAATACAAATCCCACCGCTGTACACCAGTGTTAGGCAGAAACCTGTGCAGTTCCCTTGGGGAACACTGCAAAAGATTTAAGACTACAGGTAGAGCAGTAAACCCCTTTTGGTAGCAGTCCGTACCACCCAGATTTACCTGGTAGCTGTGGCTGAGCAGTCAGACTTCTCTCAAGAAGAGTTAGGCAGTATGTAAAGTATACACAATATGTACCAAAACACAATAGCACAAGCAAACACTGACCAGAGCTTGGTTTCAAAAGTATATAGTTATTTATTTAAAATACACATAAGTTAAAAACACTCTAGCAAAAATATAGTAAAAGCACTTTAACACAGTTATAATGAAAGTAGATTCAATCCTTTCTCCTATCTAGACAACTCTAGGTAAACCCCACGTAATTAAAACAGAGGTGAGTGCTTAACGTTAGCTGACACTCTAGTAGTTTCCAAGAAAGGGAGAGAAAAAGCAGAAATGGGTTAAACACACCACTCTAAGGTCCAGAACACTTGCAATAGGCTCAAAGAAGCACAAAGTCACAGGTGAGCAAAAGTCACTAGGCAGGGCCCACTCTTAGAGTAGCCGGAGCGAAAACGTGCCCAAGATCACACTGTTAGTTAGAGATTCAAAGTCTTGCAAAGAGTCAAAAAGAGTTTAGAGTGGCTCAGGAAGTTTAGCCAAAGTGTCCCAGGCACTCCCAGGTTCGAAAGCCGGGGACTAAATCTACCCCGTACAGTCGGTAGCAAGGGAAGCCAGGCGGAACACAGTACCTTAAGCGGAAAGGATCCTCCAGCGGTGGCAGTTGTTCCAGGCAGTGGCAGCAGGGCTCGACGTCGGTCAGGGGAGAAGAAGTTCTCGCTGAAGAGCAGAAGAAGAGGGTCGTTGCACTGCCCGGGAAGAAACCAGCCGCGGAGTTCTCCGGTTAAAGGGTTGGTACCGACTTTCGCGGTATGGGGGTAAAGTGTGGTATTCCGGTTGCCGGGGTGCTTGGCACAGGCAAGGCGGCCACGAGATACCTCAAAGAACGGAAAGAAGGCGAAAACTGGTTGTCCCCACCAGTCAAGGGAAGGAGCCACTCCGTTAAGAGTTCTCCTCGGTCGTCGGGAAAAAGTGGTGAGACGGTTCAGCAGGGCTCCACCGGGTGGTGTCGTCGAAGCAGGTCGGCTCAGCTCTTCC
This sequence comes from Ambystoma mexicanum, assembly GCF_040938575.1. Classification (NCBI taxonomy): domain Eukaryota; kingdom Metazoa; phylum Chordata; class Amphibia; order Caudata; family Ambystomatidae; genus Ambystoma; species Ambystoma mexicanum. The sequence goes on from NC_090939.1 coordinate 689,177,649, forward strand.
CTCGTCGGATTCTTGGTCCTGTGGCGACTTCTGAAGTCCCAGTCCCCAAAGCCCTGCTTTTATGCAGCAAACCCCCATTCACCCAGCCTAGCTGTCACTCAACCATGCTAAGTGGTGAGCCGGGCGGCTCACCACTTGGGCCAATCAGGACGGAGTGCGACTTGAGTTACCAAGGTAACTCAGTCCAGGGTGCCTAAATCCCCCTCCACCCCTCCTAAGTACCCCAGACAGAGTGGCACCACTTTGGAGGGCTTCTGTGGAGAAGCCCGCCAAAAGTGGAACAAAGGGCTCCACTTTGGGTCAGAGTTACAGAGGCGAACACCAACGCCATTTTAGAATCAAGTTTTGGCAAAAAATCCCAACCGGAGTTATAAAAATAAATATATAAACCGGCGGTATGTTTAAGGCTACCGTAAATAAATAATTAAATGTGTTAGCCTAAAACAATGGGAAATCCCATAGGGAAATATTCGCGGTCGAATATAAAAAGTAGTTTCCACTGCCACCAGCCAAAACTCGATCAGGGGGGACGGAGACGTGCCCCCTCGACTAACAGACCCTGGGGCAATCGAATTGCCCCAGCCAGTACGTCCACAATATGATGGTTTGTACTGGTTCTGTTCAGGATTCAAGACTAGCAAAGTCTTTGGTGACTTTACATGCCCTGGGAGACAGTAGTCAGTCCCAGGGTATGGAGTCTATGTTGGGGAGTCCCTAGGACACCCCTGGGTCACGGCACAGAGGGTGCTGTGTGACCCACATCACAAAAATACATGAGGCCCTATGGAGTAAAGGACCCCATAGCCCATTCAACACAAGGTTTGTCCAAGATAACACACTTCAACATGTCCAAGAGTGAGGGTAAAAGAGTCTCACTCTTGGCAGGAGAAAAAAATTAAACCCCAGAAATCCAGCAAAGCTGCTGGGGGACTCACTAGGTAGGGAAATTCAGCCTAAACAGAGAATTCTCCCTAACAGAGGCCGGCTGACGAAGTCCGTCAGCGTGTGGAAGTCCATCTCCACCGACCGTTGGGTGCTGGATACCCTGGCAAGAGGACACTTTATCGAATTCCTGAAGAAGTGCCCTCACGTTCCACCTGTGGCCAGGAAGGAAAATCACATCCCGCAACTGCTGTTGGAAGTACGGGCGATGATCAGGAAAGGCGCCATCGAGCTCGTCCCGAAGAGGCTCCGGGGCTCTGGGGTGTACCCAAGGTACTTCCTCGTCAGGAAGAAGACGGGCAGCTGGCGCCCCATCCTGGACCTTCGTCGTTTGAACAAATACATCAGGTCACAAAAGTTCAGGATGGTCACCCTCCAGCACGTGCTGTGACAGCTGGAGGAAGGCGACTTTCTATCGTCGCTGGACCTGGAGGATGCATACTTCCATGTTCCCATCCTCAAAAGTCACCGAAAGTTCCTCAGGTTCGTCGTCCAGGGACACCACTACCAATTCAGAGCACTGCCGTTCGGATTGAAGTCGGCCCCCAGGGTCTTTACCAAGTGCCTAGCACCTGTGGCGGCGCGGCTGCACCTGCAGGGGATTCACATCTACCCCTACCTGGACGACTGGCTCATCCGCTCAAGGACGAGGGAACTCGCCACCGAACATACTGCGAGGACCGTCCAGCTACTCACAGACCTAGGATTCGCCATAAATTACCCAAAGTCCCACCTGGTGCCGTCGCAGGTGGCCCTGTTTCTGGGAGCGAAGCTCATTACAGTGAGGCGCCTGGCGGCACCGTCGGAAGAACGGACGAAGACCATTCTGGGCAAAGTGCAGCGCCTGCTAGCCACGGACGTGGCCAGGGTGAGGTCCATCAAGTCCCTCCTGGGGATGATGTCCTCTTGCATCTACCTGGTGCGCCTCTGCAGACTACGGATGCGCCCTCTTCAAGAATTTCTCGACGCCTGTTGGATGCAGGCGACGGGCACCTTCGAAGACAGGGTCCCCCTCAACGAGGTGTTCCGGCGGGCGATTCAGTGGTGGGGCGTTCGAGCGCACCTCACGGCGGGCAAGGACTTTCAGACGCCGGCGTACCAGGAGACGGTGACGACGGACGCTTCCCTGGAAGGTTGGGGCACCCACACCGGAGATCTCGACGCAAGAGGCCTCTGGCTCCCGGAGGAGAAGCTCCTGCACATCAACATCCTGGAACTCCGAGCCGTGCTCTGGGCTCTCAAATCGTTCCTCCCATCGCTCAAGGGCAAGGTGGTGCGGATCTTCACGGACAACACCACGACAACCAGGATCAGGTGGATCAACTCTTCCGACGATGGGGCAAACCCCAAATCGACCTGTTCGCAACAGCGACAAACTCGAAGTGCCAGAGGTTCGCCAGCAGGTTTCCCCAGCCGAGAAGCATGGGCGATGCGTTCTCGTTCCCCTGGAACGGCCTATACCTGTATGCGTTCCCTCCGTTGCCCTTGCTGCTTCGACTCATCAACCAGCTCAAGAGGTCCCGGTGCAGGATGATCCTCGTCGCACCGGCGTGGCCGAGGCAGATCTGGTTCCCGGACCTTCTGGACTTGTCAACGTCCCCTCCCATCAAGCTGTCGGCGGACGCGGATCTTCTCTCCAGAGAAAGAGGCGCCATCTTCCACCACGACCTGGCGTCGCTGAACCTGCAGGCTTGGCTCCTGCAGCGCTAGAGTTTGGAGGGTACGATATACCGGCCGACTGCAGAGAGGTTCTTGCAAAGGCCAGGGCGTCCTCGACTCTCAAATGCTACGGTCACAAGTGGAAGAGGTTCTCTATCTGGTGCCGAGCACAGAAGATCAACACCCTACGGATTACGGCCCCTCAAGTGCTGCCGTACCTGCTATCGCTGGCAAAGGCTGGGCTAGCCCATGCCTCCATTAAGATTCATCTGGCGGCGATCTCCAGATATACCAGAACCACAGGACGGACGTCCCTGTGGTCCCATCGACTGGTAAAAGAGTTTATGAAAGGACTGTTCCGGTCGTTCCCGCCGGTGAAGGCCCCGGCCCCGGCGTGGGAACTTAACGTGGTGCTGACTAGGCTCATGGGGCCCCCATTCGAGCAGATGCACTCCACACCGATGAAGTTTGTGTCGTGGAAGACTGCATTCCTGGTGGCCATTACCTCCGCACGACTAGTGGGAGAGATCCAGGCCCTATCCTGCAAAGCACCGTACTTGACTTTCCATGCCTCGAGGGTGGTGCTTAGGACGCACCCCTCCTTTATGCCCAAGGTGCCGTCGGACTTCCATCTTAACGAGCCCCTGGTGTTACCTGTTTTCTTCCCGTCTCCTTCGTCGCCGGCCGAGAGGATTTTGCACTCGCTGAATGTGGCTAGAGCGCTGAAGTTCTACGTGGACCGCACAAAGAGTTTTCGGAGGACATTACAGCTATTTGTGAACTTTGGACCTGTGAATCAAGGGAAGGCTCTCTCGAAGTCTTCTATTTCCAGATGGCTCTCCGGCTGCATCATGCACTGCCACCGGTTGGCTAACCGACCGCTGCCAGGCCGTCCGAGAGCCCATTCGACCAGAGCGATCGCTGCTATTATGGCGTTCCTATCTGGTGTGCCCCTGCTGGACATCTGCAGGGCTGCTACGTGGAGGTCGACGCACACCTTCACGAGATTCTACTGCGTCGATCGGGATTCCAGGGAGGAGTCCAGGGTCAGCCAAGCAGTGCTGCGCAACCTGTTCGCTTAAGGTGAGCCTGGTGAGGAGGTAAGAGATGCTTAATGTTGAGTTGTTGTATTGCTTAATGTTGAGCCTTTTGCCACCTCCCGTGGTTGTGCATGTGTGTACTGCTATGTATTCTTATTTTCATGAGCATGTGAATCCATACCAGACCCCATGCTGGAGAAGGAACAGGTTACTTACCTGTAACTGTTGTTCTCCAGCATGGGTCTGGCATGGATTCACATGTGAACCCTCCCGCCTACCCCTCTGCGGCTCTTCACTTGGTCATACTGCCACTTCACGTGCTACCAAATCTGAAGATGGCTGCCAGAGGCGGGGCTTAGGGAGATGGCAGTCATTGGCTGTGGTCAGTATGACGCAGAGATCAGTGATTAGTTACTACTACGAAAGACAGATCAGAATGAAACTGATACTGATTTTTCTTTACCGAGGATTCCCAGCCTGACGACGGGGAATATTCATGAGCCTGTGAATCCATGCCAGACCCATGCTGGAGAACAACAGTTACAGGTAAGTAACTTGTTCCTTATGTACACATCAGTTGTAAAACATGTCACTAAAGTAAAGCAGTTGAAAAATCACACTCTCAATACCCTGACCACACCTGATAGCTTCTGGACAAGTTAGGCTCAAAATGAAGTGTGAGCAAAATGGCACTCCAGCAATTTAAAAGGCAGGGAAAGACAAAGTTAGACAAGATTTGAGCAGCACCAACAAGTAAGTTAGCAGGGCAATCTAGAAAAAGGAACTACAGTGAAGAAATCATATTAAAGGACCTGGCCCAAAGTCAATGGACCAAAGTCTTTGCTCAAGATCACACAGTTCAGGGTAGTTCACGGTTAAGTCTTTGCCAAGAGTTCAGAACGAAGTTGGTCAGCCGAAAAATTAGTTTAAAGAATGGAGAAGGACAAGCCCTCGGATTGGCCAAAGGTTTCACACACCTTCACAGCGGCTGGACGAAACGAACAACCGGATTTGAACAGTACCTTAAATGGAGAAGAAGGCTGTAGCTGAGGCAGACATTCCTGGCAGGTCCTGCAGGCTCACGGTTCCTGAAGCGACTGTCAGACTGACACGAAGTAGGAAGACTGGAGGGTCCTGCACTGCCCAGGGAAGAAAACAGCAGCAGAGCAAAGCAACAAAATAAAAGTGCACCTCTTAAAATGCAAGCAGGGTCTGTTCCTCCTGCTTATCCGGTTCACTGTAGCTCTGTACAGCAAATTCGACCAGAGAAGGGATGCCTGGCGAGCAGTTTGGTGAACTGGTTGCTCCCACCAGCTCAAGGGGAGAAGATTCCTGGTAGATCTTCCCTGTCGTTGGACTATGAAGATTCAGACCTGCAGCAGGGCTTCACCTGGAGGTTCAGTTGTGGTAGGGTCCTCTTCTGTCAGCTCCTCTTCGGTTCTCTTGTTCCACTTGCGACTCTACCTTTCCAGCCCTGGAGACCTGCTTTTTATGCAGTTTTCCCCCATTCACACAGCCTGGCGTCAATCACACAGCAGGGTGGCTGTCCCGCCGGGACAGTCCCCACAGCCAATCAGAACAGAGTGCAACATGGGTCTCCAAGGAGACCCTGTGCAGGGAGTCCTAAACCCCTCCCTCACATCCTGTCCCCCCCAGACATACAAGTACCTAAGGAGGGCTTCTGTGCAGAAGCCCGCGAAAGGACGGCGAACAAAGGAACCAAACCTGGTTTGGCGCGCAGAGTAAAACACGAGAAAGACTTTTACAAAAAGAAATGGCGACTAAACCCAGCCGGAACCGTATAAAAACGTATATGGTCTAGCGGGTTTAAGTCTGAGACTACCAAGATAGCCTAAAACAATACCAGGGCTATTTAAGATAACCGCGGTAGGAAATTAAAAGAGACTAATAAAGTCAATGGCAACTTTACATGTTCTGGGAGACAGTAGTCAGTCACAGAAAATGGAGTCGGGGTTGGGAAGTCAAAAAGACAACCCTGTGTCACTGCAGTAAAGGTGCAGTGTACCACACAGTAAAAAGATGATGCCTATGGAGTAGGTGAGGCTCCACAGTCTATGAACACAAGAACATGTTAAACACACACAGCAAAACACATGTAAGAGTGGGAAAAAAGGCTCACACTCTTACCAGGTGAAAAAAATAAATCCTAGAAATCCAGCAAAGCTGCTGAGGGACTCAGTAGGTAATGGAAATTAGCCATTCTGGAGAATTCTCCCTAACAAGCACTACTAAGTAAATTTCTGGAAATGCTACAACTCCCAGTAGAATTGGCAATAAAAAAGTGCAAAGCCCACACTGGAGGGTCAGATTTGATATCACAGGGTAATGAAAGAGCAGACAGGGCAGTAAAAGAAGCAGCATATTTGCCCGAAGGATCGCATGTGCTGTTCCCTGGCGAGAAGGAAAAGGTGTACATAGTAGCATTAGTGAAAGCAGAAAAAGAACAAGATGCCCTACCTGAAGGGTTTAATGCAACACCAATGATACAGATAATAGAATTACGGGGAGAAGCACCACAGGGTTGGAAAGAGCTGTGGAAGAAAAGGAGGTGCTCCCAGTCACCACCAGATTTGCTGTGGTGACAGGACAGCACCGGCAAGGTGGCAATGCCAAAAGAGTTATTGAACGTGGCTCTAGAACAACTTCACTACCGTGCCCACGTATCGAAAGAGCATGTGGCTTCAGGGATAAGTGAGGATTGGTTTGTGCCAAATGTATCTGAATATGTGGCTAAATGTGTAAATAATTGAATGACATGTCAGAAGTTCGCAACTGGGCACAATTTAAAAGTGGTGCAAGGAAGTCTGACGCATCCGGAGGGGCCCTTTCCGGCACTTGCATATCGACTATGTCGATATGCAAGACAGATGTACATCTTACAGGTATATGCTTGTTGTGGTGTGTCCGTTTTCACGTTGGCTTGAGGCTGGTTCCAGTGCCTGTAATGATGCCCGCTCAGCGGCTAAGTTCCTTATAAGGGAGGTGTTTCCAAGATGGAGAATCCCAGATAAAATTCGCTCTGACAATGGTCAGCACTTTACAAATGATTAGATTGGGGAGATAACTGCACTCTTAGGAATAAGACACAAACTATCTACCATTTACCATCCTCAGGCCAACGGTGTAGCCGCACGAATGAATGGATTACTAAAAAGCAGTTTAGCAAAGCTAACCTCTACACTTGGCAAGTACTGGCTTTACTGATTGCCTCTTGCCCACTTTGCCTTGCGCAATACGCCTGGAGGAGATCATCATCTCACTCCACATGAAATTGTTACTGGTCAGAGAATGCATGCAACTTCCTCGCCTGCACGTACAATTTCAGATGCCAAGTCCTCTGCTAACATCTTTTGGGAGGAGGGGAGTTCCATGTATACCTCACTGAATTTACCAAGTCCCTTAAATACATATCCCAACAGAGCAACACAAGGACACAAAGACACGAACTGAGCAGAGATATGATTCAATAATGGACTTTCCATAAGCAGCACTTCTATACCCTGGTGATAAGGTGTTCATTAAAAAATACAGTTCAAAAGTGGAGGAAAGAATGCTTTAATGGGCCACACACATGGGTTCACCTCTGCGACGTGCACATGGACAAGAGCACCAGCTCCCCCAGAGAAGAGGGGCATAGCGCAACGTGATGTGAAGTATAACAAAACTTTCATTAACTTTCTTCTCAGCTATAAGACTTTACAGAAGACCAACAAATGGAGGAGGGGGATTTTTCAGGACATTGTTTATATTGACAAATGACGAAAGATGCATGCATTTTGGATGATTTTAATGATAGTGTTGATTAGTATAGGACTAATATGGTTATTTTGTCCTTTATTTAAAGAAAGAAATGTTGCACCTTTAAAATATAATGTGAAAAGAAACAAAAGAAGTGTTTTAAATGAAGAAGATATTGGTCATGACACTGAAAACGGGCAGGACCTAACACCCGGTACTGTCTGGTATGATTACATTTTACGGTTGGGAACAGTGAGAGCAAATGGCACATGTTACGTTTGCTCACTAATCCCACACGTATTAGGAGCACCCAAGCTCTTCCTGCCACAAGCAATATCATATGAGGAAGCAGGATGCTTAATGCAACTATCCCTCTGCAAAGCTTCCAGGATACAAGTGTGTCTGGTCATTGGGTGGATGAAGAGGAGGAGGTGTATGCAGACAACTGTGCAACTCAATTGCATTGCCCAAAACAGTGAAACAAAAAAGCTGGTAACAGAATATATAACTGAAGGTTCTAAAAGGGGGAACAGATGGTAAATGAGCACAAACAACTGCAGTGTACAGACAACGAAGGAAGTAGCATTCTCTGGTGTCACAGATGACCATTAATGGGAATAAAGGGAGCAGGGTGATACAGCAAAAATTGGAGGGGGGAATAATTCAGTGTCGTGCTGAAGGTTTGGTGGGATTCATACAAAGTGTGGCCTGTAAGGTGAATGACTGTTGCAGGGCAGTTTGGAGAAAACATGTACAGGCATTAACCTGGTTAAGCCAAACTCATCAACCAGTATAGATAATGCGCTTTACACAGTTCCCTTTGTGTTTCATGTCCAGTGGGTTGGTTCATTTGGATCTAACCACAGATGTTAAAAGGTGATGAGAAGTACGGCACTGGGGGAGGGGCAGCTGCGATAATGGACATATGGTGGGCCTGTGGATGGAAGGCCTATGCCCAGCTCCCTCCTGATTGGAGCGCTCTTTGTGCACTTGTCACGCTGCACAGCCCTGCCCTGGTGGTTCCCCGAGGCAACAACAATATTGGGTGTTCATTGAGAAAATAATTCATTGAGCTGAAAGAGAAAGTGTTGCAGCACGATAAGGAACAAGCAATGCGAGAAGTGCACAGTAGAAGGAAACGCGGCAATAATTACTGGTCAGAAAAGAGTGCGAAAAGCATGGCAGCAATACAGGTTATTCACAAAAGCAACCACTTTCTTTGTTTCCTTATTGTTACTAGGAGTACAGACTGCTGCCAATGCTAAATGGTTGCAGTTAACGCGGTACAAGTTACTGTGATTGGCGAACTCAACAGAAAAAGGCCTGAATGCAGTAAAGGAAGAACTAAGGGCACTGCATCTTCTGGCCCTTCAGAATAGCTATGTTTTGGATGTACTCCCTGCCATGAAGTGGGGTTTGTTCAGAAATCGGCAGTAACCATTGAAGATGCACCAAATGGAACTTTGAAAGCTGCTATTAATGAAATACGGACACTCCATGAGAAGATGTCTATTGAGGCGAATGGAGTGCAAACAAACACTTGGCTGGACACCCTTTGTGCCTGGGTGCCGACTTGGCTCTCAGCAGTGTTTAAAGTGACTGTCCCTGCGTTGGTCTTCATGCTTGTTACCTTCTGCATTGGCAAACGTATTTTGAGACTTTATACTAACAAACAAAGAGGAAGGTGTATGCTGCCCCTGAGTGTTGATAGGGTTAATAAGAAAGAGAAGGGTACTAATGAACCAATTGGGGAAAATACAGAAGACAATATTAATGATTGGATCACAGCACAGCCTGGGGATTTATTAAATTACGAGGAATTTTGTATGTCGTGTCTTAAGGATGGACAGGGGTGTATATGGGTGGGAGAACCAGTTAATAGTTGGGAAGAATCTGGGAGTGGCATGACAAGGTTAAAAAAGATGGATTCGTAAAAATGGAGTAGTAGAAGAGGGATTGGGGAGGGGAAAATAGTTAGTTGTTGATGAATCCATAAAAGGGGGAATAATGTGGTGGAAATGCAAGCTTTGCACAGGAAAGAGGCACGCACATATCAGTTGCGGGAATTGCCACTAAAAGGGGAGGTTGTTTCATTTATCACTAAATAAATTTAGGTGCCAAAACCTGAGAAGGGCCTAAACACTTGAATTATAAATAGATAGCATAAAACGATAAAGATAGGTTGCAGGTAAGTATTCAGGGTTTAACATTCGAACGAGAGGTACTGCAAACTGGCCTTAAAGCATGCCACTGTAGTAGAAAATAACTTGCATGTTTTAATTTAACATAGCAGCCACTGGGGCTGAGATCACATTGCAAATGTACACGTTGCCAGGGTTGAGCGAGAGGAAAGGAATGAATAGCTTATGATACTTTTGAGGTCACAGAGCCGAGCTCATGAGGGGTAGTGGAAGGGCAGTGACCATAACCTCCTTTAATAATTCAGTATATTAGTTATGCAGCTTGCCTTCTGGTAGTTTCAAAGTGCCCTTGGCCGTTTCAAATTACCCTTCAGTACAACTCAGTCTGGGAAGCAGTTCGATGTGTTCTTAAAATGCAACATTAAAATAGCAACTTTTCTTTGGTTCAAGGCTCTGCCAGTGTCACGATCGGTAGTATTCCTGTGAGAAGCGGATGGGAATGATCGGCGGCAGATGAATAAAGTTCTGCTGGTCAACGTAAATGTTTCAATACCCTGGCTTCATGATGTGAGAATTGGGGGTTGCATTGTGATGTCTATGGTGGTGTGTTAAGATTTCCGGGACCCAATCATTGCAGGCTAATGTATGTCCCGATATAGGGGAATTATATGTTTGCCGAATGATCTTCTTTTAAATGACGGGCCAACTGTGTCAGTATGCTTTGATGTTAATTAGTTTAGATGATTATAAAAAAGTTCTAGATTTATGGGCGTTTTTTTTACAGCAGCTTTTCATGCAGTTCTGTACCACTTTCTGTTTGAATATTGATGTTGCAGCTGCCGCTGGGGCCCTGAATATAACTGTGTTACTTCTTACTTGGTGTACACTCCTTTTTGGATTTCTTTTATATTTTTTATAGGTAAGTTCAAAGGCAACCCGCAGTACACTCCCTGATGACGGAGACTTTTCAGGATCCTCCTCTGCCTCCACATTTTCTTGTGGACAGAGTCCGCATATCCCCTGGTCCTGCCCTAAAGCCTGGGCAGAACCCTCACCCTGTAATAATCTGCTTGCTCGACTACTGGGACAGATATATATCTCTGTCGAGTACGAGAGCTGGGAGAGCTAAGATACCAGGAAGCCTGAATCTCTTTGTATCAGAAGATTACATTAGCATCTCAAAGAGCTTGTCAAACATTTGTTGCAGCCAAACTGAGTCTCAGAGACCAAGATATTCAATACGCCATGCCATTCCCTGTGAAGTTTAGAGTGGTCTACAACAAAAAAAACCGACTTATTCATGACACCTGATGAAGTTCACTCTTTCCTAGTCTCCCTGGCACTGCAGTCATGGGGTGAAGCTTCATCTAGTGCACACTCCTGATATTGCCTCTCATTTGAATTGTCTTACTCAAACACATATGAGTGAGTATACTTCAGTATGGAGTCCACTAAGGTACAAGCGTAGTATAACCTTTTTCATGTATATAACGTACCAGTCCATCCTTGATGTTGTCCTTCCTCGCTGAATGGTAAGTGTCACTGGCCCTCTTTGCCCCCCAGGGCATCCCATTGTTTATAACAACTTGGGTGGGGCATGTCACTGCTGATTTGGGTTGGCAGAGAGGGTGGGAGTGGGATGGGAGTTAAGGGGTTTGGTAGAGTTTTCTTTCAAATGGTAGAGTTTTCCTTAAAACGACCCCAGCACTAACTATCAGATTTACAGAGGCTGCTTGGCTTGTTTGGCTTCTCATCAACACTGCACATTGGTATATGTTAATGCTATTGTAAGACGACATGGGAGAGCAATGTACTGTCATTATCTGTAATATCCACAGCCTAAGCAATGCGATTAAAGCTAAGAAAGTACAGGCCTATTGTGTACGCCAGGGTGCCAAGATTGTCTTCATTCAAGAATCACACTATGCAGGTTTGGGTCCCTACACCTTTGCTAGGTCCTGAAGGTACTCCTGCTTCTATACCTCCTACTCCTCAAACTAGTGTGGGGTCCTTACACTAATTCACAAGTTGCTCCTGTTTAGATTAGATTTGTGGGAAGCTGACACAGAGGGATGATATATATTCCTCAATCAGGCCCTCTTTTGGGTAAAGATCACGTTAGTCAACATATATGCCCCCAATATAGACAGCCCTCCCTTTTTCTCAACCCTAACAGACAAATGTTGTGAGAGTGGAGCAGGAGTGGTTCTACTGTGGTTCGTTGTAGATGATGCAGTAACTTCTTTACCTCTGTTGGCAAAGGCGGACCTTCAACAACAGAGCTGCTGTGTATGCTATGTAATCTCCACATACGTGTGAAGCACGGCGCATTAGTGGTTCTACTGTGGTTCATTGCATAGGATGCAGTAACTCTTTTCCTCTATTGGCAGAGGTGGAACTTCAACAACAGAGCTGCTGTGTATACTACTTCATCCTCACATACACGCGAAGGTGGCGCAGGAGTGGGTCTAGTGTGGTTCGGCTGATCTCGACAGTAAGACAGCTGTTTCATTATGCATTTACTTCCTTCATTTGTCGTGAAGCTACAGATCTTGATTCTTCAGCCCAGTGTTGCTGGCTGTTACACACGGAACAGTGGTGAGTGCGCATACTTGTATTGTACCGGGACATTTGTTGTGCATAGCACTCCTGATTTATAATAAAAATAAATAGGGGGCGGAAACTCAGACTTTGCAGTGAAGCAGCTGAGCACAAAAGCAGCACCTCCCCCGCCTGTGAACCCTGTGCTCTACCGCAAACTGACATCGGATGTGAACAGGTTACCATTAGGAAAAAAACAGCGCAAAATAAAATCACAGGCTAATACAGAGTACTATATGCCGAGGTCCCCGCTGCCGCAAATAAGCAAGCCCCCCATCCCTCTTCAGTTCCCCTGACCCATGTGGCAGGGTCACCGATGCATATAAGCACTGTGAATGATCATGAGTCATTGTCGGCTATGCTGTCTGATCCTCTGCTGATTCTCGAGTTGTTGGCCCTAGAGAACTATAGGCCTGAGCTGTCATCCCAGTTTCCAACAGACAAAGCCACTCCATTTTCTCCTCCCATCGATAACAATAATTCCCTGCTCAACTTGTGCCTCAATCTCCAACAGAAATCATTGGGATCGTCTGAAAAGAATGCAGTTCTGAACTCCTCAGTTGCATATAATAACATAATTAGAACCCAATTATATGCAATTCCGGACCTGCAACATCTGATTTCCTCTACATGCTCTTCCAGCAGCTATGATAGCTCAAGTGAAAGTAATAGTGAGGCCGAATAGGAGCATGGTTGGGTAACTGCACCCAACTCTTTCCACACAACCAACTTTTGGGGTAAGCCGGGAGAACCGCTTCAACCAAAACTGAAATCAATTGCGGCGTCAATAGTCACTGCTCACACTTTGTACTACTATGTCAAAAGAACAGTGCAAGATCAAAACGATTCTGGCCAAAGTCGTCAATGTCATCTTGGAACCTTACGGACCTTTGTGTGATTCTTTGGAACCTGTCCAACGAATTGGTGCGGCTGACCCACCGCTTCCTAGCAACGCTTACTCTTTGCCATTGTAAACATCGAGTCTGATAAAGCAAATCTCTCATACAGTATGTCCTGTCATTGATCTTACATCTCAAACTCAATCACCGGCATGAATGGAGCAAGTGGTTTGGAACCACTGGACTTGCTGCCGAAGTAAAAGGGATCCTTGTGCCAGAGGAACTTTCATACTGCGAACACTTTTGAGTCCAACCCCAGGAATATCATGAGGAGAAAGAAGAGGCATGGTCGCACTCTTCTGTATGCCCCAAGGAAATCGACCACGATTGAAGTACGACATACAAGTCCAAATGCATCACAGCCTGTTGTTTTTGATAACCCCAGGAGTCTCCCTTTAGCACTGGGACTGCCTGGTGTGTATTGAGATATTGTATGCAGACCTGTCACTGCCGTTATTGATACTCTTGCGGACGGCACAATACGACAGGCTGACTTACGTGGTCCTCTTGAAAGATGGCTGCAAGTCGGTCATAAGAACAAGCACCCACCAATATCTTCGCCACCACTTTGCACACAACAAACTCATGTGCCATATCTGTACTTTGCCCTGAACTGGCAGCTGTGAATGCTTTTATTACGAGCCACCAGCAGGACCTTGATCATCATTTGGATATGTTGGAAAACAAGCGTAGGGTATCCCCATTTGCTGATCAAAGTGACTCCCTTAGAGAAATATCCCACTCTGGGTTTGATCAGCATTGTGGAAAAACATTGCTATTGGGGAAGGGGATTAAGCTAGAGGAACTTTCCCCTCTATCATCCAGCCCTTTCCTGAATTGAACCCATTTGATGGCCCTATTTCATTTTATCCTCCACTTAGCAGCATTTGTAGACATGACATTATAAAACTTGTCTTGTCAGAGGTACATAGTGTCACTAATTGGGCCATCATTTTGTTTGTCTCACCATCTATTATGGCTGTTTTGTGCTCCTATCAATCAGAGCTTAAGAAGATGGGCTATTTGCTGACTGTTTGCTGGAAGAAGCCAAATCAGCCATTGCATGCCAATTCCCATGCTTGTATGAACACTTTTACATCTCTTGTTCCACATACACCTGTTACACCTTGCTCTGGACATCGGGCTCGTGCCTTGAGCACTGAGAAGAGGAATTATAACTCTTGGGTGCTGGATCCTTCTAATCACCTTGGCTCGTAACCTGTATGAATTTGTGAAATTCAATCTCAAATCAGCTGGGCCTCCTGGAATACGCAGGGTTTTAATTCTTTTTTGAAAAGCCCCTTAGGTTACCACATCTTCTTTTTGCATGAGACCTGGCTGATTGACGATTTCTTCTTTGATGGATATAGTATGTCTGTTCTAAAGCTAAGCAAAATGGTAGAGGAGACCCTTCTGGCGGTTTAGCCATTAGGACCAGAGTACATATTTCGAAGGGATTGTGTCCTCCGACGTATTCCTCATCTTAGATATCTCCTTCCAGCTCTGCTGGCCTCAGAACATTTTTTCTCTAGAGGGCGCTGCGCGTCGACGTCCTCCGAGTCGATGTCCCTCGACAGCCGCCGTATCGACGTTGACGTCATCATGCCTATAAAGGCCGCGCGCAGCGTCTGTTGCTCAGTTCCGTTTTTCCGCGCTTACTCAGTGCCTTGGAATACCGTTGCTCAGTTTTGTCAGGTTAAACCTATTTACCTCGAGTTATTCGATCCGTACTCGATGGCTTCTTCGTCGGAACCGACAACTCCTCGATCCGGCTTCAAAAAATGCCGAGATTGTGGGAAAAAGATGTCGCTGACCGACCCTCACAGAGTTTGTCTGTGGTGTTTGGGAGCTGAACACCATTGTTCGGAGTGCGAGGACTGTATGTCCATGACAGCTAAGGCCCTGAAGGAGCGTAGGGGGAAGCTGGAGAAAGGTAAGACTTTTAAAGCTTCTTCTTCGTCGACGAAGTCGAGACATTCGTTTCCTCGTCACCATTCGCGCTCCAGGTCTCGGAGTGGGTCCCATCACTCCTCGAGATCGAAGCACTCGAAGAGGAGACGTCGAAGAGCCCCTTCTCCGTCTTCCTCTTCCACTGTTTCGCCGAAGAGAATCCCTTGCCCCACGAAACATAGTTCCCGGGCTGAATGGGAGGAATTCCGCAAAAATATGATGAGCGTCTTTGAGAAAGCGGCCTCGACCCCCTCGAAGACTGCCGAGAACGATGCTCTGGTAGAAAGACCCGAAGGTCAAAAACGCCGCGAGTCGCAGTACCCGGCGAAGGAAACATCTCGAGCGCGTCTCGAACCCTCGAGTAGGACTATGACCTCCAAACCTTCCTCGAAGGTTCCGTCGACGCCGTCGACGAAGGTTCCGTCGACGCCGAGGTCGGTGTCTTTGACGCAGTTGTCGAAGGGACCTTCGACACACGGGCCTGTCGACTCGACGCCAGCTTTGACACCGGCGTCGACGCCAAGAAAAGTCACGGTTACGACACACCCAGTGACTATCCCCAGGTCCTCGATGACGATGGCTTCGAGATTGTCGAGCAGAATCCCAATTCTGTCGAGGTCATCGAGGCCACCGCCTTTGTTTTCGACGCCACGCTCGAAGCCTTCGACGTCGGCGTCGACGACATCGACGTTTTTGAGGCCGATTATGACAAGTTCGGCACCCTCTGCCTTGGAAATAGGGTTTACACCCTTTATGAGTTCAGAACAATTGAGAACTACTATGTCCTCAATTATGGAAGAGGGTGAATTGTCTGAACAGGAAGACACATTTGAGTTGCAGGGACCTGTAACCCCAATTAGAGAGGAATTTTCCTCTGAAGAACGCAGGTTAAAGGATCTTCATGATTCCTTACATGAGGCAAGTGGGTTAGACACTTCCCCTGAGGTGGAGTTTGCTAGGCCAGACCCGGGGGAGCATGCTGAAACCCCCTATAGAGCCTTAATGGCCAGGATCACAGAGTTTATGGGGTGGTCTGCACCTTCACAATCTTTCCAACAAGATGACCTCACGGATATTCTTGACAAAGGCCCACAGGAGGATTCTGTGGTGCCTTTTCATAAAGCTCTTCAGAGGAAGATTATGACGAACTGGGAAACCCCAGATGTCGTCCCGGCAGTAAATAAAAAACTGTCTACAAAATACAGGGTATCCTCTACAGACCCGGAGTTTTTGTCAAAACACACATCCCCAGAAAGTCTGGTGGTATAGGCAGCATCTTCTACCGATGTCAAGACGGCTTATCCTACCGTCCCACAGGACAGGGACGATAAAAAATATGATGCTATGGCAAAGAAGGTTTTTTCGGCATGTAGCATGGCGTTAAAATCTGTTAATGCTACTTGCACCCTTGCTAGATTCAGGCGTACACTTTGGGAGTGTGCTTCTACAGCGGCTGACTGCATCCCGGAGGCAGAAGAAAGGGAGGCGATCCTGAATATCATACAGGACGGTAAAGACGCTATGTGCGAATCCCTCCAGACGGGTATTGATTCGGCTGACAGTATCAGCAGAGCAATGGCGGCAAGTACAACAACCAGGAGATTCGCTTGGTTGAGAAAGTCTGGTTTTGCCCCAGATGTGCAAGCCAGGCTCTTGAACATGCCATTCGATGGCTCTTCTTTGTTCGGAAAAAAGGCGGATGACAGTTTAGAGAAACTGCAAACTTCAAAAGCAGCAGCAAAATCCCTAGGAGCTGCAATCCGTCAGACACCTTTTCATCCCACAGGAACCTCTGCGAGGGGCAAGTCCTTTCGCTTCTACTCCGCATTCGGAAGAGGTAGAGGACGACCGGCTCAAAGGGGACAAAGAAGAACTACCCGAGGTGGACGGGGTAGATATTCAAAAGCCGCAGCAACAGCAGGTGCCTCTTTACCATCGGCATCTTCATCAGCCGCCCCAAAACCACTCTGAGGACTTCCCTCACAGGATACCTGTAGGAGGCAGGTTGACTCAACATCTGGCGGTATGGCAGGCTATCACGTCAGATGCTTGGGCATTGGAAACAGTTGCCCAAGGTTACTGCCTGCCTTTCCTACGTATACCTCAGAGTCATCCACCGGGGGATCAGCTCTCAGAAAGCTCCAGATCCGCTCCTCTTGCAGGAAATTTTGGACCTGCTAGAGAAAGGTGCCATAGAACCGGTACCTGTAGCGGAGCGGAACAAGGGCTGGTACTCCCCTTACTTTCTCATTCCAAAGAAAGACGGAGGACTGAGACCCATCTTGGACTTGCGAGAATTGAACAAATTCCTCAGGAAAGACAAATTAAAGATGGTCACTTTTTCTCAGATCCTCCAGGCCCTTCAGTTCCAGGACTGGTTGGTATCTCTGGACCTTCAGGATGCTTATTTCCATGTGCATATCCATCTCAAACACAGGAAATACCTGAGGTTCGCAATTGGCAACTCTCACTATCAATTTCGAGTGCTGCCATTTGGGCTGACCTCCGCCCCGAGGGTCTTCACCAAGTTAATGTCGGTAGTGGCGGCAAGTCTAAGGAGGGAAGGGATTCACGTCTACCCCTACCTGGACGATTGGTTGATCAGGGCTGTTTCTTCGGAACAAGCTCAGATCCAGCTAAATCACGTGTGCCACTCCCTTCACAAACTGGGCTTCTCCCTCAATTTAAAGAAGTCACAAATGATACCATCGCAGAGACTCCAGTTCATAGGAGCGATCCTGGACACTTCCCTGGGAAAAGCCTTGCCACCAGAGGTGAGGGCTCAAGATATTCTACAGATGGTTACCAAGTTCCAAGATGCCCAACGTCTCCCAGCCTTCGACTTTTTGAGGTTGCTAGGCCTCATGGCATCCTGCATTTTCCTAGTGCCAGAGGCTCGCCTGAGAATGAGATCCCTCCAGTGGGCACTGAGGACTCATTGGTCACAATTCTCAGGGAGAATGACAGATCTTCTTCAGGTTCCCGACAGGGTGGCTCGAGACCTTCAGTGGTGGGCCTGTCAGGAGAACATTCTGAAAGGAGAACATTTTTGGCAACCCTGGCCGGAGATAACAGTAGTCACGGATGCCTCACTCACGGGGTGGGGAGCCCACGCCAACGACTTGACCATCATTGGTCGTTGGTCTCCATCGGAGTCCAGACTACATATCAACCTGTTAGAGCTGAGAGCCATCAGACTTGCGCTGAAGGCGTTCCTGCCAGTGGGAGCTAGCTCAGGAAGTCCTTCAAGAGATCTTCACCCTTTGGGGAACCCCTCAGGTGGATCTGTTTGCCACCAGCCTCAACAGGAAATGCGATCTGTTCTGCTCAAGGGAATTTCCCCCGAGAGGAGCTCTGGGAGACGCGTTCACAGTGGACTGGGAGTTTCCGCTTCTGTACGCGTTCCCACCGGTCCCTGTCATTCCTCAAATGATCAGGAGGTTGAGAAGATTCCGGAGAACCATGATCCTAATTGCCCCGGATTGGGCCAGGAGAACGTGGTACCCGGACCTTCTAGACTTGTCCATCTGCCCTCCAATTCGACTTCCACTCAGAGAGAACCTACTCTCACAGAAGGGAGGTCAGGTTCTCCATCCAGACATCAAAACCCTCAACCTTCACGCTTGGCTTCTGAAAGGCTGAGGTACAAGGATTGGGACCTCCCTGATGATGTTATGGAGGTGTTACTTTCGGCAAGGAGGCCAGCAACAAAGTCTTTATACCGCTGCCGTTGGAACATATTTTGCAGCTGGTGTAGAGAACAGAATATTGACCCTTTTTCATGTGGTACACCAATGGTTTTGTCCTTCCTACTATATTTGGCGAATTCAGGCCTTCAAGTTGGCACCATTAAGGGCTATCTCGCAGCGCTATCCATCTTTAAGCGCACTGTGGAAGAACCATCCTATTTCAAGTTACCCTTGGTAATACAGTTTCTAAAGGGGTTAACCAATGTTTATCCCCCAAGACCATTCCAAGTTCCCCTATGGGATTTAAACTTAGTCTTAACTTTCCTGATGGGCACACCTTTCGAACCACTCCATTCTTGTTCGTTAAGATTCCTTACCCTTAACACTGTTTTATTAATAGCACTTACATCTGCTAGAAGGGTGAGTGAATTACAAGCTCTTTCTTGTAAACCCCCTCACACAATCTTTCACAAAGACAAAGTTGTCCTGCAAGTGAAGCCTAATTTCCTCCCAAAGGTGGTTTCTGAATTCCATATCACTCAGAAGATTACCCTACCATCTTTCTATCCTCCTCCTCATCCGAGGAAAGAGGAAGAGAGGTTACAGAGGCTAGACCCTAGAAGGGCTTTAAGTTTTTACATCAGTAGACTAGCCAGGATAAGACAGGCAGACCAGCTGTTTGTAGGTTACACAGGTCACAAACTGGGGTTACCAATAACTAAGCAGACCATTTCCAGATGGATCATTCTAGCCATTCTGGAATGTTATAAACTGGCTGGGAAAGAGCCCCCTCAAAACCTTAGGGCTCATTCGACCAGAGGTATTGCAGCTTCATCGGCCCTCAAAAGAGGTGCGCCGGTTAAAGACATCTGTGCGGCCGCTACATGGTCGTCTGTCCATACCTTTACACGATTTTACAACTTGGATTCCTTCTCCAGTCAAGAGACTAGGTTTGGAAGGGCTGTACTGCATTCTATTCATCAATAGAAGACAGCGTGAAGTCAGTACTCCCTCCTCCAATAATCGAATACTGCTATGGGAGCCTTTCTAAGATGAGGAATACGTCGGAGGACACAATCCCTTCGAAGAACAAGTTACTTCTTACCTTGTAACGTTCTTTCGACGGGATGTTCCTCCGACGTATTCCTCATCGACCCTCCCATCCATCCCCGCAGTTCTACTTCCCTTGTTGTTGCAGGTTACGCTCCTTCAGGGTGATTAGTCTAGTCCAGAAAGAATTATTCTGGGCTACAAAACGGAAATGAGCAACGGACGCTGCGCGCTGCCTTTATAGGCAGGATGACGTTGACGTCGATACGGCGGCTGTCGAGGGACATCGACTCGGAGGACGTCGACGCGCAGCGCCCTCTAGAGAAAAATTTTTCCGAGGCCAGCAGAGCTGGAAGGAGATATCTAAGATGAGGAATACATCGGAGGAACATCCCGTCGAAAGAACGTTACAAGGTAAGAAGTAACTTGTTCTTCTATGACACTCTTGTCTATTGGCATTCCCTCCCCTTATGTCCTATCAGCAATCTTGCATAATAGGACTGCTTTTGAAACCCCCATTTTGGTCAACAATATATACAATCCTCCTATGGGGATGCATATAAACTCTATATGTAGGAAGATCACCAAGCAGCTTACATATTGGTATAATTAATTCCCCTTGGAACAGGTGATAATTGCTGGGGATTTCAATGATAACATCTATTTAGGGAATGAAGCATTGAATACCTCTGATATGGTTGCTCCTGCAGACTCATTGTATGACCCTATAGGCCTTCCTTTGAGAATACATTGTTGGAGAAAATGTTTGGAAACTCATGGTCTGGTTTGCCTCAATGCTAAGGGAAAAGGCTATTTACCATTGGGGAAAACTTCGACCAATGGGAAGCACTCCTCCTGCATTGATTATGTTTTCATTAGCTATTTATTCTGGTCCCATTTCAGCCCTATTGACCTTATCCAACTTAATCTCAGCAACCATTTATTATTAACTTGGACGTGTGTGTTGGCTGATAGGGGTTAAATTTGCATGAGAAAGTTTAAGCCAACAACCAGGGAAATCATGTTTCTTTCCAAAGATCCTGTATGGTTTGAACGTAGGCTTACCAATTACAGGGGAGACACGAATACAGCATTATCACAATTATTTGATCAATTAAGGTTGTGTAGAACAAAGGATGCACGACACAGATCGGCGCATAGCCCTTTCGATGTTGTTATACAACAGAGAAAGAAAGGTTACTTAGGACATCGAGTAGAGATTATGAAACGTACTAATCTGTCTGATCCGGTATGCTCGGCTACCCTGACCTCTTTAACCATCAAATATAAAAATTGTGTTTGTCAATCTCGCTACTTATTTCATAGTGCCAAGTGGACACATATGTCTGACTTATTACATACTAATGACAACAGGAAATTCTGGTCCTTCTTTAAATGTTATTTGGCAGGTTTCATCACGCATGAGTTGAACCCCATTTCAGAGGCAACTTGGTCTTCTTATACAACCTCTCTGTATTATAATTCCACAATAACGCATCCTTTAGCACCTGTCTGCATAAATACACCTAGAAGATTGGATGGTTTCAATGCTGATGATATAGGGCCTCATTACAAGGAGTGCGATAAGGGGTTAACGGCGCCGGTAAAGGTGCCGGAGCCGTTAACCCCTAACCGCGCCATTACGAGGTCCGCTCGCGTGACCCGCTCAGGGCGCCTGGTTTTACCAGACGTCCTTAGCGTGTCCCGCGAGCGGCCCAGCGTGCTAACAACGGGCCCGTCATTAACGGCCCCGTTGTTAGCATGCTCCCCATTCCCATTGAGCCCTATGGGTGCTCAAATGGGGATGGACCGGGTCCGGGTTCCCTGAATGAGGAAATACCGGGCCCTCCAAGGTCGGAATGGCCCGGTATTTCCCCATTCAGGGGACCCAGACCCAGGTTTGGGGGTAGCCATGCTCTTGTTAAGGGCATGGCTACCTCCAAACTCGTAATGAGGCCCATAGAGATGGTAATAAAGAAACAAAAAAGCTCAAAGGCGCCCGGTCGCGATTGCCTTTCCTAATATAGTATAAAAAGCCATTCCTGTTCTTTGTAGAAGATTATTGGTGGACTTGTTTGACAGGATATTCATTTTGGTCTTGATCCCTGACAGTTGGAGAAACTCCGTACTGGTCCCTATTTACAAAAAAGGCGGACCTGGGGACCACTCCAACTACAGATCATTAACCATGTTGGACACCAGCGCCAAAATCTTTGCGTCTCTTCTCTAAAAAAAGCTTAGTAAGTAGGCTGAGGACACTGCTCGCCTTAAAAAAAAAAATGTAAAACGGCTTCCGTAGTGCACATAGTAATAACAATACCAATTGTGCACTGCAGTATCTGGCTTCGGAAACGATTTCCCGTCAATGCAAACTGTAGCTATGCTTTGTAGATTACTCCAAGGCGTTCAACACAGTTTGTCGTCAGAATCTTTGGAACAAACTAGTGAATTGGGGTAGCGACCCATATCCACTGTATTATATCAATGCCCTGTATAGCGATACAGCAGTGTCCATTAGCCTGGCACAAGAGGGAAGCTTTCACATTCGATCAAAACTAATACAGGATTGAAGCAGGGGTGCATGCTTGCACCCATACTATACATCTTATATGTTTTGGACCTGGATCTTTATCTGGAAGGTGTGCAAAATGTCCCCCCACGAATTGGAACGCAAACTGTGCCTTGGCTAATGTATGCTGATGACACAATCCTTATGGACTTACATTAGTCGGCCTACCGCGCTCCATAGATGCTGCATCCGTATATGCTAGGACAAACTATTTGAGCGTCAATCCTTCTAAGACCAAGGTTATGGTACTTGGTAGCAAAATCAGGTACCATGGTTCTTTTGTATGGAAATTGAATGACACCAATCTGGATGTGGTGGATTGCTATATTTATCTTGGAGTCCCTCTTTGAATATTTCCTACTTACTCTCACTATGGCGATATAATCTCTTCCCACAAATTTAAGAAATGGCTTGTCATAAAGCGTTTTACTACTAATATTGGAGGCAATTATTTGGAAGGTTTAATTAAAATATACTCAACCAGTATAATTCCAGCACTTACCTTTGGCCTTGAATTACTATCGGAACCCTAGGTGGGATGGTTGGAGCGGCTTAATGGAAGCATGCTTAGAACTATATTAAACGACCATAAAACAACTCGAGTGGTGGTTTTACAATGTGAGTTGTGTCTTATTTCACTTTGTGCTCAATGGCTGTTAAAGCGTTGCAAGCTTTATTTCTCATTGTTACTCAGAAAACCCCAAGATAACACCCTGTTGGCCCTTATAGCAAAAGTTCCTAACACGTTTCTGAGGACTTTAAAAATAACAGTGTGTCAACATGCCATTTCCAGTGCATACAATATCTGATGTGCCAGATTACATCAACATTTTCAAAAAGAAGACTTGGGCATGGGATAGAGCGGAAACTATCCTAAAGTTAAGTAAAAGGCGATATTTTGAATACACTCAGAAGAAATTTGTTTGTACTGGTCCCTGCTCATATCTGTTTAAGATCTGTGATGGTGAATTGAGAGAATTCATTATTCACCTTCGCCTTAATATCCTGCCAACGTTCGCATATACTGGAAGCTGGTTAGGCATGCCGCTTGAGGATAGATTATGCAGACTTTGTCATGGAGTGGTAGAATCAAGCCGCCATAGATTAACCGAATGCCCTAATTTAAAATTGCACTATGAATAGGTAAACTGACAAATGTCAAGAAAGATCAATTCTGGAGCACCCTGTATGGAGAACCATCAATGGTTATCACAGGAGCAAGCTACTGTTTATGGAAAGAGGCTGTACAACGTTTGTTGGGCTTTAAGATGAACTTAAAAAATATTTTTTGCTAGAACTGGTTTGTATAAAACAACCTGAACAAATGGGTTCTATGTGCATGGACTTTTTTTAAATTTGAGCATGGAAAATGAATTTTAATTCTGAATTCAACTTCCTGTTGACAGAGATTACACACTTCTCTGGATATGTTGTGTGCCTATAATCTTGTTTAAAATATTGATTGTATAATTGAAGTGTACTGTTTATCCTTTTTATACTTGTTTTGATGATTATTATTATAATATTTACACTGCTTTTAAAATGTATTGAACTGTGCCTAAGGTTTTGTATGTTTAACCAAGTGCACAATAAACAAAATAAAAGAACAAAAAAAAATGCTTGAAATACACAGACACTCAGATGGTCTGTGCAAGTGACCTTAACACAATACTTGACCCTGGCATGGGCCGATTCAGTAAACCAAGGAGTTTTATACTGGCGGCACAAGAAACACACAAGAGCTATGCGTTTATCAGTATCCTGAATCCATGGCATGCACTTAACTGGGAGTCGTCTGATTACATTTTTTACTCCTCGATACATGATATATACTGTATTGATCGAATTCTCGCCACCGCCGTATTATTTCATAAAACAACCTGTTGTACAGTGCTGCTTAGGACCCTCTTGGACCATTCCCCCATAAAATGGACCCTCATATTTGACAATATATCTAAGAAGCTTCCCCCTATTGCGCTTTGAATCCTTACCCTTACTGGATGTAGCATTCAGGGGAGAGCTTGACGTGGCTGTCTCCACCTTCTTTGACATTTATTTGGGCTCAACTACATATAGCCACGGTCTAGGAAGCCTTTAAGGTTTTTATCCGAGGGATATGTCTGGGTACTGAGATGGGAGTCCTATGTATGGTGAGGTGCTAGATGTCAAGATTTGAAAATTGCATTAAGGCACTGGGGCTCTTAGGGGTCCTGATAAGGGATAAATCTACACTCCTCCTGCTTAAAAGCAAATTAGACCAATTTAGGCTTGCTGCTCAAAAGGAAGTCTGCTTTCTGCAGGCCCCAGTCTGTGTTCACTAATACAGTGAAAATTAACTGGCCAGGTCAAGCCTTAGAATGGTTGGTGAGGGACGAAAGGGGCAGCATGAAAATAGCAGCCCTCAGGATTGATGAAGTCATCATCAAAACTTCCCAGACAAAATTCTACATAGGCTCCAAAACTACTATGCCAAGTTTTATAAAGCAAATAGCGAAGTGCCGCCCCAATAATTTCAAGCCTAGCTATCAAGTGCCCATCCCAGCAGATGGAGCAAGGAGGTTCTGGAGGCTGTACATGCTCCCATCAGTTATCAAACTTTTCACTGCCATCAGGTATGTCCCAACTCTGAAGTCTCTGGGCTCTGACTGCTGGAAGGCCGAGTTCTAGAAAAGGGTGCTCATCCAAACTCCCTGTCCACCACATAAGTGTATAGGAGGAAGCGCTCACTTTGGGTATCTTGCCCCATCAATGAATAAGGCTTTGATTAAACTAATCTTAAAACGCAACAAAGACCCTACTCTCTGTGCCTCCTACAGGCCCATCTAACTACTGAACCTTGACACCAAAATATTTGCCAAAGTCCTAGCTTGACGTTTACTTAAACATGTCACGCTTCTTATACACTTAGACCAATCAGGGTTTCTCCCCGGCAGGTCAACCACCTGAACCTGTGTAGGCTTTTCACGGTAATGGCTCAGATTGATCCCAAGGTTCGGACTGTTGCTGCCCTATTAGATGCTGGGAAGGCATTTAATTTCCTATCATGGCAATACTTATTTTCAGTTCTTGGGTCAATGGGGTTATCAGGTTACTTTCTAGATTATATACGTCTACTTTATTCAGACCTGTCTGCAAGGGTTTTGGCTATGGGGAGCAGTAGTGAGCCTTTTGGTCTGGGCAGGAGAGCAAGGTGGGGCTGCCCTCTATCGCTGCTTCTCTTCGCAATCGGGATGAAACCTATAGCCATCAAAATGAGGCAACTCAATGCAAATCGGGGACTGGTGATCAATGGTAGGAGTGAAATAATCTCACTATATGTGGACGATGCCCTTTTGTATGTAAGGGACCTCCACACCAATCTAGAACCCTTAACTGTCTGTAGTCTGGATTGAGAATCAACTGGTAAAAATCTCTGCTGTTTCCTCTTAGAGAAAGTACACCATGCTCACTGGACATAATGGAATGTAAATGGGGCATAACTGTCAAATATCTGAGCATCACAATCAGCAGAAATCATACCCAACTACTGACATAGAATCATTGGAGAACCCTAGAACCCCTCTGCCATAAAGTGTTGAAATGGATGTTACTATCAGTCTCTAAAATGCTCATTCCCCCTAAAATGTTGTACCTATTTCAGAACATCTCGGTTTACCCAGGAAGGGTCTTTTTCAAACAATTGTGATCTCTCCTAATTCAGCTAACCTGGCACCCTAGAAGTGCTCGTGTGAAATGTTAGATGGTATTTCAACCATTTGAACAGGGTAGTCTCGCTGCCCCAGACATGGAACTTTATTACGTCACCTAATTTGTATCTTACTGGGTGACTGCTAATCTGCCATTACCGCATTTTAGAGTAGAGCCTCCATCTGTGCACTCTCAGCCTTTCCACTCCCTATTAATCTCTGCCCACAAGTGTGATGAATGCAGGTTCTATCCAGTCAGCTGCACTTTAGCTGTCTGTATAAAACAACATCAACGCATACACATCACTCGCCCCTAAATCCCTGAATTTGCACTCTGGGGAATTCAAAATCTTTTCACCAATATGTCATAAGTGGATTGCAAGCTGGGCTAGTGACATTTAGAGATATGTACCCGGAAGGCACCTTTGTATCTAAGGAACCATTTGTAGCCAAGACTGGTGAGGATCTTCTCTCCTTCTTTCAGTATCATCGAATGAGGGAAGACTTCCGGCCTGTGACCATAATTTCCCCCATGAGCAAACACCCTCTCCTCTCCTGAAATACATTGTAGTCTCGCTGGATTGTAAGCATACAGTATCCACTATCTAGAAATGGACACAGAGGGCCTCATTCCGAGTTGGCCAGTAAAACAGCAAAAATACCAGCATTCCGGTATTACTGTTTCCAGTGTGGATAGTGCCGGAATTAGCTGAATATTATGAGTCTGCGGGCGGGTGCTCACCCTCCCCCCGGAAACGTTAATACCGGCACACCAGTATTACCAGCAACAACAACAAAGTGCTGGTATCACCAGCAGATAAGTGCCGGTAATCCCGTTACCAGCACCAGATCTGCTGGTAACACCGGCACCTGTATTACCAGCACTGGAAATAGTATCACCGCCGGAACAGGAAGGCCTGCGGTGGCCATTCTAAAAATACAATCCATCCTGAATCCCCCTGTTCCTGCTGCCATCCAGGCCCAGAAGTGCATCAGAACAATGCCTCAGGAGAAGAGATCCCAGTCCCCAGATACCCAGCTCAGAAAGCCCAAGTTCTCTGATGCTGAGCTCACTGCATTGGTGGGCATGGTAGTCGAGCATGTCGAAGAACTTTTCGGGAGCAGGCAGAGGAGAACTACTTCCCAGCGTAGGACTGCCAAATGGGCTGAAGTCGTGACAAAGGTGACAGCTGGCAGAACTGTACCCCGCACCAACAGGGACTGCATGAAGAGGTGGGATGACCTTAAGGCCAAGGCCCGTGGCCTAATCGCCAAGCACAGGAGGGTGAGTGTCGTCACTGGGGGAGGCACAGTGGACCCCATTTGCGTCTTGCCCTGGGAGGAGACCACGAGCAGTATCCTGCATATGTAGGGCATAGAAAGAGCTGAGGTCCGAGCAGGAACCCAAGGTGATGGCAGTAAGTACAACTGCATGTACATGTGCATGTCCCCCCACAAATGCATGCAACCACCAGCATAGCTGCACGGAATGGACATGGGATACAGTTTGACACATGGCAGGCACAGCAAATGGGCAGTGAGCTATGCGAGAAACCAGAAGGTGTCTCACCCACTAGTCCCCGGGGATCTGTCATCCAGGTGGTCAGGACACGGCCATTGCTTTTGGATCCAGTTCCTGGGGCTGGACCAGTGGAGGAGGATCACCTGGGTGAGGGGTCATCGGGGAGTGGGACACTGGATGACGAAACGCAGTATCCCCTTCCCTGTAACACCTTTACCCTATCCTACCAGGTAGGATATGTAGGAACTCTGCCCCCCCCCCTCTTTTCCTACACAAACACATTCATGTGGACAGTCCGCACTGGGAGAAAAAGGACTTAGACCCGAGCAGTATACCTGACGTGTCCCAATACAATGGTCAGGCAAGGTCAGACAATTACTGACCGACACTCACACCTGAGTTGGAGCGAGGCAAACCACACAAGGACACAGCAGTTTCGAGACGGCAACTGAACGAGAGAAAAAAAGCCAGGAAATCAGGAGGGGATCACAAGGTGGGAAGTTCCCTTGACCTTTCCGACAGGAAGCCGTTACTTTCAAGAGCCCTTGAGATTAGAAAGCATAAGATCAGGCTAAAGAATCCTGTATTGTTTGTCGGAGATACCCAGGGCCCTCCCGGGTCACTAATCAAGGCGGGGAGAAGCAGCAGCCGCTGTGGTACCGTCCTTGGCTCCAAGAACAAAGCAACGTCTGTGAAATCAGCATAGCTGGTGAGTTGGGGAGACCGATATAAGACTGGTCTATGTTCAAACCAAGGTTGCAAGCAGCAACATTGTATGGCGATCGCTGGAATGAACATTGTTAAAACGCGTGTGATAAAGACGCAAGTAAAGTTAAACTGCTAATGAGTGTTTGAACTTTGAAAAGCAACATACGAACATACGATACCTTTGACAAAGTGGTCTGGCACTGCATAGGTGCTCAATCAGAGGTCTATGTAAGGTAGCCAGCTTAGAAGCACTGTGAATCGAAATGGTCCTGCGACGAGTCAAGCAAAACCTGCGCACAGTTGAAAGTCTTCGATTTTGATACAGTAAGTAAAGTTTGGGAAATTAGATAAATTTGGTCCGAGCCGGGAGGAGGGACACCACTTGAAAGTTTTGTGTTAAAGTGGGTCTGAGCCCGGCAGAGGGGGACCTGGTGGGGAATAGTGAATCATCAGAGAAGTTGTGCATATGAGAATCCTGAGGAGAAAGTACCTTTGAATGTTTGTTTGTTGCATCAGGTCCTCTGAAATAAGAGACTTTGAATGGCAAAGGGACTTTGGCACAGCAGGTCCTGATACTGAGATTTTGAACTGCATCCTCGGGCCAGAGTATGTGCTAAGCTCGAGTGTGCCGCCTTGTCCCGTGCTCAAAACGTGGGGTAGGAAAGCTAACGGCTCAACTATCCTGACATATCATTTCTTGAACACTTTTCTTTTGTATAACATTGTTTCCCACACCATTTGCATTTAGAAGTATGGATTGGCAATAGGTTTATTAATATAGGCCCATTTATGTTGACAAGACACCACTAGGACTGCGTTATTATTATTTGGTAGTCGTAGCTTGCTTCCATCTTTAGATTCAGGATTAGATAGGTGTTTTTCAAACCCAATTGAAGTTCAATAAACAACCTTGAACTGTGCTCACTTGTGTCTGTCTTACTTGTGATACCATGCCTTCCTTACAGCGCGCACACCCATTTCAAGGGATGTGGTTGAACGTATCAATGCACATGCATGCACAGTGTACACACTTGGCAGGCACCGCCACCACCGCATACATGCATGTTCACCCATCAGAGCAATGGCACCCAAGCCAACCCACCTGAAATGTTGAACTCTGGGACACACACAGTGCGGCATGAGTGTAATGAAAGCCCACAGACATGTCCTCAAATGACTAACAACATGTCATTACATTTCCAAAGGTTACACTGTCCATGGACAGTGAAGAGGCCGGATCCTCGACCACAGCCACTTCAACTGCCCCACCCCTGCACAGGCCACATCACCCGCCAGCAGGAGCAAGCAGCCGGGCAGTGGCACCGCTACCAGCACAAGCACTGCCATAAGCACCACCACCACCTCCACCTCACACCACTGTGGAGATACCATCGAGCCTTGAGGGGGACACAACGCCCATGCCAGCAGACAGTGCCACCCATCCCCTCCACCAGCACACCAGCATCCCCATTACATGGAGTGCGGCTGCTGGCCCTTTTAGGCAGGGCCCATGTCCCTTTCACTTAAGAGCAAGAGTATGAGGGTGACACGACACCTGGCTTCAGTCCAGCCCAGCCACTAAGTCTGCATAGCCCGCTTCCACTGTCTGAGTCCAACCTGCGGGCAAGTCTGTCAAAGCTGGACAACATTGAGAGGCATCAGGCAGACATACATGCTCTTGTGGGCCAACGGCTCAGGGAAATGCCGGCATGCACCCGGCATTTGGCGCGCTCAATGGACCATGCCACCACCGCCAGGATGACACTGGGCCAAAGGGTGCTTGAACACATCGATTCAACCTCAGCCTCAGCAGAGTCGCTGAACCAGGTCATTCAGTTGACTCTGTAATACTTCCGTGCCCAGGGATCAAAGCTGTACACCTCTGCAACACCCACTGAGGACTCAATGCCAAGTACCCCAAGGCACTGTTCACTGTGCCACCTCACCACCAGGGAGCAGGGGCAGGCCCCGAAGTCCAAGAGGCCACAAAAATGACACTTTAACACTGCAGGGTGATTTTGAGTTTGGGTGTATGGGGAGAGTGTGCTGAGGTTGGGTGTTTGGGGAGGGTGTGCTGAGTGTGGGTGTTTGGGGAAGGTGTGCTGATGGTGGGTGTTTGGGGAAGGGTGTGCTGAGGGTGGGTGTTTGGGGAGGCGTGTGCTGAGGGAATGTGTTGGGGAGCGTGTGCTGAGGGTGGGTGTTTGCAGAGGGTGTGCAGAGGGTGGGTGTTTGAGGAGGGGTGTGCTAATATGGGGATGTTGTTTTCATGTTGCACATTGTTGGATAGAAAAAATTCCTGAAAGCAATGATTGGACATTCATCATTGAGTGAATGTGTTTAATGGGTGCAGTTCATATGCACTTCACAAAGGTGCAAGGTGCAAGGGTAGTGAAATTGTGTGTCCTCATCAAAAGAAGTTGTCAATAAGTTCCTGGCGAGCCAGTCGCTCAAGACTGGCCTCTGCACACTCTGTGTGTGCATGTGTGCCACCCGCAGCCACCTTGTCATCCTCCTCAGGGGGTGGCACGTCCACATCCGGGGGTAGAGGTATGTTGCACATGATGCATATGTTGTGCAACATAGCACATGCCAGCACTACCTAACCCACCTTGTCTTGCCTGTACATGAGCGCACCCCCAGTCCGTTGTAGACATTGGAGGCAGCGCTTAATTGACACCATGGTCCTGATGTGGGCCCGATTGTATGCCACCTCCTCTGGCGTCAGGGGATTCCTCAGATGAGTCATCAGCCACGAAAGCTGCAGGTATCATGAGTCACCTGCAAGGGGGAGAGGCATAGGTGTCAATCATGGTGATCTGTGCGTGAGTTTCCTGTAACTGCAGCATCTTATTAGACAGTCTGTGCATGCATGTCACATGTGTCATCCCACTATGCTATTTCACATTCCAGGCTTTGAATGTGGAATCGACTACTCAGGGAGGTGTTTGGTCTGAAATGCCACATCTTGCACACATCTGACACTCGTAACTTCCATGGCCTGTGATTGACAGGTCAGTTCAGCATGCCATGTTGTGTGATTTGGGCCTGTGCATTGCTCCCATGCATGGTTCATGATGGGGGTCTGCTTTACACGTGTGTGTCGTCTGTTTGGATCAGTTGATGGATTCAAATACATGGTGCCCTGGTTACATGCCATGTCTAATGCCACTGCTATGTCCCTCTGTTGCAGTTTGTAATGGTGTCATTATATGTATGGAAGTTTTCTGCAGGCCTTGATATGATGGACACCTCATGGGATCAGTTGGTGTTGGTGGGCCATACAACTGGTCGTTTCCCCAAACCCTCAGCTCGCACCAAAGGTGTCTGGGGCTGGGCAGGCCGTTCAAACATCCTGGGTGCCGTACTGCCAACTACTCTACTTGAGTGTAAATTGTAATGTGTGGTTCAACTTTGCATGGACGGTAACCTCGGTCATTCGGTATGTTGCCGTCTGTCATCTTTGCACTTCTTCCAGGGCTCTTGGCCCCACCCGCCCCCGGACTTACTTTGGACACCTCTAGGCGGGCCAGACCACCCAACCCCCCTTGTAGAGCATGCATGTAGCAAAGTTGCATTCTGATACCTGTAGTCCAGTGTGTGTGGCTGGCCTGTTGGGGTAGCATGTCTTGGCCCTTCACTTCTGCATTGTGAGTCATGTCCTATTCCGGTGGGTTGCAGTCTGTCATGTGTTGGGTCTGTGGGTGGGTCCTGCATGTATGTGGCCTTGTCAGGGCATGCAATCTCTGTGTGGGTGCCCTCCCTGCATGCCGCTTGTACAGCAAGGTTTGTGTGATGGAACATGTACTCACCCAATGCCCAGGTATGTTGGCCTCTATGCCCCTAAATGTACGCTGACAGTGTTCTGTTCCTCAGGACCATGACATCATGGGTTAATCCAGGGAACCGGGCACAGCAGTACGTTATCATGAGGTTGGCATTGCAGGTGATCTGGATATTAAGTGAATGGATTTGCTTCTGGTTCCTGTAGACTTCCTCCAAGACCTGAGGCGCCACCAGCTCCACATGCGTGCAATCCAGGGCTGCCACCACATTGGGCATGCGTGCAGTGACATAGAAGCCTGCCTTTGTGGCGTTCACCTGTTCCAGGGTGGTGGGGAGTGCAATGTGTTGTCCCATATGCCGTAGGAATGTGTCCAGCACCTGACCCAGCAGTTGGAGAATGCAGGCTGCGAAATGCCATAATTAATACTAAACCTACCACGCACACATCGGACCTACAACCCAACCCTCCTAAAATGACCATGACAAATACTACTAAACAATTTGCTGCTGCATATAATGTTGGCAACTGTCATTTAACACCAACAGTTCAGATTCCCCCTCCTTCACAACTTAAAACAGCTCTTATTAATCAAGATCTATAGCTGCCCATGCTCCGGAAATACATGACTATATTCTGGACCAGCAACTAGATATGCATATAGTGACAGAAACTTGGCTCCACCAAGCCTCTGGACCCATACTTACCATTGCCATCCCTCCAAATTACACCATCCTTAGGACGGATAGAACGAAGACAGTAGGAGGGGGAGTAGCCATTATTGCCAAAACCCAACTCAAACTAAGAGCTTGCCCCATAGACAACCTAGATGGATATGAAATATTACTAGCAAAACTTGCCAGAAACCACAAAACTACCATTAACATAGTAACCATATACAGAGCACCTAACTCCAACACTCAGCCTGAGTTATATATACCACTTCTACTAACTCCACTCATCAAAGACAAAATGCATTGTCCTTGGAGACCTGAATCTCGGCTTCAATGGTAGCCAAGATCACAAAGCAGAAGCCCTACATAATGCCTTCAAAGATATGCTATTTACACAACTTGTGAAATCACCTACCCATAGTAAAGGTAGAACGTTGGACTGGGTATTAACAGTTAATATCTCAGTATCCATAGAAATGATCAATCCACTACCCTGTACAGATCACCATAGTGTTAACTTTTCTATCATGTGCAATGAACCTGAACTACCTAAACCTACAATGTTGGACTCCGATGTAACTAGGAATATTCGCAAACTCTCAGTGGATAATCTTAACCCAATTCTAAAAAAGACTCTCTCAGATACGGTGATTACTAATGATAACCCGTGTTCCCTTGCAGATACCTACCATTTCTGTCTCATGAACACAATAGATAATTTGGCTCCCTGTGTCACTAAAAGAAGATGATCTGATAAAAAAATCTTCTTTTTGGTTCAATGAGGAATTAGCATCACTTAGGCGAATCAAACGTTCATTTGAACATCTCTACAACAAATCCCATACCCCTGAGGCCGCTGACGCCTTCAACACTGCAAACAAAACGTACAAAGCAACCATTATTGCACACAAAGCAGATGTGCTCAATACTCGGATCAGCAATGCTTCCTCAGACTCAAAAGAACTGTTCTCCATCCTTAGAGAGTTGGAAAACCCTATCCCGATCATCAACCCTGTTCAACCGAGTAAAGAATGGTGCACCACCATTCATGATGCTCTCGCCGCCAAAATCATGTTGCTACAAAATAAAATCATCACTAAAAGAAAAGTACTAGCTTAAAAACATATCACTTCCGACTCAACCACTAGCGCTATAGTATGTAACACTCCAACTTTCCACTTCTATTCAGTCTCTCAAGAAGTAGTGTTCAATACCATAGCTAAACTGAAAGCCTACAATTGCAAAGGGGACAATTTCCCAGCGCCTCTACTTAAATTATGTGCTCCTACCCTCACCCCTATTCATCACTAACTTTGTTAATGCTTCTTTCAAATCCAATTTGGTCCCAGCCAGTATTAAAGAAGCTTGGGTCACACCTTTATTAAAAAAGCCTACTCTGGACCCACTAATTCCGACCAATTACCGGCCCATAACTAAGGTCCCATTCCTTCTTAAAATCATTGATAAAATAACATACAATCAGATACAAATCCATCTCGAACCGTACAATCTCTTAGGAGCCAGACAATCCGGATTCAGTCCTAACCACAGTACTGAAACCGCTCTAACTGACTTGAAAAAAATCCAAATAGATACTATCAGAGACTCAGGAAAAATGGCCATACTGCTGCTGCTGGACCTATCAGCAGCGTTTGATCTTGTAGACCATGACAAACTCTGTGACACACTAGCTAAAGACTTTAGCTTTTCCAACAACGCCGCACTCTGGATTAAATCATTTTTAGCTGAATGCACGTCCAGAGTTGCTATCGGCAAAGAATCTGCGGACCCCATATAGGTCCCCATTGGAGTCCCTTCAAGGATCATGCCTTTCCCCCACCCTTTACAATGCCTATACAAAACTACTATTTTCAGCGCTAGACGAAATGGGTATCATCTACACAAACTTTGCAGATGGCACCTAGATTCTTATCCCCATTACCGGGGACTACACTTAAGATACCCATACCATTAAGAAAGTCTATGCCATCATTCAAAATTGGATGGCCTTGAACAGACTCTCAATGAGGAGAAGTTATCATTGTAGGATCCCAATCTAGACTAGGTACACTCGACCCAGACTACGCACATATCAATATTGATGGTACATTGATCCCAGTACTCAAGCAAGTCAAAACTCTTGGGGGTATATCTAGATGCTAATCCCATCATGAGCAAACATATCTCAGACCTCTCATCCTCCACAGCATACACAGCCAAGCTCATTGCCCTGAGTCGCCAATTCCTTACACCATCCAATTGCATCACGTTGGCCAGAGACTGATCTTAACCAAGCTCGACTATTGCAATGCCCTTGTTCTAGGAACCTCCAACTCCAATATCAGCAAGTTACAACTACTGCAGAATAAAGCCCTCAGAGCTGCACTAGGTTTAGAGAAATCTGATCACATCTCCAAAATTAGGCGAGACAATCATTGGTTGCCCATCAAAGCCAGAATAATTTTCAAAACATTGTGTTGTACACAAATGTCTCGCAAATAAAGCCCCCAGCTACCTCAACAATGCTATCAAGAAAAACACTATTAGTAGAACACTCAGATCAAACAATAAGGCACTGCTAGAAATCCTGCATCACAAATGTACCAGAGCAGGAGGACGTAGCGTTAGAGTCCTTGCCCCTACCCTCTGGAACTCCCTACCTCTCAGCATTAAAAATGAGGTATCTATTTCAGGTTTCAAAAAAGTACTGAAAACTTGGCTGTTCAACCAATATTGAGCTCTCATGCTATCCTGCCGCAGTCTAATTAACAATGGCATTAGTTTAATGTTGAATGCGCATACCCTCTGTCATATTCATCTTGTAATTGCAACCTTGTAACCACACTGCATCTCAGAGCTTTGACGGCCACAGGCATTTCCTCTCCGTTGACTGTAACATTGTACAAGAAATTAAATAAGCAGTCTGTAACCTCGCCGTGATACCCTAGGGTCTGGGCGTGTTCAAATGTAATAAAATAAAATAAAAAATAAAGGGTGAGAATTTGCATGTCAATGAGGCTCCATGGTAAACAGGGTATGGGCGCACACCTTGCGTGGCGTCTCCTCCTCTCAAGCCTCCTCCTCTCCACTGCTTCTTGTTCCCTGTGGTGATCCTCCAACCCATGCAGCTCTATGTTGGCCTGGAGCAGCTGCATATCGATGCTGACTACGATCAGTGGCAGCATTGTGGTGTACGGAAGTGTGTTTGTAGAAGGTCTGGCCTTTTTGTACTCTTCTAGGGAGGACTGGGTGCACTTGTGGCCTCATTTCTCACACCTGAATGCATTTACCACCTGCTTTCACGTGAAGGTTTCGCCAGCTAGCTTTTGCCGGTGAAACCGGCAAATACAGGCTCAGGATATGCTGGCGATACCATTGTGCCAGTATTACTGGTGCTGGTTTAAGGCCCATACGGTATTTCCGGTGTCTGTAATACAGGCGCCGGTAATTACGGATGCGTTGATAGTGGTGCCGATAATTCTTGCAACTGTGTTCAGGCACACCCGCACTTGGATGTCTGGTAAAGGTGCTGGTAAAAGTTATTAATGGCCCAACTCAGAATGAGGCCCAGAGTCTCTTATCTCCGCTCCACCACAGTATCAGAACTAAATGGGAAAATGATATAGCTATATTATTAGAACTCAACTGCACACTGTTTTGAAAGACCCAAAAGGATCTAAAGTTCTGGTGAATTAATATAAAAATCACATAACATGTCTTGTAAAGCAAACAAGTTTAATACAACAAATTTAGCTTTAATTCCTGTGTTATACACTGACAGGTCAATTCACATGTGTGGAGCCTTAGCCTCGCGGAATCTCACACCCGCAAGATCTCGTGAGACTTCATGCAAGAGTGCCAGAGCAGCCGAAGAGCGTACGCTCACCACAGGTCTGCGACAGGAAGCCCCATAAAGACTTTGTACACATCCTGACCACCCCCAGTGATAGTGGCCCAAGGCAGGACTCATTGCAGGCTCTGATGTTCATCATGAATAGTGCTCACCTACTGCTGCATATTGTGCCTGAGTTACCTGGCTAATTACCTCATGCCTCCACATGTTTAGAGTTTCATTGAAGGCTACTACATAATTGGTGACGAGGATCAGGGACACACCAAACCGGATTCACCATGCAAGGAGCGACGACACCACCACCACCATTCCTACAATCCCCAGGCAGGTCAGCGATCACGTGGCCACAATGGGAGCCTTTGTTCATTACATATTTGGAGGCAGTGGGCGGTTTAGGCTGTGCGGCTGGGAGGAAGAAGGCGATGCTGTTGAACGCCATGGGTGTTGAAGGGCAAAGGATTTTCCTTAGGCCAGAAGCCTGAGCAGGCAGTTGGGGTTAATCATGACGCATTCAAAGAGGCTGTGCGCAGAATAGCAAAAAGGTTTGCCTGCAGAGAAATCACTGTGTTACACCATCTGAAATTCTATACAAGGAAGCAGGAGAGTACAGAACCGGTCGACCACTACGTTACTCGCATTGTGTGAGCTGGCTGTGCTGTGCCGTTTTGGCGACAACGCCGAAGACATGATTTGTGACATGCTGGTGGTTCACACTAATTGCAGGAAGGTGAAAGACAAGTTCATCATAGAAAAAGAACTAATCTTGGACAAAGCGCTTCAAATTGCCAGGGTAGAAGAAGAACCCACTGACAGGCGCAGGGACTGCTGATGTACATGCAGTACGATGGAGCGGACAACGGGACAAGCCCAGGTGGGACATTGTCGAAGAGAAAGGAGAGAGGAAGAAAGAGCCCCTGAAGTGTCACAGCTGCACAAGCACAAGACACTTAGCCAACAACTGAGAATGACCCGCAAGGAATAAGGAGTGCTCAAACTGATGTGAAAGAAGGTTCGGTCATATCGCCATAACTTGCAGATGGAAAGGAAAGAGAATTGCCTACATTGAGGGAAGAACATTTGGGCAAAGATGAAGAAGCCGATGATAATAGACCCACAGTCATAATGGTGAACAGCTCGAGAGGGAGAAGAGAGAAGTCACATTGCGTCATAAAGACAGACAGCCATGAGACTCGAGCGATGGCAGATTTAGGGTCTGATCTCACCATAGTACCAATCCAGATGTACAAAGACATGGTAGGACGTTGAGAAGTGGAAGGGAGAAGGGCCAAACAGAGGCCCATAGTGTTTGGAGGAGTGTTTGGAGGAGCATCAGTAGACCTTTTAGGCTACATCAAAGCTTTTGTCAAATTCAAGTGGCGGCGTACCAGCACCAGAGTTTATTTCTCTGAACACGGACCAGGAGTATTGGGTTGGGACCAGCACAAATTAAACATAAGATTGGACCCCAGCATGGACGATCAGGTGCTATCAATTAGCAGTAGAGGGGTGTCAACCCTGAGAGATGCGTTCCCCGCTCTATTTTCAGAGTCTCTAGGGAAGATAAAAAACATGTACACAAAATCAGACTGAAAGCCAACGTCGTCCCAGTCAAACACAAAATGAGGTCCGTGCCAGCCACGGCAAGAGGGGCATTACAGAATCAGTTGACGAAGATGACCAAACAAGGGACCATCGAGAGTGTTGAATCCTCAGAATGGCTCAGCCCAGTTGTTTTGATTAAAAATTAAAAAGCAACTCTCCAACGATATCCAGGTGTGCATTGACCTGCATAGCTTAAATCCTGAAGTGATAACTGACAGCTACCCTGTGCCCAGCATAAACAAATCAATCCTGATGATGAAGGAAGCCAAGTTAGACATGCGTGATGCATATCACCAAATCAGACCCATGACTGCATTCATTACACCATTTGGCACTTGTCAGTAGACACGGATGCCATTATGATTGCTGTTGGCAGCCTCTGCCTTCCAGAGGATGAGGGACTCGCTACTGCGAGGAGTGGGGAACGTGTCATACTTCCAAGATGACATTCTCATCTATGCCAGCGACACAGAGACACATGACAAAACACTGAGGAAGTTCTTGGGGAAACTTCAAGAAGCCTGCGTACACCTCAGACACGAGAAGTGTGTCATAGGGGCTAAAGAAGTAGAATACCTGGGGTACAAAATATCAAAGGACTGCATCAGCCCTAAAAGAATCTCGTTCAGGCTATTGTACAAGCCCCCACGCCGGAGTCAAGAGATGAACCAAGCTCGTTCCTCAGATTAACGGAGTACAATGCAAAGTTGGTACCTCAATTTTCAGAGGCCACACCTCCACTACGAGGATTGCTGAGGAAAGGTGCCTAGGGCCTTTCAACCCCGAATTGGACACTTACATAACGACAGATGCTAGTTGACGCCGAAAACAGGATATGCCAAGCACGTTGCGTTTGCATCCAAAGCCCGCTCAGACACTGAGAAAAACTACTCCACGGTAGAGAAGGAGATGCTCGCCTGTGCCTGGGGGGTGGAGTATTTCTGTTTATATGTATGGGCAACAAAGTTTCAACTCGTCACCAACCATAAACCCCTAATTCACAGACTTAGCCTATGAGTCACCAAGATTTCCACTCTCCGTTTGGTGAAGATAGCATAATTGCAGGAGTATACGTACAAAATAAGGCACATACCAGGGTGGAGGAATGCGTATGTTGCACCTATTGAAGCATGCAGAACCAGCCACCATTTCCCTAAGAGTTGAATGCCTAGTGGCATCAGTAAATGAACTGAGGAGCAGTGAGTTCCTAGAGATGAGCAAGAGCCATTGGAGAGAAGAATCGGCTATGGACAATGTACTTAAGAAAATCCGTGAAAGGGCCTGAGAAGGCTGGCCCAGCGAAAGAACCATACCTGAGGGTATGTGACCTTATTGGAAAGTGAGTGAGGTCATGTGCGAAGCCGATGGGCTACTAATGAGAAGAGATCAGATCATATCATTTTGGAATGCACAAGATAATTATGTGCAGAGTGCATGCAAGCCACCTCTGTGGCAACATGGCCAGACGCAAAGTACGGGAATCGTACTGGTGGCCGTGCCTTGAGCAAGACATAAGGACTATGGTGGAAAGGTGGAAAGCACAGCGACAAGAGGCATAAAATCCCCAAGCCCCATTGATTCCCACAGAGACTTCTGATGGTGTGTGGCACAAAGTGAGAGAAGACTTTATAGGACCGTTGGATGTCATGTTAACCGATCATAGTAGTGGTGGACTACCGGTCCAAATGGGTTAAAGTGTAATTTGTACCCTACATTACAACCTCAACCGTCATAGAGGTACTGAATACCATTTTTCAAAGAGAAGGCCTGTCAAAGGAGTTGGTCACGGACAATGGTGTTCATCTCACGTCCAGAGAGATGGAGTAATTCCTCCAAAAGCATAATATCAAGCAGATCAAAGCAAGCCTTTACCACTCACAAACCAATGGGCTTGTGTAAAGAACTAACAGATTTATCGAGGGGGCTTTGCAATTGGCATCTGCCTCAAGAATGGACCCCTACAGAACAGTCAGAGAAGCCATAGTAGCACATCGACTGACCCCAGCGCTGTCACAAAAATCTCACTGTTCATATGCTGAGGGGAGGAGGGCTGCATCCACACTAGTCCCTCTGTGGCTATCAAGAGTTAGGCAAGACGACGCAATTGACATGCAAGAGTTGGTACGGAGGATTCAGAAGAATAAAGATAAGATGACGGCCCTCAGTGATGCCCGCAGGGTGACTTTGAGAATAAAAGTTAATGAAGGGGATCTTATGAAGATAAAGCTGCCCTACAAGGATCAAGTGATGGGATCCAAGTACAGCCCACAGTGGAAGTGGTTAGCAAGGGAACCAACCACATATGCACCAGAGAAGGAAGAAAATGGAATCTAGAAAGAGTTGCCATATTCAGAAGGCGGTCTTTGGGAGTGAAGGAATTATCTGAGGCAGACGTCACTACAAGAGAAACAAAAACAGTCCACGTACAGGAATCAGAACATGAAGACTCACTAGTGGAGAACAATCTCGGTGAAAGCACGCAAGTCGAGAGGCAGCTGTCAAGTGAAGAAGCTGTCACGCCACAAGCACAAGTCAAGGCAGAGGGATCTGAGACCATGCTGTTCCGTCTGCCGCTGGGTGAGAGGCGCCCCCAACATGAGAGAAGGAGACCTGCAAAATATGAGGACTCTGAGATGGAGTAGGACCATGCTGCTCAAGAAAGGGAGGTATGTGGAGCCGTAGCCTCGCAGGATCTTGCGAGACGTCATGAGCAATGCACGCGTGAGGCGCAAGCGCATCAAAGTGAGCCGGGAGCAGGCGAAAAACATACGCTCACCACGGGGCTCCGACAGAAAGCCCCATAAAGTCTTTGTACACATCCTGACCACACCCAGTGATATTGGCCCATGGCAGGATTTATTGCAGGCGTTGATGTTCATACTGAATTGTGGTCACCTACTGCTGCATATTGTACCAGTGTTACATGACTAATTAAATTCCTCATACCTCCACATTTGTAGAGTTTGATTGAAAGTCACAACAACATGCCCAAACTATTAGCTGCCTTTTTTACTTTTTGCACTAGTTTCACTTGCCGTGAAGCTAATGTGTTTTTTTAGCGTCTCTGGCTCATTTTTTGTTAATAGTCTAGAACACATCAGGAAGAGGACTTTGTTTCTTAGGTTTCTCTTGTCTTAATATTTCTCTCTTTGTTTAAGTGAATCTTTTAAACTTTTAATGACATTTCTATGCTTTCATTGCCGCTGCGGCTGGTCACTGGTCTAATAACATAGGTTTTGTTGTTTACTTAACAGTTTCAAGATGACGCTCTGCATGCTCTGGTACTATGATAATATCGAAATTGACGTGCTGACTGTGGGCTATGACAAAGGACGCTCTCCTCTCTTTTTAGAGAGGGAGGTACCCAGGGTTCTCGCTCGTTGTCTGCTGTTAATCCGGTCTACGGAAGGCTTCTTTTTCACAGCTTTACTGGGTGAGTGATAACTGTGGATGGCAGTTACTTTCTGAGTTTCATTTTGTGATAGCTTCTGACGGGGGATTGGAATAGTCTATTTCTTTGCTTTTACGCTGCAGATTTGGATATTGCAAGAGCACAAAACCGGTGACTATATGCATATGGTATATTGAATTTTTCTCTTCTCCAGCATTGGATGTTTCATGGATTCACATGCTGTGAATATTCTCCGTCATCAGGCTGGGAAAACCATGGTAACTTTAATATAGTAGTTTTCCTATGGGTGCTTTGGTCAGCACTAATGGGACGTCAAGTGTATAGCTCTGCCCCCTCGGCTTCCCCTCAGATTTCAACCATCTTCCAAACCGTTGGGATTACCTCGCATTCTCTCCTGAGAGAATTCGTCTTTTTTGTGAGAAGATTTCTTTTTCTTCACTTCAGCTTTCGCTGTTTCCAGTCTTTCATAAAAGAAAGGTGTGTTTCCAGTCCCGTTATGGAATCCTCGGGTCCGAAGAAATCTTTGTTCCGGTCGTGTAGGACCTGTGGCCTCAAGAATGTATACGAAGGGTACAGGCTTTCTGAGTGCCTATCCTGTTTGTACCATAATCATTTGGCCGAAAA
Organism: Ambystoma mexicanum; assembly: GCF_040938575.1. Taxonomy (NCBI): domain Eukaryota; kingdom Metazoa; phylum Chordata; class Amphibia; order Caudata; family Ambystomatidae; genus Ambystoma; species Ambystoma mexicanum. The sequence goes on from NC_090939.1 coordinate 689,219,810, forward strand.
TTGTGATATCTGTCAGGGGTTTTCACAACCCTCAAGGACAGGAACAGGCGCTTAATTTATTGGCTAAACGATGGAGCCTATCCGGCTGCGGAGGTCAGCTCTTCAGGCGGAGGCAGGCTGCCACTCCCTCAGACAGGAGGTCGCCATCACACCAACCGTCAAGATCGGAAGAACTGCTGCCTAAGAAACAGCAGACAGATGAGCCTAGGCCTTCATCCAGTCAGGAAAAAGCCAAGCTTTCGTCCTCCACTAAAAGGCCTTTGTCAAGTGTTGAGGGGTCACAAAATTGCCCCCTCTCATGACACTTCTACATCACGCTCCGAAAAACCAAAGGAGAAGGGCTCACACCTGCAAAAATCAGTGGACTTAGCCCGCAAATCTTCATCGTCGGATAAAGACAAATCAAGTCCTAAGACCCCATCTGCGAAGAATTCTTTCTCCACGGACAAACATCACTCCTCATCGTCATCCCATAAGTCCTCTTCCGGGCATGAGTCGACGAAGCACAAATCCAAGTCGTCATCGAAGCCGTTGCCTTCTTCATCTGCGATGGTACCCTTGATGAAGACAGCGTCTATGATTCGTCTCCCCTCGATGACTCCACCAATGACGACCGGTTCATAGACAACACTCTTGTCGACGACAGCCCTGTCACCTGCTGTCTCGTCATCGAACACATTATCAACGGCTGCTCCGTTGACGACAACCTTGACGACGACGAAGAAAAAATCTATGACTACACATACTTCCTCTGCGAGGCCAGCTCGGCCCGAATTGGCAACAGGAGACCTGTCCCCCAAGGAAAAATCAAGAACAACCTCTTTTTAGAAAGGTCTCTGACCATACTACCAGAGGATATACTTCAACATGAGATCACCTCTGACTTTGAGGCACCTCCATACGACGAGCAGGCAGTTTTTGAATCGGATCCCAAAGAAGAAGGTTTAGAACCGCCTTTCCTGGATCAATCGGTTTTGGGCCTACAGCGAACAACGCTATCGCCTTCCCTCCCGTCAACATCAATGGGCTTGGGAGCTGTACCTCCTCAATATCACCTTATTAACCCACACTCATTGCTTTCTATGCAAGTACTCTCCGCTTTGCAAGCACTCCTAGGGCAATTAGACGCCAGGCTCCCAATGCCTCAGGCTCCATCAGTCCTGCTGCTCCAAAGCCCGCAGATTGCCCCTCTCCAGAAGGATACTTATGATACCTTACGAAACCAGGGGTCTCGCCCCAGAAAACCGTCCCAGCTAAAACCTCCTCCCCATCTCCTAGGGCTTTTAATCCACGACGCAGGGATCAGGAGGAAGGGGAACTGGATGACTCAGAACAGGACATTGCCTCACAGGACACCCTCTCCACTGTCTCCTCTTCTCCCAGAAGGGCTGACACTTGGGATACAGACCCGGACCAGGATGCTCCAGGTAGTCCGGCCCAACTATCTCCACCCGATGACATAGGGGCATTCCATGCCATGATGGCTAAAGCCTGCCAGGAATTTGATCTCACCCGCAGGAAGAAAAGAAGGGCTGTTTCTTGTTCTACCACATGGGGAAAAGGAGAAAGGCGTTTTCTCAATCCCTATACTGGATCACATATGGCATGAGGCTCTCCATACAATGAAACAACCTTTTACGGAGCCAGCTGTCAAAGGCCGCTTGGAAAAGAAATTCAGAGCTCCAGAATCCACTCCGAAGTCCTTAACATCGCAGCCTACACCATAGTCTGCTGTGTCTGCAGCGGCTAGCAGGAAAGCTGCTAACACCCAACACAAGTGTGCCACTCCACCCGATAATGAGAACCGTAAATTGGACGCTTTTGGGAAGAAAGTCTTCACTATTGGAGCGACTACTGTGAAAGCTGCCAACTCTTTTGCCTTGGTTGCAAAGTATGACCGCGAGATGTGGCACTGTCTAGCATCACTGTTAGACCACCTTCCAGAGCAGCAAAGGAAAGAAGCTATGCTTTTGGTGCAAGAGGGGGAGGAGGCATCAAACCATAGCATAAACATTGCTGTCGACCTAGCGGAGAGTGGTTTCCAGCAATTTAACAACAGGGTGGTTCTCAGCCATCAAGCTTGGCTTTGCTGCACAGATTTCCTCCAGGAAGTTCAACACAAGATTGTAGACATGCCTTGTGAGGGTGAAAATATTTACGGGGAAAAGATCGACGAAGCTTTGAAAACTATGAAACAGGATTCCGATACGGCAAGGTCCCTTACAGCTCTGCAGGGCAGAAGATCTTTTTGCCCCTTTCGTTCCTTTCGTGGAGTCTTAGGAAACGCAAGATTTTTGGGTTCTTGAGACAAGGGATACAGCAGATCCACCTACTACTCCCAAGGCCTTTCAAACCGCCCAACGCAACAAGGAGTACTAGGGTCAGAGGAAAAGGGATCCTCCGCTTCACAAAGAGGCCGTCAAATCAAAGCACAACAATGACTGCCACATGGTCTTTCAGATAGGAGGGAAGGTGACATTCCATCTCAGCGAGTGGCGTTCAATATCAATAGACAGATGGGTATTGGATGCTAACGAATACAACCACTTGTTGGAGATCAAGCATCCACAACTCCCGATTCCTCTGGTAAAAACATCTCAATCTCACCTTCAAATCTTACGTCGAGAGGTCTGTCTCATTCTAAAAAAAGGGCAATCGTGAGGGTTCCCCCACAGGCAAGAGGAAAGGGTATCTATTGCAGGTTTTTCGTGGTCATGAAGCCAAACGGAAAGTGGCACCCCATTCTAGACCTGCGGCTGCTCAACAAGAACATAAAAAAGCAAAAATTCAGGATGCTAATGTTGCAAGACGTTATAAGGGCAGTACAACCCGAGGATTTTTTAGCATCTCTAGATCTCGAGGACGCTTACTTTCACATGCCAATGCATCCAAGACATCGAAAATTCCTCAGGTTCACGGTGGGCAACAGCCATTTCCAGTTTCGGGTTCTCCCCTTTGGCCTAGAGTCAGCTCCCAGGACTTTCACCAACTGTCTGGCTCCTGTAGCAGCTTACCTCTGGAGAAACGGCCACCACATTTATCCGTACCTGGATGACTGGGTGGTCAGGGGGACAACTTCCCAGCAGACGTTGAAGTCTCTCAACACCACAATGCTCCTTCTGCAACGTCTAGGCTTCGCCATCAACTTCAGCAAATCCTATCTGACGCCCTCAAAGAATTTGGTCTTCCTGGGAGCACAATTCCAAACGACCCTCAATCACATGAAACCCTCAAAAGAGAGGATAGAGAAACTCTTGACCCTAGCGGGCTCTTTTACACCAGGAAAATCTGTCACGGTCCGCTTGTATATGTCTCTCCTCTGCACCATGTCGTCCTGCATTCCCCTCATTACAAACTGTCACCTCTATATGTGCCAAGCACAGAGAATTATCAAATCCAGATGGTCCCAGATCCAGGGCTCCTGGTCGGACAAGATAGTCATCTCCCGACAACTGGCAGACGCCCTACAGTGGTGGACTCATCCGGTCAACATCAAAAAGGCATGCCCCTGGTGGAACCGGATTTTCATTACACTATCGTGACCAACGCCTCACAGATAGGATGGGGTGCTCATCTGGATCGGTTCCAAGTCAAAGGCCTGTGGTTACCCACAGAGGCCTCTCTACATAACAACCTCCTAGAGCTGAGGGCGGTACACCGGGCTCTCAAATATTTTCTCCCCCTCATCAAGGGCTCGGTAGTAAGGATTCTCAACGACAACACAACTACCATGTTCTACCTGGGCAAGCAGGGGGGGACACACTCACAGGTCCTATCCCAGGAAGCTCAAACCATCTGGCACTGGGCCATCCAGCACAGGATTCAGATCCTGGCTTTCCACCTGCCAGGGATTCAGAACAAACCGGCGGATTCCCTCAGCAGGGACTCTTCTCAGACACACGAGTGGCAACTGAAAAGCTCACAGGTGGCAAAGATCTTTGCGAAGTGGGGCCCTCCCCCTTTCGACCTGTTTGCCAGCCCCGAAAACAAACAGTGCCAGACGTTTGCCAGCAGGGTCCCTCATCCGAACTCCCGGGGGGACACATTCTCTTTTCCTTGGACCGAGATGTTCGCCTACGCATTCCCTCCTTTTCCCCTGATAAGGAAAACGGTTCAAATGATTCACAAAGTTCCCTGCAAAATCAACCTAGTGACTCCGTTCTGGCCCAGGCAGACCTGGTTCTCTCACCCGCTTCACTTGGCAAAGGACGATCCTCTTCACCTGGGTTCCCAGCTGGATCTCCTATCTCAGAACAGGGGATTGGTGCGGCATCACAACCCATGCTCCCTCAAGTTGGCTGCATGGCTCCTGACCAATCCAAATTCGGAAACCTGAATATACCTCATGACTGTCGCTGCATTTTGGCTGCGGCAAGGGCTTTGTCTACCAACACATCATATGCCCGTAAATGGAAAAGGTTTTGTGTTTGGTGTGGTCAACAGCCTAACCTACAGCCATTGCCTGTTTCCCCTCAACAACTCCTTCCTTACCTTTTGCTGTTAGCAAAAGATGGTCTCGCAATATCTTCTATCAAGGTTCACCTAGTGGCGATATCAAGATTCACGCGGAAAAGAACTTCTACCCCGCTTTTCAGCGACAGACTAATTAAGCATTTCCTGAAGGGTCTTTTCAGGACTTTTCCCTCAAGGAAAAAGTTTTCTCCCGCTTGAAGCCTCAACCTTGTTCTAACTGCCCTCATGAAATCGCTGGTTGAGCCTATGTCAACAGCTGCCATAAAATTTCTCACTTGGAAGGTAATTTTTCTAGTGGCTATTACGTCCTCCAGATGAGTATCAGAACTGCAGTCTCTGGTCATTGATCCACCATATCTGTGCTTCATGAAGGACAGGGTCATTCACTCTACAAGTCCACATTTCATTCCGAAGATTCCATCTGTTTTTCATAAAAACACTACAATCACCTTACCAACCTTTTTCTATAATGCTTCTACTCTAGCTGAAAAATCTTTGCATTCCCTGTACTTCAAAAGAGCTTTAAAGTACTACCTAGATCGCACTAAGTCATTCAGATCATCCAAGCAACTTATTGTGGCTTTGGGCCCTTTCAATAAAGGTACGCCAGTTGCAAAACAAGGTATGTCACCCTGGGTGGCTGCAACTATATCTTTCTGCCACGCAAAACCCAACAAACCACTACAATCAGCTCCCAGAGCTCATTCCACAAGGTCCACAGCGGCCTCGGCAGCTCTAGGGGCAGGAATACCAATCAGAGACATTTGCCATGCAGCAACGTGGGCAGTGGCCCACATGTTCACCAGGCACTACTGTCTGCATCAACAACGTGCTGAAGACGTACAGGTGGGACGAGTGGTGCTCCAACGCCTGTTCCATTAAGGTAAGACCCGCAGTTTACGGGGTTTTGACTCTACTTCTGATTATTACCTTAAGGTTATATATTATGTTATGTTATGTTATGTTATGTGATATATCTTTTTGTCATATTGCTGAAGGTTTACGTCTTGTTTGCCTGATATGCACCTCCAAGCATTTCTACTGCTACAAAGTCTATTCACAGCATGTGAATCTGTTAAGCAGAATTATATGCAGTAGCCTTTGGGAACACCACACACAATTAAGACTACAGGTGACAGTACAAATTCACCTTTGGTACAAGCCTGTACTACACAGTTAAAGTGGTAGCAGTGGCTGAGCAGCCAGACTTATCTCAAGAGTAAGTGAGCAGTGTCAAATAGTTACACAAAGGAAAGCAATTACTATGATTCAGGCAAACACTGACTCATGGTTTTCAAGTAAAAGAATATACATTTATTTCACTCTTCTTTTGTATAACATTTCACTATTCTAAGCAGTCTAAAAATCACACGCTTAATACACCACACAACTTTCCTTAAATTGCAGACAAATTAAGCTCACAAAATGAAGTGGGAGCAGAATGGCACTCCAACAATTTAAAAGGGAGGGAAAGACAGGAGTTAACAGAAATTGAATCACACCAACAGGTAAGTACTCAGGGAAATCGAAGAAGAGAGACTACAATGATAAAATCAGATAGAAAAGCCTTAGGGCCAAAGTCAATGGTTCAAAAGTATTTTGCTCAAGATAATACAGTTCAGTGTAGTTTGCGGTAAAGTTTGTGGCACGGTTTCCGGATAGGTAGGTTGGTTGGTAGAAAAGTTAGTTCAAAGAGAAGAGAAGGACAAGCCCTCAGATTGGAGAAAGATTTCAAACACTTTCACCGCGGCTGAACAAAATGAACAACCGGATTTGCACAGTACCTTAAAATGGAGAGGGAGCTGTAGCTGAGGCAGACGTTCCTGGTAGTTCCTGCAGGCTCACGGTTCCTGAAGCGACTGTCGGACTGATCAGAAGTAGGAAGACTGGAGGGTCCTGCACTACCCAGGGAAGAAACCAGAAGCAGAGCAAAGCAACGAATAAAAGGTGCGTTCCTTAAAACCCAAGCAGGGTCCGACCTTCCTGCCTATCCGGCCCACTGTTGCTCTGTACAGCGAATTCGAACGGAGGAGGGGTCCTGGCTTGCAGTTTGGGTGAACTGGTTGGTCCACCAGCTCAAGGGAAGATGTTTCCTGGAGAATCTGTCGTCGGATCTGAAGATTCGGACCTGCAGCAGGGCTTCACCGGGCGGTTCAGTCATTGTAGGGGTCCTCTTCTTCCAGTTCCTCGTTGGTTCTTTCGTTCCAGTGGCGACTCTGCTCTTCCAGTCCCAGAGACCTGCTTTTTATGCAGTTTACCCCCATTCATACAGCCTGGCTGTCAATCACACAACAGGATGGCTGGCCTGGCAAAGCCAGTCCCCTTAGCCGATCAGACAGTAGTGCTACTTGAGTTACCAAGGGAACCCATGGTAGGGGTCCTAAAACCCCTCGCTCACATCCTGCCTACCCAGACTCTAAGGTGCCTAAAGGAGGGCTTCTGTGTGGAAGCTCGCGAAAAGGCGATGCACAAAGGGGCCAAACCTGGTTTGGCGCACAGAGTAAAACTCGAAAAAGACATTTACAAAAAGAAATGGCGAATAAAGCCAGCCGGAACCGTAATAAAATATATATGGTCAAGCGGGTTTATGTTTGAGGCTAATATAATAGCCTAAAACAATACCGAGTTATTTAAGATAACCGCGGTATAAAAAATAGGATAGATACCACTGCCACCAACCAAGTCTTAGTGTAAAGGGAGCAAAACAATGCTCCAAGATACACAGACAAAAAGGGATAAGAATGAACCATTTCCAATACTCAATGGAAGATGAGGTGTACTGGGTATGTGGTCAAAAGTGACTAAATAAAGTTAATGGCAACTTTATCTTTTCTGGGGCACAGTAGCCAGCCCCAGAAAATGGAGTTGTGGGAAGTCTAAAAGACAACCCTGTGTCACTGCAATGAAGGTGCTGTGTAACACACATGAAGAAAATGGTGCTATCGAGTAGGTGAGGCTCCAGTGCCCAAGATCTCACAAAAAGTAGGAATACACATATAAAAACACATGTAAGAGTGGGAAAAAGGCTCATACTCTTACCAGGTGAAAAAAAGAAATCCCAGAAATCCAGCAAAGCTGCTGAGGGACTCAGTAGGTAAAGGAAATCGACCATTTATGAGAATTCTCCCTAACAGAATCCATGAAAGATCCAATGCTGGAGAAGGGAGTAATTTTGTACCTGTAACTCCATTTCGAATGGATTGTGTCCTCCCATGTATTCCTCATCTTAGATATAACCTTACCTTCAGCTTTGCTGCTTTGGACATTTTTTCTCTCTCCACCAGAGGGCGCTCCACTCGAGGCTGCGGCGTCGACGTCCCTCGGCGGGATCCGTCAAGCGCTGGCGTCATCCGCTGTATAAATGCCTGGAGCAGGCCCGTTGGCCTCAGTTCCGTTTTTCCGTTAGCTTCGCTTCGGATCGATAAAACGGCGCTTCTGTTTGTACGACAATGTCGTCTTCATCTAATCCTTCCACACCGAAGACTGGATTCAAGAAATGCCAGAAATGTGGGAGAAAGATGTGGCTAACTGATCCCCATTGGAATTGCCTCGGGTGCCTCGGTTCCGACCACCGTATCGATGAGTGCGGTTCCTGTCAGTCGATGACCCATAAGACCTTAAAAGAACGAAGAGGTAAACTGGCAGTGGGGGAGGAATCCTCAAAGTTTTCTTCGAGAGGGAGAAAAGACTCGGCTGAGTCTTCAGCAAAACATCATAAAACATCTAGGTCGAGGAGTGGATCCAGGAAGCCTCTTCTTCTTCCTCTAAAAAGGCGAAGAAAAGACGACACCGGTCTCCCTCTGCCTCTTCCTCGACGTTGTCTGAGGTGGTCATAACATATCCTTCGAGACATGACTCCCCAAGAAAGTGGGAAGCTTTCGGTGCATCTATGTTAAAAACATTTTTTTTAGAATGCGGGCCAGATCCCCTCAAAAAAGTCTAACGAAGACCATGCCCCGGGAAGATCTAAGATGAGAAATTCTGACAAAAAATCGTCAAGGGTGTCGTCCAGGGAATCTTCCCAGACACCTCATAGAAAAAGCCTACCGGTGCATTAATCGGAGGTAGAACTCAAGAAAATGGTGTCAGACTCTCATACGTCATCAACGTCCCCGTCTAAAACGTCCTCGAAGCCTCTATCGCAGGCGGTCGAGCACAAGATGTTGATGACCCAACTTAAAAAGGTTACGTCGAGTGCACAGTCGACGGTGTCGAAGGCTCTTTCGACAGGGTTGATGGTCTCGATAACTCCTTCGACGGGGACGACGATTACTTCAAAGGTGTCGAAAATTACCTCGACAATATCGAAAGTAATGACTACAACATTGACGCTTTTGTCGACATCTTCATCCATTCCAATGACAAAATCAACACCAATGTTAAAGTCTATGCCGCCACCCGAAAAGGTGTTTCATCCAGAAAGCAGACATTAATTTTTTAGAACCATGTCCTCCATATATGAAGGAGATTCATCAGCAGAAGAAGAGGTTTCGCCTGCTGGTGTTACGTTTTGGTACAAAACAAGTCCCTGAGGAGTTAATTGACCCTCAATTTAAGATGCAAGACTTATATGAGTGCTTGCAGTCAGCAAGTGGTCTGGATACATATCTGGAATATGAATTTGAAAAGCCTGACCCGCCTGAACATGCTGATGCGGGTTATAGAAAATTGATGAACAGGGTAACTGAATTCATGGGATGGAGTAGAAATTCACCTGTCTATCAAGATGATGACATGACTGACATCCTTTCAGGAGGACCTCAGCAAGACCCCATACTTCCTTTTCATGTAGCCTTACAAAGGAAGGTTAACACTGCATGGGAAAACCCTGAAACTATTCCGGCAGTAAATAAGAAGTATGTGTCAAAATATAGACCCTGTCCCTCAGATCCCGAATACTTAAGTAAACACCCATCTCCTGAAAGTCTGGTAGTTCAAGCAGCTACCTCTAGTAGAAATGCTGCATACCCTACAATTCCCCCTGTTAGGGATGATAAAAAGGTTGATGCATGGTCCAGAAAGATTTTTCCGTCAGGGAGCATGGCTTTAAAATCCACAAATGTAACTTGCACCATTGCAAGATTTACATATACCCTGTGGGACTGCATGTCAGCGGCAGCTGAACACATCCCGGAAGGTGAGGAACGTGAAGGGTTCCTATCCATAATAAGGGATGGAAAGGAGGCTTCGGGTGAATGCCTTCAATCAGGTTTGGACACAGCTGACAGTATCAGTAGGTCCATGGTGTCTAGTACGGTGCTACGCAGATTTGCGTGGCTAAGAAAGTCAGGTTTTGCACCGGATGTGCAATCCAGGCTTCTTAATATGTCATTTGACAGCTCGAGGTTGTTTGGCAGCAAGGCGGATGAAAGTTTGGAGAAGCTGCTGACCTCCAAAGCAGCGGCAAAAACACTCAGTGCTGCTATACGACAACCTCAAAAACGCCCCTACACAGGCTCATCTTCCTGCAGGGGTCGTCCCTTTCGATTCTATTCCTCATTTGGGGAAGGAAGGGGACATGCCAGTCAGAGAGGGCAAAGGAAATTTCCTCGGGGGTGAGGAAAAGGTGCTAGATCTGCCCCAGCAGTGCCATCTGTCCCTTCAGCCGCTGCTGCAGCTGCTGCAAAACCACTCTGAGGTTTTGACCAACAAGACCCCAGTGGGAGGCAGGATCTCACAGCATCTGAAAGAATGGCAGGCATTACTTCAGATGCTTGGGCACTGGAAACAGTATCCCAAAGTTACTGCCTTGCTTTTCAAAAGAAACCTCATAATCACCCGCCGGTATACAACTCTGGCAAACATCCAGAACCCGCTCCTGTTGCAGGAAGTCTTACCCCTGCTACAGAAAGGTGCAATAGAACATGTACCTGTAGCGGAGAGGGACATGGGTTGGTATTCCCCATATTTCCTCATACCAAAGAAGGACAGAGGACTGAGACCCATCTTGGACTTGAGATGCTTGAACAAGTTCCTCAGGAAGGACAAGTTCAAGATGGTCACACTTTCTCAGATCCTTCAGGCTCTCCAACTCCAAGACTGGTTGGTATCATTGGACCTTTAGGATGCTTACTTTCATGTGCCAATCCATCTCAAGCACAGAAAGTAACTGAGGTTCGCGATTGGCAATGCTCACTATCAGTTTGGAGTTCTGCCATTCGCGTTGACCTCCACCTGAGAGTTTTCACCAAGTTGGTGTCGGTGTTGGCAGCGAGTCTCATGAGAGGGGTGATTCACGTCTACCCCTACCTGGACGATTGGATGATCAGGGCACTTTCTCCAGAACAAGCCCAGGAAAATCTGTCCAAAACTTGCCACTTCCTTCACAAACTAGGGTTTTCTCTGAATTTAAAATAGTCAAACATGATACCATCTCAGAAACTCCAGTTTAAGAGAGAGCTCACCCCATTCTGCAGATGGCAATAAAATTCCAGAATGCCCAGTATCTACCAGCCTTTGGTTTTCTCAGGTTGCTCGGTCTTATGGCATCCTGCATTTTTCTGGTGCCAGAAGCCAGATTGAGGATGAGATTCCTTCAATGGGCCCTCAGAACTCAATGCTCCCAATTTTCAGGAGAAATGTCAGATCTGTTGCAAGTTCCAGCCAGAGTAGCACAGGATCTACAATGGTGGGCTTGCAGGGAACATATCATCAAGGGAGAATCTTTTTGTCAACCATGGCTGGAGATAACAGTAGTGATGGACAATCAGCGGTCGTTGGTCTCCATCGGAGTCCAAACTACACATCAACCTATTGGAGCTGCGGGTAATCAGACTAGCGCTAAAGGCCTTCCTGCCCTCTGTACGGGGAAAGAATGTCCTGATAATGAGGACAACATGGTGGCAATGTACTACCACAACAAGAGAGGAGGAGTAGGGTCACTATCACTGTGCAGAGAAGCAATGCAGCTCTGGTTCTGGGAAATACAAGTAGGGATCTCTCATCTAGCCGGAGAGCAAAACACAACAACGGACACTCTGAGCAGGCAGAGTACAGTTTCCCACAAGTGGGAAATAGTTCTGGAGTCCTTCAAGAGATATTCGCCCTTTGGGGAACCCCGCAAGTGGATCTGTTCGCGACCAGTGTCAACAGGAAATGCGAACTGTACTGCTCAAGGGAATTTCCCCCGAGAGGAGCTCTAGGGGATGCGTTCGTAGTGGACTGGGAGTTTCCACTTTTGTATGCGTTTCCTCTAGTACCTGTGATCCCTCAGGTAATCAGGAAGTTCAGAAAGTTCAGGAAAACCATGATCCTAATTGCCCCGGATTGGGCTAGGAGAACGTTGTACCCAGACCTTCAGGACATGTCCATCTGCCCTCCAATACGTCTTTCAAAAAGAGAGGATCTTCTCTCGAAAGAGGAAGGTCACGTTCTCCATCCAGAGGTCAACAAACTCAACCTTCACGCATGGCTTCTGAGAGGTTGAGATGCAAGGACTGGGACCTTCCGGATGACATCATGGAGATCTTGCTTTTGGCCAGAAAGCCAGCAACTAAATCTCTTTATCGGTGTCTTTGAAACAAGATCAGTAACTGGTGCAGAGATAAGAATGTGGACCTGTTACCTGTTTCAGTGTAATATTCCCACAATATTATCTTTTCTGTTACACTTGGCTAATCTGGGGCTCCAGGTTGGCACTATAAAAGGTTATTTAGCAGCGCTATCCATTTTTAAGCGCTCATCAGAGGAAGAATCTTACTTTAAGATACCTTTACTAACTCAATTCTTAAAAGGTCTAAATAATGTGTTTCCTCCAATATCTTTTCAAGTTCCTGTGTGGGACTTAAACTTGGTACTAAAGTTCCTCACATGCATACATGTGGAAATTACATCAGCCCACAGGGTAAGTGAGTTGCAGGCACTTTCTATTGGGCCCCCTCACACCATCTTTTATAAAGATAAAGTGGTCCTTAGAGTAAAACCCTCTTTCTTGCCAAAAATGGTCTCAGATTTTCACCTGTCACAAAAAATAACACTGCCTACTTTCTACCCTCCTACTCACGCAAGTAAGCAAGAGGAACGGCTACATAGACTAGATCCTAGAAGAGCTCTTAGCTTCTATATTTCAAGATTGGCAAAACTACGTCAGTGTGACCAACTTTTTGTGGGATACACTGGCCGCAAATTGGGACTAGCTGTGACTAAGCAAACATTAGCTAGATGGATAATTTCGCCTATAACTGATTGTTATAGATTGGCTGGGAAAGATCCTCCAGATAGGCTGAGGGCTCATTCAACCAGGGGCATGGCAACTTCAACAGCACTTCAAAGGGGTGTCCCTGTGCAAGATATTTGCGCAGCAGTCACATGGTCATCCATGCACACTTTTATAAAACATTATGCTCTAGATTCGACTTCTTCACAAGGAGGTTTGTTCGCTAAATCAATACTTCATTCTGTACATGACTAAAATTTCTGTACTCCCACCTCCAATACAAAACTGCTTTGGGAGTCTACCTATGATGAGGAATACGTGGGAGGACACAATCCATTCGAAGAACAAGTTACTTACCAACTGTAATGTTCTTTCGATTGGATGTTCCTCCCACGTATTCCTTATCGACCCTCCCAGGTTACCCCACAATACAGTTTACGTGGTTTACACTCTAAATTCTTTTAAGGCTTGGGTCAAAAGAGGCACGCCATTAACTACAATCCATTGGCTACAATATACAAAAAAACAGAACTGAGGCCAACGGGCGCGCTCGAGGCATTTATACAGCAGACGATGTCAGGGCTCGACGGATGCCGACGAGGGACGTCGATGCCACAGCCTCGAGTGGAGCACCCCCTCTGGTGGAGAGCGATAACATTTCCAAAGTAGCAAAGCTGAAGGTAAGGCTATATCTAAGATGAGGAATACGTGGGAGCAAAATCCATCCAATCGAAAGAACGTTACAGTTGGTAAGTAACTTGTTCTTCTCCAGCGTTGGTATCTTCCATGGATTCACATGCGCCCTCCAGCCTTCCCCCTCAGGCAAACATCCTCTAAGGACATCCTCCTTTTGGAGAGGTTAAAATTTGAGGGGATGCCGCGGGGGAGGAGCTATATGCTCGACGTCCCATTGGTGTTGCCCAAAGCACCCATAATGACGTCAATGGGTTTTCCCACCGTGACGACGGGGAATATTCACAGCATGTGAATCCATGAAAGATACCAACGCTGGAGAAATGGAGTTACAGATAAGAAACTACTCCCTTCTTAACGCTTAGGGTTTTGGATGTGGGTTTCAGATTGAGGGGCATTGAATCATGGTTTTGTATTCTTTTGCAGATGTTTTTTTTTTATCATGGGCATGTGATTAGAGTACATTCTACAGCGCAATCAATACGTTTGACTGATCAGACATTATGATAGGGTACATTCTCGTAGCAGCAACATGTTTGCAATAGTTTTGGGTTGTTTACCGAGGGACAAGGGATTCTGGTTTGTTGAAGTACTGACCGAGGAATATCGATTATACCTTGTTTGATTTGTCTTTTCAGGAAAATAACGAGGGTTTAGCCCAGAAGAAGGTACCTTGGGCCCAAAACGAGTAGGGTCTTTTTGTTTATCTCTCGTTATGAGTACATTGGCACTTTAGGTGTAAATAGCCCGAAAAGCATTTGTGTAATTATTAACATTTATATAGAAGTAGCTTGATGACAATTTATATTTCGCTTTAAATATATGTTCTGTTTATGATTTGACCGATCAGTGTATAACACAGGAATTAAAGCAAGTTTGGATGTATCAAACTGGTTTGCTTTACTAGACTTGTTATGTGATTTTTATGTTAATTCATTAGAAAGTTAGATCCTTTTGGGTTCTTCAAAACAGTGTTACAGTTATACATAGGGTGTGAGAGCATACCCTGTTCAACTTTGCATCTTTGGTCTAAAGTCTTTTTACAATTTTGTGTGTTGTTGAAAACATTTGTGACTTAAGTTACCTATGATTGCAGTCCCAGTTGATTTGTTAGATATTATTGGACGATCCACATGGAAAGGTCATGCAACTAGACTCGTAAAGTATCCTTTAATGACAGATACAAGCTGATACAGTTTAAAGTACTGCATCAGGCATGTATCACCCCCATGAGAGAGGCCACATTTGCACCTTCACACAATGGTGGCTTTCACCAACTGTTGCCAAGACAATGCAGGGTTTTTTCATTTGATGTAGACATGCCCATTCATTCAGAAAGTCTGGTCTGAAATACTTGCCACTACAAATAAAATACTGGGGAAAACCATTACACTGAAGCCTGTTGTCTGCTTATTTGGAGGTCGCAAGGCCTCCTGGAGGCCTCTTAGCAGTTGGCAACATGTCTCCTATTGGCAAAGCACCATATTCTCCTTTCCTGGATGCATAAATCTCCAGCGACCGTGGGTGACTGGACGGAGCTGCAAAATGGAAACCAATTTTTGGGGCTTAATGCATCTATGTCTCCACCCTGATGATATTTAGGAACTATTTAACCACTTTATCATCTCCAACTACAGTAGAATAAACTCACATACCCTTGTTGAGTCAGTGTCCTGACTCATGTTGTCACGCAGACCTAGACATGCCAGAAATGTTTAGCTACTACAATGACTTTATTACCTTCAGGATATGTTTTCTAGCCTTTGTAAACTGCTGAATTAATGAGGCCTCTGATGGTCTTGTTATTCCTCTTACCTTGTAATGTTAAGTGCTGTGAAACTTTAAACAACGTTTTTTTTTAAAGCGGGGCAGGTGTAGGTAGTTGCTTACTGTGGCAAGGCACTGCCAACTGATTGTGGCCTGGTGGCGTAAGTCTGGGAATCCTAAACATGCTGACCCCATGGCTTACCCACTCCTAAACTATGCAGGTGACTTTTTCAAAGAACATATGATTCAGTCTGAGCAGTTTGTGTTCAGATGTACACATTTTGTACATAACCTCCTAGGTAAACACACACTTGGTAATCTTCATCATATCTAGCCACGTCTAACACCTCTTCTTATATTTTTTCCACTTGTGTGCCTTTTCATGAAAATCTGCCTTTTCAAGTGCAGTCTTCTGTGTAGGATCTTGTAGATATCGGAAATCAAGCCCCTGGAGGGTGGATCTGTAATTAACAACTTTTCGAACCCTCTCAGTATCCTAGTGTCAGGCTTCCTAGCAGTATGGTGTAATAGACAATGATTCAGATGTAAATAATGTAACCTCTAATCCTCTCTAAGGCCCAGATCCAGCTTCCACCGACAGAAGACTTAATGGTGTTTCCTGTGAACCCTCAGGGAACTGCAGGTCTCATGTCTATAAGTGTCAAAGGTGCCCTGTTTGGTCTATGGTGTGAGTTGGGGCTAAATTGTATTGGTTTAAGACGTGAGGGAAATGTGGCCAATTCCATCGTCTTTGCTACCCTATCTAATTTTTCTTTATGGTGCACATACAAGCATTCCGAAGACCATCCCCCTTCACGTGGCAGGGGGCATCCCTATCAGGCAGACCCATAAGGGTATTGCTTGCTCCATATGGACCTAGTGTTTTGTCAGATTCCCTCCTAGCCCATTCACAGATCATCTTCAGCTGGCATGCTTGCATAGACCTAATCTTTATTATTCATAGTTGTTAAGATGGATTTCTGAACTCTGTCCTGGAGGGGCAGAGGTTCAGAAGGCCAGCCTAGTTTCTTGGAACAGGGTAACCTCTGGACAAGCCAGACCAATCAGGGTAGCGATGGCGGCGGTCAAGACTAGGTCTCAAGAGGGGTGAGGGTGACTGAAAGCCCGCAATGAGCACACAAAGCAAGGACACTTACAAATTACTCCAGGCAGGTGTTATATTAAAAATATAGACACATTTATTATAAGGCCTTTGTAACATCGACCATAGTAAAGAATCACGGTAAAACACAAGTAAACCAATACATCACAATCAATACAATATATATACAAGACCGAGGGGTTTAACGAGTTAGGAGCACGAAATATGGAGACCACCTAGATGGGGAGGAAAACAGGCAGTGCAAGTAATCGTTAGGCCCAGTTCGACATCAGAGACCACCTAACTAGAAGGAAGTCCGAGCCCTACGAAGAGTTGAGCCTTGTGCTCAAAAGTACCTGCACACGCGGGTGCCAACAGGCCAAGGAGTGTCTCTTCGGGGAAATCAGGCAGTTCAGGGAGGTGAATAAACGATGGCGAACAGCGGGGGAAAGCCACAGGCTCCTGCAGGAGGGAGACCGGTTCTTGGTATTGACTACTCACCGGTCCCCGATGCAGGCAGACCCAGGCTTCTCCGGGTTAGTTTCTTCGCTGGCAGGTTCAGATGCCATCAGAGGGACGTCTCAGCGCCGCGTAGATTCTGCGGCAGCAGAAGTCAGGTTCGAGGGTGTCCCAAATGCAGCGAACACGCACAGTTTGTTACCTCAGCAGGGCAACTCGGCAGCCGCTTGTATTCCAGGCCCAATGTACACGTCTCGCTTCAGACCTTGGAACGCCAAGTGTACGAATCGTGTGAGAGTGTCGAGGGCTCGGATTTCAGCAGCAGCCAGACGGCGGTAACAGAGCAAGGTTCCTGTGTAGGCTGGTCAGTCCGCTGGATGGTCCAGGGACGCTTCCGAAGGCTTACGTACAGGAGTTGGTGAAGATGCTGAGAATAGTTGTTCCCACTATTCTAAAGGGTCGAAGGGCCAGTACAGGCCTTCTCGTACGATCAGAGGCAGAGGGGTCTCACAGGACGACAGCAGTGCAGGGTGCCAAACCTTCAGCGGGTCACCAGCGATTCCTCGACTCAGCTTCTTAGTTGCAGGATACTTGGCTCCTTTATCCTTCGTTCGTGAGAACTCAGGAGATCGACATGGTAGTGTTGTTTCCATCTTCCTCTTATCCAGTGTTCCCTTCACGCCAAAACGGAGAGGACCCAATGGGAGATCTGCTCACAAAACACCTACACCATACGTGGACCTATCATGGACCACGGTGCTCCCAGGCATTCCAGACACACTAGACTCTCTGGCACCCAGACATCCCAGCCCACATCCTGCAGGCTCACACCAGGCCTGTAGAAGCCCGCGAAAGCATCTGTGTTTCGCAGGAAAGTACATGCCCAAATAAGGATGGCCCCGGGTCGGCTCGACCTGGGGAAGGTGAAGGGGCAAGACGGTCAGCGAACAGAACAAAGAACCTCGTGGTCTGGCCATTTTGGAAGCCAGGCCACCCATTTTGGCCAAACGCGAGAAGCGCGGTTAACAGGGCAAAGGGGAGTTCAAAACACAAAGAAACGATCACTGCCACCAGTCCCGTCCGTGACATGCTTGCACAGTTCGTTATAAATCCATCGAGAGTTTCTAGGGCCTGTAGAATGACTAGAGACCCAAGAGTGCAGTAACTTAGCTTACAGTGCCCTCTTGTGCCATGTTGCGCGAAAGCTGCAACATGAGAAAAGAACTACGGAAAACAACGTTTCCGGGTACTGACTGTCTCAAGGGCATGTCAGTTTCCCCGTAAGAATGGAGCGAAAGCCCAGAGGAGTGCGGCGGGAGGCCGCGCTTCTCTGGCACAGTCTAGATCAGGGTGTAAAACAACAGCAAAAAGTTTGGGGGTTGCCACATGGAAGGAAAATTACCTACAATATGAAATCTTTCCTAACAATAGTACCCAGTATTTATGTTTGTAGAGCGCCCCCCCCCCCCCGGGCACTCCCCACCTCCAAATCTCAGATAAACGTTTACAAGCAATTATAAGTAATCATTACCCAACATCTCCCCACACTTTAGAAGTCAGGGTTCCTGACTTCGATGGGGTCGCAGTTGTCTAAGTCCGCATCACATTACCTTCACTTCCCATCCGCCTTCCCGGCTACCACCGCCCGCCCCATCCTCCTCCCTTCTAATACTATCCTTCTCTGGCAGCTTTCCTTGCTCACCCTGACTGGCGCTTTAGGTCCACTGAGGATTGTAGTTCATTCAGCAGTTGACCCCAGTCCATCTTCACCCCTCCTCCACCCCTGAGCCATGTGTCTTCTTCAAAACTCCCCATTCTTCCATTCCCCATCAGCGGACATCTTCTAACCACTGCCTTAAGGCCGGCCCCATGGGTTTCTTCCATGCTATGGCTACCCTCCTTTTATTTAGCCAGTACTAACATGAACCGGGCTAGTCGCCTCCGCGCCTTTTGACACTTCCCACTTGGCAATAGCCCCCACAAACACACTCTCTGCATGCCTTCAAAGCTGTAGCCCAGTAGCACATTAGTTCTCTCCACCACTGCCTGCCAATAGCCCCTTATCACCGAACATTCCCACATCATATGCCATATCCCTGTCTGTCCAGTCCCGCACCTCAGGCAGTCTGCGCTTAAGGAACCATTCATCGCATGCAGCTTCACAGGCGTCACGTATACCCTGTGTAGGACATTATATTGTATCAGCTGGAACCTTGCATTTCTGAAGCTCTTTCAGATCTGTTCCCACATTTTTGCCCAATCTGCTTTCGGGATCTGGTCTCCCGCATCTCTTTCCCACTTAGCCTGAACTGCTAGTTCCTCCATAGGGATCAATTCCCGTATTGATTGGTAAATACGGGAAACCCTAGCCCTTCCACCTCCTTTGGATAACAGTACTTGCATCAGCAGGACCTTGGCCGGTTCCTCCGGGATATCCGCCCACAATATTGCAAAGCGCGCCACCATCGCTGCATAGGCTCCCTAGGAATCCCATATCGCTGCCTCCATTCCTCAAATGGCTGTACTTTGCCTCCCTCAAATGAGGCCCCCACTGACGTACACCCCCCTCTATCAATCTCGAGAACCCCATTCTTCTTGCCGCCCCCCCCCCCAAAGCTCCTGAACCGCACTCCATGATAGGTCTGCACTATAAAGCCCTAGCTCCTTCTTACTTCTCAAGAGCTTCTTCCAGATGTCCCTTACCACCCTGCAAACATTTGTGCTGCCCTTCACCCCCAATGCTCCCCACAATAACTCTGCCACTCCTCGATTAGCTGGTAAGCCTCCTAATAGTCCCTGTAATAGCTCCCCCTGGGGTCAGTCCACAGCAGCGCCGCTTGCAATTGGGCCGCCATGAAATATCTTTCATAATCGGGTAAATGTAACCCCCCGTCTTGGCGCGAGCGGCGTAGCGTTGCCAGAGAGACCCTCCTCCTCCCTGAGTTCCACAATAGCTCTCCCACTCGCTCATCTAGCATCTTAAAGAAGACCTTTTTTATTGCTTATGGTATATTGGTAAAATACTAAAGGAGTCTCGGAAGAATAACCATTTTGCATAGGTCAACCCTGCCAATTAGTGACAGCGGCAACCCCCTCCATAGTTGAACTCACTCCCCATATCCCTGAGAGAGCCCCGCCCGTGTTGTAGACAAATGTCTCCTCCATACTGTGGAAGATCTGGATGCCCGATACCTAAATAAGTCCCCCTCCCATCTCAATCCCCAGTCTGGTATAGTGGCTAAGTCCTTGTTTATAAGACCCCCCTATGGAAATAGTACCGATTTATCAATATTGATCCGATATCCCGACAATTTCCGGAAGTTACTCAACACTTCTGGCAGGACTGGGAGATTATCTACCGGATTGCCTACATGCATCAAAAAATCTTCGGCGTATAGGGACACCACATGCCGTACCCCTCCCACTAATATGCCTGCCTCCTTCATCTCCTTCTTAAGATACCTCGCCAGGGGCTCCACCACCATTGCAAACAATATTGGGGAAACCGGACACCCTTACCTCGTCCCTCTGCTCAGTATCCATCACTGTGACACCCAGCTATTAGTTTTCACCCTGGCCATCGGTTTATTGTATAAGAGCCGCAGCCATCTGCAGATGGAGCCCCCAAACTCATAGGCCCCCAGCACTCGTAACAGGCATTCCCACTCCACTGAATCGAAGGCTTTCATGGCGTGAAACGCTGCCACCGCCGTCTCCTTCCGGGAATCCTTAATCTGATCCATTACATGGTGCAATCGGAGAAGGTTCATTGTGGTGCTGCGTCCTCCTTCAAACCCGCACTGGTCCGGATGTATCAAACCTGGGGCCACCCTGGATAGCCTAGCAGCTAGCACCTTCCTCAGGATTTTCGCGTCCACATTTAACAATTAAATTGGCCGGTAGGATGAGCCCTAGGGGATCCTTATGATCCTTCAATAGAACTGTTACCACTGCTTCCTGCATGGATTCTGGTAGAATCCCTGCCTCAAAGGATTCATCATAAACTTTCTTAAGCCTGGGAACCAACAATCCTTCGAACTTGCAGTAGAACTCCACCGGGAGTCTATCCCTTCCTGGAGCCTTCCCCTTCCCCATTGCCCTCAATGACCTACTTATTTCAGCCTCTTCTATTGCTCCATCTAACTCCTCCCCGATTTCCCCCGCGTGAACTGGCAATTCCGTTATGTTGAGGAGCTCCTGCGCGTCCTCGTCCAAATATGTCCCCTCGCTCGTGTATAGGGACCAATAGAAGTACTGAAAGGCTTAATTGATTCCCTCCTGGTTTGTGGTTAGTTCCCCTGATTTCTGACTTATCTGGGTTATAGTATATTGTGGTTGCTCTCGATGGGTCAGCCAGGCTAGCATGCGCCCTGCCCATGAATATGTATGTCCCTTTGTCGCCCCTCAAACATTGAAAGTGAAACCTGTACCTCCCGGTGAGCCATCAGGATACCAGCCAGTTCCGCCCCCCTGTCTTGTCCTTATTTCCTGCCCCAGAACCGCTATCTCATTTTCCAGCTTCTTCAATTTCTTCTGCAGGGTCCTCTTAACCCCTACCACGTAAGCTATACATATTCCCCTAATCGTGACCTTTAACACCTCCCATAAGGTCCACGAGTTTTCCACCGACCCCTCAGTGGTCTCAAAAAAACCTTCTATTCCTTCCCTGAATGAATCTTGAACTGCTTCATCTTCTAGGACCCCTACCGAGAGTCTCCAGCAGTTCGGGGTTAGCCACTGCTGTATACCCCCCCATGTTTGTCACCAAGGGTGAATGATCCAAATATTCTCTACCATTGAACCTGCTAAAGTGTTCTGCCCCAACCAGCAAATAATCCAACCTGGAGAATGTACCATGCACCCCCGAGACATACAAATAACCCTTCTCTTGCCCATGTGACCCCATTATCTTTCGCAATGCAGACGCCGCCTGTTGTTTCAATGAGCCAGAGTATCCCGTACTATCCAAGTTCAGGTCTACTAGGCAATTAAAATCCCCCTCCCCCATTATGAACAGTCCTTCCCGGTAACCCCCCACTAATTGCATCACCGAGGGGAAGTATTCTTTATCATCCACGTTAGGGGCATAGGAGTTGACTACACAGATGTCCTAACCTTCTAACACTCCCTTCAGCGCCACCGTCCTGCCCTCCTCGTCTGTAACCACCTTGACCACCTGCCAGGGCACACGGCCACCACCCAAATCAATACCCCTCTTGCAAATATGGAGTGAGTCGTTCCATCCACAGTTCCTCCCCACCACCTCTTAAGTAGGTCCAGATCCCTAAGTACCATATGGTTTCCTGTATCAGTGCCAATTGTATCCCATGCCATCTCAAAAATCCCCCCACTCGCTGACATTTCAACTTCTTCCCTAGCCCTCGGACAGTCCATGTCCCAATCCTCAGATGATCACTCCCTATTCCAATTCCAGTCATCTCCTTTCTCCCACTCCTCCTGAACAACCACTATAGTTCCTTCCCATCTTCTTTGGATCGTTCCCTTCCATATCATTAGCCCCACTTCTAACTCAAACCAACCGGGCAACCGTGCCCAACCTGTAATTCCCCTCAACTTTCTTCCCCTCCCACCACTCCCTGCTTCCTCCCACCTATGCCTTGCTTTATTTCTTGCTGTCCCATCCTGTCTCCCCATCCCTCCCCCGTCCTCCTCCACTCCCCTCTGTCCTCTCAACCCTCCCCACCCCCCGTTCTCTTTCCCAGGCTGTCCCCAACCATGGCCCAGAGCCCCCCCCAACTCTTGACCTAGATCCATCCTCTCCTTTCTCCCCCTCCAGTGGTCAATTGGTCATCAGTCCAGGGGCCTCCCCCTGTCGTCTCCCTTCCACCTGTCCCCAGAGATATAATAGACTCTCCCACTCTTAACCCCCAACTAGTACTCTTCCTTTCTACTGGTCCCTATTTGACCCCTCCAATACCCCTCTCCTCCCCATTCCCATCTCTGTCGCCAGACCGGTATGTGTCTCCCGCCTCTTCCCTCTGGGCATTTAGCCCTTGAGGCTGTGTTTCCAGCCAGGCCCACACCTCTTGGGGCGTTCCGAAGAACCATGACTTTCCCCCTTTTATAACCTTCAATTTGGCCAGAAAAAACATAATTTACTTAATATTTAATCTCTGAGACGGTGCCTCACTCCATCATAAGTTTCACGCTGCTGCTGGACATCCAGAGTAAAGCCTGGAAAATCCGTAATTTCGCACTCCCCACTTCATAATAGCCGACCTTCCAGGACTCCTGCAGGATGGCATCCCTGTCCCTAAAGTTCAAGATCTTCGCCACTGTGGCCCATCGGTGGTCCTCCTGGGTGCGGGGCTCTGCACGGCACTTTGTGCGCTCGCTCCACTGTAAAATGTTTTGATGGCCCCTTCACCTGCAAGGCGTCCAATATGAGCTGTTCCGAAAAGAGTTCAGTGCTAGGGCCTTCTTCTCTCTCTGGGACCCCTATCAGCCGGATGTTACATCGTCGTGATCGCCCTTGTGCGTCCTCTGCCCTGGTTTTCAGAGTCCTGGTCGCCCCAACCAATCCTGCCACCTGGTTCTTAAGTCGCTGCAGGTCATCCTCCACATTGCTTACTTTCTGCTCCACTTCCGTGACTGTTTTGTACACCTTCGGCAAGCCAGCTCGCACCAGGGACACATCAACCCCTTATCTCTTTAATGCTCCCTTCCAGGGAAAGAGCTTATGGCCTGGATCAGAGCATCCAAAGTCACCCCTCCCGGGCTTCCTCCCCTGGCGCCTTCTGCTTCTCGACTCGCTTCCTCCTGTTTCTGGTGCTTTTTAGCGGGGTCCTTGTGCCTTTCCATCTTCTGCTGACCCTTTACCACTGTTTTGGTTCCTGGGAGGATCGACCTCAATTTGTACCTTCACTCCTCACAAGGTTTCCCTTCCTAGGGTCCGGCCACCATGAGGTTAGCCCCCTTCCAACCAATTCTGTCCCTCTCCAGGAAACAACTATTCCGATTATCACCTCTCTGCTGGGGAACTGCTCAGTGGTGTCCTCTATACTCCTTTCTTCGGGGGTGCCCTGCTCCTTTCAGCTGAGCTGTGTGTCTTTATGGTGTTTCCTGGCTGCTGTTATTTTAAAGGCGCTAGGGAGTCTCACTCAACACCGCCCCCCCCCCACCCCTATCCCTGATGTTCCATTCCGTGCTCGCCCCTCCTGGGCTCTTTATCTGTCATTCATAGGGGGGGCTGGATATAGTCAAAAGGAAGGGGAGTGGGGGAGAGGAGCTCCACCACCAGGAATGCAGCACGTTTACACCAGCCAGGCCGGCCTTTCCTCTTCAGGCCCACCTGGTTTCCACCTCTGTGTTGCCTCTCCCCTGCCTCGCCTGAGTGTGAGGCCGCTTCTGGGTCACGCCCGGATCTGGGACTCTCCCGATGCTGCCGACCATCTTCTTCCTCTTCCTCCCCCGGGCTCACCTGGCCTTCGCCGGTCCTTACTTTCCTTCCTATCTCTCTGGTGCCCGCTGCCGACGCCTCCTCTCTTCCCCTGATGCTCCCTCCGCTAAAGGGGGGCTCAGGGCGCGCGTCTCCCGCTGTTCTCCCGTCAGAAGCCTGATGCCTTTTCCTCCACCTCTGGACCAGGCAGCACCTCTGCGTGCCTGTCGGATCCTTCACTCCGGTCTCCCGCTGACACTGCTTTCTGTTCTTGGGACAACTTGCTTCCCTGGCTCAAAAGCAGCCCGGCGGTGCTCCCACTCCACGCTCGCAACTGCGGGTTGCTCCTGCTCCATACCTCACTGGTCCTGTCTGCTCTGTTCAGATGTCCTGGTGACATCTCTCTACCCCCCGCGGGGCATCCCACTTCTCTGACTCGGCTTCCGACCTAGGTGTCTCCTTCCTTCAGGCCAAGTATTCCCTGCAGCCTCCGGTGGCCATCTTTGTTCCTCGATCCACCTCGATCGTCCTCACCGTCTGGGGTTATTCTATGCCTCTCTTCCCCCGAAACCTGTTTCAATTGTTATTGTGCCATTCCCCTGACCAAGCCTATGCCGAGGAACCGGTTCTGTGGGCTCAGTGCAGGATTTTTAACAGGATATGCACAGGCGGCTCAGGAGCAACAGAGAGCTTCGTCCATATGCTGCTACTGCCGGCCACGCCCCTACTTGCCAATATTTAATGAGATCTGGAAGTCCAACACGTTCTTTTACAGCAGGTCTTTTAACTATTTCAGCCTTTGCCCTTGGTTTCTTATCCTGCCAAGCAAATCTAAGAATGACCTTATGCAATTGACTAGAAAAAGGGGGACTCTAGTGATAGTGGAATTGCCTAGAAAATAAAGAGTAGGTCTGGTAGAATATTAATTTTTACAATTGCTAAACTGCAGAGGCAGGAGGCGAAAATGTTATTTCATCTCTTTTGGCCTGAGATGATGTATAAAAGGCCCTAAGTGAAGATATCTTTTTAGTTTTTTGAAAGTCAAAAAGATCAGAACAGTCTTTCTAAATCAATCTGTCATGACTGCACGGAGGGGCTGACAGGTGCAGCTGTGCAAGGGAAGTTGCGAGAGTTAGAGGTAAATGTTTTTGTTTTTTGTTTGTGTGTGTTTGTGAGTGAGTGCCTGTGTCTGTGTGATAGAGGAGGGGGGATGTTTGGGGTGGTGGAAGCAGGGGCCAGGGAGGAAAGTGAGGGTACATCGGCAAAGCTACTGAATCTCTAAGAAATCCTGCAAGCGTGAGAGAGGGTGGGAGCAGAGTCACCTTTCAAGGGGATGGAAGGAGAAGAAACCTCACCCATAATGGGATCATTCTGCAGTTTGAAGGCTGCACAAAGTCGGCCTTGTGTTTGGCCTTCAAAATGTGGAAATATCACATAGAACTGTCTAAGGGCAGTTTGGTAGTATTGGTGTTTGTTAGTGTGTGTGATTTGTTGGCCAAGTGGATCCCTAGAGAAGAGCTTCAAACCAGAGGAGAATCCCAGTGGAGGGTACATATGTGCCCGTCAATGTATTTTTATTTAAGACATATTAAATCTTATAATAATTTCTCTTTCGTCCTGTCTCTCCCTCCTTCCCAACTGGTTGGGAGTGCCTACATCCGGAGGCCGGCCATAAAAGCTGGCTGCAAAAGATAACTGTCTCTTTAAGAAGTTTTGAAGGGGTGGGGCCTATATCACGCGTGCGTCCTTCTGCGCGCCGGGCCCACGCCTTACCCCTACGTCACCAATGTTCCACACCCAGTTCCTGTTTTTCCGCTGTTAGGCAGATTCCAGTGCAGTTACCTTAGGGAGCACTACACCAGATTAGGACTACAGGTGAGAACAATAAATCCCCTTTGGTATCAGTCTGTACCACAAAGATTTAGTTGGTAGCTGTGGCTGAGCTGTCAGACTTATCTCAAGTGGGAGATGGGCAGTATTCAGGGTTTACACATTAGGCCCAGTAGACTATGGAACAAGGAAACACTGACCAAAGCTTTTTAGTTAAAAAGTATATATATATTTATTTTATACACTTCTAATCAAACACATGTATCACAAGTATCAAGCAAGTTAAATTAAGTCACGGAAAAATATACACACTCTCTATATGAATTGTAGACCAAGTGAACCAGAGTGAAAACTGAGAAAACGGCTCAGTGAAAACTACACACAAGGGATCCTCTAACAATTCCTCACAAGGGAGGGAAAGCACAAGTTATTCAGAAATAGATTCTTATACACCCTAGCAACACTTCCCATCAGTTGTGAACCAGTTCAGTAAAACAGTGCATCAATATAAGCAATACTTAGAATGAAAACTGAGCAAAATGGCATTTCACAATGATTATGCAGTGGGAAGAAAGAGTAGTTATAAGAAAGTGGTGCACCACACAGTTTGAATGGAGAATCAATCTCGAGAAAGCAGATCTAACAGTTGTGACCAGAGTCAGTAGGCCTGTGCCAGAGTTAGTGGTACAGGGAAAGGGCCCAGGAGCAAAATGTTCTTGTAGCTGCAGTCAAGTCTTTGGTTAACGATATTTGAAAAGGTGGTTGCAAAAGTTGAAAAGACAATTGGCCCTCATTACAAGTCAGGCGGTGGACCATGGTGCTATTAGCACCATGGTCCATGCCGATTTCCGCCATGGTGGATGGCGGAATTACCGCCCCATTCCAAGGTGAGTGGGGGGGGTAATTCCCCATTCACCATTTGCCCGTCCCCATTCCCATTTTTGCCCCATAGGGCATAATGGGGATGGGGAAGGCGCTAATTACGGCACCGTAAATTACGGTGCCGTAAATAGCACCAAGGTCGCTTAGCGTCTTGGACTTTAACGCCTGCAAAAAGCAGGCGTTAAAGTGTGAATCAGGCGTTAAGGGTGAACAGCGCCGACGGCGCCGTTAAACCCTTAACGCCTGACTTGTAATGAGGGCCAATGTTAAGAGAGGGGGCGGCCAACCCAACAGGTAGGTAAAGGATTTAAAACACCTTCAGCACTACCGCGAAGAAAGGGCGGCCTGGCGGAACAATGTACCTTAAATGAAGAAGTGGCTCCTGCGGTGGCGGTTGTTCCTGCTAGTTCTTGCAGTTCGGGTGATCCAGCAGAGGAAGAGATGCTCTCGTCGTGGAGGAAGGTTCGAGTTACTGCACTACCCAGGGATGAAACCAGTCGCGGTGCTGCCCGATGAATAAATGGTACCCTCCTTTAAATCACGGTCCGGGTGGACTGGTGCCTGGCTATCCGGCCTCCGAGTACAGGGTACGGGAGATTCGACCAAGGCAGGTCCGGGAAGGCGATTGGCAAACTGGTTGGCCCCACCAGCTCAAGGGAAGAAGGCTCTTGCAGGTGAAGATCTTCTCTCGTCGTGTGGAGAAAAGTGGTGGGACGCTGCAGCAGGGCTTCACCGGTGGTTCAGTCGTTGCAGATGTCTTTGGCTTCTCTCCTCTTCGGCTTCTTATTTCCAGTGGCAACGCCTTGCTCTTCCAGTCCTCAGGACCCTGCTTTTATGCAAAAAGATCCCCATTCATACAGCCTAGCTGTCACTCACACAGTGGAGTGGTCATCTTGGCGGGAGACCCTCCAGCCTATCAGGATAGAGTGCGACATGGGTTGCAGAGGCAACCCTGTCCAGTGGTCCTACTCCCCCTCCCAAACAACGGACCCACCACAGACTCAGTGGCGCGGAAAGGAGGGCTTCTCGGTAGAAGCCCGCCAAACGGACAAATAAAGGATCCCCGACCTGGGTTAGGAGTTTAATAAATATAACTTCTTTCTCATGTCTTTCTCTAAAGTTCTGGGAAAAAAAACCTACAAAGTTAATATTAAAATACACCGGCGGTATGTTAGAGGCTGTCAGAAAATGTGGTAGCCTCGAACAATGGGAAAATCCCATAGGGAAATATTTGCGGTCGAATATTTATGGTAGTAACCACTGCCACCAGGCAGAAACTTTTGAGAGAGGGACTTTAGGGTACACTCTCGAAAATGAACATGGGGAAAAACTATTAACCCCTTCCAGTACTTCCATAGTAAGATGGGTTGTACTGGTTTAGTTCATAGGATTTGACTAGTAAAGTCAATGGGGACTTTACATGCTCTGGGAGACAGTAGTCAGTCCCAGGGTATGGAGTCTATGTTTGAGGGTCGCTATGGCATCCCTGTGTCACTGCACGGAGGGTGCTGTGTAACACATGTGAATAAAGATGGTTCCTATGGGGTTGAGAAAGATCCCATAGGCATTAAACACAAAAATAGCCTAGAACACACATAGCAAAAATGCCTAAGAGTGGGAAAAAGAGTCTCACTCTTAGCAGGTAAAAAGAAACAAACCCTTCAAATCCAGAAAAGCTGCTGGGGGAAATTAGTAAAGGGAAATTAGCCAAAGAATGAGAATTCTCCCTAAAATCTGCCTATTGGGCAGGTTGGAATTTTTGCTGCGCTGCAACACCCTCCTTTTCGAGGCAGTTCTTTTTGCTATCCATCACTTTTTCTTAGTGATTGGTTCTACATTTTTATGTTTTCAATTTGTGCTGCCTCCCTCTACGCATGCCGTATGCGACAGGATTCAAGCAGTGCATCCGTTTCTGGAAGCATTTCTCTGCAGCCGATCCCTATCATACCTGTGTCCGCTGTTTGGGTATACATCACCCGGTGAGTACCTGTGTCTTTTACTGTGGGATTCATCCAAGGTCTCTGCGGACTTGTCTTCTCTCCATGTCACAGCTGGGACCGGTACAGAATACAACCGGAGACTTCATTCAGAACAGGAGGCAGGCCGACATCGGTAAGAGGGGGACTATACCTTCATGTGAGGTATTCGTTTTGTCACCAGCCTTTGGTACCCAGGGGAAGACTGCCTCCTCAGTTCCGGGGTCTTCACAGGACCGTTCAGGGGGAAGCTCCGGGCCTATTCACCTCAAAGTACCTCTGTTTGGGAAAGCACTAGTACCTCCTGGTGGGAAAGTGTTAGTACCTTCAGCTGGGAAAAGGTCTGAGAAGAAAGAAAGTGTCTGCTGAAAAGTTTCATCAGACCTGGGGTTGCCAACTTGTAGTAAATACTACCGCAAACATGTATTCCTTCATTTCATCTTATTGTGTTTGTGAACCAAAGCAAGAGTTCCTGGTGTCATTATCAGGTTATCAAAAAATATTTTAATTAGAGTTCATTCTGAAGATGCAGAATACAAGTAAAGCCAATGCATTTCAGACCTTTTCTGTGGTCCTTCTTCAGGGTGAATTCTACAGGATCAAAAAACAATATACATTCTAGTTTAGACCAGGTTACAACATGTATCAACTGAACAACTACTGAGTGTTAGTGGCATCTGTCAATAATACATAAACATCTCAAGTCAATATGAATTGTAAGCCACAAAATCGTATACATAAAGTACCTCTAATTGTCTGTGTTTCACTAATTAGCACATGTGTGTGCATGTGACTTCACAAATCTGATGATTCTTCGAGGCCGGTATATATGCATTTGTGAAGCAAAAACGACTATTCTCTGTTCGCTAAGTGACAACTCTCACTTTCCTCCGTAATAAAATAAATTCAATTGTATGCCCGAGTTATTTTCATCTGAAAAACATATACAAGTGGCACATAAGCCACAATTACATTTTCTATGTCCTGTTATATTCTGATGTCTGGCCCTATATCTGTATGTTTGTGAAAATATCTGATAAAGTGTCCTTCCTTGCTCTTTGAGATGGAGTTTGCATCTGTACTGTGTTTCTCTGTTGTCCGGGTCACAGGGATAATGGCGGCATCTGGCCGTCAATTTCTGCAGTTCTATCTGATCTGTGTGTCACTGCTGAATAATACATTTCTCCAGCATGGGGTCTGGCATGGATTCACATGCTCATGAATATTCCCCGTCGTCAGGCTGGGAATCCTTGGTAAAGAAAAAATCAGTTTCAGTTTTGTTTCTGAACTGTCTTTCTACTAATAACCAATCACTGGTCTTTGGGTCATACTGCCCCCAGCCAATGACTGCCCTCTACCTAAGCCCCTCCTCTGGCAGCCATCCTCAGATTTTTACTGCACGTACAAGTGTTGGGAGTCTTCGTGCTTAGCTCTTGAGCTTTTACTGCGTGTTGCAGTTTTTTACTCTCATTTTTCGGTCAATTCGAGACTCAAGCTCCACCGATTCACTTTCTGATTAACGGGAACCCGTTTCAGAAATTTCTACGCCCCACAAGGGTGATTTTTCATCGAATTTCACTTCTTGGAGGATTCCGGAAGATCTTTGAGGCCTACCCCGCGTGGTCATGGCTCAAGACAAAGGAGACTCGATGCCCGTTGGATCCAAGCTGTTTAGGATCTGCCCAGAAAGTGGACTACAGAACGTCTTCAAGGAGGATGGGCACTCCCGGTGTCTCTACTGCCAGCACTCTGACAAGTCGCACGTGGAGGAGGGCTGTGCGTTCTGCAAGAACATGTCCATCCGGACCATGAAGGACCGTCGTAAACGACTCGCTGACTGGCTGGAGGCAAAGAGCCTGGCAGCA
Organism: Ambystoma mexicanum; assembly: GCF_040938575.1. NCBI lineage: Eukaryota > Metazoa > Chordata > Amphibia > Caudata > Ambystomatidae > Ambystoma > Ambystoma mexicanum. The sequence continues at coordinate 689,250,411 of NC_090939.1, forward strand.
GGTGAGAAGAAGAAGTCTGAGCGGTCTTCTAAGACCTTTGAGGGCGCTCCGGTGACGGGGGCCCAACAGAAGGCAAAGCACCATGAGTCCACGGGCACCGGGAGCGCCGTTGGATCAGGTTCCTCGGCTGCCAGGCCGGGCGCAATGTCACCGACGCCGTCAACCACGAGCCAACTCTCCGGCTCAGTAAAAAGGAAGTCGGAGAACCCGGGTAAGCTTCGGGAGAAGCCCCAGCCGATTCCGACGGAGAAAGCCAATGGGGAGTGACATAGAGACCATCCCCCCATGGTGAAGGCCTCTGACGCACCTATGGTCCTGAAGGCCCAGATTCACCCGGCTAAGGCCTCGGTTGAGGGAGTCGCGGCGTCCCTGGCGAAGCCTGCAGAGGCGACCCCAGTGGAGACGGCCTCCAGGCCTAGACTTTCCCTGCCATCCCAGAGGGAATCGTCTTTCCAACCGATCGAAAAGACCCCCGTGAAGCCCCAGGCCGAGAAGGAGGGGGGGCGTGGTAGTCCTAGCGGACTCAGATACCTCCTCCGAGGACGAGCGGTCTGTCATCAAGGCAGTCCTGGACAAGAGGTTCGAAGAGGTCAGGGCCTACGGGAAGGATCCCGACGAGGCGGACGTGGAGAGCGAGGGTGGAGCCGACGAAGAACGACAGGTTGACGAGGAACCGGAGGAGCCTCTGCCGACGCTCCCATCACAACCGATGCACCACCGTCGGACAGGTCGGAAGACATCTTGCTGGCACTGCACACCCTGTGCACAGAGATAAGGACAAGGTTGCCCTTACCACTGGCGGATGATCCAGGGGCGCCTGGACCGTCGGGGAGCCCTCCAGCCAAGCAGAGGCGAGTCCATCCACCCCCACCTTCCCATCCTTCACCTCCATCCCCTCCGCCGAGGGATGAGATGGAGACTGAGACGGTGACGACGGGGACGGACGACGGCAGAGATGATGGAACAGATCTGCCATCGCCCCCTCCCCGGGATTCCCCTCCTGACGAAATTGGGTCGTTTCACGCCATGATCGCCAGGGCCTCTGAGCTTTTCCAGCTGTGCCCCGAAGAGCAGAAGAAGGGGGAATTCCTTTATCAACGACGGGAGGCCAAGAGGAAGACCGTACTCTCAATCCCTCTGTTGGACGACATTTGGGACGAAGGACTGTCCGTTCTGAAGGACCCGTCCACGGCCCCTGCGAAGGGAGACCGGTACGAGAAGAAGTACCGGGTCCCAGACCCTGCTCCTATGTGCCTCAGGGCGGAGCCGTCCCTGGACTCAGTGGTCTACGCGGCGGCTAAGAAGAAAACAGCAGGGGCGACGGCATCGACATCCACTTCCCAGCCAGACGGCGAGGGGAAGAAGCTAGATCCCATGGGACATCGGGTCATCTCGTCGGCAGCGATGACCATCAAGGCGGCCAACGCTCTCGCTATCGTGGCCCGCTACAATAGGGAGCTGTGGTTTAAAATCGCCCCCCTCCTGGACTTCCTTTCAGACAACAAGAGGGCGCAAGCCCTTGAAATCCTACAAGAGGGCGAGGTGGCTTCAGACTACACCATCATGGTAGCCACGGACATCGCCGAAACCGGGTTTCGCCAGATGGGCAACAGCGTTTGCCTTCGCCGGTGCGGTTGGCTCAGGGCCACCAGCTTCCGTCAGGACGTACAGACCAGGGTACTGGACATGCCCTTCGACGGGAACAACCGGTTAGGTAAGGCAGTGGACGAGTCACTGCAGGCCATCAAGCAGACACCGAGACAGCCCCTGCCTTCGGCATGCTTCATCAGCGACGGCCGTCCTTTCGGACTTCCGGAGGCAAATCTCAGGGTGCCACCAAAGGATTTGGCGGCAGCTCTTCATCGTACCGTCAAGTGGCCCGCTCTTCGTCGCAGGAAGCCTACAGAGGCCGCAGCAAGGCCCGTGGACATCGTCCTCGTCGCCAAGGGGCCCAAGGTAGCAAGGCCTCGGCAAAGCAGGATTGATCCAGCCGTGACGTCGGGCCCCAACCCGAGCACCACGGTGGCAGGTCGGCTGGCGAACTTCGTCAGCGTGTGGAAATCAATCTCCACCGACCATTGGGTGCTGGATGCCCTGGCCCACGGGCACACTCTGGAGTTCCAAAGGAAGTGCCCACACTTTCCACCGGTGGTCAGGAAAGAAAATCACATCCCACAGCTACTTCTGGAGGTACGAGCGATGCTAAAAAAAAAGGCGCGATAGAGCTCGTCCCGAAGAGACTCCGGGGCTCCGGAGTGTACTCGCGGTACTTCCTCGTCCGAAAGAAGACCAGCGGCTGGCGGCCTATCCTGGATCTCTGCCGCCTCAACAAATACATAACATCCCATAAATTCCGGATAGTTACCCTTCAGCACGTGCTGGGACAGCTGGAAGAAGGGGACTTCCTGTCGTCGCTGGACCTGGAGGATGCATACTTCCACATCCCCATAGACAAAGGACATCGAAGGTTTCTACGGTTCGTGGCACTGCCCTTCGGTTTGAAGTCAGCACCAAGGGTCTTCACCAAGTGCCTGGCACCGGTGGCGGCGTGGCTGCGCCAGCAGGGGATCCACGTCTACCCCTATCTGGACGATTGGCTCATCTGAGCGAAGTCAAGGGAACTCGCCGTCGATCACACAGCGAGGACTGTCCGCCTGCTCACAGAACTGGGGTTCTCGATAAACTTTGCAAAGTCCTGCTTGGTGCCATCGCAGGAAGCCCTGTTCCTGGGAGCCAGGTTCAACACAGTGGCGCAGCTGGCTTCATCGTTGGAGAGGATAAAGGCCATCCTGGGCAAGGTACAACGCCTGTTGACCATGGAAGTAGCCAGGGTAAGGTCCATCAAGTCCCTGCTCAGCATGATGTCATCATGCATCTTCCTCGTGCGACTGTGCAGGTTGCGGATGCGGCCGCTGCAGGAGTTCCTCGATGCCCAGTGGATACAAGTGATGGGAAGCTTTGAAGACACGATCTCCCTCAACAGGGCTTTCCGTCAAGCGATCCAGTGGTGGGGCACCCGCGCGCATCTCACGCGGGCATGGACTTCCAGACCCCAGCGCATCAGGAGACGGTGATGACGGACGCCTCCCTGGAGGGATGGGGCGCGCACACCGGAGATCTCCACGCAAGAGGCCTTTGTCTCCCGGAGGAGCGGTCACTGCACATCAACGTCCTGGAGCTTTGGGCCGTATTCTGGGCCCTCAGGTCCTTCCTTCTGTCCCTCAAGGGCAAAGTGGTAAGGGTCTTCACCGACAACACCACCACGATGTTCTACATCCGGAAGCAGGGGGGCACCAGATCCCCAGCTCTCTCCGAGGAAGCACAGGCTCTTTGGCACTGGGCCGTCGCCCAGGGGATGTTCCTGGTACCCTTTCACCTGGCAGGAGTAAAGAACACTGTCGCCGACTCACTCAGCAGGGAGCTGCGCTCCTGCCACGAATGGGAGCTTTGGCAAAATCAAGTAGATCTCCTATTCTGACGAAGGGGCAATCCCCAAATCGATCTGTTCGCGACGGCGACGAACACCAAGTGCTGGAGGTTCGCCAGCAGGTTTCCCCAGCCGGGGAGCATGGGGGGTGCATTCTCCTTCTCCTGGGATGGCCTGTTCCTCTAAGCGTTCCCACCGTTGTCGCTCCTGCGACTTATCAGTCAACTCAGACAGTCCCGGTGCAGGATGATCCTCGTCGAACCGGCGTTGCCGAGGCAGATATGGTTCCCGGACCTTCTGGACATGTCAGCTTTCCTCCAGTCAAGCTACCGACAGACGCGGATCTTCTCGCCAGGTAAGGAGACACGATCCTGCATCACGACCCAGGATCTCTGAACCTACAGGCCTGGCTCCTGCAGCATGAGAGTTCAGAGGCTACGACATCCCGGCAGACTGCAAGGAGGTACTTGCCCATGCCAGGGCTTCCTCGACTCTTAAGTGCTATGGACATAAATGGAAGAGGTTCTCTGCTTGGTGCTGTGCACAGAAGATCAACCCTCTACGGATTATGGCCCCCCAAGTGCTGCCGTACTTGCTGTCGCTTGCCAAGGCAGGGCTGGCGCATGCCTCCATCAAAATTCATCTGTCGGCTACCTCCCGCTACACCAGAACTCTGGGGCGGTCGTCGATGTGGTCTCACCGCCTGGTGAAGGAGTTCATGAAAGGACTGTTCCGATTGTTCCCGCCAGTGAAGGCTCCGGCCCAGGCGTGGGAGCTCGATGTGGTGCTGACCAGGCTCATGGGCCCACCATTCGAGCCGTTGCATTCGGCGCCGCTGAAATTCCTATCGTGGAAGACAGCGCTTCTTGTTGCCATCACCTCCGCACGACGAGTGGGAGAGATCCAGGCCCTCTCCTGTAAGCCTCCGTACCTGACATTCCACCAGACGAGGGTAGTATTGAGGACGCACCCCTCCTTCATGCCCAAAGCGCCGTCGGACTTCCATCTCAACGAGCCCTTGGTGTTGCCTGTTTACTTCCCGTCGCCTTCGTCGCCGGCTGAGAGGACTCTGCACTCGCTGGATGTGGCTAGAGCGCTGAAGTTCTACGTGGACCGCACAAAGAGTTTTCGGAAGACATCACAGCTGTTTGTGAACTTTGGCCCTGTGAACTAAGGGAATGCCCTCTCCAAGGCTTCCATTTCCAGATGGCTCTCCCGCTGCATCATGCACTGTCACCGGTTGGCAAACCGACCTTTGCCAGGCCGTCTGAGAGCCCATTCGACCAGAGCGACTGCTGCTACTACGGTGTTCCTGTCTGGTGTGCCCCTGCTGGACATCTGCAGGCAGGTACGTGGAGGTCGACGCACACCTTCACGAAATTCTACTGTGTCGACTGGGATTCCAGGGAGCAGTCCAGAGACAGCCAAGCAGTGCTGCGCAACCTGTTCGCTTGAAGGTGAGCCTGGTGAGGAGGTAAAAGATGCTTATTGTTGAGTTGTTGAAATGCTTGATGTTGAGCCTTACCACCTCCCGTGGTTGTGCATGTGTGTACTGCTATGTATTCTTGTATTTATGAGCATGTGAATCCATGCCAGACCCCATGCTGGAGAAGGAACAAGTTACTTACCTGTAACTGTTGTTCTCCAGCATGGGTCTGGCATGGATTCACATGCGAACCCTCCCTCCAACCCCTCTGCGGCTCTTCTCCTGGTCCTACTGCCACTTTACGTGCTACCAAATCTGACGATGGCTGCCAGAGGAGGGGCTTAGGTAGAGGGCAGTCATTGGCTGGGGGGAGTATGACCCAAAGACCAGTGATTGGTTATTAGTAGAAAGACAGTTCAGAAACAAAACTGAAACTGAATTTTTCTTTACTGAGGATTCCCAGCCTAACGACGGGGAATAGTCATGAGCATGTGAATCCATGCCAGACCCATGCTGGAGAACAACAGTTACAGGTAAATAACTTGTTCCATCCACAACATTACTCACGTTCTTGCGGTAAATTTAATTGCAAACAAATGCCTAGATTCAGCTCTAGAGTGCTTAGCGTGTCTGTGCTTGCAGGGTTAATGCGATGTTTACAGCGTGCAAGCAGCCAGGGAGACAAGCCGAGCTGCTGAGCGAAACTGTTTTTATGGTAACGCTGTAGCTTATTCAGACGCTGCGTGTTCACGTAAAGGGCCGACCTGGACACGCTGCCTCGTTCGTTTCCTTGGTGATGATAATACCATACTGTCAAGTCTGCATTGTACAGCGTAGTGTTTAAGGTTGGATGGTTCTAAGTAATTGAGACGCAGCTGATGTTCAGAATTGAAGAGGTGAAGTGGTCAGGAGGCATGGAAGGTGCCAGATAGGTTAATATCTATACATAAATTGTAATGTCAGATAAAAGAATGAAGTGGCATGTGACGCGGTTGCATGTAGCATGTTAAGTGCTAAAAGTCTGGTACCCGCATTGTATTCATTCAGTGTGTAATGACAAACAAATCTCTTATTCAGAGGAACACAATAGATATTGAACGTAGAGACGTGAAGAGATGTTCTTAAGTTCAAATTCCAGAACGAAACATCGATTGACTGAGGGACGCATAACGTCACGATTACGATATTAATGTGTGGGCCGAGAGATAACGTAATGTGTGATATTACTCACCATCTTGTTTTCATTATGGATCGGGTACCAGATGGCTGGGAGGTGTAATAGTAGTTTATTGATATTAGAAGAATTGTCACCGTAGCCTACCCAAAATGTGTCAAAGGTTCAATAACTAGGAATAAAGTATTGGGAAGTGAAAGATCATCTCACTACTTGGAATATCAAACTAGTATGTGACTTATATATCCACCCAGCTATGTTATGGAAATAGTAAATCTATTCAGAGGCTGATGCGACAGATTGGGGTCCCCTCTACTGTCCCTAACATTATGTGCACCAAAATGTAGATGATGTAGTGCATATGGAAATCCTATTTGGTACTAGTCTGTTGTTTTAGTCAATGGAAATTCTTACATAATTGAGGAAATGTATTAGAGTCATCTAACTGGTGTTACAGTTTGCCTAGTCTAGTAGTGTAGACTTAGTTATGTCCCATTATTGTACAGAATTAAAACTGTTATACTAAGGATTGAGCTAATCCTATGATAGATACAGTGTCCATGCTTTAGGATTCTCATGTATGTACAAAACACTGTAGTTCTCTTTTTCTTATAGGAAGCAGTATAGATCCAGTTCCTCATTTAGACCGCAAGGAGATACTGTGTCCAGTCTTCTCTCTGTTGCCGTTTTTTAAAAAAGCTGATTCTTAAATTAGTTGCTTGAACCACTTCCAGAATTTGGAACCTTATCTGTGACACTTGGTGTTTAGCCTGCTTGAAAATCTTGGAACTGGTGAATGCTGGTTATGCATCCTTATATTCGACTTAGGTTCATTCCATCTTAAGCTAGCTTTTCTACTGGTTTGTCCAATATACAGCAAACCACAAGGACATTTGATGCAGTATATTACTCCTTGTAATATGTAGGTTGTGTAGTCTTTGGTTTTAATCTTCTCTCCCATCCTAGGGTGTGTCACTTTGTTACCTTTGATGATGTTATTGCAATTGATGCATGTCATGCATGGGAAGGTTCCATCCTTTTTCGGTTTTTGTCTTGTAATTGCTTTAGGTTTTGTCTTCACCAGAAGATCTCTTAGGTTGCTGTTCCGCTGATTGGCAAATATTGGAACAAATTCTGAAATTTGTCATCACAGGTTAATAAGGGCCAATGTTTTAGGATGATTTTCTTGATTCTTGGTGTCTGTACACTGTATTTGCTCACAAAGACCAGTGTATTCTCAGTCGCAGTGGTGCTCCTTGGAGTCAACAAACATGTTCTTTCTTGGGTAGATATTTTGTCAGCTGCTTTACAGAGTTAATCATCCTTGTATCCCTTTCCCTTGAACTTGTCCAGCATTGTCTTCTTCTCTTGTTTGTATTTGGAACCACAATTGGTGATCCTTTTTATACAAAGTAATTGACTATATGGCAGGCTTTCGAAGGTGGCAGGTGGATTCTGTGTAGAAGATTGTTTCAGTCTGTGTGTTTGTGATATACATTTGTTTTCGAATGAGGGTGCTTTGGGGGTCACAAGTACGTCCGGAAAGTGGATGCATGGGTGGCCAATGTCATATGTAAATTGAATCCTTTGATCGATCCGTTCAAGTATGTCAAAAATGGATTCAGTGTCTCTTGTGTATCACTCCAGACTAGGAAAATATCATCTATGTATTGCCCCCAGTGTTTGATGTACCTCTGCCAGACTGGATGTTTGATGATGTGGTCTTCCTCGAATTTGAACATAAATGAATTGGCGTATGGTGGTGCCATGGTGTCCCGCATGGCCGTACCGCTGGTTTGTAACTACTATGACTGTTCGTATTGAATTTATGCATTCTGTGGGATGAGTTCTAGGAATATCATTATCCATTCTTTTGATGCGCCTACTTCCTCCTCTTGTAATAGCAACCATTCAACTGCTTGTTGCCCTCTCGAATGTGGAATTGAGGTATACAAGCTATTCACATCAATTCTCTAATTCAGATTTGTATTGTTCAAGTTTGCTGTTGATATCCTCAAGCATACTTTTCATGTCCTCTCCATTAAATGTTTAGCTAAATGCTCCCTCTCCACTTGCGGTGTCCCCCAGGGGTCAAACCTATCGCCCTGGCTTTTCAACCAATACCTGGCAACTCTTGCCTATTGCATCTCCATTTTCTGCTCAACTTTCCAGTGCTATGCTGACGACACCCAACTAATTTTCAGGCTTCCTTCAGCTTCCTCCTCTCCTTCCCTCATCCCCGATTGTCTAAGCGCCATTCAAAATTGGTGTGCCGCCAATGATGTATGTCTAAATGCCAACAAAACAGAGATCCTCCTTATTGGTACACCATCTCTATCCTTTCCTCTCACTCTCTGGTCGGCCTCCCTGGGTCCTCATCCTACCCCCACCTGTGAGGCCAAGAACCTCAGGGTTACCTTTGACTCTACACTCTTCTTCTCTTCACACATCTCTGACGTCTCCAAAAAGTCAAACTTTTTATTGCACCTCCATAAAGTTATTCTGCCTTTCCTCTCCTTCCCTCAAAAGCTATTTGTCTCCCAAGCTCTGGTTCTCTCCAGACTGGATTACTGTCACAGCCTCTTCCTAAATCTTCCTGCCTCCACTCTCCACCCTTTACAACCAATCCAGAACAGGACTGCAAGGCTTGTCCTTGGCCTCAAGCCCTGGGATCGTATCTCTCCAGCCCTGAAAACCCTTCATTGGCTCCCAGTGGATGCAAGTATTACATTTAAAACCCTCTGCATTGTCCATCAGGCTTTCTGGGGCCTGGGTCTAAAATACCTTCAACTATCCCTCCGTAAATACCTCCCCTCTCGAGCCCTTCGCTCCTCTACTTCTAACTCCCTCAGGGTTAGTCGTTTTTCAAAGAAACGTGCAGGGGGTAGATCACTATCTTCTACTGGTGCCTCCCTTTGGAACAGCCTCCCGGCCACCCTGAAACTTGAGGAAAACCATCTCTGGTTCCGGAAACATCTGAAGACCTTCCTCTTTGCCTCTGCCTTTACCCCACTTCTCCCCTGCTGATCTGTTTTCTTCTCTTGTAATCGTTCACCTGGCCACCCTCTGTCATTCAGGCCCAGGTATCTGCTCATCTGTCCACCCTCCTGCACTGCCTCCAGGCCACCTTCCTGCACTGCCTCCAGGCCACCTTCTGTACCCATACAGTCCCCCTCCCACTTTTCTTATGCACTTATCAGATATACCATATCTGACCAAGTTCACCTGCCACTTGTTGGCTGCACTACATTTATTTAATATTTATTCTGTTTTTCTCTCCTCTGCTCCGCACTTTCCACTCCCCCGCCCCTTACATGCACTTTCCCCTTTTCGTTTGCACTTTTCCATGCACTGGCGCTTTCTTAGATGTCACTAGCCTAGTAAGATTGCTGTTTTATTTTAAGTTTTGTTCTTCCTTGTTCCCCTCCCTTTTGCCTGGTTGCGCTCTCAAACACTTGTGTACGAGCATGATATAAATAAAATAACATTTAATTTAATGTAATTTAAGTTCCGTCTTGATTTCCTCTATGTCAATTGCAATTGTTTTCAATGCATTGGCCAATTCTTGTATAGTGAGGAGGATCAGATCGAGTGAGCATTTATTGAGTACATTTTCCCATTTGCAGACAAATTCCTTATTCTCCTTGCAAAGGGTTGGACGTAGGGGCATACGTAGTCCTCTTGGTATGCGCTGTGCTCGGTAGTATTTTGTCAGTGTTGTAGCATATAGTTTCTGGTTGATTTCCTTTCTAATCAAGTATTCCTTGATTAAATTTAGGATGGCTTCCGCTTCTTCAGTGGAGAATCCAAGTGTCTGAGTAGGTTTGTTTGTGATTTTTGTGATCTCCTCGTATGACATTGTTTAGTGCCTGCCTCCACCCTGAGTCAGTGTAAAGACAAAGTAGTAAACAAAGGGAGGTATGGGCAGGCACCGCTTGTATAATTCAGTTTCTTCAATTGTTCAAAAAAGTTCCTTGTATGGTAAATGGCAAACCTCAGAGACCCAATATACACTCTATTGGTATACAAAAGCAAGAAAGAAAGTCTCATCAGACCTGGGGTCGCCAACTTGTTGTAGCAAATACTACTGGAAAAATGTATTCCTTCATTTCATCGTATTGTATTTGTGAACCAAAGCAAGAGTTCCTTGTCTCATTGACAGGTCATCAAAAAGTATTTTAATTAGAGTTCATTCTTATGAAGAAGCAGAATACAAGTAAAGCCAATGCATTTCGGACCTTTTCTGTGGTCCTTCTTCAGGACGAATTCTACAGGATCAAAAAACAATATACATTCTTGTTTATATAAAACAATATACATTCTGAGATGACCCTCTCGGTACCGGAAGAGTTTCTTACACCAGACAAAATAATGACGGTTGTGGAAAAACCCGCTATTGCCTCGGTAAGCCAAACAGACAAGAGTTCATGCAATGAGGACCGCGCCTCCGGGTTTGATTCGGCCCATTCGATTGCCCTGTACTGGATAAAGTCAAATCGGCTTACGCATGTAAAACGTCTGGTACTTCAGTAGACAAAGTTCTACCCTGTACTACCGTAGTTGAGCTTTCAAGAGGAAATCACATAAGTCCTCTCAGAAGAGGCATAAGCACTCTCATTCGAGATCTAGTCCGGTACCGAATTCTCCAAAAAAGAACAAACAGAAGAAATCTCCTGTGGCATCTGTCTCGGACTCGGACCGGAGAGTCAGAAGGATAATTCAAATGGATTGTGTCCTCCCACGTATTCCTCACTTATGATAGTCATATCTCGCCAGCTTTGCTGCTTTTTTATTTATTTTTCGGCAGAAGGCGCTGTGCACAAGGGCGTGGCGTCGATGTCCCTCGAGGGATCCCGTTGGCTTCAGTTCTGTTTTTCTGAGCTTCGCTTCGATACAACGGCGCATTTCGTTTTTTCCTAGAGAAAAAAGGTCCTCTTCATCTACTCATTCGACCCCTAAATCGGGTTTCAAAAAATGTCATGACTGTGGGGCAAAAATGTCCATCACAGATCCTCACCGAATTAGCCTTTGGTGTTTGGGCAAAGACCATCGAATCGACGACTGCGGCTCCTGTCAGTCTATGACTGAAAAAGGTCTTCACGAACGAAAAGGTAAATTGGCGGTGGGGTGGGAAGCTTCAAAGGGCTCTTTGAAGAAATACAAAAAAAACGGGGAGTCGAGAGACGCCACTTGGCACAAACATATGAAGAGGTCTCAATCGAGGAGTCGGTCGAGACATTCTTCTACCTGTTCTTCTAAGAAGTCGAAGAAGGGACGTCACAGGTCTCCCTCTTCGTCATCAGACACCTCCACTGAGGTGATACAATGCTCGACTAGGTCGGATTCCCCCAGCAACTGGAATGCTTTCAGGGTGGAAATGATTTTAATCTTTGAGAAAGCGGCCTCGACCCCCTCAAAAGAGACTCGCAAGAGTCAGACCCTGGTCGCTCCCTTGGACGACGCAGGCAGGCCAAGAACTGCTTCGGCAAGTAGTATGTCGGAGTCTTCACATTCTCGACCCGACACCAAGAAGTCAAAGGCTTCCACCCGGGAATCGAGCCGATCCCCGGTTCCATTGAAGAAACAAAAAACGTCAACTTTATCAACAACTTCATCGGCGCCGATCGCTTCGACGCCGAAGTCAAAGGCATCTTCATCGAAGAAACCTTTGACGGTTCCTTCGAATCCCTCGAGGCAAATTCCGGTACAGGAAAGAATCTACAAACCTGTACCGAGGTCTGACTTTTTAAAGTCAATGTCCTCTATTTTTAAAGAGGAAAGTGCCTCTGAGGGGATAGTTCTCCATTAGGAGTCAAATGTGTCTCTAGAGAAGTTCCTGAGGAACTAATTGACCCTGAGTCAAGACTAAAAGACCTCTGCGACTCCCTCCACTCTGCCAGTGGTCTAGATACGTCACCAGAGTTGGAGTTTACAAAACCTGACCCTTCAGAACATGCTGATTTATGGTACACAAACCTTATGAACAAGGTAACTTGACTGAATTCATAGGTTGGAGCAGGGTGTCAGGGTTCGCCCCGGAAGTCAGGAATGTCTGAATAAAACCACTTTCCCCAAAACAGATGCTGCTACCACATCATCTACTGCCCGTGATGCCACCTATGCGAGCATTTCGCATCGTATTTTTCCCTGGACTCGCTCTCGTTTCTTTTCCACACACTCCGCAAGGTTGCCATGGCGACTATGGAGTCCGCTCCATGTACGTCACATGACTCAACCCCGGAGAGGCGGAGTTCAGCAAGTTCGCGGTGACCCAATATAATGCTTCCGGGTTACCGCACTCGCTGCTTCTGATTTTGTTTTGGAATCTAGGCTATGCTCCTGAGTACCTGTTGGGTACTTTCTTGTCCTTGAATCTTTCGTCCCATTTCCTTCTGAAGTCTTCCTGGTACCGACCTCGGCTTGTATTCTTACCTGTCTTAGCCTTATCCTCTGCATTCATTTACCGCCATGACGTTGCATGACTTGGAACCCTTACGACCTGTCTTCTGTCCCTCGAATTGGTTACCACGCTGTCTGCAACAGAACAACCGGAAGGAACCTCCACCACGCTTTGCCTCTTGGATTCTAACAAACACCGCGCTAGCAAGTTGCCTGACCCAAAACGTTTGACCACTCTCTCACCTTGCCGTGTGTTTTCCTTTTATCAGCGTGTTACCATTCTCACGCTGCACCTGGGATAAAAACATCCGAAATAGGAGGTCCTGCAGATGCCTACTACACTCCCGTCCTGTGGACAGGGCTGCTAAGGAGACCATTCACATACCAGAAAGAAACTGCTTGGCCCACTATATAGCGCTTTGGCTAGAGACTGGCATCATTGGTGCTAAAGTCGACAGGCGTCTTCGTTCCGTCGGGACAGACACTGGACTAGAGACCTTTTGCACCCGCTTAGGCGTCCTCGTGCCGTTGTGGTTTCAGGGCTAGATTGGGTTGTGCAGTACATCTTTCTGGAAAAAAACCCTCCTCGCACTATTTATAAGTTATTCTTGAACTTTGTCTTGTCATACCTATTCATTGTTTCCCCACGAATGCAATCCTAAGCCTGTTTACCTCTGTGATTTCTCTAGTTTTGTGATAATCAAGTACGTAGTCCTTCTCTGCATTTTACGCTTTTCCTGCCTACTCGGAAGTCCGGCCTAGTGTTCCATCTTCTGACTAATTGGTCCCTTGGTACTTATTTTGGAGGTACAAAGGGGCACATTGGTAGGGATAACTCAACTACTACACTACGAGTTCAACTATCGGTTTCTTGATACTTGACACAGGGCCTCACCAACCTTCGAGCAGGATGATATGACAGACATCCTGAATCAGGGTCCGCAAAAAGACCCAGTTATACCCTTCTATAGGGCCCTACAAAGGAAGGTAGAAGCTAACTGGTAGACTCCTGAGGCTGGTTCAGCTATTGATAGGAGCTTTACCAGAAAGTATAGACCATCTTCAAGAGACCCTGATTATCTCAGGAAACACCCTACACCTGAAAGCCTGGTGATCCAGGCTGCGACTTCTTCCAGACAGTCAGCCTATCCCTCTATTCCCCCAGATAGAGAGGATAAGAAAGTGACGCTTGGGCCTGCAAGGTGTTTTCCTCGGGGAGTATGGCTCTAAAGTCCACGAATGTCACCTGTCCCCTAGCCAAGTTTACCCATACCCAGTGGGACTGTATTAAAGGGGCGGCTGAACATATTCCAGAAGGCGAAGGAAGGGAAGGCTTTCTGAATTTAATTAAGGATGGCAAGGAGGCGATGGGGGAGTGCCTCCAAGCAGGGCTGGATACTGCTGACAGCATCAGCAGATTCATGGCTGCAAGGACGGTACTGCGCAGATTTGCGTGGTTGAGAAAGTCGGGGTTTGCACCGGACGTGCAGGCCAGGCTTCTCAACATGCCATTTGATGGTTGTTCGGCAGCAAGGCGGGCGAAAGCTTGGAGAAGCTGCAGACCTCCAGGGCAGCGGCTAAGTCCCTTAGCGTCTCCATTCGGAAACCTCTGCAACCTTATTCGGGCTCATCCTCCTGGAGAAGTCCCTCTTTTCGTTACTACTCTGCATTTGGTAGAGGAAAAGGACAGGCTGTACAGAAAGGACAAAGGAAATTCACTCGTGGTGGACGAGGAAAGAGTGCTAAATCAGCCTCAGCAGTGGCATCCTTACCCTCAGCTGCTGCTACAGCCGCCCCAGTGGGAAGCAGCATCTCTCAGCATCTGAACGAATGGTGGGCATTACTTCGGGTGCTTGGGTACTGGAAACAGTATCCCAAGGTTACTGCCTTCCTTTTCTAAAGAGGCCTCGGGACCATCAACCAGGACCCAGCTCTGTCAAAATTCAAGATTCGCTCCTTGTGCAGGACATTTTAATCCTGCTAGAGAAAGGTGCAATAGAGCATATACCTGTAGCGGAGAGGACCAAGAATTGGTATTCCCCTTATTTTCTCATCCCCAAGAAGGACGGAGGACTGAGACCCATCTTGGACTTAAGAAACTTGAACATGTTCCTCAGGAAGGACAAGTTCAAGATGGTCACACTTTCTCAGTTCCTTCAGCCTCACCAACTCCAAGATTGGTTGATATCATTGGACCTTCAGGATGCTTACTTTCATGTGCCAATCCATCTCAAGCACAGAAAGTACCTGAGGTTCGCGGTTTGCGCCCGAGGGTTTTCACCAAACTGATGGCGGTGGTGGCAGCGAGTCTCAGGAGAGGGGGGATTCACGTCTTCCCCTACCTGGATGATTGGTTAATCAGGGCTCGTTCACCCGAACAGGCCCAGGAACACCTGAGGATCACCTGCCACTTCCTACATAGACTGGGCTTCTGCCTCAATTACAAGAAGTCCCATATGATACCTTTCCAAAGACTCCAGTTCATCAGAGCGGTCTTGGATACTTCCTCGGCCAACACCTTGCCTCCCAAGGTGAGAGCTTAACACATTCTGCAGATGGTAACAAAATTCCAAAATGCCCAGCGTCTACCAGCCTACGATTTCCTGAGGTTGCTTGGCCTCATGGCATCCTGCATTTTTCTGGTGCCAGAGGTCAGATTGGGAATGAGATCCCTTCAATGGGCCCTCAGGACTCAGTGGTCCCAGTTTTCGGGGACTATGTCAGATCTTCTGCAGGTTCGGAGCAAAGTTGCTCAAGACCTTCTATGGTGTGCCTGTAAGGACAATATTCTCAAGGGAGAATCTTTTTGGCAGCCATGGTCAGAGATAACTGTAGTGACGGACGCCTCACTCACGGGTGGGGGAGCCCACGCCAACGATCTGACAATCAGTGGTCGTTGTTCTCCATCGGAGTCCAAACTAGACATCAACCTTCATGAGCTAAGGGCGATCAGACTAGCGCTGAAGGCCTTCTTGCCCTCTGTACGGGGAAAGAATGTCCTGATAAGGACAGACAACACAGTTGCCAAGTACTACCTCAACAAGAGAGGAGGCGTAGGGTCACTACCACTGTGCAGAGAGGCAATGCAACTCTGGTTCTGGGCAATACAAGAAGGAATCTCTCTGTCGGCGGTTCACCTAGCCGGAGAGCAGAACACAGTGGCTTACGCTCTGAGCAGGCAGAGCACAGTCTCCCATGAGTGGGAACTAGCTCAGGAAGTCCTTCAAACGATCTTCACCCTTTGGGGAACCCCTCAGGTGGATCTGTTTGCGACCAAGGTGAATCGGAAGTGCGAACAGTATTGCTCAAGGGAATTTCCTATAAGAGGAGCTCTAGGGGAAGCGTTTGTAGTGGATTGTGAGTTTCCACTTCTGTGCGTTTCCTCCAGTCCCCGTCATTCCACATGTAATCAGAAGGTTTAGAAAGTTCGGGAAAACCATGATACTAATTGTTCCGGATTGGGCCCGGAGGACGTGGTACCCGGACCTTCTGGACATGTCCATCTGCCCTCCAATACGTCGCCACAAAGAGAGGATCTTCTCTCGCAAGAGGAAGGTCGGGTTCTCCATCCAGAGGTCAAGACACTCAATCTTCGTGCATGGTTTCTGAGAGGCTGAGATATAAGGATTGGGACCTCCTGGACGACATAATGGAGATTTTGCTTTCAGCCAGAAGGTCAGCAACAACAAAATCCTTGTACCGGTGTCGTTGTAAATAAATTCACTAACTGGTGCAAGGACAAGAATGTGGATCCTTTTCAATCTGGCACTCCTATATTACATCTGGCCAATCTGGGGCTCCAGATTAGTACAATAAAAGGATACATTGGCTGCGCTTTCCATATTCAAGCGCTCCTCTTAGGAGGTTTCTGATTTCAAAATTCTATTAGTTATCCAATTTCTGAAGGGACTCACTAACATGTACCCTCCAGTACCATTTCATGTCCCAGCCTGGGATTTAAATCTTGTGTTAAAGTTTCTAACAGGCATACCCTTTGAGCCTTTACATTACTGCCCATTGAGGCTCTTGACATTGAAAACTGCCCTTCTTGTGGAACTAACATCAGCCCGCTGGGTAAATGAGTTGCAGGCTCTTTCATGCAAACCTCCTTATACTATTTTTCATAAGGATAAGGAAGTTCTTAAGGTTAAACCATATTTCTTGCCGAAACTAGTTTCTGACTTTTACCTGTCGCAAAAAATAATACTTCCAACTTTCTACCCTCCTCCTCATTTTGGCAAAGAGGAGGAGAGGTTGCACAGATTGGACCCTAAATGGGCTCTGAGTTTTCATATAATGAGAATGGCGAAATTACGCCAGGATGACCAGCTCTTTGTAGGTTATACTGGTCCTAAATTGGGATTAGCGGTGACAAAGCAAACTATATCCCGGTGGATTACTCTAGCTATTGTGGAGTGTTAAAAGCTAGCAGGGAAGGAACAGCCGAAAGGGCTTAGAGCTCATTCCACCAGGGGCATGTCTACTTCTGCAGCTCTTCAGTGTGGGTTCCTAGTAATTGACATCTGCTCAGCTGCAACTTGGGTGTCAATTCATACTTTTGTTATTCATTACTGCTTAGATTCTTCATCTTATCAAGAAGGCCTGTTTGCTAAAGCAGTACTTCATTCCATCCATGATAAAACTAAATAGTACTCCCACCTCCTATTTTCTTACTGTTTTGAGAGGCTATCATATATGAGGAACACAGTGGAGGACACAATCCATTTGAAGAACAAGTTACTTACCAACTGGTAACGTTCTTTTGACTGGATGTTTCTCCCACGTATTCCTCATCACCCCACCCAACCTACCCTGCTGTACAATTTATGTGATTTACACTGTGCGTTTTGGAAGAGCTTACAGTCTGAGGCACGCCTGGATGGTTCCTCGAATTATAACGTAAAAACAGAACTGAAGCCAATGGGCGCGGCACAAGCTATTTGTACTACTGGTGACTTTGTCACGCTACGGCAGCCCTCTAAGGACATCAACGCCACAAACTCGTGCACAGCGCCCGCTGCTGAAAAAAAAATTCTGAAGCAGCGGAACTGGCGAGATACGACTGTCATAGATGAGGAATACGTGGGAGGAACATCCAGTCGAAAGAACGTTACCAGTTGGTAAGTAACTTGTTCTTCTACTTTAATTTCTGACTCAGAAGACTTTGATGCTTCCAAATTTTTTACGGTTCCACCTGAACAATTATTCAGCACTCCTGTGAGTGTTCAGTCACCTCACATTTTGCCACAATGTTCTCCTCAGTCTGAGGACAATTTGGGTCATCCTACTCAAGTACCAACACAACCCGGACCTCAGATGGATCCAACCAATATCCAGGTGTCTAGACCCATGGTTTTTAACATCTACAATCCTAACCAACCGTCTAACAGGGCAGACTCTTCTACTTTTCCTTTCAGAATAGAAGACCCTCAACCTAGCCCTTCCCAAATGGCATACGACATCACCAATACTGTGCTGGAAACCATGCTTTCTGAGCCCTTCCTAGAAGTTCTGGCTCAATGCATTAAAGACAAAATGTCACCTATTGTACCTCAAGGATCGGTACCCATCGAACCTATTCCTAAGCCAATCACGGTATCAGTGGACAACGAGGCCTCTGCTCGTCCACCCAAGAAACAGAACGTTTCCAAGGACTCTGACTCAGATGATCAAACCAGTCAGTCACCATCTAAGTTGTTTCATGGCATCGTCACTAACACCATGCAGGCATTAGAAATCCTCCCTAAGGATAAGCCTGAAACGGCTGGTGTTTTTGGGAAACTGCCATCTCAGCAGTCAAAATCCCACTTCCCATGGAATTGTCTGTTCTAGAACAAGCTCTAGCTCGTTGGGGTAAGCCTCATTCCAATCCACACATCTCCAGAGCCCTAGATAACAAATACAAGGTGCCTAAGGATGAGCCCTTCATACTTATGGGCAAATTTCCAGCTCATTCTGCAGTAGTTTAAGCTCCCCTAGGCAAAAAGGGTAAAGACCCTTCTCCATCTCCAGCTTCAGTTCTGGATAAAAATGCAAAAGCATGGGAGACTCAAGGTAAGAAGTCTTATACTAACTCTACCTTACAACTCAGGCAGGTTAACGCTGCTACAGTTTTGGTAGGATTTATTATCCTTAATTGGGAGTATCTTGAACGCTTTACCAATATGCTCCCTCAGGAGACCACAGACAAGTTTTCCTTTTGGATTTCAGAGGGTAGAGAGGCGGCTATCCAGCAGTTTCAAGTGGTTAAAGACCTCACTGACACAACAGCAACTAGTGCAGTCTGCATGCTTAGGCACGCATATTTGTCAGCCTCTTTCCTTCACCAAGATATCATCCAGGAGAAAGTGCTCGACCTTCCATTCGATGGCAAAACGCTGTTTGATCCATCCACAGATGAGGTCCTTCAGAAATGTAAGGCCAGTGTCATGGCTGCTAAAAACCCTTTGCTCAATTTCAGTGAAACAGCCATATCACCAAAATATAAATCTTTCAAACCACGTCCTCAAGGAAACAGTGAGGTCTGCCACTGCTAAGTCTTACTACTCTTCTAAAAAGAGAAGATATAGACCCAAGTCTAAGTCGGGACCTTCCCCTTCCTCAAATTCTGCTCAAGAGAAAAAGAAGTCTGTTTGACACCCTTCCGGGCATGTATATACCCGCCGCTCCTACTATCATCAAGGAGCATACATAACTGGTAGCAGGAAGGCTTTCCTACTTCCTCCCCTTTTGGAAAACCATTAATCAAGAGGAATGGGTTCAGAATATTATTCAGCATTGGTACTGCCTTGCCCTTCCGGCTATTCCACCATCCTCTCCTCCGAAGCTCCAAAAATCCTCCCCGGAGCGCCTGGAAAAGATCCATAAACTCCTTTCCTTAGGAGCGATAGAGTTTGCTCCTCAAGAGGAAGTAGTTCAGGGATTTTACCTTAGTTATTTTCTTATCCCAAAATAATCAGGTGGGATCCGTCCAATTCTGGACATTTCAGGCCTCAACCAATTTCGGTCAATCGAAACCTTCCACATGGTGACCATTCCTTAGATCCTGTCTTCTCATCATCCAAGCGATTGGATGGCATCTGTAGATCTACAGGATGCTTATTTTCGCATCCCCATCTACAAACAGCACCGTCAATTCCTGAGGTTCACCATAGGAAGGTCTCATTACCAGTTCACATGTCTTCCCTTCTGGCTAAACTCGGCTCCCAGAGTTTTCATTAAAGTTCTGGGGTCAGTGGTAGCCTACCTTCGGTTAAGGGCAGTACATCTATACCATTGCCTAGATGACTGGCTTCTCAAGGCCCAGTCTCCAGAGGAATTGCTTCAGAAGATGCAACTAACATGCCACACGCTTTTCAACCTGGCGTTTTCCATAAATGTGACAAAACGCCCGCTCTAATCCTTCACAAAGGATCCAATTCCTAGGAGCAGTTATAGATACTACTCTACACAGAGCCTTCCCACCCCTGGAAAGGGTGGAAACTATTCAACAAACCATTGTGAAGCTCAATACACACCAGATTGTAACAGCTTGGTGGTTTCAAATGCTGTTAGGGGCTCATGGACTCTTGCATAAACCTAGTTCCCATTGCAAGGCTCCATATGAGAACAGTCCAGTGGCATCTTACTCGCAACTGGAACCAGCTGTTGCATTCCCAGGAAATGAACATTCAAATTCCAAAACAAGTTCAGGACTCACTCCTCTGGTGGAACTCCCCAGAGAACCTGTTAATTGAGTGTCCTTTTCAACCTCCTCCTCACCAAATAGTTATAACAACAGACTCTTGATAGTACAGTTGGGGAGCCCATTGTCTAAGTCTAACAGCTCACGGTCTTTGGTCCTCTCAGGAAAAGAAGGACCACATGAATGTCCTGGAACTAAGAGCCATATTTTTCGCTGTAAAATCATTTCTCCCCTCACTCACTTCAAGGAAAAGTGGTCAAAATTCTAACGGACAATACCACTGCAATGTTTTATATCAACAAGCAAGGGGGTACACGTTCCCTTCCACTGTGTCTCCTAGCAGAGGAGCTTTGGTATTGGGCCATTCAGAATCACATTTTCTTGTTGGCGACCCATCTGGAGAGAAATAACAACGTCCTAGCAGACAAACTAAGCAGGTTACAGTCTGCTCCACACGAGTGGGAGCTGAAACCGTCAATAGCAAACATGATATTTCAGAAGTGGGGCCATCCATCAGTAGACCTCTTTGCCAACCAGCACAACTCTTTATGCACTCAGTTTGCATCAAGGCAAGGTCAGTGTCTCCAATCCATGGGAGATTCTGTACATATGGATTGGTCGAACCTAACACTTTATGCGTTTCCACCTCTCCCATTGATTCACAAAATATTACTCAATTTGGGGTTCTGTTGAGCAGCCGTTCGTAATGGCCTCCTGGAAGGAGAGCTCCGTGTCCACCATAAATTCTTACTGAAATTCGCAGTCGCTAGACAAGAAACATAACTTTGCAGAAGGCAGCTAAGCATATGAACCGATTGTGCACCCGATTGCCGAAGCGTGTGTGGAACCACAAGTCACAGCAAAAGTTACAGCCGTTTCAAAGAGGGCCGATGCCGGACAGGCCTGCAAAACGATCCAGGGAGTGGGAGGAGCTTGCTCTCGCCGAGCAGAGCGAGTAACCTGGGAGAAACAAAGAGAGACACACTGCGACCATCGCTGATTCATCAGAAAGACTCCTCGAGCACCGTGCAAAGGAACCGCACTACCCACCCGTGCCCCCAAGATTTGGTAGGTACAAACCAGGCATCAATCCTTTGCACGACGGAGGCTACTGCTTCGGCCTAATCTGTGCCGCGATTGCAGGGGTTCCCCGGTCACCAGCACCACAGCGGACCAGCACCAGCGATCCGCCAGGTCCAGTGAAGTGGCTGACCCCCGGACCAGAAGTCGGGGGCATACTCCTACAACCGGAGAAGATCAGGGGTAAGCAGGCACGTAACTTGCTGAAGTCGCGCAGGGCGCCAAGAGCACCCACCCTCCACGAAGCTGAGACCACGATCAGCAGCCACCAGACCTTTCTGACATGCACCTGGAAACGCTGCCAGACACAAGCTGTGTGCAGGACACGGCTACATGGTAAGGGCGCTCACAGCCATTACACACATTCTGCTTTGGAAGCCACAAACCCACTTTGAGCCTACATGACAGCCTGCTTTCTGGACATACAGCACCACTAGCTATCCCATGGGAGCTGCAGTGCGCCTTGGTCAGCAATTGGCATATATGTTTGATATGATATGTTAGCTTATTTATAACACGCTTAAAAGCCAGTGGTTTCTAAGCGCGGACCCGGGGATCGAACCTGTGTTGCTCCATGTCGTCTTGCTTCCAAGACAAGCACATTGCCCCTGAGCTATCCTCCCGAGACTTTATTTTGGTTTGCACCAAAATAAACACGGATACATAACTTCAAAACTCATCCACCTGGGCCAGCACAGCCCCCCGGACCTCAACGCTACACCAACAGTAGGGACACACACCGAGGATAGCTGCACGCCCTCAGGGAGCACAAAACAGGTATCCCAGCACATCACGCTTTGCCTGAGCTTCCGCCGCCACACCGAACCGATGGTGGGAAGCAGAATATTGGCCAACAGACCACAGAGCACACCACAGCTGTGGCAACGTGATAGACAATTGAATCCAATGAGTGCACTTTGATGGCTGCATGCGCCTGACTACGGCACTTGATTGAGTCAGCACATAATCCACAGGAAGCTCCAACGTAATGCATCTGAACTACACCCTATGAGCTGACCATTGTTAGGCAGAATTATATGCAGTACCCTTTGGGAAAACCACACACAATTAAGACTACAAGTGACAGTACAAATTCACCTTTGGTACAAGGCTGTGCTACACACTAAAAGTGGTAGCGATGGCTGAGCAGCCAGACTTAGCTCAACAGCAAGTGAGCAGTATCAATAGTCACACAAAGGACAGCAATTACTATGATTCAAACAAACACTGACTCAAGGTTGCTGATTAAAAGAATATACATTTATTTACACATCAGTTGTATAACATTTCACTAAAGTAAATCAGTTTAAAAATCACACTCTTAATACATCACACCACTCCAAATAGCTTCCAGACAAGTTAAGCTCACAAATGAAGTGGGAGAAAAATGGCACTCCAGAAATTTAACAGGGAGGGAAAGACAAAATTAGGCAGAAATTGAACAACACCAACAGGTAAGTAAGCAGGGCAATCTAGAAAGAGGAACTACAGTGATGGAATCAAATCAAAAAGGCTTAGGGCCAAAGTCAATGGGACAGAAATCTTTTGCTCAAGATCACACAGCTCAGGGTAGTTCGCGGTTAAGTCTTTGCCAAGAGTTCCGGACGAAGTTGGTCGGCAGAAAAGTTAGTTTAAAGAGTAGAGAAGGACAAGCCCTCGGAGTGGAGAAAGATTTCACACACTTTCACCGCGGTTGAACGAAACAAGCAAACCGGATTTGCACAGTACCTTTAAATGGAGAAGAAGCTGTAGCTGAGGCGGACGTTCCTGGCAGTTCCTGCAGGCTCACGGTTCCTGAAGCGACTTTCGGACTGACATGAAGTAGGAAGACTGGAGGGTCCTGCACTGCCCAGGGAAGAAACCAGCAGCAGAGCAAAGCAACAAATAAAAGGTACGCTCCTTAAAACCCAAGCAGGGTCCGACCTTCCTGGCTATCCGGCCCACTGTAGGTCTGTACAGTGAATTCGACCAGAGGACGGCGTCCTGGTTTGCAGTTTGGCGAACTGGTTGGTCCCACCAGCTCAGGAGAAGAAGATTCCTGGAGGATCTTCTCTGTCGTTGGATTTCGAGGATTCTGACCTGCAGCAGTGCTTCACCGGGCGTTTCATTCGTGGTAGGGGTCCTCTTCCGTCAGCTCCTCGTGGGTTCTTTCGTTCCAGTGGCGACTCTGCCTTTCCAGACCCAGAGACCTGCTTTTTATGCAGTTTACCCCCATTCACACAGCCTGCTGTCAATCACACAGCAGGGTGGCTGTCCCGCCGGGACAGTCACCACAGCCAATCAGTTCAGAGTGCGACATGGGTCTCCAAGGAGACCCTGTGCAGGGAGTCCTAAACCCCTCCCTCACATCCTGTCCCCCCCCCAGACATACAGGCACCTAAGGAGGGCTACTGCGTAGAAGCCCGCGAAAAGACAGTGAACAAAGGAACCAAACTTAGTTTGGCACACAGAGTAAAACACGAGAAAGACTTTTACAAAAAGAAATGGCGAATAAACCCAGCCGGAACAATAATAAAACATATATGGTCTAGCAGGTTTAAATTCGAGGCTACCAAGATAGCCTAAAACAATACCAAGGTTATTTAAGATAACCGCGGTAGGAAAAATAGCGCAGTTACCACTGTCACCAGCCAAGTCTTGATGAAAAGGGAGCGAAACAATGCTCCAAGAGAAACAGACAAAAAGGGATAAGTATTAACCATTTCCAGTACTCTATGTAAGTTTGGTGTACTGGGTCTGTGGTTTTACAGAGGCTAATAAAGTTAATGGCAACTTTATATGTTCTGGGAGACAGCAGTCAGTCCCAGAAAATGGAGTCTGAGTTGGGAAGTCTAATTGACAACCCGTTGTTACTGCACTGAAGGTGCTGTGTAACACACAGTAAAAAGATGATGCCTGTGGAGAAGGTAAGGCTCTGTGTTCGGCAGAATCCTGTGCAGTTCCCTTAGGGAGCACTGCAGAAGATTAAGACTACAGGTGAGAGCAATAAATCCCCTTTGGTATCAGTCTGTACCACAAAGATTTAGTTGGTTGCTGTCGCTGAGCAGTCAGACTTATCTCAAGAGGGAGATGAGCAGTATTCAGGGTTTACACAATAGACCTACAGTACTATGGCACACGGAAACACTGACCAAAGCTTTGTATTTTTGTATTAAAAAGTAGTTATATATTTATTTTATACACTTCTCATAAAACACATGTATCACAGTCATCAAGCATGTTAAATTAAGTCAAAGGAAAAATATACACACTCCCAATTTAAATTGTAGACCAAGTGAACCAGAGTGAAAACTGAGCAAAACGGCACAGTGAAAACCACATACAAGGGGTGCTCTAGCAATTTCTCAAAAGGGAGGGAAAACACAAGTTATTCAGTTTCCTACACACCCTAGCAACACTTCCCATAAGTTTGTGAACCAGTTTAAGCAAGACAGTGCATCAGTATAGGCAATACTTAAATGAAAACTGAGCAAAATGGCATTTCACAAGGTTTAAAAATGGGAAGGAAAGGGTAGTTGTAAGAAATAGGTGCACCACACAGTTCTAGATGAGAATCAATCTAAAGAAGGCAGATCTAACAAATGTAGCCAGATTCAGTAGGCCTGTGCCAGAGTCAGTGGTACAGGGCAAGTCTTTGGTTAACGAATTTGAAAAGGTGGTTGCAGAAGTTGAAAAGACAATGTTAAGAGAGAGGGGCGGCCAACCCAACAGGTAGATAAATAATTTAAAACACCTTTAGTGCTACCACGGAGAAAGGGCGGCTGGCGGAACAATGTACGTGTAAACGAAGAAGTAGCTCCTGCGGTGGCAGTTGTTCCTGGTAGTTCCTGCAGTTCGGGTGATCCAGCAGAGGAAGAGAGGCTCTCGTCATGGTGGAAGGTTTGAGCTACTGCACTACCCAGGGATGAAACCAGCCGCGGTGCTGCCCAACGAATAAAAGGTACGCTCCTTTAAATCGCGGTCCGGGGGGACTAGTGCCTGGCTATCCGGCCTCGAGTACAGGGTACAGGAGATTCGACCAAGGCAAATCCGGGAAGGCGATTGGCAAACTGGTTGGCCCCACCAGCTCAAGGGAAAAAGGCTCTTTCAGATGAAGATCTTCTCTCGTCGTGTGGAGAAAAGTGGTGAGACGCTGCAGCAGGGCTTCACCGGTGGCTCAGTCGTTGCAGATGTCTTTGGCTTCTCTCCTCTTCGGCTTCTTAGTTCCAGCGTCGACGTCTTGCTCTTCCAGTCCTCAGGACCCTGCTTGTATGCAAAAAAGATCCCCATTCATATAGCCTAGCTGTCACTTGCACAGTGGAGTGGCCATCTTGGCGGGAGACCCTCCAGCCTATCAGGATAGAGTGCGACATGGGTTGCGAAGGCAACCCTGTCCAGGGGTCCTACTCCCCCTCCCACACAATGGACCCACCACAGACTCAGTGGCGCCGAAAGGAGGGCTTCTTGGTAGAAGCCAGCCAAAAGGACGAACAAAGGATCCCTGACCTGGGTTGAGAAAGAAGTTATATTAAAGTTCTAGCAAATAAAACCTACCGGAGTCAAGTTAATATTAAAATGCACCAGCGATATGTTAGAGGCTGCCAGAAAAAGTGGTAGCCTCGAACAGTGGGAAAATCCCATAGGGAAATATTTGCGTTTGAATATTTACGGTAGTAACTACTGCCACCAGCCAGAAACTTTTGAGAGAGGGACTGTACGGTACCCTCTTGAAAATGAACATAAGGGGAAAACTATTAACCCTTCCCAGTACCTCCATAGTAAGATGGTTTGTACTGGTTTAGTTCATAAAAATTGACTAGTAAAGCCAATGGGGATTTTACATGCCCTGGGAGACAGTAGTCAGTCCTATGGTATGGAGTCTATGTTTGGGGGTCGCTATGACACCCCTGTGTCACTGCACTGAGGGTGCTGTGTAACACATGTGAATAAAGATGGTTCCTATGGGGTTGAGAACATCCCATAGACATTAAACACAAAAAATAGCCTAGAACACACATAGCAAAAATGCCTGAGTGGGAAAAAGAGTCTCACTCTTAGCTGGAAAAAGAAACTTCTACACTACCAGCCTCTCCATCCAGCCACACACGAGGCCACCACGCTCCAAGATGGCCGTCCGCTCTTTGCTCATTGCCACAAGAGCCTAATGAGGCCCACCTCAGGCATCATTCTATCCCGATTGGCTGCCGGTGCCATATACCCCCTGATTGGCCGCCGGCAGGCGTAGCCGGCCCATTCTCATCGAGGCCCACGAATGCAAGGCTGCTTCCTGTTCCTTGCCTGTTGCTTGCCGGAGCTGCCGTCTGCCAGTCCCCCTGGTCCATACAGGCGAACACCAGCATGGAAGAGTTGCCCCAGGATCGTTCACCATCGCCCTCCAGTTCCTGAGGTCAACGGGTAAGCTACCCACCAGCATACTACGTACTCCCAGATCACTACGCTGGCTAACCACCATTCCCATGTGCTAAACCCTACCACATGGTTGTCGCCCCACCCACCCTACTGCCTCTGGCCCAAGAGCCCACAAGCACATTAGCAGTGCATTCCAAGACACATAAGCGCCCTGACCACTGCCACAACCTGCCTGTCACCATCTATGTGCATCACCCCCCTAAGGCATGGCCACTTAGCTCATAGCAGCTGCCTAATCCTCACGTGACAATTGTACTATGAACTTGCCACGGTCTGCTGCAAGCTAACCTCGGCTGCGCACCTCTTTTATATGCGCTCACTGTGACTCAATGCTGTTTGATGCTCATGATTGTATCGATATATGATTATTTGAATGTCCTAGCAACGCCTAGGATTTACTGCTACTGCCATTGAATGCCACTCATTGCGGCGCCTTTGCACCCTGAACTGTCTGCTAACCTAATATCTAACTTGCCTGCCTGCTACCACCAGCAATGCTCATTGACGCTAGACACGAGCCTTAGATATTGCCCACCTGTTACCTGCTTAGCATTACCTAGCACATCTATAGCTGCTGCTCCTAGTTTCTACACTACTGCATTCTTTGCCTGTACACTGCATTTTGCCCTATCTTATGATTTTCGAATCTAGGTAGGCTTCCATAATTGTTACTATCTGCCTGCACTTTGCATTTTGCCCTATCTTATGATTTTCGAATCTAGGTAGGCTGCCACAATTGTTACTATATGCCTACACTTTGCATTTCACCCAATATATGATTTCCCAATCTAGCCAACAAAATGTTCCTCCCAGGTATTTACTCAATACTGCTGAGAATTATTCTCCATATTATCATTTCTGCATGCTCGCCTAGCTCTACCCTCAGCGCGGTAGCCCTAGGCACTACCTCACCCCTCGCCATAGAGCCACACGCCACAGCCATGCTTCCACAATTCTACCCTCCATGCCTCTCTGAAAGAAACACCAGATTACGGTCCAGACTACCTAAACTACACGAGCCCCGAGCCAGGGACTTCATCCAATCCAAACTAACCAACCGCTCGACTACCATTAGCACCTGCGCCAACCTTACGTTGAATAAACTCAAACCCAGCCTACTTAATATTACGACCAAAGACAAAGCCCACAACACAGCGACCACCCCCACCAAGACTACCGCCCCATCTATAAAAGGTGCCCTCATTAACGCACGCTCCATAATTGCCCATGCTACAGACATAGCAGACCTCATTTTAGCTGAAGACTTAGATTTTCTAGCCATAACCGAATCCTCGCTCCATGCAGCCGCCGGCCCAGCCCTCTCGCTAGCCATCCCCAACGACTTCACCATCATCCGAGCGGATAGAACAGAATCTAGAGGCGGAGGCCTGGCTGTAATTGCCAAAACCCTCCTCAACATTAGACTCGACTCCGCTACCCACCTCCCATCATGTGAATCACTCACAGCTAAGATGCCCACTGCGAATTCCCAAACGATATCCATTCACCTACTTTAAAACCACCTGGACCCTTAGGATCCTTCGCGGAAGACCTCAGCGCCATCCTCACCAACAACCTAAAAAACTCCTCCCAATGCCTCCTCCTAGGGGACTTCAACCTAGGCTACAAAGACCCCAAAGATCACCAGGCCACCCTCATCAATAACACTCTGTCTGAACTAGGCTTCACACAAAAAGTATCCGGCCCCACCCATAACAAAGGGAGAACCCTTGACTGGGTAGTAGAATATAACTGCGCGGCATCCATCACTAACAACTCCCCTCAATCTTGGTCTGACCACCATCTCCTCTCCTTCTCCCTCGAAGCTTCGAGCCCCATCACCAACAAGGCGCTAGCCTCAGCCATCCCCACGAGAAGTAAGAAAAATATCACAGTGGAAAAATGTATCCCTCTTATCCTGCCAACGCTTAACCAACTCCCTGCTACTTCCAACCCTTACGACCTCGTAGAAGGCTATAACAAAACCATGCGCACAGCCTTAGACTTCATCGCTCCACTAAAACTAAGAAAATGCAAACTGAAAAAGCACCTCAACCAATGGTTCTCCAGCCACCTTAAAGTGCTCAGATTGGAAAAAACGCAAATTGGAACAAGCCTGGAGACAGTCTCCCACAGACCACAACAAGACAATGCTTAATAAAACAACGTCCAATTACAAATAAGAAATCATAGCTGCTAAACAAGAATCCTATAACCAGAGAATTGCACAATCCAACTCCAGCAGCTGTTTACTATCATCAAAGAATTGGAAACACCAGTGCTTACTCCAGACACCTGTGTGAAGCATAAACAATGGTGCACTAGTGTCCAAAATGCCCTAAACAACAAAGTCACAGGCCTTCAAATTAAAATTAAAAATAAGAAAGAATCCATTGCCAAACTAACCAACCCCACTTATACCACCCCGCGCCCCTCACCCCCACATCACCCACCTAACCCCGCTCGCTTCAGCTTCTCCAGAGTCTCTACTCTCGAAGTGGAAAAAATCATTCTCAGCCTAAAACCATCTAACTGTCAGGGCGACCTTTGCCCCCCTCAAACCATTAAAGATGCGGCAAGAGACCTCTTGCCATTCATCACCAGACTCATTAACGCTTCCTTCGCCTCAGGTAAAGTCCCTAGCAACCTCAAAGAGTCTTGGGTCCTCCCCCTCCTCAAAAAGCCCTCTCTTCACCCCTCCATTCCCACCAACTACAGACCCATTACCACCGTCCCTTTCCTGCTCAAGATACTAGACAAGACAGCATACCAACAAATCCAAAAATACCTTGAAATAAACCACCTCCTAGGTATTCGACAATCAGGCTTCAGACCCCAATACAGGACTGAAACGGCCCTCATTGACCTGAAAGCTCAAATCGACACCCTTAGAGACAATGGGGAAACTGCATTATTACTTCTCCTGGACCTCTCTGTGGCATTCGATCTAGTTGATCACAAAATCTTATGTAATAACTTAGATTCTGCTGCCCACTTTTCCCAAGAAGCCATGTGCTGGATTGAGTCATTCCTCAGCAACAGATCCATGCGTGTCTTCTCCACCTCTGCTGCTGCCGACCCCATCCCCATCACATGCGGAGTCCCACAGGGCTCTTGAGTCTCCCCTACACTGTACAACGTGTTCATGAAGCCCCTGTTTGATGATCTAGATGGCCTGGGTATCACCTACACTAACTACGCTGATGATACACAGATCCTCATCCCGTTGACGGGAGATTACAACCAGGATTTGGCCTTGGTGAACAAGGTGTACCTCATCATCCAGGCATGGATGGCTTCGCACAGTTTATGCCTGAATGATGACAAGACTGAACTCATCATCCTTGGTTCCACTTCAAACCTAACCAAACTGGACCACAACTACACCAACTTCATTATAGACGGGAACCCGATCAAGGTAGCCAAAGAAGTGAAAACCTTAGGAATATACATTGACTCCTCCCTTTCCTTCCATAAACAGGTCAACTCTATGGCATCCTCCACGGCCTACACATGTAAGCTTATAAGAGCAGCCAAACCCTTCTTATCCACTCAGAGCTGCATTACGCTAGCCAGAGCCCTGGTATTATCAAAACTGGACTACTGTAATGCCCTCTACGGAGGAGCTAGCAAGCAAGTCACTAACAAAATACAGACACTACAAAATAACGCTCTCAGAGCAGCGCTCAGCATCCCCAGGAGAGAACACATCTCCAACATCAGGAAAACCCATAACTGGCTCAACACTACAGACAAAATCCTGCTTAAAGTAGCCTCACTAACACACAAATGTCTCAACAACACTGCCCCACGCTACCTAGTCGATAGAATAAGCAAATACACCCCCAACAGACCCACCAGAACCTCCAACGCAAACCTGCTCATAGTTCCCAAGTTCAAACGCACCAAAATGGGTGGCAACATTTTCCAGGTGAAAGCAGCCCAACACTGGAACGCCCTACCACCCCCCTTCAGGTCACCCCAAACCTATACACACTTTAGACACAACTATATCCAGTGCATAAAGAACAAGGACCACTAATGCTACTAGCCCACCACACTGCTGTATATCATGTAAAGTATGATTATTTGTAAATTTGTAAACTATCTGCCTTATTGTAAATTTGTAAACCGTTGCCTCCATTGTCATATTGTAACACTGTAATGCATAGTAACCTGTAACCAAGCTTTGAATAACCTTGTTGCTCATGCACCCTCTTACCCTCGGGTTTGGTGCGCAATACAAAGAATAAACTAACCTAAACTAAACTAAACAGTAAAAGAGGTAGCGATGGCTGAGCAGCCAGACTTATCTCAAAAGCAAGTGAGCAGTATCAATAATTACACAAAGGACAGCAATTACTATGATTCAAACAAACACTGACTCAAGGTTTCTGAGTAAAACAATATACATTTATTTACACATCAGTTGTATAACATTTCACTAAAGTAAAGCAGTTTAAAAATCACACTCGTAATACATCACACCACTCCAATAGGTTCCAGACAAGTTAAGCTCACAAATGAAGTGGGAGCAAAATGGCACTCCAGAAATTTAACAGGGAGGGAAAGACAAAGTTAGGCAGAAATTGAACAGCACCAACAGGTAAGTAAGCAGGGCAATCTAGAAAAAGGAACTACAGTGATGGAATCAAATCAAAAAGGCTTAGGGCCAAAGTCAATAGGACAAAAGTCTTTTGCTCAAGATCACACAGCACAGGGTAGTTTGCAGTTAAGTCTTTGCCAAGAGTTCCAGACGAAGTTGGTCGGCAGAAAGGTTAGTTTAAAGAGTAGAGAAGGACAAGCCCTCGGATTGGAGAAAGATTTCACACACTTTCACCGCGGCTGAACGAAACGAACAACTGGATTTGCACAGTACCTTTAAATGGAGAAGAAGCTGTAGCTGAGGTGGACGTTCCTGGCAGTTCCTGCAGGCTCACGGTTCCTGAAGCGACTGTCGGACTGACATGAAGTAGGAAGACTGGAGGGTCCTGCACTGCCCACGGAAGAAACCAGCAGCAGAGCAAAGCAACAAATAAAAGGTGCGCTCCTTAAAACCCAAGCAGGGTCCGACCTTCCTGGCTATCCGGCCCACTGTAGCTCTGTACAGCAAATTCGACCAGAGGAGGGAGTCCTGGCTTGCAGTTTGAGCGAACTGGTTGGTCCCACCAGCTATGGGGAAGAAGATTCCTGGAGGATCTTCTCTGTCGTTGGAGTTCGAGGATTCAGACCTGCAGCAGGGCACACCGGGCGGTTCAGTCGTGGTAGGGGTCCTCTTCTGTCAGCTACTCATTGGTTCTTTCGTTCCAGTGGCGACTCTGCTTTTCCAGACCCAGAGACCTGCTTTTTATGCAGTTTTCCCCGATTCACACAGCCTGGCTGTCAATAACACAGCAGGGTGGCTGTCCCGCCGGGACAGTCACCACAGCCAATGAGTTCAGAGTGCGACATGGGTCTCCAAGGAGAACCTGTGCAGGGAGTCCTAAACCGCTCCCTCACATCCTGTTCCCCCCAGACATACAGGTGCCTAAGGGGGGGCTTTGCGTAGAAGCCCGCAAAAAGGCGGTGAACAAAGGAACCAAACCTAGTTTGACGCGCAGAGTAAAACTTTACAAAAAGAAATGGCGAATAAACCCAGCCAGAACCATAATAAAATATATATGGTCTAGCGGGTTTAAGTTCGAGGCTACCAAGATAGCCTAAAACAATACCAAGGTTATTTAAGATAACCGCGGTAGGAAAAATAGGGTAGTTACCACTGCCACCAGCCAAGTCTTGATGAAAAGGGAGCGAAACAATGTTCCAAGAGAAACAGACAAAAAGGGATAAGTATTAACCCTTTCCAGTACTCTATGTAAAATAGGGTGTACTGGGCCTGTGGATTTACAGAGGCTAATAAAGTTAATGGCAACTTTATATGGTCTGGGAGACAGTAATCAGTCCCAGAAAATGGAGTCTGAGTTGGGAAGTCTAAAAGACAACCCTGTGTCACTGCACTGAAGGTGCTGTGTAACACACAGTAAAAAGATGATGCCTGTGGAGTAAGTGAGGCTCCGTGTTAGGCAGAATCCTGTGCAGTTCCCTTAGGGAGCACTGCAGAATATTAAGACTACAGGTGAGAGCAATAAATCCCCTTTGGTATCAGTCAGTACCACAAAGATTTAGTTGGTAGCCGTGGCTGAGCAGTCAGACTTATCTCAAGAGGGAGATGAGCACTATTCAGGGTTTACACAATAGGCCTACAGTAGTATGGCACAAGGAAACACTGACCAAAGCTTTGTATTTTTGTATTAAAAAGTAGTTATATATATATTTTATACACTTCTAATAAAACACATGTATCACAGTCATCAAGCATGTTAAATTAAGACAAAGGAAAAATATACGCACTCCCAAGTTAAATTGTAGACCAAGTGAACCAGAGTGAAAACTGAGCAAAACGGCACAGTGAAAACCACACACAAGGGGTGCTCTAGCAATTTCTCACAAGGGAGGGAAAACACAAGTTATTCAGAAATAGTTTCCTACACACCCTAGCAACACTTCCCATATGTTTGTGAACCAGTTTAAGCAAGACAGTGCATCAGTATAGGCAATACTTAAATGAAGACTGAGCAAAAGGGCATTTCACAAGGTTTAAAAATGGGAAGGAAAGGGTAGTTGTAAGAAATAGGTGCACACACAGTTCTAGATGAGAATCAGTCTAAAGAAAGCAGATCTAACAAATGTAGCCAGAGTCAGTAGGTCTGTGCCAGAGTCAGTGGTACAGGGCAAAGGCCCAGGAGCAAAATGTTCTGGTAGCTGCAGTCAAGTCTTTGGTTAACGAATTTGAAAAGGTGGATGCAGAAGTTAAAAAGACAATGTTAAGAGAGAGGGGTGGCCAACCTAACAGGTAAATAAATGATTTAAAACACCTTTAGTGCTACCACAGAGAAAGGGCGGCCTGGCGGAACAATGTACCTGTAAATGAAGAAGTGGCTCCTGCAGTGGCGGTTGTTCCTGTTAGTTCCTGCAGTTCGGGTGATCCAGCAGAAGAAGAGAGGCTCTTGTCATGGAGGAAGGTTCGAGGTACTGCACTACCCAGGGATGAAACCAGCCGTGGTGCTGCCCGACGAATAAAAGGTACTCTCCTTTAAATCGCGGTCCGGGGGGACTGGTGCCTGGCTATCCGGCCTCGAGTACAGGGTACAGGAGATTCGACCAAGGCAAGTCTGGGAAGGCGCTTGTCAAACTGGTTGGCCCCACCAGCTCAAGGGAAGAAGGCACTTTCAGGTGAAGATCTTCACTCGTCGTGTGGAGAAAAGTGGTGAGACGCTGCAGCAGGGCTTCACCGGTGGCTCAGTCATTGCAGATGTCTTTGGCTTCTCTCCTCTTCGGCTTCTTAGTTCCAGTGGTGACGTCTTGCTCTTCCAGTCCTCAGGACCCTGCTTATGCAGAAAAGATCCCCATTCATCCATTCATACAGCCTAGCTGTCACTCACACACTGGAGTGGCCATCTTGGCGGGAGACCCTCCAGCCTATCAGGATAGAGTGCAACATGGGTTGCGAAGGCAACCCTGTCCAGGGGTCCTACTCCCCCTCCCACACAATGGACCCACTCCAGACTCAGTGGCGCCGAAAGGAGGGCTACTTGGTAGAAGCCTGCCAAAAGGACGAACAAAGGATCCCCGACCTGGGTTAGGAGTTTAGAGAAAGACACGAGAAAGAAGTTATATTAAAGTTCTGGCAAATAAAACCTACCGGAGTCAAGTTAATATTAAAATGCTCCGGCGGTATGTTAGAGGCTGCCAGAAAAAGTGGTAGCCTCGAACAATGGGAAAATCCCATAGGGAAATATTAGCAGTTGAATATTTACGGTAGTAACCACTGCCACCAGCCAGAAACTTTTGAGAGAGGGACTGTACGGTACCCTCTCGAAAATGAACATAAGGGAAAAACTATTAACCCTTTCCAGTACCTCCATAGTAAGATGGTTTGTAATAGTTTAGACATAAACATTGACTAGTAAAGCCAATGGGGACTTTACATGCCCTGGGAGACAGTAGTCAGTCCCAGGGTATGGAGTCTATGTTTGGGGGTCGCTACGACACCCCTGTGTCACTGCACTGAGGGTGCTGTGTAACACATGTGAATAAAGATGGATCCTATGGGGTTGAGAAACTCCCATAGACATTAAACACAAAAAATAGCCTAGAACACACATAGCAAAAATGCCTAAGAGTGGGAAAAAGAGTCTCACTCTTAGCAGGAAAAAGAAACAAACCCTTCAAATCCAGCAAAGCTGCTGGGGGACTCTATAGGTAAGGGAAATTAGCCATAGAATGAGAATTCTCCCTAACACTCCACAGTCTATGAACACAAAAAATGTTTAAACACACATAGCAAAACACATGTAAGAGTGGGAAAAAAATCTCACACTCTTACCAGGTGAAACAAATAAATCCCAGTCATCCAGCAAAGCTGCTGAGGGACTCACTAGGTAAGGGAAATTAGCCATTCTGCAGAATTCTCCCTAACAACCATAACGTAGTGGGGGGCCCTCAGAAGAGGATTGAAGACCTTACACCACACGGCCCACACGCGGATACAGACTGAAAGCACCAGCACATACCACATCTCTTGGCCACACCAAGGGAATACTACTACTTCAATCCTACATACAAAGTACGACGCACCGAGGACACACTGTGCACCACTGCAGCCAAAGCGACAAGCGCGCCCAATGGCGAACAAGCCGTAGGCAACAGCTGAGGAGGCTAGAGACAAAACCACTGGCACGACTCGCCCCCGCTGAGACCACAAAGTGTGCGCCCTGGTAATCCACCACCTGCACACAAACGATCAATCAGGACGTGACGGGTCAATCCCACGGCTCACAATCATACATTTTGCGGGGGAAACTAACATTAGACCCTCCTCTGTAATAGACAACAACCAGCGTTAAAGAAGCAATATAAGAAACTAGTCTACATCTGACCCCTCGGCACACCTAACCCAATGACGAAAGGCGCTAACAACAAAAAAAAAAAAAGGCACGATGGACTCCTCTGGCCCAAGACCGGCGACAACCTCCACTCCCCCCCCCCCCTTCCCGGCGATCCCTACGATGGAAAGAGTAGCGGCAACAGTTCGAGAGACGGCCAGCTGCTCCAAACTATGCAGAACGGCTGCTTAGCCATCAATGTAAAGCTGGAAGATATCGTGGGTAAAATAGAATCACTAAAAGCAAAGATTGAAAAAGAGAGTGGGCGCATCACTTAGGCCGAAACACGAATAAGTACGAACAAAGACATAATACAGCGCCATGACCAGACACTAAATACCATCCAGACTGAACTAAAGAGAATGGCAAATAAATACAAGGGTTTGGAATCACGCTCGAGATGCAACAACATCCGTGTGGTGGGGATTCCAGAAACAGAGTGTAAAGGCTCAATGGAACTGTTTATTGAGAAACCCCTTAAAGATATGTTTGACCCCTCAAAGCTATCATTGCAATTCGTGGTCGAGAGGGCGCACCGGATACTCCTCACGTCCTGGAGGAGCGCCGCCAAGAACGATAATAGCACAATTACTAAATTACAGAGATAGGGACACAATACTCTGACTGTCGAGAGAGAAGGGCTCCCTACGTTTTGAATCCAGCACCATACATACATATCCAGACTTCGCTGCCAGCGTACAAATGCAAAGAAGATCCTATGACGCGGTAAAACGCCTACTTCGAGCCAGGAAAATGCCATACTTCCTCATATTCCCTGCCAGGCTGAGGATACAACATGGAGGCAAAGCCCATTTCTTTGATAACCCCGAACAAGCGCTCACATTTGTGGAATCATCGATATCCTTACCCCCGCGTCACCCACACATGGAACAGGAGGAGGTGCAGAGCAATGATTGAACCTGCAGGTCCAATAATGACTAGGGGAGAACGCGTGGAGGCTCATTGATAACACACGCCTCTCATACTACGAACGAACATAGCAAAAAGATAAGCGAAACAGTAAGACAAAATGGCATTACACCTTAAAATGATGTCGTAGAATGAGAGAGGCTTGAACAACCCGATTAAAGGGAGAAAGATCTGGGCATATCTAGAACGCCATGCCCCTAATATAGTAATTCTTCAAGAAACTCACACATTTGAGGCCACACATAAGCAAATGGCACAGAAATGGGGGGAAACAGGTTCTTGACAAACTATTCATCACAAGCGAGGGGAGTAATAACACTGATACACAAGAGCATCGATTTCAAGGCTGGTGTTGTAGACATTGACCCAGAGGGCAGATATGTCGTAGTGTCAGGCATGATAAACAATAGACCACTAACCTTAGTAAATACATATGGCCCAAACACAGAAGAACCTACATTTTATATCAAAATAGCAGACTTACTAGGTCAGGACATTCCAATATCATGGGGCGGATACTTCAAATACAATACTTGATTCAGACATGGATAGATCCAGCACAAAACAGAGACATGACTAAGGCTACTCTCACTATGAAACACATTTTCTACATTTTTTCGACATTTTGACTTTCGACTTTTTTGTTTTCGACCAAATCACTACAAACCCAAACAAATAATGACCCAATACGAGTTAGCTGATATCTGACGCATTGAACACCCCTCAAACTCAGAATGTACTTATTACTCCACGGTACACGACGCACACTCTAGGATAGACTGGTGGCTCATATCTGAGGCCTGGGTGGGTGAAGTAACTGAAACCAAAATATAACCTTGCACATGGCCACACCACTCCCCAGTAGTGCTCGAATTAAGACGGACACAGCCACCTAGGCCACCACGCATGTGGAAAATGGCTCCAGCCGCTCTACAAGACGACTCTCTGGTGGAGACGCTTAGAATCGCCATTGAATCCTTTTTTGCTGAAAATGGGGGTACAGTAGATAAGTTCTCCACGATATGGGAAACATTCAAGGTATATTTCAGAGGAAAGATGATTGCACCTACATCTGGCATCTTAAAAGCCACTAAGGGGGAACTAGGCGAGGTAGAGAAGGACCTCAGGTACTTAGAAAATGCATACTCGGAGGATGAACGCGAGCAACAGTATATTAATGGGTTCACCAGACCAAACGGTTCCATCACCATCGATCCCCTGGAAATCAATTACGTGTACAGAGAATATTCCCAAACGCTGTATTCCAGCAATGACACAGTGACAGAGGAGGTGGTGATGAGATACCTAGCGAACACACAACTTCCCACACTAGATAATACATCTAATTCGAAATTGTGCTCCCCAAACACAGTAGAAGAAATCACTGAAGCAATAGCCTCATTGGCATCTAGTAAGGCCCCAGGTCCCGATGGAATCAGCATCGAATTATATAAAGTATATAAAGACATCCTAGTACCCAAACTACTCAAAACGTGGGTGGAAGCCTGCGCAATTGGTTAGTTACCACCTTCCCTCACAGAAGTGGTCATAACAGTCCTGGCAAAACCGGGGAAACCCCCAAATGAAATGTCCTCCTACCCCCTTCTATGCGTAATAAACTCAGACGTAATCTTTACAAAAACATTGGCCATCAGGCTGCTACCCCACATGACAACCCTAGTTCACCCTGACCAGTCGGGGTTCATCCCGGGGATGTCCACGGCCCTGAATCTAAGGAGACTGTTTGGCACCATGGTACAGATTAACCCAGAGCTCCCGGCAGCTGCCATGGTGCTGGACGCCTAAAAAGCATTCGACTCGGTCTCGTGGTGGAACTTCATATTCTGGGTCCTCAGGCGTATGTGAATAGGCGAAGGCTTCGACAAGTTCCTCAAATTATTATACCATGATCCCAAAGCCAAGATACAGACTATTGGGAACCACTCTGAGGAGATAAAATTAGCCAGAGGGATCCGTCAAGGGTGTCCATTCTACCCCCTTCTCTTTGCATTAACAATAGAACCATTCGCAATCAGAATACAGGAATTCCATGGGCACAGGGGAATACACATACAAGGATCCCCGCAGGGTTAGCAACTTCACTGCACACTCTGGCTATAAGATCAACACATTGAACTCAGAAATGTTCCCACTCAACGACAAAACCTCTAAACAAACACACCTCCATGGAACGAAATGGTCCGAGGAGACGGTAAAGTACTTAGGGGGTCACAATGGCATGGACAAATAGACTCCTCTTTGAAAGAAACTATGCCGAATACCTCAGTACACTAGAGAACAAACTTCACTTGTGGGACAAGTTCCCATTATCATTGACGGGCAGGATAGCCGTCATGAAAATGGTTGTAGCCCCTATCCCTCCTATATTACTTCAAACCCATACCAATATGGCCTGGATAAAAGTTTTTTAATGTACTATTTTTTAATGTACTCCCGAAACTATCAGTGGGATTTGTCTGGGGAGGGAAAATCTACTAGAACAGAATGGGAATCTCTTACTGAGCCATACAACAGAGGGGGACTAGCGACCCCTGACTATGAATTATACTATCTCTCGGCCCAGGCTCAGTATGCAAGCCTGTGGTACAACCCCGACAACAGATTTTCTCACACCGACCTTGAGAAACAGTCCACAGCTCTGAACGACATACAGACCATCCTCATAAGCGAGTGTAAAATGGATCCCTGTCCCTTCGACCCGCTGCGCACCACGCTGGATGCATGGAAGTGCATAATGACCAAATTACAAATCACCAACCCATATAGCAAACATTCCTCTATGGTACAACCCTGAACTCCCCCCCACAATGGACGCAGATGTCCAAAAGGCATGGGACCCAAACAAAGTGATGAAACTAGGGTACCTCTTTCCCGAGAACAAATTTGTCACACTGGAAGAATTTAAGAACAAGCTAGGGAATAACCCTGTGACAGTACTACAATACTATCGCATGAGAGTTGCGGTGAAACGAAAGTGGCCATCATACCCGGTGGAGCCTGACTCCAACGAATGTATGGAAATTATAATATTAGCCGGTAACGAGAGGAGATTGTTGTCGAGACTATACTCCAAAGTACAACAAGGTATGCCCACGTCCAACACACAGAGAGGAAAAATGGGAAAAGTGACACAGGGACGGCTATAGATGACTATAAGTGGGAGAAAATGTGCAGTCTGACCGGCCAAGTCTAACTCAACGCATGACAGCGATTGATACAATATAAAGTCATAAACCGTCTCCACTCCACATCCATACACATCACAAGGTTCAACCCTCAACAAATACAGCTATGCCCGAAATGCAACGCCGACAATGCAAACACTATACATATGCTCTAGAGCTGCCCCCAATTGCTGATTACTGGCACCACATTGCACTAACACTACATGAAATGGTCGGCATATCCCTGACGCCCCTACCACTGAAATACCTACTAGGTGATATAGACAAAGCAGATATCAAAACTCGCAGACTTTTCAGTCTGGGCTGTATAATAGCAAAAACATGTATATTCCTAAAATGGAAAACAAGAGAAGCTGCAACATTGAGGCAATGGTATACTGAAATGACTAATGTAACTTACAATGAGGAGAGCTACATACAAACTGTAACAGCAACGTTGCGCCCAAAAATATCTGGGCCCCTTACAGAGCGCATATGGAGAAAATGTCTGACACTAATCGCCAAAATGTGGATAATGCAATAGCACCGTGAACTGACCGGGGTAGAAAAGAACAAGGTGTAAATGTCGAAGATGAATATATTAATGTTATGTGTAATACAACAGACACATCTTGGATTGTAACTGTATGCAATTGCCATGTGTTAAATAAAGTTTATAAAAATATATATATTACTCAATTTTAAAACGTCACAGAATCTGACAATGATTCTAATAGCCCCATTCTGGCCTTGCCAGATTTGGTTTCCAGACCTCCTGTAGTTAGCGTGGACTTCCAAATTAGATCTGTCATCTAGAGATCTTTTCACTCAACAGAAAGGGCAGGTCCTTCACCTGTCCCCTCAATTGCTGAACTTGAAGGCTTGGTTCCTGAAAAACTAGCCTTTCCCACTTACATTTTTCAGAGCAAAATATAACCATCATGTCAGCTTCTGCTAAGAATCAATGTTGTAGCAAATGGTTACGGCTCTGTCACTGGGCCTTGGACTAAGACCTGATTCCTCTAAAGGCTTCTATTGATAATGTCATGTCCTTCATGTCTTATCTAGTTTTCACTGGTGTCAAAGTAGACACGTGTAAACATTACAGCTATTGGTGCTTACCTAAATGGAGACCATAAGTCTTTCTCTCTTTCCAACAAAGCCATTAAAAGGCACTTTGAGGGCCTTCTACGCGTACATCCTCCTATTAGTGAACCTCCACCTCAGTGGGATCTCAACGTGGTCTTATCAGCTCTAATGCAAAAACCATTCGAGCCAATGGCTTCATGTGGATTAGAATTTCTAACTTTGAAAACAGCATTCTTAGTAGCCATTACTTTGGCTCGAAGGGTTGTAGCGCTCCAGGGTCTCTCCTCATAGGAACCATATATAGTGTTTCACAAGGAAAAAGTTGTTCTCCGTACGGTCCCATCCTTTCTACCCAAGGTGGTTTCCGAATGTCATTTAAACCAGGAAATATGTCTTCCCATTTTTCTTCCTAGACCGCATGCTTCTGCGGCCAAAGAGACTCTACATAATCTAGATGGTGTAAGAACTTTAGAATTCTATATGGAAAGGATCAAACAGTTTAGAAAAGCAGATCAGCTCTGCATTACTTATGGGGGTCCTTCTCCTGGCAATAAGGCAGCTAAAGCTTCCATCGCCAGATGGGTTGTCTCCTGTATCTTCAAGGCTTATGATATGAAAGGACTTGCAACTCCGCAGAGAATTCGGGCTCAATTCACTACAGCCAAGGCAGCATCTGTAGCCTTTACCAGGCATGTTCCCATTGTAGACATCTGTTAAGCAGCTACCTGGGTTACCCCGTTTGCCTTTTGCAAGCACAATGCTATGGATACATCTTCTAGAAATGATGCAAAATTTGGCCAAGAGGTGTTCCGCACCTTGTTTGCCTGAATTCAGTACATGCTGTCTCCTCAACCATTACTTATTCTAAGGCTTTTTAGTCTGGTCCCAACCAGTTGGGAAGGAGGTAGAGCAAGTACGAAAGAGAAATGAAAAATTACCTTCATGGTGATTCAGGTTCTCTTAGTCCAGGCTCTCCCTCCTTCACAACAACCACCCAGCCATCCCCTACAATAAGCATATACTAAAGTTTCCCACCATCAGCGGAACCACAGGAACTGGGTGTGTAACGTTGGTGACGTAGGGGTAAGGTGTGTGCCAAGCGTGCGGATGTTTGCACGCGTGACAGAGCCCTCCTTTCAAAACATCTTAAAGAGACAGCTATCTTTTGCAGCCAGCTTTTCCAGCCACCTGCGGTGAAGACATTCCCAATCGGTTGTGAAGGAGGGAGAGCCTGGACTAAGCGAACCTGAATCACCATGGAGGTAATTCTTCATATCTTATTGAGTATTTCCATGCCATTATCCATGTTTATGGTTTTATATTGGTGTTGGACACACGTTTCATGTTTCGCGCATCAGCACACTTTGTCAAGGCTTGATTTACTGTTGCTTCTTTGGTGCAGGAGGGGCAGGTACAGGGATTAGTGGGTATCCTCTCTACTGCAGACACCAGAGAACCACCATTAGAAATATTCCCCTAAGTGAATTACTTAGTAATAAAAGGAATTTCAGCCTGCACAATCCTGAAAACATAAAAACACTTAGACAATGGGGATATTCAATGCAAGTAGTAAATCAAGCTATTGACAAGGCAAAGCAAGAGCGATGTTTAGTAATTATTGACTCCTAAATTGAAAACCACAGACCAGGAAACCAAAATCAATATGGTCACCAACTTCTCAGGAAATAATAAAAATGTAATTAAATTGCTACAAAAGAGCTGGCATGTTTTGCAGTTGGACCATAAATTACCCTATACATTACACTAACACCATGCCTCGTCTACAAAAGAATAAAAACATTAAAAGACATTCCACGCCCGACTTGTGTTACCTGCAGAAAACCACTAAAACGCAGCTAGACCTAAAAATTGAAGGATCTCTAAAATGCAGGGCTCAATAGCTGCATTTGTACTTAAGCAAAGAAGATACAAATCAATGGATATTCATTAAACATTGGAACCATGACCAATTGCCATATTACTATTG
Source organism: Ambystoma mexicanum (assembly GCF_040938575.1). Classification (NCBI taxonomy): domain Eukaryota; kingdom Metazoa; phylum Chordata; class Amphibia; order Caudata; family Ambystomatidae; genus Ambystoma; species Ambystoma mexicanum. The sequence goes on from NC_090939.1 coordinate 689,293,185, forward strand.
ACATCTATGGAATGCTATGCATACGCAATAAATGTTCCAGTTGCAGTACAATTAGATCCCTAAAAGTTCTGATCAAGCAAACGTCTGAGAGCATTCAAGCACAAAGAGGGAAAATGCCCATTTGCTGTGCATTGATGACAAATTATCATAAGGTAAAACAATATCAAAGACCTACAATTTGTGGGCCTTATACATATAAAAATTCAGGAGGGATAAGTAAACTGGAAACTACTTATATGGCAACAAGAAACACGTCTTACTTTTCACACAAGACATCAGTGAAGGACGTAGTATTGCGCAGTGAAGTGCTTAACTGGGTGAATGGCTGCAAGCTAGTCTGGAATGCATGAGGTCAGAGAGAATGTTGGAATGTGAAAATGTTGATGTATGAGTGAGTACTGGACTTGCAACCCAGGCAGTTGGAGATATGTAGCCTGGGTGGTGGGAGCCAGTGGGTTCCTCTTCTGTAGTTTACGGACACATGATGAAACCACAATAAAGGAACTCTTAAGTAACCTACCTCAAACGGTACAGAGTATCATTACAACATTGGCGATGAGCAAGTTTTTCAAGTGGACCTGGAGACAGACTTGCAATTGTTGCAGTAACTGGATTTGAAACTGGATCTGGAAAAAAAGACTCCAAGTAAGCTTCTACGGGAGGTGCAGAAGGCGAGGACCGCCTGGCGCCAGATATTAGGCTCCATCACCCAGAAAAAGAAAAGGGTTGCCAGAAGCTGTAGCTTGGATGGTAAGTGCTGTACCCAGGGATTTTGAGGAAGGCTGCTGGTAACACAGGTCGAATTTGGCTAGCAAAGGAAAGGAAGGGTAGGTAGAATTACACCCAGGAAGCCAGCGAGGAGGAAGAAATGGCAGCCTCACTGGCTGAGTGGGTGGCCACTGAAGTGTAAATGATGCAGGCCCATGCTTGGATGAGGTGCCTCTATTGAGCAGCAGCTCATGGATCACTGAAAGACTGACCTTAAGATCATAAATAGATCTTTGGGACTTAACCGTAAACTGAGTCAAGAGGAAGATTTGCTGGAGGGAAAGAGGAGTCATTGGAAGGCAGGAGCCTTTGAAAGCCTGAAGCTCCTTACTCTGTGAATGCCCATAGATAATGATGTCGGACTGAGGCACGTTTCTTGTGGTCCTGAGTGTTTGGGGGCAGGAGAACCCCATGAAAGTAGGGTAGCTTGGAAGCTCTGGTGGTGCCTGTGAGTTTTTATTTTTTTCGACCAGAGTGATGACATCAGTGAACAAATCAGTGGAAAGAATCTACTGACATGCCCATGCTCGCAATAGTATTGCTGGTCCAATGCGATGAACACTCGAAAAAGTTGTGCATGGGTAGAAGGTGCAGCCTGGATATCGGTGTCACGCTAGCATGGAGAAGTTATGTATGGGATTGATCCCGCGGGTAAGTGTTGCTGACTGTTGGAGTACAACAGCAAATGCACAGTGACATTGATGTATATGGTGTACGGACACAAAAATATGCATGTATTTTTTGCTGGGGTTATGGTGTTACAGTGTTTAGTTGTGTGGAACACAGCATTTTTGTGTTGTTTTGGATAGTTGTTTACCCTAAAATGTCGGAGGGTGCAAGTAAGGTTGGAGGTTTTTTTCTGCTGAAACGGCACACAGGCTCTGTGAGGGGAAAAAAGAGTAATAGTCTGTGCTCATTAGTAGGAAATATCACTTTCTAGTTTTCACAGGTTTAGAGCCCCCTTGAACAGCAAGGACTTTTAGGTGACTTTTTGTTAGATGTAAGGCGGATTAGATGATTAATGATGCCAAAGCAGTACTTAAATGCCAAATTTTGTGCAGGGCAGAAACGTAAGATATTGTTGCCAATTTTGGGAGGGATGCCAAATAGATTTGACAAGTTGGTATGCTTGAAATGTTAATGTTCAATTAGAAAGTAGTTATTTTAGGATGTATAGGATTAGTGTTGCTTATACAGCAAATGGTCTTTTAGGACATATGTGTTTATTAGGCATTTGGATCAAAAATAGAAGTGTGCCTAATGTCAGGTCTTTAGCAAATATGCCTTATGTGGGGTTAAATGTGTGCTACAAGCATAGTACCAGATGAAATTGTTGTATATTACTAGTAACGGATATAGGGAGTTGTGCCTAGTGACAGATGTATATCAAATATGCCAAGTGTAATGGATAATGAGCAATTATGGTAGTGTTAGGATGTTTGCGCTGCAGGAGTAGTACTGGATGTATGGGCCTTAAGGTACTGGATATGGATTGGCATATGAGTAGTTATGTACTAAGAGGTACCGGATATAGAGCAATGTAAATGTGTTAGAGAAATGATAACGACTACACGTGGAAGTGCTTTGAGTGTGTTTGACTACAGGTTGAGGCGGGTTAAATTAGATGAGACTACACGTGGAGATGGGTCCTGAGCCATCAGTGCATGCCAATTGTTTGAAGAGAACTATTGCTATTTAAACATGAATGGGCAGTGGTGAGTGTGTGGAGTACTATGTAGTGTGTGGCGTGCAATATAGTGTATCTAGTTTTAACTTGATGTGTGCATGGAAGGTGTGGTTAGTTGTTTGAGAGATGCCTACTGTCTTGTGTATGTGGGCGAGAACATATGGCTTCCACTTTTTCTTGGTTGCTGCAGTTTCATTGGTGCTGCATCATCTATATTTCATGAATTTCGTAGTTATGTCAAAGTGATGCCTGGCATTGGCTGATGAGTGTGGATTATAAGTGTGTGTGTGGTAAGGAAGAGAGGTGTGTAGTGAAATGCTTTGTGGATAGTGAATGTGTGTGTATCTGGTAAGAAGGTAAGAAAGGGTGGTGTGTAGTGAAGCGCTTAGCTGGATGAATGGATACAAGCTAGTCTGGAATGCATGAGGTCAGAGAGAATGTTGGAAGGTGAGAATGTTGTTGTATGTGTGAGGACATGCTAGTGTGCTGGCATTCCAACCCAGGCAGTTGGGAATTATGCAGCCTGGATGGTGGGAGCCAGTAGGTTCCTCTTCTGTAACTTAAAGGTATCCTTGATGAAACCACAATAAAGGAACTCTTTAATAACCTAAAGAAGGGGGCAAGAAGAGGGCAAGAGACAACAACTCTCCAACAGCGCCAGGCCATTTTCTCATATTTAGAGACCTGTTAGTACATGGAACAACAAGCAGAGATGCCCATATCCACCTGATAAGGAAAGAATACAAACAAGTATTCTATGACACAAAGTGCCAGGGTAAAATCTCTAAGTTTAAATAATTAAAAATAACACACATGTTGATATGAACAAATTAAATTATAATTTATGATTTCTCAAAGAAGATCAGCATAATTATTGAAAAACAGCCAACTTGTTTTTCAACCCAGACAGGTCTTTTTCAAGGTTGTCAATAAATTAAATAAACAAAACAAATTCAACAATAGCAGTCCCATGATATCACTTCAAAAGAAAAAAAAAAGCCATTACAAATGTGGTGATCACCAGAAGAGCAGAGGAGGGACACATAAAATGGAGACACTACTGAATCTCACAACCAGACAGAAAAATCAAGACCCACATTTATCACATGAATCTTGTATAGAAAATCCCATTGAAGACACTTATGTGGTATTAACCAGCTTGTTATCTGATGCAACCAGCCCGAATACTTGGATTCCCTCTGATCTAGTTTAGAATCAAAAGGAGGACATAATGGACCTCTTAGAACAGTTTCCTGATGTTTTCAGAGTAGAGCCTGGAAGTGTAAAAGGTATATATTATTACATCCACACCCCACCCACAGTAAAAGAGGTACATCTGAAGCCAATTGGAATACCTGAGACTAGAAAAAGCATAACTGAAGAGGAATTTAATTTATTTAATGTATTTATTTAATAGTTTTTTTAAAAACGCGCTTAATACCCGAATGCGGTTTCTAAGCGCGGATCAGGGATTCAAACCTCTGTTGCTCTGTGTGGTCTTGCTTCCAAGACCAGCACGTTACCCCTGTGAAAACATGTTAAAATATGATATTATGAAGCCCTCTCAAAGCCCATGGTCCTCCCCGATCGTGTTAGTCACCAAGACAGATGAATGGTGGAGCTTGTGCATTGATTTCTGGAAAGTAAACGCGGTCTCCCAATTTGATGGGTAGCCCATGCCCAGAACTGATGATCTTATTGATCGATTGGAGTCCGCCGTTTACCTCTCCACGATTGGTCTGACAAAGGGGTACTGGCAAGTCCCTGTTTATCCAGCAGATAAACAAAAAACTGCTTTTTTTACTCCCATTGGGCTTTTCCAATTTAAAGTATTGCTTTTTGGCTTGCATAGGGCACCAGCTAACTTTCAAAGGTTAATGGAGCATCTCATTACGTGGGCCATTACCTACTCAAATACTATCTGACAGGCAGGAAATTCAAACTTGTCACAGACCATGCACCAAAAACATGGATTAGCCTCAGCAAAGCCACTAATGCAAGAGTCATGAGCTGGTTCTTAGATTTACAGGAATATTGTTTTACCGTCAAGCACAGGAAAGGAAAGGAACAGGGTAATATGGACTTCCTTTCCCGTTTTCCAATAGGTACTGAGAGATCCAGTGACATAAGGGGAAAGGTATGTGATGAATCCAAAGGAGTGATCACAGATTCCCCGGCGGTGACTTCTTCCATGTGGCCAGGGGATGGCAGCCGCAACCTGATCCTGACCATGGGAGCGGTTTTATGAGGGAGGATCACATGGGAGGAGACCACTACCGGGGAGATGTTTTGACTTTGTTGGCCAAGTCTCAGTATCGCCCCCTTTCTCACGAGGAAGACCCTCTGATACCTGAGTTCTTAATGCCCTATTAACAAACAAGGAAGTAAGTGGGCACCACTAGTTTAGACATTTTTATATATCCAGGTAGATGTAGAGGTAAAAAATGTATAATAGTAGATATTTGAATGGAGCTGGCTGTGACAAATCTGGAGACACCCGGACTTCAAAATACACCAACAGCTAAAGACCAAGTAAGAATACAAGGTCACACAACCGCTCTCAAAAAGGGCCCGGATCCGGGCATTCAATCAAGACATTCAAAAATATAGTTCTTATCAGGGTATCACAGGAGTCAAGATTGTTAAATAATAAAGATGAGGTTGTCAGTTGATTTTCTTATAGTATTTTATCGGAAGAATAAAGCTGTCACTAATATTTCCTTAGTGAGGGAGCATTTGCCGCAACCCATATATATTTCAGACTAAAGCCAATGCATTTCGGAACATTTTTCCTTCATCAGGGCAAGTCTATGTAATTCAACATTGAAAAAATAATATGCCGATTATAATACACACAATACAAACAGTGATATAAATAATGAAAACATACTGATCAGTAGCAAGTCCACACATGTTCATAAAATAGAGAAAAACAAAAATGTAACATAGTAAGTGGATTAATGGTAACCAAATACAAAATGAGAATCAGAACAACAACTGGTTTTACCTTGGAAGATTTGTATGGGAGCTGACAAGCGTTAAAGCTGCCCACAGTAGGGTGCAGCGGTGCGGCATGCAGCAGGCAGCCGTAATGTTAACACGTACGTGTTTCAGAGTGAAATCTGTTTGGAAACAAAGGTTGGGTTCAGAATGTCAGCGTGTCTGACAGGATCTGTGATAAAGGCAGAGTGAAATGGAAATGCTAGCGAAAATCCGGCGAGAAAGTCGCATACCTTAATGCATCTGGAGCACAGAAAAGCTCCTGTGTGTAGCCGCCGTGCTTAGATTCCACTGAGCAGTGTTTAGGCAGTTGCCTGGACGACCGCTCGTGTTATAGCACACGTGACTCACGAGCGCCATTAAGTGGCCGGTGCTCGCGGGTCACGCTGCATTACAGGTGTGGGCCTGCAACATTACACAAATTAACCAATTTAGAGGCATGCTAGGGTGAAATGCATCCTAAAAGTCAAATTTAGCTAGAACCTAAAATGTGGAGATTTTCATAGAAATAGAAAAAACACTCAAGTATGATGAACATGGGTGATGAAATAAACAGACAAGTGTGGATGTATCTAAAATATTGGAAGTAAAGCAGAAAACAAAACAAAATACAAAATGCAAAATACAAGTTTTAGCGGGATGCACTATGTTGAAAATTAGTGCATAGGCAAGGCTGGTACAAATATGCGCAGTCATGAAAAGTAAAGAAAGGTCAACAGACAGAATTCATTAGGCATATCCTCGTCCAAAGTGGTGTTGCTCACAGGAGGCAACATCTTTACTTTTCATGACTGCGCATATTTGTACCAGCCTTGCCTATGCACTAATTTTCAACATAGTGCATCCCGCTAAAACTTGTATTTTGCATTTTGTATTTTGTTTTGTTTTCTGCTTTACTTCCAATATTTTAGATACATCCACACTTGTCTGTTTATTTCATCACCCTTGAGTGTTTTTTCTATTTCTATGAAAATCTCCACATTTTAGGTTCTAGCTAAATTTGATTTTTAGGATGCATTTCACCCTAGCATGCCTCTAAATTGGTTAATTTGTGTAATGTTGCAGGCCCACACCTGTAATGCAGCGTGATCCGCGAGCACCGGCCACTTAATGGCGCTCGTGAGTCACGTGTGCTATAACACGAGCGGTCGTCCAGGCAACCGCCTAAACACTGCTCAGTGGATTCTAAGCACGGCGGCTACACGCAGGAGCTTTTCTGTGCTCCAGATGCATTAAGGTACGCGACTTTCTCGCCGCGATTTTCGCTAGCATTTCCATTTCACTCTGCCTTTATCACAGATCCTGTCAGACACGCTGACATTCTGAACCCGACCTTTGTTTCCAAACAGATTTCACTCTGAAACACGTACGTGTTAACATTACGGCTGCCTGCTGCATGCCGCACCGCTGCACCCTACTGTGGACAGCTTTAACGCTTGTCAGCTCCCATACAAATCTTCCAAGGTAAAACCAGTTGTTGTTCTGATTCTCATTTTGTATTTGGTTACCATTAATCCACTTACTATGTTACATTTTTGTTTTTCTCTATTTTATGAACATGTGTGGACTTGCTACTGATCAGTATGTTTTCATTATTTATATCACTGTTTGTATTGTGTGTATTATAATCGGCATATTATTTTTTCAATGTTGAATTACATAGACTTGCCCTGATGAAGGAAAAATGTTCCGAAATGCATTGGCTTTAGTCTGAAATATATATGGGTTGCGGCAAATGCTCCCTCACTAAGGAAATATTAGTGACAGCTTTATTCTTCTGATAAAATACTATATGAAAATCAACTGACAACCTCATCTTTATTATTTACCAACCTTGAAGTACTCCTGTGATACCCTGATAAGAACTATATTTTTGAATGTCTTGATTGAATGCCCGGATCCGGGCCCTTTTTGAGAGCGGTTGTGTGACCTTGTATTCTTTCTTAATGGCCTATTGTCATTCTAGTCAGGTCTCCACCTTTGACCCAAACACCCACAAACCGCACATAACCTTTTGCTTCTAATTGGCCTTTATTTGAAATCCCTGTGAAAAACCATTTAAGAGTTAAACGTCCAATGACATCCATGGACTTCAACTCCCATAATCACTCAGGTACTTTGAGAAACCTAAGGGTGTTCGCCCATGCAGACCCAGAGAATCCTCTATTCAGGTGGTCAGGGGAGGGCTATCACTTTTGTATCCCAACCCTGAGGCTGGACAAGCGAGGGAGGATCACCTATGTAGGGGATACCGGGGCTGCTTTCTGGGGAGTGCCCTATGGGAGAACCAATATTTCCACTAGACAAAGGAGGATGAGGAAGTCCCAGATGCCTTCTTGGGATACCTTGGTTCCCATGACCCGAATCCCAATGACAAAATTCTTGGGTCTCGTTCCGCTTATCATGGCCCTAGAACGAGACAGGAAGGATAGGGTAGGGAAGAAGGTATCCAGTAACACAGTAGCACAGAGCCAGAGCTCTGTAAACAGATTTCAGTTATTATCTTCCAACTATAAAGAAACCCACCTTGCATATATGAACCATCCACATGTGTAATGGAGAGGATAACCTCCTCCTGTCGGGAAGAGCAGCTTGGGAGGTCTTCTTATTATCCTTATCAATATCCCGATAAAATGCTCAGGACACCTTCTAAAACTTGATTCCCACTTAAACCTTGTTCCTTAAACTCAAGGGGGCTTTTGGAATCACACCTATCTCCCCTTCCCCTATTTTGAGAAATACTGAGATGAGGAGGAGGCCACTGAGATCTATGAAGCTTACCCCTAGGAATAATATGGTGTCAGAAATCGGTCCCAGGTTCGCAACATCCCTCCAGTTACCTTGTCCGCTCGCAGGCAGCAGCGGGTGCTTTTACCGGATGAAAGACGGGGGGCGGTGGTGTCTTGTCCACGAACTACCTTTTGCAGACGCCTTCGTCGGAAACCGTGTTTCCGACGCTTTGTGTGGAAGTTACCATGGAGACTACGGCAGTGGGCGCGTAGTTTCCCACGTGATTCTTTACGCAGTGGGTCACGTGATCGACTTACTGCCGGTAGTTCGGTATTTAACTCTCCCTCGCCCTCCAGTCGCTGCTTCTGATCGTGTTTGACAGCAGCTTTTGTTTATGCTTGGATTTTCTGGTACCTTCTGACCTCGGATTACGTATTTTGGATTTCTCGCCCGGATTGCCCTTCTATATAGCTTCTAGGAATTTTGACCTTGGATCGTTCTAGGATATTCTTGCCCAGTGATTTTGTGTTAGTAGATTTTGGACCTTGGAGGCTGGTGACCGCTTCCTCTCTGATACTTTCTTCTGGTTTCTCCTCTCCCTGGGTATTACTTGCTTTCTTGTTTTCTTTCTCTCCTATCTTTCTTGTACCACTGTCCCTTCTTCCCGTGTTGTCCTTAGGCGTCCTCGTGCCGGCGGGCACAGGTTAGGTGCTGGACTAGAGACTTCCCTAGCACTCTAGGCGTCCTCGTGCCGGCGGGAATAGGTTGGGGTGCTGGACTAGAGACTGCCTTGGCACCATAAGCGTCCTCGTGCCGTCGGGACAGGCGATTGGTGATTTGGACACAAACCCTGAACTGGAGTGGAATCCTGAGAGACGACAAGGACAAGTACTCGCCTGGGGTCTCACACATCCTGAGAACACTGGTAAGAAAACTTTCACTTCTCTTGCCATTTCTCTGTACCTCTTGTTACCTTATTGCTAAATACCTTTTGTTTTCTTGTGGTCTCCAGAACTCATCAGTCTCGAGGATCAATTTGTATGGAACTTCTTTGCTTAACGCCACGTTTCTCTGCAGGTTAGTCTTTTGATTATTGTAGATCTTTATTAGAGGGTTTCAATATTAGCTGGTAATTAGTTGTACTTCTCTGCAGTTAACTGGAGTACCTGGATATCCTCAAAATCGTGAAGCAGTTGCGGTTCCAACGAATTTACAACATCTTTCGATCAATTAGTTTCTCAGTCTGTCCTCTTGTACCCCTGAGAATCACATTGATAGGAAGAATTAAATACTTCACGACGTGTCAACAAGGAGCACTTCGTCTAAGGATTCTGACATATGGGGAAAGCAATGGCAACCGACTATAGAAAATACTCACATTGTCCCATTGATAGAATCAGGCAGAGTCAGGCACCCAATACTGACTGTTTCCACCTGACTTCACTTAACAAGCTGGTTCCCTATACAAGGTACGTTCATGATCTGGTGAATGAGTGAGCTGGTGAAGCACAGAGGACCTGAGAAGCTGGGAGCTGTAGGAAGAAGGATCCGGAGGAGTGCTATGTGCTGGAACGGTGTCCCGGTGTGCAGAGCGGGCAGCAGCGTGTTGATGGAGCCATGCCTCCTGCAAGCCGGAGGAAGGCAGCTGGGACCCTGCGGGCAGAATCCGTGAGAGTGCTCATTTCTCTGGGACACTTGTTGGTCCCAGAGGTGCCTGGGGGGCAGATGGTGAGACTCTGTCCTCAGGCTCATCCCCAAGAAAGAACCCGCTTGTGCCACGCTACATGGGGTCAGAAGCAGAGACCCAGTGGCCTGCGTATGACTGAATTCAGATAACAGTATTGTGAAAATGCCAGGCGGCACAGAGCGAAAGACAAGTAAAGCAAGATAAAAGTATGTAGCGGAAAGCAGAAACAGTAAGGGTGCACGAAAGCGACACAGAAGCAAATGGACAGAAAGCAAGCAGAACTGAAAGCGGGCCATCGCCCCAAAACAAAAATTGAAAGCAAGTTGAAAGTAAAGTTGGACAAGTGGCCCAAGAGGAGTCAAGCAGATAGAAAGCAGCAAAAGTTAATGAAAGGAAAGTGCGAGAGTGCATGAGGAAGGAGGAGCGAATGAAACAAAATGTGCTGACACAGAAGCAAAGCAGGAAGGTGCAAGAGGCACAAAGATAAAGTGAGAGAATCAAAAACCAAGAGAGGGGTAACAGGGTCAGAGTGGTAGCGCCTAGGAAAAGCCAAAAGCCTGGCATTCTCGAAAGTCTCTGGTCCTACCCCAAGAAGAAACAATGTATGAAAGAACTGTTGAGTAAAACATATTCCAAGAGTGATGTGTGTTTAACAAATTGGAAACTTAAGAATTCAGAGTACAATCCGATAAAGAGTGACTTTGCGTTTAAGAGTTGAAAGGGGCCTGAGTTTGGGGAAGGGAACCTCAAGTGCACTGAAGACTTGACATTTTGGTTGTGTTATTAAGAGATTGGAAGCTTGAGGAAGGAACCCCAAGAAGCTTCCAGAAGGAACTGTGATACATTTGACCTTTTATGGTATTTTAGAGTTTAACCAAACTGAAACGTGGGGAGGGGAATCACAGAGAACTTAAGAACTTTGTTAACTACAAGAGGCCGAAGAAGAAGGTCCTACAAACAGCTCTATGGTTTGACCTTGCCAAGCAGCACCTGGTAAGAAGATCACCTGGAACCAACCCTGGTTCCCATTTTTGTTGAACAACTATTTTCTTATTTTGAAAGACGCCCTATCACATTTTTGCATAGAGTGAGGGCAAGCATAGCTTCAGACACAGACAGACTTTTTATTTGGACTATTAGACAATGATGGCCATCAGAAACATCATTAAGGGAACTGCCCCTTTAGAGTTAGGGCCAGTTAGTCATTACACCAACCCAAAAGATTCAGTAAATAAAGGTTTTCAAACTAACCCTTTTGAGTCTGTGTCTCTCTTGATACCATGCCTGTCCCACATTACAGAGACGAGGAGCAGGAGGAGGGAGTTTGTGCAAAGTGGCAGGTGCTCCAAGTACAACATGCAGGCTAGTTGTTTTTCCAAGCCTTCAGTGTGTGGGACATTTAAAAATGGTAACTGCACTGTCAAGTCGAGCAGTGCAGGAGGAGACGTTGCCGTCCATGCTGAGGCTTACGAATACGAGGCACACCTACGTAGCTGGCAAAACAGAGAAGAATGCTGGGACAGGAAGAAAAGCACTGCATGTGAGCAAGAAGGGTCATTGAGAAGCTTGGAGATGCACAGGAGCTTCTGTGCACCGGAGCTCCTGGAGGTTGGACCTCTAAACATGACAGCGTTCTCCAGCCTGGCCGGGAAGGAAAGCTGGGGTGTGAATGCGGAGTCGCTCAGGACACTGTAAGAAAGTCTGCTCACTCCGAACTGGAAAGCAGCTGAAGGAATCACAACGCAGAGGCGCTAGCAGCATCGAAGATGCTGGAAGGAACCAATAAGTGTGACCCGTTACAACAAGCGTGCCAACAAGTGTTTGAATGGTACGGGATTGCTGTTACAGAAAATACACACATGGGCCCTCATTACAAGTCAGGCATTAAGGGTTTAACGGCGCCGTCCGCGCCGTTAACCCTTAACGCCTGATTCACACTTTAACGCCTGCTTTTTGCAGGCGTTAAAGTCCAAGGCGCTAAGCGACCTTGGTGCTAATTACGGCACCGTAATTTACGGTGCCGTAATTAGCGCCCTCCCCATCCCCATTTTGCCCTATGGGGCAAAAATGGGAATGGGGAAGGGCAAATGGTGAATGGGGAATTACCGCCCCACTCACCTTGGAATGGGGCGGTAATTCCGCCATCCACCATGGCGGAATCTGGCATGGACCATGGTGCTAATAGCACCATGGTCCACCGCCTTTGTAATGAGGGCCATTTTGTTTAAATGCAGTCAAGGCAAAGTACAAATTCAGCACCCAATAAGAAGAATGTTTGAATGGAGACGAGGCAAAGTACAAAGACCAAGTTTGTTTGAATGCAGAAAAGACAAAGTATGAAGGCAAACCCCAATCAAGTATAGATGCATGAGATGCCAATGTAGGGAGAAGTTTCAGTAAATGTTACCATAGAAATCAAAGAATTCTAGCAGGCGAGCAGATGAAATTGTATGAAGATTCCTGGCTGGGGAGTATGCTCTGTGATCTGAGAAACCATAGGAAAATTCCTGGCAGTCGGGTACACCAGGCAGCTGAAATTGTATGAAGATTCCTGGCGTGGGAGTATTCCAGGTGATCTGCAAAGTTGTCAGAAATATTACAGAAAGACTGTTACAGAACTTATTGTTTAAACAAGAACTTTGTGAGTCCAGTGAAGACACAAAGGAACTGTTAGCTAAAGAGACATTTTTGACATCCTTTCTGAGAATCCAGGGGAAGGGGATCAACCTTTGGATCCTAGGTTTTTTATCTTGGAGAACATTTTCGTTGGAGTCATCTTATACTTTTGGTTTTGAACACTTTTTGCCAACATCAAGATAAAGACATTTCCTTGCATCGTTTGTTTTTTTTTGTTTGTATTGTTGACATGAACTCAGACTAACCTAAAACAGCTTTTCAAATCTCATACGACGTGTAGCCATAAAAGGTGTTCTTTAGACAGACACAACACTTTAACATAGAATTTAATGATGCATACAATGTGTGCAACACTTGAGGGACAAGTGTTTATAAGGCCTGCCGATCAGCCAACGACCAGGAAATGGTGTGTTTTCTGCTCTTGCAAGTCTGCCGACCACAAAACTGTCAACTAGCAGCCTTTTTGACCTTGCACAATTAAGTGTTATCTGATAGCAGCCTTTTAACCTCACACAGCTAAGTGTTATCTGATAAGGAGTCAAGAACAGGAAATAGACAGACGTGAACAGAAGCATCTTTCCTATTCACAAAGTCAAGTCCCATAGAGAACAATGGGAAGCACTGGGTAACAAGTGAGAAAGATATCCCTTGATAACAGACAGCCGGCTAAGACAGCCTGCAGAAGTATATGATGCTGTGATTTTGCAGAACTTCACAAAATGCCATAGGTTACAGTGAAGGCATTTACTAACAGGTACAGAGATCTCACTTTGAGATGCAAAAAACCATCTAACGTAGTTTCACATAGGAGTTCTACCTCGAATGAACAAAGGGACATGTTAGCTCTATCACTGTTCCAACCAGCGGATATGTCGGAGCCACATGTGCAGGGCCGTCATGTTACTTGATAGATATATAGCCCAGCATAAGGAGGGACAAGAGAAAGAAGGGAGGCCAGCAGACTTGCCCGTCCATTTTCAAGCCGGAGGGGCTGGGGAGGAGTGCAGAGCAGCAGCAGCATACAAGCTAGACAACCAGTCCCAGCTAAGCAGAACTCTTCAACCCTAGAAGGAACTGTTTCATTTGAAGCACACTCGGCTCTAAACGTGATTGACAGATGGATGCTTGCTGGGTGCATGGAGATTGCTGGCGTATAGTGTTGCATAGCTTAATAAGAGATAAAGGTTACCCATGCATTTAAACTAAACCGCCACTTGTTCTATTACTTACACATTCAAACATGCTCTTTGCCTACATGGCAATCTTGTTGATAGGTGTGATGTTATGTTATGTTATGTTATATCTGCTTTTGCTTTAGCTTGTTTAATGAGAATAAGAACCCTCGGAAGATAGGGGGTCATGTTAAATGCATTAACATGATAAATCCTGTGTCAATTGTATAATTCAGAGCAATGCATCAGAGTGGTATCTCTTTGAGTTTAAGAACTTTACAATTCCTGACTGTATATATTTAATCATGTTGATGAGCACGGGGGCATGGCTACACGGCCATGTGAACAGACATGCTCGTTGTGGGGCTCCTGTGGATTCTACAATCATCCGTTGAAAAAGTGCAGTTGCACTGGCCTGGCGAACATGGAAACATAAGCATCAGCTTATGAAAACATAGGGAACACTCGTTGTTAGTCTGGAGCCCGCATGACCTTTGGAACAGCAGATAGAGGTGCGCAAAATCCGGGGGAGATGAAGACCTGAAGAATAAAAATGGCGACCTTCCGAGACAAAGAAGGAGAAATGCGCAAATTGATGGAGGCACCTACTGTGTGATTGACTCTGGGGCAAGCGGAGCCTCGTGAACGTGCACCCTGTGGCGTGCCACCGGCGCGCACAAGTGTTCCGGTCAGCCCTGAGTCGGGTGAAAAAGCCAGTGAAAGACAGCGCAAGGCGGAGGGGCGGCCGGCGCTAGGACCGCTCCGGAGTCGTGAAGAACAAAGCGGACCCCGCGGCCCGAACAGTAGAAGTGCCCTGAAGTATCTGGTGGGCGAGGGGGAGAGACGGGCTCCGACCCTAAGCGGACCACTGGGAGCCAGGACTGCGGCGCTGGGATTGAGGCGCCCGCCCGCGGGCTCTCTCCAGCCCATGTACTGGAGTTCGGATGGAGCAAAGGACCGAGACGGGCATCGGCCCAGTCGGATGGTGCAGAGCCTGCGTGTGGGGCACAATTAAGCAGCTGGGCAACAGAGTGGCCATAGCGCCCCACATCGTGAGTGGGAGGGCGAAGGGATCCGGCCTTATGAAGCTGCAGAGGGATATGTTGACATGAAATCAAATGAGCACCTCACGGAATAAATGCACGCTTGCATGTAATAACTAGAATAAGCTGCATTCAGACGGCCAGTATTGGGTCCGCGAATTGGACTATAGAAACCTGCACCGTATCATAATACCTCCTGGCACAACCACAGTACATTCAATGGCGCAAATGCTATGGCCAGATGCATGACCATCACTGGCATCCTGGCACTGCCCCAAAAGCAGTGAAGAAGGGAGAGAGCAGACCGGCAGGCCACTGCAGGCCGCCCAAGACAGGATGAGAGGGAGGCTGGATGAGCCTTTGTGGTGCTGGTGTCCCCGTGCCTGGGTGGCGCTGGCGACATTGGGACTAAGTGTGCGTCCCCCCACCCTGAGGTGAAGCGAAGCGCGCTGGCCGGCCTGCAAGCCCAGTGGATGGTAGACTCAGGATGCAAATGGAGGCTGCAAGGCCCATGGGTATGGCCTGACAACTGAAATCGGGGAACTTCAATTGCAGTAGTCACCCTCTGGTGATCCGGACATGAATTATAGGGCATCCTCGGGAATGCACAGAGAAGTTGAAGAGGGGATCATACGGTTACGTGGGAGAGCACAATCCATTGCGGCGAACAAGAGCTAAGCTTGGGACACTTCTGAGACGGCCCCCTTGAGCGCGGGCGACTACAGCGGGTTGCCCCCGCTGGAACTGCAGACCACGAGTGGTGGGGCTGACCTACGACCTATAGCTGCAGCGCCATGTCCAACAAACCTCCAAGACTGAAGGGCAAGCAGCCTACGCTTGACGAATATGCCAGGACGCCGCCTGGCCGGGAAAGTGCCAAGAGCAAGGACAGGCCCCCTGCTAGGAACATGGCCGTCATGGGCACGAACCAGGAGGTCCTAGCTGCGATTGCAGACCTGAAGGTGGCTTGGGAGGCCAAGCTTGAACTGGCTGTGACTGAACTGAAAACAGCGTTGGACCTCAAGGTCAGAGAGGTGCAGGAAGAGGTGAATCTTCTCCGGCAGGATGTAGGTCACTGGCGGAGCGCACTGAGAACCTCGAGAAAGAGGTGAGCCCGAACACAGCGGACTGCGCTTCACACAAGTCGGAGCTACACACCCTGGTGCAGCGGGTGGGCAATTTGGAGAATAGGGCGGAGGAAGTGGAAGGACGCGCCCGGAGTAATAATATCCGCATTGTTGGCTTGCCGGAGGGAGCAGAGGGCCACAACCCCACAGAATTTATTGAATCCATGTTATTGCAGGAGATACCTGGAGGAGTTCTGTCTCAGGGGTTTGCGGTTCATAGGGTACATAGGGCTCACACGAGGAGGCCGCCGCCGGGCAATTCACCTAGGCCAGTGATCGCCAAGATCCTTAACTACCGGGATCGAGAAAGGATATTGGAACACTTCCGCAAAGGTGGAACAATTCAAAGGGGGACGGCAGATATAACGGCCTACCCGGACTATACCCTGATGGTGCAGCGGAGTCGAATGAACTTTGGGGCTGTCAAGAGGAGATTGCGGGAAGCGGGCCATAAGTATATGTTGCTTTACCCGGCGAAATTAAGTTTTTCACAAAAATAGAACTTTGTTTTTTGAAACTCCGGAGAATGCCATTGTTTTTTGAAACTCCGGAGGATGCCATGGGATGGCTCGACACGCAAGGCTGCCCCCAGGAGTCATGACATCCAGACGAGAGGAGGAGATGGAGGAGATAAGTAATGCGCAGTGGGGGCACCTGAAGGTGAAGGTGGTGCGGCTTAGGACTATGGGACTTGACTATAGTCAATGATGCGGCCCGTGGGCCGGTAGGACCAGATTTGAAAAGAAAATGATCCGCGAGCACTGTGACTATTGCTTCATTAAGGAGCCTTGCAGAGCTAGTCTTTACACACCCATCTAGAGTTTAGTTAGGTCACCAATAGTGTGGTGATGCCCTGCTGGGGTCTTGACCTGGGGTTCCAGGGTAGGTCCAAATGCGGGGGAGGCTGAGATCCAGGGATGGAGCTGGGCATTTTTTGGGGTAGGGTGAGGAGGGGGGAGGGAAGGGGTTGTGTGCAGTGGTTTGTTGCAGTTGAGAAAAGGGAAGCGGGAGCGAGAGGGGAAGGGGTGTTTGGAGTGTTTGTAGTTATAGGAAGTTTGAACTGGGGAATGAGCCTAGGTAGACTGAGACGGAAGTGGGATCTGGACTGCACCGGTGGGAGGGGAAAGGGAACTCTCATGGACCATGAGGGATCTTAAAATAATCACGTGGAATGTCAGGGGACTTAATAGTTATCTGAAAAGGAACAAGGTTATGTTGTACCTGCGCAGGCAAAAGATAGATATTGCACTGTTGCAGGAGACTCATCTGACACGGGAAAAGATGGAGATGATTGCGAAGAAATGGAAAGGGGTTGTGGGGGGCTCAACATACTCTGCTTACGCTAGAGGGATACTCATCTGAGTGACACCGCACGTCCCATTTCAACTGTTGCAGGAAGTGGCGGAAACGGATGGGAGGATGGTTATATTGCGGGGATTATTAGAGAATAAGGAGATCAGTATTGTAAATACATATGCCCCCAATCAGAATACGGCAGCGTATTTCAGAACTCTATGCACCAACCTTAGCATGTGCGTGGGTAGTGCAGTGATTTGGGGAGGGGATTTTAACTGTGTACTAAACCCCAGGGTAGATGGATCGGATGGCAAGTTTGATAGACCCGCCCCAGCGGCAAAAGCACTGCAGACACTGCTAGACGACTTTGGTCTGGCAGATGTATGGAGAACGAAACACCCCCAAGAAAGGCAATATTCACACTACTCCTCCCCGCAGCAGTTTCATACAAGGCTGGACTATGGGCCTCATTACACGGAAGGCGGTGAGCCATGGCGCTATTAGCGCCATGGCTCATGCCGGTAAAATACCGGCACCGCCTTGGCGGAAAGGGGATTTACCGCCCCATTCCGAGGTTGGGGGGGCGGTAAATCCCCCTTCCGCCATTGCCCTTCCCCATTCCCATTTCTGCCCCATGGGGCTCTTTGGGAATGGGGAAGGCGCTAATTACGGCACCGCAATTTTGCGGTGCCGTAATTAGCTCCGAGGTCCCTTAGCGGGTTGGTTTTTAACGCCTGCAAAAAGCAGGCGTTAAAGCACCAACCCGCTAAGGGACCTCGTAGTAATGCGGTAATGGTTAACGGTCACCGTTACCATTAACGGTGGCCGTTAACCATTACCGCCTTCCGTGTAATGAGGCCCTATGTCTTTGCCACGTCGGAGGTAATAACAGATTACTCAGGCAGAATATAAGGTGAGGGTCCTCTCGGACCACTCGCCCCTGGTTCTCGGGTGGCAATATTGCCCTCCGAGAGCAAGGATTCCGACATGGCGCCTCTGGGCAGAGGCGCTTAAGGATCCTGTTTTTAGGGAGGATATAAGGGAGGAGATTATAAATTACTTTGAGATGAATACGGGTAGCGTTGACTCAGCGAGCACATTATGGGAAGCCTTCAAGGTAGTGATGCGAGGGGTAGCCATAGCTAAATCAAAAGGCCTGCAAGGCGGGATTGTGGCTGACCTACAAGAAACAGAAAGGGAACTAGAAAAGGCATTAAATAAAGGGGGCGAAGACATGGAGCTGATACTCAAACTGCAACAGAAATGTGTGGAACAATGGGAAAGACTGTGCAACCTCAACTATAACAAATATATAGAGAGACAGCATGCGGGAGGAGATAAAACAGGAAGGCTTTTGGCATGGTTATACAAGAGTGAAACCCCTAGACCCACGATCAGAACGATAATTAGAGAAGATGGTAGTGTAGCAGACACCCAAGAGGGAGTTAACGAGGAGTTTGCAGATTATTATAAATTACCATATGGGGATGATGAGGGAAGTAGTCATGGGAAAATAACGGAAACACTAGAAGACATAGGACTTCCTAGGATAAGTGTTGAGGAAAGAGAAGAGCTGGTTGCACCGATTATCTTGGAAGATTTAGAAGAAGTGGGGAGGCAGCTGCCTACGAGTAAGACTCTGTGGGTGGACGGGTTCCCTAGCGAATTCTACAAAGTTTATAGGGAGGAAGGGCTCCCCCCAATGTTAGAAATGTTAAATGAGGCGTTTGAGGTGGGATGGTTGCCGGATTCACTTAGAGAAGCGATCATAATACCGCTTCCCAAACCCAACAAGCCGGGGCATAGCTGTGGCTCTTACAGACCGTTGTCAATGTTGAACCAAGACAGCAAGATATTGACGGCTGTCTTGGCAAACAGACTGCGGAGAGTTATTGACAAACTTATACACCCCCATCAGACGGGCTAGGTCCCGAACAGAAATATAACACATAACCATAGGGGACTCCATCGGGTTGTCGAATGAGGAAGTAAGAATGAAGGCGAAATGGCGATTGTGTCCCTAGACGTGGTAAAGGCTTTCGATTCGGTCAAGTGGCCATGGCTGGCGGGTTACAGAATGGGGCCTGGATACGTAAGGTGGGCGAAGATGCTATATATTGAACCGCTGGCGAGAGTTGGAACAGGATCAGTGATATCCGAAAGATGGCAACTCAGTAGAGGCACCAGACAGGGGTGCCCATGGTCCCCAATGCTCTATATACTAGCCCTAGAGCCCCTAGCAATATACCTTAGACAGCAATACGACACTATAGGTATCAAGGTGGGAGGGGAACAACACTTGATCTCCTTATATGCGGATGACTTGTTGCTGTATATGAGGCAACCGGAGGAAAATCTCCAATATATCCTGGAGGTGATGGAGAGCTATGCGGGGCTGTCTGGGATAGCAGTGAATCCTCACAAATCTAGTATTTTCCTGTTAGGCAGTAATAAGGGAACCCCTGGGGGGGCAGCTGCCGGTGCTACAAATACCATGGGCGGTTAGTACTTTTCGGTACCTTGGGATAGACGTGTACCATACGGTTGAGGAAGAACATAGGCACAATACTGAGGTAGCCATTGTGAAAATCGAGAAGTGTATGAAATTCTGGGTGAAGTTGCCTCTAGCAATGATGGGACGAGGGGCAATGCTGAAGATGGTGGTCCTACCTAGGCTCTTGCATTACTTTGGGAACATTCCATACCCGATACCCAAGATGTTTTTCACTAAACTGAACAGCATGTGTAGGGATTTCCTGTGGCATGGTACCCGGAATAGGGTGGCGCTATGGAAGCTGTGAATGTTTATGAAAAAGGGTATGTAGCGAGCCAGCGGCAATATATTGCCAAATGACTCTCGGATGAAGTGACCCCCGAATCTAGGCTATTTGGACATGATTGTGCCCCATTTTATTTAAGAAAAATTATCTGGCTGCCCTAGACAGAAATGGGAGAGCGCCCTAAGATGATGATGCTTGGGTGGAAGATGTGGCGCCGGGCTTGCCGGATGATGGAGAACCCATTCCCATGCTCCCCGCAGATACTGCTAGCTACACTGGCAGGGGGAGATAAGCAATTAAGGATGTTAATTAGGACCCATTGGGAATCGGTGGGGTTGGTAATGATGGGAGATATCTGGCGAGTGGGGACTATTATGGATTTTCAAGTGCTAGGGGAGGAGACAGGGTTACATACGGGCCAGTATATCACATATCACAGAATGGTGCAGAGAATTAGGGAAACATGGCCCGAAACAGTACTGGAAGAAGAACCAGATGCTATCATAGATGTAATATATGATATAACGGAAGGGGGACATGAGATTTCTAGACTGTACGAGATGATGATGTCTAAGGTCGGGAAAGAATTAACACAATTGAGACTAGACTGGGAAGCGGAATCGGGGGCCTCGATAGAGGATGGGATGGGGGAACGTGCCCTGGGATACCACAAGAAGGTGTCAAGGAATGCCAGACAGAAGCAGATACAACTGTATATTACGCATAGGGCATATATGACACCTCAGAAAATATCTAGTTTTGATAACGCTGGACGACAGTCATGTCCCAAATGTGACGAAGAAAATGCTGACATGGTACACATGTTTTGGTCATGCCCAGTAATTGAGCGTTTCTGGGGTGAAGTAGCACAGAAACTAGCGGAAAAGGGGGTCACGATGATCATAGATACAGCCTGGGCCTGCTTGCCTGGGGGTTTCCCCAGAGCACAGAAACCTAAGCATGTTAGTAAACTGAAAGACCTAGCATATGTGCTCGCAAAAAGAAGGATTGCCATGGGATGGAAGACATGTCACAGGCCACGGGTGGAAAGAGTTGCAGAAGTGGGCGGAGGCAGAAACCATGGTCTGGCAAGAGGCAAGCAATGTAGGGGGAGATGAAGAGGCGGGAGCCCTGATGGCGTGGAAATCATTAATAGCAGAATTGTTTGGAACGATACAAGATCTGACAGAATCCATGGAATGTGTGACCCCACCACGTGCGGCAGATATAGAGAGTGTGGAATAAATAGGCTGGTATAGGGGGGTGGGATATGGGGAGCAGTGACCGGAATTAAACGATGAACAATTGAACTGTTGATATATGCACTGCGTGTTTGGTTTGTATTGTTAGGCAGAAACCTGTGCAGTTCCCTTTGGGAACACTGCAAAAGATTTAGGACTACAGGTGTTGGCAGTAAACCCACTTGGTAGCAGTCTGTACCACACAGATTCACTGTTGGTAGCTGTGGCTGAGCAGTCAGACTTCCCTCAAGAAGAGTTAGGCAGTATGTAAAGTATACACAATAGGCACTCAGACACAATAGCACAAGCAAACACGGACCAGAGCTTTTGGTATCAAAAAGGTATACAATTATTTATTTAAAAAGACACTCTTAGAGAAACACTCCAGAACTAAGATTAGAAAACACTTAAAAAACACTGTTACTATTACTAGGTACTACACAAATTCCCTATCAGACAAGTCTGAGTTAACACCACTTATTTCCAGACAGAGGTGAGTGCTTAACTAAAGATGGCACTCTGATAGGTTAACGAAATTGGGAGGGAAAAAGGCAGAGATTTAGGAAAGCACACAACACACAGGCTTTAGAACGAAAAGGCAAGGCAAGAAAAGGTCAAGTCTATCAGTGGGCCAAAGTCCATAGGCCGGACCCGCTCTTAGAGAGAGTTAGGCACAAATGGATCACACGGTTAGACAAAGTCAAAAGTCTTGCATAGAGTTCTTAAAGACAGAAGTGAACTTTGGAAAAGATTAGTTAGGGTGTCCCAGGCTGACCAGGGTCGAAAGCCGAGGGCTAAAACTACCTCGTACAATCGGTTGCAAGGGAAGCCGGGCGGAACACGGTACCTTAAGTGGAAAGGATCCTCCAGCGGGGGCAGAAGTTCCTGGCAGTGAGTGCAAGTTGCAGCGTCATCTCGAGGAAGAGAAGGTCTCAACGAAGAGGGAAGATGAAGGTCGTTGCACTGCCAGGGATGAGGCCAGCCGTGGAGTTACCCAGCCACAGGGTACAACCCTTTCTTCGCGGTCGTGGTAAAATGCGGTATTCCGGCTACCAAAAATGCTTGGCACAAGTAGGTCGGACACGAAAGGTTCCAGGAGCGAAAAAGGAAGACAGAAACTGGTTATCCCCACCAGTCAAAGGAAGAAGACTCTCCGGACTGGAGATCTTCTCTGTCGTTGGGAGTGAAGAGTCGGTTCAGCAGGGCTCCACCGGTGGTGTCGTCTTGGCAGGTCGGCTCAGCAGCTCCCTCGTCGGATTCTTAGGTCCTGTGGTGACTTCTGAAGAACCAGTCCCAAAGACCCTGCTTTTATGCAGCAAACCCCCATTCATTCAGCCTAGCTGTCACTCAAACATGCTAAGTGGTGAGCGGGGCCGCTCACCACTTGGGCCAATCACACCAGAGTGCGACTTGAGTTGGCAAGGCAACTCAGTCCAGGGTACCTAAACCCCCTCCCACACCCCCCGTGGTACCCAGACAGAATGGCACCACTTTGGAGGGCTTCTGTGGAGAAGCCCGCCAAAAGTGGAACAAAGGGCTCAACGTTGGGTTAGAGTCACAGAAGAAAACACCCACGCCATTTTTGAACCAAGCTTTGGCAAAGAATACCAACCGGAGAATTAATAATAATTAAATAAACCAGCGGTATGTTCGAGGCTACCGTAATTAATTAAATAAAGGTATTAGCCTAAAACAATGGGAAATCCCATAGGGAAATATTCGCGGTTGAATATTTCAAGTAGTATCCACTGCCACCAGCCAAAACTCGATCAGGGGGGACGGAGACGTACCCCCTCGAACAACAGACCCCGGGGCAATCAAATTGCCCCGACCAGTACGTCCACAATAAGATGGTTTGTACTGGTTCTGTTGAGAATTCAAGACTAGTAAAGTCAATGGTGACTTTACATGCCCTGGGAGACAGTAGTCAGTCCCAGGGTATGGAGTCTATGTTGGGGGGTCTCGAAGACACCCTCTGTGTTACTGCACTGAGGGTGCTGTGTAACACACATCACAAAAACACATGAAGCCCTATGGAGTAAAAGACCCCATAGCCCATAAAACACATCCAGAGTCAAAGGAACACTCAAATCATGTCCAAGAGTGAGGGAAAAAGAGGCTCACTCTTGGCAGGAGGAAAAAAATGAACCCAAGAAATCCAGCAAAGCTGCTGGGGGACTCACTAGGTTAGGAAATTCAGCCTAAACAGAGAATTCTCCCTAACATGTATTGTTGTTGGTTTGAATAAATTAATTTAAAAAAAATTAAAAAAGAAAAAAGTCATGTTGATGAGTACATGAACCTAGCCACACCTGCCTTTTGGCGCTGAGACACAGTCTAGGGTGAGTTTTGACATGAGTGACTGATGAGCAGGAATCTGTTTTGACAGCCTCAAACAAGGTGGAGATAAGAGGCTTGTGGTCACGCCTAATCACAGGCAATCAAGACAGGTGGCACCCCAGATAGATGGGACTTCTTAGAGAGGACCGTAGCATTGCTAATAATAACCTCATGCTACAGTCACGATAAACAACCAGGTAAAAATATGTTTTTCTAAAAATATTTTTAATCAAAGACTTCACTCCCCTAGAAAAGTACCTACTAACGAATTCTGGGGACAGGCAAGTAATCAGCAAACTCTACAGGTTATTCACAACGCCAACAACCCTGCCTGGATGATGGCCCTCTATGAGGCAATGGGTGGACACTCTGTCGCTCCCGATCTCCGAAGAACAATGGTGGGAAGTGTGGCAGCGAACCCCTAAGCTAATGAGAGGGATGCAGATTAGGGAAATGTGGACCAGAATTCTAGTCCAGTGGCACCTAACCCCCCAGAAACTACATAAAATATACCCCTCAGTTGCGCAAACCTGTTGGCGGGGATGTAAAGAGGTGGGTACATGGCGCCATGTTTAGTGGTCTTGTCCAGTTCTGAAGCCATTCTGGGAAGTAATCAACAAAGAGATGAAGGATATTTTCGGTCCCCAAGTGCAGAGAGACTATGGGAAGGCCATGTTGGGCCTTAGCGATGTACTGCACACGCTACTGACCATGCCACAGAGGAAAGCCTACATGGTCATGAGCGTGGCAGCCCTCTCCCTAATTGCACAAAAATTGAATCAAACAACAATTCCCAACGAACAGGAATGGATAGCCAAAATATGGCACTACACTTCATTGGAATGGGTCACATATACAATTCGGGGAGAGTATGCGAAATTCAAATCAGACTGGGAACTAATCCCAAACTTTCTCCACAAAGACTGCCGCGAACAATGGTGCCCTCAGAGAGTAAGACTGCTGGACATACTATACGTTGTGAAGCATTACGCCCAGAACTGTACCCTCAGAAGAAGTACTATACTGCGATCCATGGTTGGGGAAGGGGGAGGAGGGTGATTGGTTGGGAAGGGGTTAGTTGGTATAGTGTAAATCTTAAAATGCCAATAAAAACAAATTAAAAATAAAAGATTTTTAATCAAAAGAGGTTACAGAAGATAGCAATATTCCCATCCATTGCAGAACAGCAGTTTTCGATTGGCTCAGGTTATCAGCCTGTCAGAGATTAATATAAAATTTACAGTGGTGATTGGGCACTGGGAGGGCTGTCTGCTGTATCGCTCTTCACTTACTTGAAAACCTCAGCCAACAAGGTAAATAACGTGTATGCAACTCTCCTGATAAGGGGAGACTTAAATACCATCCTATATCGCCCATACCAGTTTCCTGAATTGGCTGTAACACATAACAATCATGTCAACTGGTTTGGAGATAATCTAGTTTATCCACAAACAAATGCTCGACATGGCCATTAGCGACACCCAATCTTTCACTAGAATTTTTCACCCGGTTTGATCCAAACCGCAGAGGCCCCTTTTGTACAAACAGACTATCAACTACTGGCTGCACATTTTGACACTGTACGTAACCTTCCATCGCAATATGTTGCTCAGCATGGTTTAGCACCTACCCAGCAGCCACAATGACGGATAGACGCAGGAGCAGTGCAGCTACAGACATTGAGAATTATATCAGGGTCATGCCCTTCCACAAATGAAGACATACCCAAGTGGTATTCAGAAAAGCTAGGACAGCTGCAAGCCGCCTATCCCCAGGTTACAGCACAGCATAGGCATAGGGTACTAGCCATGTTCCTTCCCTTCGGCTGCACACCGCCTTTAGCAAGCTGTGACAGCTGGATCTCAATCTATAGCTGCCTTTCTTTACAGCTGATAGGCACTCCATCTATCACATCTTTAGCATCAATATTGGCAGACATTATGGGAACACAGGGCGCTGCTGCCGCCATGAACATATGCTTGTCCATAGCATCCAATAATTATCAAATTGTCGAGAGCATAATTCTACCCTTATTGAAAGGAGAGTCTGCAAGGTTAGAAGTTCAAAGAAAATTGTCCCAGTTTAATGAGCAATTAAAAAGGGAGCAATTTTAGGACATAGTGACATTCACTTATCAATCACTAGGCAGAGATCACCTAGGCAGGAGACCTGCAGAGGCACAGAAGGCTAATAAGGGTAGCAAGCCAGACAAGGAGAGACACCAGGAAGGGAGACCCACAAAAGGAAGGGGATTGTTTCAAGGTAAAAGGGGTGGTAGAACACAAAGACAACAGCTTCCACCGACAGAGGAAGAAAAATACCCAGCGCATGAAGCAAAGAATGAGAAAACTACAGGAGATAGGGATGCCCCGCAGTGGCAAGGCCCTCACAGCGGTAGAAGATCTTGGGGTGAACCTAGGGAGCAGTCCCAGTTTAAACCAATTGACAGAGACAGAAGATAAATTAAGAGTCCACAAAAGTATGGCGCTGATGAGAGTTCATCTCATTCCTCACAGGCAAAGATGCCAGACCGTTCTGAAACTGAGGGGAAGGACGTTAAAGTTGAGAAAAAAAACACACTGCATCCCTGAGCTCAACTTGAGGCTGCCACAAAGCTAGCGTGCCCAATGCAAAGGCGTTACATACTAGATGGATTCAATGGTCAGCATCTCAACATGCTCAAGGTGTAAAGTATCATTATAAAGCAGAATTGCGAAGAATGAGTGGATTGACTTGGACAATGGATACAGAACCAGACACCTCACTGCCTGACATGCCATTGTTGTGATTATTTCCAAATAATTTACTGTGATGGCTCTGCCATACCAGCTGTTGGAACATGTTCCAAATATGCAGCTGCATGTGCAGCAGTGGTAGGACACTTTACAAGAAGAATTTATACATAATGATATTGCAACAAAGCATCTGGGAGACATGTCTGCCCAGACTACTGAATTACATGGATTGTTGCTTGCCTTGCGCCAAGCAGACTCAGAGAAGCCCACACGAGTAGTCTCAGATTCAGATTACATTGTCGGGGCTTATAACACTGATTTGCATTGGTGGATTCAAAAGACACTAGAGACATTAGGCATAAAACTATTGCTTCCAGGCAACTCTGGAAACAAGTGTGGGACCTTAAACAGACTTACCCTTTTCTATGGGTGATGCACACAAGAGTACACACTAAAGGGCACATTCATAGCATTGGCAATGCATTAGCAGTTAAATATGCCAAAGGGCACACAGTGAGAAAATAATAGCAGCCATAACTCGCTGTGCAACTCCAATAGATGAGGAAATAAAAGTGGGGTATTATACTCAGGACGAAAGGTTTCCCTGGTAATTATATTTATGACATTGAGAATAATAAAGCAGTAGTCACAATTCCTATGAAAAGGGGATCCTATTCAAAGATGATTCACTAATAGAGCAGACAGGGAAATGCTAATAGCAGCACACATACTAGATTTGCATCTACCTATTTTGGGGTTACGGCAACTGCACAGCTGCTTCTTGACAGGTATTGGTGGCCAGGATTAAGGCAACAGGTTAAAGTCTAAATAGCAACCTGTGACACATGTCTGAAGACAACTGTGGACCACAGCAAAAAACCTAAAGAGACTAATTTAAGAAAGGCAACCTCACCTTTGAGATTTAATATCTAGATCATATAGGCCCACTACCAGCAATAAATAAGTACACATATATTATAGTGATAGTGGACTTGTGTACTAGGTTCAGTTGGATGATTTCTCAAAAAAGAGCAGACTGCAAATCAGTCATACAGGCACTCCGGGGTGTAGTAGCCATGACAGCAATTCAAACTTTCCATGCCAATAATGGTCCAGCCTTCACAGGGCGCACCCTGAGAAAGGCATTAGAGGCTTGGGGATCAGAGCTGCACGTTTCTAAACCTGTATGATCCAGGGGTGAAATGGGCTTATAGGAAGGGCAAACCACTTATGCCTGACTAAATGCATCCTTTCAATGGTAGACCAGGTGCATCAAGTTAGCAGAAGGTTAAATAATTTACCACGCCAGTCTCTATGCAGCAGTAAGACTCAATTTGAACTCTTGTTTGGGAGAAAGATGTTTCTCCAGCATTGGATCTTTCATGGATTCACATGCTCTGAATATTCCCTGTTGTCAGGCTGTGAATCCCTGGTTACTTTGATTTAGTCATTTTCCTATGGAAAAACTTGACACCCTGAGTTTCCCATCAACATCGTTGTGGGTGCTTTTGGTCCCCACCAATACGACGTTGAGTGTATAGCTCAGCCCCTGGTGGGATTCCTCAAGTTATTCTCCCCTGAGAGAAAATATCGTTCCACACAAAATTAACATTTGTTCAACTTATTCTCCAACCGGAGCAACCGACAACTCATCTACGGTCCTGTTTAAGACAGGTAGCGGTGAGGGGTCCCATTTCGGGTCTAAGAACTTGTCGAAAGTCCTGTCGCCGAATACGCCATCGGAAAAAACAACGGATAAAGGCACACACCCGTCGACTAAGACCACGTCTGACTAGTCGAGAAGGACCTCACCGACGACGGACAAACACAAATCCAAGCGAAGCACCCTTCGATGACATCGGGACATCACTCGTCGATGACCCCCTCGTTGACAACCAAAAAACACAAATCATCCAAGAGTAAGACTGCACTGCCATCAACCCCGTCAACCACTATTACAACTGAAACCACAGAATTACCTATACAGGACAGTATATCAGCCAGCAAAGGAATACTAAAAACCCTGACAAGGGATCCTGTAGATCAGACATCTTCCTCTATGAGTCTCTCCTATAAGCTACCCCGGCATTATGCCAGATTACCTCTTACAGCATGAATCCACTTTCACGCCTCTAGCAGAGGAGTGCCCAGGGGTCACGGACTCCGATCCTGAGGAAGGCAGGTCCCCCAGCCTCATATTCAGGACAAACTCTCTGATCAAGAGGAGAGGAAATGCCTCTAAGAATAATTAACATACCACCTACTCTACCATCAACACCTTCGGAAATGGGATGTATGACTCTACAATACCCCGTTCTCAACCCGCAATCCTTGTTCTCCCTGCAAGTGCTTTCCACTCTACAAACACTGTTGGGACAGCTCAATGCCAGGCTTTCACCTCCTCAGCCGCAGGCAGTTCATTTATGCAGGAAAGACCAGGGTACGCAAGGTCAGCAGCAACAAAGGGATCTGGGACATTCTTCCAGGCACCAAGACAAACTTCCAAGAGCTCAATCTCCCCCTAAACCCCCACCTCCACAAAGGATAGTCCACGCGAACAAGAAGAGGCAGAACTAGTAGACAGAGACCAAGACACAAGCTCTACTGCCTCTACATCTCCTTGCAGAGATGATACGTGGGACACGGATGACCCGGACCAAGACATACAAAGTGGTCCTGCTCAACCCTCGCCTCCAGATGACATTGGGGCTTTCCACTCCATGGCATCTAAGGCGTGGCGGGAATTTGGTTTAACTCCTGCAGAAGACAGGGAGGAGTGCTTTCTTTTTGATCACGTGGGTAAGTGCAGAAAGGCTGTGTTTTGTATGCTCATCCTAGATCATGTTTGGCGGGAGGGCATTCGTACTCTAAAACATACATTTTCTGAACCAGCACTTAATGGGAGACAGGACAAAAAATGTAAGGCACCACTAAAATGTCTCACCTCACAACCCTCTCCAGAGTCGGTGATGTCAGCGGCAGCGGGTCACAAGGCTTGTACGCAGCACAAATGCACCACTCCCCAAACAATGAAGGCAGAAAAATGTATGCCTTTGGTAAAAAAGTGCTCACCATCGGAGCAACAACAGTCAAAGCAGCCAATGCCGTTGCAATAGTTGCTCGCTACGATCGAGAAATGTGGCATCGTTTAGATGTTATATTAGAGCACTTGCCAGAGCAACAGAGGAAAGAAGCAATGACACTGGTGCGTGAAGGTGAGGAGATCTCAAACCACAGTATTAACATTGCTGTGGATCTCGCTGAAATGGAATTCAAACCAATTGGCAATGGAGTAGTCCACAAGTTGCAATGATTTTCAGCATGAGGTACAACATAAGGTGGTGGACATGCCGTTTGAGGAGAAAACCTGTTCGGTGACAAGATCGATGAGGCCCTCAATACAATGAAAGCAGACTCTCTAGATCTCTAACAACCTTACAAGGCAGAAGGTCTTTTCGTTCCTTTCAAGGTGCCTCATGTAATTCTAGATTCTCATCCTCAAGGGACAACAAAAATTACAGCAGACCAGGATACTACTCTCAGGGATACAAGAGAAATTACCAGTCCTCCCCACACAGCAGGGAGTATCACCAGGGACAGCGCAAACGCGTACAGAAAAAGGCCCAACAATGACTGCCTCAGGAGCACACAGGTGGGGGGAAATGTGGGGGTTTATCTCAACAAGTGGCAAGCAATTACAAAAGACAGATGGGTGCTAGATGCCATCCAGCGCGGCCACTTGTTAGAATTCAAACGCGCACAGATTCCGTTGCCTCCCATAAAGGTATCACACTCGCACCTTCCAATTCTTCAACAGGAAGTCCGACAAATGTTAAAGACACGGCAATCAAAAGAGTTCCCCATTCGGCAAAGGGAAAAGGAGTATACTCCAGGTACTTCGTCGTCAAGAAACCAAATGGGAAGTGGCGTCCAATCCTGGACTTGCAAAAGCTAAACAAAAACATCAAAAAGCAAACGTTCAAGATGGTGACACTTCAAGACGTCATTAAGGCCATAAAACCTCACGAATATCTGGTGGCGTTAGAGCTCAATGTTGCGTACTTCCACATCCCGATACATCCAAGATACCGAAAGTATCTCAGATTCAAGGTCGGTGAAAGCCATTACCGGTTTCGAGTACTTCCATTCAGCCACAAATCAGCCCTTAGGACGTTCACAAAATGCCTACCACCAGTGGCAGCTTTTCTCAGAAAACAGGGCCACCACGTCTACCCATACCTAGACGACTGGTTGGTTTGAGGTCCAACATAACAGTAAACCACGGTTTCTCTGTGACAAACAGAGCTCTTCTGCAAGAATTGGGATTGGCAATAACCTACACCAAATCTTGCACAGTTCCTTCAAAATGTTTGGTGTTCCTGGGCGCTCAATTTTGCACGGACCAAAGCCTTGTCAAACCCTCATCAGACAGAGTAAAAAAATTGATAACCCTGAAAAATTCCTACACTTCAAACAAGCTAATCACGGTGCGCAAATACATGGTTCTACTAGGGACCATGTCATCCTGCATTCCACTAATACCCAACTGCAGGCTAAACATGCGGCCAGCACAAAGGTTTCTAGCTACTAGATGGTCCCAAACACACAGGTCCTGGTCAGACATAGTAACCATCACTCAGACTTTCTCAAACAAACTAAAATGGTGGACAGTCCCCTACAACATCCCAAAGGGGATGGCCCTTGTAGAACCCAATTACCATCTCATGATCGTAATCGATGCTTCCCTGGCGGGGTAGGGAGCTCACCTAGACAAGCACCAAGTGAAAGGCCTGTGGACCCCCAGACAATCCATCCTCCACATAAATGTGCTGGAGCTGTGTGCAGTACATTGGGCCCTAAAGTCTTTCCTCCCGCTTATCAGGAATTCAGTTGTGCGAGTGCTCACGGACAATACAACCACAATGTTTTATCTGCGCAAACAAGGCAGAACGCAGTTAAACACCCTGGGGGTCATTCCGAGTTAGGCGGTAGAGGTTTAAGGGCACCGGTAAGGATGCCAGTGCTGTTAAACCCTTATCGCCCTATTACGAGGTCCCTTAGCGGGACCCGCAAAGAACGTCTGGTCAGACCAGACGTCCTTAGCGGGTCCCGCTAGGGGACCAGGGCGCTAATTACGGGCCAGCTATTTGAGGGCCCGTAATTAGCGCCTTCCCCATTCCCATTGAGCCCTATGGGGGCTCAAATGGGAATGGGGAATGGTATTCAGAATGGGGACTTACCGGGTCCTCCAAGGTTGGAATGACCCGGAAAGTCCCCATTCCACCTACCCGGACCCGGGTTTGGAGGCAGCCATGGTGCTAGTAGCACCATGGATGCCTCCAAACGCGGAATGACCCCTCTGTCTCAAGAGGCACAGACCATTTGGAAATGGGCCATTCACAACAACATGGAACACAAGGATGGGTATCCCCTACAACGTGGACATGGGAAGCATACGTAATCAAGAAACCAAGAACAATGGTCACACGGGCAAATAATTAATTAGAAAAATGTACAAGTAGTATCGACTTCAGTATGCGAACAGAAGGGATAGGCTTGGTCAGTGAGAAATTAGATATTCATATTTTATTGATAAGTACATACAATAGTATAAAAAATAATGAGCTCATTATTTAGCAAAAGACGAGTGCAAAATGTTAATAAAAAGACATATAAGTTTGCTACATCAAGTACAAATATTTAATTTAAATGAAGAGAGAATAACGATGTTAAATAGCATGTGGTGCAAACTAGGCCTAATTACCTATAGCCCTGCTGCAGTCAGGGCTAGTGGCTATATTTCTCTCAAATAATCATGTTATCTGAATTGACAAAACTAATGACAAAGCAATGTGCAAATTGTCATAAAGTGCTATGTCTGTGCAAAAAAGCACATGACAACAAATGCTGAATGTTACTATGCTATTTTCATGGAAAAAGACACGTAACAAAAAGTGCTAAGTGTCGACTACTAGTACCTTTCTAAAATACATTTTGACAATATCTCAAGGTATCCAGTTTTGCTAGAGTATCGACGATTACTCATGTCTAGATTCAAACCAATCACACAAGAGAGGGAAGAACTGACATTAGTCTTCATCAGGACACATTTACCACAAGCTAGATGTAAAACATTTGTATTTAATATAGCAATAAACTTATATGTCTTTTTATTAACATTTTGCACTAGTTTTATGGTAATGGGCTCATTATTTTTTATACTATTGTATGTACTTTATCAATAAAATATGAATATGTAATTTCTCACTGACCGACCTATCCCCTCTGTTCACATACTGGAGTCGATAGCCTGTGTGACCATTGTTCTTGGTTTCTCCTTTCACAACAACATTCTGTTGCAAGTCTTCCACCTCCCGGGGATACACAACAAACAAGCAGACACCCTCAACAGGGATTTGTCGCAGTCCAACGAATAGCAACTACACAACAACCAAGTATCCAAAATCTTCTCAACATGGGGTCATCCTCCTCTGGACCTCTTTGTCACTCAGAGCAACAAGAATTACAAGAAATTTGCAAGCAGGATCCCACATCCGGACTCTCAAGTGGATGCATTTGCGTTTCCATGGACCGGCATGTTCACATTTGCGTTACCTCCATTCCCTCTCATCAGGAAAACAATCCAGATGATGCGCAAATATCACTGCAAAAGAATTCTTGTAGCACCATACTGGCCCAGACAAACCTGGTTCTAAGACCTCCTTCAACTGACGGCGGACAATCCAATCCATTTAGGAACTCACGCCAATCTCCTATCGCAGAACGACGGGGTGATTCTACATCACGACCCGAGCTCCCTCAAATTAACAGCGCGGCTCCTGATCACGCCGAATATCCTGCAAGTCTGCCAGCGCATTCTAGCTGCAGCTAGGGCTCCGTCCACTAACATTTCCTACAACCACAAATAGAAAAGATTATATATATGGTGTGCGCAGAAGCCCAACCTTCAACCACTGGCCATAAAACCTCAACAGGTTCTTCGCTACCTTCTCAACTTGGCAAAAGAAGGTCTAGCAATCTCCTCTATAAAGGTGCACTTGGCTGCAATCTCTAGATTCTCAAGGAAAAGAGGATCACCTCCTCTCTACAGTGACAGGCTACTCAAACACTTCCTTAAAGGACTCTTACGTACTTTAATTTCGTCCAGGCCGGTCTCATGAAAACTACTTTCAAACCTCTATCAACAGCACACAACAAATTTGTGACCTGGAAAGTGGCATTCTTAAATGTGGTTACATCCTCTAGACGAGTTTCGGAACTACTGGCTTTAGATGTGGACCCCACGTATCTCTGATTTGCGAAGGACAAGGCAATCCTTTCCACTAATCCTCACTTCATCCCAAAAGTGGCATCGGATTTTCACAAGAATGCAACCATAACTCTGCCTACATTCTTTCAAAACACCCCTTCCCCAGCAGAGAGAGCCCTACACTTTCTGGACATGAAAAGGGCATTAAAATATTATCTGGACCGGACAAAATCATTTAGAGCAACAAAACAGCTCTTTGTTGCATTTGGCCCCTCAAACAAGGGAAAAGCTGTCACGCAAGGTGGATATCCTCACCTATTTCCGGCTGCCACACACAGGCCAACAGGCCTCTGCAAACTGCGGCTCGAGCACATTTTACAAGGGCCACAGCCGCCTAAAAGGCTCTCCAGTCCAGAGTGCCCATCAAAGACATTTGGCAGGCGGCAACATGGGCAGTGCCTCACACATTTACCTGGCACTACTGCCTACAACAGCAGCACGCTGAAGACACGCAGATGGGACAGGCAGTCCTTCAACAGCTGTTCCAGTAAGGTAAGCCCCCCAGCTTCTGGTGTATTTTCTTGTACTTACGTATGCATACTTCTCGCTTGAGCGCAGAAAAATGCAAACGTTTCTAATCTTTGTTTGCCTGGTTTATCTCCTCCTAACATGTATATTGCTATAAAATCTATTCACAGCATGTGAATCCATGAAAGATACAATGCTGGAGAAGGGAGTAGTTTCTTACCTGTAACTCCATTTCTCCAACGTTGGTATCTTTCATGGATTCATATGCGCCCTCCAGCCTCCCCCCTCCAGGCAAACATCCTCTACAAGGGGTTATCCTCCAGCTGGAGTGGTTCAAATCTGAGGGGACTCTGCGGGGGCGGAGCTATACACTCAACGTCCTATTGGTGGGGATCAAAATCACCCACAACAACGTTGATCGGTCACTCAAGTTGTCATGTTTTTCCATAGGAAAATTACGAAATCAAAGAAACCGGGGATTCTCAGCCTAACGACGGAGAATATTCACAGCATGTGAATCCATGAAAGATACCAACACTGGAGAAATGGAGTTACAGGTAAGAAGATACTCCCTTATGCCTGATCTGCACACTCTCCCCATGCCACTCTTGACTACAGCTCCACAATTCAGGGAAGTACTGCAGGTCTGCCAATTTGGAAACAAAAAGCCTTTCTGGTTGCTAATGTAATGAAATAATTCTTTTGGATACACTTTCTGAAACTGTGTTATATAATGCTGGCAGTATACATTCTTCTACTGTGGCTGAGCCTCACTCTGTTTCTCATCTCATTGACTTTGGGGCATTTCTTGAGCAAGGTTTCCACCCCACCTGCAAGCAAAGAAGTGATTCTAAAGCCTTTAGGTTCTTCACACATTTTAGAGAAAAGAGAGCTCCAAAAGCCAGGAACTCCATCCTTAACACAAATGTTTGTGCTAACCATGGGTCATGTGTGGATACCATAATTAAAGACATTTAATGGCCCAGGCAAACAGCTGCAAGTTTACACTGTTTCTGTGATTGATGAATCCAGACTGTTTGCACCGAGTAATCCTGTGTCCAGAACATATAGAGAACTGTTAAGAACTAGGCTCCAGACATTTGCGCAAAATGCGCTCTTTGCTGCTTTTGATGATGTTGAGAATCTCCATGAGATGGGGTCCCATATGTGTTATGTGCGATATTACAATGCCTTTTTACTTGTCAAACGTGAGCCCATCTAGTGGCCCAAATACACTTTCTGGGAACACCGTGCAGTGCCTTTCCACACTGATAGTCCTGAATTCCAAGCACAGTTCCCATATATTTCACTGAAACCATACCAAGCATGGGATTACATGTTTGAAAATTAGTATAAGATCCCTCCAGAGCCAAACGGTGCACAGCACATGTATGTTGCAGATTCAGTTGTTTTTGACAGAATACTTTTCAAACATGACTGAACAAACATGGCGGGAAACTGTCCCTTGGGGTCAGCAGATATGGCAAATCAAAGGTGGTCACACGTTAGACATGGCATGTAGATTCCCACATTTGATGTATTTTTTAAATTATACGCAGTTCCAGACCACTTGCAGTAATAGGAACTTGAGCTTCTACCCTGACTGGAGGAGGGAAGAAGGTGAGTTCTGAAGTGCGACTTATAGAAAAAAAAAATAACGCAATGGCACCAAGCATATTACCTATGCGTCTGGAAGTCCGTATTATGGACAGTTCAAGCAAATGAATGCAATAAAAGAAGAGCCAGTCACATTGTGGGCCCATATAGGGCTTGGAATTCCCGTAACACTTCCCTAACACAAGCTAAAGCCATAGGTAAGCAGTGCCAAGGAATCATTTTGCATTATCACCTGATTGAGGTGATACAAGCTCTAGATAACTTCATGAAAGAAGAGAATTGGACAGCTATCATGCAGTCAGCAGCTGTTCTGAGGCGCACACAGAGTGGACATGACAGGAGATCAGCTACCTGCACCACCTGTGACCCTAAAGTACCTTGTGAGGTGGGACAAACGTCAATAACAGGTCAAACTTACACTTGGTCACAAGCAATAATGCAAATCCTGCAGACTGAAAGTGAGGCAGTGCGACTAGGATTTCATGCATCAGATTTTTAGGATCATGCGGTAAAGCAGGGCTTCTATGCGCTAAAGGATGTCATTACAGATGTAGTGGGATTGGTTCAGAGTGACCTGTCTATGGTTAGAAGCGACCACGAAGCCACAGTAAGTCTTTCTGTATTAACAGATGTTCTGTACACTCTTAGCAGAGGAGTCCTAGATTGGAATCTGATTTCATGGGCAAAACAAACAAATGCACTTAACTTGTCCAAGGTTGCAATGCGCTAGGCAATGGCAGGCTCTACGTTCTTGTTGTTTTGTGTACTTACAAAACATTTTTTGTAGCATCATCTGCCTGGGTGAAAGGATTGACTAATTGGAGATTGCATGTTGTGTTAAATGTTCCCATTCAGATGACACCGTCCATGGTATGGCAGGAACTGCATTCCTGGGGTAATGTGCACTTGGTTAATGACACTTGGATCAGGGAGTACTATGTAGTGCCTTATGCACATGCATGTGTGTCATCTTATGTCCTGAAATAACACTGTACCCATTACGTGATTGCAAAGGGTCCGCTCGCATGGTTTGTGCGCTTGCAGAGCCAGTGAAGTCCTGTGACACTAACACTAAATGCACACTTCATGTTACACCAATTGCATTTTTTCACAGTCAAGTACACAGCTTATCTAATGGCCCATATATTGTGCAATTCAATGAGTCATGTTGTTATGTTGCAATTGGGATTCCAACACTGGTCACTGTGAGTACACAAGTTAAGTGCTATGAGTTTATTCTGAATCGAGCCAGGGCATCACAATTCAAATTCGTACACTGGCCCAGTTTCAAATTAAGACCCTTACAATTTCCAAAATTGAACTTGCATATGGCACGCGTGCAAAACATGCTTTTTAGAGTGTGCAGCGGTGTAGAATCTCATCTTGAGGCGCACTCCGAAGTTGTCAAACAGCTTGCATCTCTACTTGCCTCCGAAGATACAATGGAAGAGGCCATGCACTCTTTAATCGAGAGCTCAGTTAACTGCCATGAATACTGGTTTTTCTGTGGTTATGATCGTTGCTACAAAAGTTCTTTGAAAAGGTCTAACCACACTGGACACATTCAATAAAACACTGACTTATTCGCCAATTGGTTCATTGTGTGGACTGCTGCTAATACTTGGACTTACTCTTTTATATGCTGCTTTAGACACTGATTTATGAATGTTTGCAACATGAAGAGCCTCGAAGCAACTTCAGTTCAGAGCGGTACTATGCAGACGCCTTGGGTAGCAGCAATGTACTCAATTTCATAAACATTTCATTTTCTCATTGATCAGTAAGAAGTCGACGGTATCAGCTATTGCCAGATGCTTGGTGTGCACCAAGGAATCACTTCTCGCCTAGAGCATGGGGATCCGAGTCTATAAATCCAGACTTGCACTGTGGCATACTCGACTTGCCAAAACTTTTTCCGCACACAGAGATGTGTGTGGCATCCACAGATTCTTCCCTCAAGTGTTCTATTGTGGTTTCCTTGAAACCCCTCCAGAATACACAGCTCGCCATGGGAGCATGTCAAGGAAAAGGAAACCGCTCAGAAAATAACTAATATGACGGGTATGTTCAGATGTCTCCCGTGAGACCAACACACCAGCAAGTGAAACAACTGAGTCTCCAATTGCAAAGCCTGATTCAAGCCAGACACAAGATGACACATGCCTCCTCTCAAACCCCGGGGCCCACGGAGCCACCACATTTGAGACAAGTGATGGATACCTTTGGTTCCAGGAGTGCATGGCATAATAAGCCAATGCCCATGTCCCTGCAGAAATCTGACATGCACATTTTGTTTCCTTCACCACTTTGCTTCCTAACGTACATCAAAAGAAGATTAGCAGCAAACCTGAAATTCTGAATCAGAAAGCCTGAAATTATACGGAATCTGCCACTTCTGACATCACAATCAGGGTCCACAGAACTGAAAATATACTGCATAATAC
This sequence comes from Ambystoma mexicanum, assembly GCF_040938575.1. Classification (NCBI taxonomy): domain Eukaryota; kingdom Metazoa; phylum Chordata; class Amphibia; order Caudata; family Ambystomatidae; genus Ambystoma; species Ambystoma mexicanum. The sequence continues at coordinate 689,331,287 of NC_090939.1, forward strand.
CTCAAGGTACTCGTTTGTGCACACAGCATACGTACGTATTGGATGATCTCCACTTGAAAATCACTGTGGGTAACAGAGGCAATCATGTTGGTCTATCTCAATGAGCACCAGTTTGAACTGTGGATGGTTTACACATGTGGTCATAAGCTCAAGATCCCACGTTCTAAAGCATATTGGGTCAGAAAGTCAGGAGCCAATTTATGCTGGTTGTTCATTTCTAATGGGTTCTCAAATAATCCCTTGTTTTACCTTAAACTTATGCCAGTAAGGCGTTTGAATTAACCAAATACCTCACATTAAATACATGCATTCATTCATGTGTTCTTAGCTATTTCCTGTAAAAGAACATTGGACTTATCCTGAATATCTCACTGTTAAATACATGTATTCATTTATGTTTGTGCTAGCCATAACCGCTAACTGTTTCAAAGTGTGATGCCTTTATTCATTAGATTTTTTCTAGCACCTACAATATGTTTCTAGGCGCTCATGTATTCACCAAGCAACTCATTTACTTGTACATGCAGTAATCATTAATCACCATTGCTAGGATGCGTATGCTTTATTTTTGCCACCAACATAGGCGCCTGTTTTGCAAATATAGCTTCTAGAAATTTTTAATGATGGCTTCACAGTGCTACAAATCTCTGATCTATGACAACTGTCTTGAGGGGGGTGACATGAACTCAGACTAATCTAAGACTGCTTTTCATATCTCATACAACGTGTAGCCATAAAAGGTGTTCTTTAGACAGACACAACACTTTAACATAGAATTTAATGATGCATACAATGTGTGCAACACTTGAGGGACAAGTGTTCGTAAGGCCTGCAGATCAGCCAACGACCAGAAAATGGCGCGTTTCCTGCTCTGGCAGGTCGGCCAACCACAAAACGGTCAGCTAGCAGCCTTTTTGACCTCACATAATTAAGTGTTATCTGATAGCAGCCTGTTAACGTAACCAACTAAGTGTTCTCTGATAAAGAGTCAAGAACAGGAAATAGACAGACGTGAACAGTAGTATCTTTCACATTCACAAAGTCAAAGCCCATAGGGTATAATGGGAAGCACTGGGTAACAAGTGAGAACGATATCCCTTGATAACAGACAGCCGGCTAAGATAGCCTGCAGAAGTTTATGATGCTGTGATGTTGCAGAACTTCACAAAATGCCATAGGTTACAGTGAAGGCACTTACTAACAGGTACAGAGATCTCACTTTGAGATGCAAAAAAACATCTAACACAGTTTGACATAGGGGTTCTACCTCATACAAACAAAGTGACACTCTAGCTCTCTCACTGTTCCAAACAACGATATGAATAACCCACACGTGCAGGGCCGCCATGTTACTTGATAGATATATAGCCCAGCACAAGGAGGGACAAGAGGAAGAAGGGAGGACAGCAGATTTGCCAGTCCATTTCCAAGACGGAGGGGCTGGGGAGAAGTGCAGAGCAGCAGCAGCACACGAGCGAGACAGCCAGTCCAAGCTAAGCAGAACTCTTCAACCCTAGAAGGAACTGTTTTATTTGAAGCACACTCGGCTCTAAACGTGATTGACAGGTGGATGCTTGCTGGGTGCATGGAGACTGATGGTGTACAGTGTAGCATAGCTTAATAAGAGATAAAGGTTACCCATGCATTTAAACTAAACCACCACTTGTTCTATTACTTACACATTTAAACATGCTCTTTGCCTACATGGCAATCTTGTTCATAGGTGTGATGTGATGTTATGTTATATCTGATTTTGCTTTAGCTTGTTTAGTGAGAAGAAGAATCCTCAGAAGATAGGGGGTCATATGCATTAATATGATAACTCCTGTGTCAAATGTATAATTCAGAGCAATGCGTCAGAGTGGTATCTCATTGAGTCTAAGAACTTTACAATTCCTGACTGTATACGTTTAATCATGTTGATGAGCACATGAAACTAGGCACGCCTGTCTTTTAGCGCTGAGACACAACCTAGGGTGAGTTTTGACATGAGTGACTGATGACCAGGAGTCTGTTTTCACAGCTTCAAACGAAATGTAAATAAGAAGCTCGTGGCCACGCCTAATCATAGGCAATGAAGACATTGTTAGGGTCAGAATAGGACGTTTGGAACACAAGGACGGCTTTCTTTAATAACTGATATCTTGGTGCAGACGGACCCTTAGCTTTAGTTTCTAGGTAGGGAAGTTCCTCTTTAAAACATGGCTAGAGGGGTATTTTCCCAACCTTTTCTTGTTTAATGAAATGTCTTAACTTGAGAATAGGCCAACATTATGGCCACCTTTCATTTTTGACCCCTTACAGTTAGCTGTGTCAAAGATCTATTTTTCTTCAAATGCTTCTACTTAACGGTTAGCTACATTATGTGCTACTCTGGCACCCATGGCTGAAACGCCTAGACGCATTTTGTTTTACCAAGCTATCATTCTTTTCAACCAAGATCCCTTAAAGACAATCTTCCATATTTAAACTATCTGTAATTATCTGGAAATAGTACTTATGGACAAGATTATGAAATAAGTTGGCTAACAAAATTAAAGGGAATGGATATCTAGGTAAAGCATTACGTAAAGCAAAGAAAAGAGCACAAAATAATAATAGAGAAGCAATAAAAAAAAGATATGTTACAGAAGGGACATTTTTGTCTTTTTGAGTATTTACTCATCCATGTCCATGAAAATCAAGAACATTATAAATAAACATTGGCACATTTTAAACTGCAGGGGAAGTAATTTTAAACCTGCCTTGGTGGATTATTTTTTTTTAATTTTTTTAATTTTTATTATTACTTAAAATGGTTTACAACAATGACCATTTTGAGTCAGAATGAACGTGCATTTAGCAAAGGTAAACATTTAAAACATTTTAAACATAATAAGACAAAACAAGACCCTCACTAAAAAAATGGCCTAAATCATGTATCAACGTTGACCAGCGCGTGCAGTTTCTAATGTTACGATGAGATTAGATCTAGTTACTCCAGAGCTCTTCTTCTGATCTCATATTATTTACGGTACATGTTCTCGACAGTCTCTTTTCTACATTTTTTACAGTCTTTAAGGCCTATTCTTCTTCCTGAGCCCTTGCACCAGACGCTTCCAATTTCGCAGCAATTGCTAACAGGAATTTTGCCAGTGCCATTATAATGTGAGTTTTATCTGCTGCAATTAGAATCAGCCACCATGCATTTGTTGACCGTGATCCATACTTTGCAATAACAAGTACAGTTTCTTGAGTTCTTTCTCTATGCAACCCAGGGCAGCTGATTACTAGATGTTTTAATGAGTCTGCCTCATTAGGTTGTTGACACAGACTGCATGTGCAGGCATTTTGGTTGTCCTTTCCTCTTTCTAACCATCTAGATGGAGATATGGGGCCTCATTACAAATCGCCCGGTATGGAAACAACGGTGGCGGTAAACCCACCGCCACCGTTGTTTCCATGCCGGGCGATCACAACTCCTGCAGGCGGAGGTGATGTTCCCGCAAGGTCTGACCTGGCGGGTTTAACACCGCCCGCCTGCAGGCGGACGAGGAAACACCGGTAGCATTATAAGATGCTGCCGGTGTTTCCATGATCCCCAGTCCCATAGGACTCAATGGGAATGGGGATTAACACCATTACGCCTCCATGATTCCCGGAAAACCGGGGTTGTAATGCCCCGGTCATTCTGGGAATCACGGAGGCGGAATGGTAATACGAGTCCGGCGGTAACCAGGCGGTTTTACCGCCCCGGTTACCGCCGGACTCGTAATGAGGCCTATGATGTTTAGCCGGAATCTCATATACTGCATTTTCAAGAACAAGTTTGGGAAAATGTGTATGTATTTGGGTATTTCATTCAATTTACGTGCCCCGGACCAGAAATCCTCTTGATGTTTGTATTTATAAATCTCTTCCCGCGTGTTTGTCCAGTCATTTATATATAGTTTTTTCTTGATCTTCCCTGGCTCTCGGACCAATGTTTCTTTCGATTCATTTAGGTCTGTCAATGTTAGCTGGCATATGGTTTGCCATTCCTTGAGAAGTTTTTCATTTGGATCCTTCATTGCCTTTTTTAACATCTGCAATGCTCCTTTCGGGTTTTCCTTAATGCATTTCCGATAAAAGGATATTGATTTCCATCTGGCAATTGCTCTTAACGATGTTAACGCCAGTTCTCTTCTCAATATGGCAATTGGTGTACATTTTGGCAGACCCAGCACCGTACGCCAAAACATACCTTCCAGTTTCGACCAAATATTCTCATCCAGCATAAAAGATGTTTCTGCCCCATGGGTTAGAATTGGGGCCACTTTCAATCTGGAAAAAGAGGGATGTATTTTCCTAACGCCGCCAGATTTTCCGCTTTATTTCAAAGCCCTTCAATCTGTGGAGCTTCATTGCTGCTTGTGTTGATGTTAACTCCCAAGTAAATGCAAGATTTAACTACTTTTATCTTTTGGCCTTTCAAATGCCAAGTTGGCTCTCTCTTTGCTCTTCTCCTCTCCTGTTCACCAAAAACCATAATTTGCAATTTCCTCTGATTGATTATTAGATGGTTTGAGTCAAGATAGATGTGCAGGGCATCAAGCTGTCTTTATAGCCCTATTGGGGTCTGGTCCAAAATGACAATATCGTCGGCATAGAGTAGTCTTCCGATATCAGTATCAGCCAACTCTGGAGGAAAAAAACGAATTTGTAGGAAGGAATTATCCATGTCTGATATAACAGGTTGTAAAGCACTGGAGCCAATGGGCATCCTTGTTTAACCCCGATATTTATTGGGATAGATTCAGACAAATGCCCTATATTATCCAATTTAACTTTGATTGATGTATCTTTGTGCAACCCTTTGATGTTATTCAGGATAATCTTCGGACACCTCCATGCCTCAAGTTTTTCCCATAGAAGCAATCTTTTGATTGAGTCGAAGGCTTTCGACAAGTCTATAAATGCTATGTACACTTTTTTACCTTTACTTTTTACTGCTTTTGCTTTTAAGAGGTTTAATATAAGGATGTTAGCAGAGGTGCCAATACCCTTTACGAATCCCGGCTGCCACTTATCTTGATGACCTGTTCTCTCACTCCATTGTGACAAAGCTTTTAACAGAATTGATCCAATGATTTTTCCTGCCACATCGAGCAATGCAATTGGGCGGGAGTTGCCCGGGTCCGTTCTAAGACCCTTTTTAAAGATCGGGACAACTACCGCCGTCTTCCATGTCAGAGAAATTTGTGCCGTTGCCAGCATCCCAGTATACATAAATATATATATGGTGGAGAAAAATGGCCCATAATCCCAGATTTTGTTTCAGCTGCACATTCGTCAGCTCATCCGGGCCTGGCGCCCTGGAGTTCTTCAGCCTCCTTATTAAATCTTCAATGTTTGCTATTTCCAAATCCAATAGCTCTACTTCCATGTTAAGGCAAACCGGCTGTATGAAATCTGCATGTTCGCTTTGGGGTATCCCCTCCTCTTCTCCTTGGGCATTTGTGTAATATGTGACCCAAGATGTTGCCGTAATTGTGTTAGACATCAAAGCGTCTTGTGGGGCATCCGTATGATTTATTATAGCCCATATTGCTGTGGTGTTCTTGGCTTTTATGTTATCTAACATGCGTTGTGCATTTTGGTTTGTCATTGTATTTTTATGTATCTTTAGCCAATTTTGGTATCTTTGTTTTAATTTATGTATTCCCTCAGATTTGTTATTTGATTTGCTCTGTTTTGCACTTGTTATTTCTTTTTGTAAGAGCTTGCTCTTTTCCATGATCTGGATGTCGTATGCATGATTGTATGACATCGATGACATCCTGTCACACGCTCTCTGTTGTATTGTAAATTCTTGAAATAGCTGGGTATAGCTTATACCTTTCTTGTCTTTACCCTCTGAGGCTGATTCAATTAAGTCCATTAATTTTTCGGTCAACCTTGGCAACGCGTTTTGTTTGATGTTAAGTCTGTTTTGGCCGGAAATTATCCTCAGGTTTGCTTCACATATCGCCTGTGCCTTTTTATTTATGTTATTACAAACCTTTCTTAATTGATAATGGTCACTCTTCTTAGTTTCAGGAACCTCCATGCTGTCATAAGCCCACTCATATTTGAGGAAACACTGATGGAATACAAAATCTGCGAACTCATGGTTCCCTTCCAAGTCGGTTTCCCTGGGATATCACCTTTCATTCTCCCATTCAGGATCACACAGTCTCTAGATTGTAGAGCCTGCCTCCAGGAAATGCCCCTTTTTACCTTATTGGATGCTGACATAAATTCTTCCAAAATTGGCTTGTTATCACTATCAAGACATGAGCAGTTAAAGTCGCCAATGATAATTATGAGCGGATCTCTCCACTTTGCTCTTTCTTCATCAATCAGACGCACCACATCATCTGGCATGTTCTTCGTTCTTGCATCTGCCGGATTCCAATAGATGTTCACTATTATAAGGGGTCTACCCTTTTCTGCTGGTTCATTCGGGCGACCTATTGCTAGCAGCTGCACAAACGGCGTGGGGTGGTGGCTGTATATTAATGTCCACTCTAGCTAATTCTTTATTGCTACAAACAACCCACTCATCGGCTGCCCCAGCTGGTTTTTAAACGCAGGGTTTAATACCACCAAATAACCCTCCATTATAGGAGTTTCTTTTAGCCATACTTCCTGGAAACACAGTATATCTATTTCTGAGATTATCTCATCGCTCCTTTGAAATAAGTGAGACAAACCACTTGTGTTCCAGCTCAGGATAGACCATTTTTTTTTCGTTTTGGATATTGGATGCTATTGTGTCTGCATTTTCTCTGCCAACAAATCAGCCAACCATCTCCAATTTGCCACATCCCCATTGGGTGCTGAGTTATGCTGATCTGTCCTTCTTGAGCTTTCTCCTCTTAGACTTCCTTCTTTTGACCCCTTTTGAACAGATTTCATTTTTTGTTCATCTTCTCCTCTTTCATTTTTCCCTTCCGTTAACTTACTGAGTTCTTCTTCTTTATTTTCTCTTAGGTAGAACCCCATGGTTCTCAGATGGTGTGCTTCCTCCAGCAACCACTGTTTTACTAGATTAGAAGTTAAGTGTAATAACTTATTATCGAGATCGTTTTTTCCTTTTCCTCCTCTCTTCTGCCCATTCATTACTTTTGTTTTAGGTGGTAAAATTAAGGACACCTTTATCCTTGGCTGGGCTTTTTTTTAACCTTCTTCGTTTTCAGAGGTAATCTCACTCTGGGCTTTAGCTACAGAAGGAGTTTTGTTAGCTAGCATTTTCCTATCGTCAGTTGTCTTTGTTTTTTTCTTTCTTTCGGACTTGGCCTTCTTTCGAGCCGTTTCTTGCCTTGCCACATGTTTCTCTTGGTGGCTTTAAAGGTAGTGCAATGATCAACGATTAAGTGATCATGAGAGGCATCAAGAAATATTAAATAAGGAGTAAGGAAAGTACGATCAGTACGATCAGGGAACTGTAGTGATTACCTAAAATCGGGCAAAATCCTTGTGGTGAATGTGTAGTCTGCAAGCTTACAAGAACTCAAGAGGTGGACATTGGGCTTAAAAGTCAATGGATACAAAAATAAGGTACTAATTGCAACACTAATAGGGCAGGTAATTCATGCAATTGGGTGTCCATGTAAGCTTCAGATAGTGTCATTTCTCCCCAGGGGAGAACCCCATTCCATGAGACTAGGAAGGTGAGGCCGCTAAACAATAGTCCCCCTAGGGGTGGTAACATGCAGGAAGATTCCATGGAGAGGGTCTCCTCTCCTGGGGATAAGGATGTGATTGGCAGTCACAGCCCTTTTAAACCCAAACCCTGAAGGCTGCTGTTAATGCCCGAACGTTACAATCGAGATGGACGAAGACCCGATCTACTGCTGTCTATTGGACTCAGGTTGTGCTGGGGCTGGCTTTGCTATTTAAACTGGACAGCAAAGAAGGACTGTGTTCTTTGTCGACCTCTTACCCATCCGGTGATGGCCCATGCGGTTCTGGTATGCTGAGAGCTGTTTTAAGTCCAGAAGGATAAGCCAGCGACCGAAGAGTCTGCATCGAAGCCCGTAAAACTGAACTTGGGCTTCGGGAGAGTGCAGCGAGGCACATCTCCACAGCTGAAGAGAGAAGCAGTGAGATGCCAGAGAAGCGTCTTGCAAGTCGGTTGGGAACCGGCGCAGTGAACCTAGAGTTACAGACAGGTATTGGCACAACCTGTAGTGAGTGGACCGTCGGGTCCGATGACAGTGCACAGTCACCTTCTGTAGCCTACAGCAGACCCGCATAGGCAAATGTGTGGAGAGTGCAAGAGACTGGTGGTGGAGTGACCTGTCGTGGGTGGACCTAGGGGTCCGACAACTGGGCAGAGGGCACCAGCAGTAACTGGTCCTAGCGAAAAGGGGGCCACAGAAAAAGTGTGGAGGAAGAAGTTAAAGTAAACAGAGTGGACCTGCGAACCCTGACAAAACCAGTGAAGAGTTCCACAGTAGAAGGTAACGTGATAACAGCTAAAAGTCTGGGAGGGGGCCAGAAAAATGTGAGATCGTAATCAGTAAAGAAAGAGATGGAGTAGTGAACCACTTTGTAACACAATTGAGTGTGGTGCTGGAGATTTGAGAGGGAGCTTCTTCATCATCCCAGTATGAACAGAAGAAAGAATACAAAGAAGTTGGAGTCGGTGCGAACCTCTGTAAAGGAATTACAAGTATTGCTGAGAACTGTAAGAGAGAGTGTAGGGAACCAGCCAGGAGAAGGGAGTCATTCTTCTAGCCCCACAAGGATCCTGTAGCGTTGTTTTGTTTTCTTTTGGGTTACAAGAAGCCTGGAACTTTTATGGAACTTTGAACAACCTTAGCGTTTACATCCAGGAGAAGGGAGTCATTCTCCTGGGTTACGAGCAGGTGCAGAACTTTATATGGTTTATTGTAGTGACATGGATATTTTAGGAGCCTTTTTGACTGGGATGGTGCCTTTTGATTTGCCTTTTGATTTTATATACACAGACTTTCTATCGAGCACACAAGTTTCTTTAGTTTAGGTAGGGAAACCCCATTAGCGTTAAGGACAGAAAAGGTTTATTTTTCTGTTAAGTCTAGAGCAACCATCATGGCACCACTTGGTCAGTCTTGTCATTCCACGATAGGCAATCGTAAAATCACAAATTTGTGAACACCAGACATGGCAACAATTTTTGGTAGCAAAACACATAGACAATTTGGGTCTCATTACAAGTACGCTGGTGTAGAATTCTTTATTGTACATAGGCTTATTACAAACCTTATACAAACACTAAATACAAATATGAAAATTAAAATACCTCTTACATTTCATGATTTATACAATATCAATATCAAACTACATTTAAAAATAAACACATTCGTAGTACAATTCGTAGTACAATGAAAATACGAAATACAACATTAAAAATCATCATTTTTTTTATAAACCTTTTAACAGGCTACCTCCCTAATAAATAATGAAGTCGTTTGTCCTCTTAAAATATAACGCCATGAATATAAAATTAATTTCACGAGTATGGATCAAATTAAGACGAATCCTTAAACTGTTCAGACATCTACCATCTGGACATTGCCCGATATGATTCGGGATAGTCCCTCTTTTTTTGTTTTCTAAGCACATATCAGAATGCATTTTATAATTACTCCTCCCATGACAATTATTAATCCAACCTAAGTCCAACATTTTTCTTTTTGCCTGTTTAGGCTCACTAACAAGTGTTTCAAGAGTAACATACAATTCCTTCAGGATGTAAAGACAGTATTACTTTTTGAGATAAATTGCTTAGCCTGATAATAAACTTGGAGTATGCTTGATTGTATGTAAACATATACAAGTTCTTGTACATTGGGGTGGAGTGTGAATTGCACATGTCTGTTTGTACATAGCAGTTGCACAAACCTCATGGATTGGTTTTATGTATGATTGTTTGCATTATCAATCGAAAGCAGCTTGGTTGGATTGTCTTGATGTTGATGATGTCTTGGATCATTGTTTCTGTGAGTTTTCTTGTTCAGAGGAGTATTGCCTAGCATTTCAGTGCTGGATTAACCAGGTGGGGGGAACCAGATTGATATGCAAATGGGTATTTCGAATGGATTGTGTCCTCCCACGTATTCCTCATCTTTGACACTTGTTTTCCAGCTTCAGCTGCTTCTGAAAAAAATGTCAGCAGAGGCTGCTGTGCGTCGATGGCGTCGAGTCGATATCCCGCAAAGGCCTCTGTCGAGGATGATGTCATCGAAGGCATATATAGCACGCACAGTGCCCCGTTGGCCTCAGTTCTGTTTTTCTGCAACAGCAATAGGTTCGAGCGAAATTCGGGGCGCCTCATCATGTGACGTTGTTGAGTATCGAGTAAAATGTCTTCCTCATTGATGCCGTCGACTCCAAAGTCCGGCTTCAAGAAGTGTCGGGATTGCGGGTCAAAAATGTCACTCACTGACCCGCACCATATCTGCTTGTGGTGCCTCAGAGCAGGCCATGACACCTCCGACTGTTCAAAATGCCAGTCCATGACGGGGAAAGCCTTAAGGGAACGGAAGGGGAAACGAAAGGTAGGAAAAATCCCCTAGAAATCTCCCACCCGATCTGCAAAACTTTCGACCGATGAGTCGAGAGGCGATTCTCCTTGGAGGAAGAAGGCCAAGCAGTCCAGATCGAGGAGTGGCTCACACCACTCTTCTTCATCCTCAAAGAAATCGAGCAGGCACCGTAGGTCTCCTTCGTCGACTTCGTCGTCGGATATTTCCCCTGATAAGGTTCCTTACCCTACTAAAAAGTCCACTATGGCCGAGTGGGAGGCCTTCAGGGTGCAAATGTTAAAGATCTTTGAAAAACAAAGCCATGCTCCTACCGAGCCTTCGAAAGATGCCAGAAAGGAAAGGTCTCATCCGAAAAGCTGCACGCCCTCGAGCCCAGGTAAAAGGCTTGATCCACATCGGGAGCCCCCGAGGCCTCAATCCGAAAAAGCAAAGGATCATACGATAAAGAAAAGTTGAAGTCGTCGACTCCATTGACACCTTGGACACTGGCGGTGCCGTTGACGCCTGCCAGGCCCTCAGCGCCGACGCTGAAGCCTTCAACGCCAGCTGCGTCACATTTGCCAGCTACGTCATCAGTGTCAAGCGCCCCTCCTAAATCGGCGCCGATAAAGAAAATATCGACGATTTCAGCGACGTCGAAACCTGTTAGTACAAAACCTGACAAAATATATGCTCCACTTCCGAAGAATGAGTTCTTTAAATCTCTTACTTCCATTTTTAACTCTGAAGAGTCCAGAATGAAGGACATTTATGACAACTTGCAAACAGCAAGTGGGGTAGATACCTCGCCCGAAATGGAGTTTGGAAAAGCAGAGGCTGAGGTGCATGCAGATGCATCTTATAGACAGCTCATGTCAAAAGTGGTCGAATACATGGGTTGGAGTAGGCCCCCATTGCCCTAAAACCAAGACGACCTCACAGACATTCTGGACAAGGGTCCACAAACTGATACTATATTGCCTTTTCTTGTGGCACTGCAAAAAAGGGTGTCTAGGAACTGGGAGACTCTGGAATCTAATCCGGCAGTCGACAAGAACTTGACAAAAAATACTGACACTCCAGTAGCGACCCCGACTACCTGTCGAAACACCCCACTCAGGAGAGTCTGGTGGTGCAGGCAGCTACGGCTACTTCTAAACAGGCAGCGTACCCTACCATCCCTCATGATAGGGACAACAAGCGCGTAGATGGATGGGCGAGGAAGGTATTTTCTGCAGGGAGCATGGCACTAAAATCTGCCAACTGCACCTGTGCCCTCGCAAAGTTTTCGTATACTCTATGGGACTGTATCTCCATGGCAGCAGAGCACATTCCCGAAGGGGATGAAAGGGTTTGGCTTCTTAGCTATTGTTAAAGACGGCAAAGAAGCCATGTGCGACTCCCTTCAATCAGCAGATCCATGGCTACCAGCACTGTTATGCACAGATTTGCATGGTTGAGGAAGTTGGGTTTTGCACCTGATGTGCAATCTAGGCTTCTCAACATGCCTTTTGACGGGTCTCATCTTTTTGGCAACAAGGCTGATGAGAGCCTTGAGAAGTTGCAGACCTCAAAGATGCCAGGCAAATCTTTAGGCACCGCTATTAGGCAACCTCAGCCTTTTCATCCTAGTGGGCAATCTTGGAGGGGTAGATCTTTTGGCTATTACTCCTCAATTGCAAGGGCGAGAGGAATGGCCAGTTAAAGAGGCCAGAGAAGATTTCCTCATGGTGGACGAGGTAGAGGTGCCAAGCCAGCTCAAGCAGCAGTCTCCTTACCATCAGCTTCTGCATCAGCTGCCACAAAACCACTCTGGGGTCTTCAGTCACAGCTCACCTGTGGGGGGCAGACTGTCTCAGCATCTAAAAGAATGGCAAGACATTACTTCGGATGCTTGGACTCTAGAAACTGTAGCCCACGGTTACTGCCTTCCTTTTATAAAGAGACCTCAGATCAAACAACCGGGTATCAGCACTTTGAGGATTCCGGATCTGCTCCTCGTGCAGGAGATTTTAACCCTGCAAGAGAAAGGTGCTATAGAACCAGTTCCTGTAGCGGAGAGGAACAAGGGATGGCACTCCCCATATTTTTTGATACCCAAGAAGGACGGAGGACTGAGACCCATCTTGGACTTGAGATACTTGAACAAGTTCCTCAGGAAGGACAAGTTCAAGATGGTCACACTTTCTCAGATCCTTCAGGCCCTCCAACTCCAGGATTGGTTAGTGTCATTGGACCTTCTGGATGCTTATTTTCATGTGCCAATCCATCTCAAGCACAGAAAATACCTGAGGTTCGCAGTTGGCGGTTCTCATTATCAATTTCGAGTTCTGCCATTCGAGCTGACCTCTGCCCCTAGCGTTTTCACCAAACTGATGGCGGTGGTGGCAGCGAGTCTCAGGAGAGGGGAGATTTATGTCTACCCCTACCTGGACGAATGGCTGATCAGAGCGCATTCTCCCGAACAAGCCTAGGATAATCTCAGCGTCACCTGCCACTCTCTTCACAGACGGGGCTACTCCCTCAAATACAAGAAGTCCATATGGCACCTTCCAAAAAGCTTCAATACATCGGAGCAGTGCTAGATACATCCTTGGGAAAGAGCTTGCCACCCGAGGTGAGGGCTCAAGACATTCTTCAGATGGTGACCATTAATTTCAGAATGCCCACAGTCTACCGGCCTTCGATTTTCTGAGGTTGCTCGGCCTCATGGCATCCTGCATTTTTCTGGTGCCAGAGGCTCGCCTGAGAATGAGATCCCTTCAGTGGGCTCTAAGAACTCAGTGGTCCCAGTTCTCAGGAAAGATGTTGTACCGACTTCATATTCCAAACAGGGTCTCACAGGATCTTATGTGGTGTGCCTGCGAGGGCAATATTCTGAAGGGAGAACCCTTTTGGCAACCATGGCTGGAGATTACAGTAGTGACAGACGCCTCACTCACGGTGTGGGGAGCCCATGCCAACGATCTGACAGTCAGCGGTCGTTGGTCTCCATCGGAGTCCAAATTACATTATCAATCTGTTGGAACTGAGGGCAATCAGACTAGCGCTAAAGGCCTTCCTGCCCTCTGTCCGGGGAAACAATGTCCTGATAATGACAGACAACACAGTGGCCATGCATTACCTCAACAAGAGATGAGGCGTAGGGTCACTACCACTGTGCAGAGAGGCAATTCAGCTCTGGTACTGGGCAATTCAAGAAGGAATCTCCCTGTCAGCAGTTCACCTAGCCGGGAAGGAGAACACGGCGGCGGACGCTCTGAGCAGGCAGAGCACGTCTCCCACGAGTGGGAACTAGCTCAGGAAGTCCTTCAAGAGATCTTCACCACTCAAGTAGATCTGTTTGCGGCCGAGGTCAACCGGAAGATATTGCTCCAGGGAATTTCCTCCGAGAGTAGCTCTACGAGATGCATTTGCAGTGGACTGGGAGTTTCCACTCCTGTACGCGTGTCCTCCAGTCCCCCTCATTCCTCATGTGATCAGGAGGTTGAGAAGATTCGGGAAATGCATGATCCTGATTGCCCCGGATTGGGCCAGGAGGACGTGGTACCCGGACCTTCTGGGCATGTCCCATCTGTCCTCTGATGCGTCTTCCACAAACAGAGGACCTTCTCTCGTGAGAGGAGGTCGGGTTCTCCATCCCGAGGTCAAGACTCTCAACCTTCATGCTTGGTATCTGAGAGGCCGAGATATAAGGCTTGGGACTTCCTGGATGATGTAATGGAGGTGTTGCTTTCGGCCAGAGGTCAGCAACAAAGTTTTTGCACTGTTGCTGTTGGAATAAGTTTTGCGACTGGTGCAAGGAAAAGAATGTTGATCCTTTTCTATGTAAAACTCTGGATGTTTTATCCTTTCTTCTATCCTTAGCTAATCTGGGCCTCCAGATTGGTACCATTAAAGGCTACTTGGCGGTGCTGTCCATTTTTAAGCGCTCGTCCGAGGAATGATCCTATTTCAAAATTCCACTGGTGACTCAATTCTTAAAGGGGCTCACTAATGTGTTCCCTCCATCTCCTTTCCAGGTTCCGGTTTGGGACCTTAATCTGGTTTTAGAATTCCTGATGTGTGCTCCATTTGAACCTCTGCACACATGTCGGTTAAGGTTATTAATCTTCAAAACAATCTTTTGGTAGCTCTGACATTAGCCTATAGAGTGAGCGAGTTGCAGGCACTTTCATCCAAGCTACCCTTTACCATGTTGCACAGGGACAAGGTTGTTTTAAGGGTCAAACCCTCCTTTTTGCCCAACATCATTTCGGACTTTCATTTGAGTCAGAAAATAGTTCTACCTTCCTTCTATCCTCCACCTCATCCTGGTAAGGAAGAGGAAAGACTTCATAGGTTAGACCCTCAGGGAGCGTTGAGCTTTTACATCTCCAGAATGTCTAAGTTGTGAATTGATGACCAACTCTTCATCGGATATACAGGACACAAGCTAGGTGAGGCTGTTTCCAAACAGATCTTGTCTAGATGGATAATTCGGACAATATCAGAATGTTACAGGCTCGCAGGAAAAGACCCTCCTGAAGGTTTAAGAGCTCATTCCACCTGGGGTATGGCTACATCTACGGCCCTTCAGAGGGGCATACCAACCAGAACAATTTGTGAAGCTTCAACATGGTCTTCCATACACACATTCACTAAGCATTATTCCCTGGATTCTTCGCTTGGCCAAAATGGTTCTTTTGGCAAGGCAGTCCTTCACTCTATCCATGAAAATGTATGAATTCCAATTGTACTCCCTCCCAAAACACTGCTTTGGGAGTCTGTCAAAAATTAGGAATATGTGGGAGGACACAATCCATTCGTAGAACAAGTTCTCCAGCATGGGGTCTGGCATGGATTCACATGCTCATGAATATTCCCCGTCGTCAGGCTGGGAATCCTCAGTAAAGAAAAAATCAGTATCAGTTTTGTTTCTGATCTGTCTTTCTTAGTAACCAATCACTGATCTCTGGGTCATACTGCCCCCAGCCAATGACTGCCCTCTCCCTAAGCCCCACCTCTGGCAGCCATCCTCAGATGTTTACCGCACGCTCAAGTGTTGGGAGTCCACGAGTTTTTTACTGCGTTTTCACAGAATTTCTCATTTTTTCGGTTTAATCGTGCCTCAAGCTCCACCGTTTCTACTTCTGATAACGGGGACCCATTTCGGAATTCTTCTACGCCCCTCAACTGTGAAGTTTTCGTCGAGTTTACAGTTCTTGGAGGATTCCGGAATATCTGCGGCCTATCTCAAGACATGGCCCAGGACAAAGGGAGCTCGACGCCCGGATCCAAGCTGTTCAGGAACTGCCCTGGATGCGGATTATATAATGTTTTCAAGGAGGACGAGCATTCGCGATGTCTCTACTGCCTCCATGGGGACAAGACGCACGTGGAGAAGGACTGTGCGTTCTGCAAGAACCTTTCGGAGCGGACCAAACAAGATCGTCGTTCCCGCCTCGCCACCTGGCTGGAGAAGGGCACAGCAAGTGAAAAGGCGAAGAAGAAGTCTGAGCGGGCTTCTAAGTCCTTTGAGGGCGCCCCGGCGACGGGGGCCCAACAGAAGTCTAAGGCACCGCGAGTCCTCAGGCTCTGGGAGCGCCAAAAGGTCGGGCTCTTCAGTTGCCAAGCAGGGCGCTACTTCCCCGACACGTTCGACCACGAGCCAGCACTCTGGGTCGGGGAAGAGGAAGTCCGAGAACCTGGGTAGGCTGCTGGAGCGGACCCAGTCGATCTCGAAGGGGGAGCGAGGTGTTGACCCTCCCCCCAAGGCAAAGGCCCAGGACGCCCCTAAGGGGTGAGGGCCTTGATCCACCCGGCTAAGGCCTCTACCGAAGTGGTCTCTGTGACCCTGGCGGAGCCGACTGAGACTACGCCAATGGAAACGGCCTCTGGGCCCAGAGTATCCCTGCCGCCGCGGAGGGAATCCTCTTTCCAGCCCATCGCTAAGACCCCCGTGAAGCCCCTGGCTGAAAAAGAGGGGGGGGGCGGTGGCCGTTACAGACTCGGAATCAGCCTCTGAGGAGGAACTGGTGGAGACCGAGAGGGGCCTCAACGAAAGGTCCATAGGCCTCAACGAGAGGTTCATAAACCTCAACAATAGGTTCGATCCCAGGGGACGGTCCCTGCTGACGTGATCGATGATAGCGACGAGGACGACGAACAGGGCCCACTGGAGCGGCCATCCCATCCGTCGCAGCCATTGCCCGAGCCCCAGGATAGCTCGGTGGCCATTTTGTTGGCTATCCAATCCTTATGTACCGAGATAAGGAGGAGATTACCAGGCACCCCGACGGAGGAGCCAGAACCAGGCCCGTCGGGAAGCCCTCCGAACAAGCGGAGGAGAGTCCACCTCGCTCCGCCCTTCGTGCCTGCGAGACCGGTGGACCCCTCACCCCCCTCGCCGGGAGAGGATATGGCGACGGATACGGCGACGGAGACGGACGACGACGAGGTTGGCTCTTTCCACGCCATGATAACCAGGGCATCTGAGCTCTTCCAGCTATGCCCTGAAGAACAGAAAAAGGAGGGGTTTCTGTACCAGTGACAAGAGGCTAAGAGAAAGACGGTCCTCGCAGTGCCTTTACTCGACGACATCTGGGACGAGGGGCTTGCTGTCCTCAAGAACCCTGCCACGACACCCGCCAAGAGGAACAGGTAGGAGAAGAAGTACCAAGTCCCCGATGCCACCCCCTTGTGCCTCAGGGCCCAGCCCACGCCAGACTCGGTCGTCTCGGCAGCGGCTAAGAAGAAGGCAGCGGGCGCGGCGGCTTCAACTTCCACCTCCCCGCTGGACAGCAAGGGTAAGAAGTTGGACTCTATGGGACGACGAGTCATCTCTTCGTGGCCCGCTACGACAGGGAGCTCTGGTTCAAGATAGCTCCCCTGCTAGATTTCCTGCCTGATGACAAAAGGGCGGAGGCCCTAGAAATTCTGCAGGAGGGCGAGGTGGCGTCGGATCACGCCATTACGGTGGCAACGGACATTGCCGATACCGGATTTCGCCAACTGGGCAACAGAGTTTGCCTCCGATGACGAGGATGGCTCAAGGCGACAGACTTTCGCCAGGACGTCCAGACCAGAGTGTTGGGCATGCCGTTCGACGGCAACAACCTCTTTGGTAAGGCAGTGCATGAGTCTCTACAGGCCATCAAGACCGACTCGGAGACGGCCCGGCCCCTTGGGGTGCTTCAGCAGCGACGGCCCTTTCGGAGCTCTGGAGGCAGACAGGGTGCCTCCAAAGGATCCAGCGGTGGCTCCTCC
Source organism: Ambystoma mexicanum (assembly GCF_040938575.1). Taxonomy (NCBI): domain Eukaryota; kingdom Metazoa; phylum Chordata; class Amphibia; order Caudata; family Ambystomatidae; genus Ambystoma; species Ambystoma mexicanum. The sequence goes on from NC_090939.1 coordinate 689,349,049, forward strand.
ACCTACCGCCAGGCGGCCCGCTCCTCTTCCCAGGAGGCCTACAGAGGTCGCGGCAAACAAGGGGGTTCCCGCCGTCGTCGCCAAGGAGGCCAAGGCGGCAAGGCCGCCTCCAAGCAAGACTGACCCGGCCATGTTGTCGGGCCCCGACCGAAGCACCCCGGTGGGAGGCCGGCTGACGAAGTTCATCGGCGTGTGGGAGTCCATCTCCACCGACCAACGGGCACTCGCTGGAATTCCAAAAGAAGTGCCCTCGCATTCCTCCCGTGGCCAGGAAGGAAAACCACGTCCCTCAACTGCTGTTGGAGGTAAGGGCGATGCTCAAGAAAGGTGCCATCGAGCTTGTCCCCAGAAGGCTCCGGGGCTCCAGAGTGTACTCAAGGTACTTCCTCGCCAGGAAGAAGACAGGCGGTTGGCGCCCCATCCTGGACCTGCGCCGCTTAAGCAAGTACATCAAGGTGCAGAAATTCAGGATGGTCACCCTCCAGCACGTGCTGGGACAGCTGGAGGAAGGCGACTTCCTATCGTCGCTGGACCTGGAGGATGCTTACTTCCACATCCCCATTCTAAGAAGGCACAGGAAGTTCCTCAGGTTCGTGGTTCAAGGACACCACTACCAATTCAGAGCCCTACCGTTTGGATTAAAGTCGGCACCCAGGGTTTTCACCAAGTGCCTGGCACCAGTGGTGACGCGGCTGCGCCTACAGGGGATCCACGTCTACCCCTACCTGGACGACTGGCTAATCCGGGCACGGTCAAGGGAACTCGCCGTCGATCATACGGCGAGGACTGTCCGGTTGCTCACGGAGCTGGGGTTCTCCATCAACTACCCCAAATCCCACCTGGTTCCGTCGCAAGTAGCACTGTTTTTGGGGGCGAAGCTCGATACAGTGGAGCAATTGGCCTCCCCTTCAGAGGAGAGGACCAAAACCATCCTGGGCAAGGTACGGCGACTGTTAGCCACGGACGTGGCCAGGGTGAGGTCCATCAAGTCCCTTCTCAGGATGATGTCCTCATGCATCTACCTTGTACCCCTTTGAAGACTTCGGATGCGTCCACTACAGGAGTTCCTCGACGCCCGCTAGTTTCAGGCGGGGGGCTGCTTCGAGGACAGGATCCCCCTCGACGAGGAGTTCCGTCGGGCGATCCTATGGTGGGGCACCCGGGCTCACCTCACGACGGGCACGGACTTTCAAACCCCAGCGTTTCAGGAGACGGTGACTACGGACGCCTCTCTGGAGGGTTGGGGGGCCCACACCGGAGATCTCCACGCAAGAGGCCTTTGGCTTCTGGAGGAGAGGTCTCTTCACATCAACATCTTGGAGCTCCGTGCAGTGTTCTGGGCGCTCAAGTCGTTCCTCCCGTCCCTCAAGGACAAAGTGGTGAGGATCTTCCGACAACACCACCACGATGTTCTACATACGGAAGCAGGGGGGCACCAGATCCCCAGCCCTATCCAAGGAGGCCCAGGATCTGTGGCACTGGGCCGTCGCCAAGGGGATGTTTCTGGTTCCCTTCCACCTGGCAGGAATAAAAAACACCATCGCCAACTCACTCAGCAGGGAGCTACGCTCGTGCCACGAGTGGGAACTGCGCCAGGATCAAGTGGATCGACTCTTCCAACGATGGGGCAAACCCCAGATTGACCTGTTTGCGACGGCGACAAACTCCAAGTGCCAGAAGTTTGCCAGCAGGTTCCCCCAGCCGAGGAGCATGGGCGATGCTTTCTCGTTCCCTTGGGACGGCCTGTTTCTATACGCGTTCCCTCCATTGCCGTTGCTGCTCTGCCTCATCAACCAGCTCAAGAAGTCCAGGTGCAGGATGATCCTCATCGCACCGGCGTGGCCGAGGCAGATCTGGTTCCCGGACCTTCTGGACTTGTCAACGTCCCCGCCAGTCAGGCTGCCGGCGGACGCGTATCTTCTCTCCAGAGAAGGAGGCGCCATTCTACACCACGACCCACAGTCGCTGAACTTGCAGGCCTGGCCCCTGCAGCACTAGAGTTTGGAGGGTACGATATCCCGGCTGATTGCAGAGAGATTCTTGCAAAGGCCAGGTCCTCAACTCTCAAGTATTACGGTCATAAATGGAAGAGGTTCTCTGTCTGGTGCCGTGCACAGAAAGAAGATTAACCCTCTGCGGATTACGGCCCCTCAAGTTCTGCCGTACTTACTGTCGCTGGCCAAAGCTGGACTGGCTCACGCCTCCATAAAAATACATCTGGCTGCCATCTCCCGATATACCAGGAGTACGGGACAGGTGTCCTTGTGGTCTCATCGCCTGGTAAAGGAATTTATGAAGGGACTATTCCGATCATTGCCGCCGGTGAAGGTCCCTGCCCCGGCGTGGGAACTTAATGTGGTGCTGACCAGGCTCATGGGGGCCCCATTCGAGCCTATGCATTCGGCGCCTTTGAAGTTCCTGTCATGGAAGACAGCGTTCCTCGTGGCCATCACCTCTGCACGACGAGTGGGAGAGATTCAGGCCCTATCTTGCAAGCCTCCATACTTGACTTTTCATAACACGAGGGTGGTGCTGAGGACGCACCCCTCCTTCATGCCCAAGGTGCCGTCGGACTCCCACCTCAACGAGCCCTTGGTGTTACCAGTTTTCTTTCCGTCGCCTTCGATGCCGGCCGAGAGGACTTTGCACTCGCTGGATGTAGCTAGAGCACTGAAGTTCTACGTGGACCGCACAAAGAGTTTTCGGAAGACGTCACAACTGTTTGTGAACTTTGGGTCTGTGAATCAAGGGAAGGCTCTCTCGAAGACTTCCATTTCCAGATGGCTCTCCGGCTGCATCATGCATTGTCACCGGTTGGCAAACCGACCGCTGCCCGGCCGTCCGAGAGCCCATTCAACCAGAGCGATCGCTGCTACCACAGCGTTCCTGTCTGGTGTGCCCCTGCTGGACATCTGCAGGGCTGCTACGTGGAGGACGATGCACACCTTCACAAGATTCTACTGCGTCGATCGGGACTCCAGGGAGGAGTCCAGGGTCGGCCAAGCAGTGCTGTGCAACCTGTTCGCTTAAGGTGAGCCTGGTGAGGAGGTAAGAGATGCTTAATGTTGAGTTGTTGTATTGCTTAATGTTGAGACTGTTGCCACCTCCCGTGGTTGTGCATGTGTATACTGCTATGTATTCTTTTATTCATGAGTATGTGAATCCATGCCAGAACCCATGCTGGAGAAGGAACAGGTTACTTACCTGTAACTGTTGTTCTCCAGCATGGGTCTGGCATGGATTCACATGCGAACCCTCCCACCTACCCCACTGCAGCTCTTAACTTGGTCATACTGCCACTTGGCGTGCTACCAAATCTGATTATGGCTGCCAGAGGCGGGGCTTAGGGAGAGGGCAGTCATTGGCTGGGGGCAGTATGACCCAGAGATCAGTGATTGGTTACTACTAAGAAAGACAGATCAGAAACTAAACTGATACTGATTTTTTCTTTACCGAGGATTCCCAGCCTGACGACGGGGAATATTCATGAGCATGTGAATCCATGCCAGACCCATGCTGGAGAACAACAGTTACAGGTAAGTAACTTGTTCCTTATTTACCCATGGTAACTTTCTTTCGACTGGCTGTTCCTCCCACATATTCCTCATCGCCTCCCAACCTACCCCACGGTAGAATTTCCTGTGCTATTACAGCTTCCGTTACATCAAGGCTGAGTACGGTCACTCTTGTGTTTTACGGGTATCTCTGCTGCAGGAGGAGGGAAAAACAGAACTGAGGCCAACGGGTGCTGCGCATGCTATTATGCCTTCAATGACATCATCCTCAACGAAGGCCTTCGAGGGACATTGACTCAACGCCATCGACGCACAGAGCCCTCTACCGAAAATGTTTTCCGAAGCAGCTGAAGCTGGACAACAAGTGTCAAAGATGAGGAACATCCAGTCGAAAGAACATTACCAGGGGTAAGTAACTTGGTCTTCTTCTCTGTGAAAAGTACAGTGAGCTAAAACATTGTAGACCCTCCCCATAGAACAGGTTATTTAGCTGTGTTCGTTCTCAGTAGAGGGGCTCCCAGACCTTTGTCAAATATTTTACTTTAGATGGCTAATTCCATGTTTGAAGTTTTAAATCCTTGTTTGCGCTACGATTCTTGTGCTCATTTAAAAGAAATGGTGGCCAAAAGTGATGCTCTTTTTAATTGTTTGGGTGTGTCCCTTCCTTCTTTCTTAGTTATTCGCTGTGCTGTTAAGGCCATGATGTGGGAGGATGTCTGGATTGCCACCGTGGCCACCAACTCGAATTTTAGGCTTTATAAACAAACCTCATTGTTTTCTAGGAAATTGGGAACGTTACCTGCTCAATTCATCGATACACCTTTCTAAGATTCTGATTCAATATTTTACTGATCGGTGAATTTAGAGAGATCCTCTCTGGGTCTGCCTGTCAACACACCTCTTGCAGGTTTTTGTAACATAAGTGGTCAATTAGAATTCTGGAATCATGTCTTTGGTGATTGCGCCAGTACTCTTCAATTAAGACGCGTTTACCTACCTATGTTCGTTCAAGATGCTGCCTTCCTAACATAACATCTGAACAGTTTTGCTATAAGTTGCTTGTAGATCATGAAACTTCTCTAACTATAGCTGTAATAAGAATTGTTAATGTAATTTTAGCTCAACAATAATATTTAATATTTATTGTGTTGCTGTTATTTAATGAACGTGACCCACGAGGAACGGATGGAGTTTCTATGCAGCTAGCACCATCCCAATAGGGAACGCTATAGATGCTACCAACTATCAGTCCAAGAACATTTGTTGACACATTGGCTCATCCCAGAACATGGACTGCAAGATGCTGCAGAATGTTCAACTTTGACAAATCCACACAACTGCGAACTGCTTACTGAACCCACAATGAACCACAGAAATATGTTCAATTAGAACCTTGATTGATACAAGTCTTTATGAATTTTGACTGCACATTTCTACACTATGTATATACTGCACTGCATTTATGATAACCACAGAATGTACTAAACCAATGTACTAGTGCCTTGAAAAAAGCCCAGGCAGGGCGAAACAAATGCACTTGCCTCCTAGTGGAGTTATGTTGGCACAAAATATTGAAACACAACTGTTGTAAATCACGGATGAAAATACTCTGATAAAATTATATTAAAACCAATAGGCCTCATTACGAGTCAGCCGGTCCGGAATGCAGTGATTCCGTGACGACGGTGACACAGTTTCCACGTCCGCAAGGTTGCGGAATGAGCGGCCGATTAGGGCTTGTCGGTCGCGCGCACCACACCAACGCGGAAACAGTGTCACTGTCGCCACGTAAACACCCACGGAAACGGACATTACGCCACAAAAAGCACTGCAAAACCTGTGACCATCCCCATCGTCACGGACACAGAATCACTGGAATCGGAAATACCATGAATGCGAAAACCGGAAACAGAGAGGCGGCCATTATTTAAACCACAATCCACTGGCATCCTCAGGCACCACAGGCCAGATCACCTCTCTGAGCAGCAAAAAGCATCAACCACCATGGCATCCAGGATCCCAACACAAAGACAGCAAAAGCAGCGCTTCAGTGAGGCAGAGCTGACAGTGCTTGTGGACCATATAGTGCAGCATGCAGAAATGCTGTTCAGCGCAGACCAGCGGCGTGCCACCCAGCAACGCCGTAAAGAGGTGTGGGCTGAAGCAGCAAGCAAGTGCACAGCAGTCAGGGTGACGACACGCAGCGTGAAGGACTGCCACAAGAGGTGGGATGACCTCAGGCTCAGAGTGCACTGGTGGAGGCCCTGCAACCCCACTAAAACTGCAGACGTGGGAGGAGCGCTGCAGCAGTGTCCTCCACCTTGAGGGCATACACGGAATTGGAGACGCTGAGGCAGGAGTGAGCCCACCTGCAGAGGCCGGTAAATGCACAGATTACAAAGCAATGAGTGTGAATGGACCCCAGGAGTGACCCACTGGACCCACTGATAACCCCCGACTCCCCAGGGGCAGGAGTGATCCAATGGACCCACTGATAACCCCCCCCCACAATCAGGGCAGGAGTGACCCAATGGACCCACTGATACCCCCACCAGTCAGGGCAGGAGTAACCCAATGGACCCACTGATAACTCCCCCACCCCCCGCACCCAGTCAGGGCAGGAGTGACCCAATGGACCCACTGATAAAAGTCACCCCCCCCCCCAGTCAGGGCAGGAGTGACCCAATGGACCCACTGATAACCCTCCCCCCAGTCAGGGCAGAGTCGGAGTGACCCAATGGACCCACTGATAATAAGCCCCCCTCCCTCCCTAGTCAGGGCAGGAGTGACCCAATGGACCCACTGATAACCCAGATAAGAAGCAACATACCCACAATACATAGCCCTTGGACATACACACAGTGCGTGACTGAGTACAAGCAGAGACACATACACCTGAGTGCATCAACAGTCATATGTGTGTACATGTAAGTGCTCACTGATCATCCTGTTTGATGCATGTGATGCACCCATCAAGTACCAGCACACAACTAACAGCATGCCCTCTGTGTCCCCACAGCCATGCCAAGTGACAGCGACAATGCCCAACAGGCGAGGCAACGTCCACCTGCACGCCAACGCACAACCCCTGCCCAGGAGGACGAAGGAAGCTGCTCTGGAAGTAAGGCACCAGCTGCACCTGGCATGGATGCACCAGCCAACTCCACCATCTCCATGCTGCCTGCCGCCACACAAGTGGCGCAATCACCCACCATGCCCACAGATCCCACCGTGGAGAGCATCTGCACTGCAGAGGAGGCTGCTTGCAGTGACAACAGTGTCCCAGCCTTGCAGGCTGAACTAGGAGGAGAGGGGTACAACGTGGATCACCATTCATCCCTCCACAACCTACTGTTCAGCCCCCCCTCATTGCATAGACCCATGAGGTCACCAACCCGCTCCGTGGCAGGGCTAAGTGCCCGCATGCAGCGGATGGAGGATCACCATGCCACCCTAACACAGCTTGTGGAACGGCAGCTGGAGGAGGCCAGGCTGGAGCTGGAAGAGGCCAGGCTGCAGCGGGACGAGGCCAGGCTGCAGCGGGAGGAGGCCAGGCTGCAGCGGGAGAGCAATGCCACATCAGTGCGTCGGTTCTCCAGGGCCATTGGATGTTTTGCCACCACCATTGTCACCTTGACACGCCATGTCCGGGAAGGCAACAGTGTCACATCCACCAATGCAGAGTCTATGTTGGTTGCCCAGCAGGCGTTTCTTGGATGTGTGCCAACAGTAACACCACCAGTGCCGTCCATCAGCACCACCCCATCGAGGTCAACCACTGCCAGCCCACGGAGGTGCTCTAGTCGGCTGAGTGGACCCTCGGGGAAGGACGCTCATGCGCACAAGCGCCCCCGTAAATAGTGCCATGTGGAAATGGCTGTCCAGAAGACATTCAGGGACACAAATGGGTGTATGGGGTTGGGTACGTTTGGGTGGTGGGGGAGGTCCATTATGGGGTTAGCGTTTTGGGGCCTGGTTGGGGTGGGTACGTTTGGGTGGTGGGGGAGGTCCATTATGGGGTTAGTGTTTTGGGGCCTGGTTGGGGTGGGCAAGTTTGGGTGTGGTGGACATGGGTGTACAACTATCCTATCAATATACCTTCTTTCCTGCTTTGTTAAAAATAAATCACCTTTGCAAACTCTTTCACGAGTGGACATCCGTAATTACAGTTGCATTCAATCCATTTTTTTCCCTGCATCTTCATGTACATGCAATGCTGTTCATGTGCAGTATCTCAAAAGTAAATGCGAATGAGTGTATCCCGTGCATGTTGTCCATCTTGTGCCCCTCCGTGAAGGAATGCAGCCATCCCATCCCCATCCCCATCGTCTGGGGGTGCAAATGTTAGATTGTGCAGCATGGCACACACAAGCACTATTTTACCCGTCTTCACTGGGTTGTGCAGCAGTGATCCGCCAGATCTGCTCAAGCAGCAGAACCTGGCCTTCAGTAGGCCAAATGTCCTCTCAATCATGCCACGCGTGTGGACGTGTGCCCTGTTGTAGGCCTCCTCATGCCTGTTCCTTGGCCTCCATACAGGCGTCATCAGCCATGGTGTGAGTGCATATCCTGCATCACCTACATGGGATGTAAATGGAGGGGACATGTTAGTGTTTGTGGTATAGATGTCTTCATCAGATGTTGTGCAAGAATGTGTCATTAGTCAATCATCCATATGGGGCAGGCAGTGGTCTGACCAGTGGGTGATTACCATTCTTGGTTCATTGTTGTCGACATTGGCTTTTGGACTTTACCAACACCTTGCTGTGCATATGGAGTTGGCCTTGCGCCCAGTTGTGGGTGGCGAGTACGGCATTGTGCAGTGATGTACCCACATGGAGGAGTCACTCAATAGACTGTGATGAAGTGGTAGATGCAGTATGTCTCATGTGTACACATCATGTGCATTGGGGGGGCAGTGGTGCATAGTGTGGGTGGCTTCAGCAAGTGGCTCAAGTTGTATGAGCTTGTACTAGTATTGGTTCTGCATCTCCATTGCCAGGGAGTGTATTAGCACACTGTGGCCACCTGTCATGTCTAGCTTTGTTGTTTGTGGGTTGTGGTGACTGTCCATTACATGGGACATGGGGTGATGCATTTGCAGTTGTAGCAGGCCACTCACACACATCATTGCCTTAGGCATCCCCCCTTTCATAGGGCCCATGCATTGGCAGTTGTACTCACCCAATAGCCATGTGCTTTGTCCAGCATAGCGTTCCATGTACCGTGGCAATGTTGAATTCCGCAGGACCATTGAGTCATGTGTTGACCCCGGGAAACATGCACAGCAATGTGTTATCACTTGTCCAGCGTCACATACCATCTATACATTCAGTGAGTGGTACAGTTTCCTTTTGCGGTACACCATCTCCATTGCACGTGGTACAGTGAGCTCTATGTGGGTGCAGTCTTCTGCACCAATTCAATTTGGCATGCCAGCAATGGCATGGAAGGCCAACTTGGTGGCAATGACCTGGGCAAGGGTACGGGGTAGGGCCATGTGTTCCGACACATGGTGCAGCAGGGCATCCAGTACCGGGCCCAGTATTCTTGAAAAACAGGATTGTGAGAGCCCGTGCAGCTCACCAACAGTGTGCTGATATGTTCCAGTGCCAAGAAAATGCAGGACCGACACCACCTTCAGTAGGGGGGGGGGGGGTTTGCGGTCGAAATGCCCATGTGGCTGCTGATGTCGTTCTCAATCATGGTGGTGATGTACATGATTGTTGGACGGTCCAGCCGGTATAATGTGTGGATCTGTCCTGGAGTCAGGTTCCAGGGTGAGGCCCTGATGCGGGGTATTGCAGACTGCCTGCGGGGTTGTGCTGCCTGCACAATTGGGTTTTCCATGGGTGCAGGGTTTGCCAACTGCCGCCTGCGCCTCCTCGCCTCTTCCTCCTCTGCACCATTAATGCCACAATGTGCAGTGCTGCCTGTAGGTTCAATAGCCCCAGTCCCAGTGCTGCTACTGCAGCTGCATGCATAGTTGTGTTTGGAGTTTGGCTGGGTGTGGGCCTTTTGTAGGCTCCCAGTGGCCTGCAGGGTCCAGCGGGGCTCATTTGGTGCACCTGTGGACTGATTCAGCTCACCAGGCACTGTTTAACGTCATGTCCACGCTGGTGCCGATACAGCAACTGTTTCCACCGAATTTCCTACTTGTAATATGCACGGTGTTAGGTATTGGCGGTAACAGGGGGGTTTCTGTGTCGACGCAGTTTTCGGCTGCGTTGACTCTGCAGTGGCGGTTTCTGATGGTGGTATGTACAGGTTCGATGGTTGGAATTTGCCGATCCGGTAAACGGTCTCAGTATAGTTATACCGGCAACGTTAAGTCCGGACCGGTGGACTCGTAATGAGGCCCAATGAGCCTTTTGTAAATAATTGATGAAAAATTGCATGCAACTGTTTTGTATACTTGAAATGCGCATGGGCTAACATAGAAACTTAAACCCCTACTATTAAATTACAGACCGGCCGGTGAATACCATTCCCTATGTAGCCTTGCAGCCACTGACCCCCATAAAGTCTGGAACAGTCAGTAACCCAATTAGACTGTAGAAACCGATAAAAAGGGTTAGAGCGCATCAACTGATGTTAATCGCCAACTCCAAAGAAATATTTTTATTGATTGCAGTTTATATCAGATATGTTTTGTATTTCCTTTTTGGTTTTACTTGTTTTTTTCTTTTTGTATTGTGAAAGCTTTGTTTTAACCAAAGCACAATTGTAATAAAAAAAATAAAGGAATGTGCCACTGGGTATTACAAAAGTCTAAAAATCCCATGCCGGCATCAATAGACAATGTTCTATCCTTCTTAGCAAACTTTATTCATTCAGGTACTCAAGTTGCATCGTACAGGATGTATTTGACAGCTCTAGATGCCTGCCTCTCTACCGCGGATAGAGTGGTGTCCTTTTTGCCATCCAATTATTAACAGCCACTTTTGGGGGCTTTTTCATCTGGTCCCGCTTACGTGGCACACGATCTTAAATTGGGATCTTAATGTTGTGTTGACGCCTCTCACACACCAACTATTGAAACCTATATGGCATCTATAGACTTAACCTTAGTTTCATGGAAAGCAACGCTTCTTGAGCTATTACGTCAGCTCTCTGAGTCAGTGAATGGCAAGCATTATCATCCAAAGAACCGTATCTCACCTTTCACAGAGACAGGGTAGTCCTACGACCCATCCTTGGTTCGTACAGAAGGTAATCTCAGATTTTCACCTAAGCCAAGAAATGTCTCTAATGGTCTTCCTTCCAGATCCCCACACAGAAGTTGGTCCAATTCTTCTCTGTCTTGATGTTTTAAGGGCCTTGCGTTTTGTCTCGAGAGGACTGAGCCTCATAGGTCCTTAGACTGATTGCTTGTCACTTTTGCTGGTGCCCATCCAGTCAATAAAGCAGCAAAAGCCACCATAGCCAGGTTGATTATTTAGTGCTTGTCTCACTCCTACCAAGTTAAAGGCAAGGTCCCTTCTCAAGGCCTTCGTGCTTACCTGATTACGGCAAAGAGCACTGCAGTAGCCTTACAGAGACATGTGCCATGGGAAGCCATATGCAAAGCAGTATGTTGGGACTCCCCTTCTCCCTTTTGTAAACACTACTCGCTGGAGTTCAGTTCCAGGGCTGATGCCCCGTTCAGACAAGCCGTCCTAAAAAGTATTTTTTGATCAGTGTAGATTTTCTCTTTCCTGGGATAGAGTAGTGCTTGGTACTCTCCCAAAAGCTTGGAGGAAAGGGGATGGGACGTAGGAGTAAAGAAATCTTACTCACCATAGTGACTTCTATACTCCTATTCCAAAATCCCCTATTCTCCATACACCCGTCCTCTATTTCCCTAATTATAGGTTATGGGGAAAGATCGAACGAGGCGTAAACTATGGAGTGGCCGCACTAAGCGCATATGGATTGCCTCCCCTTAAAGTAGGGCTAGGACTCCCGTCAAAAAAAAAAAAAGTATGATGAAAGGGGACGTTAGACTAGGAGTACAGTAGTCACTATGTAGGCAATCTTTCCTTTTTTGGCCAGCATACACACATGCTAAGTGTCCTTGAGACTCTTATTTTATGTTTCCTTGTTTTACATTTTACCAAAGTGGACCTTAATCTTACGTCGCATTTCATTAATTATATTTTGTTGCTGCTCAATAGAGGTCTGATTTGCTTTTAGAGTCCATTGCAGCTCCTTAATATCATCTATACTTTTCTCATACTTATTTGGATGCTCACTAATTCTCTTAAAGCCTTCTGGGCAACTTCTTTGAACCTGTGTCCTTCAGCATCTCTCTCATCCAGCCTGCCTTCCACCAACTGGAGATGAAAGAACAAATCTGAAAATCGATTTGCCAGTTTTACATTTTCATCCTTTTTAGTGGTGGTCATGTATAGCTTCTGCAAGGACTGATTCAGAAGACCGCGTTCATCCCCTATAGCTGCATCTAGATCCTCAGACAGAGGAGCCAAGGACAACAAAGGGACAGCTTCAAATTTTCCAACAGACCTCATTGGTGTGATTGCTATCCATAGTGGTGAGCCCAGGGAGATAACTGAGAAGGGTTCCCCCACTGAAGCTGATAATAGAGATACTGGCCTGAATGCAGTTAATTGTCTTCTTGGGGAGGCTAGGACCAGCATAGCCCCCCATATAACAGCACCAGCAGTACATGTCATTCTACTTGAGCTTTTGATTCTATCTGGAAATATCGCTGGCCTGACTAAAAATATTTTAGACAATAGCTGGTGCCAATTTATCAGACAACACCATATTATCTGCTTTCATGAAACTTGGGCAACATTCGAATTGTCAATATAGGGTTATTCCCATTACTCCACAAATGCCTCTAAAGGGAATAAGGGAAGATCTTGTAGTAGTATGTCAACATGGGTTAATCCAGCTATTAATGCTGCAACGCCCACACCCAATACAGGTCCTTCAGACTTGCAAGAATAACGTTTCCAATTGGTAAATGGCAATATATTGCGTATGCTGAATGTGTATAATAGAGCATCAAAGAGCAGTGGGTAGAAACAGTAAAACTAATTAAATCCCACATTGTAGCCTGGAGAAGTGCATGGAGGGAGGGTGCCCTTAGTCTAGTCACAGGTGATTTAAGTTTACAACATGAGCCCCTCCCAGAACCAATGGGTATTTTAGATGAGGAGGATGAGGCATGAGATGTCCCTGGTTTGCTGGCTTCTTGCCCAAAACAATGACTGAAAAGTCTTTGGCAATAGCTGTTATTTGGCTTTCAATAGGGGTGAGGGCATGTAATGGCAGGGTGGCTGGTGACTGACCACCAGCTAACACTTTTGTTAATGGAAGTCGCACAGGCCGTATTGATAATATCCTTAATATGGAGGCACGGCCATCAATCATGGATGTATTATTTATCACTCTGACCAAAAGTGAACATTTACCTTTGCATTTAAAATGATCACTTTCTCAGAACACTATTTTTTTTTTGGTTCCATTTAAACTTTCCCCTAATCTGGTTGACCACCTCTCGTCAGAAAACTTGAATTTGGGGACACCACCACAACATGTGAAAATAGGAGCCTGGAGATGCACCACACCACCAACAGTGGGGGGAGAGCACGGGGACATCTTGTGAAGCCTCTCTGGGGTGAGATACCATCGGCATAACATCTTGAAACTATTTTCCCTCAGTTGCACAGCTTGAGATGTCTCTTTGCCCATGTCAAAATATTGTACCAGGCCAGATCGTCAATGGGTGCTCCTATGTCCTCTTCCCACCTAGCCATGTAACTCTGTGGGGATTTAAACCTAGTCGCATTTAGCTTCTTGTAAAGTGATGTCAATCCAGCAGCTGGTGGGTGACCTATGAATAAATCCTCAAAGTGAGTTGTATCCTGCATCCCCTGAGATGCAACATACGTTCGAGACACCCAATGCCGAAGTTGCAAGTACCCAAACCCATCCCTCTCATTAAACATGTAGGCCTGCTTGCATTCCTCAAACGTGAGAGGCCGATTGTCCCTGAACAACTGACCCAACGTGCACAAAACTCCCTCCTTCCAGTCGGTGAATTGCCCCTTGTCCATCCATTGGGGAACTCAGGATTATCCCAGAGTCCTGTCATAGGTGAGGGGAATGTGGTTGTGGCATATCTATGTGCCGCCTTGTCGCAGTACTCTAGTGCAGCACTAGATGTCAGACGTTCCCGCTCATCCCATCTCCAGGACCACAGGGAATGCCAACACCTGTAATGCAGGGGAGCTCCTAGGGCGGCCTGTTTGATAGCTACCCAGCACTTCGGATTATGCGTACTTGCCTGACTTTCCAGAATGGGAGCCAATTGAGCTGCATATAGGTAGCTTGTAATATCTGGCACTGCTAATCCCCCTGTACTCTTGGTTGCCATTAGTGTGTGTCTGGCTACTCTAGAAAACTTTCTGGACCAAATAAATCGGAACACATGCAACTGCAAATCCTTTAGCACTGCCCTCGGAATTCAGACCGGTAAGGCCTGGAATACATAAAGCAGACACAGCAACAGGGTCATCTTGACTGCTGTTATTCTCGCCAGCCAAGAACTTTCTGAGCCCCCCCAACGTGCCAGGTCCTGGCAAAGAGCAGCAAAATATTGGTCTCGTAGAGATCGGTGTAGTGCGCTGTGAGATTCACCTCCAAATATTTCATGGACGACGAGGTCCACAAAAAAAGGGCAAGACACCTTCAAGTGCTGCACTGCTTTGGGTGATTCTGTTATATTAAGTATAGTCGATTTCGTTAACATTAAATTAATTTTAAAGCCGGAGACCGTGTGGAATCTTTCCAGCAGCGAGACAACATGAGGCAGAGTTATATTGGAATCCTGCATGTAGAACAGGAGGTCGTTTGCGCATAATGCCAATTTGAGTTGATAACCCGCTATGTCTAACTCCTGAATATCCTCCGATGAGCGCGCCAAACAGGCTAAGGGCTCCATACACAGGGCGAACAAGAGTGGGGACAGCGGGCATCCGTGACGGGTTCCCCTATGCAAATCCACTGGGTCCGGTAGGACCCCGTTCACCTTTATCTGCATAGACAGAAGGACAACGTTGGCGAGTACCAACCTGAGAAACCGGGGGTCGAAGCCAAACCCCTCCAAAACCTTTGACAGATACGTCCAGTCCACACGGTTGAACAATTCTCAGCGTCGACTGAAAGTAAAGACATTGGGCCTCATTATGACCTTGCCGGTCCGGAAACAACGGTGGCGGTAAAACCGCTGCCACCGTTGTTCCCGGACCGGCTGATTCAGAGTCCTGCAGGCGGGAGGTGTCACTCCCGCCAGGTCTGACCTTCCAGGATTAACACCACCCGTATGCAGGCGGACATGGAAACACCAGCTCTGTCATAGACGGAACCAGTGTTTCCATGGTCCCCATCCCCATGGAGTCCTACAGGACTCCATGGGAATGCGGATTTACAGAATTCCGCCTCCAGAATTAATGGGTCACCGGGGTTGTAATGCCCCGGTGATTCTGGCAATCACAGAGGCGGAATGGTATTATGGGTCCGGTGGCAGCCTGCCGGTTTTTCCGGCACGGCTACCGCCGGACTCGGAATGAGGCCCATTGCATGCTTATGTTTCCGTGCCCAGGCCATGATGTCTATAGTGCGTCGTAAATTATTGGATGCCTGGTGTCCTGGCACAAACCATGGCAATTTTGCAGCTAACCTCGTGTCTAGGATTTTCGAGTATATACAGGAGTCGTAGTTAAGGACCGCAATCAGCCTGAAAGAGGAACAAAGGGCGGGATCCTTATCGGCTTTAGGGAGTAATGTAAGTGTGGATTCCCCCATTGTAGGCGTAATGGACACTGTGTTGGCAAAATAATTAAACAGTTCGTCCAATCGAGGGGAGAGGTCAACAGATAATTTTTTTTAATAAAAAAGGGCTGTGAACCCGTCCGGCCTTGGGGCTTTGTTACCCGGGAGATTGCAAATGGCCTGGACAACCTCCTCTGCTGCTATGGGCACATCCAAAGACTGTCTCTGATCTGCCGATAGGTGGGGCAGGTGAGCCTCTCGGATAAATGCCTCTGCTAGGCAAGAATTGATGTAGTACAACACTTGTCCTCTTGGTATTAGGTAACCCACCTTTTGGTAAAGGCCTGTTCTACACAAGTTGGTAGTGTGACTGAGCAGCCAGGCTTATCTCAAGAGGGATAAATGTGAGCTGTAGAGCTGTAGCAATGAAATCCATGCATACAAGTAAAACAAGGGGGGTCTGGGAATCTCTCTACCAGCACGAACACAGCCCAATGACCTGTTCTTGGGTGAGTAACCCCTGGGAGAGACTCTACTAAGTCTTTCGCTCACTGTCCCTTTCACAGAGAAGAAATTTCCCTGCATATCAGTCTTTGTCCTGCCCAGGGGCAGTCCAGCACCGAAATACTAGGCAATTCTCCTCTGAACAAGAGTACCAACAGCAACCCCATACACGTGTTTCAGCCTTGTTGGGTATCATCAGTGAGGTGAGGCTGTGTCTCTCTAAGAGGAGAGTTTCAGTACTGAACCCCACCAAAGGCAAAAGGACAAAATGGTCAACCATGGGTGCTATACTGCAGCTGAGGATTCAGCCTGCGGTAGAGAAGCACAATGGTAAGAAAATTAAACCACTGCCACCTGCCATTTAAAGTAGTGCGGGTAACATAACAAATGTTACAGGAGTAGGTAGGATAAGGGGCTACTAAGTAACCCCCCAGCACTTCACATAAGATGGTGTGTGCTGGACCCACAAAGAGAAAAGGTAAGTAAAGTCAATTTCACTTTACTATTCTTGGGAACAGTAGTTCACACAAGAAAAGGTATTTAAACCTTATGAGAAATCTAAAGGATTTCTCTGTGACACTGCACTGAAGGTGCTGTGTGTCACCATACAAAAAGTAGATACCTATGGAGTTTGTCAGACTCCAAAAACAAAGGAAATACATAATCCAAATCAGGTCAAAACACTTGAGAGAGTGAGAAAAAGGGCTCACTCACTCCAGGGTTAAAATTAAAAAGTCCTAAAGTCCAGCAAAAGAGCTGGTGTTTCTAAGGTTGAAGGGAATTAGCACAGGAATGAGAATTCTCCCTAATAGCCCACTGTTGCTGGCTATCAAGGGAATCCACCGCAAACAAATTCGGAATAAAACTGTGACAATATTCATATTTTTCTCTGGTTCAGCATCATGTAGTGTAACTACTTCATCCCGCAAACCCCCAATTGTGGTGCTGTTCTTTTGGGCCTGAAGCTAATAGGCTAGAATTCGGGAAGTTTTGTTAGATAATAAAAAAAATGTCATTCTTAATAGCTTGTGTGAAATATCATCAGCCCATAGTGCCTTTAACACAGCCCTTGCTACCTGAAGCTACCTATATGTCTTTCTGGCCCCATTCTGTTTATATTGAGTTTCCCACTCTCTGACTCTCCCTCGACCCAAACCTGTTGGGTTAAAAGAAGCTTATTAGGTGCGGAAACTATGCTAATTAGACCTCAGCGTGGCTTTAAAAGCCTCCCAGACCCCAGATACTGAGACCTCCCCTGTGAGATTCTCTTGAAAATACTGCGTAATCCTATCCAAAATGGTGGTACAGCCATCAAGGAGTCGTTCAGCTTCCACCCATGAACTTCCTTCCCCCAGGCCATAGCCATCTAGTTGCAAGGTGATGGGAAAGTGATCTGAGACCAATGCTACCTCTCATTGGGACACTTGCTCCTTCCTTCCCTCCCACTCTCTGGCCAGACTCTTTGTGTGCCCTCCCCTCATCCATGTGTGAGGCAAAAAACCTTGGGATCATCTTCGACTCCTCTCTCTCCTTCTCTTCTCACATCACACACCTTGCCAAGCAGCCCAACTTTCAGCTTTACCTCCTATGGGGCATTCTACCTTTCCTCACCTTCCCCCAGATGCTCAACATCTCCAGGGCCCTGGTTCTCTTTAGGTTAGACTATTGCAACAGCCTTTTCCACAATCTGCCTTCTTCCTCCCTTTGCCCCCTTCAACTAATCAGAATAGGACTGCAAGACTTATCCCTGTTTTCAAGCCCGAGGACTACATCTCTCCAGATAGAAAATCTCTCCACTGGCTCCCAGTGACCTCAATGATCACATTCAAGACCCTTTGCATCATCCAAAATGCTGTTTGGGGCCTGGGACCTCTCTACACCCAGCTCTCTCTCCCTAAATACCTCCTAGCCAGAGTCCTTCGGTCCTCTGGCTCCAACTCTCTGAAGGTCAAACGTTTCTCTAAGCAGAGAGTGGGAGGTAGATCCCTTTCCTTGGCTGGCTCCTCCCTCTGGAACAGCCTCCCTCCGCCTCTCAGACTTGAGCAGGATCTTCTTAAGATCTGGAAACTTCTCAAGACTTTCATTTTCTCCTCTTCCTTCCCTCTCCCCCTCCCATGCTAAACTCTCCCACTGCTGTTGCGACTGGGGCCTGGTCCCTTCAGAGTCATACAGGGAGCAGACCACCCCCACCAGTCCCAAATATCCCTTGCCAGCACTTGCCCTCGGGCTCCCCAACATCCCATGCCAGCACTTTGCCTCAGGCTCCCTTTCCCCGACCAGCCTGTCCCTCCCTGTCCACTGCATTCATCCTCCCTTCCCCCTTATGTCCCTGGCACTTGCCGCCTTGGCCTGCCCAACACTTGCCCTCCCCTCCGTTGGGGGCACTCCACGCCTGCACTTCCCCCTTACCCTTTCTCTGGCACTTGCACAGTAGGATTGTCACAAGGCCAATTTAACCATTTTTTTGTGATTCCTGTCCATCCTCTACGCTCCCCCCTTCTTGTATTGTGGCGCCTGGAAACACTTGTGTATAGGCCCCATACAAGTGTCCAATAAAATAAAAATAAGTAGATGTGATTCCCACAAGCAAAGGGCGAGATACCAAAAAACAATACTTTCTGGAGAAGGTGCAGTGAACGTGTGAGAAATGGGAATCATCACATTGATGAGGATGGAGTTGCCACCACACATCTACCCAATGCATGTCACTCATAGCCTCTTAAGGGAGACTGCCTTTGAGGCGTCAGCAAGGGCCCCTAGGCCAGATCTATCCAACCATCCATCCAGTACCACATTGAAATCCCCACCCACCGCTAGCTCACCCCATTGGAGCTGCGCTAGGTGAGGGAATAGCCAGGCTTAGAACTGGTCCTGCTGTTGGTTAGGCCCATATATAGACACCATGGGGAGTTCTTTTCCTGCTTTACGTAAATTCAGCCCAATGTACCGCCCCATGCCATCTTTTACAACCATCCCCCGTTCAAAATATAAGGATCTGACAATCAGGATAGCAACCCCCTCTTTGTTGAAAGGTGAGGCAAAATACTGATGCGGGAACCAACGAGACTGCATACTCGGCCAGTCCTGCTGTAACAGGTGAGTCTAGAGCAAACTTTACCGCTTCCTCTGAGAGTTTAGCTCCTGGACATTAATTGAAACACTTTTCACATCAGTCATTGTAATATTCCAGGCAAACTATTAACTCCCCATTGAGTAACGCAAATCCTATAGTGACCATATTCCAAGACTGTGAACCCTCCCCCAACGCAAACCAGTCATGACCTTTGCAACTCTCAATGCACCAGTCCAGCTGTACATAGCACCAAACATAACGATGTTGGATATGGAAAATAAAAATGAAAATAAAAACCAAAACCAGAACATCACTGTGTGGGGTAACAACAGGACAAATTGCCTGAATGGTAATGTACACCCATGATGCCCCTAGAATCGTAACCGATCATAAATCAAACGGCATTACTCAGTCCCAACATTAACTGCGGCTGTCCCTTAATCCAAACGTTGGGTATTCGACAGTCCTCATTTGTGAACACTCTTTGAAACCGCTCCTCGCTCAACCATGCATGGGTACATGCCAGGTGGGTGCCTCAGAGTCTCCGCTCCGCTCTCTTCTATCTAAGAGGGTCTCTGTCGGTTTGATGTTGATTTGGTACACACCAACAGTCATTTAATGGTCCTCATTTCTATTTTCGTATGTATTTGTCATTTTTTCGTGAAATTAATTTTTTTCTGAGAATTACTGATATAATAAAAGATTGTATATGTTTCAGAATCTGTCTTACTTTAAAAAAATATTTTTTTTCTTTTACTCATTTGCACAAGCTTAGTATGCTAGGTATCATATTTTCATTTAATTGTGTGATTGATTCATGACAATAACCAGTCTAGTAAATGCTAGTAGTTTTCAAATCAGTGGTTTAATAGTACTTACACGGGAACACCCCATTGTTTCATTTCAGCATATAACTCCATTTCGTTCCCGGGGTATATTGGAGTTCCTCTCTGTTTTCATCATAGTCCAGATTGTGCAGTCCCCTGGACTTCTGGAAGATGAGGTCCTTAGTTTAACAGTAGTGGAACCTCACCAAAACGTCCGGAAGGAGATTCTGCCTCGTCTGGAAGTTGGAGTAAACCCTGTGCTTTCGGTTGAGTGTGATGCCAATTTACGCATCCCGCACTATCTCCTGCAATAAGTTTTACAAAGGTAGCGGGCGCCCCTCTCTCGCAAGAACAGACATGATAACCTGTTCAGTGGTTATTAACCACTTGAGAGTTCGCAGCCACTGCTTTTACTCACTGTGCCTTTCACAGATGGGAAATATCCATTTGCATATCAGTCTTTGTCCTGCCCAGGGGCAGTCCAGCACCGAAATACAATGGCAATTCCAATCTGAACGAGAGTACCACCAGCAACCCCATACACGTGTTTCACCCTTGTTGGGGATCATCAGTGAGGTGAAGCTGATGCCTCTCTAAGCACAGTGAGAGGGAGACCACGTCTGGTTGCCCCCAGGAGACCTAGGGTTACCAATCCCAGGTTCCTTAACAAATAGTTTTACAAAGGTAGCGGGCGCCCCTCTCTCGCAAGAACAGACATGATAACCTGTTCAGTGGTTATTAACCACTTGAGAGTTCGCAGCCACTGCTTTTACTCACTGTGCCTTTCACAGATGGGAAATATCCATTTGCATATCAGTCTTTGTCCTGCCCAGGGGCAGTCCAGCACCGAAATACAATGGCAATTCCAATCTGAACGAGAGTACCACCAGCAACCCCATACACGTGTTTCACCCTTGTTGGGGATCATCAGTGAGGTGAAGCTGATGCCTCTCTAAGCACAGTGAGAGGGAGACCACGTCTGGTTGCCCCCAGGAGACCTAGGGTTACCAATCCCAGGTTCCTTAACAAATAGTTTTACAAAGGTAGCGGGCGCCCCTCTCTCGCAAGAACAGACATGATAACCTGTTCAGTGGTTATTAACCACTTGAGAGTTCGCAGCCACTGCTTTTACTCACTGTGCCTTTCACAGATGGGAAATATCCATTTGCATATCAGTCTTTGTCCTGCCCAGGGGCAGTCCAGCACCGAAATACAATGGCAATTCCAATCTGAACGAGAGTACCACCAATCTCCTGCAATAACCCTGGGACGTATGCTTCAAGGTCCTGGTCTTTTGTTTCCCTTGATACCCCCCTGATACAGATGTTGTTTCTGTAAGACCAATTTTCAGCATCCTCCTGTCTCTCTTCTGCAGTGTGTCTGTATGTCTCGAGCACCGCCACCCGCCGTTCCGGCTGGTCTTCGGAATTCCCTTGGTCGCAGAAGGCGGATTCGAGCTCCTCCAATCTGGTTTCATTTTGCTGCACATTAAGGGTTAAGTCCTAAAAGGAGCTCTTTAATTCTTGCAAAGTTGATGCCATTTCCTTTGGTATTGATTGGAATAAGGGTAGAATGTCCCCCTTAGTGGCCGGTTGCACGTCTTCATCTGCGGCAGGTACCGTAGGCGCCGGATCGAAGGACGGTTTCGCCTGTTGGAGCATCTCCTTAATGGAGGTTGCAGGTTTTTCTCTTGCTTTCCCAGACTTCATCCTATGCATGGGAAATGTATGATGGAGTGAAGCGGGGAGAGGCACAGCAGCTAACCAATAATGTGAGGGAGATATGTTCCAGTGTACCCTCTTGGCCCAAGGGGGCTTCACCAGATGCAGAAAGCTGCCACTCCAACCATAGCCCCTCACTCCAGGCCAAGCCTCTACTCTATGCACCTTGCTTTCTCTGAACGTCAGTAGAAGAGAGGGATGGCCCCAGATCCAGCCCATCAGAATGAAGGCAAGGCCCTACGGGATAAGTTGGTGCAGACTGCCAGGCAAGATGCGTGATCCAGGGCATATGCCCTGCACTGAGGCCAGTAACTCCACACTCCTAATAATGGATAATGAGTGTTCTGGGGGTTAGATTATTACCACCAACGAAATTGCACCCCCCTCACTCAGCTGCAACCTCACCAGCCACTGTAGGGTGCCTGCTGACTCATACAGGAATAGCAATGCAGGCTCCAGATGGACTCCACGAGATGATGGCTATTAAAGTCAGTCTAAGTGATCTCCCATTTTGGCACACGCGCTGTACCTGCTACAGACTTGGAGACTGCCCCGGGGTTGCCTCATAGTAGCTCTGTGCCGGTGGGAGCACATCACCGCACCAGCTCCGCTTCCGAGCACAATCCTCCAGGGGAGCTCGTCTTCCTCCGGGCCAGCCATCCCTTGCTGCCAACCTGCACCCCAGGGCCGTCGGCTGTCAACCTGTGGCCTCAGCAGTGTCTGCCACCTGGCACGTCGGGCTTCGCATCTCCAAGGGAGCCACTCCAGCCACTCTGCCTCCCACTCCCACACGGGGGAAAAAAGAACTTAACCTGCACTGAGCTGGGACAGGTTAGTTCGGTGGCCACTTGTTTCTCCAGTAATGAGGCCGTACTCACTAGCACACCATCTCACGCGAAACCTTGCACTCCTGGGACTCTGCCATGCCCGCCAGACGGGCCGCTGCACTCCCCTTCGCTCTAGGCTCCGCCCTTCAGCAGTGGGTCGTCGTCCCTGGCACTGTCCGACCCCTCCAACAGCACCAGGATGCAAGAGCAGTGGTGGGCTCTCTCCAGGTCGGGGTACGTAATTACTGCTGGCAGCCGCCATTTGTTCTCTGCCGCTCTCCGGGCCCAGGTTCTATCCCCACACTGATATCACAGCGTTCGCCGGCTCAGCGACCCCAGAGACCCGATCTGCAGGGTGCTTGAGGATTTACAATGCTAACCCAGGTTCCTTGGCTTCAAGTCGTGTTGAAATAGGGTTTTTAATGCTGATTTCTCATCACAGGGCTGCAGAGCTCACAGGGATTATACCACCATCAGCCTCCAGCCAGGCCACACACCCCCAGAACGCTATTTTAACCCATAAATGTAATAGGGCCATAAATATCCTTTGATTGGGAAAACGGACTATTTGAAATTTACATTATAGTTGGAAAATCTTGAGAATGGTGATATAATAGCACAAATATATCGGAGTATAGTACCATACTCCTACGTCCTGTCCCCTTTCCTCCATACTGCATGGGTGCCCCTCACTGGGGAGGGGAAACTGAAGCTTTTTCACCAGAAAAAATGGTCTTCCCCTTTAAATGTAGATGCACGCGGGGGTGCAGCACTGGGACCATGTGCTCCCCTGACTCCGCCCACTGGTGCCACTCCTCAGTCCTCTTTTCCGCATTGACAGGAACGGACCTCTTTCACCAGCGCTCTTGGCATACATGCCAACATTCTGTGACCAAAAATCTGTAGGAATCTTAAAGTTTCAAAAATAGTCAGGCGAGGAGGTAATGATAGGATGAGGGCGCGTCAGTAGCCCATTGTCATTGAATGAGCCCACCGCAGCGGGTGCATTCAATGACAATGAGGCGCCTGCCATGCCTTCTGCCATCACGCCAGCTCAGGGGAGACCTTGAAAGACTCGCCGGAGTTGACGTGGTGGGGGGCTAATGGCGCCTTTTGTGAAAGGCACTCGCGGCGGAGGGGCGCCCTTAGCCCACCGCCGTGGGCCCCTTTTACATCAAAGGCCTGCATGCTGCGCCTTCTCCCGCTACGCCAGCTCGGGGAAGTCCTTGAAAGACTCCCCCCGAGCTGGCGTGGTGGGGGGCTAATGGCGCCTTTGGCCAAAGGCACCTGCGGTGGAAGGGCGCTTTTAGCCCACCGCCGTGGGTGCCTTTGAGATTAAAAGCCTGCATGCTGCGCCTTCTCCTGCTACGCCAGCTCAGGGAAGTCCTTGAAAGACTCCCCCGAGTTGGCGTGGTGGGGGGCTAATGGCGCCTTTTGCCAAAGGCACCCGCGGCGGAAGGGCGCTTTTAGCCCACCGCCGTGGGTGCCTTTACATTAACAGCCTGCATGCCGCGCCTTCTCCCGCTACGCCAGCTCGGGGAAGTCCTTCAAAGACTCCCCCGAGTTGGCGTGATGGGGGGCTAATGGCACCTTTTGCCAAAGGCACCCGCAGCGGAGGGGCACTTTTAGCCCACCGCCGTGGGTGCCTTTGACATTAACAGCCTGCATGCCACGCCTTCTCCCGCTACGCCAGCTCGGGGAAGTCCTTGAAAGACTCCCCCGAGCTGGCATGGTGGGGGGCTAATGGTGCCTTTTGCCAAAGGCACCCGCGGCGGAGGGGCGCTTTAGCCCACTGCCGTGGGTGCCTTTGACATTAAAAGCCTGCATGCCGCGCATTCTCCCGGTACGCCATCTCGGGGGAGCCCTTGAAAGACTCCCCCGAGCTGGTGTGGGCAAAAAAAAAAATGTAAAAAAAAAAAATAAATCTTTTACTAAAAAAATCGGTATTTGGTGTCAAAAAATCGGTAGGCGGTAGGACTGCTTAAAAAGCGGTATCCTACCGCCTAAATCGGTAGGGTTGGCAAGTATGCCTTGGGTTAGGCCTCCAGCTTTGTAATTCCACACGCTCTTCCACAGGATATTTTTCCCTTTTTTGTACATAGCAATTATCAGAGATAATACTCTGTCCTCTGGTGCCACACTCCTCCCTGGCGCATTCCGACGACAGTGGGTTTCAGCAGGTGTCCAGCCTGCAAGGGTTCCTTCCCCACATCGGATCCCCACGCACTCTGCCTCCGGTGCCTTGGCCCCGACCTCGGCTGGGACGGCTGTTCTGCGTGCGACGCACTGACCCCGCGCTCACTGAAGAATGGTTAAGCCAGGTGGAGGGAGCTGTTCCAAAGATCACCACCAGATGACATCAAGGCATATGTGAGGAGGAAGACCAGGCCTATGGTAGGTGCCCTGTTCTTCTCTGCACCCCGCAAGGGGCACTCCTTCCCTGGGATGCATTCAAGCTGGAGGGGCCTTCCAGGTCCTAAGACCAGCAAGGGGACCGAGGCTCCGAGAGCTATCGGCCAACAGGCCGAGGGGTCCCAGGATCCTCCCGGTCCTGCCACTGAGGGGCTGCAAGGCTCTAGTCGCGGGCATCTCCCCGAGGGACTCTGCTCCAACACAGGGCTCACTCCCAAGGGGGTGCCTATACGCAGCAGTAGCACTTCCGGCGTCATGGCCGAGGGCACTCCGCCTGCCAGGTCTTTACCTGAAGTGAAAGGAATGTCAGAGCCTTCACTCCTAAGCGTGCAGGCGGAGACTATGCCCAGCTTGTCAGGCACCACGCAGTAGGCACATGTCCCAGGGCAGGATAAAATGGCCATCAAGCCAGACAAGATGGAGGCGCACCTGGAGCCTCCCCATTCTGGCACTCAGGCATGGGAACGGGCATGTCAAGATGGGACTGGACAATGCCAGTTATCTGGTCCACATCATACCCAACCACATCGGCACAGGGGCGGTACACAGACCCCAGCTTAGTGCGAGTAGGACCGGCAAGAACACAGGAGCCACAGGGGCCAAGCCCTTCACCAGCATGCGAGGATAGGTTCTTTGAAAGTTACCTCAACCTCATTAAATCACCTCTGCTGGGCACCATCCCCAGGGGGGTCATCAAAGACATGCTTCCTCCAGTACCACCTCAAGCTCCGACCGCAGTCCACACCCCAGTTCCAGTTCAGGCCCTGGTTCCTGCGCTCACACCAGTCACAGTGGCTCTGCCCCTGGCGCAGCCCCCTCAGCAGCCTTCATCATCGCCAGTCAATACGCCACAGCTGCCCGCATCCAGCACTCCACCAGCAGTTCCCAACCTGCAGGACACAGTGGGTGACAAGGACAAAGAGGAGGATCAGGATACTCCCTCCGCAGCTAAGGCTTTCCACGAGAGGCTGGCAGGTGTAGCCAAGTACCTGGGGATGCCGCAGCCCCAAATTGACCAACCTGAGGCGGGGGTTTTGGCTCAGGTATTGACCATCTGCCCTCCACAAGAACTGCCATCCCTCTACAAAAGGATGTAAAATCTATGGCCAAAAAGGGCTGGGTAAAGCCGCATTCCACAATGCCTACGACTAAGCGACTTGATTCCAAGTATAGGCAGGCAGAAGGCACTCACTAATACTATCGGTGCACTCCCAACCTCATTCCTCTGTTATAGCTGAGGCCTCCATTAACTCTAAGCCGCAGGCTTCTTCATCTGCCCCCACGTTAGCCCTCCTAGGCTGTTGGAGTCCTATGGCAAAAAGATATACTCTAATGCTACGCTCCACCTTTACCAGGCCAATGAGGACGCCATGTTGGCAGCAGTGAACCAAAAGTTTTGGCGTAAAATTGCAGACTTCCTCCCAGAGCTCCCCACGCATAGTTAGTGGTGTTTTTTCAGGGCAGGGTTGGCATAGGCGAAAATAGTGGCCCAGGATATCATGGAGTCCACAGTGGCACACATTGACACCGCGGGCAGAGCTATCTGTGTCGCCACCGACATGAGGAGGACAGCTTGGCTTAAGGCAACCAAGTTTAATCCCGATGTGCAGGCAAATTCTCAACCTGCCATTTGAAGGAGAAGGGGGGACTTGTGTCACTCAACCATGGACGAGGAACTTTATAAAAAGAAAAATAGCTTGGAGCTAAGTCCTTGTCAATCATGACAGAATCTGCACCCAAGGCCTATAGCCAAAGACACCAACGCTCTGACAGAGGGCATACCTTCGGTGGATTCAGGGGCTTTCAGGAGCGACACTCTAGACAGCCCGACAGGCCTCCTAGCCAGCACAGGCCCAAGCAGCACAAATCCTCTCACAAAGGGTTTTTCTAGTCCCCCTCCCAGGCACCAGTCTCAGAGGGTAAAAAACTTTGACGGTGCCATCGAGATCCACAAGTATCCGGTGAGTGACAGGCTTGCTCTTCACATCCATTCCTGGCGGGCAAGGTTCGCGGACCCATGGATTCTCTCTGTAGTTTCCACGGCTTCCGTCTGCCATTTCCTATTTCCTCCCCTCCACTCCCACAGATTGGGACGGCAACTCTTTTGGCGGAAATCCGCTCGCTCATTGCGAGTCAGGTGGTGGAGGAGGTTCCAACTTCACAGCAAGGCAAGGGCTTCTATTCCTGTATATTCGCCATACAGAAAAAGAACCAGGCTGGCCTGAGAGTTGTTCTAGACCTTTCTTACTTGAACCTTTCCCTATCCCTTCAAAAGTTCAACATGGTAATTCCAGCACTCATTGCGGAGACACTTTGTAGGGGAGACTGGATGTGCTCCCTTGATCTGAAGGATGCTGACCTGCACGTCCCGATTTGGGAACCCCATCGTTCCTTCCTACGGTTCAGGATCATGGGCTTTCACTTTCAATACAAGGTCCTCCCTTTTGGCCTCAATTTCAGCCCTGAGGGTCTTTACAAGGTTAATATACTCGGCAGAAGTCCTGCTCGGGGTGGAGGGCCACCACCTTTATCCATACCTCGATTACTGGCTCGTCCGAGCTGAGTCGTCGAGTGAGTACACCGCACAGCTTCAGCACTTATGCACATGCTATATGATCTGGGGTTTTCGAACAACCTCAAGAAGTCACAGTTACTTCCTGCTCAGTCCTTAACATACCTGGGGCTAATTTGGGATACGAGGGAGGAGAGGATCTTCCCCTCGGAAGACAAGATCACAGCAATGAGGAATGCCACGAGGCATTTTCTCAGCAGACCAGTAACCTCAGCATGGTGGTATCAGTACCTGCTTGGAATCATGGTGGCTTATCTCCTGGCTGTGCCACACACAAGACCCAAAATGAGTAGGCTGCAGCTATATGTCCCAGCCTCTTTGAATCAGCAGACAGGCTCCCAAGCAGCTCTACTCAGCATACCACAGCACCCCCCTAGGACCTGGGTTGGGGGAGTGCAGAGACCAAGATTGATTTAGTGATCAATTAATAAATATTCACAGTTGTCAATAAAAGTTTCGGAGCATTCCTTGAGACCATGGCACAAGGTTACCACAACCAACAAAAGAAGAACTAGAAATCAATCTAGTCCAAGGTGTGCTCACGCATAGCTCTCCAATAGAGTTGCAGAAAGGTTTTAGTACAATTTCATATCAATCGTGTTGTCATTCTTAACGCATTCCAAAATTCACAGAAAAGGCAAGGACCTCCTCTGTGTTATGTTGTCAATTATACATTTATTTATTTACTTGGAGGCTAGATAATTGCATCCAATAAAGTCAGTGCACTGTGTGTGGTATGCCTATGCATTTCGGAGCAAGTCCGTCTTCAGGGCTAGGGCACTATTCATAATATTCAAATGTCACATTTGTCAATATAGTTTCCAAATTATAGTAAGGTAGTAAGGTAATTCAGAATCCAAAATAGTGAAATTCAAACGTGTATTTCAATTCACAGAACCAATGTGGGTACCGGAGTCAAGATTCCAATTGTCATTAAACACATCATTACATATGCAGATCAATAACATATAATCATTATCATAAAACAATCAACCATAGATTCAGAAATAGGTTTATATGTCAGATATCATCATTGAGCCATACCGTATTGGGGTCAAGATCATCAGCAGGTGGAAAAAGTGGAAAAGATGGTGAAACTAAACAGCATGTGTCATTAAACATCTACTTAAAAATCAAAAAATGTCATTACCTGTTTGTGTTGGCTATGAAGTCTAAATATGATAAATATGCCTGAAAGATAGCAGTAAAAATAACAACTTAACAGAAGTTCATGGGTCTAGTCACTGGCTCTAAAGAGCGTGCTGCCATTTCTTACAAATTGTAAGCTGAAAAGTGTTGTGACCAACCCAGGCCATTCAGGCAGCCTTTACTGGAGATCACCATCACCACAGACTCGTTCCTAGAGGGATGGGAGTTACACTGGACAACCACAGTGTCCATGGAGAATGGCCCTGGCAGGAACAGCTGGAAGACATCAACTGGCTCGAGATGACGGCCATCTGGCTTGCCCTCAAACGTTCCTCCCCATTGTCAGCAGCAAGTCGGTCTGCATCCAGACAGACAGATTCACTTGCATGTATTACATCAACAAGCAGGGAGGTACCAGGTCCCCTCTGCTCTGCAGGCTGTCCATCGACATTTGGGAGTGGGTAGTGTTGAAAAACATTTACTTATCAGCAGTCCACCTCCCGGTGAACCCAACTTGGAGGCGGACAGACTCAGCAGGCTTGGGAACGACAACTACGAGTGGCAGTTGAACAAAGAGGTCCTGAGAGCGATCTTCTACAGTAGGGGCCACCCTCAGGTAGACCTATTTGCCACCACGAGCAACAGGAGATGCCACCAGTCTGCTTCCTTGATGGGACAAGGCAGGGGATCTCTGGGGGATGCGTTGCAGAATCCGTGGAACGACATAAATGCATACGCTTTTCCCCCCACTCCGCTGATTCACATGGCCATCTGCAAGGTCAGGGAGTTATGGAGCCTTCGGCTGATCTTGATAGCGCCATGGTGGCCGGCAAGACCTTGGTTCTCGGAACTCCTCCGACTGTCGGATCAGCCTCCGGTACACCTCCCGTTGGGTCCAGCCCACCCACTCCCCCAGCAGGGGGGAACAGTGGTTCACCCTGCTCCGCGAAAGCCAGACCTCGCAGCTTGGATCCTGAACAGGTCACCCTGAAGCATCTACACTTGTCACAGGACAACCTTGCTATCATACAGGTGGCAAGAAGCAACTCAACCAGGAGTCAATACAGGACCAAGTGGATGAGGTTCTATCACTAGGCCAAGACAAACAAGGTTGATCCGCTGACATGCTCGTTGGACGATGTATTGTCCTTCTCTGCACATCTGGCTCACTCAGGTGTGCAGGTAGACACCTGTTGTACGTATCTGGCAGCCATAGGGGCCTACAAGAATTCCGGAGACAACATCTTCGAATGGATTGTGTCTTCCCACGTATTCCTCATTTTATGATAATCGTATCCTGCCAGCTGCGCTGCTTTGTAAAAAAAATGTCGGCAGAGGGCACTGTGGTTGTGGCGTCGATGTCCCTCGATGGGCTCCGTACCGTGTCGACATCACCATCAGTATAAATAGCTTGTGCCACGCCCGTTGGCTTCAGTTCCGTTTTTCCGATTGCTTCGCTCTCAAGAACGGCGCGCTTCGAACTTTTCTTCAGAAAATGTGTCTTCTTCCACCCCTTCTACTCCCAAGACGGGGTTCAAAAAATGTATCGACTGCGGATCGAAGATGTTGATTACAGATCCTCACCGCGTTTGTCTTTGGTGCATAGGTTCAGACCATCGAACCGGCGACTGGCTCCTATCAGTCGATGGCGGAGAAGGCCCTTCAGGAGAGGAAAGGTAAACTGGCGGTGGGGCGGGAAGCTTCCAAGGCCTTCTCGAAGGCCTTATCAAAAAGACACAGGAAATTGAGCGATTCAAAAGAATCGGATCGTCGTAAACATTCTAAGAGATCTCGATCACGTAGTAGATCGAGACGCTCTTCATCTTCCTCTTCAAAAAAGGTAAGAGGAGACAGAGATCTCCCTATTCTCCCTCGGATACATCTACCGAATTGGTACGATGCCCGACTAAGTCGGATTCCCCAAGAAAATGGGATAAATTTAGAAGGAAGATGATGAAGGTCTTTGAGAATGCGGCCACGACCCCCTCAAAGAAGCCTGAAAAGAGCCAGACCCCGGTCGCTCCGTCGGATGACACAGGGAAGTCAGGAATTCCTATGGAAAAATCCAGTAGTAATGGTGAAACTCGAAAAACTTGGGTCGATATCAAATCGTCGAAGATTCCTTGAGAATCGAGTGTTTCCTTGGCACTGTCTAAAAAACATAAGTCGTTGAAACCCTCGACGACACCATCGGCGCCGACGGCTTCGACATCAAAGCCAAAAGCGTTTTCGACGCCTTCTTTGAAGACGTCATCAGTGTCTTCGAAGACTCCTTCGATACCATCAAAGGTTCCTTCGATTCCTTTGACCCAAACTCATGTGCAGGAAAGGAGATTTACTCCTTTACCTAAGTCAGACATCTTTAAGCCTGTGTCTTCTATATTTGAAGAAAGTGGCTCTGAAGAAGAAGAAGTTTCTCCTTTTGGAGTACAATATGGTACTAGAGAGGTCGCAGAAGAATTAATCGATCCAGAATCGAAAATGAGAGACCTGTGTGATACCCTTCACTCTGCTAGTGGCATTGATACGTCACCTGAGCTGGAGTTTACAAAACCTGACCCTACAGAACATGCTGATTCAGGGTACAGGAGTGTAATGAATAGAGTGGTTGAATACATGGGCTGGGGTATAGACTCACCCACTTTTGATCTGGATGATATGACTGATATACTTGATCAGGGCCCACAGAAGGATCCAGTTCTCCCCTTCCATAGGGCACTTCAAAGAACGGTAGAAAAAAACAGGGAAGTTCCTGATACAATTGCTGCAGGCAACAATCATTTTCCTAAGAAGTATAGAACTTGTAGTTCTGATTCTGATTATTTAAGTAGACATCCCACTCCAGAAAGTTTGGTTATTCAGGCTGCAACTTCCTCAAGACAAACAGCATATCCATATATCCCACCAGATAGAGAGGATAAGAAGGTGGATATTTGGGCCTGTAAGGTCTTTACCTCGGGTAGCATGGCTCTCAAGTCAACTAAGGTCATCTGTACCCTGGCCAGGTTCACCCATACCCTGTGGGACTGCATTTCGGCAGTGGCTGAACATATTCCGGAAGGCGAGGAAAGGGAAGGCTTCCTGATTATTGTCAAAGACGGAAAAGAGGCAATGGGGGAATGTCTCCAGTCTGGACTGGATACTGCTGATAGTATCAGCAGATCCATGGCTGCAAGCACAGTGCTACGCAGATTTGCGTGGTTGAGGAAGTCAGGGTTTTCACCAGATGTGCAGGCCAGACTTCTCAACATGCCTTTTGATGGCTTGAGGCTGTTTGGTAGTAAAGCTGATGAAAGCTTAGAAAAACTACAGACCTCAAAAGCGGTAGCTAAATCTCTTAGCGTCTCCATGCGACAGCCTCAGAAACCTTATTCGGGCTCATCTTCCTGGAGAGGTCGTTCTTTTCGATACTACTTCTCTTTTGGTAGAGGAAGAGGACAGCCATTCAAAGAGGCAAGAGAAATGTCGCTCTTGGTGGACGAGGAAAAAGTGCAAAACCAGCCTCAGTAATGGCATCTTTGCCCTGTAAACGCATAGACCTATGGGATTGGACTGAGAATTTCGAACACCTGAGGAGATTGCGTAGTTATAGGTTTGTACAATATAGACTTTATGACTTTAAGAAACCTCAGAAATATCTGAACATTTGTCCATCACCCAGACTAAGACGGTTTATTTTGCTACTTAGACTGGACCAACTCCCCACAAGGATGGTCACAGGAAGACAAATTAAGTTGGCTGCCAATTTGCGAACATGCCGATTATGTAAAGTTCAAGATCAGCTGGAGACAGCAAAGCATCTTTTGACTGAATGCCCTGAGATGGCTAGCACTTTTATCCATCTGCTGGATGGCTTTGTCCATTCTAGGAACTACATTAAGGACGATCTGTTCTGGAATCACTGTGTTAATACTAACAGTAAGCGCCTGCTGATCGCTCTGTATACCATCTGGCTGAGGATTGAAGGCAGACTGGACATAACATTTTAAGTAATAGTTTTCAATTGAATAATTTGTAGATAGGATTGGCTGCATAGGTAATTATGTGGTATATATTTGCTGTTTGCTGTTTTTTTTAAAAATTATGCTTAATGTGATTTTTATTTGAACTTTTATGCTTATAAGATATTTACATTTGTATTTTGTGTAAAGTTTATAAACTAAACTATATCACAATAATTAATAATAGTAATGGCATCTTTGCCCTCAGCCGCTCCTGCAGGCGCCTCCAAATCACTCTGAGGCCTTATCACACAAAACCCTGATGGGAGTCAGAATCTCTCAGCATCTGAAAGAATGGCGGGGCATTACTTCAGATGCTTGGGCACTGGAGACAGTAGCTCAAGGTTACTGCCTTCCCTTCCTAAAAAGGCCTCAGGACCATCCCCCGGGAACCAACTCTGTCAAAATTCCTGTAGCGGAGAGGAACAAGGGTTGGTACTCCCCCTACTTTCTCATTCCAAAGAAGGACGGAGGATTGAGACCAACCTTGGATTTAAGTTCCTCAGGAAGGACAAGTTCAAGATGATAACCCTTTCTCAGATCCTTCAGTCTCTCCAACTCCAAGACTGGTTGGTATCATTGGACCTTCAGGATACTTACTTTCATGTGCCAATCCATCCCAAGCACAGAAAGTACCTGAGGTTGGCGGTTGGCGGTTCTTACTTTCAGTATCGAGTTCTGACATTCGGGCTGACCTCGGCACAAGGGTTTTCACAAAACTGATGGCGATTGTGGCAGCGAGTCTCAGGAGAGGGGGGGATTCACGTCTACTCCTACCTGGACGACTGGTTGATCAGACCGCGCTCTCCCGAACAAGCTCAGGTACATCTGTCGATCACCTGCCACTTCCTTCACAAACTGGGCTTCTGCCTCAATTTCAAGAAGTCTAATATGATACCATCCCAAAAGCTCCAGTTTATCGGAGCAGTTTTGGATACTTCCTTGGGCAAAGCCTCGCCTCCTGAGGTGCGAGCTCTCCACATTTTGCAGATGGTAACAAACTTCCAGAATGCCCAGCATCTGCCGGCCTTCGATTTTCTGAGGTTGCTCGGCCTCATGGCATCCTGCATTTTTCTGGTGCCACAGGCTCGACTGAGGATGAGATCTCTCCAATGGGCCCTCAGAACTCAGTGGTCCCAATTCTCGGGGAGTATGTCGCATCTGCTGCAAGTCCCGAGCGCAGTTGCTCAGGATCTACAATGGTGGAGAGAAGGAGAGTGTGGAGTCAAAGATGACCCCAAGGTTTTTAGCCTTAAAGGTGGGAGCAGGAGGAGGGCCAAGAGAGGCCGGCCAGAGAGCTACAGGGAAGGAGGGAGCAGGTGTGCTGATGAGGAGAATCTCATTCTTGCTGTCATTGGCGGCACACCACTCCTGGATAGCAGACAGACAGTCAGAGATGAGGCATGGGGAGGAGGAGGCCAAGGGTAGCCTGAAAATGAGCTGGATGTCATCCGCATAGCACTGAAAGTTGGGGCAGAGAGTGGCGATGCGGTGGGCAAGGAGTCCCAGATATTGGTTGAGAAGCCAGGGAGAGAGGTTAGACCCCTGGGGGACACCACAGGTAGAGTAAAAGACAGCAGAGTGGAAGGACCCAAGTTGGACCTGGGAGGGTCGGTCAGAGAGGAAACAGGTCAGCCACGCCAGAACCTGACCAGTGATACCCAGGTTATCATGGAGACGGTTGAGCAGGATGGCATGGTTGACAGTATCAAAGGCAGAAGAGAGATCAAACAGGATGAGGCTGCAAGGGGTGTTAGAGTCGAGGTTGGAGAGCAGGTCTTCACAGATGTTCAGGAGAGCAGTTTCTGTGCTTCTGGCAGCTCTGAAGCCAGACTGATGGTCATGAAGACAACCAACAGATTGAGTGTGGAGATTCAACTGGGACATGGCCAATTTCTCCAGGAGCTTGCCCATGAAGGGAGCGATAGAGATTGGGCGATAGTTAGCTGGGCAGGAGGGGTCGGCAGAGGGTTTCTTAAGAAGAGGGTGCACAAGGGAGTGCTTAAGGGGGGATGGGAAGACTCCAGTGGCAAAGGAGTGATTGCAGAAATCAGCCAGGGCAGGAGCCAGGGAGTCGATGTGGTCCTTGATAGTTTTGGAGGAACAGGGGATAACCTGTTTTGACGAGACTTTCATAGATCAGACTTGTCTACAAACTTCATCTGCTGAAAACAGGGGAAAGGCAGAGAAGGAGAGAGGAGAGGTGGCTGCAGAAGGGCCAGAGGAGGAGCAGGGAGTAGGGGGGTGGAGGGGAGAGGAAGAGAGTGAGGACAGGATGTCCTGAGTTTTAGAGATGAAGTGAGAAGCCAGTGCCCTGTAGAGGGCCTGGGAAGGGACAGGAGAGGTAGAGACTGCAGCAGGATTAGGCAGTTCCTTGATTTTAAAGAGTTCAGCCGAGTTGTTAGAAGCCGCAGAGACGCTGGCTTGGATATGAGCTCTCTTCTTGGTTAGGACAGAAAGCCGGTATTGCCTTTGGAGCATGCGGCAGGCCAGTTTGTCAGAGGATGTACATGAAGTGTGCCATTTCCTCTTGGCCACCCTGCACTTGCGTTTCACGGTGACAAGGTCTGAGTCGTTCCAGGAGTTACACTTGGTGTTGGGCTTCAGGCGGATTCTCATGACGGGGGAAAGGATATCAAGAGTATCAGATATAGCAGAGTGGAGAGAGGAGAGGTCTGTGTCAGGGTGAGAGTCAGCCAAAGGGGGAGGGGGTGGTGAGAAGGTGGCGGCGAAAGCCTCAGCTGACACGCGCTTCATGGGTCGGATGACCGAGAAGGTGGGTGGCAGTGATGGAAGTGGCTTGGCCTGAGGGGTAGGGAGGGTGAGGTGGGAGGAGAGGAGAAAGTGATCACTCCAGGAGAGAGGAGTGGTGAGAGGGACAGAAAGCGAAAGGTCAGAGGAGATTAGAACATCCAGAGTGTGCCCTGCAGAGTGAGTCGGGCCAGAGGGGAGAATAGTGAGTGAGAGAGAGTCGCAGAGGTTGCGAAAGAGTCCAGAGGGAGGACAGGAGGCATCCAGGTGGATGTTGAAGTCTCCAAGGAGAAGTTGAGGCCAGGAATGAGGAGGAGAGGTCCGCCCACTCAGAGAGGAAGGAGGAGATCTGACCAGGCGGTCGATAGATAGTAGCTACAGTAAGGGAATGGCCAGGGGAGGGAGAGAGCCTGCAGACGAGGCATTCGAAAGAGGGGTAGTCCTGCGTAGGAATGAAAGAGGCAGAAATCCACTCGGGGAAGATCAGGGCTACACCCCCACCAGAGCGGTTGGACCTGGGTGCGGAGAGGATCTTGTAGCTGTCAGGTAGGAGCGTGTCAAAGCTTGTGACAGAGCTGGCTGTTAACCAAGTCTCAGTGAGACTGAGGACATCAAGGTCCAATTCTTCCAGAAGGCGGCAGATATCAGAGGAGTGTTTGACAGCAGAGCGAGAGTTAAGAGTGGCAATATGGAGAAGGTTGCCATCCTTGAAGGACTTCCGGGGAGGGGTACAGATCAGAGGTACTCCCTGCTGAGGTGTAGAAGAAACCAGAGAAGGGGCAGAGAGGGAAGGCAAGGTTGCCAGGGAGGAGGAAGAAGGGGGAGGTGAGGTAGTCACGGAGAGGGTAGAAGGGACAGCAGGAGAAGAAAGGAAGGTGATGAGGCACGGGAAGCGTCTATCAAAGAGGTGAAGGTTGGCCTGAGGGCTTTGGACCAAGACAGTCCCATTGGAGTAAACATTAATGATGACCTTAGAGGAATGGAAGGAGGCCAGAAGGGCATCCCACCAGGTGCCACCATTAATGGGAGAAGAGGAGAAAGGAGAGAGCACAGAGACCATATGAAGGCTCCATAGGTCTGACAAAGAGGATGTCGGTGAGAGTTTCCTTGAAGGAGGCACTGGTGTAGGTGTCAGCGATAGGGAGCCCTGAGTTGGAGACCAGGATATCCTTTTTAAACTTGTTCCTACCAGATTTAATGAGGACAGCAGGATAGTCGATAGAGAAGCAGTTAGAGAAGATAGGAGAGACGGAGAGCACCATAGAGTAGGAGGAAGGGAGACGGGGAGACACTAGCAAAGGACACTAGAGTCGGCAGACAGGAACTGAGAGGAACGCAAATTGAGCAGCAGAGCAAGATGAAGACACTGAGGATGAGAGGTCACAGAAAGTACATTTTGAGAGGAAAGGGGACTATGCACTGAGAGTACGTTAGTCACTACGCGGAGTAACTTATCATTTCTTGGAGAGAGTGCTTGTCGGCTCAGCAATGCCAAATTTGGAACTATTGAAAATCTTTGAAGCAATGGTGACTGAGAAAAATCCTTTTCTAACAGAGTCAAAACCTAGGGTAAAGAATCACATAAAGAGTGTGAAATGGTTTGAGGAATGCAAACGGGCCAAACAACTTCTGTCATGCCAGGTTAAAGGCATGGATAATCATGTATAACCGGGCCATCGTGTAAAAATGTATTGACTGTTAAGAGATATGTGCAGGGTTAATGGGAGCAACTCCTGGATGAAATCAAAGAAAATGAGAGCTTGAGCTTCTGAAAACTGGTTACTACTGGCACTAAGGAGAGTGGTGTACGGGCGCAGGGTAAGATGGTGCCTGGATCTAGAAAGGTTACCAGCTGTTTTTTTCTTTTAAACCAATGTGAGCTTATGAGTGCCTTATCTCCAATGCCTGTTCAATACAACTGCAACCCTTGGGGCTGTGCCTAAATTATGGACATTGGCAGAAATCGTTCCGATTTAAAATAAGGTTTGTAGAGATGAATCATGGATTTATACCCCAATTTCTCGTCTGGAAGTTGTGGGCAAGGATTTTGCAAGGCTCCTCCTTGGCAGCTCTGAAGTTTGTGGGGAAGAACATGATGCTATTAGCCATCTGCAGGAAGGATTCCAACTTAATACAAGCCCCATCAACCAGTGCTTAAGATTTTTCCTGCTGATTCAGAAATATGTTGTCTTGAGGAAGCGAAATCTGTACGTTACGTACTTTGATTTACAAACAGCGTTTGATGCAGACCCCAAGCTAAATTATGGGAAACCTTGGAGGCTCTTGATTTACCCCAGCCTCTGCTTAAAGCTACAAGGGCCATGTCTAACAACAATGATTCAGTGGTGAGATGGCGCAGAGCTGGAGAAATAACTATGCCCTTCAAGGTTCAGAAGGGGTACGGGGTGCTGTTTAACACACCTGCAGTTATGTTAGTAGATCAATGGTGCTATTGATAACGTGTTGGCCAGCCTGACTGATGCCCCTTCCCTTGGAACAAACAACTGGCATTTGCTACTTTTTGCAGATGGTGTGGTACTCTTGTCCATTACCCCGGCAGGCTTAAAAAACGAAATTGCTGTCTTTCCATCAATTCTGTAGTGATATGGGCCTCAGGATCAGCAGGACAAAAACGGAGGTGATGGTCTTTTTCCTTCACGGAAAGGGAAAAAAAGTTTTTTACAAATGAAGACCAGCCAATCGAACAAGTAATGTTGTATGACGATCTTGGAATTAGTTTCATGGCAAATGGTTGGTGAAATGATCAATTGGAGAAAGCAAACCTGGTTTTGATCAGCTATGCAGCTGTAGCAAATAGCTTCCCCAGAAAACACGGTCAAGTGGCATTTCGTCCAGCACTAAAAAAGCATGAATCACAGGCCAAAATACCTGTATTATATGGTGCTGGATTTAGGAGGTACCTTCGCTGTAGCACGGTGCTGGCGCTGCATAGTAGGCAGAGGGTCTGCTGCTTCAGGCCCCTCCACCGACAGTCCCCCAGCTGGTCAACGCTGTCTCTGATGCCCACCCTCCCATGTCAGCAGAGCCCCTGCTGGGCAACTCTGCATCACCATGTTCGCAGAGTCCCTGCCGGGCATCTCTGTATTGAGGTGGCGGTGCCCCTGCTGGGCAACTGCATCGACGTGTTTGGTATTAGCCTGGGTGCCCCCATGTCATGGCAGAGCCCGTGTGCTCAAGGTTTACAGGGTGCCCCCTGCCCACGGATATCCGCGGGGTGCTCCCAGCATGTCGGCTGGGTGCCCCCAGCCTTGATCTGCGTGACAGCAGGCCAGGACATAACAAAGTCTATCGACCGTATTGTTGTTTTAAAGCCACTCTTACATTGGGTACGCATTTGGGGCACCTCATCTTGATGGAAATAGAGAACTGCCCAACAAGACAACTGCCCAACAAGACCTCCTCGCCCAAGGCAGTGGGGTGTCTATTCCCCGGTGTAAATGCATTTTTTTATTTTTTTTTTTTTTATTTGTATTTAATCACTACGGATTTTTACAAAGGAAAAGGAACAAGTGGTTGGTGTTGAAAAAAGTTTCAAGGACGATGTCTAATGTTCAAGTAAATAGATGTTTCACCATGTCGATGAAGGATGAAGAAGGGTCGACCAGGGTGGTCCAATGGAAACGACGAAGTCTCACCAAACGGCACCATGAAGGCGAGGTTTAAGGTTTTGGCGATTTCGCCAGTTTGGACCCGTGTGTAAGCAGTAGGTGGACGGGGGTTAAGATTCGAAGCTTCTTAAGGAGGTGTCGAGTTGATGATGTGTTGCATGATGTTAACCGTAGCTAGAGCCCAACCGGGTTTGTCGCCTGCGATCAGCTTGTTCCAACAGTTTCCCTCGTCTAGCGATACAAAATCAGAGATGATGCTCTTCAAGTAAATGGCACGGATGTCACGTGTCTTTGGACAGTTCAAGAGGAGGTGGCGAATTGTCTCTTTTTCTGTAGTCGATTTGCAATACCGACATCGATTAGTTTCCGAAAGCCCTCTGATTGCCAAGATTTCGTTTGTCGCCAGAAGATTCAAACGTATTTTCAAAAAATATAGACGCGCTCGTCTGCTTGGAAAAAGTTTGAGATAAGTTTGAAGTGAGTACAGCTTGTTGAAAAAGGGGGGAAGGTGACTGGTGAGCTTATATTTGTTAGCGGTTTCTATGGTTTGTATCCAGTCCCACTCTTTAATTTTTTTCGAAGTTTTAGCAGGGTTGGTTATCAGTTCTTCTTTGCTACTTTCAGCCAGGTGTAGAAGATTGTGCATGTTTGATTCCCATTTCTGGAGTGAGTTACACAATTTCGATTCGAGTTCCCGGTTGATCAGTTGATAAGCGTGTGGCGACCCAGGCGTTATGCATTTCCTGTATAGTTGGACTCTGTTCAGTGCGACAGAGGTTCCCAGAGATAGGAGGCCTAGTTCTCTCCTAATCAAAGCTATTGGAGTTGATTTAGGGAGACCAAGAATTTTCCTCCAGAACAGGGCTTCCAATTTTGGCCATAACTCTGTTGGAAGGTTAAGCATGGCGTCAGTTCCATAAGTGACCGAGGGAATCACCTTCTTTTTGTAGAAGTCTCTTACAGGGTTTAAGGAGTAGCGACCGAATTTGAGGTCGATTGCCTTTCCCTGTGTAGATAACTTCTTGACTTTGTCAATGAGGGTTTCTTGCATGGCTTTGTCCTTTAAGGATGAATCTAGCGTGGCTCCCAGGTATTTAAAACTAGAGACCATTTCGATTCGAGTGGAGCCAAGGTAGAGATGAAATTTTTCTGTTTTCTTAGATGTTTTTTGGAACTTCATTATTTTAGTTTTGGACTCGTTGATTTCTAAGTTGTTTTCCGTCATGTACCTTTGTAGGTTGTTTAGTTGCCGTTGGAGACCTATAGGGGTGTGGTCTAATAGAATGAGGTCGTCGGCATACAGCAGGCGGCTAATCTGGGTACCTCCTAGCTTTGGAGGGAACAAACGGATTTGTTTTCCAAAGTCTTGAAAGTCGCCTAGATAAGTCCAGAATAATGCAGGAGCAAGTGGGCAACCTTGCTTAACGCCTCTAGCTGTTTTTATCTCTCCCGAAAGTGACCCTTGTTGGTTTAACCTCACCCTCATTGATGTACAGGAGTGTAAAGCTTTGATTGGGTTCAGAATCTCGGGTGGACATTTCCAGGTCGTTAATTTCTGCCATAGTCTAGCGGGATCCACTTTGTCAAAGGCCTGGGTTAGGTCCACGAACGTGATGTAAAGTGTGGGTTTACCTTCAAGGATCTTGTTTTTCAGTGTGTTTAGTATCAAGATGTTGGCGTTCGTGCCCAGGTTCTTCTTAAAGCCTGTTTGGAGGTTATCATGACAGGGGGCGTTGATGGCCCACTTAGTGAAGTGTTGTAATAGAAGGGATCCGAATAATTTGCCTATTGAGTCCAGGAGGGCTATAGGGCGGTAGTTGGCTGGGTCGGCCCTATTTCCTTTTTTGTAAATTGGAACTATGTTCGCTTTGGTCCATGATGGAGGTATGGATCTGGATGCTACACAACGGGCAAAGATGATACTCAGAAGCTGGGACCACGCTTCGGGATGGGTTTTTACATCTAGGTTTGTTATCCCATCTGGGCCAGGAGCGCGGGAGGGTTTTAGCTTCTTTATTTGTATTTGGATTTCTTCCTGATCAGTAATGTCTATCCATGGGGAGTTGATTTCGATTATTTTGCCCTGAACGGGATCTGTTTCTTTGAATAGGTCTTC
This sequence comes from Ambystoma mexicanum, assembly GCF_040938575.1. Classification (NCBI taxonomy): domain Eukaryota; kingdom Metazoa; phylum Chordata; class Amphibia; order Caudata; family Ambystomatidae; genus Ambystoma; species Ambystoma mexicanum. The sequence goes on from NC_090939.1 coordinate 689,389,930, forward strand.
AAAGTAGGTCTCCCAAACTGAGGCAGCAATCCCATTTAATTGATCGGGGAGAGGGCCTGGGGTCGCTGAATGAATGAGGGCCCAAAAGTCTCTCGCGTGGTTGCCGTTTATTGCCGTGAGGATGTTTTCAGCGTCTTGTTGGTATAGATTGTGTCGATGTCCTCTCAGCCAGTTTTTGTAGGCTTTAACAGCTATAGGGACGGCTGATTGTGTTGCAGGGTCTTTGCTTTTTAGGGCAAGTCTTTTGATTCTCCTTAACTCTTTCTTTTTTTCTTGGATAAGTTTGTCAAAGGTATGAGACCGTTGAGGGGGATTCTGACTGGTCTTTCCACGTGGAACTCTGTATACTGTCAACAGCGGAGTATAGTCGGTCGTCGGCTGCTGGTTTCGTAAGGTGAGGTCTTTGTAGGCAGTAGTTAAGGAGGTTATTGCTTTTTTGGTCATTTTTAATCTTGTGCCTTGCGTTGTTAACTCGAGGCTGGTTGGCATCGAGATGTTGTTTGGAGCTACCGAGACCAAGGTGGTTTCTAAAAGGTTGTGGTCACTCTCCTCTGTTCTTTGGACGTTGAATGATGTTATTAAATTTAGCAGCGGCCGAGAGACGAAGATGTAGTCAATAGTGGATTTTGAGTTGGCTCTCTCCCAGGATGGGTATCTCTTTGGATCGTGAAAGGTGTGGTCGAGGTTTGAGAAGGCTCTGGATTCCATTAACTTCTGCCATTTGGACGCCCTTAGGTCGGTGGAAGGGCCTTTCGGTTTGCCAGCGGGGGGATTTTCCGGGTTGCGACACTTAATGTTGAGGTCACCACATATAAGTATGTGGTCCACTTGGTGTTTTAGGAGGATCCAATCAATGTCTTGTCCATTTCTTTGATGAATTTTGAAGTGTTTGTCGTGGCCGGGTTCCAGTATACTGTAATGATGATCATCGGCTTTGGTTTAGTTGGCGCGGTCTCTGCAGTCGGAGACCAATTTAGCTTCATCATTAACGTATTGTCAGACTCTTTTAGTTTTTCTATGTTCGTTAGGCCTCGGCAAGTTCGAATCGCTACAAGTAGGCCGGCGGTTGGTCTGCCTGTTGAGCCTTTCTTGGCCGCGACTATATTGGTCACTTACCCATCTATGGTCGGTGGTTGGAGGAGCCAAGTCTCTTAAAGGCAGATAATATCGTATTCGTGCCAGTCTACGGAGCTCTGGGAGAATAAATGGTGAGAACCTCTAGTGTTCCATGAGCACAACTTTATACGGTCGCTCGTCGGGCTGTGCGTGTCTTTGGTAATTTCTCGGTAGAACTTGGGTTTTGATGGCTATTTTATCCGCCGGGGCTTCAAGGCCTTAGGAAGCCATGACCATACTGTCTCGAAGGTGGAGGCTGGAGTGGGTTTGGCCACGTTAGAATAGAGCTCATTTTGTACCGTCTTTTGGATTTTCATTGGATCGACCGTTTGTCTTTGTTTAGACTTGTCTCTTTGAGGAGCATGGGGGAACTGCGTGTTTGAAGAATGGCCGCCTAACGTGGTCAAATGTGCAGTTTGTTTTGTGGATGGCGTCAAGTGCACTTTATGAGTGATCAGATTGGCAGGTTCCTCCCGTGAACGGTTATCTCGGACATTTTTTGTAAAGCGATGTTGGTGTTGACTAGGTTGCTTTGATTCAATTTCTCTCTTAGAGGAGTTTGCAGTAAGCGTTGGTGCCTCATTTTTAAGTGTTTTTATTTTCCTTGTCGATTCGCTTAGGCTGTAGCCCAGTGTTAACAGGTCTTCGGCCGCTGATCTAAGTAATTTGTTCGTAGACGAAGAGGAAATGTACAGATGGGAAATCGCCTTGTGGCGAATGTGGCTTGGATCTACTATTCGGATGTCCGCAGATTTGACTGCGCGTAGTTTTGGGATATAGCTGAAGAGGTCGATGACTCCTCTTCTATTCCGGGGTACTCTGTCTCGATTTTCTTGTATTTGCGCTAGCTTGAGGATCCATCTAATTTGAGGTCTTTTTTGTGAAGGATCTCTGATTGTTCTGTTGTTTGTAGGAAGTCTATTTATGGGTCTTTGCGGGTGGTTAGGTAATCGAACGGGATCAAGGGTAGAGCGTTTAGTGTCTTCGTGATGTTCTTTCGAATTGCTCGGACAATTTCCACTTTTACTAGCTTCTCTCTGTTGATGAGAGGATCTTTTCTTAGAGTTGTGGTTAGAGTAAGGAGAAGAGTGCTTTTTGGTGTCATCCTGTCTCCTGATGGCTGACTTTCTACGGTTCGCCAGGGTGAGAAATGTCGAATCGGATTCAGAGTCTTCTGGATTAAACCTTGTGTGTTTGTAAGTAGATGACGTAGCTGGATCTGGTATGTAGGTTTCATTCATTGAATTGAGTGTCGACCTCTCTGTTAAGTGCTGTGTTAAGTTCATCAGGTCTTCTTGGTCTAAAAAAGCCTGGGCCCATCTTGGCGAGGGGTTGATAGGGTCACTTTCTTCACGTGTCAGCCTTTGCTTTGCTTCAGGTTTGGATGTTGAGGGGGGTTGAGTCTTCGGAGGTTTAGCTGATGGTGAGAGTTTACCTCTGGTCGGGGCCTGAAAAAGAAATACTGGTTTAAAGGTTGGAGCTGTCGTAGGACGTGTAGTGCTCTTTGGGGGGTCTTTTGTAAGTTTTTCTGTCCTGGTTAGCGGGTTGGACGTGATTGTTAGGTCGATTAATGCTGTTGTTTGGGTTGCTGTAGATTTTTGCAGGGTATGATTTGGCCGCGAGACCACTACTGTTGTGTTATCCTTTCCTATGACTGTGGGTGATGTCGGTGGCTGAGATCTGGAGGCGTCCTCCTGCTTTTGTTTCGGGTCTAGGGCCATTATGTACCCTTCAAGGAAAGTCAGTTTGGTTGACATTGCCGCCTGTATTGAGATTTGGTCTTTCACGGTGTCTACAATTGTCTCGTAAAGTTTGGTAAAGGGGGCGAGGGCGATTGTCAGAGCCGACATCAGGGTACACATGTCGAGTTTTTTTGGGGGAGGATCTTTTGAAGCTGTGGAACTTTGAGAAGAGGAACGGTTTCGTGAAGGGGATAATAGACGGGTGGGGGTAGAATCTGTATTTAGCGATCTGATTGGATGGTCAAGCGAGAGTCTTCTTTGAGTATTGTAGTTGTTGAGGTTTGAGTAGAAAGAGTCTAAGGTTCTCTCAAGTGAGGGATTTGGTTTAGGCGGTTAAAGGGTCGTCTTGTTCCGAAGGCTGTCAATTGGTGGTTTATTTGTTCTGTTGTGGGGGTCCCATGCCTCAGGAAGGGACGTTTTCGCTGGTTCATTCTTGTTGGTTAACTCCACGACTGTAGGGATGTGGTTGTCTTTAGAAATAAGGTCCTGAGGTAGGGTTTGGGAAGCCAATGGACTCCCACCGGTGAGGGCTACGTTTTGACAAACCGTAGAGTGGTTTAAGGATGTCTCGTGAAGCTCTCTTTCCGGTTCTCTAGAGTCTGGGGAGGCAGATTCACTCTCGTTGCTGGACAGTATTTCACTATCTACCCGCTCTGGGACCGGGGCGTCCGTGGTTATGGCAGTGTTGTTTGTGCGCCCAGGCGCTTTATCAGGCACTATGTCAGCTGCGTTGTTGGGAGCTAGGCCCGTGGACTGTGGAGCAGTTGTTGGTGCAAACCTTTCCTTGGTTTGGGATTGCGTGGGGCAGTCAGTTCCTTTAGAGTTAGACAGCAAAGAGGGTTGATGTTGCCGGCTCAGTCTACGCTGTTTAGTAGGAGGGGAGCATTCACTGGCCGCTTCTAAGATTTCCTCGTCAGTCAAATCTTGGCGTATTGGGTGCTTGAGAAAAAAGTCTGATAAAAGGTTCAATGGTTGTTGATGTTTCTTTGTTGTCTTTTTAAAGGTTTTTGTTAGAGCCAATCTGCTTTTCTTATTTGTTTCACCACAATTAGTATTGGTAGCTTGCTTCGTCAATGGGTTTGATGTTTTCTTTTTCTGTTTTTGAACTGTGTTTTTTTTTGTAGTTGGAAAGGCACTAGCAAATCGTGGCCTTTTTTTTGGTTTAGCACTGTGCCTTTGCCGTCTGAGGTGGTGAGTGATGGAGATTTCGATTCGGCAACGGGTAGAGGCTGTGAGTTAGCCTCCTGTATCAAGGCAAATCGCGTACATAGCTGAGACCACTCTCTTACTGTAGCCTCCTTGGAGTACTTTGTCGAGTATTGGGGCCGCTTCAGGTTGCTTGGGGAAGGTCGGGAATACCTGCTTTATGGAGTTATTGTATTCAATTGTATTGTATATTGTACATATTGTTCCACGCTATCTGTCAGTGGGAAGATGACCGACTTCGTGGCATTGATTTTGAGCCCCGAAATGTCCCCAAATGTCAGTACATCACAAATAATTGGGTCACAATTGCACTTGGGGACAGAGACTAAGAGCACCATGTCGTCCGCGTAGAGAGAGATCACCACCCTGTGTTTGCCAGTCTCCCTGCATAGTGTTTCTAAAACTCTGCTATAAATCCTTCCGGCCCGGGGATTTCCCAGATGGGAGGGATCTAATAGTCCTGTCACCTCCTGCAGAGACAGTGGACGACCTAGCCACTCTGGTTCCTCATCTGTGCACCAATATAGGGCCACTTGATCCAGATAATTATTCACTGCATGTTGACCTGTATATGAGAAGAGTATGATTGGCCTTAAAACCTACAGAATTCTTGGGCTATCTCTAAGTTTGCAAACCTCTCTGCTCCCTGTGAATCTTTTATTGACAGAACTCGATCCCTGAGATTATCCAATTTTGTCGCTCTAGCCAGCAGTCTACACGGTCTCTGCCCTTCCCCGTATTGCCGTACTGCAGCTTTCCCCAGGAGACACTTTATTCTCTGTGTGCTAGTTCATTAAACAACTGCAGATGTTTCCTAATCTCTGCTTGTTCCAGTGTTGCTGGTGGGGGTGTTCTCATCTGTAGTCCCCATATATGGGCCTCAGTGATTGCCAAATCACTTTGGATTTGTTTTAATGCCCCAGATTCTCTCGAGATACACTCTCCACTAATTGTGCATTTAAAGCTCTCCCATAGGGTTACAGCCGAATTCACCGATCCAGCATTGATTAAAAAAAATGTGTCTATTACCCCAGACAGGCCCTCTCGGAACACCACATCCATCAACACCTCTCTTTTAAATACCCAGGGCGTTCTCCCTGTCCCCCGACCTGTTAACTGTACAGCTAATAGTACTGGGGTATGTCCGGTAGTGTGCGCACCAGGATCGACGCCTCTGTCACTTTACCCCTTAATGTGTGGGAGACCAGGAAGTAATCTAGCCGGGATGCTGAGTTGTGTACGGAGGAGTAGTATGTGCATTCCAGTGTCCCCTGGTATCTGGTTCTCCAGACATCGTTAAACCTTCCAACCTAAGCACATGCCCTGTACCAGTCACTATTAGTTTGAGGCGTTGAGCTCCCACGTGTCAAACCTGGCCCTGCTCCATGCACGCGTTAAAATCTCCAGCCCAGATTACTTCCCCGGGTGATAGCTTCCCCAGTTGGCAGTCAATCCACTCTAATGCCTTCACCTCGTCTTGATTTGGGCCATAGTGGTTAACCAGAGTGTACAATCGACCCTGTATGATTCCCTGCACCACCAGACCCCTTCCCTCCCGATCTTTGACCATTGTAGTTAGGCGAAAACCAACAGAGTTGTGGGTAAGACAACACACTCCTCTAGAGTATGAGGGGTAAGAGAAGTAACAGTGGCATCCCCAGCTTTTCCCAAATTTTGATTCTGTATCCGATGGCAGATGCGTCTCTTGTAGAAACGCTACTTCCACTTGGTGTCTGTGCTTGTATAGTAATACCTCACAACCCTTAGATGGACAGTTTAGGGCCCTCACATTTCATGTAATATTCCTAAGTGACTTAGTAATTGCATAACCACGTAAACATTCTGGCCACGTATTGCTAATTTTGCATTGTGTCCATCAATATGATACTTCATAATCTAACGAAACTACTCCTCTGTACATCTGAATCCTTAACCCCTTTGACAAAACCCCCTGACCCCCACCCGCATTCCTAACCTGCCTATTCCCCACCCCATGTAACTTAAAAAACAATTGTCTAGGTAGTAATATTTCAGCAATTCGACATTCCAGGAGGTTACTTGGCTTTTGACCCCACTGTACAGCCCAACTTGTAACCCCACCTTTGACCTCCCCACCCCCACCAGCAACCCTAACGTGCCAGTTCCCCCCTCCCCCTCCACCCTAGTACCACACATATGCTCACGCTTGTGGGCTCACCAGGACCCAGTCATCCTGGCAACCCAGTCCTTGGAGAACATCCCAACTGTCATGAGATACTGAAGGTCACTACCATTCTTGCTCTGAAGTTGCACCATAAGAGACTACTGGAGAGACCCCCGCTCAGTCATTGTTGCCTCTGGCACATGGAGCCCTCAGCAGGGTCTCAAGAATGGAACTCGCCTCCTCCGGAGTGTGGAAAAACTGCACCCTTCCATCATGTTCTATTCTGAGTTTAGATGGATACAGCATTGTATATTTAATGCCACTCTCCTTGAGTCTTCTTTTCACATCGATAAAAGTCTTCCTGGATGATTGTACCTTATCCAAAAAGTCTGGAAAAAGATGGAGATGCGCATCGTGGTATCTCAGGGAGCCTTTTTCCCTGGCCCTCTGCAGTGCCACGTCCCTGTCACGATAGTTCAACAGTCGAGCTATCAGCGGACGAGCAGATGCCCCCGGTATTGGTTTCCTACCACTCCGTATACAGTGGACTCTCGAGACGATGAATACCGCTGAGAAGTCCTCATCAGCTAGGAGCTCTTTCAGCAGATTCAACACCATTGTCTACATGTTGCGCTGGCCTGCTGCCTCCGGCACTCCTATTATCCTCAAATTGTTTTGCCAGGACCGGGATAAGATCTTCTTGTTTATCGGTCAATTCTTTCACAGCCTGCCTGAGCACTGCTAGGTCCCTCACTGCAGTGTTAGCCCCATCTTCAACTGTGGATATTTTCTCTTCTCGGCCTCGTCCAACTGTACACTATGCCTATCCAGGCAAACCTGCATGTGGTCCACCTTACATGTCAAGGTGTCAATTTTTCCATCCAGCGATTGAATACTTGCTTGTGCCCTGACCGACCATCACTTTAATATTGCAAAGAACTTCACCTGTGTCTGACATAGAGGTTTGTGAGGATCCTTCCTGAGGCCCTCCTCGACCCCAGATGATCTGGGCAGTGGGGTGGCTTCAAAATGCATTTTAGACTGCTACTTGCTCGATTTCTGTGCTTTTGACATGGTGCAACCCGTGATGCCCGGGCAGATCGGCACGTCAGGATATATGGCCACCACCTTGGCTCCGAGCTAATCAGGGATTGACACTGTTGTTTCACCTCAGCTGGATGGTTGTGGACACGCAGCTCTCCAACACTCCTTTTTGGGTCTCATAGGGTCTGCTGTAAGGTCCAGTTTGATTCCTAAACCCTGTTTACTGATTGATCACTGGGCGGTGGTATGGATTGCGTCCTGCAATGCCCACACTATGTTCAAGGGGGCTCCACCCTACCTCGGCAGTCAGCAGCCACCGCTGGTGAGAGCGCACAAAGAGAGGCTGCTTCCTTCCTTCAGGTTATATTCCGTCGCTCTCTGCCCTTCTTTTTCACCCCCCTTGCTGCATCTTCAGGACCCACCTGGCATGAGGTACCATAGTTCTTTGCTCTCTAGCGTGTCCGGATGGGCTCCTGGTCAGTGGAGTTATAGGGCGAGTCACATGTGCCCTCCTAACCCATCCATCTCCAGGGTCACCGGCACCGGGGGTTCCCCACCTGCAGCAAGCCACATAATGTCAATGCGGCTGGGTAAGGGCCGCGCCAGCTGTGGCACGGTTTTGACCCACCTGATGGCTCTCTGCGAACCCTGCTGCCCCCCACCAAGTTATTCCTCACAGCTCTCAGGACTGGCACATGAGAGCCACCACGTTTGTGTCCACTGTGCAGGCCTATTGTCCGTCACCGCAAAGCCTCTCCAACGCCTCCGGCTCCACTCCCCGAGCACCTCAGGTCTTCAAACATATTCCGATTGTGCGCCAGGAGTTTACACTGCTTTCAGAGCTTTCAGAAAGAGTTTGGCAGTTCAAACGGGGCAGGATATAGACTGGATGAGTTAGTGTTGGACGGGAGCTCACAGGCCTGCAGCCATTTTGACTGGGCTCTTAGCACCCCTCACCCCCAATACCGAAGAGGTTTCTATGCGCGGACCCGGGATTCGAACCAGTGTTGCTCTGCATCGTCTTGCTTCCAAGACGAGCGCGTTGCCACTGAGCTCTACTACTAATAGGTTATAATTATTGATTCTATGCTGAGCAGTAGGGTCAGTTTGTGGTTATTGTTACGAATTGAGCTTTTATCTTGAGATTGGAATCTGATGGATTTTTTTTTAAAATTGAAGTTTATTGAATTTTTTCAAGGTCATACAACAAGGCATTACATAACAATATTGCAAGAAAGAGCAGATCTTCTTTTTTAGAGTGACGTATGTGGGTCGAATGTCATCGCTCTCCCCAAACTAAGGCCCCTGCATTATTCAACAAAAAAGACACTTTTTAACTTTTTCTCCCTCCCGCCCCCCTGCCCCCAAAACATTGTTTCCCCTTCTTCTTGAGTTCTATAACATATTTATTCAAACAATATTGGGTTGAGGCTTGTGTATATTTTAACATAACTAACATAAACACTGACATGGTTTGCTTGAACATAGGGTTCTCCAAATTTTTTAAATGTCTTTTCCTTTGAAACAGGCTGAGGTGTCCTCCCCAGATGGCTGGGTGTGTCCCTGGAATTTCGTTTCACAGTTTACTGATTGGTTCCCGACATGTATTTACAAACAAAGTCTCCCCATAGTATGCCACATTGGGCCGCTGTCCCACTTAGGGTTGCAGTGATTTTTTTCCATAACACATATGTTTGATGCAACATTAACCCATTCTGCCTTGCTTGGCGTTTGTTTAGATTTCCATTTGGTCACTAGGGTGGCTCGGCCTGCTAACAGTAAGTGAGCTGCTAGACCGCTGATTTTCTCCCTGTCATCTTCACACTTCTCAAATCCGAAGAGAACCATAAAGGGATTCGCAGACCGTGAGATTCCATCGAGGTCCTTGATCCACCCTATGTCTTCGTTCCAGTATACTTTGATTCTAGGGCATTCCAACACATGTGCCAGTAATCTGCTATTTCTCTTCATTCATGCCAGCATAGCAGGCTTTGTGATTGGAACATTCTCGAGAGTCGAAGGGGGTCGTATTGCCACCTGTGTAGCAACTTGATCGCATGAAGTTTATATTGGATTGCTATCGATACTTTGGGGGCCACCCTGCACAACATGGTCCACATACTCTGGTCCATCTCATCTCCCAGGTCTCTTTCCCATCTATTCCTCAAGTGTAACGTGGAGGCCCCACCCGCCTCAATCAATTCCCTGTACATGGCAGATATTAGACCCTTCATTTTGGTTCTAGAATCGAGGAGCTTCTCAAAAGGGGTCAGTTCCCTGTCCACGTTACCTTTCCATTCTGTCCTTGTAAGGACGCCCTTAATTTGCAAAAAGTGAAATACGGGGAGGGGGTTCAGCCCAAGATTCTCAACTAATTCAGAGATTGTGAGAAAGGTCCCGTTCTTCCATAGCTGCCCCACCCTCTCTAGGCCTGCTTCGAACCAGAGTTGGAATCTGTCTAGGTTAGGAATATTCTCTCTGATACCCGGGGCCCATAGATGAATCAGAGGGGATGGCCATGAAGTTATCTCCTTCATATCCCTTCTTTCCCTCCAGATTTCCCAAATGATTCCCAGTATGGGGTGGTTTCTTACCCGCCGTGCTAATTTGTTTCTCGGGACTCATAGCCACTCTGAGACGGTCGCTGGGGATAAGTAGTGGTTGTCCATACCCACCCATTGAGGTTCTTTACAATTTCGCAGGTGGGGAATCAATATACAGAGTTGGGCAGCTTTGTAGTATTTTCTCTTATGGTAGTGTTAAAGTGTCGTAGGCCACTCTCGCCTTTTTACCTTGCCACAGGAACTTTACTATAGCTCTATTCGACTCGTCAAAGAAGGAGTTCGGCATTCGTATAGGGAGCATTTGGAAGGGGTAGAGGAAGCGAGGGAGACACACCATTTTTAATGCATTGAGTCTACCCATCCACGATATCGTAAGTCTCTTCCATTTGGCCAGGTCAGCTTGGAACTTCTGGAGGAGGGGTGAAAAGTTGGCGTCATAGAGCTTTGTAACGTCTCTCGTTACCTGTATGCCTACGTATTTAATCTTGACATTTTTGAGGATAAGACCCAAAGGGGAAAGTCTATCTACATTGGCCTGTGTAAGTACGTGTAGTGGAAATAATATTGATTTGGTTTCATTAATTTTGTTAAGCCTGATAAGGTTCTGTATTCCTTAATCAGCTGGAGTGCTCTTGGGATCGAGGTAATGGGGTTTGAGATGTGCAGGAGTAGGTCATCGGCGTACAGGGCTACTTTGTATTCCGTGGATCCCAGCTTAAGTCCCTTGACCTGGGGGTCGTCTCTCAGTTTCTGTGCGAGGGGTTCCACCGAGAGAACAAATAGAATGGGCGAGCGAGGACACCTCTGTCGCGTTCTCTACCTAGTTCAAACCATCAGGAGTATTCACCATTGACAAATACAGAGGATTTGGGAGCCGTGTAGACTGCTTGGATCCCTCCACTGAACCTCGGGCCTATTCCAACTTTGCGGAGTACTCCCTTCAGAAAGCCCCATTCTACCCTGTTGAAAGCTTTTCCGCATCTACTCAGAGGAGAGCAGGATCATTCTTCATATTTTGGGATTCATTAATTAGGTGTAGGGTCTTCCTCATGGTGTCTGCCCCTTGTATGCCCAGTATGAAGCCAACTTGATCTGTGTGTATCAGGCGTGGCATATAGATCTCAAGTCGGGCTGCCAAAATCCTGGTATATATTTTGGTGTCAATGTTTAGTAAGGATATTGGGCGATACGAGCTGCATTGCTTGGGGTCCCAACCATCTTTGGGTATTACCGGGACCAGAGCTCGGACAAATGAGTCTGGGGCTCTACCAGTGTCTAGAATCTCGTTAAATAGTTGGACCAGAAAGGGAAGGAGGGAGGGGAGAAAGGCTCTATAGAATCCGTCCGAGAAGCGGTCTTTGCAGGGGGATTCGCCCACTGACAATCTTTTGATGGCATTCTCGACTTCCTCTTCTGTTATTGGGCCCTCTAACGTCCCACTTTCATCGTGAGATATCTGCTGAATTGTCACGGAAGACAGATATCGGTCAGTATCGAGCTCTCCGAGGTCGGTGTTGGATCTATGCAGAGCCTCATAGAAAGTGGCGAAGGCCTCAGGGATGTCTGCATTAGATACAGTTTGGGAGGTGTCCTGGTTTTGTATTTCCATGACCCTCCTCTCTGCCTGCTGGGCACCTAGTCTGGTGGGCAGCAGGGAATCTGACATTTTTCTCTTTCACATAGAATGTCTGCCTTAAAAGTTGCAGCTTGAGTGCTATCATCCCATGTTCTAGGAGGCGGATTTCTTCTCTCTTATTCTTTGCCTTCAGAGTCTTTTCTGTTTTCTCAGTTCCCTCTCCTCTCGCTTCCCTGTCTAGATCTAGACCTCTTTCCTGAGTTTATTTTAGATCAGGTGTCTTTCCCTTTTCTTGCAAGCCCCCTCCCTAATCAGGACCCCTCTCCAGGTCGCTTTCCCCGCTTCCCACACTATCAGCTTGGCGACTTCCCTGGTGTTATTAGCCTTGATGTATTCATTGATTTCAGTTTCCATCTCAGCTTTGAAAACTGTGTCTTTCCATAATGTCTCATTCCACCGCCAACGTCCCCCTTTGCTAGGCAAGTTTTCCCATTGTATATCAGCCGTGACCACATCATCATCTGACAAGGTGATCGGAACGATATTAGACCTTTTCACAGTGTCGAACATTTCCCCTGTTAGGTATATGTAGTCAATCCTCGTAAAGGTATTATGCGGGGCAGAATAGAAGGTGAACCCTTGTTCTGCCGGGTGGAGTTGCTGCCATGTTTCTCTTAGACCATATAAATCAGACATATTTACCACATCACTGCGCCCTCCTCCCATGGGGTCTCCCGTTTCCCTTTTTCCGGCTTTTCTATCTAGTTCGGGGTTGGCCCATATGTTGAAATCACCTCCCAAAAGGACATGTCCCGTTGCCTCCAACATAATTTTGGGAACTGTGTTAGCTAGGAACCTTGCCTGTCCCGCATTGGGGGCATATATTGGTTTGCGAGTGTGATATTTACTTTCCCAACAATGCCAGCCACAAGTAAGGCCCGCCCCTCAACATCTCCCCATGACTTGGTCATTGTGAAGCCTAGTCGCTTTCGAATGAGTATCCCCACTTCCCCTTTCCCCACAGCCCCAGAATTCTAACCCTGTTCGCGCTCCTGGAAGTTTCTGTTCCTTCCCATTTTGCATTTTTTGTTTCTTGCAGGAAGAGGATATCCAGTTTTCCTCTGCGGAATTCACAGTTTACCAGGGATCTCTTTGTTGGCGAGTTAAGTCCATTGACATTCAATGTCCCCGCCTTGAGAAGGTCACCCCCCCTGCTGTTCCATATCACCTGCCATTTGTTATCCTATACATCGGAGTACCCATCAGCGTTACCTGACGTATTGCAGTCGTGTTTGTGAACGATGTATGCTCACTTGCAAGTCTCAATGGGGAATCTCTCCCCAATCCTCCCCTTCTATCCCCCCTTTTATCCCCCCTCCCCTCGCCCTCCTCCCTCTCCTCCCCATCCTCCATCCCTGGTTAGTGGCATCTGATCTGGATCAGCTTGAAATGTCGATCCGTCGGACCACCAGTGGGAACCGTTACCTCACGGTCCGTGTTTAAAGAACATTCTCAATAACATTTGAGCCCCCATCCCCCCCTTGAGTATCTGTCCCTCCTTCCCCATTCTCCCAACTTTGACTCTGTATAAGGATATGTGGCATCTCATGTGACTTTGCTGCTCCTTATCGGCTGACTGTTTGTCCACCCTTTTTAGGGGGACCTTCCTGATGACGTGTCCACCTTCCTTATCTGAACCTTGTGTGGCTCGAGGCACTCAGTTCATGTCAGTCCATGCATCCCCGAACTCTAGTGCCCAAAGTTTTGGCTTCCGTCTGGTCGGTCATTATCATCAGTTCTCGTTGTCGGGCATGACATTACCCCATCTGTATTTCCTTGATCCCTTGACTCTTTTCCTTCGTGCTCCCTGATGTTCTCAACACCCTCCATTCTGTCCTGCCTCTTCTTGCTCTCCTCCTTCAGGGCGCGTCCCCAAAAGTTCAGCTATACAGTCGCGAATTTCCCTTTCCAATTTCAATCGTATTTTCCTGCTGCCATGCTCAAAGGACAGGGAGGAGGGGTATCCCCATCTACATCGAGTTCCTTGCTCTTTCAGACATTTTGTCAGAGGGCCACACAGAAGCCTCAGGGCCAGAGTTAGTGACGATAGGTCTTGAAAGATAGTAATCGGATCCTGGCTTTGTCCTGATACCTGTGAAACCTGGCAAGGACTGATCTCAGGCCCCCATTTGGTCCCCCGGCTCGAAGTAGCAGTTCGGTTTTGGGCTCATCAATGTCTTCGTCTGCCACTAACATTTTGATGATGTCGTGAATCGTTGTTCTGAGGTCTCCCTCTGTTTCTCCATCCTACTCGGGGGTGCCAAAAAAGCATAAGTTATTCCTCCTCTCTCGATTTTCCAAATTGTCAATTTTTAGGTGGAATTTTTCCTCCCTTTTTTCTATCTCTCTGATTCTTAGGTCCATCTGGGTCTCGAGGGTGTCTACAGAGGCTTGATTGTTTTCGACACCTTCCAATCTCTCCTCCATCCTGTCCATTCGCTGTGTCATCTTATCTATCTTCCCGCCTAAGTTGGCACCCATGTTCTTTATCTCATTCAGAAGAGCAGCAATGCCCCCTTTTGTCGCTGCAGTGTCTGCTCCAGATGTCTCCATGGTCACTGTGCTCAAACTATCTGTGGAGGGTGGTGATGGAGAGTAGGCGTATTTGGCCAGTTTCAGTCTAGTGTCCATATGTAGGTTGATTTATTGGAGGAGGCACATGCCCCGTTGCCGGGGGCCCTACCCTCAGTGCATATCGCCACTACCCGTGGCCCCGAAGTATCTCCCAGTGCGTTTTGGTGTCTTCAGAGTTTAGATGGGGCAATAGTCGATCAGCAATGCATGAGATGGTCCTCTGCTTTTGAGCAGCTCCTTTCCTTTATTTTTTTGGATAATATTGTTTGCAGTTCTCTTCTTCTGCACTTAAGCAGGGCTGTGGGAAGTTTGTTATGTAAGAGTGGTGTCTTGTGGCGCTGCCCCCGCAAAAATATATATCCGGTTGTTGTCCAAGTGATTTTGGGGAGAGAGGACTCCAAAGGGTTTCCAGGCACCAGAGTCCAGTGGCCAGAAGACCGGAAGGGGGTTGACAGTCCTTCGGGGCCCCTTTTTATTGTGGGATCAGGTAAGTTTGTGAAAAGAACATGGCGGGCTGAGGGCAGACCTCCAATCCTAGTGTAGCCTGGTAGCACTGCGGGGTGAATACTGTGCCACTTGTCCGGTTCTCTGGTATACAGTCTTATGCTTGTATGCGGATCAGCTTTGGGAGGGTCTCCAGGCTGTGATTTAACCTATGTGGCTTAGTTACATTCGCTTCATCACGAATATCTGAGTCCGCTGTGAGGTGGACAGTTGGGGTGGTGAATATGTCAGGGTGGTCTCTTTATGTTGAATGGGCAGAAGTACACCTCTTGCGCTTCCTTTGGGTGAGGCACATGTTTTGGCCTTCGCTATTTGAGGTATTCATATGCTAGTCGTAGCGAGTTACCTTTTCCATAAAGATATGGGCTCTTTTTTGCACACTGCACGTTGCTGCATGTGCCCTGGGTTAATGGGAGGTCACACGTAGGGGGGCCTCTTGGGCCGTGTTAATCAGAGCAATGTTTGTTCCCGCAGTGATGGGAGCCCCTTTCCCTTTGTTTTGTTTTGGTCTTTATGGGGCAAAGCCAGACCGTGTGGGTTGCATTCCGCACAGGGCCACACACATGGGTCCTTTCTTGTTAGAGCGGGTCTCTTTTTTGGGTGACTGTGTGCCGATGTTAGTACGGATTTTATGAGGTGGTTCTGCTCATCCACGTGTTATGGCCTCTGGTTACGGGGAGCCAAGACCGCATGTATATGTTGGCGGGGGGAGGGGAGGGTTTCGGCAGGAGTCACTCACCGACATTTACTTGCTGTGGAGCATCGGTGCGAGTCCCTCGCGTTGCGCCCGCAGTCCAGTGCTTTCCTGTGAGGGTTTGTGCTCCTTGTGGCTCTGCTCGTTCTGTGGGCAAAGCGTGGGCTGCAGGACTGCACCGGAGGTTTCGCCACCAACCGCAGGGGCCACGGGCCGCTCTCTGCTGTTGTCTGCTGGTCCCGACGGTGCCTCGTTGCTTCGTGCCGGGTGAACCAGGGCTGGGTTTGCCTCCAGCAGCACCGCCAAGGCTTTATCTTCGTTCCGTGTGCTTCTGTTCCACTCCGCTGTCCCCCTTCGCTGCAGTTGGGGTGTTGCAGTGCCGGGCCTCCCGCGTAGGTGGATGGGGGACGTCACACGGGCTACCCGGGTACTCCGCAGGCCTACGCCACTGTTACTGTGTGTTTGGCTTCTGGGTGTGCATGCTTTTGCGCGTCATCCCTTTCTTCAGTGTTTTCACCGGGTCCCTTGTCCGATTCTTCTTGGGATTCCTCCAGTGGGGGGGGGGGGGGGTCTTCACACCTCTTCAGATCACTTTTCTTGCCAGTGGTGGGGGGGGGGTCCGGAAACAGCGGCTCAAGCCTTTTCACGGACCTCAGGGCCGGAGCTCACACTGAGGGAAAACTCATCCGTGCGCCCCCTGGTGGCCAGTCCCTGATAGATTTTTATATTGAAGCAATTGTATCATTTGTATTAATGCATTTCGTTTATATATATTGTGTTAATGCATTGTGTGTAATGTCTACTGATGTTATATCAAATAAAGGTAATTTTGACTGACTGACTGACTGACTAAATATCTGCACCTACAATTGCCCTTGATCTTTCGAAATATAATGTGATATAGCTTAAAGAGACATGGGCTTTGGTCACTAGATGTTTAGGACTTTTTTTTTATTTAATGAAAACTACAAAGTAAACATCAACAAATCTTACTAAACTGTTCAGCAGAATTTGTCAACTCACAAAGCCCTTGTAGTGAAAACACACCTGTATCAGTATTTCTTATTCTTCAACAACTTCATTTATAACTTTGTATTGTTACTATTGCAAACCCCTTGCCTTCTTTGTGAGATTGCACTACCAACCTCATAACACATCGCAGCAAAACACTTACACATAAATCTGTAACCGTGTGTACAAATATGTATTAAGTGGGTATGCTGCAGTGATGCTGGGGTTCCCTAGTGGCTAGCTCTCGCTGAGACAATCTCCAATTTATCAGATTATTTATATATAACAATTTGTTGACACCCTATTCAAGGAAGCTTAAAAACCCACCCTGAAAAGGATAAGCACAATCAACTTTCATATGTTTAGCTTCAATTTCTGGACTTTGACGACCTCAATTTAATAATTCAGCATGTAACAATCCCATCCTCACACTTCGAAACACTAAACGTGCTAGATTTCAGTATCAATTTCTTGTATTAAATAAAATTGCATGAAAATAATGTGACATAAAATTCCCTGCTTGAATTAGACTGGTCTTGTACCCGCACCTCAATCTAAACTAAATCTCAATATTCACTTTTCTCTCTTTGTGGGGACACCAATTGACTTACTTGAAACCCACATCCACAGTGAAAGCTGTTCTCAGATTAAAGTTTATAACACAACAATTTAATGGAGTTGCAGCACAATTAAGAAATGTCTCAGGCTGCTTTAAATCTCAATTTCTTTGTATCATGTATGACAAACCATTTTATGGTGTTGGATTGGTGCAAATGATTGTGAAGTCTTGGGTTTCTCAGTACTACTTTAAGTTCTAAATAATTTTGGGACTATGGTTTCACTGCTTGTTTGTCTTTCAAAGTCCCAGGATACTCGATGACATTAGCCAGCTCTGTCAGGTAGTTTCTCCCATCTATCTGTGCACCTGCTTCAAGTTCTCTCTCAGGTAATCTGGTCATGCTTTGAGAAAGGCCTCTGCATTCAGTCAAATATGAGTTAGGTCTGTTTAAAGATATTTTGCTACTAGCTCTGTCCTGTTGGAGTCCAATTTGCTTCTGTCCTGTCTGAGGTGCGCTCTTAGGTCTCTGTTTTCCCCAAACTCTCCTTCTTCATATGTATTTGAGCTTAAATACTGAGCAGACTCCACCTGGGGGAAGGTGTGCACAGTGGATTCATATTGGTCATTGGATTGGAGTCCGGCATGGTGGATGGCGGTATTACCGCCCCATTCCAAGGTGAGTGGGGCGGTAATTCCCCATTCACCATTTGCCCTTCCCCATTCCCATTTTTGTCCCATAGGGCATAATGGGGATGGGGAAGGTGCCGTAATTAGCACCAAGGTCGCAAAAAGCAGGCGTTAAAGTGTGAATCAGACTTGTAATGAGTGCCATTGTATTTGATTGCTCTCTATACCCAAGGGAAAGAAGGCTGAATAACAGCTTGTCTTCATTTTTCTATGTCCTACTAAGCCCTCCACTCAACATCTGACATCACTGAATTAAAGATTTTAGGCTGAATAATTCCATGATTTTATAAATATATGTTCTGTGTAGCCCATAGTTCATAAAATCATATTATCGTGGGTCCTTCGCTGTGTAGAATATATCCCAATTCGTCCCATTTCTTTAGAGTGTACAGTTGAAAAGTTATGATCTTAATATTTTAGTTGAAAACCTTCTCTTAATATCAATAATCTTCATATGAATGGATGCAGCACAAAGCCACATAAGGCATATATATTTGTTTTGAAATAGGACATTGTGAGGCTAAAATATACCATTTTAGATGGTTATACATTGTAAGCAGATTTTAACTTGACTTCAAACCCTATTGACAATAAAAGCTATGATTCCATTTAATTTCTCTGAATCAGCCGGTTCTCTATGATTTAGCATAATCAAACATGTGTTCTCTTAGGGCTTGCTTTGAAAAGATATTTTCATTGTTGAATGCGTTTAACTTTGGTGCCTGCTATATCTAGTGGCCCGGGGTTAACTGAACATAGTAGATTCTCTTTGCCCAGGTTTGCCATTCACAGTCAGTCATTAATTATATGGTTAATCTGTCAAGCAAGTGGATGACAATCTAAGAACACCTCATGGTTTTAAGCTAACACTAGTATTTTTAAACATGGGATCTATACTCAAGCTATTTATGGGATCATTTATTTTTACCTTAGACAAAGATCATCCCAATTCCATTTTGGCCTGTGTGTCATACACATTCCTCTACAGTAAATATGCTTTAACAGAGCTGTTTGCTTTGAACTTAAACATTTCTTCTCATATTTTTCTAAAAACATGGGGCCTTCCATTTAGAAAAAAGGGCTCTTTACTGAACACTGCTTTTTAAATTAAATTAAAAAAACAGTTGGCTCTTTGCTGTGCATATAACAAAACCTGTAGTTATTGTTACTTTTAGTACTTTAAGCATGCATATACCTATTGACACACTATGTAACTGAAACTATTTACATGTTGAAGCCCAACCTTTACATTGTTTTTCCATTTCATATCCTTTAATGCATTTTTTATTCTGTGGAGTATTCACCTGACAATATGTGAAACAAATTGCAATACAATTAGTTCTTTATTCATAAAACTGCTGGTATGTTAGGTAATGTTAACGTCTTCTACAAATATATTTATATAATTTGTGTAATGGTGTTAAGAGTGGTTTATATAAGTCAGTGATTAGATATATAGTGAAAAATATAACATGTCAGGGTTATGTCTATATAGAAATTTTGGATTCCTATTAAATGTAGGTTTTATATAACTGGCAGTGCAGTATTTGTTAAAAAAGGCAGAATAATGTGAAATCTCTTGTATGAGGTACTTGTTATGTTTGTTTAAACATAATAATTATGGTGTTTTATGTAGTGCAGCTATCAATGGGAATCCAGTTTCAGGGTGCTCTGTCACAAATGTTGCTTATTACTGTCAGTATGACCCACAATGTTCTACTCCACTTACCGACATAGGGCTTGAGGTGGGAGAAAGGCACAGTCGACCTGACCCATGATGTATGCCATTGTCCTGTTGTTTTTTTATTGTTTATAGCACACAAACGTAGTGCAAGAGCAGCAGAGTGCTTTACAGCATGTGGATGTCAACATTGGGTTTGGCATACAGTAGTGCAGTAATGTTGGTGGAGGGCGAGAGGAATTGTTTTCATCTGGTAGGTATTGTTAAAAGAGCCACATTTTGTTCCCAAGTCATTCAGCTATTCTCCCAGCTCTAAGCATATGATGGTTGCATTTAGATGATTTTCATCTGAAGCCATTGATGAAGGGGGCACTTGTAGATTCTATGTTGTGGAAATGTAATGTAATAGAATTGATTGTGTTTTCTGTTATTGTTATTCGAAGTTGTATTTCTGTTTGCATACTTGTTGCTTCTTCTAATACTTTAGAGTGTTTTGATCCTGAAGATTTTTTGGAGGGGGGCATTAGGGGCATGTATGCAATACACCAAGGAATGTGGTATGTGTGGCTTGGCTCAAATGGTCTATCCTACTTTAACAATTCATGTGAAAGGATTTTTATCAAGCCATTTTAAACCTACCCTAACTTTATTGGTGTATTTTATACATGCCTCAGTTCTCCAACACAGAGCTGTCAAGACTATACTGCACTGATGATCCCTCATAAGGGTGAAATCAGGTGTGTAGTTTTCTTGACAGCCCTGCAAAATGTCCATCTTGGGTTGATTAAGCTATATATAAAGTACACATTTCAGGTGAAAGGTCATTTTTTTCAAGACATTTTAAACCCACCATAAATGTATTGGTGTATTATATACATGCCCCAATGCTCCATCCACAAGGCTGTCAAGTCTATGCTGTACTGATGATCCCTAATAAGTGTGAAACCAGGTATGGAGCCGTCTTGATGCCCTTGCAAAATGTATGTCTTGGATTGATTAAAGTATGTATTAAGTAGCACTGCCCTCTAAGACATTGTTAATTTCCTGTAGAAAAAGGCTTGCATTTGGACTCATTTGCATACCCACAATGCCTTGCTGATTTGGTTCAGAGCTGGAGGTGAGGTCAACTAGAAGGCATTGTGGAATATGTGACTTGGCGCAATATGCAGGAACGTAACTGCGATCACTTTGTTGTGCCTCATATTGCTGCCTGAATGGTGTCCATGGAAACACTGCATTTTCTGAAAACCATACTGTCACAAACTGTCAGAAATTGAAAGGTCTTCCCCTTCCGTGCTGCCACTCTACCTGTGCAGCACTCCTACTTTTTAAGTCCTCCCACCCTGCCCCTGCTTTGGAAATCCCTCCTGACCCTTTTCTATTGTCCTATTTCCCCCCACTCGTTCCCCTGGCTTTTCTTTCTGATTATATCTTGTGATTTGTCCACAGAAATCCTACACGTTTCAAGAAGTAAAATTAAAATAATCAGCCTGCTCCAAAGTGTGCCCCCGTCCTGATTTGAAACCTCCCCTTTCCCTCATCCAAATGTAATTCTTAGCACTTTTCTTTTTCGCCTTCCTACAGGATTATTTGTAGAATCGCTACATTTAGCAAAAATAAAAATGGCATGTTTTCATTTCTGAAAAGACTCATTGCTATAATGCACCATGTGTGATACATAAAGGTTTTTGGAACGTGGGCACCACCTTCTCTGTCACATTTTTTAAAACTACTGGACGAATTTACACCACAGATAAAAAAGGAACATCTGCAATGTTTTGTGCCCAGCTTGTTTCTTTTTTGGTACAAATTCATCCAACGGATTTTGCTGTGTAGTTCTTTAAATTATGCACCTTATTCTCTATGTCAAAATGAATGACCTTAGGCTGAAAACATATTTCATTCTATGCTTTCTAATTTTTAACAGTTGGATGAATTTGCCACAAAATTTCCATTTCAGAGGGGCCCACCCCAGACAATTTTGAATATTTCAGCTAGATCTGTTCACCGAGACGAATGTGATTAGAATGCTATCATTCTATAGCATTGCTAAGGTTAAAACTGATCCCGGTGGTGGCAACCAGACAGGTGATAGGGATGTGGTTTAATGAAAATGAACAAGGTTATGGCTTTAGTCATGATGCTTCAATATGGCATAATGAAGCATTACAGATTGATAATAAATGTCTGAGATAGTTGAGTTGGATTAATAGGGGAATTCTGAGACTAGCGGATGTGATGGATGGTGATAGAGTGTTGTGCTTTGAGGAATTGCAGCATAAATATAACTTGGGACGGAGAGAGATGAATAGGTATTTGGCTTTAGCTTCCATGATTAATCAAAGGTTGGATATGACTGGTGGCTCAGTTGGGAGGAAACCGGAGATTAACAAATTGTTAGATGGACGAGGATACAATGTACGGACCTACATGCAATTCATGCCAGTAGAAAAAAAACATCAATTAGCATGGGATAGATTGAAGGAAATATGGTCACATGATGTTAATAGGGTCCTTTCTGACTTAGATTGGAGAGGTGTTTTGAGGGTGCATTTGTACTTACGAGTAGATATGGGTTTACGTTTGATTCGACAGAAAGTCATTGGAAGGCTGTATTGGACACCAGTTAAGATGTTTAAATTGGGTTTACGATCAAGTGAATTATGTTGGTGTTGTAACAATAATAGAGGTACTCTTTTACATTTACTGTGGGAATGCCCGAGAGTACAATTGTTTTGGAGAGAGGTTATTGATAGGATTGATTTGATCTTTGGTATACACTTGCAAAGATCCGCTGTTAACATAATTTTACTCTCACATAAAGAAAGGTGTGTGCTCACTAGAAAACATTCTTGCTGGATTGATAGGGTTATTATGGTAGCTGTTAAGCTTATACTCAGGATTTGGAAAACGAGGAAAAAGCCTAGTATTGAAGAGTGGTTGTCGGAGTTGCAGGTTTTATCACAGTATGATAAGATTTCTTTGAAAAATATAGATAAAGAAGAGGATTACATGATGTTATGGGGTCCTTTTCTGGCTCTTTATTATTGAGGTGGTGATGGAATTGTAAATATAACAGATATGACTGTGCCTTTTACGAAAATGTTGGTGAGGGAAGGTCCCCCCTTTTTTTTCTTGTCTTTTTTCTTTTTCTTTCTTCTTTCTCTTTTTCCCTTTTTTCCTCTTCCTGTTTGTGTTGTCTTTTGTACTTGTATATGTGTATTTGTTGTATGTTCCTTGAATTCATTGGATATAGTTAATTATGCTAGAATGCGCAAAATATGATATTTACAATGTACTGTAATTTTGATTATTACTGCTTAGTATGAGACGTTGTGTACTTTTTATGAAAATGTTGTTGTTTATTGGAAACTTAATAAAAAAGTTTCTGAAAAAAAAGACAAAAAAGAATAATTGAAAAATGCAAAAAAAAAAAAAAAGCAAAAAAAAAAAATGAACTGTCTGCGGGATTTCCAAAAATAACATTTCCCTATAACTTTGGAACCCTTCCATGGAAAATTGTGGAGGTATCCACTTCTTCAAGAACATTTCAGAAATGTTCATGGACAGCTTTATATTTAAAAAAAGATTTCTGGCGTGCACCTAGGTCTTGTTTCCTAAACATTTTTGAAATTGTGCTGCCCAATTTTGAGATATTCAAATTTAAAGATGTATGTATATTTCACCCATGCGCAGAATGAATGTACATCTCCTACACGAAATGTACATGTACATAAGGTACACACACCTGTAAAGGTACAGGAGATGTACCTTTCACACATGTATGGAATGTCATTCTCCTATAAGCCTCCTAGACATACGCAAACTCACATTAAAGTATGTCTTCTCTTTAACATGACTTTTCATACTATTAAAGACTTTTTGGAGATTTCATATATATTTCTAACAAACACTCATAACCAACTGATGCATAAAACCCTAATATGCCATACACTCCTACACCATATACACTCGCGCACCACACACTCTTACATCTCACATTCTTATGCTACTCACCCATGTGATACACACTTATGCCATGCACTTGTATGCCACGCACCCAGACGATATACACTCTTACACCTTCACTCTTATGCTGTGCACCCATTGGACAAATACTCTTATTCCATACACTCTTACACCAAGCAATGATACAACATAGCCTTACAACAGACACTCTTATGACACACACCAATAAGACTCGTAGATCATGTACTCATACACTTCGCACTGTTATGCCACACATCCATATGATATAAACTCTTACGCCATGCGCCCATAGGATACACACTCTTATGCCATGCCAAACGTACTCCATGCATCCATACTAAATACCCTTTTACGCCACACACTCATAGACCATTCACTTTTACACCACATACTCTTCGCCATGCACTCGTTTGCCATAAACCCATATGGCATATACTCTTACACCACACAAGCTCTTTATTAATTTCCAACACATAACAAACAAACACCAACAAACATTACACTACAACTGGCACTTCGTGTTGGGATCCACACTCTATTGTACGTTTGCTTGGTGCGTTGGCTTGTGTTAGGAAATATTCCCATTTCTGTGTAATTTTCCCTCCAGTTGTGTACCCCCCAACTTTTTGCTCATGTTAAACACCATAGTCTGACTCTACCAGAGGAGCCCAGGCTTCTGCTGCACTCCACTGGGCTTTTCGCTCACTTTTTATGGGGAAACTGACATACCCTTAAAACAGTCAGTACTGGGAGACTTTGGGCCTCATTACACGGAAGGCGGTAATCCAGGGTGCTATTAGCACCCTGGACCATGCCGGTAAATTACCGGCACCGCCTTGGCGGAAAGGGGATTTACCGCCCCATTCCAAGGTTGGAGGGGCGGTAAATCCCCCTTCCGCCATTGCCCTTCCCCATTCCCATTTCTGCCCCATAGGGCTCTATGGGAATGGGGAAGGCGCTAATTACGGCACCGCAATTTTGCAGTGCCGTAATTAGCTCCGAGGTCCCTTAGCGGGTTGGTACTTAACGCCCGCAAGAAGCAGGCGTTGATTCCTCCAACCCGCAAAGGGACCTCGTAGTACGGCGGTAAGGGTTAACGGTCACCGTTGCCATTAACGGTGACCGTTAACCCTTACCGCCGTCCGTGTAATGAGGCCCTTTGTTTCCCTTAAGTCCTTTCCAGTGTTGCAACTTTTATGCAACATGTAACAAGTGTACAATGTACCTTCCAGTACAGTACACTTGGGTCTATTAGTCATTTCCAAAGGCCCTAGATACTCTCAAAGGATTTTTTAGGAGAAGTGCAGATGTGCCTCGGACAGGGCTGGTGGCAGCTTATCATTTTGTATATTTTTAACCCTTTCCTGCCAGGTAAACCGTGATTACCGCGTTTTGCACAAATAGGTGGTCTGCCTCCAAAATGGCCATGCCACAAGGTTCTTTGTCCTGTCCTTTGGCCATCTTGCCCCTTCACCTTCCCCAGGTCGAGACGGCCCGGGTCAGTCCTTATTTGGGCATGCATTCTGCCGCGAAACGTCAACTTTCGCGGGCTTCTGCATGCCTTGTCAACAAAGTAATTAGTCCTCTACTAACCACGCTCAGTAACTGTGTTTTGTAAAATGCGCAAAGCATAGAGAATACCAGATAAGTTTATGCCTGTGCGGCTGTGTTTATTCAAGGAAGCACTTAAGTAAGCACTCCAAAAAAAGATATAGTTTGTTATTTTCACAAACATAGACAAAATCTGAAATTGTACTCACACTCACAAACATAGACTTAAACCCAATGTGATTATGTGAATGTATCCACAGAAAGAAAGTAACTCATAATCAAATCACTGTTTGACAAAAAGGTTTGGAAATATCACCTCCTAATAGATTGCAATTTGATGCATAATTATTCTTGCCACATATTCTATATGATTTTATACCATGGATCTGTTTGCGCACAAAAATCAGGTTGGCTAATAACCTAATAAGTGTTTGCCAGTACAGAGTGGCAAATTAACCGTCAACACTGTTTGCCAGCTAGTAGTCAAGTGACTATTTACAAGTATAGATTGAGCAAATTAACCAAGAAACCGTTTGCCAACACGTGTTTCAACCCGCTAAGGTCTTCATCAGGGCAAATATTAGATTCCACTCCTAAAAAAACTAGTGACCTAGACACTACATCAAACCATTATTCCCACACATAGGTTTTGAGCAAAGAAAGGGTGGGAAGAAGGGGAGGGAACAAACAGAGAGAACAAAACGACAAGTTATTATTTGAAAGTTTTTCTAAATGTTTCCATTTAAAGCATACATAAAAGAAGATCTATAAACAACAGGCTGAGTGGTATTAGATTGAAACCATGTGCATACATACATTTGATTAGCGGATTGGTCACAATACCATACGGTTAGGAATAAGCCCTTAAAGTACAACGTGAAGTCACCTATGGCCCCAATAAAGTAGAAGGCCATTGTTTTGTCTGGTATTGGTACGTTAGTAAAGTGGTGAGAGGGCCCCTAAAGACCAATGACATGTATTTGTGAATTATTTAATTATGTACCCATTTGGTTGAGAAAGGAGCACCTCTGTACAAGATGCATGCACCATTTGCTTAAGAAAAGTACCCTTGTATTTAGGACACCCATTGAAGGAGGAGGAGCCGCTAATTGTACATTAGTAGCAATGAATAACTGGCAATTAGGACGTTTAACTGAGTCTTCATGGGTTTTGTGTTTGTCCTGCTTCCTAATGAGTTCTGGTTTGCTCAGAGTATTTCAAAGGATGCCTCATTGGAGTCTGTAAATTGAATGTGTGAATTATTATGTGCAACGGCAAGTTGCGCCAGCACGTTAACTAGGCCCTATGCTCAATTGTAAAGAAATAGTGAGGTCACCCAATCCCAAGAAATTATTGGATTTCATACCTGCAGTGGTTGCAGGCGTAAGGTTTTAGATACGATCAGTATAATGCTGAAGAATAGAGATTGTCGTCGGGTTGTATTGTCAAGAGAGCGATTGCGCTTTGAGATCTGAAATACTACGCAGTGGATTTTAGATTACATAGGGCCTCATTACGACCCAGGCGTTAAGGGTTAACGCCGTCGTTAACCCTTAACACCTATTCTGATTTTAATGGCTGCTCTTAGCAGCCGTTAAAATCCATGGCGCTAACCTGCCATGATGCTAATTACGCCACCGTAATTTACGGTGGCGTAATTAGCACCTTCCCCACTCCCATTATGCCCTATGGGGCAAAAATGGGAATGGGGAAGGGAAAATGGGAAATGGGGATTTACCGCCCCACTCACCTTGGAATGGGGCGGTAAATCCGCCATCCACCATGGTGTAAACGTAGTTTACACCATGGTGGTAAAGTTGGCGCAATTAGCGCCTGGGTCGTAATGACCCCCATAGAATATTGTTGCAGGGAAAACCCTGCCACGCATGCTGTGACAGCAAGCAAATAACAGTATTATGAAAATGCAAGATTACTGGTCTCAGCTCGATTGCTAGATGCGTGCAGTCCCCTATTCGGTTAGAGATCTGAAATGCGATCTGTTGTATTTTCAAAGTTACTGATTGTAGTATGATTTCTTTGTCATCATCAATAAGATCTGTAGAATTTAGAAAGTAACAGGATGCGTTTAGGAAACTATATATATGAATATGGTGCCTGGAAATCCTGCCACGCTTAGTGTAACTGAAAGTGCCCGCCACGCTTAGTTTATCGGCGGGTGTTTAAGACAATGTTGTATATGCTTACCGGTCTCAGCTTGAATGCTTTGTGCGTGCAGTCCTCTGCTTTAAATCGAGAGGAAGATTGTGCTGGCCTTTTCACACCGCGAGGTGTGGACAGTAACCCTTCTAAAAATCGTGCTATGTCACCAGAAACTCTAGTTAAAAAATTCATCAAGCTAGAACAGTTATCCAAAAAAGAAATTAACAAGTTTTGGGAGCAAGTTTCGCTGAAAAACGATCTCAAACAAAACATCATACCAAGAGGTCTAAGGATCCTTATCTTTCCGGATTTCACACACAAAGAAGATCAAGATTTAGCGTATGACTGGGAGGCTAATATTACCAATAGCTCAGAAATCATGATGAAGCTACTTATCGCACATGCAGAACGTGAACATGCACGTGTAACTGCTGAAATTGAAACTCTCACAAAATAAATTTCTGAGATGAAGAACCCTACTTCCTCCAAGGAAAGAAACTTTGAAAAAACGTACACCATATTAGGTGAATACCGAGACGAGATCAATATACAACAACATCACAAATTCTATAGCGATGAGAAGGATTACATTAATGATCGTGTTTATACATTTCAGCCCAAATACGATGGAGACCTGAGCTTGGTAAAACCTCCAACTGTCACACCAAACACTTTGGATGCAGACTCTGAACCAGAGAATACCAACCCCATACAAGAAGGACACGAAAACCAGTCACCCTTTGACACTGCAAGACATAACAGGAGAGGTTTTCTTGCCGAGATTAAAAGATTTAAAAAGGGCAACCAATCTAACTATAACCAAATCACTGAACAAGTCTGCTTTCAAAAAAGTGCCCCTTTAGGGCACAATATTTCAATCACCCCGACCACTTCAGAGGAGGAAGAGGAGCAAGCCAGAGGGGACGCAAAAAAAAGATTCACCAGATCGGGTCTCAAAAATCAAAGGAGCAAACCTATTCTCAAAACTTAGTCATTAACTTATCAGACAAGGTTCTCACCCCACATCAACTCACTTTACTTAACTATGGCCTTTCATTTGCCTCGAGTAAGCCTTCTGATATGACAGAGGTATAGATTGACTTATACAACTTTTCCAGGAAATTGAAACTCATAAAAATTCTTTCACAATAGACCCAAAACATTTGAACCGGTGAATGTACAAGAAGCGGCAAGTAACCGAAGTATTCAAGACATAGAGAATATTCATGTTCTCACTAACCCAGTAGGTAGTAACACCAAATCCTTGATTAAAATTCAAAGTGAATTGGGAATTCACCAGCGAAATATGGACATTCAAGAACTTAAGAAACGCTCTAAATTCATGCCTCTCCCAACAGGAGACAATGCAATATAAATCTTTTACCAATCAATCAATAACAAAATTCATAAGCATATTAATGGGAAAAACAAAGATTTTACAAGCAAAAAAAAGTATTCTTGCCCAACTAGAAAGACAGGCTCTCAAAGATTTGGCAGATGATCCACAGATCACCATAAAAGAGGCAGAAAAGGGTGGTAACACTGTGGTTCTCAACAGGCGAGACTATATTGAAATGGCCCATGAACATCTTTCAACACCTGGATGTTATCTTAAATCGGAAACCAATTCAACAGTTCAAACTGTGAATGATCTCCAAATACTAATCCAACATTGGTATACCAAAGGTGTTTTAGCAGACGATGAAAATGCTTATCTCACAAGAATCACTCCTTTAATGCCCATGATATACTTTTTACCAAAGGGGCATAAACCTTTCCGACATCTACCCTCAGTACGTCCAATAATGAGCGGGCAAGGAGGGGTCACTGAAGGGCTGGCAGAGTACATTGACATAGGAATTGTATGGGAGGAAAGGTCTTTAGGTCCCCCCTCCCCTCCATTTCCCTCCCAACGTGCGGCCTATGACTCGCCCGGCAGCCACCTATGCACCTGGGCCCGGGATGCGGGATGGCTGCGGGTCGACACATGGGGCTGCATGGCTCATCCTGTAGTCTGATTCCGACTCCATTTTGTGTTACACATAGACTCCATTTTAGAGACACCAACTTAGGCCTCACTGGGACATGCAGTCTGCAGGTCTGCAGCTCTCCCCTCCTGCTGACCGCGCACAGCGAACCCAGCCCTTCCCTCACCCTCCTCTCCTTGGCAGCCCTGCTGAAGGTCCGTTCTCACAGGAGACTAGGCGCGGAGAAGCTACATTACAAACATTGTATCTTTCACCTTCCGCAGTTCATCATTGACCTACCCATGACCAGACCAAAAGCTAGGGTCTGAGAACAACAGCTCTGCCCCAATAAAGCATGCCCTGTCCCTTCACCGACCCCTGCATTTATAATATATGTTGTGCGGAACCCCTAACCCTGTAACCCACTTTGAAGTGCCAGATAAGAATGCCAAGCCTGTTTGCCAACCCGATTCACCCCTGCAGTTCAGCCATCTGAAAGGATGATACATTTGTCTTAAGGCTATGAAATTGATTGTACATATTCAAACGAAATGACATGCACCTACCCAGAGTGTACATAGACCCACACAGTGTTTGAATCTTTTTATTATGGGTCAAAGGTTACTGTTGTCGCACAACACACGAAACGATGTATAAATTCAATGTGCATTTAACGCGCTCTTAAAAAAAGTATGAGTCAAAATGCATCCACACTGAATGTAATAGGTGCCCACTGTACAATAGAATGTCCCTATAAGTAGCAATTTAATCTCTCAGCATTGAATTATGTACTGTACATTGTAAGCAAAGCATTGTCTACTACCAATACACACACTAACCAGGTCCTACCTCATTTACTTAATGTAAGCTTTTATCACGTGTGTCTCACACTCCAATATGAAATCTTAGTTATGTGATGTTAAACACAACCCCTTGTTCATAGACGTTATGCTACAAACATGGTACCCATGATAAACAAAAAATGTGAATTACATGTAAATGTTCATACTTTTGGATAATCTTTGATGTATATGTAATTGGGCTGACTCGCTCCTACCTCTTGTTTATATTATATGCATGAAACCCCATAATGTAGATAAAGTAGGAGCGCCAGGGCCCTCTCTCCCCTCTCCTGCTGGACTGCATATTCAGCCCCCACCCTCTACCCTCCACAGGCTGGGTCGACAGCTGAAGGCCTGCACTCTACTAACGTTGGAATAATACATATAACTCTCCTCGCCTTCCTGCCGTGTCACACTAAGTGTTTGTCTTCCTCCCTGGCCCCTCTGACACACGATGCCACCATAAAAACTGCTTTGAACAAAGAATTACGGGCAATGAGCCCCTCACATCCGGCCTCCTTTTTGATGTACCAGCTATGTGCCCCATGACTTAGACCACTCCAACTCTGACTGACCATGCTGGTCATATATTTACTCTTGTACTAACAAACTATAAATATGCCCCTTTAGATCTAACAGAGCGGATTGTTGGATGTATCCCAGACACGTGCCTCCTGACCGAGCACATGAGCTCCTAAGCAGCCTCTTTATCATACAGTGTTTTTATAATGATGCATTACGTGTATTTAGAGTTATATGCCATTTTCTGTGTGATGTTAGATTAATAACCTATGTTCTTTACAGGTCAAAATAAATTAGAATGATTAGTGAATCAGTATGTGTGGCCGCAAGGGAAAATGTTAGTGCAGTTCACGATGTATCAGCTTGGACATCTCATGACCGGACTCTCCACCCCGATGAGCCCAGCTGACCCACACGCCTTATCTCGACATCAATTGATGTCTCACCAATCAGCAAGCACTGACATTATAGTTACTATATGTGCTATTGTCTCTGCCCAATCCCTTTGATTCATGTAATCCCTAGTCCCCACGTCATAGATGACGTGGTTTTGTGATATAATGTAGATGTTTTCTAATTGTTGTCAAAGCGCTCTCAGAGCTATGCAAAGTTCTTTGCTTGCCCTATATTGGTTTCGATAAAGACTTTTTTACTTTCACCCGCACTTGGTCTTGGTCTCATTCCCTTCAGGGGTGTGTCCATTTTGTGACTCTCATTGGGGAGTGTTAAATGCCTTTTTGGGGGACGTTCACTTTCAGAATCAAGCACTTAGGGGGTCATTACGAGGTAGGCGGTAAGAGGTTAATGGCGCCGGTCAAGGTGCCGGAGCTGTCAACCCCTTACTGCTTCATTACGAGTTCTGCTCGTGGGACTCGCTAAGGACGCCTGGTAAAACCAGGCGTCCTTAGCGGGTCCCGCGAGCAGACCAGGGTGCTAACAACGGGCCCGTTATTAACGGGCCCGTTGTTACCACCCTCCCCATTCACATTGAGCCCACGGGGGCTCGAATGGGAATGGGGATGGGTTCCTTGAATGAGGAATTACCTGGCCCTCCAAGGTCGGAATGGCCCAGTAATTCCTCATTCAAGGAACCTGGACCCGGTACCCGGTAAGGGGGTAGCCATGCTGCTAATAGCGGCATGGTTACCTCCTACCTCGTAATGACCCCCATAGTGCCACTTATAACTGCTTTCCTTAAAGATACAATGCACACACTTCAAATTTTAAATCAATTCACCTGGCAGTCACACTACTATCTAGAGACCTTAGATGTGAGAGCCTTGTATACTTCAATACAACATAAGCTAGCTCTAGATACATAGACTATACTTTCAGGACTTTTTCGTCCTCACATGCAATGAATGTAGAAATGCTTAAAAGTTTTCTTCAATTTACACTTTGTGTCAAGGAGTTCTCCCCTTCTCACCTGAGTTCGATCTTTGCTGTATTTCTTGATCGTTGCCTTCTTGCGGATGGATCGAGTCTTGAATAAGGCTGCACGAGTCTCTTCCGACTCCAGCATGCGTTCAAAGTTCCGGGATGCAAAGATCCCGGAATCTTGGAAATTTACTGAGTGCGCTACTAGCACACGAGTCCAGGAATCAAGAAAGGAAGGAAAGGGACTAGGAATGGGGTTGGTTGGAACGAAGAAAGGAAAACAATACCGCGAGCTACGGAGCACACCTCAGGTCGCTACTTTGCAATAGCATTGAGACGCGCGGAGCCGCGGTCTATTAACAGAACACGCTACGTCCAAGGTGTAGAGCAAGGAAGGTGTTTCACAGTGGACTGCCATGTTGGGAGTACAAGGGAGTGTAAGCCCTGTTGAGACAAGGACCAGGAAGTACAAAAGGGGCGTGTTCTGTAGTTCATGACACTTTGTCACAATCAGTTCATTTTAATAGTGAATTTTATTCACAAACAAAAGGCATCGCCATGGGTGCAAAATACACCCTTCTCTAGCTAACCTTTTTGGGCCTTTTTTGAAGAACAATACATCTTTCAGAACATTGATTTTCTTAAATACATCCAGATCTGGAAAAGATATACAGACGATGTCCTTCTTATTTGGTCCGGCAACCCAGAAAGATTTGACAGGTTCTTACAACATTTAAATCAGAACAAGTTTGATATTGAATTCAAAGGGAATTTAAATACCACCGAAATGGTATTTTTAGATCTAAAAATCAGCATTGTTGACAACTTCATCCAGACCCAAACTTACAGGAAAGAGACAGCTGTTAATTCTGTTCTGCATGCTGCAAGCAGTCACAGAAAAAAGTGTCATTAATAATATTCCAAGAGGGGAGTTTCTGTGATCAAGACGCATTTGTAGCAACAATGCACAATATCAGGCAGAATGTAAGTTGATTGGTGCCAGATTTATAGAAAGAGGGTACCTTCAGGACATCACTGAAAAAGCGGCCAAAATTACAGAAAAAGTAGATTGTGACCAGTTATTATTGAAGGTTGACAAACCACACAGAGAGTTCCCTGATCATGTGAATTTCATCACAAAATACTCCTGCGATTTTAAGTTTTTGTTCCATTTGTTACAAAAACACTGGCATATCATAAAAGTGGATCCTGATGTGTCACAATATATCTCAGAACAACCCAAAATTATCTTCACTAAATCGCCCATTTTACGAAATGCTTTAAGTCCCTCTTTCTTAAAACCTGACACCATCAGACAGGACTGTTGGCTCACTCCTTCAATCAAACCAATAGGGTTTCACAAATGTGGGACACGCAATATTTGTCAATTTGCATTATCTCAAATGAAGGTGTTTACATGTCATGGAGGACTACAAGTTGTGTTCACTGACTTTTATCAATTGTCGCACCAAATTTGTGATATATGGAATACAATGGGCCTCATTCCGAGTATGGCGGTAAGGGATAGCGGCCACCGCTAACGAGAGCGGTGGCGGTAATCCCTTACCGCCATACTCCGAGTTCCCTTAGCGCCATGGTGCTTTTAACACCTGCTTTTAGCAGGCGTTAAATACCATGGCGCTAAGGGACCTTGATGTTAATTACGCCACCGTAATTTACGGTGGCGTAATTGATGCCTTCCCCACTCCCATTATGCCCTATGGGGCAAGAATGGGAATGGGGAAGGGTAAATGGGGATTGGGGAATTACCGCCCCGCCAACCTTGGAATGGGGCGGTAATTCCGCCAACCACCAAGGCGCTGCCGGTCCGGGTACGGCGTCAACCAAGGCGTTAATAGCGCCATTGGTTAGCGCCGTACTCGGAATGAGGCCCAATGTGTCTGTAACAAAGTTTACGTGGCCAGCACTATTGGAGAGCTGTGCGTCAGAATCCGGGAACACTTGGCCAACCTAAATAGTCAAGATCCGAGACTTCCCTTTGCCGTACATTGGGAAAATCAGCATCCACAAGATTATCGAAAAGATATACGCTTCATTGGGCTTCAACATATCAAGATACATGCCCGTGGAGGAGACAGACAACTCACCTTGCGTCAACAGGAGGCACAAATGATTTGTAAATTAGGTTGTTTGAAGCTTGGTCTTAATCAAGAACTTGAGCT
This sequence comes from Ambystoma mexicanum, assembly GCF_040938575.1. Lineage (NCBI taxonomy): Eukaryota > Metazoa > Chordata > Amphibia > Caudata > Ambystomatidae > Ambystoma > Ambystoma mexicanum. The sequence continues at coordinate 689,423,683 of NC_090939.1, forward strand.
TAACGTGTTCTTGTGATACATGCTCAGTTTTCTTTTTTGCAGCGTATACATACATCTATTGGCAACAGCCTTGTATTTAAATTTGGTGGACTTTTATGTTGGTGATAAATCTCCTACCAAATATTTTTTTATGAATCTAACTACCTCATGATAGGTTTCAGTGATATTACTCAATTCTAGTACATGTCACATATAATTTATGATGCACCCTAGTATAAGGAGGAAGGAGACCAAGAGTAGTATTTTTCGGAGTATGAACCATCATACAATCACTTTTATACCATGTTCATAGAGCATTACATTAGTGAGACAAATACAATTATGGCAGTAGCATTCCCCTTATATAATATGATGTATATTTGCCTGTCTACCTCAAGGAAACTACAAAATATCAAAAGTATGGTAACACCATTTTCAATAGCATTTCCAGTCACTATCGGTGTGATCGGACACTAGGCAATAGCCTGTATCACTTGTACTCTAACACCATATCAGAGGTACCAAGGTACAAAAGAAATTGCTCTGAGGGTTCAAAAATCTTCAGCAAGAGTAAAGGAACCCTCTTGCCATATTTTCACGACACATATATATATACCGTTCATAATCAATATTCCTGCCGTTATCTCTATATATAAATGCACGGTACTTCTAAATACGAGTGGGAGAATTTCCTTTATTTATCACAATACTAATATGACACAAACATATTTGTTTGATACTCCAAAATACTAAAAACGTGCATATCATTACATTTAGTCAGTTTAGGTTTCGCTATGGTAACCATGGAAACTGACAGGAGTCACCTGACTAATCACGTGATGAGGAAGTAAAAATTCAAATACATGAGCGCCAGAGGCCTGCACCCCTTTGCCGAGCGGTGTCCATCATACTGCGTTAGAAGCAGAGTACTGCACGCACAAAGTATTCAAGATTCAAGCTGAGACTGGTAAGCATATACAACATTGTCTTAAACACCCACCGATAAACTAAGCGTGGCGGGCACTTTCAGTTACACTAAGCGTGGCGGGATTTCCAGGCACCATATACATATATATATTAATTGCAATCGAGATGCTACTAGTTTCCAAAATGCATCCCGTTACTTTCTAGATTCTACAGATCTTATTGATGATGACAAAGAAATCGTACTACAATCAGTAACTTTCAAAATATAACAGATCGCATTTCAGATCTCTAACCGAATAGGGCACTGCATGCATCTAGCAATCAAGTTGAGACCGTTAAGCTTGCATTTTCATAATACGGTTATTTGCTTGCTGTCACACCATGCGTGGCAGGGTTTTCCCTGCAACAATATTCTATGTAATCTAGATGCCATTTATTTTAAAATCCACTGTGTTGTATTTCAGATCTCATTGCGCAATCGCTCTTGACAATACAACCCGACGACAATCTCTATTCTTCTGCATTAGACTGATCGTATCTAAAACCTTCCGCCTGCAACCACTGCAGGTAAGAAATCCATTCATTTCTGGGATCGGATGACCTCACTAGTTCTTTACAATTGAGCATAGCGCCTAGTTGACGTGCTGGCACACCTGCCGTTGCACATAACAATTCACACATTCAATGTACAGGCTCCAATGAGGCTTCCTTTCAAATACTCTGAGCAAACCAGAACTCATTAGGAAGCAGGGCAAACACAAAACCCATGAATACTCAGTTAAACTTCCTAATTGCCAGGTATTCATTGCTAATAATGTACATTTCGCGGCTCCTCCTCCTGCACTGGGTGTCTTAAATACAAGGGTACTTTTCTTAAGCAAATGGTGCATGCATCTTGTACAGAGGTACTCCTTTCTCAACTAAATGGGTACATAATGAAATAATTCACAAATACATGTCATTGGTCTTTAGGGGCCACCTCACCACTTTACTAACGTACCAATACCAGTCAATACAATGGCCCTCTACTTTTTTGGGGCCATAGGTGACTTCACGTTGTACTTTAATGGCTTATTCCTAACTGTATGGTATTGTGACCAATCTGCTAATCAAATTTAGGTATGCACATGGTTTCAATCTAATACCACTCAGCCTGTTGTTTATCGATCTTCTTTTATCTATGCTTTAAATGGAAACATTTGGAACATCTTTCAAATAATAACTTGTCGTTTTGTTCTCTATGTTTGTTCCCTCCCTTTCTTTGCTCAAAACCTATGTGTGGGAATAATGGTTTGATGTACTGTCTAAGTCACTAGTTTTTCTAGGAGTGGGATCTAATATTTGCCCTGATGAAGACCATTGCGGGTTGAAACACGTGCTGGCAAACAGGTTCTTGGTTAATTTGCTCAATCTATACTTGTAAATAGTCACTTGACTACTATCTGGCAAACAGTGTTGATGGTTAATTTGCCAATCTGTACTGGCAAACAGTTAGGTTATTAGCCAACCTGAATTTTGTGGGCAAACAGATCTTTGGTATAAAATCATATAGAATATGTGGCAAGAATAATTATGCATCAAGTTGCAACCTGTTAAGAGGTGATATTTCCGAACCTTTTTGTCAAACAGTGAATTGATTATGAGTTAATTTCTTTCTGTGGATAAATTCACAAAATCACATTGGGTTTAAGTCTATGTTTGTGAGTACAATTTCACATTTGGTCTATGTTTGTGAAAATAACAAACTATATCTTTTTTTGGTGTGCTTACTTATGTGGTTACTTGAATAAATACAGCTGCACAGGCATAGCCTTATCTGGTATTCTCTATGCTTTGTGCATTTTACAAAACACAGGTACTGAGCGCGGTTAGTAGAAAACTAATTACTTTGTACGTCTTACCTTAAGGTGACCTGGGGAAGTCCCCAGATCCTCCACTTCTGCAGCAGTGTTTTCCACCCCTTTTTTCACCTTTTCCCTACATTGTCACATTTGTAATTCCACGTGGGTTGCACACTCCGTCAATAGGTTCCTCACCACGGCAAACATTCTGCATGCCTTGTGTGTGTGCTTCAAGGATGTGGGCTGGAACGTCTGGTTCTAATACACATCCTGGGTGCCAGAGAGTCTGGAGTGCTGTGAATGCCTGGGACTACCGTGGTCTGTGATTGGTCCACGTATGGTATGCCTGTATGTGGGCAGATCTCCCATTGGGTCCTCTTCGTTTTGGCGCGGAGATTCTGGATAAGAGAAGGCCCTAAACACCCATACCATATCCATCTCTGGAGCTCTCACTGAACAAAGGATAGGATCCAAGTATCCTGAAACTAAGAAGCTGAGTCGAGGAACCACTGCTGACACGCTGGGAGGTTTGGCACCCTGACCCCACTGTCCCCTCTGCATCTGGTTGTCCTAGAAGGTCTGCGAAGACGCTTCGACCCATTGGAATAGTGAGACCAACTATTCCCGGAACCTTGAACAAACCCTGCAAGTAAGCCTTCTCGGAAGTATCCCTGGGCCAACCATTGGGCTGACCAGTTTACGCAGACTCTTTGCCCTGATTCCGCTACCGTTGCGAGGAGGAAGCTTGGTATATTGCTTGCTCTGTGTTCACGGCACCCTCTCACTGAATTTCGTACACTTGGCATTCCCAGGTCTGAAGTGAGACGAGTGCGCCAGAACTGAAGTACACACGGTTACCGTGTCACGAAGCTGTGGTGACAAACTTTGCAGGTGCGCTGTATTTGTGCCCCTCTTGCCATTGAAGCCTGCTGCAGTGAAACTGGCCTGATCCATCCACCAGGAACGGAGAAATCGCCACTGTCCCATTTGGGAATCATCGCTGTAAGCCGCAGAGCCGCCAAATTGCAGCACTTGAAACTGCAAACGAAGTGGACTCGACTGCCGAAGTTTGGTCCTGAGTGCGCTGGGGATCGGTGAGTAATCGCAACCCTAACCTGTGGCCCCTAGCGCCTCTATCCATTTTTACGCATGAGTGGCCCCTGGGGGGCCCTCTCCTTTCCACTGCTAGTGGGAACTAGCAAACTATTCCCAACTCTTGAAATCGACTCTGCCCTCAAGTGGAGACCCTCCTCGAATACTGAGAACCTATTCTTCATCGCCTCACCCACCTTCCTGAGTTGCTACAGACCCTTGAAGAGACCCCGTTTTTCCCATTTGAATTATCACGTGCGCTTGGATTGCATGTACATTTGAGCATTAGTCTCCACTCTTCTTAGGGATTGACTGCCTCTTAGGAGTGTGTTGGATGCAGAAGGGACTAAAGACTATTTGCACTGCCTGTTTCCTTCCCCTTTTAGGTTGTTGACCCATTTCGTGCATTAACCCTTTAGACCCCAATGGTCTTGTATATATGTATTTAGACAGGATTGTGTTGGCTTTAATATTATTACTGTGATTTGATTTGTGTGTTGAAAGTCAAAGGCCTTGAAACAAATGTATATGTATTTTTAATATATCTACACCTGACTGGGAGTGATTTGTAAGTGTCATTTACTCTGTGTGCTCATTGTGGTCTTTCAGTCACCCTCACCCCTCCTGAGACCTAGACTTCACCGCCGCCAAGCTACCTTGATTGGTCTGGCTTGTCCAGAAGGTTACCCTGTTCCATGAAACAAGGCTGGCCTCCTGAACCTCTGCCCACCAGGTCAGAGTTCAGAAATCCATCTTAACAAATTGGTGTACAGCGGTGGGATAGGACTGAATGTATCCAGTGTTGCACAATAGTGTAGGCATTTCAAGTTATTCCTATCCAGGACACATACTGACTATGTAGTGATAACTGTAAATGCCATAGACCTATCTAATATAATGGAAACATGTACCTTATATAACCTTACATTTTTCTAGATCAGTAACATTGAGAAAAATGTGTACTGAGAGGGGTTTACATGCTCAAGGTACACAATTGGAAATGATTCAGAAAATCATGGAATGGCAAGAGTTGCAACTCAGTGCCATATCCTCTGATGAGAGTGCAGAAGGATGTGGAGCAGCTTCCACTGGCAGAACTGACAGTGCTGTTGCTGCCCTCATCAGTGGTGCCCATGATGACAGGGAAGATGCTATGTCTAGTGTTTCCTCTGCAAGCTGCTGAGGCCAAGCTGGAATTCAAGAAGAAAGAGCTGCTGTTTAAGCAGGAGGAGCTTGAATTTCACATGTCTAAACTGAAGGTAGATCAGGCAGAAACACAGAAAGACAGGGATCAACAGTTGGAACTGGCCAAACGTCAAGTTTCACCAGGATCCAGGGGATCTGGACATAGGTCTGGGTCCTCTTCTCATCCTAGATTTCCTAAAGATCTGCTCAGTGTGTATGATGAGAAGAATGACATTATGGACTGGTTGAATGCATTTGAGTATGCATGTGAAGTTCCAAGAGGTTGTAAATTCTGATAAGATTGCATGGTTGCACAGCAGACTACCCCATTCTGGCTGCAGTGCTATTATGGAAATGTCAAAAGCTGAAAGAGTAGATTTTGCAATATTGAAAGAAAACTCTCATTTTAAAGTTTGGAAAGACTCCTGCCCAATACTTGAAAAGGTTTAGAGAGTACAGAAAGAAAGAAGGAAGTACCTGGGTTTCATATGTGACTGATTCTTTAAAAAAACTTGAGTGGCTGGGTTGAAGGCTATAAGGTCTCCACCTTTGAGGGTATGATATGTCTTGTCACGCTTGAACATATTTTTGCATCTTGTTCCCCTGAGCTTAAGCAGCACTTGGCAGATTGAAATGAGTTAGATCCGAAGATGCTGGCCATTGTAGCAGATTTGTGGGTGTCACATAGAGTGTCCCATAAGGACAAGACTTATCCTGGTAAGCAGGAGGAGGGGGAAAAGCCCAAAGATAAGGAGGGTGGGGTTCTGATAAACACGTCTCCCAGAAGGGCCACAAAAAGAAAAATAAGGGTAAGTCTCAAGAGAACACACAGGGTAGTGGAGGTTATCCTCCAAAACAGAACTCTGCTTACAATAAGCCTCCCTGTGTCGACAGACCCAATGGATCTTGTGTGGCTTGTGGAGCAAGTGACCATGTGAAGGGGGACCCCAGTTGTAATGTCAAAACCTTGAGGATCAACTCTGCTAATCTGGCCTTCTCCTCCTATGAGGAAGAAGAGATGACAGGGGCAACCTTCTCCTCAGATTCCTTCCCCAGTGGGATAGATTCTGAGGTAGTTTCCCTGGGTTCCTGGGAACCTAAAGTCTCAGAGGCGTATGCTAGGATTACGGATAATACCAAGCACTGCTTTAAGGACAGTGTGCTGATTAATGGAGTAGATAATCCTGCTCTTAGGGATAGTGGGTTCAGTTGTACTGTAGTGGATTCTACATTGGAAGACCCAGAGGAAGTTGCCAGAGCTCCTCTGATGCCCATTAAGTTTTCTCATTGCCCACCTCTCCAGTTCCCAGTTATAACTGTAAATCTTACTTTAAATGGTACAGTAGTCAGAATTCCAGTTGCATTCAGATAGATCTCCCAGGAATGGTCTTGCTGGGAAATGATCTCAGAGCCTTAGGGCGTTACAGCAGAAAGACCATGCACAAGGTCTCAAACAAGGGCAGCGCTGACCAAGACCACTGCAGTGCCCAACCCAAAGGGGAAACCCAAGGCTAAAGGAGTCAAAAAAGACAAAAGAGGGAAAGAAAACATTCCCCCTAACTCACCTACCACTGAGGTGGCGGTACTTGGCCAAACACCTGGACCTGATGAGGTAGAGGTGTTACCTGAAGTATTTGATCCAAGTGACCATCCTGAACTAAATGACTTGTTAGTAGAAGGTGGTCCTGACAGGGATGAATTCAGTAAGGGCCAACGTGAGTGCCCATCTCTGGAAGGCCTAAGGAGACAGGCCTGCTCCCAGCTTGAGGGTGAACCGCCTGGGAAGCATAGGATTTATTGGGAAGGTGGGCTCCTCTACAGTGAGCTTACAGAGTCGACAGAAGGAGACCATAGGAGGTTGGTGGTTCCCCTTGCCGTAAGACCCTTTCTCCTGCAGCTGGCGCATGAATTGCCCCTTGCTGGTCGCCTTGGTATCAATAGAACCAAGCAAAGGTTAAACATGCCTTTCTACTGGCCCAAGATGAGGGTACAAGTAGAAAGTCACTGCAGGAGTTGCGCCACCTGCCAGTTATCTGGTAAGAGTGGCTCAACAATCCAAGCTCCACTGGTACCACTCCCAGTTGTGGGGGTACCATTTGAGAGGGTAGGGATCGACATTGTTGGTCCCCTTGACCCCCAAACATCCTGAGGCAATAGGTTTATCCTGGTACTGGTCGACCATGCTACCACAAATCCTGAGGCCATCCCATTGAAGACTGTGACTGCAAAGTCAGTTGCAAAAGCTTTACTTGGCATATTTACTAGGGTTGGCTTCTCTAAAGAAGCTGTGTCCGATAGGGGCAGTAACTTTATGTCAAAGTATAAGCAAGCCATGTGGAAGGAATGTGGTGTCACCTATAAGTTTTCTTCTGCATATCACCCACAAACCAATGGTCTAGTTTAAAGGTTTAATAGAACCTTAAAAAACATTATTGGGGCTCTGGAAGAACCCAAAAGAAGAAAATGGGATCTTCTGTTACCATGCTTACTGTTTGCCTACAGAGAGGTACCACAGGAGGGTGTTGGCTTCAGCCCCTTCGAGCTTCTGTTTGGTCACTCTGTATGGGGACCCTTGGCCATAGTCAAGGAGGGATGGGAGATGCCCACTCTCCCATTACTACCAACGTAAGTAGACTTTGTGCTAGGGCTCAGACAAAGGATGGTACTCCTGATGGCTCTGGCTAGTGAGAAACTGAAGGCATGGCAAGCACTGGTGAAACATTGGTATGACCAGAAGGCTTCCCCCATAAATGCCACACCTGGTCAGCAAGTCCTGATCATGAATCCTATAAGGCCGAGAGCTTTACAGGACAAATGGTCAGGCCCTTCCACAGTGGTGGAGTCACTGCGTGAGGTCAACTATTTGGTGGACCTTGGAAGGGCTGGTCAGGCTCCAAAAGTGTACTATGTAAATAGGCTGAAGGCTTTCATCCCAACAGTTGAAATCGCTGCAATGCTGCTGGCTTCCGATGTTGAGGAAGAGGAGTCTGAACCTCTCCCTGACCTGGTCCAGGGCAGTCCTTCAGACAGCTCCATTGAGGGTGTCCAAGTGGCCCCTCACCTAACTGCTGATCAACAAGTAGAGGTGAAAAGTTTGCTGAGGCAATTTTCCCCCTTGTTCTCACAGTCTCCTGGTTTGACACCTTGGTGCAAACATGACATTGACACAGAAGACAGTGTACCTACCAAAAGTAGGGGATATAGGATGTCAGACAAAGTAAGGTCTTACATTAAGACAGAGGTCAACAAAATGTTGGATCTTGGGGTGATTGAACCCTCTAGTAGACCTTGGTCCAGCCCTGTGGTTTTGGTTCCAAAGGCAGGTGCCTCTGAGTTGAGGTTCTGTGTGGATTACAGGGCTCTGAATGCTGTCACCAAGACAGATGCACACCCCTTGCCTAGAACAGATGAGTTGGTGGATACGTTGGGTGCCTCCAAATACCGCAGCACATTTGACCTCACTGCAGGCTATTGGCAAATAGTTCTTGCAGAACATGCCAAGGAGAAGACAGCTTTCTCAACACCAGAGGGTCTTTACCAGTTCAGGGTAATGCCTTTTGGGTTGAAGAATGCACCTGCCACTTCCCAGAGGCTTGTGAATCGTGTGCCGAATGGGTTGGATGAATTCTGTCTTGAATATCTGGATGATATAGCAGTTTTCAGTGCCACCTGGGAATACCATGTGAAACACCTTAGGATTGTGCTGCAGGCTCTTCAGAAGGCTCACTTGACCATAAAGGCCAGTAAGTGCCAGATTGGACAAGGCTCAGTGGTCTACCTTGGACATGAAGTAGGTGGAGGGAGGATACAGCCTCTACCCAGTAAAGTACAAGCAGTACAAGACTGGCCTACCCCCACTACTCACACCCAAGTGAGAGCCTATTTAGGACTCACTGGGTACTACAGGAATTTGATGGCAGACAGTGGCACCATAGCTGCCCCTCTGACTGCTCTCACCACTCCTAAGAAACCCAAGAAGGTAACTTGGTCTGAAGAGTGTGGGAAGCCCTTCAATGGCTTAAAAGATTCCTTGTGCCAGGCCCCTGTTCTCAGGGCCCCTGATTACCAAATACCTTTTATTGTGCAGACAGATGCCTCTGACACTGGGAAAGGAGCTGTACTATCACAAGTAGATGAGAAGGGTAAGGAACACCCTATTGGATTCATTAGTCTCAATCTTAAGGTCAGAGAGCTCAGATGGTCCACAGTAGAGAAAGAATGTTTCTCTGTTGTGTGGGCCTTAAGGAAGCTGAGTCTCTACCTCTATGGGACCCACTTCACTGTACAAACTGACTATAAGCCCTTAAAGTGACTAAGGAACATGAAGGGAGAGAATCCAAAGTTGCTCAGGTGGTCCATAAGTCTGCATGGCTTTGACTTCACTATTGAGCATAGGCTAGGTCTCCAACATAGCAATGCTGATGGGTTGTCCAGAATGTTTAACTGACCTGAACGTGATACTCATCCAGGGGTGGATTAATTCCCACTGCGTTGGTCTGGGAGGGGCGATTGTTAGGAAAGATTCCCATTTATGTGTAATTTCCCCTCCAGTTGTGTACCCCCCCAACTTTTTGCAGATGTTAAACACCATAGTCTGACTTTTTACCAGAGGAGCCCAGCCTTCTGCTGCACTCCTCTTGGCTTTTCGCTCACTTTTCATGTGGAAAAATGCCCTTAAGACAGTCAGTACTGGGAGACTTTGTTTCCCTTAAGTCCTTTCCAATGTTGCAACTTTTCTGCAACATGTAACAAGTGTACAATGTACCTTCCAGTACAGTACACTTGGGTCTATTAGTCATTTCCAAAGGCCCTAGATACTCTCAAAGGATTTTGTAGGAGAAGTGCAGATGTGCCTCGGACACGGCTGGTGGCAGCTTATCATTTCGTATATTTTTATCCCTTTCCTGCCAGGTAAACCGTGATTACCCCATTTGGCAAAAATAGGTGGCCTGGCTCCAAAATGGCCATGCCCCGAGGTTCTTTGTACTGTCCTTTGGCCATCTTTCCCCTTCACGTTCCCCAGGTCGAGCCGACCCGGGTTAGTCCTTATTTGGGCATGCATGCTCCTGCGAAACGCCAAGCTTTTCGCAGGAGCATGCATGCCTTGTGTGTATGCTTGGAACGTCTGGTTCCAATACACATCGTGGGTGCCAGAGAGTCTGGAGTGCTGTGAATGCCTGGGACCACCGTGTTCCGTGATTGGTCAACGTATGGTATGAGAAGATCTCCCATTGGGTTGTTTTGGCGCAAAGGAGATTCTGGATAAGAGAAGGCCCCAAACACCCATAACATGTCGATCTCGGGAGTTCTCACTGAATGAAGGATAGGATACAAGTATCCTGAAACTAAGAAGCCGAGTCGAGGAACCGCTGGTGACCCGCTGGAAGGTTTGGCACCCTGGGCCCGCTGTTGTCCTGTGGGACTCCTCTGCATCTGGTCGTCCTAGAAGGTCTGCGAAGACGCTTCGACCCATTGGAATAATGGGACCAACAATTCTTGGCAACTTCATCAAACCCTGCAAGTAAGCCTTCTCGGCAGTGTCCCTGGTCCAACCAGTGGGCTGACCAGCGTACGCAGACTCTTTGCCCTGATTCCGCCGCCGTTTTGAGGAGGCCCTCGAAACTTGGTATATCGCTAGCTCTGTGTCTGAAGGGAGACGAGTGCACCAGAACCGGAGTACACCCGGTTACCCTGTCGCCCAGCCTTGGTGACGAACTTGGCAGATGCACTACATTTGAGCCCCTCTTGACCCTGATCCATCCACTAGGAGCGGAGAAATCGTCACTGTCCTGTTTGGGAATCATCGCTGTATCTTTGTCGCTGAAAGCCGCAGAGCCACCAAATTGCTGCACTTGAACCTGCAACCGAAGTGGACATCAACTGCTGAAGGTTGGTCTGGAGTGCGCCGGGGGTCGGTGAGTAATCGCAACCCTAACCGGTGGCCCCATGCTCCTCCATCCATTTTTACGCACAAGTGTCGCCCCTTGGCAATAGCCCCAGGAAGTAAGATTTCAGCGACCACGCCTGCATTTGGATCCCTCCTGCCGCTGCCCTAGATTTTACTGTGTCCCAAAAGTAAGTATCACCGGGCAGGACCAGAACATATGTATCATATCCGCCTTTTCTGTCGTACAGCGTTGGCAGCTCCGGGTTTGTTTGTGTCCCATGTGTAACATCCTCTTGGGTGTGAGGTATGCCCTGTGTATGAGGTACAGCTGCATTTGCTTGAATCGCGCATTTCTGGAGAGTTTTTTGGCATACCGAAGTGTCCTGCTCCACTCCTCATCAGTGAAGGTTCTGTGGAGTTCCTCCTCCCAGCTAGATCTTGCTTGCAACACCCTCCCATTGTTGCTATTCAGGAGCTGTTCTTAGAGTCTGGATACTGTGTGTCCTCCCTCTGACACATCGTACCACGCATCCAGTACTCCCTCGCTGTCTCCTTCCCCTGGCATTGTCCTCCACCTCTTCTTGATCCTCTGTACCATACTGTTGTACAGCAGAAATTGTCCACTGTGTATGCCCTTGCTCTTCCATTAAGGTCTGAAAGTCCACCCATTGACCATCTTTCATAGATCTTCAGTCTGTGCCACTCCCTTGTCTTCCCACTGCATGCAGTAAGTAGTCAGGGATGCCGCGTGGGTGTCGACTAGTCCCGCGAGGGGAATTTGTGTAGAGTCACGGTGTCGTGTTCCTTGTATTTTCCACATTCTCCTCCACAGGGTCAGGCCCAGTCTAACTATAGCAGGGAGCGGTTTGGCTAGGACATCCTCTATCCATAGAAGTTCCCTCAGGTAGTGGTGTCGTATTGCCGGTTGAAAGAGTAGTGTGTCTATGGATGTGTCATCTCCCAGCCATTTTACTGCAAATTGGAGTTGTCCCGCCAGTTAGTAGCGTTTCGAAGTCTGGCAGCCTGATTCCCCCAACCCCCCATTAATAATCTCTCTGCAGTGTGTTCAGCGCTATCCTGTTCCTCCCCCTGCCCCACAGGAACTCTCTTGCCAATGTGTGAAGTTTTCTAAAGAAGTGCCCTGGAATGTTGTATGGAATATTAGTAAAGTAATATAGTAGGCGGGGCAGAACCGTCATCTTCAGTAAAGCTGTTCTTCCTATCATCCCCAGTGGGAGCGTCTTCCACAACTTCATTGCTTCCTCTATTTTGACTAGGGCTGCCTCTGTGTTAGCCGTGTGCGTTGCTATGATGCTGTGATGTATGTCCACTCCCAAATAGCGGACGGTGGTAGGTGTCCATGTGAGTCCTAGTGAAGTGGCCCCTGAGGGAACCTCGTTTGTGGAAACAAGGCACAATCACCACACACGAACTGATACGCCAGACACAAGGTTGTATTCCCAAAATCTAGGGCTTATTGCAAAACAAATAGTCTCAGTTGGCCAACTGGTCCCACGCCCCGCGACGTGTGTCTATCAGACCTTGGGGGACGCAAGAGAGCGAAATTCACACAACAGTTATATATATACAAAACAAGCATCTAGTAATCAGTAGTGTCACAAATTATACCGCCCCTATTGCATTTCCTTTGAACTAGGCACGATGATTGACAATGCTGACGAGTTTGACACCTTCAAACATTCATTGTGTAACAGTTTGTAATTTTGTAAACCTACAGACATTAAGTCTGTGTTTTAAAGAACACAATGCTTCTGTTTTCTGCAAGCAAGCTGTGCGTAGGGAGAGACACATTTCAGGCCTTGCTATCTCCTCGTTTCTATTCGTGTGCCGAAGGGTCAATTTGCTCTCCAGGGCTGTACCGGGCTCAGGGAAGGCGGGCCGCAAAGAAGAGCATAATTCAAGTCATTTAATGTTTGCTCTAGCGTTTCTACTGTGCTTACCGAGACTAGCTGACACCTGCTATACTGATTAGAATGCCTTGCTGCTCACTTTCCAAGGATATGCGAGGGAAAGGACCGGACATTTCTGTCTGAGTTACTGCGTTATGTTTCAACATGCCACTCGTGGCCTTGCATTGTGCACCAGTGAAGCAGAATAACATTTCAGCAAAGCAGTTTTACATGAGGCAAAAAGCAAATGTTAGAGAAAAACAAAATGGCGATTTCAGTCACTTCAAAATGGCCGCACTTTAGTCAAGCTTATGGCTATATATTTCTAATACTAGATGCATGAGGCGGTTGGTCTTCGGCCAACATAATACATAGCCTTATGATCGAGGGGTGTCTATTTTTCTAGATCGACAAACCCTCCTTTTGGCCGTATGCCAAACGTCTCATCTGTACATTGCATCCTCTTCTGACCAAGTATCTGATTCAGATTCTGATTCTGAATCTTGTGCATTTTTAGTTTCCTCCTTATTGTAATCTACGTTGATGGACATGAATTCTTTGACTGTCTTTGTTTCCTCATTACCATGGGTACTCGATTTAATAGTGCTCTTTTTTTTTTATCATCTTCACACACCCTTCACTAATTTCGGTGCATATTACAGGTAAGCAGTGTATGCAACAACAACATGTCATAAATATTCCTAGTACTGCTACTAGGATCGCAAATAGTTTCCATCCCCATGAATATAATAACTCCCAGAGCCAGGAGCCTATATCCCAACCTCCTTCTTGGGTATGGAGTTCAGAGCTTAAGACATGTAGCTTTCTTATTGCTTCAAAAACCGTAGGAGAGGAGTCGTTTACAAATGCACAGCACGCTGATCCCACGATTTTGCAAACACCGCCACGATCAACCAGGACTACATCAAGAGCCATTCTGTTCTGAAGTGTCATTAATCTAATTCCTTTCTCCTCTAATGGCATGTTGTATAATATATCTGTTGTTCCATTTATTGTTTTTTCTAAGATTCTAGATAATTGTCGTATATTATAGGAGTTTATTGCTTGTGCCAAAAATGGTACAAATGATTTTGCTAAGTCTTCTACTATTAATCCATCCTCACTACTCCTTCGTGGCCTGGATCTAGATAGTTTGGCTATATCCGTTGTTTTTTAAAAGAAACACTCTTGGGAAAAAAAAGTCCCAAATAACAAGTACCTCCCCAGTTTCTAGGCAACCAAGGATACGCTTTTTCTCCACATATAAAATACACAGGGTCACCTACATATACTGGTTCTACTTCTCTAGTAAGAATCGCTATATTCGTACATCTAGTGAATGTCCCTACTGAATAAGAACCCTTCTTCTTTAAGCAAAAAGGAACAGAGCGTGGGTTGTAGTTTACTGTATAGGAGAGAGGCACTGCATCTTTATTTCCCTCTGATCTCATACGAAATATGATTACTGATGTTTTTTCCGGCACAAACAATCTATCTTGTGGCATTGGTTTGGGCGTAGCTTTTGACATTATCATTCGTGCTCTATAAAATATGGAGCAACCTATAGGTCTCATGATTATCTCCTCAAATTCATTCATGTTTGTGCTATCTAATTGACCCGTTTCACTTTTATTCCATTTTCCATAATATAATGTACTCAGAGATGCACTGCATGCAGAACTTAATGTTAGTGGCTGCACATACCAACCTATTCCTTTGCCAACATGCTGCGGCAAATGAGCACACACCCAACAGTTATTCTTTTTCAAAATTGAATGTGTCATGTTCATTATTTGCAGTAATGTGTTATTCCCATAACCTTCTCTATGTCTTTCTTCTATTGGGGACAGGGTGTAAGTAATTACATGAACAGGGCTTTCAGTGGTGGAGTTGTTTCTTATGGGCAATAGAATTTCTAAGGGGTACATTTCTTCCAGGTACCATAATACCAGTGCTGTCGTTACTGGGGCTATTATGCTCATTACGCACATTATTATTGTTACAATCAGCATACTATTTTTTCGATAACTCTTTGTGTGTAATCTTTCAGTTTCTATGTTTAATTCATTATCAGCAGTGGTGCAGGAGGAGGCAAAAGCTGGTTCCGGCATTTTCTCTCACAGTCCTTCTTCCTCTGCAGTGTTTGTCGTGAATGTCTCTTGTTGCTGCACTCGTTAGAATATCAATAAGTTCGATAATGTCAACAGTCTATCCTGCCAGTTCTTAGCAGCCTGGATTGCTACACGTTGGGCAAGATCTCTGTGCATCTGCACATTTACTCAAAGGAACTCCAGAGCAGTTATCAATTGCCTTCGTACCATGTGCGCCCCCTTTGTCTGTACGGTTTCAGACACATGGATTTTGTGTTAGCACTGAGGAGTCTCGATTATTGGGCTGTCCGATTTGCACAACCCTCACAACGCTCTCCTCTAGGCCTCCGGTTCCTACTTCATCCGAGAATAGGAAACATAGGCAACAAAAAGAAAATCAACAGGAATGCAGGTTTGCTCACTCCTTCTTCCTGGGCCGCAAATTGTATCGCCTTGCTCCTGGTATCGTGTGATCAACGAATAGTGCAGGTGCACTTCCAGACTCAAGCTCGGAGTCAGCCTGTGGCGCAATAGCAGATGATGATGAGCTCCACAGTGATGATGCAGCTTTCGTTTCAGGCTGCGGCACAACGAAAGAGGGTGGGCGCCAAAGAGGTACACGTTCTGTGTTTGCCAGCAGTGATGCAGATTCTGCTGGACAACGTTGGGGCACTCCTTGCCCTTCCTCTTTCACAGCAATCTTTCCAGGCTTTCTTTCATGATCAGGCAGATTTTGTGGCAAAGAACTGGCAATCGTGTCTTTCATTGCTGGGACCGCTGTCTCTTTCTGGTCATCTCGATCAGTCAGTTTTTCAGCCGGTGGTGGGACCTTCTTGGTGTGTGTTGCGTGTATCCACGCCTTCCTCCCATCCACCCGAATTGCTGTTTGCGTAGTCAGGAGGATCAGATAGGGTCCACGCCATCTGGGTGCTAACGATGTCTTTCGCTCAAAGTTCTTTATTAGCACCCAGTTTCCTGGCTCCAGTGCTTGTCCCAGACCAGTGTATCTTATTGGCAATGCCTCCTGCACCTGCTGATGAATCAAACGCAATGTTTGTATTAACAGATTACAATAGATACTGAGCACAAGATATTCCAGTTCCCTCAGCCTCTTTGGTTGAGGTGCACACCAAACATTCGCTGGTCTCCCCATAATGATTTCATACGGGGAGAGCCCAGTTCTCGCCTGTACAGATGTGCACATGCACAGTAACGCTAGCAGTAATGCATCTACCCAGCTTAACTTGCTTCCTGCGCATATCTTGCTAATTTTAGATTTTAAAATACCGTTATGCCGTTCAATAAGACCGTCAGACATGGGGTGCCTAGAACAATGGAATCGTTTATCGATCTGGAGACCTGCACAAATCTGTAATATTACTGCGCCCACAAAATGTGGACCGTTGTCTGAGCATATGACACTGGGCAGGCCAAAACGGGAAAAGTATTCCTTTAACATTACTTTTGCCGTACTCATAGCAGTGCCGTCTTTCAATGGATATGCTTCCACCCATTTGCTAAATACACATATGACCACTAGGACATACTTCAAGTTTTGACATCTCTCCATTTCTATGAAATCAAAATGGATTACCTCAAACGGCATAGAGGGAGGACCAAAACTGCCTGTTGGAGTCACGGTTCCCTTCCCCACATTATGTTGTAGACACGTGATACAATTTTGCACCAACCTCTCAGCATTTTTCTTCATGTGCGCATTCTCCCATACTGTGGCTAAGTGTTGAACTATCTTTTTGGCACAAATATGAGTAGGGCTGTGAGCCATCGTGACCATTGCAATTACATAGGAGTTGGGCAGCATCCAATTTCTATTCTTCTTGTCTACCCAGCAACCCTCCAGATCTAATTCAGCAGAGCCCTCAGCCCACCCTTGTATTTCATCTGCAGTGGCTTCCGCCTGCATTTCTTTGACAGTGGCAATTCCATTGTCTATCATGCAGGGCACTTCCTCTGACTGTACTGTGAACATTCTGGCATTCAGGTCAGTGGCAGTTTGTTTCGCAATCCTGTCTGCAAATGCGTTTCCATCTCCCACTTTGCATGTTACTTTTTTATGCGCTTCACATTTTATTATTGCCAGGTGCTACGGACACCTAAATGCAGACAACAATGGTACAATCAAAGGGCTATGTTGTATTCTAGCCCCATGTGATGTTAAGAAACCTCTCTCAGCCCAAAGTCGGCCGAAGTTATGAACCACGCCAAAGGCGTATTGGCTGTCAGTATAAATGTTTATACTAAGATTTTCAGAAATCTCACAGGCTCTGTCAATGCTATTATCTCCGCCGCTTGTGTAGAGTTGTAGGGGATTCTTTTACTCTCCACAATACTTTTTAATGTGGTGATAGCATAGGCAGCAGTTGATGTGCCATCTGGCAATTTAAAACAGGAGCCGTCACAAAACAACTCTCCATCTGACTCTTTTTGTGGCGTGTCTGTCAAATTAATTCTCTCCTTTGTTTCTTCCTCGGTAACCATTAAGCAATCATGGGGAAGTGATTCATTTCCATCAAGTTTTTCCATGGGCAGTGGCATTAATTCAGCCGGATTCAAAGCGCTACACCTCATAATTTGAATGTGTGGCGCGAACAGGACAATTTCATATCTAGCCAATCTAGCAGAGGTGAGGTGTTGCGTCTGTGTTCTATTTAATAGAATGCCTATGGCATGTGGCACCATCAAAATTAAGGTGTGCCACAATACCATCCCTTCCGTTTGTTTCACTGACGCAGCAGCCGCTGCAACAGCTCGCAAACATCGTGGTAATGCGTGCGATACAGGGTCCAGCGCTGAAGAAAAATAGCCACACGGCCTATTTCTTCCGCCTTGTTCCTGTGTTAGAACAGCCAGCGCGCAGCCGTCAATCTCATGCACAATCTAAAAAAAAATTCAGAATTTGGTGTGCCCAAAACTGGAGCGGAACACAACGCAGTTTTGAGCAACCCAAATGCTCTCTGACATTCTTCACTCCACTGCAACGGCATCACAGAATCCTTCTTTGTCAACTCCACCATTGGCTTCACAATTAGAGCAAAATTCACTATCCACTGCCGACAATAAGAAGCCATGCCTATTATAGCTCTGACTCCTTTTTGTGTTTTTGGAATAGGCATACCAGAAATGCTCTCTATTCGCTCTGGCGTTAGTCTTCTCCCTTCTCTCGAAAGTAGGTAACCCAAATAAGCCAACTCCTTTCGACAATACTGAAACTTCTTTAAGCTTGCTTTGTGGCCATGTGCTGCTAAATGTGTTAATAGTAAAACAGTACCCTCTTTACAAATCCCTTCTGTGTCTGCTGCAATTAATAGGTCATCTATATATTGTAATAATACACAACCTGCTGGTAATTCTGGCATGTCTAGTTGTTCTTTCAATGCTCTGCTATAAATACTCAGACTCTCTGTGTAGCCTTGTAGAATACGCGTAAATGTGAATGATCGTCCTCCTAATGTGAATGCGAACAAATATCTACTTTCTTGGTGCACTGGAATACTGAAGAAAGCATTCTTCAAATCAATAACGCTAAAGTATTCTGCTGAAGCAGGAATCATTGTCAAAATTGTGGTAACATCTGGGACCAATGGAAATTGCACATCTACTACTTTGTTTAATGCACGCAAATCAATTATGAAACAGTATGGTACCTCATTACCGCCTTTCTTATACACCGGGAGAATGGGCCTGTTACACGTGCTGCCTGTAATTTCTTCAATCACTCCCAATTTTACCAAATCAGACACAATACTTTTCAATCCTTGTTCTCCTTCCGCTGAGATTTTGTACTGCGGAATACGTGGTAACGTTACTCCTTCTTTTACCATAATTTTCACTGGCTCTATCTTCAAGCATCCCACATCATTGCCATTTACCGCCCATATACAAGTTGGCACTTCACTTAATTCCCCTGGCAAAGGTTTAGACAGAAATTCAGATACTGGCACATCCTGTGGAGAAATGGTCAAAAATACTCCATCTGGCGTACAGTGGATAACTGCACTTAGTTTTTTCAACAAATTCAATCCCAACAGATTCTCCCCATAGTTTTCTGTTAAAAGGAATGGACAGTATTCAGTGAATGGGCCTAATGTTACTACTATTGGTTCGGACACTGGATTAATCACTGGGGTACCTGCGAACCCTACTGAAATATTTTCATGCCCTGACAGTGGTATTTCTGGAACCAAGTGATTGATAGTCTATCGAACACTTTTGTGTCCCCGTATCCACGAGGAATCTGTGCTCACTATCCCCGACTTTCATTTCTACGTAGGGTCCTTTCTGATTAACGGGAATAGACACTGGTTCCGACACCATACATTGTTCCAAAATTTTGCAGTATATTTACAATCTAAAAATGTATGTTTGAACGATCCTTCACAGTCACGACAGTTCCAACATTTATTATCCAAAGATATTTTACACTTAAAGAGCATGACAGGGGTAATAAAAATTCTATGACAGAAAAAGAAAAGAGTTTGGGTTAGATTGGCTGATAAAGTTATGGTTGACGTATTTTTTCCAAGAAGACGGCCAAGTTTTATCTCCAAACATTATTGAACAGTCTTGTTGCCATCCTTGCTTTTCATTGGAGATTTTCCGTGAAGTCATTAGAAAGGTCTTTATAAAGAAGGGAGGCTGAAAACTGATAGTTGTGCATGTGATTTATTCTAACAATGTTGATTTGTCCGGAAGATTCCATTAGAAGCTGCAAGTTATCTATGATAGCATTCATTAGTAGTGAATATTGGCGATGGAAGGATTTGGGTGTGACGAATTTCACCTTGAATTCATTGAAAGTGAGCGTGTTACCTTGATAAAAAAGTTGATGAACTAATTTGATTCCTTTTAAGATCCAACTTTTCCCCAAAATTATTTTACCATTTATTCGGATGAGGTTATTTAACCAAATGAACTGTGAAGCACCCTTCAAGGAAGTAGATCGGATGAGATACATTCTAATCTGTTTAGCAGTAAACTGAACATTCTTGTATTTAATACTTCTACTATTTGCAGTAAATAAATGACAGTCAGATAAAGAGAAGGGCGAAACAATAGTAGCTTGAGCACAAACCATTGTTGGAGTATCATAATATTCAGCTTGACAAAACCAGCTTTGTGCTCGCTTTAGTGTAAAGGCAGACTGATATTTAATTAAAGAAGGAAATCCTACCCCTCCACACTTAACATTTCTCTTTAGTTTACTAAGGGAGATTCTTTGTTTTTTCTTAGCCCACAAAAATTTGGCAAGGCATGCATCAATGTCTTTAAAGAATTTACTTGGTATTGGGAGAGGAAGCATGAATAAAATGTATAGTATAATCGGGGAAATCATCATTTTGTTTTATTGGAGATGGCCCAACCAGGATAGATATAACGGCGACCAGGAATCTAAGACACTTTTAATTTTGGTTAATATGATACTTGTATTTTCTTTAATGATCTCTTTAACCGCGAGAACATTTGCAGTCCTAGATATTTGATTTTCTTGGAACACCATCTCTTGCCAAATGGTAGGACAAGAAGTTTAGTACAGTACATGTTTAGGGGAATTATTTCCGACTTATCCATGTTTAATTAATATCCCAAGGCTGGTGAAAAAAAGTATATAGCCTAAACTTATTTCAGGATTCTTGAGGAGTAGAAGGATATCATCAGCATAGGCTGCCAATTTAACTTGCACCTCCCCAAACGTTATTCACTGGATATGAGGGTGAAGTCTAACAGTTTCTAGAAATGGTTCAAGGACTAAAATAAATAATAGAGGAGAAAGAGGACATACTTGCCCTGATCCTCTATCCAAGGGAAAAAACGGGGAAATATAATCATTTATGAATATAGTGGTTTTTGGATTTGAATAAAGAACGCGCATCATGGATATAAATGTTTCATAAAGACCATGCCATCACAGCGCATCAAACAAGTAATCACATTCAAATCTATCAAACGATTTTTCAGTATCTAAGGCAACAGCTTCATAGGGATCATTTGAGGATGCTACAACATTCAGGGAAACTAGAAAGATCCTAATATTAGGTGCCGAGGGTCTTCCTTTAACATAACCTACCTGTTCTTGTTTAATTAATGTAGGTACAAAGGGAAGAAGTCTATTTGCTAACATTTTTGCAAAGATTTTTCAGTCAGTATTAATTAGGGAGATAGGCCTGTAGCTTTGTGGTAGCTCAGGTTCTTTATTAGGTTTAGGGAATGCTAGAAGCATGATATGATATGATATGGCATTTATAACGTGCCTATTCACAAGTGTTTCAAGGTGCAAGCTTCTGTTCAAGTGTTTCAGAAGCATGGCTTCTGTGAAGGAACCTTCAGATTTTGAGTTTGAGATAAAGTGAGAGAAACGTTCAAATGTCTGAGGGCAAGTATTGATTCAAAATGAGCGTAAAAGTCAAGGGAGAAGCCATCAGGTCCTGGTGCTTTGCCTTTTTTAAGCCCATGTATTGCTTTAATGATTTCATTTTGTGTCATGGATAAGTTAAGAGAATCGACATTAATAGTGAGATAATTTGAGCGTGTAATATTCTGTAAGAAGGCAGAAATATTAGGATTATTGGAAGTGGACTCAGAGGAATATAATTGATGATAGAATGTACTAAATATATTGATGATCTCTTTATCTACACATGTTCTAGTACCATGAGAGTCTTTTACTACAGTGATTCTGCTTCTTTGGTTTTTAATTTTGAGGTAGGAAGCTAGGTATTTACTGGTTTCCTTGGAAAATTGACACATTTTTGATTTGTATTTTAACAGGTTAGCACATGAATATTCCGAGGTAAGTTTGTTGTATTTAATTTTTAGCTGTACATTCTTAAATTGAGTTTCTTTAGAAGGCTTAGAAACATATTGTTTTTTAAGAATTTTAAATTTTCTTTAAGCCTTCTTTTTTCTTGCCACAAAAGAGATTATTTTGCCTCTAAGTACTGCTTTATAGCAGTCCCAATTAGTAGGTATAGAGGTGTCACTTGCTTTATTAATCTGGAAATAATAATTGTGAACATTTGTCAGGAAGGGAGCAAATTTCTCGTCATTTGATAGGGCCAAATTAAATCTCCATCGATTTGATATAGAGATAAGATGGGTGTCAGTAATTTTAATATGAACAGGTGCGTGATCAGTTAGGGGGATATGCATTCTATGGTGGAATTGATTAGGCTGGCAGCTAACGAGTTGGCCATAAAGATGTCGTCAATTCTGGAAAAAGAGTCATGTGGACTAGAATAAAAGAATAATCCATGTCCGACAGGTGTTGCAGATGCCAAGCATCAGAAAGGCCTGATTCAGAGATAAACTTTAGGAATTGGTTGTGAGATTTTGAATTTTTTAAGGGCAATTTAGACTTTCTGTCCAAAAATGGATCCACTATTTGGTTACAGTTCCCACATACAATAAGCAAGCAAGCGTTCCTTTAGTTGTTTCTGGTAACAGGATCCGATGCGTTAGGACCATATACATTTAAAATTCAGTAGTAGATAGAGTGAAAGAGAATATTTCATAGAACCCATCTACCTGAGTCATCGGTCTCTGAGCTAATAATCTTGCAATCAAAGTTTTTATTGACCAGAATAATAACACAAGTTTTCTTACCCTGTGCCTTGCTTGCCAATACCTTACCCACCCATTGGCAGCTTCTAATGTTGAGAGGTGCATTTCTTGAATGCATGAAATGGAAGGCTTATTTCTATTGAGATATGATAGTAGCTTCTGTCTTTTGAAGGGATTTTGAAGACCTTTAACATTTCAGGATGATATGTTTATAGACATAGGAACTCATGAGTAAAACAATATAAAGAATAGAAAATGTATTGATTAACGAGATAATATGAATGTATCAACTTCCAAACTGATTTCATGAGATTACCAGGAATTATGAATAGTGCGGTACCCTTAGGGGAAAAACGACAGGAAAATGAGATACATAAGGAAAAGGGGATGACAAGCAAGCACATGAAGATGTGTAAAAGTAGATCATAGATCTTGGTGAGGCAAACCAAAATGGCTAACTGGAAATAGCCAAAATATCTCATGTTGAAAGCACAGAACAGTAGTGAGGGCGCGGCGCCCAGTGAGGCCAGGAAGATTTGAAATATTTAGAAGATTTTACGTCGCATTATTTAGATACGGACCTGCAGTATTTATTTCATCCAACCTTTGAGACTGAATAAATCGTCTTAGGTCCCCAGGATTGTCGAAAGAGGTGGTGTGACCCTTAAAGGTGACTTTTAAGGATACAGGATGAACCATTCCATATCTGGCATTAAGTTGTTTCAAGGCTGGCCTTAGTCCTAGTAGCTCTTTTCTTCTTGCAGCAATAGAATTTGCAACATCTTGAGAGAAGAAAATATTATTTCCATTCCAAGCGAGATGTTTAGTCATTTTGACCTTTTTCATTATGAACTGCACATGTTGAAAATCCAGGAGAGCAAAAATAAGAGTTCTTGAGGTGTTTGTAGGGTTAGTTCGAGGTTGTAGGGGCCAATTCACTGGGCTCTTTGAATGGTAAGTTGCAGTGAAGAAGGAAGGTCATAAAGTCTAGATAGCATATTGGTAAGAAACAGAATGGTAGCCTCACCCTCAATTCCTTCTGAAAGTCCCACAATGCAAGGATTATTTTTTTTGTTTCTCTTTTCCGGGTTTTCGGAGTGCTTTTGAGGTACTTTGACTGAGTTTTCTAGGGTAACAACTATATTGGTGACACCTTCCGCATTGCTTACTCTCCGCTCCACTTCCGATATCCTGCTGTCAAAAGCTGACTTATCATCTAGATATTGTAGCTTATTATTAGTTCACGCCATAAATGGTTTTAAAGCCCTAATTTCAGTCAAAATTGCTAGTATGACCGGATCCATGCCTTCTTCACTGGGAGTGGGTGAATCACTTTTCTGCCTTTTTAGCGTAGTAGCAGAAGTTTAGGAAGTATCTTTAGCCATATTTTTCTTAGATCTTGCCATATTTATATGAAATAGATATTTTGTAGATGATAGACGAATCCAGTATCTATTGATGTAGGGGTTAGGCACGGATGCGTTGCAGTGCCTTTGCTATTTTTACTATATATCAATAGTTTAGTCCCTGGATTTTTAGAAGCTGCAAGGGACACCCCAATGTTGGGTAATAGAAAATGGAATCTACTGTTGTTCGCGGATGACACAGTTTTGCTGTCAAAGACTCCGACTGGCCTGCAAAATCAACTGGATGTTTTTAATAAGCTTTGCTCCGCAAAAGGCCTTAGAATTAATTTCTCCAAAACTAAAACCATGCAGTGTGCTGGCGTTGGGCGAAAGGCCAGAGTACGGACACATTTCAACTTAAAGGGCCAGCCCCTGGAGTACATTTGGGGTTCATCTTTTCGGATAAACTAAAATGGGAGGACCAGATAGCAAGGTGTTCACTTTAGCACTTGCACAGTGCGGCCTCATTAGGAATCTGTGACAAGATTGAATGGCAAGGCTCTTTGGCTACCAAGCCCAGACAATACCAGGGATAACCTATGGTGCTGATCTATGGGATGCAAATGATTGCACTGTCATTCAGATTGCCGAAAATAGATTTTTAAAATCATTGTTGGGTCTACCCCCAATGCGCCGTCCACGCCAGTGGCATGCAAATTTGGCCTTATTGAGATTCAAATGCTATTATGATGCAGCCAGTGTTTTATTGGCTGGTATTTGGAATAATAAAGCCTCTTTATTGTTTAGGGAAGGTTTGGAGGAGGTTCTCTCAATGCCAGGTGGTTGGAAACCTTCTTGGTTCAGGCATGTCAGAACCATGCTTTTTAACATTGGACTGAGGGATTTATGGAGTGACCCCACAAGGATGGGTAGTGCCTATAAGTGGGTGGTCAAGAATAATTTTAGAGAATGGGCAAGGAGTATGATGGTTACTAATTGCCTTAGGGGTTAAAAAGCTAGGGCCTATTTGCAATTTAAGGACGTGTGGGGGTCGGAGGTATATCTGGACCTCCCGATGGTAGCAAAATTAAAAAGCTGGTTTGCTAAATTTCGATTAGGATTGGCCCATGAGTCTGTTAAGTAGAATAGTGGGTCTTGTCCCTCGTCCGTATGCCCTCTTTGTGGCAAGGGGCGTGAGGATGAGACGCGGCATTTCTTTTTTTGTAAGGACTATTCCAGGCAAGGGATTGTTGGCTTGCCCCGGTTTGAAGCCACCTAGTCCAGCTCCCAACCCCATCAGCTATCTAAGCCCTGAAATGTCACACCCATCCTGTATATGTGCTAGCAGTCTCAAAATGTCTAAGATCTGCATTCAAGAAGAGAATGCTAGGGACTAGAATAAGCACTACACTGGTACAGCAGTAGTTTGGGTGGTATGCTTGTACCAAGGTTGGGATCTATATAAGCTGTTATTGGTTTTATTATTGTACATATATTTTAAACATAATGATCTTATGATACTGAGAGCAATGCAGATATTCATGTAAATTATGTTTTTAATGTTTTGTATTGTAAATAAATTGCACTTTGATGGAGATCTACTTTCCGAATAAAGTTAACGAATCAAATCAGCTAGTATGGCCGGATCCATGCCTTCTTCACTGGGGGTGGGTGAATCACTTTTCTGCCTTTTTAGCATAGTGGCAGAAGTTGAGGAAGTATCTTTAGCCATATTTTTCTTAGATTGGATGCGCTGCCAGCTCGCACAAATTATACATATGCAATATTGAATGTTGTCATGGCAAGTCCATATACAAAATGTATTTCGATGGAGACGCGGATGGATTTTTGCATTATTTAATTATATTCATTTCCCGTGTTCAAATGCCAGAGTTGTATGCCCAAATGACAGAGTTGTATGCCAACACGTGTTTCGACCTCCACAGGTCTTTTTCAAGGCAAAACTCCAATGCAAAGTCTCTTTGATGAGTATCAGTTTATGAATACGAGCAAAAGTTGCAGTAAACGTGGAGTTGACGTCCTGCACAGTTTTATTGCTTGGGCTATCCTGGTGAATTATTCGCGTTCTGTGTCAATGTAATACAGCCAGCCCTTAATGGCAACACACAAATATTCTGCCGTCTGCGCACGGTGGAACATTCACTGTCTCTTTTCAATGTTAAGTGGGTTAGAGGTGCCTACTTGTTCCCTGTGGGTGCAGCAGCTAGTTCTGTTTGTATGGAGAGGGGTTTTGTTGAGATATATAAGCTCAGGCGCTTCCAATTACCTGGTACACCTCAGCTATACTGTCTCATATTTTTCTTAGATCTTGCCATATTTATATGAAATAGGTATTTTGTAGATGATAGACCAGACAGGTATAGTATGGACCTCTGTCACCCTCTTAAAATTATAGAACTTTTATTTAATAGTAAGCGTCATTAAAATTAAAGCAACCAAAAATTGCTTAAATGAAGTAAAGGACCGATTTAATTCAGTTACAGTGCAGTGAGTTCACAAGTTATCTAACAGAAGAAACAATTATTTAGCCCATATAGCACTTTTCGGAGTCACAAAGTACCTGAAGCACTAATAAGTGCAGGTTTGGTGCTGTTAACACTTTATTCAGCCGCTTTTGT
This sequence comes from Ambystoma mexicanum, assembly GCF_040938575.1. Lineage (NCBI taxonomy): Eukaryota > Metazoa > Chordata > Amphibia > Caudata > Ambystomatidae > Ambystoma > Ambystoma mexicanum. The sequence goes on from NC_090939.1 coordinate 689,450,157, forward strand.
CCATGTTGTGAGGAAAAGGTGTTTCTGCAAGTGGACGGTGTGCGCGTTGCACGTTGTCCGGACCAGCTGACTGCATTTTCCGTTTCGTTGCAGCGGCAGCTCATTGCTTCACAGGCCTCTCATGGAGCTCCTCTTCACTTCGTATTACAGCCCACCAGACTAGCAATCTCGCCGCACTTGGGCTCACCAAAAGGTGCGAAGGAATTCACTCTGAAAGCAACTTTACATTCTTTTAATTTAACGCAAGGAGCGGAACCAAGGAGGTAGCCCGCCATTCCGCTCTGCGCCAAGCCACGCCCCTTTCCCCCTTAGACCTGTTTTTTGCAAGTAAATAAAATCCAGGAACAGTATATGCAGATTCCTGCTGTGTTGATTACTTTACACACTGGTGCAGGAACCCAGTGATTGGACGGAGAAAAATAAAAAGAGGCGGCCGGTTTTCCCATTTTGTTCCATGTCCACACCTTTTAAACCAGACTGCTTCCCATTGTTAAGTCTTTAACAGATTCACCTCTCTTACAATATTTCTGCCAGAGCCTGAAATCCAATTCAAATTCCTTTAATTAACAGTAAGCCTGTATCAACATCCTTCTGCTGCTTTATGAGTTCACGCCCGGCCAGGCCATTGTGACACACCAACTGCTGTCAGCCCGCATTCTACTGATTACTGTTTCACTTTCAGATTTCCTTTTTTCTGCCATTTGGAGAAGGAACCCCTAGAACAGAGTTCCTGTTTTCAGCTGTTTGTTCTCCCAAAGATTCAAGGTTTCTGGCTTCCAGATTGTGCCATAGCTCTCTGTCCAGCTACAGAAGAAACTGCTGTGGCTCTGAGCCTTTATGGCTAGCTAGTGAGAAAAGAAGATGTCCCTGTCTAAACTCTCCTCCAAGTGCTTCAGAAAGAATATTGGGCAAGAGGATACCCACAAGCACTGTATATACTGTCGCCATCCCTATGATGATGTGGCATTTGACCTGTGCAAGTACCAGTATGTTAAGTCATGAGCCGGACTCACGATCGGTTGAAGATTTATTTACAGTAAAGCAGAACATAACAAACAGCAGGCGCCCTCCTCAAGAGGCAGGCTCCAACTGCTTTTTCATACAAAAGAAAACCTGCACAAACATTCTGATTAGAATAAACACATCAATACATTCCAGTTAGAATCTGGTTACATCACCATGTTATTGAATTGCACTGTGTTAACTTGAGATAAGTATGACCACTTTTCTAAGGTTAAAAGATACTGAATCACAACACATCTCCTTCCTTTAAATCAGAAGCATTTAACCCAAATAATAATCATTAAACTTAGTTGGTCTGTTCCTGATTCTGTTTGCTCTCAAACCACTATCCGTGTTAATATCACGGTCACACTCAAAATTCACTACTCTATTTGCATTAGATCCAGGCACTGGAGCTTCTTCCTCATAAGACAAATTCTGGTCCCGCTCCTCACTTTCTTCACTAGCAACTTTGTCGCTTTTGGCAAGTCTAGACATTGCCCAACATTCACCACCCTCCATTATAACAACATTCCCCCTTATGGCTGCAATTCTCTTGGGACCAATAAATTTGCTAGTAATGTATTTAGAAGAGAGTCTAGGATTTTTGATGTAAGCCCAGTCCCCAACAGACCAAATCATTCTTCCAACAGACTTTTTCGCATCAAAACGAACTTTGTACTCATTCTGAGTCTCCCTAACTAGATCCATAACTTTTCCTCTGTCAATATGCACACTCTTCGCTAGGTTCAGCCAACCCGGACACAGCCTTGTCCCAGGGTGTCTACCTTTGAGAGATGAAAAAGGTGAAATACCAGTAACCCAGTGTGGGGTTATACAGTAGCTCCAGACCATCTCCCTAAGGACCTTCTGCCACTTCAATCCCGATGCCATGGCCAACTGTATTCCACCCTTAATAAACCTATTCATTCTTTCAACTAAGCCATTCGCTCTGGGTTGGTACAATGCTGTCCTGTAATGTTTGATACCATATCTATTAAAAAATTCCACCATTCTGTCCGAACAAAATTGGACCCCATTGTCTGAGATGAGCTCCGAGGGAAACCCCTCCCTGTAAAATACTTCCTCAAAGAAAGTGATCATTTGTGAAGTAGTTGCCTCCCTTATGGGTTTCCACTCAACCCATTTTGAGTGATAATCTACTAGGACAATGATGAATTTGAAATCTTCACCTAATTCCTGAATGGGGCCCATCAAATCCACAGCTAACTTCCTCCAAGGTTCTGCTGGGACACTAACCGGCCTTAACGGGGTATCTCTGACAACTTTACTTTTATCACTCTTTTTACATTCCTTGCAATTCCTGACACATCTCTCCACTTCACTATCTATCCCTGGCCACCAAAAGGATTGCCTTATGAGTCTCTTGGTGCCCCCCATCCCCAGATGGCCCTGGTGAGCTATGTCCACTAGCTTGGATCTAATTTCATATGGAGGTATAATCCTCATCCCCTTTCTGAGTTGAGACCCGTCCTCCGACAAGTTCAATTCCTCCTTGACATTTAGAAACGCATCAAATTTCCTCTCTACAAGATCCTTTCTGGGCCAACCTGTTTTGACCCAGACTTTGACTTGGCCCAATACCTCATCCAGATTGTCAGCAGACCCCCATTCCTCTTTACTTATTGCATCGTGCACCGTTTCACAAATACTGACCGTAGACTCCACATTCACATTCTTGAGATCTCTGGCCTGAATGGGTAGTCTGGAAAGACAATCAGCAATTACATTTTCACCACCAGGAACATACACCATCCTGAAATCGTATGCCAATAAATCAATCATCCACCGTGATATCCTGGGCGAACCCTTGGTCCAGTCGGCACTGCCCAACAACTGAACCAAAGGTTTGTGATCAGTTTTTACAGTGAACGATTGGCCCCATAGGAAAAATTTGAAATGGCCTACTGCCCACGACACAGCTAAAGCTTCTCTCTCCACCACAGAGTAGTTGTTTTCCGCCCCCCTCAGTGGCCGGGAGGCAAAAGCTATGATATGTTCAATGCTCCCTTCATACTGAAAAAGGGCGGCCCCAAGCCCTAGCATGCTCGCATCCACAGCAAGCACAGTTCTCCTTCCAGATACGAACCCACCCAAAGAAGGTGCTTCAACTATGCCCTCTTTAATTTTCTCAAATGCTTTCTGGCATTCATCCGACCACACATATCTGGAACCTTTCTTCAATAAATCTCTGAGGGGAGACGAAATATTAGAGAACCCATCAACAAATTTGTGATAATATTCCGCCAACCCCATGAAAGATCGCAATTGTTCCTTATCAAGGGGTTGGGGAGCACTCACAATGCTGTCCACCAAGGACTTTCTGGGAGAAATGCCCTTGCAAGAAATCTTGTGCCCCAAATAATCTACTTCTGTCATGGCAATTCTGCATTTCTCTCTTTGTACAGTTAGGCCAGCATCTTTAAGTCTATTTAAAACAGATCTTAAAGCATTGTCATGTTCAACACCGTTCCTGGCAAAAATGAGAATGTCATCCTGAAATACAGTTACATTGCTAAGGCCTTTAAGTACTGTTTCCATCACTCTTTGAAAGACAGATGCCGCTGAGGCCAACCCAAAGGGCATACGTTTATACATAAAAACACCTTCCGGAGTAATAAATGCAGTTAACTGTTGACACTCCTCAGACAATGGAACTTGATGGTATGCCGAAGAAAGATCAATGATGGAAAACAGTTTAGGCTCCCCCAGTGTTGACAGAATTTCCGATATATTCGGCAAGGGATGTCTTTCAACCACAATGTTCCTATTAAGACTGCGTACGTCAACACACAACCTCATTTTGCCATTGGCTTTAGTAACAAGAACGATGGGGGACAGCCATTCTGTAGCTACTACCGGTTCAATAACCCCTTTGACCATCAGACTGTCAAGTTCTTGTTTAAGTTGCTCCTTCATCTTCAATGGCACCTGGCGAACCTTATGCACAACAGGTTGAGCATTATTTTTCAATCTAATGTGATGCTCAAAGTCTTTGAGTTTGCCAAGTGCCTCAGAAAACACTTCAGGAAATTCTTTCGTCCAGAAATCTCCCACTTCGGCAATAGAAACTGGAACAGATGCACTAGCTTGTACTATTATACCCAATTTCTTCTGTTCCTCCCAACCCAGTAACGAAGCTCCCTTTTCTGCCACAAGGAATGTGGCTTGACAGTTCCTACCCTTGTAGCACACTCCTGCAGAGAATTGGCCGACTATATCTATATCAGAATTTGCATATCCACATACTCTAATACTGGTGGGACGAATAACAGCATCATCCTGTTTTAGGATATTCCTCAATGTGTCTCTGGATATGATAGACCATGGTGAACAAGAGTCCACCTTCATTTAGAGTTCAACTCCATCAATCCAGAACGTGTCCACAGGGCCTTTTGTGTTAGTGGACAATTCTGAAATCTGAAACACATGTTTAGGGGTCATCTCTTGTATGGCAGAAGTTTGATGAACATGGTATCCTGCCTTGATGTCATCCTCCTCATGATTCAACATTTTGGGTTCCACACAGTTGATTGATTTATTCTTGCAAACATTTGCAAAATGACCCTTGCTTTTACATCTGAAACAGTCTGCATACTTGGCAGGGCATGAGGGATAATTCATTCCATGTCTGGAGCTGCCACAACAAGAACACATGCCTTTTGCATTCCAACCTCCTCTTCTTATCGTAGAGGAATTACCCCTCCTCTTTTGATCTACCACACACACCGAAACCTGATCAGAATTTGATTTGTCAATCTTGAGTTCCTTGACGTACTCAGAGGTTTGTTCAATGCTCTCGCCATTTCAATTGCCTCTTGAAGGACCATATCTTTTGCGAGTTCTTGGATTATTTGTGCATCTGACCAGTTGGTTCCTGATGAGAGAATCTGCTAATTGCTCAAACTCACATGTATAACTTAGTGATCTGAGGCAAGCAACATATGATTCTACAGATTCTGATTTCTCTTGAACTCTCTGAAAGAACTTATGCCGCTCGAAACTGACATTCTTCTTTGGCTCAAAGTGGTCACGAAGTTGTTTAAGGGCAAATGAGTATTCATCCATATCGCCAGCTGCAAGGTCTCGATTTCTAGGAAGTCCATCATAAATTCTGCGCCCTTCAGTGCCGAGATTGTGAAGAAGGAGAGCTTTCTTCCGTGCAGCTGGAAATCTGTCCCCACCCATGGGTACCAAATAGTTCTCAAATACATCTTTCCGCTGATCCCATGGGATAACAGGACGGCCCGGCTCGCTGACAAAAGGAAGAGGAGGTGGAATAGAGGTCATGTTTTGTCCTGGCGACAGAACACTCTATACACAAAAAGAATGTGGATGCTGGAATGTGTGTGGTTGGCTGTGGGGCAACAAGCAAATGAAGTAAAGAAAAGTGAAATGACCAGTGCGAACAACCAACAATACCCCTTTTTTTTTTTCTTTACAGATCACTTTGGGCTGCTTTCAAAACTGCTTGTATCCCTTTTGTTTTAGCAGTGACATGCAGAATTTGGGTTCTTCCGTGGAGGACAATGGGCTTTGGCGAAGTTCCACACCATACAGAGAGTCACACAGGAGATACGGAGTAGACAATGCCTTAGTTCCAGCCAATAGCAGCAGTCTATTGGGCGTGACGCAACAATGCAGGCTGGCGAGTTGACACGGAGTGAGGTGGCGTGTTAATTTCTCAGCTCACTTAGCGAACTCTTTTTGTTGCTCACGCCGAGGTGCGCGCCGCACCAGCGCGAGTTTTTGTGAGCAAGAAAGCCTCGAGTCAGGCCGCGGTGGGCCGTTGCAGTGACCCTCCAATTATCACCCAAATGCAGAAAACAGGACCCGCGGGCATAGTACTCACGCGGGGACTCCGCCGGATCAGCCGCTCCCTCCGCCTGCCTCTCGCCTGCTGTGTCAGAGGAGGGAGACGTCGGAACACCTGTATCAGCGATGCGGGAACAACCGAAGGCGAACCAAACACGAGCGGGTCCTCAAAGTGTCCTAGCCTCGTCGCCAATGTTAAGTCATGAGCCGGACTCACGGTTGGTTGAAGATTTATTTACAGTAAAGCAGAACATAACAAACAGCAGGCGCCCTCCTCAAGAGGCAGGCTCCAACTGCTTTTTCATACAAAAGAAAACCTGCACAAACATTCTGATTAGAATAAACACATCAATACATTCCAGTTAGAATCTGGTTACATCACCATGTTATTGAATTGCACTGTGTTAACTTGAGATAAGTATGACCACTTTTCTAAGGTTAAAAGATACTGAATCACAACACAGTACTGACAGAGAAAGGGGACTCTTGGCCTGGCCTCAGAAGCCCAGAGACGAGAAGGGTCCTGAAAGGAGAAAAAGAAGCATAGAGACTCTAAGGGGGAAGCAAAAGGGCTGGCTCGGAAGGAAACAGCCATAACTGTACCCACCGGTGCTGAAGAAAGCCCCAGACCAGCTTCAGAACTTAGCACAGGTTCAGAAAAGTGACCATTATCCCGCCATTGTCTGTAGGGCCCAGCATCAAAGTTGATGAAGTTGAAGCTGCTGTCATCACTACCAACTTTGTTGGCGTGTGTTTAGGCTTTGCTGGGTGAGGTGCTGTCATTGAATGTGTCAGTGTTGGAAATGTTCCCACTGGTGGAGTTGCCACTGAGGCCTCATCTGCATTTATTACCACAAGACGTGGTGTCTTCACCGACAAGGTTTGGGTCATTGTCAGAGCTCATCACCGTGGGGTGATTGGCATCGATTTGAGTCCCTGGACTTCTGCAGGTCCCGATCTCGGTATAGATCAAGGTCCCGATCTCGGTATAGATCAAGGTCCCGTTGTTCTTGCTCGATTTTGTCTATTAGGCACCTTCATCTGTCTCCAATGTCCTTGCCCCTTAGCCACCAAAGGCTCATACTACCCTTCAGAAGCCCATGGAGGCATTCAGGACAAGCCATATGGAAGGCATTTTCCCTGACTTCATGGACAGGATCTTGGAGGTTTTCCAGCACTTCCCCATGGAAAAGGTCCCATCGCCTCAGGGGAGGGCCCCTCAGTCTCAGACCACTGTCTTTTCAGATGAGGAATGGGAGTAGGGGGGGCCGGGGCAGGAAGGAGAGATCCCCAACTTAGTTTCTGCCAGATGACAACTTGGCCTTGCAGAGCTTGATGTTGCTGCTTCTGGTTGTTCGGGAGTGTTAGGCAGAATTATATGCAGTACCCTTTGGGAACACCACACACAATTAAGACTACAAGTGACAGTACAAATTCACCTTTGGTACAAGCCTGTACTACACAGTTAAAGTGGTAGCAGTGGCTGAGCAGCCAGACTTATCTCAAGAGTAAGTGAGCAGTATCAAATAGTTACACAAAGGAGAGCAATTACTATGATTCAAGCAAACACTGACTCAAGGTTTTCAAGTAAAAGAATATACATTTATTTTACTCTTCAGTTGTATAACATTTCACTATCCTTAGCAGGTTAAAAATCACACTCTTAATACACCACACAACTCCTAATAAGTTCCAGACAAGTTAAGCTCACAAAATAAAGTGGGAGCAAAATGGCATTCCAGCAATTTAAAGGGGAGGGAAAGACAAAGTTAATAAAAATTGAACCACACTAACAAGTACTCAGGGCAGTTGAGCAATAGGAACTACAATGATAGAATCAGGTAAAAAGGCTTAGGGCCAAAGTCAATAGGTCAAAAGTCTTTTGCTCAAGATCACGCGGTTCAGGGTAGTTTGCGGTAAAGTTCGTGCCACGGGTTCCGGACGAGGTTGGTTGGCAGAAAAGTTAGTTCAAAGAAGAGAGAAGCACAAGCCCTCGGATTGGAGAAAGATTTCACACACTTTCACTGCGGCTGAACGAAACGAACAACCAGATTTGCACAGTAGCTTAAAAAGGAGAGGGAGCTATAGCTGAGGTAGGCGTTCCTGGTAGTTCCTGCAGTCTCACGGTTCCTGAAGCAACTGTCGGACTGACTAGAAGTAGGAAGACTGGAGGGTCCTGCACTACCCAGGGAAGAAACCAGAAGCAGAGCAAAGCAACAAATAAAAGGTGCGCTCCTTAAAACACAAGCAGGGTCCGACCTTCCTGGCTATCCGGCCAACTGTAGCTCTGTACAGCGAATTCAACCAGAGGAGGGGTCCTGGCTTGAAGTTTGGGCAAAAAGGTAGGTCCCACCAGCTCAAGGGAAGAAGTTTCCTGGAGGATCTTCTCTGTCGTCGGAGTCTGTAGATTCAGACCGGCAGCAGGGCTTCAATGAGCAGTTCAGTCGTTGTAGGGGTCCTCTTCCATCAGTTCCTCGTTGGTTCTTTCGTTCCAGTGGCGACTCTGCTCTTCCAGTCCCAGAGACCTGCTTTTTATGCGGTTTTCCCCCATTCATACAGCCTGGCTGTCAATCACACAGCATGGTGGCTGTCCTGGCAAGGACAGTCACCCAGCCAATCAAACAGGAGTGCAACTTGGGTTATCAAGGGAACCCATGGCAGGGGTCTTAAGACCCCTCCCTCACATCCTGCCTACCCAGACTTTCAGGCCCCTTAAGGAGGGCTTCTGTGCAGAAGCCCGCGCAAAGATGGCGAACAAAGAAACCAAACCTAGTTTGGCGCGCAGAGTAAAATCCGAGAAAGACATTTACAAAAAGAAATGGCGAATAAAGCCAGCCGGAACCGTAATAAAATATATATGGTCAAGCGGGTTTATGTTTGAGGCTAATATAATAGCCTAAAACAGCACCATGGTTATTTAAGATAACCGCGGTATAAAAAATAGGGTAGTTACCACTGCCACCAGCCAAGTCTTGATGTAAAGGGAGCGAAACAATGCTACAAGAGACACAGACAAAAAGGGATAAGAATTAACCATTTCCAATACTCCATGTAAGATGGGGTGTACTAGGTCTGTGGTTTAAAGTGACTAAAATAAAGTTAATGGCAACTTTATCTTTTCTGGCTGACAGTAGTCAGCCCCAGAAAATGGACTCAGTGGGAAGTCTCAAAGACAACCCTGTGTCACTGCACTGAAGGTGCTGTTTAACACACATGAACAATATGAGGCCATGGAGTAGGTGAGGCTCCATTGCCCAAGATCACACAAAAAGTAAAAACACACACAGCAAAACACATGGAAGAGTGGGAAAAAGGCTCACACTTTTACCAGGTGAAAAAAATAAACTCTAGAAATCCAGCAAAGCTGTTGAGGGACTCATTAGATAAGGGGAAATCAGCCATTTATGAGAATTCTCCCTAAGAGGGAGAAGAGGAAGAGGATTCTGTGCAGACTTCCAAGCTCAATAGGACCTCAAAGTTGGCTCCTTTGGTCCCTGTCATGCTAAATGTTTGGAGATTGGGCCAATAGGTCTTGAACGCACCAGTGTCTACCCTGGTAACCGCTAGTCAGCTGGACATGATGTACAGGGTCCAAAGTTAGGCTCAAGTATGCTTTAGGAACCAGCTGCAACCTGATTCTATCATGCTAGCCACAGTCAGATGCAAGTTGGGAACACGGTGGGCTTACTCAAACTTGCCCTCTAAGAGTTAGTCCTGCAAGGTGGATGCTGTAGGAACGAAAGTCATCTAGTTGTTCCTGGGCGTATGGGCATCTAACACCATAACCGTCCTCCTTCATTATGAGAAACCTGTGTGAGAAGGTGCAGTCTCTCTATGAGTTCCTCCCTGCGGAGAGGCAGTGGGAGACCATGGACCTGATCCAGGAGCAGGTCCTAACCTCGGAAATCATAATGGGGGCCTTGGGTTCAGTGAATGGGAGCATTCGTACGAGGAATAGCGGGTTGGAGCTCAGACAGCAGTCCAGGCTGAAACCCGCTGGCTTCAGGTCTGAGGTACAAAGAAAGATTCTGCACCTCCCGTTCGATGCCACACATCTGGTTGGGAATTGCAACGATGAGGTGCTACCCTCATACAAACCAAGACCAAGACAGCCGAAGCCATGGTGGTGCTGTCATCCAGACGCCCATCAGCAGGCCCATCAAGAGGCTGGTCATCATCATCACCGGGCTTGGATAATAGAGAAAACTGAGCAGATGCTTTTAGAAGGTGCCATTGAGGTTGTCATCGAGGGGGCAAGGGCACAGTGTTGTTACTTTAAAGTGTTTCTGCATTCTCAAGAGAAAGAAATGGCACAGGCAGACTTTGGGTCTGAAAAAGTTAAAGATGACATCACTGCAGAACATCACCTTGCTGGTCCAGAATGGGGGACTTCATCTGTGCCTTGGACCTGAAGTACGCATATTTCCATATTACAATCCTCAGAAAAACTCTGAAGATTTCCGTGGTATGAGCTCCTTCTGGCACTTTTGTTATTCAGTTCTGCCATTTGGTCTCTTGGTGGCACCCAGAGTCTTCACCAAGTGCCTTGTGCCTGTGGCAGCTCATCTGAGAAGGCTGGGTGGCCATGCTTACCCTTAGCTGGGTGATTGTCTGGTCTGCTCGGCCACCAAGAAGGGCACAAAGGAGGCCGCTCCTACAACAATGGGACTGCTGCACTGACTGTGATTCCATGGTAAACGAGGGGAAGTCCATGTTTGATGTAATGCACAAGATAACGTTCCTGGGGCCCTTCACCAGCATGATGAAGGGCCTGCTTAAGCCATCTTATTCAAATGTGGACTCGCTGTGACGCTTGGTGACTCTGTTTAGGCAAGAAAAGCACATGTCTGTCAAGGTCTACAAGAGGCTTCTGTGGCTCAAGTCCTCCTTTATCCTGCTGATCCCATTCTATATTTTGCAGATATGATATGATATGATATGATATGATATGATATGATATGATATGGCATTTATAAGGCGCCTATACACAGGTGTTTCAAGGCGCGACGAGGCAGGGAGGGGAGGAACAAGGGGAGACAGACAACGATCCTACTAGGCCAGGTGTCATTCAGATCGCGCAAGTGCAGGGGTGGGGGAGGGGGAAAAGTGCAAGGGGAAGGGGAGGGGGGGAAGTGCAGTACAAGGTAAGTGGCGTAAAGTAATAAATAAATAGGGCCAGCTGGTGGCAAGTGCAAGGTAAGTGCAGAACAAGTGCTGGAAAGGTGGGGGGCTGTAGGGATACAGAGACAGTCCCGCAGTGCAGAGGGGATTCCAGGGCATCAGTGCAAGTGGAGAGTGGCTGGGCCCAGGACCGAGGCCGTTAAGAGTGGTCCAGTTGCAGAATCAGTGCAGTTTCAGTGAAAGAATATTAGCTGTTCAGCAGGGGAGAGGGAGAGAGAAAGCACAAGCAAAGAGGAAGGTTTTGAGGTGCTTCCGGAACCGGAGATGGTTCTCCTCAAGATGCATCTGCTTGAGGAGGAATTGGACCTCCAGTGGCATCAGCTGGATGGCAATTGGGAGAATGCTACCCATGTGAACACAGTGATGAAACCTCACCTATCCTGATGAACCCACACCTCCAAACTGGACTAGGGACTGCCATTCCAGAGAAGGTGCATAAGCTGTCGGTGGTGTCAGACACATCTGTGTTGGGTTGGGGAGTGCAACTGGGACATCCCCAGTTTCAGGGTCAGTGGAATCGTTATGGCCCTTCACTGTTCTGGAGCTGACAGCGATCCTTCTTGCTCTGAAGCCTTCCTCCCAGTGATGTCCTGGAAAGCCATCAGGCTCCAAACAGACAACACAATTGCAGTATTTTAAATTTGGGAGCAGGGAGGCACCTGGTCCCTGCCACTGTCCTCGGAAACACATTCCCTGTGTCAATGGTGGCAAAGTATCAAGTGCAATGGTGAAGGGTGAATCTGTCTGGAAAAGCGAATGTGTTCAGCAGAGATCTAAAAGGCTACCTCAAATAGGAGTTAGAATAAGGGCTGGTGGATCAGCTTTTCTGTGTTTGGGGGCATCCAGAAGTCGGTCTGTTTGCCACCACAGAAAACAAAAAGTGCTGAAACTTTACATCCAGATACCATTTTAAATCAACTCGTCAGGGGCATGTGTTTACACTATTCCTCCGGTACCACTGATCGAGAGGACAGTCAAGAAGCTGCGGTGCTTTCCTTTGCAGGATGATTTTAACCACTTCGAGGCTGACTAGGAAGCTTTGACACTCAGAGCTTTTGCATCTGTGTCTGGAGCTCCACATTCATTACCTCACCACCAGGATCTGTTGTCTTGGGATTAGGGCAAGGAGTCGCACCACGATCCAGCCTTTCTTAACCTGGTAGCATGGCTCCTGAGGCCCTAGAGTTTATCCATCTGGCCTTGGTGAAGGATTAAATAGGCATTCTGGCTGAGGCTAGAGCCATCCTTGCTCAACCATGGTATGGCTCCTGATGTCTTAGAGTTCGGCTATCTGGCCTTGGAGCACTCGATGAAGGATACCTATGCAAAGAAATGGAAGAGATTCTGCAACTTATGTGCTCAGTCTAACCTGTACCCAAACCTTTGCCAGCCTCATAAGATCTAGGCTCATCTGCTGGACCTGGCTCATGGTGGCTTTCAGCATTCTTCAGTAAGAGTCCATCTATCTACCATCAAGAGATACAGGAAGAGACCGGGGCATAGTACTTTGTTTACTGTCCCTGTTGTCAAAGACATTTTGAGGGAGATGCTTCGCAAGTTTCCGTAAGTCTGCACACCAGCGCCAGCATGGGTGCTGAACGCAGTGCTGTCAAAGCAGATGGGCCTTCGGTTGGAGCCCATGCACACATCAGATCTGAAGTTGCTCTCTTCTAAGGATGCTTTCATTCTGCCCATCATGTCTGCGCGAGTGTCAGAGCTGCAGGCTTCCCCACATAAACCTTTCATGTGATTCTACAGTGACACAATGGTGCGGAGGACAAATCCTTGCATCATCCCAAACATGTTAACAATCTTTCACATGAAACAAAGCATCTCTCTGCCAGTGTCCTTTCAGAACTTGGCCAGCACAATGGACTGGGTGCTGCACACGCAGGACGCTAAAAGGGTTCTGAGATTTTACCTGGACAGGACTAAATCCCTCAGACAGTCTTAACAGTTGCTCAGTGTCTTCTCGTATCAGAGCAAGGTTTGTGTCATATCGAAGCAGTGTATCATCTGATTAATTGTGGTCTGCATCAAGCTTTGTCATGAAAATAGCAATCAGCCGTTGGCAGGTGAGGGTGACGGTGCACTCAGCAACCAGGGGCAAGGCAGTGATGTGCACCTCGCTCGCCAATATTCCCCCCAGCGAGATCGACAATGCAGCAAGTTGGAGGAGTGCATGCCTTCAGCCGGCATTACTGCTTGGGCTCAACTGCTCTTCGGGATGCACTGGTCAGCCAGGCAGTGCTGAGAATCCTTTTTCAATGAGATGCCTCCTCCCTCCATCCCAGGTACAAATTCAATTGTTGTTTTTAGTTTTACCTTCTGCATTGTATCTCTTATGTTTCCATGTATTTGTATTGTTTACTGGACTGCTTGTTTCTGTATTCAAAAGTATGTGTATCTAAGGGGGGCTGTTGTGCAGCAACCAAGATGGCCACTCCTCACTGATGCTCTATGTGCCACTGCTTGTTAAAATCCTGGTGGACCGGATGTAACGGACAAACTACATGCTAAAAAGTATTGGGGCAGCCCCCAGAGCAGTGCTGCTGCCGATAGCTGGCCCGTTCACACGCCGCGTGCAGTGGAGAGTGCGGCACCTGACCGGGTGATCGGGAATACCTCTTTCCCACTTGCGTAGACCTAGTAGGAACAAGCTGCCGGGTATCGGCCAGAGGAAGCGGTGGTGGCCTCGGCGGAGTTGGGCAGTACCAGGCCTGCCGTGAGTTAAGCAGCCTGGCGAAATTCGCTCTTCACAGATCGCCCAGAGAGCTGAGCGGAACCCGCTGAGGAAGCCCAGTGGGCTCCCGCAGCGACAGCACTGAGGCAACCAAACACCCAGACTACACACCGGCTTTGTAATACATCGACTATAGACATTGTGCTGCCAGCTGGGACGTGTCTGAGCAGAGTGATTAGCAGAGTGCAGGTAGAGGGCACCACTGTGAATCCAAATGGAGCTCTCCAAAAAAAGCAGCTATGACTAAGGGAAATGGGGGAGCCAAGAATCAGGGCAGCATAGACTCATATACGAAGAAGGGCACGAAACCCAGGAGTAAGGTGAACAGTAAAGAGGCTACAGAAATTCACCAGCCAGCTCAGGATGCGCTAGACATGCCCCAGTTGCTGAACAGTATGTAGACTGGGTTCACCTCTGTGAATGGGAAACTAGACCAGATCACAGCCAGTATGAACTCCCTAGGAGCCAAGCTACATAAGGAATGTGCAAGGATCACTGCAGCTGAATCCAGTATCTGCAATACGGAAGATGAAGAAAATTATCTTAAAACTCTAACAGCCACACTCCTCAGGGACGTAAAGCAAGTCACACAGAAATGTGAAGATCTTGAAATGCGCCCCAGGGGCTACAATGTGTGCATAGTGAAGATTTCTGTAAACACAAGCAAGGGGCAAATGGAAGAATTTGTCAAAAACATGCTAAGAGAGATCGTGAATGATCCTGCGCCATCGCTGCAGTTTATAGTTGTGTTTTCACACCACTCTCTCATCCCAAACCCCAAGCCTGGAGCCATCCCGAGACACATCATAGTACGCCTACTGAGCTATAAGGACAGAGATAAAATCCTCCAGTTAGCCAGAAAGAAGGGCAAATGCACTGCTCTAGATAACATTTGAAGTAGTATTCTACGCCCTATTTTTTAAAGTTGGAAGAAAAATTGTGTTTATGGAGTTAAAAAGTAAGTCAAATTCCCAATGGAAGTATTTTATAAGCGAGAAAAAAAGGTTTTACCTGCAAAACGGATGTTTTTTCAATCTATATTTGTTTGAGCCTTGTTATTCATGCACATTAAAAGATACATATGTAACTCCTTAGATCAGGCAATTATAATAGTAGTTTCTTCCTGTGGCTCGGTTTATTACTGGTTCAAACATTTCCATGACGCTGGTGAATGCAGGCTCTTGTGTCAGTGTCCCATTTTCTGTTGGAAGTATTTGTACTCCCTATTTCGAATGGATTGGGTCCCCCCACGTATTCTTCATCTTAGATATATATCCTTACCTTCAGTTTCGCCTCCGAAAATGTTTCCTCTCTCCAGCACAGGGCTCTCCACTCGAGGCGACAACGTCGATGTCCTTCGGCGGCCTCCGTCAAGCACCGACGTCATCAGTTGAATAAAGGCCTCGAGCGCGCCTGTTGGCTTCAGTTCCGTTTTTCCGTTAGCTTCGCTTCGGATCGAGATAAAATGGCGCTTCAGTTATAGTGAATTATGTCGTCTTCTTCGAACCCGTCCACTCCGAAAACGGGTTTTAAGAATTGCCAAAGGTGTGTAAGAAAAATGTCGTTGACCGACCCTCATCGCAACTGCCTCTGGTGCCTCGGATCTGAGCATCTGATCGACGACTGCGGTTCTTGTCAGTCTATGACCCATAAAGCCTTGAAAGAAAGGCGAGGTAAACTGGCGGTGGGGGAGGAATCCTCGAAGTTTTCTTCGAGAGGGAAGAAAGTCTCGGCTGAGTCTTCGGTGAAACGCCATAAAAAATCCAGATCGAGGAGTAGATCGAGGAAGTCTTCTTCTTCATCCAAAAAAGCGAAGAAAAGACGGCACCGATCTCCCTCTTCCTCTTCCTTGACTACATCGGAGGAAGTTATTACTTGTCCAACAAAGCATGACTCCCCTAAAAAGTGGGAAGCATTTAGAGCATCGATGATGAAAATTTTTGAGAATCGTCCCAGATCCCTCAAAAATGTCTGTTGAAGATCATGCCTCTACGCACAAAAAAAGTGACAGAGGAAGGTCTAAAACTAGGAAATCCGACAAGAAATTGTCTTGGGTGTCTTCTAAAAAGAAAAGCCTTCCAGTGCATAAACAGGAGGCAGACCTTAAGATAAAGACTTTAGATATTGATTCGTCATTAAGTACCTCGACGTAAACATCTTTGAAGCTTCCGTCGAAGGCCGTCTAGTATAAGGGGTCGACGAACCAGCCGAAAAAAGTTACGTTGAGTACTCTATCGACGACCTCGAAGACTCCTTCGACGGCGTCGATTGTTTCGAAGGCTCCTTCGACGGCGTTGATTGCTCGAAGATACCTTCGACGACATTCGTAGCGCCTTCGAAAACATCGAAGAATGCCTCGACAACATCGAAGGTAACGGCCACGACTTCGACACCATCACGCTTCTGTCGACGTCAACACTAATTACAGGGTTGAAACCTATTCCTGAGAAAGTATCTCACCGAGAAAGCAGACATGATTTTTTCCAAACTATGTTATCCATATATGGAGAAATGTCTTCAGGAAATGAGGAGGATGAAGAAGAAAATGAACCTGAGGTTTCATCAGCAGGGGTAAAATATGGTGCAAGGGAAGTCCCTGAGGAATTAATTGATCCTCGCTCAAAAATGCAAGACCTGTATGAATGTTTACAATCTGCAAGTGGACTAGATACGTCCCCTGAATACGAGTTTGAAAAACCAGATCCAGCAGAACATGCTGATTTGGGTTATAGAAAACTTATGAACAAAGTAACAGAATTTATGGGATGAGGTAGGAACTCACCTGTATACCAGGCTGATGATATGACAGATATTTTGTCAGAAGGTCCTCAACCAGATCCCATACTTCCCTTTCATATTGCCTTGCAAAGGAGAGTAAATGCTGCTTGGGAAAAACCTGAATCCATTCCAGCAGTGAATAAAGAATATGTGTCAAAATACAGATCTTGTAACTCTGATCCTGTAACGCTCACCTGATTCTCGCAGAGGCGCCGGTCTTGACTGGGCGACTACCGTATTTTCAAAGGTGATGTGCAGCACCCGGTTGGCTCTTTGGGCTGGACCTCTGTGCCCTGTATGCCTGACGTGCAGAGTAAGATGTCTGCAGATAGAAAATACGGGGTTAATGAACTGGGGTTATTGGGGTGTCCCTATCTCTTTCCTCTTCTCCTCTCCTGTAGACCCCCACAGGTTAACGCTCTCACCTTAGGTAAGTGAATGCCGAGCTCTCGATCTGCCTCGGGGCAGGGTGCTGTAACCAGTTTCTTCACTGGATAGGTAGCGCAGGCCTCTTGACTTCAGAGGACTGCTGTCCGTCGTTTACTGCACGAACGGTAAGTTTCGAGTAACTCAAATGTCTTTAAAGTCTTTAATAATGATGTCTCTTGTTTTGCAGGGTTCCGGCGATGGCGGATGACGGGCTGAAGTGAGTTGAAGATGGAGCCCGTGTGATGAATAGAAGCGCCTGGAAGCACGTAAGTAAGCGCTTGTTGCCAGCTTCACGATGCGCTCTAACTGTCTTTTTATTTTGCAGGTACAAGTTCGGAGCGGCTGCAGGGTGCCGGGATACCCACTGGGTTAGATGTGGAAAGGAGTAATGGCACGTGAGTATTAAAGTTCCCCAATGTCTTTAAACGCACCTTGTTTTGTCTTTCAGATGCGGGATGCAGCGCCGACGGCCTCCGGAGCGTGCGAAGAGTTGGTAAGCTTTTGTCTTTCAGATGCCGGAATGCAGTGTGAAGACATCCGGAGCGCACGAAGAGTAGGTAAGCCTTTGCCTATCAGATGCCGGAATGCTAACCTGTTCTTTCTTGTCTTTATAGGTGTTGCTGAAGACTGGATTCAGGATGGTAAGCCTTTTTCCTTAGGCCCAGGACCGGATGCAGAAGACACGATGAGCGTTCTGCTGCAGAGGGTGCAGAGTAACGCAAAGCAAGATTCATCCACTGGGTGTGGTTTAAATAGCCTCCTGTAGTGCTTAGGTGTATCCTTCCACAGCCACGCCTAAGTAAGAAAAGAGTTCCTGGTAAGAAAAGAGTTCCTGCCTTCCAGAAGAGTTCCAGTGTTCTGAATCTAGGGAGTGGCTCCAGCCCCACCCAACAGGAAAAGTAGTTCCAAACAGAAGAGGATCAGAGGCTCAAATGGCAGGCAAGTAAGCAGCATGGTCTGCTGCAGGTAAGTCCACCCAAGCATTATGAGCCCGGCGCTTCCAGCGCAGGGACTGGGCATATTTATGAGCCTGGTGCCACTGGCGCCAGGACTGGGTCCAAAAGGTCCCAATTGGGACTGGTTGGCACTTGGAACCTGGGTTATGGATCTGCTTCCAAGGGAGTTGGGAAAACCCTGACCTTTTGGAAGCAGAGATCATGACAGTACCCCCCCTCAAGGCCCCTCCCAAACCGGGCTTCTACGGGGGTTTTGGCTTGTCAGGAAATGTTCGGTGAAATCTTTTGATTAGGCGAGGAGCGTGGACATATTCAGCAGGTTCCCAGGATCTCTCTTGGGGGCCGTAGCCTTTCCAGTCAATTAGGTAGAATAGTTTAGATTTGGAGATCTTGGAGTCCAGAATGCTTTTGACTTCAAACTCGAGTTCTCCATCAACTAGGATAGGTTTTGGAGATTTGGTTAGTCGGGTTTGAGGTTGCACGGGTTTTAACAGAGAGACGTGGAAGACCGGATGTATCTTCATGTGCGGGGGCAAGTCCAACTTGACCGCTACTGGGTTTACTATGGTTGTGATGGAATAGGGACCAAGGTATCTTGGGTTGAATGTGCGTGGCCCTTTTAGAGATAGATATTTGGTGGATAACCAGACTTGATGTCCTACTTGATAGTGAGGGACTTCCTTCCGATGTTGATCTGCTCCTTTCTTGTATTGTTCTTTAGCCCTTTGAAGGTGAGAAACAGCTTCCTTAAAGGCTTGGGTGATTGTAGAATGCAGGTAGTCTGCTGCTGGTGTTTCAAGATCTTGGAGGGGATCCAACTCCGAGGTTCGAGGGTGACTGCCGTACAAAAGAAAAAACGGGGTTTTCCCAGTTCCCGAATGGACAGAGTTATTGTAGGCATACTCGGCTATCCAAAGGATATCTTTCCAAGTTTTTTCAGTTTGTTGCAGCATGCAGCGTAAATACTGTTCCAGAGTTTGATTGGTCCTCTCGGTTTGTCCGTCGGTCTGAGGGTGGTGACTGGTCGATAGTCTCACATCAATTTGAGCCGACCGACAGCAACTTCGCCAAAAATGAGAAATAAATTGACTACCTCGATCCGAAATTAGAACCGAAGGAAAACCGTGCAGTCGGACGATGTTTTCGAGAAATTCTCGGGCCAGAGTTGCTGCTGTTGGCAAGCCTTTGAGCGGAATGAAATGCGCCATCTTGGAGAATAAGTCCACGATTACTAGAATCGTATTGTATCCGGAGCATGGAGGTAGATCGGTGATGAAGTCCAAAGAAAGCGTTGGCCAAGGGCGAGGTGGGATGTCAATAGGGCGTAAGAGGCCTGCTGGTCTTTCCTTTTGACTCTTGTTTTGGGCGCATACTCCACAGGACATTATAAAGTCTCTGATATCTTTTTTCCAAGACGGCCACCAGAAGTAGCGCTTGATCTTTTCTGAGGTCTTGGCTATACCGGGATGACCTTCCATTAAAGAGTCGTGATAACAAGAGATTACTTTTTTCTGTAATTCTGTGCTGGGTAGGTATAATCGTTCTTGGAAATACAATAAGTTGTCCTTTACTGCAAAGTCCTTTCCCTGCAGATGCCAATTCTGTATGTCTGCTGGAGTTACAAGTTGCCTGGCTTTATCCTTAACTTCCTCTATGGATTCTGTGGCGATTACACCCAGAATTCTTTGTTCGGGAATGATTGGTACAGGTTTAGGGTTGATCAAGTGTTCTTCCACTCCCATCCGAGAAAGGGCATCGGCTTTACCGTTCTTTGTACCAGGTCGATAGGTAATTATGAAGTCAAACTCGGCAAAGAATAATGCCCAACGGAGTTGTCTAGAGGATTGGGCTTTTGCGGTTTTCAAATATTGCAGGTTTCGGTGATCCGTAATCACAGTAACGGTGTGTCGGGCCCCCAGCAGATAATGCCGCCAAGCCTTAAAGGCAGACTTGATAGCCAGAAGTTCCTTGTCAGTAATCGTGTAATTGACTTCAGGAGGCGAGAATTTGCGGGACCAAAATGCCACGGGATGCAACTGATTGGTTACCGGGTCCTTTTGTGATAGAACTGCCCCCATGGCAAGGCTTGAAGCATCAGTTTCCACGATGTAGGGGAGTTCGGGGCGATGGTGTTTTAAGATTGGTGCAGAGATAAATTTAGTCTTCAAATCCTGGAAAGCTTGTTCCGCCTCGGTAGACCATTCAAAACGTTTGTTTTTCTTTAACAAGGCAGTGATGGGCTGAACTATTCGAGAGAACTCGGGGATAAACCTGCGGTAAAAGTTAGCGAAGCCTAACATGCTTTGCACACCTTTTACGGAGGATGGTGATGGCCATTTGAGAACTGCATCGACCTTCTTTGAATCCATACGCACTCCGCCAGGTGATAATATGAATCCCAAGAATTCAACTTCAGTCACGTTGAAAACACATTTTTCCAACTTAGCGAAAAGTTTGTGTTGATGCAATCTTTCGAGGACCATTTTCACGTGTTTCCGATGTTCAGATTCCGATGAAGAATAAACGAGAATGTCGTCGATGTAAACAACAACACACACATCTATGAGCTCTCTGAGGACATTGTTCATAAAATATTGAAAGGCGGCCGGGGCATTGCAAAGTCCGAAGGGCATGACCTGATATTCAAATAGCCCATACTTGGTGCGGAAGGCCGTCTTCCATTTATCGCCCTCTTTTACTCGTACCAAGTGGTAAGCTCCTCTAAGATCCAGCTTTGTATATATGCATGCTTTTCTGACTTGGTCCAGGAGTTCAGGGATCAAAGGTAACGGATATCTATTCTTAACGGTGATCTGGTTCAGGGAGCGATAATCGATACAAGTTCTAAGGTCTCCTTCCTTTTTTGGAACGAAGAACAAAGCTGAAGAGGCAGGGGACTTGGAAGGACGAATAAACCCATTTGCCAGGTATTGATCCAGGTATTGTCGAAGGTGAAGGTTCTCAGGCTCGGTGAGGGCATAAATTCTACTACAAGGAGGAGTAGATTCAGGTATCAGGTCTATCTGGCAGTCATAAGACCTATGAGGAGGTAGAGAGTTAGCCTGCTCCTTCTGGAAAACATCTTGGTATTCTAGGTATTCGGGAGGTAACTGGGGAGTCTCTGAAGAAATTGCTGCCAGTGCAACACCAGGTGGAGGGTGACAAGTAGAGACACATTCTGGAAACTGGACCGTTCTTGCTCGCCAATCGATCAGAGGATTGTGTTTCTCTAACCAAGGTATTCCTAGAATAATCTGGAACTGAGGGGCCTTGATCACATCGAACACGATCTTCTCATGGTGTCCATCTTGACTTACTAGCGTCACCTCTTGAGTGGTATGCGTTACTGGCCCGGAGGCTATCTCCGTACCATCCACCGTAGTAATGACGTCCTTTACAGCCTTGGGACAAAGAGTTAGATTCATCCTCAAAACCATTTCATGATCCACATAATTGCCGATGGCACCGCTGTCGACGTAAGCTTCAATTGCATGTAATCGATCCGGATTATCAGGGCTAATGAGGACCATAGGTATCACGAAATGCGAGGTCACGGAACTGGTTTTCACGCTCGGCAAGAGGACCACTATTCTTGTCGGGCGAGGTCGTTTCCCTGCTCAGAGTTTGTAACTGTGGTAACTGCAGCTCCTACTGCCTTCTTGGCAGGTTTCACCGGACAGTCTCGAAGAAAGTGCCCTGAGTTTCCGCAATATAGGCATAATTGCAACTGTTTTCTCCTTTCCCGCTCCCTTTGTGTTAGAGGACCTTTCAGACCCCCTATTTGCATGGGTTCCCCGGAGTCTACTCCCTTGGAAGGAGTTGGCGGTTTGGAAAATACTCGAGCATCAAACTTGGAACGATCGGCCTTCCTGTTCTGCAGTCTGTGATCTATTTGAACGACCAAGTCTATATAATCCGAACAGTCTTGTGGGGGATTCACTACTTGGGCTAAAACGTCTTTGAGCTCTCCACGTAGACGTCTATAAAACAGCGTAATCCTTTTGTCCTCAGGCCATTGAGTTTCCACTATTAGTCTATTGAAAGATGCAATATAAGCCAAAAGGTCTTGATTACCCTGTCGTAACGAAAGAAGCTCATTGTCCAAGGCCTGCCCCTGTGCATGTCTTGCGAACAGTTTTTCCATACTAAGCTGAAAGGCTTGAAAATCATGGAGAACCGGATCATCTTGATTAACTAGAGGGATCGACCAGTCTGCCGCATTGCCACTAAGGTACGAAAGTACAAAAGCTACTTTAGCTTGATCAGTTGGAAAAGCTGCTGGCCGGCATAAGAAGTGCAACCGGCACTGATTGATAAATACCGCAAACCTCTTTGGTTCACCAGAAAATCGTTCGGGCGGAGCCAGAGGTACATTCCCAGGTAGGTTGATCTGCACTGGATTCATAGAGGATGTTGAAGGAAGATTTGCCCCTGATGCGGGTAGCGGGGTCTGTCCGGCTTGTGACTGTAGCAATTGTCTAGCAAGATCATCTGTCCTCTCCTTGGAAATAATTAGTTCCCTTCTTAGAGCGTTCGTTTCCTGACGAGCTGCATGCACTTCTGGCCTTAGTTCCCCAAGTAACTGGGCTAGATGGTCAGTATCCGAGGTTTCCATAGCGCCTGGGCGAGAGTTTTGCGGTAGGCTTTGCGTTCTGTAACGCTCACCTGATTCTCGCAGAGGCGCCGGTCTTGACTGGGCGACTACTGTATCTTCAAAGGTGATGTGCAGCACCCGGTTGGCTCTTTGGGCTGGACCTCTGTGCCCTGTATGCCTGACGTGCAGAGTAAGATGTCTGCAGATAGAAAATACGGGGTTAATGAACTGGGGTTATTGGGGTGTCCCTATCTCTTTCCTCTTCTCCTCTCCTGTAGACCCCCACAGGTTAACGCTCTCAGCTTAGGTAAGTGAATGCCAAGCTCTCCATCTGCCTCGGGGCAGGGTGCTGTAACCAGTTTCTTCACTGGATAGGTAGCGCAGGCCTCTTGACTTCAGAGGACTGCTGTCCGTCGTTTACTGCACGAACGGTAAGTTTCGAGTAACTCAAATGTCTTTAAAGTCTTTAATAATGATGTCTCTTGTTTTGCAGGGTTCCGGCGATGGCGGATGACGGGCTGAAGTGAGTTGAAGATGGAGCCCGTGTGATGAATAGAAGCACCTGGAAGCACGTAAGTAAGCGCTTGTTGCCAGCTTCACGATGCACTCTAACTGTCTTTTTATTTTGCAGGTACAAGTTCGGAGCGGCTGCAGGGTGCCGGGATACCCACTGGGTTAGATGTGGAAAGGAGTAATGGCACGTGAGTATTAAAGTTCCCCAATGTCTTTAAACGCACCTTGTTTTGTCTGTCAGATGCGGGATGCAGCGCCGACGGCCTCCGGAGCGTGCGAAGAGTTGGTAAGCTTTTGTCTTTCAGATGCCGGAATGCAGTGTGAAGACATCCGGAGCGCACGAAGAGTAGGTAAGCCTTTGCCTATCAGATGCCGGAATGCTAACCTGTTCTTTCTTGTCTTTATAGGTGTTGCTGAAGACTGGATTCAGGATGGTAAGCCTTTTTCCTTAGGCCCAGGACCGGATGCAGAAGACACGATGAGCGTTCTGCTGCAGAGGGTGCAGAATAACGCAAAGCAAGATTCATCCACCGGGTGTGGTTTAAATAGCCTCCTGTAGTGCTTAGGCGTCTCCTTCCACAGCCACGCCTAAGTAAGAAAAGAGTTCCTGGTAAGAAAAGAGTTCCTGCCTTCCAGAAGAGTTCCAGTGTTCTGAATCTAGGGAGTGGCTCCAGCCCCACCCAACAGGAAAAGTAGTTCCAAACAGAAGAGGATCAGAGGCTCAAATGGCAGGCAAGTAAGCAGCATGGTTGGCACTTGGAACCTGGGTTATGGATCTGCTTCCAAGGGAGTTGGGAAAACCCTGACCTTTTGGAAGCAGAGATCATGACAGATCCAGAGTACTTGAGAAAGCATCCATCTCCTGAGAGCCTGGTAGTTCAGGCAGCCACATCAACAAAGAATGCTGCATACCCTACAATTCCCCCTGCTAGGGATGACAAAAAGATCGATGCATGGTCGAAAAAGGTTTTTACATCAGGGAGCATGGCTCTGAAATCCACAAATGTATCTTGCACTCTGGCGAGATTCACTTATACTCCGTGGGACTGCATGTCAGTGGCAGCTCAACACATCACAGAAGGAGAGGAAAGTGATGGTTTCCTGTCCATAATAAAGGATGGCAAGGAGGCTTCGGGGGAATGCCTTCAAGCAGGTTTGGACACAGCTGACAGTATCAGCAGGTCCATGGCATCTAGCGCAGTGCTACGCAGATTTGCGTGGCTAAGGAAGTCAGGTTTCGCACCAGATGTTCAATCTAGACTTCTTTATATGCCATTTGACGGCTCATGGTTGTTTGGCAGCAAAGCAGATGAAAGTTTGGAGAAGCTGCAGACCTCCAAAGCAGCGGCAAAGTCACTCAGTGCCGCTATAAAACAACCTCATCAATGCCCCTACACAGGCTCATCTTCCTGGAGGGGCGTCCCTTTCTTTTTTACTCCTCATTTGGGAGAGGAAGGGGACAGGCCAGTCAAAGAGGACAAAGGAAATTTCCTCGTGGGTGAGGAAGAGGTGCTAGATCTGCCCCAGCAGAGGCATCTGTCCCTTCAGCCGCTGCTGGGGCTGCCGCAAAACCACTCTGAGGTTTTGACTCACAAGACCACAGTGGGAGGCTGGATCACACAGCATCTGAAAGAATGGCGGGGCATTACTTCAGATGCTTGGGCTCTGGAAACAGTATCCCAAGGTTACTGCCTTCCCTTTCTAAGGAAACCTCAGAATCACAGCTCTACCAAAAATCCAGACCTGCTCCTGTTGCAGGACGTTTTACCCCTGCTACAGAAAAGTGCAATAGAATGTGTACCTGTAGCGGAGAGGAACAAGGATTGGTATACCCCATATTTCCTCATTCCAAAGAATGACAGAACACTGAGACCCATCTTGGACTTGAGACTTGAGAAACTTGAACAAGTTCCTCAGGAAGGACAAGTTCAAGATGATCACTCTTTCTCAGATCCTTCAGGCTCTCCAAATTCAAGACTGGTAGGTGTCACGCCACTTTTTGGGAGACCGGGGTCCATTGCACCCGCTCCCTCTCCCTTCTCCTGGCGGATCTACCCGCGCTTTCGCGCTTGGGCGTTCGCCGGGGGGAGAGGTGCTGGGGCCGGTGCTGGAGGGCTGCGGCACATGCGCGGGAAACCACTGTCTCGGTTCCGCGCATGCGCCGTAGATTGGGCCTCCGCTCTGGGAAGGGCTTGCCTTCCAAGCCTCATTCTGGGTCCGCCGGCGCTCGGAAGCGAAACGGCTTGCGTTTCAGGCCTCGCGAGTGCCGGCAGCCCATAAGAGGAACCGCGAGCAGTTGCAATTCGCGTCTCAACGCGGTTGCTTCGGTCGTGTTGCTCTCTCCAGCCACTTGTGGTTCCTGCTTCCCTGTGCCTGGCCTTGCCTTGCTCCAACCTGCTCTTTGTTCTCCCTGCCTTGTGGGTTCCCTGCCTGCTTGGTCCCAGTCTCCTACTACCTGCCTGGGCCCTCCTTGCTCCTGTCTGTTTTTGAGCCTCCCTGGGTCCGGTTTCCAGTTTTCCCTGCTTTTCCCTGGGGACTCCCGCTTTCTTTCCTGGGCTCTCCCTGGGTCTTTCTGGGCAAGCTTCTCCTCTTGCTTCCTGGGGGCCCTCGTTCACTGTTTTGGGACTTACCTTAGGGATCCCTACTCTTGGTGGTCTCCCCTCCCGATCTGGTTCCCTCTTCCTGTTTGGTCCTGCCTAGTGCCTCATCCTTTGGACCTACTGTACCTCGAGCAGATCCGTCATCCCTGACCAGCTACGTGAATCTGCTGGAAATTGTCTTCCCGTGGACTGGGGGCCTTTCCTTGTATTCATCTGAGAAGTATCCCGGACTATCTCGCTTCTTCACTGGATCACGCACCTCTGGAAAAGACTCTTTTGGACTTCACCAGTATCCAGTAACCTTCCATCAGACTGTGGCCTCTCCTGCCTGTGCTTGCACAGTCCCTTCGTCACGTTAATCAGGAGAGTGTCTTCCGTGACACTGGGAGTTGGTCCATTCACCACCCTGTGTCATTAGGGTGGTGGAGAGGCTGGTTCCCCGAGTCACATGCTCGTCAATTCACTGGATGCAGCCTGGCGGTCCCAACTAGAACCTCAGTCAAGAAAACAGGTACTCAGTTCTCACGCACTTCTCAGCTTGACAGATTGAGACGCCTGCCTTCAGACCCAGAGATGGAGGATTCGCAAGAGATGCGGAACGAATTACAAGCACTCAGGGCGGAGATGACCGCCTTACGCCAGGAAAATCAGACTCTACACCAGATGATAACCCAAGGGGCGATGAGTACCTCGCAGGTTGAAGGATCCTTGGCACATACAACACCAATCAAGTTCGACGGAGATCCACGTCGAGTGGCTGAATTTTGTAACCACTGTAGAATCCATTTTCTTTTTAGGTCGACACACTTCAACAACGATAAAGCCAAGATTGGCTACATCCTGGGGAATCTAACCGGGAATGCTCTGGCCTGGGCGACCCCGTTTGTAGTAACAAACAGTCTGATTCTGAATGACTTTGCAGCCTTTGAAAAAGCATTCCTTGAGGTTTTTCAGACGCCAAACCTGGCCTCCGCTGCGCAGAATCAACTGATGGATTTAAAACAGGGGAGTGTCGACATAATAACATACATCAGTCGCTTCCGCCTATTGGCAACTGATTCCCAATGGCCTGAAATCACACAAAAGACTGTGTTCCGCCGTGGGCTTAGAGAGGAGTACAAGGATGAGCTACTCCACATTCCTGAACCAGAGTCTCTACAACATCTAATTGATCAGGTGCTCCGAATTGATCAGAGACTGGCAGAACGAAAGGCCGAGAGACGTAGGCTCGAGAGAAGCTCTCCCAGAACGACCAGTTTACCAGCCGGATCGTTTGGTTCTACCGAGTCTGGGCCAGAGCCAATGCAATTGGGTGCCATGAGGGGACCGTTATCTGAGGAAGAGAGGAGACGGAGAAGAACACTTCGGTTATGTCTTTATTGTGGAGCTGCCGGGCATTATCTGGGTACGTGCCCCTTACGACCCCAGAAGAAGAAAGCGGGAAACTAGAGGACCTGTCACTTATTGGGAAGGCAGTGACAGGTCCCATTTCCTCCTCAGACCTTTCCCCGTTTTGCACAGAACTTTATCCCATGAAACCCGCAGTGTTACAGACTTTGAAGATTCACAGAACCCTGGAAGTGTCTGGTATGTTGGATAGCGGGGCTTCCGGCAACCGGATTCCACTCTTGCCCAGACCCACTGCTCTGCCCGTGGAAGTCATCGACGGAACTCCTTTGTCCTCTGGACCCGTCCGCCAATGTACAGTGGGTCTACATCTTCAGATTGCCGACCATTTTGAAGACCTCGCTTTGGATGTCATCAAGTCTCCTACTTACAAGGTGGTTTTGGGGTTACCCTGGCTGCAACATCATCATCCGGCAATTGACTGGAGGACGCACACTTTGACCTTCTCCTCCGCAGTCTGTGCCCAGAAGTGCGGTTTGTCCGCTCCGATCCGAGCTTCTTCGACCCCTTTGGAATCAATTGGCAAAGGGCTCAGTGTGTGTTCTACCTCTCAAGTTCCACTGCAATATGTTGATTTTGGACAAGTGTTTTCTGAACCAGGTGATATACCTCTACCACCACATCGCTCGTTTGATTGTTCAATCGAGTTGTT
Organism: Ambystoma mexicanum; assembly: GCF_040938575.1. NCBI lineage: Eukaryota > Metazoa > Chordata > Amphibia > Caudata > Ambystomatidae > Ambystoma > Ambystoma mexicanum. The sequence continues at coordinate 689,477,848 of NC_090939.1, forward strand.
ACCGGACAGCGTGATTCCACGTGGGAAACTGTACGCCTTGACACGGGACGAGAGACAAGTGCTTCAAGACTACTTGTCGGATTGCCTACAGAAAGGATACATAGTCCCGTCCAAGTCGCCCGCAGGGTTTCCCCTGTTTTTTGTGAAGAAGAAAGAGGGCACTTTGAGACCTTGTGTGGACTATCGACAACTAAACGACATAACTAACAAAGACCGGTACCCACTTCCATTGATTCGCAGTATCCTGGAAACTCTACACACCGCCCGGATCTTTACCAAACTGGACTTACGTGGAGCCTATCATCTTGTGCGCATCAAAAGTGGAGACGAATGGAAAACGGCGTTTAAGACACCTTTTGGGCATTTCGAGTATAGAGTCATGCCATTCGGTTTATGTAACGCCCCAGCTATCTTTCAATGGTTCATGGACAACATCTTTGGTGATCTTATTGGCTTATCAGTTTGGGTGTATCTGGACGATATCCTGATTTTTTCCAGTACCATCGAAGAACATGTAGGACATGTACGCGAGGTCCTTCGCCGTCTGTCTCTCAATCATTTATTCGCTAAGGAGGAGAAATGCTGTTTTCACCAGTCCAGTATTGAATTCCTGGGGTTTGTGATCAATCAGGATGGGGTTGAGATGGATCCCAAGAAGGTTCGAGCAATACAGGAGTGGAAACAACCCCATGACATAAAATATTTACAACGCTTCTTGGGATTCGCCAATTTCTATAGGCGCTTTATTCCACGGTTTTCTAAAATCTCAGCGCCCCTTATCAGGCTGACCAGCAGTAAGATCATTTTCGAGTGGGATTCCCTTGCGTCTCAGGCATTCGACACTTTGAAGTCGGCCTTCATGGCCGCCCCGATTCTGCGTCACCCACAGGATGACTTGCCTTATATCGTGGAAGCAGACGCTTCGAATTTTGCAGTTGGGGCGGTTCTCCTGCAAAGTGATCCGGTTACATCTGTTGAACATCCAGTGGCCTACTTCTCACGCAAGTTGAATCCCAGCGAAAGAAATTATGCGGTCATCGAAAAGGAGCTGTTGGCCATCAAAACCGCATTTGAGGAATGGAGGCATCACCTACTTGGAGCCTGTTTTTCGGTAGAGGTTCGTACCGATCATCGTAACCTGCAGTACCTGCGCTCCCTGCAATGTCGAACGCCCCGTCAGGCTAGGTGGGCCTTCTTTTTCTCACCATTCGTGTTTCATGTCACCTATGTTCCTGGAGCCTCCAACTTGAAGGCGGATGCCCTCTCCCGTTCATTGGAAAGAGCGGAAGAAACGTCCAGTTCGGATAAGCCGCTGATTTCCCCTCACCATTTCCTGTTGATGTTGTCACCTCATCTACAGTCAATTGCTGATGCCACCCGGATGGATCCTGAAAGACCGGCCCTTCTTCGGCAAATGTCTGCATCTGAGCATGACCGGCTCCTGTTTTGCTGGAAGAGGCTTTACATCCCCAAGGGTACGATTCGAGACGGCATTTTGCATGGGTTTCATGATTCACCACTTGGAGGTCATCGAGGGGTGAAAGCCACACGAGAGCTGATATCCCGACAGTTTTGGTGGCCTGGTTGGGCTACCGACGTCCAGAAATACATCAAGAGTTGTCCAGTCTGTGCCCAATGTAAGGTTTCTAGAAGACGACCTTTGGGACTGCTAGTACCCACAGAATTAGCACCATACCCTTGGCATACCATAGCTACGGATTTTGTGGTTGATCTACCTCCTTCTAATGGGTTTACGTGTATAATGGTCGTGGTGGATAGCTTCACTAAATATGCTCATTTCATCCCGTTTCACAGGATCCCTACAGCTACGCAGATGGCTTCAGCTTTTTTCCATGAGATCTATCGCCTACATGGTCTTCCTGAAAAGATTATCTCGGATCGTGGTTCTCAATTTCTCTCTGCTTTCTGGAACAAGGTGTGTGGTCATCTGGGAATTCGTAAAGCTTTAAGCTCTGGCTATCACCCGCAGACCAACGGGCTCACCGAAAGGACAAATCAGACCCTGGAGGAGTATCTCCGTTGTTTTGCTAACGCAACTCAGTCCAACTGGAAGTCGTACTTGGATCTTGCAGAAGTATCCTACAATAATACTGTCCACGCTTCTATTGGAGTTAGTCCGTTCTTCTGCTCAGCGGGTCAACATCCCAAGTTGGTGCCATTTCATCCTTTGCCCACTAGTACAGTTCCATCTGCTGATGTCCTGGTCTCAACCATTCAACGACAACAGGAATTGGCTTGCAGGATCCTGAAGGAAGCCAAGGAGCGGATGAAGGCCCAGGCTGACAGGAAGAGGAGTGTGGAACCAGACTTTCGGGTTGGGGATAGGGTTTGGTTGTCGTCCAAGAACCTGCCACTTTGCAATTTACCGGTCAAATTAGCTCCTCGGTATTTTGGTCCGTTCAAAATCACCAAACGGTTGTCTTCTGTGGCCTTTCGTCTTCAGCTACCTCCCTCTTGGCACGTACACCCTGTTTTACATGTCTCCCTATTGAAACCCTATGTGGCCGATCCCTATGGCCGATCCTGCCCTCGCCCAGCCTCTGTCCTTGTGCAAGGGGTCCCTGAATTTGAGGTTCAGGAGATTTGCGATGCCCGCTACCGCAGGGGGGTGCTTCATTTTTTGGTTGATTGGAAGGGGTGCCCGGCTTGTGATCGTACTTGGGAACCACGTCGGCATGTGCATGCTCCCCGTTTGGTTCGCGAGTTCTATGATCATTTTCCCTGGAAGCCTGGGGCTCTGGGTCTTTCTGGGAGGGGGCATAGTGTCATGCCACTTTTTTGGGAGACCGGGGTCCGTTGCACCCGCTCCCTCTCCCTTCTCCTGGCGGATCTACCCGCGCTTTCGCGCTTGGGCGTTCGCCGGGGGGAGAGGTGCTGGGGCCGGTCCTGGAGGGCTGCGGCGCATGCGCGGGAAACCACTGTCTCGGTTCCGCGCATGCGCCGTAGATTGGGCCTCCGCTCAGGGAAGGGCTTGCCTTCCAAGCCTCATTCTGGGTCCGCCGGCGTTCGGGAACGAAACGGCTTGCGTTTCAGGCCTCGCGAGTGCCGGCAGACCATAAGAGGAGCCGCGAGCAGTTGCAATTCGCGTCTCAACGCGGTTGCTTCGGTCGTGTTGCTCGCTCCAGCCACTTGTGGTTCCTGCTTCCCTGTGCCTGGCCTTGCCTTGCTCCAACCTACTCTTTGTTCTCTTTGCCTTGTGGGTTCCCTGCCTGCCTGGTCCCAGTCTCCTACTACCTGGCTGGGCCCTCCTTGCTCCTGTCTGTTTTTGAGCCTCCCTGGGTCCGGTTTCCAGTTTTCCCTGCTTTTCCCTGGGGACTCCCGCTTTCTTTCCTGGGCTTTCCCTGGGTCTTTCTGGGCCAGCTTCTCCTCTTGCTTCCTGGGGGCCCTTGTTCACTGTTTTGGGACTTACCTTAGGGATCCCTACTCTTGGTGGTCTCCCCTCCCGATCTGGTTCCCTCTTCCTGTTTGGTCCTGCCTGGTGCCTCATCCTTTGGACCTACTGTACCTCGAGCAGATCCGTCATCCCTGACCAGCTACGTGAATCTGCTGGAAATTGTCTTCCCGTGGACTGGGGGCCTTTCCTTGTATTCATCTGAGAAGTATCCCGGACTATCTCGCTTCTTCACTGGATCACGCACCTCTGGAAAAGACTCTTTTGGACTTCACCAGTATCCAGTAACCTTCCATCAGACTGTGGCCTCTCCTGCCTGTGCTTGCACAGTCCCTTCGTCACGTTAATCAGGAGAGTGTCTTCCGTGACGCTGGGAGTTGGACCATTCACCACCCTGTGTCATTAGGGTGGTGGAGAGGCTGGTTCCCCGAGTCACATGCTCGTCAATTCACTGGATGCAGCCTGGCGGTCCCAACTAGAACCTCAGTCAAGAAAACAGGTACTCAGTTCTCACGCACTTCTCTGCTTGACAGTTGGTATCATTGGACCTTCAGGATGCTTACTTTCATGTGCCAATCCTTCTCAAACACAGAAAGAACCTCAGGTTCGCGATTGGCAATTCTCACTATCAGTTTCGAGTTCTGCCAGTCGGGATGACCTCCGCCCCAAGAGTTTTCACCACGTTGATGGCGGTAGTCGCAGCGAGTCTCAGAAGAGGGGGGGATTCATGTCTACCCCTATTTGGATGACTGGATGATCAGGGCACGTTCCTCAGAACAAGCCCGGGACCATCTATACAAGACTTGCCACTTACCTCACAAACTAGGCTTTTCTCTGAATTTAAAAAAGTCAAACATGATACCATCACAGAAACTCCAGTTCATAGGAGCAGTCTTGGATACTTGTTCGGGCAAAGCCTCGCCTCCCGAAGAGAGAGCTCACCACATTCTGCAGATGGTAACAACATTCCAGAATGCCCAGTATCTACTGGCCTTCGATTTTCTCAGGTTGCTGTCACGACCCTCGCCCAAAACCCCCTCTGGCAAACCCATTGGCCAGGTGGAGTCAGGACTCGGGCCTCGAGAGCCAGGCAGCCTCTTCAAAAGCATAGGCGCCAGGTTCATACACCATGAAAAAACAATGTGCTTGGGAACTACTTTATTGTGTTGTCAGCCAACATGGAGGCATCCACATAGCTTGGTTCCGAGGAACCAAGCTATGCGGTCTAGTGTTTTGGGTGTGGTAGCCTAGGGACTACTTTACCTGGACTATTTTGTTGGGGCTATTTAAACCACACCAAGCAAGATAACATGCTTCGCGTTACTTTGCAGCTAGCAACGTGACGCTCGCCATGTCCAGCTTACTCACGAGCCCTGGAAATCAGAACCTGCAGAAAGACAAAAGAACATTGTTAGCAGCTTCTTACCTGTGATCACCATCCTTCACTGCTCGCAGCTCCTGGGTAGCTCCGTTGCATCTGCGCTCCGACCAGACCAAAGGACCTGAAAAAGGAGGAAAAGACATCATTAGAGGAGGTATTAGAGACATTACAACCACAAATTGCTTAAAAGACTTACCTGGCTGATCGCCTTTCGGCCGGCATTGCTCCAGAGACCCACACACCCTGGGAGCACACCGCGACCTACAAAAAAAGGAGAAACACAGGTCAGCGAAGACAAGACATTGCAGCGCTGCGCAAAGCGCTTACTTACCGCATCATAGTGCTTTTGTGCGCCATCGTTGGCCGGCGAGGCCCAGCTAGCCAGTTCGCCACGCAGACGCTCCGGACACCTAAAGGAGATAAAAGAGACATTATCAAACAGAGAAAGGCATGCAAGAATAATAACTCATGAACAGCAATAAGACCTACCTGAAAGACATTACTTGGGCCGCTGTAAGTGAAGTAACTGGACGGCACACGCCCACGAAAGTCAACACGCCCCTGCCCAGAAAGCAGGACGGAGAGCACGCCAACTTCTACAACAAGGTGTGATGAGGGCCCAGAGGGGGCTGAAGTCACACGGGAGGTGCGGGGGAAATCTTACCTTGGTTGGCCAGGCCTAAACACAGTCCTCCTGTATTTCCAGGCAGAACTTCCATGAGAATCATCCCAGGGGATCATTAAGAGGACACCAGCGACCAACTGGCTTGGTGGCGTCCCCGTGGATACCAGGTGAGCATAACAGAACACGAAGCCTACCATAACAAATCCACCTGGGCGGCATGGAGACATCAGAAATGGACCAATTGGCCCAATTACTAGGAGAGCTTCGTGCTGAGGTTCATTCTGCCTGACAAGAAACTAATGCTCTCAGGAGGGACTTGCTAGTGACCAAAGATCGTACGGAGGAGATCAGTAGGCAGATCCTGCAATCACAGGCAGGGCAGACTCCTCTGCCAGGGAGCAATCCACTGATGCAAAACCCCACCTTACCATCTACTACCCCCACTCCAGTACAGATCAGGTTACCTGGAACAGTTCCCCTGGCACCACCAGAAAGGTTCTCAGGCGACCCACGGAAGTATGCGGCATTCATCAATCAGTGTTGCCTTTATTTTCTTTGTAGGCCTAGAGCATTTCCAAACAACCAAGCTCGGGTAGCTTTTGTCTTATCTTACCTGAGTGGTAGTGCAGCAGATTGGTCGGTGCCGTTGGTGACCCATGACGATCCTCTATTACATGACTTTGGGGGGTTTCAGAGAGAAATGGAAAAACTTTTTGCTCGCCATACCCAGGAACAAGCAGTTGACAATGAACTCTTATCTCTCCGGCAGGGGAATCAGGACTTGTTGACGTACATTGCTACCTTTAATAGACTGGTTGCCAAAGCCAGGTGGCCGGAAAACAAAAGAACCACGTTATTCCACTGAGGCTTACAAGGCGAATTAAAGGACATCTTAGCCCAGTTGGTTGATCCGCCCAGAGACTGTGCCGAATTCATAAATCTGGTCGTGCAGCTACACCACCGGTTGCAGGACCGAAAAGCAGACCGGCCTAAGACGGACCCTCGGACTGTGTATGTTCGACCAAGGGAAAACACATCCCGTGTACCTGAAAATGCTGTAGAACCCATGCAGAATGGAGGGATACGGCCTACATTAACAAAACAAGAGCGGGACACAAGAAGACAACAACAACTTTGTTTGTATTGTGGGTATCCAGGACATTTCCTGAAGGACTGTCCAGTAAAACCCCCAAGAAGAACAGTCGGGGCCACAGAGATGGATGAAGGTAAGGAATCGGAAAACTACCAAGCTCGACAAACGTAGAGGTCAGTTTGTCGAGTGAGAAGAAAGAGTTGCTGACCTCACACTTTGCAATACCAGTGCTCTTAATTAACCACCAACGGTCGTCAAGAATGCATGCCGTTGAAGCATACATCGACAGTGGAGCAGTTGGAAATTATATTGATCAAGAACTGGCAGCAGAGATGGGGCTTCCTTTGTGTTCCAAACCAACTATGGACAAGGAAACACTGTGGATGGGACAGAAATCGCTTCCGGACCAGTAACTCAGTGCACAGCCAAGGTAACCTTGCTGTGCCAGGACGGACATCGGGAGTGTATTTTGTTTGATCTCATCAGGGCACCTCAGTTCAGGCTAATACTAGGGATGCCATGGTTGGTTGCTCACAACCCTAGACTGGCGGGCACGAAAATGAACCTTCCCCGATGACTGCTCCCCTGCCTGCTATTATCAAGAGGAGAAACCCGACGTCTGTATCCCCATGACTCCCGGAGCGACAGTATCAACCCTGGGAGTAACTAATACCTTGCCAAGTGAATACCATGACCTCCAGGATGTATCCCGAAAGGACCAAGCCAATACATTGCCGCCGCACAGGCCCTATCACTGTCAGATAGACCTTGTTCCTGGTGCACAAATCCCTTGCGGCAGGATCTACGCTCTCACAGAACCAGAAAACCTTCATTTGAAATCCTATTTAGACCAGTATCTTGCAAACTGATTTATCCGTCCTTCGAAGTCCCCCACAGCCAGTCCTTTGTTCTTCGTACTGAAAAAAGAAGGGGACTTGAGAACCTGTATTGACTACCGTGCATTGAACCAGATCACCGTGAAGAACCGCTACCCCTTGCCACTTATCCTGAGATGATAGACCAAGTTAAAGATGCCCATATTTATACCAAATTGGACCTTCGAGGAGTGTACCACCTGGTCCGAGTCAGAAACGGAGATGAATGGAAAACCGCCTTCCGTACTAAGTACAGCTTGTTTGAATGTCAAGTCATGCCCTTTAGGTTATGCAACGCTCCTGCGGCATTCCAATATTTCATGAATGACGTCTTGAGGGAGTTAATTGATGTGTGCGCCTTAGTATACATAGACGACATCTTAGTATTCTCAGCCTCGAAACAAGATCATGTCAGGCACGTTCGTTCAGTCCTCACGCAGCTCCGTCAACATCGCTTGTTTGCAAAGCTTGAAAAATGCTTTTTTCACGTTACCGAGGTAGAGTTTCTTGGTTTTATCCTTACTCCAGGAGGCATCAGAATGGATGTGCACAAGGTAGATGCCATTCTGAAATGGCCTTCACCGACGTCTCTAAAAGGGGTACAAAGTATGCGGGGCTTTGCGAACTTCTACCGCCGGTTCATCCCAGACTTCTCGCAGGTTGTGCACCCAATCACAGTACTATTACGAAAAAACAATAAAAAGTTTGCCTGGACCGAAGAAGCAGAAGAAGCCTTTCAGGAACTTAAAAAACAAAGGTTTACCTCCGCTCCAATCCTGCAACATCCTCGTCCAGGCCTCCCTTATGTCGTTGAAACTGATGCGTCCAGTCTAGCAATGGGGGCTGTCCTTTCATAGAGAGAACCGGAAACCGGCCAACTACATCCTGTGGCCTTCTGGTCAGAAAAGTTCTCACCTCCAGAGATTAATTATGCCATCACGGACAAGGAACTCCTGGCTATCAAATCCGCCTTTAGAGCCTGGAGGCACTACCTTCTGGGGGCCAGACACACCATTACAGTCATCACAGACCACCGAAACCTGCAATATCTCAAAACAGCCAAATCCCAGTCCTCGCGCCAATTACGGTGGGCCCTCTTCTTCGCCGAATATGATTATGTAATCACGTTTCGACCAGGGATCGGAAACAGAAAGGCGGATGCCTTATCTCGCATGGGTATAGATGAAATGGTATATACAACTCCAGACCTAGTACCTATTATACCTGAAGACAAAATCTTGGGTATCATGACAGCCTTAACACAAGCAGAACTACGAAAAGAAATTCAACGGACAATGAATCCTGATGTTTTCCTTGCATGGCAAACTCAAGGAGATAAAATATACCATCAAGGACCATCTGCCCTTTTTTAGGGATCGCCTATATGTACCCAAGAAGGAATTACAACAGCATATTATTTCAAATTATCATGATTCACTGATCGAAGGGCATCCTGGGATCGCCAAAACCCTAGCTAAGGTGAAAGAGAACTTTTGGTGGCCTACCTGGCGTAAGGACATCATTCAGTATACTCAGTCCTGCGGTGTCTGCGCACAAAATAAATCACAGAAACAAAAACCATCTGGTCTCCTACAACCATTGGACATTCCTCCAGTTCCATGGCACACTCTTTTCCTTGACTTCATCACTGATCTACCTCCCAGCCAAGGGTTCAACACCATCCTTGTAGTTGTGGACTTATTCTCGAAGATGGCACATTTTATTCCTCTCCTAGGCCTCCCAGACGCAGCCACTTTAGCAAAAGTATTCCTGGAGGGCATTGTTAAACTACATGGCTTCCCTTCGGTTCTGGTTTCTGATCGAGGCAGCCAGTTTGTTTCTAACTTCTGGAAATAATGTTGTGCTATGGCGCAGATCGACGTTCGGCTATCTACCAGTAACCATCCCCGAACAGACGGCCAAACCGAGAGAACCAATCAGACGCTCGAGCAATATTTAAGGTGCATGCTGCACCACGAACAAAGGAATTGGAAAGACTTACTATGGATAGCCGAATATGCATATAAAATTCCTTGTATTCAAGCACGGGACAAACGTCCTTCTATACCCTTTATGGCAGACATCCAGGTACCTCTGAACTAGACCTTCCAGCCAGCTTGGAAATGCCAGCGGTAAAGACTTTACACACAACCATTACTCAGGCTTTCAAGAAGCCTAAGGAACATCTTATTCATGCCAAAGAAAAACAAAAGAGATTTGCCGACCAACACCGGAAAAAGGCCCCTGATTATCAAGTAGGAGACAAAGTTTGGGTAGCCGCTAAATTCGTACCCATCAAGGGAACCCGGACCTTTAATACCAGATACTTAGGACCCTATACCATTAAGGCAATTATCAACCCAGTAGCTGTGAAACTGGATTTACCACCTAATCTACAAATCAAACTGGTATTTCATGTGTCCCTCTTGAAACCAATGCAACCCGGCACACGGATTGGAACACCATCTAAGCCCTACTTGTTGACAGAGAACCAGAATTCGAAGTCAAAGATATCTTGGATTCTAAATACTCTAGGTCCAAGCTATATTATATCGTCGATTGGAAAGGATTTGGACCACAAGATAGATCCTGGAATCCCAGTGAGAACATCCACGCACCGCGTCTAATCAGGAAATTCCATCGGAACTTCCAACTAAACCTGGGCCAGACAGAAGGAACACTGTGAGAGGGGCCTTAGGGGGGAGTGCTGTCACGACCCTCACCCAAAACCCCCTCTGGCAAACCCATTGGCCAGGTGGAGACAGGACTCGGGCCTCTAGAGCCAGGCATCCTCTTCAAAAGCCCTCCTGGGGCCAGTCCTGGCGCCTATGGCGCCTGGCTCATACACCATGAAACAAAAATGTGCTTGGGAACTACTTTATTGTGTTGTCAGCGAACATGGAGGCATCCACATAGCTTGGTTCCTAGGAACCAAGCTATGCGATCTAGTGTTTTGTGTGGTAGCCTAGGGACTACTTTACCTGGACTATTTTGTTGGGGCTATTTAAACCACACCCGAGCAAGATAACACGCTTCGCGTTACTTTGCAGCTAGCAACGTGACGCTCACCGTGTCCAGCTTACTCACGAGCCCTGGAAATCAGAACCTGCAGAAAGACAAAAGAACATTGTTAGCAGTAGCATCTTTGTATAAATTTTGCAGTCCTTTGCGGCTTTGGTTTTCTAAATTGGCGATTTCCAACTGTGCAGTAATAAATGATTTGTTTGTTACCTGGATGCTGCACCTGTTGAAGTGTATATTGCGGCTGCTGCAATATAGAACAAACTATTCTTTTTATTAAAACGCTTCCTTAGAGTGCGCTTCCGGTATTCCTTTTCAAAATTTTTTAAATCAAACAGAGAAACATCTTTGATCGATTAAACACATCTTTGTTTTTTTATTTCCTTTCAAACAGAATTATCTTCTTCAAATAATTATATCCATTCAGTCTCTCAACACGTGTTTCTCCACGTTTAACGCACGTGGTTCATCAGGAGAGTTTTCTATTTACAAAACGACAAAAAAACATTTTTTTCTTCCTTAGCTATATAAACTACAATGTATTGTTTGTATATAACAAGTTTGGTGGTCGAGGCAAGCCACCAATATACATTTATCATACTCACCAATTATTACAATTTTTTCTTTCCCTTTAGTTTAATAAACAATTGTCCTTTCTTAACTTCCAAACCAATTTTTTCGGATTCCTATAAAAACCAGAAGTAAAATAATATTTTTTAGGCTATGGTTAAGTTTAAGTAAACCCTATTTTTTCGGTGACATACAGTATCCCTTAGTTTACTCTCCTCACCTTATTTATCCCGGTGCGATTGCCTTCAGTCCTTCTCAATCCATGTTATAGTGAAAAAGTGTTTTGAGTCCTCTTATTTATACTTGCGGGCCCGCTACGCGTGACATCATCACACCGCGCAACGCGATGGCGTCATGCGTTACGTTGCGTAAAGATGTCACGCGTTTTTTCTACGTAATCGGAGATCATCTTGTTGGTCGAAAAAACTATGTTTTTTACTTAATCTCAAACTGACTGATTCAAGATCTTAGCACTTTATCACAAGTGAGTTCCAATTTTACTTTTCACTATATCTGCAATTTTTATAGATTAAAATAGACATTCACAAAATTTAAAAAAAAAAAAAAAATCATTACAACCAATAATTCATTTCATTATCTGAATTTAGTCCTGTATTGCAAGTATCCAGAATACAGATCCATTTCGCTTCCCTTCTCCTCAATTGTAATTCTCTGTTGCCTCCTCTTTCCATGCTTTCAATTTTTTCTATGCCCAAAAATTTGATACCCTTAATATCCGTTGCTTTATGTTCTTGGTCAAAATGAGTTGCCATAGGATATCTTGTGTCCTTATTTTTGATGGCTCTAATGTGTTCTTGTAATCTAATTTTCAATCCTCTAATAGTGCTTCCCACATATTTCTTATTACATATACATGTAATTGTATAAATCACATATTTAGTGTTACAATTAATAAATTGCTTCAATTTGTGAATTTTTCCATTTGGTAGCCTTATCTCTTTTACACCACTTTCCATTTGGTCACAGATTCCACAACTTCCACACTTATGAGTTCCTGTTGGTGCTGGTGGTTACACAAATCAAGATGTAGACAAAGCTATCTATAAAGCAGAAAAAGTACCTAGAACTGAATTACTAAAAGAAAAACAAAAAATGGTGAAGAAAAATGAAAAAAAGGTAGACGTCATAACGACTTTTAATAGTGAGGCTCACCTTTTGAAAAAATCTTTGAAAAAACATTGGAACATTTTGCAAAGCGATGAAATGTTGAAAGAGTACATAGAAGCAAAACCTAAGATAATTTACAGAAGAGCACCGACAATAAAGCAAAAAATCAGTCCAAGTCATATGAAAGAAGAATAAATCGAAGTGCTAAGTCAATTTTTACAAGTTTTTGGGCATAGAAAAAATTGAAAGCATGGAAAGAGGAGGCAACAGAGAATTGCAATTGAGGAGAAGGGAAGCGAAATGGATCTGTATTCTGGATACTTGTAATACAGGACTAAATTCAGATAATGAAATGAATTATTGGTTGTAATGATTTTGTTTTTTTTTTTTGTTTTTTTGAAATTTTGTGAATGTCTATTTTAATCTATAAAAATTGCAGATATAGTGAAAAGTAAAATTGGAACTCACTTGTGATAAAGTGCTAAGATCTTGAATCAGTCAGTTTGAGATTAAGTAAAAAACATAGTTTTTTCGACCAACAAGATGATCTCCGATTACGTAGAAAAAACGCGTGACATCTTTACGCAACGTAACGCATGACGCCATCGCGTTGCGCGGTGTGATGAGGTCACGCGTAGCGGGCCCGCAAGTATAAATAAGAGGACTCAAAACACTTTTTCACTATAACATGGATTGAGAAGGACTGAAGGCAATCGTACCGGGATAAATAAGGTGAGGAGAGTAAACTAAGGGATACTGTATGTCACCGAAAAAATAGGGTTTACTTAAACTTAACCATAGCCTAAAAAATATTATTTTACTTCTGGTTTTTATAGGAATCCCAAAAAATTGGTTTGGAAGTTAAGAAAGGATAATTGTTTATTAAACTAAAGGGAAAGAAAAAATTGTAATAATTGGTGAGTATGATAAATGTATATTGGTGGCTTTCCTCGACCACCAAACTTGTTATATACAAACAATACATTGTAATTTATATAGCTAAGGAAGAAAAAAATGTTTTTTTTGTCGTTTTGTAAATAGAAAACTCTCCTGATGAACCACTTGCGTTAAACGTGGAGAAACACGTGTTGAGAGACTGAATGGATATAATTATTTGAAGAAGATAATTCTGTTTGAAAGGAAATAAAAAAACAAAGATGTGTTTAATCGATCAATGTTTGATTTAAAAAATTTTGAAAAGGAATACCGGAAGCGCACTCTAAGGAAGCGTTTTAAGAAAAAGAGCAGTAGCATCTTACCTGCGATCACCATCCTTCACTGCTCGCAGCTCCTGGGTAGCTCCGTTGGATCTGCGCTTTGCCCGGACCAAAGGACCTGAAAAAGGAGGAAAAGACATCATTAGAGGAGGTATCAGAGACATTACAACCACAAATTGCTTAAAAGAGGTACCTGGCTGATCGCCTTTCGGCTGGCATCGCTCCGGAAACCCACACGCACGAGAAACACAGGTCAGCGAAGACAAGACATTGCAGCGCTACGCAAAGCGCTTACTTACCGCATCATAGCGCTTTTGTGCGCCATCGTTGGCCGGCGAGGCCCAGCTAGCCAGTTCGCCGCGCGGACGCTCCACACACCTAAAGGAGATAAAAGAGACATTATCAAACAGAGAAAGGCATACAAGAATAACAACTCATAAACAGCAATAAGACCTACCTGAAAGACATTACTTAGGTCGCTGTCAGTGAAGTAACTGAACCGCACACGGCCACGAAAGTCAACCAACCCCTACCCAGAAAGCAGGACGGAGAGCACGCCAACTTCTACAACAAGGTGAGAAGAGGGCCCAGAGGGGGCTGAAGTCACACGGGAGGTGGGCGGAAAACTTACCTTGGTCGGCCAGGCCTAAACACAGTCCTCCTTTATTTCCAGGCAGAACTTCCACGAGAATCATCCCAGGGGATCATTGAGAGGACACCAGCGACCAACTGGCTGGGTGGCGTCCCCGTGGATACCAGCTGAGTGTAACAGTTGCTCGGTCTCATGGCATCCTGCATTTTTCTGGTGCCAGAGGCCAGATTGAGAATGAGATCTCTTCAATGGGCTCTCAGGACTCAATAGTCCCAATTCTCGGGGGAAATGTCAGATCTTTTAAAAGTTCCAACCAGGGTGGCACAGGCTCTACAATGGTGGACTTACAGACAGCATATCCTCAGAGGGGAATCCTTTTGGCAAACATGGCCGGAGATAACAGTAGTGACAGACGCCTCCCTTACGGGATGGGGAGCTCACACCAACGAGGTGATGATCAGCGGTCGTTGGTCTCCATCGGAGTCCAAACTACATATCAACCTATTGGAGCTGAGGGCAATCAGACTAGCACTGAAGGCCTTCCTGCCAGCTGTACGGGGAAAGAATGTCCTGATAATGACGGACAAAACAGTGGCCATGTACTACCTCAACAAGAGAGGAGGTGTGGGGTCACTACCACTTTGCAGAGAGGAAATGCAGCTCTGGGTCTGGGCAATACAAGAAGGGATCTCTCTAGCTGCCATTCACCTAGCAGGAGAGCAAAACATAGCGGCAGACACTCTGAGCAGGCAGAGCACAGTCTCCCACGAGTGGGAGTTAGCTCAGGAAGTCCTTCTGGAGATCTTCATCCTTTTGGGAACCCCTCAAGTGGATCTGTTTGCAACCAGTGTCAACAGGATATGCAAAATGTATTGCTCAAGGGAATTTCCCCCGAGACGAGCTCTAGGAGACTCATTCGTAGTGGGTTGGGAGTTTCCACTGCTATACGCCTTTCCTCCATTCCCCGTGATCCCTCAAGTAATCAGGAGGTTGAGGAAGTTCGGGAAAACCATGATCCTAATTGCCCCGGATTGGGCCAGGAGAACGTGGTACCCGGACCTTCTTGACATGTCCATCTGCCCTCCAGTACGTCTCCCAAAAAGAGAGGATCTTCTCTCGCAAGAAGGAGGTCACGTTCTCCATCCAGAGGTCAACATACTCTACCTTCACGCATGGCTTCTGAGAGGTTGAGATACAAGGATTGGGACCTTCCAGATGATGTTATGGAGATTTTGCTTTCGGCCAGAAGGCCAGCAACGAAATCTCTGTACCGGTGTCGTTGGAACAAGTTCAGTAACTGGTGCAGGGATAAGAATGTGGACCCTTTTCAATGTGATATTCCAATGGTATTATCTTTTCTGTTACATTTGGCTAATCTGGGGCTCCAGGTTAGTACGATAAAAGGATACATAGCAGCGCTATCTATCCTCAAGCGCTCGTCAGAAGAAAAATCTTATTTTAAGATACCTTTAATAATACAATTTCTAAAAGGTTTAAACAATGTTTTTCCACCAATACCTCTTCAAGTTCCTGTGTGGGATTTAAATTCTGTACTGAAATTTCTGACATGTGCACACTTTGAGCCTTTACATTCTTGCCCATTAAGGCTTCTTACTCTAGAAACTATACTTTTAATTGCATTGACACCAGCCCGCAAAGTAAGTGAGTTGCAGGCACTTTATAGTGGTCCTCCTCACAGCATCTTTCATAAAGATAAAGTTGTCCTTAGAGTCAGCCTTCTTTTTTGCCAAAAATAGTTTCAGATTTTCACCTGTCACAGAAAATAATTCTACCTACTTTCTACCCTCCTCCTCACACATGTAAGGAAGAGGAAAGACTACACAGGCTAGATCCTAGAAGGGCTCTTAGCTTTTATATCTCAAGATTGTCAAAAATACTTCTGTGTGACCAACTGTTTGTGGGATACACTGGTCGTAAGTTAGGACTACCTGTAACTAAACAAACATTATCAAGATGGATAATCTGTGTTATAGGCTAGCTGGAAAAGATCCCCCTGAGGGTTTAAGAGCTCATTCAACTAGGGGCATGGCAACTTCAACAGCACTTAAAAGGGGTGTTCCTGTACAAGATATTTGTGCAGCAGCCACATGGTCTGTTAGGGAGAATTCTCTGTAAAGGCTAATTTTCCAAACCTAGTGAGTCCCCCAGCAGCTTTGCTGGATTTTTGGGGTTATTTTTTTCTCTCCTGCTGAGAGTGAGACTCTTTTCCTCCCACTCTTAGACATGATTTGAGGTGTTCCTTTGACTTTGAATGTGTTTTATGGGCTATGGGATCCTTTTCCCCATGGGGCTTCATGTGTTTTTGGTATGTGGGTTACACCGCACCCTCAGTGCAGTAACCCAGGGGTGTCATAGTGACCCCCAAACATAGACTCCATACCCTGGGACTTACTACTGTCTCCCAGGGCATGTAAAGTCACCATTGGCTTTACTAGTCCCAAATTATGAACAGAAACCAGTACAAACCATCATATTATGGACGTACTGGTCGGGGCAATTCGATTGCCCCAGGATCTGTTGTCCGAGGGGGCACGTCTCTGTCCCCCCTGATCGAGTTTTGGCTGGTGGCAGTGGATACTACTTTTTATATTCAACAGCGAATATTTTCCTATGGGATTTTCCCATTGTTCGAGGCTACCACTTTTTAATATACCCTTGAACATACTGTCGGTTTATTAAATTAATATAAAATCACCGGTTGGTATTTTTTGCCGAAACTCGGTTCCAAAATGGTGTTTGTGTTCGCTTCTGTGACTCCAACCCAAGTCGAGCCCTTTGTTCAACTTTTTGGCGGGCTTCTCCACAGAAGCCTCCAAAAGTGGTGCCACTCTGTCTGGGTACCACAGAGGGTGTGGGAGGGGGTTTAAGCACCCTGGACTGAGTTGCCTTGGCAACGCAAGTCGCACTCTTGTGTGATTGGCCCAAGTGGTGAGCCGCCCGGCTCACCACTTAGCATGTTTGATTGACAGCTAGACTGAATGAATGGGGGTTTACTGCATAAAAGCAAGGCTTTGGGGACTGGAACTTCAGAAGTCGCCACAGGACCTAAAGAATCCGAAGAGGGAGAAGCTGAGCCGACCTGCAACAACGACACCACCGGTGGAGCCCTGCTGAATCGTCTCACCACTTTTCCCAACGACAGAAGAGATCTCCAGTCCGGAGAGTCTTCTTCCTTTGACTGGTGGGGATAACCAGTTTGGCCGTCTTTTCGCCTTCCCAGATCATCTCGTGGCCGCCTTGCCTGTGCCAAGCACCCCGGCAACCGGGATACCACGGTTTTTCCACCACCGCGAATAAAAGGGTCATACCTTTTAACCGGAGAACTCTGCGGCGGGTTTCTTCCCTGGCAGTGCAACGACCTTCAGCTTTCCTCCACATCGAGACCATCTCTTCCTCTGGACGATGCCGTGACTTGCACCTGCTGCCAGGAACAACTGCCCCCGCTGGAGGATCCTCTCCACTTTGAAGGTACTGTGTCCGCCTGGCTCCCTCGCAACGGTCTGTGTGGGGCGACTCTTAAAGCTTCCACTTACCACTTGGGTTGGCCCTAGGCTGGCTAACTAAACTTTTCTGAGCTGACGTTCTGAACTCCCTGCAAGACTTTTCAAGACTTTTACACTGTGTGATCTTGGGCGCATTGGTGCTCTGTTCTCTCAAAGAGGGAGCCTGGCCTCTGAACATTTTGCTCACAAGTAGACTTGACTTTCCTGCCTTGCTGGGTGCTTCTAAAGTATTGTGTTGTGTGCTTTTCCTAATTTCTGCCTTTTCCCTCCCTTTTTCTTAACTTATTGGAGTGCCAGCTTTAGTTAAGCGCTCACCTCTGTCTGGAAATAAGTGGTGTTAACTAAGACTTGTCTAATAAGGAATAAGGGATGCACATCTAGTAATAGTGACTGTGTGTTGAATTTACTTACCTCTTTTTGTGCTAGTGTAAATTATAAGTGGGTCTTTAAAATAAATAATTATATACTTTTACACCAAAGCTCTGGTCAGTGTTTGCTTGTACTACTGTGTCTCTGTACCTATTGTGTATACTCTGCATACTGCCTAACTCATCTTGAGAGAAGTCTGACTGCTCAGCCACAGCTACCAGGTAAATCTGGGTGGTACAGACTGCTACCAATTGGGTTTACTGCCAACCACCTGTAGTCCTAAATCTTTTGCAGTGATCCATAAGGGAACTGCACAGGTTTCTTCCTAACACTGGTGTACAGCGGTGGGATTTGTATTGAGTATACATTTTAGTGTGCTTATAGATACCTTAGTGCAACTAACCACAAAGCTTAGCACTAAAGAAGTTATTTTCTAAAACATGTCAACTATGGAAAGTTATAGTCAAGAGTCCCTTGCTACAAAAACTGCTGATTGTTTAAGAGTTGTTATGTTATTCAGATTTATAAGGCGCCAAAGCCTGTGGACATCCAGTTCTCTGTAAGCATAAGAATCTCCTGACTAAAGGCAAGAAAATGGAGCTAATAGAAAGGTTGTTAGCAAACCAAAGTCGGGATGGTGGTTCGGAAGAACCTACCACTCCAGCAACTGTAGATAACAGCAATGATATTGATATGAATGTTAGTATTGATAACATTGAGTCAGAAGCAGAAGAGGAGGTGGATGATGTCAGGGTTGTCTTCCCTGGGCCTCTACCTGCCCTGCTAGCTGTACATACTGGACCTTTACCAGGTCCCACACTTAATCCTCAATATATGGAAAAAATGAAGCTTGAATTAGAAATCAAAAGAATTAATGCTCAAACAGAACAACGACACCAAGAACTAAGGCTCAGAGAAATGGAGCTCAACCATGAGCTAGAAATTAAAAAATTGTCTGTGGAAAGTGCTTCTCTCTCTGAATCCTCTAGGAGTTCCAGTCTCAAAAGACCCCGGATGCCTAAGGAATTGGTGGGTATGTATGAGCCTAAGTTGGATGTGTTGGACTGGTTGAGTTTGTTTGAATATAATCATGGGCTCCAGAACATTACAGGAAATGAGTTACTTTCCTGGTTGTTCTCTAGGCTCCCCCCTGTTGCAACTGATGTGGTAATGGAGTTGGAGGAGGAGGATAAGAAGGATTATGAATGTGTGAAACTAGCTTTGATAGCTAGATTTGGGAAGACCCCTTCCCAGTACCTTAAGAGGTTTAGGACCCTCAAAAAGCATGATGGTACCCCTTGGGCTACCTGGGTGAGTGAAAGTTTGAAGAACTTAGAGGGATGGATTAAGGGTTACAAAGTGAACACTTCTGAGGGAATGTAGACTCTTGTGATGTTGGAGTCAATTTATGATGCCCGCTCTCCTGAGCTCAGACAGCACTTAGCTGATTCAAAGGAATTAGATTCCAGGAAACTAGCTAAGGCTGCCGACGTGTGGGTTGCCAACAGGGCTACTCACAAGGAATCTGGGGTAACTCAGAAAAAGAATGAGGGGAAACAGCCGAAAAAGGACTCCAAAGAGAATTCTAATAATTCCAATCCCAAAGAGGGCCCCAAACAAAAAAATAAGGGTAAACCACAAGGGAAACCAAATCAGAGTAGTGTACCTTCTGGTGGTAAACCAGAAGGAGGTCAGAGCAAGCTACAATTCCAGAAAGCATTTGGTAAATGCTATGTTTGTGGTTCACCTGACCATGTGAAAGGAGATCCCAGATGTAAGGGTAAACCTTCAGGGGTCCAGCTTGTCTCCTTAGCCTTCGCTCCAGAGGAGGAAGTACAAATGGCAAGTGGAAACTTTCTACTGCTGGCTGATGAACCCATTGGAGTCTCAGCCAGTGTTTCTTTAGTGTCTCTGGGTCTGTGGGAACAACAGAATTTAGATGTCTATAACTCTATCCCAGATAATACTAAAGAGTATTATAAGGACAGTGTCCAGGTGAATGGTCAGGAGACTCCTGCCATTAGGGACACTGGGGCCAGCATAACTGTGGTGGATAAATCTTTTTTTCAGGCTGGGGATGTTGCTAAGGCACCCAAACGCCTCACCAAGTTAGCTGGAGGGCCTGTGCAGATGCTTCCCCAATTACCAGTTCTCATCCAGTGTAATGACATGACTGTAAAGATACCTGTCAGCATACAAAGTGAGGTAGCAGGTAGGGTTTGTTGGGTAATGACCTGAAAACTCTTGGAGTAGTGCCACATACCCCCAGACCTCCTGTAACCTAAAAGGTTACAGGAGCTCACCAGACCTGCAAGGGAGAGAACCATGAGAGGTACTCCCAAGGAGATGATGAAGAAGGATATCACTCCTACTCCACTGGAGTTACAACTTGCTATCACTGA
Source organism: Ambystoma mexicanum (assembly GCF_040938575.1). Classification (NCBI taxonomy): domain Eukaryota; kingdom Metazoa; phylum Chordata; class Amphibia; order Caudata; family Ambystomatidae; genus Ambystoma; species Ambystoma mexicanum. The sequence goes on from NC_090939.1 coordinate 689,498,057, forward strand.
ACAAAAAGAAGCAAAGGGGAAACCCAAGACTTCCAAGAAACAGCCAACAGCAAGCACTCCAGTGCTTCCAACAAGGACTTCCCCTAGGTTGTCCAAAGTTACACCTGTAACTCCACCTCCAGCTGAGGCTGAGAGGGAGGTACAACCCTGTGTGGTTGAACTAGACTCTGAAGAAGAGCTAGTGGAAGGCCAAGAACTCATTGGGGATCTGGATCCTGTTGACCATCCTGAGCTGCAGTCTTTACTGGCAGAAGGTGGACCCAACAGGGCAGACTTCAGTAAGGGACAGAGAGAATGTCCAACTCTGGAAGGTCTTCGCCAACAGGCAGCTCCTCAGGCTGATGGGCAAGAGCCTGGGAAGTTTAGGTTGCACTGGGAAGATGGCCTATTCTACAGTTAACCAACTGAGTCTGCACCTGGAGACTACAAGCGGCTTTTAGTACCCCAAGAAAACAGACAACAGTTCTTGCAACTGGCCCATGAGATTCCTTTGGTAGGTCACTTGAGTTTGAAGAAGACCAAGGAACGGCTCTCACTCTACTTTTATTGGCCAAAGATGGGGGCTGAGGTAGATACATTTTGCAAGAGCTTCCATACCTGCCAGACTTCTGGTAAGGTTGGATCCAAGAATGTGGCACCTTTAGTGCCTCTCCCAGTTGTGGGAGTCCCATTTGAGAGGGTAGGGATTGACATTGTTGGTCCCCTTGATCCCCCAACCTCCTCAGGCAACAGGTTTATCCTTGTTGTAATAGACCATGCTACTAGGTACCCTGAGGCAATTCCTATAAGGACTGATATGATATGATATGATATGGCATTTGTAACGCGCCTATACACAAGTGTTTCAAGGCGCGACGAGGCAGGGGGGGGCAAGGGGAAGACAGACAGCGATCCTACTAGGCCAGGTATCATTCAGACCGCGCAAGTGCAGGGGTAGGGGAAGGGAAAAGTGCAAGGGGAAGGGGAGGGGGAAGTGCAGTACAAGTAAGAATAAAAATAAATAAATAATAGGGCCAGCTGTTGGTAAGTACAGGCAAGTGCTGGGAAGGGGGGGCTGTAGGGATACAAAGACAGTCCCGCAGTGCAGTGGATGCGATGCCAGGGAGGCAGTGCAAGTGGAGAGTGGCTGGGCCCAGGACCGAGGTCGGTGAGAGTGGCCCAGTTGCAGATTAAGTGCAATTTCAGTGTAGAATTTAGCAGGGGAGAGGGACAGAGAAGGCAGAGGCAAAGAGGAAGGTTTTGAGGTGCTTCCGGAACCGGATATGGTTCTCCTTAAGTTTCAGGGAGGCAGGAAGGCTGTTCCAGAGGGAGGCCCCTGCCGCGGAGAGAGATCTACCCCCCAGCTTGTTGCTTTGAGAAGCGGCTGACCCTGAGGGAGTTGGAGACGGATGAGCGAAGGGCTCGGGAAGGAAGATATTTAGGGAGAGAGAGTTGAAGGTATTTTGGCCCCAGGCCCCAGAAGGCCTTGTGGATAATGCAGAGGGTTTTGAACTTAATTCTCGCAGCCACTGGGAGCCAGTGTAGAGATTTCAGTCCTGGAGAGATACGGTCCCTGTGCTTGAGGCCAAGGACAAGTCTCGCAGTTCTGTTCTGGATGAGTTGCAGAGGGCGGAGAGTGGAGGCAGGCAGATTAAGATAGAGGCTGTTACAGTAGTCCAGCTTCGAGAGAACCAGGGCTCGGGAGACAGTGAGCTTCTGGGGGAAGGAGAGGAAGGGAAGAATACCTCTGAGGAGGTGCAGCTGGTAGTGTGACTTCTTAGAGACGTCAGATATGTGAGGAGAGAAGGAGAGTGTAGAGTCGAAGATGACCCCAAGGTTTTTAGCCTTGCAGGTAGGAGCAGGAAGAGGGCCAAGAGAGGCCGGCCAGAGAGCTGCAGGGAAGGAGGGTGTGGGTGTGCCAATGAGTAGAATCTCAGTCTTACTGGCATTAAGGCAGAGGTCATTGGCGGCACACCATTCCTGGATAGCAGACAGACAGTCAGAGATGAGGGAAGGAGAGGAGGAGGCCGAGGGTAGCCTGAAAAGGAGCTGGGTATCGTCCGCATAGCACTGAAAGTTGGGGCAGAGGGCGGCGATGCAGTGGGCAAGGAGTGACAGGTACTGGTTGAAAAGCCAGGGAGAGAGATTAGATCCCTGGGGAACACCACAGGTGGAGAAGAAGACGTCAGAGAGGAAGGACCCAAGTTGGACCTGGGAGGGTCGATTGGAAAGGAAAGAAGTCAGCCAGGCCAGAGCCTGACCAGTGATACCCAGGTTATCACGGAGACGGTTGAGCAGGATGGCATGGTTGACAGTATCAATGGCAGAAGAGAGATCGAGCAAAATGAGAACACAAGGAGTGTTAGAATCAAGGTTGGAGAGCAAGTCTTCACGGATGTTCAGGAGAGCAGTTTCCGTGCTTCTGGCAGCTCTGAAGCCAGACTGATGGTCATGAAGGCTACCAACAGATTCAGCATGGAGGTTAAGCTGGGAGATGGCCAGTTTCTCCAGGAGCTTGCCCAGGAAGGGAGTGATGGAGATTGGGCGATAGTTAGCCGGGCAGGAGGGTTTCTTAAGAAGAGGGTGCACAAGGGAGTGCTTGAGGGGGGATGGGAAGACTCCAGAGGCGAAGGAGTGGTTGCAAAAGTCAGCCGGGGCGGGAGCCAGGGAGTCGATGTGGTCCTTGATAGTTTTGGAGGAACAGGGGTGAACCTGTTTAGACGAGACTTTCATAGATCGGACTTGTCTGGAGACCTCGTCAGCAGAAAAAAGGGGAAAGGCAGAGAAGGAGGGAGGAAGGATGCTGCAGAAGGGCCAGAGGAAGAGCTGGGAAGAGAGGGAGGGAGGTGATAGGAGGAGAGTGAGGACAGGATGTCCTGAGTTTTAGAGATGAAGTGAGAGGCCAGTGCCATGCAGAGGGCCTGGGAGGGGACAGGAGAGGTAGAGACTACAGCAGGGTTGGCAAGCTCTTTGCAGATTTTAAAGAGTTCAGCCGAGTTGTTAGATGCCGCAGAGATGCGGGCTTGGATAAGGGCTCTCTTCTTGATGAGAACGGAGAGACGGTATTGCCTTTGGAGCAGGCAGCAGGCCAGTTTGTCAGAGGATGAACACGAAGTACGCCATTTCCTCTCTGCCACCCTGCACTTGCGTTTAAGGGTGACGAGATCCGAGTCATACCAGGAGTTACATTTGGCTTTGGGCTTCAGGCGGATTCTCATGACAGGGGCAAGGATATCAAGAGTATCACATATAGCAGAGTGGAGCATGGAGAGGGCTGTGTCAGGGTGGGAGTCAGCCGAAGGGGGGGGCGAGAAGGTGGCAGCGAAAGCCTCAACTGACACGCGCTTCATGGGTCGGATGGCCGAGAAGGTGGGTGGCGATGATGAGGGTGGCTTTGCCTGAGGGGTAGGGAGGGTGAGGTGGGAGGATAGGAGAAAGTGATCACTCCAGGATAGAGGAAGGGAGAGAGGGACGGAGAGGGGAAGGTCAGAAGACATCAGAGCATCAAGAGTGTGCCCTGCAGAATGAGTAGGCCCAGACGGGAGAATAGAGAGTGAGAGAGAGTCGCAGAGGTCACGAAAGAGTCCAGTGGGGGGACAGGAGGCATCCAGGTGGATGTTGAAGTCACCAAGAAAGAGGAGTTGAGTGGTAGCGGACAGGAGTGAGGAGGAGAGGTCAGCCCACTCAGAGAGGAAGGAGGAAATTTGACCAGGTGGCCGATATATGGTAGCCACGGTAATGGAATGGCTGGGAGAGAGAGAGTCGGCAGACAAGACATTCAAAAGAGGAGTAGGTCTGCGTAGGAATGACAGTGGCAGGAATCCACTCAGGGAAGATAAGGGCAACACCCCCCCCAGCACGGTTAGGCCTGGGAACGGAGAGGGTCATGTAACCATCAGGTAGGAGTGTGCAAAGCTAGTGACAGAGCTCGCTGTGAACCATGTCTCAGTGAGACCGAGGACATCAAGGTCCCGTTCCTCGAGAAGGCGACAGATATCAGAGGAATTCTTGATGGCAGAGCGAGAGTTAAGAGTGGCAATGTGGAGGCGGTTGCCAACCTTGAAGGACTTCCGGGGAGGGGTACAGATCAGAGGTACGGCCTGCGGAGGTATAGAAGAAGGAGGTGAAGAAGCAGCATGAGAGGGGGCAAGGAGGGAGGGTAGAGACAAGGTAGACGAGGACAGAGGAGGGGGGACAGCAGGAGAGGAAAGGAAGTTAATGAGGCGTGGGAAGCGTCTATCAAAGAGGTGAAGGTTGGCCTGGGGGCCTTGGACCAAGACGGTTCCATTAGCGTAGACATTAATGATGGCCTTAGAGGAGTGGAAGGAGGCCAAGAGGACATCCCAACGGGTGCCACCATTAATGGGAGAAGAGGAAAAAGGAGAGAGCACGGAGACCATATGAAGGGTCCATAGGTCAGGCGAAGGCACGAAAAAGAGGATGTCAGTGAGAGTTTCCTTAGAGCAGGCACTAGTGTAGGTGTCAGCAATAGGGAGGCCTGGGTTGGAGACCAGGATGTCCTTTTTAAACTTTTTCCTACCAGATTTAGTGAGGAGAGCAGGATAGTCAATAGAGAAGCAGTTAGAGAAGATAGGCGAGATAGAGAGCACCATGGAGTAAGAGGGGGAGGGGGGGAACAGACGATGCGAGAGCACGCAGACAGGAAGAGAGCGGCAAGCACAAGTTACCACATTTCAGAACAAACAATGGTATGCGAATTAGGTACACAGTGGTGGGGCCACCTAAGTTTGAGAGTCCTGCAGGGGGAGAAAACCCTAGTTTACCACATATTCAGAACAGACAACGGTATGCGAATTAGGTACACAGTGGTGGGGCCACCTAAGTTTGAGAGTCCTGCGGGGGGAGAAAACCCTAGTTTACCACATTTTCAGAACAGACAACGGTATGCGAATTAGGTACACAGTGGTGGGGCCACCTAAGTTTGAGAGTCCAGCGGGGGGAGAAAAACCCTAGTTTACCACAACTGTGACACAGTGAGGTGAGGACAACAAGCAAGTGCAATGGCCAGGTGTAGGTGGGGTGGGCTGGGCGAGGAAGGGGACAGCAAGTACTGGCGTCAAGCGTCCCCTGCGGACCCCTTGCGGACTGTTACAGCTCAGGCTGTGGCTAAGGCCCTCCTTGGTATTTTTACCAGGTTTGGATTTCCTAAGGAAGTAATCTCTGACAGGCGGTCAAATTTTATGTCCCACTACATGAAAGCCATGTGGAAAACCTGTGGAGTTACTTACTAGTTCTCTACCGCCTACCACCCTGAGACAAATGGGTTGGTAGAAACGTTCAACATAACCATGAAGAGCATGATAGGTGCTTTAGAAGATCCCCTTAAAAGAAAGTGGGACCTTCTATTGCCATGCCTTCTCTTTGCTATAGAGAAGTCCCTCAGGAGGGAGTAGGTTATTCTCCCTTTGAACTTCTTTATGGCCATCCAGTCAGAGGTCCATTGGCCCTGATTAAGGAGGGGTTGGAGAGTGCTCCTTCCCCCAACCCAGTCAGAATGACTGACTATGTGATAGGTCTCCGGAGGAGAATGTCACAAATGATGGCAGAAGCTAGTGATAACCTGAAAGCTGGACAAGCTTTGATCAAGTATTGGCATGACCAAAGCTAACATGGTTGAGTTCACTCAAGACCAGCTAGTTCTAGTTATGATCCCAACAAGGCAGATGGCCTTGCAAGATAAATGGATGGGACCCTTCAAGGTTGTGGGTAAACTTGGAGAGGTAAATCTGGTGGACTTGGGCAATCCCAAGGAGGCTCCCAGAGTCTCCCACACCAACCGACTAAAGGTGTATGTCTCCATGCCTGAACTAGGAGCCTTGCTTTTAGCTTCAACAGAAGAGGAAGAAGAGAGTGAAGCTCTCCCTGATCTCCTCAGAGGCTTACCCTTGGACGAAAAGATTGAATGAGTAAATCTCTCTTCAAATCTGACACCTGAGCAACAAGAAGAGTGCAAAGCTATGTTAAATCAGTTTGCCTCTCTGTTCTCACTTTCACCAGGCTTGACCCCTTGGGGACAGCATGATAATCTCACTGGTGACTGTCTGCCAGTCAAAAGCAGAGGATATAGAATGTCAGAGAATGTAAGGACCCACATCAAAGGGGAGGTCAAGAAGATGCTTGATCTCGGGCTAATAGAGCCCTCTACTAGTCCATGGTCTAGCCCATTTGTGTTAGTACCAAAGGCAGGATCCAAGGAGTTGAGATTCTGTGTGGACTATAGAGCTCTGAATGCAGTCACCAAGACTGATGCCCACCCTTTGCCAAGGACAGATGAGTTGGTGGATAGACTTGGTTCAGCCAAGTTCCTCAGCAGATTTGACCTTACGTCAGGCTATTGGCAAATAGCCCTGACAGACCATGCTTTGCATTTTCTACCCCAGTTGGCTTATACCAATTTAAGGTTATGCCTTTTGGACTGAAAAATGCACCTGCTACATTCCAAAGGATGGTGAACCAAGTACTGAATGGGAAGGAGGACTTCTGCATGGCATACTTGGATGACATTGCAGTATTCAGCCAAACCTGGGAAGAACATGTGAACCACTTAGGACATGTTTTGCAGGCTCTTGGACAAGCCAATCTGACCATAAAGGCAAGTAAATGCCAGATTGGACAGAGTAAGGTAGTCTACCTTGGACATGAGGTAGGAGGTGGAGAAATAACGCCTTTGCTCAGTAAGATTGAAGCTGTGCAAAATTGGACAACACCTACTACTCAAAACCAGGTGAGAGCCTTCCTAGGCCTCACAGGTATTACATAGAGAACTATGGGACCATAGCTTCTCCACTGAATGTAATCTCCTCTCCGAAATTCCCCAAGAAGGTCAAATGGAATGAGGAATGCAATCAGGCCTTTGAAAACCCGAAGAAAGCTCTTTGCCAAGCACCAGTATTTAGAGCTCCTGACTACCACCAAACTTTCATTGTGCAGACAGATGCTTCTAAAGTAGGTATAGGTGCAGTCCTTAGCCAACTGGATGAGAAGTGTAGGGAGCACCCCATTTGCTTCATCAGCAGAAAGCTGAAGGATCCTGAGACAAGGTGGGCAACTATCGAAAGAAAATGTTTTGCTATTGTGTGGGCACTGAAGAAGTTTAGGCCATACTTGAATGGTTCCACTTTTGTCATTCAGACTGACCACCAACCCTTGAGATGGTTGATGCAAATGAAAGGGGAAAATCCAAAACTATTGATATGGTCAATCAGCCTGCAAGGGTTTGATTTCACCATTGAGCACAATCAGGGTGTCACCACCAAAATGCTGATGGTCTCTCTAGGATGTATGTCATCAACTAGAGGTATGAGATTCATCCAGGAGTGGATTAAATCCTCCTGTCCCTTAGTCTAGGGGGGGTGAGTGTTAGGGAGAATTCTCTGTAAAGGCTAATTTCCCAAACCTAGTGAGTCCTCCAGCAGCTTTGCTGGATTTTTTAGGTTAGTTTTTTCTCTCCTGCTAAGAGTGAGACTCTTTTCCTCCCGCTCTTAGACATGATTTGAGGTGTTCCTTTGACTTTGAATGTGTTTTATGGGCTATGGGGTCCTTTTCCCCATAGGGCTTCATGTGTTTTTGGTATGTGGGTTACACCGCACCCTCAGTGCAGTAACCCAGGGGTGTCATAGTGACTCCCAAACATAGACTCCATACCCTGGGACTGACTACTGTCTCCCATGGCATGTAAAGTCACCATTGGCTTTACTAGTCCCAAATTATGAACAGAAACCAGTACAAACCATCATATTATGGACGTACTGGTCGGGGCAATTCGAGTGCCCCGGGGTCTGTTGTTCGAGGGGGCACGTTTCCGTCCCCCCTGATCGAGTTTTGGCTGGTGGCAGTGGATACTACTTTTTATATTCAACCGTGAATATTTTCCTATGGGATTTTCCCATTGTTCGAGGCTACCACTTTTTAATATAGCCTCGAACATACCGCCAGTTTATTAAATTAATATAAAATCACCGGTTGGTATTTTTTGCCGAAACTCGGTTCCAAAATGGCGTTTGTGTTCGCTTCTGTGACTCCAACCCAAGTCGAGCCCTTTGTTCCAATTTTTGGCTGGCTTCTCCACAGAAGCCTCCAAAAGTGGTGCCACTCTGTCTGGGTTCCACAGGGGCTGTGGAAGGGGGTTTAGGCACCCTGGACTGAGTTGCCTTGGCAACTCAAGTCGCACTCTTGTGTGATTGGCCCAAGTGGTGAGCCACCCGGCTCACCACTTAGCATGTTTGATTGACAGCTAGGCTGAATGAAAGGGGGTTTGCTGCATAAAAGCAGGGCTTTGGGGACTGAAACTTCAGAAGTCGCCACAAGACCTAAAGAATCCGAAGAGGGAGAAGCTGAGCCGACCTGCCATGACGACACCACTGGTGGAGCCCTGCTGAATCGTCCCACCACTTTTCCCGACGACAGAGGAGATCTCCAGTCCGGAGAGTCTTCTTCCTTTGACTGGTGGGGATAACCAGTTTGGCCGTCTTTTCGCCTTCCTGGAACATCTCGTGGCCGCCTTGCCTGTGCCAAGCACCCTGGCAACTGGGATACCACGGTTTTTCCACCACCGCGAATAAAAGGGTCATACCTTTTAACCGGAGAACTCCGCGGCGGGTTTCTTCCCTGGCAGTGCAACGACCTTCAGCTTTCCTCCACGTCGAGACCATCTCTTCCTCTGGACGACGCCGTGACTTGCACCTGCTGCCAGGAACAACTGCCCCCGCTGGAGGATCCTCTCCACTTTGAACGTACTGTGTCCGCCTGGCCTCCCTCGCAACGGTCTGTGTGGGGCGACTCTTAAAGCTTCCACTTACCACTTGGGTTGGCCTTAGGCTGGCTAACTAAACTTTTCTGAGCTGACTTAATTCTTTTCTGAACTCCCTGCAAGACTTTTCAAGACTTTTACACTGTGTGATCTTGGGCGCATTGGTGCTCTGTTCTCTCAAAGAGGGAGCCTGGCCCCTGAACTTTTTGCTCACAAGTAGACTTGACTTTCCTGCCTTGCTGGGTGCTTCTAAAGTATTGTGTTGTGTGCTTTTCCTAATTTCTGCCTTTTCCCTCCCTTTTTCTTAACTTATTGGAGTGCCATCTTTAGTTAAGCGCTCACCTCTGTCTGGAAATAAGTGGTGTTAACTAAGACTTGTCTAATAAGGAATAAGGGATGTACATCTAGTAATAGTGACTGTGTGTTGAATTTACATACCTCTTTTTGTGCTAGTGTAAATTATAAGTGGGTCTTTAAAATAAATAATTATATACTTTTACACCAAAGCTCTGGTCAGTGTTTGCTTGTACTAATGTGTCTGTGTACCTATTGTGTATACTCTGCATACTGCCTAAGTCATCTTGAGAGAAGTCTGACTGCTCAGCCACAGCTACCTGGTAAATCTGGGTGGTACAGACTGCTACCAATTGGGTTTACTGCCAACCACCTGTAGTCCTAAATCTTTTGCAATGGTCCCTAAGGGAACTGCACAGGTTTCTGCCTAACATGGTCATCCATGCATACTTTCATAAAACATTATGCTTTAGACTCAACTACCTCTCAAAGAGGTCTATTTGCCAAATCTGTACTACATTCAGTACATGACTAAAAAGATATCTGTACTCCCGCCTCCAATAGAAAACTGCTTTCGGACTCTATCTAAGATGAGGAATACGTGGGAGGACACCATCCATTAGAAGAACAAGTTACTTACCAACTGTAACGTTCTTTCGATTGGATGTTCCTCCCACGTATTCCTCATCGACCCTCCCAACCTACTCCACAATACAGTTTACATGGTTTACATTCTGATTTCTTTTGAGGCTGGGGTCAAAAGAGGCACGTCTTTAACAATGGTCATGGGCTCTGATACATGAAAAAACAGAACTGAAGCCAACGGGCGCGCTCAAGGTCTTTATACAACTGATGACGTCGGTGCTCGACGGAGGCCACCGAGGGACATCGACATTGTCGCCTCAAGTGGAGCGCCCTCTGCTGGAGAGAGGAAAATATTTCCGAGGCAAAACTGAAGGTAAGGATATATATCTAAGATGAGGAATACGTAGGAGGAACATCCAATCGAAAGAACGTTACAGTTGGTAAGTAACTTGTTCTTCTATTTTGTGGGTGTATTTGCCTATTTATAGCGAGTAAAAGTGGCTGATACACTCCTTTTTTGTAAGGCTGGGCACACTACAATATGTATCCAGTAGAGTGCATATCTACCCTGATTTTTTTTACTACGGTGCAAGCGGAGCACAAGAGTTTTCTAGGCGTTAAGAAGCTATTGCTCAAGAGAGCTATACAGTATGCCATGCTCTTCCCTGCCAGACTTTGATGGTAATATAAAGAGAAGTCCTGCTTCTTAACAATTTCGAAAGAGGCTGCACATTTCATAGAAGCAAACAACCCCGCTTTTGCCGAATAGCCACAGATCACAGCCGACCGACAGCAACAACGGATGGCCAGACTCACTAAACCAAAACCATGTGGTAACTCTGCATCACATGATGTCCTAACCTTGGTCGCTCTTAGATTTCATGTATTTATACCACTGGGCCAACAGGCCATGCATGAGCCTCAAGAAAGCTGAGGAGCACTACCAGTAGCTACTCCCATACTCAGTTGGGACTTCCTGCGCTAACTCCCACTTGTGGGAGACTGTGCTCTGCCTGCCAGAGTGTCCGCCGCTATGTTTTGCTCTCCTGCTAGGTGAATGGCAGATAGAGAGATCCCTTCTTGTATTGCCCAGAACCAGAGCTGCATTGCCTCTCTGCACAGTGGTAGTGACCCTACACCTCCTCTCTTGTTGAGGTTGCAATCTGTTTTGTAATGTTTGGTTATGTATATTTTGCAAGGTGAACATTGCCCAAGTTGGGAGGGTAATGAGTGTGGGGAGTGTAATGAGGGTGCGAAGGTAGGGGTTGGTGTGGATTGAGATGAAACTAAAATGTGCTTGGTGTACACAACACCATTCGAAGGGATTGTATCCTCCGACGTATTCCTTATCTTAGATATCTCCTTCCAGCTCTGCTGGCCTCGGAAATTTATTCTCTAGAGGGTGCTGCCGTCGATGTCCTCCGAGTCGATGCCCCTCGACAGCCGCCGTATCGACGTCGACATCATCCTGCCTATAAAGGCCGCGCGCAGCGTCCGTTGCTCAGTTCCGTTTTTCCGCGCTTACTCAGTGCCTCAGAATACCGTTGCTCAGTTTTGTCAGGTTAAACCTATTTACCTCGAGTTATTTGATCCGTACTCGATGGCTTCTTCGTCTGAACCGACAACTCCTCGATCCGGCTTCAAAAAATGCCGAGATTGTGGGGAAAAGATGTCGCTGACTGACCCTCACAGAGTTTGTCTGTGGTGTTTGGGAGCTGAACACCATTGTTCGGAGTGCGAGGACTGTATGTCCATGACAGCTAAGGCCCTGAAGGAGCGTAGGGGGAAGCTGGAGAAAGGTAAGACTTTTAAAGCTTCTTCTTCGTCGACGAAGTCGAGACATTCGTCTTCTAGTCACCATTCGCGCTCCAGGTCTCGGAGTGGGTCCCATCACTCCTCGAGATCGAAGCACTCGAAGAGGAGACGTTGAAGATCCCCTTCTCCGTCTTCCTCTTCCTCTGTTTCGCCAAAGAGAATCCCTTGCCCCACGAAACATAGTTCCCGGGCTGAATGGGAGGAATTCCGCAAAAATATGATGAGCGTCTTCGAGAAAGCGGCCTCAACCCCCTCGAAGACTGCCGAGAGTGATGCTCTGGTCGAAAGACCCGAAGGTCAAAAACGCCGCGAGTCGCAGTACCCGGCGAAGGAAACCTCTCGAGCGCGTCTCGAACCCTCGAGTAGGACTATGACCTCCAAACCTTCCTCGAAGGTTCCGTCGATGCCGTCGACAAAGGTTCCGTCGACGCCGAGGTCGGTGTCTTCGACGCCGTTGTCGAAGGGACCTTCGACACCGGCGTCGACGCCAAGAAAAGTCACGGTTACGACACACCCAGTGACTATCCCCAGGTCCTCAATGACGATGGCTTCGAGATTGTCGAGCAGAATCCCAATTCTGTCGAGGTCATCGAGGCCTCCGCCTTTGTTTTCGACGCCACGCTTGAAGCCTTCGACGTCGGCGTCGACGACATCGACGTTTTCGAGGCTGATTATGACAAGTTCGGCACCCTCTGCCTTGGAAATGGGGTTTACACCCTTTATGAGTTCAGAACAATTGAGAACTATGTCCTCAATTATGGAAGAGGGTGAATTGTCTGAACAGGAAGACACATTTGAGTTGCAGGGACCTGTAACCCCAATTAGAGAGGAATTATCCTCTGAAGAACGCAGGTTAAAGGATCTTCATGATTCCTTACATGAGGCAAGTGGGTTAGACACTTCCCCTGAGGTGGAGTTTGCTAGGCCAGACCCGGGAGAGCATGCTGAAACCCCCTATAGAGCCTTAATGGCCAGGATCACAGAGTTTATGGGGTGGTCTGCACCTTCACAATCTTTCCAACAAGATGACCTCACGGATATTCTTGACAAAGGCCCACAGGAGGATCCTGTGGTGCCTTTTCATAAAGCTCTTCAGAGGAAGATTATGACGAACTGGGAAACCCCAGATGTCGTCCCGGCAGTAAATAAAAAACTGTCTACAAAATACAGGGTATCCTCTACAGACCCGGAGTTTTTGTCAAAACACCCATCCCCAGAAAGTCTGGTGGTACAGGCAGCATCTTCTACCGATGTCAAGACGGCTTATCCTACCGTCCCACAGGACAGGGACGATAAAAAATATGATGCTATGGCAAAGAAAGTTTTTTCGGCATGTAGCATGGCGTTAAAATCTGTTAATGCTACTTGCACCCTTGCTAGATTCAGCCATACACTTTGGGAGTGTGCTTCTACAGCGGCTGACTGCATCCCGGAGGGAGAAGAAAGGGAGGCGTTCTTGAATATCATACAGGACGGTAAAGACGCTATGTGCGAATCCCTCCAGACGGGCATTAATTCGGCTGACAGTATCAGCAGAGCAATGGCGGCAAGTACAAAAACCAGGAGATTCGCTTGGTTGAGAAAGTCTGGTTTTGCCCCAGATGTGCAAGCCAGGCTCTTGAACATGCCATTCAATGGCTCTTCTTTGTTCGGAAAAAAGGCGGATGACAGTTTAGAGAAACTGCAAACTTCAAAAGCAGCAGCAAAATCCCTAGGCGCTGCAATCCGTCGGACACCTTTTCGTCCCACAGGAAACTCTGCGAGGGGCAAGTCCTTTCGCTTCTACTCCGCATTCGGAAGAGGTAGAGGACGACCGGCTCAAAGGGGACAAAGAAGAACTACCCGAGGTGGACGGGGTAGATATTCAAAAGCCGCAGCAACAGCAGGTGCTTCTTTACCATCGGCATCTGCATCAGCCGCCCCAAAACCACTCTGAGGACTTCCCTCACAGGACACCTGTAGGAGGCAGGTTGACTCAACATCTGGCGGTATGGCAGGCTATCACGTCAGATGCTTGGGCATTGGAAACAGTTGCCCAAGGTTACTGCCTGCCTTTCCTACGCATACCTCAGAGTCATCCACCGGGGATCAGCTCTCAGAAAGCTCCAGATCCGCTCGTCTTGCAGGAAATTTTGGACCTGCTAGAGAAAGGTGCCATAGAACCGGTACCTGTAGCGGAGAGGAACAAGGGCTGGTACTCCCCTTACTTTCTCATTCCAAAGAAAGACGGAGGACTGAGTCTAAGGAGGGAAGGGATTCACGTCTACCCCTACCTGGACGATTGGTTGATCAGGGCTGTTTCTTCAGAACAAGCTCAGATCCAGCTAAATCATGTGTGCCACTCCCTTCACAAACTGGGCTTCTCCCTCAATTTAAAGAAGTCACAAATGATACCATCGCAGAGACTCCAGTTCATAGGAGCGATCCTGGACACTTCCCTGGGAAAAGCCTCGCCACCAGAGGTGAGGGCTCAAGATATTCTGCAGATGGTTACCAAGTTCCAAGATGCCCAACGTCTCCCAGCCTTCGACTTTTTGAGGTTGCTAGGCCTCATGGCATCCTGTATTTTCCTAGTGCCAGAGGCTCGCCTGAGAATGAGATCCCTCCAGTGGGCACTGAGGACTCAGTGGTCACAATTCTCAGGGAGAATGACAGATCTTCTTCAGGTTCCCGACAGGGTGGCTCGAGACCTTCAGTGGTGGGCCTGTCAGGAGAACATTCTGAAAGGAGAACATTTTTGGCAACCATGGCCGGAGATAACAGTAGTCACGGATGCCTCACTCACGGGTTGGGGAGCCCACGCCAACGACTTGACCATCAGCGGTCGTTGGTCTCCATCGGAGTCCAGACTACATATCAACCTGTTAGAGCTGAGAGCCATCAGACTTGCGCTGAAGGCGTTCCTGCCAGCTGTACAAGGGAAAAATGTCCTGATAATGACGGACAACACGGTGGCCATGCATTACCTCAACAAAAGAGGAGGCGTAGGATCACTACCCCTGTGCAGAGAGGCGATGCAGCTCTGGTTTTGGGCAATCCAAGAAGGAATCTCTCTATCGGCAGTTCACCTAGCCGGAGAGAAGAACTTGACAGCGGACGCTCTGAGCAGGCAGAGCACTGTCTCCCACGAGTGGGAGCTAGCTCAGGAAGTCCTTCAAGAGATCTTCGCCCTTTGGGGAACCCCTCAGGTGGATCTGTTCGCCACCAGCCTCAACAGGAAATGCGATCTGTTCTGCTCAAGGGAATTTCCCCCGAGAGGAGCTCTGGGAGACGCATTCATAGTGGACTGGGAGTTTCCGCTCCTGTACGCGTTGCCACCGGTCCCTGTCATTCCTCAAATGATCAGGAGGTTGAGAAGATTCCGGAGAACCATGATCCTAATTGCCCCGGATTGGGCCAGGAGAACGTGGTACCCGGACCTTCTAGACTTGTCCATCTGCCCTCCAATTCGACTTCCACTCAGAGAGAACCTACTCTCACAGAAGGGAGGTCAGGTTCTCCATACAGACATCAAAACCCTCAACCTTCACGCTTGGCTTCTGAAAGGCTGAGGTACAAGGATTGGGACCTCCCTGATGATGTTATGGAGGTGTTGCTTTCGGCAAGAAGGCCAGCAACAAAGTCTCTATACCGCTGCCGTTGGAACAGATTTTGCAGCTGGTGTAGAGAACAGAATATCGACCCCTTTTCATGTGGTACACCAATGGTTTTGTCCTTCCTACTCTATTTGGCGAATTCAGGCCTTCAAGTTGGCACCATTAAGGGCTATCTCGCAGCGCTACCCATCTTTAAGCGCACTGCGGAAGAACCATCCTATATCAAGTTACCCTTGGTAATACAGTTTCTAAAGGGGTCAACCAATGTTTATCCCCCAAGACCATTCCAAGTTCCCCTATGGGATTTAAACTTAGTCCTAACTTTCCTGATGAACACACCTTTCGAACCACTCCATCGTTAAGATTCCTTACCCTTAAAACTGTTTTATTAATAGCGCTTACATCTGCTAGAAGGGTGAGCGAATTACAAGCTCTTTCTTGTAAACCCCCTCATACAATCTTTCACAAAGACAAAGTTGTCCTGCAAGTGAAGCCTAATTTCCTCCCAAAGGTGGTTTCTGAATTCCATATCACTCAGAAGATTACCCTACCATCTTTCTATCCTCCTCCTCATCCGGGGAAAGAGGAAGAGAGGTTACACAGGCTGGACCCTAGAAGGGCTTTAAGTTTTTACATCAGTAGACTAGCCAGGATAAAACAGGCAGACCAGCTGTTTGTAGGTTACGCAGGCCACAAGCTGGGGTTACCAATAACCAAGCAGACCATTTCCAGATGGATCATTCTAGCCATTTTGGAATGTTATAAACTGGCAGGGAAAGAGCCCCCTCAAAACCTTAGGGCTCATTCGACCAGAGGTATTGCAGCTTCCTCGGCCCTCAAAAGAGGTGTGCCGGTTAAAGACATCTGTGCGGCCGCTACATGGTCGTCTGTCCATACCTTTACACTATTTTACAACTTGGTTTCCTTCTCCAGTCAAGAGACTAGGTTTGGAAGGGCTGTACTGCACTCTATTCATCAATAGAAGAAAGCGTGAAGTCAGTACTCCCTCCTCCAATAATAGAATACTGCTATGGGAGCCTATCTAAGATAAGGAATACGTCGGAGGACACAATCCCTTCGAAGAACAAGTTACTTCTTACCTTGTAACGTTCTTTCGACGGGATGTTCCTCCGACGTATTCCTTATCGACCCTCCCATCCATCCCCGCAGTTCTACTTCCCTTGTTGTTGCAGCTTACGCTCCTTCAGGTTGATTAGTCTAGTCCAGACAGAAATAGTGTGGGCTACAAAACGGAACTGAGCAACGGACGCTGCATGCAGCCTTTATAGGCAGGATGACGTCGACGTCCATACGGCAGCTGTCGAGGAACATCGACTCGGAGGACATCGACGCGCAGCGCCCTCTAGAGAAACAATTTCCGAGGCCAGCAGAGCTTGAAGGAGATATCTAAGATAAGGAATACGTCGGAGGAACATCCTGTCGAAAGAACGTTACAAGGTAAGAAGTAACTTGTTCATTGCAGTTAGATCCACCTACGCATCATACGTCATTGAGACCTGATGAACGAATAGACATTGAGCCTCCACAGCACCCCTACTAAGATGGCGGGCGCCGGATAATGAGTTGGAATATTAGGGACTTGAGTAACCCTATAAAAGTGCAGAAGCTTCAGGCATACGCATGCCACTGATAAGATCATCAATAGCTTTGCCAGATTCTGGTGCAACAGCAGACTTTTTTACCTCCTATTCGACACAGGCCCGCGGGGTCTCTCTATTTATACACAAGCTGGTTAGATACACTTGTATAAAAACACACAAACCCAGAGGGGATATCTAAGCTGCTCCACTTGGAAGTGCCACCTAAGGTTCAGAAGTGACATCCACCTCTGTCTCTAGTTCTTAATTATGTCTCTTAGGCGATTGTGACTTTCCAACCCTTCCACATGTAGCCAATTATATCCTGTTGCACCCTTTGTAGTCTCTGAGCTGGAATGACAACTGAGAGTGCCTGAAAATGATATAGCAGCCGGAATGATAAACTCATCTTCACTGTGGCAGCCCTACCGAACCATGAGATTGTTCGCATCCCACAAGATTGAAGGTCTATATATTATAATGGTGGCAAGCAGTTCAGGATAGTTAGCTTGGTAGAGCCCTGCACAATGTGGAGTTAACTGAACTCCCATATACTTCAGCTTCCCCGTCGCCCACTTGAAGGGAGTTGGTCTCTGCAGACGCTGCAGGGTGTCTGAGCTACAAGTGATGTTCAGAGTCTCACACTTGTCCAGATTGATCTTGAACCCAGATACCCCCTGAAAACTGTCCAGAATCTCAAGTAGCCGTGGAATTGAGGTCACAGCTTCTGACAAAGTCAGGATCACATTGTCTGCGAACATCGCAACCTTGTGTGCGTGCCGTAGCTATGGTATGCCTGTTATCCCCCCATCAGTCCTGATCCTCACTGCAAGGGCAAAAAGTAATGGTGAAAGGGAGCAGCCCTGCAATGTGTGCCCCTAGATAGCGCGAAACCTGTCGACATGAATCTATTAGCGGCTACCTTGGCGACTGAGCACACGTATAGTGCATACACCCCTTTATAAAGCCAGCCCTCATGCTAAGCTTAAGAAGGACTTCCATTAGAAATGGCCACTCAACACGGTCCGAAGCCTTTTTCGGCATCCAAACCGAGAAGTAGCGCTGGTAGTAATGAACGCTGTCCTTAACGTCCTGTCCTTGCACAAAAAACTACCATGGGGCACAAGCCACTAGCATTTTACAGTGGGATCCTAGATATAGTGATCAGAGGCCATTACCCATGTGAATGAGCGTTGGCAGCATCAGCCTTCGAGATTGAGAAGTCTGCCAGCATCACAACATTATTTGTTGAGTATGCCCTATTTGCCATTCTTGAAAAGCCCAAAAGCACATTGACTACACAGAGAGCCTCCGGCTATGAGGTAATTATATCAAACCCATTGATCAAAATTAATACATGCAGAACAGTGAACCCAGCCAGATTCATGGCAGAACCCGTGAAGGAAGGAGACAACGTGCATGATTGCACCAAATATACTGAATATTACGATGAGATTCTGCATGTTAAAGAAAATGTCCTAGGAGGGCGGACAATTCTCTTCATTGATGGGTCATCATCGATAAACCAGGCCATGGGTGTAAGACATGCTGGGACAGCAGAAGTAAAATCAAAACCGAATGACAGCTTTGATGCAGTGGTAAGTTCAAGTTTGCCATTGCATTTCTCTGCACAAGCAGCAGAATTGGTAGCGTTCATTTTGGCCCTCGAAGCACATGAAGATGAGGCGGTACCAGTGTAATACGACTCCGCCTACGAGACGTCAACATTATTAGACTCGTAAACTTACTTCAACTCCCTAAAGGTGCAGATATGATTTCACACATAATGAGCCCACCGATAAAGAAGCAAAAAGAGCAGCATATTTTCCCGAAATATCTGAATTTGACACTGCACCGAATAAACACGTGTATGCAATATGGTAATGAAGGAGGGCTTTAATACACTTCGCTTCCACAGAAATGTGGAAGCGAAGCGGGGTCTAATTGTCCTCCACAGATTCAATGTGGTGGAAGGACAGCACTGGGAAACCAGTAATGCCATTATGCTTACTCAAAATAGCATTATACCAATTGGACCACCCAGCACATACATCAAGAGAGTGTCTTGCAGTAATGATTTCAGAGGACTGGTTCTGTCAGGGCTGGGGGCAAGTGGAGCAGAGCAGTAGGCAAAAGGGGCAGGATTGGGGCCACAGTGCAGGGAATACATGGCATTAGCCATGCAACAGACTGTGTTCTAACACCGAAGAAAAAACAAAAGCCACATTTCAACTTTAAATGGGCAATACATCCTTATAGAAGGCTTCCCTGCCCTTTTTGCAGGGCACCCAGCTACAGTTCTGAGCACCTGGGCCCAACACCTTAGGAAGGCCACGTTGGAAATGAAAGCACGGGGCTTGTGCTTGAGTCCTCCCGGAGAGAAGACATGTTTCTGAGAAGCTCCGGCTTGCTATAGAAATGTGAGGGGCCATGCCCCACTGGACCAGCATACTGGCCCATCTCTTGATAGAGATAAGTTTAGCATCGCTTTGGTGACCTACAGGGAGCGGGGAGGTTGCACAGGGGGCCCAGCCCCACCAGACAACTGGCCCCTGCTTCCTGCAAAGCTAAGTCAGCCAGCAAGGATGCTGCATGATGCATAACAAAGCACTTGGCTAATCAGCGACTCCCAGACCCACGCAGCACCATAGTTACCTCAAAGGCGGCTTGCCAAGTCGCACCAATAACTGCATGATCTGAAACATTACGGAATGCATTTCCAGAGTGCTTAGTAATTGCGAGAACTCCTGCATGAACTAACACATGCTAAAGCCACATGCGGCCCTGCAGTGCATGCCTGAAAGCAATGTGCAGCCCCATTAGTATACCTGCATGAGAAAATACACATGAACAGCCACCATTTGAACTTCTACTGTGACACTGCACGACCCAAAAGGCTTGCATGAGACAACAAGGGACACTCCAGCCGAACAACTAACCCAAGCTAAGTGCTATACCAAATCATTTGTTAGGCAGAAACCTGTGCAGTTCCCTTAGGGACCACTGCAAAAGATTTAGGACTACAGGTGGTTGGCAGTAAACCCAATTGGTAGCAGTCTGCACCACCCAGATTTACCTGGTAGCTGTGGCTGAGCAGCCAGACTTCTCTCAAGATGAGTTAGGCAGTATATAGAGTATACACAATAGGTACAGAGATACAGTAGCACAAGCAAACACTGACCAGAGATTTGGTGTAAAAGTATATAATTATTTATTTAAAAACACACTTGTAAATTACACTAGCACCAAAAGAGGTAAGTAAATTCAACACACAGTCACTATTATATATATATACAACCCTGATTACTTATTAGACAAGTCTTAGTGAAAAACACCACTTATTTTCAGACAGAGGTGAGCGCTTAACCTAAGATGGCACTCTAATAAGTTATAAAAAAAAGGGAGGGAAAAAGGCAGAGTTATGAAAGCACACAATTTCAATACTTTTAAAAGAACCACAGTGAGGTAGGTTAAGCAAAGTCTACTGGGGAGCAAGGAAGTTCAAATGCCAGGCCCACTCTTAGAGAGAGCAAGCAAAATGTGTCCAGGATCACACAGTGGGGTTATGCCCAAAAAGTCTTTGTAGATAGTTCGCAAAAGATTGAGATCACGTCAGGAAAAGTTAGTTAACAGGCCCCCGGCTAACCCAGGTTAGAAAGTCGAGGATTTACTGTCACCCCGAACGATCTGTCGCAAGGGAAGCCAGGCGGGACACATTACCTGAAATAGGAAGGACGCTCCAGCGGGGGCAGTTGTTCCTGGCAGCAGGGGCAAGTCGGTGTTTCATCCAGAGGAAGAGGACGTCTCGACGTGGAGGAAAGATGAAGGTCGTTGCACTGCCAGGGAAGAAACCAGCCGTGGAGTTTTCCGGTTACAAGGCACTACCCTTTTCTTCGAGGTAGTGTTAAACCCTGGTATTCCGGTTGCCGGGGTGCTTGGCACAGGCAAGGCGGCCATGAGATGGTCCAGGAAGGCGAAAAGACGGGCAAACTGGTTATCCCCACCAGTCAAAGGAAGAAGACTCTCCGGACTGGAGATCTCCTCTGTCGTCGGGAAAAGTGATGAGACGATTCAGCAGGACTCCACCGGTAGTGTCGTTGTTGCAGGTCGGCTCGGCTTCTCCCTCCTCGGATTCTTTAGGTCCTGTGGCGACTTCTGAAGTTTCAGTCCCCAAAGCCCTGCTTTTATGCAGAAAACCCCCATTCATCAGTCCTAGCTGTCACTCAAACATGCTAAGTGGTGAGCCGGCCGGCTCACCACTGGGCCAATCACACCATAGTGTGACTTGAGTTGCCAAGGCAACTCAGTCCAGGGTGCCTAAACCCCCTCCCACACCCCCTTTGGTACCCAGACAGAGTGGCACCACTTTTGGAGGCTTCTGTGGAGAAGCCCGCCAAAAAGTGGAACAAAGGGCTCGACTTGGGTTGGAGTCACAGAAGCGAACACAAACAGCATTTTGGAACCGAGTTTCGGCATAAAATACCAACCAGTGAATTTATATTAATTTAATAAACCGGCGGTATGTTCGAGGCTATATTAAAAAAGTGGTAGCCTCGAACAATGGGAAAATCCCATAGAAATATATTCACGGTCGAATATAAAAGGTAGTATCCACTGCCACCAGCCAAAACTCGGTTGGAGGAACTGGACAGTGCCCCCTCGAACAACAGACCCCGGGGCAATCGAATTGCCCCGACCAGTACATCCACAATATGATGGTTTGTACTGGTTCTGTTCACAATTTAAAACTAGTGAAGCCAATGGTGACTTTACATGCCCTGGGAGATAGTAGTCAGTCCCAGGGTATGGAGTCTATGTTTGGGGGTCGCTACGACACCCCTGGGTTACTGCACAGAGGGTGCTGTGTAACCCACATACCAAAAACACATGAAGCCCTATGGGGTAAAGGACCCCATAGCCCATAAAACACATACAAAGTCAAAGGAACACTTCAAATCATGTCTAAGAGTGGGAGAAAAAGAGTCTTGCTCTTAGCAGGAGAAACAAATAAACCCCAAAAAATCCAGCAAAGCTGCTGGGGCACTCACTAGGTTTGGGAAATTAGCCTTTACAGAGAATTCTCCCTAACATCATTGTTGTTTAATTATATACCTAATCATTGTTATTTAATGTTACTGTGCCTATGTTTTATTACTATAGTGACTCAAGGTGTGAGTGAGTAGTGTCAGAGTCAGGGTCGTATGTTCGTATGAATGTGTCAGCACACTGGAAGTGTGGTTGAGTATTTTACTCTAACTCCCCATTTCCCATTTACAACCTCTCCCTAAACCCCTTTCCGGTTTCCCGACTTCCTCTGTCCTATCCAACCAACATTACCCTAACCCTGCTTTCCTGCTGTGGTTGCAGAGCCCTGTGTCAGCAACAACTTGTAGGTCCCAAAATCATAATGGGGGTGGTTGGTTCATGCCACTCCTGGATCCCTGTCAGAGTTCGCTCCTAATCTGGGCAAAAAAACTTCACAGAATTGATCAAAAAACTGCTTAACTTGCCTGCAGTTCACTGCTGGACATATCTTGTGTACAGTGAGAGGACCAATACCCCCGTCATACTGGACCTTTTCAGCATTTTCATATCAACTATGTAGATATGCTCCAAATTTGTAACGGCTACAGATACATGTTAGTAGTCGTATGTCCCTTTTCCAGATGGATTGAAGCAGGTCCATGCATGCATCCAGATGCCAAATGTGCTAAAAAGTTCCTCATATGCGAGGTATTTCCAAGGCGAGGAGATGTGCAAAGTACTCAGATTGGATAATGGATAATGGATCGAATACATTTTGGAAACAAAGTATTTGAGCACATTACTCTCTTGTTAGGTATTAGACACACATTTTCCTCTGCCTATCACCTACAAGCGAACAGCATTTGCAAACGCCAAATGCCAAGCGAAAAGTGACCCTGAAAAAGAATTGTCTCATTGCCTTTCTCTAACCCTATTTGCATTGCGAAATCAGCCTGGCTTTGACCATCACATGACTCCATATGTGCTGGTGACGGGACGCCATATGCACACACCCCTTACTCCTCCCACTCTAGGTTGAACTGATGCACATAATGTTGCAAATGTACTGGGAACTGAAGTGCATGATTATTTGCTATGATGGAGTCTAGTAAATATATGTTTCAACAGCTTTGCGTGTAGCAGGGGGAGTTGAAGAAGACCTATCAAGAAAACATACAAGCTAATCCAGCAGTTGTACTGAAACCCCGAACTCTGTTCCCAGAGGATACTGTCCTTTGCAGGAATTTTACACGCCGCTGGCACAAGAGGCGGTTTGATGGCCCCTACATCACCGAATAGGTTATCCCAAGAGCGGTAAAGTACACGGAAGAAGAACCTGGTTGCACATTGGAACCGTCAAGCTCTTCAGAGGAGAGACCCCCCCCGCCACACCATCCTGAAAGCAATGAAGAAATTAGAAGAGTCCAGATGAGGTCCATGGCGAGGGCTAATCAGCAGCAAGAAGAATAAAACATTATTCCCTGACACATACAGAATTGTATAAACATTTTTATAAGGACACTTGCACGAAACAGGGCATGACACGTAAAGTGTACACAACAACTAACCATTGCTTCCTATGACACACATATTTTGTATGGTTTTATCTTGTTTAATAAACATGTATCCTCTTTTAGGAGTTTGGAAAATTCATTTTGCAATTCTCTTGTTCAATATTAAGGTCTATTTTCTTTTTGATAGAAGTTTTCTTGTGATATTAACGCATTTTTACCTGTGAAAATGTATTCTTTGAAGAACCTGAAAAAGAATTCCCCTGAGTGGAAAGAATGGTATTATTCAATCGTGTTAGATATTCGCTCTTAGTGCGTAGAAGACCTAATACATTGAGTTATTTGTAAAAGGTAGATATGCTAGCTATAATGCTTATTGCAACATTTTTTAAAATTGTGTAGCCTTTATTTTATTATTCTACTTGCACCAAGAGAATTGGTTCTCTATAATGTGGCATGACCAGTATACAGGAATGTAACAATGATAGGTGAAATGGCAACTCTACCAATATCTGATGTAAGCACACAGATTAAAGGATTTAAAAGAAGTGTGCTTGAGGAACCCAAGTCCATGCTGACTAATCTGTTCATGTTAGTAATAATTTGTGGTATCAGCACATGACTAGAGTGGGGAAAGAGACATCTACAGAGAGCTGTTTCGTGTGTTCCCTTATTCCTTATGCCATGAGTGCATCCTGAACATTTGTAGCTACACAGGTTCCCAAAAAGGCAGCCCGTTGTCTGACACACCTTGCATTGTGTATGACTCAAGGACAATTTCAGGGCATAATAGTCTCCATTGAGTGGGTGACAAAATTTAAATCCCAGTGGGAAGATCATTTCATAAAACAAAATAATACTATGATAAAAGCTGAGACACAACAGAAAGTAGTACAATATTTACCAATAGATGTGAAAGGAGGAGAGGTAATGATTGAAGACCACAAAGTACTGAATTGTAATACCAGGGTGCCGGAATAGAGGACACTTACAAATAAAGGGACACATATTGACATCAGAGGGATGGTGTGAGGTGTTAATAGAATGCAAGGCATTAGGACTCCTAGAACAGCCTGAAGAGGTTGTGAAAAATGTGAATAAAGAATTCCTGGAGTATTGGCCCGAATATACCAAGTTACTCACATGGGTCGAAGATGAAAGAGGACCAGTACCCATAATACCTTTAAAGAAAGCCACTCTGTGCTTCAGAAATAATGGCACAGTGCTTGTCAGAGCGAACGCAAAGAGCAAGTGTGTTTTTGATGTACCAGGCATGAAAGTAGGCACAGCCATACTAATGGACCACTATTGGGCTAGTGGTTCGAAAATGTACATGTAATTGCCCCCGAATTGGGGAGGCATATGTTCCACAGTGCTAATAAATATACAAGATGTGGTGAAACCCCAGAGTGAAGTAGAGATTGGTGATTCCCCCCAATGGAAGCACACTTGATGAGCAAAAGTCTACTCTTAGACGCAGTAAAAGGAAAAACTATTTTTCAGCAAAATCAATAGAGGCAAATGATGACATACCTGATGAACACAAGTTGTTTGGTAGTACGGCAGTGTTCTTTACGTCCTTCTTTACTCCCCGTTTGCAGCCATCCACGAATGAAAAATGGTTACAAATAACCAGATGGGAGTTGTTGCAAGCAATTAACGGAACTGTGAAAGTTTTTAATGCCATAAAAGAGGCGCTGAGAGCATTATTGCTCATATCCCTCCAGAAAATGCAGGGGAGGGAAAAAAGGAGGATGTGGTCGAGGACTCGACCAGAGGGAGGAATTTTGAAAGACACATGAATACGTCATCTATGACTATGGTCCCTCCACCCAGTCAAATATCCTGAAGGCGAGAAACGTTATTCTTTAAGGCCACCATACCACCCTTATCATTGGCAGGTACAGTAAGGGATGAATACGATGTAAACTGAAGATGGTGTGAATAACTAAAAACTGATCCTAGAATCATGCATATGCATCCATACTCCTATATCCCGTCCCCTTTCCTCCATACTCCACGGGCCTCCCTCGCTAGGGGCAGAAACAGAACCTTTTTCACGCTGCACTCCCTTGACTCTGCCCACAGGTACCACATCTTAGTCCTCCTTTCTGCCAGTGCTGTGGCCTCACCAGTGCTGTGGTTGAGGCCTTTGGGTGGCTCGTAATTCCATGCAGGCTTAAGTCTTCCCCGGGGATATTTGTCCCAATAATGTTGTACACCATCCTCTGGTGCCTCGCCCCTCCCCGGCGTATGTCGGCCGCGACAGGTTTTAGTAGGTGCTCAGCCTGCAACGGTCTTTCCCTACTTCTGACCTGGACGCTCTCTGCCTCCGGTGCTTAGGCAAAGACCACAGCTGGGAAGGTTGTACAGCATGCAACGCACTTACACCCCGTTCTCTGAAGAACCGGTTGGCGAGGTGGAGAGAGCTGTTTGCCAGATCACCTCTAAACCACATAAAGGAGTACATAAGGAGAAAGACAAAGAAGGTAAGTATCTTGTTCTAAAAAGCACCTTGCAGAGGCGACTCCTTCCTCCTAGCGGGAGGGGCCTAGTAGGCTCTGTTACCAGCAAGGGTTCCGAGGATCAGAAAGTAACAGGCCTCGTGGCTAAGCGGTCCACGGATCCTCCGAGTCACATAGCTTATGGGCCACGCAGCTCTGATATCAGGCCAGTTCCGAGCGGCTTTGCTCTAGTACCGATCTTATTCCTGAGAGGGCACCTAAAGGCAGTGCTAAAGGCACTTCCGGCACTATGTCCAAGGTCGAACAGCTTACCAGGTCAACACCTGAGGTGCAAAGCAGGCCCAAGCCTATGCGACCAGGGAAATAGGCAGAGGCCAAAGCCAGTACCTCCACGGACTTGCAAGCTGCAGGTGGGACGGTACCCGACAAAATAGCGGCGCAGCCAGCCAAAATGGCAGCACGTTTACACGCGTGCCCTTCCAGTATACCCCAGTGGCTGGATTTCACTCGGCGGGTGGAATGGTCTGCCATGTCTACGCAGCAGGTCACATTGTGTACCTCCTACCCAACCTCATTGCGGCTAGTGTGCTACACTTATGCAGGCTACGCCCAGGGCAGAGACAGCGCAGAAAGAACTCAGCCATACAAGCCAATCCGTATGGCCGTACCGGTGCAGGATCGTGCCTTGCCGGCGTGTGATGAACGCTTTTTTGATACATTTCTCACGATCATGAAATCATCACAAATGAGGTACATACTCAAGGGAATCATTCAGGACATGATCCCACCTATGCTCCCTCATCCGCCATCTCCAGTACAGCCACTGGTTCCGGTACAGCCACCAGCTCCAGAACAGCCACTGGCTCTGTTACAGCCATCATCTCTGGTACAGCCACCTGCTCCAGTACAGCCACCTGCTCCAGTACAGCCACTGACTCTGGTACAGCCACTGCTTCAGATACAGTCACCAGCTCCAAGTACCGTTGTGACCTTGTCGCAATCCACGGAGACCCCGGCCCATGCTCAGCCTAGCAGAACGGCCCAGTCTCCACCTCCCGCGGTCTCCAAGCCTGCAGCTCCCTTAAGTATGCCCGCCCACATACACTACCGACCCACAGGACACAGTGGACCAGGTCGATACGGATGATGGTGAGGAGCAGGCACTCCTCTGCAAGGGCTTTCCCTGACAGAATAGCCGGACTGGCGGAGTAACTGGGCATTCCTCAGTCACAAAAGGAGCAGCCAGAAGCGGGGGTCCTAGCGGAAGTATTGGCCATTCGCTCATCCACCAGAATATTCTGCTCCAAAAGGATGTGGAGGCCTTGACGAAGAAGGGCTGGACAAAACCCCATTCTACGCAGCCAACCAACAAACGGCTGGATGTAAAATACTGTCAGGCAGAGGGCGATTCTCTCCCCCTGTCTATGCACCCACAGCTGCACTCATCAATGGCGTCAATATATTCCAAATCTCAGACATCCACCACATCCACTTCGGCCCTCTTAGGCATGGAGGAAATGGTCCTGGAGGCCTATGGAAAAAAGGTGTACTCCAACGCCACACTCCACCTGCTGCAAGCCAATGCTAGCTGCCACAAATCAGAGACTGTGAAGGGAAATTGCTAAATTCCTCCTGGACCTGCTGGATCTCAGACCGGCTTGTTTCAAGGCCGGTCTCGCAGAAGCCAAAATGGTGGCACAAGACTTAATGGAGTCCCCTGTGGCTCATATTGATACAGCCGGTAGGGCCATCTATGTGGCTACAGACATGAGGTGGACAGCGTGGCTCAAGGCCACCAGGTTCAATCCAGATGTGCAAGACTGTATCCTCGACCTCCCATTTGAAGGTCGGGACTTGTTCCACTCTTCCACTGATGAAGAGTTGGACAAGAAAAAGAACAGCTCTCAGACAGTTTCCAAGACTGCTGTGCTTGACAGCCCGACAGGTCCCCCAGAAAACACCAGCACAAACAGCAGAAAATGACGGACAAGGGTTTCTTCCAGTCCCCCTCCCAGGCAACAGCCTCAGAGGGAAAGAAGCAATGATGGAGTTATCAAGATCCAAAGCTCTCAGCTGGGGGGCAGGCTTGCTCTCCACATTCAGTCCTGACTTACACGGTTTGCGGACCCGTGGATACTCTCAGTGGTATACCACGGCTTCCACCTTCCTATACCACAAGTCCCCCTTTGCTCCCCCCACAGATTGGGACGCCATTTCTCCTTGCAGAGATCTGCTCTCTGGTAGTGAACGCAGCAGTGGTGGAAGTCCCCACCTCGCAGAGAGGCTTGGGGTTTTACTCTCGTATCTTTTCAGTACAGAAGAAGAACCAGGCAGGCCTGCGAGTCATCCTAGATCTGTCCTTCTTAAACCTTTACCTACCCCTCCAAAAGTTCAAGATAGTTATTCCAGCACTGATAGCATAGTCTCTATGTGGGGGCGACTGGACGTGCTCCCTTAATCTGAAGGATGTATATCTACACGTCCCAATTTGGCAGCCCCAACGCTCCTTCCTACGGGTTTGGTCATAGACTTGCACTTCCAATACAAGGTCCTTCCGTTTGGGCTTAATTCAGCCCCAGGAATGTTTGCAAAACTCATGAATGTGGTGGCAGCGCTACTCTGGTCAGAGGGCCACCATGAATAACATACCTCAATGACTGGTTGGTTCATGCAGAATTGCCAGCGGAGGTCGAGAATACAGCAGCCAGGCTAATGCATACAGTCTACAAACTGGGGTTCTCCATTGTTAAGATGGATTTCTAAACTCTGTCCTGGTGGGTGTTAGGCAGAAACCTGTGCAGTTCCCTCTGGGACCACTGCAAAAGATTTAAGACTACAGGTGTTTGGCAGTAAACCCACTTCGTAGCAGTCTGTACCACACAGATTCACTTGGTAGCTGTGGCTGAGCAGTCAGACTTCCCTCAAGAAGAGTTAGGCAGTATACAGAGTATTCACAATAGGTCAAAAGAACACAGTAGATCAAGCAAACACTGACCAGAGTTTGGTGTAAAAGAGATATAAGTATTTATTTAAAACCACATCTAATAAAACACACAGGCACTAAGATTAAGCAATTCAAAAACACGGTCACTAAAAGATATACACTCCCTTAAAAGGATATTAGACAAGTCTTAAGTAAAGCCCCACTTATTTTCAGACAGCGGTGAGCGCTTAGTGCAGATGGCACTCTAATAATTCGGTTTAAAAGGGAGAGAAAGGCAGAGCATAAATTGAAACAGATCCCAACACTTTCAAAAGAACACAGCAAGAGAGGAAGGCAGATTCAAACCGTGAAGTTAGAGTTCAGAAAGCCGGATCCACTTTAAGAGGATCAGAACGAAATGCGTCCAAGGTCACACGGTTGAAAAGTGCACAAAAGTCTCGAAAAGGCTCAGAAAGAAGTTGGACCAAAAGAAAGGGACCAGTTAGATGGCAAGGCGGCCAGCCCAGTCCAGAAGGTTAAGGGATTATTATTACCTTGTAGCAATCTTTAGAAAGGGAGGCCTGGCGGACACGGTACCTTAAAGTGGTGAGAATACTCCAGCGGGGGCAGTTGTTCCTGGCAGCGGATGCAAGTCGGTGCTTCGTCCGGGGGAAGAGAGGATCTCGTCGGGGAGGAAGACAGGAGTCCGTTGCACTGCCAGGGAAGAAACCAGCCGCGGAGTTCTCAGTTAAAAGGAGCGGTCCTTTAATTCGCTGTCCAGTGGTAAGTGACTACCCGGTTGCCGGGGTGCTTGGCACGGGCAATTCGACCACAAGACGTCCTGGGATGCGAGAAAAAGAAGGTAAACTGGTTGTGCCCACCAGTCAGGAGAAGAAGACTCTCCAGCCGGGAGATCTTCTCTGTCGTCGGGAAGTGGTGAGTCGGTTCCGCAGGGCTCCACCGGTGGTGTCGTCGTAGCAGGTCGGCTCAGCTTCTCCCTCGTCGGATTCTCAGGTCCTGTGGCGACTTCTAAAGTTCCAGTCCCAAAAGCCCTGCTTTTATGCAGCACACCCCCATTCACTCAGCCTAGCTGTCAATCAAACATGCTAAGTGGTGAGCCGGCCGGCTCACCACTTGGGCCAATCACACAAGAGTGCGACTTGAGTTACCAAAGTAACTCAGTCCAGGGTGCCTAAACCCCCTCCCACACCCCCTGTGGTACCCAGACAGAGTGGCACCACTTTTGGGGGCTTCTGTGGAGAAGCCAGCCAAAAAGTGGAACAAAGGGCTCGACTTGGGTTGGAGTCACAGAAGAGAACACAAACGCCATTTTAGAATCGAGTTCTGGCAAAAAATACCAACCGGCGAATTAATACTAAATAAATAAACCAGTGGTATGTTCGAGGCTATGAGAATTAAATAATTAAAGTTGGTATCCTCGAACAATGGGAAAATCACATAGAGATATATTTGCGGTCGAATATAAAAAGTAGTATCCACTGCCACCAGCCAAAACTCGATCAGGGGGACAGAGACGTGCCCCCTCGACTAACAGACCCCGGGGCAATCGAATTGCCCTGACCAGTACATCCACAATATGATGGTTTGTACTGGTTTCTGTTTATAATTTAGGACTAGTAAAGCCAATGGTGACTTTACATGCCCTGGGAGACAGTAGTCAGTCCCAAGGTATGGAGTCTATGGTGGGGTGTCACTATGACACCCCTGTGCCACTGCACGGAGGGTGCTGTGTAACACACATAGTAAAAACACATGAGACCCTATGGAGTAAAAGACCCCATAGCCCATATAACACAATAACAGTCAAAGGAACCCCTCAAATCATGTCCAAGAGTGTGAAGAAAAGAGACTCACTCTTGGCAGGAGAAAAAAACAAACTCCAGAAATCCAGCAAAGCTGCTGGGGGACTCACTAGGTTAGGAAATTCAGCCTAAACAGAGAATTCTCCCTAACAGTGAGCAGAAGATTAGGAGGCCACCCTAGTTTAGTGGAACTGGGGCACCTCTGGACAAGCCAGACCAATCACGGTAGCTTGGCAGGCGATCAAGACTAAGGGCCTCATTACGAGTATGGTGGTAGCCATGGTGCTATTAGCGCCATGGCTACCCCCATACCGCATACCAGGTCCGGGTTCCTACAATGAGGAATTCCACGTTGGAGGACCCATTAATTCCTC
Source organism: Ambystoma mexicanum (assembly GCF_040938575.1). NCBI lineage: Eukaryota > Metazoa > Chordata > Amphibia > Caudata > Ambystomatidae > Ambystoma > Ambystoma mexicanum. The sequence continues at coordinate 689,528,815 of NC_090939.1, forward strand.
ATTGAAGGAACCCATTCCCATTCGAGCCCTCATAGGGTTCAATGGGAATGGGGAGGGAGCTAATAACGGGCCCGTTATTAGCTCCCTGGTACCCTAGCGGGACCCGCTAAGGACGTCTGGTCTGAACAGACGTTCTGAGGGGGTCCCGCTAGGGAACCTCGTAATAGGGCTGTAAGGCGTTAACGGCACCGGCACCCTTACCAGCACCATTAACCCCTTAACGCCGACCTCGGAATGAGGCCCTAAGTCTCAGGAGGGGTGAGAGTGATTGAAAGTGTCAGGATTCCATGGTACATTTCAAGAGTTTCCAAAGTACACAACTTTAAAAGGCACACTGTTAGGGTTCCAAGGTGCATTTCAAAGGTTTCCTTAGCACACATTTTAAATGGACACTAAATTAAGAATTCATATAGTGATCATGTTTCAGGATTCACCATTTAAAAATAAAACACAGTAGATGTAGATTAATATTAGCAGAGTGATGTTTGGGTTATGTTTGGTTACATTTAAGAATCCCAACAGAAATATTCCTTAATGATATTTACAGGAATCACTTGTTTCCCCAAAGCAAGATGGAGTGTACTTTCTGCAGCAGTGATTGGAGGGAATAGATTATGAGGTAGTTTGGAATGTTAATCAGAGTTCTAAACTGCCTTTCATTTTAGTTGCCTTAGTGGCCGGTCGCAGTTACTTTAGTTCAGTGAAATAATCTCAAAGTGTTCATAATTCTTAGTTTCCAAAGAAGATTTAAGAAATCTACATTCCTCTACTGAATAGAAGTTGAAGTCAAGATTATCTTTGAAGCAGTGAAGTTTAAAACAGATGAAGCAAGCTAAGTTCTTCAAACTTCAGAGTGTTTAACGTCAAGGATTTATTTATTTCGTTATTTTAAAAGGTTTAAGAAGCGGAGTGTAATCTAATTATAAATATTTAAAAGTTTAATGACATTCCGTTTTTTCTGAAAAGTTTCTTTGTACGAATCTTGAGCATTTCATGTTATGAAGATATATGATATGATATGGCATTTATAACGCGCCTATACACAGGTGTTTCAAGGCGCGACGAGGCAAAGGGGGGGCAAGGGAGGACAGACAACGATCCTACTAGGCCAGGTGTCATTCAGATCGCGCAAGTGCATGGGATGGGGGGAACGGAAAAGTGCACAAGGGGAAGGGAGAGGGGAAAGTGCAGTACATGGAAAAGTGGAATAAATAAGATTTAAAAGAAGACAAATAAACAGCCAGTTAGTGGCAAGTGCAAGGAAGTGCAGACATAAGTGCTGGTAGGGGGACTGAAGGGATACAGAAAAACGGTCCCCAAGTGCAGGGGTGGCCAGGGAGGCAATGCAGGTGGGCAATTGACGGGGCCAGAGATCAGAAAAGGGTGGCCAGGTAACTGGTGCAATTTCAGTCAGGAGATCAGCATGGGAGGGGAGGAGAGAAAGCAGAAGCAAAGAGGAAGGTTTTGAGGTGTTTCCGCAACCGGAGATGGTTCTCCTCGAGTTTCAGGGAGGCAGGAAGGCTGTTCCAGAGAGAGGCCCCTGCCGAAGAGAGTGATCTGCCACCAACTTGTTGCTTGGAGAAGCGACTGACCCTGAGGGAGTTGGAGGCAGATGAGCGAAGAGCTCGAGAAGGAAGATATTTAGGAAGAGAGAGTTGAAGGTATTGCGGCCCCAGACCCGAGAAGGCCTTGTGTACAATGCAGAGGGTTTTGAACTTAATCCTCGCAGTCACTGGGAGCCAGTGCAGAGATTTCAGTCCTGGAGAGATACGATCCCTGGGCTTGAGGCCAAGGACAAGTCTCACAGTCCTGTTCTGGATAAGTTGTAGAAGGCGGAGAGTGGAGGCAGCAAGATTTAGATAGAGGCTGTTACAGTAGTCCAGCTTAGAGAAGACCAGGGCTCTGGAGACAGTGAGCTTCTGGGGGAAGGAGAGAAAAGGAAGAATACCTCTAAGGAGGTGCAGCTGGTAGTGTGACTTCTTAGAGATGTCAGAGATGTGAGGGGAGAAGGAGAATGCAGAGTCGAAGATGACCCCGAGGTTTTTAGCCTTGCAGGTGGGAGTGGGAGGAGGGCCAAGAGAGGCCGGCCAGAGAGCTGCAGAGAAGGAGGGAGTGGGTGTGCCGATGAGTAGAATCTCAGTCTTATTGGCATTAAGGCAGAGGTCGTTGGCGGCACACCATTCATGGATGGCAGACAGACAGTCAGAGATGAGGGAAGGAGAGGAGGAGGAGGCCGAGGGTAGCCTGAAAATGAGCTGGGTATCATCCGCATAGCACTGAAAGTTGGGACAGAGAGTGGCGATGTGGTGGGCAAGGAGTGCCAGGTATTGATTGAACAGCCAGGGAGAGAGGTTAGATCCCTGGGGGACACCACAGGTAGAGAAAAAAATGTTGGAGAGGAAGGACCCAAGTTGGACCTGGGAGGGTCGGTCGGAGAGGAAAGAAGTCAGCCACGCCAGAGCCTGACCAGTGATACCCAGGTTATCACGGAGACAGTTGAGCAGGATTGCATGGTTGACAGTGTCAAAGGCAGAAGAGAGATCAAGCAAGATAAGAACGCAGGGGATGTTAGAGTCGAGGTTGGTGAGGAGGTCTGTTGCGCGTCATTTCTGGAATTGTGTTAATTGTTTGCGCGTTAACTTACTAACAAGGTGCGCGTTAACATTTTTGAGAATCTAGTATTTTGTTTATTCTTTTTTAATATAGAACGCTTGCAGTTGCATGCGCAAGCATTTATTTTCGTCTCATGAAATACGCTTCGCGCGTTGAAGAAAGTTAAAGTAAAGAACCCTTGAATGTTGTTTGCGTGCGTGAGCGTCGTGACATTTTTCCAGGAAGTACCGTTATGCAGGACTTGTTGCGTGTGTGAGCGTCTTGACGTTTTTTCCAGGAAGTAATTAAAAAACGTTGGATTTGTGGCGTCGGAGCCGATCAGCTGTGAAATTAAACATCAGTAAGCGTTGGATGGCTGCGCGGGTTGTGCGGTTTCATTTTTAAGCAACGGATTTCTTCAGTAATATAGTCATTCAACAAATATATATATAGGAAGAAGTAAGAATTTAAATGCAAAATAGTTTCAGATTTGAGAAACAGTAATACTCGAAAGACTTTTAAGACGTTCCTGAGAAAGAACTATAGAAATCTATGAAATCAACTATTTGCGAACAGAGAGAAATTCTTTATTTTCTGAAAAAATATTATTTACAGCAGTAGAGAAGAAGAGAGAAAAGTCAGCATAAAAATGTATACAGACCAGAAATATGAAAGAAAACAATGTCTGAGAAGAGATTGATTTAAAGAATAAATATTCACAGAATTCTCTTCTCAACTACAAACTTAAATAAAGCCTATCAGCATCACAGCATAGGCTACAGGTATTATAAGGAGGGTGGCAGTAATTTAGTTTAATGAATAAGAGTAGAATGATTAGTAATATATATTTATATATATTTGTTTCCTAGATTTCACAGACACTGAGGCGTTAAATCCAGTTCCAGAGAACATCAGTGCAAGTCAGTGAAGATCTGTATTTTGTTATTTTCTCCATTCCCCTTTGCCCTTGGGTTTGCCAGCTTGGTAGTTTTATCTGCTGAGAGACTGTTAGGCAGGAAACTTAGGGGGTCTGGTGGGCCAGCATCACTCCTGCAGGAAGATTCAAGAATGGACCTGACAGAATGAAAGGCCCACGTATTTAAATCCAGCCTGATTGAAGATGGACCCAGAGTCAGAGTTTAGTTTGGGGGCATTAGGAAAGATGTCAATGGAACTAAATGAAGATTTAAGGTTAGCTAAGAGTGAGACCTTAACTTTGGGAGTTAAGATTGAAGAATTAAGTAGTTTTGTACATAGATCAGAAACTCCAGGATCATCCAAGATTTGTAAAGCTGTAGATCGAGAACCTCCAGTTTTGTATCCAGAGTTAGGAGATAAACGGAAAACAGCTGAGATAGAAGAGAGAAAAATATACATTTAACTCCAGGAATCTCGTTGGTTTCAACTCCTTTAGCGCCCCCAGAAAGATTTGGTGGAGATAATAGGAAGTTAAAACCATTTTTAATGCAATGTGAGTTAAATTTTTTGTGTAGGCCAGAAGCCTTTTCTACAGGAACAGCTAAGGTGGCATTTTTAATTTCTTATTTAACTGGGGAGGCTTCCGCTTGGTCAGTACCTTTTGTTGAAAGAGGTGCAAGAGAAATACGTGATTGGAAAATGTTTTAAGATGAATTCTGTAAGATGTTTGATAGGAGAACCTCATCTTTATGTGTTGATAGTGAGTTATTGGAATTGCGACAGGGTAACAGAGAATTGGTAACCTATATAACCCAATTTAGATCACTAGTGCAAGAGAGTGGGTGGCCTGAAGAGAAGAGAGCTTCAATTTTTTATAGTGGACTAAGGGAGGAATTAAAGGATGCGTTGGCTACAGTTGTAGAGAGACCTAAAGTTTGTGAAGATTTAATTTCTTTATTGATTCAATTAGACTTAAGGTTGTTGGAGAGAAGGTCAGAAAAGAGGAGACATTTTTTCTGAAGGTAGAGTTTGGAATAGAAGTGAGCGTCCCAAAATAGAACAGTTGACTGGGAAAGAAGTTAAGGGACAGTTAATGGAAAGTCAGATCAGAGGTCTAAATATATAACTAAATAAGAGAAAGATGAAGACGTAGAGAAACATGTGTAGGAAGATGTCCACGTGCTCCTAAAAAATGTCCATACATCACTGGAAAAGGACAAGTTGTGGCGAATACCATTCAGACAGCAGTACCACATATCACTCTTAATGTATGCTTATTTTGGGAGGGTAAGCTAAGATGTGGGGGTCCATGTGTGATTGATTCTGGAGCCACCTGAAATTTCATGGATTTGGCTTCAGCAAATAGATTGGGAGTGCCTGTTGTTACAAAAGGGGTTCCAGAGCAAGTGAGGGCGGTGGATGGAACTCAATTGACATCTGGTTTAATTATACAAATGACATGTATTGTAAGAATGAAAATTGGTGAGAAACATGATGAGGATATTGTGTTTGAATTAATTGACGCACCACAACTACAAATAATTTTAGGTATGCCCTGGCTAACACTACACAATCCCTCTATTGATTGGGTAAGAAGAAAAGTTGAATTTGTCTGAATTTTGTAGAGAACAATGTTCTTTGGCATTTCAGGATCAGGTTCAGGAGGACATTTTGAGATTCAAGGAGTGTGTTTAGCTGCGGGTGTAGTTAAGGAACATTTTATAGGAGCTGTGTCAGGTATTTTACCAGATTGTTATCAAGAATTCAAGGATGTGTTTGATAAGCAAGTGGGTAGTGAGTTACCACCACATCATTCATTTGACTGTAAAATAGATCTAGAAGATGGTGCGCCAATTCCTTGTGGACGTGTTTATGCACTGACTGAAAAAGAAAACGAGTATTTAAAGGAGTATCTGGATGAGAATTTAGCCAAAGGATTTATTAGACATTCACAGTCCCCCGCAGCCTCTCCATTCTTTTTTGTGCCCAAAAAAGATAAAACCTTAGAACATGCATTGATTATAGGGCTCTAAATAAAACCACCATTAAGCATAGATACCCTTTACAATTTCGCGCCTTGAAACACCTGTGTATAGGCGCGTTACAAATACCATATCATATCATATCATATCAATTGATTTCAGTTATGCTGGACAGAATTCAGGGAGCAAGAATTTCCACTAAGTTAGATCTTAGAGGGGCATATCATTTAGTAAGAATCGGAGAAGGGGACGAATGGAAGACAGCATTTAGAACCCGATATGGGCTGTTCGAGTATCAGGTCATGCCATTTGGTCTCTGTAACGCTCCTGCTGCATTTCAATTTTTTATCAACCAAGTTCTTCGAGAATTTTTAGATGTATTTGTTGTGGCATACATAGATGATATTCTGATGTTTTCTAAGGAGTTAAGTGAACACAGAGAACTTATTCGTAAAGTGTTGGTTAAGTTAAGGGAAAATCAATTGTTTGCAAAACTAGAGAAAAGTCAGTTTCACACTGAAAGAGTGGAATTTTTAGGATTTGTTTTATCTCCAGAAGGATTGGAAATGGATTCTGCCAAAGTAAAAGCTGTAAGAGATTGGCCTCAGCCAGCTACAGTAAAGGATTTACAAAGCTTTATCGGATTTGCGAATTTATATCGTAGATTCATAAGAATTTTTCGCAAATTGTTTCTCCCATAACAAGGTTGTTGAAAAAAGGAGTAAAATTTGAATGGAGTGAGGAAGCTGAGGAGGCGTTTCAGTTCTTGAAAGATAAGTTTGTGACGGGAACAATCCTAATACATCCTGATGTTGAGCAGCCGTTTTTTCTAGAAGCAGATGCCTCAGGCTGTGCTATGGAGGCTGTTTTATCACAACGTCATCGGGTCACTGGACAACTTCACCCTGTAGCGTTTTTTTCTAAACGCTTTTCTTCTGCTGAAAGAAATTATACAATTTCTGATCGAGAGTTGTTGGCGATCAAGGCGCCATTTATTGAGTGGAGACATTATCTTTTGGGTGCCAGACATCGAGTCACTGTGTTGACGGATCACAGGCATCTGACCTTTCTTCGTTCTGCAAGAACTTTAACTCCAAGGCAATTGCGTTGGTCATTGTTTTTTGCGGAATATGATTTTGTCATCTTATTTAAGCCTGGGCGTCAAAATGGGAAAACAGATGCTTTGTCCCAATATATTCCTGCGAGCTTGAAAAGTGATCCTTGTGCGCCAATGTCTTTGCTTTCAGAGAAGAATTTTGTTATTGCAGGGACTGAAAAGGTTCAGGATTTTCGTGAGTCTATTTTGCTGTTGTGGACTGAAGAAGAGCTTTTGAAGTGGGTGTCAGAAGATACGGAACGTCAAATTAAAGAAGGATTACCTTTTGTCGAGACGCAGTTATATTTATCGTCTGAGGATTTTAGGATTAAAACATTGAAAGATTGTCATGATTCACCATTGGCTGGGCATCCTGGAATTAAGAAAACATTTGATTTACTACAAAGAGAGTTTTGGTGGGAAGGAATGCGAGAAGACTCTGAGAAGTATGTGAGAACATATGATGTTTGTATTCGTTCCAAGTCTGATCATCAGAAGGCGGCAGCTTTGTTGATTTCACTTCCGACTCCACCTCGCCCTTGGCATACAGTGTCTATGGGCTATATTGTGGATTTACCACCTGATAAAGGTTGTACAACTATCCTTGTGGTTGTGGATATTTTTTCTAAAGCAGCACATCTTATTCCTATCAAAGGAGCAGCTACAGCAACTTCATTGGCTCAGGCGTTTTTGCAAAATGTTGTGAAATTACATGGTTTGCCTAGTCAGGTAATTTCAGATCGAGGTTCTCAATTTGTCTCAAGGTTTTGGCGGGCCTTTTGCAAAGAGTTGAAGATAGACATTAATTTAACAACAAGTTATCATCCAGAGGGTAATGGTCAAACTGAGAGGGTTAATCAAGAATTGGAGAAGTATGTAAGATGATATCTTGGTTCTGGTCAGGGGTGGTTGGAACTACTTTGGTTGGTAGAGTTTTGCTATAATAACTCTACAAAAGAATCAACTTCAATGTCTCAATTTTTTGTGAATCAAGGATTTAATCCACCTTTTTGCAGAGGTGTGGTTTTGGATGATGTGGAAGTGCCAGATGTTGAGACCAGATTAGAGTCTTTGGGACAAAATTTGAAAGGGGCAGTTCAGGCTCTGGAGAAGAATAAGTTAGTTTATAAGAATTTTGCTGATAGGAAACGTCGGAAGGGACCATAGTATGAGGTGGGAGACCGGGTGTGACCTTTTGAAGTGGAACATGTTTATTCTCCAGTTTCTGTAAAATTGAAGTTCCTGCCAGGGCTAAAAATACATCCAACAGTTCATGTAAATTTATCGAAGATATTTAGAAAAGACACAAGAATTAGTGATTCTCCTGGTCCTGTGTTTTCTGATGATGAAAATGAATATGAGGTTCAGGTAATATTAGATTCTAGAATAGTTTGGGGTCAACTTCAATATTTGGTGGATTGGAAAGGTTATGGACCAGAGGAAAGATCATGGGAAAAGGTGGTAAATGTACATGTTCCTAGGTTGGTTAGAAGATTTCATAGTTTGCATCCTGAGAAGGTTGGCCCTGGAACAGGGCATTACGGAGGGGTTACTGTCAGGATTCCATGGTACATTTCAAGAGTTTCCAAGTACACAACTTTAAAAGGCACACTGTTAGGATTCCAAGGTGCATTTCAAAGGTTTCCTTAGTACAGATTTTAAATGGACACTAAATTAAGAATTCATATAGTGATCATTTTTCAGGATTCACCATTTAAAAATAAAACACAGCAGATGTAGATTAATATTATCAGAGTGATGTGTGGGTTATGTTTGGTTAGATTTAAGAATCTCAACAGAAATATTCCTTAATGATATTTACAGGAATCACTTGTTTCCCCAATGCAAGATGGAGTGTCCTTTCTGCAGCAGTGATGGAGGGAATAGATTATGAGGTAGTTTGGAATGTTAATCAGAGTTCTAAACTGCCTTTCATTTTAGTTGCCTTAGTGGCAGGTCGCAGTTACTTTAGTTCAGTGAAATAATCTCAAAGTATTCATAATTCTTAGTTTCCAAAGAAGATTTAAGAAATCTACATTCCTCTACTGAATAGAAGTTGAAGTCAAGATTATTTTTGAAGCAGTGAAGTTTAAAACAGATGAAGCAAGCTAAGTTCTTCAAACTTCAGAGTTTTTAAAGTCAAGGATTAATTTATTTCGTTATTTTAAAAGGTTTAAGAAGCGAGTGTAATCTAATTATAAATATTTAAAAGTTTAATGACATTCTGTTTTTTCTGAAAAGTTTCTGTGTAAGAATCTTGAACATTTCATGTTCCGTGTCATTTCTGGAATTGAGTTAATTGTTTGCGCGTGTTAACTTACTAACAAGGCGCGTGTTAACATTTTTGAGAATCTAGTATTTTGTTTATTATTTTTAATATATAACGCTTGCAGTTGCATGCGCAAGCGTTTATTTTCATCTCGTGAAATACGCTACGCGCGTTGAAGAATGTTAAAGTAAAGAACCCTTGAACGTCGTTGGTGTGCGCGAGCGTCGTAACGTTTTTCCAGGAAGTAATTCAAAACGTTGATTTGTGGCGTCGGAGCTGATCAGCTGTAAAATTAAACATCAATAAGCGCCGGATGGCTGCACGGGTTGTGCGGTTTCATTTTTAAGCAACAGATTTCTTCAGTATTATAGTCATTCAACAAATATATATATATATATATATATATATATATATATATATATAAAAATGAAGATGCAAGAATTTAAATGCAAAATAGTTTCATATTTGAGAAACAGTAATACTAGAAAGACTTTTAAGACTTTCCTGAGCAAGAACTATCAAAATCTATGAAATCAACTATTGGCAAACAGAGAGAAATTCTTTATTTTCTGAAAAAAGATTATTTACAGCAGTAGAGAAGAAGAGAGAAAAGTCAGCATAAAAATTCATACAGACCAGAAATATGAAAGAAAACAACGTCTGAGAAGAGATTGATTTAAAGAATAAATATTCACAGAATTCTCTTTTCAACTATAAACTTAAATAAAGCCTATCAGCATCACAGCATAGTTTACAGGTATTATAAGGAGGGTGGCAGTAATTTAGTTTAATGAATAAGAGTAGAATAATTGTTTGTTTGTTTGTTTGTTTATTTGTTATAGCGCGGAACCAAACCCGCAAGGGTAGCTGGGCGCAAAGCAGTACAAGGTTACTTGAGGACTTAGTTACAGGAAGCATACAATTTATACAGTACACAATTAGAGCAAAGGTAAGTATACAAAGAGCAGAAAAAAATGCAGATCAGTTTAGTTGATCAGATGTCATTCATCTGGTTACGGATGTCATATGTCATACAGATATCATTACAGATGTCTAGTATCTATATGGTGGGAGGTGGGAGGTCAAACTAAATGTCATTGGCGCGAATCCAGGTGAGGACTTTCCGCCTGAAGCCGAAGTAAGTTTGGTCCATTCTAAGATCCAGAGGGAGTTTGTTCCAGGTTTGCGCAGCTATGACTGGGAAACTAGAGCCGCCAGCTGTACTCTTTTTGAATCTAGGCATCACTAAGGTGAAGGCGTTGGTCAATCTGGTAGGACGGTTTGAAGTTCTCTTGTGGATTCTGTTTGCCAGGTAGGGAGGGGCTATGTTGTTAAGACATTTGGATGTAAGGGAGAGTATTTTGAGGGCGATCCTGTCTTTGATTTTTAGCCAGTGGATATTTTTCCTAATGGCGGAGATATGAACTCTGTTGGGAATATTTAAAGCTACTCTGATAGCGTTATTTTGGAGAGTTTGTAGTTTGTCAAGGATATACTTGTTAGAGCCTGCATAGAGGGCATTGCAGTAATCTAGCTTGGATATGATGAGGGCATTGGCTAATGCAATGCAGCTAGTTTCAGTTAGAAATGGTCTGCATGCTCGGATTAATTTACAAGTATATGCAGTGGAAGATGCTAGAGAATTCGTTTGTTTTTTGAAGGTAAGCGCTGAGTCAAGATAAACCCCGAGGGTTTTGACGGCAGGCATCACTTTAATGACGTTATTGTCGATGTTGAATGAGGCATAGTTGGGGTCAAGTTTTTTGATGGTCAATGCTGAGCCAAGGATCAGTAGCTCAGTCTTGTCATCGTTCAGGCAGAGGCCGTGTGATGCCATCCAAGCCTGAATGAGGAGATATATCTTATTTACTAAGGCCGTGTCTTCCAAGAAGTTACCCGAAAGGGGGATTAGAATCTGAGTGTCATCTGCATAGTTAGTGTAGACAACACCCAGTCTGTCCAACTTGTCAAACAAGGGCTTAGTAAAGATGTTATACATCGTCGGAGAAACACATGATCCTTGGGGAACACCGCATGAAACTTGTATGGGATCAGCGGCTGCTAAGGGGGAGAAGACTCTCTTTGTCCGGTTTGCAAGGAAGGATTGTACCCAGGTTATGGCATCACTTGAGAAATGTGCGGCCTAGCTTAGATGATTGCATAAAACTGCATGATCTACCAAGTCGAAGGCCGCAGATAGGTCAAGGAGGAGTAGCATAGCTGATTTACCATTGTCCTTCAACTCGTCAATTTGGGTCTTGAGGTCAATCAGGGCTGTTTCAGTACCATGAAGAGGGCGGAAGCCAGATTGCCGTGAGCCTAGTAAATTGTTGGTTTCTAGGTAGTCCTGAATTTGCAGGTATGCTACTCTGTCAATGATTTTAAGTAGGAATGGGACAGTGGTGATGGGTCTATAGTTAGTTGGTATTGCAGGGTCGAGAGTTTGTTTTTTTAGCAAGGGAAGTACCCAGGATTGTTTGAGGTTATTGGGTACTAGATTAGACTTAAAGGATGCATTAATAAGTTTTGAAATGAAGGGTGCTAGGTCTCGCGCTGCATCTTTTATGATTTGGGTCGGGCAGTTGTCTCCTTTGCAATTGGAGGGCTTTAGAGATAGTATGATTTTTTCTGTCTCTAGTATGGATACTTTTCTAAAGCTAAATGGGTGAGGGGTGTTAGCTTTGTTAAGGAGGAGCTGAGGTTGCAGTATAGACTCTGTTTGCGAAGGCAAGGAGGCTTTTTTGTTAGCAATTTTAGTTTGGAGCAGGCTAATTTTACCCGCCAGGGCATTTTGTATATTGGTGCACCAAGGCTTATTTTTAGGAATGTTGTCAGGTGGGGTTATGGGTGATTCCATTTCGCGGAGGATGGAGAATAGCTCCTTAGTGTCTGATTTGGCTTTGGAGATTCTGTCATTGAAGGTGTTTCTTTTGGTGTTTATGATTTCCTTTTTATACTGTTTGGTAATGGTGGGTAATTTCGTTTTGTTCTCCTCAGTGGGTGAGTGTTGCCAGATAGACTGCAACTTTCTTTTTTGGATTCTAAGGTCTTTCAGGTGTGGCGTGAACCAGTTATTAAGGTGACAAAGTTGGTTACTTTTGCGTAGCTTAGTGGGGGCAATCAAGTCAAGTGCCTTGATCATTGTACTGTTGTAGGCTTCCACCAGCGACGAGGGGTCTGTGATATTGTCTAAGTTATTGAGAGTAGGGAGGAGATGGGGTAGGAGTAGTTCTGCTGTGATGTCTTTTTTACTTCTCGTAGGGAGTGGCGGGGCCATGAGTATGGGTTTAGGTCGGATAAGGTCTAGTGAGGCGTTGAATGCAATTAAGTAGTGGTCAGTCCAGGATTGAGGTATTATATTAGTAATGGTAATGTTACAGTTCCGATCAGCAACCCAGTCTAGGGTTCTACCTTTGGTATGAGAGTAGGGGAGGATACTTTTTGAGTTAGGGCGTAGTCATTCAGAAGTGAGGCGACAGTTAGGGCATGTTTGTCGTTACCATCATTAAAGCCCAAGTTAAAGTCTACCAGTAGTAGTATTTGAGCGTGGTCTTTAGTGTTGTTAGTTACGATACTAGTTAGGTCATCTTCAAAGGTTCCTAATGGTCCAGGTGGTCTGTAGATGACATGCAAGGTGAGAGTCCGGTTACAAGAGAGGTGCATTTTGGCAGTCAGGAGTTCACAAGATGGGAGTATCAGGGTAGTAGCTAATTTAAAAGGTAAGGTAGATTTGTGAATGATAGCTAGGCCGCCACCTTTAGAGTTGGGTCTATCCACTCTTAGTAGTTGGTAGCCGTCAGGTATAGCTAGCATGATGGCAGGTCCGGCCGCTTCATGGAGCCAGGTTTCGGTTATGACTAATAGGTCTAAATTTTCATTAGTTAGGGTGTCCGAGATCTCAGTAGCATGGGCTACCATGGATCTTGCATTAATCAGAGATCCAGTTATTGATAAGGTACTGTTTGGTTGAGTCAAGGGAGGTTGTTTATTTTTGGTATAGGCATCTCTTTGTGACAGTGGCTGGTCGGTAGTTATGGGAACGGGATGTAGAGTGGTAGATTTGGGATTTTGTGAACGTTTATTTACCTGGATCAATGTAACCTCTGTGATTGTGGTAGGAGGATGGTTCATGAAGACAGGATAGTCATGCCCTCAGTCTCATGTTTCTATCCTTGGCTGGGTATGAGGCCGTGGAAGCATGTGCCATGATGGTAAGGAGGCTCAGGGCAGAGTGTAAAAGTTGGTAACGGGTGATTTTCATTATGATTATAGGCAGGGAGGGCCGAACACAGATTAGGGCATAAATCGGGCAGGTCTAAATACGACCATATGGCATAACACAGATTAAGGCACGGATCAGGCAAGGTCTAAGTGCGACCATAGGGCATAACACAAATAAGACACAAATCAGGCAAAGGTCTAAATACGACCCTAGGGTATAGCATAGATTAAGGTACAAATCAGGGCAAGGCTCTAAATATGACCAAAGGGCATAACACTGATTAAGGCACAGCTCAGGCAAGGTCTAAATGCGACCAAGGGGCATAACACAGATTAAGGCACAAGTCAGGCGAGGTTTAAATGCGAGCATAGGCCATAACACAGATTAAGGCACAGTTCAGGCAAGGTCTAAATGCGACCATAGGGCATAACACAGATTAAGGTACAAGTCAGGCGAGGTCAGGCAAGGTCTTAATGCGACCATAGGGCATAACACAGATTAAGGCACAAGTCAGGCGAGGTCTAAATGCGACCATAGGGCATAACACAGATTAAGGCACAAGTCAGGCAAGGTCTTAATGCGACCATAGGGCATAACACAGATTAAGGCACAAGTCAGGCGAGGTCTAAATGCGACCATAGGGCATAACACAGATTAAGGCACAAGTCAGGCAAGGTCTTAATGCGACCATAGGGCATAACACAGATTAAGGCACAAGTCAGGCGAGGTCTAAATGCGACCATAGGGCATAACACAGATTAAGGCACAAGTCAGGCAAGGTATAATAGTAGTCCTAGTGTAGTACATAGTAGGTGTGGCAGTGTTTGAGTCCGGAGTGAGTCAAATTGTCCAAATTGGGTAGCACCACGGTTTGGGTAGGGCACTTAAGCCAGCAGAAACGTGAGGTAAAGGTGGTGACTAAATTTGACTTGTAACAAATGGCACAGGGGTTAGCTACACATTAATGTTTGAGGATGCGTTCAAATGGCAAGTATACTACAAATGTCATCATTAGGTTAGTGGGGCTGAGATGTGATACGAGTGACTCAAAGAAAGTATAATGTGTGGCTAGCTGGGTGTAGGAGACACTTACCCAGATGATTGAGGCAATGTGGTAGGAATCGGGCAACGTTTCTGGCCCCTGGCTCCTCCGGCTCACGACGGGCTCAGGACAGACACGAGCCTTTGTGCCTAAGCCTTCATGCTGTGAGCCGGCGTGCGCCTTGCCGGCGCTTGATTGGTGCACAAATGTGCGCTGTAGCCCAATCCGAACAGCGGATGGTGCCAGAAGGGGAGTTAGGTAGGGAAATCCTTTTAGGTGCGGTGGGCGGCCATCTTGGAAGGTGGTTGGCCTTGTGGTGCCTTATGGTGTCGTGGGGCGAACCAAGGGGTGAAGAGGGCAATGGGCAAAATAAAGGACACAAATGCCGGCGCTTTCACTCTGGAGGCTTCGTGTTAAGCAAACTAGGAATTTGCTCGATTTTCAGGCGTCGCTGGTAGCCGTTGCAGCATCTGCTACAAAGTAGCCTGCAGGCTTACCTTGCAGCCGCGGGTGATGCCGTGGATGGTGCACTGCTCCGGCAGTGTGGGAGGAGCACCTACTCCTTGCTGGGGACGCACGTCTTCTGTAGGGCTCAGGACAGACACAAGCCTTTGTGCCTGAGCCGGCGTGCGCCTTGCCGGCGCTTGATTGGTACACAAATGTGCGCTGTAGCCCAATCCGAACAGCGGATGGTGCCAGAAGGGGAGTTAGGTAGGGAAATCCTTTTAGGTACGGTGGGCAGCCATCTTGGAAGGTGGTTGGCCTCGTGGTGCCTTATGGTGTCGTGGGGCGAACCAAGGGGTGAAGAGGGCAATGGGCAAAATAAAGGACACAAATGCCGGCGCTTTCACTCTGGAGGCTTCGTGTTAAGCAAACTAGGAATTTGCTCGATTTTCAGGCGCCGCTGGTAGCCGTTGCAGCATCTGCTACAAAGTAGCCTGCAGGCTTACCTTGCAGCCGCGGGTGATGCCGTGGATGGTGCACTGCTCCGGCAGTGTGGGAGGAGCACCTGCTCCTTGCTGGGGACGCACAAGTAATATATATTTATATATATTTGTTTCCTAGATTTCACAGTCACGGAGGCGTTAAATCCAGTTCCAGAGAACATAAGTGCAAGCCAGTGAAGATCTGTCTTTTGTTATTTTCTCCATTCCCCTTTCCCCTTGGGTTTGCCAGCTTGGTTGTTTTATCTGCTGAGAGACTGTTAGGCAGGCAGACTTAGGGGGTCTGGTGGGCCAGCATCACTCCTGCAGTAAGATTCAAGACTCGACCTGACAGAAAGGCCGCAATGAGCACACACAGTAAAACTCCACAGAATATTGTTAGACAAGTGTATATTAAAAATACATATACATTTAATATAGGCCTTATAATTAAACATGAATAAACCACAGTAATATAGAACAGTTACCACACATGCCTTTCACTATTTAACATATGTACAGTCACATTTCGCCTAATGCAGTAAAGGGGAAAACACAGCCACAATCTGTCACAGAAGCGTGGGTTAACACAAATATAGCATTAGGCAGTTCTTCAGAATCCATCCCTAACTTGAGCAGTCAGGCCCTACGAAGTGGGGAGCCTTGTGCTCAAAAGTACAGTAGTGCATTGAAATGCATGGTCGTGAGTAATGAGAGAAAGCGGGTCCTCTTCAGGGAGCTGTAGCAGATCAGGAAGTGGCGTGAGGTGATGAAGAATAAAGCCATAATAATCGAGAAGGGGTCTACCCTTGCAGGGAGAGTGCCTTTCGAGTTTCAGGAATAGCTAGGGAGCGGAGGCTAGCCCAGCTAAGGTGAACAACCTTTTAGGGATTCTTGTTCGTAAAGAACAATGGTTGTGCCAGGGGGCCACTGGTAAGTGATGCAAGTACTCACCGACTCTTGACACAGTCTGGACCAAACTTTGCCAGTCCCGGTCGCTTGTAGGTTTAACCCTTGCAGTTGTACGTCGCTCCGGCTCTCAGCGGCTGCAGGACGGGACCATTATCCGCAGTGGGACTGTAGCTTGTTCTCATGATGAAGAAAAGGGGACAGTTCGAGTGCAGCAAGTCTCAGGGCACAGGTGGGCAGGCAGACAAGGCGCCTACAATTACTGTCACCACAGCAGGGCGATGGAGGGACCGCAAATGCTTGCAGCGTAGTGCACTGTCCTAAATCGCGACCCAGAGGAGCTAGGACAACAAGGTTTGGTGGAAGAGGGCCCAGGACCACAAGTTAGCGATTCCCAAAGTCTTGAGTGCCGACTCCGGACAGCGGCACTCCTACACGATACCCCGGGTTTGAGCTGGTCAGTTTGCTGGATGGCCCAGGAAATCTTCCGATGAGGCTCTTTTGGAGGGTAATCAGGAGGTTCCGAGAGTAGTTGTTTCCACTAGTCCAAAGGGTCAAAGGGCGATTGCAGGCTTTCTGTGATCGATGCAAAAGAAGGGGTCAGACGGGATAACAGCAGGCTTAGGGTGCCAAACCTTCTATGAACGTCTGCGGCGGTTACACTAGTCTGCTTCAGTGTTTCAGGATACTTGTCTCTTTCTGTAGTTTGGAGAGATCTTCAGTTGATCGACCTGGATGCAGAGCCCCTTCTCTTATCCAACATACGCATTGCACCAAAATCTGGGATAACCAATGAAAGATCTGCTCTTTTGCATGCACTCCAGGTGTGGACCAATCACAGTCCATGGTGGTGCCAGTCATTCAGGCACACCAGACATCCTGGCACCAGTAGTGTGGATTGGGACCAGACAGTCCCAACCCGCTTCCTGGGCACAAACACAAACAGCATGCAGAAGCCTACGAAAGCTATGGTTTGCGTGGGAGGCTGCAAGCCCAAATAAAGAAAGCCCAGGTCTGCTCGACCTGGGGGAAGGCAAAGAGACAAAATGGCCAAAGGACAGAACAAAAGACTTTGTGGCAAGGCCATTTTCGGCACTGGCCACAGTCCTGAGCCAAACACGGTAAGCGCGATATGGTTAATTAAAAACAAGCAAAAACACTATCAAAGTAAACTTCTGCCACCAGTTCATCCTAGGCACACATGTACAATCACCAAGGAATCCTTAGAGCGTGCCTAGGGCCATAAAACAAAAAGGGAAGCATAGTTTCCCAGTACTGACAGTCTGAATGACGTGTCTGTTTCCCCGTAACAGATGAGCAAAAGCCCAGAGGAGTGCAGCTGAAGGCTGTGCTCCACTGTAAAAAGTCAGGTTAGGTTAGTCAAACAAAAGCAAAAAGTTTGAGGGGGCCATAAATGGAGGGAAAATTGCACTAAGGGAAATCTTTCCTAACATCCCTCAACCTCAAGGAGTTGCAGCTCCAGCCTACACAGTCCTTGACCTTCTTATGTCTCAAATGGGATACAAAAGCAAAGATGATTTTCCCACCGCTGAGATGGTCGCAGCAATCAAAACGGCACCAGGGCATTACCTCAGTAGGGCGGTAACTTCGGCATGGCGGTATCAGCACTTACTAGGGATCATGGCTGCATGCCTCCTGGCAGTGTCTCATACCAGGCTCAAAATGAGGAGGCTGCAGTAAAATATTTCTGCCTCATTGAGCCAGGAAGCTGGTTCTCAAGCAACATTAATCACCATACCAACGCATCTACACCAGGATCTGCTATGGTGGAGGATTGACACCAATCTTATGGCTGGCAAAACATTCAGACAACCCCGGACGGCATTGACCATTACAACGGATTCCTCCCTCGAGGGATGGGGAGCTACTATGGACAACCACAGTGTGAACGGCCTGTGGTCGAGAGAGGACCAGGGCAGTCAGATCAATTGGCTCGAAATGATGGCCATATTGCTAGCTCTAAAAGCTTTCCTTTCGGTCATCAGCAACCACCCAGTCTGCATTCAGACGGACAGCTCTACCTGCATATACTGCTTCAGCAAACAGGGGGGCACCAGATCGCTGCCCCTTTGCAGGCTGACCATCGATATATGGGGATGGACCTTAGCCAACAAGATATGGCTCGCGGCAATCCACCTTCTGGGGGAGTCCAACCTAGAGGCAGACAGACTCAGCAGACTGGGGGTTGACAACCATTAGTGGCAGCTGAACAAGGGGATCCTAAAGGAGATCTTCAGCAGGTGGGGGCAACCCTAGGTAGACATATTTGCCACAAAGCTCAACAGGAGGTGTCAGCAGTTTGCATCTTCAGTGGGACGGCATGTGGGTGTATTCATTCCCGCCAATTCCGCTAATCCACAATGTCACCTGTAAGGTCAGAGAGGCACATTAACTACAACTCATTTTGATAGCACCACAGTGGCCTGCCAGACCATGGTTCTCAGAACTCTTGCGACTGTTGAATCAACCACCAGCACCCCTCCCCAAAGAAATTAGCCCTAGCAGCCTGGTTCCTTAGCACCTAAGAATACAGCACCTCCACTTGTCGCAGGGTAACCTGGAGATCATCCAAAGGGCAAGAAGCGCTTCCACTAGGAACCAATACTGAAGCAAATGGACCAGTTTCTGCCTCTGGACCAAGGAAAGGGGCGTGGATCCTTGGGGTGCACCCTCAATCAGGTGCTGTCCTTCTCCGCACATCTGGCACAGTCGGGGGTGCAGGTTGACACATGGCGTACCTAGCTGGCTGCCATTGATGCATTAGAAAATTCCAGCAGTAACGTTTTTTCCACCTCCAACCCTGTGGTCAAAAGACATCTCGCAGGATTAACCAGGTTGTACCCACCTGTCAAACGCCCGCACCCGGCCTGGGACCTCAACTTGGTTCTGGGTGCCCTGGCACATAAACCATTCAAACCTGTGGCATCTGTAGACATCAGATTAGTCACAATCAAGACTGCGCTCATGGTAGGCCTTACCTCAGTGCGCAGGATCACTGAGATTCAGCCCCTTGTGGCATCTGAACCATATACTGCTTTCCATCGGGACAAGGTGGTGCTCCAGACACACCCCACATTTCTCCCAAAGGCGGTGTCGTTGTTTCACCTGAATGAAGAAATAGTCCTTCCAACTTTCTTTCCAAATCCGAAAGATGAAGCAGAAAGGTGTCACATTGTCTCGACTTCAGGAGAGCACTGAGATGCTACCAGGACAGGACAAAGGGTTTCCGCAAGTCGGATGACTTCTTTATCACATTCAGCGGTTCAAATCCAGGTTGTCAGGCTTCAAAAGCCTTGATAGCTAGGTGGAAGGTAATGGCTATCCAGGAAGCCTACGAGGGGCCACGCATGAAGATGCCAGCAAACATGCACGCCCATCTGCTCAGACCCAAGGAAACAGCAGTGGCCTTCCAAAGGCATGTGCCATGGCAAACTATCGGCAGGGCGGCCACTTGGGCTAACACATCAGCTTTCTGCAAGCATTACTGCTTAGACACCAGTGCTAGATCAGACGCGGCCTTCGGCCAAGCGGTCCTGAAGAACTTGTTTTCTTAGGGATAGCAAGGTTTCGCCTCCCCGGGACTTCAATCAGTGATAATCGCTCATACAGTATGGCGGAAAGGGGGAGGGATGTTAGAGTAATTACAAAGTTGCTCACCATAGTAACTAACATACTCCTGTTCTATAGTCCCCTTTCCTCCATATGTGCCACCATCCTCTCCCTTAAAGAGCAGTGTTTTTAGGCAAATGTGATATAGCCAACACATCAAAGGGGACTGAGGTGTGGCGCTGGTGGGTGGGGTCAAGGGAGCACATGCTCGCAGTGCCGCGCCCCCACACACAACTAAATTTAAAGGGAAAAGATGTTTTTTCTGGTGAAAAAGTTTCAGTTCCTGTCCCTAGCGAGGGAAGCCCGGACAGTTTGGAGGAAAGGGAACTATGGACTAAGAGTACGTTAGTCACTACGGTGAGTAACTTGTAATTTAGACATGAAGCACAAATGTACTCATCATGAAGAAAACACACTAGGTTGAATATGCATTTATACATGAAGAATATTAACATTGCAACCATGGAGACATGAAGAATACTAGCATAAGCACTATATCATCTGATGGCAACGCAGACTTCACGCAAGTATAGCTCACTAACATAGAAACGCAACAGTACTCGGCAGCCATCTTTTCCAAAATGGAAGCCGTGATATGCTTCAAGTAGACGAAAGGCCTCAAGGTTTCACAAGGACTCAAAATGCTGAATTTAAAATACAGATCCATGCAGGGCTCATACAGTAGCTACGCAGACTGAGCCAAGTTTACTAAGAAATTAGGGAGAGCCACAGAGCAGGCACAAGGTAAGTGTTCGCAGGCTGTCACTTTTCTGGTAAAATTGGTATCTTACATATACATTGGCTGGCCTTTGCCGATGATATCCTCCTGTTTGACAGAACGCCCTTCGGCTTACAGAAAAAATTAGAGCTTTTTGCACAATATGCACAAAATAACAATCTCTTCTCTAAGACATTAAATACAGGATCGTTGTCTTTAATAACTTAAAGAGGAAAATGTCCTCATACAAGTGGTCGATTAATGGATCATTGATAGAATGTCTGCCATCGGTAAAATACTTGGGGTATGATCTTTGTGACATGTCATCTGCCGCAATGTGGAAAAAGTCTCTGCACGATAAAGTCAAGTCCCCAATTTCCCAAATGAAAGTAATCTACAAAAAATGGTGTACATTTTCTATGACCCCTTTCATTGAGTTCTACACCCTAAAAGTAGAGGCAGTCATTTTATATGGACTTGATATGTGCCTAGTAAACATCGATCGCATTCTTGACCAATTACAAGGCGGAATTTGGAAACAAACCCTTAGGCTAGCTAACTCCTTACCAAACCTGATGTCGCTCCATGAATTGGGACTGATATCGCCGTTAGCCAGATACAAATGGAGACTACTTAACAACTTTGCCAAAATGATTCTGCATCCAAGTAATTCCTTATATGAAGATATAGCTACTATCAGGAAAGAAGGAAATGTACAATCAACATCAGTATATTATGACAACATGAACAAACTACTGAAAGAGATTGATGCAAGTGCTAACGATCTCTGCTTAAGACCCTCTTATGTGAAAAATAAGCTGTTCGAACTCAATTGGTGTAGTACAACAGAAAGTATTAGGAAATATAGCTACTATAAGTAATTGGCAAGGTTCATTACTAAAAGAATGCCACGCCAAGGATATCTCTTGCGCTTTCCTTGCGATAGAGTGAGTAATCTGTATCTCTGATTCAAATAAAATCAGTACCACACCAATGAGCGAACAAAATATTGGTCCCCTTACCAGCACGAAGCACTACACGGGGCCTGCTGCTTTTACAACTGTGGCTCACAAAAGGAAATATTGTAGCACATGGTTATTTATTGCGAGTATTTCAACACGCACAGAAATCAACAGTTTGGCCAAAGCAACATTGGCCAAACTGAACCATCAAAGGAGTAGTTATGGGTCACGAGTACAACTCTTGTGCTTTCTTTGACTCTGCTACTGATGATAATTAACAACAAACTCTTGCATAAGTTAAATGCATTGCAAGAACTCGTATCTGATGATTTTGGTGAGTCCATTGGGCTTTTAACTCTAATTAGATATGAGTTATTTGGCACAAGACTGCTAATTAGAGAAATAAATTATGCAATACTTATATACTATGCAGTTGGTCTTTTATAAGTATTAAGGCAAGAGCACTCTATCCTCCCTACCTGATTGTATGTCCAAATGTCACATTTGTCTTATCCTTGGTAAAAGGTCTTACTATTCTAACAACTGCTTTGATTAGTTGCACTTGCTTATTTCTGATTTTTGTCCCTTATTCATCTGACAAAAATAGAAGCAGCACTGTAAAACTTGCTTAAAATTGTACATTGATCATGTGAATAGCGCAACACTTCAAGAACTGTAGGTGCTCTGGGATTGGTAAACTTATCTGTTAGCATGCATTACTGACATTTATGAGCATTGAACCTACCTTAAAGTGCCCTGCTACTCTCATAAGAACCGCAAGCAATGGCACGAAATGAAATGAAATAACCTGGTATTGTGGAAACAGAGAAATTGATATGAGGCCGGGAAGCCCAAAAGGAAACACACCAACACAGGTTACAAAGGACATACAAAGCGCTTTATTTCAAAGTTACAAAGTTACCAAAGTCAATTGACATGCGAATAGCTATTCGGCCCTCTGACTAACACACGAACCTTCAACGTTAGGTTCGCACTGAAAGTGGGAGAGACCGATCATCGGGATGCTCGGGTTTTTATACATTTTGTACTGCATTGGCCAGCCCTCTTGTAAGTTAACCATTCTTAGAACAACGGCTAGGGTTCGTAGCCAGGTCGAACATGCAATTTCCATATATTAGATCGGTTTCGCTGATACAGTTACATATTTACACCTAGGTTAAACAGAGGACAGGGTCTTAGTTCATGACCCTAACAGGTAGCCTGTGGACATATTATTCATTCACGTGTGCGGAGGTCAACATAGCCGAAGTCTTACTCGAAATGTCATTCGGCCTCCATTTTGTGATTCGAGGTGACTTTCGCACGGCAAGAGTACCTAAAATGGCGGCTAAATCCAAGATGGCAGCTTTCACGATACATTAAGGTCAAGACCTTGCTGCGGAACCTATGTACATAATATTCTTTAGACAGCTTGGCGTAGGCCAACATACATTTAAACGATGCGATTGGGGTCACAATATTATATCGATTTCCACAGACCCTCCTTTTGGCCTATGCCAAGTGCTAAAACATTATTTCCTAATACTTTTGAAAATACTTGAAAGCATTATCATTTATAGGTTCCGCATCATTGTCTGAAATGTCAATGGCCATAAAGTTGTTCATAAGAACTTCTTGCAACATAAATTCTTTAGATGCTGTCTTCGGGGTATATATTCTACGCCCTATTGCGCTCATAACTTGGGCACAACTTCCCCCTAACATTCCGCATATACTCGGGAGGCATTGAAAACAGCAGCAAAGAAATAACAGAGTCCCTAAAATACCTAAAATAACAGAAAGCACCTTCCACCCCCAAGATCGTAGAGAATCCCAAAACCAAGTACTAAGGCTCCAGTCTCCTACAGGGATATGAACTTCAGAACTAAGAATGTGTAAATTCTGAATTGCTTTAAATATTGTTGATGAAGAATCTGGTACGAAAACACAGCAAGCGGACCCCACTAATTTACATACTCCACCTCGTTCAGCTAAAATGACATCTAATGCCATTCGATTTTGAAGTGCTACCAATCTTATCGCCTTTTGCTCTAAGGTCATATTGTAAAGTATGTCCGTGGTCCGGTTGATCGTTTTCTCCAATACCCTCGCTAATCCCCTAATGTTTTCTGAATTTACTATTTGTCCCCAGAAGGGGACTACTGATTTGGCTATATCCCCGAATACTTGTCCAGGGGTATCTCCATCATTATCCCTTCGCGGGCGAGCCTTAGATACCTCTAAGGTACTAGCTATAAACACACCTGGTAACAATATCCCTAAATAACAAGTCCCCTGCCAATCCTTGGGCAACCAGGGAAAAGCTAAACTACCACAAACAAAATAAACGGGTCCCCCTACATACAGAGGCCTATTTTCCCCAGTCAAATTTACAATATTTACACAAGGCTCGAAATCTCCCATTGGCCTAGTGCCATTTCTTTGTACACAGAAAGGGACAGAATCAGGACTGTGATTTATAGAATAAGAAGGAGGCATGGCATCCTTATTGCCTATCGGAGCCATCTTAAAAGAAACTAGATTTTGAAAAGGAAAAGAAAGTTTATCAGACGGCCTAATAGAAGCGATATTAGGTCTACTCCTATTTGCGAAAAGCGAGCATCCCAGGGGAGTCAATTCACGTTTTTCAAATTCATTCAAATTAGTGCCATCGAAGTTCCCTGAGATGCTATCATTCCACCGGCCAAAGAAAAGTGCTCTAAGAGAGGCATAGCAGGAAGTCGTTAGAGGTAAGGGATGTATATACCATCCCAGTCCCTTGTTCCCATGTTGTGGTAAGTGAGTGCAAATCCAACAATTACTCCTATTAAGAATAGCATGCGTAGCATTCATCACTATCATCAAAGTGTTATTATGATATTTCTGTCTATGCCGAGAGTCCCTAGGGGACAGAGTGTGAAGGTGTACAGAGGGAGTCAAAACAGTTGGTACAATTTTGGTCGGTAACAGAGGCTTCAAAGGATACATTTCTTCAAAGTACCAAAGTCCCACGGCAGCGGTTGCAAAACTAACAATAATCAAAACAAGAACACAACAGTACGTTTTCAGGGCCCAGGCACATTGTCCATTGTTCGATTTGGTCACCTCCTTATCTAATAGTTCAATACGAGGAGCAACGGTGAAGGCGGCAGGCATCATGGTTATCCCGATAGACGGCCCCAATGTTCGTTGCTGGCGGCACTTCGGCCGCGCGACTTCTTAGTCCTTCCCAACCCTGGCCAACAGAACCCCCCCTTTTCTTTGTTCCAAAAAAAGGGAAGACGATAGTATTTCAATCACTCCTTTTTCTTCCAGATGCACGATACTCGTGCGGCGATTTTATTTGCGTGGTCGAAGGTTGTACCGGAGGGTACCCAAGTTTGTTAAATCCGAAAGCAAAGTATCGTCGCTCCCTGAGGGGAGCGTCGTATCAGTAGCGACGGAAGTCGCAGAGCTCGAAACAAGGTTTTCCGGAAGTGATTGATCAAGGGAGTGCGGAGACAAAATGGACGGCTCCCCGAGCTCCTCAGGCTCAGAGAACTTCTCTGACGCACTCACAACGCTGCCTGCTACTCCGAGATCAGAGAGTGTAGCATCAGCGAGGGGTTCTGTTTCTTCTGTAACGTGTGGCGCCGGGTGAGGGATCTTCTTGATATGCGTTGCGTGTATCCAGTTTTTCTTTCCTGCCACCCGCACTGCCGTCCTGGTGACCAATAAAACCTGGTAGGGTCCCCGCCAGCGAGGCGCGAGACAGGAAGACCTTTCGTAGGCCTTTACCAGGACCCAGCTGCCGGGCAATATATCGTGTCCTGGGCCCGTAAACCGTACAGGTAAGGCGGCATTCACCTGGTGGTAAATGAAATACAGGTTTTTAGTCAATTGATTACAATAGTCTATGAGCAATACATTCTCCACATCCCTCAGGGCTTTAGGTTTAGGGAGGCCCCAAATATTAGCAGGCCTTCCCATTACTACCTCGAATGGAGAAAGCCCAGTTCTAGTCTGGGGTGTGGTGCGCATAGCTAACAACACAATAGGTAAAGCATCTGGCCATTTTAATTTAGTGTTGGCACATGTTTTTGCAAGTTTGTTTTTCAAAATACCATTGTGTCTTTCTACCAACCCCGCACTTTGAGGGTGCCTAGCTGAATGAAAACGTTTCTCTATCCCTAAGGCAACACATATTTGCAACATTACGGCTGCGATGAAGTGGGGGCCGTTGTCCGACCAAATTATCCTCGGGAGCCCAAATCGAGGAAAATAGTCTTTTACCAAGATCTTTGCGGTAGTCATGGCGGTAGCATCTTTGACGGGGAAAGCCTCGACCCATTTGCTAAAAGCACAAATGATAACAAGAACATATTTCAAGTTATTACATCGCTCCATTTCAATAAAATCAAGGTGAATGGTTTCAAAGGGGACAGAGGGGGGCCCGAAACTTCCCCTTGGAGTCACTGTCCCTTTACCTACATTATGCTGCAGGCAAATCATGCAGTTCTGAACGAGTCTTTTTGCAGTTTCCAACATTTTATCATTCACCCAAACCTGCTGTAATATCTTCGCAATTTGCTGGGCACACACATGTGTTGGACCGTGTGCCATTGTGACCATTGCTAATACATAAGAATCAGGAAGCAACCATTTCCCGTCAGATGTGTCCACCCAACACCCTTCGTTATCCAATTTCCCCATACCTTCAGCCCATTTCCTAGATTCTTCAACAGAGGCATCAGTCTGAATATCTCGCACAGACCCAATGCCTTCATCTATTATACAACCATCTCTCACTTCCCTCGAGGTATACATGTCTGTGCTAAGGTCTGTGGCTGTTTGTCTAGCTATCGAATCTGCAAAAGCGTTTCCCTTGCCCACATCGTCTATGACCTTCCGATGTGCTGCACATTTCATGATCGCTAGTTGTTCAGGGAGTGAGAGTGCTGAGAGTAATTGTACTATTAAGGGGCCATGCTGAATCTTAGTCCCATGTGAGGTCAGAAACCCTCTTTCCGACCACAGTTTTCCGAAGTTGTGAGCCACCCCAAAGGCGTACTGACTATCCGTATAAATGTTAACTCTATGCCCTTGGGAGAGCTCACAAGCACGGGTCAACGCTATAATCTCTGCGGCCTGCGCGGAGTTATGCGGAATCCTTTTAGTTTCTACAATCTTGTTCAAGGTAGTAACTGCATAAGCAGCTGTAGACATGCCATTCGGAAGTTTAAAACAGGAGCCATCACAAAACAGCTCCCCTTCCGCATTCTCCAAAGGAGTATCTGAGAGGTCTATTCTGCCCTTTGTTTCTTGTTCGGTGGCATACAGGCAGTCATGTGATCCGTCATCGCCGCAAGTAGTAGTTTGCGGGAGAGGCAAAAGTTCAGCCGGATTGAGAACACAACACCTTTTAATTTGGATATGAGGAGCAAATAGAACTAATTCATACCTGGTCAACCGGGCAGAAGTAAGGTGTTGTGTTTGAGTTTTATTCAATAGAATATCAACAGAGTGAGGTACCATCAGAATCAAATCGTGGCCTAGGACCATCTCCTCACTCTGTTTTACAGACGCAGCAGCAGCAGCAACAGCGCGCAGACATCGCGGCAAAGCGCATGCAACAGGATCGAGGGCGGAGGAATAATAGCCGCACGGCCTATTCTTCCCTCCATGTTCCTGTGTTAACACAGACAAAGCACATCCATTACATTCATGCACAAACAACACAAAGGCCTTATCGTAATTTGGTGTACCCAGAACCGGTGCTGAACACAGCGCGGCTTTGAGAAGCTCAAATGATCGCTGATGTTCCGATTCCCATGGCAGTGGCAGAGAAATGCCCTTCTTCGTCAAAGCCAACATCGGTTTTACCACTAGGGCAAAGTTCGGGATCCACAGTCTACAGTAGGACGCCATCCCTATCAGGGCTCTGACTTCCTTCTGTGTTTTTGGGACAGACATGCCAGAAATGTGTTTTATTCGTTCAGGTATCAATCTTCTCCCCTCCTTTGACAGGAGGTAGCCTAAATAGGCAACCTCCTGGCAACAATATTGAAATTTCTTAAGTGAAGCTTTGTGACCATGTTCAGCTAAATGAACAAGCAACAATATAGTGCCTTCTTAACAAGCTTTCTCAGAGTCTGCAGCTAGGAGCAGATCGTCTACATACTGAAGCAGCGTGCAAGTAGGTGGCAGTTCAAGGGTGTCGAGCTGCTCTTTTAAGGCTCTACTATAGATACTAGGACTTTCAGTATACCCTTGAGGTGCCCTTGTGAATGTAAATGAGCGTCCCCCCAAGGTGAACGCGAACAAATACCTGCTCTCCTTGTGTATCGGAATACTAAAGAAGGCGTTTTTCAAATCTACGACACTAAAGTGTGTAGCCGTAGCAGGGATCATTGTTAAGATTGTTGTTACATCAGGCACGATTGGAAATTGTGGGGCTACCACCCGGTTAATAGCACGAAGATCTATTATAAACCGGTACGGAATTGCATTGTCGCCTTTCTTATATACTGGCAAGATCGGGCTATTACATAAGCTACCTGTAATCTCTTCGATCACTCCACGATGTACAAAATCGGAGACAATGCATTTCAGAGCGCGCTCTCCTTCAATTGAAATTTTATATTGCGGAATGCGCTGTAGCTTAACCCCATGTTTCAATATTATCTTAACAGGTTTGATGTGCAATATCCCGACATCATTATCGTCTATTGCCCACAAACATTCTGGGACAATGTCGAATTCGGGAGGTAGAGGTCGGGTCAAGTATTGGGAGTTAAAGGGTTGCTGTGGTGAAACTGTTAATCTTATTCCGTCAGGGGAACAATGAATTACTGCATTCAGTTTCTTCAACAAATTCAACCCCAGCAAATTTTCTCCACAGTTTGAAGTAAGAAGAAAAGGGCACTGGTCTGTAAAAGGGCCCACAAAAACGGGTACCGGTGCAGAAACCGGACAAACAGTTGGTATACCAGAGAACCCTATAGAGACGTTTGTTTGCCCTGACAGTGGGATGTTTGGAACCCTCGAATGGTCGATGGAGCACTTTTGTGCTCCAGTGTCGATCAAGAACTGATGTTTCCTATTCCCCACCAATAATTCAACATAGGGGCCCTTCTGAATAACGGGAATAGGTAAAGGTTCCAAACGCTGCTTCGGGCAATCCTAGTAAGGCAGAACTTCATCAAAGGGAAGTTCCTCAGAAAGATAGGCGGCGGAAGGGTGATCAAATATATTTCTCGAGTCCATACTCGGAGTCTGATTTTCCCGTGAAAAAAGTTGCTGGGGATCTTGTAGAAGTTGACCCCTATCAGGGCCTCCTGCTCCGGGGCGGCCCCTTGGTCGCCTACCCATACCTCCAAATGTGCCTCCTGACCTCTGACGAAGGGCAGGGCACTGTGCTCGCCAGTGACCTTCCTGGCGGCAATAAGCACACTGATTAATATTTATAGAATTTGGAGGAGTATTTCCTCTTGGAATGTACTGACCTCTAGTCTGTGTCGTACCTCCTCTGGGGTTCCTGACAATTTGCTGCAACAATACCTTAGTTTTTAGGTCACCCCTTCTTTTTTCGATTTTCTCTTTTTCATTATTAACCCGATTCTCGTAATACTGAGCCATATGCAAGACTTCTGACTGGGATTTTGCCTGCCAAGCGCTCTCTGAGGACATAATTTGTGACTGGATGTCGGGCAACAATCCACGCACAAATTTGTCCACAAACAACCTCTTCCCCGACTCTGTACCTAAATCCTGTCCACTGAAGTCGGAGAACACCTGTTCGAATCTATTAAAGAATTCAGTAGTACCTTCAGTTTTCCCTTGGACGCAGGCCGTAAGCTTGTCCCAAATAATCCTTTTTTCTGGGATTATAGTTTTTAATTTAGCAACTATTCTATCGGGTAAAGTGAGTATTACCTGGGGTGGTTTCTCACCAGCTGGTCGTTCCCCATCTATTCTAATTAAGTTTACCCTTGTATCCCCTAACCCCGGCACATCATCTATTGTTCGTACCTGTTTCCATACATCAACAGGTAAAAGCACTGGAAACAATAAATCCATGTCACTTAAGGTGAACACAGAAGACTGCAAGACGGATTCTATTTCTTTATAAAACCCTGTCGGGTTTTTCCTAATATCAGGGACTGATTGTCTAATCGTGTTCACTTCTTGTCGGGAGAACGGGACGTGAACAAACTGCGATACATAATGTGCAGGGATATCCACCGCGGGAGTACCAGCCGCCGCGTTGGCGGGGATTTCTACTTTTGGGACAAGGGTCGGAGGGACCTCTCTCATAGGCAACTGAGATATAGGGACCTCCGACCGCTTACTAAGTAATAAGGCCAAATCGAGCGCTAAAGCAGCTGTAGAAGTGTCGGGCGAAAAAGCTCTTTTACAAATACCTAATAACTCTGTGGGGCAACCAACCTTTTTCCTTATACATTCCTCCTGTAAATGCTGTACCATCACTTGGATCACCTTCCTTTGCATCTCTACCGTGTATTGACTATATGTGTCATATACCTCATCTGGCGGTATCGATGAATCCGAGATCCATCGAATCGCATCTCTAGTACAAATCCGTACTTCCTCAGGTGCTGATCTTCTGCACGAAAGGAACCGTTTCTGCACATATATCCTATCGTCCTCATCATCCTCGTTTTGTAACCTTTCAAAATCCCTTCTAAACTCAAACAACTTATTGACATGCCCATATACTTTCTGCTCTGTATCCCTCGAGAGTGCCAAGGCATTCAGATCTCTCACCCCTTGTGGGAGATCCGAAGTCTGCAATCTACCCCACATTACACATAAATGAATCCCCAGTCCTTCAATAAAAACGTTTTTCTCGGGAAAATCGTGCAAATTAGACAATGTTGAAAATACATCAGTTTGATCACCTTTTTCCATGCAATGTTTAGCCCAAGCAAATAGTTCCTGTTTCCTGCCTGCAGGAACAGTACTACGAGTCACTATTCTCGACCCTGCACCGGGATCTGATTTAATGAACACAGGACTCCCCGGAATCGAAAGTGTAGGTGAACCTAACAAGGGTGCAGGGGAAAGAGGTAATGTAATAGACGAAATAGACAGAGGAGCGACAACCAAAGAACTAGGGGCAGTAGGCTGCGCAGGAGGAGTAGGAATAACGATAGGAGCAATAGCAGGAACGGGCAAGGTGCCCACAACGGGAGCATACGGAGGTGGCGCTGAAGAATCAGGCCTCCGTTCGTTTAATATTTTCTCAATAAACTCCTCGGAAACATGGAAATCTTTAGAGGGGTAAATTTTCTGGGCCCCGAGCGAGAAAGCTCTATCCATCTTCTGGGTTTCATCTAATCGTTTTTCCTTGTCATACAACAATGCCTTTTCGGCATTCGTTTTATGACGTCGTGCATGTTTATCCCTACTTTTAAGCTGCTGTAATGCTTCCTTTTTCCAGTTTTGTAACACATCAAAGGCTGCTGGCCTAGCCTTCTTTTTAAGCAAGATCGACTCTAAGTATTCAATACGGGGGATCTCAAAACTACCATTGATTGGCCACTGAAATTCGGAGGCATTTCTGGTCTGTCTGTGCCAAATGTCATTAAATACAATACTACCAATGCCATACTTACAGTACATAGTACACGCCGGCGACCCCTCCTGTGGTGCCGGACGGCTAAATTCCAAAGATTGTCGATCGCTGCGGAATAGAGCCCTAAAACAGCTAGACAATTTCCCAGGCATTTCTCAAAGGATTGGTGTTACCTGGTCCAATAATTGTGTCTGCAGATACAATACGCCAAATTCAAATTGTCAGGGTTAAATTAAGAGCCGGGTCACGACTACACCTGACCAAACCTAAGGAGGACCGTACGGTTTACAAAGGACTTTAACTAACAAATTTTACCTGCGTTCGGTGGTTTCGGCAAATCTGCCCGCCTCGGAATTGGACCCTCGTCAAGATGCCGTGTCAGACCGCACGACTATCGCCCAAGGATCGGATCGTGCAGCGCTGCCGAGGTATCGCGTCTCGATCGGTCGGGCCCGCAGAATCACACCGTCCGATCCCGATTCGATAGTCTGCATCAACCTTCAATGATCCGGCATCAATCTTGAGGGTCCCTATTCGGGCGCCAACTGTGGAAACAGAGAAATTGATATGAGGCCGGGAA
Source organism: Ambystoma mexicanum (assembly GCF_040938575.1). Classification (NCBI taxonomy): domain Eukaryota; kingdom Metazoa; phylum Chordata; class Amphibia; order Caudata; family Ambystomatidae; genus Ambystoma; species Ambystoma mexicanum. The sequence continues at coordinate 689,560,235 of NC_090939.1, forward strand.
GCCCAAAAGGAAACACACCAACACAGGTTACAAAGGACATACAAAGCGCTTTATTTCAAAGTTACAAAGTTACCAAAGTCAATTGACATGCGAATAGCTATTCGGCCCTCTGACTAACACACGAACCTTCAACGTTAGGTTCGCACTGAAAGTGGGAGAGACCGATCATCGGGATGCTCGGGTTTTTATACATTTTGTACTGCATTGGCCAGCCCTCTTGTAAGTTAACCATTCTTAGAACAACGGCTAGGGTTCGTAGCCAGGTCGAACATGCAATTTCCATATATTAGATCGGTTTCGCTGATACAGTTACATATTTACACCTAGGTTAAACAGAGGACAGGGTCTTAGTTCATGACCCTAACAGGTAGCCTGTGGACATATTATTCATTCACGTGTGCGGAGGTCACCATAGCCGAAGTCTTACTCGAAATGTCATTCGGCCTCCATTTTGTGATTCGAGGTGACTTTCGCACGGCAAGAGTACCTAAAATGGCGGCTAAATCCAAGATGGCAGCTTTCACGATACATTAAGGTCAAGATCTTGCCGCGGAACCTATGTACATAATATTCTTTAGACAGCTTGGCGTAGGCCAACATACATTTAAACGATGCGATTGGGGTCACAATATTATATCGATTTCCACAGTATGCCAAATCCGTGCATAAGTGACGAAACTTCGATAAGCACAAAAGTACTGTAAATTATGCATTCCCTAATGCTTTTATAATTTTAACAAATTTTATTGTATTGTGATATCATGTAACGCGTTGATGCAAATTGTAAATGTCTACATGATTGTTTTTCTATGAAGTGGGTAAAATAACTTTAAAACATGTAAAAGTTTGTAAACAAACTAAAATACAAATAATAATTAAAGAAAAATCAAAAATAAGTGTTCCCAAGATGTAGATGGAATACTCCCAAATTAATTAAAGTCTGGAAAAGAACAACCAACCATTGTGAGCCAGGTGCAGGGTAATTATAAGTCAGAAAACCCCATGAAGAATAAGCTCAAAAACGTCCCTAGAAGTAGAGGAGACCATACCAGTTGTGTTAATATTAGCTAAAATACTCATAAATGCAGGATGAATTAAATCCAAACGCGGTCCCCTCATGCATGACGCAAAATTGAAGAATACTTACTATCCATTAGCAGGAAACAAATAGGTAGGACACCTGCCTCACTCCTTGCCATATTCCCAGACACTAGTCATTGCACAAGCCTAACTACAAAGGCAATCATCCCTGACTCATGTCCTAGGAAATGAGGATGGTATTTTTCTTGAATTAAGACAAGCAACCCATAGACCTCTCTTCCCCTACTCCCTTTTGGCTCATGTCTTGATGACCTGTCAGTTGCCCAAGGTTGGTCAGTGCAATGCCAACCCAATAAAACTCCTGGTGACAAGACGCCCATTACATATTGTATTAACCAATAGTTAAATGTATAAATGATGTAGTCTTGTTATTCTCAATTTCTCAATTTAGGGGTGGTGTTAGGAGGAGCCATCAGTTAAGCATTTTCCAATTAAAAGTTTAACCCATATAGAAAATGTACATGGTCAATTTCCCTAACCAATTCCCCAAACCCTAACCAAGCCTCCGGCATTCTGACGTGTTTTTGACATAAAAGACATCACCCCCAGATTCCCCAAGTGTTCCTGCCCAAGTTACAACTGCCTTGGAGCCATTGCAGCCGGCACCCATTCTGGGGGTATATCAGGTTTCAGTGCCGGTGTTGCAGGATCAAGACAAAAGCCCAGACACACGGGCACACACTGATATTGGTGATGATGACAACAAAAGCTAGGAGGAGGCTTTGTTGTCCGCAAAACCATTTCACAACAGTATGGTGGGGTTCAGGACTTTTTGGGGTTCCGTTTAAAAAAGATGTGCTAGCCGAGGCCTAGTTTTTTTGGAAGAATCCTCACTCGGTCGCAGCAACCAATAAGAGGAGGGATGCTCGATACAAGGAATTATACTCGGACTCCCCAAGCCTATCCTCGAGTCCTCAATCTCAGTCATCAGCAGTTGCATCAGCGACAATGTTTTCAATGTCAGCTTTGACTCTGCTTGCCACATAAAGTTCCAGCTCACATTCTAAGAAGGAGAACATTTTAGATTCCTATGGCAAGAAGGTATATGCCAATGCATCTCTACATCTACGCCAGGCTAACTATGACACCAAATTTATCACTGGGCAATCACTGCTTATTGCTTGAGATTGCTAATTTTTAGCAATATTTGCCTCAGGAGAATATAGCAGCTTTTAAATCTGGTTTAGCCGATGCTAAACTGATTGCCCAAGACCTACAAAGGTCAGCAGCTCATCAGCCTCTATAGCAATAACTATTGGAGTTGATCTAAGGTGGTCAGCTTGGGGGAGAGTCACATATTTCAATAGGAATATTCAAGAGAACATTTTACACTTATTATTTGAGGGGAATACATTGTTTCACTGGTCCGCTGATGAGGAGTTTAAGAAGGTGAAAATGTCCACAGCTAATGCAGAATCTCAGACTGTACTGCTGAATCAACCCCAAAAACTGTTGCAAACATCCTGGCAACCACGCTCTGACTTTAAGCATAACACCTTTGGAGGGTTTCATTGGTACCATGAGAGAAAAGGGCAGGCAGCCTGATGGGTTGCCCAGCTCTCAAAGAAGAAAGCAGCAGGTTTCTTCTCTGTTTCCTCAGCATCGGCTACAGAGGCAACAAAAAACCATTTGTACGTCCGGATTCACTCATCCCCGGTCAGAGGCAGAATTTCAAGCTTCCATCACAGTTAGCATACAATCTCGCAGGATTCCTTGACCCTTTCAGTAGTCATTAGGAGTTACAGGTTGCCCATTACCTCTTGCCCCCCTTCATCTGCCCCTCTAATTCAACTAGGATTGGCCACTCTCCTTCAAGATTGCCAACCTTTTAACAGTCAAAGCGATAGGGGAGGTTGCCCCTCAAGAAAGAGGGTGCAGCTTTTACTCTCGCCTGTTTAATATACCCAAGAAAAACCAGTTAGGCCTGTGGACAGTATTGGACCTTTCCTATCTAAAGCTAACCCGTCCCTAGAAATGTTCTGGATTGGTTTTGCACAGTGGATTTTATTATGCTTAGGCAGCAGCATTTATGGTACCGAATGCTTCCGTTCAGTCAGAATGCCGCCTCAGAGTGTTTACTAAGCTGATGACTCCCATAGCAGCGCATCTGAGAGAGAAGGGAATACGCATTTATCCCTACTTAGACGACTGGCAGATCAAAGCGGAAACATGGGAGGTAGCAGACCTCGAACAGTTAATACATTTACTATTCAGCCTGGGTCTGTCGTTCAACCACAAGAAATCTAGTCTGGTCTGAATGCAGAACATCACCTTTGTAGGATTCAGATGAGATACAAGGGTGGGCAGAATGTTCCTCACACAACAAAAGATACTGGACATAAGGCAGTCGATAACGTACTTTCAAGTGGATTGTGTCCTCCAACGTATTCCTCATCTTCGATGTATTCCATCCAGCTTTAGCTGCTTTGTAAATATTTTCTCGGCAGGGGCGCCGTGCGTCAATGTCGTCGAGTCGATGGTCCCTCGAAGGCCTCCATCGAGGGTGACTTCATCCGGTGTATAAGTAGCATGCGCGGTGCCCATTGGCTTCAGTTCCGTTTTTCCGCAGTATACGTTGCTTCGGAGATTCAGCGCGCCTCGAGTTCTGTGAAGAAATAATAAATAAACAAATATGTCCTCGTCATCTATGGCGACCACGACCCAGAGATCGGGTTTCTAAAAGTGCAAGTCATGCGGTTCAAAAATGTCGATTACAGACCAGCACCGAGAATGTTTGTGGTGCCTCAGAGAAGGCCACGACATGGAGGCCTGTACGAAGTGTCAGGTGATGACGGGGAAGGCCTTGCGAGAGAGGAGGGGAAAACTACAGGTAGGTAGTAAATCCGACCATAAAGCCTCGAGCGTTGAGCCGAGGTCCCGGGAGGAGAAATCTCCTCGACGCGAAAGGCATCGGTCTAGATCCTGAAGCGATTCCCATCGCTTGTCGTCTTTGACCAAAAAATTTAACAAACGACGCCACAGGTCCCCCTCCACCTCGTCTTCGGACGAATCCCCAAAAAGGATGAAATGTCCTACTAAACATTCATCATCCGAAGAATTGGAAGCATTCAGAATGATGGAGCTGTTCGAGAAACCGAAGCCTCGGTCCGCGCCATCCTCGGAAGCCGGGCGGGAGCGTCATCGCTCCGACACTCGCGCGCCCTCGAACCTGGGTGATCGAAAGAGGAAGGATAGAGAACCTTCCAGGACGTTGAGCAAGAAAAGCTGCTCGAGTCGAGTCGACCGCTTGAGGTCACTGACGCCGTCCGAGACCGAACACACCTCGAAGGGCAAGTCTTCAAAGAGCGCCTCTGTCGACATCGACCCCGAAGCCCTCGATGCAGAAACCTCCAGTTCAACAAGAAAAAGGGAAAGAGAAGGCTGCAAGACCTGTAATGCCTTCAGGACCCATTAGTACTCCTCCTCCACCTCTCCCAGAAAAGGTTTTCAAACCTCTTCCTAGGAAGGAGTTTTTCAAGTCCCTGACCTCCATTTTTGAGGAACAGGAAAAATCTGATGAGGAGAATGTACCTTTTGGGCTAGAATATGGCAACCCAAATGTCCCAGAATGCCTGATTTCAGAAGAAAGCAGGATGAGGGATTTGGTTGAATCAATGCGAGTGGTATTGATACATCTCCTGAAAATTACTTTGGTAGACCGGAACCAGGAGAACATGTCAGTCCGTCATATCGTCAGCTAATGACAAAGGTAATAGATTATTTAGGATGGGCCAGACCCCCATCCCAATTCATCCAAGATAATCTAACAGACATATTGGATCATGGTCCTACTGAAGACCCAATACAACCTTTTCACTTAGCCTTGCAAAATAGGGTGGCCAAAAATTGGGAGACTCCGGATTCTATTCCACCAGTGAAAAATCCCTTACTTCAAAATACTGCCCTGCCAGTAGTGACCCCGGCTATCTGTCTAAACATCCCACCCCCGAGAGTTTGGTCATACAGGCAGCCAAAGCTTCTAACAAACTGCTGTACCCTTCTATCCCTCCGGACAGGGACGATAAGCGTGTGGATGGCTGGGCACGGAAGGTATTTTCAGCTGGGAGTATGGCGTTAAAATCAGCCAACTCCACATGTGCCTTGGCAAAGTTTTCATACACTCTGTGGGAGTGCATTGCGATGGCGGCAGAGCACATACCAGAAGGGGACGAAAGGGAAGGATTCCTAGCCATCATTAGAGATGGAAAGTAGGCTATGCAGGAATCCCTTGAATCTGGATTGGACACTGTAGATAGTGTGAGCAGGTCCATGGGCACCAGCACGGTAATGCGCAGATTTGCATGGTTACGGAAGTCTGGTTTCGCACCAGACATGCAGAACTGCCTCCTGAACATGTCCTTTGACGTGTCTCACCTTTTTGGCAGCAAGGCTGACGAGAGCCTCGAGAGGTTGCAGACCTCAAAAGCAGCTGCCAAGTCTTTGGGAGCTGCCATCAGGCAACCTCAGCCTTTTCGTGCACCAGGTCAATCTTGGAGGGGACAATCCTATTGTTACTACTCCTTATATGGAAAGGCGAGAGGAATGGCCAGTCAAAGGGGCCAGAGAAGGGCCACTCGCAGTGGACGAGGAAAACGTGCAAAGCCAGCTCCAGATACAGCCTCTCTGCCATTAGCGGCTGCAGCAACCGCCTCAAAACCACTTTGAGGACTTTCATCACAAGATACCTGTAGGAGGCAGGTTGTCACAGCATCTGCAAGAATGCCGAGCCATTACTTCAGATGTTTGGGCTCTAGAAATAATAGCCCAAGGTTCCTGCCTTCCTTTTCTAACGCAACCTCAAAGCAATCCACCAAGGAGACACCCTTTGAAGTTTTCAGACCCGCTCCTACAGCAGGAAGTTTTAACCCTGCTGGAGAATGGTGCTATAGACCTGCAGCGAAGAGGAACAAGGGATGGTACTCCCTGTATTTTTTGATCCCCAAAAAGGACGGAGGACTGAGACCCATCCTGGACTTAAGAAACTTGAACAAGTTCCTCAGGAAGAACAAGTTCAAGATGCTTATCCTTTCTCAGATCCTTCAGGCCCTTCAACTCCAGGATTGGTTGGTGTCATTGGACCTCCAGAATACTTATTTTCATGTGCCGATTCATCTCAAGCAAAGAAAATACCTGAGGTTCGTAGTTGGCGACTCACAGTAGCAGTTTCGAGTCCTGCCATTCGGATTGACCTCCGCCCCGAGGGTCTTCACCAAACTGATGGTAGTGGTGGCAGACCACCTCAGGAGAGGGGGGATTCACGTCTACCCCTACCTGGACGATTGGCTGATCAGAGCACATTCTGCCGAACAGGCACTAGATCACCTGAAAGTCACCTGCCACTTCCTCCACAGACTGGGCTTCTCCCTCAATTTCAAGAAGTCACAAATGACACCTTCTCAACGGCTCCAATATATAGGAGCTGTATTAGACATATCCCTGGGAAAGAGCTTGCCTCCCAGGTCGAGGGCTCAAGACATTCTTCAGATGGTTTCCAAATTCCAAAATGCCCAAAACCTTCAGGCCCACGACTTCTTAAGGTTACTCGGCCTCATGGCATCCTGCATCTTTCTGGTGCCAGAGGCACGTCTGAGAATGTGATCCCTTCAATGGGCTATAAAGACTCAGTGGTCTCAGTTCTCAGGTCGAATGACAGATCTTCTCCAAATTCCGAACAAGGTTTGTCAAGATCTTCTATGGTGGACTTGTTAAGAGAATATCTTGAAGGGAGAACTTTTTTGGCAACCATGGCCGGAGATCACAGTAGTGACGGATGCCTCACTCAAGGGGTGGGGAGCTCATGCCAACGATCTGACAATCAAGCGTTGTTGGTCTCCATCAGAGTCCAAACTACACATCAACCTTCTGCAGCTGAGAGCAATCAGACTAGCGCTGAAAGCTTTCCTGCCATCTGTTGGGGGATAAAATGTCCTGATAATGACGGACAACACAGTGCCCATGCATTATCTAAACAAAAGAGGAGGTGTAGAGAGGCAATGCATCTCTGGTATTGGGCAATCCAAGAAGGAATCTCTTTAACGGCAGTTCACCTAGCCGGGGAAGAGAATATGACGGCAGATGCTCTGAGCAGGCAGGGCACGGTGGTGTCCCACGAAAGGGAACTGGCTCAGGAAATCATTCAAGAGATCTTCGCCCTTTGGGGAACCCCTCAAGTGGACCTATGTGCGACCGGAATCAACCGGAAGTGCGAAAGGTATTGCTCAAGGGAATTTCCCCGAGAGGAGCCCCGGGGGACGCGTTGGTGGTGGAGTGGAATTTCCCACTATTGTATGCGTTCCCTCCGATTCCCGTCATTCCTCAGGTTATCAGGAGACTGAGTCGCTTCGGAAACCACATGATCCTAATTGCCCTGCATTGGGCCAGGAGAACGTGGTACCCGGACCTTCTAGACATGTCCATCTGTCCTACAGTATGTCTTCCTCAGAGAGAGAACCTTCTCTCTCAAATGGAGGGTCGGGTTCTCCATCCAGAGGTCAAAACGCTCAACCTTCACGCTTGGTATCTGAAAGGCTGAGATACAAGGATTGGAACCTTCCAGATGACGTCATGGATGTGTTGTTTTCGGCAAGAAGGCCAGCAACAAAGTCTCTATACCGTTGCCGTTGGAAAAGGTTTTGCAACTGGTGCAGAGAAAAGAATGTCGATCCTTTTCTATGTTCTATTCCGGAAGTACTGTCCTTCCTCCTGACCCTAGCACACAGAGGTCTAAATGTTGGAACCATTAAAGGTTATCTTGCGGCGCTTTCCATATTCAAGCGCTCGTCGGAAGAATGCTCCTATTTTAAAATTCCTCTGATAGTGCAATTCTTAAAACGACTCACTAATGTGTTTCCTCCTTATCCATTTCAAGGGCCAATTTAGGATCTCAATCTGGTACTAAAATTCTTGATGTGTGCTCCTTTTGAGCCTTTGCACACTTGTCCATTAAGATTACTGACATGGAAAACTGCTTTTCTAGTTGCTTTAACATCTGCAAGAAGAGTGAGCGAATTGCAGGCACTGTCTTCTGGGCCACCCTATACTGTGTTCCATAAGGACAGAGTTGTGTTGAAGGTTAAACCCTCATTTTTGCCAAAAGTGGTATCTGATTTTCATTTATCAGAAAATTGTTTTACTCGCATTCTATATCTTCCACCTCATCCTAGTAAGGAGGAAGAAAGGTTACACAGGTTGGATCCGAAAAGAGGTTTAAGCTTTTACATTTCTAGGCTTTCTAAGCTTAGAGTGGACAATCACCTGTTTATTGGCTACACAGGAAAAAGATTGGGTCAGTCAGTGACAAAACAAACAATATCACGCTGGATTGTGCTTTGTATTTCAGAATGCTACAGATTAGCACAAAAAGACCCACCAGAAGGTTTAAGGGCTCATTCCACCAGAGGCATAGCCTCTTCGACGGCCCTACAAAGAGGTGTTCCTATAAGGTCCATTTGTGAAGCAGCAACTTGGTCCTCGCTGCATACTTTTTCAAAATTCTATAGCCTGGATGCTTCCCAGTCTAAGGAGCTGAATTTTGGTAAAGCAGTACTTTATTCAGCCATCTAGGGGTATCAAAAAAATCTAACCCCTCCTCCAGAGAAAAATTGTCCATACTGCTTTGGGAGTCCATCTAAAATGAGGAATACGTTGGAGGACACAATCCACTCGAAGAACAAGTTACTTATCAACTGGTAACACTCTTTCGATTGGATGTTCCTCCAACGTATTCCTCATCGCCCTCCCAACCTACCCCTCTGTAGATTTTTCTGGGTTATTGCCACTCTAACTCTCGCAAGGCAAATACCTGTCTGCTGGCACAGTCTACAACAATGAGAAATCAATAAAGAAGGTGGGAAAGCAGAACTGAGGCCAACGGGTGCTTATACAGCTGATGACGTCATCCTCGACGGAGGCCTTCGAGGGACCATCGACTTGACGACATCGACACACTGCGGCCCCTGCCGAGAAAATAATTTCCTTAGCAGCTAAAGCTGGATGGAATACATTTAAGATGAGGAATACGTTGGAGGAACATCCAATCGAAAGAACGTCACCAGTTGGTAAGTAACTTGTTCTTCTAGTGCGAAAAGCCAACTCAGCGTGTTGGTGGTTTCAACACCTGCTCACCCTCTTGGCAGCATTTCCCCTGGCCCTTCCCCTGTCCCGTCTGATTATGAGGCATCTTTAGTTGCATTTAGCGAACTCCTGGGACCAGCATAATGAGCCTCAATCTAAAAGGATTCCAATTCACCGCAACTTGAAGCCTGACTTGCTGTGGTGGATGAACAAAGCAAATCTTCAGTTATGAGTCTCTTTTCAGGAGCTTCCTCATTTGCACACCAAAACATCTGACTCCTCCCTGACAGGATGGGAGGCCACTTTGGGTTAGCTCCAAACTCATACACTATGGTCTCCAGCAGAATGCCAATGGCAAATACATGTGTTGGAACTTCTGGCAATTTCAGAGCACTATAGTCCTTTCTGCTCTTGATTCAAAATTTCAGAGTTCTCATAAGAACCGACAGCGTGACAGCCGTGTTTTATGTAAACAATCAGCGCGGGACAAGATTCCCCCCGGTCCCCTTTATGTCATCTAGCAAGCCAAATTTGAGACTGGGCAGTGCTACACCAGATACCTCTCCAGGCTGCTCACTTAGCAGAAGACCTCAACACAAAAGCAGACACCTTGAGCCTTCTCTCATACTGCAATCACAAAAGGGAGCTGAAAGACTCAGTTCACCAGTAGTTTTTCATAAAATGGGGTTCCTCTCAGGTAGAACTTTTTGCAATGTCACATAATCGCAAGTGTCCATGTGTTGCAGTCCACCTGGGACAGGATCCAGAATCCTTAGGGGATGCTCTGCAGATCTCTTGAGACAGCAAAGCGTGCTACGCATTTCCCCAATTCCTATGATTCCGAGGATTCTGTCAAAATTCAGAAAGCCGGTTCACTGAACTCTGATATTGATAGAACCAAACTGCCTGACCCAAATTTGGTACTCGGACATGCTATGCCTCAGTTCTCACGGTCCAAAGCTACTTCCTGTGATTTAAGATCTCCTGTCGCAGCAAAGGGGGAAGGTATTCCACCCTTCCTCGATATCACTGAGCTTAGCAGCCAGGTATCTGAGCAGTTTGTGTTTTCTGGTGTAGGCCTACCAGCTGACAATATAACTATTATGCAAGCTGCCAGGAAACAGTCTACTCAGTGCCAGTACAAGAGCAAATGGACTTGTTTCTGCGCTTGGATGCTGGAGCATTCTCAGAGTCCAGTTATCCTTCCTTGGACAACATCCTATCTAGCTAGTTTGTGTCTTTCGAAGGTCAGGAGGCTGGCCTTCAGGTTTTAAAGGCCACCATAGCCGATGAATTGTCTCTTGTATTGCAGAGGCTTACAAATACAGAAAAGAACAGTACCTAAGCGGTTGCATGCTCACACAGAGCGAAGGTAACAATCGTGGCATTCCAGAGAAACATTCCATGGGAAAGCAGCAATTTGGTCTTCCCCTTCTGCGCCCTGCAAACATTATGTATGGATACCACAGCTAGATCGGATGCTTGTTTTGGTCAGGCAGTTCTGCAGTATCTTTTTGCTTGAAATGTGTTTCCAGCCACCCAGTGTCATGAACTACAGAACACGCCCCTTTTGGACTTCCTGGTCCTTGTCTCAACGGGGATTACACTCCCTTGTACTCCCAACATGGCCGTCCACTGTGAAACACCTTCCTCGCTCTACACCTTGGACGTAGCGTGTTCTATTAATAGACCACGCCTCCCGCGGCTCCGCACGTCTCAATGCTATTGCGAAGTAGCGACCTGACGTGTGCTCCGTAGCTCGCGGTATTGTTTTCCTTGCTTCTTTCCAACCAACCCCATTCCTAGTCCCTTTTCTTCCTTTCTTGATTCCTGGACTCATGTGCTAGTAGCGCACTCTGTAAATTTCCCGGATTCCTGGATCTTTGCATCCCGGAACTTTGAACGCACGCTGGAGTCGGAAGAGACTCGTGCAGCCTTATTCAAGACTCGATCCGTCCGCAAGAAGGCATCGATCAAGAAATCCAGCATAGATCGAACTAAGGTGAGAAGGGGGGAACTCCTTGACACCCAGAGAGATTAATGCTTTGTAATCTCCCATAAACTTGGAGGAAAGGGGATGGGAAGTAAGAGTAAGAAATAGTTACTCAACATAGTGACTACTGTACTCCTAGTCCATAGTCCTGATTCCTCAAATCGCCTCGCCCGCTGTCCCCCTATAAAGAATTGGTTTCCTGTCTAGTGGATCAAAGGACTGACGGGTGTTTCCAGTAGCTGGATTCGGCAGGGCTGGCCATGCCACAGCGCCTCCCGCACAATACATTTCTAAAGTGGAACTTCATTTTTGTGCTGTGTAAAAAGTGTTTCCGGTCCTGTCCTAAAGGACGAGCATCCCATAAGTATGAAGGAAAGGGGATTATGGACTAGGAGTACAGAAGTCACTACAGTGAGCCATTTTTTCTTTCAAGATTGTGAACTACAACATATGGTTCTGGCATCCTTCTTGGTTCCAGGCAGAACCCTGTGGCATGTGATGTCTAAATTGGGATCGAGAAGGCATAGATTGGCTAGCCGATCCAAAGCGGCAACGTAAAACCATAATCTCATTAAAATGTAAATGTCCCTTTAAATTTTGAAGACGTTGCTAGGTACAGTTGGGAGCATGGCTAGCCTCAGCAAGCCCTGCTACATGGCACCTAGTGTCAGTCTATTTTTCCACACGGATGGGAATGGTTTACTTTGGCACAGCTCTTGTTTTTTGGTGCCCTTTCATTGTGTCTGTTTCTTTTTTCAGTTGTTCACACTCGACCTCAAGCACATGTCGGTGCCTGCTGGGTTTTTCATATGTGCGTCCTGTGACAGTCCTTTCCTGTTGTTTCGAGTGCCTCAGGGCCAATCACCAGAAGGTCACGTGTGTCGTGTGAGGCACTTACTGCCGGGACACATAAAAATATAGTTCACCACTGCAGGGAGATTTTTCTAGAACACCTACAGACCATTGGAAAGTTTTCACCTGCAAGAAGACCTGCGTGGGCTAGTAGAGTTCATTGTTGTTTTCCAGGGCACCTCTGGGTGCTGAGAGGTGTCTCCTTTCAGGGGTAGGGGTCCTTGGCCGAGAGGGATCGGTACTCTCTCCCTTTGGCAAATTCTTATCGCCATATCTGGAGGAACCCCAAGGCCCATAGGGCTCTTTCTACCAGTGCTTACGCCCAGAGGCGCAAAAAGCTCTGCTATTGGGTCTAGGCCCGAGGGGACACCTTTATGTGACTGAACTACCAGAGTCAATCCCTTTGAGGGCCCAAGGCCTATTGAGCAATAGCTTGAGGTCCATTGCCAGCTACCAGGTTTTCTCTGGAGGGTTCCATCAAACCTGTGCACAAGGGCTCTTCTCTGGACACGAGCCTTCTGCACACCTCATAGCTCACACATTGCTGCATACAACACAAAATGGCCACCAGGAATGACAGGGAGGAATCAGGGTTATCCTCATGCAGCTCTTCGCTGTCAGAGACTACAGTAGGTTCTGGAAGGCTTCAGAACCCACGTACACCTATCAGGGTGGCACTAGTGGTGTTAAGATACGATTTTGCACTATGTGTGTAGCGGTCATTGGTGTTGATTTCCTGGTGCGCTGCTTATCTGTCATGTTTCTCAGCACTGAGATACTCTAATCCTTGGTATGCTCCGGTCCATCAGCCGCACTTGGCCCCTACATTTTATACCAAGTCGTCACAAACCTCGGTCCTTCCCTCTTAGCAGAGACAGGGTCAGAATCAGGCAAGTGAAGACAAATTATTTTCAAAGTTCATGGGGCTGAATAAATCAGGTTAGATAAACGTCTTCTTTAAATCCTTTATAAAGGAGGTCTTGTCCCCAGTGAATCCGCCATCTATCACATTGTCTTCACCAATTCCTCATCAGACGTCGCCTCCTCTTCAGATACTACCTCTTCATATGCCACCTACTCAAGTTCCTCCTCTGACCCGAGTCTCAAGAGATACTCCTATGGCTCCAGCACCTGCTTCATTATACCTGGTGCCAGATAAGCCAGACTTAAGTCCCAAAAGTGGCAGATGTGGCCCTATGCCTGATGGTCAGTTTAATAAGCAGGAGAACACAGAAAACATGGGGGAAAAGGATGATTTCCTTTCCTACGCTGAATTGTTCTATTATCACAAAGCAGGCATCGCCTTCTTTCTTGCCATTCCTCAATTTCCTGGTATACCGCCAGAAGGGGGAAGTTCTCACTGAGGTTGTAACTTTCCTTTCTGTAGGCTTTTCCTGTTCAAAAGGAAGTTCTCTCCTTAGCCTCCAACATTCTAGAAAAGCCTCACACATGTCAGTCCAGAAATAAAAAGATCCTAGCAAGTTTCATCAGGCAATACTCAGCTTTCATTTCATCCTGAAACACTGTCTTCTGTGTTTGCAGACCTTTTTTAAAAAAAAACTCCACATTTGCTTCCCTTTTGTCCAATGATGATAGACTGTGAAAGGAAGCGCCCCCAATTTCAGCACGATCCTCCCCGCAATGAGAGACAATAAGGGACTCTCCCGTAGTGGGAATAAGGCCAAGACAGAGTGCGGGTGAGCGTAAGTGGGAGTTTATCCAAAGAATAGGGCATGCAAAGAACTCTGCAACCTCCGAGAGCGCTCTGTCTGACAATAGCAAAGACAGGCGTATTTCTAATACAAAAAACGTCATCAGAACCTACACACTATAGGGGGCACAAGTTAATTGGGATTGGGTGGCGTCGACTAACTATAGGTGTTGCTGCAGCGTGGTTGGTCTTGGCGTGAGGACGTCACTGGTCAGCCTCGTGGGTTGGGTTGGGCCTGGCAGGCCAGCTTGAGGTCATCCGAGCGGTGTTGGTATGCTGGGGCAGCCTGTGACAAAGATGAATACCTCTCCTGACTCGTTTGCCCTAGGCCATGCACACTGCAGTTATTCAAGAAACGACATCTAAGTTCATCAATAAATCGCTCGGCAGTTTGTCTTATATCATAAACGCAACGCATGAGGAATGCACCTCTTGAGAGGTCCGGTGATTGTCGGTTAGGGTGAGATTTACCTGTGTCCTATTGACCGGTATTTTAGGTCGAGGGGCTGAGTTCTGGGGCCTGAGCCGACTGGTACATGCCTGTCTGCCGCGTTAGAAGTTATTATGTAAATGGGTCTCTGTGTCTTGTCCCAGTGATGGGGGTCGTTCTTGGGGTGGTCTAGGGGGAGGGTTGTGGACTTTACGAGAGGGTGCTGGTAGATCAGTGGATTCAAAACGTGGGTTTATTACCGTGCTGTAAATAACACAGGTGGTGGGCTGTGGCCTTGGGTGCGGTACCGGGGCCTCTGACTCTCTGAAGCGGCTCCAGCTTGGTTGGGGGAGGTGAGGGAGCGCGGCACAGGCCTTAGCTTCCTTATCTGGCAGGCTTGGCAGGGTGGGAGGGAGAATGGCCTTGCATATACTCACAAAGGTTTTTTCCTCGTGCGTTGCTAACTTTTAAATGCAGAACTTTTATAACGTTCCGCCTTATTTTGATGTTATTTAAACACACATATATATTTCCATTTCGTTACACATTTCTTTAATACAGTCGGTCCGAGTACCTTTTCGTTACCTAACATTATATTTACTACATGATGTGATTATTTTATGTACATTAAACGTTACACGAGGTCGTTCTAGGTTATGGCCTACAGAAATTGATGCTCGCTGCTTTAGGTGATTAAGAAAACATATATGAGTAAGTAAAGGCTATACATTTGGTCGACATCTTTCTCTGTGGTTGTAGCAGCACTAGTCCAGACCTGGGGTGGTATCATGTAACGTTACATCTTTATGGTTTATTCACAGTTTACAGGATCTGTTTAAACCGAGGTAGTTCGTTAATACCAATACTTGAATTATTTTCTACTTTCTTCAGATAGTGATGCTTCAGCTTTTTTTCCCGTCACCCCGGCCTCGCGGACCAGGTCATGCAGGGTGCGATATTACATTGTGGATGAGAATAATGTTACAGTGTTAGCATCTCGGGTTAGCTCATATCCGACTTTCTCATGGGAACGCGCTCGCAGCGGATCTACCAGGGCTACTGCGGCGGCAGAGATGCATGAAAGGTCCTCCAAAGGTGGGGGCCTCGTTACAGTGTGCTGAACTCACGCCATGTTTGCTAAACAAGATGGCTTCTAGGCCTAACTGAATTTGGGTATATGCAGGGAACGGATATGTGTGGGCAATGTCGTCGGCGGGTGACCCCTCCTCCACCTGGGCCCGGGTGGCATGAGGGGACGGCCACCGAGTCATGGTCCTCACCTGGGGAGAAGGCTGCAGGTGAGGAGGGCCTCGCGGTCAGTCCTCCCCTACATTTCCCCCCTTTCGTTACTAAAGTAACGAATTCTTTAGCTCTTCTAATCTTCTACATTCTTGCTCCTCTATCACTGCGTCATCCCATGCAGGTGTTCCTTTTCTAGGCATCCAGGCTCTGCATACCCCCCTCAAGTTCTCACCTCTTCTAGCATACTCATCTGGGGTACATGTTAAATATATACAGTCACCCGTCTCTTCCAAGTCTACCCAGACCTCCTCATACCATTCCAGTTCCACATCTCGGGGTTCTTTGATAGTGGTGTGCCATAGTTTGTCTACTATGTACTTATCACGGCACATAGGCACTAACTGGTATCTGGGAGTGTTATCCGGTCCTGTCTGTACATGTACTTCTTGTGTCGCCTTAATTGTACCACCAGAGTTGCCCATTGTCACCATCATCATCGCACCGTTAGGGACTGCGTTAGCACAACATCGAAGGCCCACCTGGCACAGGCAGAACACCACGAGGAGGACCACCGCAACTGGTATCAATAATTTCATCGTCATTCCAAGCCAGGAGGGAACCCAGGAGAAGATATTGTCGAACCATGAGCTGTCTTTAGCCCCACCTTCCAGCTTCATTTTCTCTCCCAGGTTATGGACTGCTTCAATGACGTGGGACAGGGACCCATTTTCTGCGTCTTCAGAAGGTACGAACGTGCAGCACGCACTTCCTATTTTTCGGCAAACACCTCCATCTATTGCTGTTAGCAGGTCCAGAACATACCTGTTCTGCATGGTCATTAGTCGCAGAGCTCGTAATTCCACCTTTATTATGTTGAATCCTTCTTCAGTGTCATTGGCCAGCTGAATCAGTTCCCACCGTGTGATCTGAAGCCATTTTGCATTTGCTCTTGCTTGGACACTTGAAACCAGTGAGGCAAAAAATGTTTCCACGGAGCTGAACAGGCGATACCTGTCTGGGATCTGTGCCAATAAATCGGATGACGCTTGTGATATGTAGTTTGATGCTCGCTTGTTCCGTGGTAGCTCCTCTTCTTTCCCTCCGGAGGACAGGACATAGAGGTGTGCTTCTGCAGTGGGAGACGTCTCGTCCTTGTTCATGTTTCCTTGCGTCTTTTTATTTTTGTCGACGTGGCTTTCTGGAATCACCATTAGGGCCGAATGCAAAGTGGCCATTGAGCAGCTGCCACTCCATGCCTGGGGAAGGTGCAAGTAAGCCTGATTCCCGCACACCCAGTATGTGTCCATTAGTGCTGCTGTTCCTTTTTTCATGTCTGGGATGGTGAGAGTTTTGTTACAGTTTTTGTTCGTTCCCATTGCCACTTTTCCTTCTCCCTTGAAACATAGTTCGTTTTGTATTTCACTTTGTAGCTTGAAGGGTTTCTCCATCGCTGTTACCCATGTTAGTTTAGAGATGTGTTCTTTCCATATTGGTAAGCACGTTTTTTCCATCCATCGCAGCTTGTCTGGTTGGACACCTCTCAGTGCTTCCGCTTTGCACAGTACTTCTTCATCTTTCCATTTGTTTTCTGAAAACAGCGTCCCTTGTATTGCAAAGAAAGGTTCTTTAGGACAGACCACTCCAGACGCTTTTGAATAGCACGTTTTGTTGTCCTGTATTATTTTGAAAGAGACATCGTGTGCTTGAAAGGTGTTCTTTATTCTACACAGTGTGAGATGAAGGAGACATTGGGCATCCACAATGGGCAATTCTCTTGGCAACAACACTTTGGGTGTACCTGATGCATGGGGGATGAGCGAACAGACATAGCAGCTTTCATTGGTTGTCTGTTTAGCTGTTGTACTCATATCTGCATACCATTTATTTGCTTGGTGGGGGTGTCGTGGGTCTTCCATCTTGTCTAATCCTAACCCATAATACTCATCATACCCCCTCCTGCTTGTCTCTCTTCTTCGCCTACTTCTCTCCCCCCTCCTATACCTTATAGTTTCGATAGGTGTAAGAATAGGCCCCCCTTTCTCATTCCCTCCCCCCTTTTCCAATTCTTCATATAGGGACTTGTGTTCTGTCATTGTAATTACTTTTCCATTTTCCTCAATAAACAACAAGTCGCTGTTTTGTATCGGGGCGGGAAGGGTAGTGGGGCTGTTATATATTTCAGGTAGGGACATTGTGTCATTTTCCATATCTTTATCTTTTGATCGTGACGGGGCAGCAGTGGGTGGTGCAGTGTAGTAACCCCATACAAGGCGGGATCCATCCCAGATCAAAAAATCACCTTCTTTAATATTCATATTTGTAATTGAATTCGTGCCAGGGGCAAGGGTGGTGTTACTCCCCCCTCCCCCCTCGTTCATCTCAGTAGAGATGAACGCTATGACCCAATGTGTCATTAGGCAGAATATTGAGATGAAGAACACAATAACACACATCGATAAACCGCATTCGTATGAATATGTCAATCTATCTACTAACATTTCTCTAAATCTAACAAATCTATTAGTTGCAGGCTGCCCATCCGATGCCATAGTAAATCCTGTTTGAGACATAAAAGTGCATTAAGTACAAGCATGTAAACATTTAGAACGTTGTGAAAATTTTTCGGCAAAGTATGGGAGTGGGTGAAGGAGGGGGTATGTCCACAGACAAGGTAACTTTACAAATATTACTATCAGTACATTATTTCATACATAAAGAGAAAAGTCGAGAGAGAGAGAGAGAGAGAGAGAAAAAAGAAAACTTCTCCAAAACCCAAAAAGGACCACAAAAACCTTCAAAAGTTGTAAAAAATTATATATATATATGTATATACACATGTTCATTTCAGTACGCATGTCGTGCGCCATTCGTGTTCAGTGTTCAACACTTAATGCACACAAAATTCCCATCATCCATTCTGCACAACTTCATTGTCCGCAGTTGTCTGTGCCTCGTCCTGTACCTCACCTTCCGCGGCGCTATAAGCTCTGCGTACGTCTGTCAAATGCACCCAGTATCGTAGGCCCTTTACCTTTACTGCTGTGGGTGTGCAAAACACTACCTCATAAGGGCCATGGAAACGTGGTGCATTCCACCTTCGCACAAAACTTCGGACATATATAAGGTCACCAGGCATTAGTTGTAATGGTTTTTCAGGCATTGTCTCTGTTTCTGTTGTGTTCTCCTCCTCTCTTGTAGAGGGGGGGGCTAGTTGCTTTGCAATTACGCGCGCTGCCCGTGTCAGTTTTCTCAAGTACTCTGTGAACTCCTCTCCTAATATCGCTGCGCTTCTGTGTGCATCAGAACGTTCACGGAGAGGTGAATGCGCTGTGTGCATTCTCCTTCCCGTGACGATCTCATGCGGGGACAAGTGGTGGTCTTTACTTGGCTGATTTCGTAACT
This sequence comes from Ambystoma mexicanum, assembly GCF_040938575.1. Classification (NCBI taxonomy): domain Eukaryota; kingdom Metazoa; phylum Chordata; class Amphibia; order Caudata; family Ambystomatidae; genus Ambystoma; species Ambystoma mexicanum. The sequence continues at coordinate 689,579,039 of NC_090939.1, forward strand.
CGAACAAGGCCAAAGGCAGGCAGTACATCCAGGTCTTTTTAAGGGAAAAACACAGTTTTGACAATCTGCTTTTTAGCAGACCGTTCATCTTTTCCACTACGCCATTACTTTGAGGATGATAAATTGAACATAATTTGTGCTTTATTCCCAATAGGGTAGTCACTTCCTTGAATAGTTCATTAACAAAATGCGTGCCATTATCTGAGCGAATAACTTCGCAAATCCCCCAGCGCGGGAACACTTCCCGCACTAGGAACTTCGCGGCGCCCTTCGCATCAGGGCGCGCACAGGGGCCTGCCTCCACCCATCTCGAAAATGGACATACAACCACAATCATGTAGCGAGCCCCGTTACATCTTTCTCCCATGTCTACATAATCAATGTGGAGCTCTCTGAATGGGCCATTTGGTTTGGGTATCGTTCCTCTCAGTGTGCGCAATGTCATACCTGAGTTGTAAATCTGACATGTCGTGCATTCTAAAGCCAGTCTTGTGACGTGTTCATGGAGGCAAGGTGCAAACCAATCTTCTTGTATCTCTGCCATTATGTGTTGCTTTGCGTTATGTGCGGGAAAGTGTAGTTGTTGAAATGCTATTTCTAACAATGTGACTGGCATTACCGCTTTTCCTGAACTTTTTTGTCGCCATAACAAATCAGTCGGCGATTTGCTGCATCCCCTTTTAGTCCACAGCAATTTTTCTTCTGCACTAGCTCCCTCTTGCAGCTCTATTATTTCCTGTGTGGGCATCATGTTGTATCCTGTGGGGACCTCTTGGCTTGCTGTGTGGTGCAACATGTATTCTCCTACTACACCTTTCTGTAAATACGAAGCTTCTTTGGCAGCGGCGTCTGCTGCCGCGTTCCCCAAAGATATAAAATCTGTATTTGTGGTGTGGGCTTGGCATTTTACAATGGCCACTGCCGTGGGGTCTTGCAGAGCCTCAATCAGTTCTTTCAATAGTTCTGCATGCTGAACTGGTGTTCCATCTGCTCGTCGGAACCCTCTCCGCCCCCACCGTGCCAACCCGCCGTGTACTGTCGTTGTCATGTATGCTGAGTCGGTATATATTGTCACTGCGCACCCCTTGGCGGCATGCAATGCTTCTATTAGCGCAATTAGTTCTGCTGCTTGGGCTGAATAGTGGGATGGGAGGCGGTGTTGCACTAGTGTCTCGTATTCATCTTCCTCTAATCGTACAACTGCCATACCCACATGTTTCTCTCCTGTCTCCATATCTATTGATGCTGACCCGTCCACGAAATACACCTCTCCCTCGTTCAGGGCATTCTCAAAAATCACTTGATCCTCACCTTCGTCACCTGTGAACGTAGCGCAGTTGTGGTTTTGCATGTCCTCTACGGTGCACGCCTCTGTGATGAATGTAGCTGGGTTCACTGTTTTACATCTTACTATGTGGATGTTTGCGCTGGACAGTATTATTTCATATGCTGTGGCGCGTTGTGTTGTCAATGTGCTCTTTGATCGCTCTAATATTGCAAATAGTGAGTGTTCCACAAACAGTGTCACAGGACAGCCCATCACTATCGTGGCACTTTTCTCAATCGCGAACGCGGCTGCAGCTAGAGATTGCTCGCACGCGAAATGACCTTGCATTACTGCGTCTAGGGTGCCACTATAGTAAGCCAGTGGTTTGTGCCCTAACGATGTCTTTTGTGTCAATACTGCTGTCATCAGTGTTCCTTTGCAGTGTGAAAATAAGAAGAATTCGCGCCCATAATCTGGATTTGCCAGTACTGGAGCGCTTGATATCAGCTCTTTTAGTGAGTCAAATGCTGTGTTCATCTCTTCTGTCCATTCTATGTGTTTGTTTTCCTGCTGTGCCTCTTTTAGAGCCTGTAACAAGGGCCTCGTGTATGCTGCATAATCCAATATCCATGCTCGGCAATAGTTGCACATACCCAGAAATTTCTGCATCTCTTTTACTGTTTTGGGCTCCCCAACTGCTCTAATCGCCTGTGCCCTGTCTGGTATGATCCGCTTGCCATCCTTTGATATCAGCTGTCCCAGGTATAGGACCTCGGTCAGACAGTATTGTAACTTCCCCTTGTCCACCTTGTACCCTTTATTGGCCAATAATGTCAGGAGTGTTATTGAGTCCTTTCTACACTCTTCCTCAGTTTGTGCACAGATCAATAAATCATCAACGTACTCAATCACTGTGCTTTCTACACACAAATTCCCCAGATCTTCATGTAGTACCCTGTTGAATATGCTTGGGCTCTCGCAATACCCTTGTGGTAGTCTGCAGTGTTCGAACCTCCTCCCCCCTAGTGTAAACGCTGTTAAATACCTGCTCTCCTCTGCTAAGGGAATCGAGAAAAATGCATTTTTTAAGTCAATAACTGTGAAGTGGGATGCCGTTTTCGGAATGTTGCACAGTATTGTTGATGGGTTCGGGACTAAAGGGAACTCCTTCTGAATCACATCATTGAGTGGGCGTAAATCCTGTATCATCCTCCATGAACCTCCCTTCGCCTTTTTAATCGGGTAAATGCATGTGTTGCATGGGGAGTTTGAGGGCACTATTATTCCTTGTGCTAGCAGTGCATCTAGTGTCTCTCTGATCCCTTCTTCTGCTTCGCGTGACAATGGATATTGTTTTACCCGGGGTATAATTGCTCCCGGTTTCAGTTTTATTACCACAGGCTGAACCTCATGTAATAACCCCACATCATGGGGGCCATTTGTCCATATGTTAGTGGGTACTAACCTCATGTCGTCATCAAAAAATGCATGTGGTGCTCCTACTACTGCCATTAATTCAACTTGAGTTTTTCTGGCTGTAACTACAATGTCACACGGCATTGCTAGTTCCATCACTATTTCGCCATCTGTCTCAGTGTCTGAAAATAGCTCCTCGTCCGAGAGCTCCCTCAGTGGGATATTTGCATTTGTACACAGTACTGTCCGCCACTCACATCCTTCCATGTCAACGCCAATCACACATATTCTGTTTGCTGACACGTGTACTGCGTGTAAATCCAACGATACCACTGACCCGAGAGCAGTGTCGGGGCTTGCTATGGGGCGGAAGAGGAATTCGGCTGGAATCCTCCAATCCATCCTTTTTAGTTCTGGTACTATGAGAGCCAATGTTCTCATGCCCTCAACAAACATCTCCTCGTTTCTTGGTAACCCTCTGATCTCTTGCATAATTGTGTGGCCGTGTATTACTGCTAATATGCGGAGGGGGCATATGCCTGGCGTCGAACATACGATACCGCTCCCTGTGAATGATATTGTCATATTTAGTTTGCTTAAGAGATCTCTCCCCAGCAAATTAATGGGAGAGTGTTCATAGTACAGTAAGGGTGCTTTCACTGTTTTACCCCCCACTGTCACATCCAATGCTTCTGTGTAAGGAACTTCAATTACAGCCCCAGAGAACCCCTGCGTCTCTAACGTTCTATTAGATAACGGGAACCGGCCCTCTCTAATGCATGATTTCTCCGCTCCCGAATCCACCATGAATATGAACTGCTTGTCTCCTATCTGCGCTCCTATCAATGGTTCCTCTGATGCATTGTGGGTCGTAGATAGTACTGGACACGCAAGTGCTCTCTGTGGGCTGTCCTATGCGGGGTGTCTCATTGCCCCCCCTTGATCAAAAATGTTCCCCGAAACTACTGACACCCCGCTGTAAGGTGCGGGAGCAGGTGCCCCGTTAGCTACTGTGGCGAAAGTGTTACCTGGCGTGTATTGCATATTGTCATTATTCTGTGGGTGGTTTTGTGTCCTGTACTGATGTCCGTGTAGTTGTGCGTTACTTCTTTGTCCTACATTTTCTGGTTGTTGGTATTGTCCCATGGGGAGGCCGTAGGGGCTTCCTGGGTGGGGGTGACCATACTGTTCTGTCTCCTGGAACCCGTTGTTTTGTCTGCTCCTGCACTCTCTTGAGTAGTGCCCCCATCTCCCACAATTCCAGCAGCTCCCCTGTGGACCTCTGGGACCCTGCCACCCATTACCTCCCATTCCTCCATACCCTTGTCCTCCTCTTCGGCCCCGGTACCCACCTCTTCCCCCTCTTGGGGCCCACTCTTGCCACGTTGGACCTCCGTTCTGCTCCTGCTCAGTCCACTGTCGTTGTCCTTGTCCTGCCCAATTTGCTGCTATTCTTCCTTGTATTGCTATTTGCCCCTCCTCTCCTTCCTCTCCCTCCCTCATGAGTGGGAGCCCTGCTACCGCTGCTGCAACCTTCACTAGTTTTGATTGTACCAACTTTGCCTCGTCTGCCAACCTTTTCTGTGCTACTTCCCTCTCTCTCTCTTTGATCCTTTTGCAATGGTGCACTATTATACTTTGGATCTCTGGCCACCCCTTCGCCTCAACGCCCGCTATCTTATCGAGTGCCTTCTGCACCTCTTTTGGGAGCCCTCTTTTAATGATAAAATAAAATAGAGATGTGGATTGGTGCCAGGGCGTGCCCGTTTCCGCTCTCCACATCTCCTGCACCCGGAGAATGTAATCCATAGCATCCTCCCCGTCATTCATTGTACATTGCATTACTGACTGTAAATCAGGGGTATCTGGGAATGTCTCCCGCAGCGCGTCCCACACCCTTGCTCGTACTGTATTAAAGGAAGCCCCATCATGACGATCACAATCTAACGTCACGGCCGGGAAACCAGCCTTAGCCCATACTCTGTCCGCTTGATCTCCTACTGCGGTTACTAGTAGGCTTTTCACATCGCCTACTGCCAACGGTATGCCGGCGGTATGTTTCTCAAATGCATATATCCACTTGCTCGCCCCTCCTGACAGCTGGGGCAATAATTTCATTAAATTAGCCTTATCCATCTGAGCCCATGGTATATAGTTTGGTCTCCCCCCCCCCTCTGTGTATCAATGGAAGTTGTAACTTCCCTTTTGCAGTTGCACCCTCCCTTTCCTTAGTCGCTGCTGACTCCAATGACGCCATCTTCCCCACCCTATTTCTTAGTCGTCCCATCCATTCGTCGTCTATAGTCCCTAGTGAACATGCACCGTCCACTTCCTCGCTTTCCCCTCCCACTGCCATACTCAACCTATCACTGTCATCCAACCCTCCTCTGACATCACATAACAAGTCCTCTCTGATCCCTCTCTCTCGTGATACATCACCAATGCTCCCTTCTACTGCTCCTACCTCTATTATTCGTGTCGGCTCTTCCTCAATCCTGAACAGTATTTCCCCCTTTTTCCATCCTTCCTCAATCTGTCTACCTTCGCTCGACGCTCTAGACGTGCGTCCTGATTGTGTGGGGGCACACGCTGTGCGCTCACATATGTCTTTTATTCTTGAGAGTTCATCCCTTGCCACAGTAAGCCTCGACTCTAAGTCACTCGTTAGCTTCTCTATATCCACCCTCTGTGTGCTTCCCTGGGCGCGCTCTCTGGTGCTTTCGTATGGCGGGGGGGCTGTTGGTCTTTGTGGTGTACCAGTTGTGGGGGGAGGCACATACGTAGGGTCGCTGTATCCTGCTGCGGGGGCTGGTTTAGGTAATATCGGGTACAAACTAATCACCTCCGCAGGTTGTGCTGTACTTAGCTGTTCCTTTTCCTCTCTTGGAATCATCAATGGATTATCTGTGGTGGAAGGTAGATCAATATTTGGTGCCGGAGCTTTGGGTGGGGGTACCTCCTCAAACAATCTCCAGAGGTCTAATATCTCCTTCCTATTTTGCCATTGTTTCCCCTTATACTTGAGGCTAATGCATGTTCGTACCATATCAAGAACGCTTTTGTCAAAAGACCCTCCCTCGGGCCAAATCTGGGGCAGACCCTCCCCCTTCAATTCTGTTACCCATTGATCGTGATATTTATTTATTCGTTCAGCGTATCCCGGTAAGCTCTTACAAATATGTGACAAGGGAGTTTCGGCCCCCATCCTCTAAATCACTCTCACAGCCGTGTACACCTTCTTTACGTTTAGTTAGGTGTAGATCTGTGTATGTATACCTTTATGGCACAGACAAGAGCGGACGTCTCAAATATTATCACCCAAGTTTATTCACTGCGCAAATCCTTTCGCACTCACCATAGCTCATCTCCTTCCCATTCCCATACACTCTCATGTGATTCCGCTTACAACTGATCAAGTACTAGTTATGGTCAACACTCTCTGGCGCCACCTCGCGGTCAACCGATCGTCTCCAACACTCACACGGTGCGCGCACCCATCACAATGTCTTTTCACTCACACCTCGTCTTATTTCCTCCCTTTCCTCCCTGGCCAGCTGTCCCTGTTTTTCTGCTAAGGTTGCTATGTTCACGTCTGTACGTGCCACTACTTAGTCCCCACTCCTCAAAATGTGCTCCCTATTTTATAGTCCTTCTACAAGTATATTTATCTTATACCCTTTTCGCTTTCTTCCCCTGCCCCGTGGAATGGAAAAAAGAAATAGAGAGAGTAGCAATCACTAAAAAATATTCCCGGTGTCTCCTTTTGCCAGACACCAATAACTTATTTCTTACTTCTTCATATATTCCCAGTACTAGTTTAGATAGCACTATGCGGCGCCGCCTTCCACCCCCTTTCGGAGCTAGGTTTCCGTCACTTCTACCACTTCACTTATTTCTTACTCCTAATGGCCATATGCAAAGAAAAGATAAAGAAAGTTTCAAGACCCGTCTTTAGTAGACCCCCGTTATTCTTCTCCTCTACCTGTCCCCGTTCTCCTGTTCACCGTTTCCCCTCCCTTCCCCTTTACGATCGCTCGCACTCAGTACTCACGTGCCCGTCTTGAACCGATAGTCTCCGAAACTGGGTCCGTCCAGGCGGTGTCACCGGTAACTCAACGGTCAGCCCCTGGCTCCGGCGAGCGGCACTCAAAGGGGATTTTTTTCCAATCGGGATCCCGTACCCTTTCTCATTGAGTGCGCACTTCTTATTGTGCCGGTCGCCGTTGGCGGGCAGCCTCCCGGAGCCGGCTCACCGTGCGTATCCCTTCTCGACCGGAGATTCTCGTGCCACAAGGGGGTCGTTAGAAAGGAGTTAGGAAAAATAATTTGGAGATATCACGCTATCGGGGTCACCACTGAAAGGAAGCGCCCCCAATTTCAGCACGATCCTCCCCGCAATGAGAGACAATAAGGGACTCTCCCGTAGTGGGAATAAGGCCAAGACAGAGTGCGGGTGAGCGTAAGTGGGAGTTTATCCAAAGAATAGGGCATGCAAAGAACTCTGCAACCTCCGAGAGCGCTCTGTCTGACAATAGCAAAGACAGGCGTATTTCTAATACAAAAAACGTCATCAGAACCTACACACTATAGGGGGCACAAGTTAATTGGGATTGGGTGGCGTCGACTAACTATAGGTGTTGCTGCAGCGTGGTTGGTCTTGGCGTGAGGACGTCACTGGTCAGCCTCGTGGGTTGGGTTGGGCCTGGCAGGCCAGCTTGAGGTCATCCGAGCGGTGTTGGTATGCTGGGGCAGCCTGTGACAAAGATGAATACCTCTCCTGACTCGTTTGCCCTAGGCCATGCACACTGCAGTTATTCAAGAAACGACATCTAAGTTCATCAATAAATCGCTCGGCAGTTTGTCTTATATCATAAACGCAACGCATGAGGAATGCACCTCTTGAGAGGTCCGGTGATTGTCGGTTAGGGTGAGATTTACCTGTGTCCTATTGACCGGTATTTTAGGTCGAGGGGCTGAGTTCTGGGGCCTGAGCCGACTGGTACATGCCTGTCTGCCGCGTTAGAAGTTATTATGTAAATGGGTCTCTGTGTCTTGTCCCAGTGATGGGGGTCGTTCTTGGGGTGGTCTAGGGGGAGGGTTGTGGACTTTACGAGAGGGTGCTGGTAGATCAGTGGATTCAAAACGTGGGTTTATTACCGTGCTGTAAATAACACAGGTGGTGGGCTGTGGCCTTGGGTGCGGTACCGGGGCCTCTGACTCTCTGAAGCGGCTCCAGCTTGGTTGGGGGAGGTGAGGGAGCGCGGCACAGGCCTTAGCTTCCTTATCTGGCAGGCTTGGCAGGGTGGGAGGGAGAATGGCCTTGCATATACTCACAAAGGTTTTTTCCTCGTGCGTTGCTAACTTTTAAATGCAGAACTTTTATAACGTTCCGCCTTATTTTGATGTTATTTAAACACACATATATATTTCCATTTCGTTACACATTTCTTTAATACAGTCGGTCCGAGTACCTTTTCGTTACCTAACATTATATTTACTACATGATGTGATTATTTTATGTACATTAAACGTTACACGAGGTCGTTCTAGGTTATGGCCTACAGAAATTGATGCTCGCTGCTTTAGGTGATTAAGAAAACATATATGAGTAAGTAAAGGCTATACATTTGGTCGACATCTTTCTCTGTGGTTGTAGCAGCACTAGTCCAGACCTGGGGTGGTATCATGTAACGTTACATCTTTATGGTTTATTCACAGTTTACAGGATCTGTTTAAACCGAGGTAGTTCGTTAATACCAATACTTGAATTATTTTCTACTTTCTTCAGATAGTGATGCTTCAGCTTTTTTTCCCGTCACCCCGGCCTCGCGGACCAGGTCATGCAGGGTGCGATATTACATTGTGGATGAGAATAATGTTACAGTGTTAGCATCTCGGGTTAGCTCATATCCGACTTTCTCATGGGAACGCGCTCGCAGCGGATCTACCAGGGCTACTGCGGCGGCAGAGATGCATGAAAGGTCCTCCAAAGGTGGGGGCCTCGTTACAGTGTGCTGAACTCACGCCATGTTTGCTAAACAAGATGGCTTCTAGGCCTAACTGAATTTGGGTATATGCAGGGAACGGATATGTGTGGGCAATGTCGTCGGCGGGTGACCCCTCCTCCACCTGGGCCCGGGTGGCATGAGGGGACGGCCACCGAGTCATGGTCCTCACCTGGGGAGAAGGCTGCAGGTGAGGAGGGCCTCGCGGTCAGTCCTCCCCTACAACTGTTAAAGACTTATGGGAAGAAATGGCACTGCACTTGAGGCTGATGAATACGGATGCACTTTTGGTGACTGCCAATCAGCATCTTTGGCGAGAGATAGCTGGTTTCCTTCCAGATAGTCCTCAGGACAAACAGGCTGCAATCTAATCAGGTTTAGGTGAGGGCAGACAAGTGGCTGAACACTTTCTAGAGTCCACTATTCATGATATCGATAACAGCCAGCTGTGGGATATATATTGGTGCTGATATGTAATGGTTAGTCTGGATGCAGTCAACCTGCTTCTCTCAGGGCATATAGGACCAAATCCTACATTTACGTTTTGGTGCCACAGATTGGTTTCAATCCTCAACCATTGAGGAATTAAAGGAATAGTTTGGTCAAAAATGTGTATTGTCCCTACAGGTCGGCCATGTGTTTGTAAGCCTAAGTCGCTCGATTTTACAAAAATTTCCTATGGACCTTACCTGAGTTTTCGTCCATTAAATGCACGCGAAAACAGGCATCAGGGTGCTGAAATTTTGTGATAATCCTATCACTTGCCCCATCACCCTGGCTGACCTGCTTTTGTGGCACTAAATCATATCCGCCGCCCCTGAGCCTGACATTATCAAAACATTCATATTCCCCGCCTCTCTCCGTGGCGTTACTGTGTTGCGTAGGCAAACGCGCCCAGTCGTCTTCTACGCGACTTCACACATAACCCGGAAAGCAACACAGATCAACTCACAACACAGCGCGCCACAATTCGGAATATGAAACTGTACTTTAAAATCAAACAGCAATACGGTACATTTGGTAAAGTACATTTATTTGACATTAAATGTTTAGAGAATATTCAGCAATTGGCATATTAAATGGGAATGGAATTTTTTTCTTTTCTCTCGATCCGCAAATCCGGAAAAGTTTATTGTGAGTCACGCGCTGTTCCTTTATGGTACACAGGATGTTGCTTTTCGTTAAAAGAAGCACTTTGGACGCACGGTGAACCGCAAGGCTGTTCCATCAACTAGGCACTAGGCCACCGTAAAGGTCGATATGTTGCTTCTAGCCGCTAGTCCCGCGTAAGGGCATATGGCTCCTTGGCGATCGTCCCATAAGAGGGTCAATGTAGTGCAGTTGTTTACAAGAAGCTGCAGCTGGCGGTTGAAAAATCCGTCTGCCGGGGTCTGGAATAGGTGGCAGTGACAATACGGTAGGATGTACCTGTTTAGAATACATAAAAATTTAAATTAGTCTCACCAGCCGATCTTTATTACTATTATTAATTTTATTTATTACGGGCGAGCTGAAACTATTTGCTTGCGAGGATAGTGCAATGGAGTATGTTCGTCTCTAAAAGCAATGCGAAAACTAACGAAATAAATCGAGGGAAACACACAAACTAATAATTTTTTTTACCGTTGAACCACTGAGAAACGACTGTTTGTCTACATGCGTGTCGAATGGGCACATGCATGCCCATGTGCCGGTAGAAAGACGACCCCACAAATGTTGTACTTGCTCTTCATTCATTGATTCATTGATTCATTCATTCCGGTATAAAAGCGTCTAAAGAGTTACTTACATTATATTTGCCATTTCCATTGTATCTCTGCATAAAGCAGTCCGTAAATCCCACTGTGTTCGTGCCAATGATTTTTCATATACTGAACTAACATGAAACTTGGTCTAGTTTCAGAATGTTCAGCCTTATCGTCTCTTACGTTATTGCCCCCCTCTTTCAAATGAAGTCCTTTCGGCATGGTCCCTGTCACTCAAGGTCAAAAAACAATAGAACCTTATACTGCCAGTGCGATTCGTGGGCCTTTTCAGCCCCCGAGCAAAAAATCAAAGCCGCTGACCTTCACTCTGCATGAGCGTACCTTCTTACTTTGCAACATCCTGTCTACAGCCATCTGTGAGAACTTGAATTTTCGACTCCATGTTTGTACTAGGCCTCAATGTGCAAATGTGAACTGGCTTCTCTCCCATCTGCAACTCCTCGCTTAGCGCGTTCTAAGGCCCCCAATTTTGTCCTCGTTGTCTGCAAGCTTTGCAGCCCTAGAGAACCATAACTATGGAGACATTGGCCCTCATTACAAGTCAGGCAGTGGACCATGGTGCTATTAGCACCATGGTCCATGCCGGATTCCGCCATGGTGGATGGCGGAATTACCGCCCCATTCCAAGGTGAGTGGGGCGGTAATTCCCTATTCACCATTTGCCCTTCCCCATTCCCATTTTTGCCCCATAGGGCATAATTGGGATGGGGAAGGCGCTAATTACGGCACCGTAAATTACGGTGCCGTAATTAGCACCAAGGTCGCTTAGCGCCTTGGACTTTTAACACCTGCAAAAAGCAGGCGTTAAAGTGTGAATCAGGCGTTAAGGGTTAATGGCGCCGACGGCGCCGTTAAACCCTTAACGCCTGACTTGTAATGAGGGCCATTGACTTTTTGGGGGAAGGTCAGGGAAAGTATAGAGTACCCGAGGAGTGAGTTGAAAGTGAGATTTATGGTTTATTTGTTTTATTATTTGCAATACGCAAGCCTCCCCTTGGTTAACAGTGCGCAGCATTTACATGAGATTGCGAAACTTAGTTACAGCACCAAAAATATATACATACACATATTCACAAGGTCAGCGATATGAGGTGAATAGAGAGAGAAGTCAAAGATGACACCCATGTTATTCGCCACCCAGGATGGTGAATGGAGGGTTTAGGGTTAGCATACTTTGTATGCACACTATACAATAACATTATTTTCAAAAAGACAATGATTTATTGATTTATTTAAACCGGGATTTGAACTTCTCAACGAGCTCTGCTTTGGGTGAACATGGCACAGTTATGTTATGTTATGTTATTTTGCACTTATATAGCACCTTATATACCATTGGTATGGTCTGAAGGAGCTGATAGGTTGAACGCCCTTGGGAACCGAAGTTCAGATCAGTAGAGAGAGTAGAGAGAGTCAAAAGGTGCGTGTGAGGACCGGATATGTGTGCAACTCGTGCAGTCTTCGTGTGATAGCTGCTTCTTAGCGATAGGTGTGTTCGTTCTGGCAGGATTTATCCAGAACGGATGTGGCTGCGTTAGGCCTGAGGAGAACGCCTGGCTGGGGGGTGTGAAACCAGCAGTGTTTACTTAGAGTGATGTGGAGTAAGCGGCGGATGTTGGTATGAGAACAGTTATACCGAATGGTGTCATAGTATCTCTGCGTTCTAGTTGAGTGGTGATGTAAAGGAGATAGTAAGCGTGGTGGTGTGATATTATGGGTTATATGCTCTTTCAAACGTTCTCTGCATTCCAGACAATACTATATACGTCATGCAATTCTATGCGCTCCAGTCCATTCCGTGCTCTCCTATCTGCTCCATGCACCCACGTCTGGTCTACACACTCTGGTCTGCTGCACGCACTCATGCATTCTGACCCGCCCCGCGTGCTCTAGTCTGCCCCGCGCGTTCCGGTTCGCCCCACGCATTCCAGTCTGCCCCACGGATGCACTCTTGTCCGCCCCAAGCATGCACACTTGTCCGCTTCACTCATGCACTCTTGTATGCCCCACGCATGCACTCTTGTATGCCCCACACATGCACTCTTATCTGCCCCACGCATGCACTCTTGTCTGCCCCACGTATGCACTCTTGTCTGCCCCATGCAAGCGCTTTTGTCTGGCCCATGCTATACGCATTCAGCAGCTCTTGAACTCATCCTTTCTACGCACTCATCAGTACTGGATGCAGTCTGCGCCAGTTTGTTCTACGTACTCGTCGACTCTACGCAACACGTCCGTTCACTCTGGGCACTCATTCGCTCCAGGCACTCGTTCGCTCCAGGTACTCCTCTGCTTTGTGCCCCCTCTACGCACTCATCCCCCTCTATGTACTCATCCCCCTCCACGCACTCATGCCCTCCACGCACTCATGCACTCACACACTCATCCACTCCATACACTCATCCGTTCCATACACTCATCCGCTCCATACTCTCATACGCTCCATACACTCTTCCACTCATACACTCTTCCGCTCCATACACTCATCCGCTCCATGCACTCATCCGCTCCGTACACTCATCCGCTCCGTACCCTCATCCGCTCCATACACTCATCCGCTCCATACACTCTTCCGCTCCATACACTCATCCGCTCCATACACTCTTCCGCTCCATACACTCTTCCGCTCAATACACTCATCCGCTCCATACACTCATCATCTCTATATACTCATCCGCTCCATACACTTATCCACTCCCTACACTCATCCACTCCCTACACTCATCCGCTCCCTACACTCATCTGCTCCATACGCTCATCCGTTCCATAAATTCATCCGCTCCATACACTCATCCGCTCTATACAATCACCTGGTCTGTACATTCATCTGCTCCGGCGATCTACACATTCTCCGTGCTTTCGGATTCATCCGCTATCCACACTCATGCGCTCTACATGTCATGTTATGTTATGTTATTTTGCGCCTTATATATCATTGGTATGGTCTGAAGGCGCTGGTAGGTTGAACGCCCTCGGGAACCGAAGTTCAGGTCAGTAGAGAGTGTAGGGAGAGTCAACAGCGCGTGTGCGCACCGGGAATGTGTGCAGCTGGTGCGGTTTCCGTTAATAGCTGCTTCTTAGCGGAAGCTGTAGTGGTTGCGATCAGGGTATGTGTTTGTTCTGGCAGGATTTATCCAGACCGAGTGTGACTGCGTTAGGCCTGAGGAGAACGCCTGGCTGGGGGTGTTTAGCCAGCAGTGTTTACTTAGAGTGATGGGGAGTGAGTGGGGGGTGTTGGTATGAGAACAGTTATACCGAATGGTGTCATAGTATCCCTGTGTTCTAGTTGAGTGGTGGTGTAAAGAAGAGAGTAAGCGTGGGGTGGGATTTGATGGGTTATATGATGGGTTACATGCTCTTTCATACGTTCTATGAACTTTCATTCTTTCCATGCGTGCGCAGTCATCCGCTCCCCGCATTCACCCATTCCCGGCACTCACAGCTCTCTGCACTCACCAGCTGCGCACACTCATCCACTCTATGCGATCATGCTTTCCATGCATTCAACATTAGTATGCACTTATCAGTCCCTCAGAGTCATTCGTTAGTATGCAGTAACCTGTTCTATAAATTAATTTGCTCTCTAACCTCATCCGCTCTCTAACCTCATCCGCTCTATGGCCTCATCCACTGTATGGCGTCATGCGCTCTATGGCCTCATCCGCTCTCTGATCTCCCCAACTCTACACGCTCCCCCACTTTACACGCTCCCCCACTCTACACGCTGCCCCACTCTACACGCTGCCCCACTCTACACGCTGCCCCACTCTACTATTTCATTGATGCCATTCACTTTGTTCCCTCCTCACGCATTATGTGCATTTCAACAGTTTACATCTGCTTACTGTTTCCATATGACTTATTCTTATTATCCACTTCACTGTTTTGATCTACTTTGCTCGTTTAATTCTGTTTGTCTTTCTAGTTTATATTCGGGTTATAAGCTGTCCATTTCTCGTCTCAGGTAGTTTGAAGGGTTGGTGTTGTTGAGATGCTGTCTGTCAGTTTGGGTTGGTTTGGTTATCGGTTGGTTTTAGGGGTAGAGCCAGGTTTTCAGCAGTTTGCGGAAAGATGTTAGTCCTCAGTTTGGCGGATGTGGGGGGGGGGGAGTGAGTTCCACAGGGTGGGGGCCAAGGCTGAGAATGATGATCCGCCTAATCTGACTGAGTTTGTCTTAGGTATGACTAGGAGGCCGGCTGAGCTTGATCTTAGGGTGCGAGGGGGGTGATAGGGTTTTGGTTTGTTTTGAAGATATTGAGGTCCGGTTTTATGCAGTGCTCGATGGGAGATGCATAATGTTTTGAAAGTCACCCTTCGGGCTACTGGAAGCCAGTGCAGCGTCTTAAGGGCTGGAGAGATGTGGTCTCTTGGGCCGAGCGCAAGCAGCAATTTGGCTGCTGCGTTTTTGCGCCCTTTGGAGTTTATTCAGTTGGTACGCGTGGAGACCGAGGTATAGGGGGTTTGCATAGTCCAGTCTTGACATGACAATTGATTGGACCGCAGAGAGTCTGTTATGAAAGGAGAGATATGGAAAGATGCACCTAAGGGTTTTAAGGTGGTAGTGGCAGGATTTTGAGACATTGTTGACTTGGCACGAGAGTGTTAGCTCAGAGTCAAGGATGCTTCGAAGATTTTTCACTGATTTGCAGGGGGTCGGTGAGCTGGCCATGGCGGGTGGCCAGGGTAGTGGTTGCGGAAGAAGCTCGGAGTTGCCACATACCATGATTTCAGTTTTGGAGGGGTGTAACAATAGGTGGCTTTGGGTCATCCAGAGTTCTATGTCGAGGAGGCAGGAGGCCAGGTCAGGTCGGGAGTTGGGGTTTGAGTTCATTAGTTTTAGAATTAGTTGAGTGTCGTCGGCGTAGTTGTAACACAGGATGTTGTGTGAACGAACTATTGGAAGGATGGTGATCAAGTAGAGATTGAACAGGAGTGCGGATAGGTATGCTCCTTGTGGGACTCCCGTGTCGACTGGTCGGGCTTGGGAGGTATAGGAGGAGAGTATCGTTATTTAGTACCTATCTTTGAGGAATGATGCTATCCATTTAAGAGCGGTTCCACGAATTCCTAGGGAGTGGAGGCGGTCTAGGAGGATTGAATGATTGATTGTGTCAAAGGCGGCGGATAGGTCAAGAAGGATTAGTGCTGCGCATCCCGCGGAAGTCTGCCGTCATTTTAAGGTCATCCCAGATTGAGGTTAGGGTGGTCTCGGTTCCGTGACGGGCTCTGAAACCTGTGCAGGGTCTAGGAGATTGTTGGGTTCGACAAAGGCATTTAGTTGGGAGTAGGCGGTTCGGTCAATGAGTTTTGCAAGGAATCTGGTGTTTGAGATGTGGCGGTAGTTTTTGGGCTAGAGAGGGTCGAGAGAAGGTTTTTTAATTAGTGGTTTGACATGAACCGTTTTGAATGCGTCCGGAAAGATACCAGAGGAAAGGGAGGCATTTATGATGGATCTTGCATGTTCTCCTGCGCAGGTGGAAGCGAAAATTTCTTTGAGGGTTGTGGCCGGGCAAAGGTCCAGCGGGGAGCCAGATGGTTTGCGGGCAGATAGAAGTTTGAGAAATTGCTCTGGTGATATTGGACTAAAGGATTCAAACGTTGGTTGCGTTGTGGTCGCTGTTAGGGGGTTGGCCGCTAAAGGGGGGGTATTGCCTGGTGGATGTGAGAGAGCCAGTTTGGTGGCTAGAGTATTTGTTCTTTCGAGAGCCGTGGTGTAAAAGTGGAGGGAGAGTGAGTCACACAGTGATTGAGAGGGGATCGGGACGGCCGTGGTGCAAGCCGGTTTGGTGAACTCAGAGATGATTTTGTGGAGTTCCTTGCTTGGGTTTTCGCAGTTTACGATTCAGGAGTTGTAGTGGACTTTACAAGGGGGTGTGAGCGGCATCAGAGATGCGCTGAGCCATGAGTCAAAGGCATCGGGGGTTAGTTGTTTAGTCAGTTGGCAGGTAGGTGGTGGAGATTGGAGGAGAGCGTCGGCTAGGTCAGGGACGATTATTAGTTTTTTCCAGCATTTGCGTAGATTTGGTGGTTCAGATTCAAGTACGGGGTTGGGGTCGGGTGAGTGAATGGTGAAAGAGAGAATGAAGTGATCGGACCAGATGATGGGGCTGGGGGGGGGTTTAAATGAATCCGGGTGTTGGAGCTAAAGATAGCATCAAGAGTGTGTCCTTTATAGTGAGTCGGGCCATTTATGTGGGGTTGGAGGTTAATTGCGTTTAAACCGTCAACCAGAGAGTGTGTCATAGGGTTGGTGAGGATGTCAAGCCAAATGTTGAAGTCTCCAAGGAGGGTGAGGTTGGGATGGTTTAGTTGAAGGGTGGCGATTGAGTCGCAGAGGTTGTTTGCGAATTGTCTATCGTAGCCTGGGGGCCTGTAGATTATTAGGAAGCTGTGCGAGAGTGACGGGGAGAGGGATAGTTTAACGAGGAGTGATTTGCAGGAAGGAATGGAAGGTTGGTTGTCGATGATTGAGGCGTGGAAGAAAGACTTGTAGACGAATGCGACTCCCCCTCCTCTAGAGGGACGGTTCAGTGGGATGAGGGAGTAGACCGGGGGGAAGGCTTCACTGGCGATTGGTGCGAAGACGTCGGAGAACCAAGTTTCCGTGAAGAAAACCAGGTTTGGATTGTCAGAGGTGAGGAGGTCAAAGATGGAGAATTTGTTTTTTGCTAAATAGGAAGCAGTTCACGTCGGCAGACGAGGTTGGTCTCGGAGCTGGGGCGGAGAGGGGTAGTGGCGGAGCGAGAGGAAGCTGGGGAGGGAAGGGGTGGGTGATGATCGGTGGGAAGAGTGGGCGGGCAGAAGGATTGGCGGGCTTCGGGCGGGATTGGGTGGCTGCGTGAGTTGGGGTGATCGGATTTGGTTCAGGGGATTTGAAGGTGGGGTGTGTGCGGTTAGGAGTTTCCATTAGAGTTGATGAGAAGTCAAGGGAGACGGGTTTCAGGGCAGGGGAAGCTACGGGGGACGGAGGTGACTGGGGGAAAGTGGAGGTGGGTCGGGACAGGGGAGGCGAGGAGTGCTGAGAGATTGAGGGGGACCAGGTGCGATTCCTCTTTAGTTTCCTTGTTGCGATTGCAGTATGAGAGAGGGAAGGTGGGTCAGAGGGGGAGAGGGATGCAGCTTCGGTTCTTGCTAGGGATAGGCGTGCAGTTTTTAGGGACGGGAAGGGGTGTGTTCGGGGGGGAAGGTGGTGCGGGTTTGTGGGCAGGGTGGCAGGTGGATGCTTGCTGGGCAAGGTGTGCCCGCTAAGATAGTGAGGGGAGAGGGTGTGGTTAACGTGGGCTGGCCGGTGGTGCGGTTCGGGGGCGGAGTGGTCTTAGGGTGGTTGGCTCGCCATCGTGCCCCTCTGGCTTGGTGTTTGGAGAGTGGAATGGTAGGGAGTGCAAAGGAGGGTGGGGTGGTTTGGGAAGGGGGGTATGGGGCGGAAGGTACACCGGGAACTGAGGGCAGTCGACAGTGGTCGTTTCCAACAGACTCTGTTGGAGTGGGTGCACTCATGCTTAGTATGAGCTGTTAGGAGTGGTCTCAATTGAAACTTAAGTTTATTGGGCTTTATAGTTTATAGATATCAGTCCGTTTTGGGTGTAGCTAGACCCTAGGCTATGCAAGTTAGGCAGTCTATTTAGTTGTAGCTACAGCATAGTTACGCAGATGGTAGAGTTTCTTTAGTGGGCTGGCATTCCTCCAATAAGCTGGAATATGTGTAGGCTATTTAAGGAGAAGTTGAATGTAGCAACGCTCCAGGTATGGTTTTAGTTGGACTTTTAAGTGGAGTTTAGGAGGGCTTTCTGATTGTAGTTCTAAATTCAGTGGGAGTTCGCTATTAGGTACACTTCCAAGTTCAATTTGCACCAAGATGATATTAGACTGTTGGGTGCACTTCTGGCTTCAACTGTACACGGAGATGATGTTAGGGTATTAGGTACTATTAAGTACACTGCTAGATTTGACTGTACACCGGAGGTCGTATTAGGTCTACCTCTAGATTAAGTTTTGGATAAAAGGGATTTTAGACTATTAGGCACTACTAGGCAGTACTAGATTCTATTTTATACAGATGATATTAGACTATTAGGATATTGGGCACACTTCTAAGTGCAATTTTCTCAGAGAGGCTGTTGTACACAACTTCTGAATATAAACGTAGGCTATTGGGTACACTTAAAAAGCAGCTTTCCCAGAGAGGCTATTGGGCCTAACTTCTAAATATGCACATAGGCTATGGGAACACTTCTAAATGCAGTTTTTTTCAGAGAGGCTATTGGGCACAACTTCTAAATACACACATAGGTTATTGGGAACACTTCTAAATGGAACTTTCTCAGAGAGGCTATTGGGCACAACTTCTAAATGCAACTTTCTCAGAGAGGATATTGGGCACAACTTTTAAATGCAACTTTCTCAGAGCGGCTACTGGGGGACAACTTCTAACTACACACATAGGCACTTCTAAATGGAACTTTTCTCAGAGAGGCTATTGGGTACACTTATAAATGCAGTTTTTTTCAGAGAGGCTATTGGGAACAACTTCTAAATACACACATAGATTATTGGGAACACTTCTAGATTGGAATTTTCTCAGAGAGGCTATTGGGTATAACTTCTAAATACACACATTGGGCACAACTTCTAAATGCAACTTTCTCAGAGAGGCTATTGGGCACAACTTTTAAATGCAACTTTCTTAGAGAGGCTATTGGGCACAACTTCTAAATGCACATATAGGCTATTGGGTACACTTCTAAATTGGACTTTCTCAGAGAGGCTATTGGGCACAACTTCAAATACAACTTTTCTCAGGGAGGCTATTGGGCACAACTTCTAAATGCAACTTTTCTCAGAGAGGCTGTTGGGTACAACTTCTAAATACACACATAGGCTATTGGGAACACTTCTAAATTGGACTTTCTCAGAGAGGCTATTGGGCACAACTTCAAATGCAACTTTCCTCAGAGAGTCTGTTGGGCACAACTTCAAATGCAACTTTTCTCAGAGAGGCTATTGGGCACAACTTCTAAATGCAACTTTTCTCAGAGAGGCTGTTGGGCACAACTTCTAAATACACACATAGGTTTTTGGGAACACTTCTAGATTGGACTTTTCTCAGAGAGGCTATTGGGCACAACTTCAAATGCAACTTTCCTCAGAGAGTCTGTTGGGCACAACTTCAAATGCAACTTTTCTCAGAGAGGCTATTGGGCACAACTTCTAAATGCAACTTTTCCCAGAGAGGCTGTTGGGCACAACTTCTAAATACACACATAGGTTTTTGGGAACACTTCTAGATTGGACTTTTCTCAGAGAGGCTATTGGGTATAACTTCTAAATACACACATTGGGCACAACTTCTAAATGCACATTTAGGATATTGGGTACACTTCTAAATTGGACTTTCTCAGAGAGGCTATTGGGCCCAACTTCAAATGCAACTTTTCTCAGAGAGGCTATTGGGCACAACTTCAAATGGAACTTTTCTCAGAGAGGCTATTGGGTACACTTCTAAATGCAGTTTTTTTTCAGAGAGGCTATTGGGCACAACTTCTAAATACACACATTGGGCACAACTTCTAAATGCAACTTTCTCAGAGAGGCTATTGGGCACAACTTTTAAATGCAACTTTCTCAGAGAGGCTATTGGGCACAACTTCTAAATGCACATATAGGCTATTGGGTACACTTCTAAATAGGACTTTCTCAGAGAGGCTATTGGGCACAACTTCAAATGCAACTTTCTCAGAGAGGCTATTGGGCACAACTTCAAGTACAACTTTTCTCAGAGAGGCTGTTGGGCACAACTTATAAATACACACATTGGGCACAACTGCTAAATGCAACTTTCTCAGAGAGGCTATTGGCCACAACTTTTAAATGCAACTTTCTCAGAGAGGCTATTGGGCACAACTTCTAAATGCATCTTTCTCAGAGAGGCTATTGGGCACAACTTCTAAATGCACATATAGGCTATTGGGTAAACTTCTAAATTGGTGTAACGCTCACCTGATTCCTGCAGAGGCGCCGGTCTTGACTGGGTGAATGCCGTATCTTCAAAGGTGATGTGTAACACACGGTTGGCTCTTTGGGCTGGACCTCTGTGCACTGTATGTCTGACTCGAAGAGTAAGATGTCTGCAGATAGAAAATATGGGATTAATGAACTGGGGTTATTGGGTGCCTCTCTCCTCTTCCCTTTCTCTTCTCCTGTAGAACCCCAAAGGTTAACGCCCTCACCTTAGGTAAGTGAACGCCGAGCTCTCCATAAGCCTCGGGGCAGGGTGCCGTAACCAGTTTCTTCACTGGATAAGGGTGCAGGCCTCTTGACCTCAGAGGACTGCTGTCCGTCGTTAACTGCACGAACGGTAAGTTCTGGTCACTTCAAATGTCTTAAAAGTCTTTTGTAATGATATCTCTTGTTTTGCAGGGTTCCGGCGATGGCGGGCTGATGAGAGTTGAGGATCGAACCCGCGTGAGGAATAGAAGCGCCTGGAAGCACGTAAGTAAGCGCTTGTAGCCTGCTTCACGATGCGCACTAACTGTCCCTTTTATCTTGCAGGTACAAGTTCGCAGCTTTAGAGAAGCTGAAGGGTGCTGGAATACCCACTGGATTCGGCGTGGGAAGGAGTAATGGCACGTGAGTAATAAAGTTGCCCAATGTCTTTAAACGCACCTTCTTTTGTCTTTCAGATGCGGGATGCAGCGCCGAAGGCCTCCGGAGCGTGCGAAGAACTGGTAAGCTTTTGTCTTTCAGATGCCAGAATGCAGTGCGAAGACCTCCGGAGCATGCGAAGAGTAGGTAAGCCTTTGTCTTTCAGATGCCGGAATGCAGCGCGAGCCGTTGGTGACAGCCGATGGACCAGGTAAGAGATGCGCTGCCACTGAAGACCGTAGTGCTAACCTGTTCTTTCTTTGGCCCTCATTACGACCCTGGCGGAAAGTGACTGACCGGACCGCCACAGCGTAAATAGCGTTTCCGCCATTGCACGAAGGAGCAAAGTGCGGCCCATTCCGACCCATCGGGCACGAGCACCACGCCATGGCGGAAGTGCAAAGTCCGCGATGGCGGAAATGACCCCAAAACGGCCCACACCGCCGCCGTACGGCGCCCTAGGTGCAATACCGCCACCCCTCTTAGCGGTCACCGCAGTGTGCGCCTACCGGAAAGTACGGTGACCGGAAATATACGGAAACGGAAGTTAAAACATGGGCCCGGAACGGGAAACATCCCGCCGTACACCTATAAAACCACTAAAACCACACAACCACCAAAAACACTACCCTGAGACACACCCCAACCCGTCATCCACCCTAGCGAAACCAAGAAAAATGGGAAAAGTAGCGAAGAAAGCGTGCGACCGCAAGCGGCAGGTCCACTTCTCCCGTGAGGAACTCACCGTGCTAACAGAGACCCTCCAGGAGAATGCTGCCGTCGTCTTCTCCACGCAAATGACCAGGACGGCACTTGCAAACAAGAAGGCCATATGGGCTCTGGTGGCACAGCGGGTAAGTGCGGTGGGGACCGCACCCCGCAACCCACAGCAATGCAGAAAGCGATGGGACGACCTGCGGATACGCGTCCGCGGCATACTCTCTGCCAACCGCAACATTGCCACAGCCACCGGGGGAGGTCCTGAATCACCCATCAAGTTGACCCCCTGGGAAGAAATCTGTGCCTCCACCATCGGAATGGAGAGCATTGAGGGAGTCGGAGGGATGGAGAAAGGAGTGCAGACATCCGAAGATTCAGGTAGGTGGGCCAGATAAAACAATGCTAAATCCCCAATGTCCAATCATGCGAAGTACCATGTGTCCACATAGTGCAACAGAAACACATGTCCAGGAGAACGTCCACACACATCGGCCTGATAGCGCACATTAAAACCCACAATAAATACATAATTAATTAAAAACCCCTAAAACACGCACTACACGTGCAGCAGGCACACCCTAACTGCAGGCTGCCAAACAACTGCACCCTCACTCCACACACAAATGAAAGCACCTCCAAGGCCCCGACCCAAATCACCCTCAGGTACCACCCCAATGCATGTGATACAATGCCATTCCAATTTCCACAGACCCATAAATAACCCTCGCCCTCCTTTACTCCACCACAGGGTCCGATCCAAACGACGAACTCCACGACACCCCTACCAGCACACCTGCAAAGAGGGCCAAGACCAACGGCCAAAGACCCTCCACCTCAGCTGCACGGATCAAGACACGGCAGCAGCACAAATCAGGTGGCAGCACAGAGGAGGGAACATCAACAGGCACCCCAGCAGCCAGCATGCCCACAACACCACCACCACAGGTCCCCCCAATGGATGCCACAGAAGGCACTGCCTCTGGTGGCAGCAGCACCATAGGTGACACCCCATTGATGGCAGCATGCTCGGACACAGAAAACGAGGATGTCGAAGTCAGATCCATCCATGACCTGTCCCAATCCCCCTGTCTGTCCCATCCCGTACAACATGAGGATACCACGCAGGGGCACCCACAAGACGACGACTGGCCATCCCCCACAAGCCCCGTGGCAAGGCAACATGAGGACAACAGCCCCTCTGTGACACCCCCGCAAATGGCCATGGCCCAGCAGAGGCAACAGTCCCTCGACCAGTTAATCGTGCAACAGCAGCGACTGGCCACGCTCCTCAAGGACCATGCCGATGAATGTGGGGGCACTAAGGCAGACATAGAAACATCAACTGAGACACTTAGGGCAGAAATGGAGAGAGGTACAGAGACACTAAGGGCACAAATGGAGAGTAGCACTGAGAGCCTGAGAGTCCAAATGGAGAGAAGCACCGAGAGCCTGAGGGGGGAACTGCATGCGACGTCCAAAGACGTATGTGCCGAACTTGCCGCAGTGCGCCGTGTGCTCACTGAGCTCTCGCAAACCCTTAGGGACATGCATGGACGTGAGCAGGCAGAGACATCATCCGTTGCAAGTTCCGTCCAGGGCAGCCCCCAACGTAGATCTGGGAGGAACCTGCGCTCCACAGGCAGGGGTGCCCCTGATACCCGCAGAGGGGGCTTGCAATAGCGACAGCCCACTGACAATGAGCATCTTTGGACACTGGTGTTCGGGGGGGAGGTAGGAGGGTGGAGGGGGTGTGTTGGGCTCACTTGGGTGGCGGGTCGATAGGGTGTTCAACATGATATCACATATGCCATAAACAGTGCACGATCAACCAATGAGATGTGTGGACATTGATCTTTGTGTACTAGGCCATCATAGGCGTACAGTCCATATTGTGCATGTACCAGACACACACAGTGCCACGAGTCCCGTGTCCATGTATCAGCCACCAGGCGTGAGTGCTAGAAGCATGCATCAATAAGATGCTGACGAATGTCACGGGCCTCCGGTGCCTCGCAGACTCCTTGAGGTGCTGCCACATCCCCACCCTCATCATGACCATCATCAGGTGCTTGCAGTTCTGCGTCAGGGGGCATGGGCACATTTCTACGTACGCACATGTTGTGGAGCATGACACATGCCATGACCATCTTTGCAACCTTCTCATGGCGGTACAGGAGTGCCCCGCCAGACCTGCTGAGGCAGCGGAAACGGGTCTTCAGTAGGCCGAATGCCTGTTCAATGACTACACGGGTACGTGAGTGGGCATGGTTGTAGTCCTCCTCATGCTAGTCCCGTGGGTTCCGGATTGGTGTGAGGAGCCATCTCTTCAGTGGATACCCAGCATCACCTGTATGTGGACGAGAAACGTATGATGTGGAATGCCATTGCTACGTACGCACACCCCCCCCCCCTTCCTGCCAGGTCATTGCCGCATCACATACCCCACATCATCATGCATGAAATGAGACTCACCGAGTAGCCAGGATCTGTTCCCTGCGTGTCGCTCCATGTAGCGTGGTATAGTAGAGTTCCTCAAGACCATGGAATCATGGGTTGATCCAGGGAATCTGGCACAACAATGTGTAATGATCCTGTTGGAGTCACACACCATTTGGACATTCAGGGAATGAAATTGTTTTCGGTTGCGGTACTGGGCCTCCATGGCATGTGGGACGACCAATTCCACATGGGTGCAGTCGATGGCACCAATGCAACCCGGTATGCCGGCAAGTGCATGGAATCCCACTTTTGTGTTGGTAATTTCCTGCTCCGAGCGTGGTAGAGAGATGTAGTCGTCTGCGTGCTGCAGGAGGGCATCGAGCACTTGCAATAGTGTCCGTGAGAACAGTGGCTGAGAAATGCCATGCAGCTGTCCGACTGTGTGCTGGTAGGTGCCTGTGGCCAGGAAGTGGAGTACAGACACCACCTTCAGTAGGGGTGGGATGGCGGTTGGGCTATCTATCATGCTGACAAGGTCAGCCTGTGTCATGTCCACAATGGCGGCTATGGTGTCTCGGTCCAAACGGTAGAGGGTGTGGATCTGCTCATCAGTGAGGTTGAACGGATGTGCTCGGAGGCGTGGGATTGCGGGCTGCCTGCGTGGTGGTCGTGGCTGTGCTGGCGGCCCTTGCTGGCCCTGCCTTGGCCTCCTCCTCCTCCTGCGTCTCCTCCGTGCGGCCGGTTGTAGTTGGTGTTCGTCTTCTTCTTGGAGTTGGAGTACTTGCAGTGCTATCAGGTCCCCCAGGGCCAACATCGCGAGTCCTGCCGGTAGCATTTCGGAGTGGGTGTGGTTGTGGGAGGAGACTGGGTGTGCAATTTATGTGTTTTCAGGCTGTATGGCCTCCACCTGTGGTGATTCATTCCACCTGTGCAAACTGCTCTCCCCTTTGGCCGAGCACGTCCAGCACACAACGCTGCAATTCGAGTAATGGCATCTTGCTATTGCAATCATGTATTTGTACCCGACGGCCGTGTAACATTGGTTGATATGTTCATTCTGCTGTGGTCCCATTGTTTCACATACTATCTGTGCAGTCGCGAACAGACTTGTGAAGGGTCAGTGGAACGTAGTATTCGAGTAACGGTGGGCCCTCATGCATCACTGTACCGAGTTGCAACGACGGGCGGGGCGTCCCATTTGTGGGTGAAGGCAGTTGCCATTTTCACACACAGCCGCACTAGATGGATTAATTAGTGATTTCAAACGGCCACAGATGCCTCTTCGACGTGATGTTGCAAATGAGGAATTCGAAGGGCGGCGCTTTCGGTTTTCAGCTAGCGGCGAGGAGATGCCCACAGGTCTGACTGCAAATATAACGTTCTATTGTTCAATGTCCTTGAGACAGGGGCCATGGCGAGGGTGCAATGATTGATATGAATAGTTTGGGATGCGCAATAGCGACGTGGGCGATGAGGCCGGACGTTCCCAAATACATGTTACTTCACAACACTGGAATTACGGGCTGGGGCACAGTGGATTTTGCAGGCTGCATAACGCACAGACTCAATGGAAATTTCACATGTTATGTGAGTATGGAAACAGGCGTTTGCATTACGGGATGAGGGAATGATGTATGGATGCATGGACAGATGATTTCATACAGAGTTTGCCATGTACAGGGCTTCTTGGAATGTATCCGCCTCCCCTGCGCTATGTGATGCAGGGCTGCCATAGTGGGACCATCGTCTATGTGGCCTTGTTGAGCCCTCCCTGTCTCGACGCGCCTTCAGCCACTTGTGTCCATGCACGTTAACATTCCCATCTGATGGAATTTGTTTTGACAGACGCATGCACAGGTACACTCGTTTGTGATGGTGTTTACACCTCGATATAGATGGTTATGAGTCGCAAGTGGTTTTGGGGTGGTGATGATCCTTTGGAGTGGGCTAGCATGCATATGGGTGTGGATTTAGTGTGATCATTGAAGTGAGTTGTTCGGATGTAGTTCTGATTGCCATTCTGTTCTTTTTCTTTTCTTTTGGTTGACAGGTATCTCCTCCCCTTTTGCCACTGCCATCTGTATGCCACTCCTGCAGATGGCTTTTACTCCCGACACCTGCTGCTTCGTGTTAATCAGTGGAGCAGCATTACGATCTTATGGGACGATCGCCAATGGGCCACATGCCCTTACGCAGTACTGGTGGCTCGGAGCAACATTTCGGCCTTTCAGCTGGACTAGTGCCTCCCCATTGGGACGGCCCTGCGGTTCTGTGCGCTTCCATGTTGCCTTTTCGTACGTGGATGTGGCTCTGTGTACCATGATGGAACAGGGCGTCACACAAGTAGTGGCTGCTCATTTCTTGCAGATGCAGCCCACAATGGTGAAATGTGTCTTGGAGTTCATGGCCTAGTGGCTGTATGGGCTTGGTGATTTTGTTGTGCATTAAATTTCTATTCTGATTTGGCCCGTGTAGCGTTCTTCTTTGCAAGTGATGTGGCATATTCCTATTTGGGGAGCGATGTATTGGGAGGAGATCTGCATTGGGTTCCAGCTTCGGAGTCTAGTTGCGTGGTACTGTACTGGGCGCGTTTGCCTACGAAGCCCAGTGTGGTCAGGGATGGGGGCTGCCAATATGACTGTTTGAATGTTGTCATGCTCAGGGGCGGGGGATTGGGTTTTGTGTAACAGATGCCGGTCAGCCAGGTGGACTGGTGGAATGATGTGAATTTCGGAATATTGCTGGTCACAGGTGCCTGTGTTTGCGTGCGTTTCGGGTGGGGGGGACTGTGGTCATGTCCATTGGATTGGCTTCTGTATTCGTGCCATCTGTGCCCTGCTGCTCCCATTGGCCCCTCTTGTGTTTCTTTTGTTCGTTGGCATGGGTGACTTGTACATTTCACTGGTTGTTGTGACTTCATTGCACCTACGGGGAGTTGTACTTTGTGGGCAGGGAGCGGTGTACAGGCACTCAGTGGGGCCGTTTACGGGTGATTCGCGATGCCGTACTTCTCACCATGGCGGAATGGTACATTCCGCCATGCTTGATGGCGTTAGG
The DNA here is from genome assembly GCF_040938575.1 of Ambystoma mexicanum. Taxonomy (NCBI): domain Eukaryota; kingdom Metazoa; phylum Chordata; class Amphibia; order Caudata; family Ambystomatidae; genus Ambystoma; species Ambystoma mexicanum. The sequence continues at coordinate 689,606,350 of NC_090939.1, forward strand.
TACATGTCCGCTAGGGTCGGAATTAGCGTACCCTTGCGCCATGGTGGTATTTACGGTTTGGCATGGCGCGCGCGCGCGTACTTGGTGCAGTTAGCGTTGGCGTTCACTACGGTGTCACTAATGGCTTCGTACTTTGCGGTGACGGGTCATAGTCGCACCGAGCGCTATTCGATGGCGGTATTGCATTTCCGCCATCGTTTTCCGATTTCCGCCAGGGTCGTAATGAGGGCCTTTGTCTTTACAGGTGCTGCTGAAGACTGGATTCCAGGATGGTAAGCCTTTGTTCCCTTAGGCCCAGGATCAGAAGCAGAAGACATGATGAGCGTTCTGCTGCAGAGAATGCAGAGTAACACAAAGCAAGATTCATCCATCGGGTGTGGTTTAAATAGCCTCCTGTAGTGCTTAGGTGTCTCCTTCCACAGCCACGCCTAGGTAAGAAAAGAGTTCCTGCTTTCCAGAAGAGTTCCAGTGTTCTGAACCTAGGGAGTGGCTCCTGCCCCACCCAACAGGAAAAGTAGTCCCAAACAGAAGAGGATCAGGGGTTCAACTGGCAGGTAAGTAAGCAGCATGGTCTGCTGCAGGTAACTCCACCCAAGCATTATGAGCCCGGCGCTTCCAGCGCTGGGACTGGGCATCTTTATGAGCCTGGTGCCACTGGCGCCAGGACAGGGTCCAAAAGGACCCAATTGGGACTGGCTGGCACTCGGAACCGGGGTTATGGGTCTGCTTCCAAGGGAGTCGGGCAAGTCCTGATCTTTTGGAAGCAGAGATCATGACAGCACCCCCCCCTAAAGGCCCCTCCCAAACCGGGCTTCTCCGGGGGTTTGGGCTTGTTAGGAAATGTTCGATGAAATCTTTTGATTAGACGAGGCGCGTGGACATATTCTGCAGGTTCCCAGGATCTTTCTTGGGGACCGTAGCCTTTCCAGTCAATCAGGTAAAATAGTTTAGATTTGGAGATCTTGGAATCCAGGATGCTTTTGACTTCAAACTCGAGTTCTCCATCAACTAGAATAGGTTTTGGAGATGTAGTTAGTCAGGTTTGAGGTTGCACGGGTTTTAATAGAGAGTCCAACTTGACCGCTACTGGATTTACTATGGTAGTGATGGAATAGGGACCATGGTATCTTGGGTTGAATGTGCGTGGTCCTTTTAGAGGTAGATATTTGGTGGATAACCAGACTTGATCTCCTACTTGATATTGGGGGGCTTCCTTCCGATGTTGGTCTGCTCCTTTCTTGTATTGTTCTTTAGCCCTTTGAAGGTGAGAAACGGCTTCCTTAAAGGCTTGGGTGATTGTAGAATGCAGGTGGTCTACTGCTGGTGTTCCAAGATCTTGGAGTGGATCCAACTCCGAGGTTCGAGGGTGACTACCGTATAAAAGAAAAAACGGGGTCTTCCCAGTTCCCGAGTGGACAGAGTTATTGTAGGCATATTCGGCTATCCAAAGGATATCTTTCCAAGTTTTTTCAGTTTGTTGTAGCATGCAGCGCAAATACTGTTCCAGAGTTTGATTGGTCCTCTCGGTTTGTCCGTCGGTTTGAGGGTGGTGGCTGGTCGAAAGTCTCACATCAATTTGAGCCGACCGACAGCAACTTCGCCAAAAATGAGAAATAAATTGACTACCTCGATCCGAAATTAGAACTGAAGGAAAACCGTGCAGTCGGACGATGTTTTCGAGAAATTCTCGGGCCAGAGTTGCTGCTGTTGGTAAGCCTTTGAGTGGAATGAAATGCGCCATCTTGGAGAATAGGTCCACGATTACTAGGATCGTATTGTATCCAGAGCATGGAGGTAGATCGGTGATGAAGTCCATAGAAAGCGTATGCCAAGGGCGAGGCGGGATGTCAATAGGGCGTAAGAGGCCGGCTGGTTTTTCCTTTTGACTCTTGTTTTGGGCGCATACTCCACAGGATATTATAAAGTCTCTGATATATTTTTTCCAAGACGGCCACCAGAAGTAGCGCTTGATCTTTTCAGAGGTCTTGGTCATACCGGGATGTCCTTCCATTAAAGAATCGTGATAACAAGAGATTACCTTTTTCTGTAAATCTGTGCTGGGCAGGTATAACAGTTCTTGGAAATATAATAGGTTGTCCTTCACCGTAAAGTCCTTTCCCTGCAGATGCCAATTCTGTATGTCTGCTTGAGTTACCAGTAGCCTGGCTTTATCCTTAACTTCCTCTATGGATTGTGTGGCGATTACACCTAGAATTCTTTGTTCGGGAATGATAGGTACAGGTTTAGGATTGATCAAATGTTCTTCCACTCCCATCCGAGAAAGGGCATCAGCTTTACCGTTTTTTGTACCAGGTCGATAGGTAATTATGAAGTCAAACTCGGCAAAGAATAGTGCCCAACGGAGTTGCCTAGAGGATTGAGCTTTTGCGGTTTTCAAATATTGCAGGTTTCGGTGATCTGTAATCACAGTAACGGTGTGTCGGGCCCCCAAAAGATAATGCCACCAAGCTTTAAAGGCGGACTTGATAGCTAGAAGTTCCTTATCAGTAATAGTGTAATTGATTTCAGGAGGCGAGAATTTGCGGGACCAAAATGCCACGGGATGCAACTGATTGGTTACTGGGTCCTTTTGTGATAGAACTGCCCCCATGGCAAGGCTCGAAGCATCTGTTTCAACGATGTAGGGGAGTTCTGGGCGAGGATGTTTTAAGATCGGTGCAGAGATAAATCTAGTCTTCAAATTCTGGAAAGCTTGTTCCGCCTCGGTAGACCATTCAAAACGTTTGTTTTTCTTTAACAAGGCGGTGATGGGCTGGACTATTCGAGAGAATTCGGGGATAAACCTGCGGTAAAAGTTAGCGAAGCCTAACATGCTTTGAACACCTTTTACGGAGGATGGCGATGGCCATTTGAGAATTGCATCGACCTTCTTTGAATCCATACGCACTCCGCTAGGTGATAATATGAATCCCAAGAATTCAACTTCAGTCACGTTGAAAACACATTTTTCCAACTTAGCGAAAAGTTTGTGTTGACGCAATCTCTCGAGGACCATTTTCACGTGTTTCCGATGTTCAGTTTCCGATGAAGAATAAACGAGGATGTCGTCAATGTAAACAACAACACACACATCTATGAGCTCTCTGAGGACATCGTTCATAAAATATTGAAAGGCGGCCGGGGCATTGCAAAGTCCGAAGGGCATGACCTGATATTCAAATAGCCCATACTTGGTGCGGAAGGCCGTCTTCCATTCATCGCCCTCTTTTACTCGTACCAAGTGGTAGGCTCCTCTAAGATCCAGCTTTGTATATATGCATGCTTTTCTGACTTGGTCCAGGAGTTCAGGGATCAAAGGTAATGGATATCTATTCTTAACGGTGATCTGGTTCAGGGAGCGATAATCTATACAAGTTCTAAGGTCCCCTTCTTTTTTTGGAACGAAGAACAAAGCTGAGGAAGCAGGGGACTTGGAAGGACGAATAAACCCATTCGCTAGGTATTGATCCAGGTATTGTCGGAGGTGAAGATTCTCAGGCTCGGTGAGGGCATAAATTCTACTACAAGGAGGAGTAGATCCAGGTATCAGGTCTATCTGGCAGTCATAAGACCTATGAGGAGGTAGAGAGTTAGCCTGATCCTTCCGGAAAACATCTTGGAATTCTAGGTATTCAGGAGGTAACTGGGGAGCCTCCGAGGAAATTGCTGCCAGTGCAACACCAGGTCGAGGGTGACAAGTAGAGACACATTCTGGAAACTGAACCGTTCTTGCTCGCCAATCGATCTGAGGATTGTGCTTCTCTAACCAAGGAATTCCTAGAATAATCTGGAACTGAGGGGCCTTGATCACATCGAACACGATCTTCTCATTGTGTCCATCTTGACTTACTAGCGTCACTTCTTGGGTGGTATGCGTTACTGGTCCGGAGGCTATCTCCATACCATCCACCGTAGTAATGACGTCCTTTACAGCCTTTGGACAAAGAGTCAGATTCATCCTCAAAACCATTTCATGATCCACATAATTGCCGATGGCACCGCTGTCGGCGTAAGCTTCAATCGCATGTAATCGATCCGGATGTTCAGGGCTAATGAGACCATAGGTATCACGAAATGCGAGGTCACGGAACTGGTTTAAACGCTCGGCAAGAGGACCTCTATTCTTGTCGGGCGAGGTCGTTTCCCTGCTCAGAGTTTGTGACCCTGGTAACTGCAGCTCCTACTGCCTTCTTGGCTGGTTTCACCGGACAGTCTCGAAGAAAGTGCCCCGAGTTTCTGCAATAGAGGCATAATTGCAGCTGTTTTCTCCTTTTGTGTTAGTGGTCCTTTCAGGCCCCCTATTTGCATGGGTTCCCCAGAGTCTACTCCTTTGGTAGGAGTTGGTGGTTTGGAAAATACTCGAGCATCAAACTTGGAACGATCGGCCTTCCTGTTCTGCAGTCTGTGGTCAATTTGAACGACTAAGTCAATATAGTCCGAACAGTCTTGCGGGGGATTCACTACTTGGGCTAACACATCTTTGAGCTCTCCACGTAGACCTCTATAAAACAGCGTAATCCTTTTGTCCTCAGGCCATCGAGTTTCCACTATCAGTCTGTTGAAAGACGCAATACAAGCCAAAAGGTCTTGATTACCCTGTCGCAATGAAAGGAGCTCATTGTCCAAGGCCTGCCCCTGTGAATGTCTTGCAAACAGTTTTTCCATACTGAGCTGAAAAGCTTGAAAATCATGGAGAACCGGATCATCTTGATTAACTAGAGGGATCGACCAGTCTGCCGCATTGCCACTAAGGTACGAAAGCACGAAAGCTACCTTAGCTTGATCAGTTGGAAAGGCTGCTGGCCGGCATAAGAAGTGCAACCGGCACTGATTAATAAATACTGCAAACCTCTTTGGGTCACCAGAAAATCGTTCGGGCGGAGCCAGAGGTACATTCCCAGGTAGGTTGATCTGCACTGGGTTCGTAGAGGATGTTGAAGGAAGATTTGCCCCTGATGCGGGTAACAGAGTTTGTCCGGCTTGTGACTGTAGCAATTGTCTAGCGAGATCGTCTGTTCGCTCCTTGGAAATAATGAGTTCCCTTCTTAGAGCATTCGTTTCCTGACGGGCTGCATGCACTTCTGCTCTTAGTTCCCCAAGTAACTGGGCTAGCTGGTCGGTATCCGAGGTTTCCATAGCGCCTGGGTGGGAGTTTTGCGGTAGGCTTTGCGTTCTGTAATGCTCACCTGATTCCCGCAGAGGCGCCGGTCTTGACTGGGTGAATGCCGTATCTTCAAAGGTGATGTGTAACACACGGTTGGCTCTTTGGGCTGGACCTCTGTGCACTGTATGTCTGACTCGAAGAGTAAGATGTCTGCAGATAGAAAATATGGGATTAATGAACTGGGGTTATTGGGTGCCCCTCTCCTCTTCCCTTTCTCTTCTCCTGTAGAACCCCAAAGGTTAACGCCCTCACCTTAGGTAAGTGAACGCCGAGCTCTCCATCTGCCTCGGGGCAGGGTGCCGTAACCAGTTTCTTCACTGGATAAGGGTGCAGGCCTCTTGACCTCAGAGGACTGCTGTCCGTCGTTAACTGCACGAACAGTAAGTTCTGGGCACTTCAAATGTCTTAAAAGTCTTTTGTAATGATATCTCTTGTTTTGCAGGGTTCCGGCGATGGCTGATGGCGGGCTGATGAGAGTTGAGGATCGAACCCGCGTGAGGAATAGAAGCGCCTGGAAGCACGTAAGTAAGCGCTTGTAGCCTGCTTCACGATGCACACTAACTGTCCCTTTTATCTTGCAGGTACAAGTTCGGAGCTTTAGAGAAGCTGAAGGGTGCTGGAATACCCACTGGATTCGGCGTGGGAAGGAGTAATGGCACGTGAGTAATAAAGTTGCCCAATGTCTTTAAACGCACCTTCTTTTGTCTTTCAGATGCGGGATGCAGCGCCAAAGGCCTCCGGAGCGTGCGAAGAACTGGTAAGCTTTTGTCTTTCAGATGCCGGAATGCAGTGCGAAGACCTCCGGAGCATGCGAAGAGTAGGTAAGCCTTTGTCTTTCAGATGCCGGAATGCAGCGCGAGGCGTTGGTGACAGCCGATGGACCAGGTAAGAGATGCGCTGCCACTGAAGACCGTAGTGCTAACCTGTTCTTTCTTTGTCTTTACAGGTGCTGCTGAAGACTGGATTCCAGGATGGTAAGCCTTTGTTCCCTTAGGCCCAGGATCAGAAGCAGAAGACACGATGAGCGTTCTGCTGCAGAGAATGCAGAATAACGCAAAGCAAGATTCATCCATCCGGTGTGGTTAAAATAGCCTCCTGTAGTGCTTAGGTGTCTCCTTCCACAGCCACGCCTAGGTAAGAAAAGAGTTCCTGCTTTCCAGAAGAGTTCCAGTGTTCTGAACCTAGGGAGTGGCTCCTGCCCCACCCAACAGGAAAAGTAGTCCCAAACAGAAGAGGATCAGGGGTTCAACTGGCAGGTAAGTAAGCAGCATGGTCTGCTGCAGGTAAGTCCACCCAAGCATTATGAGCCCGGCGCTTCCAGCGCTGGGATTGGGCATCTTTATGAGCCTGGTGCCACTGGCACCAGGACAGGGTCCAAAAGGTCCCAATTGGGACTGGCTGGCACTCGGAACCGGGGTTATGGGTCTGCTTCCAAGGGAGTCGGGCAAGTCCTGATCTTTTGGAAGCAGAGATCATGACAATTGGACTTTCTCAGAGAGGTTATTGGGCACAACTTCAAATGCAACTTTCTCAGAGAGGCTATTGGGCACAACTTCAAGTACAACTTTTCTCAGAGAGGCTGTTGGGCACAACTTCTAAATACACACATAGGCTATTGGGAACACTTCTAAATTGGACTTTTCTCAGAGAGGCTATTGGGCACAACTTCTAAATGCAACTTTCTCAGAGAGGCTGTTGGGCACAACTTCTAAATACACACATAGGCTATTGGGAACACTTCTAAATTGGACTTTTCTCAGAGAGGCTATTGGGCACAACTTCAAATGCAACTTTCTCAGAGAGGCTGTTGGGCACAACTTCTAAATACACACATAGGCTATTGGGAACACTTCTAAATTGGACTTTCCTCAGAGAGGCTATTGGGCACAACTTCTAAATGCAACTTTCTCAGAGAGGCTGTTGGGCACAACTTCTAAATACACACATAGGCTATTGGGAACACTTGTGAATGCAACTTTAACATGCAAAGGACAGAGTTACTGAATGCAAATATAATGTATTTACGGTGGTGATGCTTTGTTAGATGAGTGGTAGGGTAGTATGGCCTGAAGTAGTTGCTTCTGGCCCTGCCCTTGCTACACTTACTTGTTTTTGGCTTCTTGCTTCTCCTGCAGATACCTGCAGATACGATCAGGCGCCGTCCACTGTATGAGCCGTCCTTTGCCTCGGGTCCTTAGCCGCAGGGGCTGCACGGGCAGAGGGCTGCAATGGCAATGTTTGGTGGCAATGCATCAGTGCTCTGCACAGAAACTCTCAAAATTCCATATCTGTGCTTCTCTAGTACACTAACAATAAGGCCTTTAACAAAGTCGAACTCCATTTCCTCATATACTGGTTTTACCCCCCATTTCTTAGTTCCTTTTCCAAAGGTCGTAGTGCAGCGAGGCATCCCTATATTTCCCGTAGTCCTAGACTGTTCACGGCCCACATTCTCGTTATGGGCCAAGACCGCTAGTAGAGTCCTATGTTTCATGCCCTGTAAGCTGAAATGCAATCGCTTTGGCCTGTACTTTAGGCACATATTGTGGAACACCTCCAATTCTCCTGTGTGACAGAATTCTGTCAGTCCCCTCAAATCTCTTGATAGAGTTTATCGAAAACAATCTTCTCAATGGCTTTGTGTGTAGGTGAAGATGCAATCAACCACTTCTTCCTCCGTGCTTCCTCTGTGGACAAAAGGCCATGTTCACATTGGTGGAAATGTTGGTTTTCTGTCCAGCGGTGAACGTTGGTACAGTGGTGCATCAGTGACCGCCATTTTTCAAGTAGGATTTCCACTGACCCTTCACAAGTTTTGCAGCTCCACCAAAGATGGTTGCTGATAGACTGGGACCACTGTGAAATACTTTCAAAACCTTTTTTTTTCCCTGCAGCCGAGATTTTCTTATTGATTGATTTAGCAAGATGCCATACGTCAAATTGATGTTTAATATGTGGGGACTGCTCTCTCCTTGTCTTGGCAATTGAAACGTGTCTGTCCGTGGCTATGAGGTCGATGTGCATTCCCCTTGATTGTAGATATTGCAATGATTTTATAAATCCTAGTTTCTCCATGGCCACTGAGGATTTACATTGGGACACCTGCACGACCACCGAACTCACAATTTTCTTACTATCCATGTCCTGAAAGTGGTAGGTGCAGTACTTGGCAGAAAATCCAGGGCTGTCGCACTGTCCATCGCCGGCTAGCCTGAATCGTTTCCGTCTGAATGTACTTGCTAGAGACAATTGTTCAATTTTCCAAGCATCACTAATGGCCGGAAACAGATAATCATGTTGGTATTTGTAGTACTGCGTTTTAGAAATGAAATGGAGACCCACAAACTGAAAGAAAGACTTGAACTTTCTAAAACTGGACCCACTAAAAAGTGAGGCAGCTGCACACAGTAGATTGCCTGCTGGCAGCTTCCCCAGCATCGGTTGTGCAGACCATGAGAACGCATGATTAACAGGCGGCATGTATTTTGACGTTACTGCCTTGTTTTTGACGAGTCACATGAATCAATGGCTCCCCACATACTTCCCCTCCAACTGAATGCCTACATTTCAGCATACTTATAATATCCATCAAACAACTGTCGAATACTATGTATTTGCCCTCTTTCATTAGACTATCATCCGGCGTGAAAGTTGTTTCGGACTGTGCGGTTGAGGACATATCAACAAATTCGAAAGAAATATCGCTGATATCAAGTTCTGATGCGTCGTTGGGTGCTGCTGCTGGTTCATTCTCTGTCATTCGCTTTTTGGGTGGCATTTTTTTTGCGGGTGTAGATTGTGTGAATTGATCTGCGACTACTTCAGAGCTATCTTCAATACATTTAGTATCATCTTCTTTTGGTGGTGCAGTCGAACTGTAGCAATGGTCCAATACAACTTTACTGGATTCTCCGGACACATTCAATTCATGTTCTGGCCATTGGACATGAGCATCCCGAGTCTCAACACGCCACGTCTGAATTAATAGTTCCTTCATAGTGTAAATGGTCTGGCAAGCAACATCTCTCATTTGATTCACTGTCTGTGTATGTATAGTTCGTACACCCACGGGTAACTAGAGGACAGATTGGAAAAGGGATGTTCATTTCAAACCCAATATAAAGTATAGTACAATTGACAGGAAAAAAACATAATATAGTCCCCAACACAAAACAATTCCTAAAATTATGAACTGTTTGTAACTAACCTTATTTTTTTTTTCTTTTCTTTGCAACTTTCTTGACTCAAACTTCAACATCTGCACGCTGTTGCTCCGATTCGTTTCCGCATGTCTTCCCTTCCTCTTGCGCTGCAACAACTATATTTTTTGGATCCGCATAGACAGCAAGGAATGACGCTCCATCGACTCCCTGAAACATAGTACTTTCATTACTATGTATCACAATATTGAAAACATAAAACACACGTGAGGACGAACACACAGGTACATCTCAATAGCTAAACACGAATTAAACATTCTGTAGAACAATCAAACGACAAGTATTCGAGCTCTGATGATCTAGTTTGATGGAACTGTCAGTATCCATACCTCTGGCTCCGCATGGACTGCCATGAATGGTTGTATTGGAGAGGAGGCATCAGCAACTCCCTGAAACACAGTACTTGCATTAGTATGGTTTTCAATATTGGAAACATAACACACACTTGGGGTCGACGGCACAGGTACATATAAAGAGATAACCACAAATGATGCATTGTCTAAAAGAATCAAGGAATATCTAAATATGATCAGAAGTCATCGACTTATTTCTCCGATTTCTTTACATCTGCATCACCTACAAGGGATGTTGTAATTGTAGAGGAAGCTCCGTCATCTCCCTGAAACACAGTACTTGCATTAGTATGGTTTTCAATATTGTAAACATAACACACACTTGGGGTCGACGGCACAGGTACGTATAAAGAGATAACCACAAATGATGCATTGTCTAAAAGAATCAAGGAATATCTAAATATGATCAGATTTCATCGACTTATTTCTCCGATTTATTTACATCTGCATCATCTAAATGGGATGTTGTTATTGTAGTGGAAGCTCTGTCGTCTCCCTGAAACACAGTACTTGCGTTAATAGGGAAGAAAATATAGCAAATGGAATCACGTTATATGATGACGCTCGATGGAGCTGTCAGTATCCATATCTCGTGCTGCCGAAGAATATGTAGGGATGTTGTAAATGTAGTGCGCACTTCCGAAAGCTGTTGCGCCGATTCGTATACGCAAGGTCCCGCTTCCACTTCCCCTGGAATTACTTGAATGTCAGGCTCTGCATCAAGTGCAGGGGTTGACGCTCCATCAACTGCCTGAAAGATAGTACTTGCATTAGTAAGGATTACAATATTGAAAACATAACACACACTTGGGGTGGACCGCACAGATACATATCAACGGCTAACCACGAATGAAACAACTGTGTAGAACAATCAAACGACAAGTATTCCAGCTCTGATGATCTAGTTCGATGGAGCTGTCAGTATCCATACCTCGTGCTGCTGAAGAACATCTAGGGATGTTGTCAATGTGGTGGACGCTTCAGCATCTCCCTGAAAGACAGTACTTGTATTACTATGGATAACACTAATCATAACTGAAAACAAACACCATTGGACAATAACTAAGGTGTATATCAGTTGGAAAGCACTAACCAAACATTTGGTAAAATAATTACACGATACAATAAAAATATTACTTGACATGCATAAAACAAGTCTGTAGCGGAATAGCCAAGTAAGATTACCTGATACGCGCTAGAAGTGGTTGATAACTGCGAGCACGTCACAGATGTAGAATGTTCTTGCTTCAGATTGAAGGGATAGTCAAGCAGTTGTAAAGGTAAATTATTTATTGATAATGAAATGCCAATATTAAAAATTGCCATGTAAGGAGACAGAATACTTGAGAGTAATGCTATTGAAAATGCGCAATATAGCACAGTTCCCTGTGCCCATATATAGATTTCGTTTGTGGGTTATGAAATCGAAAAAGAATATATTGATAAATGTCATTATTCAAAAAGCTATACACTCATATCAATGTCGAAAGTATTACAAGGGACACAACACCTAAAATATCAATGAATCCATTCGGCTACCTACACACTACCGCAAGGCCTAAAGCTAAATCCGGACACTTGACTCACCAGTGGCGGAATGTGGATGAATAGAGTGAGAAGAGCGTTCGCGAGAAATTTTCGTGTCGTTCGCCATTTATTCTTCTTTGTTACCCAAGATGTTGTGTACATGTTCGAGGAAAAGTGCCGGCTGCAGATGTGGTATCGATCACCCCTCTTGTCCTCTAAGACTTGTTGGACTCTACTTTCCAGCTCATCCAGTGGATATCCGCAATGCCTGACCCATTCTCTTATTCGATCAACAGTTTTCGGGAATGCATGCATTGTAGTGCCTTCATACTTAGCATGGGTCTTCGAAGGGCAACCGCTAATCGAACAGGCAGGCATTGTTGAAAATTCTGAAAAGTAAATATCAACATTATTATACAATCTTGATGAATAAAAATGTCATACAAAAGTAAATGAACCATACAATGTTCAATGCAAGGTTTGTTTTGGTCGCAGGAACTATACCAGTTCATCATGTGCGGCTTAGTATTTGCATACATTGCAGAAATGTATAAATGATGTGACTAAACTCTGAACATGTGACTCGTCCCTTGGATGTTCTGTCTTGCACGAGAAGGAAACATGCTTACATTATAGACTGGACCCCCGAAGGATGCCATTCGATGACAATTGACACAGATGAAAATAAATAGATCTATTGATAGCATAACAATGGAAACTCAAGTCAATATCAATGAGACCAAAGAACATAGCACTATTGAGTACTCTACTCGCAAATAGATAGAAATTTAAAAATCAGCAAAATATGACTAGTATACATGGCCTTACCTTGACCAACAAACAGTTGGATTTAGCAAGCAGAGCAGTATGTTGCAGGAGAACAGGTAGATGGCCACAGGTAGCACACTGACGAGTTTGCTCGAAGCGGTCACAGAAGTTCACGGATAGCACAACGACGAGCAGATTAGCATAGATCTCAGTGGTTCTCAGGTAGCACGTTCAGGAGTTGACTTGCAAAGCACAAAGATGTTCTCATGAGACATATCAAGTGGTTTATAAAGTATTACAAACGGGTGTGTTTGTGAATGAATGACGTGTGTATGTCGTGGTATTATGTGGTTTGCCGGGGGCCGGCCAGCGTGAGGGGGGGGTCCTGGCCGGATACACGGGGTCTGAGGAGGCCATGTGAACGATGGGCCCTTGGCGTGGCATACCTTTTGAAGTGTACATGCTGTTTGGCACCTTGGCCGTTCGTGCCCCTGACAGCCCCCATGGCAGCGCGCATCCACTGGCGCGCACCGCCTCTGATAGAGGGGGGTGGGATGGATGGGCCTAGGGTGTGCAGATAAGGCACAGGAAGACTGCTGTGTGGAGACACACTTATGTGAATTGCAGGGGGGCGGCCTGCTTCAAGGGGGAGCCCTGCCTGGAGACACAGAGTCTGAGGAGGCCATGTGAACGATGGGCCCTTGGCGTGGGATACCTTTTGAAGTGTACATGCTGTTTGGCACCTTGGCCATTCGCGCCCCTGACAGCCCCCCATGGCAGCACGCATCCACTGGCGCGAACCACCTTTGATAGAGGGGGGTGGGATGGATGGGCCTGCAGCGTGCAGATAAGGCACAGGAAGACTGCTGAATGGAGACACACTTATGTGGATTGGAGGGGGCGGCCTGCTTCAAGGGGGACCCCAGCCTGGAGACACAGAGTCTGAGGAGGCCATGTGAGCGATGGGCCCTTGGCGTGGGATACCTTTTGAAGTGTACATGCTGTTTGGCACCTTGGCCGTTCGCGCCCCTGACAGCCCCCCATTGCAGCGCGCATCCACTGGACTTGTTGTTATGGACTTTTGTTTTTGTTAAACTAACCACTTTTTTATACTTGATATAGTTATACTTCGCCTTTGATAGGGGAGGGGGTGGATGGATGGATGGGCCGGTGGGCGTGCAGACAAGGCACAGGAAGACTGCTGAATGGAGACACACTTGATTAATTTAAAAAATCGAAACAACCGTTGCTAAAATATATGTGGTGTTTTATTTTGTTTCTTTTTTTTATGGCACAAAAATACAAAACTTTACACATTGTACAGGTCAGGTTGCAGCACAGCGATGGAAAATCCCCTGTACTGACCACTGTCACTCGGGAAAGTTTCTCTTATGGCATGAACGGCACAGGCGGTTATTACTCTTCGAACGCGGTGTCCAAGCCTCCCGTGAAGCCACCATGTAAAGGAATGATAGGCCACCAGCCGGTACCACCTGTGAAAAATAATGATACAAACTGTTTTTAAATGACCAAGATAAGTTGATTAAACGTTTGTTGTCAATGACAATTCTTGTAACTAATGGCATTCTGCTCGGACAAATGCTATCTAGACACTGCACACTATTGAACGACTTTCATGCATTACAATGATATGTAGATGTAATTTTGGATATAGGAGACGACCATGAAATAGTAGTGGCATCTCAAGCAGATTATACTTACTCGTTACTCGGATTACGAGGACGAACAGTTGCGCGATGTTCGTGCATAAGCACCATCATTATCCTCAACACGGACCGTGTGAGGCAGGCTGCCCTGAAGTCTGGCAGCTCGGTGATACATTGCGGTCGTGGCTCGCCTTCCGAAATGTAGGCCACGCATCCCGAGTTTTCACAGCAGCAGCAGTTCTCCTCCTCGGTAGGCATTAGCTTGCACCGATTGCATGTGCACCAGGTGGAAACACCGTCCATGCGACTAGGTCCAGTGTCTTCATCCGTTCATTCGTCCTGCCAACTGCCGTCCGGAGCCCCATCGTTTTCGCGTGTTTCCCTTTCCAGTAGTTCCTCCTCGGTATACTCGGGCTCGTACATGTAGGGCATTGTAGCCATTGGCCCTCATTAGGACCCTGGCGGTAAGGGGTTTACGCTAGCGTTAGCTGCGCCGACCCCTTACCGCCAATTCCGAGTTCCCAGAGCGCCATGGTCATTTTTCCGCCCGCTTTTTGCGGGCGTAAAAATCCATGGCGCTATGGGACCTTGGTGTTAATTACGCCACCGTAATTTACGGTGGCGTAATTAACTCCTTCCCCACTCCCATTATACCCTATGGGGCCGAAATGGGAATGGGGAAGGGTAAATGGGTCAATGGGGACTTACCGCCCCGCCGACCTCGGAATGGGGCGGTAAGTCCACCATCCGCCATGGCGTAAACAGACTTTACGCCATGGCGGAAAAGTCCGTCGATGGCGGAAAAAATCCGCCAGGGTCCTAATGAGGGCCATTGTGTGGTAAACAAACTAAAATAATTTATAGCGATGGTACAGGTGTTCCCACGGGCTACAAGTGGCAAAGGTAGCTGACCAGAGCACAGAAACGAGTCACAGAATACTCAAAGTAACACAGAGAGAGGAATGGAATCGAAAATCTGCTGCTGTGTGTTGTGAAACGGTCTGTTTATACTTATTGAGGAAAGAGGCGTCTTGCCATTTCCATGGCGACACGTCATTAGCTGAAGTGCAGCGATTGTTGACACGAGACGTGCTTTGGCATTGTGAAATGGGCGGTACGCGTCTGCTGATGACAGGCTCAGAGGTGGGGGATATGATTTAGTGCCGCAAAAGCAGGTCAGCTAGGGCGATGGGGCAAGTGATAGGACTATCACAAAATGGCAGCGCCCTGGTGCCTGTTTTCGTGTGCGTTTAATGGACGAAAACTCGGGTAAGGTCCATAGGAATTTTTTGTAAAATCGAGCGACTTAGGCTTAAAAACACATGGCTGACCCGTAGGGACAATACAAATTTTTGACCGAACCATTCCTTTAATTCCTCAATGGTTGAGGATTGAAACCAATCTGTGGCACCAAAACGTAAATGTAGGATTTGGTCCTATATGCCCTGAGAGAAGCAGGTTGACTGCATCCAGACTAACCATTAGATATCAGCACCAATATATATCCCACAGCTGGCTGTTATCGATATGATGAATAGTGGACTCTAGAAAGTGTTCAGCCACTTGTCTACCCTCACCTAAACCTGATTAGATTGCAGCCCGTTTGTCCTGAGGACTATCTGGAAGGAAACCAGCTATCTCCCGCCAAAGATGCTGATTGGCAGTCACCAAAAGTGCATCCGTATTCATCAGCCTCAAGTGCAGGGCCATTTCTTTCCGTAAGTCTTTAACAGTCTATCATCCTTGGACAAAAGGGACAAAAGGGAAGCGAATGTGGAAGTTTTTTTTAAAAAAGGCCTGCAAACACAGAAGACAGTGTTTCAGGACGAAATGAAAGCTGAGTATTGCCTGATGAAACTTGCTAGGATCTTTTTATTTCTGGACTGACATGTGTGAGGCTTTTCTAGAATGTTGGAGGCTAAGGAGAGAGCTTCCTTTTGAAAAGGAATTCCTGAAAAGCCTGCAGAAAGGAAAGTTACAACCTCAGTGAGAACTTCCCCCTTCTGGCTGTATACCAGGAAATTGAGGAATGGCAAGAAAGAAGGCGATGCCTGCTATGTGATGCCCCGTAGGGACAATAACATTTTTTGACCGAACCATTACTTTAAATAAAAAGAAGCATATAACTTTGTTACATCGACTGTCATTTTTTCGATTATTTTTTCTCAAAATTCTTTTTATGAAAAAACTAATCAAAAAATATAGGGGGTGGGAAAGTGCATATAAGAGTTAGGCAGGGTTGGGCATAGATAAAGACTCAATAGGGGAAGGGGGATTGGGATGGGACCCCCCATAAATAAAAGAAATAAAAATTCAATTCATTTTTTTGTTTAAAAGGTTTTTTTTTTAAACCATCGAAAAAAGGCTGTTGATGTAATAATATAGAACCAAAAAGAAGACTAGATTGATTATAATGGTTAACGGCCACCGTTAATGGTAACGGTGACCGTTAACCATTGCCGCCTTACTACGAGGTCCCTTAGCGGGTTGGTGCTTTAACGCCTGCTTTTTGCAGGCTTTAAAAACCAACCTGCTAAGGGACCTCGGAGCTAATTACGGCACCGCAAAATTGCGGTGCCGTAATTAGCGCCTTCCCCATTCCCATAGAGCCCTATGGGGCAGAAACAGGAATGGGGAAGGGCAATGGCGGAAGGGGGATTTACCGCCCCTCCAACCTTGGAATGGGGCTGTAAATCCCCTTTCCGCCAAGGCAGTGCCGGTATTTTACCGGCATGAGCCATGGCGCTAATAGCGCCATGGCTCACCGCCTTCTGTGTAATGAGGCCCAAGGTCTTTGACGGCCTTAACCAAGCCAAAAGCTATGGCTTACCGGCAGAGGACCTTTAGACAGAGCTCTAGATCAAGGACCTTTGATCTGTGGCTGCCAGGAGAGGTGAGCACGCCAACAAGGTAGATGCCCAAGCATGCATCAATGTAAACAACCCGGATCAGCTGTCAAGGGTTTTTACTCACCCCTTCTCTTCAACAGCCTTAGAGACTAAAAAACAATGGGTCAGTGGCAGGTTGACCCGACGTATTCAGGCCTGGCCTCACCATCTTGCAATTGTTTGGATCTTGTCTGTGATTTCAGATGGGAGGTATTTGGCTTCTTCTTCCTTCTCCTCCTCCTTCTTCTTTCATCTTATCACCCTCTCCTTCAGATAGGGTGTCAAATCTCATTCAGATAAACGCTGTGGAGCTGGTATGCATTTCTACTCTTGCATTTTTTCAGTGACCAAGAAAAACCAAGCAGGCCTGGGGGTAGTTCTGTATCTCTGTTTCTTCAATCATTTTCTTGCTTTAGAAAAAAGGAACATCGGAGGATGGGCTATGTTTGGTGACCTAAAGGGCGAATTTTTCATGTACCAATGTGGCAAGTGCACCACAAATATCTGTGTTTCTCTATATTGGACTACCATTTTCAGTGTACTGTTTTGCCTTTCGGCCTCAGCGCGTCTCTGCACCTATTTACCAAGATCATGAGCGTCATTGTGGGCGCCCTGATGTTCAACCCCCAATGTTAGGGCTCCTGCCAGCCCAGACCTTGACCTTTATTGGCTTCATTAGTGAAACACTGTATAAACAAAGGTGTTTCCTACTCAAGAGTAGATAGCACACATACGCTCTGCAGGCTCTCAATTCCCCAGCAGGCTGAGGAACTCAGCCTGGTGGTATCAGAGGCTGCTAGGCTGTTTGGCTTCTTGCATTCTGTCATTGCACTTTGCAAGACTGGAGGCGGATTCACCTTCATCTAGCGTAGCATTGGTTGCCAGAGATGGGCAATCAGCAGTGAACAATTTCTATCTCTTTTTCACATTAAGGGGTATCTGCTTTGAAGGTCCAATCCATAGCAATCCAGAACTGAGAGCGGTTATGAGAGAACCAACACAAGTGTCACGTGCCGAGTGGGGCTGGAGGGACATAGAAAGCCTGAGCATCAGAGACATGATCCAGGTACCAAAAGCTGTGAATAGGAAAAGCTGAGAAGAGAACATGAGAGCATGAGGTCAGAGTGAGGAATTAAAGCTGCAGAAGACCCAGAGTTTGTGGTTAGGCCTGATAGAGAGAGATTTCTGTTGTGTGAGAGAGACCATGGATTCAGAGAGAAGACTTGTAAACTTGAAAGGCCCTATTGGGATAATGGATAGGGAGAGGATGCTCACTAACGGAACACTGTAGACAAGCAACAACCTAGGGAGAGCCAGAGGTTGGAGCCCACTGAACAATACCCATACGTGGATTTTGCACTTTGGAACATGCCATGTTATCCCTACATGTACTAATACTAGAATAAGGAAACATTGAAATACTGCATCCTGGGAGATGAAAAACCATCCCTAAGTGTAATGGAAGTAAGAGAAGGAAACATATTAGAATCCTACAGTCTGGTAATGCCGAGTATACTCTTGAAAGATAACAAGGGTAAGAAAGAGAAATAAGCCACTGCAAAGGTTGCATTTGCAGTGACATAGTACAATCACTATGAGTCATGACATCCAGAGCAACAACAAAAAACAATTGAAATATTACACTCTGGGAGACAGAGTGCAATCCCAAAGTGTTCGAAAAACATAAGGAGAAGTGAATTGTGTTCCATTCTGGGACAAAAGTACAGTGCCAAAGCACAGCTAAAAACGATGAGAAATGATACACAATGCTGTTATCTAGGAAAAGGACTACAAAAATGCAGAAGCAGTAAGGAAAAGAAACTAAATGAAACTGCATTTTTCAGAGATGGACTACTGTCCCAAAGCTTATCCAAGTTGAAGTCTCTGATGCTGGAAATGCCTTATGGAGGGACAGGGCCCCCTAGTCCTTGTCCTGCCAATACTCTGTATGTTCATTTCCTTATGTTTTCTGCCCATGAGGTTCAGCCTGGACCTCTGGCAGTGCAGCTCTTCATTTTATCTTTTGGTGAACAGCACCCCTGGGATTCCTTTATGGCACCCATGGGTGGGCGTACACCCTTGTATCCCTTATGTGTGTTTTGGGGGCACCTATGTGTTGCCCACAGAGCAGGGTATGGGCTGGTGGCAGCTACATGCTGACTTGGCAGTGGCTCTGAGTGTCCTCTATTTTTGGGATACCCAGGTCCGCCCATAGGAATCAATGGATTCCTACACAAAGGCAAGATGGCCACTGTGGCCTCTTGGTTTCTAATGCATTTTACCTTGTTTCCCAAAGTCCTGGGAAGCCCTGACTCTGTCCCTTCCTCCTGAGTGGCTGTTGGGTGGAAACACCATATATGTCTCTGTTGTTCCTTTTCCCCTGACTGGCTAATGGGTGAAAATACCATATATGGCTCTGGGGCTGCCTCCTGTCAGACTGACTGGAGCCTTCCCAGGTGTTGTGTGTTGTGGGCACACCCTAGGGATGGAACCTGTGTGAATGGAGTTGGGAGTCAACTCAAATTCTCTGTTGTGGGTGTCTGGTTTGTGTGTGTGTGAGACACAATGAATGAGACAGCCCTGACTGAAACTGACATGAATGCAGTGCAGTGTGCTGAAAGGCTGGGTACTTGCCCCAATTCACATTCTTTGCAATGGGTGTCTGGGTGGAGTGAATGGCCTGAATGCCTGTGAGCCTGATTGGCTGCCTGCCTGCACGAATACCCTTCTGTGTGATTGGGTGACTGAGCCTGGCTCAGCCAGAGTGAATGGGGAACAGATGTGTACATCTGAGAACCTCTCACTTAGCAATGTGTTCAGAAGCTGAAGTCAAAGCTGAAGCAAGAAGAAGCTTTTCCTTGATGCCCAGCTGGAGTAGAAGTCTGCTGCTGGAATTTCTTCAAGTAATCCGAAAGCTGTTGTATCCCCCATGGACTGATCCAGGGTGGACCTGCAAAGGAGACCTCTCCCCGAGCTATGAGGAACCATCTTGCAAAACTGCTGCTCTTCATCGAAGTATCCTGGAAACCAGTCCTGTGTGCCTGCCCTCCAGAGAAGGGGCCCTTGAAGCCCAGAAGAGGAGTGCCGGACTTCTAGAGCCAGATAGGTCCATTGGTGTCGCCCAGGGTCCATAGGATTGTTTCATGACTGCTGGAAGCCGTTGCTGCCTAACGCCCAGAAGAAGGGGTACACTGGCATAGTGCTGCTGGACACCTGGAGCTCCCTAAGTTCCAAACTGCCTAAGAACATTTCAATGGACATCCTTGCCATCATCCCTGACCACTTTTTCCTGATAACAAAGACGTCCTGAGGGTCTAGACTTGGTGAGGGTCCGAGGTGCTCTCCAGTGGTTGAGTCCAGGTCGCCAGGAGCCGTCTAGAAGTCCATGTTGCAATGCAGCACTAAAGAACCCAAAAGTCAGAAAACCGCAATATTCTGAAACCTGACACCAAAAGCGACCTATGCACCCGTCGCCGCCATACGTCATCGAAGTGTCCCAGGGATCTTACTTTCATCTGCCAAGCCTTTAAGAAGCCTACAGCAAGTTTCATCTTCACTGGACTTCTACAGTCAGAGAAATCATCGACCAAAGGAGAGCAGTGTGAAGAGCCAAACTGCTGCACTTCAGAAAGACTTTGGTTCCTTTTTTTTCTTGAACTCAGCATCTGAGTGGCTCCTTCTGCCAAAGGAGTTCCATCCTTTGAGGGAATCAGCGATTAAAGGCGAGAAACTCTGCCACTTCGCCTGCTAAAGCACCAAAGGTACTGTGACGAGGAAGAGCATCTTCTAGCCTCAGGAGTCGTCCAGGGGTCCCAGATTCCTCTTGGATCCTGCCCTCCTGTGGCCTCTTAGGTACTTTGGGGTGGTAGAACCTTTTAAAAGAAAGCACAAGGTTATTGAACATTATTGGACTGGGCTGTAAAAGACAGCATAAATTACTCCCTTACTTTTCCCATACAGGTTACTCAGGTGGGGGGATCCTCACTTAGAATTATCTCTCCAAGCTAAAGAAAGTATTCTGCCACTGTTCATAACTAACCTGCCTTTTTTCCCTATTCTATGCTGTTATACCTAACGTAAGAATCCACCTGCATATTTAAAACTGTCTGCAGTTAGTGCATCTATTACTGGATTTAAGTCATGTGTGGTACCACATAGAATATATACATTTACTGTTCTTTAAATAAGTATTACAAGTACAAAATTATTATTTATATGTATATCCGGTATAGGTAGCAAACCCTATTTTATATAAAGAAGTTGTGTTATCACCTAACATAGTGTGTGGACATTCCTTTGTGGGGGCTTTTGGGGAAACACTGTACTTAAGAACCTGCCTGCATCACCTCCTGAAAGCTTAAGCCTGGCTGCTCGTCCATCGTTACCAAATTGAAAGCCTTGCTGGGGTGTTCTGTGCCTTCACCCTACCATTTAGAGGGCAGAAGCATAGATACCCCCCTCCAGTGTTTACAGTGGTGATACAGCAGGGGTATCACTGGTTTTAAGACTCAGCGTTCAACCTAGCTACTACAACATATCCACACTTGTTTATTGATTTAGAGTTCTATTAGTGTATACTGATAACTACAATACAAACAATGGAAACTGTTGTGAATGTTAAATTGACTAAGATGAGCTTAGAGGCTCTCCAGAGTGCCTCTGAAGTGAGAGAAATAGACTTTGTAGGGCAGAGTTTATAGCTGCTCTTGCTTGTGTTAGTAAGGATGAAGTTAGCCTTTGAATACAAAACATTAGAGGCTGAAGCTGAGTTGAAGTACTCCTGGCAATCTCGAATCATGAACTGTTCTAACCTTGTGATCCTCGACAACAGGACCCCTGTTCCATTGACAGTGGCGCAGGCCTATTGACTTTTATCTACGTTTTAGAAAGTGTCCTCTGATTCTATCTGCCTTGACAAAAGTATTGCCTATGATTTTTATCCCCTATGCTCTTGTGTTAATTCATGTGCTGAGTGTGTTTGACTTTGGTAACATTTCTTCTCCCGGGTACGCTTTTCTTTAGTAAGACCGAACTGTCATTACTGTCAAAAAGTGATCGTGTATTAACCACCGGTAACGCTTTTGGTTCACAACATCGGTCTGTCAACCTCAATGTACTTACCTTGAATTGACCTGCACTAGGGAAATTGGTTTTGTGTAGTGCATTTGAAGTGTGGTTTTAATTTAATAGAAGTGAAGTGTTTTATGAACAGGTGGTTTACAAATAAATGTATTATACTTTTTAACCAGAAACCTTGAGTCAGTGTTTGCTTGAGTCACAGTAATTGTAGTCCTTTGTGTAATCTCTCCTACTGCTCATTTGCTATTGAGATAAGTCTGGCTGCTCAGCCACTGCTACCACTTTTTCTGTGTATTACAGGCTTGTACAAAGGTGAAATTGTACTACCACTTGTAGTCTTAATCTTGTGTAGTGGTCCCTAATGGCACTGCCCAGGATTCCGCCTAACACTTGTCCTTTATTGCTTTTTATCATGTCTTTTTGTCTTGTTTTCCGTGCTAAAGTTCATGTGGGACTCCTGTCGGTGCGGCTCTTCTTGCATTTGCTCTGGTAAACAGACCCTTGGGATACCCTTATGGCACCCATGGTTGGGAGTACGACCCTGTAGTTATAACAAAATGGAATATTTGGCTGGTAAGCTTAAATATTTTGTAGTTTGTATTTTAGGTGTGAAATTAGGGGAGGAACAGTACAATGATCATACAATAGTTATTTGAAGATAAAATAATCACGCTATCTGGTATCAGATTGAATGGCTCCACAATCTAGAGTTATAAAGGATGAACGATGTAATTTTAAATAATCTTCCTAATAAAATCCAACTTTACTTCTAATGACACCAGTCCGAGATAGTTAAACTATGAGATTTACACAACAAACTTTTTCTTATTATACCTTACTTATTTTTCTTTCCACCACCCCGAACCCACCTGTTCATCCTGACCCGATGTTGTGACACAAATATGGTATGATCTTCAATTTGTACTTTTTGATCAATCATTTTCTGCTGACATTTATGTATTACACATTGGATATTTTCTTTTTCTTTTTACTTTGTAAACGACCAAATGTAATAATATTAATTCATTTGTTTGTGTATACTGTAAATGTATATGCATGGCCAAATACTTAACACAGCCTTGAGGACGACCAGTGGTCGAAACACGTGTCGGCTGTCTACCATATTAAAGAATCTCTGTGACATTCGAACCCCTTTTTTCGAGTGATTTTTCGGCATCATAACACCATTATTTGGACTTTATATCTTATTAGGGTTTGAGCGCTGGACTTGACAACCCTCCCATTTTTTGTTAATCGAGTCCCAGAAGCTATCACAGTTGAGTAGACCAAAACCTTCCTCTCCTAAGACCCAAAAATCTAGTGGGGAGAAGTCCTATGTGGGTGGGAGTAAGAGTAGCGGTCCACCTGCTTCAAAGCAGGCTCCCAGTGGTTCCAGTACCGTACCTCGCATTCCTGGCACTTTTAGGGGCTGTGGGGCTCTGGACCACAAGAAGGGTGACCGCAAGTGTAAAGGTAAGGCACTTGGAGTCCAGGCTGTCAGCTTGACCTACCCTTACCCGATATCTGAGGTGGAGGCCACCACTGTCAAATCCGGTGCTCCTGTAGAGATTTCCCTAGTGTCCCTTGGGGACTGGGACCAGCATGCAGAATTACTGGCACAATCCCACAAAACACCCGTAGGTTTTTGAGAAGTGTCCTCTTGAATGGCCAGCCTTCCACTGGCTTGAGAGACACTGGGGTGAACATGACTGTGGTGGACAAGACCCTGCTCAAGCTAGAGGACTATGTATTTGCTCCTCTGAGAAGTACCAGGTTAGCTGGTGGGCCTCCAAATTATCGTCTGTAGCCTTAGTCAACATTACGATTGGAGACAAGACAGCGAAGCTTCCAGTCCTGGTTCAGGACAACGTGCCTGCTAACATTTTGTTGGGAAATGATTTGGTGGAAATGGGGATGATCTCAGATGGTCTACCCATGGCTGCTGCGGCAGTCACCCGATCACAGGTCACACCGGGTCCGGCTGCGAGTCCGGTACCCTCGCCGACGGGGAAAACCAAGGCAAGAAAAAGAAGGAAGAGTAAGAAGGCCGCCTCTGCGAAAGGGACCCCTTCTCTTCCTGCTGCTCCTGCAGCACCCACTGGGATTCATGCTCCGGACGGGTTGGATACAGTGGTAAACCTAAATTCAACTCCTGAGGGAGGCGAGGCAGAAGACCCTCCTGCGGGAGAGGTGCTCAACCCGAAGGACCACTCCGACCTTCAATGCCTGTTGGCTGAAGGGGGACCCTTCCGGTCGGACTTCTGTAGGGGTCAGAGAGAGTGCCACTCTCTCGAGGGTCTGAGGAAACAGACCCTGTCCCAGGAAGAGGGAGAAGTGCCTAGGACATTCCGGATGTATTGGGAGGGTGAGCTCCTTGTTAGTGAGCCCACTAAGCCTGAACCTGGTGCCCTTAAGAGGTTGGTGGTACCCCAGGTTTACAGGCCCTTCCTGCTGCAGTTGGCACATGAGATGCCCTTGGCTTGTCATCTTGGGACCAAGAAGACAAAGCAAAGGCTCTCTGCCCATTTCTACTGGCCTCGGATGGGAGTAGAAGTGGAGTCCCACTGCAGGACCTGCCCCACTTCTCAGTTGTCTGGCAAGACGGAAGGCAGTGTCACTGCCCCACTGCAGCCATTGCCAGTGGTGGGCACATCGTTGAGAGGGTGGGCATCGACATTGTCGGTCCCCTTGACCCTCCCACTTCTCCAGCATTGGATCTTTCATAGATTCAGATGCTTGAATATTCCCTGTCGTCAGACTGGGAATCCTCAGTGATAAAATTAATAATTTTTTTTTTTTTAATATACACACATTGCTACATAGCAGTGCATGTACATAGCCCATAATGGTCTATGAGCCATTCTATTGTGTTGTCCCTCCACCTCACTTTGGTCCTTTATGGCCCCAACCAATGAGGTGGCAGGGCTTAAGCTCCGCCCCCGGCAGCCATCTTCAGATTTGTCACCGCAGTCTAACAGACACAGGGAATCCTCAAGCTCTCTGAGCTTTTCAAATCTTTTCTACTTTTGTGTGGAATATATTTTTTCAAATATATTCAATTTTGTTCCCCTTCTTAGGGGTTTTGTTCTCAGTGAAACCGTGAAACAAAAACCTTTTGTTTTGACTCAAAATCGTCGTGTGAACTTTCTCTTCAGAAATGGCTGCACCTCAGGGTGTCAAGAAGCCTTCCTTGTTCAGGGACTGCACAAGGTGCAAGAAGAAATTAGTTTACATGAAAGACCCCCACGAACATTGCATTTATTGTCTGTACCCACATGACATTCAGAAATGCGATATTTGCAAGACACTTTCCACCAAGACCCTTCAGGACAGGCATAGAAGGCTCCTTTTACACCTGGAAGCCAAGGATCAATCTTCGGGCGAAGAGTCTGTCAGGACAGCTCCTGTCCAATCCAGCATTCCATCTGAGAGGCAAACTTCTTAAAGAAGGTCCTCTTCAGTGGAACGGAGTTCCTCTCTCATGGCCAAAAGTAAGAGGAAGCTGAAATTGATACCCTTTCTGCCTCCAATGGACTCATCAAGCCAGAAAAAGTCGCATTCACCAGCAAAATCTGCCTCCAAAGGTAAGGAGGAATTTGCGAAAAACAGGGGGTGGGTGCAGTCGTCAAAGGGGAAGCCGTCCATGAGCGAAGGGAAAGGTAAAGGCCCGTCATCAGCCATACCATCGACGAAACCATCATCGACGACGATCATGCATAAGACGTCGTCGACGGCAAGATCATCGTCATCGGACTTATCGCCACGAAGCAATCGTCGACGAGCAAAACACACCACTCGTCCACGAGGCATTCGTCCACGATAAAACTCGTCCACGGAGCACAAACCACATTCGTCGACGAAGCACTTGTCGACGGGATCCAAATCTCAGTCATCGACGAAGCCCTCGTCGACGGGAAAACCACATTAGTCGACGGGATCCAAAACACATCCGTCAACGGAACCACTGTCCACGGGACACTAGTCAGCGAAGTTATCATCACCCACAACACCTTCGGCGACACCGCAAGTTCGGACAGCTACTGAGGAATTGGATTCCGAGGCGCCTTCCACACACGATACACCTGTCATTGAAGACAATCTCTTTGAGGATACTGAGGCTGAACCACTGGTACAGCAAGTTTCATCTTTGGGGGACAATGCAGAACTTCCTGATGTAATTCTCCAGGAAGAATTTTCAGATCCAGAAGTGGTGGAAGAGAGACCCGGTCCCTTCCCGAAACAACACAGTCCTACTTGGCAACCGTCCACGGAAGAGGCTGAATATCCTCATGACCCAATACTTATGTTATCCGTACAGAGGATTGTAGAGGAATTTTACAGACGGCAAAGGGAGAAACGACTTATCCCACCTTTCAGAGAGACTCATCTCCAATTCCAGGCACGTCAGAAAGTTCTCCTCACAGAAGTAGACCTCAGAAACGGATGGGATCACTGGAACCTGCTCGAAGACCTAGGAGCAGCACTCACAGTGCTTCACTGACAAGAGTCCCATCACCACAGTCATTGCATAGACCTCGATCTCCGGATGGGGATCCACTATGGCGCCGTCCACCATTTCAGTATAAGATTGGCAGGAGGATCCTTTTAGAGAATTCTCTGACCCAGAAGAAGGAGAAATAACACAGGAGCCTGACGCAACCAGTGAGTGGGACAACTACATAGTCGAGAAGCCCAGAAGGAGAGATTCACCAGGCGAGGCCTCACCGCCGGATGATCTGGTTGCTTTCCACACCATAATAGGCAAAGCTGCAGAATTGTTTAAAATTCAGGTTCCTTCAGAAGAAAGGAAATCGGTGCTTTATGAACACAGGGACAAACGCAGGAGAACGGTGACCACCATCCCTCTCCTCGATACCATCTGGGAGTCCGGATCTAAGATCCTGTCTACGCCTTTATCTACTCCGGCTCTGGTGTCCAGACGAGAGAAGAAATGTAAAGCTCCAGTCTCTGCACCGCTTTGCTTGAGAGGCCATACAAAACCGGACTCGGTTATCACAGTGGCGGCAAGAAAGAAACTAGCCAATCCCGCCTCACCCTTGTAGGCACCACCAGACAAAGACGGGCGTAAGTTGGAAGCCATGGGCAGGAAGGTATCATCTTCTGCATCGCTTACCATCAGAACAGGCAATGCGCTGGCCATGACCGCAAGGTTCAATCGCGAGCTTTGGCTCTGCATGTCCAAATTGGCGAAGCAGCTATCACCAGAACTCCAGGAAGAGGCTAGATCAATAATCGCCGATGGTGAAGCAACATCGGACCATATGATCGACGCAGCAGTTGATGTGGCCGAATCAGGCTTCAGACAGATGGCACACGGTACAGTACTCAGAAGGCAGGCCTGGATCAAGGCTACTCATTTTAGGCCGGAAGTCCAAGCGTAGATATTAGACATGCCTTTTTGATGGTCAAGATCTCTTTGGAAAGAAGATTGACGACCATTTGAAGGGAATCAAAGCAGACACGGACACAGCTCGAGCCATCAGTTCTTTGAAGGACAAAAATAAGGACCATCGATCTTTTTGTTCCTTTAGAGGATCATCTTCAAAATTCAGAGGATACGGTCGCTCCTCGTATGGACAGGAAGTGCAAGGCGGCACGTATCAAGACAATAAATATCAGTCATCCAACAGATATGCCCATAGAGGCAGGGGTGGCTCCGCCCAAGGGAAGTCACAAGGCAAGCAAAACTGACTATCAAACACTTTCCCCTCAACGCCACTCCCTGGTGGGTGGAAGGGTAAGCCAGTTCTTTCAGCGCTGGCAGTCAATTACATCGGACAAATGGGTGTTGCAGGTGATCCGAAAGGGTCACACCTTAGAATTTCTAGACCAACTTCCTTCCCTGCCTCCAACCTCACGTGGGGTACACATGTTAAAGCAGATCAGGTCCGAAGTGCAAAAACTGCTCCAGAAGGCAGCGGTAGAACCAGTGCCATACTCTCAGAGGGGAAAGGGTTTCTATTCCTGCTTCTTCCTCATCAGAAAGAAAAATGGTCAATGTAGACCCATCTTAGACCTGAGGGCACTCAACAAATTCATCAAACGCATAACATTCAAGATGGTAGCTTTACAAGGGGTGCTACCTTGGTTAAACAAGCACAACTTCTTGGCCACTTTAGACTTGGAGGACGCATACTTCCACATACCGATCCATCCAGCACACAGACAATTCCTAAGGTTCACAGTGGGAGAGCTTCATTTTCAGTTTCAAGTGCTCCCGTTCGGACTAAAATCGTCACCAAGAGTTTTCACAAAATGCTTGGCGCCGGTTGCTGCAAGTCTCAGGAGGGCAGGAACAGAAGTTTTTCCATACCTGGATGATTGGCTGATAAAAGCAAGTTCCGCCACAAAGGCTCGTGCAGCAGTATCGAAGACTATCAGCCTTCTAAAAGAGTTAGGTTTTTTCATAAACTACACAAAGTCTTGCCCCATTCCCAGCAAAACAGCTCTCTTGCTGGGAGCTGAGCTCGATACCAGCATTCCCAGGGTGAGGCCTTTGACAGAAAGAGCAGCAGCGATTCTACGTTCAACATCGAGCTTCCTGGAGAAAGAGACAACATCTGTACGCTCTTACAAATCCCTTCTGGGCATGATGTCATCATGCATATTCTTCATACCAAACTGCAGGCTACGCATGAGACCGGTTCAGGAGGCCCTGGTCCACCAATGGAAGCAAGCACTCGGATATTGGGAGGACATCGTCCAGATCCATCGACGTTACACAAAGCTCTTCGATGGTGGAATCTTCTGAGGAATCTGCTTCAGAGGATGCCTTTTCAAGCACCGACATCGACCCTTCTGCTGAGGACGGATGCTTCCTTATCAGGCTGGGGCGCTCATCTTGCAGACTTTCCGATCAAGGGCACTTGGTCGACACAAGAGTCCCAGCTTCACATCAATGTGTTAGAGCTCAGAGCCATAAGGTTGGCGCTGAAAGCTTTCCTACCAGTGATAGCTGGCCAGGTACTTACAGTCCAGACAGACAACACGACCTCCATGCACTACACAAACAAGCAGGGAGGCACGAGGTCAGAAATCCTATCACAAGAAGCCCAACAGCTATGGGCATGGGCATTACACCACCGGGTGCAAATCGAGGCAGAGCATCTCCCGGGAGTGGACACTGTCCTTGCGGACAGACTAAGCAGGGAATACACGTCGTCCCACGAGTGGGAGCTGGATGAAAAAGAAACCCAACTGATTTTTGCCTTATGGGGCTGCCCGCATATCGACCTTTTTGCCACCAGGGACAACAAGAAGTGCAAAAGGTTTGCCTCGAGATACCCGGAGTGCCAATCACTGGGAGATGCGTTCTCAGTGAATTGGACGGGGAAGTTCCTCTATGCCTTTCCCCCCATTCCTCTCATGGCGAGGGTACTTCGCAGGGTGAAAGAGCAGGATTGTTCCATGATGCTAATTGCACCGGATTGGGTGCGGCAAGTCTGGTACTCAACGCTGAAGCATCTATCCCGTCGGCCCCCGATTCTCCTCAAGATGCATCAATATCTGCTGACTCAGCAGAACCACAAGGTCCTTCACCACGACCGAGGAGCCTATCTCTCAAAGCATGGTTCCTGAGCAGCGCAAACTGATTAACCTGAAGCTACCATCAGAATGGTGGGATATCATCAGGGCCGCGAGAGCCCCGTCGACACAAGTCACCTACACCAGGAAATGGACCCGGTTTTCCAAATGGTGCGAGAACTCTGCAATCGATCCTCTCACAGTCTCGGTTGATCAGGTTCCGCCTTACTTATTGTACCTAGCTAAGTCAGGGCTCTCATTGTCCTCCATCAAGGTCAATCTGTCAGCCATAGCGGCGTACAGAACAACCCCGGAGATGAAACTCTTACTTCCCTTACCAGCAGTCAAAGTCTTTCTGAAAGGGCTGATGCATACTAATCCTCCTATGCCTAGACCAGTTCCGAACTGGAGCCTTAGCACCGACTTAACAGCCCTCATGCAACCTCCCTTCGAACCCATACACAGATGCGAAGTGAAATTCTTGTCCTGGAAAACAGCCTTTCTGATAGCCATCACATCAGCCAGAAGGATCAGTGAGTTACAAGCTTTATCTTCTGAGCCCCCGTTTCCATTGTTCCAAAAAGACGGCGTCATTTTAAGACCACATCCTAAGTTCCTTCCCAAGGTGCTCTCGGAAATGACACTCACTGAAGGCATAGTTTTACCAACTTTGATCCAGAATCACGCTTCTGAAGCGAAAAGAACATTACATTCTCTAGACGTTACTAGAGTACTGAAGTTTTATTTGCAGAGGACCAGACTGTTTATTGCCTTCTCTGGCCGTACCAAAGGTCAGCATGTCTCCAAACAAAGTCTGGCACGCTGTGTATCATCCTGCATCACCCACTGCTATCAGATGAAAGACGACCCTCTAACTAGACCGCCATCGACACACTCCACCAGAGGAAGGGCGGCATCAACAGTATTCCACGCAGAGTTGGCCTTGAAGGACATATGCAGAGCCGCCACGTGGAGCACTCTGCACACCTTCGCGAAACACTACTGCCTGGCTGAAGACACCAACAAAGAAACTGCAGTTGGACAGGCAGTGCTCCGCCATCTCTTTGCATAAGGTAGAACCAGCCTCCTTTCCCACCTTTCCCAAAGTATGTGACAGTTGTGTTGCTGCATGGTAAAGGTTTGATCAGAAATATGTTTTTTCTGTATTCATTCATATACGTTTATGATGGTGGCATGTTTTAACTGCTTGGTATTCTATTCAAGCATCTGAATCTATGAAAGATCCAATGCTGGAGAAGTCTTAGTTACTTACCTGTAACTGTATTTCTCCAGCATTGGTATCTTTCATAGATTCACATGCGCCTGCCCGCCTCCCCTGAGAGGCTGCTCCTCTGCTCGGCATCCATCATAATGTAGTCTCTGCGGTACAAAATCTGAAGATGGCTTCCGGGGGCGGACCTTAAGCCCTGCCACGTAATTGGTTGGGGCCATAAAGGACCAAAGTGAGGTGGAGGGACTACACAATAGAATGGCCCATAGACCATAATGGGCTATGTACATGCACTGCTATGTAGCAATGTGTGTATATTAAAAAAATGTGTAATAATTAATTTCATCACAGAGGATTCCCAGTCTGACGACGGGGAATATTCAAGCATCTGAATCTATGAAAGATACGCTGGAGAAATACAGTTACAGGTAAGTAACTAAGACTTCAGGTGGACATCGGTTCATTCTGGTCCTGGTTGATCATGCCACCAGGTACCCTGAGGCTATACCCGTTCGCACTGTTACTGCCAAGGTGGTTGCCAGGCCTCTCATGGGCATTTTCACCCATGTTGGATTGCCTAAGGAGGTTGTCTCTGACAGAGGATCCAACTTCATGTCCAGTTACATGAAAATAATGCTGAAAGAGTGCGGGATAACCTATAAGTTCTCCACCTCTTACCATCCCCAGACCAATGGTCTGGTTGAGAGATTTAGCTAAACTCTCAAGGGCATGCTAGGTGCTTTGGAAGAGCCCCTAAGGAGGAAATGAGATCTCCACCTACCATGCCTGCTGTTTCTTACGGAGAGGTACCACATGAGGGTGTTGGTTTTAGCCCCTTTGGGTTACTCTTTGGCCATCCAGAGAGGGGGCCCCTTGCCTTGATCAGAGAAGGTTTGGAAGCCACCCCTCCAGGTCCTGCCAAGCAAGTGGGGCACTATGTGTTAGGTCTCAGACAGAGGATGACACAGAGGATGGGTTAGGCGACAGCGAATCTTGAGGCCAGCCAGGAATTGAACAAGTACTGGCATGACCTTAAAGACTCGCAAGTGGATGAAACTCCAGGACAGGAGATTCTTTTTTTTAATTTTTAAAAAAAATTTTATTCAGTTTTTACAATCCTTTAAAAAAGAGAAAGAAAAAGAAAACAGCATACAGAAGAAAAACAGTTTAGGAGTCCGTCACCTCTTTCCCAGTTCATCGTCTGGTTCACAGCCTTTGTCGTGAAAGTGCGGATAATAGTGAAACTACAGGTTAGTCGCAGGCTTAGCGTCTAAAGTCTCTTTTAAAGTACGCAAGAAGGTGGTCAGTGCGCATAAAACCGATCTGTTGGAGCCATCAAACAGCGCTCTCCACCAGTCCTCTTTAGCAAGGAACTGGAATTTGTTTGTGACTGGCCCAAAAATGGTGTTTCTTTGCTGCTCCAGTCCAGGACATGACATTGTCAAGTGTTTAAGGGTTTCATCTTTTGCATCACAAAGTCGACACGATAGGTCCGAATTGTAGGACTGGGACCAAAAGTTGACACGCTCCTTAGTGGGCAACACATTAAGCCTAAACTGCATGTATAATGTTCTCGAGCATTGGTCCGGGAAGCGCGCTAGGTATTCCGGTAACTGGCCATAAGCTCTTGCTTCTCCGGGAGCGTCTCTCATCGTCCGTGAATCAGATCTCAGTTTACATGTGTTAATCCAGTCGGTTCTCAACATCTTCAGTTTCGCTCAATCTGGGTTTTCAATCAGAGTTTGCACTGAGATGTGATATGTGTCCAACACTTCTAGGCACAGCGCATTCCATCGGTACAAAATTGTCTGAGTCTTTTCAGTCTCTGGGTTGTGAAGTATTTCAATTTGCTGTGGTGGATTCATTTGCACTGTTTTCCTAAATAAACCTAGGAGGTTCCAAGCTACTCTGGCTTGGATTGAGATGTATCCAAGTTCGTATCTTATACAGGCCGTTGCAATTCCTCTAGGCAAGTGTAGAACTTTCGACCAGAAGATGTTTTCTAGCGAGTTCCATACATCGTACCCGCAGCCAAAAACATTTTCACCACCATATATCAAGGCTGGTACCACTTTTTGCTCGAAGAAAATCAGTCGGTTTTAGGGAGAATTTGCGAAATGTATTGTTAATCAATGACACCTGACATGCCAGCTGTCGGCATTTGCTTTTTGTTAGCTCCACCCATGGTGCGTCATTTCTCACTAGCAATAATTCTCAACCCTAGATAAGTGGTATGCTTTACGATCCTGATCCGCTCCTTATCAAGGTGCCAATTGAAATGTTTCTTGTTTCCGCTGTTACCTGTTAATTTCTCAAATATCAGGATTTCACATTTCCCCTTGTTGATAATAAGGCCATTCAACGTTAGATATTTTTCCACAGCACAAAGTTTGCGTTGAAGGCCTATGGGTGTCGAATCCAAGAGGATAAGATCATCCGCGTAAACAAGATAGTCAATGTGAGTGCCATGTATTTTAGGGGGGGAACGTATTCAACTCCTTAAAGATCTCTTTGATGTCAGATATAAACAAGTTGAAAATGCTGGCTGCTAGGGGGCACCCTTGTTTCACTCCCCTGAAGGTATCAATTGGTGCTGATAAATTTCCCTTAAGATCTAATCTGACTCTGATTGAAGTATTTGTGTGTAATTCACGAATGGCTGCCAATAAGCTAGGAGGACAGTTCCACGCACTCAGCTTTCTCCAAAGCAGATCTCTATTTATGCTGTCGAACGCTTGTGATAGGTCTATTAGAGCTAAATAGACCTTTGAGTTCGATCAATGCGCTTCCATCTTCAGAAGATTCAACAACAGGAGGTTGACACCACAGCCCACCCCTTTGACGAAGCCAGTTTGTCTTGGATCGACCCGGTTGCATTCAGTAGACCACTTCTGAAGTTGATGTTACAACAGGGTGGCATACACTTTCCCTAACACGTCCAACAGTGCAATGGGTCTATAGTTCTTAGGGTTTCGCCTTTCTCCGTTTTTTGAAGATAGGCACGATTATAGCAGATTTCCAAGATTTTGGAGTTTTGCAGGATTCGACAACTCTGTTAAACAGGGTTGTACAAAAGTCTGACCACTCTTCAGGATGGTGTCTAATGGAAAAATTTGTGAGACCGTCAGGGCCAGGTGCTCTAGAATCATGCACATTCTTAATAATTTGCAAGATATTTTCTTTATCAAATGCAATCTACCAATGCGTTAGAAGGGGGGCTTCCCATTCTTCAAATAGTGCATCTTTACGGAAGAGGTCAGAATAGAACGATATCCACTCCGCCTCTAGTACCAAGTTTGCCTGCAGAGCGTGTTGAGGCGCAAGATTGTTATTTATCAGTCTCCAGTAATCTGCTGAGTTGCGACTCGCCATTTTAGACATCATGAACTCAGCGTCATTTTGTAACATGATGGCTTTGTGCGATTTAAGCCAGTTCTTATAGGCTTG
Organism: Ambystoma mexicanum; assembly: GCF_040938575.1. Taxonomy (NCBI): domain Eukaryota; kingdom Metazoa; phylum Chordata; class Amphibia; order Caudata; family Ambystomatidae; genus Ambystoma; species Ambystoma mexicanum. Next base: position 689,640,239 of record NC_090939.1, read on the forward strand.
TTTAAGCTTTCTTCTTTTTTCGCACTTGTTTGAAGTAGAGATTTTTGGCACCTTTCTCAAAAGCTGTCGCAAGGTTCTTTTCTGTTGGGAGATTTCTAAATCATATTTGTGTTTGGGTGTAAACTCAGCATGTCTTAAGTTATTTTTCCTTTCGACATATTGGGACAAGAGGTGATTATATTCCAAAGATTCGGAATTCAATTGAAATTTGGCTGAAATGAGAGTTACGTCCTTGTTATCAAGATTTAGACGAATTCTGCCCCCTCCCGTTCTCACAACGTGGGCCCATCGCTCTTGTTTGTGATAAGTAGAGGAGTTGAATTTCAGGGTCACCATGTCATGGTCACTATGAGTCATTTTCATGACTTCAAAAGTGTTTGATCTCATATGGATGTTTCCACCTACAAATATGTAGTCAAGAATTGAACTTTGATCGCCTCTTCTCCACGTCGGAGCAGCCGGAATGTCACCGGGTGTTTGGCCATTTAGCATCGTTAATCCCCGAAGTTCCATTTCTGTACACCATTGGTTAGTCAAAAGTTCTTCTCGATTGGACAGTTTCTTTTTCCCGGGGATTAAGTTCAGGTGAGTGACACAGTCAATATTGAGATCACCGCAAATGATCAAGTCATTAGATTTGCCCGTTTCCATTAGGTCATCAATCACAGTTGTCACTTGGTCGATAAAGGATTTGGCGCCTTCAGCATAACGATTCCAATAGAGATTGATGATGTAGAGTTTCGGAACCTGCGCCTGTAGTGACTCACACCTGATCGCCACCACCTGAATGAATGGAGAAAGGTTATAACAATTTTCAATCCTAAGGCCGGAATCTGTCTTTGCTGCCACCAAGAGCCCAGCCATAGGTCTCCCCTTGTTCTGTTTAATAGCTGGGTTGTGCGCTATTTCGAAACCTTCAAAAAGTCTCGTTTAGCCACGTTTCTTGCAAGCAAATGAGGTCCAGATCGACAGCCCAGCTAGTATTGAACAAATGCGTAAAGCCCCTAGTGTTCCAAGATCCCAAGGTGTAATTTGGGCAGTGGTTTAGGGCCTGGCGTTACTTGGAATAATCAGTGTTCAGTGTACCAGCAACCCAAGACCAATCGTTTTCATTAGCCGCCTGAGAAGCAAGTTCTTGTAAGTTGTCTGCATTGTGGGTGGCGCTGCTCAATCCTTGGATAGTTATCCTTATGCAGTCATTCTGTGACGTTTTAAGCAGGTTCTCAGAGTCTGAAAGCGCAGTTTGTGAGGTAGTCACAGGGCGTGTCACCAGAGAAGTTCGATTAGCTGCAGACACATCCAACTGATGCGCTCTACTATTGAGTGTTCTACAAAGATCTTTGTCCATTTCTCTGGATGCAGGTCTCATTGGTGCTGTGGAGATGTCGAAGCCCAGTGACATTAACACAGGATCTGCTTCTAGCAGTGCGTCTGCTATAAGTTTGGACTGCAGGTGTAGTATTACCGCATCGTTTTTAGATTCACTGTAAAATTGTACAATTTTCAGATCACCAGATTCAATAGCTCTAAGACTCGGAACAAGATGACACAACTCCAATACGTTGTGGCGATTTAAGATTAAATCATCCGAGGACTCTATGCGTTCCAGAAGTATTTGGTGAGCCAATAGAGTATTCAGTGTGTTACCTCGCTTCTTTGGGTCTTTTAGGGTTGGAGGAGTATTTTTAGAGCTATCTCTCCCAGTTCGTCTCAATTCAGTTGTAGGATTGATGCTCGACTCTGGTTGTGTATCAAGTGTGCAAGCCTTCTTGTGGTCTTTTTGGTTGTGGGATGTATTAGACCATACTGACTCCGGCTTACAACAGCTGTCGAAAGTTGTTTGAGATTCAGTTGCTCTCAAATTACCATCCATTTTGTTGGTTTTTGCTACTATCTTACGACGTTTTTCGTCGAGTGTCATAAACATGGACTCAGGTTTGTCGAGGAGATCCTGCGGTGGTGTAATTTGCTGAATCACTTCACACCGTCTTACTTCTTTACTGTGTTGTGGGGGCAATGTTATGCCGTATGCCTTCGCTCTACAGGGTAGAGCAGGCACAGGAGGAGCTTTGGCCTCTAATTGTGGTAGGGCAGACAGTTGTGGCATTCGGGAGCCGTTCAACGTTCCGTCAACGTAGCCAATCATTTGGTCATTGTTAGATGGGCCGGCCACTTCTTTGATTTCCTTCTGTGCTTTAGCCTCTGATTGTGGTAGTGAGGCAGTTGTGGCATTTGGGCGGCAGTCAACGCTCCGTCAGCGTTGCCAATCATTTGGTCGTTGTTAGATGTACCGGACACTTCTTTGATTCCCTCAGTCTGACACGGCTCCATCCCGTCATTGTCGTTGTAGGTTGACATGTTCATTAGCTCCTCAGAGATATTACAAGAATCATTTGTTGGCTCAAAAACCTGGTCAGGCATAATTGCAGCTTCGTTAGTAGGGCCTTTGAGTACTCCCCGTGTTTCTTTCATGATTGTGCTGTTAACTGTGACGTTAACAGTTTTGATATTTCTTAAGAATTTCCGTGAGTCGTTTCCACGCTTTGTTTTCTTCAGGCGTTGATTTTTTGATTTTTTTGCACAAGTGTCTCTGGGGTTTTTTGAAGTCCCACTGGTTTTAGTGGTGTTCTTAGAAGTTTTAAATATGTCAAAAAGATCGGGGGAATTGGCGTCGGCATCTTTGTTTGTCGATACAGAGTCCTTGCCAACCAGGGAAGGCTGAGGAAGCAGGTCAGAGGAGGACGCTGTTTGAGGGACTAGGAGGGCCAAATTACTTGGAGATTGACTCACCAAAATAATGTCATGGAATAGCGTGACTTTCGCCTTTTCTTTTTCAGGCAATGAGAGAGCTCCAGCCATCTTTAGAGCACTTACTTCACCTTCAGGAATGGCAAGGGGAGGGAACTTTTGTGACGGTGTGACTCCCTCTAGAGTTGAAGCTGTTAGATCCAATATGACCTTGTTCCCTCGAGTAGTGTTTGAAGTTGGGCTCTCAAGTGTTAGGTCTGTTGTGGGAAATAATTTAGTTACAGCTTCATTCGCCACGGGCAAAACACTTGTAATTCAGGAAAGGCCTCTAAGATTGCGAATAGGAGTCGCGTCAGTACATATGTTTTCCTCGACATGTCTTTCATGCTTGTTTTCCCATTCATGAAGTGTTTCTGCCTTTTGTTGGAATAAGTTCAGTGCTTGTTTCGCCACTTCGGCTAGAAGTTTCTTGTCCAAGTTTGCATTTTTAGCGATCTCCACTGATGATGCCATAGCCAGCTCAGTCTTTTTTTGCATTCGGACCAGAGAGTCTTTATGTGCATTGGTTGTGTTTTCGATGGTCAAAAGCTTAGTGTTCATCGTCGATACTAAAGTTACAAGTTCTTTTATGTTGTCATTAAGATGTTCATACATTTTGAGAAACGGAGCAGTTGTTAGAGTCATTGACGATATTATAATGGCTTGAAGGTCTCTCATTGGGAGCAGCTTCATCCACTTCCACTCGTGCACAACGCTTTCTGTTAAGTGGAAGACGTCTGATTTTCGGGAACGGATGCTCCATTATAGAGGAGTCAGAGGATGATAAGTCAGATGAGGAGACAGCTTGCTCGTGATTAGCAGTTAGCCTTTCCTCACCCAGAAGTTGCTCATTTAATGGAACATTTTGCAAACTTTCAAATAGAGCAGTACCCATTTGGGGTTTTTTCGTTTGTGAGCATTGCAGGTAGGGTGAAATGCTTGAGTCAGCTCTTCGTCTTTTAGATAGGCCGTTTGCATGAGGCGTCTGCAGTTCATTGTCTTTCACTAAAGCCGATGAACTCAGAGTTGGACTCTGAGTTACAGGGAGCTTAGCAGAGACCTCAGACCTGTTAGACTTTCACTTGAGGTTAGTTTGTGACATCTGTCTTTATTCATCCTAGTGAGATTGGTTAATAATTTATTAACGACGTCCAAGGAGTTTCTACGATTTCCATTTTGTTTGGATTCGACGCTCTTAAACTCACTCCTAAGGGATGTAGTAAGTAATGAGTGATTGAGAAGCACATCTTTAGTTTGGACACAGCCTGAGTTTGTGCCCACCTGAGGTATCATGATTACATTATCGTCGTCAACGTTATCATGAGTCAGTTCACAGGGATTCAAGGGCGACGACATCAGTTTTTCATATGCACTGTAAAATCTGGGTCGCGGGGACCCAGTACTTGGGCCATTACGTCCCCCCGTGTAATGAATGTGTTGGTGTGGAATAGTGGCCAAGAGCCATCGTCAGTGTCGTCGCAATTTGTCCGAAAATCCACACTCTCCACGGGTTCTGCAAGTTCCACATTGTCCAGTGTTACCAAGGGCATCACTCGCACAGTGCAGGAGCTTGGGCAATTGTTCGCACCGAGTTGTTTGCAGTTGGGTATATGTGTTTCATTGGTCGTAACCATGCTAACACTTGTTTCACAGCGAGGTTTGTGTTGCAACAATTGCACAGACGATTGATCAGACAAGGCGTTAGAGTCGATATTGCTATTTTTGGAATTCGTGGTTAGTGTTTTGTCACTTGGAATTACTTCCCCCATTGTAAACAAGATATGTGATGCATGGAGAGGATTAACCTCAGTAGGCACATTAGGGGTGTTGGAAATGAAAACACTTACTTGGTGTCTGCTCTCGGCAGTCCGCAGTCCAATCAAGTGACAGGGAGACACTGGTGTCGACGGTGACACAGATCCAGGTCTTGAAGCGACCAGTGTGGGGGACTCAGCTGTCGGCGAAGAGGATTCCACGCCCGGGCTTAAAGTGTCATTACCCAGCTTCCGTTGAGCCCGTGTTTTCACAGCTGTAATGTTTGCCTTCACTTTCGTAGTGACACGCACAATTTATGCGGCTTCAGCAAGATGCAGAGAGGGACTGGGCTGAAGTGAGGCAAATGAAAGCCCAGGACGCCTCAAACTCTTACAGCGCCAAACAGTCGCACAACAGTCACCGCAACAGTTAACGCCGCAAGGGTGGTAGCCTCTGTCCTTTGAGGGAGCCCACGTGTCAGATGTTGCCCTGCCTCCTCCAGGAAGCGCGATTGTGCAGCGATGCCGGCAAGAGCTTGAGACAGTTCGCAATGCCGGGTAGGTTAAAAGCAGCTTCTGATCAGTTGAAGAGTTCTTTTCAGAATGAGCAACAGGAGATTCTTGTGATGGAGCCTACCAAGCCTCGAGCTTTGGCAAATAAGTGGACTGGACCCTTCAGGATTATCTCCAAGATGGGCGAAGTCAATTATCTGGATGACATGTGAGTCCCTGGGGTAGCGCCTCAGGTATTCCATGTTAGCAGGCTCAAGCCTTTCCATAGGCGAGCCAAAGTCTCATGTCTCTTGCTGGCTTCTGAGCAAGGAGAGGATGAGAGTGAGCCCCTTCCTGATTTGCTGCATAACAACCCCCAGGATGGCTCAGTGGAGGGAATGCATCTCTCTCCAGATCTGACACTACACAAGCTGTAAAGGACTGGGAGACTCCCTCTACTCAAACCCTTGTGAGATCTTTTTTGGGCCTCACTGGTTACTACAGAAACTTCATGGCAGACTATGGCACCATAACTACAAGAGCAGAAAGAAGCAGGGAAACTCTATACCCTGAACCAGAGTATTATTGTACCACATAAATCTGGAAAGAATGTCCAGGGAGCAAAACTAGGTTGCTTACAAAATGTATCCATTTTTATTTAATCGCAAAATGGTCAATTAATGACACAGTACTTTAAAGAACATATTATTACATAGCACAACAACATGGGTACACAAGACACATGGCTAAAATTAGTCCAACATCAAAAACCATTCATAGTGCAGCATTCAAACCATACAACATTCAAACAACAATAGCTAAAAATGACAAAATTGATTTGACAAAATTGATTCACAATCGGGAGTGAGTACAATCTCCACATCCCGTCTAATTATTTTAATGTTTTAGGAATTGAAAAACATGCAGTAGAAATGATTAAAACAATCTATCGTCATGGTGGATCTAGGAGTGAAAATGTTGTGTAGATGACTTCCCTGGGAGAAAAACTCAACCGGTTTCGACGTGGTATGTCTATTGCACAATGTCTTCATCAGGAGATATGGGACGAAAAACTCACACAATGAGCCAGTCGCAGACCCGATGGATTAGTGGGTCTCTATGCTGGAATATATACCCACATGAGGCAGCAACCATTCAAGAACTGCCAGTGCAGAAGGGCTGTATTAGGTGGTGCCCAACATGAGTAAATCTAAAAAATTGTGATGACCTTCTGGATATTGGATACAGTCGGGGAGGTATTATCTGCACGGAATAGCCAGGTTATTTGGTAATTGGCGCGGGGCCAGATAAAGGGGCAGCTGTGAAAAATTCAAACAGCCTGCTCGCGACGCCCGACCCATAGCTGCACCTCTGACAGCCAAGGAAGGTTCATTGAAGTGAGGACTGCCCGAGGGCCTTTGATGGCTTGAAGGAAAGTCTTGTAGGGCACCAGTCTTGTGTGCCCCTGACTACAGCAAACACTTTATTGTGCAAACTGATGCCTGTGACACTGGACGTTGTCCTGTCTTGTCTCAGTTAGACGACAAAGGGAGGGAACACCCCATCATTGTCATCAGTAGGCAACTTAAAGGTAGGGAACTTAGGTGGGCCACAGTTGAAAAGTAGTGTTTTAGCATAATGTGGGCACTCAGGCATTTTAGATCTTACCTTACAGGGCCTGCCTTTAAGGTCCAAATTGACCATAAACCCTGAAAGTGGCTTATGCAGATGAAGGGTAAAAACCCCAAACTGCCCAGGTGGTCCATTATCCTGCAAAGGCTTTACTTCACCATTGAGCATAGGCCAGGGAAGAGTCATGATAATGCAGATGGCCTTTCCAGAAGGTATTTTGACCATCTGGATGAGGGTAACAATCTCGTGGGAGATCAGTTGCCCTAACCCCAGTCTAGGTGTGGGGAGGGGTGCATGTAAAGCTGGAAATGCCTTATGGAGGGACAGCGCCTCCTAGTCCATGTCCTGCCAATTCTCTGTATGTTTGTACCTTATGTTTTCTGGTCCAGCCTGGACCTCTGGAAATGCAGCTCTTCATTTTATCTTTTGGTTAACAACACCCCTGGGATACCCTTATGGCACCCATGGGTGGGGGTACACCCTTATATCCCTTATGTGTGTTTTTGGGTACCTATGTGTTGCCTACAGAGCAGGAAATGGGCTGGTGGCAGCAACATGCTGACTTGGCAGTGGCTCTGAGTGTCCTCCATTTTTGGGATACCCAGGCCAGCCATAAGAATCAATGGATTCCTACACAAAGGCAAGATGGCCACTGTGGCCTCTTGGTTTCTAATGCCTTTTACCTTGTTTCCCAAAGACCTGACTCTGTCCCTTCCTCCTGAGTGGCTGTTGGGCAGAAGCACCATATATATCTCTGTTGTTCCTTTCCCCCTGACTGGCTATTGGGTGGAAATACCATATAGGGCTCTGGGGCTGCCTCCTGTCAAACTTACTGGAGCCTTCCCAGGTGTTGTGTGTAGTGGGTAGACCGTAGGGGTGGGGCCTGTGTGTATGGAGTTGGGACTCAACTTACATTCTCTGTTGTGGGTGTCTGATTTTTGGGTGTGCCACACAATGAATGAGACAGCCCTGACCGAAACTGACATGAATGCAGTGTAGTGTGCTCAAAGGCTGGGTACTTGCCTCGATCCACATTCTTTGTTATGGGTGAATGGCCTGAATGCCTGTGAGCCTGATTGGCTGTCTGCCTGCACAAATGCCCTTCTGTGCGATTGGCTGTCTGACCCTGGCTCAGCCAGAGTGAATGGGGAACATATGTATGTATCTGGGGACCTCTCACTTACCAATTTGTTCAGAAGCTGGAGTCAATGCTGAAGCAAGAAGAAGCTGTTCCTCGAAGCCCAGCTGGGGAAGAAGTCTGCTTCTTCAATTTCTTGCAGTAACCGGAAAGCTGTCGTGTCCCCAAGGACTGATCCAGAGAGGACCTGAAAAGGAGATGTCTTCTGGAGCTGCGAGGGACCATAGTGCAAAACTGCTGCTCTTCATCGAAGTATCCTGGAAGCCAGTCGTGTGCCTGCTGTCCGGAGAAGGGGTCTTCGAAGTCCAAAAGAGGAGTTCCATGACATATCGAGCCAGAGAAGTCCATTGGTGTTGCCCAGGGTCAGGAGGATTGTTTTGTGGCAGCTGGAAGACTTTGCTGCATACCGCCCAGGAGATGGGGGTACCCTGCCATAGTGCTGCTGTACACCTGGAGCTGTCAACGTTCCAAACTGCTCAAGAACATTTCAAAGGACATCCTTGCCATCATCCCTGACCACTTCTTCCTACCGGAGAGAGTCCAGAGTCGCTGGATGCAGAGGAGGGTCCGTGTTAGGAAAGATTTCTCTTTACTGCACCTTTCCTTCCATCGTTATGGAACTCCCAAACCTTTTGCTTTTATTTTTGAATCTGACCAGTACGTTTTACAGTACAGTGAAGCCTTAAGTTTCACTGCACTGGCGTTTGCTCATATATCATGGGGAAACTGACATGTCCTTCAGGCTGTCAGTACTGGGAAACTTTGTTTCCCTTAGTCATGTTATCATGTTACTACTTTGGGTTACTTTTGTATTACTTGTAGTAACTTTTTATCATTGTACACAGCAGCTTACACTGGAAGTCAATGGGGTGCATTTTTGTTTTGCCCTAGACGAACACTCAGAGGATTTCTTGTTACTCTAGGTGTGATAAAAGGATAAGCTGGTGGTAGCAGTGATTTTTTCCCACTTTTAGAAATTTTTGTTTTAGCCTTACTGCGTTTACCCCGTTTGGCTACTAACTGGCTACTGGTCAAACATGGCCGTGCCATGAGATCTTTCGCTTGTCCTTTTGCCATCTTGTTCTTTAGCCTTCTTCCTGCCCTGAGAGGCCAGGAGAATCCTTATAAGGACTTCCAGTGCCTGGGAAAGCAGAAGCTTTTGGCCGGCTACTGGAGGGCTGTGTGTGTTTGCTGGTAGGATGTGGGCTGGGACTGTCTGGTCGCAGTCCACAAACTGGTTGCAGTGTGTCTGAGTGATATGGATGAATGTTCCCGCCAGTGGTCCTGATTGGACCACTGCTGGGGTGTGTGTGTGGGCTAGTCCTGCTATTGGCTAGTGGGAGTTACAGCTCTTACCTGGCTTTTAGGATAAGAAGAGGACCCCTGCACCTATTCTTCGAAGATCCTGGAGAAGCCTGAAGGAGCCATGTATCCTGTACAGCTGTGAGACCCACAAAGAAACCTGAGACCTGACTGAAGGAGGCCTGGCAACTAACTTCTTCTGCTGTTGTGGAGGGGCCCTGTCTTGCTCGTGATCTTTAGCAGTCCGGCAAAGGAGCTGCAAACCTTGGAGTGGAGGGACCATCCATTCTGGATGTCTTCTCGGTCCCCTGCCAAAGGAAGCCTTCGGAAGAGCCCTGGAACCGTCCTGTGGTTGACCAGCTTCGATTTTGGGCTGCCGTGCGGCCGATGTCACCTTTCCAGGGTTTCTGAAACTTGGGGGAACCTCAGCTCGCCCTACGAGGCTAACCTGCGAAATTCCGGCATCATAGCATCAAGGGGACCTGAGATAGGAGGGAAAGTCCGACCGCAGCTGCTCAGTCCCTTTGCGTTACCGTGCTGCAGTGACGACCATCCGAAATCGCTTACTTGACCCGAGTCCAGTCCTGAAAGGGGTTCTGCATCGAGTTTTGCTGCATTCTTCAATCGAGAGTCCTTGCAACAGTGAAAGACACCAACCGGATATCAGCTCTAACCTGCAACCACTGTGAATCAAGACTGTGGGGGTCATTACGAGATGGGCAGTAGCCATGGTGCTATTAGCACCATGGCTGCCTCCCATACCATGACCGAGTCCGGTCTTGTTCAATGGGGACTTACCGGTCCATTCCGACCCTGGAGGGACCGGTAAATCCCCATTGAACAAACCATTCCCCATTCCCATTTGAGCCCCCATAGGGCTCAATGGGAATGGGGAGGGCGCTAATAACGGGCTCGCGAATGGCAAGCCCGTTATTAGCGCCCTGGTCCCTTAGCGGGACCCGTAAAGGACGTGTGGTCAGACCACATGTTCCTTTACGGTTCCCGCTAAGGGACCTCGGAATTGGGCGGTAGGGGATTACCGGCACCGGTCTCCTTACCGGTGCCCGGTATCCCTTACCGCCCAGGTTGTAATGACCCCCTGTGACATTCAGCGGGGAAAAAAAAACCTCAGACCATCTTCCTTTGTCCTGTCAAGTCTGGGGAGAATCGGAGTACGTGGGGTAAGTTACAGAGCTTCTAACCTACCCCTATTCTCCCATTATACGTCAATGGGCCTATAATAAACCTTAATTCCAACATTATTGGCTTTGCCAATGCTTCTTGTGCAAGACATCAGACTGTTGGGGCAACTTTTGGGCATTAGTCTAACTTGTATCCTAACCCTAAGAACCTTTCACTGGACCCCAGAGACACTACTTGCATTTTCTCCTGCTTCTAACTTCTGTGGAACATTTATCTGAACTATTGGGCAAAAGACCCCAGTCAACCTAGGGCTTGCCAAGTTTAGTTAGGGATCATCTCTGCGGACCTTGTGTGCATAATACTATTCTAAACTTTCTTTTGCAGGAGTTTCTGATGTGTATTATGCCCTGTAACAAAACAAATGTATATATGTATTTAGTTTAATAGCCTTGTGTGATAACTCTACCTGCTAATAGTCATTTTCCATCATGTATTTGTGTCCATAAATAAATAACTGTATTTTAATACATCCTGCCTAAGTGTAATATGTGATTCTCATTGTGTGACCTCATTGTGGTCCCCTTACAAGCTCACCACCTCTGAAGAACTTAGCCTACACTGCCTGTCACTGCTACCAAAACTGGTTTGGCTACAGCTTCCCAGAGTTGTTCCTGTCACAATATCGGTTGGCCTTCTATTCATCTGTCCACCAGGCCAGAGTATAGAAAATCAGTCCTAACAGTCAGTCTGTGGGTTTCCCGCCATCAAGAATGTCCCGAGAGTCGAGACTTGGTGAGGGTCCAAGGTGTTCAGGCCTCATACATTAAGAGTGCCCACTCCCAGGGGCGGTAGACTTTCAGCCATTTTCTAGAAACGCTTCTCTCCCTGTTGATGTACCCTCACCACCCATTTCTGCGTGCTCCCGTGGTTGTAACTGGTGCCCCCCCACCCCCCTGGGTGGGCCTGAAACTATTCCCCAACTGCCCCCCAATTCCCATCCCAAACTGAACAACCCCAATTTTCCTATGCACCCCCTCCCCCCTTCCCGGCGTCCAGCCAATTAGTTCTGCCATCACTGGCTTTTGGCCGAACCACCAGCCCGCCCACCGCGGCCAGGCAGATCACGTTAGAAGCTCTTCATTTTGAGCCCCCCGAACCGCCCTGGGCCATGTCCCAATTACACATCCCGTATACTTGCTGTTTGATGGGACGTTGGTAGTGGTGAAACCTCCGAGTCCACACCAAGCTGTCCAAGTCTTTACGGGGTGCCCCCGTCCTCAGTCCTCGGAGTCATTCCGTTCTCCGTCTTTTGCTCGAGATGGTGTATTCATTTTCCGGAATTTCCGCGCGCCGGTTCGCTTTCTCCTGTCTCCCGGCGGGCCAGGGCCCCTGGGTCTGCCCTTCTCCGGCCCCGATGGGCCCCTCCGGGGGTTCGTGTCTGCTACATAGTCTTGCAAAGCTCCCCGTATATCCTCTTCCGTGATCAGGGTTGACCTTTGACCCATGTATTCAAAAGTCAGGGAGAAGGGGTAGCCCCATCTGTAGCGCACACCTTTTTCCTTGAGCAGCTGTGTGAGCGGGCGGCACATTCTCCGCTTGGCCAACGTGTAGGCGGAAAGGTCCTGGTCTATGGAGATCTGAGCGTTGTTGTAGGTGATTTCTCTGGCCTTTCTGGCCTCCTCCAGCACTTTCGTCTTTTCCGAGTAGTAATGAAACCAGACCAAGATCGACCGGGGGGCCCCCCGCTCTGCCCCCCGCCCTGTGCACCCTGCCGAATGTGAGTTCTGTTGTCATCTCTTCAGCAAACAGGAGAGTAATGATATCTCGCACTGCCCTGATGACGCCCCTCTCCGTTTCCCCTTCCATTTCGGGCACTCCAAAAATTCTGAGGTTGTTCCTCTCCCGGTTTTCAAAATCGTCCATCTGCCGAGCCCTCTCCTCGTCCCTCTTTTCCAGGGCCGCCAGCCTCATGTTTATATGTATGTCTTGGGACACTGATGCAGATTGGTGAGTCTCGACCTGAAGTAGTCTTATCTCGACCTTGTCCACCCTTTGGTCCATCTTTTCAAATTTCTGAGCTATATCAGAGCGCATGTCCCTGATTTCCTGTAAAATCGAGGCAAAGCCCCTTTCCATGGCCGACGAGGAGGGGGCCGCGTCTTCCGATTGAGCCATGGTTCTTTTTAGGCTCCCACTGTTGTTGCCCCTCTCAATCTCCTGGAAGCGGTATGCCTGCAGGTATTCCCGCCAGCTCATCTGATGCTTCCCCGTGAATAGCAGATCCGATCTCCGTGATCCTGTCGGGGGGAGACCCCCCGGTTTAGTCTGTAGTTGCCTTCCCGGGGTGCCCAGGGGGGGCACGTGCGAAAAGGGGGAGCTAAGGCCAAGATTCCTCTGGCTGGAATGGAGTGACCCCTGTTGCCTCAGGGGGGGGGCAGCTATATGTTGCGGGGGGCGGGCACATGCCCCACCATCGTCCGGCGGGGGCCTCACACCCCCTCCAAATCCATCGCGGCAGGCTGGGCCCAGGGGGGTGGTGGAAGCAGCTGAGTTTGTGGGGCCAATCCCCTGGACCTCTTTCAATGTGTAGGGGGGGAGAGAAGCCGCGACTCTTGCCCCCTTCCTATGGGAGCCTCTCCTCACCCTGATCCCCCAGGGGAGCCCCCAAATCCGCGGCATTCTCGCGTGCCTGCTGCGCCTGATCCTCCACTCTCCGGTTCTTCCGAGGGCCGTGGCAGCTGCTCTGCAGATCTCCGATGGGGGCGGGGGCCTCCTCTCCCGGTCCCGCTCCACACGAGTGGCTCGATCCGGGATGTCTCGCCACCCACTGCTTGGGGGATCCCGGCGCGCTGCTTCCCAGTCCGGGAGGCGGGGAGAGGGGTGAAGGGAGTCCGTCCCCAGCTCCGCAGCGGGCTCCCCAGTCTCTCCAGGCCCGGCCCTCGACCAAGCCACTCCCTCTTGCCAGAGATGGGGTGAAATGCGGGGGGGGGTGGCGAAGCAGGCGGTGTGTCCGCGGAGGCGCTGGAAGGCCTCACCTCTCCCCTGGCTCCGCGGCCGCCCAGGCCGCGCCTCTCCGTGCCTCTCCTCACACGCGGGTCCCGATCTCAGGATCCCCGGGGTCGTCGGACTCCGCTCTTTCGTTCTGGGCGAGCCCGGGGGGGTCAGCCAGCTGAATCTCTCCGTTGAGCCACTAGGGGAGTTTCGGGGGGGGCTCAATCCCCTCTAGACGCCGGGCCTCAGCGGGAACGATACGATCAGGCAGCCATTGCCTGTGCGCCCCTGGTGGCCTCTTATTATTATTTTCATGTCATTTAACTGTATGTTTTTTTAAAATGTTCAAATAGAAGCCTCCAAACTTGTTTTACAGCCCAACCAATATTTTAGGCAAATCGAGGTTCAGTCAATTTCTGACTGATAATGTAGGGCAAATGCAGTGGATAAGCACCAAAAATGTTTCAGTGCTACTACAGAAATCTTTCACAGAACTTTCACCAAATATAAGACAAACAACTTCACACCATGCATAAATGTCATCAGAAAAGCTCACACCATTACAAGTGATAGCAGTCATACGCCTATGTCCCTTGCCCTTTCCTCCAAAATGTATGGGTGTAATGCGACCAGAACATTTTTGCCTTTAAAATAGTATTTTTCCCTTTACGGTGTGGCTCTAGGTGTAACCCCACACAGCTATCTCTGCCCTCCGGTGCCTCACTCCAGTCCTCTTATCCGCACGGACTAGAATAGAACTGTCTGCGCTAGCGTCTGATTTTTTGCTGCTCAACAGCTTTTTCTGCTTTTTTGAATTTCATTCACCTGGCCTTTGGTGCATGGCCACCCAGGTGTATGTTGGCCGAGGGTGGATTTACAAGTTGTCCTTACTGTGAGTAGTCCTTTCTGGCATCGGATCCCTACACACTCTATTTAGTTTCGAATGCTTGGGGGCTGAGTCATGTTTGGCCTGTGGCGCACTGATACTGAGATCCCTTAAGAACAGCTTCTTCAGGTGGCGCAAAAACCTCTTCAGGTACCAGTCAGAACACCTGAAATCCTTGATATGTTGGAGTTTAAAAACTCAGGATTTCATAAGTCCTTTTTTGCAGAGCACCCCAGCAGGGGGAACTTCTTCCCAAGGACTTCCTCGGCTTGGAGGGGTCCAGTGGATCCTTGGACCAGCACACATCCAAAGGCTTCCAAATTATTTCTTCTTTTTGTTTAAAGTTCGGACCTATCTCAGGAGCAGCGGCACGCTGTACTGAGTGTGGGTAGTGTGAGAAACCAAAGGGTGTCTCACCCGCTAGTCATCGGGGACTTGTCATCCAGGTGGCCAGGACATGGCCATCACTTTTGGATCCGGTTCCTGGGGGTGGACCAGTGCGGGAGGATCACCTGGGTGAGGGGTCTTCGGCGAGTGGGGTGAGACAGCCAATGTTGAGACACAGTATTCCCCCCTTTTTTGTTCATCTACCCCCATCTTATTTTGTAGGATTTTTCCCGATGCCCCAACTCCCCCCCACCCGTTTTACACAAACAATGCAATGGGCTGAGGATGAGGGTGACTGAGAGTAACCAGACTAACTCTCTCACATCGTACTGGACATGTCACGTTAATCAGGTCAGGCAAAGTCAGGCACTTTACACCAAGTGCATAAACCTGATACCAGCTCGCTTTCCTCACACGAATAAAAGGCAACACCTAAAGTCACACTCTGAGCAAGGTGGAACACAAGTATGAGCAGAACTTCCGGGACGAAGGCACACCTACTGGAGCAGAGCAACGGACCAAGGGACGAAAGCAGCAGCCCGAAAACTCCAAGGGTTCCCTTCTGGAGGTAAATGCCTCCGATAGACTGAAAAAGGCAGTTGTAAAATCAGCGATACTAAGTAACGGAGTGGTGCGGTGAAAGGAAGTAGCCCATTCAAAAGTCTCAGTGAAAGGTACATTGTTTGAAGCTATAAGGCGAACCAACAGCAAAAGTGAATTAAGTGAGAGTAAGCATGAACTGTGAGTTGAAGTGGTCCTGCGGTAGTCTGGCAAAAGCGCCACGCACATACAAAAGTGTTCGACATCCGAAAGGGGTTCGATCCCGATTGAGGGAGACCCAAAGTACAATAAAGCTTGGGGAAGGGAGCCCTTCTGCAAGTTTTGTGTTGAACTGTGACGAGAGGTCTGAGCCCGACAGAGGGGGACCTACGTGAACTGTGTGCTGTAAATTCTGAGGCCGCAGAGGGGGGCCTTTGTGAACTTTACATTGGAATACAATTTTGAAAGTCAAGAAAGAGACTTTAATGTGGAAGGCCAGGCGGGCATCAATCCATGGTTTTGAAATGTTTAAAGTGTTAGAAACCAAGCCAGAGTCTGTCATCCTGCCTTCAAGGAAAGCCTTACTCCGTGAGGTTTAACGTGAGGAAGAGAGCTGGTTCAACTACCTTTATTCTTTGGACAGTGATTTTTCCTTTTCATATATTTCTCCTTTTTTACACTTTTTATACATGAGATAGGGCAGGCATTAGGTTTTTGTTAGTATAGGCCATTTTGATTTGAGGGACTCCACTACGACTGTTTTGTTTATCGTTTGATGGTCGAGACTACTCCCATCTTAGTTATAGGGCAAAATAGGAGTTTTTCCGACCCCAACATTTTCATTAAAGGTTTTACAAATTGTATCCATTGTGTCAGTGTCATACTTGTGATACCATGCCTTCCCTAAAGTAGCCATCAGTTGGACTAGCATCTTTTAACAGTCGCGCAGTACTGTGAGGTCTGTGCGTCAGTATGTGCGTCCATTGGAATTAGTCTTTGGTCAGGTGATGTTGAAAGAGAAATGTTTTGAGAGATTTGAGAAATTGGAACATTCAGAGCAGTTACTGGGATAGAGTTCCAGCAGGTGGGTGAATGACAAGAGAAAGATTGTTTGCAGGTCCTCTCTTTGCGGACGAGTTGTCATTCAAGCCAGTTGGTCGATTTGCTGCATGAGGAACATGTGCCACCATATATGTGGTGCTTAGCCACCAGGTACGCTGGTGTGCTACCCGTGACTGCTTTGTAGATGATGCATGTAGTCTTAAACAGTATCCTGGCTTGGAGTGGAAGCAAATGTAGTTCACCTAGGATGGGGATGATTCGGCCAAATTTCCATGCTCCCGTAATAAGATGTGCTGCAGTGTGGTCAACTGCTTTTAGGCGAGCCAAATGAGCAGCTGGTAGCCCTGTCAGGAGAGCATTTCCCCCATCGCTGTGCAAGACCACCAGGGCCTGCACTTCTGTCCAGATGTCTTGCAGCGGGATGAAGGGTTTTATTTTTTCGAAGGGTAGAGATTCAGAGCCAGGCTATTTGGGTCTTTTTGGCTATGTGTTTCTGGAAGGACAGGCTGCTTTCAATGGTGAAGCCTAAGGATTTTGCTGAGTCTGAGAGTTGTGGATCAAATCCTTTTAGGCGCATATCATTGGGCTATTGCTGGACAAGTCGTTTTTTAGCGGGCGGACCGATGAGGACGAATTCAGTCTTGAATGGGTTTAGTTTGAGGTTGGCAGTCGACATCTAGGTCTAGATAATGCCTAGGTAACTGCAGAGGTGAATTATGTCCTGCGTGCTATTTACTCTCATGTACAACTGATTATCTTCCGCGTATTGGTGGATGGCTATATTGGGATCTTTGAGGAGAGTCCCCAGAGGCTCCATGTAAAGATTAAAAATGACTGGTGAGAGGATGGAGGCTTGGGGGACTCCTCAGGAGAACTGGAATCGGTTTGAATGCAGCGAATTCATCTGGACAGCCTAGTGTCTACCTGAGAGGTAGGAGGTAAACCAATACAGGGCAACGCGAGAGAATCCCATTCTGTCATCAAGGTGGGAGAGAAGGATGCGGTGGTCGACAGTGACCTTGTAGAATGCAGCTGAGAGGTCAAAGAGGACGAGGAGGCATGAGTCGCCCTTATCCATGATTTGGAGGGCATTATACACCACCTGGATGGTCGATGTCTCGATGCTACACTTGGGACGGAACCCTGACTGATAGTCATTTAGGAGGTGAAGTTGATTGATTCTGGTGAGTAGTTGTGAAGAAACTACTTTATCTAGGATTTTGCTAATAAGCGGGAGGTTCATAATGGGCCTGTAGTTAACCAGGTCTTCTGGATCTAGGGTTGTTTTTTTCAAAGAAGGTCATATGAGACCGGTCTTGAGGGTGTCCGGGAATGACTCTCTGTGAGGGAGGGATTGATGATGCTGAGGAGTGCATTGAGCGTCGGGCCAGTCAATTGATGAATGATGGAGGCTGGGAAAACACCATCAGGGTAAGAAGTAGGTTTAAGGGAGGCAATCATTTTTAGGAGATCCGGGGAGAGAGCAGAGCAAATTCAGTCCAGAGGGGCAGTGCACATGCCGGGGTGCAGGGGATGCCAATGCTGTGAGAGGTTGATTCGATGGTCTCTCGGATTTTGTCTATTTTTTCAATAAAAAATGTGTTGATTCCATAACATTTTTTCTGAGTTGCTGGTACCTTGGGATAATATGAGGGTTTGGTACAATGCTTTACTACTTCAAAGAGGGCTTTGCTCCTATTAGAGGCCGCCGGAATGGTGGTGGTGTAATAAACAGCTTTGGCCTCAGTAATCAAAATCCAGTGGTTTGCCTGAGAGATTATGGGTTGGTGAGGTCTCCGGGATTATGGTTTTTATTCCACCGTTTTTCTAGGGCTCTGATTGAGCATTTGTTAGAGGCTAGCTCGGGCGTGTACCATGGGGCGGATGGTTTGGTCTTAGCATGAGTGGCCACCAGTTTCATAGCAGAGTTGCTGAATAATTCCAAGAGGCCCGAGGCGTTCCCTGTGTTGGGGAGGTCTGCAAAGTTTGCTTCTAGCTCATTGACTGGTAAGGTTTCGAATGAGCGGCGTTGAGTGGGGGGGTGTTTAGCCTGACCTTTGTGGGCCGTAGTCAGGTGGGTGACTGATAATGGGATGGCAGAGTGGTCAGACCAGTCAAGTGGGATACGGTCTGCACAGGTGATGCAGGAGGATGATGTGAAAACTAAGTTTAGGGTGTTGCCTTTGTTGTTCATGAGGGAGAGCACAATTTGCTTAAAATCCATGCAAGTGGTCGGTGCGAAAATCATGATTCGAATGTCATTGTTAGCCTGGGACTTGGGGACGTTAAAATCACAGAGGAAGACATTATTAGGATGTGCTAATTTCGCAGACGAGAGTACGTTGGAGATATCTGCAATGAAAGAGTCATTCCTGTGAGGTAGTCTGTAGGTGAGGTGAATGGCGAGGGATTCCTTGTGCGATAGAGAGGACTGGCAGGCGAGTGATTCAAACAAACTTGTTCTGGGAGAGGGGATGATGGAGCATAGCCAATCGCCCCCTTGGATGATTGCCCCTCCACCTCGTGCCCTTCCTGGCTGGTCAGCATCTTGGATGCAGTAGCCTTGGGGTAGGAGCAGGGAGCATGGGATAAGCCATGTTTCAGTGATGAACAGGGCATCAAGGTTGTTGTACGAGATGAGGTCAGCGATTTCTGGAGCATGAGCCACTGCTGAACGAGCATTGATCAAAATGAGAGCTTGTGCATGTGGTCCGTGGGTGTTGGATGGGGGCAAAGGTGATATAGATAAGGTTTGCTGGGGTAGCTTGCCAGGGCTACCCAGGGCACTTGGCCATTCAAGCCCTGGTAAGAGTGGGAATGGGCTGTGGCGGGAGGAGAGACATGGTGATGTCTTCTTGTGAGTAGCAGGAGTAGCAATTAGTTTGCAGGTAAAATGCAGAATAGCGGGTTCGGCCCTTGGCCCTTGGCCCTATCAGGCCCGAACAGGCACAAACCGGTTAGGTCCTTGTCTTCGCCCGTCCTTTGATAAGGATGCAGGTGATGAGGACGCCTAAGGAGGACAGATTAAATAGGTGGTGGGTGGAGCAACTCAAAGGCAGGGCCTGGTCACATGACCATGACCAGCTGCCTACTCAATGCTGACTGCCTGGAGCTGGCCTAGAATCCTTAAGTAGAGGCTTGGGAGACGCACAAACTGGTGGTGGGCAGAGCAACTGAGTGGCAGGGCGTGGACACGTGACCAGCAGCCTACTCAAAGCTGTCTGCCTGGAGCTGGCCTAGAATCCTTAAGTAGAGGCTTGGAAGGCGTGATATCTGGTGGTGGGTGGAGCAACTGAGTGGCAGGGCGTGGCCACTTGACCAGCACCTACTCAATACTGTCTACCTGGTGCTGGCCTACAATCCTTAAGTAGAGGCTTGGGAGGCGCAAAAACTGGTGGTCGGTAGATCAACTGAGTGGCAGGGCCTGGTCACGTGTCCAGCAGCCTACCTAATGCTGTCTGCCTGGAGCTGTCCTAGAATCCTTAAGTAGAGGCTTGGAAAGTGTGAAAAGTGGTGATGGGTGGATCAACTGAGTGGCAGGGCCTGGTCACGTGACCAGCAGCCTACTCAATGCTCCTGGCATATGCACTGAGGAGTAAACAGGCTCTATCGGGACCGGCGCTAAGGGGTCCACCTGCTCTAGCACCAGATTGACGTCTGAGGGGCTAACAAGCCCTGATACCAGGAAGAAGGCTGAGGGGGCACTTAGGCTGCATATAAAAACAAGGGGGTCCTGCCTGTAAACTTACTATTTCTTTGCAAATTATCCAAATGCAAATTTATTACCATGTGGGGTAAACTGGCAGCATATTATTGACTGTCATGTAATGCCTGGCTGTGTACCAAAAAATGCAGTTAGGCACTCAATGTAGTTAGTGGGAGTCAGTTTATTACTGATTGCAGACCCATTTATTTGAAAACATATTCATAAGTTAAAACAAACACTGTGAACAATGTAGACAAAGACACAACTCAGGTTCACAGAGCACACTACAGAATATTTCATGAATAAAGACATTTACAAATAAATAACAGTGTAGTCCCAACAGGGTAAAACAAACAAACAATAAGCATTACTTCATGCTAATACGAATATCAAAATAGAGCAAAGGCATTCCTTCATGCCAATGCAACTTATCTCATGATTTGAGAGTCGTACAGATATCAATGTAGTCACAACAGTGTTAATTATTTCCACATGTGAACAGGGAGTTTCCAAAAACACAAAAGCATTACTTCATGCAAATTCGTCATTCAGAAGCTCCATGTGTAAAGTTTATATGTTGTTTTATGTCTTCCTTAGGTGGAAATGTATTCAATATATTACATCTAGGAGACCAGACCTTGGAGAGGGCTATTTCTTCACCAAAAGTCTTATTTAAAGCCAGGCTAGAGGGTGACCTTGTAATGAGTCGACGTCTGGAAGTTAAATCAAAACCCCGGATGGGGTGGAACCCAGGAGCAACAGCGAGTTATGCTAAGGTTCATAGACGTTTCAGCATATTTTGTCAAAAGCCTTCTTCTGGAGCCAAGGTGCAGAGTCCCCTGCAAAAAGCAGAAGGGACCGTGAGTGGGAGGGATCAATACATACGATAGGACTAACGAGTGTGACTAACTACTTGAGTGTCACAACATTGGGTACACAGACTTAAAACAGTGAGTTAAAAAATCAATCTATAGAAAGCACAATTCCATTCTCGTACTGACCATAACAATAATAGCAACAGGTGTAGTTGCCTTTCTGGCTTAGTAATTTGGGATGGGAGTGTGGAGAGCCCATTGTAGACAAGTTGCTGCGGCTCTATGGGCACCCAGCTATCGAATTGTGGCACTAGAATTGTGATGAAGAGACAAAATAGTGCATTGAAAATTATGTGAAAAACCAGAAAATGGGGGAGCAAAGCTCTGGTTACAAGGGTATATTAGAAGAATTAAAATGAATGTACCTCAATGTCCAGAGATGAAGTAAGAGAAGAGGGATGGATGAGTCTTCTTACTCCCTAATGGTGGAGGGGCAGCACAGAGATTGATGCATGCTGCTGTAAATCAAAAGCAGGGGGAGGAGAAGGGAAACAAAGTTTTAGAAAAAGACAGGGAGCTGCCAGGACTGTTATTCAAGTTGAGCTCACATGGCAGCAAAATCAAAATCAAAGAATGGAGGCCATAAGAAATATGACCTGGACTTACCACTGGGTGATGCGTGACATGAGGAAATAGATCCGCAGTGCCGCAGCGTCAGACAGCTCCATCGGTGAGGGGCTGCTGTGTGAAGTGAGCAGTCACCGGCGGAGCTGTGTATAAGTACGGGACTACGCATGCGTCTGGCGTGAGATACTACTCCCGTGCGCATGAGCAGTCTCAGAGACTCAAGAAGGTAGTGTCTCTAGGGTGCAGTCGGCATCCGTGTGAGAACGTTCTAATCGTAGCGGGCACCTGTGTCCACCATTATGCGAAACTGGTCAGGTGCGTCTAAACAATAAAAAATGAGAACGAAATGAATGCATGAAGGTGGAGGATCGCATCTGGGTATGTTAAAGCGATCCTACTATAGTAAGTGGGCACAGCCCACTGATGCCCTGCGCATGCGTGCAAGTGCTCTTGTGTCAGCCCTGCAAGAGCAGCTGATGGAAAAGAAAGGGGATGCTGAGTGCCAACACTGTACATAGGCCTCCTACAGTTATAGGGCAGGCCAAACAGGATAGTGCAGCAGCCAAGGTGAAGTCAAATATAGCAGGTGTGTTGAAAGTTGTATACCTATATGGGGCCCAGAGGGGAAGAGTAAGCCCTGGACCAGTGGGTATACTGGGTGTAATCTATAAATAGGAGGTGCCTCCATGACTAATATGTAGAAAGACGAAAAATGGATATGTATGCCAGGTGGGGGGGGGACATACCCCCAAGCCAATAGGTAAGCGAGGTGTCGGCTGTAGGTAGTAGGAGCACAATGTTGTGTAGCTTGCATACTGGCAGGTACCGAAAGTCAATGTTGTGATATTCATAAGGTGTGCTGACATATACAATAATGCAGTCCAAGATCAAGATAGTGAGAGAACACGGGGCCCTTGTGCAAACAGGCTCCCCAGTGGGGGGGATGAAGTATGACACCCCAAAACTGTTTCATGTTGTCGGGCCTAATGGATGTGCCTCATTAAGTCCCAATGCTATTGATTTTAACTTGAACATCCCCCAAGCTTATTTAAAGTTGAGTGAGTTGGCTGAATTGTTCATTTGTGGTACTTTGTCCACTATCCACCAGAGGAGATTGTCTGGGCCATGACGGAATTCTAAAAAGTGTGGAACCAATTGTGCGGACATATTCTTACACCGGATTCTGGATCTGTTTTCGCTAATCCTTTTGTGAATAGGCCTGGAGGTTTGCCCCACATATCTCAGGCCACATGGGCATTCAATTACATAAATAACATTTGAGGATTTGCAATTCGAGAAATGGCGCAATTGCCAGTCCTTGTTCCCTATTGGGAATGAGGTTATTTTAAGGGTAAATTTGCATGGAGTACAGCTCCCACATGGATGATGACCTTCTATCTCTCTGAGGTTCCATAGGGAGGATCTGTTGCTGATTTTGCTTACTCTGGCATGAGTCAATATGTCTTTGAGGTTTTTAGATCTTTTAAGGGCCATTCTCGGTGGTGGTTCATCCGGTAGGCTAAGTTGAATGAGTGGCCAGAATTTCTTTATGACTCCTTTCAATTTGGTTGTGTTAGGACAGAACGTATGTGATGTTGTCCTCTCCAGAGTGATCTCTCTCTTTGATGGTAAATAAGGATTCTCTGGGAGTGTATCTAGCTCTTTTTTGAGTATTGCGTAAAAGTTTCTTTGGGTAGCCGCTGGCTGATAGTATATTGCGCAGAAACGATGCATGTGTCTTGAATTCATTGATGTCCGTGCAATTTCTGCGTAGGAATTGTCCGTAAGGTAGATTATCACAGAGATTATGAGGGTGATGACTTTGGTAGTGTAAAATGGTGTTATGGTCAGTCTCTTTCCTAAAGAGGGTACACTCCAGTTTGTTGTTCTGGTGCCGGATGGTAAGGTCCAGAAAATGTATTTCTGAATTGTTATGATGCATGGTGAATTTAATTTATTCAGTGCAGTTGTTGATCCAATTAAGGAACTCAGCCAGGTTGTTGTTTTCTCCTTTCCAGATAAAAATAACATCATCTATGTATCTATGCCAAAGTATGATGTCCAGGAAAGGGTTGGCGATATTCAGAACAAAGTTGTGCTCATATTCGGCCATAAAAATGATGGCCATGCTGGGTGCAAATGCTGCCCCCATAGCAGTGCCACAAATCTGCATGTAAAATGTTTGATCAAATTCAAAGAAGATGTGTGTTAGAGCTAATTCCAGCAGTTCCACTATAAAGTTAGTGGGCACTCTCCTTTGTTTCATATGATGGGTTAAGTGCATTCTGATGCATTCAACTGCCATGTTTTCTGGTATGCTGGTATATAAGCTAGTGATATCCAAAGTCACCAGTGAATCTTCTGTGGGGTTGAATGGTTGATTTTCAAACTTCAATATCGTGGCCATGGTGTCTCTGAGGTATGTTGGGGTTTCCTGACTGAGAGGTTTGAGAAAAAAGTCAATAAATGTGCCAATAGGTTCTAAAATTGAACCACAGCCTGAAACAATGGGCCTGCCTGGGGGTGATGTCTGATTTTTATGCAGCTTGGGCAATGCATAAAATGCTGGAGTCCTGCCTTCCGAAGTGTTTAGGAAAACTTCCTCTTTATCAGAGATCCAGTCTTTTCCATCTGCAAACTGAGTAATCTCCTGGATTTTTCTTTTGATGGCATCTGAAGGGTCTTTTTTTAAAGTTTTTTGTAGTTTTCACCGTTCAGAAGGGTCATGACCATTTCTTTGTATTGTTCTTTGTTCTGGATTACAAAGCCTCCCACCTTATCGGCAGATTTGATAACGATGGATTTGTTATCAGCCAGATTTTTAAGGGCTTTCTGCTCACTTAGAGTCAGGTTCTGTCTTTTGGATGTGGAGGTCATTTGCTCTTTTTTCATTTCCTCTTTGATGCATTTCTCAAATGCTAAAACTGTAGGTGGCATCTTGTTATCTTTCGGGTTAAAATCAGATTTAACCCTAAAACCAGAATCCTCTTGCTGGGTCGGTTTGTCTTCGTCTTGGAAGTAGACTTTTCTCCGAATGGTCGTGTAGAAGTTGGCCAGTTCTTGATCTAGTTTAAAGCAGTCCATATGATTGGTAGGTACGAAGGATAGGCCTTTAGCCAGGAGACTGTTTTCTGCCTGGGTTAGGGTGATCCCAGATAGGTTGAAGATCGGGATTTCTTTTAGAATCGCCTCCGTCTCCTGCCGCGGTTGGGAGTCCTCCATTGGGGGAAGTTGTATTAAGGCATTTGTTGAAATGGTGGTGGGCCCCCGAAGCCTCCTCTGGGACCCCCTGTGTCCTAAAAAAGGCATCATCGGTGGTTGTTGCTGGAATTGTCCACGAGTGGCATGGCTACCTCTGGTTATGGCTTGACCATCTCCTGAGGAGTTGGAACTAGAAGTATGCCTGAAGGACAGTGTTTTGCGTCTATTTCTCGATGGTCCTGATTGATTCTGCAGTCTTTCTTTTTCTTTGTTCTCTTTGTAATCATCAGCCAAGTAGGGGTAAACTGCTTCTGGTTTAAAGTTTTGAATGTCTTTGGCTACTTTTTTATGCTTCTTTTCCAGGGTGCTGGACATGAATGTGTCCAAAGTTTTATCAATTTCCTTTAATTTTTCACGAGCATTTTCTATCGTTTCATTATTCAGGAATTTAGCTTCTTTGGTTTTGAGTTCAATGGAAATATGTTGGTGGATTCTTTGGGCCGTTGTAATAGTGAGCACCATAAGGTCTCTGCTACATTTTGTCGCTATCCTGCTGAACCCTTGCATGTAGATTTTATCATCAAGGAACAAGGCAGGTTCATTACGGACAGATAAACCCAAGGGGACTAGGTTGGCTCTCAGGTACTCTCTAAGGAAATGGCCATGTACCTCTGTTCGAAAACATTTTTTCTTGAGATTGAGAAGGTCATCGCTGGTGGATGTAGAGGCTAGGTGTTGCTGTGCGCCTTCCATGTTGAACAGGGTTGGGCCTTGTATGATCTCCAGAATGTGTTCCTCCGAGAAGCTTAGAGTCTGTTCCATCTTAAAGTAGAGGCAGTGAATGAGGATAGTTACCAGTAGGGTCAGTGGACGGGGATAGGAACCAATAATAACGGTGCTTACCAACTTCTAAATAAATAGAATAGGCATTATGTGAAATAAATTCAATAAATATTTGGAACAGGATATCCCTATTATAGCAGTTGCTATATCTAGAATAAAGTACACGGGAGGGAGAGCCCAGAACAGGAACACGACTATGGGCTAGCTAAGGCTGTATACGAAAACAAGGGGACACCTAAACACACTCAGAATCCCAGGGATAACACAGAGCAGTACGCCTGCGGGAGTTTCTTCCAAGGTCTGCAATGTCACTGAGACAGCACTCTATGGCTCTCACAGGCTTAGAAGTCTGGGCTCTGTGCCAAACTCCAGTTCCCTGTGCATTTCTGGCAACATATCAAAAAGAGACACAATTGTGGCAGAGCAACTCAGTGCTTCTGCGCCAATGTTGGAAGAAGAGTCTCACTCACTGTGTGGTTCATCTCCTTCAGAATGGGCTATGCAATCAGGCATGCCCTTTAGGGCAATCCCCTCTCAAGAGACCCTTGCTCGAGCAGCGATTGGTCACCTGATATGCCATGGTACACCTCTTACCCCTCATCATCCACTCTGCAGTGCTCGGAGGCGCCATACCATTTGAGGCAGACATCCTGGAGGCCCTCCTCATTTACGTCGAACCCCACATTATCTGGTCAGACGAGAAAGCAACAGGCCTCTCAAACAGCATGCAAGGAGAGAATTTTGGACAGGTTCTTGAATCTGATGAAATTTCAACAAATGACAGGCATCCTCAAGCAGTTGATGAAGGAGGCCATCCTCCACATGCAGCCATAGCCTCTGCCTCCACAGCCCCAGGATCCAGTAAATCCACAGCCCTCATAGACCCCTCCACATGATATTCAAGAGGCAGATGCAGCACCACCTCCAGTGTTGCAACTGTGAAGCAGTTCTCTGCATAAGGCAGTAGAGTGCCAACAGGTTTCTGACGAGGAAGAAGAGGACGCTACCCCCTGCACAGAGAAATCATTCCACAGAACAGAGGGCATGGTAGAATTTTTAGGGGGCTCCCCAACAAGTGCAGCCTGAGCCTTGCATCGTGTCAGAAATACTATTGCTTAGAGTGTCCAATCGATCAGGCATTCCGATCCCAAAATAATGAATGACGAAAAAGGAAATCTGGCAAAAACACCATGCTAACATGCCATTCAAAAAACATCTAGGCGTGCGTATCGGGCAAATTGAAAGTGAATCTTCATTGCTATTGTTTCATCCTCAGCCACATTTTTCTGTAGTAGCTGCAACCTCTCCATACACAAATTCCCCTCATCATCTCCTTCCACTTCGTCATCTGTGTGTCGCCCCAAAAAGCACAGGTTACTGGTGGCATATGGAAAAAAGATCTGCCTCAACGCTGGGTTGCACCTCAGCCCAGCCAACGTGTACGCTGTGCTGGCAGCCGACAACCAGAAACTCTGGAGCGAGCTAGGATAGGAGAATTTGTGCAGGACCTGCCAGTTGCCCGCCAAACAGCCTTCAAAGCTGGCCTCTCAGAAGCAAAGCTCATTGCCCAGGATTTGCTTGATTTTTCGGTCACCCACATTGATATGGCCAGAAGGGGCATTTGTATTGTAAATGTGCTGTTCAGCTTGGAGCATGCCACTAAGTTCTCATCAAACGTGCTTGATAGAATTCTTGAGTTTCTCTTTGAGGGTACAGATTTGTTCTTTTCGTCCACAGACGAAGAGCTAACAAAAAAGAAAACCAGTACATATACGGCTAAATCCTTTCCAATTCTTACAAAGCCAGCGTTGAAGCCTTATGTTCACTCACAGTTGAGATTGACTCAGAGGTCAAGATCCTTTGGAGTCTCAGAGGGTTCCAAGAGAGACAGCGTGAGAGGCTGCAGAGTACGAATAGGGGGAAGCAACAGCGTACAGCCATAAAAGGTATTTTCACCCCCCCCAACCTCCTCCTACTCAGCCTCGGACGCCAAAAAACAATGATATAGACTTCTGTGTCCACAGCACCCTGCTAGTGGGCAGATTGACTCGATATGTGAGTGGTGGCTTCGATTCTTCTGAGACCCATGGATTCTATCAATCGTTTCTACAGGTTTTTGGCTTCCTTACCCTCCTCAACCACTTGCTTCCCCCCTCCCCATCTTACAGATAGGATCCCGGCCATGTTCATGGAGATTACACATCTGGTCCCGGATAAAGCGGTCGAACAGGGGCAAAGGGTTCTACTCCAGAATCTTTGCAATTAAAAAAAAAGAAACAGACTGGCCTGAGTGTTTTTCTGGACTTGTCCTATCTGAACCTTTTCATTCCCCCTCTCAGAATTCAAGATGGTGATGCCGGCTCACATAGCAGAAATTCTCTGTAGGGGAGATTAGATGTGCTCCTTGGACTTCAAGCACGCTTATTTTTACATGTCCCGATTTGACAATCACAAAGGTACTTCATATGTTATACAGTCATGGGGCACCATTTCCAGTACAAAGTTCCTTCATTTGGACTTAATTCAGCTCCTTGTGTGTTCATGAAGATTTTGAATGCGATTGCAGCTCTCCTCAGGAACTTGGGCCACCATCGTTGTCCATACCTGGACGACTAGCTGGTGAGGGCCAGATCGCCAGAGGAGTCCAGATTCATGTATCAAAGGGTAATGGACATTCTGTACGATCTAGGCTTCTCCCTCAATATGAAGAAGTCAGAGTTATCAACCTCTCGAAACCTACTCTTCCTATGAGTCAGGTGGGACAGAATCAGAGAGAGGGTGTTCCCTACTCAGCAGAGATTTATGGACATTCAAAGAGCGATCAATCATTTCCTCAGATCGCACACCACATCAGTTGATGGACTAGCACCTTCTAGGGCTCTTAGTGTCTTGCATCCTCACTATTCCTCTTGCCAGGCAGAGGATGCGGCTTATCCAGATTCTCCTGGCAAACTCGTGGGACCAAGAAAATGGGAACCAAATGGACAAGATAACGATTCCTCTTTGTCTGAGGGACGACCTGTTGTGGTGGAAAGAGCAATGTAATATGTGGAGTCCATCTATGCCAGCCTGAGTACTCCCCAATAGCCACAACACACTCTTCATTAGAGGAGTGAGGGCCACTCTGGGGAACCATTCCACCTCCAGGATTTAGTCCCTGGAGGACAGACATCAGCAAATAAACTTTCTAAAACTCAAAGCTATTGGGATGGCTGTGAAATTGTTCTTTCCTCTAGTGAGGGGGCAGAGTAATCCTAACCAGAATGGACAACTCAACGTCCATGTTTTATGTCAACAAGCAAGGAGAGACCCGATCTCTGCGGTTATGCATTCCCGCTATAGAAATATAGAATTGGACATTTAGCTACGGTGTGATCCGGGAGACAGCAATACTGAAGCAGACAGACCAAACAGATTATGGAATATCATGTTTGAATGAGGTGATTAAGCCCAGAGGCGGCAGGTAGACCCTGTATGTAACGGCCTGCCACCCATGTTGAGGGCCCGAGTGCTGGGAGGGCCCCATATTTATTTAGCGCTCAAAGCACACAGTAAAAACAAATGAAACTACATGTTCGAGACGCTGTAGGGAGAGAGGGGACTTGTACCACATGTGTTGGTTGTGCCCAAAAGCAGTAACATATTGGAAATAAATGCTAGGGCACATAAAGGACATCACAGGGGTCGGACTCCCAATGTCAACTAAGACAGTCCTAATAGGAGCTGCAGCAGAGGGTATCTATGCAATGTCAGGGCATAGAGCCACGTTAATCACACACCTACTGTCAGCTGCAAGAATGACTCTGGCCCAGAGATGGAAGAATGAAACGGGACCGACGAAAGCCTGGTGGTGGGTCAAGATCTGGGGGGTTATGGCAATGGAAAAAATCTGTGCCCTCAAAACGGAGAAGTACCTGAAATTCCTGGTGGTCTGGAATCCATTTCACGACTTTACGAAAGACAGGGAAGCCCACTTCTTCAGACCAAGAAAACTTATAAATATGCAAGTCATCTGAAGTATCAGCTACTGTTATATCCCTGCACACGCCGATTGGAAAATTTAGTATAAATGTAAGACTCTGGACACTGACGAGTTGGGATAAAGGGAGGGGTTGGGGGGTTATATGTTAAGTTTATACTGGAGATAGTCTGGGGCAGCTGAGTAGCCATCAAACGCGACAAAAGCTGGTATAATGGAGTTCATGTGATACACAGTTGGTTTGTCATTTCTGAATGTTGTAAAGCCTCTGATCAAAAATAAAATTGTTTATAAAAAAAAACGAAACAAACAAATGTGATGGAGGCTGGAGAAGTCTACAACCTGAGAAAATGAATCTGGATTGAGATTAAAAAGGAGGGTTTTAACGCCTTTCCTAAATTCAGAGAGAGTTGGCCTGCCTAACCTCAGGTGGAAGTTTAATCCAGGAGGAAGGGGCCTGGACTACAAACATGGAACCTCTGAAATTCGTGAGCTTAAACCTTGGTTGTGCTGATATAAAGGGGTCGTAGGAGCATAGACAACAGCCAGGTGGGAGGGTGGTAAAGCAATCTGCCAGGTACTGTGGAGCCTTACCATTGCGACACTTGAAGGTAAGGGAAAGTAACTTGTTTGTGACGCAGTGTTTAATCAGAAGCCACTGAAGCTCTCTTCTGCATCCGTGACAAAGGGCCTCATTACAAATCAGGCGGTCCGCAAATAACGGTGGCGGTAAACCCGCCGCCACTGTTGTTTCCGGACCGCCTGATCCCGACTCCTGCAGGCGGGAGGTGATGTTCCCGCCAAGTTTGACCTGGCGGGTTTAACACCGCCCACCTGCAGGCGGACAAGGAAACACCGGCAGCATTACGAGATGCTGCCGGTGTTTCCATGATCCCCATTCCCATTGAGTCCCCTAGGACTCAATGGGAATGGGGATTAACACTATTCCGCCTCCGTGATTCCCGCAAAACCGGGGTTGTAATGCCCCAGTAATTCCGGGAATCACGGAGGGGGAATGGTAATACGAGTCCGGTGGTAACCAGGCGGTTTTACCGCCTCGGTTACCGCCGGACTCGTAATGAGGCCCATAGTCTCTCCTGGATAGACCCAAAACCGCTCTAACTGCCCCATTCTATGCAATTTGAAGAACTTGAAGATTAGCCTTTGATGTATCTGACAACAGGCCATTACAGTAGTTAAAGCGGAAGTTAATCATGGCTGTGGCTAGTAAGGATCTGTTTTTTAACGAAATGTATCGGCAAATATAATGCAGAAGTTTTGTGACGTGGCCACGGGAGGCTCGGACGTGGGCGAAATGAGGTTTCATGGAAAGCTCGTCATCCAAAATAATGCACATTGTTTTCACCTTCTTGAACATTTAAATTTGTTCCCTGCTATAAGAAAACGTTCATAGTCTAGGCCAAGTTTTTTAATCTTTTGTCCTGAAGCTGTGATCAAAAGTTCTGTTTTTTCAGCATTCAGGGCCAGCAAGTTGGTAACCATCCACTCTTGAATGGATTAGTAGATTACATTGATAGCATCTGAATCTTTGCTGTAACAAACGGACCGTTCTAGAATGACCTGGTTGTCATCTGCATAGTTGGTGTACTGGAGACCCAAGTCATCTATCAGGGCAAGAAAGGGCATGGTGTAAATGTTGAACAATATGGGGGAAATGCATGATCCCTGTGGAACACCACAGGAGACAGATGTAGGAACAGAGCTAGCATGATCCAGAGCAACTCATGTGCTCCTGGGTCCTAGGAAAGATGAAATCCACTGAGAAACCATGTTAGAGCAATGTGCATGTTTGTTTAACCTAGCAACTAACAGAGAGTGGTCCACTAAGTAAAATGCAGCGGCTAGGTCAAGCAGCATAAGAAGAGCCGGCTTGCCTTTGTCTACAATGCTGCCGATGTTTGATTTAAGGTCCAGCAATGCAGTCTCCGTCCCGTGCCTAGATCTAAAACCCGATTGTCTCAGATTAAGTAGATTGTTACTTTCTATGAACTCCTGAAGTTGAATATAGACGACACGATCCATGATTTTGAGTAAAAATTGAACGTTTGTGATGGACGATAGTGTTTTGCTATAATAGGGTTGAGGTTACTTTTTTCAAAAGATGAGTCATTCAGGCCTCTTTAAGAACCATGGGTACAGTGGCTTCAGTAAAAGAAAGGTTGACCAGTTCTAGTCACCCATGTAGATGTAGCGAGTGTGTCCATGCAGGCCTTAAAAATAATACAAGGACAACTGTCCCCTAGGCAGGAGGTGGATTTCATGCATGCAACGATTTTACACATCTGGGCTTCTGTACAAGGCCTGAACTAAAATAAGGGTTGTGCATGTTCAATATTAAGGGAAAGAGCTGAGTAGCCCATGGAACCGGATGGGCTTATAGTCCGCCTATGGCATTGACTTTGCCCGGCAGCTATTGATTGTTCATGACCAGAGATTTTGTGGTTGAACTTGTCGTGTATCGATTGGCACCAGGCAGAATCCTTATGTAGTGGTGTTTCAGTAGGGAATCTACCCTCAAATTCTTTAAGAATTAGGGAGAGTTAATGCAAGTTAGATTTTGCAGAGAAGATCCTATTATTAAAACTTTGTGATTTTGCATCGATAATAGCCTGGTTGAGGCTATTCACTTGTTCTTTATAAAGAGAGAGTGAGAAAGGAGCAGGGTTCTACTCCCAATTCCTCTCTGCCCTCCATTTTGTACGTCGAAGGGTTGTAATTGTATTGCCGAATCATTTTGACCAATTTGCTTTTTTAGGCACAAGAGCATCAGTAATGCCTCTGATAGTAGAGGTAATATGAAAAGCGTGGTTGTCTGAATTGGTGAAGGTCTCAGCTGGGGTAAGCTTAACTAGGAGCTGAGAAGACAGCGACTGAGGTGTAACCTTTTTCAGATTCCTTACAATTACAAATTGTGTGGGGCTGGAATTCAAATGCAAAGAGAAGACTGGCAGGGAAAGAGTGCAATTCACTAAAAAATTATCCGACCGCATACCACCACTAATTTTGGTGTCAATTGCAGATATAAAGTGGGTCAGAAACAATTAAGGTTATGCACATCTCTATGAGTAGGAGTAAATTACCACAATGGTGAGCGAACTGTTTTCATTAAGCTTTATTTTAGCTACAAGACTTTCTGGGGATGAGTGAGGATTCACATGGATGTCAATGCGTTTATTTACGATAATAGCAACTCCTTCATCTCTGCGATCGGGGCGGCCAGCTCTGAAGACAGAGTATTCAGGTGGAATGGCCAATGTAGAATAGATAGGGGTTGAATGAGTAAGCCAAGATTCTGTGATGGCCATAAGATCACATGATGGCTCAGTGATCTAGTATTGGCCTTCAACACCATACTTTACGAGTGACCAATTGTTCAATGAAGAGAAACACATGGCAGTGTTTTTGGTATTGGCTTTGGATTTAAGTTTACATTGCCTTGGTGTAGTGTTGCCCGGGTAGGTGTGGGATAAGTTGGAGTCATCAAATGACAATAGTGGAGGGATTCTACCCGTGTCGGAGCTTGTTGAATCACATAAGGTAGACTTTGAGAGTGGTTTACTGCTATTAGAATGGTCCAAGATGGATTGCTTAGTAACCAGTTTAACAGTTGAGAGTTGACATTTTTTTGGCAGAAAATTCCACCTCGATAAAAAAAGGGGGCGAGGGAGGCGGTGCCGTTCCCAAAATGGTCGTCCCGCCGCCAAGGGGCATATCACCATTAGCACCAATGTAGCATTCTACACAGGTGCTAATGTGTTTGTTTTTTTTTAATAAAAAAAAAACCTTTTCTGTGCACCCCCGACCCGGCTGCACAGTGCTACTGAAAGCTGCATTCCATTTTCAATGTTGATGGCTGTAACGTCATCAACATGAAAAAGGACTGGGGGTGTGGCCAGCATGCGAGCACAGAGGACGTGAACCTTGTGAGCTCCGCTGGCCTCCAATGATATCCTGGTAATTGTCCTGTTTTGGCGGTACGTTTTCAGCTGCCTTTGCACTTATAGAAGGGTGAGTGTCCGCGGCTGCCCTCAGTGAAGTCTCAGGTCTGCATTGTCATCCCTTTGGCAGAAAATCAATAGATGAGGTATTACGCGGCCGCAAGGAGGAAGGCTGCCCAAGAGGGCCGCCGAGTCGGAACAGAGGATCCGATGATTGAGGGACGAAGGCGCAGCGCACAACACATCTGAGACCCTGCAAACGTGGCGATCGAGACCCGGGGACCCGACGGAGGGGACCCGCTGAGAGGCTGGCTGGCTGAGATCCTGCTCCCGAGCCGCACCGCCAGGGCACACGAGCGGGAAGACACAGCCCGGACGACCGCGACAACAGCCGCCGGTAGGGCCCCCTCGGCGCTCCGAACTCCGGAGGAAGGTGATCTGCCTCCCGCACCGCACTACAAGACTGTGGAGGCCACCGGGGCCGCCGGACCATGGGAACCAGCGAGCCCCCGGGTGCTCGGACAGCACCGGATGCACGCTACCCACACTAGGGACCCGAAACGCCAGAGCGGACACCACACAGCCTCCCCATACCTGTAAGTACTGCAGGTTGCCACGTGGCCGCCCAGTGGCCCAACGAACCGCTAGTGGACTCGCCAGAGAGAAGGAACAGAGAAGGATCCCAGGTGGCAGTCCGCCACTTGACGGCAGCCATCAAGACTGTGCCCTCCAGCACTGCGGAACTGGGACGTGAGCACCAGACCCCCGGAGAGTGGTTCCTGATACTGGGAGCCCGCTGCCGCCACAGCCCTGGAAAGTGCACCAGCCTTTTCCCGCACTGCACTAAAAAGGCGCTGGGAGGAGGAAAGTAACGTTGAGGCCAGCCATCCTCGAGGACATACCTCCCGATGTCACCCAGGGACACCAATAGTGTGGAAGGTGTACTCCGGACCGCAGGACACCGTATTATGGCCGCCAGGTGAGGGGAATAACCCCACGTAGAGTTTGCACAGGAGGGAGCGCCCTGGAACACACCAATGCGCCCAAGAGACACAGAGACACGAGAAGCGCGCGCCAGGTAAACACCACTCTGAAACCAACAGCACAGCTCCAGGGGCACCCGCCATAGAACACACCAACGCGTCCAAGAAGCACAGAGGCACGGGGAGCGCACACCAGGTATACACTACCCTGGAAAGTAACAGCACAACTTGCAGGAGCACCCCGCACAGAGGCAATCCACAATCCGGCCACTGCCTATTGGGCACGCTCACCCGGCTGTGAAGTTGGACACCCTGGCCAAAACTCTGTTTCTGCCCACTCCCTATCCTGCCAGCGGATTGCGCAACGCACAGCAAGGAAGAGCCTGAGGCGACACGGGTCGTGGTGCCTCTCCACCGAACACTACTGAGTGGCTGGAAAGATTCACAACAGCCTTGGGGCCTCTCCCCTATAAGGACATTAACGAGCGGCGGTTGATTACCGCGGAGGGACCTCTGCGACACTCGAGCCCGTGGGTGGCCAATGGTGCAAGTGATGCATTCCGTGCCCTCACACCTCGCCCTATCACACCAGACCTGGTCTACCACCGGAGGCGAAGATGGGCAAGGATAAAAGCAAGAGAACCACTACACAGAGCACTATGGATCAATTTGCCACGAGCTTCCCTGCCGCAACTCCTGATACGGTGATGCAGCTGCCCCCGGCGCCACCAGATGACTCCCTGACACTGAAGGACGTGATGGCGGCCATCGGCAACTCCCGCTCCTCGATGGAGAAAAAGATGGACGCTATTTCGGCCGAAGTGTCCGTCCTCCGTCACAACCTCCAAAAACTCTCGACTCGCACTGGAGAAGTAGAAAATCGTGTTTCCGGAGTGGAGGACGGCCTTGGTGGGGTGCAGCAACAACTATCACAGGCACTATTGCGCCTGAAAACGCTGGAAGCACATGTGGACGAGAGTGAGGGCCTATCGCGCAGGAGCAATATCCGAATACTGGGCCTTCCAGAAAGCACAGAGGGGCCCAGTATGGAACTCTTCTTGGAAGAATAGTTAGCAGATCATTTTGCGCCTAAAATCCTCTCAAAATTCTTCACCATTGAGCGGGCCCACAGGATCCCAGCGGGTAGACCAATTCCTGGATCGTCCCCGAAAACGGTTATCGCCAAACTTTTAAATTACTGTGACAGGGATGCAATATTGCAGATGGCCCAGAAAAAGGGGTCGATCACGTATAACGGCAGCAAGATCGCCTTTTTCCCGGACTACACCCGAGAGGTGCAACGGGCCAGACAGTCATTTGAACACCTCAAGAGGAAGCTGCACTCGATGAATGTGTGAAATGTGGCCTACTATTCCCGGCCCACCTCAGGATACAACACCAGGGCACCACTATCCATTTTACCGACCCGCAAGAAGCTTGGAAATGGGCGGAACTCATATTGACGCAGACTGGTCAGCGCCAGATCCTGGGAACAGACCACGGAACAGACCACGTGAGGAGAGACCCCTAAGACAACCCATTCCACAGGAAATGCCGAAGCTGGAAAGAAACGCGGAACACTGAGGGCATCCAAACACTAGAGGTTACAGAGGCACTGCAACTACTTAATAGTTGAACTAGGGTGGGTCACTATCCCACCTGCCACCAGCCTCACCAATACCTTACCCGCCTTCACACTCCGACGTCGGCGGCCAAGCTGGCTGCCAATAAACCCCCCGGCACCTCTGCGAGGATAGTAAGTACCGGGAGCGACTGAGTTTGGAGAGTTTACTTAGTTAATTAAAGCTGTAGCGCTAGTTCCCCAGTGCCAGCCATGTTCGGGCGACAGATACTTCAGGTTGGGGTGGAGTATAGGGGGGGTAAGGGAGAATGTTTTTAGACACATTCACAGGGTAGTTACACCAGTTTTACCGCCACTCATGAGGCCGCCATTCGCCTTTTCCTGGGTACATTCAATGTTGCTCTATGTGACCGCTATGTCCCCAATTGCAATCACACCAAACGCTCATCACGCACGCAACCACATAGATCACTACTGAACATACGATGGCGGTACAAACCCGCTAACAACTGCAGACCGCCTCAAACCCCTTAAATTCCTCACTTGGAATGTAAATGGCATGGGATCGAGCATTAAGCAACGCCTGGTTGTTCAATTCCTGTTCAGGCGTTCCCCCAACGTGGCCTTCCTCACTGAGACTCACCTAGCAGGCACGACCTGCCAATTTTTCCATAGAACCAATTACCGTCAGGCTTTCCACACGGGGTACATAGTGGGATCCTGGGGTGTCCTGATACTCCTACACAAGCGACTCCCATTCGAGTTGAGTGCGGTGGAGCAGGATCCCAGCGGCCGGTTTGTGCTGGTGCGGTGCACGCTTTGGGGGGAAACACTTGCAATACTAGCAATAAACTCCCCACCCGGATTATGGGAAGGGCTGCTGTGAGAAGTGACCACCATGCTGGCTCATCAAAGCTAAGGAGCAGGGCTTTCTCCCCACGGACCTCAGAAGGGCCAGCATCGTGGTAATCCCTAAACAGGGGAAACCCCCCGAATCATGCTCATCATACAGACCAATATCACTCATTAACGGCAAGGTCAAAATTCTTGATAAAGTATTAGCCCCCAGGCGCAATCGGTCATATCCTCTTTGGTTCATCTGGACCAGTGCGGCTTCATGCCGCATAGGCCTACGAGAATGAATCTACGCCGACTCCACTTGTCACTGGAATGCGCCCCAACTCTCGAACCGCCACTCGCTCTTCTAGCAATCGATTTCGAGAAGGCGTTTGACTCAGTGACATGGGGAAGTCTATGGGTAACGGTGCGTCGCATGGGGATCGGAGAAACCTTTATTAAATGGGTTCAGCTTTTATATGAGGGACCACAAGCGGAGGTCTGGGTAAACGGTTGATCCTCCGGAACCTTCCCATTAGGCAGGGGCACAAGGCAGGGTTGCCCGCTATTCCCCTCCTCTTTGCGCGGGCAATCGAACCACTGGCACAATGGCTTCGACAGGTTTCTACATGGTGCGGGTTCCGATGGCCGGAAGGACGAGAAGATAAGGTATCCCTCTATGCAGATGACCTGTTACTCTATTTGAGTGACCCAAACCATGCAGGCTCGATAGTGACCCGGATGTTGAAGGCCTTTGGGGACTTTAGCGGTCTAAAAGTAAACTGGGGCAAATCGGTCCTCTTTCCAGTTAAAGGAGGAGACCGGGCAATTCCACGGGATGTCCCCTATCGGGTGGAGAGGGAGGGCTTTCGCTACTTGTGCATATGGATCTCTGGGAACCTTTCGGCCTACGTACCTCGTAATTTGCACGCATTAACGGATTGCTTCGCTGAAGATGTGAAGCACTGGATGCTTCTCCCCCTCTTGATAATGGGCCGAGCAGCGCTTTTCAAGATGCTGGCACTTCTACGTTTTGTATACGTGCTGCAGAATGCCCCACATGTAATACCAGACGCAGAATCCGTCCGAGTGGAACGCCTCCTTAGGAAGCTGATATGGAAGGGCGGGCAACCCTGTATCGCGTTAACAACGCTGCAGAGATCCATTTGGGAAGGGGCATTGGGGTACCACACCTCCGGTCCTATTATTGGGCCGCCCAGCTAACAGTGGTCAACGTCCTGCTTCATGGGGAACAGGAACTCCCACATATCAGGGCGGAGATATCCGTCGTACAGGACACCCGCCACTCGCCACACTATACCAGAACCTTCCCGCCCCCCCCCCGCAAACTACAACCGCACATATTGTAGTCATTTGGAGGCAGGCACATACACACATAGGCTGGGGGAATAGACTAACTTTAGCGCACCCGCTATGGCACAACTATATGCTCACTGAAGTGCGGGAACTTGCGATAATGACCCAGTGGGTGGAGGTAGGAATGACTACAGTCGGGGATGTAATGACAGATGGTTCCATTCTCCCATTTGAGACGCTGCAACAAAAATTCGGAATTCCCGAGAATGAGCGTTACCATTATTTGCAATTGAGGCACGCCCTCAATGGTCATAGGCAGGCACTCACGGACGCAGCAGAGTGCTCCCCCCTGGAGCGTAACCTACTTCCACAACACATTCCCACCAAAGTCACGTCAATTCTGTGCAAAGCATTTGCTACACCGGAATTGGCCAGCCTCAAAACCAAATGGGAAAGGGATGTAGGCCCTATAGAACCGGAAGATTGGATCCAAGTACATATGCACCCACGTGAGATCGCCATAGACTCCAAAATTCGATTGGTACAACTTAAGATATTGCACCGAGTCTATTACCCCCGAGTTGCCCTGTTCGGATGGGGGCTGACCGCGGATCCCAACTGTTTGAGGTGCCGGGGAGAGGAGGGCACCTTCTTCCATTTGCTCTGGGAATGTCCCCGGAAAAAAAACCTTCTGGACGCAATGCTGCCAAAGACTGTTGAGGGTCCTGGGCCACACAGTGGCACTAGAACCTGCGAAACTGCTTTTGGGGATCCCATATGAAAACAAATCGAATAAGCCGGAGGGTATCTTTCTGTCTAATGCAATGGGCTTAATAAAGCGTGATATAGCACAAAAATGGGGAGCCCCGAACTGTCCAACCCTAGCCCAATCGTCCGCCGAAATGGACACCTGTGCAGCGAAAGAACACAGAATATATACTGCATGGGGTGCCCAGCTAAAGATCTGGGGGAAGTGGGAGGACGGTGTGGACTGAGAACTAGGGTGTAGAAGCGGGGGGATGAATAGAGTATTGAATAATGTAGCGGTTGGTCACACAGCTGTAGAGGCAAGTATGAAGCGGCACAACAAAACCTCACGGACCTGACAAGGCGGCGGGGGGATGTTTGTATTTTGTATGTTGTACATTGTTATTAAAACCAATAAAATGTGATATTAAAAAACATGAATACGGACTGAGGGACAGCAACACTGCACTGTGCAGGAAAGGTATGTTTCTTTTTGTAAATATAGACACCATTGGCACCCATATAGAAAAACTGCACGGTTGTTAAGGTGAGTGGGAAGGGGGAGCGGGCAAAGGAAAGGGGTTGGGGGCAGTCAGGGGTGCTGGCTTCTCGGGCAGCTTGGAACACCGGCTTGTACCATACAGTACAGCCTGTGTTCCGAGCCTCCTGATTGGGTCGTGGCCCCCTTCAGGATGCTAATGGGATTTACATCAGGAAATCCTCAACCAAGTGTTACCATCTGGAATTTGATCTTTTAGCTTCGGAAGTGAACACCAAATGCCTTTACTTCACCTCGTGTTAAGGTCACTTCAGAGGTTCACTAGGGAATGTGTTCCATATCCCATGGAGCAACATATGATGTTATGCATTTCCCCCAAATTCCTACTTGCATGAAGTGATTCCCAATTTCAGGTCGTCAGTAGGGTGCAGGATGATTCTGGTGGCTCCCCGCTGGCCGCCCAAAGTGTGGTTTTCAGACCTATTACATCTGGCGAGTCAAGGTGCGCTGATGTTACAAACAACCTCTCAACATCTTCTGACGCATCAAGAGGGAGCTGTGATTCATCCTTCCCAGGAGACACTGGTCCTAGCAGCATGGCTCCTGAGCAATTAACTCTGGGACATCTTGGGCTATCTGATCAAAACGTGCAAGAAAGGGTTCTACCAGAGCCCAGTATAAAATCAAGTGGTCCTGCTTCTGCTATTGGGCAAGAGAGAATAACATTGATCCTCTCACTTGCTCTCTGAATGATGCCTTGTCCCTTTCAGCCTACCTGGTCCATACTGGTATACAAGTGGATACCTGCCATACTTAGCAGCTATTGGAACATGCAGAAATTCAGGTAATGAGACATTTTCCTCTGCAAATCATGTGGCTAAAATGCATTTGCAGGTCTTACAAGATTGGTTGCTCAGATTCCCATTTCATAAGGTCCATCCCAAAAGCATAGTGTGTATCTGTGCCCTACTGCATCTGTCTTCTGATCTGCAGCGCCTACTCTACCCATAGCACAGAGCAGGTTCAGAGGTCACACATCACAACATCTGACAGCTGCAGTGACAGCCAAGTCCTGCAGCGCAGGGGCTGCAATTAAGATATGCACACCTGTAAAAAAAACTATGGCGATCAAAAGTAACCCATGATGGTGGCAGGGTAACCTCTAAATATAAGCTATGCCTGGCTTAAAGTATGTTGCATGGCACTACTCATGATCATAGCAGCCACATCCAATTTGATATCACGCGTGTCAGCTCCTGTGAGCCAGCTCAGCTTGGAGGGTGATGTGTTTTGTGGCTTGACAGGCTTGCCCTGCCAAACGACAGGACAGGAACCTGATTGGCCAGGCATCTTCTTTGATCGCTTTGTGAGGTTAGCAAATGCCTGCCAGAGACAGCCACTCTGCAGCAAGCTGTCCTGGGCCCAGACATCAAAGGAGCACACCCATTCAAAGGGAGTAGACTCACACCAGGGTGCTGCATTGCTAAAGCCTTTGATCCTAGTGTAGGGGACGGTTGGTGTAGACAGAGGAGTTCTGTACAGTTGGGGAACACTTCCATCATCTTGTTTCTCTGTGCCTCTCTCACTCTCCTTCCTGTACCCTCCACTTACTCTAGAGCAAGGCACTTTGCATGCGATGTGGAATGGGCAAAGCCCACTTCTTTCGATTGCAGGGATTGGACCGCTAAAGCAGGCTAGCTTTAGTCCAACCACCTACAGGCTTTTACCTTAAACAAAGGGGTCTCCCACTGTAAAGACTGGAGGGGGTATCTGTATTGCTGCCCCCTATACAGTTGGGGTAGAGGCACAGAACATCCCAGCCAAGGATCTCTATATGGTAGAATAGACGAGCAACCAAAGGCTGAGACTCAAGGGATGTGATCATGCTGGATCTTAAGTACAGTGAGTTCCCAAACTCCCACAAAGGAATGTCCGCACACTTTATGTGCTGCCTCAGATGTTTTATATAAAATAAGGTTCAGATAAATATATACATTAATAAATAACACACTTTGTACTCGGGCAACACTATCCTAATAATAGTAAATATATACACATCTATGTGGTACCACAATATACTTTAGATTCAATTTAGAATGCACCAACTGCTGACAGTTATTAAAAAGCATGGGAATCAAAAAGCATTAGATAATGGCATAGCCATTACTGTAGAAAGGCAGGTTAGATCAAGAACATTGGTAGACTGCTTTCTTTAAGGTAGGTAGGCAATGCTGTGTGAGGATCCCCCCACCTGGGCAACCTGTAAGGCAACTGTTAAGGTGTACCTTATCTTGTATATACAGCCTAATCCAAATTATGTTGAATAATGCACTGCTTCTTTTTCTATAGGGCCCACTCCCCCAAAGTACCTGGGCAACCAGAGGAGAACAGTATCCACAGCGAATCTGGGACCCCTGGATGATTCCTGAGGATGGATGGATGGTACTCGTCACAGTACATTGGGTGCCTTGGCAGGCAAAGTGGTGGACCAATGACACCCCTCAAGGATGGACCCCATTTGGAAGAAGGAGTCACTGGGATATCGATGTTGAGAAGAAGAAGAAGGGAACCAGCCAGTGTCCGAAAGGCAGTACTTTTGGTGTTTGCAGTGTTCTCCGTTGGTGGGTCGTTACTCTGGCTGTGGATGTCCCACGAAGGTGAAATTTGCTGTGTACCTCGACAAAACCTGGCTGAAGAAGATAAGGTCCTTGGTGGCCTTTTATGACTTTCCAAAGGCGACAAGTGCAGTGGCAGACGTAGGTGTCGGGTTTTGTGATTTTGTGGTTTACCGCCTTTCAGTTCTCCGGTGCTGCAGCCGCAGCACGGACCTCAGGATGACTTCTGAGAAGCTGGACACGACCACTGGACTGGATTGTGTACCCTCACTAAGTCTGAACACTTGGGACGTCTTCTTCTGATTTTGGTGGCAGGAAACGCAGCGGCGGATACTCCACTGCAGGCAGCGACCTCGACCTTGTCCTGCGTGGACAAGTGGACAGATGTCATGGCAGGGATGCTGCTTGAAGGATTCTTCAAAGAGTTGGAACTTTTGCAGCTCTGGGTGTCAACTTTTACAGCTCTAGGTTATACAAAACACTCCCCATTTACCCAGACTGAGTCAGGCTCAGCTAGCCAATCACACACAAGTGTCTTCATGCAGGCAGCACCCAATCAGGCTCACAGGCATTCAGACTTTTAACCAGAAACCAGACAACCACAACACAGAATGTGGATTGGAGGTTACTCCGCAGCCTTTCAGTGGACCACACTGCATTCATTCCAGTTTCAGTCAGGGCTGGCTCAGACATTGTGTGACAACAACCAAAACCAGACACCCACAATACATAATGCATATTGACTACTCGCTCCATTCAGGTAGGCTCCGCCCAAGGGTTTAACCAAAACAAGCAGCCCCTGGGAAGGCTCCAGCCACTCTGGCTGAAGCCAACTCCCAGGCCATACATGGGCCTTCCACCCAACAACCATTCAGGCGAAGGGAACAGAGCCAGGGCTTCTTAGGACTCTGAGAAACAAGAGGGTAAGGCAAAGGAAACCAAGAGGTCACCAGTGCCCATCTTGCCTTTGTGTAGGAATCCATTGATTCCTATGTCCTGGAATGGGTACCAAAAATGGAGGATACCTAGAGCCACTGTCACATCAGCATGTAGCTGCCACTATCCCATACCCTGCTCTGTGGGCAACATGCATGTGCCCGAAAACATACCCTGGGGGTACAGGGTTGTACCCCTACCCATGGGTGCACCAAGGGTATCCCATTGGTCATTGTCCGCCAAGAACATAAATGAAGAGCTGCACTGACAGGGGTCCATTGGACCTCTGTTGGGAGAGTTGACTTTCCAGAGCCCTCCACCAGTGAGGTGGAGGGTGAGCATCCAAGGCAAATGCAGGTCCTGTTCCCTGCCCATCCCTGGGGCACATTGGGGGTCAGCCTGTTGCTGGAATAAGACCTGCCTCTCTTCCTGCCACACTGCTGCTAGGACCTTAGCTTGGTGAAGGACTACAGAAGGTGTGCAGAAGCATTCCTTGATGGGAGCCCGAGAACCAGGACTGAAGTTGTCCCTGAGATCCCTGAGTGGGACTCAAATCACCCAGAGAGCCCTAACAGCCCATAGCCTTCTGATTCCTCGCATTGAACCGGTTGAACTGTCGGTGAGCCGGGTTCACCGCTTATCAACCCAACAGGACCCTCCAGAGCTGCCTTTGGCACTCACAAAGCTTTTCGAACTTGAACTGCTCGTTTCAACATGTTCACTGCCTCACCACAATAGCAGAGGGCATCAATGCCTCGCCTCGAGCTAGAAGATCCTCTGCTACTGCTGCTCGCTCCACCAGCATTTTCGTTGCTTATCGTCATCACCAGTTGACCTGGCCCTGGTGAATCTTATAGCCCCAATCATCAGACGCTGCATCAAATTGCTGAAACCGAACCTGCACATCCAGTCTCCAGCGTCTTGACCCTCTACTTGACCATCGAACTGACCATGGTGGCCCTCACGCTGTGCATTGCCTCAAGGGCTTCATCAAACCCATCTGGCTGACCAGCGTATCCAGTCACCAGCTTCTTGAACTGACCGTCGAACCAACTCTGGTGGCCCTCACAATCTGCTTGTCTCCCCACATCGCCTTCGAACCTCAACAAGCTCAGTTAAACACAGCCACCTAGGACACTGCGACCACTGCAGCTAAACATCCTCGAACCGCATGAACAGCACCCAACAGCCTGGTTCGCCATAGTCGAACGGACAAGAAGGGACTATTGTCCCATAACTGCCCCCTTATTTTTTTCGGGCCCCAGAAACTGGTGAGGCCCTCTCTGCACCTTTATTTCCAAGACCTATCCTTTCACATAAAACATTGTTGTTGTTGAAATAGCCTTTTCATCCCTGCATTCTTTCTATTCATGCTTTTCTACGTGGATGGGTTCTGTGCTTTTTTATATTTAGTTTTCTTGCTGATTGTGTGTTTGATTAAAGTATATATTTTTTATAGAACCTCGATTGGACATTACCGTTATTTTGAGCTGCAATACCTTTCTGTTTGGGTCATTACTGAATCACATTAATCCCCATCCTAAAGGAATAGTGCGCTCAAACATATTATTGTCCCGAGTGTTCGGGCATGTGGTTTTAAGCAAACTGTGATCGATCATAAAAACATTTCCTATGCACTGTATCTTAGTTTTCGTCACTTTTACACATGCGAAATCAGGCAGCGGGCGCAGCCATCTTGTGCTAATCTTATCCACTGCTGCATCGCCCTAAGTTGAACTGCCCTCGCAGCACTAAATCATATCCTCCGCCCCTGAAGCTGACATCATTAGACGAGTACGGCCCATTTCACAATGCAAATGCACGTCTTGTGTCAACGTTCTCTGTGCGCCAGCTAATGACGTGTCTCCATGGAAATGGCAGGACGCCCCTTTCCTCAATAAGTATAAACAGACTGCTTCTCATCAGACATCAGAGTTGCTTTTTCAATCGTTTCACTGTCTTTTTTGTATATCCTGGGACTCGTTTCTGCTCTGTTCAGCTATCTTTGTTGCTCGTAGCCTGTGCGAACAGATACTAGTACTAGCATTACTATTGATTTTAATGTTGTCGTATAATAGCAACAATATAGCCCTACCAGTACGAGCCAGAGTATGCCGAGGCGGAATTAGTTGACAGAGAAAGATGCAGAAATG
Organism: Ambystoma mexicanum; assembly: GCF_040938575.1. Classification (NCBI taxonomy): domain Eukaryota; kingdom Metazoa; phylum Chordata; class Amphibia; order Caudata; family Ambystomatidae; genus Ambystoma; species Ambystoma mexicanum. Next base: position 689,685,152 of record NC_090939.1, read on the forward strand.
ATGGGGCATCGGACGACAGTTGGGAGGACGAATCACTGGATCCTGAGCCAGAGCCTAGTCGCATGGAAGACGTCTCCACCTGGTGTACCTGCAATCGGTGCAAGGTCATGCCAACCGATGAGGAGAACTGCTGCTGCAGAGAAAACTCTGGATACTTGGCCTACATATCGGAAGACGAGACACGGCCGATATGCGTTACCGAGTTGCATGACTTCAGGGCAGCCTGCCTCACAAAGTCTGTGCTGAGGATTATGATGGTGCTTATGCACGAACTTTGCACAACAGTTTGCCCTTGCAATCCAAGTGAACGAGTAAGTGTACTCTAGATGTGATGTCACTTAGGCCACTAACATTTCATGTTTGTCTCCTATATTGTCGTAACTTTGATCTATCACTGCCAAATGAATGTAGTCTGGCAATTCAATATAACTCTTGCGATTTGGGGAAATCATAGTGGTCATTTTATGTGTCTTTCACGTACAACCAAGAAACAATATTTCTCTGTGCCCCAAACGTTATGGATTGCATGGGTGTTCACTTAACTATACTTTAAAGCCCAAGTTGATTGATACATGAAGTAACATTTGTACTTGCAACTGTGCCATAGGATACAAGATTGCATTTTCAACTAAGGTTTGTACACTTATGATGTTCATTTAAATACAGTTTGTATGTTTCTCTTCCACAAGTGGTACAGGCTGGTGGCCTATCCTGCGTTTACATGGTGGCTTCATGGGAGGCTTGGATACCGCGTTCGACAAGTAATACCCACCTGTGTCGTTGGTGCCATTCGAGCCAAATTCCCCAGTGACAGCAGTCAGTACAGGGGATTTTCCCACACTGTGCTGCAACCCGAAGTATACAATGTGTAGTACATTATCAATGGCAGTTCGCACCCGTGGCCGTGCCCTCGAAAGGGGGCTGGCAGGATGGGAACAGCCAAGGTGACAAACACCATGTACACTTCAAAGGTGTCTTACGCGCAGGGGCCATTGTTCACATGGCCTCCCTAGACCCCGTGTCTCCTGGCTCCCTTGATTCAGACCGTGCGCCTGCAATCCACATAAGTGTGTCTCCATTCAGCAGGGTTTTCCGCGCCCTTTTCTCCATGCTTCTTGCCCCTCCATCGCCCCTCCAGTATCAATGGCAGTTCGCATCTGTGGCTGTGCCCTCCCAAGCGGGCTGGAAGGATGGGACTGGCCAAGGTGCCAAACACCATGTACACTTCAAAGGTATCTTACGCGCAGGGGCTATTGTTCACATGGCCTAGACAGACCCAGTGTCTCCAGGCAGGCTCCCCTGATGCAGACCATGCCAGAAATATGTCACTCACTCACATAGACACCCACTTTTCTAATTCTTTATAAACCCCTTGTTATTTATCCTGAGTACATCGGTGAGCACTGCAAGTCAACTCGTGATCGTGCTACCTGTGAACATCTTTGAGCACTGGAAGTCATCTCTTGATCTTGCTACCTGTTCTCCTGCTACTAACTACCCTGCTTGCTGAATCTAATTGTTTGTTAGTCAAGTTAAGGGCAGGTCATCTAATCATCTGTTTCTGATCTCAAAATCTATTTCGAACAAATGTACCCAGTAGTGTAATGTTCATTCATCTCATTGACATTACCATTGTCTACAGTTTAAAGTTTTCTGAACTCGATATATAGCAAATTTCATCAGTGTCAATTGTGATAGGATTGCATGTTTCTCTGACCATGTCTATAAGCATGTTTCCTTTTGATGCATGAAAGTACATTCAACTGACGTGTAACACGTTACAATTTCAGTCGCATCAATCAATTCTGTATGAAAGTTATCCCAGTGTATATTAGACCTTGCTACACAGGTTTTGCTTCTTTGACCACAACAAACATTGCATAGAAAACTTTGATATAATTACATCAATCTCATGCCTTCAGTAGATTTTTTTTGTAATTATGTGTACATTTTTTATACAGATTCTTCAAGAATGCCTGCTTGTATGGTTTTCGATTGCCATTCTAAGAGCCATGACAAAAGTAAGGGCACAATAATGCATACATTCCCAAAGGATATTGATTTAATAAGAGAATGGGTTTGATATTATGGATTTCCAGTGGACGAGTTTGAAAGTAGAGCCCAGGATGTGTTGGGAGACTTGAGGGCCAATCGATTCCGCATCTGCAGCCTGCACTTTACCCCGGATATGTACCAATCGCAGTACACAAAAAAAGCATCGACTCAGAACGTCTCATAAATTGCTTCCGAATGCAATTCCAACTCTATCCATGCACACGCTGCCTTAGGTGAGTCCCGGATGAGTAATTAGCTGTAGGCGATGGGGTACTGAACAAGTAACTACATTAACAGATTGGTGCTTTCAGTGTAAATGTGTATTACTAAAGTTTGCATATTTACCAGATTGTATTACTTTTTAACTATACCACATTTTACTACACATCTGACTCTGGTTTATGGAGCATCATAGAAAGTTATTATGACAATAGAAAACAATGCATAGTGCCCTTCAAAAAAAGCATAATATTTTCGTAATCGGTTGCTTGACATGTCCATTTTTTTAGGAGAGCATACTGACCGAAGCACAGTCCCTCGCAAGTGAAGACACCACTGACATGTCCAATATACCAATGGTGAGCCCTACAGACTTGCAGAAGTTCATATTATCGAGAGTTGGATCTTTCCACATATCTAATGCAAATCTAATTTTCCCTTTTACCACTTTGTGACAATGCTCTGAAAATTAAGGAGCAAGATTCTGCATCCATTTTTTTTCCAGAGTCAACAACAACTTTGAGCGCCTATCAGGTAATTTTATATCACTTTTCAATTACGAGAATGTATTATGCTTATAATATTAAATTGTTTATGTATCCTGTCGGTTGTTTACACTGTGTCATTTATGGGTTTCTCTTTATGTGTACCATTGTCTGCATCCCATGGTCTCTGTTCCATTTCGCTGTTTTCATCCATACTAAAACAAGTACTGTGTTACAGGGGGATGCTGGTACTTCGACTATTTATTTATTTATTTATTTATTTATTTATTTATTTATTTATATATATATATTTATGAAGCACCAAAGCTCGCAAGTATCAGGGCGCGAACAAGGACACGTGGACAGAATGAAGCACAGGACAACGAGAAGAAAGCGACAGCATTGTCGGATTAGAGGAGAAGTGGACAGTAGTTCAGGAATTACCTAAAACGGGTGGTTTTGAGTTGTTTCCTGAAAATGTGGAGATTGCTTTCTAGTCTGAGGTGGCAAGGCAACTCATTCCAGCTGGAAGTGGCTTTGGTAGAGAAGGCTCTGCCCAGGCCCATAGCTTTTTTTCTAGGGGGTTCTGGTTCCAGTAGTCTCTAATTTCAGATCTAAGGCCACAATTTGGTTTGTACCATTTAAATTCCTGCTTGAGGTAGGCATGGGCTGTTCCGTATAGACAACGATCGAACAGTGTCAGGGATTGGAATGTGATGCGTTCCTTTATTGCTAACCAGTGGAGGTCTTTTCTGTCACTTATTAAATGTTCTCGTCTGAATTTGCTTGAAATGGACCGAACTGCATTGTTTTGTATTATTTGGCAGTGTTTGATGCATTTACTGCTGGCTCCCAAGAGCAAGGCATTTCTGTAATCGAGAATTGACAGAATTGTGGCTCGAGCTATCGTGGCACTATTTTGTTTATTTAACAGAGGCCTGATGCAGCACAAGAGCCTTTGATAGTATTGGCAATTCCGCTTAAGGTATGATATTTGGGCTTCTGCTCCTAGCGATGGTTGTAAATAAATTTCAAGTGTCTTAACTCTGTCTGACACTTTGATGATGGAGTCCTTTATAAGTAAGGAGGAATATGCCGGGCCTAAGTTGTTTAAGGCTTTAGTTGAGCCGAATGTCATAAGCTCGGTCTTTGAGCCATTTAGGGACATCCAGTGTGACTTCATCCAATTTGTGATGGAGTTATAAATGGCTGAAAGTCTATTGTTGTCGAGCGTGCGGTCTCCGCACAATTCTAAAATTAATTGCAATACAACTACAATTACATCATCCTTCGGAGCTGGTCCAGAGTATGAGGTATGCGTACGGACAGTTCCCTTTAATGAAAGAAAGTAAATCCTACATAGGATACCATTAGACAGTGACATTCATATAAACGTGCAGTGTTTCAAACTTTAATCATTTCAGTTCTAACGTTATAATTTCTACCCTAATGCAGAATAAATTGCAAAATGTTTGAGGGCGACATTACAATCAGTATGTTTTGAATGAAAGAAAGTAAATCCTACATAGGATACTATTAGACAGTGGGGGTCATTACGAGATCCGCGGTAAAAAACAGTTTTTACCGGCATGGAGCAAATAACGTGTCCGTGTAGGAAAGAGGCTGCTAACAGCTTACGCTTGTAGCGGCATGCCGGAATCGACAGTACTGGCTTGCCGCTAAAGTCCCAAAAAGGCCCCTTAGCGGCATCATGTGAAGCACAGACAGCACTACTGCTGGGAAACGGCATGGCGGCCATCTTTAAAAACACAATCCATTGCCATCCTCACTACACAGGACCTGGAGCCACAATCCGACACAAGAAAATCATCCACTCCACCAGCATCATGCCAAAGGCAGTGAAGAAAGGGGCATCCCGGCAGCGTAAGGAGCGGTTCACAGAGGACGAACTTACAATGCTGGCAGAACAGCTGGCTGCAAATGCTGAGGTGGTCTTTGCAAATGACCTCAAAAGCGGAGCCCAGCTGAAGAAAAAAGAGATGTGGGAGCTTGTATCCCATAAAGTGAGTGCAGTTGGGAACACCCCCCCCCCCGCACAGTGAAGGACGTGCGTAAACATTGGGACGACCTGTGCCTCAGAGTGCGTAACATCATGTCGGCCAACCGGAGCCAGGATCTGGCTACAGGCGGTGGCCCTAGCTCTCCAATTAAACTCAGCCGCTGGGAGGAAACGTGCGCCAGCAATGCATGGCCCATTACACACACGGACACATCCATGCATAGATGCCGTCCTCAGCACTGACACATCCACATGCATGCAGCATGCCAATGCCATACCTGAGACACACCCCACAAACATGGAAACGGCATTTGTCACACCGCACGCAGTCCACAACAGAAAGGCATGTCACACAGCATACACCACCTCGAACGTGTGAACCTGACATATGCCTGCATGATCCCACCCCTAATGTGTAGAACAGCAACAATACCAATGAATGCATGATGCATGTAGAACCATCACTGATGCCATCCCTCTCTCGGTCGCCCACAGCCCCAGATCCTGACAGCGAGGCCACGGACTCAGCGGCACAGGGAACCACTCCCAGGAAGAAGGCCCAGGGCAGGGAAGAAGGCAACAGGCCTTCTTCATCAAAAGGCCCATACAAGCCACAACTGCCACAGAAGGCAAAGGCACCACAGGATTCTAAATCACTGGGGCGGCCAAGGGCCACTGCCACAGCAACAGTGCCCACATCTGTGTCCACTGCACAGGAGCCAGTGGCCGATGGGGCCCTTTCAGCTGCCAACAGCTCTGTTGGGGAGGCGGCAGCCACGGCACCCCAGAGTGACGAGGATGTACAGAGCCAAGGCCAGGTGTGTGTCTCTGTGGAGGATGAGTCATCTGACCTACCTGGCACGCCCCCCCCCGCTATCGCCCCAGATCACCCCATTCAGCACCACCAATGACAGCACACAGGAGCAGTCTGAAGGGGAGCTAGGGCAAGGGAGCTGGAGCCCCACAGATGAGCCACATGATTTGGGACACATGCAACATCCACCTCCACTGTTGTCCGGGATGGGGAGCAGCAAATGGCACAGACAGAGCAGCGCCAGGAGGAGCTGACAGGGCTGGTCAGAGAGTTTGTATCGGACGGTGCCCAGGCAAGGCAGGAGGGCCGGGACAACACAGCGTACTTGAGACAGGGCATTGAGGCAAGCACAACTCGCATCTGCGAGAAGTTGTCTGCAGTAAGGCAGGGCCTTTGCCGAATAGCGGATGCCTTGGAGGCAGAGCGTCCTGCCCCGAGACTGGAGCAAGCGGGCACAGCCTCCCCTTCGAGCTCCACACAGACCAGCCCCCTTCGCAGGTCAGCGTGCACCTTGCGGCGCTCATACATGCCGCCACCAGATGCGGGAAGTGGGCAAAAGTAGCAGGGGCAGCCTGAATATGGCAATTGATGCAGAAACCATCAGCATTCGATTGAACACCATGTGTGGGGGAGTTGTGGGGGGAGGGGGAGAGGAGTTGAGGGGGAGGGGGAGAGGGTGTGTGGGGGAGTTATGGGGAGAGGGTGTGTGGGGGAGTTGTGGGGGGAGGGGGGAGAGGGTGTGTTTGAGGTGGAGGGTATGTGCACTTTTTACTTTTTAATGTTGAATACACCTGTTGAGTAGCAGAAAAAATACTTGACTGGACATTCCTTATTGAATATGTGTCATTTATTGGTTTACAGTGCATAGTGTCCATGTACTCCCACACCCAGTGCCCTCAGTCTCACTTTCATGGCACCCTCTGCACTCATGTGTCTTAGAAATATTGTTCAATCACAGACTGGCGCACAGCATGTCCCTCCTGTGCATCGCCACCTCGATGATGTGCATCCACATCTTCTTCATCTTCTTCATCATCACCTGGTGGTTGCTGTTCAATGTCAGGGAGCAGGGCATGTTCCGTCGGATACACATGTTGTGCAGCATGACACATGTCATGATGATCTTGGCCACCTTCTGATGCCTGTAGAGGAGTGCCTCACCCGACCGGCTAACGCAGCGAAATGTGCCTTCAACAGGCCAAAGGTCTGCTTGATTACCACACGGGTACGGGTATGGGAACGATTGTAGTCCTTTTTGTGCCTTTTCTGCAGGTTCCGGACAGGGGTGAGGAGCCACGTCTTCAAGGGATAGCCACTATCACCTGCATGGGTGCAAAATAAGGTATATGTTAGTCAATTCATGATGGACAGCTGTACTTATCACACATGCCTGCAGATATTTGTGGTTCACATGCACATGTCCCTGGTTGTATGCACACATTTTACCTTGCCACAATGTGTGCTGTGCCATGCTCTTATGGTGTGGATTGTGTCTTCAAGATGATACACAGTGTACACTGCCTTGATGTTGCTCATGCACTGTGGGCGCATACCGCTGTGTTTGTTTCATATATGTGATGTGTAATGTTCTGTATGATTTTCTTACTGGCAGTGTTGGCAGTAGTGTCTGCATTATTTAGCATTCAGCGCTTATTATTCCCATGGTGACATGCTGCGCTACTGTGGTGGTGGCCCTGTGACAAGCAGTGGATTCCCTAGGTGGTTTTGATTTGTGCACTCTCATGGATGCTTGTCCTGTGTAGCGATTTGCTGCAGACATTTACATTGTGTTAGTCACAGCATGTTGCTGGGTTGTGTTACGGAGGGTGAGGTCTGATGATGGGTGTTGGACGTGTTGTGGGATGTGGGGTGGTTGAAACTTTGGCTTGTTGTGATTGGTGTGCAGCTTCCTTCATTGCTATGGGGATTGGTTGTCATGTTCAGTTTGGGATGCTTTGGGGCACAGTGTTTTGGGATGTGGACATCGTGCTGTCACCACAACAATGACACCATGGTGGTGTGTGCATCTCTCCCCCCATTACACTGCCATGTGCCTGTCATGCAACTTACCAAGCAGCCAGGCACATCGTCCTGCATGTTTCTCCATGTAGCGTGGTAGCGTGGAGTTCCGCAGGACCATTGAGTCATGAGTTGATCCGGGAAATCGGGCACAACAATGTGTGATGATCTTGCTGGAGTCCCATACCATCTGTACATTGATGTAGTGATATAGCTTACAATTGCGGTACACCACCTCAGTTGCATGCGGGACCACCAATTCCACATGGATGCAGTCAAGTGTACCAACACAATTTGGCATGCCTGCTAGTGCATGGAAGCCAACTTTCGTGTCAAAGATCTCCTGGGCAGTTTGTGGTAGGGATATGTAGTTCCTTGAGTACTTCAGGAGGGCATCCAGCACTTCGTTCAGCATGTGAGAAAATAAGGGTTGTGATATACCATGCATGTGCCCCACTGTGTGCTGGTAGGTGCCTGTGGCCAGGAAGTGGAGCACAGACACTACCTTCAGTAGGGGTGGGATGGCGGTGCGTATTTCAATCAGGCTGACAATGTAGTTGTGTATCATGTCCACAATGGTGGTGATGGTGTCCCGGTCCAGACGGTACAGTGTGTGGATCTGCTCAGGGGTTAGGTTGAATGGACTGGCTCTGATGCGAGGGATTGGGGGCTTCCTGCGTGGTACCACTGGCTGCACTGGTGGGGCTTGCTGGGCCTGTCTCACCCTCCTTCTCCTCCTGCGTCTCCTCTGTGGTGCCTGTTGTTGTTGCTAGTGTAGCAATGCAAGCATGTCCTCCAGCCCCAGTATTGCTACTACAAGTGGAATCATTTTGGTGTGGTAAGGGGTGTGGTGTGTGGGTGTGCTTCTTTTGTGCTGGGCCAGTCTCCAAAGCCACCAGCCGTGCTGATTGTGTGCACCTGGGGCAGTTGGGAACACTGCACATTGCTGTTTGCGGGTGGTTCGAGATGCCGATATTGCCGGCATCCATAATTATCGCCTTCATGATGCCGGTATTTGCGACTTGTGATGTCCTCCTGTTAGCGCCATCCTGCTATTGCCGGGCCCAAGTTCTGCGTGCCCGCGCGCATGCCGGTAGGGGGGAGAGCGGTATCAGCGGCGGCGCTAATACCGGGTTGTTGAGTCGGAATAGACCGAAGCGGTATGCAGTGCTGGTAATCACTTACCGGCATAGTTTTTCCATTACATCCAACCTCGTAATGACCCCCAGTGACATTCATATAAACGTGCAGTGTTTCAAACTTTAATCATTTCAGTTCTAACGTTACAATTTCTACCCTAATGCAGAATAAATTGAAAAATGTTTGAGGGCGACATTACAATCAGTATGTTTTGCACAGTGATCTCTGATCGAGTACACTTGCCGTCAATCAAGTGAAATTCGAAATGTATATTTTGACTAAATGACGTACACTGTTTACAAGGGTATGTATGTAAGCGGTGTGTGCAATGAAAGAGTTTAACTTCAAAGACGTTTGATTTTTTTTTTTTGTTATAAATATTATATTCAAGGAATGTATACAAGGTTGGGAATTAGAAGAGGAGGCACATGGATCAGAGGTGGTGGACCAGCTCGCCGGTGCAGTCGTTACAGAGAAGACCATGGTTTCACAGAAAATCAAGAAAACAAGGGTTACTAACAAACAATTTTGTTTACTAAAAGTATTTTGGGCTGATGTTTTCTTCATAACATGTTTTTTTTTTTATCTAAAGAGCTACCTACTGTATGTGTGATTTACATTGAACACATTTTTACAACCCATCTCCTAGAGGCCCAGAAGGAAAAGAAGTATAAAGACACAGGGGGTCATTCCGAGTTGGGTGGTAAGGGAAAAACGATGCCGGTAAAGGACTACCGGCATCGTTTCCCGTTATGGCCCATTCTGACCCACCAGACCGTTATTTACGGCGCCGTAAAGTACGAGGCCGTAAATAGCGGTTTAGTGGCGCGCGCCCGACACGCCATGCCGGAATTAGCGGCATGGCGTAAACCGGAGCTGATCCCAAGTAAAGCGGACATGGAAAAAACGGCCTCCACAAGACCGCAAAGTACCTTACCGCCATGGAGTAAATACCGGCATCGCCGAGAAGGTGTAAAGAACCCTGAGCAGTGTTTCCAAGAGCAACAGGTGCACTCAATCAGCACAGGTGGAGGCAATGGAGTCTGGCACAGCACAAAAGGAGCACACCCATACACCACACCCCCTCCCACACCAAGATGATACCAATTGCAGCAGCATTCCTGGAGCTGGAGGCCCTGCTTGCAAGGCAGCAACTACAACAACAGCAACAACAACAACAACCACAGCCCCCACCACAGAGGATACACAGGAGGAGAAGGAGGGTGAGACAGGCCCAGCATGCCCTACCGGTGCAGCCACCATTACCACGCCAGCAGCCCCCAATCCCCCGCATCAAAGCCACCCCCTTCAACCTCACACCAGAGCAGATCCACACCCTGTACCGGCTTGACTGGGACACCATTACCACCATAGTGGACCTGATACATGACGATATAGTGAGCCGCATAGAAATCAGCACTGCCATCCCCCCTCTACTGAAGGTAGTGTCTGTGCTCCACTTCCTTGCCACAGGCACCTACCAGCATACAATGGGGCACATGCATGGCATTTCACAGCCCATATTTTCCCGGATACTCAACCAAGTGCTGGATGCCCTCCTCACCCACACAAGGGACTACATATCCCTACCCCAGACTCCCCAGGAGATATATGACACCAAAGTTGCCTTCCATGCACTGGCAGGCATGCCAAATTGCATAGGTGCCCTCGACTGCACCCACGTTGAATTGGTGGTCCCGCATGCCATGGAGGTGCCGTATCGCAACCGCAAGCAATACCACTCCATCAACGTCCAGATGGTGTGTAATGCCAGTAAAGCCATCACACATTGCAATGCCTGATACCCCAGATCAACTCATGATTCCTTGGTCCTGCGGAACTCAACACTACCACGCTACATGGAGCGACATGCTGGACGACGTGCCTGGCTGCTTGGTGAGTAACCTGAATGGGCCATGGCAGTGCATTGGGGCTGTGAGTAGGTTGCCTGCATACTCCACCTGGGTGGTAAAGGGGGGGGATGCATACTCCACCTGGGTGGGAAAGGGGGGGGATGCATACTCCACCTGGGTGGGAAAGGGTGGGGGGATGCATACTCCACCTGGGTGGTAAAGGGGGGGATGCATACTCCACCTGGTGGGAATATCCACGCCAGTGCACGATGTTCACCTCACAGCACACTGTGCCCCAAGGCAAGTGACACGGCACATGACCACATAACCACACAGTGATGAATTTGAGCCGACACCTAACACTACATGACTAACAGGAAACCTGGCCAGATACCACAACACATGCACCACTCATCGGCGGACCTTACACACCGTAGCGGCATCGTGCACCATGCAGTGCAATGTCGCTGACTCCTGCATCTCAACACACAGGACAGTCATCCCTGGGAGTGCATAGAAGTGAGTCTAACAAGGATCCTACAGCGTGCCACTGGTCCTGCACCCCCATAGGATTGCTGCAAGTCACCATGTTAGGGATCCGTGCAGAGTGACGAGTATGCTACCAAATACAGCCAACACCCCCTTTCACCAAGTCTCGCGCAAGACATCAATGAATGCAGTCCAACACTGCTGCATGCATATACGATGCACATGCAACACGACGTGAGTGCACACCATGACCCATCAGTGAGAAGCTACCCCCTCCATCATTCCATTGCACATGACACATAGCCGGTCCAGTAATGGGGTGACTGCATCCTGGGACATGTGTGTATGGCCAGTAATCACCTGCGGCCATATAAGACTAGTACATTTCTCCACCATGAATGCACAAACACTTACCTTCATTCCACTCTCATGCAGGTGATGCTGGCTACCCTTTGAAGCCGTGGCTCATGACCCCGGTCCGCAACCCACAGAACAGGCACAAGGAGGACTACAATAGATCCCATACCCGTACACGGGTGGTGATAGAGCAGACCTTCGGCCTGTTGAAGGCACGATTTCGTTGCCTCAGCCGGTCGGGTGGGGCACTCATCTACAGCCACGAGAAGGTGTCCAAGATCACCATGGCATGTGTAATGCTGCACAACATGTGCATCCGTCGGAACGTGCCACTGCCCCCTGACGTGGAACTGCTACCACCAGATGATGATGAGGGGGAGGAGGAAGGAATGGCAGGACAGCATCACGGTGCCGATGCACAGGAGGGACGTTCAGTGCGGCAATCATTGATTGGACAATATTTCTGACTCACAAGTCAGCTGAGGGTGTGAGGATGACAGGACATTGGGCACTGGGTGTGGGGATACATGTACACCATGCACTGTGCGACATTAAGACACATGCACAATGATCAATGTCCACTCTATTTTTTAGAGATGATCAACTAGTGTATTTAACAATAATGTAGAAACGTGTACAACAAAACCTCCACCCTCACCCCCCTCTCCCCCCCCAACTCCCACACACACCCTGACCCCCCTCCCCCCCAACTCCCACACACACCCTGACCCCCCTCCCCCCAACTCCCACACACACCCTCACCCCCCTTCACCTCCCCCCACAACAACCCCACAATAGTCCCATCAGTGCAACATAGGCCACATGTGTGTGGCAGTATGGTCAATGTGCACTTCCAGAGCCAGGGGGATCCATGTTCTGGCGGCGCAATGTACGCAGTGACCGACGGACAGGGCTGGTCTGCGTGGAGGAGCTTTGGGAGGGTGGGTACTCCCACTGGGGCTGTGGTCTGGGGGGTGCTGCCTCCAGGGCATCTGCGATCCGGCCCAGCACCTCACAGAGCCGGTTTGTGCTGGCAGTGATCACCTCGCCCAGAACCTGAAGGTCATTGTGCCACTCCGACCTAGATTCGCAGTTGTCCCGGATAAAGTCCTCAATCAGGCCCGTGAGGTGCTGGGAGCGCACTGCATCCATGGCCGGTGTGGCCGATGTGCTTGGCAGGCTTGGTGTAGAGCCTGCAGCCCTTTTGGGACTTTCTGCAGGGGAGGTGGATCCAGGACAGGCAGGTGGTACTCCTTGGCCTGTGAGCCCTGGGGTGTCACTCTCCCCCGAGTCCCTGTGCGCCACCCGTCTGTAGGATGGAGTGTCTGGGCTATGTCCAATGTCATTGGGGTCCTCCACGTTGGAAACGGAAATTAATGTGGGGCTATCTGGCACATCGAGGAGGCACATGGCAGCATTCTCCCCTGCCACACTGGACTCCTCAGAGTGCACCGTGGGGCATGTCTCCGGCGGCACTGCAGGCATGGGTAGGGGTGCGGGTGGGGGTTGTGCACCCTCCATGGGGGTTGATGGAGCAGGTGGTGTTGCCTGTGTTTTCTTCCTTCTTGCAGGTATACGGTGTCCCCTGGCTGTGCCCCTGGAGGTACAGGGCTGGGTGGCTTCCTGGTCCTCACTTTCATGCCCGCTGCCTGTGGGGGGAAGAGAGAGATGTCATGAGCAATGATTTGGGGGTCAGCATTTCTTCAAGCCTATGGCATAACAATGGGATTGCAGCGTTTGGTTGACATTTGGGTGGTGAGTGGGACAGTGATCTGGGCTTGGATGGAAAATGCATGCAGATGTCTGGGTCACTCATGTTGGCGGAGTACTGTGCTGACTCACATTGACTGCCTCTTTGTGTGCTATGGCCAATATGGGTTGGAGCCTTGCACCTGACATCAGCCTGGGTCCCACTTGTTACGGCATGATTTCATTGGGGGGGGGGTTTCCCATACGTGATGTGACAGCTTACCCAGCCCTTGGCGGTGCCTTACATTGGGAATGCATTTACTGTCTTGACTCATGACACTGACCTCCATCAACGGATGACGGAGCACCGCACTCCATTTCGCCAACCCCTTCTATGGCTTCTGTGCCCATCATGTCCGCACACATTTGCTTCCAGGGCATCTTCTTGATGGGAGAAGCTGGGCCTCCTCCTGTCTCCAGGGCCTGGGTTCGGTTGGCCGATAGGATGGCCCGCACCCTGAGATGGAGGTCATCGCACCGTTTCCTGCAGTCCTTCGTGGTGCGGGGGGTGTTTCCTACAGTGCTCACCCTCTGTGCAACCAAGTCCCAGATCTCCTTCTTCCTGACAACGGTGGGCCTACGCATGTCACTGCTGAATACTATCTCAGCATGTTCGTGCAGAGTGTCCACGAGGACCTGGAGCTCGTCCTGCGTAAAGCGCTCCTTCCTTATGCGGCCGGCACCTTTTTTCAGTGCTTTCGGCATGATGCTGGTCTCTAATGGCTATTTTCCAGATCCAAATATGCCTCCGGGTCCTGTATGAAGAGGATGGCAATGGATTGTGTTTTTAAAGATGGCCGCCGCGCTCCTTCCCGTTCCTGTGCTATGACGTAATTTCTGTATCCGTTAATTAGCGGTGACCGTAATTTACGGTATCCGTAAATTACAGTCACCGCTAATTACGGACGGCGAAGCTTCGATGGCGGTGTTGTAAAGAACGTCTCGCTTCATGCCGCTAAGGGGTTTAACGGGCCCTTTAGCGGTATGCCGCTAGGGGATTTACCGGCATGGCGGAAAGCTCATGCCCGCAAAGTCGGAATAGCCTGTAAATAGCGGCGTGGTACCAGATCGGACTCGGTCTTTCCGCCATGCCGGTAAAAACCAATACTTACCGCCAACCTCAGAATGAGGCCCACAGACAACAAATGAAACCAAAGATGCTGCTTCCCAAACAGATTTCACCATGGAGCAACTACAATTTGAAGCGCAGTGTGGTCCAGTCAATAAGCAGACTCGAGATGCTTATGCCCAATGGCCAGAAAATCTATTGAATGTTACCGGCAAAGCCAGCAAAGTGTTGTTGGACCATTGCTACAATGTGAGAACTCGACAAGATGAAGATGAAACTGAGGTATGCACCAAATTGTTCGTTTAGAATTGTTCGAAATGAACAATTGACCGATTTTAGAGGGTCACAATTGAATTACTCGCTGACCACTTGACACAATCTACACCCGCAAAAAAGGTCCACCAAACGACGTTGATGTTTTCTCCAATTAGTGTGCAAATGCCACAAGCTGAACTAACAGAGACTGAAGCCTCAAAGCAATTGACCGAGGAACTCGCCAAAGATCTCGACTACAGTTTGTCTAGTTCTTGCAATTTATCCACCACAGTTGAGTCACAAACCACAATCATGCAGCACGATTGGCTAATATAGGAGCAGAAATACATTGTATTCAACAGCTGCCTGGTAGAGATTATACTGATGCTGAAATGTGTGCATCCAGTGAGGGGGAAAATATGCGGGGAGCCATTGGTGATTGTGACTCGTGTATTACAAGGCACTAACCTGAAAATCCAAGCCACCTGTGCCCACCTCTATGATACATTTTCATGGTCCACTCAACTGATGCTGAGCAAAGTGCCAGCTGGAAATCTACTGTGTTCAGCAGCTCTACTTTTCAGTGGCTCTACTTTTAGTAGGTTCTCCAGTTTCTGTCAATTTGTTGGACTGCAGTTCCTTGCTAAAACGCAGTACTACAAATATCAAAGAGAATTTTTATTCCCTGCTATTAGTCAAGCCTGGAAAATTGGACAAATGTCAATTGAAAGGACATTCTCTGGCAAACGGTTCAGGCTAGCTGGCGATGGACAGTGTGACAGCCCCGGATTTTCAGCAAAGTACTGCACATACCACTTTCAGGTGGGGATAGGTGTTAGTGTTACCAAAATATATGACCACTCTATAGTAGGTATATGGTAGGTGAATTGGAGGTGGTGCGGGGGTAGGGTCTGGTGACCAGATGGGTTCAAAGGGAATAGGAGTCATGGATTCAGGGGACCACGGCCTGGCAGAGAGGGGTTGGAGGTGGCATGAGTCAGTCAGCAGAGATGGATGGAGCAGGCCTTGGTCTCACATTCTTGGATGAGCACATTTTGTCAGGGCTCGATACTCGCTACTTGCAAAAATGAATAGCTGCATTTTCGTGATAACAGGAGACACGCTGAGCTGACAGAGGACAGAGGTGCAGAGAAAGCGAGAGTGAACATTTCGCCAGAGGGGCAGAGGGCCTCGAAAAAGATGGCGTTTGGAAGGACACAACATTAAAGTATACACATTAGCACAGCGTTAATACATTTATATGAAACATGGGTGATGCAAATAGGTACAGGAGAGGTGGAGATGTCTCCCACCTTAGCTTATACGTCATTTGCCCATACGAGAGTGGTGCAGGGGGGCGGAACATACCACCTCTCCTCCAACATTTATTAGTGCACAGGAAGTTCAGTAGAGATGGAAGGGCACTTGGATTTATGACTTGTCAGTGTCTCATGATATCCGCAGATCACATTCCTTCGCGAAAACAGGACGCACGCAGATGTGACAATGGGGAGGACACTAACTGGAACTGTTGTCATAAAATAACTAAATCACTATCAATATAGAAGAGTAAAAAAAGTATTCACGTTAGTGCGGCATTGGTTGATGCCAGCAAACAATTTGTTTTTTGAACATATTTCAAATGCCAGGTTGGTCGGCCGGGCTAATCGCTACGATGGAGTGAAGGTCACTGCGTTTGATGTTGCTTGTGGGCTATTCACACTGACACATTCTGTGCAGTATGTTTTTGATTTGTGGCTTTCTTTCGCCAAAAGGAAACTCAGCATACGCGCGTCTAAGAAGGATCAATTGTTGTTCGTCCTTGGAAGAAAGGGAGGATTCGCTATGGATTGAATGACGGGAGGTGTGGAATACCTGCAAAAATGATAAGGTTCACCATTTCAAAACTGGACAAAAGAACATGTAACTTCATTTTATGAAAACCGTTGATCTGACCGGACACTCTTTGTTACGCCACGAGAATGGAAATACCAAATATATTGTACGCTTTACTGTAGACGAGTTTATAGACGAACGAGTCAAGGTTTCATTTTCTGACCAGTATTGCTGGCTTACGTTGTAATGGGTTGTTGGTTGAGGTGTATTGTGACGACACACAAACACAACCTGTATGTATTTGTCTTTGTCCCGGGCACATGGTTAGTCCAGCACCGAAATGCATGGAGTCCACGTCTGGGTTCCCCCAGGTTCCACCAACGCCAATTTCGCTGCTAATATTCTGTTATAATGCCATCTATGTATTGTTCAAATTCTTCCGTCAGCTTCCGCATCCGCATCGCAATGCGAGCTAAACATACTCCACAGCACAAACCTCTCAAGCACATCGTAGACTCCAACTTTCCACAATGTTTTCCCTGTGTTTCTATTGTTTCTGGTTTGTGTTCATTGTTATCAAGTGGCACAGCGAGTAGAGCGCTCGCTTTGACATCCGCGCAGAGCTTGCTAATGCAGGTCAAATCCCAGCGGGGCCAAACTCAGCCTTTCATCCTTCCGACGTCGATAAATGAGCACCACACACTGTGGGTAATAATAAGCAGCGCTCAGATACCTGAGGGTTCGTAGCGCTATATAAATGCCAAATTACTATTATTATTATTAGGTTTCACCCGGCGCAGAATTAAAGGGTAAATGGATCAATTAGAATAAACAACGGCTATGGAGATATATTTCTGTTATGTTTTCTTCAGAGCTACATCCTTCCTTTCTGCAAATGTCATCATTTCCTGATACCCAGTGATGGGTTCTTCAGCAGGCATTGGCAGATACACCTAAATGGCTGGCTTACAAATACGCTGATGTGGGACGATAGCCCCGGACCTATATGCTATTTCGCGGTACCAGCGACTAGGAGCAACCTGACATCGTTTACAGTGGTCTAGCAAGAAGCTGATGCCGAAGCCTTGCGATTCAAGGTGCGCCCAATGCGCTTCTTCTACTGAAAGGAACACTGTGTGCCTCATGATAAAGATTTGATGTCCGAAAACAATAAAATAAAAAGTTTGGTTGAATATGGCAATTGGTGGATGATCTCGGAGCGTTTATTGTGAAATAAAACTCATTATAAATTGCAGATTATTGGTGTTTCCTTTAAAAATAGTGTTTTCTATTCCGATTTGGGAGATGCTGTGCTGTGAGAGGATGTGTGTGTTGATATTCCGGGTTCTGCGTCAACTAACGTTAAGACGTAGGTGATGACTAGGCGCGTTTGGCTACGCTGCACAATAACATCATGAAAATAGGTGGAGAATATCGCTAGGAATAGTGATGTCAGCTTCAGGGGTGGGGGATATGATTTAGTGCCGCAAGGGCAGTTCAACTTAGGGCGATGCGGCAACCATTACAATTAGCACAAGATGGCCGTGCCTCGCTGTCTGATTTTGCATGTGTAAAAGTGAGGAAAACGAAGGTACAGTGCATAGGAAATGTTTTTACGATCGATCACAGTTTACTTAAAACCACATGCCTGAATGCTTGGGACAATAATATTTTTCAGCGCACTATTCCTTTAAGAGTATATCCTTTCCTCGGCCCATGTTACCACAAAAGGCAAAGAAGGTATTTTTCATGACTGTGCCTGTTTCTCCTTCATGACTGTGTTGGCTCTTGTTTTGTAGAAGGGTGAGGGCTGAATGGGCACTTGTACTCATCCTTGTACTCCTGCAGGACAGAAGTCATTTTTATCACAACATGAAAAACATGTTAGCACTAACATCCGCTCAAAGAGCGAACTAAATATAGACATTAGCCGTTTATGAACCCTACACTGTGTTTCATAAGGATAACTTGGTGCTTCGCATTCATCCTTAATTTCAACCTAAAATTGTGTCAGCACTCCATAGTCACCATGAGATGGTACTGCCAGTCCTTTTCCCTGATTCTCAGTCAGATGCGGACAGAACACTGCGTTTGCTAGACTTGCGCCAAGTGCTAAAACATGACATTAGCAGAACTAAGTTGTTCAGAAAGTCGGATGCCCTTTTCATCATGTTCAGGGGGTTCCTCTCCATGCAATCAAGCATCAAACGCATCCATAGCTAGATGGATGGTTTTTGCCTTCTCAGAAGAAAACAAATTACAGTATAAGGACCCCACTGCAGGAATCCATGTGCATGCTGTCAGGGCAAAGGCCATAGCACTAGCCTTCCAAAGACAGGCATCCTGGGAAGTTATCAGCAAGGCCACTACATGAGCATCTTCTTCCTTCTTCTGCAAAAACGACCTTCTGGATGTCAGTTCCCGGTCTATTGCTGCTTTCGAACAAGCAGTTTTGAAAAATCTGTTTGCTTCAAGTGGGATATAGATGAACCTCCTCCCAGTTTAGGCTGTGCGTTGAAATTACCCATTTAGCATGGAGGAAAGAGGATGCGACATAGGTGTAATATAAAGTTACTCACCGTGGTGACTGGACTGCTCCTAATCCATAGTCCACTTTCCTCCATATAACCCACCATCCATTGGCCAAATTATAGCCAAGCAGTGGTCTTTCGTCCAACGTGTACAAGAAGGACTGAGGTTAGGTGCCGGAGTGTGGACC
The DNA here is from genome assembly GCF_040938575.1 of Ambystoma mexicanum. Lineage (NCBI taxonomy): Eukaryota > Metazoa > Chordata > Amphibia > Caudata > Ambystomatidae > Ambystoma > Ambystoma mexicanum. Next base: position 689,704,231 of record NC_090939.1, read on the forward strand.
TAGCGGAGCATCGTCATGTCTGTATCTGCGCCTCTTCATGCTTCAAAGTTTAAAGGGGACTATTGCCTTTTTGCGGGAAAAATTGTTCTAGTCCTGTCCCTAGCTAGCGACACCCATACAGTAAGGGAAGAAAGGGGACTGTGGACTAGGGCTGCTCCAGTCATTGCGGTGAGTAACTTTGTATTTACTGTGCTTAACTCAAATAAGCTCACACTTCAAACAGAACTCAAAATAAGGTCTGTTCTGGTGAGCTTTGACATTCAGGAATTCATTCCATTGCATTGATACCAAAATTGGCTTCAAAGTGCTCATAGGTAGGCCCAAGAGGGGGATGGGAGTCAAGAGAGGAGACTGCAACACCGAAAGGGAATTGTAAAGGAAAGAGTTACAAATAACTCTTACAACAAATAACAGATGAGTTTTCAGCCTCTTTCTGAATTGTTCCAGGTCTGAGATGTCTTTAATGTCCCTAGGCAGGCTGTTCCAAAGTTTACCTCCCCATTACTGTGCTGGATCTACCAAACATCCTGGTTTTCCTGCACCTTGGGGCCTGTATTGACATCTGCAGTGCGGCTCTAAGTGGTCTGTCTGAATTATCCCATGCATTTTTATATATGCAGGGGCAGCAGCGTACAGATGTTTGTGGATCAGTAGATAAGAGAGACAAAGAATGAACTAAGCTGCATACAAAATATTCACCTTTCAACAAATAAAGACCAGACGAATACAAAAGGTGGAATAGGAACATATCACTAACACAGCCTTCTATTCATGCATACACAGTTGCCATCTGTCCCTATCTAAAACAATAGCTCTGAGCTTCACTAAGTGACGCTAAAGTGTCACCAATTAGCCACATTTTAGAAATGACATATTACCTTAAAATGTGAGAAATGATTGGAGGTCACCTTTCATTTTCAATTACACAAACTACTTAATATGATCACTATTGTTTTTTGTAAATTCTTATTTCTGTGTTAAATTTAATTAAAAAGCACACACTTTGGGCCTCATTCGCAAAGCATTTTTAAATGGGAAAATCCAATTGAAAAAAGGTTTGTGAATGAGGCCTTTTGTATTTGCCATGTGTCTACGTACAAAGACCCATACACAGGCTAAAACCATTGATTGATCCAATGCAAGGTTTTCTGTAGCATTTGCACAACTAATGTCAACCAGCTCAAGCACTAGTCATGTTCTACAAACTTTACAATAACGTGTAACCTACGATACTGCTATATATATATATATATATATATATATATATATTATTTTATTATTTATAGTGAAATTGTCATATATACAAGCAACAGATAAAACAATTGTTCACTTTTAACACTATTTACAAGGAAATATAATACAATCAATGATTAAATTAAAAGAAGAGTTAATAAAACAAAAGACAAGAGAGAGAGAGACCTCAATAGAATCATACACATAATAAAAGCAAATAAAAACACTTAAAACACAGTACATAATTCTAAAACTGAATGCATCAACATTGTTCATCCATTTAGAAGCACCGTAATATTATCTAATTAAGGATCTCTCCCTCTAAATCTAGTTCTATTAAGACTGCCACTACTTCAAATGGCAAAAAAACATCCTTGCCCGATGATAATCGCTACTAGAATATATCTGAGTTCAACCAGCTCACATCGTGAACAAATCTCCGAAGTCTAGAGACTCTCAAAGCTCACGTGCCTGGACACTTTGAGAGTAGGCGGTAAAGAGACTGACTTTCCTTATCATCACATTTGTTACAAATACCAGTAGGAGAATCCTCTCTATTTCTTATTGACAGGATTTCCCGCGTGGGAAGTATATTCAATCTGAATCTCAAAAAAATAGATCTAATGGCTGGATCCGATGACCTATTTAAATAATGCGGCATAAAACCTCTCAGTTTATTAGTTTGGTTATGTGAAGCAGAGAGCTTAGCCTGCCTCATTTTGTCAAATGTCATAATCCAGTCAGCTCGCAGAATGCGAATTTTGACTTTCATAGGATTCTGGACAAGTAGTTCCACTGAGCAGTCCGAATCAACCAATATTTCTTGACATTGTACCTCCAAGTTGCTGAGGAAGATGTTACCTCCTCTATGTCTTGTCACTGCTACATCTTCGTATAGTGAACCTTTAGGCGGGTCTAAAAACAACCTCAACATTGAGACTCATTTCCACTCCATAATTCCCCTAACCGAGGTCAAACCTAGTTCATACCTCAGACAGCTAATAGGAACACAATTGGGCAGATTTAACGACTTCTTCAACAATTTTGACTCAATTTTATCCCAATCTAACTTGAAAGATAAAGGGTTGGAATGCAAACCAAACACAATAATCGGAACTACTTTACCTATATAGAACTTAATCATGGGCTGAATAGAGAACGTACAGAATTTATAAAAATTATTTTCATCTGCGCCCCCAGATTGAGCACCTTAAATTCAATTGTTGCAACAATATGACCCATAGTCGGGAAGGATTCAATACTAGCCCCTAGGTAGGTGATCTCAGTTACTACTTAAGTAGCTTTTTTGGATGTTTAAAAACTAGGATTTTTGATTTTTCTGGATTGATTTTTAAATCGTTACACTTAGCATAGTCTGCTAGTGCCGAGAGTAGACATTGAAGGCCCACTTGTGTGTGGTCCAAAACCACCATATCATCGGCTTAAGCCAACCAACTAGTTTTCAAATTTCCAATTTTTGGGGCCACCAAACCCCTATCTTACAACCATACAGTCAGATCTGAGATGAAGAGAATAAAAAGAAAGGGGTCAATCAGGCACCCCTGACGGGCTCCTCTTTTGAACTTAATTGAATCTGACAGATCGCCATCTCTCGAGAGCCTAACTCGCATAGATGTACCCCCCAGGCGTTCAATTTTTCCCAAATCAGATTTCTATCAATGGTGTTGAACGCCTGTGAGAGATCAATCCATCCTGCAGCCCAACCCACCTTTCTCCCCAGATTGCGCACTTAGACTACTTAAAACTAGTCCATTAAGGGAAGTCGACAACCCCCTTCTGAAACATGTTTGTTGTTTAGGAATGATGCCTTTTGACTTGGCCCAAGATTCCATTTCTGCCATAATCAGGCCTACAAAGATTTTACTATCCGCATCTAAGAGAGATATCGGACGGTAGTTCGAGGCTGCTAAGCGGTCCCCTTTTTTATAAATTGGGATCACCACAGATGATCTCCATGATTCTGGTAATTCCTTAGTCAACAAGATGTTATCAAATAAATATTTTAAGAGCTGTGCCCACAAAGAGGGGTACTTTTTAGAATAAAGTTACTGAGTCCATTTGGGCTGGCCGCTCTAGACCTAGACGACTTCTTAATTCGATTATCAATGGTCTCACAGGAAAAAGATAAGGACCAGGCCCCTCCCAATTCCGTTCTTGGAATCGGAGTATCCGAATAACCATAAACCTCTGTAAAGTGCCTGACCCACACCTGTTCCTGTAATATCATTTCTTGACTATGTGACAGTTGGCCATCCAAGGAACCTAGTATTGGCCAAAGATTTCCAGAATTTCTAAGGGATAATGCCCTCAACATCTTTTCCCCATCTTGCTGATATATTAGGTGTCTATGCAAGCGTACCCAGTTCCTATAAACATTATTCACACCCCTAAGATGTTTATCAAGGAGCTCTTTATCAAAGCCCATTCTTATCAAACTTGCCATATGGTTCAGTTTCAACCTCTTTTGTTCATGGATGTAAGAATCATATACATGCTTATGAGTCACCTGTTTTTATTAACATAAACAGTTTGGGGACTTAATTCACACAGAAAAGCCTGAAAGTTAGCAGGGGCACAACAAAGGGATAGCTCACCGTCAGACAGGTGTTTTACTCATCCAGACAAGTTGTTAGTTAAAGTCAGACCCACTCTATCAAATGTTCTCAAACGGTTAGCTACGGAGTTTGCTATGACCTCCGGATGATAGACTAATTGTACAGAGGCTCTTTCTAGAGACACTGTAGCAATCAGCATGTCATGATCATCTGAGTTACCTCTAGAGACAACACATTTCAAGCAACTGTGAAAGATCCTTCTGGTTACAAAAAAATAATCTAGGGTAGAAAAGGAAGCACCCCTATGCCAAGTGGGTTCACACGAGAGATCTCCCACTACATTCCCATTTAGTAACCAGTGATCCCTTTCCCTCCCTCATGAATTTTAACCAGGTTTTTCCATTCTTTGTACTTAATTTACTGTTGCCTGATACTCTGTCCAAGACATCAACACATTGAGAATTTAAATCTCCTGCTATTAAGAGTTGATACTGCTATTGTCTAACCCAAGAAAAGAAAGGGAAATTTGGTAGTATTAGTGACTTCATCACCTTTCCTCCATACGTTTAGTCATAGTGTAGACTGGACTGTCTCGTCATTATTCACTAATGTGCAATGGTCCAGCAATGTATCCAGTGTGCCTGTTATAATATATATTAAATCAAAAGATACTTGTGTAGTAAATGAATGAATTACTGAATGTTCAACCTGCCATACTAATTAATGAGCTGTGCTTTAGTCTGCACATCCAAGATGCTGGTATGTTGCGGTTCTTGTTTATAATGAGGGTTATAAACAGTGCTTGGTTTTCATGGCTATAGAAATTCGATTTGCATTGCATGCATATTCTTTATTCGAATAGTATGTACATCATGTAGTTTCCAGGTTCAACTTTGCTGGAAAATGGGGTGTACTGATTGCATTGATATGTGTACATTTTGCTTACCGAGTCCAATCAAATAAACTTTTTTAAACATGCATCTCTTGGTGGGAGGGTCTTTTGTGTGTTCAGACACATACAAATATTCGGAAATTTGTATTTTTTAAGGGTAACTCACCACTGTGTTTCCAATGTTTATATTTGTTATGTCTGTTTGTAGGGCAACTTCCTCCTGGCCTTAAAGGATATGGCATTGTTATAAACACTGAGACGTCCATAGATGTTGTGCCGACAGAGGATGAAATGAAGTAAACATATGCACCGCCAGTCTTGCTGGCCAAACTTGTGCATCCACTTCACCCAGCCCTACTGGTCCACCGCAAGACTTGTTATCTCTGCACTGCATTCAATCCCCACCAACCCTCTTATTCGCCTTTTATTCCAGTTTGTTGTATCTTTTGTTAATAAATTTAACATTAATTTACATGTTGTGTAGGATTCTTATTATATCGGCAGTATGAACGATCATCACAAGAAAGGGGCTAGATATGCCTCTGTCTCAACCCTCACCCATGTTTTCACTATATCTATCTTTCATAATATCTTGACTGTGAGGTTGGTTGTCTGCAAAGTTATTTTTTGTTCCAGTGGCTTTTACGCACCTTTGTTAGTTTGCATATTTGAAACTGTATGCTGGTGATGTGTTTTAGGTCTGCAAAATTACACCACACTGCTAATGTAGGCTCTATGGGCAGCCTGCCTGGTCATGAATCCTGAACCATGAGTCATGGACCTTGCTGCAGCCTTTCGTACTGTTAATCATCTTAATCTCCTTTCTTCACTTTCTTGTCTTTGTTTCTTGGGTTCGGCCCTTCAATGGCTGAACTCGTATCTATCTGATCGTACCTTCTCTGTTTATTGGTCATGCAACACTTTTTTTAAAATTTGTGTTATCTTGGTTAAATGTAACCTTAAACACATTAAAAGAACACATACATCAGGACACATCATTATAAAAGGTAACAATCAAAAAATGTTATATCCACAATTCTTACATACGTCATTAGGAGAGAAAAGTATGAATTAAAACTGCCAATGATGAATACAATTTATTATAACAATCTAAATACCTTCAAATTAGTATTTTAATTATCTCTTGCCATATATAATATATAGTGAAATTCATAATCAGGTTTTCACCAGCAAATATGTAAGCCCAAAATTGATCCATATATATGAAGTCTAAATTATGCACTCTCTTTGTGTATCCCTTAATAAAAAGGGACGCCAGGGAATGAAATCAGTCATGAGATCAGTCAATAAATGCCTAATCGTCCCACACAATTGGCAAGTGTTAGTTTTGTCAATAATTGCTTTAGAGAGTTTCGCAACCTCCATTTTGTTTGTAATGTGCAAACCTAGATACAAATAACTGTTAACTTCTTCCAAGTTAACTTTTTGAATAGCCCACTGGCATCTCTTAATGTTCTTTCTGTTTGCCTAAATAATCATAATATGTGTTTTACTTAAACTGATAGTTAACCCATGTTCTGTTGCATACCTCTCCAAAGCCAAAAGGTTTCGCTGCAAACCCATAGCCGTTTGGTCAAGGGCCACAATGTCATCAGCATATGACAGCCAGGCTATTGGGTGATGAACGATATGTGGAGGATAGATTTTACAATACTTAATTCTTCCTCGATGTCAGCCATATATATGTTAAAAAAAACTGTGCCCAGCGTGCATCCTTTCTTTAGGCCGTGATTCATCTGAAATAATAATAATAATAATGGCTCACTCGTCCTGCCTTCCTGATTAATTCTAATTTGAACACCATTATCATTTTAAAATGTTTTCACAAAATATAAAATCTGACGGTGCAGATCAATTTTTATAATTTTTTCCCATAAATGATGGCGATCCACCATGTCAAAAGCTTTGGTAAAATCAATAAAACAAAGGTACAAAACATTTTCCTTACTCGCCAAAGTTGATCTAATAAAATACATTAAACACAAGAGATGTGATAGAGTACTAAAACCCTTTCTAAAACCTGCTTGCTGATTACTAAGAATCCCTTTTTCCTTTATCCACTTATTAATATAACTCAAGAGCAATTGTAAAAAAAAAACATTTGCAGTGGAGTCAATCATGGCTAAAAGAGAGTTAGTCCATCACTTAGGTATCCTTTATAGAGGATGTTTGGTATACCATTGGGACCTGGTGCCTGCAATGCTTTTAGACTTTTTATTATGTTCTCCACATCCTCCTCTGAAAAACTGAAGACGTTTTTTATCTGGAACAGACTGATAATCATTTAAAAGAATGGGTTAATTCTCCTGGTAACATAGTGATAATATGTAATTTTTCCAGTTCTCATTTGATATGGCGTTAAACCTATTGAACGTATCCCAAAATGTACGCATATTTTTATCTTTGAAAGCTGTATGCATGATCTTCCACTATGCAGAATTCGCTGCGCCTTTGTGCATTCTGTGGCAATTCTTAAAACTCATTTCAAATGTGTTTTTTTTTATATTTGAGAGTTGATTCTGCTAATCATGCACATTTCCCTTGACCCAACTTATATCTTTGTTTAATTTATTTTTCTTCAGTGCTAGCTTCTGATTATAGATATTATTGTGCCAATTATTAGTAGCTATGGCTACTTTTTTTCCCTTATTCTCTGCCTTATTTAAATGAGAGTGAACAATTTCGTAATACTCTTTGAAATTATTAAACATGAGGTCATTATTGATTATCAACACATCTACCAACCCCTGATTTATTTTACGTGTGTTCCATTCTGTCCATTTTATTCTGTTGCCTCTGTTATTAATTTGCACCCCACCCTTTATCTTCTTTGTTCACTGATCATAATCATTTCTAAGAGCGAATTCTATCACAACATGATCACTCACATCATTTGGAATAAGCAAAACATTAATAATATTTTCAAAACGTTGGTCATTGGTCAACACAAAATCAATCCATGAAAAACATACACCATTAGACAGATTTAATAGACATAATTCACGCCCACGTTGATCATTTGTAACATTTGATGTATGCGACTAAAATGCAACCATGAATTAGGGTCATGTATTAATTCATTATCATCGCTTCTAATGGCCCATATATTATGAGTGTTTCGAAGGTAGATGTAATCTCGATACAGAATAATTTGTTTATTAGGAAATTGTGGGCGCCTATAATTAAGATCTCCAACTATATAATATTGCCCATTTGGAGAAATGATAAACCATATTTCAAGCAACAGGTCTATATGGTTGATTATAGTTTCAATCTGTAGATTATCAGGAGGGTTATAGACATTTATAAGTAACTACCTTGACTTAGTTTCCCTATCTCCTCTTTCAATAGTAATTGATAGAGCATACTCGTAAGAGTGAGAAGGAAGAAACTCTTCCGCTTTCAGACTCATCACAGCAGCAAAGACCAAGCTCCAAAAGGTCGGCCACTCACATTTTTTCTAGCCTTTCGCTGAAACACTACATGACCATCAATAAATAAGTCATGCGTTAGCCAGGTTTCTTGGAGCCCAATTACGTCAGCACTAAGCAAGAGATTCAGCCCCAAGGGATTAAATCTAAAAGATATGTATCGCCTCATGTTCCATGAGTGGATTGTTATTCGCTTATCAGTGCATTCCAGTCACTCTACCCCTTCAAAATCATACTCCCCATAGTAATGCGAGGCCTCTGTAGTAATAGGGGTAATTTTAGTTTGTAACATAGAGCATACCTTATTAACAATGTCCTTAATTACTTCTTCCTTCCATAGGCTACCAGTGGGACCTACTTTTAACATGTTCTCATCCATGGGCTTTAACTCTTTAACAAATTCGTAGCCTAGTGGCACAAATACAGGAGCCTGGGTCATAAGTAGTTCAGTGACAATTGGGGATACCAATTGGATCACAGCCCAGTTAGACCCCCAAGATGTATACATCATTTCAACCAATTTAAGATCATGAGTCATTATCAATTTTAACAGTAATATTTGGTGGATTAATTCAAGGACATTAAATCGATTCAAGAACGGGCTAGATACAATAGCATATAAATCAGTCATTTGTTTCTTATTAGATGTGTGGTTTATCGTGCTCAGGGATAGCAAGTCTAAGTTTAGTGAATTGCCAGTATTTGGGTTAAGTAATGAGAGTTTTGACTTTTGGTCAAAGTTTAAACCCATACTTTGAACTGCAGTGGTTGCCTTAGCCAAACCACTGAGCTGGGTGGGACCTCTATGTCGACTAGTATAATGTTTACTTGAGGCAAAAAAGGCATCTCTAGCTTTAGAGCAGTCAGATAAATGTTCCTCAGAGGGAACTGAGTTTGTTCCCATTTTTTATCTGGGAATATATCCGTGTTATTTTCTTGCAGTTGGTTCTTGCGGTTTCTTCGGCATAATCTCAAAGCCACTATTAGTCTCTTTACAAACCATGTGTTTTGGGAAATTAGAACTCAATGCGTGTATTGTAACTGCATTAGAAGAGACCCCCCTGTTACCTACATTAGGTTGATTGCGAGAAAGATGTTTACATTTCTGATTTTTCTTCTTCCCTAACAGAGTCGATTTCCCATTGATCGCTGGAACAGCTTGGGCTGGAAGATTTGATTGCTTCATTGAGTTAGATGAATAAGCTTTTTCTGATTGGATTCCAGCCACTCGATCTTCGGTTATACATTGTGGGCGTACATTTAGTGTAAACTGCGTGTCTTGGATCTCTATGATCAGAGCATCCAAAGTTAGATATGGGTCGGGTTCCATGTTCCTAATCTCCAGCGTGAAAGAACTTTGTTTCAAAGTGTTCATATCAATTAATCGACTCAAGTCCTGTTTTATTGCTAGTTGATTTTTATGTAAATTATTGCAAAGGGAAAAACGAGCTTTGAGTATAGTTAATGCCTCAGATTCAAGCTGTAAGTCTTCCCTATATGAATAATCTGAGGAAGACGAACTTTGTATACGTCCATTAGAAGAGTCATATGCATTTTCCACAATCTGGTTCAAGTCAGGGGTTCTAGTCAGGTTTGGAGAAGCAATAAAGCCTTCTGTGCGTATTAATTCTTGGGTTCCAGCTTGAGACAGTGTATTGGCAACATTAGCTTCAGCTAGACTCAAAACCAAGTGTAGAAGTTCATTGTTATCTATCAGATTTTCCAAAGTTAAATTGGGATCAATGCTGGTGGTGGCAACTACTTCCAAAATGTTGGAAGATGGTGTTTCAACAATTGTAACTTTTGAGTTTGATTTAAAAAATGGGGTAATTTTACCTCGCTCACCATCCGCCAACATATTAATTTCACCAATGACGTTTGTTATGCCTGCTACCTCTGGTAAAATGTTGCGATGTTTAAAGTTGCCTTTTTTAAAAATGTGACTAGTTCCCAGTATGTGAGAGCAGACAGCCTGCTCCTTGGTGCATATCGAATATCTGCATCAAGCTGCAGGCATTAGGCCTGCCTATGGAGAAATCTGCTTGTCACGCAGCAATAAAGGAAAGGACCATGGATATTTAGGCATACTTACAAGAACTGCAACAAAGTCCGTCTGTCAGTTCAGATAACGCGACGAGCAAAGCCTACACACAGTACTCTGGACTCACCCGGACCCATCAAGGATCCAAAAGCAACCATTTGACTCGCCACTTTCCGCACTGCACTCCGCGCCTGAAATGGCTTTTCAGTGATGTTGCCACAAGTCCAGGTCAGAGCTCAGCCTCCAGGCAGTAGACAGAGTAAACAGATTCTCACAAGCAACTACTTGACGCACCCCTTTTCGCACCGCATTCTGCGCCTGAAATGGCTTTTTAATGCAGTTGCCGCAAGTCCATGTGAGAGCTCCGTCTCCAGCCAGTAGACAGAGTAAAAAGATTCCCACAAGCAACCACTTGACTCACCACCTTCCGCAACACTTCTTCTAGCCCTCTTCTCTATGGTGTCCTCCAAGGTTCTGCTCTGAGTCCTTTTCTCTATCTGATGTCTCGGGAGGATAACTCAGGGGCAATGTGCTCGCCTTGGAAGCAAGACTACACGGAGCAATACAGGTTTGATCCCCGGGTATTTAACACGTTATAAATAACGTATTATATCATATCATATCTATACAATTCCTATTGCATCTCTTATTGAATCTCTTTTAACCTTTCCTGTCACTTCTATGCAGATGACACCCAGATTTGCTTTTCCTTTTCATCTTTCTAGTGTTTCTTCCTGACTTCCACGCTCTATTTCTCCCATCTCTCTTCCCCCCACTTTCTATCTCACGGCATCCTAATGCCTGCAAATTAGGTGTTCATTTTGATTCTGCCCTCTCGTTCTCTCAGCACATCTCTTCCACTGCACACAACTGTCACTTTCATCTCTTCAATTTATGAAAAATGTGTCCCTTTCTCTCCTTCCATCCTACCAAGCTTATCATTTTTTCTTACATCTTCTATAGATTTGACTATTGTTCTGCCCTGCATATGGGTCGCCCATCCTCTCACCTTACCCCTCTTCAATCGGTTTTCTATTCTGCAGTCCGTCTTCTGTTTCAAATACCTCTTCACTCTATTTTCAGGTACTCTTTTCTCTCAGTCTTCCTTCTGGCTTTTGACTCTCGACTTCCTTTTAATTTTTTGTGTATCGTATTCAAATTCTATCATGGTCTTTCTGTTCAAATGCTATCATGGTCTTGCTCCCTCATAGCTCTCCTCTCTTTTTTCCCCTTATGTTCCTGCACGATGTCTCCGGTCCCAACATCTTCACCTTCTTACTTCTTTCAAGCCCCCACATGTGCTCCCTTGCGGTTCTACTCATTCCCCATTGTGGATCCTAAATTATGGAGCGATATCCCTCCGAACATATGTGCTTCTCCCACCCTTCATTTCTTTATATACCGCGTGAAAGCCCATCTCTTAATGTCTTTCCTCTCTGACTAATCTGCCTCTTTTCACATGAAGATTATTTGATGTATTGTTTTTTTTGTTATAATTTATTATTGTAAAGCACTTTGTCGAAAGCGCTCAAGAAATGCAAATAAATATCAATGTCTATATCGTTGATGAAGTAGCTTTTTTTGTTATTAGGTTTCATAAACCATACAAATCAGCATGTAGACATAAAGAAATGGAAGAAATTCACACATAACCAAATTACAACATATACATATTTTGCAAAAATGTGGAAAAATGTATTAGAAAATGACGCACATAAATAATATATAATATCAGTTCCACATGTGCGCCGAATATAAACAGATTTATCTGAAACCAGAAGAGGAATCATGGGGTCATTATCGAAGAGAAAGCTATCGCGTACATGTACAACAGTGGCTAAGGCTAGCAAAACTGTCTGTATGAACAACCAGAAAACTGAGATCCTGATGTTTAGTTAAGTGTGCCCTTAGCCACTCCCATTGTCGTACTTCTTACTCTCTGTGCCCACTGCATAAACCAGGCCAGAAATACGCAACCTTGGAATCCTAATAAATAGCAACCATAGCTCCATCCTAAACCAAATATTATGTTACCTGTGTTCACAGAGAGTTGTGCTCCTCCTACTATGGTGGTAGCATCTTGCATAGATTAATGCAACAGCATTTGCAGAGCCTTCATGAAAAATGGTTATTAAAACAACAAAGAGTAAACATTCGTGCTGCCCATCTCAACTTTGTCCTGAAACACTGTGAGCACACCACAGCACAGCCCTGCGGACTCTGTGCCTTACCCCCTCTGTCCCTCTGTAGCCGAACTCTGTACTTTCCTTTGACTATCCTCCAACCGCCAAGGTCATTCAAACAGAATATAAACTGCTAGCACATTCACAGCGAAGAGAGCAAAGAGATCAGTTTGGCGGTTTCGACGGCCAAGTCCGCCTTCGCTTGCCAGTGATTCTACGTGCTACGTGCTACATGCTACGTGCTACAAAACCACCGCGCAGGCGCGGAGCGCGGCGCGGTGTGCGGAGCAGTGTGTCTTGTGAGGAGTGAGGACAGGACTCTGCTGGTTACACTCTGATTTTCTTTCCAGTCCGCCTTCGCTTACCAGTGATTCTACGTGCTAAAAAAGCACCGCGCAGGCACGGAGCGCAGCGCAGTGTGCGGAGCAGTGTGTCTTGTGAGGAGTGAGGACAGGACTCTGCTGGTTACACTCTGATTTTCTTTCCAGTCCGCCTTCGCTTACCAGTGATTCTACGTGCTACGTGCTACAAAAGCACCGCGCAGGCACGGAGCGCGGGGCGGTGTGCGGAGCAGTGTGTCTTGTGTCTGGTGTCGGGAGTTGGGTTGGATTGGAGGTAAGATACTACCCGGTCCGCCTCCCTCAACCCCGCTGCCACTCACCCATCATAGATGGCTCCACTATCACCCACGGAGGACGACATCAGCCGACGTCTACGCAGTAGCAAAACAGGCCAAGACCTACATCCAGACTATCAAGAACTTACAAAAGTGCCTGATAGGGCCCGGAATTGCGAGAAAGGGCTTTCAACAGCAGCTACCCCCGCCAGTACGGAAAGAGCCCTGCATAAAATTTCCTCGGCCGTGCTCCCCTCTCCCGCTCCCTCGGGATCCCGTCGGACGAAGAAAACTGGGCGGGCAGGGGCGCCGGAAGACGCTGTTTCATCCAAAAACTCCTCACCATCGGTGGCTAGTACGAACAGCCCATCTAGCCCGGTTGCAAGAAGGTCCTCTATGCCCGGTCCGATCACCGTCTCGACGAGTGATTCCTCGCCAGAGCCCGTCAGAGGACGGTCGCGGCTGGGATCTGATCGGCCGGGCTCGACGACTCCAAATCAGCCGCACAAAAGCCTTGACAAGAACAATCACCTCGATCATCTCGACCCTTCGGCGGGCTCGTACGCTTCACCGCGCCAGCTAAACAGCCCAGACCAGAAGACCGAGAGAAATCTAAAGGACCCGTTGGCCAGCGTACCAGCAGCAGCCGAGACTGGGCAAACGGACACCCGTCCCATAGCTACTACAGTTCAGATCCAAGTACATCACACAGGCCTCTCAAGGGGGTCGCATCATTACAGGCCGAAACCTACCACCCGAAAAATAAGTCCGATTGACTCATGGGACACGGAATCGGAGGACGAGGTCTTTGCGCCTAACACACAGCCGGAGGTGTCAGAGGTGTCAGAGGTGTCGGAGGTGTCAGAGGTGGATGCCGAACCAAAAGCGGCTAGCACCACGGACCCCGAGTCGGCCAAAGACCCCCAAGTCAACACCGAGATCTCAAGGTCAAAAGTGGCGAGTGAACCTCCAGTCCAGGATCGGGACTCAGTTATGAGAACTCGTACACCAAACCCGGCTGTAGGCACGCCTCCAGTTGTGATCGAAGCACAGCTGAGTGACACTGAGCAGCGGGGACAAGCCCCTAAGAAATCACTTCAGGTCCCAAAGACTCTGTTCAATAATGGGATCTCAAATCAGAACCAAATAATGGGGAAAACTAGGTCAAAGAAACAGAAAAAATTAACTGCAAAGTTCCAAGGGGAGCACAAAGGCAGTTCGAGTTTGACGAACCTGAAAACTCTCATGGAATATTTTCTGAAGCAACATAAAAGAAAATTAGGCCAAGAACCTGAACTGTCAGACGCGGAAATCTTGGAGGCTATCCAAGATAACTCACCATCAAGCAAAGCCAGAAAAACCGACTCAACTCTCCAAGGGCGAATACAGATGGCACCACCACGCGAAAAATTCGGCACCGCACCATCGTGGGGCTTAGATTCAATGAGACCAACACCATCAAAAGTCTTACATCAAGAAATAAGCCAACAGGACTCGCCTGAAAAGGAAGCAGATCTTGCCAATAAGTTAGTCGAAGACCCCCCAAGTCCGTCAAAGACATCAAATGCAACTCTTCCAAACCTTTCGACCACCCCAAGCTTACCTAAGCCGACCCAGAAATTCCGCTTCAACCAGCAGACAGATAACTTTGCGTGGACCCGGCCACATATTCAAGGAAACCCGAATCAAATGTTAGAAAATCTGCCGCAGGCAATACATTAACTTCAGAAAGAAGGCTCTCGGAAAGATTCACGGTACTCCAGGGTTCCAAAGAATCAAATACCCCGCTTAAAAACAGATGCCCTACTAATGCATCAATCACGTCGGAAAGTGACTCTCCCTCGAAAAAGAAAAAAGACCTTCTGTCGGTGATGTCGGCATTCTCAATCGCCTTAAATCCCTTTGGAAAGCTGTATGAATCGATACATGAGGCCTTGAAAGACAATACGTCAATGATCAGCGAACTAAAGGACAAGCTGATTTTTGTTGAAGGCTATCTAACAGCCACTGAAAGAAATTCAAACTACATATATGCAAAATTAGAGGAAGAAATTGACAATCTGACCACAGAACTGCAAAAGAGAGGTGGTCTTTCAAACAAAAGCATAGAACTCTTGACGAAAGCCACACAGACCACCCAGGCTGAGAAAACATAGAAGTAGCCCCTATCTTCGCAAAAATGCCCCCAAAGACCAAACTGCATTCGGTCACAGCAGTGCTACTGTCCCCGCCAAAGTCTTTACCCAGGGGGAAGGCGAAAGAAAAGAGAAAAAACTGCACTAAAGCGTCCGTGCTCCTATGTGCGGAGGAATCACCGCCAGAAACTTCGCCTACACGGAGCTCTATCAGGGGAACGGAGATGTCACTAAACCAAGGGGAAGCTGCTAAAAATTCAACGTCTATAAACTTGGAGCAGACGGATATGGCAGACACACCTAGAATAAGTGTGGACTCAAACTCATCCTCAGACCTGCAAAACATATCACAGTATTCAAATGCTAGGGAACTAGATTCACCATCTCCGACGAAGCGAGGTGACCTACCAAAACAGTCCCAAGAAATCCACCCACAAGATCTTGACCCTACCCAGGAAGGGGGGGAAAAAAAGCATGACAAGGTGTCTAGCGACTACACTGACCAACGATTACGCTCAAACTCCCCGTCTACTGCACTAGAAGCTTTAAGAAATCTAAAGAATACAAATGAAAATTTTAAACACGAGTCACGAAAAGATCAAGACCAAAAATACAACAGATCACATCACGCCGATAGACCGCGACTTCATTCTAGGAAGGAGCCGAGACGTTTCCAGGAGGCTGTCGCAAATAAAGACAGAAAACTCGAAGGGGCACTACCCTTCAAACTGGAACAAATTTCCGCCAAGGATAGCTACCTGGTTCTAAATCGCAGAACAGTCTTAAATAGACTGGGAAAAATAGACAAGCTCTGTCACCTAAGATCGGACGACTTAATATTGGTCGAACCTTACCATCGTGAACATAGAGCGAAAGCTTACCTCCACGTAAGAAGTAAAGTAGTGATGGAGCTCACAACGGAAGTACAAAAAGACCTTCACAAACTGGGCCTCAAACTACATCTCCTCCAGAAGCCACCAAAGGACAATCCTGACAGAACGAGAGACAAAAGGGAATGCTCAAACCAGGGCATGGAACGACGGAGAGAAAGTTACGCACATAAGACCCCGAGAAGTGAAAACCTGACATATGGCACCGAACGGCGATGGCGATATAACCGAACTACTCCACCCATTACCAGTCCAGGCAAAAACCATGTTACATTAAAAACCCAAGAAAATCATGAGAAAAGAGATCAAAGAGAGTCTAGGACTGAAAATACAAGAGAGATTAGATCCAGAAAAGAACTGATTGCGCCATCTGCACCCAAACCATGGAGATGGATCACGGACACCTTCTCTCGAAACCAAAAGAAATAGCAACAAACACAGGGACCGAATTCCACAAAGAAGCTCAATACCGGTCCCTCAAATCTTCGAACAAAGAGCACCCTACACATGGCATCCTGGAATACGAGAGGGTACCGGCACCTAACTACGCCAAGTGATGTAAACCTGAGCACTTTCGAGCTGATATGCTTACAAGAAACATGGTTGGTTCATAAGCCCTCCATGGACAGCTATGTAATAGAAGCCTCTGCAGCATCCAAGTCTATCCTAGGCCGCCCCTCTGGAGGCGTACTAACAGCAATCCGTCTAGGCTCCGGGATCACACCCAAGGGAAAAATAGCAGAGGCCTACAGAATGCTAACTACGCTGACTTCATGGTTCCACCAGGGTCAAACCAGTGACGTTTGGATAAACTCGGAACTAGGCATAATAAATTTGTACTGGAACCCGGCTAAAACTAGTACTACTGAGTTCTGTACCATGGTTGCCAACCAAATTGATGACCTGACGGTGGAGCGAAAAGTTCCAAATATCATAATCTGTGGCGACCTGAACGCCAAATGCGAAGGAAAAATGAAAGACGAACAAAGTCCCAAATCAACGATGGATGAAAGAGTACGGGCATGGTGCCTCCTAATGAAAATGAGAAAGTTCCATAACGTGTCATCTCTTCGAGACCAAGGGTCCCGAATTCCAACGTGGGAAAGATTGAGTTCGGCCGCCACTCTGGATTATATTTTTATCACAGAAGGGCTGATACATTATTTCAGCGACTTCACAGTTATAAAAACAAAGGAAAGTGATCACAATCTTCTCAAAATGTCGTGGAACGGGACAGCTGAGTCAAACCTGCGACAAAACAGACTTCGCCTAACATCCGACAATGTAAGATCCTTTGCGTCCAATATTTCCATGAAATTTGCTCAAGCAAGGGATGAGAAATGTAACAAAAGACCGGAGTACGTCTCCCTCCTGGCCCCCGACAAAGTGAACTTTGCGGGGAAAAATCCCGGTCAGACCACGCACATGCACTCATTCAATAAAGAAGTGGCGACAAAAAGGCAGAGAGTAAACAAACTAAAAAAAATGGCTCTAAAAACAGACTCCCCAGAAACCTGGACCGCATATCTATCAGAATGTAGGCTCTACAAATCGTGGCTAAAACAGCAGCAACTGCAAATGTACCAGAACGATGCCGAAGCAATGCTGCACACTTGGGCTACAAGAAACATACGTGACTTTTGGTCGCTATTAAAATCAATAAATGGACAAAGGGCAATTTCACTCTCTAGCTGCGTCCCTGAGCAAAAGTGGATTCAGCATTTCACGGAGCTATACCGCAGTCCCTCGACCTCATCTCTGTCGCAAGCAGCTCTCCCTGATTCTCCATGGATCCCCTTATCATCTACCGACGACATTAGGGAAGTGATCATGAATCTCAAATCTTCGAGGGCCCCGGGGCCAGACGGCCTGACCAATACCGACCTGAAGAAATATCCACTGGCGTGGGCACGAGCTATTGGCGAAATATTCAATCAAGCCCAAAAAATCAAACAAATTCCCAAAACCTGGACAGAGGCAGTACTGGTGCCCATCTACAAAAAAGGCGACAGAAGTACCCCGGCCAACTACAGACCCATAGTCTTACTTGATATCATAGGGAAGATTTATGCGTCGCTGCTACTACGCCGCTTTAAGGACTGGGCAAGCTCCTCCCCGGCAGCCGACATCTTCCAAACAGGCTTCCAGAAGGGAGCTGGGACGGCGATCAATCTGCTAATCTTGAACATAATCAAAGCAAAAGCAAAGAGAGGAGCACCGAAGGTCCACATGGCAATGGTGGACCTTTCCCAGGCCTTTGACTTAGTAGATCGGGGAAAACTGTGGAAAAAGCTATCTACCTGGAAATGTCCGGCTCCGATTCTTGCACCGATAATGGCACTTCACGCCACCACTTCGCTCAGAGTCCGCCTAAACCTGCAAGGAGTACTTTCGGATCAGATCTTCACAGAACGCGGTGTAAAACAGGGCTGCCCCCTGGCCCCAGCCCTGTTTATTGCCTTCATCGGGGACTTCCAAGACTCGGAAAAAACACTAAGATCTTTTCCCCCTCAAGTGGGCACATCGAAAGTCTCAAGACTCTGGTACGCAGATGACATGATCTTGATTGACCAGACTGCGATTGGCCTCCAAAGACAACCAACAAATCTGTCCAAATACATGGAAGAAAACAACCTCCAAATTAACAAAAACAAAACGAAAATGTTGTCCTTCTCAAAAAATGCAAAAAAGCCAAGATAAGTCCGAGCTGGTTCCTTGAGGAAACAAAAATCGAAGTGGTTGATGAATTTAAATATCTGGGCGTGCAATTAGACAACTCTCTGAATGAAAACTCACTTCAAGCCTCACTATGGGCAAAAATGAGAAACCTAACAGCCCAATCTCGAGCAGTAGACAGAAAATTTGGCAAGTTCTCATGGACACCTGTACTAAAATTCTACAAAACCAAGGTAGTCCCTGCAATAACATACGGCATGGCAGCCAATCTAAACCTACTTGAGGAATTCTGGTCGAGACTTGAAGGCTATCTTTGGAAATCGGTTTTGGGTCTTCCAGCTTCAGCCCCCATGCCAGCCATTTGTCGCGACCTTGGCCTCCAATCACTAGCCTCGGTAGTACCAAAGTGCAATTCTACTCTGCAGAAAAATACGGACTTCTGACACCCTCCCGATCTTTTGAATAGTAGAAGCTGAATTGAACAAAGGAACCTGCTTACCTCTAATGAATTGGGCAAAAAAAATTGAGGAAAAACTAGATGAAGTCCTCTGCAGCGAAGACCTCCTCATCTGAAACCCTGGACGAGTCAAGCTAAAACTTTCACAACAAGACTGGATACATACCAACGAAAGAATACTCCAGTATAAATCTCTAAAAGATCTGCCACCTACTCACAACCGGCCAAAGGTCCCGCTGAGATATTGTGAAAAATTCCCTGAGAAAAAGCTGAGAAAATTACTTATGCGGGCCCGCTTAAACCTACTTCACACTAGAGAAATCCTGGCGTCCAGAGCACTTACAGAAACATCAAACTGCCGGGTTTGTGGCCTAGCTGACCAAATAGAGTCAGTCCGACATCTCCTCACCTCCTGCGCAGGACTTGCGGCAGAAAGGCGGGCTCACCTGGCACCACTAGTCACCTGCCCTACGACACTTGATGAAGAAACAATATGGTTTCGACTGATTGCGGGCGATTCTACGAGATGGTCTAGAGCGGCAGCCAAAGTTCTCGAAGTAGCCCTTGCGAAAGCAAGTGGTATTGGCCCCACTTCTTCTATTTCGTCAAAGCTGACGCTCAAACCTGAACTTTAAACCGGACCTGCGGACCTTTGAGTGGTGTCCTGAGTAGCCTCGATAAGATGAAATACAGTTCACCATGGCACTTCGATTTTGTAAAAAACCCAAATTGGGTTAATAAACAAACAAAAAAAAAAAACAAAAAAAAACTGCTAGAAATAACTTTTTATGCACAGTACTCCACACTTTGGAGTACACCAGGGGGCGGGCTAGAAGATGGCCTGCCACCTGATAATCTCGTATTTCCTCTCACAATAAATATGCCTCTTTAAAATGAAATTAGGCAGAAATTGTAGGGAAGATACGTTTTATTTCAGCATTATCCATAAAAACAGATTCACATAAAAATCAACAATCGTTTTATTAAAACAATAAAACGGGCAGGAGAAAAAATATAGAGAACACATTGTTGATAAAACTTTTGAGATGACTACAGCTGATAAGTATACAGCTACTTGATTGTGACATACTCGCCCTGATTGATGGAGTATTTGCGCCGAAAGAAACAGGATGTGTGCGCCATTCTGCCCGCAAATCCCTGTTTAACAAATGGGGATTTGCGGGCAGAATGGCGCACAAATCCCGTTTTTTTCGGCGCAAATAATCCATGAAGCCTGTATATATTAAATTGATTTTTTCTTTTTTTTAAAGAATAACTTTGTCTAAAATAATTTGATTTAAACAGCAAAAAGTTAATAGAATAATGATAACATGGCCACAAAACCAGTATTCCATATATGAATGGTGATGAATGGTGATGTTTGTTAAAAACAGATAAGCAGATACCAATTCAAAATTAAGTCTGGGTGATAAAACAGCTAAAAGCGATAGACAGGTATTAAGCGTGACTACCATAAATTGATAGTTAAAAAGCTAATATGCAGATTATCAGAGCCAAAAGACACATGAACACTACCATTACTAACAGAAATAATTACACAAGAGGTCGGGAGGCAATTAACAGTCGTGCTGTTGCAAGGACTCACAGGCACAGATCGGCTTACTCATGCCTCCTGCCATTGGATAGACAATACCATCACAAACAGCAAAACAGTAAGAGTGCTCAAGAGTCAAGGCTAGAATCTATCTTGGCCTACGATACCCGCAGCCCATTTCCAAACGGTTGAGACAACGGGGCCAAAGCATTTGTGCCTGACATTCCATGCATATTATTAAAATTTTGAAACCACGAAAACTCGGTGTCCAGTCAACTCGTCGAAAAAAAACTGGTTGACTGCAATTTGGTCGACGCAATTTGGTCAAAAACCATTTCGTCGAAAACATTTTTTTATTTATATATTTATTTTTTGGGTTTTCGTTTTGTTAAAAAATGGGTTTTTAGAGAAAAAAAGGGGGTTGGGGGGGACCCCCCCCAAAAAAAAAAAAAAAAAGGGTTAAAATAGAAAAAAAAAAATTTCGACGAAATGGTTTTCGACCAATTTGATTCGACCATTTGTCTGGTCGACCAATTTTTTTCGACGAATTGACTGGCAACCGAAAACTCTATGCTTTTGTAAGGTGGACTTAAGGAAAGGCATTGCTTCTGTTAATTGCCTAAATCCTGCCATTTTTTTAGACGACTCAATCCAGTCCTTGCTGATATTGTTGTATAAAATGCAAAACAGCAAAAACAGCACAGATAGTCACAGTCTCGCTGGGGGGGGGGAATAAAAACATCGGGGAAACGTGTATCCTGCCACTTAGTCGAGAATTATGACAAAGGTAGTGTATTCAGGCGAAATTCAACATAAAAGAGTTTCATTTGAGTATTTTCGTATCAGATACATTATTTCGGCAGACTAGGGAGGGCTTTATTCATCCAATAACATTTGATCAAATGCTGTCTCAATACAGATGAGAACATATCATCAAGTACCCACTCTGTGAAAACTGCTTTCCCTTCTTTAATATTCGAATCTGACAGTATTACTTTTATTTTCAATAGTGTGCAAAATCAAAGGTAGACACCATGAAGCTCATGTGCGAAAGTGGTGTAACGTGAATGAAAGGTGTAGAGAAAAGGGTGGAACACAACCGTTTCTGCCGCTTTCCTTCCTCTCCACCATGCAAATTCTCCAGCATTTACACTGACATGGATTTTCATGCTGGGCCAAATGCTGAAGATCCCTATTGGGTCCATCTGCTTTATGAAGCTGCATAAAGCTCTCAGCCCCTTCAGCTGCATAAAGCTCTCAGCTCTCAGGGATCGATTACAATTAAACGCTGCCCAATGTGCGAGCATGTCCGCAGCATTTAATTGTAACTATGAACGCTGCCTACCATGCGCGTATGGCAAGCAGCATTCACAAGTAAAATTAAACACTGTCCCACATGACGGAGAATCTCAGGCAGCGTTAAATTGTAATTGTACATGATGTGTGCCATGCAATCAAAAGTAAACACAGACAGGCAAGCAAGCATGGCAGGCAACGTTTACTCACTTTGCACGGCGGAGTGCAACATTGCAGGGCAAAAGGCGGCATGCGCAGGTGTATGCCACCTTTTGCCATGCACATTTGCACTCTGCCAGGCAAATGACAAACATTTGGCAGTGGGGACCTGGCTATGCCTCAGTGCAAGCGTACCAGGTCCCCGCCATTAAATTACAATTAGGTACAACATGCGCTCCCTTGGCTTTTACATGCTTGAACCATTTTGGTGCAGAACCCTCATAGCTGGTACCCATTATCCCACAAGGCGTTCTTGAAGAGTGGTTGACTATTGGGCTGATGTAGCCACAACCAAAGCAGAGTTGGTTTTAATTTGGCCTTATGATGGGGCGTAACCTCATTCGTAAAACATCGGGCTGGTTGGGGCACTTTATTGTAACTTTAACAGTTGCTAACTCCAGTGTTTTAACCACACTCTGTTCCCAAAATTCAGCTCCATTAAGAGACATTTTCAAACCTGAGCTTTGTAGGCTTCCCCAACGGGGTTCATTGCTCTGCCACCATAGCTTTGGGAAAAGGAAAGTAGGCCAAGCCCATTACCAAGGCTAGACTGGGAACCAAAAGTGTCCCTGGAAATGTTTTTGAAAGTTCCCCTATATTACAACATGCAAGCAGGCCCAACACCTACAAATAGAATTTGGGGGATCCACCAGCCAAGAACAGTTGAACAAATTGGTAAAAATTCTACATTTTAAAGCACATCTGTCTGGGATTGAAAAGTAGTTAAAGGTAAAAAAAATAAAAGGACATAAAAGATCAGTTAGGAGTGAGGAATGACATGCTAGAAGTGTTATAACAAAATCTTTGCTTCTTCAAATTGATGTGGGCGATGAGGATAGACGGTAGGGAGGGGATGGGGAGACTGAGAGAGAGGATAATAGGGGCAGCAAACCAGATAAGCACACAAAAGAGGCCCATGGCGCATAGGCCCAATGGGAAATCTCCAAAGTTCCTTGTAGAACCGTCCACCACTGTCCATTTTGTTTCCTGCAGCCATGTAATTTTATTTTACTAGATCTAATAGGATGACAATCTATCACCACAGTTTTATGGGAACCCGTTAACAAGCTGATGCTTCAGATTTTAATGAAAACGAGCAAGCATGCCTTTCGTTTGACTTGTCCTGCTGACTTATTCACGCTTAGCTGTGCTGATGAGAAGGGGGCTGGATTGAGCACTTACCAAAGCATTTGTACCTGCTCGTTGCGTAGTAATGATCTGATAATTGGAATTATGCCATCAGTTTTACACTTTTTATATGCAAGTGAGGGGTTCGGCTGGTCTTATGAATTGGGTTAAGAACTGTCAGACAACACTGCTGTGCAGGTGTAAACCAAAGACGGCTGTTGATAAGCCATGACTCCCCACATAACTTTTCCTTGAAACCTGTAAAACAAATCCTGATAGACCGAATGTGCTAAAAGGTTTTTACTCCACTGGAGTATCTTGACTGAAACGACAAACTGCTTCTTGTCACACAAACAATGGCATCACTTTACACATTGCAATGGTAACATTTAATGAGAAACTTCAGAGGAATAGTAATATTCCTCCAAGCGTGTTAATGCAGTTTATAGTCTGAGATGTTTGGCTTTCTCTGTTCTCAATTCTGCTACCGTTGTGACCATCAAATACATAAAGCTATTGCCATAGGGATAGTTTAAAGGGTGCGTTGACAATTTTTCGTGGGTAATAGGAGTTGGGTGCTGCTGTTCTTGCAAGTTTTCAGTAATCTATGAATAGATGATATGTCAAATATCTTGGCTTACAAGTAAACACAGGCAATTGAAAGTTAGAAAGCTAGAATCATACCAAAGAACGAGCAGGTGAGGGATCAGGATGAAAGGGGAAGGATGATATGTCAATAATATTGTGGCCTGCAAAGTAAACACAGGCAGCAATGGATCACCGACAAGGAATAGACAGGAAGGGAACCAGCGATTGTAAATAACCCACTAACCCAAAAGCTCAAACCTCTGCATACTTTTCTCACCCAAAACTAATAATATCTTGGCCTGCAAAGTAAACACAGGCAACTGAAAGATAGAAAGCTAAAATCATACCTCAGAACGAGCAGGGAGAGATTATTATTATTATTATTATTATTATTATTATTATTATTATTATTATCAGGATGGAAGGGGAAGGATGATATGTCAATAATATCGTGGCCTGCAAACTAAACACAGGCAGCAATGGATCATCGACAAGGAATAGATAAGAAGGGAACCAGGGTTTGTAAATAACACACTAATCCAACGTCTGCATACTTATCTCACCCAAAAATCCACACAACCACCCTCTTGACACTGTAAACCGCACACACTTCACCACATCGCAACAACAATCAACACATAAGCCACACCAACAGCACACAAGGTCTTACATTGATCCGATATTCTCACCCAAGCTAGGCGCACATTGAAAACCGAACTGAAGCTGTCAACAAGACATCACCCTCTCGCTTTCCTACTCCCTCTCCACCCGACTAACCACTTCCCCACCTTCTTATTTGCAGATCCGCCTGAGCGCCTGGGGACCAATTCCGTTGGTGACGGTGCACAGTACAAATAGCTTTAACATTGACATGAATAGATCTTCTGTCAGTATGAATGGAGGGAGCTCCTTTACTTCTCATGCTTGGCCAAAACCAAGTAATCGCTGCAGTATATTAAATATAATGGCCCTCATTACGACCCTGGCGGAAAGTGACTGACCGGACCGCCACAGCGTAAATAGCGTTTCCGCCATTGCACGAAGGAGCAAAGTGCGGCCCATTCCGACCCATCGGGCACGAGCACCACGGCATGGCGGAAGTGCAAAGTCCGGGATGGCGGAAATGACCCCAAAACGGCCCACACCGCCGCCGTACGGCGCCCTAGGTGCAATACCGCCACCCATCGCAGCGGACACCGCAGTGTACGCCTACCGGAAAGTACGGTGACCGGAAATATACGGAAACGGAAGTAAAAACATGGGCCCGGAAAGGGAAACATCCCGCCGTACACCTATAAAACCACTAAAACCACACAACCACCAAAAACACTACCCTGAGACACACCCCAACCCGTCATCCACCCTAGCGAAACCAAGAAAAATGGGAAAAGTAGCGAAGAAAGCGTGCGACCGCAAGCGGCAGGTCCACTTCTCCCGTGAGGAACTCACCGTGCTAACAGAGACCCTCCAGGAGAATGCAGCCGTCGTCTTCTCCACGCAAATGACCAGGACGGCACTTGCGAACAAGAAGGCCATATGGGCTCTGGTGGCACAGCGGGTAAGTGCGGTGGGGACCGCACCCCGCAACCCACAGCAATGCAGAAAGCGATGGGACGACCTGCGGATACGCGTCCGCAGCATACTCTCTGCCAACCGCAACATTGCCACAGCCACCGGGGGAGGTCCTGAATCACCCATCAAGTTGACCCCCTGGGAAGAAATCTGTGCCTCCACCATCGGAATGGAGAGCATAGAGGGAGTCGGAGGGATGGAGAAAGGAGTGCAGACATCCGAAGATTCAGGTAGGTGGGCCAGATAAAACAATGCTAAATCCACAATGTCCAATCATGCGAAGTACCATGTGTCCACATAGTGCAACAGAAACACATGGCCAGGAGAACGTCCACATACATGGGCCTGATAGCGCATGTTAAAACTCACAATAAATACATAAATAATTAAAAACCCCTAAAACACCCACTACACGTGCAGCAGGCACACCCTAACTGCAGGCTGCCAAACAACTGCACCCTCACTCCACACACAAATGAAAGCACCTCCAAGGCCCCGACCCAAATCACCCTCAGGTACCACCCCAATGCATGTGATACAATGCCATTCCAATTCCCACAGACCCATTAATAACCCTCGCCCTCCTTTACTCCACCACAGGGTCCGATCCAAACGACGAGCATCAGGACACCCCTACCAGCACACCTGCAAAGAGGGCCAAGACCAACGGCCAAAGACCCTCCACCTCAGCTGCACGCATCAAGACACGGCAGCAGCACAAATCAGGTGGCAGCACAGAGGAGGGAACATCAACAGGCACCCCAGCAACCAGCATGCCCACACCACCACCACCACAGGTCCCCCCAACGGATGCCACAGAAGGCACTGCCTCTGGTGGCAGCAGCACCATAGGTGACACCCCATTGATGGCAGCATGCTCCGACACAGAAGACGGGGATGTCGAAGTCAGATCCATCCATGACCTGTCCCAATCCCCCTGTCTGTCCCATCCCGTACAACATGAGGATACCACGCAGGGGCACCCACAAGACGACGACTGGCCATCCCCCACAAGCCCTGTGGCAAGGCAACATGAGGTCAACAGCCCCTCTGTGACACCCCCGCAAATGGCCATGGCCCAGCAGAGGCAACAGTCCCTCGACCAGTTAATCGTGCAACAGCAGCAACTGGCCACGCTCCTCAAGGACCATGCCGATGAATGTGGGGGCACTAAGGCAGACATAGAAACATCAACTGAGACACTTAGGGCAGAAATGGAGAGAGGTACAGAGACACTAAGGGCACAAATGGAGAGTAGCACCGAGAGCCTGAGAGTCCAAATGGAGAGAAGCACCGAGAGCCTGAGAGTCCAAATGGAGAGAAGCACCGAGAGCCTGAGAGTCCAAATGGAGAGAAGCACCGAGAGCCTGAGGGGGGAACTGCATGCGACGTCCAAAGACGTATGTGCCGAACTTGCCGCAGTGCGCCGTGTGCTCACTGAGCTCTCGCAAACCCTTAGGGACATGCATGGACGTGAGCAGGCAGAGACATCATCCGTTGCAAGTTCCGTCCAGGGCAGCCCCCAACGTAGATCTGGGAGGAACCTGCGCTCCACAGGCAGGGGTGCCCCTGATACCCGCAGAGGGGGCTTGCAATAGCGACAGCCCACTGACAATGAGCATCTTTGGACACTGGTGTTCGGGGGGGAGGTAGGAGGGTGGAGGGGGTGTGTTGGGCTCACTTGGGTGGCGGGTCGATAGGGTGTTCAACATGATATCACATATGCCATAAACAGTGCACGATCAACCAATGAGATGTGTGGACATTGATCTTTGTGTACTAGGCCATCATAGGCGTACAGTCCATATTGTGCATGTCCCAGACACACACAGTGCCACGAGTCCCGTGTCCATGTATCAGCCACCAGGCGTGAGTGCTAGAAGCATGCATCAATGAGATGCTGACGAATGTCACGGCCCTCCGGTGCCTCACAGACTCCTTGAGGTGCTGCCACATCCCCACCCTCATCATGACCATCATCAGGTGCTTGCAGTTCTGCGTCAGGGGGCATGGGCACATTTCTACGTACGCACATGTTGTGGAGCATGACACATGCCATGACCATCTTTGCAACCTTCTCATGGCGGTACAGGAGTGCCCCGCCAGACCTGCTGAGGCAGCGGAAACGAGTCTTCAGTAGGCCGAATGCCTGTTCTATGACTACATGGGTACGTGAGTGGGCATGGTTGTAGTCCTCCTCATGCTGGTCCCGTGGGTTCCGGACTGGTGTGAGGAGCCATCTCTTCAGTGGATACCCAGCATCACCTGTATGTGGACGAGAAACGTATGATGTGGAATGCCATTGCTACGTACGCACACCCCCCCCCCTTCCTGCCAGGTCATTGCCGCATCACATACCCCACATCATCATGCATGAAATGAGACTCACCGAGTAGCCAGGATCTGTTCCCTGCGTGTCGCTCCATGTAGCGTGGTATAGTAGAGTTCCTCAAGACCATAGAATCATGGGTTGATCCAGGGAATCTGGCACAACAATGTGTAATGATCCTGTTGGAGTCACATACCATTTGTACATTCAGGGAATGAAATTGTTTACGGTTGCGGTACTGGGCCTCCATGGCATGTGGGACGACCAATTCCACATGGGTGCAGTCGATGGCACCAATGCAACCCGGTATGCCGGCAAGTGCATGGAATCCCACTTTTGTGTTTGTAATTTCCTGCTCCGAGCGTGGTAGAGAGATGTAGTCGTCTGCGTGCTGCAGGAGGGCATCGAGGACTTGCAATAGTGTCCGTGAGAACAGTGGCTGAGAAATGCCATGCAACTGTCCGACTGTGTGCTGGTAGGTGCCTGTGGCCAGGAAGTGTAGTACAGACACCACCTTCAGTAGGGGTGGGATGGCGGTTGGGCTATCTATCATGCTGACAAGGTCAGCCTGTGTCATGTCCACAATGGCGGCTATGGTGTCCCGGTCCAGACGGTAGAGGGTGTGGATCTGCTCATCAGTGAGGTTGAACGGATGTGCTCGGAGGCGTGGGATTGCGGGCTGCCTGCGTGGTGGTAGTGGCTGTGCTGGCGGCCCTTGCTGGCCCTGCCTTGCCCTCCTCCTCCTCCTGCGTCTCCTCCGTGCGGCCGGTTGTAGTTGGTGTTCGTCTTCTTCTTGGAGTTGGAGTACTTGCAGTGCTATCAGGTCCCCCAGGGCCAACATCGCGAGTCCTGCCGGTAGCATTTCGGAGTGGGTGTGGTTGTGGGAGGAGACTGGGTGTGCAATTTATGTGTTTTCAGGCTGTATGGCCTCCACCTGTGGTGATTCATTCCACCTGTGCAAACTGCTCTCCCCTTTGGCCGAGCACGTCCCGCACACAACGCTGCAATTCGAGGAATGGCATCTTGCTATTGCAATCATGTATTTGTACCCGATGGCCGTGTAACATTGGTTGATATGTTCATTCTGCTGTGGTCCCATTGTTTCACATACTATCTGTGCAGTCGCGAACAGACTTGTGAAGGGTCAGTGGAACGTAGTACTCGAGTAACGGTGGGCCCTCATGCATCACTGTACCGAGTTGCAACGACGGGCGGGGCGTCCCATTTGTGGGTGAAGGCAGTTGCCATTTTCACACACAGCCGCACTAGATGGATTAATTAGTGATTTCAAACGGCCACAGATGCCTCTTCGACGTGATGTTGCAAATGAGGAATTCGAAGGGCGGCGCTTTCGGTTTTCAGCTAGCGGCGAGGAAATGCCCACAGGTCTGACTGCAAATATAACGTTCTATTGTTCAATGTCCTTGAGACAGGGGCCATGGCGAGGATGCAATGATTGATATGAATGGTTTGGGATGCGCAATAGCGACGTGGGCGATGAGGCCGGACGTTCCCAAATACATGTTACTTCACTACACTGGAATTACGGGCTGGGGCACTGTGGATTTTGCAGGCTGCATAACGCACAGACTCAATGGATATTTCTAATGTTATGTGAGTAAATATTCAGGCGTTTTAATCCCGGGATGAGGGAACGATGAATGGATGCATGGGCAGGTGATTTGATACAGAGTTTGCCATGTACAGGGCTTCTTGGAATCTATCCGCCTCCCCTGCGCTATGTGATGCAGGGCTGCCATAGTGGGACCATCGTCTATCTGGCCTTGTTGAGCCCTCCCTGTCTCGACGCGCCCTCAGACACTTGTGTCCATGCACGTTACCAATCCCATCTGATGGATTCTGTTTTGACAGACGCATGCACAGGTACACTCGTTTGTGATGGTGTTTACACCTCGATATAGATGGTTATGAGTCGCAAGTGGTTTTGGGGTGGTGATGATCCTTTGGAGTGGGCTAGCATGCATATGGCTGTGGATTTAGTGTGATCATTGAAGTGAGTTGTTCGGATGTAGTTCTGATTGCCATTCTGTTCTTTTTCTTTTCTTTTGGTTGACAGGTATCTCCTCCCCTTTTGCCACTGCCATCTGTATGCCACTCCTGCAGATGGCTTTTACTCCCGACACCTGCTGCTTCGTGTTAATCAGTGGAGCAGCATTACGATCTTATGGGACGATCGCCAATGGGCCACATGCCCTTACACAGTACTGGTGGCTCGGAGCAACATTTCGGCCTTTCAGCTGGACTAGTGCCTCCCCATTGGGACGGCCCTGCGGTTCTGTGCGCTTCCATGTTGCCTTTTCGTACGTGAATGTGGCTCTGTGTACCATGATGGAACAGGGCGTCACACAAGTAGTGGCTGGTCATTTCTTGCGGATGCAGCCCACAATGGTGAAATGTGTTTTGGAGTTCATGGCCTAATGGCTGTATGGGCTTGGTGATTTTGTTGTGCATTAAATTTCCATTCTGATATGGGCCGTGTAGCGTTCTTCTTTGCAAGTGATGTGGCATATTCCTATTTGGGGAGCGATGTATTGGGAGGAGATCTGCATTGGGTTCCAGCTTCGGAGTTTAGTTGCGTGGTACTGTACTGGGCGTGTTTGCCTACGAAGCCCAGTGAGGTCAGGGATGGGGGCTGCCAATATGACTGTTTGAATGTTGTCATGCTCAGGGGCGGGGGATTGGGTTTTGTGAAACAGATGCCGGTCAGCCAGGTGGACTGGTGGAATGATGTGATTTTCGGAATATTGCTGGTCACAGGTGCCTGTGTTTGCGTGCGTTTCGGGGGGGGGGGACTGTGGTCATGTCCATTGGATTGGCTTCTGTATTCGTGCCATCTGTGCCCTGCAGCTCCCATTGGCCCCTCTTGTGTTTCTTTTGTTCGTTGGCATGCATGGGTGACTTGTACATTTCACTGGTTGCATTGTGACTTCATTGCACCTACGGGGAGTTGTACTTTGTGGGCAGGGAGCGGTGTACAGGCACTCAGTGGGGCCGTTTACGGTTGATTCGCGATGCCGTACTTCTCACCATGGCGGAATGGTACATTCCACCATGCTTGATGGCGTTAGGTACATGTCCGCTAGGGTCGGAATTAGCGTACCCTTGCGCCATGGTGGTATTTACGGTTTGGCATGGCGCGCGCGCGCGTGCTTGGTGCAGTTAGCGTTGGAGTTCACTACGGTGTCGCTAATCGCTTCGTACTTTGCGGTGACGGGTCATAGTCGCACCGAGCGCTATTCGATGGCGGTATTGCATTTCCGCCATCGTTTTCCGAATTCCGCCAGGGTCGTAATGAGGGCCAATGAAGGGAAATATATGGTTGATGTGTAGCTTGGGTGGGAGCAATTGCCATCTGGCAAGGGTGTTGAAGCCCTGGCTATTTTTATTAAGCAACTAGCAAAAAGTTACTATTCTGCAAACAGGTTCATTAGACAGACATGACAACATTCTCATCAATTGTTGAAAATCAATGAGCATGTAGGTCGCTGTTCTGATTTGCTTATCGCTTGATGTGCTTTGCACCCTGAAGTAAACTGCACTGAGAATGGGTCTGTGTGGCTGGCTAACATACCCCAGAGCAGACGTTGGGGTGATGTGAGAGTTGGTGTGCTGCTGCATACTGGCACTTTCTGTGCTCACTCCCCACCTGTTGCCTCACCCTGGCATGGTGCAGTTTGTTTCAGTGCGTTGCGGCGCAAATATCTCACAAACCGTGCATTCCAGCGCCTTGAAACCTGATTTTTAAGGTCCTATGGGGACTTTCAGTTTTGTTCCTCGTGTCAAGACCGGTCATTCTACGACCACATTGATGTTTTGCCAATTTAAGGCAACCGTCTCATGTGTGAAGGTGCTGAAAACCGGGGAAAGGGGTGAGGTGTTGAAAAGTCTTGTCGCCAGTAATGACCGCAGGGTCCTAATAGGTAACTATGCAACATTTGGTGAAGATTGGTGAAACGGTGTGGAATTGTATAAGGAACAACACTTTGCCAAGCCACAAACCCACAACAAAATTTGGACTTTTACTGAAATCCGGGGAAAGGAGATAAATAGATAGATAGATAGATAGATAGATAGATAGATAGATAGATAGATAGATAGATAGATAGATAGATAGATAGATAGATGCAGGTAATTCCATCTGCTAACCATCTGCTAACCAGACACCACTTTCATTAAGCTGCATGCCAAAGGCATACAGTCTCCTGTGCCCCACTGCAAGTCTCCTGAACTGCAGCACCTGCTCTTTAGTGGTACATGGCAGGTTCAAAGGTCACAGGTACCCTCTTGACAGCTGGGGTGACAGAAAAATCACTTCAGCACAGAAGTAGCATTTAAATCGCCACCTCTGTTCCTAAACCACTTACATATGAGGAATTACTATCCTGGTGGCAGCTTAATCTTTAAATATAAGCCATACCCGTGTATGGGGTATATTGGCTGGTGATTTACATTATTATTAGAAGCACATCATGACTCACACACATGTCAACACTGTGAGCCCAGGTCAGCTATGGAAGGGTTGTGTGAATTCTTGTCAGACAACCTGTCTCTGCCATCCAGCAGGACAAGAGACTGAAAGACCAGGCCTCTCTTTTGATGTTTTGTGTGGTTTGGTAAACTTTCTCTCCAGCAGGACAGCGCCTCAGCAGGAACTGTCCTGGGAAACAGGGATCAAAGGGCACACCCTAAACAAAAGGACTGGCCTCACACCAGGGTGTTTCATATCATAGGACATTTGATTCTGTGAGCCTGAGAAGAATGCGTGGTTAGAGTAGTCAGAGGGAGCTCAGCACAGTTGCGGAAGGATTCCAGCATCTTGTTTCTCTCTGTACCACTGCCTCCTTCCTGTCCCATACACTTCCTTTAGCACAAGCGCTTTGGATATGATGCAAGAGTGCATGGACCTCTTGTCACAGGAACAGGGATTGGACCCCTTAAAGCAGGCTTATTTTTTTAACAAACCCCTGTGGACATTTGCACTCAAAAGAAGGGGTCTGCCACCCTTTCTTTGATTCATTCTCCACCTGCAAGATGAATTCATTTTGGGAGAGTCGATCTTGCCAGAGCCCTCTGCCATTGAGGTGAAGATTGAGCGTTCCAAAGGAGAGGCAAGATCTGCTTCCTACCCACTGGAAGGACATATTGGGGGTGACCTTCTGCTGGAGAAAAACATACCTCTGCCAGCTACATCGGTTCCTCAGGACCTCACTGGAGGCGAAGGATCCCTGCAGTTGTTTGTCAGGCTCCACTATGTTGGGAGAACATGGACCTTATCTTGTCCCTGAGCCCCTGGTCTGTGACTCAGCATCCTGAGAGCCAGAACTGCAAAGATCCCTGTTTTTGCTGTCGAAACCGTGTCCGGCTTTCTTCGGAACACATTTGGGACCCTTCAAACTAACAGTGTTGCTTTGATCACTCTCCCGAACCAGTTCACCGAACCGCATCAGCTAAGCACGTTGTTGCCTTGACTCGAACCAGACACTTGCTGCTGCAGAAAGACTTAAAACTGCAGTGTCGCGATCAAGCACGCAAGTCACCAGCATCCTCGTCTAGATATTAGAACGCTTTATTAGAATGCCACATTGAACTGTAACACGCATCAATTCGAACCTACTAAGAACTGATTATGTACTGTTAGAAGGTCCCAGCCCCCTGGTCTATTTGGTTGGACCCTAGAGACAGGCTAAGCCCATTTTTCATAGAGAAGCATATCCTTTTGAACATGGTGGTTTTTTATTGCCTTTTCCTCCCTGCTAAGTAACAGAGTGCTTGTGTCTTTTACATTGTGCATTTCTCTGTCATCCTTTACAGGGGTGGGTTTGTTATAGTGATTTTAATAGTTGTGCACATGGTGTGTTTAATTAAAGTATATATGTTTTATAGAACCTTGATTGGAAATTCCTTGATCTGATCTGTTGTTCGATTTTGATTAGCCTAAATTTAAGAAAGGAAGACCTACTAACTAATCCAACATTAGTG
Source organism: Ambystoma mexicanum (assembly GCF_040938575.1). Lineage (NCBI taxonomy): Eukaryota > Metazoa > Chordata > Amphibia > Caudata > Ambystomatidae > Ambystoma > Ambystoma mexicanum. Next base: position 689,738,069 of record NC_090939.1, read on the forward strand.
AAGCACAAACAATTAGAGAATGATTGGATTGTCCCACTGGAAGCCAGAGCCAAGTGCAACATTTATGGCAAGAGTACCTCAGAAATCAGGGCTTAGGGTACAGTCCCGATCTATGTATTCAAATTCCCGAGCAGTTATTTGCGCAGTCAGTTTATGCTCTTCCGACTTAACCTCTTGCCATCGAAGGAAGTATTGAAAGTAAGGAAGCCCATTGCTCTGCGAGACGTTACATGGTGATTATGCCACCATGATAAAGAAACACTGCTTCATTTAGTTCTGCTATGCCCAGCCCTGAGAGACACTAGAACTCAGTTTATGGGAAACATTTTCAGCGAAATCAGAACTTTCGGTGCAGACGATTGGTGGGCTTTACTGATCCAGGGGAATAAACTCTCTCTAACACTAGCTTTGTTAGCATTTCTAAAAGAAATATTTGAGATCATTGATGAACTTAAAAACATGTAATGATAACTTTCAGCTAACCTGTGTAAGACTAGTGATCCGCACCCAATTGCACAAGAGGTACAAGAACGCCGACATTTGGGCAGAGACACTGGGTGTGTTTTATGTTGTATTTACTTTGCTTTACCCCTGCTTTATAGTGGTCTCACAGTTGCTGTTTTCCTTTGGTATTTCTTTTGTTTTCTTCTTTTTTGGCAAAAAAGGTTTAACTTTTAAACCATGAGCTAAATAAATAAATACATTCCTTTATTTTGCACTTTGTACTATTGCTGTTTAGGTCGCAATTGTTTCACATTCACACCCTTCTTAAGAGTACAGCTTTTCCTTGTCCCACATAACCTCAAAAGGCAAAGTAGGAATATCTCTTCGCTGTGCCTGTTTCACCTTTATGATTGGTATCACTTTTGTTTTGTAGAATTTTGAGGGCTGTGTAGGAGGTTTAGCCACTACTTATCCGTGTACTCCTGTGGGACAGAAGTAATTTCGTCAAACTCCTCAACAATGGAAATTATTCTCCAGGAAGTTAGGGCTTCGAAATCTAACAGGCTTATCTCTGTCTTTTCCTTATTCACAAAAGAACTATCAAATATCAGCATGAGGGTCATTGATGCTAAAGTTAAAATATGGGTAAAAATACACAGCTCTAGAGGTGATCACACTATTGTTTGTCATTATCTACACCCTACAGAGGCCTCTCCTGGACACTTAAAACAGGACCACCAATATAATCTATGAATTTCAAGCTGCTGGAAGCTGTCGAAGGCTCTGATTGTAGAGGTTACTTGAACAAATTAATTCTAAATTTGCTTAATAGAAAATGCACCTCTGATCGATGAAGACACAACTCATTGGATCCCCCCCAAAAGGAAAACTGTTCAGACTCTCCAAAGACAGATGATTTTTATGGTCTTCCACCACCACCATCGTATAGTAATGGTAAAGGCAATCAGAGAAATACCTAGGTCTATGGTTAATGGGTCTAAAATATTTATTCATCAGGACTTTGCTAGAGAAACTGTTCAAGAGAGGAACATGTTCGTAATCTATGATACACATTTCTGCTTCAGATCCATTAATAATGAAAGTAAATTTGAACAAGTCTTTCACTACTTGGACTGATCATGTGGCCTTCGGTAATTTCCTTGATCACAATCATCCTGAAGAAATGGACGTTCCAGTAAACCGTTTCACTACATAAAATATTTGCAGTCATTGTCACAATGATGTTTCCGTTTTTGTTATTGTACAATTTTATTTGTCATTAACTCAATTATAATGATAATGTTTTATAAAACACATGTTCTGTTTAAAAAAGCAATTAGTCATTATCTAAATGCTAATTTTCTGCTAGGCTATCTCTATTGTTGTTTTTTTCTTTGCTTGATCAGGTTTAAACCTTAGCTCTTTAAGCTTTTAATCAACCATCCAAGTAGTTACATGCCCTTTTTGTATCACTCAAGTGGATTCCTGTAAGTTTATAAACAATGTTATTATAATGTGTTTCTAGATGAGTTTGGGGGTTCTGGGGCACCTCCAGAGTGCACTAGTTGCTCCCTCAGTGTTTTACACTGAATGTATGCTTTTGTCCCTGAGGAGACTCAATTTCCAACCTCTTTTCTACCTATATCACAGTTTTGGTATGGTCTCACATGGTTTTAAAGTTCTATCCTTAAGTGTTACATGTTTTCGTGACCCTGCCAAGAGACACAAGATTATTGGTTTCTTGTGTTGACAAAAGGCTGACATTATGCTCACACTAGAAACACATTTGTGATCATTTGAAGAGGTTAGGCTTACATTTGGTTTAATTGTTATTGTGTTAGCCTCCCTTGTTATAAATAGAATGAAATGGGTGGCATACTTATAAGCAATACATTGAGGGCTAAGGTACTAGATTGTTCCCCTGACTGTGATGAAAGAATTGTTGCCACCAAGATTTCTTTACCTAGTAGAACTTTATCTATTGCCAATATTCACAGTTCTACCTCTTTTTCACCAATGTTCTTGGACTCACCAAAACAATTCTCAAGATGTGTGAGAATTTGGAGATGATTTCATTGTGGTGGCGGATCCTCTTCTTGATATATTGTTCAAAGCTAAAACATATTTCTTCCAAAGCCTAAGTAAAGTTTTGAAATAAGCTAAGGAAAAATAGAATTATTAAGCCTGAAGAATAGTTCTCCCTCTTTTCCCCAACAGTTCATTCATCGATAATGGCCCTTATGGTGAACTTTTATGTCTGGTAATTGTCTACTGGGGAAAGTAATGGCTCCTGTGCAGTGAGAACAATAACACAGGTTGACAGTCATTACCAGAGCTTTATGATCTGCCTCAGTCCCATTATCATGATTAACAGTCTGCTGAATCTTGGAGGAGGCTTGGGGAGGAAATGCAATGTAGAAAAGCAAAAAGCAAGGTAGTGACGAGCAGTGGGCTTAGAAGAGGGGATAGGCAATAGCGTGAATGGACCACATGAACCCTGATGAGGGAGGCTATGGTGCAGGGAAGCAGTAGAGGTGGTGCAGAGAGTAGTTTGGCGGAGGGAGTGAGGGAGAGGAGCGCTTATACAATAGGGAAGCAGTTGAGAGGAGGCAAGTGGGAAAGGCAGTGGAAGGGGCCTAGAAGGGGAGGGCGTATGTAGTCAGAGGCAAGGCGGTGGAGATGAAATGAAGGGAACGTTGGCCTACACCAAAAATACAGCTCACTGTTCCTGCATGCTTATTGCATCCACTACTGGATTATCTAATGGTATCCTCATCATTTTGTAAGGATACATGTCCCAAAGTTGGATCCATCATGTCGCTCTGATAATGCTGCGGTTGGGTTTATGCCACGTGTGGCTGCTCTCTCTCTATCTTCCAGTAGAGGGAGAAATAATTGAGAACATGTTTTGTCTAATCAGAACAATAGCAGCATAATGTTGGAAAGCATAACACATGTTTTCAGTGTATTGTTCCTTATGATAGAAATGTCCAGAATAATTGGGCTGCCTTTAAGCCATAATCAGGAGAACAGCCATTGGATTATGGCCAACATAATCAAATATTCTAATAACAAATTCAAATCATTATGAAGGAGGCCTTAGTCATTGAAAGGCAGCATATTTCTTCCAGCAATCCAAACCACAGAAACTTGAACGATTAAGACGTGAATATAATCACATATTAAGTAATACATCTGGATATATCCTGGAAAACATCAAAGCTGAACACATTTTAGGGGGAAACAGGTCTGGGATGCTTTTAGACAATTATCTTAGAGTTAATCGAATGTAGCAGTTATTTTCCAGCTATTCAGTTAGCTTTAATGGTCTTCTGATACATTTATAATTGTTGAGGAGTTCTGCCAATTTTACAAAAATGCATATACTGAGACAACTTCATATTGACATGATTCAGTGTTTTCTAAATCAATATTCTCGGTATCAGCCAAAAATAAAGATAACCATTATAGTAACTAAATCTGGCAGGGCATCTGGTCACTGAGGCATCCCTTATGAGTTTTATAAAACGTTTGAAAAAGTATCACCTTTTTATTTTTGTACAGCTTACAACAAGGTTTTAGACAGTAATTCAAATACAACAACAAATATTAATAATAAACCCTCCCGTCCTCTCCCACCTTTATAAACCCCCATACATGAGAGTCACTGTAACATTCTTCATAGATAAAAACCATATGTACTGTGGTCAACGCCAGAGAGATTACATATACCTTTATCCTTAGCCATTCTGGGGGTTAGTGTACTATGTCCTAGCTCACTCAAGCAAATCAATTTAGAATTCCCAATCTCTATGGGCAGGAAAGATCTCTGAACTCGGAAGTAAGAAAGTCCACTATTGGTTTCCAGACCTAAAGAAAGACTGTGTTGTCAGCACTAAGAGAAAAGGTCACTTGCTCCAAAGCCATGGTGTTCTACAGACGACGGATCCTCTGTAGGTGCTTTAGAGGTGATTATTTTTTCAAGAGTACTGCAATATGCAGCTTGACGGATGTGCAGAGGGGAGTGCGTATTTTCTACTCTTTAGCTGTTAGGTCAGTCATTTCTGTGTCCAGTATACTTACCAGTAATTGATTGGGACATAAAGGAAGCTTGCAGCCTACAATCTCATCGATGGAGCTAAAAACCTCTTTCCAGAAAAACTGTAACTTGGGACACACCTACAACATATGCAACATATCCCCTCTTTGCCCACCTCTTCTCCAGCATTGTGCAGATACATCAGAATACATTTTTTAAGGAATATAGGGATTGAGTACCAATTCATTATCACTTTATATGCATGTTATCTAGTCTGCATGGATCTACCTGCCCATTTTATTCTTTTTTTCACGCCCTATGTCATTCTTTCGCTTGAATATTGACATTTAACGATTGATCCCATTTTTCAATTCAACCCCATTTAACATGCCTTTCAGCGTTCTCAATTAATTTACACAGTTCAGTGATGACGTATTTTGTCCCTTCGTAAACTATCTACATGCTGCCTTCTTAATTTTACGATCTTGAACCTAATGTATGAGCTGGAAGTAGGATAGCCTATCGTTTTCAGTTAACCCATATCGCCCCTTGCACTGTGCATATGATTTGTTGAGCCCCTGTCAAACATGCCATTTCTTGTGTCACAGCCACCTCGGAAAAATCGTCCTTTGCGTCTTTCTCTGTTAGTCATGGGTTATCCCTCCTGTTGATAATGCAGCTTGTCACCCGCTTGGAACGTTTGCGTCAGTGACAAGCCGCATTAACGACAGAAGGGATTAACCCATGAATAAAAGAGAAGGACGCAAATAAAAGAACTAACAAGTGAATAAGACACAGAAATGCATGGAAGCATTTAGATTGGGAAGTACGAAATGTAGCCCGGTTTGATAAAGGCTGATTAGCCGAAACACGTGTCACCAAAAAGGGCTGAAATGTTATTTCAAGTAATAAATGGATACAAATTCAATATGTTTTGGTGCATCTTTCAAAAGTACACACACCTAACTTATTCCAGAATTCGATCATCTCCCATTATACTCAGTGGGGGTACTTTACACAAAAGTTTTTTTAGCATTCAGTTCAAGACCAATCTCACTGCATTTGCTCTTAAAGATAGCCAATGCTGTCTCTAAAATAGCCAAGATGACCGCATCATCAGCACAGACCAAGTTAGCCCATCTCCCAGTTGCATTTTTTGGGGGATCAATCGCACCCCTTTCTAATGAATCTATTATGCCCTGTATATAGATTAAGATAGGAAGGGGCGGCAAGGCACAAACCTGGCGCTCCCCTCTGTTCACAGCAAATGGTCTTGATTGCCTCCCCCTTACTCCATAACACTCTGATGCCTCAGTTTTTGAGTATAACACTTTGATAGAATCAACCATTGGAATAGGTGCATTCTGTTCACTTAGTACCCACCAAAGTGTGTTTCTTGAGACAGAATCAAAAGCTATCTTTAAGTCCACAAAAACGGCATACAATTTAGTTTTTGCTAAGAATACATATTTTATTTTTAAATCACTTTTTATTCAAGTTTTCCATAACATTATATTACAATGACAGCTTCACTTTCCACTTTGTGCCCCCTCCTTCGCCCTCTCCGAACTTCCCAAACATGTGCATGTACAAGTTGAGTATTTGCACAGTTTCATACTGGGTAATACTGGGTATAGAAAAGCAGAAACATATGCCGTTGTGGCAGAAGGGGCTCGTACAGACTGGGTGACATTGGGGTGGGCCCCTACAGCTGAGCCGTTCTTCCATGAGTAGTGCAGGTCACACCGCCTCCCCTTATCCTTGTTCATTCAAGCATTCCCCTGGGTGGGAGCAGGTGGTGAGGCGTCGGTCTTGTTGTGGAGATATGTCCGAAACATGGTCCAATAGTCCAAAAATCTAGTTCCGGGAGGGAGAGAGCTCCTATTCGAAGATTCTCGGCATTCACAGATTTTCAGCATGTGGACCCACTCTCATACCGAAGGTGGTCTTGTCCTTTTCCATGTTTTAGCTATTAATGCCCTTGCAACCACTGAAACCATAGCAAGGAGTTTACTCTACGCATTCCCAGGGATGTCAAAAAAGGCATCTAACCAAGCCATTGGGGAGTCGCGTGGCAATCTGGGATCATTGTGCCCATGGCACCATACACTCCCTCTCAAACCGATTGCATATGATGACATTCCCACACCATGTGCATGTGGTCAGCCAGGTTGAAATGACATCTAGGGCAGGTAGATGCTCTCTCTGGGTAGTATTTGTGAAGTCGGGCAGGGGAGTAATAAGACTGATGTATACATTTAAAATGTGTCAAGCGAAATCTAGAATTTAAAAATATCTTCCAGAACATCCCACAGATCACCTTCCATTGGACCTCCGAAGGGGGTATATCCAGTGCTTTGTCTCATCTCGCCCTGAACAATCCTGGGATGGCTGGCCGCATGGTTTTCATAAGCTTATATAATGCTGATACCACACCCTTCAGAGCAGGTGGGTTTGTCACAAAATGGGCCAGTGGTGAGGGGGGAGGTGCCCCGGGGAACTCGACCCAAATGCCACAAAGGGTTTCTTGTAATCTGTAGTATAACGGCGTGGTGAGAGGTGTCCAGGGTCCTCGTCCCTTAAGTTCCTCCCACTGAATAAACGTGCTGTCCCGTACAAAATCCCCCAGTGAGTGTTTCTCGAACTGTGTTCTAAAGATCTTCTCCTGAGTGAGTGGAAGCCCATGGGCTACATACAGAGCAAAATCATTATGAAACACTCTACCCATATTTGTTCTGTGGGTGGCCCAGCGGGTCACATCTATAGGTTGGATGTCACCCCTCGGGATGCGTCTCTGGGTTCCCCATAGCATGCCCTTCAAATTGTCAGGTCGGGCGTTAGGTTTCTCAAGTTTAATATGCAGTAGATCCACCGAAGGGTGCCACCACTATATAGCATATTGTGTTTGGGAGGCGAGATAGTAACAATAGAGGTCCGGGTAGTCCAGACCTCCAGCGGCATATGAGTCAGTGTATCGAGTGCAACCCGCGCCTGTCCCCCCGCCCTTACTAATCTAGATAGAAATGACCAAGTGCGTTTCCAGTACCAGGCAGGTGGAACCAGTCAGACATTATTAAAGATGTATAGCATCTAGGGAAACACGGTCATCTTGGCCAATGCCAGTCGTACTGCTTGCGATAGGGGGAGGTGGATCCAAATAGCGCTCCAAATGTTCGAGGGCTGCGAGATAGTTGTCCTTAAAGAGTGTAGATGGGGAGGTGGAGACTCTTATGCCTAAGTATCTCATTCCCCCAGGGCACCACTGAAAATCAGTAACAATGTCTATCGGAAATGCTGTAGATGTTATGGGGAGAATTTCTGATTTGGATCAATTGATTCGTAACCCTGAAAATCCACAGAATAATGCTATTTCCTGCAGCAGAGGTTGCAAATTCTGTTTTGGGTTTTTGATGCACAACATGGTGTCATCTGCATAGTGGGAAATGGTTGAAGTGTGTGAGAAGATCTGTACCCCTCTATGTGAATGGAACTCCCTAATGGCACATGCAAGAGGTTTGACAGTTAGTGCGAAAACGATGGGTTGAAAACGGGCAACCCTGTCTTGTACCTAGGTGGAAAAATGCTATCTGAAATCAGCTGATTCAACAATATTGCGGTCTGTGGGGCCGAATAAAGCAGTCAAATCCATTGTATGTACTGAAGACCCAGACCGGTTCCACAGAGGATTTCAAATAGAAAAGGCCATTCGACAGAGTCGAAGGCCTTTTCTACGTCCAGTGCCACGACTACTATGGGTACATCGTCATTGATGTTGTGCATTGGTGACAACAATCACCTCTGGTTATTTTGTGTGGACCTGCCTGGGATAAACCCTGCCCGGGGAGGACTAGGGCGCTCATATGTGAGAGGAGTCTATAAGCTAGTAGCTTTGCCAATATTTTATTATCAGTGTTTATAAGTGACACTGGCCTATAGGACGCACAGTTGGTAGTATCTTTATCAGGTTTGAGCAGGAGAGTAACCACTGCTGTCCTGGTGGATTCAGGGAAAAGGCCCGCAGACATAGAGGCTTCATACATACAGCTAAAGTATGGGGCAAGGATGATGGCGTATTCCTTATAGAATTTGGCAGAGGGGCTTTAACACTAGATATGTGGGGTCTCCCAATGCGGTGCTGTTGCTTCCAACAGGTGTGTGGTGCTCAGGTTAGACCTCGCCCCTCTGTGCCTTAACAAGGTGAGCTCTGCAACGAATGCTGCACGGTGCAGTATAAAACCTGCAGGGGGTCAACGTTCCAGAGATAGTAAACAGGCCTAGAAGGCAGGATGTTGTGCCCGTGAGGTGGCTCAGATGTCACCCCTACGGCCCGAAATGAGGGACACAAGGGAGCAGCTAACACGGAGAGTGGACCACAACGGACCGGCCGGTCTCACCCTGAATGACTTCAGGAAAGTCTCCAGCAGGGCACCAGCCGGTGACTCTGCGAGCGGGGGAGCTCTTACGGTGCCAAACTCACCGGAGTGATATGCAGGAGCCCCTTCGCAGATCCGTGGCATCATGAGGCAGGTCCATGAGTCCCTCGCCACCCAGCAGCCTCCACTCCAGATCCTCAGGGGCAGCGGAGGAGTCCGAAGCGTGGCTGAGTACACCCCTCTGTCGAACCACCCTACATCACGGCAACCGGCCCCGATGTCAGCCGCTGGGCCCGATCAGCGGCTAGCAGCACAAAGACAGGGCACAAGAGGGATCAGGCGGTGCCCCGTAATGTTGTGGGCACAATGCAAGTGTTCACTGCCCCCGACCAGCATAGTAGAGCAGGATATTAAAGGATTTACAGTGTCACTGATTGCAAGCTCTTTCAGGCGGCGGTCATCTTAATGCCGCGCAACAGAGCCCCATCAAAAATACATATTTTTTCATTGATAGAGTCAGGAGTAAACAATGATCCAAAGTACTTGTACCGGCACAAAAGATGGCTTGTGCTTCAGTAATAATCCCGGTTTCATCTGCCCAATTTTGCAGTCTAGTCGGGATGATCTAACCAAATATTTCCCTGACACAATCTAATAGTGAAATTGGACGATAATTCTCTGGGAGACTCCTCCCCCTTTCTCGTTAATAGGAACTATGGTCGCCTTTCTCCAAGTCTTAGGGATTTTTCCAGAGCAAATAACAGCATTAACAACATTACATAGAATTGGAACCCAGATCATTAATTCATCTTTGTAGAAATCAACCAGTATCAGATCAGGACCAGCCACTTTGCCCGATTTATGCGAGCACAAGGCATTTTCGACCTCATCAGTCGAGATGTCCCAGTTCCCAGGCATAATTGAACCATTTCCTTTTTTCTCTAGGGCGACCCCTGTTAATGGGTCTGCCCTCACATACAGTCTAGGGTAGTATCCCCACCACACGCCAGCAGAAATATTGCATTGAGTGACTTGATCAGCATTCCTCTCGCTTGATGATACCAATCTCCAAACGTCAACGCTATTTCCCTGCACTAGTCCCACATGGAGGGCTTCCCACTGTGATTTTACGCACTGTTTTTTCCCCTAGAAAGTAGGGCCTTATATTTTGCCTTAGAATTTCCAAGGCGATGCTTAATATACCAGAACCTTTACTTAAAATAATAGATTTCTTTGCCCCTGCGCAATCCCAGTCATATCAAGGATTTGTCACCATAGCCTTCTTACTTGATCGGCCTACTGCATATTTTAAAAATGAGATCAATTTCCTGCCTATTAATTCAAATTCTGCAATAACCGTTCTATTAGGCAGGCTATTACTGTGAATTTCTACCCAAATTGTCGTTGATGACAACATATACTTTTGGTTTCGGATCTCTTTCTATCCAATATCCCATTTTATTGTTTTTCTTACATTGGTCGAAGTTGTCAGGGATTGATTTGAGCCTAGGGCCCTTTAGGAACGTGCATGTAATGGATGGGATCACAAAGAGGGCCTGATTCATGAAAGTGTTTTATAATGGCGCAATCCCACAGGAAAACGTTCCATGAATCAGGCCCTGAATAACTCCAAGACCAAATAACCAAACCAACTCAGGAAGATGGCAAAGTACTGCATTATTGACAACTATCTAAAACAGGGAGTTTACAACAAACGTCAACAGACATGCGCTCAGTTTTCCTCTTGATGATCTTTACACAAACAATAGCTCTTATATCAAAAATACATCAGAGGTGAAGTCGACTACGTGGCAATAATGAAAAACCTGTCAAGGGTTGGGATTGGCTAAGGGGAACATCTAAGTATACTTTCTATAGGAACTAGGAGTGTGATTGGCTTTCCAATATCAGGTGGACAACATATACCTACCTCTAAAACATGTCATCTTCAGAAACATTAGATACACACGTTCTTATTGGTCTTCAAACTATAAGGCCCTTTATTATGTTGACTACTATAATTGGTTGGCATGCTTGTGCCATGTCTGGAACTTTCGGTTCATTTAGCAGCACGTAAGCCCAGACCCAGGTGCAAGGAGATGGGGCATGACACCTCCCCCCCACCCAATTAGCCCAGCATCTCTCATCGTCCATGCCTTCTGCCATGGAGATTGTCTTTTTACTTGGCCTTGCAAAAGTATCCTTGTCTTTGAGAATGCACAGGAGTGAGGGGACTCACTATCAGTTTCATCCTTGGCTCACGTGATAGGAGACCACGAATTTGTCCATTTTGCAGGTTTTTAAATGCTCTGAATGAATTCAACTTGGCACTCTTGGTTTGCTCTCTTTGCACCTTAACAAGGGATGATTCATCCTCTGCATGTTCCCTCCTTTCCAGAGTAGATAGCTGACCTTGGCTGCTTCAGTCTTGACTTTAGGCCAGACACCCTCACCATGCAGCCCCATGATTGTGCTTATTCTTGCTGCGACACAGTTTTCCCTTGCCGCTTTATGGGTCCTGGCTTACTAAATTCATGATACTGATGTCCAGCTTCTATACAATGGCGGCTTTGCCTGCTTCTATTTACTAGGTATAGCCAGCTTCTATGATGACTTAGTCTACCTTGCGTTTCAGCATCTGTACATTTATTGAACTGTTGATTCTCTGCAGAGCTTTGAGCATGTATAATCTTCTTCGTTGTAGTTAAAATCTCACTTGATTCTTTACTTTGTCATTAGTTTCTTTAGGATCTATACAACGGCAGGTGTCAAACACAGCACAGTCTAATTTCTCCAACATATGGAAGGAAGGGGGTGGGGTCTCCTGCAGAGGTATACAGCTGCTCCTCTACATTTCCCCCTCTTGTTGAGTGCTCTACCTCCTCCGAGTTTTTACTCATCTTGCTATTTTCTCTTGAAGAAGTGTTTCTTAGGTGTCCATATTTTCATCACCGCCCTCTGGGTGCCTGCTGTTTTGACATGTTCATCTACACTCCAGTTTATGTAGTTACATTGTCCATTCGGGGTACAATAGACCCATCGTCCCACATACTTCTTGTATGATTCTTTGGATACAGAAACTTTGTTCCCTCAGGTGCTACGATGCAAGCCTCTATATATTTTCTGACAGCGTCATAAGACAGCTCCTTGGCGTTTGATACATTTTTTACATCAATCATGATCTTAATTCCTACTACCTTCTTTGCCGTTTCTTGCCTGGGGCAATCAGCATCCTCACTATACAGAATCCAAACATTACTAGCACCAGTATTACTCCAAGAAACTTGAATAGGTCCGCCAACCACTGAGGAATCCATGAAAACGAGGAGGTACACCAACTTTCATCTTCAATGTCATCTGCCTCGTCTTCCACTTTGGTATGCAGGTCTGTCAACATCGATATGGCCTCAGTCAAGTTCCCATTCTGGCTATCGTGAGAAGGTATGAATGTGCAACATGATGACCCGATTTTGGCGTAAACTCCTCCTTCCATCGCTGTGATCATATCACAGACATATCGTTTCTGGAGGGTCATCAATCGTATGGCTCTCAGCTCTTTAATGGCATTGAATCCCTTTATGGTAGCGTTGATTGCCTGCAGAAGCTCCCATCTTGTAATTTGCAACCTTTTGGCGTTTGCTACTGTCGAAATTCCAGGCATGAATATATCTGTCATTATCATAGCAGTCTTGCTGAACAACTTGTGCTCTTCAGGAATAGTTTCATACACTGTTATTGATTTGGCTGAGAAGTAATTTTCTCTTTTCGTCCGTATGAGTTGAAGTGATCTTCTCCTTCTTAAATGGTCGTTCACTTTTGAAAATTCACTAATGTTTAGATCACTCTGAGGGATCACTAATGCTGTAACATGGATGAGCACCAGGGAACACACTCCACCCCAATCCTTGGACAAATTCGTATGGGCTCTAGATCCACAAGCCCAATATAGATCCATAAGGACAGCTGTCCCTTCTCACATTCTGAGAATGTCAATTGCAGATTTGCATTCTTTTTATATCCCACATAGTTCTTTCCATGTCTTTCGAAGCATAGCGTTGCATTAACCAATGGGATTACAACTACTGGGCCTCATTCATCTTCTACCCATGTCAGTAGCTTAGAGTGCTTGGCCCATGACTTTAAGCACATATCATTCACTTTCGGTACTTCTTGTACGCAGTCTGTTTTCAGCAGATGAGCTGCACAGGACATCATAACTTATTCCCATCCCTTCTTGGTATGCACTCATCCATAGATCAATAGTTGAGCTTGTTCCCAACATTCAGGCGATCCTGCTATTTCCATCACATCAGGACAGTTAATTCTCTTAATTTCCTCAATGATCACCTCATTCTGTCCTGCAGCAGGATACACAAGCATTGTGTCTGTCCATCCGGGCTCCTTCTCCATTCCTATGGTCTTGATATAGTCAACCTGGTATGGAAACTACCATTTTGATCTCCATCGCAAGGTCGCCCAACTTCCTTGGAACTGTACTCGAGTAGTACATGCTGCAAGATGGCTGAGGCATTTCGCATTGTATGCTGAAACCTCCTTCGAAATGAAAGTCCTTACTGTATTCATGGCATAGGGGATGAGAGAGCAGACATAGCAACTCTCATCAGATACTCTTTCCCCCATATTTTCCATGTGTTGGTACCACATGTTGTTCCCCAGGTGAACTGAATTATCTAGATTGGTATTTATCCTTTCATTATCTTCCTCCTCATCTCTTTTATGTCTTCTAACATACTCATAGAGATCAAGGAAATTGTCATAATTCGTACCCATAGTGGGGAGAATCATCATTAAGATGATAGAGACCGTGAAAAATAAGGAACAAAAAGATAACAAGAAGAATCATGCAAATATATTATGCATAGAAATATGGGCAAACATTTCTCGTGCCATCCTACTGCTCGCTGAACTTGTTCACTCTCTATAATCATGCCGTCTTCTTCATTAATCATTTTTAATACAATCATTGAGTTTCTTTTACATTTGTAACTGTATAATTTGTTAAGTTATAGCAATGAAAAGTCTTCTTATCACTGGACCACTTTTAGGCTCCTTTAGAAAAGAGTGAATATTAACTCTCTTTGAACAAGAGAAGGGTAAGATTGAAGTATGAACACAAACACAGCAACCAAAAGCCGATGAATGTCACTATCGGCAGGTTTCATGTATTTCTATCACTTTAAAACAGATATTCTCCATGAAATGAACTTGGATATTGGTCTCTTTTCCAATTTCTGATCAAGAACTGACGTTTAGGCATAATTCTGATGCATTATTCACTGCTTCAATATATTTCTAAAAGTTGATTTAAAACTCTGGAATTTCTCTGCAAGTCCTTGCACTCTCTGCTAAAATATATAAGGAGTGTCTATTGAATTCCAGTCCAAGTAAAGTACGTTTGTTGCCTTATCGTCCTTTTTCTTAGTCATTGATCAAGTCTGCGCAGAAGGAAATTATTCTTCTTGTCTTGCTTCTGGATCTGCAACGGTGGGAGGGAGGGTCTTGCCTTTATAAATCTTCACGTCGTTCACATGCAACCAAGCTTGTCTTCCAGATACCTTAACAGCAGAAGGGAACACTTCTTCAACAAGGAATGGGCCATTAAAACGAGGCTCATGCCACTTCTAGGTGAAGTTTTTTTTTTGTTGATATAACATTTTATTGGTTTGAGACAAACAAACAAACAACATAAGCACACTGTCAATACAGGTCATTGATTGTTCCCCACCGTTATTACAGACAACATTTCAGAATTGGGTTCACTGCCCCTTCACAGGAGCTACATTCGATTTCCCCGCTTTATTGGTACCCTGGATGTCAAGGGGCGCCACATTCTATTTTCTTATTTGCTCATACAGAGTCACCTTTCAGTCGGTGTCTTCCCATTTTTGCCATACCTTTTGCGCCTTGGCCGGACATCCTCTGGCCGTGTATACCCTGTGCTCGAATGCAACACAGATGTCCACGTCTGTCGTCCATTGTCCATAGGAGTCACCACCGAACCCCATTTCTGAGCAATGTTTCTTTTCATAAGTGCGGTGGTGGTGAACACAAACAGTTTTTCATATTTTGACAGGTCGATTTCATCGTCTATTCCCAACAGTAGCAGTTTAGGATCTCTGGGGATCTCCTTACCTAGGACTCTAGATAGTTCGTTGCAACATACGTCCCAGAACTTCTGAATGTGTGTGCATGTCCAGAGTATATGAAAGAAGGTACCGTCCTCTGTCTTGCATCGCAGGCAGGTTGGGTCATTTATCGTTCCCCATTTGTAGAGAGCCACTCTAGGATAGTATACTCTATGTAGTATCTTTAACTATCAGCCTGAGCCTTGACGATATGGCTACCTCCCTAGGAAACATCAGAGCTATGACCCATTCTTCCGGCAGTATTGTACCCACATCAGTCTCCCATTTGGTCTGTAGAGCTCGCAAATCTGTCGTGCCAAAGGAGGTTATGGCACTATACAGGACTGACGTCACTTTCTGAGTGATTCGCTCCGGGAAGAGGTTCCTTTCTATTGGGGTGAATTCCGGCAATGCGGTCATATCAGGGAGATTGCCTTGTAGTGCGTGTTGCAACTGAGTATAATGATATTGTTCAGTTTGGGGAAGTGTGAGGTTGAGCGCCAGCTCCGAGAATGGAATTACGATGCCCTCTCTCACGACATCACCCATTCTTAGTGTTCCATGTTGCGACCAGAGGGGCCATTTGGGGAGATTGCATACACACAGGAGATTTCTGTTGTTCCACAGTGGTTGGGCTAGGGACAGCTTGTTGCCCCATCCCACAAATTTGTGTGCGTCCGTCCAGATTTGGGTTAGGTGTGTCCGCATATTGGAGATGTTTGGACGGGCCCTTTTCCTATAAAGATATTGCATGACGGGGTTTTCAGGCGTGTCAATTTCTAATGCGCGGTTATGCGGCGCGGATTTGTCCCCGTGCAATTGGTCATTTACGATTGTCAGTTGGCTGGCCCAATAGTATGTCTGTATCCGGGGAAGCCCTATTCCGCCCTCCCAAATGGATCTTTGGAGCGTGGCAAGGGCTATGCGGGGGGCCATCATTCCACAGCAACTTTCGGATTGATTGATCTATTTTCCCAAATACGTTCGGGGGGAACGTGACGTGGGGCATTTTGTAATATGTATAGGAGTCGTGGCAGGGACATCATTTTAAAGAGCACTATTCTACCTAGTAGCGTCAGGGGGAGGGATGCCCAGTGTTGGGAATCTTCCGCGAGTCTCGTCATCACTCGGTGTAAGTTTCTGGGGACATAGTCATTAAGATTATTTGTGGCGAGTATACCCAGGTACTTGAATTGCTCCCTTTCAACCTGATAGGGGCATTGTGGGGGTATCGCCTGTTCTACCTGCCCCAGCAGGAACAGGATGGACTTAGCCCAGTTAAACTGTAGGCCGCTGAAGGTGCCGTATTTTTGTAGTACTCCGGTCACTATGGGACAGGATCTTACTGGATCGTACAGATATACAAGCAAGTCATCAGCATACAGGGACACCCTGTCTTCCCAGCTTTCCGACCAGCGGAAGCCCTTCCATGTCTCATTGCCTCTCAATAGTATCGCGAGTGGCTCGATTGCTATCGCGAATATCATGGCTGACAGAGGGCATCCTTGCCTGGTTCCCTTTCCTATTTCAAAGGGGTTTGATGTATAACCGTTCACCTTTGTGACTGCTGTTGGTGCTTTATACAGTAGTTTGACCCAGCTCATGAATTGGGGCCCAAATCCCATTCTTTGCATTATCTCCCAGATCGCTTCCCACTGTATCGAATCAAACACCTTTTCAAAATCTACCACCAACAGGGCTAGTGGGCCCTGAATGTTGGGCGCGTTTTCTATCGCTGTATGTAATCGGTGTATATTCATGCGCGTGGATCTTTGTGGCATGAATCCACATTGATCCGGGTGAATTAAGGAGGATATAATTGGCTGGAGTCGATTAGCTAGTGTTTTCGCTAGGATTTTGGTTTCGGTGTTGATGAGAGAAATTGGTCTGTAAGAACTGCATCTATCCGGGGGTTTGTCTGCTTTGGGTATTACCACTATAGTGGCTTGTCTCAGGTCTCGTGGGAGGAATCCCTCGCTGTGGGAAGTTTCATACATTTTTAATAGATGTGGTGTAATTATGTTTGTACCCATTTTTTTCCACACCTCTACCGGGAAGCCGTTGGGCCCCGGGGTTTTCCCGGGTTGGAGGTCCGCTATGGCTGCGGACAATACATCCTCCGTGATATTCGTGTCTAGGAGGGCAGTTTGTTCAGGTGTTAGAGAGGGAAGGGTAACTTCCGCTAGGATTGTGGTATCAATGGGGGAGGTCGGTGCTTTGTAGAGCTCCCTATAATAGGAGGCGAACCCCTCCGCGATGTCCTGGTCCGCTGTTAAGAGTGTGTCCCCCGGTATCCTAATCGCCCTGACATGTCTGAGCCCTTCATCTCGCTTCTACAGCCATGCCAGCATTTTGCCCGCTTTATCCCCAGTTTCGTACACTCTAGCCCGCATTGTTGTGTGCGCCTGTTTGGCGTTGTCGAGGGCGATGTTCTGTAGTTGTTTTTGTGCTTGTTGCAATGCCCGGAGAGATTCGGGTTGGCCTTGGGATATATGGGTTGCCTCTGCCCTCTGTACTCGCAATTCCGCTTCCTGGATTGATTTAGCTTGTTTTTTCTTATGGGCCACAATTCAGGAGATAAGTTCCCCCCTTAATACAGGTTTATATGCTTCCCATACAGTTGTTGGGCTGCCTACAGAGTGTTCGTTCACTTCAAAGTACAATTCTGTAGTTTTTTGTGCATGCTCCAACAGTTCCAGGAAACCCAGGTAGTAACTGTTCAGCCGCCAGGTAGGTGGGGGGGGGTCGGTCTATCGGTGTTGATTTCTATCATGAGTGGGGAGTGGTCTGATATGCCCCTGGGTAGAAATTGCGCTGCACTTACTAGGTGTATTTCAGATGTTGGCAGAAAAAAGTAGTCAAGTGTTGATAATGAGACATGTGCCCCAGATAGGAACGAGTATTCCCTCGTGTCAGGGTGTAGGTGCCTCCACACATCTTTCAGTCCCATGGCATCCGTAAATCTGGCGAATTTAGTGCGCGTGGAGGGGTTTCTCGCGCGGACATGTGTGCGATCAAGCTCCAGGTTCATTACCTCATTGAAGTCTCCCCCCACTATCACCAAGCTCGAGGGATCTGCAGTGATTACGGTTGTTAAGTCATCGATTAGGGAGGTAAATAAGGTCGGTGGGGCATAAATGGCTAACATGGAGATAGAGCGTCCCCAGAGAGTCCCGGTTATATGTACATATCTGCCTCCTGTGTCCTGTGCAACGGTTGACAGTTTGAAGGGCAATCGCCTATGTATTAGGATCAGGACTCCCCGGGCCCCCATGGAAAACCCTGAGTGCAATGCTATCCAGTAATTTGATCGCTTGAAAAGGTTGCAGTTCGTGCCCGGTAGGTGGGTTTCCGTTAGGAAGGCTGCGTCTGGCGCATGTCGATTTAGTTGTTGTAAAACAAGACGCCTCTTAATGCTACTGCCCAGCCCGTTCACATTCCAGGTCATAATCTTAATGGACTTGGTGTTAATCCTGTTGTTGGATTCCATCATATCAGATAGGCATTGAGCGTGGCGGGTTGTGCTGTGAGTGTCGTGTGGTAGTGAACTTTATCCCTCCGGTGGAAGCCAGATCCCGACCTATAGTGTGCTGTAACTTCTGTGCCCGAGTGGAACCACGGCCCATTTTAAAACAAGGAACTAAACAAATAACTTCTGATGCAATTTCAAACTCCCTTACCCCCTCCCCATACTCCACCCCTACATGAAGTATCTGTCGCCCGAACATCAGTCCGAGCTCACCAATGGTTTGCTCGGTCGACAGTTAACAACCCGTACAACTTCTACAACTGTTCCCACGTAACTAGGGGGGTGCGTGTGTCCGAAACGGCCGCTATATACTTCCTTATCCGTGTCAAATACCTTGTTGCATTGTTTCCATCGGATGCCGATCTTCCGTCATGGGTCTTGCCATTTTGGGTGATCGCTGGTGCCTTGTCTCCCGCCTCAGCCCTCCCCCCCAAGTGGTGGCATAATGTCATCGCGGTTCGGTGACTGGTCCGGGGGGGTCTCTAGCCGGAGGATTTCCAGGATGCGCGGGTCTGCTTCTTCGATTCAGTCTCCAGTCGCCATCTATGTGTAGTTCTGCCCACCTCCATGCCTCTTTAGGGTCAGTGAAGTGGACCGTCGTCCCTTTATGGAAAATTTTCAGTTGGGCTGGAAAGATTAGGCCATATTTGACATTTAGAGAGCGCAGCTGTCTTTTGATTTGCTCAAATGATTGCCTCGCCTTTTGCACTTCTCCTGTATAGTCCGGAAATATGGCAATTCTGGAGCCAATATGGGTGATCGAGCCCCTCATGTGTGCCATTTGCAACAATGCGTCCCGATCTCTGTAATTCAGGAACCGTGCCACCACCGTGCATGGCGGGGATCCAGGCGGGGGACGCCCCGTGGGCACTCGGTGAGCTCGTTCTATCGAGAAGAATTTGGAGAAGCTCTTTTTGTCGAACAGGTCGATGAGCCATTGTTCCAGGAACAGTTCCATGCAGTCACCTTCGGCCTTCTCAGGCAAGCCTAGGATGCGTACATTGTTCCGTCTCGACCTGCCCTCTCCTTCATCCACTCTCGCTTCCAGTACCTTCAGGAGGGCCGTAGTTCTGTGGAGTTGCTGCTCCAAGCTCCTTAGTCCATCCTCCGTCCCAGATATACGCTGCTCGGCCTCACCGGTGCGGGACGTCAATTTTTGGAGATCATTACGTAGCAGCGAGACATCCACGCTTATCCCATTGATTTTCTGTTCCATGGAGGCACGGGAATCGGCGATCACCGCCATAATGTCCTTCAGAGAGATTGCTCCTGTTTCCTCCTCCATTGTTTCACAGCAGTCCTGCTCTATCGGTGCATTTGCCGCGGCAGTGGTGAATTCATCAATTTTGCTTTGAGTACCGGTTTTCCTGGATTTTTCTTTTCCCATGTCAGAGGTCTTTGCACGGGGGTTTCTGCGTGACATGTGCTGCCAGTGAGTCCGATGAACACCTTTTGATTTGGACGGCTGTGTGCTGGGGGCCAGTTAGGGCTTGGCACGGGGACAAGTCTGAGGCGCCTCAGGCTCTTCTTTTGCAGGCTTCTCACTTACACTCATGCAGTGGCGCAGCTGTGATCACTGCCCCTTCGACCAGGCCCGTCCTCGTGTGCGTCCTCTTCAGGCGTAGCACTTTCTCTCTCCCGGATCACCTGGCGGACGAGCGGGAAGCTTGCCACCCCCCTCAGCGGGATGGGCGTTGGGGTGGAGGCAAGGCGGCCTTCCTCTCGTGGGCAACCCCCACGTGGCCCCGCTCCGGGCCTCACCGTCTGTTACCTTCCACCCGCACCCCCTCCGTGTCGGGGGATGCCCCAGGTCCGCTCTCCGCGCCTTTCGTCTCCTTTAGCCGGCGTCCGTTCACAATCTCGTATCTTTGCTCCGTAGGCAGGTTTACATCGGCGCGTAGCCCGGCGCCATCTTGGAATCGCTCCCTCGGGACACTTCGGAGAGATCTCTGTCCTCCGGACACCTCGCCGTCGCACTTTTCGCTATGATTTTCTCACGAAAATTTGCAGCAGCAGTTCCCCTCGCCGATGGTGTGAGTAATAATTGTCGTTTGACACGGATGGCAAGCGATTTAAGCAGGATGTATGTAGCGGGGCCGGGAGCTCGAAGGCTCACATCCACATCGTTCGGTAGCTGGCCACGCCCCCTCCCCTAGGTGAAGTTTTTTATCAGGATAAAGTCCCCAACATATAACTTAGGTGGTGGTCCAATTATCTTCTTCTTTGTTCCTAGACCTTCCCACCGATGCTGGATTTGATGCTTGATTTGATCTGAAATTAATAAAATACTGGTAGTCATACATGTCAAATAACCATGCATCTCATCACCTAGAGTTTTGGCTACACTGTGGGCATCACTCCTGATCCTAGACCGAGGTCTAGGGGGCGTTCTCATTTGACACCTTATTACTAGTTTGTGCAGGGAGAGGTGGTGGTCCGAACCTGGCTGATTTTGAAGGGCATATAAGGCCAGGTATAGGCAGTATAGCCATCCCTTTTTCAAAGTCAATTTAATCTTGGCAATCTTTGAGGAGGCCATTGCGTCTCTCACATATCCTGTTCGCTTGTGGGTGATGCGCAGAAGAGAACTTGTGCTTTATACTTAATAAAAGCCCTATTTGTTCAAATAGCTCATTGACAAAATGTAGTCCAATATCAGAATTTAGTACTTCCAACACACCCCACCCCGGGAATACCTGGCGCACTAAAAACTTTGCTGCGCAAGTGGCATCACGGTATGCACACAGACCTGCTTCGATACACCTAGAGAAGGGACACACCACCACCAGATACCTTTACCCATTACATGTCTTCAGCATATCAACATTGTTGAAATGCAAATGCTGAAATGGACCATTCGGTCAAGGTATTAATCCTCTGATGGTTCTTAGTGTATGCCCAGCAGTAAACGTTTAACACATGATGTAATTCACCATAAACAGTGCAACATGTTCCAACAAGTTCCGAATGAACCAGTCTTCTGCAATATTGGCAGCATGACGGGTGCTGCTAGACTATGGCTAGCAGCACCCGCCGTGTCTGCTACTGCCACGACACCCTCTGTGCCGTTACGCACAATCTGAGGCACCATCCATGCCCGTGTGCACCATCCTTGCCACTGTGCACCATCTGAGGCACCATCCGTTCCGTGCCCGTGTGCACCATTGACTGCTCCATCCGTGCCTGTGAGCACCTGCACTACTGCCTCCATTGCCCAGCTGCCTCGGTGTGATTGCAGTCCTCACACATGCTCAGGTGAATTAACCCTCACCCCCTCTTGTTACTTCTTCCCCCAGAACTTGTTCTGAATCACTCGCGCACCGCACCGACCCGATTCCTCTAACAAAATGTCGGGCGCGATGCAACACGATTACGAGGCTTGGCTTTCTGTACGTTGCTAAGCATCGCCATCAACATATTCAGCCACATACGCCAGCCAGCGTAAGAGCCGGCTGCGCATAAGGCCAGTTCAAGGCCCTGTTTGCCCCTGTTCGCACCAGGGCGCACTAAGACTAA
Source organism: Ambystoma mexicanum (assembly GCF_040938575.1). Lineage (NCBI taxonomy): Eukaryota > Metazoa > Chordata > Amphibia > Caudata > Ambystomatidae > Ambystoma > Ambystoma mexicanum. Next base: position 689,760,116 of record NC_090939.1, read on the forward strand.
TTTACGTTGGGGCCTGCCCTCGCTCTGACCCTTAAACTCTTTGAACATTTTTCAACCTTATTCTAACTACACCTGTTCACAACAGACTAGCCTATCAGGTAAATTGTACATGCCGTCTTTAAGACCTGCCTGCTGTTTTCTACTCTACCTGCCTGCATTCTAATTTTACTGCTTGCGGTTTTCTACTTCACACACCATGCTGCCTAAAGCTACTAGCAAGGTCTTCTGCAAGATACTCAGCCTTTGCCTTACCACTATTATCACAGTGTCTGCCCTCTTTCTCACTCTATCCTCATTCTATCCTATAGCAACATATACCAATTCCTCCCGTATGCAACCACCAATGTACCACTGTACCACACCACTCCTGCACTCCCATTATGTGCCACCATACCAATTTACACCACCACTCAACAGCCTTTCTACTCACACACAGCTACTTCATGTCTACTGCCTGGCAGACGCACTAGACTCAGAGCCCGAACTCAACCACTAGAATTCAGCTGCCTTCCTACACTCACAGCATTTCGAAATCTTCGCTTAGTCTCCCGCTCCATACACAGGTGCACCTCACACATCGAACGCACTTTCGTACCAAAACTTACACCCACACTTCCGCGAATGCCTTTCATCTCGACTCCACCCACTACTCCAGACGCAGCCAGTATTCCCACCACCACTGAGACTAAAACTATACCCACACCACATATTAAATGTGCCCTACTAAACGGTCGTTCACTCCCTGCCCATGCCTTAGAAATACAAGATCTCCTAGCCAGTCACAACCTTGACCTACTGGCCGTCACAGAAACCTGGTTACATGAAGCATCCGGTCCAGCCGTCGCTCTTGCACTCCCACCAGGTTATACTATCTTCAGACAAGACAGGCCAGCTCGCTTAGTCCTATCAGTCACCTTTGGGCTAGCAACTCAGACATTGCACTGTCCCCTAATAGCACCATCAACATACACATACTATTTCGCCCCCCTGGCCTTCCATCAGACTTCCAGGTACACCTCATCCATCTACCTAGCAACAACATCAAAGGCTCCACCAAGACGCTACTTCTTGGAGACTTAAACCTAGGGTTCAATGACCCTAAAGACAAAGCTGCCGCTACCTTCGCTAAAGAAGTTAACGATCTAGGATTCACACAAAAAGTCTCAAGTCCTACACACAGCAAAGGCCGCACCCTTGACTGGGTCGCAGACAATAATTGTCTCACCACCATCACCTCTGGCACAGCTCTGCCGTGGACTGATCACAATTGTATCGAATTCACCTTACCTATCACCTCCAGCCACAATACCCTTACACCTGCCCCCCCAGTACAAGTGAGACACTCCAAAAAAACCGAAAGAGGACAACCTTTGCCCTTACCTGAATATCCCAGCGCTAGCCCCCCCCCCTTCTCCAACTATCCTAACACTCTTCAATGTCTGAATCTCAAATGCCAACTCGCAATCAAAGGAAATCTTTGCTATTTTCAATGAACTCATCTCACCTCCCAATATCCCAGACGAGATCATCAAAGATGAAGCTTGGTGTGCTAATTCAATCTGCTTAGTCCTTGAGGAACCTTTCACAAGGGTACTAAAAAGTGGACCTCAGTGCCCTTATTGGAGTTGCATGAAAATGGTAACTGGGCAGCAAGCTGGTTCCTCAACTCCGTTCATATAGGATACTGTAACTGTGGTTACTCTTAATTATATTCATGCGCCAAAAAGAAAGAGAAAAGGCTCAATTCTTGATGATCATAAATTTTGTATTAATTTCACATTTGCACTATGTGATGACACGTGTTTTGACGATTACCCCTGTCTTTTTCAAATCAGGGCTTCAATAATTATATCCAATAAACCAACAAAAATATATAAAGAAAACAAAAGACACAATAAATCAACCATGGGTTAAGAGAAATACAGCATAAACAGTCACCCATATTGTTTAAAGCGATGATAATACATATTATATTATATACATATACATATGGGATTATAAAACATCTCAAACCTTCCAACTGCCAAGGTGACCCATGCCCTGCTCCTATCATTAAGGAAGCCTCGCATGAATTAGCCCCCTTCATCACGGCCTTCATAAATGCCTCCTTCAAAACGGGCATTGTCCCTGACAACCTCAAGGATGCCTGGGTAATCCCCTTACATAATAAAAAGCCATCACTCGACCCCAATATACGTACTAATTTCAGACCCATCACCACTGTCCCCTTCCTGCTCAAGTTCCTTGATCGTGCAGCATACCTGCAGATCCAAGACTATCTTGAATCTAATAACCTTCTTGGATTAAGACAATCTGGTTTCCGCCCCAAACACGGGACGGAGACAGCCTTAATCGACCTGAAAACCCAAAAGGAGATTCTAAAAGACAATGGGAAGCTAGCGCTACTCCTTCTCCTACACCTCTCTACGGCATTTGGTCTGGTCAATCACCAAATTATCTGCCAACATCTCAAATCGGCAGCCCACTTCTTGGACTCTGCCAATACATGGATCCACTCCTTCTTAAGTAATAGATCCATGCGGGTCTTCTCACCGCTAGCATGTGCAGACCCCGCATCAATTCATTGCGGCGTCCCTCAAGGGTCCTGTGTATCACCTACCCTCTACAATGTGTTCACTAAACCCCTCTTCGACGTGCTTGACTATCTGGGTGTCACCTACACCAACTATGCGGACGACACCCAGATACTCATTCCCATCACTGGTGATCACATAGCCAATTCCAAATCATTGAACAATGTCTATCTGGTCATCCAGGCTTGGATGGCACAACATGAATTATGCCTTAACGACGAAAAGACGGAGCTACTACTACTATGTTCGACCCAACGTCTCAGCAAATTAGACCAAGCCTTTAAGTCGTTCAATATCGACGGCAATGACATCAAGGTATCGACAGACACCAAAACCCTAGGTGTCTACCTGGACTTGACCCTCTCGCTGAACAGGCAAACAGATGCAGTTAGGTCGGCCTCAGCCTACACCTGCAAACTTTTCACCGCCTGCAGACCTTTTCTCAACCCACACAATTGTATTACATTAGCAAGAACACTCATCATGTCTAAAATCGACTACTACAGTGCCCTCTACCTGGCGACTAGTCAGTCTAACCTCAACAAATTACAAACGGTCCAGAACAATGCCATCAGGGATGCCCTTAACATCCCCAGGCGTTCCCACATCTCTAACACCCGCGCTGACCTACGTTGGCTCCCAGTAAAACATAGAATTGCTTTGAAAACTCTAGCCTTGACCCACAAATGCTTTGACAACAAAGCACCACCTTACCTAGCCTCTCGACTCTCACTCCCCACTTCCATGCGACCCACCAGAAATCCACATATACACAGCCTCATCATGCCCAGATTCAAACACCAAAAAGTTGGTGGGCTGAGTTTTCCTGTCCTAACCTCTAAGCTTTGGAACTCCTTGCCTACTCCTATGAGAACGGAGCCTTCTTTCCTAACCTTTAAGAACAAAACCAAATCCTGGCTGCTCCTGCAGAATGTATGAAACACCATTCCCATGTTGGACCCGACTTGTAAGATACTGTAACTCTGTCTATATCTTCTGTATTGTGTTGTAAATATTTTCGACATGTATGTATGGTAACTGTTCTCAAGAAGATGCGCCCAGTTGCCCGAGGGCCTGGCTGCGCTTTACAAATAAAATAAATTACAAATGACAAAATTTCCAAAATACAATTCAATACAATGTATTCAGTCACATTTTCAAAATAATAAATGTACATTTTCCAAAGTTAAGTTGACATGGAGGGAGGGGTTGAGGGTAAAAATGAGAGAAAGGAAAAGAAAGAAATCATCTTTATTAATGAATGTTGGACACATCTTTCTAGATATCCTCTTGTTATGACAAACTGTTTTTCCTGTGTCGGGTTTGAGCTTACCCAAATTGTGTTTCTTGTCCATATCAATATTCTTACAGCTTGTGTGCAAAGTCATGGGTTAAATCCCAACCTAATATATGTAGAATATATTAGCACCTTTCTTACATTATTCCTACTTTGCCAAATGTATAAAATGCCTTAAATCCTACGTTTCCGTTCGTTTCGGTTATTTTCATTGTTTATGAAGACTAATTCACGTGAACTAAGCAATGCAAGGTTTTGGTTCTTTTTCGAGCGGAGCAAGTGCAAATACTGTTAATAAGCAAGTGTTTTATGTGAGTTCTAGAATTTAAGTTAAAGTTTGTATGAGCGCCAACCAATTCGCACTGATTTGAAACCGAGCGTGAGTATTGTTGACTTGCATATAATCAAAGTAATTAAGTTTCTCCGAGGTACATCACACATGGTTTCTCGTGTGACAGAGATACTATTCCATTCACATTACCTAAAGCAAGGGTTTACCTGAAAAGTACGTGCTTTTCTTGTCCGTGTGTTTCAGTCCGCGTTCATCTTGTGAACTGAAACAAAGCCATTTTGTTGTTCCTGTGGTTGCCGGGCTACCGCCAAAGTCCTACTTTCTTATTTACAACGGCCGCCATCTTTTGGGCTGAATTGTGAGCTTCCCAACCTAAAGGACGGTCACAAAGGAGTTTGCACATTCCTATTCTGAGGCACTAAACCGGTTATACGAGTCTTACACCAATCTAACTTTACAGTTTAAACGCCTTATCGAAAATTTGAATATTAAGTCTGTTGAATGTGATATTACCTAAGAAATTTTCAGTGATAATTACAAGCCTCCTAATTGGTTAAACCTTCATTGTTTGAGTATTAGTTCATAGTTTTCCTTAAATGATCAGTTTTCTCAAATTACCTTAAGTCGTATTTGTGACTACTTAGAACGTTGTGCGAATCTGGTCATTGCAATGCTTATAACACCTTCTTTTGAAGCTATACACATACTTAATTAGAGAATTATATCTAACTTGGTCGGCATTAATATTGAAACGGATTGTTCTGATCAACAAAAGTCGGAATTCTTGGTTGGTATCTTAACCTTTGCTCATCTCACTATTACATGTAACACTATTCTAAGTATTGCATGATGTAGTCAAAGCGTATTTATAAAAAAGAGGACATCTCGTTATCGGAATTCAGACCTCTTTCTACTGATCGGACTTTACAAATCAATTTGGCTTCTTCTTGTCTCAGTTTTGATTCCTGATTTCCCCCCTCTTGGTCCAAGTGTCACTTTTTTAAGGCCCACGAATCTCAGCAGTCTTTTGTCGCTCCACTGATGGTTTTTTTGCCAATGCTGAGCTATTGCTAAATTTGTGTCTTGGCTCCAAATGTATGAGATATTGTCATGCATCGCCCTTGGAAGTACTGGCAGAGATGGAATTACTCCTAAAATGGCTTCCTATGGTGCCATCCTGACAGTCTAGTCTTTTTCAACATGGCCGACTTACCCATATTACTGTGCACAGAAGGTTGCTTCCTTGCGTTGTATCCGTCTTTGGTTAAGCGCTGCCGGTTCCTGTGTTTACAGTGTTCTAGCATTCCCTAGTCTTTTCCTCTTTTGTAGTCCAAGTAGCCTTTCTTCATTCCTCGGTTTTCCTCCGCACGCTCGGGTGCTCTCTTCGTCTTAAGGTAACAGCTTTCGAGTTTCATTTGTACTTTAAATATTTTCTTTCTGAGCTGTCTCTTCCACGCACTGATCCTTCCTTTCACCCGCTCTAGGGATATACTTCTTAATTATTTCTAGCCCTTGCTCTGCCGTCTAGCGAATTCATATACTTTCCTTGAACTTAGCTCCGCCTCTTTGTTTACTCTTACCTTTGGTCCTGTATGATCTCCTCCTGTATTCTCCTTTCTGTCTTTTACCCGTAGTTTCCTTCTTTTCTTTGGGCGTTCGTCTTGTTTTTCTTTTTCTGCCTTTACACTATTGTACCTTTCTTCTGCCGTGCTTTTCGTGTACGGTATCTTGCTTTCCTTCCTCTTTTGCTTGCGCTATTTTTTCCATCTATTAGCTTCCCTCCGCTGTTTTTCAAGCGGCTTGGCAAACAACGGCTTGCTGCCCATTCTGCAGTTGTTTGCCACACTAGTACATTTTGCTTCTACTAGCTTTCATACTGGTACCTCTTGCTCCTGCCGGCTCTCATACTGGTACCTTTTGCTCCTGCCGGCTCAGTGATAGCAACTGCTACAGTGAAACGACTTTGGTTCCCTCAAGACTTCTTGATAACCTTGAGAAGAGACTTACTATCCAGGAGGGATTTCAGCATCAGACCAACCACTCATAGTGACTGCTACTATTTGCACCAAACCTACTACTGTTCAGGGTTTTTTGTGCCAGAAGGGCTTTTTCCCTGATTGGAGGCTTGCTCCTCTGGGGTCCTCTGGACTTGGAATCTATTCCTGTCAAGGTGACCTCGGAGGGAGCTCTCCCCTACTTACATCAAAAGAAAGAAAGGAAGATGAAGGAGCAGAAGAAACCACGTCGGAAGAAGGTTTCTGAGACACAAGACAGCTCCATTGAAGAACCAGGTGAGGAGGAGTGTTGGGAACATATGCCCGGGGTTGACAGTATACAACGCCAACAAGTACAGATGGCTTCAGTGGAGCAATTCCAAGAACTATGTAACGCAATTCAAGGCTTAAGGGTTGAGGTACAGACCCTACATGCAGAGAATCAAGCCCTTCGCCAACAGGTTGCGACAAGAGATGAAGGAAGAGGCGACCTGCCTCCTATGTCGTTCCCTTTCGGCAAATATGATGGTAATCCCAAACTGATGAAAGAATTCCTGGACACCTGTTCTGTTTATTTTTTCTTTAGGCCTAAGACGTTTGAGACCCATAGATCCAGGGTAGGATTCTTGATCGCCAACCTTGTAGGCAGTGCATTGGCCTGGGCTACTCCACTAGTAACCAACCAAGACCCATCGGTGGGCGATTACAACTTGTTTGTTCAAAACTTCAAGGCTTGTTTCGAGCGTCCAGAAGTTCAGTTTTCCACCTATGAAGCACTGATGGACGTTAAACAAGGAACACAGGACGTCCAGACATATGTCACTCAGTTCCAGAGGTTGTCCTTGAGCTCCGGATGGCCAGATTCAGCACAACAGACCATATTCCGTAGAGGTCTGCAGGAGGACATCAAAGATGAGCTTGCCCGTATAGCACAACCAAACAATTTCCAGGAACTAGTCACATTCACTCTACAGATCGAATATAGGCTAAATGAGAGACGCCATGAGAAGAGGAAGTCTCAGTTCTATCCTCCAATGTCCAGTCAACCACCAGTAATGAAGGAGAGGATGGTATTCGAAGAACCTATGCAAATCGGAGCTACAAGAGGGCCGTTGACAGCAGGGGAACGAAAGAGACGGCGAGAACTGAACCTATGTATGTATTGTGGATCCTCTCGACATCTACTGCGGAACTGCCCTGAAGTTCCTCCACGTTGTCAGGGAAACGCCATGCCCCGAAATTATGCAAGGGATTCGACGGGGAAGGCAGTGCAAATCCTTGAGACAACACCAGATCAGATGACAGCGGTTCAGGAAACGAAGGGAACAATCGCTTAATGGTTTTCCAGGTAGCGTTTGAAGTGGCACTAGATACTACTATCCCCGTACTTGCCATGCTGGATTGTGGAGCTGCCAGCAATTTTATTGACATAGCCTGGGCAGAAGAAAACCACATTGCTTTACAGGAAAAGAATAAAGCTATACCAGTGGAAGGTGTGGACGGTCGCCCATTGTCTTCTGGACCAATTGTCATGGAAACAAAACCTACCCAGATATCTATGAGTAACCATATTGAAACACTTACATTTGATGTGATTAGGGCTGCACATTTTCCTGTTATTCTGGGGATTGCTTGGAAAAGAAAGAAATTGTCATAATTCGTACCCATAGTGGGGAGAATCATCAGAACGCTTTCTTCGATAGAACCATTAAGATGATAGAGACTGTGAAAAATAAGGAACAAAAAGACAACAAGAATCATGCAAATATATTATGCATAGAAATATGGGCAAACATTTCTCGTGCCATCCTACTGCTCGCTGAACTTGTTCACTCTCTATAATCATGCCGTCTTCTTCATTAATCATTTTTAATACAATCATTGAGTTTCTTTTACATTTGTAACTGTATAATTTGTTATGTTATAGCAATGAAAAGTCTTCTTATCACTGGACCACTTTTAGGATCCTATAGAAAAGAGTGAATATTAACTCTCTTTGTACAAGAGAAGGGTAAGATTGAAGTATGAACTCAAAGACAGCAACCAAAAGCCGATGAATGTCACTATCGGCAGGTATCACATATTTTTATCACTTTAAAACAGATATTCTCCATGAAATGAATTTGGGTATTGGTCTCTTTTCCAATTTCTGATCAAGAACTGACGTTTAGGCATAATTCTGATGTATTATTCACTGCTTCAATATATTTCTAAAAGTTAATTTCAAACTCTGTAATTTCTCTGCAAGTCCTTGCACTCTCTGCTAAAATATATAAGGAGTGTCTATTGAATTCCAGTCCAAGTAAAGTACGTTTGTTGCCTTATCATCCTTTTTCTTAGTCATTGATCCAGTCTGCGCAGAAGGAAATTATTCTTCTTGTCTTGCTTCTGGATCTGCAACGGTGGGAGGGAGGGTCTTGCCTTTATAAATCTTCATGTCCTTCACATGCAACCAAGCTTGTCTTCCAGATACCTTAACAGCAGAAGGGAACACTTCTTCAACAAGGAATGGGCCATTAAAACGAGTCTCATGCCACTTCTAGGTGAAGTTTTTGATCAGGATAAAGTCCCCAACATATAACGTAGGTGGTGGTAATAGTTCACTCGGATTGGTGACCGAATTATCTTCTTCTGTGTTCCTAGACCTTCCCACCGATGCTTGATTTGATCTGAAATTAATGAAATACTGGTAGTCATACATGTCAAATAACCGTGCATCTCATCACCTAGAGTTTTGGCTACACTGTGGGCATCACTCCTGATCCTAGACCGAGGTCTAAGAGGCGTACTCATTTGACACCTTATTACTAGTTTGTGCAGGGAGAGGTGGTGGTCCGAACCTGGCTGATTTTGAAGGGCATAGAAGGCCAGGTGTAGGCAGTATAGCCATCCCTTTTTCAAAGTCAATTTAATCTTGCCAAACCTCTCTTTGAGGAGGCCATTGCGTCTCTCACATATCCTGTTCGCTTGTGGGTGATGCGCAGAAGAGAACTTGTGCTTTATACTTAATAAAAGCCCTATTTGTTCAAATAGCTCATTGACAAAATGTGGCCCAATATCAGATCTTAGTACTTCCAACACACCTCACCTCGGGAATACCTGGCACACTAAAAACGTTGCTGCGCTAGTGGCATCACGGCGTGCACACAGACCTGCTTCGATACACCTAGAGAAGGTGGCACACCACCACCAGATACCTATACCCATTACATGTCCTCAGCATATCGACATTGTTGAAATGCAAATGCTGAAACGGACCATTCGGTCGAGGTATTACTCCTCTGATGGTTCTTAGTGTATGCCCAGCAGTAAACGTTTGACACATGGTGTAATTCACCATAAACAGTGCAACATGTTCCAACAAGTTTGGAATGAACCAGTCTTCTGCAATATTGGCAGCATGACGGGTGCTGCTAGACTACGGCTAGCAGCACCTGCCGTGTATGCTACTGCCACGGCACCCTCTGTGCCGTTACGCAAAATCTGAGGCACCACCCGTGCCCGTGTGCACCATCCTTGCCACTGTGCACCATCTGAGGCACCATCCGTTCTGTGCCCGTGTGCACCATTGACTGCTCCGTCTGTGCCTGTGAGCACCTGCACTACTGTCTCCATTGCCCAGCTGCCTCGGTGTGATTGCAGTCCTCACACATGCTCAGGTGAATTAACCCTCACCCCCTCTTGTTACTACTTCCCCCAGAACTTGTTCTGAATCACTCGCGCACCGCAGTGACCCGATTCCTCAAACAAAATGTCGGGCGCGATGCAACGCGAATACGAGGCTTGGCTTTGTGTACATTGCTAAGCATCGCCATCAACATATTCAGCCACATACGCCGGCCAGCGGAAGAACCGGCACTAAGACTAATCTACGTTGGGGCCTGCACTCGCTCTGACCCTGAAACTCTTTGAACTTTTTCAACCTTATTCTAACTACACCTGTTCACAACAGACTAGCCTATCAGGTAAATTGTACATGCCGTCTTTAAGACCTGCCTACTGTTTTCTACTCTACCTACCTGCATTCTAATTTTACTGCTTGTGGTTTTCTACTTCACATACCATGCTGCCTAAAGCTACTAGCAAGATCTTCTGCAAGATACTCAGCCTTTGCCTTACCACTATTATCACAGTGTTTGCCCTCTTTCTCACTCTATCCTCATTCTATCCTATAGCAACATATACCAATTCCTCCTGTATGCAACCACCAATGTACCACTGTACCACACCACTCCTGCACTCCCCTTATGTGCCACCATGCCCATTTACACCAGCACTCAACATCCTTTCTACTCACACACAGCTACTTCATGTCTACTGCTTTGCAGACGCACTAGACTCAGAGCCCGAACTCAACCACTAGAATTCAGCTGCCACAGCATTTCGAAATCTTCCCTTAGTCTCCCACTCCTTACACAGGTCCACCTCACACATGGAATGCACTTTCGTACCAAAACTTACACCCACACTTCCGCGAATGCCTTTCATCTTGACTCCACCCGCTACTCCAGACGCAGCCAGTATTCCCACCACCACAGAGACTAAAACTATACCCACACCACATATTAAATGTGTCCTACTAAACGTTTGTTCACTCTCTGCCCATGCCTTAGAAATACAAGATCTCCTAGCCAGTCACAACCTTGACCTACTGGCCGTCACAGAAACCTGGTTACATGAAGCATTTGGTCCAGCCGTCGCTCTTGCACTCCCACCAGGTTATACTATCTTCAGACAAGACAGACCAGCTCGCTTAGACCTATCAGTCACCCTTGGGCTAGCAACTCAGACATTCTGTTGTTTAAGTTTGCACTGTCCCCTAATAGCACCATTAACATACACATACTATATCGCCCCCCTGGCCTTCCATCAGACTTCCAGGTACACCTCATCCATCTACTAAGCAACAACATCAAAGGCTCCACCAAGACGCTACTTCTTGGAGACTTAAACCTAGGGTTCAATGACCCTCAAGACAAAGTGGCTGCTACCTTCGCTAAAGAACTTAACGATCTAGGATTCACACAAAAAGTCTCAAGTCCTACACACACCAAAGGCAGCACCCTTGGCTGGGTCGCAGACCATAATTGTCTCACCACCAACACCTCTGGCACAGCTCTGCCGTGGACTGATCACAATTGTATCAAATTCACCTTACCTATCACCTCCAGCCACAAAACCCTTACACCTGCCCCCCCAGCACAAGTGAGATGCTCCAAAAAAACTGAAAGAGGACAACCTTCGCCCTTACCTGAATATCCCAGCGCTAGCCCCCCCCTTCTCCAACTATCCTAACACTCTAACGGACATCTACAAAGATACTCTCTCTAAAGCCATCAACTCCATAGCGCCACTTGAATGTAAAAAAGAAAAAAAGTCTCTACACACCAACTCCTGGTTCACTGAAGAACTGCAATCCCTACACTCTTGCAAAAGGGAGGCACTAAGAAATTGTCAAGCCAACCCTAGTGCCAATACTAAAAACTGTTTCAACATAATCTCCTGCCAATACAAAGATGCAATCACCAAAGCTAAAGCCAACCCCTTCAATGTCCGAATCTCAAATGCCAACTCGCAATCAAAGGAAATCTTTGCTATTTTCAATGAACTCATCTCACCTCCCAATATCCCAGACGAGATCATCAAAGATGAAGCTTGGTGTGCTAATTCAATCTGCTTAGTCCTTGAGGAACCTTTCACAAGGGTACTAAAAAGTGGATCTCAGCGCCCTCTTTGTTATTAGGAAAGTTTATTGGAGTTGCATGAAAATGGTAACTGCGCTTCCAACTGGTTCCTCAACTCCGTTCATATAGGATACTGTAACTGTGGTTACTCTTAATTATATTCATGCGCCAAAAAGAAAGAGAAAAGGCTCAATTCTTGGTGATCATAGATTTTGTATTAATTTTACATTTGCCCTATGTGATGATACGCGTTTTGACGATTACCCCGTCTTTTTCAAATCAGGGCTTCAATAATTATATCCAATAAACCAACAAAAATATATAAAGAAAACAAAAGACAAAATAAATCAACCATGGGTTAAGAGAAATACAGCATAAACAGTCACCCATATTATTTAAAGCGATGATAATACATATTATATTATATACATATATATATATGGGATTATAAAGAATCTCAAACCTTCTAACTGCCAAGGTGACCCATGCCCTGCTCCTATCATTAAGGAAGCCTCGCATGAATTAGCCCCCTTCATCACGGGCTTCATAAATGCCTCCTTCAAATTGGGCATTGTCCCTGACAACCTCAAGGATGCCTGGGTAATCCCCTTACATAAAAAGCCATCACTGGACCCTAATATACGTACTAATTTCAGACCCATCACCACTGTCCCCTTCCTGCTCAAGATCCTTGATCGTGCAGCATACCTGCAGATCCAAGACTATCTTGAATCTAATAACCTTCTTGGATTAAGACAGTCTGGTTTCCGCCCCAAACACGGGACAGAGACAGCCTTAATCAACCTGAAAACCCAAATGGAGATTCTAAAAGACAATGGGAAGCTAGCGCTACTCCTTCTCCTACACCTCTCTACGGCATTTGATCTGGTCAATCACCAAATTCTCTGACAACATCTCAAATCGGCAGCCCACTTCTCGGACTCTGCCAATGCATGGATCCACTCCTCCTTAAGTAATAAATCCATGCAGGTCTTCTCACCGCTAGCATGTGCAGACCCCGCACCAATTAATTGCGGCATCCCTCAAGGGTCCTGTGTATCACCTACCCTCTACAATGTGTTCACTAAACCCCTCTTCGACGTGCTTGACTATCTGGGTGTCACCTACACCAACTATGCGGACGACACCCAGATACTCATTCCCATCACTGGTGATCACATAGCCAATTCCAAATCACTGAACAATGTCTATCTGGTCATCCAGGCTTGGATGGCACAACATGAATTATGCCTTAACGACGAAAAGATGGAGCTACTACTACTATGTTCGACTCAACGTCCCAGCAAATTAGACCAAGCCTTTAAGTCGTTCAATATCGACGGCAATGACATCAAGGTATCGGCAGACACCAAAACCCTAGGTGTCTACCTGGACTCGACCCTCTCGCTGAACAGGCAAACAAATGCAGTTAGGTCGGCCTCAGCCTACACCTGCAAACTTTTCACCGCCTGCAGACCTTTTCTCAACCCACACAATTGTATTACATTAGCAAGAACACTCATCATGTCTAAAATTGACTACTGCAGTGCCCTCTACCTGGCGACTAGTCAGTCTAACCTCAACAAATTACAAACGGTCCAGAACAATGCCATCAGGGCTGCCCTTAACATCCCCAGGCGTTCCCACATCTCTTACACCCGCACGGGCCTACGTTGGCTGCCAGTAAAACATAGAATCGCTTTGAAAACTCTAGCCTTGACCCACAAATGCTTGGACAACAAAGCACCACCTTACCTAGCCTCTCGTCTCTCGCTCCACACTTCCATGCGACCCACCAGAAATCCACATATACACAGCCTCATCATGCCCAGATTCAAACACCAAAAAGTTGGTGGGGTGAGTTTTCCTGTCCTAACCTCTGAGCTTTGGAACTCCTTGCCTACTCCTATCAGAACGTAGCCTTTTTTCCTAACCTCTAAGAACAAAACCAAATCCTGGCTGCTCCTGCAGAATGTATGAAACACCATTCCCATGTTGGACCCGACTTGTAAGATACTGTAACTCTGTATATATCTTCTGTATTGTGTTGTAAATATTTTCGACATGTATGTATGGTAACTGTTCTCAAGAAGATGCGGCCAGTTGCCCGTGGGCCTGGATGCACTTTACAAATAAAATAAATTACAAATGACAAAATTTCCAAAATACAACTCAATACAATGTATTCAGTCACATTTTCAAAATAATAAATGTACATTTTCCAAAGTTAATTTGACATGGAGGGAGGGGTAACGGGTAGGATGGTTGAGGGTAAAAATGAGAGAAAGGAAAAGAAAGAAATCATTTTTATTAATGAATGTTGGACACATCTTTCTAGATATCCTCTTGTTATGACAAACTGTTTTTCCTGTGTCGGGTTTGAGCTTACCCAAATTGTGTTTCTTGTCCATATCAATATTCTTACAGCTTGTGTGCAAAGTCATGGGTTAAATCCCAACCTAATATAAAAAGAATATATTAGCACCTTTCTTACATTATTCCTACTTTGCCAAATGTATAAAATGGCTTAAATCCTACATTTCCGTTCGTTTTGGTTATTTTCATTGTTTATGAAGACTAATTCACGTGAACTAAGCAATGCGAGGTTTTGGTTCTTTTTCGAGCGGAGCAAGTGCGAATACTGTTAAAAAGCGAGTGCTTTATGTGAGTTGCGCGAATCTGGTCATTGCAATGATATGATATGATATGATATGGCATTTGTAACGCGCTTATACACAAGTGTTTCAAGCCGCGACTAGGCAGGGGGGCGGGGACAAGGGGAGAACAGACAACGATCCTACTAGGCCAGGTGTCATTCAGATCGCGCAAGTGCAAGGGTAGAGGGGACTGGGAAAAGTGCAAGGGGAAGGGGAAAGGGGAAGTACAGTACATGGTTAGTAGAATGCAAGATAAGTAATAGGGCCAGCTGGTGGCAAGTGCAAGGAGAGTGCAGTACATGGTTAGTAGAATACAAGATAAATAATAGGGCCAGCTGGTGGCAAGTGCAAGGTAAGTGCTGGGAGAAGGGGCTGTAGGATACAGAGACAGTCCCGTAGTGCAGGTAGGCAGTGCATGGAAGAGTGGCTGGGCCAAGGACCGAGATCGGTGAGTGGCCAGTTGCTGATTCAGTGCAGGTTCAGTGATTTTAGCAGGGGAGAGTGGGAGAAAAAGCGGAGGCAAAGAGGAATGTTTTGAGGTGCTTCCGGAACCGGAGATGGTTCTCCTCAAGTTTCAGGGAGGCAGGAAGGCTGTTCCAGAGGGAGGCCCCTGCTGCGGAGAGAGAGCTACCCCCAGCTCGTTGCTTGGAGAAGTGGCTGACCCTGAGGTAGTTGGAGGTGGATGAGCGAAGAGCTCGAGAAGGAGGTTATTTAGGAAGAGAGAGTGGAAGGTATTTTGGCCCAAGGCCCCAGAGGGCCTCGTGGACAATGCAGAGGGTTTTGAACTTAATCCTCGCAGCCACTGGGAGCCAGTGTAGCGATTTCAGTCCTGGAGAGATACGGTCCCTGGGTTTGAGGCCAAGGACAAGTCTCGCAGTCCTGTTCTGGATGAGTTGCAGAGAGTAGAGGCAGGAAGATTTAGATAGAGGCTTTTACAGTAGTCCAGCTTCGAGAGAACCAGGGCTCTGGAGACAGTGAGCTTCTGGGGGAAGGAGAGGAAAGGAAGGATACCTCTTAGGAGGTGTAGCTGGTAGTGTGACTTCTTAGAGACGTCAGATATGTGAGGAGAGAAAGAGAGTGTGGAGTCGAAGATGTCCCCGAGGTTTTTTGCCTTGCAGGTAGGAGCAGGAAGAGGGCCAAGGGAGGCCGGCCAGAGAGCATACAGGGAAGGAGGGAGTGGGTGTGCCGATAAGTAGAATCTCAGTCTTACTGGCATTAAGGCAGAGGTCGTTGGCGGCACACCATTCCTGGATAGCAGAAAGACAGTCGGAGATGAGGGAAGGGGAAGAGGCGGCCGAGGGCAGCCTGAAAATGAGCTGGGTATCATCCGCATAGCACTGAAAGTTGGGACAGAGAGCGGCGATGCGGTGAGCAAGAAGTGCCAGGTACTGGTTGAACAGCCAGGGGGAGAAGTTAGATCCCTGGGGAACACCACAGGTAGAGAAAAAGATGTCAGAGAGGAAGGAACCCAGTTGGACCTGGGAGGGTCGATTGGCGAGCAAGGAGGTCAGCCACGCCAGAGCCTGACCAGTGATACCCAGGTTATCACGGAGACAGTTGAGCAGGATGGTGTGGTTGACAGTGTCAAAGGCAGAAGAGAGGTTGAGCAAAATGAGAACACAAGGGGTGTTAGAGTCAAGGTTTGAGAGCAGGTCCTCACGGATGTTCAGGAGAGCAGTTTCCGTGCTTCTGGCAGCTCTGAAGCTAGACTGATGGTCATGAAGACTACCAACAGATTCAGCATGGAGATTAAGCTGGGAGATGGCCAGTTTCTCCAGGAGCTTGCCCAGGAAGGGAGTGATAGGGATTGGGCGACAGTTAGCTGGGCAGGAGGGGTCGGAGGAGGGTTTCTTAAGAAGGGGGTGCACAAGGGAGTGCTTGAGGGGGGATGGGAAGACTCCAGAGGCGAAGGAGTGATTGCAGAAGTCAGCCAGGGCAGGCGCCAGGGAGTCAATGTGGTCCTTGATAGTTTTGGAGGAACAGGGGTGGACCTGTTTTGACGAGACTTTCATAGATCGGACTTGTCTCGAAACCTCGTCAGCAGAAAAAAAGGGAAAGGCAGAGAAGGAGGGAGGAGGGGTGGCTGCAGAGGGGCCACAGGGAGAGCAGAGAATAGAGGAGGGGAGGTGATAGGAGGAGAGTGAGGACAGGATGTCCTGAGTTTTTGAAATGAAGTGAGAGGCCAGTGCCGTGCAGAGGGCCTGGGAGGGGACAGGAGAGGTGGAGACTGCAGCAGGGTTTGCCAGCTCCTTGCAGATTTTGAAGAGTTTGGCCGAATTGTTAGATGCCGCAGAGATGCGAGCTTGGATAAGGGCTTTCTTCTTAGTGAGAACGGAGAGCCGGTATTGCCTTTGGAGCAGGCGGCAGGCCAGTTTGTCAGATGATGAACATGAAGCACGCCATTTCCTCTCTGCCACCCTGCACTTGCGTTTAAGGGTGACGAGATCCGAGTCGTACCAGGAGTTACATTTGGCTTTGGGCTTCAAGCGGATTCTCATGACAGGGGCAAGGATATCAATGGTATCAGATATAGCAGAGTGGAGAGTGGAGAGGGCTGTGTCAGGGTGTGTCATGATGCCTACCTCCAAGGAGCCAGGTCCGACCCAGCGACCCCAGAGGCAGGCATCTTTTCCCCCAGGGGAGTGCCAGCGGGCCCAAACTGGGGCCCTTTGGACGCAGTCCTGGCGCCTTAGGCGCCAGGCTCATGTTGAACCTCTGTCCTGGAGCCTTAGGCGCCAGGCTCATAAAGCTAGACATGTGTTCAAGTGTTTTAATGTGCACTTACCTGATGCAGACCATGCTGCCACATCCAGGCCCTCTTGAGGCCTGAATGGAACTACTTTACCTGTGGGACTTCTTTCCACCCGGGTGTGGTCGGGGAAGGATACATACCTGATCGGAGGAAGGATACACACTTGGGACTTCTTCCAAAGCTATTTAAACCACACCCGATCAGCAACTCACGCTTCGCGTTGTTCTGCTCCTTGCAGCTGGACGCTCACCGTGTCAACCTCCTGCATCTGGACTTCAGCCACGCCTGTCAGCATCCTGGGTCACCTGCAAAGGGAATCAAGAGACCTTACCAGCTAAATCTGCACCACGGAGACATCACCGACGATCCTGAAAGGGAAGACATTATTTTTAAAAGCATTTCGTTACGATCGCTTTGCGCTGCATTTCACTCACCTTTCCTGGGTTCCTCCATCTTCAGCGGCGATCATCCGGATACACAGCCACTTCCCAGAGCCTAGAGAAAAAGACAAGAATAAGAGGTGAGAGAAGGAAGGGAATAAGACTTACCTGTTGGGTCATTCCCATTTCATTTCGGGTCTTGCCGCTTCCAGGCATTTTCCGGACCCCGGCCCCTATGGGGAAAAAAGACAAAGACATTGAATGAGCGTATGCAAAGACAGTTCCCGAGCGCTCCTCCAGAACTAACCTGCCATTTACTGGAACTGGAACTGCACGTTTCACTTCGGGTCGGTGCCATATGTCCGGCATTCCGAACCGCGGCCCCTAAGGGGAAAAAAGACATAAGCATTAGCGCTTGCTGCAAAAAGACAATGAACATTATTATTAAGCTTGGACTTTTGAACTTGCAACAGAACTTTTACAGAGCCTTACCTGAATAGTCAAGCTTACCTGAACTCCCATCAATCCTCAATCCAGTGAAGTAACTGGGTTTCAACGCGCCCCTGCATCAGAAGCAGGATGGAGAGCTTGTCCTTCCTGACCCTGAGGTGAGACTTCACGGGGAATCGTGGAAGGGTATCGTGGAGGGTTGGAAGAGAGTGGGAGGCTTGAGCATAACTCAGTCAGTAGGTAATACTCCCTTTTCACGCACAGGGGAATATTCCTGCGAGCCGGAGAAGCCAGAGTAGAGGGCCCTTCCTGTCCATCTTCAGAGTCCTGCGCTTCACCATTGAAGAAGCATCAGCACTCGAAGCCAGACCTGCGCCTCCGTGGGAATCAGGTGAGCGTTACAGGGTGGGAGTCAGCCGAAGGGGGAGGGGGGCGAGAAGGTGGAAGCGAAAGCCTCAACTGACACGCGCTTCATGGGTCGGATGACCGCGAAGGTGGGTGGCAGTGATGAGGGTGGCTTTGCCTGTGGGGTAGGGAAGGTGAGGTGGGAGGATAGGAGAAAGTGATCACTCCAGGAGAGAGGAGTGGAGAGAGGGACAGAGAGGGGAAGGTCAGAAGAGATCAGAGCATCAAGAGTGTGCCCTGCGGAATGGGTCGGTCCAGACGGGAGAATAGAGAGTGAGAGAGAGTCGCAGAGGTCGCAAAAGAGTCCAGAGGGGGTACAGGAGGCATCAAGGTGGATATTGAAGTCTCCAAGAAAGAGGAGTTGAGTGGTTGAGGACAGGAGTGAGGAGGCGAGGTCAGCCCACTCAGAGAGGAAGGAGGAAATTTGACCAGGTGGCCGATAGATAGTAGCCACGGTAAGGGAATGGCTAGGAGAGAGAGAGAGTCGGCAGACAAGGCATTCAAAGGAGGAGTAGGTCTGCGTAGGGGTGACAGTGGCAGGAATCCACTCAGGGAAGATAAGGGCCACACCCCCGAGCACGGTTGGGCCTGGGCAAGGAGAGGATCTTGTGCCCGTCAGGTAGGAGTGTATCAAAGCTGGTGACAGAGCTGGCTGTGAACCATGTCTCGGTGAGACCGAGGATGTCAAGGTCCAGTTCCTCAAGAAGGTGACAGATATCAGAGGAATGTTTGACGGCAGAGCGAGAGTTGAGAGTGGCAATGTGGAGAAGGTTGCTATCCTTAAAAGACTTCCGGGGAGGGGTACAGATCAGAGGTACACCCTGTGGAGGTGAAGAGGAAGGAGCAAGAGAGAGGGCAGGGTGAGAGGGTGGAGGCAAGGTGGCCGAGGACAGAGAAGAGGCGACAGCAGGAGAGGAAAGGAAGTTGATGAGGCGCGGGAAGCGTGTATCAAAGAGGTGGAGGTTGGCCTGAGGGCCTGGGACCAAGACGGTCCCATTAGAGTAGACATTAAGGATGGCCTTAGAGGACCGGAAGGGGGCCAAGAGGACATCCCAACGGGTGCCACCATTAATGGGAGAAGAGGAGAAGGGAGAGAGCACAGAGACCATATGAAGGGTCCATTGGTCAGGGGAAGGCACGAAAAAGAATATGTCAGTAAGAGTTTCCTTGGAGGAGGCACTGGTATAGGTGTCAGCGATAGGGAGGCCTGGGTTGGAGACCAGGATATCCTTTTTAAACTTGTTCCTACCAGATTTAGTGAGGAGAGCAGGATAGTCAATGGAGAAGCAGTTAGAGAAGATAGGAGAGATAAAGAGCACCATGGAATATTGAGGAAGTGGGGGGAAGACAGACGTGAGCAAGCGGACAGGAGTGAAAGCGACAAGCCCTAGTTTACCACAATTACAGAGCAACAGTTACACAGTAAATACGAATTAGGTACCCAGTGTAGAGGCCACCTAAGTTTGAGAGTCCTGTGAGGGGAGAAAAAGCCCTACTTTACCACAATTACAGAATAACAGTAGCACAGTAAATATGAATTAGGTACCCGGTGTAGAGGCCACCTAAGTTTGAGAGTCCTGCGAGGGGAGAAAAAGCCCTAGTTAACCACAATTAGCGGTACACACTGAAGTGTAGAAACCATGTGAGTGAAAAGGAAAGGAAGGTGTAGGATGTTGGGCTGGGCAGGAGGTGGCGCTAACCAGAAAGAATGGCGGACCGGCGCTTGGCGTCCCCTGCGGACACCTGCAGACACAGGGAGCCACAGCCTTCGGAGCCGCCCTTTGCCTAAGGGGGGCCCTTAGCCGAGGGGGCTGCCGGGCAGGGGGGCTGCCCAGGGTGGTGGGAATTTAAGGCAGGAGGAGAGGAAGGGGAGGGGGGTGTGGGCGGGCAGGGAGGCGGGAAGGGAGCGGGGAGAGAAGGACCAGGAAGTGCGGTGGAGGCAGGGGGCAGCACAACGCGCTCGGAGCGCCTACAACAAACAAAAGTGCCTGAAATAACTTACTGAAGGCCCAACGGGGCCTGGAAGGCAGCCTCACAGCAGGCCACACAGGGCTACGGGCGACTGCTCAATCCCGCTCAGGCTCAACAAGAAGCGAGCGTGGAGAGTGGTCGTCGCGTAGTCCTGGAGGGACTACGAGGACAGCCAATCAGGGGGGGGGTGGGCAGGCAGGAAGGGAGCGGGGAGAGGAGGACCAGGAAGTGCAGTGGAGGGAGGGGGCAGGGCGCAGCGCAGCGTGCTCGGAGCGCCTACAACAAACAAAAGTGCCTGAATTAACTTACTGAAGGCCCAACGGGGCCTGGAAGGCAGCCTCACAGCAGGCCACACAGGGCTACGGCGACCGCTCAATCCCGCTCAGGCTCAACAATGCTTATAACACCTTCTTTTGAAGCTATACACATACTTAATTAGAGAATTATATCTTACTTGGTCAGCACTACTATTGAAACGGATTGTTCTGATCAACAAAAGTCGGAATTCTTGGTTGGTATCTTAACCTTTGCTCATCTCACTGTTACATGTAACACTATTCTAAGTATTGCATGATGTAGTCAAAGCATATTTATAAAAAAGAGGACATCTCGTTATCGGAATTCAGACCTCTTTCTACTGATCGGATTTACAAATCAATTTGGCTTCTTCTTGTCTCAGTTTTGATTCCTGATTTCCCCCTCTTGGTCCAAGTGTCACTTTTTTAAGGCCCACGAATCTCAGCAGTCTTTTGTCGCTCCACTGATGTTTTTTTTGCCAATGCTGAGCTATTGCTAAATTTGTGTCTTGGCTCCAAATGTATGAGATATTGTCATGCACCGGCCTTGGAAGTGCTGGCAGAGATGGAATTACTCCTAAAATGGCTTCCTATGGTGGCATCCTGACAGACTAGTCTTTTTTCAACATGGCCGACTTACCCATATTACTGTGCACAGAAGGTTGCTTCCATGCGTTGTATCCGTCTTTGGTTAAGCGCTGCCGGTTCCTGTGTTTACAGTGTTCTATCATTCCCTAGTCTTTTCCTCTTTTGTAGTCGTAGTAGCCTTTCTTCATTCCTCGGTTTTCCTCCGCACGCTCGTGTGCTCTCTTCGTCTCAAGGTAATAGCTTTCGGGTTTCATTTGTACTTTAAATATTTTCTTTCCGAGCTGTCTCTTCCACGCACTGATCCTTCCTTTCACCCGCTCTAGGAATATACTTCTTAATTATTTCTAGCCCTTGCTCTGCCGTCTAGCGAATTCATATGCTTTCCTTGAACTTAGCTCCGCCTCTTTGCTTACTCTTACCTTTGGTCCTGTATGGTCTCCTCCTGTATTCTCCTTTCTGTCTTTTACCCGTAGTTTCCTTCTTTTCTTTGGGCGTTCGTCTTGTTTTTCTTTTTCTGCCTTTCCTCTATTGTACCTTTCTTCTGCCGTGCTTTTCGTGTACGGTATCTTGCTTTCCTTCCTCTTTTGCTTGCGCTATTTTTTCCGTCTATTAGCTTCCCTCCGCTGTTTTTCAAGCGGCTTGGCAAACAACGGCTTGCTGCCCATTCTGCAGTTGTTTGCCACACTAGTACATTTTGCTTCTACTAGCTTTCATACTGGTACCTCTTGCTCCTGCCGGCTCTCATACTGGTACCTTTTGCTCCTGCCGGCTCAGTGATAGCAACTGCTACAGTGAAACGACTTTGGTTCCCTCAAGACTTCTTGATAACCTTGAGAAGAGACTTACTATCCAGGAGGGATTTCAGCATCAGACCAACCACTCATAGTGACTGCTACTATTTGCACCAGACCTACTACTGTTCAGGGTTTTTTGTGCCGGATGGGCTTTTTCCCTGATTGGAGGCTTGCTCCTCTGGTGTCCTCTGGACTTGGAATCTATTCCTGTCAAGGTGACCTCGGAGGGAGCTCTCCCCTACTTACATCAAAAGAAAGAAAGGAAGATGAAGGAGCAGAAGAAATCATGTCGAAAGAAGGTTTCTGAGACACAAGACAGCTCCATTGAAGAACCAGGTGAAGAGGAGTGTTGGGAACATATGCCCGGGGTTGACAGTATACAACGCCAACAAGTACAGATGGCTTCAGTGGAGCAATTCCAAGAACTATGTAACGCAATTCAAGGCTTAAGGGTTGAGGTACAGACCCTACATGCAGAGAATCAAGCCCTTCGCCAACAGGTTGCGACAAGAGATGAAGGAAGAGGCGACCTGCCTCCTATGCCGTTCCCTTTCGGCAAATAAGATGGTAATCCCAAACTGATGAAAGAATTCCTGGACATCTATTCTGTTTATTTTTTCTTTAGGCCTAAGACGTTTGAGACCCATAGATCCAGGGTAGGATTCTTGATCGCCAACCTTGTAGGGAGTGCTTTGGCCTGGGGTACTCCACTAGTAACCAACCAAGACCCATCGGTGGGCGATTACAACTTGTTTGTTCAAAACTTCAAGGCTTGTTTCGAGCGTCCAGAAGTTCAGTTTTCCACTTATGAAGCACTGCTGGACGTTAAACAAGAAACACAGGACGTCCAGACATATGTCACTCAGTTACAGAGGTTGTCCTTGAGCTCCGGATGGCCAGATTCAGCACAACAGACCATATTCCGTAGAGGTCTGCAGGAGGACATCAAAGATGAGCTTGCCCGTATAGCACGACCAAACAGTTTTCAGTAACTAGTCACATTCACTCTACAGATCGAATACAGGCTAAATGAGAGACGCCATGAGAAGAGGAAGTCTCAGTTCTATCCTCCAATGTCCAGTCAACCACCAGTAATGAAGGAGAGGATGGTATCCGGAGAACCTATGCAAATCGGAGCTACAAGAGGGCCGTTGACAGTAGGGGAACGAAAGAGACGCCGAGAACTGAACCTATGTATGTATTGTGGATCCTCTCGACATCTACTGCGGAACTGCCCTGAAGTTCCTCCACGTTGTCAGGGAAACGCCATGCCCCGAAATTATGCAAGGGATTCGACGGGGAAGGCAGTGCAAATCCTTGAGACAACACCAGATCAGGAGACAGCAGTTCAGGAAACGAAGGGAACAATCACTTAATGGTTTTCCAGGTAGCGTTTGAAGTGGAACTAGATACTACTATCCCTGTAATTGCCATGCTGGATTGTGGAGCTTCCAGCAATTTTATTGGCATAGCCTGGGCAGAAGAAAACCACATTGCTTTACAGGAAAAGAATAAAGCTATACCAGTGGAAGGTGTGGACGGTTGCCCATTGTCTTCTGGACCAATTGTCATGGAAACAAAACCTACCCAGATATCTATGAGTAACCATTTTGAAACACTTACATTTGATGTGATTAGGGCTGCACATTTTCCTGTTATTCGGGGGATTGCTTGGTTGAGGTTACATAACCCTCGGATAGATTGGAGTGCCAACAGGTTAAGCTTCGATTCTACGTATTGCTGTCAGCACTGTATTAAGGACCCCATAGAGGTGGTTATGTCTGACTGTATGGCTACCAGTTCATGCTCAATTGTATCCTCTGTTCTGGTGCATTACCAAGCTTTTGCAGAAGTCTTTGAAGATGTTGTACCCCGACTCCTCCTACCTCATAGTCCGGACGACTGCGGAATTGATCTCAAGGATGATGCTCCTCTTCCTTTCGGCCATGTGTACCCTCTTTCCCAGCTGGAGAAGAATACATTGAAAGACTACCTGGAGGCTAATCTCAGGAACGGGCTAATAAGGGAGTCTAAGTCTTCAGGAGGAGCATCACTGTTTTTTGTGTCCAAAAAGGACTCCACCGAACTTCGCCCCTGCATTGATTATAGAGGATTGAACAGCATTACTATACGTGACAGATATCCCATGCCCCTTATCTGGGATATTCTCAAGGCAGTACAAGATTCTCATGTGTTTACCAAATTAGACCTACGGGGAGCTTACCATCTGCTGAGAATCAAAAGGGGGGATGAATGGAAGACAGCCTTTGGAACACAAATGGGTTTTTACGACTATCGAATGATGCCATTCGGCTTGGTGAATGCTCCAGCGGTGTACCAAAGGTTTACAGACAGGATCTTTGCCGATATGCTGTATGTATTGGTTGTAGTTTACCTTGATGACATGTTGGTTTTCTCCCCCAATTTGAAGGAACATCGTAAACACGTTACAGAGGTACTAAGACGTCTAAAAAATCACCAACTGTACGCTAAGCCTGAAAAATGTACTTTTGAGGCTACCGAAGTACCATACCTGGGATTTATTTTAGCTGCCAGCGGAATACGCATGGATCCAGAAAAGGTTAAGGCTGTGATACGTTGGCCCGAACCCAGCTCAGTGAAAGACATACAGCTATTTTTGGGATTGGCTAATTTTTATCACTGCTTTATACTACATTTTTCATATGTTGTCCTGCCCATTACTGCACTCCTCAAGAAAGGGGTATCATTTGCTTGGAATGCAGAAGCACAAGCCGCCTTTATTAGGCTCAAAGAACTTTTTACTTCCGCTCCGGCATTGGTTTTACCCGACCAATCTAAACCCTTCATCCTTGAGACCGATGCCTCTGGTGGTGCCTTGGGTGCCGTTCTCCTACAGAAAGGACAGGACAGTGAAGAACACCCTATTGCCTACTTTTCACAAACTCTTTCCTTAAGCAAAAGGAATTATTTGGTTTTGGAGAGGGAATTGCTGGCAATGAGGCAAGCCTGTGAGGAGTGGAGGCATTTGCTACAAGGAGCACCTCATCCATTTTTGATCCGCACAGACCATCGCAACCTCAAGGTACTCAAACAGATGGAATGCAGAAATTCCAGACATGCCAGATGGGCCCACTATTTCTCAAATTTTGACTTTCACATTACCTACCTTCCGGGGTCTCAGAACAAGGTAGCCGACGCTCTGTCACGTAGTTGGCTGACGGAGGATGAACCCTTCATTGGTAAGGAGAAGCTCTTACCAACTAGCAAATTCCTGGCGGTAGTCAACACCTTCCTCCAAGAGGTACAGGCCGACTCGAACAATTGCAAGCTAGAGGAGCTTGTCTGTTACAAGTTGCAGGGGTCTGGGAATTTGCTTTTTCACGGAACAGCTCTCTATTTGCCTTCAGTTAGCCTACAAAGGAAGGCTTTACAGCAATGCCACGACTCTCTTCTGCCCGGACATAAGGGACAGAAGGCTACTCTTGAACTTATCTCTAGAAGTTTTTGGGGGCCTACCTTATGCCAGGATGTCATTTTTTTCGTGACTTCCTGTCCTGTCTGTGCTATAAGCAAGGTCTCAAGACAAAAGCCTGTGGGCTTATTACAACAAGGTGTATTACCTTCCCGGCCTTGGGAGCATGTATCTATGGATTTCGTTGTTGAGTTACCTCCTTCTCACATGAAGACTGCCATATTGGTAACTGTCGATTCCTACTCTAAACTGGCACATTTCTCCACCCTTTCAGGAGTGCCCTCTGCTTCTGAGACAGCGACTATTTTCCTGCGGGACATAGTGAGATTACATGGCATTCCCCAGACCATCGTCTCCGATCGAGGTTCTCAGTTTACCTCTATGTTTTGGTCATCTTTATGTGAACAGTTGGGCATACAAAGGGCTCTTTCTTCTGGGTTTCACCCCCAGTCTAATGGCCAGACCGAGAGATTGAACGCCAACCTGGAACAATATATCAGCTGTTTCTGCAATAGAGAACAAGAAAACTGGTCCGAGTTAATCCCTATGGCAGAATTTGTATACAACAACACACATCATACTGCCATAAACATGAGCCACTTCAAATGTACTTATGGCTTCAATCCGCAACATTTTCCCAGGATCGGTTCTTCTACTTCTAAGGCTCCTGCTGTGGATAGTATGTTGTGCGACCTCAGTCAGGTTCATAAGGATGCTTTACGATCACTTGAAGAAAGTAGAAAGACCTACAAAAGATACGCCGACCCTAAATGCAGACCAAATCCCGAGTGGGAGCCAGGAATACGTGTTTGGTTGTCCACCAAGTATCTTCCCCGCTGGACACATTTGGCCAAGTTCTCCCCTCGTTACATCGGCCCTTACCCGATTCTGTCCAAGATTAATCCAGTGGCATTCAAACTGCAGCTACCCGGCTGCCTAAAGAGGGTTCACCCAGTGTTTCATTCATCCCTCCTCAAGGCTCATGTAACAGATCCTTTCAGAAGACCCATCCAGAGAACAACAATGATGGTACCACCCGAGCCAGATGAATATGAGGTGGACAGGCTGGTGGACTCCCGGTATATAAAGGAGGTTTTGCAATACCTTGTGCATTAGAAGGGATACCCTAAGTCAGAAAGAACCTGGGAGCCTAGATCCCATATACATGCCCCCAGCCTGGTGCAACGCTTTCACAGACTGTTCCCAGAGAAACCCGGAGGTAGCCTGTATAGAAAGGGGCATACTGTCATGCACCGCCCTTAGAAGTGCTGGCAGAGATGGAAGTACTCCTAAAATGGCTTCCTATGGTGCCATCCTGACGGTCTAGTCTTTTTCAACATGGCCGACTTACCCATATTACTGTGCACAGAAGGTTGCTTCCTTGCGTTGTATCCGTCTTTGGTTAAGTGCTGCCGGTTCCTGTGTTTACAGCGTTCTAGCATTCCCTAGTCTTTTCCTCTATTGTTGCCCTAGTAGCCTTTCTTCATTCCTCGGTTTTCCTCTGCACGCTCGGATGCTCTCTTCATCTTAAGGTAATAGCTTTCGGGTTTCATTTGTACTTTAACTATTTTCTTTCCAAGCAGTCTCTTCCACACACTGATCCTTCCTTTCACCGCTCTAGGGATTTACTTCTTAATTATTTGTAGCCCTTGCTCTGCCATCTGGCGAATTCATATACTTTCCTTGAGCTTAGCTCTACCTCTTTGTTTACTCTTACCTTTGATCCTGTATCGTCTCCTCCTGTATTCTCCTTTGTGTCTTTTGCCCGTAGTTTCCTTCTTTTCTTTGGGCATTCGTCTTGTTTTTCTTTTTCTGTCTTATCTCTATTGTACCTTTCTTCTGCTGTGCTTTTCATGTACGGTATCTTGCTTTCCTTCCTCCTTTGCTTGTGCTATTTTTTCCATCTATTAGCTTCCCTCCACTGTTTTTCAAGCGGCTTGGCAAACAACGGCTTGCTGCCCATTCTGCAGATGTTTGCCACACTAGCACATTTTGCTTCTACTAGCTTTCTTACTGGTACCTCTTGCTCCTGCCGGCTCAGTGAAAGCAACTGCTACAGTGATACGACTTTGTTTCCCTCAAGACTTCTTGATAACCTTGAGAAGAGAGTTACTATCCAGGAGGGATTTCAGCATCAGACCAACCACTCATAGTGACTGCTACTTCTTGCACCAGACCTACTACTGTTCAGGGTTTCTTGTGCCGGAAGGGCTTTTTCCCTGATTGGAGGCTTGCTCCTCTGGGGTCCTCTGTACTCGCAATCTATTCCTGTCAAGGTTGCCTCGGCAGGAGCTCGCCCCTACTTACATCAAAAGAAAGAAAGGAGGACGAAAGAGCATAAGAAATCACGTCGGAAGAAGGTTTCTGAGACACAAGACAGCTCCATTGAAGAACCAGGTGAGGAGGAGTGTTGGGAACGTATCCCTGGGGTTGATAGATATGCTCTCGTATTCTTACTCTCAGTTCTCTAATGGTACTCCCTATGTAAATTTGTTCACATTGGCATATAATGGCATAGATTACAAATTCAATTTTGCAATTGGTGAAATCAGTGATCTTGTGCGTGATGTCATGCTTGTCTTTGAACACTCTGTATTGTCTAGTGCATACTTGCACATAGAGCATGAGCTGTATTTCCTGAAACCTCTTGATAGCTGCGGTAGCCATGTGGGAGTATTTATAGTTCTTATTTCCGCGAGCAAGGAAGGGCTTAGCATGTTCTTATTTGTTCTTGCTCGTCTGCAGATGACGGATGGACTTTCTTCAATAAGATCTTTGATATGTGGATCCAGTTTTAGAAGGTGCCAGTTGTTCTTCAACAATTTTCTCAAGATTGCATTGTTAGCACAGTATGTGGTGATGAAACATATTCTCTCAGATTTAATAACTGCCCGTGTTTTGGAAGTCAAAGTGTTTCCTCTATTCAGTTTTCTTGTTTTTTCTCGTCCTTTGGCTATAGTTCTCTTGCAATATCCTCTGGCTGTGAATCTGGTTGTTAACAGTTGGCACTCTTTGTCAAAAGCTTATTCCGTGCAGTTCCTTTCTGCTCTTACATATTCTCCATTCAGAATATTGTTAATGACTGGATTGTGATGACAGCTTGTAGCGAACAGTGTTGAGTTTGCCTCGGTTTCTTTTCTGTAGGTTTTAGTCTTGAGTTGGTTGTTTAGCAAGAGAACTATAGCCAAAGCATGAGAAAAAGCAAGAAAACTGAGTAGAAAAAACACTTTGACTTCGAAAACTGGATCCACATATCAAAGATTTTATTGAAGAAAGTCTATCTGTCATCTACAGACGAGCAAGAACAATTAAGAACATTCTAAGCCCTTCCTTGCTCCAAGAAATAACAACTATAAATACTCCCACATGGCTACCACAGCTACCAAGAGGTTTCAGGAAATGCAGCTCATGCTCTATGTGCAAGTATGCACTAGACAATACAGAAGTGTTCAAAGACAAGCATGACATCACGCACAAGATCGCTGATTTCATCAATTGCAAAACTAAATTTGTAATCTACGCAATTATATGCCAATGTGAACAAATCTATATAGGGAGCACCATTAGAGAACTGAGAGTAAGCATACGAGAGCATATCTCATCCATTGGGAGCCAAGACACAAATTTACCACTAGCTCAGCATTGGCAAAAAAAACATCATTGGAGCGACAAAAGACTGCTGAGATTCATGGGCCTTAAAAAAGTGACACTTGGACCAAGAGGGGGAAATCAGGAATCAGAACTGAGACAAGAAGAAGCCAAATTGATTTGTAAATTCCGATCAGTAGAAAGAGGTCTGAATTCCGATAACGAGATGTCCTCTTTTATATAAATACGATTTGACTACATCATGCAATACTTAGAATAGTTTTACATGTAATAGTGAGATGAGCAAAGGTTAAGATACCAACCAAGAATTCCGACTTTTGTTGATCAGAACCATCCGTTTCAATATTATTGCCGACAAAGTAAGATATAATTCTCTAATTATGTATGTGTATTGCTTCAAAAGAAGGTGTTATAAGCATTGCAATGACCAGATTCGCACAACGTTCTAAGTAGTCACAAATACGATTTAAGGTAATTTGAGAAAACTGATAATTTAAGGAAAACTATGTACTAATACTCAAACAATGAAGGAAGGCTTTACCAATTAGGAGGCTTGTAATTATCACGTGACAATTTCTTAGGTAATATCACATTCAACAGTCTTAATTTTCCAATTTTCGATAAGGCGTTTAAACTGTAAATTTAGATTGGTGTACGACTCGTATAACCGGTTTAGTGCCTCAGAATTCGAATGTGCAAACTCCTTTGTGACCGTCCCGTAGGTTGGGATGCTCACAATTCAGCCCAAAAGATGGCGGCCGTTGTAAATAGGAAAGTAGGACTTCGGCGGTTGCACGGCAACCCCAGGAACAACAAAATGGCTTTGTTTCAGTTCACAAGATGAACGTGGACTGAAACACACGGACAAGAAAAGCAGGTACTTTTCAGGTAAACCCTTGCTTTAGGTAATGTGAATGGAATAGTCTCTGTCACACGAGAAACCACTTGTGATGTACCTCGGAGAAACTTAATTACTGTGATTATATGCGAGTTAACAATACTGGCCATAAATCACCCAAGTATCTTATGTAAAAGGAGACATGTATAACCATAAAGGATACAATTGGTAGGGTTCTTCCGGATCCTTGATGAGGCAAATGGCTTGAAAGAAGTCAAGTCAAAAATAGACCTTCAAAATGATACAACTCTCTGGCTAATAAAACAGGCAGAGAGAGGGATCACTGGAAAGGGTGTGGGAAAATCATTGGAAGTCAGCATAGGATACAATAAAGTATAATGAGGAGGTGTGTCAACATTAACTCTCACTAATAGCCCAGCAATAGCAACTAGTACAACGCTAACCTGTAGATTCTTTTAAATGGAGGCTCTGCCAACAAGTCTCTGAAGAAATCCAAATAAGGAAACAACGACAAAAGGAGAAAAGGGAAAACCTATCCCGAACGGCACGAGGCTCACGCTAGATACTGGGTTGGTGCACCACAGGATAGCATCCAAAGTACTGTAAACAATCACCTTCTAATTAACAGTTGTTGGCAGTACTTCCTTTCTCACTTAGAACAGAAATAAGGAGTCGAAATCCACCTGTTATCTCATCACAGGTGCCAGGGTTTAAATTAAAAGCGTCGCACAACTTGCATGTGGAATTACACGTGCAATGGTATACACAGCCAGGAAACAGCACGTTAGAAGTTTAGAAACCGCGTGGGACTTACATGCGAACAATCTACACGCAGCAGTGAAGGCGCACGTTAAGAGTTCAGGGAACCGCGTGGTGTTTTACACGCGACAAATTTACACGCAGCCAGGGGAGCCGCACGTGTAGAGTTCAGGAACCCGCGTGTGTTATTACACACGACAAAAGTACACACAGCTAGGAAAGCCGTACTTGAAGAGTTCAAGAAAATGCGTGGGATTTTACACGCAACAAATTTACACGCAGCCAGGAAAGCCTTATGTGAAGAGTTCAGGAACCTGCGTGTGTTTTTACATGTGACAAAAGTACACGCAGACGGGACTGCCAGAACAAGCGTGTGCAGGGAAAGCCGTCCGTTGCCCTTCTAGTAGACGGCCACTGAAGCTAGCGTGTAGAAAGATACACACAAACAAGAAAAGCTGCCGTAACTTCTTGGAAGCAGCTACAGGAGTTCGCGTGTGGAAGTAAAATGCAGGAGGAAAGCCAAAGAAGTTGCTGATGAGATGCGAGGACGGAGATCAAAGTTTCAGCTACAAGACGCCATATTGGTTCAATCAGAAGCAGCGAGCGACGTCCCCACGCTGCTTATGAATGTAATGCAGTAACACACATGACAATCCCTAATCACGTGAATTCAACAACGTGAATAATGCAAACGTTGTTTTCCAGGCAAGATATCAAACAACATCCATTTAGAATAGAAAGGCTTAGGAGTTCTATGGGCATAACCCGTTCTGTGTGAAGACAGTGTTCCAGGTCCCAAGGTAACTTGCCTGCTATACATGACAGCGCTAATACAAACTTTAACTTATATTTTAGAACTCACATAAAACACTCGCTTATTAACAGTATTCGCACTCGCTCGGCTCAAAAAGAACTAAAATCTTGCAATGCTTAGTTCACATGAATTAGTCTTCATAAAGAATGAAAATAACCAAAACGAACGGAAACGTAGGATTTAAGGCATTTTGTACATTTGGCAAAGTGGGAATAATGTAAGCAAGGTGCTAATATATTCTTTATATATTAGGTTGGGATTTAACCCATGACTAGGCACACAAGCTGTAAGAATATTGATATGGACAAGAAACACAATTTGGGTAAGCTCAAACCCGACACAGGAAAAATAGTTTCTCATAACAAGAGGAGATCTAAAAAGATGTGTCCAACATTCATTAATAAAGATGTTTTCTTTCTTTTCCTTTCTCTCATTTTATACCCTCAACCATCCTACCCGTTACCCCTCCCTCCATGTCAACTTAACTTTGGAAAATGTACATTTATTATTTTGAAAATGTGACTGAATACATGGTATTGAATTGTATTTTGGAAATATGTATTATCATCGCTTTAAACAATATGGGTGACTATGCTGTATTTTTCTTAACCTATGGTTGATTTATTTTGTCTTTTGTTTTCTTTATATATTTTTTTGGTTTATTGGATATAATTATTGAAGCCCTAATTGAAAAAGACAGGGGTAACCGTCGAAACACGTGTCATCTCATAGGGCAAATGTAAAATGAATACAAAATCTTTGATCACCAAGAATTGAGTTTTTCGGCGCATGAATATAATTAAGAGTAACCACAGTTACAGTATATTATTCAATCTGCCTTGCTAAATATAATTGATCTCCTTCAAAAAAAAAAAATCAGGACCATTACAAATCATGGGCCCAAGCAATCAGACCACACTCCACCTCCAACTAACTCTACTAAACCCTTCTTCTCTCTTAGAGACATCACTGAACCTGAAGTCATCAACCTCCTCAAAAACCTAAAACCTTCTATGTGCAAAGGGGACATCTGTCCACCTAAGCGTATCAAGGACTGTGCCGAACTCCTTGCTCCGCTACTGACAGCCTTCATTAATGCCTCTTTCAGAACTGGTATTATCCCTACAAGCCTCAAAGAAGTTTGAGTACGCCCCCTTCTAAAAAATCCCACTCTAGACCCCGCACAGCCCAATAACTACCGACCCATTACCACTGTGCCTTTCCTCCTCAACATCTTGGCTAAAGCTGCCCACTGCCAAATCCAACACTTCCTTGAAACCCACTCTATTCTCGGGACAAGGCAATCTGGTTTCGGTAAAGGACACAGCACTGAAACAGCATTGGTGGACCTGAAAAACCAGATCACCCAAATCATGGATAAAGGCAAACCAGCCCTCTTGCTACTCCTATTCCTCTCAGCTGCTTTCGATCTGGTGGATTACAAGACACTCACCGCACACCTCACCCACTCAGCTATCTTCTTCAAAGAAGCAGCTCTCTAGATCACCTCCTTGGAAGGCAGGTTAATGAACATATTTTCCAACATAGCCAATGCAGCCCCCACCACCATCCACTGTGGAGTCCCTCAGGGCTCTTGCACAGCACCCACACTGTACAACTTGTTCACAAAGTGGGGCACACTTGAGATTGAAGGATCGACTAGAACACGCAAGGTGAACCAGAGTGCGTGAGTGTGTCGAGCAGACATGAGTGTGTAGGGCAAGCTTGAACGCCTGAAATGAACAAAAATGCATAGAACGGACCTGACCGCACAGAATTGCGTGACATACATAATATGCTTTTGAATCACAGAGAACATCTGAAAGAGTATACAGCATACCAGACCCCACGCTTACTCTCTCCTTTACACCACCACTCAACTAGAACACAGAGATACTATGACACCATTCGGTATAACTGTTCTCATATCAACATCTGATGCTCACTCCCCATCACTCTAAGTAAACATTGCTGGTTTCACACCCCCCAGCCAGGCGTTCTCCTCAGGCCTAACGCAGCCACACTCGGTCTGGATAACTCCGGCCAGAGCGAACACATACGCCTGATCTCTCAACCACCACACCTACCGCTAAGAAGCAGCTACCACATGAACTCTGCACCAGCTGCACATATACCTGGTGCGCACACGCACCTTTGGACTCGCTCTACCCTCTCTACTGACCTGAACTTCGGTTCCCAAGGGCGTTCAACCTACCAGCGCCTTCAGACCATACCAATGGTATATAAGGCGCTATATAAATGCAACATAACATAACAAAGCCCCTCTTCGACAAGCTTGACGCCCTAGGTATCAGGTATACTAACTATGCTGACGATACTCAGGTACTCATACCACTCTCCGGCTCTTACAATAGAGACGCCAAAGCACTTCACACCATATACTCCACCATCCAAGCTTGGATGGCAGCCAATGGCCTCTGCCTCAATGGGGAGAAGACTGAAATCATCATACTAGGTCAAATAAATACACCAGCCAAACTCGACAAACTGTACTCCAACTTCACCATTGATACTACGATCATCCCTGTCTCCAAATCCGTGAAGACCCTACGGGTCTACATAGATTCCACGCTATCCATGAACCGGCAGGTCAACGCCATCCCTTCCGCCTCAGCACACACTACAAAACTCATAAACGCAATTAAACCATACCTATCCAAGCCTAACTGTCTATCAATAGCCAGAGCAACTATTGGTGCCAAACTAGACTATTGCAATGCCCTCCTAGCAGGTACATCTGCAAAAAGTCTAAACCAACTCCAAATCACGCAAAACAAAGCGCTAAGAGCTGCATTAAGCGTTCCCAAAAGGGAACATATTTCCCATGCCAGACAGGCAGCTCACTGGCTCCCCGTTAAAGAGCGCATCACTTTCAAAATCCTCATACTCACCCACAAATGCCTCACTCACACACCACCATCATATCTATCAGAGACAATAACTAAATCTACCTCTACACAACCTATCAGGACTCGCTACACTAACCAACTACACACACATCAACAAGGCCAAAGCTGGCGGGTTAGGCTTCGCCTACATAGCTGCCAAGTTATGGAACGCTCTTCCCACAGACATCAGAGCTGAAAACTATCTCCTTGCCTTCCGAAAAAAACCTCAAAACCTCCCTCTTCATCTAACCCACTTTATTCACTGCTCCATGTTCATGCCTGGATTCAAAATTGCAATTGTCACCTTACCTGTAACTAAGTAAACTGTCTGTAACAAGCACCATGATGCCTCTGGGCTATTGCGCGCTTTACAAATGCGAATAGATAAATAAATAAGACTTTCTCTAGTTACATGCGCAGGGTAATGCAGCTATTCAGGAACGACTTTTAATAAAGTTACTGGCATCACTGGCTTTCCAGAGCTTTCCTGTCGCCATAAAGCTTCCGTGGGGGATAAAGAACACCCCCTTTGTTTCCACAGTTCTTGCTCTCCTTGTGGTGCACTGCCCCAAATCTCTTTTAATTGGGATATTGACAACATATTAAACCCCTCCTATACTAACATGGCTGTAGTCGAATTTTCTATGATATCCTCAGTATCAAAACTCGAGATTTCTGAAGAATATGCAACCCTTTTGGCTTCTATGTATGCGGCTTTGTTCCCGCAAGAGAAAAAATCTTTTATTTTAGTTTGTGCTGCGTATCTAATGACCATTATGGCCAGTGGAGGTTGTAGTCCCTTAATGAGCCTATCCAATAAGGACACATGCTGCACTGGAGAGCGTCTGCGCAGAGATAGCCCCTCCTTTTCCAACATGACAACCCTGCGTGTACGGGTGATGTCACATAGGCAGAGTCGCTGTACACCGTCACTTCCTGCCCTTCATGTTTCTCAAGTGCGACAATAAGCGCCACAAATTTTACTGCTTGCACTGAAAAATTAGACGGTAGTCTTGCACTCACCACCACCTCAAATTTTCCATTTTATCTGTGTCTTACTACTGCAGTGCCTGAATGCCTCTCCCCACTTGTCTGATCAATTTTTGAGGAACCATCTATAAAAAGAATCTCCCCTTTCGCCAAAGCATTCTTCTTCACACGGGGTATATTATCATAAAATTCACCCTAATTGGCACAGTCTTGGAAATGATCACCTTCTTCTACTGGCTCAGCTATCAACGTGACTGGGTTCACTATTTTACATCTTACACTTTTAACGGTTGGATTGGAAATCATTACCTCGTAAGCTGACTCTCTTTGGAATGTCAATGTGCCTTTGGGTTTTTCTAAAATGGCAAACAGAGCCTGCTCCATGTAAAGGGTCATAGAACAGACCATGACAATACTTGTGGACTTCTGAATTGCAAATGAGGCAGCTGCCAAAGATTGTTTGCAAGGGAAGTGTCCTCTCATAACTGGGTCTAAAATTCCCACTGTAATATGCCAATGGGTTGTACCCTAATGTGGTTCTTTGTGTAAGCACTGCTGTCCCATTCGTGTGCGGAAACAAATCAAATTCCTTGCCATAATTGGGAATCCCTAAAACTGGAGCTGTACAAATTGCCGTTTTCAACTCCTCAAATCATCCCTCCATTTCCACGGTCCATTCTATTTTTGTTTTACCAACTTGTGCTTTCTTTAATGTTTGCAGAAGTGGCTTTGTGTACGTGCTATAATCAAACACCCAGGCTCTGATATGATTGCATAAACCAGGAACAGCTGCATTTGTCTCACTGTGTTTGGTTTCTGTGTTTCAATAATTGCCTCAGTCCTTTCAATTGTCACTTTCTTTCCTTCACGTGAAATTAACTGACCCATGTACAACACTTCCTCCTGACAATACTGTAATTTCTCCTTGTCACCTTATATCTTTTGCCTTCTAAAATAGTCATCCTCTGTTTTACTGCAAATCAATAGGTAATCTACATACTGTATCACCGTACTCTTAAGATTGACATTGCCTAGGTCCTTCTGTAAGACTCTGTTAAAGATTGACGGGGACTCACAGTACCCTTGAGGCAAACAAGTGTGCTTTAGTCTCTTTTGGTGAAACGTAAAGGAAGTCAAGTCTTGTGAGTCCCTGTGTAACGGGATCAAGAAAAACACATTTTTCAAATCTATCACTGTGAAGTACTGAGCTTTTACTGGGATACTGCACAATATTGTCGCTGGATTAGGAACTAAAGGAAACTCAGCATCTACAATCTAGTTAAGAGGTCTCAAATCCTGGATAAATCTCCACGACCCTCCTTTAGATTATTTAATCGGATACACTGCGGTATTGCACAATGATTCTGATGGCACCAGAATTCCCTGATTCATCAGTGCTGAAATAGTCTGAAATATACCTTCACCAGCTTCTCGAGACATGGGGTACTGTTTTGCTTGGGGCAAAATTGCTCCTGGCTTAAGCTTTATTTTAACTTCCCCCATCCTCTTCAACAACCCAACGTCGTAGGGGCCTGTGGTCCATAGGGCACACAGCACCTTTTCAAGATCCTCCTGAAAAAATGCTGTTTGTTGCTGCATTATCGCCATTCTCTGTAGGACTTCACTTTTTTCTATCCTTATCCAATATGTAATGCTCATGAAGAGCACCACTTCGTCATTGCTTCTGTCTTCCCTGAACATATCATCATCAATTATGTCAGTCAGTCTGTACCCTTCCTCAAGAGCTGTCACTGTTCTCCATGGTCTTCCTTAACTGGCTGTTCCTTCAAGCATTGCCCCCTCTTTTCATACTATAGCTGCTTCCAGCTCTATAGGAATAGTCTGTCCACATTCGTCATCCATAGGTATTTGTGGTTTAAATAAAAACTCATCAGGCATCCTCACAATCTTTCTTACCAGACAAGGTAGCCATGTCAGCAATTGCTTACTCCATATGGAAAAATCTCTGGATCTAGTGGAACGCCTCGCAGAGCCACTTGTCCTGTAAACGCCAGTATAAACTCTCCTAGGTTAAAATAGTTTATTCCTGGAGTGCAACACACTATTCTTTGATCAGTAAATGAAATTGTCATGTTAAGTTTCGTCATTAAATCTCTTCTGGGTGTCTGTCGTGAATATAACAAAGGGACAGAAATATCACATTCTCTTATGGAGACCGGTAATTTATCAGTAAAAGGAACTAGACTTGTAGCTCCAGAGAACCCTTGAGCATTCATGGCAATACCTGACATTAGGTACTTTCCCCCCGGTATACACGAACGAGTTGCCCCAGTGTCTACAAGAAAAGAAAAATATGTTCCTCCTATCATCACATCTTTTTATTTTTTTTATTTTTTATTATTTTGGTTGGCTAATTAATTAACCTTTCAAAACAAACATTTAATAAATACAATCATACAAAACTTTCTCAAAGACACATAAATTATTACAAAAGAGAAACAAAACACAGAAAACCTATCTTTTAAGTACTTTAAAATCAATAGATAAAAAACAGGAGCATGCATAAAGGATAAAAAGGATCAAATACCATCTTGTATATAGACATGTTCACATTGCATTGTTGAAGCAACTAACATGCTCATTGCCCTCCTATCGAAGGATCATAATTGTTCACCATTTTCAACTCCTCAACAACTCCACTCACGCCATATCATTTTTGGTAATCTTGGATTGTCTTAGCTTCACTCAATTATAGTTTAACAATAACAATCGATCATCTATTTCTCTAGACACATAGTTTGTAAGACTGTGACTAGGAATTGCATAGTAGCTATTCTTACTGCAATTTTTATGGTAGCAAATAGCTCATGCCACAATTCATCATTAGACCGTCTAATGTGGTGATGTTGTGTTAATTTTTTAATGACCACTTCTCTCTGCGTTCTCAGTTCAGCACAATCGTTTCTTTACTGTCTGCTATTTTACAAAATCGACATATCACATTTTCCACTTGAATTAGACCTCTTCTTACTAGTATCTGATTAGTCGGCCATAAGTTCAAACAAAATCGTAATATTTGATTTCTTAGATTAAGCGAACGACATTTTAATAAGTAATCAGCTGCCTGCCGGAATTTTTTATGACCAAAAAGTGCCCTGTCAAAGTCTTTCAATTGCAGACACTTTTGTTGAGTGCTATTTCAATCAAATTGGTGCAATTTCAATTTTGCTTTGTTAGGATTGTGTAGCAGAGTATCGAGCGAGATGTTGGCATCACTCATATCTGCTAGAACAGCAGCTCTCCATTTCAACGGAAAAGCATGTTCAGATCGTAATAGATAATTTGCCAACACTGTGAGCACATTTTTCTCAGCTAGACCTAGTACACACTTTCGAAAAAGACAACATCTTTTCCAGGCTACTTGTATGTTTATAGATAAGTTACCCAGCTCGAAACGGAGGAGAGCAGTGGGAGTTGAATTAGGAAGGTTCAATATTCTTTTCCAGAACTGTGCTTCTATTTTTTTCCAGTAAGTGGGATTTTGTGGCAACCACGTCTCAGCTCCATAAGTAATGATGGGTACTACTTTCTGTTGGAAGAATACAAGAATGTGTGCACAGGAGAATTTCCCAAAATTATATTGGAGAATCCTTGCCTGTGAATTGAGAGTTTTCAGTTTATTATTTATGCTGTTTAACTGAGGTTTGTTCACACTGGAGTTACTAAATAGGACTCCGAGATATTTATATTCATCAACTATGGCAAGATTTTGTTTTTTCAAACCCCAATCAAAATGATTTATTTGTCTCCTTTTGTTTTTGCCTAATACCATAATTTGTTTTTTTTCCAAATTTAAAGTTAGATTTTATCAACATACATATCTAATTTATGAAGCATGTTTTGCAGACCACTTGGCGTCTGCGAGATAAGGACGAGGTCATCTGCATACAAGAGCCAGGCGATGGTCTGACCTCCAAGTTTTGGTGCATCATGCGTTACTTCCATAATATCAATTCCTAGATCAAAAATGAATAGATTAAATAGAGTAGACGCAAGTATGCACCCTTGTTTTAGGCCTCGCTTAGTATGAATCACCTCAGAAAGTAGCCCATCCAAATTCAATTTTACTTGCATAGAAGTGTTTGAATGCAATAAATGTATTATAGAGACTAATGTAGATGGACAACCAAATCTTACTAGTTTTTGGATAAGCAAATGTCGATCTACAGAGTCGAAAGCAACTCGGAAATCTACATACGCCAAATATAGAGGTTGTTTTTTTTTTTAAATATATTTTTATTATTTTCAAATACTAATATATAACTGATAACGTATTCCCATTTCCCCCCTCCCACCCCGAAAGTTCTCCTGAGTGTCTCTGTTCTTGCCTGGGTATGTCTAGGAACTAAAAATGTTCGAGATTCTTATGTTGTGCGGGCACCATTGCTCCATGTAGTCCGATTGCAGGTAGTCCAAAACCTCTCCCCATTCTTTTGTGAAGGCCTCTTTTGATCCCTGTATGGTGTGTGTGAGTTTTTCCATGGTCAATTGTGACCATACTTTTTGTAG
Organism: Ambystoma mexicanum; assembly: GCF_040938575.1. Lineage (NCBI taxonomy): Eukaryota > Metazoa > Chordata > Amphibia > Caudata > Ambystomatidae > Ambystoma > Ambystoma mexicanum. The sequence continues at coordinate 689,800,194 of NC_090939.1, forward strand.
CCATGCATACAGCAGAGGTGGTTCTTGTTTCTTCCAATTTTGAGCTATAGTCGCCCATGCTGCTATGAGTAGGCCCATGAAGCTTCTCCATTGTGTTTTTTTGAATTTCTTGGCCGTCTGATCTTTCATTCCACAAAGCCATACCCTTCAGCCAATGCCTGAGCTGTTCGTATTTGAACCTGTCTGACTCTTTTAGATTTAGTAGTGTTTTGCATTCGTTGAAAGTGGTCACTACTTCACCTCGAAACATTTCCCCTATTTTTGTGCATCCTGCGGTTTCCCATTTCTCATAAGAGCCTTGTTCCATTCCCGGGGGGAATAGGTGGTTCCGGCAGATAGGTGTGAATGGGCCTAGGACCGTGGTCATGGTGCCCTTCCGAGTTTGTTCGTCCCAGGCCTCTAGGGTGGTTTTCATAATTTCACTAATGCGGAGATTAGGATGCCTATGCGGTTTCACTTTCCATAGGATTTCCTCCAAGGGGGATCTGGCTAGCGCCGGATCTTGTGTCACCCACACTGTTTTTTGGTCGTCTCCCAGCCATTCTCGAAGGACCCATAATTGCGCTGCCTGATAGTAGTTGCGGAAATGTGGCAAGGACATACCCCCCGCCCTGGTCGGAGCTGTGAGGGTCGCTCTGGCAATCCTTGTGGACTTCTTGTTCCAGATATATGATGTGACCGCTTTAGATAGTGCCTTGAAGAATGATTTGGGGACCCTAATTGGGAGTGCCTGAAAGAAAAATAGTATCCTTGGGAGGATGTTCATTTTTACTGCCTGGATTCTGCCCCACCATGAGACCATTAGGGGATTCCAACATTCCAGATCCCTCTTTACCCGCTCCAGGAGTGGGGGAAAGTTCATTATGTATAGCATCTCTATCTTCAGTGTCAAGGTTATGCCCAGATATTTAATTCCTTTTTCTGCCATTTTTAGATCTAGTGTAGCCGCTATTCTTTCTATTTCCGCTCTTTGTCCTGCTAAGAGTAGAATCTCCGATTTATTCCTATTTATTTTGAGGCCCGATATTGCCCCGAATGTCTCCAATTCTCTAATTGCTGTGGTCAGTGTCCTCCCAGGGTCTGCTAGGGCCAGTAACAAATCGTCTGCGTACGCAATTACTTTGTGTTGTACGCCTGCCATATCTATCCCCGTAATGCGGGCTGACTCACGTATTCTGATTAAGAGTGGTTCTAGAAATATGGCATAAAGAAGGGGGGAGAGCGGGCATCCCTGCTTGGTACCCCTTGTTATTTTCACTGTGTCTGAGACCTCGCCATTAACGGCTATTCTGATTGTTGGGGAGTTGTAGTTGGCTTTTACCATATTTATATACCGTTCCCCGAATCCCATGCATTCGAGTGTTTTGAAAAGTATTGACCATTCTACCCGGTCAAATGCCTTTTCGGCGTCTAATGAGAGGAGGGCTGCCGGGGTGTGTGTAATCCCTGTTTTTTCTACTAGGTGTAATATTCTTCTCAAATTATCGTGTGTTATTCTCCCTGGGATGAAACCTGATTGGTCGGTGTTTATTAAGTTGGGCAGTAGTGGGGACAGCCTAGTTGCTAGAATTTTAGTGTATATCTTGGCGTCCAGGTTAATTAGAGGTATGGGGCGATAGGAGCTTGGGAGGGATGGATCTTTCGTTGCTTTATGGAATACCAACACTTTTGCTTCGTTCATTGACTGGGTCACATTTCCGCTTTCTTTGAAGGAGTTTAAGAGTCTCGTCATGACAGGGGTGAGTAGGTCTGCAAATATTTTGTAGAATGGGGCTGTGAAGCGGTCTGGGCCAGGTGCTTTGTTGTTTGGAAGTCCCGCTATTGCTTTCTTTACTTCTTCTTCGCTTATCGGGTTTTCTAATGCTTTTTTATCTTCTTCTGGGATTTTTGGGATGGGGAGGGATTGTAGATATGTATCTTGGTCGTTTTCGTTTGGGTGATCTGATGTATATAGCTTTTGATAGAATTCTCTAAAGGCCTTTCCTATGTCATGGGTTCGTGTTTGGGGTTCACCCTGTGCGTCTCGAATGCTCATGATGGTTGTTGCTTTTTGTTTCTCTCGAAGCTGTCTCGCTAGATATCTGTCCGCTTTGTTGGCTTTTATATAGAGGCGTTGTTTAAGGTATTGGAGAGATTTCTCTGCTTCTTTGGTGCGCAGCATATCCAGTTGCCCTTGGACGTGTCTAAGGGCCTTCTTGAGACCTCTGGAGGGATGGGATAGTAACTTTTCTTGTGTGTCCGTTATTTTTTTCCAGTTCTTTTTCCCAGGAGCGTCTCTGGGTTTATTTGGTGGCCTTCAATGCTATGAGGTGTCCTCTGATTACCGCTTTGAATGCTTCCCAAACTGTGCCCAATGGGATTTCTCCGGTGTCATTTTGTTCAAAATATTCTGTAATTTTCTCCCTTATCACTTCCCCCATTATCGGGTCTGTAAGAATGTCCTGTCGGAGCTTCCAGCGCCAGAGCCCACCCCCCTTCCTTGGGGTCGTCAAGTCCAGCCACACTGGGGCATGGTCTGAGAGTGAAATTGCGCCTGTTTCTATTCCTTGAATTTTGCCCATGAGGCCCACTGATACCCAGAAATAGTCTATTCTTGACATTGTGTTATAAACATGCGAGAAGTATGTGTAGCCCTTCTGTTGGCCCTTTAGTTCTCTCCACACATCACAAAGTGCCAGCTGGGTCATTTTATGTTTGAGGTGTTTGGAGGGGGCACCCTGGTTATGGGGACCCCCCGTGCTCCTATCTGTTTGGGGATGCCATGCTATGTTTAGGTCTCCTCCCAGAATCACTTCGCCCTTCGCAAAGCCCTCGAGTTTCTCCAATGCATCTCGAAGGAAGCCATCCTGACCTGTATTGGGTGCATATATTGTAGCTAGGGTTAGGCAGCAACCCTCGAGTTTGACGTTAATAAATCCTAGCCTCCCCTCCTTATCCGTTAGCCTGTCTATTAGAGCTGCATCCATGCCCTCTTTAATTGCTATCAACACTCCAGCCCTTTTATCATTGGCATTTGCTTGCGCCCATATCTTGTACCCCCTGAGATGTATCTTCTGTTTGTCCTGAGCTTTTATATGGGTTTCTTGGAGTAGGAGAATGTTCGCCTTTTCCTTCCTCATCAAGGCCTCCACCTTCTTCCGCTTCACCGGGGAGTTCAGGCCCCTTATGTTAAATGTTAGGATTCTTAGTTTCCCCATTTTGCAGCGAGTTGTAGTGGATTTAACTGATTCCCAGATTTATAAGCTCCTTTCTTCTTCCGGTGTAACCCCTCCCCTCTACCACCCCCTGCCCCCCCATCTTCCCCCCCAACATTAAACCTTGAAACAAGTAACATCCCGAGGAGGGCCCGGATTCCTAGGGTTGCTAGGGCGTTGCGCCTATCGCTTCCGGCCCTCAAAACACTCAGTATAACTGTCGCGGGGGTTCCTAAATCCCGCATTTCCTCAGTCTACTCTGAGTGTCAGATTCCCGGCCTCCTTTCCGGGCAGCCGATTTGTACAATCTGCATGTATTTTTGTATATGCCTTTCTCTACCCGCTTTGCTTCTTTTTTTGTCGCACAACTTCCCAGCCTCTCGGCCTTTTGTGATATCCTCCGCTTGATTTGTTGGCCTGGCTTTCTGCCCCCTCTGTATGTATATCCATTATGTGTAGGCCTTCGTCGCATGTGGTTACTCTTCTTTGTTTACCTTCCCAGGAGAACAGGAGGCCAAACGGGGATGTCCACTTGTATCGAATTTCTTTCGCCACTAGTACCTTGATAAGCGGTGCCATATCTCTTCGTTTCTGTAAGGTCACTGCGGCCAGATCTTGGTATAGATGGATTTCCACCCCGTTCATCCTTATGTGGTCCATTTGTCTGGCCCTTTTCAAGATCTGTTCTTTCTGTGGATATGAGGTAAGGGCTGCTAAGACATCTCTTGGTCTTTCCCCTGGCGTCCCTGTTCTTTTCGGACCCACTCTGTGAACCCTGTCGATCCCTATGTCGGCAGTTTCTTGCTCCTCCAGAATGTCTCTAAACACTTCTTGGACCGCTCTTTTGAGGTCTTTGTCGAGTACCGATTCCGCCATGTTCTTTATTCGGATGTTTGATCTGCGGGACCGATTTTCTAGGTCCTCGGATTGGATCTCTAGGTTGTGGGTCAGCCGCACCAGGTGTTCCTGCGTCTCGCTAACTTGGCGTGTTTCATCTTCTAGGTTTTGGACGATTCTCTCTATCGTATCTGTTCTCTCTTCTAATTTGGCCACGTCCAGCCTTACCTCTTGGACCGCCTGCTTCATTTTGTTTCTCATGGTGGTGAATTGGTCCTGGACCGTGGTCATGAACTTCTCCTGTAGCTCCACGAACCATGTGTGCATATCTTCTCTTGTAGGAGGAGATTGGGATGAGTTGGGGTGGTTGCTGTCTCCTGGGGTGTCTTCCTGTGCCCTTCCTCTAGTATGAACCTGGGGTTCTGCCGACCACATTTGGACCAAGTTTGCATCTTGTTTAGATGATTGTGGGTTCGGGAGTGTAGAGCCCCCCCTCCCCTTTGTTTTTGACATGGCCTCCCGGGGGCTGCCCCTCTTCCAGGGCGAGGGGGGTGGGGGGGGAGGCGCCGCGCGATCTGCTTATTGCCCCTTTGGACCGCCACCTGGTTAGGGTGGGCTGATGGGGGGTAGCTGTCTTGCGGTGAGGCGGGGGGGTGGTTGTTATGATGCCCCCCACCTGTCTCCTTTGATTGCTCTAGGGGGTTATTGCCGGTCGCCCCCTCCGCTCCGCTGTATAAGGTGGGGGGTGCTCCTTTACCCCCCTTCCGCCCCTCCCCCCCTCTCCGCGGCCGGGCTGGTCAGCGCGGGCCCCCGAGGGGAGATTTAAAATTGTTTTATTTATTTTTTTATTTTTATTATTTTTTTTTTTGGTGCCCCTCGGGGGTTAATTGCCTCCGGTGATTATTACTGGGGGGGGGCGGGGGGCGCTCACCTTCGCACCTCCGGGCGACTGCTGGCGTGCGAGGAATCCGGCCCAGACGCCCTGCTCTCCTCAGCGCCGAGCCTCGCGCTGCTCTCCTTGGTTCCCCCCCCTCCGCTGCTCGTCTCTTCAGTGAGGGCCGGCCCTGTGGGGAGGCGCGCCGCCGCGCTCTGAGCGAGGGCTCCGGTCCACCCAGCTGTGCAGCCCCGGGCGCTCCGCTATGCCGAGGGTGTTGCCTCGGCCTCCGGCGACCCCCACTGGGTTTCTCTCCTGCGCGGAGGCCCGCGATGCGCTCCGTAGGGGGAGGGGCGGCCACGTCTCTTCTCCCTCGATCCTCCGCATCTCCTGATCACCGCAGCTGCTGGGTCGGGACTCGCCTACCGGGTGTGTCTGGTGCTGGCCCCTTGACACGGGTACGTTTTTTTTGCAGAATTGGATGCATTTGTCCTTCTTTACTGTAGTTCTTGTTGCGGCCCGGGAGGAGTGAGACTTAAACACGTCTCTCTGCCCCGGCGGCCATCTTTGATTCTGTGAGAGGTTGTTTTTTTGACGCATTAAAGCTCGTTGATCGCATTTAAAGTCGTGATGTTGATAGCAGTGCCGAGGCCTGCGACAAATCCAGTTTGAAAAGGATTGCAGCATTTTTCCTTAAGAGTCCAGGCATTAATATCTCTCAGTACAATTCTACTAAAGATCTTCCGTGGAGCATCAAGGAGAGATATTGGCCGGGTTTGTTCGAACTCCTTTTTTATATATTGGCACTGTGATCGATTTGCACCACGACACCGGCACACTTTGTTTTATTAATATTGTTTGAAAGACAGCATATAGTATAGATGCCAACAATGTAGGGTTTTGTTTCATGACAAATTTTGTTATGCCATCCGGCCCAGGAGCTCTAGAAGAGCTGGCCTTTTTTATGTAGAATAGCACATCATCTTGGTCAAAATTGATTGCGAAGGTACTTTTTTTTTTCAATACGTAATCTGAATGTGCATTACTCGTTTGTGGGTACGCATACATATTTGTGAAATAACTCACCCAACCCTTTTCAGAGACACCATTAAGTTGTGATTGCATCTGAGGTCGTGTTGTGCCCAAATTTAACATCTTCCAAATTTGTGACGATCATTTATTCTTAAATACTTTCAGCCAGTGTTCACCATCATTTCGGTGCATGATTGCCTTATGCATACGCATCCAGTTTTTATACTTTGTTTTTATTCTGCATAAAGATTGTTCACGACACTGCACTGGTAGAAAAAGAATCTTTCTTTTTTCCTTCCGGAAAGCCATTTTTCTAGTTCTCACAGATTGATCAAAATTATGGGTTCGTACAATACTGTGCTTGTTATTATCAGAAGCAAGTGCAAACAAGTGTATTTTGTCAGTATATTCAGGAGGAGTGAATCCCCTCTTTACAAGATGTTGATCTTCTATTAAACTACACGCAAAATTTTCTAACACCGGACTAGTCCAATGCAGTCTACTTCGTTGAGGATTTACCACTAGGTTCCTCAATGTTTTTTGGATGTGATTGAGCATCATGGGACTGATGTAACACGAATTCTGCCTCCAACATCAAGTGGTCACTAGATGAAGTTGGTACTACAGAGAATTTAACAACTTTAGTGAACAGACCTCTGTCTACAAACATATAGTCAATAATAGCCCTTTGTCCTCCACTTGACCAGGTGTAAGAAGGAGGGGAGTCAGACTCTAGAGCTTCATTCAACATAATCAAATCCCAAGTATGGACAAAATCGAGCCATTGCGTTGCCCATTCCAAATTCCTCTTCTTACCTACTGCCATCAAATGGATATACAAATCACCCGTTAGAATCAAAAGGTCAATATTTTGGGTAGTCATGATTTTTTCCATCATTGAGTTCAAATCTTTGAGAAATTTATCAGTTACAATTGCCATTGGATTCCAGTATATGTTAATTATTGCAAATTTTGTATTTTGTATTTCTATTACGGAGCATTGTACAAAGGAATTTGGAGAGGGCCACTCGGCTAGATTGTTTATAGTGGACATGTTTGAGATGGTAACAATGCCAGACATCGGTCTGCCTTTTTGACCTTTTATTGCTGGAAGTAGATGGACATAATGATGATCCCATGAAAGAGGTACACTTAGCCAGGTTTCTTGTAACAACACCAAGTCAAATTTCTTCAGATGGCTATTATCAGAATTAAGTAGATGCTTGTGACCTCTGGTATTCCAACTCATAATATTTATTTTACGAGTTGCAAGACACACATCACTAGATTCTAGTTAGGTTTTATTACAATTACAGGTCACTGCCACCATACTCTCAATTTTTTCCTCTTGCAAGTGAGGCTGTTGTGGCACCTCATCATACAAGTTCTCTATTGAGGTGGAGAGTAACATAAATCCGAGGTCATGTAAAGCAGATCTTGCTGACCATATCATATTATAAATAATACGAGACTTCATCCACAAACAGGAAACTGTCGGATCATTGTCATCAGGGAATTCAACCTGCTGGATATCTTCTGAGGATATATCCTCCAAACTGGAAATGTCAGGAAATAACTGAAGGATGCTCAATCGGTTCATAGTGTATGAAGGAAAGGAGCCTCCCCGGCAACTAATAAACACTGAGGACATTGTAGGCGTCTTTATATTCCTGGCTGTCCCCTTAAGGCTCCCCTCCTTCTTCTTCAATTTGCTGTCTCGGTGCAAGCCACAGTTCTCTTCATCAGAAGGAAATTTGAATGAGACATTCTTCAAGGTCACTTTTTCCTCATGAATATTTGAGGAGTTGGGTTTGTTATCTAAGAGCGATTTCATAGAGGATTTAAGTGTCTTCTGTTCTACAGTTAGGGCTACTAAGCAATCTTTGATTGTGTTTAGAATATTATTTTGCAGATTGTCCTGTGTGTCAGGAAGAGAAGATTTTACAGTTATTTTCCCCTCTGTAATTTAGGGTTGGCTCCTTGACGGACAGCCCATCAAATTTGTTTTTGACACATTACCTAAACCTATCTTAGACTTGATTCAGGTAGTTGATTGAGATAGAGGATGGCTCACAACCGACTCTGCGGGAGCTTTACTCATATATTCATCTACCGCTTTCCTAGGATCTTGTCTGTTTAATATTGTTCCAAGTTTCCCACCCTTGCTCTTTATGTTATTTACAGGCAACAGGTCTGGTTGAGTCTCTACCGCTACACTCACAATGCTATCATTCATCTCCTCTGCAACCTGTACCAACTTATCCAATGGGGAATGAAATAGCTCATCTTGCGGGACGTTCATACCATTCTTTGTATTCTTATCTCTTTCTAAAGTTTGATTTAGATATTTTTTAGTAATCGCATTTGCCGCCAGAGTAGAACCGTTCACTGGCTTAGAGAGTGATTTAAAGAACTGCCTTGTTTGTCCACTCCCATTCACCCCCTTGGCTTTTTGATTTTTTGTTTTCTTCATGTTGGTCCTAAGTTCCGATTTCTGAATTATAGGATTCTTCGCAAATATTATGTACATCTCTTTACTAGGTTTGGCATTTTTGGTCTTATGCAAAACTACCTCCGGAGGCTTATTTGCCTTGTTAACACCACTCGATTGTAAAGCCTCTTGGGCCTTTGTTGCAACATCCAGAGGTAATTCACATATAATACCTTCCACACATGGAACTGCCGATTGCACACGTTGTAATTTTGCACCTCCTGTCTGATATTCCTCTACAGATGTAGCTACAAACTTCGAGCATTTTAATTTTTCACCTGTTGTTTGGATTTCTGGCCGTAAATCCAGTTGGTCAATTAATTTTTTATACAATGACGCTATGTCTTCGAAGTGTTTGGACAGAAGGGCTAATTCTTTATCATCGGACACTTGTTTCTGTGCCAAGGAAGCACCGCAATATTTTTGCCATAATGATACGCTTTCCAAATTAGTGTGCAGAAGATCTACTTTGGAATTTAGGACTTCAAATAGTCTTGCAAGAGACATTAGTGCCGTATTTATGTTTTCAACAGTCATCACAGCCGTTTCTTTGAATTGCGAGCCCCCAGTCGTAATCGACTCATTCCTAGCCTGTCTCCTAGGGGTTGGAGGGATATATGAAATAGAAGATTCTGATTCTGAGATATTCCTATCCTGAAACATTGCCGGCGATTTGGATAAGTCGGATTCACCTTCCTTGGCTAAGAAACAAGAATGCGAGAATTCTAATTCTATAACCGCAGCATCTGCCACCATATCCAAATTAGACTCATTTACCAAGGGTACAACAGTTCCAGAACGAGCATTCTGCAAGATCATGGTATCAGATAGAGAAATATTACACAGTTGTTTATCATCATCAATGCCATCATTCGTCTCCGGACAAGTTGGAGAACTTATTAATGGTTGCTGAGCTACAGTACCTTCTTGCTTATTTGAAATTGGTTGTGCCTCAACAGTCGAGACACTTAGATTTATCGGTTCTGTCTTTCGTTTCCTATAACCAGGGAAAGTCAAAGCAGCAAAACCAAAGTTCCGCAAGTCACCAGTTGCAATGATGGAGCGAGTTCGTTTTCGTGTAGGTTGATTGTCCCACGGCGCACTTTTTACACAAGGCCGTGCAGATTTTGGCGTCGAAGCAGGGCTTTCTTTTAGCGTGGAGTTGAAAAGAGCATGCAGTCTTTCATGACAGGGCATATCTGTGGAAAGTGTGAACATTTCCCTTCCTCGCATCCACACACTATCTCACAGTGAGAGCTTACAAAACTTTCATGGATATTTAGAGCAGTGTGCCACTCCAACACTCAACTGATAGAAGGAAAAATTTGCAATTAATTTCTTCTTAGCTACGCTACCCGCTGCGCCGCGGCGAAGCGCCAAAGCGGGACTTACTGGGGCTTCACGGGTGCACGCGCGCGGTGCGCGCGCAGCCTCGTTTTTATAGCCCCTCCCAGCAGAAGTAAACAAAAGTGCCTAAAATGGATAGAAAACAATGTTTTAGCATATACTTATGCTTTTGCTATAAATGTATAGCGTTTCCTCCCCAATTCTTCACCTGCTGGTTATGGTAGTGTATAGCAATTCACAAAGCTCAAGAGCTTTCCACAGCAATCCAGCAATCCACAAGTCGACCGCGGCAAAGCGGGACTTACCGGGGCTTCACGGGTGCGCGCGCGCTGTGCGCGCGCAGCCTCGTTTTTAGAGGCCCTCCCAGCAGAAGTAAACAAAAGTGCCTAAAATGGATAGAAAACAATGTTTTAGCATATACTTATGCTCGTGCTATAAATGTATAGCTTTTCCTCCCCAATTCTTCACCTGCTGGTTATCGTAGTGTATAGCAATCCACAAAGCTCAAGAGCGTTCCACAGCAATCCAGCAATCCACAATTCGACCGCGGCAAAGCGGGACTTAACGGGCCTATCATCACATCGACCCTTGGTTCCTCTTGGGGGTCTGGTGTCACAGATAGTACTGAACACATCAAGTCACCCTGTGAGCTGTCCTATTGCGGGTACAAGCTCATCCCCATCCCTGTGAAAGGATTTCCTCCTACCCCAGTGACACCTCCTATTGTAGGTGTTAGTACTTGTCCTGTATTCGCATACTGTTGTGTCTGCATAGGGGCCTGTTGCGATTGCCCCTGAGGTGGATTCAATTGTGTCTGTCCCTGCTGTGGTACCTGCTGTACTTGCAGTGCTTGTGCCTGATAAGATGTGTGATCCTGGGCAAAGCCCTCTCTGGTCTGTGTGCTGTATGGCGGAGGATAAGCTGTCCCCCCTCTGGAGAATTGGCTGTTTTGTACACTCCCTCGGCTCTCACATACAGGTGGAATATGTCCTGTCATTCCACAATTCCAACATACTGAGGAAGCCCTTCTAGCAATCCCTCCTTTATTATATCCTCCCTGAGCACTCTGGTTCTCGTTCTGTGTGTTTTGAAACCCAGTTTGGTTATTCTGAAATCCGCCTCCTCTTCCCCTATAACCCATACCTCTGCCTCGTGGTGTAAACCCATACCCACCTTAGTCCATCGGGGCGCAAATTATTTTTCTGCGATGTACCTATTGCTTTCTGCATTCCCAATCCTTCTCCATTTGTCAATACCGCCCCTTCCATGGCACATTTTGACAATTTTTTCTGAACTAACTTGGCTTCCTCAACTTTTCTATTTTCATCTTTCTTATTGTTTTACTCTTGTAATAACCGACAACGGTGTACTATCGTCAACTGTATCTCAGCCCATTGCTTCGTTTCCATCCCCACTTGTTTCTTAATATACCTATGTACTGGTTTAGGCAACCCCTGACATAAAATATGGTAAAATAATGCAACTGGGCCTCATTACGAGTCCCGCGGTAGCTGTGCCGGTAAAACCGCAAGGCTTCCGCCGGACTCGTGGGGATTTACCAGCTCTGGAATTGGCTATAATGCCCCAGTGGTCCGGTAATTCCAGAGCTGGCATTCCGTTACTCCCCATTCTTGTGGAGTCCCATAGGACTCAATGGGAATGGGGGCAGTGTAAACACCGACACCATGCTGTAATGGAGCCCGTGTTTCCACCTCCGTGTGCAGCCGGTGGCATTACGCCCGCCAGGTCAGACCTGGCGGGTGTAACACCACACGGCCACATAACTCGGAGTTAGCCAGTCCTGAAAACAGTGCCGGTACAGTTTTACCAGCACCGTTAAATCCGGACCGGCTAACTCGTAATGAGGCCAACTGTCTTTTCCTACGGCTTGCGAGTTTCAAGCTTCCATTTCTCATATCCTGAATGTAAACAATACAATATGGTCTTCATCCTCTTTCATTTTACGATTCATAATTGCACCCATATCCGACGTGTCTGAATTTTGTACCCTGAGAGCCCTCTAAAAGTCTGCTCTACAATTATTCAATGGCGCTCCATCATGCGTTGTGTTTTGTGCAGTCACACTTGAATATCCATCTCTCCTCCATATGGCATCAGATCTCTCTCCAAGATTGGCTGCCAGGAGACCCTTTATGTCCCCTATGGCCTTTCATTTTCTCTTAATTCATATATCAATTTCCCAGCCACCAAGGTCAAACTAGGGAGCTTGCATTTTAAGTTACCCTTGTCCATCTGTGGCCATGGAATGTATTGCGGTCTTGCTCTCCCCTTCTCTACCAAGGGGAACTGTGTGAACCCAATCCCAAAGTCGGATCCCACTATTAGTCTATCCATGGCAGGGATAATGGTCCCTGTCTGTCTCCTTGTCAGTAATGACCTTAACCTGCTTACATATGGTGGAGACGCTCCCTTCTCACTATGTGATCGTTCTCAGGCACGCTCAGGATATGCTACGGGATCTGGTGTTCTTTCTATAGGCTGTTCAAGATCGGACCATCTCACTTCCTTATCCATTTGCTGGGTTTCTTCAGGGGCGCACGCTCTCCCTCCTTCTGCTCCAAGACCTGACTCTCTTTCCTCGTCTGATATTGCTAAACCCCAGCTGGTGGGACTATCCTCGCCTTCTCAGTCTAAATCTAATCTGCTTAAGGATAATGCTCTGCATTCATCACTAAACAGGTTTCCCTCCTCACTTTGTGATTGAGATACTGGGGATTGATCATCATTCCCTTGAATTCCATGCTCGCTAGCTCACCTTAATTGTTGATAGGCCTTATCGATCCTTTCTCCAATGCTTTCCATATCATACCTTTCCCCATCTAGCGTTGCTCTAGATGCTTTTACCATCTTCTTCTTTATTGGGAGAATCTCTCTCTCTCTTTCCCATCATATTTCTGAGCTTTGCCTCATTTCTTCTTTACGAATAAAACTTTGCTGCCTTCTGTTTTGTTCTATTTCTTCATCTACTTCCCTGTGCTTTCTTGCATCCCTTCTAACTCTTTCTTCCTCTTGCCTTTGTTCTTCTCGCCTTACTCCTTCCTGTCTTCCTCATCTCTCATCAAGCACAAGTTATGTGGGGAGTCAAAGCCTTTCGCGCTTCCGCTGCAAGGCTTTGCTGCCTGATTTCCACTCTGGACTGCCTTCAAGTTGTTTTGGTTTCTCTTGTGGCTTCGTTTCAGCACGCCTGTCTTGCTTCAGGTTTCGGTAGGTGAAATGCTGCTTTCTCTGGTTGCCCAGCACCCAAGAATACTTCCTTGATTCCTGGCGTCTCTGCAGCATGGCCTGCTCGCACATCGTTCATTTGCTTCCCTGCTGGTGAGGCCCTTTGCTCCCCCACACTGGTTTGTTCTTCCCAATTCCACAAGCCTCACAGAGAGGTGTGACAACTTCTCCCAGACTGTCTTCAATCTTTGAAAACAACTAGAACGTTCATTGAGCTTGAGGCTCCCTCTGCTCTGCATCGTTCGCTTTCTCCTCCTTGTCTCAGTACTTGGGTAATTGTGAGAGATGTAGTCCATTGATGTTAACTGTTGCGGATGACTTGAGAAATGACTTGCAATGGTCCCCCATGATGAGCCAGTTCTATATGGAGGATAATTAAACTGAAAAAGGTGGTATTGGAGCCTTTACCTTTAAGACCAGGCATGGCAGTTTGGCCTAAAGGTTTTCCTATTTTCCCTAAAGGGGCGGTATAGTTGCATGGCAATAGGCCATTAGGGTATTGGGTATCAAGGGGTCTTCCTCATGGGAAAATGGGGGGTGCCATGTCTCAAACAATGAAGTCATGACATCTCCCCGGAGGCTGTCTCCTCCCATGTGAGCCTCCCTCATATAACCCCACCCAGGGTCAGGCTCAGGTAGCGGCTGCCATCCCCTGGCCACATAGGAGGAGGTTACAGCAGGGGAATCCGTGATTACTCCATTGGTTTCATCACATTAGCGAAATTTTGAAAGCAAGATGTTGCACAGTGAGCTCTGACACAGTGGCACCTACACCGACCCCTTGTAAATACATTTGGACACCGGTGAGGGCGGGCACTGGCTGCAGGCCCCCTTGTGCACCACCAGACATTGCCGATTTCCAGGGGGGGCCCCATCCATTGCTTAAGAACCTTCAGTGCCTGGCCCTCCAATCCATCACAGAAGAGGAGGGATCTAAAAGGAGAGTGTTAGGAAAGATTCTCTTTACAGCACCTTTCCTTCCAGATTCTAGTTAGGTTTTATTACAATTACAGGTCACTGCCACCATACTCTCAATTTTTTCCTCTTGCAAGTGAGGCTGTTGTGGCACCTCATCATACAAGTTCTCTATTGAGGTGGAGAGTAACATAAATCCGAGGTCATGTAAAGCAGATCTTGCTGACCATATCATATTATAAATAATACGAGACTTCATCCACAAACAGGAAACTGTCGGATCATTGTCATCAGGGAATTCAACCTGCTGGATATCTTCTGAGGATATATCCTCCAAACTGGAAATGTCAGGAAATAACTGAAGGATGCTCAATCGGTTCATAGTGTATGAAGGAAAGGAGCCTCCCCGGCAACTAATAAACACTGAGGACATTGTAGGCGTCTTTATATTCCTGGCTGTCCCCTTAAGGCTCCCCTCCTTCTTCTTCAATTTGCTGTCTCGGTGCAAGCCACAGTTCTCTTCATCAGAAGGAAATTTGAATGAGACATTCTTCAAGGTCACTTTTTCCTCATGAATATTTGAGGAGTTGGGTTTGTTATCTAAGAGCGATTTCATAGAGGATTTAAGTGTCTTCTGTTCTACAGTTAGGGCTACTAAGCAATCTTTGATTGTGTTTAGAATATTATTTTGCAGATTGTCCTGTGTGTCAGGAAGAGAAGATTTTACAGTTATTTTCCCCTCTGTAATTTAGGGTTGGCTCCTTGACGGACAGCCCATCAAATTTGTTTTTGACACATTACCTAAACCTATCTTAGACTTGATTCAGGTAGTTGATTGAGATAGAGGATGGCTCACAACCGACTCTGCGGGAGCTTTACTCATATATTCATCTACCGCTTTCCTAGGATCTTGTCTGTTTAATATTGTTCCAAGTTTCCCACCCTTGCTCTTTATGTTATTTACAGGCAACAGGTCTGGTTGAGTCTCTACCGCTACACTCACAATGCTATCATTCATCTCCTCTGCAACCTGTACCAACTTATCCAATGGGGAATGAAATAGCTCATCTTGCGGGACGTTCATACCATTCTTTGTATTCTTATCTCTTTCTAAAGTTTGATTTAGATATTTTTTAGTAATCGCATTTGCCGCCAGAGTAGAACCGTTCACTGGCTTAGAGAGTGATTTAAAGAACTGCCTTGTTTGTCCACTCCCATTCACCCCCTTGGCTTTTTGATTTTTTGTTTTCTTCATGTTGGTCCTAAGTTCCGATTTCTGAATTATAGGATTCTTCGCAAATATTATGTACATCTCTTTACTAGGTTTGGCATTTTTGGTCTTATGCAAAACTACCTCCGGAGGCTTATTTGCCTTGTTAACACCACTCGATTGTAAAGCCTCTTGGGCCTTTGTTGCAACATCCAGAGGTAATTCACATATAATACCTTCCACACATGGAACTGCCGATTGCACACGTTGTAATTTTGCACCTCCTGTCTGATATTCCTCTACAGATGTAGCTACAAACTTCGAGCATTTTAATTTTTCACCTGTTGTTTGGATTTCTGGCCCTAAATCCAGTTGGTCAATTAATTTTTTATACAATGACGCTATGTCTTCGAAGTGTTTGGACAGAAGGGCTAATTCTTTATCATCGGACACTTGTTTCTGTGCCAAGGAAGCACCGCAATATTTTTGCCATAATGATACGCTTTCCAAATTAGTGTGCAGAAGATCTACTTTGGAATTTAGGACTTCAAATAGTCTTGCAAGAGACATTAGTGCCGTATTTATGTTTTCAACAGTCATCACAGCCGTTTCTTTGAATTGCGAGCCCCCAGTCGTAATCGACTCATTCCTAGCCTGTCTCCTAGGGGTTGGAGGGATATATGAAATAGAAGATTCTGATTCTGAGATATTCCTATCCTGAAAC
The DNA here is from genome assembly GCF_040938575.1 of Ambystoma mexicanum. Taxonomy (NCBI): domain Eukaryota; kingdom Metazoa; phylum Chordata; class Amphibia; order Caudata; family Ambystomatidae; genus Ambystoma; species Ambystoma mexicanum. Next base: position 689,816,061 of record NC_090939.1, read on the forward strand.
ATTGCCGGCGATTTGGATAAGTCGGATTCACCTTCCTTGGCTAAGAAACAAGAATGCGAGAATTCTAATTCTATAACCGCAGCATCTGCCACCATATCCAAATTAGACTCATTTACCAAGGGTACAACAGTTCCAGAACGAGCATTCTGCAAGATCATGGTATCAGATAGAGAAATATTACACAGTTGTTTATCATCATCAATGCCATCATTCGTCTCCGGACAAGTTGGAGAACTTATTAATGGTTGCTGAGCTACAGTACCCTCTTGCTTATTTGAAATTGGTTGTGCCTCAACAGTCGAGACACTCAGATTTATCGGTTCTGTCTTTCGTTTCCTATAACCAGGGAAAGTCAAAGCAGCAAAACCAAAGTTCCGCAAGTCACCAGTTGCAATGATGGAGCGAGTTCGTTTTCGTGTAGGTCGATTGTCCCACGGCGCACTTTTTACACAAGGCCGTGCAGATTTTGGCGTCGAAGCAGGGCTTTCTTTTAGCGTGGAGTTGAAAAGAGCATGCAGTCTTTCATGACAGGGCATATCTGTGGAAAGTGTGAACATTTCCCTTCCTCGCATCCACACACTATCTCACAGTGAGAGCTTACAAAACTTTCATGGATATTTAGAGCAGTGTGCCACTCCAACACTCAACTGATAGAAGGAAAAAATTGCAATTAATTTCTTCTTAGCTACGCTACCCGCTGCGCCGCGGCGAAGCGCCAAAGCGGGACTTACTGGGGCTTCACGGGTGCACGCGCGCGGAGCGCGCGCAGCCTCGTTTTTATAGCCCCTCCCAGCAGAAGTAAACAAAAGTGCCTAAAATGGATAGAAAACAATGTTTTAGCATATACTTATGCTTTTGCTATAAATGTATAGTGTTTCCTCCCCAATTCTTCACCTGCTGGTTATGGTAGTGTATAGCAATTCACAAAGCTCAAGAGCTTTCCACAGCAATCCAGCAATCCACAATTCGACCGCGGCAAAGCGGGACTTAACGGGCCTATCATCACATCGACCCTTGGTTCCTCTTGGGGGTCTGGTGTCACAGATAGTACTGAACACATCAAGTCACCCTGTGAGCTGTCCTATTGCGGGTACAAGCTCATCCCCATCCCTGTGAAAGGATTTCCTCCTACCCCAGTGACACCTCCTATTGTAGGTGTTAGTACTTGTCCTGTATTCGCATACTGTTGTGTCTGCATAGGGGCCTGTTGCGATTGCCCCTGAGGTGGATTCAATTGTGTCTGTCCCTGCTGTGGTACCTGCTGTACTTGCAGTGCTTGTGCCTGATAAGATGTGTGATCCTGGGCAAAGCCCTCTCTGGTCTGTGTGCTGTATGGCGGAGGATAAGCTGTCCCCCCCTCTGGAGAATTGGCTGTTTTGTACACTCCCTCGGCTCTCACATACAGGTGGAATATGTCCTGTCATTCCACAATTCCAACATACTGAGGAAGCCCTTCTAGCAATCCCTCCTTTATTATATCCTCCCTGAGCACTCTGGTTCTCGTTCTGTGTGTTTTGAAACCCAGTTTGGTTATTCTGAAATCCGCCTCCTCTTCCCCTATAACCCATACCTCTGCCTCGTGGTGTAAACCCATACCCACCTTAGTCCATCGGGGCGCAAATTATTTTTCTGCGATGTACCTATTGCTTTCTGCATTCCCAATCCTTCTCCACTTGTCAATACCGCCCCTTCCAGGGCACATTTTGACAATTTTTTCTGAACTAACTTGGCTTCCTCAACTTTTCTATTTTCATCTTTCTTATTGTTTTACTCTTGTAATAACCGACAACGGTGTACTATCGTCAACTGTATCTCAGCCCATTGCTTCGTTTCCATCCCCACTTGTTTCTTAATATACCTATGTACTGGTTTAGGCAACCCCTGACATAAAATATGGTAAAATAATGCCACTGGGCCTCATTACGAGTCCGGCGGTAGCTGTGCCGGTAAAACCGCCAGGCTGCCGCCGGACTCGTGGGGATTTACCAGCTCTGGAATTGGCTATAATGCCCCAGTGGTCCGGTAATTCCAGAGCTGGCATTCCGTTACTCCCCATTCTTGTGGAGTCCCATAGGACTCCATGGGAATGGGGGCAGTGTAAACACCGACACCATGCTGTAATGGAGCCTGTGTTTCCACCTCCGTGTGCAGCCGGTGGCATTACGCCCGCCAGGTCAGACCTGGCGGGTGTAACACCACACGGCCACATAACTCGGAGTTAGCCAGTCCTGAAAACAGTGCCGGTACAGTTTTACCAGCACCGTTAAATCCGGACCGGCTAACTCGTAATGAGGCCAACTGTCTTTTCCTACGGCTTGCGAGTTTCAAGCTTCCATTTCTCATATCCTGAATGTAAACAATACAATATGGTCTTCATCCTCTTTCATTTTACGATTCATAATTGCACCCATATCCGACGTGTCTGAATTTTGTACCCTGAGAGCCCTCTAAAAGTCTGCTCTACAATTATTCAATGGCGCTCCATCATGCGTTGTGTTTTGTGCAGTCACACTTGAATATCCATCTCTCCTCCATATGGCATCAGATCTCTCTCCAAGATTGGCTGCCAGGAGACCCTTTATGTCCCCTATGGCCTTTCATTTTCTCTTAATTCATATATCAATTTCCCAGCCCCCAAGGTCAAACTAGGGAGCTTGCATTTTAAGTTACCCTTGTCCATCTGTGGCCATGGAATGTATTGCGGTCTTGCTCTCCCCTTCTCTACCAAGGGGAACTGTGTGAACCCAATCCCAAAGTCGGATCCCACTATTAGTCTATCCATGGCAGGGATAATGGTCCCTGTCTGTCTCCTTGTCAGTAATGACCTTAACCTGCTTACATATGGTGGAGACGCTCCCTTCTCACTATGTGATCGTTCTCAGGCACGCTCAGGATATGCTACGGGATCTGGTGTTCTTTCTATAGGCTGTTCCAGATCGGACCATCTCACTTCCTTATCCATTTGCTGGGTTTCTTCAGGGGTGCACGCTCTCCCTCCTTCTGCTCCAAGACCTGACTCTCTTTCCTCGTCTGATATTGCTAAACCCCAGCTGGTGGGACTATCCTCGCCTTCTCAGTCTAAATCTAATCTGCTTAAGGATAATGCTCTGCATTCATCACTAAACAGGTTTCCCTCCTCACTTTGTGATTGAGATACTGGGGATTGATCATCGTTCCCTTGAATTCCATGCTCGCTAGCTCACCTTAATTGTTGATAGGCCTTATCGATCCTTTCTCCAATGCTTTCTATATCATACCTTTCCCCATCTAGCGTTGCTCTAGATGCTTTTACCATCTTCTTCTTTATTGGGAGAATCTCTCTCTCTCTTTCCCATCATATTTCTGAGCTTTGCCTCATTTCTTCTTTACGAATAAAACTTTGCTGCCTTCTGTTTTGTTCTATTTCTTCATCTACGTCCCTGTGCTTTCTTGCATCCCTTCTAACTCTTTCTTCCTCTTGCCTTTGTTCTTCTCGCCTTACTCCTTCCTGTCTTCCTCATCTCTCATCAAGCACAAGTTATGTGGGGAGTCAAAGCCTTTCGCGCTTCCGCTGCAAGGCTTTGCTGCCTGATTTCCACTCTGGACTGCCTTCAAGTTGTTTTGGTTTCTCTTGTGGCTTCGTTTCAGCACACCTGTCTTGCTTCAGGTTTCGGTAGGTGAAATGCTGCTTTCTCTGGTTGCCCAGCACCCAAGAATACTTCCTTGATTCCTGGCGTCTCTGCAGCATGGCCTGCTCGCACATCGTTCATTTGCTTCCCTGCTGGTGAGGCCCTTTGCTCCCCCACACTGGTTTGTTCTTCCCAATTCCACAAGCCTCACAGAGAGGTGTGACAACTTCTCCCAGACTGTCTTCGATCTTTGAAAACAACTAGAACGTTCATTGAGCTTGAGGCTCCCTCTGCTCTGCATCGTTCGCTTTCTCCTCCTTGTCTCAGTACTTGGGTAATTGTGAGAGATGTAGTCCATTGATGTTAACTGTTGCGGATGACTTGAGAAATGACTTGCAATGGTCCCCCATGATGAGCCAGTTCTATATGGAGGATAATTAAACTGAAAAAGGTGGTATTGGAGCCTTTACCTTTAAGACCAGGCATGGCAGTTTGGCCTAAAGGTTTTCCTATTTTCCCTAAAGGGGCGGTATAGTTGCATGGCAATAGGCCATTAGGGTATTGGGTATCAAGGGGTCTTCCTCATGGGAAAATGGGGGGTGCCATGTCTCAAACAATGAAGTCATGACATCTCCCCGGAGGCTGTCTCCTCCCATGTGAGCCTCCCTCATATAACCCCACCCAGGGTCAGGCTCAGGTAGCGGCTGCCATCCCCTGGCCACATAGGAGGAGGTTACAGCAGGGGAATCCGTGATTACTCCATTGGTTTCATCACATTAGCGAAATTTTGAAAGCAAGATGTTGCACAGTGAGCTCTGACACAGTGGCACCTACACCGACCCCTTGTAAATACATTTGGACACCGGTGAGGGCGGGCACTGGCTGCAGGCCCCCTTGTGCACCACCAGACATTGCCGATTTCCAGGGGGGGCCCCATCCATTGCTTAAGAACCTTCAGTGCCCGGCCCTCCAATCCATCACAGAAGAGGAGGGATCTAAAAGGAGAGTGTTAGGAAAGATTCTCTTTACAGCACCTTTCCTTCCAGATCCTAGTTAGGTTTTATTACAATTACAGGTCACTGCCACCATACTCTCAATTTTTTCCTCTTGCAAGTGAGGCTGTTGTGGCACCTCATCATACAAGTTCTCTATTGAGGTGGAGAGTAACATAAATCCGAGGTCATGTAAAGCAGATCTTGCTGACCATATCATATTATAAATAATACGAGACTTCATCCACAAACAGGAAACTGTCGGATCATTGTCATCAGGGAATTCAACCTGCTGGATATCTTCTGAGGATATATCCTCCAAACTGGAAATGTCAGGAAATAACTGAAGGATGCTCAATCGGTTCATAGTGTATGAAGGAAAGGAGCCTCCCCGGCAACTAATAAACACTGAGGACATTGTAGGCGTCTTTATATTCCTGGCTGTCCCCTTAAGGCTCCCCTCCTTCTTCTTCAATTTGCTGTCTCGGTACAAGCCACAGTTCTCTTCATCAGAAGGAAATTTGAATGAGACATTCTTCAAGGTCACTTTTTCCTCATGAATATTTGAGGAGTTGGGTTTGTTATCTAAGAGCGATTTCATAGAGGATTTAAGTGTCTTCTGTTCTACAGTTAGGGCTACTAAGCAATCTTTGATTGTGTTTAGAATATTATTTTGCAGATTGTCCTGTGTGTCAGGAAGAGAAGATTTTACAGTTATTTTCCCCTCTGTAATTTAGGGTTGGCTCCTTGACGGACAGCCCATCAAATTTGTTTTTGACACATTACCTAAACCTATCTTAGACTTGATTCAGGTAGTTGATTGAGATAGAGGATGGCTCACAACCGACTCTGCGGGAGCTTTACTCATATATTCATCTACCGCTTTCCTAGGATCTTGTCTGTTTAATATTGTTCCAAGTTTCCCACCCTTGCTCTTTATGTTATTTACAGGCAACAGGTCTGGTTGAGTCTCTACCGCTACACTCACAATGCTATCATTCATCTCCTCTGCAACCTGTACCAACAATATGGAGGATAATTAAACTGAAAAAGGTGGTATTGGAGCCTTTACCTTTAAGACCAGGCATGGCAGTTTGGCCTAAAGGTTTTCCTATTTTCCCTAAAGGGGCGGTATAGTTGCATGGCAATAGGCCATTAGGGTATTGGGTATCAAGGGGTCTTCCTCATGGGAAAATGGGGGGTGCCATGTCTCAAACAATGAAGTCATGACATCTCCCCGGAGGCTGTCTCCTCCCATGTGAGCCTCCCTCATATAACCCCACCCAGGGTCAGGCTCAGGTAGCGGCTGCCATCCCCTGGCCACATAGGAGGAGGTTACAGCAGGGGAATCCGTGATTACTCCATTGGTTTCATCACATTAGCGAAATTTTGAAAGCAAGATGTTGCACAGTGAGCTCTGACACAGTGGCACCTACACCGACCCCTTGTAAATACATTTGGACACCGGTGAGGGCGGGCACTGGCTGCAGGCCCCCTTGTGCACCACCAGACATTGCCGATTTCCAGGGGGGGCCCCATCCATTGCTTAAGAACCTTCAGTGCCCGGCCCTCCAATCCATCACAGAAGAGGAGGGATCTAAAAGGAGAGTGTTAGGAAAGATTCTCTTTACAGCACCTTTCCTTCCATCTTTATGGAACTGCCAAACTTTTTGCTTTTATTTTATCTGACCTGTACTTTTTGCAGTACAGTGAAGCCTTAAGCTTCACTGTTCTGGCCTTTGCTCACATGTTATGGGGAAATTGATATGTCCTTAAGCTATCAGTACTGGAAAACAGTGTTTCCCTTAGTCGTGTTACTATGTTGCAACTTGTGGTCAGTTTTGTATCACTTGTGGTAACTTTTTATCATTGCACAAAGCAGCTTACACTGCAGCATTTTTGTTTTGCCCTCGACTGACACTCAAAGGATTTTTTGGTTACTCTAGATCAGGGGTGCACAACTGATTTTGACAGAGGGCCGAAAGTACCTTACATGAGGGCTATAGTGGGCCGAAAAGTAAATGTGGGCGGGGCGGTAGGCTGGGCGTGGCAGGAGGCTTTTTAAACCCCCAATTTGTACTAAACACATGGAAAAAGAATGTTTTTGAGGGGTAACGATTTTTATTTGCATTTCAAACTTACATTTTGTACTACACATTTTCCATTGTTATAATTTATTTCTATTTAGTTATTGTATCTCGTCTGTTTAATTAACTTATATATATTTTATTGACCCTAGATACACTATGCCCCATGGCACCTCACCCCCAACCAAACACTATGCCCCAGGGCCCCCTTACCCCCAACCAAACACTATGCCCCATGTCCCTCACCCACAACCAAACACTATGCCCCATGGCCCCCTCACCCCCAACCAAACACTATGCCCCAGGGCCCCCTTACCCCCAACCAAACACTATGCCCCATGGCCCCCTCACCCCCAACCAAACACTATGCCCCATGGCCCCTCACCCCCAACCAAACACTATGCCCCATGGCCCCCTCACCCCCAACCAAACACTATGCCCCATATGTCCCTCACCCCCAACCAAACACTATGCCCCATGGCCTCCTCACCCCCAACCAAAAACTATTCCCCATGGCCTCCTCACCCCCAACCAATCCCCCCACCCCATGGCCCCCTCACCCCCAACTCAGCACACACACAAACATGCACCAATACAGACCCGAACCCCCACCCCCCAACTCAGCACACACAAACATGCACCCATAAAGACCCGAACCCCCACCCCCCCAACTCCAAACCCCCCACCCCCCAACTCAGCACACACACTCTCAAGCATGCACCCATACAGACCCGAACCCCCCAACTCAGCACACACACAAACATGCACCCATACAGACCCGAACCCCCCCACCCCCCTACTCAGCACACACACAAACATGCACCCATACAGACCCGAACCCCCCACCCCCCCAACTCAGCACACACACAAACATGCACCATACAGACCCGAACCCCCACCCCCGCAAATCAGCAAACTCTCAAACAAGCACCCATACAGACCCAAACCCCCACCCCCCAACTCAGCACACAAAAACATTCAAATCAAAACATTCACACACATCCGACACCCCCCACCCCCGCATCTCAACATACACACAGAATACATTCAAATACAAACATTCACACACCCCCCCACATCTCAACATACACACAAAATACATTCAAATACAAACATTCATACTTATCCGACACCCCCCCCCCACCCCCGCATCTCAACATACACACAAAATACATTCAAATACAAACATTCATACACATCCGACACATCCCCCCACCCCCGCATCTCAACATACACACAAAATACATTCAAATACAAACATTCATAAACATCCGACACACCCCAACACCCCTGCATCTCAACATACACACAAAATACATTCAAATACAAACATTCATACACATCCGACACCCCCCCACCCCCGCATCTCAACATACACACAAAATACATTCAAATACAAACATTCATACACATCCGACACACCCCCCCACCCCCAGATCTCAACATACTGTCATGATCTCTGCTTCCAAAAGGTCAGGGTTTTCCCAACTCCCTTGGAAGCAGATCCATAACCCAGGTTCCGAGTGCCAACCAGTCCCAATTGGGACCTTTTGGACCCAGTCCTGGCGCCAGTGGCACCAGGCTCATAAATATGCCCAGTCCCAGCGCTGGAAGCGCCGGGCTCATAATGCTTGGGTGGACTTACCTGCAGCAGACCATGCTGCTTACTTGCCTGCCAGTTGAGCCTCTGATCCTCTTCTGTTTGGAACTACTTTTCCTGTTGGGTGGGGCAGGAGCCACTCCCTAGATTCAGAACACTGGAAGTCTTCTGGAAAGCAGGAACTCTTTTCTTACCTAGGCGTGGCTGTGGAAGGAGACACCTAAGCACTACAGGAGGCTATTTAAACCACACCCGATGGATGAATCTTGCTTTGCGTTATTCTGCATCCTCTGCAGCAGAACGTTCATCGTGTCTTCTGCATCTGATCCTGGGCCTAAGGAAAAAGGCTTACCATCCTGAATCCAGTCTTCAGCAACACCTATAAAGACAAGAAAGAACAGGTTATCATTACGGTCTTCAGTGATAGCTCTTCACTTACCTGGTCCATCGGCTGTCACCAACGCCTCGCGCTGCATTCCGGCATCTGAAAGACAAAGGCTTACCTACTCTTCGTGCGCTCTGGAGGTCTTCACACTGCATTCCGGCATCTGAAAGACAAAAGCTTACCAACTCTTCGCACGCTCCGGAGGCCTTCGGCGCTGCATCCCGCATCTGAAAGACAAAACAAGGTGCGTTTAAAGACATTGGGGAACTTTAATACTCACGTGCCATTACTCCTTTCCACATCTAACCCAGTGGGTATTCCGGCACCCTGAAGCCGCTCCGAACTTGTACCTGCAAAATAAAAAGACAGTTAGAGCGCATCGTGAAGCAGGCAACAAGCGCTTACTTACGTGCTTCCAGGCGCTTCTATTCATCACACGGGCTCCATCTTCAACTCACTTCAGCCCGTCATCCGCCATCGCCGGAACCCTGCAAAACAAGAAACATCATTACTAAAGACTTTAAAGACATTAGAATTACTCGAAACTTACCGTTCGTGCAGTAAAAGACGGACAGCAGTCCTCTGAAGTCAAGAGGCCTGCTCCCCTTATCCAGTGAAGAAACTGGTTACAGCACCCTGCCCCGAGGCAGATGGAGAGCACGGCGTTCACTTAACTAAGGTGAGAGCGTTAACCTTTGGGGTTCTACAGGAGAAGAGAAAGGGAAGAAGAGAGAGACATTCAATAACCCAGTTCCTTAATCCCATATTTTCTATCTGCAGACATCTTACCCTTCAAGTCAGACATACAGTGCACAGAGGTCCAGCCCAAAGAGCCAGCCGTGTGTTACACATCACCTTTGCAGATACGGTATACGCCCAGTCAAGACCGGCGCCTCTATGGGAATCAGGTGAGCGTTACAGAACGCAAAGCCTACCACAAAACTCCCGTCCAGGCGCTATGGAAACCTCGGATACCGACCAGCTAGCCCAGTTACTTGGGGAACTAAGGGCAGAAGTGCATGCAGCCCAGCAGGAAACGAACGCTCTAAGAAGGGAACTGATTATTTCCAAGGAGCGAACAGATGATCTCGCTAGACAATTGCTACAGTCACAAGCCGGACAGACCCCGTTACCCGCATCTGGGGGAAATCTTCCTTCTACATCCTCTATGAATCCAGTGCAGATCAACCTACCTGGGAATGTACCTCTGGCTCCGCCCGAACGATTTTCTGGTGACCCAAAGAGGTTTGCAGTATTTATCAATCAGTGCCGGTTGCATTTCTTATGCCGGCCAGCAGCCTTTCCAACTGATCAAGCTAAAGTAGCTTTCGTGCTTTCGTACCTTAGTGGCAATGCGGCAGACTGGTCGATCCCTCTAGTAAATCAAGATGATCCGGTCCTCCATGATTTTCAAGCTTTTCAGCTCACTATGGAAAAACTGTTCGCAAGATATTCACAGGGGCAGGCCTTGGACAATGAGCTTCTTTCGTTGCGACAAGGTAATCAAGACCTTTTGGCTTATATTGCGTCTTTCAACAGACTGATAGTGGAAACTCAATGGCCTGAGGACAAAAGGATTACGCTGTTTTATAGAGGTCTACGTGGAGAGCTCAAAGATGTGTTAGCGCAAGTAGTGAATCCCCCACAAGATTGTTCGGACTATATAGACTTAGTCGTTCAAATAGATCACAGACTGCAGAACAGGAAGGCCGATCGTTCCAAGTTTGATGCTCGAGTATTTTCCAAACCGCCAACTCCTTCCAAAGGAGTAGACCCCGGGGAACCCATGCAAATAGGGGGTCTGAAAGGTCCTCTAACACAAAAGGAGCGGGAAAGGAGAAAACAGTTGCAATTATGCCTCTATTGCGGAAACTCAGGGCACTTTCTTCGAGACTGTCCGGTGAAACCTGCCAAGAAGGCAGTAGGAGCTGCAGTTACCAAAGTTACAAACTCTGAGCAGGGAAACGACCTCGCCCGACAAGAATAGAGGTCCTCTTGCCGAGCGTGAAAACCAGTTCCGTGACCTCGCATTTCGTGATACCTATGGTCCTCATTAGCCCTGATAATCCGGATCGATTACATGCAATTGAAGCTTACGTCGACAGCGGTGCCATCGGCAATTATGTGGATCATGAAATGGTTTTGAGGATGAATCTAACTCTTTGTCCCAAGGCTGTAAAGGACGTCATTACTACGGTGGATGGTACGGAGATAGCCTCCGGGCCAGTAACGCATACCACTCAAGAGGTGACGCTAGTAAGTCAAGATGGACACCATGAGAAGATCGTGTTCGATGTGATCAAGGCCCCTCAGTTTCAGATTATTCTAGGAATACCTTGGTTAGAGAAACACAATCCTCTGATCGATTGGCGAGCAAGAACGGTCCAGTTTCCAGAATGTGTCTCTACTTGTCACCCTCCACCTGGTGTTGCACTGGCAGCAATTTCTTCAGAGACTCCCCAGTTACCTCCCGAATACCTAGAATACCAAGATGTTTTCTGGAAGGATCAGGCTAACTCTCTACCTCCTCATAGGTCTTATGACTGCCAGATAGACCTGATACCTGGATCTACTCCTCCTTGTAGTAGAATTTATGCCCTCACCGAGCCTGAGAACCTTCACCTTCGACAATACCTGGATCAATACCTGGCAAATGGGTTTATTCGTCCTTCCAAGTCCCCTGCTTCTTCAGCTTTGTTCTTCGTTCCAAAAAAGGAAGGAGACCTTAGAACTTGTATAGATTATCGCTCCCTGAACCAGATCACCGTTAAGAATAGATATCCGTTACCTTTGATCCCTGAACTCCTGGACCAAGTCAGAAAAGCATGCATATATACAAAGCTGGATCTTAGAGGAGCTTACCACTTGGTATGAGTAAAAGAGGGCGATGAATGGAAGACGTCCTTCCGCACCAAGTATGGACTATTTGAATATCAGGTCATGCCCTTCGGACTTTGCAATGCCCCGGCCGCCTTTCAATATTTTATGAACGATGTTCTCAGAGAGCTCATAGATGTGTGTGTTGTTGTTTACATTGACGACATCCTCGTTTATTCTTCATCGGAACGTGAACATCGGAAACACGTGAAAATGGTCCTCGAAAGATTGCGTCAACACAAACTTTTCGCTAAGTTGGAAAAATGTGTTTTCAACGTGACTGAAGTTGAATTCTTGGGATTCATATTATCACCTGGCGGAGTGCGTATGGATTCAAAGAAGGTCGATGCAGTTCTCAAATGGCCATCACCATCCTCCGTAAAAGGTGTGCAAAGCATGTTAGGCTTCGCTAACTTTTACCGCAGGTTTATCCCCGAATTCTCTCGAATAGTCCAGCCCATCACTGCCTTGTTAAAGAAAAACAAACGTTTTGAATGGTCTACCGAGGCGGAACAAGCTTTCCAGGATTTGAAGACTAAATTTATCTCTGCACCAATCTTAAAACACCCTCGCCCCGAACTCCCCTACATTGTGGAAACTGATGCTTCAAGCCTTGCCATGGGGGCAGTTCTATCACAAAAGGACCCGGTAACCAATCAGTTGCATCCCGTGGCATTTTGGTCCCGCAAATTCTCGCCTCCTGAAATCAATTACACGATTACTGACAAGGAACTTCTGGCTATCAAGTCTGCCTTTAAGGCTTGGCGGCATTATCTGCTGGGGGCCCGACACACCGTTACTGTGATTACGGATCACCGAAACCTGCAATATTTGAAAACCGCAAAAGCCCAATCCTCTAGACAACTCCGTTGGGCATTATTCTTTGCCGAGTTTGACTTCATAATTACCTATCGACCTGGTACAAAGAACGGTAAAGCTGATGCCCTTTCTCGGATGGGAGTGGAAGAACACTTGATCAACCCTAAACCTGTACCAATCATTCCCGAACAAAGAATTCTGGGTGTAATCGCCACAGAATCCATAGAGGAAGTTAAGGATAAAGCCAGGCTACTGGTAACTCAAGCAGACATACAGAATTGGCATCTGCAGGGAAAGGACTTTACGGTGAAGGACAACCTATTATATTTCCAAGAACTGTTATACCTGCCCAGCACAGATTTACAGAAAAAGGTAATCTCTTGTTATCACGATTCTTTAATGGAAGGACATCCCGGTATGGCCAAGACCTCAGAAAAGATCAAGCGCTACTTCTGGTGGCCGTCTTGGAAAAAAGATATCAGAGACTTTATAATGTCCTGTGGAGTATGCGCCCAAAACAAGAGTCAAAAGGAAAGACCAGCAGGCCTCTTACGCCCTATTGACATCCCACCTCGCCATTGGCATACGCTTTCTATGGACTTCATCACCGATCTACCTCCATGCTCCGGATACAATACGATTCTAGTAATCGTGGACTTATTCTCCAAGATGGCGCATTTCATTCCGCTCAAAGGCTTGCCAACAGCAGCAACTCTGGCCCGAGAATTTCTCGAAAACATCGTCCGACTGCACGGTTTTCCTTCGGTTCTAATTTCGGATCGAGGTAGTCAATTTATTTCTCATTTTTGGCGAAGTTGCTGTCGGTCGGCTCAAATTGATGTGAGACTATCGACCAGTCACCACCCTCAGACCGACGGACAAACCGAGAGGACCAATCAAACTCTGGAACAGTATTTACGCTGCATGCTGCAACAAACTGAAAAAACTTGGAAAGACATCCTTTGGATAGCCGAATATGCCTACAATAACTCTGTCCATTCGGGAACTGGGAAAACCCTGTTTTTTCTTTTGTACGGCAGTCACCCTCGAACCTCGGAGTTGGATCCCCTCCAAGATCTTGAAACACCAGCAGTAGACTACCTGCATTCTACAATCACCCAAGCCTTTAAGGAAGCTGTTTCTCACCTTCAAAGGGCTAAAGAACAATACAAGAAAGGAGCAGATCAACATCGGAAGGAAGCCCCTCAATATCAAGTAGGGGATCAAGTCTGGTTATCCACCAAATATCTACCTCTAAAAGGGCCACGCACATTCAACCCAAGATACCTTGGTCCCTATTCCATCACTACCATAGTAAACCCAGTAGCGGTCAAGTTGGACTTGCCCCCGCACATGAAGATACATCCGGTCTTCCACGTCTCTCTATTAAAACCCGTGCAACCTCAAACCCGACTAACTAAATCTCCAAAACCTATCCTAGTTGATGGAGAACTCGAGTTTGAAGTCAAAAGCATTCTGGACTCCAAGATCTCCAAATCTAAACTATTTTACCTAATTGACTGGAAAGGCTACGGCCCCCAAGAGAGATCCTGGGAACCTGCTGAATATGTCCACGCTCCTCGCCTAATCAAAAGATTTCACCGAACATTTCCTGACAAGCCAAAACCCCCGGAGAAGCCCGGTTTGGGAGGGGCCTTGAGGGGGGGTACTGTCACGATCTCTGCTTCCAAAAGGTCAGGGTTTTCCCAACTCCCTTGGAAGCAGATCCATAACCCAGGTTCCGAGTGCCAACCAGTCCCAATTGGGACCTTTTGGACCCAGTCCTTGGCGCCAGTGGCACCAGGCTCATAAATATGCCCAGTCCCAGCGCTGGAAGCGCCGGGCTCATAATGCTTGGGTGGACTTACCTGCAGCAGACCATGCTGCTTACTTGCCTGCCAGTTGAGCCTCTGATCCTCTTCTGTTTGGAACTACTTTTCCTGTTGGGTGGGGCAGGAGCCACTCCCTAGATTCAGAACACTGGAAGTCTTCTGGAAAGCAGGAACTCTTTTCTTACCTAGGCGTGGCTGTGGAAGGAGACACCTAAGCACTACAGGAGGCTATTTAAACCACACCCGATGGATGAATCTTGCTTTGCGTTATTCTGCATCCTCTGCAGCAGAACGTTCATCGTGTCTTCTGCATCTGATCCTGGGCCTAAGGAAAAAGGCTTACCATCCTGAATCCAGTCTTCAGCAACACCTATAAAGACAAGAAAGAACAGGTTAGCATTACGGTCTTCAGTGACAGCTCTTCACTTACCTGGTCCATCGGCTGTCACCAACGCCTCGCGCTGCATTCCGGCATCTGAAAGACAAAGGCTTACCTACTCTTTGTGCGCTCCGGAGGTCTTCACACTGCATTCCGGCATCTGAAAGACAAAAGCTTACCAACTCTTGGCACGCCCCGGAGGCCTTCGGCGCTGCATCCCGCATCTGAAAGACAAAACAAGGTGCGTTTAAAGACATTGGGGAACTTTAATACTCACGTGCCATTACTCCTTTCCACATCTAACCCAGTGGGTATTCCGGCACCCTGCAGCCGCTCCGAACTTGTACCTGCAAAATAAAAAGACAGTTAGAGCGCATCGTGAAGCAGGCAACAAGCGCTTACTTACGTGCTTCCAGGCGCTTCTATTCATCACACGGGCTCCATCTTCAACTCACTTCAGCCCGTCATCCGCCATCGCCGGAACCCTGCAAAACAAGAAACATCATTACTGAAGACTTTAAAGACATTAGAAGTACTCGAAACTTACCGTTAGTGCAGTAAACGACGGACAGCAGTCCTCTGAAGTCAAGAGGCCTGCTCCCCTTATCCAGTGAAGAAACTGGTTACAGCACCCTGCCCCGAGGCAGATGGAGAGCACGGCGTTCACTTACCTAAGGTGAGAGCGTTAACCTTTGGGGTTCTACAGGAGAAGAGAAAGGGAAGAAGAGAGAGACATTCAATAACCCAGTTCCTTAATCCCATATTTTCTATCTGCAGACATCTTACCCTTCAAGTCAGACATACAGTGCACAGAGGTCCAGCCCAAAGAGCCAGCCGTGTGTTACACATCACCTTTGCAGATACGGTATACGCCCAGTCAAGACCGGCGCCTCTACGGGAATCAGGTGAGCGTTACACATACACACAAAATACATTCAAATACAAACATTCATACACATCCGACACACCCTCCCACCCCCGCATCTCAACATACACACAAAATACATTCAAATACAAACATTCATACACATCCGAAACACCCCCCCACCCCCGCATCTCAACATACACACAAAATACATTCAAATACAAACATTCATACACATCCGACACACCCCCCACCCCCGCATCTCAACATACACACAAAATACATTCAAATACAAACATTCATACACATCCGACACACACCCCCCCCATACACACACAAACATAAAGCAAAACAAACCCGACACACAAACACAAACAGACCACTTACCGGAGACGTGCTGGAAGGCAGGCAGGTAAGCGGCAGGTAAACTGGAATCATACTACGGCTGGCGTGGTCCAAGGCTGAAATGCCTTCCAGCATCAAGTCTTATGGACCATGCCAGCCGTAGTGCTGGCCCTCCATTGGTGCAGCACACACGCATTACGTGGTTCGTAGGAGCGACGTGATGCGTGTGTGTGCTGAGCCAATGAGGGCCAGTGTTTTCACCGGCCCGGAAGACAACAAAGACTTCCCTAATGGAGGGTGGCCGCGGGCCGCCCTCCATTAGGAAAGTCTTTGTGCCTCGCGGGCCGGTCAAAAGGGCATGGCGGGCCGCAACTGGCCCGCGGGCCGTATGTTGTGCACCCATGCTCTAGATGTTCTTAAAAGATGGGCTGATGGCAGCAGTGACTTTTCTCCACTTTTTGGGGAATTTCGTTGTAGCTTTACCACGTTTACCGTGTTTTGCTACTGACTGTGGCTACTGGTCAAACATGGCCGTGCCACTAGGTTTTTCGCCCATTCTTTTTGCATCTTGTTTTTTAGCCTTCTTCCTGACCTCAGAGTCCAGGAAGATCCTTATAAGGACTTCCAGTGCCTGGGAAAGCAGCAGCTTTTGGCGGGCTACTGGAGGACTTTGTGTGTTTGACAGGCAGGATGTGGGCTGGGTCATCTGACCCTGATCCACATGCTGGTTTCTGAGTGTCAGAGTGGTATGCATGAGTGTTCCCGTCAGTGGTCCTAATTTGACCACTGTGGGGTGTGTGTGTGTGGGCTAGTTCTGCCATTGGAGAGTGGGAGTTTTGACTGCTACCTGGCTTTTAGGATAAGAAGAAGACCCCTGCATGCATTCTTGAGAGATCCTGGAAGAACCTGAAGGAGCCAAGTATCCTGCCCCGCTGAGAAGACCCGCAAAGAAACCCGAAACCTGACTGAAGGAGGCCTGGCAACCAACTTCTGGTGCAGTCCCGGAGGATCCCTGTCTTGCTCATGATCTTTGGTAGGCCTGCGAAGGGGCTACGACCCCTGGAGTGGAGGGACCATCCATTCCCGACGTCTTCTCGGTACCCAGAATAATAAATGCCTTCGGAAGTGCCCGGGAATTGTCCTGTGGCTGATCAGCTTTGTTTTTGGGCTACCGGGTTAACTTTGTCGCCGTTGTGAGTTTCTTCCACTGCAACGACACCCTCTGCAAAATTGCGGCATCCTAGCGCCAAGGGGACCCGAGAAAGACCGGAAAGTCTGACCGCAGTTACTGAGTCCTGCTGCATCGATGTGCGCCGCATGCACTGTCTGAAACTTGCTTTTCCGACACGAGTCCCGTTCCAAGAGGGGTGCTGCACTGTTGGTTTTTGCATTTCATCACCGAGAGTCCTTGCACCAGCAAAAGATCCCAACCGGAGAATCACTCGAACTTGCAACCCCTGAAAATTGAGGACTGCAGGTTTTGGCGGGAAAAGCAAGCCAGGACACCCTTCCTTTGTTCCACAGTGACTTGGGAAGATTCAGCGTAAGGGGGGGTAACTTATAGAGCTTTTAACATACCCCTACGCTACCATTATAGGTAAATGGGCTTATAATAATCCTATTTTTTATACTATTGGCTTTGCCATTACTTGCCTTGGCAAGACTTTTGGGGGTACTTTTGGGCACTTGTCTACATTGAACCCTAACTCTAACAATCCATCACTGGACCCCAGAGACCCTACCTACATTTTTTCCTGCATCCTAAGTTCTGTGGAGCTGTATCCTGAACAATAGAGCACAAGGTCCCAGGCAACTTCGGGTTGGACAATATTAGCTAGGGATCATCACTGTGGACCTTTTTGTGCATGATACTGCTTGGCAGGAGTATTTTTGCATTTGAACCTGTGAATGTATATATGTATTTTAGTTTGATAGTATTGGTTGATACGTCTATCTGCTTGTATTCATTTTCTTATAGTGTGTTTTGGACATAATTAAATAACTGTATTTGTATGCATCCTATCTAAGTGCAATTTGTGACTCTCATTGTGTGACCTCATTGTAGACCCCTTACACTCTCACCCCTCTGAAGAACTTAGCCTAGACCGCCTGTCACTGCTACCTAAACTGGTTTGGCTACAGCTTCCCAGAGTTGTCCCTGTCACAATATAGGTTGGCCGTCTATACACCTGTCCACCAGGCCAGAGTATAGAAAATCATTCCTAACAGAGAGCACACCTAGTGTGCAGAGCTCAAGGGGGGGGGGGGGCATTGTAGTGCTCTGAAAAGGACTACAGGTTACCTCCAGAACACGCCGGGCAGGGATTTTCTTCCTTTCCATTGGAGCTGGGCCCGAAGGGATTTGAGTTCAGTGGATTGCTAGTTACACTGGAGCAGCGCCGGCCCAGTATCCACGGGAGACAGACCTCCCATAGCCTGTTGAATGCTTCCCAGAGCGGTGTCTGTTGGCCTTCTCAAGTTGCCATGGCAGTTTAGCTATACATAAAAGGTTCAACTTAACAAAAGAAAGGCCACACTCTCTTAAGCGCAAGAGGTTTAGCGCCCCACATTCAATAGTCCCTTCCTCATGAAAAAAATCTAAGCAGGGGAACTTGAGGGGGTGCTAGCCACATCATATGGAATGAGAGGGAGCTAAACCCTACAGCTGTAAACAGGAAATGGCTGGGGCACCCTTTTCATTGGCATCTGTGACTACAAGAGAGGATTTCCAACTATGTCTACAAACATTCCAAGACAAATTCACCAAAACTTTCCAGGCACATTTTAAACCGGTTTCGGAAGACCTCACAGATAATATAGCAGCATACATACTGAGGTGAGTGACCCGGAGAAGAAACTTTCACATAATGAAAATACAAAAGAACTGTCAAGCAGGATCAAAAATAAAAAACCTCCATGATCGCAACTCTGCAATGCATTACATATGAACTCGGGATCAAATGCGAGGCCCTAGAAAACTACTAGCAAAGAAACTACTTGTGAATAAGAAATATGACCGTATAAATGGGGTGGGGGTGACATACTCATCTGTGTCCAAACTCAGACCAAGCCCACTGGATACCAGCATCCCATGCCCCAAAAGGGAAAAAAAACAGTTGTAATCCAGCACAATCAGGACTGCGCATTACGTGAGATCAGAATCTCGCTTTGATTGCTAATATCTCAGAAACTGTAAGTTCTAGGGCCTTGAAACCTGGCGTTCAATGTCCTATAGGGACCTTGAGTATTGTTCCTCGTGTCGAGAGTGGTGCTTCTATGACCACATTGATGTTTCACCGATTTAAGGCAACCGTTTTATGTGTGCAGGTGCTGAAATCCAGGGAAAGGGGTGGGGTGTCCAAATGTCATGTAGCCAGTAATGTCCGGAGGGTCCTTATAGGTAACTGTGCAACATTTGGTGCAGATTGGTGAAACAGTGAGGAATTGTATAAGGAACAACGCTTTGCCCAGCCACAAACCCACAAACAAATTTGGACTTTTACTGAAATCCAGGGAAAGGGGTTGGGTGTCCACATTTCATGTAGCCAGTAATATCCGCAGGTTCCTAACAGGTAACTATGCACAATTTGGTGCGGATTGGTGAAACTGTGTGGAATTGTATAAGGAACAATGCTTTGCCAAGCCACAAACCCACACATTTTGACTTTTATTAATATAGCTAGATAAAATGATGCAGGTAATTCCATCTCAGAAAGGGTGGTCTTCTAACCAGATACCCCTTTCATTAAGCTGCATGCCAAAGGCATAGTGTCTCCTGTGCCCCACTGCAACAGACTCCTGATCTGCAGTCCCTGCTCTCCAGTGGGACAGGGCAGGTTTAAAGGTCACAAGTGCCCTCTTGACAGCTGGGGTGACAGAAAAATCACTTCAGCACAGAAGTTGCTTTTAAATCTGCACCTCTATTACAAAATCACTTACTTATGAGGAATTACTATCCTGGTGGCAGTTTAATCTCTAAATATAAGCAATACGCTTTTATGGGGTATGTTGGCTGGTAATTTAGATAATTATTAGAAGCACATTTTGACCGACACACGTCAACACTGTGAGCCCAGGTCAGCTATGGAAGGGTTGTTTGAATTCTTGTTAGACAACCTGTCTCTGCTAGCCAGCAGGACAAGAGACTGAAAGACTATGCCTCTCTTTTGATCTTTTGTGTGGTGGGGTACCTTTCTCTCCAGCAGGACCGCCCCCCAGCAGGAACTGTCCTGGGAAACAGGAATCAAAGGGCACACTCTGAACAAAAGGACTAGCCTCACACCAGGCTGGTTCATATCAAAGAGCTGTTGATGCTGTGAGCTTGAGAAGGGGCGTGGTATAGCAGTCAGAGGGAGCTCAGCAGAGTTGGGGAAGGATTCTACCATCTTGTTTCTCTCTGTATTGCTGCCTCCTTCCTGTTCCCTAGACTTCTTTTAGCACAAGCACTTTGGATATGATGCAAGAAGGCAAGGACCTCTTATCACAGGAACAGGGATTGGACCCCTTAAAGCAAGCTTGATTTTGTCCAAACCCCTGTGGACTTTTGCATTTAAAAGAAGGGGTCTCCCACCCTTTCTTTGATTCATCCCTGGCCTGAAAGATTAATTCATTTTGGGAGAGTTGATCTTTCCAGAACCCTCTGCCAGTGAGGTGAAAATTGAGCGTTCCAAGGGAGAGGCAAGATCTGCTTCCTACCCACTGCAAAGGTATATTGGGGGTGACCTGCTGCTGGAGCAAACCATCCCTCTCTGCCAGCTACACCAGTACCCAGGACCTCACTGGAGGTGAAGGATCCTTGCACTTGTTTGCCTGGCTCCATTGTGTTGGGAGAACATGCACCTTATCTTGTCCCTTAGCCCCTGGTATGTGACTCATAGCATCCTGAGACCAGAACTGCAAGGATGCCTGTTTCTGCCGTCAAACCTCTTCCAGCTGTCTTCGGAACACATTTGGGGCCCTTTAAAATAACGGTGCTGCTTTAATCACTCCCTCGACCTTTGAACCACTGTTGCTGCACCTTTGAACCAGTTCACCAAACCACGTCAGCTGAGCAGGTTATTGCCTTGGCTCGAACCAAATGCTCGGTGCTGCAGAAAGATTTAAAACCGCAGCATCGCGATCATGCGCCACGAGTCACCAGCATCCTCATCTTCAACCTGTGATCGAACATTGAGCTGACGCGTGTGGCCTCATTGACAGGCTTTATTGGAACGCCACATCAAACTGCAACAAGCATCTCTTTGAACCTGGCTCAAATCCTGCTCCCTGTATGGATCACAATGACTCGCCTCATCTGAGCCTGAATAGAACCTCTTCAACAACTTTAAGATGCCTGGTTTGACGCTGTTGACCTGCCGAGAACTGATTATCTACTGTTGAAAGGCTCCTGCCCCCCATGGTTGATTTGGTTGGACCCCAGAGACAGGCTAAGCTCATTTCTCATGAAGAAGCATTTCTTTTTGAACATAGTGGTTTTTTTATTGCCTCTTTCCTCCCTGCTAAGTAACACAGCTCTTGTGTCTTTTAAATTGTGCATTTCTCTGTCATCCTTTACAAGGGTGTTTTTTTTTTTAAAACATGTTTTATTGATTTTACAATGCAATGTTTTAGTTGGGTGTACTTCAATCCTTCTCTGTCTGTTTTTTCCCAGGTTCTGCTTACATTCTTGGAATTACATAATTGTTTGTCCCTGATACATGTCTCTAATCTTTCTGCAGCCTGCCTGGGCCCATTGTGCGTATACGTTCTGTTCCATCCCCGGCTGAAAGTCAGGGTTACCGAACAGCGAGTAGAACGGAGATGGGAATGTCGTTAGGGTCTCCTTTCTGACTGCCTTGTCCCAGGTCTTAACCCCTACTCCCACGATCTCACTTATCTTGTTGTGTGGGTGCCTATATCATTTGTTGAGCCATAGTAGCAGGTTAGCGCTTCCTCCCACTTGTTTCTCTGTCTTTCTCTACGTGCTTTTATGGCTATTAGGTCGCACCGCAGTACTGCTTTGAAGGTGTCCCATATAATATATTGTGTAGTTTCTCCTGTGTCGCTATTGGAAAAGTAATTTTCTATCTTATGTTTTATAGCCACCTCTATTAGTCGATCCTGCAGTAAATCTGCCGGAAATGTCCATGTCCATATCCCTTACTGTGTTGTGTGTATGTTAAATGTTACAGTTATTGGGGCATGGTCCGAGAGGGAGATTGATCCTAGTTCGATGCTACCCACTTTTCCTACTAAACCTGCAGAAACCCAGATATAGTCTATTCTATACTGGGTGTTGTGTACGTGTCAGAAGTGGGTGAATCCCTGTGTTTCCCCTCTTACCGCCCTCCATAAATCGAAGAATGCTAGTGTTTCGAATGCTGTCTTCAGGGTTTCTGAGGGGGCACTTGTCTCTTGTTGTGGTTTTGAGCTTCTGTCCAGGGTGGGGTTCCATGCTATGTTCAAACTGCCTCCTAGCATTATCTCCCCTGTAGTGAATCCATCTAACGCCTTCAGAACCCCTTTGAGGAAACCATCCTGTCCTGTGTTGTGGGCGTATATAGATGCTAACATTAGTTTATTTGCCTGCTAGTTCTACATTCAGAAAGAGGTATCGTCCCTCTGTATCTGATTGGGAGTTTTGGATACGCGCATTTAATCTGGTGTGCAATGCGATCAGGACTCTTGCTCTCTTTCCCCCTGCATTGTATTGGTATACTTGTGTTGACCCTCTAATCTTTTTGGGCCCCCTATCTGCTTTTTTTAATGTGCTTTTCTTGATACATTAAGACATCTGCTTTCGTTCGCCAGGCTTGCCGCTCTAACTTTTTCCTCTTGGTCGGGGTGTTCATCCCCTGCACATTGTGTGTTAATATTTCTACTGGTCTTGGGTCTCCCCCATCCATATTCCGAATCTCTTCCAGTCCCTATGAACCTGAGTCCCCATCACTGGTTAATTTCCCCTTGATCCCCTCCCTCGCTCTCCCTCCCTTCCCCATTTGTGCCCCTCCACCCTGTTTTCTTCCCTCCCCCCATTCGTCCCTCTCCCCCTGAGGGTGGCCAGGTTCCTAGGAGCGCTTGGACGATGTGTCCCTCATGCCTTGCATTACCCTCAATACTAACCTGTGGGGGGTCCTAAACCCCACTTGAGATTCCAGAATTGCCTTTCGGGTTCCTCACATTGGGCCTCCAAGTGACTGATCCTTTTCCCTCTTTATGTGGGGGGGTCCTAAACCCTTGCAGCGATTGCTTCATGTCCTCTTTCAGGGATTGGAATTGTTCCTGGAAGGAGAGCAAGAATTGGTTCAGAAATTCTTTGAAGATGTTTTGCATGTCTTCTTTGGTCATTGCTTTCTCTCCTGTCCCCTGCCGTTCCTGGGGGGTGGGGTGGTCTTGGTTAGTTTCCTCGTCTCGTTTTTGGTGTGTCTTCCATGCTCCAAAGTTGTCTAATGCTCTTGGGTTGCCTCCCTGGAGGCGATTGAGGTGCTGGGGCCAGGGTTTTCAGTCTGGATTTTGACATAAAGGCTGGTGCTGTAGCATTGCACTTGTGGCTCTTTCTGTGATGCTCTTGTGATCGTTATGCAGACCCCTTGGTGGCAGATCTTGCTGGGGTCCCCCCCTCCTGTTGTCACTGGGATGCCTGACGGTGCTGGTAGCAGTCTGTCTTTTTTCCCTGCTACTCTCCCGTCTCACCCCAGGGGGGGTCCTCGTGCCGCTGCTGTGTGCACTGGCTCTCCCCCGGTGGGTCGGATTTTATGCACCCCCCCTACCGGCCCTTGTTTGACTCCTCTCTGGACGCCCCCCTGATTCTGATTCCCACGGGGTCTGATGTTGTGCTGCCGGAGCAGTGTGGGGTTTCTGCTGAGGCTGGTTGGGCCTGTGTTGTGTCTGTTTCCTTGTGTGGCCTCCTTATTGTCCACTGTGAGTGGCAAGCCTTTTTTCCTTGCTTCCTCTTTGAAGACAGACCTCGCTGCGCGTTTGTTGCTTGATTTGCTGCCTTTATGTCCCGGGGTGCTTGTGACCCCGGTTCGCATTCCGGTCCTCCTCTGGTAGTATCTCCCTTACTGAGCGCTGCCAATCCCTGCTGTCCTGCCAAGTTCCGACTATTGGATGTCCCTCACGTTGGGTCGGTAAGCGAGGCTGCTGCTTTTAACGCCGGGGGGTGGTGCTTCCCTCCTCGGGTTGTGTCTCTCCCCTAGGAGTCTTTGCTATGGGTTGCGCTGTTGTTGGGGACGGGTCACGTCCCTGTGCCTCCCGTTCCTGGGCCGGATTTAGTGCGCCCCGCCCCCTACCGGCCGTGTTTGGCTCCTCTCTGGACTGCCTGCTTCTGGTTCTCCCAGAGGGCTGATGTTGTGCTGCCAAGGAGGTGGGAGGTATCTGATGTGGCTGGTGGGGCCTGTGCTGTTCCTGTTTCCTTGTGTGGGCTCCTTATTGTCCATTGTGAGTGGCAAGCCTTTTTCCCTTGCTTCCTCTTTGGAGGCGGCCCCTTGCTGCGTGTCTGATACTTGTTTTGCTGCCTTTATGTCCTGTGGTGCTTGTGACTCCCGGTTCGCATTCCGGTCCTCCTCTGGGGGTGTCTCCCTTGCTGAGCACTGCCAGTCCCGGTTGCCCTGCTGGGTTCCGGCCGTTGGGTGTCCCTCACATCAGGTCGGCAAGCGTAGCTACTGCTTTTGAGGCCGGGGGAGGTGCCTCAGGTTGTGTCTCTCCCCTTGGAGTTTTTCTTATGGGTAGTGCTGCTGTTGGGGGTAGCTTCCCCGTTCCTCCCGTTCCTGGGCTGCTTCGGAGTTGCTTGTTGAGTGGCCTGGTCCTCCCCCCGCCAGTCACTCACTGGGTTCCTTATCTTCCGCTCCTGGGTGAGATTATTTTTAAGGTCTGCGTCTTTCGGCTCGGTGTCCCAGCGCCGGAGGGGTGACTTTCTACTTTTGTTCTTGCATAACCAGGGGGGTGGGTGGGGTGAGGGGAGTACGGTTCCCGGGTCGGCTCTCTTTGTCCCCTTTTCGTGATTGCTTGCTTTCTCCCATTGCTTCAGGTTGCGGCCCATCTGGGAGTTTCCGGGGCGCTGCTGTTGGATGCGTGCTGCGTGTCTGGTCTCCGGCTCCTGCTGCAAGCTATTTTGCCTGAAGATATCTGCTCGATGAGAGGGTGGAACTCGCTTGTGTTGCTTGCCGTGTCCTATGGGGGTGGTCTTCCTCTGCCGGGTGCCATTTTGGAATTCCAGGGGTGGGTTTTTGATAGTGTTTTCAATAGTTGTACATTGGTGTGTTTTATAAAAGTATATATATTTTTATAGAACCTTGATTGGAAATTCCTTTATTTTGGACTGTGTACTATTGCTTTTTGGTTTGCTACTGTTTCACATTGACACCCTTCTTAAGAGTATAACGTACTCTTGGCCCACGTAACCTCAAAAGGCAAAGGAGGAATATCTCTTAGCTGTGCCTGTTTCACCTTTATGATTGATATCACTTTTGTTTTGTAGAATTTTGAGGGCTGGGTAGGAGGTTTAGCCACTACTCATCCATGTACTCCTGTGGGACAGAAGTAATTTCGCCAAACTCCTCAACAATGGAATTCAGGGAGGGAGTCAGGGCTTCAAATCTAACAGAGATAAGCTTATCTCTGCCTTTGCCTTATTGACAAAATAACTATCAAATATCAGCATGAGGGTCGTTGATGCTAAAGTTAAAATATGGGCCAAAAAATACGGCTCTAGAGGTGATCGCACCATTGTTTGTCATGATCCAAGTCCTACAGAGGTCTCTCCTGGATCATTAAAACAGGAACCGCCAATATAATCTATGAATTTCAAATCGCTGGAAGGTGTTGAAGGCTCTGATTGTAGAGGTTACTTAAACAAATTAATTC
Source organism: Ambystoma mexicanum (assembly GCF_040938575.1). Taxonomy (NCBI): domain Eukaryota; kingdom Metazoa; phylum Chordata; class Amphibia; order Caudata; family Ambystomatidae; genus Ambystoma; species Ambystoma mexicanum. The sequence continues at coordinate 689,841,693 of NC_090939.1, forward strand.
TAAACTTGCTTAATAGAAAATGCACCTCTGATTGACGAAGACAAAACTCATTGGATCCCTCCCAAAAGAAAAACTGGTCAGACACTCCAAAGACATTTGATTTTCACGGTCTTCCACAACCCTCATCTTATCCTAATCATAAAGGCAATCAGAGAAATACCTAGGTCTATGGTTAATGGGTCTAAAATATTTATTCATCAGGACTTTCCTAGAGAAACTGTTCAAGAGAGGAACATTTTTGTAATCTATGATAAACCTGGGCTTCAAACAAGGAATCACAAAACCCAATCCATGCCAAAGGCTGTATGCTGGACTGGGTGTCAGACCTCAACTGCTCCATCTACATTCACCAAAACGAACCAGTAGCTTGGTCAGACCATCACCTCATCATGTTCTCCATCCCCGGATCCTCCTCTTCCAAAGCCACATCAGCCCCACCCCCCTCGTTGTCTAGAAACTCCCGCAATATCACCATAGACAGCCTCCAACCCCTCATTAGCAATATCCTAAATGAGACCCAGTTCAGTAGCCTTGACCTTCACAAATTGGTAGACCTTTACAACAACACCCTTAAATCAGCATTAGATATCACGGCTCATCAAAAACTCAGAAAAGCCAAACCCATCGCACACCTTAGTAAGTGGTTCACCCCCGAACTAAAAAGCCTCAAACAGCAAAAGATCAACGGAATCCACTTGGCGCAAATCACCCTCCTCCACCAACAAAACTGCTTTTACATCAGCCTCCACTATCTACAAAGCGGCCATCCTTTCCGCTAAAAAAGAAGCCTATAATTCCAGAATCCAAAATGCCAAATCCAATACTAGGGATCTCTTCAGCATCCTAAAAGAGCTTGAATCCCCAGCACCACCCGCCCAAGACTGTATCAAACGCAGAATGGTGCACAAAAATCCAACAAGCCCTCGCGGATAAAATCACTCTACGCCGAAATAAGATTGAAGCTAAAAAGGCTAGCCTCACTAACAGCTCCCAGACCGCTCCTGTCCCAGCGAAAACTCCTCAATCTGGCACTCCCTTCACCTTCTCACATGAAACAACAAAGGAAGTTGAAGATATCATAAGAAGCCTCAAACCCTCCCACTGGCAAGGGGATATCTGCCCAGCCACCATTATTAAAGAGGGAGCTAAAAACCTAGCCCCCTTCATCACCACTCTGATAAATTCTTCCTTCTCTTCCAACCAGGTCCCAACAACCTCAAGGAAGCCTGGGTAATGCCTCTCTTAAAAAAAAAAAAAACCTGGATCCAAATATCCCCACACACTATAGGCCCATCACCACTGTCCCGTTTCTTCTAAAAATACTTGATCGGGTGGCCTATTTGCAAATCCAGAAGCACCTAGAGGAGAATGAACTCCTAGGTCTCAGATAATCGGGTTTCAGACCCACACATGGAACTGAGACAGCCCTCCTAGACCTCAAGATCCAAATGGACGAGTAGAAGGACAAAGGTAAGCTAGCGATCCTCCTACTCCTTGACTTATCTGCGGCCTTCGACCTTGTCGACCACCAAATTCGCACCAAGCACCTTAACACAGCTGCAGTATTTTCCACTAACGCCTCTGACTGGGTCAAATCCTTCCTCTCAAATCGGACCACCAGAGTCTTCTCCCCTTCAGCCTCAGCAGACCCCACACCCATACTCTGTGGAGTCCCTCGGGGATCATGCCTGTCACCGACACGTTACAATATATTTACAAAGCTATTATTCGACAGGCTGGACAACTTGGGTGTCATCTACACCAACTATGCGGATGACACTCAAGTCCTTATCCCCCTCACTGGCTGCTCCAACCATGATTCAAAATTACTGAACGACATTTATCTTGAAATCCAAGCATGGATGGTCACAAACAGTCTCTGCCTCAATGGCGACAAGACTGAGCTAATGATCGTCGGCACTCAGGCACGATTGAACAAACTTGACACCAGGTACTCATCTTTCGTCATCGATGGTAACATAACGTAGCTAAAGAGATAAAAACATTTGGGGTCTACCTCGACTCAACAATCTCTCTCAAAAAACAAGTCAGCAGTGTGGCATCTTCCACGGCCTATACAAATAAACTGATCTACAGCTGCAAATCGTTCTTATCTACAAGTAGCTGCCTAACGTTAGCTAGAGCACTTGCACTGTCTAAACTAAGCTACTGCAACACACTATTCCTAGGTTTTTCCGAACACAACCTAAATAGACTCCAGGTACTCCAGAATAACTCACTGAGAGCAGCACTCAGTCTTCCCAGGTCCTGCCATATTTCCAGTCACAGACACAACATCAACTGGTTGCCCATCCATGACAGAATCACTCTTTGCACCTTGGCCATCACACACAAATGCCTCACAAACACAGCCCCGAAATACCTGTCAGACAAAATTTGTAAACACCAACCTGCGCGTACCACTAGATCCTCTCATTCCCACAACCTTGTGGTACCAAGATTCAATCTAAAAACTGCTGGAGGAGCTAGCTTCCCAGTCCAAGCGGCCAAATGTTGGAACTCTATTCCCATCCCTCTCAGACAAGAACCCTCCTTCCTCATGTTCAAAGCCGGAATAGAAAATTGGCTGAGCAACAAGCCTCTGCGCTAAAATGGTACCAGTATGTCTATCTAACCATTGTTTATCTATGCAATTGTTCAATGCCCTCTGCTTAATAATGATACTGTACATGATCCCCGCTTTCTGAACCACCTGTAACTAGGATCCCATTTGTTGTCTCTTGACTTGACTGTAATGTACTTACTTCACCATGTATGTAACCTCTAAGTTGACTTACTGTACGGTACTTATTTCACCATGTATGTAACCCCTAAGTTTTTCAAGCACCCAGTTACCTTAGGGTTTGGTGCGCGATATAAATAACAAACAAATACAAATACAAAATACATACACATGCTTTAAATCCATTAGTAATGAAAGTAACTTCGAACAAGTCTTACAACACTTTGACTGATCACAATCATCCTGAAGAAATGGAACTTCCAGTAAATTCTGTCACTACATCATATATTTGCAGTCATTGTAACAATGATATTTCTGTTTTTGTTATTGTACAATTTTGTTATTTGTCATTAACTCAATTATGATGCTAGTGTTTTATAAAACACAAGTCCTGTTTAAAATAAAAATAGTAATTATCTAAATGCTAAATTTCTGCTCGGCTATCTCTATTGTTGTTTTTTTCTTTGCAGGATCAGGGTTAAACTTAAGCTCTTCAAGCTTTTAATCAACCATCCAAGTAGTTACATGCCCTTTTTGTATCACTCAGGTGGATTCCTGTAAGTTTATAAACAATGTTATTATGATGTGTTTCTAGATGAGTTTGGGGGCTCCGAGGCCCCTGCATTGTGCACTAGTTGCTGCCTCAGTGTTCTACACTAAATGTATGTTTTTGTTCCTAAGGAGACTCAACTTCCAACCTCTTTTCTACCTATATCACAATTTTGGTATGGGTCTCAGGGTTTTAAAGTTAAAGTTATATCCTTAAGTGTTACGTGTTTTCGCAACCCTGGACTTTGCTAGAGAAACTGTTCAAGAGAGAAAATGTTTGTAATCTATGATACACATTTCTGCTTCAGATCCATTAGTAATGAAATCATTTTGAACAAGTCTTACAACACTTTGACTGTTCACTTTGACTGTTCATGTGGCCTTAGGTAATTTCCTTGGTCACAATCATCCTGAAGAAATGGAACTTCCATTAAACCGTGTCCCTACATCATATATTTGCAGTCATTGTAACAATGATATTTATGTTTTTGTTATTGTACAATTTTGTAATTTGTCATTAATCAAATATGATGCTAATGTTTTATAAAACACATGTCCTGTTTCAAAAAAACTATTAGTCATTGGCCCTCATTACGACCCTGGCGGAAATCGAAAAACGATGGCGGAAATGTAATACCGCCATCGAATACCGCTCGGTGCGATTATGACCCGTCACCGTAAAGTACGATGCCATTAGCGACACCGTAGTGAACGCCAACGCTAACTGCACCAAGTACGCGCACACGCGCCATGCAAAACCGTAATTACCACCATGGCGCAACGGTACGCGAATTCTGACCCTAGCGGACATTTACTTAACGCCATCAAACATGGCGGAAAGTACCATTCCGCCATGGTGAGAATTACGGCATCGTGAACCAACCGTAAATGGCCCTACTGCCTGTACACCACTCCCTGCCCACATTGCACAACTCCTCGTAGGTGCAATGAAGTTACACAATGCAACCAGTGAAATGTACAAGTCACCCATGCATGCCAACGAACAAATGAATGTAGGGGATCCAAATGCCTTGTGAGTGGCCATCCATATTTGGCATGTCACCATTGCCGTACTGATGCAGCACAGGCATGTGAAGGTCCAAGTACAGCAATATGAACTGAAATATGAGACAAAACAACAACAGGCCCCCATCGCTTGACACCAGTGTAAGGCAACATTCAAAGCAGTATCCTGAGGGAGACTGCACCAGCCCTGTACTCTTGCCAGTAAACAAACCAACCATCAGCATAAGCATGTACCACACAAGTTGGCAGAGTGACTGAGCAGCCAGGCTCATCTCAAGAGGGGCCAATGGGAGCTGCAGGGCACAGATGGCACGAATACAGAAGCTATTCCAATGGACATGACCTCAGTCTCCCTCCAAGAAACGCACACAAACACAGGCACCTGTGACCAGCCATTATCTGATAATCACATCATTCCACCAATCCACCTGGCTGACCGGCATCTGTTACACAAAAGCTAATCCCCCGCCCCTGAGCATGACATCATTAAAACAGTCATAATGGCAGCCCCTATCCCTGACCTTACTGGGCTTCGTAGGCAAACGCGGCCAGTACAGTACCACGCAACTATACTCATAAGCCGGAACCCAATGCAGATCTTCTCACAATACATCGCTCCACAAATAGGAATATGCCACATTACTTGCAAAGAATAACGCTACACGGTTAATATCAGAATAAAAATGTAATGCACATCAAATTCACCAAGCCCATACAGCTATTAGGTCATAAACTCCAAAATATTTTTCATTACTGTGGGCTGCATCCGCAATAAATGACCAGCTTCTTCTTGTGTGACGCCCTGTTCCTTCATGGTACACTGTTCCTTCATGGTACACAGGGGCTACATTCACGTTCAAAAAGGCAACATGGAAGCGCCTAGAACCGCAGGGCCGTCCCATTAGGTAGGCACTAGTCCAGCTGAAAGGTTGATATGTTGCTCCTAGCCACTAGTACTGCGTAAGGGCATGTGGCCCATTGGCGATCGTCCCATAAGATCGTAATGGTGCTCCACTGATTAACTCGAAGCAGCAGGTGTCGGGAGTAAAAGCCATCTGCAGGAGTGGCATACAGATGGCAGCGGCAAAAGGGGAGGAGATACCTGTCACCCAAATGAAATGAAAAAGAATAGTATGTGCATCAGAACTTCATTTGTATTACTCACTTCAATGATCACACTAAATCCACAGCCATATGCATGCTAGCCCACTCAAAAGGATTATTTCCACCCAAAAATCACTTGCGAATCATAACTATATAAATCGAGGTGAAAACACTATTACAAACGAGTGTTTGTGTGCATGCGTCTGTTAAAACAGAATCTATTAGATGGGATTAGTAACGTGCATAGACACAAGTGTTTGAAGGCGCGTCGAGACAGGGAGGGTTCAACAAGGGCAGATAGACGATGGTCCCACTATGGCAGCTCTGCATCACATAGCGCAGGGGAAGGGGATAGATTCCAAAAAGCCATGTACATGGCAAACTCTCAATTAAATCATCTGTCCATGCATCCATACATCATTCCCTCATCCCGGTATAAAAACGCCTGATTATTTACTCACATAACATTTGAAATTTCCATTGAGTCTGTGCGTAATGCAGTCTGCAAAATCCACTGTGCTCCAGCCCGGAATTCTAGTGTTGTGAAGTAACATGTATTTGGGAACGTCCTGCCTTATCCTCCACTACGCTATTGCGCATCCCATACTATTCATATCAATCATTGCATTTTCGCCATTGGCCCCTGTCCCAAGGACATTAAACAATAGAACGTTATATTTGCAGTCAGACCTGTGGGCGTCTCCTCGCCGCTAGCTGAAAACCGAAAGCGCTGTCCTTCGAATTCCTCATTTGCAACATCACGTCGAAAAGGCATCTGTGACCGCTTGAAATCACAAATTCATCCATGTAGTGAGGCAGTGTGTGAAAATGGCAACTGGCTTCACTCACAAATGGGACGCCCCGCCCGTCGGTGAACCTCGGTACAGTGCTGCATGAGGGTCCACCGTTAATCGAGTACTACATTCCACTGACCCTTCACAAGTTTGTTCGCGACTGCAAAGATAGTATGTGAAACAATGGGACCATAGCAGAATGAACATATAAACCAATATTTCACTGCCTTCGGGATTAAATACATGATTGTAATAGCAAGATGCCATGCGTCAAATTGCAGCATTGTGTGCGGGACGTGCTCGCCCAAAGGGGATTGCAGCTGGCACAGGTGGAATGAATCACCACAGGTGGAGGCTATACAGCCTGAAAACACATAAATTGCACACCCAACCCCCTCCCACAACCACACCCACTCCAAAATGCTACCGGCAGGACTAGCGATGTTGGCCCTGGGGGACCTGATAGCACTGCAAGTACTCCAACTTCAAGAAGAAGACGAACACCAACTACTACATCAACCGGCCGCACAGAGGAGACGCAGGAGGAGGAGGAGGGCAAGGCAGGGCCAGCAAGGCCCACCAGCACAGCCACTACCACCACGCAGGCAGCCCGCAATCCCACGCCTCCGAGCTCATCCGTTCAACCTCACTGCTGAGCAGATCCACACCCGTTTGGACCGGGACACCATAAACGCCATTGTGAACATGACACACGCTGACCTTGTCAGCATGATAGATAGCCCAACCGCCATCCCACCCCTACTGAAGGTGGTGTCTGTACTCCACTTCCTGGCCACAGGCACCTACCAGCACACAGTCGGACAGTTGCATGGCATTTCACAGCCACTGTTGTCACGGACACTATTGCAAGTGCTCGATGCCCTCCTGAAGCACGCAGACGACTACATCTCTTTACCACGCTCGGAGCAGGAGATTACAAACACAAAAGTGGGATTCCATGCACTTGCCGGCATACCGGGTTGCATTGGTGCCATCGACTGCACCCATGTGGAATTGGTTGTCCCACATGCCATGGAGGTCCAGTACCGCAACCGGAAACAATATCAATCTCTTAATGTACAAATGGTGTGTGACTCCAACAGGATCTTTACACATTGTTGTGCCCGATTTCCCGGATCAACCCATGATTCTATGGTCTTGAGGAACTCTACAATACCACGCTACATGGAGCGACACGCAGGGAACAGATCCTGGCTACTCGGTGAGTCTCATTTCATGCATGATAATGTGGGGTATGTGATGCGGCAATGACCTGGCAGGAAGGGGGGGGGGATGCGTACGTAGCAATGTCATTCCACAAACATCCTTTATTGTCCACATACAGGTGATGCCGGGTATCCACTGAAGAGATGGCTCCTTACACCACTCCGGAACCCACAGAACCAGCATGAGGAGGACTACAACCATGCCCACTCACGTACCCGTGTAGTCATAGAACAGGCATTCGGCCTACTGAAGGCTCGTTTCCGCTGCCTCAGCAGGTCTGGCGGGGCACTCCTCTACCGCCATGAGAAGGTTGCAAAGATGGTCATGGCATGTGTCATGCTACACAACATGTGCGTACGTAGAAATGTGCCCATGCCCCCTGACGCAGAACTGCAAGCACCTGAAGATGGTCATGATGAGGGTGGGGATGTGGCAGCACCTCAAGGAGACCGCGAGGCACAGGAGGCCCGTGAAATTCGTCAGAATATCATAGATTCATGCTTCTAGCACTCACGCCTGGTGGCTGATACATGGACACGGGACTTGTGGCACTGTGTGTGTCTGGAACATGCACAATGTGGACTGTACGCCTATAAAGGCCTCGTACACAAAGATCAATGTCCACACATCTCATTGGATGATTATGAAATGTTTATAGCATATGTGAAATTATATTACACACCCCATCGACCCGCCACCCAAGAAAGCCCAACACCCCCCCTCCACCCTCCTACCTCCCCCCCCGAACACCAGTGTCCAAAGATGCTCATTGTCAGTGGGCAGACACTATTGCAAGCCCCCTCTCCGGGTATCAGGGGCACCCCTGCCTGTGGAGCGCAGGTTCCTCCCAGATCTACGTTGGGGGCTGCCCTGGACGGAACTTGCAACGGATGATGTCTCTGCCTGCTCACGTCCATGCATGTCCCTAAGGGTTTGTGAGAGCTCAGTGAGCACACGGCGCACAGCGGCAAGTTCACCACATACGTCTTTGGACGTCGCATGCAGTTCCCCCCTCAGGCTCTCGGTGCTTCTCTCCATTTGTACCCTTAGTGTCTCTGTACTTCTCTCCATTTGTACCCTTAGTGTCTCTGTACTTCTCTCCATTTGTACCCTTAGTGTCTCTGTACTTCGCTCCATTTGTGCCCTAAGTGTCTCAGTAGATGTTTCTATGGCTGCCTTAGAACCCCCACATTCATCAGCATGCTCCTTGAGGAGCGTGGCCAGTTGCTGCTGTGGCACGATCACCTGGTCGAGGGACTGTTGCCTCTGCTGGGCCATGCCCATTTGCGGTGGTGTCACAGAGGGGCTGATCACCTCATGTTGCCTTGCCACAGGGCTTGTGGGGGATGGCCAGTCGTCGTCTTGTGGGTGCCCCTGCGTGGTATCCTCATGGTGTACGGGATGAAACAAACAGGGGGATTGAGACAGGTCATGGATGGGTCCTACATCGACAGCACCGTTGTCTGTGTCGGAGCATGCTGGCATTAATGCAGTGTCACCTATGGTGCTGCTGCCACCAGAAGCAGTGCCTTCTGTGGCATCCATTGGGGGGACCTGTGGTGCTGCTGTTGTGGGCATGCTGGCTGCTGGGGTGCCTGTTGAAGTCCCCTCCTGTGTGCTGCCACTTGATTTGTGCTGCTACCGTGTCTTGATCCGTGCAGCTGAGGTGGAGGGTCTTTGGCCGTTGGTCTTGGCCCTCTTTGTAGGTGTGCTGGTAGGGGTGTCCTGAAGCTCGTCGTTTGAATCGGACCCTGTGGTGGAGTAAAGGAGGGCGAGCGTTATTTATGGGTCTGTGGAAATTGGAATGGCAATGTATCACCTGCATTGGGGTGGTACCTGAGGGTGATTTGGGTCAGGGCCTTGGAGGTGGTTTCATTTTTGTGTGGATTGAGGATGCAGTTGTTTTGCAGCCTGCAGTTAGGGTGTGCATGCTGCACGTGTAGAGGGTGTTTTTAGGATTTTTAATTATTTATGTATTTAATGTGACTTTTAAAGTGCGCTATCAGGCCAATGTATGTGGACGTTCTCCTGGACATGTGTTTCTGTTGCACTATGTGGACACATGGTACTTCACATGATTGGACATTGTGGATTTAGCATTGTTTTATTTGGCCCACCTACCTGATTCTTCAGATGTCTGCACTCCTTTCTCCATCCCTCCGACTCCCTCTATACTCTCCATTCCAATGGTGGAGGCACAGATTTCTTCCCAGGGGGTCAACTTGATGGGTGATTCCGATCCTCCCCCGGTAGCTGTGGCAATGTTACGGTTGGCTGATAGTATGCTCCGTACGCGTATCCGCAAGTCGTCCCATCGCTTTCTGCATTGCTGTGGGTTGCGGGGTGCGGTCCCCACCGCACTTACCCGCTGTGCCACCAGGGCCCATATGGCCTTCTTGTTCGCAAGTGCCGTCCTGGTCATTTGCGTCGAGAAGACGACGGCAGCATTCTCCTGGAGGGTCTCTGTGAGCACGGTGAGTTCCTCATGGGAGAAGTGGACCTGCCGCTTGCGGTCGCACGCTTTTTTCGCAACTTTTCCCATTTTGATTGTTTTAACTAGGGTGGCTAACGGGTTGGGATGTGTCTCAGGGTCGGATTTTTCATGGTTGTGTTGGGATTCTGATTTTATAGGTGTACGGCGTGCTGTTTCCCGTTCCGGCCCCATGTTTTTTCTTCCGTTTTTGTATATTTACGGTCACCGTATTTTGCGATTACCGCTCATTACGGTGACCGCTATGATGGGTGGCGGAATTGCACCTAGGGCGCCGTACGACGGCGGTGAGGGGCGTTTTGGGGACATTTCCGCCATCGCGGACTTTGCACTTCCGCCATGGCGTAATGCTCGTGCCCGATGGGTCAGAATTAGCCGCACTTTACTCCATCGTGCAATGGCGGAAACGCTATTTACGCTATGGCGGTCAGGTCAGTTACTTTCCGCCAGGGTCGTAATGAGGGCCATTATCTAAATGCACATTTTCTGCTAGATTATCTCTATTGGTGTTTTTTCTTTGCATTATCAGGGCTAAACCTTAGCTCTTCAAGCTTTTAATCAACCATCCAAGTAGTCACATGCCCTTTTTGTATCTCTCAAGTGGATTCCTGTAAGTTTATAAACAATTTTATTATAATGTGTTTCTAGATGAGTTAGGGGGTTCTGAGGGCCCTCCAGTGTGCACTAGGTGCTGCCTCAGTGTTCTATGTTAAATGTATGTTTTTGGTGGGCGTGGCTTGGAGCTGCCGCGAGTGGCATGGCTCCTTAGAAGCTCCTGGTGTGCACAACATGCCGAGCGATACTACGCTGGCTCATCAGACCGTTAAGCCACGAAAATGAACGAGATGGAATGTGGAAGGGAAAGAGCATGATTCGCCAGCAAAAACAAACAGAGAAATGCTGGGATGATAGTATAAATTCCAACTAAAGTCTCTGAGTCCGGCGCGGAATCGCAAAGAAAATGGCGGCCGGCCTAGACTGGAGTTCCATAAGGATCAAGAGAGGGTGGAGCCAATACGCGAGAGCCGGCACCGGAGCCTAGGGTTGTCGCGGCGGGCAGCAACCCGGACACAAAAGCAACTACATCTGATGTCCTAACACAACAATACACCCTAAAGCACAGGAGACTCAACATGGACCCCTCCGGAGCTTGGTGTGCCCTGATGACTGGTTCCCGCTTCAAGGCTAGGACGGCGTCGGACTCCAGCCCCCCAAAGCGCTCCACCAGCGAGAGAGAGTCGAGGCGGTCGGGAGGCAAAACAGGCACGGATAAATAATTTGGGCGAAGCAGAGGGGATACAATCCTCGCCTCCCCTCTGCTGCAGGGTGGATGCCTCAGACATTCAAAGAGCGGGTGAGTGAACGGCATCCCCCTCCCCTCTCCTGCAACATCTACACCCCGACTGAGGCACCCTGAGCCTGAGAGAGATGGGGCACAGGGGCTCCAAGGTGTGGGGGCTTCAGGTATGATCAACTGGGAGAGCGTAGCACTGCGGGGGAGAGCCCTAGAATATCTGGCGCCCACAACACAGAGGGCCTCTAGCAGGCAATGCCCAGAATTGACAGATCTATCTGGTGAGCGGGTGACATGGTAGAGGTAAAAGGAAGAAGTAGACCTTGATAACTCCTCAGTCACCCCCCACAACATGCCGAGCGATACTACGCTGGCTCATCAGACCGTTAAGCCACGAAAATGAACGAGATGGAATGTGGAAGGGAAAGAGCATGATTCGCCTGCAAAAACAAACAGAGAAATGCTGGGATGATAGTATAAATTCCAACTAAAGTCTCTGAGTCCGGCGCGGAATCGCAAAGAAAATGGCGGCCGGCCTAGACTGGAGTTCCATAAGGATCAAGAGAGGGTGGAGCCAATACGCGAGAGCCGGCACCGGAGCCTCGGGTTGTCGCGGCGGGCAGCAACCCGGACACAAAAGCAACTACATCTGATGTCCTAACACAACAATACACCCTAAAGCACAGGAGACTCAACATGGACCCCTCCGGAGCTTGGTGTGCCCTGATGACTGGTTCCCGCTTCAAGGCTAGGACGGCGTCGGACTCCAGCCCCCCAAAGCGCTCCACCAGCGAGAGAGAGTCGAGGCGGTCGGGAGGCAAAACAGGCACGGATAAATAATTTGGGCGAAGCAGAGGGGATACAATCCTCGCCTCCCCTCTGCTGCAGGGTGGATGCCTCAGACATTCAAAGAGCGGGTGAGTGAACGGCATCCCCCTCCCCTCTCCTGCAACATCTACACCCCGACCGAGGCACCCTGAGCCTGAGAGAGATGGGGCACAGGGGCTCCAAGGTGTGGGGGCTTCAGGTATGATCAACTGGGAGAGCGTAGCACTGCGGGGGAGAGCCCTAGAATATCTGGCGCCCACAACACAGAGGGCCTCTAGCAGGCAATGCCCAGAATTGACAGATCTATCTGGTGAGCGGGTGACATGGTAGAGGTAAAAGGAAGAAGTAGACCTTGATAACTCCTCAGTCACCCCCCACAACACACCACTATCGAAGGATCAGAGCAGGCTTGAGGGAGGCGGAGGGAGGACCGGTCATCCCTGGAGCCATCCGGAAATGGAGGAAATCACGAGCGCTGCGCACGGCAGGCTGAAATTCTGGCATAGGAAATAGTGTTACCACATAAGAAGCTAAGCCAACCCAGAGGAAGGCACTGTAGTGGACTGGCACTCCTCGCAATAAACAGGGGCTGACTTGTCTAAAGCCCAGCATGTGGAACAGCAACCACACTCCCTACGGTGAGGGGAGCAGAGCTTGAAATCTCAAAGGAGGAGATCCACTGCATAAAGAGCCACTGAGCCATATTAGGGAGAATCAAATAAGGCACCATCTCACAGAGCTAATCACCAACACAGGAGCACGCAAAATCCTGAGTGCCAACCAACCCCGCAGTGATCTGACCGCCTAGCTTTGGGCCACCAGCAGAACTCTGGTGGAAGTGGAGGCCCAAAGCATAGCCGCTACAGAGGAGTGACTGGTGACATGTGTAACCTACACAAAGGGGCATCCTAGACCTACCCTGGGCATCCTGCAGCAAGGGGTAGCCCGACACGATTGAACCCTGGCCTGCAGAAGATCCTCGCACCTTGCCAAAAGGTGTCCAGTAAAAGAGAGTCCCCAAAAATATAAGCGCCTGCATATAACAGGAAGAACTGATCAAGGCAAGCAGCATCAATATCCAGCTGCACGGTATCCCAGGATTCACTACACAGCGTAAGGAGCGTCAGGGACCCGGAACACAAACCCACAAAGAGTTGAGCACTAATCTCAGGGTTCCCAGGCGGACGAGGGGGAGATTTGAATCATCAGAGAATTCTCAAGACTTGCGCTCACATCTCGATTGGTGAACTAAACAATGGGACACCATGGCGAAAAGTGGAAAAGCGACAAAGCAAGTAGACTTTGCGACGCTAATGGGCAGCACGATCCCAGAGAGATCGAAAAAGGTGAGCCTACAGGGAGCACACTTCAAACACTGGCCCCAACTCTGAGGCCCCAGAACTAGCCCAATCAGCCGCAAAGTCAGATCTGAAAGACCTGCTTGCAGCATTCCCGAAGGAGATCCAAAAAGGAACAGAAGAAGTGATGAAGATGTCACGATGCCTGCCCCCAGACATCCGGAACAGGTCCATCTGTCCAGGGAACAGGCACCCGAGAATACACAGGAATTCCCAAAAACCCGCCTAGGGGCTATATGGGTTCAGTCCTGGCGCCGTAGGCGCCAGGCTCATATTGCCAACTTTAAACTATGCAGGTCATACTCTAAAGAACTCATGTACAGGCCATGAAGGGACTACTTTCCCTTAGGAACTATTTTGCTGCTTGGGTGTGGTACTGGAACTTCTTACCTGGGAACTACTTTTTTGATGCTATTTAAACCACGCCCACAGAGCAGCGCACGCTTCGCGTTATTCTGCATCTTAGCAGCGTAACGCTCACCGTGTCTGCAGTCCAGCATCCAGTCTACAGCCACACCCGTCTTGTGTCCAGAGGCCGATCCTAGAGAAAAGGAAAGAAGAAGAGAAGGTTAGAACAAGGAGATTTCCATTTGGTCATCATCTTTTCCTGGAGCAGCCGCACCTGTGGATAAAGGAAAAAGACATTAAAATAAACCGCGTCGCATTGCCAGCCACGCCATACTCACCTGTCTTCGGAGCATCTCCACGACCCGGCGCAGCACCCGTTGAATCGCCGCCCGAAACATCAGCATCTGAAAAGACAAGAACAAACAAAAGGTGAGCGTGGTTCTACCAAAGACATTCTTTTACTTACCACAAGATACTTACTCGGAATTTTACCAGTCGAGGCAGCACTGGTCACCATCCTATGTTAGACATTTTCAGCAAGGCGCCGCACCTGCAAAGAAGATAGAGAATTATTGGTTAATTACATTTGGAACAATATTACTTGCTAGACAGTGCTTGGTACAAACTGACTCTTACCTAAGTGCTACCTTCATCCATCGAGGCAAACTCACTCCTTCCATCACGCTGCAAGGGAAAAGGTATGAAAGGAGCAAGAGTGAATTAACAGGCATTTGAACTCTAAAAGAACTATACATTCGGTTTAGACACTACTTACCTCGGAGTCATTGTTGTCTGGAACTCTGCCATATACCTTCGGATCAGTAAAGTAACTGAGCTTCTACGCGCCCCTGCACTCCACGCAGGATGGAGAGTTCATCCTTCCAAACAATAAGGTGAGACTTTATGAAGGGGAATACTGGAAGTTTTCAGGGAAAATAGTGTTAGTGTAACCTCTCTACCACGGGTGGCTAATCCCCTTTACTGCTTTTAGGAAAATATTCTTGCGGGCCAGGCAGATGAAACTGAGTGGGCAAGTGCAATCGATCATCACTTCGCTACGAGTCACACTGGTGGAGACCGCAGCAGTCCAGCTTCGTTCGACGCCCCTGTGGAATCCAGGTGAGCGTAACAGAAGAAGATCAACTCCCTTGACAATAGGGTGGAAGCGGTAGAGACCCGAACAGCAGAAATAGAGAACACTCTATGTGTCCAAACATTCAAATGGGAGAAGGGTCTCGGCAGGCCAGGTGCGAAGCGCTGGAGGCAAAGCAGGAGGATGCTGAATACTTGTCTAGGCGGAATAACATCCGCCTCCGAGGAATTCCAGCCTCAATCCCAGACACCGACCTGGAGAGATACGTAACAAACTTATTTAGATTCATAATAACTCTCCCAGACAGCTCCCCATTGGAAATAGACCGAGTACACTGAACAGGCCCAAGACAATCAGCTTCATCCCCACCAGACATCCTAGCCATGATCCACTTTTACAGAGTAAAGGAAGAGATCATGCAAGAATCTAGATTAATGCAGCAGATCACTTTTAGAGACTCGAATATCCTGCTATATCAAGACCTGGCAAACTCTACACTTCAGAAAAGGAAAACTCTCAAACCACTGACTGAAAAGCTACGTGAAAAAAAGGTTCCTTACCATTGGGGCTTTCCAACTTCTGTAAAATTCACCTGGGAGGGAACCCAACAACAGATCGACTCCCTGAAAGAAGCCGAAAAATTCATGGGCGTAGGAGGGGGAAGCTGGGAATACGAGACTGAAGATACCACTCGAGTACCGCCAAGAAGCAATTGGAAACGACATGGACAAGAGTCCGCAGAAGATGCAGGATCCATGGTCCTCCCAGGAAAAATCCGTATCCTGGCTGAAATGTCAAAGAACTCTGCGCATAACGCAGGTCAGTTGATCCTCCCCAGAGGTTCCCCAATTAGCAACGGTGAAGGCGGCTTGAATCCCGTCCCCAGCCAGGGAAAAGAGGAAAAGCGGCGTGGCGGGGGTAAGATTTAGGGGAATCTGCAACTCCCTAAGGGCGGCCGAAGAACAAACTATAGAAAAGTCACGCTCTCATCTCAGTAGACATTAATAGTCCGAGCTGCTAATATGTCCCGCTGCTGACATGTTGTGCCCTGCTGGCCACATTTTGCTCGACGTTGGAGCACTACCAGTTACCCCGTTGAGTAGGATGGTCTCTTCCCTAGTGGTTCAAGGAGGGTGGGGGGACAAGGAGAGGAGAATGGCAAGGGTGTGGAAGAGTGGGTTGAGATCTCCACTCTCAAATAGCAAGGGTTAGCATCGCACTGACATCTGAAGGCATCATGAAAACACACAGCCACAGTAGTATCTTCCAAGGAACGCACATGGGGGGTGACCTGAAAGTATTAAAAACCAAAACCATTAAGGAATCTCATGGGGGCGGATGACAATAGGGACATCAGGTCACTTACATGGAACGTCCAGGGTCTCAACTTCCTGAGGAAAAGAAGATCAGTAGAGCATAGGCTCAATCTACTAGCAGGGGATATAGTGCTTCTCCAGGAGACGCACCTGCTGCAGCAAGATGAGGGACGCATCAGATTCAAAAGGTTCAAAAAATCATTCTTTGCCTCATCTGGGGAGAAGAAGAGGGGAGTAGCAATATTACTGAGTGAAAATTTGCCCCTGACAGGGATCACGGAAAGACGGGACCCGGGAGGGAGATACCTGCTAGTGAAAGGGCTACTCGTAGAGCAACCAATCACCATGGTGGTCGTGTACTTCCCTAACAGCGGCCAAGACAAATTCTTAGCAAACCTAATCCCGATAATATTGGAGTTCACAGAGGGATACCTCCTTATAGGTGGGGACTTTAACCAGGTCCGGGATCCATCAACAGACAAAACTCTCTGTTAGGGAGAATTCTCATTCTATGGCTGATTTCCCTTATCTATAGAGTCCCCCAGCAGCTTTGCTAGATTTGAAGGGTTTGTTTCTTTTCACCTGCTAAGAGTGAGACTCTTTTTCCCACTCTTAGGCATTTTTGCTATGTGTGCTCTAGGCTATTTTTGTGTTTAATGTCTATGGGATTTTCTCAACCCCATAGGAACCATCTTTATTCACTTGTGTTCCACAGCACCCTCAGTGCAGTGACACAGGGGTGTCGTAGTGATCCCCAAACATAGACTCCATACCCTCGGACTGACTACTGTCTACCAGGGCATGTAAAGTCCCCATTGACTTTACTAGTCAATTTTTATGAACTTAACCAGTACAACCCATCTTACTATGGAGGTACTGGAATGGGTTAATAGTTTTTCCCGTAGGTTCATTATCGAGGGGGTACCGTAAAGTCCCTCTCTCTAAAGTTTCTGGCTGGTGGCAGTGATTACTACCATAAATATTCGACCGCAAATATTTTCCTATGGGATTTTCCCATTGTTTGAGGCTACCACTTTTTCTGACAGCCTCTAAAATACCGCCGGTTTATTTTATTATTAACTTTACTCCGGTAGGTTTTATTTGCCAGCACTTTAATATAAATTCTTTCTTGTGTCTTTCTCTAAACTCCTAACCCAGGTTGGGGATCCTTTGTTCGTCCTTTTGGCGGGCTTCTACCGAGAAGCCCTCCTTTCAGCGCCACTGAGTCTGGGGTGGGTCCATTGTGTTGGAGGGGGAGTAGGACCCCTGGACAGTGTTGCCTCCGCAACCTATGTCGCACTCTATCCTGATAGGCTGGAGGGTCTCCCGCCAAGATGACCACTCCACTGTGTGAGTGACAGCTATGCTGTATGAAAGGGGTTCTTTTTGCATAAAAGCAGGGGCCTGAGGACTGGAAGAGCAAGACGTTGCCACTGGAACTAAGAAGCCGAAGAGGAGAGAAGCCAAAGACATCTGCAACGACTGAACCACCGGTGAAGCCCTGATGCAGAGTCTCACCACTTTTCTCCACACGACGAGAGGAGATTTTCATCTGCAAGAGCCTTCTTCCCTTGAGCTGGTGGGGCCAACCAGTTTGCCAATCGCCTTCCTAGATCTGCCTTGGTCGAATCGCCAGTACCCAGTACTCGGTGGCCAGATAGCCAGGCACCAGTCCACCCGGACTGCGAGTTTAAAGGAGCGTACCTATTATTCGGCGGGCAGCACCGCGGCTGGTTTCATCCCTGGGTAGTGCAGTAACTGGAACCTTCCTCCACGACGAGAGCCTCTCTTCCTCTGCTGGATCCCCCGAACTGCAGGAACTACCAGGAACAACCGCCACCGCAGGAGCCACTTCTTCATTTTAAAGGTACATTGTTCCGCCAGGCCGCCCTTTCTTCGCGGTAGCCCTAAAGATGTTTTAATACCTTTATCTACCTGTTGGGTCGGCCGCCCCTCTCTCTTAACATTGTCTTTCGCTTTCTGCATCCACCTTTTCAAAATCGTTAACCAAAGAACTGACTGCAGCTACAAGAACATTTCGCTCCTGGGCCCTTGCCCTGTACCACTGACTCTGGCACAGGCCTATTGACTCTGGCTACATTTGTTAGATCTGCCCTCTTTAGATTGACTTTCAACTCAAACTGTGTTGGTGCTTCTGTTTCTTATAACTACCCTTTCCTCCCCATTGCTAAACCTTGTGAAGTGCCATTTTGCTCAGTTTTCATTTAAGTATATGCTATACTAATGCACTGTCTGACTTAAACTGGTACACAAACTTATGGGAAGTGTTGATAGGGTGTTTGAGAAGCTATTTCGTTTTAACTTGTGCTTTCTCTCCCTTGTGAGAAATTCTTAGTGAAACTCTTGTGTGTAGTTTTTCACTGTGCCGTTTTGCTCAGTTTTAACTCTGGTTCACTTTGTCCACAATTTAAATAGGGGGTGTGTTTATTTTTCCTTTACTTAATTTTAACTTGCTTGATGACTGTGATAAATGTGTTTTATTAGAAGTGTATAAAATAAATATATATATACTTTTTAATACAAAGCTTTGGTCAGTGTTTCCTTGTTCCATAGTACTGTAGGCCTAATGTGTAAAACCTTAATACTGCTCATCTCCCTCTTGAGTCTGCCTGCTCAGCCACAGCTACCAACTAAATCTTTGTGGTACAGACAGATACCAAAGGGGATTTATTGCTCTCACCTGTAGTCCTAATCTTCTGTAGTGCTCACTAAGGGAACTGTACAGGATTCTGCCTAACACAGGTGTACAGCGGTGAGGATAAAAGTATTGGATTTACATTTTAGAGTTCTGCTAGTACCTTGGTTCAAATAACCACAAGGCTAACTATCACAACAAGTTTATTTTAAAAGGGGCGTGGCTACAAGGCCATGTAGGAAGACGTGTACCCGGAGAGCTCCTGTTGATCCTGAGGTGGTCTGACCTAAAACCACACAGTATTGATGCCAAAATTGAATGGAACTGGAATTGCAAGCTCGTGAAATGGTCAGGCACTGCTGGCGTGCAACGCGGTACTAACAGTCATCTAAATCGGGAAATATCAGCCCGGAAAAGATCGCGGCTGATCGCTGATGGAGGATTCAAGATGGCACTTTACTGCGAACAAAGGGCTGAGAAGCGAACAGAAGTGAATGCGCCCAGAGAGACGTGAACGGACCGCCAGGTACGGGAAGAAACAGAAGAAATGAGAGCTGGGAAGCGGCAATGCACAGAGGCATTTCTACTTGAAGTAGCGTATAGTAGGAAGGCAACCCGGTAGGAAGACCGAGTGAACTGCTGGTCCACGAAACGCTTGGAAGCGCATGAGAGGGATAGGGTGGCCGGGTCCACCAAGTTCGGGCACACAGGCGGAGCGACATCCCTACTGCGGACCGGATGCAGGGACATGGACTGTCAAAATGAGGCACAACCCTGAGTACTGTAGCACCCCAAGATATTAAATAACTGCAGAGCCCATGGGAACTAACACTGCATCTTCATCTGCAACTGAGACAGTGCCGTGCTGACTGCCTTGAAACTGACACCAAAAGGGATACATTTGTAGCACGAACTCAGACGTGCTGCAGGAGAGGCAAAGGAGGACACGGGGACGTCGAATCGAACAGTGAACCCGGTACAGACAATTGAAGGATAACGTGGAATGGCCAGAGCAGTGCACTCGTGAAGACAGCAGGCAGCAGGGGAAACAGAAGAACGTGTAGACTGGCCTGGAACTTATAGCACTAAGCATGGGGCCACAAAGGACACAAATAGCTCGATTGACAGAGCTGCAGGCACAAGCGCAGTGTGCTCCAAGGTAAACACAACCTCACAGGTACAGAGGAGCATGCCAACACCGGTTTCAACTGAGACTGGGTCACTGTTGCACACCAAGCCAGAGCTCACGTGGAAACTGTGCTCCAGCAACATAAAAGGGGAGGCACTACCCACTGTTGTTGGGAAGGGGTACCTCTGCTGTGACTAGACCCTGCCAGGGTACTTATAAACTACAAGGGCACCTGAGAAGCAGGACAGAATCCTATTGCTAAATGCAACATGACACATGGAGAAACAGGTCAAGAGAAAATATGACCTCTCTTTGAGGAACTCGATAGACATGATTCAGTTGCCCAATGGAAGAGGCCAGGTGTGGCAGCTAAAAGAGGGCGAAACGACAGGCATACGGTCTCCACGAGCTGCAACGGAAATACTACCCCCGACCGCAGAAATGAGAACGAACAACATATAAGTGAAACGGAATTAACTGCGAAAAGCAACGTCTAGCAGCCTCTGTGGCAGGAGTTCCATAGGCACCCTGCCAGACAAGGGGTTGCGGGGGAGTACTGTAAGCTTGTCCCCATGAACTCCATAACTACCAAGTCCGCATGACGCAGAGTGTGTGAGCATAAAGAGAGAGACATAGGCGGGCTATATGCTGATAGCTGGAGGACCTGTCTGGACCCGCAGCTTGCCGGGATAAACGGTGCCTGGTCTGGGGGTGACGTATCAGAGCGCAGCCCTACATTCCTACGTGGGAGGTCACAACCCATTCCTGCAGCCCGCAAGTTGCTCTAAGACCCCTTTTGTGTGGCCAGTCCGGGCACAGATGATACTAGACATCTAATCCCGCTGAAGCTCGCTGGTAGCGAGGCTCGCCCACAAGTCTGTGGCACAACGCCATGTCCAGCAAACCCCTGAGAATGAAAGGCAAGCAACCTACACTGGACGAATATGCCAGAACACCACTGGGTCCAGAAGGCGCCAAGAGTAAAGATAAAACCCCGGCCGGAAGCGCTGTCACTATGGGCAATAATCAGCAGATCCTGGCCGCAATTGCGGATTTGAAAGTGGCTTGGGAGACCAAGTTGGGC
This sequence comes from Ambystoma mexicanum, assembly GCF_040938575.1. NCBI lineage: Eukaryota > Metazoa > Chordata > Amphibia > Caudata > Ambystomatidae > Ambystoma > Ambystoma mexicanum. The sequence goes on from NC_090939.1 coordinate 689,862,733, forward strand.
CTGACTATGACTGAACTGAAAGCAGCATTGGATCTTAAAGTCGGTGCAGTGCAAGAGGAAGTGAACCTTCTCTGGCAAGTTGTGAGGTCGCTGGCGGAACGTACAGAGAATTTGGAACAAGAGGTGGGCCCGAACACAGCGGACTGTACAGCTCACAAAGCAGACCTTCACGCCCTGGTGCAACGTGTTGGCAACTTGGAATGTAGGACGGAAGAGGCGGAAGGACGCGCCAGAAGCAACAACATCTGCATTGTTGGTTTGCCGGATGGAGCTGAAGGATCCAACCCTACGGAGTTCATTGAATCCTTGCTACTGCAGGAGATAACTGGAGGAGTGTTATCCCAGGGGTTTGCGGTAGAAAGAGCGCACAGGGCCCTGACGAGGAAGTCGCCCCCGGCTCCCCCCCCAGGCCAGTGATTGCCAAGATCCTAAACTATCGCGACCGGGAAAGGATCCTTGAACATTTTCGGAAGGGCGGTACAATACAAAGAGGGACGGCAAACATAAATGAATACCTTGAAACTTTGGGACTGTCAAGAGAAGATTGCGGGAAGCAGGACACAAGTACATGTTGCTTTACCCGGCGAAGCTGAAGGTGTTCCACAAAAACAGAACCTTGTTTTTCGAGTCCCCGGAAGAAGCTATGGGGTGGCTCGACACGCAAAGCTGCCCCCAGGAATCGGGCATCCAGACAGGAGACGGAGATGGAAGAGATAAGTAAGCTGCGTATGCTGCACCGAGGGGGTCGCGGCCTAAGATTATGGGACTTGATTATTGTGCAAGATGTATCTTAAGGGCGGGCTTGATCAGGTCACATTGAATACGATCCTTGAGCACTGAGATTGTTAGCATAATAAGGGAGCCTTGCAGAGCTAGTCCTCATACCCCCATTTAGAGTAGTTTAGTTAGGTCACTGGTAGCCTGGTGACACTCTTCTGGGCTTCTGTCCTCGGCATACCGAGGCAGAACCAAACCCGTGGTCGCCTGAGATCCAGGGATGGAGCTGGGCATTTGTTGGGGTTGGGAAGGGTGGGGGGGAGGGTAAGAGTGGAGTGTGGGGGTTTGAAGTTGGGAAGTGGTTAGGGGGGTGTTTGTTGGGAGGGAAAGGGTAATGAGACAAAACGCGAATCTCAACAGGCGGGATAAGGGGCGGAGATGGAGGGCGGGATATTGTAGCCATGGCCTCAGGGTGCCTTGGAGTGATCACCTGGAACGTCAGGGGCCTCAATAGGTATCTGAACCGTAACAAGGTGATGATGTACCTGAAAAGGATGAGGATTGATATAGAATTATTGCAAGAGACCCACCTCACCAGGGAGAAATTGGAGGTGGTCAAGAGGAAGTGGAGGGGGAGCTTGGCGGGAGCCACATATTCAGCCTACGCTAGAGGAGTTATCATCTGGGGTGGCACCGCATGCACCATTCCAGCTGCTTCAGGTTACGGGAGACCCGGACGGCAGATTGATCGTTATGAGGGGGATGCTGGAAAACCGGGAAGTGTGTATTGTAAATGTATACGCCCCCAACCAAGATACACCGTCTTACTTTAGGACTCTGTATGGCAAAATTAGCCCCCTACTAGGTGGTGGGATCTTGTGGGGCGGAGACTTTAATTGTGTACTTAATCCTAAGGTTGACAGATCAAATGGTAAGCTAGACAAACCCACCCCAGCTGCAAAGGTGCTACAGGCCATCCTGAGAGACTTCAACCTAGTTGACGTCTGGAGGCAGCTGCATCCAGTAGATAGGCAATACTCGCACTATGCGGCAACACATGACCTGCACACAAGGTTGGACTACGTGTTTGCTGCTACAGAGTTGGCGGAAGAGATGGAAGGCGCAGAATATAAAGCCAGGGTGCTCTCGGACCACTCCCCCCTGGTCCTGGAGTGGTGACACCAACCTCCTAGGGCGCGGATTCCCACTTGGAAGCTCAGAGCCGAGGCTCTGCAGGACCCGGGATTCTGGGAGGACTTAAGAGAGGCGATCACAGAGTACTTTGAGATCAATACTGGCAGTGTTAGCTCTATGAGAACCATGTGGGAGGCATTTAAAGTGGTTTTGTGGGGGGTTGCCATATCGAAATCTAGGGGGCTCAAGGGGGCATAGAGCAGGAGCTGAAGGGAATTGAGGAGGAGTCAGAGGAAATGATGCGTAGGGGAGGCACCTCTAATGATGAGAGAGTTAGGATGAGACAGCTACAACAAGCTAGTGGTGAACTCTGGGACAGGTTATGTAAAATAAGCTACAAGAAGTATGTGGAGAGACAGCATGCAGGGGGAGATAAGCCGGGCAGGTTGCTGGCCTGGCTATACAAGAGGGAGGCACCGCGACTGGTGATCAGGGAAATTAAAGGGGAGGGAGGTTGGACCCTGAATACCCAGGACGGGGTGAATGAAGAGTTCCTGAGATACTATAAACATCTCTATGAAGACCCAGTCGGATCAAGGGACCACGAAATCCAGGTCAGATGGGCTTCCGAGTGAATTCTACAAAACGTATAAGCAGGAGTTGCTTCCCCCGCTGCTGGCTATGCTTAACGAGGCATACGAACAAGGCAGGCTACCAGAGTCCCTACGAGTGATTATTCCGCTCGTAAAGCCGGGTAAGCCTAGCACGGACTGTGGGTAATATAGACCCTTATCGATGTTTAACCAGGACAGTAAAATCCTTACTGCTGTGCTGGCAAATAGGCTTAAGACAGTCATTGGTAAACTGATACACACCGATCAAACAGGCTACGTCCCGGGTAGGAATATAACTGATAATCACAGGAGATTGCATCATATTATTGATCAAACAAAGGAGGGCCCAGGTGAATTTGCAATAGTTTCACTAGACGTGGTCAAGGCCTTCGATTCAGTAAGATGGCCCTGGCTGATCGCGACTTTGGAAGGCTATGGCATGGGGCTGGGGTACCTCAGGTGGGTGAAAATGTTATAGAGCTCTCCAATTGCTAGGATTAAAACGGGCGCTATCATAGCAGATAAATGGCAACTAAGCAGGGGCACTAGACAGGGCTGCCCGTGGTCGCCCATGTTATAAATACTAGCCTTGGAACCATTGGCCGTCTGTCTAAAACAGCAATACGAGGAGATAGGTATCCGTACTGCGGGTGGTCTGCATCTTGTTTCTTTATATGCTGACGACATACTGTTGTATCTGCGCTACCCAGAAGAGAACATGCAGTACATTCTGGATGTGATGGAGCAATGTGCCGCCCTTTGCGGCATAGTGGTTAACCCTAAGAAGTCTAGCATGTTCCCCCTGGGGAGATACAGATTTGTTCTACCCAGGGGCTTGCCGATATTACCAATACCCTGGCGCACCAAGTTGTTCCGATACCTCGGAATTGACATATATCATACTGCAGGAGAAGAACATACTCACAATAGTGTAAAGACAGTAGAAGGAATTAAAAATAGCATGGGATTTCGGTACAGGCTACCCCTGGCTATGATGGGGAGAGCTGCTCTGCTTAAGATGGTAGTCCTGCCCAGACTGTTGCATTTCTTTGTAAATATCCCGCACATGATCCCGAGGCTCTTTTTTGCTAGTCTCCACAGCTTGTGCAGGGGCTTTACTTGGAACAACTCTAGGAACAGGGTGGCCCTTTGGAAATTACAGAACTTGTGTGACAGGGGAGGGATAAACCTGCCGAATTTTGAGCTATACTATTTAGCAGAACAGCTGCAGTATGTGGCGAGATGGCTGTCCGAGGAGGAGACCAGGCTGCTGTGCAGGGAACTGGCTCCCTTCTTCCTTAGAGAAGTGGTGTGGCTGTCCAAACCAAAGGTTCTAAAGATGGCGAGGCTGTTGGTACTTGGCTGGGAGATGTGGCATAGGGCGTGGCAGATGGCGGGATACCCGGCTCCGTTCTCTATGCAGGTGCCGCTAGCAGCACTATGTGGAGAAGATCCCCAACTGATACAAGGGGTCCGTAGGCACTGGGAACCAATGGCTTGGCCACCCTGGGAGACATATGGCAAGAAGGGGAGGCCTTGGAGTTCCAGAGACTGATAGAAGACACCGGGGTGCATAAGGGGCAGTATATAACTTACACCAGAATTGTTAAAAGAGTGCGAGTGAAGTGGCCAGCGGCAGTGCTCACTGAACAACCGGATGCCACCATGGAGACGATATATGACATTTCAGAGGGTGGGCATGAGATATCCCGTATATATGAGCTGTTGGGATCTAGGGTGGGGAGGGAATTGTCCCAATTGAGACAACTTTGGGAAGAAGAGGTGGGAGAGCCCATGTCGGATGGGCTCTGGGATACAGCCCAAAGATATCATAAAAAAGTGTCCCGGAACGCAAGGCTCCAGCAGATCCAATTGTATGTCACACATAGAGCATACCTCACCCCTAGTAAGATTGCCAGGTTTGGTGGCCAGACGACACAGAGATGCCCTAGGTGTGGGGAGGAGGAGGCTGGGTTGCTACACATGTTCTGGGCCTGCCCGGAGGTGGGAAGATTTTGGTCAGAACTGAAGACACGCTTAGCAGGAAACAGTATTATGCTGGAAGTGGAGTCGGCCTGGGCATGCATGTTGGGGGGTTTCCCTAGGCCACGCAATTTAAGGCACATTAGCAAAATGAAAGACCTAGCATACATCCTGGCCAAACGAAGGATAGCAATGTGCTGGAAGGCAGCCCAGAGGCCAAGGATAGACTGCTTGGTTTGACGTGGTTTGTAGGGGAGGGAGGAGGAGGTAGGACCCCTAATTGAATGGAGGCAGCTGGTGGCTACTATGCCCCCCCCCCCAGTCCGATCAGAATGATGCTGATACGGATAACGAAATGATGATAAACCCGCCTGAAGAATCACAGGCTGATGACATGGACATATTGGCTCAAGTTAGGAGGGTGGGAATGAGCGGGACTGAAGAACGCAGTTTGTAATGTTATGCTGTTAAACCTGAATATGGAAGTCCCAATTATTGTAATGTTTGGCGTGTTGTTAAAAAATAAAAATTGTTTAAAAAAAATAAAAGGTTTATTTTAAACAAAGTCAAATTATGGAAAGTTACAGCCAGGAGACCCTCCTTACTAATACTGCTGATTATTTAAGGGATCTGTGTAGACAGAAATGTCCTCCTGTCAAAGGCAAGACATTAGAAATGATTGAAATGATTGATAGACTGCTAGAGAAACAAAGTCTGGATAGTGGTGCTGAAGTGCCCACTACTCCAGCAAATGTAGCAAACAGTAATGAGGATAATGTTGAAGATGTTATTGTTGAGACAGATGAGGAAGAGGAGGATAACAATGTCACCCCATCTGGCCATCTACCTGCTCAAAGGCTTCAACCTGTGGCTACTGGACCTTTACCAGGTCCCACGTTAAGTCCTGAATTTATCTCACTAGAAAAAATGAGACTTTAACTAGAATTCAAAAGAATTAGTGCCCAAACTGAACAGAGACATCAAGAACTAAGGCTCAAAGAAATGGAGCTCAATCGTGAGCTTGAGATGAAGAAATTGTCTTTGGAAAATGCTTCTCTCCCCGAATCCTCTAGATCTTCCAGTCCAAAAAGACCCTGGATGCCTAAAGAGATTGTGGGTATGTATGAACCTACGTTGGATGTATTAGATTGGCTTGCTATGTTTGAATATAATCATGGGCTCCAGGATATCACAGGGAATCAGTTGATCCCCTGGTTATTCTCTGGGCTCCCCCATGTTGCATGTGATGTGGTAATGGAGTTGGGGGAGGTGGATAGGAAGGATTATGAATGTGTAAAGCTAGCTTTGATAGCTAGATTTGGGAAGACTCCTTCCCAGTATCTTAAGAGGTTTAGGACCCTCAAAAAGCATGATAGTACCCCTTGTGCTACTTGGGTGAATGAGTGTTTGAATAATTTAGAGGGATGGATTAAGGGTTATAGAGTTAACACTTATGAAGGAATGAGAAATCTTGTCATGATGGAGTCTATCTATGATGCCTGCTCTCCTGAGCTCAGCCAGCACTTGGCTGATTCAAAAAAATTAGATTCTAAGAAACTAGCTAAGGCTGCTGACTTGTGGGTTGCCAACAGGGCTACTCACAAGGATTCAGGGGTAACTCAGAAAAAGGATGAGGGAAAGCAGCCTAAGAAAGAGAACCAAGATAATTCTAATACCTCCCATACCAAAGAGGGCCACAAACAACAAAATAACCAGGGTAAACCCCAAGGGAAACCAAATAGGGCTAATGAGTCCTCTGGTGTTCAACCAGAAGGAGGTCAGCAGAAGCCCCCATTCCAGAGAGCATTTGGAAAATGCTATGTCTGTGGGTCTACTGACCACATCAAAGGAGATCCCAGGTGCAAGGGTAAACCTGCAGGGATCAGCACAGTCTCCTTAGCCTTCACTTCTAAGGAGGAAGTACAAATGGCTAGTGCTCACTTTGAATTTTTTGCTGAAGAACCCTTGAGTCTTCAAGCAACTGTATCCCTAGAGTCTATGGGTCTGGTTAGCAAACAGAATAGGGGTATCTATGACTCCCCTCCAGAAAACTCTATAGTATATTACATGGACACTGTTCTTGTCAATGGCCAGGATACTCCTGCCAGGAGAGACACTTTGGCCAGCAGAACAGTAGTGGATGAAAGCTTTTTCAAGCCTGAGGATTTTGCTAAGCACCCAAAGGTCCAACTAAATTTTCTGGAGGTCCTGTCCAGTTGGTTCCTATTCTACCAGCCCTCATTCAGTGCAAAAATATGTCAGTGAGGATCCCTGTGAGTGTTCAGACTGAGGTGCCTGGGAGAGTCCTGTTGGGAAATTATCTAAAAACTCTAGAAGTAGAATCCAGTACCCCCAGGCCTCCCAGTATGGAGAAGCAGAACCAAACCAAATTGGCTAGAGAGACCACCTTAAGGGACCACTCTAAGCCTGTTGGAACCTCTGCAGAGAATCCCACTACAAGCCCTGGTGTTAGTAAGTTGACCTCTAACCCAGGCAAATTTCAGGCTAGTATGTTAGGCAAATGGGAGCCCCAACCAAGCTCCAACATTGTTCCCTCAGTTTTAAAGTCTCTGACTCTCCCTGCTTCTGAGGAAGAGGTGGATAGACCAACTGGGCCCCTCTCTTGACCTAAGAGAACTGGTAATTCTCAGTGCTGGTGGAAAATCAGAAAAGAAAAATCTAAGGCCAAAAATCTTCAGACTGTTGGACCTTCTACAGAAGACTCCAACCCAAATCCTAGTATTAGGAGGGAAACTCCTAAAGTGGATCTAAGGGAATCCCCTTTATAAGGACCCCTTGAAAAAGCCTATCACAGGTTCAGGAGTTGTACCAACATCTGAGGGACTGGTCAACCAGATCCCCTGTAGCTTTAAAAAGAAAGATGTTTCTCAAAGGGTTTGTAGGTCATATAGCTTACAAAGGAAAACCTTTGATTTTACAATTGAGCACAGGTCAGGATGTCACCACCAAAATGCTGATGGTCTCTCTAGGATGTTTATAACCCACTAGAGGTAAGAGACTCATCCAGGAGTGGATTAGATCCTCCTGTCCCTTAGTCTGGGGGCGGTTTGGGGGGGAGCAGTGTTAGGGAGAATTCTCATCCTATGGCTAATTTCCCTTACCTATAGAGTCCCCCAGCAGCTTTGCTGGATTTGAAGGGTTTGTTTCTTTTCACCTGCTAAGAGTGAGACTCTTTTTCCCACTTTAGGCATTTTTGCTATGTGTGTTCTATGGTATTTTTGTGTTTAATGTCTATGGGATTTTTTCAACTCCATAGGAACCATCTTTATTCACTTGTGTTACACATCACCCTCAGTGCAGTGACACAGGGGTGTTGTAGCGACCCCCAAACATAGACTCCATACCCTGGGACTGACTACTGTCTCCCAGGGCATGTAAAGTCCCCATTGACTTTACTAGTCAATTTTTATGAACTTAACCAATACAACCCATCTTACTATGGAGGTACTGGAAAGGGTTAATAGTTTTTCCCTTAGGTTCATTTTCGAGGGGGTGCCGTAAAGTCCCTATCTCTAAAGTTTCTGGCTGGTGGCAGTGGTTAATACCATAAATATTCGACCGCAAATATTTTCGTATGGGATTTTCACATTGTTTGAGGCTACCACTTTTTCTGACAGCCTCTAACATACCGCCGGTTTATTTTATTATTAACTTTACTCCGGTAGGTTTTATTTGCCAGAACTTTAATATAAATTCTTTCTCGTGTCTTTCTCGAAACTCCTAACCCGGGTCGGGGATCCTTTGTTCGTCCTTTTGGCAGGCTTCTACCAAGAAGCCCTCCTTTCGGTGCCACTTAGTCTGGGATGGGTCCATTGTGTGGGAGGGGGAGTAGGACCCCTTGACAGGGTTGCCTCTGCAGCCCATGTCGCACTCTATCCTGATAGGCTGGAGGGTCTCCCGCCAAGATGATCACTCGACTGTGTGAGTGACAGCTAGGCTGTATGAAAGGGGTTCTTTTTGCATAAAAGCAGGGTCGTGAGGACTGGAAGAGCAAGACGTCCCACTGGAACTAAGAAGCCGAAGAGGAGAGAAGCCAAAGACATCTGCAATGAGTGAACCACCGGTGAAGCCCTGCTGCAGCGTCTCACCACTTTTCTCCACACGACGAGAGGAGATCTTCATCTGCAAGAGCCTTCTTCCCTTGAGTGGTGGGGCCAACCAGTTTGCCAATCGCCTTCCTGGACCTGCCTTGGTCGAATCGCCAGTACCCAGTACTCGGTGGCCGGGAAGCCAGGCACCAGTCCACCCGGACTGCGATTTAAAGGAGCGTACCTTTTATTAGTCGGGCAGCACCGCGGCTGGTTTCATCCCTGGGTAGTGCAGTAACTGGAACCTTCCTCCACGACGAGAGCCTCTCTTCCTCTGCTGGATCCCCCATTGTTCCGCCAGGCCGCCCTTTCTTCGCGGTAGCCCTAAAGGTGTTTTAAATCTTTTACCTACCTGTTGGGTCGGCCGCCCCTCTCTCTTAACATTGTCTTTCGCTTTCTGCATCCACCTTTTCAAAATCGTTAACCAAAGAACTGACTGCAGCTACAAGAACATTTCGCTCCTGGGCCCTTGCCCTGTACCTGTCTGACTTAAACTGGTACACAAACCTTTGGGAAGTATTGATAGGGTGTTTGAGAAGCTATTTCGTTATAACTTGTGCTTTCTCTCCCCTGTGAGAAATTGTTAGTGAAACCCTTGTGTGTAGTTGTCACTGTGCCATTTTACTCTGGTTCACTTTGTCCACAATTTAAATAGGGAGTGTGTATTTAACTTGCTTGATGACTGTGATAAATGTGTTTTATTAGAACTGTATAAAATAAATATATATATACTTTTTAATACAATGCTTTGGTCAGTGTTTCCTTGTTCCATAGTTCTGAAGGCCTAATGTGTAAACCCTGAATACTGCTCATCTCCCTCTTGAGATAAGTCTGACTGCTCAGCCACAGCTACCAACTAAATCTTTGTGGTACAGACAGATACCAAAGGGGATTTATTGCTCTCACCAGTAGTCTTAATTTTCTGTAGTGCTCCCTAAAGGAACTGCACAGGATTCTGCCTAACACTCTCCCCCACACTAGACTCGACTACATCCGCGTATTAACTTTAGCCAAGCTCCTCAGGGAGACTGAGACGGTGGACGCATGGAGATTAGCCAACACGGGAGCTAGGGATTACACGCATTACTCCAATGTGCATAAGGGATTCTCAAGGATAGACCTTCTACTGGTCACAAGCGCCATATTCCCATGCCTGGATAAGGTGGAGATACACACTCGAATGATCTCGGATCATGCCCCAGTGTCCACAAACCTAAGCATAAGTGGCTCCCCATGCGCCCCCCCCCCGACCTCTTGAAGATATTGGAAATTATGCGACACCATCCTGATAGACGAAACCATTAAAAGGGAAACCGGCGACACACTAACCAATTACTTTACCAAACACACTACTGCTGATACCACAATAGATATACTCTGGGATGCTATGAAACCTGTACTGAGGGGTCCGCTTATCAGCGCAGGGCCCAAACAACGGCGGGTGACAAACATCTTAGTAACCAAGCTAGATCGAAGGGTAACTTCACTAGAAAAAGAGTTAAAACTCCATAGGACCAGGAAAACGGAAGGGGAACTTAAAAAAGCCAAAATAGCACATGAGATGCACTGGGCGGACCATTCCACGAAATCTCTGGCTTATACAAAACAATTCTATTACAGTAAAAGCAATAAAGCAAACCGGGTACTTGCATATAAATTACAAAGGGTACACAAGAGGAACAACATAACGCAGCTGATAGATGAAGAAGGGAGAGCCCGATACACCATTGGGGAAAAGATAGAAGCACTGGTGAACCACAATAGGGCAGTAATGGCAGGGCCGCCCACATCTCCTGATAGGCATTCCCAGTATTTGAGATCCGTTAAGTCTCAACAAAATAGAATGCAACTAAAAGCCTTAGAATCTCCTATCACACAGGAAGAAATAGTGGAAGCCATCAAATCATTGAAAAACACAGCCCTAGCCCCCGACGGACTGACAGCAATATTTTATAAGACCTACGCGCACATACTAGCCCCACAGCTAACCACTCTGTTTAACTCCTTCCTGACGACAGGTAGCATTACGAGATCTATGGCAGAGTCACTTACGATACTCGCCCACAAACCGGGGAAAGACCCGGAGAAGTCATCCTCCTACAGACCAATAACATTGATGAATAACGATGGGAAAATATTTTCTAAGGTCTTGGTGACCAGACTGAAAGCACACCTCCCAGACATAATAGCCAGAGATCAGACGGGATTTATACTGGGAAGGGGAACGCATGACAACATCAGGCGTTCCATAAATCTCGTAGAAACTGCGGAAAGACTGGGCGAAAAAATGGTGGTCATCTCTTTAGATGCGCATAAGGTGTTTGACCTAGTGGACTGGGGCTACATTAGAAATGCGCGAACACATTTAGGATTTGGCCCAAACTTCATAAACTGGACAATGGCGAACAATCAGACTCCTACCACGCAACTGCGGCTTAATTGCTTGAGATCGGAGACAATATACATCTCCAGGGGAACTAGACAAGGTTGTCTCCTATCACCCTTGATCTTTGCCTTATCTATAGAGCCCTTCACAAACAAGATCCCGCAAAACCTGAAGATAAAGGGACTCACGGTGGGGGACCATGAATTTAAAATTGCATTGTACGCAGACGATGTTCTTGTAACTACGATCGATCCAGAAAAATCTCTCTGTCCCATATGGGAGGAGATAGAAGCATTTGCAAGGGTTTAAGGGTAAATCTGGACAAATCAGCAGCACTGGCAATTAATCTCACAAATAAACAAATGGGGGATCTTAGCCCCCTGCTCCCGATCTCGTGGGCTGTCTCTGCGATAGGATACCTGGGGGTTCAGATCCCGAAAGATCCATCGCGAATATACCAAAGCAATTTCCTGCAGCTGTTCAATTACTTCCGGCAAGATCAGGAGCATTGGAAGAAACAAGAGATCTCCTGGCTAGTGCGAACAGCCGCAGTAAAGATGTACCTAATATCTAGACTAATCTATCAATGTGCAGCACTTCCGGTACACATCCCAGAAAGCGAACTTAACTCACTACAGAGAAATATACTGAAGTTCTTATGGGGGTTGGAGGGAAGAAACCCAGAATAGCAAAAAAGATCATGCTTCGCGGGAGGACCCTGGGTGGGCTGGGAGCCCCGGATGTCTCTAGGTACACACATGCGGCTCAACTATTGCATGGAATCACATGAGTACAGACAGCAGACCAGACTCTCTGGAGGCAAATAGAGGAAGCATGGTGCCCGACTCCCCTGGCTGATCTCCCGCACATACCAACTCCAAAAGCCCAGGCGGCTCAAGGTCCCCTCACAGCAACTAAAAGCACAGTATTAAGCTGGAAAGTAGCAGCTCGGAAATGGGGCTGCAAAGGCACCCAAGGTCCACTCACTCCAATCTGGAATAAACCAGAATTCTCACCTGGAACCTTCCCGCAAAGCTTCGAAACATGGAGGGAGGGAGGTCTGCAGAAGACATCAGATTTCCTGGAGGAGGGCTCACCTATACCATTCGAAAAATGTAAAGAAAACTTCAGTGTCATAGAGACAGAACGGTTCTGATACGCCCATTTACGACACTGGATCTCACACAAAACTGTCAGAGAAAAGGGGGCAAGGGACCTGACAGCACTAGAACTAACCCTAACATCAGCAACACCAAAGGGGAAAATCTCCACGCTAGCTCGCCTACTGGACAAAACAAACCTGGCCAAAAAAGAAAAGTACATGCTCAATTGGGAGAGGGACCTGTGCTGGGCAATAGATATAGAAGAATGGGGGAAGATCTGGGCCAGGATACACAAAAGCACCCAAAGCATCACGAACAGAGAGGGGGGATACAAACTCTGCCATAGATATTACGTCACCCCAGACCAACTGAACAAAGCCAACCCGGACATTCCCGCAGACTGATGGAGAGGGTGCTCTACCAGGGGGACCTTGTTCCACCTACTATGGACCTGTCCAAAAGCAGAGGGGTACTGGAGAGGGGTGATGGACCACATTAAAGCAATCACTGGTCTGACTATTCCATGGGATCCTGGCGTAATACTCCTGGGAGAAACGGGGGAGGGGAATTCCGGCTCTTGGGGCAGATAGCACGCCTCTGCACTCACCTCCTACTAGCTGCGAAAATTGTAATGGCCCGGCTTTGGAAGAACTCAGAAGGCCCCTTAATCCCATTATGGTGGTCAAAATGTTGGGAAATTGTAGTAGCAAAGAAAATAACAGCGATTTGCTCCGGGAACCTGAACACTTTCCTGAACACTTGGGCCCCCTTTTTAGATTACTCAGAAAGATATCTAGGACTCAGCAGAAGGCCCCTGCTAATGCGCTGGCTTCAGGGCAGCATAGACTAACAGACTAAAAGACTGTATAAACAAGACCTGATGCCCCCCCCCCCCGGGGAAGATGGACGGAGTAACATCCCACTTATGATACCTGCAGAAAGGAGTTCACTGCTGGCGCTGTGTGATGATTAATGCTACTCAAGAATGCTAACATGATGTCAATGGGCCTCATTATGACCCAGGCGGTAGAGGATTAGTGGCGCTGGTAGAGCTGCCTGTGCCGTTAACCCTCTACCACCTCATTACGAGGTCTGCTTGCGGGTCCCGCTAAGGACGTCTGGTAAAACCAGGCATCCTTAGCGGGATCCGCTAGCAGACCAGGATGCTAACAACAGGCCCGTCATTAACGGGCCCGTTGTTAGTATCCTCCCCATTCGCATTGAGCCCTATGGGGGCTCAAATGGGAATGGGGATGTACCGGGTCCCGGGAAAGGGAATTACCGGGCCCTCCAAGGTCGGAATGGCCCGGTAATTCCACATTCCAGGAACCCGGACCCGTTACCCGGTATGGGGGTAGCCATGCCGCTAAAAGCGGCATGGCTACCTCCGTACTCGTAATGAGGCCAATGTATATCTAATTTGAAATGCCTAATAAAATGTTTGGTTGAAAAAAATTAATTATGTTTTTGTCCCTGATGAGCCTCACCTCTTTTCTTCCTATCTCACAGTTTTGGTATTATCTCACAGGGTTTTAAAGTTCTATTACGTGTTCTCGCAACCCTGCCAAGAGACACAAGATTATTGATTTCACAGTTACGACCTGGAATATCTGTGGGATTCACAAATTAATACGAAACAATGTGACCGCTCTTGGGTCAACAAACGTGTTACTACTGCAGGAAACCATGGCCGTGGACAGTTTCGAAATGGCAGGTTACATAACCTACTGCAAACCATCAACTCTGGGAAATAAGGGTCGTCCAAAAAGAGGAATGGTTGCAGCCCTGGAACAAAGCTGGGAATGCGAGAATTGCGAGATTGAAATAATGTCTGATGATCTAATGGCAATCAACATCTATATCCCTCAGATGCAAATAAACTTGCTGATTGTAAATGTTTATGGTAACCAAGATGTATCTTCCACGACAGCCACACATGGTATATTGGATAGTTTGTTAATAGAATGGTTGGGGAAATACGACAATTCATATATTATCGTGGCAGGAGATCTAAATGCAGCTTGTGTGCTCACTGAATTGGGGCAGATCTCGATCAAAAGGGGCAAAGTAGAATCAAAGAGTGAATAATTCGGCTGGCTGTGGAATAATTTTCTGAGTAATTGGGATTTGTGCCCCTACACTCCAGTGGAAGGAAATACTGAGGGATTCTATACATGGAAGAGAGGAGAAAGTAGCTCTTGGATAGATCATATGTTTCTTTCTCAAACTTGGCCAAAATATCTGACCCGTTATCTAGGGGAGAATCGTTAGGGAGTGATAACTTTCCCATTAACCTTACATTACATCGCCCTTTGAGAACACACAAATGTGTACCATGCCTAGCTTTTACCACAGTAGCAAGGGTGCGGGAGGTGTTGCTATAAGGTGGAACATGAAAGCATGCAGAAGCTTTATGATAATATGGAAAACGGAAATGGAAGCCATGATGGAAACAGGGGAGACCCTAAATGCCTTTAACTACGAAAGTGAGCTCCAAACTTGTTTGAACTCACTTTCCGCTAAGGGCCAAATCCAGGGGCATACCATTCATCCAAATAACTACAACATAAGAGTCAAAAGGCAAAAACCAAGTGTCAAATACACAAGCACTCTTCCTGGAAGCTAAGAGATAAAATCATATTCGAACACAAAAGCACAATTAAATTAATAAGGTGTGAAACTCTCATTAAGAGAAATCAGGAGATGATTGAGTCGCTGATTGGTAATGTCACATCGAATTTCTGGTCAATGTTGGAGGGGCTACGAATAAAAAGCTTTAAATAGCAGGGGATTGTCAGATTAAGGCACAGGTCTGGGAACAATACCTAAGGGAAAAATACTCACTGCCGACTAAGGAAAAGGCATATGACCCTGAAGGAAGAGGGTTTCAAACAGATAAATTATGCCCATGGGACCTCGATGATGTTTGCTGGGCAATTAAAAAAGCAAAATCCTCGAGAGCTCCAGGACCGGACAACATCCCATCGATAATCATCAAACTTAACTTGGAGCATTGGGCCCTCCCCCTCTGGGAATTATTTAAATACGTCTTCCTTGCTCATAAGGTCCCAAGTACATGGAAGTAATCACATGTAATCCCCATTTTTAATAAACGGGACAAATCTAACCCAGGACATTTCAGGGCAATTGCCCTTCTGGATTCATTCAGTTAACTAGTTGGCACATTGTTGCTAAAAGAACTGAAAGCCCAGATTAACAAACTCAAACTACTATATGAATCCCAACTAGGCTTCTGTGCAGGAATGGGTACCCCTCTCAATGCTTTTGTGATGGTCCACATGCAGGCAGCTGTAAGGAAAAAAGCTGTAGGTACCGTCTATATGGCATCTATTGACATATCAAATGCGTTTGACATGGTAGGTAGGGGACGGCTGTGGACTAAGCTTTTGGCGGCAGGAGTTCCACCTAATTTGATACAGCTGCTGGCCTTGCGACATACTGATACAAGGGTGTGGGTACGGCTGGACAGGGAGGGTGCAATGAGGGTGCCCATTGAGACTTTTATGGGGCTGAGGCAGGGATGCTTGGTAGCCCCCACCCTGTACAACCTTTACACCGCACACATAGGAAATAAATGGGAGGGGGGGACTCACACATCCAGTCAGGTTGGGCAATGTGACCTGTGACTCGATAGCTTTTGTGAACAATATAGTCCTTTTTAACCTCACTCCAATCTAAAATTAAATGGTTCAAAATCAAGAGTCTTTATTTTCTCCACAAACCGCAATCCAAAAACACTGACCTGGCTGGTGGGAGAAGAACGACTTGAGAGAGTGAACTCTCTTACTTACTTGGGGTATGAGGTACTAAACACCACCTGAAAGCAATCTGGAATTTGCTATCTCAAAGCAAAATACAAACCCGTTACTGGCAAAAATGAAACGGGTAATGAATACTCCCAGTTATGTCATTTTTCCTTGAAATCTCTAATCCAGTTTTACTTGATGCAAGTAGAACCTACCTTACGTTATGGATTAACTTAAATGAATTAGGCGATAAACTAAATACTCCTCAGGATATGCTTTGGAAAAAGACTTTGGGTCTGTCAAACTACGAGATAATTTGTCCCGGGATGATAGCTCAGCGGCAACGTGCACGCCTTGGAAACAAGACGACATGAAGCAGCACAGGTTCGATCCCTGGGTCCGTGCTTAGAAACCTTTGGGTATTAAGCGTGTTATAAATACGCAAATAAGACATATTCCATAACAGCGCCTCGATTCCCCCGGGCTGTGTGAGCGCTATAAAATGCAAATTAAATGAAATAAAAAATGAGAGAAACCACTCAACATTTGGTGATGGGATGTATAGCCTTGAAGGAAAATAGAGGGAAACTTCTGGGCATTACCATGGGCAATGAAATTCTTTGGTGTAGTTTGATGGGTGGTCATCTTCAGAGTCTGATTCTGGCTTTATGTGGTTTGCTCATCACAATACTTAAAAAAAATATTTGAATAGCTAAAATCTGATGAAAATTCGTTGTAACTGAATGAGACCAACGTGGATTCTTATTAATGTGATGCAGGTGAATTTTATGTGCTATTTTACGTATTTTTTTGATGTTTTCTTTACCTTTTATTTTTTTGATTTGTTCTTAATTTGTAGTTTATACTTGTATTTTATCTTGTGAAAGGTTCCTACTTGCTTTGCCTGTGGGCATTAAAACACAATAAAAAGAAAAGAAATAAAGAATTATTGATTTCTTGTGTTGGCAAAAAGCTGACATTATGCTCACACTAGAAACACATGTGTGATCATTTGAAGAGGGTAGACTTACTTTTGGTTTAATTGTTATTGTGTTAGCGTCCCTTGTCATAAATAGAATGAAATAAGTGGTGATACTTTTAAGCAATACATTGAGGACTAAGATACTAGACTTTTCCCATGGCTGTGATGAAAGAATTGTTGCCACCAAGAATTGTTTTACCTAGTCTAACTTTATCTATTTCTAATATTCACCTTTTTCACCAAGGTTATTGGACTCACCAAAACAATTCTCAAGGTGTGCGAGAATTTGGAGATGATTTCATTGTGGTGGTGGATCCTCTTCTTGATATATTGTTCAAAGCAAAACATCTTGCTTCCAAAGCCTAAGTAAACTTTTGAAATGAGCTAAGGAAAAATAGAATTATTAAGCCTGAAGATTAGTTCTCCATCTTTTCCCCAACAGTTAATTAATCAATAATGGCTGGTATGGTGGACTATTCTGCAATAACAATAACAGAAGTTGACAGACAATTACCAGATCTGTATGACGTGCATCAGTCCCATTATCATGATTAGCAGCCTGCTGCATCATGCATGGGCTTGGGGGAAGATATGCAATGTAGAAAAGCAAAA
Source organism: Ambystoma mexicanum (assembly GCF_040938575.1). Classification (NCBI taxonomy): domain Eukaryota; kingdom Metazoa; phylum Chordata; class Amphibia; order Caudata; family Ambystomatidae; genus Ambystoma; species Ambystoma mexicanum. The sequence goes on from NC_090939.1 coordinate 689,880,140, forward strand.
AGCAAGGTAGTGATGAGCAGTGTGCTTAGAAGAAGGGCTAGGCAATAACGTGAATAGACCACATTAACCCTGATGAGGGAGGCCATGGTGCAGGGCAGCAGGGGAGGTGGTGCAGAGAGTGGTTTGGCAGAGGGAGTGAGAGAGTGGAGCTCCTCTATAATAGGGAAACAGACAAGAGGAGGCAAATGGGAAAGGCAGTGCAAGGGGCCTTGAAGGGGAGAGCCTATGTAGTTAGAGTCAAGGCGGGTGGAGATGAAATGAAGGGAACATTTGCCTACACCAGAAAATACAGCTCACCTTCCTTATATGCTTTTTGCATCCACTACAGATTACCTAATGGTATCCTCATCATTTTGTAAGAGTACCTGCCACATGATCTGTTCCAACATGTTGCTCTGATAATGCTGCAGTTGGCTTCATGCCACGTGTGGCTGCTCTCCCTGTATCTTCCAGGAGAAGGAGAAATAATTGAGAAAATGTTTGTCTAATGAGAACAATAGCATAATGTTGGAAAGCTTAACACATGTGTTCAGTTTATTGATCCTTATGATAGAAATGTCCAGAATAATTGGGCTGCCTTTCTTCCAGAAATCCAAACTTTAGAAACCTGAACGATTAAGACGTGAATATAGTCACATATTAGGTAATACATCTGGATATATCCTGGAAAACAACAAAGCTGAACACATTTTACCGGCAAACAGGTCTGGGATGCTTTTAGACAATTATCTTAGAGGTAATAGAACGTAACAGTTATTTTCCAGCTATTCAGTTAGCTTTTATGGACATCTGATACATTTATAATTGTTGAGGAGTTCTGCCAATTTTACAAAAATGCATATAATGAGACAACTTCATATTGACATGATTCAGTGTTTTTTAAATCAATATTCTAGTCCAAAGGTATCAGCCAAAAATAAAGATAACCATTGAATTAACTAAATCTGGCAGGGCATCTGTTCACTGAGGCATCCCTTATGAGTTTTATAAAACGTGTGAAAAAAGATCACCTTTTTATTCTTGTATAGCTTACAACAAGTTTTTAAACAGTAATTCAAATACAATAACAAATATGAATAATAAACCCTTCCCTCCTCTTCCACCTTCATAAACCCCCATACATGAGAGTCACTGTAACATTCTTCCTAGACAAACACCAGATGTACAGTGGTCAACGCCAGAGAGGTTACAAATACCTCTATTCTTAGTCATTCTGGGGGTTGGTGTACCATATCCTAGCCGACTCAAGCAAATCAATTTAGAATTCCCAATCTCTGTGGGTAGGAAAGATCTCTGAGCTCGGAAGAGAGAAAGTTCACTATTGGTTTCCACACCTAAAGAAAGACTGTGTTGTCAGCACTAAGAGAAAAGGTAATTTGCTCAAAAGCCATGGTGACAATGGATCCTCTGTAGGTGCTTTAGAGGTGATTATTTTTTCAAGAGTACTGCAATATGCAGCTTGACGGATGTGCAGAGGAGAGTGCGTATTTTCTACTCTTTAGCTGTTAGGTCAGTCATTTCTGTGTCCAGTATACTTACCAGTAATTGATTGGGACATAAAGGAAGCTTGCAGCCTACAATCTCATTGATGGAGCTAAAAACCTCTTTCCAGAAAAACTGTAACTTGGGACACACCTACAACATATCCCCTCTTTGCCGACATCTTCTCCAGTATTGTGCAGATTTATCAGGATATATCCTTTAAGGAATGTAGGGATTGAGTACCAATCCATGATCACTTTATATGCATTTTCCCTAGTCTGCATGGATCTACCTGCCCATGTTATTTTTTTTTCACGTCCTCTGCCATTCTTTCACTTGAATATTGACATTTTAATATTTTAAAAGTTTGTAATGAACTATATAAAATAAAAAAATTAAATTAAAAAATAGAATATTGACATTTAACAATTGCTCCCATTTTTCCATTTAACATGCCTTTCAGCGTTCACAATTAATTTGCAATGTTCAGTGATGATTTATGTTGTCCCTTCGTAACCTGTGATTAGTTTCTTCAATGAGGTCAGTGACCTACAGGCTGCCTTCTTAATTTAAGGGTCCTGAACCTAATGTATGAGGTGGAACTAGGATAGCCTATCGTTTTCAGTTAACCCGTATAGCTCCTTGCAACGTGCATATGATTTGTTGAACCCCTATCAAACATACCTTTTATTGTGTCACAGCCACCTCTTAAAAACTGCCCCCTTCAATGCTGGGGTGAAAATTGAGTTCCAATATATAGGTGTCAGAGGTGAAAGAAAGGTGGTCAACTTGAATTTGCAGACCAGAATATCCCATATTTGAAGCATCATAGTTGTAATCACGCTGGTATACGCACTTGGAGGGCACTTGGAGGGCTACCGGCTATTCCAAGTCCGGCGGCCAGGAAGTCAGGTGCTGGCAATTTCGTTAATCCCCATTCCCATGGAGTCCCAATGGACTCTATGGGAATGGGGACACAGAAGCACTGGCACCCTTGTTAACGGTGCTGGTGCTTCTGTGACAGCTTTTCCTGCCATGACCGTTGTGCCTAGCAGTGTCAGACCTGTCGAGCACAGCGGCTATGGCAGGCAAACCCGTAGTATACCCGTCCAGAAACAATGGTGCCGGTAAGCTTACCATCACCATTGTTTCCGGACCGGCAAACTTAGAATGAGGCCCAATAAGTTAGAAATGCATATCTTTAAAAAAAAATGAATATCCCCCATTTGGGAAATTATGGCACTGTCATCTAATATCACATTTTTGAGGAGAGCATGCTCGCAGCCACTCCGTTAAAAGCAAGTCCCATACATTTTCACCTCAGTAATCAGGCCCCATGCACATATCTTGAAGATGTAAAACAACGTTCCTTTCTATAGAGCACATTCACAGTTGCATGGCTTCGTTAGTAGGACACACTCTTTGTTTGTTAAAAAGTGGTTTCAAGTACAAACACCTTAAGTTGTTAGTAGTAGCACAAATTAACATGAAATGTATTAATGTTTCATCAGCAGAACAACGGAATGGGCATAGTCCAGATCTCGTTATTGACCATGATCGAGTATGCCAAGCATTGTGCAAAATCCCATCTCATACTACAAACAAAGAGCGCTCATAAGGTGGGTGAATTTCATCCAAAAGGCTAATTAAATTCCCCTTCATTGCACTGGAAAAACACTGTAGGACGTTCTTCAAGAAGGCTTGTTTTGTTTCCAACGTTTCCAGAGATTTCCTTTTGGCATTTGCTTTAAGATCTGCTTTTGAGACTTCCAGCAATTCAAGGGATTATTCCATAGAGCTTTCATGTCCCACATATACAGTATTTGTTTTACGTGTGCCAACTAGCCACAGTCCCTTGCCCCCTCCAGAAGTAAGAAATTCGTTAGGGCCTCCCGGTATGTTGAGAACCCCAGAGAAGTCCACAATCCGACTCAATAAAGCACAAGTTTGAGGGCATTCTGTTTGGCTATGGGAAAACACCAAAATACATTAAGACCAATGAAGTCGGAGAACTTGTAGGCTACAAAAGAAGTGTTTTCAAAGACGTGATCTTGATAGATGACAGAGCAGGCAATTTCATGTAACCCCACATTTTCGACACATAGAGGGCTTCAGACAGAGCTTTCTTTTCTTAAAATTCCAAGGCTGGTGAAATAGCCCCACTACCGTGACTTTTAAAAAAAAGACTACATTCCACCACTATATTTTCCCAAACTCATCTTGGTCTTAGCCAAATGATCAGGCCACCCCCCTGATTCATGGAATCTAAGTCCCAAGTAATCAAAAAACTTAACTTGTTCCAACATTATGTCATCTACCATTATAATCAGGGGGGCACTTTTCATAAAAGGAGGTTTAAAAACTAGGACTTCTGTTTTTTAGCATTCAATTCAAGAACAAGCTCACTGCATTTGCTCTTAAAGATAGCCAATGCTGTCTCTAAACCTTTTGGTGAAGTAGCCAAGATGACCGCATCATCAGCATAGAACAAGTCTCCTAGTTGCAATTCTTGGGGGATCGAGAACACCCCTTTCCAATGCATCTAGTATACCCTGTATATAGATTAAGAAAAGAAGGGGCGCCAAGACACAACCCAGGTGCTCCCCTCTGTTCACAGCAAAGAGTCTTGTTTGGTGGGGCGTGGCTACGAGAGTCATGTGAGCAGACTTGCTCTTGGAGAAGCTCCCATCGATCCTGCATCAATCCGGATAAAATGTGCAGATGCACTTGCTCTTGGCAGAAGGAAATATAGGCATCAGCTTATGAATACCCAGTGCACAGATGAGGAAAGTCTGGAGCCCGCACAACTAATGAAACAGCTGTACGGAACGAGCAAAGTTCCCGAGACGGAGACCGAAATGAAAAAGAAAATGGCGGACGTCCCAGCACAAAGCCATGTAGAGAAGAAGCGGTGTGCGTTGTGTGCACGGCTGTAGCGCGGGCCGCGTTAAAAGAAGATACATCCTCGACGAGACAAGGACGAGCATATTATGCTCTGGATGGCCTCACCTGTAATTACATATGAAGCTGGAGACCGCGTGAGGAGGAGGGGCGGCCGGCGCTAGGACCGCATCAGCGGTGCGGTAGGAACGGCTGGACCTCGAGGCTCGTGAGGGGCAGCGCTCCAAATATCCTGGGGCCGAGGGGGGCTAACATGAGACCCGGGCCCAACAGCTGATCTCCAGTCTTGTTTGGTCCCCCCTTGCGCAATAATGCACAGATGCCTCCGTTTTTGAGTATACGTTTTGATAGAATCAACCGGTGGCATAGGTGCATTCCGTTCACTTAGTACCCACCAAAGTGTGTTTCTTATGACAGAATCAAAAGCTGCCGTTAAGTCCCAAAAAATTGCATAAAATTTGGTTTTTGCTAAGAATACATATTTTTTAATTGATAAAGTTAGAAGTAAACAATTATCCACAGTACCTCTACTGGCACAAATGCCGGTTTGTGCTTCAGTAATAATCCCAGCTTCATTTGCCCAATTTTGCAGTCTAGTCAGGATGATTTTACCAAATATTTTCCCCGACACAATCTAAAAGTGAGATTGGACGATGATTGAGACCCCCCCTTTCTCATAAATGGGGACTATGGTTGCCTTTCTCCAAGTCTTAGGGATTTCTCCAGAGCAAATAACAGCGTTAAAAACCTTACATAGAATTGAAACCCAGATCATTAATTCATCTTTGTAGAAATCCACAGTATCAGATCAGGACCAGCCCACTTTGCCTGATGGTATTTTTGACTTAATCAGTCGAGATGTGCCAGTTCCGGGGCAAAATCTAGTCATTTCCTTTTTTCTCTAGTGCGATCCTTGTTAATGGGTCTGCGCTCACATACAGTCTAGAGAAGTATACCAGTACATAGCATACTGGGCTTGTGCTGCGATCCAATATAATGTCAGGTGAGGGGCATTGAAGTCCCCTCTCTCGTACGGGAGGGTCATATGTGTCCACTTTTTGCGAACCGCTCCACTATGCCATAGGAATTGTGCGCACAATTTGTGTAATCTATCAAAATTATTTTTCCCAGGCCACACCGGTACATTCGCAAAAACATAAAGGAGTTTAGGAAGAAGAATCATTTTTACTAGTGATAGTTTCCCAGCCAGCAAGAGCGGGAGTGAGCGCCGGCTCGTTATCTTGGATTCAGCGTGTTGCGCAGCTGCCGTGTAGTTATCAGTTAGCAGGGACGTTTTGGATAATAATACCTGGACCCCCAGATACCTGATTCCCTCCGTAGCCCAGCAGAGAAGATATTCACACGCGGGCTGCTGGGTTGCACTAGTAAGCGGGAGTATTTCCGATTTGGAATAATTAATTGTAAAGCCGGAGAAGGTGCCTATCCGCGTCACATCCCGTATAATGGGGTCCAGGCTAATGGATTGGTCTCTAACGTATAGCAACACGTCGTCCGCATAAAGCGAGATTATTTCAGGGATATCTTTTAGACGTATTCCTCTACGGGCATGTTGGGATCATATATAGTCAACCATAGGTTCAATGACCAACGCAAAGAGAATAGGGGAAAACGGGCAACCCTGCCGGATGCCTCTAAGTAGTGCAAAGGAAGTCTAAAGTATGACACCATGTTAAAGGCCTTTTGGGCATCTAATGTGACGGCAACCGCCTTAGCATTTTGATCGATTCTGGACATAACATCAAAGAGCTGCCTGATATTGAGCGCGGTCGACCTCCCAGGGACAAAATCGCCCTGGTCTTCATTCACCAAGTACGAAATGATCGGCAAGAATCTGTTTGCTATGACCTTGGCGAATATCTTTGTATCTATATCCATTAGTGACAGGTGCCTATACGACCCGCATGCATCACTAGGTTTGCCAGTTTTAAGAATAACAGTGATAGTTGCTTCCCGTAGGGAGGTGGGGGAGAGTGGACGCCCGGAGGGATGCAGAACAGACCTCAAGTAGTTTTGGAGCAAGCAGCGCTATATACTCCTGATAGAATTCAGAGGTGAGCCCGTCCCGACCGGGGGCTTTGCCCTTTGGCAGATCAGTTATGGCCCTCACTATTTCATCTAGTGTGAGCGGGGTATCGAGGTGGTCTCTGGTTGATTGTGAAATACACGTCATGGCAATCTGGTCAAATAACTCGCTTGTACCGTGTGTATATGGTATGGTGTGTACAGGTCAGAATAACATTTGAAAAAACCTCCAATATCCGTTAGTCCGCCCATTGCGGGCTCCCCTGTGCATCCCTAATACATTTGATCTGGGAATGGCCTCCCTCCACCCGGACCAGTCTAGCCAATGTTCTTCCCGGCCTTTCACCCTCCCCATATTTCCTTGCTGCAGGAGGACGAGAAAAATAGCGTATCTCGCGTAGAATGGCGCTTCAAAGGACTCCAACTCCTCCCTGATCTGTGCTGGCTTTGTGGGGGTAGCAGCTGTTGCACATTCCCGTTCCAGGTCTTTGAGCTTGGCCTCGTAACGGTGAAGGTTATTTCAAATTATTTTGAGTATCCCGGACTCCCTCGAGATGGACATGCCCCTTATGTATATCATAAAGGCCTCCCAACGCACACCTATTTCCGTATCGTGCTGTGTGTAACACTCAAAGAAGGTTTCAATGTCCGAGAGGATCTCAGCTTTGAACACAATGTCATTCAGAGCTTCTGACTTAAAGCGCCAAGTCATGCGGGCTGGCATGGCAGAGCCCAGGACTAAGGACAGAGTAACCGGGGCATGGTCAGATAGTGTCCGGGTAAGTATCTGTACATCCTCAACTCTACCAATCAAGTCGACAGATGTTAAGAACAGATCTATTCTGGAAGAGCTGTCATGAACTGACGAGTAAAAGGTCTATTCTCATTCTCGGGGATTGAGTGCCCTCCAAGTGTCTCGTATTACCAGTGGCAACATGTGCGCATGTAACCTACGTGCTGCACGTGAGTGGGCTCTCGCTGTAGCCCTTTTCTGTCAAGCTCAGTGTCCAATATCAAATTCATATCCCCCCATATGATCTGCACTCCAACTTATCCCATAAGTATAGAAACAACAGTATCAAAAAAATCGGGGGTATCAACATTAGGGGCGTATGTGTTTACCACCAGGTACTCACCATTTGCTATTGTGCAGTGTATAATAATATATCTGCCCTCAGGGTCTATGTAGCTCTTATTCAGGCTAAATTTAACAGACGTATGAATCACCGTCATTAGGCCCCTGGCTTGCGTGGAGTAGGTTGTAAAGAACCTGTTCGATCCCCAGGAAGGTGCCAGGCTCAGTGCAAGACGTCCCAGGGCATGGGTTTACTGAAGAAGGAATATTTTCACTCCGTGTCTCTGGGCATATACAGTTATTCTGCGGGCCTTTGTGTAGTTACCCATTCCTCGAACGTTCCATGTCATTAGTCGCAACGCCATGTCAGTTTCTCAGGGGACATCCCAGCAAGCGCGCCTCTGTGCATACCACGATACATTAATAATGCCATAGTGCCGCTCATTAAGTATGTGCAATGTTGCATTGCCTCCACCATTTTTGTCATAACAATTCCCAGAAAGTCCAGCCTCCACCCTCACTGCCCTCCCCAAACCAGCAGTGCAAACCCCCGCCCCCTTCACCAGATGGCGGAGGGGCTGACCCCAACTTGGCCCCCTCGTGCCACAGGCCCAAGAGGGGCCTGCAGCCATTTGAAACACCATAGTAACCATTGCAGCTGCAGTGGGGCCGCGCTGCTGCCACATCGCAACACCAATAGGATCCGTGGTGGATCACCACACATATTGAAATATATCAGGTGGACAACATCTCTTAATATACTATCAGCTCTTTGAAAAGAAGGATAACAGGACACAGTGGCATAACAAGTAAGCGTACCGCGGTCTACATTCAGTCTTTATCCATAACATCGTCTGCAGTGTTGTTCAGGGCGATCTGTGCCTCAATAAATATCACTGCTTCGTCCGGGAGAGTGAAGAAGTAAAGCTTCCCATTGAAAGTGAACTTGAGGCGTGCTGGGAATAACATGGCATACTGAATGTCACGGTGCCTGAGCATATTCTTTACACCCACAAACTTTCTTCTCTCCTGCTGCACCCCAGTAGAGAAGTCCGGGAATATTCTTATGATCTGGGAGCCCAAGCGCAGTTCTCCTCGCTCCCTCGCTAGGCGAAGCAAATGGGCACGGTCCCGATAGCTCAGGATCTTTGCTTTAATGGCCTTGGGAAATCTTTAGGCTTAGGGCGCAGGCAAGGGCCCGATGGGCTCTCTCCACAGCAAAGAAAGGGGACATATCAGGGTTACCAAGCAGGTCCTTAAGCAGGTTCTCTACAGCTAGCTCCATTTCCCCGCTAGGGCATTCTCAGGTACACCAATTATACAAACGTTATTTCCGCGCGACCGGGATTCAAGGTCATCACACTTCGACTTGACGAGTTTCATATCATGGGTGAGGGAAGCCACGGTGTTCTGGGGTGCAAGTATCCATCCTCATTTGCACCTATCCTGGTTTCCGCCTCGGTGATCCTAGTGCCTGCGTGGTCAAGCTGTGTTTTAGTGACGCCACATTGATATCATCCAACTTTTCATGAAAGGACGCAAAGTGTTTAGCCATGGACTCCATCATGCAGGTTAGATCGGGTGTTGGCGTCGCCGCCGGGATAGCCGCTTCACATTGAGACGGCGTGGATTGCTCTTGTTCCGGTCTAGGTGTTGATTTGGTAAATTTGTCCATAACGCCCGCGTTCCACCCTGCACGAGATTTGTTGGACATCCTCTGAACGATTGAGGGCCCATGTGTCCTCACTGTGCTGTCCCTGCTGAGGGCACTCCAGGTAATGGGCGGATGTTACCCCAAGGATGACAGGTGTAGTACCTAGAGGTAGTCCAGCCGGCGTCCAGTCACAATGATATGAAAAGGGTGGGTAGAGGGGAGAGATCAGGGCTCAACCCAGGGACGTGGCAGGGCTCAGTGAGTAAGGAGAGCCAAAAGTGCGTCCACAGGAGTCGCCGTAGTAGTCACAACCCACACAGAGCGGTGCCAATTCGTAATTGCTGCAAAGTTGTATCATGAGGTTCAGTGAGGGGATTCTGCTGTATCTTCCCATTTCGCACAGCAGGTACCACGATATAGGGAGGGGGACAATCCCAGTGTAACAGTCAGGCCCGGCGCAGTAGGAGGCGAGCCGATGATATTGGGGGCCTCGCAGTGCCCGGTTGTGGAGTAGGGGATCAGATCGGATGACCGTGCATGGATATGGCTGCAGGCACCCAGGCTAATATGTAGTGGCACTAAGTCAGTAGGCAATTGGAAAGATGGAGGCCCACCACAGATTGTGCATATTGAGGCCAGTCTCCCCAGTCCAATATGGCCCAAAATGCCTCTGATATATCTGCCAACCAGAGTCTGAACTGGGGCTCTTTGTATACAATGCTCTTACTAACTTTGTGGTGTGGACAAATAACAGTGCTTGGGGACGGTCCATATGGGGCCCACAGTAGCCACAACAACAAGCGTAGGACCCCAGCTGGGTCAGCACAGCAGCCCGGCACTTACTTCCGGTATGAGGCGTTGGAGGAGCAAGCAGCAGGTCCCCAGCCACAACGTAGTCCAGAGTGGCGCAAGGGGGGAGATGTGGGAGAGGAGCAGCAGTCACTCTCACGCCCGATGTGTACCGGGACGGTCGTTCAGTGGTCTAGCTGAGGGCACGGCTGGAAGCAGAGCCGCGCAGTCGGTCCCACAGTCCAGGCCTTGGGAGTGCTGCAGATGTGGCGGCAGGGACGGGCCCAGCATGGCCGCAATGGACACCGGGCACACTGCAGCTGTTGTCTACAATGCTCGGAGAGACAGCCCGCCCGTGTCCAGCAACGGGCCGCAGTCGCGCCTGCACAAGGCGGGAAGCGCAGCTCAGGGTCAAGGGCCCGTCGGAGCATGCCACAGGGGCCCGCCGGCCCCAAAGACGCCGGGCAGAGGGCTCACCGCCTCGCTGACGTGGCAGCCAACCTGGCGAACACCTGTTGGATATGATAAGAGGAAGCAGCCAGCCGCACCGCCACTTGGAGCAATTTTGGCAGCCGTAGTGGATGGCAGTTCCCACCCGCTCCCCACCCTTCATGGGGGCGGCGTCGCCAAAGACAGGCAGGTGAGGAGTTGACAACTGCTCCACAGGGCTGCGAGCCCAGGTGCGCAGAAGGCTGCAGCTCAGCTCCCAGTCCAGCAGCCCAGCCGAAATTCGTCGCACATGTGCCCCGCAGTTTCCAAAGTATGTAGGAGCGTTTTGGGATCAAACACAGCCATAGGTCCGCATTTCTAGCGATTCTTGTTTATGTGCAATGCAGAGCTCGTCAGCTAGGCCGCCATTTCTGAAGCTGCACAACAGTGTCCCCCTTGATGGTACTTATCTATGCTCCATTTTAAACTTCAAATTTCAGATGGAGGATATGATAAAATAGAGAACATGGAGCATAATGCTAATGCCTACAGTTACTAAAAGCTCTATGCCATATTTTGCAGCAGTAAATTATGACATCTTACAATAACCTAACCAGACCATGACTGCCTACATTGCAATGAATTCTACCCACACGTGACATGGAATAAGGGCAATGTATGTCAACTATTTATTAGGTGGTACGTATCTATGCTCCATTTTAAACTCCAAATTTCAGATGGAGGATCCGATGAAAAAAAGCAACATGGAACACACTCCACATGTCTATTGTTAGTAAAAGCTCTATGTCATTTTTATTTTGTAACAGTAAATTATACAAGAAAATAACAGTTCCCCATATTGAGTTATAAAGGTGAATAATTTTCATTTTTCATAGACATTTATAGTCTATGATTGTATATGATCCCCTTGTTCTCTCCCTATATGGAACACGGAACAATAAGCACAATATCCAGCAGTAAATAATAAGCTGCAACTTGACCTGTTTTAGAAACAGAGAGAATAATGGATGTTGATGGTCATGAAGAATGTGACTGAATATGTTATGTTGCAGAAACCGGTCAACCAGGATCTAGGGCTATCCTTTATTTGCTGGTGATATCCTATAAGTAAAATGAAAAGATCTAAATAAATTGTACCTTTCAAATACATATTTGTAAGATGGCAGAATAAAGTATAGTATGTAGTTTCCATCTCCCCGTATTCTCTATTAACATTTCAAGACATTGGCTGACTGGTCCAGCCACTATTGATGGGGCAGGACTTGCTTTGGCAAACACCCTGGTAGACCTCTTTCCACAAGGTTAAGAGGAGTCCCCAACCCCTCTTAACAACCGGTCTTGACCCTATCACATAAGCAAACAGCCTTCATATGCCTTTTATTTTTTCTTATTTTTTTTTTATTGATATAGTTGCAAAAATCAACTTTTCAATACAAATCACTGTTCATACATAGTAAAAATGTGATACATGTAGCAGAAATAATTTTGTATACAAAATTAAACAATTTTTAACATAATTAAAATCCAAAATTTCTTATAACAATCTTCTAAATCATGATCAAGAATAAAAAGAACTGCATGGGATTGGTCTACTTTATGTGTATACACTTTATACTTTTCTAAAGATCTAAAATCATAGTTAGGTTTTTGTTAACAAACTTGCCTGAGATATGTTTCATGTATATTATCACGCCACTATCAAGTTTTCTTTTAATTTTAGAGCTTTCAAAAAATTTACAACAGCTATTCTTATAGTTGTTATCTGGGTATTATAGATTTGATACCAGACATTTTCAACTCTAAGGGGAGTATATGTTTCGAAATGCTTCTTAAAGCATTCTATTCTCATGGTCAACAGTGTAGGGCATTCTGCTACTAAGTGATATAAAGTTTCTGCATTTTCTGATTTTTTGCAAAATCGGCAGAAGCTCTCTGTTTTGCTAACGACGTTCCACTTGGCTAGATTGCTTTTAGTATGCCACCAATTCATTCTGAATCTTAAGAATTCATTTCTTGCTTCTGCACCAGGAAATTTTAGCAAATAGCTTTCTGTTGTCCTAACTTTTTTTATGGCAATTGTGTGATGCAAAGCATGACCAGTCTTTTGACATTGTTCATATATGTTTATCCAATCCCAAATCATAATTTTTTCTTTTGCTCTTTCCGGATTCGTTATCAATACCTCTTCTGAAACCTGTTTTTATCAGAAAGTTTTTGACTTGGTGGCAACATGTGCTCATTCCTTTGTGCTCACTCGTTCTCATGTAACTCGACAATACTTGCAATAAAGAATTATCCTGTTGTACCATGATACCTTTTCTATAAAGACTGCAAAGTATCCACATATACATGGAATTTAGCGAGGAAATGCCCAATTCATACCTCAATAATCACATCTGTGAAGCTTTTGGCACATGTAATACCTTCTTCCAAAATTGTCCTTCCAATCTTTGCCAGACCATCTCGTTTCTCCAGATCCTGGATTCAGCACCATAAAGTACAGTCGGAAATACCTTTTGGCAATAAAATTAGATTTTTGGTTTCATAGAGAATTTGCAGAATCTGTAGTTTATGATAGATGCTTGCAAAATAGCAGTACTAATTTTTCTTTTCAATTCCTTGAGGTATGGTGTGTCTAGTCTGGAGGTGTTTATGTTCATTCCCAGATATTTATATTGGGAGACATTCTCCAGGATCTTTCCCCCCAAGAACAACGAGAAATGAGATACTCCTGCTTTTTTGTTGGGTACATTCTTCAGGATTTTAGTTTTTGAGACATTAATAACCAATTCATTTGCTTGTACATATTCCCCCAATTGATCAAGTAAATTTTGCTGTCCCTTTATCGTCTTTGCCAATAGAACTAAGTCGTCAGCATAGAACATCCATGGTATTGGATGTTTACCAAGACGAGGCACATCTGAGAGAACTCTACTGAATTTCTTTACAACATCAGCAATGAAGAAATTAAAAAGGGTTGATGCCAATAGACACCCCTGCTTCAGGCCCTTGAATGTCTTAATCGATTTCGATAACGCACCGTCCATCGTCAAGCGCACTTGTATAGATGTTCCTGTGTGAAATTGCATTATCCAATGTAGTATGTGCTTTGGGCACGCATTTTCCTTTAATTATTCGCACAATAAGGATCTTGACACCGTGTCAAAAGCGGTCTCGAAACAATAAAGGCCATATAGAGTGGTTGATTGACTTGTAATTCGTGTTGTTTAATAGTGTCAAGAACCCGTAAGTTCACCGATGTGCCTATGCCTACAATAAAGCCTGTCTGGTATGGATCATTAAGTTCCGCTTCTTTGGTCCATTTGTTAAAATCTCTCAACACAAGAAGAGCAAAACATTTTTCTGGCGCATCAAGAAGCGCAATGGGTCTATAATTTTTTGGGTTCAATCTGTCCCCTTTCTTATAGATTGGGACAATGATTGACTTTTGCCATGAAGTTGGGATTCTTTTGCTATTAATGACTTGGTTGAAGATTACTCCTAGAATGGAGGCCCAGATCTCAGGATTAGTCCTTAACATTACGTTAGAAAGACCATCCGGGCCAGGGACTTTCGACTTACTCAGTTTTTTAATATACATTTTTATGTATAAATTACCAAATTTCCTCTGATGGAATCTAATGATACCCCTTGGATCAGCGTGGACAATATTGAGGACATCATAGCTTTAATTAAAAAGCTAAAACCATCACGTGCGCCCGGCCCTGATGGCATCACGAACTTTGACCTGAAATCCCACCCAGAGACCTGGGCTCCCCTCCTGAGCCAAATATTTAAACGCTGTACAGCCACAAAATCCATCCCGCCCTCATGGACAAGTGCAAACGTGGTCCCTATCTATAAAAAAGGAGGTAGGTTAGACCCAGCGAACTATCGTCCGATCGCTCTCCTCGATCCAATAGGCAAGATGTTTGGGTCTTTGCTGTTAAAACACTTCACTACCTGGGCCAACGATGCCCCGTGTCACGACAAGCTACAAACCGGCTTTAAAAAGAATTTGGGGACAAACGCCAACATTTTGATATTGAACGCCCTTAAAAGCAAAATCTGGGAAGGTCGCCCACGCCTATACATCACCTTTGTCGACCTCACACAGGCTTTCGATAAAGTAGATCGAGAAAGGATGTGGAGAAAGCTCGCCTCTTGGAAATGCCCATTAGACATACTCAACCCAATCAAAGCTTTGTATTCAAACACCACCATGAGGGTCCGTTTAAACAAGCAAGGCACATTAACAGAAGCAATAGCAACTAACAGAGGTGTTAAACAGGGTTGTCCATTGGCTCCGGCTCTGTTTTGGTCTTATTTAGGCGACTTCCAAGAAACTGAAACAAAGATTCGAGCTTTCCCTCCAAAACTCGGAGGAGAACAAATTAGTCGCCTACTCTATGCCGATGACCTAATCTTGCTGGATAACACCCCTATTGGTCTTCAACGCCAACTAACAAATCTTAAACTCTACATGATGACAAATAACTTGGAAATTAACGAATCCAAAACAAAAATGATGATAATAGAGAAATTCCCTAAAAAGAAACACACACCGAACTTGAAACTAGACACAACCAACATCGAGAAAGTCACTAACTTCAAATACTTGGGAGTTATCATAGACAGCTCACATAAGGAAAAAGCAATGCAAGAGCACCTACGAGCAAAAACTACCAAGCTAGCCACTCAAGGGAAGGCAATTGATATCAAATACGGCAGATTTTCAATCATACCTGCAAGAGATTTTTATAAAGGGAAAGTCATTCCATCTTTGACATATGGCGCTGAAGCAATGCCGAATCTTCCAGATGACTTATGGCCAAAACTAGAAGCAAATTTCTGGCGCTCAATCTTGGGCCTCCCGAAAACAACCCCGATATCAGTAATCAGACGTGAACTAACCCTCTCCTCGTTAAAATCAATTGTGGATTGTAATAGTGTCATGCTCTATCGGAAATGCAGACAGAAAGATACGCCCCACGCCTATCAGTTGTTAAACGAAGAAATCCGACTAGGAACTTGTCATATGCTCACCCAATGGGAAACTAAAGTTTTGAACATCTTAGACTCAGTTGCCTGTAATATAGAAGATCTCATTGCCAACCCAGTTCGAGTTATTAAGAAAATCAAAGAACTCGACTGGATTAATACCAACGACCTTGCTTCCAAGTATAAACTTAACAGCCACCTCCCTCCTTTTTCTAAGAAACTTGACTCCATCCAACCATTCCTGAAACTATTTCCAAACAGAGCGGCCCGAAATTACTTCTTAAAAATTAGATTGAACCTCCTAGAAACCAACGTAATACTGGCGATTAGACAACAATCTTTGTCAAGCGGCTGCCGTCTCTGTAAGTCCACTAGAGACACGGAAACCATACGCCACCTACTGTTGAACTGTCCACCGACGACAACAATTCGCGACAGATACCTGACAGACATTTTTACAAATTTTACTCTCCAAAAGGAAGAAACGTGTTGGAACAAACTGCTTGACGGAGATAAACAGTCATGGCAGTTGGCTACCATAAACATTATGAAACACATCCTCAACGTGCTTATTCCAACGCAGACTGAATGAAAAAAAAAAATACGGAATGAAAAAAAGTCTTACTGGCTCTACACCTAGTCTGGCAAAGCAATACAGAATAATGAGATCTTTACGAGTCAGCAATGACTTTATCTTCCTCACCTTCCTACTTTTGTATTCTTTTCAACTACCCTTCGAAATTTTGTTAAAAAATCTAAGATGATTATATATAAATAATTAAAAAAAAAAAAAAAAAAAAATATACATTTCAATGTCCAAGTTGTCAAAAACCAAATCCTGGATCCCTTCCAGACTATAATCAAATTGACTTTCCGAAAAATGGGTTTCCGCATACAAAGAATTTTAGTATTGTACCCATATTTCCTCTGGAACCGCATTGATTTGATTTATGGATTGTTTGTTTCCATAAACGGTTTTGATTAGGCCCCATACTAAAGCAGAGTTCTTGGATGCGATAGAGTAAAGCATAGAATGGGCATCTTGTAGTAACATTTTCGCTCTCCACTGTTTTATCCAATTTTTATATTTGTTTTTACATTTGGATATCATGAAAGCCTTATTAGTAGGATTCTGTTGTATTATATATCGAATCTCTCTTCTGAGGTCGTCTTTTCTACTGTTTATCTCTTCATCATAGGAATGTGGGTGATATCTCTGGTCCAAGTTAGAAGTTCTTAATGGTTTTTTAAATAATTGTAGAGTAGCCACATAGTCTCCATCTGAATATTGTAAATCCGGCTTTAAAATATCCATTGGATAGGATACTGCTGAAAGCAGATCATAAAGATTTTATGAGGACCATTTGAAACTGTGACCCTTAGTGGACACTTTTAAGTTGGTTATAAGCTTAGATCTTGGGTTGTCAATAACTTCACTCGTCCAAGTGAGATGGAGAAGATTGTGGTCGCTTTTAGTCTGTTTTAATACTTCAAAAGAAGAAACAGTGGAGAAGAGCTCAGAATTGGTGTATATATAGTCTATAGTTGAGGCAGCATTGCCTTTTTGCCATGTTGTTTTATAAGGGATGTCACCATGAACAGCACCATTTAACATATTGAGCCCCCTCTCATGCATCAAAGTTTTCCATTTTCTCTTAGTTTCTTTCATTTTCCCCCCTTTGTCATTCATGCAATCCATATTCAAATCACCTGCAATAATAATGGATTGAACCAGCTGATCTTTGTCAATCTTGTCCAGACATTTGGTTAGATCTTTAAAAAAAACGATTTTCCGAAATGTCTAGATGGTTCCAGTATATGTTAATACATGCGATAACATGACTATTGCAAGTAATTCATACTAGTTGCATATAACTATTATAAGAAGCCCACTTTTCAACATTCAAACCACTTGTTAGCTTTACAGCAGTGAGAAGTCCCGCCTTTGGGCGACCCCTTGCTGATTTAATAGCAGGTTCGAGGATTACAGAGTGATTTTCCCAGACCAGGAGGGTAATAAGCCATGTTTCTTGCAGCATGATTATATCATATAGACCTAAAACAGAGTCAGAAGAGGACGTGAGATGCATATGGGTTCGGGTGTTCCAAGAGGCAAGTTGAAGGAGGCTCTTTTTTCCGTTACGGGATAGCTAACATTGATTAATTACTTTGTTTTGAGAAAAGGTTGTTATCGTTTTTGTTTGGTTGTCATCTGCTGTGAAGTACTTTATCGTCATTGGGTCAAAATGTCTTTCAGCTAATTGTATCTGCCCGTCTGTATTATTCGTATATGTGTTCACATTTTTGAGGGGTATATGTTAGCTACATTTGGGAACGAAATACTATTTGCATTTGTTACAGCTGAAGGGTTATCTAGCAAGAAACCTAGTTGATATAATTAATTTCTCGCTTGCCAGATCGAATATTTAACAATAGCAGATGACATCCAAATTTTAACAACAGACCTATCGTGGTCGTTGATGAATTCTATTTGCGCAAAATCATCAGACTTGGTCTCTTGAAGCGCTTTTTACACTTTGCATGATGTTCAATACGGAGGATCAATTCAAGTCATATAACCCAAAATCGCCTCCTCGGCATTGCAAAATAAGACTCACATGAGTGGTTTCATTGGACTTGTTGTGTCTGTTTTTGAGCGGCATCTTAGTTTCTTGTTGCTTATGCGATACCAGATTTTTTGCATGTTCGAGTCCTATTCTGTTTCCAAAACTGGCGTTATTTTGATATACACTTGTCTCTTGAATTCTCGGGGTAAGTTCCCCCATTTGTTTGATTTTATTTACACATGGCCTGGGCATATCCACTTTGGAGTTGTGGGTGTTGCGTGAGAAAAAGATGCCCATGGATTTCATGATTTCCTCTCGCCTTTCCTCTAATGTTGTAAATGAAGTATCTCGATCACCACACATTTTTGTTTGTAAGGGAGGAAAAGTCTTTAAGGTGCCCACGGTTTGTTCTTGTTTGCAAACTTCAGTTACTAAGTTATCAAGGGGTTCGTAGCTCAATTCATCGGGCATTACATTTTTGTCACCTTTAGGGACCAATTGGATAGGAGGTGGATTTGGTTTGCTTCTATTAAAAGCAATGTATTTACGTACTATTGCCGCACTTTTTTCTTGCGTTCTTTTGTCAGGTGTATTGAGCAATTTGATAAATTGCCTCGAATTCTTGTTTTTTTTTATTTTTCGTCAGTTTCTGGTTCTAAGTTTTTTTATTCTGAAATTGCGTGTTTGGTATTTGTTTTTGTCCTTTTTTTGTCACACTAAATATATTATATGTTTCACTATTTACCAAAGAAGACATGAATGAATCTGTTTTTTTTTCTTTCTCCCTGTAGTTTCAACTCCTTCTGAACTAGTTTCATTGTGTTTTGCATCTTGTTGATCAATAGTATCAATCATGCTCTTATCGTGGTTAACACAGCCAGAACTGACTTTTTTCACGTTTATAGGTATAGATCATATGTCAGTTTGTTGCTGTTTTAGCTCGCTGACAATCACGTTACTGACCACTTTCTTCAGAATACTAGAGGATGCAATAGGTGTTTTTTGAGGAGTAAAATTTTTAGGTAATATAGGTTCTACATAATGAAACACAACATTCTTATGTTCCAACAGTTCTTTAAGCAAAACATTTTGATCCAATAGTCTAGCATCAAGTGTTTCATACAATTTGGCTAACGAGAAAAGAGCCGTGTTCATAGCTTGCAAAGTTAGTTCATTTGGGGCCAAAGCAATTGGTACTTGATTGTATTGAGATCCTGTTTTACTGTGTTCAGAGTGTTTGGGGAGTGCTGAGTGAATGAAATTGATAAAATAGAAGAGTCATTAGAGCATTCTGGAAACATTACGGGGGATTGGGACAAATGATCTTCATTGGCCTCCACACAAATTTGTTCATCTGGAGCATCTTGATTTAATGGTTCTGCATCATTTTGTGGTGTTTTCATTACATCTCCATTTCTATTACCATCATCACCCACTGGGACTCGATCAACTGTAATAACGCTAGGTTGCACTGGCTCAGTGTGAATCATAATTTCAATCACTGATTTGTTAGTGGTTGGAATAGCAAAATCACCTAGCAAACTTTGTTCAGAAAAAGCTGCAAGTAATGAATCAGATGGAGTACACAAGTCTATCGGTGCAGAAATTACTGGTTCAGTCTTTTCGGGACTTACCATTACCTCTCTATTATCATCGATAACATTTTTGCAGCTTATTACATTCTCTTTGTTCAGTTCATCAGGCACTCCCGACATATTCTCAGCGTAAAATTTCCTTATGTCACTATTATGTGATAGGGATCGACCCCTGGCAGGCCCACGACTTGGGGGGCCATTGATATTCCGCTTAGGGGTAGTATGGAAATCATAAGGTTTATCGGACAGGGCTTCAATGTTCAGCGGCATATTAGTCCGCAGAGAGTAGAGTTTCACCATTATGGAGTTGCTTTACACTGAGATTAATATAAAACAATTTATAGTAAATTATAAATTAAAGGAGCCCTCACCGCTCACTGTTCACAGTCAACAGTATACTTCAGGTTACTTCCGGGCGCACGCGCGGATGCGCTGCACACTCAGATTTTGAAGCCTGGAGGGGGCGGAGATAGAGGAGTGACACAGAAGCTTGCTCCAATCACAGGGGAGCTGCAAGAGGTAAAAATACAAAAAACAAAGATGGGAAGGAGGTCAAAGTGCAGCAGTTCACAAACGGTTCTTAGCAACGCTGAGAACTACAGTTCACAATGTTTAGTTATTCACTTAAACAAGTTCATAAATGATTACTTGATAGTCAGGCAGAGTCTGTGTTTCCTGAAATACGTCCTCCCACAGTTGAGCCGCAACAATGATAATCACCACAGTAGGATTGCGTCGGAAGCGCAGCACAATTAGCAAAGTCATCCACAGTAAACAGTATACTTCAGGTTACTTCCGGGTGCCTTTATTCTGAGACAGTAAACCCACACATGGGCCTAAAATTTGGCACCTGACATATGCCTTTTTTCCAGCAGATTTGTCCTGTCCTTGGTTACATCACTAGGAAAATTTGTGATTTTTTTTTATTAGGTAGCCTTTCAACCTAACGCTGAGTTTATCGTCATACCAGGTTTTGGAACAGTGCATAACACCAGTCTGTGCTGCCCCTTGTATTTCTTTGGCAAGGATAAGTGGATCCATTTTATCAATGGCATAGATTGCTTTTAGGTTATTCTTAATTACCTCCTTCACAACCCATGTACCGATGACAGAGTTTTTTCTTTTACCCTATCTATATAACTGATTTTACAGGGGTAGATATGTATAACCTCACATGTCCCCTGCCTCTCCAATAATGACAGCACCACTATCGTGAGTTTGGTTTTACGTTTTCCTGTGCGACACGCACATTGCTGATTAGTTGTAGTTTGAAGTGATATTTTAGTAGTGAATAGAATAGTAGAATGCTGGGACTCTATTTAATATTGTTAATTTTGGGAATTGTATATTGTTTGACGATACTATTTTCATATATTATCACTACATGAGAATAAATATAAATACATGCTAAATAGGTGTGTGAGAGGATTCTTAATGTGTGTATTCTGATGAGTATAAAAGACACTATATTTCCAGTGTAAATACTTGTTGGTTTAGTGATAAAACTATGCAGGGAAGATACTGATAACAGTTAATGTGTATCAAACACAAGAGGAGAATAAGAATTGGTTCCTAAATACTCTAAAGGTAGACCCACTACAATATTGCTGTCCAATAGCAAGCACGTCACGTACTAAGAGGTAGTGATTTCTCTTGCTCAAGAGTAAAGATCCAACTCTCTCTCTCAGTGCCTTGCGTCCGATGCAGCACAATGCTACAGCCCCCATGGGAATTTAGACCACTTTTATTTGCATGTTAGGTTCTGGCATGCATGGGTTGATGACAACCATAACACTGATACGAAAAAGTCACTTGTTACATCGGTAAGTTGATGTTGGGATTCTGCGAGACAACCAAGCAATTCCCAGAGTAATGTGTTATTTTGGTGCTTCTCCGAGTTTTATGCAAATGTATTTCTAATGATCATGAATGCAGATTTGTAAAGTAATGGTCAAGTCCCCATGTGATCCCGTGGGTCAGTGGGGATCCCCCTATGGATTGGATTGACATAAACTGAGGCTTTAACAACATTAGAATCTTGTGTTTTATTGTGTAACTGTAGATACGATCAATTGCCGATGGCCCCAGAGTCAATGAAAGCAGCAGCTTTCACCAGTGCTGTAATTCGTAGAAACTCAGTGGGTACACCGACATACAGGGATGCTGCAATAGATGAGGACTCAAATCGGAAACCGAAGAGGGGATTAAATACACCTGAAAAGAGTTCCCCATTATCTCTGAACCTTGGCATTTCCCGAGATCGATACATGGCAGCCCCTTACGAAGTTTCCTTTGTTTCCCCATTACCTTCATCGACAGTCCATGCATCTCTTATTTCTCTCATCTGGAGACGGGACCGCAATGTCGACCAATCTCCAAGGGTGTGGGTTATCCTGTGAGTATGATCTTGGTGGAAACAGGAGGGCTAACCAGGAAAACTCAAGAAGGTTGAATATCTCAGTTTTCTTGTGCTCTAAAGGGACCCTAGTTTGAGCTCGAAGTGCCAAGTTGACAAGATCTTTAATTATGGCTGTGGCGATGTGAACATGTACTCAGTTGTCCTGAATTTCAACCTGGAGTTGTGTCGGAAAACTGTAATATGAGTACCTTCAAAACAATGGAGCTTGCAGCCAGTTTATACAAATGTGTATTGTAGTCAAGCATAGCCCTAGTGCCATATTTTTGTATCTGCATTTCTACTCCCTTGGCCTGGGGTGAGAAACGCCTTGAAAGGATTTTCTTAAAGCATTAAGTCCTGTGAAATCCCGAATAATGCAGTCATCTGAACTGAGTAATGGAGTGGCCCAGATTAAACAGTGACCCCAAGTGCAAAATAATGACTATGAGCCTCATTAGGACCCTGGCGCTAAGTGTTTAACGGCGCCGTAAAAGGCTGCAGCGCCGTTAAACACTTAGCGCCTGATTACGAGGTCCCTTTGCGGGACCCGACCTTAACGGCTGGTTTTACCAGCCGTTAAAGTAGGGAACCGCAAAGGGACCTTGGTGCTAAGTACAGTACCGCAATTTGCGGTACCGTACTTAGCACCTTCCCCATTCCCATTGAGCCCTATGGGGCAAAAATGGGAATGGGGAAGGGCCATGGAGGAAGGGGGAATTACTGCCCCACCAACCTTGTAATGGGGTGGTAATTCCCCCTGGCGTAGTCGATAAGTTACCGGCATGGACCATGGTGCCATTAGCACCATGGTCATCCGCCTGGGTCGTAATGAGGCCCTATGACTTTTGATTGGTCATTCGGAAAGCAAGATGGTTTCATTTTATTAAGAGACACTGGGTTTGATAGAGTTCATACTTATTTGAGTCACCATACAAACGCTCTGGTATGGGTAATGTATAAGCATCATCACAGTTGACCGGGATGTGACTTGGCATGGGGAATGGCTGAGGAACTGGCGTTGGCCCCCTCCACTCCAGATTTTCTATCTACCTTTTCTTGCAAGACCTTCATCGAGTTGCGATTGGAAGCAGTTTTTCTATGTCTGCTACTATCTGTGCTTTGACTTGACGGCTGGGCCGTTAATTGTTTTATTGCAATGGAAAGATCAATAATTTCAGGCACTAATGGAGGACAGGCCTTGCAAATTTTGAGGATTTGCTCACTGTTCCCTCACAGGAACAGATGTGAGCCAGCACCGAACCTCTCAGCTTCCAAACACTCCCCCAAGTGATAACAAGGTGTGTTGTAAAGCCAACAGCGTTTGAACATTCGGTGCAGAACAGTATACGCGTGGGCATCTTCCCTCGATGGAAAAGATAAGAAACAAATTGAACTTGGAATGGCCTACTTCCCTCCTACTCCCCCAGGTGTGAAGACCCTTGATTCACCAAAGCAGAGGATCCAGCAGTTACTAACACTGGTTAAAGAAACGCTGGGTTTGCAGACAGGAACTAGCATGAAATGAGATAAACTGGTCTAAAGGAAACAGCAGGGACGTACATAATGATGAAGCCTGGGCAGAAAAGGTCTTTCTCTGGAATCACAACAGGCAGACGAGATACCGATGTTGAATGACATTGCATGGCAAAGGACGTGCGCAGGGAACTAGCATTTGTAAGTAGCCATTGCATACATATGGGCTGCAACTTCTCATTAATAGCTGAGCTTGTGCAAAGCAACTTAGAGATAACCTCTGCGGTACCTCCAGAGAACAGAGCTAGTGATCTGTGAGGACATCTGTGTGAATTGTAAGAGCAACAGGGGTCGGGGAAATGCTATTACAATTTGAAGACATGGTGGGGAGTATTGTGCCCCATCTGTTGCCACCCAAATTGGCGTTTCGCCTTCATTTCACTCACTATAAATTGGGGATAGTTAATAATCTATAAAGAAAGTGTGCAATTGAAGGAACACGATCCCCTTTTGTTGGGTTGG
The DNA here is from genome assembly GCF_040938575.1 of Ambystoma mexicanum. Taxonomy (NCBI): domain Eukaryota; kingdom Metazoa; phylum Chordata; class Amphibia; order Caudata; family Ambystomatidae; genus Ambystoma; species Ambystoma mexicanum. Next base: position 689,904,090 of record NC_090939.1, read on the forward strand.
TGTTTGTCATCACTCCATGTAACTGAAAATGTGATCCATAAAATTCACTCTTTATTACTGTACTTTTGTGTGCATTTTTCTTTTAATGGTCAAGATCATTCGCAAGTGTTTTGAAGACAGAATTTTGGATAATAATATAATTCGTAATAGTAATCACTTTGCCTCTGTTAATATTTAAATAGTTACAATGATAATTAATGCATATTTTTACGGAAAGTATTGCCAAGTGGGGTAATATTAAAGGTATTGTCAGACTGATGGTATAGTTTGGTTTAAATTGTTAGGGGTCCTTTATGGAGGCATTCTTAAGATGTGTGCCAGGCAGGTTTGCTTTCAATCGCGCAGAGGCCTCATTGCAAGTTTGGTGATCTCTCTGCGGTAAATCCGCTGAGACCACCAAACGGATTTACTGTTACTGCCACTTGGTCTGGCGGAATTACTACCAGATTACAAGTGGTGGAATGGCGGTGTTAGTCCCCATTTATGAAGTCCATAGGACTCCATGGGGATTTCGGCAGTAATTCCACCAAAATTTCAATTTTAAAATTTTAAAATTGTTATTATTAAGGCATATAGTTTAGAAAATCAAACCTTTGCCAAATACATAACCAGCCATATTGACTATACAAAATTAACTATAGACAACACAACCAAAACATGTTTACAACACAATTGTTTGTATATCGGAAAAAGAGAAAAAAGAAAAAGGGAAGGAAAAGGAGAAAGAAAGAAAAAGAATATGTCCTTCTAACCCAGCAGGGTGAGGTTAGGTTCTAGCTGATTGTCCTCATAGAAGCCACCCGATTGCCACTACCCAGTTTTCCCTTGTGTCATCTGGTTTTTAGATGTTCATTCCTTCGATACTTACTAAAGCAGTTTTTAGGATAGCAAGTAAAGCCAGTGTCAGTGATAACCTCGCCCCTGTATTTTCTATTCTCCACCATTCATCGGCGTCCATTGTTGTGTTATCCAAGAAGAGTTTTCCAAGTAGGCGGCTACAATGGTCTTTCTGAGTGTGACAAATTAGAGTACGATGGTAGAGTGTTTCATTTTCTCCTCTTTTTTTTACGTTTGTTCCTACGATACTTTCTAGAGCAGTTTTTAAGAAAGCGAGTAGAGCCAATGTCAGTAATAATCCCGGCCCTGCATTTATCATTATCCACCATTCATCGGCCTCCATTGTTCTGTTTGCCAAGAAATGTTTTCCCAGTAGACGGGTACGATGGTCTTTCAGAGTGTGACAAATTAGAGTAAGATGGTAGAGTGTTTCATTGTCTCCTCCACACAGTCTGCACTTGAGGTTCCTCTCTTGCTGGGGCTTCCTGACCTCTGTAACTGCCCTAATGGGGAGTCAATTCTGCCGGAAGCGCATAAACTGTTGTCGAAGGTAGGCACAGGGGAATTTGATCAAGTAAGTTGGTAAACTATCCCTTTCCCTTGCTTCCAGAGAGGACCTTCCATATACTTTGCAATTCTCCTTTGCTTCAAGTGACAAGATCCAGTCTGTATCCATCCATTTTTTTTTAACCAAGGTGAGGTTATTCAACAAATCCTCGACAGTAGCGTTAATGCTCCCCAAGTGGGTGACACAGGCCCCAGGTAATAACAATGAGAGACCAACGGAGTAGTTTTAAGATGCCTGTTCCACACTCCTATTGAAGCCTTATTGACAATACCAGACAAAAAAGGAAACAACCATCTATCTCCTCTTAAAGCTCTACCTATTCTCCCGCTCACGGTCCATGGACCAAATAAGGACCGAGTCTAGGTTTTGAAAAACGAATGTAACCAAATACAATTTTATTAAAGAGAAAAAAAAACACAATATGCAAATATCTTAAAATGAAATCAAAACATTATAAAAAAAGTGTAAAACAGTGCACTTTTACTAAAACATCAAATACAAAACCACAGTACCAATTCTGAATCAGAATTAAATGAAATATATAAAAAAAACGGATAAACAACAGCACAAACCTGCCTAGGTGTCACATATACACTCAAAAAAAGCTCCTGCCTATACAAATCTAAACAGAGCAACACAAAAAATAAATCCCTGGGGTATTGTATGATTTGGTCAGTAGCTCCTCCAAACAACTACTAATATTTGTTTGTTGGAGGTATGTCATTAATTACCTGTCTAGTAATTGTCTACCCTTTAGAGCTGCTACTAGGGTGACTATAACAACTGAATTGATCAATGAACCACTCCCTACGATTTAAGGTGCTAGTATGCCCGACATGTTTCATTCACAATACATTTGGAAACAGATTACATGAACTTCATCAGGGGATCCAAAACTATTCCCACTATACACAATAGCGGAACAGAATCCACGACACGTTGTAAGGACTGTCAGAGATGCTGAAGTGTATCTCGACGACGGGGTTGCTTCCAAGTAAATGAAGATCTGTAGTATATACAACCCACTAAACAAGGGAGGGGAGGGAGAAAGGAGGCAGAGAAACAAAAAAAAGGGGAGAAAAAAAGAGAAAAGAGATCTGAGTTAACAATGTACCTCAAATCAACTCACAAGGCTATGGCTAACCTATGTGAGACTCATCAGTATCACTTTTGCCAAAGCAAATACTGCTATGTTATGGTGAAGAGGGGAACATCTCGGCTGTAGACGTTTAAACACATTCTATGGACCAAGAGAAGAAGACAAAGGAACTAGTGTGAGCACAATAGAACCATTCACTATTCTTCTGACATAACAAGGGGTTAAATTATCGCTGTTCTTATAACTTCCCCATAGTGATTCCTAAAATCAGTGACAGAAAACATTTTTAGTGCATGTTGAATCACCACCACGTGAATCATCACGATCCTGTCACCATTAGCTGGGGATATGTATTTTAAACCAAGCAATGCGGAAACTGCTTGGAGCGTAGACAAAAAATGCACTAAGAGCAAAAATGCTTTCATGCTCTCACACCTCAATTTTGCACTACGGGTTTGCTAAACTGTTACAACTATGTGATAAATGACAGAAAGGTGTAACTAACGTGATCAAGGCCACCTACCATCGAGGAAGGTGAACGTTCTGCGAAATGGCTGGACCGCTATCTATTGCCCACTTTCAAGCCGCGCATCCTGTTGGAAACTTTTCAAAACACCTGACTGGCATTCGAATAAGTCACAATTCTGTAAAAAAACAGCAATCAAGAAACACACAGTCAACCCGACCTCCTAGTCTATGTGCCGACTCCTGTTTGGAAAGTTTCTACAAAAGCAGAAGAAAGCCACCACGAGCATAATCGGCTGCTTACCCGAAAACAGCTGTTCACTGTGAGAAGAAACTCCAAGACGCTTCCTCTCGTTCACGCTGTTCCCCCAGTGTCGTCCCTATGAAGCACCCGAAGTGTAAGTAAGGGCAGGGGGTGTGTTCTACCGATCATGTGATGAGTCTTGTGACCGCCCTTACTGCGTGAACACAATAGAGCGTGGGGACTCCGATCAAAGTACCGATCTCTGTAAACAAAACAAAGGTAATACAGCCACTCTACGACGTGAGTAAGTCGTGATCTGTAACGCGGATGAAAAACAGTAGCATCAAGTGTTAGGAAAGGAGACAATGTAATGTAGAACGGGAACCATTTAAGCAGATGTCAGGCTCCCAGACCAACACAAGGAAAGAATGACCATTATAGTGGTAAAAAATAGTGTGTCATAAGACATCAATTGAATAGAAGCAACAAGTATGTTGCAATGTCCGTCTTATTGTTCATTAAGGCCAATAATTGCTGACCTTCTAAGAAATATTAGCCATTTTTCTTTGAACAGAGGTTTATCTGTTTTGTTATCGTTTGTTTGAGATTTATCTAGTTGCCATAAGATAGTCCATTGTACATCATCTGTGCTATGTTCCATGACAATAAAGTGATTTACAAGTGGGGCTTCAATATTTTTCCTTTTAATGCAACTCCTGTGTTCGCTAATGAGACTCTTGACTTTCCTTTCTGTCATCCCAACATGGAGCCTATGACAAGGGCACCATATAGCATACACCACATCGGTGGAATTGCAATTAGTAAATTGGTTTTGTGTCCAAGGTCGTTTCAAGCCTATGTCAACTTCTTTTGTACGTTTGGTGTACTTGCAATTAATGCAATGGCCACAAGGAGAATGTCCCGTGAGGGTAGGGAGACCCCAGGTTTCCGTAACACTTGTCGCATGCTCTTGTTTTTTTGTGATGTCATTCCTTGTAAGCAATTCTTTCAGATTGGAAGTTCTTTTATATGCATACATGGGGAACTCTAAAGGACATTCACCTCCAGACAAAATGTGCCAGTTCTTTCGTATTATTTTAGTAACCTGGTTGGATCTAGGGCAAAAAGTGCTAACAAAAACAATTTTGTTAGTATTGGGCTCCTTCTGATGGTATTCTAAAAGTGCCTCCCTGTTGTTATGTTTAGCTCTTTTGAAAGCCCTTTTGACTATTTTCGGGGGGTAGCTCCTGGCCTCCAATTTCAATTTCAATTGTGCTGCTTCTGTCAGGAACATGTGATTGAGGGTGCTATTTCTCTTGAGGCGCAGAAACTGCCCAAATGGTAAGTTTTCCCGTGTGTGCCTAGGGTGGCAACTATCACATTTTAACAAAGCATTACAGTCCGTGGGTTTATGAAATGGACTGACCTTCACAGTGGAACTGGTTTCATCCACCTCAATGGTGATGTCCAAGAAGTCTATTCTCTTTCTACTGCAGGTGTACGTAAATTTGAGGAACTGATTCCTCTGATTAATCCATTGAAAAGTTTCTGCAAATGACTCTTCTGTGCCATCCCAAACAATGAGAATGTCGTCTATGAACCTCCTCCATAAGACAATCTTGGTGAAAAAAGGGTTAGAGAGAGGATAAATATGTTCAAGCTCAAAATGTTCAACGTATAGATTAGCTGCTGTCGGGGCTACCGGTGAGCCCATTGCCGTCCCATGGACTTGGTGGTACAATTTACCGTTAAAATAAAAGTAATTTTCGGTAAGCGCCATCTCTGCACACCATAAGATAAAACTGTTCGGTGTCGAGCCTGCAGTTCTTTTGGATAAAAGAACGTCTTCGAGCACATCTAAAGTTTCTTTCTGTGGGATACGTGTGTACAAAGCAATAATACAAAGACTTGCTAATAGTTGTGTATTAGGGTCAAAGCTCATATTTTCCACACAATTAATAGCTTCCGTAGTATCCTGTATATAGGAGTACATGGTGAGAACAAACGGTTTTAGGTACTTGTCAGCTAGTTTGGAAAGAGGTTCTAACACAGAGCCGGTGCCTGACACAATCGGACGGCCCGGAGGGTTCGTCAAAGATTTGTGTATTTTAGGTAGAGTGTAAAATTTCAGGATAGATGGTTTAGATACACCTAAGTAATCATGTTCCTGCTTACAAATCCAGTCTCTCTCAAAAGCTTTGTCTACTTTATTATGTATCAAGGCTGACAATCTCATGGTAGGGTCAATTTCAATTGGAACATAAAAGGTGGTGTCTTCTAATTGCCTGTTGCATTCTGTAATGCATGCTGTCCTGTCTTGAATAACAACTGCTCCCCCTTTGTCCGCTTTGCGTATCACTATGCTCTTATTGTTAGCCAGACTTTTCACAGCTGCCCTTTCAGCATTACTAAGATTCTGAAATGTGGGACCTGGAGGAGTACTCTGCAGGAGCTTCAAATCTTTCCACACTCTTTTCTCGAAGACTAAAGCTTCGGGAGTGTGACTTGCTGTAGGAGGGTCAAAAGAGGATTTGTTGCGTAACCCACTCTCATTACTTTCTTTGTCGCAGTGCTCTTCAGCAAAATATTGTTTCAAATGAATCTTGCGCAGTAGTTCTTCGATTTCCATATGTGTCCGAAAGCTGTCGTACTGTGCTGTGGGCACAAAACCTAAACCTTTATTCAAGATCAGTTCTTCAACAGGTTTTGGTTGATATGTCGACAAGTTGACTAATAGGGATGATTGCTCCTTGTTCTCCTTTCGTCAGGGTCCCAAATGTCCCCTATCGCGCGCTCATCCAAAAAAGACACCGTGGGTTTACTGCCCGTTCATTGTGTTGTTGTGATGGTGGTAATTGTTGTCCCGGGGTAAACTGATTATAAGCTCCACCCCTTCTTTGGGGTCTCCTATTGCGATTGCTACCTCGTTGTTGGCGATCTCGGTTTCTGTAAGGTCTTTGTCCATTTCCTCTGTTGAACCCACTTCCATTTGAACTTCCAGAGCTGAAGGAGGTGTTTGCTCTTTGTCTTTGATGTCCTTGTTGAGACATATAGGGGGAAATATACCCCTCTTTAGTGTATTGGTATGCATTTTCATGGGAAAATTGAACCAAGTCCTTACGCATCCTTGTAATGCGTTCCTGTGTACAGAAACCTTTGAATTCTACCATTTCTCGCGTGATTTCATCTAATCTTCTTTTGTAAGTTTCCAGCGGGACTCATTTTTTGATGGCGTCATCCATTGTTTCTAGATCTCCTGTAAGTTTGATGGTCATCGCGCGCGCTGTATCGATTATCAGAATCACCCAATCACGCCCACATTTATTAGATATGTAGCTCCATTGTAGTATGAAATGTTTGTCGTCCAAAAATAAACGGGGTTCATTACGTACTACAAGTCCTTGTGGTAAAGTGCCTGATCTTAAATATTCTATCATGATGGAGCCGTGTAATTCCGTTCTGATAAGTCTTTTTTTTAATTGAACCAACTCATCCCAATTACTCAAGTTGGTAATCAGAGGACCTTCTCCTTCCAGAAGTAGAGAGGCTTGGGCTAGTAGGTCTTCAACATATTTGTCGTCGTAACTTTTGGTTTTGTCCGCTGCCATTCTAAACGACTCAACTCATGGACAGGTGAGGGTCAATCTTAGAAATGACTGGACAGTTGATGTCAGTCTGAGTGCTCAACTCTGTTCATACAAAATCCTCGATCTCAATGGCCTCTGAATGAGTAATCTATGACCCTCTGGACATAAGTCTCACGGGGACACCCGCGCTAATACAACTAATAACAATGAGAGACCAACGGAGTAGTTTTAAGACGCCTGTTCCACACTCCTATTAAAGCCTTATTGACAATACCAGACAAAAAAGGAAACAACCGTCTATCTCCTCTTAAAGCTCTACCTATTCTCCCGCTCACGGTCCATGGACCAAATAAGGACCGAGTCTAGGTTTTGAAAAACGAATGTAACCAAATACAATTTTATTAAAGAGAAAAAAAACACAATATGCAAATATCTTAAAATGAAATCAAAACATTATAAAAAAGTGTAAAACATAGTGCACTTTTACTAAAACATCAAATACAAAACCACGGTACTAATTCTGAATCAGTTTAAATGAAATATATAAAAAACTGATAAACAACAGCACCGGAGGGGCGCTGTTGCACCGAAACAAGATGGCGGCCTGAGTTTGGTGCTCCGGACTGCGAGAGCATATATCCTTCAATTTCACCTCGCAAATACAGTGGAGCCTTTCAAAACTGCAGCAACCGCTACGTGAGTGTATACTCTCTGGTTGTGCCAACTCCTGGACTGAGGGAACAACTGGGGGCACCGTTGTGACCTCCGACGTGGTGAGGCTGCCGGCGTCTGTTTCCTCCCCTGTACGCGGCTCCAGCGAGTGCGGCTCTGCAGAGGCACTTGGTGCCCCGGCGTAAGCGGCCTCCGTGGGGGAGGGGCATCCGGCCCCTGCGAGCGCGCTCGCCATCTGGATACTGGCCGGACTGCCCAGCGCTCCTCGTTGCACCATCCCCTCACAGACCTGTCGGGCACCCCGCCGGCAGATCGGCCGGCGTGACCACAGCCTGGAGGCTGAACTCCTTCTGGCACCTGATGCTCCTTTCGCCCTGAGCTGGGCCCTTCAGACGATAGGAGCCCCCGCGGCTGATTCCTCTTCGCTAGACAGCTCGCCTGCCTTCTCCCGCTCCCCCCCCGGGGAGCACCTGGGGAGCGCCTGTGGCGGCGCTCATGGCGGTAAGAGGGACGGGGGAGCGGGCTGGTCGTCCGGTGCTCTGACGCCATCTCCTGTGGCTCCGGGCCTGCCTGGCCCTCTGCCCCCCCTCCACTGGCAGAGTATAGCCTTCAACGGCCTTCAAACGCAGGGCACTCCCCCCCAACATTAGTGTTAAATCATCACGATCCTCCGGGGGGGCCACCGCGTGAGCCCTCTGCCGCATGTGCCCCACCCCCCTCAGAGATTGGGTCTCAGGGGCACCTCCTGGAGACACCACCACCTGAATAGGGGTTGCGCCCCCCCCCACCACTAATACTGCCTAAATGCTTTGCCTCAACCCCCTCGAGCTCAGAGGACTCACAGAAGTTGCTAGAGTACATTCGAGATGGATTCACCACACTCCATACTAAACTGAACGACATGATTGGGACCATCTCCTCCATTAAAGCCCATATTGAAAAAACAGATGGCCGAGATTGAAACCCGGGTGGGAGCCGCTGAGGATGACCTGAGCTCTCTCCAAGCTGCGGTCTCCACTCTTACTAATCGGATGGCTGCAGTGGAGAGGAAAAACGAGGATCTCGAATCCCGTTTGAGACGCAATAATTTACGCTTCGTGGGAATACCCGAAGACAACATCACGGAGCCCATGGAGGACTATGTGGAACGTGTCCTCATGACACTCCTCGATAACCCCAAACTCCCCTGCAGTTTGCAATTGAGAGAGCACACCTATCCTTGACCGCTAAACCCAGACCAGGGGCTCCCCCACGGCCCATTATAGCCAGGATCTTGAACTTTCAGGACCGAGACGCCCTCTTACGGGCAGCCAGGATCAAGGAAGAACTTCTGCTGGGATCGGCCAGAGTCCACCTCTACTCGGACTACTCCGTGGCTGTGCAGCGGGAACGTCAAACTTTCGTTTCTGTGAAAAAGATACTCTGAGACTTGGGAGTCAAGTACTCCATGCAGTTCCCAGCCAAACTAATGATCGAACATTCCAACAAAACTTTTTTTTTACGATCCCGGAGGAGGCCTCTAAGTTCCTCGATGAGCACTTCCCTGGCTGAACCCTCAGCCGCGTATACGAGGTCCAATTGACTTTGATACCTTGAAGTCGTCCTGTGCCAGTAATGGGCCGCATGTAGCCTTGCTCATAATGTCATTTATAATATCCAAAACAAGCTATTGGTTTTCGTTTGGTTTTCCATGTTCGACTGATCCTAATGCTCCAGTCATACTTCGATGCATGGTCTAATTGTGTTCGGCTTTTACTGATACCCCGGCGTTCCCTTGGATATAAGATATGCACGCAACCCCTACAGATCATGCTTACAATGGTAATAGTTGAGACCTATTCCCTAAGGCTAGGCAATGATGACTGCAACCCTTATTGGTATTACCTGCAACCCAGTGCATAAGTAATTGTTGCCAAACACGTTAACCACTCCAGCTGTATTAATGCCCTCCTTACTCTCGGAATAGTCTGTCGCGCCTCTGCTAGGCAGCTAACAGACCCCCAGGCATAGATGCCGAAAATGTTGCTGTTGTTAAGGTTCCGGTTGGGTTGGTTGGGGTCTCCTCTCTCCGATTGGGGGAGGGATGTGGGTGGGGGTGGAAGGGGGAATGTTATGTTAAAAAAACTCTTGACAACCACGAGGGACGCCGCGTGTACTACAGTAGCACATCATGAGTACATTGGCAGGGATACACTTATACTCAGAATGACTGTCTGCCTTCTGCTTGTTAGTCTCTGTCCAGAATCTCAAACAACACCACCACACAGATGGCGAATAACAACCTGACGTTTATGAGCTGGAATGTCCGCGGCCTGGGCAACCACAAAAAGATGCGGCAGATACAACCGCATGCTGAACGCCATGGAGTTAAACTTTTATGCCTACAAGAAACCCACGCTCATTCTGAACAATGTGAACGATTTGCCAAACAATGGGGTCCCCAAAGATATTATACTAACTATTCCACACAGAGCCGTGGCACGCTCACTTTAATTCACAGAAGCCTGAAATTTGTGTGTAACCATTCCATTGCTGATCCCCTAGGTAGATACGTATTGACCATCGGCACACTACAACACCAGGAGGTAGCCATTCTGAATATCTATGGCCCGAATGTTGACAATCCCGATTTCTATCTCCACCTAGCATCGGTCCTGGAAAACTACCCCCTAATCCCGATTATATGGGGCGGCGATTTCAACACAATATTGGATGTTACCCTAGACAGGTCGGGCTCTCGACCCCACCAACTCTCCAAAGCAGCCTATACCATACTTACCATGCTCCCTCGGTTGGCATTAGTAGACGCCGGGCGGCTAATCTACCCTGACTCCCGCACGTACTCATTTTATTCCTCGGTCCATGATTCCCATTCTAGAATAGACCGGTGGCTCATAACTGACATGCTAGTTAGGTCCATATCTCACCAGGCTATCCTCCCCAGAACATTATCAGAGCACTCACCCGTACTTATTTCACTAAACTGGGGACCGGACGCCGGAAGGACGAGACAATGGAGGTTGGGTCCCCATGCTCTTCTAGACCAGGATTTCGCTACCGAACTTGAATCCTCCATTGAGGAGTTCTTTGAGGTTAACGTGGACTCTGTAACGACACAAGCCATACTTTGGGAATCCTTTAAAGTGTATACAAGAGGTATCGCCATGTCCAAGGGTTGTGGTATCCTAAAGGGAATCCGGGCAGATATCTCTGTTAGTGAGTCAACCCTATCCAATCTCGAGGCCCAATATGCTCAAGACCACTCCCAAACCACGCTCTCAGCACTAGGCTCGGAACTGGACAAGTTTCGCTGCCTGGCTGACCGAGAGGCCAAATTCCTACACTCTCCCTGTTCGGTAAGGAAATATGGGAAAGGGGAGCACCCTGGCCGTATGTTGGCTAGACTGCTCCGTCATGAGTTCGGAGCTCCCAATATCCCAGCTATATTGAGGTCTGATGGCTCATTGGCCACTTCCCCTCAGGACATCAATTCTGAGTTTCTAGAGTTCTACACCTCCCTATACTCGGAGGTCGATGGCCCCCCAATACCAGAAATTGACTCATACTTGGATAATCTCCCCCTCTCAGTCCTATCCGAGGAGGCTGGCTGCTCTTTGGAACACCCCATTACCACTGATGAACTAACTGAGGCCATTGAGTCGCTGGCATCGGGTAAAGCCCCCATGGAGTTTTATAAGCAATACAAGTCACTCCTGGTCCCGTACCTCCTGGCCCTATGGGAAGAGTCATGTGAAAGGGGTGTACTTCCTCCTTCCCTCCGCGAGGCATTAATAACAGTCCTCCTCAAACCCGGCCGGCCCCCTACCCAATGCGGCTCATACCGTCCCCTCTCACTGATTAACAGCGATATTACAATATACGCTAAACTTTTGGCCAACCGCTTAGCCCCATCATGCCCCACATTACCCACCCTGACCAGGCAGGATTTGTCCCGGGTAGATCCACATCCCTAAATTTGAGAAGGCTCTTCAACGTCATCAGCAGGGTCAACCCCACTACGCAGGTGGTAGCGGCCACCCTAGACATGCAGAAGGCATTTGACTCAGTCTCTTGGAAATACCTCTGGCGAGTCCTAGAGAAATGCGGGTTTGGCCCCAACTTTCGAGCCTGGGTTAAATTACTTTACACAGCCCCCTCAGCTAGAGTTCGCACAGAGGATAGGTGCTCCACCCCCTTCCAGATATCCAGAGGGAAGCGGCAGGGATGCCCTTTTTCCCCACTAATCTTCGCCATCGCTATTGAGCCCTTTGCCGACATGATTCGCCCGTCACACTCTCACAGGGGATTACGCACAGCGGGTCAGTCCAATATAATCTCCCTCTACGCAGACAACGCTCTTCTATACATCTGTTCTCCTGATACCAACCTGACCCAAATCCTCGAGGACGTCGTCCATTTTGGGGACATCTCTGGTTTGAAGGTTAACCGCTGCAAATCTGTATTATTCCCACTTACGGACTCCACACAACCCCCGTTGGACTTGGGAGGATTCACCTGGTCCCATTCAAGCATCACTTACCTGGGCGTGGAGGTCTCCCGACACACGTCACAGCTGCGTGAGGATAACTACCAGAGTTATCTGAAGAACCTGGTCACGAAAACATCTAGCTGGACCAGGCTCCCCATTTCGCTTGCAGGCAGGATTGGAATACTTAAAATGGTGGTATTACCCCAACTTCTTTATCGCTTTACCAATCTGCCCATATGGCCAGGGGACGCATTCTTTAAATCACTACGCCAAATCTGCAACACCTTCCTCTGGCACTCGGGCGCAGTCCGCCTCAAACTCTCCACACTAACCACCCCTAAGGAATTAGGTGGTTTTAACGCCCCGGATTTCACCAGATATTGGGTGGTAGCTCAGTCCCAATTTGCATCTCATTGGTTCAATACCACTGATCCCCCCCACATGTGCGATTGGAAAAACTGACAGTCTCTGACCGGGTGATTGGCTCCCTTATCCTTAAACCCTTGCACCCCGACCCGACTCCGCAAACCCAGTAGCCAGTACGTCCTTAGCGTTGACCAAGCTGTGGGCTATGGTTGATACACATCACCCATTCCAGGGGGACCTGCCGTTATGGAACTTCTTTCCTGACGTCCCATCCGTTTCACAATCGATTGTCACCCGCTGGTCAGTTGCTGGCTTCCTGACACTGCGCGTCATATACACACGAGGAAACTTTATTGAGAGGACTGAACTCCCCCCTTCCCTCAAGCGTCAGCCCACAGTGTAGTTACAATATTCTTCCCTCCGAAGGAACCTCAAATCGAAATACCCGGACTTCCCCACACTACCTCCTGATGAACCCATAGTTGCGGAACTCTGTTCCTATTTCTCCTTCAGGGGCAAGGTGTCGAGGCTTTATTCCCAATTGCATGTCTGGGCGGCTCCACCCTTTACTAAATTGAGGCGCAGCTGGGAGGAGGACCTGGAGGTTGAGATCCCTGACGAGAGATGGTCCCGAATGTGCGCTCGCACTCACGATGTGTCTTACAACTCAAAATTTAAGCTAATGCAATTTAAAGTGCTGCAGAGGTATCATCACACACCTCAGAGACTACATCGTATGTTTAGCGAATCCCCTCCCCGCTGTCCCAGGTGCGGCTCGGATCAGGCTACCTACATACATATGCTTTTGCACTGCCCATACCTGACCCAATTTTAGTCTGATGTCTGCACCACATTATCAGATGTATTGGAACACACCATTACCCGCACCCCACTGCATTGTCTCTTTCATGACTTTCCCCAGTTGGGACGGGACTCGAAGAAACTGGTAGGGCTTTGTATGCTGCTGGCAGTCCGCTGTATATTGCTATGTTGGCTCTGGCCCAAGGCACCCACATACACACATTGGCTTAGAACAGTTACATGGGCACACAACACGGAAGAAGCCTGGTGTGCAATGCAGAACCCACACACAAGGCCAAGTGACATCTGGCGTAGGTTTCGTGATTACATGTCTGCCATTGCTTCTACTTCAAACTCTGTTCATTCCTCTCCAGGTTGTTCCCCATAATGTGACCGCTGTGTGATCTTGGTCTCCTTTATCTCGAATGCCAATCCTTTATGTGCTATCTGAATCTCCTGTTCTCTTCCATAAGATGTACAAGGTGTTCTGGTAATAATGTATGTGTATTGTTTTGCTGCTGGATTCATGTGGCTCCTTGTGTTTTTTCTTTCTCTGTGAGTTGTCAAGGCAAATAAAAAAGGTTTAAAAAAAATAAACAACACCACCAACCTGCCTAGGTGTCACAAAAAGCTCCTGCCTATACAAATCTAAACAGAGCAACACAAAAAATAAATCCCTGGTGTATAGTAACGCTTTGGTCAGTAGCTCCTCCAAACAACTACTAATATGTGTTTGTTGGAGGTATGTCGTTATTCACCTGTCTAGTAATTGTCTACCCTTTAGAGATGCTAGTAGGGTGACTATAACAACTGAATTGATCAATGAACCGCACCCTACCATTTAAGGTGCTAGTATGCCCAACATGTTTCATTCACAATACATTTGGAAACAGATTACATGAACTTCATCAGGGGATCCAAAACTATTCCCACTATGCACAATAGCTGAACGGAATCCACAACACGTTGTAAGGACTGTCAGAGAAGCTGAAGTGTATCTCGACGTCAGGGTTGCTTCCAAGTAAATGAAGATCTGTAGTATATACAACCCACTAAACAAGGGAGGGGAGGGAGAAAGGAGGCAGAGAAACAAAAAAAAGGGGAGAAACAAAAGAGAAAAGAGATCTGAGTTAACAATGTACCTCAAATCAACTCACAAGGGTGTGGCTAACCTATGTGAGACTCACCAGTATCAGTTTTGCCAAAGCAAATACTGCTATGTTATGGTGAAGAGGGGAACATCTCGACTGTAGACGTTTAAACACATTCTATGGACCAAGAGAAGAAGACAAAGGAACTAGTGTGAGCACAATAGAACCATTCACTATTCTTCTGACATAACAAGAGGTTAAATTATCGCTGTTCTTATAACTTCCCCATAGTGATTCCTAAAATCAGTGACAGAAAACATTATTAGTGCATGTTGAATCACCACCACGTGAATCATCACGATCCTGTCACCATTAGCTGGGGATATGTATTTTAAACCATGCAATGCGGAAACTGCGTGGAGCGTAGACAAAAAATGCACTAAGAGCAAAAATGCTTTCATGCACTCACACCTCAGTGTTGCACTACGGGTTTGCTAAACTGTCACAACTATGTGATAAATGACGGAAAGGTGTAACTAACGTGATCAAGGCCACCTACCATCGAGGAAGGTGAGCTTTCTGTGAAATGGCTGGACCGCTATGTATTGCCCACTTTCAAGCCGCGCATCGTGTTGGACAATTTTCAAAACACCTGACTGGCATTCGCATAAGTCACAATTCTGTAAAAAAACAGCAATTAAGAAACACACAGTCAACCCGACCTCCTAGTCTATGTGCCGACTCCTGTTTGGAAAGTTTCTACAAAAGCAGAAGAAAGCCACCACGAGCATAATCGGCTGCTTACCCGAAAACAGCTGTTCACGGGGAGAAGAAACTCCAGGACGCTTCCTCTCGTTCACGCGGTTTCCCCAGTGTCGTCCCTGTGAAGCACCCGGAAGTGTAAGTATGGGCAGGGGGTGTGTTCTACCGATCATGTGATGAGTCATGTGACCGCCCTTACTGCGTGAACACAATACTCCAAACTCATCTACGCAGCAAGACCCTTCGTATCCTCACAAAATGGCCTCACTATTGCTAGGGCCATCATAGGATCCAGGTTGGACTACTGCAACGCACTCCTTGGTGGGACCTCCGGTAAAAACATCGCTAAGCTCCAGCTTGCCCGGAACAACGCCCTCGGGCCGCTACAGGTTTTTCCAGGAAAGACCACATTTCTGACCTTAGGAGGCAGGTCCACTGGCTGCCCATTAGGCAGAGGATCATCTTTAAAATCCTCTCCCTCACCCATAAATGCCTCCATGACCTTGCTCCCCCCGACCTTGCCCAGAGAATTTCACGACCCACCTCGGCCAGGCCCACCAGATATGCCTACACCAACCTGATTTCTACCCCAAAGACTTGTAGAGTACATGCGGGTGGCTCGAGCTTCTCAGCCCTAGCAGCCTCACATTGGAACGCCCTACCTTCGCCCCTCAGGGGGATTGACTCCCACCTAGCCTTCCGCAAAGCCTTAAAAACTAGGCTGTTTGTCTAAACCTACCTGCCTTTATATCTACAGGCAGACGAACGTAATTTGTAACTATGCTCCGCTCCTCTCTCTGTAACTAAGTACCTTATGTTTTCTATGTTTACATAATCTTACTGCTTACGCCTTAATGTAATAGCGCCTCGATGTCTATGGGCTGCAGTGCGCTCTACAAATGTAAAATAAATAAATAAATAAATAGAGTGTGGGCACTCCGATCAAAGTACCTATCTCTGTAAACAAAATGAAGGTGATACAGCCACTCTACAACGTGAGTAAGTCGTGATCTGTAACGCGGATGAAAAACAGTAGCATCAAGTGTTAGGGAAGGAGACAATGTAATGTAGAACGGGAACCATTTAGGCAGATGTCAGGCTCCCCGACCAACACATGGAAAGAATGACCATTATAGTGGTAAAAAATAACGTGTCATAAGACATCAATTGAATAGAAGCAATGAGTATGTTGCAATGTCCGTCTTATTGTTCATTAAGGCCAATAATTGCTGACTTGGTAAGAAATATTAGCCATTTTTCTTTGAACAGAAGTTTATTTGTTTTGTTATCGTTTGTTTGAGACTTATCTAGTTGCCATAAGATAGTCCATTGCACATCATCTGGGCTATGTTCCATGATGATAAAGTGATTTACAAGTGGGGCTGCAATATTTTTCCTTTTAATGCAACTCCTGTGTTCGCTAATGCGACTCTTGACTTTCCTTTCTGTCATCCCAACGTAGAGCCTATGACAAGGGCACCATATAGCATATACCACATCGGTGGAATTGCAATTAGTAAATTGGTTTTGTGTCCAAGGTCGTTTCAAGCCTATGTCAACTTCTTTTGTACGTTTGGTGTACTTGCAATTAAGGCAATGGCCACAAGGAGAATGTCCCGTGAGGGTAGGGAGACCGCAGGTTTCTGTAACACTTGTCGCATGCCCTTGTTTCTTTGTTATGTCATTCTTTGTAAGCATTCTTTCAGATTGGAAGTTCTTTTATATGCATACATGGGGAACTCTAAAGGACATTCACCTCCAGCTAAAATGTGCCAGTTCTTTCGTATTATTTTAGTAACCTGGTTGGATCTAGGGCAAAAAGTGCTAACAAAAACAATTTTGTTAGTATTGGGCTCCTTCTGATGGTATTCTAAAAGTGCCTCCCTGTTCTTATATTTACCTCTTTTGAAAGCCCTTTTGACTATTTTCGGGGGGTAGCTCCTGGCCTCCAATTTCAATTTCAATTGTGCTGCTTCTGTCAGGAACGTGTGATTGAGGGTGCTATTTCTCTTGAGGCGCAGAAACTGCCCAAATGGTACGTTTTTCCGTGTGTGCCTAGGGTGGCAACTATCAAATTTTAACAGAGCATTACAGTCCGTGGGTTTATGAAATGGACTGACCTTCAGAGTGGAACTGGTTTCATCCACCTCAAT
The DNA here is from genome assembly GCF_040938575.1 of Ambystoma mexicanum. Taxonomy (NCBI): domain Eukaryota; kingdom Metazoa; phylum Chordata; class Amphibia; order Caudata; family Ambystomatidae; genus Ambystoma; species Ambystoma mexicanum. Next base: position 689,921,224 of record NC_090939.1, read on the forward strand.
GGTGATGTCCAAGAAGTCTATTCTCTTTCTACTGCAGGTGTACGTAAACTTGAGGAACTGATTCCTCTGATTAATCCATTGAAAAAATTCTGAAAATGACTCTTCTGTGCAATCCCAAACAATGAGAATGTCGTCTATGAACCTCCTCCATAAGGCAATCTTGGCGAAAAAAGGGTTCGAGAGAGGATAAATATGTTCAAGCTCAAAATGTTCAACGTATAGATTAGCCGCTGTCGGGGCTACAGGTGAGTCCATTGCCGTCCCATGGACTTTGTGGTACAATTTACCGTTAAAATAAAAAAAGTATTTTCCGTAAGCGCCATCTCTGCACACCATAAGATAAAACTGTTAGGTGTTGAGCCTGCAGTTCTTTTGGATAAAAGAACATCTTCGAGCACATCTAAAGTTTCTTTCTGTGGGATACATGTGTACAAAGCTATAATATCAAGACTTGCTAAAAGTTGTGTATTAGGGTCAAAGCTCATATTTTCCACACAATTAATAGCTTCCGTAGTATCCTGTATATAGGAGTACATGGTGAGAACAAACGGTTTGAGGTACTTGTCAGCTAGTTTGGAAAGAGGTTCTAACACAGAGCCGGTGCCTGACACAGACCCCAGACCATTGTGTTAGTAGAGGCTCGCTCAGTTCTTCAAAGGCCTTTTTTAGGACTGCGAGGCCTCCTTTACCTTCCGCACTCAGACACTTTCCAAAGAAGGTTAAGGACTTCCACATCACTACCACCTTTAATGAGTTCAAACCAAGCTCTACTCTTATTGCTTGAACTGGCATTGCATTAGGCAAGCTGAGAACTTGCCTCCAAATGAGCCCTTCAAGAATAGGCCAAAGAGTGAGTGGTAAAGCCAGCATTGCTTTCGAGTCATACGTCAAAACTGGCATTACTTTTTCCTGTAGAATTCGATTACTGGCAATAATGTAAACTTGCAGTATCTCCTCATAATGATTTTAGCCTGCATCGCCAGAGTCCTCACCTTGCTTCGCAGTGATTTCTCGTGGAACACATCCACCTCGCTATTGCGTAGGTCTGTTAGGGAGAATTCTCTTATAAGGCTAAGTTCCCAAACCTAGTGAGTCCCCCAGCAGCTTTGCTGGATTTTTGGGGTTTGTTTTTTTCTCCTGCTAAGAGTGAGACTCTTTTACTCCCACTCTTAGGCATGATTTGAGGTATGACTTTGACTTGTTATGTGCTTATGGGCTATGGGGTTCCTTTTTACTCCATAGGGTATCATCTGTTTTTCTGTATGTGTGGTACACAGCACCCTCAGTGCAGTACCACAGGGGTGTCACAGTGACCCCCAAACATAGACTCCATACCCTGGGACTGACTACTGTCTCCCAGGGCATGTAAAGTCACCATTGGCTTTACTAGTCCAAAATTGTGAAGAGAACCAGTACAAACCAACATATTGTGGAAGTACTGGTAAGGGGTAATTTGATTGCCCCTGGGTCTGTTTTCGAGGAGGCACTGTCCCGTCCCCCCTTGTCGAGTTTCTGGCTGGTGGCAGTGGTTACCACGTGAAATATTCCATCGGAATATTCTCTATGGGATTTTCCCATTAATTTTAAACGCACCACTTTTTGGTGCAATGTTAAAGATACCTCCGGTTTATTTATTTAATATTAAATCAACGGTTGTGTCTTTTTGCCAGAACTCGGTTCTAAAATGGCGGCTGTGTCCACCTCTGTAACTCTGACCAAGGTCGAGCCCTTTGTTCCACTATTTTGGCGGGCTTCTCCACAGAAGCCCTCCAAGTGGTGCCACTCTGTCTGGGTTCCACAGGAAGGGTGGAGGGGGGAATTGGCACCCTGGACTGCGTTGCCTTAGCAACCCAAGTCGTACTCTACTCTGATTGGCCCAGTGGTGAGCCGCCCGGCTCACCACTTAGCATGTGTGATTGACAGCTAGGCTGATGAATGGGGGGTTTTCTGCATAAAAGCAGGGCCTTTGGGACTGGAACTTCAGAAGTCGCACCAGGACCTAAGAATCTGAAGAGGGACGAAGCTGAGCCATCTGCAACGACGACACCACCGGTGAAGCCCTGCTGCAGCTACCTCACCACTTTCCCGACGACAAGAGAAGATCTTCTGCTGGACGAGTCTTCTTCCTCTGAGCTGGTGGGACCAACCAGTTCACCCTTTTCACGTTCCAAAGACGGCCCTTGGTCGAATCGCCCATGCCAAGCACCATGGCGGCTGGATAGCCAAGCTCACCATTTTGACCGCGAATAAAAGAACCGCACCTTTTAATCAGGAACTCCGCGGCTGGTTTCATCCCTGTGCAGTGCAACGACTCCAAGTTTCCTCCTCGACGAGATCCTCTCTTCCCCTGGTCGGAAAAATGAACTGCAACCACTGCCAGGAACAACTGCCCCCGCTGGAGCTTCCTTTCTCTTTAAGGTACTGTGTCCTGCTTGGCCTCCTTTTCTACAGATTGCTAAAGGTGATCCTTAAATCCTTGGCTTCTATACTGGGTTGGCTCCAGACCTCTAACTATATCTTTTGAATCACTGCAACCTCTTTTGAACACTCTGCAAAGACTTTCAGTGCACTTTAAACCGTGTGATCCTGGACACATTTTGCTTTGCTCCATTTAAAGTGGGCCTGGCCTATGAACTTTGGCTCTACAGTATAACCTGCCTTTCTCGCCCTCGCTCTGAACTCTTAAAAGTGTTGGGAACTGTTTTATTTTATGCTCTGCCTTTTCTCTCCCTTTTTAACCTAAACTATTGGAGTGCCATCTAGGTTAAACGCTCACTTCTGTCTTAACAAATAGTTGTGCTTTAACCCTGACTTGTCTGATAGTTATTAAGGGAGGTGTATATACTTACCTGACTGTGTTTTACATTACTTTTCATTGAGAGTTCTAGTGTATTACCTAAAGTGTGTTTTAAATAAATAACTATATACTTTTTATACAAAGCTCTGGTCAGTGTTTGGTTGCTCTACTGTGTTTTGGCCCTATTGTGTATACTCTGCATACTGTCCTACTCTTCTTGAGAGAGGTCTGACTGCTCAGCCACAGCTACTAGGTAAATCTGGGTGGTGCAGACTGCTACCAATTGGGTTTACTGACTGCTGCTCCTGTAGTCTTAATCTTTTTGCAGTGTTCCCCAAGGGAACTGCACAGGATTCTGCCTAACAAGGTCTACTCCCAAGTATATCAAAGATGAAACCTCCAAGATTTTTTGATCTTTCAGAAACCAGGTATGATGTTTTTGTTCCCTACCAAATCTTCCACCTAGGGTCATGATCCTAGACTTGTTTACGTTGATCTTTAAAGCATTAGCTTTGATGTAGAGGTCCAGGTCATTTAGTTGACGTTGTAGACCTATCTCGGTCTGATCCATCAGGATAAAATTGTCTGCATAGAGTAGTCGGTTCAGAGAGGCACCTGCTAAGGTTGGTGGAAAGCATCTTGTTTGTTCGAAGGCTGAATCAATATTGGATATGAACAAATTGAAGATGGCGGGTGCCAATCTACAACCCTGCTTAAAGCCATTCTCTGTTTAAATAGGCAATGATAGCTTCCCCCCCTGCGTTCAACCTAACTGCAATAGTTGTTTTCCAGTGCAGTGCCTGTATTGGGTCTAATATTTTCTTTGGGCATTCCCAGAGTCCGCTTTGACCATAGAATATCTCTATCCACTAGGTCAAAGGCTTGCGCAAGGTCAATCGAAGCAGGGTATATTTGATTTCCTGGCCGCCGCTTCGCTCTCATTTTTAACAAGTTAATGAAAAACAGATTAAGGGAAGTGCCTATACCTTTTACCAGTTATAACAGTGATCTGTAGAGCTGCTCCAGTGTGTGAGGTTTTTTAGGATCATTGCTGCAATTAATGTTCCAATTACATCTAATAAGGCAATAGACCTATAATTTCCCGGGTTCATACCTTTCGCCCTTTTTAAAAATTGGAACAATTATTGAATGAGTCCATGAATTCGGTATCTTCTTCGTTGTTCTGATGTGATGAAAAAGTTCCTCTATAAAGGAAGCCCACTCATCGGGATCATCCTTTGACATTTTATTGGTGATGCCGTCTGGTCCAGACGCCCTTGAGGTACTGGCCATGCTTATCAGATTCCCGATCTCATCACTGTCAATATCAAAGCACCATCTGTCAGTGGGGTTTGGAGTGTATTGCTGAACCACTTTCCTGGGTTTTGCGTATAACGCCTTAAAGTGCTTATCCCAAACTTCCGCTGGTACCCCATTACACAGGGCCAATGATTGCAAGTTGTTAAGATTATTAAAGATTCTCCATACCTCGCCAGTGTTTTTAGCGGCAATCAGTTTCAGCGTTTTCTCTGAGTCTCTTTGAATCATAAGATGTTGGTGTGCCTTCAACCAATTTTTGTAAGACTGTTTCAGTTTTTTGACCATTGCTAAGGATTCGGGCGATCCTATTTCTGCCAGCATTTTCGCTTGTCTTCGGAGATCTTGTTTCCTAGTTGCCACTTCTTGGTCGAAACAGTGGCGTTTGATGAATAGTAACATAGTAAGGACTACAGTGTAATCTTTTAGGTTCCTTGCATCTGTCTGCTCACAAGCTCGGTTGTCCTGCATTTCTTGTGTTATTTTTCTGATGGTTTCTGAAGTAACTCTCAACCTAGTAAGACCTGTGTTTATTTCAAATTGCTGACTCGTTTTAATTGATTTGTACGTAGGCCAATGATCTAATGTAACCCTTAAGATATTGTGGTCACTGTTGTTAGTGCTCAAGGCTTTCAAAGACTTGAGCCTATCGTATCGTAGATGACGTCCGATGCAAAGAAGTAATCCAAAATATTTGCTTCTTTGCCCCTCTTCCAAGTCGTTGTTGCAGTAATATCTGCTAGAAGGTGCCCATTTACTACACTTATGTTGCAATCTGCTAATTCTTGTCTCCATCTCAGGCCTCTTACTATAGCCAGAGAGGCGTTCAATGGTAGATCAGTGATGAGCTCTCCTGAGGCGTGGAAGCATTGTATATTTAAGGTAGCCCAATGACTCCGTACCGTCCCGAATGTCACAAGAGCTAACCGTTGAGGTCGATCTGTCAACTTTGCGCCCCTCTGCTTCTCCCTGGTACTCTACTCCTGAGTATGAGTATGTAGATAAATTCATTAACTCTTCATACTCAGAGTCTTCTGTGTGGGTAATCAATGGCTCTCGTTCCTTAGATGCCAGTTGTGAAGGTAGAATTGGCAGCAATATATTTACTTCAGGCTGACCATCCTTTAGGTCGAAGAATCCTTGTGTGCCCACAATGTTGTGAGTCGGAGAATCCAGGTTTTTACAGGTACTTTTATTCAAAAAATTTGATGGAATCTTGGGTATAGGTGTCTTTTGATTCAATGATTTCAACTTCTGGTTTTTCTTTCTGTCCAATTTTAGTTCTAATGTCTTCCTTTTTGTATGTGGCGACAAACACAAGGCAGGGTTCCCAACCTTTCCCCCTGTCAATTTTGAAAATATATTATACTGTTTTCTGACAGAGTTTTTGATAGTTAATTGCTCCTTTTGGGGGAAAGATGCAAGAGCCCTCCCTGCTCCTTCTGTCAGGTCTATTGGCTGTTCTCCCGATGGCTCTGAGGCCCCACTCTTCTCCTCAATTTGAATTGCCCATTTGTTGGTTTCCATCAACGTCGTCTGGACTGGTTTGAGTTCTCTTCCTTGAATCGCCTCCGTCGGCTTCTGGATCAGATCATCATTTGTCACATTTTCACAATTAACCAAACTAACGATCGAAAGAGTGTCCTCTCTGATGGTGATTGTCTCCTATGTGCTCTGTGAACGTTCTTTTGTGCGTTTCAGTCTGTCCTCCATAATGGGTTCGAATATTGAGTGTTAAATTTGGGTGATTTTAGCTGTGTTATTATCCAAATTGGATTGCAGGGCCGTTACAAAGCCTTCCAAAAATATTAGCTTCGAATGAAGCATTGCTATCACTGTAGTCTGGTCATTTAGTGAATCGTTAAGGGATTCATAAAGCTTAGTAAACAGAGTCATAGACAAGGTGATTGCTGCAATGGTGTTAGTGTTTATTCCAGTGTTAGGTGACAATCCACATCCTGGTTCAGCTTCCATCTGTGCAGCAGCCATGTTCAAGAGCAAATCCTCCTCTGTTAAAGTAGAGGCAATTACAGGCTGCTGTTTCTCTAAGTGTAAGTTTTGCTCCCTATCATCCTGGGCCGTTGGATGTGCCATTTGGATGTTAATCGCAGGGGTGTTAGAGGTAATGTTTGCATTCTTGCCCAACCCAATTTGAGTTGTCTCAAGTTCATTGGGCAGGGTCTCTTCTTAGAGTGGTCCAGGTCCTTTTGCCTGGTCATCGGGTCCTGTAATGGGCATGTTTTTCCCCACCGCCGATCGCCCTGGCCACTCACCCCGCTCTGGGTGGTACTTAGCTCATCAGAGTGTTCGACTCCTAAAGCGGTACTCCTTTGTGCAGTGCAGTCTTCCTGGCCATACTCTTTCAAGTGTTGGTTGCTGAGGGAAGAGGAGGCCTGCTCTGGGTTCACAGGACTCTGCACAAGATCCCGAGTAGACTGCCGATTGTCAAAGGCCCAGAGGTCAGATGCCCGGCTGTTCGAGGATAATCTTTGAGCCCTATCAGGGCATGTTTCACCTTCCAGTGCCCCCAGCTTAGATGGTTTCTTGTAAGAAAATCTCTGCTTTAGTAGAGGGCCTGACGTTAGGCCATTCGAGTGCCATACCGTATTAAGGGATGCTTGGCGGTATTGTCTTGATTGGGGGGCTTTGGTGTTTCGAGAAAGCCAAACGTAAACACTGTCGAGTTTAATGACCTATCCTTGCACCGGGCCACACCATTTCCTCCATTTCCACTCGTCACGTCCAATTCCGACTGTAATAAGTCACAGTCAGAAAACGTCAGCAAGTTAATGGAGGCTGGTTCGGCGAGCTGTGGCCCTTTGTAACTGTAGGGAGACTTGCATGATCCAGACACAAACTTGTTAGTAGTGGTCAGAGGGTCAGGGTTCAGGGGCATGGGCTCTGTGGCTGTGGGCTCTATAGTCAGTATGTTCTTGAAAGAGGCAGTGTATGCCCCAACATTCACTTGCACCTCCAAGTGCACCCACCCCTTTCACACATTAACCTATTCCCTGACTCCCTTATTTCTGCATCTTTGGGAGAAAAGGAGCCTTCTTCACAGGCTGATTTCCCGCCCGTATCGGCCTTTTCACCACTGCCTGCCTTACCACAGCTTTTCAGCTCCCTCTCGCCCATGCGTGTGGCACGGCTGGAGTGAGGCAATAGTGTAATGCGGCTGGGAGGTAATGTAGAGGTAATGCAGTACTTCTGAAATGCTGCGATACCGCGGTGGTGCTTCAGCAAGACCGCGAGGAGAGGCAATGTGACTGTGCCTCCTCTTTTCCTCCTCTTTTCCTGGACCGACTGTATGCTCCTTGCTCCTCCCAACGCTGCACCGCACCGCTCGGTCTGCTTGGAGGAACGGCTTCTGACAATATTTTTGGGTGGTAAGGTGGTGGAATTATTTTCTGGAGATTTTTCCTCTGCCTTATCCCCAGACTTATAGTTCAGCAGTATTTTTCTTCATACGTTGTCACTTGTAATTTGTGCGGCTCCTGCACCAGATAAGATATGGTAGACTCTTAATTTATTAATTCATGAGTGGTTTTATTCTTCATGTATTTATTTCACATATTCCAGTCATATGATTTTACATGAAGACACTTTTAATCTCCCAACACGTATTTCACCCCAGCTTTTAGCCGTGGTTCTTCAGGAGAGATTTCCTTTTGTGATGTTCACTTTTTGAAAATGACTTGTAGTTTTTAGTTTCAAAATTCAAAAGTGGATTTCCTTTGCACCAAAATTAATGTATCTTAGTCTTCTTGACATCTGCCAGGTCCGATTGTCTGGAGCATCCTCGCCTGGATCCGCGATAGTTCAGCAGTGTAGTAATGCGGCAGTAATGCAGTGGTAACTCCATTGTCACAATTTTTGGCCACACCGCCAAACTCATAATGAGGCCCATATATAATGTCCAATCCATAAAATGTTAATACGTTGGAGTTCTTATAGACCTTTCATCTTTCTGGCTATGTTTTTTCTTTTCTGTCGACCCAACAAAGACGTATGTAGATTGCAATAGTTCAGGTTTATAAGGCAGATGGGACTGTGATAACATTGAGATGGTTCCATGTGTTAAAATTGCAGCAAAAGTGGCCGTTTACCCAAAAAATGGTGTCAAAAAGGCTGTGATTTTGCCGCTGCAATCCATGTAAAGGATGCGGGGGACACCCCTGCAACTCCCAGACGCATTATACCATTTAATGGGAGCGGGGGACACCCCCGTAACCCTCGCTCCCCTTAAATGGTATAATGGGGTACACCTTTACCAGGTCAAACCACAGCATTTTTTCTGCGATTTTTTTTAAATGTGACATTTTTGCTGCAATTTTATTACTGCATACCATTGAGATGTAGGTATCGAATTTGGAAGCTTTGCTAGACCTTTGCAATTTGTCAATTACCTTGAGTTGGTCAGACACTCATTCTAGCAAAATGTGTCGCACAGGCATTTTGCTGGATGTTTGGACTGAAACAGAGGTCACTCTGGATCCTGCTGCCAAAGTTGTAGTACCAGTTAGGTTCTCGGCTCCGACGATATTTATTATAGGAACAGAAAAAAAAGGAATTCTGTTTTACTGAAGTATGTGGGTGGGGGTTCAACTAAAAAAACGAATCAAAATTCTTTTTTAGAACAAAGTTCCCCTAGTCCTTCCCCTTCTCTCTTAGGCCTGTCTTTCTGGCAGGAAACAAATAGTCCTTGGAAATTTGGAGTTGTCCACACTTCTTTCTTGATTGACATGCCTTTCATGTCAGAATGTCGCTTGTCTGCTTCGTGTCCTACATACCTTTGGTACCACCACTGGGCCTTGCGTGATCAGGATATGGACCAGTCATCTTACTCTTTCAGATCCTTTGCAGCATCAAATTGGGCCTAGGGGTGGTTGGACATAACTCCCTCTCGAGCTGCCGGGTACCTTGTTGGGGTGCCTTCCTCCATCAAGCCAATAGTCTCTCTAGAATGGCTGCTCCAAGCCAGCCCTCTCTCCTCTTGCCTTTGTCACAATGCTTCCCTTTCTAGGGTCCCGCCTTTTCCCCCTGATCTATCTTGCCCTTAATGATTCCCCAGGCTCTAATCTGGATCTGATTTTTCTCACGTCCCTCCTGGTGCTCCACCACCTCCTCTTTCTCTACCCTTCTCTACCTCGTTCCACAACTTCCTTAGTGTGCTTCTGTTCCTCTGTTGCCACATTCCCAACTCTTCTTTCTTTGTTGTCCATTTTAACTCCACATTTCTGCTCCTCTACCACTTCCTCCACTTTTCTTCTCTCTTATATTCTCCTCGTCACCACGTTCCCACTCCTCTGCTCTTCTATCACCTCCTTTTCTTCTCTCTCTGAGTCTCCTCTTGCCACCTTTTCTCCACTCCTCTGTTCCTCTACCACCTCCTTCACTACTCCTGTCTCTGATCTTCCCCATGTTACTTCCTTTCCCCTCCTCTGATCCTCTTCTATCTGATGTTCCTCTTGTAATGTCCTCTCCATTCGTCTACTCATCTGTCCCCCCTTCTCTGTCATATTATACTCTTCCCTTCTCCTTCCTGCTTCTGAAATCCTCGCCTCTTGCTCATCTTGCTTCCAACTTCTGATTCGCACAGCTTTCCTCATTTTTTGTCCCATTGATATGATATTCTAGTGGGGTCACTCACTGAAAATATAAGGGATTGATTGACTTTCGCTGGGGATTTATGGCAAGCAAGCTTTGTGATTGGATACCCCAGCTGTACCAAGTTGTAAATGCTACAGTGCAGGTCCAGAACCCAAGGCTTTAACTTTGTCAGCCCCCATTCTTTGTTTCATCTTGTTGGCATATGTTGCTGGGGTACCTCTGCAGAAGCTTGTGTTCCTCTTTCCAGACAATGGGAGTTTGCTCACTTCTGCATGTTGCTCTGACCTGTGCAAACTTTAATACTGTGAGTTCGCAGACAGCTGTGCAAGTGAGCACAATGAGTGTCTCTGTTCAAAACATGCTGTCAAGTGTCCATTAGTTGGCTTGCAGGAATATACAATAGTGTTCCCATGGGCTATTGAAGCTGTAGATTCACGTTGCCTTTCAACCATGTTCTTCTTCTTTCCAGTTTTAGTCAGTCCTGGCAGCTGGTTATAAAGGACAGTTTCTTTCAGAATATTTGTAGGGTTTTGCTCTTCCTCCAAGGACCTTAGCTCTTAACTTGAGTAACAATTACTTTCTGTCTGTGGATAGGAGTCTTGTATTTATTTATTCGAATTGTTATAAAGTGCTACATGCCCAAAGGCCTCAGAGTGCACAATATAGACTCGCCAGGGGGTACCCTGGGCTACAATGGTGCTCATTTTGCACACTTTTGGACTTGGAGATCTCCCTTGATACATGGGGACACTGGAATGTCCTTTACCCATCACCAGTTGTCACAGGGGCTACTATTGGTTGTTTCTAAATAGGAGGGTGGAACAGGGTCCTACTAATATATCTGTGATAATTACCCTCTAACCTAACCCTGTCTTGTCTGCATGGCAAAACATCCCTTGGGAAATCATGTCTTATTTTTTAAAGTCGGTATAGTAGGCATCATAAAAAGTCTTGGAGGCTCTCCAGTCTTAAGTCAGGAGATTGACTGGGGAGCCTGGGGAGATTTAATGTGTCTTTTTGGCGGCCTTAATCGGAATGCAGTTGTTGACACACAGACCACGTGGTATCGACAGTTTCATCACCCAGCCTCACACTTCGGATTTCGTGACATGGTGTAAATTGATGGGATAGTATTTGGAAAGCAACGTCTCCCCATTGCTGCCATTGAACCACATATGACATTTTTGGGGGGTGGTGGTGCGTTGCGAACTGCAGACTTCAAACTGTTGCCAGAATTTGAAATATACGAAGACTGTAGGAGGATGGGCAAACTTTATATTGGGTTTCTCAATTAAGAGAATTACAAGGCAAGCGCATCTCTTTGGAAACTACTTTTGCTGTAGAGTGGCATTCCATTTAAGATTAAAAACATCTAGGACCTAATTTTCCAGGTCTGCATAAATTGCATCGAAAGTGGCCTGCTACCTTAATTAGGAGCAAACAGATACCCTCCTGGCAAATTTTGTAATCTGCACTTTATCCAGTTTGCACTTAGCAGTGCAAATTGAGCAAATGCTGCCTGCAGTTTTTGTTGTATGGCAAGCAGAAATGACAATGGATTCCTGTGGAATCTTTCTGCTTTTGTATGGTGTAAAAATCAGGTATTGGTCCTCATCACGAGTTGGGCGGTAGCGTTTAAATCCAGCAGTGCCAATACCGCTCTGCCGGATCACCACTGCAATCCAGCCGGCGCTATTCCAGTCGAGCTCTATCACAGCCAGCTGTAATATCGCTGGCTGTAATTGCACCAACAACCCAACGCGTTATAACAGACCTATCACAAGTACATTATCGGCGCTCCTAACACTGGAAAACCGGCGCTTATAGCGCTGAAAATACCCGAGCCAAATGCTGGAGATGAAAGAACACAGTGGGAGTAACAGAGCCACAGGTGGAAACAATGCACATAAGAGGCCTACAAAAGACCTGTCCTTGCCCCACACACACTTCCCAACACCATGTTGCGATTAAGAGCAGGAAGGTGAGAGCAATAAAGGCACAGGTGCAAACAATGTACACAGGCCCACCCAGGCCCCAAACACCTTTCCCAACACCATATTGCCATTAGGAGCAGGGAGGTGAGGGCAATAAAGGCACAGGTGCAAACAATGCACACAAGAGGCCTACAAAAGACCCACTCATGCCCCACGCACACTTCCCAACACTAGGTTGCCATTCGGATCTGGAAGACTTGACATGGACCTCTACATGCTGCACCAGGAGCTACAGAGGCCTAACAACCAGCCCAGGGCACAGGGAGCAGAGGGGTGGTGGGAGGAGGAGGAGTAGACCAGGCGTAGCAAGACAGGCAGCCATCCCAAGGGTCAGGCCAACACCCTGGGCCGTGACTGACGGTCAGTTTGTATCAGAGTACAGACTGGCAGGACTACCATCACCCAGTTGCTGGACACATTCCAAGGTGACATTGGTAGCAGTATTGCCGTCAGCACAGCTGTGCCCCCACTCGTGAAGCTTGTGTCAGTCCTATAATACCTTGGGACGGGCAGCTTTCAGCACACAGTTGCCATGATGCATGGCATGGCCCTGTCCACTTTTAGTGTCGTCCTGAACCAGGTGCTGGATGCACTTCTGCGCCATGTGAACAAACACATTGCATTGCTCACCGTCCAGGCACAGGTGAATGAACTGAAGGCACAGTTCTATGCCATTTCCCAAGTACCGAACGTGATTGCAGCCCCAGGATGCACACATGTTGCACTGGTTGCACCCCGGGACCATGATGCAGCCTACAGGAATCGGAAGCATTTCCATTCATTGAACGTACATGACATCTCTGGCAATGCATGCATTTGCCTCTGCCACAGGCACTGCATCCTCATCCTCTGGGGGTGGCACGTCCACGTCAGGTGGTAGCGGTACATTTCTCTTCAGGCAGATATTGTGTAGTATGGCACACAAAAGCAGAATTTAAAAACTTTCTCTGGAGCGTACATCAGGGCTGCAGCGGTACGATCGAGGCAACGGAAATATGCCTTCAGTAAGCCGAAGGTACCATCATTGCACACACATGGCCTGCTGTGAGCGTGGTTGGAGGCAATATCCTGAGTGTTTGTGGATCACGCACAGGGATCATTAGCCAGGGCAACTGCGGGTATCCAGAGTCACCTGCATGAGGGGTGGCACAGCCATTAGTCACAGTGCAATTTGTGGGAGTGGCCGTACTCATTACCAGGGCAATGGACATCATGTGCATGAATTTGGGGCTTAATTTCGTGACATGTGTCTGTACATTGTCTGTGCATGCTGTGTCACTCATGTCATGCATTATGTTTGCTAGACAAGCACCATGTTCCCTTGCAGCAGATGTTACGTATGGTGTATATCGGACTCATGTGCAGATGACATGGTGGCTGTCTTGGGACAGTGTATATCTCCTGGGCATGTGGCATGCCATCGGCCCGCAATAGGCTTCTGGGGCCACCGGGTAGGCATTGTGTGGTGTGCGCTCATGGGTGCATGGCTGTGGCACTGGCAGGGTTGCTGTTGTGTGATGCAATGTGGCCATTTGTCAGCCATGCTTTGGATTGTGCATGTTGCATTGTGGTACCTGTAGTAATGTTTGTGTTAGGAGTTGGTACTGTATGTGTTCTTCAGCTTCTCCAGCTAGGTAGGTCGAACATGTGCATGCTCCCTGGACTGTAGTGTGACGTTGGTGCGGGAGGTTGTCAGGTACGACTTTTGCATTCGCTTGTCCTACCAAGGTTTGTATAGTCATTGCTACCCCCCTCCCCATTTGGTCAGGTGCTTTGCAGCGCATGCGTTCTGGACATTTTACTCACCCACTATCCATGTCTGCTGTCCTCTGTGCCTCTCCATGTATCCTGGCAGTGTGCTGTTCCGTAGGACCATGGAATCGTGGGTGGAACCAGGGTAGCGAACTATGAGTCTGCCTTACCCCCAGACTCATAGTTCAGCAGTGTAGTAATGCGGCGGTAATGCAGTGGTAACTCCATTGCACAATCTTTGGCCACACCGCCAAACTCATAATGAGGCCCATATATAATGTGCAATCCATAAAATGTTAATCTGTTGGAGTTCTTACAGACCTCTCATCTTTCTGGCTATGGTTTCTCTTTTCTCTCGACCCAACAAAGACTTATGCAGATTGCAATAGTTCAGGTTTATAAAGCAGATGGGACGGTGATAACATTGAGATGTAGGTATCGAATTTGGAAGCTTTGCTAAACTTTTGCAATTTGTCAATGACATTGAGTTGGTCAGACACACATTCTAGCAAAATGTGTCCCACAGGCATTCTGCTGGATGTTTGGACTGAAACAGAGGTCACTCTGGATCCTGCTGTCAAAGTTGTAGTGCCAGTGAGGTTCTCGGTTCCGAGGAAATGTATTATAGGAACCGAAAACAAAGGAATTTTGTTTTACTGAATTATGTTGGTGAGGGTTCAACTAAAAAACAAATCAAACTTCTTTTTAGAACAAAGTTCCTCTAGTCCTTCCCCTTCTCTCTTAGGCCTGTCTTTCTGGCAGGAAACAAATAGTCCTTGCAAATGTGGAGTTGCCCACACTTCTTTCTTGATTGACATGCCTTTCATGTCAGAATGTTGCTTGTCTGCTTCGTGTCCTACATACCTTCAGTACCACCACTGGGCCTTGCGTCACCAGGATGTGGACCAGTCATAGCACTCTTTTAGATCCTTTGCAGCATCAAATTGGGCCTGGGGCGGTTGGACATAACTCCCTCTCAAGCTGCAGGGTACCTTGTTGGGGTGCCTTCCTCCATCAAGCCAATAGTCTCTGTAGAACGTCTGCTCCAAGCCAGCCCTCGCTCCTCTTGCCTTTGTCACAACGCCTTCCCTTCTATTTTCTAGGGTCCCACCTTTTCCCCCTGATCTATCTTGCCCTTAATGATTCCCGTGGCTTTAATCTGGATCTGACTTTTCTCACTTCCCTCCTAGTGCTCCACCACCTCCTCTTTCTCTACCCTTCTCTAGCTCTTTCCACATCTTCCTTAGTGTTCTTCTGTTCCTCTGTTGCCACATTCCCGACTCTTCTTTCCTTTATTGTCCATTTTAACTCCACATTTCTGCTCCTCTACCACTTCCTCCACTTCTCTTCTCTCTTATATTCTCCTCGTCACCTCGTTCCCACTCCTCTGCTCCTCTATCACCTCCACTTCCTCTGTCTCTGAGGCTCCTCTTGCCACCTTTTCTCCACTCCTCTGTTCCTCTACCACCTCCTCCACTACTCCTGTCTCTGATGTTCCCCATGTCACTTCCTTTCCCCTCCTCTGATCCTCTTCTATCTGATGTTCCTCTTGTAATGTACTCTCCATTTATCTACTCATCTGTCCCCCATTCTGCCCCTTCTCTGTCATATCATACTCTCCCCTTCTCCTTCCTGCTTCTCAAATCCTCGCCTCTTGATCATCTTGCTTCCAACTTCTGATTCGCACACCTTTCCTCATTTTTTGTCCCATTGATATTCTAGTGGGTTCACTCACTGACACTATAAGGGATTGATTGACTTTTGCTGGGGATTTATGGCAAGCAAGCTTTGTGATTGGATACACCAGATTCAACCTCTACCTGGCACTTCTTGCCCACCGCATTGCCGCTCTCTGCCCCAACTTTCAGTGCTATGCGGATGACACTCAGCTCATTGTCAGGCTACCTTCAGCCTCCTCTTCTCCTTCCCTCATCACTGACTGTTTGTCTGCTATCCAGGATTGGTGTGCTGCCAATGACCTCTGCCTTAATGCCAGTAAGACTGTGATTCTCCTCATCGGCACACCCACTCCCTCCTTTCCTGTCACACTCCGGCCGGTCTCACTTGGCTCTCCTCCTGCTCCCACCTGTGAGGCTAAAAACCTCGGGGCCATCTTCGACTCCACACTCTCCTTCTCTCCTCATATCTCTGACGTCTCTAGGAAGTCACACTACCAACTCCACCTCCTCAGAGGTATTCTTCCTTTCCTCTCCTTCCCCTAGAAGCTCACTGTCTCCAGAGCTCTGGTTCTCTCTAGGCTGGACTATTGCAACAGCCTCTTTCTAGATCTGCCTGCCTCTACTCTCCGCCCTCTGCAACTCATCCAAAACAGGACTGCGAGACTTGTCCTTGGCCTCAAGCCCAGGGATCGTATCTTCCCAGGACTGAAATCTCTGCACTGGCTCCCAGTGGCTGCGAGGATTAAGTTCAAAATCCTTTGCATTGTCCACAAGGCCTTCTCATCCGCCTCCAACTCCCTCAGGGTTAGTCGCTTCTCAAAGCAACGAGTTGTGGGTAGATCTCTTTCTTCGGCTGGGACCTCCCTCTGGAACAGCCTCCCTGCCTCCCTGAAACTTGAGGAGAGCCGTCTCTGGTTCCGGAAGCACCTCAAAACCTTTGTCTTTGCTTCTGCTTTTTCTCCTCTTCTCCCCCGCTGACCTCCTGGTTGAAACAGCAACTGCACTGGTTACCTGGCCACCCTCTGATCTCGGGCCCAGGTCCCTCCCACACCAGTCGCACACGCCCGCACTGCCTGCCCGGCAACCCACGCACTCTGAGACTGTTTCTGTATCCCTAAAGTCTCACTACCAGCACTTGACACCCGACGTCTGCACTTCCTTGCACTTGCCACCTGCTGGCCATTATTTTTACTTCTGTTATCATTCTATTCCCATGTATTGCACCTCCCCTCTCCCTGCACTTTTCCCCTTCCCCTATCCCACACACTTGCGCAATCTGAATGACACCTGGCCTAGTAGGATCGTTGTCTGTCCTCCCTTTGTTCCCCCTCCCTTGCCTCATTGCGCCTTGATACACTTGTGTATAGGCGCGTTATAAATGCCATATCATATCATATCATATCATATCATACCAAGTTGTAAATGCTACAGTGCAGGTCCAGAACCCAAGTCTTTAACTTTGTCAGCCCCCATCTTTGTTTCATCTTGTTGGCATCTGTTGCTGGGGTACTTCTGCAGAGGCCTGTGTTCCTCTTTCCAGGCAATGAAAGTTTGCTCACTTCTGCATGTTGCTCTGACCTGTGCAAACTTTAATGCTTTGAGTTCGCATACAGCTGTGCAAGTGAGCACAGTGAGTGTCTGTGTTCAAAACATGCCGTCCAGTGTTCATTAGTTGGCTTGCAGGAATCTACAATAGTGTTCCCATGGGCTATTCAAGCTGTAAATTCACGTTGTCTTTCAACCATGTTCCTCTTCTTTCCAGTTTTAGTCAGTCCTGCCAGCTGGTTATGAAGGACAGTTTCTGTCAGCATATTTGTAGGGTTTTGCTCTTCCTCCAAGGACCTTAGCTCATAACTTGAGTAACAATTACTTCCTGTCTGAGGATAGGAGTCTTATATTTATTTATTCAAATTGTTATAAAGCGCTACATGCCCAAATGCCTCAGAGCGTACAATATAGACTCGCCAGGGGGTACCCTGGGCTACAAGGGTGCTCAGTTTGCACACGTTTGGACTTGGAGATCTCCCTTGATACATGGGGACACTGGAATGTCCTTTACCCTTTACCAGTTGCCACAGGAGCTACTATTGGTTGTTTCTAAATAGGAGGGTGGAACAGGGTCCTACTAATATATCTGTGATAATTACCCTCTAACCTAACCCTGTCTTGTCTGCATCTCAAAACATCCCTTGGGAAATCATATCTTATTTTTTTTAAGTCGGTATAGTAGGTATCATAAAAAGTCTTGGAGGGAGCCTCCAGTCTTAAGTCAGGAGATTCACTGGGGAGCCTGGGGAACTTCAATGTGTCTTTTTGGAGGCCTACATCGGAATGCAGTTGTTGACACAGACCACGTGGTATCGACAGTTTCATCACCCAGCCTCACACTTCGGATTTCGTGACATGGTGTAAATTGATGGGAAAGTATTTGGAAAGCAACTGCTCCCCATTGCTGCCATTGAACCACATATGGATTTTTTGGAGGGTGGTGGCGTATTGCGAACTGCAGACTTCAAACTGTTGCCAGAATTTGAAATATACGAAGACTGTAGTAGGATGGGCAAACTTTATTTTGGGTTTCTGAATTAAAAGAACTACAAGGCAAGCACATCTGCTTGGAAACTACTTTTGCTGTAGAGTGGCATCCCATTTAAGAGTAAAAACATCTAGGACCTAATTTTCCAGGTCTGCATAAATTGCATGGAAAGTGGCCTGCTACCTTAATTAGAAGCAAGCAGATACCCTCCTGGCAAATTTTGTAATTTGCACTTTATCCAGTTTGAACTTCGCAGTGCAAATTGAGTAAATGCTGCCTGCAATTTTTGTTGTATGGCAAGCAGAAATGACAATGGATTCCTGTGGAATCTTTCTGCTTTTGTATGGTGTAAAAATCAGGTATTGGGCCTCATCACAAGTTGGGCGGTAGCGTTTAAATCCAGCGGTGCCAATACAGGGCTGGACTGGGAACCAAAAGTGGCCCTGGAAATGTTTTTCAAAGTGGCCCCATATTAACATGAACTGAACGATTTGTAAGAAATTCTGTATTCATCCCACTCAAAAGAGGCCAACCAGAAAATCTCCAGAGTTCCCTGTAGGTAGGGTCGGACTGGGACAAGAAATAGGCCCATACACCCAAAAAGAAGTGACCCTATTACATCATCCGTGAATCGCGTCAATTCACGATTTTACAGAAAATGCTACTTATGGAGGGTTCATGTGTCTGTTACATTACAACACAACTCATAAAATAACATAACTTTGCATACAGTTCTGTGACAGGGTCTACGGCTCCGGGGCCCCTCCCCGTGCAAAACACTGTACTGGGAATTCTTTCAGCTTCCTTTATTCAAGCCTTACCATCAAACTTTGCAGTGTTTTCTCAGCCTTCAAGATTTAAGGACTTAATTGAAGCTGTAAACCCGCTAATGGTGTAATAAAAATGTCTTGGACAGGTCTGCCTTCAGCCCCTATGTGTGTCCTTCACTAAAGTCCTGTTAAAAACAGGCACTGGGAAAGCCAACAGTTTTGGCTTATGTATAAGTGTTAGGCATTTGCCAGGCACAGTGCTTTATATGCCCATGCTGTGTCGCACTATTTTGCTGCTGCCATCACATGTTAAGCACAGCAGTGACTTTCATGAAGTTTGGTTACATAAATAACAAATGTCCCATGAACCTGTTTGGGCGGTTTTGCCAGCCCAGCAATTCGTAAGCTTCCACGTTGTAGCTATTTACTATGACTGCAGAACTCAGAGTGCGTCTGCTTGATTATGGCTGGGAAAACACCATTAACGCATGAAGAAATATCGTATGTATGAATGCGGAACAAAAAGTGATGAGGTGGTCATTTTTAAATTAGAATCCATTCGGAGTCTTACATTTGGAGCAACCACTCATGAAAAACAAGCATTGGCAATGCCAATTGTTTGGGCTTTAGTGGAGGCATGGAATAATCATTTACGAGTCACTGCTGTGATGGTATTAACTGGCGATTAATGGTAGCAGCTGTAAAATAGTGCAAGTACCTGAACATACAATAGCAGTGTTAGGCAAATGCCTATCTAATACCTATACACAGACCAATACGGTTGGCTTTGCCAATGCTTAAAGCTTTGTTGTCCCACCCGCACATACACGGATGCTGCCAAAAGGTGCTCTTGTTTCTTGCCAAACAAAATATCTGAAGAAAGAATAAACCGGAGGCCATTTTCCCCCAAGAACTTGGAAGTCGTGACAGGCACACCGAACAACCAGGCTGTCCTCCGCTCTCAAAACCACCCATTGCCAAACAAACACACGATTCAAAGCTAAGCTCCATGCCTCTGATTATTGACAAAAACATTCAATGTATGTAACTTGCATAAAGTCAATCTCCTAAAACAAAGCTCAATAGTAAGGATGTTGGAAGAAAATGGTAGCTCTAATACTTTTAAAGCAGCCTTTTTAGGCATGACTTATAATTAACCGTGTTTTAAAAATGCACATCAAGCTGCTCTCTGGCCTCACAGAGAAAGTGGTGAACCAAACCTAACGAGTATGGGAGACCAACCAAGACCAAACACTGAGGACCACTGACCAGCAACACCGGCCTAAACCAATCAGGCAGGAGGATTGACAGGGACCAACATCCCTGCAGCACCCCCACTCACCTGTGAAAGGGAAAATGATGACTTGGGAGGCATCCTCCTTAATGGACTCTACTCACCCTCTCATACTGGTCTCCGGGGCCGGCACATCCCTCTGCATGCCTCGGAGTACGGTGCTCGCCCAACCAGGGTCCAGGCCAGGGGCTGGGCCCAAGGCGTCCAGCACATGTTCCCGCACGTTGGCCGTGGGTGGAGACAGCCTGTATCATGACTGAGGGGAAGCGTATAGCTTGTTGCACTCACCTACTTCTCTCCTGACAAGAGTGTTGGCATGCCCACCATCCAGGATATTGGTCAGGGTCTCCACGGGGAATGGGGGTGATTCCCTCTCCTTGGCCAGGATTCACATCCATTGATGTAATGTTACTGGAGTCCCTATGCACAGACAACCAGGCCATTTCACAGAATGGTGTAGGAGCTCAGATCCCTGCGTTCTGAATAAGTCCACAGGGAATGCGCGTAGAATACTGACCTCTGAAAGTCCCAGAGCGGCTTGAAAAAAATACACTGTGCCACAAGCCTGCCTCCCAAATGTTCACTAGGGATCAGCACAGAAGACTCAATAGGGCGGGGTAAGCAGGGCTCAAGTCGAGGGTACACGCGGGGGACGCAGTCCCCCCACTTTATTCAGAGGGTGGACTCAGTTCCCCCAGCTAAAATGAGAAACATTGAATGTGCTCTTTGAATTTAAGCCAAACTCGGGGATCAAACCGGAGTAGTCCGGACACTTTACCACTGCATTATGTAACCTGATGAAGAATAGGAAACAACTAAAGGTGAAATGTCCCATTTTGGTCCTGCAAGTACCAGGGAAAACATTTGTATTGGTTTTTGGAGTTTAAAACATGGACATGTTAACGATTTCAAAAACACTATTAGAAGAAAATATCCTCTCTTGGTTTTGTGTGTGTGTTGCTTTTACTAATGGCAAATGCCATTCGTCCTGTGCTATTTGGGTGGTTATGCAAAACCAATTTAATGAAATGTATATTATTTTACCTTGATATGATAATTTCTGGCTACGTCACATCCCATTCGTTTTTTGATGTGGACTTTACGCCTGGGGGAAAACTTAGGAAACGTGCAGCCCCCAAAGGGCCAAAGGACACAAATCTGTTGCTTTCCGAGTCGCTGACAAACCAGTTCCCAAAAAAGGATCGAGGAATTCAGCAAATGGTATTGAACTCTGCCGCTGCAAAAGACGGATGAGCAATAAACTGACACCATCAGGTGCAACTTTAAGCCACCATTAAGAGCACTGACAGGCTGTGGCACAGGGAGCATAGCAAGGGCACTGAACTAGTGCAAATTGCTGGTTAGACTAGCAGAGCAAATTTGCAGAGCCGACCCCGAAAAAGACTCACTGTGGAAAGTGCATTAGCCCCTGCTGCTGTCTAACAGGAACCCCGAGGCACGGAACGGCGCCTGTACACCCAGGTAATGGGAAGACGTTACTGGCTCCAGTGCAATGGGACACTCCAGCTGTGGCGTGCTCCCTTACCCAGTGCCACAGCTAAGTGCCCAGGCCAGGTGGGTAGGTGGGGGGAGGGACGGGTGCTGTGGGGTGCTCTGGCCTGTCGAGACGGCATTCCCAGGCAGGTAGAGTTTAGGGATTCCAGGTTCCTTTGCTGCATTGGGTGCTATCTAAATGCCATTGTCTTGAAGTGGATGTTTGTAGAGCGCCTCGTGCCGCCCTGTGCAGGCTTCAAGGCTCTTGCCCGCCTTGTGGATGGGCATCACAGAGAAATGTGCACCACACCCCCTCTTTGATAAATCCCCCTGCCCGCCTGATCGGCTAATTCACCTAAAGTAGAGAGGGGTGCGGCTGGTGGAATATGTTTAAATATGGGGGTCGGGGGGCAGTCCCTCAGGGGAAGGGGTTGTGGTCTGTGTTTGTCTGAGGCAAAAGCAACGTCTTGAGCCCCCTGTCTTTAAAACTGGGGGCACCTGAACATCACAACACTAGATAACATGGCGACATAACAGAACATAGCCCACTGCTTAGCACAACTCGGTAAACATAACTCCAGTACTTAGCATAGCATAGAATACTAAGGAACGCGGAATAACACCACCTATAGTGCAATGCAACACAGCACACCACAGCACTGCATGACACGAGCGCCCGTCGGAGCCAGCTGCCGCCACATGTGCACACTTGCCTGCAGAGACGAGGGCAGGGGCGCTGAACCCCAGACAGGACAGTGACAGAAACATGAATATTGCAGTTACACGGCACACATAGCACCCCGAATGCTCTCCTGGAGCTATATAACACAGGCCATTATTAGCCGTTCATTTTTATTGAGATGGAGACAATTCTGAGTCAGTGACACCAGGAAAGAAGCGAGTAGATTTGCGCAGCAGGTGCATTAACTTAGTCGTCAGTCTGAGCAGCTAAATATTAGTGCCCCATTCGCCAACGTAACGCGTGTGGGCATTTTTTTTAAACTACACATGCACCTGTGCCAATTGATATAGCCAACCTGGGTAGCGGACGTCGCAGTTACTATTTTGCCAAACAGGTGCTCAGTTTACATTCCCAAATCTCCCCGCTGGACCCAAATCCTGTCCTTCACAGGCACACGCGAGTTTTGGGAATTGTAAGTGCGCAGCCGCAGCAACACTTAACACTGCACAACATACCATACCATAACAAAACAGCACAAGACAACATACAATAACAGCATACCGCAGAAAAACGCCACACACTTCATACCATAACACAACACAACAAAACAAGACACAACACAAGAGATCATATCACAACACAAAACAGCACTTATCTAAACTAAATTTATCTAAAGTGCTTTAGATTAAGGCGCTATATAAATAACACATAATTATCATTAAACGCGCGACACATTTGATCATTTTGTTCGCTTAAAAGAAACTGACAATGTGAATACAAATGCCGTGTCGGGCCGCTCAGGTTATGGTGTGCTCACCTGTGTGCAGCAGCTCACACGGCTTGTCAGCAGAGCATGGACTTGCGCCGGGACCTTCCTGGGGCGCTCAGGAACACAGGCACGCAGCGGGAGAGAGCGGGACTCTGTTTTCAGAGCAGGCAGGAACACCCCCAGAGAACGCAGGGACTTTCCTGGAGTGCGCAAGCAGATGCGGTGTGGTGGAATCAAGGCACCTGCATTCCAATGCTTTTATACAGACCGGTCTGGAGGCTCTGTACCGAGACCGAACACAGCCTGGGAACCTGTTCTAATGCGTAGGTTCCCACTCGGGAGAGTCTACACCTTTCTAATGCCGGCGTGCACAGTTTAGCCACATTGAGTGTTCCTGGGCAGCTCAGCCCACCTTCGTTTGTTTCGGTATTTTTTGGTTCGACAGCACTTAGAACAGCGCCACATAACATACAGCCCAGGACCCCCACGATCACCCACAGGATGCACCGTCACCGTGCACGGAAACGCAGGAGTCAGGACAGAAATAAGTCAGGCAAAGCAAAATACATTTCACTGGGAGGGCCGGGCTGAAGCAGCCCCTTGACCGTCCCAGCCCGGCCGCTTCCAGTGTTTTGTAACAAAAACTAACACTGCTCGGCTGGCTGGCACCATGGTGTTGCTTGATGCAGCAGCAGCAGGCACTCTGAGCTGAGCACGGTTGGCCGGGCCCGGACCCTGGGCCTCTCTGCAGTGGGAGACAATGCAAATGCATTCCTCAAATACATGGCAAATTCCGCAAAGGAAATAACCGGCCCCCAGGGCCTCGTAAAATCAGTCCAGGCGTGGGTTGGGATGATTTAGCTTCATCGGCCACGGGCTGAAAGGCCAATGGGCCAATCCAGCCCTGCCTTCCCCCAAGAAAAGAGGCCCTGTGTGCCCAGGCCCACCGGGGAAACTCCCGGTGTCCCGGTGGGCCAGTCCAGGCCTGTGCCAATACCGCTCTGCCGGATCACCACTGCAATCCAGCCGGCGCTATTCCAGTCGAGCGCTATCACAGCCAGCTGTAATATCGCTGGCTGTAATTGCGCCGACAACCCAACGCAGTATCACAGACCTATCACAAGTACAGTATCGGCACTCCTAGCACCGGAAAACCAGCGCTTATAGCGCTGAAAATAGCCCAGCCAAATGCCGGAGGTGAAAGAACACAGGTAAGAGTAACAGAGCCACAGATGGAAACAATGCACACAAGAGGCCTACAAAAGACCCGTCCTTGCCCCACACACACTTCCCAACACCATGTTGCGATTAAGAGCAAGAAGGTGAGAGCAATAAAGGCACAGGTGCAAACAATGCACACAGACCCACCCAGGCCCCACACACCCTTCCCAACACCATGTTGCCATTAGGAGGAGGGAGGTGAGAGCAATAAAGGCACAGGTGCAAACAATGCACACAAGAGGCCTACAAAAGACCCACCCAAGCCCCACGCACACTTCCCAACACCATGTTGCTATTTGGAGCCGGAAGCCTTGACATGGACCTCTACATGCTGCCCCAGGAGCTACAGAGGCCTGACAACCGGCCCAGGGCACAGGGAGCAGAGGGGGTGGGGGGAGGAGGAGGAGTAGACCAGGCGCAGCAAGGCAGGCAGCCATCCCCAGGGTCAGGCCAACACCCTGGGCCCTGACTGACGGTCAGTTTGAATCAGAGTACAGGCGCGACAGGGCTACCATCACCCAGTTGCTGGACACAATCCAAGGTGACGTCAGCACCGCTGTGCCCCCACTCGTGAAGCTTGTGTCTATCCTACAATACCTTGGGACGGGCAGCTTCCAGCACACAGTTGCCATGATGCATTGCATGGCCCTGTCCACATTCAGTGTCGTCCTGAACCAGGTGCTGGATGCTTTGCTGCGCCATGTGAACGAACACATTGCATTGCTCACTGTACGGCCACAGGTGAATGAACGGAAGGCACTGTTCTATGCCATTGCCCAAGTACCGACCCTGATTGCAGCCCTAGGATGCCCACATGTTGCACTGGTTGCACCCCGGGACCATGAGGCAGCCTACAGGAATCGGAAGCATTTCCATTCATTGAACGTGCAGATGACCTGTAGCCCAGACCTGACCATCAGCCACTGCTGTGCTCGCTACCCTGAATCTACCCACGACTCTATGGTGCTGCGCAACAGCACATTGCCAGCCTACATGGAGAGGCACAGAGCCCAATGCACATGGATAGTGGGTGAGTACAAACCTTGCCTGAAATGTATGCCAAATTACAACAAATGTAGGGGGGGGCATAGCCACAGCAAGCCTAGCATGCCACCAGCAGCCACAGCCAGCTCCATCACAGCACCAGTACCATATACGTGTGGCACACCAGGACACCTGCACACGTCCACCAGACCTGGACCCTCAAAACACCATGACACATGGGACCACAAAACCAGAATGCACCTTGTCTGTGCTGTAGTGCTGCTTTACACCCTGACACACAAGAGTAACCTCACCCAAGGCACCCCACATGAATGCAAAGTGAGAGGAATGCAACACCCATCCAATCCACGAAACCATTGTAGATGATCAGGATCAAACCCAAACATGAACATCCCTGAGAGAGTGACACATGAATGCACATTTAGACGCATGTGAAACAAAACAAAAACTGGTGCCATGTAGCTACAGTTCCACCATCCACTGTGACAGCCACAACCAATTACAAATCAACACTGGCCCTTAACAGGCAGTCATGACGGGAGCCTCATCCTGATGGTATGGATGCACCACTGTGCCAATCAAACCCAGGGAGCGGTGTATGTAGAAAATGGGCTAGAAGGGACATGGCGCACATTGCCGAGTAAACCCGTGGAACATGAATAGACCATGTTCAAAGGACAAGTGGTTACATGACGGTATTTGTTGAGCATGAGTGTCCCACACAATCCCATACACATAGGTCATCATACTCGGGTGCAAGTCCAGTAATTCCATGTGCAGGCACATGTAAGCTGCTACAGGACAGCCCACTCAATCACACAGGGTGCATATACGGGTCAGATGATGCATGTCCTGAAAGATGATGGATGTATACCAATTAGCGAGTCACATTGCATGTCCCCGTTGTACACAAAGATGACCACAGAGCATAGTGCTTATTCCTTGCACACCCCGTGAAGCAACCCAGGTCTCATGTACACATTTCATCCCACAGAGGTGATTCAGGATACCCACAGCTCACCAGGCTGCTGGCTCCTGTGCGGAATCCACAAACTCCTGCAGAGCTGGCAAATAACAATGCCCACAGAAGGACCTGCATATGTGTGGAAAGGACACTTGGTTTGGTGACAGCACGGTTCCGGTGCCTGGACCATACTGGAGGGGCACAGATGTATGCACAAGAAATAGTTGGCAAGATTGTACTCACCTGTGCCATGCTGCACAACAGCTGCTGCCGTAGGAATGTGCCACTACCCCCTGATGCTGATGGGCAATATCCAGGGGATGGGAGTGATGATGACCATGTGCCCGTTGCTGGGGCTAATGCACACAGGGATGGGGTGAGGGAGGGGAAGTTGGCCAGACAGGCATTGATTGAGAATTGTTTCTGTTTTGGTGGATGGGCACATGTCACGAAGATCACTTGTAAAATAAACAACACTTGTACACAATCACGAATGTCTGAGCTTTCTGTCATGTTAGAACAGGCCTTAATTCAAGTGGTACTAACCCCCTCCCCCCACCAACTCCCCAGCACATATACTCCTCTCCCCCACCAACTCCCCAGTACACATACTCCCCTACCCCCACCAACTCCCCAGCACACATACCCCCCTCCCTCAACACAGTGCATATGGGTCCACGTGCCCCGCCCTCAGGCCAACAGTGCATTGCCCATCTAACAGGGACGTTGTCGCTTTCCACATGCTTCGCCTTCAGGTGAGTGCTGTTTTAAATGCTGTAGTGACCGACGCCCAGGTGACCCCTGTAGGGAGGCCTCTGTGGGGGTTGTTGAGATGGATGGCACTGATGCAGCCAACTACAGTGCTGGCACAGTAGATTATTTGCCTCACGCATCTGTTCTGTATGCGCATATTGCACCTCACATAGTTCACATACTCGCTGGCCAAACCCTGTGAGCGCTGCAGTCCATCCCTCTACAACCTTACATGTGCGGGCATTGTCGTGCGCCATGGTTTTGGTAGCCCCCCTAATTGCATTGCTAATGGCCTTGATGTGGCGGTTGTGTTCACTGGCCATGCCCTCTATCCTCATCTGGCGTGCCTCCATCGCACCCAGGCGTGCCATGACTGCATTGGCCGGACCTGTTCCTGTGTGCCATGCAGGGCTGCTGTGCCTGGCAGGTCTACGCAGGGTAGTGGGGCTGCTATTGCTTATGGTGCTGGGCTGTCTGGTGGGACTGCCGTGGATGGAGGGGCTGCCAGCAGATGACCCATATCAGGGCGTGTCCTGACCCGCCACTGGTGTGTGTGCGCAGCGACGGCGTGCGCAGACATGTGGTCTGTGGCTGGGACTCTCTACGGGTTTTCAGCCACTATTACCGGTGAACGCTATTTGCGTTAACGCCCGGGCTGTGTGCGCGTGCCCGCCAACTCGCGATGGGGTGTTGTTTGCGCCACAACTCATGGCGTTAACATAAATACCGCTCAGCAGTATATGCGCCCTGATACTACCGAACTCGTGATTAGGTCCATAGTCCACAGCAGCCACAGTATTTAGGCCAACATGAAAATGTCATGCTAGCATAAAAACGGTGTAGTTGTATGGCAGAGAGGATGGGGTGGTGGAAACTGATATTCTGTTTCATGCGCCTGTTCTGAAATACAATGAATGAAAATATGACATTGAATAAAAATAATTCATAAAATGTTTGCACATGACTTGTATGCGCTCATTTTAATATATGCCATGGTGAAGATGAGCTTCCTAATCTTTTTTTGTATACCTTTATTTTACTGCCTGCCAGGTGTAGTAACAATCATTGCTCATTGGTCAAGTGGATCTTCAAAAAGGATTATAAGGCACATGCTTACTGGGTTTCTGTTTTGCCCACCGTTAATTACCTCTTCTAGATATATGTTACTCACCACCTTTTGCAAATGATTAAGGGCATCATTCCGAGTTTAGCAGAACGGTAAAAAAGTGGCAGTAATTGTATTACCATTTTTACCGCTCTGCCAAATCCAGAGTTTGGCGTTTGGCATTGAAGTGGAAGGGCAAGGGTGCTCAATTGGCAGCACGGCATATACATGCAACCAGGGGAGCAAACAGTGGGAAGCGATCACTGAGTAGGAAGGTAAGTAAGTGGGCACCACTTGTTTAAATTCACTTTCAAACAGATCAAAAAAGGTTGAGGTTATAAATCATCTTTCAAAAAATTCACAGGAGCTGGCTACGATGAGTCTGGAGACACCCTGACTCGTGGAACACAAAAATATACAGAAGACCAGGTAACAAACCTGGCCACACAGCCGCTCTCTGTATAGGCCCTACCAAGGGCAGTGCAATTTGCAAAATTAGAGTCAACTAGTAAATGTTCACTGTATTTACAGAATGTAACTCATCCAAATAAATCTCTTAGTCAGATCCAAAAGTAATATGCGTTTTTTCAAAAAGAAAATTCCAAGTTGGTCACTAATAAAATCTTAGTGAGGCCGCGGCTAACTCATCCCATAATTGTTATAGACATAAAGTGCCAATGCATTTCGGAGCATACAGCTCCTTCATCAGGGCAGGTCTAATTTACACAAACTGTGGAACATTTATACCAAAAGCATCAAGTTTTGAAAAACATAAACAAAATCGTGATTGTGTTACAAAATATAACCATGCGTGAAAACAATATAAAAATAACATACCAATTTTCGATGAGTTGCAAGGTAAATGGAAAAGGTGAATGAAGCCACACAGTAGGGAAAAGAAAAGATGCCAAAATAAATAATGTGTAAATGAAATAACACAGTTAATTTGAACATGATCAGAAAACCAAGGAAAGTTACCTCAAGGGATCGAGGTAGCCCGTGGAAAAAATGTGCGGGGAGTTGACAACAACTTCACGCAAGATCAAAGGTCTGGAAACCAGACCAAATCAATTCTTCAATCTGTAGGTGCAACAACATGTGTTTTAGTGGGTTGTCTCAGAATTTGTCATAGACACTAGTTGTAGAGGTCTGCAGGCTTACCTGTACTCGTAAAGCTACGAGTGTACTGAGGCTGGGATCGCGGTCAAGCAGGGGACGCCATTCCGCATTGCCAGGGAACAGCGTTCCCAAGGTTACTCATACTAATATAAACACGTGACCCAAATGTGTCCATTGATCGACACGATGCCGATAGGCAGTTGCACTCTATGCAATCAGGCAATCAAGGCTAAGAATCATAGAAATAAAGAATTTGCAGTAGAGCTGATGATAATTACGGAATTATAGAAGGAAAAAAATCGAAAATTAAATATGAGAAAAACGGCTGATAGACATAGAAAACATACTGCCGATTACACTCTATGCAATCAGACAATTCAAGCCAAGAATTCAAATAAAAAAGAATTTGCAGTAGAGCTGATGATAATTACGGAATTATAGAAGGAAAAAAACAAAAATTAAATATGAGAAAAAAGGCTGATAGACATAGAAAACATACTGACGATTGCACTCCATGCAATCAGGCAATTCAAGCCAGGAATCCAGATAAAAAAGAATTTACAGTAAAGCTACTGATAAATGTAGAATTGTAGAAGGAAAAGAACAGAAAATTGAATATGAGAAAAAAAGGCTAATAGACATAGAAAACATACTGACAATTGTATAAATGAGTGAAAATGTCATAGATAAAATAAACAAACATTATGATAATAATAATAATGATAATAATAAGCATATTAGACACACTGCGATATATGGAAAAAATCATGCAAGGGTAGCATGTGTATCTAAACCATTACATAAACAACTAATGGGTGTAATCGTGGATATATCATGTACATTTATCATAAATACACCAGTCGCATGCGGTAGCCCCCGGAAGGCGCTACCTTGGGTCCCAAACCTAAGTTCGGGAAGGGCGACAATGGTGTGTAAACGTTGGTGATTGGATCCTAATGTGATAACAATTCATGTTGATAGAGGCCCAAATCCTCATGGGGATTCGATTTCTTTAACACTTCAAGAATAACAAATCTAATTTGAGTCAGGTTGTGGCTCTCATCACGCCAGTGGCGTGCCGCCGCCGAGTTGGTGTTACATGTACGTATGCACGAACGGTGCATAAATCGAATCCCCATGAGGATTTGGGCCTTTACTCAACCAAAGAGAAACCTTTTGGATAGACAAACTTGGGAGCCTCTACCCAAATGGCCTAAATGAAGAGATTAACTATCACTGTTACATTTGAATCATTGTTTTCCATGCTTGACTTAAGAGGATTATGTTGATACATGAGTGACTAGTACATGATTCCCTTCCTCTACCAATGTACATTTATACCGGGACACTTTGGATGACCTCTCTCTTTAAGGGGGTCATTCATGTCTTTTATTTTAGGATTCAATATGAATTGTTATCACATTAGGATCCAATCACCAACGTTTACACACCATTGTCGCCCTTCCCGAACTTAGGTTTGGGACCCAAGGTAGCGCCTTCCGGGGGCTACCGCATGCGACTGGTGTATTTATGATAAATGTACATGATATATCCACGATTACACCCATTAGTTGTTTATGTAATGGTTTAGATACACATGCTACCCTTGCATGATTTTTTCCATATATCGCAGTGTGTCTAATATGCTTATTATTATCATTATTATTATTATCATAATGTTTGTTTATTTTATCTATGACATTTTCACTCATTTATACAATTGTCAGTATGTTTTCTATGTCTATTAGCCTTTTTTTCTCATATTCAATTTTCTGTTCTTTTCTTTCTACAATTCTACATTTATCAGTAGCTTTACTGTAAATTCTTTTTTATCTGGATTCCTGGCTTGAATTGCCTGATTGCATGGAGTGCAATCGTCAGTATGTTTTCTATGTCTATCAGCCTTTTTTCTCATATTTAATTTTTGTTTTTTTCCTTCTATAATTCCGTAATTATCATCAGCTCTACTGCAAATTCTTTTTTATTTGAATTCTTGGCTTGAATTGTCTGATTGCATAGAGTGTAATCGGCAGTATGTTTTCTATGTCTATCAGCCGTTTTTCTCATATTTAATTTTCGATTTTTTTCCTTCTATAATTCCGTAATTATCATCAGCTCTACTGCAAATTCTTTATTTCTATGATTCTTAGCCTTGATTGCCTGATTGCATAGAGTGCAACTGCCTATCGGCATCGTGTGTCGATCAATGGACACATTTGGGTCACGTGTTTATATTAGTATGAGTAACCTTGGGAACGCTGTTCCCTGGCAATGCGGAATGGCGTCCCCTGCTTGACCGCGATCCCAGCCTCAGTACACTCGTAGCTTTACGAGTACAGGTAAGCCTGCAGACCTCTACAACTAGTGTCTATGACAAATTCTGAGACAACCCACTAAAACACGTTGTTGCACCTACAGATTGAAGAATTGATTTGGTCTGGTTTCCAGACCTTTGATCTTGCGTGAAGTTGTTGTCAACTCCCCGCACATTTTTTCCACGGGCTACCTCGATCCCTTGAGGTAACTTTCCTTGGTTTTCTGATCATGTTCAAATTAACTGTGTTATTTCATTTACACATTATTTATTTTGGCATCTTTTCTTTTCCCTACTGTGTGGCTTCATTCACCTTTTCCATTTACCTTGCAACTCATCGAAAATTGGTATGTTATTTTTATATTGTTTTCACGCATGGTTATATTTTGTAACACAATCACGATTTTGTTTATGTTTTTCAAAACTTGATGCTTTTGGTATAAATGTTCCACAGTTTGTGTAAATTAGACCTGCCCTGATGAAGGAGCTGTATGCTCCGAAATGCATTGGCACTTTATGTCTATAACAATTATGGGATGAGTTAGCCGCGGCCTCACTAAGATTTTATTAGTGAACAACTTGGAATTTTCTTTTTGATAAACGCATATTACTTTTGGATCCGACTAAGAGATTTATTTGGATGAGTTACATTCTGTAAATACAGTGAACATTTACTAGTTGACTCTAATTTTGCAAATTGCACTGCCCTTGGTAGGGCCTATACAGAGAGCGGCTGTGTGGCCAGGTTTGTTACCTGGTCTTCCGTATATTTTTAAGCGATCACTGAGTCTCAGGTAGGGTGGGCAGTGCAGGGTGTGTGGACTTAGGTGTTAGGAAGGGAACATTCCTTGAAGAGGAATGTCTTAAGCACTTTCCTGAATTGTAGAAGAGATTGAGGGAGACCTATGTTGACGGGGAGCAGGTTCCAGACCTTGGAGCGAAGACAGAGAAGCCCTGTATTCTGGTTCGTTCCTTCATGCACCATCAGAGTTCAAGTCTGCACATTTCCTTACTTCTGGTGGATCGTAGGCCTCCGGAGATGCTTAGTTTCTCAGTGAAGTAGCTTGAGGACTTCAGAGTGACAGCCTGGTAGACGATGCAACAAGATTTGAAGATGATACAGGCTTGCAGTGAGAGCCAGTGCAGTTCAATGAGGGTCGGGCCATCCAAAAGGGCATTACCACCACCCATGTGGGAGAGGACCAAGACTTGGACAGCAGATCTGAAGTTGATTTCTGGGATGAAGGGCTTGATTTTCTGCAGGAGAGAAAGTTGCCACCAAGCTGTTTGTGTAATTTGGAGGAATTACCATTGAATTACCTAACACCCAACTCGGTATAAGTCACTAAGGGCCTCATCACAAGTTGGGTGGTAATCCGGTGCAATTTCCACCGAGCGCAAATAGTGTTACCGCCTGGTAGTGCAGCAGTATTAGCGCTGCATCACAACCTGTCGTGAACGTGCGCCCCATTCCAGTGGTAACGCTATTACTGCATGGCAGAAACTGCGCCGAAATAAGGGTTACCGCCAAAAACCTGGATGCTAATAGTGCTACCGCTGGCCATCCCGGCGCTTTTAGCGGGCCGGCAAAAATTGCCTCATCGCCGGACCAGGAAGCATGGTGTTGGTCATTTTAAAAACTCAATCCATCCTGTATCTCCACTTCCTGCAGCCATCCAGACCTGTAAACAAGGCAAAATGGCACAGGAGAGGACCAGAGGCAAGGTGCCCGAAACTCATTTGAGGAAACCTAAGTTCAATGAGGCGGAGCTGGTGGTTCTCACTGATGTGAGGAGCTATATGGCAGTAGGCAACGGAAAACCTCAGCAAAGCTGAGGACTGCCATCTGGCATTCCATCAGCCAGAAAGTGACTGCTGTGGCTAGCGTACCCCGTGACAGGGAAGGCTGTCGGAAACGTTGAAATAACCTCAGAGTCAGGGTGTGTGGACTCCTGTCCCAACACCAGCAGGAGTCCCTTGCAACTTGAAGAGGCACTGTTGAACCACTGGTCCTCACTGCCTGGGAGGAGAAGTGCAGCACAGTGCTAGACACCAAGGGCAGTGAGGGAGACAGAGATGGGGAGGTGGGTGCCAGCAGCCAGGATGCAGGAGGTGTGTCAAACCCCCCCCCCCTCCAACACATCTCCATGCACAAATGTCAGCCTAGCACTAGATGCCCCACTGGACAGGGACACATGTCAGCAGACCCAGAAGCTGGGCATGCCAACACGGTGGAGGGATGGGGTGGAACATCAGCCACCCACCACTGCAGCTGTGGGGCAGGGCACCAAGGGCACCCCTGAGCGTCACAGCAGCGGGAAGGGGTTTTCTGCTGGAACTACTAAAAAAGGGGGCAATGACAAAAAATAAACCTCTCTTCATCGCCTTCATACATTTCTCCATGGCTTTCAATACTGTTCCAAGGAACTTGTTATAGGACAAACTGGACAAATAGGGCTGTCCTCCTGCTCTACTGGTGATCTTGATAGCTCTACACACGTACACTACTATGTGTGTGCGATTGGACGGAGAGGGCAGATTAACTGCTCTGATTAATTCGGCAAGAGACCTGAAGCAAGGTTGCTTATTGGCACCAATCTTATTTATTCTCTTCCTGTCCGATTTGGGTGAAGCCTTTTTGGATACCAAATGTTTTCCTCCGAAACTAAATGCCACAATAATCAATTATTTACTATACGCTGACAACCTGATCTTAATGGATCAGACGCCCATCGGGTTGCAGCATCAGTTAAATGCCTTGGAGGTGTATACCAAAAAGAATAACGTAAAGATCAGCATCCCCAAATCAAAAATCCTTAGCATGCAAAAGGGTCCAGGAAAGGCAGGAGGACAATTCAAGTGGTCCATTGGTGGGAAACCCCTAGAGAAAGTGGATTGTTTTGCATATCTGGGCTTCCCAAATGATAATAGAGCCCGGAGGTTCACCGTAGAGAAACAAAAGATTATGGCGTTGGCCGCAACAGCCAGTGTGTTTAAATAAGAAATGTGGGTACTTCTTGATAACCCCTGTACGTGAGTTTTATTATAAAAAGGTGTTCCCTGTGGTGACGTATGGTGCTGAGATTACATTCTTTTCTCTTAGAGGGCAATGGTCCAAGTTTGAAGGAGTATTTTGGAGGAGAATTTTAAAGTTGCTAGCCAGTATGCCAGTACCAGTTTTAAGGTACAAATTGGGTCTGACTTGGTGAAATGGAAAAACCTAAACTTCCTGCAAAAGATCTACTTGGTGGAAGAGGGATCAAGGTAGGTGATGTTAAAGCGTGGGTTAAAGTCTAAGTTTCAGCCGGCCTCATAGAATCGCACCAATAGTGTCTTGAAATCCTAAGTGCCATTGACTTCTTGGTGGAGTACCTACTAACGAACCTTCTGAAAGTAAAAAAGAGAGTATGGGAGACCAACTGTATTGAGACAATTGACTGCGTTAGAAAGTACCATTTATTTGTGAGGCTGCTGTTAGATGTCAGACCCTACAACACATTGCCATATTACTTCAGGAAATGTCCGGGGCTATATTGCCGTGGCCAGTGTTTATGCTTTTAGCTGAATTTGTTTCCTACCAACAAAATTGTGGGTACCCGAGGGGGCATTTCCCGCAGTTTAGGGTGTTGTAGATTTTGTAAAATAGGAAATTCAATCCAAACTATACACCAGCTGACGCTTGAGTGCCCTGACCTGAATACACAACGTCCGACCCATTTTCTGAAACTTTTAAAGGATTTTATGGATGTACACCCAGGCTGGGTTTGGCAACGTATTTCTATCGATAAATCCTTTTAATGTTCCTGGGCTGCTATACGTTTTATGAAAAAGGTCTTAATGCTCTGTTAGGAATGTGATTGTGGTCATGACTGTGAGACAAGATCATCAGATGTCAATCAAGGGGACATTTTTGATCTACTATTAATTATTTAAATTAATTGGTATATTGTGCATCGTTTTTTTTAGGCCCATAACGTGAAGTCAAATTGAAAGGTGTTTACGTGATGTGAAATCAACGTGAAAGTGTTTTTTAAAACATGTTTTTTAATACGTTTTAACTTGTTTTACCTTTCTATTGTGATGCGGTTGATGTTTTATTGTGTTAATATGTGAAAAGCTGCTTGTGAACTATAACACATTAAATACATTTAAAAAATATATCATTCAATTGACGTTTTTATTTTGCAGGTGTTGGGCCATCTTCATTGAGAAAATACTTCAAATCATTATTTTGGACAGCCTGTAAGTAGCATTTTATTGTGCACTTTTCAAATATAATGCAATTGATATTTGTTTGAAAGCCTCAGTACAGTAGCAGACTAAGAAAAACCATGATAGAAACTATATGCATATGGCTGTAAAAGTGACATTCAAGCATTATTCAAGATACTACTTATAAACAGCCCAGCAGGCTTAATGAGTGTGTGTGGCACATGCTAATCCAGTTAATTATTTAAAACATTATTTTGGATAGAAAAAGAGAAAGTCCAAGCCACATCTGGATAAACTCTTAGTGGAAAAGCTTGATTTGAGCATTAGAGCCAACATACTAGTCAAACCCAGTAAAGCCATGAAGATAAAGTATCAAGAAACCTGAGTGTAAATTGTCCTCCTCTAGTAAAAAAGCCATCAATGATCCAAGTTGACCTAAGTGCAATAACCAGTTATTTTTTAGTCCATAGTTCTTACATTCACAGGCAAGTTTGAACTTTTCCCATTTTAGTGATCAATGAGCTTCATGATACATGTTAATATTAGTACATGGGCGCAAAATGAGGCCGAAATGACTATGGGAAATACCACATTCGCTACCTAGCCATTTTAATGAAAATCCATCAGAAGTGCATTAAATCAACAATGTCACTAGGGTTCCTACTGACTGTCCTGCACTCTTTCTGCAGTAGTGTGGAGTGTGCATGTGGACTGTCTGCGAGCTGATTCAATTTTAAACCCTGCACAGCCGCTCAACCTGCCAAAGGTTGCAGGAGTTGTGTGGACTTGCTGCCGGAAAAGAGCAGGAAAGTCAGACAAAAATCACTTCTGTACTTTCAATCGTTGAGTCTCTTGAAATTTCAACCTGTACTGGAGACCCATAGCTGTTTTCCCTGTTAACTGTGCAATCCCTGTGGTAATGACCATGCGTTGCTCCCTGCCTCCTTCGTCATCATCTGCAAACCCAGTGGGCAAGTTCCATCCATTTGTGTCATTACTGTTATCCCAATCTTCTTCCTGGGGGTTAAAGGGCACATCATCCATATTGCAGCATTTTGTACCATACCAAGAGGTCTCTGGCTTGATTGATGTTCCCTTGAGCTACTGCTTTAATTTAAAAAGTACTCCCCCAAGCTGAGTCTGTGTTCCTATGATTGAGGCCTCAGCTCCGAGATAAGATGCCCTGGAGCCTCCAGTACTGCTGCAGGCTTGAGTGAGCTGTGGGGTGGGGGTATTGGCCTCATCTAATGCTGCTTTGCTTGTGTTCATGGTTTATTTTTTTTTATTTTTTATTACTTGTGCATAATCACAAAAAAGTGATTTTTACAAGAAGAAGAGACAAAAGAAAGGAAGTACAGTCTTGTACCCGACCCCTCTTTACTTTTAAGACAATCGGAACTTATTCGAGAGTAAAAGGTACAGTAGACGGTTGGCCGCCATGTTCTTTTAGATGGGGCGAGCCGAAGTAGGCCCAGGGATCGCGAACAAGTCGAGATGAAAACCTGCCAGTTGGGGCAAGTCGTTCGCTTGACCAGTCCTTCAGCAAGGGTCTGTTACGGTAAATCAGCCACTGCCATGGGAACAGGTTCTGCAGTACCAATTTTACAAAATGCAGCTTCAAGTATTTTAGCCGTGGCTACAGACCATCGAGTTTTTTCCCCTGATATAAGACGAAGCCACCAAGTTTCTTCTTCAATCAGGACTGAGTCCGCCTATAGAGGTAGCAAAAAGGCAGAGCGTTCTAAGCTAAGTGAAGGGCAGCTTAGAAGTAAGTGGCGTACTGACTCAATAGAGTAGGGTTTTTTACACAGTCTACATGTTTTAGAAGCAGAAAGGTTTCTTATCCCTAAAATGTCTCTGGTGTGCAAAAGGTTCAGCCGGGCCCTTAAAAACGTGCTCCTTCATTTTTTGTTCGGAGATTTCGTGCAATAGGCTAGCGGCGTTTTGAGCCTATTATATGTCGGAGGAAGGTGATTCAGTAGTTTGCATGATGCCGCTTGTTCAATAGTGTTAATCCAGTCTTGGTTCTTCAGCTTCCCATTTACTTTTTGAGGGTTTGTGATGAGATTGTCTGTTGTGCATGCTAGGTCTTGAAGTTTAGCCACTTGCTTTTCTGACCAACTCAAGAGAGCAGAACAGTTCGGTGATGCCAACTCTTGGCCGATTATCTCAAAAATAGGAAGATTATCTTTCAGGAGAGTCTTCCTAAATAACACCAGAGCAGCCACGCTGACGGTTGCGCTCAAAGAAAGAAGACCCAGTTCTCTTCTCACAGATGCGATTGGAATTGCGTTGGGGAGTCCGAGGATGGTTTTCCTTATGTAACCCTCGAGTTTCAGCCAAAGCGAGTTGGGCGTTTTAATCATAGCGTCCATCCCGTAGGTGAGTGCCGGCACCATTTTACCCTTATAAAAGTTGATGTTCGACAGCAGGGAAAATTTGCCGAACTTACGGCCTACCAATTTATTGTTGTTGTGTATGAGGGCCTCAGTGTGTTTCATCACAGGGCTAATCTGGCAATCAATTTGGGCTGGGCCTAAAAGCAGCAGCTCCCAGGCAGACACTTTGTGGGGCACTAGGCTGGAAGTCATTGCTGGGTCTTATTGGTACTCTTCTGTTCATGCAGCCTCCCATGTTTGCAGAGCCCCTACTCCAAGGAGAGATGCTCACCTTTGCGTGTGCCTTCCCTGCATTTTCCCTGTGTGACCCAGAGAGGGTGCACTAAGATTCTGTTTGGGCCCTTCAAGTCATTCTGATGCCAATTGTAGCCCTAAAGCCATACCTCAGTGCATGGAGTCCATGGTCCTCACTGGCTGGTGACCGCACCATACCTAATGCGTGTTGCCCGATATGAACAGGGAAATCAGAGGGTGAGGTCTAAAAAGTCCCCTCATAGGTGTGGGTAGCCCTGAGATCCTGGCAGTTGCTGCGAGAAACTCAGCAACGTTATTGGGGAAATTGAGTGAGTGATTAACCACCTAAAATCACCTTATGCCACAAACTGCATCGCTCGAGCTATCTCTATCCCCACATTGTTTTGGAGTTTTAGCACAATCCTCTCTGCCTCAACAGCGTGCGGTTGTCGCATGGCCACAGCAACTGTTGCCACTCAGTTCTGGTTGGGGTTTATATTGGTCTGGCCAGTGGTGGGTTGATCTGGTTGCACATGCTCTTGTTTACATTGCAACTAATTAGGAGAGATGCCTTTGACAGGGCACCAGGGACACTCCACCTCCTTTATAAAAGACCTTAGGGGCTGTAAAGGCACTAAGACAGGACGAATGCAGGGTGCACCACCACAACTGATGGCACATTTCTCATGTAATCTGAGACCCTGGAAGGTGCAGCTCCGGCCACAAGCCTATAGCAGCTTCACAAGAGTTCAATACATCCGACTAACATTCCTGTTGATAGATGGCAGGCCCAATTTAAAAATCTGTACTGGGACCAGTGGGCTGAATATATGCTTGGTTGTCATGGATATGATGGGGAGTAAACAATGTCTGGTGCCATTTATAATATGGGGATGATAACGGATTTGGAAACCCAGCAACGGAACAAAGTCCCTGGAGACGACCAAATGCGATTGGACCTTTTTAAATCAGACTTTACTCTGTGAGGGCCACTCATGCTGCAGGCTCACAGTGCAAGAGGTGGAGTTGTCAAAGTCGAGGGCAGCTTCAAACAAGCAAAGCATATCTAGCTATAAGAAATTTGATCCTGGGGGCCCAGCCAATTCTCACCCTATACAGTGTGACGAATCCAGGGTGTTCATCCCTTCTCCCCTAGGCAGAGCCACCCCTTTTGAGGCTAGGGAGGTGAGTTCGCTAAGCCAAACCCTCCCTAGGGGTTTGGGAAAGCTGACCTCAGTGGGAGTGACTCAACTCTAGGCACTAGGACTCCAATTCCTGTGTCGAACTCCCTACAAAAAACGATTGTATGCTTATATGGGAACAACTGATGTGAACAAAACCGTTACGTGTTGTACTTTGAACAAAGTGGACATTTATTTGCATTCAACATCTTGTGGTGAATGATCTGCCCCCTCTCGTTACAGAAATGAACATAAAGCGCCAGAGACGTTAGAATAGAGAAGGAGAGAGCACACTCAGAGGCAAAGCTCTGACATAGCCACGCTAACGAGAGGTGGAGCCGCGCCAAACCGCTGAGCTAGTGGTGGTGCGGAAGGGAGCAGGCGGCAGGAAGGACGCTGACATGCAATCATCGAGTGTAGGCTGAGTGGAGAGAAACCCATGACCACAACCCGAACATCGTGGGCCAGGAGCCCGGGAACGACTGCCAATGCCAGGGAAGGAGAGCGGAGCGAGCCCTTAACTCACCAACAAGATACTAATACTGCGCTGAGACACGGAAGTGAAAGAGTTAACTTCTTCGCTCTTGATAAGAAAGCAAAGGGGAGCAAGTGCGTCCAGCGGACCAGAAAGCCACAACCTCTCGCATACGAGTGAGAAGGATTGGAAACCATGGGTAACCGCTCAGGAGTGTCCCACGTTACCAGGGGGAGGCCCTTCAAGAATCAAGTTTTGTGGGCTGCCCGGTTATCAGAGGCTTGGAAAAGAGAGAAAACCAGTGGGCAGGAAGAAAGACCAATATTAACCATAAAACCCAGGGAACTAATCCATTCTCATAAAGAAACACAATTAGGTGGGAACTACAGAAATGCCCCAGTTTTGAGTATAGAGAAAATATCCCTCCAACTAAGAACATTGAAGGATTTTGTTTTTCCAGAGACTTAAGACTTTTTTGTGTTTAAGACATTTAATAAAGAACATTTGGAAGCCAGTGAGAGACTGACAGTGAAGCAGAACTGTGAAACCATGTGAAGATTGGAAATACATCCAGGGAAAAGCCTGAAACACTTAGAGAAAGTATATGAGGAAACACATGAGTATAGGCTACTCCATCTTTTCTGTTAGGTTTTGTTAAGTGGTAAATCCAGTTAGTGGACAGGTTTGGACAGAGGAATATTTCGGCTTTTCTTTTGACTAACAACAAGCGCCTTAGTTTAGTTTATTAGGTAGGCAATGCCCCTCTAGCAATCGGGATAGTGAAGAGTTTTCTTTTTTTTTTTTTTACTTTTATTTATTGGCAGGAGGTTAAAACAAGTACAGTACAGTGGAATCAGAGACAATCGATGTCGTAAAACGTACAAAGGTAATACAACATATCCATTGCAGACATCGTCTGGTAGGGGGGTTACCAAATATAGACAGGCGAGCAAGACAGTTACTTAGCAGGAGTCGGTGGGGGGGGTGGAACTCCATTCTACCTCATCGCTGTTGTTCAAGTAAGTGCAGAATTCTGACCATACGTTTTTGGGGCACGAAGAGGAAGTCATGGTAGCGATATAGTCCTCTTCACACCTCTGTACCCAGGTAAGTGCTTTCAACCACATTTGTGGGGTAGGGGGATGGCGACGCTTCCAGCACTGCAGTATACATTTTTTAGCTACAATAGTGCTTACATTAAAAAATGTCGACATCTTCCGTTCACTCTCCCCAACCCAGATTCCAAACAGTAAGGCTAATGGGTCCGGGTCTCCTGGGGACCCAATTATTTCAGAAAGCGCATTCATCACTTCAACCCAAAACTATTCAATCACAGTGCAAGACCAGAACATGTGTATATGATCTTCCTCCTCTGATCTACACTTCGGGCATGTGTGAGTCGGGACGCGAGTGAATTTCGCCACTCTATATGGTGTGTAATAGAGCCGGTTTAGGAGTTTATATTGTATGCAGCGAAATCTGGTATTGAGGGACACCTTACGCGTATGTGCACACATCTTATTCCACAGCTCCTCTGTCATTTCCGTCTCCAGTTCCCTAGCCCATGCTTCCCGTGGTTTGAAGGATGTGTTTGCCTCTTTCGCCAGCTGCATTTTGTATAAGGAGGATAGTATACCCCTGCTACCTGCAGAGTTTGCAATGTATTGGAGTTCAGGTGAGTCTGGGGGTTCATCTGGGTATGAAGGGAAGAGTTTTCTTTAAGTTAAATTAAAACACTTGAATTGTACATCATCTGGTCCGAGTCCTTCTTCTGGCATAACACAATAGTTAATTTCATAATGCACCGCATTTCGGTGATAACTGATTTTCTTTCCACTTCGAAGTTGGGTAGATGAATACAACATTTCTTTCTCAGCTCAAGAAGAATTCAGATTAGGCTAGAGTGCTTTGGGGCATCATTAAGTAATGAGAACTCAATCAAACAGGGTGCTATTTAAAAAACCTTTTTAGGGGGGGCGCTGTTGAGCAGCCAACAATATGGCTGGCTAGCTAGTGAGCTCCCTGGCCCACCGACCGCAATCCGGATACAACAGCGGCATCTCTCGTCAAGA
The DNA here is from genome assembly GCF_040938575.1 of Ambystoma mexicanum. Classification (NCBI taxonomy): domain Eukaryota; kingdom Metazoa; phylum Chordata; class Amphibia; order Caudata; family Ambystomatidae; genus Ambystoma; species Ambystoma mexicanum. The sequence continues at coordinate 689,962,972 of NC_090939.1, forward strand.
AGCCCTGCAATCTTCTACAGTGCATCCTGCGAGCACAGGGTACGCTTGGCAGGAAAAACGAGAAAGAACGAGCAAGCAGACCCGAATTACAGGTATCCGCGCCGTCCTCTGCACAGGGCTTGCTGGCCTGCCCCTCGGACGAGTGGTGAGAGGGGCGACCGTCGCGCCCCCAGGCCCTCGCGGACGGGCTGTGGCGGTAGGCGCTGCGGTGCCCCTCCTGGAGTCGGGTGCGGAGGCGAGGAGGTGTAGGAGCTGTCTATGAACCATGCTTTGGATGGGTATGCAGTGAGGGGGGACCGCCTCCCCCTCGACGGAGCTGCCGCCACGGGCTTCGGCCGACTGCGGGTGGCAAAGGTAGTTGCCCCCCTCCCAGGGGGAATAAGATCCGTTGCTCCCGCCCCTGACGTCCGCCGGCGCGGCTGGCTGGGTGGGTGGTGCCTGGTGGCCACAGACAGTGCTACAGGCTCTCCCGCTGTTTCTCCTTTCCTCACCCTTCATCATTCTCGCCACTGAGCCGCTCAGCTATACGCATGAGGCCCTCCGCCTCCCCCGCTCCCCTAGGGCCTGACTGGGAGGGATCAGCGCTTACCATCAGATCGTGGCCTCCTTGTGCCTCCCCCCAGCCCCTCCCTGAAGTGGCAAACTGGTTGCCGGCGGGGAGCGGTGAGTCTAGTGCACACTGTGCACCGCCATTGCCACATTTCAAGCTTTGCTCGTGGTACACTGTCCCCCGCAAAGGGCCTGGGGGCCATACTTTCAACTGGCAAGAGGTGGGGCTGACCTGCGCCCATCACCACTGCACCCTGGAACACTGGAGGCCCCACTGGCGATCCCACTTAGTGGGGTGGGGTGGAACATAGGGACTCTGGCCCTGCTCGGTCACATTCACTGCGAACTGCAAGACTCTGACAACTGTAACACTAAGGTGATGCCCCCAACACTGCCCGCCCAATACCTCAAAGCCCTGCAGGGTCCAGGGCCCATACAGTGACCCAAGGGAACACACTGCCCACACTGGGGGTCCCGGCGGGCACTGGACTAAGGGCTGACTGCTGCGCCTGGCGCCACTGTTATTCATTCACCTGCCTCCTCAAACCACGACCCGCCTGGCCCCCCACCCACTGGGCCCCCACCAACGCCATCACGCCATGCTTGACCTGGCCCCCAGACAGGGGTAGCTACCTAAAAACTTTGAGCAAAGACAGTTTGGCTACTTAAGACAGGGGCGCCCTGCTGCATTCACCGTGGGCCCCCCCACTTCTGCTCACCATCCCGCGTGCCAATTGGGGCCCCAATTCCCCCCCTACAGCCGCAATGTCAAACAGAGCGCAAGGGTCCACCAAGTCTGGGGCGATGGACAAATTTGCTAAGGCGACACTCAGGCCGGAACAGGGCTCACATTGCGCAGAACAGGAGGAAATAGATTTGTTGCCGCCTCCCCCTCAGCCGGATTTAACCACCATAATGGAATCTATGGCCAAAAACTTTGCAGCCTTCCATGAGAAACTTGATGATATCAATGCAAATGTGGCCTCGCTAAAAACCAAACTGGACCAACACGGAGCCAGAATAACGGTGGCGGAGAGCAGAATCGGAACTACCGAGGATGGCGTGCACGCACTACAAAATACGGTCACGGAACTCGTGCGTGACATGAAACAGGTCAAACCTAATTGCGATGACCTAGAATCTAGGTCACAAGGAAACAATATCCGCATAGTGGGGGTTCCCGAATCGGCACTTAAGGGGCGGATGGAACTCGCGGTCGAACAGCTGCTGAAAGATCTCTTGGATAATCCCACCCTATCACCATTCTTCACTGTGGAGCGGGCCCATCGTGCACTGACACCACGCCCAAAGCCGGCGACTTCCCCAGGCCGATAATAGCAAAGCTCTTAAGCTATAGACAGGGACCATATACTCCACCTAGCCAAGGAAAAAGGGGAACTATGGCTGGAATCTCAAGTCATTAGGATTTTCCCGGACTTCTCTGTAGGTGTACAGACGGAGCGGTGGCAATTTATAGGGGTGAAAAAGGTGCTACGAGAAAGGAAAATTGAATACGCAATGCTCTTTCCTTCCCGCTTGAAATTCACTCACTGCAACAAAATTTACTTCTTCACAGTCCCTGAAGAGGCAGTCAAGTTCATCGAAGCTCAAATCCCGCTAGCAGAACCGGAGGGGGATCCAATGGACAACGACTAAGGCAATGTCCCCTCGTCCCTTACGATGAACTGTTCTCCAAGGCGACCTGCGATCTTCCTCCTACCCACTCGCTGCGACCCTCCACCTCTGTAGCGTTTGGAGGCATTGGTGCCAAACTGCCACCACCTTGCTGGTACCATCTATAGAAGGGGAACATGTTGTCATGATCTCTGCTTCCAAAAGGTCAGGGTTTTCCCAACTCCCTTGGAAGCAGATCCATAACCCAGGTTCCGAGTGCCAACCAGTCCCAATTGGGACCTTTTGGACCCAGTCCTGGCACCAGTGGCACCAGGCTCATAAATATGCCCAGTCCCAGCGCTGGAAGCGCCGGGCTCATAATGCTTGGGTGGACTTACCTGCAGCAGACCATGCTGCTTACTTGCCTGCCAGTTGAGCCTCTGATCCTCTTCTGTTTGGAACTACTTTTCCTGTTGGGTGGGGCAGGAGCCACTCCCTAGATTCAGAACACTGGAACTCTTCTGGAAAGCAGGAACTCTTTTCTTACCTAGGCGTGGCTGTGGAAGGAGACACCTAAGCACTACAGGAGGCTATTTAAACCACACCCGATGGATGAATCTTGCTTTGCGTTATTCTGCATCCTCTGCAGCAGAACGCTCATCGTGTCTTCTGCATCTGATCCTGGGCCTAAGGAAAAAGGCTTACCATCCTGAATCCAGTCTTCAGCAACACCTATAAAGACAAGAAAGAACAGGTTAGCATTACGGTCTTCAGTGACAGCTCTTCACTTACCTGGTCCATCGGCTGTCACCAACGCCTCGCGCTGCATTCCGGCATCTGAAAGACAAAGGCTTACCTACTCTTCGTGCGCTCCGGAGGTCTTCACACTGCATTCCGGCATCTGAAAGACAAAAGCTTACCAACTCTTTGCACGCTCCGGAGGCCTTCGGCGCTGCATCCCGCATCTGAAAGACAAAACAAGGTGCGTTTAAAGACATTGGGGAACTTTAATACTCACGTGACATTACTCCTTTCCACATCTAACCCAGTGGGTATTCCGGCACCCTGCAGCCGCTCCGAACTTGTACCTGCAAAATAAAAAGACAGTTAGAGCGCATCGTGAAGCAGGCAACAAGCGCTTACTTACGTGCTTCCAGGTGCCTCTATTCATCACACGGGCTCCATCTTCAACTCACTTCAGCCCGTCATCCGCCATCGCCGGAACCCTGCAAAACAAGAAACATCATTACTAAAGACTTTAAAGACATTAGAATTACTCGAAACTTACCGTTCGTGCAGTAAACGACGGACAGCAGTCCTCTGAAGTCAAGAGGCCTGCTCCCCTTATCCAGTGAAGAAACTGGTTACAGCACCCTGCCCCGAGGCAGATGGAGAGCACGGCGTTCACTTACCTAAGGTGAGAGCGTTAACCTTTGGGGTTCTACAGGAGAAGAGAAAGGGAAGAAGAGAGAGACATTCAATAACCCAGTTCCTTAATCCCATATTTTCTATCTGCAGACATCTTACCCTTTGAGTCAGACATACAGTGCACAGAGGTCCAGCCCAAAGAGCCAGCCGTGTGTTACACATCACCTTTGAAGATACGGTATACGCCCAGTCAAGACCGGCGCCTCTACGGGAATCAGGTGAGCGTTACAGAACGCAAAGCCTACCACAAAACTCCTGTCCAGGCGCTATGGAAACCTCAGATACCGACCAGCTAGCCCAGTTACTTGGGGAACTAAGGGCAGAAGTGCATGCAGCCCGTCAGGAAACGAACGCTCTAAGAAGGGAACTGATTATTTCCAAGGAGCGAACAGATGATCTTGCTAGACAATTGCTACAGTCACAAGCCGGACAGACCCCGTTACCCGCATCTGGGGGAAATCTTCCTTCTACATCCTCTATGAATCCAGTGCAGATCAACCTACCTGGGAATGTACCTCTGGCTCCGCCCGAACGATTTTCTGGTGACCCAAAGAGGTTTGCAGTATTTATCAATCAGTGCCGGTTGCATTTCTTATGCCGGCCAGCAGCCTTTCCAACTGATCAAGCTAAAGTAGCTTTCGTGCTTTCGTACCTTAGTGGCAATGCGGCAGACTGGTCGATCCCTCTAGTAAATCAAGATGATCCGGTCCTCCATGATTTTCAAGCTTTTCAGCTCAGTATGGAAAAACTGTTCGCAAGACATTCACAGAGGCAGGCCTTGGACAATGAGCTTCTTTCGTTGCGACAAGGTAATCAAGACCTTTTGGTTTATATTGCGTCTTTCAACAGACTGATAGTGGAAACTCAATGGCCTGAGGACAAAAGGATTACGCTGTTTTATAGAGGTCTACGTGGAGAGCTCAAAGATGTGTTAGCCCAAGTAGTGAATCCCCCACAAGATTGTTCGGACTATATAGACTTAGTCGTTCAAATAGATCACAGACTGCAGAACAGGAAGGCCGATCATTCCAAGTTTGATGCTCGAGTATTTTCCAAACCGCCAACTCCTTCCAAAGGAGTAGACTCCGGGGAACCCATGCAAATAGGGGGTCTGAAAGGTCCTCTAACACAAAAGGAGCGGGAAAGGAGAAAACAGTTGCAATTATGCCTCTATTGCAGAAACTCAGGGCACTTTCTTCGAGACTGTCCGGTGAAACCTGCCAAGAAGGCAGTAGGAGCTGCAGTTACCAAAGTTACAAACTCTGAGCAGGGAAACGACCTCGCCCGACAAGAATAGAGGTCCTCTTGCCGAGCGTGAAAACCAGTTCCGTGACCTCGCATTTCGTGATACCTATGGTCCTCATTAACCCTGATAATCCGGATCGATTACATGCAATTGAAGCTTACGTCGACAGCGGTGCCATCGGCAATTATGTGGATCATGAAATGGTTTTGAGGATGAATCTAACTCTTTGTCCCAAGGCTGTAAAGGACGTCATTACTACGGTGGATGGTACGGAGATAGCCTCCGGGCCAGTAACGCATACCACTCAAGAGGTGACGCTAGTAAGTCAAGATGGACACCATGAGAAGATCGTTTTCGATGTGATCAAGGCCCCTCAGTTTCAGATTATTCTAGGAATACCTTGGTTAGAGAAACACAATCCTCTGATCGATTGGCGAGCAAGAACGGTCCAGTTTCCAGAATGTGTCTCTACTTGTCATCCTCCACCTGGTGTTGCACTGGCAGCAATTTCTTCAGAGACTCCCCAGTTACCTCCCGAATACCTAGAATACCAAGATGTTTTCCGGAAGGATCAGGCTAACTCTCTACCTCCTCATAGGTCTTATGACTGCCAGATAGACCTGATACCTGGATCTACTCCTCCTTGTAGTAGAATGTATGCCCTCACCGAGCCTGAGAACCTTCACCTTCGACAATACCTGGATCAATACCTGGCAAATGGGTTTATTCGTCCTTCCAAGTCCCCTGCTTCTTCAGCTTTGTTCTTCGTTCCAAAAAAGGAAGGAGACCTTAGAACTTGTATAGATTATCGCTCCCTGAACCAGATCACCGTTAAGAATAGATATCCGTTACCTTTGATCCCTGAACTCCTGGACCAAGTCAGAAAAGCATGCATATATACAAAGCTGGATCTTAGAGGAGCTTACCACTTGGTACGAGTAAAAGAGGGCGATGAATGGAAGACGGCCTTCCGCACCAAGTATGGGCTATTTGAATATCAGGTCATGCCCTTCGGACTTTGCAATGCCCCGGCCGCCTTTCAATATTTTATGAACGATGTCCTCAGAGAGCTCATAGATGTGTGTGTTGTTGTTTACATTGACGACATCCTCGTTTATTCTTCATCGGAATCTGAACATCGGAAACACGTGAAAATGGTCCTCGAAAGATTGCGTCAACACAAACTTTTCGCTAAGTTGGAAAAATGTGTTTTCAACGTGACTGAAGTTGAATTCTTGGGATTCATATTATCACCTGGCGGAGTGCGTATGGATTCAAAGAAGGTCGATGCAGTTCTCAAATGGCCATCACCATCCTCCGTAAAAGGTGTGCAAAGCATGTTAGGCTTCGCTAACTTTTACCGCAGGTTTATCCCCGAATTCTCTCGAGTAGTCCAGCCCATCACTGCCTTGTTAAAAAAAAACAAACGTTTTGAATGGTCTACCGAGGCGGAACAAGCTTTCCAGGATTTGAAGACTAAATTTATCTCTGCACCAACCTTAAAACACCCTCGCCCCGAACTCCCCTACATCGTGGAAACTGATGCTTCAAGCCTTGCCATGGGGGCAGTTCTATCACAAAAGGACCCGGTAACCAATCAGTTGCATTACCGTGGCATTTTGGTCCCGCAAATTCTCGCCTCCTGAAATCAATTACACGATTACTGACAAGGAACTTCTGGCTATCAAGTCTGCCTTTAAGGCTTGGCGGCATTATCTGCTGGGGGCCCGACACACCGTTACTGTGATTACGGATCACCGAAACCTGCAATATTTGAAAACCGCAAAAGCCCAATCCTCTAGACAACTCCGTTGGGCATTATTCTTTGCCGAGTTTGACTTCATAATTACCTATCGACCTGGTACAAAGAACGGTAAAGCTGATGCCCTTTCTCGGATGGGAGTGGAAGAACACTTGATCAACCCTAAACCTGTACCAATCATTCCTGAACAAAGAATTCTGGGTGTAATCGCCACAGAATCCATAGAGGAAGTTAAGGATAAAGCCAGGCAACTTGTAACTCCAGCAGACATACAGAATTGGCATCTGCAGAGAAAGGACTTTGCAGTAAAGGACAACTTATTGTATTTCCAAGAACGATTATACCTACCAAGCACAGATTTACAGAAAAAAGTAATCTCTTGTTATCACGATTCTTTAATGGAAGGACATCCCGGTATGGCCAAGACCTCAGAAAAGATCAAGCGCTACTTCTGGTGGCCGTCTTGGAAAAAAGATATCAGAGTCTTTATAATGTCCTGTGGAGTATGCGCCCAAAACAAGAGTCAAAAGGAAAGACCAGCAGGCCTCTTACGCCCTATTGACATCCCACCTCGCCCTTGGCATACGCTTTCTATGGACTTCATCACCGATCTACCTCCATGCTCCGGATACAATACGATTCTAGTAATCGTGGACTTATTCTCCAAGATGGCGCATTTCATTCTGCTCAAAGGCTTGCCAACAGCAGCAACTCTGGCCCGAGAATTTCTCGAAAACATCGTCCGACTGCACGGTTTTCCTTCGGTTCTAATTTCGGATCGAGGTAGTCAATTTATTTCTCATTTTTGGCGAAGTTGCTGTCGGTCGGCTCAAATTGATGTGAGACTATCGACCAGTCACCACCCTCAGACCGACGGACAAACCGAGAGGACCAATCAAACTCTGGAACAGTATTTACGCTGCATGCTGCAACAAACTGAAAAAACTTGGAAAGACATCCTTTGGATAGCCGAATATGCCTACAATAACTCTGTCCATTCGGGAACTGGGAAAACCCCGTTTTTTCTTTTGTACGGCAGTCACCCTCGAACCTCGGAGTTGGATCCCCTCCAAGATCTTGAAACACCAGCAGTAGACTACCTGCATTCTACAATCACCCAAGCCTTTAAGGAAGCTGTTTCTCACCTTCAAAGGGCTAAAGAACAATACAAGAAAGGAGCAGATCAACATCGGAAGGAAGCCCCTCAATATCAAGTAGGGGATTAAGTCTGGTTATCCACCAAATATCTACCTCTAAAAGGGCCACGCACATTCAACCCAAGATACCTTGGTCCCTATTCCATCACTACCATAGTAAACCCAGTAGCGGTCAAGTTGGACTTGCCCCCGCACATGAAGATACATCCGGTCTTCCACGTCTCTCTATTAAAACCCGTGCAACCTCAAACCCGACTAACTAAATCTCCAAAACCTATCCTAGTTGATGGAGAACTCGAGTTTGAAGTCAAAAGCATTCTGGACTCCAAGATCTCCAAATCTAAACTATTTTACCTAATTGACTGGAAAGGCTACGGCCCCCAAGAGAGATCCTGGGAACCTGCTGAATATGTCCACGCTCCTCGCCTAATCAAAAGATTTCACCGAACATTTCCTGACAAGCCAAAACCCCCGGAGAAGCCCGGTTTGGGAGGGGCCTTGAGGGGGGGTACTGTCATGATCTCTGCTTCCAAAAGGTCAGGGTTTTCCCAACTCCCTTGGAAGCAGATCCATAACCCAGGTTCCGAGTGCCAACCAGTCCCAATTGGGACCTTTTGGACCCAGTCCTGGCGCCAGTGGCACCAGGCTCATAAATATGCCCAGTCCCAGCGCTGGAAGCGCCGGGCTCATAATGCTTGGGTGGACTTACCTGCAGCAGACCATGCTGCTTACTTGCCTGCCAGTTGAGCCTCTGATCCTCTTCTGTTTGGAACTACTTTTCCTGTTGGGTGGGGCAGGAGCCACTCCCTAGATTCAGAACACTGGAACTCTTCTGGAAAGCAGGAACTCTTTTCTTACCTAGGCGTGGCTGTGGAAGGAGACGCCTAACCACTAGAGGAGGCTATTTAAACCACACCCGATGGATGAATCTTGCTTTGCGTTATTCTGCATCCTCTGCAGCAGAACGCTCATCGTGTCTTCTGCATCTGATCCTGGGCCTAAGGAAAAAGGCTTACCATCCTGAATCCAGTCTTCAGCAACACCTATAAAGACAAGAAAGAACAGGTTAGCATTACGGTCTTCAGTGACAGCTCTTCACTTACCTGGTCCATCGGCTGTCACCAACGCCTCGCGCTGCATTCCGGCATCTGAAAGACAAAGGCTTACCTACTCTTCGTGCGCTACGGAGGTCTTCACACTGCATTCCGGCATCTGAAAGACAAAAGCTTACCAACTCTTCGCACGCTCCGGAGGCCTTCGGCGCTGCATCCCGCATCTGAAAGACAAAACAAGGTGCGTTTACAGACATTGGCGAACTTTAATACTCACGTGACATTACTCCTTTCCACATCTAACCCAGTGGGTATTCCGGCACCCTGCAGCCGCTCCGAACTTGTACCTGCAAAATAAAAAGACAGTTAGAGCGCATCGTGAAGCAGGCAACAAGCGCTTACTTACGTGCTTCCAGGCGCTTCTATTCATCACACGGGCTCCATCTTCAACTCACTTCAGCCCGTCATCCGCCATCGCCGGAACCCTGCAAAACAAGAAACATCATTACTAAAGACTTTAAAGACATTAGAATTACTCGAAACTTACCGTTCGTGCAGTAAACGACGGACAGCAGTCCTCTGAAGTCAAGAGGCCTGCTCCCCTTATCCAGTGAAGAAACTGGTTACAGCACCCTGCCCCGAGGCAGATGGAGAGCACGGCGTTCACTTACCTAAGGTGAGAGCGTTAACCTTTGGGGTTCTACAGGAGAAGAGAAAGGGAAGAAGAGAGAGACATTCAATAACCCAGTTCCTTAATCCCATATTTTCTATCTGCAGACATCTTACCCTTCGAGTCAGACATACAGTGCACAGAGGTCCAGCCCAAAGAGCCAGCCGTGTGTTACACATCACCTTTGAAGATACGGTATACGCCCAGTCAAGACCGGCGCCTCTACGGGAATCAGGTGAGCGTTACACATGTCTCCAGATCACCACACCACAACCCCACATGCGTGGGTCATATCCCAGCAGCCAGGTTGCGCATGTACCCATCACTCCTGGCCCTCGTCTGCTTAGATCTTGCATGTTAATGATATGTTTGTTCTGCAACTGAATGTATCTAGTGCCGTTTAAAGATGTATGATGTCCAATCGCAGCACTATTAATCAAGGTTGGTTACACGGCAGCAGCAGCCCCCTTTCCAGCTGCAATGTTTTCAAAAGCAGAGCTTTTAAGGTTGTGCCCCTGTTGGGCTACTGGTCGAGCTCTGCCGAGTTGGGGATGGCACACAATTGGTTGCTCCTGGGGAGGGGAATTCTGCATTGCTAGTTGGGATTGGGCGGTGGGGGTGGAGGGTGGGGTAGTTGGGGAATGTTACACAAAATCTGGCAGGGAGGAAGCAACTGGTGCTGTGCGGTGGGACACTTGTGCTGCAGCGGCGCACAGAAAGATAGGCCGAGACAGATCCTTCAGTTGGGATGTTCCATAGTCTTCACCCATGTCCATTAAAATGATGACGTGGAATATTAGGGGGTTAACTAATTTCACTAAGGCTTGCAAGATCATCGCCTATGCGCAGAGACATGGAACTAAGATACTCCTACTCCAGGAAACGCACGCTCTGAAGCACATGGCGTCAAACCTGGCGCAGACCTGGGGCCCCAACAGGTTTTACCCGCAATACTCCACTCAATCTAGGGGAGTTCTGACCCTGATCCACAAATCTGTAAAATTCACACTCCACACGTCTCACATAGATACAGGAGGCAGATATGTAATCCTTCATTGTACCCTGGCTAGTTCGGAATGCCTGCTGGTAAACACGTATGGGCCAAATATTGACTCCCCGGAATTCTTTGATGAGATGGTCTCTCTCCTCGCCAGATACGTGGGGGTCCCTACTGTGTGGGCGGGAGACATGAACCTCATTCTAGACAATACCCTTGATAGAACGGGCAGCACCCCCAGAGCCGTATCCCGAGCCGCAAGGCGTCTCAAAACACATATGACGTCCCTGAATCTGCATGACGTGTGGCGAACACTACATTCCCTAGAGAGAGATTATACCTTTTTTCCACAGTCCACAACAGTGCGTCAAGAATAGACATGTTTCTGGTGTCCGGCTGCCAGATGGGCAGGATAACTGACGTCAAGATATTAGCACGCACACTCTCTGATCACTCCCCGGTACTGATGCAGATCCGATTAGGCTCTTCCCTGCCCACCCGCCCAGCCTGGCGTTTCAAATCCGAGGCCTTGCGTGACATAGTTTTTAAAGCTGAGATCCTTGCTGATGTAAACACCTTTTTTGACAACAAAAAACGACATGATACCTCCGAAGGGACCCGCTGGGAGGCATTCAAAGTATACATTAGGGGTATGTGCATATCTAGAGAGGCGGGGGTACTGAAAGCCATTAGACAGGCCCTACACGCTTCTGAAACTAAACTCAAGGCGCTAGAGCGCGAACACGCTCTGGCACCCTCCCCTGCCGCCTTGGCAAGAGTTAGAGTGGACCTTGAACTGTTTGAATCTCACGCCCTCCGCGAAGTGCGCTACTATGCTCGCCCATTGGCAGCGCGGCGATATGGTGAGGGAGACAGACTGGGCAGAACTCTGGCGAGACTGGTCCGTGCAGAGAGAGGCAAGACCCACATAGATAGCATCATAGATGCACAGGGCACTAGACACTGGTCCGACCAAGGTATCCTTGATGCCTTCGCAGACTTTTACATGGACCTATATTGCCCCCAGCGGGACCACACAGCCCATGACTTAGACGACCTTCTCGAGCATATCCCAATGACCCTCATTTCCCAAGATACTAAAGAACAACTTGATGCCCCACCTTGGAAGAGATTGTTCAGGTTATCTCAGACCTGCCCAAGGGTAAGGCCCCGGGCCCCGATGGGCTCACATCAGAGTTTTACCAAGAATACGTAGCAATCCTGGCACCTGTACTCTACGAGGTGTGGGCTCAATCGCTCTGAGTAGCCATCCTCCCGAGATCCTTAAGAGAAGCCCTAATAACTGATCTTCCCAAGCCAGGGAAGCCACCAGATGAGTGCGGCTCCTACAGGCCTTTATCGCTCATAAATACTGATATGAAAATATACACTAAGGTAATAGCCAACAGGTTTCTTCCAATCATGCCGCACCTGGTCCATCCGGACCAAAGCAGGTTCGTCCCTGGCCGCTCCACTGCCCTCAATATTTGCTGACTCTTCAACGTGATGTCTAGAATCGACCCGCAGGCCGACGCTGTAGTGGTCAGACTAGATGCCCAGAAAGCGTTCGATATGGTCTCCTGGCAGTATATGTGGGCTGTGCTGGGGAAAATGGGGGTGGGACCACGAATTCTCTCCTACATAAAACTGCTATACATGGGACCTACGGCTATGGTCCTGGAGAACTCCATGACGTCTCCTCCCTTTCAGCTATATAGGGGTACCCGACAGGGCTGTCCATTCTCCCCGATCCTATTTGCGCTCGCCATAGAGCCCATGGCAGACAGCGTCAGGGACCAACACACAAGCAAAGGGGTACACATGCGCGACACATCTGAAATCATCTCACTTTATGCTGACGATGTACTTTTATATGTCTGGAACCCATCTATATATCTAGACCCGATCATCCGTGATATAACCAAGATAGGTACATACTCGGGCTTCACCATCAACTATTCTAAGTCAGAGATATTTCCCCTCACAGCGGCAACGCAGCAATCATCATGTGAGTTTCCCTTGCGTTGGTCCCCTGGTGGCATTAAATATTTGGGGGTGCAGGTGTCACTATCCAAATCCTCCTTACTGGCGGATAACTGTGTTGCCACGGCGCAGCTCATAGAGTCAAAAATGGAACGCTGGCAGGGCCTCCCATTATCGCTCGCAGGCAGATTATCCCTGATAAAAATGATAGTGGTCCCCAAGCTCCTCTACATCTTTACTAACGTACCAATATGGCCGGGAAGCAATATTTCAAGAAGTTCCACGCGGCGTGCGCCCAATTTCTTTGGCACTCCGGCGCGGTCTGCAAGAAGTGGCGGCATATGACCCATCCCTATGAAAAAGGGGGCTTTGCGGCCCCTGACTTGACACTGTATTGGTTCGCGGCACAGGCTCAACACGCCACACACTGGTACGCGCGTTCACAGCCCCCCCACACATGAAACTTGAAGAGCTGGCGGGAGAGGGATCCTGTCTCTAATATTGCACCACTGACTTGGGCTACCGGGCCTTAACAGATCTATACCCCGACGGGAAATTTATCACCCCTTAGACATGGCGACCTGAGCATTCTGGTTCCCCGCTAGAAATGCTACAATACTTCAGGCTGAGGGTGGCTGTCCGTGCGATGTGGCCCACCTACCCAGATGAGCCCCCGGACTCACCTGAGATCCAGTACATTGCCAACTCCCCGGGCGCCAAGGGCATCATATCCTCTCTGTATAAAATGCTGTTGGAAAAGTCGGGGGATATAACCCCCAAACCACGGGAGGAATGGGCGGGAGACCTGGCCTTGGAAATTTCAGACGAAATGTGGAACAAGATGTGCGCAGATACGCGAAAGGTCTCCCTCAATGCCAGGTTTAGATGCATATAGTATAAACTCCTAAATAGACTATACTACACGCCACACAAAGTAGCATAATTCGCACATACCCATGCCCATACCTGCCCCAGGTGCAGATCTGAGGGGGCAGATCACATCCACATGTTCTGGCCCTGCGAGGCACTTGGCATATTCTGGACAAATGTAACAAATGCTTTATCAGAAATAATAGAGACCCCGGTGAACCCTGAACCACTGGCTATGTTGTTTGGAATATGGACTGGGGATGTGGAAAAGAAAATGTCCAAATTCTTGAATATAGGCGCCATGATGGCGAAAAAATGTATATTACAATGCTGGAAGCGCCGCTCACCCCCGACATTTGAAATGTGGCTAAGCTCCCTCACTTGGACACAAACGTGTGAAGAGGAATACATTGGTTCCCTCCCCATGGCGGCTCGACCCAGAAATGTGTGGACTGAGTTTTGTACCTACATGAACAAGAGTGACAGTGATGAGTCGGTATCTGCCCCCTCAACTAACCTGCCTGGAAGCCCCTAAGCCCTGTGCTCGTTATGCTTCATCGCTCTGGTGACTGGACCCCCCTTCAAAGCGCTATGTCTTGATGTATGTTGAAGTATGTTGATAATATGATAATGTTGCCCCTTGGGTAGCGCAATACACTGCATGCTGTGCCTGTTGCAACTTCCTGCCAATAAATAAAAGTAAAAAAAAATGTTTTAGACTTGAAGAAAGCATTTGTTTCAGTTAAAGAGCCAGTCCGTACCGTAGTGGCAGTGGCTGGGTATCAAGGCAGCCATGCTGAACCCTGGAGTCACTAAGGGTGTGTCCTTAGTTCTATATCGTTTAATTTGCAGTAATAAAGTATGAAGTGGAACAGTACACCTGGCTGACTTGGAAAATATGAAGACTTTGGATGTATTTATGGCTGGTGGTGTTTGAACTGTTGAAAATTGATAATTGTTGTTATATAAAAAGGTGAGATTGAGGGGACATTGCAAGAGATGATTTTACCTGGAGATGTATTTCTGCTTATGTTATCTATTGCTTGTAATTTTATGGATGATTTGTAAGACTTTTGATGAACAATTACATTTCTTCTGATGTCAAAAGAAATGTCAACATTCAAAGTGTACTGGCTGTAACCGTTGTGTACCTGAACAAAAAAGTGTTTTTAGTTGAGTTGTGTGAGTCTGATTTGGAGACAGTGATATCACAAACAAACAAGCAATAGTGCTGAGCAAGTTCCAAGTATTCGAGGAACAGCAGAGACTTCTGTTGGTAGAAGATATAGAAAACATGTAGAAGCATAATCATTTTTGCATCTAAGGTATCCCATGCCAGATAACGGATGGTTTCTTGAAAGTTACATCCCAGACCACATAACCAAGATTCTGCATGATGCTGACCATCCAACCAACATGCTAGACAGGACTCATCCATTATGATTTGCTGATCCCCTGCAGTGTAAATGAAGTGTTAAAATGAACTTAAAAGATGTACACGTGGTTTAACAACTCAATCAACTCAACAGGGGACTTTCAAGGTTCTCTCAGGTGGAGCAGGGACACAGAATAAAGAAATAGGGTTGTCTGCCAGCACCCTCTGGTCCGCCTGTAAGAAACAACTGCATTCATGCCAGCAAGTGCTGTTCGTGCTGGCGCGAATGGATTGGATTCCTATCAACTCTTCAAGCTTTTAGTACTGCTAAATGCTGGCGTAAACTACAGCATTGTCTTGTAAATGCCTCCTTCCATATGTGCATGGCAGGAGGCATTTACAGTTGCCTGCACTACGAAGTGGAAACAATGCATGTTAACCTCGGTCTGCACAAATGTGAATGCATTTTTATTAACTTCATTGTGTAAACAATAAACACTGCACAGAGGGGACTGCAATGCACATAAGTGCACTTGAGGATCCTCTCAGTGCAGTATTCACATTGAAATAAACCACTGCCCCAGCACACGCACAAGAACACATTACTACAAGGTAAAAGAAAACATCATGTCTATGGTCAGGGAGCAAACAAACGTCACATTCAGGTTGCAATGATGAAGGGGAACAGTATTGTTTATTTACTCATTGGTATTGGCCACTGTGTACAAAAGAGACTCCCAGTCATGTGAGGGAGGCATGGTATCACAAGTAGACACTGACACAAGAGCTGCAAGTTTCAAAACCTTTATTGATGGTTTAAAAGGGGTTGGACAACTCCTATGTTGCCCTATAACTACAATGGGAGTATTCTCAACCATGAAACAAAAGGAAAATACAGTCCTAGTCAGTCCTTAGTCAAAATAAAATGGCCTATACTTAAAAACCTAATGCCTGCCCTCTTTCTAATACAATAAATGTGTAAAGGAAATGTGTAACGCAAAAAGGAAAATCAGTGTTCAAAAGAAATGTCAGTATGGCTGAGTAAACTCCCTCCCCCACGTTTTGTAGCACGGGGTGAGGTGGCACACTTGGACCTTGCGACACACTCTCGCTTCGGACACAAGGATGCAGTTTGTTTTGTGGACCAAGGCCCACTTGGCCTTCCATGAAAAGTCACTAGTTTATCCGCAGGACCTCTCAGCTTTCTCTCACTCCAGTCCAGGTCACCTTTTAACTTCTAATACAGTTCAACAAAAGTTCCTTTTTCTACTTGTTACCACAATTCAGTACATGTTTCCCTCCGCCAGGCTCAAACCTTTCAATCACAATTTGTGGGGGTTCCCTTCCCCTAGCTTCACTCACACCTTCATAGGCTTCCCTCTGTCGGGCTCAAAACTCCTTTCACTTTGCTTCCGCTGTCGAAGACTTTTGAAACTGCAAGGCTTTTTTTTCTTACCTCGGCATGACCCATTCGACCTTCTTTCCTTAAAGGTCACTTTTTCTCTCCTACACCAAGGCCTCTTGGTAAATGTAGTTTTGAGCACAGTACTTATTTAAAGTTCAAAAATATCTCTCCCATCCAGGTTTCCCTCTGCCGGGATCAAACCTAACAACAGTTCAAATCTTGCATCTCAATTTCTTTCTCTTCAAGCCGCTTCTACTTCATGAGCCATTTCACAGTGACTTTCGATTGAGCAATCTTCTTTAGCCAGTCCATTCTGTTACTTTGTATCTTTAATTTACAGTTCTTTAAAATGCTTTGCTTTCTCTCGCGTCTTATCGGCGCATTTACAACCTTCATTCGTCAGATACTGTTGCCATCAAGTTTATTTTAACACAGACCGGACGTTCATTGCTTTCATCAACTCACCGGCTGTGATAATTATTTTCATCTTTTGCAGCTTTGATCCTGAAGTGAATGCTGATACCACAACTGCTGCTACACCTCTCCAACTCTGCCGTTCACCCAGGAGTGTGGCTTATATCCTTGAAATACAAAAGAGGTTTGTCTCTTCTCTCTGGCTGGGATTCCCTGTGCAACCTTCAAGGCCCTTTGGAGATAGCAATCTCTCGCCGGGGTGCCCAAGATTTCTCCATACCTTGGTCCTGTCCCTCAGCCTGTCGTTCTTCTCTGCCTGGTTCAACGCTGCCCTGGAAGAATTGCTCCTTCTCGTGCATCGCCTTGCTCAGAGTGTGTCTCAGTGTTCCACCTTTTAACCATGTGGGGAGAGCTAATAGGTACCAGGTGTATGTAATTAAGATCAAGTACCTGACCTTGCCTGATCTTATTAGTGGGACATGTCCAATGTATCTGGTACTCCTTTTAGCCTCAGAACTCCTCTTCCTTGGCTCAGAGTTTGTGTGGGAAAGGGGGGATCTGGGAAGTTGGAATATCCTATAAAATAGGATGGGACGGGCGAGGACCACCAGAGGGCACAGAGAAATGGCTGCCTAGGATGACAGCTCTGCTCCTACCAATGCTGTAACGACAGAGCTTGGCGGGGCCCTGCACGGGAATGAAGCGTGAATGAGGGGAAAATGTGTGCTAACCTGTGCAGGGCCGTGTAGAGCAAAAGGGAAACAAAGTGGCTGAGACTGATGCCGAGGACATAGGCACCCGTCGGGCCGAGGGCTGAAGCTTGGATCCTGGTGCGACTTCAAAAGAGGAGAAGCCGTACGAAGGCGGGGACATGGACACCCCTAAGTAAGGAGCGGGGGCACCCTGTGGACTTGATCCCCGGGAGGGCTGGTGTGATTAGGGAGTAAGGTGCAGTGCAACAAAAGCGGCCGCACACCGCACAGCCGCCCGCGTTTCTGCGCTGCAGCTGAACGAGGCATGGCGTGGGCATGCTGCGTGTGAGCCCCGGACTGCGGGGGGGGCGAAAGGGGTCTGGACCAGAGCACGTCTGTTAACTGCCAGTAACACCTGGAAGCACGGGGGACCTCCGGGAGAAGGTAAGAGGGACAGCTGAGGCACACTTGGTCCGGGCAGCCTGGGTGAAAGGACTGAAGGGAGAGCAGAACGGCTCACCAGCAACGGGAGGGGCAATCTAGTATGACTGTATGAGTGAGCCTATTAAGGTGAATGCACCATCCCTGAAGCGGGCCGGCTGGGTGAAAGGAACTTATGGGGCAAGATGGAGACGGCTATGGCCTCAAGGAGGATGTGATGGCCAAGGACACTCATGCATAGGAGGGGAGGGGCACTCCTGGGACAGTGAGCTTGTGGAACACATACAAAGAATACAGACTATAGAATCCTATAGGGGAGGTGAAGCAGGAGTAAGACTGGGAGCGCTATAGAGCTGATATTGGTGATACCTGCCCCATTGAGCTGGTCTACGGGTGGGGAAACACCAGCGCGAGGTGACGGAAGACAGGTTCCCTGCTGTGGGACTGCGCAAACGGTCATACGGGGTCCACCTGGGGGGACCAAGCCTTGACAACTGGTCTGCACGTCATCCTGACCTGGTGGGGAGTGGGTCACTGACTCTGTCAGGCACTCGGGTGGCGAAGGAGATGTCAAAGGTAGCGACGAGACCCAAGGCTAGATCGCCGGACATCAAGACGTTGTTGGGTATTCAGGAGAAGGAAGGAAACATCAAGGAAACGAGTGGAGATACACTCGCCCCCAGTGGAAATGGCGACTCCGACATCTTCACGAAGGAGGATCTAGTGGAAATGCTCTCCCTGCTGAAGCAGGATCTCACGAAAGAGATCAAAGATACAAAAGACACCATGTTGAAGACAGTGGCAGACCTAAACTCCCATATCATAGGCTTGGAAACGAGGGTAAACGAGGTTGAGGGCACTCTGTGCGAACAAGCGCACAGGCAAGCACAACTCACAGAGTTCTTGGCCTGGAGGAACAAATCGAAATTATGTGGGCCAAGCAAGAGGATATTGAGAACCGCTCTCACCGCAATAACATCAGAATCCGTGCAGTGCCAAGGGAGGTGCTGGACCAAGACCTAGGGAGTTATGTGGAGGATCTATTCAGGACTCTGTTGGACCTCCCAGAGGATGCTGCGTTGGAGCTAGAGAGAATGCATAGAGTATATTCTTCATTTGTATTTGTATTTATTAAGTTTATATAGCGCTTTACACCAAAACGCTGCACATTATAACAACAGACTACATATAACAATAACAATTAACAGTAACAGAAGAAGCAAATTACAATTTGAATCAGACCAACAAAACAGTATGTAGAGCAATTAGACAGAAGGGAAGAGGAAGCGTAGTGCAGTAGGACTGGGAGGAGGAGGGAGGGAAATGTGGGAGCAGGGGGAGGAAAACGGAAGGGATAAATGGGAGAGAATGGGGAGGAGGGGGAAGTGGAGGGAGGTGATCAAGGAGAAGGAGGGGGAGGGGGAGGGTGAGGGAGGGGAGCGAGATGGGGGAGGGGTTTCAAGGAGGGGAATGGAGAAGGAGAGATTTAAGGGATGAGCGGAATGAGGAAAAGGAAGGAATAGAACGGATTGAGAGAGGTAGGGAGTTCCAGTGCAGGGGGCTAGGAGTTGGAAGGAGCGGAAACGGGAGGAGGCACAAGGGGAAGGTGGGGCAGTGAGAAGGAAGTGGTCAGCAGAGCGAAGGGAGCGAGAGGGAGTGTAGAAAGAGAGAAGGGAAGAGAGATAAGGAGGAGCTAGACCATGGAGAGATTTGAAGACTAAGCATAGAAAATGAAATTTAAGTTGGGAGTGAAAGGGAAGCCAGCCAAGGGAGGAAAGGGAAGCAGAGATGGAGTCACGGGAGGTGAGGAGACAGAGGGTGCGGATGGCAGAATGGTAGATAGATTTGAGGGGGGCAAGATGAGCAACAGGTAGACCAAAGAGTAAGGAGGAGCAGTAAAAGAGGCAAGAGAAGATAAGGGAGGAGATTAAGAGTTTAGTAGCATGTAAAGTAAGAGAGGGGCAGACTTTGCAAATATTGAAGAGGTGGTAGCGACAGGCACGTGAGAGAGGAGTCAAAGTGAATGCCTAAGTTGCGAGCGTGGGTGGAGAAAGGAAGATTGGAAGGAGGAAAATGAATGCAAGGGGGAGGAGAGGAAGGGGGAAGGGAGTTGGAGGGGAAGAAAAGTATTTCGGTTTTATCAGTGTTGAGAGAAAGAAAGCGAGAAGACATCCAGTTTTTAATGGCTGTAAGACAGAAAGAGAGTTTCAGGTGGAGATCGGGAGAGAAGGAAGAGAAGGATAGAAAGAGCTGTGTGTCTTCAGCATAGAAATGGTGAGAGATGTCAAATGAGGAGATAACAGGGGCAAGAAGGGAGGTGTAGAGTGAGAATAGGAAAGGGCCAATCACCGAGCCTTAGGGTACTCCATATTCCAGAGGCTGGGTAGGAGAGGTGCGGCCTCCCCAGGAAACATTAAAAGAGTGGGAGGATAGGTAAGAGGAAAGCCAGGTGAGTACAGAACCTTTAAATCCGAAGGAGAGAGTGTTGAGAAGAAGGGGGTGATCGACAGTGTCGAAGGCAGCAAAGAGGTCTAGAAGAATAAGGACAGAGGATTGCTTAGAGTGTCAAGTGGAGAGGAGGGAGTTAAGGATGCACGTGAGGGCTGTTTCAGGAGAGTGTTTAGGACGGAAGCCAGATTGAGAAGGGGGAAGGATAGAGAGATTAGTGACAAAGGCTGAGAGTAGGCAAGGCGTTCAAGAAGTTTAGAGAGGAAAGGGAGAAGTGAGATAGAACGGAAGTTAGAGGTGAGTAGGAGATCAGCAGAAGGTTTCTTCAGAATCGGAATGATAGTGGCATGCTTGAAGGTAGAGGGGAAGGTGGCAGAGGAAAGGCAGGTGTTGAAGAAGGAAGTTAGGTAGGGGATAAGAAGAGGGTAGATCTTAGGAATAAGAAGGGAGGGGACTGGGTCAGTTGGAGCTGACGAGGGATGGGCTTTGCAGAGGAGGATGGATACGTCAGAAGGGGAGACAGGGGAGAAGTCAGTCATGAAGGAGGAGCATAACAGCAGCGTTGTAATCTCCTTCCAGATTTGCTCTCCAGAGTTCACTTTTTTCAACAAAAAAAGAGCATCATGGCAGCGGCATCGAGGGCGGAGCCGGTGCAGTTTCGAGGGAGCCTAATCTCGCTCTTCCAGGATTTGGCACCACACACCCTGGCGAATAGGCGTAAACTGCATTTTCCTTGCAAGCTACTGTTTCCTTGCAAGCTACTGTTCTAGTTTAAGTGTCAGAAATGCGCCATTGGATCCGAGGAAGAGGCAGCTGATTTGATGTCGGGCCCACGTGTCTTAGAAAGTGTCTTAGAGCCAAGAGGGATCAGAGAGGGACAAAACAAGAAGGCTGATGAGGAGAAAGCTTGTGGAGGCCGAATTCAATGTGGACAAAGGCTGAAAGCCTTGTGAGGCGAAACTCTTGGGTTGCTCAGGGTGGGATAGAACCAGGGATGTCAGATAAATCTCATAACTAGCTAAGCCATTAAATGTTTGAGGATTAAGTGAGTCCATACTCCTACAGAAGAGGTACATGGGGCATGGGGGAGGGAGCTGTCACCTAGAAGGTTGGGGTCTTTACCTGTCACCTCAATCGGGGAATGACAGGGCTGTTGATGTGCAGGAAGAAAGATGGGTGCAAATATAAATGGGGCTTGGTTAAAGATTTGTTTCTTGGGTTAAGGTTGTTATGGGTTATTAGTTCTGATTACTGGTTCACATCCTTTCTCACAATACAAATTTTGAAGCAAATGGTTCTTGGTTCATCACCCCCAGCGAATGCGCAGGTACTTCACCTCAGAGGGGCATGGGCATTATTATGGTTACAATAAGGAATGGCTAGCACTTACGTGAAATCCCTGACCCTGAATGTGAGGGGTCTCAACTCACCTGTGAAGCGGAAAGCAATTATGCAAAGGCTCTCTTCTATCGGTATAGATTTAGCCTTCATTCAGGAAACCCATTTACAAAAGGAGGATGAGAAGCGCATGATTGGGAAGCAATACACTAGGGCATACTTTGCTACGAGTGGTCAGAAGAAATGTGGGGTAGCAATTCTAGTAAGTTAAGGAGTACGACTTTGGACAAGGGAGGTGGTTGTCACGAGCCTCGCCCAAAACCCCCTCTGGCAAACCGATTGGCCAGGTGGAGTCAGGACTCGGGCCTCTAGAGCCTGGCATCCTCTTCAAAAGCCCTCATGGGGCCAGTCCTGGCGCCTTATTGCGCCAGGCTCATACACAATGAAAAACAATGTGCTTGGGAACTACTTTATTGTAGTGTCAGCCAACATGGAGGCATCCACATATCTTGGTTCCTAAGAACCAAGCTATGCAGTCTAGTGTTTTGGGTGTGGTAGCCTAGGGACTACTTTACCTGGACTATTTTGTTGGGGCTATTTAAACCACACCCGAGCAAGACAACATGCTTCCCGTTACTTTGCAGCTTGCAACGTGACGTTCACCGTGTCCAGCTATTCCCTTGAACCTTGGAGAAGCAGAACCTGCAAGGAGACAAAAGGAATATCATTAGCAGCAGCATCTTACCTGCAGTCTTCATCTTTAAACACTCGCAGCTACTGAGAACAGTTTCCTCGAATCTGCACGCCTCCCGGACAGAACGACCTGAAAGAGGAAGATAGAGGCAACATTAAAGAAAGCAGTAGAGACATTTACAAATTACGAACTGCTCAAAAGGCTTACCTGGCTGGTCGCCTCTCGGCTGGCACCACTCCGGACATTCCACTCGCGCTGAAGAACACTGCGACCTACAAGCAAAGAAAACACAGGTTAGCAAAGGCAAGACTTTGCAGCTCTGCGCATAGCGCTTACTTACCGCATCATAGTGCTCTTAATGCGCCATCATTTACCAGCGGGGCTCAACCAAGCCAGTTCGCCGCGCTGAAGCTCTGCATACCTAAGGGAGAAAAAAGAGACATTTTAAACAAAGAAAGGCACGCAGGATAGCAACAAAACTAAAGAACAGCAATAAGACCTACCTGAACAATATCAAACGGGCCGGTGTCAGTGAAGTAACTGGACCGCACTCGCCCATGAAAGACAACGCGCCCCTGCAAAGAAGGCAGGACGGAGAGCACGCCTAATTCTACCACAAGGTGAGGAGAGGGTGCCAGAGGGACTGAAATCATACGGGGGTGGAGGGAGGATACTTACCCCAGTCGGTCAGTCTTGAACACAGTCCTCCTGTATTTTCAGGCAGAACCTTCCCCGCAGACCACATCAGGGCAAATCTGAGAAGTATACCAGCGAGTAACCCGGCTGGGTGGCGTCCCTGTGGATATTAGGTGAGTGTAACAGTGGTACGGGACATACAGGGAAGGTACCTGTTAATCAAAGGGGATTTGGGAAATCAGAAGGTCACGCTCGGCGTAATCTATGGTCTGAATGAGAAGCAGGGGGAGTTCCTGGAAGGGCTCAGGGGGACGATAGGGTGATTTATGGAAGGGGAGGTAATACTTGGAGGGGATTTTAATTGTGTGGTGGACCCAACGAGGGATAAGACCCTGGTCCGACGAATAATGATAGAACTAACTTCTATGCCATGACTAACTTATTGAGGGAGCTGTCACTGATTGAGGTTTGGCGTTTCGCCCATCAAGGGGAAAGGGAATATACTTTCTTCTCAGCAGTTCATGGGGGTCACTCCTGGTTGGATATGTTTCTGGTTTCGCCCACTCTCATACCAATGATCTCCGCTATAGAAATAGTCCTGAGGGTGCTGACGGACGACTCCCCAGTGGTAATGAGTTGGATCTGGATCTTGGGATCCCGCGGCCAAAACCTCTGTGGAGGTTGAATGAATGCATTCTTGGGGAAGGGGGAGCTAGAGCAGCAATAGAGAACGCAATAACACACTATTTCCAAGAAAACGAGACTGGGGAGCTAGACACTTGCACGTGTGGGACGCTGGGAAGGTGGTAATCAGGGGGGGTCATAATAGGAGAAACAATAGCTTGGAGTAGATCACAGCAACTTATCTGCAACAACCTGGAAGAGATGGTGCGGGAGAAAGAAAAGGTACATGGCACTAGAGGTGGTAGGAGGGTGCTTAGAGAGCTTAGAATAGCCGAGCAGGCATTAGAAACTCACTTAAAGGGGAAAGCAGCCCAGTCATTACTCATGACGAGGCCATTCTATTATTCTAAAGGGAATAAAGCAAATAAGCTGTTAGCAGCCAAGCTACGGAAGAAGGCCACTCGCAATTATATTAGCGCCTTGAGAGCAGGGGATGGACACAGGGTGACAGCGCAAATAGGAAAGAGACAGGTC
Organism: Ambystoma mexicanum; assembly: GCF_040938575.1. NCBI lineage: Eukaryota > Metazoa > Chordata > Amphibia > Caudata > Ambystomatidae > Ambystoma > Ambystoma mexicanum. The sequence goes on from NC_090939.1 coordinate 689,986,901, forward strand.
ATGAAAGCCTTCTTTAGGAAGGTCTCCGGTCCCCACAGGGGGAATCCAGACCGGATTAGGGAGTTTGTTAGGCAAGCCCACCTCCCGAAGATCCCAGAAGAGATGAGGGAAATGCTGGACAGCCCTATTTCGATCCAGAAGGTGATTCAGGCCATCTGTACACTCCCGGGGACGGATTCACAAACAGATTTTATAAAACATTTGCGGGCCAATTAGCCCCTCACTTCACAACTCTCTTTAACTCATTCTCCACCGCAGGACGGGCGACGGATTCTATGGCGGAATCCAAAACTATGCTGGTACTAAAACCAGGGAAAGATCCAGAGGACCGCTCCTCCTATCGTCCAATAGCCCTCTTAAACACAGACGTGAAGCTATACAGCTAAATATTGGTGACAAGGCTGAGAGCCATGCTCCCACTTCTAGTAGATGCAGACCAGACAGGATTCATTAAGGATAGAGAGGCTCATGATAATATTAGGAGGGTGATCGATTTAGTAAATTTAGCCCTGAAATTTCCGAATGGGTTCTCCCTCATCTGCCTAGATGCGCATCAGGCTTTTGATAGCATGGCATGGGAGTTCTTGCATTCTCTCTTACCACAATATGGGTTCGGGCCAAACATTACCAAGCTAATCCTAGCACATTTTCAAATCCCCTCAACCATAGTTGGTGTGAATGGGGTTTATTTGCCGACGATCCCGGGGAACAAGGAAGGGATGTCCGTTGTCGCCCCTGGTCTTTGCGATGGCCATGGAACCGCTGGCGCAGAGAATTCGAGACAGCCCCTCGATACACGGCTTAAACTGCAAAGGGGAATCGCATAAGGTAGCACTCTATGCGGACGATGTGATTTGTTTTATATAAAAAAAAAACAATTGCTGCCTCCACTAATGGAGCTCCTAGAGTAATTTCGGGAGGTTTCGGGGTTCCGCATTAACCACACCAAGTCTGTGGTTATGTCTATAGGGATCCCACAGAACATACAGTTGGAGCTTCTATCAGCTTTCCCATTTAGATGGGTGGAGAAAGAACTACCTTACCTGGGGGTGAATATCACAGTACATATGGAGGCCTCCATGGGGCCAATATCCCACAACTTATTAGAGAAGCAAAGTAAACCCTGATTAGCTGGGAAGCCCAAGAAATATTGTGGCTCGGCAGGGTAACAGTACTGAAAATGACAATTCTACCCAGGCTCCTTTATACGTTCCAGGCCTTGCCGATCCACATCTCAGACAAAGAGCTGACGGACCTGCAAAAAGCCGTAGGATGATACATCTGGCAGGTGAATCGCCTGAGAATCCCACAGAAAACAATCCTTAGGTCAAAAGAGCTGGGAGGCTTAGAAGTTCTCTCACTGCAGAGATACTATCAGGCAGCCCAGATAGCCCCAATGTTTGACTGGGGATCGGCAGAACCCGAACAGAAATGGAAGAAGATAGAACAAGGGATGACAGATATCCTGTTAGCACACTTGCCCTTTCAAACTAGACAAGTAAGGATGGGTTTACTCGGATCCACACGCGTGATATTAGAAGTATGGGATGGGGCCCGAACTGGGTTGGGAATTAAAACCGGGATGGGCCCACTGACACCGGTGTTGCGTAACTTGGAGTTCTCCCCGGGTTTAATAGGGGAATTGTTACAACTGCTGGGAATCATTGGGACACCTGAGACTTAGAGATTTATATAAAGAAGGGAACCCCCTGACCTTCCTAGAATGTAAAACCAAATTCACGCTCCCAGAATCGGGGCGGTTCCGCTACTGCCAGATTAGACATTGGGCTTCTAATAATAAGGTAAAACAACTCAGTGCACGGCCACCAAGGGGAATTGAACTGCAACTGATAGAAGGGCAAACCTCCCATAGGATTTCTCGGTGTTATCGGCTGCTGGATAAGGCTCAGCTGGGGGACAAACTCTCTTATATGAAACAGTGAGAGGCAGATTTGGGTGGGGAGATCCCAGAGGACTCTTGGCAACAAATCTGGGCACGTACCAACAAATGTTCCAGATGCACGGTGCACAAAGAATGCGCTTAGAAACTCTGCCTTAGGTGGTATATGACTCCACAGCGCCTACTTGCAATATCTAAGGATTATTCAGACCGGTGTTGGCACGGGTGTGGTCAACTGGGGAGCTTCTTTCATATGTGGTGGCAATGCCCACTGATCCAGACTTATTGGCAGGAAATTAAGTTGAGAATTAAGGACATTGTGGGGATATCGCTTCCAATGTGTTCCAAAGTCATGCTCCTGGGGGGAGTCCTGGACGATGGAACATACCCCGCCTCAGAACCTAGAGCCCATCTAATAACCCAGCTTTGAATGGCAGCAAAACAGAATCGGGCCTGGTTCTGGAAAACCAAAGAGGGCCCAGTGATGTCGCTCTGGTGGGTTAAAATCTGGGACATTATTGCTATGGAGAAATTAATAGCGCACATTACAGAGAAGCAGTTACGATTCTCCCACATCTGGGCTCCATTTTTTGACTTTGTGCAGGACAGGGAGCAGTGTTTCTTTCGTCCACAAACTTTGAGACAATTGCTACAAAACTGAGAACAAGGAAGCCCGGAACTAATGAAACGGGACCGAAAGGAGAGGGGGGAGAGAGGAAGTGGGAACCATGGAAAGTTTGAAGCTATTGGATGGAACCAGGTTTTTTTTAAATTATTTGATGATTTGTTTTACTAATTAACCTGTCTAATGTTGATTCGGGGGGATACATTCTGAAAATGCAAAAGGAATTTCAATGATACAAAGTGGAGCGTTATGGGCGATATTGATAGTGTTATATGTTTGAATTTCAAATATATACATGAAAAAAATAATAATAATAGGATGGGACAGAGTTATTTGGAAAGGGGGGATACCATGTCTCGCCAATAGGCATTCTTCCCCTACTCCCCGAGGACCCCTCACCCAGGTGATCCTCCGGCACTTCTTCACAGGGTCTGGATCCAAAAGCGATGGCTGTGCCTTGGCCACCTGAGTAAGGGATCCCCAGGGTTTAGACACCCTCTAGTTTTTCACATACCATTCCCCTATGCAATGTGGATGAACATGTTCTATTCTGGGGTGTCCCTTTCTTAGGGTTGTGAAGAGAACAGGTAGGGGGGAATCCATGGACCATCGCATACTATTAAGTTTACTTACCTTTCCGGATGCAAGCAGGGGTTTGATGGTGGTCCCCCTTAAATAGCTCATGAAGTCTGATTGAGTCGATTGCTTCTCTGGGTTTTCCCTACTAGATTTGTTTGCGAGATCTTGGCATGTTTTATTGTTTTGGGAGTTTGTTTCTGACCAATCAGATATGGGAGAGGTGTAGGAATAAAAATCAGATTGCCACTGGGTGTGAGGTAAAAATTGATATTATGGAGATGGAATGTCCTGAAGAAAGGCGGACAAGTTGGGGAAATCTCTGCCTATGATAACTTCTTCTGGGAGTCCCGGGATGATGGCGGTTGAAAAAGGGTTTAGTTCTTAAGGTGCTCTCACTGTGGTCTGTTTACTGCCAGAGTCTATTAAAGCATTTACAATCCTCCCATTCACAAAAGCCTTCTCATAATTAAATTACGTTGGTGACTGACACAAGCATCTGCTTAGTTTCGTTTAGTTTATTGTTTGCTTGTTAGGTGCTTATGCAGCAAATAAATTCAGTTTCAAAACGCCCAGAGGGCAACAGGGAGGGAACATGGGATTGTAGTATTAATAAAATATACAGAACTACAGTGGGGGAAGAGATGGCCCAACCTACTATGCCTTGTGAGTATTCGGAACATGCAAGTGCAGCAAGGAAGATGGCAGAGGGGAAGGTGCTGGGGTGCCGTGCCCGACGTTGAGCCACAGATGAAGTGCTAGGTATGCTAAGTGCTATGCGGCCAGGAGCCGCGTTAGGTGGAAAAGTGCAGAGGGTGTGCCAAGGCAAGTGCTGAAGGTAGACAGAAGCTGGGGAGATTGGATGTGAGTGGTCAGCAACTGTGAGATTAGCAGAGGAAGGAAGAAGGAAAGGAGAAGGAAAAGAGGAGAGATTTGAGGTGCTTTTGAAACTTAAAAAGGTCCTGCTCAAGACGCAGATGGAGGGGGAAGCTGTTCCATAGGGGGATCCAGCTGAGGAAAGCGAGTGACATCCTGCTCTCTGTTTGGCGAAACGCTTTACAAACAGGGCGTTGGTGCCAGAGGAATTAAGAGGCATAAAAGGAGAGTATTTTCTAAGAGAGGTTTGCAGATAGTGTGGTCTCCAGCCCCAAACAGCCTTGTGGATGAGGCAGCAACCAGGAGCCAGTGGGGACTTTTTATGGCAATGAGAGAGGCGGTCCCTGGGCTTAAGGCCAAGGATAAGTCTTGCTGCTCTATTCTGAATTAGCTGAAGGGGTCGCAAAGTGGAATAAGGCAGATTGAGGAGGAGGCGGTTCCAGTAGTCAAGCCTAGAGGGAACCAGGGCTCTGGAAACATTGAGCTTCTGGGGGAAAGTGAGAAAAGGGAGAATTCCTTTGAAAAGTAAGAGTTGAAAGTGGGACTTCTTAGCAATGTCCTGAGTGTGAGGGAGGAAGGGGAGAGAGAGGAGTCAAAGATGACTCCAAAGTTTCTGGCTTCAGAAGAAGGAGCAGGGGGAGAGCCCAGGGTGGGAGACCAGAGAGAAGGAAAGAAGGCGTGAGCAGGGGTACCAATCGGAAGGATCCCAGTTTTGCTGGCATTGAGGCATAGATCATAGGAAGTGCACCATGCCTGAATGCCAGATAGGAAGGAGGTAGTGAGTCAGCAGAAAGTCTGAAAAAAGTGTTGTTTTATCTGCATAGTACTGGAAGTTGGGGGAGGAGGAGGAGATGAGGAGTGGCAGCTGAGCAATGTAGATGTTAAAGAGCCAGGGGAGAGGATAGATCCCTGGTGGTCACCACAGGTACAGAAGGAAAGTAGGAGAGGAGAAGGTGCCCAAGATGACTTGGGAGGAGCAGTCAGTTAGGAAAGAGGTCAGCCATTCCAGTGCCCGTTCCGAGAAACTAAGGGTATCGTGGAGCCTTTGTATGAACATGGAATGGTTGACAGTGTCAAAGGAAGAGGAGAGATCAAGTAGGATGAGTACAGCTCGGGTGTTAGAGTCCAGGAATGCAAGCAGTTCTTCACGGGTGTTCAGAAGAGCAGTTTCCATGCCTCTGGATGCTCGGGATCCGGATTGATGATCGGGGAGACCACTGACAAGTTCAGTATGGGAGTTGAGTTGGGACAAGGCCAGCTTCTCCAGCAGTTTCCCCAGGAAGCGGGAGATTGAAATAGGGCGGTAGTTGGGTGTATAGGTAGGGTCTGCTGAAGGTTTTTTCAGAAGTGGGTGCACAAGGGAGTGCTTGAGGGAGGAGGGGAAATAACCTGCGGCGAAAGAGTGGTTGCAGAAGTCAGCGAGTGCGGGGGCAAGAGAGCCAATGTTGTCCTTGATGGTTCTGGACAAGCAGGGGGGAACCTGTTTGGAAGAAGCCTTCATAGATGCAACAACTCTGGTAACTTCTTCGGGAGTGACAGGGGTGAAGGAGGAGAAGGCGGAAGGAGAAGGGTGAGTGGCCAAGGGAGGCAAGGGGGCGTTGGATGTGTTTGGCGGGTGAGTAACAAGGGTGTTCAGGATGTCCTGAGTTTTGGTGGCAAAGTGTGTGGCTCATGACTGGGACGAGGATATCAAGAGTATTGGTGATCAGCGAGAAAAGGTTGCTGAGAGCAGAGTTGGTGGTAGAATCTGAGGTCGGAGGGGAGGGGGGATGAAGGTAGAGGCAAAGGCAGAAGCTGACACTTGTTTCATTGGCCAGATATTCGAGAACGAGGTTGGCAGTGCTTTTGAGGGAGCAGTAGGAGGGCCAAGGGACCCAGGTGGGAGGAGTAGAGAGAATAGTCTCACCAAGAGAGATGGGTGGGCATAGGTGGAGCGAGAGAGAGGTACGTGTGGATGATGGCGTCAAGGGTGTGTCCAGCCGAGTGGGTTGGACTGGAGGGGAGAACGGAGAGGGAAAGAGGCGCAGAGGTGAATGAAAAGAGTGGATGGTGAGGCAGGGGAGTCCAATTGAATGTTAAAGTCACCCAAGAGGAGGAGGTTGTAGGTTGTTGAAAGTAAGGAGGAGCAGAAATCAGCACATTCAGAGATGAACAGGGTGGTAGCACCTGGAGGCCGGTAAAATACCAACTTGCAAACCAGGCTCTCAAAGGAAGAATAGAGTTTGGTGGGTATGATGGAAGAAGGAACCCACTCAGGATAGATTAAGGTAACCCCACCACTGTGAGGTCGAGGCTTGGAAATTATCTGGAAGCCGTCAAGGAGGAGGGAGTCAAAATCAGTGACTGAGCTGGCATCGAACTAAGTCTCATGAGAGCGAGAATGTCAAGGTCAGCATCTTCAAGAAGGAGAAAGATGTCAGCAGAGTGTTTGTTGGCTGAGCGGGTGCTAAGGGTCGCCAGGTGTAGGAGGGCTCTACCTTTGAAGGTTTTCTGAGGAGGAGTACAGGGGCGTGGTACTCCGGTCAGAGTGGGGGGGGCAGTGAGACTGGTGAGGGGAGAGACAGCAGCAGGAAGGAAGTTAATGAGGGAAGGCAGGATCCAGTCAAAGAGAAGGAGATTAGGTTGAGGACCCTGAAATAGTGCCAGTGTGGTAGACATTAACAATGCAATGTGTGGATGAGAAGCTGGCCAAGAGGACTTCTCCCTTGGCACAACCATTAATGGGAGAGGAAGTGAAAGGGGAGAGTAGAGATGAGATGTGCAGTCCAAAGATCTGGAAAGGGGACAGAGAAAAGGATATCCGTGAAGACCTCTCTAGAGGTTGCACTGACATAGGTGTCTGCGATGGGAAGGCCAGGGTTTGCACGCAGGATGTCTTTGTTAGGGAGAATTCTCACTTATGGCTAATTTCCCTTACCTAAAGAGTCCCCCAGCAGCTTTGCCGGATTTGAAGGGTTTGTTTCTTTTTACCTGCTAAGAGTGAGACTCTTTTTTTTCCCACTCTTAGGCATCTTTGCTATGTGTGTTCTAGGCTATTTTTGTGTTTAATGCCTATGGGATCTTTTCTCTCACCCATAGGAACCATCTTTATGCACATGTGTACACCGCACCCTCCGTGCAGCGACGCAGGGGTGTTGTAGCGACCCCCAAACATAGACTCCATACCCTGGGACTGACTACTGTCTCCCAGGGCATGTAAAGTCCCCAATGACTTTACTAGTCGATCTCTACGAACTAAACCAGTACACCCCATCTTAATATGGAAGTACTGGAGGGGTTAACAGTTTTTCCCCTATGTTCATTTTCGAGGGGGTACCTTAAAGTCCCCCTCTACAAAGTTTGTGGCTGGTGGCAGTGGTTACTACCTTTTATATACGACCGCAAATATTTCCCTATGGGATTTTCCCATTGTTCGAGGCTAACACTTTTGCTGACAGCCTCTAACATACCACCGGTTTATTTTATTATTAACTTTACTCCGGCAGGTTTTATTTGCCAAAACTTTGATAGCATTTCTTTCTTGTGTCTTACTCTAAACTCCTAACCCAGGTCGGGGATCCTTTGTTCGCTATTTTGGCGGGCTTCTGCCAAGAAGCCCTCCTTTTGGCGCCTCCGAGTCTGGGGTGGGTCTGTTGTTTGGGAGGGGGAGTAGAACCCCTGGACAGAGTTGCCGCAGCAACTCAGGTCACACTCAAACCTGATAGGCTGGATGGTCTCCCGCCAAGAAGACCACTCCACTGTGTGAGTGACAGCTAGGCTGTATGAACAGGTCTCTTTCTGCATAAAAGCAGGGTCCTGAGGACTGGAAGAGCAAGATGTCGCCACTGGAACTACGGAACAGAAGGGGAGAGAAGCCACAGACATCTTCAGCATCTACACCGCTGGTGAAGCCCTGCCGGATCGTCTCACCACTTTTCTTCCACACAACGAGAGGAGAACTTCCACGAAAGAGCTTCCTTCCCTTGAACTGGTGGGGTCAATCAGTTCACCTATCGCTTCCTCGGACCTGCCTTGGTCGAATCGACAGTGCCCAGCACTTGGAGAACGGATAGCCAGGCAGCTATCGACCCGGACCGCGATTAAAAGGAGCGTACCTTTTAAACTTAGTTTGGCAGCACCGCAGCTGGTTTCATCCCTGGGTAGTGCAGCGACTCGAACCTTCCTCCACGACGAGAGCCTCTCTTCCTCTGCTGGACCCCTCGACCTGCAGGAACTACCAGGAACAACCGCAGGAGCCACTTCTTCACGTTTAAGGTACAATGTTCCGCCAGGCCGTCCTTTCTCCGTGGTAGCCCTAAAGGTGTTTTAAATCCTTTATCTACTTGTGGGGTCAGCCGCCCTCTCTCTTAACATTGTCTTTCGCCTCGCATCTACCTCTTCAATATTTTTCTACTAAAGACTTGACAGCAGCTACAAGAACATTTTTGCTCCTAAACTCTTGGTCCTGTACCACTGACTCTGGCTCAGGCCTATTCACTCTGGCTGATTTGTTAGATCTGCTCTCTCTAGATTGGTTTTCAATGAGAAATGTGTTGATGCACCTACATTTCTAAACCCCTCTTCCTTCCTACTGTTTTAACTTGTGGAGTGCCATTTTGCTCAGTTTTCATTCACTTATCTTTCTGTCAAAGTGTTACTGTGCATTACTTGTTCACAAAACTTCAGGGAAGTGTTGCTAGGGGGTGTCCGAAGATATTTCGGTTTAACTTGTGCTTTCCCTCCCTTTCGTAAAATTGTTAGAGTGCCATTTGTAGTTGGTTTTCACTGTGCCGTTTTGCTCAGTTTTCATTCTACCACAAACTTGTCTACAATTGAATAGGGAGTTGTATTGACTTTTCCTTGACTGAATTTTTACTTACTTTACCAGTTGTGATTATGTGTTGACTTAGAAGTGTATAAAATAAATATCTGTTCTCTTTTGATACAAAGCTTTGGTCAGTGTTTCCTTGCTCCATAGTACTGTACTACCTATTGTGTAAAACCTGAATACTGCTCATCTCCCTCTTGAGATAAGTCTGACTGCTCAGCCACAGCTACCAACTAAATCTTTGTGGTACAAACTGATACCAAAGGGGATTTATTGCTCTCACCTATAGTCCTAATCTGGTGTAGTGCTCCCTAAGGGAACTGCACTGGATTCTGCCTAACACTGGTGTACAGCGGCGAGATTAAAAGTATTGGATTTACATTTTAGTGTGCTACTAGTACCTTGGTGCAACTAACCACAAGGTTAGCAATCACAAAAAGTTATTGTAACAAAGTCAAGTATGGAAAGTTATAGTCAGGAGACCCTCCTTGCAAAAACTGCTGATTATCTTAAAGATTTGTGCAGACAGAAAGGTCTTCATGTCAAAGGCAAGAAAACAAATGATTGATAGACTATTAGAGAAACAAAGTCTGGATAGTAGTGTTGTAGGCCCCACTACTCCAGCAAATGTGGCAAACAGTAATGAGGATAATGTTGAAAATGTTATTGTTGAGTCAGATGAGGAAGAGGAGGATAACAATGTCACCCCCTCTGGTCCTCTGACTGCTCAAGGACCTCAACCTGTAGCTGGACCCTTACCAGGTCCCACATTAAGTCCTGAATTTATATCTCTAGAAAAAATGAGACTTGAACTCGAATTCAAAAGAATTAGTGCCCAAACTGAACAGATACATCAAGAACTAAGGCTCAAAGAAATGGAGCTCAACCATGAGCTAGAGATGAAGAAATTGTCTTTGGAAAATGCTTCTCCCCCCGAATCCTCTAGATCTTCCAGTCCAAAAAGACCTTGGATGCCTAAAGAGATTGTGGGTATGTATGAACCTAAGTTGGATGTATTAGATTGGCTTGCTATGTTTGAATACAATCATGGGCTCCAGGATATCACAGGGAATCAGTTGATCCCCTGGTTATTCGCTAGGCTCCCTCCTGTTGCATCTGATGTGGTAATGGAGTTGGGGGAGGTGGATAGGATGGATTATGAATGTGTAAAGCTAGCCCTAATAACTAGATTTGGGAAGACTTCCTCCCAGTACCTTAAGAGGTTTAGGACCCTCAAAAAGCATGATAGTACCCTTTGGGCTACTTGGGTGAATGAATGTTTGAAGAATTTACAGGAGGGATGGATTAAGGGTTATAGAGTTAACACTTATGAAGGAATGAGAAATCTTGTTATGATGGAGTCTATCTATGATGCCTGCTCTCCTGAGTTCAGACAGCACTTGGCTAATTCAAAAGAATTAGATTCCAAGAAACTAGCTAAGGCTGCTGACTTGTGGGTTGCCAACAGGGCCACTCACAAGGATTCAGGGGTAACTCAGAAAAAGGATGAGGGAAAGCAGCGTAAGAAAGACACCAAGGAGAATTCAAATAATTCCAATTCCAAAGAGGGCCACAAACAGAATCCTAAGGGTAAGCCACAAGGGAAACCAAATCAGGCTAGTGTACCTTCTGGTCCCAGACCAGAAGGAGGTCAGAACAAGCCACCATTCATAAAGACATTTGGGAAATGTTATGTTTGTGGCTCTACTGATCATGTGAAAGGGGATCCCAGATGTAAGGCTAAACCTTCAGGGGTCCACACTGTCTCCTTAGCCTTCGCTCCAGAGGAGTACAAATGGTCAGTGGAAACTTTCAACTACTGGCTGATGACCCCATTCGAGTCTCAGCTAGTGTATCTTTAGTATCTCTAGGGTTGTGGGAACAACAGAATTTAGATGTGTATAATTCTATCCCTCCTAATACTAATGAGTATTATAAAGACAGTGTCCTAGTCAATGGTCAGGAGACCCCTGCCATTAGAGACACTGGGGCCAGCATAACTGTGGTGGACGAATCTTTTTTCAAGGTGGAGGATGTTGCCAAGGCACCCAAACGCCTCACCAAGTTAGCTGGAGGGCCTGTGCAGATGCTTCCCCAATTACCAGCTCTCATCCAGTGCAATGAAATGACTGTCAGGATACCTGCGAGTGTACAATCTGAAGTACCAGGAAGGGTGCTGTTGGGCAATGAACTGAAAGATCTGGGAGTAGTGTCAAGTACCCCCAGACCTCCTAGTAAGAGATTACAGGAGCTTACCAGACCTGCCAGGGAGAGGACCTTAAGAGGCTCTCCTGAGGAAATGATGGAAATCACTCATACCCCACTGGAATTACTAACTGCTATTTCCAAGCGACCTGAAGCAAAGGGGAAACCTAAGACTTCAAAGAAAAAGACAGCAGAAAGCACTCCAGTGCTGCCAACCAGGAAATCTCCTTGGTTAGCAAAAATCACACCTGTGATTCCTTCTCCAGCTGAGGCTGAGAGTGAGGTACAACCCTGTGTGGTTGAACTAGAGCCTGAGGACTCAGATCTAGTAGAAGGCCAGGAACTCATTGGAGATCTTGACCCTGTGGACCATCCTGAGATGCAGTCTTTACTGGCAGAAGGGGGACCCCAAAGGGCAGACTTCAGTAAGGAACAAAGAATGTCCAACTCTGGAAGGTCTTCGCCACCAGGCAGCTTCTCAGGCTGAAGGGCAAGAGCGTGGGAAGTATAGGTTACACTGGGAAGATGGCCTCTTCTATAGTGTACCGACAGAGTCAACCCCTGGAGACTACAAGAGGTTTGTAGTGCCCCAAGCAAACAGACTCCAATTCTTGCAACTAGCCCATGAGATACCTTTGGCTGGTCACTTGAGCTTCAAGAAGACCAAGGAAAGGCTCTCTCTACTTTTATTGGCCTACAATGGGAGCTGAGGTAAATAAGTATTGCAAGAGTTGCCACACATGCCAAACTTCTGGTAAAAGTGGTTCCAAGAATGTGGCACCTCTAGTGCCTCTCCCTGTGGTGGAAGTACCATTTGAGAGGGTAGGAATCGACATTGTTGGTCCCCTTGATCCTCCAACTTCTACAGGCAACAGGTTTATCCTTGTTGTAGTAGACCATGCTACTAGGTTCCCTGAAGCAATTCCTATGAGGACTGTTACAGCTCCGGCTGTGGCTAAGGCCCTCCTTGGTATTTTTACCAGGGTTGGGTTTCCTAAGGAGATAATATCCGACAGGGGGTGAAATTTTATATGTCCCACTACATGAAGGCCATGTGGAAAAACTGTGGAGTTACCTACAAGTTCTCAACTGCATACCACCCTCAGACAAACAGATTGGTAGAAAGGTTTAACAGAACCATGAAGAGCATGATGGGAGCTTTAGGAGACACCCTTAAAAAGAAGTGGGATCTTTTAGTGCCATGCCTTCTCTTTGCATATAGAGAAGTCCGTCAGGAGGGAGTGGGTTACAGTCCCTTTGAACTTCTCTATGGCCATCCGGTTAGAGGTCCATTGGCCCTGATCAAGGAGGGGTTGGAGAGTGCTCCTTCCCCCACCCCAGTCAGAGTCACTGACTATGTGATAGGACTCCGGAGGAGAATGTCACACATGATGGCTGAGGCAAGTGATAACTTGAAAGCAGGTCAGACTCTGGTCAAACATTGGCATGACCAGAAGGCCAACATGGTTGAGTTCACTCAAGACCAGCTAGTTCTTGTTATGGTCCCCACAAGGCAGAGGGCCTTGCAGGACAAATGGATGGGACCCTTCAAGGTTGTGGGAAAACTTGGGAGAGGTAAACTATCTGGTGGATTTAGGCAATCCTAAGGAGGCTCCTAGAGTCTTTCACATTAACCGTCTAAAAGCTTATTTCTCGAGACCAGAACTGGGAGCATTGGTTCTAGCTTCAGCTCAAGAGGAGGAGGAGAGTGAACCTCTGCCTGACCTCCTCAGAGGCCAACCGTTAGATGAGAAAATAGAAGGAGTCAATCTCTCTTCTAATCTGACACCTGAGCAACAGGAGGAGTGCAAACTTTTGTTTAATCAATTTGCCCCCCTGTTCTCCCTGACATCAGGTTTGACCCCTTGGGGCCAGCATGATATCCAAACTGGTGACTGTTTACCTGTCAAAAGCAGGGGCTACAGGATGTCAGAAAATATAAGAACCCACATCAAAGGAGAGGTCAACAAGATGCTTGATCTCGAGGTAATAGAGCCCTCTACTAGTCCATGGTCTAGCCCAGTTGTGTTAGTATCAAAAGCAGGATCCAAAGAGTTGAGATTCTGTGTGGACTATAGGGCTCTAAATGCAGTCACTAAGGCTGATGCCCATCCTTTGCCAAGGACAGATGAGCTGGTGGATAAGCTTGGTTCAGCCAAGTTCCTCAGCACATTTGATCTCACGTCAGGCTATTGGCAAATAGCCCTGACTGACCATGCCAGGGAGAAAACTGCATTCTCCACCCCAGTTGGCTTATACAAGTTTAAGGTTATGCCTTTTGGACTAAAGAATGCACCTGCTACATTCCAAAGGATGGTTAATCAGGTTCTAAATGGGATGGAGGACTTCTGCATGGCATACTTGGATGACATTGCAGTGTTCAGCCCTACTTGGAAAGAACATGTTGACCACCTAGGATATGTTTTGCAGGCTCTTGAACAGGCCCATCTGACCATAAAGGCAAGGTAATGTCAAATTGGTCAGAGTAAAGTGGTCTACCTTGGGCATGAGGTAGGAGGTGGTGAAATAAGGCCTTTGCTCAGCAAGATTGAAGCTGTGCAAAATTGGACAACCCCTTCTACTCAAACCCAGGTGAGAGCCTTCCTAGGCCTTACTGGGTATTACAGGAATTTCATTGAGAGCTATGGGTCCAATGGAATGAGGAATGCAATTAGGCCTTTGAAAGCCTGAAGAAAGCCCTTTGTCAAGCTCCAGTTCTCAGAGCTCCTGACTACCACCAACCCTTCATTGTACAGCCAGATGCTTCCAATATAGGTATAGGTGCAGTACTCAGTCAACTGGATGAGAAAGGTAGGGAGCACCCCATTTGCTTCATCAGTAGGAAACTGAAGGAACCTGAGACAAGGTGGGCAACTATTGGGAGAGGATGTTTTGCCATTGTGTGGGCTTTGAAGAAGTTTAGACCATACTTATATGGATCTACTTTCACCATTCAAACAGACCACCAACCCTTGAGATGGTTGATGCAAATGAAAGGGGAAAACCCAAAACTGCTAAAATGGTCAATCTGCCTCCAAGGGTTTGATTTTACCATTGGGCACAAGTCAGGATGTCACTGTCAAGGATGGCACTCTGTCAAGAGCCACCTACACCCAGGTAGGGTTTAGGTGGCTGTGCTGATGTAAGGTGACAGATAAGCACACACAGCAGGAAGCTCAACAAGAAAGAAGAATAGGTAACAGTAGCTGTGAACAAAAAGGGCAGAGAATACAAAGGTACAAACAAACTGGATTCCCTCTTGGGGTGTATGCAGAAAATGGGAAAGAGTGTTCCACGGACCTTTGGATACTCCAGCCTTCTGCACAGATTGCTATTACAGGAGCCCACTCTGTATGCTCATGGCTGGGAACAACAGCTGTGGGTGTCTGTACAGAAACAGTATAACTGAAATGGATAACTTAAGGGACAACCAAAGACTCAAGGAAGAGAAGGACAGGGATCAAGAACAGGGGGTTGCAAACAAGGAAGAGAGTAAGGGAGCAGTAGCCAGGAAACAGGGGGGCTGCAAACAAGGAAGCAGGGCTGGAGTAACGAATGGCACAAGGCGCAGGCAAACTGTAGAGGACTGCAGAGAACTGTAGTAGGCTGCAAGGCAGGGAGTCCAGAGGATCAGGACAGATAGCTGTAGTAGGCTGTGGACAGAGAGCCCAGAGGAGCAGGGCAGCAAAGGAGCGAGCCCAGATGAGCAGGGCACCGAGGCAGGGAGTCCAGAGGAGCAGGACAGAGAGCTGTAGTAGGCTGCAGACAGAGAGACCAGAGGAGCAGGGCAGCGAGGCAGGGAGCCCAGAGGACCAGGGCTGCAGGCAGAGGAGTGTAGCAGACTGCCAGGCAGGGAGCCCAGAGGAGCAGGGCAGCGAGGCAGGAAACCAAGAGGACCAGGGCAGCGAGGCAGGGAGCCCAGAGGACCAGGGCAGCGAGGCAGGGAGCCCAGAGGACCAGGGCAGCGAGGCACGGAGCCCAGAGGACCAGGGCTGCAGACAGAGGAGTGCAGCAGGCTGCAAGACAGGGAGCCCAGAGGAGCAGGACAGCAAGGAGAGAGCCATCAGGATCAGGACAGCGATGCAGGGAGCCCAGAAGACCAGGGCTGCAGGCAGAAGAGTGTAACAGGCTGCAAGGGAGGGAGCCCAGCGGAGCAGGGAAGCATGGAGCGCTGGAATCAGAAGCCGGATGAAATGGCAACAGGAACAGCATTCAAATCGTGGCTCAAGGCAAAAAGATGCTGGGAGAACTCTTAATGCAAGAGACTGAGCTTCTGCAGGCAGCTGCTTAAATACAGCCCTGCCCTGTACTGAGGCAGGCTAATTGGCAGCACCTGGAGCAGCACACCTGAAGGCAATCTGCCTCCTCCCTCTCTGGTCCTGAGAAGGTGGAGCAGCACTGATCTCTCAGGTTTCTGGGGATTGTGGTTCCAATACTGATGAATAGGAATAGCCAGGAATTGATAACTGTAGCAAGGTGCATTATGGTACATGTAGTTAGCTGGATTAAATAAGAAAGTACCAAAGTCGTGCAAATGGAAATTAAGGACTAAAGTGTGAATAGGGGTTGTTCAAAGAGTATTATGAAGATAAATGAGTTCCAAATAGTCCATGATGGTTGCCAATGTGTGCGCCAGTGGCACAGGCATGACAGTCACCACCAAAATGCTGATGTCTCTCTAGGATGTTTATAACCGACTAGAGGTATGAGACTCATCCAGGAGTGGATTAGATCCTCCTGTCCCTTAATCTGGGGGCGGGGGGCGAGTGTTAGGGAGAATTCTCACTTATGGCTAATTTCCCTTACCTAAAGAGTCCCCCAGCAGCTTTGCCGGATTTGAAGGGTTTGTTTCTTTTTACCTGCTAAGAGTGAGACTCTTTTTTTCCCACTCTTAGGCATCTTTGCTATGTGTGTTCTAGGCTATTTTTGTGTTTAATGCCTATGGGATCTTTTCTCTCACCCATAGGAACCATCTTTATGCACATGTGTTACACTGCACCCTCCGTGCAGTGACACAGGGGTGTTGAGGCGACCCCCAAACATAGACTCCATACCCTGGGACTGACTACTGTCTCCCAGGGCATGTAAAGTCCCCATTGACTTTGCTAGTCGATCTCTATGAACTAAACCAGTACACCCCATCCTAATATGGATGTACTGGAAGGGGTTAATAGTTTTTCCCCTATGTTCATTTTCGAGGGGGTACCTTAAAGTCCCCCTCTACAAAGTTTCTGGCTGGTGGCAGTGGTTACTACCTTTTATATTCGACTGCAAATATTTCCATATGGGATTTTCCCATTGTTCGAGGCTAACACTTTTACTGACAGCCTCTTACATACCGCCGGTTTATTTTATTATTAACTTTAATCCGGTAAGGGGGGGCTCTAGTGAGCCGGACCAGTATGGCCGCAAGTCCGTGAAGCTCCTCTGCACTAGTAAATCCGGTCGTTGATCCGGATGGTATCCAGTGCCTCATCAGATTATTAATGGAGTGCGGGTGGTCCTGAGCCTCGGCGGGAGTGTTTTTAGGAGGTGGTCGGCGCTGGGAGGCTTTGCTTCTGTGAGAGATCTGCTGTGGCGGAGGAGGCTGAGGCTGCGTGGCCAAGTGGGGGAGGTGCGGCGGCGGGCAGGTGGTGCCTTGGAAGTGGCTTGTACGTGGCACCGACCTCTGGAAGTGAAGGTGGCCCTGGTAAACAGACGAAGCGCGCGGTGGAGACAATCGTGGGCTGGAGCGGTGCCGGTTCCTCACTGTGCCGCTCGCCGGCAAGCTCCGGAGATGGCAGCCTGGTGGTGAGGGATACCCCAAAGGGAAAGCGCTGTGGAGAACCTGGACTGCTACAATTGGCAACCCCGGGGGACGCCTGCGACTTCAGCAGCCCAGCGGATTGTGATGGGGGTTCGGGGGAGGGTCTGCATGACGGCTGCCCCAGCCATATAGCGCCGGACTTGGCCACTGTGGGTGAGCGTGGACGGATTTACGGGCCAGCGGGGGGTTGCCGACGGACACCTCAATCCGGGAGGAGAGGCTGACTTGGCGGTGGAGAGCGGGACCGCAGCGCTGTCATCTTGGCTGGCGGAACTACCTATGGAGCGGCGGAGGAGCTGGTCCTGTGGGTCAAAGAGACGCATTAGCGAGGGGGGCTTCCCTTGGACGGCTGCCTTTTGGACGGCGGTGCGGTTGGGACATTGGCGCCGGACCAGCGAGGCTGGGGTACGGCATTCCTGGAGCTGCCGGCGGGCTGCTGAAGTACGCAGGAAGGCGGCCTGATAGGAGGCAATACTGCGGGAGATACGGTCTCTGCTGCACCAGACCGGACATTGTGTAGCAGGGGGCTAGCCCCGTGGGACCCTCCCCCCAACGGTAGTCGTATTGGGGGAGACCGGCCGGTGCCTAAAGTGGAAGGTGAAGAGAACCCGGACGCAGCCACACACGGTGAGATTAAAGGCGGGCAGATACTCGGGAATGCGCCCGCACCCGAGATAACACCCGAGGAGCCTGGGTGCCCAAAACGACCAGGTGGGGGGGGGACCCTGGCCTACGCGCTCCCGTGCTGCCTCAGATTCAGACCCGCTGAGGTGATGGGCGGGGATACTGTGTCCAGAGATTGTCAATCTGCGCGGGCTTAGGGCGCCGGAGCAGTTTTGTGCTGGAGGAGGCCCTGGGGCACTGGCATTTAGTGTGGAGCTGCGGGGTGGTCTCGTATGGGCTCCTGCCTCCTCCTTGGTCCTGAGTATAAGAGACTTGGCTGCAGTATGGAATGGTGTGACACCTGTGGCCCCCTTTGGATACGCCTGGTATGCATGCCTGACGGGGTATGCATGTCACAGTGAAGTGGGGCATGTCTGCCTGCGGCAAGATTCGGCGCAGCTTGCGGATTGACGAGAGCACACAGGATAGTAGCTGCTGCATGGTGAGCCGGGACTAGTGTGTGTTACTGGCAGCTCTCGGAGGCGTGGGTGCGTGGTCCCGGTCAGGCCCCGTCCTTGTTTCCCCTTCGGGGGACTGAGTTGAGCGGCATAGCCTGCAGGTAGTGGAGAGTGGACCGTTTGGGCTGGGGTGCTGTGGGGTTGCGCTCATAGACTTGAAGAGGTGTTTGGCTCCTCCTCTCGGGCCTTGCGCGACATGTGTAAGGCAACAAAAAGGTGGAAAGCAGCAGGCTAAGTTGAACTTCGTCATGACATTGCAGGTGAAGGGTAACAGGTCGGCGGAGGAGCAGCAGGAGACCCAGCCCCCAGCGTTCCCTGCAGACCATGCGACAGCCTTTCAGGATATTAAAGCTATGTTTGTGCAACTGTAATCTGGTCACTGGATGGAAAACTGGTTCACTGACTTGCAAGGTGGATCATATGCAGCTGCGACTTGACAAGCATGGGGAGAGATTGGATGAAGCGGAGGACAGAATATCGAGAATGGAGGATGAGGTGTCCTCCACGTCCAGGGACATGATAGTCGTTAAGAGGGCGCTGAAGACAGTATCAGAGAAGCAGGAGGATTTGGAATCACGCTCTATGCGGAACAATGTCAGGATAGTGGGATTGGCTGAGTCGCAAGACCGGAAAAACATGGAGGAGTTGGTGGAGGAGATTCTTCGGGAGGCGCTGGGCTCTGAGGGCTTTTCATCATGCTGTGTGGTGGAGAGAGCGCACAGGATTCCGGGTGGTAGAAGGTCGGTTCCCGGGGCCCCGCCTCGCCCGCTGATTGCTCGCCTTCTGAACTATCGAGACAGGGACAATGGCCTCCGCAAAGCAAGGGAGAAGGGGACAGTCCGCTATAAGGGTGATGTGATAAGGTTTTTCCCTGATTTCTCCGATAAAGTACAGGCCTCCAGAAGAACATTTATTGCAGTTAAAAAAAGATTGCGAGACAAGGGGATGAAGTATGTTATGTTGTATCCTGCAAAACTGAGAGTTGAACATGAGGGCAAGGCCCTTTTTTTCCAAACTCCGGAGGAAGCCAGCTCCTTTTTGGATACGCTGCCGAGGCCTTCGGGATCCCGGGACAGTACTGCATGATGTGCCTATGGGGGGCTTGTGGCGGTCCGAGCTCCTTGTGTTTCTTCTGAGATGGGGTGCTTGGATACGAGATATTTGGCTTGTGCTGAGTGGGTCGGCTCCTACCCGCCTCTGACACGAGAGCTTGATTACTGTTATGGTGGGGATCATTAATGTTCTGAGTAGTTGGGGTACTCAGCGGGGGGGGAGGGAAGAATGGTCTGTTTGTGCAGGGTATAGGGGGAATTGAAGGGGGGGATATGGCACCGACAAGTTGGGGGGTTGTTGGTAGGGGTGGTGGGTGGGTTTACAGTAACATGGATGGTTTGGGGGTGCAAGCAGGTGAGAGGTACTTTGGATAGACAGGATGAACTGATAATGGATGGCGACACTTAACCTTTTGACTTGGAACGTTAGGGGTCTTAATAATCCACCCAAAAGCCAGAAAGTCTTGCAATATTTGAGACGTCATCAGATAGGGGTAGCGTTCCTCCAGGAAAGTCACTTGACGGGGGATACTGAATCCAAATTTGATAAGAGCTGGGGGTGCCATCTGTATTTTTCATCCTACTCTTCTTCCTCTAAGGGAGTGGCTATCCTGGTGCATAGCTCAGTAGGTTTACGACAGACGAGGATGCTGAAGGATAGTGAGGGAAGGGTGCTGATTGTGCAGGGGGTTATCCAGGGGAGGCTGTATACACTGATTTGTTACTATGGTCCTAACCAGGATGTGATGGATCCTCTGCAGTGGATCGAGAGGCAGTTAGGGGAGATCCCAGAGGGAGATATTTTGTGGGCAGGAGACTTTAATACGGTCCTGGATTCGGCCTAGGATAGGGTAGGCGGCGCTTTACGCCCGATCTGTAGAAGCTCGGATAGAATTCGGGGCATTATGTCAGTGTGGGGGGTGGAGGATGTGTGGAGGGTGAGGAATCCGGCGGCGCGTCAATTCATGCACTTCTCCACCCCACATAACTCGGCCGCTCGGCTGGATTATTTCTTGATATCCCGCACGCTGTTGGGTCAAACTAAGGGGATAGATATACTAGCTCGCACCCTTTCAGATCATGCCCCTGTTGTGCTAAGGCTTTGCTTACGGGGACGGGTAGAGTCGAGACCCCCTTGAGGTTCAAAAGTGATAGCCTTACTGACACAGTATTTAAAGAGGAACTATCGGCTGCTATAGATGGGAAGGATATAAGTGTGTGATTAGGGGGGTGTGTCTGGCTAAGGAGGTGGGTATACTGTGATGCATAAGGAGGGATCTTGCTGACAAAAAAGAGGAGATCCGTATTTTGCAGAGGGACGTCCCTACCCTGACAAAACTCCAACAAGGGGATTTAATGCGGAAATTGCAGGATTTTCACTGGACCAGTTCGAGGATGAGAAGATCATCGCTGAGTTTCATAAATTTTACAGTCATTTATACTCTACTCTATCGCAAGCCATGCAGGCGGCTATAGACGCTTATTTGGACGAGGTGGGGCTGTACTGGTGCTCGGAGGGGCAGCGGGAATGGCTGGGCAGGCCCTTAACATTAGGGGAGGTGGTTGAGGCCATTAAATCGCTGCCGAGTGGGAAATCGCCTGGACCGGATGGCTTCACAGATGAATTTAATAAATGTTATGTGAACGAATTGGCACCATACCTGTTGCAGGTTTACCAGCAGGCAGTGGTTGAGGGCAGGCTGCCGGAGTCCCTCTGGGAAGCAGTGGTTGTTGTGTTGTTAAAGGCGGGGAAACCTGCTGAGGATTGTTCTTCGTATTGCCCGATATCTCTTATCAATCTCGATAATAAGATATTAGCTAAAGTGTTGGCGACCAGACTGGCACCATTGATGGCCGCTATGGTCAGGGCTGATCAGGCGGGGTTTATACCTGGGCGGTCAACATCGTTTGGGTTGCTCAGGATGTTTGGGTTGATGGCGGCATTACCTAAAGATGAACCAACGGTGGCGGTTCTACTCGATGCCGCCAAAGCATTTGATTCCGTTGAGTGGTCGTTCCTATTCTCGGTTCTGCAGAGGATGGGGCTGGGTGACCCATTTATCGCAATGATTTCCCTATTATACACAGATTCAGTGGCCAGGTGAGGGTGAATGGGCAGACAACAGACCTGATACCACTTGAGCGAGGGACGCGCCAGGGGTGCCCTTTGTCCCCACTATTGTTCGCCCTGGCAATTGAACCGTGGGCAGAAAGGGTTAGGGAGTTACATGTCAACCGGGGGATCCAGCTGTTCACTCATATGGTGGTGATCTCACTTTACGCAGATGATATGGTCCTGTTTATCCATCGCCCTGAGGTCAATCTGGACCCGATTATGCTAGATATTCAGCTGTTCGGAAGACTATCTGGGCTTCAGGTGAACACCAGTAAGTCGGTTATTTTTCCGTTAACAGAGGCAACGAGCCAGTTTCGTGATGCCCGGGGTTTTCAATGGGAACTGGTTCACACCCGTTATCTAGGGATTACAATTGCAAGGGAAAGGGGGGTTGTCTATCGCAGGAATTATCTAGAAACTCTGGAGTTGGCTAAATCCGCAATGGCTAGATGGGGCAGACTCCCGCTTAACTTATATGGACGGATTTCAGTGGTCAAGATGACCATTCTCCCCAAGTTTTTGTATGTATTTTTGAATGCGCCCATAGCGGTGCCTAGGGCGTATTTTCGAGACCTCCGATCGGCAGTGACCAAATTTATTTGGGCTGGTAAGCAAGCGTGGATCTCCTGGGACAAATTGGTGGCACCGGTGCCGGAAGGGGGTTTGGCTTTGCCGGATCTTGAGCTATACTATACAGAGGCACAGGCGAGCTTCCTGCGGTACTGGTATGGGATGGCAGCGGAGCGCCGGCACTGCTGCGAGCGATCATCCTCACAGCGCCAAGTCGGCCCCATGCAGCTCGGAACATGGTGGCCCTCAGCTGCAGGGCCTGGACCCTTTTGGAGCGTAAGAGCAGGGGGGAAATCCTGTATTCACCAGAGCTTCCGGTAGCGGTGACTAAATTCGGTGAGCTGTTTCCGAATGGCAAATTTATGTCAGCTGTAGAATTGCGGGGGACGGGAGATCTGTCTGCGCTGGACGTTCTTCTGTATTATAGATTGAAGGTGTCGCTGCAACGTTTGTTTCCATCCTTTCCAGAGCATCCCCGTGTGGCGGGCACACTAGATAAAATGATACAGGGGTGTTTAGGGGACCGTGTGATGTCCGCGCTCTACATGATGGCTTTGCGGGACAGGTCAGACACAAGGAAATCACGGCGGGAGGTGTGGGAGAGGACGCTGGGAAGAGAAATTCCGGTTACCATGTGGAGGTACTGCTGTGAAATGACTAGGTTCAAATTAGTTCATTTTAAGTTCTTACATCAATATTATTATTCTCCAGCTCAATTAAAGGAGTTTTTCCCTCAGAAGACTGATGCTTGCCTTAGATGCGGGCAAGTTGAGGCGGGGTTCCTTCATGTGGCGTGGGCTTGCGTGGAGCTGCAGCAATTCTGGGGGCAAGTCTTTGATGTTGTTGGTGAAATATTGGGGCAGCGAGTCGAGCTGGACCCTATGGTTGCCCTTTTGGGGTACACCAAACAAATACCTAAAGAGACGAGGAAATTGATAAACCTCCTTTTGATCTTAGCTAAGTGAAGAGTGGCTATGGGTTGGGGAAGTAGGGTGAGTCCTAGGGTTGATCAGTGGATGGAGGATATTCTGTACTGTAATGATATTCAATCCAGATGAGGCGTGATGCAGGGGAACCGGTGGGGGGACAGGCATATGTGGGATGCGTACACCCTGTATCTCCTTAGACAGTCGGATGCTGAGGGGGTGCACCCCCCCTTCGCCATGACGTGGTGCATGTGGTCCTTCAGGGTCGTGGGGTACCTGCTGTTCTTCCCTCTCCCGGGGAGGCCGATGAGGTCGCAAGGGCTGGGGCTCAGGTGGGGACTGAGGCATCGAGTTTGGGTTGGGCTCTAATTTGCGGCCTGATTGTTGGGGGAGCCCCTGTGGGGGTTGATCCAATGGACTTGTTGTCTGAACCATGGAAGGGTTTAGTTCGTCATCAACTGTATTTTCTCTGCAGCTCAGACTTAATGTTACTGGGTCATGTATATGGTTGCACCTGCTTGCCACTACTGTGGGGGGGGGTTTGCTGGGGGGGTGTTGTTTCTTGTTTGTTATGACATAAAAATGCCAATAAAGAAAGTTTAAAAAATAAAAAAATAAAAAAACGTTACTCCGGTAGGTTTTATTTGCCAGAACCTTGATATAATTTCTTTCTCGTGTCTTACTCTAAACTCCTAACCCAGGTCGGGGATCCTTTGTTCGCTCTTTTGGCGGGCTTCTGCCAAGAAGCCCTCCTTTCGGTGCCTCTGAGTCTGGGGTGGGTTTTTTGTTTGTTTTGTTTGGGAGGGGGAGTAGAACCCCTGGACAGAGTTGCCGCAGCAACTCAGGTCGCACGCTAACCTGATAGGCTGTAGGGTCTCCCGCCAAGAAGACCACTCCACTGTGTGAGTGACAGCTAGGCTGTATGAATGGGTCTCTTTCTGCATAAAAGCACGGTCCTGAGGACTGGAAAGCAAGACGTTGCTACTGGAACTACGGAACCGAAGGGGAGAGAAGCCACAGATATCTTCAGCATCTACACCACCGGTGAAGCCCTGCCGGATCGTCTCACCACTTTTCTTCCACGCGACGAGAGGAGATCTTCCGCGAAAGAGTCTCCTTCCCTTTAACTGGTGGGGTCAATCAGTTCACCTATCGCTTCCTCGGACCTGCCTTGGTCGAATCGACAGTGCCCAGCACTTGGAGACCGGATAGACAGGCAGCTATCGACCCGGACCGCGATTTAAAGGAGCGTACCTTTTAAACTTCGTTTGGCAGCACCATGGCTAGTTTCATCCCAGGGTAGTGCAGCGACTCGAACCTTTCTCCACGATGAGAGCCTCTCTTCCTCTGCTGGACCCCTCGACCTGCAGGAACTACCAGGAACAACCGCCACCGCAGGAGCCACTTCTTCACGTTTAAGGTACATTGTTCCGCCAGGCCGCCCTTTCTCCGTGGTAGCCCTAAAGGTGTTTTAAATCCTTTATCTACTTGTGGGGTTGGCCGCCCTCTCTCTTAACATTGTCTTTCGCCTCGCATCTACCTCTTCAATATTTTTCTACTAAAGACTTGACTGCAGCTACAAGAACATTTTTGCTCCTAAGCTCTTGATCCTGTACCACTGACTCTGGCTCAGGCCTATTGACTCTGGCTGATTTGTTAGATCTGCTCTCACTAGATTGGTTTTCAATGAGAAATGTGTTGATGCATCTAAATCTTCTAAATCCCTCTTCCTTCCTACTGTTTTAACTTCTGGGGTGCCATTTTGCTCAGTTTTCATTCGCTTATCTTTCTGCTAAAGTGTTACTGTGCATTACTTGTTCACAAAACTTCAGGGAAGTGTTGCTTGGGGGTGTCCGAAGATATTTCGGTTTAACTTGTGCTTTCCCTCCCTTTCGTAAAATTGTTAGAGTGCCATTTGTAGTTGGTTTTCACTGTGCCGTTTTGCTCAGTTTTCACTCTACTGCAAACTTGTCTACAATTGAATAGGGAGTTGTATTGACTTTTCCTTGAATTAATTTTTACTTACTTTACCAGTTGTGATTATATGTTGACTTAGAAGTGTATAAAATAAATATATATTCTCTTTTTGATACAAAGCTTTGGTCAGTGTTTCCTTGCTCCATAGTACTGTACTACCTATTGTGTAAACCCTGAATACTGCTCATCTCCCTCTTGAGATAAGTCTGACTGCTCAGCCACAGCTACCAACTAAATCTTTGTGGTACAGACTGATACCAAAGGGGATGTATTGCTCTCACCTATAGTCCTAATCTGGTGTAGTGCTCCCTAAGGGAACTGCACTAGATTCTGCCTAACAGTCTTTTTTGTGCTTTTTCATTCCAGACTTGGTGAGAGAGGGGTGATGTGAGATAGAGTAGCAATTACAGAAGATAGGAGAGATGGTGAGTTCGATTAGGGTGGCAGAGGGGAGTTGAAAGGAGAAGAGTGACTGCAGTGCACAGTTTGGGCCTGATCTCACAGGTGGTCTAGTAGTAACAACTGGAGAACAAAAGACAATGTTATTTGAGTGCAGGATGGAAAAAGCAAATGCAGTGAAATTAGGGTGCAGAATGTAAAACAAACACAGCTAAATTCAATTTGCAAGGAAAAGGCAAATGCGTGAAATTTGTGTGCAGGAGGTAAAACACACACAGCTAAACTTGGTTTTCAAGGGAAAGGCAAATTCAGTGGAATTAGGGTGCAGGATGTAAAACAAACACAGCTACATTTGGTTTTCAAGGAAAAGGCAAATGCATTGTAATTAGGGTGCGGGATGTAAAACACACACAGCTAAATTCAGTTTTCAAGGAAAAGGCAAATGCAGTGGAATTAGGGTGCAGGATGTAAAGCACACACAGCGAAATTTGGTTTTGTGGAATGGACAGAAGCAGAGAGTAGAGAATGTGATGAGGAGAAGCAAAGTGAGGTAGTCACAGATATAGATGCTAGTGTAGGAGACAAATGAAAAGATCAGCCATCACTCACTGGAGGGGTGCTGGGGCCCATGTTCATGGGAGAGCAGGATGTAGACAGCAGGCTGCAGCATAGTTTGTGGTGGGGGTGAAAGGGTGAGGGCCCTCCGAGCCCTCCCAGGCCCGGACAGGACCAGACAGGAAAGACTCTGAGGCCTTAAGAGGGTACCTTGAGGAGGGGGTCAGCACAGCCTGCCAACTTCCAGGATTGGCTAGAAGAAAGAAGCACCATGCAATCAGGCCGTAGAAGGAAGATTCGCTGAGCTACTCCTGTAGTGCTAACTGATTCTAGATCTTCTTCTGGATCTTCCCATTGCTTCCTTCTTTTTTTATATTTTTTTATTAAATGTCATAGTTTATGTACATAGTAAAAATAGTTACTTAATGAGTGCTTTCATTTGTTTTGATGTAAGTCTCTTAGTGATCTTACAATCGGGTCTATCCTTTCTGTCTCAGTTGTTCTGTAGAGGTCTGTATGGAGTCAGTAATGATTCTGTCTATCTTGTTGTCTGGCTAGCATGCATGTGTAGCCGTTACGGTTTACACGATTGTTCTTTTCCAAGGTGTTTTCTTTTTCTTCTTCTTTCATAATGTAGGTCCAAAAGTGTACAATGGTATATATCGTTTTCCTGTTTTTTCCAGATAAGAATTTGTGCCCAACGGTCTGTCAGTTCCATCTTGGTGCTAGAGGTAGTATACATCTCCTAAAATTGATTCTGCTTTTCTGCATTCCATTATCACATGGTGCAGAGTTTCTATTGATTCTGGAGATTTACAGAATCGTCAAAACTGTTGATTCTTCTGTTTGATTTTCCTCTGTGTCAGCACTTCTCGAGTTGGGAGTACATTCAGAAGTAGTCTTAAGAAGGTATCTTGTATCTTCTGAGATGGAAAGATTTTGAGGTAGGACAGTAAAATGTTCAGTGCTCTCAAGTCGTAGTCACAATGTTGATCCAGGTGGTATTGAGCCTTGAGTGGTAGGGTGTTAAGCCAATCATTATTGGAAATTTTCTTTTTAGCTTTTGTGGTCTTTTCAGCAGCATTTCTATGGATGTATTTGCTTGTATCTTTTTTCCTTCAGTGTTTTTCCAGGCTTTTAGAATTGTGTCATTGCTCGTAGGGAGTCTGGTGTGGAATATTTCCATTGCTGGAATAGGGTCACTACTGAGTATTTTTCTATAGAGCTCCAGTTGTTCCCATGTGATCGTTGCTTCGAGGAATTAAATTGAAAGTTTGAAGCGAATTTGAGGCATTGGAAAAAATTTTGGAAGTGACAAGACCTTTCTCCAAAAGATAGCCTCGAGTTGTTGCCAGATTGATGAGTCTAAATTGATCATTGTCTCGCCGCCGTATGGAAGAATTGCGGCCGCCTTTTATCTATAGAAGGTTACCACTGGTGTTAGGGAGAATCGTCCAGATTTTCTGGTGTAAACAAAGGCCTTGGCGGGCTAGTGCAAGGGCCTTAGATTTTAAGTGGTCTCGCCATTCTTTTTCTACTTCTGATTGATTAACCCAGATTCCAAGATATTTGAATGTTTTGACTTGTGTCAATTTCAGTCCTTGTATGTAGTATGAGACTGGCTTCTTTTCATATCGGCATTCATGGGTCAAAGTCATGATTTTGGTTTTTTGTGCGTTCATCTTTAATTCATTTCCTTCCATGCATGCAAGAAGATTATCTAAGGCTAGTTGAAGTCCTCTTGGTGTTTTTGACATGAGCACGATGTCACCAGCATACATCAGGCATGGGAGTGTAATTGCATTTATTTTATGAGGGTTTATCATAGGAGTTTGCATGGAATCTTCAAAGTCAGATGTAAATTAATTAAACAGGAAGGCCGCCAAGGGCACCCCTGTTTTAAACCATGCCAAGTTTTAACCATATTTGAAAGTGCTCCATTTTTTGATAGTCTAATTCTGATGATGGTATAAGAATATAGAAGCTTTATTGGCTCTAATATTTCAGGTGGACATCCCCACGTCTTCATTTTCATTCACAGTTTGTTTCTGTTCACCAAGTCGAAGGCAAGTTTAAGGTCAACAAATGCTGTGTAAACTTGTGTTTTAGTATTTATTGCTCCTTGTTTAACAAAATTTAGGAGGAGTAGATTAACATTCGTGCCGATGTTTTTGACAAATCCAGTTTGCCTTTTCGCTAGCCTGTTTACCTGCTTTGCCCATGTTCGTAGTCGTTCTAGTAGAAAGGAGGTAAACATTTTCCAAAGCAGGCCCAGTAGAGCTATGGGCCGGTAGTTTTGCAGATCTTTAGTATCACCTTGTTTATGTAAAGGGATCAGAATTGTCTGCTGACATGTCTTAGGGATTAGATTTGTTTGATGTATCAGATTGAATATTTTCCCATATATGTCTGCCCATATCTCCGGATTTTGCTTTATAATGTAATTTTATAGTCCATCTGGGCCCAGGGCGTGGGATATATTCAGTTTCTGGATTGCTCTTGAAATTTCCTCGTTGTCCCATATGTTTGGGGTCTAATTCTTTTTTTGGGTTGGCAGGGGCTCTGTCTTTATATAGCGCTTTGAAATGTGCTATCCAGCGTTGTTCCGGGACATCTGATATCGTTCTACCTTGTTTGGAAGTTTGGTGGTTTAGACCATTCCAGAGATCTCTCGAGTTGCTGTTTTTAAGGGAGTTCAACATGGTCTCTGCATCCTTTTGTAGGAGTGACCATCTTGTTGTTTTCATCCAGTTGTTGTAACTATGTTTTTCGGTTCTCATCATCTGGTATTTGTCCACATGGGTAAGGTTATTGATTGCTTTCAAGCGCTTCCGGTGTTCTTTCTTTTTGTTGGCTATTTGAGGATTAAATCGATGGGCATGAAAAGTTTCTTGCTTATTTGGTTTGTCTTGTTTGAATGGGCAGAGAATCCACTCATAGTTCAATTTCTCTGTTCCTTCCAGATTTGTAGTTGAAAATGTTCCTGGAAGGGCTCCCGTTTGTCGTTGGGTTATTCTAAGTCTGGTAAGTCTATTGTTAATTTCCAGGCTCAGGAGATTAAGTTTCGTCTTTTGGGTGGTGTTATGGGACCAAGAGCGGATCATAATGTAGTGGTCACTATTAGGTGAGCGGATGTTTTTTGTTTCACAGATGTTATCATTTATTCCAGTGGTGGAATTGTTAGGGAGAAGTCTCAAAATGTGCTAATTTCCCTTACCTTTTGAGACCCCCAGCAACTTTGCTGGATTTCTAGGATTTGATTTTTTACCTGGGAAGAGTGTGAGCTTTTCTTCCCCACTCTTCCATGTATTTTGATGTGTGTTTTACTTTTGTGTTCTTTGGTTATTGGGTTTTTAAACAAACTCCATATGCATCATCTTTTTCTTATGTGTCACACAGCACCTTTAGTGCAGTGGCACAGGGGTGTCTTTTAAAACTCCCCAAGGTTTAAATACCTTCTCTTGGACTGACTACCGTCTCCTAGAGCCTGTAAAGTTAAATTGACTTTCCTAGTCTTTTTAAATGTACAGACCCAGCACACACTTTCTTACTATAGAGTGCTGGAGGGATTGCCTAGCATCCCCTGAGTCTGAACACTCATGTAACAGTCAGATGTTATCCTTTCCTACTTTAAATGGCTGGTGGCAGTGGTTTTAAACAAACTACCATGATTTTTCCCAACTGCAAACATTGGTAGCTAAAAATCGTGTCAGCCATGTTTTCCAATATGGCGCCGAAGATTTATCTGTAAAAACAGACTACGGTCATCTTTTTTCCCTGTTCCCTTAAGGAAAAGTCCTTCTAGTGTCCAACTCTGTGCGCCAAACCAGGTTTGGTCCCTTTGTTCGTTGGCCTTTGGCGGGCTTCAGTGCTGAAGCCCTCCTCTGGTGCCTGAGTGTCTGGGGTAGACACGATGTGAGGGAGGTTCCCGAAACTCCCTGTGCTTAGTCTCATAGGAGACTTGAATGCACTCTGGCGTGATTGACCGGCTTGCTGTCCGGCAAGGACAGCCACCCTGCTGTGTGAGTGACAGCCAGGCTGGAATGAATGGGGGAAAACTGCTTAAAAGCAGCCTTCTGGGACTTGGAAAACAGAGTCGACCACTGGAACGAAAGAACCGAAGACGAGCTGAAGGAAGACGACTGCTGCAACTCCTGGTCCATCAGTGAAGCCCTGCTGCAGATCCGAATTGCCTGAAACTCCATCGACAGAGAAGACCTTCAATGTTAACTTCTTCCCTTGGGTTTGGTGGGAACAACCAACTCGTAAGCCGCCTGGACACCGTCCCCATAATGGTCGAATTTTCTGCAGACTGCTGTGGAAAACCGGATAGCCAGTGGGAAGGATACCAGTTTGTGGTCTTTAAGGCACTCACACCTTAAACCAATGTTTTGTCAAGCTTGTGGCCTCTTCCCTGGGCAGTGCAGGAACCTCCCGGCGTCCTCCTTCTTGTCCCCACGACTGAAGCTCAGGAACAGCGAGATCTGCAGGAACTGCCAGGAACAACTGCCTCAGCTACAGCTCTTCTTCACTTTAAAGGTACTGTGCAAATGGGGTCAGGAAATCTTTTCGGCCGCGGTGAAAGTTTGTGAAACTTTCCCAACTTTGAAGGCTTGTCCTTCCCTAAACCAACATCTAACTTTTCGTCTGACCAAATTCTTCTAAGATCCGTGGCAAAGACTTAACCATTTACTACCAGAACTGTGCTATCCTATACAAGACTCTGAACCATTGACTTTGGCCCAGGTCTATTGAATTGAATTGCTGGTTGTAGTGAACTGAAACCCTTTGCCCTGCCTATCAAAGTATTTGTGCCGTGATTTCTTTTAATCTTGTCTTTTTACCCCTTTTAAAAGTAACTAAAGTGCCATTTTGCTCCCACTCCAGGGGAGCTGAACTTGTTCAATAACTTATTGGTTGTGTATTTGTAGTATATTAGTATATGATATTGAGCTGCTCTTGCTAGTGAAATGTTTTCCAAATTACTGTGTAAATAAATGTATATTATTTTACCAAGAAACCTTGAGTAACCGGTTATTTGAATCACTGTAATTGTTGGTCCCTTGTGTAACCCCTTGTACTGCTCACTTTACTCTTGAGATAAGTCTGGCGGCTCAGCCACTGCTACCACAATACTGTGTAGTATGGGCTTGTACCAAAGGTGAAATTGTACTGACACTTGTAGTCTTAATTGCATGTATTGGTCCCAAAGGGTACTGCCTGTGATTCTGCCTAACACTGGTGTACAGTGGTGAGGATAAAGTATAGTTGTTACATTCAGAGTGCTACCCTTACCTTTGTTCAAATAATCTTCACAAGGCTAAACAACACTAGAGAAGCAATTGTTTTTATCATGCCTGATATGGAAAGCTACAGACAGTAGACCCAAGTCACTTTAACAGTTGATCAATTGAGAGAAATGTGTAAAGCTAGGAATCTCACTGTAAAAGGCAAAAAGGTTGAATTGATAGAAAAGTTGTTGGAATACCAAAGTCTGAGGAGTGGGTCTGAAGCAAATATGGAAAATTATGATGAGGAGGATAATGTGTCTGAGCCAAACCTTAATGTTATTGATGAGTTAGATGAGGCAGATGAGTCTCACAATGTAGGCCCTGTTTTACCTCTACCTGCTCATAGGCCTCAACTATTGACCACAGCGATCCCATCAGGTCCAACATTAAGTCCTGAATTTGTCTCGCTGGAAAGAATGAGACTTGAATTGGAATTGAAAAGAATCCAAGCCCAAACTGAAAGCAAATATCAAGAACTTAAGCTCTGAGAAATGAAATTGAATCATGAACTTGAAATGAAAAAGTTGTCTCTTGAGAATGGTTCTCTCCCAGATTCTTCTAGGTCTTCCAGTCCTAAGAGGCCTCGCATGCCTAAAGAAGCAGTAGGTATATATGAGGTTAAGCTTGATATTTTGGATTGGATGGCTACTTTTGAGTATAACCATGGGATTCAGAACATTTCAGGGAGTAAGCT
The DNA here is from genome assembly GCF_040938575.1 of Ambystoma mexicanum. Taxonomy (NCBI): domain Eukaryota; kingdom Metazoa; phylum Chordata; class Amphibia; order Caudata; family Ambystomatidae; genus Ambystoma; species Ambystoma mexicanum. The sequence goes on from NC_090939.1 coordinate 690,018,397, forward strand.
GATTCCTTGGCTCTTTTCTAGGCTCCGCCCTGTTGCATCTGCTGTTGTAATGGAATTGGGTGAAGTGGAGAGAATGGAGTATGAATTTGTGAAACTAGCTTTCATAGCTAGGCTTGGGAAGTCCCCTCCCCAGTATCTTAAGAGGTTTAGAACCCTCAAAAAGCACGATGGTACTCCTTGGGCTACCTGGGTGTGTGACTGTTGAAGAGCTTAGATGGTTGGGTTAAGGGTTACAAAGTTGACACTTATGAAGGAATGAGAAATCTGTTTATGTTAGAAACTATCTATGATGCCTGCTCTCCTGAGCTGAGACAGCACTTGGCTGACTGTAAGGAATTAGACCCAAAGAGGTTAGCAAGGGCTGCTGACTTGTGGGTTGCCAACAGGGCTACTCCCAAGGATTCTGGGGTAACTCGCAAAAAGGATGAGGGAAAACAGCACAAGAAAGATAACATGGAAAATTCTAATCCCTCCAATCCAAAAGACGGCCCCAAACATAACAAGGGTAAGCCACAAGGGAAACCGAATCAGGCTAGTGTATCTCCTGGTGCCCCATTCATAAAGACATTTGGAAAATGTATGCTTGTGGGTCAACTGACCATGTGAAAGGGGATCCCAGATGTAAGGGTAAACCTTCAGAGGTCCACACTGTCTCCTTAGCCTTCTCCCCAGAGGATGAAGTACCAATGGCAATTGGAAACTTTCACTTACTGCTGAGGAACCCATGAACGTCTTAGCCAGTGTTTCTTTTTTTTTTCTTTAAACATAACATTTTATTGACATTTTAACTTATAACAGTACGTCAGACATTGCGTAAATTCCAGAATACATTATATCACATATTTATTTGGTATCATATTCATTTACTAGTGGGGGGATGTAGGTCCTGGTCTGGCGACTCAGTCTGGGGTGATAGAGGGAATGATGGTAGTGCTGCTGCCTTAGTGCCCATAGTCCCTCGGATTAGCTCAGCCAGCGTGTGAGTGGGGGCCCACGGGCGAGGGTTGGGAACTGTGCTGCGAAGTCCATAAATGGAGCCCAGGTATTTTGCAATGGGGTCAGATTCCCTGCTCGGAGATCTGTGACTTTCTCAGCGACAACTGTGTCCCAGCATTTTGCCCACCATAGCGGGGTTGATGGACCCGTAGGATTCTTCCAGAGCCATGCTAGTGCTATGTGTACATAAGCGAGCTATGTGGCCCATTAAGGGGAGCTCTCCGTCCCCTGTGTCCCCCAGCAAGACGAACCCTGGGTCCCAAGGGATTGCAAGACCTGTGATTGCTTTAATGTGGTCTAGTACTTCTCTCCAGTATTTCGCTGCTAGCGGACATGTCCACAGCATGTGAAACAGGGTACCTTCGGCTTTGCAGCCCCTCCAGCAGTCCGGTGGGATGTTTGGATTGGTTTTATGTAACTGCGTCGGGGTGATGTAGTATCTGTAGCAGATCTTGTATTCGCAGTCTCTGTTGGTGATGCATTGGGTGCTTTTATAGGTTCTAGCCCATATGTTGTTCCAGGTTTCCTCCTCTATCAGTCGCCCCAGGTCTTTCTCCCAGTTGATCATGTATCTCTCTTTGATTGTGGGGTCGTGCTTGTCTAGGAGCCGGTATAATGTGGAGACCTTTCCTCTAGGAGGGGCCGAGGTTAGTGTTAGCTCCAGTGCTGTGAGATCTCTGGATCCCTTTTCCTTGTGTACTCTTTGAGATATCCAGTGTCGTATCTGGGAGTATCTGAACCGTTCACTTTCTGGAATTTTGAATTTGGTCTTGCACTCTTCGAACGTGAGTGGATTGCCTCCTTCTAAAAAGTCTGAGATTGTTCGGGGGCCCCATTCTTGCCATGTAGCAAAGCTCTGAGGTTGGAGGCCAGACAAGAAGTCTGGGTTGCCCCATAGCGGCGTCAGTGGGCCCAGTGTCCCTGTGCATCCCCATTTCCATTCTGCTGTTTTCCAGTTTATCACTGTGTTGTGTGTTGCTTTTAGGGGTCCTGTGTTCGGCAGGTTTTTTGGCCCCCGGATGTGTGAGAGGTCGATTAGAGGAGAGTTGCACCATGCTTCTTCTATTTGTTTCCAGTATGGTGAATCTGATGTTTGTGTCCATGTGAATGCGTGGACTAGTTGAGCCGCTCGTCTGTACCTGGTCACCTCTTGTACCCCCAGCCCACCTGTATTGCGGTTTTGAGTCATGATTCGCTTTGCTATTCGGGCCGTTTCCCCCCCAGATGAATTTCAATATGGATTGCTGTAGGTCGGAGAGCTTGTTCTCTGGGATGTGCATTGGTAGTGCCATGCAGTAGTAAATTAATCTGGGGTTCAGGTTCATTTTTATTGCTGCCACTCTGCCCAGCCATGAGATCTCTTGCTTGTTCCAGTGGTGTATGTCCCTTTTCAGTTCTCTGAATAGTTGCAGGAAGTTTCATTGATATGTTTGTGCATGGTTTTTGGGGATGCAGACCCCTAGGTATTGGATTGCTTCTTTGGCCCATGGGATCCGGGATTTGTGGGAGAGTTCCTCTTCCTGCTTCTTTGTGGTGTTGATTGCTAACGCGGCTCATTTGTCGTAGTTCACCTTGAATCCTGACGCTTTTCCAAACGCTTCTAGCTCAGCTTGCAGGTGGTCCAGAGAGGTGTTTGGCTGCTTTATTGTTAAGAGCACATTGTCGGCGTATAGTATTCCCTGTAACTCACTACCATTCCTTGTATGTCCGGGTTTTGCCTGATCCTTCCAGCGAAGGCTTCCATAGATAGGGCGAATACCATGGGGGAGAGAGGGCAACCCTGACGTGTTCCCCGTGTGATAGGTATGCGTTCTGATCTCCTCCCATTCACCCACAACTGGGTCGTTGGAGAATGGTAGCTCGCCATTATCCATGTAGTGAAGTTGTGGCCAAAACCCAAGTGTTCGATTGTGCTCTTGATGTAGTCCCAGCCTACCAGGTCGAACGATTTGTGTGCGTCTAGGGATATGACCAGGAGTTCTTCCTTCCGCCGTGTAGTGCTCTCAATGAGATCTAGTGTTCTTCTGATGTTATCAAATGTGCCTCTCCCGGGGGGCGCCGTTGTGTGCCGAACAAGATGGCCACCTAATCTGTGAGCTCCGTGGCTGACAATATCCTGCACTTGGAAATCCTGCGTTGGGCTGCTAGTGTCAAGTGCCCAGAAATCACGTTCTTCTTGCTGAAGACTCAGGGACCACATTGTCAAAGCTGGGGCGAAATCGGAGCCTGGAGCCCAAAGAATGAACAGCTGCACTGCCATGATCCTTCTCCAACGGCTGGGACGTTGCGCGCCAAATTCAATCCTAGACTGGCACAGTCGCGCTGAGCGAGGGAAGAAATGCGCCGGACCAGACCGCGATCGCCAGACCAGCCCAAAAGCAGCCTGAAACATCCAGCAGTGGGCAGATAATCACACCTGCACAGCCTGGGGGCCGGACCCTGGTGGCGAGCATGCGAGCGCCGGAGACCCAGACTGTAGGTGGACTGCAACTCAGCCCGCGAGGACACAGAGACTACAACAAGTCCCCCTCGCAGCCCAAACCAACATCCGTGCAGGAGGACAAGACAAGCGCCCCCACGGCGGGCCACCCCCCCCACAAGCGCCCACAGACAGAAACGACCTGCACGAGAGGGCTGGATCGTGGTGTGCCCCCTCACCCCCCCCCCGCCAGTGAGACTGCAATGCCTGGGGTAGAGACGCGGCACAGCAAAAAGCTCTCAGTGCGCTCCCCTGACAGCAAAGGGCACAGCAAAGCAGACCCATCATCAACAAGGTATGTGCAGGGGAGGTAGGTTCCCCCCCCCATAAAGCCACACACAATCCTACCGCCAACAGGGCCCTCGCGACCTGCATATCAAACACTGCCCATCCCCCTGAAAAGGACTGAGGGAAAGTGGGACAACGCCAGACAACGCCAGACAACGCCAGACAGCGCTCTATATACCACCAAGTGCGCCTCAGAGCACCAGACCCCCAGAACTCCATTAAGAGGGCCTGGGGAAAACATCCTAACCTTGTGTGCAGGATAGCCTGCAACAGACTTCCAAAAAACATATAAGCGAGCCATTTTCAAAGATCCCCTACACTGCGCACCACAACATCCCCCAAACCCCGGTGATACAGAAAGGACCAGGGGATTAACACACAGGAATGATGGGAGGATCAAAGAACAAAAAGCCAGGCCCCATGGACGCATTTGCGAACACCACCACGCCAGACTCGGAACCTGACCTGACACCCATCCAAAGAGGCTCCACATCGGACCCCTCAGAGCAAAAAATGACCCCCTATATGGCAGCAATGGAGAAAGGATTCATGGCTATCAACTCCAAACTGGATGATATATGTGAGAACATCAGGTCCATCCGAGCAGATATTAGGAAAGTGAACTCCAGAGTCGCGGAAGCCGAAGAAAGAGTGTCAACCCTCGAAGACACATCCGCCATACAAAACAAATCCATAGAACAGATTCAAAAAGACATCAAAACTATCCAAAACAAATGTGAAGACCTAGAATCCCGCTCACGCCGCAATAACATAAGGGTGGTTGGGGTGGCAGAGCGCAAACTCAACACTCCCATGGGGCACTTCCTCAAGGACATGCTTCATTCTCTGTTCTCAGAGGCACAGTTCTCGAAACAATTCCTAGTCGAAAGAGCACACAGAGCGCTCACCCCTCCACCTAAACCAGGCGCACCACCCCGAACAATTATAGCAAGAATACTTAACTACCGGGACCGAGATCTCATCCTTAGAATGGCACGTGAACAAGCACCCCTATCCTACGACTCCAACCACATCCACATTTACCCAGACTTCTCATCAGGGGACCAGGCGACAAGGCACTCCTTTGACACAGTAAAAAAGGCACTCAAAGAAAGGAAAATAGTATATGCAATGCTATTCCCGGCCAAGTTACGCATACAACACAAAGGCAAGACTCAATTCTTTGAGACACCTGAGGAGGCCAGAGCATACATGGAACAACACATTCCAGCAGTACAGAATGGAACCTGAGGCCTAAAACTTGTACGACCATATACAAAAGCGGATAAAGAACAACAACGCACCACCACGATAGCTAAATTCAGCCACGACTCCAGAGAAGAATGGGGGCCATCCAGCCCTCCGAACTCTGCAATGTTGCATATGGTGCACAGGGATACACCGCCCGATTGGGGGGATGGTGAGGGAGGGAGGTGGTAGGTATTACAGGCCTGTTGCCTATTCGAGACTGGCTCTCTGCTGCTACACATACTTGCACCAAGGAATGCAAATAAAAGTTCCAGTCAGGGAGTTGGGTCAGCATTTATCAATGTTTGTTATAGAGCAGAAAAATCGAGTTTATTTCATGTAAAATATAAAAACCTGACAAGGCAAAATCTGAAAGACTTGTACTCGAACGTCGCAGACGATGCACACATCTCAAGGAGCAGAATGAATGGCAATTCAAGATAAGATGAAGAGCACTGGGCTTACGTCCTGGAACATAAGAGGCCTGACCAACCCAATTAAAACTAGGAAAATCATGGCATACGCCACAAGACACTGTATGACATCCTGTTTCTGCAAGAAACTCACGCAACGGAAAAGGTAGTAATAGCCCTTAGCCGTATCTGGGATCAGCAGGTGATTACTACTGGTTATTCTTCACAATCCAGAGGGATGGCGATAATTATTCACCGAAGAATAGGCTTTGTGATAACCAAAACCAAAAGTGATCCCCAAGGCAGAAATGTGATTATATGGGGAACACTCCACGGACAGGATACGATACTCCTCAACACTTATGGCCCCAATGTGGACAACCCAGAATTCTACCACCAGATACTGGCATTGATATTGCCTATAGGAGAGGAGAAAGTGATCTGGGGTGGAGATTTCAACACCATCCTGGACCCAGAGATGGACAGAACAACCACCAGTAGTAGAAAAGAGACAAAGGCAGCATCAACCATCAAGCATGCCTTGCGCCTACTGCCACTGGCTGATACTTGGAGGGAACTTCACCCACACAAACAGGAGTTTGCGGGAACTCGACCCATGTACGTATGAGTTTACTCATACGTACATGGGTCGAGTTCCCGCATAGACTACTGGCTCTGCTCCACGGACTGTATTCAAGAGACTAAGGAATGCACTATACTACCCTGCACCCTCTCAGACCATGTCCCGGTCATCCTAGATATTTTACTTGGCTCCGCACCCCAAAGCCCTCAAATGTGGAGGATGCCGCCACAACTCCTACGCGACGAAGAGCTGGTGGAATCACTCTGCATAGAAATAACAAGACTTTTTTTAACGCAATGAGGGCTCCGTATCATTGTACACCACAATATGGGAAACATTCAAGGCATGGCTGAGGGGGCTACTGATCGCCACAGTGCATGGTAGACTGCAAGAGATCCGCTCAAACTTGACTCAGACCGAAACCTGCATAAAGAAGGCAGAGGAAGCATACACTAGAGCACCGGGGCAAAACACGCTGACCCCCCTACACGAAGCCACCGAAACATTCAACACACTGGCAGACCAAGAGGTACACTACATGATACACCCAGTTAGAGCCAAGAGATATGGAGAGGGAAATAAATCAGGAAAGCTCCTGGCCAACCTAGTCAGGTCAGAAATAGGCCAAGGACAAATCGCTAGCATCACAGACGAGCAGGGAATAACCCGCACGTATCAGAAAGAGATGAATGAAGAGTTTCTCTGGTACTATTCCGAACTATACCGAAACAAGGACCAGAAGTCACCGGAAGAACTGCAGCAACACCTAGACTCTTACTCACTCCCGCAAGTTACGGAAGAAGACAGGATAATCCTAGACACACCACTCACCGAAGAGGACATAACACAAGCAATTGAAGACCTAGAGATGGGCAAAGCACCAGGAGCAGACGGCATCATGACAGACCTATACAAAGCATTAGTTACTGAACTAGCACCACGACTCCTGAAAGTATGGGAAGAGTCGCTGGAGAAGGGAACACTGCCACCAACGCTACGTGAGGCCATAATCTCTGTTCTGCTGAAGCCGCACAAACCACCTCACGACCCCTCCTCCTACAGGCCCCTATCTCTGATCAACGTGGATGCGAAGATCATAGCCAGAGCCATTGCCAACAAACTAAACCCGTATATGAACAAATTCATCCACCCGGACCAGTCCGGCTTCATACCATCCCGCTCCACAGCCCTGAACCTCCGCAGATTCTTTGCAATTTCATCACAAATGGATCCGAAGAAGAAAACTATTGCAGTAACATTAGATGCCGAAAAGGCATTTGACTCCATCTCTTGGAGATTCATGTATGCCATCCTCCGAAAAATGGGATTTGGCCCAGGATTCATCAGGAGCATACCGACACTATATTGTAACCCCACAGCCAGAGTCAGAACTAACGCAACCATTTCCGACAGCTTCGGACTACAAAGAGGAACGAGGCAGGGATGCCCCCTATCCCTGCTGATATTTGCACTCACAATAGAGGGAATGGCAGCATTCTTACAGACCAAGCATGCATGGAGAGGGATACGCATCATGGGGAGACCCCAATTCATCTCACTATACGCAGATGACACCATGTTATACATCAGAGACCCAGAAACACATCTTCCCCCGATCATGCAAGACATTGCAGAATTTACAAAGTACTCCGGATATAAGATTAACCAACTCAAATCCGAAGTAATACCTTTAACTAAAGCCGCCTCACAATCAGAAGCCACTTCCCAGTTCTGCTGGCCACCTACCACAGCCAGATATCTGGGAATTATTATGGCAACGGATAAAAACACACTATATTACGATAACTATGGACCGGTACTGACACAAATAGGAACCAAGCTCAATCTTTAGCCGAAACCTCTGATATCCATGTATGGCCGGATATCACTACTAAAGATGGTGATCGTCCCCAAATTGTTATACCTCTTCAGTGGAATACCCATATGGCCAGGCCATAAATTCGTCGAGAACTTACAGATGAGCAGCACACACTTTGTATGGGGAGGAACTATACCCAGGGCCAGTTGGACCAAGATGTGCAAACATTATGATACAGGGGGCCTGGCAGCCCCGGATTACCTGCTTTACTATTACGCGGCACAAGCCCAGTTTGCCAGATACTGGTTCCAAGACACTGAACAATATGCTCATATACACGCCGAAGAGTTTGCAGTGGCCCCGAATAACCTGCGAGGCATGCTGTTCACCAGAGTCAAGGAAGAGAGGACAGGGGCGGACCCAGTGACGTCTACAGTATGAGAATGGATTCAGATCCTGAAAAGAGTCCAATGCGACACACCCTACTGGCCGCACACCCCGTTATGGGCATACCCAGACCTCGAACCGACCCTAGACCGCACCTTGCAGAACCGCTGGGATCCAGAACGTGGAGCCAGACTGCGGGACCTTTTCCCCGAAGGACACTTCATCACAATGGTCGACATACAGGAGAGAACAGGCAAAGGCCTGATTCCGACATTACAGTATCACCGTCTAAAGGCATCATGCAAAGCAATCTGGCCGTCATTCCCTACAGAACCCTGGATACACAAGTTCCTCACAGATATTCTTACACCGGAAGGGTGCAAAAGCGGCATTTCCGAAATATACAAGAAAGTACAAACACACACCCCCTCAGCCAACGCAATGCGAGCCAAGTGGGAAGAAGACCCTGACATTCAAATCAACGAACAACAATGGAAACATTACTGCAGATATACTAAATCTGTCTCAATCAACACTAATTTCCGCTTAATTCAATACAAAATCCTAAACCAACTACACATCACCCCAAAATAAGTTGCCAAATTCGACCCCACCAAGCAACCAGGGTGCCCCAAATGCGTGGCAATTGAAGCAGATGCGATACACATGTATTGGAACTGCCCACTGATTCACCAGTTCTGGGAAGACGTAGAAGAAAAGATAAGTGACATACTGAATATCCATATACAAGCAGCCCCGCAGAAATACCTATTTGGAGACATTGGAAAAGCCTCAATTAAGACACGTAGGCTATTCGCGGTGGCATGAGCGGTAGCCAAGAGGCAAATACTCCTGAAATGGAAGTCTAGCTCGCCCCCCATGGTCCAAACATGGCTTAAACATCTGGCTCTAACGCAGGAAAGCTAGGAGATGTATGTGCAAGGGATACAACCCCACTCCAGACCCAAAGACATATGGGCCCCATTGTGATCATACCTACAAGCCAAGGCATCAAGCTCGGACGAAGAAGACAACTAGAAAGACTCAATTAGTGATATGCTGTGTAAATCCCAATTTACAAAACCGCTCAAGATAGTATTATCTACCCAAATTTTTGAAAACATTATGTCTGTTTATTGCCAAACTGCCATGATAGAATTAAAGGTTTTAAAAAAAAATGTGCCTCTCCCGGGGATGAACCCAGTTTGGTCCCTGTCTATCAGGTCTGGGAGTATCTTTCCCAGTCTAGCGGCCAGGACTTTGGAGTAGATCTTCCCGTCTACGTTCATGAGAGTTATCAGTCTATAGGAGGTTACCTGCATTGGATCTTTCCCCGGTTTGTGGGCTAATATGGTGAGTGTTTCCCCCATAGATTTAGTGATCTTTCTGGATTCTAGGAATGAATTAAATACCAGGGTGAGCTGTGGAGCTAGGGTCTGCGCATATGATTTATAGAACTTCGTTGTTAGTCCGCCGGGCGGTGATCTTCAGAGACCTGATAGCCTCCATAACTTCTTCTACCGTTATTGGGGTTTCAAGGCACTCGAGTTGGCGTTTCATGTTGGGCGCTATAAATGCTTGCAAGTATTGCTTAATGTGGTCTTGGTCCCCAGGTTGAGTATGTGGCCCGGACATAATCGTTTTGTGATGGGCTTAGGAGGGCACTCATTTTACCCGTGTCTGTGTATCGAACTAGTATGCGGTTTGCTTTGTTACTTTTGAAGTAGTAAAACTGTTTTGTGTATGCCAGGGCTTTCGCTGATCGGTCCGCCCAGTGGATTTCTAGCGCTGTTCTCGCTTTCTGCAGTTCCCTCTCTAGTTTCCTAGAATAGTGATTTTTTAGTCTCTTCTCTAACTCTGAGACTTTTAGCTCCAGGGCGGCTGATTGGATTTTGGAAATCCTTTAATGCTCTGCTGCTGCACTGATTAATGTCCCCCTAATTACTGGTTTCATCGCCTCCCATACTACTGCGGTTGGCATCTCTGGGGTTGGGTATTCCTTGAAGTAATTAGTTAACGCGTCTCCCACCTCTGATTTAACTAATTTGTCTAGGAGGATAGAGTCGTTTAGCTTCCAGTACCTCGGTGGTGGTGCTGGTAACCCGGTTATTGCTAAATCTGCTGATACTGGGGCATGGTCCGAGATCATCCGGGTGTGGATTTGTATGTTCTCCAGACATGGGAATAGGGCCCCCGTGATTAGTAGTAGGTCGATCCGGGAATGACCTTCATGGGCGCTAGAGTAGAAGGTGTAGTCCCTGCCCCCACTGTGCGTGGGTCTCCATACATCTATTGTTTCCGTTTCGCGCATTAATTTGGTGATGGTCAGGGCTCGTGTGTTGTCTTGATTGGATGGTGGGAGGGTTTTATCTACTAGGGGGTCCGAGACCATGTTAAAGTTCCCTCCCATGAGAAGATACCATGTGGAGAATGTTGCTAGTGTCGGGATTCGTTTCTGAAAGAATATTTGTTGATCCTTGTTGGGGCAGTAAATCCCTGCTATAGTAATTGGTTGTTCTGAGATACATCCTTTTACCAGGATGTATCTGACATCAGGGTCCCCCTGGGTCTGTGGGAACAACAGAACTCAGATGTCTACAATTCTATTCCAGACAATACTAAAGAGTATTACAAAGACCGTGTTCTTGTGAATGGCCAGGAGACTCCTGCCATCAGAGACACTGGGGCCAGCATTACTGTAGTTGATAAATCTTTTTTCAAGGTAGAGGATGTTGCTAAGGCACCCAAATACCTTACTGAGCTTGCTGGAGGCCCTGTCCAAATGCTTCCACAGTTACCAGCTCTCAATGACATGAGTGTAAAGATACCTGTAAGTGTGCAGAGTGAAGTACCTGGGAGAGTCCTGTTGGGGAATGACTTAAAAGCTCTTGGAGTTGTTTCAAGCACCCCCAGGCCTCCCAGAAAAAGGAAACAGGAGCAGACTAGGAAGGCCAGAGAGGGTACCTTAAAGGGCCCTCAAGAGGAAATTATAGAGGAAACTATAACTCCCAGCCCACAGGACTTACTGACTGCAATCTCAAAGAAGAAGGAGGAAAAGGGGAAACCTAAAACCTCCAGAAAGAAACCAGCCAGCACCCCTGTGCTACCAACAAGGACGTCCCCTAGGGGACTGTCCAAAATCACACCTGTGACTTCACCACCAGCTGAGGCTGAGTGTGTGGAACAACCTAATGTGGTTGAATCAGCTGCTGAGGAATCAGAGCTGGAAGAGGCACTTGCTCCTGTTGGAGATCTGGATCCTGCAGACCATTCTGAGCTGCAGTCTTTACTGGCAGAAGGTGGACCCTGTAGGGCAGACTTCAGCAGAGGTCAAAAAGAGTGTCCTACTCTTGAAAGTCTTCGACAAACAGGGAGCTTCCCAGCTGGACGGGCAAGAACCAGGGAAGCATAGGTTGTGCTGGGAAGATGGCCTCTTCTACAGTGAACCGACTGAGTCTATCCCAGGGGTCTACAGAATACGTGAAGTGCCTCTAGAAAGCAGACTCCAGTTCCTACAGTTAGCCCATGATATACCTTTTGCTGGTCACTTGAGTTTCAAGAAGACCAAGGAAAGGCTCTCCTTATATTTCTACTGGCCTAGGTTGGGGTCTGATGTAGATAAGTTCTATAGGAGCTGTCACACTTGCCAAACCTCTAGCAAGAGTGGAGCCAAGAACGTGGCACCCGTGGTGCCTCTCCCAGTGGTGGGAGTCCCTTTTGAGAGGGTATGAATTGACATTGTTGGTCCCTTAGACCCTCCAACATCTTAAGGAAACAGGTTTATCCAGGTTGTAGTTGACCATGCTACTAGGTATCCTGAAGCCATACCTATGAGAACTGTTACAGCTCAGGCTATGGCTAAGGCCCTACTTGGTATTTTTACCAGGGTAGGTTTTCCTAAGGAAGTTATTTCTGACAGGGGATCCAATTTTATGTCCCACTACATGCAGGCCATGTGGATAAACTGTGGAGTAACGTACAAGTTCTCAACTGCCTACCATCCTCAGACAAATGGATTGGTAGGGAGGTTCAACCATACAATGAAGAGCATGATAGGTGCTTTAGAGGAACCCCTTAGAAGAAAGTGGGACCTTCTACTGCCATGACTTCTATTTGCTTATAGAGAAGTCATTCAGGTGTGAGTTGGATATAGTCCCTTTGAACTTCTCTATGGCCATCCAGTTAGAGTCCCCTTGGCCCTAATTAAGGAGGGGTTGGAGAGTGCTCCTTCACCCAAGCCAGTGAGAGTCACTATGTGATAGGTCTCCGGAGGAGAATGCCACACATGATGGCAGAAGCATCAGATAACTTGAAAGCAGGTCAGGCCCTGGCGAAGGCCAACATGGTTGAGTTTACTCAAGACCAGCTAGTTCTAGTTATGGTACCTACAAGGCAGAGGCCTTACAGGACAAATGGATAGGACCCTTCAAGATTGTGGGTAAACTAGGAGAGGTCAACTATCTGGTGGATTTAGGCAATCCTAAGGAGGCTTCCAGAGTCTTTCACACCAACCGTCTAAAAGCTTATGTCTCGAGACCAGAAGTAGGAGCTTTGCTTCTAGCTTCAGCTCAAGAGGAGGAGGAGAGTGAACAGAGGTAGTGACCTGACCTACTCAGAGGACAGCCTTTAGATGATAACATAGAAGGAGCTAATCACTCTTCTAATTTGACACCTGAACAACAGGAGGAGTGCCCGTTTCTGTTAAATCAGTTTGCCTGCCTGTTTTCACTATCACCAGGCTTGACCCTTTGGGGCCCGCATGATATACTCACTGGTCGCTGTTTACCTGTTAAAGGCAGAGGTTACGGGATGTCAGATCATGTAAGATCTCACATAAAGGAGGAGGTCAACAAGATGCTTGATCTCGGGGTAATAGAGCCCTCTACCAGTCCAAGGTATAGTCCAGTTGTACTAGTGCCAAAGGCAGGATCCAAGGAATTGAGATTCTATAGAGCTCTCAATGCAGTCACAAAGACTGATGCCCACCCTTTACCCAGGACAGATGAACTGGTGGACAAACCTGGTTCAGCCAAGTACCTCAGTACATTTGATCTCACTTCAGGCTATTGGCAAATAGCACTGACAGACCATGCCAAGGAGAAAACTGCATTCTCAACCCCAGCAGGCCTCTACCAGTTTAAGGAGGGGGCACGCGAGAAAACAAATCATGGCAGTTGGGATTTATCCCAGTAATTTTCAACAATTTAACTACCCTAACGCCTAAGAGTGACACCACTGGATATGCCCTGATTTGAGAAAGACACTCTGCCGAAACACGTGTTATCATAAAGGGCCACTAATTAAACTTACTACCTAACCATTGAGTACTTTTGGAACCAGCATCATTTTCGGCGCAGTAATAAGGTGTGATCAAAGCACTTCATTCCAATTTTGACAAACGGAGTAGGGGAACTCAAAGTCTCCGTTTTCTTTGACACACCAATGCGACAGTGCAATTTTGTAACAAAGAGGTCGCAGAGGTTACCAAGTGATATCACTAAAAAAGCTCCCCTAACAGTTTTCTCTACCAGTTTAAGGTAATGCCTTTTGGACTAAAGAATACATCTGCAACATTCCAAAGGATGGTTAACAAGGTTCTGAATGGGATGGAGGACTTCTGCATGGCATACTTGGATGACATTGCAGTGTTCAGCCCTACTTGGAAAGAACATGTTGACCACTTAGGATATGTTTTGCAGGCTCTTGAGCAGGCCCATCTGACCATAAAGGCGAGTAAGTGTCAGATTGGTCAGAGTAAAGTGATCTACCTTGGACATGAGGTAGGAGGAGGTGAAATCAGGCCATTGTCTCGCAAGGTACAAGCTGTACAAAACGGTGCCACCCCTACTACTCAAACCCAGGTGAGAGCCTTCCTATGCCTCACTAACTTAGACCCTAGTATCCCGAACAACTACAGGCCAATTACGACAGTACCGTTCCTCCTTAAAGTTCTAGACAGAGCTGCCTATCTACAGATTCAATCATATCTGGAGCTCAATAACTTACTAGGCACCCTGCAATCCGGCATCAGGCCTATGCATGGAACGGAAACGGCCCTTCTTGTTCTGAAGAATCAACTGGTCGACTGGAAAAACAAAGGAGAAATTTCAATCCTCTTGCTCCTAGACCTCTCAGCCGCATTTGACTTGGTGGACCATAAAGTCCTATGCAACACCTTAAATCTGCAGCCAATTTCTCCATAGAGGCCTCCACACGGATAAACTCCTTCTTAGACAATAGAACTCATGCGTCTCCCCCACTTTGTACAATATATTTACAAAGCCTCTCTTCGATATATTGGACAACATGGGTGTCTCATATACTAACTATGCTGACGAAACCTAGATCCTTATCCCAATTCAAGGAGACTACAACAAGGATGTAGGGCTTATCAACAAAATCTACCAAATCAGACAGACTTGGATGGCCACACATGGCCTATGTCTTAATGACGAAAAGACCGAACTCCTAATCATTGGGTCCACTAACAAACTAAACAAACTCCCTACCCAATACAACTCCATCACCATTGATAGTATTAAGATCAAAGTCGCCAAGGAAGTAAAAACCCTAGGTTTCTATTTGGACTCAGCACTCAATCTCAACAGGCAAGTGAATGCCACTGCCTCCGCAATCAGCTACACGTGCAAACTGATCTATGCATGCAAACCTTTCTTGACCACAGATAGCTGCATTACTACTGCACGTGAGCTAATTCTTTCCAAATTGGATTACTGCAATGCACTTTACTTAGGCACCAGCAGTCACAATACCAGCAAACTCCAAACCCTCCAAAACAACGCGCTAAGAACCGCTTTAGGCATACCTAAAGGCCACAATATCTCTGGCGTACGACGTTCCATCAATTGGCTAGCCATCAAAGACAGAATCAAGTACAAAACACAAAGCCTTACTTACAACTGCCTCAACAAGAAGGCGCCTATATATCTGACTGAGAGGTTCATCAAACATACATCAGAACGTCCCATTAGAAAAGCACACTCGAATAGCATCAGAATCCCTAACTTTAAACAAAGAAATACAGGTGGATCCAGTTTCCCAGTCTTGGCTGCTCATCTCTGGAATTCTATACCGGATACACTAAGAGCAGTACCATCCCTCCCTGCCTTCAAGATCAATGTCAAACATTGGCTGCATGCCAATGAGCACTAACGCCACTACACTTGTTACTGTATATATGTATATCTATGTACTTATCCTGCTCACTGAAATATCCCTGTAAATTGCTCTCTGTATATTTCCTTACTATATACTGTGTATTGCGTTGTAACCTGTAAATTGCTTTTGGTATATTTACTTACTATATACTGTATACTCCCTATGTACTTGTAACCTAAACATTATGCACCTGCAACCTAAACCTTTGTAAGCGCCCAGATGCCTGACGACCCGGCACGCTCTATAAATAAATAAACAATACACTACAGTTGCGTTCGTATTTCCTCGGGCCCATGTAGGGCTGGGGAGGCCTGCTGTTTTATCTAGAGAGTCTGAGCGATGTAAGTTTCTGTTTTCTGTTTCTCTCTGCCATCTTCGTGTTCTTGGTGTTTGCTTTTCCTCTTCCATGATGTTTCCCACTGAAGAGATGGATATTTAGGTCTCCAAAGAGCATAAATTCTATTTGTTTATATTTCTCCCGGACGGCATCGACTGTGCTGAAGACTGCGTCTATGAATCTTGTCACTAATAGCTATTGGATTCCAGTACATATTGAGTATCCCCACTGTACCAATGGAGCACAGGGAATCTTGTGCATTAGATTATCCGACAGTAGTTCTGGAATATTGTAGGATTGTTAATTGCAACCAGGGATTTAGATGTATTGGGCCTCATTACAACCCAGGCGGTGGACCATGGTGCTATTAGCACCATGGTCCATGCCGGAATTACCGCCCCATTCCAAGGTTGGCAGGGCGGTAATTCCCCATTCACCATGGCCCCTTCCCCATTCCCATTTTTGGCCCATAGGGCTCAATGGGAATGGGGAAGGCGCTAATTACGGCACCGTAAATTACGGTGCCGTAATTAGCTCCTAGGTCCCTTTGCGGGTTGGTTTTTTAACGCCTGATAAAAGCAGGCGTTAAAGTGCAACCCGCAAAGGGACCTCGTAATCAGGCGTTAAGGGTTTAACGGCGCTGACACCTTTTACGGTGCCGTTAACCCCTTAACGCCTGGGTTGTAATGAGGCCCCTTGACTCTTTTATTTCCATGTTTGCTTCTACATTAATCATGGTCAATTGGCCAGAAAATGGACAGCCTTTCTCTTTTCAAATTGCCGGGTTTATGTATGTCAGGAAGCCATCAGAGGTTGGTTGTTTATCTAACCATGATTCTTGCAGGCATATTATGTCGTAGTTTGCCAAAGTCTGGTTGTTTGTATAGAAAAGATGGGCATGGCCACATGTGTTCCATGTGCAGATTGTGAGGGTTGAGCATTTTGGAGCGGTTGATTGTTTTTGGTGATCATTCACATTCCCATTGTATGTCCGATTTGTGTTATCCATATCTCTCCAGGATAAGTGCTTCGTTTTATCTAGACCTGATTTGCCCATTTGTTTTTCTTCATATGTTCTGTTTTCACTCTTCTTTTGCCTACTGTTATATGTTGTCTCAGATTCTTTGACCGTGTATCTGCTAATTGTTGAATTGAATGTCATTTCCTGTCTCTGTTGGAATTGACTGATATTTTCTTCAGAGTGTGGCCTGTCTATCCTATCAACAAAGCTAGAGATGAATCCTAAGCATTGCAGGTATTTTGTGCTTTCTTGCATTAATTTCAGAGTTTTTGATGATTTTAAATTTATCAGTACCCTATCTAGCTTTTGCTCGTCAGTGAGTTCAATGACTTGTATGTCATTGGATACCACTGCTTGGAATTTTGGGATAGCCTGGAACAGTTGCAGGATGTTTGTTCTGTTAAGGATAAGGTTGTCTTTTGGCGAGTTTGTGTGTTTTCTAGTTTCATCCTGTTTTGTTTTGACTGTTTCCACGGATAGACAAAGTCTGCCATTGTCAGCATATCGGCTGCAAGAGGCACATTTCTATTCGCTGGTGTGGAGTGTGGATCTTTTTCTGGCTTATCGTTCTGCTGATTTCGACTATTGGGGACCTCATTTGTAGTTTGTGTCAGCTCTGATGTTTCTTTGGATATTTGTGTCAGGTCGGTTGAGTTGAAGATCTAGTTTGTATCCGATGTATCTTCACATGTTAGGTTGATCATTATCGACTGAGTTGAATGTCCTTCTTCATATTGATCTATAATGATCAAGGAAGATTCACTCCGTTGGGTTTGATCTATTGCTGAGGATTGTGGTTCCTCGTCACCGTATGTTGACATATTGGCCCTCATTCCGAGTTTGGAGGTAAGTACCGTCCCTTACCGGCATGGCGGAAATAGCGTGTCCGAGCTGGCTGCAGCCTGCTAAAAGCGGACTATTACGACTTTGCGGGTATGAGCTTTGCGCCATGCCGGTAATGGACCTAGCGCCATGCCGCAAAAGGGCCCCAAAAAGTCGCTAACGGCATGATTCGCACCGTAGACAACACTACCGCCATAGTCCAACGCGGCATTAGCGGTAACTGCAAATATCGGTCACCGTAAGTTACGGTCACCGCTATTTACGGTCACTGTTAAATAGCGGAACCGGAAATAGTGTCATCACCCAGGAACGGGAAGGAGCACGGCGGCCATCTTTAAAAACACAATCCATTGCCATCTTCACCACACAGGACCCCTGGCACACTGGTGATCGACCGGAAAGTTCCTACAACCACCCAGGAATGCCCAAAGCACCAAAGAAGGGAGCTGCCCGCCTCTGAAAGGAGCGGTTCAGCCCAGATGAGCTACAAATGCTTGTAGACACCCTACACGAACATGGGATTGTGTTAGCAGCAACATGAGGAGGGAGGCGGTGGTGAAAAAAAAAGAAATCTGGGCACTAGTATGCCAGAAGGTGAGCGCAGTGGGCAACACCCCCCGCACGGTAAAGGATTGCCGCAAAAGGTGGGATGACCTGCGGCTGAGGGTGCAGAGCATCCTTTCTGAAAACCGAAACCAGGCTTTGGAGACCGGAGGAGGACCAAGTTCTCCAATAAAGCTCATGATGTAAGAGGAGACATGTGCGAGCATGATAGGGGCAGAATCCATTGAATAGGTCGGAGAAATGGAGTGTTGCGCCACGTTGGAGGTGAGTGTCCAAAGGTGATGGAGGTGAGTGTCCAAAGTAAATACTGCTAAGGCAAATGTGATGAAAGTCACTGCTAACATCTGGTCAAAGAGTGACGCCATGGTCAGCCACACACACACCCTCTGTAAATTATGCCGAAGCAAGTGAGACCCAAGCCAGTGCCTGGTGCAAGGCCGTAACGTACATGACACATACCACACAAAGTTGCAAATACCATGAGGCCCACAGGGTCGTTGATGCAAATAGTGTGCATGTTAGACAGCACAGTACCTGGCCAACATGATTGACACCGACATTTGCCTGTATTTACCACCCATGTATGGAATGACGTGCCGTTCCATACACAAATGCCGATTACCCACAATTGTGTGGATGTGCAATCGTACCAATGTATGTATGCTGGCTATCCAAACATCACTCATGCCGTCCCTCTCTTGCTTCCCCACAGGCAGTGAGCATGACAGTAAGGACCAGCACAGCATCCGTCCCTCCACTTCCAGGGGCCAAGGCAGGGGTGCCGTGTCCCAGTGAGGAAGCCACCACTGGTACATACACCACCAGCATCAGCAACGCCTGTGGCGGGTGCACCAACCCCACCCCACCCCACCCCCTACCCTCCCTGCACTGCCTGCAGACACCTGCTCAAAGCCACGGTCGGAGGAGTCCAGTGTGGCTGGGGAGGTGTAGCCACGGCCCCCCTCACACTTGAGGACAGCCCCAACAACATCTGGGGCACCATTGAGGACGACTCTGTGGAAGTTGTCCACACCCATGCAGATTTGTCAATCCCCCAGGTATCCTTCAGTGACTCTGGTGATGACAACACAGCAGAGCAGTCTGTGCAAGAACAGACACAGGGACATGGCAGTCCCGTATACAGTCCCAATGAGGATGCGCCGGCAGGACATGGCAGTCTGATCCCCAGCAGGGCCACTGGTTCAGCCGCCGGAGACCAGGGGGCTGACCAGCTCTCTGCCCTGATATCTGAATTTGTGCAGGACAATCGGCAGGCCAGGGAGGAGTGGCGTGCGGATTTGAGGGCACTGGGCCAGTCGATCACTGAAAACACAAACCGCCTATGCGAGGCGCTCGGCCGAATAGCCGATAGTTTGGAGGCTGCTCTTCCTGGCCAACAGCCTCAGCATGAGGACACACCATCCACTAACAACTCCACTCAGACCAGCCCTCTCTGTCGGTCGCTCCGTGCGCAGCGCCGACGGGACATGCCTCCCCCTAGCTCTGGGAGCGCAGAGTGACTATACTGGCAGCCTCATGTGGGCTACGTGGACCCTATGGGACTAATGTGGGGTTGTTGTGGTGGGAGTGGGAGGGGGAGGGGTGAGGGTGTGTGGGGGAGTTGTTGGGGGAGGGGGATGAGGGTATGTGGGGGAGTTGTGGGCGGAGTTGGAGGGGGGAGGGTGGTGGAGGGGTTGTTTTTCACATTCATATTTTCACTTTCAATGCACAGGTTGTGTTACAAAAAATAAACAGAGTGGACATTCATCATTGTGCATGTGTCATTTGTACATGTATCCCCACCCCAGTGCCGTATGTCCTAATATTATGTCACCCTCTACTGACTTGTGTGTCAGAAATATTGTGCGATCACTGACTGCCGCACAGCACGTCCCTCCTGTGCATCAGCACCGTGATGATGTCCTGCCACATCTTCCTCCTCCCCTTCATCATAATCAGGTGGTAGCAGTTCCATGTCAGGGGGCAGGGTCACCTTCCGACGGATGCACATATTGTGCAGCATTACACATGCCATGGTGATCTTGGCCACCTTCTCATGGCTGTAGAGGAGTGCTCCACCCGACCGGCTGAGGCAGCGAAATCGTCCCTTCAACAGGCCAAAGGTCTGCTCAATCACCACACGTGTACGGGTATGGGAACGATTGTAGTCCTCATCGTGCATGTTCTGTGGGTTTCGGACAGGGGTCATGAGCCATGGCTTCAAAGGATAGCCACCATCACCTGCATGAGAGGGGAATGAAGGTAAATGTTCAAACATTCATGTTGGACAACTGTACTAGTCTCACATGGCTGCAGGTAATTTGTGCCCACATGCACATGTCCCTGGATGCACTGACCCCATTTCTGGTCCCGCTGTGTGTCCTGTGCAATGGACTAATGGTGTGGGTTGCATCTTCAAGATGGGTCATGGTGTGCACTGACATCTTGTTGCACGTGCATCGTATTTGCGTACAGCAGTGTTGGTGTAAAATCCGTGTTGAGTTGTGTTCTGTGGGGTTTGGTAGTAGGGAGCGTTGGCTGTAGTCAGTACTATATTGGGCATTCTGCACTGATCAGTTCAATGGTGACATACAGCCCTCCTATGGGTGTGCCGAACCAGTGACACACTGTGGGATCCCTGGTTGACTCAGTTCAATGCACTCCCAGGGATGACTGTCCTGTGTGGTGATATGCTGGAGACAGCAGCATAGTGCATATGCAATGCATAGTGCATGATGACCTTACGGTGTGTGAGGGCCGCTGATGAGTGGTGCATGTGTTGTGGGATGTGGGTTTCTTACCTGTTAGTCATGTAGTGATAGGTGTCGGCCTTACTTCATCAATATGGGATTTGGTTGACATGTACCGTTTCAGTTGCTTTGGGGCACAGTGTTCGGTGATGTGCACATCGTGCACTGATGTCAACATTTCCAGCCAGGTGGAATATGCATCCCCCCATTCCCAGCCAGGTGGAGTATGCATCCCACCCCCCTTCCCAGCCAGGTGGAGTATGCATCCCCCCCATTCCCAGCCAGATGGAGTATGCATCCCCCCTTCCCAGCCAGGTGGAGTATGCACACCCACCCTCCTTCCCACCCAGGTGGAGTATGCAGCCACCCACCTCACAACCCCGATGCACTGCCATGGCCCAGTCAGGCAACTCACCAAGCAGCCAGGCACGTTGTCCAGCATGTCGCTCCATGTAGCGTGGTAGCGTGGAGTTCCGCAGTACCAAAGAGTCATGAGTGGATCCGGGATATCGGTCACAGTAACGTGTGATGATCTTGCTGAAGTTGCATACCATCTGCACATTGATGGAGTGGTATTGCTTGCGGTTGCGATACACCACCTCCATGACATGCGGGACCACCAACTCCACGTGGGTGCAGTCGAGGGCACCTACACAATTTGGCATGCCTGCCAGTGCATGGGAGGCAACTTTTGTATCGAATATCTCCTGGGGAGTCTGTGGTAGGTATATGTAGTCCCTTGTGTGCTTGAGGAGGGCATCCAGCACTTGGTTCAGTATCCAGGAAAATAAGGGCTGTGATATGCCATGCATGTGCCCCACTGTGTGCTGGTAGGTGCCTGTGGAAAGGAAGTGGAGCACAGACACTACATTCAGTAGAGGGGGGATGGCAGTGTGTATTTCTATGAGGCTCACTATGTCATTGTGTATCAGGTCCACTATGGTGGTGATGGTGTCAAGGTCAAGCCGGTACAGGGTGTGGATCTGCTCAGGTGTTAGGTTGAAGGGAGTGGCTCTGATGCGAGGGATTGGGGGCTGCCAGCGTCGTAACAGTGGCTGCACTGGTGGGGTATGCTGGGCATGTCGCACCCTCCTTCTCCTCCTGCGTCTCCTCTGTGGTGGCGGCTGTTGTTGTTGTTGTTGAGGCATTGCAAGCAGGGCCTCCAGCTCGAGTAATGCTACTACTATTGGTATCATCTTGGTATGGGAGGGGTTGTGGTGTGTGGGTGTGCTCCTTTTGTACTGATCCTGACTCCATTGCCTCCACCTGTGCTGATTGTGTGCACCTGTGGCACTTGGCAACACTGCTCAGGGTTCTTAACGCCTGGTCGGCGATGCCAGTATTTTCACCATGCCGGTAAGCATTTTTTCAGCTTCCAGGAGGCCGTTATTTGCATGTCCGCATCACTTGTGATCTTCTCCGGTTTACGGCATGCCGATAATGCCAGCATGGTGTGTCGCGCGCGCCCGCCCAGTCCGCTATTTACGGCATCGTAGAGTACGATGCTGTAATTAGCGGTCTGGTTGGTCAGAATAGCCCGTAGCGGTAAGCAATGCCGGTAATCCTTTACCGGCATCATTTTTCCCTTACCTCCAAACTCGGAATCATGGCCATTGAGTAAGATGTCCATTTGTAATTTGACAGCGGCTTCTGCTGTATGCTTGTCTTCACTTGTAAAGATGTTGTTTGAGGGCATTTGGCCACATTGTTTCTTTTGTCTTGTGCCTGTATTTTCTTTTGTGCATTTTGGTTGGTAATATCTGTGGTGTGGAGAGATTTCTTAAGAATGCTCTTGAGCCAGTTTGCCTTTTTTTCTTTTCCTTTTTTGTCAGATCTTTGTTAGTTTTAGCTTGATTTGTGTTGTGCTTGGCATCAAATATCTCGTAGATCTCTGTCCCCTTTACCCCATTCAGTGTGGGGTTCGGAGTAGTAAGGCCGTGAGGCACCTTTGAGGTGGCGGGGGCTAGAGTAAGATTGTCTCACTAATGTCAATGAGATTTCCAACTGGCGGTGGACCAGTTGTCGGTCTATTGTGAGGAGTTTCTGTTCTCAGTGTGTGTTGTGGGTGAATAAATAAGCGGCCCCTTTAAGGAAAGGAGAGCATGCCACGGCGGGAGGGAGCGGGACGAGGGAGGAATGGGAGGGGTGAGGGAAGAGGGAGTTCAGTTGATGTATGGAAAATATAGGGAAGTTGACTTGAAGAGTGACTCTGTGTCGTTCTTGGGGCTGTCGGCCAGAACCCCAAGGCGGGGTGAACAACTGGCGACAAAGCCATCACCTACCCACGGAGGGCCAAGGGAGGTCTTGTGCGCCCAGCAGTAAAGGAGCGGGACGGACGTACCCCGCAGGACGGCGGGCTACGAGCCCAGCAGGAACCCGACAAGCAGCGCAGGACGGCGGGCTACGAGCCCAGCAGGACCCGACGAGCAGCGCCTGCACCAAAGGTACGATGCCACCAATACAGAACAATAGTGCCCAGCTGTGACCTGAGGAAGGGTACTGTTGGTGCACCCCGCACCGACGAAATGCAGACCAAGCTCCCGGTGGCAGGGAAAACAGTGAAGAACAGGACAAACACCGCCTAGGAGGAACACAAAGCCAGTGGGGGACTGCGACAACGGCCTCCAGGAAGACCATGCCGGGGCACACAGGACGTGTTCCTCCAAGAGACAAGCCCAAGTCAGCACCACGTGGACACGCAACGGGGGACAGCACACCCGGCAGCTATAAGAACCGCAGCACATCGCTGGTAAGGGATCCCGACCCTTCCCCCACCCTCGCAAGTCAAAAGGCCACGCGGCCGCTCCACAGATACACATCCCAGCACTGGAGAGGCGGACCCGAGAGTGTATATGACCGTCACCGGACCCCATAACGAAAGAATAACAATGGCGCCATGAGAATGCCCACAAAGCCAAGCAAGTGAACATTAGCTCACAACCCACAAGCGCCAGAGCAACACGCATGCCCCACACCTCCAGAACCAGCCGACACGCAACCAGCCGATATTAGCAGCCCAGGGACCTGAAACTGAAAATAAAGCCACCAAACAAACTGTTCGGGAGCCTACTCTTCTCACCACACAGCACTGCTGGATAACTACGCGGGGATTACCGCATAGATACGCGGCCTAAAAAAAAAAAAAAAAGAAGGGAAGGAAAGCAAGGGAAACATATAAAGACTAATAACACAGAAAACAATAATAGACTGCTCGCCAGGGTACAACATCGGAACATTACCTGCATTGAATACCGCCAACAACCCCAACAGAGCAGAGGTCAAGCCTGAACTCATGCCACTCACCCGGACAAATCCATCACCACGCCAGGAGTAAACAGACCAAGACCACCACAAGTGAAGTGGCTGCAGACACATACTTACCACACCCGCTGTATGCTGCAATTGAGGAACGATGACTGACCAGGCACAAGCAGCCGCTTACGCAGGGGCACAACCCATAGCCAACGTGGGTCCCACGTCCCATGCCAGACTCATAAGACGCCCCAACCCATTTACCCTCGATCCACACCACGACCAAGGACAAAGGTGGGAGGAATGGGTTGAAGAATTTGAGGACTTCCTAGGTGCCGTAGGGAACCAAGACCCACCCAATGAAATCAACATATTCACGAATATGGCCGGAAGAGAAATAAAGAACATAATAAGGACAATACCAGCACAAGAAAGAGTCACGTATCAGCGCCTCCTCGCCGCCATCAATAGCAAACTAGTGGTGACCCCTAACAGAGACTAAGAACGCTACGCCTTCAACCAATGCGCCCAGCTAGCCCACAAATCTATTGGCGAATTTGGCATCCGCCTGCAAAGGAAAATCCTGAAATGTGACTTCACCAATTTCAATGACGACGAAGCAATACGGTTATGGATAATAGAAGGATGCATCTCGTCACTATTTAGAAAGCATTTCCTGAAGAAACTACTCTCCCTTCAAGAGATCATCGATTTGGCAAGGGTGTACGAACGAGTAGATGTCCAAGCCGCAGCCATTGAGAACCGAAAAAAAGGAGACACAATCGCAGCCCTCACACTGTACCCAAGATACCCTTGCCTTCCAGGCAGGCAAACCTTCAGAGGTCCACCACAACGGCCTCTGAGCGACAAACAATGCTACCAATGCAGGTTTGAATACCCCCACAGAGGACCGTGCCCTGCAATTGGCGAAAGATGCATGCGCTGCAGCCAGGAAAACCATTTCCAAGCCATGTGCAAGGAGAAGATCCCGGAAGCAGGATCGTTTCGACAACCATCAACACAAGGCGCTGGACGACACCCAGAACAGTCGAGAGAACCATACGACAGGCAACCATTTGAAAGAGGAATAATCTACCCGACGACACCCACCCCTCGCCCAGATACGGTCAGAGCACTAGAGAGTCTGCACATTGGGCCCGACAAGAAGTCACACAAACTGAATGATTACCAACACCACTTTGAGCAGCAAACCACTGCCGCCGATGACGCCTATGCCATAGGGCACGCAGCAACCCGAGAACAAGAGGGGAACGCAACTGCCACCACATCGGACTATGACCTTTACAATAACTCACCTCCAAGAACAATGATTGCAGTGGACCAATACCCACTATACCTACAAGATGACTATGACAGAGAATATGTCAGACTCCTCAGTGCATCCGTGGAAAACACACCAGCCCCCAGAGTAACAGTGCAAATGGGAGAAACACAGAACCAGTTCATCATTGACACGTGGGCCAATGATAACATGATGAACGAAGAGCTGCACCACACAATAGCGGACCTCTATGCCCTACGCAAATCACGCACGCAGATCTTCCAGTGGGATGCATCACTCCCACTAACATCCAAAGGTCAGTTCCTCTGCGACCTGCCCCACAGAGGTCTCACTGTGCCAATGACCATACATGTCATACAGAGCCCGTCAGTTGGGCGATGCCTCCTCAGCTACCAGACAGCCAGAGCCCTGGCACTCATTGACCTTCACTACGATCCAACAGAAATAATAAAAGGATACCCACCGGAACGACAGGAAGTACAAGCGATAACCCATCAACCCATCAACATGGAGACCCTCAAAGCCTGCTTCCCCAAACTATTTGACTGTGTAGGAATGCTCAAGGACTCTGTCATCAAGCTACACATTGACCCAACAGTCACGCCCGTCCCCCAACATCCACGCAAAGTTGGATTCCACCTCCAGGTGCAGGTGACCAGAGAATTACAACTCCTCCTACAAAATGACATCATCGAGAAGGTTGATGGACCCACACCCTGGGTATCCCCCCTCGTTGTTGTCCCCAAAGACAAGGTGCGACTGCGCCTGTGCGTCGACATGCGCATGCCCAAAGTGGCCATACATAGGGCGAGGCACCCGGGACCGAGCATAGAGGACATGCTTGTCAGACTAAATCAGACCACCCACTTTTCCAAGTTGGACCTAAACCAAGGATACCACCAGCTCGTCATAGACCAGGCCTCCCGACCAATAACTACCTTCGTCACCCATGAAGGGTTATTCCGATATAAACGCCTCAACTTCGGAATATCCTCGGCAGCCGAGATCTTCCAAGAGACCATAAGGAGACTAATATCACCAGAAGTCAATGCCTTAAACTACAGCAATGACATCCTCATATTCGGCAAATCCCAGGAACATCACGACAAGGCGCTCCTCGCCATATGCAAAATCTTGCATGATGCCGACCTAACACTCAACGGACCCAAATGCAACATCAATAAAACCAGCTTCCGATTCTTCGGGCATATCTTCTCAGACAGGGGCATTACAGCCGATCCAGAAAAGATTAAAGCTATAACCAACCTTCATGCCCACACAAACATTGCCGAGCTGAGATCAGTCTTAGGGATGGCAGGGTACTGCGCCCAATACCTCTACGCCACCACCACTGACCCCCTCAGGGCCTTACTCAAGAAGGACTCACCTTTCACATGGGATGCACAATGCCAAGAGGCCTTTCGAGCCATCAAAGAAAGTCTGGCAAATCACTGACAACTGGCCTACTTTAACCCAAGTTGGGACACCATCATCACCGTCGACAATAACCCAGTCGGCCTTGGTGGCATCCTGGCCCAAAGCAACCCGAAGGACAGCACCAGACATGCAGTCATCGCATATGTCAGCAGGGCCCTGTCTTCCACTGAAAAAGCCTACTCACAGGCAGAACAGGAGTTCTGCCTGTGAGTAGGCTTATGGGCATGTGAAAAGTTCCATCACTTCGTAATCGGCAGAGGCTTCACACTGGTCATGGACCACCAAGCACTACTATCCCTGTTTGGCAACCACAGAACAAAGATGCCCCCCGGATTGAAAGGTGGGGCATATGACTCCAGGAATATGACTACACCATCATACATAAACCAGAGGGGGATGCCAACCCCGCTGACTACTTATCACGACACCCAACTGCCAACATGGATGACTCACTGGGCTGTGCAGCAGAGGAATACATTGCTTACCTATCCACCAATGCCATGCCCCCGCCATCTCAACAGAGGAATTTGCGGCCAGAAGCAAGGCTGACCCCACCATCAATGCAGCAATAGACCTCACCAGCAAGAACAAGTGGAAACACCTACATGACAAAGGTACCGGAGGGGGCTGGGTTGACAAGAAAGACCTGGCACGCATAGCCAAAATACAAATAAAACTAGTGGCCACAGAACAAGGCATACTACTGAGAGGCAGCCGTCTAGTAGACCCAAAAGACCCCTGAAAGACACGTGGCAATAGCCCATGAGGGACATAGAGGAATTGAAAACACCACGAAAATCCTAGGAAAGGACATATGGTTCCCCTACATGGACGTAATAGTGGAAGACGTCCTAGCCCACTGTAAGCCCTGCCAGAAAGCGGCAAAGAAAACAAACCCGAGCCCACTGCAATCAACGCCACTACCCAAGCGACCATGGCAAAGAGTCGCAATAGACTTCTACAGGCCCTCGAAGAAGGAGGACACCTACTCGTAGCGATTGACGAGGGGGATGCCAACCCCGCTGACTACTTATCATGACACCGAACTGCCAACACGGATGACTCACTGGGCTGTGAAGCGTAGGAATACATTACTTACCTATCCACCAATGCCATGCCCCCGCCATCTCAGCAGAGCAATTCGCGGCCAGAAGCAAGGCTGACCCCACCATCAAGGCAGCAATAGACCTCACCAGCAAGAACAAGTGGAAATATCTACACGACAAAGGTACCGGAGGGGGGGGTTGACAAGAAAGACCTGGTACGCATAGCCAAAATACAAATAGAACTAGTGGCCACAGAACAAGGAATACTACTGAGAGGCAGCCGTCTAGTAGCCCCAAAAGACCCCCAAAAGCCACTAGTGGCAATAGCCCATGAGGGATGTTAGGCAGAATCCTGGCCAGTGCCCTTACGTACCACTACACAAGATTAAGACTACAGGTGGTAGTACAATTTCACCTTTGGTACAAGTCTGTACTACACAGTTAGAGTGGTAGCAGTAGCGGAGAAGCCAGACTTATCTCAAGAGCAAATGAGCAGTAGTAGAGATTACACAAAGGACTACAATTACTGTGACTCAAGCAAACACTGACTCAAGGTTTCTGGTTAAAAAGTAAAAGTGCATTTATTTTTTTAGACCATCTGTTCACAAAACACTTCACTTCTATTACATTAAAACCACACTTCAAATACACTACACTCACCCAATTCCCCTTGTGCAGAACAATTCAAGGTAACTAACTACCTTTGGATTTGACAAACCGGTGTTGTGAAACAAAGACGTTACCGGGGGTTATCACGTGATCACTTTTTGACAGTAATGACAGTTCGGTCTTACGAAAGAGAAGCGTACCCGCGAACAGAAATGTTACCGTAGTCAAACACACTTAGTTGCTAAGCTGCTTTGTTGTTTACAAGGGCAGATGATAACCAAGACCATTTCTCAACCTCCACCTTTCTGTTGGGTTCAAGTTTACTTGTAATTTTGGTCCCGTTTGGGACCTTCGTGATGTTTTGATCGAAAGTTTTTTTATAGTCAACCTTCAACATCTCTCTCTTCCATTGCAGTGTCTAAATTCAAAGGGCTTCTCTGGTGGATCGTGCTCATATTCCCTTCGAGCGGGAAGCTTTTCAAGTTAGTTTAATCCCGATAATGTTGTGATTTTCTTGAAGGAGAATTTGTCCTCGTAGCTGAATTACGAGATACAACGTTCCTGACCCATTGAGATTTGGAAGAGTGGCTGTGCTCACAGCGAGAGGGCCAGGTCTGATCTCGCTCCATAGAAGATGAACGGAATCTGGGATGTCTTAAAGACCCTCTCCTCTCCTCCTTACAGGGAGGGCTTCTAAAGCCTTTCTCTTTGTGTGCCTCTTGAAGGTCATATCCCAAAGTTAAAATGTTTTTTGCAGTCTTTCTTAGCCAATCCTTTACTGTAGATGATTCAATGTATAGGAAAGCTATGTGTTGTCGCCCTTACATACCGGGCTCAACAATCTTTAGGTCTTCCGATCTTAAATGTTTTAGGCTTGAAATTTGGGAAAAGAGTTTCATGACTGTTCTCTGATTTAAGATCAAGTTGTCCTTTTTATCCACCACTCGTTCCAGCTTGAAAGTTCTCTCTATCTGATGTATCTTTGCTTTCAGCGGGGGTAGACGACTATTTGGCTTCAAATCTCGTTTGTAGATACTCTTAGAAGGTGATGTTCTTTCTTCAGATCGCCATCTCGTTCGTCTTTCTCTGATTGGAATTTCTCTTTGATAGTTCCTTTGTTGTAAATCTAGATCCTAGTTGTTATCTTTTTGGTTTTTAGTCACCTTAGATTGATGCCATCTTGACTTTTGGGAAGTGGTATATCCTGTTGATCTGTCACGATGCCGCCCCTTGGAATTAAATCTCAATCTATCGACTGGGATGATTTGTCTTCTTTCCTCCATCGTGCTGAAAGCTGGGGCCACGGATTCCTTTGTTACCTTCTTTTTTATTTGTAACAAGTCCACTTTTCGACCTCATCCTCCGAGTCAGCTTTTTTTTTCTGACTTCCCACCATGGTGAGTTCTGACTCTGAATCTTCAATTGTGTGGAGGGTCATGTTCATCAGATCAAACAAAAGATCTTGGTCGTTAATTTCATGGGTCGTTTGACGCCTTTCTTTATTAGTGCTTTGGTTTCTTTTGTTTCCTGACTGTGAACCATGTGAGGTAGAGAAAGCGCCTTACTTTGAGTTTTAAGGAGCACCACTCTCCTTTCACTGTTCTTAAAGTTTCCATTATTACTAAGGGGTTGTTAGGCTAAATCCAGCCCCACGGCTTTTTCCGATACCACGTCCATGATCGTAAGAGCCTTCTTCGAGAAAATGCCAAAAGAAGCCACTTCCCCAGACTGTCTCTTTGAATGAGAGCTTTTTACACGCTCACTCCCAGCCTGGTGATCAGTTCTTATATTTAGACTTTCAGGCTGGTCTATACATCCGTTTCTGGTCGAGTGCCTTCTTACAATTTTGTCTGTTGGTTTATTTTGCTCGATTGCGTCTGGAGGTGTAGTTAATAAAACACAGTCTAGGGTTTTTGTCTTTATTTGCGGCGATCTTACCAGACCGTTCTTAATCAAATCTACTTTTTGGTTCTCCAGAGGTAAGGTCGCGCTGTTAGACCTTTTGCCTTGCTCATCGGTCTGTGTTCCAAACGAAAGTGGGTGTTTAGACTTTAAGGTGTTGTTGCTCAAAATCGGGTCTTTCATAGGTACTTCTTTCCAGGTCTGTATAGTTGTTTCCTTAGATTTGTCCTTCAAAATCGGAATTTCCTTGCTTTTGGCCAACACAAAACCCTCTATGAATGCGAGTTTAGTGTTCATCGCTGCTGTCATGTTAGTTTGATCTTTTAATGTATTAACTACGGCTTCATAGAGTTTGCAGAATGGTGCCAGTGCAATTGTAATTAAGGACATTATTGTCAAGAGATCGGGTTTTTTCCCTGGTGAGTCTTTAGGCTTTTGATGCTGAAGTTCAGATAGTCGTCTGCTTTGCGGGGGGCTACAAAAAGACGAACTTCTCTTAGAAAGAGTTTACAAGTCCTGCTGTCATTCGTCCGTTAGTTTTGACTCTTTTTTCATGGAGCAGTTTGAAAGAAATTTTGTTGGAGTTATCCGTGGTGACCCCTGAGGCTCTTGACGCTGTCAAACCAATTTTATCAATCACTGGAGACCTTACAGGGTCCACTATCGATGTAGGGTCTGGAGGTCTTCGAGAACCAAGGTCTGTCGTGAGTGTCTTATCATAAGGGTAGGAGTTTCCAGAGTCGTCATACAGTTGGTAGTTTGGATCGACTTTCCCGTGGCTGATGTGGAAGCAGGGGATAGTGGCTGCCATTTCTGTGTTGACTGCGCGTTGGGTCCAAAATGCCATTTTACTAAATGTGTAGATCTATCCAGTTTTCCTGCAGTCGCCACCCCTGGTGTCTCTTTGATAGCCGGCGCCTTATGTTGATTGGAATGCAACTGGTCCAATGCATCTTCAATCCCTTCAAAAATGTCTGCGTCGGTTATTTCTCCAAGCAGTTTGCTTAGAGTTTGGCCCTTTTTCTTAAAGTAATTTAGCACTGTTTTAGATGATAGAGGTTTCTCAGTTTATGTGAGGAGCTTACTGTCCTTATTTTGCTTCCTCTTGCTTTTTGTTGTTTTAGCCGTCTTGTTTGTATAGGTTCTAAAACTTGAAAGAGCTTTCTTACGACGAGGTTTGGTCTTTGCCTCGAGGAGTTCGTCCGTATTCCCTGTGTTTGTTTTTTCTCTGTCATCAAGGGAAGAGTCACTGAGGATAGACTGGACTTGCAGGTCGACCGGTATTCGGAAAATTACCTCATCCAAAATCGACCACACGATGTTCACTGCTTCTGAGACAGAATCAGATTTAGAAACGGCTTGTAAGGGCGTTTCAAAAGACAGGTCTGGGGCCCATGAGGGCGAGCCCCTTTGATTTGATAGGGGGCTGATCAGGTTGTCGTTCATCATCGTTGGATGAATTTCGATTCGTGTCGTCTGTTGCAGCCTAATTATGTTAGGTTCTGAGTCCGTCAGCTTCACTGGGTTTTCACTAAAAGGCTATGTGGAATCACAAGGTTGTGTTGGAGTCCTAATTTGTTTATGAACTGCGTTTATTAATTCAGTTGTTATTTCTTGACAAGTATCTGTTTGGAAGAAAAAACTCTTTTCCCTGTGAAGAGCCGGCTGCTCCCGGCTTTCTGGCGATTCCTCTCGTAATTTCTCATTTAATGTGTGAGCAGTCGAGGGCATGTTCAAAGTTGTAGAAGTGGTGGCCAAATCAAGAATAAGGGGTGAAGGCAGGGACTCGATCGCTTTACGCATTTGAGGTCTTTTAGGGACCTCGGTTCCTACAGGTGGATTGGAAAGTACATCACTTGTATTGTGCGATTGAGCCGACCAACGAATATTGCCCGCCAATTTTGTTGAACGCTCCTGCTGTGACAAAGCCGGGTTCGCTGAAAGGAAGGCTGGGTGTGAGTTAGAGCGAGGTCTCCTACCTTGCTTCGGCAAAGACGCAGTTCTTGTTTCCATGTTACCATCCATGCCGACGTCAAGGATGTTAATTTTAGTCGGCCCAGGGCACCGGATTTTCGCGCTTCGCAGGTAGGGTCCGGTGTCCATGACTTCCATGAGTTCCAGGCTTTTGGCCTCCAGCGCCTCCGCTGCCATAGACTGCCACAGACTGCAGTCGTATCCGCATTCAGCTCTGCGTCCGCTCCGCGGAGAGCACCAGTCTTTAAAGGGTCCGCCCAGCAGCAAAACAACACAGTAGAAAGACTTCTCAGCAATAGCAGTATAGCACAGCTAGACTGCCATAGACTGCAGTTTGTTTGTTTGTTTATTTATTTGTATAGCGCTCTTGACCCAGGGGTATATGTGCGCTTAGAGCATCAAGTTACAGGCAGCAGTAGGGAACAATAGTACAGTAGTAATGAGGCAGAGTAAACAGAAAGACAGTTAGTGCATAATAAGAAACATTTGTACATTAGGAAAGCATACATACATGGTTGGTTATTTGTTGAGTAACCAAGTGATGACCTTAGTTCTGAAGGGTTGGAAGGTAGGTGTGGATTTGATATCCAGTGGAACAGTGTTCCAAAGTTGTGAGGCCAGAGTTGGGAAGCTGGATCCACCAGCTCTTTTGAGGGAGTATTTGGGCACCGTCAGTTGTAGTGTGTTAGAGGATCTAGTAGTTCTAGTGTTCTGTCTTAATGTAAATTTGTTAGTGAGATAGGGTGGGGCTAGATGGTTAAGAGCTTTGTATGTAAGGCATAAGGTTTTTAGGTTGAGTTTTTGTTGGATGGAGAGCCAATTGCAGGCGATTCTTGTAGCGGAGATATGTTCTCTTCTGGGAATATTTAGGGTGGCACGGAGTGCGTTGTTTTGTAAGACTTGCAGTTTGTTGATTACTGTTTTGTTGGCGCCTACATAGAGGCTGTTACAATAGTCCAATTTAGATTGAATGAGTGCTCTGGCTAAAGTGAGGCAGTTGTTGGGTGAGATCAATGGCCTGCAGGCCCTGATTAATTTACCAGTGTAGGCAGTGGCTGAGGCAGTCATATTAATTTGTTTGGCTAGGTTGGTATTTGTGTCTAAATAGAAACCGAGGGTTTTTACACTCTTGGCAATGGGTAAGGTGTTGCCGTCAATAGTAAAGCTGGTGTAGCTGGGGCAGAGTTTCCGGATAGTATTAGGTGAGCCGACAAGAAGCAGTTTGGTCTTATCATCATTCAGGCAGAGGCCATGTATGGCCATCCATGCCTGAATGATGGAGAAGACTTCATTGATCCATTTGGCGTCCGCGTTGCAATTACCGGATAGGGTGAGGAGTATCTGGGTGTCATCTGCGTAGTTCGTGTAGGTGACATCCAGATTGTCCAGTTTGTCGAATAAGGGCTTTGTAAATATATTATACAAAGTAGGTGAGACACAGGAACCTTGTGGGACACCGCAAGTAATGGGAATAGGGTCAGCCGCTGCTAGGGGTGAGAAGACCCGCATGGTCCTATTATCCAGGAAGGATTGAATCCATGTGACCGCAGAATGGGAGAAGTGTGCTGCTGATGACAAGTGGTTGCACAGGATTTTGTGGTCAACCAGGTCAAAGGCAGCGGAAAGGTCGAGGAGAAGGAGAATGGCAGCCTTACCTTTATCTTTGAGTTCGTCTATCTGGCACTTGAGGTCAACAAGGGCCGTTTCTGTCCCATGTTGTGGTCGAAAGCCAGATTGGCAAGTTCCTAGTAAATGGTTAGTCTCAAGGTAATCCTGGATTTGTAGATAGGCCACTCTATCAAGAATCTTTAGTAAGAATGGGACGGTAGTAATGGGTCTATAGTTAGTGGGTATGTCCGGGTCGAGAGTGTTTTTTTTAGTAGTGGTAGGACTCACGATTGTTTCAGATTACTGGGGACCAGGTTGTTGGAGAAAGACAGGTTTATTAATTTAGTAATGAAGGGGGAGAGATCCCTGGCTGCATCTTTTATGATTTGTGAGGGGCAACTATCCCCCTTACAATTCGAAGGTTTCAGAGATGCTATAATTTTCTGTACCTCAGGTATGGATACCTTTTTGAAGGTAAAGCCTGAGCTGGTGGCGGTGGGGGGAAGAGGGGTAGAACTGGAGGTAGAACCAGGAGTGAGTTGTTGTCGTTTGTTGTCAATTTTAGTTTGGAGCCCTGAAATTTTGTTAGCAAGAGCATTCTGGATCCCTGTGCACCAGGATTTATCCTTGGTGCAAGAGTCAGTTGGAGGAGTGGGGTTTTCTAGTTCTTTTAGGATGTTAAAGAGCTCTTTAGTGCTGGAGCTTACCTGGGAGATCCTAGTGTTGAGAGATTCTTTCTTAGCGCGTGTAATCTCCTTTTTGTAGAGAGTGGAGATATTAGCGAGATTAGTTTTGTTGTTTATTGAAGGTACTGATTTCCATAGTGCTTCAAGTTTACTTTTTTGTTGACGGAGAGTTTTGAGCTCCGGGGTGTACCATGTATTCAGGTGCGCTTTAGGTTTCTCTTTACGC
The DNA here is from genome assembly GCF_040938575.1 of Ambystoma mexicanum. Lineage (NCBI taxonomy): Eukaryota > Metazoa > Chordata > Amphibia > Caudata > Ambystomatidae > Ambystoma > Ambystoma mexicanum. Next base: position 690,053,347 of record NC_090939.1, read on the forward strand.
ATTTTCAGTGGGGCAATGATGTCAATGGCTTTGGTCATGGAGTCGTTATAGACTTTGACCAATTGGTTCAGGTCAGTTGTAGCTGGAAGTGCGTTTAGAGTCGGGATCACCAAAGGTATTAGTGCTTCCGCTATGATGTTACTCTTTTTCCTAGTTAAGCAGGCAGGTGCAATAATGGGTTTTTTGTGCACTAGATTACTGGTATTAATGTCAAATGGGAGGAGGTAGTGATCGGTCCAAATGAGCTGTGTGGGATCTTTCACGGTAATGTTGCAGTTGAGGGCGGTTATCCAGTCAAGGATTCTACCCTTCGAGTGTGTGGGTTTGGAACAGAATTGTTTTAGGCCCTGCTCCCCTAATGCCGTAGCCAGGGCAATGGCTGGTGTGTCGAGAGGGTGTCGAGAGGGTCATTAAACCCAAGATTAAAGTCTCCAAGTATAATCATTTGTGCTGATGGTTTAGAGCTTTCTGCAACTAGTGAGGTGATGTCTTCTTCAAATGAGCCAGGTGGGCCCGGGGGTCTGTAGATTAAATGCAGCGTAATAGTGCTATTGGGGGAAGTTTGTAATTTGACTGTGAGATGCTCACAAGATTTAAGTGGAGGAGAGGGGGCTAGTCTAATATCAAGCTAGGACTTAAAAATAATGGCTACACCACCTCCTCGCGTGTTAGGTCTATCTGCTCTGAGGATGGTGTAGTTGTCAGGTATGGCTAGGGTGAGAGATGGTCCTGCAGCATCATGCAGCCAAGTTTCGGTTACAGCAAGGAAGTCCAAGTTGTTAGTTAGAATAATGTCTGCGACTTCTATGGAATGGGCGACTAATGATCTAACATTTAGAAGAGCTCCTTTAGGAATAGGAGGGGTAGGATTCATGGGTATTACCGAATGAATGTTAGTCTTATTGGGCGGTTTAACTGGGCAGTTGCTAGATCTATGGTGGGTTCTGGTACCAAGTCTAATGTTCCGATCGGTAGTGGTTTGAGAGATGGTTGGGTTAGCAGTTATGGGGGTGCTGTAGTCAAGGGTGGGGCAGGGTGCTCTCCTGAGTCGAACATAAGGCACAACACAAGGCAGATGTGGTGTGGGGGCGACCATAAGGCACTACACAATGCAAATGTGGTCTGGGGTGACCATAAGGCACAACACAAAATCAACTGTGGTCTGGGGCGACCATAAGGCACAACACAGTATAAATGTGGTCTGCTATTGACCATAGGCACAACACAGTCTAAATGTGGTCTGGTATTGACCATAAGGCACAACACAGTATAAGTGTGGTCTGCTATTGACCATAAGGCACAACACAGTATAAATGTGGTCTGCTATTGACCAAAGGCACAACACAGTCTAAATGTGGTCTGCTATTGACCATAATGCACAACACAGTATAAATGTGGTCTGCTATTGACCATAAGGCACAACACAGTATAAGTGTGGTCTGCTATTGACCATAAGGCACAACACAGTATAAATGTAGTCTGCTATTGACCATAAAGCACAACACAGTATAAGTGTGGTCTGCTATTGACCATAAGGCACAACACAGTATAGGTGTGGTCTGCTATTGCCCATAAAGCACAACACAGTATAAATGTGGTCTGCTATTGACCATAAGGCACAACACAGTATAAGTATGGTCTGCTATTGACCAAAGGCACTACACAGACAGTGAGGTCAGTAATTATTCATGAGCCAAACAGGTTTTGGGCTCTATAGATAGACCCGCAAAAGGAAACAGTGTAGAAGATTGAGAGGTATATTGTGCGTCTTAGCAACCAAGGCCAGGTGGGCTGCAATCTCTAGCTAGAGCGCCTAGAATCAGAGTATAACACCTAAGACTGGTTTACTTACATGGCATGGTGGGTATGAGGAAATTTGAAAGCATTGGCACATCAGTGACGCCTTGTTGGCTGATGAGGTAATTAACAGGGTTTCAAGGTTTCGAGGTAGTTCTGTAAACAGGTAGGGAGTGTTCCGGGCCTTCACTTGCCAGAGTTAAGGGGCTGCAGTGGTATCCTCAGTCAGCTCTGCGATCGCTCCGTGGAGAGCACCAGTCTTTAACGGGTCTGCCCAGCAGCAAAACAACACTTTAGAAAGACTTCTCAGCAATAGCAGTATAGCACAGGTAGACTGCCACAGAATGCAGTGGTATCCGCAGTCAGCTCCGCGTCCGCTCCGCGGAGAGCACCACTCTTTAATCGGTCCGCCCAGCAGCAAAACAACACTGTAGAAAGACTTCTCAGCAATAGCAGTATAGCACAGGTAGACTGCCACAGACTGCAGTCGTATCCGCAGTCAGCTCCGCGTCCGCTCAGAGGATAGCAACAGTCTTTAAAGGGTCTGCCCAGAAGCAAAACAACACTGTAGAAAGACTTTTCAGCAATAGCAGTATAGCACAGGTAGACTGCCACAGACTGCAGTGGTATCCGCAGTCAGCTCCGCGTCCGCTCCGCGGAGAGCACCACTCTTTAATCGGTCCGCCCAGCAGCAAAACAACACTATAGAAAGACTTCTCAGCAATAGCAGTATAGCACAGGTAGACTGCCACAGACTGCAGTCGTATCCACAGTCAGCTACTATATATCTGGTCATTATTGTGTATTTCAACAATTTGTTCTTCTCCTTCGGGTGTTATAAAAATAATCAACATGGGTTTTCAACTTTTGTAGCGGGGTCCGAGGTTCGGTTACTAAGTTTCTGAAATTGTAGGGTTCCCCAACTTGTTTCAATTGAGTCGTATCCCACCCTGACACCATATGTGAGGGAGGCATGGTATCAAAGGTAGACACTGACACAAGAGCTGCCATTTTCAAAACCTTTATTGAAGGTTTAAAAGGGTTGGAAAACTCCTATCTTGCTCTATGACTAAAATGAGAGTGTTTGCGACCATCAAACAAAAAGGAAATCCAGTCCTAGTCAGTGATTAGTCAAAATAAAATGGCCTATACTAATAAACCTAATTCCCGCCCTCTTTCTAATACAATAAATGTGTAAAGGGAATGTGTAATACAAAAAGGAAAATCAGTGATCAAAAGAAATGTCAGTATGGCTGAGTAAACTCCCTTCCCCACGTTTTGTAGCACGGGGTAAGTTGGCACACTTGGACCTTGCAACATGCTCTGGCTTCGGACACAAGGATGCAGTTCATTTACTGGACCAGCACCTACTGGGCCTTCCACGAAAAGTTACTAGTTTATCCGCTGGACTACTCTGCTTTCTCTCACTCCAGCACAGGTCACCTTTTAACTTGTAATACAGTTCAACAAAAGTTTGTTTCCTTCTGGTTACCACAATTCAGTACAGGTTTCCCTCTGCCGGGCTCAATTCCCTTCCCAAAGCTTCAATCACATCTTTATAGGCTTCCCTCTGTCGGGCTCAAGCCTCCTTTTGCTTTCCTTCTGCTGTTGAAGACTTTCAAAACTGCAAGGCTTTTGCTCTTACCTCAGCATGACCACTTCGACCTTCTGTCCTTAAACGTCACTTTTTCTCTCCTACACCAAGGCCTCTTGGTAAATGTAGTTTCGAGCACAGTCCTTGTTTCAATGTTCAAAAATATCTCTCACATCCAGGTTTCCCTCTGCTGTGATCAAACCTAACAGTTCAAAGACATCTCTCAAATGCAGGTTTTCCTCTGCCGGGATCAAACCTAACAACAGTTCAAAATTTGCATCTCAATTTCTTTCTCTTCCCGACGCTTCTATGGCATCAGACATTTCACAGAGACTTTCGATTGGGCAATCTTCTTTCGCCAGACCGCTCTGTTACTTTATATCTTTAATTTACAGTTCTTTACAATGCTTTGCTACCTCTCTCATCTCATTGGTAAACGCGCAACCTTCATTCGTCAGATAATGTTGCCATCAAGATTCATTTAACACAGACCGGACTTTGATTGCTTTCATCAACTCACCGGCTGTTTTAATTCATGTTCGTCTTTCGCGGCGTTGATTCTGAAGTCAAGGCTGATACCACAACTGCTGCTACACCTCCCCAACTTTGCCGTTCCCCCCAGAGGGTGGCAGTTATTTTTTTTTTACTTTATTTTTGTATTTTCCAAACAAAAACATACAAATCCAACTAACGGTGGGTAACCAAGCACATTTGCCTCTAGGTTCTTTTCCCTGATCCTCCCGCTTCCCTTCCCATTGTTCTATGCTGATGTTGAGCCGTTTTGTTGTAACGTGGTTGCCACGATGCAGTTATTTTAAATTGCGAATGTCCATTGCGTAACTGTCTCCTCTGCGCTATGCCGGTGAATGTGAATTGGAATTAGTTGGTATAGATAACAGGTATGTGACATATGGACCCCATATGTCGGGGGGTCGTGCGTGTAGGGGTGGGGCTTTTATAAATTCTGATTCTATCTCCTGGCAGTACAGTATGTCTTTTTCCCACCCCACTAAACTGGGGGCAGGCCCACGTCCCCACGTCATTGCGATTTTCCTACGTGCAGGCACCAACAAGACCCCCGCAAGTTTCCTTATCGCCACTGGTAGATACTTCGTCAGTCCCAGAAGGGCGACGGCTGGGGTGATGGACGGCCCCTCTCCAATGATCATAGCTGTTATTTGAAGAACTTGGGACCAGAACCGAGCCACTGCCAGGCAGCTCCAGGCAAGGTGGAGAAAGTCGGCCGCCAACATCCTGCATCTTTCACATGCGGCTTGGGAATCGGGTCGTTGTCAGCATTTTATTGCTGGTGTGTAGTAGGTTTGGTGTAAATAGTTGAAGTCCACCTGCTTCAGCCGTGTGTTTAGTGACACTTTTGATGTCTGGCAAAGAATATAGGACCAGTCCTCATCAGTTATTGTGGCTTGCAGTGCTTTCTCCTAGCGAGTCTTCGTGCGGTTATCCGTATAAGTAGTGTCAGTGAGTAGGGCCCTGTAGATTTGGGACACCAGTCTACCCTCGCCTTCTACCCGGAGCACGCAGTGTAGGAGGTTCCACGTGGGTGGTTGTTGTGGGAATGATGGAAACAGTGTTTGCAGCGTATGTCGAAGTCTGAAATACATGAAGGTGTCAAGGGATGTGTTACCTCCTTTTTCCTTGGCGAGCTGGGATGCCATGAACACGTCATCTTGGAACAGATCCCCTATGGTTGTGATACACAGTTTGTCCGCCCATTGATGAAATACTTTTTCTGAAGTAAGAGGAACTCCCGGTATGAATTTCATTGGCAAATAGGGAGAAAACCTGATTGCGTATGTAGACAGGACTACGTTCATCGTGTTATGTGGTACTGTTATGTGACTGATGATAACTTCCCTTAAAAAATATGGGGAGGCGAGGGCACGCTCTACCTGTACGAGGGGGCGAATGAAGTGTGTGGCGTACCAGTGACTGAGGTACTGCGCCTGGGCTGCCCAGTAGTATTGCTCTAGATCGGGGAGCGCAAGGCCCCCTTGGGGTGTTGGCATTATGAGTGTCACATACGCTACTCGTGCAGGTTTACCTTGCCATAACAGTTCTAGGATTAAGCTCTTGACCCTTTTGAAAAAAGAGAGTGGTAATAGTATGGGCATGTTGGAGAACAAATAAAGGAATTTCAGGAGGACCACCCTCTTGACAAGCGAGGCTCTGCCCCATAGCGTCAGTGGAAGGGTTTTCCATCTGGTTATATGCTCTTGGAGTGCTCATATAGTCACTTCATAGTTGTCCCTATATACATCTTGGTGATTGAGGGACATAAAGATTCTGAGATAGCGCACGTGGGAGTGTTCCCATTTGAATCCGTAGTCATCACTAAAATGTTTGGCCTCATGTGTAAGGGGGAATATTACCGATTTGGACTGATTAATCTTCAGGCCAGATATGGTCCCAACCTCAATGACCTCACGCATAATGTGATTCAGGTTCTCCTGGGGGTCTCGGACATAGAGTATGACATCGTCGGCATAGAGGGAGACTACCAATTTGTGGTGTCCCAGTGTAAGGCCTCTGTGTAGCTGTCGGGCGCGAATTCCGGAAGTTAGGGGTTCCATGATTAGTGCGAAAATTAGGGCTGAAAGTGGCCATCCCTGTCTGGTTCCCCGCTGTAGATGGATGGGAGCTGACATCATGGTACTTAGGGAGATGGTAGATTGTGGGTTGTTGTATAGTAAGGAGATGAGCTTGATAAAGTGATTCCCCAGACCTAGCCGTTGTCGTACTGTGAATAGGTAAGGCCATTCGACCGAGTCAAAGGCTTTTTCTGCGTCCAACAGAACTGCCACAGCCTGACTTGCTGGGTCAAGAGCCTCCGCGACTCCAAATACCCTTCTGATACCGAATGATGTGTTCCGTCCAGGCACGAACCCTGACTGATCGCCTAGTACCAAACCAGGCATAAGGGGCAATAGTCTGGTTGCTAGTATTCTCACTAGTATTTTGTTATCGAGATTTATGAATGAGATTGGCCTATAGGGGGCACATTTCTCCGGGGGCTTGCCGTCTTTGTGTAATAGGATAATGTTTGCCTCACAAAGAGTCGGTGGTAGTTCTCCCCGTTCTAAGGCCTCCTCATAGACATTAAGCAACAGCGGGGCTACCATGGCTGCAAAGGCTTTGTAAAATTCCCCTGTAAGACCGTCGGGACTGGGGGCTTTAGTGCTGGGAAGCCTCTAGAATATCTTCCAGCGAAATGGGTGCTTTCAAGGGTTCGCGGAGATCCTGTTCTACCCAGTAGAGTTCTATGTCATTTAAGTAAGTGTGGAGGGTGTCAGGGTGTGTGGTGAGTCTGGAGCTATAAAGGTTTTGGTAGAATGAGTGGAAGGTGTCAACGATTTCTTCTTGTGTGTGCACCAGTGCGCCTTGAGTGTTGTGTATTGTTAGGCAGAATCCTGTGCAGTGCCCTTAGGGACCACTACACACAATTAAGACACAGGTGGCAATACAAGTTTTACCTTTGGTACAAGCCTGTACTACTATGTCAGAGTGGTAGCAGTGGCGGAGCAGCCAGGCTTATCTCAAGAGTATATGAGCAGTAGCAGAGATTACACAAAGGCACCACAATTACTGTGACTCAAGCAAACACTGACTCAAGGTTTCAGGTAGAAAAATATAAGTACATTTATTTTTAAACCATTTGTTATAAACACAACACTTCTAGTAAACTCAAATAAAAACCACACGTTAAATATACCACAACTAACCAATTCACTTTCTACAGTAAGTCTCAAGGTAAGTACCCTGTGTTTGAATTAACTGGTGTTACGAACAAAACACGTTACTGCGAATACGATCACTTTTTGACAGTTCGGTCTACTAAAGAAACGCGTATCCATGACATGAAATGATACCGGGGCAAAAACACACTTAGCACTTGAGATACCCAGAGGGAGTTGCAGACAAAAATCACAGGCAATATTTTGGTTAGGCAGGCAGAATCAAGAAACACTCAACAACAGGAGTACAAAAGTCAAAGGGGCCGTAGCCAGGGTCGAAAGACACCGGGGCCAGTTGCCGAAGATCACACGGTCAAACAGTTCCCGATTCAACGTAGCCAAAAGTACTTCGATATTGTCAATGTTCGGAAGCTAAAGTTATAAGAAGGAGGGAAGACAAGGGCAAGCCTTGGAAATGAAGAAAAAGGTATTCACCCAGTTTCCTCAACAGAACACAGTACCTTGTTCCAGTGGTGCAGCTGGTGCCCTGGCAGATGTTCCTGTTGGTTTCCCACAGACTCACGATTCCTGGAGCTTCGTTGTGATGGAGGACGCCTGAAGGGAGTCTGCACCACACAGGGATGAAGCCGGCAGCAGTGACAAGGAATAAAAGGTGCGCTCCTTAAAAACAGGAGAGGCTCTTCAGGTGGCTATCCGGACCACTACAGCAGTGTGCAGCGATTTCGATCAAGGAAGAGGATCCTCTGGCTGTAGAAGATGAAGCTGGTTATCCCCACAAAGCTCAAGGGAAGAAGACTCCGGACTGGATCTTCTCTAAGTCGTTGAAGGGAAGATAGCTCAGGACTGCAGCAGGGCTTCACCGGGACGGGGTAGATGCAGCAGCCGTCGTTCTCTCTGCTTCTCTTCAGTTCCTTGTAGTTCCAGTGGCGACTCTCTGACTTCTAGCCCAAGAGACCTGCCTTTTAAGCAAAAAACCCCCATTCACATAGCCTGGCTGTCAATCACCCAGCAGGGGGGTTGTTCAGCCCAGACAACTACCCTGGCCAATCATGACAAAGTGTGACTTGGGTTTCCTAGGATACCCTGTGCAGGGGGTGACTACACCCCTCCCTCACATTCAGCCCACCTAGACACCCAGGTGCCTGGTGGAGGGCTTCTGAACAGAAAGCCCGCCAAAAGACGGTGAACAAAGAAGGCAAACCTAGTTTGTCGTGCAAAGTAAAACACAAGAAGGACTTTACCAAAAATAAATGGCGAATAAACCCAACCGGAGCCAAAAGAAAGACGATTTGGTCAAGCGGGTTTATGTTCGAGGCTAATATAATAGCCAAGAACAGTGCCACGTTTATCTAATATAATCGCAGTAGAAAAGTTAGGGTAGATACCACTGCCACCAGCCAACTCTAAATGTTAAAAGAGCGAAACAATGCTCTAGGAGGTACAGATAAAAAGGGATACGAGTTAACCCTTTCCAGTACTCCATGGAAGATGGGTTGCATTGGATCTGTGGTAGATTGACTAAGTAAAGTTAATGGTAACTTTACCCTTTTCTGGGAGACAGTAGTCACTTCAGAAATGGAGTCGAGGGAAGTCTTGAAGACAACCCTGTGCCACGGCACTGAAGGTGTTGTGTGACACACAAAAAGAAGGGGGCTGCTGAAGTGGTGTGCCTCAGAGTCCACAATCACAAAAACAGATAGCAAAACACAGGTAAGAGTGGGGGAAAAGCTCTCACTCTTACCATGTGGAAAAAAAGAAACTCCAGAAGTCCAGCAAAGCTGCTGGGGGACTCACTAGGTGAGGGAAATTAGCTATAGATGAGAATTCTCCCTAACACGTATCCTCTCTACTTTGGTAGGTTTCCTATCGGTGGCTATCAGGCACCCTAGGAGGGCTCCTGGTTTCTGACCTTCACCATATTGACGAATCCGGTGTTTGTGTCTGAGGAATTTGAGCTCACGTTCTGCCGTGGCTTCGAATTTCAATAGTTCTTCTTTTAGGTTAGCTCAGGTACGTGGGTTATTCGAGTTTGCGTACTCGGATTCAAGGTCTTTTAGGCGAGTTTCGCTGACCGTTAGTTTGCATCTGATCAATCTAAGGATCCCATTCTCTTTTGCTATACACACTCCGCTGATATAGCATTTCAGTGTCTCCCACAGTGTTCCTGCTGAGGCAACAGAGTTTTGGTTGAGCTCCAAGAATGTGGTAATCTCGTGCCGGAGCTCAGTTGTAAACACCAGATCAGACAGTGATCCCGATTTGAATCGCTAGGAGGGAGGGTTCCGCTTGCTGTTGAGAAGGTTGAATTCCAGTGTTACCATTGAATGGCCGGATAAGGTTCTAGGAAGTATCTGGCTCGTTTTCCACTGGAAGGGACTCCGTGTGGACACAAGGAGATAATCAATGCGTGAGCTAGTGTTGTGGACTGTCGAGTGAAATGTATATTACTTAGTCTCCCAGTTAGATTGTCTCCATATGTCTATCAGGTTGTGTGTTTGACAGATTTCTTTGACCTGGAGACTTGCTTTGGATGGTTTCGAGTGTGCACCGTGAGACTTGTCCATTTGGGGATTCAGCATTGTATTTAAGTCCGCGCCCCAGATAATAGTAGTAGAGCTTAATCTGCTAAGGCGTGATTGGATCCAATTGAAGTTGTCAGAGCCATCGACATTGGGGCCATATGAATTTGCCAAGACCACCTCTTTGCCTGCCAGGATTCCTCTCACCAGGAGTGCTCTGCCTTCTGTGTCTTTATCGACACTTATTAAGCTGAAATTGGCCCTTTTATCTATCAGGATAGCTACTCCCCTTGCGTACGAGGAGTACGAGGAGAAGTACCGGTGGCACCCCCATTCGCGGGCCCAGCGGTGTACCGACCCTGGGAGGATTTGGGTTTCTTGAATTAGGGCCACTTCAATCTTATGTCTCTTGAGGTATTGGAGTATTTTGCGAGTTTTTACTGATTTATTGCCACCTCTGATATTCCACGTGGCTACCTTGAACTTGCCGGGTTGTCACCAAAGAATCGCTGATCTCGGGTCCTGGTGGTTGTCAAGGTTGATGTGGGTTTATGGCAGAGCGCAGGGGCCACGTTGTTGCTTCTGGATTCATGGTGAGCATTGGCACGACTTGTGGTGGACAAGGTCCCTGGGTTGAGGGGGGACCGGGTCCCAGAGGCGTATTCCCACTTGAATTGCAAAAGAAAACCCACCCAAGCTTGGGCAACCCCCAACTGGCCCAAGAAGGTTGCCATCCCCAAAACTATTCTTGTAAAAAGTCTGCGCTTGAGATGTTAGTGTCTTTCCAAGGAATTCTGCTCCTCTTGCCTGTCGGTTTTATGTACCATTGGTGGCGTGCACTGGTGTTGAGGGTGGGTTGTTTTTATTTGTGGCACAGCTTCACTGCAGGTTCCTCCTCGCCTGCTCCCTCGGCTGCGCCCATGGATTAGTGTTGGGGATTCTGCAGCCGATTTTGTCGAGGAATGTGTTGGCCTCCTCTGGCAAAATGAAGAAGTGGGTCTTCCCCTCATGTTGGACCCGAAGTTTAGCTGGAAAGATCATTGAATGCGACAGTTTGTTATCCTACAGCCTGCGTTTAACCCCTGCAAAGGATCTCCTCTGTGCCTGGACCGCCGGGGAGAAGTCTGGGTAGATTTGGATGGTGTTGCCGTCAAAATGGAGGTCTCCCTTTTCCCTGGCAAGACGCAGGTTTGTGTCTCAATCCTTGTAATTAAGCAGTTTGGCAATAATTGGCCTTGGGGTTGATCCTGGGATGGGTCTGGCGCTTGGTATTCTATGGGCCGTTTCCTCCATGAACAACTTGGACAACGTCTCGCTTCCAAAACGTTTGATACAAATCTTTTCCACGTGGTCCTCCATTTTTACCTGTAGTTGTTGCTCTCTGAACCCTAATCTGATGTTATTTCTTCGGGAGCGACCCTCCAAATCCTCATTTTAGGCACTTACTACCGTCATCTGGCTTTCCAGAGTGGAGACTCTAGCCGTTAGTCTAGTTGAGTTGTCATCCAGGTCAGAGACTCTTTGTTCAACAGCATCCAGTCTATCCTCATGCTTGTCCAGGCGATGTTGTAGCCTGTACACTTTAGAGGACAGGGTGTCAATTTTACAGTCGAGATTGCCTATTCCGGATTTTAGTTCAAGTAGAATCTCCCTGATGTCGAATGGTTGAAGGGGCTGAGGGGGTCTTCATCTCGATGTTCATTTTGTATTGGGGAGCCAGGTCTGCTATTTTGTTTGGGTGTTTTGGAGGAAGGTCCTTGTTCAAAGTTGAGTTTACGCTGTGATTTGTCTGCTTTTCCCATGCTTGATGCCGGAGGGGGGCCGAGGGTCGGGCCCCAAGGGTTAGCTTTTCTGTGAAGCTTGGGAGCGTGGCCAGGCTGATCTGGTTGTTGTTATTCCCGTTGCCTGTGTACAGGACCTCAGGGGGTGGAAGATAGTAGATACCTGGTTATTCCGGGGTGTCGGGTGCTGTCCTCCGTTTGATTGCGTCACTTGATGTTGGTTATGATATGCGGCCGCACTGGACCTCCGCTGTGTCTGGTGGTGTTCTAGTGTCCTTTCAAGTTCTTCCACCCTACTCCCGGGGGACAATGGTAACGGATTATGGTGTCTGGATTGCTGCGTTGTGCTGGGCCTCTATTTTATTTTGAGAGCAGGCTGCGGTGTTAGGGCCGGTGCCCCGTTGTGCCCAGCATTTTACAGCGTGCCAGGGCGGCGCTCCGCCATATTTTGCTTGAGTTTTGGGCCCCCTCCCTTGCCACGGTATGTGGGTCCCTGTGTTCTGAGGGCCGCCGTCCAGCCTAGTGCTTCACGCACTACTATTGTTCAGGGTTGTTGGGGGCCGTGGATCACACGCTCCTTGTGTTCTGCTTGACACTTGATCTGTTGGGCTCCTTGTGCTCAGCCTGAGCCTCTTTGCCGCGGTCATATGAACCGCAAAGCGCCGCCATTCTACCCTGGTCGGGGGCCGCTTCCTGCTGATATGGGAAAGGGGCACTCTGCGCACGGTCCCCAGCGGAGACCCGGCTGTTCGCATTTTGTCTGGCCATGCTGGATGCCCCTCTTCACTGTTGAGAGGAGACAGGCGAATGGACCATCAACCCGCTGCCCTCCCGCGCTCTTACTGCCGTTTCCAGAGCAGATTTCAGCATTTTTCAGTGCTCGCTGTTACGGTGGAGCGGGGGGGCCGCTCCTCGGCTCACCGAGCGGGCCTCTCCTGTGCTTCCGCTTCGGCTCTGTGGGTGGCCCAGGGCCTGCCTGTGTGCCCCGCCGGCGGGTGCGCCCGCTCCCCCCTCTCGGCACCGGGTCTGCAGTTGCTGGCACTGGGGGTTCTGTTCCGTGCTGTAGGCGGTCCGGGGATGCGGCGTCCTGGTCTCCGCCGTGCGGTCTTCCCGCTTTGCCTGGGGGCCGTTATATGATGTTGGCGGGTGGAAGCGGGTTGCCGTCACGCAGCCCTAGCGCTGTTTTTCGGGGCCTCCGTTCTGTGTCCCTTGCTTGGGTTCTGAGCCAAACTGATTGTGCCGCCGACACCAACTCTTTACAGTGCTCTATGTGTGTTTTTGGGTCGGTAGCCGTCGATGGAGCCGCGATTATGCAGGATTCATGAGGAGTGTCGTGGAGCTCAGTAGAGAACCACCATCTTGGTTGGCCCTCTAGCGCCCTCGGTCCGGGTGGCAGTTATCCTTGAAACACAAAAGAGGGTTGTCTCTTCTCTCTGGCTGGGCTTCCATGCGCAACCTTCAAGACCCTTTCGGAGATAACAATCTCTCGCTGGGGTGTCCAAGGTTTCTCGGTACCACGATTCTGTTACTCAGCCTGTCGCTCTGCTCCGCCTGGTTAGCCGTTGCCCTGGAAGAACTGCTCCTGCAAGTGCATCGCCTTGCTCAGAGTGTGGCTCAGTGTTCCACCTTTTAACCATGTGGGGAGAGCTAACAGGTACCAGGTATATGTAATTAAGATCAAGTGCCTGACCTTGCCTGATCTTTTTAGTGGGACATGTCCAATGTATTTCATGGGTGGTACTCCTTTTAGCCTCAGACCTCCTCTTCCTCTGCTCAGTGTCTGTGTAGAAAAGGGGGTGGGATCTGGGAAGTTGGAATATCCTATAAAATAGGATGGGACAGGGGTATTTGGAAAGGGAGGATACCATGTCTCGCCATGGGGCATTCCTCCCCCACTCCCTGAGGACCCCTCACCCAGGTGATCCTCCCGCACTTGTCCACCACCAGGGTCTGGATCCAAAGGCGATGACCATGCCCTGACCACCTGAATAAGGGATCCCAGGGGTTTAGGCAGTGAAACACCTTCTGGTTTTTCGCAGTCATTACCTTAATGCTATTTATATTAGGAGTGAGAATACCCCTCCCTTTGCAGATGATGAGACTGGGGATGCCACACCTCCGTCACAAGCTCAGAGAGGACTCAAAGATATACAATAGCATGTAGATAGAATTGAAGAATTAATTAATATGTGGAGATAAACATTGAAGATTGTCTGGATAGAACTGGAGAGAGGTGGCCAGATAGAGAGCTCAACCCACCTGGATGACTGATGCCCATGCAGACTAGTGACAGAAGCCATTGAGAAAGGGACGACTGGCTCAGCTTGGAAATTGGTTTCCATACAGCGAGCTGAAATGGGAGCTTGCTTTTGACGTGATTACAAAAAATAAAAAGACACATTTCAGAAGTGAGTAGGACCCTGAAAAATCAAAAATTGTAACTACATGGTAGAATCCTTGGAATAAAAGGGGCTGGCAATCAAGGGAAATGTTAACATGACAAAGACTGAGGTGCAGTGTTAGATATAATGCTCTGTGTCTCCTATTTACATTGAATTTAAAGCGACATGTAATTTCCTTTACATTCAAAATCCTCACCCTCACGCACAAATGTCTCACCTTCACAGCTCCATCATACCTATCTGAGACCATCGCCAAATCCACTTCAACACGCCCCACGAGAACCTGCTACTCCAACCGTTTGTACACCCCCCATGTCAACAGATCAAAAGCAGGCGGGATTAGCTTCCCTTACATAGCCGCCAAGCTCTGGAATTCGCCCCCCACAGCCCTCAGAGCAGAGATCTCCTTCCCAGCCTTCCGAAAAAAACGAAAAACTTCTCTCTTTAACTAATCTTTGAATGCTATGTATATATGTCTTGTCTGTACAAAAAATACTTAATGCTCTGTATATATTTCTTGTCTGTACAAAGCATGTAATTATATTACCCCTGCAACTAAGAACCATTCTGTAACAAGCGCCACAAAATCTCTGGGCTGTTGCGCGCTCCACAAATGCGAATAAATAAAAATAAATAAATAAATTCCTTAAAGCCCAATACCTTTTGATTGAGAGGTGAAATTTAAAACTGAATGCATTTTGGCGCAACGTAAATTCAGACTGTTTTTTAAAAAGCACCATTCACTAGATTCATAGGCTCATGCCGACACTGTTTCACAGAGGCCGAGGTATATATGCGACACACTATCGCCTAATGTGATATCATGAAAATTGTTGCATGCCGGGATGAGTCTAGTCATAATTGATTTGTTTATGAAAACTGAAATTAGCTCAGGAAATCCATCCTATTCTTAGAATATAGTGCAAAGTGTTAAGCATTTGCAGTCCCTTGTCTTTGAATACACAAGCAGAACCATGTGTATAGTGACAGGGAAAGTATGTTTTAACAGTGTACATTTTGCTGGGGAAGATTACATCTCCATCCCAAACTTGTTGAACTCAAGGAAAGAACAATAGGAATTGATTAAAAGCAATGCACACATACATGTGTATTTGTAGCTGTGCACACATTTATTTAAAGCAACACACACACCCAAACATATTCTGAAAAGAACGTTCACACATCTGCTCATAGAAGATCACACTATTCTTGAGACCATTATTTTCCAAATTCAAACTCATGCAAGTCATGTTTAAACTGGCCATTGTCTACAATTAAATGACCTGCTCCTTTGGTATGCTGTCGGAAGCGGCTGATTCTTTCTGATTCTGAGTCTCAGTGCGGCTTGACGGCTGAATGTGTGAGAGAGAGAGAGTGGAAGGGTATTTCCTCTAATCCTTTGGTTCGAGGTTGGTTCGAAGTTGAATGTTTGTGTGGCGGCGGGGAGAGAACGCCTGAGAGACTCCTGACTCCTGAAAAAAAGAAGTTTGTTTAAATTGGAGCGAACAGCGAACAGGCAACAGCTGATTCATAGCGCAGCCGCGAGGAAAAAGACACCTGGTAAGAAGCCGTTTGCTGTGAGCGGGCTGAGCTGGCCGAGCGTTTCAAGTAAGTGAGGCGTATCACTCCTGAAGAGGCGTATCCCTGCTAAAGAGGTGCCCACTCACGTGGTACGGAAGCTTCGGAACGGGACCCCCGTTGCATTCCGGCTTTGGTAAGCGGATGTGGTCACAAGGGAAAGAGACCCACTAAAGACCCACTAAAGTTATTGAGGTTATTAAAGCTACTAAAGCGATCAAGTCGGTCAGTGGGAGACTGTTGGGGGGCCTCTCCCCTTTGATCCCGCTGTAAATCATCCAGACCTGATTCGACTATATTTTGAGGCACGTATATCCAATATTCCAAATATTTAAATTAGGAAGGCTGAGAGTTGAGCGTTGGGCTCAGACATAACGCCTCACAAGTCGCTTCATTGGACTTTCATTGGTCTTCCTGTGGGGAAGACCATTAGAGCTGTGCTTGGGGGGGTGAGGACTGCAGGTGTATGCCTTTGACTCGCCTGCCACGCTAATCAAGCCTATTGTTTGCTTGCAGGGCACGCTCCCCCCTCCTATCAAGAAGAGGATAGATGGGTGGTGGCTGCTTTACCGCCGTCTCTCTCTATGCTGTTTTATGATGCAGCGTCACTGACACGTTATCCATTGGAGCAGAGGACTCTGATTTCTTTGCGTCTGCTGCTTTGCTTAATAGGAGAATCCTTGAACTTAAAGACCTCTTTTATTGAGTATTAGTAAATTATACTCTGGTGCTTCAATACCAGCACTGACACCACTAACCTGTCTTTGGACATAAAAAGATATGTCAAAGCCATACAATCTTTAGAAGTGCGGGGTTACCTGAAACCTCAGATGTTGAAGATCACCAGATGAACGTGTCTCTTAACCCCTTAACCTTTAAAGAAGGGGGTCTTCATTTAGGCCATACAAAACGGGGGGGGGGATTGTTTCTTCCCCCCGCAGAGTTTCTTCGCAAATGATCTACAAGAACAAGAACCCACGACTTTCGGTACTGCACCAAATTTGGGGGTTGATGTTATAACAACTAGTGCCTTTACCCCAATAAATCCTATGATGAAAAACATGCTCTCAGCAAACCTCAATTATACTCTAACGGCCACAACAATGAAGGCCACAATTGGGAATTATTTTCCACCTACCAGAGAAGAGACACTACTTGATCCCACTCTACATCCTGAAGATGAGGTGCAGGGTACCCCTCATCTACCGCCCCAGACAGTGAGTCGGACTGTTATAAACCAGCTCCCCCTAAGAGGGGTGGTGGTCCGGTGAGGGGGACCCATCAATCCCCACCGATTCCTCCTACAAACTTAATGGCATATCAGCCATTTGGGAGGAAGTGGAAGGAGACTGTGTTTCAATTCCTCTAGCTTCCACGAATCTTTATGATGCGGCGGATAAGCAGAACTTGCCGGTTGTAGAAAAAGACCAGGGCCTGGGCTCTACATCAATAGTAGCCCTTAATTTTGTGTTGAGTTTGCTGGTTAGGGTTCGTAAATTGGAAGCCCAACAACATACTGGGATTTTGCTGGAAGTAACAAAGAGCTTGAATTGACCGATACATCGATGGTGGCTTTAAAAACGTCTATCAACGATTATAGGGGGGACACTGCTAATGGTTTGATTGCAATATAGGACAAACAAATAGAGAAAATTGACTCATTGACGTCTCGATATGCTGTTTTAAAAGAGGAGATGACCAAATTGAATACAAATATGGATGAATATACAAGGATGGGGTCACAGAATGGTTGTATGAATTGTATGGACCCCACCCTACCAGTTATCCAAGTGGATGAAGCAAACGTTAATCCTCTATCTTTATCAGTAATGAACAAATTTATCTGGTTAGCCCAACTTGCAGAAGATGGGTTTATAACAACTGCTGTAGAGGAGGAAGCAATTATAGAAGAAATCCTCGATGTGAATCATGATGAGAGCAAGAGAGGCTAGAAACCAAATGGGAAAACAAGGAAATAGAGGAAGAGACAATCCAAGGGCTCTAAAGGCTCGTCTAAAAGGGAGGCCCAAAACCCAGCGAAACAAAAAAAAAAGCATTACCCTGACTGACCTCCCATACGTTCAGAAAGGAGTGAATTTAGAGGCCCGAAAGAAAGAAAGTATGAAAGGATCGTGTCCAAAAAGGTGGGAAAAAACCAAAATGTTGGTAGATGAAAAGAAAGGGAATACCGATGATATAGGAACCAGCCCACAAACACTTAAGGCTACAGTCAGTAGCCAAACTGAACCAGTTATTCCCCAAGAAAGATTGCCCCGATCTTTTTGAAAACCAAAATCCAAGTAAAGAATGCCCTGCCAGAGAAGAAAATTGCCCCCATTTTCCTGAAAACATTTAGACCGGGAAAGATCCCCCTGAATTGTATGGACCCCACCCTACCAGTTATCCAAGTGGATGAAGCAAACGTTAATCCTCTATCTTTATCAGTAATGAACAAATTTATCTGGTTAGCCCAACTTGCAGAAGATGGGTTTATAACAACTGCTGTAGAGGAGGAAGCAATTATAGAAGAAATCCTCGATGTGAATCATGATGAGAGCAAGAGAGGCTAGAAACCAAATGGGAAAACAAGGAAATAGAGGAAGAGACAATCCAAGGGCTCTAAAGGCTCGTCTAAAAGGGAGGCCCAAAACCCAGCGAAACAAAAAAAAAAAGCATTACCCTGACTGACCTCCCATACGTTCAGAAAGGAGTGAATTTAGAGGCCCGAAAGAAAGAAAGTATGAAAGGATCGTGTCCAAAAAGGTGGGAAAAAACCAAAATGTTGGTAGATGAAAAGAAAGGGAATACCGATGATATAGGAACCAGCCCACAAACACTTAAGGCTACAGTCAGTAGCCAAACTGAACCAGTTATTCCCCAAGAAAGATTGCCCCGATCTTTTTGAAAACCAAAATCCAAGTAAAGAATGCCCTGCCAGAGAAGAAAATTGCCCCCATTTTCCTGAAAACATTTAGACCGGGAAAGATCCCCCTGGACCTGGCTCAGACTTCGGGGCCACAGAGAGTCCGGCTAACCCTCCTATTGGTCTGCTGGATAATCAATCTCAATCTGGCCTTCTAGGACAGGAGGGGTTAACCAAGGATAATAATAACCAAAAGAAACCGACTGAAAGGAGAATGGAAAACAACACTACCGGACGAGCATCGGCAAGGATGGGGAACCAGAATCCGTTAAGATGTAATCAGTCTCTAAAAGATCCGCGTGCATGCCTTACAGTTTTTCTTTTTAACAAATCTAAAGAATCTACAAAGGACCTCCCCCTGAATCGTTCAAGAGTATTAAGGGAAATGACTACCATCCGTGCCCTTAAATTCCTCTCTACCACTGACATACAACAGTTGAGCTTCCCTCTCCAGTTGGAGACAAATATGCAGCGCTTCGTATGAATTCAAAACTGGCCTTTGAAACTATTTTAGGTGCAAAGGAACACTGGGCAACAAGAGGTTTCCAGATATCAACTACGCCTCCAGAGGTAGAAAAACAGGAGGCCTCGCAAATAACAAAGGAAATAACCTCTGGTTGCCAATCGAATTGTGTTAAACCATCTATACCACTGCCAGCTATGTGGGAGTGCGTTCCTGAAATCATATCTCAAATCTTTCTCAAGTTGGGAATACAGGAGCAGAAGCTCTAGTCAAGGATGAAGTTAGGTTTTTGTCGTGGAATTCAAGAGGCGTTAGTACTTTCTCTGTCCACTCTAGAAAATCTTATATTTTGCAGAACTTTCATGTGATTTTATTTCAAGAAACATTGGCCTCGGATCTCGTGTGTGTAGATGTTTTTTCCACTTTTCAGCAGTTGGCCTCGAGAGGGTTGAAAAGGTGCCTGAGTGGTGGCCTACTTACCCTATGTAGTAATCTGACCTTTGGTGCTTCTATTCTGCTATCTAATGATGTCAAAGGTATACTGGTGATCAGGGTTGACAGAAGAGGAGCCGATCCGGGCCCAGTTGTATTGTAATCAATATATATTGGAATCCCACTTCTGCCCCTGTGATGGATTTTTTGGGTTATTTATCTGACCTCCTAATGGGGTTATCGACTCGATATCCAGACGATTAGTTAATTATAATGGGCAACCTCAACTCTCAATGTCTAAAGACAATAAGGACCAATGCCACAGAAAAAGAGATAAACAATAGTGGCCATGCTTGGCGGAGCTTCATGTTAGTCTGGGAGTTGAGGATGCTCAATGGTAATGTTCAGGGTGACATTCCTAGCAGACATACCTGGCAGAGAGATCATGGAATCGGAACGATTTACTATGTTTTCACTACTGTTCAAATGTTTGATAACTGCAAGGTATTTTAAAAAACAGAAGGAAATATAGACGATCACTGTATGTTGGAGGCCACTTTTTCTGTTGGGCAAGTATACAACCTCTTTATTATGTGGAGAAGTGGAGTCTGAACTCAGCGGGTAATCACTTGAGAAGGTTTGAAAGGGGAGGTCATATCCTTAACAACAATTTAGAGATAGTGATCAATGACTCTACAAAGCAACAACTCGGGAAATACTGTGAGCCTTCCCATTTCAGTAAATTCTTATTGGATTTAAACCCTCCACTTTTAGGCTCTGGGGCTGCTGGTCGCCTGAATAAATATCATTTTGACTCAATAGTTTATCAAAGGAAAAAACTGAAACAGCATCAAAGGGTATTACTAAAGAGAACCGTACGAGACCCCAAAATTCTAGAAGTGGAAATAAGATCACTAAATAATAAATTGGTTGAGATCTTATAGATATATGAGGAAACAGAAGGAGGGGGAAGAGATGCTGAGGGCTGTATGTGCGAGAAATTCTCAACATTTTTGGTCCATTGTGAGCTCGACAAAGGCGCTAAGTGGAACATCCAGGACACGGTCATTCAAGAATGTACCTGGATTGACCACTTCTTGTCGGTATATAGCGCCACTGATTCTCTGGAATCTAAACCAGTAATAACTTCAAAATGGTCCTTGAACTGCACCTGTGAGGACATTGCAAAGTTGATAAAGAAATCGTCTGGCTCCAGGGCTCCTGGCCCCAATGGAGTGAGTAATGCAGTCCTCAAATTAAATCCGGAATTGTGGTCTAGAGTCTTAAAGATCTTATTTGATAACATCATTCTCAGTAAAACCATCCCAGAGTCCTGGAGGAAATTGATTATAATCCCCATTTATAAAAAAAAAGGTGAGCGTTTATCCCTGTTGAACTATCACCCAATATCGCTCCTTGATGCAGATGGGTACATTTTCTTTCGGGCCTTAAACTGGGGGAATTAGAAAAGTGGGCAGGGGTTACCGGTATCATCCCCAAACAACAGACGGGAGAGGACTCTCTACCACTCTTGGTACCTTGATTCTAAGCTGTCTTAGCACATAGTTGTGTGTGAAAGGAGCAACCCCTCTATTCGGACCCTGGATGGATCTCAACCAGGGTTTGATACTATCAATAGAAATAGACTGCATGAAATTCAAATCATGGGGACAATCTCTTATCTATTTTGATAGAGCTTCATGAAAGATCGTCATTGAAAGTTCGCCTCTCTAAATCAGGGGATCTTACTCAGTCTGTTAAAATAGAGAGAGGGGTGCATCATGGTTGCTTGATGGCACCCTTTCTCTTTTTTTATATATGTCGGATCTTTTGCAATGGCTAAAGAAAAGCGGTCTGTTGGGAAAATTACCTAAAAATAAATCCAAGCAAACTAAAATCATGGTCTTCAAACATCCATTAAGGAAGTTGAAACCATTTTTGGCATTTGGACAACTCCTCTATTCCTGTTTTCAAGGAAATCATTCATTTGGGCATTAAATTAACAGCTTTTCCACACCAAGGCCGTCCTTCTGGAGACCATAGACCTGAAAGTTCTTAACCTGATGGCTCAGATGAATAAAATTCGGCTTCAGTACTGCAAATTCTCTCTATTGCCACTCATCTATTTTTACATTGGTAATGTGGTCCCGGTGATTACATTTGGTATGGAATGTAGTCTTTTGGCTTTTGACATCAACTGGAGCAAGGTAGAAAGTAAAATCTGGAAAAAAGCCCTGGCATTGCCAAATAGTGTTCCTATTTCCTGTCTAAGGTATGAGCTGGGGCTTCTCTCTCTTGGTAGATAGATGGAGTGGATGTGGGTGTCAACCTATAGGCTTATTTTGGTCCCTCCAAAATCCTCTTTATACGATGAGATGGCTTTAGCTTTGCACTATTCCACCCATGTTTTCTTGAATAAACTGAGATTTAGATGCAATGAGCTGTTGGCTGCTTCTGATACTAACATCAATAGTTTAATCTCAAATCCATTGAAAGCAAAGGAATCACTTCAACGTATGGATTGGATTACGACCATAGATAAAATGAGACTGTGTAAACTCTCCTTTTCACCTGTTCTAAGTGACAAACCTAGATCATGTGTTCCTAAATATCTAAAGAAATTCCCTGATTCAGCTGCACAGATGGATTTCCTGAGATTAAGACTCAATCTGTTACCAACCCAGGAAATCCTGCATATCCGGTATGGTGACATTTATGTGACAAACATCTGTGATAAATGTGACGCAAACGCTACGCAAACTATTCGTCACCTTCTGGTTGATTGCTCTGAAACCTGGCTGCTCAGAGTATCAAAATTTCAAAGATTTGTCCATGACCCTCACTCACTTGGCTCGGATATGTTCTGGAACAGGCTGATCTCGGGAACTGAAGTCTTTCTTACTCTGGAGGTGGCTGCACTGCTAAAGGAACTTAATGTAACTGCTAATAAGGGTGTTTTCAATGATGGGCCTTTAGCAGACACATGATAATATGTATCCTATGGAATGATTCTTTGGCGTATGATTTGTCCTCTTCTATTTTTTATTATTGTCTGTGTTATTTTATCTTCTGTATGGAATAAGAATTTGAAAATGTTTGTATAATGTATGTGAACTTTGGTTTTATTCTCTAAACCGTGTAAAATGTCATATTTTTGGCAAATGCACAATAAAAAAATAAAAATACATGACTTGCACATTGCCAATATATTCACAACCCCACACTTATACCGGGGAGCCAAATAGAATAGATGTTTGTTTTTCAATATTGGTTTTTAAAGTAATTTCTCTGATAGCATACTTGTTTTAATACTGGAGAAAATCAAGTGCTTTTGAATTGATTGTTTTTCAGTAAATACATCCGCTGGTGCAAAAAGCTGCAATGATATCATTAAAGTCAATTGTGTTGTCTTGATAGAAGCAAACATCGAAGGATTGCATTTTCCTAGTATCTGTTATAGTATAAAATATTTATAGAATGAAGATTGGAAATTAATGCTATCATGTAAAGAGTAGAGATATTCATACAGATAAGTAATATTTGTTTGAGAGACCATTGGTACTTGAGTTTATAATATTCTCCTTGGCATAAAGCTGGAGAACACCTTGGTTTAAAGAGAAATTTCGAATTTTGAGAAACACACTGTCTGATTCTTGCATGGAATTGTGAGGTGGGAATGTACGCCAGGATGTTAAATTGGTGTTGTTGCCCAAGCTGAACCTGTAAATTAATACTACAGACAAATACATCTACAGCTATCAGTCTGACTGCAGTTTTGGCAGGAAGTTGGTGTGAGTTAGAGATACTGGGAGGAGGTGGAGGTGGAGGCAGGAGTTGG
Organism: Ambystoma mexicanum; assembly: GCF_040938575.1. NCBI lineage: Eukaryota > Metazoa > Chordata > Amphibia > Caudata > Ambystomatidae > Ambystoma > Ambystoma mexicanum. Next base: position 690,076,387 of record NC_090939.1, read on the forward strand.
GAGAGAATACTGGAGACTAGAGGGTGAGAAGGAGCTAGCAGGACAAGATAAGGAGGAGGTGGGTGAACATCTGGTGGAGGTTGTTGAAAAGCAGGGAGAGATGGCAGGAGAAGTTGAGGAGTTGGGTGTTAGGACCAAAGTGGGTAAAACATGAAGTTGTCAACAAGAAGGACTCAGGGTCACTAGAAAGTCTGGTCCAAATGAACATAGGTTGGAAGAGCAGAGGAGTGACTTAGTGAAGACTGTGAGAGTCCCACCCCCACCCATTGATGAGACAGGTGTGATAAAGCTAGAGAAAGACTACAGTCCCGAGTGGGAGGTGGACATGACCATAAATATCCTGCTCGAGGTGAGGATGTTGCTTGGCAACATGTTTGTGTGTACTGGCAGTCCTCTGGGCCCTTCAAAACATGTAAGTGCAGGGGCTCTACTTCTACATCCTGTCCCCTTTCCTCCATACTGTATGGGCGTCCCTTGCTAGGGACGGGAAACAGAACATTTTTCACTAGAAAAATGTGTCTTCCCCTTTAAATCTAGATGTGCCTGGGGGCACAGCCCTGGCAGCAAGCGCTCCCCTGACGCCATTCCTCAATCCTCTTTTCAACGTCGACGGGAGCGGACCAATTTCACCAGCCCTTCGGGGTGAGGCCTAAAACCTCGTAATTCCACGCACACTTCCACTTCCACTTTTTCCCCTTGTTTTTTCCATAGTCAATCTTCAGAGTTAAAAGTACTCTGTCCTCTGGTGCCAAGCTCCTCCCTGGCACATGTTGACGGCGGCAGGATTCAGCAGGTGTCTAGCCTGGGAGGGTTCCTTCCCCACGTCGGATCCACACTCACTCTGCCTCACGTGCTTTAGCCCAGACCACGGCAAGGACAGCTGCTCGGCATGCAATATGCTTACCCCGCCCTCGTTGAAAAACCACTTGGCCAAGTTGAGGGAGCTGTTCTCAAGATCACCAACAGAGAGCCTCAACTCAAGGAGTATGTCAGGAGGAAGACCAGCCAAAGGAAGGTGCCCTGTTCTCCTCTGCACTCCGCAAGGGTGAGTCCTTCCCTGGGAAGCGTCGAAGCGGGAGTGGTCTTTCAGGTCCTAAGAACAGCAAAGGGACTGGGTCTCCAAGAGCTACTGGCCAACCAGCTGAGGGGTCCAGGGACCCTCCCGCTCCCACCACTGAGGGGCCACCAGGCTCTAGTTCCAGGGATCTCCCCGAGGAGCTCTGCTCTGACACCGGGCTCGTTCCCGAGGGGGCACCTAAATGCAGTACCAGCACTACCAGAATCATGGCCGAGGGCAGGTCCAAGCCTTCACAATCAAGAGGGCAGGCGGACATTGGTCCCAGTACAACAGTCGTCATACAGCAAGCACGTGGCGCAGTACACTATAAAATGGCTGCCCGGCTAGACAAAATGGCGGCACTTCCAGGGCTTTCCCTTTCCAGCGCGCAGGCATCGGAACGCACGTCAAGGTGGGATTGGTCATCGCCAGTTATCTAGTCCAGCTCATACACAACAGCATCAGCGCAGGGGTGATACTCAGACCCTAACTACAGGCAAGGGGTGGAGAGAGCACAGCAACAGGTACAGGTCCAAGGAACCGCCCCCACGCAAGTAAGCCGGTTCTTCGAGATGTTGCACACCCTCATTAGGTTGCCTTAAATGGGCACCATACTCCGTGTGGTCATCCTTGATATGCTTCCTCCTGTACCACCTCAACCTCCTGTATTGGTCCACACCCGGTACCTGTGCAGGCCCAAGTTTCTGCATCTCCCCAGGTGCATATTATCACGGCGGTTCTGCCCCCGGCACAGCTCCCGCCGCAACCACCGGCACTGGCAGTCTGTGCAGCAACCTCCAGCACTCCACCAGCAGCTCCTGACTTGCAAGACACAGCGGTGGACACGGACGAAGATGAGGATCAGGTCCAGGAGGCTTCCTCCTAAATTAGGGCCTTCCATGAGAGGCTGTCTGGCGTCACAGAGTATCTGGATATCCTGCAGTCACAGGTTGAACAACTGGAGGCAGGGGTGCTGGCACAGGTGCTGACCATCCGCTCAGCCACAGAAAACACCATCCTTCTGCAGAAGGATGTTGAAGCCTTCGCCAAGAAAGGCTGGGTAAAGCTGCTTTCCACACAACCTACAAATAAGCGCCTATATGCCAAATATAGGCAGGTGGAGGGGGATGCCCTTGTGCTGTCGGTGAACCCGCAGCCTCATTCCTCAATTATCACAGCGGCCTCTATGTATTCTTAGCCACAAGCCTCCACATCTGCTTCTACATCAGCACTTCTAGGAAAGGAAGAAAAGCTCCTGGGGGCCTGTGGGAAGAAGATCTATTCCAATGCTATGTTCCACCTGCGACAGGCCAATGCTGACGCCAAGGCTGGCCGTGGTTAACCAAAAACCTTGGCGGGAGATAGCACACTTCCTTCCTGAGCTTCCGGCACACAGTCAGGCAAGATATAAGGCAGGTCCTGGAAGAGGTAAAGATAGAGGCGTAGGATATCATGGCGTCGACAGTGGCACATATAGACACTGCAGGGAGGACTATTTGTGTTTGCACCGACATGAGGAGGACAGCTTGGCTAAATGCAACTAAGTTTAACCCTGACATTCGATGGGGGGGACTAGGTTCATTCCACTACGGACAAGGAGCTTGATAAAAAAAAAAAAAAAACAGCTCCCAAACACCTAAGTCCCTGTCAATCTTAACTAAGTCTACTCCCAAGACCTATAGCCAGAGTCACCCACGCTCTGACAGAGGTCTTGCGTTCGGTGGCTTCAGGGGTTTTCAGGAGCTCGGTTCCAGGCAGCCGGACACTTCGCCCAACCAGCACCGAGACAAGCGGCACAAATCATTCCAAAATGGGTTCTTCCTGTCCCCCTCCCAGGCACCAGCCTCAGAAGTAAAGAAACAGTGACAGTGCCTTCCAGATCCACAGTCCTCCGGTGGGGGGCAGGCTTGCCCTTCAAATTCACGCCTGCAGGCAAGGTTCGCGGACACATGGATTCTTTCAGTGGTTTCCTTGCCATACAGAAAAAGAACCAGGCTGGCCTGAGAGTTGTAATAGACCTTTCATCCCTGAACCTTTCCCTACCCCTGCAAAAGGTGGTGGATCTTCCAAGATGGCCACCAAGGTGAGAACACTGTGAAACAGTGCTCTCCACAGCCCCACCACCCAAGAACGAAAAATATGAGGCTAAAATCCCCATCCCCGGGCAAAGTTTAGCAAAAGAAAAGAGCCCGAATCAGGACCGACATTTGAGAAGGTACCTGAACCGTGGAGAGGGGGAGAATGTGGCAAGTTGCGCAAGTGAAGGTAGGCCGGCCATTGTGCGACAATCGGAGCAGGGAGAGCCGGTTGGAGGAACAATGAGGAGTTGAAGGGCTGAAGAGGTCCGGAAGCTAATCCTGCCGGCACCGTCGAAAAAAGAATCCAAACCCCAGTGGCAGTGCAGCCTGGACAGTGGAGCAGGTGACGAGAACTGCGGCCCCGGGCAGAAGGAGAGGGAGACACTCTCGTCCAGAACGGGCCTTAAGCCGCGAAGTGGAGGAGGAGCCAGAGCCGGAACGTGGCGGCGGGGAGAACAGAAGAAAGAACTGAGCCAGCCGATGGGGAGAAGGAAGAGGACTGGCTGAGCAATACTGCAGAGCAGCAGGAGGCGAGCGGGATCCGCCCGGACCGACCGGTAGAGGGTCAGAGGCAGAAACAGCAAAGCTGGAAGCACCCAGAAGCCAGGAGAAGTAAGGAGGCTCTGGGCAGGCTGGAGCAGCGAAAAGTTGGAGAAGAAAGCCCGAATCGGCGAGGGAAGGAAGAGCGGAGGAATCGACCAGGAGGCGGAGACTCCAACAAGGGGACGAAACCGCAGTGCCGAAGGTAAACCCGGCAGGCCTCTTAGAAGCTCCTCTGTAGTACATATCCCCCATCCAGGAAAAATGGAAAGTTGAGGGAACCCACAAGCCTAAAGCAGGGGGCAACGTTAAGCAGCATTGTAGGACTTAATCCCCCAGTGCAGGTACAGCAAGCCAAAGGGAACTGCAGAGGAGGAGGGATAAAACTCTGGACAGTTAAGGAAGAAGGATAATCTGTGGAACCCCGGGCCCCACCTGGCATAACAGGGGCTGGGAAAGATAGGATAAGGAGTGGTGCATGAACCTCAGCAAGGTTCCACAGAGGCAGGGGGCCAAAGGGGAGCACCCTCCCCCCGGGCAGTGACTAACAGGACAAGAAGACAGGAAGGAGCAGGCAATGGGGCCCAAACCTGATGCGAAGAAGGGGAGAGGCAACCAAACCAAGAAAAGTGAACGTTAAGGTCTGGGCAGAGGAATCAGGAGAAAGGGAAGTGGCAAGACAGCGACACCAGATATTGTCTGGCAACCTTGGGTCGGATACCATGGAGACCAGTAAAGATGTCAAAAAACAAAGGGAAAGATCTCCAGACCCCCGTGAAGGGGAGCAAAAAGAACCTTGAAGGGACAATATAGAAAATGTGGAGGAAAGAGGGGGAGCACAACCAGAAAGTGACATGGGAGCAGACAGGAGTGAGAACGAAAGCCCCAGATAGGAGGGCCAAGAAGAAGGAGGGGTCACAAAGAATTCATGGAACAATGCTTTCAGAACTTCAGAGACAGGATGACAAAAGTGATGCAAGCACAAATGGACAAAATGAAGGAAGACCTGACGGGAGCACTAAAGGAGGTAATGAATGATCTAAATACATTGGAGCTGGTGGACGACGCTCATAAAGTGGAGGACATGATGGAGCACCTTGCCAGGGACACACTTAACCTTGAAATACAGACCGTAAGGCCTTGATAACAGGTCAAAGAGGGCAAACATCAGGGCCAGGGCAATTCCTGAAACAGTGGGGGATGCAGAGCTGCAACAATCAGTAAAACAAATATTTGCAATGCTGATGGATGTTTCTGATCCTGACGAAATCCTGGTAGACAGGGTACACAGGGTGGGGCCAAAGAGGAATGAGCCGGGAGCAAGACCAAGAGATGTCCTGGTAGCTATGCATAAATATACACAGAAAGAAAAAATCTTGATGGCAGCCAGACGGTCAGACGATCTCAAATTCAATGGAGCTATGATCCAGCTATATCAGGACCTCTCCCAGATTATGCTCACCAAGAGAAGACAGATGCACCCGATAGTGCAAGAGCTAATGAAGCGGGGTATTAGATTTAAATGGACCTTCCCATTCGGCCTTTTGTTCGAAGTATACAAAAGGCAGAGAAGAATCACCACGATGGAGGAAGGGGCGGACATATTAGGCATAGAGGCAGAACCGGTACAGAGCAGCTGGCAGGGCCCTGGAAGGGACCAACCAAAAAGGAAGGCATGGGAATGGTCGACGCACGAGTCAAAGAGGAAAGCAAGAAAAAGGAGGGGCCCACTAGCCCCGAGAACCCCGGCAAAAGACTCAGCATCTGAACCGGAGCCCCTCAAAAGAAGCGCCAATAAGTAAACTCCCACAGCTCTGAGAGAAAAGTAAGAGCGCCCTGGGGAGAGTTAAACGCAGAATAAGCAGTGGGATGGGAGGGGTTAGAGGAAGAATCTTGGCTTGTCACATGGGTCAGGAAAAACCTGCCAAAGGGGGTACTGGGGGCGGAAAGGTTTTCAACACCCGAGGAGGAGATTTGAGAGGGGCTAGAGGCCGGTTGAGCCACCCCAGTTAGTGAGGAGGGAGGGAGGAGCAAAGGAGGAGGTGGGAACCAGGTCTGGAGGTGTCCAAATATGCCAACCATGAAAAGGGAGCACACAAAGTACGGATGAACAATGGCTAAGGATTGGTCTCTAAAATGTATATGATTAAACATAAAAGGGCTAAACTCGCCACACAAGAGTAAAAAACTGGAACAATTTCTAGCAAGGGAGAGCCCAGACTTAATCGCCCTGCAGGAAACACATATACAGGAGAAAGATAAACACAAAATTAGAATATGGGGCTATGACCGAATACAACAATCAAATAACCTGGGGAAGAAATGGGGCACTATCATTGCAATGAAAAATAATCTAGACCTGAGAATTATGGGAACGGCATAACTCTCCAGGGAGGAGGGGAGATAATAACCCTACCCTCAATCTACGCTTCCAACACGGGACAAGATCGCTGTATACAAGCAATGGTGGAAAAGTTAGAAGGGTTCGTCAAGGGCAACATAATATTCGTAGGAGACTTCAATCTAGCGTGGGACCCAGCAAGGGACAGGAGTGCTAGAATTTCCCACACCCAAAACAAACCGTTTAAGGAACTAAGGGGGAACATGGAAAACCTAGCACTGACAGACGCTTGGAGGGAAAAGAAGGGGGAATGCAGGGGGTTAAACTCACTATTCCCATGTTCACAGAATGGCTTCTAGGATAGATTATACGTGGGTGTCACGTTCCCTGCTAGGAACAGTGACGGATGTGGAAGTGGGGGCCATTGCCCTATCGGATCACGCCCCCATCACCTTGACAGTCACACAACCAAAACAAATAGCGGGGCTTTGGAAATGGAGGTACCCAGCACACATTTTCAAGGGTGAAATCCTGAGGGCAGAACTGAGGGTGGGGATAGACCAATACTTCACCCACACACAATTTGGGATGCTTTCAAGGCTACTATAAGAGGGAAAATAATAGCGATAAATGTATGGAGGGACAAAGAAACTAGGAAGCTAGAAGAGGACCCAGAAGACAAACTGAAGGCAATCATGCTTAAAATGGCAGAAAAACCCTCATGGGAGACCAGAAGGGAACACAGGGCGGTCAGAGGGCAACTTGAAACACTACAAACTAACAGAGCGTAGAGATCCCTTATGCACCTCGAACAGAAATACTATATTATGGCAAATAAAGTGGACAGACTGTTGGCAAGAATGCTAAGAAAAATTAAGACTGCACAGGGTGAGGTGCGAACAGACCTTAAATCAATTAAGAGGGAATCTGAGAAATACTATGGGGAAGTCTACAAAACGGAAGACCCAGATGAGGAGAGCCAGGCGGAATACCTGGAAAACTGCAAGTTACCAGAGATAACGGCCCAAGAAAGGGAGGAACTAGAGAGGGAGATATCTAGGGAAGAGGTGTAGAAGGCAATCTCCACACTCCCGATAAATAAAGCACCGGGCCCCAATGGCTTCAAGTCAGAATTTTATAAGACATATAAAGAGATATTGGCCCCACGCCTGGCCTCCATGTACAACAACTTTGGGGCAGGGGGAGGGATAACACCCTCAATGGAAGAAGCGAAAGTGGTACTATTGCCTAAGTCAGGGAAGGATCATACAACATCCGGCGCACACATGCCGATTGCACTTATCAACCTAGATGCAAAAATGTATACTAAGATCCTGGCCAACTGATTAGAACCTCTACTCCCTAGATTAATAGACACGGATAAATCAGGATTTATACATGGGAGGCAAACTCATGATAATGCCAGGAGGATTGCCCATATCATAGAGGAGGTTAATAAATCAAATACTGCGCCTTAATGGTAGCGTTGGAGGCAGAAAAAGCTTTCAATAGGGTGGTGTGGAGGTTTCTCTTCCTCACCATGCGCAAAATGGGATTCTGAGGCGCTTTTATGTCTAAAATAGTAGCTAACTAACCAAACCCTTTGTTACGACTACTCATAAACAGGGATCTCTCCGACCCAGTAAAGGTTTCTAGAGGGACGAAACAGGGATGCCCCTTGTCCCCAATATTATACGCTATCCACCTAGAATCTCTCCTACGTATGTTCAGAAATACACAAGACATAGAGGGGGTCCCATTTGGGGGCAGGGTCCATAAAGTGGCAGCTTTCGAAGGCGATATTCTGTCAACTCTAACAAAACCTGAGGAATCCCTAAAGGCTGTAGACAAGGTTCTGGCAAACTTTGAGAAGGTAGCAGGATTGAAAATAAACAGGAACAAATCAGAGGTACTGAGTCTAAAATGACCATCAGGAAGGGAGGGAGTGATAAAAGCTGGTTCAGCATACTCGTGGGCCTCGACTAAAATAAGATATCTGGGAATCTATATCACAAAAACTGCTGATCAACTGTTCGAGGCTAACTATCACCCTCTGATGGAGGTCATCAAGAATATGCTCCACAGATGGAGCCCCTTAACGGTATCATGGATGGGGAGGATAAATGTCCTGAGAATGGCAGTATTGCGAAAACTATTATATGCATTTATGGCAATCCCTGCTAAAGTACTAGCGCCCTTTTCCCAAAAAATACGCAAACACACGCAGGCATTTATTTGGGTGCAGAAGAAGCCGAGAATCTCACATAAACTGATGCTGCAACTTAGGAACAAAGGGGGAATGGGAGAACCTGACCTTATAGCATATTACTGGGCAGCTCAAATCACAGTATTGAGGGTTTGGGCAAAGGAGGACAGAGGGGAAAAGTGGAGGGAAATGGATAGAGCGGTGGTGGGTACAGATCTGGAGAAGGTGCTATGGCTTTCCGGGAGGACAGACCACGGAAAAAATATACTGTAGTGACATTACATACTTGGTAGGACAAGCGTGGGGCGAAGTGGCAAAATGGTCCAAAACCACAACATTCCCATTGCCACTTACCCCAATCTTCAAGAACCCACAATTCATGCCAGGGTGGGCTGGGATAGACTTCGACAAACGGCAGGAAGGGGGATGTCTGATGCTAAGGGATCTGTATGAAGACGAGGAGGTAAAATCCTTTCTCCAATGTAAAAGTGACTTTGGAGTGGAAGAAGGGGAAAGATTTCATTACGGCCAACTGAGACACTGGGCCCAAAATCCCAAAGCAAAGGAGGCAGCGACACGCGAACTAACCCCGTTTAAGAAATGTGTATCCACTAATATAGGGGGCAGATACCTAGTAGGGGCGATATACAGATTGATTAAAGAAGGGGTAGAATCGGGGGGAAGACGGTTCATGAGCAACTGGGAAAAGGAAGTAAAACAAGAATCAGGAAATTTGGACAACAATGATATATCAGTGGCACCTCACTCCTAGTAGACTGTCCAAAATCTACCAAACATCAGCCAAAACATGTTAGAAGGGCTGCAGGAGGAAGGATCTTGGGGACACATATGGTGGCAATGCCCATCAATTGAACCATTTTGGGGGATGATTCAAGAAGCGATAAAGGACGTGCTGTGCGTAGAAAAGAAGGCAAATATGGGACTTTTTATAATGGGTTTGGATGGGGAACTAGAAAAATTGCCCACGAAAGCCCAGCAGCAAATATATGTAATTTTGGTGATGGCCGGGGCCTTGCTAGTGGCCCGCAAATGGAAAGCAAAAGAGGCCCCCACGGAACACGAATGGGTGCGTAAAATTTGGAACCTGGCAGCCATGGAAAAAGTAACATATACATTCAGGGGGAATACCAGAAATTTCTCATGGACTGGGACCTGGTGATGCAATTTCTAATGAAGGACTCCAGGAAAGCCTGATGCCCAAGGAAGATGATCCTGCTGGGACTTGTCTGAACAACATTCCCCCACTAAGGCTGGGACATAATATCATAGAGGAATAAGGGAAGGAAAAAGGACTGTCAACAAAGAGTGAGGAAGAGAGGAGAAATTCGAGTATAGGGCAAAATCAAGCAGAAAGAGCTCTGAGACAAGAAGGGACAGAGACGACGCAATTGATCCACAGGAGGAAACAGACCACGACACCAAGACCTGGGAAAGAGGGAGGGTTACAGGGGGGAGATCGGGAGTTGGGGGGGGGGGAGTTCAATGTTCTATAACACATGGTGTATAAGAAATGCCAATAAAGAATTAAATGAAAAAGAAAGTTCAAGATGGTGCTTGCTTCGGCAGCACATATCCTAAGATTGGAACAATACAGAGAAGATTGGCATGGCCCCTGCGCACAAGGATGACAAGCAAATTCGGGAAGAGTTCCATATTTAAAAAAATAAATAAAAATAAAAAAATAAAGTTCAAGATGGTTACTCCAGCAAGATGGTTACTCGGAGACACTGGGCCTCGTTACGAGTCCGGCAATAACCCTGCTGGTACTACCGGCGAGTTGCCACCGTACTGGTAATATTTTACCAACGCCACCGGGAGACTACAACTCTGGTGACCCGGGAAGTCAGGCGCCGGTAAAATGTAAGTCCCCATTCCCACAGCGTCCAATAGGTCTCTGTGGGAGTGGGGATTCGGAAGTGCCGACACCATTGTTAACGGTGCCGGCGCTTCCGTGAGGAGTCTGCCATGAGGTGTCTGCCTACCGTGGCTGCTGCGCCCAGCAGGGTCAGACCTGTCGGCACAGCAGTCACGGCAGGCAGACTCAGAGTTGATGCGCTCTAGCATGCAACGATAAAACTTATCTCTGTATTTAAAATTGTGCAGTACAAACATTTAAGGAACACAGAATACTTGCGCAACCGGTACACTATTCTATGATAAACATGGCATCAGACAGCATCGGACTATCTTTAAACACACAAAAGTACGCGCTTGAATCAAACTGAACCATATTGTTGTTATATTAAGGAACTTAGACAAAAAAAATGTTACGCAGGTGACCTGTGTCTTGTTAATTGGAAGAGGAAAATGTACTAACATGACTATTTAAATAGTACAACAAAATCGATTAACACCAAGTTACACTGAATATTACTGTGTTTTAGGAGGGATTTAACCCGTGACATGAGATCAGTAACGGTAAGAGGTGGCTGCCCACCCAAGGATTTTTTCTTTAAAGATAATTAGAATATAAAATGTAAACGCTACCTGAGAGATGAACAGCAAATAAAAGTTAATTGGTTTTCCTATTTTATTAGGGTTACATGGCCCCCTTTTGAGCTTTATGTTCATATACCTATTTGATTGATTGTGAATTTTACAAATAAGAGTTGTAAAGTGACAATGCAGGCAATCAGACAAGAGACCATTTAATTAAATATTGGCAACAAATATTTGAGAAATAAAATGGTCCTTTTGTAGAATATTGGACAATGTTGTTGACATTTCTTATACAAGTATTCACAATATTATTGTTTTATTTTCTCTGCCTTTTTTCTTTCAACCTAACTCATCCACCCTGGTCCCCACCCCTCATCTCTGTGTATCTGTACAAACTATTGCAGATTACCTTTGGGATTATGTTTATTTCTTATGTCAATTTGTCAACTTTATTTTGGTGCACTCAAAAGCCCTGATTTGAAAAAGGCACAAGAGATGCCGAAACACGTGTCTCAGAAAGGGCTCAATCTTTATGAATATACATTAAAACTGTGAACAAGTTTTAACCTACTACTTGTATTGAGTTTTTCCTGAATACATAGTGGCGCATAAGCCTGTGTGAAAACCCCAATAAGAACCATTGCACATGGAGTGGAGCATGCAACACCACCAAAAACCTACGGATTAAATAGGGCGCAGAGGTTCAAGAGTTGATATCTCTCAAGTTCTCAAAAAATATTTTATGCTTTAAATTGTGCCAGTAGCTGACAATGATGTCTTGAGAGTGCTAAAGTGTGTGATCTCTCATCCCCACAGACAGTGATGTGTGCGAAATGAAACGGGTATCCTGCACTGCCCCAATAGCTTCAAGTGGAATCAGTGACAATGTATATTTGATGGTGGAGGTCTGCAAGATATTAAAATGCTTAAAGTGGCCCAGTAAGTGTGCTTGTCTGAAGCTGTGATCCTGCAACTAGTGGCAGGCTTAAAGTGTACCCAGGTCTAGGCACGTTATTTTCTGTGTGAATGCACATTTGCCCAGTCTAATAAAGAGTCCTTTGTGCAAATGTGGTGGTATTATCACTGTGCCACCAGCAGTCCACCAACCCTGGCTGTCACCCTCTAATGTGTACCAATGCTCACTATAGGTTTTATGTTGGTAACTGTCAAAGTGTGCTTTGTAGAGAATGACTGTCCTAAGTTTCAATGTAAGTGCTTATAGTTTGCACCAGTGATTTCAAGCATTACTATTTTTGGCTGTGAATTCATCTGATGTCCAGTGATTTGTGTAATTTGTTTGTTTGTTATGAAAAGGGAGGAGAGTGGTGTGCCACCCCTTTAAGTAATGCGAGTCCCTCCCAGGGCTCATGCTAACATCACATGTCTGTGACCATGTGACTGTCTTAATAAAAGGAGCCCCCTGCACGCAAGTGGGCAGAAAGGCTGCAGACTCCAAGAATGGAATGACTGAGTCTGTCTCATTTAAGGCCCACGCTTTGTGAGCACGGGCCTGCAGGCCATGATGCTGTTGTATCTGGCCGTGTGGGCCCACGCACACATGCAGACACTGACCACACAAGAATACACGGGACGCGATGCTGCTTGCTCCGCGTCCCGGCGGGAACTGCCGCACGGGCGCACTTTATTCGACTACGCATGCGCGGGACCATAATGAGGCCCGCGCATGCGCACCAACACAACTGGGACGTCACATCCCTTTTTAACTTCAACCGAAACAACGTAAACAGTTAAACGTACATCACCTTGCACGCCAGGTATTCCGGGCGGCCATATGACCACTTGAGTCTCACCTTGCTTCATTCAGTTCAGTCACGTGAGTCCAGGACATAGTCCTTGAGATGCCCGGGCAATCGCCTTTCACGGCGGGTAGGGTACCTTGGTGCGGCGGGAGGCGGAGGAGGATCGCCGTGTTCCAGCCTCGATGTTTCCTTGCCCTGCCCCCTCTTCGGACCTCCTGGCGGGCCCGCCTGCCCGCTCTCCAGATCTTCTGGCGGACCAGCCTGCCCTGCGCCTTCCTCTACTGGTCCATTCTCTGCCGGTCTTTCAATGCGTTTGAAGAACGACCGGTTGCGCGTGACTGTCCCTCGGTCACAGGCTGCCGTCACCATGGTGCCTTTGACGTGCGTTACCTTCCACGGGCGCGGCTCGAAGGGCAAGGACAACTTCCCTTCGGGGTGCCTGTTCCGGACCAACACTGCGTCACCCACTCGCACCTCCTTTTCTTGCAGGCCCCTCCTTTCACTTTCTTTGTCATTGCGCCTGGCTCGTTTGTCCCGGACACCATCATCGTCTATTACCCCGGGCAGCCGGCCATCCTCCTCCGGCAACATTCCCCTTGGGCATCGCCCAAATAGTGCCTCAGCTGGGGCCACTCTCGTGGACTGGTGGGGCGTCGTGCGGTATTCCCTCAGAAACTCCACAAGCTTCCTCTCCAGGTCTTCACCGCCGCAGGCGGAGATCCTCAGGACCTTGTTGAGAGACCTCATCATTCTCTCGGCCTCCCCGTTGGCCCGCGGCCAGAGCGGGGACACCTTGCAATGCCGGATCCCCCTTTCACAGAGGTAAGTCGCGAATTGGCTGCCTGTGAAAGGTGGTCCATTGTCCGAGCACAGGAGGTCTGGGAATCCATGGGTGGCAAACATTTTGTCTAGTGCCTTCGTTGCAAACTCTGTCGCCGTCGAGTGTACCACCTCCACCTCGGGATACCTGGACCATTGGTCCACTGCCACCAGAAAGTACATTCCCCGACCAGTCGAGCCAAAATCCACATGGACAGTTTCCCACGGTCGGCAACTACGTTCCATCGACCTTATCGGCGGAGCTCTGTCACCCGGGGCCGCCGCTTGACATGCGATGCACCTCTTTACGAAACTCTCCACTTGCCCCTCCAGGTCCGGGAACCATACTTTGTTTCTCAGGCGAGCCTTCATTTTGACAATCCCTTGATGTCCGATGTGGGCAAGTTCGAGGATCCTGGACCGCAGTGCCAGCGTGATTACAATTTGCCGCCCTCGAAGTATGAGTCCATCGTCCGCGACTGAGAGTTCATCCTTGACCTTCCAGAGCGTTCGAAGGTCGCTCTGAGCCTCCGCTTGCCGGCGGGAGTTGTCCTGCAGCACTTCCCTCCACTCGCCGCTTCTCACGGCATTCTTGACAATGGTGAACACTTCGTCCTTGGAGCATTCCGTTGCCATCTCTAGCCTTGATATTGCCATCGGAAGGGACCCTTCCACCACCTGGCACAAGAGCCCGTGGCACTCATTCGCTCCGATGTCGGTGACAGCGCTCTCCCTGTTGGGATGGCGCGACAGGTAGTCGGCCGGGTTGTTCGTGCCTGGTCGGTATATGAGTTTCACCCCGTACTCCATCAGGGCTAACATCCACCTCTCGATCCTGGGGGGGGGTTTGGAGGATCCCCCTGCCAGAATGGGCAGGAGTGGCTTGTGGTCCGTCACCACCACTACAGGTTTGCCCAGTATGTACAACCGGAAGTGGCGACAGCCCCACAGGATGGCTAGTGCTTCCCGTTCAATCTGTGAGTATCTCATTTCCGTGTCCGAAAAGGCCTTACTCGCATATGTGATGGGGCGCATGTCTCCACGTGCGTCAGGTTGCATTAGCACCGCCCCCACTCCCACTGGACTAGCGTCAACCACCACCTCTGACTCTACTTTGGGGTTGAAGTAGGCCATGGTGTCTCCATCCGAAAGGGCATTCTTCATAGTCTGGAACGCCTCCTGCTCATTGGCCCCCCATTTCCACTCAGCGTCGTTCCTCGTTAGCACTCTGAGTGGTTCTGCCAGCGACGCTAACCCCTTGATGAAGCGCCCGCAATAAGTTACCATCCCCAAGAAGCTCCTCACTTCCGTAGGTGACTGGGGGGCGGGGGCTTCCTTAATGTCCCTCACTTTGGCTGGGTCGGGCGACACACCAGCTGCGTGGAAAATGAACCCGAAGAACCCAATACGGTCCTTGAAGAACTCACATTTTTGCCGATGGAGGGTGAGCCCCAAGTTCTTCAACCTCAGGAGCGTGTCCGCCAACCTCTTCATGTGTTCCCGTTCAGAGTCCGCGAAGACTAAAATGTCGTCACTCATGTTCAGCACCCCTTTTAGGCCAGCCAACGCTCCTCTAATGGTGTTCTGGAAAACTTCGGCGGCTGATGAGATGCCGAAGCTCAACCGTTTGAACTGGAAGAGGCCGTCATGCCTCGTAAACGTAGTTATGAACCTAGAGTCCGGGTGTAGTTCGAGCTGGTGGTAGCCCGCTCGTAGGTCTAACTTCAAGAACACTCTCGCCCCCTGAAGCTCTCCGATGATGTCATCCAGAGTGGGTGTAAGGTGCCTCTCCCTCTTAATAGCGGCGTTTGGGAGGCGCATGTCCATGCAGATTCTCACGGCCCATGGTTGCTTTGGCTTGGGGGCCACCACTATCGGGGACACCCAGGGCGTCGGCCCCTCCACTCTCTCAATGATGTCCATCTCCCCTAGTGATCGGAGTTCCTCCTCCACTTTTCCCCGCAGGTGAAACGGGATCCTGCGGTGCTTGAGGGCCGTCGGTCTGATGGACTCGTCGATGTGGAGGCGCACGGGGCGCGCTTTGAGTTTCCCAATGCCTTCGAAGATGCTCGAGAACCTGTCCAGCAGTGTCTCAATGTCTATCTGGTATACACCATATGCAAAATGAACCAGGTTAAGGGCCTCCGACGCCGCGCAGCTAAGAAGTGAGTGGGGGCTCACGTCTGTAACAAAGAATTTGGCCTTGATGCTACTGCCCCCTTTCGACACAGGTGACACAACACCCCCTTGAGTGGCAGCGCGGTGTCCCCTCCAAAAGTAAATATCTTCGCCGTGGACATGTCCAGTGGCGGCGGGCCTGGAAGTTTCTGATAGTCCTCCTCTGCCAGCACACACACAGAAGCGCCTGTATCTATCAGTATCTGGGTCGGCACACCCAATATGTCCACCACGCACCTGGGCTGCCTCCTCCTTTTGTTCCCCGAGGCAATGTTAGAGATGAAGAAAACCTCTTCTTCGTCCTCTTCTTCCTCTTCCTCCGCGAGCTTTAGTTTCCGTATCTCCTGTTCGAGGGCAGCAATACTGCGCTGCCTTCTGAATCCGCCGCCTCTCACTCTCGCGGGACCTCTCTGTATGGGGACAGGGGCCGGTGCGCGGCACATTCGAGCATAGTGCCCCAGACCATTGCACCGCCCGCACGACCTCGTCTTGGCGGGACACTCCTCCACGTGAGGTAAGTCATATCCGCAGTCCGGACAAATCGACCCACGCACGGACGGATGCCTGGTCTCTGATGCCTTCGGGGTCCACTTCTCTTTCTGCTTCGTTCTCTTGGACACGGCAAAGGCCTCCTCCCTCGCATTTGGCCTGACCGCTGCGTCCATGCTCGCACCTCTGGACTCTGCTAACTCGTACGTCCTCCCACTGTCAAGTATCTGCTGCAGTGACCATCCTGGCTCCCTCAGTACTTGACGTCGCAGTTTACCCGAACTGCAGCCCTGGAGCACCTGGTTCCTTATCATCAGCTCGTCGTTGTCCCAGCGGCACGTGCTGGCTATCAATCTCAGTCTGGCGCAGAACTGATCGAGAGATTCTTCCTCCCTTTGCCTCTCTCTGCAGAACAGGAACCTTTCGTAGTCGACATTTGACTGTGGGATGAAGTGGTTTTCCAGCGCGGTCTTGACCGTGTCATACGTGACCACCGGTAGGGCAAATGATTCATAGATACGCATAACGTCCAGGCCAGCTGAATACAGAAGGGTCGCCCTTTTTGCGTCGTCATTCGAAGTCCCCGTCGCAGTAAAGTACATTTCCAACTTCTTGACCCATAGGAGCCACCTAGGACCCAACTTGGACGGGGGCCCCGACATGTCGAACTCCTGCATGGGCAGCAGCGAACCCTGTTGTGTTCTCACCACTCTTGTCGCCACTTCTGCTTCATCCTCACTGCTTGTCATTTTCACAGGTCGCACAGGCACCTCCCGGTGTGATAGAGGCCGCTAACCTGGTTGATGCGCTGTTCCGCACACCTTCCGCTGTGTCCCGTCACTGGCCTCGTGTCCGTTTTTTTTTTTTTTTTCCGAATTGTCCCCAGGTTGCTGGGAACAAACAAGAGTTCCAAAAATTTTCCTCGTGGCAGCGCACGAGCACCTGTTCAGGCCGCTACTGCCTCGAAGCGACCAATGTTTTCGCTCGATCCGCGTATTGTACTCTCGTGCCGGTGTCACACGCCCCCGTTGGTGGGGCGAGCGCTGTGGCGCCGATCCCGCCTCGTCGCCAGTTGTTATATCTGGCCGTGAGGGCCCACGCACACATGCAGACACTGACCTCACAAGAATACACGGGACGCGATGCTGCTTGCTCCGCGTCCCGGCGGGAACTGCCGCACGGGCGCACTTTATTCGACTACGCATGCGCGGGACCATAACGAGACCCGCGCATGCGCACCAACACAACTGGGACGTCACAGATGCCATGGCCAGGGTCCGCACAGGCTTGGCAGTGTCCGCCCTGTCTCTCAACAAGACCGGGTGACCCCCGGCAACTATCCAAGGCAATGTGCCACCACGCCATTGCTGCTGTCCCCAGCACCAATGGGTGTCTCTCAACAAGGCCGGGTGACCCCCGGCAACTATCCAAGGCACTGTGCCACCACGCCAGTGCTGCTGTCCCCAGCACCAATGGGGCCGGCTCGAGTGGCCTCCCGGTCCCCCACAAGAAGCCTGAAATCCCAGCGATGAGTCCCGCCCCCCTGGAGATGAGAGTGGAAGCTACACCCATCGCACAGAGGAAAGGAGTGGGTGGATGCCCCAGCACCCTGCCCACAACACCCCGCCCCCTCCGAGCTTTGAACCTCAGTGAAGAGGGTGTTTGTGCGGCCGGGGTGAAGGCAAGCCTGCAGCCATCTGCCGCCACATTGTTTGGGTTGTCCCCGCTTGAGTGAGAAAGTACCTGCTCCACGATCAGGGCTCCAAAAGAAGAAGGTGAGTGCCCAGCCCATCCCACCTAGCCCTCACAACTATCCCGCAGCGGCGGTAAAGAAAGTGCAGGAGAGCCCGTCCGTGGCGTGCGTTGGCGCGGACTTAAAGAAATAAAGAATTCTCCTGCCTGAGGGAGAGGAGGAGCTGCCCGCTCATTGGGCGAGCCCAAAGGAGATGTGAGGCAATGACCGCCGCATGGTGTGTTTGAACTTCTCGCCGAGAGAAGAGAACGGGTGATGCAGCGACCAAGGCCACGCCGTGGACAGTATGCACCAGTCCTGAGCTGTGGAGATAGAGGTCCTGCTGACTAGCAAAGAACCTGGGCCCACCGGCGGCAATGGGAAATGCTCTGGTGCTGGAGCGATGAAGGTGGAAGTCCCCACAGTGAACCCGGGCCCCACTGGAGGTGAATATTAATGTGCTCCGTATCGGAGGAGAATGAAAATTCAAACGCTTCATGCAGGCACTCTCTGTATGCCCCCAATCCGTTGGCGCTGAATACATCAAGTGGTAATGGTCCTCTGAAGATCCGGGCCGCCCTGTGGTGACAAGATAAAGAGACTCAAACAGGCCTGAAGAGAAATGCAAGATGCTCTGGTGTCGGAGATCAGGAGAAGAAGCCCCACTGGATGAATATCGCTCCTGTGCCCAATGGCGGTAAATTTCAAATGTATACATGGTATGAATATAAGGAATGGAAAACGGTAAAATAAAACTACTGCCGCACCAGCAGGGTAAAACTAGTCAACAGTCAGTGTTGGCGAGGGGCCATTGACTAAACGCAAATGGCCCTCTGAAGACCTCCATATCCAGCAACCCCCTGATGTGACCCACTGCCCCTGCAAGTTCCCGGGCCTCCGGTGGTGACAATAATGGCACGTCACACAGCAAGCAGAGAACTTTCGATGAATGGTGTACGAAAACACTTGCACCGGAGGGCACCCCCCTGCCATTTCGTTGTTGAAGCTAGTGTGCTCTGCAATCAGTGGAGAAGAATAGTGCCCGTCTGTACAGGGGAGTTATGCGGCCAAGTGGTCTTGTGTGAGCAAGCGCGGAAGAAAAAGTAGAAATAGTTTCTGCTGAGCCACTGCAAACAGGCATTCAAACGTCATGCTAGGAGTAGGGACGCACACGTTTTCAAATGCCATCATTGCACCAATGAGGAGTACTCTGTCCCTGCGAACCAAATAGCAGCTCCTATGATTCAACTGACAATTACTCACTGTGTTGCAGCGGCCTACACTCTCAGGCCCTTGCGGTCCTTGGGAGTCACAAACATCTGGCGAGGAGGAGGCAAGAAGAAAAAGGGGAAAATGGAAAGGAATAAGCGCAAGAGCAACATGAATGAGCTTTCCACACAAACAGGTTCACAGCAAAGGGGAGCGAGGGAAATGTGTGGGCGCCAGCCGGACAGTGCATACAGTGTGATCACATAGCAGCTGAAACCCCAGAAGAGCAGGAATTGAAAACACCAGGATATATTTGCTACCTGCCCCCTCCAGCAACCATGTCTGCCTGCACCTACCATGCTTGTGCTATCCTAGAGAATGAGGCAGGTGGCTCAGACATCCTGCCACCACTTCCCTATCGCAAGAGGTTTTGTGAAAAGGGAATGACAGAAGGGTTGCAGCTCTGCATAAGTGCTGGTGCGCCGTGTTTGTGCCAACAGACCGTGCCTGGAAGGGGGAGTAAGAAGATGTGGACCTACACCTTGCCACCAGAATATGTTGCTACCTGTCCCTGCCAGAAACCATGACAGCCTGCACCTACCATGCTGGTGCTACCTCTGCACCCGGGCCGTGGATGGTGATTTCCAAGAAAAGGGAAAGGAGAAAGGAAATAGGGTTGCAGCCCACATGAGTGCTTTTGCACCCCCTAAGGCTGGCAGGGTCATGCCAATAACCCCTGCAAAAAGGGGGGAAAGTGAGTGGCTGGTGCCGCTCCGGGAAGAGCAAGTGGCCTGACACCCTGCCACAATACTGTGCTGCTCTCTGCTCACCATGAATGGGCCAGGCCGATGTGGCCCCCGGACCCCGGGGTGCGGTTTTTCCGGCCACTGAAAGTGAGCAGTCCCCCAAAATACAATACAAGCTCCCCAATGAGCGTCAATAACGGACACACCCCAGTAGGGAATGAGACCAAGACCAAGTGCGGGGGAAGTTAAGAGGTAAAGTTTATAAGATAGGGCATGCAGAGGACTCTGCTTACTCCGAGAGTGCTCAAACAATACACTGTCATTACACTTTAAAGGGTTACAGCGTCACTGATGACGAAATACATACAGGACAAAAGGTACATTTCGATTGGTGGGGGAGCAGGCCTTTATGGGCCGTCTTCATGCGATTGGATGGTGGTTTGGCAGGATGGCGGACATCACGTGCATCAGCTGAGCTGGACGGTACGAGGTGAAGGTCATGTTGGTTCTGAGTGAGGCGACTGGTGCTAACTCTCTAATCTACACATCACTTCAAAGTATGCAATAAATGATCGCCAGTTCTATCTTTGACATTTAGGGAGAAGACCATATATTTCACATGTATACATTAATCAGTTTGGTTTTGAATCATTGACCAGGTGGAAGGTGTGGGGGTCATCTCTTGCAAGGGGCATGGGGAGCGCAGGCTCAGTGGAGGGATAAAAGGATACATTTGTTGTATTGAGACAGCCATGAGAAATGGGCTTTGGCAACACAGGCGAGGGAAGAAAAAGGTGGGGGCCATCAGTGCTTGCTGTGCGCGGCGCTGCTGTGGGGAGAGGAGGCCCTGCAGTTGCCAGAGTGTTGCCTTGTCCAGATAATGGGGTTAGAAATACACAGAATGGAGTCTGAGTGTGTTTCGCTTGGGCCTCTTCTGCATGGATATGCGAGGGGTTTGGTCAGGACTGGATTTGTACCTTCATATATATTACATGTGTCCAACAATATTCATTTTGCAGTAAAAACGTTCTGGTTTACATCTTCCTTTTGGGCCACCTAATTTACATCGTGACTCATAATTCTTCTAACATCTTACATGGGCATATATTATGTTAAAACAGTTGACCTGAACCGTGAGGCAAGGGCACGTGGGCCCAAATATCTTATCTACTTCAGTCAGTTAATATATTTATCAAACATTCAGTTAGATCTTGTGAAGGCTTCTTTATCATGTATTAGTACAGGGAAGAATATATGGTCACACGCAGGATTAGTAATAGGGGTGAATCTGAGTGGCACACAGTCGTGGGGCACGCATCTGCTACATCAATAAAAGGTGCAGGGTTAGGGGTTTTGTGGGTCGTATGTCTTCTGGGTAGGGTCTGCGAGTACAGAGGCAGGTTTGTGGAGATGGATGGTTTTTTCCAGGACCAGGCTCTGGCCCAGTCATTCACAGGGCAGTGATGTAAGGAGGAAGGCGAAAGATACAGTGTTTAGTTTGTAGCTTTTCGCGCCCATTCTTCTGTGAGAACAGGACAGTCACAGAGACTACAGAGGGGAGATGGAGGGGGGTTGGCCTGCTGGCCGTGTGCAGACGCTGGAGGGGAGAGACGCCAGCCTTCAGCTTGGTATTTCTGTGGGCCTTTTCTAGGCCTAATACAAAATGGAGTTGTAATTGCGTTTACCTTATATGAGTTGCACATGTATGGTTCATCCTCAGTGTGAGTGTAGTGTGCATATGTGGACTGGAATATAGGGGAGGGGAGTCGAAAAGATCCTTCCTTTACACCACTGATCTGTGGCATAGGGCCGTCCTGAACAGATACCAATGCAAGTTGAACTGGTCTCCTGCAGCCCCAAAACAAATGCTTGAAATGGACTCAGCAACCAATTGGGTTTACCTTAAATGATTTGCACATGTATGGGTCGCCCCAGGGCGATCCAGCACCCTGACCAGGGGCACATGGTCAGCCTCTGTGTGAGTGTAGTGTGCATATGTGTACTGGAATATAGGGGAGGGGGGTCGAAAAGACTCTTCCTTACATTCCCCCCTTTCGTTACTTAAGTAATGAATATTGTAGCTCTCCCAACCTCCTGCGTTCTTCAGCTATCGCTTCATCCCAGGCAGGGTCCCCTTTTGTGGCATCCAGGCCCTACATACCGCCCGCAGGCTTTCCCCTGCCCGTGCATACTCGTCAGGGGTGCACGTCATATAAATACAGCCCCCATCCCCTTTCAGGTACACTCAAACCTCATCATACCATTCTAATATGCGGGGCTCATTTGTGGTTGCGTGGTGTAGTGGGTGTACAATGTACCCAGTGTTATATATGGCAGTGTTAAGAAGGATTTCTGAACTCTGTCCTGGAGGGGCAGAAATTCAGAAGGCCAGCCTAGTTTCTTGAAACAGGGTAACCTCTGGACAAGCCAGACCAATCAGGGTAGCTATGGCAGGCGGTCAAGACTAAGTCTCAGGAGGAGTGAGGGTGACTGAAGGACCTCAATGAGCACACAGAGCAAGGACACTTACAAGTTACTTAAAAATATAGACACAACTATTGCAAGGCCTTTGTAACATAGACCATAGCAAAGAATCACAGTAACACTAAGTAAACCAACACATCACACTCAATATATATACAAGACCATTGGGGTCCAAAGGGTTAAATGCACAAAATATGTTGACAACCTAGAGGGGAAGGAAACGGGCAGTGCAGGTAATCTTTAGACCCAGTTCCACGTCAATAATACACCTAACTAAGAGGCAGTCCAAGCCCTACGAAGAGAGGAGCCTTGTGCTCAACAGTACATGCATGCACTGGTGCCAATGGGCAGGATAGGGTCTCTTCAAGGGTCTCTAGCAGCTCAGGAAGGTGGATGAAGCGATGCAGAACAAGTTCCCACTATTCAAGGAGGGCCTCCACTTGAAGGCAGAGGCAGTTTGAGAGTGCGGGATGGAGTTGCTATTTCCAATAGCTGTGGAAAGGAAGGGGCCCTCAGGGGCCACTCGTGCATAAAACTTGGCTCCTGCGCTAGGGGCCACCGGTTGGGGTAA
Organism: Ambystoma mexicanum; assembly: GCF_040938575.1. NCBI lineage: Eukaryota > Metazoa > Chordata > Amphibia > Caudata > Ambystomatidae > Ambystoma > Ambystoma mexicanum. The sequence goes on from NC_090939.1 coordinate 690,099,057, forward strand.
GGAGTACTCACTGGTCCCCGACGCAGGCAGACCCAAACTTCGCCAGTTCAGTCCACTTCGCTGGCTGGTTCGAATGCGGCAAAAAGGACGTCTCAGCACCTTGTAGTTCCCAAGATACAGCGATAATTCCCAAACGGCACAGTGGCAATTTCTCCGCTCCGGGAGGACAAATCGACCGAGTTTCACTGCAGCAGGCTTCAGGGGCAAGAGGGTCACAAGTGCAGCGAACTTGCACAGGTTGTTGCTGCGGCAGGGCAACACGGTAACCGCGTTTACTCCGGTCCTGGCGCACTCGTCTCACTTCAGACCTGGGAATGCCAAGTGTACGAAATTCGGTGTGAGGGTACCGTGGACACAGAGCTAGCAGTATACCAAGTTTCGAGGGCCTCCTCGAAACGGCGACTGTGACAGAGCAAAGCAACTGGGTAAGCTGGTCAGTCCACTGGTTGGCGCAGGGACACTTCTGAGAAAGCTTACTGCCAGGGTTGGATGAAGGTGGCGAGAATAGTTGGTCCCACTATTCCAATGGGTCAAAGCGTCTTCGCAGACCTTCTAGGACGACCAGATGCAGAGGGGTCCCACGAGACGACAGCGGGCTCAGGGTGCCAAACCTTCCAGCAGGTCACCAGTGGTTCATCGTCTCAGCTTCGTAGTTGCAGAATACTTGGCTCCTATCCTTTGTTCGGTGTGAACTCAGGAGATCGACCTGGTAGTGGTGTTTTCAGCCTCCTCTTATCCAAAGTTCCCTTCACGCCAAAATGGAGAGAACCCAATGGGAGATCTGCTCACAAACACACACTCCATACGTGGACCAATCACGGACCACGGTGGTCCCAGGCATTCAGGGCACTCCAGACTCTCTGGCACCCAGGATGTGTATTGGGATCAGACTTCCCAGCCCACATCCTGAAGGCGCACACACAAGGCATGCAGAAACCCGCGAAAGCATTGGGATTTGCGGGAAAGTGCATGACCAAATAAGGACTGTTCTGGGTCGGCTCAACCTGGGGAGGGTGAAGGGGCAAGATGGCCAAAAGACAGGACAAAGAACCTCATGGCATGGCCATTTTGGAGCCAGGCCACCTATTCGTGCCAAACGCGTTTAACGCCGTTAACATGGCAGGAAAGGGATAAAAATAATGCGAAACGATAGCTGCCACCAGTCCTGTCCGAGACACATCTGCACAGTTCATAAAAAGTCCAGCAAGAGTTTCTAGAATAGTGACCCAAGTGTGCTGTATGGTAAGATACATTGCACACTTGTTATATGTTGCACAAAAGCTGAAACATGAGCAAAGGACTAAGGGAAACAAAGTCTCCCAGTACTGACTGTCTTAAGGGCATGTCACTTTCCCCATAAAAAGTGAGCGAAAGCCCAGCGGAGTGCAGCTGAAGGCTGTGCTTCTCTGGCAAAGTCAGTCAATGGTGTTTAAACAGCAGCAAAAAGTTTGGGGGTTGACGCTTGGAGGGAAAATTACATATAATTATGAAATCATTCCTAACAGCCGTCATTCTATATTTTGGCTCAGAGTCGTCCCCAGTCTGAACTTGCGCCTCATGTGTCATCTGTACCACTCCTGCTGCACAGCCCATTGTCACCATCATCATTGCACTGTTTGGTACTGTGTTTGCGCAACACCTAAGTCCGAATTGGCAAACACAAAAAAGTAAAAGAAAAAGGACGTTGATAGGTATTAGCAGCTTGCCGGCCATTCGAAGCCAGGACGGGACCCATAAAAACATGTTGTCGACCCAGGCACTGGGTTGCACCCCTCCTTCTTCCTTCATACGCTTGCCGAGGTTGTGTACTGCTGCTATTACGTGAGATAATGTTCCATTGTCCGCGTCTGCAGAAGGTACGAACGTGCAACATGCGGTCCTGATTTTTTCGGCAAACACCTACATCCATTGCGGTCAACAGATCTAAGACATACCTGTTTGCATCGTCGTCAGCCGCAGGGCCCTCAGCTCCACCTTTATTATGTTGAACCCTTCTTCTGTGTCATTGGCCAGTTGGATCAGCTCCCAGCGAGTGATCTGGAGCCATTTTGCATTTGCTTGCACCTGGATGCTTGGAACGAGGGAAGCAAAGAACGTCTCAGCGGATGTCAAGAGTCTGAATCGATCCGGAATCTGTGCCAAAAGTTCGGAGGATGCCTTGGAGATCTAATTTGAGGATCTTCTTTTTCGTGAGATTGTGCTCTGCAGCTGTTCTTCAGAGAGAACGTATGTGGGAGGTTCTTCAGCTGTTGGCAGGGGCTCAGGATACTTGGTTGTGGACAGCCCCCTCTCCCTTTGAATGTAGCTTTCAGGTATCACAATTAGAGCGTAATGCAGCATTGCCAAGGCGCATGTGCCCCTCCACGACTGGGGGAGGTGCAAGTACGCCTGTTTGCCGCAAACCCAGTAAGTGTCCATCAATGCAGCTGTTCCTTTTTTCATGTCTGGGATGGTGAGAGTTTTGCTACAGTTTTTTTTGTGCCCAGATTAGTTCTCCCTTCTCCATGAAAGCATAACTCATAAGGCATCTCTTTCTGCAGTTTGAACGGCTTCTCAAGATCTGTGACCCACGTTAGCTTTGTGATATGTTGTGTCCATATCGGGGCGCATGTTCTCTGAATCCACTGTAATTTCTCATATGACAGTCCTCGCAGTGCTTCTGCTTTGCATGTTATATGCTCGTCTTGCCATTTATTGTCCGAAAATAATGTTCCTTTTATCACGAGAAAAGGCTCCTTCATGCATATTTCTCCTTGTGGTTCGCTGTAACACGTCTTCTCATTCTGCAGCATTTCAAATTAACAGTGTGTGCTTGAAAAGTGTTTTTTATTCTGCACAATGCGAGATGAAGGAGATACTGGGCCTCTGCAATAGGCGACTCTTGCGGCAGCAGCACTTTGGGAGTACCTGAGGCGTTGGGTATTAAGGAGCATACATAGCAGCTCTCATTTGTGGTTTGCTTTGCCGTTGTGCTCATGTCTGCATACCATTTGTTAGACTGATGTGGGTGCTTTGGGTCCTCTATTGTATCCAACACTAGACCATGATATTCATCATATTTCTTCCATCCCGCTCCCCTTTTCCTTCTTCTGTACGCCCCTGGGCCGTCTGATGTTTTTCTTTCTTCCCCATATTTGATTGGAAATATCCCACTTTCTCCCCCCTTTTCCCACTCATTATGCATTACAACGTATTTTTCAACAATTCTATCATTTGCATTTTTTATACTCTAGATTCCTGAGGTAGATTGTGTAGTTGTATAGAGTCCATTGTTCAACCATGTAAATTCAGAGGGGTCTAGGTCATTCATTTAATAGATGTTAAGCTCAGATTCATTGTAAAGGGCCATGGGGTCAGTTAGTACAGGGGCGCTTACCGTGTCATTTTCGTTGTGTGTGTCATTTTTATGGGCCCTGTGTGCCCAAATCAATTTGAATCCATCCCATATAAGGTGGGTTGCTTGTTTCACACATTTTACCCCTTCTCCCCCCTCCTTTATATCTATTGATATAAATGATATTGCCCAATACAATACCAGGCCCAACATCATGGAAAAGAAAATAATTGCACAGAAAAACAATCCACATTCATAAGAATAAACTCTTAAACTATTTACTCTATTCCTATCTCTGTGCTTGTGTTGTTGTCATTGGGGGCCCGCGTCGTTGCCATGGATGATCCTACAGAGTGACATATAAAAGGGGGTTAAGTACGCATTCATATAAATATTATTTCGGCATACTACCTTTATTTTATCACTTTTCATTTTCCACTATACTTTTTTACACATCTTACTTCTATTACAGCTGTTCAATAGACATAAAAGAAAACATTTGTTGGCATTGAGAGAGACCGGGAGAGAGAGAGAGAGACCAAAGTAAAGACATTCTCATAATGGGCCCTGTAGTACTCTGTGTTTATTTGTCTGTAATTACATTATTTCCAAGTCACTTTTTTTCCATTACCCTTATCACATTTCCGTTTCTTCACCTGTGCATTGTATTTCTTTCTATTCTTAGCAGTTGCTTTTATCTATACTCCTTTTTTCCAGTATTGCTACGTCTGTGTTGCTCCTTCTGACCTCTATTCCTCTTCATGTGCTCTCACACTATCGTACGCCTTACGCATGTCAGATAAATATATCCAGTATTTAAGGCCCTTCACCGCAGTGGGTGTACAATATATCACTTCATACGGGCCATGAAATCTGGGGGCATATGACCGTTGCACGAAGCTACACATGTATACCGTCTCCCCTGGCACCAATTGGCAGCTACGGCTATCTGTGGCTGGTGTCATTGTGTCACTCTCATTTTCCTGTGTGAAGGGGGCAGCTAGTTGTCTTTCAATCATCCGTGCTGCTCTCGTCAGTTTTTTCAAGTAATCCTGAAATTCTTCCCCCAATACTGTTGCACTTCTGTGTACATCTGACTGCCTTCGTAAAGGGGAGGGCGTTGTATGCATGCGTCTGCCTGTAACTATTTTGTGTGGGGACAAATGGTGGTCTTTGCTAGGCTGGTTTCTTAATTCGAACAGCGCCAACGGCAAGCAGTACACCCAATTTTTCTTCAGTGTGTGGCACAATTTGGACAGTCTGCTTTTTAGAAGGCTGTTTATTTTTTCCACAATGCCATTTGATTGCGGGTGGTAAATGGTGCACAATTTGTGGCAATGCCCAACATAGTTGTCACTGCTTTGAATAGGTAATTGACGAAATGTGTTCCATTGTCAGAGCGTATGAGATTGCATATTCACCAGCGGGGAAAGACCTCTCTCACTAAAAATGTAGCCGCATATTTCGCGTCTGGGTGTGCGCAGGGACCTGCTTCCACCCACTGTGAAAAGGGGCAGACCACCACTATCAAGTATCGTGGTCCATTGCACCTCTCTCCCATGTCTGCATAATCAATATGCAGTTCACGGAATGGTCAAATGGGCCGGGGTAGTGTTCCTCTTAGTATTATTAATGTAATTCCTGAATTATATGTTTGGCAAGTGGTGCATTCTATTACCATTTTTGATATCTGCTCATGCAACCCTGGCACAAACCAGTCTTCCTGTATATCTGCGGCAATATGCTGTTTTGCTTTGTGGGCTGGGAAGTGAAGTTGCTGGAACGCTATTTCTAGTAATTTAGCTGGCATTACTACTTTACCTGTATTGTTTTGTCGCCAAAGGAGATCAGTGGACGACTGGCTACATCCTCTCTTTCCCCATAGCTCTTTTTCCTCTGGTGGTGCATCCTGCTGCAATTCTTTTATCTGCGAAACTGGCATAGAGTTGTATCCTTCCCCCTGTTCTTCCTCCACATGCTTTTGTAATACGAATTCACCTGTTACTTCCTTTGTGAAATAGGATGCTTCTTTCGCGGTGGCGTCCGCTGCCGTGTTACCTAATGAGATGACGTCATTCTTATTTGTGTGGGCCTGGCATTGCACTAGCGCTACCACTGTAGGTTCTTTTAACGCTTCAATCAATTCCACAAGTAATTCAGCGTGTTGTACAGGGGATCCATCTGCTCTCCTAAATCCTCTCCTTCCCCATCGTGCTAGTCCCCCATGCACAGTGGTTGTCATGTATGCCAAGATAGTGTATATCGTTACCGCACTCCCCTTGGCTGTATGCAGGGCTTCAATCAATGCCACTAACTCGGCCGCTTGTGCCGAGAAGTGGGCTGGCAATCTCTTTTGTACAATCACTTCATACTCCCCTTCTTTTGATCATACCACTGCCGTCCCTACATGTTTTTCTCCTGTTTCACAATTGAGAGATGCTGACCCACCTACAAAGTATATTGCTCCCTCTGTTAGCGCATCTTCTCTTGCTGTGAGTGTACCATCATCTTCCCCCCTGTATGTGTCACAATCGTGATTTTGCATATCCTCCACTGTGCATGCTTCTGTGAGGAACTTGGCTGGGTTCACTGTTTTGCATCGCACTATGTGTATGTTGGCACTTGATAAGATTATTTTGTATGTTGTGGCTCTCTGGGTTGTTAATGTGCTTTTTGATCTTTCAAGTATTGCAAACAATGAGTGCTCCACAAATAAAGTCACGGAGTATCCCATCCCAATCGTTGCACTTTTTTCAATGGCGAAAGCTGCGGCTGCGAGCGCTTGTTTGCAAGCGAAGTGCCCTTGCATTACTGCGTCAAGGGTACCACTGTAATATGCCAGAAGTTTGTGGCCCAGTGATGTTTTCTGTGTCAGTACTGCTGTCATAAGTGTTCCGTCACAGTGTGAAAATAAATAAAATTTGCGTTCATAGTCTGGTGTTGCTAGAACGGGTGCTGTTAAAATCAGTTCTTTCAATGTGTTGAAGGCTGTGTGCATTTCTTGTGTCCATTTTAGGGCATTGTTCTCCTTTTGTGCTTCCTTCAGTGCATGCAATAAGGGTTTTGTGTATGCTGCATCCTCTAATATCCAGGCACGGCAGTAATTGCAGATGCCGAGAAATGTCTGCATCTCTTTCACTGTTCTAGGTTCACTTACTGCTTGTACAGCCGCTGCTCCGTCTGGTATTATTCGTTTGCCATCTTGGTATATCAATTGGCCCAAATATAATACTTCTGCCAAGCAATACTGCAATTTTTGTTTATCCACCTTATAGCCCTTGTGTGCTAGTAATGTCAGTAGAGTTACTGAATCTTTTCTGCATTCTTCCTCATTTTCTCCACAGATCAACAGGGTATCACTACATATTATCCCCACCAAAAATATTGCTGTGTATATGGTCGTCTGGAACGGCCATAGGCGATATTTTTGGGAGGGATCATTTTTGGGGTTTTTGGGAGCAGGGGTTGTGAGGGTGTCCCCCGCTCCTTTAAAAATAATGCGAGGGTTACAGGGGTGTCCCCTGCAGGTTCCATGCCTTAATATCGCCGCATAAATATGGCGATATTTTTGTATGCCGATATTTTTGCGGGGATATTAACACATGGAACCATCAACAGGTAGTCCACGTACTGTATTATTGTGCCCTTGGTGTCAATATTCCCAAGATCTTCGTGTAATATCCTGTTAAAGATACTTGGGCTTTCACAATATCCCTGGGACAGTCTGCAGTTTTCATACCTTTTCCCACCCAGGGTAAATGCAGTCAAATATTGTGATTCAGGGTCCAGTGGTACTGAGAAAAATGCATTTTTCAAATCCACCACTTTAAAGCATGTTGCTTTTTTTTCGGATAATGCAGGGTTTGGGACAAGCGGGAATTCTTTTTGTATGACATCATTGAGGGGGTGTTATTCCTGTATCATCCTCCATGCCCCTCCCTTTGCCTTTTTGATAGGGTAAATACAAGTGTTACAGGGAGAATTTGAGGGTACTATGATCCCTTGCTGGAGTAATGCATGTATTGTCTCTTTTATTCCTTCTTCAGCCTCTCGGGACAGGGGGTATTGTTTCACTCGGGGCAGCAATGCCCTGGTTTAAGTTTTATTTTCACAGGGGTTACTTCTCGTAACAGCCCTATATTGTGAGGGTCCATAACTCTGGTGGTACATATTGAATATCTTCATTAAAGAATGCTAGTGGTGCACTATTACGGCCATGAGGGGGAGCTGCACCTGTCTGTGCTGGATCATTATATCACAGGGAATTGCTATCTCCATTATTATTTCCCCATCAGTGTCGGCATCAGTGAAGAGCTCCTCATCTGAAAGATCTCGTAATGCTATGTTAGTATTTATGCATAATACTGTCTGCCATTCACATCCATGCATGTCCAGGCCAATAACTGTTATCCATTGTGATGACACCTGCACCCCGTGCATGTCTATAGACACCACTGATCCCGCCACTATTTCTGGGGGTGCTATGGGATGAAACACAAACTCAGATGGTACTCACTACTCTTGGCGTTTTAATTCACGCACAACACGTGCCAAAACCTTTAACCCTTGAATTAACATGTCTGGGTCAACTGGTACCCCACGCACCTACTATGTTGTGGCTTGTGTATGTATCACTAACATAGCACGCATAGTGCATATCCCGGGTGTTGAACACACTATCCCCCTTTCAGTGAATGAGATGGTCATGTTGGGCTTGCTAAGGAGGGCCCTCCCTAGTAAATTTATGGGCGAGTCTTCATAGTACAGTAGGGTTGCTCGCACTGTTTTCCCTCCCACCATTACATCCAATTCTTCTGTGTACGGAACCTCGACCACCGCCCCAGAAAATCCCTGCATTTCCATTTTATGATTCGACAGTGGAAACCGGCCTTCCTTCAGGCATGAATTTTCCGCTCCCGAGTGTACCATAAAGATTAATTGTTTGTTTCCTTTCTCTGCCCCCACCAGTGGTTCCTCTGCTGCATTGAGGGTTGTTGACAGTACTGGACACGCAAGTGCTTTCTGTGGGCTGTCCTATGCTGAGTATCCTGTGTTCTCACCGTTATTGAAAACATTATTCCCCACCATTGCTGCCCCCCTGTAAGGTGCTGGTGCACCATTTGCTGTTGTGGCAAAAGGGTTTCCGTGCGTCAAGGGCCTATTTTTCTGATATTGCGAATGTTGCTGTACATTTTGTGAGTGCGATCTTTGTTTGTGTGTGTAACTTTGGTTCAGGTTGCTCTTCTCTCCTACTTCCGTAGGCAAGTCGTATGGGTTGCCAGGGTGGGGGTGACCGTATTGCTGTTCATTATGGTAGGGAACCATTGGGCGGCTTCGACACTCTCTTGCAAAATGTCCCCATCTCCCACAATTCCAGCATGTCCCCTGTCCTCCTCTAGGTCCTTGTCCTCCATATCCGTACCCACCCCCTCTCGATCCTCTGTACCCACCTCTTCCTCCACGGGTGCTTCTTCCCTGCCATTGGGGTCCTCCATATTGCTCCTCGCCATTACATTGCTCCTGTCCATTTACTGCCCAATTTGCTGCCATCCTTGCCTGTATAGCTGTCGGTCTCTCCTCTCCTTCTGTTCCTCTATCTGTTCCTCTATCTTGGGGAGGGTTGCTACTGCAGCTGCAACCTTAACTAGTTTTGTTTGTATTAACTTTGCTTCATCTACCATCCTTCTTTCAGCTATCTCCTTCTCTCTCTCTTTGATCCTTTTACAATGGTGTATTATAATCTCTGTATTTCGGGCCAACCCTTGGTTCTATCCCAGCTATTTTATCTTGGGCCTTCTGCATCTCCTTTGGGAGCCCTTTTTTGATTATGAAATAAAACAGTGAAGTGGATTGATCCCAAGCCGTGCCTGTCTCTGCTCTCCACATCTCTTGCACCTGAAGAATGTAAGCCATTGCATCTTCCTGCTCCACCATTGTACATTGCATTACTGATTGCAGATCAGGTGTGCCTTGGAACGTCTCTCTCAATGCATCCCATACCCTGGCTCTTACTGTGTTGAACAATGCCCCATCATGGCGGTCACAGTCTAACATTACCCCGGGGAACCCCGCCTTTGCCCACACCCTGTTGGCTTGATCACCCACTGCAGAAACCAACAAACTCTTAACGTCTCCTATTGCTAGGGGAACCCCAGCAGTGTTTTTCTCAAATGCATATATCCATTTACTCGCCCCTCCTGACAGCGGGGGTAGTGTTTTGAGCAAATTCGCTTTGCCCATTTGGGCCCATGGCACATAATGAGGCCTTCCTGCCCCTTTGTGTATTAGTGGAAGTTTTAACTTACTCCTTATTTTTCCTGTACTCACCTTCATTCCCTTCTTCCCCAGCACTGCCATCCTCCCTTCTCTTGTCCTTAGTCTCCCCTGCCACTCTTCTTCCAGTACCCTCCCTGTAAGGGATCCCTCTGCTCCAAATGGTTCCCCACCTATTGCTTCCCCTAACCTCCTTTTTTCCTCTTCTTGCTCATCTATGTCGCACCAGTACTCTTCTTCCCTTTCAGACAATATACTCTCCCTTTGCATACTCACCTGTCCGTCTGCTTGATGTATCTCTACTATTTTAGTAGGGGTGTTGTTAATTCTGAACAAGATTTCTCCCTTTTTCCAACCCTCCTCCGCTGCTTTATTGGGTGTCTGGGGTTCCTGTGTCTGTTCTGATCTTGGCGTGGGTGTGCAACTCTGCTCGCATATACCTCTTAATCTGGTTAATTCCGTTTGAGTCATTGTTTTTCGTGTTTCTAGGTCCTGTGTAATTTGCTCTATATCTGTAGTTGGGGTACTCACCTGTCTCGCTGCTCCTCGTTGGTCATATGGGGGAGGTGCTGGCGCTGTCACGTGTGGTGCGGGGAGTGATGTGGGCTTAGACATGTATACTGGGTCACTGTATCCTTCAGCTGATTTTGTTAAAAGTGGGTATAGCTTTGTTACTTCTACTTCTCTTTCCTTCACCTCCCTTTCCCTCTCACTATTACTTGCTGCCAGGGGAAATGCGCCCTGCCACTTGTTATTACTTGGAGGTATTTCCTCAAGCAGCCTCCATAAATCTAGTATTTCTCTCCTGTTTTGCAACTGTTTCCCCTTGTACTTCACAAATAAACATGTTGCTACCATGTCCAATGCACTTTTATCAAATGACCCTCTTTCGGCCACACTTGGGGCAAACCTTCTCCTTTTAATTCTGTAAGCCACTGATAGTGGTATTTCTTAATTCTATCTGCATAACCTGGCAGGTTCTGGCAAATACGCGAAAGTGGTGTCCCTGCACCCATTTTTACCTCAGTGAGTACTCCCTTGTGGGACAACACTATAGATCAAAAACCATTTACTACAATAGTTTGTTTGTTTGTTTATTTTAATTTATAAAGTGTGCCTGACCCAGGGGTATCTGGGCGCATAGGTCAAGGTAATGGTTACAAGATTCCGTTATACAGTTTATGCAGTTTATACAGTTCATGCAGACAGATTACAGATGAAGCATTCAAATGGCAAAGGAAAGGCAGGTAGGTAGGTAGGGGGCGTAGTAGGGTATGAGATACGAAGCAGGAGAAAGATATATACAGTTGAGAACGTGAGTGCAGGGTGATGTCAAGTGCAAGGTAAGTGGTGTTAGTTTTTGTTCAGTAGCCAGGTGATGATGTGACTTCTGAATATTTGAAAGGTTGGAATAATTTTGATGTCCTGTGGAAGTGTGTTCCACAATTGGGAGGCTAGAACCGGGAAACTGGTTCCGCCAGCTCTTTTTAGGCAATACCTGGGCACCACCAAGCAGGATGTGTTAGTAGATCTAATAATTATGGCAGATGATTTCAGCGTAAATGTGTCTGTGAGATATGGTGGGGCTAGGTGGTTCAGAGCTTTGTAAGTGAGGCAGATGGTTTTTAAGTCAATTTTATTTTGTATAGAGAGCCATTTGCATAGCATTCTGGTAGTGTAAATGTGCTCTCTTCTGGGTATGTTTAATGCAGCTCTGAGTGCATTATTTTGCAGTACCTGCAATTTGTTGATTATGGATTTGTTGGCACCTAAGTAGAGGCCAGTACACCATAGTACACCACGTCTTATGTCACTCTTTTCACAGTACCTTTAATCCACCACACTGTGTCACCCAATTTTTAGCGAGATGAGTACCAACACAATTATGCAATATCTCTTTTGACATTAATTGCGTACTTTACAATGAACAGCGCGCAGCAGACATAAACAATACATAATACATAACAATGAACTTTTTAGACATTCCACATTTAACATTTAAACACAAATCCTCCCTGTCTCTTTTTCGCCCCTCTACACCTCTTCCCAGCTGTTACCCAGGCCCGTCCCCCTATTCTTGGTCCCTTACGGACCTCCCCCCCTTACCTAAGAGTGTCCCTTTACAGAAAAGAAAAAAAGCGTTTCTAAATACTAATGTGAGTCTTCTCCTCTATACAAGACTCCTACCATTTCCACTTATTTTTCCTCTTTATTTCCTGTACTAGTCGAGATTGTACGAATGCGGCACCGCCTTCTACCCCCTCGCGGAGCTAGGTTCCCGTACCTCTTTTCACCTTATAATCTCCTTAACTGTCCTAATGGCCATATGCAAAAGAAAAAAAAAATTGCGAAGGAAAGTTCCCCTTATTTTCTGTTAATTTTCCCTCCTTTATGTTCCCTCTATTCAATCCCAAATGTCCTTTTATCTAATGTCTCACTGTCTCTCCCCCACTGCCTTTTTAAAAACATGTTTTTTAAACTTCTCTTTATTGTTTTAATAACTTGAAGCAACACACAGAGAAAAAACCTGCAAACTTGCCCCCCCCACCCTCACCCCCCCAACTTTGCCGTAGCGCCCGCATCCCCTCCGTCCTCCCGTCCCTTACTCATCCGGCAGCTTAGATATGCAGGTCCAGGAGTTTGAGTCTGTGGGGACGCCACTGCTCCCAGAACTCTCCCTTCAAGTAGTCCAAAGTCTCTCCCCATTCCGCCGCAAAGTTCCCCAGGTTGCAGTTAACCGCATACGTAGCCCACTCCAATGATACAATCTCCCACATTTTCCTCAACCAGTCCTGCTCCGTTGGGATCCTGGGGCTCTTCCATCGTTGTGCAATGAGAGCCATCGCTGCTAGTGTGAAGAAAACTTTCACTTTATAACGCCCCCCCCGCCCGGACTGTTGCCGCCTTCCCAATAGGATCTCACGAGGGTCCTGACTTGTGCCTTCCCCAAATGCCTGGTCTTGCACCCAAGAGATACCCCTCCAGAAAGGTCTAATATTAGGGCAATCCCACCAAATGTGAGCCACGGTGCCTTCCTCGTCACAACCACTCCAACATATCCCGGGAGCTGTTGGGAATATCATATGGAGGCGAGCCAGGGTATAATGCCAGCAGAATAAGTATTTGTACCAGGCCTCCTGAAGCTGGGCGGCCCTGGCCACCTTCGGGATCAATTTCCAAAGCCTCTCCCAGTACATTCCATTCCTGTCCCTAGCAGCCCCTCCCACCTAGACATATACAGCCATTTCAGAGTCGGACCAGCACTCTCCAGAAGCCTGTAAAGGACCGAAATGAAGCCTCTGGACCCCTTGTGTGCTAGGAGGTATCGTTCGAATTGTGTCAGATCACAAGTTGCCGCCCTCTGAACCTCCGTGGACATCACCCAGTGTCTAAACTGAAAGTATCTAAGCTGTTCCCCCTCACCCACCCCAAACTCCTGTTTACATTCTTCAAAGGATTTCACATTCTGACCATGAAATAAATCCCTGATGACCCTGCACCCCCCACTATCCCATTTCAGGAATGCCCCCTTTTCCATCCCCGGGGTGAAATCCCCATTATTGAAGATGGGTGTGAACGACAATGGAAAGGTAGTAATCCCCAATTTCTCCACCGCCCCATCCCAAATTTCGACCAGTCGCTTTGTTATGTTGCTCATATATAGATGTGCCGGTCTTAACCTGCGCGGGAGCCATAGTACCTCTCCCAGGTGGTGCCGAGCTACCGCTCTATCCATTTTGACCCACTGTTTAGTGTACTCTGCTGAAAACCATTCATGGATTACCCTGAGCTGCGCCGCCTCGTAATAGCGTTGAAAATTCGTTAAGGCTAAGCCCCCCACCCTCTTCGATGCTGTCAGTAGTTGTTTGGCCAAGCGCGGTTTCTTGCCCTCCCAGACAAAGTCCTTAACTGCTTTATCCAGTTCCTTGAAAAAAGGGCTGGGACAGGCAACGGAACTGTCTGAAATAGGTATAACAACCGTGGGAGGACCACCATTTTAAGAACTGAACCTCTTCCCAACCACGAAAGCCTTAGGGAGCTCCACTTCCTGAGGTCTTTTTTAATCGACGCCAGTGTGGGAATGTAATTCGCCCCATACCATCCTGACAACTGGGGGGTGATCCTAATCCCCAGGTACCGTATTCCACCCAGAGTCCACTTAAATGGGGAGGATGCCCTCAAGACCCTTCCCTCATCACCCTTCTGCGAGAGATTCATTATTTTGGATTTTTGCAAGTTCACCAGCAGACCAGAAATTTCCCCGAACTTGGACAGTAGTGCCATACACACCTCCATGGACTCCCCTGGGCTTGTCAGAGTGAGCAGCATGTCATTAGCGAAAGTCGCCACCTTGTGCTGATGCTCCCCGAAAGGAATGCCCTGGATATTCTCTGCCTTCCGTATCGCTACAAGTAGGGGCTCCAGGTACAGGGCGTACAGAAGCGGTGAAAGGGGGCACCCCTGCTTGGTACCGCGTCGGAGCCTGAAGGGTCGTGACATACCGCCATTAACAAGTAAGCGTGAGGTAGGTGCTCTATAATTTGCTTGTACCATGCTGATGAACCCTGCGCCTATACCCATCCTTTCCATGGCCAGAAACAGAAAAGACCACTCCACCCGGTCGAATGCCTTCTCGTCATCCTAAGCAAGGAAAATCGCCAGGATGGGGGTCTTCTGCGTTTTCTCGACCAGGTGCGCCACCCGTGTGATATTATCGCCGTTTGTCGTCCTTGCACAATCCCTGTCTGATCTTGGTGTATCAACGTAGGAAGGTGCATCTCCAAGCACCTCGCCAAGATTTTAGTAAAAATGTTCGCGTCTGAGTTTATAACAGCTATAGGCCTATAGGAGGTGCATTCCTCCGGGTCCTTGCCTGCCTTATGTATGAGTGTAATCTTAGCCTCCTCCATTGAAGGGGTTATGCAGCCTGCAGCGCCAAATGAGTTATAAAGTTGTGTAAGGTAAGGGGTCAGTATGGCGGAATAGGTTTTGTAATAGAAGGCCGGGTATCCGTCGTGCCTGGGGCCTTATTACTGGGAAGTGATGCGATGACAGCCCGCACCTCATCCTCTGTGATGGCCTGTCCTAAATCCTCCCCGACATCCCTGGAGAGGCGGGGCAGGGGCAAGGCTCCCAAGAAATCCCTCTGCTGCTGGAAGACCCGGCCCTGAGAAGTGTACAGAGCTTCATAAAATTGGGCTAGCCGCTCCCTAATCTCCTCAGTTCTGGTGAGTCTCTCCCCCCCCTACTGCCTTTTAATGTCACTCACACTTGATACTCACGTGTCCGTCTTGATCCGAGACCCTCCGGACCCGGTCTGTCAAGGTGCCGCTCCGCACTCAATGGCCTACCCTGCTCCGGCGAGCAGTACAGTGGGTTTTTGCAAAGCCGAGACCCGTACACCCTCTCGTCCTATTGCGTGCGCACGTCTAGGTGTACTGGTTGCCGTAGGTGGGCAGCTTTGAGGGGGCGCGCCCTGGTCTGCTGTGGCTGGGGGCAGGGGAGTTGCTAGGTCTGGAAAAGACCCAGGGCTAAGCTGATGTCGGAACAGTTGGGACTGGGGGCTAGCTAGTCTTTTGGCTGTAGCTCCTGAGATTCTATCCGGGGCTACAACCAAACGATCAGGGGCTATAGCCCCCTTAGCACCCCCCTATCAACGCCCCTGGCTGGGGGACATCTCGTGGCAGAAGGAATGGAAAGAACACTATCCCGTCTGAGTCACCAAATGAAAGTGAGCAGTCCCCCAAAATACAATACAAATCCCCAATGAGAGTCAATAACGGACACACCCCAGTAGGGAATGAGACCAAGACCAAGTGTGAGTAAAGTTTATAACATAGGGCATGCAGAGGACTCTGCTTACTCCAAAAACACGCTCTGCGAAACAATACACTGTCATTACACTTTAAAGGGTTACAGCATCATTGATGACAAAATACATACAGTACAAAAGT
The DNA here is from genome assembly GCF_040938575.1 of Ambystoma mexicanum. Taxonomy (NCBI): domain Eukaryota; kingdom Metazoa; phylum Chordata; class Amphibia; order Caudata; family Ambystomatidae; genus Ambystoma; species Ambystoma mexicanum. Next base: position 690,114,618 of record NC_090939.1, read on the forward strand.
TACATTTCGATTGGTGGGGCAGCAGGCCCAGTATAGGCCTTTATGGGCCGTCTTCATGCGATTGGATTGTGGCTTGGCGGGATGGTGGACATCACGTGCATCAGGTGAGCTGGACGGTACAAGGTGAAGGTCATGTTGGTTCTGGGTGAGGCGACTGGTGCTAACTCTCTAATCTACACATCACTTCAAAGTAATCAATAAATGATCGCCAGTTGTATCTTTGACATTTAGGGAGAAGACCATATATTTCACATGTATACATTAATCAGTTTGGTTTTGAATCATTGACCAGGTTGAAGGTGTGGGGGTCATCTCTTGCAAGGGGCATGGGGAGCGCATGCTCAGTGGAGGGATAAAAGGATGCCTTTGTTGTGTTGAGACATCCATGAGAAATGGGCTTTGGCAGCACAGGTGAGGGAGGAAAAGGTGGGGGCCATCAGTGCTCGCTGTGCGCGGTGCTACTGTGGGGAGAGGAGGGCTGGCCTGCTGGCCTTGCGCGGACGCTGGTGGGGAGAGACGCCTGCCTGCAGCTTGGTGTTTCTTTGGGCCTTTCTAGGCCTAATACAAAATGGAGTTGTAATTGGGTTTACCTTATATGAGTTGCACATGTATGGGTCAGCCTCAGTGCGAGTATAGTGTGCATATGTGGACTGGAATATAAGGGGAGGGGGGGTCGAAAAGACCCTTCCTTCCTTACACCACTGATCTGTGGCATAGGGCCGCCCTGAACAGATACCAATACAAGTTGAACTGGTCTTCTGCAGCCCCGAAATAAATGTTCAAAATGGACTCAGCAACCATCCATATCCATGCTGTGAGCCTGCAGACTCTGGACATGCTTAAATAGCCTCAGTAAGAAGGATGTAAGAAATGAGCCCCAGCAGATTGTTGGCATGCTTTAAACGGTGCCAGTAGCTGACAATTATGTTGTTCAGAGTGCTGAAGTGTGTGATCTCTTAGCTCCAGAGACAGTGATGTGTGCGAGATGAAACTGGTGTTCAGCACTGGCCCAATTGCTTATAGTGGAATCAGGGACGATGTATATTTGATACTGGAGGCCTGCATGATATCAAAATACTTAAAGTGCCCTAGTAAGTGTGCTTGTCTGAAGCTGTGATCCTGCACCTAGTGGCAGGCTTAAAGTGGACCCAGATCTGGGCACGTTATTGTCTGTGGGAATGCACATTTGCTGAGTCTAATAAAGGGTCCTTTGGGCAAATGTGGTGGGATTATCACTGTGTCACCAGCAGCCCACCAACCCTGGCTGTCACCCTCTAATGTGTACCAATGCTCACTATAGGTTTTATGTTGCTAACTGCCAGAGCGTGGTTTGTAGAGAATGACTGTCCCAACCTAGGTTTCAATGTAAGTGCTTATAGTTTGCACCAGTGATTTCAAGTATTACTGTTTGTGACTGTAAATTCATCTGATGTCCAGTGATGTGTGTAATTTGTTTGTTTATTATGAACAAGGAGGAGAGAGGTGTGCCACCCCTTTAAGTAATTTGAGTCCCTCTCAGGGCTCGTGCTAATGTCACATGTCTGTAACCATGTGACTGTCATAATAAAAGGAGCCCTCTGCACGCACGTGGGCAGAATGGCTGCAGACTCTAAGAATGGAATGACTGAGTCTGTGTCTCATTTCAGGCCTGGAGGCCCACACCGTGTGAGCACGGGCCTGCAGGCCATGGTGCTGTAAGGCCCTATAGCAAGCATGGTGGCCACGGTCCACACAGGCTTGGCAGTGTGTGCCCTGCCTCTCAACAGGACTGGGTGACCACCGGCAACTGTCCGAGGCGCTGTGCCTCCACCCAGGTGCTGCTGTCCCCAGCGACAACGGGGCCGGCTCACCCGTAACTGTATCCGGCACCCCAACAACATGCATATAAGAAATCGTAACTCAGCAATAACTCAAGAAATCTGCATGCAAACCCACGTAAAATGTTCCTGCACCCCGCTACACTGCTTATGCGCACCCTTAAGTGACATCGGAACCCCGATTGAGTACACGCACCCCGAAATCCTATATGCGACCCCAACTGCACGCTGACAATCCTACGTGCAAGTGTACTTACGCCTGCTTTCGGGTGGCGGATCGTATGTAGGACTTGTGTGGCCATTTACAGGCCGAGAAGTTGCGCGATCGAGTCCATGATTATACGTCTCATGCTGCGCAATAGTGGGCATGCGAGGGACTGCCTGCAGGCCGTCCCTCGGAAAGCCCACTTTTTTGCAGGTTCTTCCCCATTTTTGATGTTCCGCCCCCTTCCCAGCCCTCTGCACGCCCAGGCTCTGCTCGGAGGCTCGCGCAAGGCCCTCAACGGCTCGTACATCCATCCAAGTCCAGGTAAAGTACAGCGCATTTGGTTCCATGGATCGACAAAGGCAGATTTGTGTGCAGTTGCGCGCACAAGTACCCTGTTTTCTGCACAGATAATCCCATGAATCGGGCCCTCAGTGCTGTACACAATCTGGACCCTTTACCACAAATTTCGTTACTGATGCGGAAGTTACAAACAGCAAAAACACTTTCAAAATTGGACTTAAGCGGGACATAAAATTTAGTACGAATAAGACACAGTTATGAATGGAAAAGCACCCTTTAATACTAGAGCATTCCAATTTGAGTACCTGGTAATATCATTTGGTTTGTTTAATGCTCCTGTAATGTTCCACCATCCAAATGTAAATGTGGAGCAAAGAGCATGTGAGGGATTTAGTGAAGTCTTTTTCTAGCTTTAAGATATCATTTCGGTAAATAAATGCACCAGTTTTAAAAATTGCCTCCATGTAAGGCATAAGGCCCAAAACAGGAAAAGGACTAAAGTACTTCCAGGTGGGAGGCGGATAGGACCATGAAGATCGTGGGTAAGGTGAGGAGGTTTTTTTGAAAACATGGTGTTGTGGGCTGGCCTCACTCTAGTTGTTTACAGGCCCTCTACGTGCTCAAATAGTGTCTTCTTGGGTATACTCATTCAGTCCCTTGGCTTCCTCCTTCCCCAATTCTTCCACCAAACCCCGAGCTCTGACTCTTCTTAGGTCCTGGCTTCCGTTGGTTGTATTTCATTTCCAGCACTCCCAGCAATGGCTATGCAATACTCTCTCTCCTCCTTACCTCTGCCTCTCCTTCTCCCTGTGAGCAGGTATGGCTGTGCTGCACTCTCGCTCCCGGCACCCGCCCCCTTGTCCTTGTCAGGATGCTGGTCTTGCTTTCGCAGTTGGGGGTTCCTGGTCTGCTTTTTACTTCAGTTATCGTCTCCTTCACGTCTCCTCCTCGGCTCAAGTACAGAGCACGAGTCATTGCAGTGGTTTTTCTCTGTGTCCCCCATGGTTTTTAACAGTCAATAACAATGTTCCCCGGGTCCATCAGCTCTTACATCCTAACTGGCTCTTACTTGGAGGTGGCTTGAATGGCCAATATCATTGTGGCTTTTGTGTAATAATCTCCTGTCCCTTCAAAGGAGTGAGTGTAGCTGACCAGGAGATCCTTCCCATACCACCCCTGGACCCAGGGGAGTTGCTAGGTCTGGAAAAGACCCGGGGCTAAGGTGATGTCGGAACTGTTGGGACTGCGGGCTAGCTAGTCTTTTGGCTGTAGCTTCTGAGATTCTATCCGGGGCTACAACCAAAAGATCAGGGGTATAGCCCCCTTAGCCCCCCCTAGCAACGCCCCTGCCTGGACCAATCATCCTCTAGCTTGGGGAGTTACCTGGCCCACCTGGTGACCACAATAGAAGTCCACATAATTAGTGTAAAGAAAATATCATGTAACATATTAATGCAGCCTAATGCAAGGTGAGGTTGAAGACAACACAGCATTCGAGGTCACTGAAAATGATGGATCTATTAACCACCACAACATAATGAATGACAGCAATGTCAGGATTCTAGCATACAGAGACCAATATAATTTCAAGCAGCAAAGACGTTGTGCCTCTCTCTGGCATAATAGACTATAAGAAGGATGTTACCATTGCCTTTGAAAATGTCCTAAATACCCAGAGCACACCTACTCGTAGTGGCACTTTAGAACCTACTGTATGAGAGGTCCAGCATAGTGGGAAGTCGCAAGACCGTCTTCTGAATGTTTTGAAGGGGCAAGAGCAATTCCTACAGTGCACCATCAGACCTGGTTACCTCATTAAACAGATAAACTTCTTGGTCCACTGTCAACAAACAATACCATGTCCTTCCAATGCATGTGGACACCCTTTCCTGTATGCATGAGGAAACAAAGCTAGGCAAAAGTATTAATTGACTAACAACAAGTTTCACAAACGCTGTAGACAAAAAGGGCACACTCTGGAGGGAGATGATGACCATTTCATCTGACTTAGAGAAATTCACTGTGCATCCAGACCGTATCGAGCACCATTCAAAAGAATGCAAATATACTCTATTGCCAAATCTGTTTTTCTGGACAACAGAACCCATCTGCTGCGGATGGAAGTTCGTCCCCTAGTGCACCCAACATATTTCCATCCGCGGAGGAAGATACACATCTTCTTCCAGTGTTCATATAAGGATGCAGAGGCTTGCACAGAGATTTGACTGCTCAATCGGGAAATGCCAAATGCTTCTTCTGAAGTTTGTCCTGCTTATTGCAGTGTCTCATGTTCTCTGGTTAGTATATTGTGTATTGCTATGTGATGCCTCCAGACGTACTGACCAAGTTAAGGATTTGTTCAGCATTGTTTAGTTATTTCTTTTCTAATGGCTCAATCAATACTTGTCTGCCATTGTCTATGAAAATGGACAGCAACATTGCAGTCTTATACCTTAGCCACACTTCTTAAGTGTAGTTTAAGGGCCTTTATTGCATAGATTTTACTGCACACCAGCACACAGACCTGGGTATGTTTAGTTTCTTTTGCATACATAACACTACATTGATATGTGAGCAATGATAAAGTTACTGCCGAGAGTTTAGGGGATGGCGCTTGGGAGGCTCTGGGGGTCAGGGCACACTGCAGAATACAGGCCCCAAAGGCATAAATAGGGGATCCTGCAGGACCTTCCACCCACCCCTAGACCCAAATGTTAACCAATGCAGAAGGTCCAGAGTCACCAGCAATAGCCCATATGATATCCTAGCATATTAGACAAGAGATGTGGGAAGGAAAGACCTTTGTGCTCATAAGCACAGAGCTTTGTGAAGCTCTTGATAATATGAACAGGTGCACGAGAGACAAGTCTGCAAGCTCTGTTGGTAGGTTCTTCCATGAGTAAGCCCAATAAAGGTACGGGAGCTGCGCAAATATCTGAAGTAAACAGAGAAACGTTTAAATAGACATTTCCAACATGTCTTCTCTTCCTCGTCCCAGTACTTATTCTATGATGGCAATCTGCCTTCCGACAGAACCCTTTCCAGAATGTGTTGTTTTTACTTGTGCCACTCCCCCTCCTGGCCTGGGGTATAAAGCTCCTAGGCAGTCCCATAAACCATCTGTTTCCTTTCTGTCCTTTGGGACAGTGAACCAAGGAGAAGCCTGCTGGGCTGGTCTCTTCCTTTCCCCATGATGTTGACTCTGCTGCTAGGATTTGTGGGCCTAGGCATGCTGTTTGTGATTGCCCACTCAGTCCCTACTGGGCTTGTACTTTGGTAGGGAACAGCAGCCCCAGGCCTGCTGAGTATGGGGCACCCCGGAAGGCTCCATTAGGCGCAGCACAACGGGTTCCCAGGTTTATGGGTGACTGAGGAAGTGCTTACTTCCAGACACTCTGTACACTCTGCTGGGCATTGGAGGTCTACATTTGTGGTTTTATTTCCTCCTCAGTCCCTGCTCGGCTTGGACTTTGGGAGGGGAGGGCAGTCCCAGGCCTGGAAAATCTGGGGCTCCCCGGTAGACTCTGCCGGGATGAGCGGTATGGGTGCCTAGATTGACTCTCCCTGGGCCTGCCAGGGCACAGCAGTGGGATTGAACAGCGCGAGCCATCAGAGTAGGAAGCCCCTCATGACGATGTTTGCAGATGCCTTAATGTCACAGTGAGTAGAAAAGAATTGGACAGCAGTTGTGGTGTTATTCTCTATGTCTCATGTACGTGGCCACTATTCTGTGTAGGGGGGATAGTGGTTACCCGCTTTCAGGTTTGCAACCAACAAGGCTTCGGGCAGGTTCTGCTGTACTTCCAAGTCTCTTGGTGGCACTGCTCCCTTTTGCAGCAGTGGCAGTGGCAGCTTGAGCATGGATTGGGGGGAGAGACATGTGGGGACTCTTCCCTCAGCACGGTTGATAGGTTGCTTGGGCTGCTGGGATGCTGCTATTTCTGGATTTCCTCCCCCAAATTGATGGAAGGAGTGCTGCATGGGGATGTGTGAACTGAAAATGCCCTCTAAAGAGCCTTAAGGTCACATTGAATTGGGGAGTATAGGACTACTGTCAAAGTGTTCCTCTCTATGTATCATGTATGTTGCCTGTAGTCTATGTTTGGGGTTTGAGAAAAATAGTGCATGAGGAGGATATTCTAAACATCATTCTAAAAAAGAAGGACTCATGGACTGCTAGTCGCGATGGTATTCCTCTGGCATTATATGAACCGAATTCTGTAGAATGGTCATGTATATTCGCAGCCCCAATAAATAACTGTACTAAGCAGTATAAAGACCCATCATCTTGGACCAAAAGCCTAACTACACCCATTTTTGAGAAAGGGTCCCGTGTAGATCCAAGGAACTTTTTAACGTTTCTTTGTTAGATAGTTCCGGGGAAACATTTGCTTCATATTTGTTCACGATGCTGTAACATTGCTCAAGGAAAACCAGATATTACATTTCAAACAAATGGGTTTTTGAAAAAGGATGGGGATGCAAGCTTGTGGATTAGTCTTTAATTGCCTAAAGAAAGAATCTGTAAGGAAGAATTAGCCACTTTAAGTGGCCTTTCGAGACCCTAAGTCAGCCTTTGACACTATTAACAAAAATCGTCTTTAGGAAAAGCTGGCTAATAAAAAGATTCCAGAAGGACTGGAAAAGCTAACTATGCTCCTCCACGAAGGTACCATTACGCAAATAAGAGTGAATGGCCTGGGGAATTATTCAAGGGGCATACCAAATACGAGAGGAGGTAAGCAAGGATGTATTCTTGTATCCTTTCTTTTGAATCATTATCTGATGGATTTAGATGATCTATTTAAGAATTTGATATATATCCTCTGAAATTGGGTGACCTAAGAATCCTGTGTATAGCTTATGTTTACGATGTTGTGCTTGTTGATAAGACACAGACAGGCTTGCAAACGAGCCTAGAAGCAACGAGCCAATACTCCATTGAAAAGGATCTGGTTTTGAATTTTGAAAAAATCTAAATCATGGAAGTTGACTCTTATAGGAAGAGCTTTTATATGGAAATTAGAGGGTAAGGTACTGGAGATAGTGAAGGAAAACGTGTTTTAAGGCTTCCATGTTTGTTCAAAGGTAAACAACGAAGGGGAACGTTTAAAACAAACAATTAGTCACATTTTCAGTAAAATGAATACATTGGATATTGAATATGGAAAATACTCATGGAGACCACTTCTGGAAATATATCAGAAAAAGGTTAGTCCCCTTGCTACGGATGGGATGGATATACTCATTCATCCAGATTGGAAGATGCTAGCGAGATTGGAGGGTTACATGCTAACGCAGCTATGGAAGTTACCAAAAACTACATTGGTGCAAGCTATTCGAAGTGAGCTGGCCTTAAATTCTGTGAAGGCTGTTGTTCTGAAGCGTAGAATTATGATGTATGCTAAAATAAAGTATGTTTCTGGTAACGCCAATATGTATTGCCTGTTGGGGAAACTACACAAGACAACAAGAAGGAAAGTGTACAAAGTTCCTGGCCTTTTGCAATAAATGGAATAGAAGAAGAGTCACTGGAAAATATTGCCGTTTTTAGGAAAGATTTAATAAAGAAAATAGAGCTTGGGGACAGAGTAATGAATAATAGTGAATTACTTGAAAAGCTTTCCTTGTCAGTCTATTTACACATTTTTCCTCCTGTTTACACGCATTTATATAAATACTGTACTCAGTTCCTTTGTAAGGGTAGCGCTAAAACTTTTATGAGATTTGGGTTTAATAATCTAACAGATGGAATGGAGCAAGGAAGACAATTCCTAGGGCTCTGAGAATTTGCAGAATATATAAAAAGAAAAGGAAACTGAAACCTTGAAACACTTGTATCTGTATTGTGAACTTTTAAATTACCTGAGAAAAGACATTTTTGGAAGATTTGTTAATGATTTGAGATTTTTAAACCTAGAAATGTTCTGGAAACGACTGATAAGTGGAGAGTAGCTTGCTATGGTGCTAGGAGTAGTATTATTTTTGGAAGCCATTTAATGTAAATATTTTAATTGAATGCACTTTATTGTCGGGTGTTTCATCAAATGGATTTATGTAAATGTATGATTAATTTCGATTGGATGTATTTCTAAAAATGTATACTGCATTTTTTTCATGATTTAATGGTGACAGTTTTGATATAAAACAAAACACCAAATGCATAAAATAATTTATATACAAAACATTAACGTGGAGTAAAGGGTTTGTTGATGCGAAAAAAACGTTCTTATAATTACATTGGAATTGGAGAAAAATGTCGAGTTGCTGTGTTTGTCGAATCTGCATAGCACAATAGTTCAAGCATTGGACTCTGAGCTGCACAGTTAGGAGTTCAATACCCACCCAGGCCTGAATCTTATGAATAGGCATCATACTTATCCTACTTCTCTGTAACAAAAAGAACACAACAGAAAATGGTAGATAGACATCAATTCTCACCTGTCATTTGAGTATCAGAGAGATGTCATTGCTACAAGTCCACAGTACCTCTGGAAGCATGGAGAGGTTTTAGGGCTCCAGCTGCTATCTGGCAGTATCTCCATTGCAAGGCTGATGGTATGCAAATAACTGGTCTCTGAGCATTTTAACTGGTGGTACAGCACCAGGGAGGTTGGCAGGATGGTCCCTGCTTGTTCGGTCCTGTATCTTGCTCCATGTTCATCACAGGGCTTCCCGACTGGGCCAGGGCAATATGGCCAGGGGTATGGCTCTGGGTCCTTGAAACCCCCAAGGTGTGGGTACTTGTTTGAACTTGCTTAAGTGAAGGGTTAGGGTGATGATTGTGGTTTGGGTGAGCCCAGTAGCCCTTCAGGTAGTCCCTGGGCACCTCAGGCCTGGTGTGTGGGGTTTGGGCGCACTGCAGGAGGTGTGCATAGACGGATGTAGATGCGGCTTCCCTTTTACATGATTTTCGTCTGTCACCAGGTTTGGTGCTCCTGGATCTTTCTCAGGTACTGGCTCTACCCTGTTTATTTGTTTGCTGGGGGTCCTAGGAAGGGGGTCCCCTGGCATTGTTGTGGGTTGCTGCAATGTAGTTGGCATTGGCAAGAGTGCTCTCTGGGTTCTATATCCTGCTCTCTCCATTTTCTGACTGCAGTGTCGGGATGTTCTCTCCATCTCTGGTTTGGTGGTGGCAGGTTTTAGTAATACAAGTTAGCTCCTGTCTGGATTGGATTAGACTTCTGGCCTCAGCACTGTCAGCAAGTTTGTTTTTGCTGCCTGGTATGGTACAGGATGGGGTCCCTGTTTTACAGCAGATCCGTGGCCCTGGTTTTTAAGTTGGAATGAGAGAGAATAATGCTATTAGATCTACCAAACCGCATCCCCCTCTATGATAAAGTAAAGTGGTGACTGTGGACCTTCTTTGGGTACCTATTTTATACCTGCAGAAGGCTTGTGCCCCGTTGCTTGCAATATGGTAGTATGCCATGTTTGGAACATAGGTGAGAGGGTTCTGCCTTTCAGTCCTCCTACTGTTCTGCTAGTTGTGGTCATGAGGCCGATTCCATGCTGGGGGAGGGGTGATTGCCACACCCTTTCTGATGGCTTGCCCAGCATTGCATGGTGGATGTGGGGTACCTGTTACAAATTAGCTTATGGTTCCCTTTTCGTCAAATCTCTGAGCCTTTTAGTACCAAGCTAGCAAGTAGGATCTGCTGGGACATCATAGTAGATCATGTGGATGCAGGTCTGTATCTGGGCACTTTGGCCCCTGGCTCTTTCTGATTTTGATATCTGCTTCTTCAGCTCAACTGAGAGGCGGCTATAAGGGGTGTAGGATTGCTTGTTGATCGTTTTCAGACTCTGGGTGAGAGGTTTAAGGTGCAGCCCCTTCCAGTTTTTAGCACTACTCTCCCCTTGATCAGGCTTCCCTTGGTGGGGGTCAGGGTTTTAGGAGCTCCTGCTTATTGCTATGTTTGTGTGAGGGGTACTTGCACTGGTGCTCATTCGTCACCCTGGGGCCCAAACTAGCTTCATTGAAGCTCTTCGGCTTTGCTTTTTGCCCATGATTGGGCGGTCCGCATGCATAGACGTCCGCTGTGCAGTAGTTGGTCTGGTGTTCTTGGATATTATCTTAGCTAGTTGGCTCTTCCTGCGCTCTTATCTCTGGAAATAGAGCTGCAGCTGTTATACTTTGCTGCTGCTGGGGAATGCTGGGCCCCTGCCTTGCTCAGTCCTCCTCTGGGCTCCTCATGTTGGGAGTTGACCTAGAGTTCTTTCTTACCTTGCTCTTGGTTGGGTTCTTCTATTATTTTCTGGCTGACCCTGGGGTTGAATGGTTCGGGGCTGTAGCCCTAGGTTTGTCTGCAGGAAGCCTATTGAAAAATCTGGTATTATGCCTGCCTTTAGTGCCTGGCATTTTACCCCTCCCATGTTGATCTCTGTGAGTGGTGCCTTTCACCCCGTTCCCCTCCCCTGTTTGTCTTTTCTTCAAAGGGGTTGGTGATGACTCTTCAGGGTGAAAAGTCGAGGTCATTCATTTTCCGTCAAATTGGGTGCCAGTCCAAACCCAGAATCTTGGGGATACCCCAAGAATAAGTACTGAAAGGAGGAAGCAAGGGCGTGGATGTTATTGTGGGGAGTTCCCGTCGTGAAATCGCGGGAAGGCGATCTCGCGAGAGGTCAATGCGGGAAGCGCGAGGGAACGCGTGGAAAGACGGAAGCGGGCGGAGACCGCAGTGAAAGACTGCCCCATCGCTCCTCCTGAAGCAGGGAGCTTCTAGGCTTCCAGACCCTGACATGAAGGGCTACACACACACCAGAGCGTAATGCCATGGCTGAGGGCAGCCACTTGGGTGCTCTGGAGTGTGTTGTGTATGCCACTGAATGACACACACAACAAGCAGGGAAGCAGCTGTCTGAACGAGACTGTCTGCCTCTGAGTACAGTTATGCCCCTGTCCCTGGACTCTATCCTCCCAAGTTAAATACCTTACCTCTGGTATTAAATAAACACTGCTGTTAAACATAGTCTGTGTCCTGTCTTCATTAAGGCCACCACAGTTATGCTGTGATTACTTACTGGTAATCTTGATTACACCTAGGCCCTCATTACGAGAATGGAGGTAGCCATGGAGCTATTAGCTTCATGGCTGCCTCCGTTCCAGGCTCCATTACCGGGTTCCTGCAATGGGGACTTACCGGGTTACTCCGACATAGGAGGACCCGGTAAGTCCTCCTTGCAGGAACCCATCCCCATTCCCATTTGAGCCCCCATAGGGCTCAATGGGAATGGGGAGGGAGGTAATAACGGGCAGATTACATCTGGCCCGTTATTGCCTCCCTCTTCCCCTCGCGGGACCTGGAAGGCACGCCTGGCTTTCCCAGGCGTGCGATCCAGGTCCCGAGATGGGAGGCTCATAATCGGCACTCCCGTAATGAAGGGGGCTGGTCCTGTACCGGTCCCCTTCATTACGGGAGCGCCAGCCTTATAATGAGGCCCCTAGTCTTACTCTTTCTCATCCCAGTACTAATGACACATCTCTCCCTCCTCGGTGGTAAGATCGTCCCGGTACTTTTAGGTATGGTCAGGAGGATTATGGGACTAGTCAGGTGCTATATAGCCCAGGCTATGAGGGAGAGGGGCCAAAGGAAAAAGAAAAGAGTTTTGGGAAAGGGTTCAATTGGAAGGTAGGTGGCCTTTATAGAGTAGGTACTGCGATGAGGAAGAGCAGGACTACACGTAATGAATATTACTGGTAGGTAATAAAAGCATTACACAGCAGCCTACTTCATTGATGTAGTCCTGAAGTTGGGGGGTCATGGAGGATGGGCAGCCTGACTCCAAAATGGCAGACCGGCCTTATGTTTTTGCCTTACTTGATATTGTGATAGGTTCTCCTGCTCAAACAGCCACACATGGGGATATTCTTATTTAGCCTGATCCGTGCCAATCAGAAAGCCTACTGCAGAAAAGCACACAGCTGCTGTTGATGTCCTGCTCATGAGCCCAATTATAATCAGGATAAGAGAGGACAAGGGGGTGTGGAAGTTAGGAGAGGGTTAGTGAACACAGGGAATATTTTATTTATTCATGTCACTGTCCCATTCCATGAAAAATCTCTCAGAAATAAAATCGAAAGTGCTACCTAAGTCATATTCATCATGTCTTGGAGAAGGTTCAAAAAAGGTGACTCAATAACTTTCTTAAGATTCTTTATTATGGTCTCCAACGTAGATGTACCATCTCCTTCCCAGGAAACCCACTTTTTTTGTTTATGCTTTAAATGGACTTCATCAATGTATTTTTTACATGAAAAGTACACTTACTTTATGAATGCCTGCATTGTTAAGTAATAATTATTTTATAATATAATATTTTAATTGTAGCTCATCAACGTCAGAAACGTGCATTATCAGACGTGGGAAACATACACAATGAAAGGCGAGCTAAAGATAGAGGAAGTAAGTTTTCATTGTGATTAAAAAGAGTCCACAATATATAGTTATTCAGCGATACTCATCAACAATGTATATTTAGCATGCATGTTTTTGAAAAGTATAAGATTATTTGCTGGTATAAACCATAACAGTTATGGGTAACGAATTGTAGCTCATAAACGTTGGAAACGTGCATTATCAGACGTGGGAAACATACAAAATGAAAATCAAGCTAAAGATAAAGGAAGTTAGTTTTCATTGTCATTAAAATTAGTTCAAAATGTATTTGTATTCAGCTGTACTCATCAACCATGTATATAGTTGGCATACACGTTTATGAAAAGCATAGGACCATTTACTGGTATATATCATAGCATTTATGGGTAACGAAAAACAAAGAGGCAGATCTAGAGTTGTGAAAAGATGGGGCATGCTTTGTCTTTTAAAATACTCGCTTGCCACTAGGTGTTGGCAAATAATTTTAGGCAAAAGACACATCTTCACGATCTTCGGCAACCGCTGAACTTAACATTTTGGGAGGCTGATTTATAAGGCTAGAACAAGGCTTCTTCTGCTTCTCAGTAGTGCCTGGAAAGATTGAAAAGGGATATAGAAATGTGGCTGTTGTTTTTTAGAGCTATAGTAATTCATAGAATTTAGCGCACAAGTGGCGCACGCGGCTGGCGCACAGTGTGCGCGTGCCAATCTCTGCGCCAGCCGCGTGCGCCAAAATCCATTTCCGCGCACAGCATATTAATGGATTTTAGCTACCAAAACCAGCCGTGGTGCACAGTGGTGCAGTGACCCTGCAGCAGCGCCAGTTACGCCCCCAAGAATGCCCCTCGCGCAGGGAAAAGCCATCAAAATCCCCAAGCCAGCGCGAAGGGCTGTGCTAACCCTGTACCAGCACGGCAAGCGGGGAACGTGTATTACTGGGGTTCGCAGGAAGTTTCACACATGATAGGCCCTGTGCGAGTGGGGTACGTGTATTACTGGGATTCACGGGAAGTTTCACACGCGATAGGCCTTGTGCGAGTGGGGTACATGTATTACTGGGGTTCGCGGGAAGTTTCCCTCTACACCCTCCATGGCCCCTGCTGGAAGCCCACACCACAGGGGACTATCCTGCACCCCTGGTCATGTCCCGGTGGCAGCCCATCCACCATGGGCAAGCCCCCAGCCAAGCCACATGTCAGCTTGCACTACTGATCAACAACTCATGTCCCCCTGCACCCCCACCCCCCAGCAGTGCAGGGCACCTGCCAGCAGGCCCCCACTCATGTCCCCCTGCACCCCCACCCCCCAGCAGTGCAGGGCACCTGCCAGCAGGCCCCCACTCATGTCCCACTCATGTCCCCCTGCACCCCACCCCCCAGCAGTGCAGGGCACCTGCCAGCAGGCCCCCACTCATGTCCCCCTGCACCCCCACCCCCCAGCAGTGCAGGGCACCTGCCAGCAGGCCCCCACACATGTCCCCCTGCACCCCCACCCCCCAGCAGTGCAGGGAACCTGCCAGCAGGCCCCCATTCATGTCCCCTTGCACCCCCACCCCCAGCAGTGCAGGGCACCTGCCAGCAGGCCCCCACTCATGTCCCCCTGCACCCCCGCCCCCCAGCAGTGCAGGGCATCTGCTAGCAGGCCCCCACTCATGTCCCCTTGCACCCCCACCCCCCAGCAGTGCAGGGCACCTGCCAGCAGGCCCCCACTCATGTCCCACTCATGTCCCCCTGCACTCCCACCCCCCAGCAGTGCAGGGCACTTGCCAGCAGGTCCCCACTCATGTCCCCCTGCACTCCCACCCACAGCAGTGCAGGGCACCTGCCAGCAGGCCCTCACTCATGTCCCCCTGCACCCCCACCCCCATCAGTGCAGGGCACCTGCCAGCAGGCCCCCACTCATGTCCCCCTGCACCCCCACCCCCCAGCAGTGCAGGGCACCTGCCAGCAGGCTCCCACTCATGTCCCCCTGCACCCCCACCCCCCAGCAGTGCAGGGCACCTGCCAGCAGGCCCCCACTCATGTCCCCTTGCACCCCTACCCCCCAGCAGTGCAGGGCACCTGCCAGCAGGCCCCCACTCATGTCCCACTTATGTCCCCCTGCACCCCCAACCCCCAGCAGTGCATGGCACCTGCCAGCAGGCCCCCACTCATGTCCCCCTGCACCCCCACCCCCCAGCAGTGCAGGGAACCTGCCAGCAGGCCCCCACTCATGTCCCCCTGCACCCCCACCCCCCAGCAGTGCAGGGCACCTGCCAGCAGGCCCCCACTCATGTCCCACTCATGTTCCCCTGTACCCCCACCCCCCAGCAGTGCAGGGCATCTGCCAGCAGGCCCCCACTCATGTCCCCTTGCACCCCCACCCCCCAGCAGTGCAGGGCACCTGCCAGCAGGCCCCCACTCATGTCCCACTCATGTCCCCCTGCACCCCCACCCCCCCAGCAGTGCAGGGCATCTTCCAGCAGGCCCCCACTCATGTCCCCCTGCACCCCCACCCCCCAGCAGTGCAGGGCACCTGCCAGCAGGCCCCCACTCATGTCCCCCTGCAGCCCCACCCCCAGGAGTGCAGGGCATCTGCCAGCAGGCCCCCACTCATGTCCCCTTGCACCCCCATCCCCCAGCAGTGCAGGGCACCTGCCAGCAGGCCCCCACTCATTTTCCCCTGCCCCCCACCCCCCAGCAGTGCAGGGCACCTGCCAGCAGGCCCCAACTCATGTCCCCTTGCACTCCCAGCCCCCAGCAGTGCAGGGCACCTGCCAGCAGGCCCCCAATCATTTCGTACTCATGTCCCCCTGCACCCCCACCCCCCAGCAGTTCAGGGCACCTGCCAGCAGGCCCCCACTCATGTCCCCCTGCACCCCCACACCCCAGCAGTGCAGGGCACCTGCCAGCAGGCCCCCACTCATGTCCCCTTGCACCCCCACCCCCAGCAGTGCAGGGCATCTGACAGCAGGCCCCCACTCATGTCCCCCTGCACCCCCACCCCCCAGCAGTGCAGGGAACCTGCCAGCAGGCCCCCACTCATGTCCCCCTGCACCCCCACCCCCCAGCAGTGCAGGGCACCTGCCAGCAGGCCCCCACTCATGTCCCACTCATGTTCCCCTGTACCCCCACCCCCCAGCAGTGCAGGGCATCTGCCAGCAGGCCCCCACTCATGTCCCCCTGCACCCCCACCCCCCAGCAGTGCAGGGCACCTGCCAGCAGGCCCCCACTCATGTCCCCCTGCAGCCCCACTCCCAGGAGTGCAGGGCATCTGCCAGCAGGCCCCCACTCATGTCCCCTTGCACCCCCATCCCCCAGCAGTGCAGGGCACCTGCCAGCAGGCCCCCACTCATTTTCCCCTGCCCCCCACCCCCCAGCAGTGCAGGGCACCTGCCAGCAGGCCCCAACTCATGTCCCCTTGCACTCCCAGCCCCCAGCAGTGCAGGGCACCTGCCAGCAGGCCCCCAATCATTTCCTACTCATGTCCCCCTGCACCCCCACCCCCCAGCAGTTCAGGGCACCTGCCAGCAGGCCCCCACTCATGTCCCCCTGCACCCCCACACCCCAGCAGTGCAGGGCACCTGCCAGCAGGCCCCCACTCATGTCCCCTTGCACCCCCACCCCCAGCAGTGCAGGGCATCTGACAGCAGGCCCCCACGTATGTCCCACTCATGTCCCCCTGCACCCCCACCCCCCAGCAGTGCAGGGCACCTGCCAGCAGGCCCCCACTCATGTCCCCCTGCACCCCCACCCCCAGCAGTGCAGGGTACCTGCCAGCAGGCCCCCACTCATGTCCCATTCATGTCCCCGTGCACCCCTACCCCAGCAGTGCAGGGCACCTGCCAGCAGGCCCCAACTCATGTCCCCCTGCACCCTCACCCCCCAGCAGTGCAGGGCACCTGCCAGCAGGCCCCCACTCATGTATCCTTGCACCCCCACCCCCCAGCAGTACAGGGCACCTGCCAGCAGACCCCCACTCATGTCCCACTCATGTCCCCCTGCACCCCCACCCCCCAGCAGTGCAGGGCACCTGCCAGCAGGCCCCCACTCATGTCTCCCTGCACCCCCACCCCCCAGCAGTGCAGGGCACCTGCCAGCAGACCCCCACTCATGTCCCCTTGCACCCCCACCCCCCAGCAGTGCAGGGCATCTGCCAGCAGGTCCCCACTCATGTCCCACTCATGTCCCCCTGCACCCCCAGCAGTGCAGGGCACCTGCCAGCAGGCCCCCCTCATGTCCCACTCATGTCCCCCTGCACCCCCACCCCCCAGCAGTGCAGGGCACCTGCCAGCAGGCCCCCACTCATGTCCACCTGAACCCCCAACCCCCAGCAGTGCAGGGCACCTGCCAGCAGGCCCCCACTCATGTCCCCTTGCACCCCCACCCCCCAGCAGTGCAGGGCACCTGCCAGAAGGCCCCCACTCATGTCCCACTCATTGCCCTTGCACCCCCACCCCCCAGCAGTGCAGGGTACCTGCCAGCAGGCCCCCACTCATGTCCCACTCATGTCCCCTTGCACCCCCACACCCCAGCAGTGCAGGGCACCTGCCAGCAGGCCCTCACTCATGTCCCACTCATGTCCCTCCCCACATGAAATAAAGATGCACAGTCATGGCCCACTTCTACACCAAAAAATACCACATCATGCCACCCCATTCTTGAGACGCAATGATTTCCCATTCCACCCCACACTGACATGCCTATCTCAAGACACAAACCAAAACTCAACTATGTACATCAACACATGTCCATCACACACATACACTGGTTGGCATTGCTTGTGTAAAGCCACAATTTCACACGCTTCAACCCAATGAGCAAATCCCACACATGGAACTAAAATATGAAAATGTATTATGTACATAAATAAATAAATGAAATGAAAGCATACCAAAATATCAAACATGAAATGAAAAGCATGTGAAAAAGATGAGTGAATGAAAATGATAAGCAATGCAAAAAAAATTTGAAAGAAAAACAGTCCAAACTCTCCCTCCACCAACGCAAATCCAAAAAAAGGTAAAAAAAAGATATCCATTGTTTCATGTTCATAATGATAAATAAAAATGCGAAATCAATCTATTGTCCAACTATTTACAATACATTGTCCTAAAAAAAAAAAAAACATTACTCCATGTCCATAATGAAAAAAACAATCCAAATGAATCCATGATGTAACTATATACAATCCATTGTCCAAAATAAAAACCCATTAATCCATGTGCAAAAATCCCAAAAATAAATCAATCCATTGTCCAGCGATGTAAAGGGTCAATGAGCCCAACTAAACAAATGAAACCTACCTAAGAAACTACCTAAAAATATAACTATATACAAATGTGTGTGGCATTGTCCATTGACCACAAATTAAAGGAAAACGAAAAGGAAACCTAACTCTAAAAACTATTTACAATGGCAGCGGGCTAGTCCGACGGCTCACTTTTGGATGTCCCGGGCCAGGGCATCATCAAACTCCTGCTCAATGTCCTGGAGGCGGTCCTCTTCCAAGGCCCCGTGGATTCGCAGGGATGACGACATGTTCTCCTCCAACTCCCTGCGAATTGCCTCGAGGCACCCGGCCCGCCTCAGGGCCCTCCGCATGGAGTTCTCCGCCCTGACCATCGTGAGCCGTGCCTCTTCTGCCCGCTGCCGCTCCGCATTTATAGCATGGCCTAACCGCTGCAACACGGAAGACACTTCCAGTCCTGGGTCCTCCTGCCCTCTGGCCGATGCCTGCCCCTCCGATGACGAAGGCCCCGAGCCATCATGGCTCGCACCTTGTTGCTGCTGCTGCTGTGCCTCTGCCTGTGCCCTGGCTCTTGCTGCCTGCAGATCCTCCTCCGGCTGGGGTGCAGTTGTTGATGTGGCCACCCCGGCTGGACGTCCGACTCCCAACTGTGGCAGGGATGTGTCCTCCACCAGCCTGGCCGCAGGGTCAGAGGCAGCTCCACAGGGTACCCAGGTGATACATGGGTGGGAAGGGAAGATGGCATGCAGTACGACTGGTGCATAGGGGGTTCAGTTGAGGAGGGGTCGGAACAAGGTCCAGCAAACGGAGGAATCCGGCCCTGGTGAGCTGTCCCAGTAGGTCAACACAGTCAACGAGCTATTCGAGATGAGGTGCAGTCTCCTCATGAAAAGACTGCAGGTCACCTCGCATGGCCCGTTGACGCATCGCCACCCCACCCAGGACAGGCTCAACCCGGTCCCGGATAGCCATGTCCGCAGGGAGAGGAAGGCCAGTTGTTGTAAGCGGATCCCCTCCCTGAAAACGGGTCTGGACGTAGGCATCCCTGCTGGTGCGGGATGATGCAGTCACAGGATCGGGGACAGGATTACACACAGGCACCTCCGCGGTGGCCTGTGCTGCTTCCTGTCCCTGCCCCTGCACTGCACCACTAGCACCAGTGGAATCCCCACCTCCAGACCCTGTGTCGGTCCCTTGCACGACCTCCTCCTCCACCAAACCCCCCACCAACCTGGATGACTCCGTGCCATCTTCCTCCGTCGGACCCTGTGGGGTCTCAGCTGCCCCTTCTGCTGCCGAGGAGTCCGACCTCCGCCTCTTGGACCTTCCTTCGTTAGCTGCGGCCTGGGACGTGGCACCGGACTCCTCACTCCCCGACAAGATGACAACCTGGGTGGGGAGCGGGGCCTTGCGTCTCCGGCTGGCGGGATGATGCCTGCCGCTGTGCTCCACAGCACCCTCTCCTCCCTCTTATTCAGTTGACGCTGCAGACAGGGAGCGATAAAACACAGGCATCAGGGCACTGTACAATGGACTGATACACACATGACAGTTGCACATGAGTGGCATTGTTTAACTACAGACACGGCATCACACTCCACGACAACCATGTCATTTTAACTCACACACATGAACATTTCAACAGCAATATTGCACCAGGCAGCACCATCCATACACATGCAACAGCATGAACAGCCAAAGGTGAGCCTGACATCACAGGAAACACAAGGAGTGCACTAGACATGCACACACGCCACCACACTTACATGCATGTCTACATCTCCTCCAACTGTTGCAGTGATGAGATCGCCATACATGTCACATCTGCCATTCATCCTTCTACATATCAGTCACGTGCATCCATGTTGCATCACGGTTGCACACTTGTCAGATACACATACATGCACATGTACACAGTGCAGATACATGCATTATGAACCACCATCCATGCTACAACCATGCCAATATACATACACAGAAATTCAAACGTGTGCTCCCACACCTGCATTTGCCCAGCATGCTTACCAACACATTCACCATCAATGTGTCTCACAACTGAGAGGACTCACATGTGGCAGCCTCACACCCATGTTCATACACATCCCTACATGGCCCTACATAAACACATGTGCAACCTGCACACTACTGGCACACCATGACACGCACAGCGTACTATCAACATGCATGTACACTTACCGCTCGTCTCCAGACGGGTCTGCCTCCCAAGGATCTGGACATAGAGCGCTGGGCATATGCGTTCCAGGACCCTCATTTGATGGTTCGACAGCTGGCCCCGGCGCCCCTTGGCATCCGCTGCCTTAGCGAGGCGCCGGGCCTTGTTGAGGGTCCTGGACCTGAAGTCCTCCCAGTGCTTCTTGACATGATGTAAATCGCGGACTGCCACCCCCTCCGCGTTGATGGCAGTCACGATGTCCATCCAGATCCTGGTCCGTCCTTCATTGTCGGCGCGCAAACTTCCAAAGAGGGCATCATACTGCCCCAAGACTTGCTCCACCAGGACACCAACTTAGGTGGCAGTGAAGCTGGTGGCCCTCTGCCTCTCTGGCTGGGGGTTGCCAGTGCTGCCAGATGGTGTTGTGCTGGATATGGCAACCCCAGAGGCAGGAGTGGGTGGGCAACTGGGTCCTGGGGCTGGGCTGTGGAACAATGGAATCCCAGTCAGGAGTCTTCGGTTCCAGCAGGGGTGGTCACAGCAACTACACCCCTGGCTGACGTGCAGGCAGCAAATGGCAGGGCATGTGGGCAGCAGGCAGTCAGGCAGCAGCAGATGGCAGGTGGGAGCGTGCTCGGGGCTCTGGGGGGCAGTAATTCGGCCTTCTGGGCAGGAGCGTGGTCTTCCGTGTGTTTTCGCGTGGCCAGCTTCATACGGAGTGATTTGGCACGTGAAAAAATTGCACATCAGCGTGTAATTCGAGGAAAAGGGCCTTAGCGCGTAAGCGTGTCAGCACACGCACGCGATTTCATTGGACCAAAGGCCCTTAGCACGTAAGCGCTTAAGTTACATTACGCGTGTGGCCGTTTCCCTCATAGCACGTGATGACAGAGCACATGTGGAAAAACTGCACGTACGAGTGTCATCGCCTTAGCGCGTAAGCGCGTAAGTTACATTACGCGCGCGGGCATTTCCCTCATAGCACGTGATGACAGAGCACACATGGAAAAACTGCACGTCTGAGTGTCCTTGCATGTAATTGGAGGAAAGCGCCTGCGTACACGCGTATCTGACGTGTACGTGTGGGCCGGTTTAAAAGCTACGTGTAGGACGCCATTTCCTTGTACGTGCTTTTCGTGGAGAGCGAGTGGGTGAAATCTGTACTTCTTGTCAGTTCACACGCGATTACCTCACAGCGTTTCTAGTTCGTACTCCCTGTTACCTCTGACAGCTCTTTTCTGAATTTTTGTTGGGCCTGTTTCCTCAAACAGAGTTCACTTCTCCTTTTGTCCTGTCTCCTCAGACAGTGTACAATTCTTCTTTTGGCGGGGGTGTTGCCAATGCGCACACGCGCGTATCTTTCACATTCTTTTTCCAGGTAGACAGTGAGTTCTGCACGTACTGAGCAACTGTGCTTGCCCCGTGTGTCGCGTTCCCCTTCAGAAGTCTTTGTAGGCTGCGTGTATTATGCGTACGCTTATTTTTGTGTTTCTGGGTGCCACAGCGTAGTGCGGGTTCATTTTTTCACGCATGTGGTCTACGAGGGGTTGCGTGCATGTTAATTTTTGATTTTGGGCTGCCTGTGCGCTGCGTGACCCGTCATCTTCCTCCAGGGGTCACAGACAGCCTTGTTAAAACACTAGGGTACGAATTCCATTTAGTATCCTACCCCTTTGACCCCCAATTGCCCAGGACAATAGTTTACTGCAACTCCCATACGCACAACAACATCAGTGCCATGGTTGGGAGGCGACCAAGCGGTAAGGGAGTCAAAGGTGGCTGACCTTCAAAAGGTGGGCGAGGTGGACGCGGTAGGGGACGTGGCCGGGATTTGCAGGGTGCCCCCATACCCCAATGTGTGGAGGAACAATCAGGGACACCCATGCCCCCCCTCCCAATGGTTGAGGGAAACGTGACTGACACATCCCAGCTCAGCCCCTGTTGGACCAGCACATTGTGGCACCTGACCTGGCACAGGATGACTCCCTGGCTGACTTCCAGGTATTCCAGGTCAGCAAGTCTAGGCCATGTGTGGCGGTGCAAGTTGTTGTCACCAAGCCACGTGGATCTGGGGCAGCTATGTCATCTGCTGCCCCAAGTATGCAGTGTGGGGCGCCTGCAGGGGCAGCTGTAGCTCCATCCGCCCCAGCTCTGACTCTCCCAGCCAGGACAGTGTCAGTCCAGGTCCATCAAACTGACGTTCCCCCTGCCAACATTACCCTGCAACCAATGCCTGCATCAAGACCTATGGTCATTGTGCATTCCCACACTCCTACTACCCAGTCCACCGGTGATTCTGCCCCTACTGACCAGAGCGGCGTAAGCCACTCTGGCTCTGCTCCACCTTTAAAGAAGAGGAAGAAGGGTGCTCTGGCACGACAGGCTGAGACCCCAGACATGGCTACACACTCCGGTACCTCAAGGAAGCCTTGCTTTAATGAGGCGGAACATGATGCACTTGTGTCCTATGTGTCGGCACATAGCCACGAAATGCTGGTGACTGCAGGGTCCAAGACCACAACTGGTCAACATAAGACACACTGGCAGATCATCGCCGACCGCATAAGTGCCCTTGGATTTGTGAGGCGCACAGCTAATGATTGCTACAAGCGGTGGAATGACCTGAAATGCAGAGCAAAGAACGAGCTGGCCTCAAATCATGCCGCTACTCTGGTGACTGGCGGTGGGTCTCCACAAGAGGACAACAAACTCACTGAACATGAGTCTGTTGCTGGGGCCTTCGTCACAGAGGAACAGATCCAAGGTGTGGAAGAACTACCTGATTATGATGCATTGTCCGGTGAGTGCCCATGCATGTGTGCGTAATGCATGTGTATGTTGTTTGGGTGACGGGTTCTGATTGAGTGCCAGGTGAGGGTGTGTGCCTGAGTGGTATGGGTCACCCATGTGCTTCATCCAAAACATTCAGTGGCCTTGGATTTGGGTGTGACAGTATCCCTTCTGCCCACAGTGGTAATTTAGCGCAACATTACGGCAGTTGCCCTTGAAGTGGCATCTTGCAACAACATTGTTTGTATTTTTCAGTGTTCGTTCAGGCTGATTGTTTCAATTCTCCCACTTTTGCTACGCATTCCTCAGCCCTATTGGCACATTTGTGACAGGCTTCTGTCATTGATGAACCCCACATTGGCCCACATGTGTTACCTTGTTAGGTGAATGATTTGACCATTCAGGCTGATTGAGTATTGGCCTGATCACATACATTTTTGGGGCCTGTTTGAATGTGGAACATGATAATTGTTTCCTGTCATGTTGAAGTGCACAACCATTGATGTGTACATCGGCCTGCAATCACTGTATTTTTGTACACTGGATGTGTTGCAGTGTGTGGCACATGGCTATTTTGTCACACTATGTAGCATTTTTCATCTCATCATGTCCATCAAACATGGATGGCTGACAGTACTCATTCACTGACATATGGATGTACTTGTGGATGGCATGTGTCATGTGTGTGTATTGGACATGCCTCTCACAGGCCAATGTGTGATGGCAGTGCTACCCAGCATGCAGCAAATGTGATGCTCTTCCATCTTGGTGTCATCAGTGTCTGCCTTTTGCCTCCCCTTCCAACTCAGTGACAGTGCATGCATGGGAGGGTTATAGTCATGTGGGACATGTGTAAATCATGTACTGGTTCTGTAGCTTGTCAGGCCTATTTGTGTGCTATGGTGCTAATGCCTGTTTCCATTTTTTGTCTTTCATGTTTTTGCAGGGGATGACGCACTTGATGCTGTTGAGGTTGAGGAGATGGTGCAGACCCAGGAGGGATCTCAGGCACGACCGGGCACCAGTGGGGGACGTGGTGTGGTGGTGAGTGAGAACCCAATCTTGCTGCAGACCATTCTGTCCAGGGGTGTCCCTTGGTGCACCTCCCCAGACCTCTATTCAGGTGCTGATTCGGATGATGAGACCTATGTGCCGTCGCAGGTAAGTGTTTCTGGCAGGGATTCTGTTCCGTCCAACCCACCTGCACCAGGGGTAGAACCCTCTATGGGGATGTCAGTGTTGGTAAGTCTGCCTTTGGCGGTTACGGATGCAGGGTCACACTCCACAACATCTGATCCTGTTCCTGGGCCAGCAGATCAGAGGGGGAATGCAGTCCTGCAGCCTCAGGCAGTGCCGGCACAGCAAGGCGCAGATCGCCTTGCCCCAAACAGGTGTGGTGCCCGCCGACGCGGTGGTTGTACGCCACCAGGCAATACCGCATGGGAACAATCCATGTACGGTATGGCAACCCAACAGGCAGCATCAGTTGAGATGATGGCTCAAGCAATGGAGAGGGTGGCCACTTCCATTGTCCCCCCTGAAAGGCAAATGGAGCAACTACAGCAGGCAACAGACTCCATTTGCCAATCACACAGGGAGGACATGTTGGCGTCCAACAGGGACAGACGGGCGGCACTGGAGACTCTACGCCAATCGATATCAATAGAGTCCCAGGGACACAGGGAAGCCCTTAGGATAGAACTCCATCACCTCAGGGAGACTCTTGTTGACCTTGAGGCTTCCACTAACTTGAGGACAGAACAGCAGCTGGAGCGGCTCACACGTTCGCTCTCAGCTGAGATGCAGGCAACTCGGGAGGAGATCTGGGCATCACGTCAGGTGGTGCATGGGGATCTCCGCACTATAATCCTCCAGAACGAGACCTTCCACACCCGCATGCTTGCTGTCATGGAGGACCTTACCAGGGCTTTGCGTGGCCTGCCTCCCGTAGCACCACCACCTCCTGTGGCAGCAGCAGAGGGTGATGAGAGCGACAGCAGCATTTCTCCCACATTGGCATAGCCGTGCAGGCATCTTCCTTCCACAATCTCGACATTTTTTTAAGCCGGATCGTGGCGTCGATGGTTCAGATGAAGATGCCATCATAAAAAACGTTAGATTTTCGATGAATTTCAAAGATTTTTTTGAAGAATGGAACCGAGCGTTCCGTCTCCGAGGCTCACGAAGCGCGGAAAAACGGAACTGAGCAACGGACGCTGCGCGAGACTATTTATACCTATGGTGACGTTGGCGCTGATACGGAGGCCTTCGAGGGACACAGACTCAAGGGACATCAATGCGCAGCGACCTCTACTGTGGACATTTTTTTCCAAGGCCAGCAAGCTGGAAGTCGATTTATCAAAGATAAGGAATACGTCGGAGGAACATCCCATCGAAAGAACTTTACAAGTTTGGTAAGTAACTTGTTCTTCTGCTGCAAAGTGAATTCGAGCATCAATCTCGTTTATGAACAGAAGGACATTTTGTAATGTGTCAAGGGTACCATGCCAGATGGCAAAGATGTCATCAATATACCTGAGCCATTTAATCAAGTAATTCTGCCAAACTGGGTGATTTATATGTGTGGTCTCAAACCTGTACATGAAACTATTGGCATACACAGGGGCCATGGTGGCACCGATTGAGGTTCCTCATGTTTGGAGGTAATGCTGTTTTCTGTATTTGAAGTAAGAATTCTGGGAAATCAATTCTAGTAGAACTCTTCAAGCCAATGGCATCCGTTTGTAATAGTAACCATTCAACTGCCTCTTGACCGAGATTGTGTGGAATACTTGTATAGATGCTACAAACTTTGATGGTAGATAAGATATCATCAATGGTGAGATGGACAGTCTCAAGTATTTGAAGAAAGTGAGTGGTATCTTTGATGTACATTGGTGTTGCTTGTACAAGGGGTTGAAGGAAATGATCAATATAAGTCCCTAGTGGTTTGAGTATTCCACCTGTGTTGCCACTATGGGTCTCCCTGGAGTATCTATCAATCTTTTGTGTATCTTGGGGAGTAAGTAGAACGTCAGGATAATGGGGTGAGCTGTGGTTAGAAATGCTTTGGTTTTGTCAGGGATCCATTCCAACTCTTCTGCTCTATCGAGTATGCTGTCTATGTTGCTTTTAATCTCAAATGTGGGATCATTGCTCACTGGTGCATATACACTCCGATCTTGTAACTGCTGCATGCATTCTCTGTGATAGTCTGTGGTGTTCAATAACACCAGTGCTCCTCCCTTGTCAGCCGGTCGTATCGTGATGTCAGGATCAGTATACAGTGATCTAATTTGCAATATGTCACCTCTGTTGAGATTCGTGCGTTTGGGTTTCCCAAAGTTCAGTTGTTTAAGATCTGTCATCACCATGTTCTGCAAGATGTCTATCAATGGTACTGTGATAGGATATGATATGGCATTTATAATGCACCTGTACACAATTTTTTCTTGGTGCGACAGGACAATGGGGGGAAACAGAGGGAGCACAAAACAATGACCTTACTAGTCCCTGTGTCATACAGATCACACAAGTGCAGGGAGAGGATGGGGAGACGTGCCAAAGGGGGCTGGGGAGTGGAGAAGTGCATGTAATCAAAGTGCAGCCAGCTGGTGAATCAGTGCAGGTAAAAGTAAGTGCGGCCAACGGGTGTCTCTTAAGTGCAGAGAGAGGGAACTGTAGGGTTACAGATACAGACCACAAGTGCTGTGGGAGCCAGGCAGCAGTGCAAGGTAGGTGCAGCTAGACATGCAAGGACCTGTGCACAAGTTCAGAGGGTGGCCAGGTGACTAGTGCATGGGCCAGACGGGTCATCAGCATGGGAGAGGAAGAGAGAAAGCTGAGGTGAAGAAGAAGGTCTTGAGTTGCTTCTACGACCAGATGTGGTTCTGTTCAAGTTTGAGAGAGGCAGGGAGGCTGTTCCAGAAGGAGGCCCCAGATGAAGAATTAGATCTGCCCCCATTTCTATGCTTGGGAAAGTAACTCGCCCTCAGAGAGTTGGAGGTGGATGAGCAGAGAGCTTGAGAAGGGAGGTGTTTAGGAGGAGGGCATTGGAGTTAGTGAGGCCCCAGGCCCCAGAAAGCCTTATGAGCGATGCAAAGTGTCCTGAATTTGATCCTTGCCACCACTGGGAGCCAGTGAAGAGATTTCAGTGCTGGAGAGATACGATCCCTGGGCTTGAGTCCAAGGACAAGTCTCATGGTCCTGTTCTGGATAAGTTGTAGAGGACAGAGAGTAGAGGCAGGAAGATTTAGAAAGAGGCTGTTGCAGTAGTCTAGCCTAGAGAGGACCAGAGCTCTGGAGACAGTGAGCTTCTGGGGGAAAGTGAGGAAAGGAAAGGAGGTGCAGCTGATAGTTTGACTTCTTAGAGATGCCAGAGATGTGAGGAGAGAAGGAGATGGTGTAGTCGAATATGACAAGCCTGAAAGAGAGCTGGGTGTCATCTGCATAACAGTGAAAGTTGGAGCACAGAGTAGCGATGCGGTGGGCAAGAGGTACCATGTATTTGATGAACACCACAGGTAGAGAGAGCAATAGAAGAGAGGAAGGACCCCAGCTGGACCTTGGAGGGTCGATCAGTGAGAAAGAAGTTCAGCCAAGCCAAAGACTGATCAGTGATACCCAGGTTATCACAGAGGCGGTTGAGCAGGATGGCATGGTTGATTGTATCAAAAGCGGAGGAAAGATCAAAGAGAATGAGGACAGAAGGAAGGTTAGAATCAAGGATGGAGAGCAGGTCTTCACAGATGTTCACGAGAGCAGTTTACATACTTCTAGCTGCTCTGAAGCCAGACTGGTGGTTGTGGAGACAACCAACAGATTCAGTGTGAAGATTGAGCTGGGAGATGACCAGCTTTTCCAAGAGTTTGCCTAGGAAAGTAGTGATAGAGATCGGGCGATAATTAGCTGGAGTGGAAGGATCGGCAGAGGGCTTCTTAACGAGGGGGTGCACAAGGGCGTGCTTAAGGGGGAGGTGAAGGTTACAGTGGCAAAAGAGTGATTGTAGAAATCGGCCAGGGCTGGAACAAGGGTGTCGATGTGGTCCTTGGTGGTTCTGGAGGAAAAGGGATGAACCTGTTTTGATGAGACTTTCAATGATCTGACTTGACTAGAAACGTCATCAGGGGTGAACAAGGGAAAGGAAGAGATGGGAGGAGGAGAGGAGGACACAGGCAGGCCAGGAGTGGAGGAGGGGGAAGAAGAAAAGGAAGAGGAAGAGAGGATGGACAGGATGTCCTGAGTTTTAGTGATGAAATGAGAAGCCAGGGCCGTACAGAGGGCCTAGGAAGGAACAGGAGAGGTAGAGACTGCAGCAGGGTTGGCCAGCTCCTCAAAGATTTTAAAGAGTTTGGCTGAGTTGTTAGATGCCGCAGAGACGCAGGCTTGTATGTGTTTTCTCTTCTTGGTGAGGACAGAGAGTCTGTACTGGCTTTGGAGCAAGTGGCAGGCCAGTTTGTCAGAGGGTGTACCTGTTGCCCTCCACTTCCTCTCAGCCACTCTGCACTTCCATTTGAGTGTGACGTGGTCAGAGCCGTACCAAGAGTTGCACTTGGATTTGGGCTTCAGGTGGATTTCATGACAGGGGCAAGTACATCAAGATTATCAGAGCTAGAAAGTTTGGCGGTAAGAAAGGGCTGTGTCAGGATGTGAGTCAGCCAAAGGTGCAGAAGGAGGGGAGAAAGTGGTGGCGAAAGCCTCAACTGACACACGCTTCATGGGTTGGATGACCGAGAAGGTAGTTCGCAGTGCTGGGGTCGGCTTGGCCTAAGGGGTAGAGAGAGAGAGATGGGAGGAAAGGACAAAGTGATCACTTCAGGAGAGAGCAGTGGTGAGAGAGTTAGAGAGTGGGAGGTCTGTGTCATGATCACTACCCCCGGAGCACCAGGCCAGGCCCAGCACCCCCGGGAGCAGGCATCATGCCCCCGGCTAAAAGCCCAGCGGCCCCTTATAGGGGCTCTTTGGACTCTACCTGGCGCCTTTGGCGCCAGGCTCATGTTGGACATCAGTCCTGCCGCCATAGTCGCCAGGCTCATAAAGGAAGGTGTTTTGTGCACTTACCTGATGCAGACCATGCTGCAAGATTCAGGCCTCCCTGAGACCTGAAACGGACTATTTTTTCATTGGGACTATTTTGCCACTCGGGCGTGGCCGGGGAAGGATACTTACCTGGAACTACTTTGGGGGCTATTTAAGCCACGCCCAGACAGTAGCTCACGCTTTGCGTTGTTCTGCATACAAGCAGCTGAACGCTCACCGTGTCTGCTCCTACATCTGGTCTCCAGCCATGCCCGCCTCGATCCTGGAAAACATGTAAGGAAAGAAGAGAAGAGAAAGGTGAAAACCAAGAATTGTATCAAACTTCTTACCTGCATCCGGAACCTTCACGCCAGCGTTCCTGAGAAAAGACTTTCATTTTAAAAGCACTGCGTTGCTCGCTGCAGCGCCGCGCTTCACTCACCTGTCCTCGGGAGTTCTTCTGGCTCCACCGCGACTGTCTGCACCGGTCGCCACATCTTTGCGCCTAGGGGAGAGAAGAAGAGACAAAAGGTGAGCAGAAGGAACATATGAGGAAAGCCTAATTTTCCGCCATAACACTTACTGGTCTTCTGTTGGTGGATCATTCCTCATTTCGGGTCGGCGCCGCTTCGTTGGCAAGTACCGCACCCCGGCCCCTATGGGGAAAGGACAAAAGACCTTACTGGAGGAATATAAAGACATTAAGAGGGATCGCCCCCATCGCTAACTCACCTGAGTTTACCATCGGCAAGTCAATCCCTCAACGCATCGCCTTCATTCTGCACCTGAAATATAGGACAGATCACAGGTTAGGAAGGCAACAGAAAAGGAGGCTCAACACTTGAACTTTTGTAATCTTCATACTTACGGCGTCCCGCTTGGAAAAGTCAAGTGGATTTTGCCAGCGCCATTCTGAAAACCAGTGAAGTAACTGGACAAACACGCGCCCCTGCACCAGAAGCAGGATGGAGAGTTCATCCTTTCAAACCATAAGGTGAGCTTCAACCGGGGATTTCGGAGGAAGTTAGAGAAGAACGAAGAGGGGAAGGGGGGAGCAAGCACACTATTCTGCAGACTGTTAATCCCCTTTCTCATCTGTAGAAGGATATTCCTACGGGCCAGACAAGCAAGATTTGAGGGTCCTGTTCAGTCGGTGTTCCGAGTTCTGCGCATCACGCTCGAAGAGGCCATAGCAACCCAGACTAGACCAGCGCCTCCGTGGGAGTCAGGTGAGCGTTACAGAACGCGAAGCCTTCCTACAAATTCCCACCCAGGTGCTATGGAAACTTCTGAGACTGATCAGTTGGCCCAACTACTGGGGGAATTACGGGCCGAAGTCACGCCGCTCGTCAAGAGACTAATGCTCTCAGGAGGGAAATGATTGTATCAAAGGAAAGAACTGATGACCTGGCTAGACAGTTTTTGCAAGGTCAAGCTGGACACACTCTACCCGGTTCCGGGGGGAGCCCCGCTCCTGTGGTTCCCAGTTACCCTGTGCAGATTAATCTACCTGGAAACATGCCGCTGGCCCCACCCGAACGCTTTGCTGGGGACCCCAAACGATTTGCCGTATTCATGAATCAGTGTCGTTTGCACTTCCTATGCAGACCTGGGGCCTTCCCTAATGACCAGACCAAGGTAGCCTTTGTATTGTCATATCTCAGCGGCTGTGCTGCCGATTGGTCAGTTCCACTGGTTACTCAAGATGACCCGATTCTCCGTGATTTTCAAGGATTTCAAGCAAGCATGGAAAGGTTATCTGCTCGACACTCTCAGGGGCAGGCTCTGGATGACGAACTCCTATCCCTGCGACAGGGCAATCAGGACCTCCTATCCTACATTGCAACCTTTAATAGACTAATTGTGGAAACTGGGTGGCCAGAGGATAAAAGAATCACGTTATTTTATCGAGGTCTACGCGGAGAACTTAAAGCTGTCCTGGTCCAAGTTGTAAATCCGCCCCAAGAATGCACAGAATATATAGACTTAGTGGTCCAATTGGATCACAGACTTCAAAACAGAAAAGCAGATTGGTCCAAGTTTGAGACCCGGGTGTTGGTCAAGACCCACACTAACCCCAAGGGTGCTGATGTCTCTGAGCCTATGCAAATCGGAGGGGTTAAAGGACCTTTAACTCAAAAAGAACGTGAAAGAAGACGGCAGATGAAAATATTTCTTTATTGTGGGTCCTCTGGACACTTTCTACGAGATTGCCCGGCAAAACCGCCCAAGAAGGTGGTAGGAGCCGCTGATAAAAACCATGAAGACTCTGTTTCGGGAAACGACCACGCCCGACAAGCCTAGGGGTCCGCTTGCCGAGCTTGAAAACTAACTCTCAGACCTCGCATTTCATTGTGCCTATGGTCCTCGTAGATCCGGAACAGCCTAAGCGGTTGCATGCAATAAAGGCATACATCGATAGTGGGGCTATAGGAAATTATGTGGATCGTGAATTGGTCTCTAGGATTAACCTCCCTCTGCGTCCTAAAACCAGCAAAGATGTCATCACCACAGTCGATGGAACCGAAATTGCCTCTGGACCAGTAACACATTCCACTGCTGAGGTGACACTTATAGGTCCGGACGGCCATCGGGAGGCAGTTGTGTTTGATGTAATCAAGGCTCCGCAGTTTCAGGTTATTCTCGGAATCCCTTGGTTAGAAACACATAATCCTCGAATTGATTGGCGAGCGAAGAGAATAACCTTCCCGGATTGTGCACAAACCTGCTACCCAGAAAATCTGAAGATTAGTCTAGCGTCTGTAACCTCTGTCTCCATGCAACTACCTCCGGAATACCAAGACTTTCAGGACGTCTTCCAAAAGGAACAGGCCAACACGTTACCTCCCCACAGATCGTACGATTGCCAAATCGATCTGGTGCCCGGTGCACAACCCCTTGTAGCAAGATTTATGCCCTTACTGAACCTGAGAATCTGCATTTGAGACAATATTTAGATCAATATCTAGCCAATGGTTTCATTCGCCCGTCAAAGTCTCCGGCATCCTCGGCTTTGTTCTTCGTGCCCAAAAAAGAAGGCGACCTTAGAACTTGTATCGACTACCGCGCATTGAACCAGATAACTGTTAAAAACCGTTACCCTCTGCCTCTGATCCCTGAACTCCTTGACCAGGTGAAGGACGCTTGCGTATACACCAAGTTGGATCTCCGGGGGGCTTATCATCTGGTGCGAGTAAAAGAAGGCGACGAATGGAAAACGGCCTCCCGTACAAAATATGGATTATTCGAATACCAGGTGATGCCTTTCGGGTTGTGCAACGTGCCTGCTGCCTTCCAATTCTTCATGAACGATGTCCTTCGGGAACTCATCGATGTTTGTGTTGTCGTTTATATCAATGACATTCTTGTGTACTCCTCTTCGGAATCAGATCACAGAAAGCATGTCAGGGCTGTCCTTGAGAAATTGCGCCAGCACAAACTGTTTGCAAAGCTGGAAAAGTGCGTTTTCCATACCACCGAGGTTGAGTTTCTTGGATTCATCCTGACCCCTAAAGGGGTCCGAATGGACTCACGAAAAGTGGATGCCATCCTCAAATGGCCATCACCTAGTTCGGTGAAAGGTGTCCAAAGCATGCTTGGTTTTGCTAATTTTTATTGCAGATTTATCCCGGAATTTTCACGTGTGGTACAACCCATCACTGCACTCTTGCGAAAAAATAAACGCTTCGAATGGACCGAGGAAGCCGAACAGGCCTTTCAGGAATTGAAAGCTAAATTCACGTCCGCACCTATTTTGAAGCACCCGCGTCCCGATCTCCCATATATAGTCGAAACCGACACGTCCAGCTTAGCCATGGGAGCTGTCCTGTCTCAGAGAGACCCTGAAACCAACCAACTGCACCCCGTAGCATTTTGGTCCAGAAAGTTCTCGCCGCCTGAGGTAAATTATGCAATCACCGACAAGGAATTATTAGCCATTAAGTCTGCCTTTAAGGCTTGGCGGCATTATCTTCTTGGCGCCAGGCATACCATCACCGTGATCACTGATCACCTAAACTTACAATATTTAAAAACTGCCAAGGCTCAATCGTCACGCCAGCTCCGATGGGCTTTGTTCTTTGCTGAGTTCGATTTTGTAATCACTTACCGCCCCGGCTGTAAGAATGGCAAAGCGGATGCGCTATCTCGAATAGGAATGGGAGAAATAGACACAAACTCAGAACCTGTGCCGATAATTCCCGAACAAAGAATTTTGGGGATAACCTCTTTACAAACCCTTGAAGACATTCAAGCACGGGTAAAACAACTCCTGGACTCTACAGCCTTGCAGGATTGGATCCAAAGGGGGTCTTACTTTTCAGTCAACGATGGCCTACCTTACTTCCAAGGACGCTTATTTCTGCCAGAAAAGGAATTGCAAGAACTGGTTATTTCCCGTCATCATGATACCCTGATGGAAGGACATCCTGGCATTGCCAAAACTGAGGAAAAAATTAAACAACAATTCTGGTGGCCTTCCTGGCGAAAGGATATTAAATCTTTCGTGATGTCCTGTGGAGTTTGCGCCCAAAACAAAGGCCAAAAGACAAAACCCGCCGGTCTTCTTCAGCCTTTAGACATTCCACCAGCACCTTGGCACACCTTGTCACTAGATTTTATCACGGACCTGCCCCCTTGTAATGGATACAATACTATTCTGGTTGTGGTGGATTTATTTTCCAAGATGGTCCATTTTATTCCGTAGAAAGGATTACCTTCAGCTTCTGTCTTAGCCAAGGAATTCCTTGAAAATATCATCCGTTTGCATGGATTCCCGTCCATACTAGTCTCCGACCGGGGAAGCCAGTTTATTTCTCATTTTTGGAGAAATTGTTGTCAACGGGCACAAATCGGCGTAAGACTCTCAACCAGCCACCACCCACAGACCGATGGTCAGACGGAGAGAACGAACCAGACCCTTGAACAATACCTACGATGTATGTTACACCAATCGGAGGGTAATTGGAAGGATATTTTATGGGTGGCCGAATATGCATACAATAACTCAGTACACTCTGGAACTGGACAAAACCCCTTTTATACCCTATATGGACATCACCCTCGTACTTCAGACCTGGACTCACCTCTAAGCCTTGAAATGCCTGCAGTGGACCTTTTGCATTCCACGATAACTCAAGCCTCCAAGGATGCAATTGCACATTTGCAACAAGCGAAAGGGAAATACAAAAAGAATGCGGATCTGCATCGGAGTGAGGCGCCTCCATACCAAATAGGGGATCAAGTATGGTTGGCTACCAAACACTTATTGCTCAAGGGACCTTGAACTTTTAATCCAAGGTATTTGGGCCCTTACTCGATCAAACCTATAATTAACCCAGTGGCAGTCAAGCTCGATCTACCAGCTAACATGCGGATTCACCCCGTTTTTCATGTGTCACTTTTGAAACCAGTGCAACCAGGAACCAGATTAATAAAGCCACCAGAACCAATCCAGCTAGATGGGGAGCCTGAATTCGAGGTGAGGAACATTTTGGATTCTAAGATCTCAAAATCAAAACTTTTCTATCTAATTGATTGGAAAGGGTACGGGCCTCAGGAAAGGTCTTGGGAACCCAGCGACCACGTACATGCACCTCGGCTGGTAAAAAAGTTCCATCGGAATTTCCCAAACAAACCGAAACCTCCAGAGGGAACGACCTTGGGAGGGGCCTTGGGGGGGGGGGTGCTGTCATGATGCCTACCCCCGGCGCACCAGGCCAGGCCCAGCACCCCCGGGAGCAGGCATCATGCCCCCGGGTAAAAGCCCAGCGGCCACTTATAGGGGCTCTTTGGACTCTGTCCTGGCGCCGTTGGTGCCAGGCTCATGTTGGACATCAGTCCTGGCGCCATAGGCGCCAGGCTCATAAAGGAAGGTGTTTTGTGCACTTACCTGATGCAGACCATGCTGCAAGATTCAGGCCTCCCTGAGACCTGAAAGGGACTATTTTTTCATTGGGACTATTTTGCCACTCGGGCGTGGCCAGGGAATGATACTTACCTGGAACTACTTTGGGGGCTATTTAAGCCACGCCCAGACAGTAGCTCACGCTTCGCATTGTTCTGCATCTAAGCAGCTGAACGCTCACCGTGTCTGCTCCTGCATC
This sequence comes from Ambystoma mexicanum, assembly GCF_040938575.1. NCBI lineage: Eukaryota > Metazoa > Chordata > Amphibia > Caudata > Ambystomatidae > Ambystoma > Ambystoma mexicanum. The sequence continues at coordinate 690,149,636 of NC_090939.1, forward strand.
TGGTCTCCAGCCACGCCCGCCTCGATCCTGGAAAACCTGTAAGGAAAGAAGAGAAGAGAAAGGTGAAAACCAAGAATTTTATCAAACTTCTTACCTGCATCCGGAACCTTCACGCCAGCGTTCCTGAGAAAAGACTTTCATTTTAAAAGCACTGCGTTGCTCGCTGCAGCGCCGCGCTTCACTCACCTGTCCTCGGGAGTTCTTCTGGCTCCACCGCGACTGTCTGCACCGGTCGCCACATCTTTGCGCCTAGGGGAGAGAAGAAGAGACAAAAGGTGAGCAGAAGGAACATATGAGGAAAGCCTAATTTTCCGCCATAACACTTACCGGTCTTCTGTTGGTGGATCATTCCTCATTTCGGGTCGGCGCCGCTTCGTTGGCAGGTACCGCACCCCGGCCCCTGTGGGGAAAGGACAAAAGACATTACTGGAGGAATATAAAGACATTAAGAGGGATCGCCCCCATCGCTAACTCACCTGAGTTTACCATCGGCAAGTCAATCCCTCAACGCATCGCCTTCATTCTGCACCTGAAATATAGGACAGATCACAGGTTAGGAAGGCAACAGAAAAGGAGGCTCTACACTTGAACTTTTGTAATCTTCATACTTACGGCGTTCCGCTCGGAAAAGTCAAGTGGATTTTGCCAGCGCCATTCTGAAAACCAGTTAAGTAACTGGACAAACACGCGCCGCTGCACCAGAAGCAGGATGGAGAGTTCATCCTTTCAAACCATAAGGTGAGCTTCAACCGGGGATTTCGGCGGAAGTTAGAGAAGAACAAAGGGGGGAAGGGGGGAGCAAGCACACTATTCTGCAGACTGTTAATCCCCTTTCTCATCTGCAGAAGGATATTCCTACGGGCCAGACAAGCAAGATTTGAGGGTCCTGTTCAGTCGGTGTTCCGAGTTCTGCGCATCACGCTCGAAGAGGCCATAGCAACCCAGACTATACCAGCGCCTCCGTGGGAGTCAGGTGAGCGTTACAGTCTGAGGAGATCAGAACATTTGGATTCCATACAGTTTAGTTACATACAATAGACATTTTATGCATTTTTAGACATTGTAGCAAAAAATGAAGCAGATGGTAAAGCATGTTTTGAAGAATTAGACGAGGAGTAGCGTTTTGACTGCTTTGAGGAAGGCGAGGTTTGAGTGTTCTGCTCTAACTGGAAGGGCGTTCCAGTGCTGAGCTGCAAGGTAGGGGAAGCTGGCTCCACCCGCTCTGACTCCCTTGATCTTGGGGACTGTTAGCCTGTTGGAGTAGGGATTTCTGATTGGTCTGGTGGAGGCAGATAGGTGCATTCTTTGGTGCAGGTAGGGGGGGAAGTTTGGTGGATGCATTTGTGGGTCAAAGCGAGGGTCTTGAAAATGACTTGTTCCTTGATGGGTAGCCAATGTGCCGGTTTCCTGGCTGCAGTGATGTGTTCCCTTTTGGGGATGCCCAATGCTGCACGGAGGGTGCTGTTTTGGATAACCAGCAGCTTCTCCACATTTTTAGTTGACATGCCCAAGAACAGGGCATTGCAATAGTCGAGTCTTGACCCTGTTATGGCTCTGGCGATGGTCAGGAAATTGTCTTTGGATAAAAAAGGTCTGGCTGCGGTTAGAAGTTTAGCGTGGTATACAGCAGCCGAGGCAATAGCATTAATTTGCCTGGACATGGAGAGGTTTGAGTTCAGATATACTCCGAGTATTTTCACTGAGTCGGAAAATGGGATTATGATGTTATCAATAGTGAACTGCCTAAATTGGGAGTTAAGATTCTTTAAGGTTTCAGAAGACCCAATTATGAGAAGCTCAGTTTTGTCACTGTTAAGACAAAGTCCGTTCAGGGACATCCATGCTTGGATAGTCGTGTATATGGAGTTGAGGGCTTTCGCATCAGTTTTATTGTCACCTGTTAGTGATAGGAGGATCTGGTTTTCATCTGCATAGTTCATGTATGAGATAACTCGTGAATCCAGGATGTAGAAAAGGGGCCTTGGAAAATGTTGTAGAGAGTGGGCGAGATGCAGGACCCTTGAGACACACCGCACAAGATGATAGTAGGACAGGTGGAAGCTAGGTCTGAAAAGACTTGCATGGACCTGCCTTGTAAGAAAGATGCGAGCCAGGCAGTGGCCATCAGTGAAAAGTTCTCTGTCGAGATCAGGTGATGGCACAGGACATTGTGATCAACGAGATCGAATGCCGCAGAAAGGTCCAGGAGTAAGAGAAGCGCAAGTGTGCCTGAGTCTCTAGCCTCGTCCATTTGATTTTTTAGATCAAGTAGTGCTGTCTCAGTGCCGTGACCTGGGCGAAACCCAGATTGCCGCAGCCCGACGAGTTTGTTGTCCTCTATGAATCGTTCAACTTGTAAATAGGCAGCATTGTCTAGGATTTTTTCAGCAGAAACCGGACCGTGGTTATGGGCCTGTAGTTGTTGGGTCAAAGGGGGTCCAGGGTGTTTTTTTTTTTTTTTAGAAGAGGGCGGACCCAAGCTTCTTTGAGGCAGGAGGGGTACTTTTCCAGTAGGAAAAGAGGCATTAACAAAGGCTGTCAAGAAGGGGGCGAGGGTGTTGGCACAGTCCTTGATGACCGCTGCAGGGCAGATGTCCCATTTGCTCCTGAGTTTTGTTGAAGGAGAATGTGGTGGTAGACTCTTTAGCTTGCAGTGGTTTTGGTAGAGGTGAGTTAGATAAGGATTGTTGGGTGGTTTTGATTTTGGCTTGTAGTGTGTTGTCAAGTTTGCTGAGCAGGGCTGCTTGGATTTCATCGCACCAGGTCTTGTCTTTGGTGATATTCTGAGGGGGGCTGGTGGGAGTCTCTGAAAATAGAGAAGATTTCTTTGGTGTCTGATATTACATCCAAAATCCTAGCTTTGAAAGAATTGGCTTGGCTTGGATGATGGCTTTTTTGCATTCTTTAGAGTGAGTTTTGAATTCCAGTTTGGCAAATTTTGAGTGGTTTGTTTGCCATAGGGATAGGGCGACATGTTTTTTGGAGCAGTGATCTAGAAGGGCATCAGTGAACCAGGCATTGGCGTTGTAGTGGGTTTGGCTTTTCGAGCTTTGAGAGGAGCAATGGCGTCCACTGCTAGTTTGATAGCATTGTTGTAAGATACTGCTAGAGTATCAGGATCGTTGGAGAAGGGGGGTCCTGAAAGCGGTTACTTGTAGATGGGGTAGTAATCTTTCCGCAGTGAGCTGGCGAGAGCTTCTGGAAATCGCTGGTGGGAGAGCTGGGGTGGGATGGTGTGTTTTCTTTAAGGTAGCGATTTCGAACTGGATGACGTGGTGGTTAGACTAGAGGTGCCGGTGTGTTTCCAGTGATAGAGAGAGGGCAGTTGTGTTGGGCTACCCAATCTAAGGTGCGGCCTTGGGTGTGAGTGGGGTCAGAGATGGAGTTGGTGAACCCTAGTGTCTCAAGGGCAGTGCAGAGAGACTTGGCTGCAGGATCTTTGGGGTCGTTAAGGCCAAGGTTTAGATCTCCAAGGAGGATGGCTTTGGTGGATTCTTTCAAGTTGTCAGAGAGGAGGTGGGTGAGGGACAGCTGGAAATGACCTAGGGGGCCTGGTGGGTGGTAAACAAGGTGAATGGAGATGCTGCAGTTATGAGAGAGGTTGAGTTTGATAAGGAGGTATTCGCTGTTGTTATCCATGGTTTTGTCGGCTTTCCTGATGGGTAAGGTGTCTCGAGCTATGAGGGCGACTCCCCCTCCTTTGGTGGGTCAGTCCTGTCTGATGATGGTGTATCCTGCTGGCAGTGCAAGGGATAGGGCTGGGCCTGAGGCTTCGTGAAGCCAGGTTTCTGTTATCATGAGGAGGTCAAGATTGTGTGTGGTGATGAGGTCATGAATGTCCAAGGCGTGACCCTTAATGGAGCGGACATTGATGAGGGCGCAGCTCACAGGTGCATTATGCACTGGGTTGGTAGGGCTAGTTCGAGTCAGTGTGGGTGGTGGATTGGGGGGCTGGAAGTTAATAAGTGGCAGGGTGGTATGTAGGGTAGTGGGCTGGTGAGGAGCATACCTTAAGGTGTTATATGATATGATATGATATGATATGATATGGTATTTATAACGCGCCTATACACAAGTGTTTCAAGGCTCGACGAGGCAAGGGAAGGGGAACAAAGGGAAGACAGACAACGATCCTACTAGGCCAGGTGACATTCAGATTGCGCAAGTGCATGGGAAGGGGAAAGGGATAGTACAATAAAATAAGATAAATAAAACAGCCAGCAGGTGGCAGTGTATGGTAAGTGTACGACATAAGTGCTGGTGGGGGGGCTGTAAGGATACAGAAAAACAGTCCCCAGGTGCAGGGATTGCCAGGAAGGCAGTGCAGGTGGGAAACTGGCGGGCCTGGCCCAAGATCAGAAGGGAGGCCAGGTTTCCAGTGCAGTATCTGTCAGGAAATTCAGCAGGGGAGAGGGGGAGTGAAAGCAGAAGCAAAGAGGAAGGTTTTGAGGTGCTCCCGGAACCGGAGATGGTTCTCCTCAAGTTTCAGGGAGGCAGGAAGGCTGTTGCAGAGGGAGGCCCCTGCCGAAGAGAGAGATCTACCACCAACTCGTTGCTTGGAGAAGCGACTGACACTGAGGGAGTTGGAGCAGGAAGAGCGGAGAGGTCGAGAAGGAAGGTATTTAGGAAGAGAGAGTTGAAGGTATTTCGGCCCCAGGCCCCAGACGGCCTTGTGGACAATGCAGAGGGTTTTGAACTTAATCCTCGCAGCCACTGGGAGCCAGTGCAGAGATTTTAGTCCTGGAGAGATACGATCCCTGGGCTTGAGGCCAAGGACAAGTCTTGCAGTCCTGTTCTGGATAAGTTGCAGAGGGTTGAGAGTAGAAGCAGGCAGATTTAGATAGAGGCTGTTACAATAGTCCAGCTTAGAGAGAACCAGGGCTCTGGAGACAGTGAGCTTCTGGGGGAAGGAGAGGAAAGGAAGAATACCTCTGAGGAGATGCAGCTGTTAATTAGACTTCTTAGAGACATCAGAGATGTGAAGGGAGAAGGAGAGTGTGGAATCGAAGATGACACCTGAGGTTTTTAGCCATGCAGGTGGGAGCGGGAAGAGGGCCAAGGGAGGCCGGCCAGAGAGCTGCAGGGAAGGAGGGAGTGGGTGTGCCGATGAGCAGAATCTCAGTCTTACTGGCATTAAGGCAGAGGTCATTGTCGGCACTCCACTCCTGGATGGCAAACAGACAGTCAGAGATGAGGGAAGGAGAGGTGGAGGCCGAGGGAAGCCTGAAAATGAGCTGAGTATCATCCGCATAGCACTGAAAGTTGGGGCAGAGAGCGGCAATGCTATGGGCAAGGAGTGCCAGGTATTGTTTGAACAACCAGGGAGAGAGGTTAGATCCTTGGGGGACACCACATGTAGAGACAAAGATATCGGAGAGGAAGGACCACAGTTGAACCTGGGAGGGTCCGTCGGAGAGGAAGGAAGTCAGCCACGCCAGAGCCTGACCAGTGATACCCAGGTTATCACGTAGACGGTTGAGCAGGATGGCATGGTTGACAGTGTCAAAGGCAGAGGAGAGATCAAGATATATGAGAACACAAGGGGTGTTAGAGTCAAGGTTGGAGAGCAGGTCTTCACGGATGTTCAGGAGAGCAGTTTCAGTGCTTCTGGCAGCTCTGAAGCCAGACTGATGGTCATGAAGACAACCAACAGATTCAGTGTGGAGACTGAGCTGGGAGGTGGCCAGTTTCTCCAGGACCTTGCCCAGGAAGGGGGTGATGGAGATTGGGCGATAGTTAGCCGGGCAGGAGGGGTCGGCAGAGGGTTTCTTAAGAAGAGGGTGCACAAGGGAGTGCTTCAGGGGGGATGGGAAGACTCCCGTGATGAAGGAGTGATTGCAGAAATCAGCCAGGGCAGGAGCCAGGGAGTCGATGTTGTCCTTGATAGTTTTGGAGGAACAGGGGTGAACCTGTTTCGACAACACTTTCATAGATCGGACTTGTCTAGAAACCTCGTCTGCGGGGAACAGGGGAAAGGCAGAGAAGGAGGGAGGTGAGGTGGCTCTAGAGAGGCCAGGGGAGGATCAGAGAGTGGGGGCAGACGGGGGATAGGAGGAGAGAGAGGACAGGATGTCCTGAGTTTTAGAGATGAAGTGAGAAGCCAGTGCCGTACAGAGGGCCTGGGAGGGGACAGGAGAGGTAGAGACTGCGGCAGGATTGGCCAGTTTCTTGCAGATTTTAAAGAGGTCGGCTGAGTTGTTTGATGCCGCAGAGACGCGGGCTTGGATATGGGCTCTCTTCTTGGTTAGGACAGAGAGCCGGTATTGTCTTTGGAGCAGGCGGCAGGCCACTTTGTCAGAGGGTGAACACGAAGCACGTCATTTCCTCTCGGCCTCCCTGCACTTGCATTTTAGGGTGACGAGGTCTGAGTCGTACCATGAGTTGCACTTGGCTTTGGACTTCAGGCGGATTCTCATGACAGGGGCAAGGATATCAAGAGTATCAGATATAGCAGAGTGGAGCATTGAGAGGGCTGTGTCAGCGTGAGAGTCAGCCAAAGGGGGAGGAGGAGGTGAGAAGCTGGCGGCGAAAGCCTCAACTGACATGCGCTTCATGGGTCGGATGACCGAGAAGGTGGGTGGCAGTGCTGGAGGTGGCTTGGCCTGGAGGATAGGGAGGGTGAGGTGGGAGGAGAGGAGAAAGTGATCGCTCCAGGAGAGAGGAGTGGAGAGAGGGACAGAGAGGGGAAGGTCTGAGGAGATTAGGACATCCAGGGTGTGTCCTGCAGAATGAGTTGGGCCAGAAGGGAGAATAGTGAGTGCGAGAGAGTCGCAAAGGTCGCGAAAGAGTCCAGAGGGAGGACAGGGGACATCCAGGTGGATGTTGAAGTCTCCAAGAAGGAGGAGTTGAGTGGTTGAGGCCAGGAGTGAGGAGGAGAGGTCCGCCCACTCAGAGAGGAAGGAGGAGATCTGACCAGGTGGCCGATAGATAGTAGCCACAGTAAGGGAATGGCTAGGGGAGAGAGAGAGCCTGCAGACGAGGCATTCAAAGGAGGAATAGATCTGCGTTGGAGTGACAGAGGCAGGAATCCACTCGGGGAAGATCAGGGCTACACCCCCTCCAGGACGGTTGGGCCTAGATGCGGAGAGGATCTTGTAGCCAAGAGATAGGAGCGTGTCAAAGCTAGTGACAGAACTGGTCGTAAACCATGTCTCGGTGAGACCGAGGACATCGAGGTCAAGTTCTTCCACGAGGCGGCAGATATCAGAGGAGTGTTTGACAGCAGAGCGAGAGTTTAGAGTGGCAATATGGAGAAGGTTGCCATCCTTGAAGGACTTCCGAGGAGGGGTATAGCTCAGAGGTACGTCCTTCGGAGGTGTAGAAGGAGCCGGAGAGGGGGCAGAGAGAGAAGGTGAAGGCAAGGTAGCCAAACTGGAGGCAGAAGAGGGAGGCGAGGTAGCCACAGAAAGGGAGGGGGGGACAGCAGGAGAAGAAAGGAAATTGATGAGGCGCGGAAAGCTTCGATCAAAGAGGTAAAGGTTGGCCTGAGGGCCTTGGACCAAGACGGTCCCATTCGAGTAAACATTAATGATGACCTTAGAGGAGTGGAAGGGGGCCAGAACTGCATCCCAACGGGTGCCACCATTAATGGGAGAAGAGGAGAAAGGGGAGAGCACAGAGACCATATGAAGGGTCCATTGTTCTGGCGAAGGAACGACAAAGAGGATGTCGGTGAGAGTTTCCTTAGAGGAGGCACTGGTGTAGGTGTCGGCGATAGGGAGGCCTGGGTTGGAGACCAGGATGTCATTTTTTAAACTTCTTCCTACCAGATTTGGTGAGGAGGGCAGATATAGGCATCAGTGGGTTTGGCAATTAGCATGGTAACATCCAAAGCATCATCACATACAGTGGTATTGGCCTGACTATGTAAGGCATTTGACAGGGTGGCAACAATAGCATCATGATATACAGTGGTATTGGCCTCACTTGGTATGGCATTTGTCAGGGTAACATCATCACACACAGTGGTACTGGCCTCACTAGTTATGGCATTTGTCAGGGTAATATCATCACATACATCAATAGCATCATCACATATAGTGGTAATGGTTTCACTAGTTATGGCAATTGCCATGTTAAGATCAATGGCATCATAATTTGCAATGTTATTGGACTGACTAGTAGTGATAATTGGTAGGGTCGTAGTGCAGTGTGGTACATAATTTACAATGCCAATAAGACATGCAGGAGCCTTGCGCACATTAGCAATTTGCAGGGTAATATCAGCCGTATCTTGGTGTGCCCTCCCTGTGCGAGCAACAATGTCATTCGAACTTTTGTGAAATGTAGCAGTATGGGGCAGGATATCCTTGACAAGGTCACAGGGAGGAGCATATGCCTGTGGAGCAGAATGTTCAATGTTAAGAGTAGCAGTAGGCAGCAAGTCACTTGAGTGTCTCTTCAGACATGTTGTAGAGGGCTGATCTAGTTGACGAGTACTCAGAGCGGTGGTATGATTAGACAGTGAACGATCGGTTTCCAGGCGTGGCGCATACAGTCTATCGTAGGGACCACTGCGGTGCTCTGTGCTCAGTCGGAGATCAGGGTTGGAACGGGCTCATCCCTTGTTTGGGTTAAGCGAGATTTAGAAGTTGGGGCGTGAACCACTTGGGTTGCAGGAGCAGTGTAAATCCTGCTGCCAAGGTGAGCGTTGCAGTGGAGGAGGTGGGCTGCAGAGGAGGGGTGCGTTGCAGTGCGGTGCGTGCACAGAGGCGTGCCAGCTTCATGGATAGAGATTGGCTTTTAGAAGCTATTTCATTAATTATGTGTGCCAAGGTTAGAGGGGGGGGAGACATAGGATCTGCTGCTGTATTCAGATGAGAAATGGGCGTGACGTAGTTGGGGCTTACCTGCAAAATGGCCATATGTTGTGGCCAGCACCGCCGAGCAGCAGAGAGCTGCAAAGAGCGAACAAGTCTTTTTCTGCTCGCCTTCTCTGCGTGGCTGCACCTGCCGGCAGTCTCCCTCTCCATAAATAGCAGGAGGTGAGGAGCAGGCAAGGTGTGGCACCCAATCCAGGCCCAGGCCTGCAGTGGTGAGTGTCTGGGTCATGTTGTTGTCGGTTGTTACCAAACTATCGGTGGCGGCCATCTTATGGTGCTCTGAGACCGCGTGGGTAACAGTGGTAAAATAGGGACGATCAGGAGTCCCTCGCTCGATCGGATCAGCTGTTTCCTGGATATCCGCTCGCAGCAGAGCTGCAGAGAGTGAACAAGGCCGTTTCTGCTGGCCTTCTCTGCGCGGCTTTGCCTGCCGCCAGTCTCCCTCTTCATAAATAGCAGGAGGGGAGGAGCAGGCAAGGTGTGGCACCCAATCCGGGCCTGGGCCTGCGGCGGTGAGTTTCTGGGTCATGTTGTTGTCAGTTGTTACCAAAGTAGCGGTGGCAGCCATTTTATGGTGCTCTGAGACCAAGTGGGTAACGACGGTCAGCTGGGGACGTTCAGTAGTCCCTCGCTCGATCCGATCAGCTTTTTCCTGGATATTCGCTCGCAGCAGATCTACAGAGAGCGAACAAGGCCTTTTCTGCTGGCCTTCTCTGCGCGGCCTATCTCTCTCCGAACACTTCAACTACGTAACGAGAGCCTGCCACTTCAACTTATGCATCCTAAAATTAATCTTTCCCTTCCTCTCCTATCCCCAAAGAGCCTCTGTAATAGTGGCCATCATCATCTCCAACCTAGACTACGCCATCTCCCTCTATCTCGGCGTCCCGTCACGCCAGTTCAGGAAATTTCAACAAATCCAAAATGCAGCAGCCAGACTGCTCATTGCCCTCTCACCCAGAGACCACATCACCCTGCACTGAGAATATTACACTGGCTCCCTGTTAGCCTAATAGCAACCTTCAAAGCCATGTGCATCGCACACTGGGCCCTCCATAATTCAAGACCTGAGTTCCTTTAGAACAAAATCACCCACTACCAACCCCCCAGAAACCTCAGATCGGGCTCAGCTCTCCTCCTTGCTATTCCCCTTACCACTCCACAAGAGTTGGCCGCTCTGCTTTCTCTATCCTAGCTCCCACCATCTGGAACACTCTTCTGCTGCACATCCACTGCACCGAAAACTATGTTTCCTTAAAAAAAGTCCTCAAAGCCTGACTATTTGCCACTTTATCCTGAAAATCCTTGCTGGAAAACGTCAAATTCCCAATCCGAACTTGGATACATTCAGTACCAGGGGGCACTGGCGGCATTCGTGGGGACCCCGACCTCTCAGCACCTGGCGGCACCTGATGCTTTTGCGGCAGCCCGGACCACACACACTATCATACACCAATCAATACCCTGATATCCCACAAGCACCACTAGCTGAATCACAGCCCTTTATATATGAAATGTCACAGGATTGATGAGTCACTGCACCTGGCATGTATGGGAAAACAGGCAAATTGCACTCACTGTGGTTGTGATAGAATCACCACCATCGCAATCAGACAGATTTGGATGCACTGCAGGGTAGTGTCATGGGAGGACATGTGTCATGGCCATGTCTCATGCCAGTAGGCCAGGTAGGGATCCCCCGTGCAATACTCTAAGAGGACAATCGAGAACCAGCCCCAGAATTGCTCTGGAAGGAAGTGGGGAATGGGAAGGTAGTGCGCATATATGACCTATAGGATAGGCCATACATGGTAAAGGTAACAATTGAAAAGGTTCAGCAAGCACTCCATATCTGGGTATACTTGCCACGTTATCCACCTAAAAGGTACTGGAAGTACAACCCCTGCTTCTCTTGTTGCAAATAGACTGTCGCTATCGCTAACTGTTTTATCTCAGCCACAAGAATAGACAGGAGAAGACAATTACTTGAGCGGGCGCACAAACAACAAATCACCTACAAACTCTGATAGGTACATATAATGCAACACTCCGGTGGACACTAGCTGCAGGCATGGCTACCCGCATACATCAGAATGCAGCAAGGACTGTGACAAAATGTGGTCAAGCTGTTCACATAATTCTCTGCCTACTTACACCAGACTACGTCTTAACACCTCTGACATCAGAATGCAGCGAAGACCTATGACAAATTTGGGCATGCTGAACACATAGCAAGCCTCTAGCACTCACTCCATTTCCTGACTCATCTCAGCACCCATCCACATGCCTGGCCACATGGGTTGCTCTCTACAGGAGCCTGGCCAGCCCTGTTAAGCCTTATTGGGGCAAATGCACACACGCATCTTAATCTTACTCCATGACCTCCAACAGTCTGGACTTCGGTCCTCGAAAGGGCATTCCCACTAACAGCCCATTGAGACTATAATAACGGTAACAGGCACTATATAAATGAAGGAAGTGCCTGCAAGTGACTGTTTGGCTGTCCTTGCTGTTCGTGCTGCACAGCGTTTTCTACCCTGGTTGAACTTGTAGGAGCAGGCGGCGTCGGCAAGAAGAAGCCTTGTGTCCCCATTCTGTCTTTCTTTCTTTTATCTTAGAATCAATCACCCATTTGTATTCTGTGGCAGAAGCCCAGGGTCTGAAGTAGGTTAAAACTAACCCGACTGCTAAGACTAGCTCTGCCCTATCTACCAATCATAACTGTCAAGTACCTTGCCATTTTAGGGAAAAAGCAGCATATTCAAAGGGAGGCACTGGTTCACCATTCCTTAATCATTTGGGCTCTCGCACTTCAGCTGCTTGTGATAAACATGAGGCAGGGCCCATGTATGGCAATAGCGAGTGTCTTTATACTTTGAGATTGGGTCAGGCTCGACTAGAGAGGGTTTCAATGGCGGAACTGCTACTGTTCATCTGGAATGGGCCATGAGAATGCAAGTATTTTTTGATCCGAACCGTGAATACTATCTCAACCGCTCACTTGTTCTTGTCCTCTTAAATCAAATCTTCTTACTGCATATTATTAAAAGTAAGGATATTGAGTCTGTGGAATTACTTGAAGAATCTATTAACATTACTTCCAGGATTTATTTTCACAAGGAATCTATTTTGGATATTGTTGTTAGCTTTAAAGCTGCGTTTCCAAAATGTGGTTATATAAGCACTTTAGAACAGATGTTCAAACCTGTAAAAATTACTTTGGCTGCACACACGCCTCTCAGTACTGATGTTTCCTCTGCAACTTTTCTTGGAATGTTCTTTTAAAAAAAATGTTTTTATTGTGTTTGGTTACTTGCGACCCTTTACAATATACAAATACACAAAGAACAAAAACAATATCAAATTTTTTACAATCATAAACATGACGAATTCTTAAACACACAATCAAATCTTAGATTCATAAACAAAACAAAATCACAATAAAAGATAACTACAGACCTATACAAAAAAATAAAGTCTTTCTCACAGTCAATACTCGCTCGTTTTCAAAAATTACAAAAATACATATTCAAGTAAGAGTACATAGCATTAATTGAAGCATATTGAAAACCTATAACCTATACAGCTTCAGAATTCATTTCCTTCAATATAGTATCAAGTACAGATAGTAACATAGTCAACTTAATGACCAGCTTAATACTGTTGCCCCACAAACACCAAGTCCATAGCGAATTTCTAGACAATATAGAGCACGAGTAAAGGTAGTTACCAAATAAATAAAGTCTTGTATGCTCAAAACATTCACAAAACATAACGAGATGCAGGAGGGTCTCAGTCACTTGGGCTTTTTTTACAGAATCTGCAAGATCCTCCGAGATACAACAAACTACCTCTTCCCCACTAATGTAGTCTTTCATTTGTGTGGAATTGATTGAACTTAAAACGCAAATACAGGTTACGACCCAAAGGAGAGGGAAACTGTGAGATATATCTGGGACGATCTCCCCATTTGCTTCTAACCGCTGCAAACTCATGAAATGATTTGTAAAGGCCAATTCTATCGGATTGACAGCTCCAATAATAATGTTGCATTTTCCTTTTACAACTGGGTAAACCTGAAATTAGGTCGTCTTTGGAAATAACCAACACATCCAAGAGACCATTCATTTTTTCTGCAAAAGCCGAAAAAGAGCTTGGACACCCCATACTTAGCTGTTTATTCAGATCCTTATGTAGTGAATTGGGTGGCAGTGATAACATCTTAGCATAATTATTTAGCATCCGCCAGTGCCGTTTTGCAGATAATGGTAATAAACCAAGTTCATGACGAATAATATCGTTAGAAATAGAGGAGGCCAGACCCAACACTGATTTCCAAATCCCACCCTGTAGAATATCGTGAACATCATCAATTTCATAGAGACACATGTCCAAGCTATAAAGAATACATGGCTCAACTTTCAATTGGTAGAATTGAATAACGAGTAATAAAGAAAAACGACAGTATTTCCTTATAATTACTTTCATTTGGGAAATTAGTGATCTAGATTTTTCACAAAGTCTGTCCTTCCACCAGGTAAGAGAATACAAATCAGATAAGGTATAGCCAAGATATTTGAGAGATTGTACCATCTCAATGTTAACCCCATTCATGGACCAATTAAACCTGCAGAACTTTTTTTTGCCATCCGCAAACACAATTATGTTGGACTTAGACTGGTTCACCTTTAAGTTATGTGTTACTGCATAATAGGAGATCAAGTTCAACTTGGTTTGAAGCCCGAACAGGGTCTTATAAAAAATTAAGAGATCAGCTGCAAAACCGATATAATTCAATTTAAACAAACCCATTCTGACCGGAAATATAATTGCATCTGACCAGGACACCTCAATGTCATAAATGCATAGGTTAAACAACACAGCTGCAAGAGTGCAACCTTGTTTAAGCCCAATTGCAGTCAGTATCAAATCGGTGAGTGCCCCTTCCTTGTTTAATCTCACTCTGTAGTTAGTAGAAGAGTGCAAGAGGGCAATGAGTGACACAAGATGGGCCGGAAACCCCAAATGCAGCATTTTCTTCCACAAAAGCTCTCTTGTCACTGTATCAAATGCTGAACTTAAATCAAGTGCAGCCATATATACTGACCCTAAGTGGTTATGCTTCAAATTCAAATGAATTTGAGATACTAGAGTCACATTTAAAGGACAACCCATACCATGTTGAACGCTAGTTTGATATTTAGAGAGAATGGAATTTGTTCTCATAAACTCAAGCAGTTCTTCTAAAATAAGGTGACAAAAACTTTCGAGGAGGCATCAGTAAGAGCGATTGGTCTGAAGTTGTTAGGGTTGTTGATCGGACCTTTCTTATAAATTGGTATTATAATAGCCGATCATCAAGATCTAGGTATTACATGATTATGACACACGGCATCAAATTAATGTTTCAGAATCTCTGCCCATAATTGTGGATCTGATTTATATATGCAAGCCGGCATACCATCCGGATCAACCGCTCTTGACACCTTTAACCACGAAATTGCCCTGACAATGTCATCAACGGACCATGGGGACGTGGATAACCATACATTTTTTTCAACCACTAGTTTATTCTTGTAAAAATTGGGGGGGCATTACATATTTAGACTTGATATAATGTACCCATACAGAGGCCGTGATGGCATTTTCTTTTTGACTGAAGTTGTCCCCATTAATAGTCCTTAAGATAGACCAAATGTTACGGGTATCACTTTTCAACAAAAAATACATCATATTCTGATTATCTTGTAAGAAAAGCTTGGCTTTCAGGTTCTTAACAGCTTTCTTGTGATCTTGAAGAATGCCCTTTTTCAGATAACAATACATTTCCGTATCAAGCTTTGCTTTTGTTAATGATCTGATCTTTGCATTCTTAAGTTTCTTAGATCTCTATATTGAAACTATGATGGGTTTGCAGACCGGCACCGCCATCTTTGACAATTCTGATAGATGGAAATGTATCCTACTTGTTAGGTGAACATCAATATAATCGGCATCATAATAAGACTGAGACAACATAATTTCTAAAACAGGATCATCTTTTATCCGACAGACAAGCTGGTGGCAAACTGAGGAATTCCATCTTAAAGACAAACCCGGTCTATCAATTTCTACCATTTCCAGAACCGGATTTGATTTATATCCCCAGTTGGCAAACTTTAGCTTCACTGTGATCGCAAGATGGTGCCCAAAGCCAAGATCCTGGATTACAATTGGGTCAGAGGTTTTGTAAAGTGGGGTGGACAAAAGAAAGTGGTCGATATGTGAAAACAGCCCACCTCTCGACCAAGTATAAGGACACAATTTATTTTGTGTGTCGACCACCTGCATATCCCAGTTAAGAAAGAAATCCACCCATTTTTGGCTGTTTCTGACTGTAGGAGCAGAGGACATTCGTTTTTTGCAAGAACCCTGCCCTTCAGATGAGCAGGCTGAGTTGAGGTCCCCCCCCTGCCTGCTAAAAATCCCACATGAACATGGCGAGCCAGTGCACCTTCTAGATTGGGATCAAGGATGCCTGCGAACTCATTAAATGAGATAGCTATCCTATTCCAATAAATACACAGAATCAGTATAGGATTCTCATCTGCCTGACGGGGTGATAGCTCTACAGCTAAAACTGCTTCCCCTTTATAAATTCACTTCGAAGCAAGCTTGCACGAATTATTCATGAGAATGGCTAGCCCACCAGAAGGCCTGCCCTTCTCCCCTCTATGAGCAGGTTGGGAGTAAGATGCAAACCCCTCCACGTTAAAATGGGACACATGCATAGTGTCCTGTAATAGGATAACAGCTGAATAACAAGTAGATTTCACTATGCAGATGCTCGTACCCAATCAATGTCATCTGAGCATAACGTTGTTAAAGTGGGAATCGACTGCAAGGCTTTTAGTAAGAAGGAACGATTGAGATTGGATTTACCATTAACCTTAACGTTACTCTGCCATCCCAAGATAAGTGGTAACTCAGGAGTTAGGACGCTGTCCCGATTATCCACATTTTCAGTGCCAAATGCGGCTAAGGTCTGGACAAAGGAGGGGGCCTATGTGCCACCCAGCAACCCGCTAGACACTTGTGGCATCACCTGTGCAGTGCCCTGGGGTGGAAGGACACTGATTTTGGCTAATGGAACATTCGGGATAGCGGTAGATGGTGCCCTCACAGCATCTGTATGTGTAAAGGCCTCATGGACTTGTAAGTCTTTGCCCAGAATCCCCAGCATCCATGGCTCGCCAAGACCCTCATTCACAATTACCCCCGACTTGTTACCGGCAGGTATCTCATTTCTTTCTTTGTGATTTTTCAGAGTTGTAGTCTTGATTCTCATGGGATAGAATTGTGAAAGAGAGGATTGGAGACCATCCTTCCCGAGTCCCAAGACATCGGGAACTTTTTTGCTTACATTTTTGCAATCGCCATTAGACCTTGAATAATTGCCAACGATATTCCCAGGCACTTTCTGTTTGAGCATCTTGTTTTTCTGGGCCTTGGGGGTTGCCGTGATATCGGTCAAATTATGATCCAAATGAACTCTTGATTCCTCGTCCAGTTGGGACAGGTCAATAACAACCTCATCCTCATGGATGACATTCCCCTCTTGTGGGAGAGTCCCATGCATGGCCTTCAATGCCTCCTTTGTGAGCTTCATCTTATGTGACTTAGCTCTGGCCCTTCTTTTCTGAGCTCTCCCGGCTAACCTTTTTTCTCTACGTGTGAGGATAACAATAGGTTTTTCCTGCTCTCCAACCCCTTTGGTCATGAACTTGGGGGTATCCTGCTGAGGCACATTCATCAGTAAGATCTATAAGATCGGTCAGGGGAGAGGGACTATTAGGACCCTTGTGTTTTATAATTCTGTCCTGCAAGATTGGTATCTCAGACCCCCCTTGACTCAACGAACCAAAGCACTCCCTCATTTCTTCAATGTCTCGCCCTATTTTCTGAATTGCTATAGCCACATTATCGATTTCATCATCATTACAAGATATGGTTAGGTCTGGGTGAAGACAGCCATCATCGCTTTAGGGGCAGTTACTTCTGCAAAGGTTTTCTTTTCCCTACCTGTTATGCCAGAGACATTGTGGATTTGCGTAGATATTTCAACCATGACTTTCTCTTTTTTAGGCCTCTTAGATAAGGTGGTCACTGCATCGCAGGTAAACAGTAAACTTTCAATGTGATTGATTTTGTTCAAAATATCCCCATTAGCGGCCCTCAAGATTTTAATCTTGCAATGGGTCCGTTCATGCCCTTTATCTAGTAGATCTAATATTCTCGTCAATAGTGGGAAATCAGAACCGAGAGATGGCCCATCCATCGTGTATATTTCCGCCTCAAGTGCTGTAACTTGTTTATTTTATCATTTATGCTTGAGTGAAACTCGTGAATATCGAAGATCATTCGATCATTAATGGCCGTTTGAGGGCTCAATAATTTTGGGTGAACTCACCTTTGGTTTTGATTGCATGGGGTCATTAGCAAAATCAGACTCCCACCCAACATTAACCTTATCGCCGTAGGGAGGGAATGATTTTGATTTTCTTTGAAGTGGGTTACTGAGCATGAATACGTCTTCATGGCCAACTGATCGCTGATTCACCGGAGTGGACGGACCCAGAGACAGCCGTATTCGCTTCCCTAATTCTGCTTCAATAGTCGGACCCATCATTGAGCAATCGATAGTATCTTCCTGGAATGACTTATTCTCGACACTAAATGAGACATTCAACTGGGGTTCCTCACCGTGTGCCACAATTGACACATCAAAATGCGTAATATCATTCATTTCCTTTAGATTAAATTTGATTATGGGAATGGTCATGTCACAGCCTACATTCACATTGTGGACGAGTGCTGTTACACATTTTCTTGGCATAATACCCATTTCATCCATAACCCTCGCCCTCGAACCAGTCAAAGACGTTAGATCTTTGGTGTCTGACCCTCCCCCGTCACCATACAATGGGGCTATTGGTGTTTGGGCTTCAAGAAAGGGCGGTGTGATAAAATTACTAGCAATGGACAAAGCAGGGCATTGTGGGTCATTGAGTTTCCTCCCACTTCTCAATCCGTTTACCATAATGTCAATCTATAGCAGAACTATGTAACCAGCCACAAAAGTAATTAGATAAGACTAATGTATGAATGCGTGTATAGCCCAGGATACTTACCAATAAGCACCCTGGAGTATTAGCACAAGGTAGAAGCCTGTCACAAGTCGCACAGCAGATTACACACAACACAATTCGCCCATACAAGTTCAATCTAGGTGAGCTACAGAATCGCTAAAAAAATAGCACTATGACCGAACCAAACCGAGAGAAACCAGTAATAAGACACCCCGCGCACCTGCCGCGCAGCCGAACAGCCAAACAGTCACTTGCAGGCACTTCCGGGTGCGCGCGCGGGTGCGCGGGCAAGTAGTGTCTTATACTCTCAGGCAGGCAGACAGTGGGCCAAGTGGGCGGAGCCCCAAATTCGAATCTGTAGCAGGAGAAACAGTAGTCAGTGTAGCTGACAAGGACTTTTGATATAGCACTGTAAAGCGCACGAGTACAGGCAGTCAATGCGAGTACTACGTGCGAGTCCACTTCGAAATGGAAAATAAAGCATTTACTCAGTGTCACAAGTAAGTCGCTGATCCACACGAGTTACGGAAAAAAGAAAGAGAGACAGAATGGGGACACAAGGCTTCTTCTTCTTGGGCTTCTGCCACAGAATACAAATGGGTGATTGATTCTAAGATAAAAGAAAGAGAGACAGAATGGGGACACAAGGCTTCTTCTTGCCGAAATTTTTTTTAAAAGAACATTCCAAGAAAAGTTGCAGAGGAAACATCAGTACTGAGAGGCGTGTGTGCAGCCAAAGTAATTTTTACAGGTTTGAACATCTGTTCTAAAGTGCTTATATAACCACATTTTGGAAAAGCAGCTTTAAAGCTAACAACAATATCCAAAATAGATTCCTTGTGAAAATAAATCCTGGAAGTAATGTTAATAGTTTCTTCAAGTAATTCCACAGACTCAATATCCTTACTTTTAATAATATGCAGTAAGAAGATTTGATTTAAGAGGACAAGAACAAGTGAGCGGTTGAGATAGTATTCACGGTTCAGATCAAAAAATACTTGCATTCTCATGGCCCATTCCAGATGAACAGTAGCAGTTCCGCCATTGCAACCCTCTCTAGTCGAGCCTGACCCAATCTCAAAGTATAAAGACACGCGCTATTGCCATACATGGTCCCTGCCTCATGTTTATCACAAGCAGCTGAAGTGCGAGAGCCCAAATGATTAAGGAATGGTGAACCAGTGCCTCCCTTTGAATATGCTGCTTTTTCCCTAAAATGGCAAGGTACTTGACAGTTATGATTGGTAGATAGGGCAGAGCTAGTCTTAGCAGTCGGGTTAGTTTTAACCTACTTCAGACCCTGGGCTTCTGCCACAGAATACAAATGGGTGATTGATTCTAAGATAAAAGAAAGAGAGACAGAATATTCAATGCTACTGCCGGTCGATCTTGTTGAAGGCATCCGAGCAGTAGGGGGCCTACTTCAGACCCTGGGCTTCTGCCACAGAATACAAATGGGTGATTGATTCTAAGATAAAAGAAAGAGAGACAGAATCTTCAATGATAGTGCCGGTGGATCTTGTTGAAGGCATCATAGCAATGGGAGTGATAGTGGGCGCTGAGGGAAATTTCCTGATGTCCTTGTGACTGGAGCAAACTTCAGATGTGCCAGCCTCAAGAGAGTTGCTAGAACCAGACTCATTGAAGTTAGATCATTTGTTTGGGATGCGTCTTTTCACTTTCCTATTGAGATTGACCCCTTTTGTGTTGTGGCAAAAAAGGATTGTATGGTCCTTGGAGCCTGCTACAGCATCAGTAAGGTCAATATTCGTGGTAGGAGAGCTCGCCTCTGACCCAAGTTTTTGCGCTGAATTTTAAACCTTTATAACACCCTTCCTTTTCATCTTTTATTCCACCTTTATCGTGTTTTCCCGGTGCAATGTGTTTAGTCACAGCATATGCCCACTTATTACTGTGGCTGATAGAAGGCGAAATTACATTCCTTGTATTGTAATCCTCATTATTGTGGGTGGAAATCACTGCACATGTGGAGTTGGCGGGGGTCAGTATCCATAAAATCCCCATAGTTTTGAGCTGCAAAATGGTTAGATTGCTCAGTTTTGCAGATCAAATTACAGCTAATTGATGCCGCTTAGTTGGTAACCGTGTTGCAGTGATGGCTCTCCGAAATGTTAGAGGCATGTGCTAGTGCGACAGAGATCGAATTCGAAATATTGCAGGCAACAATCGGCAGAGGTCGTGGAGGGGTCAGTTTCTCAATGATGGCATTTAAATGTTCTCTCTGTTCTGCAGAAGTTTTATAAAGATCATCACAAAGCTTGACCAATGATCTTAGTCCTTCCCCCTATGGGACAGGAACTCCTGGATGCAGAGCAGAGATCTCTGGAACAGCAGGTTAGCAGAGTTCTCAATTGGAACTTGATTTTTGTGGGCAGCATCTACTTGCACTGGAGTGTGATTTACATAAGATATCATATTGTGATTGCTCCAGAGAATGTGTACTGGGGAGCCGTTGTAGTTAGAGTTTTTTGCAGAAGATTGCTTCCTATGTGTGTCCTGCAGCGTGGGTTGCTCCTTTCACCATTTGTTATAGATGCATACTGGCTAGGTAGGAGGTTAGTGATTTGGTGGTGTAGCTGTTCTCCTCTTCAAACCTGATTTTAAAGTCTCCTAGTATGATCAGGGGCTTGTGTTCTATTAAGTTGCTGGGTATGCTGTCTACGCATTTTTCTGTGAAGGTTGTGCTGTGTGTGGGTGGTCTGTATACGAGTAGGAAGACGAAATTGGTGTGATGGTCCAGTGCTAGTTGGAGGAAGAATGATTAACAGTATTGACGTTTCGTGACGGTAGCCCTGTGACTCGTAAGCATTGTTTGTATGCTAGGGCTAGGCGTCATCTGCTTTTTCCTTCTCGGTTGGCTTGCCTGATTTTTAAGTTGCTAGGGAGTGTTTTATATTCAACTACCTTAGAGGCATCTGTTATCCAGGTTTCTGTGAGGACAAGCATGTCCATTCCTCCTTTGCCGAGGAGCTTGTGTAGCTCTGTGCTATGTTTTGACATTGAGCGGGCATTGATCAGATTTCAGTAAATCTTGTTTTCCCGGTTTTGCTTATCCATTGGAGCTCGTGTGGTAGGGCGATTGTCCCTTGGTTCTTTTCATTCAATTCCTTGATTGACTTTGGTTTGAAGGTTGAGTCTGGGGCCTTTGTTGTTTCTGGTTCTTTATTGAGGAGATTGAGTATATTGAGTTCAGTAGATTGCGTGTTACGCTTTCACGGGTGCATGTGAATTTGTGGTTTAGTATTTCATTGCTTTGCCAGTCCTTGGTGATGAAAGGTTTGTTCAGGTGGGACGCTTCTCTTCGCATCAACTCTACCTGTTAGAGTCAATCACCAAAGCTTGGTTGGACAAGAACTATGCAAAATGTGTTGAAGCCTATTCAGTAAAAACAGAGCCCCTTTGATGTCTCCTTAGGTAATGAGCGCAATATAAGTGGCAGAGCAGCGTCAGCATTTGACATAGTTAAGAATAATATTCTGGGTGTTCCCACACTGCACCCGTTTCGTCCTGAAATGCCCACCATTATAAGAGTAAGTGCTAGCATAGACATGTTGGGATCCACTGTGATGCAGACAGTGAGAAACAAAGATTAAGTAGAGGCATTTGCCTCCAAGTCTCTCACTGATGTTGAAAAGTACTATAGTAGAAAGAAATGCTTGCTTGTGCATGGGCCACAGAACATTTTAGGAACTACATCTCGGGCAGGCATGCCACCCTATACACGGACCACAAGCCACTGCTTCATATACTTACGCTCAGTGGCACCGCCAACATCACCTCCCATTTAGCGAGGCTGGGGTCTAAATGGCAAGAATTCATGTTCGCCATCAAGTATGTTCCCGGTTGGCAGGACAAACAGGCAGACTGCCTATCCAGACTACC
Organism: Ambystoma mexicanum; assembly: GCF_040938575.1. Taxonomy (NCBI): domain Eukaryota; kingdom Metazoa; phylum Chordata; class Amphibia; order Caudata; family Ambystomatidae; genus Ambystoma; species Ambystoma mexicanum. The sequence goes on from NC_090939.1 coordinate 690,171,489, forward strand.
TCTTCTGTCTACAGGTGACCTGTGTTGGAACACAAACTACAGCATCATAGCAGCCATGCAGGATTCAGAGGATACATCTGCATGCATCCCAGTGCACATGTGGGAAAAAAAGTGAACCAAACTCTGCAGGTCCTTGCCTTCATAGACGAAAGGACCTACCACCTGTAATTTGCTAATTTTGTCAAATAGCTCCTGATCTCACAGAAGAATAATGCAGGAATGACACGCTGGTCTCATGCAGCACTCATCAAAACCCTCCTGACCCTAGCGCATGAATATACTATCAAAAGGCAAATTTCGAGAACAATATGTGTTGCTGTGGATGGATGGAGAGACATGTCACTGCATGTTCAGCATGCTGTAAAGGCAAAACATGTCCCATGCTGAAAAGTGGTAATAGATTTTATTGGCCCCCTTTATCACATGTCTACACATCTAAAAATGATCTGCTGATTGTGGACTATACTTCCAAGTCGGTCAAAGTGCATTTTCTACAAACCATCACCACAGTCTCAACAATTGTGGGCGTAACCACTTCCGCAGAGGTAGTTGTCTGGCAATACCAGTATCGGACAACGGTGTACAATTCACATCCAATGATCTCGTCAGATTCTTTCAGAGAAACAGCATAAAGCATTCACAAGCTGCCCTAAACCACCCAAGAGGAAACAGGCAGGTAGAAAGAGCAAACAGAATGATAAAGGAAGCAGTGCAACAAGTCAGATCAAATGGCACTGATTGCCACACAGCTGTTCAAAAGACAATCTCTGGCCACAGGCTCACATTAAATTCCACCGCTGGGATCATCCCGTTTGCCTTTATGAGAGCGTGCGAAGCCTGCATCAAACTAATCTTTCCTGGACAAATTCGAAACCAAATAAACAAGGAGGTATATCCTTGGAGAACCATTCGAGAGTTTAATATACTCAAAGGATACAAAGAGAAACGTTTGGCAGAGCAAATGCAGCAAGATAAAGATGCATCAACATCAAGGACATAGTAACAATAAAATTACGACACAAAGACAGGAACATTTCTTACACTTTGTGTATAGGCGCATTATAAATACCTAATAAATAAATAAGTGCAGTGCTCCACAGAGGTTATTGACTTGTTCAATGACACCACCGTCACAGTTGGAGTAAAGATGTGGAACATGGTGAAGGTAGCACTATACAAGAAAGGGCATTGCGAATGGATTGTTTCCTCCCACATATTCCTCATCTTTGATATTCAATATCCAGTTTCAGCTGCTTCGGAAAGCAATTTCGATAGAGGGCGCTGTGCGTCGATCCAGTCGACTCAATGTCTGTCGAGGGCCTCCGTCTCGAGGATGATGTCATTGTTGGCGTCTGTTCTGTTTCTCTGTGTAAACTAATGCTTTGAGAAACTATGGCGCGCTTCCTTTGTTCTTCACAAATATGTCTTCTTCCTCGACACTCACTACCCCGAAGACCAGATTCAAGAAGTGCCAGGATTGTGATTCTAAGATGTTGTTAACCGACTCACATCGAGTTTGTCTGTGGTGTATCAGGGTGGAGCATAAGACCTCGGCATGCTCCAAGTGCCAGTAAATGACCGGAAAAGCTCTGAATGAGCGAAAGGAGAAATAGGTAGTAGGTAAAACCCCCCAAAAATCCCCATTGACTACCCCTTCGAAGAAACCTTTGTCCGACGAGCCAAGAGGATACTCCCCTCGGAGGAAGAAGGTTAAAATATCATGGTCGAGGAGTGACTCCTACCACTCCTCATTGTCGTTGAGGAAGTCATAAAAGAGGCACCACAGGTCACCTTCAACTTCGTTGTCAGTGACCTCCCCAGAGAGGGTATCTTGTGCCACGAAAAGCTCCACACCTGCCGAATGGGAAGCATTTAAATCTGAAATGCTGAAAATATTTCAAAAACAAAAACCCTCGGCAAGCCATGGTCCTACCACACCTTCCAAAGAAGCCGGTAAGGAAAGGGCTCGAGCCAAATCCTGGGCTCCTTCGAGCCTAGGACGAAGGCCAGATCTTAATCGAGATCCGTTGAGGTCTTGACGCAATTACAAGTAATTGAGGGAGCCTTCGAGCCATAGGTCCAAACATAAGTCAATGTTGTCGACACCTTTGATGCCAGCTGCGCCCTCGAGGCCAGCTTGGCTCTCGACCTCTGCGGCACCATCGATGCCAGCTGTGCCATCAATGCCAGCTGCACCATTGACGCCAACTGCGCCCTCGACGCCAGCCGTACCGTCGACACCAACTGAGCGATCAAAACCAATGGCGCCATCAAAGCTGAAAAAGATTTTGACAACTCCTCGAGCGTTAAGTTCACAGTTTCGTAAGCCTTTGATGCCTATCCCTGACAATACCTATATTCCTTTACCAAGGAAAGAGTATTTCAAATCTCTCACCTCAATTAATGAGGAGAATTAGCCATCAGACAATGATGCACCTTTTGGCCTTCAATTTGGTACAACAAATGTGCCTGAAAGCTTTATTTCTGAAGAGTCTAGATTGAAAGATCTTCCTGATAATTTACAAATGGCCAGTGGGGAAGACACCTCACCTGAGCTGGATTTTGCTGGTGAGCATGCAGATGCTTCACATAGACAACTAATGTCTAAAGTTGTAGACTATATGGGGTGGAGTAGGCCTACCCTGCCCTTCGAACAGGATGATCTGATGGACAGTCTTGATAAGGGTCCGCAAATGGATCCTATTTTACTATTTCATAATGCTCTGCAAAAAAGGGTGGTAGCAAATTGGGAGACGCCAGAGACTAATCCGGCAGTGAACAAAAACCTGACCAAAAAATACAGCCCTTGCAGTACTGACCCTGACTACCTGTCTAAACACCCCACTCCAGAGAGTGTGGTGGTACAGACAGCTACTGCAACTTCCAAGCAAGCAGCTTATCCAACTATCCCTCCAGATAAGGATGACATGAGAAAAGATGGATGGGCAAGAAAATTATTTTCTGCTGGGAGCATGGCTCTTAAAGCAAAATTCTCATTCACTCTGTGGGACTGTATTTCTATGGCGGCAGAGCACATTCCTGCGGCGGAGGAAAGGGACTGGTTCTTGGCTATTGTTAAAGACGGCAAGGAAGCCATGTGTGAGTCTCTTCAATCGGGTCTGGATTCTGCTGACAGCATCAGCAGAGACATGGCAACAAGCACCATAATACGCAGATTTGCGTGGTTGTGGAAGTCGGGATTTGCGCCGGATGTGCAATCCAGACACCTCAACATACCTTTTGACGGGTCTCACCTTTTTAGCAACAAGGCTGACGAAAGCCTTGAGAAGTTGCAGACCTCAAAAGCGGCACCCAAATCCTTAAGTGCCGCTATTAGGCAGCCGCAGCATTTTCGCCCCAGTGGACAGCCTTGGAGGGTTAGATCTTTTTTCTATTACTCCTCAGTTGGAAGAGCGAGAGGAATGGCTGGTCAAATAGGCCAAAGAAGATTCCCTTGTGGTGGAAGAGGAAGAGGTGCGAAGCCCACGCAAGCCGGGGCATCCTTACAAACAGCCACTGCATCAGCCGCCTCAAAACCTCTCTGAGGTCTTGAGTCACAATTAACCAGTGGAAGGCAGACTGTCTCAGCATCTGAAAGAATGGCGAGACATTACTTTGGATGTTTGGACATTGGAAACCATAGCTGCAGCATCAATGAAATCAGCTGTTTTTGCCCACATTTGCCGTGGAGAATCGTTAAGATGGCCGCCGCCTTGCTTTGTGTCTATGTTGCCTAGCAATGCTTATTCTCCAACTCCTGAATCCTAATTGGCTTTATTGATCTAGATTGTCGTTCCGGGGCGAACTGGAAGGCGGTAGCCGGCCTGTTCCGCAAAGGCCTGGCTGAAAAAGGCTGATCGCCTGTCTGTGTCCTCATTCCGAGGTTCACTGCTCCACGAGGGAGGAGGGCTGGGGCCCATCTTGACCGCAAATAATCAGACTTGCGCAGACCGACACTAAGGTACTGCTCTGCATTGTGTGCACTTGCTGGAGTACCATCAGCCTACCTTACATCAGCCTGCGTGAGGAGAGCTAGCAGCGTCATTGAAATCAGCTGTTTTTGTCCACATTTGCTGTGGAGAATCATTAAGATGGCCGCCGCCATGCTTTGTGTCTACATTGCCTAGTAACGCTTATTCTCCGACTCCTGAAACCTGATTGGCTTTATTGATCTATATCGTCGTTCCGGGCGAACCGGAAGGCGGTAGCTAGCCTCTTCCACAAAGGCCTGGCTGAAAAAGGCTGATCGCCTGTCTGTGGTCTGTCCGTGGGAGTCCGTGCCGTGGCCACCCCCATAACGCCGGCGTTCAAGTGGGTAGAGCTGCCGTCGGTCATGATCTGCACTACACTACCACTGCAATTCCTACATGGAGGTATTTTGTATTTTTGTATTTGTATTTTATTTATTTGTATAGCGCACCAGCCCCGAGGGCAACCGGGCGCATTGTTTTAGTTACAGTCAGCTTACATTAAAGCATTTACATTAAATATACAAAATATACAAGTGACATAATTGAAGGAATGCAGGTTACACAGTCTGAGCAAAATGCAAAGGCATGATATAATGCAAAAGGCCTATGATGCCAATAATAGTGTTACAGTCAAGGTCATACAAAGTCGTGGGTGGACAGCCAAGCTTTGGCATTACGCTTGAAGGCAGGGACAGGGGCGTCCCCAGGGGGTGGCCAAGGGGGGCCATGGCCACCCTTATAAAAATGCTGGCCCCCCATTGGCCACCCTGCAAAAAAGCAAACAAAATAATACTTTTTTTTCCGCACTGAACTGTGCATGGACAAATAACATGCACAGTTCGGTGCGAAAAGAAATGTCTTTTTTTTTTGCTTTTTTGCCACAGGGTTAGAGTGGCACGTATGATGGTGGCCCCCCCATTACTGACTGATCTCACATGCTCAGTCAGTGAACCCCGAGTGAGGGCCTGAGGTGGAGAAGTAGAAAGGCATCATGTGGGAGAGAGGACACAAAAGATGATGAGAGGGAGGAAGCAAGAGCAAGTGGACTGGGGATTCAGCGACTACAGAGGGCGGGGGGGGGAGAGAAAGCACGAGCAGGGAAAGTGACTGTCCCCACTCCATCCAAGTAACGGCTTAAATTAGTTACATTTTCCTTTCGAGTTGGGTCCCTCTATATTCTGAACAAACAAGCAAAAAACTTTCTGAGATTTGAATTTATGATGTCCTTCCAGAACACTCTCTTTCTCTCAGCCCACTACATAGAGATGTATGAACATTAAACCCTTCACTCCACGCTACACATTATTGTTAGTACTGAGTTCACACGAGAATAAGCACTGGAGCTGTGGCAGTGAACGTTTTTGTTGTTGCTCTGGGCGAAAGGCCATTTTGTCATCCCATCCAGACACAGGCCCTTGCATGGCGCAAGCACCACGGCCACGTGGACTATTTCCCTCTCAGGTTTTAAACTATCTTTTTAAAACATAGCAGGAAAGATTATGAAATGACTATAGCAGGAAAGATTAAAAGTGAAGACCCCCATGCACCTCTGCCCCCAAACACTCACTCACACGCATTGAGCAGGTCGCCATTGCTTCAGCTGTGCAAACCTTTAGCCCATTGAACAGGGGAGGCACTATTAGTCACAAGCACTGAAAACTGCAATCTACCCTGCCAAACGGGACCATAAAGATTCTTCAGCACGAATACTACAACTCAACATGTAGTGAAGGCCCCTGTACACCTACCTATCTACAAAATGTATAGCATAGCTGAATTCATGATACCCTTGGGAAAATAAAAAGATCCCTGGGTGACTGTGGGGAGCATGTGTTACCAGGGTATCTTTATAATTATTCTTTTACAACGCGCTTTACACCAGAGAGGTATTCTAAGTGCAAGACCAGGATTCAAACCTGTGTTGCTTTGTATGTTGTCAAGTTGCCCCTGAGCTATCCACCCGGCCTATGTAAATGATAGCATTGATGTCTCCTATTTGTGCCTTTACTCAACAAAGGGCTGCTAAATTGATGTATGAACAGGGAGGCCAGAGTTCTAATGCCAGCTCCACTGAAGCAATTTGTGTGATTCTTGGCAAATCACCTTATATCGCTTGTCCTAAATCCCCTAAATTGGCACAATTGGGAGCATTCAAAATAACTTAAACCCTGTATCAAGCATTACATGAAAACTAAAAAGTACATTTTACTATAGAGTTTTTCCTATTCCCCAAACAATATAGATATGCAGTACCTGTCCATCATGAAGGATAATGGATATTTAATTCTTTAACTGGTTTGGGTAGGGAACCCAAGTGAAGCAGTTCAGAACTGGAACCAAAGAGTGATGCTGAGAGCACTACAAGAACATGTTTATTACCACGCTGCGTCTGCACTGCACGTACTAGGAAAAATGCATGTATGTTTGTTGATTTATTTATAAGCAATAACTGACCCAAACACAGGTTAAGATGTATAAGAGGGATAATGCAATTCAATTCAATTCCATTTAAAAATTGGAACATCTGTACAGTATATCTCAAAATTGGGAATTTGCCCTTCCACCCACAGATGGCTGCAGGAAACAAGCCTTGCTTTCACTGCAGACATGGCTGTGCATGCAATGCCTACCCATGACAGCCACTATCCTGCAATGCTTCCCAATAAGTATCTGAATAAGCACACTGTGCATACCTAGATCCTCAGAACATGAGAGGCCACTGTGACACTAAACAAAGCCGAAAGGTGAGAACACTTGAACGGGCACTCATCTTGCAGAAACGCAGACAAGCAGACCGCAGGCCTTAGTAAAATGGCAGCATACGCACCCGGAAATAAACACATCCTGAGCCTGGATGTGCGCATTTCTGCATTGGCTCATGCTTCCAGCCAGGCTGTGTTTATTTCCGAGTTTCCATCCTCGACTAGACTGCATGTAGGTTGTTGTGCGCAAAAGGCTTTTAGGAACAATTGTGCAGGGTCTGGCCAGTGGTTTACGTCTTCGGTTCACCATCGCCAAAGGTAGAGGTTTTATTTTGTTGTTGAATTGAAAATAGTGTTTCTGTAACGACGATATGCATTTTACTTAATACAAACATGAGTACAGTTCTTTCCATTTCAGCAGAGCTGTCATGATGTGGAAATCTGTTGGTGTGGTTGGAAGTGCTTGCTTATGGCACCTTATTCTAAAGGCACTTCCATGGTGCCTCCAAGTATCAAAGACTGATGATATTCCTTGAAATTTCCATTTCTGTCAAGTAATTTCTATTGGTGCAATCCTTATGCACATTTGGAGGTTTGCATGTATTTTGCCCCAGAGAGCCTGGACAGAGCTCTAATAGATGAGTTCCCTGCATCTGTAATGATTCTGCAATTTTCTTGTTTTTGTTGTGTTAAAATGCCATCTGCCACTAATGTTACCAAAAAAGTAGATTGGGGCAGGTGTGGGTGGATTGGGGGTGCGAATGAGACCGTACAGAATTGCACGCACTGCATTTGGGGGGAAAGTAGCAGGACTTTTTTAGTGGCTCACACCCCCACTCTTGCAATTGCTGGATACTCCCCTGACCACCACCATAGAATATTCTCTTGCCTCATCCATGTTTATTCGAGCTTTCTGTCCGGGTTGCTTCCTCCCTGAATAATATGATTGTGACACTTTAGCAAACTGTCCTCTCCTGCTATATTTCCAGCACACCCCTTTTATTGATGAACAACCTGGGTCCGACACCATGTGACCTATGAATTCATACAGGAAACAAGCACATTTGAAGCTTGTTCCCACTAATGGACTTCCTCGAGCACTTGGAGCTTTGTTCTTCTTGGTCACCACTGCTTTTATAGCTTGCGCTGCTGGAAGTGGATCCAAGGTATTCTTAATAAGGCTTACTTACTGCCTCTTTGCCCGAACAGTTCATTAATGTGGTATGTTTGGGTCCATCCGAAAATGTGTTGCCACCCATTGCTAGTAAATAAAACTTGAACAAGTCTTCCCACTCTGTAATGGGTTCTCCCGGTCTGTCCAACAACTTGGCTGGAGGTGTTATTCCCAGATTCGCCATTCTTTGTTCCTTTTCTACAACTGTCCCTTTCCACAAAACAGGATAATTCAGCTGTTCTCTTCCACGATCTTTACTCCACGTGGAACATTCTCTGCTAGCTGGGTCTTTAGTGGCTCCACACTTAATTTGTAGACTAAGTACATCTACTTGAGTAGCCACTCAGATTTGGCTGGTCTATTCCTGGTGTGGTAGCAACATGTAACATCTGTATGTTTTTGCGTTATGTTTAGTGAATTCACGTTGACTAGTTGCACATATGGCATATCATATTTCTTTGCACTTTGGATGGGCTGTGCATGAATACAAGAGGAGAAACTTTGTGGATTCCCTATTAGTGGTAGCAAGCGTTGTTATAATTTAGTTTATATTTTGGTCTATGTGTGTGTGTGGAGTGTTTTGCTTGTAGCATAAGGATATTTAGATTTTGGTGTCTCGTGGGCTGTATTTTGGGATTGTGCGCATGCTTGAATGTGGTACTGGTATTAGTCTATGCTCATCAGATACATTAATTAGTTAACTGTTAAATAATACATGGAACTATATCAATGTGCAATTCGTTATCTCATATACACATAGTTTTCAACTGGACTATATACTACATCACCATAAGAGATTTCCTGAAATTCAGTTATGTGTTTGTTTTGGTGTGCCACCCCAAGATTTCATGTGGCCTCATCAGGCCACCCCTATGAAAAATGGCTGGGGGCGCCACTGGGCAGGGAAAGAGGGTTCAGCTCTGAGTGGGTTGGGTAATGTGTTCCACAGCTTGGCTGCGAGGACAGGGATGCTGCGACCTCCCGATTTTTGGAGGTTGAAGCGTGGGATGACCAGACAGTTAGAATGTGCACTTCTGAGAGGTCTCGAGTGAGATGTGCACATGTTGGACAGGTAGCTGGGGGCTAGGTTAGCGATACTTTTGTGTGTGAGTGCCAAAGCTTTAAGAGAGACTCTTTGGGTAACTGAAAGCCAGCGAAGGCTCTGTCTGTATTTGGAGATGTGTGAGGTTCTAGGAATGTTAAGGGCCTCTCTAATAGCATTATTTTGGATAATGTGAAGTTTTCTGATATTATTTTTTATTTTTATTTGTTTTAATTGAAATTAATCAACCTTTCAAATATAAATACAATTACATACACATGTAAAAATTGGTAAACAATTATACTTGAAAATGAAAAGGAAACAAGAATATAACAAAGGATGACAGAAATACATGAATAATCAGGAAGAATTAAATAATAATCAATAAACTCCATAAAATTGTTGAGTGGCAAATCATTCACTTCACTTGGGCTCTAAGTTTAGACTTAAAAGGAAATTTACAGTGGCAATCTGTAATGGCAGATACCCTGAGCCCAAAATAAGAAACCAGGACAGGTCTTGAGTTGCGAGCTGTAGATAATTACAATGTCACACAAATTGTATTTCGCGCAATGGGCGAAGTACTGAGCATTCTGTAATGAGATGCCTCATGGTTTCACAACTGTTTAATGATGTGCAAAAGCGGCAAGAATTTTCCGAATGGCTCAACAATTTCCTTTTGCAAAGCAACTCTCTAGTGCTCCATAGATCGAAGCGTAATTTCAAAATGTGGTGGCGATAATTTGGAGATGGACAGCGTACCAAGTATGATGGCAAGGTACGCATTTTTTTGTGTGGAAATCGATTAGCATCAGCATCATGATATGCAAGACATCCATTTCGAGTAGCTATCCAGTCTGTATAATATACTTTTGCTTTTGCTTTGTCTGGATTTTGTATCAGTAAATCTATTGATACCTCTGCTTTGATTAGTATGCAATAAACGGACATTAGCCACGATTTGATGCATGGATGTTTACTTGAAAAAATATATGATGAAATATATTTTAGGAGGATTTGCGAAGTGGTAGATATCAAGCATTTCCTTAAGAAGGCGCATTTGCGCCAATTAAAAAGGGCCTGTAATGAGATCAAACCAAGCTCATACCTTAACCAGGCCACTGGGGTGCAATTTGGAAGATACAAAATACAACACCAATATTTTGCCTCCTATTTTGCCAACTGCAAAGATGGGATGTCTTGAAAAGTTTCTAGGCCATAAAGTAACGCTGGAACTGTTTTTGCAGTCCAAAAATGCCATGCAGGTAGTACTGAAAGTTTGCCATATTTATGCATTAAAATGCTGGCTTGTGATGTAAAGGATGTTAGTCTTGTTTCCAGACATACAAGATGGCCTGTTGGATGTTTCACATTCTCAAACATGATGCCCAAATAATTATAGAAAGGCACCCTGTTAATCGGAATGTTGTCCATGGACCATACGTAAGAAATCGGGCTACACCTTTTTGGACAAAAAAACTACTATTTGGGTTTTGGTAAGATTCACTTTTAATTCATTGGTGACAGTGTAGTTATGAAAGGCGTTTAGTAGTCCCTGTAGTCCTACTTGTGTCCTGGAGATTAAGACTAAATCATCTACATAAAAGAGAGTTTGAATTGAATGGCCGTTCAGTTTAGGTGAGTCTGAAACAACTTTTGAAAGGTCATGTCTTACATCTTGGATAAAATAATTGAAAATGGCGGATGCTAACAGACAACCTTGTTGGTGATATTTTGCATAAAGGGTTTTAAAAGCTCTTTGTAAAATACCCCATTATTGCACCACTCATTATCTTTCAGAATAGTCGTTAGAGTCTGTATCCTCTGAACGTTCCATTTAAGTCGATTTCTCGCAGTATTGACAGTTGCCATGGCGTTGTGTGCCTGACGTCACGAGACGTGTGCAAATGACCATGCCAACTGTGCGACTAAGAGGCAATGATCGCTGTTTGGATGGGGACGAATAGAAAGGAGTTGGACTTTTTGGAACAATATAGGGCTCATGTATATGTAATCCAGGGTGCTAGTACTAGCTCCCCGATGCCAGGTATAATTTGATTGGGTGTCCCCCTCCACTGATCCATTTAACCTGTATAGATTTCTGTCAGACATCAGGTTTGTCCATTTTAAGGCCGATGGAGAGGGGTTGGATATGTCGTGACAGTCCAAATTTAAATCCCCTGAAACATTGATATGAGTAACGGACTTTCTGGAGAATGTGAGATTCAAAATTTCGTTCATACCATCGAAAAAATCTACGTCACTCATAATGAGGGGATTACGATAAATATTTACTAAGGCTAGTTCTTGCGAGTGGCCCCAAATGAGAACTAACTGGATCTGGGCACCTACTGAAGCCCAAGGAGCGATGGAAAAACCACTGGCACTATGAACACCCACTAATAAGCCTGATGAGGGACGTCCTCTACTTGGTCTGGCCGGAAGGAGCGAGATTTCATAGCCATCCCAAGCCGGGCGAGTGATTAGGCAGGTTTCTTGTAGGGCTATTACCTGATACACAGAAGTGAATTTTGCAAAGGTGGAGGGTAGATGAGAATGCCCCCTCGTATTACAACTTAGTAGATGAATCTCATCTGTCTCGTCTACTCTTAGTGGTTACTGATGATTAGCGCCATCGGTCTGGGCGCCGGAGGGGTTTCGCTGAGCTCCACAATAGATGTTGGATTTGTGCCTGGGCTGTTGATTTTTCAAGGGCACTTTTTCGGGATCTTCGGCTAGAAGGAAGCCCATACTGAACAGTTGCATTTTACATTGCCAGATGGCGTCACGAACTAGACCTGAGGGAAGCCATAATCTGACAATCGACGTTGATAGTTTAGAAATGAATTCTATTTCTTCGATGTCATTTGACGCCACCTTTCTGAGATCATTAATGTCTCTGAAAATGTTGAGGACGCTGTTACGATTCTAGTCATAGCAGGGGAAATTTCCCTCTCTACATTTGAGAATGAGTGTGAAAAATTGTTCACGTCGTGGATTTAAATGACGTGAAACAGCCTGGGTGCTGTTTTTCGGAGGAGCCCACTGCAAATGAGGAGTGTCATGATGTATTATCTCAAAATAGTCATTATCGACTTCCCTAGCTTGATGTTGTGCAGCAGTAGAATTCGATGTATATTGATCTTCTGCAGCCACTGTAGACGATGTAGTTTTCTGATATTGCATTGGTTGGTACCCAGATAGAGGGCATTGCACTAATCAATTTTGGAGAGGACGAGAGTCCTGGCTAGAGTTGTACAGTTGGCAGGAGACAAAAATGGGTGGCAAGCTGTGATAAGCTTGCATGTGTATGATGCGGCTGAAGAGACTGCATTAGTTTGTCTAGATAAGGAGAGGGTGGAATCAAGGTAAATACCTAATGTCTTGGTGTCCTTGGCCACTTTGATGGAATTACCATCGATGGTGAAGGACTTGAATGAAGAGTCAAGTTTACTGAGTTTTTGGGGTGAACCTAAGATGAGGAGCTCAGTCTTCTTGTCGTTTAAGCACAATTCATGCTGCGCCATCCAGGCCTGGATGATTTGATAGATAGCATTGATAGCTAGGGAGTCAATTTTGTGGTCACCTGTAATAGGAATAAGTACTTGGGTGTTGTCAGCGTAATTGGTGTACGTGACGCCCCTGCGGTCCAGTATGTCAAATAGAGGTTTTGTGAAGATGTTGAATAGTGTCGGGGACACACATGATCCTTGGGGGACTCCACATGTGGAAGGAGAAGGTTCAGCAGTGTCGGAGGGGGAAAAGACCCTCATGGATATATTATCCAGGAAGGAGGTAATACAAGCTGTAGCTTTCTCCGAGAAGTTGGCCGCCGTTTTGAGGTGGTGGCAAAGAATTTGATGATTGACTAAATCGAATGCTGCGGAGAGGTCTAATAGGAGTAAGAGAGCCAATTTTCCCTTGTCTGTTAAGTCTTCAATTTGCGTTTTTAAATCTAGTAGCGCAGTTTCTGTGCCATGGCGAGGGCGGAAGCCCGATTGCCTTAGACCCAGGAGATTGTTGGATTCAAGATAAGCTTGCATCTGCAGGTATGCCGCTCGATCAAGAATTTTTAAAAGAAATAGCACTGTGGTGATTGGTCTGTAGTTGGTGGGAGTGTAAGCGTCTAAGGTTGGTTTTTTCAGAAGAGGGATGACCCATGCATCCTTGGGGTTGTCAAGGACGATCCCAGACCTGAAGGAGGAGTTTATGAATGTGGTAATGAAGGGCGCCAGGTGATGTGAGGCCTCCTTGATGATAGTGGCAGGGCAAGAGTCTCCCTGACAGTTAGAGGGCTTAAGGCTGTTAATGATGTGTTCAACTTCAGAAGTAGAGAGAGGTGAGAAGCAGAATGGTTGCAAGGATACAGTATTGGGTTTGAAGTTGGCCTGAGGGGCAAGCTGTGATATAAATGAGTGCAGGCTGTTTTTTTTCTCATTAATTTTAGTTTGTAGCATAGTGATTTTTCCTAAAAGAGCCTCTTGGATGGTATTGCACCAGGTGCTGTCTTTGGAACAGGTTTCTGGAGGAGTGGCAGGGGATTCCAGTTCCTTTAAGATTTTGAATAATTCCTTGGTGTTGGATTGGACATGTTCAATACGTTTATTAAATGTCTCTTTTTAGCAGACAGTATGGCTTCTTTGTAGTTTAACGTAGCTAGTGCCATGCTTGTTTTATTAGATTCCAAAGGGTGGCTTCACCAGCGAGTTTCAAGGGTCCCTTTTTCCTTACGTAAGGTTCTCAGCTGAGGCGTGAACCAGGAGTTAAGGTGAGCCCGGGGTTTAGGTTTACGTAGTTTGGAGGGAGCAATAAGGGTTTATAGTCATAAAATCGAAAACAAAAAAGTCGAAAGTCAAAAAATCGAAAGAAAAGTCACATTTCTTTTTTATTACATTTTATTTTTTGTTTTACCTTTTTTTTACATGCGCGAGCCAAAAAATAAATAGAAATGAAAAAGAAATCATTCGACTTTTTTTTTTCGACATTATGTTTTCGATTTTTTGACTTTCGACTTTTTTTTTTCGATTTTATGACTGCACACCAGCAATTAGATCAAGTGCCTTTAGCATGGTCTGATTGTAAGTGTCAACCAAGACAGTGAGAGCTTTACAAAGATTAGTCTTCATAACAAGTCCTAACATTTACTCAGCCTTTCTTTGACCAACTAATTTTGACCACAGGTCTAGTGCCACCCAAAACAAGTACTGTAAGGCATCAGGTGTAACAGACACCTCCTAGAAGGAAACACACATGTTACACATACTTTATATTATGCCTGGCTGCGTTGCATTCATACAAGAGTTCAAATTGTGTATTGCCGATTTGTATCAATACTACTTTGACCTCATCTGCAGGTAGTTTGATCGCACTCTGTCTCTCAGCCTACGCTTATATTGAACACCCTTGACGCCATCACAGTCTGCTGATCTACTCGGCCACTGTGTGCTTGGCGCTAAGGTCAAAACATAGCTATTTTTCTGTATAACCCATATCAAGCCTATCTATGACAGTATTGCTCTGTTACCTAATCATGTATATGCCTTGTTACAATAACTACTGATAGGCTTGATTTACACCTATATAACCTATGCTTATTTCATACTTGTCAGTTCCGTTCTGATTAGAACAAGTTGCATAACCATTAGGTTATAAGCAAGTCAATGCCTCGGCTTCCGCTACGGCGTACACTTGTAAGTTAATTCATGCTTGTAAACCCTACCTATACACCAATAGCTGTTTCACTTTATCGAGAGCCTTAATCTTGTCAAAACTTGACTACTGCAAGGCCCTATATGCAGGAGCCAGAAAACAGATAACTAACAAACTACACATTTTACAAAACAATGCTCTCAGAACAGCACTAAGTATCCCAAGAAGAGAACATATCTCAGAGATCAGAAGAAATAACAAATGGCTTTCCATTAAGGATAGGATTCAATTTAAACTAGTTTCCATCACCCACAACTGCTTAACCGCCTCTCGCCCTATTAGGACTGCCAACTCCTGCTGCATCGCAAGTTCCCAGATTTAACCTGAAAAGGGCAGGTGGGAACAGTTTCCCTGTGCAGGCAGCTCAATACTGGAACACCCTCCCTCTACACCTCCGAACAGACCAGACCTTCCCAGGCTTCAGGAAAAACACAGAAATCTGGCTAGCTACGAATGACAGCTAAAACTACCTGATACCTATAATTCAAAGACCAGACCTCTTTACAGTACTTCTCGATCATCTGCTTACACCTTTCCACCTTTCTGTACTTTACTTGATTCCTGCTTGACCAATGTGTTACTGTTTATTCTGTATATTATCTCTGTATTCTATCTGTGTATAACATTGTATATAATTGTAAATATAATTGTACAGTATCTGTAACTTTATGATATGCGCCCAGATACCGAAGAGTTTGGTGCGCTTTACAAATCAATAAAACAAACAAACAAACATAGCCCATGGTTACTGGCTTCCTTCCATTCAGAGACCTCAGAACCATCCATCGGGAGCCACTCTTTGAGGGTTCCAGATCTGCTCCTTGTGCAGGAAATTTTGACCCTGCTAGAGAAAGGCGCTATAGAACCGGTGCCTGTAGCGGAGAGGAACAAGGGATGGTACTCTCTATATTTCCTAATACCCAAGAAGGACAGAGGACTGAGACCCATCTTGGACTTGAGATACTTGAACAATTTCCTCATTCCAGATGATCACACTTTCTCAGATCCTTCAGGCCCTCCAACTCCAGTATTGGATGGTGTCAGTTCTCAGGAAACATGTCAGACCTACTTCAGGTTCCAAGCAGGATTGCACAGGATCCCCTGTGGTGGACCTGCGAGGACAACATTCTGAAGGGAGAACCCTTTTGGCAACCGTGGCCAGAGATAACAGTAGCGGGGTGGGGAGCCCACACCAACGATCTGACAATCAGCGGTTGTTGGTCTCCATCAGAGTCCAAACTACATATCAGTCTTTTGCAGCTGAGGGCAATCAGACTTGCGCTGAAGGCTTTTCTGCCCTCTGTACGGGGAAAGAATGTCCTGATAATGACAGACAACACAGTGGCCATGTACTATCTCAACAAGAGAGGGGGTGTAGGGTCACTAACACTGTGCAGAGAGACAGTGCAGCTCTGATTCTGGATAATTCAAGAAGGAATCTCTCTATCAGCAGTTCACTTAGCCAGAGAAGAGAACATGGCGGCGGATGCTGTGAGCAGGCAGGGCACAGTCTCCCACGACTGGGAACTAGCTCAGGAAGTCGTTCAAGAGGTCTTCACCCTTTGGGGAACCCCTCAAGTGGATCTGTTTGCGACCAGTGTCAACCGGAAGCGCGAACTGTACTGCTCAAGGGAATTTCCCCTAAGAGGAGCACTAGGGGACACATTCGTACTGGACTGGGGGTTTCCACTCCTGTACACTTTTCCTCCAGTCCCCGTCATTCCCTATGTGATCAGGAGTTTGAGAAAGTTCAGGAAACACATTATCCTAATTGCCTCGGATTGGGCCAGGAGGACATGTCCATCTGCCCTCCAATAGGTCTTCCACTAAGAGAGGACCTTCTCTCGCGAGAACAGGGTTGAGTTCTCCATCCAGAGGTCAAGACACTCAGCCTTCACGCATGGTTTCTGAAAGGCTGTGATACAAAGATTGGGGCGTCCCAGATGACATAATAGAGATTTTGCTTTGGCCAGAAGGCCAGCAACAAAGTCCTTGTACCATTGCTGTTGGAACAAATTTTGCAACTGGTGCAAAGACAAGAATGAAGACACTTTTCTATGCAAAACACTGGAAGTGTTATCTTTTCTACTATCCTTAGCCAATCTGGGGCTCCAGGTTAGAACTATTAAGGGCTGTTTGGTGGCACTATCCATCTTAAAGCACTCGTCAGAAGAATGCTCATATTTCAAAATCCCTCTGGTGACACAATTTCTAAAGGGACTCTATTCACAGTCTCACAAACCATTACTGCCTTGAGTCTTCCCTTGCTCAGAATGGAAGCTTTGGAAAAGCTGTCCTCCATTCGGTTCATGAAAACCATTGAAAACTAAATTCTAACTCCTCCACCAAATCAAACACTGCTTGGGTGACTATCAAAGATGAAGAATACGTGGGAGGACACAATCCATTTGAAGAGCAAATTACTTAACCCTGGTAACGTTCTTTCGACTGGGTGTTCCTCTCACATATTCCTCATCGCCCTCCCAGCCTGCCCCACAGTAGAATTTCCCAAGTTATTACAGCGTTCGCTCCTTCAAAGTTTAGTATCATCAAACTTGTGGTTATGGGGATAGTTTCTACTGTAAGAAAAACAGAACTGAAGCCAACGGGCGCTGCGTGTGCTATATATGTCTTTGATGACATCATCCTCGAGACAGAGGCCCTCGAGGGACATTGAGTCGACTGCATCGACGCACAATGCCCTCTGCCAAAATATTTTCTGAAGCAGCTGAAGCTGCATATTGAATATCAAACATGAGGAATACGTGGGAGGAACATCCAGTAGAAATAACGTTACCAGGGGTAAGTAACTTGTTTCTTTCAGTCTGCAGAGAAGGTGAAGTTGAAGGAGAACATGTATAGAATACTAATGTTGTAATGGTATATCTATCGAAAATCGTTCCTCAAAATCTATTGAGAATTTTCCGGGTTGAACCCAGAGTTGAAAGGCAATGTGATCAAGAGCAAATAGAAGATTGGCAAGTGCAGGAACCAAATGCCCGGTGAGCACAAGAGAAGTTCAGGACAAGGAAAAGCATTAGACCGAGAACAGAGAAGGGAGTTAATCAACCCATTGAGCGGAAGTGGTCGACCAGTCAGAAAGAAATCAAAGCAGTGCAGTGGAATTCAAACAATTTGAACTTAAGGAGATGATGTATCGTCTGCACCTTTAAAGGCCGACTTTCACCCGTGACACGTCACCACTGAGGCAACCCCTTAGAGCCCGCCTGGAGGAAGAGGTGTGATGGAGACACGACAAGAGGGAGGAACGAGATACGGTGCGTGTGCTGTTTCCGTATGCGTATTAGTGAATTCATCTTCACCTGGTGCAAGTGTATGTAGAAACAGACAAATGAAGAAAGGTAAACCAATCTCCAGTGAGAAGTCTCCATCTTTTCCCACTTCCACAGCATGCCATGTTTTTGTTGCACAGTTGAAATCTATGACTACTCCTCAGGCAGTGGTTGAAACTGAGGTACAGTATCATAGCCGAGGGGGGTTAATGCAACTGCTGCAGAGATCCGAATGTACATGTGGGACACGGGTACAATTTGTAAATTAATGCACAGGGTTTGTGTTGCTGTTACAAGGATTTGTATGAAACCTTTAGGCCACAGAAGTCAATCCCAGTAATACATTAACACACATGCTGCGAAGAGCTGCATAGAATTCCAAGGCGCAATTTTGAATTTGAGAAATATAAATCAGGTGGATAATGTGCGTGTTTCGTAGTGCTGTGTACAGAAGGCCACATATTCTAAACCCTGTAAAATAGCTAATGGGTTTATTAACAATCACAAATAACACAAGCATTGGTAAAGTCAGTAGTTTTGGCGTTTTGCAATTGTTGGTTGCATTTTACATTTACACGTAAGAATTCAGTAAATACTTGGGCTCTGCAAGTTAGTATTTGCAGACAAATAACATTATTAATTGACACAGTTGAAAGAGTTCCCTTCACTGCGTTGTACCGAAGTACTTTAACTATGTGTATAAGCAATTGATTGTTGTAGTTTTCTATCATTTTTATTTAATTAGGACAGTTGTGACATTCAATAGTATATTCTACACGAGATAAAGTTATCCATTATTTCATTTCCCATAGATGTCCATGAGTGCACCTCCTGCCCTCAAACACAAATATCTACTCAGGGGTCCACAGTTATGCCCAGCAGTATTTGATGTATATACTTATTCATTGTTTGCTTGCTAGTTGCTTATACAGGAAATAAAATTCGGTTTCAACGGGTCCAGAGGGCAGCAGGGAGGGGACATAGGGTAGCAGTACAATTAAATACAAAAATACAATCAAATACCAAAAATACAGAGGGGGAAGGGACGGACAAACCTACTATGCCTTGTGAGTATTCAGAATGTGTAAGTGCAGGAAGGAAGAGGGCAGTGGAGTAGGTGCTGCAGTGTACATGCTTGAGGGTGAGCCACAGATAAGTGCAGAGTATAGTAAGTGCTATGCGCCAGGAGCTGCATTGGGTGGAAAGTGCGAATCTCCAGGGCGAAAGTGAGCCGAGTCACGTGCTGAAGGAAGACAGGTGCTGGGGAGATTGGGTGTGAATGGTCAGAGGGCCAGTGAATGCATAAGGGTCCAAGACACCAATCACAGCAGGTATGTGATTAGCAGGAGAAGGATGGAGGGAAGGTGGAGGAAAAGAGGAGAGTCTTGAGATGTTTTCGGAACTTCAGAAGGTCCTGCTCAAGACGCAGCGGAAGGGGGAGGCTGTTCCAGAGGAGGGACCCATCTAAGGAAAGCGAGCGGCCTCCTGCTCTCTGTTTAGTGAAACGCTTTACACATAGAGAGTTGGTGCCAGAGGAGCGTAGAAGTCTAGAAGGAGAGTATTTGGTAAGAGACAGTTGTAGATAGAATAGTCCCCGGCCACAGACAGCCTTGTGGATTATGCAGAGGGATTTTAATTTGATCCGTGCAGCAACTAGGAGCCAGTGAAAGCTTTTTAGGGCAGGAGAGTGTCAAGGCGAAGTCCGTCCCAACGCAGAAGTAGCAGGAACTCCTACCTCCCCTTGACGGTCTTGGCGCCTGGATTAGTTAAAACACAGGTCACCGCGACCCCCACGGGGAAAGAGGGTTAGGGTCCACGGATTGGATAGGTTTCGGGATGGTAGGGTAACCGGATTGAGGGTTAGGGAGAGGTTATGGGTAGGGAGAGGTTTTTTTAGGGTCACATTCTTCCCAGACTCTGACCTTCTGAGTCTGAACTGAACTACCTTCTCCTTGGTAGTTGCCTTTGTAACTCCTTGAGCGTTCATTCAGTCATGCATTCTTACCACATGCATGCTTTACCCTTAGGCTGGAACCCAGCACTTGTTCACCATTCACAAGTTTGCCCAGTATCGGGTTCTATATGCAATTCTCGTTCCCCCAGGTTAAAAATTCCACAAGTAAAACATATAATCTGGTACAATGCTTTGATCACATTTTGCACTTAGCTCTAGTGTTCCGAGTTTTCCAGTGCGCTTCTTCCGCCCGCTGGCTCCACTGACTGTGCGCTGCGAAACGTTCTGGTCGCTGTCGATAGCGGCTCACCCCTGACACAAAAGGGAGAAAGTTAGCTTTGCCCTTTCACAATGCTAGCTTAGAATGGCCCGCAACAGGCGAGCGTACGTTTAGAATGGCCCGCAACAGGCGAGCATACTGCTATGTTTGCACCCGCAACCGGCGAATGCATGTCACATAGTGGGTTAGTTAGTTCGCGAGCTTTCGCGTATCTCCCCCGCAGTGTGTGAGCTTTCAATAGTCACTGGTAAGCGAAGTCCCTTTCCAGTACACACTTCCCTCTGGTTATCTTAAAAAAGCAGGCAATACACTTATCTTTGACATCGCGGGGCCTAAAGGTGGGTCCTGTGGCGAGGGCGGCCCCGCGAGAAGTTTCACCGGAGCTCCGTGAGATGCGTCCTCTCGGCAGCAGAATCGAGCACGGACGAGCTTTCGGTGATCGCGCATGCGCGGTAGCCTCTTCGCGCATGCGCGTTGTATCGGGCTTTGTCCTGGGTTGCTGGAGCTGTAGTTTCAGGCCCGGGGCTGCTGGGAAACGTAGTCTTCCTGGCTTTCTGTGTCCTGCACACCTTGTACCCCTACACCAAGTACATCTGCAATGGGGACAAAGGTGGCAGCGACTCAGAAACGTTACACCCACAGTCCCAGTAACCCCCCTACTTTGATTCTTACCATGTGGGCGTAACGGAGGCCGTGAGTTCCTGACAGTACATCCCCTCCCCGCAGAAGGGCCAGGTTTTGTGGGATGATTGTGATGAAATAAACGTACCAATCTTGGGGCATGCACATTGGTGGCAGGTTCCCAGGACCTATCCTCAGGGCCAAACCCCACCCAATCAACCAAGTAATGCAATCTACCTCGCCTCACTCGTGAGTTCAGTATGGCCTTAACCTCATACTCTGGGTACCCTTCTATGAGGACAGGTGGTGGTTTTTCCATGCGCATATGGGGCTTTGCTGGTTTTAGGAGCGCTACATGAAATACAGAATGAACTCTCATGTGATCTGGAAGGCGGAGTCGCATCGCTACCGGGTTAACCACTTGTGTAATGCGAAACGGGCCTATGAAGCGGGGCTTCAATTTTCGGGAACCTGAGAGGTGCAAATGTCGTGTTGAAAGCCATACTTTATCACCCACTTGATAATCTGGGTTAGCACGGCGCTTTTTGTCAGCATACTTCTTGGTTGTGTTCTTAGCCGTGATCAAATTTTGTCGGGCCTTTTCCCAGACCTGCTTGAACTGGGCCACTTTGGTTTGTACTGAGGGCAATGCATCTGGAACTCGTTCTCCACTTGGCTGCACGGATGGGTTGTATCCATAAGTCATAAAAAAAGGAGAATATCCTGTGGAGGCATGTTGAGAATTGTTATAGGCTAGTTCTGCTAACCACAAGAGTTCAACCCAACCTCCTTCAGTGCCATGTGTAAAACAGCGACGTTATTGTTCTAGCGTCTGATTCAGTCGCTCGGTCTGTCCGTCGGTCTCGGGGTGGTAACTACTAGACATCTGCAACTGTATTCCTATTTTCTTACAGAAATGCCTCCAAAACCTTGACGTAAACTGCGTTCCCCGGTCCGAGACTATGTGCTGTGGTATTCCGTGCAGGCGAACGACATGTTGTAGAAAAAGATTTGCAAATTCCTCCGCCGTCGGCTGGCCGCTACTGGGTATGAAGTGAGCAAGTTTAGTAAATGAATCTATCACTACTAATATTGTGGTTTGACCCTGATCCGGGGGCAATTCAACGATGAAGTCTAATGATACGGTATGCCACGGCTGTGAGGGAGTGGGTAAAGGTCTCAATAGTCCTGCTGGTTTCTTATGATCTGTTTTATTTCGAGCACATATCTCACAATTTGCCACATAGTCTCGCACGTCTTTACGTAAGTTGGGCCACCAATAGTGTCGTTGAAGTAATTCTTGTGTTTTGTACACCCCCGGGTGACCAGCCAGTGGGGAGTCATGGCACCATTTGAGGGCTTGAGCCTGTAGACTCTTAGTCGGTAAATATACTTCTTTGTCTTGGAACGGTATGCCTTCTTGTAAAGAACATTTTAACTGTGGGTTTTTCCATTGAAGTAATTCTTTCGCTGTCATGGCATTTCCCACCTGTTCCAGTAAGGTATTAGTTACGCTCCCTACGATCTTGGTTAAGGGCACAATGGGTTTTGCCGCTTCCTCAGGTCTAGGCGAAACTGATGATTCTGGATATCTGGAAAGTATGTCTGCCTTCTTGTTCTCCTGTCCGGGTCGGTATGTTACCACGAAATCAAAGTCTGCAAAGTACATTGCCCATCGTAATTGCCGTGGAGTGAGAGCTCTCGCCGACTTTAGGAACTGGAGGTTGCGGTGATCCGTCAGCACCGTTATGGTGTGCCTTGCTCCCAACAAATAGTGCCTCCATTCTGCAAAGGCCACCTTTATGGCTAGTAGCTCACGATCTGCAATGGTGTAGTTTTGTTCTGCAGGATTAAGTTTTCTTGAGTAATAAGCGACTGGGTGTAAATGTCCTGATTGGTCCCGTTGTGACAATATCGCTCCCAATGCATAACTTGAAGCGTCCGTTTCCACCAGAAATGGCAACGTTGGGTCCGGATGTAACAGAACGGGGGCTGTAGTGAACGCTTCCTTCAGTAACTTGAAACTGTGTTCCGCCTCCGTATCCCACACAAATTTTTTCCCTTTCTTGAGCAGACGGGTAATGGCTAAGCTTTTTTCCGCAAACCCCTGGATAAACCTTCGGTAGAAGTTTGCAAATCCTAGTACTGACTGTAGTTCTTTGACATTCTGCGGGGCTGGCCAATCCAGAATTGCTTGTACCTTTTGCGTATCCATCTTCACGCCTTCGGGAGAGAGTACAAAGCCCAAGAATTCCACTGTGGCGCAATGAAACGTGCATTTTTCCAACTTAGCGAATAGATGGTGCTCTCGTAAACGTTGTAGAACGGATCTGACATGTTGCACATGTTCTTCCTTATTCCGAGAATAGATCAGTATGTCGTCAATATAAACAACAACAAAAATGTCTAGGAAACCACGTAGGACTTCATCCAAGAAGTGTTGAAAGGCGGCGGGTGCGTTACAGAGACCGAACGGCATGACCTGGTACTCATACAGTCCAAATTTCGTTCTGAAGGCGGTCTTCCATTCATCCCCTTCACGCACCCGCTCCAGGTGGTAAGCACCTCGTAAGTCCAACTTAGTGTAAATTGTGGCTCCTCGTACTTGGTCCAACAGGACCGGTATCAATGGTAAGGGGTACCGATTCTTGATTGTTATGCGATTTACCGCGCGGTAGTCGATACACGTCTTGAGATCTCCAGTTTTCTTCGGAACGAAGAATAACGGTGAGGAAACGGGTGAGGTGGAGTGACGGATAAACCCGTTCTGGAGGTTGGTGTCTATGTACTCTTTGAGATGTTGATTCTCGGATTCCGTCAAGGCATAAATCCGGCTGCACGGCAGGGCAGCTCCTGGTTCCAAATCTATCCTACAGTCAAACGACCTGTGCAGTGGTAAAGTTTCTGCCGCCTTTTTACTAAAAACGTCCTGAAACTCTTGGTATTCTTGCGGTAATTCCACTGGCGGCTCTCCTTTGTTTTCCTGTGTGGCCCCTAGAACCTGCACCATATGTCCCGATTCTTTCGTGCACTGTGTACGGCAGAGACTAGAAGAGAAACACACTGTTCCACGTGCCCAGTCGATCGCCGGGTTATGTAATGCCAGCCACGGTAACCCCAGGATGAAACCGAACTGGGGGGCGGCGATGACATCGAATTGAATGCGCTCTTTATGCCCTTGGATGTTCAAAATCATCTCCCCCGTTTGCTGTGTCACTGGTCCTGATGTCAACAGAGATCCATCGACCGATCGAACCTCCTCATGTAAGTTCTTAGTGGCAACTGGTAAACCCAATTTAGCAGCATAATCAGAATCCACAAAGTTACCGGTTGCTCCGGAATCCACCATTAATGTGATGGCTTGATCCCTTTGGCGTGTCTGAAGAATTCCAGTGACGGTAACATGGGCTTTGTGTACCTGTGTCACGTTACCCAATGAATGCTTGGGGGCACTATGATGATCTTGGCTCGACAGACCCCCCCTCCTTACTGGGGAGCATCGGCGTTTCCCGACGAAGCGGTGTTCTTTGGTTTAGCCCCACATTCCTTCACAAAGTGGCCTGACTTGCCACAGTACATACACAGTTTTTCTCTCCTGCGTTTCTCCTTTTCTTCTTTAGAGAGTGGTCCACGGATCATTCCGACTTGCATGGGTTCTACTTCCGAAGTCTTCTCTGTTGCTTTTGAACCAGGTGCAGCCCTCGGATAATCCGCTCTTGTCGAATACTGTTTGGTCTCCCATTTACGTCTGTCTTGTTTCCTTTCTCCTTGCCTGTGATCCAAACGTAGGGCCAACTCTATCATTCCCGTGCAGGTGGTTGGTTGCGGGTCCACCTGCACTATTAGGTCTTTCAACTCCTCCCTAAGGCGTGGATAAAAAAGGGCCAGTCTTTTTTCATGGGGCCACTCTGCTTCAACCACTAATCTGTTGAATGTTGTCACATACCAAATGAGTTCCCTACTTCCCTGCCGTAAGGTGAGTAACTCTCGATCTCGGATCAAGGAGGCCGCCTTCCTATTAAACATTTTACCGAATTCCTCCTGAAATTCCCCCCAATCATATAGTAAAGCATCGTCTTGTTGTACTAGGGGGGTAGCCCATGCCGCAGCATCCCCCATGAGATATGAAATCACGAAGGCTGTGCGGGACTGGGCCGAACGAAAGATTGTTGATTTAGTCAAGAAATGCAACTGGCATTGGGTCATAAATATGGAGAATTTTTGTGGGTCTCCCCCGTACCTTTCCGGGGTGGCTAGGGGCATGGGCGGCTCCGTGGTCACTTGAACCTGTACTGGAGTAGGAGGAGGCCCATCTGGCAGGGGTCTAGCTTGTGCCGTGATTTCCTGCACACGGTGAGCTAGTGTAGCGTAATCCTGTCTTGTAGCTTCTAAAGCATCTTTTAGTTCATGCAGGACGCGAGCTATGTCTTCCATGGTGCCGGAGTTCGTGCTACTTGGGCGTGTGAAAATACGTGGGTCCGTGCTTCTGTCAAGGCGAAGTCCGTCACAACGCAGAAGTAGCAGGAACTCCTACCTCCCCTTGACGGTCTTGGCGCCTGGATTAGTTAAAACACAGGTCACCGCGACCCCCACGGGGAAAGAGGGTTAGGGTCCACGGATTGGATAGGTTTCGGGATGGTAGGGTAACCGGATTGAGGGTTAGGGAGAGGTTATGGGTAGGGAGAGGGTTTTTTAGGGTCACGTTGTTCCCAGACTCTGACCTTCTGAGTCTGAACTGAACTACCTTCTCCTTGGTAGTTGCCTTTGTAACTCCTTGAGCGTTCATTCAGTCATGCATTCTTACCACATGCATGCTTTACCCTTAGGCTGGAACCCAGCACTTGTTCACCATTCACAAGTTTGCCCAGTATCGGGTTCTATATGCAATTCACGTTCCCCCTGGTTAAATATTCCACAAGTAAAACATATAATCTGGTACAATGCTTTGATCACATTTTGCACTTAGCTCTAGTGTTCCGAGTTTTCCAGTGCGCTTCTTCCGCCCGCCGGCTCCACTGACTGTGCGCTGCGAAACGTTCTGGTCGCTGTCGATAGCGGCTCACCCCTGACACAAAAGGGAGAAAGTTAGCTTTGCCCTTTCACAATGCTAGCTTAGAATGGCCCGCAACAGGCGAGCGTACGTTTAGAATGGCCCGCAACAGGCGAGCATACTGCTATGTTTGCACCCGCAACCGGCGAATGCATGTCACATGCAAAGTTAGTGGGTTAGTTAGTTCGCGAGCTTTCGCGTTTCTCCCTCGCAGTGTGTGAGCTTTCAATAGTCACTGGTAAGCGAAGTCCCTTTCCAGTACACACTTCCCTCTGGTTATCTTAAAAAAGCAGGCAATACACTTATCTTTGACATCGCGGGGCCTAAAGGTGGGTCCTGTGGCGAGGGCGGCCCCGCGAGAAGTTTCACCGGAGCTCCGTGAGATGCGTCCTCTCGGCAGCAGAATCGAGCACGGACGAGCTTTCGGTGATCGCGCATGCGCGGTAGCCTCTTCGCGCATGCGCGTTGTATCGGGCGTTGTCCTGGGTTACTGGAGCTGTAGTTTCAGGCCCGGGGCTGCTGGGAAACGTAGTCTTCCTGGCTTTCTGTGTCCTGCACACCTTGTACCCCTACACCAAGTACATCTGCAATGGGGACAAAGGTGGCAGCGACTCAGAAACGTTACACCCACAGTCCCAGTAACCCCCCTACTTTGATTCTTACCATGTGGGCGTAACGGAGGCCGTGAGTTCCTGACAGAGAGATGTGGTCCATGGGCTTAAGGCCAAGGATAAATCTCGCTGCTCTATTCTGGATTAATTGGAAGAGGACGCATAGTAAAAGAAGGTAAATTGAGGAGTAGGCTGTTGCAATAGTCAAGCCGAGAGAGAACCAGGGCTCGGGAAACATTGAACTTCTGGTGGAAAGTGAGAAATGGGAGAATTCCTTTTGGAAGAAAGAGTTGGAAATGGGACTTCTTGGCAATGTCCTGCATGTGAGGGAGGAAGGATAAAGAGGAGTCAAAGATGACTCCAAGTTTTCTGGCTTCAGAGGAAGGAGGGGGGGCAGGGAGGGTGACCAGAGAGAAGGAAAGAAGGAGGGGTCCCAATTGGAAGGATCTCAGTTTTGCTGCCATTAAGGCAGATATCATTGGAAGAGCACCAAGCCTGGATAGCAGACAGGCAGTCAGGGATGAAGGAAGTTGCGAGAGAGTCAGCAGGAAGTCTGAAAATAAGTTGAGTGTTGTCTTCATGACACTGGAAGTTGAGGGAAAAGGAGGAGATGAGGCGTGGCAGTTGTGAAAGGTAGATGTTAAAGAGCCAGGGAGAGAGGATAGATCCCTGGGGGACACCACAGGTGGAGAAGGAAGAAGGAGAGGAGAAGGTGCCCAGGATGACATGGGAGGAGCAGTCAGTTAGGAAAGAAGCCTGCCATTTCAGTGCCCGTTCCGAGATACCAAGGGTATCATGGAGCCTTTGTATGAAGATGGAATGGTCGACAGTGTCAAAGGCAGAGGAGAAATCAAGTAGAATGAGTACAGCTGGGGAGTTGGAGTCCAGCCATTGCGACAGTACTTCACGGGTGTTCAGAAGTGCAGTTTCCGTCCCTAGAGATGCTCCAAATCCAGATTTATGATCACGAAGACCACCAACAAGGTCAGTGTGTAAGTTGAGTTGGGGCAAGGCCAGCTTCTCCAGCAGTTTCCCCAGGAAGGGAGTGATTGAAATAGGGTGTTAGTTGGATGGACAAGGAGGGTCTGCTGAAGGCTTTTTCAA
The DNA here is from genome assembly GCF_040938575.1 of Ambystoma mexicanum. Classification (NCBI taxonomy): domain Eukaryota; kingdom Metazoa; phylum Chordata; class Amphibia; order Caudata; family Ambystomatidae; genus Ambystoma; species Ambystoma mexicanum. The sequence goes on from NC_090939.1 coordinate 690,199,000, forward strand.
TAGTGGGCGCACAATGGAGTGCTTGAGGGAGGAGGGGAAAGGCCCAGTGGCGAAAGAGTGGTTGCAGAAATTAGCAGGGGCTAGAGAGCCAATGTTGTCCTTGAAAGTTTTGGACAAGCAGGGGGGAACCTTTTTGGAAGAATCCTTCATAGAGCTGACAACTCTGATAACTTCTACAGGTGGGACAGGAGTAAAGGAGGGGAATGCGGAAGGAGGAGGGGGTGGCCAAGGGAGGCAATGGGGTATGAGATGGGTTAGGTGGGTGAGTAACAAGGGTGTTCAGAATGCCCTGAGTTTTGGTGGCAAAGTGTGTGGCCAGTGCATTGCAGATGTCCTGGGAAGGAAGAGTGGACCAAGAGACTGTGGAAGGGTTGTCTAGCTCCCGGCAGATTTAGAAAAAGTTCAGCTGTGTCATTGGATGCACCAGATACCCGTGCCTGAATGCAGGCCCTTTTCTTGGCACGGATGGCGAGTCTGTATTGCCTTTGGAGCAGGCGGCAGGCCAGTTTGTCAGAGGGTGAACCTGAGGTTTGCCACTTCCATTCTGCTGCTTTGCACTTAAGCTTCCAGGCTGCAAGTTCGGAGTCATACCAGGTGTTAAGTTTAGAGGCAGGTCTCAGGCAGATCCTCATGACTGGGGCAAGGATGTCAAGGGTGTTGGTGATTGCTGAGTGAAGATCGCTGAGAGCAGAGTCTGAGGTGGAGTCTGAGGTAGGGGCAGGGGGGATAAAAGTAGAGGCAAAGGCAGCAACTGACACTTGTTTCATCGGGTGAATGTTGGAGAACAAGGCTGGTAGTGCTTTTGTGGGTGCGGTAGGTGGGCCGAAAGGACCAGGTGGGAGGAGAGGAGAGCATGGTCTGACCAGGAGAGAGGGTTGAGCAGAGGGGGAGTGAGCGAGAGGTCAGAATGGATGATGGCATCCAGGGTGTGTCAAGCCGAGTGGGTGCGACCGGATGGGAGGATGGAAAGGCAGAGAAGGCACAGCGTTCAGTGAAATGAGTTGATGCTGAGGCCGAAGCATCCAATTGGATGTTGAAGTCACCCAAGAGGAGGAGGTTGGTGGTGGATGAAAGTAAGGAGGATCAGAAATCAGCCCATTCAGAGAGGAACATGGTGGTAGCGCCTGGAGGATCATAGATGTTGCAATGGTCAAAGTGGAGGAGGGAGAGATGACCAACTTGCAAACCAGGCTCTCAAAGGAAGTGTAAAATAGGGTGGGTACGATGGAAGAAGGAACCCACTCAGGAGAGATGAAGGCGACCCCAACACCAGCACGGTGAGGTCGCGGCTTGGAAATGAACTTGAAGCCGACAGGGAAGAAGGAGTCAAAAGCAGTGACAGAGCTGGCATTGAACCAAGTCTCGGTTAGAGCGAGAAGGTTGAGGTCAGTGTCTTCAAGAAGGAGGCAGATGTCAGCAGAGTGTTTGTTGGCAGAGCAGGGTTTAAGATTTGCCAGATGGAGGCGGTCTCTGCTCTTGAAGGTTTTCTGAGGAGGAGTACAGGGGCATGGTACTCTGGTCAGAGGAGGAGAGACAGTGAGAGGGGAGAGGCAGCAGGAGGAAGGAAGTTGATGAGTGAAAATAGGATCCAGTCGAAGAGTAGAAGGTTGGTTTGAGGACCCTGAACCAGGATCGTGCCAGTGTGGTAGACATTAACTATGCAGCGGGAGGATGAGAAGCCAGCCATGAGGACTTCCCACTTGGTCCCACCGTTAATGGGAGAGGTAGTGAAAAGGGAGAGAGCAGAGATAAAATGAGGAGTCCAAAGACCTAATCTCACAGGTGGGCTATCAGTGGCAAGGCACAAAGCAATGAAGTTAGTTTGCAAGATGTCAATACACACAGCTTATTTCGATTTTCAAATGAAAGGCCACAGGCAATGAAGTTAGGATGCAGGATGTCAATACACACATCTAATTTCGATTTTCAAATGAAAGGCCACAGGCAATGAAGTTAGAAGGCCGGATGTCAATAAACACAGCTAATTTCGATTTTCAAATGAAAGGCCACAGGCAATGAAGTTAGAAGGCCGGATGTCAATACACACACCTAATTTCGATTTTCAAATGAAATGCCACAGGCAATGATGTCAATACACACAGCTAATTTCGATTTTCAAATGAAAGGCCACAGGTAATGAAGTTAGAATGCCGGATGTCAATACACACAGCTAATTTCGATTTGGCAATGAAGGGCATTTCCGGGGTAATTCAGCACCCACCGCACTCCAGCAGTTCAGCAAAGGGGGTTTCCCCACCACGTGGGAAGAAGGGTCCTTCAGGGTATTTCCATCATATTGTGATTTTTGCCACAGACAAAGGTCGGTAATTAGCGTGGCAGCGTGTCCGAATTGGAATATTCTTCCCGCCCTGGAATCTAGAAGGATTACCTGCGGGTCAGCTGGCAAGGGGATGTTAATTATTCAATTCATGGTGGCCACAACCTGCTTCCAGACCTCAATGTTTTAGGACGAGTCCACCACATGTGAAAGTAATCATCCTACCTCCACAGCCATGCCAGCAATGCAGAGGGTGCATTGGATACATCTTGTTCAGTCTGTGTGGGGGCAGATACCACCGGTAGCAGAGTTTGTAGGCACATTCTTTATTGGTGGTGCATCTAGATGCAGAGTAGTTCCTCATCCAAATGTCCCGACAAGTGTTATCAGTAATGGGACGGCATAAATCACTCTATGCAATGTATGAGGGTCGAATCACAGTGCTGTCTTTTTTGAGTAGCCTATGTAGAGTGGCTACTTTGGCCTGGGTTATGCCACCCTCCAAGGTAAGTTCAAGAGCTACATGGTGCCCACCTTAACCTCCAGATCAGAGGCCCAGTGTTGCAATTTGGTATTCCTGAACCTATCTCGGTCCATCTGTTGGAATTGGGCCTTACACTCTGGGATGGTCAAAGGGGATCCTTCCTTTTACAACTGGGATAATCAGTTGAGTCTACCTAATGTCTATTGAGAAAAGGATCTCCGGTCTTGACCTGCAGAAAAGTCTTGGTTGCTTTAGTCTGGAGTCAGCGAGCCCCTTTCTGAATCAACATCCCATTTATGCAATGCCCTACACCAGTAATATAATGATGCAGTGGTTGAGGTCAATAAAGAGGTCACCTACAAGACACCTCATCCACTAATGAAAGGGGAAGGAGAGGAGACCGGGACATAGCCTGCTCTATGGGAACCCACTTTGTAATTGGAACCTCTTCTCTCCAGTGAACTATGTGTGAGACCTCTGTTGCCAAGTAATAATTCATACAGTTGCCCCCCCCAATCCTCCCTTCCTGGTGTTGCTCAAAATTACCACTTTTGGGATTCCCAACTTTTCATCCCCATTGCCCCCATTTAAAGATGAGGATCTTTTGTTGCAATGTGTGTAAGACAGAGATTGGGGTTTTGACTGGTAGCACCTAACAGTAGTATAGGAATATGGGAAGTAGGTTCATCTTAACTTTGTCAATTCGACGCATCCGTGAGATTTATTGTTTACGCCACTTAGAGAAGTCTTGCAAGCACTCCTTAAACAGTTTGGGAAAAATTGCCTCCATGGGTGTTGCGGGGGGAGACAGGGATGTGCACCACCAGTTGCTCAAAAGAGTCCCTACTCTTTCTTAGGGGGCAGATGTTTTACAACTCCAGAATGTAATCTTGGGGGTGGAGATTAATAGGCCAGTAGACTTCGAGAGGTTTATAGAGAATCCTCAAATAAGCTCACATTTTATTTTTTGGGAAAATTGGTTTTATTGGTTTTCAACAAGAATATTGCAGTTATCATTACATAGATTGTGAAATAACTTATGTGCAGTACAGTGGCTCATAATAACTCGTAACCCCAATTTAGCCCCTACCGCTCTCCCCCCACCCTGCAACCCTTGAGGCGACAGATGGTCTCTTTAATTTCTGTAGTTCGACGGCGGAGTTAGTAGGCAAATTAGTAATTTGAAGCAGTGGTACTTACATATGACATATTGGGGTTAACATTGAATCGATAGACAGAACAAAGAACTGGTGACTGGCTACGTTGTGTTGCACACTCAGGTAATGTACTTGGCTCGGAATTCGGACCACTCATTGTCAATGGAGATGCGATCGCCATGAATGGCGGCTGTTAGCTTGTCCATATTGTAAATATTATGGGAGACATTGATCCACTCAGCTTTGGTTGGTAGACTTGGTCTTTTCCACACAGTCGTGAGGCAGGCCCTTGCAGCAAGCAGGAGCCCATGTGTCATTTTAGGTACTTTAAGTGTTTGTTCATCTGTCTCAACCAAGCTAAATAGGATCATGAGTGGTTGCTTCTCCCTCTCCTCCCCTTCGAGCTCTTTGATCCAGCTGAGGACTTCGTCCCAGTAAGCTTGGACCGCCTTGCATCCCCACAACATGTGCCAGTAATCTGCTTTCTGGCCACAGCCCCGCCAACAAGAAGGACTTATATCCTGATACATCTTAGCCAATCTAAGCGGGTCATACTGCCATCTGTAGAGTAGCTTAATTCCATGCAGTTTATACTGGCAAGAGATAGAGGTTTTGGAGGTCCTTCTACATATCTTAAGCCATGTTTTGGGGGAGAGATGTCTGCCAAGGTCCTTTTCCCATTTCTGTTTTAACGTAGCTGAGGGGGTTATATTAATTCCTACTAACGCTGTGTACATTGCACTTATGAGGTGCTTGGAGCCCAGGTACGTGTCTAGAATGCTTTCTAATGGGGTGAGGTCTCTCTGTAGAGCCTCCTTCCAGACATCACGAGTCATGACGCCTTTCAGTCTCAAATATAGAAAAACTGAGAGTGGGCCTATGCCAAGGGCTTCTTCCAGGTCCTGGATGGAGATGAATGCGTTATTTCGCCGCAGTTGCCCTGCCCTTTCAAGCCCCTCCTGGTACCATGATTCAAAGCTACCTGGATCAGGGATATCATCTCGAATGCCGGATGCCCATAAGTGTGCTAGTGGGGAGGGCCATGTCGTGACTCCTTTCATCCCCTTATTTGGTTTCCATATGGCCCGTAAGGTCCCGAGGATGGGATGTTTTTTAATGCTATTTCGTAATTGGGGTCCAGGTACCCATAACCATTCTCCCACTATAAATGGACGCAGATGATAGTTGCCTAGGGCTATCCATTGGAGGTCTTTTTGTTGTCTGACATGCGGAATTAGCCCTCGCAATTGAGCTGCCCTGTAGTAAAGCTCTATGTTCGAGAGGCCTACCCCCCCCATCGTCTTTCCGAAGGTGAAGTAAAGCAGTAGGGACCCTTGGTTTTTTGGTTTGCCATAGAAAGGTGTGTAGAGCTTTTTTAGTGTTTACAAAGAATTCTTTGGGTAGTTGGATGGGGAGCATCTGGAATAAGTAGAGCAGCTTTGGTAGGATTACCATTTTGATGGCGTTCAAACGGCCCATCCACGAGATACGAAGCTTTGTCCATCGGACAATATCTTTTTGAAGCGTGTGTAATATCGGGGGGAAGATGGCTTCAAATAGGTCACCTACGTTTCGAGTCACATTGATGCCCAGGTACCACATCATGGTGAGTCTGACCTTCATACCTAGAGGTGTGAATCTTTCAACCTCTGAGTCCCTACTCTTGTCAGTCGGAAGGAGGACCGATTTTGCTGCATTCATTTTCAAGCCTGCCAGTTGGCCGTATTCCTCAATTATCTCCATAGCCGCCGGTATAAAACTTAGGGGGTTGATTGTGTGTAGGAGAATATCATCCGCATATAGGCCTAGTTTGTATTCTCGATCCCCAACTATAATTCCCTCCACCCTTTTGTCAAGCCTTAACTTCTGCGCCAGTGGTTAATGGGACAGCACAAATAGTATGGCGGATAGTGGGCAGCCTTGTCTGGTTCCTCTTTCCAATGGAAACCATCTTGAATAGCCACCGTTCACTGCCACAGATGTCATAGGAGATGAGTATATTGCCTTGATGGCGCTACAGAGTTTTTGGCCGAGACCTATCCAGACTAAGACCCTTTCCAGGAACTCCCAGTCCACTCTGTCGAAGGCTTTTTCGGCCTCAAGCAACAGGAGGGTTGGGTCGTCACTTCTCCCCTGTGCCTCATGTATCAGGTGTAATGTTTTCCTCATTGTATCCGCTCCCTGTCTTCCCATTACAAAGCCAACTTGATCTGAGTTTATTAATTTAGGTAGGTCTGTTTCTAGTCTGGCTGCTATTACTCTTCTCCACAGAAGCCCTCCAAATTGTGCCACGGTGTCTGGGGTCAACAGGATGTGTGGGAGGGTGATTAGGCACCCTGGACTGAGTTGCCTTGGCGCCAAACCACTTAGCATGTTTGAGTGACAGCTAGGCTGATGAATGGGGGTTTTGCTGCATAAAAGCAGGGCTTTGGGGACTGAAACTTCAGAAGTCGCCACAGGGCCTAAAGAATCCGAAGAGGGAAGAAGCTGAGCCATCTACAACGACGACACCACCGTTGGAGCCCTGCTGTACGAAACTCACCACTTTCCCGACGACAGAGGAGATCTTCTTCCAGGAGAGTCTTCTTCCCCTTGAGCTGGTGGGACCAACCAGTTCGCCTTTTTCGCCTTCCTGGATCGTCTCGTGGTCGAGTCGCCCGTGCCAAGCACCCCGGCGGCCGGATACCCACGCTTCACCACTACCGCGAATAAAAGGGTCATACCTTTGAACCGGGAAACTCTGCGGCTGGTTTCTTCCCTGGCAGTGCAACGACCTCCAGCGTTCCTCCACGTCGAGATCATCTCTTCCCCTGGACGAAGCTCTGACTTGCACCCGCTGCCAGGAACAACTGCCCCCGCTGGAGCTTTCTCACCATTTCAGGTACTGTGTCCCACCTGGTCTCCCTTGCAACAGACTGTCCAAGGTGTCCCGTAAATCCTTGACTCTCTATCCTGGGGTGACCTCGGACCTGCTAACATTACCTTTCTGACTTGATCCAACCTCTTTTGACTTTTCTGCAAAGACTTTGAGTGCATTGCCACTGTGTGATCTTGGGTACATTCCGCCTTGCTCTCTCCAAGAGTGGGCCTGGCCTATGAATGTTTTGCTCTACAGTAGACCCTGCCTTTCTTGACTTGCTGTGGTTTCTTAAAAGTATTGGTATTGTGTGTTTTTTTCTATTCTGCCTTTTCTCTCCCTTTTTAAACAAATTATTGGAGTGCCATCTACGGTTACGCACTCACCTCTGTTTTGCTAAATAAGTGGTGTCTTAACCTAGATTTGTCGAATAATTAACTAGGGAGGTGTATATACTTATAGTGACTGTGTTTGAACTTGCTTGACATATTAGTGCCAGTGTATTTTTACAAGTGTGCTTTTAAATAAATAATTATATACTTTTATACCAAAGCTCTGGTCAGTGTTTGCTTGTGCTACTGTATTTTTAGCCCTATTTTGTATACTCTACATTCTGCCTAACTCTTCTTGAGAGAAGTCTGACTGCTCAGCCACAGGTACCAGGTAAATCTGGGTGGTGCAGACTGCTACCAATTGGGTTTGCTGCTTACTCCTGTAGTCCTAAACTTTTTGCAGTAGTCCCTAAGGGAACTGCACAGGTTTCTGCCTAACAGTCCACCACGACCATGTCATAATCAGACCATGCAGTGGGGTGTATGTTTGCGGTCTGCAGTATTCTCATTAGGTCCTCAGAAAGGAACACATAGTCTATTCTTGTGAGCGTATCGTGGGGGATGGACCGAAAGGTAAATTCCTTGTCAGATGGATGTAGATGACACCAGCTGTCCGAGAGGCCGCACAAGGCGAGTGTCGCTTTCATTTCTGTGTGTTCTTTTGTGTGGGGGAGTTGAAAGACGTCATGTGTGGTTTGCCTATCCATGGTACTGCTCATCCATGTGTTGAAGTTCTCCCCTAGAATAGTGTGACCTTGCGACTTGTTGAAAAGCCATTCGGTTGTTTTAAGAAGGAATCTCTTTTGGCCTTGATTGGGAGCATAAATTGTGGCAAGAGTTATCACTGTGTCCCGGATTGATCCCACTATAATCATGGCTCTGCCCTCTGTATCGGACCAGGAGTTTAGGATCTTCATGCAGAGGCTCTTTCGGATCAGGATTCAAACCCCGGCTATTTTGGTGACGCCCGAACTCCAGTAAGCGTGCCCCACCCGACAAATGGGGATCCCTTTCTCGCTGCCCCTCTGATATTTTGTCTCTTGTAGGAACATAATATCAATGTTGGACCTCTTAAATTCTCTAGCTACTAGTGAGCGTTTTGTGGGGGAATTTAGGCCTTTCACATTGAGTGTGCATATGTGTAGCATGTGGTGTCTAGGTGCAGTCACCATTGTTATGTATATGTGTGGAATAGTCCAGTAAGTGCGTCTGCCTCAATGCCTGTGCTCTAGGTACCTGCCACATGTCTGTCTTCTTGCTAATGAGCCTAGTTTTGCTTGGCCTTGCGCTGGCCGGTGAGCATGTTTGGTGCTCTGCCGTTAAAAGTTTGGAGTTTGCCTTTCTCTCCCTCTCTCCCTCTTCCTCATCTGTTTCCTCAGACCCTCCGAGTTGCACTGCCCCACCCTCCCCTCCCTTCCACCTATGCAGCGTCCGATTTGGCCAGGTTATATTCACCCAGTCGCCCTCGGACCACCAGCGGGAACCGCACCTTGAACGGTCCCGATCATATATACATATCGTCTTAACCATGAGCCCCCAACTCCCCCCCCCACATTATATAAACATATTAACAAACTGAACCGTTTTTCAACCATAGCATCTCAGTCATGTGAGTCCGATATCAGAATCCCAATAAGACATTGTATGTGCAGTTTTTGGTTTTTGTTGGCTCTCAATACCACCTCCATTTCTCACTTCACCTGGCCACCCTCAGTCCTCGATCTCCCCCACCCCCTCCAGAGCCCTTGGAAATGCATTGGTGCACATTGTGTGTGTCCTTACCATTGTCCATTTCCTGCTTACATCACCTGGGTTGAGTAGGGTGATGTGAGGAGGGTGACAAGCCACCCATCATCTGGCGGTACTCGGTGAGTGTCCATCCGATGTTTTCAGTGGCTTTTAGATAGCCAGATGCTCCCTTATTTCCTGGCAGTACCTCAGTTCACAAAGGCCTGCTGTCATTCTTCAGTGGTAGGCTGTAATTCGAGAATCACCTTTGTTTCAGTGTCACCTTACTCTGACATTGCCGTCCAAAGTTTCTTCGCCAGAGAAGTGATCGTATTAGTGACAGAGTCAATGTTCCATGTCCGGGGAGGTGTTCATCCTCCTAAACTTTCTAGATCCTTGTATTCTCCTTCTTCGAGGGCCTTTGATTTGCCATTCTCCAGCCTCATTCCTCTGTGTACTCATGGCAGCTCTGTCTGCCTGAGGGCCCAATAGGTCTGCGATGCAATTGGAGATGTCTCTCTCGGAAATTAGTTTCGTCTTCGTTCCGTCCCATTCGAATGTCAGTGAGAATGGGTAGCCCCACCGGTATCTTATGCCCTTGTCTTTGAGTAGTTTAGTGATTGGAAGACATTTTCTTCTCAGCGCCAGTGTGAGGGAGAATAAATCTTGAAAGATGGCAATATTCGCTTCCCCCATCGAGATCTGCAGTGTGAGCCTGGCCTTTTCCAGAATTCGAGCCCTGTCTGCATAGTTGTGAAAACAGGCTAGTACTGTTCTCGGGCCACCTGGTTTGCCCCCGGCTCGGTGGGTCCGGTCAATTTTGGGCTCATCTACCATGTCATCTTCGAAGAGTAGCTTCAGGATATCGTGTAGAGCTTTTTTGAGGTGCGATTCGGATTTCCCCTCGATCTCCGGAATGCCAAATACACGTATGTTGTTGCAACGTTCTCTATTTTCTAAGTCATCGACCTTTAAACGGATTTCTTCTTCCTTGTGTTCAATTTCTGCAAGACGTTGGTCTATCTGCATTTCCAGCGTGCTCAATGAGGTTTGGTTATGTTCGACCTCCTCAAGCCTCTCTTCCATTTTATCGATTCTATTTGTGATTTTGTCAATCTTGTTCCCTATATCCGCTATTCCCTTCATTTCAGTGAGGAGGTCAGCAATATCTGCCTTGGTTAAGGCTGCCTCAGGTCCTTTGGATGCCATGTTTGTGCAGTCACGAGTTGGCGGTGTGTAGGGGGCTTAGGAAAAATTGTACTTTGCCAACTTCTGCTTAGCGTCCATAAATCTGGGGGGCACTGGCGTACCGGTAGATGTGTCTCTGGCTGCTGCCAGACGGGACCAGAGCGTGCTGGGGCGGACGAAGGTTCGTGTTGCAGTAGAGACCCTTTGGGTATGGCCTATCGACCTATTGATTTCTCAACACAATTTATGGGATGCGTCTTGTGAATTCGGGATACAGTGCCAGTGTGACTCCAAATGGAGAGCGTGGATGATCTTTTCGCCGTTCACTCTCAGACCATATGCGTCCTTCGGTGTGTTATGAGAGATGTGGTCGCTGTGGGGAGGGTTCGAAATCACGATCAGCTGAATCAATGACCCACCTGGTACTTCCGAGTAGGGCACACGCCTCAGGTCCTGGGGGCCCAACCCTCAGATCTCCAGTTGCCCAGTGGGGTTTCAGAGCATTCCTTGGGGACCGACTCGGCATGTAGCCGGAAGCTGAGGATTGCCGTGTGCGGGCTATGGCGGTGCTGCAGACCCACCGTCTAACATCTTCGTCCTCAGGGGGATGGGAGGCTTTGCAGCATTTACTTACTGCGTGTGCTGGCCACCCGCTCCGACTGCTTTGGTTGTGTAGCGATGGCGCCGGCTCGATGGGCACCTGAGATCATGTGCCATGGGCCTCCGGAAGGCGCGCTGGTCTAGTCTCCCAAGCCGTTCAATGGGTTGGGGGCGCACCGGCCGTCCGGGCCGACTTCCAATCTCGCGGGGTGTTGGTACATGGGCTGGAAGGCCTCTGCCGTCCTCTGATTTGCGAGCCCTCCAGGTACCTCCGGTTTCCGTTTGCGAGCACCCGTGTGAGGCCGGCGCATTGGTGTCCCAGGGCCCTCCTTTGCTACTACAGAACTTCTGGATAAGCTTTGCGGAGGGGGCACGTGACAGGCGCCGTGTCGCGACACTTTCCTGTGTTAGGGGGCGGCCTCGTTTCCAACACAGGGCCTGTATGAAACTCCGGCGGGGTGGCGGGAAAGTTTACTTTCTGGTTGCGTGGATGGCCGTTCTGTTCAGTCGGTTGTTTCTGAGCGAATTCTTTGCCGTTTTTCGCCAAATTTTCTACTGCCAGTAGGGGACACTTTCATGCAGCTCGGTACTGGTTCACAGTCGCGGGGGGGGTCCTAGAAGTGGGGGCTCAGACCTCTTCAGGGACCGCTCAGGGACGAGCTCACACGGTGCACGACTTCATCCGTGCGCCCCCTGGCGGCCAATGGTCAAGCTCACATTTTTTAAGTTCGACCATTGTAGCCAGCAAGGCACTAGGAACATTTGTTAAGGTCATAACATCATAGGCATAAAGCAAGATCTTAAATGTACACTTCTCTATCGTAGCCCCTTCTATTTTGGGGCTATCCCTAAATAATTTGGCTAGCAGTTCTTTTGCTAAGGCAAAGATAAGTGGTGACAAGAGGCCATGACAGGGTGCCTCCTGTGATTGGAATGGAAGCTGTCACCTGGTGATTTACCCACACTCTAAATTATGGCATCTGTTAAATGGCCATTACTATACGTTGGAAGATTGGACCAACAACATATTCTTTTAACACTGCCTGCATGAATGTTGAATGTACTCTATCTAATTTCTCAGTGTCGTCTAAGGAAACAACCCCAAAAGGTATGTTTAATCTCTTGGCAATTTCAATACAGCTAAGGCCAAGACTGCCATTGTTATGTGTATGCGTACCTGTTTTTATAAACCCCACCTGGTCCACCAGGGAGGGCAGTATTCATGTCAGTATTGTGGCCAGAATAGCATCAATTTTCATTGAAGAGATGAGACTATATGATGTGCAATCTCTTGTGTACTTCGCCAGTTTTAGGATCAGGCCAGTTGACGTTCCAGCCATGGAAGGCGTAACAGGGAGGAGTAGTTTGAAGGAGGAAAACATTGTTTAGTCAGGTATTTAAGCAATTGAGGTTTGAGTGTTTTGCAGAATAGGGTTGTGAACCCATCTGGGACGGGGCTTTGTTTTTAAGGGAGGATATGGCATTTGACACCTGTTCTTCCCTAATTGGGGAATCCATGTCCACCTGGTCCTAGGACTTGAAGGTGAAAGCCCTTCCGGAGTAAATATAGTGCTGTTACGCATCTGTACATAAGGGATCCTAAAACCTCATGTTAGTGAAATACTGCTCAATTATCTCCCTCTTTTTATATTGCCCTCATCATCACGTAGGCTTAGTATATTATTTCTAGACTGCACTATTTTCCACTTTTGAGCCGGCAGTTTATTAATCTTTTTTCCCAAGGCATAACAAGGCTGTCTAGTTCAAATGACTGCTTGTGCTGTCCTCTCAGCCAAAGCAGTCTCAATCTTTTCATGCAACAACTATAGGTTCCTAATATCCCTTCCATTTGTGAACAAGTTCACACTCTTGCACTTCACTCTCAAGTGCTAATCTGTAGGCTTTGCTGCACTGATTAAAGGCAGTCGTGCAGGTGATGATCTTGCCTCTAGTAACCGCCTTCATAGCGTCACAGACCAAAGCTATAAGGCTAGCGCTCCCTGTATTTTCCTGGAAGTAATTGTCTATCGCTTGCGCTGTGTTGCCCATAAGGACCTTGTCTCTGAGGAGCAGGTCGTAGAGCTTCCACGGTGGTCTAACCTGTCTAACTGGAGGGAGCTCTTCGAAGTATCGCTAACTCTACCATCACTGGTACATGATCACACAGTGCCGGTATCCCTATGTGTGCTTTAGGTTTGCAGGGTATCAATGCCGAAGAAGCTAAGAGCCATCTATTCAAGAGAACCAACTGTGCACATGCAAAAAATAAGTTTGGTTGCGTCCCCACATGAAAGAACAACTACGAGACCCAACTCCCTTTGTAGTTTGGAAAATACATGGGTGTTTTCTAAGTCAGAAGTTGTAGGGTGAAGAGTTTGATCTATTGAAGGGTCAGGTACCACATTAAAGTCACCTGTGGAGTGATCTGGAGAGTGTTGTTAGGCTGCGTAAAATGAAGCGGAGTCTGGGGGAATATATTCACCAAGTGAAGGTGAACATTTTAGCAGTATATTTGCCACACCCCATTTCTGCCAGAAACGCCATGTAAGCAATGCCTCACGCGCACCTGTGCGCGTGCACCTGTGGAGTGCCCTGGAGAGTGCTGTTAGGCTGCGTGAGCTACGGCGGAGTCTGGAGGAATATATTCACTGAGGTACAACTGAAGCCCTCTTCATGCTGAAGTTTGTGGCTTTCCCATACACACTGGGACTAATAACATGTATATTCAATTTACAGTGCATTATTGGGCAATTTATACAGATTTGTTCTGCTGTATATTTGGCCACGTTGCCCACCTTCCTGCCAGAAACACCATGTAAGCAACGCCTTTGCGTGCACCTACGCCCCTGTGGAGTGCCCTGGAAAGTGCTCTTAGGCTGTTGGCGGGTGGTGTGTTGAGTGGGCGCTACATTTTAGCCACATATATGCTGATTTTCCTGATGTTGTAAGTGTTAAGGTTATTATTGCACTGGTATAAGCTTGAGGCAATTATTGCCACTTAGCTCGCAACTATTGTAACAGAAGAGATTGTGGATTATTGAAAGTTTTACCATGGAGGCAGTCAGCAAAAAATATCAACTGCCAAGTTCAACTGAAAGCGCCTGTAAACAATTTAAAGGCATGGCTGATTGCAAGAAAACTATTTCTAAAAAAGAACGACAGGTTAGAAATAACGACCAGAAATTACACACGATAGGTGCCGCAGTGGTTGTAATGGAGACTGTGTTGAACAAAAGCGGGGAGCCTCATTCGGCCCAATACAAAATTACAACCTACCATAAACCACTAAAAGCTAATCCTGTTACGTTGACACAAAATACTCCAACTGAGGCGGAATGCCAGTTTGATGTGCGCAAGACTTCTGAAATATCAGAGACTGAACCGATTAATAACAACTTGTTGCTGAACATTGCTCTTAACCTTAAAAATGTGACTGTGGGCAATAATGAGAATGGTTCTATACAACAACAGAATAATGTGATAGAGGGCCATTTACCCCCAACAAATTTAGAAAGGTCTCCCGACCATGGTAAATTTGCAGCTAGTGCATATGCAATCCCCCCCATTGATGAGATCTCTTATTCGTGATCTGATTATTCCGATAAAAGAGACTAGATCGGAACCAGAGCAAACAAAAATACTGAAAGCATTATTTTCACTCTGCTCCTCCTTATATAAATAGCAGTTGCTAGTAAAAGAGGGAGTGGGAAAGCTGTTAGAGAAGTTATTGCAACGAGTCAAAGTAAATAAACTTGATGAATGTAGAGTTAATATAACTGAACCAATGGACAGAATTTCCCAAACATACTCCTGGTATACAGGCCATGGGGATTAATGAGGTTAAATTAGATAATATCCAAGAGAATAGCATTGAGATAGAGGAGCCTATGGATCACCATGTTACCACTACAAACCAAAAAAAAGTGCAGATCAAAGATAACAAGCAGTTATGTAAAAATTAAGTAAAAAGGATAAGGATGCCCAAGAAAAAGTTTCAAACAAGAGGATCTTTAACCTTAGCAGATACATCATCTGAAAGAGTGGTTTGTGTTGAGGATGAGGATCTATATACAATTGTTGAGCCATCTAAACCCCCAAAAAATAAACAGTTTAATGATAAAGAGGTATCACAACCAAGAAATAAAATTGGGTCTGCGGCCTTGCGGTTAAGAACTGAAACTAAACATAAACCATGGAACATGAATGACTCATACTATATTAGTGATGAGGAGATATTTGATATAGGTAGTGTAACGTGCAATGATAACATAGAACCTTCTAGGGTGCTACCCACAGCTATCAAATAAAATATACTGCCAAACAAGACAGGTATTAAAGGTATCTTCCCACACCCATTGGTTAAAATTACAAAAACCAAAATGACTGATTGGTAGGCAACAACAGCAAGCCAGTTCCTCAATAGTAACAATGTTTTGTAATTACTACATTAAGTAACTAATCTAGAGTTGATAACCACAAAATATATCAAATTAGTGGAGATCCCATACACAACAAAGAAAGCAAACTTGCCGGTAATTGATTTTGTATCTCCCATCATATACTTATTTACGCTAATGTTTTCTGTGAAATGGGGTACGAATTTTCAAGAGTTGAAGAAAAAGCTATCAAACCGACGAATAAGAGAAAGGAGAAATCTGAAACATACAGTGATAAACAAATGATTATTTATGTTAATACTCTTGTAAGTAAAATTGTGGAATGACTTAATGTGAACAACCAACTTGTGCTTGTACATCCTAGCTGTGAGGAAATAGATTGACAAGTGGACGATGTTGAGCCGAATTTGAAGATGATAACGTGGAATTCTAGGGGTTATCACTCTTTTGTTTCTGACCCAATAGGCAGATCTTTTTTATTGGATGCTGACGTGTTTGTCATACAGGAAACGTGTTCACTACAAAATGTCCTCATTGATGGGTACTCGATAATATATAGGAAAGCCTGCAGAGGTAAGCGGGGGAGACCTTTTGGAGGGATGATGATCGGGGTTTGTAACCACCTAGTTTTGAGTGAATATTGTCCTACTGGCAAAAGTGATCATGTGTTGTCAGACAACATATCATGGGACAATGGTGTTGATATTGCTTCTATTCTTGTAGTTAACATATTTGTGGGGATGGGTCCCTTAATCACCCTAACCCAACCGGGCCCACCACCTGAGAATCAAGGGCATGTTTGTATGCAAAACAAGTTTATTGTACAATTGTCCGGGGAGCAGTTAGACGGCGTTGTAAAACCAAACTAATCCAAATCTCAATTAACCACATCAGTTGACACCTTATATGCATTTTTGCAACAGTTAAAACACTCTGAGATACTTTATTTCAATCCACCACCGCGACATATGATTGGACAAAAAACTCTTCAAAGAAATCCCATCTTTCTCCAATTCCTACACTCTCATTGGCAGCTCGTACCTTAATTACCATCTTCAGTTCATGTGTAGAACACACTTCCTTTTAGGATTTGTCCGTAGTAGGTCATGACATCATCAACCAGTATGGATGGAAACATAATTCATTAATAGTAAAAACTGGCCTAAGCCCTTTTAACCTTAAGCCCTGACTGCCATGTTTTAATCCATTTGTAAAATTCCCACTCCTTTTAGAGTCACAAATTCCCTATGTATTTGTATCAGTCTTCTTCCTTGCATACGCATTAAGAACCCTCCCCGTCTCTCAGTTTCCATGTACTTCAGAGCACCCCATGTGTGAATCCTGTTTGTGTTACATTTGGTGGTTTTACCATTTTATCTTTCTGCGCACATGCAAGCTAATATGCATTAGTTCTAAACAAAAAGTAACATTACAGTAACATATTCCATCCACAATTAACTACACTGGATACATGCGAAGATGCAACATTGCGCTCAGCTCGCCGCACCCCCAGTCATTAATATAGCGTATGCAACATAAACCTCCCTTGCTTGTGGGGACCTTTCCTGACCACCCCAAAAGACTCAACCAGAGGACAATGGTAATGAGCGATCAACTTGACTTAACTACATCCCAGACCTTTGTATCATAGTATGAGCTACCTTAACTGACCATGACTTCACTGGCGTTAGCCAGGAGAAATGGTCAGAGGGCAGCCCATATCATCAGAAACGTCAATCAATCCCCCTTCAGCAATATATGACCATTGCATCATCGGAGCCCTAGCTCGGGTGGCCCCATAGTCCAACATTCTTAACACCTGGGAGGTTGAGCACCGCAGGCATCTCATTTGACCCAGGTATACGGATTTACCAGCTCAAAATACTACCATCAAAATGTATTTCCTGCTCATTGACTGCCAGTTTTGCAAGCTTTCCCCATTATTGCCCACATCCACCACCGAGGCTTTGGTTCTTCTAAGTCTACTGTTCCCAAGGAGGGAGATGGGGGGATCCCCTCAAACCATCCAAGCGCTCCGGCACCAGGAGATTGTTACACCTTTCAGATATTGGTCCTGGTTACATCGGAAGAGATTGTGTGGAACGATACTATTTTATGCATTTCCAGGGTAGGAGACCCAGGTTATACAAGTATCTGCAGTCTAGTTGTTTCACACTTCCAATTGACGCCTGCTACGAGTCACGTGATTCCATCACGCTTCCAACAGATGCCAGCGGCAAGTCACATGATCACATTTAAGGACCAAAGACTATCTCCGCGATGCGTTGCTACTGCTTTGAATGACGCTCCGTAAGTTCGTATCCTAGACATACCTCTTTCTTCTGAATTGTTGAACCTTGGCTGTACTAACCCTTTCTTTCCTTACTTTCACTTCAGAATTCCATTGCAGTGTATTCTTTCAGGGACTCGTCCAATTCCGTCTTTACTTCCGGGTCCGGATACAGTCCCTGATCCGTTTTCCACGAGCACACGCTCGTCATATAGTGGGACCCCAGCATTTCTAGAGACAGTGGGCCTCATTACAGGGTAGGCGGTAGGGATTTAACGTTACCGGTAATGGAGTACCAGTAACGTTAAATCCCCATCCAAATTATGACCTGGCTCACCGCTATTTGCGGCACCGCTAAGTACGGTGCCACTAATAGCGGCCATTGCACGGGCGCGCGACCCTCGAGTCCGTAATTTACGCCATGCCACTATTAGCACATCATCACAAGCCAGGCGGACGTGCCAATAGCGGCATGGAAAAGCGCCCTAAACCCCTTACCGCCATGTCGCTAATACCGCCATCGCGAACCACCCGTTAAGAGAACTGAGCAGTGTTCCCACCTGCCACAGGTGGACACAATCAGCACAGGTGGAGGCAATGGAAACTCAGGCAGCACAAAAGGAGCACACCACACCCCTTCCCACACCAAGATGGTTCCAATACTAGCAGCATTACATGGGCTGGAGGACATGATCGCAGCGCAGCAGCAGCAGCAGGCAGCACAGAGGAGACGCAGGAGGAGGAGGAGGAGGGCAAGACAGGCACAGAAAGCACCACCACGGCACCTAATCATACCACAGAGGCACCCACCAATCCCCAGGATCAGAGCCAATCCATTTAACCTAACCCCGGAGCAGATACACACCCTGTACCGTCTGGACCGAGATACCATAACCAGCATTGTAGACATGATACACAACGACATTGTGAGCCTCATAGACATCCGAACTGCCATCCCCCCTCTACTCAAGGTGGTGACTGTGCTCCACTTCCTGGCCACAGGCACTTACCAGCATACGGTGGGGCAGATGCATGGCATCTCACAACCAGTATTCTCACGCACGCTGACCCAGGTACTCGATGCCCTCCTGAAGCATGCACCTGAACACATATTCATGCCACGGACTGCCAAGGAGCTTGCAAACACCAAAGTTGGCTTCTATGCACTGGCAGGCATCCCAAGTTGCATCGGGGCAATCGACTGTACCCATGTGGAATTGGTGGTCCCACATCACAATGAAGTAGTGTACCGAAACAGGAAGCAATTCCACTCCATCAATGTCCAAATGGTATGGGACGCCAACAAGATAATCACTCATTGCTGTGCCCGATTTCCTGGATCAACCCATGATTCCATGGTCCTGCGGAACTCAACTATCCCACGCTACATGGAGCGACAAGCCGGACAACGTTCGTGGCTACTTGGTGAGTAGCAGGGCAAGCACATGGCAGTGTGATTGGGGGGGGGGGAGATACCTACTCCGATTGGGTGTAGCTTGTTGTCCGTTGGACAAATGCACATACAGATGTACGCCAACATCCATCTGGGTAGGCCCAAAACGTACCAGAGATGAATGGACATGCAAGTGTGAGCTACATAACATAGATGACAATCCAGGTCTAGAAAAATCAAACATCCATCCACATCCACATTGCACAACATTCCACACCTCAAAATACACACATCTCATACATGCCACCAACATAGTCCTACAAAATGAGTGCAGCACAACAGCAATAATGCATTGTGGCCTTGAATGCATGCGAAGGGATCACCCCTAGCCATAGCATTACACCACGCACTTATAGCACAACTCAAGTGATGCCTCTCAGCATGGCAACATCAATGTTGCAATGGCAGTACACCAGCAGTGTGATACCAAATCTGCCTAAGACCAATGAACCCTTAACACACGGCTTCAGCCAGGACATGTCCATTACTGTTGTAGGCATTGACGGGGCATGTGTACTTGCAGGGTCGCCCTTACCTGTGCACATTCCAGTCACACAGACAGTCTGCATGTATGCTGTTAATTGTGCACTTCAATCACAATGCAAATTAAAAAAGCCTGAAATGAACTGGCCGCACTTGAGCTGAACAGTAACAGGTGCCCATTTGTCCCCCCATACAGGTGATGCTGACTATCCCCTGAAGAGGTGGCTCCTTACCCCTGTACGGAACCCACAGAACAGGCACGAGGAGGAATACAATCGTGCACATACCCGTACACGCAACATGATTGAGCAGACTTTTGGCCTTTTGAAGACACGGTTTAGGTGCATGAGCAGGTCTGGTGGCGCTCTCCTGTATGGCCATGAGAAGGTGGCCAAGATCACCATGGCATGTGTCATGCTGCACAATATGTGTATCAGATGGAATGTGCCACTGCCCCTGACGTTGAAATGGAAGCACCTGATGAGGATGAAGATGGTGATGAGTACGGAGGTGAAGGGGATGCAGGACATGCAAGAGGGGATGGTCAGGAGGGACGTGCTGTGAGACAACATCTGATCACCCAAATATTCTGAGTAACGTGGTTTTTTACTGTCACATGGATATGGGTATGAATGCACTGGTGTATGTTTGGAAGCACGCAATGGACCCTGTCGCCAATAAAGTACACAAACAAAATGAAGATGTCCAAGCCTGTGTTTTGATCAGACACCAGTGTATTAAGTAAGGGAAAGATGAAAAAGTGCATGTCCCCAAACATCCCACCACCCTTCCACCCACCCCCCACAACAGACCCATAACACCCTTCCACCCACCCCCCACAACAGACCCATAACACCCTTCCACCCTCCCCCCACAACAGACCCAAAATACCCTTTCCCCCACCCCCCACAACAGTTCCTCATGTGTCTGCCACTATGTTTGCGTCGGGCCATCCACGTAGAAGCTTCGCCATAAACTCCCTATTGGCCATTGTCTGCAGCAGCATTTGGAGGCTGGCTAGACATGCGCCTGGTGGTGCGTGTGGAGCGGCGGAGGGGGCTTGTCTGCGTTGAACCGGCGGATGATGACGTGGCTGACTGTCCTGGTGGCGTGAAGTGGCGGTCCATTGTGTCTGCTATTCGAGTGAGGACCTCCCTAAGTCTGCCTATCTCCTCACACAGCCTGTCTGTACAGGCCTCCATCCTCTCCCTGGAGTGCCTTGCCGTCTCCACAATCTCCTCCCTGAGATGGGCAGCCTCCTCCACATGCTGGCCAACCAGCACAGTTAGTTCCTGTTGACGCTGGCTGATGGTGGCCAGGTCGAGGGCAGTGCTGGGTGCTGGTGGAGTGGCTGCTGTGCCCTCAGATGCATCCATGTCAGCAGGTGAAGCCACCATGGGGGACATTGAGCCTAGAATGTTGTCCTCGCCAGTGGCATCAGACCCAGGTGTCTGGAGTGGTGATGGCCCAGGGATTCCAGGGGGGGTGGGGGTGTGCATCTCCATTGTGGCATCTGTTGTGTCCTCAACATCAGATACTGGGGCAGTGGCTGCTGCCTCTCCTGCGGAGCTTGGCGCAGCTGATGGTGGGCCCTCCGTGACTGGGATTGGTGGTTGTGGGTTCACCTCCGGTGGTGGGGCTGTAGTTAGTGGTGTGGCTACTTCTATCCTGGCAGTGGCACTCCTCCGATGCTTGACACTCATCATGTGGAACCTTCCCCCCTTGCCCCTTGATGTCGTAGGGGTGACCTCAGAGTCCTGTGCCCTTGGTCTCTTACTTGCAGGGGTTGCCTGGGATGCATTTCCGGCATCCTCACCGTCTGTATGTGAGCCTGTCAGGGACAAGAAAGAGGAATGGCATTGGTTACGTTTTTATGTACTTTATGCAGAATACATCAATAATGCAGTTGTGGCCATTGGGACTTCATTGTTGGGGATGCAGGTGATGTGTCAGTTCAGTGCCTCATCCATGCATGGTTGTGTTTGGCACTTGTCTCTGGTGATGTGTGCATGTGTGTGTGTTTGGGCCTGACACTGACATGGGCAGGGATGGATGCATGTGTGGATGTTTGTCCGTCCATGAGATGATTCTGGGCTCACATTTGGGGGGACCAGTACAGTCACATAGCATCCTGTCATGCGTACACTCACCTCCATCTGAAGTGGTTGCCACGCCATGCTCCATAGTGCCGACTCCCTCAATGCATTCCACTCCCATTAGGTTCGCACAGGTCTCCTCCCATTTCTTTAGTTTGATGGGTGAACCGGATCCACCTGCAGTGGCTATTCTGTGGTTTTCGGCAAGGATGCTCCTCACCCGCAGTCTGAGGTCGTCCCACCTTTTCCTGCACTCACGCACATTGATGGTGGTGGTGCCCACTGCACTAACTTTCACCACAACATCATCCCAGATTGCCTTTTTTTTTATAAGTGTCTCCCGCTGCATGTCGTTGGCAAAGACAACGGCGGCATTGTCAGCCAGGGTCTGGGTCAGCATGATCATCTCCTCTGAGGTGAATTTTTCTTTCCGCTGCCTGTCGGTGCTCTTTTCAATGCCTTGGGCATGTTGAGGGTGTCCCTGATGATTTGCAACTGCAACCAACTCCAAACAGGTCCAGGGGGCAGAGGATGGCAATGGATTGTGTTTTTAAAGATGGCCGCCGTGCTCTTTCCCGTTCCTGTGCGATGACGCTATTTCCGGTTCCGCAATTTAACGGTCACCGCTAATAGCGGTGACCGCTATTTGCATGCAGCTTGAGGGCGGAGGTGCTATCTGCACTTTCGTCGAGGGCTGTAAGTGACTTTTTGGGGTCTTTAGCGGCATGGCGATAGGGTCATTACCGGTATGGCGCTATGCTCATGTCCGCGTACTCGTAATGGTACGCTATTAGCGCCCTCTTGTGAGGGCGGACACGTTAAGAGCGCCATGCCGGTAATTGGAGATTTTTACCGCACAACGTGTAATGAGGCCCAGTGAGTTTCCCTCTCTTTCTTGTTTCTTAGCTTCCTTTCCTTGTTCCGTTATTTACTCCTTCCCATATTCTAGGAAATCCCGGAGGATTCAGAGCTAGCTTTCAAACTCCTGACAGCATCAAAAGGGCTTACCTCTTTGACCTAACCCAAACCCATCTTGGAATTTTCCGTAAGAACTTATCTTTTCTTTACTTCTACTATCTCCCGACTTACCTTTATTCTACTAACTTACCTGTCATTTCTTTACTCTGTAGAATCCAAGCCTCAGTCTCTCCGAGATTCCATGCATTAAGGAGCCCATAAACCAGAGGAGCCATTTGTCTTCGCATCCCAGGGTTTTATTCCCCAGAGGGTTTCCCTGGGGTTCGTGCTCCTTCCCCGCTGGTCGTGCAGTCCCGGGTGGAAGGAGGGAGCAGGATCCTCAGGGCGGTTCTCACATTCTGCTGTTGCTGCTTTCTGACCGGCAAGTTTGACCAGGTTAGTGTTCATCCATTGATATTAACCAGTGTTTTGGTGAAAACGTTGACCAAACTTATTGGCAGATCGTATCAGATAGCGACGCCTTAAAAAGAATACAATTTAGAAGTAACCTGGTCAAAAGCCTTTGTATGGAGCAGCAAATGCAGTAGCTAATGGCTTCCATGCAATCTGTGTCATTAGAGATGCAGACCCTTAAACAGGGTAATGCTTAGTTGAGGCAACAGGTCGCCCGAGCTTTCTCTGAAACTCCTCCCGTAGCCTTACCCACGGGCAAATACTATGGAGACCCATATAAACTAAAAGAATTCTTGGACAGCTGTACTGTTCAGTTTACGTTCAAACCCAGGTTTTTTCCTACCGACAAGGATAAGGTGGGTTTTCTCATATCTCATCTAACAGGTCCTGCCCTTGCGTGGCCAACCCCGTTGGTTACGTCAGGCAATGCTATTTTGGATTCATACCCGGCCTTTACCAATAGTCTTAGGACCATGTTTAGTCGTCAAGAGATTTCTGTAACCACTCAGGAAAGACTTTTGGATCTCAGACAGGGACACAAGGACCTCATGACATACGTTACCCAATTTAAACAATTGTCATCGGAAGCCGGTTGGCCCGATGACAGGTTGTTGACCCTCTTCCGATGGGGACTTGCTGAGGATCTGAAAGATGAGGTCTCTAAGGTTCCATGACCAGCTAACCTGGCAGGGATGATAACCCTGACTATGCAGATTGACTATCGTCTCCAAGAACGTTCTCAAGAAAGAAAGAAGGGGAAAGGACTCCGCCTAAATGCTGATTCCGTTTCTCTCCCAAGTAAACCTACCTCCTCGGAAGAACCCATGCAGATAGGATCCGTAAGGGGTCCCATTTCGGCTACAGAGAGAGAACGTCGAAAATCTCTAGGACCGTGTATGTACTGTGGTTCTTCCTCCAATCTTTTACGAGATTGCCCAGTAGTTCCTCCCCGCAGGTCCAGACCTCTGCCATCGGGAAACGCCAAGTCCCTGCCGTAAGGGGAACCATGGTAGGAGTCCAACGTCAGGGTTCCCCTGTTAGAATTGGATCATGTCATGAACCGTTTTCTCCCAATCATTCCATGATAGAGCTTTCCTTAACCATGATCTTGCCAGACCAAACATTGCAAGGGATACCGGCATTAATGGATTGCGGTGCGGCAGGAAATTTTGTGGATGATCTATGGGCAGCTAAGAATGGGATAGCTAGAATTTCCAAATCGTTCACAACACCCATTCAGGGGGTGGATGGTAGCCCGTTGAGCTCAGGGCCCATTAGAGAACAAACCAAGCCTGTGACTTGCGTGATCGCTTCCCATGAAGAGACATTGGTTTTTGATTTGATAAGAGCCGCCCATTTTCCTGTTATTTTAGGCCTTCCCTGGTTACGTCTGCATAACCCCTATATTAACTGGAAGGCTGGGACCCTTTTTTTGGGTTCTGAGTACTGCGTATCTCATTGTCTTTCTCAAAATTCAGTTGGCATTCATATTCCTTCGGAGGTTGCTGATACACCCGAGGTTCCTTCCATAGGTCACTTAGGGTTAGTCCCCGAATGTCACCAATCTTACCTTAGAGTCTTTTCAACACCACAGTTTCCCACTCTTCCTCCTCATAGAAGAGATGACTGCCATATAGATCTGCTTCCGAACCAACCCATTCCGTTTGGACGGATGTATGTTCTTTCTCAACGAGAGAAGACTGCTCTAAAATAATATCTTCATTATAACCTTCAGAACGCCTAACAACCTAATCCAAATCTCCTGCTGGTGCCTCCTTGTTTTTCATCCCCAAAAAAGACACAGAAGAACTTAGACCGTGTATAGATTACAGAGGACTCAACAAGATCACAATTCCTGACAAGTACCCCATGCCTTTGATAAAAGATATTCTTGAAGCAGTCCGAGGTGCTACTCTCTACACCAAGTTAGACCTCCGGGGGGCGTATCACCTAATACGAATAGCGCCTAATGACGAATGGAAGACTGCCTTTCGTACCCCCTTTGGTCATTTCCATTACCAAGTGATGCCATTTGGTCTGATAAATGCGCCTGCAGTCTTACAACGATTTATGGATCACCTATTTGCAGATCTTCTCCTTCATTTTGCCATCATTTAACTGGATGACATTCTAATTTTCTCCAGGAGTTTAGAGGACCACATTCAGCATGTTAATACAGTCCTCAGTTGTTTACAGGCCAACCACTTATACTGTAAAGCGGAGAAATGTGAGTTTCATCAAACTCAAATAATTTTCCTCAGATTTGTCTTATCCGCAAACGGTATTTCTATGGATCCCAAAAAAGTATCTGCAAGACTGCCTTCCCCGAATTCTATAAAAGAAGTTCAAAGATTTCTAGGGTTTGCGAACTTCTATCGTAAATTCATTGCTTGTTACTCAGAGACAATCCTACCCATCACCATTTTCTTGGGACCCGCTAGCTCAACAAGCCTTTGAGACTGTTTACATCTGCTTCAATCCTACTCAATCCGAATCAGTGCCGACCGTTTATTGTCGAAACAGATGCATCCCATCATGCATTAGGAGCCGTTCTCCTGCAAAAATCTGACCTAGGAGAAGAGAGACCGGTGGCCTATTTGTCGAAGACTTTTAACTCGTCAGAACAACACTACTCAGTACTTGAAAAAGAACTATTGGCCATCAAAAGACCCTTTGAAGAATGGAGGTATCTGTTATTAGGTTCAACCTTTGCAGTGGAGGTCCGCACAGACCATCAAAATCTAAAAGTTCTACAACAAGCTCAAACCACCAACAGCAGACAGGCACGATGGCCTCATTTTTTTTAACCGTATTGGATTAAATTCACTTTCCTGCCGGGTAGCCAAAACCTGAGAGCAGATGCTCTGTCTCGGAAGTTCTCACATTCTGCTGTTGCTGCTTTCTGACCGGCAAGTTTTACCAGGTTAGTGTTCATCCATTGATATTAACCAGTGTTTTGGTGAAAACTTTAACCAAACTTATTGGCAGATCGTAACAGAGATCCTCTGCATCCTTGACTGTTTTTACAAACCCATTTTGTGCCTCCATGCCTGAAGATCACCATGGAAGTGAACCTCACCTGTAGGTTATCTTTTCCTTTCTGAGCAAGGACGTAACTGGGCAAAGTGCTCTCCGCTTGCTTAATGTAGCAGTGGCCAGGTCTTGGTACAGTTCGTTAGCCATGTTTTTTTTATTTTTTATAACTGTGTTTTATTACTTTTGCACAATGTTAGGCAGAATCCTGGGCAGTTCCCTTAGGGAGCACTACAGAAGATTAAGACTACAGGTGAGATCAATACATCCCTGTAACAATGAGACAGTCAGGTGGTGTTGAAAGAAATAAAAATGGGTCTTTGTTCAGACTTAAAAAAAAATGGTAAAAGTAAAATAGCTTCACGCAGAATTATTTCCTGCAATGTCCTTCTTTGTGCTTATGTTGGGTTTCTTCTCTGTTCTTTGCGGGGAATGGGGCAAGGACTTCTGGCAAGGCTTCTCCTCCTAGTCCTCATATGCCCACCAGCCTTCAGTAGCTCCGGATGTTCTGTCTGGTTCGATCTGCAACAAAACCAAGAATGAACACACTCTTGCCTTCCAGTGTTGACTTTATATAGCCAGAACTTAACAGGCCAATTACTGTTAACTTCCTCCTCTAGTCTATATAAACTCCCCCAAGCCCCGCCCATTTTTCCCTTGATGCATTGCAACTTGTCTTCGTCCTCGACCTCCATCCGCTCCCTTTCCCAGTCTCCTCTGCCCAGGTAAGTGCTTAATTTCTCCCTGGAAGGGACTGTGTCTGTCTCTGTGAGACCCGTGCTTTTGGGCTGTATTGTTATTGTGTCACAAAGTCGTTTTTTTTATATTCCGTGGCTCCGCGGCACTTATGTGGGCTGTTGAACAACCGTGGCTTCCCATACCACGGCAGCCCCGCCTCTCACGGCTTGCGGTCCTTTGACTGCTGCCGGAGTCGAACGTTGACTGCGCTGCTACTTCGCATGAACATGGCATTACGGCTCGAGTGTGACCGCCCAGAGGTTCCATGTCTTCCTGACGACTGCCAGAGTCGAACGTCGGCATCTCTGCCGTTCCTACTCCTCTGTCCCCGTCTTGGAGCTCCACATTATTTTTTTCTGTCTGTTTTTCTCCAGGATTAGCGGTCTCCTGGTCCCACCATTCCCCAACCATGTGGGTCTCTGGGTCTCGGGCCCCTTCGTGGTATAACTGACCCTCTTGACTGTTACATACACCCCCCGAAGCATCCAGCCGATCGGGCTGGTCAGGATTTCTGGACAGGTAATCAGGAACTAATTGGAAAGCCGCTGGTCGGTGAACTGTTTCAAAACAAAATTCCTGTAGGTTCAGGAACCATCTCAATACTCGTTGGTTTGAGTCCTTGTGTGTGGCCAACCATTGGAGTGGAGCATGATCTGTAAAAACTGTAAACTTTCTTCCAGCGAGGTAATATCTGAGTGTCTCAATGGGCCACTTGATAGCTAGACACTCTTTTTCAATGGTAGAATACACCACGTCATGTGGTAAGAGCTTACGACTTATAAAGGCCACTGTCCGTAGATCAGTTTCACTACCTTGTGATAGTAAGGCCCCCATTCCTATTCCTGATGCGTCTGATTGCACAAAAAACCTTTCTTGGAAATTGGGACACCGTAGAACAGGTTGTGTTGATATTATCTTTTTTAGCTCTGTAAAGGCTTTACAGGCTTCTTCATCTTTAAGCAGGTCGCCTTTGTAGGATGATTTGAGAGCATCCGTCAACAGGCTGGCAATGGAAGAAAACAAAGGTATGAAGCGCCAATAATATCCAATGAAGCCTAAAAAGGCTCTGACCTGTTTCTTATTGCTGGGCATAGGCAGTTACCCTATTGCTTCAATTTTGTCCAACTGGGGTCGTATAACCCCGTCCCCGACCAGATATTCCAGGTATCGAGTCTGATTGGCGGCCAGTAGGGTTTTCTTTGGGCTTATGTTAAGTCCTGCTGATTGAGCTTCACACATTGGGCCGCTTATTGTAACCCACAAGCAAGCCTCCTTAAGTATACTTATAGCGCCTCGTTGCCTAGAGGGCCGCAGTGCGCTTTACAAATTCAAAAATAAATAAATAAAATAAATTGCAATGATTTTATTATGGATGATAGTTGACTCAGATAATCCTTCCAGTTTTTACTGTATATAACTATGTCATTCAGGTAGGCTGCACTGTATCCATGATGAGGAGCGAGAACCTGATTCATCAGTGATTGAAAAGTTGCTGGGGCTCCATGTAAACCAAATGATAGTACTGTAAATTGATACAGACCGGAAGGGGTAGAAAAAGCGGTTTTGATTTTATCTTCCGTCCTTGAGGGAATCTGCCAATAACCCTTTGTCAGATCAATGGTACTAATGTATTTAGCGTTGCCTAACTGTTCAATAAGTTCATCAATTCGAGGCATGGGGTAGGCTTGGTACGTAGAGATGGTATTCAATTGTCTGTAGTCCATACAAAAGCGTATACTCCCATCCGGTTTTGGGACTAGAACAATAGGGGATGACCAGTGGCTACATGATGGTTCAATTACCCCCAGCCTCAGCATCTCCTCCTCTTCTGCTTGCACTGCATTCCTTTTTGACTCAGGCAATCGGTAAGGACGGATCCTTATGGTCTGTCCTGGTTCTGTTTCAATTTTGTGTTCTGCCAAGTGTGTTCTTCCTGTC
This sequence comes from Ambystoma mexicanum, assembly GCF_040938575.1. Lineage (NCBI taxonomy): Eukaryota > Metazoa > Chordata > Amphibia > Caudata > Ambystomatidae > Ambystoma > Ambystoma mexicanum. The sequence continues at coordinate 690,227,423 of NC_090939.1, forward strand.
ATGATCTCTGCTTCCAAAGGGTCAGGACTTACCCAACTCCCTTGGAAGCAGACCCATAACCCCGGTTCCGGGTGCCGGCCAGTCCCAATTGGGACCTTTTGGACCCTGTCCTGGCGCCAGTGGCACCAGGCTCATAAATATGCCCAGTCCCAGCGCTGGAAGCGCCGGGCTCATAATGCTTGGGTGGACTTACCTGCAGCAGACCATGCTGCTTACTTACCTGCCAGTTGAGCCCCTGATCCTCTTCTGTTTGGGACTACTTTTCCTGTTGGGTGGGGCAGGAGCCACTCCCTAGGTTCAGAACACTGGAACTCTTCTGGAAAGCAGGAACTCTTTTCTTACCTAGGCGAGGCCGTGGAAGGAGACACCTAAGCACTACAGGAGGCTATTTAAACCACACCCAATGGATGAATCTTGCTTTGCGTTATTCTGCATTCTCTGCAGCAGAACGCTCACCGTGTCTTCTGATCCTGTGCCTAAGGGAACAAAGGCTTACCATCCTGGAATCCAGTCTTCAGCAGCACCTATAAAGACAAAGAAAGAACAGGTTAGCACTACAGTCTTCAGTTGCAGCGCATCTCTTACCTGGTCCATCGGCTGTCACCAACGCCTCGTGCTGCATTCCGGCATCTGAAAGACAAAGGCTTACCGACTCTTCGCACGCTCCGGAGGTCTTCGCGCTGCATTCCGGCATCTGAAAGACAAAAGTTTACCGGCTCTTTGCACGCTCCGGAGGCCTTCAACGCTGCATCCGCATCTGAAAGACAAAAGAAGGTGCGTTTAGAGACATTGGGCAACTTTACTACTCACGTGCCATCACTCCTTCCCACGCCGAAATCAGCGGGTATCCCAGCACCCGTCAGCTTCTCTAAAGCTCCGAACTTGTACCTGCAAGGTAAAAGAGACAGTTAGTGCGCATCGTGAAGCAGGCAACAAGCGCTCACTTACGTGCTTCCAAGCGCTTCTATTCCTCACGCGGGTTCGATCCTCAACTCTCTTCAGCCCGCCATCCGCCATCGCCGGAACCCTGCAAAACAAGAGGTATCATTACAAAAGAACTTTACATAAGTCAAAAGCCATACTCACGTGCTCCTCGGCACCGCTCCACAGCAGCCACGCCTTACGCACTTAAAGACTTTTAAGACATTTGAAGTGCCCAGAACTTACCGTTCGTGCAGTAAACGACGGACAGCAGTCCTCTGAGGTCAAGAGGCCTGCACCCTTATCCAGTGAAGAAACTGGTTACGGCACCCTGCCCCCGAGGCAGATGGAGAGCTCGGCGTTCACCTACCTAAGGTGAGATCGTTAACCTTTGGGGTCCTACAGGAGAAGAGAAAGGGAAGAGGAGAGAGGCCCCCAATAACCCCAGTTCATTAATCCCATATTTTCTATCTGCAGACATCTTACTCTCCGAGTCAGACACACAGTGCACAGAGATCCAGCCCGAGGAACCAACCGTGTGTTACACATCACCTTTGAAGACACGGCATTCACCCAGTCAAGACCGGCGCCTCTGCGGGAATCAGGTGAGCGTTACAGAACGCAAAGCCCACCGCAAAACTCCCACCCAGGCGCTATGGAAACCTCGGATAGCGACCAGCTAGCCCAGTTACTTGGGGAACTAAGAGCAGAAGTGCATGCAGCCCGCCAGGAAACGAATGCTCTAAGAAGGGAACTGATTATTTCCAAGGAGCAAACAGATGATCTCGCTAGACAATTGCTACAGTCACAAGCCGGACAAACTCAGTTGCCCGCATCAGGGGCAAATCATCCTTCAACATCCTCTACGAACCCAGTGCAGATCAACCTACCCGGGAATGTGCCTCTGGCTCCGCCCGAACGATTTTCTGGTGACCCAAAGAGGTTTGCAGTATTCATTAATCAGTGCCGCTTGCACTTCTTATGCCGGCCAGCAGCCTTCCCAACAGATCAAACTAAGGTAGCTTTCGTGCTTTCGTACCTCAGTGGCAGTGCGGCAGATTGGTCAATCTCTCTAGTTAATCAGGATGATCCGGTTCTCCATGATTTTCAAGCTTTTCAGCTCAGCATGGAAAAACTGTTCGCAAGACATTCACTGGGGCAGGCCTTGGACAATGAGCTCCTTTCATTACGACAGGGTAATCAAGACCTTTTGGCTTATATTGCGTCTTTCAACAGACTGATAGTGGAAACCCAATGGCCTGAGGACAAAAGGATTACGCTGTTTTATAGAGGTCTACGTGGAGAGCTCAAAGATGTGTTAGCCCAAGTAGTGAATCCCCCGCAAGACTGCTCGGACTATATTGACTTAGTCGTTCAAATAGACCACAGACTACAGAACAGGAAGGCCGATCGTTCCAAGTTTGATGCTCGAGTGTTTTCCAAACCACCAACTCCTACCAAAGGAGCAGACTTCGGGGAACCCATGCAAATAGGGGGCCTGAAAGGACCACTAACCCAAAAGGAGCGGGAAAGGAGAAAACAGCTGCAATTATGCCTCTATTGCGGAAACTCGGGGCACTTTCTTCGAGACTGTCCGGTGAAACCAGCCAAGAAAGCAGTAGGAGCTGCAGTTACCAGGGTCACAAACTCTGAGCAGGGAAACGACCTCGCCCGACAAGAATAGAGGTCCTCTTGCCGAGCGTTAAAACCAGTTCCGTGACCTCGCATTTCGTGATACCTATGGTCCTCATTAGCCCTGAACGTCCAGATCGATTACATGCGATTGAAGCTTACGTCGACAGCGGTGCCATCGGCAATTATGTGGATCATGAAATGGTATTGAGGATGAATCTGACTCTTTGTCCAAAGGCTGTAAAGGACGTCATTACTACGGTGGATGGTACGGAGATAGCTTCCGGACCAGTAACGCATACCACCCAAGAAGTGACGTTAGTAAGTCAAGATGGACACTATGAGAAGATCGTGTTCGATGTGATCAAGGCCCCTCAGTTCCAGATTATTCTAGGAATTCCTTGGTTAGAGAAGCACAATCCTCAGATCGATTGGCGAGCAAGAGCGGTTCAGTTTCCAGAATGTGTCTCCATTTGTTACCCTCAACCTGATGTTGCACTGGCAGCAATTTCTTCGGAGGTTCCCCAGTTACCTCCCGAATACCTAGAATTCCAAGATGTCTTCCGGAAGGATCAAGCTAACTCTCTACCTCCTCATAGGTCTTCTGACTGTCAGATAGACCTGATACCTGGATCTACCCCTCCTTGTAGTAGAATTTATGCCCTCACCGAGCCTGAGAATCTTCACCTCCGACAATACCTGGATCAATACCTAGCGAATGGGTTTATCCGTCCTTCCAAGTCCCCTGCCTCCTCAGCTTTGTTCTTCGTTCCAAAAAAAGAAGGGGACCTTAGAACTTGTATAGATTATCGCGCCCTGAACCAGATCACCGTTAAGAATAGATATCCGTTACCTTTGATCCCTGAACTCCTGGACCAAGTCAGAAAAGCATGCATATATACAAAGCTGGATCTTAGAGGAGCCTACCACTTGGTACGAGTAAAAGAGGGCGATGAATGGAAGACGGCCTTCCGCACCAAGTATGGGCTATTTGAATATCAGGTCATGCCCTTCGGACTTTGCAATGCCCCGGCCGCCTTTCAATATTTTATGAACGACGTCCTCAGAGAGCTCATAGATGTGTGTGTCGTTGTCTATATTGACGACATCTTCGTTTATTCTTCATCGGAAACTGAACATCGGAAACACGTGAAAATGGTCCTCGAGAGGTTGCGTCAACACAAACTTTTCGCTAAATTGGAAAAATGTGTTTTCAACGTGACTGAAGTTGAATTCTTGGGATTCATATTATCACCTAGCGGAGTGCGTATGGATTCAAAGAAGGTTGATGCAATTCTCAAGTGGCCTTCGCCATCCTCCGTAAAAGGTGTTCAAAGCATGTTAGGCTTCGCTAACTTTTACCGCAGGTTTATCCCCGAATTCTCTCGAATAGTCCAGCCCATCACCGCCCTGTTAAAGAAAAACAAACGTTTTGAATGGTCTACCGAGGCGGAACAAGCTTTCCAGAATTTGAAGACTAAATTTATCTCTGCACCGATCTTAAAACATCCTCGCCCAGAACTCCCCTACATTGTTGAAACTGATGCTTCGAGTCTTGCCATGGGAGCAGTTTTATCACAAAAGGACCCAGTAACCAATCAGTTGCATCCCGTGGCATTTTGGTCCCGCAAATTCTCGCCTCCTGAAATCAATTACACTATTACTGATAAGGAACTTCTGGCTATCAAGTCCGCCTTTAAGGCTTGGCGGCATTATCTTCCGGGGGCCCGACACACCGTTACTGTGATCACAGATCACCGTAACCTGCAATATTTGAAAACCGCGAAAGCTCAATCCTCTAGGCAACTCCGTTGGGCACTATTCTTTGCCGAGTTTGACTTCATAATTACCTACCGACCTGGTACGAAAAACGGTAAAGCTGACGCCCTTTCTCGGATGGGAGTGGAAGAACACTTCATCAATCCTAAACCTGTATCTATCATTCCCGAACAAAGAAGTCTGGGTGTAAACGCCACACAATCCATTGAAGAAGTTAAGGATAAAGTCAGGCAACTGGTAACTCCAGCAGACATACAGAATTGGCATCTGCAGGGAAAGGACTTTACGGTGAAGGACAATCTATTGTATTTCCAAGGACGGTTATACCTGCCCAGCACAGATTTACAGAAAAAGGTAATCTCCTGTTATCACGATTCTTTAATGGAAGGACTTCCCGGTATGGCCAAAACCTCGGAAAAGATCAAGCTCTACTTCTGGTGGCCGTCTTGGAAAAAAGATATCAGAGACTTTATAATGTCCTGTGGAGTATGCGCCCAAAACAAGAGCCAAAAGGAAAAACCAGCCGGCCTCTTACGCCCTATTGACATCCCACCTCGCCCTTGGCATACGCTTTCTATGGACTTCATCACCGATCTACCTCCATGCTCCGGATACAATACGATCTTAGTAATCGTAGACCTATTCTCCAAGATGGCGCACTTCATTCCACTCAAAGGCTTACCATCAGCAGCAACTCTGGCCCGAGAATTTCTCGAAAACATCGTCCGACTGCACAGTTTTCCTTCGGTTCTAATTTCGGATCGAGGAAGTCAATTTATTTCTCATTTTTGACGAAGTTGCAGTCGGTCGGCTCAAATTGATGTGAGACTTTCGACCAGCCACCACCCCCAAACCGACGGACAAACCGAGAGGACCAATCAAACTCTGGAACAGTATTTACGCTGCATGCTGCAACAAACTGAAAAAACTTGGAAAGATATCCTTTGGATAGCCGAATATGCCTACAATAACTCTGTCCACTCGGGAACCGGGAAGTCCCCGTTCTTTCTTTTATACGGTAGTCACCCTCGAACCTCGGATTTGGATCCACTCCAAGATCTTGGAACACCAGCTGTAGACCACCTGCATTCTACAATCACCCAAGCCTTTAAGGAAGCCGTTTCTCACCTTCAAAGGGGTAAAGAACAATACAAGAAAGGAGCAGACCAACATCGGAAGGAAGCCCCCCAATATCAAGTAGGAGATCAAGTCTGGTTATCCACCAAATATCTACCTCTAAAAGGACCACGCACATTCAACCCAAGATACCTTGGTCCCTATTCAATCACTACCATAGTAAATCTGGTAGCGGTCAAGTTGGACTTGCCCCCTCACATGAAGATACACCCGGTCTTCCACGTCTTTCTACTAAAACCCGTGCAACCTAAAACCCGACTAACTAAATCTCCAAAACCTATCCTAGTTGATGGAGAACTCGAGTTTGAAGTCAAAAGTATCCTGGATTCTAAGATCTCCAAATCTAAACTATTTTACCTGATTGACTGGAAAGGTTACGGCCCCCAAGAAAGGTCCTGGGAACCTGCAGAATATGTCCACGCGCCTCGTCTAATCAAAAGATTTCATCGAACATTTCCTAACAAGCCCAAACCCCCGGAGAAGCCCGGTTTGGGAGGGGCCTTGAGGGGGGGTGCTGTCATGATCTCTGCTTCCAAAGGGTCAGGACTTACCCAACTCCCTTGGAAGCAGACCCTTAACCCCGGTTCCGGGTGCCGGCCAGTCCCAATTGGGACCTTTTGGACCCTGTCCTGGCGCCAGTGGCACCAGGCTCATAAATATGCCCAGTCCCAGCGCTGGAAGCGCCGGGCTCATAATGCTTGGGTGGACTTACCTGCAGCAGACCATGCTGCTTACTTACCTGCCAGTTGAGCCCCTGATCCTCTTCTGTTTGGGACTACTTTTCCTGTTGGGTGGGGCAGGAGCCACTCCCTAGGTTCAGAACACTGGAACTCTTCTGGAAAGCAGGAACTCTTTTCTTACCTAGGCGAGGCCGTGGAAGGAGACACCCAAGCACTACAGGAGGCTATTTAAACCACACCCGATGGATGAATCTTGCTTTGCGTTATTCTGCATTCTCTGCAGCAGAACGCTCACCGTGTCTTCTGATCCTGTGCCTAAGGGAACAAAGGCTTACCATCCTGGAATCCAGTCTTCAGCAGCACCTATAAAGACAAAGAAAGAACAGGTTAGCACTACGGTCTTCAGTGGCAGCGCATCTCTTACCTGGTCCAGCGGCTGTCACCAACGCCTCGTGCTGCATTCCGGCATCTGAAAGACAAAGGCTTACCGACTCTTTGCACGCTCCGGAGGTCTTCGCGCTGCATTCCGGCATCTGAAAGACAAAAGCTTACCGGCTCTTCGCACGCTCCGGAGACCTTCAACGCTGCATCCACATCTGAAAGACAAAAGAAGGTGCGTTTAGAGACATTGGGCAACTTTACTACTCACGTGCCATCACTCCTTCCCACGCCGAAATCAGCGGGTATCCCAGCACCCTTCAGCTTCTCTAAAGCTCCGAACTTGTACCTGCAAGGTAAAAGAGACAGTTAGTGCGCATCGCGAAGCAGGCAACAAGCGCTCACTTACGTGCTTCCAAGCGCTTCTATTCCTCACGCGGGTTCGATCCTCAACTCTCTTCAGCCCGCCATCCGCCATCGCCGGAACCCTGCAAAACAAGAGGTATCATTACAAAAGAACTTTACATAAGTCAAAAGCCATACTCACGTGCTCCTCGGCACCGCTCCACAGCAGCCACGCCTTACGCACTTAAAGACTTTTAAGACATTTGAAGTGCCCAGAACTTACCGTTCGTGCAGTAAACGACGGACAGCAGTCCTCTGAGGTCAAGAGGCCTGCACCCTTATCCAGTGAAGAAACTGGTTACGGCACCCTGCCCCCGAGGCAGATGGAGAGCTCGGCGTTCACCTACCTAAGGTGAGATCGTTAACCTTTGGGGTCCTACAGGAGAAGAGAAAGGGAAGAGGAGAGAGGCACCCAATAACCCCAGTTCATTAATCCCATATTTTCTATCTGCAGACATCTTACTCTCCGAGTCAGACACACAGTGCACAGAGGTCCAGCCCGAGGAACCAACCGTGTTTTACACATCACCTTTGAAGACACGGCATTCACCCAGTCAAGACCGGCACCTCTGCGGGAATCAGGTGAGCGTTACACTTCCTGGGTAGAAGGAAAACACATTACTTAAAGGCTCAAGGTGTTCCTTCAATTCTCTTTTCTCTTCTGGTTTGAGCTGTTTTCCCCACTGAACTGAATTGAATGAAGGTTCCTGGGTCATTCTTGTGACTACCTGTATGGCTTTGTCCGTGGTAATTCTGTGTTTTTTCCTTCCGATCAGGTTGATCCACCAAGTAATTTACTGGTCCTAATATTGCCTTTATTTTATATGGCTCCCTCCATTGGGCCAACATTTTGTTCTGGCTTGTGGGCAATAATACTAGCACCTGCTCACCTATTTTAAACTGTCGCACTCTGGTTTTCTGTTTGTAATATTTTTCTTGGGTGAACTGGGATCTTCCCAGGTTGGTTTGTGCCAGCTCCCTCATCCTAGTTAGATTATCCTGGAGTTCGATCACATAGTCTGTTAGGGTGGCAGGATCCTCTTGACGTTCCCACTCTTCTTTGGCGATATCCAGTATTGTTTTCGGTTGGTATCCAAACAACAGTTCAAAGGGTGAGAAACCTGTTGAAGATTGTGTGGTATCCCTTAATACCATTGGGACCCAGGGTATTGCTTTGTCCCAATTCTTTCTGGTAGGTACCGTTACCTTCTTAAGCATTAGCTTAATGGTATTGTTATAGCACTCTACTAAACCATCGGTTTGTGGATGGTAGATAGACGTACGGATTTGCTTTATTTGAAGCTGTTGACATACTCTTCTCATCACTCCTGATACAAAATTTCGACCTTGATCCGTTACTATTTCTGATGGTATTCCTACCCTGGCAAAGAATGGAATCAATTGGTTGCATACTTGGATGGTACTTGTTCCTCTCATAGGAAAAGCTTCTGGATATCTTGTAGCGTAGTCCACCACTACTAATAAATATTGGTATCCGTGACTACTGGGTTCCAGTGGACCTACTATATCCATGCCAATCCTGAAAAATGGTTCTTTGATTAATGGATTAGGTACTAATGGGGCACGTCTTGATTTGTTTGGGTTTGATTTTTGGCATGTGGGGCATTCATCACAGTACTTTGCCACTTCCTATAGTACCAGAAGTTGCTCCACCTCCTGTTCATCCGTTTTTTTTTGTGTTTAAATATTTTTTATTGATTTTTAGCATGAAAGGTATTACAAACAATTAAACCAACAATTAATTTCCTTTCAATCGAGAAAAAAATCCTTTACATCCCCAACAATTCCACAATGTCTCGCATATTTGGCGTTAAATAACAGTGTTAGATACAAAGTCTATAGTGCAACATGTCTTCTGTAAATTAATCGGGGGTACTAAAAGAAGGGGCGAGGGAAGGGGGGAAGGAGAGAAAGAGGGAAGAAGAAGAAAGGAAAGGAAAAAAAAAGTTAAGGCCATTGGGTCAGTTATCTTTCTTTTAGTTGATCAAAGACATGAATTCATCAAGCAATATCAAGTAACAAAAGTTCATAAACTTGACTAACATTGATGCATATTCTCTATCAAAAAGTGCATAAGTGTAGGGCTAACAATCTATAGTTGGCTCAGGAATTCATGAAATGCTTCAGGAGTTGTGGCTGGAAGAACATGTGCTCCTTATCAGAAACAAAGTCTAGGAAAGGGCGCCAGGTCTTCTGGAATCTCGAGAGTTTTCCTTCTATCATTGCCGTAAGCTTTTCTAAACCCAACAATTCCCATATTTTCATCCACCAGTAGGCTATCTGCGGGCCCTCTATTGTTTTCCAGAATCGGGCCCTGGTGATGCGAGCAGCCACTAGTAAATGTGAAATCAGACCTGCTTTCTTTCCGGACATAGGGAAGGACCCATCTTCTGGGGCATCCCCCAGCAGGAATATCCTAGGGTCCATGGGGAGCAAGGTACCTATGATTTCTTTGATTTTAGACCTTACCTCCAGCCAATATGACTGGATGATCTGACAATGCCACCACATATGAGCCATATCCCCTCGTTCACCGCATCCATGCCAGCATGTATCCGGATATTCCGGGTTGATGGGGTGGAGTCTGCTGGGGGGGAAGTACCACCTGAAACACATTTTTATGGCATTTTCTTTCACTTGAGTACGGCGAGAACTAGTCTGAGTTCGGTGCCAGATCTTCCGCCAAGAGTCCTCTGGAATCTCCAGGCCCAGCTCCCTCTCCCAGGCTTTCATGTATGGGAGCTTCTCATCTATTGAGGCTTTTTCTAATAATTTATAACACTGTGAGATCCTGTGGGACTGTTGGCCCTCAAGAATTCTAAGTTCAATTCCCAGAGGGGCCCTCCAGCTGCTCTGCGAATATCTCTGTTAGTAATCCAATGGCGCAATTGTATGTATCGAAAGCGTTCAGTCTCCGAGAGACCAAACCTTTCTTTGCATTCCGTTAAGGTTAGGGGTTCTTGATCAGCGTACAAGTCTCCCAGGCGCAGGTGTCTGTCCCGGCACCAGATCCGGAACGCTGAAGGTACAAGGCCCGGAGTGAAAGCTGGGTTGTGAGTGATAGGGGATAGTGGCCCCAGAGCCGATGGGATGCCCCTCTGAGAACGCGCTTTATCCCAGCTCTGGAGAGTGGATAAGGTGGTTGGCAGTATCCCGCCTTTATAATTACGTCCCTCCTTTAAGAGGAAAGGAAAGTGAGCCAAAGGAAGTGGAGCATTTTCCTGCTCCACCTCTAACCATTTGGGGGGGTCCGGCGAGTTACCCCCGCAAGCATCATCACCACCTGTGCAGCTCTATAATAACGCAGTATCGAGGGAAAGCCCACCCTCCCATCGCCCTCCCTCTTGTCAGGAGTTTACTAGCAATGCAGGGCTTCTTCTTCCTCCAAATAAACCGATATATCTCTTTTTGGAGGTTTATAAGTTCAAATTCAGGGATGGCAATTGGTAATGAGTGGAATACATATAATAACTTCGGGAGAAGTGTCATCTTAGCCGCGTTAAGACGGCCTAACCATGAAATTTCCTGAGAATCCCATCGTTGCAACCACCCCTTTACCTCTTTAAATAAAGGGGGGATATTTGCCTCATAAAGACCTGCATAGGTGGGAGTTAGCTTTACCCCTGTTAGGGACCAGGGAAAGCCCGCCATTGTTCGTATTTCATTGAGCCTATTAGGGTTCTCAGACAGAGGCATCCCCACCGATTTAGCTGGGTTTATCTTGAAACCAGATATCTTGGCAAACTCATTTAGGAGGTTCAGGAGGAGGGGGAGCGTACGGGGGGTGTCTCTCAAGAAGCAGAGTATATCATCCGCATATAGCTCGATTCTATGAGATTGCCCCTCCACCTCAAAGCCCAAAATACTTGGGTGTAGTCAAACGTGTTGAGCAAAAGGCTCCATCGCTAGAGCAAAAATTAGCGGGGACAAAGGACAGCCCTGTCTGGTACCCTTGGCCGCCCTAATTGGCGGAGTCCAACTTTTATTGACCCTTACCTTGGTCGAGGGGATCTGGAAATTGGAGAGTATTAATCTAGAAAACTTCGGCCCAAATCCAAACACCTCTAATACTATTTCCAGGTATCCCCAAGACACACTATCAAATGCCCTGTGGGCATCATGGGACAGTAGGGATAAGTTACCTGGGATCTTCGGAGCGAGGGCAATTAGATTAACGGCACGGCGTACATTATCGTAAGTGGACCGATTGTGTATAAAGCCTGTTTGGTCGTTATTTATCAGCAGCGGGAGAACCGGACATAAGCGGGTCGCTATTATTTTCCCCAACAATTTTGTGTCCGTATTGAGTAATGCGATTGGTCTATATGAGGCACAATCTGTAGGGTCTCTCCCGGGTTTCAGCACCAATGTCGTAGCTGATTCCGCCATAGATGTTGTGACCACTCCCGCTTTCCATACTGAGTTAAATAATTTTGTTAAGTGAGGGGTCAATTCTTCCCGGAATGTCTTATAGAACTTATTAGTGAAACTATCTGGCCCCGGGGCCTTACCCAGCGGGAGGGAACGGATCGCCCCATCCACCTCCTCTGTAGTTATCGGGGCTTCCAGACATTCATGAAATTCAGGGGATATCTGCGGGAGATCGGCTTTTTGGATAAATTCTCTAGCTAATTGTGGGTCAGCTACATGCGGGGAGGAGTGATTTTGGAAGAATTCCTCCACAATCTGAAGTTTCCCAGACTCGATGAAAACCTGTCGTCCCCCTGCTTCTCTTAGGGAATCTATATGGTTGCGTTTTGCCTGCCGCCTAAGCTTAGCCGCTACCAAATGGTTCGCTTTATTCCCTTTAGAGTAATGAAATCGTTTAGTGCGCATCGTACCATGGGCTGCTCGGTTCATGTGGTGGGCTTCAAGTGCTTTCTGTGCCGTACAAGCCATTCTAAGTGCACGTCTAGTGGGATTCTCTTTATGCTCTTCCTCTGCTTCGGAAAGCCTTAACTCTAATTGGGCTTGGGTTTGTTTATAAACTCTACTGTGCTCAATTGTTTGGGTTATAACCTGACCTCTAATGATGGCCTTCGCTGCATCCCACACTACTGCATACACTAATTCCCCTGTATCATTGTCTGTAAAATATTGATCTATACAGTCGGCAATGCAAGAACGAGCCCGGGGGTCTAGCAGTATGAGTTCGTTCAGCCGCCAAGTTCGAGGGGGTTCCGGGACGTCGCTAAGTGGAGACATGGAGACTAATACCGGGGCATGGTCAGACAGGGCCTTCGGGAGGATCTCTACCTCTATAGTGTGGGGGATAAGAGTGTCAGAGAGAAGGATCATATCTAGCCTGGAGAAACGCCTGTGGACAGGAGAGTAAAAAGTATAGTCCCGCTCTCCCTGATGAAAAAACCTCCATCCCTCTATCAATGAGTGTTCCCGAAGGAGAGAGGTCAGAGCCATAAAGTTCCTTTTATCAGCCAGAGTTGGGGGGAGAGATTTTTCCTCCAAAGGGTTAATCACCGCGTTAAAATCTCCCCCAATTATAAGGTCGCCTTCAGCATGCTCACTCAGCAATCCCGATATGGCGGTAAAGAATTGGTGTTGGTTGACATTAGGAGCACATATATCGATAGCAATGACACCTTCCTCCCATATAATGTGGCCACCAGTAGGGCATATCTTCCTTCTGTGTCTAGCTTGGTTCTATGGATCTTCAATGGGGTCCCCTTTCGAACAAGGATAGCAACTCCGCATTTCTTCGTCCCCGAGGAAGCACACATTTTGGTGGGGTAAAGTTTGTCTTTCAAGCGAAATTCATCAGATGGCAACAGGTGAGTTTCTTGTAAAAATAGTATTGTAGCATTGTATGTCGCCAGTCGGTGAAATAGCGCTCTTCGTTTAATCGGAGAATTGAGGCCCTGAACATTAAGGGTGAGGCAGATTACATTTAGGTTTGTTACGTCAGAGTCTACTCGTGTGTTATATTCTCTTGACATAAGTAATAAGGCTTATAAATTATTACTCCATATGTGCCCGTCAATACTCTCCCACCCCGTCTCTCAGGGGCTTGGGGGCCAGCTCTCAGGGGGACCCCCAGTACATTCCAGACAAACCAGACCCACAAACATTCCAACAGCGTCACAAATTTAAAGTGCCAGTAATACAAGTTATTTTGTCGTCGATCACTTCCATTTAAGACTGACCCAACATGTGAATACCCAGTGAGTGTGGAAAAGGGGACGAGAATAATACTGAGTACCAATGATACCAAACAGAAAGGATAAAGGAAAAGGGGAACCAATTTGCGCTGCTGGACAATACAGCATAAGAACTCAAAATCTAATAAGAAGCGAGTTATAAAAGTTTCCATAAACTGTAACTTCTATGTAACCAACAATAACTTTCAACAGGATTGGGCGCATTCCATCCAAAGCGCCCCGCTTTAAAGCTATAAGCAATTTTGTACACCCACAAGGATCCCATTTCATATCAAGGTCTCTCTCCTGCAACCCCCCAGAACATTGTGATCCGACAGCAAGTGTGCCCAAGTTTGATTAGTCAGTGGTCTCGCTCATCTAAAAGTCAAAGCTCCTCATCATTGGCACACACCAGCCAGTTCTGAAGGCAAGCGATACTCACAGGAGAGATTAACCCTATAAGCTGGGATTCTGTCGCCAGTCGCTCCCAGGCCAGCACAGGGAACATCTCCTATGCTTCCTCATTTCTCCTCCTACCTTCAAGTAGGCACATCATCCATCTGGGAGGGACCAGGATGCCCAGGGGGGCCATTTGAGTTGTCCGGAGAAAGGCAGCATGAGTTCCAGCCACAGTCTGTTCCTCGCGGAGGCCAGAACCACCTATCTGTTTCCAGCCCCATCGGCTTTCTTCTTCTCTCCCTTGGAGTGAGTAATGACCCCTGCCTCTCCTCCGAAGATGCTTCTTGTCTCGGCGTGCACACCGCGGCGTCTCCAGACATAAGTTCTCCTGTTCCATCTCCGAGGATATCACGTAGTGCTGGTTGTTAAAATCGAAAATCAGTTTCCAGGGAAACCCCCAGCGGTAGCGGATCTTCTGGGACTGGAGCCATGTAGAAACCTTCTGCAAACGGCGTCGGCAAGCTAAGGTATATGGGGAGAGATCCTGGAACAGCCGAATAGAAGCACCCCGGAACTGTATTGATTCAGATTTTCTGGCCGCCACCATGATTTCCTCCTTTTGATGAAAATAGTGAACTCTAGTGAGAACGTCTGGGAGAAGATTTCTCTTCATTTGAACAGAGGAATACACTCGGTGCGTTCTGTCCAGGGTCAGAGTTTCAGAGGGAGAAAGGCTTAAAAGGCCACGAAACAGTTTACAGACATAGCTAGGTAGTTCTTGGTCAGAGACTTGCAGTGGAATGCCCCGAAGGCGTACATTATTACATCTGGACCTATTTTCTAAATCCGCCTGCTTGGCCCAGATTTCCTCCAAATGATCTTCTACTATTCGCATTCGCTCTGAAAGCACCTCAGTGTCATGTGTTAGTTCGCAGGTAGTATTCTCCAGGTCGCTGACTATGTTTTCGAGGCCACCTAAATGGGAAGTTAGTTTTGCTAAGGACCTGGCTAGCGTGTCTTTCGAGGTGGTTATCTCTTCCTTAATTTCACGGGTGATATCTTGTTTAAAAGTCTTCAGCATTTCTGAAAAATCAGCTCTGGTAAGCGCCATATCCATAATGGAGTCCGTAGTAGGGGCAGGGTGGACCTCTACTGACACTGTGCGGAGCTGGGGAGTGGCAACTGGCTGAGGCGTCAAGAAAGCCTCTATCCTGTGTTTGCTCCTTTTTCCTGGCTCCCGCCTTGGGCATCGCTGGCAATCTTCAAAAATATAGACGCAAACAAAAGCCCATGCTATATAGCATTTAGTGCTGAAGTCTCATAATGTGAATAAGAGTACAAGGGCCAACAATTTCACCAACCAGTCTTGTGGGAAAAAGAGATGCAGCTGCCAAAACTAAGGGTTCGGTCAAGCGCTCACCACCAGTTTAGGCTCCTGTGAGCGGGGGGCCAAAACCTTCCCTCAGGCCGCTGACTCCGTCGCTGCAGACTCGCAGCACCCCGGGCTGCACCACTCAAACCCAAAGCCTAGCGAGCAGCCTAGCGAGAAGCGCTTCTCAAATCTTGGCCCAGTATGTGGATTGGCAAGGGCCACGCCGCTTTCCAGGCGAAATGTCCAGATGACACGCGTCACGTAGAAAGCTCTGGCGAGTCCGTGAAACCCTCAGCTCCGGGTGAATGGCGCACATGGACCCCCACTGATGCAGCACGTCTTCTCCCGTTCAAGTAGGCGACACACTTGTTCCGACCCGCTACCAGTCTCCTACCTCAGCTGTACCAGGTCGAAAGTAAAGGAAGCTCCGTTCCCGCAGGAGAAAGCGGGAAGGCGGGCGGTGTTCCAGGAGCGCACGGAGGACCAGCACTCTCGTAGTATCTTCAGTCCGTGTCCGCCCCTGTCTGCGTGTTTAGGGGGAGTCTCCGACCTTCAGGGCTGCTTCGCCTCAGACCAAGGGCTGGGAGCGCGTTCTAGGGCAGAGAAGCCCCAGCCGTTCGGCAGATGAAATGGCACGCACCGCCATGTTGTTTCGGCGGCTCCAGGGGCTCCGGGCCACCTAGGCAGCTCCGTCCGCACGGAGCTCGGATTTATGTCAGGAAATGCACCGGCGCTTTGCCTCGGGTGCCGCTTCACGTTTCCCTCAATTATTTCATGTCCTGCGGGTGTACAAATATAAAAATAACGCTATTACGGGGCTCGTTGGCAGAGCTCACAGCAGGCACGTCTTCATCATGCGCCGCCTAGCCACGCCCCCCTCGTTCATCCATTTATTTTGTAACCCGGCATAGAAGTCCCCGCTGTACTTTGAACCTCGGATAACTGCTTGTACTTTCTGGGTCTTTCATCGCTTGCTCGAGGACATTCCTTAAAGATGGGTCAGTTAGTGTTTCGCTTCTAAAACAGACTGTTTTATCTTCAGGAATCCAATCTACGAGTCCACTGAAACTTTCCACCCCTCTCCGTTTCTCTTCCCTCACCTCTCTTCTAGTTTTCCTTGGTATTCTCCCACTATTCCCTTCAATATCCGTTTCTGAGAAAGGAGCCCTTCTTAACCATTCCCTTTCTCTAACACAGTCATCAGAGTTGGGCAGGTCAGTCCCTATTAACACAGGAGCAGGTATATGAGGCATGATGGCTACCTCCATTGGTGTATAAACCCTGTTAACCTCTATGTTTACTTCGTTGGAAGGGTAGGATTTTATATCCCCATGCACACATTTTACCGAAATATTTTGCTTCCCTTTTTTTCCCAAGACACTTACTTCTGGTCTGATGGCGGTTTGCTCGCTTCCACTGTCGACCAGGCCTTGTCAGGGTACACCGTCCACTCGAACTTCCACTGTATATGGCTCTCTTCTCCTTCTAAACTCCCGGTTCTGCATACAACCAATCTCCATAGGTTCTGTTTTGTTCTTCCTTGGGCAAAACCGGGCGATACGGCCCCACTCCCCACAATCTTAACACTGGGGTTGTCTGCTGGTGGTGGGCCATGTCGTACCTCTAGGATCCACCTTGGTTGGCTTTATATCTCCCAAATTCGTGGGTTTAGGCAGTAATAGTTTGTTTCCTCCTTCCACAGGACTTGTCCTGGCTCCACCTGCTTTTTGAAATGCTGTGGCAATGTCTATGGCTTCAGTGAGAGTGGGTCGATGGTGTTGTCCGACCCATCGTTGCATATTGCTTGGAAGTGCATCCACAAATTGCTCTAACTTCACTTTGTCCATGATTTCAGGTATGGTGCAATTGGCTGGTTTTAATCATTTTTCGGTTAAATCGTGTACCCGATAGTACAGTTGCCTTGGAGTTTCTCCACTGCGGAGTTTGGTTTCCCGTTGCTTATGACGATATGCCTCCTCATCCACCCCCATCCTTTCTAGGATGGTACTTTTTATGTCCGCATAACTTGTGAGTCCGTTGGGGTTTGCCGCCTGGTAAGCCCCTTGCATTGAGCCTGTTAGCAAAGGAGCTATGAAGTGCCCCCATTTCTCCACTGGCCACTGGGAGTTTCTAGCCACTTTTTTTTAACTTTCGAAATTCGTAAAGAAATAACCTGGATCCTCCCTGGTTGGAATTTCTGTAGAATGTAGGAAGGGGCCGGTGTCATGCCTCTCTGAGCGACCACAGCTTCTGTCACTTTCTTCAGGGCATCCTGGGAGGCAGCTTGCAACTGTAGGGCTTGTTGTATGGCTTGTCGATCCACCTGGGCTTGATGTCCCTGCGCCAGTTGCTGGAGCTGTTGCTGTCCATCTGCTAAGGCCTTGATGATAGTCTCCATACCGTGTTTCAGGATCCCACCGCTGCCACCAAAGTTTGTAACAATGAGACAGTCAGGCGGTGTTGAAAGAAATAAAAATGGGTCTTTATTCAGACTTAAAAAAAATGGTAAAAGTAAAATCGCTTCACGCAGAATTATTTTCTGCTATGTCCTTCTTTGTGCTTATGCTGGGTTTCTTCTCTGTTCTTTGCGGGGAATGGGATAAGGACTTCTGGCAAGACTTCTCCTCCTAGTCCTCATACGCCCACCAGCCTTCAGTAGCTCCGGATGTTCTGTCTGGTTCAATCTGCAACAAAACCAAGAATGAACACACTCTTGCCTTCCAGTGTGGTCTTTATATAGCCAGAACTTAACAGGCCAATTAGTGTTCACTTCCTCCTCTAGTCTATATGAACTCCCCCAAGCCCCGCCCCGTTTTCCCTTGATGCATTGCAACTTGTTTTCGTCCTCGACCTCCATCTGCTCCCTGTCCCAGTCTCCTCTGCCCAGGTAAGTGCTTAATTTCTCCCTGGAAGGGACTTTGTCTGTCTCTGTGAGACCCGTTCTTTTGGGCTGTATTGTTATTGTTTCACGAATTTGTTTTTTTATATTCCGTGGCTCCGCAGCACTTATGTGGGCTGTTGAACAACCGCGGCTTCCCATGCCGCGGCAGCCCCGCCTCTCACGGCTCGCGGTCCTTTGACTGCTGTCGGAGTCGAACGTTCACTGTGCTGCTACTTCGCATGAACATGGCATTACGGCTCGAGTGTGACCGCCCGGAGGTTCCATGTCTTCCTGACGACTGCCAGAGTCGAACGTCGGCATCTCTGCCGTCTCGCATAAACGCAACGTTCCTACTCCTGTGTCCCCGTCTTGGAGCTCCACATTATTTTTTTCTGTCCGTTTTTCTCCAGGATTAGCGGTCTCCTGGCCCCACCATTCCCCAACCATGTGGGTCTCTGGGTCTCGGGCCCCTCCGTGGTATAACTGACCCTCTTGACTGTTACAATTCCCTTTGGTATCAGTCTGTACCACAAAGATTTAGTTGGTAGCTGTGGCTGAGCAGTCAGACTTATCTCAAGAGGGAGATGAGCAGTATTCAGGGTTTACACATTAGGCCTACAGTACTATGGCACAAGGAAACACTGACCAAAGCTTTTTTTATACACTTCTAGTAAAACACATTTATCATAGTCATGAAGCAAGTTAAAATAAGTCAAGGAAAAATATACACACTCCCTAGTTAAATTGTAGACCAAGTGAACCAGAGTGAAAACTGATCAAAACAGCACAGTGAAAACCACACACAAGGGATGCTCTAACAATTTTTCACAAGGGAGGGAAAGCACAAGTTATATAGAAATAGCTTCTTACACACCCTAGCAACACTTCCCATAAGTTTGTGAAACAGATTAAGCAAGACAGTGCATCAGTATAGATTATACTTAAATGAAAACAGCAAAATGGCATTTCACAAGGTTTAGAAAAGGGAAGGAAAGGGTAGTTATCAGAAGCAGAAGCACCAACACAATTCGAGTTGAGAATCAATCTAAAGAAGGCAGATCTAACAAATGTAGCCAGAGTCAATAGGCCGTTGCCACAGTCAGTGGTACAGGGCAAGGGCCCAGGAGCGAAATGTTCTTGTAGCTGCAGTCAAGTCTTTGGTTAACCATTTTGAAAAGGTGGATGCAGAAAGCGAAAGACAATGTTAAGAGAGAGGGGCAGCCAACCCAACAGGTAGGTAAAGGATTTAAAACACCTTTAGTGCTACCGCGAAGACAGGGCGGCCTGGCGGAACAATGTACCTTTAAAATGAAGAAGTGACTCCTGCAGTGGCGGTTGTTCCTGGTAGTTCCTGCAGTTCGGGAGATCCAGCAGAGGAAGAGAGGCTCTCATCGTGGAGAAAGGTTCGAGTTACTGCACTACCCAGGGACGAAACCAGCCACGGTGCTGCCCGACGAATAAAAGGTACGCTCCTTTAAATCGCAGTCCGGGTGGACTGGTGTCTGGCTATCCGGCCTCCGAGTACAGGGTACTGGCGATTCGACCAAGGCAGGTCCAGGAAGGCGATTGGCAAACTGGTTGGCCCCACCAGCTCAAGGGAAGAAGTCTCTTGCAGATGAAGATCTTCTCTCATAGTGTGGAGAAAAGTGGTAAGACGGTGCAGCAGGGCTTCGCCGGTGGTTCAGTCGTTGCAGATGTCTTTGGCTTCTCTCCTCTTCGGCTTCTTAGCTCCAGTGGCGACATCTTGCTCTTCCAGTCCTCAGGACCCTGCTTTTATGCAAAAAGATCCCCATTCATACAGCCTATCTGTCACTCACACAGTGGAGTGGTCATCTTGGCGGGATACCCTCCTGCCTATCAGGATACAGTGTGACATTGGTTGCAGAGGCAACCCTGTCCAAGGGACCTACTCCCCCTCCCACATAACAGACCCACCCCATACTCTGGCGCCGAAAGGAGGGCTTCTTGGCAGAAGCCCGCCAAAAGGACGAACAAAGGATCCCCGACCTTGGTTAGAAGTTTAGAGAAAGACACGAGAAAGAAGTTATAATAAAGTTCTGGCAAATAAAACCTACCAGAGTAAAGTTAATATTAAAATACACCAGCGGTATGTTAGAGGCTGTCAGAAAAAGTGGTAGCCTCGAACAATGGGAAAATCCCATAGGAAAATATTTGCGGTCGAATATTTACGGTAGTAAACACTGACACCAGCCAGAAACTTTAGATAGAGGGACTGTACGGCACCCCCTCGAAAATTACCATAAGGGAAAAACTATTAACCCTTTCCAGTACCTCCATAGTAAGATGGGTTGTACTGGTTAATATCATAAAAATTGACTAGTAAAGTCAATTGGGACTTTACATGCTCTGGGAGACAGTAGTCAGTCCCAGGGTATGGAGTCTATGTTTGGGGGTCGCTACGACACCCCTGTGTCACTGCACGGAGGGTGCTGTGTAACACATGTGAATAAAGATGGTTCCTATGGGGGTGAGAAAATCCCATAGACATTAAACACAAAAATAGCCTAGAACACACATAGCAAAAATGCCTAAGGGTGGGAAAAAGAGTCTCACTCTTAGCAGGTAAAAAGGTACAAACCCTACATATCCAGCAAAGCTGCGGGGGTCTCTATAGGTAAGCGAAATTAGCCATAGAATGAGAATTCTCCCTAACACACAAGAAACAACAACATTACAAGAAATTGATAACTAGAGACCCAAATACCCCCCACCCCTCCCGCTTGCATCCGCCATATTCATCCCGCAACGTTCCGCACAGCGTCCATAATGCTCCAGTTAAAGAGCACAGCCCCATCATCCATCACCGCTCGTCAAAGACTTAAGGCCCCACACCAATAATGTCCTGCCCAGCTGCATTGCCCTTAGCTACCCAGCACTGAGAAGTTTTGCAGTCCTGGCAGACGAGCCCTCTAGGAACCAGTCACCAGCCCCATGTCTCTGGAAGTATAGCTCCTAAAGGGTACCCAGTAGTCCTTGGGTCTGCTATTCAGGGGAATCGTTAAATTGTACAGTGTCTCCCTACGTTCACAACTCTGCATAATATTTAACCAGTGTTGGTATGTGGGAGACCTGACGGCCCCCAGGTACGTGCCACTAGAGATCTGGCCACCACGGAGGCCATGCCAATCAGCCGCTTATCACTCCGGGATTCTGACTCGACCATTGCCAGCAGGCAAATTTCATGAGAAATCGGCACGGATTTATCTACCATCTCAGACATTGCCTCTGCGATACCCTCCCACAGTGGACGTATCTGAAGACACAGCCAAGCGACATGAAAGAAATCTGCCGATGTCTATTGGCACCTCCTACAATTAGGGGATTTAAGTGGATACAGCTTTTGGAGACTGAGGGGTGAATAGTACATTTGGCGCAAAAATTTGAAATGGATCAAGCAGAACCCATTGTCATTAGATATGGATTTAGTCTGTGCGCAAGCTTGGTTCCATTGCTCATCTGTCAGTGTGTACGCCAGGTATCCCTCTCACCGAGCCTTACTTCGATCTGGATCTGGAGGCTTAAGAGTTCGGGCCATTCCATATAGAATCGAAATCAACTTTTTGGTTGAGATTGGGCTGGTAATGTATTCCAACAGTGGGGAAGTGGGGGAGCACTTGGGAAATCAGGCCATTTAGTCCTCATCACCTCCCACAGATGAAAATAAAGAAGCTGCGAAATTGAATTCCATTCCCCTTTGGACTTGAGATCATCCAATGAGATAATTTTATCCTCCGGAGCGATATCTCCCAATGTATGTCTCTGCATATTGGTGAAGTGCTTTAAAAAGATCGGCTCATGCGTGAGAGGTAAACCCCGGGCAGGATATATGGACATAGCGGGGGAGTACCATTGTCCCTGCCCCATCCACTTTGCCAGACATTCCCAATTAAAATTGTAACTAACAACGTTTGCACTTCCGACTTTGCGTGACGTTCTCGTGCAGCCCACAAAAACCCTTTGAGGTTGTCTGGGTTGGTAATCGCCCTCTCCAAGCTCATATGGGGCAGGTCCTCCGAAGGGGACCACAACTAGACTGGGTAGTGAGCTTGGGCCACCAAATAATACAGAAAGAGGTCAGGAACGTCCATTCCCCTATGAGAGCTTGGGCGACATAACGTGTCTAGTGAGACGCGAACCTGCTTCCCGGCCCTATCAGCCTATTCTTCATACTCCTCAGGCGGTTCCAGAAAGTGAGAGGGGGCCATATTTGGATGTTATTAAAAACATACAGCAATTTGGGTAGTATCACCATCTTAGATAATGAAATGCGGGCTGCTTGAGAGATTGGAAGCCGCACCCAAGTGTCCACCCTATGTTCCAAGTATTGTAATGCCGCCAGGTAGTTGTCCTCGTACAGCCTAACAGGGGATGTGGAGACCCAGATGTACAGGTATCGGGTACCTTGCGGGCACCAGAGTCACCAATATCGTGCGGGGAGACTCCAGCGGTAAGGGGGAGTACCTCCGATTTTGACCAATTAATAGTTAGATCTGATAGGGTTCCGAAGTTAGTGATCTCTTCCACCACTAGGCTTAGATTATCTTGCAGATGTTTGACGTATACTAACATATCGTCAGCATATAAGGAGACAACAGACTTGTGCTTACCAAGTGTCACCCCTCTCTGGGCATGGTACTCCCTCAGAGCGCATACCACTGGTTCTATTGCTAGGATGAACAGGATCAGGGAGAATGGGCAGCCCTGTCTGGTGCCCCGGGATGGATAGATAGGACTGGACTGCCTGCCATTGGTATACACCTGGGCCCGAGGGGCCGTATATAACATTCGTACCCAGTGTAAATACAAGGTACCCAGGCCTGCACGACGAAGGACTTCAAACAGAAAAGGCCACTCAATCGAATCGAAGGCCTTCTCAGCGTCCAAAGAGGCCACAACAATTGGGACTTCTGGATCACATTATGCATCATGGTGAACAGTCTCCGCAGGTTGTTTCGCATAGAGCGGGCCGGTATAAACCCTGCCTGGTCTGGGAGGACCAGAGCTGGAAAGTGGGGCAAGAGCCTATCGGCCAGGAGTTTAGCGATAAATTTATTGTCGGTGTTCACCAATGACATGGGTCTGTACGATGCGCACAGCCTGGGATCCTTACCGAGTTTAAGCAAGACAGTCACAAGGGCAGTTCTGGTAGACTCAGGGAGCACGCCTGTTGTAGTAGCCTCCTCGAACATCCTATGCAGGTGAGGTATAAGTAAGGTTGGAAAGGCTTTATATAGTTCGGCAGTGATACCAACTATTCCCGGGGCTTTGCCATTGGGGAGGGAACGGATGACCTTAAGAAAATCCTCTTCTGTAGGAGGGGCGTTTAACTGCGCTCCAACCTCTGGATCTAACCACCCCAATGCAACTCTATCTAAGTATCGTACAATTTCATCATGTCCTGCTGTGTCTGGGCTGTATAGAAATTCCCGTAGTATTGACAGAAAGTGTCATTTATTACCTCAGTGTCTCTGGTGTACTCCCCCGCCAATGTTTCTGCTTCCAATATAGGATCTAAATGCTTTTCTTGCCTAACAGCCCAGGCTAGGGTCCTACTCGGCCAATCTCCCCCCCCATATCTTGCAGCCACGACAGGGTCGCCTATGAACCTATCCTCACTATCCATTAGCATACGGATCTCGTATCTCTTGGCCTCCAGGCTCTCCTCGACATCAGAGACGTTCTGAGATGCCTGACGAGCCTCCATATCCTTTAGGACTTTCTCTTTTGATACTAAGGTTCTGTGACTTCTCTTTAGGTCCCCCCACCCTCCTTCTGGGAGATACACCAACCCCGGATATATACTTTAAACGTTTCCCAGACCACCCTAGGGTCTGGTACTGAGTCTTCATTTATCAGGAAGAATTCAGAGATAGCTTGGCGGATATCCTCTCAGAAGGCCACATCCTCCAGCGCCCAAGCCCGAAATCTCCAGCGTCGGTGCTTAGGGGGGACAATGGGGACGGTGAACTGTACGAAGACTGGCGAGTGGTCAGAGAGCGTTCGGGGCAATATCAGGGCCTTAGTGGCAACCCTGGCTAGTTCTGGGGACATTTGAATGTAGTCAATCCTAGTAGAACTCCCATGCACAGCCGAATGGAATGTGTATTCACGATTGTTCGGGTGAAGGAAACGCCATATATCAACCAGGGTGTAGTCTGCAGCAATAGAGTGCATTTCTGGGCTGCCCGGGTCTGTGTGGTTTGTGTGGAGGAGGACCTGTCAAGCGACAGTGACAATGCTATATTGAAGTCCCCTGCCCATACCACCTCGTACCCCGGGAAAGTGCGAATATACTCTGAGCATGTCTGAAAAAATTCAGGGCAGTCATAGTTGGGGGCGTAGATATTTAAGAAAAGAACAGACCACCCTGCAATTTCCCCTGCTACCAGGATAAATCGCCCCTCTTCATCCGATATGAGGTTGTGTAATTTAAATTCCAATAACTGATGAATATATATCGCAACTCCCCGGGAGTGAGTGGTAAATGATGACCCATACCTGTGAATTCCCCACCCAGGCAAACTAGGGAGTTTATGTTCCTTCCCCAAATGGGTTTCCTGGAGGCAGAGGACATTCACATGATGATTCCTGGCATAGTTCGAGATGAGGCAGGACTTTTTCCCGTTGGTGAACCCTTGAATGTTCCAGGTAAGCATAGTGATATCTCTACTAGGCGAAGGTACCGTCCCCTTAGGGAGCATCAAGTTATGGCTAGGACCAGGACGGTGATTGCAGCAGGCTGGGAGCTAGATGAATTAGTCGACGCATGAGAAATGTGGCGTGTGCCAGGAGCTCTAAACTTACGGAAGCGGGTACCCACCCATTTACCCCCTTAAAAACCTGTGAAACAGCTAGTGAGGAACTATTAACACCCCCCTCCACACCTCTTCCCACGCCAGAAACACCAACCTACCGGCCATAGCTGCCCAACCCCCACCCTAAACACAACAAACAACATCCCTTGTCAAATTACTTTGCTGCTGGGCACGGAGAGAGCCAGTGGCCGTCGTGGATCCGAGTGATGGAGGCGCCCAACCACGTATGCGAACCAGGATTGGGCTTCCGAGTACCTTAGGTGAGCCAATATTCGCCACCACAGTCACTTTGCTGAAACTCAGTGGGGGCCTTGAAGAAGTTCTCTATGAAGAGCCCGACCCGCCCCCTCCCTGGCTGTCACCTGAGGATCCCTGAGGAGAGGCGCTTGGATCTGGAATTTCAGAGGCAAATCATTCAGCTGCATCCGGAGACGTAAAGAAAATAGTTGACCCTTCATACACCACTCTGAGCTTCGCAGGGTACATCATAGAATAACAAATATTTTTCCTCTTTAGTACATTTTTGGCTGCCTGGAAGGGCTTTCTCTGGTCCTGGACTTGCTGGCTAAAGTCCGGAAACAGCCTAATCGTTGCTGAGCCCCACTGCAGATTTTTCTTTTCTCACGCCGCCCGAAGGAGGACGTCACTGTCCCGGTAGTTAAAAATGTGGGACTAGCTCTCCAGCGGGGGGGGACCAAAGAGGAGTGGCGTCCCGACAGTAACAAGTTCAATGCTTTAGACCATATAGAGGCCACCCCACACGTAGGCCCTAGTATTAGCGTGAAGCCCAGCTCCGAGGAATGCAGATATGCCAAAAAGGGGCACAGGGGGTTTACTGGAAGCTGTGCATTACCCCCTACGTGATTGAGAGGTCCCCGAGATGGGGGGTCAGGCCCCCGTCCGATGTGAGGTTGAGCTGAGCCGCCACCTTTTGGCCTCACCTCCCGCAGACCCAGAGCCCCTCAGTGTTGCCAGACCGGCTGGGTAGTAGTGCCGGGACCACTCCACCCCAACCCCCATCCAAGGGATCACAACGCAGCCAGTGCAGGCGTGGTGGTCAGGGCCATCCAAGCTGCTTGATGTGTGCACAGTCCTGGGTATGAGTTACGTTAGGGGGCAGTTAGAAAGAGGAGAGGAGTAGCACTGGTGAGTCCATGACAGTGAGGGGGGAGCAGCCCCCACAGGCTGTAGCGCGCCTGGCTTGCGAGGAAAAAGGGGCTCCCGCCTGCCGGCTCAGTTATGGGCCCCCCTCCTGCCTGCAATGGGGAATGGAGCACGGAATTGGGCTGAGGCCGTGGGAGAGGGGGGAAATGTCAGTGTCCTCCGATTGCCCGGCCTCCTCACACACCGTGCAAGTTCCACGACAATGGTTCCAGAAGGCCCGGGACCCACACCTCAGTTCCTCACAGGCCACCCCACTGAGCCTCGCTTGGACCACCTCCAAGATGGGGCTGCTTATGGTTGCCACAGTGGCTGCCCTGCCAGAGGGGCCACCTCGCAGCCGAGAGTCCAGCAGGCCACGGGTTGGTCCAGACCGCAGCGAAGCCCTCCGGCGTGGAATGCAGAGCAGCGAGAAGGCGGGGGCCAGGATCCGACGACCCCCCAGCTGAGGCGCACAGCCAGGGCACTACGCCGCGCTTAGCTCGCAAAGCAGACTTTAAAAATATGTAGAGCTGCAGGGGTCAGTCGCCACCTGATCCGGATCCGTTGCTCAACAACTCCTTGTGGATGAGCCGCGATGTCCGCAGCGGTCCAGCTGCCTATGGAGTGGGGATGGGCCGTTGAGCGCGCCACGGCCTCGCCGCCTCAGCGTCCCACATACAACGAATTCCCAAAATTTATGGCGTTTTCAGGGTTCGGGTCGGTATTCTCGTGTGCAGGGGAGGGTCCGACGAACCAATCTGATAGTTGTTTGACTGGTGGCCACGTTTAAGAACAAGTAATACGGCCGGACGTCTGCGCCTCCATCAGAGCACTTTCAGGCAGCGGCCATCTAACGAGCCGCGCAACAGCGCCCCCGCTAGCCATGTTTTAAATGAGATTTCCCCTTTCCTTCCCACAGTGGACAATATTTTGTCTTTCATCAAATAAAAGTGTATTTGGGCGACAACATCTGAGGTAGGTCCGGGTGATGCGCATTAGGATTGCAGAATATATGGGTGTGGTCCAGCTCAATGGAGGAGTAATATGGGAGGCACAGTATCGCTGAGCCAAGCCCCCTTATATAACTAATGCTACGTGTCTGCACCAAGAATAGCTTGCAGACATGTTTGGAACTTTTAAGGTAAGCATGGTGATTTTAAGGGTGGTCTGGTTAGTGATGAGCAAAGGTAAAGTTGGTGAGCTAAAGTGGGAGGCAGTAGGCAGGGGTAAACATGGTAGGCAGAGATAAGCTATGCTGTGTGAGTTGGTGGGGATTGGCAGAGGAGAGGTAGGGGTGGTGGGCAGGGGTCAGGCAGGGTAGGAGGTGGAGTGGGGTGGGGTAGATTGTTGTGAGGCGGTGGGTGGGTGGGCAGATGTAGGAAGGGATGAGGGGCATGAGTGGGTGGGTGTAGAGATGGGCGAGGAAAAGGGGTATTAGTAGATGTGGAGAAGAATGGTGGGAGTAGAGAGGGTTGAGAAAGTGCGTGGGTGGGAGTTGAGAGGGACGAGAAAGGGGAGGGGAGGAATAGTATAGAGAGGTGACGAAGGGTGGGTTGGTGGTAGTCGAGAGGGGATGGGGTGGATGCGAGTAAAGATGAGTGAGGCAGGGTGGGTGGTTGGGAGTAGGGTGAGCTGAGGAAGGATTAGTGGGATCAGAGAGGGGGAGGAAGGGTGGGTGAGTGGAGGTGAGAAGCTGTGGGTGGGGTAGAGAGGAGTGAGGAGGGGTAGCAGGGGAGAGAAGCCCTCTGTCCCCACAGGCCATCCCCACCCTCTCGGGTCCTCCCGTGTTGTTCCCTTGTGCCCCCCCCCCTGCACACAGGAGTCTGTCCTGATACATTCTGTTTTCACCATCACCGTCTTGTGGCCAATACTGGATTTTACTTTTATGGACTTCATTGATTCACAGTGCGTCACCCTTTCTCAACTCTCATGCTGGACTTCCTTTGCATCTTGTACTCTGAATCATGCTGTTCCCATCTTCATCTTGTATCCTGGCTTGCAACATTATGTGTTACTACTGACTTCTGCAATCGTATTCACTCTCCCCTCTTGCTTCTGCACTCTTTTTGACTGCATACTCTGTGTTTTCTCCTCCCCTCCCCTCTCCCCTTTCCTATCTCCTCCCCTCCTCCCCTTACTTTCTTCTATGCACTTACTCTATCAGAATTGTCTGTGGACCTAGTATGATAGCAACCTCGTTTGTCGCTCCCCCCCCATCACCTTCCTGTCCCCCCCCGGCCACCTCCAGCACTATCTGAAACGTTGTCAGGCCTAGTAAGATAGTCGCTTGTTTTGTTCCTCCCCTCCCTTTCTACACCCCTCTCCCTCACCTTTTGTTTTCCTCCGGCTCTACCAGAAATGTCATCAGGCCTAGTACGGTAGTCGTCTGTCTGTTTCCATTTCCTTCCCACTCTCCCCCTCCCTTCCTTATCTATGTCTTAGCACTTGCACTATCTGAAATGTCGTCAGGCCGAGTACGATAGTTGATGTCACATCCTTACTGTTCATGGCCAGTAAGAATGTCGTTGTATTTTCCCTTGTTCTCTTCCTTGCCTTGAAGCGCTTTGAAACACATTGTGTATAGGCGCTATATAAATAAACTATCATATCATATCATATCAAGAGAGAGGGTAGATGGGTGGGAAAGGGTGTGTGTGGGGCTAGAGGGGATGTGTACGGGTGGGTGGTGTTGGAGAGGGATGGGGAAGGGTAGATGGGGTGTGGAAGAGTCGGTGGGTGGAGTTAGATGGGTCAAGGAAGGTTGGGTATGTGGTAAAGGGAGATGAGGAATGGTGGGTCATTTAAAAGGTTAAAGAAGTGTGGGGATTAAAGGGTGTGAGAAATGGTTGGTGGTTGAGAGAGGTGAGGAAGTGTGGTCTGAGGTGGAGTGGTGTAGGGGTAGATGGAGTCAGGCCAAGGGGTAGTGTGGAGCAAGGGGTACAATGGGTGATGGGAACAGTAGAGTGGGGAGGTAGGAGGGGTAGAGTGAGGAGGAGTAGCGTGAGAATGGGAGATGATATGTGAGGGAGGTGGGAGTAGAATGAGGGAGGCATGTGTTAGAGGGGTGGAGTAGGGTGGAGGTGGGCGAGAGTGGTGGCAGGTGGTAGGGTCGGGATGGCAGGTAGTGTGGGATGAGCTGCGGTGGGTAATGGTAGTGAAGTGGGTGTAACATGGGGGACGTGAGAGTGACGGTAGAGTCAGCGAGGTAACATTTTTGCAATTAGAATGGGATGGGGGTAGAGTTGGTAGACGCTGAGTGAGGTGAGGAAAGGTAGAGTGAGTGGTGTGGCGGTAGTGGTGTGGCATAGTGAGAAGTGGGTAGAGGGGTTCAGTGGGTGGGCTAGATGGATTGGGGCAGAGTAATGGGTTGGGTGTTGGTGTGAGGGTAGAGTAGTGATGTGTGGATGTGTGGGTGGGTTAGGGCAGGGGTAGAGTTGGATGGGATAGGGTGGGTAGTGGTCTAGTGGGGATAGGTGGGGGTAGCATGGGGTAAATTGGAGGGTGAGGGTAGAGGCAGGTGAGGTAGGGTTTGAGGGGTGGCATGGGTGCAGAAGAGTGGGGTGAGGTGGGGTAGAGTAAATTGGGTTGAGTAGTAGAGTGGGGTGGTTTAACGTACTAGGCTGGGATGGGATAGAGTGGTGTGAGATGGTTTGGAGTAGTGTAGGGGGTGGGGCAGTGTGGAGTAGAGTGGGATGGGGTAGAGTAGAGTAGGGTGGAGATGTGTGGGGTAGTTTGGAGTGGTGTGTTTTTAGTTCAGTGGAGTGGAGTGATGTGGGCTGCTGTGGTGTAGTATGTAGTTGAGTTGTGTGGAGCAGAGTGTTGTGGGATGGGTTTGAGTGGGGTGGTTTGAGTGGTGTGGGGTAGTAAAGAGTGGGCTGGTGTGGGGCCACATCACTCTGCAACCGGCATCACACCAGCTGCAGCATGCCTAAAGGGGATAGTGCAGGATTTTGAGGTGTTGTTTGGAGTCAGCAAGACAAAAAAGATAAATGCAACAAAATGTCTCTGCTTGGGGATCTCACCTGTGGAGAAAACAAGTATTGGCAATGCCAACAGTTTGGGACTTTGTCTCGGCATGGGAAAGGCACTTGCCAGGCACAGCTGTAGTGGTATAAACTGCACATTGTCGGTACCTGGGCATTTAATAGCAGTGCCTTGCAAGGCTTAATACGTATGCACAAGCCAGCAATGTTGGCTTTGCCAATGCTTGTTTTTAACAGGACTTCAGTGAAGGACACACAGTGCGCTTATAAATTGAGTGGCCGAAGGCAGACCTGGTAAGACATTTTCATCACTGCTTCATCACAACCCGGCAAGCTTATCCCCCAGGGACTGGCTCCTCAGCAGGGAAAACTCCACGACACTGTTCTAGATCCTGAATGCTGGGCTATACTAAGAGCTTCCAGGGCCCCTACCATACGGACATATACTAAGAAATGGGACGGGTTCAAATTTTGGTGTTTGGAAGCGGGCACAGATCCCTTCTTGACATCTGCAAAACAAATTGTACCTTACCTTCTACATCTAACAAAGTCCATCTTTTGGCCATCTCCGCTTATACCACCAGGCCTTATCAACACTCCCTATTGGCACATCCGGTGGTCAAAGACTTCTTTAAAGGGTTTATGCGCTCTTTTCCCAGGCAAAAGAAAATCGCTCCTGCCTAGAGTCTTAACACAGCCTTAGCTGTGCTAAGGAGAGCGTCCTATGAACCTATTCACAGGTGCGACACAAAGTTCTTATTGTGGAAAACAGACTTCTTGGTGGCCTCACCTCAGCCATGCGCATCAGGGAGTTACAAGCACTGGCCACCGAGCCACTGTTCACCAACTTTCACAGGGGCTGGGTCGTTCTCCAATCTCACCCTAAATTCATTCCAAAGCTCATATCTGAATCCATTTTAGCGGAAAGAATTGTTTTGTCCACTTTCTTTGTCAACCACACAACCGGAGCGGAATGGACGCTACATTCACTAAATGTGGAGAGAACACTTAAGTTCTACATAGAAAGAACAAAGGATTTCAGGACCTCTGAAAGACTTTTTGTCACCTTTGCCGGATGAACCAAGGGTCAATGCATATCAAAACAAAGTCTGGCACATTGGGCCTCCAGTTACATTATTCACTGTCATGAAATCAGAAATAACCCTCTGCCAGCCGCACCCACAGCACACTCCACCAGAGCGAGAGCAGCTTCAAGAGCTTTTTCAAGCATGAGTGTCTCAGACATCTGCCGGGCAGCCACCTGGAGCACTCTCCACTCGTTTGCCCAACATACATGTATGTTACACAAGATATATATATATATATATACATATATATATATATATATATGGCAACCGTCCGGCTATCAGACATTTTGGATTGTAGTTAACTGCTTGGTATTCTATTCAGGCATGTGAATCTATGAAAGATCCAATGCTGGGAAATCTTAGTTACTTACCTGTAACTGTATTTCTCCAGCATCGGTATCTTTCATAGATTCACATGCGCCCACCCTCCTCCCCCGTGGAGAGGTTGCTCCTTCTCCAGTCAGTCATCAGTTACTAGTCTTCACAGTTCAAAATCTGAAGATGGCTGATTGGGGTGGAGCCTAATCCTTGCCATCTCATTGGATGGTGTCTAAAAGGACCAAAGGGGCTGCAGGGAATCCACAAGTGAAGAGCTACAGAGACCCCATGGGGCTCTATGGGTGTTGCTTTTTTCCTAAAGGAAAACGTTTTTATATGAATTATTATTGTTGTTATTATTATTTAAATTACGGAGGATTCCCTTTCTGACGACACGGAATATTCAAGCATGTGAATCTATGAAAGATACCAATGTTGGAGAAATAGTGTTACAGATATGCAACTAAGACTTTTTATGAGTGCATACGACTCTTATGGGGCTTTTTTGGCACAGCAACAATTCTGCAACGGTAATTCCGCCAATTTTGCCAATTTTTCGGCAGAGAGTTGGAGGATTTACCTCCTGTATGATGGTGGAGGTAAATCCTCCGGTCCAGGGCCATACTCGTAGTATGGCGGAGTGGGAACATTGGGGGTAATTCCATTACCGCCAATTTTGTCCCGCTCTGCCAAACTTGTAATGATTGCTTGGAACAAACGCTGGCAGGCATTTTGCGTGCAAAGTTTGATTGTAAGGCTTGATTAGAGCAAGCTCAAAGAGTTCCCATGAGGAGGTGTTTTGGGCGGGCAGGGGCAGGAATCAGTGGGAATGTCCATAGGGATTAGCATGGCCATGGCCAGGCAATGGGTGGACACATAACCAAACAACACCTACAGACTCTGTGTCCCTCCTCATATGTCATTCCCGGGCAGGGCCTCTTTTGGTTCCTAGCCCACCCCTTTTCCTCACTATCTGTACTATAATGCAATAGTTTCAGCTTATAGGTGTCGCACGCAACACCTAATAGCCCAAACCAAAAAAAGCGCAGCCTGGAGTTTGTGTTAGGGCTGCTATTGTGCACTGAAAGATCGTTACTTTTTGAAGGAGGTGGATTTGCGGAGAGGTTTAAGGGAAATGCTGGAGGGGCCCTGCCTGTTCCCAGATTGCAGCTCGTAGTCTCTGTCTGTGCAAACAAAGATACAGGAAAAAAGAAAGATCACTCTGCAAGCCCCTCCCCACATTAATGCCCAGGCATGCAGCTTCGTGTTTGGGAGCTTGTGATTGGGGAAAATAAGGTCAAACAAGCCCTCAATGGATTACACAGCTAAATGTGACAAAAATAACATTTAGTCAATCTGTGAAATAATTCCACAGGGTTGTTAGTTGCCATGCCAACCATATATTCCCTTCTTAAAACCTCTTTCAACCACACACTTCTCTGTAGCAGTGCTTTCAGAACTGTGGCTGCAGCACCAAAACATGGTGTGGTGGTTGGCTTTGTACTCACTTATTGACCACCCATGGCAATGCTAGAACCTTGCACAATCCACCCACATCTCGCTAAAAACATGCCAACGCGAGATCTCTTAAAGCGTGCGCAATTATACAATAACATGAAAATATGTGGTATTATAGGGCTGTCATCGTTATTTTTAAGAAGTCTTATGCAAAGTGATAGCATATTTGTGGCTGTAATTCAGCTCCAGCTGTAATAAATATGCCTTAACCAAGTGTCCCTTTAGCCACTGTGGCGCCGCCCGATGACGGGCGCACGCGGCGGCGTGACGTATCACGCCGCCGCAGTTTGTATAAATAAAGGGGGCGTTCCCGGCCGCGGTAGAGCGACCGGGAAGCCCGAACTGGAAGGACTGGTGCCCGTGTGAGTCCTTGGGTGAAGGGGCTTACGGGACCGCGTGGGGGCTCTGACCCGCCCCCAACAGTGGCGACGAGTGATGAGGGAGACCCGGGCCCGGCGGTGAAATTGTTTATTCCGAATTTTTGAATGGAAGCGGAACGAAGCATCGCTTCGCTTCATGCCGGGTCGCGGGACGCACACGCGGCCGGCGGCCATTTTGTCTTGTAGGCCGTGAAACTTCACAAGGCTCCGGTTTGGAGCGTGAGTATATCACGGGCCTAATTTTTGGAAAAATTGGAAGTGGGAGTTATGACCTGCATGCCCATGCTGGTTTTGTGCATTTTTACACAATTTTGGGACTCTTACGTCGTGTGAAAGCCAGGAGAAGGACCAACATCACAGGGCCTGTACAGGCCCATCCAGTGCCTAGGCTCAATTTTTGGAACCCCTAGGCCTATATGGACTTTGACAAGGGGAATTCACTGCTTTCTCTTTGTCTCCTTCATCATCAAAGCGCTGGCTCCTTCATCATCAGGTTTGGCTGCATGTTGTGCCTCCATTGGTGCCCTGCCTAGAAACCTCCCTCAAGTTGGGTGCCTGGAGAGGAAGAAGTTTGAGTTGCGGGACAGTAGGTAGGGGGTGCCTGTGCGCTCAAACCCATGGGTGACTCTGATGATTCGGACAGTGGTGGTGCAGCTGCGTCACGTCCCCGCGATCGTGGCCAGGCTGCTGCTCAACAACAGGCTGTCCTTCCACCGGTGATCCAGGCCCCTGCAGGACTGCTGCCTGGACAACCAGGGCTTCCCATTATGGCCCAAGCACGCGCACCTGCGGCCCATGCCGCCCTGCAGCCCATTCCTGAGTTCGATGCATCGGGCCCACCCTCGAGCATGGGGCCCCGATGGAGAAGATGGGTGAGTCGCCTCGACATGTATTTCAGGGCTGCTCAGGTGACGGATGACGACAGCCGGATTGCCACCATGCTATACTCGGCCGGACCGGCAGTCCAGGAAATATTTGAATCACTTACTCCCATCAATAACTCCTACGATGCGGCCAAGGCGGCGCTCCTCGCGCATTTCCTCCCCCTTGCGAACGTGGACTATGAGAGGTTCGTTATGCTTTCGGCTAAGCAGAAGGAAGAGGAAACACTGGACACTTTCTACGGTCGCTTACGCCGCCTCTCCCTCGGATGTGCATGGGGAGACGCAGACGACATGATGCACACGATGCTGATCCAGGCATGCTCCTCTGGCAAGCTCAGGAGGCAGGTCCTGAGAGAGCCAGGCATCACGCTGCCCCGCATACTGGAGCTGGGTAGATGCCATGAGGTAGCGGAGGCCCGAGCCAGCAAGATGGAAGCAGGGTCTCGGTCGGGGAGGCCTGAGGAAGTGTGTGTGGTGTGGCGAGGTGGCCGAGGTGTGAGATGCCCAGGTGGAGGACCCCGAGACAGGGCAGGAAGGAGTGGGGAGTCGTGCCAGAAGTGCGGGTATGACCTCCCCCACATGACAGAGTGCCCTGCGGTCGGAAAAACCTGCGGGAGGTGTGGGCTGGCCGATCACTTCTCGCGGGTATGTCGTGCGGCCATGCCAGTGATGGTGCCGAGGGGTCAGGCACGGTTGTGGACTCCGCGCCAGAACCAACCGCCCAGTGTAGCCCAGGTGGAGCAGGGTGAGGTCGAGCCCCAGGCGGAAGGAGCTGAAGAGGAAGACGAAGAGAATGTTTTTTTTGTCTCCAGCGTAGAAACGCTCAAAAGGAAAAGCAGGAGACAGCCAAGATGTGTAGTGGAGATCAACCACTCCCCAGTCCCGGTGCTCGTGGACACTGGTGCTTCCGTCAATGTGATGGCCAGAGGACATTTTGACTCTCTCAAACCCCTCCCGGGTCTGGCCACACCGAGAGCCCGCATATTTGCATTTGGGGGCCAGGAACCGAGACCGCTGGACGGTGCCTTCGTGGCTGACGTGGAACATGATGGCTCACACATTAAGGCTCGATTCTACGTGACCCCGGTGAGCAGTAATACCTTGCTCAGCTGTGCAGCTGCAGAGGCATTAGGGATCGTGAGCTTCGCCTACTCTGTCCACCTTGAGGATATACATGACCTCCTGGACAAGTACGCTGCCCTCTTCAGCGGCATCGGAAAGATGACGGGGGAACCCATTCGACTACACATCGATGAGTCGGTGCAACCCATCGCACTGAAACACCGGCGAGTACCCTTTCACTTAAGGGGGCTGGTGGATAAGGAGCTGGACAATCTGGTGAGCTTGGATATCATCGAGAAAGTGGAAGGCCCAACCCCTTGGGTGTCCCCGATCATGGTGGCCAGAAAGCCCAAGCAACCTGACTCAGTGCGCATATGCATGGACATGAGGCTCCCGAACAAAGCGATCAGAAGGGAGCGGCATCTTACACCGACGATTGATGACATCATTGCGGATGTTCAAGGGGCTCGATTTTTCTCCAAGCTGGACCTCCGAGCTGGCTATCACCAGGTCGTCCTTCATCCTGACTCCCGGTACATAACGACTTTCACCACCCACCGGGGTCTGTATCGATACAAGCGGTTGAGCTTCGGGGTGTCGTCTGCCGCTGAAGTGTTCCAAAATATCATCAGGGGCGCCCTAGCAGACCTGGAGGGCGTCCTTAACATTAGCGACGACATCCTGGTGTTCGCCAAAACTGAAGTGGATCACATGAGGAGGCTGGGAAAGACCTTAGAACGACTCCAATCTCTGGGCCTCACCCTTCACCGGGAAAAATGTGAATTCATGCGCTCCTCCATCGAGTTTTTCGGATTCAT
Organism: Ambystoma mexicanum; assembly: GCF_040938575.1. Classification (NCBI taxonomy): domain Eukaryota; kingdom Metazoa; phylum Chordata; class Amphibia; order Caudata; family Ambystomatidae; genus Ambystoma; species Ambystoma mexicanum. The sequence goes on from NC_090939.1 coordinate 690,263,213, forward strand.
CTTCAAGGAGGGGGGGGTGTCGCCAGACCCGAAAAAGGTCCAGGACATCAAGGCGGCGAAAGCCCCCGAGTCGGTGACCGACGTGAGGAGTTTCCTGGGGATGGTAACTTACTGTGGGCGGTTCATCCAGAACTTGGCGTCGAGATCTGAGCCACTCCGGGCGCTGACCAAGAAAGAATCACCATGGCAGTGGGGCCCCCTTGAACAAGCCGCTTTCGAGGACATTAAGGGTGCCCTCACAGCGGAGGACACAATGGCATTCTTCGACCCAGCATTAGAATCTGAAATCGTGGTCGATGCAAGTCCCTTCGGGTTGGGAGCAGTGCTGACGCAGGTGGACCGCAACGGGAGTGTTCGACCTATAGCATATGCTAGCAAGGCCCTCACTGAGACTGAACAGACGTACTCCCAGATCGAGCGGGAGAACTTGGCGGTGCTGTGGGGCTGCAGGCACTTCCGGCTCTACGTCCTGGGACGCCCGGTGACGGTGGTTACTGACCACAAACCACTGCTTCCGATCCTGGTGGGCTCCTCTTCGAAACCACCGGCGAGAATCGAGAGGTGGATGCTCGCCCTCCTGGAATATTCTGTTACCCTGGTGTACAGGCCCGGGGCCAACAATGCCGCGGACTATCTATCTCGTCACCCGGGAGTGTGCGGGGGAGAGGGATATGACACCTGCGGAGAGGAAGCGGACAGTCATGTTCGCATGGTGGTGGAAGCGGCAACACCAAACGCGATGTCCCTAGAGGAGTTGGAGGCTGCGGCAGCTGAGGACGAGTACTTTCGAATTCTAAAAGACTCAATGCACAGTGGGTCGTGGAAGTCCATCCTCGAAGCAGGGGCCGGACGCACGCAAGAAGCCAAAACAGTATTGGAGCAGCTGTGGAAGGTAAAGGAGGAGCTGTCGTTCTCGGACTCTGGGCTGCTGCTCCGGGGTGACAGGATTGTTGTCCCACAGGCAAAGGTGGCGGAGGTGATCCATCTCGCCCACCATGGACATCAGGGCGCCGCCAAGACCAAGGCGCGGCTCCGCTCAAAGGTCTGGTTTCCAGAGTTAGAGAAAAGGGTGGATGACTTTGTGGCGGCCTGCGTATGGTGTCAGGCGGCCTCCCCTCTGCAACGTGAACCTGCCATTGAGGCCATGCCCCGAGGCACGAGGCCGTGGGAGATCGTCCACGCCGACTTTGGCTCAACATCAGTGGGTACCCATTTCCTGGTGCTAGTCGATGAATACTCGAGATACCCCGAAGTGGAGTTCGTTGACTCAGTGGCCTTTGAGCATGTGGTGGTAGCGATGGAGAAAATGTTTGCGGCCCATGGTTTTCCCCACACCCTATGCTCCGACAATGGATCGCCCTTCCAAAGTGAGCGATTCTCCGAGCTGCTGGAGAGCTGCGGAATACAACACCGGAAGATATCCCCCCTGTGGCCTCGAGCGAACGGGGATGCAGAGAGACTGATGCGGACCCTAAACAAAACCTTCCGGATTGCTCAAGGGCAGGGCCAATCTTTACAACGGGCCCTCTATCAGTTCCTTCGGGTGTACCGCACCACCCCACATGCAGCCACGGGAGTGGCTCCGGCAGAGGTGTTATTCAAGAGATGCCCCCGGGGGCTGCTGCCGGAAGTTGGGGAGAAAGAACCGGGGGTCATCGATAATGAGCGGGTAGAGGCTCAAAGGCGAGTCCGAATTGAACAAGAAAACCTGCGCCGGGGTCTCCGCCCTCAGAGACTTGAACTAGAGGATGAGGTCCTCATCCGTAATCGACACCCCCACGGGAAGCTATCACTCCCCTATGAACCGGAGCCCCTGGATGTAGTGGCGGTGAAGGGGTCCATGGTGACGGCCTCGGATGGACGATCAGCTGTCACCCGAAACGTGAGCTTCTTCAAGAAGCTGGGTGATCCACGAACTGACACCCCACCTGAACCGGATCCACCAGATACGCCGGCGGACGGAGGCCTCTATGAAGCGGCGCCCGAATCCCCCGTCCGGGGAGAGGCGGTGGAAGGACGTCACGTGCCGGAGGTAGGCAGGAGGTACCCCCAGAGGGCTGGGCGAGGGAAACCTGCCTACCTCAGCGAATATGTCGTGGGACAAATGGCTAGTGAACTGGGGTGAGCAGATCTGGGTGGATGACATTAAAGGGGTTTTTCTTTGGGTGTGCAGTAGCGTTTAAAGTAGATGTGTGATTTTCTGGTTAATAAAGTTAATGTTATTGCGTTCTGTTGTTCCTCCCGGAAAAGGAGGAGTGTGGCGCCGCCCGATGACGGGCGCACGCGGCGGCGTGACGTATCATGCCGCTGCAGTTTGTATAAATAAAGGGGGCGTTCCCGGCCGCGGTAGAGCGACCGGGAAGCCCGAACTGGAAGGACTGGTGCCCGTGTGAGTCCTTGGGTGAAGGGGCTTACGGGACCGCGTGGGGGCTCTGACCCGCCCCCAACAGCCACTAGATGCACAAGCAATGTTTTCGTACTTTAAAACTCGAAAGTTTCTTTAATCAGACACACTGCTTGCAGTTGTTTAGTGATACAGTACTGATCTAACATGAGCAGCTGTTGAATCCATGTGGATGTCATCTTCCGGCTCATAACGTTTTTCCCCCTCACAAGCTAATGCTATTTGTTCAGCACCTCTCATTGCTTGCTTTTCACTTTTGCAACCCTAAAGTTTAACATGCCCATAGAATGTCTCCCTTCTCCAGCATTGGATCTTTCATAGAGTCACATGCTTCAATTATTCCCAGTCATTAGACTGGAAATCTACGTGTTGTATGCCTCGTCGAAATCAGGGAAGGAGGGCAATGTTGCTCCTACCTTCTGAAAAGAGATGTTGCAGCACTGCTTGACCATCCACTGGCTCTCGTCTAGCGTCTTCCTCCACGCAGTATGGCTTGGCGAAGGTATGTAGTGTGCGCCATGTGGCCGCCCTGCATATGTTTTTCAGGGAAACGTCTTCATGCAGCACTGTCATGGCTGCTTTGCCTCTGGTGGAGTGAGCTGTCACTGGGAAAGTGAGAGGGTGACCCCTTGCTTCGTGGCAATGTGCTATGCAGCTGGAAACCCACCGGGCTAGTCTTTGTTTAAAGATGGCATGCTCCTTATGCTGGCCTGCAAAGACAATGAACATGCAGGGGACACATAAAAGGAACTTGTGTATTGAATACATAATATGAGCACGGTTTCAGGTCCAGTGAATGCAGGGTGTGCTCCACCAGCATGGTGTGATTTCCGAAGAAGGTCAGAAATACAATGTGCTTTGCAAGTGTCATTTCAGAGACCACGTTGGATAAGCATTTCCGATGTGGTTTGAGTATGGCCCTATCTTTGAGAAAGACAGTAAATGGTGGATCCATGCATAGAGCTTGAAGCTCACCTATACCCCTTGCTGAAGTTATTGAAATCAGGAATAACCTTCCCGATGAGGAACTTAATTTTGTGCCTGTCGAATGGCTCATCAGGTGCATCTATTAGAGCTGCTAGTACTGTTTCGAGCTTCCAATGAGGACTGGTGGGAAAGTCTGGAGGAGTCCTTTAAGGAAGGCCTTGACAGTGGGGTCAGAGAAGAAAGATGGTGCTTGCGGTACTCTTCTATAAGCAGTTATGTTAAAGAGGTGGACCTTAAAGGAGGCCTGTGAGAGACCGGTTTTGACCAGGTGTAACCTGTAGGGTAACAGTTGATCCACTGACATCTCCATAGGATATAGGGTCTAGGGCATGCCTGTTGTACCACATGGTAAAGCGCCCCATCTCTTGGAGTATATTTAACATGTGGATGGAGCTCTCCCTGCCAGGAGGATCTCCGAGTAGTCCTCTGTTAAATGCATTTGGGAATGTCTTTGCTAACTAGTGACCAAACCTTTCAGTGGGAGGGAGGTTGGATCGCGGTGCCGTACCTGGCCGCTCTACTGCATCAGCAATGACTGGTGCGCCCTGAGATGTATGGGTCTCTTGACTGCCATCCTCATCAGGATTGAGTATCAGATCTGCCTGGCTCATGCTGGGATGATGTGTATCAGCCTGCACTGTTGTCCTGAACTTGCTTTGATTACCCTGGACACCAATGGAATTGGTGGAAAGGCGTACAGGAACTTGTTGCTCTAGGGAAAGGAGAAGGTGTCCCACAGAGACACAGGCTCTGGGTATTTACTTGCAAAGAAGGGGCCTCAGGCTTTGGCCATGGTGGCAAACTGGTCAACTTCTGGCAAACCCCACCTCATGAGGACTCTTAGCTCCCCTCTGTCCAGGTCACACCCATGGGACATGTTGTAGTCCCTGCTGAGTCGATCCACTAGGACGTTGTCTTTCCCTGACAGGTGTTCTGCCCTGACATGGATCCCTTTCTTCAGGACCCACCTCCACAGCTTGAATGATTGATTGATTGATTGATTTATAGAGCGCTTTACACCAAGGCGCTGTACAGTGGAACAACATATTACAAGATAGCAACAAGAAATAACAGTAGGAGCAAAATTACATCATGAATCATTTGATAAAACAGTGCAAAGAGCAATTAACTGAAGGAGGGGGGAAAGGGTAGTGGGACTAGGCGTAGGGGGGTGGAGATGGATTGGACGAGGGAAAATGGAAGGGAGAGAGAGGGGGATCAGGAGAGGGGAGAGAGAAATCGCATGAAGGGAGAGGGGGGAGGGTAAGTAGAGAGGGCAGAGGGGGAGTTTTCAAGGAGGAGAATGGAGGAGGAGGGATTTAAGGGAAGTGCGAAATGAGGTGAGGGTCGTGGTAGAGCGGATTGTGAGAGGGAGCGAGTTCCAGTGTAGAGGTGCAAGAAGTTGGAAGGAGCGGAAACGGGAGGAAGCGCAGGGGGAAGGAGGTACAGTGAGAAGGAAATGGTCAGTGGACCGAAGGGAACGGGAGGGGGAGTAGAAGGAGAGAACAGAGGGGAGATAAGGAGGAGCAAGACCATGGAGGGATTTGAAGACAAGGCAGAGAAAGTGAAATTTTAGCTGTAAGTGGAAAGGTAGCCAGCCAAGGTAAGAGAGCGAGGAAGAGATGGAATCACGGGAGGTAAGGAGACAAAGGGTACGAACAGCAGAGTGGTATATAGATTTAAGAGGGGCAAGATGAGTTGCAGGAAGTCCAAAAAGTAGAAAAGAGCAATAGAAGAGGCGGGAAAAGATGAGAGAGGAAATTAGGAGTTTGGTGTCGTGGAATGTGAGGGAGGGACGGATTTTGCGAATATTGTAGAGGTGGTGTCGGCAGGTGCGAAAGGTGAGTAAATGTGTTGCCAGAAGGTGAGAGAGGAGTCAAATAGAAAGCCTAAATTACGAGCATGGGGAGAGATAGGGAGATTGGAGGGAGGAAAGTGAATGAAAGGGGGAGGATAAGGAGGGGGAAGAGAATTAGAGGGGACGAAAAGGACTTCGGTTTTATCGGTGTTAAGAGAGAGAAAGCGGGAGGACATCCAGTTCTTGATAGCAGTGAGGCAGGAGGAGAGCTTAAGGTGAAGGTCAGTTGAGAAGGAGAGAAAGAGAGAAAGAGTTGACTATCATCAGCATAGAAATGGTGGGAGATGCCAAACGAGGAGATAACAGGGGCAACGAGGGAGGTGTAAAGAGAGAAGAGGAAAGGACCAAGTACAGAACCTTGAGGAACACCGTAAATAAGAGGGAAGGAAGGAGTGGTCTGGCCTCCCCATGAAACAGCGAAGGAACGAGAGGAGAGGTAAGAGGATAGCCATTTTAGAACAGGGCCTTTAAACCCGAAGGAGGAAAGAGTGTGGAGCAGGAGTGGATGATCGACAGTGTCAAAAGCTGCGGAGGGATCAAGGGGAATAAGGATAGAGGATTGCTTGGCATGTCGAGCAGAGAGAAGGGAGTTAATGATAGAGGTGAGAGCAGTTTCAGTGGAATGTTTGGGACGGAAGCCAGATTGAAAAGGAGGAAGGAGAGAGGAAGTAGTGACAAAGGATGAGAGTTGAGAGTAGACAAGGCGCTCAAGAAGCTTAGAAAGGAAAGGTAGAAGAGAGATAGGTCTGTAGTTAGCAGTGAGAAGTGGATCTGCAGAGGGTTTATTTTAGAATAGGAATAATCGTTGCATGTTTGAAAGCAGAGGGAGGGAAAGCAGCTCCTATGCCTCTGCCTATAATCATGCCAATCTTGTGCCTCCCCACTTGTTGGTGTAGTGCATAGATGTTGTATTGTCCGTCTGCACCATCACAAATTGTCCCTGAAGGACTGGCTGAAAGGACTTCAGCACCCACTGGGTGGCCCTCAGTTCCAGGACATTTATATGGAGTTTTGCTTCCGCCATTGACCATGCACCCTTCTTCTGCAGCTGACCTGGATACACAATCTAGCCTTTAAGGGACGCATCCATCTGCATCATCAAGGATGATCCAGGTGATTGAAAGGACACCCCTTCTGAAGGTTGTGTTCCTTCCTCCACCATTGCAAAGATTGGTGGAATCTGTGACCCTGCATAATGGTGTCTTCACTGGAATCTGTAGCCTGTCTCCATTGACGCTCTATTTCCTCTTGAATGTGGCGTATTTGTAGCCTGCAATTCGGTACCAGCGATATGCAGGATGAACTTTAGTGGACTTTGGCTTTCTGAGATTTAAATACAAGTTACGTGCCGTGCCAATGTCAAGGTTCAATGTACTACAGGGAATAATCACCCTTTCTCCTATGAATGTCAAAATCCATCCAGTTCATATACTATGGAAAAGAGTTGTTCTCTCTTGGAGTCTGTAATTTACAGGCTTCTCTCTGATGCCCCTGAATCTCCTCTAGAACGACCAGAACGTAAATTCTGGGAAATTAAGATGAAAGTAGCAATTTCTGACCCCAATTGGTTGCTAATATGCAAAGTATGAAAGGTTTAAGTTGGACATAGACTTATGCTATACCCAGCAGGAAATAATTCACTGCTTATACTGGTCGCTGGTGAGGATGAAGGTTTATAAACGTCTACAATCAGATATTTGTTGGTCCTGTAAAAAAGACAACAGGCTAAATGAGTGGGATTAAATCTTAACCTGTGCTAGCAACCTGGGACTAGACAATAGTTTGGAGTAACAGTTTTGACTGGTAGGGACGTATGTCTAATGTCACCCCAAAAAGAGATAACTATACAAAAACACACTCGAATTCTCAACATGTGCCTCACTCCAAAAATAAATGATGGCAAATACTCATGAGTTGGTTATGGTAAACATGAGGCTGTTCTGATATTGTAGAAAAATCTGTAAGTATTGGGATGAGGTTCTCTCCCGGTTCAGTCTGCCTTGCCACATACTCCATTATTCTGCATACAGGGATATTTCCGAGTGATTCAAGGCTATCCACTGGGACCAAAAACTGGATATATTAAGCTTTATTGCTTGCTAAGAAACGGATTTTTAAGAAGTGGCAGAGTAGTTTGAAACCTCAGCTTGAAGATTGGATCCAAAGTATGTACTATTGTCTGCTAGAGAAAAAGTATAATATGTGAAAAAATATTTAATTGAAGAATATCAATTGATCTGGGACACCTTCAATATGTTATATGCGTAGATTCACACATACTGGTCATCTTATAACCTGTGTTTGATTTGGGACTTGATGATTTGGCTCACCCCTATTTCCCTTCCTGTAGTCGTCCCCATCTTCGGTTTGTATTGTGTGTGTCTTGTTCCCCCTGTGGGTTGTGCGACCCTTACAATTATCTACTTTATCGTTTAAGCCTATTAAGTGGGGATGAGGTACTCTTTCTTATGACGATATTGGGAAGTTTGGATGCACCTATTGTGTTATTTTTCTTACTTCTTCCCACCATGTTGATTATACCCTCTCTTGTTATTACTTTTATTGTATAGTATTTTGACAATGCTCTTATGTACCTTATGTGTTTGTTCGAAAAATTGATTCATTTGTTAAAAAAAATATTTTGCCAATACACCAACCCACCTAATTATGTAGAGAGGAAATAGTTGGCAAATGACAATCAAAGATGTAAATGACCGTACTTCAGTTGGTCCTTGCTTTGGCGTTCTCTGAGTTCCCATGATGAGCTTGCACCTACCTACAGTTGGTAAAACATTGTTGCCAATAGCTATAATTGATTTAATGGTTTCCATGTGTTAATATCCCCACAAAAATATTGCGATATCACCATATTTTTGCGGCGATATTGACCCATGGACCCTGCGGGGGACACCCCTGCAACCCCTGCATTATTTTAAAATGTGCGGGGGACACCCCTGCAACCCCCACTCCCACAAATGATCCCCCCAAAAATATTGCCTATGGCGAGACAAACGGCCATGTGAACGGCAATATTTTTGGTGGGGATATTTTGTAAGGATACCGATTTAATGTGTCACATGACATGGATCCACTTGCCATCCATTGATAATGTGAAAAGCTGTGTTTGTTTTTAAATACAATGGTCTTCCGACCAGATTTGCTTACAAATTCTATACTGTGACTTTTTCAACATGGTTGTTCTGCTTTTTCTGGTTTTGAACACAGCATAAACCTTTTCCCTTGTGCACTCGAGAACATCGCTGTGTTTATACTTTTGTTAACTGGCCTGTTTCTTTTACTTGGGGTTTCCCAGGTAATCAGTGTTCAAGGAAGTTAAAGGTCGGCTCATATAGAAGTCCTAGTGTTCTGTTATTTTGGCATTCCTACAGATTATTTTCCAAACTCTTTTTGCAGGTTTTTTCGATTGCACACAAATTCTTCTGCCACCTCTTGACCCTGCATCTTTTTCTCTGTCTGATTGTTATACCATCTATAATTCTTGAAGTAGTTAGCCCTTTAAGTTTCACTATCGGGGGCATGTCTAAGCGAAAAGGTATTGAGTAGGGGAGACTTGACTGCAATATGGGAATCTGACATGCCCATTTAACTTCGATTTTGCACTGTTTAATTACACATTACACTTTGCATAATCTGCAGATTCAAAGCTAGCTCTTGATGTTAAGTGCCAATCACTGGCAGAGAAGGGCTTTGAACTGATTTTGTACAAATTGACACGGGCCTCTAGAATTTCTCCCTTCTTCTTCTTCTCTGCTGTTTTTCAATTTAAATAACACATATTCCAAGTGTTCAGTCAATGACCCACAGAGCAACAACAGTGTTATCTGACTGTGAAAGCTTCATCATCCACGCATCCCTATTTGTTCTTTTTTAATTTATTTTTTTATTGTGATTTAGTTTTCATAAAACTTTACACATTAGTTCAACATAACAAAAAGAAATTCCACTTTCATCAGAATTCTTAAACATCATACATCATATACATTTTTTTGTCCTACAGCTCAAGTGAAGTCGATAGAAGTTAAACAACGAACAAGCGCAAAAACAAAAGACAAATTCTCACCGCACATGAGTCTTGACCACATATTCTCCTTTGAACTTTCCGAGGAAAACTGTCACCTTCTTTCACAAAAGAAGTCATTCTATTCGAGGTTAAAGAGTGGCAGTCAAGAATCCAATGTTTTAAAGTTTCTGTGCAGCTGTAGAATTACAGAAGCGACAAAACATAGATGACTTGTGTTCACCCTAGTGTATGGTCCGCTATTTAGATTTAATTTGATTGAGCCTAAATCGCACATATATCGTACAGACCCTTGAACATGGAAAACATTTGAGATATACAGACAGATAACCACACCTTTGTGGAAACCTTGCATATTCCTGATAAGATGAATATGATCCCAAGGCTTCTAGGGTCAATCCCCAATCATCCCTAAACAATTTGGCTTTCACTCCCTCATGATTTCCCATCAATTCTAACTCGGAGAACCCAATGCGATCCAACAGATTGCCCATCAGACCTCTAAATAGAATCACAGATTTTACAGAAGATTTTACCAGAGTTTGCTGGAAGTCCTCAAAAATAGAAGTATTGGGGGGGGGGGAAGAAATGTATGAAGAACTGACAACTGTTTCCGTTGGAATCGGACATTAAGGGAAATCAAAACAATTGCACAGGGAATAGCACTTGAAAGCCCCAACATGCTTTTCCACACCATGCCCTGCATGGAATCCAGGCAAGGACCAAGAGTTACCAATGCAGTATATAAGCCATACAATATCAGTGGCTCGATCTTATCCTGATAGTACTTTATAACCTGGAGACAGGAGAAACTGCATAGCTTCCTAAAAATCCTCTTCATATGGGACAATAGGGGGACCATATTGTTTTTCAGCAGCGTTCTTCACCTAAATAACGCAGAGAAACCACCTGCTCAACCCTTTCAGTCCACATTGACCACCACATGGTTTTGGGCTTTCTGTTGGATGAAAAAACCACCACCTTAGATTTCGGGACATTTACCCTGAGATTGTTTTTTTTATGTGTACAAACAAATTTGCAACTTCATTTGAAAGCCCAGCAGAGGCCTACCAAAGATAATGATGTCATCCTCGAAGGCAAACCAATGAAGTTTTAAATGACCCAATTTTACAGGAATCACCTCATGGGTAGACCACAGCTCCTCAATGTCCCTTAAGTAAAGGTTAAAGAGGGTCATAGCCAGAGTAAACCTGTCTAAACCCCAGGTTTGTCAAGATAGGCCTAGATACCGCCCCTTCCTTGGTGAGCCGAACCCTTAACATACAATTATTATGCAGCAAAGCAATTAACTGCTCCAGTTTTCTCAGTACATTAAGTCTCTACAATGTGTCCCATAACAGCTGATGTTGTACAGAATCAAAGGTTGAAGACAGACGACTTAAGATGACATTAGGGGGCATTATCTGTTTGCCAATAGGTTCTGTCACTTCAGTTTGACCAAAAGGTAGCAAATGACTAGCTTGAAAAGGACCATTCGTAGTAGATACATTGCCCAATAAGGACCATAAGTCATCACCACCGGTGTCTGAACTAATGGGACCATGTATGATTCTACACTAGCAAGATTAACAGCCTGTTTCCCAGTAGAAGAAAGCCCCTGGGAGTGTGAACTCAAGGGAGGATCAATAACTTTACCATCAATTGACTTAGTAGCCCAGAAAGAGGTCGATTCGGATTGTTGACCTCTAATCAAAGCTTCCATTTGCTTCTGAGGAAGGGGATGGCATTAATTAAAGACGAAGAGTTGTCCATACTCTCCTCCATAATGATGGGGTCTGTGCCTATCTCTCTACACCTCAACACTGGGATGCAAACCTGTCTATCCCAATTTGTAGATGGGTTGTCTTTTGCCTGCTTCCCCTTTCTTTTTTGTTTAGTTATCCCACCTTCCTGTATGCTGGATGTAGTTTGCGCATTTAAGTCAATAATAGTATCAATTACTGACAATTGATTCACATGTTTTTAGACTTGTGCGCAGATCTCGGTCTTGATTGCAGCTGATTTTTTTTTTCGTGTGTAGCCCTCTTCTTCTCTTTTCTACTCCCCTGTTGTAAAATTATGGAAAGGAGCTATCCTCCACACAACCTTGAGAAAGCTCTTCAACAATAGAGCCCACAAAGCCCACTGTTGTATTATCAGGGGCAACAGCCCCAATACTTTCCGTCTGTTTAGTATGGTTTATGGACTTGGGAGTGTAATAATACACAAAGCAGGCTTTGGCAACATCCTTAACCATATTACCCTCCTCTTCCCTTGCTATATCCTGCATGGTAAGATCCCTAATTGCAAATAACCTAGATAAAGTTACCATGCAATCAACCAAAGGCATTGGAGAATCAGCAGACTCCGAAACCTGAACAGCGGTAAAATCTGCCACACCCATTGTCACTCCCTGGTTGCTTACTATTACCGTATTTCCCTTTATGTCGCCCCCACCCCATATTTAGGGGCACAGAAAAGTGACTCTGGATTAATCAAATCTCTGGAGAAATGTCCCCTCAGAAATCTCTCCACAGACGACATTTTATCATCTAACACATTAAAAATGGAAGTATTAGTTCTTACAGCTTTAGAGACCAAGTCTTGCTATTCATACAATGCTGTTAATTCCTTGTTTACATTTGATGAACATTGGCCCCAAGTCTTCCCTCGACCGGAGGTGATTGGTTCCAAAAATCACCCGTGGGAGATGTTAAAATTGGAGATTGTAGCTTTTTTCGGGTTACTGATTGTGTCTGTGAAGGCCAGACCATGGTCTGAGACTCTATATTTGTATTCCTAATCACAGTTTCATTGATCAGGCCTTGTATCGCAATTTGTGTTTCCACAGCTGAACATTACTTCTGGGTCTTCCTGGACAACCCCAGACCAAAGACTCACAAGGTCTCTCCAGGGCAGGAACCAACTTATTGGTCCTCCTCAGTGGTCCTACTTGAGTCCTCAATAGGTTCTGGGATTCGGTAATCCGCTGCCCAGGCAAATCACCCAAAAATATGTTTTCTCCAGCTGGAATATAGGCTCCATGAGTTGTTGTCCAGAGTATTGAGCTGGAAGGTGGTAATTTAAGCGACTCACAGCCGGAAAAAAGTTCCAAATCAGTCATATCCTTCAAAATACCCCTACGTTCAAAAGACAAGTTATCAGACAAAGCCTCATTTAAATTCTGTAAAAAAAACATCTGTATCATCCTCCGATCTTGTCTCATATTGGATACCCCCTGATTGGGACCAGCATCATTCCCCAAACCTTTCATAAACATAAAAGAGTGGACCTGACGCAATCCAAAAACAAAGGAATCAGTGGGTGGTTCCAGTCGTGAGAGATCCTCAGGTGCCGAATGAGGATATAACAGTGAACTGTCAAAGGTTTTCGGGGTAGAAGGTGGCTGCTCCGCATGAAAGCAGACCTGCTTGCCTGTAGGAGAAAAGTTCTGCATTGCCAGAATCAAACGCAAGTTTCTGGTAGAATATGTCTCCTGGATGACAATTTCGGTGTACTTGAGTGTTTGAAATCTGCCACCTTCTTACCACTCCCCATTGAACCACTTGGGGGAGTGAAGAGGTAAGGACCAATTACCTCGGGCAATGGTTGACCCAGGTCCGCCGAAGTTACGTCGGCCATTGTGGCAGCTTTGAAGTTGGGATTTATTTGCAAAGGGCTTGTTCCCTCCTCCCCCTCAGAACACTGATGATGGAAATCATCACCGTCCCCCAAGTATTCCAGGTTAATTACATTCGGCACTTGTGTGAGTGGTGTCATCACGATGGTATTTGAAGCTGAGGGTGCCAGCTCCCGACCTCAGCGTGCGTTTTTACACTACCCCGTAGACAATCAGTACAATCGAGTAATCCGTTATGTTTCAAGATCCCCAAAAGGCAAGATCACCTCCAAAAAAAAGGTCAAATGTAGGGCCATCACTTCGCAGTAGCCCAGGAGCACTGACTCAAAGGTTCGACGCCCCGCAGTCATCCGCGCTCTACTGGCAATCTGAATCAAGTCAAACAGCGTTACTACTCTAATGCGCACACTGTCTTTCCAATCCAATCCATGATGATGATCTGCCATTAGTAGATATACAAATACTGAGTGTCCGAGAACTGACTCAAAGGCCCATGGCCCACGGTCATCATCTCTCTGCGCTCGGAAGAATAAGACAATCAGTAAATAGAGCAACAGGCTTACCGCAAATAAGCTACTGAAGCCAGTTCACACAACTCAAATTTAGCAGTTCGGCAGGCACAGTGCTCATGATGCACGGACTGCACAGACTGCCACTTGCACGCCACTGTGCTCCGCTCCGCGGGCTCTTGGTGTGCTTGAAGGCACCTCCACTCAGATAATGGACAGTGTAAACAGACTGCTCGAGACGTAGTAAGCCGCAGACTGCCACTTGCATGTCACTCCCTTATTTGTTCTTGTATCTCCTGTTTAAAATTGTGTACTTGTTGTATGCATGTAGACAACAGATATAAGGTTTACTCCAAAATTTAGCAAGACATAAATATGTATGAGTTTCCCTCTTTCTTTTTCTAATTTTGAAGACTTCTACGTAGGTATGTTTTTTTATGACACAATGCCGACCCACATAATTTTGTAGAGGAAGTACTTAACAAGTGGCCATCAAAGCTGAAAACTGACCAACCTTGAGCCAGTTCTGCTTATTTTTCTTCATTATGAGTAATATGCACCTATGGTGGGTCAATGCATTTACTGTGCATTTACTGTGGATATCTGTGTGTAACTAGCGATCGTAGGTATGATTACATCTTGTACATGAAAGTGGCAGGCAGAGCGAATTTCGATTTGCTTGAATAATAGACACACACATCAGGCTACATAAAGTCGCAGTCTGTGGGCAAAAATAATGTGTTCAAGTAGCCTGATTTTGGCCTGTATTTGGCTACTTCTTGGGTGATATAACGTCTGCCCTTGCCTAAATTCCTTTTAAATGCAAGCATTGGTGAAACCTGCAGCTTTGGATCTTGTATAGGCAGTATCGAGGCATTTGCCAGGCATTGCCATCATACACCAAGTTGTTCACACCGTTTGCCAGCTGTTTGCGTCCTATAGCCAGGTACTACACTAATGGAAGTGCCTGTCAAATGCCTATTTGATGCCTACACAAAAGCCAAAATGGTTGGTTTTGACAATTCTTGTTGCTTTTGCAAGACAGGTTGAATTGTAACCACTGTCCCAGTGACAGCTGCTGAAATGCATGGAAAGCCTGCATTGACTATGATCTTGTGAGAATGTTGCCTGCACCAGCAGAATGGAAATGGACAATGGAAGTGATTCTCCAGAGTTCACTTGCACCAGGCAAATGGTTACCGCCTAGTGATCAATTGGCAATAATTTAATTCTTTGCATCTGGTCCCAAATCACTGATGAATTCTTTCTAGATTTTTGAGAAGAGAAAATGACTAGTGCCCGGCCCATTCCTCTTTCGACTCGCAACGCGTCATAATTTAAGCTTTGCAACTCACAATGCTCATTTTGGTTTGCAATGTTCCTTTGAAACATTGCTAATCCTCGTTGTGTGTTCGCAGAACCTATGCGTTTGCAAATCTCTAGATTTGCAAATAAACTAGTTAACAAGTTTGGTCCAATGTTGTTAAAAATGCAATGAAATAGTAGACTGTGAAATATAATTTTCTGATGCATACAAAATATTCTGTTTTAGGACCATCTTTCCGAACAAGTACATTACCATTACCTGGCATAATTACACAAGAAAATGAATTCTGGCTTTTCAACAGTACTTCAAATGATTTATTTATTCAGAAACTCGAACGTATGTTCCCATACCTAAATATGGAACAAGACACAACCCCAGGTAAGTTTCATATAGGGCGAAACAGTATTTACACAAATAAGGTGAAATTCAAAATAATTAATTTCTGATTCACATTGTAATTCTGTATACCGTTTTTCAGAACAAAACCCAAAATCGGGGTTTCCGTGCAGAACAGTCAACGTCACACGCCGCACTTTAATAGTGTGATATCTGTTTCAATGGCAAATACATAATGCTTAGGTTAGGTTTTGTGTATTTTCACATGACGGTCAGGTACAGGAAAATAGGTATTCAGTAGCAACATTAGAATTTTCAAGTTATTTATGCCTTCTTATAGTGAAAGATGTATATCTGGCTTGCTTGGCAGAATAGTGGCAATTAAATATGATAAGCTTATATGCTAGACATTGCCAGCATGCCGAGACAGAGGCTTGTTGGCTTTGATATCCAGCTCCTCATTGGCAGTGCTCGATTTGGTGCAAGTTCTATTGTTCACCCTTACCCATACGTTTATCCCAATTGACTCTCAAAGGGTCCCAAGTCCATGCGGCCTCAGTAAAGGCAGAGTCCCATACAATCTCTGCAGGCTGTGCTTTTCCATGAGTTTCTCTAAAGTATTTCGCTGTCGTCTATAGTGAGCAGATGTATTGGACCTCTAGGCCAAGATAACAAAGACCACGGGCAGTTGCATGTTACAACCTCCGGGATACTAAAGGTAACTGTATTTTAAAGACCTAGGAATTAGTCCGAAAAACCAGTTGTAAAGCTGGAGACTATAGTCTCTTTAATATTTAGTACATGAAGAGCAGAACTAAACTTTGAGAGCCACGTCGGGAAGGGGCAAAACTGGACACTGAGAGGCACAGGTTTGGCAGAGGTGAGCACTGGGTGCCGAATGAGGGCAGAACTGGACATTACATGGGGCAATGAGACTGGGGCAGGGAGAGCCACATAGGGAGAAGTTGGGCAACACACAACAGGAAGATGTTTTACAGTGCCAGTGCTGAGATATATTCTTGAGAAAGGCATCATGATTTTCTTTGCGCGCAATCAGTATGGAAATGTGCTGCACAATGCTCCTTGGTACAGCTAATGGCATCAACTTCAGTATCTGTTGTGTTCCCCCTACAGAACCACTTGTGCATTCTATGACTTTATATGCATTTTCTCTAAAAGTTGTGCTGCAACCCATTTTGACTCAATATTTAAAAAAGGTTTCTCGGGAAAGAAGGGAATCGCAGGGTGCTGGAAGGGGGACATGTGTTAGACATCATTTGTAGAGAGGACGAGTAGGAATAGAATGTTGTGTAGACATCATTTGTAGAGAGGACGAGTAGGAATAGAATGTTGTGTTCACTGGATTGTTTTTCATATCGTTATCGGATCGAAACAGATGAACAGTGTAATGTAATGTCCTACCTTTGACAAATGTAATGTCAAATAAACCCTTTTATGTAAAGAGACTACATTTCTGGAAAAAATAATAATGTATTTCTAATCTAATTTAGATTTTAGTATGTGTGGCATCATTTTAAATAAAGGTGACTGCACTGATGATTGACTCTTCAAGCAGGACACGTTCTCTGCTGTGCACCCTGTACCTGCAAACATGAGTCCGAATGTAGAATTTAACAGGCTTTTACACATTCCTTTACTTTCTTCCAGTGCACATGGAGCTGACGGGAAACAATTAGCTACAGTGAGAGTATAAAAAACAATTGTGAAAAAAGCTATGATTTAATGGCACACAGCTACGTATATGTTATGTTATGGTATTTGTTCTTGTAAAGCGCACATCCACCAGAGGCATCTTGGCGCTATAGAATACAGCTGGGAGGAAGGGGCAGCCTAAAAGAGATGAGTTTTTAGAGCACGACGAAAGGCCAGATGGTCTTTCATGGCTCAAAGGGTGAGGGGAATAGCATTCCATAGTTTAGCAGCCACAATTGAGAAAGAGCGGTTGCCCACCCTCTCTAACCGGTAGCGAGGCATGGAAAGAAGTCATGCGTCTTAGGAGCGGAGTTATCATGTCAGCAGGTAGGATGACATTTTTCCTGCAAGGTCTCTGCCCCTTGGCCATAAAAGGCCTGATGGATGATGCAAAGGGATTTGAACCACATCCGTTTTTGCATCATTAGCCAGTGAAGTGAACGAAGAACTGAAGAAAAGAAGATTCAGGCAGACAATGTAGCATTTCCCATTTGGGGCTCTCGGGCTCCCCACGGGGAGACCGAGAGCCCCAAATGGGAAATCAGCTGCAGGTAGAAACACTACGCGGCATGTAAACATAACCGTGTGTGTTTCTGCCTGCTGTGGCTTTCACTTTGGGTCTCCGGTGCTCCTGGGAGCACCGGAGACCCAAAGTGATAGCCACAGCAGGCAGAAACACACGCGGTTGTGTTGGAAAACGCTGCGGTTTTTCGTTCCAAGTTTCCCAGGCTCCTCCGAGCCAGAGGAGCCTGAGAAACTTGGAACGAAAAACCGCAGCGTTTTCCAACACAATAACGTTGTATTTATGTTTGCGGTCGCTTCAAAAGCGACCGCAAACATAAATACAACGTTTTTAAAGCTGCGGTTTTATTTCTAAGTTTTCCGGGCTCCTCCAGCCCGGAAAACTTAGAAAACAAACCACAGCTAGTGCTTATTTTTTGTAAAAAAAATAAATAGCACTTACTGAGATTCAGCTGCAGCTTTCCTGCTCTGGTCTCCGGTCCGCGTCCTCCGAGTCCCGGCACTAATGAAGGGAAAGCCACCCAGCGGTAGACTTTGTTTACTACAGCTGGCTGGCTTTTCCTTCATTAGTGCCGCAAAAGCCAGCACTGGAGGGCCTCCATTTTACAAAATGGCGGCGCCCTTGTGCTTGCTTTTGAGCTTAAATATCTCAAAATTTTACATAGGAAGTTTTAAAACGGAGGATGCTAGTATTTTTTTTTTAATGTGGCCTATCTATTTTTGAAATACATTTTTTTACTAGAGTATCCCTTTAACTACAAAGAGGCCATCATCCAAGCTAAAAAAGATAATTACAACTTGCGTATTACGCAAGTGGATTCCAACACTAAAGAACTGTTCAAGATTCTGAAAGTACTTGAATCCCCTGCAGCCCCACCTGACTCTTGCACCAAAGACAGTACTTTGTGCTCGAACATACAAAAAGCACACTTGGACATAATTGCCACACTCCAAGCTAAAATCAATTCTAAGCAAAACTCCCTGCAGTTTGACCAGCAACCAAATCCTCCCACAAGCTCCAACAGCCGGGTCACCCTTACTCATAAACCATTCAGTTTCTCTCAGCTGACCATTGCTGATGCTGAAATTATCATCGACAAGCTAAAACCGCCCAACTGCCAAGGTGATTCATGCCCAGCCCCAATCATCAAAGAGGCCTCACACAATTTAGCCCTGTTCATTACCACCTTTATAAACTCGTCCTTCAAATCAGGCATAGTCCCAAATAACCTAAAGGATGCCTGGGTTATCCCTTTGCTCAAAAAGCCATCACTGGATCCCAGTATACCAACTAATTACAGGCCCATCACCAAGGTCCATTTCATGCTCAAAATACTGGACCGAGCTGCCTATTTGCAGATCCAGGACTACCTGGAAGTCAACAAACTGCTTGGCCTTCGAGAATCTGGTTTCCGTCCGAGGCATGGGACAGAAACTGCCCTCATTGATCTTAAAACTCAGATTGAGGTTATGAAAGACACTGGGAAACTAGCCTTGCTACTTCTTTTGGCTCTCTCAGCAGCCTTTGATTTGGTCAACCACCAAATTCTTTGTCAACTCCTCAAATCAGCTGCCCACTTTTCATCTGCAGAGCCTTCTCCCATTCACTCTGGTGTTCTCCAAGGTTCGTGTGTATCACCGATACTTTATAATGTGTTCACCAAACCCCTTTTTGATATCCTTGACTACCTGAGTGTAACGTACAGCAATTACGCTGACGACACCCAGATACTCCTACCTATCACAAGCAACCATGAGGCGGACACTAAATCCCTGAACGATGTTTACACTGTCGTACAGACATGGATAGCTCAACACAAACTCTTCCTCAATGATGACAAGACGGAACTCCTCATTTTAGGATCCCATCAATGCCTTAGCAAACATGACCCTTCCTTCAAGTCATTCATCATTGACGGCAATTCCATCATGGTTTCCAAGGATACCAAAACCATAGGAGTTTATCTTGATTCCTCACTAACACTGTCTAGACAAACTAATGCTGTCAGCTCAGCATCTGCTTACGCCTGAAAACTTATAACAGTGTGCAGACCCTTCTTGACCACTGCCAATAGCACCACTCTGGCCAGAACCCTTGTCATGTCTAAGATTGACTATTGCAGTGCCTTGTATTTAGGGACTAGCCAAAGCAATCTAAATAAACTAAAAGTCACACAGAATAATGCCATTAGAGCTGCCCTGAATATTCCTAGAAACCAGCATATTTCTGACCACAGACGCAATCTACGATGGCTCCCTGTTGCGCAAAGAATCTCCCTGTAAACGCCCGCACTCACACACAAGTGCTTGGCGAATCAGGCCCCCCCCTACCTGACTAATTGACTTACCCCTCACACTGCTTCACGACCTTTGAGAGCCGCCCAAGCCCACAGCCTTACCATTCCTATATACAAGCTCCAGAAAGCGGGTGGGGCAAGCTTCCCGGTCCTAGCCACGAAATTATGGAATACCCTGCCCAAAGCCATTAGAGCTGAGCCTTCATTTCAGTCCTTTCAGAATGAAACCAAACTTTGGCTCACAGCTCAAGTCATTTGAAACACCATGTCACTGCCACTCAGGCTGACCTTGTATCCTGAATGCACCTTTGTATATTTCTTGTAGCCAATCTTGTAACATTACTGTATGTTGATCACTGCGACAGCACCTTGTATATTATTTTGCAACACTATTCTATGCTGACTATTGCGACCTCAACTTTGTACATTACCTGTATGTTACTATGGTACACTGTGGTATGCTGACCACCTACACACTGCCTTGTAATATTTATCTTGTCTGTACATACTTATGTAAAATGTACCTTACTGTACTGTTACCTACTGTATGCCTGTAATATTTTCCTGTCTGTGTACCTTAAGATATGCGCCCAGATGCCCTTGCGCAAGGTGCGCTATACAAATAAACAAAATACAAATACAAATAATGTTGAGCCTAGGTGAGATTTGAGTATGTCACCTTTAAACTAATTAGTAAGAGGTTTGTTCATTTGAAGTCATTGATAAACTTTATTGGTGATTTAAAATGTATGTAATATAGCTTATTAATAATTCTGTGGATGTTTTGGTAACTCACGAATATAAGTTGGTGGTGGACACATGAATGCACGGTACCTGGGCATTGGCTATTTGCACTTAATATATTGCTTACATAACCACATTGGTGGAAGCGTAATATAGCAGGATGAATAGAATCTTGATGAAATATGTTTACATACATGATTGTATTCTGTATATGTTTTAGTTTTTTTCTTTTCTCTCTTATTTTTCCCTTGCTGTGTAACACACCACTGGTCCACTATCTGGTCAGTTATTTAAAAAGTGTTAAAAAAAAAGTCTTTACTTTTTTTCTTTTAATTGCTTACTAACTTGCATTGATGTTGATATGTATCAGCCCTGATGAAGACCTATGTTAAGGTCAAAACACGTGTTGGCAAGGCCGCAAATATTAGGAAAACACCATCATATTGTATTAAATACTGAGATTGATGAACCAAATAGTTGTATTAATTGTTTGTGCTAGAGATTGGCTAGAGGTATGCACATTAGACAGATTTTGAATTTAATTTGCTGCATGTGTCAAGCTCATAGGGGACTTAGAGTCTTTTGTCGTTGGTCCATGCTGCTATACCACTCTAACCTAACCAGTATTAGGTATGCTGTGAAAGCATTCACTTTATTAGTAAGTGGGTTGCTCAGAGTTAGTCGCACGTTTTGCTTGTTTTAAGTGCCAAGATAAGTGCTATGAGGCGTGGAGCTGCATTAGATAGGTGAGTGCAAGCCTACAGGATGAAGAAAGGCGGGTGCCAAGGCAAGTGCTGTGAGTAGGCAGAAGCTGAGGCAATTGGGTGTGGATGGCCAGGATCCCGAAGGACACATAAGGGCCTTGGTAACCAATCATAGTGACTATGAGATTAGCAGAGGAGGTGAAGAAGAAAGTCTTGAGGAGCTTCTGGAATTTGAGGAGGTCCTGCTCAAGATGAAGAGGAAGGGGGATGCTGTTCCACAAGAGGGAGCTAGCTGAAGAAAGAGATCTGCCTCCGGCCCTCTGTTTAGTGAAACGCTTTACACAGGGAGAGTTGGTGCCAGAGGAACACAGAGGTCTAGAAGGAGAGTATTTAGTAAGAAAATGTTGCAGATAGCATGGTCCCAGGCCCCAGACAGCCATGTGGATGATGCACATGGTTTTGATTTTAATCAGTGCAACAACTGGGAAACAGTGAAGAGTTTTGTAGGGCAGGAGAGATGCGGTCCCTGGGCTTGTGGCCAAGGATAAGTCTTGCTGTCCTATTCTAGATTAGCTGGAGGGGTCGTAGAGTAGAAGAGGGTAGATTCAGGAGAAGACTATTGCAATATTCAAGCTTAGAGAGGACCAGGGCTCGGGTAACATTGAGCTTCTGGGGGAATGTGAGAAAAGGGAGAATTCCTTTGAGAAGGAAGAGTTAAAAGTGAGACTTCTTGGCAACATCTTGAGTGTGAGGGAGGAAGGAGAGGAGTCAAAGATAACTCCAAGATTTTTGTCTTCAGATGGAGGAGAAGGGGTAGAGCCCATAGACCATGGCCCGAGTGAGGGGAAGAAAGAGGGAGCAGCGGTCCCAATAGGAAGGATCTCTGTCTAGCTGGCACTGAGGCAGAGATTGTTGGAAGCGCACCAGGACTGGATGGCAGATAGGCGGGCCAGCAGGCAGTTTGAAGAAGAGTTGTGTGTCATCTGCGTAACACTGGAAGTTGGGGGAGAAGGAGGAAATGAGGAGTGCCAGCTGAGCAAAGTAAGTGTTAAAGAGCCAGGGGGAGAGGTTTGAGCCCTGGGGGACACCACAGGTGGAGAAGGAGCTGGGTGAGGAGAAGGTGCCCAGAATGACCTGGGACGAAATGCTCCCTATCACTTGGGGCCTACACTCTTGCACATGTGTGTGTTTTTGCTGTATTGATTCTAAATGTGGGTTTACTGGCTAGATGTGCCTGCCATCTTTCTACAGATTTGAACTCAAAGTATATATGTGTGTGTCTTGCTATCTACTGTTTACCTCCCTTCAAAGGGATATGGCAGGAATGGCAGTTTGATATGCTTGCAGGCTGGGCCTTTTGCTTTAGTGTAGTTTCATACGCATGTTTTAAGGGTTTTCTTAACTTATATTCCCTCTCACGTGTTGGATGTATGATGTGTATCCCAACCATGACCCCTTTCATTCCTTTGGTACAAATTCCCACATGAACTCCTTATCTCTTAGTTCCTGTTTGTGTGCCCAATCATATTTGTCTTTTGAGACCCATATCTTGCTAACATTTCCCAGAGGACTGCATCCTAAGAAACTGCACCCTCCATCTCCTGTGGGATCTACATAGCATTCTAGATAATTTTCAGGATCGGTGGGTGGTGCCCAAATGTTTCCTGATGGACATATTGGAGGGTCTATTGGTACCATTCTTGGTTTGGGTTTTATCTCTACCTTGTCTGTTTGGGTGTTCTCATGTTTCCAAGGAGTAGTGGCATCCCCTACCTTAACTGCAAGTAATTTTAAACCCGTCTCCACGGGACACAAAACAAACTATTACGATTTGATAAATGTTCCAAATTGAAATTAAGAAGATCATGATGGGTAGCATTACCCTGCACACATTTTTTTACCAATTTGTCATCCAGGAGAATATTTCTGTTAACCAATCGTGTTCTTTTTTAATTCCTCCTTCATCTTCCATCCCTATTTTTAGGTGGTACAAAGTCTTTATTGCTACTGAAAGTGTTCCATTATCCTTTTCATTTGGGGGCGCGTAGGTACAGCATGTACTTCTGATCTTGTGGCAGATACCCCCCTCCATTGCCATGAGGAGGTCAAGTACCATGCGATTCTACAATGTCATAATGCAGAGGGCCCACATCTCTTCTCGCACAGCTTTGAGGCCATGCTCAGTGGCATTTGCAAGCTGAACCAGGTCGTGGCTGCCTGTATTCCAGGAGCTGAAAAGGATACAAAGAATATCTCTGTTTTTGAAAAAAAAAAGGGATATCGGATTGGTACTTCTTCTAGGGCTTTGTTTGCTCCTTTACTGAAGCAATTGGATCTTCTCCTGCGTGGCAATGTCTGTGAGTCATTGTTTCTCTGCACTGTTGGGGGCTGGGATTTTCCTTTTGAGATCGATAGGTGCTCTTCGGGTATTTAAAGTACTGGGGTGTGTAGGTTTACTAGGGAGCATACCCCGTTCCACGATAAAAGGAGATGGAAGTAGACATTGCCATCTTGCAGTGCAGTGCTGTCATGGTCAGAGTGTTGTTGCATCCTTTATTCTGACCCACTGGCATGCTTCCTTTGCATCTGAAACAAAATGAAGATCGAGTGAGTATCTGTGCTTTTACTGGTTGTTCATGTTGTTGCAAAGTTGTTAACTTATTGATATATGACGCCCAAACTTCTCAGCATTTTCCATCTACATTCTTGATGACGTCTTCTGCATACCATAGCAGTCCCTCTGCTTTAAATACTGCTTGCCCCTTCAACCATTGTTTGCTCCAATATGTTGCACCTTATATGTCCATGTGGGGTGTTATTGCACATTTGTTATAATCTGCTCCTTTTTACCATTCGCATTTGCTTTTGTTAGTTTCTTCAAGCCTTATTTGAACTGTGTGTCCCTGGAACTACCCTTGCAACTTGCAGAGTATCAAATGTACCAAGCACTAAGCCTCTAGCACTGGTAGCTCTCGGAGGATGAACAGTCTGACGGTGCCAACCGCATGCGGAATAAGACGATACACATAACATGAATCGTTATAATGGGCCCAGCCAATTGCTTTCATAGCACTGTACCAGAAAATATTTAATTCAGAATGATGTTCATCTATAATATTGGCATTTCTACTTGTTCTTTTTTAATACTTCTTTTATGTCTGGTCACGAGGTTACCACTATTTGCTGTTACATTTATGATTTCATTCTCAATACTATTCTTATTTCTAATCCCTACAGTCATTAGTTTTATAATAGACTAAGAAAGAAGAAGGAAAAACAAACAACAAATCCTGTTATTTGAGTCTCTGAGATCTGTGTCGACCTCTCAGTTTTTGATCGCACAAATAGTTGTACTCTCATGATATAAAATAGTCTCTACTCTACTCAACTTTGGTTGTGGATGCTGGTTCCAGTGTCTGTTTCTCATTGGAGCACTGTTGCTGGGCTGGTATCTTTGCTGACTTCCAATAGGTTAACCCACGCTTTACAATTCTTCAACTTCGCAGCGTTGGGTGTTGACAGAAAGACCTCATGCGGACCAGAAAACTTGGGCTGGTTCCATTTGCGATTGTGCTGTCATGTGTAGACTCAAATCCCTGGACATAGCTGTGTGGGCTGAGTTGTTTCTGTGTTGCTTGAGTTCACTGGGGTCCTTTGATGTATATTGGTTGTTACCTGATGAGACAAAACATGCACATGTTGACAGAGTCCTAAGACATACATTAAATTCAGGACCAAGGATGTCTGCTCTCCTGTGAGCATTTGTCAGTGTTCGATTGGAGGGGCCAGTGTGTGTATCCACCTACCTGTCACCACCTCATTCAGTGACAAGTGGTGGTCTTTGCTTGGATGGTTGCACAAACTGAACAGTGCCAATGGCAGGCAATAAAGCCAGCTTTTTTAAATGTTGCACAGTGTTTTGCAAACTTATTCTTTAATAAACAATAAAGCCTCTCAATAATACCATTGGCTTGTGGGCAGTACGCTGTGCATAGCTTGTGTTATATTCTCAGTCATTTTGTAATCTCATTAAAGAACTTGTTTGCAAAATGAGGGCCATTGTTGGACCTCAGGACACTGCATATTCCCCACCTTGGAAATACCTCTCTGATCAAAAATATAGTTGCAGATTTTGCATCAGCGTTCATTCACAAATGGACCAGCCTCAATCCACAGGGAAAATGGGCATACTATCACAATCATATACCTATATGTACTGCATCTGTTCATCATGTCCATAACGTTGAAATAGAGTTCCTTGAAGGGTCCTGGTGGGCGGGCCAATGTTGACCTAATGTCTTCATGCTGTATCCAGGGTGGAACATGTGGCATGTGGTGCAATTTGCCACAAACATATCCACATGCTCTGCTAGGTTCGGCACAGCAGTGATATGCTGCTTAGATGCATGTGTTGGGTGATGAAGTTGTTCCAATGCAACATTAGTTGTTCTAGGGGCATCACTACTTTACCAATGCTGTTTTGTCTCCAGACCATATCTGTGGGTGACAATATACATCCTCGTTTTTCCCATAATGCTTTCTCCTCAGCTGATGCTTGTTCCTGCAACTCTGTAATTTTTGCTGTGGCCACTGAGCTGTACAGTTCTGGTAACTGTTCCTGTTGCACTGCTATTACAGGCATGTTGCTTTCTGTTGGAAAGGGCATATAAGCTGCCTGTTTGACGGCTGCATCTACAGCTACGTTTCCGCATGAAATTGCATATTTTCCTTTGGTGAGCGCTACACAATTAACGATGGCTACACAGAGAGGACATTTTAATACATCTATTAATCTTGCTAATAGTGGGGTGTGCTGAACTAGTGACCCAGCTGATCTCCGGTACCCTCTCCACTTCCATGTTGATAGACCGTAATGTACTATGAATGTTACAAATGCTGAATCTGTGTATATTGTGACGTCATCATCCGAGGATGCTTCAAGTGCTTCTATAAGTGCAATGAGATCTGCTGCTTTTGCTGAAAATGTGAAGGTCATCTTTTTTGCATTAGTATCTGGTATTCTTCTTCCTAGTTCTTTTGCAAATCTCACCACTGCTGCACCTGTGGGCCTTTGACCACTCTCTTGATTTATCATTGATGACCCGTCTACATAAAGTACTTCTCCTGTTCCAAGTGCATCTTCACTCACCCTTCTGTGGTCTTCTGACTCTCCATCACACACTCCACAGTCATGTACCTGGTTGTGTTATTCAACAGGATTTGCTGCAAATTATGCTGCGTTTATAACGTGACATCTAACTATGTTGATGGATGGGTTAAACAATCTGATTTCGTACACAAATGCTGTCTGTGTGGTGAGAGTAGACTTGTTTCTCTCTAATATGGCGAAAACTGCATGTTCAACATGTAACGTTATTGTGCATCCCATTGTGATGGTGGCAGATTTCTGAATTGCAAATGTGGCAGCTGCTGGAGCCTTTTCGCATGGGAAATGTCCTTGCTTGCCTGGGTCCAAGAGCCCACTATAATAGGCTAGGGACTTGTGTTTCTGAAATGATTTTGTGGGAGTGCAGTGGAGTGTTCTTGTGTCCTGCAGTCCCAAGGCTCAATGCAGACACAAGGTCTTTCTTTCATTTTCATTTGGAGGCGGCATCCACTTTAAAGGCAGCAGCCCAGACGCGTGAGCATCGCAGGAGTATGGTGGAGTATTCTTGTGTTCTTTGTGTTCCTAGTGAGCCGGTGTAGCCTTCCAAGGATGGATGGGATTTAAAACCTGGCCCTTGGTAATCTCAGCTAACCTCTGACTTGTGTGCTGCCTACTCGTTGCTGTCAACCACCGTTTTGTTGGATTTGGCTGCACGTTTTATTACTAGCTAAGCTTGCTGACTGTTTGACTGTCTATTACTTCCACTCATGCCCGTTTGTTCAGCACCTTTGCTGTTCAAAAACCTCAGTGCCTTCATTGTCTTCATTGCCTGGGAGAGGGAGGGCCAGGGGGGGAGAGACAGACTCCTCGAGCCACCAGGCGTTCCCACCCCCCTCTGGTTTTTCTAGCCTATGGCTGTTGGAGTCTTTTATGTGAATTGACCTATGGATTGCCCCAACCAACAAATTAACATAACACAGGAAGACAGGTGGCCTCCTGCAACTTCCAGTCACCAGTTACATTTTTACCAATTCCTATTCATGTACTCTGACATGCCTTAAGGCCCCACTGCATAGTTGGAACTTAGATATTCTGATATGGATGCTATTCGTGGAATGGTGGCCTAAATGGCTTTATCTGTTTTATCTAAATTTTGATATTCAATTGAAAAATTGCTCACTTTTAATGATTCTAGGCGCATTTATCTGTGTAAAGCTATCGAACAGATTTTCTCTTACAGATTGTGTGTAAGGTACTGTGGCGTTGCCACCTGCCATTGACACCAGAATATTGAAAAGGAAAGCAAGGGACGAGGGGGCACCGGGGGGCGGTGGGCAAACGTGCAAAAAACACAAACAACTGAAAACGGCCTGGGAGCTTAGCAATGTTAAACCCCATATGTTGCAACGTTCCCGTGATATTTTCCTAGAAGATATGGCTAGCAAAATAGCGAACCGCATTGCCATTAATGACAAAGCCACGCAGGAAGCTACTTCAGGCAAAGGAGGGAATGCCAAATTGCAGGAGCCTCCACTCCCTGGTACGGAAGTAGTTAAGAACGTAGAAGCAGAAGGAGAAGTTAAAGGGGAAGGGACTGGAACCGGGTTGGAAGGGAGGGTGAAGGTAGTCACAGATCCATTGGCAAGCAGCCTCTGGCCGGGAGCCTGGAGAGGGAAGCAAGCCAGGATCTAAATTCCTCATTTGAGGGGAGGAGGATAAGCTATGGCTGCAATCACTTTTAGATGTAAACCTTAAGCCCCTCCAGACGGTTTTGGAGTCATTGCAGGCCTTTAAGTCTGGGGTTATGCATACATTAACAATCCTGGATGACTCAATTAGACACTTATCTAAGAAAGTGGCTGAAATAGGGACAATAGGAGCTGGGGCAGGGTCAGCAGAAAATGGCAAGATAACATCATGAGTGCGGGGAGAGGTAAGAGGTGAGTGTCCTGGCCTGGACATTGTGATTGGTGGCCGGATGATACCGGCTGAGGACAAGCAATTAACCCCACAGTTATGCACAGTAACTTCAAAATGTTACGACATGGGGTCTGGGAGGTTTGCCTGAAGCCCTGGCCATTTGATAGGGGATACTGGGGTTGATCTGCACTTAGGAGCACAGGATTTAAGCATCTTGAAGTCTGATTAAGGCTTTGTTATCCTGTAGGGTTAGGGTAGTGGACACTAAGATGGATTTCCTACAAGCTATTCATATCTTACCATCTGAGGGGGATGCAACAACTACTTTGAACTTCTATAATAGTCCACATAAGCCAAGGCCGATAGACTTGCCAAGGTTAAGCTACTTGTGGATGAGCTACTCCTTAACAAGAGGAATCCAGAAAAGCAATGCATCTGAGAAGGAGATTTTAACCTCAAAATGGGTGCAGGTCTGCCAAAGGATCTGTTAAACCTGTTGGAGGATTGGTCATTGAATATCCCCCTGCTGAGGATGAAAGATGAACGGGTGTGTGCCAAGGGTCTCCAAATATGTTTTTGTCTTTTAGAATGGGGATTATGTATAGTGAACGGACGCATAGCACCCGATATACCGGGTAATCTTATATTCAACAACAATCAGGGTTCATCGACAATTGCCTATTTTTGCATACATGTAGAATTGTGGGATAGAGTTGTGGACTGTGAATTGATGATGGACGTTAGTAGTGATCATCATCCAATCTGTCTAAAATTCAAGGGTGTGGTGGGGGGGCAGGTTATCAAATTACCTCTGTGTGTCTGGGTTAACCCGAATTCTGTTACAACTTGGAGAATCAAATGGGAAAAAATACAGGGCACCAACCTACACTTGTACATTGTGTCAGAAAACCAACCCCTTATTTTTGACATCCCGGACAGTACTGCAACCCATGTGCACGTAGTAAAACAGTTTACGTAGCTAGCGGGGGCTTTGGCTAAGGGTTTTACTATCAACCATAAGAGGAAGGAGAAACAACCTAAAAGAGGGTGGTTTGATGAGGCACGTAAAGATGCCAAGAAAGGACTTTTAAGGGCCTTCAATGTATGGATACAGGTGTTTATCCACCTTTGTGGAAATCAGCTATTATTTTCCCTATCTTTAAGAAGGGGGACCCAGCGAGTCTTATGCCCTATAGACTCATTGGGAAGTGCCAGGAAAGTGTCCAGGTCCGTGCTTGGTGTGTGCCGCTTAGCTGTTTGAACACCCTTGATTGGATATCCTGGTGAACTTTACTCGAACTCCAACGTGGTATGTGTACCTAAACTGCTGAATCACAGCGGACTCTGGTGAAATTGAGGATATGCGGACAGTATTGTAATACTATTATTCATTTATTAATGTTTGCAGATTTGGCTGGTTAATGAATGTACCTCTCCCTTTAACTCACGAGGCTCTGCCTCCTGTATAGCCTGCGACTATAAAGTTAGTGCGCACGTGCACCTGCGAAGTGCCCGGGTCATTCTCAGAGCGTACCACTTAGCTGTTTGAACACCCTTGATGGGAAATCCTTGTGAACTTTACTCGAACTCCAACGTGGTATGCGTACCTAAACTGCTGAATCACAGTGGACTCTGGTGAAATTGAGGATATGCGGACAGTATTGTAATACTATTATTAATTTTTGCAGATTTGGCTGTTTTTTGAATGCACCTCTCCCTTGTGCACACGAGCCTCCGCCTCCTGTATAGCCTGTGACTATAAAGTTAGTGCGCACGCACGCCTGCGCGCACACACCTGGGAAGTGCCCATATCATGCTCGAAGTGTGCCGCTTAGCTGCTTTGTTGCTGAGCAGCGAGCATGGCACGTCATTCTGTGTTACTCCCGCTCAATTGAAGTGACTGAGGTAATTACCCGTCTTTACTTGAATCATTCATCCCCTTACTTTGCGCTGTACCACAGTTGTTATTTCCTCTACTCCCACAATTGTCGAAGAAACTCAAACAACAATGACTTCGCCCAAGCCTAAACACCATTGTAGAGATACAATTGTAAAAGCTCCTAAAATGACTGCTGCTGCTAATGATCTAGATTTGATGTTTATAACTGACTCTGCTCTCGATGCTGTGTTTCCACTATCCAGTCCTGCAATTACAAACGTGAACTCAACTGAGAATGATTCCACTGTTAATTTGTGTAAAGTTCCAACTACACACATAGAAATAAATCCACGAATAGAGAACATAGTACTAGCCCTGTCGAAAGAGGGAAATGCAATTTAAATAAGACGGTCGGGTGACAATATGACGGGTTCTTGCATTTCCTTAAACTCACTACATCCAGTATTACCAGAAGTTAATTTTGACATGAATGAGCATAATCTCTCCAGATCTCCAGTTATGTTTGGGAACTCAACCCGCCACTCATCCTCACTGTCTCTTTCATATGTGCATCCCTCTCCTAGACTTACCAGTATGCCTCCATTGAATAAATCTCCATGTCAAAACTGCCTAGTCAAGGAGTCAAACACAAACAACACACTTACTGCTATGAACGCTGCATTGATGGCCATAGCGAGATTATATGAGATGTTGGATCTAAAAATTGTAAATCAAATCAATTTACTGACTAAAATTGTGGAGCAAAACGAAATCATAGATAGCCACGTTAACATTTTTTGACCTGAAGCACCTACTTCAGAGATAAAATATATATCATCTGGTACTCAAACTGAAGAACATATCGAACAAACAAAATGACCTGAAATTTCTGAAAATGTTCACTCTCCAGTAATTAATGCAATAAGCGTGTTGCATGATGAGGAATCCGTGAAACATGAGAAACCGCAAGTTATAACCTTGGAGGCCCCGCAAAATAATGGTGTTCCTCAGGAGACTGCGTCATGCAAGTCACACAGATCTGTTACTTATTTTAACATCCTCTCGGGTCTAGCAGGAGAAAAAAGAGTGGCAAATGTGACACCATCTAAAAAAACTAAGAATCAACCACTGGAAAAAATACAAGTTTGTTCACAGCATTTTATTACCAATTTGACCACTCCTAAATGCCAAATGAATGGACTTATAAAAATGATGGACAAAGTAACGACTGGCGGAGGTATTAAGAAGGCATTTGAAGTAATTGGAGACAAGCCTAGTTTGAGCTATCAACCATTGGATGATTTGGTAGTGGTTGCTGTTGAAAATCCGAAATGCGACACTCTGAAGGTCGCACAAATAAAAGAACGATTGCCGATAGTTCAAGTACATTTAACTTCAGTATTGAAAAAAATGACCATTCCTATTATGTCAATGACGAGCTCTGAATTTACAAAGACTAGTCCAGTTTCTCGTTCTCAGTCGAGCGATATAAATAATTCAATATTGCCTGAACAACTACTGAAATTACCGCCTACCTTAACCTCTCAACATTTTCCAACGCTTGAATTAATGTGAGAGGAAATTTGTAAAATCTCTAGCGAGCTATATCTCCATTAATGAAACTTTGACTCAGAAAATACCGCTGGTGCCTTCATATAATACAATCATACGTGGCCCAATGAGTTCTGGAATTGGAGAAGCTGGCTCAGAACTGCGATCACAGCCTAGGGACAAAAAACTATCTAATACCATCTGAACAATCATTGAAACCCAATCTGACCTCTCAAAACTTTCCAACAATCAAACTAATGCGGAAGGAAATCCGTAAATCTTTGGCGAATTACATCTCCCTCAATGAAACAACAATACAAAAAATAACCCTGGTGACTATATATAATCCAAATTTGTGTACCCCAATAACCATACTTTCTTTACAAAGGGGTGATATGACCTCAATCCACCCTTTTAATACTGTGAGGTTGATGCAGGCCCACAATAACTCCTTGTGTTCAAATCCTTCATTGAAGTCTATTCAGACTATGCAGGTGAATAAATCTTCACAGTACAACAATTATCACTGCCTATTAATACGATGCAGAGACTCCCCATATTCACAGTACGACTTGAACAGATCTAGTATATTGAGCATATTTACGGATATACCTAGTCTAGAAGACGTGGCGTCAATTGATATTGAGGCTGTTGAATTCATTAATGACGATGACTTGACTATTGCCCGATTAACAGTCAGACCTGGAGTTGTGCTAAACATCTTCTGGAAGGCAAGAGATTCTTTATATGAATTAGGGTTTGTACTACTCCAAGATGCTCAAGTTCTAATATAGTCTACTAGACACAACCAAGCAAACGAACAAATAAAATTGAATGCTGTCAGCAACTCAAGGAAAGATTATAATAGTCATCAGAGAACAAATTTGTATTTTGATCATAGCAGCTGTCCTCTGCAAACATAACAATGCACAACAATCAAAACTTTCTGTCTGGTTTCTTGGAATACTAGAGGCCATCTCCATTTACTGAATTCGAGCACAAATAAACTACTGAATTTTGATATAATTGTAGTTCAGGAGTCTTGGCTCACTCTCGCTCTTGTGTGGGATGATTTCGATATATCCATGGTTCCAGCGAAGACTTCTCTAAGGGGAAGGCTTATGGCCGGACTTATGGTGGCAACTAAAAAGTCCAAAAATCTGAAACCTGAACCTTAGTTATCTTTGAGTCGGTATGTCCAATTGGTTAAAATCATCTGGCACACTGTAACGATTGCAATGCTTAACATCTATTGGGGTTGAGTAGATTTATCTACGCAGGACTTTTTTCTTCAAATTGAAGTCTATTTGGACATTTTCACCAAGGAGGAAAACTCTACACACACATTGATTGTTGGAGACTTGAACCTCCACTGTTCAATAAAGGGAAGTGGGTCAGAGGAGATCATTAGACAGAGGTGGAATAATCTCAGGATGGAGCGAAATCTGTTAATGTTAAATGGCACACTGCCAGGTGACATTCCATCGGAATGCACCTGGCAAAGGGGCCTTCAGAAAGATTTAATTGACTATATTTACAGTGATTGCTTATTCATGACCAATGAAAGTTCTTTAGAAGTTCAACACAATGATCAGAGTGATCACATACAACTTTGCCTTACATGGTCCTGGCCTAGTCCCCTTGTTGGCTTGAATATGATAAAAAATCAGGGTACAATTCTCATAAATAATGGCTGGTCTAGAATTAAGTGGTCTGATGCAAGCATAGAGAAACTTCACATGGCTTTGAAGAAAGATCTATGTCACAGTCATGAGGTCAGAAGCACTTATATAACAGCGATGCAAAGGTTAACGAAAATCAAAGTAACCGACACACAAACTATTTATAAGCATTCTCATCATTTGATCCAGAGATGAAACTGAGAAAGACCAGACTTAGGCAGGACATTAGAAGATTAGAGATGTCTCTCCCTTGTCAAGACGAACTGAAACTAAACATCTAAAATGCACCTACCGGAATTGGTTACGAGCAAGAAGATCCCTACAGATGCAGAAGGATGGCGAAGCAATGCTAAACCAGATCTCTACCAAATCTTCTGCTGGTATTTGGTCTCTATTAAATGATGCCACTAATAACCCAATTGTTGATCCAAATAAACACTGTACAAATGATTATGTCCTCCCACATATTCCCCATCTTAGATATTCATACCTTCCAGCTTTGCTTCTTCTGGAGAAAAAAAATATCCACCAGAGGGCGCTCTGATTGAGGCTGCGGCGTCGATGTCCCTCGGCGGCATCCGTCAAGCGGCGACGTCATCCGTTGTATAAAAGCCTCGTGCTGTGCCCGTTGGCCTCAGTTCTGTTTTTCTGTTAGCTTCGCTTCGGATCGAGAAAACAGTGCTTCAGTTCGTGAAAATGTCGTCATCATCTAATCCTTCCACGCCGAAGACTGGATTACAAAAATGCCAGAAATGTGGAAGCAAGATGTCGCTAACAGACCCCCATCGGAATTGCCTCTGGTGCCTCGGTTCCGACCATCGTATAGACGAGTGCGGTTCCTGTCAGTCGATGATCCATAAAGCATTAAAGGAACAGAGAGGTAAACTGGGGGTGGGGGAGGAGTCCTCGAAATTTTATTCGAGGGGGAAAAATACCCGGCCGAGTATTCATGTAAGTCCTCTTCTTCTTCCTCTAAAAAGACAAAGAAAAGAGGACACCGGTCTCCCTCTTCCTCTTCCTCGACGTCGTCTGAGGAAATTACTGTCCATAAAAACACAATTCCCCGAAAAAGTGGGAAGCCTTTAGAACATCTGTGCTAAAGATCTTTGAGAATGCGGCCCAGACCCCCTCAAAGAAGTCTAGCGAAGGCCATGCCCCTGCTCATACAAAGAGTGACAGGGGAAGATCTAAGACAAGAAAATCCGGCGAGAAATCGTTGAGGGTGTCGTCCAGGGAGTCCTCCCCGACGCCTCATAAAAATGCCTAACCATGCAAAAACTGGGGGTAGTACTCGATAAAATGGCGTTGGATACTCATCCGCCATTGAAATCCTCTTCGAAGACTTCCTCGAAGCCTCTGTCCAAGGCGATCGAGCACAGGGTGTCGACAGACCATTCCAAGAAGGTTACGTCGAGTGCACAGTCGACGGTGTCGAAGGCTCCTTCGACGGTGTCGACGGCGTTGACAATTCCTTCGACGGTGTTGACAATTCCGTTAAAAGTGTCGAAGGTTACCTCGACGGTATCGAAGGCGGTACCTATAACGTTCACATCTGTGTCGAAGTCTATGCCACCTGAGAAATTATTTCACCCTGAAGTAGGCATGATTTCTTTAAAACCATGTCCTCCATTTATGAGGGAGGTTCATCAGGAGAGGAAGATGTTTCACCAGCTGGTGTGAAATTTGGAACAAAACTGGTCCCTGACGAGTTGATTGACCCTCAATCTAAGATGGCAGACTTATATGAGTGCTTTCAGTCAGCAAGTGGTCTGGACACATCTCCAGAATATGAATTTGAAAAGCCTGATCCGGCTGAGCATGCTGATGCAGGATAAAGAAAGTTAATGAACAGGGTAACTGACTTTATGGGGTGGAGCAGAAATTCACCTATATATCAGGAGGATGATATGGCTGGCATCCTTTCGGATGGACCTCAACAAGACCCCATACTTCCTTTTCACATAGCTCTACAAAGGAAGGTGACCACTGCATGGGAAAACCCTGAGTCTACTCCGGCAGTAAATAAAAAATATGTTTCAAAATACAGACCCTGTTCTTCAGATCCTGAATAATTGAGTAAACACCCATCACCTGAGAGTCTTGTAGTTCAGGTGGCTACTTCTATTAGGAATGTGGCATATCCTACAATTCCCCCAGATAGGGATGATAAGAAGATCGATGCATGGTCCCGAAAGATTTTTTCTTCGGCGAGCATGGCATTAAAATCTACAAATGTAACTTGCGCCCTTGCAAGATTTACATTCACCCTGTGGGACTGTATGACAGCGGCAGCTGAACACATCCCTGAAGGTGAGAACTGGGAAGGTTTCCTGGCCATAGTAAGGGATGGAAATGAGGCTACGGGGGAATGCCTTCAATCAGGTTTGGACAGGGCTGACAGCATCAGTAGGTCCATGGTGTCTAGTACTGTGCTACGTAGGTTTGCGTGGCTAAGGAAATCAGGTTTTGCACCAGATGTGCAGGCAAGACTTCTCAATATGCCATTTGACGGCTTGAGGTTGTTCGGCAGCAAGGCGGATGAAAGTTTGGAGAAGCTGCAGACCTCCAAAGCGGCAGCAAATTCACTCAGTGCCACTATACAACAACCTCAACAGTGCCCCTACATAGGCTCATCTTCCTGGAGGGGTCGTCCCTTTTGATTTTATTCCTCATTTGAAAAGTGAAGGGGACAGGCCAGTCAAAGGGGACAAAGGAAATTTCCTCTGGGGCGAGGAAAAGGTACTAGATCTGCCCCAGCAAAGGCAACTGTCCCTTCAGCCGCTGCTGCTGCAAAGCCACTCTGAGGTTCTGACCCACAAGACCCTGGTGGGAGGAAGGATCTCGCAGCATCTGGAAGAATGGCGGGGCATTACTTCAGATGCTTGGGCACTGGAAACTGTATCCCAAGGTTACTGCCATCCTTTTCAAAAGAAACCTCAGAATCACCCGCCGGGATGCAACTCTGCCAAACATCCAGACCCGCTCCTGTTGCAGGAAATCTTAACCCTGCTACAGAAAGGTGCAATAGAACATGTACCTGTACCGGAGAGGAACAAGGGTTGGTATTCCCCATATTTCCATATACCAAAGAAGGACGGAGGATTGAGACCCATCTTAGACTTGAGAAACTTGAACAAGTTCCTCAGGAAGGACAAGTTCAAGATGGTCACACGCTCTCAGATCCGTCAGACTCTCAAACTCCAAGACTGGTTGGTATCATTGGACCTTCAGGATGCTTACTTTCATGTGCCAATACATCTCAAACACAGGAAGTACCTGAGGTTCGCGATTGGCAATTCTCACTACCAGTTTCGAGTTCTGCCTTTCGGGTTGACCTCCGCCCGAGAGTTTTCACCAAGTTGATGGTGGTGGTGCAAGCGAGTCTCAGGAGAGGGGGAATTCACGTCTACCCCTACCTGGACGATTGGATGATCAGGGCACGTTCTCCCGAACAAGCCCAGGAGCATCTATCCAAGACCTGCCACTTCCTTCACAGACTGGGCTTTTCTCTGAACTTAAAAAAGTCAAACATGATACCATCACAGAAACTCCAGTTTATTGGAGCAGTTCTGGATACTTGCTCGGGCAAAGCCTAGCCTCCCGAAGAGAGAGCTCACCACATTCTGCAGATGGTAAAAAAATTCCAGAATGCCCAGCATCTACCGGCCTTCGATTTTCTCAGGTTGTTCGGTCTTATGGCATCCTACATTTTTCTGGTGCCAGAAGCCAGATTGAGGATGAGACCCTTCAATGGGCCCTCAGTACTCAACGGTCCCAATATTCAGGGGAAATGTCAGATCTTTTGCAAGTTCCAGCTAAAGTAGCACAGGATCTTCGATGGTGGGCTTGCAGACAACATATCCTCGAGGGAGAATCTTTTTGGCAACCATGGCTGGTGATAACGGTAGTGACGGATGCCTCACTCACAGGGTGGGGAGCTCACACCAACGAGTTGACAGTCAGCGGTCGCTGGTCTCCATCGGAGTCCAAACTACACATCAACCTATTGGACCATAGGGCAATCAGACTAGCGCTGAAGGCCTTCCTGCCCTCTGTACGGGGAAAGAATGTCCTGATAATGACAGACAACACAGTGGCCATGTACTACCTCAACAAGAGAGGAGTAGGGTCACTACCACTGTGCAGAGAAGCAATGCAGCACTGGTTCTGGGCAATACAAGAAGGGATCTCTCTGTCGGCAGTTCATCTAGCCGGAGAGCAAAACACAGCGGCGGATGCTCTGAGCAGGCAGAGCACAGTCTCCCATGAGTAGGAACTAGCTCAGGAAGTCCTTCAATAGATCTTTGCCCTTTGGGGAACCCCTCAAGTGGATCTGTTCACGACCAGTGTCAACAGGATGTGCGAACTGTACTGCGCATGGGAATTTCCTCAGAGCAGAGCTCTAGGAGACGCATTCGTGGTGGACTGGGAATTTCCACTCCTGTACGTGTTTCCTCCAGTTCTTGTGATCCCTCAAGTAATCAGGAGGCTAAGGAGCTTCAGCAAAACCATGATCCTAATTTCCCCCGATTGGGTCAGGAGAACGTGGTGCCAGTACCTTCTGGACATATCCATCTGCCCTCCAATATGTCTTCCACAAAGAGATGACCTGCTCTCACGAGAGGAAGGTTGGGTTCTCCATCCAGAAGTCAAGACACTCAACCTTCACGCATGGCTTCTGAGAGGCTGAGATACAAGGATTGGGACCTTCCGGATGACGCAATGGAGATTTTGCTTTCGGCCAGAAGACCAGCAACTAAATCTCTATACCAGTGTCATTGGAACAAGTTCAGTAACTGGTGCAGAGATAAGAATGTGGACCTTTTTCAGGGTAATATTCCCACAATATTATCTTTTCTTCTAAACTTAGCCAATCTGGGGCTCCAGGTTGGTACGATAAAGGGTTATTTAGCAGCGCTATCCATTTTTGAGCGCTCCTTTGAAGAGGAATCTTATTTCAAAATACCCTTAATTATACCATTTTTAAAAGGTCTTAATAATGTGTTTCTTCCAATACCTTTTCAAGTACCTGTGTGGGACTTAAACTTGGTATTAAAGTTTCTCACATGCATTCCGTTTGATCCTTTACATTCTTGTCTGTTAAGGCTTCTTGCTTTAAAAACCATACTTCTACTGGCAATTACTTCAGCCCGCAAGGTGAGTGAGTTGCAGGCTCTTTCTAGCAGACCTCCTCACACCATCTTTTACAAAGATGAAGTTGTTCTTAGAGTCAAACCTTTGTTTTTACCAAAAATTGTCTCAGATTTTCACCTGTCACAAAAGATAACACTGCCTGCTTTTTATGCCCCCCCCTAACGCAAGTAAGGAGGAGGAAAGACTACACAGATTGGACCCTAGGAGGGCTCTAAATTTCTGTAATTCAAGACTGGCCAGGTTACGTCAGTGCAACCAACTCTTTGTGGGATACACAGTGTTAGGCAGAATCATATGCAGTACCCTTTGCGAACACCACACACAATTAAGACTACAAGTGTTAGTACAATTTCACCTTTGGTACAAGCCTGTACTACACAGTAAAGTGGTAGCGATGGCTGATGTTAGGCAAAATCCAGTGCAGTTCCCTTAGGGAGCACTACACCAGATTAAGACTACAGGTATGAGCAAGAAAAATCCTCTTTGGTATCAGTCTGTACCACAAAGATTTAGTTGGTAGCTGTGGCTAAGCAGTCAGACTTATCCAAAGAGGGAGATGAGCAGTATTCAGGGTTTACACAATAGGTATCACAGTACTATGGCACAAGGAAACACTGACCAAAGCTTGTATTAAAATAAGCATATATAGATTTATTTTATACACATCTAGTTCAACACATAAATCACAGTTGATAAAGCAAGTTAAGTTTAGTCAAGGAAAAGTATATACAACTCCCAAGTCAATTGTAGACAAGTTTGCGGTAGAGTGAAAACTAAGCAAAACGGAACAGTGAAAATGGCACTCTAGCAATTTAGCGAAAGGGAGGGAAAGCACAAGTTCAACCGAAATATCTTCAGACACCCCCTAGCAACACTTCCCTGAAGTTTTGTGAACAAGTAATGCACATTAATACTTTAGCAGAAAGATAAGTAATTGAAAACTGAGCAAAATGGCACTTCACAAGTTAAAACAGTAGGAAGGAAGAGGGGTTTAGAAGATTCAGGTGCATCAACACATTTCTCATTGAGAATCAATCTAGTGAGAGCACATCTAACAAATCAGCCAGAGTCAATAGGCCTGAGCCAGAGTCAGTGGTGCAGGACCAAGAGTCTTAGGAGCAAAAATGTTCTTGTAGCTGCAGTCAAGTCTTTGGTAACGAATATTAAAAAGGTAGATTTAAGGCGAAAGACAATGTTAGATGAAAGGGCGACCAACCCAACAAGTAGATAAAGGATTTAAAACACCTTTAGGGCTACCACGCAGAAAGGGAGGCCTAGCGGAACAAAGTACCTTTGAATGAAGAAGTGGCTCCTAC
The DNA here is from genome assembly GCF_040938575.1 of Ambystoma mexicanum. NCBI lineage: Eukaryota > Metazoa > Chordata > Amphibia > Caudata > Ambystomatidae > Ambystoma > Ambystoma mexicanum. Next base: position 690,302,902 of record NC_090939.1, read on the forward strand.
AGTGGCGGTTGTTCCTGCAGTTCGGGGGATCCAGCAGAGGAAGAGAGGCTCTCGTCGTGGAGGAAGGTTCGAGTTATTGCACTACCCAGGGATGAAACCAGCCGCGGTGCTGCCCAATGAAAAAAAGGTACGCTCCTTTAAATCGCGGTCCGGGTGGATGGCTGCCTGGCTATCTGGCCTCCAAGTGCTGGGCACTGGCGATTCGACCAAGGCAGGTCCGAGGAAGCGAATGGTGAACTGGTTGGTCCCACCAGCTCAAGTGAAGAAGGCTCTTGCGAAGAAGATCTCCTCTCGTCGTGTGGAAGAAAAGTGGTGAGACGCTGCAGCAGGGCTTCACCGGTGGTGCAGGTGCTGAAGATGTCCGTGGCTTCTCTCCCCTTCGGTTCCGTAGTTCCAGTGGCGACGCCTTGCTCTTCCAGTCCTCAGGACCCTGCTTTTATGCAAAAAGAACCCCTTTCATACAGCCTAGCTGTCACTAACACAGTGGAGTGGTCATCTTGGCGGGAGACCCTCCAGCCTATCAGGATAGAGTGTGACATGGGTTGCCGAGGCAACCCAGTCCAGGGGGCCAACTCCCCCTCCCACACAATGGACCCACCCCTGACTCAGTGGCACCGAAAGGAGGGCTTCTTGGCAGAAGCCCGCCAAAAGGACGAACAAAGGATCCCCGACCTGGGTTAGGAGTTTAGAGTAAGACACAAGAAAGAATTTATATTAAAGTTCTGGCAAATAAAACCTACCGGAATAAAGTTAATAATAAAATAGATCGGCGGTATGTTAGAGGCTGTCAGAAAAAGTGGTAGCCTCGAACAATGGGAAAATCCCATAGGGAAATATTCGCTGTCGAATATTTACAGTAGTAACCACTGCCACCAGCCAGAAACTTTAGAGAGAGGGACTTTACGGTACCCCCTCAAAAATGAACCTAAGGGAAAAACTATTAACCCTTTCCAGTACCTCCATAGTAAGATGGGTTGTACTGGTTAAGTTCATCGAATTGACTAGTAAAGTCAATGGGGACTTTACATGCCCTGGGAGACAGTAGTCAGTCCCAGGGTATGGAGTCTATGTTTGGGGGTCGCTACGACACTCCTGCGTGGGGGAGAGAAAATCCCATAGACATTAAACACAAAAATAGCCTAGAACACACATAGCAAAAATGCCTAAGAGTGGGAAAAAGAGTCTCACTCTTAGCAGGTAAAAAAAAAAAACCTTCAAATCCAGCAAAGCTGCTGGGGGACTCTATAGGTAAGGGAAATTAGCCATAGAATGAGAATTCTCCCTAACACTCCCCCCAACAGACTAAGTAACAGGAGTATGTAACCCACTCCTGGATGAGTCTCTTACCTCTAGTCGGTCATAAACATTCTAGAGAGACCATCAGCATTTGGGTAATGACATCCTGACCTGTGCTCAATGGTAAAATCAAACCCTTGGAGGCAGATTGACCATTTTAGCAGGTTTGGGTGTTCCCCTTTCATTTGCATCAACCATCTCAAGGGTTGGTGGTCTGTTTGAATGGTGAGTAGATCCATACAAGTATGGTCTAAACTTCTTCAAAGCCCACACAATGGCAAAACATTCTCTCTCAATAGTTGCCCGCCTTGTTTCAGGTTCCTTCAGTTTCCTACTGATGAAGCAAATGGGGTGCTCCCTACCTTTCTCATCCAGTTGACTGAGCACTGCACCTATACCTATATTGGAAGCAAGCATCTGTCTGTACAATGAAGGGTTGGTGGTAGTCAGGAGCTCTGAGAACTGGAGCTTGACAAAGGGCTTTCTTTAGGCTTTCAAAGGCCTGATTGCACTCCTCATTCCATTTGATCTTTTTAGGGAACTTAGGGGAAGAGATTACATTCAGTGGAGAAGCTATGGGCCCATAGTTCTCAATGAAATTCCTTTAATACCCAGTGAGGCCTAGGAACGCTCTTACCTGGGTTTGAGTAGAAGGGGTTGTCCAATTTTGCACAGCTTCAATCTTGCTGAGCAAATGCCTCATTTCACCACCTCCTACCTCATGCCCAAGGTAGATCACTTTACTGTGACCAATTTGACATTTGATTGCCTTTATGGTCAGATGGGCCTGCTCAAGAGCCTGCAAAACATATCCTAAGTGGTCAACATGTTCTTTCCAAGTAGGGCTGAACACTGCAATGCCATCCAAGTATGCCATGCAGAAGTCCTCCATCCCATTCAGAACCTAATTAACCATCCTTTGGAATGTAGCAGGTGCATTCTTTAGTCCATAAGGCATAACCTTAAACTTGTATAAGCCAACTGGGTGGAGAATGCAGTTTTCTCCTTGGCATGGTCAGTCAGGGCTATTTGCCAATAGCCTGACGTGAGATCAAATGTGCTGAGGAACTTGGCTGAACCAAGCCTATCCACTAGCTCATCTGTCCTTGGCAAAGGATGGGCATCAGTCTTAGTGACTGCATTTAGAACTCTATAGTCCACACAGAATCTCAACTCCTTGGATCCTGCCTTTTGTACTAACACAACTGGGCTAGACCATGGACTAGTAGAGTGCTCTATTACCCCGATATCAAGCATCTTGTTGACCTCCCCTTTGATGTGGGTTCTTACATTTTCTGACATCCTGTAGCCCCTGCTTTTTAAAAAAGAAATATTTATTTATTTTTTTATTTATTTTTATTAATTTTATCAAAACCACAACCAACATGAGAACTTTCAACTCCCCCCCGCCCCCCCCTGTGAGTAGTCCCTGCAACCTTTAGAGTTTATTAAGCCTGAAAGAGGTCCAATATCCTGATCCTGTGAGGGCACCACTGCACCATGTAGTCCGATTGCAGATAGTCCAGAACTGCCCACCCACCCTTTCATAAACGCACCAGGGGACCCTTGCAAGTCATAAGACAGTTTTTCCATAACCACCAGTGACCAAACCCTATGTATCCACATAACGATCCCCGGGGGGGTCACATTGCTTCCAATTCTGGGCTATTGCCGCCCACGCCACAATAACCAACCCCATAAAGCATCTCCATTGCGCCTTTGAGAACCCTGCCGCTGTACGATCCCTCAAACCACACATCCACACCTGTAATCCCAACTGCTCCACGTAAGGAAACATCTTCTGCATTTGGCCTTTCACACCTTCCCAAAAGGCCTGTATCCTCTCACAGTCCCACCAAATATGCTTCCATGTTCCTTCCCGCCCGCAGCCCCTTCAACACAGTTTGGACTCCTTAGGATACATCCCATGTAGTCGCTCCGGGGTGTAGTGCCACTGCAGAACAACCTTAGCCCACATCTCTCTTGCCTGAATGGAACGAGTCAACTTATGGATGTTCTCCCATAAATCCTTCCACTGCTGCTTAGCGATGGGTACCCCCAACAAACGTTCCCATTTCATCATATAATTCCATTTGACATCCTCCGTTTGTACATTTATGAATCTATACAAAGTGGCCACAAAGGACTTCACACCCGAGTTAGACACTGTATATTGTTCAAATGGAGTGAGATCTCTCCCAGCCGCCCGCTTTATTGTTGGTGACCCTAACCAATGCCGTAACTGGTTATATTTAAATCTGTCCGACTCCTGCAATTCCAGGTCCCTCAAGCAGGTCTCAAATGACTTTACCTCCCCATCCTGAAACATTTCCCCCACCTTAGACCAGCCTGCTTGCTCCCACTTCTCAAAGGCCCCTTCTTCCATCCCAGGAGAGAAATCAGGGTTCCCGAACATCGGGGTAAACGGTCGCGGGACACTCGTCATCACGTCCCTCCCCCATTGATCATCCCATGCTTCTAGAGTAGATCTCATCACTTTACTTATGCGCAAATTGGATGCCTAGTGTGAACCCCTTTCCATAAGAGACCACTCAGTTGAGAACGCGCAACAGCTCTATCCTGCTCCGCCCAAATCGTGTGACCATCTCCCCCCATCCACTCCCTAATAACCCACATCTGTGCCGCTTGGTAATATCTGAAAAAGTGCAGAAACGCAAGGCCCCCATTCTGAAATTGGGCCGTCAGCACCTCCCTAGCAACCCTGGGCGGCTTCCTCCTCCAGACGAAGGATTCTACCAATTTCGAAAGGGCTCGAAAGAAGGATCTGGGTACTGGGACCGGGAGAGCCTGAAAAAAATACAACAGCTTTGGCAGGACTAACATCTTAATCGAAACCATGCGTCCCCACCAAGAGATCGACAAGGGGTTCCAGCGTTCAAGGTCCCTCTTGACCTCATCAAAAGGGACCGTGTAGTTCGCCCCGTATAGAGACTCTAACTTCCTAGTGAGTGTAACTCCCAAATATTTAATCTCTCCTTTCGCCATTTTCAGATTAAGGGATGTCGCCCCTGCATTATCTCCACCATATCCCCTGATAACACCAGGACCTCCGACTTATTCCTATTAATCTTCAACCCGGACACCGCCCCAAACTTCTCAAGCTCCCGACACGGCGCCGGAAGGGAGCGAGACGGGTCCGTGAGAAGCACCAGCATATCATCCGCATATGCCATCACCTTATGGTGGATGCCGCCATGCCTATCCCAACGATCGTGTGTTGCTCTCTAATCATGATTAATAACGGCTCCAGAAAGATTGCATACAAAAGTGGCGAAAGCGGACAACCCTGCTTAGTCCCTCTCTTTAGCCCCACCCTCTCCGTGATCTCCCCATTCAGCGCAATTCTTATCGAGGGGGTGTTGTAATTGGCTTTGACCATTTTCAAAAAGAGCTCCCCAAAGCCCATGCCCTCCATCATCCTAAAAAGCATTGACCATTCTACCCAGTCAAATGCCTTCTCGGCATCAAGAGCCAGGTGGAGAGCTGGCACCTGCTTGATCCCAATCTTTTCAATCAAATGAATGATTCGCCGGATGTTATCATGTGTCTTCCGGCCTTGGATAAAACCAGATTGGTCCCTATGGATCAATTTAGGAAGAACCGGGGTCAACCTAGCCGCTAGGATTTTTGCATATATTTTGGCGTCTAGGTTGATTAACGCAATAGGCCTATAAGAGCCCGGGAGCTCCGGGTCTTTCCCGACCTTATGAAAGACCAAGACTTTGGCCTCGTTCATCGAAGGAGTCACAGAACCCTCCTCCCTGAAGGAGTTGAATAATTTTGCTAGTATTGGGGCCAGAACGTTCACGTATTTTTTATAGAATGCCGCTGCGAAGCCATCAGGGCCTGGCGCTTTGTGAGCGTGCAAGTCCTTTATCGCCTGTCTGACTTCCCCTTCGCTAATTTCACCTTCCAGGGCTTCTCTAACCTCCCCTGACAACCGGGGTAAGCTTATCCCATTTAAATATAGACGCTGGGCTTCACCAATAGATTTGTCCGACGAGTATAACTTCTGATAATAATCTTTAAAGATCTCTCCCATGCCCTTCGTGGTGATAACCATCTCTCCCCGCAATGTTTTTAACCCCTTAATCGAGCGCTCCTCCAGCTTTGCTATTAGCTGCCTGGCCAAATATCTATCGGCTTTATTCGCCTTCATGTAATAGTGGTGGCGAAGATAAAGAAGGCTTCTCTCCGCTTTTTTAGTGCGCAGCACATCTAGCTGTCCCTCCACGTGCCACAGGGCTCTCTTCAAATGTAATGAGGGAGAGCAAGCAAGTTCCCCTATTAGATCAGCAATCTTCCGCTCTAGCTCCTTCTCCCATGCAAATCGCTGTCTATCTTTGGAGACCTTCAAGGCTATCACCTGGCCCCTTATAACAGCCCTAAAGGCCTCCCACTGTGTGGCAAGGCTAACATCCCCTGTGTCATTAAGGTTCCAAAACGCCTCAATCTTTTCCCCAATCAAATTTCCCACCATCGGGTCCTGAAGGAAACCATATGGTAGCCTCCAGCGCCAAAGTCCCGCCCTCCTATCCGGAGTGTGCAACTCCATCCACACTGGCGGTTGGTCTGACAGAGAGATGTGCCCCAACTCGACCTCCCGCACGCGCCCCAGCAGCCCCCCAGCCACCCAAAAGTAGTCAATCCGCGACCAAGTATTGTACACATGCGAATGGCATGTAAACCCACTTTGCTGACCTTCTAAAGCCCTCCAAACATCGCTAATCGCCAGTTGATTCACTACCTTGCGTAGCCTACTTGATGCTGCCCCCGGACTGTGACGGGATCCTGAACTCCGATCCACCGCAGAGTCCCAAACCATGTTCAGATCCCCCCATGATGATCGCCCCCTCTGCGAAGGCCTCCAATTTCTCTAGGGTATCTCTTAAAAAAGCATCCTGCCCCAGATTTGGGGCGTATACTAAGACCAAAGTAAGCGCCACTCCCTCCATTACTACATTGACAAACACGAAGCGCCCCTGTTTGCCATTCAGCGAGTTGCCAATGCTGAGTTGTAGCCCATCATGAAAAGCCACCAGGACCCCTGCTCTCCTGTCAACCGCATTAGCTTGTAGTATTCTCTTATACCCACGGAGACGTAGCTTTGCTTTGTCCCGCGCCCTAATGTGCGTTTCCTGCAATAGTAGAATATCTCCCCTGTCCCTTCTCAAAAAGTCCTCCACTTTCCTCCTCTTCACAGGGGCATTCAGACCCCGTACATTATAAGTCAGGATTTTCAGCGTCCCCATGTGAATTGACCTCCTCCAATGCAAACGCCCCCTATCTGGCTTCGTACCCTCACCGGACTCCCCCCACCCTCTCTCCATCCCCCACCCTATCCCCAACTCCCCCCAACACCCCAACACTGACCCGAGGAGGGCCCAGGAACCTAGGGTTGCTAGGGCATTCCGCCCGTCGCACCTGCCTCTCTGAGAACTCGGGTAAAACACCCCGGGGAATCCTAAACCCTGCATACCTTGACTGTTACCAGTTCACACGGGGAACTCCGGCACCAAGCCCCCCGCCGGGTCGCTGTCCAATTGTCCTCTGCTGTGTTAAGTTCTATCTGTTTCCCCTGGGGGGGTAGCGAGAAGCCAAACTCCAGAGCCGGCCGCCCCAGCAGGTGCCAAAGACTAATCACACCCTTCCCCATCTTCACCCTTAACACTTCTTTCTGCGCTGGATCTCCTTCCATCCCGAGAGCCGCCTACTGGGAGACTCCCTCTGCTTCTGCCGCTTGTCACTTCCATCATCCTTCTGCACGCCCATCATCAGCAGACCCTCCTCACATGATGTTACCCTTCTTGGCCTGCCTTCTCAAGTAAAAAGCAATCCAAACGGAAAGGTCCATTTGTATCTGATCTTCCTGTTCACCAACTCCCTGGTCACTGGAGCCATCACCCTCCTCTTCTGCAGGGTTGCTTGCGAGAGATCTTGAAATAGGTAGACCTCCACCCCATTCATTTTTATGTGATCCATACCCCTGGCTCTTTTCAGAATTTCCTCTTTTTGTGGATACGAAGACATCGCCACCAACACATCTCTGGGGCGTTCCCCCGGCTCCCCCGACCTCCTGGGACCCACTCGATGGACCCTGTCGATCTTAATTGCCTCCGCCTCTTCCTCATCCAGAATGTCCCGAAAAAACCTCCTGCACCGCTTTCTTCAGGTCCTTCTCCTCCACCGACTCGACCATATTCTTTATGCGGATGTTCGCCCTCCGGGGCCGATTCTCTAAGTCCTCACACTGTAACTCCAGATTATGTGTCAGGCGAACCAATTGCTCCTGTGTGACACTGCATTGCTTGAGTTCTTCTTCCGCATTCTGCACTACCCTTTCCAAGGTGTCCGCCCTCTCTTCAAGTTTTGCCACATCTTGCCGGAGCTCCTGAACCGCAATCTTCATGTCCTCCTTCATGCTAGCGAACTGTTCCTGCACCGTGGACATGAAGGAATCCTGCAGGTCTTTGAACCAGATCTGCATGTCCGCCCTCGACACTTGTTGACCTTGCGAGGCTTACTGGCCCTGTGCCTCTGGGCCTCCACCTGTGCCTTCCCACGCTGGGAGCCTGCAGTGTCGACCGCCCACATCTGGACCAGGTTCGGGACTTTCTTTGAGGAGGCAGAGAGCGGCCCCGAAGGGCCTCCCTTTCCTTTACTCTTAGACATTCGGCTCCGGGGTACCAAGATCCTCTCTTATCGAGTTTCAGCCCTCTCCTCCGAAGAGCCTCGCTCCCATTCCACCGGATAGCCCGTTTTCCGAGACCTCTCAGGGCCCCCGGCGTTGCAGCTGTCCGCACCAGTGGGCCCTCCCCACTACAATATCACTGCCTTCCAGCACAAGCGACTCTTCCACTGTCTCGAGTCAGCAGCCCCCTCTGCCGTGGTGCCTCCCGGCAACCCTTACTAGGACAGCCGCTCAATCTCCGCCCCTGCGTTACATTCAAGAGCGCCGCTGACAAGGACCCCAACACCGGACTCAGGACCCCGAAGTGAGTCCTAAAGTGCAGGATCTCGTACTACAGAGACAGCAGACTCCCTCCTGCCGCCTCGTCGTAGCGTTGTTGCACTGTCTGCAGGCTGTGAAATGATTGTGTGCTGAATCCAGAGGCAATCACCTCGACTGGGGTGCCAGATCACTGTAGTAGCCTGAGGCTCTCCCCCAGCGCTCACTTCCGTAGGTGTTCTGCACTCCGGGGGAGTCAGGATCCCTCCTCCCCTCCCGGCTGGGTGCTACTTCATGGAGTAGACCCCTTGTCTCGTCTGCCTTCAGAGCAGGCGTGTGCTCACCGTCAGGCGATCCAGTGCCAAGCTCCGGTGTCCCGATGCAGCTCAACTCCACCCGGAAGCCCCAGCGGACCACTACACACTTGGTGACTATGCTCCTAGCCGCCCGGGACCCGCTGCCGCCTCAGCACCCGCTGCCGCGCTTCTCCCCTCCGCTGCCGACAACTCTTCCGATCCAGAACGGGAACCGGAGTAGTTCCTCTCTCCCCGAGTGGGTCGGCCTCCGTCCACCTCTCACTTCCTCCGGGGGCGGATCACCGCGCCGTGCCTGTTCGGCCTGCAATCGCAGCAGCGCCGTCCCGGATCCCTCTCCCCGCCGCAGAACCCAGGCGCCACACTGCTGCACACAAACTCTGCGTCATACCTTTCCTCGTCCCCCCCGGGGACCGTATGCCCCTGCTGATCAAGGCAAACACATACAGAGCATAAGTGTGATGCTAGTAATCAGCGGCCCGGCGGGAGAGACCTCTACGCGCGTCTCCTCTCATCGGCTGCCATCTTGGATGAACACCTCCTGCACTTTTGAATTCTAGCCCCTGCTTTTGACAGGTAAACAGTCACCAGTTTGGATATCATGTGTGCCCCAAGGGGTCAAACCTGGTGCTAGAGAAAACAGAGGGGCAAATTGATTTAACAAAACTTTGCACTCCTCCTGTTGCTCAGGTGTCAGATTAGAAGAGAGATTAACTCCTTCTATTTTCTCATCCAAAGGTTTGCCTCTGAGGAGGTCAGGTAGAGGTTCACTCTCCTCCTCCTCTTGAGCTGTAGCTAGAAGCAAAGTTCCCAGCTCTGGTCTTGAGACATAAGCTTTTAGACGGTTGATGTGAAAGACTCTAGAAGCCTCCTTAGGATTGCCTAAGTCCCCCAGATAGTTCACATGTTGGGACCATAACAAGAACTAGCTGGTCTTGAGTAAAGTCAACCATGTAGCCCTTCTGGTCATGCCAATGCTTGACCAGAGCCTGACCTGCTTTCAAGTTATCACTTGCCTCAGCCATCATGTGTGACATTCTCCTCCGGAGTCCTATCACGTAGTCAGTGACTCTGACTGGTGTGGGGGAAGGAACACTCTCCAACCCCTCCTTGATCAGGGCCAATGGACCTCTGACTGGATGGCCATAGAGAAGTTCGAAGGGACTGTAACCCACTCCCTCCTGAGGGACTTCTATATATGCAAAAAGAAGGCATGGCAGCAGAAGGTCCCACTTTTTCTTAAGAGGGTCCTCTAAAGCTCCTATCATGCTCTTCATGGTTCTGTTAAACCTTTCTACCAACCCATTTGTCTGAGGGTGGTATGCTGTTGAGAACTTGTAGGTAACTCCACAATTTTTCCACATGGCCTTCATGTAGTGGGACATCAAATTTGACCACCTGTCGGATATTACCTCCTTAGGAAACCCAACCCTGGTAAAAATACCAAGGAGGGCCTTAGCCACAGCCGGAGCTATAACAGTCCTCATAGGAATTGCTTCAGGGAACCTAGTAGCATGGTCTACTACAACAAGTATAAACCTGTTGCCTGAAGAAGTTGGAGGATCAAGGGGACCAACAAAATCGATTCCTACCCTCTCAAATGGTACTCCCACCACAGGGAGAGGCACTAGAGGTGCCACGTTCTTGGAGCCACTTTTACCAGAGGTTTGGCAAGTGTGGCAACTCTTGCAATACTTATCTACCTCAGCCCCCATTTTAGGCCAATAAAAGTAGAGAGAGAGCCTTTCCTTGGTCTTCTTGAAACTCAAGCGACCAGCCAAAGGTATCTCATGGGCTAGTTGCAGGAATTGGAGTATGTTCGCTTGAGGCACTACAAGTCTTTTGTAGTCCCCAGGGGTTGACTCTGTTGGTTCACTATAGAAGAGGTCATCTTCCCAGTGTACCCTATACTTCCCAGGCTCTTGCCCTTCATGCTGAGAAGCTGCCTGGTGGCGAAGACCTTCCAGAGTTGGACATTCTCTTTGTCCCTTACTGAAGTCTGCCCTTTGGGGTCCACCTTCTGCCAGTAAAGACTGCAGCTCAGCATGGTCCACAGGGTCAAGATCTCCAATGAGTTCCTGGCCTCCTACTAGATCTGAGTCCTCAGGCTCTAGTTCAACCACACAGGGTTGTACCTCCCTCTCAGCCTCAGCTGGAGGAGGAATCACAGGTGTGGTATTTGACAACCTAGGAGATTTCCTGTTTGGCAGCACTGGAGTGCTTGCTTTCTGCTGGTTTCTTCTTTGAAGTCTTGGGTTTCCCCTTTGCTTCTGGTTGCTTGGAAATAGCAGTTAGTGACTCCAGTGGAGTAGGAGTGATTTCTTTTCCTATCATCTCCTCAGGAGAGCCTGTCAAGGTCCTCTCCCTTGCAGGTCTGGTAAGCTCCTCTCATCTCTTACTAGGAGGTCTGGGAGTACTTGACACTACACCCAGGTCTTTCAGATCATTGCCCAACAGCACCCTTCCTGGTACTTCAGATTGTACATACACAGGTATACTGACAGTCATTTCATTGCACTGGATGAGAGCTGGTAATTGGGGAAGCATCTGCATAGGCCCTCCAGCTAACTTGGTGAGGCGTTTGAGTGCCTTAGCAACATCCTACACCTTGAAAAAAGATTCGTCCACCACAGTTATGCTGGCCCCAGTGTCTATAATGGCAGGGGTCTCCTGACCATTGACTAGGACACTGTCTTTATAATACTCTTTAGTATTCGGAGGGATAGAATTATACACATCTAAATTCTGTTGTTCCCAAAACCCTAGAGATACTAAAGATACAGTAGCTGAGACTCCAATGGGGTCTTCAGCCAGTAGTTGAAAGATTCCACTGACAATATGTACTTCCTCCTCTGGAGCGAAGGCTAAGGAGACAGTGTGGACCCCTGAAGGTTTACCCTTACATCTGGGATCCCCTTTCACATGATCAGTAGAGCCACAAACATAACATTTTCCAAATGTCTTTATGAATGGTGGCTTGTTCTGACCGCCTTCTGGTCTGGGACCAGAAGGTACACTAGCCTGATTTTGTTTCCCTTGTGGCTTACCCTTAGAATTTTGTTTGGGGCCCTCTTTGGAATTGGAATTAGTTCAATTCTCTTTGTTGTCCTTCTTAGGCTGCTTTCCCTCACCCTTTTTCTGAGTTACGCCTGAATCCTTGTGAGTAGCCCTGTTGGCAACCCACAAGTCAGCAGCCTTAGCTAGCTTCTTAGAATCCAGTTCTTTTGAATAAGCCAAGTGCTGTCTGAGCTCAGGAGTGCAGGCATCATAGATAGACTCCATCATAACAAGATTTCTCATTCCTTCATAAGTGTTAACTCTGTAACCCTTAATCCATCCTCTAAGTTCTTCAAACATTCATTCACCCAAGTAGCCGAAGGGGTACTATCATGCTTTTTGAGGGTCCTAAACCTCTTAAGGTACTGGGAAGGAGTCTTCCCAAATCTAGCTATTAAAGTTAGCTTTACACATTCATAATCCATTCTATCCACCTCCCCCAACTCCATTACCACATCAGATGCAACAGGGGGAGCCTAGAGAATAACCAGGGGATCAACTGATTCCCTGTGATATCCTGGAGCCCATGATTATATTCAAACATAGCAAGCCAATCTAATACATCCAACTTCAGTTCATACATACCCACAATCTCTTTAGGCATCCAGGGTCTTTTTGGACTGGAAGATCTAGAGGATTCGGGGAGAGAAGCATTTTCCAAAGACAATTTCTTCATCTCCAGCTCATTGTTGAGCTCCATTTCTTTAAGCCTTAGTTCTTGATGTCTCTTTTCAGTTTGGGCACTAATTCTTTTGAATTCTAGTTCAAGTCTCATTTTTTCTATTGGGATACATTAAGGACTTAATGTGGGACCTGGTAAGGGTCCAGTAGCCACAGGCTGAGGCCTTTGAGCAGGCAGAGGGCCAGAGGGGGTGACATTGTTATCCTCCTCGTCCTCATCTGTCTCAAAAATAACATATTCAACATTATCCTCATTACGGTTTGCTACATTTGCTGGAGTAGTAGGGCCTACAGCACCACTATCCAGACTTTGTTTCTCTAACAGTCTATCAATCATTTCTGTTTTCTTGCCTTTGACAGGAAGACCTTTCAGTCTGTACAAATCTTAAGATAATCAGCAGTTTTGGTAAGGAGGGTCTCCTGACTATAACTTTCCATAGTTGACTTTGTTAAAATAAACTTTTTGTGATTCTTAACCTTGTGGTTAATGGAACCAAGGCACTAGTAGCACGCTAAAATGTAAATCCAATACTTTTATCCTCACCGCTGTACACCAGTGTTAGGCAGAATCCAGTGCAGTTCCCTTAGGGAGCACTACACCAGATTAAGACTACAGGGATGAGCAAGAAAAATCCCCTTTGGTATCAGTCTGTACCACAAATATTTAGTTGATAGCTGTGGCTAAGCAGTCAGACTTATCTCAAGAGGGATATGAGCAGTATTCAGGGTTTACACAATAGGTATCACAGCACTATGGCACAAGGAAACACTGATTAAAGCTTGTATTAAAATAAGCATATATAGATTTATTTTATACACATCTAGTTCAACCCATGAATCACAGTTGATAAAGCAAGTTAAGCTTAACTTAGCCTTAGCTTAAGGAAAAGTATATACAACTGCCAAGTCAATTGTAGACAAGTTTGCGGTAGAGTGAAAACTGAGCAAAACGGCACAGTGAAAACTAACTCTAGCAATTTAGCGAAAGGAGGGAAAGCACAAGTTAAACCGAAATATCTTCAGACACCCCTTAGCAACACTTCCCTGAAGTTTTGTGAACAAATAATGCACATTAATACTTTAGCAGAAAGATAAGTAATTGAAAACTGAGCAAAATGGCACTTCACAAATTAAAACAGTAGGAAGGAAGAGGGGTTTAGAAGATTCAGGTGCATCAACACATTTCTCATTGAGAATCAATCTAGTAAGAGCAGATCTAACAAATCAGCCAGAATCAATAGGCCTGAGCCAGAGTCAGTGGTGCAGGACCAAGAGTCTTAGGAGCAAACATTTTCTTGTAGCTGCAGTCAAGTCTTTGGTTAACGAATATTGAAAAGGTAGATGCAAGGCGAAAGACAATGTTAGACAAAAGGCCGGCCAACCCAACAAGTAGATAAAGGATTTAAAACACCTTTAGGGCTACCACGCAGAAAGGGAGGCCCGGCGGAACAAAGTACCTTTGAATGAAGAAGTGGCTCCTGCATTGACGTTCCTGGTAGTTCCTGCAGTTCGGGGGATCCAGCAGAGGAAGAGAGGCTCTCGTCGTGGAGGAAAGTTCGAGTTACTGCACTACCCAGGGATGAAACCAGCCGCGGTGCTGCCCAACAAAAAAAAGGTACGCTCCTTTAAATCGCGGTCCGGGTGGATGGCTGCCTGGCTATCCGGCCTCCAAGTGCTGGGCACTGGCGATTCGACCAAGGCAGGTCCGAGGAAGCGAATGGTGAACTGGTTGGTCCCACCAGCTCAAGGGAAGAAGGCTCTTGCGAAGAAGATCTCCTCTCGTTGTGTGGAAGAAAAGTGGTGAGACGCTGCAGCAGGGCTTCACCGGTGGTGCAGGTGCTGAAGATGTCCGTGGCTTCTCTCCCCTTCGGTTCCGTAGTTCGAGTGGTGACGTCTTGCTCTTCCAGTCCTCAGGACCATGCTTTTATGCAAAAAGAACCCCATTAATACAGCATAGCTGTCACTCACACAGTGCAGTGGTCATCTTGGCAGGAGACCCTCCAGCCTATCCGGATAGAGTGCGACATGTGTTGCAGAGGCAATCCTGTCCAGGGGGCCTACTACCCCTCCCACACAATGGACCCACCCCAGACTCAGTGGCGCCGAAAGGAGTGCTTCTTGGTAGAAGCCCGCCAAAAGGACGAACAAAGGATCCCCGACCTGGGTTAGGAGTTTCGAGAAAGACACGAGAAAGAATTTATATTCAAGTTCTGGCAAATAAAACCTACCGGCGTAAAGTTAATAATAAAATAAACCGGCGGTATGTTAGAGGCTGTCAGAAAAAGTGGTAGCCTCATACAATGGGAAAATCCCATAGGGAAATATTCGCAGTCGAATATTTACGGTAGTAACCACTGCCACCAGCCAGAAACTTTAGAGAGTGGGACTTTACGGTACCCCCTCGAAAATGAACCTAAGGGAAAAACTATTAACCCTTTCCAATACCTCCATAGTAAGATGGGTTGTACTGGTTAAGTTCATAGGAATTGACTAGTAAAGTCAATGGGGACTTTACCTGCCCTGGGAGACAGTAGTCAGTCCCAGGATATGGAGTCTATGTTTGGGGGTCGCTACGACACCCCTGTGTCACTGTACTGAGGGTGCTGTGTAACACATGTGAATAAAGATGGTTGCCTTGGGGGAGAGAAAATCCCATAGGCATTAAACACAAAAATAGCCTAGGACACACATAGCAAAAATGCCTAAGAGTGGGAAAAAGAGTCTCACTCTTAGCAAGTAAAAAGAAACAAACCCTTCAAATCCAGCAAAGCTGCTGGTGGACTCTATAGGTAAGGGAAATTAGCCATAGAATGAGAATTCTCCCTAACACTCGCCCCCCCCAGACTAAGGGACAGGAGGATCTAATCCACTCCTGGATGAGTCTCTTACCTCTTGTCGGTTACAAACATCCTAGAGAGACCATCAGCATTTTGGTGGTGACATCCTGACCTGTGCTCAATGGTGAAATCAAACCATTGCAGGCAGATTGACCATCTTAGTAGTTTTGGGTTTTCCCCTTTCATTTGCATTAACCATCTCAAGGGTTGGTGGTCTGTCTGAATCACAAAAGTAGATCCATACAAGTATGGTCTAAACTTCTTCAGAGACTACACAATAGCAAAGCATTCACGCTCAATCGTTGCCCACCTTGTTACTGGTTCCTTCAGTTTCCTACTGATGAAGCAAATGGGGTGCTCCCTACCTTTCTCATACAGTTGACTAAGGACTGCACCTATACCTGTATTGGAGGCATCTGTCTACACAATGAAGGGTTGGTGATAATCAAGAGCTCTTAGGACTAGAGCTTAACAAAGGGCTTTCTTTAGGCCTTCAAATGCGTGAGTGCACTCCTCATTCCACATGATCTTTTTGGGGAATTTGGGAGAGGAGATCACATTCAAGGGAGAAGCTATGGTCCCATAGTTCTCTATGAAGTTCCTATAGTACCCAGTGAGACCTAGGAAGGCTCTCACTTGGGTTTGAGTAGTAGGGGTGGCCCAGCTTTGTACAGCTTGTACCTTACTAGGCAATGGCCTGATTTCACCTCCTCCTACCTCATGTCCAAGGTAGACCACTTTACTCTGACCAATTTGACATTTACTTGCCTTTATGGTCAGATGAGCCTGCCCAAGAGCCTGCAATACATATCCTAGGTGGTCAACATGTTCTTTCCACATAGGGCTGAACACTGCAATGTAATCCAAGTATGCCATGCAGAATTCCTCCATCCCATTCAGAACTTGATTAACCATCCTTTGGAACGTAGCAGGTGCATTCTTTAATCCAAAAGGCATAACCATAAACTGGTAGAGGCCTGCTGGGGTCGAAAGTGCACTTTCCTCCTTGGCATGGTCTGTCAGGGCTATTTGCCAATAGCCTGAAGTAAGATCAAATGTACTGAGGAACTTTACTGCACCAAGTCTATCCACCGATCATCTGTCCTTGGTAAAGGATGGGCACCAGTCTTGGTGACTGCATTTAGAACTCTATAGTCCACACAGAATCTCAACTCCTTGGATCCTGCCTTTGGTACTAGAACAACTGGACTAGACCATGAACTTGTAGATGGCTCTATAACCCTGAAATCAAGCATCTTGTTGACCTCCTCCTTTATGTGGGTTCTTATATGGTCTGGCATTCTGTAACCTCTGCTTTTCATAGGTAAACAGTCACGAGTTAGAATTTCATGTTGGCCCCATGGGGTCAAGCCTGGTGATAGTGAAACCAGGAGACAAACTGATTCAACTTGCACTCCTCCTGTTGTTCAGATGTCAGATTAGAAGAGAGATTGACTCCTTCTATTTTCTCATCTAAAGGTTGTCCCCTGAGTAGGTCAGGTAGAGGTTCACTCTCCTCCTCCTCTTGAGCTGAAGCTAGAAGCAAAGCTCCCACTTCTGGTCTGGAGACATAGGGCCTCATTAGGACCCTTGCGGTATGGGGTTAACGGTGCCGGTAGAGCTGCCGGCGCCGTTAACCCCATACCACCTCATTACGAGTGCCTCTCACGGGACCCGCTCTGGACGCCTAGTTTTACCAGACGTCCTTAGCGGGTCCCGCGAGCGGCCCAGCATGCTAACAACAGGCCCGTCATTAACGGCCCTGTTGTTAGCATACTCCCCATTCCCATTGAGTCCTATGGGGGCTCAAATGGGAATGGAGATGTACCGGGACCGGGTTCCTTGGATAGGTAAATACCAGGCCCTTCAAGGTCGGAATGGCCCAGTTTTTCCCCATTCAGGGAACCCGGACCCGGTACATCCATGGCTGCCTCTAAACTACAAATGAGGCCCATAGGCCTTTAAACAGTTGTTGTAAAAGACTCTGGGAGCCTCCTTGGGATTGCCTAAGTCCACCAGATAGTTCACCTCTCCAAGTTTTCCTACAACCTTGAAGGGTCCTATCCACTTGTCGTGCAAGGCCCTCTGCCTTGTTGGCACTATAACTAGAACAAGCTGGTCTTGAGCGAACTCAACCATGTTGGCCTTCTGGTCATGCCAATGTTTGACCAGAGCCTGACCTGTTTTCAAATTATCACTAGCTTCTGACATCATGTGTGACATTCTCCTCCAGAGACCTATCACATAGTCAGTCACTCTGACTGGCTTGGGGGAAGGAGCACTCTCCAAACCCTCCTTAATCAGGGCCAAAGGACCTCTGACTAGATGGCCATAGAGAAGTTCAAAGTGACTAAATCCAACTCCCTCCTGAGGTACTTCTCTATAAGTAAAGAGAAGGCATGGCAGTAGCAGGTCCCACTTTCTTCTAAGGGGTTCTTCTGGTTCTTCTAAAGCACCTATCATGCTCTTCATAGTACGATTAAACATCTCTACCAGTCCATTGATTTGTGGATGGTAGGCTGTAGAGAACTTGTAAGTGACACCACAGTTTTTCCACATGGCTTGCATGTAGTGGGACATACAATTGGATCCCCTGTCGGATATCACTTCCTTAGGAAACCCTACTTTGGTAAAAATACCAAGTAGAGCCTTAGCGACAGCCTGAGCCATAACAGTTCTCATAGGTATCACCTCAGGATATCTAGTAGCATGGTCTACTACAACCATGATAAACCTCCTTCCTGAAGATGAGTGAGGGTCAAGATGACAAACAATGTTGATGCCCACCCTCTCAAAAGGAACTCCGACTACTGGGAGATGCACCAAGGGTGCCACATTCTTGGCTCCACTCTTGCCAGAGGCTTGGCAAGTGTGACAGCTGCTACAGAATTTGACAACTTCTGAGCCCATTTTAGGCCAGTAGAAGTATAAAGAGAGCCTTTCCTTGATCTTTTTGAAACTCAAGTGACCAGCCAAAGGTATCTCATGGGCCAACTGTAGGAACTGGTGTCTGTTTGCTAGGGGCACTACAAGTTTCTTGCAGTCCCCAGGGATAGACTCAGTCGGTTCACTGTAGAAGAGGCCATCTTCCCAATGTAACCAGTGCTTCCCAGGCTCTTGCTCATCGAGCTGAGAAGCTGCTTGTAGGCGAAGACCTTCAAGAGTAGGACACTCTCTTTGTCCTCTGCTGAAGTCTGCCCTGTTGGGTCCACCTTCTGCCAGTACAGACTGCAGCTCAGGATGGTCAACAGGATCCAGATCTCCAACTAAAGTTATGTCTTCTTCCAGATCTGATTCTTCAGAAACTGGATCAACCACACAGGGTGGTATCTCACACTCAGCCTCAGCAGGTGGAGGAGTCACAGGTCTGACTTTGGACAATCTTGGGGATGTCCTTGTTGGCAGCACATGGGTGCTATCTGTCCTTTTCTTGGAGGTCTTGGGTTTCCCCTTTGCCTCTTTCTTTCCTGAAATAGCAGTGAACAACTCCTGTGGACTGGAGCCGATAGTTTCCTCTATCTCTTCCCCTGGAGAGCCTCTCAAGGTCCACTCCCTTGCAGACCTAGTGAGCTCCTGTTTCCTTTTACTGGGAGGCCTGGGGGTACTGGAAACAACTCCAAGAGTTTTCAGGTCATTACCCAACAGGACTCTCCCAGGCACTTCACTCTGCACACTAACAGGTATTTTGACAGTCATGTCATTGCACTGCATGAGAGCTGGTAACTGGGGAAGCATTTGCACAGGACCACCAGCTAACTCGGTTAGGTGTTTGGGTGCCTTAGCAACATCCTCTACCTTGAAAACTGATTAATCAACCACAGTTATGCTGGCTCCAGTGTCTCTGATGGCAGGGGTCTCCTGGCCATTCACAAGAACACTTTCTTTATAATACTCTTTAGTATTATCTGGGATGGAATTATAGACATCTAAATTCTGATGTTCCCACAAACCCAGGGACACTAAAGAAACACTGAGACTCTCAAGGGTTCATCAGCCAGTAGGTGAACGTTTCCATTTGCCATAGGTACTTCTTCCTCTGGGGAGAAGGCTACGGAGACAGTGTGGACCCCTGAAGGCTTACCCTTGCATCTGGGATCCCCTTTCACATGGTCAGTTGACCCACAAACATAACATTTTCCAAATGTTTTGATGAATGGGAGTTTGTTCTGACCTCCATCTGGTTTGGGTCCAGATGGTACACTAGCCTGATTCGGAGCCTCACCTACTCCATAGACATCATCTTTGCGTGCTACACAATACCTTTAGTGCAGTGACACAGGGTTGTCTTTTTCAGACTTCCCACTGTAAACTCAATTTTCTGGGACTGACTACTGTCTCCCAGAACATGTAAAGTTGCCATTGACTTTATTAGTCTTTTTAAACTTACAGACCCAGTACAAACTATCTTCCATAGAGTACTGGAAAGGGTTAATAGTTATCCCTTTTTGTCTGTTTCTCATGGAACATTATTTCGTTCCCCTTTCGTTAAGATTTGGCTGGTGGCAGTGGTATATACCAATTTTTCACTACCGCAGTCTATGAGAATAGCCTTGGTATTGTTTTAGGCTAAGATAGTAGCGTCGAACTTAAACCTGCTGGACCCCTTCTATTTTATTTCGGTTCCGGCTGGGTTTATTCGCCATTTCTTTTTGTAAAGGTCTTTCTCGTGTTTTACTCTGCGTGCCAAACCAGGTTTGGTTCCTTTGTTCGCCATCCTTTGGTGGGTTTCTTCTCAGAAGCCCTCCTTAGGCGCCTGAGAGTCTAGGTGGGCTGAATGTGATGGAAGGGTTTTAGGCCCCCTGCACAGGCTCCCCTTGGAGACCCAAGTCGCACTTTGGTTTGATTGGCTAAGCGACTGTCTGGCAAGGACAGCCACCCTGCAGTGTGATTGACAGCAAGCCTGTGTGAATGGGGGAAAACTGCATAAAATGCAGGTCTCTGGGACTTGGAAGGCAGAGTCACCACTGGATCGAGAGATCCGAAGATAAGCTGAAAGAAGAGGACCACTACCACAACTGAACCTCCCGGTGAAGCTCTGCTGCAGGTCCAAATATCCAAACTTCGACGACAGAGAAGATCTGCAAGGAATCTTCTTCCCTTGAGCTGGTGGGACCAACCAGTTCGCCAAACACCAAGCAAGGCTTCACTCCCCTGGTTGAATTTGCTGTGCACAGCTGCAGTGAACCGGATAGCCAGGATGACCGGACCCTGTTTGGGTTTTAAGGAGCACACCCTTTATTCGTTGCTTTGCTCTGTTACTGGTTTCTTCCCTGGCCAGTGCAGGGCCCTCCAGTCTTCCTTCTTCGTGTCAGTCTGACAGTTGCTTCAGGAACCGTGAGCCTGCAGGTTCTGCCAGGAACTTCTGCCTCAGCTACAGCATTCTTCTTCTTTCAAGGTACTGTGCAAACCCGGTTGTTTGTTCCGTCCAACCACGGTGAAAGTGTTTTAAATCTTTCGCCAAACCGAGGGCTTGTCCTTCTCTACTCTTTTAAATAACTTTTCTTCTGACCAACTTCGTTTTGAACTCTTGGCAAAGACTTAACCGTGAACTACTCTGAACTGTGTGATCCTCTGCAAAGACTCTGTTCCATTAACATTGGCTCAGGCCTGTTGATTTGATTTCTTCATGGTAGCCCACCTTTTCTAGATTGCCCTGCCTACTTACTTGTTGGTTCTGCTTAATTGTTTATAACCTTGTCTATCCCTCCCTTTTAAATGGCTGGAATGCCATTTTGCTCTCACTTCATTTTGAGCTTAACTTGTCTAGAATTCATTGGGTGTTGTGTAGTATATTAAGAGTGTGATTTTCTGCTGCTATACTTTAGTGAACTGTTTTAAAAATGATGTGTAAATAAATGTATATTCTTTTACTCAGAAATCTTGAGTCAGTGTTTGCTTGAACCATAATAATTGCTGTCCTTTGTGTAACTTCTGATACTGCTCACTTTACTCTTGAGATAAGTCTGGCTGCTCAGCCATCGCTACCACTTTACTGTGTAGTACAGGCTTGTACCAAAGGTGAATTTGTACTGTCACTTGTAGTCTTAATTGTGTGTGGTGTTCCTAAAGGGTACTGCATATGATTCTGCCTAACAGTTAGAGGCTATGGTGGTAGCCTCACACTCTAAACCCGCTTGACCCCTTTTATTTTTATTCGGTTCCGGCTGGGTTTATTTGCCATTTATTTTTGTAAAGGTCTTGCTCGTGTTTTACTCTGCATGCCAAACCAGGTTTGGTTCCTTTGTTCGCCGTCCTTTGATGGGCTTCTGCCCAGAAGCCCTCCTTAGGCGCCTGAGTGTCTGGGTGGGCTGAATGTGAGGGAGGGGTTTTAGGCCCCCTGCACAGGGTCTCCTTGGAGACCCAAGTCGCACTAAGATCTGATTGGCTATGTGACTGTCCGGTCAGTTAAGCCACCCTGCTGTGTGAATGGGGGGTTTGGTGCATAAAAAGCCAGTCTCTGGGACTGGAAGGCAGAGTCGCCACTGGATCAAGAGAGCCACCGAGAAGCTGAAGGAAGATGCCTGCTGCATCTCCTAGACATCCCGGTGAAGCCCTGCCGCAGGTCTGAATCGCCTGAACTACGTCGACAGAGGAGATCCGCAAGGAGTCTTCTCCCCTTGAGCCTGGTGGGACCATCCAGCTCACAAAGCCCCTGGACCTCCCCCTTCAGCCTGGTCGAATTTGCTGTGCCACAGTAAACCAGATAGCCAGCTTGGGAGATTCCCTTCGTGCATTTAAGGAGCGCACCTTTTATTTGTCACTTTGCTCTACTGCTGGCTTCTTCCCTGGGCAGCGCAGGACCCTCCAGTCTTCCTCTTTCTTGTCAGTCCGACAGTCGCTTTAGGACCTGTGAGCCTGCAGGAACTGCCAGGAACTACCGCCGCAGCTACAGCATTCTTCTTCATCTAAGGTACTGTTCAAATCCGGTCGTTCGTTCCGTCTGACCGCGGTGAAAGTGTTTTAAATCTTTCGCCTCTCCGAAGGCATGTCCTTCTCTTCTGAATAACTTTTCCTTCGACCAACTTCGTTTTGAACTCTTGGCAAAGACTTAACCGTGAACTACTCTGAACTGTGTGATCCTCTGCAAAGACTCTGAACCATTAACATTGGCCCAGGCCTATTGATTTGAATCCTAGTTGTAGTAAGCCTTTTCTAGATTGCCCTGCCTATCACCTGTTGGTGTTGTTGATTGTTGATAACCTTGTTCTTTCCCTCCCTTTTTAAATTGCTGGAGTGCCATTTTGCTCACATTTGATTTTGAGCTTAACTTCTCCATAATTGATTGGGTGTGGTGTTGTGTATTAAGATTGTGATTTTCTGCTGCTTTATATTAGTGAACTGTTTTGTAACTAATGGTGTAAATAAATGTATATTCTTTTACTCAGATACCTTGAGTCAGTGTTTGTTTGAATCATAGTAATTGCTGTTCTTTGAGTAACTTCTGATACTGCTCACTTTACTCTTGAGATAAATCTGGCTGCTCAGCCATCGCTACCACTTTACTGTGTAGTATAGGCTTGTACTAGAGGTGAAATTGTACTGACACTTGTAGTCTTAATTGTGTGTGGTGTTCCCAAAGGGTACTGCATATCATTCTGCCTAGCATTGGCTAGATGAACGCAAACTACGAGACCCCTTTCAAACGGGATTTTTCCCAGGATTAGGCACAAGTGTAAATTTGCTAACTATTAATGTGATCAAGGCAAATGAACAGCATAGGAAGCAGAATTTGTACATGGCCTTTGTTGACACTTCAGCATGGCTTTAGATTCAGTGCAGAGAGAACTACTATTCAAAAAGCTAATAGATGCTAAAAGCTACTTGATGCTAATTGCCCTGTTCAAATACTTACATTCTTGCATCAGTTTCATACAGAAACTACCATACAGATGTGGTTGTCTACTGCAGGACTACTTTCTGCCCCCATTGAAACACATTGAGGACTGAAGCAGGGGTGTAACTTTGTCTCAGCACTTTTTAATTTCTTTATCGCTGACATTGGCCAATGCTTCTCCAACTTAACAACTGACTTTCCCAAGTTGGGCAACATGATAATCAAGTGCTTACTATATGCAGACAATTTAGTCTTAATGTCGAAAACCCCACGAGGTATGCAACCATTACTCAATGCACTGGATCAATATGCGATGGTGAACTACTTGACTCAGCACCACGAAAACTGAAATTATTTGGTTTGGTGCAGCAAACAGGAAGGAGAAAAAAATCCCATAATTGGCACTTACAAAAATAACTACTTCCTATAGTGACCGAATACACTTATCTTGGGGTAAACATAAATACAAATTTCTCTGATAATCCATATTTACAGAAACTTAAGGGCAAAATCGCCTCTGTGATATCCCAAGCCAAAATAATTAATGGGAAGTATGGTAAGTTCTCAATTATACCTATACTTACTTACTATAGGCAGAAGACTATACCGATTGTTCTGTATGGCGCAGAAACTAAGGCTTATAGACGAAATGAATTTTGGCAAAAACTCAAGGGTAAATATTGGAAAACAGTCTTAATGTTACATGCCTCATTACCTATGCCAATATTGAGGTATGAATTAGGTTTATTGTCTTTATACGGTATATACACCTGGAAATGATGTGCGCTATATTGTAAATGTGTCATATCAAGAAATTCAACTAATGTATTGTCTATGATATCCATGTATGTTGAAGAATCTAATCACAGTTTCATTGTACACTGGAAATCCAAAATTTAGCTTATTTTGCAAGAGTCTGATATTTCTGTTGATCTTTTGAATACAAACGAAACTGTGGCAGATGGACTGGATTAGAACCAGAGCTCAATGTATGATGTATAAAGACTTTAAAAAAAATCCATATAACATCAGGAAGTGTGGTAATCTGGCTACATATTTAGTGAGATCTCCGAGTCCTGCATACAGATCTGCCTATATGCGTTTTCGGGTTTAATCTCTGGTACACGAATGAAGTCAAATATAAACGCAAAATGAGTTTCCACCTGGAGGGAAAATGTCGATTCTGTCAAAGTCAGTGTGAAACGTTGAGACATCTAATTGCCGAATGTGTTGAACTATTAGAACCAGGAACAAGATATTTCAAAAGTCATTTTTCATTGTATAAAATTCTAACTTCTGATGAACTATGTAAAAGAATGTTTCACTCTCAATCTCAAGCCGTTGGCTATTTAATTGTGAATGTTTTACAGTTTCTGAAACTTGATTTTATGTGTAGCCTGGATGATGTGAAATTAACCATGTTGTGAGTGGGTGTTATATGAAAATGTAAACAGAGTTGAATTTATAACTCTTTTATTGTTTATGTGTAGTATCAGATACTGATCTCAACTGTTAATAATATAACTGTTCTATATTATTTTTCTTCATTATTTTTTACTATTTGTTTTACTTTTTTCATCATTTTCTCCATCTCAATATTTAAATTCTAAAATCAATTGTAATGCACTTAGATTTTTGTTATTATGTAATTTTTAATGTTGTTAATAATACTGTAAAGTTGTTTTAATGTCAGCTGTATCAATAAAAAAAAATAGACCCATTTCATTATTTGACACCTTTAAAATCTTTTGAGGGGTCCTGCTGGGGTATATTGAGTCCTGGTTGCTGGAGAGTGCGGTCCTCTCCGACATCCAGTTCGGTTTTCATCCCAGGGTAGGCACCATGGAACAGAGCCTTAACCTTTACTTACTTGTTTTTTGTAGAGGGGTAGGAGTATACCTTGCTGTCATGGACTTGAGCACAGCCTTCGATAAAGTGGATCGTTCAATGTTGTAAGCCGTGCTCGGCTCTATGGGTTGTCCGGAGGATATTTTGGTGGTGTTACACGGACTGCACAGGGAAAATTAGGTGTCCGTGCGCAGTGGTTCAGGGGGGCACTGCAATGCGTGCTTTAAGGTCGGGTGTGGTGTCCGTCAAGGGTGTGTCTTGGCCCCGATGCTTTTTACGCTTTATATCAATGGGTTCATAAAGGCCTTAGTGGATATGAGGGTGGATTATCCGTACCTGGGGGGCAGGACTTTTCCAGTTCTGGCTTATACAGATTACACTGTGCTTATTGCCAGAACCCCAAAGGCGTTCCAGGTGCTGATCTCTGCCTACATGGCCATTAATGAAAATCGGGGGCTCAAGATCAATACCAAGAAATCCGCAGTAATGGGATGTATGGGACGAAAGAGGCCAGCTAAAATGCATTTGATGCTTTGCAATGGAGAAATAATGCGCAGAGTGAAGACATTTGGGGGTCAGATTCTCAGAGACTCTCACAGGCACTGCGCATATCAAGAAGCAATCAGCCAAGTTAAGCCAACAAGTGGGAGGGATTACTTGTTTTTTGTCCCATTGCCAGGGACAACCACTGGATGTTGTCCTAAAAATCTATTCGGCTCAGACTTACGCAGTAACTTTGTATGGAGCACCACTTTGGGGCATTAGGAAAGCCCCTGAGATCCAGGTTGTCAGGCACTCAATCTTGCCCGGAGGTAGCACGTACACCTGCCTCCCCGTTGGGTCTTGGTGCCTGGCTTGGTAGAAAACTCAGGCATCCATGACCCGCCGGGGAAAGAGGGTTAGGGTCCGTTGGATTGGATAGGTAGAAGGAATTAGGGTAACCGGGAAAAGGGTAAGGAAGTGGTAATGGGTAGAGAAGGGGGTTTAAGAAAAGGTTCACCTTGCTGTCCCCTACTGGGGCTCCTGAGATAGATGGTACTCTGCTCTTGCACACACTCTTACACTCATGCACACTATGACTCCAAAGCCCTGCCTAGATTCATTCTATAACACAATAATAACACAATAATTAGCGTAAACACATAGCTTTTACTAGACAGTCCCTGAAGTTCCGGCCCCTTTTATAGGCGATGATAGGTGGTTCGGGAAATAGTCTCTTCAGCTGTGGGTCCAGATTGATTATTCTCCAGTTCTTCTTAATCATCCTTGTTATATGGTGACTCTGTGCTGAATATCTCAGAGTGTAGAGAAATGGGATCTCTTTGGGTCTGTTCCTTGGTGTGCGGAGATCTTTCCTATCCAATGCGTGTGTTTTCTCCTCTGCTGTCTTGACAATGGACTCCGGGTAGCCTCTTTCCTTATATCTTTGTGTCATCAGTTGATTTTCTTTCTTGAGTGTATCAGTTGGTGAGATGATCCTTTTTAGTCGGAGAAATTGACTATAGGGTAGATTATTCTTTAGATGTGCGGGATGATGACTCATAAAATGTAGCGTGTTAGTAACGTCCGTGGGTTTATGGTAAACGTTTGTGATTATTCCTTCTTGGCCAATCTCCAGTTCCACGTCTAAGAAATGTAGTTTGGGGGTTCCGATTTCCATCGTAAACTTGATTCTGTCATGGACTGAGTTGATATATTGCAGGAATTCCTCCAATTCGGTGTGTTGTCCTCTCCATACGACAAAAACGTCATCAATATACCTTTTCCAGGTAATGATCCTTTCACTATATTTTGTCGGTATTAGAATCCATTTAATCTCTAGGTGGTACATGAAGTTTAGCCCCTAACGGGATGAATGAAGAGTATAGTTTAGCCCCATTTCTGTAAAACAAGAGAGGGCTCCCAGCAGGACAACGGAATAATGTTTCCCGGATCTAACCTACAATTAGACATGTACAAAATGTTATTATCCCTCGACAAAAACAGAATGTGAATCAATTAATTCGTTTTGCATCTTTGTTGCATGTTTTCTTAAAAAACCCATTCAGGATGTAAGTACTAGATACAAACTGCAGAATGTGAGCATGTGCTTCTTAAACTGATAATCACATGGATGCCCAAGACTCCATTAGCTCTCCACCCGGTATGTTGTGGGTACACACTAAGAAGTCATGATGTAAATGCAGCAACAGGAACACTAGGTTTTAATATACCATAGCGCTAAGTTAGACATGTCAAATTAACTACAAGCAACACAGGGTATTCAGCGTACTCGCCACCTAAGCCTTATGAGAATTGAATTCGCCTCAAAACCTTAGACCATCCTAGGATTACATCCATTTAACACTACTTATGCTTTATTGCATCAATACCATGGTATACAGCACAAACTTACGCTTTCATGCACTAAGATCATACAGTTCTAATCACAATACGTCCGCGTGACGTTTTACGTCACACGTTGACGTTGTAAACATCATGACGTCATCACGTTTGCACGTGATGACGTCACAATGTAAATAGTGGCCATTTCCAGCAAGGGCCGTGAGGAACGGCTCGGAATACAGCGCCGGCAAACACAGCATCCTCTCTGGAATAAGGTAAGGGAGACATATCGAATTGAGCCTTTTTCCAGTTCTACCTTTAGAATGAATTTTGGTAGTCAGTATTTATTATTGGGTACCGCCATAAACCATGAGCTAGTAGCCTTTTTTTCAGTAAACTTATCATTAAGATCTGGTCTTTTCTAAACCTTTTGAGTTAGACCTTTCTAACAACGCACATTTATATGTGTTTTTCAGACATAAGCAGGGGGCTCCCCATTCTGCTCTATCCCCATTCCTGAGGTCTTCCCCAGAACACTAGAGATACTCCATCCATCGAAGAAGTAGCCTCTAACATAATTAAAGAACTACCAGGTACATTTTTATCTCTAATTAGACCAGGTTCTCCTTCACATAACGATTCTAGACCGAATCCGTTTTGAGTGGATTCCTTTTTTAATTAAGCCTTTTTTACAGTTTTTCCGTTATATCTGCAGGTTGGATAGCAACTGAGTATTCCAACTACTACTGTGTTGATATTTTTCTAATAACATATCCAGTCAGGATATTCTACATTGGACATCCAGGTGATTATTAAAGAAAGAATTTCTTTTCTCAAAAAAGTGACATGACAGCTAACAGCTAGAGATTATGAACTGATTGTTATATCATATATTGTAGGATAATCAAAGATAAATGGAATGAAGAGGGCTATCAAATCTTGAAGAAGGGGACTCCAACTACCCCGAAACGCGTAGAAAAAATATTTGTCATCACAGCATGTGAACATTATATGTTATAATCAATCTTGCTGAAAGTGTGATAAATACATTGTATGCCCACGAACTATACTGTGCCTTAATTATATGAGATTTAAAAATTTTTTAAATAAGTGTGCTTAAATCACCATGTTGGAGAACACATACTCATAACAGTTGATTCAGAACCAAATTAAACTGATGATTGCCATCATTTTTTATACCAACAGTGTCCTAAATTGGTTTCTTCCATAAACTTCTTACCCTTTTTTTCTAAACAAAGCATTCTGTTATCATTGTGCAAACAATTGTGACAGTTCTTGATTGTCTTTACAATTGCAAGGGTGTGCAGGGTTTGTGGACAATATGTTGGTTTTACATTAATTCTTATAGAGCCCATACTTGGTTCTAAAAGCTGTCTTCCACTCGTCCCCCTCATGCACCCGCACCAGATGGTAAGCACCTCGTAGGTCGAGTTTTGTATAGATCTTAGCATTTCGCACCTGGTCCAGCAAGGTGGGTATTAAAGGTAGCGGGTATCGATTTTTTATGGTTATTCGGTTTATCGCTCTGTAGTCGATACAAGTTCTTAAGTCTTCCGGTCTTCTTTGGGACGAAGAATAATGGCGACGACACTGGTGACATAGAATGACGTATGAAACCGTTAGCCAAATTAGTTTCAATGTATTCCCGCAAGTGCTCATTTTCTGATTCTGTTAGAGCATAGATGCGACTACATGGTAACGCTGCACCAGGCTCTAAATCAATTCTGCAATCAAATGTTCGGTGAGTTGGCAAGGTTTCCGCTGCGGCTTTGCTGAAAACATCCCTGTAGGCTTGGTAGACTGCTGGCAGGGCCTCCGTACTCCCGATCACGTGTCTTTGCCTAGGCGTACTCTGGGTTTTCCGGATCTCAGGAACCTTGACTGGCTTACTGCGACAATGTTCAGAGCAGTGGCTAGACGAAAAGCTTAAGGAACCCTGAGTCCAATCCACTTCTGGATTGTGGGTTCCTAACCAAGGCAACCCTAAGATCATTCCAAACTGAGGTGCTGCAATTACATCGAATCTAATATCGTCATGGTGCTGCGAATTGCATTCCAAATGTACTCATCTAGTCTGTTTAGTTATAGGCCCGAAGTGAGCGGTGATCCATCCACCGACTTCACTTCTTCCTGGCATTCCTTGTTGTGTGGGGGTATTCCTAATTCACATGCTAGATCCTGGTTGATGTAATTGCCTGTAGTTCCGGAGTCTATCATTAATGATACTGGTACTCGCTGGGCCGCCCAACTAATATGACCTGAGACTGTCACACAGGCCACCTGCACGTGATGAGTATTTGCAAAAGCTTCGGGCTGTTTTCTGATTGGCTGGCCTGGGCCACCCTCACTGGCGAGCTCTCTCGTTTCCCGGCAGCTCCCCCTTAGGTTTAGCAGGACATTCTCTAAAGAAGTTTCTACCTTTACTGCAATATAAACAGAGCTTTTCTCTGCACCTTTTGTCCTTTTCGTCTTTGGTTAACGGCCCAAGCACCGTTCCTATCTGCATGGGTTCATCTGCTGGCTTCTCATTTTTACTAGACTTTGGTTGTTGATCCAATCTTGCTACTGGTTTTGATTCCCATTTCCTTCTATCCTGCCTTCTTTCACTTTGTCTTTGATCCAGTCGTAGTGCAAGGTCTATCATTGAGGAGCAGGTTTCAGGCTGCGGGTCCAAATGTGCTATGAGATCTTTCATCTCATCCTGTAGCCCCTGGTAAAATAAAGCCAGACGCTTCTCCTCTGGCCAATCTGTTTCCACAGCTAATCGATTGAAAGTGGTTACGTAAGTAACCAAGTCCTTTCCTCCCTGGCGTAGAGTGAGTAACTCTCTATCTTTGATCAAGGTTGCTGCCTTGCGGTTAAAGATCTTACCAAACTCCTCGAGAAAGGTATCCCAACTATAGAGTATAGCGTCATCCTTAGTTACCAGGGGCGTGGCCCAAGATGCAGCATCCCCACCCAGGTATGATATAACAAATGCAGTTCGGGGCTGGGCACTGCAAAATATGGTTGGCTTGGTGAGAAAGTGCAGCTGACACTGCATAATGAACTGGTTGTACCGCTGCAGATCCCTATGATACCTCTCAGGGGCTGACAAGGGCAAAGGTGGTTCAGTAGACACTTGTATCTGAACTGGGGTGGGTGGAACATGATCCCTGGGCAAGGGGGTAGCATGGGCAGTGCTCTGTACGGTAAGTGTATGCACTTGACCGGCTAGGTTTACGTAATCCTGGCGGGTGGCCTGTAATTCCCCTTTTAGCTCTTGTAATGCTGCCAAAACCTCCTCCATGGTGTTGTGCTACCCAGGCGCTTAAAGATACTTGGGCTTGCACTACTGTCAGGCACTCAATCTTGCACAGAGGTAGCACGTACACCTGCCTCCCTGTTGGGTCTTGGTGCCAGGCTTGGTAGAAAACTCAGGCCTCCGCAATCCGCCGGGGAAAGAGGGTTAGGGTCTGTTGGATTGGAACGGTAGGGGGAATTAGGGTAACCGGAAAAAGGGTAAGGAAGTGGTAATGGGTAGAGAAGGGGGTTTAAGGAAATGTCCACCTTGCTGTCCCCTACTGGGGCTCCTGAGATCGATGGTACTCCGCTCTTGCATACACTCTTACACTCATGCAGACTATGACTCCAAAGCCCTGCCTAGACTCATTCTATAACACAATAATTAGCGTAAACACATAGCACATTATGGTATGCAGAAGCATTCCTGTCACGCTTTGTTTTGAAACACCTTCTTGGTTGTTCCTCAGTCACAACCAGCTCACACAAAAGCCCCTTTGCAATTATTACCCAGCCCAATAATTGGAATAACCAAATAGCATTTAGCTTCGTATGATGCTGCTGAGATGAGTCCAAGGCTGCGACCCCAGTTCTTGCCGTAGCACTACGGCGCTGACACAAGTTCTTGCTGAAAACCACAGCGGTGCACCGCTACAAAAGAAGAAAAAACAGATATGAGTTTAGGTTAACCACCGTGTTTCCTCACACGGTACAATCAGACATTCAATCTGCTCAGCGTCTGTGGACAAGCCGTGTTGCTGCACACGGAGTAATTAGCACCAGTTAAATGATCAGGCAACTCTGCCTTTCCTGTACTACAGAGCGGTGCCGGAGCTTCCCCCCAGTTCCGACGCGTATACAAAGCGTTGAATCCTAATCGGCGTGTTCCTCCTAGATAAGAACACACACACTGAGTCAATCGGTAGTTATACTGCAAGCGTTCCTTTGCCGGTCGCTTGTTCGTATTAATTTACACAGAAAAAGAAATGCACTTATCTGCCAGGGTGCGCGGGGCCTGCAGTATTCAGGGGTGTGGCCCCACGGGTCGCTGCCTGCAGGAGCCCTCTGCTCACACGTCTTCTCACGTCCATGTCCTCTAGCGCAAGTGGGGATCCTTGCACGTGCCGCGCGCATGCGCTGACCGTCGGGCGTTGTCCCAAAAGTAGTTCTTTGGCTCGCGAGCACGCAAGCTTGCTGGGAGTTGAAGTCTTTACAAGCCCAGATGCCGGATAGTGCTTTCTGCTGTCCCCAGCCTGCCTCCTGCAATAAGGGCACAACAATGTCCTGAAATACGAAAGTTTGCACCACAGCAAGCCTTTCTTAGGTCCAGGCTGCTGTCTCTTGTGCACCATGTCGACTAGATGCCTCAGACCCACACTTGTCACTGCTGCAGCCTTGACACAGGTGAAGTAGAACTCATTCTTCAGAAGGCTACTGGGACTACCGGGATCCTCTCCCTGTATCTCTAAGCATAGAGAACTGGGAGTGGAATTCTGGGAATACCAGTGGGCCTTAACCCCTTTAACTTTTTGGATTAGGCTTTGGGCAAATGAATATGCATCCTTGTGTCATTTTATCATTAGGTCTGTAATGACTAGGGACAATTGGAGGAAAATCCCTTGTCTCCTCTCTATTGATGTAGCATTGTCCTGTGTAAACATTTGGGCACTCTCACCTCCAGCCATTTTGCTGTCTAAAAGTCAAATGAGATCCTACAAATGTAGCTTGGGAGAAGCGTTCAAGAGGAACAAGGATCTCATGGAGTTTGCCACCATTTCAGATCGAGCACATGCAGTGATCAGCCAGGTGGAGGAGATCCAGCCTTATTTAATTTTTAATTTGGGGCTCCGCCGTGAGAGATTGTTGCTTGCTCACTCGTGCTAGATTTGACTGCTTGCAGCTCAGGGGTACCACAGCCAAATGGAGGGGGTACTCAGACAAGACGGGTTGCCCAGCGTGTGGTGCTGAGAAAGAGGACATGGCTCATCTTTTATTGTTTTGCCCGGCGTATACTACCATCAGACAGTCCACTTTACTACCGGTGCTTAGGTCAGTTAACATACGCACCTATAGGCTGGCAGGTCTATTTCTTTTGACAGCGGACTCTGTCTTAACAGCTTGGGCATTATTATCATTCTTTTTTTTTTTTTATTTATTTTTTTATTTTCATTTAGTTTATACAAACTTTAGAAAATCTTTTTATATCAAAACTTATACATTATACAATATACAATGTCCAATTGCCTCCTCAGCTCTATCCGAGGCTCAAATTTTTCTCTAAAAAGTTCTCTATTTATAATGCTTCGTCCTCATTTCTCAATGTCTCGTTTATCAAACATTTGATCGACGCCGCAGTCTCTTGGAGAATCCATACTCAGTGGTTCTTTTGTATACGAATTATGTCTGTGTTTGTCATCATTCTTGAAAAGAGCCATGTACCTAAGAAAGGGGCTTCTTACTTAATTGCCTCAAAGGGTTTGGACATTTTAGTGAATAGTCCAATGAAGTGGAGTTTTCTGTAGCTCTCTTGGCCCCTTTGACTCTTATAAACAATACACATTTGGTTTGTGTTTGATGGATCATTTGATCCGAATAAACATTTTGATTGATTGAGTGAAATTATTTCTGTGTGAGGACTGCTGTCATTACTTGTCCATTTGCGTGCTTATGGCTGCTTTTAAATCATCAAAACATTCTGTCATTTCTTCTGTCTATTGGACGGGTCCTTTCTTTTTCTGTTGCATCTTTGGGTACTTGTAGCAAGGGCCTGACATATGTGGAATAATCAAAATTCCATGTCCTTCAGTAATTGCGTAGCCCTAATAATTGCTGCATCTCTTTTGCAGTGTTGGGCTGTGGTGTGTTTATGATTGTGGTGTCTCTGTCTGGTGTCACACTTCTCCCTGTTGCTGATAGTATCTTCCCTAAGCACACTACTTATTTTTGGCAATGCTGCAATTCCTTTTTGTCTACCTTGTATCATTTGTCTGCAAGGAGTTGCAGGAGCTTAATGGTATCTCTTCTGCACTGTTCTTCTGTGGTGCTACATACTAATAAATCATCTACGTACTGCAGCACTGTGCTTGGCATCTGTATGTTTCCTAGGTCCATCTGCAGGACCCTGTTGAAAGACACTTGGGGACTCAAAGTACCCCTGTGGCAAACAAGTATGTTGGTATCTCGGGCCGCGGTAGGTAAACACAGTAAGGTATTGGGAATCTGGGTGTAAGGGCACAGAGAAAAAGGTAAATCACTGTAACATATGTGGCATCAGTGGGAATGTTGCAGAGTATTGATGCTGTGTTGGGGACAAGTGGCTACTCTGCTACCACTATATTATTTAGGGGACTGAGATCCTGAATGAATCTCCAAGATGAACCTTTTATTTTTTTCACTCAGTATAACGCTATGTTACATGGTGATGTGGATGGTACTAAGATGCCTTGCTCAACTCATGCTGTAATGGTGTCATATATTGCTGCACCTCTTTCTCTGGATAGTGGATATTGTTTCACTCTGAGGAGTATTGCACCTGGTTTCAGTTTCATCTTTGCTGCTCCTATGTTGTTCAATAAGCCTACATCATGGGGGTTGACTGTCCATAGTCGACTGGGTACTGTTGCTAAGTCCTCATTCAGTCGTATTAGTTGTACTGTTGCAACTAGTATTATCTGTGGTACCACTCTGTGTAGTACTACCATGTGGCATGGTATGCACATTTCGAACAGTATTTCCCCTTCTGATTCTGTATCTGCGAATAACTGTTAATTGGTTATTTCTCTTAATGTTAATGTGGGGTCAATGCAAAGTACTGTGCGCCATTCTATTCCCTCATCATCTGTACCTGTTAAAATGATGATGTCTCATTGGTATGTAAAGTGACCTTTGTTCTTGGTGCCCTCTCTTGTAGGACTGCTGGTCTGAATAGGAATTCCATTGGCAAGTGAAATATGTTTTGAACTCCTGGGAGCCATCCAATCAGGATGGTCACTGCATACATGAACATCTGTTCATGCAAAGTAGTGCCCAAATGGCATTAGTGCTGCACAGTGCTTGAACTACTGTGGCTACTCTGGTATAATACATGCATTGTATAGAGCATACTAGTCCTTTGTCTGTGAATGAAATTGTCATGTTTAATTTACTCAATAGGTCTCTGCCCAGTAGGTTTACTGGTGTCTCAGCACTGTATAGTAATGGTGCTAGCATTTCTTGTGGCCCTATGTTAATGGGTAGGCAAAGCTTCTGTAAAAAGGAACCTTTGTTATAACCCCAGAGGATCCCTTTGTGTCCATGCATGTGTTGGTCAAAGCAAACCTTCCTTCCTTTATACAAGACATAGTAGCTTCTGTATCTACCATGAAGGTGAACATCCTATCTCCTATCTTCACTCCCACTTTAGGTTCCTTTTCTGGGTATGTGGTGACAGATAGGACTGGACATGTCAGGGCTTGCTGTTGGCTATCCTATTGTGAATACATATGTGTCCCTGTGAGCGGGAATGCATTATCTCCCATGACACTTGCACTATATAGTGCCTCACTGTCCCCCACAGCAGTGTGTTCTGCTTCAATAGGATGACTCATAGGGTGGATACTGGTTTGGGGGTGCACCTAGATGATGTTGTATGGGTTGCCTGCTTCTGAAATATCGCGAGAAATGTCCCGCTTTTCCGCATGTCCAACATTCCCCTACAAATCTTGGCCTCAAACCTCCAAATCCTCTGCCTCGCCCTCTTTGGGAGTTACCTCATGCTCCTTGTACCCCGCCAATGTTTCTTATATCGTTTCCCATATTGCCTGTTCTCCCTTTCTGGGGTTCCTGATCTTTTCGCTCATCTGTGGCATTTGTGACTACAGCAACTTCCATACTGGTAATGCCCAAAAAAAGAATGAGAAAACACTATGGCTGAAAAGAATTGATTTTTTTAGTCTAATTGTTGCAGGAATTTTCCAAATTTGTATTAAAAAATATATGGGGGATGGGATAAGGGTATAACCTAAGGTAGGGGGAAGTGGGGAGGGTGCGAGGGACACCTGCATTATTTTTAAAAAAGTACAAAAACCCCCAACGATTTTCACAATTTGACCCAAAAAATCAATCTTTGTGACCTTGTTATTTTTTCCAGTTTTTTCATATAGATGCTCCATACTTAGCTTTGCTAGCTTCTTATGCACTTACTTTGCTTCTGCTTGCTGCACTTGTTCTTCCTTTACTCTCTCTTTCTCGCTCTTGCGCTTTCAATAATATACTATATGTACCTGTATTTCGCCAATATTTACGCTTCAATGACCACTATTTTATCTAGCTCCATTTGTACTTCTGTTAGAAGACCCCCTCATAACACATTGTAAAATATTGGTATGGCTTTATCTCATGCTTTGCCTGTTTCCTCTCTCCACATTTCCTGAATCGAATGAATGTATAATGCTTGGTCTTCATCAGCTTGCATTGTGCGTACCATGATTGATCCTGTCAGGTTTTTCCGGGCCCCCTCCTCTTAGAGCATCCTTCACATGGGCTTGACCGTTATTAAATGGAGCACCATCATGTGTGTTGAGTACCAGTCGAACTCCTAGGTACCCTGCTTTTTCCCAAATAACGTTTGTCTGTTCACGTAGTATGCTGGCAAGTAAACTCATCATGTCTCCTACTGCTAACGTTACTCCTGCTGTTTGCTTTTCAAGTGCATATATCCATTGACCCGCTCCCACTGTAAGAGTGGGAAGCATCTTTATCAAGTTAATTTTGTCCATATTTGGCCAGGGCACGTATTGTGATTTCCCTATCCCATTGTGTATTCCTTGGAATTGGGTTCCCTTTTTCCCTTTGCTGTATATGTTTGCCCTTTTCTTCCCTGTTGCCACTGCTATAGATGAGGGGCG
This sequence comes from Ambystoma mexicanum, assembly GCF_040938575.1. Taxonomy (NCBI): domain Eukaryota; kingdom Metazoa; phylum Chordata; class Amphibia; order Caudata; family Ambystomatidae; genus Ambystoma; species Ambystoma mexicanum. Next base: position 690,339,252 of record NC_090939.1, read on the forward strand.
GGGTCTAAGCCACTCCCCCCATGGAGTTCTCCCTCTCTGATCACCCTCTGTGTCCCAGTCTTCCTCGTCTTCCTCCTGATTCTTGTCACTTTCTGTTGCTGATAAATCATAATCAAAGATGTGTCTATCCTGCCCTCTACGTAATGTGCTTTCCTCGCTTCTCCCTTCTGACTGCATGTCATCCTCTGTTTCTATTTTCACATCCTTAATCACTGCTCTATTCATCTTCAACAATACATCCCCTGCTTGCCTTCTATCACCATTAACCACAGGGCATGGTCCCTCTCGTCTCTTTGTTACTCTCTGAAGCTCCTCCACTGTTTTCTGAATGGCCGTTTCTAAGTCCCTGCACGCTTTATTTTCTAGCATCATTATAATAGGGTCTTGGTTTTTATTACTTCCAGCGGCACCCTGTGACACTGTTGGTTCTGGTTGTGCTTGTAGTTTGTAACAGGGATTTGTATATCCTGTGATGGGTTTTACATGATACGTTCCAACTGTGGGAGGCCTTGTCGGCTGCGCAGGTGCTGAAGCCTGTGCAAAACTGGTTTTATTACTGAGTTGAGGCAGGGCTGATGACTGCTTAGGCGTCACAGCCGTGTCGTGCTTGTGCTGTCTCTGGATAATGGAGGGCCGGAGGCTATGACAGGTGTTTTCCCTTCTGCTCCCTCTCCTCCCACTGACTCCCTGTCTACCCCGTCTTACAGCTTTCAGAGCTCTAAAATGCTTTGCCTTCTTTTCAGTTGTTTACCTTTGTACATTGATAACAAATGTGTGTACATATGCTCAATAATGCCCTTATCGTGCGTACCTTCTACTGGCCATGATGTGAACATTTCCACTCGGTCTCTTCTGCCCATTCAAAAATGTATTTAATTATCTTATTCCTGCAAGTCGGGAGCTCCTTACACATGTGTTCAGCAGATGGTGTGCACATTTTAAACAACGATGTGACAGTGATGTGCTTACCAACAACTTAACTAGTACAATAAAAAAACACTACTAAACAATGGAAAAAGATCTCATGAGGTCACCCCCTATGGTGCACCCCCCGAGTTATCACAAAAACACAAAACAAAAATGTACTTCACTGTGTGTCTCCACACAACAACAAAAAATCAAATAAAACTTCTCCCAATGTGTTCTTCTCAACCAGGCTCTATGCCTTGTCTCCACACTCACACCAAACTACTCTCACCTCTGATCAAATACCACCTTTTCTATCTGCACTTTATACAAAATAGTCAAAAATTCAACACTTATATACACATTTTTTATTTGTCCTCCGCTTCGTCCCTTACCTGTGGAACGGAGGGGTACAATCCTTGCTAGTGTGGGACTTCACACTCTTATTTAAGCAGCGCTGTCCTTCCTCCTCTTCGAGGGATGTTACACTTCAATATCCATAATTCTCTACTACTGTGATGCCACTGCTTCCCCTACGGAAGTCCTCTTCTGTTTCTACTAAAGTCAAAACTTAATACAGAAGGTTTACACCACGTGGTTCGCTCGTCACACACTCCACTCTCATTCCAATACTCACTCTCCCGTATGTTGTTCTTGCGCCAGGTGCACTTTGTTCTCTACGTTCTTCCGATACCGTCTCTCCCTGGATAGAAGGCCTGCACACCTGGGGGCAGTGCCAGAGCCTTCAGCTGTCAGGCAAGTCAATGGATAGTTCTGTCATTTGCTTGCCTCCTTGTGGTCTGTGCAGTTTCTGCTCCCTCCAGGCAAGCGCTGCGTACCCAGGGAATGCGGCAGAGGAGCTTTGGGTCCCCAAAAAAATCCTGGAATCACAGCGGTTGGGTCACCAAATGTAGGGTAAGGCCCAAAAATCAACAATGTAAAAGGAATTCAATGAGCAAATAAAAAAATACACGGGAGCAAGAAAAACAAATGTTTATTACATGCAACCGCAGCTGGGGACAATCCACAAGCCTTGCGAAGTACATCATAACAATGACTGCTTAAATAGTGGAAGAGTGGAGTGACATTTCAAACATTGTTTCAGAATATTTTCTAGTTCATATTCGCTGATTGGTCAGCTTTGGTTGTTGTATAGGTTATTCTATCCAATGCCTCGCACTATTGGCCTATGCTATCCCTCGTGCCCATTCTAATGACTACGTCATGATAATGACAGACTTCATGATGGGACCATCTAGTTTCACAGAATTTTAATTGGACAGTAGACATGTTAAAATGTTTCATATACAGCTTGACCTCTGATTGGTGCAGCCCATCTCGTTATCCTGGAGTGGGCTGCTTCGGTCATTGGTGACCATTAGAATTGTGATGTGCGAACAGTGTGGCAACAGAAATAATACTTTGCATCCTTTTCCATGAGAGTTGGCATCATTTTACCGTTCTGACCCTTGTTACTATTCATCCAACAGTTAATGGTGCGACTTCTTGTTGTAAACATGAATCCCTTCTATTTCCTTTGTCATGATGTGACTTCATGACTTCATGGGTCGTGTTACTTGACCTCCTGCTCTGAGACCATGTGCACGACTAAACTGTGTATTCGATGAATGGGTGGGTGAGCGTGGTTTGAAAATATAAATGCAGGGGTACTTTAATAAGTGCCAGGACCTCTATGTGTTATGTTCCTTCTTTACTCAATAGATTTCTTGGCTTCAACAATTAATTAACTACATTTGTATGTTCTTGATAAGTATGTTACCTAAAGCTTTTGCTTGACTCCTGAGTGAATAGTTTCCTATACGGGGGTCTGTGCATCCTCTGTCTGAGTGACTTTGTCCTGTGCACATCTCTGTACATCGCCTCGTTCCTATCAAACTGTGGCCTTGTATTTGTTAGTTTCTAAGAACATGGGCAGAAACTTTATTAGTTATATGTGCGGTACCTTGCTGCACCATTTTATTTGTAACCAATCCAATGCACAGCATTTTACAGCTTCCCCTCAAAGGGTCTGCTCATAGCTGCAACATCTAATTAAGCCATGCTTCCTTGCTCTGTGCCTGAGAAAGAATTTATCCTCATAATCCTGACCAATCGCAGCGTGACTTTACACAATGTTCAAGGCTGCTAACCTTGTCGGCGCGTTTCTCGTATATGAGCTGAAACTGAATGCCTTTTAACTATGTGGAATAATCCATGAGATTCCGAGGCCTACTAAAATCTAAATGGCTTACAAACTGCCTTTATTTTGAGGCCCACTCCATGTGTTCACACTTACAGGATATTAGTTATGTTTATGTTGTGTCTGCATCTTCTACCGCTTGGGGCCTACTCTCTTGTACATGTGTGTGTTTGTGTTGCATTATTCTAAATGTGTGCTCACTGGCTAGATGTGTCTGCCAGCTTTCTACCAATCTGAACTCTAAGTGTCTATGTGTGTATCTTGCTATCTACTGTTTACCTCTGATCAAAGGGATATGGTGGGAATAACTGTGTGATATGCTTGCAGTCTGGGCCTTTGGCCTTTAATGTGATTTCAGACTCATGTTTTATGGGTTTTCTTAACTTATATTTCCTCTCATGTTTGGGATGTATGATGTTCATCCCAACAGCGCTGTTTCCAACCAAGGGGTCCAATTCGCATTGAGGGATTTATCAACCTGTACCTTAGCGGATGCCAACCAATGGGATGCCAGAGTTTCTGCAGGTCAGCAGATAATTATGTCATTGAGGGGAGAGACACTTACGGGACGTGACGTCATGAAGAGGTGTTGAGGTTGATGTTCCAGGAAACGTTTTAATTCAATTAGGACATGGAATCGTTATATGAACCTGTAGGGGTCAAGTGACGACCCACTAATTTTGTATTAGCACATCCATCGTGCGCAACGTCGGAGAGGCCTGAGAGATCTGCATTTCCTTTGTGTAGGGCGTAATGTGTTAGCCATTTCACTTATCGCCTTACCTAAGTGCCCAGTGAAGCTGCGTTCCACGTTCTGACCATCTATAGCTTCTAAGCTTTTTGCCTCGATTTATAGAGCCTTACCCACGTGTTTATCAAGATGGCCACCACACCGTGTTTCTGTTCGGTTGCCTAGCAACACAACCAGTACCGCGCCCACTGTCAGCGGCTGCTGATTGGCCAGCTTAGGCCTTTTGCCTGTTCCGGATTGACCTGAAGGCGTGAGCCGGCACTGTCCTCCGAAGGCCTGACTCCTAAGGCCCATCGTCTGTCTGAGTCTGTCCGCGGTGGGACGTGGCGCCTGTTGGACAAAGAGCTGTCCCTGCACTCTATCTCCTACACTTCCATGAGTACATTGCCACAATAAATGTTCTGCACCAGTACTATTGCCAGCATCATTTGAGATCTTCACGTTCCTTCTGCCCGCATATGCTTTTAAGCATATAAAGCTCCATCAGCGCCTCTGAGAGCCTTGGTAAATCTCATAAACTGAGTCATTACTACTCATGTACTACCCTTAAAATCCTAAGGTACTCCTGAACTACTACTTACCTACCGTGCCACTCTGACTCCAGTACGTATTTTGCATTTGCTACCCTCCCATCACCCATGGCCTTGGCAAGTCCAGTTACTACTGTCAGTTACTGCATTTACCAATAGAACCTCCCGACTCGAGTTCTGATTCATGTTTGTAAAGTATGTCTGCAAAACCTAGTAGTGCAATAATCCTACGGCTGTATACTACTACACATAATTCTATCAGACTTCGACTGTTATCCTCATTCTTATTTTTGAGAAACTTTACGATACCCACTTTGCATTAGTCTCGGATTGCTCAAGTGTTGCTCTAGTACACACCTTTAATCTATGTCTGTATTTCTCCCGCTGCTTATTGATGCACTATCACTTGCCTACTATTCATAGCCTGTAACTAACACCTGCCTGATTGTTATGTCAGTACCCGCCCACCTATATCAATATTAATATTTGTTACAAGGTAAGCACTTACCTAAGGTTACCCTCTCCCTGTGTAGTAGAAATTATATGTAAACACTTAGTTTGTTTTTTTACATCTATGCAGGCTATTAAAAACACTACCCAGGAGTAGTTTACCAAGAGCAGAAGCTCAACTTAAATTGTGGCCTATCTGAACCTATGCTATCCTAGGCCTTCCTGCCCACATCAAACCGACACAATACTCATGCAGAACATCCTGAGAACCTACTGCTGCCCCTTAAACCTGTCCCCGCATACGCAGCCCTGCAGCTATCATTCGAATTGAATCTAGCCATGCATTTACCTCACCTAATGATAACAACCTTCATAAACTGTATCACTTACCTGGCCTCGCTTGCCTAAGTACCGACCCCCCTCAGCTTTCTCACAGTACTTAAATAAATAAATCCGCTTAACAACACCAGTGTGCCCTGTATTCGATTGACCATGGCACACAGCCTACCGCCATCAGCCCTTATAGTACCAACCAGATTCTTACCGCTCTGCTTTCCCATCAAATATACATTCCCACCTAGTTTACGACTACTTGGTATTCGCATTGAACCTAATACCTGAACAAGGACTCTGCCCACAACACTACAGCCCATACACTTGGAAACACCCATCTCTGCTCCACCAATAAACAGTCACCTAAACTTACCTCACCAACACTACTGTCTACCTCACCATGCCCTACGCTACACAGACTTAGCACAAGATTCCCCAGGCAACACAATGCCTCCATCCACAAAAGCGCCACCACCAGATCATCCTCCCCAGCTAGCCCATCCAACCTAGTTATCGCACCCACTGCCCCAGAACACAGTCAAAGATCATCTACTGGCAAAAAGAACAATGCATCACCACCCATCAAAGCTAGCCTTATCAATGCTAGATCATTACCAGCACATGCATTAGACATCGCTAACTATATAACACTACATGACCTAGACTTCATCGCCATCACTGAGACCTGGTTACATACAGCCTCAGGCCCATCCCTAGCCCTGGCCATACCGGATAACTACTCTATCATCCGAGCGGACAGAGATGCTAATATATCCAAAGGAGGAGGTATCGCATTCGTATACAAAACATCACTAGGCCTAAGAAACATCAACAACCAACCCCTACCGTCAGCTAAACTACTATCTATCAAACTAAAATCAACTATCACTATCCACTTAATCTATCGACCTCCAGGGCCAACTACCACCTTCGAAAATGATATTTCACACCTGCTATCTACCACACATCCTGGGTGACTTCAACTTAGGCTTCCAAGACCCAAAAGATTCCAAAGCCAGTACCATTCAGGACACAATAACGGAACTAGGATTCACTCACTGTATAACCAAACCTACCCACATTAAAGGTAGAACCATTGACTGGTTAGCTGACCTAAATTGCAATATAAACATCCTTTCAAATACTCCCTGTACATGGTCCGATCACCATTTAATCTCGTTCACCATAAAAGAATCAGCACCACCCACCCCTCAAAACCTATCACCAGCCATGATGACTAGAAATAAATGCAATTTGACCACTGAGAAATTAATACCACTACTTCAACCGATCATCAACCCCACCAGCAATCTCTCAGACCCCACAGCATTAGTCGACCTGTACAATCATACTATCCTCAAGGCCATCAATACAATAGCGCCTCTCAAATTACGCAAAGCTAAACCTCGAGCTCACCTCAATAACTGGTACACCCCCACCTCAAATCACTCAGGAACCTGAAGAGAACTCCAGAGACCTTATGGAAGTACACCCCTTTGACAGCAAATAAGGACAATTTCATTGCAGCCTCTTTCAACTACAAGATAGCCATTGTCTAAGCAAAAAAGGACAACTATAATGACCACATAACCAAAGCCAAGTCCAACACAAAGGAATTATTCAACATCTTGAAAGAATTGGAATCACCTGCCCCTCCCCCAGATACCTGTACCAAAAATACTCTGTGGTGCACCAACATACAGAATGCACTCCAAGACAAAATTGCCTTGCTCCAAAGCAAAATAGAGACTACGAAAAACTCTTATTACCAATGCTGATCCATCACAGTGTCCAGCATTCCTCTACTAGGAACTTCCAGCCCCAATTTAACTTCACTCCCCTCTCTATCAAAGAGGTTGAAACCATCATTCTAAAACTGAAACCATCGTATTGTCAGGGCGACACCTGTCCTGCCACTCTTATCAAGGAGGACGTGAAGGAACTCGCCCCTTTTATCACAACTGTCAAAAACGCTTCATTCAAATCCAGCATAGTACCCAACAACTTGAAAGACGCTTGGGTACTCCCGGTAATAAAAAAAACCTTCCTTAGATCCCAACAATCCCTCAAAATACAGACCTATCACGACGGTACCCTTTCTGCTGAAAATATTGGACAGAGCAGCTTATCTGCAGATACAGCAATACCTCAAATCTAACAACTTGCTAGGCCTAAAACAATCAGGATTCAGACCCAAACATGGGACAGAAACTGTGCTGCTTGACCTAAAGACCCAAATCCAAACTTTGAAAGATAAGGGAAAACTGGTCCTACTTCTTCTTCTCGACCTATCACCGGCATTTGATTTGGTGAACCATAAAATATTATGCAAACACCTATCCACTGCCGCACACTTCTCTGACCAAGCAAACGCATGGATTGAATCATTCTTGAACAACAGATCCATGAGGGTCTTTGCTCCCTCAGCCTCAGCCACACCTATACCAGTCACCTGTGGCGTCCCTCAGGGGCCATGCGTGTCTCCTACTCTCTACAATAATATTCACCAAACCTCTCTTTGATGATCTTGACTATCTGGGTGTCACTTATATGAATTACGCGGATGACGCTCAGATACTCATCCCCATCACTGGTGACTACATTGTAGACAATAAGACGCTCAATGACATTTACCTCACTATACAAGCCTGGATGGCGAAGCATGGGCTCTGTCTTAACGACGATAAAACATAGCTACTCCTCCTGGGTTCACCAGCTAAACTGAACAAACATAACGTGCTATTCGCCTCTTTCAATATTGATGGAAACGTAATTAAAGTCTCCAAAGCTGTGAAAACTCTGGGAATTTATATTGATTCGCCTTAACCCTTATAAGACAAACCAACGCATTGGCCGCCTCCTCCGCTTATACCTCTAAGCTCATCACAGCCTGCCGACGATACCTGACTACCGCCAACTGCATTACTATTGCAAGGGCACTTGCTCTATCTAAGCTTGATTATTGTAATGCACTCTATCTGGGCACTTCACAACCAAACCTCAATAAAATGCAAGTTATGCAAAATAATGCCATCAGCGCGGCATTAAACTTCCCTAGGAATCAACACATTTCCGAAACTAGACACACTCTAAATTGGCTCAACATTAACCAAAGAATAGCATACAAAACACTGTCCCTCACCCACAAGTGCCTATCAAACCAAGCCGCTAACTACCTCTCCAAAACTATCTCCCACCACACCTCTACACGGCCCACCAGAACAGCCCAGACTCACTGTGTCAATATACCTCACTTCAAACAACAACGTGCAGGTGGGGTCAGTTTCCCAGTCCTTGCTGCAAAGAAATGGAATGACCTCCCTCTAACCCTTAGAGAGGAACCTTCCTACCTCCTTTTCGAGAAAGGTAAAAACATGGCTCCACGAGCAAGACCTTATCTCTACCGCATAATTATGCCATGTTCCTGTACATATGTATGTAAATAATGTATACCCTTCTTCTCAGCTTGTATTTGTAACTCTCTTTGTATTATACTTCTGTACTCTGTTGTTTCTGTGTTCTTTTGTAATCTGTAAGTGTAGCGCCCAGTTGCCTCTGGGCTTGGTGCGCGGCATAAATAAATAAACAAAACAAAACGAAATCCCCAAACTTGGGCGATTGAAAAATTATGCTAATACGATATTTCCGTGTATAACTATCGTAGCCCATTTGGGCGGAGTAGCGAATGCATTATAGTTCAGATGCACGGAGATGTTTGTTATGTGTCTTCTTGTCAGAAATGCATGGGGTTCTCCCATTTTTCCTTGGTGGCTGTGGCAGCCCAGGCCCAAATCTGTAGGTCGTCCACAAGAGCAAAATCCTGCAAAATGTGCTCTACCGAAACACTTTGGGATACCAGTGGTTTAGCGATTTCCCTTTACGCCCCGGTAGGTGCACCCACACATGTGAGGTACCATTTCTTTCGGGACACCTGTGAGAACGCCAGAAGATAGGACATGTGTTGTTGGCGGCGTGTTTCAGTGGTTTCCTGGTGGCAAATGTCTGAAAATTGTGTTTTTTCCTGTAAATATTGTACTTTGCCGGGACTTGTGGGTAATACATTCTAGGGCGATTCGCGCCAATCTGACCTCTGTGGATTCCCACAGGTGTCTTCTTTTCAGAAATGCATGGGGTTTCCTGTCTTCCTTGGTGGCTGCGACACCCCAGGCCCAAATTTTGTAGGTTGTCCACAAGAGCAAAATCCTAAAAATGTGCACTCCTGAAACCCTGTGGGATTCCTGTGGTTTAGCCTTTTCCCTTTGCGCCCTGGTTGGTGCATCCACACATATGAGGTACAGTTTTTTGTCGAGACACAGGTAGGAACACGATAAGGTAGGACATGTGTTGTTTGCAGCGTGTTCTGGTGGTTTGCTGGTGGCAAAATGTGTGAAAACAGTGTTTTTTTTCTAAACTTTAGACTTTGCCGGGGCTTGTGGGTAATACAATCTAGGGGGACTGGCGCAAGCCCAGCCTTTGTGGATTCCCACGGGTGCCATCTTTTTAGAAATGCATAGGGTTCCCCATTTTCCTTAGTGGCTGCAACACCCCAGCCCCAAATCTGAAGGTTGTCCTCAAGAGCAAAATCCTGCAACATTTGCTCTCCCGAAACACTTTGGGATACCAGTGGTTTAACCTTTTCCCTTTGCACCCAGGTAAGTGCACCCACACATGTGAGGTACTGTTTTCGTTGGTACACCGGTGGGAACGCTGGAAGGTAGGACATGTGTTGTTGGCTGTATGTTTCTGTGGTTTCCTGGTGGCAAATGTCTGAAAATTGTGTGTTTTTTCTTACATTTTGGAGCTTGCTGGGGCTTGTGGGTAATACATTCTAGGGTGATTTGCGCAAGTCAGACCACTGAGGATTCCCACGCGTGTCTTCTGTTCAGAAATGCATGGGGTTCCCTGTTTTTCTTGGTGGTTGCAACACCCCAGGCCCAAATCTGTAGGTTGTCCACAAGAGCAAAATCCTGCTAAATGTGCTCTCCCGAAACACTTTGGGATACCAGTGGTTTAGCCTTTTCCCTTTACGCCCAGGTAGGTGCACCCACACATGTGAGGTAACATTTACATTGGGACAGCTGTGGGAACCCGGGAGGGTAGGACATGTGTTGTTGGCGGCGTGTTTCGGTGGCTTCCTGGTGGTAAATATCTGAAAATTGGGTTTTTATTCCTAAATTTTGGACTTTGCCGGGGCTTGTGGGTAATAAATTCTAGGGTGATTCGCGCAAGTCAGACCTCTGTGGATTCCCACGGGTGTCTGGTTTCTTTTCAGAAATGCATGGGGTTCCCCGTTTCCTCGTTGGCTGGGGCACCCCAAGCCCAAATCTGTGGGTTGTCCACAACACCAAAGCCAGTCTTCCCCAGGGTACTTGATGTACGAGTGGCTTGGCCTTTTCCCTTTGCACCCAGGTTGGTGCACCCACACATGTGAGGTACTGTGTCTGTCAGGACACCTGTGAGAATGTGGTAAGGTAGGACATTTGTTGTTTTCATTTGGTTTTGATAACGTTTTCATACATTTTCTACTGCACTTGCTTACACACCCCTTTCATTTCCCAAATGTAACCTACATTTAGTTGCTGCTTTAGGCACTGTACACGTTTTTAACCTGCACAAGTCACCTACCCTTCAAAAGGTCCACCTGTGCTCTTTCAAAAAATGTATGCTTGCCATTCCTCACCACATTTCTTTTCCTTATTTACACATGCTAAGTATGTCTCTTTAGGCTGTCAGCATAACAATCCTGTGTAGCATGGCTCTGTTTTTGGCTTGTGGTATTGCTTGTTTTATGAAACATTACAAGAAATGTGTATTTCCTAACTAGAAGAGTCGGGGGAATGTAGCGGTCCATTGCTTTTCTCAATATTCACAGAAGCCATTACCTTACAGGTCCAACCATGTCCGGCACATACCTTTTTTTCTGTCATTTTTCCAATTTTTCCCCAACCTATGGGAATTTTACCTACATAGTTGTCGCCTGACCTGCGCAAATGACCCCTTGCTAAACTTGGAATTTTGTCTACTTTTCAGAAATGTATGCCTTTCTGTCTTCCCATTCAACTTTCCTACTCTCCTCCGTCCACGCATTTCCTATTGGAAAAAAGGGAAAAATCGCCTACCTCTCACAAAACTGATGGTAACCTTAGAAAAATATGATTTTTTTGTTTCCACTCAACCTATTCTTGAAGGCCTGGAACAGGGTGAATTCAGAACCGCAAACCATTTGTTCCTATCTCTTACAAGGAAACAAAGACAGGCTTCTTTGTACATCATTTTATTGTCATTTTCTAAAAAAACACAAAATGTGTTCTCTTTTTTGTTATTTTCTCTCATCCCCCTACAGCAAACTAGGATTCCTTGGTGGTATTATGATCGCCTACATGTGGGAGGAAAATGAGCCAAAGTTATCCCAGATATCACATTTAACAAAAAGGTTAGAAAGGATTGAATGGCCACATACCAAAATCACCAATAAAGGACCCAGCACTGGGAGGGAAAGACATTGGCAGTTAAGGGGTTAATCAACGCCAACAGAGATCCCATGAGACGGTGGAGGAGTTCATTACTTGACTCCGCCAGAGGTTACTCCACTGCCGATTCTCAGCTTTTTCAGATGACAAAGCAATATGGCTCTGTGTGATTGAGGGATGCACCTCATCAGTCCTGCAAAAACAACTCCTGAAGATAGATGAAGTAATTGAAATGGCTAGAGTGCATGAGAGGGTGTGTATCCAAGCAGCCGCCATAGAGACACTGGAAAAAAAACAGAGAGAGATGACGCAGTAGGAGCTTTCACCAGTGTCAGAGATGCAGGATGGGGCACGCCAGACCAGCAAACCACACCAAGAGGTCCGCAAAGAGAAGGATACCCGCAAATGAGACCAGGACCACGCCCGCAGAGGTTCTGCTAGCGATGCAGCCAGATCTTCTTCATGCAGGCCCCTGCCCAGCAATGAGCCAACAATGCTCCAGGTGCAGCAGAGACAGCCACTTCCAGGCAGTCTGCTGAGAGGGCAGGCCGTTCTGGCAAACGCGCCAAGCCCAGGCATCTCAGAACAACTGGAGACAACCATACAGACCAAGTGCAGCAGCCACGCAGTGGAGACAACTGCAGTTTTACCTGCAAAAGCCAAGAAGAATGGTGGATATGTCAACCTGATACACGAAGAGCAGGAGGGCAGGGAGGCACCCAAATTGCTAGTGAGGATGGACCTTGTCACACACAAGTTCCTCATAGACACAGAGGCCACAGTCAATATCATGGGGAAACAGGAATTTCTGCTATCGGGAAGTACACAAGACCTCACACTATCGAAGGTGAGAATCTTCCAGTGGGGAGCTACCGTGCCGCTCCTATCACTGGGACAATTCGGAAAGACATTTTTATTTAAAGGAAAGGAAATTGATGGCATCATATATGTACTCAGAAGCCAGTTTGGGGAAAATGCCTGCTCAGCTACCGCACAGCGAAAGTACTAGGACTGATCGACATACCATTTCAAGACCATGAGGTAGTGATATGCAGCGGGGATCGGTAAATCCATGAATCCTAGGCCACTTGAAGGGTTCACAAGTCACCAAGGGAATGATCAAAGAAGAATTTCCTGAACTCTTCAAAGGCCAGAGTAAACTAAAAGAATTGGTCATCCGCCTGCACATCGATGACCCAGTACAACCGGTCTCACAACACCCGAGAAGAGTGGGTTTCCACTTACAGGAAGCTGTATCGCGGGAACGGAAACAACTATTGTCTATGACATCATTGAACACGCAACAGGGCGCACACCATGGATCCCACCCCTGTTTGTGGTGCCCAAAGACGGAAATAGACTTCGGCACTGCATAGACATGAGAGTGGCAAACACCGCAGTTGAAAGGGAGAGACACCCATGTTCGAAAATAGAGGACATTATTGTGAACTTGAACTGCGTGACGAAGTACACCCAGACTCCAGAGGGATAATGACGTTCGCCACTCATGATGGCCTTTTCGATACAAGCGGCTGAATTTTGGACACCTACTCCTCCCGGTCAAGCTGGTCCTTTACTACTCCGACTCCATCCTTGTATACAGCACCAACCAAGAGGAACACGACCAGGCGCTCATGGACGTGTGCACCATCCTGAAAAATACTGGGCTCACCGTAAAATTACGACAAATGCAATATCAGCAAGGACAAACTGCGATTTTACGGCCACATTTTCTCTGGGGCAGGAATGCAGCCTGACCAAGAAAAGGTGCGTGCCATCAATGAACTACAGGCACCCACAAATGTGGGGGAGGTAAGATCCTTCCTTGGAATGGCGGGTGTTAGGCAGAATCCTGTGCAGTGCCCTTAGGGACCACTACACACAATTAAGACTACAGTTGGCAATACAAGTTTTACCTTTGGTACAAGCCTGTACTACTATGTTAAAGTGGTAGCAGTAGCGGAGCAGCCAGGCTTATCTCAAGAGTATATGAGCAGTAGCAGAGATTACACAAAGGGACCACAATTACTGTGATTCAAGCAAACACTGACTCAAGGTTTCAGGTAAAAAATATAAGTACATTTATTTTTAAACCATTTGTTATAAACACGACACTTCCATTAATTCGAAAACCACACGTAAAATATACTACAACTAACCAATTCACTTTGTACGGTATACTTCAAGGTAAGTACCCTGTGTTTTAGCGGGCCAGTGTTATGGAACAAAAGACGTTACCGGGAATACACTTGCGATCACTTTTTGACAGTAATGGCAGTTCGGTCTTACTAAAGAAACGTGTATCCGCGGGAAGAAATGTTACCGGGGCAAAAACACACTTAGCACCTGAGATACCGAGAGAGAGTTGGCGGCAAAAATCATAGGCAATACTTTTGTCAAGGCAGACAGAATCAGAGAACACTCTTAGACAGAAATTCAAAAGTCAATAGGCCGGAGCCAGTGTCAAGTGGAACCGGGTTCCTGTTGTCGAGGATCACACAGTCAGATAGTTCACGATTCGGCGGAGCCAGGAGTACTTAGATATTGTCAATAGAGGAAGCAAAAGTTATAAGAAGGAGGGAAGACAAGGGCAAGCCTTGGAGACGAAGAAAAAGGGATTCACCCAAATTCCTCGAGCAGAACACAGTACCTTATTCAAGGAAGAAGCTGGTGCCACAGCAGTTGTTCCTGGTAGTTTCCTGCAGACCCTCGGTTCCTGGAGCTTCAATCCGAAGGAGGACGTCTGGAGGGGTCTGCACCACACAGGGATGAGGCCGCAGCAGCGACGGTGAATAAAAGGTGCGCTCCTTAAACTTAAAAACAGGAGAGGCTCTTCAGATGGCTATCCGGACCACTACAGCAGTGTGTAGTGATTTCGACCACAAAGAGGATCCTCTGGCTGTAGAAGATGAGCTGGTTATCCCCACCAAGCTCAAGGGAAGAAGACTCCGGACTGGATCTTCTCTGGTCGTCGAAGGGTAGATAGCTCAGGACTGCAGCAGGGCTTCACCGGGACAGGATAGTTGCAGTAGCTGACTTCTTCTCTGCTTCTCTTCGGTTCCTTGTAGTTCCAGTGGTGACTCTCTGACCTCCAGACCAAGAGACCTGCCTTTTATGCGAAAGTCCCCCATTCACACAGCCTGGCTATCAATCACGCAGCAGGGGGGGTTGTCCGGCCCGGACAACCACCTCAGCCAGTCATGGCAAAGTGCGACTTGGGTTTCCTAGGATACCCTGTGCAGGAGGTGACTACACCCCTCCCTCACATTCATCCCACCTAGACACCCAGGCGCCTAGAGGAGGGCTTCTGGGCAGAAGCCCGCCAAAAGGTAGTGAACAAAGGAGGCAAACGTGGTTTGCCACGCAAAGTAAAACACAAGAAGGACTTTAACAAAAAGAAATGGCGAATAAACCCAACTGGAGCCAAAAGAAAAAGCATTTGGTCAAGCGGGTTTAAGTTCGAGGCTAATACAATAGCCTACAATACTACCACGTTTATATAAGATAACTGCGGTAGAAAAGTTTAGGGTAGATACCACTGCCACCAGCAAAGTCTAAATGTTAAAAGAGCGAAACAATCCTCTAGGAGGTACAGATAACAAGGGCTAACAATTAACCCTTTCCAGTACTCCATGTAAGATGGGGTGTACTGGATCTGTGGTTTAAATGACTAAGTAAAGTTAATGGCAACTTTACCCTTTTCTGGGGGACAGTAGTCGGCCTCAGAAATGGAGTCAGTGGGAAGTCTAAAAGACAACCCTGTGTCACTGCACGGAAGGTGCTGTGTAACACACAAAAGAAGGGGGCTGCTGAAGTGGTGTTCTCCAGAGTCTACAATCACAAAAACAGATGAAATACACATGGCAAAACACAGGTAAGAGTAGAAAGAAAGGGGTACACTCTTACCAAGGGGAAAATAAACTCCAGAGATCCAGCAAAGCTGCTGGGGGACTCACTAGGTAAGGGAAATTAGCCATGTAATGAGAATTTTCCCTAACACTCGCTCCCCCCAGACTAAGGGACAGGAGGATTTAATCCACTCCTGGATGGTTCTCATACCTCTAGTCGGTTACAAACATCCTAGAGAGACCATCAGCATTTTGGTGGTGACTTCCTGCTCTGTGCTCAATGGAAAAATCAAATCCTTGCAGACAGATTGACCATCTGAGTAACTTTGGGTTTTCCCCTTTCATTTGCATCAGCCATCTCAAGGGTTGGTGGTCAGTCTGAAGGATGAAGGTAGATCCATACAAGTATGGTCTAAACCTCTTCAGTGACCACACAATAGCAAAGCCTTCACGTTCTATTGTTGGCCACCTTGTCTCTGGATCCTTTAACTTCCTGCTGATGAAACAAATGGGGTGTTCCCTACGTTTCTTACCCAGTTAACTAAGGACTGTACCTATACCTACACTAGAAGCATCCATTTGTACAATGAAGGGTTGGTGATAGTCAGGAGCTCTTAGGACTGGAGCTTGACAAAGGGCTTTCTTTAGACCTTCAAAGGCTTGATTACACCATCATTCCACCTGACCTTTTTAGGGAACTTGGGAGAGGAGATGACATTCAAGGGAGAAGCTATGGTTCCATAGTTCTCTATGAAGTTCCTGTAATACCCAGTGAGACCTAAGAAGGCTCTCACTTGAGTTTGAGTAGTAGGGGTGGCCCAGTTTTGTACAGATTGTACTTTGCTAGGCAATGGCCTTATTTCACCCCCTCCTACCTGATGTCCAAATGTAGACCACTGTACTCTGACCAATTTGACATTTGCTTGCCTTTATGGTCAGATGGGCCTGTTCCAGAGCCTGCAATACACAGCCTAGGTGTTCAATATGTTCTTTCCATGTAGGGCTGAACACTGCAACGTCATCCAAGTATGCCATGCAGAAGTCCTCCATCCCATTCAGAACTTGATTGACCACCCTCTGAAATGTAGCAGGTGCATTCATTAGTCCAAAAGGCATTAACTTGAATTGGTAGAGGCCAGCTGGGGTGGAGAGTGCAGTTTTCTCCTTGGCATGGTCTGTCCGGGCTATTTGCCAATAGCCTGACGTTAGGTCAAATGTGCTGAGGTACTTGGCTGCACCAAGTTTATCCACCAGCTCACCTGTCCTAGGTAAAGTATGGGCATCAGTCTTGGTGACTGCATTTAGAACTCTATAGTCCACACAGAATCTCAACTCCTTAGATCCTGCCTTTAGTACAAGCACAACTGGGCTAGACCATGGGCTAGTAGAGGACTCTATAACCCTGAGGTCAAGCATCTTGTTGACCTCATTCCTTATATGGGTCCTTACATTGTCTGACATTCTGTACCTCTGCTTTTGACAGGCAAACAGTCACCAGTGAGGATATCTGTTGGCCCCAAGGGGTCAAGCCTGGTGATAGTGAGAACACGGAGGCAAACTGATTTAACAGTAACTTGCACTCATCCTGCTGGTCAGATGTGAGACTGGAAGAGAGATTAACTCCTTCCACTTGCTCATCTAAAGGTAGGCCTCTGAGGAGGTCAGGTACAGGTTCACTCTCCTCCTCCTCCTGAGCTGAAGCTAGAAGCAAAGCTCCTATGTCAGGTCTAGAGACATAAGCCTTCAATCGGTTGGTGTGAAAGACTCTGGGAGCTTGCTTAGGATTGCCTAAATCCACCAGATAGTTCACCTCTCGAGGTTTACCCACAACTTTGAAGGGTCCTATCTATTTGTCCTGCAAGGCCCTCTGCCTTTTGGGGACCATAACAAGAACAAGCTGGTCTTGAGTAAACTCATATGTGAATGCACTGTGCTGTGCTAAAAAACACTTGTTGAATTTTGCTGGATCAAGTGTTTGCCGCTTGTTAGATGAACAGAAACAGAATTTTAATTAATGTTCTCTATTAAGCGGGTGCAAAATGTTAAAACAAAGAACAAGAAGAATGGTGGAAAATTCTTTGTTAAATTTCTCAATTTCTCAATTTTTCTCTCTCAATATTTTCATTAAAAACACAAGGGATCCACAGGGTTGTTTGTATTGGGGATCCAAAAAACCAAATGCGCTGACTCCAGGTAGTCTTGTTGTACTCGTGGGTCAGGTCATTTTATAGCCGACCGGTTTCTGTGGTGAAGAGTGGTTGAACCACATTCATCAGGGCTTAAAATATGGGCCGGTGAGTGAATGCCCTCTCCATTACTGTTGCAGCGTTTGTCTGCATTAATAATATTCCTCTAACTGTGGGGATGCCAGGAGGGGAAGGGAAGAGAGACAGGGGAATGCCCAGGTTACAAACTATAGTGTAGTAATTCCATAACACATAGCACATTTAAGTAGAAGATGGAAGGGGGACCTTACCCTGTCCATGTTACTGGTTTTGCACGGAGGGGTAAATGGCGGCCTGAGACCTAGGGGCCAAAAGACAATGTTTAGTATCATCACATTATGTGCATAAATACAATAGCTTTAATGCGTGCCGATGTCTGTATCATTTATGGAAACCAGGGATCGCAGTTAAAATTACTGCTGGAGAGGCCGCCCGTGGCGTGCCCGCTCCTCTGTACAAGTACACATACATTTCGCGGGCGGGATTCCGGCTCCGCGGACCCGTCCGCGCACTCATCTCAAAAGAGCCGTCTAGCGCTGATCGGGGACAGCGCCTGCCAAGTCAGCAAGGGCGTTAGTGAAGGCTTACCTGCTGCTTGTGTCTGGGTCCCGCGAGCCGCGCGCGAGGAATCTCGACGCTGTGGCTCGCCGGACCCTTCTGTATATTGTTGCCATGGCGCCAGTGTGCGTCACGTGTGTTTGTCAAAATGGCTGCCCCGGATGGAGCAAAGGTCCTCCATTTTGGAGTCAGGCCCGGTTTGAATAGCGCACCACCGCCGTATGAGCACCGTTGCTCATGGGGGTGTGTATGGACCGCCCCACTTGACATGGGCCCAGAGTAATAGTTAGTAGCATCATATAGCTACAAATTACTATACAAAGGGTCACATATATTACAGTATGACAAAGTAAATAACTGGATGATTCCGCACAGGACAAATGGCAAAGAGATGGCATCTGAATGAAAAATAGGACCAAGGGCATATAAATGGCATATAAATGAAACATCTCACTGAAACCAGCATATGGATATGTGAATGAAAACAAGCACAAAAAGAGTAACACATCTCTGTTCAAAGTGTAGCCAGGGTTTTCCACCTCGTTGCCTCATTTAAGCCAGTTTTGTCAGTTTTTAGACGAAAAATCCACAGTTGCTCTCTTTTAAAGAGGAGGTCATGTATATTGCCACCCCTCGTAGGTACTTTTATCTTCTCAATGATAGACCATGTAAAGTCTATTGGATTGTGCTTGAGTTCAAGGAAGTGTGTCACCATCGGGGCAGTGGTTTTTGCAGTCCGTATACATGACCTGTGTTCAGCGAGGCGTGTTCTGATAGGCCCCATTGTCATGCCCACATATCGTTTGTTGCAAGGACATCAGTAGGAAATCCCGAAACGGTCCTCATTGTTATATACTTGAGTAAACTTAACCATGTTAGCCTTCTGGTCATGCCAATGTTTGACCAGAGCTTGACCAGCCTTCAAGTTATCACTTGCCTCTGCCATCATGTGTGACATTCTCCTCCAGAGACCTATCACATAGTCAGTCACTCTGACTGGCGTGGGGGAAGGAGCACTCTCCAACCCCTCCTTAATCAGGGCCAATGGACCTCTGACTGGATGGCCATAAAGAAGTTCGAAGGGACTGAATCCTACTCCCTCCTGAGGGACTTCTCTATATGCAAAGAGAAGGCTTGGCAGTAGAAGGTCCCACTTTCTTTTAAGGGGTTCTTCTAAAGCACCTATCATGCTCTTCATTGTTCTGTTAAACCTCTCTACCAACCTATTGGTTTGGGGATGGTAGGCAGTTGAGAACTTTTAGGTGACTCCACAGGTTTTCCACATGGCTTGCATGTAGTGGGACATAAAATGTGATCCTCTGTCAGATATCACCTCCTTAGGAAAACCTACTCTGGTAAAAATACCAAGTAGGGCCGTAACAGTCCTCATAGGTATGGCTTCAGGAAATCTAGTGGCATGATCCACTACAACCAGGATAAACCTGTTGCCTGAAGATGTGGGAGGGTCAAGAGGACCAACAATGTCAATCCCAACCCTCTCAAAAGGAACCCCCACCACTGGGAGAGGCACCAAGGGTGCCACATTCTTGGCTCCACTCTTGCCAGAGGTTTGGCAAGTGTGGCAGCTTCTGCAGAATTTGTCTACTTCTGAGCCCATGTTAGGCCAGTAGAAGTAAAGAGAGAGCCTTCCCTTGGTCTTCTTAAAACTTAAGTGACCAGCCAAAGGTATCTCGTGGGCTAACTGCAGAAACTGGAGTCGGTTCACTAGAGGTACTACACGTTTTTTGCAGTCTCCAGGGGTTGACTCAGTTGGTTCACTGTAGAAGAGGCCATCTGCCCAGTGCAACCTATACTTCCCAGGCTCAGTCCCATTGAGCTGAGAAGTTGCCTGTAGGCGAAGACCTTCCAAGGTAGGACACTCTCTTTGTCCCTTGCTGAAATCTTCCCTGTTGGGTCCACCTTCTGCCAGTAAAGACTGCAGCTCATGATGGTCAACAGGGTCAAGATCTCCTACCAGAGTAAGATCTTCTTCTAGATCTGATTCCTCAGTATCTAGTTGAACCATAGAGGGTTGAACATCACACTCAGCCTCATCTGGTGGAGGAGACACAGATGTGACTTTGGACAGTCTTGGAGATGTCCATCTGGGCACAGGGGTGCTTGCTGGTTTCTTGCTGGTAGACTTGGGTTTACCCTTTGTCTCTTTCTGACCTGCAATAGCAGTAAGTAAGTCTTGTGAACTCCGGGTGATAGCTTCCTCTATCATTTCCCCAGGATAGCCTCTCAAGGTTCTCTCCCTTGCAGACCTAGTGAGCTCCTGCTTCCTTCTGCTGGGGGAGCTGGGGGTACTAGACACAACTCGAAGAGTTTTAAGGTTATTACCCAGCAGGACCCTCCAAAGTACATTATTTTGCACACTTACAGGTATTCTGACAGTCATGTCATTACACTGGATGAGAGCTGGTAACTGGGGAAGCATTTGCACAGGGCCTCCAGCTAACTTGGTCAGGTGTTTGGGTGCCTTAGCCACATCCTCTAACTTGAAAAAACATTCATGGACCACAGTTATGCTGGCTCCAGTGTCCCTGATGGCAGGAGTTTCCTGGCCATTCACAAGAACACTATCTTTGTAATACTCTTTAGTATTATCTGGGAATGAGTTGTAGACATCTAAATTCTGTTGTTCCCAAAGACCCAAGGACACTAAAGAAACACTAGCTGAGACTCTCATGGGCTCATCAGCTAGTAATTGAAAGTTTCCACTGGTTGTAGATGCTTCATCCACCTGGAGAAGGCTAAGGAGAGAGTGTAGACCCTTGAAGGTTTACCCTTACATCTGGGATCTCCTTCCACAAGGTCAAGCAACCCACAAACAAAGCATTTTCCAAATGCTCTCTGGAATGGGGGTTTGTTCTAACCTCCATCTGGTTTGGGACCAGATGGTACACTAGCCTGATACGGTTTTTGGCTTACCCTGGTTATGTTTGGGGCCCTCTTTTGGATTGGAATTATTGGAATTCTCTTTGTTGTCTTTCTTTGGCTGCTTTCCCTCATCCTTTTTCTGAGTTACCCCAGAATCCTTGTGAGTAGCCCTGTTGGCAACCCACAAGTCAGCAGACTTAGCTAGTTTCTTAGGATCTATCTCCTTTGAATCAGCCAAGTGCTGTCTAAGCTCAGGGGAGCAGACATCAAAAATAGACTCCAACATTACAAGATTCCTCAAACCTTCATAAGTGTTCACTTTGTAACCCTTAACCCAAACATCTAGGTTTTTCAAACATTCACACACCCAGGTAGCCCAAGGGGTACCATGATGCTTTTTGAGGGTTCTAAACCTCTTAAGATACTGGGAAGGGGTCTTCCCAAATCTAGCTATTAATGCTAGCTTCACACACTCATAATCCTGCTTATCCTCCTCCCCCAACTCCATTACAGCATCACTTGCAACAGGGGGAAGCCTAGAGAAAAGCTAGGGAATCAGTTGATTCCCTGAGGTACCTTGAATCCCATGATTGTAATCAAACATTGCTAACTAATCCAAAACATCAAGTTTAGTCTCATACATACCAATCATTTCCTTTGGCATACGGGGTCTCTTAGGGCTGGAAGACCTAGAAGACTCTGGGAGAGAAGCATTTTCTACAGACAATTTCTTCATCTCTAGTTCATGATTCAGCTCCATTTCTCTGAGCCTTAACTCTTGATGTTTCATGGCAGTTTGTGCATCAATACGTTTCACTTCCAATTCAAGTCTCATTTTCTCAAGTGCAATAAATTCAGGAGTAAGTGTAGGACCTGTGGGGGTCCCTGTGGACAGAGGTTGTGCTTTCTGAGCAGGCAAAGGAGTTGTAGGGTTTCCCAAAAAGGATTCATCTACTTCTTCAAAATTAACACTCTCAGAATCACAAACGTCAGTATCCACTTTTGCCGGAGGGGTAGGCCCTTCTGACCCACTCTCCAGACTTTGTTTTCCCATTAACTTTGCAATCAATTCAGATTTCTTTCCTTTACCAGAGAGACTCCTCTCCCTACAAATGGTTCTCAAAACCTCAGCAGTGTAGCTCAAGAGACCCTCTTCAGTGTAGTTTTCCATATTTGACATGATTTCTTAGTTAAATAGAATTAGTGGTGTTAGCCTTGTGGTTAGTTGAACCCAAGCAATAGCAGCACTCTAAGTGTAATCACTCTACTTCCAAATCCTCACTGCTGTACACCAGTGTTAGGCAGAATCATGTGCAGTGCCCTTAGGGACCACTACACACAATTAAGACTACAGGTGGCAATACACGTTTTACCTTTGGTACAAGCCTGTACTACTGTGTTAAAGTGGTAGCAGTAGTGGAGCAGCCAACACTGACTTAAGGTTTCAGGTAAAAAATATAAGTACATTTATTTTTAAACCATTTGTTATAAACACAACACTTCTATTAATTCGAAAACCACACGTAAAATATACTACAACTAACCAATTCACTTTGTACTGTACACTTCAAGGTAAGTACCCTGTGTTTTAGCGGGCCGGTGTTATGGAACAAAAGACGTTACCGGGAATACACTTGCAATCACTTTTTGACAGTAATGGCAGTTCAGTCTTACTAAAGAAACGCGTATCCACGGCAAGAAATGTTACCGGGGCAAAAAAACACTCAGCACCTGAGATACCCAGAGAGAGTTGGGGGCAAAAATCATAGGCAATACTTTTGTCAAGGCAGACATAATCAGAGAACACTATTAGACATAAATTCAAAAGTCAATAGGCCGGAGCCAGTGTCAAGTGGAACCGGGTTCCTGTTGTCGTGAATCACACAGTCAGATAGTTCACGATTCGGCGGAGCCAGGAGTACTTAGATATTGTCAATAGAGGAAGCAAAAGTTATAAGAAGGAGGGAAGACAAGGGCAAGCCTTGGAGACGAAGAAAAAGGGATTCACCCAAATTCCTCGAGCAGAACACAGTACCTTATTCAAGGAAGAAGCTGGTGCCACAGCAGTTGTTCCTGGTAGTTTCCTGCAGACCCTCGGTTCCTGGAGCTTCGATCCGAAGGAGGACATCTGAAGGGGTCTGCACCACACAGGGATGAGGCCGGCAGCAGCGACAGTGAATAAAAAGTGCGCTCCTTAAAAAACAAGAGAGGCTCTTCAGATGGCTATCCGGACCACTACAGCAGTGTGCAGCGATTTCTACCACGAAGAGGATCCTCTGGCTGTAGAAGATAAGCTGGTTATCCCCACCAAGCTCAAAGGAAGAAGACTCCGGACTGGACCTTCTCTGGTCGTCGAAGGATAGATAGCTCAGGACTGCAGCAGGGCTTCACCGGGACGGGATAATTGCAGCAGCTGACTTCTTCTCCGCTTCTCTTCGGTTCCTTGTAGTTCCAGTGGCGACTCTGTCTTCCAGACCAAGAGACCTGCCTTTTATGCGAAAATCCCCCATTCACACAGCCTGGCTGTCAATCACTACACCCCTCCCTCACATTCAGCTCACCAGACACCCAGGCGCCTATAGGAGGGATTCTGGGCGGAAGCCCGCCAAAAGGTAGTGAACAAAGGAGGCAAACCTGGTTCGCCGCGCAAAGTAAAACACAAGAAGGACTTTCACAAAAAGAAATGGTGAATACACCCAACCGGAGCCAAAAGAAAAAGCATTTGGTCAAGCGGGTTTAAGTTCGAGGCTAATACAATAGCCTACAATACTACCATGTTTATATCAGATAACCGCGGTCGAAAAGTTTAGGGTAGATACCACTGCCACCAGCAAAGTCTAAATGTTAAAAGAGCGAAACAATGCTCTAGGAGGTACAGATAACAAGGGCTAACAATTAACCCTTTCCAGTACTCCATGTAAGATGGGGTGTATGGGATCTGTGGTTTAAATGACTAAGTAAAGTTAATGGCAACTTTACCCTTTTCTAGGGGACAGTAGTCAGCCACAGAAATGGAGTCGGTGGGAAGTCTAAAAGACAACCCTGTGTCACTGCACGGAAGGCGCTGTGTAACACACAAAAGAAGGGGGCTACTGAAGTGGTGTTCTCCAGAGTCCACAATCACAAAAACAGATGAAATACATATGGCAAAACACAGGTAAGAGTGGAAAGAAAGCGGTACACTCTTACCAAGTGGGAAAATAAACTCCAGAGATCCAGCAAAACTGCTGAGGGACTCACTAGGTAAGGGAAATTAGCCATTAAATGAGAGGTCTCCCTAACAGCGGGCTACTGCGCCCGGTATATCCAGAGGTAGGCCATCTCCACGGAATCACTGCGAAGACTGCTAAGGAAAGATGAACCGTTCTTTTGGTGACGGGATTGGCAGGAGGCATTTAACATAAACAGATTGCAAATGACGAATGCAACACACCTAGCGTACTTCATTCCAAAGTGGCATACAGAGCTGGTGGTGGACGCCAGTCCGATTGGACTAGATGCCATACTGGCTCAACGTGAGAAGCCAGACGCTCCCGCAAGCTGCTTTGTAGCGTACGTGAGCAGGTCTCTGTCAAACATGGAGAGTGCATCCTCGCAGGCAGAGAAAGAGAGTTTGGCCGCGGTGTGGGCCTGTGAATACTTCCACCACTTTGTGATTGGGATATAAGTTCACCCTTGTAATGGGCCACCAGGCTCTCCTTTCGCTATTTGGCAACTCGCGGACAACGATGCTACCCAGAATAGAGAGGTGGGGCATTCGCCTCCAGGAATACGACTACGTCATCACGCACAGGCTAGGGGATGAGAGTAACCCAGCCGACTACATTTCGAGACACCCAGTGACAGGCAATCTACATCCAAGAAACGGCAATGCAGAATACTTGCACTATGTCACAGACAAGCCCTACCGTCTGCATTCACCACCGAAGATCTGGCCAGAGCCACTCACTCTGACCCGTCCACCAGATGGGCCAAAGAACTAATTGCAGTGAGCAAATGGAGAGACTACAAGAGGCTGCTGCATTGCCAAGAAGGGGTGAACCAGAAGGAGCTAGAACACCTACAAAAGATCAGCACCAAACTAGCTGTGTCAGAGCAAGGGATACTCCTAATCATCCAGAGGGGGTTGGTGAGGTTGGCACACACCAGTCACTGAGTGGTAGAAGCAACCAAGAAACTACTCTGACAGTCAGCATGGTTTCCACGCATGGATGTGATGGTGGAGGAGGTAGTAAGAAGCTGCCTACCATGTCAGTGTGCAATGAGAAGCCAGCCACCACTACCCATGCAACAGACGTGTATACCCGAGAAGGTGTGGCAAGGTGTTGCAATGGACTTCTACGGGCCACTCAAGACTGTGGACTACTTATTGGTGATAGTAGGTGAGTTCTCCAGCTTTCCCATCATCAAGCATACGTAATCCACATCGTTCGCACAAACTGCGGGGGTTATAGATGAGGTATTCAGCGAATGGAGTATCCCTGTCTCAGTCAAGACGGACAATGGGCCGCTATTCAATGGCCAGGAGATCGACAGGTTTGCGAAGCACATGGGGTTCACCCACCAGAAGATAACACTGCTATGGCCTCAAGCCAATGGTAATATGTCATCAATCAAGGGGATCACCAAAAGGCAATTATGGAGGACATGCCTATCCAACAGGCCCTATGTCGCATGCTAGGCAATTACAGGAACATGCCAAATTCGGTAACAGGAGTACCACCTGGAGATCTAATGAGAGCGTACCACACCAAGACACGCATGCCCAAAGGGGCCCAAAGCCTCCAGAGACAACCTGAAGACCGAGATTGTATATAGGAGGAGGTAAGAAACAGAGACACTCAGACAAAGGAAGCCACAAAGGACAGAACAGACAGAACCCGAAAAAAAAAACAAAGGAGTTCGAGAAAGGATAAGAGGTGCTTGTGAAGCAACAGACACAGAGAAAGATGGGCGCAAACTATGACAACACACCACTTCGGGTAACCGGCATAAAAGAGACCATGGTGACCGCCACCAACATCCAGAAGGCAGTCACAAGGAATGCATTATTTTTCAAACATTCCATGCCCGACAGAGACTCTGGACAAGACACAAGAACACCGGAGGAAAAGCAAGGCGAAGGCGAGAACAGGGTCGAGGAACCAGCAGAAAGAGGAGAAGAGACTGATCCAGAAAAGCGACCCAAACGTATGATCTGAAGGCCCAGCAGAGTATTTGAAGAGGTGTAACAGAGACATAATTAAGGAGATATGTGAGGGGGAGGTGTTGTGAAGGGAAGCATAAGGGACTCAAGAGTTAATGGGACAGAGCTGGAGAAGGAGGAAAAAGAGTAGCCTCAGGGAGGAAGAGGCATCAGAGTTGATTGAAGAAAGTGTTAGAGAAAGACGTGCCCTGTCGTCCTTATCAGCAAAGTGAAAGTAATGAGATAACAGCAATGCAGATTCTGAATATCAAAATATACCCACACACATCAGCATCTGAAAATGAGTATGCAAGAATGTGGCAGTAGGTGGTCGAATGGAGGTTTGGTCAAAGGAGGAAAATGCCTATATTTCCGACCCTCCATCTAACATTTCCTTTTAGTGGGCCCAGCTTTAATCACGTTCTAATGAAGTGTGTTAACAGGAAGGCTTTGGCAGGATGTATCAGCTCAAGAATATTGCATCCAGAGGTCATGCCATGTTAGATTCTCACCATTAAAGAGATTCTGCCATTGCAAGCACAGCTGTCTGTTCTTAGAGCTGTGAGTACAGCTCAGTGGGTTAACCGCATGTTGCAGTTGCAGTGAACAATGTAACCTGAAGTTTTGAATCTTGGGGGTCCACTCCACCTTTTGCCCTCCCAAGTTCAATACATGAGCGTATTGTATTCGTTTTAACACTTCATTATGTAAAGCAAATCAAATCTGCACAGCTGTGTCAGTAAGGGATATATACACAACTTTTAAAACAGGGAGAGTTTTAAAAGAAAGATAACGTTTGGGTCGTTTGGGTGCACCTATGGGATAAAGGACATACTAAACAGACGCATAAAACGCTTCTGAACATGCTTTGCCACATTCCAAAATAAAGTATCGGTTTAAAATGAGGAAGTAACCTTTCGTTATGCCGTCAGTTAGATCAAAAAGGCAGTGTGAATATTTTCACATTCTATTCCCCCGCCTCACACAGTATTGAAACTTCTTTAACGATTTTGAAAAGTGTTGGCTTGCCATCACCAGGACAGGGCTAGAGTGCAAGGAATGTTAACATGTGTGCATTAAAATGCAATACAAAAACCTCTATTAGCATGAGAAGGCAGACAGGCACTGCCAAAGTAAGCACACGCATTTGCAAAGCCATCAATTTTGGCTTGTGTTTAGGCATGTGATAGGCTTTTGCCAGTGTGACTAAATTATTTCTGCCCGGCAGAAGAAAAAAGGATGAGTAGTGGCTAAACCGCCTACTCGGCCCTCACACTTCTACAAACCAAGAGTGATCCCAAACATAAAGGTGAAACAGGCACAGATAACAGATATTCTGCCTTCACATTTCGTGGTAACCTGGGCCAAGGGCAGCCTAAACTCTTAAGAGGGGAGTGAATGTGATCCAGTAGTGACCCAAACTGCGTAAATAACAGTCTGAAATAAAGGAATGTCCAATCAAGGATCTATAAAACAAATATATATATTTTAATTGAACACAGCATATGCAAACATAACTAAATAGAATACACTACAAACCCTCGCTCCCCACACCCTGTAAGACGAACACAGAATATACAGAGATAGAAACATGCAGCAATCTGGGTGATAAAACAGGGGCGAAAGGCAATCATAAACCACAATAATCTTAAACAGTATATATTCTGGTGCGAAAAGGGATTATAGGTGACCTAACTAGCTTGTGTGGTCCAAAGATGGACCAGGGAGGCAGTTAGCAGTCAATAATACCTTTTGGCTGTTGTTGGCGGTTCAACTGCGTCAAACTAGGCTTCTTGATTCTAAGTGTGTGGTCTGAAGCACGCTCGAATGTGGCAGTCATGTAGTTACAGACAGGAGCAGGTGTCGAGCAAGGGTGAAGCTGAAATTTGTTGTGGTTCCAAGTAGCATTTGAGGAAGTACAGATTGTATTTGCCACCAGGGTCAGTTTGACCATGAAGATGCTGGTGACTGGATACAAAATTCGAGTGTGGCACTTTGATGCAGCGTTTGAAGGGCGTCCACCAGGGTTAGTTCGACTGTCAATGAGAATCGGCGACGGTGATGCTGGTGTTTTGAAAAGCAGTTTGAAAATGACGGCTACATTGATGTGTTTCTAGTTTGAGCTCAGGCTGCGATGCACTCTGGGGCAGTGCAGTTACAAACTGCTTTGAGAGTGCAACCTAAAGGCTTGAAGATTACTTTAATGACAAAGGCAGCTTCAGAGGATCTTGCTGGTGAGACAGGGTGGAACAGGCTCGAATCAGAGCTTTCAGTGTCTCGACGGCCAAAACACAGGGCTCCTGTCTGTTTTGGCTCTCCGGTTACTGTGAGTCCCAATGCAGTGGTTCACATTGGTCCTTGTTCTAATGGTCCCAAACACGGGGGAGGCTGGCACATACCTGCAGTGGTCCTTCAGCACGGTGAGGTTGTGGTAACTAGTGTGGCCGGCAGAAAGGCATTCTTGCTCCAGCAGCAGGTCAGCCCCAATGTGCCCTGGGGATGGTGAGGGAGCAGAGCTTGCCTCCTCCTTGTATTACCTGTCTTCACCTCACTGTTAGGGTGCTGCTCTCCCAACAAGATCCAATGAATTCTTCCTTAAGTGTTTGCCAAAAAGTGAATCAAAAAAGTAATGGGGGACACCTTCTTTTATAGGCAAAAGCCCACAGGTGATTGGATAAAAGCAAGCCTGCTTCAAGGGGTCCAGTCCCTGTCCTTGAGACAATTAGTCTTATCCTTCTGACATCATACCCAAAGTGTTTTATGCTAAAGGAAATGGAGGAGACAGGAAGGAAATAGAGATGTACAGAGACACAATATGGTGGAATATTCCTCCCATTATACTGCATTTCCTTTGTCTACCTACAACTCTGCCCCCTCCCTTGTCCACAGCATGAAAGGCCCCGCTATCATACAGCACCCTGGTGTGAGGCTTTGAAGAGAGGGTCCCTGGAATGCCCCTCGGGACCTGCATAAGCATGACAGTGGAAGAGCCAGAAATTCAAGATCCCAGTCACTGTTTGGCCAGCTCCCAGGAGGGACAGTGACATCCACATATGTGAACAGACATTCTCCCAGACAACCATTCAAACCTTATCAAGCTGATGTCTTCCTGGATACAGGTGCCTCAACACTGGTTATGGATGCAGGTGCCTCACTGGACTTAATCGACTAATGATAAATATCCAGCTGTGTTGACACCAAGACATAGTATCGTTAGCCATGTAGCAAACTCGCATCCCTGCACAAAGCTACACGGACACACACATGCACACACGAATAACATGCTTACACAGTTCTGTAGATAGAGGACATATACATACTGTCGAAATCCTTTATTATTTTCTCTCATTAGCCAAATGCAGAAACAGAAAACAAGAAAAGCGAGATGCAGAGCAAGCTTGCAGCCGCTTATTGCAACTAACCATATGGAACTACAGGATCACATAAGGAACCTGGAAGGACCAAGTATCACTAACCCATAAGGAAACTAATACAATATAGATATATAGAAATCATAGCATAACCATAGTAGAATGACATAAAGCCACAGGCCTCACAATATGGTACGAAGGAAAACAGATTTTGCAGCACACTGTCCAGGGCTGGTGCTCGCAGCCAAGGTCAGAGACAAGCAGAACATTCCTAAGATCCAGAGACAAGGAGCCACCGGCAAAATAGCAGAATAAATCCTCACTAATTGCAGAGCAGAAAGTCCAATTTTGCGGTCTTCACCCATGTGGTGCGGCCGAGCTGAACAATGGCCATTCACCCGTGGTGGGAAGCGGAGCAGTTCCCAGCGAAGCAGACACAAACGGATACATGTGTTGTTTTACAACATTGCAACCTACAGGTTCTCTCTAAGGCAAAGTGGTTATACCAATAGCAACAATAGGGACACATAGGGCCTCATTAAGGGTCCAGCAGTAACCCTGCCGGTGCTACCGGCCGGTTGCCGCCATACCTGTGAAAATGTACCAGCGCCTGATTTCCCGGTGCCACCGGCTCATTACAAGTCCGGCAGCCGGGAAGTCAAGCACCAGTACATTTGTAAATCCCCATTCCCACAGAGTCCCATAGGTTTGGAACAGAGATGCAGACTTTAAATGCAGCCTCTGAGCTGAAGTGACTTGGCTGTTATAGGAGCTGTCAAATGGGCTCCTGTGACCTCAGGACCTGCTCTGTGCCACTGGAGAGGGAGGGAGCCGGATGGGCAGGGGGACCATCGTCTGAACTAAGTGGGCAAACCAACCCCTTCTGGCGCACCAAGGTGCCACCAGAATTACTCGGGGACCTGCTGCTCCTGATTATCTGAATAACCCACAAAAGCAAAGCAATCAGGGGAAAGACAAAGACTAAATTCCCCAGCCACTGAGTATCCACCCTCCAACCTCTCAGCTCCCGGATCTTCAGAGGAGGAAGGTGCAGAGACGATCCAGGAGGAAGAGCGAGGGGAGGCTCTTTTCCTTGATCCCTTATGCTTACTGTGCCACTTTTCCATCAGAATCACTCTAAGCTCCTTCAACAGCCTGGCCTCCGATTTGGACTATGAAGATTTATGGCACTGTGGAGGGGATTCGCCAGGTGGATGAACTGGGGGAGAAAGGTGCTTCCTTTTCTCTTCCTGCTTTCCTATGACTGTGGTCTTGTAGTGTGACCTAACACTACTCCCAAGTCACTGACAACCAACAGGCACTGTGAGGTATCCTTAAACACCTCCCATCCCATGCTGTGTGCAGCCTCCCTCCTCTCTGCTTTTTTTGTTTCTGAGAGGAAGGTCTTGCACCATACTGGCAAATAGGAAACCTGGTCATTCCACTGAGCCCAAGTCAGGGGCTGGCCGTGTCAACCCCTGGACCACCCCATACCTACAGTCGGAGGTGGAATGCCTAATATCACGAGGAGTGGAAACATTCTACTGCCGCTTGGCAGTCTGGCTTGCCAAAACAGGCCAGAGGGAGGACAACATCTGTAAATGAGCTACTTCAAAACCCATGTACCCCTGCTGCCTAAACCCATGGACAAAAGCTGCCCCTACGAGCACCCCAGTCCTCTCGCCCCTCGACGAGTCCCGGAATAGAGCAAGCAAGATTGTTGTGGTGCTGCCGCTTTAAGGGAATAGCACGCAGCAGCGTGACGTTGCACGCCGCCGCGTGCCCTATAAATAAAGGGGGCGTTCCCAGCCACGGCATTGCGACCGGGGAGCCCGAGCCTGACGCATTCCCGAGTGAGTGTCTGGGAACGGAGGGAGGCTCGGGGCTCACGGAACGGCACGGTGGGGGCTAGGGATTCCCCCACACAGGTACAACAGTGGCAACGAGGCCAGAGACATGCCCGGACCCGGCGGTGATATTTTAATATAGTTTTTCACCGAACGAGGGACGGATCCCTCGTTCTACGCTTGGGGGGAGGAGCAGCCCACGCGGCGGCGGCTATTTCGTCCCCTCAACAAACAAAACTTCATAGAGCTCCGGTGGGGCCTGTAAGTGCCATCCAGGCACAATTTTTGGACACATGGATAGCGGACCGCTATCCCTTCATGGACATGCCTGAAATTTGCAGTATTTTGTGATTTTTAGCTGTATTTCACCGAGTGAAGTGGAGGCCCTGGGGGGAGACTTGCTATTCTGAAACTCTTACCCTAGGCCTCACTGGCTGAGTGCCTGTGTGCACTGGTGAAGGACTGGTGGGGAGTTTTGAAGATCAAGGAGGCCTGGGGGCCTGTGATCCTGGTGTGGAAGGTGGAAAACCAAGCTGGCTGGGTGAAGAACATTTATACTGGGTGAGTTGCGGCCCCTGTACAAGACGAAGGGGTGCCTGTGCGCTCTAAGCCATGAGTGACCCAGCAAATCAGGACGGGGCACAGGCTGTCCCACAAGTGCAAGCGCCACCACCACCCCAACCTCTGGCAATGGCCCAGATGAGGGCCCCGGCAGCGCTACCACCCATACCCGAGTTTGACGTGTCTGCCCCCCCCATTGAGCCTGGGGCCTAGGTGGAGGTGATGGGTTGATCGCCTTGATATGTACTTTCGAGCAATGATGGAAACCAATGATGACAGCAAGCTGGCCACGTTACTGTATGGCGCCGGCTGTACACGAGATCTTTGACTCTCTCCAGACCACGGACAACTTGTATGCGGCAGCAAAGAAAGCCCTGCACAACTTTTCCCTTCCACTGGCTAATGCGGACTACGATAGGTTTGTGATGCTCTCCATCAAACAGAAAGAGGACGAGACCCTCAACACTTTCCATGGTCGTCTCAGGAGACTCTCTGTGGTCTGCACATGGACAACGCCGATGACATGATCAGAAATCAGCTCATCCAAGGGTGCTCCTCGGGCAAGTTGAGGAGACAGGTACTGAGGGAACCAGGAATCACCCTTCCTCGCATCCTGGAGCTGGGCTGCTGCCAGGAGATTTCTGAGGTACGTGCTTCAAGGAGTGAGGTGGGGTCCCGGGCAGCCAAGTCCAAAGAGGTTTGTGCTGTGGGTCGTGGTGGCAGAGGTGCCCGGAGGCCGCCTGGCAATTTCCGTGACAGGGGCAGGAAACCAGGCAAAGCATGCCAGAAGTGTGGGTAGAACCTGCCCCACCCCGGTGAATGCCCAGCCGCAGGGAGACCATGTGGACAGTGTGGCATGATGGACCATTTCGCAAGGGCGTCCCTGCCAGTGATGGTACCGAGAGGCCCAGTGCGATCTGGGTTTTTCAGACAGTCTCGCCCTCCAAATGTTGCCCAAGTAGATCAAGGGGAGGAAAGTGCTCAACCCAATGAGGAGGAGGAGGGAGAGGAGAATATCTTCTTTGTGTCAAGCATTGATGCCCTCCAGTCCAAGGGCCGAAGACAGCCAAGATGCATCGTGGCTGTCAATGACTCTCCAGTATCGGTGCTGGTGGACACGGGGGCCTCAGTCAAGTTATGGCCCGTCAGCATTATGATGCCATGCCCTGCCCCCCCCCAGACTGTCAAACCCGAAGGCTCGCATTTTCACATTTGGGGGATCACATCCTATTCGCCTGGATAGTGCATTTGTGGCTCGGGTAGGGCATGGGAGCTCTAAGATTAAAGCACGGTTTTGTGTCACCCCAGTCAGTACCAACACCCTACTGAGCTGTGCAGCGGCCGAAGCCCTCGGACTGGTAAGCTTTGCATAATCTGTGTATGTGGAGGATATACAAACACTGCTGGAAAAGTACGCAGGCCTGTTCCAACGGATTAGCCGCATGGTTGGGGATCCAGTGCGACTTCACATTGATGAGTCGGTGCAGCCAATTGCCCTCAAACACTGCAGGGTGCCATTCCATCTGAGGGAATTGGTGGACAAAGAACTAGACAACCTGGTGAACCTTGACATCATAGAGGAGGTGGAAGGTCCGACACCCTGGGTGTCTCCAGTTGCAGTTGCCAGGAAACCTAAGCAACCTGATTCTGTACGAATCTGTGTGGACATGAGGCTTCCCAACAAGGCTATCAAGAGGGAACGCCATCTCACACCCACTATTGATGACATCATCGCAGAGCTGCAGGGATGTCGCTTCTTTTCGAAGCTCAATCTAAGGGTGGGATACCACCAAGTCCTCCTGCATCCAGAGTCGAGATACATCACGACTTTCACGAGCCACCGGGGTCTATACCGGTACAAGCGACTCAGCTTCGGGGTCTCCTCCCCGGCTGAGGTATTTCAAAACATTATCAGGGGGGCGCTGGCGGACCTAGAGGGTGTTCTCAACATCAGTGACGACATCCTGGTGTTCGCCAAGTCAGAAGTGGACCATCTGCAGAGACTGGCGAAGACCTTCGAGAGGCTTCAGTCACTGGGCCTAACACTCCACCGCGAAAAATGTGAGTTCCTGAGGACAAGCATAGAGTTCTTTGGATTCATGTTCAAGTAGGGAGGAGTGTCTCCAGACCCGAGGAAGGTGAAAGACATTGTCATGATGCCTACCCCCGGGGACCCAGACCAAGTCCAGCAACCCCGGAAGCAGGCATCAAGTTACCCCAAGCAAGCCCAACAACCCCCACTAGGGGCTATTTGGGTGAAGTCCTGCCGCCTATGGTGCCAGGCTCATATGGAGGGTCAGTCCTGGCGCCATAGGCGCCAGGCTCATAGATAAAAACGTACCTGATGGAGACCAAGCTGCAAGAACTCCAAGCCAAACAAGGCTTGGAAGGGACGATTTTACCGTGGGACTTTTTTTTTTACTCGGGTGGGGCTGGGGAGGAATACTTACTTGGGACTACTTTGGAGGCTATTTAAACCACGCCGAAGAGCAGCACACGCTTCGCGTTATTCTGCATCCAGCAGCGTAACGCTCACCGTGCCTGCAAGTCTGCATTCAGTCATCTGCCACGCCCGCCTCGTGTTTGGAGCTCCTAGAAAAAGGGAGAAAGAAGGAGAAAAGGTTAGAACAAGAGCAATACTGTTGATTCTTACCTGAATTCCCGATCCATCGCGCCTTCGAGCTGGAAGAAAGAAGTTATTTTATGCGCATCGCCTCGCCTGCTGCAGCGCTGCGCTGAACTCACCGGCCTTCACAGCATCTTCACATTTCACCGCATCCTCCTGCATGTTACCGCCGCACTCCAGCACCTAAGGAGAAGACAAGAACAGCAAGGTGAGCCAAGGGAATACACAGAGGAATACCCCCATAGACTTACCTGATTTTACCACCGGGGGTACTATTCTTCTTCACGGGTCGGCGCAGCTTCCACTGCATCCTAGCCGAACCCCGGCCCCTAAGGGGAAAAAAAAGGACAGCAAGGTGAAACAAGGGACTAACAAGGGGATCCCTCCTCACCACAAAAGACTTACCTCATTTTACCGCAGGAGGCATTATTCCCCGAGACTTCATACTTTCTCTCAGCGCCTGAATAAGGGAGAAAGCAACAGGTTACATATGGACATTATTTTATCGAACTGTGTTGGATAATACAAATCCTTACCAGAACATTACCGGTTGCCACGAGGAACTCTTCAGTAGGGTCAAGTTGCAACCTGCAAGGAATCGGACAAGAGTGAAAGTCAGGCATTTGAACTCTTACGAACTACATACTTACGGCGTCTTGCCGGGAATATCGGAGTCAATATTGTCCTGGAACTCACCAATTCCTTCGAGCCAGTGAAGCAACTGGTTATCTACGCGCCTCTGCGCTCAATGCAGGATGGAGAGCTCATCTTTTCAAATCATCAGGTGAGACTATAAGGGGGAACATCCAAGGTGATCAGTGGGGAGAACAGCAGGGTGGGGGGATTTACGCTCAACTCCACGGGTGGTTAATTCCCTTTCTCCACTTGCAGAAGAATATTCCTACGGGCCAAGCAAACAAAGCTAGGTGGGCCAGTCCAGTCCGTCATCTCGGCCCTATGCGTCACATTGGTGGAGACTGCAGCAGTCCAGTCCAGATCGACGCCTCTGTGGGAGCCAGGTAAGCATAACAGACATCAAGGAAGCAAAACCACCCGAAAATGTGTCTGAAGTAATAAGCGTCCTGGGGATGGTCACCTACTGTGGGCGGTTTATCAAAAACCTAGCATCCAGGTCAGAGCCTCTACGGGCACTCACTAAGAAAGAGACGGCGTGACAGTGGGGGCCGTTGGAACAGGCGGCGTTCGAGGAAATTAAAAGCGCCCTCACTGAGGAAGACACAATGGCCTTCTTTGACCCGGCCCTGAAGTCCGAGATTGTCGTGGACGCCAGCCCGTTTGGCCTCGGAGCGGTTCTAACACAAGTGGGGCAAGACTCCTGTGTCCTCCCCGTGGCCTATGCCAGCAAGGCCCTGTCCGACATGGAGCAGCGGTATTCGCAGATAGAGCGAGAAGTGCTGGCGGCCCTCTGGGGATGCAGGCACTTCCGGCTATACATCCTGGGAAGGCCGATGAGCGTGGTAACTGACCACAAGCCCCTACTGCCGATCCTGGCGGACTCATTCTCAAAACCACCAGCGAGGATTGAGAGATGCATGCTGGCCCTGATGGAATACGTGGTCTCGTTGGTGTATCAGGGGGTGCCAACAATGCAGCCGACTACCTCTCTCGCCATCCGGGGAGTCACCAGGATGGAGAAGCGGACGGCTGCGCGGAAGAGGCCTGTGACCATATACAACTGGTGGTCGAAGCGGCCACCCCGAATGCCTTACCGCTGGAGGAACTGGAAGTCGCGGCTGCTAACGACGGGTGCTTCTGCATACTCAGAGCGGCACTGCAGCAGGGGTCATGGAAGAGTGTCCTGGAGTCGCTAGCTGGGCGAACACAGGAAGCAAAGATGGTCCTCGAGCAGCTGTGGAGAGTGCGGGAGGAGCTGTCATTTTCAGAGAAGGGCCTGTTGCTGAGAGGTGATCGAATCGTGGTCCCGGAGGCAAATGTACAGGAGGTGATAGGCCTGGCACACCAAGGCCATCAAGGGGCTGCAAAGACCAAAGCCCGACTACCCCTCAAGGTCTGGTTCCCCCGAGCGTCGCCTGCCCAAAGCGAGCCTGCCATCGAAGCCATGTCACGCGACACGCAGCCCTGGGAGGTGGTCCATGCTGACTTTTGGTCCATGTCGCAGGGGACGCACTTCCTGGTGATGGTGGATGAGTACTCCAGATACCCGGAGGTGGAGTTCATCCAGTCGGTGGCCTTCGAGCATGTGGTGGTGGTGGTAGAAATGGTATTCGCGGCTCATGGTCTCCCCACAGTACTCTGCTCGGACAATGGGGCTCCATTTCAAGGAGAACGGTTTGCGGCCCTGATGGAAGACTATGGGGTACACCATAGGAAGGTCACACCCCTGTGACTGAGGGCCAATGGAGAGGCTGAAAGGATGATGCGCACGCTAAATAAGGTCTTTCGGATTGCGCACGGTCAAGGACAGAGTTTGGAGTGGGCCCTCTACCAATACCTGCGGGTGTATCGAAAAACACCACACACCTCAACAGGAGTGGCCCCGGCCGAAGCCCTCTTCAAGCGGTGCCCGAAAGGGCTGCTATCAGAAGTGTGGGAGAAAGAGCCAGCGGTCATCGACACTCAACAAGTGGAGCTGGAGCGGCAACTACGAACTGAGCAAGAGAATGATAGGCGAGGTCTACGCCAACAACAACTCGTGCCCGGGGACAAGGTGCTTATAAGAAACAGGCACCCCCGTGGGAAACTTTCACTAACTTATGAGCCTGAGCCGCTGGACGTGATAGCAGTCAAGGGGTCCATGGTGATTGCGTCAGATGGCCAAGCCTCGGTCACCTGGAACGTTAGCTTCTTCAAGAAGCTGGGGGAGCCCAAGGCTGAGGCGCCTGTGGACCAGGACTGTGTGGACATACCCGATGAGGGTGGGGGTGTGGAGCCCCTCCCTCGATCCTCTGTGAGGATGCCAGCGGACAGCGTGACCTCCAACCCTGAGGCGAGCAGGAGGTACCCCCTGAGGACAGGGCGAGGGAAACCTGCTTGCTTCAGTGACTTTGTATTGGACTCATGATGGATGCCGACACGGAGGTACCTGCTAAGTGGGGAATGGGGGTGGCTGTGAATAAAGGGGCTCATTGGGGAGTTTGCTGTTTGGGTTAAGGGTGTTCGTGTGTTGTAGATGTTCATTGTAGTTATGCAGTGTGTTATGTTATTGTGTATTGTCCTCATGAAAAAGGAGGAGTGTGGTGCTGCCCCTGTAAGGGAATAGCACGCGGCAACGTGACGTTGCACACCGCCGCGTGCCCTATAAATAAAGGGGGCGTTCCCGGCTGCGGCATTGCGACCGGGTAGCCCGAGCCTGACGCATGTCTCCGAGTGAGTGTCTGGGAACGGGGGGAGGCCCGGGGCTCACGGAATAGCACGGTGGGGGCCAGGGATTCCCCCACACAGGTACAACAATTGTCCTGCTTGTCCTCCTACCCCTCTAACCTCTGCATGAACGTACACAGGAGAATGAGAGGGTGTGGCCACCCTGGAGGCTTGTCACTGTGGCCGACCCTACACAGTGCCTTGATCAAAGACCTCTTCCCTCTTGCCTCCTCAACTCAGCCCAGCTCGGTGCTGAGTGGTTGTGTCGAAAAGGGCCCACCCCTTCTCAACTGCGTGGTGACGTTTCGAGGCACAGAGCAGCTAATTCTGCTCAACGATGATCCCCTCCTTCCCCTGCTCCAGCCCCAGCCTGTCATGGGTTGAATGGAAGTACTGGAGGTGGATCCCTCATGCTTCTCGCCCACCGAGCGCAGCGCAGGTTTCACGCAGGGGCAGAGAATCAGATGATTGGGACAGCAGAGGAGTCTGCCTCCAGGGCCGTGACTCTAGTTATCCCAGGAAAATTGGACCAGACCATCAGATCCAGCGATTGTCCACAAAGACAGAAAAGAAAACACCTTGGATGCCCTCCCCTTTGGGGCTCCTGGAGTTAAGAGGGTCGGGCTTCTACAAAATAGAGGATTTCTTTATTAGATAGTGCTGTCAGTAAGGCAGA
Source organism: Ambystoma mexicanum (assembly GCF_040938575.1). Taxonomy (NCBI): domain Eukaryota; kingdom Metazoa; phylum Chordata; class Amphibia; order Caudata; family Ambystomatidae; genus Ambystoma; species Ambystoma mexicanum. The sequence goes on from NC_090939.1 coordinate 690,378,014, forward strand.
TAGCCTTCAAAGAGTAAGTACTGGAACGAGGTCGATGAACATGCAGGTAATAACGTGTTGGTCTTTGTTTCTTACAGTATGTATGTAACAATATGGAGCTGTTCTTATCGAAATGTTGCTATCATAAGAGTTAATTAACTACTTGATGAGGATCTTGATATCCAAGGTGTACAGTGATTTTACCAGTATGCTATCATACCATTCAAAAATCTATACCAGGACAAATGTATTGTAGTTTTGGTAGTACAACCAAAGAAGTACATTGACATCATGCTCACTGCAATTAAAAATTGATTAACATTGAAACATATCCCTGCGAGGGAAATGACAAGTAATTAGCACTCACCTTGCCCCTGAAAAGAAAACAGCCATGGCAGATGCAGCCTTCCTCTGGAGGCAATGATTAGTCGGGGGTAGGAGTGGCGGGGATGTAAGTCCCCATGCAGTCAGGATACTTAGTGTGCACTAAGTGTGCAGTTTGAGGACATCCTCAAACGCCCAATATGTCTGAGTTGGAACTCAATGCATATTCTTACTGTTTGTTCTTTTAAATTCTGTTGTTTCAGCTTTTCAAACAAGTACCTCTCTAGCTCATAGTCCTGATGAGACAACTGAAAACGAATTCATTCAGTTCAACAGTTCAGCAGATGCCTCATTCATCGAGAAACTGGAACGAATGTTCCCATATGTAAAACTGGATGATCAAGAAAACAATGATGAAGGTAACACTTAAAAATAGTATGGTACACAGGGTAAGCACCTGCTCGCGGATCTATATGATTAATTCGGCAAAACACTGGTGTGAATGATATGTTGCAATCTTGACTAAATGTGTTAGTAAGAAAAGCTTGTTACAATTTAGCATGGCTAAAGTCTTGATAGTATTTTATAATGTGCAGCCATTGCACGCTTTGAAGAAGCAAAAAGCTAATTCACTTCATGGTCCTCTGTATTATTCAACCAGAAACAGAGTTTAGGATGCCATAGGACATCAACACGTGGAGCATTTTTGCACAAAATGAAAGGCCTCAGAAACATAAAACAATCAAGTTGCCTCTAAATAAGAAGCTCTGGATCTGGGGAATCCAGTCTGCCTGGCCATATAGACAAAAACTCTACTTTCCAGCTGTACCAGTGCGAAAATAGTATTTGGAAAAAGCCAAATCACAAGTGAAATAAGTACATGTACTATGGCATAGATCTTCCCCAAACCATGTAGTATTACCATGTTGTATTATATTTTATTTTTATGTACAGCCCTTCATGTTTGACTAATGCCTCCCGCGTTCTATGTGCTGTACAAATATGTGTTATTACTAAAACAAATGTAGCAGTACTTAATTGATAAACCTCAGCGAATGAAGGGCTGATACAACCCTGCTGCAATATGAACTTGGAAAGTGCAGGCTAGCACATGACAGATATGAACTTTTAACTCTCTGAGCTAACCAATTACAACACAGTATGCTGTTTGATCAACTGTGCAGTTAAAAAGAAAATAATGTAGGACATTTACTCATCCATCACCCTCTCCTGTCCCCTATAGAACTTTTTAAAACAAAATATGACACTACTATTATCACATTTACTAGTGTGACATGACATATTTCTCCTGCTTCTAAGCACTATGATAAGTTTGGCAAAAGCACTACTATAAGGAATGGATTTTTGTAAATGCCTAAATGTTAACATGAATGAATCAAAGAATAGACTGAGAATAATGTCATACTTTTAAATTACTCTTGCTTTAAGCATGACTTCTATTGGGGTCATTACGAGTATGGAGATAGCCATGCCGCTTTTAGCGGCATGGCTTCCCCCATACCGGGTACCGGGTCCGGGTTCCAGGAATAGGGAATTAACAGGCCATGCCGACTTTGGCGGGCCCGGTAATTCCCATTCTCTGGACCCGAACCCGTTACATCCCCATTCCCATTTGAGCCCCCATAGGGCTCAATGGGAATGGGGAGGATGCTAACAACGGGCCCGTTAATGACGTGCCCGTTGTTAGCATCCTCGTCTGCTAGCGGGTCCCGCTAAGGACGCCTGGTCTGACCAGACGTCCTTAGCGAGACCCGCAAGCAGACCTCGTAATGAGGCGGTAGAGGGATAACGGCGCCGGCAGCTCTACCGGCGCCATTATCCCTCTACCGCCTAGGTCGGAATGACCCCCTATGACTCCTGTCCAGCTTCAGACATGCCTGTATAAAAATCAGATACTCGCTGGTACCCACGCCCACCAATTGCACTCAGGACAGCACCTGGTGAATCAATATCCAAAATGACCTCTTACACAAAATCAATACTCTCCACTGCAAAAACACATTGTAAATCACGACACCCGACACCTCAATATCACAAGCCCCTTGCCTTGACACCCCCCCCTTTTGCTTCCAACCTACATCTGACCTGGAAGTTACTCAAATGATCAAAGGGCTTAAACCCTCACGTTTTAAGGGAGACATCTGCCAAGCAGCTGTTATCATGTTAGCTGTGTCTAAGGAATGATTAAAGTATTGAAAGACTGAAAACCATACCTCTCTTTTCTCCCCTATTCCCAGGGATTCTGCATGGTGCCAACGAATGCAGGTCGAATGTAACCTAAAAATAACTGGACATCGCCAAGTGATTGCCAAACAAATGGCGAGCCTTGACAAAAAGAACTGCTATAATACAATTGGCCACAATTTCCAGCTGTACCAGTGCGAAAATAGTATTTGGAAAAAGCCAAATCACAAGTGAAATAAGTAAATGTACTATGGCATAGATCTTCCCCAAACCATGTAGTATTACCATGTTGTATTATATTTTATTTTTATGTACAGCCCTTCATGTTTGACTAATGCCTCCCCCGTTCTATGTGCTGTACAAATATGTGTTATTACTAAAACAAATGTAGCAGTACTTAATTGATAAACCTCAGCGAATGAAGGGCTGATACAACCCTGCTGCAATATGAACTTCGAAAGTGCAGGCTAGCACATGACAGATATGAACTTTTAACTCTCTGAGCTAACCAATTACAACACAGTATGCTGTTTGATCAACTGTGCAGTTAAAAAGAAAATAATGTAGGACATTTACTCATCCATCACCCTCTCCTGTCCCCTATAGAACTTTTTAAAACAAAATATAACACTACTATTATCACATTTACTAGTGTGACATGACATATTTCTCCTGCTTCTAAGCACTATAATAAGTTTGTCAAAAGCACTACTATAAGGAATGGATTTTTGTAAATGCCTAAATGTTAACATGAATGAATCAAAGAATAGACTGAGAATAATGTCATACTTTTAAATTACTCTTGCTTTAAGCATGACTTCTATTGGGGTCATTACGAGTATGGAGATAGCCATGCCGCTTTTAGCGGCATGGCTTCCCCCATACCGGGTACCGGGTCCGGGTTCCAGGAATAGGGAATTACCAGGCCATGCCGACTTTGGCGGGCCCGGTAATTCCCATTCTCGGGACCCGAACCCGTTACATCCCCATTCCCATTTGAGCCCCCATAGGGCTCAATGGGAATGGGGAGGATGCTAACAACGGGCCCGTTAATGACGTGCCCGTTGTTAGCATCCTCGTCTGCTAGCGGGTCCCGCTAAGGACGCCTGGTCTGACCAGACGTCCTTAGTGAGACCCGCAAGCAGACCTCGTAATGAGGCAGTAGAGGGATAACGGCGCCGGCAGCTCTACCGGCGCCATTATCCCTCTACCGCCTAGGTCGGAATGACCCCCTATGACTCCTGTCCAGCTTCAGACATGCCTGTATAAAAATCAGATACTCGCTGGTACCCACGCCCACCAATTGCACTCAGGACAGCACCTGGTGAATCAATATCCAAAATGACCTCTTACACAAAATCAATACTCTCCACTGCAAAAACACATTGTAAATCACGACACCCGACACCTCAATATCACAAGCCCCTTGCCTTGACACCCCCCCCTTTTGCTTCCAACCTACATCTGACCTGGAAGTTACTCAAATGATCAAAGGGCTTAAACCCTCACGTTTTAAGGGAGACATCTGCCAAGCAGCTGTTATCATGTTAGCTGTGTCTAAGGAATGATTAAAGTATTGAAAGACTGAAAACCATACCTCTCTTTTCTCCCCTATTCCCAGGGATTCTGCATGGTGCCAACGAATGCAGGTTGAATGTAACCTAAATATAACTGGACATCGCCAAGTGATTGCCAAACAAATGGCGAGCCTTGACAAAAAGAACTGCTATAATACAATTGGCCACAATAACATCCAGGCTGTCGACACGCCTCAACTTGAATTTCTTACATGCACTGAAAATGAAGTTAAAAACATCATCATAAATATGAAATCTACATCCTGTCTTGGAGTTATCTGTCCACCAGACATTCTAAAGAATTCACTGGATGTGCTTTTGCCATGGATCACGAAATTGATCAACTCCTCCTTCATATCTGGCCTGGTCCCTACTGTTTTAAAGGATTCTTGGGTAACACCACTATTGAAAAAGGCCTTGCTCACTGCCTCCCTGTTTAAAAACTACAGACCCATCACCAACGTTCCCTATCTCTTGAAGATCCTAGATTGAGTGGCGTACATACAGTTGTAGACACTTATAGAGAACCATAGCATTCTCGATCCTAATCGGTCAGGCTTCAGGGCACAACATGGCACAGAGACAGCTCTTCTGGATCACAAATGTAACATCATGGATATCATTGAGAAAAAACATCCCTCGCTGCTCCACTTACTAGATCTTTCAGCGGCTTTTGATATCATTGACCATAGCCCCCTTCATCAGGGATTAATATCCATAGCCAACTGCTCTGACAATGCAGCAAAATGGATTGCCTCCTTTTTGGGCCTGAGATCCTCAAGTGTCACACTTGAGAATTCACAAGCCAACCCCTTACTTAACACATGCAGTGTACCGCAGGGCTCTTGTTTGTTTCCCCTGCTCTTTAATATCATTCCCGTCAGCAAATCACTGAAAACCCTGGGAGTAACGCTGGATGCGAATCTTTCGATAAAAATCAGGTCTCCCAAATTCACTCATCGTGCAGATACATTACCAAACTCTTACACCAGATTAGACCTTACCTGTGCATTACTAACAGATCCCTGTTGGCCTCCTCACTGATTTATTTACATTTGGATTATTGTAACAGCTTGCTGATGGGAAATTCTCAAGGGAATCTGAAGCAGCTACAAACTGTTCAAAATGGGGCAGTTAGGGCAGTTTTTGGACTGTCCAGGTGAGACCATGTTACTGCAGCTAGGATGAAATTACATTGGCTGCCAGTAAGGCAGAGAATTTTACATAAGACTCTCTCTCGCCTACAAATACCAAATTGGCAAGACACCATCCCATCTTACTAACAGAGTTACGAGGAAAGCATCTAGTAGATATTTGCGCTCTTCTGACACCTTCCTACTTAATCAGTCAAGATCTCGCCTGAAAAACTTTGTTGATTGTAGTTTTGATTTCAACGCACCTCGTGATTCGAATGCCCTGCCTATAAACATTCAAAACTCTCCTTCACTTGCGGTCTTCAAGAGACATGTGAAGACAAATCTTTTTAATCTTTCTGAATAGATCCCACTATCTAAGATCTCTCCTCTTTAATCTTTCATGCTGCGTTCTGAGGCTTACGGGCATGTAGCGCCCTACAAGAACCAAAATAAATAATAAATAACTGAATAAGGACTGTGCTGATGCACTCGCACCCTGCTTTGTGACCCTGATCAACTACCCGTTTACCACTTTCTCTGTACCTCCTACCCTCACGGATGCATGGGTCATCCCCCTACTAAAAAAGCCCACACTGGAACCTAACATCCCTACCAACTACTGACCAATCACCACCATCCCTTTCCTGCTAAAAATCCTCCATCGAGCAGATCCAGAGTTTCCTGGAAACCCACAATCACCCGGGCCTGCGCCAATCAGGTTTCGGGCCTGCTAATGGCACAGAATCTGTCCTACTGGACTTAAAAATCCAACTAGATGACATTAAAGATGCTGGAAAATCAGCCCTCCTCCTTAACTTGTCTGCAGCATTTGATCTCGTGGATCACCAAATCCTGTGGCCTCTGTAGCACACTTCTCACTACACACCATCTCCTAGATATCATCCTTTCTCTCAGAGAGAACCATGAGGGTGTTCTCATCTAGTGCCGATGCCCCTTCAGCCCCTGTTACGTGTGGAGTCCCACAAGGATCTTGTGTTTCCCCCACACTTTACAACATATTCACAAAGCCACTATTTGATCTGCTTGATGACAAAGGAATCACCTACACCAACTATGCAGACGACACACAAATCTTGCTCCCACTCACAGGAGACTATGCCACTGACTCTTGCAATCTCCCCGCTATCTACCACACCATCCAAGGTTGGATGGCATCTCACCACCTCTGTCTTAATGATGAAAAGACGGACATCTTGCTGGTCGGGTCATATTCCACTCTTAACAAGCTCAGCCCTGCTTACAAATCTTTCACCATTAAGGGCATCCCCATCATGGTTTCCAGCAGCGCCAAGAACATGGGTGTCTGTCTGGACGCTACCCTCTCCCTCTCCAGACACGTAAACGCAATCACATCTTCTGCAGCTCAGACTTCCAAATTAATCAATGCTTGCAGACCCTTCTTCAACCCAGAAGGCTGTGTTACCATTGCCAGAGCCTTCATAGGTTCAAGACTGGACTACTGCAATGGCTTACTTGCAGGAACCACCTCACACAGCATCAGAAAATTACAAATTGTTCAGAATAATACCCTTACAGCGGCATTCAACATCCCGAAGGGTGAGCATATTCCTGCATTAAGAAGAGGTACCCACTGTAACGCCCACCTGGTTCCCACGGGGGCGCTGATCTAGTCTGGATTACTGCGGCCTCTTCTAGTGTGATGCGCAGGACCCGGAACACCGATTGGACAGGACCTCCAAATCGTGCTTCTTTGGCCCGTAGGAATATCCTTCTGCAGATGAGAAAGGGGATTAACAGTCTGCAGAATGGTGTGCTAGCTCCCCCCTTTCCCCCCGTTCCTCTCTATTCCTCCAAAACCGGTTTAAGCTCACCTTATGATTTGGAAGGTTGAACTCTCCATCCTGCTTCTGGTGCAGGGGCGCGCGTTCGTCCAGTTACTTCACTGGTTTTCAGAATGGCGCTGGCAAAATCCACTTGACTTTCCTGAGCGATGCGCCGTAAGTATGAAAGTTCAAAGTTCAAGTGAGGCCCCCTTTATGCTGTCTTTCTCACCTGTGATCTGTCCTTTATTTCAGGTGCAGAATGAAGGCGATGCGTCGAGGGGTTAACCTGCCGAGGTGAGTAGTAATGAGGGCAATCCCTCTAGATGTCCTTATCATTCCTCTGAAATGTCTCTAGTCCTTTCCCCATAGGGGCCGGGGTACGGTACCTGCCAACGGGGCGGCGCCGACCCGAAATGTGGAAGAAAAGCCGGTAAGTATTATGGCTGTTAATCAGGCTTTCCTTCTGTGTGTCCTTCTGCTCACCTTTTGTTTCTTCCTCTCTCCCCTAGGTGCAGAGATGTGGCGTCCGATGCTGACAGCCGCGATGGAGCCGGGAGATGTCTCGAGGACAGGACAGGTGAGTGAAGCGTGGCGCTGCAGCGAGCAACGCGATGCTTTTAAATTGAAGTCTTCCTTCAGGGATGCTGGCGAGAAGATTCCGGATGCAGGTAAGAAGCTTGAAATAATCCTTGGTTTTCACCTTTCTCTTCTCTTCCTTCCTTGCAGGTCTTCCAGGTTCAAGACGGGTGTGGCTGTAGTCCAGGAGCAGGAGCAGACACGGTGAGCGTTAAGCTGCAGGAAGCAGAACAACGCGAAGCATGAGCTGCTGTCTGGGCGTGGCTTAAATAGCCTCCAAAGAAGTCCCAGGTATGTATCCTTCCCCAACTAGGTATGTATCCTTCCCTGGCCACGCCCGAGTGAAAAAATAGTTCCTATGAAAAAATAGTCCCTTTCAGGTCTCAGGGAGGCCTGAAGCGTGCAGCATGGTCTGCATCAGGTAAGTGCACAAAACACCTCCCTTTATGAGCCTGGCACCTATGGCGCCAGGACTGATGTCCAACATGAGCCTGGCGCCAAAGGCGCCAGGACTGAGTCCAAAGAGTCCCTATAAGGGGCCGCTGGGCTTTTACCCGAGGGCATGATGCCTGCTTCCGGGGGTGCTGGGCCTGGCCTGATGCTCCGGGGGTAGGCGTCATGACAGCACTCCCCCCCAAGGCCCCTCCCAAGGTCGTTCCTTCTGGAGGTTTCGGTTTGTTTGGGAAATTCCGATGGAACCTTTTTACCAGCCGAGGTGCATGTACGTGATCAATGGGTTCCCAAGACCTTTCCTGAGGCCCGTACCCTTTCCAATCAATTAGATAGAAAAGCTTTGATTTTAGATTTTGGAATCCAAAATGTTCTTTACTTCGAATTCTGGCTCTCCATCTATCAGGATTGGGTCTGGTGGCTTTATTAATCTGGTTCCTGGTTGTACTGGTTTCAAAAGTGACACATGAAAAACGGGGTGAATCCGCATGTTGGCTGGTAGATCGAGCTTGACTGCTACTGGGTTAATTATAGCTTTGATTGAGTAAGGGCCTAAATACCTTGGATTAAAAGTTCGAGGTCCCTTGAGCGATAAGTGTTTGGTAGCTAACCATACTTGATCCCCAATTTGGTACGGAGGCGCCTCCTTTCGATGTAGATCCGCATTCTTTTTGTATTTCTCTTTCGCATGTTGCAAATGTGCAGTTGCATCCTTGAAGGCTTGAGTTATCGTAGAATGCAAATGATCCACTGCGGGCATTTCAAGGCTCGAAGGTGAGTCCAAGTCTGAAGTACGAGGGTGATGTCCATATAGGGTAAAAAAGGGGCTTTGACCCGTTCCAGAGTGTATCGAGTTATTATAAGCATATTCAGCCACCCACAGAATATCCTTCCAATTACCCTCCGATTGGTGCAACATACATCTTAGAAATTGTTCAAGGGTCTGGTTCGTTCTCTCCGTCTGACCATCGGTCTGTGGGTGGTGGCTGGTCGAGAGTCTTACGTCGATTTGTGCCAGCTGACAACACTTTTTCCAAAAATGAGAAATAAACTGGCTTCTCCGATCGGAGACTAGTATGGACGGGAATCCATGCAAACGGATGATATTCTCGAGGAATTCCTTGGCAAGAACAAAGGCTGAAGGTAATCCTTTCAACGGAATAAAGTGGGCCATTTTGGAAAATAAATCCACCACAACCAGAATAGTATTGTAACCATTACAAGAGGGCAGGTCCGTGATAAAATCTAGTGACAGGGTGTGCCAAGGTGCTGGTGGAATGTCTAAGGGCTGAAGAAGACCAGCGGGTCTTGTCTTTTGACCTTTGTTTTGGGCACAAACTCCACAGGACATCACGAAAGATTTAATATCCTTTCGCCAGGAAGGCCACCAGAATTGTCGTCTAACTTTTTCCTCAGTTTTGGCAATGCCAGGATGTCCTTCCATCAGGGTGTCATGATGACGGGAAATAACCAGTTCTTGCAATTCCTTTTCTGGCAAAAATAAGCATCCTTGGAAGTAAGGTAAGCCATCCTTGACTGAAAAGTTAGACCCCTTTTTGATCCAATACTGCAAGGCTGAAGAGTCCAGGACTTGTTTTACTCGTGCTTGAATGTCTTCAAGGGTTTGTAAAGTGGTTATTCCCAAAATTCTTTGTTCGGGAATTATCGGCACAGGTTCTGAGTTTGTGTCTATTTCTTCCATTCCAATTCGGGATAGAGCGTCCGCCTTACCATTCTTAGAACCGGGGCGGTAGGTGATTACAAAATCGAACTCAGCAAAGAACAAAGCCCATCGGAGCTGTCGAGACGATTGGGCCTTGGCAGTTTTTAAATATTGTACATTTCGGTGATCAGTGATCACGGTGATGGTATGCCGGGCGCCGAGTAGATAATGCCGCCAAGCCTTAAAGGCGGACTTAATGGCTAATAGTTCCTTATCGGTAATCGCATAATTTATCTCCGGCGGTGAGAACTTTCTGGACCAAAATGCTACGGGGTGCAGTTGGTTGGTTTCAGGGTCTCTCTGAGACAGGACAGCTCCCATGGCTAAACTGGACGCGTCGGTTTCGACTATATATGGGAGATCAGGACGCGGGTGCTTCAAAATAGGTGCGGACGTGAACTTAGCTTTCAACTCCTGAAAGGCCTGTTCGGCTTCCTCGGTCCATTCAAAACGTTTATTTTTTCGCAAGAGTGCAGTGATGGGTTGCACCACACGTGAAAACTCCGGGATAAACCTGCAATAAAAGTTGGCAAAACCAAGCATGCTTTGGACACCTTTCACTGAACTAGGTGATGGCCATTTGAGGATGGCATCCACTTTCCGTGAATCCATTCGGACCCTTTTAGGTGTCAGGATGAATCCGAGAAACTCAACCTCAGTGGTATGGAAAACACATTTTTCCAGCTTGGCAAACAGTTTGTGCTGGCGCAGTTTCTCTAGGACGGCCCTGACATGTTTTCTGGGATCAGATTCCGAAGAGGAGTACACAAGAATGTCATCGATATACACGATAACACAGACATCGATGAGTTCCCGAAGGACATCATTCATGAAGAATTGGAAGGCAGCAGGCGCGTTGCACAACCCGAAAGGCATCACCTGGTATTCGAATAGTCCATATTTTGTACGGAAGGCTGTTTTCCATTCGTCGCCTTCTTTTACTCGTACCAGATGATAAGCCCCCCGGAGATCTAACTTGGTGTATACGCAAGCGTCCTTCACCTGGTCAGGGAGTTCAGGGATCAGAGGCAGAGGGTAACGATTTTTAACAGTTATCTGGTTCAATGCGCGGTAATCGATACAAGTCCTAAGGTCGCCCTCTTTTTTAGGCACGAAGAACAAAGCTGAAGATGCCGGGGACTTTGCCGGGCGAATGAAACCATTGGCGAGGTATTGATCTAAATATTGTCTCAAATGCAGATTCTCAGGTTCAGTAAGGGCATAAATCCTGCTACAAGGGGGTTGTGCACCGGGCACCAGATCGATTTGGCAATCGTACGATCTGTGGGGAGGTAACGTGTTGGCCTGTTCCTTTTGGAAGACGTCCTGAAAGTCTTGGTACTCTGGAAGTAGTTGCACGGGGACAGAGGTTACTGATGCTAGATTAATCTTTGGATTTTCTGGGTAGCAGGTTTGTGCACAATCCGGGAAGGTTATTCTCTTCGCTCGCCAATCAATTCGAGGATTATGTGTCTCTAACCAAGGGACTCCGAGAATAAGCTGAAACTGTGGAGCCTTGATCACATCAAACACAACTGCCTACCGATGGCCATCCGGACCTACAAGTGTCACCTCAGCTGTGGAATGTGTTACCGGTCCAGAGGCAATTTCGGTTCCATCTACAGTGGTGATGACATCTTTGCTGGTTTTAGGAAGCAGAGGGAGGTTTATCCTAGAGACCAATACTCGATCCACATAGTTTCCTATAGCCCCGCTATCGATGTATGCCTTTATAGCATGCAACCGTTTTGGCTGTTCCGGATCTATGAGGATCATTGGCACAATGAAATGCGAGGTCTGAGAGTTAGTTTTCAAGCTCGGCAAGCGGACCCCTACGCTTGCCAGGCGTGGTTGTTTCCCGATACAGAGTTTCCATGGATTTTATCAGCGGCTCCTACCACCTTCTTGGGCGGCTTAACCGGGCAATCTCGTAGAAAGGGTCCTGAGGACCCACAATAAAGGCATAATTGTATCTGTCGTCTTCTTTCCTGTTCTTTTTGAGTTAGGGGTCCTTTAACTCCTCCGATTTGCATAGGCTCCGAGGCATCAGCCCCCTTGGGGTTAGTGTGGGTTTTGGCCCACACCCGGGTTTCAAACTTGGACCGATCTGCTTTTCTGTTTTGCAGCCTGTGATCCAACTGGACCACTAAGTCTATATATTCAGTGCATTCTTGGGGCGGATTTACTACTTGTGCCAGGACATCTTTAAGTTCTCCGCGTAGACCTCGATAGAATAACGTGATTCTTTTATCCTCTGGCCAACCAGTTTCCACAATTAGTCTATTGAAGGTTGCAATGTAGGATAGAAGGTCTTGATTGCCCTGTCGCAGAGATAGAAGTTGGTCATCCAGAGCCTGTCCCTGGGAATGTCGAGCAAAGAACCTTTCCATGCTTGTTTGAAATCCTTGAAAATCACGAAGAATCGGGTCATCTTGAGTTACCAGTGGGACTGACCAATCGGCAACACAGCCGCTGAGATATGACAACACAAAGGCTACCTTGGTCTGATCATTAGGGAAGGCCCCGGGTCTGCATCGGAAGTGCAAACGACACTGATTCATGAATACGGAGAATCGTTTGGGGTCCCCAGCAAAGCGTTCGGGTGGGGCCAGCAGCATGTTTGCAGGTAGATTAATCAGCACAGGGTTACTAGAAACCACAGGAGTGGGGTTCCCCCCGGAGCCGGGTAAAGGAGTTTGTCCAGCTTGACCTTGCAAAAGCTGTCTAGCCAGGTCATCAGTCCTTTCCCTTGTTACAATCACTTCTCTTCTGAGGGCATTAGTCTCTTGACGAGCGGCATGTACCTCGGCCCGTAATTCCCCCAGTAGTTGGGCCAGTTGGTCAGTCTCAGAAGTTTCCATAGCGCCTGGGTGGGAATTTGTAGGGAGGCTTCGCGTTCTGTAACGCCCACCTGGTTCCCACGGGGGCGCTGATCTAGTCTGGATTACTGCGGCCTCTTCTAGTGTGATGCGCAGGACCCGGAACACCGATTGGACAGGACCTCCAAATCGTGCTTCCTTGGCCCGTAGGAATATCCTTCTGCAGATGAGAAAAGGGATTAACAGTCTGCAGAATGGTGTGCTAGCTCCCCCCTTCCCCCCTCTGTTCCTCTCTATTCCTCCAAACCCGGTTTAAGCTCACCTTATGATTTGGAAGGTTGAACTCTCCATCCCTCTTCTGGTGCAGGGGCGCACGTTCGTCCAGTTACTTCACTGGTTTTCAGAATGGCGCTGGCAAAATCCACTTGACTTTCCTGAGCGATGCGCCGTAAGTATGAAAGTTCAAAGTTCAAGTGAGGCCCCCTTTATGCTGTCTTTCTCACCTGTGATCTGTCCTTTATTTCAGGTGCAGAATGAAGGCGATGCGTCGAGGGGTTAACCTGCCGAGGTGAGTAGTAATGAGGGCAATCCCTCTAGATGTCCTTATCATTCCTCTGAAATGTCTCTAGTCCTTTCCCCATAGGGGCCGGGGTACGGTACCTGCCAACGGGGCGGCGCCGACCCGAAATGTGGAAGAAAAGCCGGTAAGTATTATGGCTGTTAATCAGGCTTTCCTTCTGTGTGTCCTTCTGCTCACCTTTTGTTTCTTCCTCTCTCCCCTAGGTGCAGAGATGTGGCGTCCGATGCTGACAGCCGCGATGGAGCTGGGAGATGTCTCGAGGACAGGACAGGTGAGTGAAGCGTGGCGCTGCAGCGAGCAACGCAATGCTTTTAAATTGAAGTCTTCCTTCAGGGATGCTGGCGAGAAGATTCCGGATGCAGGTAAGAAGCTTGAAATAATCCTTGGTTTTCACCTTTCTCTTCTCTTCCTTCCTTGCAGGTCTTCCAGGTTCAAGACGGGCGTGGCTGTAGTCCAGGAGCAGGAGCAGACACGGTGAGCGTTAAGCTGCAGGAAGCAGAACAACGCGAAGCATGAGCTGCTGTCTGGGCGTGGCTTAAATAGCCTCCAAAGAAGTCCCAGGTATGTATCCTTCCCCAACTAGGTATGTATCCTTCCCTGGCCACGCCCGAGTGAAAAAATAGTCCCTATGAAAAAATGGTCCCCTTCAGGTCTCAGGGAGGCCTGAAGCAGGTCTCAGGGAGGCCTGAAGCGTGCAGCATGGTCTGCATCAGGTAAGTGCACAAAACACCTCCCTTTATGAGCCTGGTGCCTAGGGCGCCAGGACTGATGTCCAACATGAGCCTGGCGCCAAAGGCGCCAGGACTGAGTCCAAAGAGTCCCTATAAGGGGCCGCTGGGCTTTTACCCGAGGGCATGATGCCTGCTTCCGGGGGTGCTGGGCCTGGCCTGATGCTCCGGGGGTAGGCATCATGACACCCACTGGCTCTCCATTTGGGAGCGTATAATTTTTTTAATCTTTAGCCATCACGCATAAATATCTATCCAACGGTGCGCCTAAGTACCTCTCACACAAATTCTCCAAATCACAATCCACTCAGCCTACTCCCACCAAATAACCACTCCCAGATTCAGGAGAAACAGATCTGGCAGGGCCAGCTTCCTGGTCATGGCCTCCAAGAACTGGAATGCTCTCCCCCTAAACTGGAGATCTCACCAATCATACTGGACCTTCAGAAAACATCTCAAGACCCTACTCTTCTCTGCCAACAGGCTTTGTGTCTAAGCCTTCTTATGTAACCTCTGTTGTTCTGCTATCAGCATGCCGGCACCTACAACGGGATGACGCCACAAGTACTTGATATGACTGTAAGCTCTAAACGAATATGTAACCAGCGCCTTGATGCCTCCGGGTTTAGTGCGCTTAATAAATGCAAAAAAATGTATAAATAAATATCAAAGTGTTTCTTTGCTTCCTTGAGTGAGATATGCAGGGTTCTTATTTTATACTGGCATGTTTGAAGTTGAATGAGACTGTTTTATGAATGCAGTGGATCTATACATTGTAATATATATATATATATATATATATATATATATATATATATATATATATTACACAGCAACGGTAGTGGCTGTATAGTTATGGCTAAGTTGCTAATCCCATAGGAAGAGCACTTTTTGGGCAGCTTATAACTTTTCTCCCCCTGGACGAATCCTCACCAAACTTTGCAAAAGAAGTATATGGACCACTCTGAATTTTTTGCAAATGTTAGTGAGGTTTGGTTCAAGGGGGGCAAAGTTTTAGGTGGGGGTCCCAAAATGTCTTTTTTTCCCATAGACATAACGGGAAAAAACTTTGCGCACGCCTACAGCTCAAACTGCTGGACGGATTTCCACCAGAATTGTGACAGGAGTGGCGGCTTAGTCCCGAAAGCGTGCTTTTGTTAATTTGGTGTAAATTCGACCAGTAGTTTTTTAATAAACGGCCAAAACGTAAGGCAAAAAAATTAGTGATATCTATGTCCGCTCTGCAGACACACTTCCTTGTTTGCTCCGCCGACAGGACCCCGATTGGCTAATTGGCTTGTGTCATGTCTGCAGACACACAACGTGTTCTCTGATTGGCTGGGGTGAGGCATGAGGTGCGTCACATTGTTTCGATGTGCCCGCCATCTTGGATCCGCCGACAGCGTACAGAGGTAAAATGCAATTTTGGGGAGTGCGTTGGTGTGCAGAAGTGCTTGGGGAGGGTTGGGGAGTAAGAGATGTGTGAAATAATGTATTTGTTTAGGTGGCAGGTGCCCCTGATGTGTTTGCTATGTCCGCGGTCATAGCGGTTGTCTGTGGACATAGTCAATGCACTTCTGGCTATTTTACTTTAGTATGATGTTGGTTTTGGGTTGTTAGTAGAGGATTCATTGTAATTAATATCCCCTATAAACAGCCCAAATACCACTGTCAAAATGTTTGGTATTAATGCACTACTGGCTATTTTACTTTAATATGATGTTGTTTTTGGGTTCTTAGTAGAGGATTGATTGTAATTAATATCCCCTATAAGCAGCCCACATACCACAGTCAAAATGTTTGGTATTATATGTGTGTTATGCTGCGGTTGTTGTGTCCAGGGCTTAGAGTCTTTAGTGCATGGCCGTAGGCTGTAGGCCATGCACCCAAGACTGTACGCCCTGGACACAACCACCGCAGCATAACATGCCCATAGAATCAAACACCCTTCATATCACCAGAACGCAAACGTTTATGTACTGTTTCATTTGTAGAGTTTGTATGTGAAGTTTTGGCTAGGCTATGCAGTTAAGATTGTAGAGTTTGTAGTAGGACTGTGTTATAAGATACCTTTGGAAGTAAATATTTTGGATTGTGGTGTATGATTGTGTACATTTTCTTTGAGATCTACTCGTAAACAAACTACTTTGCCGCGAATGCCTTTCACTAATTTAGAGGGAGGTAATTCCGCTGTTTTTGTTGAAGGTGTACTGACAGCGCGGTGGCGACCAGAGGCAAAATGAATTTTGAGGAGTGTGTTGGTCTGCAGAAGTGCTTGGGGAGGGTTGGGGAGTAAGAGATGGGTCAAATACTGTTTTGTTTAGGTGGCAGGTGCCCCTGATATGTTTGCCATGTCTGCGGTCGTAGTGGTTGTCCGTGGATATAGTCAATGCACTACTGGCTATTTCACTTTAGTATGATGTTGGTTTTGGGTTGTTATTAGAGGATTGATTGTAGTTAATATCCCCTGTGAGGAGCCCACATACTATAGTCAAAATGTTTGGTATTATAGGTGTGTTATGCAACACACATACATGGTTGGGTACTTCAGCGGAGGTACTTTTAAACTTTAGTATTTCTTTTTTGTATGTGTTTAGCAGAATGTTGCTATTTGTACAGTAGTTGGTAGTTTGTGGTAAAGCTAATGCATTTTGTAAGTGGCTTTCACTTCCAAAATATTTTCTCTGGATATGCTCTATTTCTTCGAGAAGTTGTTCGACTGTACCATGCAGAAGATTGTTCTTTAAATTGACTAGTGCTAAAGCAGGACTTTTAGCTCAGTACAGTTTATGGACCAGATTTTTATAGTTGCATGATGTGTTCATATCATTTTGATATGATGGAAGGTGGTGGCTAACTTCATTAGGTTCACTTTCCTCTTCTGACTCATTATCAAGACTTTGATTCAGATCAATACCATCACTGTTTTCTACATTTGCTGGGGGGTAGGTTCCTCTGTACCTCCCAGACTTTGGTTTTCTAACAATCTTTATATAAGTTCCATTTTCTTGCCCTTCTCAGAGAGATTCTTATGTCTACACGATACTTTTAAGCAATCAGCAGTTTTGGCAAACAATGATTCTAGGGTATACCTCTCCATAGCAGACATAGTTAGAAAATCAGCTTTTTAGTGCTAAGCTCTGTGGTTAGTTGTCCTAAAGTGTTCAAAAAGCACACTAAAGTGTATACTCAATACAAATCCCACCGCTGTACACCAGTGTTAGGCAGAAACCTGTGCAGTTCCCTCTGGGACCACTGCAAAAGATTTAAGACTACAGGCGTTTGGCAGTAAACCCACTTGGTAGCAGTCTGTACCACACAGATTCACTTGGTAGCTGTGGCTGAGCAGTCAGACTTCCCTCAAGAAGAGTTAGGCAGTATACAGAGTATTCACAATAGGTCAAAAGAACACAGTAGAACAAGTAAACACTGACCAGAGCTTGGTGTAAAAGAGATATAATTATTTATTTAAAACCACATCTAGTAAAACACACAGGCACTAATGTTAAGCTGTTCAAAAAGACAGTCACTAAAAGATATACACTCCCTTAAAAGAATATTAGACAATTCTTAAGTAAAGCCCCACTTATTTTCAGACAGCGGTGAGCGCTTAACGCAGATGGCACTCTAATAATTCGTTTTAAAAAGGGAGAGAAAAGCAGAGTATAATTTGAAACAGATCCCAACACTTTCACAAGAACACAACAAGAGAGGAAGGCAAAGTAAAACCGTGAAGTTAGAGTTCAGAAGGCCGGATCCACTTTAAGAGGATCAGAATGAAATGTGTCCAAGGTCACACGGTTGAAGTGCACAAAAAGTCTTGAAAAGGTTCAGAAAGAGTTGGACCAAAGAAAGGGACCAGTTAGATGGTCAAGGCGGCGAGCCCAGTCCAGAAGGTTAAGGGATTATTATTACCTTGTAGCAATCTTTAGAAAGGGAGGCCTGGTGGACACGGTACCTTAAAGTGGTGAGAATACTCCAGTGGTGGCAGTTGTTCCTGGGAGCGGTCCTTTTATTCGCGGTCCAGTGGTTAGTGGCTATCCGGTTGCCGGGGTGCTTGGCACGGGCAATTCGACCACAAGACGTCCTGGGATGCGAGGAAAAGAAGTTAAACTGGTTGTGCCCACCAGTCAGGGGAAGAAGCCTCTCCAGCCGGGAGATCTTCTCTGTCGTCGGGAAGTGGTGAGTCGGTTCCGCAGGGCTCCACCGGTGGTGTCGTCGTGGTAGGTCGGCTCAGCTTCTCCCTCGTCGGATTCTCAGGTCCTTTGGCGACTTCTGAAGTTCCAGTCCCCAAAGCCCTGCTTTTATGCAGCACACCCCCATTCACTCAGCCTAGCTGTCAATCAAACATGCTAAGTGGTGAGCCGACCGGCTCACCACTTGGGCCAATAACACACGAGTGCGACTTGAGTTACCAAGGTAACTCAGTCCAGGGTGCCTAAACCCCCTCCCACGCCCCCTGTGGTACCCAGACAGAGTGGCACCACTTTTGGAGGCTTCTGTGGAGAAGCCCGCCAAAGAGTGGAACAAAGGGCTCGACTTGGGTTGGAGTCACAGAAGAGAACACAAACGCCATTTTAGAATCGAGTCCTGGCAAAAAATACCAACCGGTGAATTAATATTAAATAAATAAACCGGCGGTATGTTCGAGGCTATGAGAATTAAATAATTAAAGTTGGTAGCCTCGAACAATGTGAAAATCCCATAGGGATATATTCGCGGTCGAATATAAAAAGTAGTATCCACTGCCACCAGCCAAAACTCGATCAGGGGGGACGGAGACGTGCCCCCTCGACTAACAGACCCCGGGGCAATCGAATTGCCCCGACCAGTACGTCCACAATATGATGGTTTGTACCGGTTTCTGTTAATAATGTGGGACTAGTAAAGCCAATGGTGACTTTACATGCCCTGGGAGACAGTAGTCAGTCCCAGGGTATGGAGTCTATGGTAGGGTGTCACTATGACACCCCTGTGTCACTGTACGGAGGGTGCTGTGTAACACACATAGTAAAAACACATGAGGCCCTATGGAGTAAAGGACCCCATAGCCCATAAAACACATAAACAGTCAAAGGAACACCATAAATCATGTCCAAGAGTGGGAGAAAAAGAGTCTCATGCTTGGCAGGAGAAAAAAACAAACTCCAGAAATCCAGCAAAGCTGCTGGGGGACTCACTAGGTTAGGAAATTCAGCCTAAAGCGAGAATTCTCCCTAACACTTTTGCAAATAGGTCCTGAAATGCAGGCTAATTAATGTGTTTGTAGTCCTGTGTATTTGCGCAGTGGACAGGAATCCATATTCTGTAGTAGTTTCATTTTGATTTTGTCTTTGCTTTTTACATACTGATTGAGGAAGTGGCCTAAAGATTTGAAAGATTTTTTGGAAATGTTACACATTGATGTGCACGGCCAATTGTAGACTGAACATTTTGGTTTATTAGAATGGAGAGGTGCTATTGAGTTTTTTGGGGATATTTTTGTGAGCTTAGTTTCTTGTTTATAATGTGTTATTATGTTTTTCATACCCTTGTCCACTGCCATGTATGGCAATTGGGTGTGTTTGCTTTTGTTTATATGCTTCTTCATGAAAATATGGTTATGTGGTCGTGGTGTGACTCCACCTCCACAGATGTTTAAAGAGTTATTTTTGTTGATATTAAGTTTATTGAGAAGTGTTTTTTGTAATTTAGTAGTTAGTTTTGTTAATGGTTTCATTCTGTTTAAAATAAAATAAATAACTTCCTTTTCAGAAGGATTGCACTGTTTATGAGAGCTTTTAGGATTACTTTTCTGTGGTAGGTTTTAAGGGTTGTCTATGATTTCTCTCCTGTTTTTATAAGGTTCTGAACGAGTCTGTGGCAGAACATGTTTTGTAAAATATTTTTTTTGGTATGGTTAGTTGCTACTATGTCAGTAGGATTTCATATAGAGGCAGTGGTGTTGTTTGAGCTGGGAGCCTTTGTAATTATATTGTCTGTGTGTGTGCTTGAATGAATATGCATGTACTCATCCTGGCTGCGTGTAATTTTATAACACAGTGTACCGTTTATTTCATAATTATACAGTTATTTCTGCCATCTTTTAATATGAAATAAAAAAAATTTAGATAGCTGTGTGAGTAAACAAAAAATTGGAGAGGTTTGCGATTGATACTTCATCATATCAGATGGGATAAATGAAGTAAGGTCATTTTACAGTTTATACAGGGTAAGTGGAAGTTACTCTGTTTATATGTATTCTTAGAAGAGCTGTACATATACTGTGTAGAAAATATTCATGCCTGTAGTCTGTGTTCATGCATGTGGATGTGTATGAATCTGCAAGTAGAACTATTGGCCAGTTTTATATTAGTTGTTGCTGTACGTCTGTTGCAGTGACAGCGGAATTGTACTGAGAGTGATCAATAATACATCTAAGGTGCTGATGTGTGATGATAGAGTTAGATGTAGAGTTCTTGGATGTGATCGGTGGATGATTTTGTGGCTGTTTAACAGTAGCCAATGAGGAAATGGTGCAGAGAGTGAAGTGGAAAGGGTAGAAGGGTTGCCCCAGTGTTACGCGCTCCTCGAACATCGTGGGTGTCCGCGGGCAGAGCATACTACATCTGAGGTTTCTCAGCAAATGCAGCATGTAAAGGGGACTGTAGGGATGAACCAATCAGATGTTGAGGTTGTGGTTTGTGATGAAAGAGGCTGTGTGTAGTGAAGATGGTAGAGGTGAAGAAAATCAGGGTGTTGATGGATGGAGATATGTTTGTGCATGGTTTGGAGTGGTATGCTAAATGTAGGAATGTGGCAAACAATTTTGATGTTAAAGGAGTGGAGGTGGTGTGGAGCACTATGCCTGGTTTTAATGTGCATGAATTGGTCAAGTTTGTGGAGATATGGGCAGGGTAAACATTGCACATGTATGTTTTGCACTGTGGTGCTTTGTATTTGGGGTATGACAGTGCCCCTACTTTATTGGCAGATTTTGAATATTTGGTTCAGGCAGTAATGAAAATAATTCCAAATGTCAAGGTTAGTTTTATGGTTTAGTACCTAGGGCAATATGGGACAATAGTTTATTTTTGCTCAGCAGGTGGAAAGAAGATGTAGGGTGCGGTTTATTGAGGTAGATGGCAGAACTTCTCATTCTCTGTTTTACAGTAATGTTGGTATCATTACATTTGACCCATCCACAATTCTTTTTTATATATGCAGTGTACTGACGTGTATTAGTTGTGGGTGGTAGAATATACCTAATGGTGTGAAGGTTTTTAATTTACCAAGTGATAGTTTACTATTTTTAAATCCAGTTAGCTTGCAGTTGTTTTTGGTACCATTTGCATTCTAATGTGAAAGCATTACTATTATGTATTTACTATGCGTCTGTATTTTTAAGGTGGTAAGACGCCCACACCATTCATTTCGCTGGTGACCGAAAGTGGGATTGTACAAACACACGTGTGCAAATCATCGGCTATTAATATATAAGTGTGGTCATTGGGGGTGAGTGTCCGCGGCGTGGCCGGAGGCGGTTGTAGCAGGGTTTGTTCGGACATTCTCATACGACCACTTTTTGTCACGGCTGGAGACTTGCTCCTTTCAAAAATGTTTACATGAGATGCTGTGTGAAGAGGAGATGCGATGAGGTTACAGGTTGTGTGGTCAGACTGTGGCAGTCGCTGGGAGAGTGCGAAGTTCTCCAGAGGAACATAATAAATCCGTTCAAATGTCGTTCGCATTGGTGAATGGTCGCAAACAATTCATAGGTTTTTCAAAAATATTTGTAATCCCAATGTGGTTCGAAGCACTATTGCCTGCCATTCTGAGTGAAGGTCAGAGCTGTTGAATTTTTGTTTCTTAGCTGAGCAAACCCACGCATGGTACACAGTATAAGGTTCAATTGTTTTTTGACCTTGAAACAAAGGGAGGATTGCGAACGGAATGCATGAATGGAGGGATGTAAGACTTTCAAATATGATGATGTTCACCATTCAAAAATTGGACAAAGGAACATGTAATTTAATTTTATGAAAATTCGTTGCAGTGCACAGAGTTCCTGTTTTACACCGATAGAATGGAAATGCCGAATATTATGTAAGTTTTACCTTGGACGATTTTATACACAAACTAGTCAAATTATAATTCGGTGACATTATTGGTGGGGTACATTGTACGGTGTGTGGTAAATTGCAATGACACGCAATTAAAACTTGTGTGTGTAGTTTGCTTTGTCGTGAGGATATGGGCAGTGGAGCATCGAGATGGGTGTAGTTCTGTAGTGGGTTCTCCCAGGTTCACAAACGTGTAATTGAACGCTAATATTTAATAAAAAGTCTGTGTATCTGTTCTTCTTGGTTTTATTTAGCTCTCTGATTGCAGCGTCAGCGTTAGCATCCCATTTCGAGCTCACCATAGTCCGTAGCAGTAACGTGTACAGGAAACTGAAGTGTGATTTGCACGTTCTTTTGTTT
Organism: Ambystoma mexicanum; assembly: GCF_040938575.1. NCBI lineage: Eukaryota > Metazoa > Chordata > Amphibia > Caudata > Ambystomatidae > Ambystoma > Ambystoma mexicanum. The sequence continues at coordinate 690,400,378 of NC_090939.1, forward strand.
GAGTTATCATTGTTTGACGTCTGTGTTTATCAATAATTGTAACAGGGGCCCAAATTGATGGTTAAAATGATAAACTGTAATAAGATTGGTTACTGAGACACATTTCTGTTATCTTTTTTTTAAACAGCTACATCTTGACTTTCTGCGATTGTCATGGATTCCAGATACCAACTGACGTTTTCTTTTAACCGTCAACTACAGATATATGTCAGTGGTTGGATCACAGTGACACTTTTTTGGGATGATCGACACGGGCCCATATGCCCGTACACCATACCAGCGATACGGAGCAATTTCATATCTTTTGTGGTGGCCAAGCAGAAGTTCATGCCAAACTCTTGCGATTCACAGTGCGTCCAATCCGTTTTTATATCCAAAAGGAATACCGTGTGACTCACGATAAACATTTGCGGATTTAGAACGGAGCAAACAATTACATATTTGCTTGTATATGTAAGTCTCTGGATGTTCTCGGAACGTTTATTGTGAAATAAAAGTACTTTAATAATTGTACAATTTTGCTATTTCCTTCAAAAGTATGGTTTCATATTCAAAATTGGGACGCGCTGTGTTGTGAGATGATGTGTGTTGATATTCTGGGTTCAAGTAACGTTATCATGTAGGTGATGATTGGGTGCGTTTTACTACGCTGTATAGTAATGTTCTGGAGATAGGTGGAGCGTATTACTAGGTTTGGTGATGTTAGACTCAGGGGCGGGGCATATGCATTAGTGCCGCCAGGGCAGTCCACCTTGGGCGATGCAGGAACGGATAAGATTATCACAAGATGGCTGCGCCTGTAGACAAGTGTTTCTAGGGGCGACAAGACAAGGAGGGGGAAACAAGGAGGGGGAAACAAGGGAGGACAATAAAATGATCTTACTAGGCCTTGTGTCATTCAAATCACACAAGTGCGGGGAAGAGGGAAGCGGAGAAGTGCCAGGGGGGAGGGGCAGGGGGAAGTGCAGTTAACTCACAAGTGCAGCCAGTGGGTGGCTCCTACGTGCAGAGAGAAGGGGCTGTGGGTTTGCAGATACAGACCCTTATGTGATGGGGAGACCGGAGGCAGTGCAAAGGCAACTGGACATGCAGGATCAAAGGCCCGAGTTCACAGGGTGACCAGGTGACCAGTGCGCAGAGCAGTCAGGAGCATCAGCAGGGGAGAGGAAGAGAGAAAGCGGATCGAAAAGGAAGGTCTTGATTTGCTTCCAGAACCAGAGGTGGTTCTGCTCAAGTTTGTGAGAGGCAGGGAGGCTGTTCCAGAGGGAGGCCCCTGCCGAGGAGATAGATCTGCCCCCAACTCTCCGCTTGGACAAGCCTCTGACCCTCAGAGAGTTGGAGGCTGATGTGTGGAGACCTTGAGAAGGAAGAAGTTTTGGAAGAGAAAGTTTGAGGTAGAGTGGTCCCATGCCCCAGAAAGCCTTGTGGACAATGCAGAAGGTCTTGAAGTTGATCCTTGCAGGAACGGGCAGCCAGTGAAGAGATTTCAAAGCTGGAGGGATACGATCCCTGGGCTTGAGGCCAAGGACAAGTCTTGCAGTCCTATTATGGATAGTAGGCAGAACTATATGCAGTACCCTTTGGGAACACCACACACAATTAAGACTACAAGTGTCAGTACAATTTCACCTTTGGTACAAGCCTGTACTACACAGTAAAGTGGTAGCGATGGCTGAGCAGCCAGAATTATCTCAAGAGTAAAGTGAGCAGTATCAGAAGTTACACAAAGGACAGCAATCACTATGATTCAAACAAACATTGACTCAAGGTTTCTAGGTAAAAGAATATACATTTATTTACACCATCAGTTATAAAACAGTTCACTAATATAAAGCAGCAGAAAATCACAATCTTAATACACTACACCGCACCCAATCAATTCTGGATAAGTTAAGCTCAAAATGAAGTGTGAGCAAAATGGCACTCCAGCAATTTACAAAGGGAGGGAAAGGACAAGCTTATCACAAATCAACAACACCAAAAAGTGATAGGCAGGGCAATCTAGAAAAGGCTTACTACAACTAGGATTCAAATCAATAGGCCTGGGCCAATGTTAATGGTTGAGAGTCTTTGCAGAGGATCACACAGTTCAATGTAGTTCGCGGTTAAGTCTTTGCCAGGAGTTCAAAACGAAGTTGGTCGATTCAAAACACTTTCACCGTGGTCGGACGGAACGAACAACGAGATTTGAACAGTACCTTATGTGAAGAAGAATGCTGTAGCTGAGGCAGTAGTTCCTGGCAGTTCTGGCAGGCTCACAGTTCCCGAAGCGACTGTCGGACTGACAAGACGGAGGAAGACTGGAGGGTCCTGCCCTGCCCAGGGAAGAAGCCAGCAGCAGAGCAAAGCAACGAATAAAAGGTGCGCTCCTTAAAAGCACAAAGGGACTCTCTCAAGCTGGCTATCCGGTTTCCTGTGGCACAGCAAATTCGACCAGGCTGAAGAGGGAGGTCCGGGGGCTTTGTGAGCTGGTTGGTCCCACCAGGCTCAAGTGGAGAAGACTCCTTGCGGATCTCCTCTGTCGACGAAGTTCAGGCGATTCGGACCAAATCCCCCATTCACACAGCCTGGCTGTCAATCACACAGCACCTGGCCAGACAGTCACCTAGCCAATCAGATCATAGTGCGACTTGGGTCTCCAAGGAGACCCTGTGCAGGGGGCCTAAAACCCCTCCCTCACATTCAGCCCACCCAGAAACTCAGGCACCTAAGGAGGGCTTCTGGGCAGAAGCCCGCCAAAGGACGGCGAACAAAGGATGGCGCGCAGAGTAAAACACGAGAAAGACCTTTACAAAAAGAAATGCCGAATAAACCCAGCCGGAACCGAAATAAAATAAAAGGGGTCCAGCGGGTTTAGAGTTTGAGGCTACCACCATAGCCTCTAACTATACTGAGGCTAATTTCATAGCTCGCGGTAGAAAGAAAAGGGTAGATACCACTGCCACCAGCCAAATCCTAAAGAAAGGGGAACAAAATAATGTTCCATGAGAAACAGACAGAAAGGGATAACTGTTAACCCTTCTAGTACTCTATGGAAGATAGTTTGTACTGAGTTTGTAAATTTAAAAAGACTAGTAAAGTCAATGGCAACTTTACATGTTGTGGGGGACAGTAGTCAGCCCCGAAAATGGAGTTTAAAAGTGGGAAGTCGGAAAAGACAACCCTGTGTCACTGCACTAAAGGTGCTGTGTGACACACAGTAAAAAGTTGATGCCTATGGAGTTGGTGAGACTCCATGACTCCATATCCATGAACACAAAAATGTACAACACACAGCAAAACACATGTAAGAATGGGAAAAAGGCTCACATTCTTACGGACTCAGTAGGCAAGGGAAAATAGCCATTCTGGCGAATTCTCCCTAACACTCGCCCCCGCCCCTCAGACTAAGGGACAGGAGGATTTAATCCACTCCTAGATGAATCTCTTCACTCTAGTCAGTTAAAAACATCCTAGAGAGACCATCAGCATTTTGGTGGTGACATCCTGACCTGTGCTCAATGGTGAAATCAAACCCTTGCAGGCAGATTGACCATCTTAGCAGTTTTGGGTTTTCCCCTTTCATTTGCATTAATCATCTCAAGGGTTGGTGGTCTCTCTGAATCACAAAAGTAGATCCATACAAGTATGGTCTAAACTTCTTCAGAGACCACACAATAGCAAAGCATTCACGCTCTATGGTTGCCCACCTTGTTTCTGGTTCCTTCAGTTTCCTACTGATGAAGCAAATGGGGTGCTCCCTACCTTTCTCATCCAGTTGACTAATGACTGCACCTATACCTGTATTGGATGCATCTGTCTGCACAATGAAGGGTTGGTGATAATTAGGAGTTCTTAGGATTGGAGCTTGACAAAGGGCTTTCTTCAGGTTTTCAAAGGCTTGAGTGCACTCCTCATTCCATCTAAGCTTTTTAGGGAATTTTGGAGAGGAGACTACATTCAGGGGCGTTGCTAGGGGGGGGCTAAGGGGGCTATAGCCCCTGATCTTTTGGTTGTAGCCCCGGATAGAATCTCAGGAGCTACAGCCAAAAGACTAGCTAGCCCCCAGTCCCAACAGTTCCGACATCAGCTTAGCCCCGGGTCTTTTCCAGACCTAGCAACTCCCCTGACTACATTCAAGGGAGAAGCTTTGGTCCCATAGTTCTCTATGAAGTTCCTGTAGTACCCAGTGAGACCTAGGAAGGCTCTCACTTGGGTTTGAGTAGTAGGGGTGGCCCAGTTTTGTACAGCTTTTACTTTGCTAGGCAATGGCCTTATTTCACCTCCTACTACCTCATGACCAAGGTAGACCACTTTCCTCTGACCAATTTGACATTTGCTTGCCTTTATGGTCAGATGGGCCTGTTCAAGAGCCTGCAATACATATCTTAAGTGATCAACATGTTCTTTCCAAGTAGGGCTGAACACTGCAATGTCATCCAAGTATGCTATGCAGAAGTCCATCATCCCATTCAAAACTTGATTGACCATCCTCTGGAATGTAGCAGGTGCATTCTTTAATCCAAAAGGCATAACCTTAAACTGATAAAGGCCTGCTGGGGTCAAAAATGCAGTTTTCTCCTTGGCATGGTCTGTCAGGGCTATTTGCCAATAGCCTGAGGTCAGATCAAATATACTGAGGTACTTGTCTGCACCAAGTTTATCCACCAGTTCATCTGTCCTTGGTAAAGGATGCACATCAGTCTTTGTGACTGCATTCAGAGCTCTATAGTCCACACAGAATCTCAACTCCTTGGATCCTGCCTTTGGTACTAGAACAACTGGACTAGACCATGGACTTGTAGATGGCTCTATAACCCCGAGATCAAGCATCTTGTTGACTCTTTCTTTATGTGGGTTCTTACATGGTCTGACATTCTGTAACCTCGGCTTTTCACAGGGAGACAGTCACCAGTTAGAATTTCATGCTGGCCCCATGGGGTCAAGCCTGGTGAAAGTGAAAACAGGGAGTCAAACTGATTTAACAGAAACTTGCACTCCTCCTGTTGTTCAGATGTCAGATTAGAAGAGAGATTGACTCCTTCTCCAGCATGGGGTCTGGCATGAATTCACATGCTCATGAATATTCCCCGCCGTCAGGCTGGGAATCCTCTGTAAAGAAAAAATCAGTTTCAGTTTTGTTTCTGAACTGTCTTTCTACTAATAACCAATCACTGGTCTCTGGGTCATACTGCCCTCTACCTAAGCCCCTCCTCTGGCAGCCATCTTCAGATTTTTACTGCACGTTCAAGTGTTGGGAGTCCTCGTGCTTAGCTCTCGATCTTTTTCTGCATATTGCATTTTTTCAAAGGGTTTACCCTTATCTTTTCGGTAATCCGAGCCTCAAGCTCCACCGTTTCTTCTTCCGATTAACGGGTACCCGTTTCGGAATTTTCTACACCACTCAAGGGTGAATTTTGGTCGAATTTCACTTCTTGGAGGATTCCGGAAGATCTTTGAGGCCTACTCTGCATGGACATGGCCGGAGACAAAGGAGACTCTACGCCTTTTGTATCCAAGCTGTTTAGGAACTGCCCAGGATGTGGACTGCAGAACGTTTTCAAGGAGGATGAGCACTCCCGGTGCCTCTACTGCCTGCACTCCGACAAGTCCCACGTGGAGGAGGACTGCGCATTCTGCAAGAACATGTCTGCCCGGACCATGAAGGACCGTCGTACACGACTCGCTAACTGGCTGGAGGCGGGGAGCCCAGCAGCAGGTGAGAAGAAGAAGCCCAAGCTGTCTTCTAAGACCTTTGAGGACGCTCGGGCGGCGGGGGCCCAACAGAAGGCAAAGCACTGCGAGTCCGCGGGCACCGGGAGTGCTGTTGGTTCGGGCTCCTTGGCTGCCAGGCCGGGAGCACTTTCACCAACGCCGTCAACCACGAGCCAACGCTCCGGCTCGATGAAAAGGAAGACAGAGAACCCGGGTAAGCCCTGGTCGATCCCAATGGAGAAAGCCATGGAAGAGTGAGGTGGTGACCTGCCCCCCACGGTGAAGGCCTCAGACGCGCCTAAGGTCGTGAAGGCCCAGATTCACCCGGCGAAGGCCTTGATTGAGGGAGTCGTGGCATCCCTGGCAAAGCCTACAGAGGTGACCCCAGTGGAGACGGCTTCCAGGCAGAGAGTTTCCCTGCCACCCTGAGGGAATCTTCTTTCCAACCGATCGAAAAGACCCCTGTGAAGCCCCGGGCCGAGAAGGAGGGGGGGGAGATAGTCCTAACAGACTCAGATACCTCCTCCGAGGACAAGCTGTCGGTCATCAAGTCAGTCCTGGACAAGAGGTTCGAGCAGTGCAGGACCTACGGGAAGGATCCCGACGAGGCTGACATGGAGAGTGACGGTGGAGTCGACGAAGAACGGCAGGCCGACGAGGAACCAGAGGACACCACGCCTCTGCCGATGCACCAGTCGCAACCGATGCCACTGCCGCCGGACAGGTCGAAAGACATCTTGCTGGCATTGCACACCCTGTGCACAGAGATAAGGACAAGGTTGCCCTTACCTCCGGCGGACGATCCAGCTGCGCCTGGACCGTCGGGGAGCCCTCCAGCCAAGCAGAGGCGAGTCCATCCTCCCCCACCCTTCCATCCTTCACCTCCATCCCCTATGCCGAGGGATGAGACGGGGACGTAGATGGCAATGACAGGGAGGGACGACGGTGGGGACAACGGAACTGATCTCCTGTCGCCTCCTCCCCGGGCGTCCCCTCCTGACGAAATTGGCTCCTTTTACGCCATGATGGTCAGGTCCTCAGAGCTTTTCCAGCTGTGCCCCGAGGAGCAGAAGAAAGAGGGATTTCTCTACCAAGAAAGGCCAAGAGGAAGACCGTACTCTCAGTCCCGCTGTTGGACGAAGGGCTGTCCCCTCTGAAGAATCCGTCCATGGCCCCTGCGAAGAGAGACAGGTACGAGAAGAAGTACCGGGTCCCAGACTCAGCTTCTATGTGCCTCAGGGCACAACCGACCCCGGATTCAGTGGTCTCCGCGGCGGCTAAGAAGAAAGCGGCAGGAGCGACAGCATCATCTTCCACTTCCCCGCCGGAGGGCGAGGGGAAGAAGCTATACGCCATGGGACGTCGGGTCATCTCATCGGCAGCGATGACCATCAAGGCGGCCAACGCCCTCGCTATCGTGGCCCGCTGTGATAGGGAGCTGTGGTTCAAGATCGCTCCTCTTCTGGACTTTCTTCCAGATGACAAAAGGGCGGAAGCCCTTGAAATCCTGCAAGAGGGCGAGGTGGCTTCGGACCACGCCACCACGGCGGCCACGGATATCGCCAACACCGGTTTTTGCCAGATGGGCAACAGCGTTTGCCTTCGCCGGCGCGGTTGGCTGAGGGTCACCGACTTCCGTCAGGATGTGCAAACCAGGGTACTGGGCATGCCCTTCGACGGAAACAACCTGTTCGGCAAGGCAGTGGACGAGTCACTGCAGGCCATCAAGGCGGACACCGAGACGGCCCGTGCCTTGGGCACTCTCCATCAGCGACGGCCGTCCTTTCGGACCTCCGGAGGCAAATCTCAAGGTGCCTCTAAAGGATTTGGCGGCAGCTCTTCATCGTACCATCAGGCGGCCCGCTCTTCGCCGCAGGAAGCATACAGAGGCCGCAGCAAGGCCGGTGGACATCGTTGTCGCCAAGGAGCCCAATATGGCAAGGCCTCGGCAAAACAGGACTGAACCGGCCGTGACGTTGGGCCCCCACCCAAGCACCCCGGTGGGAGGCTGGCTGGCGAACTTCGTCGCTTGATGCCCTGGCCCACGGGCACACTCTGGAGTTCCAAAGGAAGTGTCCCCACTTTCCACCAGTGGCCAGGAAAGAAAACCACATTCCCCAGCTGCTTCTGGAGGTACGAGTAATGCTGAAAAAGGGCGCAACAGAACTCGTCCCAAAGAGGCTCCGGGGCTCCGCAGTATACTCGCGGTACTTCCTCATCCGAAAGAAGACCGGCGGCTGGTGGCCCATCATAGACCTCCACCGCCTCAACAAATATATAAAATCCCAGAAGTTCCAGATGGTCACCCTTCAGCACGTGCTGGGACAACTGTAGGAAGTCGACTTCCTGTCGTCTCTGGACTTGGAGGATGCCTACTTCCACATCCCCATACACAAAGGACATTGAAAGTTCCTACGCTTCGTGGTCAACGGCGGCACTACCAGTTCAAGGCTCTGCCTTCCAGTTTGAAGTCGGTGCCAAGGGTCTTCACCAAGTGCTTGGCACCGATGGCGGCGCGGCTGCGCCTGCAGGGGATCCACGTCTACCCCTATCTGGACGATTGGCTCATCTGATCAAAGTCAAGAGAACTCGCCGTCGACCACACAGTGAGGACCGTCCACCTGCTCACGGAACTGGAGTTCTCAATCAACTTTGCGAAGTCCTGCTCGGTGCCGTCACAGGACTCCCTATTCCTGGGAGCCAGACTCAACACGGTGGCACGGTTGGCTTCACCGTCGGAGGAGAGGATGAAGGCCATCCTGGGCAAGGTACAACAGCTGTTGACCATGGAGGTGGCCAGGGTGAGATCCATCAAGTCCCTGCTTGGCATGATGTCGTCATGCATCTACCTTGTCCGATGGTGCAAGTTGCGGATGCGGCCACTACAGGAGTTCCTCGACGCCCGTTGGATGCAAGTGGCGGGAAGCTTTGAAGACAAGATACCCCTTAACGAGTCTTTCCGCCGAGCGATCCGGTGGTGGGGCACCCGTGCCCATCTCGCGGGGGCATGGACTTGCAGACCCCAGCGCATCAGGAAACGGTGACGACGGACGCCTCCCTGGAGGGGTGGGGAGCGCACACCGGAGATCTCCACGCAAGAGGCCTTTGGCTCCCAGAGGAGAGGTCCCTGCACATCAACATCCTGGAGCTCTGAGCCGTGTTCTGGGCCCTCAAGTCTCTCCTTCCGACCCTTAAGGGCAAAGTGGTACGGGTCTTCATGGACAACACCACCACTATATTCTACATCTGAAAGCAGGGGGGCACCAGATCCCCAGCCCTATCCAAGGAAGCGCAGGACCTGTGGCACTGGGCCGTTGCCCAGGGGATGTTCCTGGTACCATTTCATCTGGCAGGAGTAAAGAACACTGTCGCCGACTCACTCAGCAGGGAGCTGCGCTCTTGCCACGAGTGGGAGCTTTGGCAAGATCAAGTAGATCTCCTATTCCGACGATGGGGCAATCCCCAGATCGATCTGTTCACGACGGCGACGAACACCAAGTGCCGGAGGTTCGCCAGCAGCTTTCCCCAGCTGGGGAGCACGGGCAATGCATTCTCCTTCCCCTGGGACGGCCTGTTCCTCTATGCGTTCCCTCCGTTGCCGTTGCTTCTGTGACTAATCAGTCAACTCAGACGGTCCCGGTGCAGGATGATCCTAGTCGCACTGGCGTGGCCGAGGCAGATATTTTTTCCCGGACCTTCTGGACATGTCGGTGCCCACCCCCCAGTCAAACTACCGACGGATGCAGATCTTCTCACCAGGGAAGGAGGCGCAATCCTGCATCACAACCCAGGATCGCTGAACCTGCAGGCCTGGCTCCTCCAGCACTAGAGTTTGGAGGCTACAATATCCCGGCGGTCTGCAAGGAGGTACTTGCCAAGGCCAGGGCTTCCTCGACTCTTAAGTGCTATGGACATAAATGAAAGAGGTTATCTGTCTGGTGCCGTGCACAAAAGATCAATCCTCTACGGATTACGGCCCCTCAAGTGCTGCCGTACTTGCTGCCGCTGGCCAAGGCGGGGCTGGCACATCCCTCCATCAAAATTCATCTGGCTATCTCCCAATACACCAGAACTCTGGGGCAGTGGTCGCTGTGGTCTCACCGCCAGGTGAAGGAGTTCATGAAAAGACTGTTCTGCTCGTTCCCGCAATGAAGGCACCGGCCCCGGCGTGGGAGCTCAATGTGGTGCTGACCAGGCTCATGGGCCTCCATTCGAGCCTCTGCATTCGGCACCACTAAGGTTTCTATCATGGAAGGCAGCGTTTCTTGTGGCCATCACCTCCGCACGACGGGTGGGAGAGATCCAGACCCTCTCCTGTAAGCCTCCATATCTGACATTCTATGAGACAATGGTAGTGCTGAGGACGCACCCCTCCTTCATGGCCAAGGTGCCGTCGGACTTCCATCTCAACGAGCCCTTGGTGTTACCTGTTTTCTTCCCGTCGCCTTTGTCGCCGGCTGAGGGGACTTTGCACTCGCTGGATGTGGCTAGAGCGCTGAAGTTCTACGTGGACCGCACAAAGAGTTTCGGAAGACATCACAGCTGTTTGTGAACTTTGGCGCTGTGAACCAAGGGAAGGCCCTCTCTAAGGCTTCCATTTCCAGACGGCTCTCTGGCTGCATCATGCACTGTCACCGGTTGGCAAACCTTGCCCGGCTGTCCGAGAGCCCATTCAACTAGAGCGATCGCTGCTACTACGGCGTTCCTGTCTGGTGTACCCCTGCTGGACATCTGCAGGGCTGCTACGTGGAGGTCGATGCACACCTTCACGAAATTCTACTGCGTTGACCGGGATTCCAGGGAGGAGTCCAGAGTCGGCCAAGCAGTGCTGCGCGACCTGTTCGCTTGAAGGTGAGCCTGGTTAGGAGGGAAGAGATGCTTAATGTTAAGTTGTTGAAATGCTTAATGTTGAGCCTTGCCACCTCCCGTGGTTGTGCATGTGTGTACTGCTATGTATTCTTATATTCATGAGCATGTGAATCCATACCAGACCCCATGCTGGAGAAGGAACAAGTTACTTACCTGTAACTGTTGTTCTCCAGCATGGGTCTGGTATGGATTCACATGCGAACCCTCCCTCCAACCCCTCTGCGGCTCTTCTCTTGGTCCTACTGCCACTTTACGTGCTACCAAATCTGAAGATGGCTCCCAGAGGGGGGGCTTAGGTAGAGGGCAGTCATTGGCTGGGGCAGTTTGACCCAGAGACCAGTGATTGGTTATTAGTAGAAAGACAGTTCAGAAACGAAACTGAAACTGATTTTTTCTTTACCGAGGATTCCTAGCCTGACGACGGGGAATATTCATGAGCATGTGAATCCATGCCAGACCCATGCTGGAGAACAACATTTACAGGTAAGTAACTTGTTCCTTCTATTTTCTCATCCAAAGGTTGGCCTCTGAGTAGGTCAGGTAGAGGTTCACTCTCCTCCTCTTGAGCTGAAGCTAGAAGCAAAGCTCCCACTTCTAGTCGCAAGATATATGCCTTCAACCGGTTGGTGTGAAAGACTCTGGGAGCCTCCTTTGGATTGCCCAAGTCCACCAGATAGTTCACCTCTCCATGTTTTCCCACAACCTTGAAGGGTCCTATCCATTTGTCCTGCAAGGCCCTCTGCCTTGTTGGAACCATAACTAGCACAAGCATGTTGGCCTTCTTCAAGCTCATCGAGCCCTTGGTGTTACCTGTTTTCTTCCCGTCGCCTTTGTCGCCGGCTGAGGGGACTTTGCACTCGCTGGATGTGGCTAGAGCGCTGAAGTTCTACATGGACAGCACAAAGAGTTTTCGGAAGACATCACAGCTGTTTGTGAACTTTGGCGCTGGGAACCAAGGGAAGGCCCTCTCCAAGGCTTCCATTTCCAGATGGCTCTCCGGCTGCATCATGCACTGTCACCGGTTGGCAAACCTTGCCCGGCTGTCCGAGAGCCCATTCAACTAGAGCGATCGCTGCTACTATGGCGTTCCTGTCTGGTGTACCCCTGCTGGACATCTGCAGGGCTGCTACGTGGAGGTCGATGCACACATTCACGAAATTCTACTGCGTTGACCGGGATTCCAGGGAAGAGTCCAGAGTCGGCCAAGCAGTGCTGCGCAACCTGTTTGCTTGAAGGTGAGCCTGGTGAGGAGGTAAGAGATGCTTAATGTTGAGTTGTTGAAATGCTTAATGTTGAGCCTTGCCACCTCCCGTGGTTGTGAATGTGTGTACTGCTATGTATTCTTGTATTCATGAGCATGTGAATCCATGCCAGACCCCATGCTTGAGAAGGAACAAGTTACTTACCTGTAACTGTTGTTCTCCAGCATGGGTCTGGTATGGATTCACATGCGAACCCTCCCTCCAACCCCTCTGCGGCTCTTCTCTTGGTCCTACTGCCACTTTACGTGCTACCAAATCTGAAGATGGCTCCCAGAGGGGGGGCTTAGGTAGAGGGCAGTCATTGGCTGGGGCAGTTTGACCCAGAGACCAGTGATTGGTTATTAGTAGAAAGACAGTTCAGAAACGAAACTGAAACTGATTTTTTCTTTACCGAGGATTCCCAGCCTGACGGCGGGGAATATTCATGAGCATGTGAATCCATGCCAGACCCATGCTGGAGAACAACAGTTACAGGTAAGTAACTTGCATGTTGGCCTTCTGGTCATGCCAATGTTTGACCAAAGCCTGACCTGCTTTCAAGTTATCACTAGCTTCTGCCATCATGTGTGACATTCTCCTCCGGAGACCTATCACATAGTCAGTCATTCTGACTGGCTTGGGGGAAGGAGCACTCTCCAACCCCTCCTTAATCAAGGCCAATGGACCTCTGACTGGATGGCCATAGAGAAGTTCAAACTATATTTAACTCCCTCCTGAGGGACTTCTCTATAAGCAAAGAGAAGGCATGGCAGTAGAAGGTCCCACCTTCTTTTAAGGCGTTCTTCTAAAGCACCTATCATGCTCTTCATAGTATGATTAAACCTCTCTACCAGTCCATTTGTTTGTGGATGGTAGGCTGTAGAGAACTTGTAAGTGCCACCACAGTTTTTCCCCATGGCAGCACTGGCGTCTCACTTCATCTCTAAAGCTCAGGACATCCTTTCCTCTCTCCCTTCCTATCCCCTCCCTCCCCCACTCCCTGCTCTTCCTCTGGCCATTTCACAGCCATCTCTCCTCCCTCCTTCTCTGCCTTTCCCCTGTTCTCCGCAGACGAGATTTCTAGACAAGTCTGGTCTATGAAAGTCTTGTCGAAACGAGTTCACCCCTGTTCCTCTAAAACTATCAAGGACCACATCGACTCCCTGGCTCCTGCCCTTGCTGATTTCTGCAATCACTCCTTCACCACTGGAGCCTTCCCATCCCCCCTGAAGCACTCCCTTGTGCACCCTCTTCTTAAGAAACCCACTGCCGACCCCTCCTGCCCGGCCAACTATCGCCCAATCTCCATCACTCCCTTCCTGGGCAAGCTCATGGAGAAACTGGCCATCTCCCAGCTTAATCTCCACACTGTATCTGTTGGTTGTCTCCATGACCATCAGTCTGGCTTCAGAGCTGCCAGAAGCACAGAAGATGCTCTCCTGAACATCCGGGAAGACCTGCTCTCCAATCTGGACTCTAACACCCCTTGCGTCCTCGACCTGCTTGATCTCTCTTCTGCCTTTGACACTGTCAACCATCCCATCCTGCTCAACTGTCTCCGTGATAACCTGGGTATCACCGGTCAGGCTCTGGCGTGGCTGACTTCTTTCCTCTGCGAACGACCCTCTCATGTCCAACTTGGGTCCTTCCTCTCCGCTATCTTTTTCTCTACCTGTGGTGTCCCCCAGGGGTCTAACCTCTCTCCCTGGCTGTTCAACCAATACCTGGCACTCCTGGCCCACCGCATTGCCGCTCTCTGCCCCAACTTTCAGTGTTATGCGGACGACACCCAGCTCATCTTCAGGCTACCCTCGGCCTCCTCCTCTATTTCCCTCATCTCTGACTGTCTGTCTACTATCCAGGAGTAGTGTGCCGCTAATGACCAATGACCTCTGCCTTAATGCCAGTAAGACTGAGATTCTGCTCATTGGCACACCCGCTCCCTCCTTTCGTGTAGCTCTCTGGTCGGCCTCTCTTGGCCCTCTTCCTGCTCCCACCTGTGTGGCTCAAAACCTCGGTGTCATCTTCGACTCTACACTCTCCTTCTCTCCTCACATCTCTGACATCTCTAAAAAGTCACACTACCAACTGCACCTCCTCAGAGATATTCTTCCTTTCCTCTCCTTCCCCAGAAGCTCACTGTCTCCAGAGCTCTGGTTCTCTCTAGGCTGGACTACTGCAACAGCCTTTTTCTAAATCTGCCTGCTTCTACTCTCCGCCCTCTGCAACTTATCCAGAACAGGACTGCGAGACTTGTCCTTGGCCTCAAGCCCAGGGATCGTGTCTCTCCAGGACTGAAATCTCTGCACTGGCTCCCTGTGGCTGTGAGTATTAAGTTCAAAACCCTCTGCATCGTCCACAAGGCCTTCTGGGGCCTGGTGCTTCAATAGCTTCAACTCTCTCTTCCTAAATACCTTCCTTCTCGAGCCCTTCGCTCATCTGCCTCAAACTCCCTAAGGATCAGTCGCTTCTCCAAGCAACAAGTTGGTGGTAGATCTCTTTCTTCGGCTGGGGCCTCCCTCTGGAACAGCCTCCCTGCCTCCCTGAAACTTGAGGAGAATCATCTTCGGTTCCGGAAGTACCTCAAAACCTTTCTCTTTGCTTCTGCTTTTTCTCCTCCTCTCCCTTGCTGACTTCCTCGCTGACACTGACTTTGCACTGGTTGCCTGGCCGCCCTCTGATCTCGGGCCCAGGTGCCCTCCCCCGCCAGTCGCACTCCTGCACTGCCCTCCTGGAAACCACGCACTTGGGTACTGTTTTCTGTATCCCTACAGTCCCACTACCAGCACTTGACACCTGTTGTCTGCACTTACCCTTGCACTTGCCACCTGCTGGCCGTACTTTACCTATTGTTATTTATTTTCTTATCCCATGTACTGCATTGTCCTATCCCCCTTCCCACCGCGCACTTCTCCCCGCTTCCCTTCCCATGCACTTGCGCGATCTGAATGACATCTGGCCTAGTAGGATCGTTGTCTGTCTTCCCTCTGTTCCCCTCCCTTGCCTCGTCGCGCCTTGAAACACCTGTGTATAGGCGCGTTATAAATGCCATATCATATCATATCATATCATATCATATCATGTAGTGGGACATAAAATTGAATCCCCTGTCGGATATCACTTCCTTAGGAAACCCTACTCTGGTAAAAATACCAAGTAGAGCCTTAGTCACGGCCTGAGCTGTAACAGTTCTCATAGGTATTGCTTCAGGATATCTAGTAGCATGGTCTACTACAACCAGGATGAACCTGTTTCCTGAAGATGTGGGAGGGTCAAGGTGACCAACAATGTCGATGCCCACCCTCTCAAAAGGAACCCCCACCACTGGGAGAGGCACCAAGGGTGCCACATTCTTGGCTCCACTCTTGCCAAAGGTTTGGCAAGTTGACAGCTCCTACAGAATTCGTCAACTTCTGAACCCATTTTAGGCCAGTAGAAGTATAAAGAGAGCCTTTCCTTGGTCTTTTTGAAACTCAAGTGACCAGCCAAAGGTATCTCATGGGCCAACTGTGGGAACTGGAGTCTGTTTGCTAGGGGCACTACAAGTTTCTTGCAGTCCCCAGGGATAGACTCAGTCGGTTCACTGTAGAAGAGGCCATCTTCCCAGTGAAACATGTGCTTCCCAGGCTCTTGCCCATCAAGCTGAGAAGCTGCCTGTATGCAAAGACCTTCAAGAGTAGGACACTCTCTTTGTCCTCTGCTGAAGTCTGCCCTGTTGGGTCCACCTTCTGCCAGTAAAGACTGCAGCTCGGGATGTTCAACACGATCCAAATCTCCAACTAGAGTAATGTCTTCTTCCAGATCTGTTTCTTCCGAGACTGGATCAACCACACAGGGTTGTACCTCACACTCAGCCTCAGCTGGTGGAGGAGTCACCGGTGTAACTTTGGACAATCTTGGGGATGTCCTCGTTGGTAGCACAGGGGTGCTACCAATGAGGACATCTTGGAGGTCTTGGGCTTCTTGGAGGTCTTGGGTTTCCCCTTTGTCTCTTTCTTGTGCGAAATAGCATTTAGTAAGTCCTGTGGACTGGGTGTGATAGTTTCCTCTACCAATTTCCCTGGAGAGCCTCTCAAGGTCCTCTACCTGGCAGGCCTAGTGAGCTCCTGTTTCCTTTTACTGGGAGGCCTGGGGGTACTAGACACAACTCCAAGAGTTTTCAGGTCATTACCCAACAGGACTCTCCCAGGCACTTCACTCTGCACAATAACAGGTATCTTGACAGTCATGTCATTGCACTGGATGAGAGCTGGTAACTGGGGAAGCATTTGCACAGGGCCTCCAGCTAACCTGGTTAGGTGTTTGGGTGCCTTAGCAACATCCTCTATCTTGAAAAAGGATTAATCAACCACAGTTATGCTTGCTCCAGTATCTCTGATGGCAGGGGTCTCCCGACCATTCACAAGAACACTATAATCATAATACTCTTTAGTATTATCTAGGATGGAATTATAGACATCTAAATTCTGTTGTTTCCTCAAACCCAGGGACACTAAAGAAACACTAGCTGAGACTCTCATGGGTTCATCAGCCAGTAGGTGAAAGTTTCCACTTGCCATAGGTACTTCTTCCTCTGGGAAGAAGGCTAAGGAGACAGTGTGGACCCCTGAAGGTGTACCCTTACATCTGGGATCCCCTTTTACATGGTCAGTTGACCCACAAACATAACATTTCCCAAATGTTTTGATGAATGGGGGCTTGTTCTGACCTCCATCTGGTTTGGGTCCAGATGGTGCACTAGCCTGATTCGGTTTCCCTGGTGGTTTACCCTTATGTTGTTGTGTGGGGCCCTCCTTTGGATTGGAGGTATTAGAATTCTCCTTGTTATCTTTCTTTGGCTGTTTTCCCTCATCCCTCTTCTGAGTTGCCCCAGAATCCTTGTGAGTATCGCTTTTGGCAACCCACAAGCCAGCAGCCTTAGCTAACTTCTTTGGATCTATCTCCTTAGAATCAGCCAAGTGCTGTCTGAGTTCAGGAGAGCAGGCATCATATATTGACTCCAACATAACAAGATTTCTCATACCTTCATAAGTGTTAATTCTGTAACCCTTAATCCAACCTTCTAAGTTCTTCAAACATTCACACACCCAGGAAGCCCAAGGGGTACCATCATGCTTTTTGAGGGTCCTAAACCTCTTAAGGTACTGGGAAGGGGTCTTCCAAAATCTAGAAATTAAAGCTAGCTTCACAAACTTAAAATCCATCCTATCCACCTCCACCAGCTCCATCACAACATCAGATGCAACAGTGGGGAGCCTAGAAAAGAGCCAAGGAAGCAACTGATTCCCTGTAATGTCTTGAATCCCATGGTTATACTCAAACATTGCCAACCAATCCAAAATATCAAGCTTAGCCTCATACATACCCACAATTTCTTTAGGCATACTGGGTCTCTTAGGACTGGAAGACCTGAGAGACTCTGGGAGAGAAGCATTCCCAATAGACAACATTTTAATTTCTAGATCATGATTCAACCCCATTTCTCTGAGCTTAAGTTCTTGATGCTTTTGTTCAGTTTGAGCATTAATACGTTTGAATTCCAATTCAAGCCTCATCTTTTCTAGAGCAATGAATTCAGGACTGAGTGTAGGACCTGATGGGGTCCCAGTGGACAAAGGTTGAGGTTGCAAGGCAGGTAGGGGAGCAATAAGATCTACATTGTGAGACTCATCTGCCTCATCTGACTCATCAATAACATTTGGAACATTATCTTCCTCATCACTTTCCACATTTGCATTAGGGTTAGGTGTTTCAGACCCACTCTCCAGACTTTGTTTCTCGAACAACCTTTCAATTAATTCTGACTTTTTGCCTTTAACAGAGAGGTTCCTTTCTCTACACATATTTTTAGATAGTCAACGGTGTAACTAAGGACGGTCTCCTGACTGTAGCTTTCCATGTCAGACATGATTAAAATTGCTTTTAGTGGTGTTTAGCCTTGTGGTTAGTTGATCCAAGCTAATAGCAGCACTCTAAGTGTAACCACTATACTTTATCCTCACCGCTGTACACCAGTGTTAGGCAGAACTATATGCAGTACCCTTTGGGAACACCACACACAATTAAAACTACAAGTGTCAGTACAATTTCACCTTTGGTACAAGCCTGTACTGCACAGTAAAGTGGTAGCGATGGCTGAGCAGCCAGACCTATCTCAAGAATAAAGTGAGCAGTATCAGAAGTTATACAAAGGACAGCAATCACTATGATTCAAACAAACACTGACTCAAGGTTTCTGAGTAAAAGAATATACATTTATTTAAACCATCAGTTATAAAACAGTTCACTAATATAAAGCAGCATAAAATCACAGTCTTAATACACTACACCGCACCCAATCAATTCTGGACAAGTTAAGCTCCATGTGAAGTGTGAGCAAAATGGCACTCCAGCAATTTACAGAGGTTGGGAAAGGGCAAGGTTATCACAAATGAACAACACCAACAATTGATAGCCAGGGCATTCTAGAAAAGGCTTACTACAACCAGGATTCAAATCAATCTTTGCTGAGGATCACACAGTTCCATGTAGTTCGCAGTTAGGTCTTTTGCCAAGAGTTCAAAACGAAGTTTGTTGAAGGAAAGTTATTCAACAGAGTAGAGAAGGACAAGCCTTCGGAGAGGCGAAAGATTTAAAACACTTTTACCGTGGTCGGACGGACGAACGACCGGATTTGAACAGTACCTTATGTGAAGAAGAATGCTGTACCTTAGGCGGTATTTCCTGGCAGTTCTGGCAGGCTCACGGTTCCTGAAGTGACTGTGGACTGACAAGACGGAGGAAGACTGGAGGGTCCTGTGCTGTCCAGGGAAGAAGCCAGCAGCAGAGCAAAGCGACGAATAAAAGGTGCGCTCCTTAAAAGCACAAAGGGACTCTCTCAAGCTGGCTATCCGGTTTCCTGTGGCACAGCAAATTCGACCAGGCTGAAGAGGGAGGTCCAGGGTTGGTCCCACCAGCTCAAGGGGAGAAGACTCCTTGTGGATCTCCTCTGTCGACAAAGTTCAGGTGATTCGGACCTGCGGCAGGGCTTCACCGGGAGGTCCAGTAGATGCAGCAGTCGTCTTCCTTCAGCTTCTAGTTGGCTCTCTCGAACCAGTGGCGACTCTGCCTTCCAGTCCCAGAAACTGGCTTTTTATGCACCAAATCCCCCATTCACACAGCCTGGCTGTCAATCACACAACGGGTGGCTGTTCTGGCCGGACAGTCACCTAGCCAATCCGATCATAGTGCGACTTGGGTCTCCAAGGAGACCCTGTGCAGGGGGCCTAAAATCCCTCCCTCACATTCAGCCCACCCAGAGACTCAGGCACCTAAAGAGGGCTTCTGGGCAGAAGCCCGCCAAAGGACAGCGAACAAAGGAACCAAACCTGGTTTGGCGCGCAGAGTAAAGCACGAGAAAGACCTTTACAAAAAGAAATGGTGAATGAACCCAGCCGGAACCGAAATAAAATAAAAGGGGTCCAGCGGGTTTAGAGTTTAAGGCTACCACCATAGCCTTTAACTATACCGAGGCTATTTTCATAGCTTGCGTTAGAAAGAAAAGGGTAGATACCACTGCCACCAGCCAAATCTTAAAGAAAGGGGACCAAAATAATGTTCCATGAGAACCAGACAGAAAGGGATAATCTATAACCCTTCTAGTACTCTATGGAGGATAGTTTGTACTGGGTCTGTAAATTTAAAAAGACTAGTAAAGTCAATGGCAACTTACATGTTCTGGGGGACAGTAGTCTGCCCAAGAAATGGAGTTTAAAATTGGGAAGTCAGAAAAGACAACCCTATGTCCCTGCACTAAAGGTGCTGTGTGACACACAGTAAAAAGATGATGCCTATGGAGTTGGTGAGATTCCATATCCATGAACACAAAAATGTACAACACACAGCAAAACACATGTACGAGTGGGAAAAAGGCTCACAATCTTTCCAGGTGAAAAAAACAAATCTGAGAAATCCAGCAAAGCTGCTGAGGGACTCAGTAGGTAAGGGAAATTAGCCATTCTGGAGAATTCTCCCTAACAATGGATAAGTTGTAAAGGTTGAAGAGTAGCGACAGGAAGATTTAGAAATAGGCTGTTGTCCTAGTCCAGCCTAGTGAGGACCAGAGCTCTGGAGACAGTGAGCTTCTAGGGGAAAGTGAGAAAAGGAAGAATACCTCTGAGGAGGTGCAGCCGATAGTTTGACTTTTTTTTTTAACCTTTTTTTTGCTGTTGAATACATTACATCACATAATCATTAGTCTGTCATTTTAGTAAACTTCAATGTATACAATGAGAAGTTATCTGTCAGGCATTTAGTCAATTTGTTAGTTCTGGCATTGCTGATAAGTTATACAATTCAGTCTGTTTTGTCTGATGAATCCTCTACGTCGGGATTTAGGTAGCGTCTTAGGGGGGCCCATATATCCTTCGGTCTGCATGGGGCTACTATTCCTCTTATGTAGTTCTCTTCCTTGTCCTGTCCTAGTATCAGATCTTTTAGCCATTCTTGTATCGTTGGGGCATTTTTGGATTTCCATGTCCTTAGTATGTTCCTCTTGGCCACTGCGTTTGCTATGGCAAAGAAACTGTGGGCTTTGGTTGATATTTTACCTATATCCTCCAGTAGCTACTTCAGTGGAGTGGCCGGTATTGCGTGTTCAGTATTTCATTTACTTTCAGGGCTATTTTTTCTGAGAAGGCTTTAATCGGGGGGCACTCCCAATACATATGTATGGAACTGGCTGCTGTGACCCCACATTTCGGATAGGTCGTTTGTGTAGATGTGTCGAATTTGGCCATTTTGCTGGGTGTAATATGTAGATGGTTTAATATCTTGAATTGAATTAGTCTAAAATGATCGTTCATTGAGATGGATTTGGTGTATTGACAGTACCTGTTCCATTGCGGGTCCTCTATATTAATATTCAGATCTCGTTCCCACTTTTCCTTCATTTTGTTTCTGGATGGAGTATGTGTCTGTACTGCTTTGTATAGTGTGAATATATCTCCCTGAAAGCCCTCTGGTGTCATGATAGTGTTGAGAAACTGATGTGCTATAGGTTCTGCTGGGAACATGGGCCATTTCTTTTTTAATTGCAGCTTTCATTCGGTGGTATTGTAGCACCGTAGTGAGGCTAGTGCCTACTTTACTCTGGACAACATTCAGCATTGTGAAATTTCCCCCTGGGAATAGGTCTCCTAATTTCATTTCATGGTTTGGGTCCCATGTTTTCTGTATTGTCGTATCCCCTTTGGGTATGAGGTCTGGGTAATACCATAGAGAACTATGTGGCCAGTAGGTGTCTGTGTTAGGCAGAATCCAGTGCAGTTCCCTTAGGGAGCACTACACAAGATTAGGACTAGAGGTGAGAGCAATCAATCCCCTTTGGTATCAGTCTGTACCACAAAGATTTAGTTGGTAGCTGTGGCTGAGCATTCAGACTTATCTCAAGAGGGATATGAGCAGTATTCAGGGTTTACACAATAGGCCCACTAGACTATGGAACAAGGAAACACTGACCAAAACTTTGTATTTAAAAAGTAGATATATATTTATTTTACACTTCTAAGTAAACACATGTACCACAGTCATCAAGCAAGTTAAGTTAATTCAAAGGAAAAATATACACTATCCCAAGTTGAATTGCAGACCAAGTGAACCAGAGTGAAAACTGAGCAAAACGGCACAGTGACAACTACACACAAGAGATCTGCTAACAATTCCTCACAAGGGAGGGAAAGCACAAATTATATAGAAACAGCTTCTTACACACCCTAGCAACACTTCCCATCAGTTTGTGACCCAGTTTAAGCAAGTCAGTGTATCAGTATAAGCAATACTTAAATGAAAACTGAGCAAAATGGCATTTCACAAGGTTTAGAAAAGGGAAGGAAGGGAAGGGGTGTTTGTAAGAAAATAGGTGCACCAACACAGTTCTCCGTGAGAATCAATCTAAAGAAAGCAGATTTAACAAATGTGACCAGAGTCAGTAGGCCTGTGCCAGAGTCAGTGGTACAGGGCAAGGGCCCAGGAGCAAAATGTTCTTGTAGCTGCAGTCAAGTCTTTGGTTAATGAATTTGAAAAGGCAATTGCAGAAGTTGAAAAAGACAATGTTAAGAGAGAGGGGCGGCCGACCCAACAGGTAGGTAAAGGATTTAAAATACCATTAGTGCTACCGCGAAGAAAGGGCGGCCTGGCGGAACAATGTACCTTTAAATGAAGAAGTGGCTCCTGCGGTGGCGGTTGTTCCTGGTAGTTCCTGCAGTTCGGGTGAATCAGTAGAGGAAGAGAGGCTCTCGTCGTGGAGGAAGGTTCGAGTTACTGCACTACCCAAGGATGAAACCAGCCGCGGTGCTGCCCGACAAATAAAAGGTACGCTCCTTTAAATCGTGGTCCAGGTGGACTGGTGCCTGGCTATCCGGCCTCCGAGTACAGGGTACGGGAGATTCGACCAAGGCAGATCCGGGAATGCGATTGGCAAACTGGTTGGCCCCACCAGCTCAAGAGAAGAAGGCTCTTGCAGGTGAAGATCTTCTCTCATCGTGTGGAGAAAAGTGGTGAGACGCTGCAGCAGGGCTTCACCGGTGGTTCAGTCGTTGCAGATGTCTTTGGCTTCTCTCCTCTTTGGCTTCTTAGTTCCAGTGGCGACGTCTTGCTCTTCCAGTCCTCAGGACCCTGCTTTTATGCAAAAAGATCCCCATTCATACAGCCTAGCGGTTACTCACACAGTGGAGTGGTCATCTTGGCGGGAGACCCTCCAGCCTATCAGGATAGAGTGCGACATGGGTTGCGGAGGCAACACTGTCCAGGGGTCCTACTCCCCCTCCAACACAATGGACCCACCCCAGACTCAGTGGCGCTGAAAGGAGGGCTTCTCGGTAGAAGCCAGCCAAAAGGACGAACAAAGGATCCCCGACCTGGGTTAGGAGTTTAGAGAAAGACACAAGAAAAAGCTTATATTAAAGTTCTGGCAAATAAAGTTAATATTAAAATGCACCGGCGCTATGTTAGAGACTGTCAGAAAAAGTGGTAGCCTCGAACAATGGGAAAATCCCATAGGGAAATATTTGCCGTCAAATATTTATGGTAGTTACCACTGCCAACAGCCAGAAACTTTTGAGAGAGGGACTGTACGGTACCCTCTCGAAAATGAACATAGGGGAAAAATGATTAAACCCTTCCAGTACCTCCATAATAGTAAGATGGGTTGTACTGGTTTAGTTCATAGGATTTGACTAGTAAAGTCAATGGGGACTTTACATGCCCTGGGAGACAGTAGTCAGTCCCAGGGTATGGAGTCTATGTTTGGGGGTCGCTACGACACTCCTG
This sequence comes from Ambystoma mexicanum, assembly GCF_040938575.1. Taxonomy (NCBI): domain Eukaryota; kingdom Metazoa; phylum Chordata; class Amphibia; order Caudata; family Ambystomatidae; genus Ambystoma; species Ambystoma mexicanum. The sequence continues at coordinate 690,423,489 of NC_090939.1, forward strand.
TGTCACTGCACTGAGGGTGCTGTGTAACACATGTGCATAAAGATGGTTCCTATGGGGTTGAGAAAGATCCCATAGGCATTAAACACAGAAATAGCCTAGAACACACATAGCAAAAATGCCTAAGAGTGGGAAAAAGAGTCTCACCTTTAGCAGGCAAAAAGAAACAAACCCTTCAAATCCAGCAAAGCTGCTGGGGGACTCTATAGGTAAGGGAAAATAGCCATAGAATGAGAATTCTCCCTAACAGTCTGTGCATCCCACTCTCTGGAACAGATATGCCCATGCCCTAACCGTGGAATGCAATGGGTTACTTCCCCCATATATTTGACTTTAGCGAATATCATAGATTGCAATTTGATTGGGGAGGCCGCAAACTTCTCTGCTTGTATATGTGCATAGCTTTCGGCGGATTCCGAAAAGTATTTTGCAAAGTGTGCCTGTGCCGTGTAGAAATATAGCAGAAAATCTGGGGCTTCCATACCTCCTGTATCATATCTCTCGCACATCTTGGGCCACTGTAGTCTCACTGTGCCACCCCCCCAAATGAATGTAGAGGCCATCTTTTGTAGAATGGTAAAGAATTGTCTGCCCGGCCAGATGGATATGTTACTGAATAAGTATAATAGCCTCGGCACTACCACCATTTTGAGTAGCGCCCATCCGGCCATATATCGATATGTGGAGGTTGTCCCAGACCTTTAGCTTTTGTTCCAGTGGTGTTATGTATGGTTCATAGTTATTTAGATATAGAGTATGACTGTCTACGGCCATGATGATCCCTAAGTATTGTGCCGTGTTTGGGGACCAGCGGAATTGAGCGGTGGCCTGTGACTGTGTAGTTAATCGTGTGAGAGGAATAATTTCTGATTTTTGTCTGTTAATTTTGTAGCCAGAATACCTAGTGAATTCAGATATGTCTGCCATTATTGGTGGTAAATTCGTTTCTGGGTTTCTCAGGTATAACATGGTATCGTCCGCATATAGTGAGATGATTTGTGGGGGTCCCCTTATGCGTATTCCTCGCCAGGCATGTTTGTATCTGAGTCTCGCCGCCATACCTTCTATGGTTAGTGCAAAGATGAGCGGGGTCAGTGGGCAGCCCTGTCATGTGCCCTGTGTAATGTGAAGCTTATCGATATGGTTTTATTGGTCCTGATCTTTGCCGTGGGATTTGTATATAGTATCCTAATGTATTTTCTGAACCCTCGGCCGAACCCCATTTTTCCCAGGATAGAGTACATGTATCTCCAGGAGACCAAGTCGAATGCTTTCTCAGCATCAAGGGCTACAGCCACTGCCTTCACTTCCGGGTCCAGCTATGAAGTGATTGCGAAGAACCATCGGAGGTTTATGGACGTAGAGCGGGTGGGGGCGAATCCGGATTGGTCTGGGTGTATTAGTTCATTCATACATGGCAAAAGTCGATTCGCTATTGCTTTAGCAAATATCTTAGTGTCCACATTAATCAATGAGAGTGGGCGATAAGAGGTGGGATCATGCGGGGCTTTGTTTGGCTTCAAAAGGACCGTTATTATAGCTTCCCTCATCGTGGGTGGTAATTGCCCTCTCTCCAATGTTTCTTCCCATACCTCCAACAGTTTTGGGGTGAGTTCTTCATTGAAGACTTTGTAGAAGTCTGCCGGGATCCCATCAGAGCCCGGCGCTTGGCCAGCTTGTAGTTCTTTAATAGCCTGTGTGATCTCTTCTGTTGTCATGGGGAGGTCTAATGTCTCTCTTTCTGTAGGGCTTAATTCGGGTAATGGGAACGAGTCCATGTAGTCTCGGAGCTCTTCTTCTGTTGTTTGGTCCTTTGCGTATAGATTGGTGTAGAATTCTAGGAACACCTCGTTTACTGCCAGATCATCCGTATGTACCACTCCCTCAGGGTCTACTATACTCGAGATTTGCCTCACCCCTTGTTCAGCTTTAATGAGGTTGGCCATTGATCTACTCACCTTGTTTCCCTCTCCGTATCTTCTAGCTCGTATTGGCTGCGTTATATCATATACCTCCCGTTCCGCCATTGACTTGAATTTGAACATTTGTACTTGCAGCGGTCGCAGGGTATCCATCTCTGGCTTCTGAGCATGCGCAGTTTCAAGTATTCTGAACTCCCACTCTGTCTGGTTTAGCCCTTTTTGGATTTCGCTAAGCGTGCCAATACTTTGAGAGTAGATGTCCCTTTAGCCAGACCTTGAAAGTCTCCCAAACTGTAGTTGATGATTTTACGGAACCTATGTTATGGTCGAAGATTTCTTTTACATCTATCCTGTCTCTATTATGGAGTCGTCTCCCAGCATTGCTGGGGGCATCCTCCATGTCCGTAGGTTATTTTGAGTGCCTTTCGTTGTTATTTCCAATAAGACTGGGGAGTGATCCGAGAGTGTTCAAAGAAGTATTGTAATTTCTTGTAGATTTGCTATGTATTCGGGCGAGCATAACCAGTAGTCTATACGGGAACTGGACCCATGGACATAAGAGTGAAATGTATATTCTTTTTGGTCTGGATGTAGTTCTCTCCATGCGTCTGCTAAGGGTAACATGATCTGAAGTATGGTTAGCGCTGCCTTGGTGTGGGACCTCTGTACTGTGGATGAACGGTCCCATATGGGGTCCAGGATTGTGTTGAAGTCTCCTCCCCATAATATTTTGGCAGAGCCCGTTGGTGTAACATGCGACAGTACTTGCAAGTAGAATTCTGGAGTGTTAGGCCCATACGTGTTGATGAATATTAGTTCCTGTCCTGTTAGCGTTCCCTATATAATGGCGTATCTGCCTTCCGTGTCTACCCTAGCTCTGGTGATTTGAAAGCCTGTGCGCTTATGTATTATTGTTAGCACACCTCTGGCTTGTGACGAGTAATTTGTTGCAAAAGAGATCTGTCCCCAGTTGCGTGCAAACTTTTCTGTGATGTTCTTGACCGCATGTGTTTCCTGCAGGAAGAGGATGTCGATTTTATGCCTGTTCGCATATGCCAGTACTTTCCTGGCCTTTATGGGATTTGCCAATCCTCTAATGTTCCAGGACATGAGCCTCAGACCTTGGGCCTTAACCTTTGTCGCCATGTATTTTGTATACTATATCTTATAGTATGTTTTGGATCGTAGGTGGACTGACTGTGTGCCGTGCATTCGACAGTTTTTGTTGTGTATTAACTTTAAACTCCCCAACTTCCCGGTCGTCCGTGTCATTTTGCTTTTGCAAGCACTGGATTGTGCTTTTGTAGTGTTTGGTACATTTCAACTGGCAACAGACCCGTCCCTTCCCCTCCCTGCCTCCCTCACCATCCCTCCAACTGGACAGTGTATTCCCTAGTATGAACTGCAACACCTGCAGGAAGCTCTGTTTTACCATTTGCTTTCCGTGCGTACCAATTTGCTCCTAGGGGCTCTTGTGCTAAATCTTATGCGAGTTGGTGACATATTTTGTTCCATTCCATGTTAGTTAATACCCCCTTCTTGTTAACTTTTGGATTGTGCCATCTGATCCTTTTTGCTTGGGGGGAGCGGGATGTTGCGCTCTATGTAGCTTAGTGCTTCTTCTGCCGTCTCGAAAAAGTGGGCTCTCCCTGCGTGTTGGAGCGAAGTTTTGCGGGCAATAGCATTGCATAGGGTATGGTCTATTCTCTAAGTGCTTTCTTCACTTGGTCAAACGTGCGACCGTCTGTCTGCACTCCAGTAGAAAAGTCGGGATAGATATGTATCCTTGTGGAGTCATATGTTAATGTGCCCTTTTCCCGGTATAGGCGGAGGATGAGGTCCTGATCCCTATAATTGAGTAGACGTGCAATAATTGTGCATGGTGGTGCCCCAGGTTTAGTTTGAGGGGCTAGGGATCTGAGGTTTAGGTTGAGGGGCTAGGGATCTGTGGGCCCTCTCGATTAGAAACTGTTGAGAGAACTGGGCATCTGGTAGGATTGTGCGGAGAACCTCTTCTAAATATATTTCCATGGGCACATTTAGTGACTTTGTCAGCCAGGCCGACCACCCGGATGTTGTTGCGCCGGGATTTCGACTCCAAGTCCTCGCATTTGGATTGTAATTGTTTCAGGGATTTCTTTATCTCCTCTATGTCTTTTCCGTGTATTACTGAAGCGCCTTCCATTGTTCCTATACGGGTTTCAGCTTCTGTAACTCTTGTGTTCACTGTTTGCAGGTCAGATCTAATGGAGGATATGTTGCAGACTATATCATTTAGTCTGCTATTTATCGCACAAAGCCGGCCTGCAAGGCTTCCATGTATGGGTCGGGGGTGGCCGCGGCTGTTTGTGGGGCGCTGTGCATACTTGGTGGTGTGGGTCCCGTCACGTCGCCCTCCATGTTCGGGCCGGTGAATGTGTCCATAGGGCCTTTCTTGGGACCTTTATTGCCTCTGGTCACGACCAGCGTTATGGGGTAGGTGAGTGCTTTTTTTTTTGTCCAGTTGAAAGTATGGCCTCAATATATAAATGCAGTGATCTCTATCCTTCCAATTCAGTGATGCTAGCAGTTGTTTGTGGGTGTAGATCATTTCTTTCCAGCTCTTACCCTGTGTGTTGGTGCCCTTTGTGCTCTCCTTTTTTATGTGGGTTAATTGTTCCACTCTGTTATGTTATGTTGCGCAGCCTGGGGCTGAGTACGGCTCGTGTCCCGAAGGGGGGCTTTATCCTGTTAGGTTTGTGTGTACTGGGGCCTCTTAGCGTTATTGTGCGGCCTTTTCGGTATGCACAGTTTCTGGCTGGCGGGCTAGACGTTTTTTTTCCTAGCTATATGATGCACTATGTGGCCCCAGCACCTCGACTGCACGTACCTTATCTTGGGGTGCTCCGGAGATCAAAGGGAAGCGTTGTTGTCCCCCCTGCTCCTCCCGGCCCACTCGATCGCACTTCAGCGTGCACGGCGGTGTGGCTGGGAGTGAGCAGGTCTGCTATGGGCTCCGGGCCGTATGATGGCCCTGCTGTTTCCGATTCTGGTGCCGGCAGGTGTCACCTGTCTCGCCTATCCTCGGCTGCATGTAAGTGGCCCCCCCCTCTGGAGCACTGGATCGGAGCAGCCCTGGCGCTATCTTTGCTCTCTCGTCCGGTACTCTGCTGCAGCGGGATGCGTTGCTGTAGGGGGAGGGGCAGGTCGGCTGGATTCCCCGCTCTTTCTCTTCCTCGCTGTGTCAATTCGGCTGCAGTGACCGGCTGATTTCTTTGACTTTTCGGTAGTGTAGGGGGGTTATTTGTGGATCTGTCGATGCCGCAGGTCTTCCGCCACACTATTCCGGACCGCGTTACTGGAGACGGCTCACCAATTCGCAGGGTTTCTTATTTCAGGATTTGTCGATTAGCACTGCTCTGTGACTAGGCGGCCATCTTAGTTGGCGTCCAACAGCGCCCCCGATAGTTTGACTTCTTAGAGACGTCAGAGATGTGAGGAGAGAAGGAGAGGGTAGAGTCGAAAATGGCACCAAGGTTCTTAGCCTCACAGGAAGGAGCAGGAAGAGGGCCCAGAGTGGGCAGTCAGAGAGAGAGAGAGAGAGGAAAGGAGGGAGCGGGTGTCCCAATGAGGAGGTTCTCAGTCTTACTGGCATTAAGGCAGAGATCATTGGTGGCACGCCATTCCTGAATTTTGGCCAGGCAGTCTGGTATGAGAGAAGAAGCAGAGGTGGCTGAGGGGAGCCTGAAAGAGAGCTAAGTGTCATCCGCATAACATTGAAAATGGAGCAGAAAGCAGCGATGCAGTGGGCAAGAGGAGCTAGGTAGTGGTTGAAGAGCCAGGGAGAGAGGTTAGACCCACCTGGCGGCCACTTACTGGTGGCCCACTTGGCGAAAAGATATTGCCCAGTTCATCACGACCTGTGGTGTTTGCGCTCAGCACAAGTCTCAAAAACAAAGTCCTGCAGGCCTTCTACGTCCTTTGATGGTGCCCCCGGCACCTTGGCATACGGTGTCTATGGATTTTTATTACTGATCTTCCCCCGTGCAACGGATACAGCACCATCGTGGTCATTGTGGATCTGTTCTCTAAGATGGCCCATTTCATTCCTCTAAAAGGGGTCCCGACGGCCTCTACTCTGGCCACTGTCTTTTTTTAACACATTAACCGACTACACGGATTCCCATCAATATTGATATCAGACCGCGGAACTCAGTTTGCTCTCTGGAGAAGATGTTGCAGAATCGCCAAAATCGACCTTCGATTGTCCACAAGTCATCATCCCCAAACCGATGGCCAGACCAAACGGACCAATCAAACTCTAGAGCAGTACTTAAGGTGCATGTTACAACAAACCAAAGATACCTGGAAGGAAATACTCTGGTTGGCCGAATATGCATACAACAATTCCATCCACACCAGTACAGGACAAACGTCATTTTACACAGTAGATGGTCGACATCCACAAATATCTGTCTTTGATTCGCTTGCAGCACTGGAGATGCCAGCGGTAATGATCTTACATGAAACCATCACTCGAGTCCTTAAGCAGGCAGCAGAACATTTGACAATAGCCAAAGAAAAGCAGAAACAGTTTGCAGACCGACATCAAAAGGAGGCTCCAAATTATCAGGTCGGGGACAAGGTTTGATTAGCTTCCAAAAACATTTCTCTGAAGGGGCCACAAATCCTCCGTGCCAGATACCTAGAACCCTATTCCATCAAAGCCGTGATCAAACCTGCGGCAATGGAATTAGAATTACCGTCCCACATGCGGATCCACCCGGTGTTTCATGTCTCCCTCCTAAAACCATTGAGACCAGGTACACGGATCGATACTCCACCGGATCCCGAAATAGTTGAAGGAGAACCAGAATACGAAGTAATAAGGATCCTAGACTCTAAAATGGTCCGGTCCAAGCTATACTACCTTATAGACTGGAAAGGTTATGGACCCCACGATCGGACCTGGGTGCCCAGTGAACATGTCCACGCTCCACGATTCATCAGGCGGTTCCACCGCAATAACCCCACTAAACCAGGGCCAGGGGGGAACCCCCCTTGAGAGGGGCCTTGCGGGAGTGCTGTCATGGCCACGGGCCCCAGAACACAAAAACCACATCATCTAGTGATGGGGGCAATGGGTCACTTGACTCACTTATGTCCCTTTGGGACTCATAAACACAGGGGCCCTGGCTGGACTCAGTCCTGGCTCCTTTGGCGCCAGGCTCATATAGATATGTGAGCAGGAACACTTTATTTCAGTGCAGGAGTGCTTTTATTTTACTTCGTGCATACTTTATTTCAGTGCAGGAGTTCTTTTATTTTACTTCAGTGCTGGAGTGCTTTTATTTTACAAGAACTTTCCAGGTGCTGGAAGCCTTTATTCCAGAGAACATCCCCATGTGCTGACTCATCGGGCGTGGCTCCCTAGCCCTGGTCTTCAGGTGCTGACTCATTGGGTGTGGCAGGGCATGGCAGCAGGCAGGCCAAAGCTACTGGGCGTGGCCGGGAACAAGACTGTATAAACCCACCGATCCATCAACGTGACGCTCACCGCCGCCTGGACCAGCTACTTACCTTGTGATCCTGCAACAACAGCATGCTTACCTGGACCCGACTCACATCTCACGGCAACGCTCCATCTTCTTGGCAGATCCTGAATCGACGCCGCAGCACCTGCGCTCTCTGTCCCACGAAGCCGAAGTCCTGAAACGAGAAAAGAAAACAAGACAAGGTTAGAACTCCCGAAAACACCCAACCCAGGCTCGTGCCGCATTTAAAACCCAACGTGCACCCTAAGGCACCATTAAAGGCTACTTACCAGCTGTCGGACCATCTCAGCCTCGCTCCTCTGTACCGCCGGCTCTGCTTCTTCTACCGCAGCTATCGCCGGCACCGCTACACCACCTGCAAGGGGAGAGAGCACAGAAAAGAGACATTAAACACAAAGGACAGAGAACGAACTTTACAAATACAATTACAACAGTCGGAAGACAAGTGGGCAAGTGGAAACAAGGGAAACACTTACTCATAAAAGAAGTGGACTAGTCGCAGCTGGCCTGGACTTCCACGACAAGGGACCAGTGAAGGAACTCGGTTCCCTTCAACAAGCGCCCCTGCCAGAAGCAACAGGATGGAGAGCTCATCATCATCATTTAGCAGGTGAGCCTCAAGAGTAGTGCAACCCCAGGGAAGCCACATCCAGGGAGAAGAGGTCTGGAGAAGGGGCCAGGGACCACAGGGTGAATACTCATATGACCCCCCTTATATTCATGCAGGAACTAAACTGCTCATCACGGCAGTTCCCCACACAGACGCAGAGGGAGGAACAGACAAGAGGAGTTTCATCCCTCGGAGGGCTGCGACCGTGCCCCAACGCCTCCACAGAGACCAGGTGAGCGTAAAAATTCAAAGGAGAAATGCTGCATTAGAATGATAGAAGCAGGGATACACTCTGGGAAAATCGAGGCTACACCCCCCCGCCCCCCGGATGGTTGGTTCTGGGTTCGGAGAGGATCTTGTAGCCATCGGGAAGGAGAATTTTGAAACTCGTGACAGTTCTGGCCGTGAACCAAGTCTCTGTGAGACCGAGCAGATCCAAATCTAGCTCTTCCAGGAGATTGCAGATGTCAGAGGAGTGTTTGACAGCTGAGATAGAGTTCAGATTAGCGATGTGGAGCGGGTTGCCACATTTGAACGACTTCCGGGGAGGGGTACAGGCCAGAGGTACACCCTGCCAAAGCGTAGGAGATGCCCGAAGATGGGCAGAAGAGGAAGGAAGAGAAGACAGGGTAGTCAGAGAGGGAGAACATAGTGCCAGAGGGGTGGCAGAGGAGGGAGGCCGCAGGGTGGCCAGAGAAGCACCAGGGGGTGCCAAAAAGGTGGCAGAGGAAGGAGGTGGCAGAGGAGCCAGAGAGGGGTAAAAAGGGATAGCAGAAGAGGAAAGGAAGTTGATAAGGCCGGGAAGCGTCTATCAAAGAGGAAGAGATTGGCCTGAGGGCGCTGGACCAAGACAGTGCCATTGAAGTAGACATTAATGATGGTGTTAGAGGAGTCGAAGGGGGCCATGAGGGCCTCACAACGGGTGCCACCAGTAATGGGAGAAGAGGAAAAAGGAGAGAGAACAGAGACCATATGGGGGGTGCATAGGCCTGGAGAGGGAACAACAGCCCTGCTGCAGTCCTGAGCTATCTACCCTTCAACGACAAGAGAAGATCCAGTCCTGAGTCTTCTTCCCTTGAGCCTGGTGGGACTAACAAGCTCACCCTTTCTTCAGCCAGAGAATCCTCTCCTGCGTCGAAATCACTGCTGTGCTGTAGTGGTCCAGATAGCCATCAGAAGAGCCCTCTCCTGATTTAAAGGAGCACATCGTTTATTAATTGTTGCATTTTCGCTGCTGCTGGCCTCATCCCTGGGTAGTGCAGATCGCTCCAGACGTCCTCCTTCTTGTCCCCACGACTGAAGCTGCAGGAACCGTGTGTCTGCAAGAACTACCAGGAACAACTGCCGTGGCACCAGCTTTCTTCAACGGAGTAAGGTACTGTGCACATTTGGTTGTTCTCTCCGTCCGACTGTATGGAATTGGGGTGAACCCTTTTCCTCCACGAAGGCTTGTCCTTTCTTCCTTCCCTCTTATAACTTTTCCTACCATCTGACAATATCTAAGTACTCTTGGCATCTCGAATCTCGAACTGTTCAACGTGTGATCCTCGGCAACTGAGCATCTGCTCCAGTGATACTGGCGCAGGCCTATTGACTTTTATCTGTATCTTTGAACAAGTCCTCTGATCCTATTGCCTTGACAAAAGTATTGCCTGTGATTTTATTCCCTTTACCCTTGTTTGAAATTCTAAAGTACAAAGTGTGTTTTAACTTCGTGAGCATTTCTATCCGCAGTTACGCGTTAGTATCGCAACACCGGTCTGTCAAATCCTAATGTACTTACCTTGAATTTGTTGGAACAAGTGGAATTGGTTGTGTGTAGTGTATTTTACGTGTGGTTTTGATTTAATAGAATAGAAGTGAAGTGTTTTGTGAACAGATGGTTTACAAATAAATTTACTTAGATTTTTTCACCTGAAACCTTGAGTCACTGTTTGCCTGAGTCACAGTAATTGTGGTCCTTTGTGTAATCTCTACTACTGCTCATTTGCTCTTGAGATAAGTCTGGCTGCTCCACTACTGCTACCACTTTAACAGTGTAGTACAGGCGTGTACCAAAGGTGAACTTGTATTACCATTTGTAGTATTAATTGTGTATAGTGGTCCCTAAGGGCACTGCACAGGATTCTGCCTAACACTGGTGTACAGCGGTGAGGATTTTTAAGTACAGTGATTACACTTAGAGTGCCGCTATTGCTTTGGGTCAACTAACCACAAGGCTAAACACCACTAATTCTGTTAACTGAAGAATCATGTCAAATATGGAAAACTACAGTGAAGAGAATCTCTTAAACTACACTGCTGAGGTTTTGAGAACCATGTGTAGGGAGAGGAGTCTCTCTGGCAAAGGAATACAATCTGAACTCGTTGCTAAATTATTGGGAAAACAAAGTCTGGAAAGTGGGTCAGAGGGGCCTACCACTCCAGCAAATGTGGATACTGATGTTTCTGATTCTGAGAGTATTGGTTTAGAAGAAGTAGATGAGTCTTTGTTAGGAGGCCCTACCAATCCCTTGCCTGCTCAGAAACCACAACCTCTGTCGACTGGGACCCCCACATGTCCTACACTTACTCCTGAGTTTATTGCACTAGAGAAAATTAGAATTGAATTAGAAGTGAAATGTATTGAAGCACAAACTGCCATGAAACATCAAGAATTAAGGCTCAGAGAAATGGAGATGGCTCATGCTCTAGAAATGAAGAAATTGTCTTTGGAAAATGTTTCTCTCCCAGAGTCTTCTAGTTCTTCCAGCCCTAAGAGACCCTGTATACCAAAGGAAATGATTGGTATGTATGAGACTAAACTTGATGTTTTGGATTGGTTAGCAATGTTTGAGTACAATCATGGGATTCAGGGTATTTCAGGGAATCAGTTGATTCCTTGGCTTTTCTGTAGGCTTCCCCCTGTTGCAAGTGATGCTGTAATGGAGTTGGGGGAGGAGGATAAGCATGATTATGAGTGTGTGAAGCTTGCTTTGATAGCTAAATTTGGGAAGACTCCTTCCCAGAACCTTAAGAGGTGTAGGACCCTCAAAAAGCATGATGGTACCCCTTGGGCTACCTGGGTGTGTAAATGTTTGAAAAACCTAGATGGTTGGGTTAAGGGTTACAAAGTGAACACTTATGAAGGTTTGAGGAATCTTGTAATGTTGGAGTCTATTTTTGATGTCTGCTCTCCTGAGCTCAGACAGCACTTGGCTGATGATTCAAAGGAGATAGATCCTAAGAAGTTAGGTAAGGCTGCTGACTTGTCGGTTACCAACAGGGCTACTCACAAGGATTCTGCGGCAACTCAGAAGAAGGATGAGGGAAATCAGCTAAAGAAAGACAACAAAGAGAATTCCAATAATTCCAATCCAAAAGAGGGCCCCAAACATAACCAGGATAAGCCACAAGGGAAACCGAATCAGGCTAGTGTACCATGTGGTACCAAACCAGATGGAGGTCAGAACAAACCCCCATTCAATAAATCATTTGGTAAATGCTTTGCTTGTGGGTCAACTGATCATGTGAAAGGGGATCCCAGATGTAAGGGTAAACCTTCAGGGGTCGATAATGTCTCCTTAGCCTTCTCCCAGGTGGATGAAGTACCTATAGCCAGTGGAAACTTTCAGTTACTAGCTGATGCGCCCGTGAGAGTCTCAGCTATTGTTTCTTTAGTGTCCTTGGGTCTTTGGGAACAACAGAACTTAGATGTCTATAACTCAATCCCAGATAATACTAAAGAGTATTACAAAGATAGTGTTCTTATGAAGGGTCAGGAAACCCCTGCCATCAGAGACACTGGAGCCAGCATAACTGTGGTTGATGAATGTTTTTTCAAGGTGGAGTATGTTGTTAGAGCACCCAAACACCTAACCAACTTAGCTGGAGGCCCTGTGCAAATGGTTCCCCAGTTACCAGCTCTCATCCAGTGTAATGACATGACTGTCAGAATACCTTTAAGAGTGCAAAATAACGTGCCTGGGAGAGTCCTGTTGGGTAATGACCTTACAACTCTTGGAGTTGTGTCTAGTACCCCCAGGCCTGCCGGCAGAAGGAAGCAGGAGCTCACAAGGTCTGCTAGGGAGAGAACCTTGAGAGGCTCTCCTGGGGACTTGATAGAAGAAACTATCACCCCAAGTCCACAGGACGTACTTACTGCTATTGCAGGACAGAAAGAGACAAAGGGGAAACCCAAGTCTGCCAGCAAGAAACCAGCAAGCATTCCTGTGCCCAGAAGGCCATCTCCAAGACTGTCCAAAGTCACACCTGTGACTCCTCCACCAGCTGAGGCAGAGTGTGAGGTTCAACCCTGTATGGTTCAACTAGATACTGAGGAATCAGATCTAGAAGAAGATCTTACTCTGGTTGGAGATCTTGACCCTGTTGAACATCCTGAGCTGCAGTCTTTACTGGCAGAAGGTGGACCCAACAGGGCAGACTTAAGCAGAGGACAAAGAGAGTGTCCTATTCTTGAAGGTCTTCGCCTCCAGGCAGCCTCTCAGCTCGATGAGAAAGAGCCTGGAAAGTATAGGTTGCACTGGGAAGATGGCCTCTTCTACAGTGAACCGACTGAGTAAACCCCTGGAGACTACAAAAGACTTGTAGTACCTCTAGTGAACCGACTCCAGTTCCTACAGTTAGCCCACGAGATACCTTTGGCTGGTCACTTAAGTTTTAAGAAGGCCAAGGAAAGTCTCTCTCTCTCTACTTCTACTGGCCTAAAATGGGTTCTGAAGTAGACAAATTCTGTAGGAGCTGTCACACTTGCCAAACCTCTGGCAAGAGTGGAGCCAAGAATGTGGCACCCCTGGTGCCTCTCCCTGTGGTGGGAGTTCCTTTTGGGAGGGTCAGGATTGTCATTGTTGGTCCTCTTGACCCTCCCACATCTTCAGGTAACAGGTTTATCCTGGTTGTAGTGGATCATGCCGTTAGGTATCCTGAAGCAATACCTATGAGGACTGTTACGGCTTAGGCTGTGGCTAAGGCCCTACTTGGTATTTTTACCAGAGTAGGTTTTCCTAAGGAGGTGACATCTGACAGGAGATCCAATTTTATGTCCAGTACATGCAAGCCATGTGGAAAACCTGTGGAGTCACCTACAAGTTATCTACTGTCTACCATGTCCAAACCAATGGGTTGATAGAGAGGTTTAACAGAACTATGAAGAGCATGATAGGTGCTTTAGAAGAACCCCTTAAAAGAAAGTGGGACCTTCTACTGCCATGCCTTCTCTTTGCATATAGAGAAGTCCCTCAGGAGGGAGTAGGTTACAGTACCTTTGAACTTCTCTATGGCCATCCAGTCAGAGGTCCATTGGCCCTGATTAAGGAGGGGTTGAAGAGTGCTCCTTCTCCCAAGCCAGTCTGAGTGACTGACTATGTGATAGGTCACTGGAGGAGAATGTCACACATGATGGCCGAGGCAAGTGATAACTTGAAGGCTGATCAAGCTCTGGTTAAGCATTGGCATGACCAGAAGGCAAACATAGTTGAGTTTACACAAGACTAGCTTGTTCTTGTTATGGTGCCCACAAGGCAGAGGCCATTGCAGGACAAATGGATAGGACCCTTCAAGGTTGTGGGTAAACTTGGAGAGGTGAACTATCTGGTGGATTTAGGCAATCCTAAGGAGGCTCCTAGTGTCTTTCATACCAACTGTTTAAAGGCTTATGTGTCATGATGCCTACCCCCGGAGCACCAGGCCAGGCCCAGCACCCCCAGAAGCAGGCATCATGCCCTCGGGTAAAAGCCCAGCGGCCCCTTATAGGGGCTCTTTGGAGTCAGTCCTGGCGCCTTTGGCGCCAGGCTCATGTTGGACATCAGGCGCCAGGCTCATAAAGGGAGGTGTTTTGTGCACTTACCTGATGCAGACCATGCTGCACGCTTCAGGCCTCCCTGAGACCTGAAAGGGACTATTTTTTCATAGGGACTATTTTTTCACTCGGGCGTGGCCCGGGAAGGATACATACCTAGTTGGGGAAGGATACATACCTGGGACTTCTTTGGAGGCTATTTAAGCCATGCCCAGACAGCAGCTCATGCTTCACGTTGTTCTGCTTCCTGCAGCTTAACGCCCACTGTGTCTGCTCCTGCTCCTGGACTCCAGCCACGCCTGCCTCGAACCTGGAAGACCTGCAAGGAAGGAAGAGAAGAGAAAGGTGAAAACCAAGGACTATTTCAAACTTCTTACCTGCATCCGGAATCTTCTCGCCAGCATCCCTGAAGAAAGACTTCCATTTAAAAGCATTGCGTTGCTCGCTGCAGCGCCACGCTTCACTCACCTGTCCTCGAGACATCTCCCGGCTCCATCGCGGCTGTCAGCATCGGACGCCACATCTCTGCACCTAGGAGAGAGAGGAAGAAACAAAAGGTGAGCAGAAGGAACACAGAAGGAAAGCCTGATTAACAGCCATAATACTTACCGGCTTTTCTTCCACATTTCGGGTCGGCGCCGCCCCGTTGGCAGGTACCGTACCCCGGCCCCTATGGGGAAAGGACAAGAGACATTTCTGGGGAATGATAAGGACATTTAGAGGGATCGCCCTCATCACTACTCACCTCGGCAGTTTAACCCCTCGACGCATCGCCTTCATTCTGCACTTGAAATAAAGGACAGATCACAGGTTAGAAAGACAACATAAAGGGGGCCTCACTTGAACTTTGAACTTTCATACTTACGGCGCATCGCTCAGGAAAGTCAAGTGGATTTTGCCAGCGCCATTCTGAAAACCAGTGAAGTAACTGGACGAACACGCGCCCCTGCACCAGAAGCAGGATGGAGAGTTCATCCTTCCAAACCATAAGGTGAGCTTAAACCGGGGTTTGGAGGAAGTTAGAGAGGAACGAAGGGGGAAGGGGGAAACGGGGGAGCTAGCACACTATTCTGCAGACTGTTAATCCCCTTTCTCATCTGCAGAAGGATATTCCTACGGGCCAGGCAAGCACGATTTGGAGGTCCTGTCCAATCGGTGTTCTGGGTCCTGAGCATCACGCTAGAAGAGGCCACAGCAATCCAGACTAGACCAGCGCCCCCGTGGGAACCAGGTGAGCGTTACATTATGTCTCTGGACCTGACATGGGAGCATTGCTTCTAGCTTCAGCTCAGGAGGAGGAGGAGAGTGAACCTCTGCCTGACCTCATCAGAGGCTTACCTTTAGATGAGCAAGTGGAAGGAGTTAATCTCTCTTCCAGTCTCACATCTGGCCAGCAGGATGAGTGCAAATTACTGTTAGATCAGTTTGCCTCCGTGTTCTCACTTTCACCAGGCTTGACCCCTTGGGGCCAGCATGATATCCTCACTGGTGACTGTTTCCTGTAAAAAGCAGGGGGTACAGAATGTCAGACAATGTAAGAACCCATATAAGGAATGAGGTCAACAAGATGCTTGATCTCGGGTAACAGAACCCTCTACTAGTCCATGGTCTAGCCCAGTTGTGCTTGTGCCAAAGGCAGGATCCAAGGAGTTGAGATTCTGCGTGGACTATAGAGCTCTAAAGGCAGTCACTAAGACTGATGCCGATCCTTTACCTAGAACAGATGAGCTGGTGGACAAACTTGTTGCAGCCAAGTACCTCAGCACATTTGACCACCTAACTTCAGGCTATTGGCAAATAGCCCTGACAGACCATGCCAAGGAGAAAACTGCATTCTCCACCCCAGCAGGCCTCTAACAGTTTAAGGTAATGCCTTTTGGACTAAAGAATGTACCTGCTACATTTCAGAGGATGGTCAATCAAGTTCTGAATGGGATGGAGGACTTCTGCATGGCATACTTGGATGACATTGCAGTGTTCAGCCATACATGATAAGAACATATTGATCACCTAGGATATGTTTTGCAGGCTCTTGAACAGGCCCATCTGACCATAAAGGCAAGTAAATGTCAAAATGGTCAGAGCACAGTGGTCTACCTTGGACATGAGGTAAGAGGAGGTGAAATAAGGCCATTTCCTAGCAAAGTACAAGCTGTACAAAACTGGGCCACCCCTACTACTCAAACCCAAGTGAGAGCCTTCCTAGGTATCACTGGGTATTACAGGAACTTCATAGAGAACTATGGAACCATAGCTTCTCCCTTGAATGTCATCTTCTCTCCTAAATTTCCTAAAAAGGCCAGGTGGAATGAGGAGTGCAATCAAGCCTTTGAAGGTCTAAAGAAAGCCCTTTGTCAAGCTCCAGTCCTAATAGCTCCTGACTACCACCGACCCTCCATTGTACAAACTGATGCTTCTAATGTAGGTATATGTGCAGTCCTTAGTCAACTGGATGAGAAAGGGAGGGAACACCCCATTTGTTTCATCAGCAGGAAGTTAAAGGATCCCGAGACAAGGTGGGCAACAATAGAACGTGAATGTTTTGCTATTGTGTGGTCACTGAAGAGGTTTAGGCCATACTTGTATGGTTCTACCTTCATTATTCAGACTGACCACCAACCCTTGAGATGGCTGATGCAAATGAAAGGGGAAAACCCAAAACTACTCAGATGGTCAATCTGCCTGCAAGGGTTTGATTTTTCCATTCAGCACAGAGCAGGAAGTCACCACCAAAATGCTGATGGTCTCTCTAGGATGTTTATAACCGACTAGAGGTATGAGATCCATCCAGGAGTGGATTAAATCCTCCTGTCCCTTAGTCTGGGGGGGGGGGAGTGTTAGGGAGAATTCTCATTCTATGGCTAATTTCCCGTACCTAGTGAGTCCCTCAGCAGCTTTGCTGGATTTCTGGAGTTTATTTTTTCCACTTGGTAAGAGTGTGAGCTTTTCCCCCACTCTTGCCTGTGTTTTGCCATGTGTATTTCTACTGTTTATGTGGTTGTGGGCTCTGGAGTACACCACTTCATGAGCCCCACTCTTTGTCTATTAAACAGCACCTTCAGTGCAGTGACACAGGGTTGTCTTTAAGACTTCCCACCGACTCCATTTTCTTTGGCTGACTACTGTCCCCCAGAAAAGGTAAAGTTACCATTAACTTTACATAGTCACTTTTTGCCACAGGTCCAGTACACCCCATCTTATATGGAGTATTGGAAAGGGTTAATTCCTAGCCCTTTTGTACCTGTGTCTCCTGGAGCGTTGTTTCGCTCCCTTAACATTGAGACTTGGCTGGTGGCAGTGGTATCTACACTAATTTTTCTACCGCGATTATATTACATAACGTGGTAATGTTTTAGGCTATTTTAGTAGCCTCGAACTTTAAACCCGCTTGCCCAAATACTTTTTATTTCAGCTCTAGTTGGGTTTAATCGCCATTTCTTTTTGTTAACATCCTTCTTGGGTTTTACTTTACGCGGCAAACCAGGTTTGTCTTCTTTGTTCACCGTCTTTTGGCGGGCTTCTCTCAAGAAGCCCTCTTCTTGGCACTTGGGTGTCTAGGTGGGCTGAATGTGAGGGAGGGGTGTAGTCACCCCCTGCACAGGGTATCCTTGGAAACTCAAGTCACACTTTGTGTCTATTGGCTGAGGTGGTTGTCCAGGCTGGACAACCCCCCTGCTGTGTGATTGACAGCCAGGCTGTGTGAATGGGGATGTTGGCATAAAAGGCAGGACTCTTGGCCTGGAAGTCAGAGTCGCCACTGGAACTGCAAGGAACCTAATAGAAGCGGAGAAGAAGACAGCTGCTGCAACCATGAGTCCCGGTGAAGCCCTGCTGCAGTCCTGAGCTTCCTACCCTTCAACGACAAGAGAAGATCCAGTCCGGAGTCTTCTTCCCTTGAGCCTGGTGGGACTAACCAGCTCACCCTTTCTTCAGCCAGAGAATCCTCTCCTGGGTCGAAATCACTGCTGTGCTGTAGTGGTCCGGATAGCCATCAGAATAGCCCTCTCCTGATTTAAAAGAGCGCACCTTTTATTCATTGTTGCTTTTTTGCTGCTGCTGGCCTCATCCCTGGGTAGTGCAGATCGCTCCAGACGTCCTCCTTCTTATCCCCACGACTGAAGCCGCAGGAACCGTGAGTCTGCAGTATCTACCAGGAACAACTGCTGTGGCACCAGCTTTCTTCAACGGAGTAAGGTACCATGCACATTTGGTCGTTCTCTCCGTCCGACTGTATCAAATCGGGGTGAACCCTTTTCCTCCACGAATGCTTGTCCTTTCTTCCTTCCCTCTTATAACTTTTCCTTCCATCTGACAATATCTAAGTACTCGGGGCATCTCGAATCTCGAACTGTTCAACGTGTGATCCTCGGCAACTGAGCATCTGCTCCAGTGACACTGGCGCAGGCTTATTGACTTTTATCTTTATCTTTGAATGCGTCCTCTGATCCTATTGCCTTGACAAAAGTATTGCCTGTGATTTTATTCCCTTTTCCCTTGTTTGAAATTCTAAAGTACAAAGTGTGTTTTAACTTCGTGAGCATTTCTATCCACGGGTACGCGTTAGTATCGCAACACCGGTCTGTCAAATCCTAATGTACTTGCCTTGAATTTGTTGGAACAAGTGGAATTGGTTGTGTGTAGTGTATTTTACGTGTGGTTTTGATTTCATAGAAGTGAAGTGTTTTGTGAACAGATGGTTTAAAAATAAATGTACTTATATTTTTTTACCAGAAACCTTGAGTCAGTGTTTGCTTGAGTCACAGTAATTGTGGTCCTTTTTGTAATCTCTACTACTGCTCATTTGCTCTTGAGATAAGTCTGGCTGCTCCGCTACTGCTACCACTTTAACAGTGTAGTACAGGCTTGTACCAAAGGTGAACTTGTATTACCACTTGTAGTCTTAATTGTGTGTAGTGGTCCCTAAGGGCACTGCACAGGATTCTGCCTAACAGCCACCATCTTGTCGCTACCCAGCTTTTTCAACGTCTCGTCTGGGAATCCATTGGGACCCAGTGTTTTCCCAGATTGGAGCGGGGCCAGGGCTTCTGCAATTTCATTTTCATCTAGGTCTCAATCAAGATGTGCTCTTCGCTGCTCCGACAATTGCGGAAGCACAATCTCATCCAGGAAGGACGGGTCTGTTGGGGATTCTGGGGACCTATAAAGAGAGCATAAAAATTGGCGAATGCTTCTGCTATATCTGGGTCTGTTTGGGCCAGCCGTTTTGGCTATTAATAATCTGCCTAACGTGTTGATGGCCCTCCTCACGTTTCTCCAACCAGGCCAGCACCACATTCATAAATCCTAGTTCTCGATTCCCAGTGTGCCTCTTTTGCATTATCTTACGCTGTATTGTGGAGGGTCTCTCTAGCCTTCAGAAGAGAGCGATGTCTCTCTGGAGTGGCATCCTGTACATACCTAATTTCCCATCTCTCTACCTCCTCCTCCGCCTCTGTGACTTTCTTGTAATGCTCTCTTCTTCAGGTGCAATCCAGGTGATCATCTCCCCCCTAACCACAGCTTTATGTGCCTCCCACAGTGTGACGGGGTCATCTACTGTGCCCGTGTTTATTTCAAAGAATTCATTAGATTTCTCTGTAATATGGTCCATGAATTCAGGGAAGCCCAAATAGTAGTTGTTCAGCCTCCATGTCTTGGGGGGCAATGGCCGCTCCGTGCGGAGCACCACCTCCATGAGTGAGTGGTCGGAGATACACAGGGGAGCAGTTCTGCGGTGGTTACCCTGTATGATTCCGCAGTAGGGAGAAAGAAATATTCTAGCCTAGACAGGGATGCATGGGCACCCGAATGAAAGGAGTAAGCCTTCTATGTGGGATGGAGTTCTCTCCACACGTCACAGAGGCCCAATGCAGATGTAAAAGTCACCAATTTGGTGGGTGTATCCGGGTTGCAACTCCGGATGTGGGTTCAGTCTCGAGTATTGCACATCACATCATTGAAGTCCCCCTCAAGGATCCACATATCTGGTTGGTGATACGCTAGTAAGGCAGTTATATCTCCCAGAAGACTGTTTACGAGCCCAGGCGGGGAGTATATTGCTAGTATGGCTAATGTCTCCCCCCAGAGCGTGCCCCGCAACATAACAAATCGACCGCAGGGGTCCTGCTCCACTGCACACACCTCGAATGGAAGACGCTTGTGCAAGAGGATCAGGACTCCCCGGGTTCCCCTGGTGTACCCCACGTGGAACGCTGATCGATAGTTGGTTCTACGGAAAAAATTGCAGGTCGAACCTGCCAAGTGGATCTCAGTAAGAAGGGCCATGTCAGGAGAGTGCCTATTAAGGAATAGGACTATAAGACGGCGCTTGATACCCGAGGCCGGAGTCAGCACCAAGTTGTTGTCCTCTAGTTACACTGCCATGTTCCTAGGTGAGTTGCTGAAAGACAATATGTTCTTAGGGTGTGCGTCCATTCACTTCTTGTTTTTGCGCCTGTAGGATGCGAGTTTTGGGGATGCTAGGGGTCTGGGTCCCTTTCCGGTTCGTCCTGGGCCACTGGTATGGACTGTCTGGGAGATCTCTCCCGCCTTGGTCATGGTCCCGGTCTTCCCCTGGGGTTCGGATCTGCCTTTGTCTAGTCCCCGGCAATGTGATTTTCGTCCCATTTCCAGGCTTCTTGCCGATCAGTGAAGTGCACCGTGGTTCTGCCGTGTTTGATCCTTAATTTGGCCCGGGAAGAGTAATCCGTATTTACATTCATGAAATGGAGCTTCCTCTTCAAGTGTTCGAAGGACTGTCTGGCTTTCTGGACCTCGTGGGTATAGTCCGGGAAGAAGGCGATTCTGGCTCCGTTGTATGTAACAGTTCCTTTCGTTCGGGCCATCTGCAGAATTGCGTCCCTATCGTGGTAGTTGAGAAGTTTGGCGATAACGGTCCTTGGGG
The DNA here is from genome assembly GCF_040938575.1 of Ambystoma mexicanum. Classification (NCBI taxonomy): domain Eukaryota; kingdom Metazoa; phylum Chordata; class Amphibia; order Caudata; family Ambystomatidae; genus Ambystoma; species Ambystoma mexicanum. Next base: position 690,444,253 of record NC_090939.1, read on the forward strand.
ACGCGCCAGGAATTGGTCTTCCCGCTGGTATACGATGCGCACATTCTATAGAAAAGAAATTGGAAAGGGATTTCGGCGCGAAGAGGTCGGCCAACCATTGTTCCAAAAAGCGTTCCATGCAGGGCCCCTCTGTTTGTTCCGGCAGGACGAGGATACGGATGTTGTTCCGACGGGACCTGCCCTCTCCCTCGTCGGCTCGCGCCGCCAAGGTCTTTAGTCGGGTCAGCGCCTGTGATAATTGTTGGTGCACCACCCCCCCCCCCCCCCAAGGTCATCTTCCACTCTGGATACTTGTCGTTCTATTTCTCCAGTTCGAGAGGAAAGATACCTCAGCCGAGATGCCATCCATTTTTTTCTCCATTGAGGAGCGAGAGTTGGCAATGGCGCCATTACATCTTTCAGCGTCAATGATTCCTGTGATGAGGAGGAGGACGTCTCTGGTTCTAAATCAGCCGGTACATTATGCGCACTCTTGGCATATTCGTCCATGGTGCTCTGCGTCGACATTTTCTTGCTCTTATCTTTACCCATGGTGCCCTACACAGTCCGACCGTACAGCAGAGATTCAGGCAGTATTTTCTACTCTGCACTGGAATGTGGGTGCTTGTGGGACCACCCACTAGGGCGACCAACTCAGCGGCATTGTCTCAAACAGCCCCGGTCCAACCCTGGGGATTTCCTGTGTTGTTTGCGTCCCAGCCTGTGTTATGGCAGTCTTATGCAGTTCCCAAGGCGTCCCGGATCCCTTAAACCTTTATGCAGAGTCCGGGATAAAAATTGTTTCCTTACGTGGGATTGCTACTGAGTGGATCAACCTTTGGGTGTCTACAAATATGATCACAGTATTTAGCCCCGGGTTCCTCTTTGGTGTGCCTCGCCCTGTACTGCCACTCTCAGGGGTGCGTGTTCACTGTGCTCTCTTATACCTTGTACAGCTGCAGTCCCTTTGGGACCACGGCACTTCTCGAATCTTCTCTGTGTGTGATAGGGCTAGGGGAGGGATAAATCCGTTTGTAAATTGGCGTCTGATTCAGGTGTGAGTAATGTTAAGGAGAGAGGTATGATCTCTATTCACCCAGCTGCTGTATCTATTGTGGGTTTGGAAGATGGCGTGAGGTTGTTTCGCCCCAGGTTCCCTTTATTCAAGGGCAGGATCCCTTTATAAAGGTGACTCCTTGTAACTGCGAAGGTTCGTTGCCCTTAATGCAAGCTGATGCCAAGCGTTTGCGCCACCTCTGCCTTTATTCCCCGTTGGGTTCCGGCACGTTACAGTGTTGTTTGGAGGGAGGTAATCACTGGAATCACTGCCAAAACCTCCTGTGGTGTGCGCAGGGGTTGTTCCAGCTGCTGCTACCGGCCTTCAAGCGGGTGTCTAGCAGCACCCTTACCTTCTATAGACGCCGCTCCCAGCATCCAGGAGAGACAAGGCAGTAGCCCCCTACTGCCAGGGGATGAACAATCAATGCAGGAGTAGTCCAGCAGCCTGTCCGGTTTCCAGCATGTATCTAGTGCTGCCACCCCCTGGAAGTCCCTCTAGAGAGAGGTTCTTACCTCGCCTCTCTGCCCGTATACGGGCGATGTGGATATCTCGTTTCTGAGGCCGTACCCTCTGTGGGGAGGGGTACGCTCCACCACCGTGGCCCCCCGGGCTCGAGGACTCACTGCGCGGTTCCCCTTGCAGGTGCACTCCGGGCACAGCTGATCCTTATGGCACAAGGTGGTGAGTCGCGGGCCCTGGATTGGTGGGGCCACCCTTCCTTCTGGCGCCGCAGTGCACCCTTCGTCCAATGCCCGGTAGCCCACCAGCACCGTCTCCCACCACAAGCACCACGGGGGAGGCGCCAGCCGCTCTGGCCCAAGGAAGCCAGTCCACCCCGGCGTCTGGGTCGCTCAGTCCGGTGTGCTCCTGCTTCTCAGCTACACCTCTGATCCCCTTCAGTGCCTCTGTCTGTCGATGCTTCCAGCCGATGTCTCCAGCCCTCCGTGGGCACTGCTCCTCCCGGTGTCCTCTGCTAGTGTGCTTCACTTGCCAGACAAAGTGCGCCGCACTGGTTCTTTGGTTGACCCGCCCGCGGGGCGCGGAGGTCCGGTACTGAGTCCAGATGTAGTTGCTCTCCCGGCGCTGGTTGTTTCCTGGCTGCTGCGAGACCTCTGAGTCGGGCTTTAACCTTTGGTGGCCATCTTGGCAGCGGGTCCGCGCTCTAGGAGGCAGAGAGACATCGTTGTATAACTTCCATTCGGGGTTGTTTCAAGATCTCCAACTTCACACAGAAACGCCCCAGGTTATCTCGTTTCAGCATCCGTTCTCCCGGCCAGTGTTGGCTTCGCCAATGAGGATATTTGAGAGGATGATGTCGGCCGTCCACCGGAGCAGCTGGGACTCACGTCCTGTCTGCTCGCATGCTGGCCACGTCCCCGAGATCTAGTCATCTTAATGGTTTCCTGTTTGACCAGAGTCGATAGGAGTTAGGTTGAAGACGTGAGGTGAAGGCTGGGTTCTGTTGTAATAGGAGGGAGAGGGCCAAGGCCCGATGTAAAGCCTTGTTGTGCACAGGCTTTATCCCAGCATCAAATTGTTGTTGTCATGGTGGGCAGTAGGGAACCTTGATGATTACGTGCTTCTCTTGGAAGAAACGGCAGGAGATTCAGCGGGACATAGGTTGCTGACTGCTCAATGTCATGTCATTTGGGTGACAATTCAATTGGGTCGGTCCAGCCCAGCATTACCGCATGGTAATATCTCAGGATTTAAGGAGGCCCCAAGCCCCCCTCCGCTTTCCCCCTCGTAAGGAGTCTCGGTTTTTTCCCTAGCCATATGAAACGACTGATTTCTTTTTGCAGCTTGAGGAGATCCCGTTCCGGGATTAGTATCGGTAGGGCACTGGATGTATATTAGAGTCTCGGGAGTAGGGACATTTTGATTGCGCTAATGTGCCCGAGCCATGATCTCTCCTGCGATGCCCACCTTTGCAAAGAATCTCTGGACTCCTTCAGGAGATTGGGGATGTCGGCTTTCATCAGGCCAGCATACGTTGGAGTCAAGCGCACACCCAGGTACGTGATGTATGTGGTCTTCCATTGAAAGGGGTAAGTGTTCTGTAGGATCGATAAAGTGGCAGGTGGTTCTGACAGGCCCATACCCATTGATTTCTCCAAATTTATCATAAACCCGGAGATCGCAGCAAATTGGGCCAATAAGTACATAAGAGCAGGAATGGAGCTGAGGGCCTCTCTAAGGAAGCAAAGCATGTCATCTGCGTATAACGCAATTTTGTGAGATTGACCTATGACTTCGAACCCCTATATCTTCAGATGAAGGCGGATCTGTTGGACTACGGGTTCCATCGCCCATGCGAAGACCAATGGCGATAGTGGTAAACCTTGCCTAGTTCCCCTACCTAAAGTTATCTGAGTAGACCACTGCGGGTTAACTCGCACAGAGGTTGATGGGATCTGAAAGTTTGACAGGATCAGTCTAGAGAATTTCGGGCCAAAGCCCATTAAAACTAGGCCCAAGTATTCCCAGGACATGCTGTCAAAAGCCCTATGGGCATCTAGGGACAGAAGCGAGAGAGTGCCCGGGATTGTAGGGGCCAGGGCCACCAGGTCTATAGCCCAACGAATATTATCGTATGCTGATCGTCCTTGAATAAATCCGGTTTGGTCTCTGTCTACAATTAGCGGTAGAACCTCCGCAAGGCGGCAAGCTATGATTTTGCTATATATCTTTGCGTCTGAATTGAGGAGAGCTATAGATCGATAGGATGTGCATTCTGTTGGCTCTTTCCCTGGTTTCAAGATCAGGGTTGTGGCCGACTCTGCCATCGTCTGTGTGACAGATCCTGCTTCCCATAGTGAGTTGAAGTGCTTCGTGAGCTGGGGTATAAACTCTGCACTGAAAATTTTGTAAAACTTATTCGTAAACCCATCTGGGCCTGGGGCTTTACCAAGGGGAAGGGCTTTAATCGCGCTTTCGACTTCCTGGGCAGTTATTGGTTCCTCTAATGGGCCGCATAAGGTTTGTGGAACTTGCAGGAGTTGTGCATTTAGTATGAATTTTTCGGCAGTTTGTAAGTCCCCGGCATGAGGGGCTGCCTGTTCCCTAAAACAATTCTCAATATGTGGAGCTTGCCTTCCTCTGCGGATACATATCTGCCTGTACAGTCTCGCAAGGTGTCCATCCTAATCCGTTTTGATTGCTTTTTCAATTTAGCTACCAACAATGTATTAGCTTTATTCCCTTTTGTATAGAAATATTGCTTTGCTAGCATCATATGGTGAGCTGCCCTTGCTGTGTGATGCGTCTCTAACTCTTTCCTCGCTATGCGTAGATCTCTCAGGGAGCGGCGCGACCCCTTCTCTTTATGTATTGCTTCGAGCCTGCAAGTCTCTCCCTCCAGTTGAGACTGTAACACCCTTCTGGCTCTTCCCCTCTGTGTGGCTTGCTCAATCAGATGCCCTCTAATTACTGTATTGCCAGCATCCCACACTACGTCCCAGCTCACATTGCCAGTATCGTTCTCCCGAAAGTAGAGATTTATGGTTTCCGCTATGTGAGTTCGTATTGGGAGGTCCTCTAGTATAAGATCATTTAGTCGCCAGGGTGATCCCTGGAGCGGGGTTGCTTGGGGGCGAGACGTAAGAAGTAAGTGTAATCCCGTTCCTCCTGATGGAGGAACTGCCACACCTCAATAAGAGAGTGTTCCCGCAATAATGTGGTAAGAGCTAAGAAATGTTTCCTGTCGTTGGCCGTTGGGGGCAGTGTTTTATCAACCAAGGGGTTGATCACTGCATTAAAATCCCCACCTAAAATTATTTCATCCTCTGCATATTGTATCAGAGTTTCTGAGAGCGAAGAAAAAAACAAGTCTTGTTTAGCATTTGGAGCATACAATGAGACCAGCGTCACTTTGCGTCCCCACAACATTGACAGTATTAGGAGAAACCTTCCCTCCCCATCACACACTACCTTCAATGTTTTTAGGGGAATGCCCTTACGCACCAGAACGGCGACCCCACATTTCTTTAAGCCGCTGGAGGCAAAAGAAATTGTGGGATACATTTTATTGTTGAGGCGAAACTCATCAGCGGGTTGAAGGTGGGTTTCCTGGAGAAATAAAAACACAGAGTCAAGCGTCGCTAATCTATGAAGCAATGCGTTGCATTTTAGAGGGGAATTCAAGCCTTGGACTTTGAGGGTGGTGAATTTAATGTCCGGGGTCGCCACCCTGAGATCGCTCAGTCTTTTGTGATACGCTAGATGATAATTCCTCTCCCCAGTAGGCGACTCCCCCCAGCCTCCTCCTCCCCATGGCGCTCCCAGAGCTTCGTATTACATGTGTACTACATAGAGTGGCCTGGGTGGCCAGCAAGGGGGTCAGAGGAGGTTCACCCCCGGGGGCCAAGAGTTGATTTGTGGCTTGTGGTTGGACAGAGGTGTATGGGGCCATGAGAGATGCCTAGTGGTAGAACGTCTGAAGGACAACATAAGAAAAACAGAAACAATAAGAATCATATAAACTAAAACAAGTGAGGCTCTTAACAGCCCCGTTCTCCTACCCAACATTGACACACCGTCAACAGTAATGGGCGCAATCCGCCTGGGGCGCCCCGATAATGTTATGTGACGGAGGTCTTGATAACCATGTGGTCCATTTTGTGGCTGGCGCTCGCTATGATGAAGCGTATCGACGATCACATTCTGCCTCTGCGTCTAGATCCTGTGAGGATTGCGCCGTAGCCCCTCTGCAGGTCGACGATGGACCATGCAGCATCAGACATGGGAGTGTATCGAGGTGGGGAAGGGGCGTCAAATCCTTAATGATCCGGATGGGTCCTAACTCCGGCTAGGGGAGAACCGGGGAAACGTCACGGCACCATAGTCCCTATAGGGCCCCAGATTGGACTCATAGAACTAGAAGAGAGTTTGTGCTGCTTAACATCTTCCGCCGATTCCCTTCAATTGAGTGCCTCAACGCTTGAGTTGTTTAGAGGGTCAATGGTGCGCCCCTCTGGGTCCATTTCCCATAATAGCCTCAGAGCCATGGATTACGCCAGATCAACAGCGTTAACCTGTCTCTTAACTCTAAGTACGGAGGCAATGCAGAAGTGCGTCTCCCCTTATCTTGTCATTATCACCAGTCAGCATGGTGCCATTGTACTCTCAGTTGGTTCCGTGGCCAATATTTCCTGATGAATGATAGGGTCATTCGGCGGTTGCTGAGGGTCTGTGTCGTCCGTGGTTTCCGTTTCCTGGTGTGGGAGTCGCCCCATTCTTCGCCAGCCCCTGGGTTTTCTCTGCTTATCTTTTGGCGTGGGGTGCAGGTCTGAATTTGCCAGCTCTTGGGAGCCTAACTCCAAGGTGGCCTCAGTTTCTCTTTCCGCCATTAGATCTTTCGCCTCATCCTCTGAAGAGATTATGTATTGTTGGTTATGGAAGTCAAAAATCAATTTACATGGGAATCTCCAACGATAGCAAATCTTTTTGGTTTGCAGCCAGAAAGTCACCCTCTGTAGCTGTCGGTCTCTCGCGAGGGTATATGGGGAGAGGTCCTGAAACAGCTTTATTGTTGCTCCGCGGAACTGTATTGATTCAGACTTCCTGGCAGCCGCCATCATTTCCTCCTTCTGGTGGAAGAAATGCACCCGGGTAAGGACTTTTGGAAGCAGGTTCCTCCTCTGCTGGACCGACGAGTATACACGATTGGTCCGGTCTAGGATTAGTGTCTCAGAGGGTGAGAGGCCCAATAGAGACTGGAACAGTGCGCTTACATAGCTAGACAATTCCTGATCCGAGACTTGGCGGGGAACACCCCAAAGACATATTTTATTCCTCCTTGACCTATTTTCAAGGTCTGCCTGCTTTGCCCAGATGTCCACTAGGTGCTCCTCGATCATCCTCACCCTTTCCGTGAGTACTTCGCTGTTGTCCGTTTGTTCGTATGTTATATTTTCTAGTTCGTTGACCCTGGCTTCAAGACTTCCAAGATGGGCTGTTAAGTGGGCCAGGTATCTGGCCAAAGAATCCTTAGAGGTTTTGATCTCTGATTTAATTTCTTGGGTGATCTCTTGTTTAAAGGATTTTAGCATCTCTTCAAAGTCACTTTTGGAGAATGCCATGTCTGGAGAATTTGCTGAAGCAGGGACTGGATGGATGTCCGCTGTCACTGTGTGTCTTTGAGTGGTGGTTGCCGACTGAGGTGTTAGGAAGGCCTTGATTCTGTGTGATTTCCGCCTCCAAGCTGCTTTAGGCATTGCCGACAGATCAAATGCTGAATGCTTCAGGCGCCAGCCTTCGTGCAATTTGGGGACGTGCGGGAGCGATTAGCCCGCAATTGTAAGGAGGTAGATGGGACCAGTAGGGGGACCTCCCGTGACACGAACCTCCTCAAGAGGTGCGGGACTGAGTCGGCCTGGCCTTGTATGGCTATAACTCTCGCATACCTGACCTGTGATTTAGTGCCATGCAGTCCAAGCAGTCCAGGACACTAAGACTAGTCCGTTGACTAGGATCTTATGCTTCACGCTGGTGCCGCCCCTCCTCAGGGGACTTTGTGTGGATGGGCCTTCACCAGGAGGGTGCAAGGCTGAGAAAAACTAAGGGATAGCAGGGCCAGAGTAGCGGGAACGCACAATCTCTGCCCTGCCTCAGCCAACATGCACGTTTAGAATGTCAAAACAAGGGGCTGTAGGTCTGGCGTCTCGTTTCGTTCGCATTCACCACTCCAAGTCAGGTTTCTCCCATGGTGTGCCGTTCCGGATCCCACGTTATGAGCCCAAAGCTCAGCTTTGCAGGGCTGCTCTCAGCTGGTTGAGCCGCCGCAACCTCCCCCCACCGGTTCCATGGAGGCAGAGAGGCTGCGGCAGCTTCAATCATGGGAGGCAGGCCCCGAGAGTTCGCCCACGCGGTGGAGCCCAGGCCCGACCCTGCCACTGTGAACCTCGTTGCAGTGGTAGAGCTTCCTCTGCTTCTCAGGGAGTGTGTTTCCAGGGCAGCACGCCACCAACCCGGGGCAGCATGCCACCAACCCGCGGCAGGTGGACCCCAGGAGCCACGCGCGTCCGAGCGCCCCCTCTGCTCCGGCCAGCTTGGTTCAGCTTACCCGCCAGCCACCGTCATCCAGTCCTCCAGCGGGAGCCTGGCAGAGGTCAGGGAACAGCCTTCTGCCCAGTATGATAAGGGCCCGGTCTCCAACCATAAGCCCTCCGTCCGCTGTCCGCAGCCCAGCCTGCACCGCTCTGCCTCGCCATCACCAGCTCTCCACGCCAAGGGATCCAGGCTACCAAATGTCTGTGGCGCGGAACCGCACCTATTTCAGGACAGCCCGCCTCTACGAGCACCGGGATCCGGCCGCAGCAAGTACTGCTTCAGCAGGCTTTCCGTCTATTCGGGGCCGGTGGTCGTCCCATGGCTTCGTTGGCGCACTCCGCAATCTTGAGTGCAGGGATCTCGGGACAAGCACCACTGACTTCCGCCACTTCAAAGTTCAGTTTCGTCTTAACTTTCACTCCGTGGCCTCCTTGCTTCCTAAGCCACTTGGGCATCACAAAATCTTCCGGAAATCATGTTAAGCACAGATATTACGCTCTTCGGGGAACCCTTCGGCGGAGCTCACAGCAAGCACCACCAAATGGCGTGCAGCCTAGCCATGCCCCCATTCCTCATCTTTGATATCTCGTCCAACTTTGGCTGCTTTCGGATGTCCTTCGAAGGCCTCAGTTGAGGGTGACGTCATCAGGTGTATAAGTAGCACGTGCGGCGTCCGTTGGCCTGAGTTCCATTTTTCCGTAAACGCAGTTGTTCAAAATAAATCGGCGACAATGCTTCGTAATTGACCCCAACTACACCTTGTTCGTGTTTCAAAAAGTGCAGAGAATGCGATTCGAAAATGTTCCTCACGGATCTGCATTGCTCGTGCCTATGGTGTTTGGGGGGCGGCGTCCGTTGGCCTGAGTTCCGTTTTTCCGTAAACGCAGTTCTTCAAAATAAATCAGCGACAATGGCCCTCATTAGGACCCTGGCGGTAAGGGGTTTACGCTAGCGTTAGCTGCGCCGACCCCTTACCGCCAATTCCGAGTTCCCAGAGCGCCATGGTCATTTTTCCGCCCGCTTTTTGCGGGCGTAAAAATCCATGGCGCTATGGGACCTTGGTGTTAATTACGCCACCGTAATTTACGGTGGCGTAATTAACTCCTTCCCCACTCCCATTATACCCTATGGGGCCGAAATGGGAATGGGGAAGGGTAAATGGGTCAATGGGGACTTACCGCCCCGCCGACCTCGGAATGGGGCGGTAAGTCCACCATCCGCCATGGCGTAAACGGACTTTACGCCATGGCGGAAAAGTCCGTCGATGGCGGAAAAAATCCGCCAGGGTCCTAATGAGGGCCAATGTCTTCGTAATTGACCCCAACTACACCTCGTTCGGTTTTCAAAAAGTGCAGAGAATGCGATTCGAAAATGTCCATCACAGATCTGCATTGCTCGTGTCTATGGTGTTTGGGGAAGGCCCACGACACGGATTCCTGCTCGACGAGTAAATGACGAGTAAAGCCTTGCGAGAAAGGAAGGGGAAAATTGCAGGTAGGCCGTAAAACTAAAACTTATCCTTCCTTGACCGTCGAGTCTGGAGATCGTTCTCCTCGACGTGGTAAAGACAAAAATTGACCAAGATCCCCTAGTGGCTCCCGCCACTCGTCGTCCTCGACGAAACGATCGAAGAGACGGCACCATCGGTCGCCATCTTCGTCATCATCGTCGGATGAATCCCCCAGAAAATTTAAGTGCCCCACAAAACATTCTTCATCGGCAGAGTGGGAGGCATTTCGTATGAAAATGCTAGAAATTTTCGAGAAGGGCAAGCCTCCATCCGCGCCTTGTTCGGAAGTCGTATGAGGGCGGTCCCGTTCTGACACTCGCACGCCCTCGAGCCCGGGTGATTGAAGAAAGAGCCATCGAGAACCTTCAAGGTCTCGATGAAAGAAAGTCACACAAGTCGAACCTCCACATACCCCGAAGCAGAAATCTTCGAAGACGACCGTCAAATCCTCGACGCCGTCGGCGCCATTTCCGTCCACGCCATCGACACCTTTGTCGACGTCGACACCAAAATCATCTGCGCCAAAAATTGCTGTGGCTTCAACTCAGCCTCCTGAGCATGGTAAAACTGGCGAAGAGGATAAATTAAAGCCTCCTCCAAAGCCTACACCTTTGGTGGTTCCTGACAAGGTTTATACTCCTTTGCCTAGAAAGGAGTACTTTAAATCCCTTTCTTCGATTTTTGAAGAACAAGAGAGGTCTGAGGAAGAGGAGGTTCTTTTGGCCTTGAGTTTGGAAATCCTAATGTGCCAAAATCTTTAATCTCAGAGGAGAGTAAGAAGAGAGATCTGGTTGACACACTGCACAAAGCTAGTGGTGTTGACACATCACCTGAAACTGAGTTCGGTAGACCGGAGCCGGGGGAACACGCTGATTCCTCGTATCGGCACCTGATGTCAAAGGTAGTTGAATACCTAGGTTGGGCTAAACCACCAGCTCAATTCATCCAGAAGAACTTACTGATATTCGAGGTCCACCTACAGACCCAGTCTTACCCTTTCATGTGGCTTTACGAAATAGGGTGGCCAGAAATTGGGAATCCCTGGATTCTATCCCTGCAGTGGATAAATCCCTCACAAGAAAATAGCGCCCTTCCATTAGCGACCCCAGCTATCTGTCCAAACACCCCACTCTGAGAGTCTGGTGGTCCATGCAGCCACAGCTACATCTAATAAAGAGGCGTACCCTACCATCCCTCCGGATAGGGACGACAAGCGTGTGGATGGATGGGTGTGCAAGGTATTTTCAGCCGGGAGTATGGCCCTTAAGTCAGCCAACTCCACATGTGTCTTAGCCAAATTCTCGTACACTCTTTGGGAGTGCATATCAATTGCGGCGGAGAACATTCCAGAAGGGGAGGAAAGGGATGGTTTCCTAGCTAACATTAGAGATGGCAAAGAAGCCATGCGTGAATCCCTTCAATCTGGACTAGACACTACAGACAGCGTCAGCAGGTCTATGGCTACAAGCACGGTTATGCGCAGATTTGCGTGGTTGCGCAAGTCGGGTTTCGCACCAGATGTGCAGGCATGTCTTCTAAACATGCCTTTTGACGGGTTTCACCTTTTTGGTAACAAGGCTGACGAGAGCCTTGAGAGGTTGCAGACCTAACAGGTGGCTGCCAGATCTTTAGGGGCCACTGTAGGCAACCTCAGCCTTTTCGTTCTTCAGGACAACCATGGAGGGGGCGATCCTATCGTTACATCTCCTCATTTGGAAAGGCGAGAGGAATGGCCAGTCAAAGAGGCCAAAGAAGGAACCCTTGTGGTGGACGAGGAAAAAGTGCAAAGCCAGCTCCAGCTTCCTTGTCATCGGCAGCTGCAGCAACCGCTCCAAAACCACTTTGAGAGCTTGTGTCACGAATCACCGGTGGGGGGCAGACTGTCTCAGCATCTCGAAGAATGTCGAGACATTACTTCAGAAGCTTGCGCTCTGGAGACAATAGCCCAAGTGTACTGGCTTCCATTTATAACGCAGCCTCACAACAATCCACCGGGGAAACACTCTTTGAGGATTCCAAATCCGCTCCTTGTGCAGGAAATATTAACCCTGCTAGAGAATGGTGCTATAGAACCAGTACCTGTAGCGGAGAGGATCAAGGGTTGGTATTCCCCATATTTTTTGTCCCCAAGAAAGACGGGGGACTAGGACCCATCTTGGACTTGAGATACTTGAACAGGTTCCTCAGGAAGGACATATTCAAGATGGTCACACTTTCTCAGATACTCCAGTTACAGGATTGGTTGGTGTCATTGGACCTTCAGGGTGCTTATTTTCATGTGCCAATCCATCTCAAGCACAGAAAATACCTAAGGTTCGCTGTTGGCATCTCGCACTATCAGTTTCGAGTACTGCCATTCGGGTTGACCTCCGCCCGAGGGTCTTCACCAAACTGATGGTGGTGGTGGCAGCGCATCTGAGGAGAGGGGGCATTCATGTCTACCCCTACTGGGACGATTGGCTGATCAGGGCGCGTTCTCCCGAACAAGCCCTGGATCATCTCAAAGTCACCTGCCACTCCCTTCGCAGACGGGGCTTTTCCCTCAATTTCAAGAAGTCACAGATGACACCTTCTCAGCAGTTATAGTACATTGGAGCTGTATTAGATACATCCTTGGGAAAGAGCTTGCCAACCAAGGCGAGGGCACAAGACATTCTTCAGATGGTTACCAAATTCCAAACTGCCCAGTATCTTCCGGCCTTCGATTTCTTGAGGTTGCTCGGCCTCATGGCATCCTGCATTTTTCTGGTGCCAGAATCCCACCTGAGAATGAGATCCCTTCAATGGGCTCTAAGAACACAATGGTCCCAGTTCTCAGGAAAGATGACGGACCTACTTCGGATTCCAAGCAGGGCCACACAGGATCTTCTGTGGTGGGCCTGTGAGGACAATATTCTGAAGGGAGAACATTTGGCAGCCATGGCCCGAGATTACAGTAGTGACGGATGCCTCACCCAGGGGTGGGGAGCCCATGCCAACGGTATGTCAGTCCTCGGTCATCGGTCTCCATCGGAGTCCAAACTACACATCAACCTTTTGGAGCTGAGGGCAATCAGACTAGCGCTGAAGGCCTTCCTGCCCTCTGTCAGGGGAAAGAATGTCCTGATAATGACAGACAACACAGTGGCCATGCATTACCGCAACAAAAGAGGAGGTGTTGGGTCACTACGACTGTGCAGAGAGGCAATGCAGCTTTAGTACTGGGCAATTCAAGAAGGAATTTCCTTATCTGCACGAAAACACGAAAACACGACGGCGGACGCTCTGAGCAGGCAGAGCGCAGTGTACCACAAGTGGGAACTAGCTCAGGAAGTCCTTCAAGGGATCTTCGCTCTTTGGGGAACCCCTCAAGTAGACCTGTTTGCGACCAGAGTCAAACGGAAGTGCAAAAGGTATTGTTCAAGGGAATTTCCTCCGAGAGGAGCTCTAGGAGACACATTGGTGGTGGATTGGGAGTTCCCACTACTTTATGAGTTTCCACCGATCCCTTTCATTCCTCAAGTAATCAGGAAGTTGAGACGGTTCAGAAGCAGCATGACTCGAATTGCCCCGGATTGGGCCAGGAGAACGTGGTACCCGGACCTTCTAGATATGTCCATCTGTCCTCTGAAATTGTCTTCCGCAGAGAGGGGATCTTCTCTCACAAAGGGAGGGACAGGTTCTCCATCCAGAGGTCAATACTCTCAACTTTCACGCATGGTTTCTGAAAGGCTGAGATACAAGCATTGGGACCTCCCGGATGACGTGATGGAGGTGTTGCTTTCGGCAAGAAGGCCAGCAACCAAATGTCTGTACCGTTGCCGTTGGAACAAGTTTTGCGACTGGTGCAGGGAAAAGAATGTTGATCCTTTTCTATGTTCCACCGCAGAGGTGTTATCTTTCCTCTTATAATTGCCACACAAAGATCTCAATGTTGGGACCATTAAAGGTTACCTGGTAGCGCTCTCCATTTTCAAGCGCTCTTCGGATGAATGCTCCTACTTTAAAATTCCCTTGGTGATTCAATTTCTAAAAGGGCTCAAAAACATGTTCCCACCTTCTTCTTTTGAGGTCCCAGTTTGAGACCTTAATCTGGTTCTAATGTTTTTAATGTGTGCCCCATTTGAACCCTTGCACACATGTCTATTGAGGTTGTTGACCGTTAAAACCATATTGCTGATTGCATTGACATCTGCACGTTGAGTGAGCGAGTTGCAGGCACTTTCCTCTAGGCCACCCTATATTGTGTTCCACAAGGACAGGGTTGTGCTAAGGGTAAAACCCTCCTTCCTACCTAAGGTTGTATCTGATTTTCATCTAAATCAGAAAATTGTTCTGCTGGCGTTCTACCCCCGACACATCCCGGTAAAAAGGAAGAAAGGCTCTATCGATTGGACCCTGGAAGAGCTTTAAGCTTTTATATTTCTAGGTTCTCCAAACTCAGAGTGGATGACCAACTCTTTATTGGATACACCGGAAGGAAATTGGGACAAGCTGTTTCAAAGCAGACATTATCAAGGTGGATTATTCTTGGCATCTTGGAATGTTACAAATTGGCAGGCAAGGACCCGCCAGAAGGCTTGAGAGCTCATTCTACCAGAGGTATAGTCTCTTCTGCAGCCCTTCAAAGGGGCGTACTTATTACATCTATCTGTGATGCGGCAACTTGGTCATCGCTGCATACATTCACAAAGCATTACTGTTTAGATGCTTCCCACTCTCAGGATGTTGCCTTTGGTAAGGCAGTACTGTATTTGGCCTTATAAAATGCCGACAATTTCTAATTCTACTCCCTCCACCAAATTCTGCATACTGCTTTGGGAGTCTATCAAAGATGAGGAATACGTTGGAGGACACAATCCATTCGAAGAACAAGTTACTTTACTCACCAACTGGTAACGTTCTTTCGTATGGATGGTCCTCCAACGTATTCCTCAACGCCCTCCCAGCTTACCCCGCTATAGAATTTCCTATGCTATTGCAGCTTCCGTTCTCGCAGGGCTAACTACTGCTTGCCTGGGCTGACAGCACAACACAAACAGGAGGGAAAAATAGAACTGAGGCCAACGGGCGCTGCAGGTGCTACTTATACACCCGATGACGTCACCCTCGATGGAGGCCTTCGAGGGACATCGACTCGACACCATCGACTCACGGCGCCCTCTGCCGCGAATTTGTTTTTCCGAAAGCAGCCGAAGCTGGACGAGATATCAAAGATGAGGAATACGTTGGAGGAACATCCAGTTGAAAGAACGTTACCAGTTGGTAAGTAACTTGTTCTTTCACACCATCATGCAGAAAGCATGCAAATAATTTGTACTTGTCCCCTCAGAACAAAAGTAAGATTGTTTCCTGTTCGATCTGATGCATAAGCGAAGAACAACAGTAATTTCAACTTCTATTTTAGATCATTTATGGGAGGGAGGCTTACTGCTAATGAGAAAACTTTTCTCAGAGCCAGACGACTTGAAAAGAAATTTAGGGCACTGGATGTGTCTCCTAAATGCCTGACGTCTCAGCCTGCCCCCGTGTCGCTTGTCTCAGTGGCAGCAGGGCAAAAGTCAAACAAACAATGCCAAAAATGTGCTGTCCCACCAGATAACGACAGCAGAAATCAGGATGCGTTTGGGGAGAAAATAATGGCTTCCGAAGCCACTACAGTCAAAGCAGCAAATTCCCTTGTGATATTTACCAAGTATGACTGGGAAACGTGGAACAGAATGGCACTACTGCTAGAACACCTCCGAGAGGAGAAGTGCAAACAGGCCATTGAAATCCCGCATGACGGAGAAGAGGCATCTAATCATGCCATCAATATTGCAGTTGATATAGCGGAAACTGGTTTTAAATAAATCAACAATGGGGTGGAATTCAGAAGACAAGCATGGTTAAAATGCACTGATTTCAGGCAAGACATACAAACAAAAGTTTTTAATATTCCATTTGAGGGCGACCAGCTTTTTGGGCCCAAAATCAATGATGCGTTAAAGGCAATAAAGATGGACACGGACACTGCAAGATCCTTCACAACCATACACGTACACCGCTTTTTTCGTTCATTAGGTCTCATCATATTCTCAAAGCTATTCCCAAGCGTACAGGAAGTCCCATCCATATAAACAGAAGGACTACAAGACACCCCCAAGAAGACGTCAGACATAAACTGCCTCAAGAGGCAGGCAACAAAAACAAGCCTGACTTCCACCACTTCCAGACCCCCACAGTAATGCATCAACCGCAAGTGGGAAGCAATCTGCAATACCATCTGCCACAATGGAAACAAAAAACACCACAGACAGATGGGTCATCGAAATAATCAAAAAAGTACATGTTCTAGAATTCAGTGAAAAACCGCCTCCAACTCCACTGCAGGTGCAACACCAACCGCATTTGCAAATTCTGTAAAGCGAGGTGGAAAAGCTATTAAGCAAGCCATCAAAAATATTCCATGACACCAGCGGAACAAAGGAACATATTCCAGGTACTTTCTGGTCCGAATGCCAGACAAGTCATGGAGACCAATTCTAGACCTGAGAGGACTAAACAATTATGTAAAAAAATTGAAATTCAAAATGGTTACCCCAACCAACATCATAAAAGCAGTGAGGGAAGGATATTTGTAAGCATCTTTGGATCTCAAGGATGTGTATTTTCACATACCCATTCGCAAAGTCCACAGGAGGTTCTTAAGGTTGGTAAGGCCAGTTTACAGGATATTCACCAAGTACTTGGTCCCAGTGGCCACAACTCTAAGAAGTACCATGTGTACCCCTACCTCAACGACTGGTTGATAAGGGCACCTTCATACACCAAAATGAGGAGAGCCGTGCAAGACGTGGTGCGCATCCTCTCATGCCCCAGCTTTGCTATAAACTCAGACAAGTCCTGTTTCAAGCCATCAAACTGTTTAGTGTTCATGGGGCCACAAATCAATAATGTCAAGGGATGGCTTTGTCCCTCCCAGCAAAGGACGCTGGCAATCCCTCTTCTCCTGAAGAAGTTTTACACAGGTGACAGCATATCAGTCCGGACATGCATGCAATTGCTGGGCACCATGTCTCATGTATTCCTCTTATCCAACAGTGCAGTTTGCACATGAGGCTGCTACTGAAGTTTCTGTCAGACTGATGGTCCCAGACAAATGGATCATGGAAAGACAAACTAATAGAAACACCTCTACTGGCACGCACGCTAACCACATCACAGGAGGAATGCCTCTCAAAGAGCTACCATTTCAGGACACATTAGTCACAGATGCGTCACTCACAGGGTGGAGCGCACATGTCAACCAACTATCCATCAAGTGACACTGGAACGCCCAAAAGGCCAAACTGCATATCAATGTCCTGGAACTGAAAGCTGTGTTCTGAGCCCTCCGCTCGTTCCAACCAGTACTCGAGAACAAGGTGGTCAGGGTGTTGACAGACACAACCACCATGTACTGTGTGCAAAAACAAGTGGGCACAATGTCCTGAACACTGTCAATAGAAGCACAACAATTGTGACACTGGGCAAACAACACGGCCGAACTCTTCAAAGTCTGCAAGGAGCTGGTCAAAGCTGCAGCTGCATCTTCGTCTATCACACCCACCCAGGACCTTTGCCCGGCCCTGGCTGCACACTTCACTGCAAAAACCCTAGACATCCTTTTCACCATCTCTTCCACAGCACAGCATACACCAACACCGGAGCCTCCCTTGGCCCCCCTCCACTTACCCTCTCTTCTCTCTCACCTGTCACCCCGGATGAGGTTACCAGACAGGTCCGATCTATGAAGGTTTCATCCAAACACGTGGACCCCTGCCCCTCAAAAACCATTAAAGACAATATTGACTCCCTTGCATGTATTCCTCATCTATGATATTTGTATCCCCCCAGCTTCGCTGTTTCGGAAAATACATTTTGGCAGGGGGCGCTGTGCACGAGGTTGTGGCGTTGATGTCCCTCGACGGTCTCCGTAGCGTGTTGACGTCACTAGTCGTATAAGTAGCTTGTGCCACTCCCGTTGGCTTGAGTTCCGTTTTTCCGATAGCTTCGCAATCGAGTTAACGGCGCGCTTCATATTTTCATCAGAGAAAATGTCATCTTCTTCGACCCCTTCCACTCCTAAAACAGGGTTTAAAAAGTGTGTTGACTGTGGTTCCAAAATGTCGATCACTGAACCTCACTGTGTCTGCTTTTGGTGCTTGGGTTCGGACTATCGGACCGGCGACTGTGGCTCCTGTCAATCGATGACGCAGAAAGCTCTTCACGAACGAAAAGGTAAACTAGCGGTGGGGCGAGAAGCTTCGAGGGCCTCTTCGAATGCCACTTCTAAGAAGCATAGAAAGTCCGGCGAGTCGAGAGACTTCGATAGACATAAACACTCGAAGAGATCTCGATCTTGGAGTAGATTGAGACGTTCTTCGTCTTCTTCTTCTAAGAAGATGAAGAGGAGACAAAGATCTCCTTCCTCTTCGTGCGACACATCAACCGAGATGGTAAGATGTCCGACTAAGTTGGATTCCCCTAGGAAATGGGAAGAGTTTAGAAAACAAATGATGAAGGTCTTTGAGAATGCAGCCCTGATACCCTCAAAGAAACCTCGTAAGAGCCAGACCCTGGTCGGTCCTTTGGACGATGCAGGAGAGTCAGAAACTACTAAGGTCAAGTCCAGTATTAAGGAGGAAACTCGACGATCTCGACCCGACGTTAAAACCTTGAAGCCGAAGGAGATATTGGCTCCTTTATCGAAGTTGTCGTTGACGATTTCGAAGAATCCTTCGATTCCCTCGAGGCAAATTCCAGAACAGGAAAAAAGGTATACACCTTTACCCAAATCAGACTTTTTAAAGTCCATGTCCTCTATTTGTGAGAAGGAAAGTGCCTCAAAGGAAGACATTTCTCCATTTGGAGTAAAACTTGGTACTAGAAATGTGCCAGAGGAATTGATTGACCCTGAGTCAAGATTGAGAGACCTGTGTGACAATCTTCACTCTGCCAGTGTCATTGACACGTCACCAGAGTTAGAATTTTAAAAACCTGATCCTGCAGAACATGCAGATTCCGGGTACAGGAACTTGATGAACAGAGTTGCTGAATATATGGGTTGGGGTAGGTCTTTACCAACCTTTGAACAAGATGATATGACTGATATCCTGCACCAGGGCCCCCAAAAGGACCCAGTTCTTCCTTTTCATAGGGCTCTTCAAAGAACAGTGGTTGCAAATTGGGAGACTCCTGAGTCTGTTGCAGCAGTCAATTAAGACTTTCCTACAAAATATAGGCCATCAAGCTGTGACCCTGATTATCTGAGTAAACACCCTACACCAGTAAGTCTAGTGGTACAAGCTGCTACTTCCACGGGGCAGTCAGTTTATCCATCTATCCCCCCAGATAGAGTGGATCAAAAGGTGGATGCTTGGGCTCGCAAGGTCTTTACCTCGGGCAGTATAGCCCTTAAGTCAGCAAATGTTACCTGTACCCTGGCCAGGTTCACCCATACCCTGTGGGATTGGTAAAGGCGGCGGCTGAACATATTCCAGAAGGCGAAGAAAGGGAAGGCTTTCTGAATATTGTGAAAGATGGCAAGCAGGCAATGGAGGAATGTCTCCAATCTGGATTGGATACTGTTGACAGCATCAGCAGATCCATGGCTGCAAGAACAGTACTGTGCAGATTTGCGTGGTCACTCAACATGCCTTTCGACGGCTCGAGGCTGTTCGGCAATAAAGCCGATGGGAGTTTTGAAAAACTGCAGACCTCCAAGGCGGCAGCTAAGTCACTTAGCGCATCTATGCGACAGCCTCAAAAACCTTATTCAGGCTCATCTTCCTGGAGAGGTTGTTCTTTTTGATACTACTCCTCATTTGGTAGAGGAAGAGGACAGTCTGCACAGAAAGGTAAAAGAAATTTCCCTCGTAGTGGACGAGGAAGAGGTGCGAAATCAGCCTCAGGAGCGGCATCTTTGCCATCAGCCGCTCCTGCCTCCAAATCTCTCTGAGACCTTAGCACACAAGACCCCGGTGGGAGGCGGAATCTCTCAGCATCTGAACGAATGGCGGGGCATTACTTCAGATACTTGGGCACTGGAAACAGTAGATCAAGGTTAATGCCTTCCCTCCCCTTCCTAAAAAGGCCTCAGGATTGGTATGACGTTGTTTCATCGCCTGCTGTTTCATCGCCAGGCTTTTAAACGTGCACATTACATCGTATGTGCTCATCAAATTTTTTAGGGGGGGTGGGAAAGGGCAAATAAGGGTTTGGGCGGGTGGGCAATAGTAAAAAATAAGTGTGGTTGGGGGGTTTGTGATGGAATGTGCACGTTTAAAAGCCTGGCGATGAAACAGCAGGCGATGAAATCACATGGAACCCTCAGGATCATCCACCGCGAGCCAACTCTGTCAAAACTCCAGATCTGTTCCTTGTGCAGGAAATTTTAACCCTGCTAGAGAAAGGTGCAATAGAACATGTACCTGTAGCAGAGAGGAACAAGGGTTGGTGCTCCCCTTACTTTCTCATCCCAAAGAAGGACGGAGGACTGAGACCCATCTTGGACTTAAGAAGCTTGAAAAAGTTCCTCAGGAAGGACACGTTCAAGATGGTAACTCTTTCTCAGATCCTTCAGGCTCTCCAACTCCAAGACTGGTTAGTATCATTGGACCTTCAGGATGCTTACTTTCATGTGCCAATCCATCTGAAGCATAGAAAGTACCTGATGTTCGCGTTTGACGGCTCTCACTATCAGTTTCGAGTTCTGCCATTCGGGCTGACCTCCGCCCAAGGGTTTTCACCAAACTGATGGCGGTGGTGGCAGCGAGTCTCAGGAGAGGGGGGATTCATGTCCACCCCTACCTGGACGATTGGTTGATCAGGGCTCGTTCCCCCGAACAAGCTCAGGAACATCTCTCAATCACCTGCCACTCCCTTCACAGTCTGGGCTTCTCCCTCAATTACAAGAAGTCCCATATGGTACCATTCCAAAGACTCCAATTTATCAGAGCAGTCCTGGATACTTCATCAGGGAAAGCCTTGCCTCCCGAGATGAGAGCTCACCACATTTTGCAGATGGTAACAAAGTTCCAAAATGCCCAGCATCTGCCGGCCTTCGATTTTCTGAGGTTGCTCAGCCTCATGGCATCCTGCATTTTTCTGGTGCAAGAGGCTCGATTGAGAATGAGATCCCTTCAATGAGCCCTCAGGACTCATGGTCCCAATTCTCTGGGAATATGTCGGATCTTTGCAAGTTCCAAGCACAGTTGCCCAGGACCTTCTATGGTGAGCTTGCAACAACAATATTCTCAGGGGAGAATCTTTTTGTCAACCATGGCCGGAGTTAACAGTAGTGACGGACACCTCACTCACGGGGTGGGGACCCCATACCAACAATCTGACAATCAGCGGTCGTTGGTCTCTATCGGAGTCCAAACTACACCTGAACCATTTGGAGCTGAGGGCGATCAGACTAGCGCTGAAGGCCTTTCTGCCCTCTGTACGGGGAAGGAATGTCCTGATAATGATGGAAAACACAGTGGCCATGCACTACCTCAACAAGATAGGAGGCGTAGGGTCACTACCACTGTGCAGAGAGGCAATGCAGCTCTGGTTCTGGGCAATACGAGAAGGAATCTCTCTGTCGGCAGTTCACCTAGCCGGAGAGCAGAACACAGCGGTGGACGCTCTGAGCAGACAGAGCACAGTATCCTACAAGTGGGAACTAGCTCAGGAAGTCCTTCAAGAGATCTTCACCCTTTGGGGAACCCCTCAGGTGGATCTGTTTGCGACCTCGGTCAACCGAAAGTGCAATCAGTACTGCTCAAGGAAATTTCCCCCAAGAGGAGCTCTAGGAGATGCTCTAGGAGACGCATTTGTAGTGGACTGGGAATTTCCACTTCTGTACGCGTTTCCCCCAGTTCCTGTGATTCCTCACGTAATCAGGAGGTTGAGAAAGTTCAGGAAAACCATGATCCTAATTGCCCGGATTGGGCCAGGAGGACGCGGTACCCGGACCTTCTGGACATGTCCATCTGCCCTCCAATACGTCTTCCACAAGTAGAGGATCTTCTCGCAAGAGGAAGGTGGGTTCTCCATCCAGAGGTCAAGACACTCAACCTTCATGCATGGTTTCTGAGAGGTTGAGATATAAGGATTGGGACCTCCCGGATGACGTAATGGAGATTTTGCTTTCAGCCAGAAGGCCAGCAACTAAATCCTTCTACTGGTGTTGTTGGAATAAGTTCAGTAACTGGTGCAAAAATAAGGATGTGGACCCTTTTCAATGTGGCACTCCTACAGGGCTATCTTTTCTATTACATTTGGCCAATCTCGGGCTCAATACTAGGATATTTGGCAGCGCTTTCTATTTTCAAGCGCTCCTCGGAAGAGGTTTCCTATTTTAAGATTCCTTTGATTATTCCGTTTTTGAAGGGGCTCACAAATGTGTACCCCCCAATACCTTTTCATGTCCCTACTTGGGATTTGAATCTTGTGTTGAAATTCCTAACTTGTATACCTTTTCAGCCTCTACATTCCTGTGCTTTAAGGCTTTTAACACTCTAAACTGTCCTTCTTGTGGCCTTAACATCAGCCCGCAGGGTTAGTGAATTGCAAGATCTCTCATTCAAACCACTGTATACTACCTTTTACAAGGATAAGGTGGTACTTCGAGTTAAACCTTCTTTCTTGCCGAAAGTAGTTTCTGACTTTCATTTGTCACAAAAAATCACACTTCAAACCTTCTATCCTCCTCCTCATTTGGGCAAAGAAAAGGAGAGATTACACAGACTGGACCCAAAAAGGGCTCTGAGTTTTTATATATCAAGAATGACAAGGTTGCGCCAGGATGACCAACTTTTTGTGGGTTATACCGGCCATAAACTGGGATTAGCGATGACGAAACAAACTATATCCCTCTGGATTACTTTGGCTATAGTAGAGTGCTACAGATTATCTGGGAAAGACCCACCGGAGGGACTTTGTGCCCATTCCACAAGGGGTATGGCTACTTCCGCGGCTCTGAAGAGGGGAGTCCCTGTAATTGATATTTGTTCAGCTGCAACATGGGCATCAATGCACACCTTTGTTAAGCATTATTGCTTAGATGCCTCTTCTTCCCAGGAAGGTCTGTTTACAAAAGCTGTACTTCATTCCGTACATGATAAAAGTAATTAGTACTCCCACCTCCAAATTTTACTACTGCGATGGGAGTCTATCATAGATGAGAAATACATGGGAGGACACAATCCATTCGAAGAACAAGTTACTTACCAACTGTAACGTTCTTTCGACTGGATGTTTCTCCCATGTATTCCTCATCGCCCCTTCCATCCTACACCGCAGTACAGTTTACGTTATTTACACTTCTCGTTCACGAAGAGCTTACAGTCTGAGGCACGCCTGGGTGTTCCTCGAATAATACCACGAAAAAACAGAACTGAAGCCAATGGGTGCGGCACGAGCTACTTATATGTCTGGTGACGTCGATATGCTACGGAGACCATCGAGGGACATCGATGCCACGACCTTGTGGACAGCTCCCACTGCCAAATTTTCTTTTCCGAAACAGCGAAGCTGGGGAGATACGAATACCATAGATGAGAAATACGTGGGAGGAACATCCAGTCGAAAGAATGTTACAGTTGTTAAGTAACTTGTTCACCTCCAAGCATTTCATCTGCTGGCAAAACAAAATGAAACTGCAGACCAGCTCAGCAGAGTCTGCAACCAATCACATGAATGGCAACTGGCAAGCAACAAACTCAACACAATCTTCAGAAGGTGGGGAACACCTCCCGTCAACCTGTTTGCTACATTGGAGAACAAGAGGTGTCCTCAATTCGCCAGCAAGTACCCACAAAATCAATCGCTGGGAGACACGTTCCCAATATCACAGGAAGGGATGTTTGCATATGCATTTCCTCCAATTCCAGTGATGTGCAAGGTCCTACAGATGATCACAATGCACAAATACACAATTTTCCTGGTAGCACCTCGTTCAGCTATCTGAAGACCACCCAATTCCTCTAGGGAAGGATTCCGGCTTATTCTCAATATGCAACCAACAGGTTCTGCACTACAACCCAGGATCACTCAACTTAAAGGCCTGGCTCCTGACTTCAGAGAATTCAGCCTTGGGGTAAGGACAGAATCTACAAACAGGTCATATGTATACAGGTGGCACCCCTTCTGCAAGTGGAGGTCCAACAGCAGTTAGATCCACTCAACATAGTCCCTCATGAGCTCCTACCATATTGGCCTAAGTTAGCCAAGGATGGCCTGTCACATGCATCCATAAAGGTACACTGGGCAGCAATTTCAAGATATAACAGAAAAGAGAACGGATCTCCCCTTTTCGGTTTTAGCATAGTTAAACATTTCATGAGTGTTTTTTTCCGCACTTATCCGCCAGAAAAGAAAGTGCCTCAACAGTGGAGCCTGAAAACCGTCCTGGCAGCACTAATTAAATCACCATTTGAGCCAATCGCTTCTACAGACAGAAAATATTTGTCGTGGAAGACAGCATTCCGGTTAGCAGTCACACCCTTCATTCGCGTATCACAGATACATGCATTATCTGTCAAGCCACCTTACCTATGTTTTGAGACAAACAAGGTTGTGCTGAAACCAAATCCAAGCTTAATTCCTAAAGTGCTATCGTAATTCCACCTCCAATCAAACTTAACACTTCCAGTGTTCTTCTCAAAACCCACTACTCCAGCAGAATAGTCACTACATTCACTGGACCTTCAGAGATTGCTGAAGTTTTATATAGACAGGACTAAAGACTTTTGTCGAACTTAGCAGCTGTTTGTAGCCTTTGGTGTCCCGTAACAGAGGTTGACCCATGTCCAGACAAGGCATTGCACGATGGGTCACCTCAGCGATCACAGTGGCACATACACAGGCCAACAGGCCCCTGCAAGGGCCTATTCAAGCACATTCTACAGAGCAATGGGTTTGTCTACAGCGTTATGGGCATGGATTCCCCTTTCGGACATTTGCCGTGCAGCAACCTGGGCAATACTGCACACCTTTGTGAAGCATTACTGCATGGAGGGACATGGGGAAGCAGAGGCAAGAGTCGGGAGAGCTGGCCTGCAGCACCTGTTTCAATAAGGTATGCCTTTCTCCCTTACCGCCTCTGATTCATGAATGACAACTGCTGTGTACTCTATTCAAAGCATGTGAATTCATGAAAGATCCCATGCTGGAAAAGGAGTATGTTGCTTACCTGTAACGCCTGTTCTCCCGCATTGGTATCTTGCATGGATTTACACGCACCCTCCTTTGACCCCAATAGGGAGTAAGGATATAATGCACTGCCTCTCATCTCTCTGGGGTTAGAATCAGAAGATGAGCTCCTGCGTGGAGCTAGATACTCAACGTCCCATTGGCTGAGGCAGAATACACCCAAAAGGACAATGATGGGCTACTAAAGTCAGCCTAAAAAGCTTTACTAAAGGTTATAATACTAAGGTTACTGAGGATTCCCAGCCTGTCGGCGGGGAATGGTCAAAGCATGTGAATCCATGAAAGATACCAATGCTGGAGAACAGGAGTTACAGGTAAGCAACATGCTCCATACTTGCCATATAACATGTTTCTTACTATGCTATGATACAACAGTTACTAGGTTATCTTAAAGACCTGGTCTTTTTGAAAAGAGCTAGATTAGAACCTTGGATGAAGCAGTCATGACCATCTTAAAAAAAAGAATTCTGAGACTGTTTCGTTAAGCGCATGCACTCCAAACCTACTACTAGCATATCCTGAAACACTTTCAATTCTACATCTTGATGTTATGCAATATGGAACAACATTTTTGTCAGGTTGACTTTTCATTTTTGTATGCAGTTCTTATAGGTTTGTTTGGTTTCCCTGAAATAACTTCCTACATGCAGATGGTGCTACTCTGAGTATGCAGTGAAAAGCTGAAAAACTAGGATTATAGATTGGTACTAGTGCCCTCCTATCTTGCATGCCTCTTCAAGGCTAAGTGTTCCATAAAGCATAGTCTAATCTATTATATATTTTTTAAAACATTTGCAATCATTCCTAACACATTATCTGTACCAGATTTATTAACCCTCCCTGACAGCAGATCTACCTTCAGATGGTTAAGGAAACAGCCAGATCCTCCACTTTCAAAATCAGCCCAGACTGTCCTCTGATATCTGGTATAAAGTTATTGTCCAGTAGCATAAACAACATACTTTGAGGCTGGCCTCCAATTAAGATATAAACAACTATTAATAAATGTGATCACTATCAGTCCTGGGAGAAATGTAGTATGCAACACAACGATTCAAATGTTTACCCAAGATAAAAGTATAAACAATAATTGAAGAAAGGGTTGAAAAAAAGGAGTACAACTTGAAGGGTAATTGCTTTTAAACCTCCCTTTACTCTGAGTTGACAGTTATCAGCAATAATTAATAATTATTAACCTCTGAGATTACATAAATTGAAGGAATGAGATATACAATAGCCCATACTTAATTTACCTCTTCCAAATTAGCATTAACAAAGTCTCCTGCTGGTGTGCAGACATTAAAATACCCCAATACAATAATATTTGTGGGAAAAACAATTGAATCTATTGGAGAACATCAGATAAAGTATCGAGAAGGAATTGTTTTCCAGAATGTAAACTTTGATAATAAAAAAGCGTTTTGTAAATGTATATATTCCCAAAAGGGAAAATCCAAATCACTAGCTGTCTTGAATGATGAGCAAAAAGATGCTGGACAGTTTAATTTATATGAGGAGCAACTAAAAATGCAAACCCTCTTGTCTTCTTCATTGCAAACCCGCCAAAGTATAGATAAAAAATATAATACAATATTTTTATTAGAAATCAGCAAGATGTTGGATCTTCCGTGAAATGTCTAAGTCATACTCAAATATGACTTAGCCAAATTGTGCGCTTCTGCCTTACCTCTACTTGTTGCGGTGCGACAAACAGATGCTTCTGATGAAGCCAAAAATTAAAGCCCAATCACCATAATGTTTCGGAGATGTCCAGTAACATCAGTACTGTTATAAGTGAACAAACTGGCACAAGATTAAATTGTATCATGGAGATGATGCCAGTTTGCTCAAGAGTAACTAGTGCTAGTCTGTAGAAATGATCACCATTAAATGCAGAAAAGTGTTCAAGACACATAGAACCTGGGACATATCCAATAGTGTTCAGCAGAAAATGTGTTACAAAATGGGCTTGCTAATCACCAGTGGTTCGTCTAGTCTATGTTTGAAAGGCATGACTAAAGGACAGGGCTGTTTTTGTTAATTTTCCATTGAGAGCTCACGAGAAGCAAATCCATTGAAGTCGTGATACCGTTTTTCAATTTACGGTTTCAGGAGAAATCAGGGCATGTACAGTAGCACTAAAATAAGATAAATCACTTTTATGTAATATTATGTGAAGCAATAACAGATGAAGTGCGTTTAGCACCCAGTAATTACCTGTAATTATCTGATGTTATGTTGAGCTATCAGTTTCTTTTTTTTTTATTCCCTGTGTCTTTTGTTGAAATCGGTTAAAATTGTGCAGTAGTTTTGAAATAATTTGACGGAGAAGTGGGTGTACCCGGTCCCAATAAACCGTTATATCTTTTTGATGGTGCATTGCATCAATAAGGCTTTTCAGAAATAAGCCGCCATGTTTTTTTCCTTGAAGCAAACCATTCCCACGGTAATCCTGAGAGAATCCGAAAAAGAAAAATGCTGAAAATTATATTTGGAGGAGGGATAGGGTGGTTCCATATCAGGATAGAGGTAGGGAGCGTTGTGAGGACCAAATGTGTAGTTGGAGAGTTAGGGGTGAGCTGGGGAGCCTGTTTATTCCAGACTGCTTTCATGTTAATGGTGGGAAACCATGGGATTACGCAGAAATGTCACAAGATGTGCTTGAATATAAAATGCGTCACACAAACCAGCAATAGAAAGGGAGTAACAGGAGAGGGTCAGGGAGCCTTTACACAAATGCGTTACCTACAAAGGAGGAGGGGGCACACATTTTTCACTGCTAAATCTCAGTAATTCCGTGATTTTTTCACTGCACATTTACATAGTAGATGTACACGGGAACTAAGTGAGGGTTAAAAAATAACTTTTTTCCAAATGTAAGCTAGAACATGGAGGAGACGACCAACATTAGTACAGCGGCCGTGGTCATTGGGATTTGATCATTTAATTGTGTGGTGGTGGGGGAGGATATGGGCCTTGGCTGTAGGTCTGGCCTGCCAGACATGGCCACAGTATTTTAGCCTATTTGACGGAACTGGAATGTAGAGAGGGCTGAATGTCATCATCAGTGAGTCATGCTATTTTTGCCTACATTTTGCAATGTAAACAGTGGACGTGGCTGAAGGCCATGGCAACTTGGCATGGCCTCCTGCCTTGGGCCTTAGGCTCTGGTAAGTTACTATGTCGGTGGAAAAATTCCATGGCACAGTGAGGGGGATATGGGCATCAGCAAGAGTACTGGTCCGCTGGCTATGGGCAGGGGGTGTGGGTCCTGTCCCTATTCCATGGGCTGCAGTCTTTTTGCCTTATTATTGCAACATTGACAGTGGGTACAACCAAAGGTCGTGGCTACTAGTCATGTGCCAAGGCTATGGACGGTGGGATCTGGTTACTTATTAGGCAGGGGGCTGTTGATCATGGTCCTTTAAAATAATTGGTGTTAAAATGACAGTGGCCATGACAGAAGGCTAAAAACCCTCTTGAAAGTCAGTGAACAAACTCTAGTTACTAGAGTTAAGATTATCCGATTTATCACAGCAAAAACCATAAAATTCAGCTGGTCTGGGAAGTGATGACCATTTTAATTAAGAGCCTTGCAGTTACTCAGCCCATGAGCACATAGATGACATCCAATCAGGGATGAACCATGAGATAAAAATGACATAATGGGGTACTTCCACGGGGGAACTCCGAGTTAAGAGGGTTGCCGCTTCCCCAGGCACGTTGAATGGTTTTGTTGCGATAAATCTGATCATCTTAACTCTGTATTAACTAAAGTTTTTTTCTCTTAATATAGATATATAAATATATAAATGAATATCAGAATTTAATAATGTATCCAGTTGCATTTTGTTGTTCCAGATACAACTTCCAAGATAACAACATTATCAGCTGGTGACCGCATTATGGATTACAGCCAGCCTGGAGAATTAAGCAACATTCCAGATGCCTTATTTATTGAGAAACTCAAAGAATTGTTTCCGGAAATAG
Organism: Ambystoma mexicanum; assembly: GCF_040938575.1. Taxonomy (NCBI): domain Eukaryota; kingdom Metazoa; phylum Chordata; class Amphibia; order Caudata; family Ambystomatidae; genus Ambystoma; species Ambystoma mexicanum. The sequence goes on from NC_090939.1 coordinate 690,473,049, forward strand.
CCTTGGTTGCTCGATCGAACAAAAAAGAAGGTAGGACTTTATTGCAATAATTAATGTACAACGATAAAGGGATCCTCTCAAAAGATCTCTCTAGCATAGAAACTCTATTTGAAATGTCTAATCCCCGTGCAGAAAAAACGACATTAAAAACTGTCAGTTTTAGTGTTATCTCTTTACAGTAAAGTATGACACGCAGTTGTTATCATTGAAAAAAGAACAACTTCACTATACGGCCTGCGGCAATGGGTCACCAAAATGCTTGGCATAATTAAAGTTTTTAAAAAATAAATTATTTGCATTTTAGTTTATTAAACCCTTTCGCAAAACAGAAGATTAAGATCTCGTTTCTTTCTGAATCATTTGGCCTCCCCTTTTTTCCGACCGGCACCCCATTTCTTTCACTGTCGGATCACTTTATCAGCAGTTCCGAGACACCCTTTCAAAAATGTAATAGCTTCAGTCACTAGCGCGCTCTTCTCCTCTCCCGACAATTGCTTCCACCAGTCCTCGGCAGAAAGTGTCTGTGTGATCTCCAAGAAACGCAAAAATATTCTTGTCCTTGTATCTGTCAATGCGGGACATGTCGCAAAAATATGTTGCAGATCTTCCAGAGAACATTCACTATTACAAAATCTGCAATTCGTGTCTCTCATCCCCTCTCTATTTCTTACTGGTAGGACCTCCTTCGTACCGTGCAAATTTAATCTCATCCCCATGAACTGGGTCCAGTAATGAGGATCAGGGAACTTACTTACATAGCCTGGGATATTTCCTAGGGCTCTGATTTCCCATGCTAGGTTCGTGTACAGTCTATATCGATTTGTGTCTTCACACGTTTTTTTATCCAGTCGCATTCCCGCAGTTTTTTCTTCACTTTGTTCAGGTTTCTGTGCAGGTCCTCCAGTGTAACTTTAGCCAGGTCCAGCCAGTCTCTGCAGCCTGTTACCCATTTTTGCACTGCTTTTTCAGGGCCTTTCTCCAACTCTGTTTTTATTATTGCCAAAATTGGTGCTTCGACTTCTTTCATGCTATAAAGAGTCAATGGGGGTCATTGCGAGGTTGGAGGCAATGGAAAAATGATGCCGGTAAAGGATTACCAGCATCACATACGGCTCTGAGCTATTCCGACCTAAGACCCCGCAATTAGAGGCACTGTTAATAATGGTGCCTCTAATAGCGGCATGGGCGCGGCCACGCGGCCCATCATACTGGCATTACCGGCATGTCGGTAATAGGAGGAAATCACAAGTCAGGCAGACAAGCAAATACCGGCATCATGAAGGCGCTAATAGGGGATACCGGCATGCCGGTAATAACAGCATCGCGAACCAACCGTAAAATGCTATGTGCAGTGTTCCCAACTGCCACAGGTGCACACAATTCAGCAAAGGTGGAGGCAATGGAGTCTGGGCCAGTACAAAAGGAGCACACCCACACACCACACCCCTTCCCACACCAAGATGATTCCAATTGTAGTAGCAATACTGGAGATGGAGGACATGCTTGCATTGCCACACCGGCAACAACAACAACAACAGCAACAGCAGGCACCACAGAGGAGACGCAGGAGGAGAAGGAGGGTGAGACAGGCTCAGTATGCCCCACCAGTGCAGCCACCGGTACCACGCAGGCAGCCCCCAATCCCTCGCATCAGAGCCAGCCCTTTCAACTGGACCGGGACACCATCACCACCATCGTGGACATGATACATGACGACATTGTCAGCCTCACTGAAATACGCACCGCCATCCCCCCTCTACTGAAGGTAGTGTCAGTGCTCCACTTCCTTGCCAAAGGCACCTACCAGCAGTGGGGCACATGCATGGCATATCACAACCCTTATTTTCTGGCATTCTGAAGAAAGTGCTGGATGCCCTCCTCAAGCACACAAGGGACCACATATCCCTACCATGGACTCCCCAGGAGATTTTTGATACAAAAGTTGGCTTCAATGCACTGGCAGGCATGCAAATTTGTATAGGTGCCCTCAACTGCAGCCACGTGGAGTTGGTGGTCCCGCATGCCATGGGGGTGGTGTATCGCAACCGCAAGCAATACCACTCAATCAATGTGCAGATGGTATGCGACGCCAGCAAGATCATCACACATTGTTGTGCCCCATATCCCGGATCAACTCATGACTGTATGGTCCTGTGGAACTCCACGCTACCATGCTTCATGGAGCAACATGCTGGACGACGTGCCTGGCTGCTTGGTAAGTTGCATTACAGGCACATGGCAGTGAAATGGGGGGAGAGATGCACACACCACCATGGTGTCAATGTTGATGTGACAGCACGATGTGCACATCACCAAACACTGTGCCCCAAAGCATCCCAAACAGAACATGAAACCCAAATCCCATAGGAATGAAGTAAGGTCGACACCTATCACAACATGACTAACAGTAAACCACCCCACATCCCACAACACGTGCACCACTCATCAGTGGACCTCACCCTCCGTAACACCATCCAGCAACATGCAGTGTATATGCACTATGTTGCTGTCTCCAGCAAATCACCACACAGGACAAGCATCCATGGGAGTGCATTGAACTGAACCACCAAGGGAATCCACTGTCTGTCACAGGGCCACCACAACCATAGGATGCTGCATGCCACCATGGGAAAAATCAGCACTGAATGCCTAATATTGCAGAGCCTACTGCCAACGCTCCCAGTAAGATAATCATACAGAACACCACACATCACAAATTTGACACAAACACAGCTGTATGCGTACACAATGCATGAGCAACAAGACGGCAGTGCACACCATGTATCACCTCGAAGATGCAACCCACACCATAATTCCATGGCACAGGACACAATGAGGGCTTAACAATGGCGTGCAAACAACCAGGGACATGTACATGTGACCAACGGTTATCTGCAGGCATGTGTGACTAGTACAGCTGTCCATCATGAATCGACTGATATATGCCTTTTTTTTCCACCCATGCAGGTAATGGCGGCTATCCCTTGAAGCCGTGGCTCCTCACCACTGTCCGAAACCCACAGAACAGGCACGAGGAGGACTACAAACGATCCCACGCGCGTACCCGTGTGGTCATTGAGCAGACCTTTGGCCTGTTGAAGGCACGGTTTCGCTGCCCTAGCCGGTCGGGTAGGGCACTCCTCTACAGGCATGAGAAGGTGGCCAAAATCATCATGGCATGTGTCATGCTGCACAACATGTGTATCCTGACATTGAACTGCTACCACCTGGTGATGATGAAGGGGGTGAAGAAGATGTGGCTGCACATCATCGCGGTGCCGATGCACAGTGGGGATGTGCTGTACGTCAGTCTGAGATTGCACAATATTTCTGACACATGGCTGCAGAGGGAGACATGATAGTTGGACAGAGGGCACTGGGTGGGGGGGTACATGTACACTATGGACTGTATATGAATAAATGACACATGCGCAATAATGAATGTCCACTCGTCATTTTATTTACACAACCATTGTATTGAAATTTCCAATGAAGATGAAACTGCACTTACCCTCCACCACCCTCACTCCCCTCCCCCTCCCCCCACAACTCCCCCCACAACTCCCCCCACACACCCTCACCCCCCTCCAGCTCCCCCCACAACTCCCCCACACATGTCTCAACAAGTGTCTATTGCCTTCATCAGGCTGACCAGTCTACTTCCTGCCACTCCCTGGACCTGGTGGCGGCATGTCTGGGCAGCGCAGGGTGCGCGACAACCTGCGTAGTGGGCTAGTCCGTGTTGAGCTGGAGGATGATGGGGTGGCCGCCTGCTCCATTTGGGGGGGACGGACGCTCAGCCTCCATTGCATCAGCAATGTTGCCGAGGACCTGCCGCAGGGCTGATACCTCCTCGCACTACTTGTGTTTTCTGCAAAGATCTTGCCCAGGGAGGTTGTGTTATCGGCAATGATCTTGCCCAGAGAGGCTGTGTTTTCGCGCCACTCCTGCCTTGCTTGGGCATTGTCACTTACAAATTTTCGCACCAGGGCAGTTAGCTCCTCATGCCGCTGCACCCCCGCCGGTACACCTGTGGAGGTGGAGGGTGCTTGGTTGTCATGCACTATTTCTATGGGCTCCCCTATGGGACTCATGGCCCCTTGGTTGTACTCCCCCCCAGACTGCTCCGGGTGGTGGCGTGGTCGGAGTCTAGCGATGTGATCTGGGGGGATGGTGCTGGACTTGGTGCGCAAGGCAGTTCGGAGGAGTCGTCCTCCACGGGCACCCACACCTCTTCCCGCGCCTCCTCCTCAGCCAGGGGGGGTGCTGTGGCTGCCGCCTCCCCGACTGAACTGGACTCTGCTGACAGTTGAGCTTCAGCTGTGTCCTGCGCGAGTGTGACTGGAGTTTTGGGTTCTGTCTCGACGGCCCTTGGCGGCACCAGTGCCGTGGCATCTGGAGGTGGCTTCCTCTGTGGTGCATGGCGGGCCTTGTGTTGGGCTTTTGAGGTCGAAGGCCTGTTGCCCTCATCCCGGGCCCTCTTCCGGGGTGTGGTTGGCTGTGGGGGTGAGTCCCGTGCCTCGCTGTCATGGTCTGAGCCTGTGGGGGTCGAAGAGAGGGACAGCATGAGATGGTTTGATAAGCAACATGCATACATTTGTATAATTGCTCATCAACACAATAGAGGTTAATAGGCAGTTGAGTTTGGATGATCACGTTGCTTGCTATATGGGTGGGTAATATAGGCGTACGTCGGGGTCACTCATGTCGGGGCAGACGTATGCAATGTGACATGCATATTTGTTGTGGCCTGCATGCAGTGTGACTTATGCCATTAACATCTTAGTGTGGTTTGTGTAAGGTATGGCATTACCTTGCTGCAGGCATCTGCATGTGTCTGTACTGCGTACAACAACTATGCTGGGAATGTGTGTGTATTGGGCCATGGCTTGCCTCTTTAGACAGTCATATTGGTGCACTACCATCAGACTATGCATTACAGTGCTTTCTTAGGACACTCACCTCCTTCTGCCGATGATGTGGCGCCACACTCCATGTCTCCCACACCTTCAATGACCTCTGTGCCGATCAGGCTTGCACATATGTCCTCCAACCGGGACAGCTTTATGGGAGAGCTTGCTCCTCCGCCAGTTGCCATGGCCTGGCTCCTGTTTGCTGAGAGGATGTTGTGGACTTTCAGGCACAAGTCGTCCCACCTCTTCCTGCAGTCCTTGGTTGTGCGGGGGGTATTGCCAACCGCGCTTACTTTTCGCGCCACTAGTGCCCAGATCTGCGAGCATGGTTAATTTGTCTTCATTGAAGCGCTCCTTGCGCTGGCGGGAGGCGCCCTTTTTCACGGCCTTGGGCATTGTAGTGTTGTTGTGGATTGAATTTTCCACACAGCAATATCCAACAGTTCCTGGCTGCTGAGGATGGCAATGGATTGTGTTTTAAAAGATGGCCGCCGTGCCATTTCCCGTTCTTGTGCGATTACGCTATTTCCGGTTCCGCTTATTTACGGTGACGGTTATTAGCGGTGACCGCTGATAGTGGTCACCGCTAATAGCGGTGGCCGCTAATGCCGTCTTGATTCATGCCGGTAGGGCAAACTGCGCTCTAATTGATGCCGCTAAGGGCCATTTTCGGGAATTTAGCGGCATCCTGGTGATGTCGTTATCGACATGGCGCAAAGCTCGTACCCGTGAGGTTGTAATAGCCCTCTATTAGCAGGCTCTAACCTGCATGGACACGGTATTTGCTCCATGCCGGTAAGGACAATTACTTACCTCCAACCTCGGAATGACCCCCAATGTCTTCCAATTTAGCATTGCGTTTAATGAAGTCAGGCCCAGTTCCCTTCTGATTACTTGGATTGGAATTGATTTTGGAAGACCCAAAACCTTTTTCCAGAACATGCCCTCCAGAAATTGCCACTGTTTCTTCGGGAACTGTACCAGAGTGTCTTCACAACATGACATTATTGCAACCAGCTTGCCTTTATAAAACTCCATCTGTGGGAGTAACGAGTATCAGCAGTATCTCAGTTTTAGTACCAATACTTGGTTCGTCATCATCTTCATCTTGTATCTTAATGCTAAGATGTTTTCGGTTACCACTGGACTTTTGCTGATTATCATCCCCAGGTATTTGAATAGTTTTACTTTTTCCAGCATTAGGTCCCCCAGTTTCCAATCGAATGCCTATCTTCTCTTACACCTGCCACCATTTAGACAAAGGATTTTTATTTTCCTAAAGTTGATTAGTAAGCCTTTCTTGGCTGCGTATTTCTCTAATCTCCTCAACTGTCTTCGTAGTCCTATCTCTGTGTGTCCCAGTAACACTAAGTCATGTGCATACAGCAGGCGATTCACGTGCACTCCACCCACTTTTGGTGGGAAGGTTTTACATCACTCCATAAAAGGAACCAGGTCAGAGAGGTAGAGATTAAAGGGGGATGGGGCTAACAAGCAGGCCTGTTTCACTCCCCTGGCTGTTTCGATCTTTTATGTGAGTTGGCCCTCCAGGTTTAAACACACTTTCATGCTGGTATCTGTGTACAAGGCCTCAATTTGGGCCACCAGATCTTCCGGGCAGTTCCAGGCCTTCATTTTGTTCCATAGCCGCTGTCTATTTATTGTATCTAACGCTTTTACCGGGTCGATGAACTCTGGGAACATTTTGGTCTTATTTCTTCTGGTTTGCTCCTTTACTATCGATAACAGTAAGATCGGAGGCGAGGTACCAGTCCCTTTACAAAGTCACACTGGAACGTATCCAGCCTCCTTGTGTTATTCGACAAATCATTCAGTCTCCTCAGCAGTAGGGATGCATTGACCTTCCCCATAACATCCAAGAGGGAAATGGGGCAGTAGTTGCTTGGGTCGTCCCTACTGCCACGCTTGAAGATAGGGATCACATTCACCATTCTCCATGAGGCGGCTACTTTTTGGTTCTTTCTCAGGTTTTCTATTATATTTGTATTTGTATTTGTATTTTATTGAATTTATATAGCCCTTTACTCCAAAGTGCTTTACATGAGAACAAGTAACATACAGCAAACATAAGATGACAATTGAATCACAACTCGAAAACAGTATAAAGAACAATTTACAATATTGCAGAGGTGAGGAGGGGGTAGGGACGGGCAGAGGTGTGCAAGGGAATAGTAGATGTTAGTGGAGGTATGAGCAGGAGTAAGAGGGAATGCAAGAATGTGGAAGAACAGAGGAAAAAGTAAGACTAGATGAGAGCTGGGGGTAGGGAGGAAGAAGGTAACTAGGATGGAGAGGGTAAGGAAGAGCAGGAGTAAGAGGTGAGAAGACAGGGGTAGGGAGAAGCAGAGGAATCATAGGATGTTAGGGAGGTGAGTGAAAGAGATAAGATTTTAGAGAAGAGCGAAAGGAAGGGTAGGAGGAAGAAGAGCAGATGTGGATGTGAAGGGGGAGGCGGTTCCAGTGGAAGGGAACAAGGAGTTGGAAAGAGCAGAAGCGTGAGAGGGCACAGGGTGGAGGAGGAGGAGAGAGTAGGAAATGATTAGCAGAGCGGAGAGAACGAGAAGGGGTATAGAAAGTAAGAAGGGAGGAGAGATATGGCATATCAATTCTGTCCATTGTTCTGGGTGTTCCTTAAACATGTGGTTAGATACACCGTCTGGACCTCGCGTGCGTGAAGAGCTTGCTCACCTTATCAGATTCACAACGTCCTCCTGGCCATATATCGGGAGCCACGGTGCTTGTGTGCTAGTTGTTAAATGGTCTTCTGATGTTGGCTTAGTATATAGCACCGTAAAGTGGTTTCTCCAAGTCTCTTCTGCAACGCCATTGATCTATTGGGATTTCGGATGGTTTCCCTGTGAGTTAATACAGCCCCTTGATGCACTAGTGAATGTTTTTACCATTTCAACCAGTTTGTATATCGGTTGTGTAATTTTCTGGTTCTGGCTTCATGATTTAAGGGGTTGTCGCGTTTTATTCGCTTGAGCGCTGCTCTTAGTTCACTCCTTTTTGTCTCCAGCTATTTGTCAAAGGCATGCAGGTGGGCTTCTTTTTTTCCATATCATCTTTTATTTTGGATCATAAACGGAGTAAAGATTGAAGTGTAGTCTACCGCCCCTGGTGAGTTTCGCCCATCACGTTGCATTGCTGAAATTGTATATTCGGCGTTCGTACATTCAAGATCTTTTTTTGTTATTTTTAAACGACAGCCGTTGTTTGCACACTCAACCGATATCATCTTTTTCTTAGTTTGCCTTTTCCTGTCCTCTTGCCATGTCGTTTCCAAGATGTTATGGTCACTTGCATTTGTAGGGAGAATTTCGAACGCTATTATGTTGTCAATTAGGATTCTTGCCACAAATATATAGTCTAACACAGAGGATTGTTCACCACTCCCTCAACTTTTGTTTCGTTCATTTTCTTTAAAGTGCCCATTTAGGGCATGAAGGTTTCTACTTTCCATTAGCTCCATCCACAATAAGCGTCTCCGTTTTTTGTGGGTCCAGACCCCTATTATCTTTTCTAGCTGGGTCCATCTAATTTATTACACATAGTGAATTCAAATCTCCACATACTATGAGAGAAGATTCCTCCCAACTATATGCCTAATCGATTGCAGCAGCCACATTTTCCATCATGACATAGTTCTTTATCGCCGTAGGGTTCCAGTAAACGTTAATTATAGAAAGATATTTTCTTCCTCCCTTCTGTTCTTTTGACCTTGAGCCCCTCTGTCTAAGGAGTGTTAGTTGTACATATGGACCGATGTTCTTAGATCCACTTACTTCGTAGGTAGTTCCATTTTTGACTAGGGTCAACAGTTCAGCACAAGGCCAGCCTTTTTCCCCCCTTACGACTGGGTTCAGGAAGGTGGCATATCCATCCAGTGTAGACGTCAAAGTCATCCAGGTTTCTTGTAGGAAAATAAAGTCATGAACAGTCCACTTGATCTCCCCTCCCTTTAGGAGATGTGAGTATCCACTGTTGTTCCACGAGATCAATGAAAGTTGTGATCATCTGTTTTCTTTTAGGTCTAGTTATTTGTTTGACACCCTCTCTAGTGCTGCAGGCAACCAATACCAATGGTCTTCCTCTTGTGTTTCCGCACTGCCTTGATTTTGTGTTCGACTTTTTTCTTGGGTAGGTTTTCGTCCTGTGCTGCTGACTGTGAATGTAAAATTCCTCATGGGTTTCGCCCCTACTTCTTCCTCATCAGGCAGGCCCTGTCGACTCCATCTTTCTTGTGTGGCCGGTGGAATTCTTATTAACCGCTTCTACCCTATAAGCTTGTCCTGAGGGGGCAGTTTTGTTTCTAAGTTCCTTACAATTACGGACTGTGGGTTGTTAGTCGGGTCCACTGGTAGATCTTTCGATCCCGTCTTAGTCAGTGCTGTTAAGGCAAAACCCAGTATTTGAAAGCTTGTGTTCTAATCCAGTATTAAATGCTTTACAACTGTAGAGCGTATATGGATATAGACTAAGGGCCTGATTGATGGAATTAAATTGCGGCGAAAAAGGGGCGTTTGCGTGCAAATGGCGCGCAAACGCCCATTTGTCGATTCATGGAACACAATGCGCGGGGCTTACCCGAGACTTGCGCTGAATCCTTGCGGGTCCAGCACATCACTGCGACACCACAAATGCTTTGCACGAGACATCCCGTGAAGGTGCATACAGTCTTGCGCAGTCACTTAAAAAGGGGGTTGAACACGTGGAATGGGGAACAACAAGCGAAAATGTGGCCGTTACGTGGGAAGTACCACAGTAAAATACTTGCAACCCCCACATGTGCACTAACAACACGTATTCATGGAATCGAACAGGGCTCACCGGCACACGGAAAAAGATGCGCAAATCCGGAAACACTTCTGCCACGCGAAAGCTCGCGTAAGCGTCACCACGCACTAAAAACAATGCATAAAAAGGGTGTGCGAAAAACCAACACGCGTATACAGATACGATGAATGTACCATTTTTCGCAGCAGTGATCGTGGGACACTGCAGGAGGAGGAGGATAGCCAGGGAGCACATTTTTTAACCCAGGACCAGCCTTTTTGCGATTCCTGATGATCAGGTCTATGGCAGGTATAGGTTCCCACCTCATATCATATTAGACCTGGTCACAGAGTGGGAAAATGACCTCACATCACCCACCCTGTGCTCCCAAGCACTGAGCCCCTTGGAAAAGTTGTTCAATGTACTGCATTTCTTGGTCACTGGGTAATTTCAGCGGATAACTGCCATACTTGGGGCATTTCACAGCCCACGCAGTCACGCTGCTTACACCAGGTGTTGGCAGTCATGACTGCACGCCCCTCAGTCCGCAGACACATATACATGCCCAGAACACCCGCAGAAAGGCAGGCCATGGTCCAGGACTTTTACGGGGTGGCGTACTTCCCTAAAGTGCTTGGTGCCATTGATTGCACCCATGTGGTCCTACGTCCACCTAGGGCCACAGAGCACATCTATCGCATTCGAAAGCACTGGCATTCGATCAACATGCAGGTTGTATGTGATGCCAAGGGAATCATTACCTCTGTATATGCCAACTACCCAGGGTCCACCATGATAATTTCATATTCAGAATGTCACCCCTACACCAGGCTCTGGAAGCTGGGAGGCATGGCAACACATGGCTCATTGGTGAGTACAAATGGCCCTGCAAATGCATGAATGTCTCACACAGACAAAACCACACCACTGACAAACCGTGTCACCTCCACAGGGGACAGTGCCTACCCTCTGAGCACCTACATGATGACGCCAATACGGAACCCCGCCACACCACCCCAGGTAAAATACAACACAGCCCATATTGCAACTAGGGCCATAGTGGAGTGCCCATTGGGAGTGCTAAAGTTGCGCTTCTGCCCCCTTGACCACTCTGGTGGTGAGCTACTATATGCACCACCAGTAGTGTGCAGGATCATTGTGGCAGCATGTGTCCTGTACAACGTTGCAACATGGCGTGACGTACCGGTCGACATGGTGGTGCCCTCAAATCCCCAACCACATGCACAGAGGCTGTGCATGGGATGGGAAAGGGCACGTGGCGAGGCTGCCGTACCCAGCTTGTGGCACAATTTTTCACCTAAAATCCAACCCCTGCTGAGTGCACACAGACCTGCCACATTTCAGGTGACAATCGATGATGACAAAGGGACACTCATCTGTCCCAACCTTACCACACTGAGAATCTATCCTTGGAAGTGCTACATTGTTTGCATCCCTTAGAACTAAAATTAACTCAGTCTGGTGTGCACAAAAGGAACACATGGAAGATGGAGTATGCCACTAACACCATGCCAGAGTACACATCCAAATGCCGGTATGTCACCTAAACCCTCCCACACTTCATGTCACCTGGTTGACACACCATGCCATGGCATGCAATGTCAAAAGAGACAAAGAAATGGCCAACACATAACACTACTGTCACAAAGCGCTCAACGATCAACGGAACAAGTTCAGAAATAGCGCACTCTCACACAACAAAATAATAATGTACACAGGAACATCAATTGGCCAGTACAACATACCAGAAACACAGAACCCAAGAGTGAATCTGTCTGACAGTGACCATTCATAATTGTACATGTGCCTCAATGTGTCACAACTTGCACAGGGCACCCTTGTATTTTCGTGTGGCACTGCTAACTAAAGGGGGCAGGGAAACGCAAACAGCAGGAAGGCTAACAATAATGGAGATAGTCAAGCTAATACATGAAGATGGAACATGAACAAAGGATGGATCTCAATGTCCAAAGAAAAAGGGATGCTAACCATGCACTGGACAAACAATCATGAATCCCACTAGGGGTGTATACGCAGGTCGGACTTCAGACTGTCCACAGATATAATGGAAGCCCAATACCTCTGTGTAAGTTACTTTTACATGCTGCACTCCATGGAAGCCCATAGAAAGGGGAAGCAGGAGTGGCATATGTGTCTGGACCCTAAGGCACAAACAAGGAGATGTTACGCTCACCAGGTCTCTGCGGAGGCATTGGGGCACAGTTGCAGCCCTCCCTGAACTTGAATCACTCCCTTCAGGCTTCTCCCTCAGTAGAAAAGCTGTGAGCGGTGGTACGTGGTGATACTGCTCCTGCGTGGAGATAAGAGTGTGTTAGTGTGCCAATCTGTGATTGTTGTATCTCTCGATCCCTTCACCCCAAAGTACGGTTTCTGTGAGCATACGCCGGCCCATAAAGCTGTGAATTATGGAAGATAAGCTCTCCGTCCTGCTACTTCTGGCAGGGGCGCGTTGAATGGGATCTAGTTCCTTCATTGATCCCTGATAAGGATTAGTCCAGTCCAGCTGCGACTATGCTCCTCCTTATGAATGGTAAGTCTTTCTTAAGCTCTTGTGATGCTGTTCGTTCTGTTTAATGTCTTTATATGTTGCTCCTATTTATGCCCGCAATAATGTCTCTCTTCTGTTTTCTTCCCTTAGATGGAAATGCGGCCTCCATGCTACTGTGAGACGCGGCCGGATGGAAGATGGATGCTACCACAATGTTGGACAGCAGGTAAGTGATGATTTAAGGAAAAGCGCGAAGTATGGCGAAGCGCAAACTTAAACGGACAGTTTTTTCAATGTCTAACCTTGTCTTCTGTTTTTCCTTGCAGGCGCTGCTGTCGACGATTGGAGCGTGTCATGCTGCGGCGCCAAGATGAAGATATCGGTGTTCCGGAAAGTGTAAAGATGAATACTTGGTTTGCCGAAGAGATGTACAGGTAAGAACAGCTTCCCCCAGTTGGTAAGTATGCTGGCAGGAAGCAGGATGTCCAGGAAGCAGGATCTTCAAAGGTAAGTCTGTCCTCAGGCGACGGTGAGCGTTACGCTGCTTGCAAGTGCAGAATAACGCGAAGCATCTGTCTTGAGGATCGGGGCAGCTTATGTAGCTGAGATCGTGGGCACGCCCATTAGGGTCGGCTTACCAGCCACACCCTGCCACTCTTAGAGAGTGAGCACGTGCGAAGGCAATCCATTAGCAGCCACACCCAAGAATACTCTTGGGGCTGCTTAATGGATGGAATGTTCAAGGTTACTGCATCCTGCTTAATGGATGTAATGTTCAAGGTTAATTCATCTGAAGTGCTATGTCCATAATAAAAGCTTTTTGGTGTTAAATGGATGTTCTTCATTACTTTTGTTCATGAGCCTGGTGCCAACAAAGGCGCCAGGACAGTGTCCACCCAGGTTTCCTGTACAAACAACCCCTGCATGCCTGTACCCCTGACTTCATGACCATGACAGGAGAGTACCAACACGAGACAAGCCTGCATGGGTCCAGCTGGAACCTACAGTGGATGCCCTCGGATGCCACACAAAGCAACACACTGTCACATAAATGCACAATAGACAAAAACAAGTTTTAAAAAATAAAAAATGCCCATGGGTGACCGGGGTGCACCCCCCACCCAGGAGGGAGGAGGTGCAGGGTGCATGTCAACACCCACATGTGTGGATGTTGAGAAGAAAAGAAAAAAACCTCCATGTGTTAATGGGCCGCACGGCTAGCATGGATTGGGAGACCTGTCGCTACTGTCGTCACACTCTGGTGTAGCATCCGAATGTGGTAGTGGTAAGGGAGGATCACCATGCATATCCCCGGCCTGGTCCTCCTTGGCAGTGGCCATGCAGGACTGAGATGATTGCATCTGCAACCTGATGGCTCGGAGGTCCCCATGCAACACCTCACGGGATGCACAGAGTTCCTCCGTGATGGTTTGAGTCAACTGTTGCATCTGCTGTTCAGAGTGTCTACTGCCGGCTGCCTCGAGTGCAGCCAGGGTAGTTCTGAGGGACCTATACTCTAACCTTTGGGCGTCCCTGTGGGCCCGACCCTCTGCAACCAGGGTTGCCTGCAGAGCACTCAGATCCACCCGTTGGCTCCTGTTGCTGGCCTCCATATGCAGCCTGTGTGAGCGGCATATGGACTGCAATGCTTGCAGCTGGTGCTCCACCTGTCACTCTTGGGGGATCATGGAATTGTCCACCCTATACATGCCCTGAGCCAGCATCTCATATGAAGCACCCTGTTGTTGTGCAACAGTATACATGGACTGCTCCCACACAGTATCGCCAGCTAATACATGGCCACCGCCTTGGCAGACCCCACGCCTGCCAGGGCCAAGGGAACCTGACCCTTGATGTGATGGCTCTGTCTGTGGCTGCAGGACTGCATCCCTCCCTTGATCAGCTGGCCCAGGACCAGGAGTCAATACTGTGGACTGTGACCCTGCAGCCATAACCACCACAGACGGACATACCAACACTGACTGGCCCCAGTGAGGGGTCATCCCCCCTTCACACGTTTGGGATACAACAGCACCCACACTCGATGCACTCACCTGCGACAGCACAGAGGAATCAAATTCCGGTTCACCACCAGAGCCATAGGGATCATCAGAGGTGGACTCATACTGAGTCAGGCCCGTGATGGACAGTAGCACCAGTGGTTCATCATGGGATGCCACGTCCTCCACTGGTGCCTGTTTGCAGATCAGTATCCTGGTCCTCCTCCACCTCCTCCTCTGCATCCAGTGCCTCATACATGGACAGAAAAATACATGAAGACCCATGTAAATAGCATAGCCCACCCACATAGGCATCACAATGTTGACATGCAACACATTAACCTGCCATGTCACAAACTCCCGCACGTACGCAGTGTCAATGGAAGAGGAGGGTAGCATGAAAGCGGCCATGGACGTGTGTGGAAGGGCTCAATACCACATGTAGTGCAGGGTTCATAGCACTTGTTTCACACACAAGCACCTGACTGGCATAGTTCAGTCACCAACATCACTGATGCAAATACACAGATGCCACGTAGCACAACCAATCCTGGACTACTGTCAAACATCATGAGATGGAACTTGCTGACTACTGTCCCAGAGCCACGTACAATGGATGTGACATAACATGACATGTAATTCACAAACTTAAAACACACAAGTGTCACAAGGTGCAACGATGCAATGGCGGTGGAATAGAGTGAAGCCAGACACACCCATCCCATGAGGCCAGGTCAGACTGACATAACGCAAATGAATAGGCACAGTGAAGGGGAGACCAAGGGTTGGAAGTGGGAGTGGGCAGTGCAGTACATGGGAACAGCATCCAAATAAAATACAACTACATAATCAGTAATTAAAAAGCAGCGGGCTGGTGGCAGTGGAATTGTGGTCCCAAGTTCTTCCCGCACTGTGACAGCCCCATAAATACTGCTTGGCCAGCTCTACATATGACACATCTCCACTCTGGCCAATCAGTGACAGTCCTCCATGTGTTCGAATTCCATGCAAATACCTGTAGGTGACTTGCAGTGTCACATACCAGTTCCTAGTAGCCACCATGTCACATCATTGACTCGTATTACAAGCACAAAAGCAGGTTATTCCCTTGGTATTTGCAGATATAATAGCTCTAGCCCATATAAAAACTTAGCATACACAGGTCCAACAAAACATCATATTCATGTATCAGTACATCACTGTTCAGTCTGCATAATGGCCCTCAGGTTAAATGAACAGTTTCCATAATTCGCCAATAAGTATGCATTGACAGATTCTATAATGATGCACTGTCACAATAACGCATATTTGCCTGCAGTCCGCCATACCACAAGAGTGAACATGCTGTATTTGCCAAAAACCCATAATGCCATTCATGCACATGTTTTCCCACTGCTGTAATAACCTGACAACATGTGCATCCTTTTTGCTATAACCCTTAAAATCCACCAGTTTATTATCTCTACAGCTCCTGCTGCCAGGCTCAATTTACTTAACATCTGGAAAATACATGCCCTTCTCACCTAACACTCCACCAAAACTCCCATCTGCCCAATAGTATTCAGCTCCTCGACTGTTGTAGACTCATCGTGGGTTTTCCTCCCCTCAACAATACTCTGAGAAAACTTTGAAACATGCATTTGGTACAACCTTCCTGCCCTTCGCCCACCTCTACCTACTGCCTCTAAGCTGGCTGGTTCTTTTAACTTGACTCCCTAAGTGCAGCTCAACAAACATACCTCTCGGCAGTTAAAGCAATTAGTCATTAGGATTAGGGAGCCAGGTGAGAGGGCAGTCCCATATATGGGAGAGCCTAATAAATACAATACTCTGCCGTGTGTCATTCCCTGGATGTGCTCAGGATTCTTCTCTCTTCCCTGAATTATTCCTGCCTTCCTGCCTTCCTGTGGCTGTACCACTAACTCCACCAACCTTGGGAGGAGTATAGGGCTTTGCTTCAGGCCTACTGCCGCCTTTATTGCCCAGATCCCAGACCTTGCTGTCACCCACTCTTAGGATATTTAGTGAAGGACATTCGAGGTAAAGGACACCATCTGTTTGTGTCTGTCCGAGCTTCAATGGACCAAGAGCAAGACTTGCTATGCACTTTTCAAATACAAAGTAGTCGCTGTACAACTGTTTGGAAAAGACATTACCATCTGTCTCCTCTCTCCACAGCCCATCTCCACCCTTGCTATGTTTCGAAAGGCCAAGGGTACTGGGCAGCTCTGGCAATCTACCCTTGTTAACATCATTAATATCCCCCTTCCTCCATCCAAAACCCATGGGCAACATGCATACCACGCCATGCTGATTAATGTTCACTCACCAATCGGTCACGCCGCTGAGGTTACCAACTTCATCTTGCACAATAACCTTGACGCCCTCTTCTTCACTGAAATATGGCTTACCTCATCCTTCCCCCATGATTTTAACGTCCTCCCACCCTCCCGGTTACTGCATCCAATATGCTGAATAGCCAGGAAGGAAGGTTGAAATCATCCACAGGGGTGATTGGCCATGCTCCTCCATCATCCCCTCTTAGAAAATACACTCATTTGAATCACCTGCATTCAGGTTTCCTTTATCAGACAAGGAATCCATCAACTTCCACCTCATCTACAAATCACCTCACAGGAATGATTCTTTCATTGAATCTCCTCTGCACACATTAACAATGTCTTTCTCAGAGATTTTAACGTCCATGAGTCTCACACTGACAACCACAATTGAAGCATGATATTCACACTGACCAGATACATGGGCCATAAGCACATTATGCTCTGCCATAACAATAAATCTAACACCGTAGATTTAGTCTTTGCATCATCCCCCCACTTTTACTGCACAGGCCCTATCCCTTTCAACTAGTCAGATACGCTGTCTGCCTACTGTTAATCATCCACTCAACCACTGCCAACAAAGGCAAGACTAAATGCCCCCTCTCCCAGTGCAGCTCATTCAAAACCTTCCCTGTCAATGAGCTAGAAGCAAACTTTGCAGACTTGCCTGCAAATGGGAATGCCTCGGTCCTCTTAGAATTATTCAACAACTCTGCAATGAAACTGGTGGATACTCAGTCACCCCTAAAGCCAGCCATGCTAAGACCAATCCATCCGCCCCCTGGCACACTCCAAAAGCTCATGTCCAACAAATGCTCAATCAGAGCCAGACACTGCATAAAAACCATAACCGTGGAGATCTCACGAACCTTACGTCTCTCTGCGGCAAACATAGGATTCTGATCACTGAGGCCATATATGCTTAATACTCCGCCACTATCGTTGCAGTCTCCAACAGGAGAAAATAACTCTTTGAAGGATACATTTTAGACCTATTCTATTGCCACACTGACACATACAGGTATTTGATGTACAAGCAAAAAAATAATTGATAATAAGGACAAGGAGGATTGTGTGTTTGGCTCACCTAGGATGGGCTGGCATCTTCATAATAGGGGGTGCTCACCAACCTTGCCTTTTGAATTTGTTCAATCCTCAAATCAGATCCCTTTTTGCTCTGGTCAGAGAAGATACTTTTCCTTTGGGCAGTCAGCCCAAAGTGCAAAATGTGTGAGTCGGATGATGAAAACCTGCAACATTTCCTCCTCACATGCCCAGCTTACCATTCTTTAAGGTAAAGAAGTCTCTAACCCCATTAAAGAAGATCTGAAGGAAGGACTGCCATAGATGTTCCACCTCTTGGGGGATTTTGATTGTGATATCACAAAATCACCAGCAGGCTTTCCCTACGGGTCTTGGCGTCAAAGAGTAACTATGCTGAGCGTTATTTGACTACAGGTTCTTAGGTCATCCTAAGGGCTGCAAGAGAGGACGATTTCACACACATTTTCCTCTGACTCTGCCCGGGTTATGTCTACACATCCTAGCAGTGTAGTCTATGTCAGGATGGGGATTAGGGCGGGTAGGGCTCAATTTGCTCACGGTAATAGCTTTATGTTTTATGTCATATCCTGCATTTCACTGTAATGTAATGTGTGAAACAGTGCTCATGTGCATGAATTTTTGTATTTTATTTTGAGGTACTGTTTGTAACTGTTTTATCTTGAATTTGAATATATATGGTATGTGTTTGATTATCTTGAACATTGCTGGCACGAAAGGCTAAATCAGCCCAAAGTGTAAATAAAATATATCTATCTTAAAAGTAGTAAAGCTTGTATAAAGCCCTCACCCAAACCATATGGGCCAGCAACTCAAGAAAAATGCAACTGAATCAACAGCTTTTTCATTAAAAAAAGTAGGCAAAATCTGATAGATCATCGAATCAACCTCCCCCAGTTAGCACCCCCCCACACCCTTCATGCACACTGCCCCTCTGGATGGAATTCACTCCTCTTTCTCCCTTGGACCTCGTAAAATTGCTCACCTTCCTGAAACCTACCTCCTGCTCTGACAATAACATCCTGGCCTCCATCATTAAACAATTGACGGGCACAGGGCTCAGCAAACTCCTCAGGATCAATAATGCCTCCCTCGCTGAAGCGTCATTCCCAGACACCTTCCAGACTTGTATCATATGACCTATTTGAAAAAACGACCTAAGACCCAGACGAGCTAGCCAACTACCGGCCCATTATGAACCTCCTGTTTATCAGCAAAATCTTGAAAAAAATAGTTTCTACACAACTCGCCGCCAGAATGAACATTACACCTCCTACAAGACTATTAGTCGGAGTTCAGCACCAAAGTGCAGCCCCGAGACAGTCACCATCCAGGTGGTGGATGGCGGCCTCCAAATCATAGATACTGTTGACTCATGCCTTCTCGTCCTCTTTGGCCTCTATGCTGCTTTCCACGCTGTTGACCACTGCATCCTCCTTTCCCCATTCGCTGACAAGTAGTGGCACTGTCCTGAATTGGTTTACCTCCTACAGACAGACACCAGACTGTTCAGGGGAACACGTAGTTCCGAAAGGTGCTTTCTCTGACCAGCATCTCAGCACCCTCCTCAAAGATCCTGATATAGCCAACACCAATATGCGGTTGATGCTCAGTTGCACATGAGAGTAAAAATCACACATGACATCCGTCTTCTTTGTGATTTCAAAGCCATCATCCATATCTGGATGCCACTGCCTACCTCAAACTTAACCCCTTTAAAACCAAATTCGTCCTCATTGGTCTCCCTCCAAACAGCAACTCGTCCAGCAATAGCTCAATGATATCCACATAGAAGGATTTGATCCGTAACTTAAAGATTCAGCCAAATCCATAGTCTTCACCATCGACAGCAGTCTGTCATTCCAGAAACACAGAGTCAATAAGCCCTAATGGCCTGGCCCCACCCTTGGCGAAATCAAACCTTTTGTCCCAATGCAGGACTTCCAGACCCTGTAGTGCTGGCCCGTGCAGTCTTGCACATCGATGGGGGAAGCACCCTCCTGGCAGGGCTCCCTGCCATTCACCTAGCTTAAAAACAGTCCACCACACCACAGCACGCCTAATTATGGCTCCATGGAAATTGGACTGAATCCCCCGTACTGCATGAACTACACAGGTTTCCTGCCCAGACCAAGACTTCATCCATTATCTACAAAGCAGTTATGAGTAGCACACCAACCTACCTGGTGTCTTGGCTCCACATGTATAGTGGCACACGCTTCTCCTGTAGCAAATTGACTAACCTGCTTGAATTACAACTTGCCTGCGAAGAGAGGTCCCACACACAATCCTTCTCTTGTCATGCACCTACCCTCTGGAACTCTGTATCGGCTTGAAATGCCCACACAATTCTCCAATTCTGCAAATTTCTCATCAAAACATGACTTTTCTGTAAATATCTGACTAAACACTAATACCGTTAGATCCACAAACAAACTCACAGACCGCACCTCACAGTACTATGCTACTGTGAAAAATACCAGGCCAAATCCTCTCTACCCACTCTCTGTATGGCACTCTGCTGCTCTCATGCTAGGTCCACCATTTAAACAATAAAGTAAACAAAAAACACTAAATAATATAACATCCATGACGAAGTTGCACACTTATCCATATAGGTATATAAGCAATGTGGTCCCTTCTGCTCTTTTTGGGGTATGTGATTAGGAGGGCTGGGGGTGCTGATATGTTTGTCGAAGTATGAATGCATGTTTCTCAAATGTGATAAGTTATCAGTAAGCATGGGACTCAGAGGACTACAGCTCAGTTTAGTGCAGTTTTATTGTGATGGCACTATCTAGGACAGAGAAAGCATGGTACTAGATGTAGTTAGATGGTGAATTGTTGCATGATGGACTTGAGAGGTTCAGAAGCAGGCCCTAGCAGTGTGGAGGCTGTCACAAGATTAGTTCTTAAGAAAGAATCCATATCTCAAGGGAGAGCATTGGGTTTGCCAAGCAGGCTGAAGGTGCCCACTCCCCGACACAATATCCAAAAAATGAGAATAATGGACACACCCCAGTAGGGAATGAGACCAGGAGATAGATTGCAAGTTGAACAAAGTTTATATAAGATAAATTGTGCACGCAGAGAACTCTGCTGCCCAGAGAGTGCTCTGCCGAACATTACACGGGCAACACATTATGAGAGAGAAAATTGTCACAAATTACATCATGTTACAAATGCACAATGCTGCAATATAATTGGGTCGAGTCGTTGGTGCCGTATGGATCTTTAGGCGCCGACCACATCGGATTGGTTGGCGCTTGGGTGTCACTCCTGCAGCACGCTGGTCAGCTGTGCTCATCTTTGTGAGGTGAAGGTCAGGCCAGCAAAAATGACACTTTCCCTGACTAACTGATCTTGCAATAACAGCATTTGAGAGCATGAGACAAATGACAATCTAAAGTCTGGTATGGAATGTGGGTGCTTCCCGGAGTTCATAGACAAGTTATATGCATGCTTTGTGCCCTCTGCACCCCGGTACCCATAAACCTAGAGTCCCCGACCCAGGTGCCCACCTTGGAGGATTTGATCTACCTAATGCCTCATGATACGAATAGACAAGTGTTTAGGATTAGAAAGAATATATGAGTGTCTGGGGTCTGGGCTTTCGGGGGTATCTTCGTTTGGCCACTCTGGGAGGTCAGATGTGTATCTGTATGAAAGAGCAGAGGGGCATGGGCCTGCTAGGTTACAGCTTAGCAGGGTGGGGGTCAGAAGGGTACGAGCAGGTTATTGGAGATGGATGGGCACTCACGCAGGGGCCTGTTCTGGTCTCACACAGTGCAGTGAGCTCATCTGTTCTGAGACGGCAATAAAGGTTGGAAAAATGACTAGCTGAACTTCCGTGAGAATGGGATTTGTGCAAAGCTGGCAGGGTGCAGTGGGGTGGGGGCCTAGGCTGGTGGTGTGAAGTGCGGAGCAGAGGGAGAGACAGGTTTTTAGAGATCATTTTCAGGCCTAGTAAAAGATGCCGTTTGGCGGATTACCTAAAATTGAGTCTTTACATGTTAATAAGGCTTAATTGCATGCTTTCCTTGTTAGTAATTAGTAGGTGATCAACACAGATTACATTTGGGGGAAAGGGGGAAGTCTCCCCCCTTCAGTACAAGTGAGATCCGTGCATGTGGGAGTGGTGCGAGGGACGGGATGGACCACCTCTCTCGCAACAAGGCTGACAGGAGTGTCGGCGCCAGGAGTTGGATGTGTATAGAAATATGCCTGGGGAGAACATGGTGTAAGTAGTAGGGGAGGGGAAAATGATACATGATGGACTTATGTCCAGTAATAGTAGGTTCTGTAATCTATGAGCTAGATATAATTCACTCTAATTTAATAAAATAACATCCATAACAAAATAGCTTAAGTGACCAGCTTGTCAAGCTAGGAATACATTACAGAGATTACAGTCCTAAGCGGAACCTTTATGGTCTCTTGCAGGATAAACCCCAACACACACTACAAACCCAACAGCACCATCCTCCAGAGAAGAGAGAAAGCATCCACAGGGTGAATTGCCTTCTCATTAATGCACATTCAACTGACAACAACATCTTTTAAGTACTCCTTTAAGTCATCACAAGTTTACTCTTTGTTGTACCCTATTGATTTAGTCAATATCACCAGTAAGATTAGAGGAAAAATCACCCTCAGAGACAGCAATACCTCGACAATGACATTCTTTTACCTCTAAATGTGAATGACGGAGCTAGGTTAGTGAAAGTCAAACCCTTTTCCTTAAAAATGCACACAGATCTTAGCAGGAGGACCATTTTCCATTGGGCTATTTTTTATGTGAATGTTTGTTGTTTAAAATAAAAGAAAAGGAATACCTTACATTTCCTAGTAAATGGTATTGCTATTATGTGGCCCATTCCTATTTATATGGCCAAATGAGTGAACGATTTAAGTTTTTCTTGATATTTTTAAGACACTAACAATAAAGAAAAGAGTGAAAACCTACAAATAATAGGAGGAGGATAAACAAACGAAAGATGGGGAGCCTTGTTATTGGCTGGACAATCTTTGACTTTTGCAGCGTTTCGGTGCCTGCATTTGTTCAAATTTTCCAATAGTTAGCCAAACGCCGAGCAGATCAAATGCTTTGTTATTATCAATGTTCTATGTTTAAGGTGTTTGTTTATTGGTGCTGTTATCTTAGTAGAACTCAAAATGAAATCATGGCCGAATTCTGTACTACAGGTTTGAGTAGAGATGTGGACATTTTCAGGAAAAGAATTCCGAAAAAGACTGCTTTAAGTGGAAATAGTGATTTCACTGTGAAAGCTGAAACAATAGGAAGCAAGAACTTGATCACGAGTAAGTGAAGATTAAAGTATTGTATTTGTTCTCGTAGTCACAATGTAACTGAAATTTCAGTGAGTCAGTAATAATTGAATTTAAAATCAACTAAATACCACGTTGAAAGAAAGTTTTTGAAGATTCCATATTGAGGATTTTGGATATATATTGGGCTCTAGATTGCTGTCTAACAAAAAACCATAGAGACATGTTAATGGATTTATATTAACAGTGATGCCTCCCAGGTGAAATTACAGACAACAAGAGCGTAGGTCAAATTGTCTATAATGCAACACAGACGCCTGAAGTGGAAAACATCCCCTTGTTAATATATACTCAAGTACAATGTTGTGATGTGTATTTATTGGAATTTTTGGTGGTCACACCTCTGATTCTGGCATCACAATATTCCCACATAGGCAAGTGCTGGACATCTATGGGTTCACCTTCCCCCAGGGTTCTCCATCGACCTGTCACATACATGAATAGTGCAGGGCTTGGAGAATGCAACTTCCAGTGTCTGCTTTCACTGCCATACTCACTTACAATATTTTGGCCCATTATGCTCTTTTGCTTTTCGCAAAGCTATCTGAGGCAATTGAAATTCTAGAAATCCCCAAATAAATAAATTATGAACATGTCTTGTGTGACGAAATGACTTCTGCCCCGTTGGAGTACAAGGCCAAGTAGTGGCTAAACCACCTACTCAGCCCTCACACTTCTACAACATGAGTGATCCCAATCATAAAGGTGAAACAGGCACAGTTAAGAGCTATACCTCCTTTACCTTTTGTGGTAACGTTGGCCGAGGAAAGGCTATACTCACAAGAGGGGTAAGAATGTCATCCAGCGGGGGCGCTCGAGAGCTCGCAATCACGATGGACGCACTCTTCTGAGCTCTGTGGGGTAATACCATGAGGAGGGGGCAGCTCACCGCTGTTACCTGCTGCTGCATGGTTCAGATGTCAGACTCCTGCTGCTGATCCTGTGCGGCACCTCTGTTAGGCAGAATTCCGTGCAGTGCCTTAGGGACCACTACACACAATTAAGACTACAGGTGGCAATACAAGTTTTACCTTTGGTACAAGCCTGTACTACTAGGTTATAGTGGTAGCAGTAGCGGAGCAGCCAGGCTTATCTCAAGAGTATATGAGCAGTAGCAGAGATTACACAAAGGGACCACAATTACTGTGACTCAAGCAAACACTGACTCAAGGTTTCAGGTAAAAAAATATAAGTACATTTATTTTTAAACCATTTGTTATTAACACAACACTTCTATTGATTCAAAAACCACACGTAAAATATACTAGAACTAACCAATTCACTTTGTACAGTATTATTCGAGGTAAGTACCCTGTGTTTGAATGGACCGCTATTATGAAACAAAACACGTTACCGTGAATACAATTGCGATCACTTTTTGACAGTTCGGTCTACTAGATAAACGCGTATCCGCAGCAAGAAATGCTACCGGGGTAAAAACACACTTAGCACCCGAAATACCCAGAGAGAGTTGGGGGCAAAAATCACAGGCAATATGTTAGTTAGGCAGACAGAATCGAAGAATACACATAGACAGGAATTCAAGAGTCACGGGGCCGGAGCCAAAGTCAAATGACACCGGGTGCCTGTTGTCGAGGATCACACAGTCAGACAGTTCGAGATTCAACGTTGCCAAGAGTACTTTGATATTGTCAATGTTCGGAAGCAAAAGTTATAAGAAGGAGGGAAAAGTAAGGGCGTGCCTTAAAGTAGAGAAATAGGGATTTCACCCAAAATTCCTATACTGGACACAGTACCTTTCTCAAAGAACGAAGCTGGTGGCACGGCAGTTGTTCCTGTTGGTTTCCCGCAGACCCACGCTTTCCTGCAGCTTCAGCACGCGAAGGACGATGAGGGGGTCCGCACCACACAGGGATGAGGCCGGCAGCAGCGGCAATGAATAAAAGGTGCACTCCTTAAAAACTGGAGAGGTTCTTCAGGTGGCTATCTGGACCACTACAGCAATGTGCAGCGATTTCGACCATGCAGGCGACCTCTGGCTGAAGAAGATGAGCTGGTTATCCCCACCAGGCTCAAGGGAAGAAGACCCGGACTGGATCTCCTCATTGAAGGGTAGATAGCTCAGGACTGCAGCAGGGCTTCACCGGTACGGGGTAGTTGCAGCAGTCAACCTCTCCTCCACTTCTCGTTGGTTCCTTGTGGTTCCAGTGGTGACTCGAGACCTGCTTTTTATGCGCAAAACCCCCATTCACACAGCCTGGCTGTCAATCACCCAGCAGGGGGGTTGTCCAGCCCAGACAACCACCTTGTCCAATCAGGTCAAAGTGCGAATTGGGTTTCCTAGGATACCCTGTGCAGGGGGTGACTACACCCCTCCCTCACATTCAGCCCACCTAGACACCCAGGCGTCTTGAGGAGGGCTTCTAGGTAGAAGCCCACCAAAAGACAGTGAACAAAGGAGGCAAACCTGGTTTGCCGCGCAAAGTAAAACACAAGAAGGAGTTTAACAAGTAGAAATGGCGAATAAACCACTCCGGAGCAAAACGAAAAAGGATTTGGTCAACCGGGTTTAAGTCTGAGGCTAACACAATAGCCTACAATATTACCACGGTTATATAAGATACCACCAGCCATGTTTAAATGTTAAAAGAGCAAAACAATGCTCTAGGAGGTACAGATAAAAAGAGTTAAGAGTTAACCCTCCCAGCACTCCATGTAAGATGGTGTGTACTGGATCTGTGGTTAAATGTGACTAAGTAAAATTAATGGTAACTTTAGTCACCTTAGAAATGGAGTCGGGGGGAGTCTGAATGACAACCCTGTGCCACTGCACAGAAGGTGCTGTGTGACACACCCAAAAAGGGGGCTACTGAAGTGGTGTACTCCAGAGCCCACCATCATAAAAACAGGTCACAACACATAGCAAAATACCAGTAAGAGTGGGGGAAAAAGCTCACACTCTTACCTAGTGGAAAGGAACAACTCCAGAGATCCAGCAAAGCTGCTGAGGGACTCACTAGGTAAGGGAAATTAGCCATGAAATGAGAATTCTCCCTAACAACCTCTGGTGGCATTTTTGGTGACAACTGGTTCGCGGTGGTCCGGCTCCGAGGGCTGGACTTGCTGGCCCTGTGAAGGTGCTTCCATCCGCCGGCGGTGTCGGTGACGTCGGCCGAGATGCGGATAAGTGCTAGGCCATGGCGGTGGAAGTGCTGTGCTTCCTGGCACTGTTGTGGTGCCACATGGTGGGGGGTTTCTGCGGCTTCAGCCCACCGGGAGCTGGGCTCGCATCCCTGCTGTTGGTCTCTGGTGGGCATGTATGCCCTTGATCTTCAGGGTTGCCACTCGAAGATGCCCCAATCCTGCACCTAATCCATCATAAGGATCATAAACTAACACTGAACCAACCCATAGCCAATATGCTTTCTTATTTTTATCACTCAAGAATCCAGAGCAACAGAAGTTACACTTACTATTGAAACCTGCACAACAACCCATTTCCGGTTGAAGAATACGGCACACAGACAACAACATTCATCACACCAAAGCCTTGATAAAGACCTGGTGTCGAAACCTGTGTTGGCTGTTCACAAGAGACAACCAATTTTGGATCCAAATAAATCTGAAACTTTGACATATTTAATTGCAATGATATTTGTTGACATATAAATTTAAGGGCAAATGCGAGGGATATGTGTAATTGACTTTACCGATTTCCAGGTACTGTCTGACTATTTGGATACTATCATGCTTCCTGCACTGCACCGCTTGGCCCATGAGACTTTAACAGAGGCAATTATTCTGGACGAGATATTAGCGGCAATTAAGGGGCTCCCTTCTTCCAAGGCCCTGGGTTCAGATGGCATTACGGCTGAATTTTAGAGTATGGCTCCAAGCTGTCTCAATATATGTTGCAGGTATGGCAGAGATCCTACGTGTCGGGACCCTGCCTGCTTCCCAGCGTGAGGCGATAGTTCCAATTATCTTGAAGCCGAATAAAGACCCACTAGAGTGCGCATCGTACTGCCTGATATCACTATTGAACCTTGATACTAAAATATTTGCGAATGTGCTCACAGATCTATTGTTGTCTTACCTTTCCTGGATTATCCTCCCAACCAGTCTAGTTTTATGCCAGGTAGGTCTAATACATTGAATTTAAGAAGTCTTTTTGCGATCTTTGCGCAAATTGATCCCAATGTCCAGGCTATGCCTTATACAACACTGATAAGGCGTTTGATTGTGTGGCCTGGACCTATTTATTTGTAGTACTGGAGAGGTTGGGACTTCCTTCGTATTTTGTGGAATCAGTAAAATGATTGTACGCTGGGGTTAGGGGGTTCTATTGACTTGTTTCTGAGAAAAAAAGAGGCTTTTCTTTTTGGGCGAGGGATGCGGCAGGGCTGCCACCTTCGCCGATTTTGTTCGTGATCGCGATTGAGCCGCTTCCTCAGTGGCTGCAGAACTTTCATGTTAACAGGGGGCTGGTGCTGGGAGGGGCACGTGAGTTGGTCTCTGTCTACGTGGATGAAATTATCCTGTATTTTAAAGACCCCATGAGGAACTTAATCCCCATTGACGCAAGAGGTTGAAAACTTTGGTGAATTCTCGGGGTTGAGAATCAATTTGTCTAAGTTGGTCTTATTCCCCCTCAATGAGAATACGTCCCGCCTTTAAATATTGGACAGTATAGGTGGGAGCATTCATTGGTACAGTACCTTGGGATTCGGGTCAGCATGGTTTGGGCTTCCCTGTTGAAGGATAACCACCATGCCTATCTCCACGTGCTGTTTGGTAAGATTTCTAGATGGTGTACGCACCCTTTGTCAGCACTGGGTCGTATTGCCATAGCTAAAATGGTCATTATGCCAAAGTTATTGTACTACTTTCATTGGGTTCTAATGTGGGCCGAGAAAAGGTTTTTCAGGAAGATCGGGTTGCTGCTAATCCAATTGACATGGTGCCTTATGACAAGGGTGAGCTTGGAGGTCGTGGTGCAACCTTATGATAAGGGCGGCCTTGGAACCCCTGATGTAGAATTGTATTATTTGGCATCGCAGGTGGAGGTCCATTTTGCTGCTTGTTAATGAAGTGGATCAGCCCAGCTCCTCAAACCTGTGAGTCCTGGCAGGATGTAATGACCCGTGGTTCTGATGTTTAACTTGAATATTGTGCCATGGTTACTCTGGCTACAAGACCTTGAGATATCTGGAGCCCATTTAGTTAATTTCATTTCTCTTTGCTCAGTCAGATGACATACCAATGGAGGAGGACTCTACCCCGGGGACCATGTTGTAAGCGCCTAACAATGAGGTTATTGAATTGTCTGTTCTGGTAGGTTGGGAATATTCACTTTTTGCTGCCCGGGACTGGACACTTTTCATGAACCTGTATATTTATAAGCCTTTTCTTATTGGAGGGAATCTTGTTTTGCTTTCCATCTTGCAGTTTTGCACTATGTAATTTATTTCTGAGTGCCCCCTGATTTGCGGCCTGCCATGCAAGTCTTAAACAGAAAAAAAGAATGTCATCCAGTAGTGACCAAAAAATGGCAAATCTTTATCTCAGGAGGATAGCTCAGCGGCAACGTGCTCGCCTAGGAAGCAAGACAACAAAGGTTCGATCCCCGGGACCGCGCTTAGAAACCTATGGGTATTATTAAGCGCCTTATAAAAAACCTATCATATCATATACCTGTATTCCCTGCCTAATAATAGGTAGTCTATCCTAGTGAAGGTCGTATGTGCTCCTGATAAGAATGGGTAGCCCTTTTGATCGGGGTGTAGTACCCTCCATACATCTATTAGGCCCCTAATCTCTAGGCATTTTTTGAATTTGTCTCCCCCTCCCTGTGGCTGCCCCAAGTGCTCGGTTCTTGTTGCTTGTCTGGCCATATGTGTGTAAGCCCATGTATTAAAGTCACCCCCAAATATAACCGCACCTCGACTCCTGGCCATTATAATAGACAGCGCCTCTTCGTTAAATGAGTTCTGGCCCTGGTTGGGTGTATATACTGAGGCGAACGTCATCCATGTCCCATCCCAGCTTCCCTGGACCAATAATAGCCTGCCCCCCCAACAGGGATTGCACCACTGAATTAACCAGGCAGAGCCGCCTGTGCAAAATCAGGACTAGTCCCCCTTTTTTTCTGTGTGCCTGATGCCCAATAGGTATGCCCCACTCCCCTCCTCTCAGTGGTCTTTCCTCCCCCATTTTCAGTCTTGTCTCCTGTAAGAAGAGGATGTCCAGTGATGCTCTCCTAAATTCTCACACCACCAGTGACCTTTTTGTGGGGGAATTCAGCCCTTTAAAATTCAGTGTCAGCACCCTTAGGAGGTTTTCTCCACCCGTTTTCGTCATTCTTTCCGCCATTCGTGGATTGGTGCCTTTCGCTTCTCTCCTTGTTCCCTTTTCGTTTCCTTTTTGCATAGATTCCCTCCTGTCCTATCACCCCCCCTCTCGAGGTCCATACCGTCTTTTCCCACCCTTTTACCCCCCTTGTAACAAATAACCAAAATCCAAAAAAGCAAACACCTTGGGTTCAACAACCATGGTACCCCTTACTGAGATGCCCTCTTTAAAATGAGGGCCACCAGCTAAAAAAACTCCTATCCACCGGGGTCGTGCAAGCATTTCACCTGCCTGTCCCTTTCATCTCACCAGTCATTTTCTTTGGGCTCCTTTCTCCCTCACTTAAGTTCAGGACGGCTTCGTCGATGAAGGACTGTGCAGCTTCACATATTTCCTTCCCACTTTACTTCTTTTGCACCTCTGAGGCCTGACATCTGGTATCATTTTCATGGAGGTGTGTGAGCTCGATGGGCCTATCAACGCTCTTGCATCTGTGTTCTCTGTTAGGTGCTTCCGCACTTGCTTTGCCTCCTCTGCTTTGGTGACTCTATAGGGCTGATTCATGGAATTATTTGCGCCAAAAAACAGGGATTTGTGCGCCATTCTGCCCGCAAATCCCTGTTTAACAAATGGGGATTCGCGGGCAGAATGATGCAAAAATCCAGTTTTTCGGCGCAAATAATTTCATGAATCAGCCCCAGTATTCTTCTCCTTTCTTCTCAAATAGCAGCCCAAAGGGGTATGCCCATCTGTATCAGATCCCTTTGTCCATTAGCCATGTTGTCAGTGGCCTGCATTCCCTTTGACGCCCCAGGGTGAAGCCTGTCCGGTCTTGAAACAACTTCACCTTGGATCCTTGGTACTCGATTTCTTGTACCTGTTTCGCTCTAAGTAGGATCTCTGTTTTTTCTTTGTATTTATTGGAGGAATTTCACAACTATGGAGCGTGGTCCACCACTAAATGCTCTTCCTCCTCTGTGGGCTCTTTCCATCTGCACTGTTTTCCCTCCTTCCACTGGATAGAGGAGGTTCACAATGTCCTGTGCTTTCTTCTCGACCTGGGCTGCTGATTCTCTATCTGTTTCTGTCAGACTGACTATTTGCAGGCTCGTTCTCGTTCCCTATTTTCCAGATCATCTAGTTTCAGGGCAACCTCTTCTTCTCTCAGCTCTATGTTGATCATTCTGGCATTCAGTCTAATCTCCACTAGGCCGGTATTTAGCTGGTTAAGTTCGAGGTTCTCCACCTTCCTCTCTATCTTCTCCATCTTCCCCCGCAGTTCAGAGATGGATCTTTGAATGTCTGTACAAACGGCTCTTATCTCAGCCATGACACCGTCAATATCCTCTTGATAGTGGCTTCCCCCATCGTCAACGTGAGTTTCTGGGCATCAGGTGGTTGGGAGTCTTCTTCCCTCCTTTTTTTTTGCAGCGCTGCACGCCCTCCTGTGGCTAAACCCTGTGCAGGCAGCCCCACCCTTTTCTGAGAGCCTATGTTTGCTCATTTGCAGGTCTGTCCCTTACACTCCGTGGCTTGGCTGCTCCTGTCTCACTGGAAGTATGATGATATATATTCTCCCTCACTCTGCGTGGGGAGGGCAAAGTCTCTTCTTTTTAGGCAACGCAGGGTGGGTGGTGCTGTTTTGTCTTCCCCTTTATGTGAACTTTGGCTAGTTTCCCTTTTGTCTTTCCACCAGCCCTGTTGCTCGCCTGTTAATATGGGGGGTGGCCCCTGTGCCGGAGCGGCGCCTTCCTCTCCTTTACTGGCAGTCTTTAAATCAGAGTTGGGACTGAGGGAGTGCTGCCAGTCTCTGGGCTGAACTGTGTGACTTTTTGTTTCCTTACCTCTGTTTCCAGTCACCGCGTGCAGATTACGGCTCTCCCTCACCTGTCCGGGAGCGATGGCACTGCAAGTTATCTCCCCGGTCGGCAGCCAGAGGTCCCCGCTGCAATCACAGAGAGTGCAGGAGTCTGTCGGTGGTCCCCGCCGTGTTCACGGTGAGTGCAGGCACCCCCTGTGTGTGCTTCCGGGGCTGTCGTCCATTGCCGCTCCTCCTTTACGCGCCCTGCCGGAGCATGCTCGTTGGGCTTGTTCTTGCTGTGGTCCTGGCCTCCTTTCACGCTTTGCTTGCTACCTCTTGGCGGATTCCCCAGCGGATCGGAGGTTTATTCCTCCCAAGCCTCCACATCTGACACATTTACATTGAATTTGGGATGAATTGGGCAGTGTAATACGCTCGTTCTCTTCACTTTATACACCGCAGGTTACAGAGCTGCAAATCACGCTGCCATTACCGTCTGCACTCCTGCTGGTCTCCGAAATGAAGGATTTTTAAAGGATTTTGTTTTTTAGAGATGGTTGCTGCTTGGTATTCTTTTTGCAGCATGACTCTACGCTGGGAGCTAATCTGGCTGGTGGAACTACCCATTCGTCCACTTTGCCGGTGGTAACGCTAATTCTACCAAAAATTGTAGAAGTTATCGATGAGTGTTTGTTGGGGGTTGCTGGCGCCCCCCTGCGCATCGCCGCAAGCCCCGGCACCGAAGGACTCACACGGACACGTCCTTCTAGGTTCGGGCTTCCCGGTCGCTCTGACGCGGCCGGGAACGCCCCGTTTATTTATGTTGCACGCGGCGGCGTGCAACGTCACGCCGCCGCGTGCGCGCCCAGTCATCGGGCAGCGCCACACTCCTCCTTTTTCCAGGAGAACAGTAACAATGCTAATACTAGACACTGCAAACCACACCAAAACGAATACTTAGCATTTCACAAGGCCCCATGTTCAAAACACCCCTTTATTGACATCCACCGGGGTCCCCTTACTTAACAGCACTCATCGTCAGGACAATCAGCCAGGTGACCCAACACGTAGTCGCTGAGGTAAGCAGGTTTCCCTCGCCCAGCCCTCTGGGGGTACCTCCTGCTCACCTCCGGCGGGCCGGGGACTCAGGCAGACATGGTGTTTCCCCTTCATCCCCAGGGATTTCTCCTGGGTCTGGATCAGGAGGTGGATCAGTTCTTGGATCCCGCCGTTTCTTGAAGAAACTCACATTGCGAGTTACCGCCGACCGTCCATCCGATGCAGTCACCATGGATCCCCGGACTGCGACAACATCCAGCGGTTCCGGCTCATACGGTAGGGAGAGCTTCCCATGGGGATGCCTATTCCGAATGAGGACCTCATCGCCAGGCTCCAGCCGCTGCGGGCGAAGGTCTCTCTGAATGTTCTCTTGCTCGATCCTCAGCCGTCGGTCCATCTCGACCTGTTGGTCATTGATCACCCCCGGTTCCTTCTCTCCTACCTCCGGTAGCAAACCCCGAGGACACCGCTTGAAAAATGCCTCCGCCGGGGCCACTCCAGTGGATGAATGTGGCGTGGTGCGATACACCCTCAGAAACTGGTACAGGGCTCTCTGGAATGACTGCCCCTGTCCCTGAGCAATTCTAAAAGTCTTATTTAGAGTCCTCATGAGCCGTTCTGCTTCACCATTGGCTCGGGGCCAGAGGGGCGTGATCTTCCTGTGCACCACCCCATAGCTCTCCATCAGCTCCGAGAAGCGTTCGCTCTGGAATGGCGCCCCATTGTCCGAGCACAGCGTGCGTGGGAACCCATGGGCCGCAAACACCTTTTCCACGGCCAGCACAACGTGCTCAAACGCCACAGAGTCCACAAACTCCACCTCGGGGTATCTCGAGTAATCGTCGACCAGAACTAGGAAGTGGGTGCCCATGGTGGTGGATCCAAAGTCTGCATGAACAGTCTCCCAAGGGCGCGTCCCCCTAGGCATTGTCTCTATTGCAGGTTCCCGTTGCAGGGGAGATGCCGCCTGGCACCACACACAGGCCGCCACGAAGTCATCCACCTTGCGTTCCAGCTCCGGGAACCACACCTTCAGCCGTAGACGTGCCTTGGTCTTGGCGGCACCCTGATGACCACGGTGAGCCAAGGCGATCACCTCGTCCACCTTCGATTGGGGCACCACAATCCGATCTCCACGGAGCAGAAGGCCAGATGTTGAGAACGATAATTCCTCCCGGACTTTCCATAGTTGCTCAAGTCCGGTTCTGGCCTCCTGGGTGCGCCCCGCCAGAGCCTCCAGCACCGACTTCCAAGAGCCCTGTTGCATCGAGTGCCTTAGGATCTGGAAGCACTCATCTTGCGCTGCAGCTGCCTCCAGCTCCTGGAGAGGCATGGCATTTGGCGTGGCTGCCTCCACCACCACACGGACGTGCTCTTCTGCTTCTTCTGCACAGGCGTCCTGGACTTCGCCTGCGGACGCCCCAGGGTGTCTGGAGAGATAGTCTGCAGCGTTGTTCGCCCCTGGCCGGTATACCAAGGTGACTCCATACTTCAAAAGGGCGAGCATCCACCTCTCAATGCGTGCCGGTGGCTTGGATGACGACTTTGCTAGGATGGGAAGCAGCGGCTTGTGGTCTGTCACCACCGTCACCGGGCGTCCAAGGACGTAGAGCCGGAAATGCCGGCATCCCCACAGCACTGCCAGCGCTTCGCGCTCGATCTGCGAGTATCGCTGCTCCGCATCGGACAGGGCCTTGCTGGCATATGCCACCGGGCGGACGCCCCCGCCACTGTCAATTTGTGTCAGCACAGCGCCCAGTCAGAAAGGGCTGGCGTCAACGATGATCTCTGATGGTAATGCTGGATCGAAGAACGACATGGTGTCTTCAGCCGCCAGGGCACCCTTTATGTCCTCAAAAGCCACCTGTTCTAGCTGGCCCCAATTCCAGATGACATCCTTCCTGGTCAGTGCCCTGAGCGGTTCCGATCTGGAGGCCATATTTTTAATGAACCGTCCACAGTATGTAACCATGCCCAGGAAACTTCGCACCTCAGACACGGACTCCCGAGGCTGCGCCTTCTTTATGTCCTGCACCTTCCGGGGATCAGGAGACACCCCCCCCCTTCTTTGAATACAAATCCAAAGAATTCTATCGATGGTCGGAGAAATTCACACTTCTCTTTGTGGAGGGTGAGTCCCAAAGATTGTAGTCTTCTGAACGTCTTCGCCAACCGCCTCAGGTGGTCTACCTCTGTTCTTGCAAACACCAGGATGTCGTCGCTTATGTTCAGAACGCCCTGTAGATCAGCCAGGGCGCCCCGAATAATATTCTGGAACACCTCCGCCGCCGAGGACACACCAAAACTCAGTCTCTTATAGCGGTATAGCCCTCGGTGTGTCGTGAAGGTGGTAATGTACCTCGACTCGGGGTGGAGGACAACCTGGTGATAGCCCGCTCGAAGGTCCAGTTTCGAAAAGAAACAAGCGCCCTGTACCTCCGCAATGATGTCATCGATCGTCGGGGTGAGGTGTCTCTCTCTCTTAATGGCCTTGTTTGGGAGCCTCATGTCGACGCAGATTCTCACAGTATGGGGTTGTTTAGGCTTCCGTGCCACCACTTTCGGGGACAACCAGGGCGTCGGGCCTTCCACCTTTTCTATAACGTCAAGATTGACCAAATTGTCCAGCTCCTTGTCGACAAGGTCACGGAGGTGGAACGGCACCCTTCGATGTTTCAGGACAATGGGCTGCACCGACTCATCAATGTGTAACCTCACTGGGTCACCGGTCATCTGCCCGATCCCCTTGAAAAGTGCGTCATACTTCTCAAGCAGGTCATTAATGTCCTCTAAATAGACAGAGTATGCGAAGCTGACGATACCGAGAGCCTCTGCTGCAGCACAACTTAACAGCGTGTTGGTGCTCACGGGTGTCACGTAGAATCGTGCAGTGATTTGGGAGCCCTCATGTTCCACTTTTGCCACGAACACACCGTCCAGAGGAATGGGGTCAACACCACCGAAGGCAAAGTTGCGGGCCTTGGGAGTAGCCAGCTTGGGGGCTGGTCCATGGCATCATAGTGTCCACGGGCCATTACATTCACCGACGCCCCAGTGTCCACGAGGACGGGGACTGGAGACCGGTTCACCTCGACCACGCACCTCGGCTGTCTCCTGTTCTTGCTTTTCAGGATCCCCACACTCGAGACAAAGAAGACGTTCTCTTCGTCTTCTTCTTCCGCTTCCTCCACCTGGGCATCCTCCTCAGTCTGATCCACCTGAGCGACGTTGGATGGTCGACCCTGGCGATTGAGACTGGACCGCCCCGGGCCCCTCGGTACCAATACCGGCATTGCTGCTTTGCATACTCTCGAGAAATGATCGGGTAGCCCACACCGTCCACAGGTATTTCCAGCCGCAGGGCATTCAGCAGGGTGGGGCAGGTCATACCCACATTTTTGGCAGATTTCTCCTGCCCGCCCGGCTCGATCCCGGGGACTGCTGCCAGGTCTTCGGTGCCCCTGCCACCCCGCCACATCGCACATACCTCTTCGGTCTTGATGGGGCGCGACCCGGCCTCCATTCTAGTTGCCCTCGCCTCCGACACCTCATGGCACCTCCCCAGTTCAAGGATGCGCAGAAGCGTAATTCCAGGCTCCCTTAGCACCTGGCGCCTTAGTTTGCCCGATGAACAAGCCTGGATCAGCATCGTCCTGATCATGTCCTCCGCATCACCCCAAGCGCAAGCTAGTGAGAGACGCCTTAGGCGCCCGTAGAAAGTGTCCAGAGTCTCATTGTCTTTCTGTTTAGCAGAGAGCATGACAAAACCTTCATAATCTGCATTGGCGAGAGGCAGGAAGTAGGCCTGCAGAGCGGCCTTCGCCTGATCATAGGATCCATCCCCAGGCGGAAGCGATTCAAAAGTCTCCTGGACAGATGGACCTGCCGAGTACAGCATGGTTGCCAGCCGGGTATCATCATCCACCACCTGGGCAGCCCGAAAGTACATGTCCAGGCGGTCCACCCACCTCCTCCATCTGGGCCCCAAACTGGAAGGTGGGCCCGATACATCAAACTCCGGGATGGGCTGCAGAGCCGCCTGTGCACGTACCTGGGCCATAACTGGGAGAATCTGCTGAACAACAGGTGCTGCCACAGGCTGCGCTGGAAGTAGAGGACCCTGAAGGCCTGCCTGACCAACTGGAGGCTGCTGTGCCGGCTGCACTGGAGGCAGCAAAACCAGAGGTGCTGCTGGCGCACGTGGAGGCTGCTGCACAGCCGCTCCGACCTGGTCCTCAGTATCGCTCATCATTTCGAGCGCACAGGCACCCCCAGCGTGGAAGACAGGGGCCGCAACTCAAACATCCAGTTCAAAAACCTCCAGCCAGCACCAATGGAGAAAACAGCTGCTGCACCACACCTCTGTGATGATGAAGAGGATGAAGATCAGTGGGGCCACCAGTCTGATGATGAAGAGGGTGAAGAAGGCCCCCCAGCCTTCAGCTGCTCCAAAAATTGGAAGAAGAAAATGTGTGGGCTATACAAACTCAGACATTATGGCTCTCCTTCTTGCTTTCACTCGACGTAGAAGACCCAAGGAAATGGCAAAAATCCTCTTCAGGCACATGTGCATGCAGGTATGCCTGCCTGCAATCAAGGGTTCCAAAAATTAGGCCTGGGGCCGCTTCAGAGCCCAAACCGGAGCTTCGTGAAGTCCCACAGCCATTTGACAAAATGGCCGCCAGCCGCGTTGGTAACGCACTACCCGCGGCGTGAAACAAAGTTTTCAATCCGACTTCGTTTCGGTGAAAAAATTATATTCATAGTCACCGCCGGGCCCGGGCATTGTCTCCCCCATTCGTCGCCACTGTTGGGGGTTGCTGGCGCCCCCCTGCGCATCGCCGCAAGCCCGGCACCGAAGGACTCACACGGACACGTCCTTCTAGGTTAGGACTTCCCGGTCGCTCTGACGCGGCCGGGAACGCCCCTTTTATTTATGTTGCATGCGGCGGCGTGCAACGTCACGCCGCCGCGTGCGCGCCCAGTCATCGGGCAGCGCCACAGTGTTGATTTTTGCATTAATTCCGCAAGTTGGAATTAATGTTACCGCCGATGGTTGGGGAGGGCACACATGAACTCATATTTTAGCACTAATTCCGTTGGACTCCGTTGTGGTAACATTAATTTTGTATTGGGAATTTAGCACCAGATTTAACGCCATATTTGTAATGAGGCCAGA
Organism: Ambystoma mexicanum; assembly: GCF_040938575.1. Classification (NCBI taxonomy): domain Eukaryota; kingdom Metazoa; phylum Chordata; class Amphibia; order Caudata; family Ambystomatidae; genus Ambystoma; species Ambystoma mexicanum. The sequence continues at coordinate 690,510,393 of NC_090939.1, forward strand.
TTGTGTACTAACATACAGAACAATTAGTACAATATGTTTAGCGATGGCTGGGGATGTAGGTGGCAAACCAAGCACCAAGCACAATATTAATTATTGGTCCCTTCCCAGAATTTACTCCAGAATGTACCAATCTGACAAGATAAGAAAGGAGTAGTAAAGGCCCTACTAAGCAACCATTGAGGGAGCTCCAAAGGCAGTCGGCAACAATTTACAATGTTTTTTGGACCACAGCTCTTTCTTAGACTCTTCTGCTCAATCTTGCAGCAAAGCGAGACTAGAAAGAGTTGCAATCAGTAATTGTTTCTCTGAAACACAGACACGGATATTGTTAGAAGCCAGGGTGCATTTTGGGCTGATTTGTCAGGCAAGTTATTTCCCAACGCTTTAAAGGTTTATGACATGTCATGATCGCCACATTTGACAATAGCCAAAGCCAGGCAAAACAGAGACGTAGGGGGCGTTGAGGACAGGGGTAGCAGCAGAAGTTAAATAGCCACTCTGCATCTAAAGCACATGAACATTTTGCACCACACCGTGCACATACCAGAGTCAAATAGATTGTAATCATTGTACCTTTAGGTTGGAAGCAAGCACAGTTGAGTGCAACTAGTTCAGCAATTTGAGGGCTGATTTCACATCAGCCAACTGGCACACTTCCAGAACCTCAAGTGGTGTGCATACTGCATAACCCGCAGACACTCTGCCTCTATCAATATCAGTAAAACAAAGAGAATCCTCTCAGGGTTATGCAGAGGCCCATCTTTTAAATCAACTATGAGTCTGTCAGGTTACGAGCGGGTCATACTCCTACGTACTGTCCCCTTTCCTCCATACTTATGGGCATCTCTCCGTCCTGTGGGACGGGACCGGAGCACTTTTTAAAAAGCATCCAAAAAAATGTTTTTCAAAAATGTGTCCTTCCTCTCTTTCTGCGCGGGGCCCGGCACGCGGCCTAACCCTGCCCACCTTGGGTCCGCCCCGCGCATCGCCCATCAGTCCTTTTCTCCGCTCGTTCGGGACTGGACGCACTTGCATCCTCGGAAGGTTTTCTTCCCTTGTTCCTCTCTGGCTCTCGCTAGCGATCGTGTACTAGTCTGTCTATGTCGTTCAAACTTGACTTTCCAGACTGTTCATCGTCTCACCGTCCTTTCGCGAGAGCGGATCCCCATCCTCTTTGTTTAGAGTGCTGTCCGGATCACCGTTGGGATTCCTGTTTTTACTGCGACTCCCTTTCGGTCCGGGCACTTCAACGTCGGTTGGAGCAGTGGGAGGAGGTGTTCCGACAAACTCCTCCTTCACATTTTCAGGCGTTCATCGACGAGAAGAAAAAACGCCCGGTAAGTTCTTTACTTTTCAGAGCACCCCGGCCGGGGGATACCTTTCCAGGTTCCTCTCGGGCCGGGAGCGGTGTTGATCGCTCTGTCACCGGGGTTCGCCCTGAGGTGCCAGTTGGGCCTAATAATTATACCGGAGTTTTTCCGAGGGTCTCCGTAAGGGGCCTGTGGATACCGGAGCACGCTCTGAGGCCCCTCGTGGGGGGGCTGTTTGTGGACCCAGTTCTACTGAGTCGTGGGGTACCGGAGCTCGCTCTGAGGCCTCTCTGTCGGCTTCCCTCAAAAATAAGACCGGGGTGAGCCCCGAGGCCTTGGGTGGGCTTGCTGTCACCGAACGGATGTTCGAGGCCCGCGCAGATAAGGCTGTTACCGGACCCGGGTCCGAGGTCCCTCATCCAGAGGCTAAAGCTGCCAACAGTTCTGAGAGGCCTGGCAAGGCCTTGTCGGTGAAAGCTGTTTCTCACCGTTCCCGCTCTTGCGGCAACACCAGACCTGTTGAGGGGGGAAAGAAGCAAAGTTCTTCTTTTACTGGCAGTGCCGAGGTCCTTCCTTCGAAGGCTAATTTGGCAGTTGGTATGTCACAAAAACATTCCAGGTCTCACAGTACCGGCTCTGCCGAGGTCCCTTATGTTAAGGCCTAAGTTAAGACCCCTGATCCATTGACGGGGACCCCTGCCTCCCTTCCTCACGTGCCGCAGTTCCTATCAGATGAGGACAAAATGGCTCCCGTTCCCGCCATGACCGCGGCGCCCATTTTGGGTGCTACCCCTACAACTACACCATCGGCCTCAGGTGTAGGGCTTGGTCCCTTGGGTGAACGTAGAGTCCCTTGTGCGCATCCGTATCTGCCAGTTTACGACTGGAACGCTCGGATGCCTCTTCCGCACAATGTTTCGTTGCCTGCAGGGTCGGCACCGTTGATTTATGTGGATACGTCGGTGGAGGGGCCAGTGTGGCACCCTTTCCCTTTACGTCCCTGGATTTGTCCACCTCATGAGAGGCCTCCTCAGGTTCCGAAACAGTCCCCGGAGGACGCTTTTTTCGGTAAATTTCAAACGCTTATGCGTACCGACCCCATGAGGGAGTATTTCAAAGGGCTCTTTAGGGAGATATGTCCTCCCGCGCCTCCCACTCCACCTGTTCCTCCGGTGGTTCCGCTGGTGCCTCCCTTGCCTACGGTGCCTTCCCCGACTCTTCCGCCTTTGCCTCCATTGTCCCCTGTGGACAAGGCAGCGCCTGACACGGCTCAGCAGGATCCTGACCTGTCGGATGACGCGCAAGGCGATCAGGACAGTGAGGACCTTCCCCGCTCTATCAGAGCTTTTCATGACCGGGTACTGGACATGATGAACTTCTTAGATGTTCCAGTGCCCGAGGCACCCGCTCCGCAGAAGGGCGTGCTTTCTGGGGCATTCACCCTATCTCCCTTGGAGCGTACCGGCCTGTTCTTGCAGAAGGACATTCTGGCCGAGGTCCGCAGAGTCTGGGAAAAGCCACACTCTGGACTTTTTGTCAATAAGAAAATTGACGCGAGATACAGGCTGCATTCTTCGGAAGAGGTGGCCCTGTCGTCTTGTCCGCCCCCCTCCTCCACAGTAGTGGCTGCGGCCACTTTGCAGTCCAGGCCTGCAGCATCCTCTTCCACGACGGCTACTCAGGTTCTGGGAAAGGAGGACAAGCTCCTCGGCTCCCTCTGGAGGAAAATCTTTGCCAACTCAGCCTTGCAGCTCAGGCAGGCCAACGCTGAATTGATATTAGCGGGAGCTAACATGCGGATGTGGAAAGGTCTGTCGGAGTTTGAGGAGTTTATCCCAGTCGAGAAGCTGGAAGACTTTAAAGGAGGCCTATCTGACACCAGGGTCTTGGCCCAGGATCTCCTGGAGGCTGCGGCTCATCACATAGACACCTCGGCTCGGGGCCTTAGGCTAGGGGTTGATACCTCACGGCAGGCGTGGCTGCATGCAACTAAATTCTCAAAAGAAGTGCAGGACAAGGTGTTGGACCTTCCGTTCGATGGGAAGGAGCTCTTTCATTCTACAACAGATGTAGAGCTCACCAAGACGAAGGACAGCACTCAGACAGCTAAGTCCCTGTCTGTCCTGGTTAAGGCTCCTTTCAAAACCCAGAGACTGTTGTCGCAAAGTCGACCTTCCTCTGGCTTTAGGGGCTTCCTCGCCCGAAAATCTTGCAGAGTGTATACCCCTGCGGGGAACAACCACCGTAGGCAACATCGGACACAGTTTTTCTCCCGCTCCTCAGCCTCCTCCTCAGGTTCAGGTGGCACCGCCATCGATAAACCTACAAAATGAGGGTTTTCCGCGCTCACACGAGACCCCGGTGGGAGGACGCATTGCGTCTCATTGGGAGGTGTGGCAGACCATCACAGAAGACAGATGGGTCTTGTCAGTCGCTCGGGCGGGCTTCCGCTTACCTCTACTCCCTACCCCACCCCTCAACCCTCCTTTTCAGCTATCAGGCTCGCCCTCCCTCAAAGCCGAGGTTCAGAAACTTCGGGACCTCAGAGCTGTGGAACCCGTTCCCCTTGGGGAGCGAGGGGAGGGCTTTTACTCCCGGCTGTTTACGGTGCCCAAACCCAACCAGGCTGGCCTGCGCACCATCCTAGACCTTTCCCAGTTCAATCTTTTCCTACCCCAAGAGAAATTCAAGATGATCACGCCCAGACAGATACGCGCCTCCTTGCAGATGGGCGATTGGCTCAGCTTTGTGGATCTTCAGGATGCCTACATGCATATCCTGATTTGGAACCCACACAGGAGATATCTCCGCTTCTCTTTGGGAGAGGAGCACTTCCAGTTTCGAGTGCTTCCTTTTGGCCTCAGCTCGGCGCCGTGTGTCTTCACAAAGATGATGTTGGTGATTGCGGCCCATCTTCGTCTCCAGGGTATTCATGTGCATCCATATTTGGACGACTGGCTCTTACGCAGCCCTTGTACACTGGCAGCAGCGGGCAATCTCAAGTCTCTCCTTCACCTCCTGTTCCATCTTGGGCTGTCGGTGAACTGGCGGAAATCTTCCATGACGGTCTCTCAGAACCTGATTTTCCTGGGTTTTCTCTGGAACACGATCGACTGCAGAGTGTACCTGACCGGGGACAGAATGGGGAATCTGTTAGCCACGTGTCAGATGTTTGTGCAGTCGGAGAGCATGTCGGCCTGGTGGTTCCAGAGGCGTCTGGGCCTCATGGCCTCATGTGTGCTGGTTCTTCCTCTTGCTCGTCTCAAGATGAGACGGACCCAGATGGCTCTTCGGAGTTCCTGGCGTCAGGCGGTGGTCCCGGATTCCAAGCTGATAATGATTCCGGGTTCCATGAGAGTGGACCTGGTATGGTGGTCATCTCTCAGCAACCTGTCGGTGGATGCGGGTTTTCAGGACCCTGCTCCTATGGTGACGATCACGACGGACTCCTCCCTCCGGGGGCGGGGTGCGACATTAGATCTTCTACAAGTATCGGACCTCTGGTCGCCTCAGGACAAGCTCATGCAGATAAATCATTTGGAGCTTCTGGCGATCTTTCTAGCACTCAAGGCGTTCAGACCGGTCATTGCCAACAAGGTGGTCCGCATACGCACGGACAATGTGGTGTCAATGTATTACATCAATAAGCAAGGGGGAACGAAGTCTCCCCCCCTCGTGGAACTGTCCATCCAGATTTGGGAGAGGGCTGTGTTTCATGGTGTCTGGCTGCTTGCAGTACACATTCCGGGCCAGCTGAATGTCACAGCGGATGCCCTCAGCTGGCGGACAGTGCTCAGCTATGAGTGAGAGTTGAAGCAGAGGTCCTCTCATGGATCTTCTCGCGTTGGGGCACTCCGGAGGTGGATCTCTTTGCTACGGCTGTGAACAGGAAGCTTCCTCTGTATACTTCCAGAGGGGGGGCTGGGATCCTCCTCTCTGGGGGATGCTCTCGAGATTCCATGGCACAACATGAGAGCTTATGCCTTCCCGCTGCTGCCTCTAGTCCATCGAGCAATTTGGAAGCTGAAGAACTCGGTGAACTGCTCCCTTCTACTCATAGCCCCCTGATGGCCGGCCAGGTTTTAGTTCTCAGAACTTCAACACCTGTCGGTGTATCCGCCGATCAGGCTACCAATGACCCCGATCTTCTTCATCAGGGGGAGCGGCAGATATGGCACCCCTCCCCACAATCGCTCAGCTTGGCGGCATGGTGCCTGAGTTCAGGTCTTTAGAGCATCTTAACTTGTCTACGGATAACATGCGTATTATCCAGGCAGCCAGGAAACCTTTGACCAGATCCCAATACAGGAGTAAATGGCTCAGGTTCTGTCATTGGTGTTTGGGAAAGTAGTTGGACCCAAGGGTGGCTACGATTGACACTGTGCTGTCCTTCGTGTCCTCCCTAGCAGAGTCGGGTGTTCACGTTCTGTCCTGCAGAACCTACCTTTCAGCGGTCTCCGCTTATCTTTCTACAGACCAATGTTCCTACTCTCTGAGTAACTCAGTTGTCAAGAAGCATTTTGCAGGCTTGACAAGCCTCTACCCTCCAGTTCGTAGTCCGCACCCGCCGTAGGACCTAAATGTAGTCCTGACGGCGCTGTGCCATAAGCCTTTTGAACCCATGGCCACGGTGGACCTCAAGTACCTATCATGGAAAGTGTCCTTTCTGGTCGCCGTTACCTCAGCAAGGCGAGTGAGTGAGCTCCAGGCCTTGTCAGTGGAGCATCCCTTCTTGGTTTTTCACAAGGACAAGGTGGTCCTACGGACAAACCCTGCCTTTCTACTGAAGGTGGTAACTGAATTCCATCTGAATCAGTCGATCTCCCTGCCGGTCTTTTTTCCGAACCCTACCTCAGAGGTGGAAAGGGTTCTGCACTGTCTTGATGTAAGAAGGGCTCTTAAGTTCTACCTTGACAGGACTTCCGAGCTTAGGAGTTCTTCTCAGCTTTTTGTGACTTTCGGTAACCCTCAGGGTAAGCAGGCGTCTAAGGCGACTATTTCTCGGTGGATCGCCACCTGCATTACGGAGTCTTTCACCATCCAAGGGCTGAAACCTCCTAAGGGTATTCATGCACACCTGGTGTGGGGCAAGGCAGCTGCGGTTGCTTTTCAGAAGTATGTCCCCTGGGAGTCCATCGCTAGGGCAGCTACTTGGGCCTCCCCATCTGCTTTTTGTAAGCATTATTGTCTTGACATGAGCTCGAGAGCTGATGCTCACTTTGGTCAGGCTGTGCTGAAGAACCTTTTTCAATAAGGGGTATTTCCATCCACCCGTAGTTCCAGTTAGGAGTGCTTTGGAATCTCCCATAAGTATGGAGGAAATGGGACGGGACGTAGGAGTATAACCAGGTTACTCCCCGTAGTGACCACCTTACTCCTAGTCCATAGTCCCCTTTCCTCCATACGCCCGCCCGCTGTCCCCTCTAATTAGGTTCCTCTGTTATTGCTAATAGGTCTCTGACCTGGCGATAGAAAAGGACTGATGGGCGATACGTGGGGCGGAGCCAAGGACGGCGGGGTTACTGCCGCGTGCCGGGCCCCGCACAGAAAGAGAGGAAGGACACATTTTTGAAAAAATGTTTTGGATGCTTTTCACAAAGTGCTCCGGTCCCGTCCCACAGGACGGAGAGATGTCCCATAAGTATGGAGGAAAGGGGACTATGGACTAGGAGTAAGGTGGTCACTACGGTGAGTAACCTGGTTATTTGTCTCCTCCTTCTTTTCCTCACAAGAATAAACAACAGAGCGTGGAACCACACTCTCGCCATACCCGATTCCATAGAATCCATGGATATGGGTTGCCATGGCGACTTTGGCGTCCCCTTTCCTCCATATGCCCGCCCACCGACCCCTCTAATAAGGTTCCTCTGTTATTGCTAATAGGTCTCTGACCTGGCGATAGAAAAGCACTGATGGGCGATACGTGGGGTCGAGCCAAGGAGGGCGGGGTTACGGCCGCGTGCCGGGCCCCGCACAGAAAGAGAGGAAGGACACATTTTTGAAAAAATGTTTTGGATGCTTTTTACAAAGTGCTCTGGTCCCGTCCCACAGGACGGAGAGATGTCCCATAAGTATGGAGGAAAGGGGACTATGGACTAGGAGTAAGGTGGTCACTGCAGTGAGTAACCTGGTTATTTGTCTCTTCCTTCTTTTCCTCACAAGAATAAACAACAGAGCGTGGAACCACACTCTCGCCATACCCGATTCCATAGAACCCATGGATATGGGTTGCCATGGCGACTTTGGCGTCCCTTGCATCCTCCGAGCTATGGACGACGTTAGGCATGCGTTTCCTTGGCAACCTACTTAAAGACTTCCGGGTTGCCTGCTCTTTGCTTCTGATTTGTAATCAGCCGTGACTACGTCTTGTGCTTCGTATTTTTCCTTGCCCTTTGCTTCTTGCCTTTGCCTTTGCTCCTCTTACCCTTCCTTGGTATTCTACGTGCACCGAACCTGGAACGCTCACTTACAAGTCTCAGCCTGCCATTTGGAATCTGCTTGCCTCCACGTGTACCGAACCCGGAACGCTCACTTACAAACCTCTGCCTGCCGCTTGGAATCTGCTTAACTCCACGTGTACCAAACCCGGAACGCTCACTTACAACTCTCTGCCTGCCGCTTGGAATCTGCCTACCTCCACATGCACTGAACCCGGAACGCTCAATTACAAGTTTCTGTCTGCCGACTTGGATTTGTTTACTTACGCGTATGCTGAACTTGGAACACTTACTTACCATCTCTGTCCATTGGATTGCTGGCATCTACCTCTTCAAGCAACACCTCATCTTTGTTCTGAAAACTCACCAATTACACCCAAGTGTACGAATAGAGCTGAACTTGAGACTGCCATCCTGCGCTAGTCGTTAGGCGTCCTCGTGCCAGCGGGATAGGGTTGGGACTAGAGACTGCCTCATTCCGCTTAGGCGTCCTTGTGTCGTCGGTTCAGGTATTAGTACACTGGGTGTCAATTTGGTACACCATCGATATCAGGACCAGTGGTAAGCCTTCTATTTCCTCTGTCAACGACTCCCCTTTAATTGTTTCTAAACAAGCAATACATCACCATCTCTCTTGGTCGTTCGTGTGGTGTTCCTTATCTCTCAACTAATAGATCCCTCTGTATTTACCTCGGGTGTTCAGAGGGTTAGAGGGTTATATTTGTAGAAAGAATTCTCCGGCTACAGTACGGGTCCAAGTCTGGTTCCATCTCTACGGATTCTGAGAAACCTTACAGAGTCATGAGGTTCAGGACTAGTACCAGACAGTTATGGGTATGATATGATATGATATGGCATTTATAACCTGCCTATACACAAGTGTTTCACAGGTATTGGAAGCAGAGAGGCTGGGTTTAAAACAGAACATCTCCAGAGGGTCACATTAGCCACTGAAAATAGTAATTTTTCATACTTAGTCAATCTGAAATTTGAGATGTGCTAGGTTTTCCATTCTGCAGTAAGGCCAACACAGAATGCAGCACTGCGAGACTGACGGTGTGTCCCTGAACCAAAGCTTCATCTTTCTCAACTAACAATGTACTAGCCGCAGCAGCTCATGAACAGGATCATAACCCTGCTGCTACTGGATCTAGTGCAGTACTCTAATATGCAAATGGACAGAGTTTATCACATGCATTTGAGTTAAAAGACCTTGGGCAAAACCTTCTCGTTAATCACAAAATAGTGCAAAAGACTTGATAGTCAAGAAGACCCAATGCTTTTGACAGTTCGTCTTGATTTTTACAAAGGCCTCTTTCGGCTTCTGCTAAGCAGGGCAGGGGTTCAGAAACCGAATCAAGAGTATGATTTTGAAGGGGCTTAACAAGCAAAGTATATCCATTGCAGACAGTAATCGGTTTTCCCAAGGGAACCATCTCATCTTTTTTCAAGGTCTGGACTTCATGTTAATGCAATCTTTGTACAGGTGACTCTCTCCAGCGGAGATGTTGAATCCAATTATTGAAGCTTTACTTTAGAGGAACGAGAGAATCCCACTGGCAGGCCCTCAATGCAAATTAACAAGGGGGGTCCTGGGAGTCCCTCTGCCAGACATTAGTCCTGGTTATGAGAGACTTACCCAGAGTCTTTAGCTCACTATCTTTCACAGAGAAGAAATATCCCAAACATATCAGTCTTTGTCCTGCCCTGGGGCAGTCCAGCACCGAAATGCTAGGCAATTCTCCTCTGAACAAGAGTACCAACAGAAACCCCAGACACGTGTTTTGGTCTGGTTGGACCTCATCAGTAGGGTGGATCTGTGCCTCTCTAAGAATAGTGAGCAAGGGGACCACGTCTGGATTCCCCTAGTAACTTAGGTTGAGACCCAAAGTTACTTAAATATGCAAATTAACAAGGGGGGTCCTGGGAGTCCCTCTGCCAGACATTAGTCCTGGTTACGAGAGACTTACCCAGAGTCTTTAGCTCACTATCTTTCACAGAGAAGAAATATCCCAAACATATCAGTCTTTGTCGTGCCCTGGGGCAGTCCAGCACCGAAATGCTAGGCAATTCTCCTCTGAACAAGAGTACCAACAGAAACCCCAGACACGTGTTTCGGTCTGGTTGGACCTCATCAGTAGGGTGGATCTGTGCCTCTCTAAGAATAGTGAGCAAGGGGTCCACGTCTGGATTCCCCTAGTAACTTAGGTTGAGACCCAAAGTTACTTAAATATGCAAATTAACAAGGGGAGTCCTGGGAGTCCCTCTGCCAGACATTAGTCCTGGTTACGAGAGACTTACCCAGAGTCTTTAGCTCACTATCTTTCACAGAGAAGAAATATCCCAAACATATCAGTCTTTGTCCTGCCCTGGGGCAGTCCAGCACCGAAATGCTAGGCAATTCTCCTCTGAACAAGAGTACCAACAGAAACCCCAGACACGTGTTTCGTTCTGGTTGGACCTCATCAGTAGGGTGGATCTGTGCCTCTCTAAGAATAGTGAGCAAGGGGTCCACGTCTGGATTCCCCTAGTAACTTAGGTTGAGACCCAAAGTTACTTAAATATGCAAATTAACAAGGGGGGTCCTGGGAGTCCCTCTGCCAGACATTAGTCCTGGTTACGAGAGACTTACCCAGAGTCTTTAGCTCACTATCTTTCACAGAGAAGAAATATCCCAAACATATCAGTCTTTGTCCTGCCCTGGGGCAGTCCAGCACCGAAATGCTAGGCAATTCTCCTCTGAACAAGAGTACCAACAGAAACCCCAGACACGTGTTTTGGTCTGGTTGGACCTCATCAGTAGGGTGGATCTGTGCCTCTCTAAGAATAGTGAGCAAGGGGACCACGTCTGGATTCCCCTAGTAACTTAGGTTGAGACCCAAAGTTACTTAAATATGCAAATTAACAAGGGGGGTCCTGGGAGTCCCTCTGCCAGACATTAGTCCTGGTTACGAGAGACTTACCCAGAGTCTTTAGCTCACTATCTTTCACAGAGAAGAAATATCCCAAACATATCAGTCTTTGTCCTGCCCTGGGGCAGTCCAGCACCGAAATGCTAGGCAATTCTCCTCTGAACAAGAGTACCAACAGAAACCCCAGACACGTGTTTTGGTCTGGTTGGACCTCATCAGTAGGGTGGATCTGTGCCTCTCTAAGAATAGTGAGCAAGGGGTCCACGTCTGGATTCCCCTAGTAACTTAGGTTGAGACCCAAAGTTACTTAAATATGCAAATTAACAAGGGGGGTCCTGGGAGTCCCTCTGCCAGACATTAGTCCTGGTTACGAGAGACTTACCCAGAGTCTTTAGCTCACTGTCTTTCACAGAGAAGAAATATCCCAAACATATCAGTCTTTGTCCTGCCCTGGGGCAGTCCAGCACCGAAATGCTAGGCAATTCTCCTCTGAACAAGAGTACCAACAGAAACCCCAGACACATGTTTCGGTCTGGTTGGACCTCATCAGTAGGGTGGATCTGTGCCTCTCTAAGAATAGTGAGCAAGGGGTCCACCCCAGAAGCCAACGTATCTATTTTCTCTTCCACCGAGGTCCGAGACTACGCAATGAACCCCATGATGTCACTGAGCGAAAAGTTCGGGTCCTGGGTCAGGTGTCCTTCATAAGATATGCCCTTTGCGGCGGGGTGCATTATAGAAGGACCCACAACCACAAATTGTGCAATTTTACTTTGCTGTACAGCCTTCTTGCCTTTCTCCATCACCATTCTGTGTTGTAAGGAGGATGGAGGAGAGCCTCCCACTGCTCCTGGCCCATTCACCACTCTGCCCCACTCCTCCAGCACTAGTCCCCCGGGCACTCCTGGCCTTCCTTGTGCCACAAGGAGCCGTTTCCAATGTGGCGACGCTCCCCAAACTCCCCGTCCAGACCACTGCAGCCGGATCTCCCTTTCTTGCCCCCAGTTCAGTCTAGGTTGCTGCTGCGTAGGGCTTCTTCACACCCAAACTTCCTGCCCCAAGGAGGCTCTATCAATACTGCTCCAGCCTCCAGGCCCGAGTCTGTGGCCACACTCCACCTCACCACCACCTGCCGGTTCCTGCCCTTGGGGCCATGGTCTGTAGGGCTCACTCTTAGAGCCAGGATGTTTGTCCCCGGGAGCAGTGTCCCCAAGCACCAGGGGAGGGGGATCCCTGCTCTCCCTACCCACCACTGGCCTGACCCACATACAGTCTGTGCCAGTCTCCACAAGGTACCCCCACTGCTCCTGGGCCCCTCCTGTCGCCACGGTAATCAGTGTGGTTATGTGGTCCTTCCCATTAGCTCCTCTGAGCCCAGGGCCCCGGGTGCACTCCACCTCACCTCAGTGCCACTCAGGGGCTTCTGAGAATGGATCCCTCCAAGTTCATGAACTCCCTCTGCTCCGGTGTTGGATAAAGGGAAGCCACTGATCTGCCGTCATCAAGTCCGTCCAAGATATGTAGGGGGACCTCATCGCCAAGCACACCTTCCTATGAATGCTCACTGTTGCTGGTCTGCCCACTCAGCACTGCAACCAGCTCCGCTGAAATTCACTGTGGGGCTTCCTTACAGTCGACAAAGGGAGTCTCTATCCCTCATTTATTGCTGGGCCCTAGCCAGCCTCACTCTCTGCTTGGCAGGTCTCCACCAGCAGCATACGCTGCCCTCGCCTAGGCGCCCTCGTCCCGACACTCGTTTCACCACTCCAGATGCTGTGCTGCCCACTGCAACTGTCTGGTGACCCACCTTACTCTGGTCCGCCAGCCAAAATGGTGGCTGCTCCTCCACAGCTTCCCACTGCTGCAGCTGCATGGAGTCTGCTGCACTCATCCGTTGCCGACCTTCGATAATGTCGAGAAACCTCCAGATGGGCACAGGCACCTCCCTAAGCACAGTTATGGCATTTGCACTCTCTGATCTGCAACTTAAAATAGGATATTTGTCCAGGATTATGCCGGCCTCACGGAGCGCCGAAGATCTACAACTGCATCCGCTGCAACTCAGCAGCGCCTCGGCAGTACTACAGCATTAACCGCACATAGATATTGCACAAAATGATGTGTCCTTACCAGGTTTTTTATATGCAAAATCAGGGTGTTACAAGGATTGAGAGTAGGCACAGTAGTTCCTTGCTTAAGTAGGAAATTAATGACAGGCCTAATACTTTCCTCCACTTGTTTAGAAATAGAGCACATAGGAATGCATGGAAGAGATTTGACAGGGATCAAAGTAATGCATGCAGGTTCGACATTCATCGTGCATCACATGTGCTCCAGATAAGATTTTGAAGTGCGAATATTTTACTGCCTGTTTTTTCAATTTGAGAGTAAAATGATTTTTTAAGGAGTAAAAAAGTAAGTGCCATTCCTAATGGGAGTAAATTGTAAGTGTAAAAGTATGTTTTAACTGCAAAACAGAAATGTTTTTGTAATAAACGTATGCACCTAGTTACTCATGCACATTAAAACATTAAAGTGGTAATAGTAGTTTCTCCCTGTGGCACTAAGTGTACTACTGGCCCAAACATATCCATGGAGTTGTGTGGAAGAAAGCAGGGGACATGCTCTTATGTGTTTGTTTTCTATTTTTGTTGGGAGTATTTTTACTCCCTATTTTTTTTTTTGCGAGTATTTCACTAATTTTAGGGAGTAAAAGTGTCTGATACACCCCTTATCTGTAAGGCTGTGCATCACACATCATTCACATAGTTGCATAGGAAACTGGTCTAACACAGGATTGCTGTTCCTCGATTTCTCTTTAAATTTTAGGGACTCTTGTAACACAGCTGAAAATTCAAATTCTCTATGTACTGGGAAATGCAAATACACACCACCAGGGTAACAATAAATACTACAGTCCAGTTCACACAACAAATCCAATCCCAATAGATTCACAGGTGTAGAAGGACTTAATAGAAAAGCATGATACCACTGCGCTGACTGTTGGGTTGGACGATTCAGGCACTTAGACTTTCAATACCCAAACTACTTGCAATAGTTACATTGATCATTATACATATGATTGGTCTGCCTCTGCTGAAATTCTCCTTGTCCCAGGTGAACCAGCGCCCACCTCTCCCTCAGCCCTGTACCGAAGTGAGCACCAGCATCGTGGCCAGCCCTTTCCTGCCTGCGAGGACACTGCTGAATCTGTAACACCATTAGTTTATCCTCAGTGGTTTCTTTCTGTCTCTCTGCTTTCTCATAAAAATGCTGCACAACTAACAGTACTCTAGTGTGGTTTTTTCCTTGCCAACCTATGAGTACACCTTTAATTCCGTCAGCAATCTTGGTCTGCAGCCCAATAACAAATACCGAAACCATGGCTTGTGGTGCCATATTCGCTGTATTCAGGATCCGTGAAAACTGATCAAAACATTACTTCAATTTCTCAAGGTAGTCTGCAGGAGTCTTGCATTTGACCTGTTTATAGGGGTTTATCTTGTTCCAATCTGTCTTCTTGGGACAGATCTACAGGATAGTGCAAACCAAACCATCAGTGAGGGGAGGGGGAGAGTGGGAAGGAAATGTAAACACACAGGCGACTACTGTACTAGGCCTGACGACATTTCTGGTAGAGCTGGAGATTAACAAAACGTGAGGGAGAGGGGTGCAGAAAGGGAGGAGAGGAACAAAACAAGCGACTATCGTACTTGTCCTGACCACATTTCAGATAGTGCTGGAAGGGGTGGGGGGGGAGTCAAGTACAGAGAGTGGGAGGAGACAAACAACATTGCTATCATGCTATCATACTAAGTCCAGGGACAATTTTGATAGAGTATAAGTGCATAGAAGAAAGTAAGGGGAGGAGGGGAGGAGATAGGAAAAGGGAGAAACAGAGAGGAGGAGATAACAGAGATTAAGCAGTGAAAAAGAGTGGAGAAGCAAGAGGGGAGAGCGAATACAATTGCAGAAGTCGGTAGTAACACATAATGTTGCGAGAGAACAACAAATGCAAGCTAGGATTCAAGATGAAGATGGGAACAGCATGATTCAGGGTCACCATGAGTAGAATATGCAGGGGAAGTCCAGCATGAGAGTTGAGAGAGGGTGACGCACTGTGAGTCAATGAAGTCCATAAAAGTCAAATCCAAGCATTGGACAGTAACCATGCATTGCCGCTCCCAGGCAGCTGTTTTAAAGGGCCATTTGGAGGTGGTGAATTTGGAAATCTCTCAACAGTTCCAACGCATTAGTAACAAATGAGGAACCAAAAAAAATGGTTGTGATGTGGAGCTTCCTAGTGATTGTGTACGTGTTGCCTGGCTATATGCTGGCAGTGCATTGAGTGTTGAATCTGGACTTTCAACATAGCTATGCTCACCTAGTGATATCGGCAGAGCAGAGGATTTCACCTAAAATAGATGTGGTGTCTAATTAAGCACACAATTCAATATACCTGTGTTACATGAGTATAGAATGACCACTGGCATTTATGTTGGTGAGGGTTCTCCTTGCAGAGCAGGACAAAGTTTTTTATTAACGCCCAAATTAGTGCGTTTAGTTTTTAACTCTTTTAACTGTCCATGGTGCATCTCTTGGGTATCTCTCAAAGCTCTGTTTTTTTACTTGGGCTGTCGTTTAGTGTCTTCCGAACGCCAGTAAAAAAAAGAATACCATTGCTGTTGGGTCTCTTTTGGACCCCAAGTTTCAGAGTACATTATAGGTAAATAATTTGCCCCAGATCAAAGGGTTCTTATGAGTAAAGTAGTGCCTTATATCTAGAAATGTAAACATTTTAGGTGAGCGATGTGTAAACTGAAAAAGTGACACTTGCATTGATCTACGTGATCCGATTCTCAAAGGGTAAGACGAGGAGTGAATAATTGCAGAAGTCTGTGTTGCTCTTTTGTGATTCCCCTCTATAGACAGACCCTCAACGGCACATGCGATCGCTCGAAAAAATTCACTGCAGCATACAAGTGGTCAAACTGTCCCTCTCCCTTTACAGCTAATTTCTCAGTTTTCTCACTAACCGTGACCCACTTTCTGGCATTGAGACACAGTTTATTTTCCCTGTTACATTCAAGACCAATAGCGGCCCAGAGAAAGGGAATGGTAATGTGATAAGTGTTACACACCGGGGAGGAGTTGAAAGCATGGACACCTGATCAGTTTCCTCTTCGAAAATAGGAAGAGCTTAAAATGGAAGTCTTCGCCAAGGCCACATTTTGCAAATCAACAGGTCTATGATCGCAAATATGAGTTGGGTAATAGATTGGGTAGACAGATAAATAACAAACTCATGCACAATATATTTTCTGTTCAGTCAACAGTCATTCACACAAATGTGCAGACTTGGCTACAATTTCACTTTTTTAACAGTTGGCTATTTCGTTAACCAGATGGGGCGTTTAACAGAGAGCGTTCTTTTTGTTCATTTTGATTACAAATTACCAGAAATAGACATGGTAAATGGAATAGACACATAACAATTAAAATGTACATATTTATTGACATAACCTCGTGAAACAATTAGATATTTTCCAGTTGACAAGCAGTCTCCTCAGCCTATAGACGTTGCCCCAGCAAGCCCTCCATTAAATAAGAATCTTACCTCATTTTATGGGTCTAGGGTCATCCCTGTGGATCCTTCCACAGGCTATCCAGGGTACCCACAGCCAATTACTATACAAGCTACACTAAATGATTTTGAAGCTGAAAAACGTAAGGCTCCACTACAGATTCAGATGAGGTTTGTTTGGTAAACCTTGATAGTTGAAAAGTAGAAGATGCCATGGAAACACATACATAAGAAAAGAGCTTCAGACAAGTTCCCGAGCCCCCTCCTTCTGAGTCTCAGCTTATACAGATTTTCTGGTACATTGAAGCCTATGTACGACACACGGAATTTAGGAATTTACAACTAAATTTAAGGAGGTTGCTCTGGTTTCTGCATTATCTTCAAAGAGTGTCCTGATACAAGCTATTGATTGAGGCTAGACTGGCTTCCCTGTTCGACTTAACCTTACCAGCACAGCTGAACATGCCCATTATAGTTGGATATACCAGCATTGTCACTACTCTGTTTGAAGCAGAGCCATCCTGTACCAGGCTGTAAATTAAGCAGCAGGGTTACAGTAACAAGCTATTGTGCAGCTACTAACGGGTAATTAAGCAGATACATGTTTCTGCATGCCAAGCAGAAAGCCATCTTATAATCAGGCATACATATTTAAGATGGACTCCTCTAACTAAACTAGACCAGAGCAGGATATTGTGGCATAGTCTTGGAACAATACAGTAATTCCACCATTTTACATTCTAACTGTTAGGTAGAATCATACGCAGTACCCTTTGGGAACAGCACACAAAATTAAGACTACAAGTGACAGTACAAATTCACCTTTGGTACAAGCCTGTACTACACAGTAAAGTGGTAGTGATGGCTGAGCAACCAGACTTATCTCAAGAGTAAAGTGAGCAGAATCAGAAGTTACACAAAGGACAGCAATTACTATGGTTCAAACAAACACTGACTCAAGGTTTCTGAGTAAAAGAATATACATTTGTTTACACAATCATTTGTAAAACAGTTCACTAAGTAAAGCAGCAATAAATCACAATCTTAATATACTACACAACACCCAATGAATTCTGGACAAGTTAAGCTCAAAATGAAGTGTGATCAAAATGGCACTCCAGCAATTTAAAAAGTGAGGGAAAGACAAGGTTATTCAAAATCAAGGACCACCAACAAGTAAGTAGGCAGGGCAATCTAGAAAAGGCTTACTACAATGAGGATTCAAATCCATAGGCCTGGGCTAATGTTAATGGTTCAGAGTCTTTGCAGAGGATCACACAGTTCAGAGTAGTTTGCGGTTAAGTCTTTGTCAAGAGTTCAAAACGAAGTGGGTCGGAAGAAAAGTTACTTAAAAGAGTAGAGAAGGACAAGCCTACACATTGGCGAAAGATTTAAAACACTTTCACCGCGGTCAGATGAAACGAACAACCGGGTGTGAACAGTACCTTTGAAGAAGAAGAATGTTGTAGCTTAGGCAGAAGTTTCTGGCAGATCCTGCAGGCTCACGGTTCCTGAAGCGACTGTCGGACTGACAAGAAGGAGGAAGACTGGAGGGTCCTGCACTGCCCAGGGAAGAAACCAGCAGCAGAGCAAAGCGACGAATAAAAGGTGCGCTCCTTAAAACCCAAACAGTGTCCGGTCCTCCTGGCTATCCGGTTCACTGCAGAGATGCACAGCAAATTCGACCAGGGGAGGGAGGCCTTGCTTGGTGTTTGGCGAACTGGTTGGTCCCACCAGCTCAAGGGAAGAAGATTCCTTACAGATCTTCTCTGTCGTCGAAGTTTAGGAGATTCGGACCCGCAGCAGGGCTTCACCGAGAGGTTCAGCTGTTGTAGCAGTCATCTTCCTTCAGCTTCTCTTTGGTTCTCTCGATCCAGTGGGGACACTGCCTTCCAAGTCCCAGAGACCTGCGTTTTATGCAGTTTTCCCCCATTCACACAGCCTGGCTAACAATCACACAACAGGGTGGCTTTCCTGGCAGGACAGTCACCTAGCCAATCAAACAAGAGTGCGACTTGGGTCTCCAAGGAGACCCTGTGCAGGGGGCCTAAAATCCCTCCCTCACATCCTGTCTTCCTAGACTCTCAGGCGCCTAAGGAGGGCTTCTGTGCAGGAGCCCGCGAAAGGACGGTGAACAAAGGAACCAAACCTGGTTTGGTGCGCAGAGTAAAACACGAGAAAAGACCTTTACAAAAAGAAATGGCGAATAAACCCAGCCGGAACCAAATAAAATTAAATGGGGTCCAGCGGATTAAAGTTCGACGCTACTACAATAGCCTAAAACAGTACCAAGGCTATTTTCATAGACCGCGGTAGGAAAAATATGGTAGATACCACTGCCACCAGCCAAATCTTAAAGAAAGGGGAACAAAATAATGTTCCATGAGAAACAGACAAAAAGGGATAATTTTTAACCCTTTCTAGTACTCTATGGAAGATAGTTTGTACTGAGTCTGTGAATTTAAAAAGACTAATAAAGTCAATGGCAACTTTACATGTTCTGGGAGACAGCAGTCAGTCCCAGAAAATGGAGTTTAAAGTGGGAAGCCTGAAAAAGACAACCCTGTGTCACTGCACTAAAGGTGCTGTGTGACACACGGTAAAAAGATGATGCCTATGGAGTAGGTGAGGCTCCACAGTCTATGAACACAAACATGTAAACACACAGCAAAACACATGTAAGAGTGGGAAAAAAGGCTCACACTCTTACCAGGTGAAAAAAATAAATCCTACACATCCAGGGACTCAGTAAGTAAGGGAAATTAGCCATTCTGGAGAATTCTCCCTAACACTCACTCGCCCCCCCCATACTAAGGGACAGGAGGATTTTATCCACTCCTGGATGAATCTCTTCACTCTAGTCGGTTATAAACATCCTAGAGAGACCATAAGCATTTTGGTGGTGACATCCTGACCTGTACTCAATGCTGAAATCAAAACCTTGCAGGCGGTTTGACCATTTTAGTAGTTTTGGGTTCTCCACTTTCATTTGCATTAACCATCTCAAGGGTTGGTGGTCTGTCTGAATCACAAAAATAGATCCTTACAAGTATGGTCTAAACTTTTTCAGAGACCACACAATGGCAAAACGCTCACGCTCTATGGCTGGGCACCTTTTTTCTGGTTCCTTCACCTTCCTGCTGATGAAGTAAATGGGGTGCCCCCCTACCCTTCTCATCCAGTTGACTAAGGACTGCACATATACCTGTATTGGATGCATCTGTCTGCACAATGAAGGGTTGGTGATAATCAGGAGCTCTTAGGACTGGAGCTTTACAAAGGGCTTTCTTCAGGTGTTCAAAGGCTTGAGTGCACTGCTCCTCATGCCATCTAACATTTTTAGGGAATTTTGGAGAGGAGATTACATTCAAAGGAGAAGCTATGGACCCATAGTTCTCAATGAAATTCCTGTAGTACCCAGTGAGACCTAGGAAGGCTCTCACTTGGGTTTGAGTAGTATGGGTGGCCCAGTTTTGTACAGCCTATACTTTGCTAGGCAATGGCCTTATTTCACCTCCTCCTACCTCATGACCAATGTAGTCTGCTTTGCTCTGACCAATTTGACATTTGCTTGCCTTTATGGTCAAATGGGCCTGCTCAAGAGCCTGCAAAACATATCCTAAGTGATCAAAATGTTCTTTCCAAGTAGGGCTGAACACTTTAATGTCATCCAAGTATGCCATGCAAAAGTCCTCCATGCCATTCAGAACTTGATTGATCATCCTTTGGAATGTAGCAGATGCATTCTCTAATCCAAAGTGCATAACCTTAAACTGGTAGAGGCCTGCTGGGGTTGAAAATGCAGTTTCTCCTTGGCATCGTCTGTCAGAGCTATTTGCCAATAGCCTGACGTCAGAACAAATGTACTGAGGTACTTGGCTGCACCAAGTTTATCCACCAGTTCATCTGCCCTTGGTAAAGGATGGGCATCAATCTTAGTGACTGTATTTAGAGCTCTATAGTCCACCCAGAATGTCAACTCCTTGGATCCTGTCTTTGGTACTAGAACAACTGGACTAGACCATGGACTTTTAGATGGCTCTATAACCACAAGATCAAGCATCTTGTTGACCTCTTCCTTTATGTGGGATCTTACATGTTCTGACATTCTGTAACCTCTGCTTCTCACAGGTAAACAGTCACCAATGAGAATATCATACTGGCCCCAAGGGGTCAAGCCTGGTGAAAGTGAAAACAGGGAGGCAAACTGATTTAACAGAAACTTGCACTCGTCCTGTTGTTCAGATGTCAGATTAGAAGAGAGATTAACTCCTTCTATGTTCTGATCCAAAGGTTCGCCTCTGAGTAGGTCAGGTAGAGGTTCACTCTCCTCCTCCTCTTGAGCTGAAGCTAGAAGCAAAGCTCCCACTTCTGGTCTCGAGACATATGCCTTCAAACAGTTGGTGTGAAAAACTCTGGGAGTCTCCTTAGGTTTGCCTAAGTCCACCAGATAGTTCACCTCTACATGTTTGCCCACAATCTTGAAGGGTCCTATCCTTTTGTCCTGCAAGGCCCTCTGCCTTGTTGGCACCATAACTAGTACAAGCTGGTCTTGAGTAAACTCAATGATGTTGGCCTTCTGTTCATGCCAATGTTTCACCAGAGCCTGACCTGCTTTCAAGTTATCACTTGCTTCTGCCATCATGTGTGACATTCTCCTCCGGAGACCTATCATATAGTCAGTCACTCTGACTGGCTTGGGGGAAGGAGCACTCTTCAGCCCCTCCTAAATCAGGGCCAAAGGACCTCTGACTGGCTGTCATGATTCCTGCCCCTCTTGTCCCCAGCCCTCCAAGATGTCAGGCTGGAGCCAGGCCACGATCACCTACATGGCCCTCAAGGGCCTCTCCATCCCTCCAAAGACTCACTTGGAGTCAGACTTGGCGCTTGTGGCACCAGACTCACTCACTCCCATAGGATAACATTGGGGATTGGACTAGTAATGCATTGATGGGGACAAGATGGATGCCCCGAAATATTTTGGTTCCCAGAACTGCATGTGCGGTCTAGTCTTTTGGGTGTGGTTCAGCCCTGAGGCACCTGGGATACCCAGAGACTATTTAAGCCACACCCAGGCTGAGAAGCATGCTTTGCGTTTTCTGCACCTGCAGCATGACACTCACCGTGTTCGGATCAGTCTCCAGTGGGCCTGCATCTTTCTTCTGAGCTCATCTCCTGCAAGAACAAGAACACCGTTAGGAACAACCTTACCTTGCAGCCCTTCTGCCCATCATTCAATGCTCTTTCTGTTCTGCGGGCATCTTCGGTGGTGTCATTCCCATCCCGGCACGCAGCTTCTTAATGAAGAGGAAAAGAACAGAGAAAAGGCATTAGTAAGCATTTTACAGCTCTTCACTTATTTTTTTTCAAATACAGTGTGAGCTTCAAACGCTTACCTGAATCCCAGCCGCTCTGGGGGAACTGTGTCTCCGGAACTTCTCATCCATCTGCGAGGGGGAAAAGACACTCCAGGTTAGCGTGGAAACATCTAGAGGCACCGCATACCGCGCTTACTCACCGCATTTGTTCTTCATAACCGGCATCCACGCTGACAACGTTGCGGCACCTAAAAGACACAGAAAAAGAACTCAGTTCAGTACAAATACGAAAAGGGTGCATCGCGCATCGCGCTCTCACTCACCTTCAGCGCCACTCATCTCAGCAGCACGCCGCCATCCCCGGACGCCGGCCATCATCTAAGAAGAAAATGAACGAAGTTAGAGAACTGTTCAAAGACTCATTATACTTACCAGTCGGACTCTCGCCAGTGAAGTAACTAGGCACCAACGAGCCCGCATCAATCAATGCGCCCCTGCGCTGAAAGCAGGACGGAGAGCACACCATCCAAGAAAACAAGGTGAGCTGTGGATCAAAGGGAAGGGTTGGACCCCGGGGAGGAAGGAGTTCAAGCACACAGAGACAATAGGGAGTTAAACTCTACCAATACTGTGCTTCAGGCCCAGTCACCAGTCGAATAGCCTCCAGGGAAGGGTTCGAGGTCGTAAGAGGCCAGGACCGGCTGAGTGACGTCCCCGTGGATACCAGGTGAGCGTTACAGAACTCAAAGCCTCACATCAAAATCCACCTGGGCGTCATGGAAACGTCAGAAACCATCCAGTTAGCTCAAATGTTGGGACAGCTACGACCGAAGTACATGCAGCCAGGCAGGAGACCAACACCCTGAGAAGGCAGCTGATAGTAGCCAAAGAACGTACTGATGATTTAAGCCGACAACTTCTCCAGTCACAAACAGGGCATGCACCATTGCCGGGAAGCGTGCCCTCGATGCCAGCGCTATCAGCCAATCCCATTCAGATAACCCTTCCTGGGGCAGTTCCCTTGGCCCCACCTGAACGATTTACAGGGGATCCCAAGAGGTTTGTAACATTCATGAACCAGTGCCGCCTGCACTTCCTTTGTAGGCCAGGGGCCTTTCCGGATGACCAATCACGGGTCGCTTTTGTGCTATCCTACCTGAGTGGTAGCGCCGCGGATTGGTCTGTACCCTTTGTGGCCCAAGACGATCCTTTGCAGCACGCCGCCATCCCCGGACGCCGGCCATCATCTAAGAAGAAAATGAACGAAGTTGGAGAACTGTTCAAAGACTCATTATACTTACCAGTCGGACTCTCGCCAGTGAAGTAACTAGGCACCAACGAGCCCGCATCAATCAATGCGCCCCTGCGCTGAAAGCAGGACGGAGAGCACACCATCCAAGAAAACAAGGTGAGCTGTGGATCAAAGGGAAGGGTTGGACCCCGGGGAGGAAGGAGTTCAAGCACACAGAGACAATAGGGAGTTAAACTCTACCAATACTGTGCTTCAGGCCCAGTCACCAGTCGAATAGCCTCCAGGGAAGGGTTTGAGGTCGTAAGAGGTCAGAACAGGCTGAGTGACGTCCCCGTGGATACCAGGTGAGTGTTACAGAACGCAAAGCCTCACATCAAAATCCACCTGGGAGTCATGGAAACGTCAGAAACCGACCAGTTAGCCCACATGTTGGTGCAGCTACGTTCCGAAGTACATGCAGCCAGGCAGGAGACCAACACCCTGAGGAGAGAGCTGATAGTAGCAAAAGAACTCACTCATGATTTAAGCCGGCAACTTCTCCAGTCACAAGCAGGGCATGCACCATTGCCGGGAAGCGTGCCCTTGATGCCAGCGCCATCAGCCAATCCCGTTCAGATAACCCTTCCTGGGGCAGTTCCCTTGCCCCGCCCGAAAGATTTACGGGGGATCCCAAGAGGTTTGCAATGTTCATGAACCAGTACCGCCTGCACTTCCTTTGTAGACCAGGGGCCTTTCCGAATGACCAATCACGGGTCGCTTTTGTGCTATCCTACCTGGGTGATAGCGCTGCAGATTGGTCCGTACCCTTTGTGGCCCAAGACAATCCTTTGCTGCATGACTTCAGGGGCTTTCAGCAGGGGATGGAAAGGCTGTTCGCCCGGCGTACTCATGGGCAGGCATTAGACAACAAACTTCTGTCCCTACGCCAGGGGAATCAAGACTTATTAACATACAAAGCCACGTTCAATAGACACGTAGTTGAAGCAGAATGGCCAGTGGAGAAGAGAACCACGTTATTTTATCAGGGGTTGCGGGGGGAGCTCAAGGATGTTCTCGCACAAGTAGTGAACCCCCCGAAAGACTGCTCAGAATTCATTGACCTTGTTGTTCAACTGGATCATAGGTGCAGGACCGAAGAGCAGACTGTGCCAGACCGGACCCTCGCCCTATGTATGTGCGTTCAAAGGACAATACTACCCGAACAGCAGAAGGTTCAGGAGAACCAATGCAAATGGGGGGGGTCAGGTCCCCCTTGACTAAAGCGGAAAGGGATAAAAGGAGACAGCAGCAGTTATGTCTGTACTGTGGAACGTCAGGTCAGTTCCTTAAAGAGTGCCCTGTGAAGCCACCGAAGAGGACGGTAGGGGCCACAGACAAGGAAGATACCATCAAGGAATCGGAAAACTCCCCAGCCCGGCAAGTGTAGGGGTCCACTTGTCGAGCGAAGAAAGTGAACTACAGACCTCCCATTTTGCACTACCTGTGGTCTTGATCAATCCCCAACAACCATCTCGGATGCACGCGGTAAGAGCGTACATAGACAGTGGGGCCGTTGGGAATTACATCGACCAGGATCTTGCGGCAAAGATGTGGCTTCCGTTATGCCCTAAATCAACCACCAACACTGTTAACACTGTCGACGGCACGGAAATAGCTTCTGGTCCAGTATCCCAATGCACTGCAGCTTTAACCCTTCAGTGCCAGGATGGACACCAAGAATCTATCGGTTTCAAACTCATTAAGGCACCACAGTTCCGGGTGATTTTGGGAATGCCATGGTTGGTAGCTCACAATCCTCGAATCGATTGGCGAGCAAAAGAATTGGCCTTTCCAGTGACTTGCGTCCACACATGTTATCGCCAAGAGAAACAACCAATAGACACCAGAACCTCCACACTTGCGACGGTGGCAATCGGCACCCGCCCAAGTGAATACCAGGATTTTCAAGATGTCTTTCAGAAAAAACAGGCTAATACCCTGCCACCGCATAGACCATAAGATTGCCAAATCGATCTGCTACCCGGAGCACAAATCCCTTGTGGGCGAATTTACGCACTCACGGAACCAGAAAACCAGCACCTGAAGGCCTATCTTGACCAATGCATGGCCAACGGGTTCATCCGTCCCTCGAAGTCTCCAGCAGCCCGTCCTCTATTCTTCGTACCGAAAAAGGAGGGGGACTTGAGAACGTGCATCGACTATCGCGCACTGAACCAGATTACCGTAAAAAACCGCTACCCCCTGCCACTGATCCCTGAATTGCTTGATCAAGTCAAAGATGCCCAAATCTACACAAAACCCGACCTGAGGGGGGCATAAAACCTTGTTCGCGTAAAACAGGGGGACGAATGGAAAACCGCTTTTCGCACCAAATACAGCTTGTATGAATATCAAGTAATGCCCTTTGGCCTTTGCAACGCGCCTGCTGCATTTCAATACTTCATGAACGATGTCCTGCGGGAATTGATTGATGTCTGCGCTCTAGTGTACATCAACGATATCCTAGTGTATTCCGCATCAAAGCAGGACCACGTTAAACACGTCCGATCCGTATTGGAGAAACTCTGTCAACACCAGCTCTACGCCAAGCTCGAAAAGTGCTCATTCCACGTCTCTGAGGTGGAATTCCTGGCCTTTATTCTCAGCCCGAATGGAATCCGAATGGATGTACACAAGGTAGATGCTATCCTGAACTGGCCATACCCAACTTCATTCAAGGGGGTTCAAAGTATGCTGGGTTTTGCAAACATCCCAGGATTTTCGCAAATTGTGCATCCCATCACGTCATTACTAAGGAAAAGCATCAAAAAGTTCCAGTGGACAACTGAAGCCGAGGAGGCTTTCCAGGAACACAAAACGAGATTCACATCAGCCCCAATCTTACGCCACCCTCACCCTGATCTCCCATACCTGGTGGAAACGGATGCCTCAAGCGTGGCTATGGGAGCCGTCCTCTCACAAAAGGACCCTGAAACGGGCCAGGTACACCCTGTTGCCTTCTGGTCGCGTAAATTCACACCCCTTAACTCAGTTACGCTATTACAGACAAAGAACTCCTAGCCATTAAGTCAGCCTTTAAGGCATGGAGGCACTATCTCTTGGGCGCCAGAAACACAATCACCGTAATAACTGACCACTGGAACCTCCATTAACCTAAAAACGGCAAAGGCCCAATCCTCACGACAACTACGTTGGGCTCTTTTTTTTGCTGAAAAAGTCGCCAGTCGAATAGCTTCCAGCGAAGTGTTTGAGGTCGTAAGAGGCCAGGACCGGCTGAGTGACGTCCCCGTGGATACCAGGCGAGCGTTACACTGGATGGCCATAAAGAAGTTCAAAAGGACTGTATCCAACTCTCTCCTGAGGGACTTCTCTATAAGCAAAGAGAAGACATGGCAGTAGAAGGTCCCACTTTCCTTTAAGGGGTTCCTCTGAAGCACCTATCATGCTCTTCATAGTACAATTAAACCTCTACCAGTCCATTTGTTTGTGGATGGTAGGCTGTAGAGAACTTGTAAGTGACACCAAATTTTTTCCACATGGCTTCCATGTAGTGGGACATACAGTTGGATCACCTGTCGGATATCACTTCCTTCGGAAACCCTACTATGGTAAAAATGCCAAGTAGAGCCTTAGCCACAGCCTTGGCCGTAACAGTCCTCATAGGTATTGCTGCAGGATAACTAGTAGCATGGTCTACTACAACCAGGATAAACCTGTTTCCTGAAGATGTGGGAGGGTCAAGGGGACCAACAATGTTGATGCCCACCCTCTCAAAAGGAACTCCCACCACTGGGAGATGCACCAAGGGTGCCACATTCTTGACTCCACCCTTGCCAGAGGTTTGGCAAGTGTGACAGCTCCTACAGAATTAGTCAGCTTCTGAACCCATTTTAGGCCAGTAGAAGTATAAAGAGAGCCTTTCCTTGGTCTTTTTGAAACTCAAATGTCCAGCCAAAGTTATCTCATGGGCCAACTGTAGGAACTGGAGTCTGTTTTCTAGGGGCACTACAAGTCTTTTGCAGTCCCCAGGGATAGACTCAGTCGGTTCACTGTAGAAGAGTCCATCTTCCCAGTGCAACCTATGCTTCCCAGCTTCTTGCCCATCAAGCTGAGAAGTTGCCTGTTGTCGAAGACCTTCAAGAGTAGGACACTCTCTTTGTCCTCTGCTGATGTCTGTCCTGTTGGGTCCATCTTCTGCCAGTAAAGACTGCAGCTCAGGATGGTCAACAGGATCCGGATCTCCAACTAGAGTTATGTCTTCTTCCAGGTCTGACTCTTCAGAAGCTGGCTCAACCACACAGGGTTGTACCTCACACTCAGCCTCAGCAGGTGGAGGAGTCACAGGTGTGACTTTGGACAATCTTGGGGATGTTCTTGTTGGTAGAACAGGGGTGCTATCTGTTTTGTTCTTGGAGGTCTTGGGTTTCCCCTTTGCCTCTTTCTTTCCTGAAATAGCAGTGAGCAATTCCTGTGGACTGGGGGTGATCATTTCCTCTACCAATTCCCCTGGAGAGCCTCTCAAGGACCTGGAGAGGTCCCTTGCAGGACTAGTGAACACCTGTTTCCTTTTACGGGGATGCCTGGGGGTACTGGACACAACTCCAAGAGTTTTCAGGTCATTACTCAACAGGACTCTCCCAGGCACTTCACTCTGCACACTAACAGGTATCTTGACAGTCATGTCATTGCACTGGATGAGAGCTGGTAACTGGGGAAGCATTTGCAAAGGGCCTCCAGCTAACTTGGTTAGGTGTTTGGGTGCCTTAGCAACATCCTCTACCTTGAAAAATGATTCATCAACCATGGTTATGCTGGCTCCAGTGTCTCTGATGGCAGGGGTCTCCTGGCCATTCACAAGAACACTATCTTTATAATACTCTTTAGTATTATCTAGGATGGAATTATAGACATCTAAATTCTGTTGTTCCCACAAACCCAGGGACACTAAAGAAACACTAGCTGAGACTCTCATGGGTTCAGTCGCCAGTAGGTGAAAGTTTCCACTTGCCATAGGGACCTCTTCCTGTGGGGAGAAGGCTAAGGAGACAGTGTGGACCCCTGAAGGTTTACCCTTACATCTGGGATCCCCTTTCACATTGTCAGTTGACCCACAAACATAACATTTCCCAAATGGTTTGATGAATGGGGGTTTGTTCTAACCGCCATCTGGTTTGGGTCCAGATGGTGCACTAGCCTGATTCGGTTTCCCTTGTGGCTTACCCTTATTGTTTTGTTTGGGGCCCTCTTTTGGATGGGAGGTAGTAGGATTCTCCTTGTTATCTTTCTGTGGCTGCTTTCCCTCATCCTTCTTCTGTGTTGCCCCAGAATCCTTGTGAGTAGCCCTGTTGGCAACCCACAAGTCAGCAGCCTTAGCTAACTTCTTTGGATCTATCTCCTTAGAATCAGCCAAGTGCTATCTGAGCTCAGGAGAGCACGCATCATAAATTGACTCCAACATAACAAGATTTCTCATACCTTCTTAAGTGTTTACTCTGTAACCCTTAACCCAACCAACTATGTTTTTCAAACATTCCCATACCCAGATAGCCCAAGGGCTACCATCATGCATTTTTGTCCTAAACCTCTTAATGTACTGGGAAGGGGTTTTCCCAAATCTAGCAATTAAAGCTAGCTTCACACACTCATAATCCATCCTATCCACCTCCCCCAACTCCATCACAACATCAGAGCCAACTGTGGGTAGCCTAGAGAAGGATGCAACTGATTACCTGTAATGTCTTGAATCCCATGGTTATACTCAAACATTGGCAACCAATCCAAAATATCAAGCTTAACCTCATACATACCCACAATTTATTTAGGCATACAGGGTCTCTTAGGACTGGAAGACCTAGAAGACTCTGGGAGAGAAGCATTTTCAATAGACAATTTCTTCATTTCTAGTGCATGGTTCAACTCCATTTCTCTGAGCTTAAGTTTTTGATGCTTTTGTTCAGTTTGAGCATTAATACGTTTGAATTCCAATTCAAGCCTCTTCATTTCTAGAGCAATGAATTCAGGACTGAGTGTAGGACCTCATGGGGTCCCAGTGGACACAGGTTGAGGTTGTTGAGCAGGTCGAGGAGCAGGAAGGCCTACATTGTGAGACACATCTGCCTTATATAACTCATCCATAGTAACTGACACATTATCATCCTCATAATTTTCCACATTTGCTGGAGGGTTAGGTATTTCAGACCCACTCTCCAGACTTTGTTTCTATAACAACCTTTCAATGAATTCTGACTTTTTGCCTTTAACAGAGAGATTCCTTTCTCTACACAGATTTTTCAGATAATCAACTGTGTAACTAAGGAGGTTCTCCTGACTGTAGCTTTCCATATCAGACATGATTAAAATGTGCTTTTTAGTGATATTTAGTCTTGTGGTTATTTGATCCAAGGTAATGGCAGCACTCTAAGTGTAATCACTATACTTGATCCTCACTGCTGTACACCAGTGTTAGGCAGAATCACATGCAGTACCCTTTGGGAACAGCACACACAATTAAGACTACAAGTGACAGTACAAATTCACCTTTGGTACAAGCCTGTATTACACAGTAAAGTGGTAGCGATGGCTGAGCAGCCAGACTTATCTCAAGAGTAAAGTGAGCAGTATCAGAAGTTACATTAAGGACAGCAATTACTATGGTTCAAACAAACACTGACTCAAGGTTTCCGAGTAAAAGAATACATATATTTATTTACACAATCATTTGTAAAACAGTTCACTAAGTAAAGCAGCAGAAAATCACAATCTTAATATACTACACAACACCCAATGAATTCTGGACAAGTTAAGCTCAAAATGAAGTGTGAGCAAAATGGCACTCCAGCAATTTAAAAAGGGAGGGAAAGAGAAGGTTATTCAAAATCAAGCAGCACCAACAAGTAAGTAGGCAGGGCAATCCAGAAAAGGCTTACTACAATGAGGATTCAAATCCATAGGCCTGGGCCAATGTTGATGGTTCAGAGTCTTTGCAAAGGATTACACAGTTCAGAGTAGTTTGCGGTTAAGTCTTTGCCAAGAGTTCGAAACAAAGTTGGTCAGAAGAAAAGTTACTTAAAAGAGTAGAGAAGGACAAGCCCTCGGATTGGTGAAAGATTTAAAACACTTTCACCGCGGTCGGACGAAATGAACAAACGGGTTTGAACAGTACCTTGGAAGAAGAAGAATGCTGTAGCTGAGTCAGAAGTTCCTGGCAGATCCTGCAGGCTCACAGTTCCTGAAGCGACTGTCGGACTGACAAGAAGGAGGAAGACTGGAGGGTCCTGCACTGCCCAGGGAAGAAACCAGCAGCAGAGCAAAGCGACGAATAAAAGGTGCGCTCCTTAAAACCCAATCAGGGTCCAGTCCTGCTGGCTATCCGGTTCACTGCAGCGATGCACAGCAAATTCGACCAGGGGAGGGAGGCCTTGCTTGGTGTTTGGTGAACTGGTTGGTCCCACCAGCTCAAGGGAAGAAGATTCCTTGCAGATCTTCTCTGTCGTCCAAGTTTAGGAGATTCGGACCTGCAGCAGGGCTTCACCGGGAGGTTCAGTATTTGCACCAGTCCTCTTCCTTCAGCTTCTCTTCGGTTCTCCCGATCCAGTGACGACTCTGCCTTCCAAGTCCCAGAGACCTGCTCTTTATGCAGTTTTCCCCCATTCACACAGCCTGGCTGTCAATCACACAGCAGGGTGGCTGTCATAGCAGGACAGTCTCCTAGCCAATCAAACACGAGTGCGACTTGGGTCTCCAAGGAGACCCTGTGCAGGGGGCCTAAAACGCCTCCCTCACATCCTGTGTACCTAGACTCTCGGGCGCCTAAGGAGGGCTTCTGTGCAGAAGCCAGCCAAAGGACGGCGAACAAATGAACCAAACCTGATTTGGTGCACAGAGTAAAACACGAGAAAGACCTTTACAAAAAGAAATGGCGAATAAACCCATCTGGAACCAAATAAAATTAAATGGGGTCCAGTTCGAGGCTGCTAACATAGCCTAAACCGTATCAAGGCTATTTTCATAGACTGCGGTAGGAAAAATATGGTAGATACCACTGCCACCAGCCAAATCTTAAAGAAAGGGGAATGAAATAATGTTCCATGAGAAACACACAAAAAGGGATAACTAGTAACCCTTTCCAGTACTCTATGGAAGATAGTTTGTACTGGGTATGTGAATTTAAAAAGACTAATAAAGTCAATGACAACTTTATATGTTCTGGGAGTCCGTAGTCAGTCCCAGAAAATGGAGTTTAAAGTGGGAAGCCTGAAAAAAACAACCCTGTGTCACTGCACTACAGGTGCTTTGTGACACACAGTAAAAACATGATGCCTATGCAGTAGGTGAGGCTCCATAGTCTGTGAACACAAAAATGTAAAACACACAGCAAAACACATGTAAGAGTGGGAAAAAAGGCTCACACTCTTACCAGGTGAAAAAAAAGAAATCCTAGAAATCCAGCAAAGCTGCTGCTGGACTCAGTAGGTAAGGGAAATTAGCCATTCTGGAGAATTCTCCCTAACACTAACATTCTTGGGTTTCTTTATTTCCAACTTACATTTTTCCACCATAATGGATGGAACTTGTCTGCATCAAAAACTTCCCCCCTGTAACCTTTTTCGTCCTTTATTCTTTCTCAGTCCTGCTATTTTGCATTGGTGATGTTGACTGCGCACGGCAGAGGAGGGAGGTTAACTATGTGAATAAAGAGACTTTCCAAAAGCTACCGCCTGCTTCAGTCTTCTGTCTTCGCAGAGGTCATCTGTCTCTAGACACTTCCCCTTGGAATTAGACTCAGAGATATCATTATTTCTTTGTCAATACCCATCTTCTCACATGCATGTGCAGGCACCATTTTGTAGCCTCTGTCCCTGTAGGCAGTGCCAATGTAAAATGGTGCCCCCAGTCATGTTTGGGTCGCCTTGGCCTGCTGGAAATAACCTCAAGTGGTGGCCAACTAGGGCCACATGAAGTCTCTGAAACCTGGCCAACACCATCCACCAAACGATTCCGGCAGTAAAGGAGATTCCAATGTTTGACTTTGTAGCTTTTCACTTTGACCTGACCCAGGCAGGGATAAAAAAAAAAACGTTCCTTGTGGAAGAGGAAACAAACTGGAAGATGGTTGTGTGAGCTCCTGCCTTATAGAGTGTGGCCGGAAATGGTAGACCGGCCAGAGTCTTGCCTGGTAGCATGGAAACATTTGTTTTAAATGTTCTTGTGGAGCGGTTGATACCTCACTATTTTATGTCTGGGATGAGGAAGAGACACGTGGGAGTAATGAAGGCAGAGAGAGTATAATACAATACAGCATCAGCAGAGTGTTACATCAAAGGCTCAGGCTTCACCTAGTTTGCAAATAGAAACAATTATTTTATCAAAAAAGTTAGACAAAGTCAAGCATCTAGCAATCAAAACAATATATTTAATTGAATATTAGAAATATAATATTAATAGCTACGACATTGTACTGTGTAGTTAAATATGCTCATACATGTCTTTACAGATGATATTCCCAGTCACAGGTCTGACACTTCTCCACTTATGCAGTTTGAGGAGATTTTACAGGACATTTATAATACCATGGGTAAGCCACTGTATTTTATTACTAACATTAGAAAATGTATTTTCTTGTTCAACTAAAATGCACCATTTTATGTAATCGTCCTTTGCTTCTTTAAAGGTGTTAAATCCAATGAAGCACTAAGTGCGAGCACAGATCACACCACAATATCGAAACTTAATTCCGTATTACAAGACTTTGACAAGCAGTTTGGTATGTAGCATTCCATATCCAGGTTCTGTTTATTTATATATGCCCATACATTTATCAGGGTTAGCTGTACAACTATCCTTTGTTTAAGACCTTGTGGAGGTAAAGTACTGCCCTTTTGCTGTCATTTCAAATGAATATACTTTACACATAAATACATAAGGAGCAAAACAATGTTTTTAATGAAAGATGTCACCTATATTACTAAAAATATCTTCGGAGTAAAAACAAAATTTAATTTAGGAATGACATTAATCGTAGCAGTTGGGTACTTCCTATACAGTGGGGCCCTCTGTTTATGAATGCATTTGTGCTTTACAATTTCAATGTTTAGAACGTGAATTTTGCTTAGGAGATCAACATGGCACGATCATCGAAATCCTGTACATTACCATATTTGCATTTTTTCATGATTTGCATATTTTTATGTCCAGGTGCATAGATTGTTTGCACTTAATTAGAGCTCCTTAAAGTAAAAATAAATGAAAAAGAGTTCTGAATGGGAAAAAGGGAGAAGACATAAATTGACATTTTCAAAGCGCAATGTACGGTTCGGTACACCTTGGTGATAGAAACATCAACTGACAAATCGGTACAAAATAATTGCAGAGAAATTCCAGGTTTTGCTAGCTTTATGAATGCCAAGGTGATGAGTGGTGGCACGGAAATCTGAAAGCAGGGAAATCCACCGAATGGGGGCCAGTGACACAAAGCTGATCTGTCCCCTTTGTTTTCATTTTTTATAATTTTTATTTAGGAAAGTATCATCGCACATACAAAAAATAAGTAAAGTGTTACAAAAGGGAAAGAGGAAGATGAGACATTATTGCATCGAGTTGAAGGATCAGAGAGCTGATACATCCTGCTGTTCCAAGAATAGACACTCAACAAGATTGCCTAAGCAGTTTGACGTTCTAGCTTTTACCCCTTATTTAAAAATCTATTAAAAATGCTCACACATTTTACAGAATTTCACAAAACAAAGCTTCCTTTGGTAGCCATTGATCTATAATGGAAGCTGTAAATCCCCAAAATACAAATGCCACAGACAAAAGTCCAAAGTCACCACCCCAACGCCCCCCAGCACACGTTTCATGTGTGTAAACGGGAAACATGAGCTGCTCATTCCATGACATATGTTCATATGTCCTGCAAAGTGCCTTGTGCCGAGAATTACCTTTGCTCGTTAATTCCTATACGATTGGAACTTGGTGCCTGCCTTCATATGGCGATGAGATTGAAAGCTTTGCCCTCTGATTTCCCTGACATGATGTTGCATGTAAAAAAAACATGAATCTTTAGGATTTATTGCATTTTGTGTGCGTTGAAACGTGACTGCACACTTTTCAGCACGCAAAGATAGTTTACCAATTCATGGGACACACTTTGCGTGCATTTCCGGGTCCTTGCGGGTACTTTGTGCAGGTCCGTTCTGTCTCTGAGTCCAGTCGAGCGACTAGCGCGATACCCCACTCAAAGTGTGGGACGGGCCTACGCAAAGAAGTAAACAGGGGTGGAACATGTATATTCCCCATTCCCCACACAGAATGAGGAAGAACAAGCCATTACGTGGACGTGTCGAGGGACGTACTGTGTGAGGAGATTGCATACCCAGCACTGCGCAAAACCAAGCGTATTCACAGATTTGACCACGCAACGTGACATCGGGGAAATCAGCGCATAAAATTTGCGATCTCACCACCACATAAAGGCATGCACAAAGTCCCAATCGCATAGGAATCAATGCACAAAGTTAAGGTCCGATTGGGAATATAGGGGTGCGTGCACATAGTTGGGGTGCCAATTGCAGTTAGGGATGGCCATATGCAGATTAGTGGGGTGCAGCCATAGTTTACGGGGGCTCGCACCCAGATTAAAAGGGGACCGACTTCAGTTACGAGTTATGCAATGCATATTGTTGGGGTGCAGTTATGGGTTATGGGGGACCCTACGCCGTGTCACTGGGTGCTGCCTTGGTTGCAGGAAAGCGTCATGCAGTATTGCCAGGGTGCATGACTTTGCGGACAAGCAGGGTGCAAAGGTAGGTAATTTGCTTTGCGTGGGAGCGTGCCAGGGGCGCTCCAGGCGCAACTCAATTTTCCTTGCGAATCGGGTTACTTTGCCCCTCAAAAACCATGAATACACAGAGCGTGCAAAGAATCCTTTGCGTGCAGGGACACGCAAAGTTGTTTTCGGCACGAGGAACGTTACGCAATATATGCGCCATTTCTATGAATCAGGCCCTAAGTATAATTCATTGTTAAATATATTATACCCATTAATAAATTACTCAGCAAACAAAACATTCTGACAGGTTAATTAGCAGAAAGGGCATGTTAACTAATCCATAAAGTCTTGCTAGGTCACACACAATAGATATTTCAAAAGATGTTGTTCAAGAAAGTAATTATGCTATATAACATGGTTATGTTGCTTTAAACAATGATGTGAATAAACATCATTCAAAGTTTACCATTCAACTTAATGGCCCTTTATGTGAGAACCTATGGGATGTGGATGGATTCGCTTCTTGAGGAGTGGATCTTAAAGCGTACACATTCTTAAACATGAATCTAGAAGTATAGGCAACATGTTCTGAAAATGTCACTAAGCATAAGAACATTTCACAATAGAAGAGGTTATTCCAAAAGGTGGAAACTGCTACTTGCGGCAGTTGATTGCATATGTCATTGTAGCTGAGGGGAATGATTCAAAGAAAGCTGGAAACTAGCAACATAAGACACTATTGAACTTGTCAATATGCCTCGAAGTTGAAGTCCACAAATCACACAGTCTTAAACCCCAACTACATCCACATCCGGGCAATTAAAGGTATAGCCATCTGATAAAGGTATCCCCAAATGAAACATGTTTAACTTTATGGTGATTGTTATTCCCAAATACAATTCTCTTGTGGGTTGAAGTAATGGCTACTTGACATATGTTTATGTTTAGTTAATTTGAAAAAGCACTGTTCCAGTATCCCAGCTTCTCATGTCAAGGTACTAGAACATATACTTGACTCACTCCCACAATAGTGCCAATCCCTTGCGTTCCAGTCCTCAACCCTTTGATATGTGCAGTGTCATCCTCTGTCTTCCTGTCATGTAGTTTACATTGTAGTGAGCTATGTATGTAGATGGCTACTGTGAAGCCATCATGAAGTAGACACAGACAACGGGATAGCGTTTGCACTATACACTTTTATTTAACTCAAAAGGTGGGTTGGAAAAAGACAGAACTTGCCCTATGTTAAGGTGGGATTTCCCTACCCAAAGGAAACTAAGGATAGTCTGTTTCAGGAAGTCCAAAGCAAATGTCTGTCTGTGTCCAAAACCTATAATTGCCCTCACATCTATTTGTATACAATGTGTAGGAATGTCAGCATCAAAAGAAGTAGTGTTCAAATAAAAGTTCAGAGCTTCTTCCAGCTCTTGGCTGGTAAAAGGATTTCCCACATCCCAAGTTCAAAATAGTTCATAATAAACAGGTGTTCCCTTCCCCAAGAGTTCAAAATAGTACAGAATACACAGCGGTTCCCTTCCCCAGGAGTTCAAGTCGCTCAGCTTTCCAAAACAACAAAATTCCTTGGGACACTTCCCAGCTCTTCTGATTTGGTTACCTTTCACCAATTTATCTATATAGTTCAGTCCCTTGAGTTCAGATATTTGTGAGTGCTTTTAGTGGCTTTTTCATAGAGGGGTGCACTCTGTCTAGGCGCAGTTGTCGGACCACATGGTCCACCCATCACTTTAACATATTCTCCTGGCTTTTGCCAATTA
This sequence comes from Ambystoma mexicanum, assembly GCF_040938575.1. Classification (NCBI taxonomy): domain Eukaryota; kingdom Metazoa; phylum Chordata; class Amphibia; order Caudata; family Ambystomatidae; genus Ambystoma; species Ambystoma mexicanum. Next base: position 690,546,748 of record NC_090939.1, read on the forward strand.
TTGTTTTTCATGTCATACAGTTTCTTATATTCTCGTGACTCTTAATGCTTGCTTTCTCAAATTATACAGTTCCTTATATCAGGAGATTTCACAAACTTGCTTTCAATCAGATGCGGTATTCAAAAGTGCTCACTTTCATTTGCATCAGTATTCATAAAGTATTTGCTTTCATTCAAATCGGTATTCACTACTTGTTTTGCATGCTCGCGTGCCATCCCAGTGTCCCCCTTCCTTGATTGACTCATCAGTCAAAATTTACGGCGTTCCAGTGAGGCCTTGAGCTGCCACAAGCTCTGTCTCTCTCGTGCAGCGCCTGACTCCGTCTCGCCACAGGATCTCTGCGGCTTCGCTCACCCCACTGATGCTTCTCCCACAGCTTGGGCCTCACACAGCAGTTTCGTCTGGCCATGCCGGCTCCCTTTCCGCAGTAGGCCACAGGCCTCCAGCTTTCTTCAGCTTTGCTTCCCGCTGCATACATCTGCATCCTCCCAGGGTTCTCAAGCGATCCGCCTGCCACACTGCGTTCCAGGAGTGGTCTGCTCTCGTCTAGCAGTCCATAGACCTGCTTCGCAAGCTGACTCCATTTTCACAGCATTGCCTGCTTTTAAAGCTCCCGCCAGGTTGATTGGTCCAAAAAGGACTAGACCGCATTACCCTTGCTGGCCTCCTCCTCGTCCCAGTACTGTAAGGAAGGCATGGTGTCAAACAGTAAGATAGACACAAGTGATCACTGTTCAAGGGTGTTTATTGAACTTCAATCAGGTTTGAAAAACGCCTATCTAAACCTAAATCTAAAGATGGGAGCAATCTACAACCATCAAATAATAATAATGCAGTCCTAGTCGAGTCTGTCAAGATAAAAGGGCCTATACTAATAAACCTATTGCCAATCCTTACCTCTAAAAACAAATAGTGTGGGAAACAATGTTAAGCAAAGGAAAAGTGTTCAAGAAAGGATATGTCAGGATATTCAAGCCGTTGGCTTCCTTTTACCACGTTTTCAGCACAGGACAAGGCGGTACATCGAGCTTAGCACACTCTCTGACTTCTCTAGCATGAGGATGCAGTTCAAAACCTCAACATCAGGGCCTTCTGTGCCAAAGTCTCTTTGCCATTCAAAATCTCTTATTTCAGAGGGCCTGATGCAACACGACAAACATTAAAGTTCCTTTCTTCTTAGGATTTCACTTTAACACAAAACCATCAATTGATCCCCCTCCACCGGGCTCGGACCAAATTGATCTACTTTTCCAAACTTTCTCTACTTCATCAAAATCGAAGACTTTCGACTGTGCGCCGTATTTTGCTTGACCCGTTGCAGGACCACTTCGATTCACAATTACTGTTCTCTTCTTGATATAACCTTTTTCTCCCTTTCATTTTTTTCACTTCTCAGCTGTATACCTTACAGAGACCTTCGATTGAGCACCCACACGGTGCTGTACCACTCTGTCATAAGTATTGTATCTTGCTTTTAAAGTTCAATCACTCATCAGCAGTTCAACTTCAATTGCGTGTCTTATCACATGCGTTTTAACAAAGTTTGTTCCAGCGCTCACCATACAATGTTGCTGATTGCCACCCTGGCTTCAACACAGATCGGTCATGTATCGGTCTCCCCAACTCACTGGCTGTGTTGATTTCACTGACTCTGCTTTGTTCTTGGAGCCAAGGGCGGTACCACAGCGGCTGGTGCTTCTCCCCACCTTGATTATTGACGCGGTAGTGCCCCAAGTATCTCCGACACAAAATGCAGGATTCTTCAGCCTGGTTTCCTGGTCTTACGCTTTCTGTTGTCAAGGTTTTTGGAAAGTAACAGTCCCTTGTCGAAAAGGTCAAGGGAACTTCCATCCTTGTGATCCCCTTCTGTTTTGCCGGCTTTCTTCTCTCGCTCAGCTGCCGTCTCAAAACTGCTGCTTCTTCGCGTGCTTTGCCACGCTCAGAGTGTGCTCTTGTGCTCCACCTTTTATCTGTGTGGGGAAGCTTAATGAAAGTCAGGTGTGAGTGATGGTCAGTAATTGCCTAACCTCGCCTGACTTTTGTAGCGGGACACGTCAGGTATACTGCTCGGGTGTTAGTCTGTTTTATCCCAAAACGCGCTGTACATATGAAAGTGTTTGTGTTGTAAAAGGGGTGGGGGATGGGTAGAGTTCCTAAATATCCTACCTGGTAGAATGGGATAAAGGTGTTACAGGGAAGGGGATAATGCGTCTCCACCCCCAGGAACTGGATCCAGAAGTGATGGTCGCGTCCTGGCCACCTGGATGACAGATCCCCGGGAACTAGTGGGTGAGACACCTTCTGGTTTTTCACAGTACAGAACTGGTGTTTGTATGTGTGTGTGTCGATAATGTGAGAATGTGTTTCTCTAGTTGGTCTCTTCCTAGTCCCAGTTACTAATCGGGTGTTTCGAAGGGATTGTGTCCTCTGACGTATTCCTTATCTTTAATAATACGTTTCCAGCTTGCTGGCCTCGGAAATTCTTTCTGTAGAGGGCGCTGCGCGTCGATGTCTGCCGAGTCGATGTCCCTCGACGGCCACCGTATCAGCGCCGACGTCACCATGCCCATAAATAGCCACGCGCTGCGTCCGTTGCTCAGTTCCGTTTTTCCGCGCTTCGTGGGGCCTCGGAACGTCGTTGCTCAGTTCAGTCAGGATAACTCTATATCTACTCGAATAATACCTACTAGTTCTCGATGACATCTTCATCGGAACCGACAACGCCGCGATCCGGCTTCAAGAAATGACGAGACTGCGGTAAAAAAATGTCGATAAAGGATCCACACAGGATCTGCTTGTGGTGCTTGGGAACCGAGCACCATTGTTCGGAGTGTGAGGACTGCATGTCCATGACGGCGAAAGCCTTGAAGGAGCGCAAGGGGAAGCTCGAGACAGGTAAATCAGTCAAAACCTCCTCGAAGGTTTCTTCGGCTGAGTCGAGGCATTCGCTCCTCGCCGTCGAAAACATTCCCATTCTAGATCTCGAAGTAGCTCCCACCATTCGTCGAGATCAATACACTCAAAAAAGAGACGTTGAAGATCCCCTTCCTCGTCGTCTTCTGTGTCCCCAGAAAGGGTCTCCTGTCCCACAAAACACAGCTCTCAAGCTGAGTGGGAGGAATTCAGAAAGAAAATGTTAAGCGTCCTCGAGAACGCGGCCTCGACCCGCTCGAAGACAGCTGAGGGTGATACCCCGGGTGAAAAACCCAAAAAATCAAAACGCCGCGAGTCGCAGCACCCGGCGAAACATTCCACCCGAGAGCGCCACGAGCCATTGGGTAAGAAGGCACCATCTTCGACGCCGTCGTCGAAGATTCCTTCGACGCATGGATCGGTGCCATCGACGCCGTTGTCGAAGGGTTCTTCGACGCATCGGTCGATTGACTTGACGCCATCGTCGATGCTGACATCGATGCCGATGAAAGAGAAGACCAAGGCTACTCCACAGCCAACGGTGATTCCAAGGGCCTCCGGCACGACGCCGAGACCATCGTCGATGTCCTCGAGTAGGATCCCGATCCTCTCGAGTTCTTCGAGACCCCTCGCAGTTTTTTCGACGCCGTTCTCGGCGCCTTCGAAGCCTGTCACATCGGCGTCGACGACATCGACGTTTTCTCGCCCAATAATGACGAGTTTGGCTCCTTCTGCCTTAGAGATGGGTTTTACACCATTTCAGAGGTCAGAGTACCCTGGACTATCTTCAATTTATGAAGAGGGGGAAGATTTTGACCAGGAAACATTTGGGTTACAGAGGACCACACTGCCTATTTCAGAGGATTTTACCTCTGAGGAAAGAAGGCTGAAGGACCTACAGGAGTCACTACATGAGGCAAGTGGGCTGGACACTTCCCCAGAAGTGGAATTTGTTAAGCCAGACCCAGGGGAATATGCCGAAACGCCCTATAGAACCCTTATGGCAAGAATTATTGAATTTATGGGTTGGTCTGCGCCTTCCCCTGTTTTTCAACAGGATGACCTAACAGACATATTAGACAAAGGTCCACAGGGGGACCCTGTGGTCCCCTTCCATGCAGCCTTACAAAGGAAAATTACATCTAATTGGGAAACTCCTGAAGTTATCCCTGCGGTCAATATAAGATTGTCAGCCAAGTATAGGGTAGCGGCTGCTGACCCTGAATACTTATCAAAACACCTGACTCCAGAGATCCTGGTGGTTCAAGCGGCAACTTCATCTAGCAGTAGGACCGCTTACCCTACTGTCCCACAGGATAGAGATGACAAGAGGTACGATTCTATGGCGAAGAAAGTCTTCTCTGCTTGTAGTATGGCGTTGAAGTCCATCAACGCCACCTGTACGCTCGCCAGGTTCAGTCACACACTATGGGAGTGTGCTTCATCAGTGGCTGACTGCATACCCGAAGGAGAGGAAAAGGAAGCCTTCCTTAACATTATTAAAGATGGCAAAGATGCCATGTGCGAATCACTTCAAACTGGCATCGATTCCGCTGACAGTATCAGCAGGGCCATGGCGGCAAGTACAACAATCCGCAGGCATGCGTGGTTGCGAAAGTCTGGCTTTGCCCCAGATGTACAGGCCAGACTTTTGAATATGCCCTTTGACGGCTCTTCACTATTCGGAAAAAAGGCTGATGACAGTCTGGAAAAGTTGCAGACTTCTAAAGCAGCAGCAAAATCTTTAGGAGCTGCTATCTGCCAAACTCCTTTTCGCCCCGTCAGGAACCTCTGGGAGAGGAAAGTCCTTTCGCTATTATTCCGCATTCGGGAAAGGCAGAGGACAGCCAGCTCAAAGAGGCCAAAGGAGATCCACCCGAGGTGGACGGGTCAAAGGTACTAAGGCCGCAGCAGCAGCAGGTGCCTCTTTACCCTCGGCATCTGCATCAGCCGCCCCCACACCACTCTGAGGCCTTTCCACACAATACACCTGTAGGGGGCAGGTTAACTCACCATCTGACGGAATGGCAGGCTTTTACGTCAGATGCTTGTGCATTGGAGACAGTTGCCCAGGGTTACTGCCTACCTTTTCTACACATCCCTCAGAGTCATCCACCGGGGAACAGCTCTCCAAAAGTTCCAGATCCGCTCCTCTTGCAGGAAATTATAGACCTGCTAGAGAAAGGTGCCATAGAACCGGTACCTGTAGCGGACAGGAACAAGGGCTGGTACTCCCCCTACTTTCTCATACCAAAGAAGGACGGAGGACTGAGACCCATCCTGGACTTACGAGAATTGAACAGGTTTCTCAGGAAGGACAAGTTCACGATGGTAACTCTCTCTCAGATCCTTCAGGCCCTCCAGCTCCAGGACTGGCTGGTATCTCTGGACCTTCAGGATGCTTATTTCCATGTGCCAATCCATCTCAAACACAGGAAATACCTGAGGTTCGCAATTGGCGACTCTCATTATCAATTTCGAGTTCTGCCATTTGGGCTGACCTCCGCCCCGAGGGTCTTCACCAAGCTGATGTCGGTAGTGGCGGCGAGTCTAAGGAGGGAAGGGATCCACGTCTACCCCTACCTGGACGATTGGCTGATCAGGGCTGTATCTTCAAAACAAGCCCAGGCCGAGCTAGATTATGTCTGCCACTTCCTTCACAAACTGGGCTTCTCCCTCAATTTAAAGAAGTCACAGATGATACCATCACAGAGACTCCAGTCACATTGGAGCGGTCCTGGACACTTCCCTGGGAAAAGCCTCACCACCAGAGGTGAGGGCTCAAGATATTCTACAGATGGTCACCAAGTTTCAAAATGCCCAACGTCTCCCAGCCTTCGACTTTCTGAGGTTGCTAGGCCTCATGGCATCCTGCATCTTCCTTGTGCCAGAGGCTCGCCTGAGAATGAGATCTCTTCAGTGGGCACTGAGAAGTCAGTGGTCGCAATTCTCAGGGAGAATGACAGATCTCCTCCGGATTCCGACAAGGTAGCCCGCGACCTTCAATGGTGGGCCTATCCAGAGAACATCTTGAAAGGAGAACTGTTTTGGCAACCATGGCCGGAGATAACAGTAGTCACAGATGCCTCACTCACGGGGTGGGGAGCCCATGCCAACGACTTGACCATCAGCGGTCGTTGGTCTCCATCGGAGTCCAGCCTACACATCAACCTATTGGAGCTGAGAGCGATCAGACTAGTGCTGAAAACTTTCCTGCCATCAGTACAGGGGAGAAATGTCCTGATAATGACGGACAACACGGTGGCCATGCACTACCTCAACAAAAGGGGAGGCGTAGGATCACTGCCACTGTGCAGAGAGGCGATGCAGCTCTGGTTTTGGGCAATCCAAGAAGGAATCTCTCTATCGGCAGTCCACCTAGCCGGAGAGAAGAACTTGACAGCGAACGCTCTGAGTAGGCATAGCACAGTCTCCCACGAGTGGGAGCTAGCTCAGGAAGTCCCTTAAGAGATCTTCGCCCTTTGGGGAACCCCTCAGGTGGATCTGTTCGCCACAAGCACCAACAGGAAGTGCGATCTGTTCTGTTCAAGGTAATTTCCCCCGAGAGGAGCTCTAGGAGACGCGTTCGTAGTGGACTGGGAGTTTCCACTCCTTTACGCGTTCCCACCAGTCCCTGTTATTCCTCAAATGATCAGGAGGTTGAGAAGATTGCGGAAAACCATGATCCTAATACCCTGGATTGGGCCAGGAGAACATGGTACCCGGACCTTCTAGACATGTCCGTCTGTCCTCCAATCCGTCTTCCACTCAAAGAGATTCTTCTCTCACAGAAGGGAGGTCAGGTTCTCCATCCAGACACCAGAACCCTCAACCTTCACGCTTGGCTTCTGAAAGGGTGAGGTACAAGGATTGGGATCTCCCTGATGACGTCATGGAGGTGTTGCTTTCGGCCAGAAGGCCAGCAACAAAGTCTTTATACCGCTGCCGTTGGAACAAATTTTGCAGCTGGTGTAGGGAAGAGAATATCAACCCTTTTTCATGTGGTACACCAATGGTGTTATCGTTTCTACTCTACTTGGCAAACTCAGGCCTTCAAGTTGGCACTGTAAAAGGCTATCTCGCAGTGCTTTCTATCTTCAAGCGCACTGCGGAGGAACCATCGTATTTCAAACTTCCTCTAGTAATACAATTTCTCAAGGGATTAACTAATGTTTATCCTCCAAAACCATTCCAGGTTCCCTTATGGGACTTAAATTTAGTCTTAAACTTCCTAATGGGCACTCCATTCGAACCACTTCACTCTTGTTCGCTGAGATTTCTCACGCTTAAAACTGTCCTATTGGTAGCACTAACATCTGCTAGGAGGGTGAGCGAGCTACAAGCTCTCTCCTGTAAACCCCCACATACAATTTTCCACAAGGACAAAGTTGTCCTACAGGTGAAGCCTAATTTCCTCCCAAAGGTGGTTTCTGAATTTCATATTACTCAGAAAATTACCTTACCTTCGTTCTACCCTCCTTCCCATCCGGGGAAACAGGAGGAAAGGCTACATAGGCTGGACCCAAGGCGAGCTCTCAGCTTTTACATCAGCAGAATGGCTAGGATCAGGCAAGCAGACCAACTGTTTGTAGGATACTCAGGTCACAAGTTGGGACTACCCATAACAAAACAAACCATCTCCAGGTGGATTATGTTGGCCATTCTGGAATGTTACAAACTGGCAGGGAAAGAGCCACCCCAAAATCTCAGGGCTCATTCAACCAGGGGTATCGCAGCCTCTTCGGCTCTCCAAAGAGGGGTACCGGTCTGAGACATATGTGCGGCTGCCACATGGTCGTCCGCACATACATTCACAAAATGTTACAATCTGGATTCCTCCACTAGTCAAGTGACCAGATTTGGCAAGGCCGTATTACATTCGGTCCATCTCTAAATGGATACATAACATTCTCACTCCCACCTCCTATTACATGCCACTGCTATGGGAGTCTATCAAAGATAAGGAATATGTCGGAGGACACAATCCCTTCGAAGAACAAGTTACTTCTTACCTTGTAACGTTCTTTCGACGGGATGTTCCTCCGACGTATTCCTTATCGCCCCTCCCATCCATCCCCGCAGTGGTACTTCCCTTGTGGTTGCAGCTTACGCTCCTTCAAGGTCAATAACCAATTCAGGCATGACTTTTCTTATGCTACAAAATGGAACTGAGCAACGGACGCAGCGCGTGGCTATTAATGGGCATGGTGACGTCGGCGCTGATACGGTGGCCGTCGAGGGACATCGACTCTGCGGACATCGACGCGCAGCGCCCTCTACAGAAAAAATGTCCGAGGCCAGCAAGCTGAAAACGTATTATCAAAGATAAGGAATACGTCGGAGGAACATCCCGTCGAAAGAACGTTACAAGGTAAGAAGTAACTTGTTCTTCTTGGGGAATGTTTTAGGGACTAAATAGGGAAAGGAGTGACAGTAGCCTATACAGGCTTGAGGGACAGAAGACTCATTGTGAAAGGGAAATGGGGGATACTATGTCTCACCTAAGGGTGCCTCACCCCCACTCCCCAAGTCCCCTCCACCCAGCTGATTCTCCCTTGCATATCCACCCCAGGGTCAGGATCGAACAGCGATGGCCTTTTCCTGGTCACCCGGAAGGAGGATATATTGGGGAAAGAAGTGAGCACACCCTAAGATTCCTCACAATACTCCTCTAGAGTTGGTAGAGTGCTGCGCAATCATACCGATTTTTACCTCAGGCCCTAGCTTCCGGAAGGTGATCATCTGTGCGTAGGCAAGTTTCTTGGAGCATCAGTATATTGACCTTATGTTGTTTTGCATATAGGAAGATTTACCTAAATTTCGGGGGGTTTCTCATCCACCAACATTTCATGTCATTACCGACACCTCGGTGGTTATTCGGGTGTGGGTTCAATGATGTTGATAGACTGCAATTTGTGGGCATGGAAGTGTAAAGCGTGTAGACGCATGTGCATAGGTGCAGCCAAGCGCTCATACAACATATGACAAATGTGATCGTGAGATTTCATGTGTACGTTTCCTTGACTACCTAAATACCTATTACCCCTCCCCCAGCCTGCCCAGACTCCATAAACATACTGGGCACTTTGAAACACAATTTACTTGGGGCCTAATTCATGATAAAGAGCGCCTTATTCCCGCAATGGCCCACATGCAGAGAAAGACACTGCGCAAGCCTGCGCGCAGATTAAAAAATGCGCGCCCCACGTATTCATGGAATGTACTGCGCAAAGTAATTGCATTTGCAAATCGCGCCCGGATCACCCCCGACACGCCCCCACGCAAAGCATAAACAGCCAGAACAGCTACCTTTGCGTGCTCCCCCGGGTGCGAATACACGCACCGTTCAAACAGTGCTTGGGGTCACCCGCGAGCAGGCCTGCATCTCGGGGACCCTGTGCATGAAAATTTGTAACACAGGTTATTCTCGGAAAATCTTTGTGCGAACCCCCGTAAACCATTCTTGCACCCCGCTACACTGCATACGCGCACCCTTAAGTTAGATCAAAACCCTGGTTGCATACACTTACCCCTAAATCCAACATGCAAACCCACCTCCGCGCTGCGATTTCTGTGTGCAAGTGTTTTAGGCCTGCCTTCAGGTGCCATAGAGATTGAGGGATTTGCGTGGCCATTTCTGTGCCGAGAGGCTGCGTGGTTGATTCCATGAATACTTGTTGGTTGGCGCAACTGTGGGTGTGTGAGGGACTGCCTGTGGGCCCCATTACCTTCCCTCTGTGCAAGCCACGCTCTATGCTCTGCGCGGTGTCTTGTGCAAGGCACTCAACGGCTCGCAGAGACATGCTGAGCCTGCGCTAACTCCATGCAAGTACTTGAAATGTCCTGCGCATTCAATTCCATTAATCGACTAACAGGATTTTGCATGCAGTTTGGGGCACAAGTTCCCTAGTTCCCACGCAAATTATTCCATGAATCGGGCCCTAGATATATACGCGTCTTACAACTGCACAATAAATAAATAAACCTCAGCTAACAGCTAACAAACAGATAATCTAGCTTAGCCAAGAGGGATCCGCGCTGGGGGCAGTCACAGAAGGACAGCAGCGCACTATCAGGCACCTCTAAGACCAGAGATAAACAATACCCCAGCACGCGTTGTGGTGATCATTGGCAGTTGAGGTTTGGTACCACAGCCCTCTGGGTTGCCAATAGTGGATGTGTGTCTTGTAATTAGGTAGCTTAGTTTAGTTTATTTACTTATATAGCTCGTCTAACCCAGGGGTATCTGGGTGCTTTTACTTGAGTATACAGCATGTTACCAAATTACAATACAAGTCTTACATAATTACAATATACATACAGCATGTTACATAATTACAATAAATGATATCGCAGAATTGCAAGCTTACAATATAACCAGTATTCTGGGTACAGGATATCGCGACAAATAGTGTTAATGAGAGAATAGAGAACACTTGTCGGCAGCTGACTTGGGTTACAGATCAGAGTCAAGACATGCCTGGTAAGACAATAAGAGATAGTTCAATACAGTTATATACATTGTGCGATGTGGGTAAGGGTGAGACCTTTGATGACAACTGTGTTAGGGTGGCCGCTGAGCGAAAACCCAAGCTTTTACTTTGGCTCTAAAGGCCCAAAAGGACGCTTCTGCTCTTATGGCTGGGGGGAGTGAATTCCAGCATTTGGCCGCTAATACAGGGAAACTGGAACCTCCTGCAGTATTTAGTTTGTATTTCGGGATGTTAAGGCGGTTGAGATAGAAGGATCTAGTGGGTCTGTCCGACTGATTCCTTGGCAATTTGTCTGTCAGGTATTTTGGAGCCGTGCATGAGAGGCAATTATGTGTGATGACAAGCGAGCGTAGTGTGATTCGGTCACGCACGGGTAGCCAAAGTGTGTCCCATCTGAAGGCTGAGATATGATTAGAGCGTGGGATATTCAATGCCGATCTAAGGGCATTATTCTGTAGGGTGTTGCAATAATCCAGCTTCGAGAGGATCAGTGCTCTGCCTAGCGTAATGCAACTGTTGGTCGATGGGTAGGGTTTGCAGGCATTTATAAGTTTGTTAGTATAGGTTGTAGTAGAGGCTGTGGTGTTAACTTGTTTTTTGAGAGATAGAGTGGAATCTAAGTAAACCCCTACCGTTTCGACCTCGCTAGCAACTTTGATGGTGTTCCCATCAATGTTAAAGGCCTTGTAACGCTTGTCCAAATTGGTTAGACAAGCTTGTGAACCGATGATCAGAAGTTCAGTCTTGTTGTTATTTAGACAAAGGCTGTGGGCAGCCATTCAGGCTTGAATCTCAAGGTAGATATCATTTATCATTGTAGAGTCTTTAACATAGCAACCAGAGAACGTTGTTATTCACCGAGCCGGAAGGTGTACATGACCCCAACCTGGATCGAGATGTAGGATGAGCCGTAGAAGTCTCCAGAAACCCAGGTCCCCTGATTTTAAAGAATCAGGCTTCCTCTTAGAGAGGGGCTCTTTTTCACAATGTACCACTCTGCTATTTATGTAAGAACAGACAGAGCAGTCTATAATGCAAAAGAGCGGGATTGAGCGCAACGCCAGATCAATGCTGCAAGAGATACAGAAAGGTTTGAGTATTATGCCTAACTTGCATTTTTAATTACTTCTATTTAACACAATAGAACTGCTGGTACCTGAGGTAGTGTATGTGAGTAGATCTGAGAGGGAATCCTGTACCAGTTTCATTAAGGAACAACAAATCCAAATGGTGGATGACAACGACAGGATAAAATAATAAAGTGGGAATGTTGATATAGGGAGGACAACCCGAACGGCACGAGGGATGCCCTAGGGCCAGGTTGGTGCATGTCCTGGAAAGCGTTCGTAAATGCACTTCAGTAGAAAAAACAAACAGTCTCCCAGGATGCGAACACAGTTAATCAGGTAGTTGGAGCAAAGGCAAATCCTTAATATGCAGAACTGGTAGGATGGGACTTATACTTCCGAATAAGTGTTTCAGATAGAACAGGAAGAAAAGGACCAACAAGGATACCACTTACGCTATTAGAGAAATTCCCAAGCGTCGCGCAGAAGCAGATCTCAGGAGGTCTTAATCGTAGAGCCGGAAATCAGATGGAAAGCAGAGGCGCTCGTGCAAGTGTAAGTTGTATGAGAGCTGGAGTCCAGTTTTGAGCGGGAGCGGAACGCCGCAGAGCCAGTAGAATTGAAGGCTGTGCGGGGAGGCTCCTGCGGGTTTACAGCAGTAAAGGAAAACTGCGTGTAAATAGAACAGGCTGTGGCAACAAGTCCGTAGGGTAATCCAGGTAAGCAGAACAGAGTACAAAGCCAAGGTCTGGTAATGAGAGTTCAAAGTTAATAAGGTTCACAGAGGGTAATCCGAAGAAGGTAAACAGTGCCGTAGGCGGGCTACGAAAAGGCACGTAGTAACGTACAATTAGCAGCAATGAAGTTCCCGCGGCTGAGAGCTTTAAGGAACAAGGGGGCGTGGCTTCTGTGTAAGCGAAGCACGTCCGATCAGCTGACTAGCATGTTTAAGCGACCTGAACAGTTTCCAAGGCAACTTGTAATGATGCCAAAGCGGATTCCATGGTCGGGAAGTTCTTCGTAAGAAAGCCCTTTGTTGCCGTAGTGTAACAAGCGTGAGGAGGACCTGGGTGTCATCAGCATAATTTGTGTAGGTGTCACTCAGGTTGTCAAGACGAACAAAAAGGACCTTAGTAAAAATGTTAAAGAGCGTAGGCGATACGCATGATCATTGCGGAACTCCACAGTGGATTGGTACTGGGAGAGCGGACGCTGAGGGTGTGAATAACCCTGGTTGTTCTGTTAAAGAGGAAACATTGGATCCAGCTGGTGGCCTTCGGTGAGAAGGCTGCAGCTGAGGTTAGATGTTTGATCAAGATCTGATGGTCGACCAGATCGAACGCTGCTTAGAGGTCTAATAGTAGGAGGATGGCCAATTTACCCATGTCTTTGGTTTCATCCATCTGGATTTTAAGGTCTAGGAGAGCGGTTTCAGTTTCGTGTCAGGTTTCTGACATGGCCAAGAAGTCTACTTTGTTGGTAGAGATGAAACTAGCAATGTCGAGAGCATGGGCAACCAAGGATAAGGGCTCCTTTGATGGTTGGTGTGTCTGAAGGTGGAGCTTGTGAGGATAAGGTAGAGGCTGCGCATGAGGGTATGTTATCGATAAGGAAAGGAGGCAGAGTGGCGGGGTTAGTAATCTGTGCAGTGGCAGACTTAATAGTATCCGGATGAATGATTGGGCTGATGTATTTCTTCTTGTGTAAGAAGCGAGATCCTAATCTTACATTCCTCATAGTGAGTGAGCAAGGGACAAGTGGCGTTGGCGGGGAGGCGAAGCGATGGATCCATTCAGCTGAGGTGAGCGGGCCGGAGGCACTGGGGGAGGCGGGCAAATAGGGACCAGCAAACGGTGAGACAGACTGAATGGAAGGTAGGAACGTTGTAGGTCTAATGGTGTTGAATAGGGGTAGGAGGGTAGCCATGGTGAGTGTTACTCTGAATAGAGTGGCCATTAGGGCAAGGGTGAGAGGTACAGAACTTCTGGTTCGTAAGGTGCAGCACAAGTCTGGTATAAGAGAAGCTGGGCACCCAGCAGACGACTTGGGGCAGTGTTGTAGGAGAGAGTGGAGCAATGCTAGGCTGAGTGGTCAACACAAAGAAATGTGGGATAAGATACTGGACGCAGTAGGTGGCACAATATGCGGGCGCAGCAGTCTAGGCTAGGTATTGTGCGACCAGGGATGCTGATGATAAGGTAGAAGGCTATGAACAGTGATGAGCAAAATAGGCAGTACTGATAAGCAACATAGTGGCTAGGCATAATATGCAGTACTAGTAAGTAACACAGTGGCTAGGCAAAATAGGCAGTACTAGTGAGTAACACAGTGGCTAGGCATAAAAAGCAGTACTAGCAAGTAACACAGTGGCTAGTCATAATTGGCAGTACTAGTAAGTAACACAGTGGCTAGGCATAATAGGCAGTACTAGTAAGTAACACAGTGGCTAGGCAAAATAGGCAGTACTAGTGAGTAACACAGTGGCTAGGCATAATAGGCAGTACTAGCAAGTAACACAGTGGCAAGTCATAATAGGCAGTACTAATAAGCAACACAGTGGCTAGGCATAATATGCAATACTAGTAAGTAACACAGTAGCTAGGCAAAATAGGCAGTACTAGTAAGTAACACAGTGGCTAGGCAAAATAGGCAGTACTAGTGAGTAACACAGTGGCAAGTCATAATAGGCAGTACTAATAAGCAACACAGTGGCTAGGCATAATATGAAATACTATTAAGTAACACAGTGGCTAGGCAAAATAAGCAGTGATAGTGAGTAACACAGTGGCTAGGCATAATAGGCAGTACTAGCAAGTAACACAGTGGCTGAACATGATAGGCGGTACTAATAGGCAATACAGAGAGCTGCACTGTTGATTGGGCATTAGGCGCCGTGGGTAGCACAGTGAGCAGAGTGCAGTAGTGTGGGTTAACTATTGAGGCCCAAGAAGTGCTATTCTGGGGGGCACAGTAGCCATGGCACAGTGCTACTAATAAAAGGGAACATAGTAGGTTGTGCAGTAAGAAGCTGGGCAGATTGGTTAATGCAGTAGGCCGGGCTGCCTGGTAGGTGGAGCAAAATAGGGCTAGACAATGAGTGCAATGCAATAGGCTATGCGCACTGAGGTGCTTGGTGCAATGAACAGCATAGTATGTAAAGGGTAGGTAGTACCTTACGTTAATTGGAAGCAACAGAATAAATAAAGAAGTAGTATAGTAGCCTCCGTTGCAATGGCAGCATGTAGTAGCCACAGCTGTGCTCTAGCGTTGTTTCGATTACAGACGGGCTAAGCAGGTTTAATAATCAAGGAGGAAGGTGAGCGAGGATTACCGAGCGAATAAAGGCAAAGAAGTAAACACAAAGGTCGATTGGAGAAAGGAGGAATGTACTGTAATACAGGTTATAGTATAGGCGGGTTGTGGGCACAGTAAAACAGAGCGAAACTCATGAAGTGGGAAGGGAGTCCTTGTAGGAGACGATAAAGATTCTGGCTGGTGGCAGTGGTTACTACCTTTTATATTCGACGGCGAATATTTCTCTATGGGATTTTCCCATTGTTCGAGGCTACCACTTTTACTGACAGCCTCTAACATACCGCCGGTTTATTTCATTATTAACTTTACTCCGGTAGGTTTTATTTGCCAGAACTTTGATAAAACTTCTTTCTTGAGTCTTACTCCATTTTCCTAACCCAGGTCGGGGATCCTTTGTTCGTCCTTTTGGCGGGCTTCTGCCAAGAAGCCCTCCTTTCGGCGCCACTGAGTCTCGGGTGGGTGTGTTGTTTGGGAGGGGGAGTAGAACCCCCGGACAGAGTTGCCACAGCAACTCAGGTCGCACTCTAACCTGATAGGCTGGAGGGTCTCCCGCCAAGAAGACCACTTCACTGTGTGAGTGAAAGCTAGCGTTGTTTCGATTACAGACGGGCTAAGCAGGTTTAATAATCAAGGAGGAAGGTGAGCGAGGATTACCGAGCGAATAAAGGCAATGAAGTAAACACAAAGGCAGATTGGAGAAAGGAGGAATGTACTGTAATACAGGTTATAGTATAGGCGGGTTGTGGGCACCGTAAAACAGGGCGAAAGTCATGATGTGGGAAGGGAGTCCTTGTAGGAGACGATAAAGATAGCGCAGTAGTTTTGATGAGGAGTCAGAGGAGCCGTTTAAAGGTAATAAGAAAGAATAGTCGGCGGTGCTTACCACCGGCCGAAGTGACGGACTCCGATGCAGCAAGACAGGCAGAGACAGGCTCTGGCCTTATGTGGAGGGCCTTGGGTGGGAAGGGCCGGCTTGCGCCTTCCTGTGGTGCAGGCCGGGAGATAACGACGTTGGGAGCTAATCGGGCTGAACGGTAGGCTCAGCTGGAATGGTTGCATAGTCATCCCATGTGTTCTACATTGAAAAGCGTTGTGTCACAGGGGAGGTTATCCAGTAGATTCAAAAGGAATTTCTTGAAAAAGGTTTCCATCTACCCAGTGTCTGTACTCCAGTTATTCGCATGTTGTTAAGGCGTGAGCGTCTCTCACTATCCTCATTTTTGGAAGATATCTTCTTCATTTCCGCCTGTATCCATTGTACATCACTCTATAGATTTGTGATCCAGTCATCAGTGTCCCCAAAATGTGCTTTTCTGTGTCGAGCAGGCAAAAGCACGTTTTCTCAATTTGGACCATGGACCACTCTACTTTGCACCCTAACGGTCAATTTTCTGCCTTGTAGAATCAAGGCCTTTTTTTTAATGCAATCTGTTAGGGAGAATTCTCATTTTATGTCTAATTTCCCTTACCTATAGAGTCCCCCAGCAGCTTTGCTGGATTTGAAGGGTTTATTGCTTTTTACCTGCTAAGAGTGAGACTCTTTTTCTCACTCTTAGGCATTTTTGCTATGTATGTTCTAGGCTATTTTTGTGTTTAATGCCTATGGGATTTTTTCTCTCACCCATAGGAACCATCTTTATGCCCATGTGTCCCACAGCACCCTCCGTGCCGTGACACAGGGGTGTCGTAGCGACCCCCAACCATAGACTCCATACCCTGGGACTAACTACTGTCTCCCAGGGCATGTAAAGTCCCCATTGACTTTACTAGTCGATTGATATGAACTTAACCAGTACACCCCATCTTAATATGGAAGTACTGGAAGGGGTTAATAGTTTTTCCCCTATATTCATTTTCGAGAGGGTACCTTAAAGACCCCCTCTACACATTTTCTGGCTGGTGGCAGTGGTTACTACCTTTTATATTCGACCACGAATATTTCTCTATGGGATTTTCCCGTTGTTCGAGGCTACCACTTTTACTGACAGCCTCTAACATACCACCGGTTTATTTTATTATTAACTTTACTCCGGTAGGTTTTATTTGCCAGAACTTAGATAAAACTTCTTTCTCGAGTCTTACTCCATTTTCCTAACCCAGGTCAGGGATCCTTTGTTCGTCCTTTTGGCGGGCTTCTGCCAAGAAGCCCTCCTTTCGGCGCCACTGAGTCTGAGGTGGGTCTGTTATTTGGGAGGGGGAGTAGAACACCCGGACAGAGTTGCTGCAGCAACTCAGGTGGCACTCTAACCTGATAGGCTGGAGGGTCTCCCGCCAAGAAGACCACTCCACTGTGTGAGTGACAGCTAGGCTGTATGAATGGGTCTCTGTCTGCATAAAAGCAGGGTCCTGAGGACTGGAAGAGCAAGATGTCGCCACTGGAACTACGGAACCGAAGGGAAGAGAAGCCAGAGACATCTTCAGCATCTACACCACCAGTGAAGCCCTGCGGGATCGTCTCACCGCTTTTCTTCCACACGACGAGAGGAGATCTTCAGCGGAGGAGCCTCCTTCCCTTGAGCTGGTGGGGTCAACCAGTTCACCTATCGCACCCTCGGACCTGCCTTGGTCGACTTGACAGTGCCCCGCACTTGAAGACCGGATAGCCAGGCAGCTATCGACGCGGACCGCAATTAAAAGAAGCGTACCTTTTCAACTTCGTTTGGCAGCACCGCGGCTGGTTTCATCCCTGGGTAGTGCAGCGACTCAAACCTTCCTCCACGACGAGAGCCTCTCTTCCTCTGTTGGATCCCTCAACCTGCAGGAACTACCAGGAACAACCGCCACTGCAGGAGCCACTTCTCCACATTTAAGGTACATTGTTCTGCCAGGCCGCCCTTTCTCCATGGTAGCGCTAAAGGTGTTTTAAATCCTTTAAGTACTTGTGGGGTCGGCCACCCTCTCTCTTAACATTGTCTTTCGCCTTGCATCTACCTCTTCAAAAGTTTTCTACTAAAGACTTGACTGCAGCTACAAGAACATTTTTGCTCCTAAGCTCTTGGTCCTGTACGGCTGACTCTGGTTCAGGCCTATTGACTCTGGCTGATTTGATAGAGCTGCTCTCACTAGATTAGTTTTCAATGTGAAATGTGTTGATGCATCTAAATCTTCTAAACCCCTCTTCCTTCCTACTGTTTTAACTTGTGGAGTGCCATTTTGCTCAGTTTTCATTCACTTGTCTTTTGGTTAAAGTGGTACTATGCATTACTTGTTCACAATAACTTCAGGGAAGTGTTGCTAGGGGGTGTCTGAAGCTATTTCGGTTTAACTTGTACTTTCCCTCCCTTCCGTTGAATTGGTAGAGTGCCATTTGTAGTAGGTTTTCACTGTGCCGTTTTGCTCAGTTTTCACTATACCGCAAACTTGTCTACAATTGAATAGGGAGTTGCATATGCTTTTCTTTTGACTAAACTTAACTTACTTTATTAACTGTGATCTATGTGTTGACTTAGAAGTGTATAAAATAAATATGTATTCTCTTAATAATACAAAACTTAGGTCAGTGTTTCCTTGCTCCATAGTACTGTGCTACCTATTGTGTCAACCCTGAATACTGTTCATCTCCATCTTGAGATAAGTCTGACTGCTCAGCCACAGCTACCAACTAAATCTTTGTGGTACAGACTGATACCAAAAGGGATTTATTGCTCTCACCTGTAGTCCTAATCTGGGGTAGTGCTCCCTAAGGGAACTAACTGCCTAACACAAGCAATGTTTGATTTAGGTCTCCAGAGGCCCCTGTCGTGTTCCTGCATGCCCCCTCCTTACCAGGCAGTCCAGCTTGCTTTTGTCCGCCGCAGGGTGTGGAGGGCTGGTGTGTAAAAGTGTCAATTTTTCGCATGTATCTTGGGGTTGACCATTTTGCTCAGTTTCATACTGCGTTTGATAATATTGGGCTGTTGGTGCCACCAATGTGCATTGTCCTCACTGGGCCCCTCCCACTCTGCGTGGGAGTCGCTCTGCTGCACCCGTGGAACAATAGCAGTACTCTCTATCCCGCTGGGCTGATTTCAATCTCTCCCCCAGTGTTTGGCGGGGGCAATTAGGTATCAAGACCCGGTGGAGGGCTGTGGTTCTGCATAGGTACAGACGCTGCAGTAGCCCCTGACACGGCTCCTATCTCAGGCCAGCCCCAGCCAGGCTCTGTTAGCGCTGCCAGCCCCTTCGTGGAGTGGATGAACAGAGATACCCTGGCAAGGGGACTCCGCTGCTGCTGCTTCTCTGCTTCCTGTGTACCAGCCGCGGGACCCCCCTGGTGGTGCAATCGGCCTGGGCTCATGTCCTGAGTTCACAATGTGCAGTTGGAGACCTGTAGTGGATATCACTACAGGAGTATGAGCCTTGTCCAGGACTCGCCCAGGATAACAGAGCTAGCCCTAGGTGGTCCGTGGGCTCTGATCCACATCAGACATCACGTTCCTATGCGGTCAAGGCGGGCACTGTCTCCACTGTCAGCCCAAAGCCTCAGAGCCGCCGCTGATGTGGTTTCAGGAACACCCAAGGTTCTCAGGTCTATCGTGCAAGGGAGATCCAAAGATCAGGCCAGCTGGGGAGCATATTTTTAAAGGATCCTTCCGGTCATGCCTCAGAGCTCTCTCAATACGATTTGTGGCCGTCTTGCTGTGCGTGCAAAAGAACCCTCTAACACCTCACTTAAGCCTGCGCATCTCCCTTATTCTCAGACTGCTTTGTGACGTACACGGGATGCGTCCCTTATGTACACCAGTTTGTTGATTCGCAGCGGATGTTTCACTCTATAAATCCCATACGTACATGCACACATTCGCAGACAGAAAATGTGTGCTTTTTTTGGATGTAGCATATGAGAGGGCACCCTGTTTATACTGTGCTGACTATTTTTGGCTGACGTTCTTTGTCATCCCCCAGTGGTCAAAATGTCCACAATGCATTTGGGAGGTATTCGTTCGTTTGTTCAACCATACTGTGATTAATGTGGGCTCATTACGATCTGGGCGGTATACCGGCGGGAAATCGGGCAGAATACCGCTGAATGGAATTACCGTTACAGCCACTTGGTTTGGCAGAATTACCGACTGATTACAAGTGGCAGTGGCAGAGTTAATCCCCATTTTTGGCAGAATTACAGCTAGCGAAATTAATGCTGCAGTAATGCCACCGATTTTGCCGATTTAAGGCGGAAAGTTAGAGGATTTACTTACAGCATGATGCCCGAGGTAAATCCCCCACTCCAGGGTCATACTCGTAGTATGGCAGAGTGGGAAAAGTGGCGTTAATTCCGTTACCGCCAATTATATCCCGCACCGGCATACTCATAATGAGCCCCCTTAAGGAGTTACTTATTTTTTATTTTCTGTAGTCACAAGGACAGACAGCAGCAGCAGCCCTCAAATTCAGGAGCCGCTTGTGTGTGTGTTTGTTTGTTATGCCAAGGTATGCAACTGTGCTATGCTGTTTTTGCTCTGCTCTGGAATGCTATAATCTCTTAGGCTTTGTATTGCTACTCTGTGTTCTGTTCTTTTGGTTTACACCTTTCTTCTGCTTTTAGTTAGGTTGTGCCCACCCACTAACACCATTGTCTGACTGGCGCTCAGTTTATGAAAAGGGCCATAACACCCTAAATAGTCTTGCAAGTATAATCTGGAAACCAGACCTCACACCCCTGTTTAGATACGATGTCCGCAAGCTGCCTTTTATTAACAGGGCAGTGTAACTGCAGCCAAGGTCGTGAAGTCTGGGCTAGTCAAGATTACACAGATGAACACCCAGAAGAGCCTCAGCCAAAGAGGAATCCTGCCTCACATATGACTAGAACCATGCCCATAGGTTCCTAGCATGCCTCAAGAACTTCTAGTACTGTGCTCCTAGAGGAGCCAGGGTTCAAAACCCACCCTCACTTAAAAATATGCATAGTTCCATCCGGTTCTTGTTCATAGAATCTGTCTCTTTGAGGCACAAGGGAGTAAGTACTTTTCTCAGGATTTGCTGGTGAGCAGTTTTATTATCTGGAGCTCCTGCTCATATTGTAATATTTCTTTGTCTTGGGCAGCAACCTTTTCTGCACTTGCATAATCGCTGCCTGTTTTCTGTGAATTTGCTTCCTGGGCAACAACGTTTTCTGCACTTGCTTCATTGCAGCCTGTTTTCTGGGCATTTGCTTCCTAGCATCTACTTTCTTGAGGATGTACTGGTGAGCAGTTTTATTATCTGGAGCTCCCGCCAAAATTGTAATATTTCTTTGTCTTGGGCAACAACCTTTTCTGCACTCGCAGCATTGCGCCCTGTTTACTGGGCATTTGCTTCGTGTTCCTCCCACCCTCATCCCACCCCACCCCTAACCCTTGATTGGGCGAGCAGCCCGTTGCTTGTAAAATTGGTGTTCCATTCGCCTGCACTTGGCACAGCATCTAATTTCCCGAGCATGTGCTGGTGAGCAGTTTTATTATCTGTAGCTCCCAATCAAATTGTAATAATTCTTGGTCTTGGACAACAACGTTTTCTGCACTTGACACATCGCTGCTTGTTTTCTGGGCATTCGCTTCCGGTTCCTGCCTCGCTCCCTACTCCCACCCCACCCCAAACCCTTGATTGAGCGAGCGGCCCGGTGCTTGTAATGTTGGTGTGTGTACCCCTTGGCGTGTGCTTGGTGTGGCATCTACTTTCCTGAGGATGTGCAGTTTTATTATCTGGAGCACCCGCTGAAATTCTAATATTTCTTTGTTTTGAACAACAACCTCTTCTGCACCTGCCGCATCGCAGCCTGTTTTCTGGGCATTTGCTTCCTGTTCCTCCCTCCCTCCTCCCACCCCACCCCGACTGGGCAAGTGGCCCAGTGCTTGTAACGTTGGTGTCCCTTTCACATGCACTTGGTGCAGCATCTACTTTCCTGAGGATGTGCTGGTGAACAGTTTTATTATCTGGAGCTCCCGCTCAAATTGTAATATTTCCTTGTCTTGGACAACAACTTTTTCTGCACTCGCTGCATCTCAGCCTGTTTTCTGGGCATTCACTTCCTGTTCCGCCCTCACTCCCTACTCCCACTGCAACTTTGACCCCTGAATGTGTGAGTGTCCCCAGTTAAGTGAATACAGTAGGGCAGCCGCAATGCCCGTGCAGCTCCCCTTGGCTAAGGGCCCCCGAGCAAAGTGCAGCTTCTACAGTAGCAGATCCAGATCGTGTTAGCTGTGGTAGCATGCAGCACAGCCGCAACCAGCAGTGACTGACAAGGTAAGAACGGTGCCGGCAGCTGGAACAACCATTACTGCTCCCTATTTAACTGTTCCTCCTCTCTTATTACTCCTATTAGCTAAGATTGCAGTCTGCTGCACGTCACAGTTGTATGTTAACCATATTTGGCATTAGGTGAATTGTTGTAGCTAGCAATTGGGGCTTTTTCCTAGGAAAGTCAAATCTGGGTGTTTTTGCATTTGCTTTGTGTTTGAAAATTAGGCTTTTTCCCCCTATCTAGGAAAGTAAAATCTGAATGTTTTTGCATTTGCTTTTGTGTTTAAAAATTAGACTTTTCCCCTTTATCCCGCTATCAATGATTTTTTTCTCTCTCTCCAGAAAACTTGCTTCTAGGTGTCTGACTTTTTTGTTGTATGCTGAATCCTCGGCTTTTCCCTTATCCTGGTCAATTGACTTTAGATTGTTGCTCTGCTTTGTGGTGTAGTTCAGCACTGCAGTTTCTCCCCCTCTCTCTCTCTCTCTCTCTCTCTCTCTCTCTCTCTTTCTCTCTTTCTCTCTCTCTCTCTCTCTCTATCCCCATGTTAGGTAGAATTCTCCAAAATGGCTAATTTCCCTAACCAACTGAGTGTTACGCTCACCTGGTATCCACAGGGACGCCACCCAGCCCTGGTTGGATGATTTGCACACTCAAACCCTCTCCTGGTCCCTTGGTAAGGCCTCTGGTTAAAGATGGGTCTGCAATATAGGAGAGCTGGATTCAATACCAGATTGTCTTTATGTTTTCTCACGTCCCTTGGCCTCAACTCCTTCCTCCCCCTTGGGCCTTCTCCTCACCTTAATATTGTAAAATGTGGATTCTCCGTCCTGCTCCTCGTGGCAGGGGCGCGTAGATGTGGGGGGGGCGAGCAGCGACCAAGTTACTAAACTGGTGCAAGCCCCCCTGAGGAAATCCAGGCCTGCTGCGACTCTGTAGGTTTGCTGCTTTACAGTCTTTATATGCAGTTCTTATGTTCCTCTTAGTTCGAATATTAATATCTTGCTTCTTTCCTTTTAGGTATGGAAAGGTATTTTGGTGTTGTCATGCAGTTTGAAGATGAGCATGGGCCGGTAGGCCTGGCGCTGCTTCGCCTTTTATATTGCTAACCTGTGTCATTTCTCTCCTTGCAGGTCGCGATGTTCCTCGCCGAGCACCGTGATGTTCCAGCAATGATACTGACCAAGTAAGAATTGTGTGGCTTTCTTCGTTCGGGAGGAAACGTGAGTAAACGCTTATTAATGCTGTCTTTCTTCCTCCTCTTTACAGGTTATGGTATTCCAGGATGCATGCGGTGCCGGATGATGGAGTTCGTACCTTCAGGTGAGTGGAACTGAAGTCGGTGATGGATTGAAGACAGGATACTATTCCAGGTAAGTTTTGTAGTGTTCTTTCGCTCTCTGCAGGTCCTTGGTTTCAGGTAAACTGGCATCAAAGAACTGGACACGGTGAGCGTTACGCTGCCCACAGCAGAATAACACGAAGCATGTTCTGCTGTTTGGGTGTGGTTTAAATAGTCTCAGGTAAAGTAGTCCAGGTAAAATAGTCCCAGGCCTGCCACACCCAAAGTAGTTCAGGTAAAGTAGTCCCAGGCCTGCCACACCCAAAAGTCTAGACCGCATAGCTCAGTTCCTTGTAACTGAGCTATGTGTGTGCCTCCCATGTTGGCTGAACCCCCCCAAGTTAAATAGTCTCAAGTAAATAGTCCCATTCTAATGTTGGTCTTCATGATGGTTATGAGCCTGGTGCCAAAGGCGCCAGGACTGACTCCAAGAGAGTCTTGGATAAGGTTTTAAGGCCTTTGACCTGGTCCTAACTGGAAGGCTGACTTGCCAGTGAGGGCCAGGGTTAAGGGTCATGATAGCACTCCCCCCCACAGCCCCTCTCTCGGTGGCACTTCTGCCTGGTCCTGGTTTGGCAGGGTAATTCTGATGGAACCTTTTAATTAAGCGAGGTGCATGGATGTATTCACTAGGTTCCCATGATCTGTCTTGAGGGCCGTATCCCTTCCAATCAACTAAGTAGTATAGTTTGCATCTGGTGTATTTTGAGTGTAGGATATCCTTTACTTCAAACTCTGGTTCTCCGTCAACTAATACTGGTTTTGGTGGTGTTGTAACCCGAGTACCAGGTTGTACCAGTTTCAGGAGTGATACGTGAAACACAGGATGGATCTGCATAGTGGGTGGTAGGGCTAATTTAACTGCCACTGGATTTATTATGGATTAAATAGAATAAGGTCCCAGATATCGGGGACGAAAGGTCTGAGTCCCTTTTATGGGCACATATTTTGATGCTAAGCAGACCTTGCGCCACATCACGAGTTGGGCTGTATTCCCGGCTGTAATACCGCCGACTGTAATAGCCCAAGCACCGTCCGGCCCGGTGGTATTACCACCGGATCATGGGTTGGACCTTAACAGTAAATCCCCATTCCTGATTGGGTCCATTGGATCCAATGGGGAATTTTCGGTGCTAATACTGCGGGCTAATACAGCCGGCTGTAGTACTGCCGAAAACAGGGATTTTCACCTCCAGAAAAAAGCTGGAGTTAAAACAGCCGATTTAGCACCAAACTGGTGATAGGGCCAGTCCTTAAACGCGGCGGTAATACTGTTACCACCGCATTTAAGGGCTACAGCCCAACTCTTGATGAGGCCCCTTGTCTCCAATTTGATAGTCGGGTCTTTACTACGATGTTGGTTAGCAAATTTCTTTTGTCTGTTCTTGGCTTGGAGTAAATGTTCTGCTGCTTCTTTGAAGGCCTGGGAAATAGTCGTATGTAGGGTTTTAACCGCTGCCATTTCCAAAGGGGTTGGGAGATCCAATTCTGAAGTACGTGGATGTCTACCTTTTCATCAACACCCATGCGGGACAAGGCGTCTGCCTTTCCGTTTCGGACTCCTGGCCGGTAGGTGATCACATAGTCATATTCAGCGAAGAAAAGAGCCCACCGCAGTTGACGGGATGATTGAGCCTTTGCTGTTTTTAGGTATTGCAGGTTTCGATGATCAGTTGTGACCGTGACATTATGTCTAGCACCAAGGAGATAGTGTTGCCATGCCTTGAAAGCTGATTTTATAGCCAAGAGTTCTTTGTCTATGATAGCATAGTTGAGTTCGGGAGGTGAGAATTTTCGTGACCAGAAGGCCACAGGGTGTAACTGGCCAGTTCCTGGGTCCTTTGTGAGAGAACAGCTCCCATAGCCATGCTAGAGGCATCTGTTTCAACTATATAAGGGAGGTCTGGGCGAGTATGCCGTAGAACCGGAGCAGAAGTTCTTGAAAGTCCTTCTCTGCTTCTTCGGTCCAGTGGAACTTTTTATTGTTTTTTCGCATTAGTAATGTAATTGGATGCACTATTTGGGAAAAATCTGTGATGAATCGGCGGTAAAAGTTTGCAAAGCCCAACATACTCTGGATTCCTTTAAATGAAGTTGGTGACGGCCAGTTAAGAATGGCATCTACCTTGTGCCTACCCATTCTGATACCTTTTGGTGTGAGGATAAAACCGAGGAACTCCACTTCGGTGACATGAAAAGAGCAATTTTCGAGTTTAGCATACAGTTTATGTTGGCAGAGTTTAGTAATGACGGAGCGGACATGCCTGACATGGTCTTGTTTTGTAGCAGAATACACTAAGATGTCATCAATGTAAACCAGGGCGTAAACGTCGATTAACTCCCACAAAACATAATTTATAAAGTACTGGAATGCAGCGGGAGCATTGCAAAGTCCAAAAGGCATTACCTGATATTCATACAAGCCGTATTTGGTACGAAAGGCGGTTTTCCATTCGTCTCCTTTCTTCACTCGAACAAGATGGTACGTCTCCCTAAGGTCCAGTTTGGTATAGATTTGGGCGTCTTTGACTTGATCCAATAATTCGTGAATAAGGGGCAGTAGATAACGTTTTTTTAATGTGATCTGGTTTAATGCGCAATAGTCGATGCAAGTCCTCAAATCTCCTTCCTTCTTTGGTACGAAGAATAAGGGACTGGCTGACAGTGATTTAGACGGGTGGATAAATCCATTTGCCAGGTACTGATCAAGATAAGATTTCAAATGGAGGTTTTCTAGTTCAGTAAGTGCATAGATTCGGCCACAAGGAATTTGCGCACCAGGTATGAGGTTGATCTGACAATCGTAGGGCCTGTGCGGTGGTAGAGTATTGGCTTGTTCTTTCTATAACATGTCTTGAAAATCTTGGTATTCATTTGCTAGAGTACTAGTCACACCTAGTACAACCACAGCCGTACTGGGACTAGCAGATGTACATAAGTCTCTTTTCCCCTTTTCTTGGTAATAACAGGTGCAAGCACAATCATCGGAAAAGGCCAACTTCTTGGCAAGCCAATCTATTAGCGGTTTGTGAGGTACCAACCATGGCATCCTTAAGATTAGTCGAAACTGATGAGCTTTGATGAGATCGAATGCAATAGATTCTCGGTGTCCATCGGGCACAGTAGGGTTAGTGCTGCTGTACATTGGGTTACTGGTCCGGAAGCTATTTCTGTCCCATCAACAGTAGTAACTTTTTCAGTAGTCGACTTAGAGCATCAGGGAAGCCCCATCTCTGCTGCCAGATCTTGATCTACATAATTCCCAACTGCTCCGCTGTCTATGTATGCTTCGACAGCATGCATCCGAGACGGTTGTTGGTGATTGATCAAAATTACTGGTAATGCAAGGTGTGAGGTCTGTGGCTCATCCTTCTCGCTCGACAAGCGGACCTCTGCACTTGCCGGGCTTGGTAGTTTTCCGACTTTTTGTTATTATCTTCCTTCTCTGTGGCTCCAACAGTTCTCCTTGGTGGTTTCACTGGACATTCTTTGAGGAAGTGGCCTGATATTCCGCAATATAAGCATAATTGCTGTTGCCTTCTCTTGTCTCTTTCAGTTTTAGTTAAAGGGGGCCGTACACCTCTGATTTGCATGGGTTCTACCGTGTTTTCCAATGTACTTGGTACATTATCCTTTGACCAGACATACACAGCTTTTGTGTCTAACCTTATCCAGTCCGCTTTTCGGTCTTGTAATCTGTGATCTAATTGCACCACAAGGTTGATGAATTCTGCACAGTCTTTAGGTGGGTTAACCACTTGAGCAAGGACATCCTTTAGTTCTCCTCGTAGACCCAGATGAAATAATGTGGTCCTTTTTTCCTCAGGCCACCCAGCTTCAACGACTAGTCTGTTAAATGTTGCTATATATGTAAGCAAGTTTTGACTTCCTTGACGGAGAGACAAAAGTTTGTTGTCTAATCCTTGTCCTTGTGTATGACGAGCAAAGAGTTTTTCCATTTCCATCTGGCAACCCCCAAAATCATGTAACAACGGGTTATCCTGATTTACCAATGGTACCGACCAATCCACAGCACTGCCACTCAGATATGACAAGACAAAAGCAACCCGCTCTTGGTCATTAGGAAAAGCCCTAGGTCTGCAAAGGAAATGAAGACGACACTGGTTCATGAACGTTGCATACGTCTTGGGGTCCCCTGTAAATCGTTCTGGTGGAGCTAAAGGAACTGCCTCAGGAAGGGTTATTTGTACTGGATTGGTGGAAGAAGTTGGTACAGGTGCTGGCGGAATGTTACCAGGCAATGGGGTCTGTCCTGCCTGTGATTGGAGCAGTTGTCTACTTATTTCATTGGTACGATCCTTAGTAACAATCAAATCCCTCATAAGAGCGTTGGTGTCTTGCCTGGCTGAATGTACTTCAGCATGTAATTGTGTCGGCCCTCTGAGAATGTTCAACCTCCACCCTTAACCTTTCTCCCCTTTCATCCTCCTCACCTGAAGATTGGTCTTGAATGGATGATATTTGAGGTCTTCTAGCGCAATAATCCTTCTCCTTCTTTCTTCTTTCTTTTTTTTCGGAGAAAGTGTCTTGTTCACGAAAGGAAGCCACAGTGTACTGCTGTAAATAGCACTACCTGCGGCCCCTCTTCCGTGAGGGACTATCTGGGGAAAAAGCCGTCCGGCACAAAAAAACCCAGAGGTGGAACAGCAACAGCGGAGGTCCGTCGTAGGGATTCCGTGTGAAACAGCAACAGCGGAGGTCCGTCGTAAGGATTCCGGGTGGAAGGCGGGCTCCGAAGGAACCGTGAGGTAGCCGATAAGGACGGCCAGCGGAAGTCAACAGAGCGGAGAAAGAACCGGAAAGGAGCCAGAGAAAAGAGGAAAGGAAAAAATAAGAGCTCCCGGAAAACGGGAAGGCAAGGAACGGTCCGAAGGGCGGCAGAGGAGAGAGAGGAAAAAGGAAGAAAATGAGCGTAACCGCAACCGAAAGAAAGCAGTCAGGGAGCTGACCAAGCGGGTTGCAACGCACTGTGTGCCGGGGGGGCGTGGCTGATAAGCGTCCCGGCTCGCAGAGAAAGAAACACTAGACTGTTACAGCGACGTTCGAAACCATGGCGGAACTCTGCAATGGCGGCCCCCAAGCCGCACCCTGGACCATAATGTCCATGGGAGGCGGCGCATGACAGTATGCCCCCTTCCAATGTTGTAACCCCCTGGCTTTCCAGGGTGGGCCCTGTGAAACTTCTGCAACAACCTGGGAGCATGAACAAATGTAGAAGGTTCCCATGAATCTTCCGCCCTCGAGTATCCCTTCCAGTGTATCAAGTATTCCAAGCGACCTCGTCTGTATCGAGAATCACATATTTGGGATACCTCAAACTCTGCTTCTTCCCGGGGCGGTGGTTTGAAAGGAACTGAACGGGTAGAGGATCCCTCTGGAGCTTCCCTGAGAAGAGATGAATGGAAGACAGGGTGAACCCTGTGTAAACAGGGAGGCAATTTCAGGCAAAAGCCACTGGGTTGATCTTGGCCATGATAGGATAGGGTCCGATGAAACGGGGGGAAAGTTTGGAGGGACGAGTCCACCGGGGAAGATATTTCATAGAAAGCCACACCCGGGTGCCCACCTTCTACTCCGGCACCGTTTGACGGTAACGATCCGCTTGAGCTTTATTTGCCACTCTAAGAGACTGGACTGGGCGGTCTTGTGAGCCTCCTGAATCTTAGACAACACACCTTCTACAGCGGGTAGGTTGGATTCAATGGATGGAACAGGAAATATCGTGCAAGGATGAAACCCATAAGTACAGTAGAACAGAGTGAGTCCAGAAGCGGAATGACGGGTGTTGTTGTAGGAAAATTCCGCCGTGGGAAGAAGAGAGACCCAATTGTCCTGTTCTTGGTTTACATAACAGCGTAGGTATTGTTCAAGAGTGCCATTCAATCGCTCAGTCTGCCCATTGGTCTGGGGGTGGAAACCGGATGATAATGCCCGTTCAATGCCCAACCGATGACATAAGGCCGTCCAAAATTTTGAGACATATTGGCTGCCTCTATCTGACGTAATCTTGTCGGGAAGACCATGCAGACGGAAAATATCCTTGAGGAACACCTCTGCCATTTCTGATGCCGTAGGCAATCCGGGAAGAGGAGAGAAATGAGCCATCTTGGACATATAATCCACTGTTACCATGATGCAGGTACATGCATTTGAAACTGGTAGATCCACCACAAAATCAGTGGAGATGTGACTCCACGGACGCAAGGGTATCACACTCTGTTCGAGTAAACCCAAAGGTTTGGTAGTGCGATTCTTGCTGCTGTTACAGATCCTGCAAGCTTGGACATACTGTCTGATTCCGGATCTCATTCTGGGCCAGTAGAAATACCTTTTTACGAGATCTAATGTGCCAGTCTGACCTCTATGTCCGGCCGTTGGGTAATCATGACACCATTGAATAACTTGTCGTTGAAGAGGTCCTGGGGGAATAAACAATCGATGGTCCTGAAACGAAAGCCCTTCTTTGTCAATTAAAGCTACCTTCTCCTGAGGGGTAGCCCGAATCGTAGCTTCTTTAACCTGCTGGAGGAAACTGGTCACATGGAGGAACACCCGAATTCTGGGAAACAGTTTTTCTGTCGGTGGTAAATTTGATGCTTCTAATCCACCCTTCCGAGACTGACTTCCAGGGATATATGTAATGTGGAAATCATACTGGGAAAAGAAATGAGCCCATCGAGCTTGGCGAGAATTGACGCAGCCCATAGACTGAAGGACTTGTAAGTTCTTGTGATCTGTTCGAATGGTGAACGGACACTTACTTCCCTGCAGCAAGTGTCGCCACTCCTCACACGCGAGTTTCATGGCTAATAGTTCCCTCTAAATGACCGAATAATTCTGTTGACTGGAAGTGAGGGTGCGTGAGAGATAGGCAATGGGATGTTCATTTCCGTTATGTTCCTGGAGTAGGACTGCTCCCACTGCTGCAGCCGAGGCATCAGTCTCTAGAATAAAGGATTTCGTCTGGTCCGGGTGTCGCAGAATGGGAGCTTGACAAAACAGTTCTTTCAGGTGTTTGAAATTTCTTTCAGCTTGGTCATTCCATGAGAATGGTAACAAGGATTTCTTTAGCAACTGAGTAATGGGCAACACTACTTCAGAAAATGAAGGAATGAAACGCCTATAGAAGTTGGCCACTCCCAGGAACGTCTGTACTTCTTTGACTGATCTGGGGGAGTGCCAGTTTAGAATGGCGTCCACCTTTCTTTGATCCATAAGAACCCCCTGAGATGAGAGTACATACCCCAGATAGGGCACAGTGCTGACCCCGAACAGACATTTCTCCTTCTTTACCAGAAGTTTATGTGTTTTCAGACGTGTCAAGACTTCAGTGAGATGTTTCTGATGCTGTTCGGAATCCCTGGAGAATACAAGTATGTCGTCCAGATAGACTATAACCGAGACAAACAAAAGATCTGAGAAGACTCGGTCAATAAATCTCTGAAACACTGCCGGTGCGTTGACCAGTCCAAAAGGCATAACATGGTACTCGAATAGCCCGAATGGAGTACGGAATGCCGTCTTCCATTCGTCTCCTGATTGTATGCGCAAAAGATGATAAGCACTGCGTAGGTCTAATTTGGAAAGAATAGTTGCTCCTTGTACAGCCTCTATTATGTCAGAGATTAGGGGCATGGGATAGCGATCCCGTATTGTGACTTTGTTCAACCCACGATAATCAATACATGGTCTGAGTTCAGAAGAATCTCTCTTTGGTATGAAAAACAAGGGAGCACCTGCTGGGGACTTAGAGGGACAAATTAGACCATTCTGCAAGTTGTCGTCCAAATAAGTCCTGGGGGCTCTTTTTTCTGTTTGTGACAGAGAAAAAATTCGACCAAACGGAACTAGGGCATTTGGTAGGAGATCTATGGCGCATTCCTCTGGCCTGTGCGGAGGTAGTTCCAATGGGTTCTTTTCTGCAAAGATATCTTCGAAGGCTGAGAAGTCCATGGGAAGAGATTGGACACCCACGGTACTGGCTTGAGGAACGGTATGGGCCTTGGCTTCCATAAACCGTAGATCCTTTAAGCAGGTCTGTCGACAAAACTTCGATTCAAAGGTAATATTGTTGCTGGACCAATTAATCTGCGGATTGTGTTTTCGCAGCCAGGTAATGCCCAAAATGAGTGGAAAATAGGCCGCACGGATGATAACGAACTGAATGGTTTCTGAATGTTGTTGTATGAACATTTGAAGAAACTAAGTAGTCTGTGTGATAAGGCCTGAACTGAGGGGCGTACCATCCACCCCCTCGACCTTCTGATCCTCCTTGCGGTCCATGCGTCGTAAGCCAACGGAATCAGCCCAGATGGTGTCCACAAAGTTGCCTGCGGCCCCACAATCCAGTAGGGCCAATGCTTCGATCTTGCGATGGTCTATAAACAAATGCACCTTGAGTACCATTAGTCTCGAATCTTCCTGTGGATTCACTGGACCCACTGATAACGACACATAGGGACTGGTAACTTCCCCTCGGATTCCCGTCCCTCCTAGGACCGAGGGTTCTCGTTTCCCACTCGTCGTGAAGGAATCTCGGAGCAATTCTTAATTTGATGTTGGTCTGATCCACAATAAGCGCATAACCCCAAGTCTCTTCTTCGCCTTCTTTCCTCTGGAGTTAAGGACGAATGTGTAGTTCTGATCTGCATAGGTTCTTCTGATCGGGCCGATGCTGCAACTGGAGGAGGAGGAGTATGGGCGGGAAAGGTAGTATTTCCATTCCGTCGCCTTTCTATTCGGCTTTCGTAGAGCCGATGTTCTATTTGTAAAGCTGCAGTTGTCAGTTCTGAAAAGGATGCCGGCCTGGGAGATCGGGCTAACTTATCTTTAATATCTTCTTGCAATCCTCTTCTGAAGATGACATATTGGGTCTGCTCCTGCCAACCAGTTTCTGTGGCTAAGCGTTTGAACGTGGTAAGATAGGTGTGCACATCAGTCTGGCCTTGACATATGTCTAACAGATCTTCGCCTGCAGAAAATGAAATTTCAGGCCTCTCAAACTCTTTTTTTAGTCGACCTACAAAAGCCTTGTAGTCTTGCAGTATAGGGTCTGTTCCCAACACAAGTGGAGTGGCCCAGGCCAGGGCATTACCTGACATGTTGGAAATCATAAATCCCACCCGGGCAAAACGGATACTACAAGCTTCCAAGAATTCTTTGAGCTTCTTTGAAGCTCCGTCATATTTCCCTGAGGGGAATGCCATGGGAGGCAAGTCCACTGATTTTGGTTCACGATTAGAAACCAGTTGTTTTAACATGTTATTTTCAGTCCTTAAGGTTTGCACTTCTATGGATACATATCGAACCTCTGCTGAGAGGTTTTGAACAGCGGCCACCATCTCTTGCAATTGTTCAGGGGTCGCCATCCTGACCACTGGGCGTTGCAAACTGTCAGCCCTCTGAGAATGTTCAACCTCCACCCTTAACCTTTCTCCCCTTTCCTCCTCCTCACCTGAAGATTGGTCTTGAATGGATGATATTTGAGGTCTTCTAGCGCAATAATCCTTCTCCTTCTTTCTTCTTTCTTTTTTTTCGGAGAAAGTGTCTTTCTCACGAAAGGAAGCCACAGTGTACTGCTGTAAATAGCACTACCTGCGGCCCCTCTTCCGGGAGGGACTATCTGGGGAAAAAGCCGTCTGGCACAAAAAACCCCAGAGGTGGAACAGCAACAGCGGAGGTCGGTCGTAGGGATTCCGTGTGAAACAGCAACAGCGGAGGTCCGTCGAAAGGATTCCGGGTGGAAGGCGGGCTCCGAAGGAACCGTGAGGTAGCCGATAAGGACGGCCAGCGGAAGACAATAGAGCGGAGAAAGAACCGGAAAGGAGCCAGAGAAAAGAGCAAAGGGAAAAATAAGAGGTCCCGGAAAACGGGAAGGCAAGGAACGGCCCGAAGTGCGGCAGAGGAGAGAGAGGAAAAAGGAAGAAAACTAGCGTAACCGCAACCAAAAGAAAGCAGTCCGGGAGCTGACCAAGCGGGTTGCAACGCACTGTGTGCCGGGGGGGCGTGGCTGATAAGCGTCCCGGCTCGCAGAGAAAGAAACACTAGACTGTTACCGCGACGTTCGAAAACATGGCAGAACTCTGCAATGGCTACCCCCAAGCCGCACCCTGGACCATAATGTCCGCGGGAGGCGGCGCATGACAAATTGTCCCAACAACTGAGCTAACTGGTCAATCTCTGAAGTCTCCATGACGCCCAGGTGGATAATATTATTGAGGCTTCGTGTTCTGTTACACTCACCTGGTATCCACTGGGACGCCACCCAGCCCTGGTTGGATGATTTGCACACTCGAACCCTCTCCCGGTCCCTTGGTAAGGCCTCTGGTTAAAGATGGGTCTGCAATATAGGAGAGCTGGATTCAATACCAGATTGTCTTTATGTTTTCCCACGTCCCTTGGCCTCAACTCCTACCTCCCCCTTGGGCCTTCTCCTCACCTTAATATTGTAAAAGGTGGATTCTCCGTCCTGCTCCTCATGGCAGGGGCGCGTAGATGTGGGGGGCGAGCAGCGACCAAGTTACTTCACTGGTGCAAGCCCCCCTGTGGGAATCCAGGCCTGTTGCGACTCTGTAGGTTTGCTGCTTTACAGTCTTTATATGCAGTTCTTATGTTCCTCTTAGTTCGAATATTAATGTCTTGCTTCTTTCCTTTTAGGTATGGAAAGGTATTTTGGTGTTGTCATGCAGTTTGAAGATGAGCATGGGCCGGTAGGCGAAAGCGTGGTGTGCGCAATGCTGTCCGGTGAGTAATGCGCGATGCGCGGCGCTGTTTTGCCTTTTATATTGATAACCTGTGTCTTTTCTCTCCTTGCAGGTCGCGATGTTCCTCGCTGAGCGCCGTGATGTTCCAGGAATGATACTGACCAGGAGATGACTGCCCAGGTAAGAATTGTGTGGCTTTCTTCGTTCGGGAGGAAACGTGAGTAAACGCTTATTAATGCTGTCGTTCTTCCTCCTCTTTCCAGGTTATGGTATTCCAAGATGCATGCAGTGCCGGATGATGGAGTTCGTACCTTCAGGTGAGTGGAACTGAAGTCGGCGATGGATTGAAGACAGGATACGATTCCAGATAAGTTCAGTAGTGTTCTTTCGCTCTCTGCAGGTTCTTGGTTTCAGGTAAACTGGCATCAAAGAACTGGACACGGTGAGCATTACGCTGCCCACAGCAGAATAACACGAAGCGTGTTCTGCTGTTTGGGTGTGGTTTAAATAGTCTCAGGTAAAGTAGTCCAGGTAAAATAGTCCCAGGCCTGCCACAACCAAAGAAGCCCAGGTAAAGTAGTCCCTGGACTGCCACACCCAAAAGACTAGACCGCATAGCTCAGTTCCTTGTAACTGAGCTATGTGTGTGCCTCCCATGTTGGCTGAACCCCCCAAGTTAAATAGTCCCAAGTAAATAGTCCCATTCTAATGTTAGTCTTCATGATGGTTATGAGCCTGGCGCCAAAGGCACCAGGACTGACTCCATTAGAGTCTTGGATAATGTTTTAAGGCCTTTGACCTGGCCCTACTGGAAGGCTGACTTGCCTGTGAGGGCCAGGGTTAAGGGTCATGACACTGAGTCCCTCAGCAGCTTTGCTGGATTTCTAGGATTTATTTTTTTCACCTGGTAAGAGTGTGAGCCTTTTTTCCCACTCTTACGTGTGTTTTGCTGTGTGTGTTTGTAGAAATCAGGACAGTGGGCGAAGTGGAGTTTTGTAGACCTTTATTACACAGTGTCTTAACCAAGGTAGTTGAACTCCAGGTTTGACCCCACAGTTACTTCACTGTGAGTAAAAGGCACCAGGAGTTCCTCTTCTCTTTGAGTGTCTCCTACTCTCACGGACCCGGATAGGCCCACCAGTTGCTCTCACTCTCCTCTCCTTCTCCCTGCAAAAAGCAACAAAAACGCCATTAGGCCAGTCCCTTTTATACCTGGGGTTTGGAGGGAAAAAGGGCCAATCGGGGACAACTTCCCTCCCCCCCTGTCTGATTGGTGGGGACCCTAGGCACCCACCCTCTATGAATAGTGCTGCC
Source organism: Ambystoma mexicanum (assembly GCF_040938575.1). Taxonomy (NCBI): domain Eukaryota; kingdom Metazoa; phylum Chordata; class Amphibia; order Caudata; family Ambystomatidae; genus Ambystoma; species Ambystoma mexicanum. The sequence goes on from NC_090939.1 coordinate 690,582,114, forward strand.
TCCTCCCCACCTCCTCCTTTATACTGGCTGCCTGGTTCTAGCTTCCCCTCCCTGCTGTCAGCCACACCCCCTCCATTGGCCCCGCCCCCCCAACAATGTATCTCCCTCGAGACATGTCTCCCGGAGGCCCGTCCTGCTTGAGGCCCCAAGCCACCGTTCTGGGTTTGCCCCACATGAGGTAAGGAGGGGGTTCTGGTGGGTTGCCCCTGATGGGTCCTTGCCCAGCTGTCTGGCGCACCTCCGACGCCGAGCGGTCGGCACGAGTCGGGCTCTCCAGTTCCCGAGCCTCGCCGCCGCTCGCCGCCGGAGGTCGCCGAGGTATGCTGCGCTCGCGGGTCTCCCAGCCGCAGCGCCAGTGAACCCGGTCCTCGTGGGCACACGCGGCGCCGCGGCTGTGAGCACCCGCGGCGCCGCGGCCGCAACGCCGGCACCGTCGCGGGACGCCGACAAGGCTCTCCCTTTAACAGGGACGCCTTCCCGGCGCCCGCGTTCGGCGCCGCACACGCCCGCAGCACAGCAGGCTCCTTTGGCCGTGCGTCCCGCTTTCCCCCACCATCCACCCTCACATCCTCACAGTGTTTAACAGTTTTGTACTCATAGACTGTGGAGCCTCACCTGCTCCACAGGCATCATCTTTTTACTGTGTGTTACACAGCACCTTCAGTGCAGTGACACAGGGTTGTCTTTTAGACTTCCCAACTCAGACTCCATTTTTTGGGACTGACTACTGTCTCCCAGAACATGTAAAGTTGCCATTGACTTTATTAGTCTCTTTAAAATCAACAGACCCAGTACAAACTATCTTACATACTGGAAAGGGTTAATACTTAGCCCTTTTTGTCTGTTTCGCTTGGAGCATTGTTTAGCTCCCTTTTCATCAAGAATTGGCTGGTGGCAGTGGTAACTACCCTATTTTTCCTACTGCGGTTATCTTAAATAACCTTGGTATTGTTTTAGGCTATCTTGGTAGCCTGGAACTTAAACCCGCTAGACCATATACGTTTTTATACGGTTCCGGCTGGGTTTATTCACTATTTCTTTTTGAAAATGTCTTTCTCGTGTTTTACTCTGTGCGCCAAACCAGGTTTGGTTCCTTTGTTCACTGTCTTTTCGTGGGCTTCTACGCAGAAGCCCTACTTAGGCGCCTGAAAGTCTGGGTAAGCAAGATGTAAGGAAGGGGTTTTAGGACCCATGCCCTGGGTTCCCTTGGTAACCCAAGTCGCACTCCTGTTTGATTGGCTAGGTGACTGTCCCGCCAGGACAGCCACCCTGCTGTGTGATTGACAGCCAGGCTGTGTGAATGAGGGAAAACTGCATAAGAAACAGGTCTCTGGGGCTGGAAAGGCAGAGTCACCACTAGAACGAAAGAACCAATGAGGAGCTGACAGAAGAGGACCCCTACAATGACTGGACCGCCCAGTGAAGCCCTGCTGCAGGTCCGAATCTTCAGACTCCAATTACAGAGAAGATCTACCAGGAATCTTCTTCCCCTGAGCTGGTGGGAACAACCAGTTTGCCCAAGCTGCAAGCCAGGACTCCCTCCTCTGGTCGAATTTGCAGTATACAGCTACAGTGAACCGGATAGCCAGGAAGGTTGGACCATGCTTGGGTTTTAAGGAGCGCACCTTTTATTAGTTGCTTTGCTGCTGGTTTCTTCCCTGGGCAGTGCAGGACCCTCCAGCCTTCCTACTTCGTGTCAGTCTGACAGTCGCTTCAGGAACCGTGAGCCTGCAGGACCTGCCAGGAACGTCCGCCTCAGCTACAGCATCTTCTCCATTTAAAGGTACTGTGCAAATCCGGTTGTTCGTTTCGTCCAGCCTCAGTGGAGGTGTGTGAAACTTTTCGCCAATCCGAGGGCTTGTCCTTCTCTACTCTTTAAACTAACTTTTCTGCCGACCAACTTCGTCTGGAACTCTTGGCCAAGACTTAACCGCGAACAACCCTGAACTTTGTGATCTAGAGCAAAAGACTTTTGTCCTATTGACTTTGGCACTAAGCCTTTTTGATTTGATTCCATCAGTGTAGTTCCTCTTTCTAGATTGCCTTGCTTAGTTACCTGTTGGTACTGCTCAATTTGTGTCTAACTTTGTCTTTCCCTCCCTTTTAAGTTGTTGGAGTGCCATTTTGCTCACACTTCATTTTTTAGCTTAACTTGTCCATAATTTATTGGGAGTGGTGTGGTGTATTAAGAGTGTGATTTTTAAACTGCTTTACTTTAGTGAAATGTTATATAGCTGATGTGTAAATAAATGTATATTATTTTACTCAGAAACCTTGAGTCAGTGTTTGTTTGAATCATAGTAATTGCTGTCCTTTGTGTAACTATTGATACTGCTCACTTGCTCTTGAGATAAGTCTGGCTGCTCAGCCATCACTACCACTTTTACTGTGTAGTACAGGCTTGTACCAAAGGTGAATTTGTACTGTCACTTGTAGTCTTAATTATGTGTGGTGTTCCCTGAGTGTACTGCATATAATTCTGCCTAACACCCCCCTCCTTCTCTCTGCACTCTGCTTCCATGGTGTTTTAAATCTCCCCTATCTTCTCTAACTGCTACTCTATCACCTATCCTATCTCTCTTTCGAAGTCTTGAAGGAAAAGTTCAAGAAGGATCTCCTGGTTTCCAACTGAGGCCTGCCCATCGCTGACACCTATGTCAATGCCTCTTTCTTACCGACTGTCACCGACATCCTCTTTGTCGATCCCTCGCCGGACCTTTGGATTCCCCATATGGTCTCAGTGCTATCTCCTTTCTCTTCCTCTCCCATTAATGGTGGAACCCATTGGGAAGTAATCTTGGCATTCTTACTTTCCTCTAGGGCCATCATAAATGTCTACCTAAATGGCACTGTCATGTTCCAGGGCCCCTAGCCCAACCTCCTCCGTCTTGTTAGGCGTCTTCCATCTATCATAAACTTCCTCACTTCTGCTGCCACTCCTCCCTCTAACTCCCTTCTGGCCCCCCTGCCACCACCGACAGGTATACCACATTCCTGTACCCCTCCTCAGAAGACCTTCAAAAGTGGGAACTAGCTCCACTTAGCTACCCGCAAGTCTTGCTCTGCTGTCAAACACTCCTCGACATCTACCAGCCACTCTTGACCTCAACATCATCAGTCTCATTGAGACATGGTTCACGGCCAGCTCTGTTACAACTTTGAACACTCTACTCCCTGAGAGCTACAAGATCCTCTCTAAGCCCAGCTCTAACTGGTCCAGGGGCGTGGCGGCCCTGATCATATCTGAATGAGTCCCTGCTACTATCATACCCACTCAGTACTACTCCTCCTTTGAATTCCTTTTCTGCAGGCTTGGTGTCTCTCCTATCCTCTTGCAGACTCTGGCCACCATCTACAGGTTTCTGGCCCGGTCTCCCTCTTCCTCTCAGAGTGGTCTGACCTCACCTCTTCTTTCCTGGCCTCTACCTCCAATGTTCTCCTTCTCGGAGACTTCAATATTCACCTTGACCTCCCTGATGTGGCTTCTGGACTCGTCTGCAACCTCTGTGACACTCTTTCCCTCTGCATTCTTCCTTTCGGTCCGACGCACTCAGCCGGTCACACCTTGGATGCTCCCATCTCTGCTGACATCCCCATCTCCAACCCTCTCGCTACTCCTCTCTCCTGGTCTTATCCTGCTCTCCTGTCCTCACCTTGACCTCCTGGGTCCCGCAGCTAAGCTCCCGCCTGCACTGCCAGTCTCCTTCTATTCCATGCAACCTATGAAGCAATTGTCAATTCCTACTTTTGCTGCCACCTTCATTCCCCCTCAACTCCTTCCTTTGACTCACACTCTGACACAGCCCTTGCTGACTTTCAATTCTCCATCTCCAACACTCTCGACATCCTTGCCCCTGCAATGAGGATCTGCTTGAAGCCTGCCTCCAAGCGCAACTCCTGGTATGACTTTGACCTGGCCTCGCTGAAACGTACGTGCAGAGCTGCTGAGCATGGGTGGCAGGCTTCGAGTACATCCTCTGACAAACTGGCCTGCCACCTGATCCAAAAGCAACACAGACTTTCCATATGCTCGAAGAAGAGGGCCTATATCCAAGCCTGCACCTTGGGGGCCACTAACAACACGGCTGAACTTTTAAAAATCTGCAAGGAACTCGCCAATCCTACTGCAGTCTCTATTTCTCCTCTGCCTTCCCTGGTCCTCTGCACTGCACAAGCCTCTCACTTCATCACTAAAACTCAGGACATCCTGTCCTCACTCTCATCTACACCACTCCCTTCTCCCTCATCCGCTCTCAGGCCTTTCTTGGTCCCCCTCACCGCTTCCCTCCTACTCTCCTCTTTCTCTCCGAAATCACCTGATGAGGTTACTAGACAAGTCCGCTCTATGAAAGTCTCTTCCAAACAGGTGCTCACCTGCTCCTCTAGAACTATCAAGGACAACATTGTCTCCCTTGCTCCAGCCTTAGCTTATTTCTGCAGTCACTCATTTGCCACTGGATCCCTCCTCTCACTCCTCAAGCACTCCTTTGTGCACCTGCTACTCAAAAAGCCTTCTGCCGACCCTTCCTGTCCGGCTACCTACTGCCATATCTCCATTACCCCCTTCCTGGCCAAACTCTTGGAGAAGCTGGCCATCTGCCAGCTTATCCACCACACTGAATCTGTTGGTTTCCTCTACGACCACCAGTCTGGCTTCAGAGCTGCCAGAGGCACTGAAACTGCACTCCTGAACACCTGTGAAGACTTGCTCTCAAATCTCGATTCCAACTCTCCTTCCGTTCTCATCCTTCTTGACCTTCCCTCTGCCTTTGATGCGGTCGATCATGCCACCCTTATAAATCAGCTACGTGATACCCTTGGCATCACTGACCTGACTCTGGAGTGGGTGACCTCCTTCCTCTCTGACCGACCTTCCCAGGTTCAACTGGGACCTTTTCTCCTCTCTATCTCACTCTCCACCTGCTGTGTCCTTCAGGGCTCTATCCTCTCACCTTGGTTTTTCAACATCTATCTGGCCCCTCTAGCCCATTTGATCTCCACCTTCTTTTCTAACTTCCATTGTTATGCAGACGGCACACAGCTCTCCTTCAAGCTTCCCTCCTCCACCTCCTCCTCATCCTCTCTCATTCCTGACTGCTTGTCTGCTATTCAGGCATGGTGCACTGCTAACTACCTCTGCCTTAATGACAGTGACACAGATATCCTTCTCATTAGGACTACTGGTCCCTCCTCACCCCCCACACTCTGGCCACCCTCCATGGGCCACCTCCCCTCACCCTTCTGTGAGGCAAAATAACTTGGTGTCATCTTTGACTCCTCTCTCTCCTTCTCTCCTCACATCACGGACCTTGCCAAGAAGGCCCACTTTCAGCTGCACCTCCTCAGAGGCATTATCCCTTTCCTCAGCTTTCCCCAGGAACTCAATGTCTCCAGAGCTCTGGTCCTCTCCAGGCTGGACTACTGCAACAGCATCTTACTCAATATGGCTAACTCCTCCCTTCTCCCCCTACAACTAATCAAGAATAGTACTGTGAGACTTATCCTTGGCCTCAAGCTCAGAGACAGCATTTCTCCACCCCTAAAATCTCTCCACTGGCTCCCGGTTGCTGTGAGGATCAAGTTCAAGACCCTCTGCATAATCCACAAGGCTTTCTGGGGTTTGGGACCCTCTGCTACATCCAACTCTCTCTCTCTCCCTAAATACCTTCCTGCTAGAGCCCTTCGGTCTTCTTGCTCCAACTCTCCGCAGATCAGATGCTTTTCCAAGCAGAAAGTGGGGGGTAGATCTTTCTCCTCTGCATTTGCCTCCCACAGGAATGGCCTCCCTGGCCCTCTCAGACTTGAGCCGGATCTCCTAAATTCCGGAAGCGTCTCAAGACCTTCCATTTCTCTTCCTCCTTCCCTCTCCCCCTGCCCTGCTAATGTCCCTGTCTGCCTCTAGACTGGCTGCCTGGTTCCTTCAGATTCTTACAGGGCACCAGGCCCTCCTCGTCCAGTCTACCCCCGCACTTGGTCTCCCCTCCCCCCATCAACTGCACTTGCCCTTCCGGGCCCCCTTGCCCCTGCGGTAGCCGGGCTGGGCCTGCACCCCTTCAGCCCTTACAGTCCTGTACACCGCACTTAGCATGTGGACCTTCCTTCCCATGCACTCTCTCCATTCCCCTGGCTCTATCCATCTCTCCTCCCCGGCACTCGCTTATCAGCCCTGATCGGCACTTCCCCTCTTTCCCTGTCCCCTGCACTTCTTGTTATTGCATAGTAGGACCGTCTTTGTTTTTGTCATCCCTGTCCTCCCCCCCCCCCCTTCTCTTGTTGTGCCTTGAAACACTTGTGTATAGGCGCATTATAAATAACCAATCTATAAAATAAATAATAAGAAGTGACACAATGGCACCATGGCTCTGTGGAAAGGATACAAGTCTGACCACTACTGAGCTAAATACAGTGCTCCTGTCCTTTAATGTTTGCAATAAAGGGAAAGCATAGGGGCTCTGAGAATACTGCACTGGTAGTGAATGTGGTGACGTAGTGCACTATACAATCTGTGCAGTATAACATAAAGTGCAAACAAAACAAAAGAGGGCACATTTGCACATTTTTCATGGAGTCGTTGATATCACAAATTTGCATTTCTGACACGCATCCTTGAGGTTCTCAGTGTGCAAGGTGTGAGATCACCATTTCTCTTGACTTTGAGTCTGTTTTGCAGCACATTCACTTCTGTTACATGCCGATTCTTTCCACTTTGGCTAGCTGAAAGGCCCCTCAGTGCTGATATTTGGGTGCAAGGGTGTTCACATTTATTGGCTTGGGATCTGAAAGCATAGTAACATACCATGACACAAGGGTGCCAGTCTCTCATTGCATACAGAATGAAAGACATATGGCCCCCTCTCCCAACCGACCCTGTTTGGTTGCACATCCACCTGCACCGTACTTATAGTTTAATGAACGCATCCTGAATAGAGAGCCTAGGCTATATTTTCTCACTAAAGAAGGTTATGTATTATTATACATTTGTAGCCTACCTGCAAATAAGGCCCGAGCGTTTCCCTTCGTGAACTAAAATTAAGTCTCGCATGCCATGATATGGAAAAAACTCTTAATAATAAACTTTTTGACATCAAGGCGCCAGACCTTTATAATTTTACGGTACTTGTTTCACCACCTCAGGCAGGTGGGGGAGATGAGAAGTTGGAGCTGTGGGGGTCTCAACCACACAGATGAAGATAGGAAGAGTGGGCGGGGAGAGTGGGTAAGGAGGTGGCAGCGTCCAACCCCATTCCTGCCACTGCACAAGACAAACTAACGAGTGGGATCAAAGGAGGGAGCATCGTGGTTGTGGGCTGAGCAGTAAAAGTGCCCTGCACAAGGTGAGAACGACAAAACCAGCCTGGTTGAAAATCACATTGATCTCCTCTAGGCACCTTTGGAACTCTTGTTATGTTGGATTAGCCCTAGGTGGGTGTAAATATTTAAGATGGATCCGTATTAATCCGGAAGTCTTAAAAACAGCATATATTCAAATTTGTTTCGGTTTTTAGTGTGATTAGTAAAGCTTCAGCTGAACTCCCCTCTCAGTGTATCACAGTTAGATCATACATGGCAAGAGCAAAGAGAATAGGACGAGTGAGCAGCCGTGGCTCATGCCTCTCTCATGAAATGTAATATAGTAAGAACATTGCGAGTTGGGAAATCCCATCATAATATCACCACCAGCGCTTCTGGCTAAGATATTCACCTTGTTACCCAGCAGATAGATAGTATTGGATTGAGTAGAAACCATCTTGTGTAAAATAAGTCCTTTGCAATGGTCTAGCGCCAGAATGTAAGTCTTTGTTGTCTGTGCATGTCGTTAATATGTGTTAACACTAATTGACAAAATAACAATTGTCTTATTGGCATTGAATGGATGAACCACCATAGCAGCCCTACCAAGACCCCAACCTATGACCTATAGACCACATACGTCTATGCAGCAGACCCTCAGCCCACTGAACTTTTACCATCATTGCCTTTCGTGATAAGATCTAGGCTGTTGCACACATCTGAACACCACACTTGATGTGTGGAAGCACGTTTTTTCAGCATGTTAACTTCTCAATTAGTTACTGATGTTAAATCAGTGGCGTGCACCAATTTTGGCATTTACTGAAGTGCTTATCTTCATTGTTTTGGACGATGTACTGCAGAGCATGACTCAGATGCATTTGTAATCCAAGTATTTTGCTGCATTTCCAATTCCTTTGCAGAAACGTATTGCACGTTGTGCTATTTTGACCATTCAAAGGGAATTACTCTTATTTTGCCTTACATATTTGTATGACGATTTCTGATATAATGTCAGGTTGATTTACCATGTGGTTGGGTGTTTTACACAAGTAACCGTTTTTGAACAAATATTTCAAAAAAGGTAGCAGGCGCTCCTCTCCAGAAGGAACATGACATGATAACCTATTCTGAGATCAGAGTTTGCAGCACACGCTTTTAAAGACTACTAGATTAGCTTTTGAAAGAAAAATATCCAAAAAACTTTATGCAGAAATGCAAAACTAAAGATGAGATGAGACAGCTACGGCTTGAATTATAAACTGTAAAATCAGGGAACTGGGGCTAAAATCCCTCCCTCGCCTCTTGAACAAACTGTGATATTCTGCAAATTACTTTATGTTATGGTATGGACCTTTTATACCGAGCCAAATAACCACTGTGGTGGTCTCGGTGTGTCTAGGCTTGGCCGGAGGTTGGTATATTGTGTACGTGCCAGGTTTTACATGTCCGATCCGTGACAGAATTAGGAGATTTGGAGGGAGAAAGAGCTCTGGTTATAGAATGGGGAGTGATCGCGGGTGAGGCATCCGGCTGAAAAGTGTTTGGAATTGTGTTGGTCCTGTTATGTAGAGACTGCATGTACATGTTGTAGCATGATTATTGTGATGACTTGTAAGTGCCAAATCATAATTACACTCTGCTCCCTGCTGCATGGGTGTCCCTGTACAGGGACGGTACCAGAACCATTTTGCCCCGCCAAAAATGCACTTTTCCCATTAAAATTTAGAGCGTGCATAGGCCCAATCGTGCGCATAACCACGCCCAGCCCACCCCGCCTACCAACGCCTCACTTCAGTCCCCTTTGCAGCATCGGACAGAAGACGGTCCATATTGGCAACTTTTTAGTATGGGGGATGAATGGTGGGCCGTATGGAGTAAAGGGGACTATGGATTAGAAGTACTTCAGTCACTACAGTGAGTAACGTTTTATTACTCCGACGTCCCGTCCTCTTTCCTCCATTCTGCATGGGTGATTAGAACGCACCATTTAAACTGGTAGGGGGCTGAAATCTAAGTTTTTATGAGATGTTAGCAAACAGATTTTTCAGCACCACCTGACCAAATGCTGCATCTGAACTGGCACTGGTACCTAGGCAGTAATGTTTACAGAAGGCAGATGGGGATGCCCAGGTTGCAGCTTTGCTAATTACATCCCACAGCACTTGCCTCTGGTATGCCTTCTTGTTGGCAGAGTCTTGTTCTGAACTATATAGGCTTCCGTATTTGCGGTTAAAATCTACCTAGCTATCGAGGCTTTGTATGCCTGTGAGCCTGGAGAGCAACTTCCAAAAGTGACACAAAGAGCCTCTGACTTTCTAAACTCTTTGGTCCTATCCAGAACTTTTGTGTCCTACGTACATTTAAACAATGTAGAACCTGATCTGCCTTTGAACTGGGCTCTGAGATGAAGGTGGGTAACACAATTTCCTAAGTTAGATGGAAGGAAGCGAACACGTTAAAGAGAAATGCCGGATGAGTTTGTAGAACCACACTGGGCCTCATTCCGAGTACGGCGCTAACCAATGGCGCTATTAACGCCTTGGTTGACGCCGTACCCGGACCGGCAGCGCCTTGGTGGATGGCGGAATTACCGCCCCATTCCAAGGTTGGCGGGCGGTAATTCCCCATTCACCAAGGCTCTTCCCCATTCCCAAATGAGCCCCCATAGGGCTCAATGGGAATGGGGAAGATGCAAATAACGGTGACCGTTCATTACGGTCACCGTTATTGGCTTGGAGGCCCCTTTGCGCTCTCGACTTTAACACCTGCTCAAAGCAGGCGTTAAGGGCGAGGGCGCAGAGGGAACTCGGAGTATGGCAGTAAGGGAATACCGCCACCGGTCTCGTTACCGGTGGCCGCTATCCCTTACCGCCATACTCGGAATGAGGCCCACTGTCTTTGTCGAATACTGTGTAAGGTTCCTTGGCTGAAAGAACTTGAATTTCACTAATCGGACAAGCCAAAGTTACCTCCTCTAGAACTGATGTTTTACAAGTGACCATCCTAATATCGGAGGAGGACATTGGTTCAAAAGGCTTATAATGTCCGATCTGTGAAAGAAAGAGAACATTTAGAGGGAAAAAGAGAGATCTCTGGTTTTGGAATGGAGAGAGATTGTGGGTGTGGCATCCGGTTGAAAAGAGTTTGAAATTTTGAAAGTGTGTTGGTCCTGTATAGACTCGCAAGAAAATGTTGTAGCATGATTATTGTGATGACTTTTAAGTGCCAAAAATAAGCATGAATGCAGATTATCATAATTATACTCCTGCATCCTTTCCCCTTTCCTCCATGCTGCATGGGTGTCCCTGTAAAGGGACGGTACCAGAACCATGTTGACTAGGAAAAGGCGGTTTTTCCCTTTAAATTTAGAGTGTGCGGCCGTGGCCGTAACCACACCCAGCGTACCCGCCAACTGGCGCCTCACCTCAGTCTTATTTTCCGCACCGACAGGAACGGACATGTCCACGTCTCAGCATGAATGTTTGCTGTGCACCAGCCTTTTTTCCCAGTGTTTTATCCTTTCTCCTGCGCCTCACTGCCCGGTGTATGCTGCGTGTTAGGCAGAATCCTGTGCAGTGCCCTTAGGGACCACTACACACAATTAAGACTACAGGTGGCAATACAAGTTTTACCTTTGGTACAAGCCTGTGCTACTATGTTAAAGTGGTAGCAGTAGCGGAGCAGCCAGGCTTATCTCAAGAGTAGGTGAGCAGTAGCAGAGATTACACAAAGGGACCACAATTACTGTGACTCAAGCAAACACTGACTCAAGGTTTTAGGTAAAAAATATAAGTACATTTATTTTTAAACCATTTGTTATAAACACGACACTTCTATTAATTCAAAACCACACATAAAATATACTACAACTAACCAATTCACTTTGTACGGTATAACTTCAAGGTAAGTACCCTGTGTTTGAGCGGACCGGTGTTATGAAACAAACGACGTGACCGGGAATACACTTGCGATCACTTTTTGACAGTAATGACAGTTCGGTCTTAATAAAGAAACACGCATCTGCGGCAAGAAATGTTACCGGGGCAAAAACACACTTAGCACCTGAGATACCCAGAGGGAGTTGGGTGCAAAAATCATAGGCAATACTTTTGTCAAGGCAGACAGAACCAGAGAACCCTCTTAGGCAGAAATGCAAAAGTCAATAGGACGGAGCCAGTGTCAAGTGGAACCGGGTTCCTGTTGTCGAGGATCACACAGTTGGATAGTTCACGATTCAACGTAGCCAGGAGTACTTAGATATTGTCAACAGAGGAAGCAAAAGTTATAAGAAGGAGGGAAGATAAGGGCAAGCATTGGAGACGAAGAAAAGGGATTGACCCTAATTCCTCGAGCAGAACACAGTACCTTATTCAATGAAGAAGCTGGTACCACGACAGTTGTTCCTGGTAGTTTCCTGCAGAGCCTCGGTTCCTGGAGCTTTGATCCGAAGGAGGACGTCTTTGATATGGCCCTTGGGGGACCCTCGCGTATAGAAACAAGGCACAATCACCACACACGAACTGATACGCCAGATACAAAGTTGTATTCCCAAAAGCTAGGGTTTATTGCAAAGCAAATAGTCTCAGTTGGCCAACTGGGTCTCACGCCCCGCGACGTGTGTCTCCAGACCCCGAGGGACGCAAGAGAGCGAATCATTGTACAAAAGTTACATATATACAAAGCAAGCATCTTACAATCATTGGTGACACATTCAATACCGCCCATAATGTATTTCCTTTGAATTGGGTTTGATGATTGACAATTGTGACGAGTATGACACCTTCAGACATTCATTTTAGCAACAGTTTGCAATTTCGTGACCCTGCAGACACAATTCTTTGTTTTAGAGAACACATTGCTTCTGTTTTTGCAAGCAAGCTGCGTGCAGGGGAGAGACACATTCCAGCCTCGCTATCTCTTAGTTTATATTTGTGTGCTAGGGGTCAACTCGCTCTCCAGGGCTCTACAGGGCTCAGGGAAGGGGGGCCACAAAGAAGTGCATAATTCAAGCCATTAATTGTTCGATTCTACCATTTCTACCGCATGAGCGAGACTGTCTGGCACCTGTGTAGTGATTAAATGCCTTGTTGCTTACTTCCAAGGACTTGTGAGGGAGGAGATCGGGCATTTCTGTCTGGGTCGCCTGCGTTATGTTTCAATAAGAATCTCGCGGCCTTGCTCTATGCATGAACAATAATGTAATAGTGGAGCAGAATAAGCTTTCAGCAAAGCAGTTTCAACAGAAGGCAAGAGGCGAAAGTTAAAAACAAAATGGCGATTTCAATCACATCAAAATGGCAGCACTTAAGTCAAGCTTATAGATGTGTATTTCTAATACCAAACACATGAGGCGGTTGGTCTTCGGCCAACAAAATACATTGCCTCCATTATTGAGGGGTACCTACTTTTTCTGGACTGACATCTGGAGTGGTCTGCACCAGACAGGGCTGAAGCCGGCAGCAGCGACGGTGAATAAAAGGTGCGCTCCTTAAAAACAGGAGAGACTCTTCAGGTGGCTATCCGGACCACTACAGCAGTGTGCAGTGATTTCGACCACGAAGGGGATCCTCTGGCTGTAGAAGACGAGCTGGTTATCCCCATCAAGCTCAAGGGAAGAAGACTCCGGACTGGATCTTCTCTGGTCGTCGAAGGGTAGATAGCTCAGGACTGCAGCAGGGCTTCACCGGGACAGGATAGTTGCAGCAGTCGACTTCCTCTCCGCTTCTCTTCGGTTCCTTGTAGTTCCAGTGGCGACTCTGACTTCTAGCCCAAGAGACCTGCCTTTTATGCGAAAATCCCCAATTCACACAGCCTGGCTGTCAATCACGCAGCAGGGGGGTTGTCCGGCCCGGACAACCACCTCAGCCAATCATGCCAAAGTGCGACTTCGGTTTCCTAGGATACCCTGTGCAGGGGGTGACTACACCGCTCCCTCACATTCAGCCCACCTAGACACCCAGGCGCCTAGAGGAGGGCTTCTTGGCAGAAGCCCGCCAAAAGACAGCGAACAAAGAAGGCAAACCTGGTTTGACGCGCAAAGTAAAACACAAGAAGTACTTTAACAAAAAGAAATGGCGAATAACCCCGATCGGAGCCAAAAGAAAAAGTCTTTGGTCAAGCGGGTTTAAGTTTGCGGCTAATATAATAGCCTAAATCAATACCACGTTTATATAGTATAAACGCGGTAGAAAAGTTAGGGTAGATACCACTGCCACCAGCCAAGTCTAAATGTTAAAAGACTGAAAAAATGCTCTAGGAGGTTCAGATAAAAAGAGCTAAGGATTGACCCTTTCCAGTACTCCATGTAAGATGGGGTGTAGTGGATCTGTGGTTAAATGACTAAGTAAAGTTCATGGCAACTTTACCCTTTTCTGGGGGACAGTACTCAGCCTCAGAAATGGAGTCGGTGGGAAGTCTAAAAGACAACCCTGTGTCACTGCACTGAAGGTGCTGTGTAACACACAAAAGAAGGGGGCTACTGAAGTGTTGTTCTCCAGAGCCCACAATCACAAAAACAGATGAAACTCACACGGCAAAACACAGGTAAGAGTGGGGGAAAGAGGTACACTCTTACCAAGTGGAAAAAATTAACTCCAGAGATCCAGCAAAGCTGCTGGGGGACTCACTAAGTAAGGGAAATTAGCCATTGAATGAGAATTCTCCCTAGCACTGTGAGCGGGTTTACACGTTGCTCCTACTGCGAGGGATACTTCCCGGCGTCAGATCGCCATTCACTCTATTTAGAGTGTTCAGGCCTGACCACAGGTAGGATTCTTGTGCGGTGTGCAACACTTACACCAAGGTCACTAAATAACCGGTTGTCTGGGTGAGAGAGATGTTCTCGCGGTCGCCTACAGAACATCTCAAGGGCTTCACGCATCACAAGTCCGATTTTTATCTACAACTCAGCAGGGTGACTCCTTACTGCGGGGTTTCCTCTGCTCAGAGGGGTCTACGTGATCCTCGTACTGGCTTGTGACCTGAGGCCTCGTAGGCTACTGGTGCAAGCACCGAGGGGTCTGCAGTTCCTTCCAGGTCACAAGTCGAGGGGCTGGCTGGCTCTAGTACCGGACATCGGTCCGAGGGATGTGAAAGCTCTATTATGAGGCACAGGCCTGAGGGGCTGCCTAAATGTGACCAGACAACCATGCGGCTTCCTGAGGGAGTAAGGCATACCGAAAGAAACACGGAGGTCAGTCATACTACCGAATCACGTCTCGATAAACTACAGAGGCCTACAGTTCAGGGCTCTACACTGAGCAAACGGCTCTGTCATTCCCCCCAAATCAAACATAAAAATGGCAGCAAGTCATTCTGTACCATGATAGCCACAATCGGATGAAGATTCGTATCCATCTATGGCCTCCTCCCCCTCTGAGTGGGCTACTCAGTCTCATTCAGGAGCTGACAGGCATTTGGCCCAAATTCCTTGGAATACTTCTTACCCCTCACACACAGCGAGGTATGCGGAAGCAAGTGCATCACAACTCAGATCCGCAGGGTGGAGGAGTCCAATGTCTACCTGGACTCCGACAGCAGCAGCGCAACCCTTAGCCACTCAGGCTCCACAGACACAATCAGCTTGCAAAGAAACTTTTTGACTGTTTTATGCAGTTAATGATGGGCATTTTGAAAAAAATCTTATTAAGGGAGTGGTACCTCAGGTGCAGCCACTGCCTTCTGCTCAGGCAGCACAAACGACGCCACAACCTGTGCTCCCCCCACTCCTCCTCCACCAACTCCATCAGTACTTATGACTCCTCAGTCAATTCAAGCAGCCTCCACTCCTCCGCAAGCACAGAGTGAAGGTGACGACGGAAAGCCAGAAAAAGATGGAGGAGGCACCCCGATAACCAGGGCAGGGTTCTCCTCCTCCGTCCTCCCTGGGTTAGGGGAAGGGGGAAGGCCAAGCACGCAAAGCGCTTGGAAAGCCTGCGAAAGGGCAACAAAAGAAAGGGGCGGGCCAAGCCCCATATAAGCGGCAGGCGCCAGTTGCACGGACTTACAGCCTGCAGCAAAATGACACCCGCCCCTCCGATGGCAAGAGGGATTTCATGTTCGAAGGTTTCCAGTTATAGTGCTGGTCATAATGCTGTGCAGTTTCTGACCGCAATGATGAAGGTTTCCAGTTGTGGTGATGGTCGTAATGCTGTGCAGTTCCTGACCTCGATGATGAAGGTTTCCAGTTTTGGGCTGATCAGAATGCCGTGCAGTGTTCCCGACCCAGAGAAAGACGGTTTCCAGTTTTGGCGTGGGTTCCAGCAAGGAGGAACTTCACGGCAGCCAGGAATGGCCGTCGGGTAAGGAGCAGGCTGTTAGGGAGAATTCTCCAAAATGTCTAATTTCCCTTACCTACTGAGTCCCTCAGCAGCTTTGCTGGGTTTCTTGGGTTTATTTTTTTCACTTGGTAAGAGTGTGAGCCTTTTATCCCACTCTTACCTGTGTTTTGCTGTGTGTGTGTTTTAGCTTTTTTGTGATCTTGGGCTATGGAGTCTCACCTACTCCATGGGCATCATCTTTTTAATGTGTGTTGCAGAGCACCTTCAGCGCAGTGACACAGGGTTGTCTTTCAGACTTCCATTGACTCCATTTTTTTGGGACTGACTACTGTCTCCCAGAAACATGTAAAGTTGCCATTAACTTTTTATAGTCTCTTTAAACCACAGACCCAGTACACCCCATCTTACATGGAGTATTGGAAAGGGTTAATCTGTATCCCTTTTTGTCTGTGTCTCTTGGAGCGCTGTTTTGCTCCCTTTCCATTAAGACTTGGCTGGTGGCAGTGGTAACTACCCTATTTTTCCTACTGCGGTTATCTTAAATAACCATGGTATTGTTTTAGGCTATTTTGGTAGCCTCGAACTTAAACCCGCTTGACCATATTGATTTTAATATTGTTCCGGCTGGGTTTAGTCTCCATTTCTTTTTTGAAAAATCTTTTTCACGTTCGTCTCTACGCGCAAAAACCAGGTTTGGTTCCTTTGTTCACTGTCTTTTCACGGGCTTCTGCACAGAAGCCCTCCTTTAGGCGCCTGAAAGTCTGGGTAGGCAGGATGTGAGGGAGGGGTCTTAGGACCCCTGCCATGGGTTCCTTGAGGGGCTAAGGGACTGTCCGGCCAGGACAGCCACCCTGCTGTGTGATTGACAGCCAGGCTGTGTGAATGGGGGACACTGCTTAAAAAGCAGGTTTCTGGGTCTGGAAGAGCAGAGTCGCCACTGGAACGAAAGAACCGATGAGGAGCTGACAGAAGAGAATCCCTACAATGACTGAACCACCCGGTGAAGCCCTGCTGCAGGTCTGAATCGTCAGAATCCATTGACAGAGAAGATCAGCCAGGAATCTTCTTCCCTTGAGGCGGTGGGACCAACCAGTTCACCCAAACTGCAAGCCAGGACTCCCTCCTCTGGTCGAATTCGCTGAACAGAGCTACAGTGGGCCGGATAGCCAGGAAGGTCGGACCCTGCTTGGGTTTTAAGGAGCGCACCTTTTATTTGTTGCTTTGCTCTGCTGCTGGTTTCTTCCCTAGGTAGTGCAGGACCCTCCAGTCTTCCTACTTCGTGTCAGTCCAACAGTCGCTTCAGGAACCGTGAGCCTGCAGGCACTACCAGGAACGTCCGCCTCAGCTACAGCTTCTTCTCCATTTAAGGTACTGTTCAAAATCTGGTTGTTCGTTTGGTTTAGCCGTTGTGAAAGTGTGTGAAATCTTTCTCCAATCCGAGGGCTTGTCCTTCTCTTCTCTTTGAACTAACTTTTCTGCCGACCAACTTCGTCCGGAACTCTTGGCAAAGACTTAACCGCAAACTCCCCTGAAACATGTGATCTTGAGCAAAATACTTTTGTCCTATTGACTTTGGCCTTAAGCCTATTTTGTTCGATCCTATCACTGGAGATCCTCTTTCTAGATTGCCCTGCTTACTTACCTGTTGGTGCTGCTCAATTTCTGCCTAACTCTGTCTTTCCCTCCCTTTTTAATTAACAGAGTGCCGTTTTGCTCCCACTTCATTTTGTGAGCTTAACTTGTCTGGAAACTATTGGGAGTGGTATGGAGTATTAAGAGTGTGATTTTGTTACTGCTTTACTTTAGTGAAATGTTATACAACAAAAAATTGAATAAATGTATATTCTTTTACTTGGAAACCTTGAGTCAGTGTTTGTTTGAATCATAGTAACTGCTGTCCTTTGTGTAACTATCTGATACTGCTCACTTGCTCTTGAGATAAGTCTGGCTGCTCAGCCATTGCTACCACTTTACTGTGTAGTGCAGGCTTGTACCAAAGGTGAATTTGTGCAGCCACTTGTAGTCCTAATTGTGTGTAGTGTTCCCAAAGGGTACTGCATATCATTCTACCTAACACAGGTTTAGCAGCTAGAACAGTCGCGGGGAATGCTTTGCGCTTGCGCCTTCTGTTTTGAAGGTTTAGAGGGCGTTTTCGCATCAGTCACGGCCTTTGGGTCAGCAGCAGGATTTTTCTATGTTAGTAATCCAGGCAGAGTGGCGGTTGTCCAGGGGTCTGGTTGGTGGCAGCAGGGTGCGGCCATTTCGGGCGTCCTGTGATATCGGAGGGGCCACAAAACGAATGGCAACGGCGGCAGTCTCCTACTTTTCAGTGCTAGTGAGGCATGCAATGGCGGATTTGGAAAGGTAACGCTGGAGGGCAGGTGGCGAGGTGGCAGCAGTCTGGTGCTGCCTTTTTTCTGCCCGCATTGTTGGTTAACCGTGCGATTTTCAAAATGACTGTAATAGAATGTTTTTGCAAAAAATTGTCTTAAAGTCGGGCACGTCGCAGGCATTAGAAACAGACATCAGGGCGGATGCCGTCTAGAAGGATATTAAACGTGTGCAACTGGGGAATGGAAGGGAACACACGATCCCATATGGCATGTGGAAGGGGAATCGGGGTCAACGCGTGTAGTACGTTAAATGGGTGAAATAAAATAGCGTTACCCTACCCCGGACTTCGATAATTAAAAGTTTGGGGTCTGCCAGTAAATGCGTTCTTGTTAGGCATGGCAGTGGCGCGAACTGTTGGTGATCAGTAAACAGGGTTTTTACGAGACCATGGAACGGCATGCATGTAGCCGAATATAACTGCAAAAGTCTCCAGGCAAGGGATTAGTGAGCCATGTGTTACTAGTTGGGATGCGGGAGTGGTACAGGGATACCGCAAAGGGGATGTGCTGGATTTGATCAAGTTCGGGGGTTGCGGCAGAAACACACCAGAGCGCAGGATTCAGGTGGGAGGATGCGATAACTGAGGGCATAAGGCTGTTGGGTGTGTTCTATGCGGTAAATGACAATCTGTTGGGGGCTGCTCCGGGGACACCGAGCAGCCCCATGCTCGTGTCGGGGAACACCCGACAACACACTGTCGCAGCGTTCACGCTGCATACACAAGGGTGGGGGTCACCTCACCCTGCTCCGGGAACACCGGAGCTCCGCACACGTGGCCAGGTCCACCTGGCCACCACGGCCCCAGCTCTGGGGGCACCCAGGCCGGGGTCGCATCCCCAACCCGCCTCACATGGTTGGGGGACCCACTGGGACAGCGTTGCCCGGCAGGGGCACCGTCCGGACGGCGTTGCCCGGCAGGGGCACCGTCCTCAAGCTGGGCCCCGTCCTTGGGCCCAGCACACGTGGCGAGGCACCATCCTGGCACCAGCACAACACACACACGCGGAGTCAGTTTCACTCTTGACTGCCGAGCCGGAAGCGGCTCGGACCTTTTATTAGGTTGGTCACATGGGTAACCATGTGACCACACAACACCGTGGAATGTACCATGGCCCCTCACAGGGGTGCCATGCAACACTCCTCCTTTTTCATAACAAAATACAAAACCCCAAAATCCCACCATAACTACCACTACTACTACTTGAGCAACTCTACTACTTTACACACCCTTTATTAACCTGGGTGAGTGGCTCTCATGTCCCTGAACGGCACCAGTGAGGGCTACTGGCACCACATAAAGCACTCCGAGTCTACAGGTGCGCACCACACAACATTGCCCACTAACCGGGCCATTTTAAGCAAGTCCGTGTCTGCAGACTCACAGTCTTCCGGGGAATGGCAATTATGATGTCCATCGTGCGTATGGAGTCGCCGGAAACCAGCTCGCACCCTCACCAGAGTTCGGTCAGGACATTCACAGCAAACAAACCGGAAAAGCCGCACCTGGGTAGGCCCAGGGGCCACATCGGCCAAGTCCACAGTCTTCGGGGGAGGCCCCCTCCGTACGCCTCCTTTCCTCTCCGGGGGCAGGCGGCAGGCAAACACAGGTGATAGGGTGCCCTAGCTGCAGGCCCCTCCCAACACACCCATCACCAGCACCTGCTGCGCCCCCAGTCCTCTCCTTCATGCCTGCCCTTTATTTGCCGTTGGGGGAAGGCAGGCAGCCCCCCTTCGTTGTTGCGGCTGCAGCCGCCACTTCCCCCCCCAGATGGGAGCGGGGAGGCCGACCCCCCACCCCATTGCGGCGGATGCCGCTTCATTGCCTGTAGGGGCGGGGCAGGCAGCTCCTCTGCCCGCTCCTCAGAGCGAGCACTCCATCTTTCTTGCGAGCCCCGCTGGTGCAGGGCCCGCCTCCTTTGTCCCCTTTTTTTTCCTACGGGCCCAGATGGTGACGGGCCCGCGTCATTGTCTCATTTTCCAGGGGGGGTGTATGTGGGCAGAGACTCCGCCGCACGGCTCCCGCCGCCCTCCGTGGCTCCACAAGTGATGATGGCAGGCACGGGGGCAGCACCCCTCTCCCCCGCACAGTTGCAGCCGGGGCAATCTTCATCCTCCCCGCGGGGAGGGGGGGCAGGCAGCTCCCCTCCCAGGATGGGAACCGTGCGGGGCTCGCGCACAAGCCACCTTCCTTTGTTCTTTTCATTTGCAGGCCCCATTGGATTCGGGCCCGCAACATATATATATATATTTTTTTCCTCCCGTCGCGGGCCCAGCTGATAATGGGCCCGCCTTCCGCTGGGGCCGCGTCAGCCGCTGGGTGGCCCCTGCCCCCAACCCTGTGCCGCGGCCTATGCCGCTCCACCTGTTGGCGTGGGGACCGCTCCTCTTCCTCATGCGGGCAACGCCGCTGTGCCCCTGTTCATTGCGGCCGAAACCGCGGGCAGTCCCCCTTCAAAGGAGGAGGGGGGAAGCCCACGCGGCCACCGCCGCCGCCGTGTTCGGGGCCGCCTCCGCTGTACGGCGGCCCCCCTTCCCAGCTGACTCCTTCGCGGTGCGCACCGCAGACCCTGTCCCACACGGGGGAAGGACAGCCCCCTCCTTTCCTGGCGCACCTCGCCGCTCCTCCCTCCCATGGCGGGTGTGGGGGAAAAGGACCGCGCCCTCTCCATGCGGCCACCGCCGCGGGCACTCTCTCCCCCTCGGGGGACGGGCGGGTAGCCCACCAGCATACCTCCATTGCGGGCCCAGTTGGAGATGGGCCCGCCACCGCATGCGTTCTTCGGGCACGCGGGGACGACTTCCTCGTCGCCATTGTTGGGGGCTGCTCCGGGGACACCGAGCAGCCCCGTGCTCGTGTCGGGGAACACCCGACGACACACTGTCGCAGCGTTCACGCTGCATACACAAGGGTGGGGGTCACCTCACCCTGCTCCGGGAACACCGGAGCTCCGCACACGTGGGCAGGTCCACCTGGCCACCTCGACCCCGGCTCTGGGGGCACCCAGGCCGGGGTCGCATCCCCAACCCGCCTCACATGGTTGGGGGACCCACTGGGACGGCATTGCCCGGCAGGGGCACAGTCCGGACGGCGTTGCCCGGCAGGGGCACCATCCTCAAGCTGGGCCCCGTCCTTGGGCCCAGCACACGTGGCGAGGCACCATCCTGGCACCAGCACAACACACACACACACACACGCGGAGTCAGTTTCACTCTTGACTGCCGAGCCGGAAGCGGCTCGGACCTTTTATTAGGTTGGTCACATGGGTAACCATGTGACCACACAACACATTGGAATGTACCATGGCCCCTCACAGGGGTGCCATGCAACACAATCCAGGTGCCAGTATGAGGAGGCAGAGTTGCTTAATTTTATGACGCACGTTAGGATAGGATAGGGCTGCTATAACGCGCTTAAACACAAGTGTCTTAGGGCACTGTTGCAGCCCCACGGATTACCAAGCATATTTCAAGCATGAGGTAGTTTCGCTATTATATCGCTTGCAGCAGCTTCCTTATGGTAGTTCCGGCGGGCGTGTAGCCCTCCTATGTTATGAGATGGCAATTATAACGCATCTATACACAAGTGTTTTGAGGCACAATGTTGCGTGAAGGGGTGGCCCCCCTCACACTTTTCAGAAGCGCAGGGGGTCACCAAGCATATTACAGTTGTGATGTAACTGGCCAGTTTACCACTTACAGCGGTACACGTAGGTGTGAAGTTCATTTGGGACATAAATGGCTAGCTTATCACTGACAAAGATACTCTTATGGTCACTTTGCGGGGGTCTGTGGGGCGTAGGCTTGGTATTCTCTGGTATTGTTGAGGGAACCATGTCACTCACAGTTGCTCCTCTTGGGATTAAGAGTATGTGCCCATGGCCTTGGCGCTGGCGCTGGCCGCTTGTGAGCAGATTAGGTGCAATGTACAGAGTAAGGGTTACCGGCAAGGGTACACACGTAGGGTTTGGCTGAGGCTGGGCAGATGCAATTGGGCAGTTGGAGCGAGGGCTGGAAGATGCATATTGCTCCTGCGGGGGCTCAAAACTGGGATTAATGGAAGGTATGGTAGGGGCGCCCTTGGGAAATGGCTAAGGAGTCCCGCTGAGATACAAGGATGGCTTTAAGGGTATGTTATATTAAGGCATTCGCCCGAAAGGGGTGTGTTGCGTTAGACAGCTGTCAAGGGGAGGCAGCTAACATTGGGGGAGCAAGGCTCTTAGCCGAGTTCCGCAACTGGGAGAGCGATGCCCGGTAAAGAGTGATAAAACGAGGACTAAGATGGCAGGGTTGGTGTGGGGGTGTAGTTTGGGTGAGGTACACCAGATCACACGAGGAGTACAGCTCTGGAATGGCACGGTAGCACTCAGGACTGGGGGAAAAAGTTAACTCCGGCATGTCAGCTGACACAGGGGGTAACTAGATTTCGGAAAATATGACTGGGGGCCATGAGCCAGGCATTAACAGGTTACAAGGGGAAGTAGGAAAGGCGTCATTTGCAAAATTAAGGTGGTAAGCAATGCATTGGGGTAGGAAAGGGGGAGCCGCAGTGGACGGTAACCCACCTTCGGCGTGGCAGTGTTTTGGTGACCAGTGACATGAGACAGACTCCGAATGAGTCATTGCACAGCCGGAAGGGTCTTCGCCCTTCTCGGACCAGCGCCTCTTGGGAGCCTAAACGGCAGGGGCGCCTGGTGGTAGCAATGAGGGCTCAGCTTCCCCTGAAGAAACGGCGCTCTCCCAGCCCAGGAACACCTGCAGGGGCAGGCTGGTCTCAGGCACGAAGGGTGGGGAGAGTTGGGCCTACTGTGGACTTTGTTGGGAAAAGGGGGAAGCAAGTTTTGGACACGGAGCAGTCGCTGCACCTTCAGAACTATTTTAACAATTGTTTGCTGTGTTTTCTATTATTTGTGAAAATAAATCTGCGGCCTTTTATGCCAAAAAAGAAGACATGTCTCATCCTGCACCTTACTGATGGGGAGAAGAAAGGGGCTGAGAGATGTATGAACAAGAGTAATGTATTTTGGTATAATAATGGACAAATGCCCAGGTTAAGAACCCGTGCTTCGGACATCGGCTCCACTCCCACATATGCAGGAGAAAGACTTATCTCCGTTGAAGGGCACGAGGCACGGAGAAAAAACTCCCACAGGTCAAGATTCTTACGAAGATGAGGCGGATACACTGTCCTCAGCCAAGATTTTCCACGATCGCTTGGAAGGGTTGACAGATTTTCTGGGGAACCCAGCGCCTCAGCAGGCTCAGCCTGAAGTAGGAGTTATGGCAGAAATGTTATCGCTATGGGCAACTTCTTCATTTCCACTCACATTACACTGCAATTCTGCAAGCGAGCAGCCTTTATTTACTAGGCACGTTAGCTCCTGCAGCAAATGGGCAGTTCCAAGCTGCTACGCTGCAACAGGCTTGGGACGTGGTTTCTGGGAACTACATCTCCCAGCACACCCCAGGGCTTTTAAGGCCCTCAGTGGCACATCAGCACCAGCGCTTTCGGAGAGGCGGCAGTTTGTGCTGGTCTGTAAGGAGGATTCTGCCTGACTACCTCTTAGGTATGTTCTCGTGTGGTGCTAGTTAGTATGTATGTTTGCGTGAAGAAGCCACTCTATTTTGTTAAAGCCATTGATTGCTGACTGTTAAATCCTTTCAGGTTGATTTGCCTGCTCTGAGTAAATCTATTAGCTAAATCATTGAATACCTACTGCCAGACCTATTCAGATCGTGTCTATATATCTGTTCTGAGTGTAGTGTGCTTTTGTTAAAACCATTGATTGCTGACTGTAAGATCCTTTCAGACTGAATTACCTGCTCTGAGTGAATCTATTTGCAAAATCTTTGAACAACCACTGCCAGACCTATTTAGATTGTACATCTGTTCTGAAGAGAGAGAGAGAGAGAGAGAGAGAGAGAGAGAGAGAGAGCGCTGACAGAAACTTGGCACAGATCCTGTTTATCACCATCTGCAAACTTTCATTTCCACTTACATTACACTCCAATTCTGTGAGAGAACAGCCTTTCTTTATTAGGAACGTTAGCTCCTGCAGCAAAAGGGCAGTTACATGCTGCTACGCTGTAACAGGCCTGGGAACTACATCTCCCAGCACTCCCCATGGCTTTTAAGGCCCTCGGTGGCGCATCACTGCCGGCACGTTGGTGGACGCGCCAGTGTGTGCCGGTTAGTGTCTGGGAAGTGCAGGGAGAGGGCTCATTTAACTTACATCATGCAAGCCAGCCTATTTCGCTCTTTCTCCTATCATGGCTCCCCTGAGCGAGTTATTTGACAAACTCTGCAACCCCAAGATAATGGCACAATATAACACTGGCTCTATCATGCTAAACAACAAAGCATAATAGCATGTTACGCTACTATCAGCAGTTAAGATATTCTGCCTGTCCCAAATACCCAGCTGACTGCGGGAGAGCTGCAAGCAGCAACTACTAACTTGCCTCATTCGGTAGCTAAGGAAACTAGGGTCACAGAGCTTCTGTCTCCCTCATCTACATCCATACAAGAACAATTTGGTACTAATTCTATATGTGCCCCCTTAGAAACAATTGGCTTTTTAGTCAATGAAGAGACTGAACTCCCATCCTCTCAACCAGCCAACACTAACCCCAATTTGACACCTCCTTGTATCTCCACAGTAGCCCCTCCTCCATTATTTCTCAATATGGCACTCCTGAATACACATTCTTTAGTTCAGCGTGGAGTAGAGGTAGAAGATTATCTTGTCACCTCTACACCTACCTAATACTGGGCATTACTCAGACCTTGTTGAGCGATGCAGCTAACCATGCTGCCTCTTTGTCAGTCCCACAGGACTATGGAATCTTTTGAGCAGACCGGATAAAAAAGGGAGGAGGATGATTGTCACTAGTGGTTAAAAACAAAGGGACTGTTATAAAGTGGAGCACACTAGCCCAGATGGCTGTGAAAGTCTGCTCTACAAAATAAAAATAAACAATGTTTCCATCACTATTTTATTTATCTACAGACCCTCTAAAGATATGCCTCTCTTTGACGATACATTCTTTTAATAACTTGACCAAGCCTAAATAACCTATTATTGTCCCAGGAGACTTCAACTACTGGGCAGAAGATAAACAGGATAAACCAGCCATTGTATTAATCTCCGCATTGGACACAGTTAATTATACCCAATGGATTAAGGAACTCACTCATAGTGATGACCATATTATTGATTGGGTCCTGATTTATCAGCTGAACATCTTGAATTCGACCTCCTCTAGATGTCCTTGATCTGACCACTTTATGGTGGACATCACAGTATGCCTCCCTGAAGCTCTTGCCCACCTGGATAAAATGCCAAGAACTCAACAAAAAGTGTTGTAATTTTAAGAATGTTTCTCAATCGAAATTCTCCTCACTTTTGAAAACAACACTGCTCCATCCTATTTCTCTGGAAAACGTTACAGTGCTGGTTACTCATTTGGCATCTGCCATCTCTTCAGTTATAGAGACCATAGCCCCAGAAAAACCAAGCTGGTTAAACCCTAGACATAAAAGAATACATGGTTTGATGACAATGTCCTACAGTCAAGACTTAAAAAAAAGGGCGCTAGAGAGAGAATG
The DNA here is from genome assembly GCF_040938575.1 of Ambystoma mexicanum. Taxonomy (NCBI): domain Eukaryota; kingdom Metazoa; phylum Chordata; class Amphibia; order Caudata; family Ambystomatidae; genus Ambystoma; species Ambystoma mexicanum. Next base: position 690,607,686 of record NC_090939.1, read on the forward strand.
GCACAGTAATCAGTCTCCACAAGCCCTAAAGCTGCTGTAAAGAATTTTAAGAATGCCATCACTGAAGCAAAATCAAATCATTATAATACCAGAATTAGCAATGCTAAGTCCAGTTCCAGTGAACTTTTTAAAGTCCTGAAGGAAGTTGATGGAAAATGTATTGACAATCATAACATCAAACGGGACATGGCCAGGTGCCAAATGATCCACGAAGAATTTTCAAACAAAATTCTTGGTCACTAAAAGACTATTAAAAAACAACAACTAATGTCCAATACCATAGTTGAAGACAGATGGCACTAATGTAAACACTTTGATACCCGAGTGTAATATCAAACAATGTTCTGAAACGGAGGGTCTTAAGATAGTTATCGACTTAAACCCACACCATGCAAGAGTGACATCTGCCCAGCCGATATTCTCAAAAAACCTCTCACTCTTCTGATACTATGGATCACTAAAATGGTTAATCTCTCCTTCAGTGAGGGCCTGATCCCAGTTTCTCTAAAGAAGGTTTGGGAGACCCCTTTACTAAAAAAAAAGCTCTCTTGACCCCTCCTTAGCAATAATCATTTGTCCAATAACTTCCTGCTCAAAATCCTGGACAAAGTGGCCTATCTTCAATTTCTGGATTTTCTTGAAGAAAATAACATCTTGGGCACACACCAATCCAGAGTCACAGCACAGCATGGGACAGAAAAGGCCCTTTTGGACCTTAAACCCACCCTGACTGATATAGTCAAAAAAGGGCATACAGCATTACTGATGCTATTAGATCTCCCCACGGCCTTCAAACTAGTGGACCATGCTATTCTTGTCGACCGGTTAAAGGGTCTAGTGGGCTGCTGGAATAAAGCATCTGACTGGATTGCCTCCTTTCTCGGCCCTTGGGTGTCAAGAGTGGAAGTGGAAAATGTACAATCATCCCCAGATCTCATCAATGCTGGACTCCCACAGTGATCCTGTATTTGGCCATCTCTTTTCAATGTCTACATAAGACCATTGCTCGACTCACTGGATCACCTGGGTGTCTGTTATACCTACTATGCAGACGGGCATCTATGACCACGACTCTGAGGCCCTGAACAACGTATATGCTGCAATATAGACCTAGATGGTCTTTAACTCCTTGGCACTCAATGACAACAAGACAGAGCTTCTTATTGTGGCTACAGGGCAGGGTTGTTGTATGTTGTCACTGTGGAATTATACTTATGTATTAGAGCGGTTCTGGAGTGCTAGGCATTCCAGAACGGTGTGATAGTGAGCTGTTGGTTGGGTCAGATGGCTGTGTCCTCCGGGGGCTCTATAATAAAACTTACCAGTGAACCCCATAAATAAGCGTGCCATACTTTATTACATTTGGCAACGAGGCATGCTCAGGAGCCCCCGGGGAAGCCTAATGAAGGTTTACATTACATGTTGCAGCCGACGTGGTGAAAAGTAACACGCGAACCGCTGCGCAGTGAATCCCAAGAGGAACGCATTTCTGGATGTTGCAGATTCACTATGGGACGATCTCCAAACTGCAAGTACTGTTTTGTGCCGAAATTATCAACAAAAAAAAAGGAAGAAAGGGAAGCTCCCCGGAACTGGCTGTTAGGTGCATCATTCGAATGCACACCGATGAGCGGATGAAGGCACGACATTAGAGGAAAGGACCACGAGACGTGCTTCCGACGTGGCAGCCATTTTAGAAATAATGTTTACATGTTGTCATGACGACCATGTATGGAGCTGTATCATTCAACGGGGACTGTGAAGGAGAACAGTGCGATCCACGCACAAGCTGTTGTATGCAATCGTGTCAATCACGACGCCGGCAAGAATAATAAAAGCCTGCAAACATAATAAGGGTAAAGAAAGTAAAGGAAATGAACCACTATATGAACTGTGTACAAGGGGGAATAACATTTCCCTTTGATTAAACAGTACAAACATCAAGTGAACACTACGTTTGCCAAGTGCATTGCGAGCGATAAGTGAATCATAACCAAATAAGGCACCTATACTCCAGTGGAGATGCAGCATGTTACTGCACCAAGCCAGTTTCTTCACACCCAGGGAACCCAATTTGCCCATGGAAACAATGGGTGGATGGCTTCCAAGTGTATTTGAGGGCGATTGGAGGAGCCAAATTCAGCGATGATTTGAAGGAGGCTACGCTGTTGAACTGTGTAGGGGCGGAAGCATTGAGAATTCTCCGTGCACTACCTGACCTTGATGGATCTGAGGGTAGGTCAGGAGACACCAATAGGAAGTTTTGAAAGTGATTTGGGCAAGCTAGCTAAACACTTTGGCAATAAGGTTAACATCGTGTTGGAGGGATACAGTTTTTTTTTCAAGATGACAGTTGAAAAATGTGTCCATTGATGTCTACATGGCAGCGTTGAGGAGCCTTATGTCTACCTGCAGGTTCACAGGTATTGCGGACGAATATTTGAGGGATCAGTTGGTTCTGGATGTTGCGGACCCTCATATCCAACAGAGGTTCTGGCAAGTGAAAGATCCTTCTCTAGAGCAAGCTCTGGAGATCGCCAGAACTATGGAACTTGGTGAGAGGTGCATGAAGGCAAGGCAGGAGAGAGATGATGTCAAGAAGAAAAAAAAGAGGATGGTGAAGAGTCCTTGATAGCTTCAATAAAAAGAGTCACCACGAACAACACCAACTCCATAGTGAGTGCTAGGAAAGAAAGAGAGACGAGTTACAAGTTCCAAAATAGATACCAAAAATGTGGGTGGAGCAAGCATAACAACATTGAAAGGGAATGTCCAGCGTTTGCCGTTGAGTGTTACAAATGTGGCCAAGTGGGACATTTTGCCAAGGGATGCAAAAATGTCAGAGGAAAAAATAGGTTTGGTCAACAACCCATAAACAAATCCTTGCAGAACACTGTTAGGGTGTTGGAGGGAGTTAAAGGCCCCGACAGACTTTTGTCCATTGCCAGCAACAATATGGAGGATGTACACAGATCCTTACTGTTACGTCCAATGATGGATATAGAGGGCCCTGGGTGCACATGCAAATTAATGGTGTACCTCTAAGAGTCATGTTGGATACGGGTGCGCCCTACACTATGGTGGACGTTGACACCTTTAAAACAGATTTACATGACACGTTGGAAGAGTTAAGATGCACCAATGTAAGAGCAACAGGCTATGGCAAGGCACCGATAAACATTGTTGGCAACACTTGGCTGAAACTACGCTTCAACGGTAGAGAGACCTTTTGTAAATTATATGTGGCAGAAAATGGATCATCTGTTGTAGGGTGGTGGGAGCAGGCCACCTTACAGATCAAGATTCATCCAGGAGAGGAGGTTCCAGTTTTAAGTGTATTGGAAGAAAATCATGATACCAGCCAGGCCCTCACCAGAGAGGCCCTAATGAAGACATTTCCCAGGGTATTCAATGAATCAATTGGATTATTAAGAGGTTTTAAACACAAAATAATATTTATAAAAGGGGCGAAACCAGTGACACATAAAGTGACGAGTATTCCAGTGGAAACAAGGGAGGCTTTACAGAAAGAACTCACTAAGCTTTGTGAGCAGGAAATAATTGAGTCCATAGAGAGCTCAGAATGACTCACCCCAATTGTGCTGTTACAGAAACCTGATGGTGCCATTAGGATGTGTGTTGACTTCAGGGACCTAAACGCAAACATCTGGGTGGATAGGCATCCTTTGCCTAATATAGTGAATTACTAGCAACCATGGCCCCAGCAAAATACTTCACTACGTTAGACCTATCTTCAGCCTATCATCAGGTCATGCTTGATGAAGAGTCCAAACATATAACTTCATTTGTCACCCCACTTGGAGCGTTCATGTTTAAAAGGATGCCATTCGGCCTGGCTTCCGCCACTGCAGTTTTTCAGAGGCTCATGAGGCATCTTTTTGGTGGTCTCGAGGGAGTTTACTGCTTCCAGGATGATATTTTAAGTTCATCTGGAATGGAAGAAGAACGTCACGCCAAATTAATGGGGGTGATACAAGTCATCCAGGAAAGGGGTCTCACATTGAAAATGGAGAAGTGTAAGATCAAACAGAGAGAAGTATCTTATCTTGGACATTCAATTAATGCTTGAAGGGATAAAGCCCAAGAAAGAGTTAGTGAACTCAATTATGAACATTCCTGATCCTGGCGATAAGGAACAATTACAGAGTTTTTTGGGCATGACCGAATATTACTCTAAATTTCTAGCCCACTACACTGAAAAAACTAAGAACAGGAGGGAACCTATGAAAAAAGGTGCTAAATTCATATGGTTGGCGGCATTGCAAGGAAGAGTTTGAACTGATAAAGAGGGACATCAATAAAGCTCCCACGTGAAGCATGTTTAACTGTAAGGCAAAGGCTGTGATCTCTCTGGATGCCAGTAAGATTGGATTGTGGGGGTGCTGGAACAAATCCAGGAGAAAGGTTCGGTTCCCATTGCATTTGCTTTGAGGATTCTGAAACAGGTGGAGCTTAATTACTCAACAATTCAAAGAGAAGCGTTGGGCGAAATGGATCTTGGAGCACTTCAGGAACCTCATATGGGGTTTGCCAACTTTTCTAAAGACTGATCACAAAGCTTTGGTGCACGTTTTACACTCCAAACCCCCACATTTGAAATCGCCAAGAATACAGAGATGGGTGTTGGATATAATACAATACAACCTTAGTATAAGCTATACTCTAGGCAGACTGAATATGGTGGCTGATTGCTTTTCGAGATTGCCATGGAACAGTGGAGAGTATGATGAAGATTCCTGTGGGGAGGTCAATTCGGAAAACATTGTGGCCACTATAATTCCAGGCATTGTGAAGGAGGAATGGATTAAAGCTGCGACTGATGATCTGGAACAGGTTTGCCTCAGACAGGCCATAAATAGTGAGTGGAAAGAAATTGAGTATAGATTTTTACTCCCACATGAGGGATGAATATCAATGGATTTGACGTGTGTATACGGAGGAGACCGTATTATCCCTCTGGTTGATTTAAGACCGAGGATAATCAATTTGGCCCATGAAGGTCATGTAGGCAGAAGCCTCACAAAAAGGAGGGTGAGAGGGAGTTATTGGTGGCCTGACATATGGAAAGATATGGAAGAGGCTGTCAGAGTTTGTGTAACATGCGCTGCCAGCGACAAAGGAAGGAGTGTAAGGAAGACTCCTTTACAACCAGTGGAGGTTCCTGAACGAGTGTGGTCCAAATTAGCAATTGATATTATGGGTCCATATGAGAAATTAGATTCCCAGAAGATTTATATCGTTGTCCTGTTGGACTACACCTTGAAGTGGGTGGAGTGGGATGTTGTTGAAGGTACGGTTACAACAGAAAAAATAGTGACGTTTTTGAGTTAGCTTTTCAATAGGGAAGGTGACCCATTGGAAATAGTACCTGACAACAGAGCGCAGTTTGTATCAACAGAGTTCCAGTCATTTTTGAGGGAAAGAGCAATAGAACATAAGACCACTTCGTTGTATCATCCCATGGCGAATGGACTTGTAGAGAGGATGAATGGCTTTATCAAGAATATCATTCAGCTGGCTCTCGTGAATGCACTTCCGTGAAGAGAAACATTGAAGGAAGCCTTAAACACATATAGGACAACCCCGCATTCAACGACTGTTAGGCAGAAACCTGTGCAGTTCCCTTTGGGAACACTGCAAAAGATTTAGGACTACAGGTATTGGCAGTAAACCCACTTGGTAGCAGTCTGCACCACACAGATTCACTGTTGGTAGCTGTGGCTGAGCAGTCAGACTTCCCTCAAGAAGAGTTAGGCAGTATGTAAAGTATACACAATGGGCACTCCGATACAATAGCACAAGCAAAACACGGACAAGAGCTTTGGTATCAAAAGGTATATAATTATTTATTTAAAAAGACACACTTATAGACACACTCCAGCACTAATTATTGTAAACCACTTCAAAAACACTATTACTATTACTATGTACTCCACAAATTCCCTTTCAGACAAGTCTTAGTTAACACCATTTATTTCCAGACAGAGGTGAGCGCTTAACTAAATATGGCACTCTGATAAGTTAACGAAATGGGAGGGAAAAGGCAGAGATTTTTGGAAAGCACACAACACACAGGCTTTAGAACGTATTAGCAAGGTAAGAAAAGTCAGAGTCTATCGGTGGGCCAAAGTCCATAGGCCGGACCCGCTCTTAGAGAGAGTTGACACAAATGTGTTCAGGATCACACGGTTTAGACAGAGTCGAAAAGTATTGCAAATAGTGTTCAAAAGAAAGAAGTGAACTTTAGAAAAGATTAGTTAGGGTGTCCCAGGCTAACCAGGATCGAAAGCCGAGGACTAAAACTACCTTGTACAATCGGTTGCAAGGGAAGCCGGACAGAAGACAGTACCTTAAGTGGAAAGGATCCTCCAGCGGGGGCAGATGTTCCTGGCAGTGGGTGCAAGTCGCAGCGCCGTCTCGAGGAAGAGGAGGTCTCGATGAAGAGGAGAGATGAAGGTCGTTGCACTGCCAGGGATGAGGCCAGCCACAGGGTACAACCCTTTGTTCGCGGTTGCGGTAAAACTGTGGTATTCCGGCTACCAAAGTGCTTGGCACAGGTAGGGCGGCCACAAGAGATTCCAGGAAGCGAAAAAAGGAAGACAAACTGGTTATCCCCACCAGTCAAAGGAAGAAGACTCTCCGGATTGGAGATCTCCTCTGTCGTTGGGAGTGAAGAGTCGGTTCAGCAGGGCTCCACCGGTGGTGTCGTTGTTGCAGGTCGGCTCAGCAGCTCCCTCGTCGGATTCTTAGGTCCTGTGGCGACTTCTGAAGAACCAGTCCCAAAGACCCTGCTTTTATGCAGCAAACCCCCATTCATTCAGCCTAGCTGTGACTCAAACATGCTAAGTGGTGAGCGGGGCGGCTCACCACTTGGGCCAATCACACCAGAGTGCGACATGAGTTGGCAAGGCAACTCAGTCCAGGGTGCCTAAACCCCCTCCCACACCCCATGTGGTACCCAGACAGAATGGCACCACTTTGGAGGGCTTCTGTGTAGAAGCCCGCTAAAAGTGGAACAAAGGGCTCAACTTTGGGTTAGAGTCACAGAAGCGAACACATATGCCATTTTAGAACCGAGTTTCGGCAAAAACTACCAACCAGAGAATTATTATTAAATAAATAAACCGGCGGTATGTTCGAGGCTATGGTAAAAAGTATTAGCCTCGAACAATGGGAAAATCCCATATAGAAATATTCCCGGTCGAATATAACAAGTAGTATCCACTGCCACCAGCCAAAACTCGATCAGGGGGGACGGAGACGTGCCCCCTCGAACAACATACCCCGGGGCAATCGAATTGCCCCGACCAGTACGTCCACAATAAGATGGTCTGTACTGGTTCTGTTCAGAATTTAAGACTAGTAAAGTCAATGGTGACTCTGGGAGACAGTAGTCAGTCCCAGGGTATGGAGTCTATGTTTGGGGGCCACGATGACACCCCTGTGTTACGGCACTGAGGGTACTGTGTAACACACATCACAAAAACACATGAAGCCCTATGGAGTAAAAGACCCCATAGCCCATTAAACACATCTAGAGTCAAAGAAACACACTCAAATCATGTCCAGGAGTGAGGGTAAAAGAGTCTCACTCTTGGCAGGAGAAAAAATAAACCCAAGAAATCCAGCAAAGCTGCTGGGGGACTCACTAGGTTAGGAAATTCAGCCTAAACAGAGAATTCTCCCTAACAGCGACGGAGGAAGAGCCATTCACCATATTGAGGGGAAGGTCAGCGTCAAACAAATTGATGCTTGCATGGTTGATTTCTGACACTCACAGACATTTGAATATGAGTGACATCGTAAAGAGGGTTAAAGGAATGGTTCGGTCAAAAGTTTTTATTGTCCCTACGGGTCGGCCATGTGTTTTTAAGCCTAAGTCGCTTGATTTTAGAAAAATTTCCTATGGACCTTACCCGAGTTTTCGTCCATTAAACGCACGCGAAAACAGGCACCAGGGCGCTGCCATTTTGTGATAATCCTATCACTTGCCCCATCGCCCTGGCTGACCTGTTTTTGCGGCACTAAATCATATCCCCACCCCTGAGCCTGACATTATCAAAACATTCATATTCCTCGCCTCTCTCCATGACGTTACTGTGCTGCGTAGGCAAACGCGCCCAGTCGTCTTCTACGCAACTTCACACAGAACCCGGAAACCAACACAGATCAACTCACAACACAGCGCGCCACAATTCGGAATATGAAACTGTACTTTAAAATCAAACAGCAATACGGTACATTTGGTAAAGTACATTTATTTGACATTAAATGTTTAGAGAATATTCAGCAATTGGCATATTAAATCGGAATGTAATTTTTTTTCTTTTCTCTCGATCCGCAAATCCGGAAAAGTTTATCGTGAGTCACGCGCTGTTCCTTTATGGTACACAGGGTGTTGGTTTTCGTTAAAAGAAGCACTTTGGACGCACAGTGAACTGCACGGCTGTTCCATCAACTAGGCACTAGGCCACCGTAAAGGTCGATATGTTGCTTCTAGCCACTAGTACCGCGTAAGAGCATATGGCCCCTTGGTGATCGTCCCATAAGATAGTCAATGTAGTGCAGTTGTTTACAAGAAGCTGCAGCTGGTGGTTGAAAAATCTGTCTGCCGGGGTCTGGAATAGGTGGCAGTGGCAGTACGGTAGGATGTACCTGTTTAGAAAACATAAAAATTGAAATTAGTCTCACCAGCCGATCTTTGTTACTATTGTTCATTTTATTTATTACGGGCGAGCTGAAAATTTTTGCTTACGAGGATAGTGCAATGGAGTATGTTCGGCTCTAAAAGCAATGCGAAAACTAACAAAATAAATCGAGGGAAACACACAAACTAATGATTTGTTTTACCGTTGAACCACTGAGAAACGACTGTTTGTCTATATGCGTGTCGAATGGGCACATGCATGACCATGTGCCCGGTAGAAAGACGATCCCACAAATGTTGTACTTGCTCTTCATTCATTCATTCATTCATTCATTCATTCATTCATTCATTCATTCATTCTTTCCAGTATAAAAGCGTCTAAAGAGTTACTTACATTATATTTGCCATTTCCATTGTATCTCTGCGTAATGCAGTCCGTAAATCCCACTGTGTTCGTGCCAACAATTTTTCATATACTGAACTAACATGAAACTCGGTCTAGATTCAGAATTTTCAGCCTTATCGTCTCTTACGTTATTGCCCCCCTCCTTCAAATGAAGTCCTTTCGGCATGGTCCCTGTCTCTCAAGGTCAAAAAACAATAGAACCTTATACTGCCAGTGCGATTTGCGGGCCTCTTCAGCCCGCGAGCAAAAAATCAAAGCCGCTGACCTTCACTCTGCATGAGCGTACATTCTTACTTTGCAACATCCCGTCTAAAGCCATCTGTGAGAACTTGAATTTTCGACTCCATGTTTGTACTAGACCTTAATGTGCAAATGCGAACTGGCTTCTCTCCCATCTGCAACGCCTCGCTTGGCGCGTTCTAAGGCCCCCAATTTTGCCCTCGTTGTCCGCGAGCTTTGCAGCCCTAGAGAACCATAACTATGGAGACATTGGGGGAAGGTCAGGGAAAGTATAAAGTACCCGAGGAGTTGAGTTGAAAGTGAAATTTATTGTTTATTTGTTTTATTATTTGCAATACGCAAGCCTCCCCTCGGTTAACAGTGCACAGCATTTACATGAGATTGCGAAACTTAGTTACAGCAACAAAAATATATACATACACGTATTCACAAGGTCAGCAATATGAGGTGAATAGAGAGAGAAGTCAAAGATGACACCCATGTTGTTCGCCACCCAGGATGGTCAATGGAGGGTTTAGGGTAAGCATACTTTGTATGCACACTGTACAATAACATTATTTCCAAAAAGACAATCAGATTACAATGATTTATTTAAACCAGGATTTGAACTTCTCAACGAGCTCTTCTTTGGGTGGACATGGCACAGTGGCAATGTTTGGTGGCAATGCATCAGTGCTCTGCACAGAAACGCTCAAAATTCCATATCTGTGCTTCTCTAGTACACTAACAATAAGGCCTTTAACAAAGTCGAACTCCATTTCCTCATATACTGGTTTTACCCCCCATTTCTTAGTTCTTTTTCCAAAGGTCGTAGTGTAGCGAGGCATCCCTACATTTCCCGTAGTCCTAGACTGTTCACGGCCCACATGCTCGTTATGGGCCAAGACCGCTAGTATAGTCCTATGTTTCATGCCCTGTAAGCTGAAATGCAATCGCTTTGGCCTGTACTTTAGGCACATATTGTGGAACACCTCCAATTCTCCTGTGTGACAGAATTCTGTCAGTCCCCTCAAATCTCTTGATAGAGTTTTATCGGAAACAATCTTCTCAATGGCTTTGTGCGTAGGTGAAGATGCAATCAACCACTTCTTCTTCCGTGCCTCCTCTGTGGACAAAGGGCCATGTTCACATTGGTGGAAATGTTGGTTTTCTGTCCAGCGGTGAACGTTGGTACAGTGGGGCATCAGTGACCGCCATTTTTCAAGTAGGATTTCCAATGACCCTTCACAAGTTTTGGAGCTCCACCAAAGATGGTTGCTGATAGACTGGGACCACTGTGAAATACTTTCAAAACCTTTTTTTTCCCTGCAGCCAAGATTTTCTTATTGATTGATTTAGCAAGATGCCATACGTCAAATTGATGTTTACTATGTGGGAACTGCTATCTCATTGTCTTGGCAATTGAAACGTGTCTGTCCGTGGCTATGAGATCGATGTGCATTCCCCTTGATTGTAGATATTGCAATGATTTTATAAATCCTAGTTTCTCCATGGCCACTGAGGATTTACATTGGGACACCTGCACGACCACCAAACTCACAATATTCTTACTATCCATGTCCTGAAAGTGGTAGGTGCAGTACTTGGCAGAAAATCCAGGGCTGTCGCACTGTCCATAGCCGGCTAGCCTGAATCGTTTCCCTTCGAATGTACTTGCTAGAGACAATTGTTCAATTTTCCAAGCATCACTAATGGCCGGAAACAGATAATCATGTTGGTATTTGTAGTACTGCGTTTTAGAAATGAAATGTAGTCCCACAAACTGAAAGAAAGACTCTAACTTTCTAAAACTGGACCCACTAAAAAGTGAGGCAGCTGCACACAGTAGATTGCCTGCTGGCAGCTTCGCCAGCATCGGTTGTGCAGGCCATGAGAACGCATGATTTAATCTACAGGCGGCATGTATTTTGACGTTACTGCCTTGTTTTTGACGAGTCACATGAATCAATGGCTCCCCACATACTTCCCCTCCAACTGAATGCCCACATTTCAGCATACTTATAATATCCATCAAACAACTGTCGAATACTATGTATTTGCCCTCTTTCATTAGACTGTCATCCGACATGAAAGTTGTTTCGGACTGTGCCGTTGAGGGCATATCAACAAATTTGAAAGAAATATCGCTGATATCAAGTTCTGATGCGTCGTTGGGTGCTGCTGCTGGTTCATTCTCTGTCATTTCAACATCTGTTACTTCAGCATTGATGGGAAAACACAACAATGTCGACAGCTTTTTGGGTGGCATTGTTTTGGCGGGTGTAGATTGTGTGAATTGATCTGCGACTACTTCAGAGCTATCTTCAATACATTCAGTATCATCTTCTTTTGGTGGTGCGGTCGAACTGTAGCAATGGTCCAATAAAACTTTACTGGATTCTCCGGACACATTCAATTCATGTTCTGGCCATTGGACATGAGCATCTCGAGTCTCAACACGCCACGCCACGTCTGAATTAATAGTTCCTCCATAGTGTAAATGGTCTGGCAAGCAACATCTCTCGTTTGCTTCACTGTCTGTGTATGTATAGTTTGTACACCCACGGGTAACTAGAGGACAGATTGGAAAAGGGATGTTAATTTTAAACACAATATAAAGTATAGTACAATTGACAGGAAAAAAAACATAATGTAGTCTCCAACACAAAACAATTCCTAAAATTATGAACTGTTTGTAACTAACCTTATTTTTGTTTCTTTTCTTAGCAACGTTCTTGACTCGAACTTCAACATCTGCACGCTGTTGCTCCGATTCGTTTCCGCATGTCTTCCCTTCCTCTTGCGCTGCAATGACTATATTTTCTGGATCCGCATAGACAGCACGGAATGATGCTCCATCAACTCCCTGAAACATAGTACTTTCATTACTATGTATCACAATATTGAAAACATAAAACACACGTGAGGACGAACACACAGGTACATCTCAATAGCTAAACACGAATTAAACATTCTGTAGAACAATCAAATGACAAGTATTCGAGCTCTGATGATCTAGTTCGATGGAACTGTCAGTATCCATACCTCTGGCTCCGCATGGACTGCCATGAATGGTTGTATTGGAGAGGAGGCATCAGCAACTCCCTGAAACACAGTACTTGCATTAGTATGGTTTTCAATATTGGAAACATAACACACACTTGGGGTCGACGGCACAGGTACATATAAAGAGATAACCACAAATGATGCATTGTCTAAAAGAATCAAGGAATATCTAAATATGATCAGATTTCATCGACTTATTTCTCCGATTTCTTTACATCTGCATCACCTACAAGGGATGTTGTAATTGTAGAGGAAGCTCCGTCGTCTCCCTGAAACACAGTACTTGCATTAGTATGGTTTTCAATATTGTAAACATAACACACACTTGGGGTCGACGGCACAGGTACATATAAAGAGATAACCACAAATGATGCATTGTCTAAAAGAATCAAGGAATATCTAAATATGATCAGATTTCATCGACTTATTTCTCCGATTTATTTACATCTGCATCATCTAAATGGGATGTTGTTATTGTAGTGGAAGCTCCGTCGTCTCCCTGAAACACAGTACTTGCGTTAATAGGGAAGAAAGTATAGCAAATGGAATCACGTTATATGATGACGCTCGATGGAGCTGTCAGTATCCATACCTCGTGCTGCCGAAGAATATGTAGGGATGTTGTAAATGTAGTGCGCACTTCCGAAAGCTGTTGCGCCGATTCGTATACGCAAGGTCCCGCTTCCACTTCCCCTGGAATTACTTGAATGTCAGGCTCCGCATCAAGTGCAGGGTTGACGCTCCATCAACTGCCTGAAAGATAGTACTTGCATTAGTAAGGATTACAATATTGAAAACATAACACACACTTGGGGTCGACCGCACAGGTACATATCAATGGCTAACGACAAATGAAACATTGTGTAGAACAATCAAACGACAAGTATTCCAGCTCTGATGATCTAGTTCGATGGAGCTGTCAGTATCCATACCTCGTGCTGCTGAAGAACATCTAGGGATGTTGTCAATGTGGTGGACGCTTCAGCATCTCCCTGAAAGACAGTACTTGCATTACTATGGATAACACTAATTATAACTGAAAACAAACACCAGTGGACGATAACTAAGGTGTACATCAATTGGAAAGCACTAACCAAACATTCAGTAAAATAATTACACGATACAATAAAAATATTACTTGACATGCATAAAACAAGTCTTTAGCGGAATAGCCAAGTAAGATTACCTGATAAGCGCTAGAAGTGGTTGATAACTGCGAGCACGTCACGGATGTAGAATGTTCTTGCTTCAGATTCAAGGGATAGTCAAGCAGTTGTAAAGGTAAATTATTTATTGATAATGAAATGCCAATATTAAAAATTGCCATGTAAGGAGACAGAATACTTGAGAGTAATGCTATTGAAAATGCGCAATATAGCACAGTTCCCTGTGCCCATATATAGATTTTGTTTGTGGGTTATGAAATCGAAAAAGAATATATTGATAAATGTCATTATTCAAAAAGCTATACACTCATATCAATGTCAAAAGTATTACAAGGGACACAACACCTAAAATATCAATGAATCCATTCGGCTACCTACACACTACCGCAAGGTCTAAAGCTAAATCCGGACACTTGACTCACCAGTGGCGGAATGTGGACGAATAGAGTGGGAATAGCGTTCGCGAGCAATTTTCGTGTCGTTCGCCGTTTATTCTTCTTTGTTACCCAAGATGTTGTGTACATGTTCGAGGAAAAGTGCCGGCTGCAGATGCGGTATCGATCACCCCTCTTGTCCTCTAAGACTTGTTGGACTCTACTTTCCAGCTCATCCAGTGGATATCCGCAATGTCTGACCCATTCTCTTATTCGATCAACAGTTTTCGGGAATACATGCATTGTAGTGCCTTCAGATTTAGCATGGGTCTTCGAAGGGCAACCGCTAATCAAACAGGCAGGCATTGTTGAAAATTCTGAAAAGTAAATATCGACATTATTATACAATCTTGATGAATAAAAATGTGATACAAAAGTAAATGAACCATACAATGTTCAATGCAAGGTTTGTTTTGGTCGCAGGAACTATACCAGTTCATCATGTGCGGCTTAGTATTTGCATAAATTGCAGAAATTTATAAATGATGTGACTAAACTCTGAACATGTGACTCGTCCCTTGGATGTTCTGTCTTGCACGAGAAGGAAACATGCTTACATTATAGACTGGACCCCCGAAGGATGCAATTCGATGACAATTGACACAGATGAAAATAAATAGATCTATTGATAGCATAACAATGGAAACTCAAGTCAATATCAATGAGACCAATGAACATAGCACTATTGAGTACTCTACTCGCAAATGGATAGAAATTTAAAAATCAACGAAATATGACTAGGATACATGGCCTTACCTTGACCAACAAACAGTTGGATTCAGCAAGCAGAGCAGTATGTTGCAGGAGAACAGGTAGATGGCCACAGGTAGCACACTGACGAGTTTGCTCGAAGCGGTCACAGAAGTTCACGAATAGCACGACGACAAGCAGATTAGCATAGATCCAAGTGTTTCTCAGGTAGCACGTTCAGGAGTTGACTTGCAAAGCACAAAGATGTTCTCATGAGACATATCAAGTGGTTTATAAAGTATTACAATCAGGGGTGTGTTTGTGAATGAATGACGTGTGTATGTCGTGGTATTATGTAGTTTGCCGGGGGCCGGCCTGCGTGAGGGGGGGTCCTGGCCGGACACATGGGGTCTGAGGAGGCCATTGAGCGATGGGCCCTTGGCGTGGGATACCTTTTGAAGTGTACATGCTGTTTGGCACCTTGGCCGTTCGCGCCCCTGACAGCCCCCCATGGCAGCGTGTATCCATTGGACTTGTTGTTATGGACTTTTATTTTTGTTAAACTAACTACTTTTTTATACTTTATATAGTTATACTTCGCCTTTGATAGAGGAGGGGGGTGGATGGATGGATAAGCCGGTGGGCGTGCAGACAAGGCACAGGAAGACTGCTGAATGGAGACACACTTGATTCATTTAAAAAATCGAAACAACCGTTGTTAAAATATATGTGGTGTTTTATTTTGTTTCTTTGTTTGATGGCACAAAAATACAAAACTTTACACATTGTACAGGTCAGGTTGCAGCACAGAGAGGGAAAAACCCCTGTACTGACCGCTGTCACTCGGGAAAGTTTCTCTTATGGCATGAACGGCACAGGCGGGTAGCAGTGTCCAAGCCTCCCGTGAAGCCACCATGTAAAGGAACGATAGGCCACCAGCCGGTACCACCTGTGAAAAATAATGATACAAACTGTTTTAAATGACCAAGATAAGTTGATTAAACGTTTGTTGTCAATGACAATTCTTGTAATTAATGGCATTCTGCTCAGACAAATGCTATCTAGACACTGCACACTATTGAATGACTTTCATTCGTTACAATGATATGTAGATGTAATTTTGGATATAGGAGACGAACTTGAAATAGTAGTGGCATCACAAGCAGATTATACTTACTCGTTACTCGGATTACGAGGACGAACAGTTGCGCAAAGTTTGTGCATAAGCACCATCATTATCCTCAACACGGACCGTATGAGGCAGGCTGCCCTGAAGTCTGGCAGCTCGGTGATACATTGCGGTCGTGGCTCGCCTTCCGAAATGTAGGCCAGGCATCCCGAGTTTTTACAGCAGCAGCAGTTCTCCTCCTCGGTTGGCATTAACTCGCACCGATTGCATGTGCACCAGGTGGAAACACCGTCCATGCGACTAGGTCCAGTGTCTTCATCCGTTGATTCGTCCTGCCAACTGCCGTCCGAAGCCCCATCGTTTTCGCGTGTTTGCCTTTCCAGTAGTTCCTCCTCGGTATACTCGGGCTCGTACATGTAGGGCATTATTGTAGCCAATGTGTGGTAAACAAACTAAAATAATTTATAGCGATGGTACAGGTGTTCACACGTGCTACAAGCGGCAAAGGTAGCTGACCAGAGCACAGAAACGAGTCACAGAATACTCAAAGTAACACAGAGAGAGGAATGGAATCGAAAATCGGCTTCTGTGTGTTGTGAAACGGTCTGTTTATACTTATTGAGGAAAGAGGCGTCTTGCCATTTCATGGCGACATGTCATTAGCTGAAGCGCAGTGATTGTTGACACGAGACGTGCTTTGGCGTTGTGAAATGGGTGGTACGCGTCTGCTGATGACAGGCTCAGAGGCGGGGGATATGATTTAGTGCCGCAAAAGCAGGTCAGCCAGGGCGATGGGGCAAGTGATAGGATTATCACAAAATGGCAGCGCCCTGGTGCCTGTTTTCGCGTGTGTTTAATGGACGAAAACTCGGGTAAGGTCCATAGGAAATTTTTCTAAAATCGAGCGACTTAGGCTTAAAAACAAATGGCCGACCCGTAGGGACAATAACATTTTTTGACCGAACCATTCCTTTAAGGAGAAACAAGCCAAGTACAAGGCATACTATGACCGCAGAAATGGAGTGGTGGAGAGTAAAATTAAAAATGGAGACTGGGTTTGTGTAAAGGAGCCCAAGAAAATGATGAAGGGAGAGTCCAAGTTTAGGTCTCCAAAGAAAGTGATAAGTTGCTCTGGAAAGTCGCCAACATTGGAAGATGGGAAGAGATGGTCCTGCGATGAGCTGGTACGGATGGAGGAGTGTATTCACAAAGAAAGAGGAATAAGAGCGAAGAATACGCAGGACATTGGTTTTGGTACAGAGACTCAGGAACCAGGAGAAAAGGTTGATGCTGCAGGAGACAAGTTGTCGAGGAAGAACAGGAGAGTGATCCAGAATTTTAAAGAAGACTTTCTTTATAATTAGTTTCCTTCCATGATGTACTTCGTTCTCAATGCTGGGTCACAGTGCACGGTTTTGACCATGTATCCTTTGCCCCATTTTATACATTTAATGAACTATTTCCATTTCAGATTTACCCTTTTCAGTCTTCCTCCCTTCCCTCCCCATTTTCTCCTTGTTGTGAATCTTTTCATTTGTTCTGTTGTTAACAATTTTGTAGGAGGGAAGATGTTGTTACTTGCTGTGGAATTATGCTTATGACGCATGTTTCACACACACGCTCAGCCTGTGGATATGTGGTTAGGCTGCTGAACCAAATTATGCCAATTATCTCACTTACCAATAGATCAATTCTGGCATCAGCCTTAGTCAACTCAAGACTTAACTATTGCAATAGTCTTTTGAGCAGGACAGCACAAGCTAACCTCATGGCTCTTCAGACTACTCAGAACAGTGCTGTGCGTGCAGTTTTAAGTTTATGTAAACAGGACCATATCATGAACTCCAGAAGGGCACTGCACTGACTGCCCGCCAAGCAGAGGATTCTGCATAAAATCCTTGCACTATCCTATAAATGCTGAACCTCCACTGCCCCCTCCTATCTTTCAGAACGGCTTATGGCTGATCATCCTTCTCGATGTCTTTGTTCAAGCGATAACTAGAAATTCAAACAACCACGATTTCGGTTGACAAAATTTGGAGGTATTAGCTTTTTGGTACAGGGCCCCACAGAATGGAATGTACTTCCACCTACAATGAGAGCCTCCAACTCTTTGTCAGCCTTTAAAGGGGCAGTCAAAATATACCTGTACAACATAAAACCTGGTTGAATATGTAATGCTATCCTAACTATTCCACTCCGCTTTTGACTCTGGCTATCTGTCTGTCGTTCTTGTCTTGTTAATAGAGCGCACTGAGGCCTATGGGCATGTGGTGCGTAATAAGAAAATAAAATAAATACATTAATTAATAAATAAACTAGTTAGTCTGGCATTCATCATCAGAAGGATGTGTTGTAAGTGGCTAAAAAGATGTGGGTTAAACCACTCTTCGCAGACTGTCAATAAGCATTTAAATGCTACGTTCAGACAGATGGAAGGTGAGACTATTCTATTGGCTTGTCACCCACAGCTGCATTTGTCAGTGGAAGCAGCGTCATCTTTATATTCAAAACCGGCTGCAACATCTTCCCCGGCAACGTCGGTGACTACTTGCCTATCCAAAGAGGACAAGCTTCTCGAATCTTACGGTAACAAGTTTTACCTCAATGTGGGCTTACATCTAGGACAGGCAAAAATTGATGCGTTATTGGCAGCTGCCAACCACAAGCTATGGAGAGAAATCCCAGTTTTGCAGATAGAGCTCCAGACTGCATACAAAGCAGGATTGACACAGGTGAAGACTATTGCACAAGACATGTTGGAAGCTTCAGTGTCAGACATCGACAATACCAGCAGAGGACTATGTGTGGGGGCAGACATGAGACGCTCAGTATGGATGCATGCCACCAGGTTTATGTGCGATGTTTAGGACCAAATTTTAGATCTGCCTTTTGAGGGCACAGAGCTCTTTCATTCCTCTACCCATGAGGAATTGACAAAGAATAAAAACAGTACTCAAAACCGTTGGCTATACTTTCTAAATCTGCAACTAAAGGCTTCTTGCAGGGCCAGGTCAGAGAAGACCCAAGGCCTGCTCATTTGGAGGTTTCAGGCGATTCCAGGAAAGGAGGGCCAGGCAACTGGAGCACTCTCCTAGCACTCATCGCAGAAAACAGTAATGCACAGGTCTCATGGTATTGCTCTCGCCCCCTCCTCCTCACAAGCCTCAAAATCTAAAAAGCAATGAGGAGAGGTTCCTGGTCCATGATACCCTGTGCATTGGACTGGTTAACTTCGTTCCTCACAGGGCGTAAACAGTGTGTGCAGGTAGGAGGTTTCTTGTTTTTGTATTCTACACAAGTGTTGTGGTGTACCTCAGGGATCAGCACTCTAACCTCTACTATTTAATATTTACCTTCAGTTATTAATGAACATTCTGGAGAAATACCATCTCAGATTCCATTCTTACGCCGACGACACACACTTGTATATCAGACTCGATGACGTCGAGGACGCCCTTGTTACGGTGGCCAAGTGCCTGGAGGAAGTAGAGTACTGTATGGTGCAAAACTGGTTGCAACTTAATCCTAAAAAGACTGAGGTTATCCTACTAGGACCAAAACATCTACATGAAGGAAAGAGCAGCCCTCCGCCACCCCAGTTTCTGGGGTCCAACCTTAAATATGCTACTAAGGTTAAGAACCTTGGTTGTGTATGGCAGAGCGACATGGGCTGTAGTGGCCAAGTGGCAGCGACTGTACAGTCAGTTTTTTACAATAGTCGTCTACTTCGCCAGGCACTACCAATTATTTCAGACCCAGATCGTGTCTTGGTGGTCAGAGCCCTGGTCAACTCCAAATTAGACTATTGTAATGGACTTTTGGCCAAAGCTCTGGCCAAGCAGATTCATCGCCTACAAAAGGCACAAAACTCTGGTGTCCGATTGGTGTTTGGGGTATCTAAACACACCCCAACCTCAGGCCTGCGTCACTCTCTACATTGGCTAACTGTGCAGGACCACGTTAGATTGAAGATCGGCTGTTTAGTATTTAAATGTCTAAATGGACAGGCACCAATTTATTTAGCAAATAAACTAAAGAGGTACCACCCTACTCGGGCTTTATGATCAGAAGATCAATACCTGCTCACTGTTCTGAGGTCGAACTGTGTTACAAGAGGTGATCGCAGTTTCTCAGTTGCTGGTCCCAGACTATGGAACAGCTTGCCCTTGAAATTAAGAAGGGAAAACTCATTATTGACCTTCAGAGCAGGTTTAAAGATCTACCTATTTAATTAGGTCTTACGCTCCCCCGCTCCTGTCTCTTTTAGCAATTTCTGCGGCTGGTTCTAAGTAAACGACTGATTCGAAGGGATTGTGTCCTCCGACGTATTCCTTATCTTAGATATCTCTTTTCAGCTTTGCTGCCTGGGAAATTTTTTCTCTCTAGAGGGCGCTGCGCGTCGACGTCCGCCGAGTCGATGTCCCTCGACAGCCGCCGTATCGACGTCGACGTCATCCTGCCTATAAAGGCCACGCGCAGCGGCTGTTGCTCAGTTCCGTTTTTCCGCGCTTACTCAGTGCCTCGGAATATCGTTGCTCAGTTTCGTAGATATATTATTCCATTTTCCTTGAGATATTCGATCCATACTCGATGGCTTCCTCGTCTGAACCGACGACCCCTCGGTCCGGCTTTAAAAAATGCTGAGACTGTGGAAAAAAGATGTCGCTAACGGACCCTCACAGGGTCTGTCTGTGGTGTTTGGGAGCTGAACACCATTGTTCGGAGTGTGAGGACTGTATGTCCATGACAGCTAAAGCCCTGAAGGAGCGTAGGGGGAAGCTGGAAAAAGGTAAGACTTCTAAAGCTTCTTCTTCCTCGACGAAGTCGAGACATTCGTCTCCTCGTCACCATTCGCGCTCCAGGTCTCGAAGCGGGTCCCATCATTCTTCGAGATTGAAGCACTCGAAAAGGAGACGCCGAAGATCCCTTCTTCGTCCTCCTCTTCCTCTGTTTCACCTAAGAGAATCCCTTGCCCCACAAAGCATAGTTCCCGGGCTGAATGGGAGGAATTCCGAAAAAATATGATAAGCGTCTTCGAGAAAGCGGCCTCGACCCCCTCGAAGACTGCCGAGAGCGATGCTCTGGTCGAAAGACCCGAAGGTCCAAAACGCTGCGAGTCGCAGCACCCGGCGAAGGAAGCTTCTCGAGCGCGTCACGAACCCTCGAGTAAAGCAAAGACCTCGAATCCTTCTTCGAAGGTTCCGTCGACGCCGTCGACGAAGATTCCGTCGACGCCGAGGTCGGTGTCTTCGACGCCGATGTCAAAGGGACCTTCGACACACGGGTCTGTCGACTCGACGCCATCCTCAACACCGGCGTCGACGCCAAGGAAAGTCACGGTTGCGGCGTACCCAGTGGCTATTCCCAGGTCTTCGATGTCGTCGAGATTGTCGATATCCTCGAGCAGAATTACGATTCTATCGAAGACCTCGAGGCCTCCACCTTTGTTTTCAATGCCACTTTCGAAGCCTTCGACGTCGGCGTCGACGACATCGACGTTTTCAAGGCCGATTACGACAAGTTTGGCACCCTCTGCCTTGGAGATGGGTTTCACACCCTTGGTGAGCTCAGACCAATTGAGAACAATGTCTTCAATTATGGAAGAGGGAGAACTGTCTGATCAAGAAGAGCCATTTGAGTTGCAGGGATCTGCAACCCCAGTTCAAGAGGAGTTATCCTCAGAGGAACGCAGATTAAAGGAACTCCATGATTCCTTACATGAGGCAAGTGGTTTAGACACTTCCCCAGAGGTGGAGTTCACTAGGCCAGACCCGGGGGAGCATGCTGAAACCCCTTATAGAGCCTTAATGGCCAGGATTACAGAATTTATGGGGTGGTCAACACCTTCACCGGCTTTCCAACAGGATGACCTCACAGATATTCTTGATAAAGGTCCACAGGAGGATCCTGTAGTACCTTTTCATAAAGCTCTTCAAAGAAAAATAATGACGAACTGGGAAACCCCAGATGTCGTCCCGGCAGTAAATAAAAAACTGTCTGCTAAATACAGGGTATCTTCTGCAGACCCAGAGTTTTTGTCCAAACACCCATCCCCAGAAAATCTGGTGGTACAGGCAGCATCTTCTACTGACATCAAGACTGCTTACCCTACCGTCCCACAGGACAGGGACGATAAGAAATACGATGCTATGGCTAAGAAAGTCTTTTCAGCATGTAGCATGGCGTTAAAATCTATTAATGCTACTTGCACCCTTGCTAGATTTAGCCATACACTTTGGGAGTGTGCTTCTACAGCGGCTGACTGCATCCCGGAGGGAGAAGAAAGGGAGGCGTTCCTAAATATCATAACGGACGGTAAAGACGCTATGTGCGAATCCCTCCAGACGGGCATTGACTCGGCTGACAATATCAGCAGAGCAATGGCGGCAAGTACAACAACCAGGAGATTTGCTTGGTTGAGAAAGTCTGGTTTTGCCCCAGATGTGCAAGCCAGGCTCTTGAACATGCCATTTGATGGCTCTTCTTTGTTTGGGAAAAAGGCGGATGACAGTTTAGAAAAACTGCAAACATCAAAGGCAGCAGCAAAATCCCTAGGCGCTGCAATCCGTCAGACACCTTTTCGTCCCACAGGAACCTCTGGGAGAGGCAAGTCTTTTCGCTTCTACTTCGCATTCGGAAGAGGTAGAGGATGACTGGCTCAAAGGGGACAAAGAAGAACTACCCGAGGTGGACGGGGTAGATATTCAAAAGCCGCAGCAACAGCAGGTGCCTCTTTACCATCGGCATCTGCATCAGCCGCCCCTAAACCACTCTGAGGACTTCCCTCACAAGACACCTGTAGGAGGCAGGTTAACTCAACATCTGGCGGAATGGCAGGCTATCACATCAGATGCTTGGGCATTGGAGACAGTTGCACAAGGTTACTGCCTGCCTCTCCTACGCATAACTCAGAGTCATCCACCGGGGATCAGCTCTCAAAAAGCTACAGATCCGCTCCTCTTGCAGGAAGCTTTAGATCTGCTAGAGAAAGGTGCCATAGAACCGGTACCTGCAGCGGAGAGGAACAAGGGCTGGTACTCCCCTTACTTTCTCATACCAAAGAAAGACGGAGGACTGAGACCCATCTTGGACTTGCGGGAATTGAACAAATTCCTCAGGAAAGACAAATTCAAGATGGTAACTCTCTCTCAGATCCTTCAGGCCCTTCAGGGACAGGACTGGTTGGTATCTCTGGACCTTCAGGACGCTTATTTCCATGTGCCAATCCATCTCAAACACAGGAAATACCTGAGGTTCGCAATTGGCAACTCTCATTATCAATTTCGAGTTCTGCCATTTGGGCTGACCTCCGCCCCGAGGGTCTTCACCAAGTTAATGTCGGTAGTGGCTGCAAGTCTAAGGAGGGATTCACGTCTACCCCTACCTGGACGATTGGTTGATCAGAGCTGTATCTTCGGAACAAGCTCAGATCCAGCTAGATTATGTTTGCCACTCCCTTCACAGACTGGGCTTCTCCCTCAATTTAAAGAAGTCACAAATTATACCATCGCAGAGACTCCAGTTCATCGGAACGATCCTGGACACTTCCCTGGGAAAAGCCTCGCCACCAGAGGTGAGGGCTCAAGATATTCTACAGATCGTCACCAAGTTTCAAAATGCCCAACGTCTCCCAGACTTTTTGAGGTTGCTAGGCCTCATGGCATCCTGCATTTTCCTAGTGCCAGAGGCTCGCCTGAGAATGAGATCTCTCCAGTGGGCACTGAGAACTCAGTGGTCACAATTCTCAGGGAGAATGACAGATCTTCTTCAGGTTCCCGACAGGGTGGCTCGAGACCTTCAGTGGTGGGCCTGTCAGGAGAACATTCTGAAAGGAGAGCAGTTTTGGCAACCTAGGCCGGAGATAACAGTAGTCACGGATGCCTCACTTACGGGGTGGGGAGCCCACGCCAACGACTTGACGATCAGCAGTCATTGGTCTCCATCGGAGTCCAGACTACATATCAACCTGTTAGAGCTGAGGGCCATCAGACTTGCGCTGAAGGCTTTTCTGCCATCTGTACAAGGAAAGAATGTCCTGATAATGACGGACAACACAGTGGCCATGCATTACCTCAACAAAAGAGGAGGCGTAGGATCACTACCACTGTGCAGAGAGGCGATGCAGCTCTGGTTTTGGGCAATCCAAGAAGGAATCTCTCTATCGGCAGTTCACCTAGCCGGAGAGAAGAACTTGACAGCGGACGCTCTGAGCAGGCAGAGCACAGTCTCCCACGAGTGGGAACTAGCTCAGGAAGTCCTTCAAGAGATCTTCGCCCTTTGGGGAACCCCTCAGGTGGATCTGTTCACCACCAGTGTCAACAGGAAGTGCGATCTGTTCTGTTCAAGGGAATTTCCCCCGAGAGGAGCTCTGGGAGACGCGTTCATAGTGGACTGGGAGTTTCCACTCCTGTACGCGTTTCCACCAGTCCCTGTCATTCCTCAAATGATCAGGAGGTTGAGAAGATTCCGGAAAACCATGATCCTAATTGCCCCGGATTGGGCCAGGAGAATGTGGTACCCGGACCTTCTAGACTTGTCCATCTGCCCTCCAATTCGACTTCCACTCAGAGAGAATCTGCTCTCACAGAAGGGAGGTCAGGTTCTCCATTCAGACATCAAAACCCTCAACCTTCACGCTTGGCTTCTGAAAGGCTGAGGTACAAGGATTGGGATCTCCCTGATGACGTTATGGAGGTGTTGCTTTCGGCAAGAAGGCCAGCAACAAAATCTTTATACCGCTGCCGTTGGAACAGATTTTGCAGCTGGTGTAGAGAAGAGAATATCGACCCCTTTTCATGTGGTACACCAACAGTGTTATCCTTTCTACTCTACTTGGCAAATTCAGGCCTTCAAGTTGGCACTATCAAGGGCTATCTCGCAGCGCTATCCATCTTTAAGCGCACTGCGGAAGAACCATCCTATTTCAAGTTACCCTTGGTAATACAGTTTCTAAAGGGGTTAACTAACATTTATCCCCCAAGACCATTCCATGTTCCCCTATTAGATTTAAATTTAGTCCTAACTTTCCTGATGGGCACACCTTTCGAACCACTCCACTCTTGCTCGTTAAGGTTTCTTACCCTTAAGACTGTTTTATTAGTAGCACTTACATCTGCTAGAAGGGTGAGCGAGTTACAAGCTCTTTCTTGTAAACCCCCTCATAAAATCTTTCACAAAGACAAAGTTGTTCTGCAAGTGAAGCCTAATTTCCTCCCAAAGGTGGTTTCTGAATTTCATATCACACAGAAGATTACCCTTCCATCTTTCTATCCTCCTCCCCGTCCGGGGAAAGAGGAAGAGAGGTTACACAGGCTGGACCCAAGAAGGGCTTTAAGTTTTTACATTAGACTGGCTAGGATAAGACAAGCAGACCAGCTGTTTGTAGGCTACGCAGGTCAAAAGCTGGGGCTACCGATAACTAAGCAGACCATTTCCAGATGGATTATTTTAACCATTTTGGAATGTTATAAACTGGCAGGAAAAGAGCCCCCTCAAAATCTTAGGGTTCATTCGACCAGAGGTATCGCAGCTTCATCGGCCCTCAAAAGAGGAGTGCCGGTTCGAGACATATGTGCGGCTGCCACATGGTCGTCCGTCCATACCTTTACACAGTTTTACAACTTGGATTCCTCGTCCAGTCAGGAAACTAGGTTTGGAAGGGCAGTATTGCACTCTATTCATCAATAAGAGGAAGCATGAAGTCAGTACTCCCACCTCCAATAACAGAATACTGCTATGGGAGCCTACCTAAGATAAGGAATACGTCGGAGGACACAATCCCTTCGAAGAACAAGTTACTTCTTACCTTGTAATTTTCTTTCGATGGGATGTTCCTCCGACGTATTCCTTATCGACCCTCCCATCCATCCCCGCAGTACTACTTCCCTTGTTGTTGCAGCTTACGCTCCTTCAGGGTGATTAGTCTAGTCCAGAAAGAATTATTGTGGGCTACAAAACGGCCTTTATAGGCAGGATGACGTCGACATGGCGGCTGTCGAGGGACATCGACTCGGCGGACGTCGCAGCGCCCTCTAGAGAGAAAAAATTCCGAGGCCAGCAAAGCTGGAAAGAGATATCTAAGATAAGGAATACATCGGAGGAACATCCCATCGAAAGAACGTTACAAGGTAAGAAGTAACTTGTTCTTCTCTACCTGTGCTAGTTAAATGTTCCATCTGCGACAGGATTTGATTCAGTTTGTTGTGCGCGGAATATAAATTAATCAAAATCTGAAATAAAAAATCAAATACCCTGGTTGAGGGCAGATTGGCTCGGCATTTGCTTCAGTGCTGCCATCTTTTGAAGGACCTGCATGGCTACTATTAGTGGTTTCAAAAGGTTTTTAGCTTCCCCCTCCACCAAGTTCTCCCTCATCCCCTCCCATCCTTCGGATTCATTCTCCAGCATTCCTCAAGGAAATAATGATTTTGGTTCAGGACCAGGCTGTGGAACCCGTTACCAATCCTCTTAGAGGTCAGGGATTCTACTTGTGAATCTTCGCAATCCACAAGAAAAAAGCAGACAGGCCTGCAAATAGTCCTGGATCTATTGTACCTCAATCTTGCCCTTCCCTTGGAGAAATTCAAGATGGTGATGCCAGGTGGTGATGCCAGCTCACATTGCAAAGGCGCTCTACAAGGGAGAATGGATGTTCTCCCATGACCTGAAGGACATGTATATACATGTCCCCATATGGCACCCACACAGATAGATGTTACGTGATGGGCCATCATTTTCAGTACAAGATCGTTCTGTTTGGCCTAAACTCCCTTTTCACGAAGATCATGAATGCGGTGGCATCCCTAGACAGGAAGGACATTATATATATCCCTACTTGGATGAGTAGCTAGTCGGATCCAGTTCATAGGAGGGAGTGTCAACTAGAACCCAGTGACTTTTGAAGATTCTATTCAACCTAGGATTTTCCATATACCTGAAGAAGTCTGCGCTTTTGAATCTTGTCTTCTTAGGGATAAGGTGGGACACTCTCCCAAGAGGATTTTTCCTACTCCATAGAGATGCAGGGACACTTTTCCCTCCAGATCTTCCAAGTCAGCATGGGGGTACCAGCATCTGCTGGGTGTCCTGCTGTCTTGCATGCTTGCGGCAGGCCAAACTCACAATGATAGCTATCCAGATGCAGTTATCAAGCTCATGGGACCAGGAAGCAGGAAACCAATCAGACATGATCTCCATCCCGAATTTCCTGTATCTGCATCTACTATGGTGGACGCAGGAGTCCAATGTAATGGTAAGCGCTCCTTTCCAAACTGCCCCACATTTGGCGGTCATTACAAACAATTTGTCTATGGAGTGGTGGGGTACCACCCTGGAGTCGCATTCAGTCCTGGGATGTGGTCCAAAGTGGAGAAACGACATTACAAAACTATCTAGAGCTATTAGCCACTGTCTTAGCAATGAGATCCTTCCTATCAATGATACAGAACAAAAATAGTGT
The DNA here is from genome assembly GCF_040938575.1 of Ambystoma mexicanum. Taxonomy (NCBI): domain Eukaryota; kingdom Metazoa; phylum Chordata; class Amphibia; order Caudata; family Ambystomatidae; genus Ambystoma; species Ambystoma mexicanum. The sequence continues at coordinate 690,634,925 of NC_090939.1, forward strand.
TGGTCAGAACAGGTAGCTCAACTGCTATGTTTTATATCAACAAGCAGGGAGAGATGAGATCCCCGGCTCTATGCAAACTAGCTGTACAGACATGGATCTGGACGGTTTCTCAAAGTATTATCCTCAGGGCAGTTCATTTGCCAGAGGAAGACAAATCAGACGTGGACAGATTGAGGAAGTTTGCAACCACCTGTTACGAGTGGGAATTCAGCCAAGAAGCATTGAGCAGTGTGTTCAACCAGAGGCATTCCCCTGACATGGATTTGTTTGCCACGGAGGAGAACATCAAATGTCCGCTCATTGCATCTTGGATAGGCCAGGGCAGGAGATCATTAGGGGATGCATTTTAGATTCCGTGGGACCATCTGTGGGGATATGCCTTCCCTCCAACTCCCCTTTTTGAGAACGTGGTCTAGAAGATCAGGAACTCAGACAGTTGCAGGATTATCCTAATAACGCAAGATTGGGCATCAAGAAGGTGGCTCTCCGACTTTTTCCATCTGTCCCAGAACAGGCCCATTCGGTTACAGACAGGGCAACATCACCTGTTAACACAGCAGAAGGGGCTGGTGCATCATCTGGCTCCAGACAAGCTAGCCCCATCGGCTTGGTTCCTGAGGAGCTAACATTAGGACACCTTGGCTTGTTACAGCAAAATATCTTAATAATTCAGAAGACTTGCAAGGTATTGACCAGAAATCAATACAAAAACAAATGGTCTCAATTCTGCTTTTGCGCTAAAGACAATAATGTGAACCTCTCTCGTGCTCTCTGAACAAGAGTACCAACAGGAACCCCAGACACATGTTTCGGCTTGGTTGGGTCTCGTCAGTGAGGTGAAGCTGTGCCTCTCTACGATCAGTGAGCCTTTAACCCGGGATCTAGGCCAGTAGAGAGACACTCCCAGGACCCCCCCTTTTTTGTGGAAAGATATATTCAGTGCATCTTCACTTACAAAGGTATATTGATCTTGACCAGACCTATCTGACACTCAAAGGCCAGGTAACTGGCGTTAGGCATGCATGCATACAATACAATATATGAAGAACAATGCAATTAAATCATGTTTTAGTATTGTACATCATACTTGCGTTTTTTCTTGCCTCCGAGTGCTTTGAAAGTGAATATTCAATGTACCATTCTCGGAAGGAATCTCCACTCACACTGAGAGATTTACAAATGGCTTAGTTTACTGATCGTTGCGATGAATACAGCTATCACCCCGCGTCAGGGACCGTACATGGCGGGTAACAGCCTGCAGACCGAGACTAGGCAGGCCCAAGCAAAGCGAGAGCCTCTGCAAGTCTTAGAGCCTTTACCAGCCATATACATATTCCAGACAAGAGGGTGATTGCTATTCACACCCCAGGGCTCTACCCAAGGTGCAAATGGTTTTATCTATTAATCTTTTTTTTCTTGGGAAACAGGTCCAGGGCGTATTGAGCGAGTCCAACCGACCATCATTATTTTTTTTTAACAAGATAACGCCTTCGTAGCAAATAGAAAATGAACGTAGTCCCTTTTCTATTTCCATGATGGGCGCTGAGGACAAGAGAGAGCACTGGAAACAGAATACGTGGGGAGAGAGGGAGTGGGTTGGGGCAAATGTGTGCGATTTCTTGGCGGGGTGAGAGGGGAGGTTGGGGCTGTGGGCTGCAACAGGGAGAGGCTCCCTGTTGCCCTACACAATCAAGATGGCAGCACCCGTAGAAGAGCCTGGGGAGGCTGGAAAGGTGGTACACAGTTTGTTCTCACCCCCGTTTCCAGCCACCTGATTGACTGAGTGCTCTTCTTTGGGTGCAAATGTAAAGTTGTCAGCATTTTTCCCAGAAAATGTAATCAGAAGAGACAGGAACTTCAATTATTGACCAGCAGAATTTTTGTGGAGGTCATAACTACTGTGGTTGATGGTATTTCGTTAATTTAAGTTGTGGATGCATGATGGCCTTGAGGTATGTTCAAGAGTTCTTAGGAATTGGGGTTACTAAACAGACAATCATTTTGGATTCCCTACTCTTTGAGGCAGAGCTCGCTGATGGAAGTGTCAGAGCCAGAAAATTGCTGTATGCAGAATGACTGCTGTGGGTCACAAAGTTTGACAAAAGGATCTCCCCCATCCCGACCCATACCAGGTTGCCTTGGATAGAAAGGAGAGAATGAGTGTTGCCCTTGTATGTAGCAAACTAGTAAGTAAGTCACTCTAATGCAACATGAGAAAGTCAAATTAGATGTAACGTTAAATAATACATGGGATGCTAGCAATTTCAATAGAAACATTCAACATTAAGGACAGCATTCTAGGAGAGCAACTGTCAATTAAAAGGACCATATGCAGAGGCTGTCGTCTGGCGATACCGTAGAAGAAGTAACTGAATCCAATGTTTTCGAGGAAGAAGTGACCAAACTTTTTTTTAATTTCTTTACCAACATTTTTTTTTAAATACAATATATTTGGGGGTGGAGTAAGGTATATTAATAAGGTGAGGGGGGAGGGGTGACTGCGGGGTGTCTCCCTCTGCAGTAAAAAAATAAATTGGTGACTTCACTCTTTCGGAAACATGGATTTGGTCGAATCACCTACATCTGTCGTCTGGCACATTAAGCACAGGCTTTCAGGACTTTCTACACTGTCTAGGTGGGTTCAAGTGAGGCCTGAAGAGTCAGAAGGGCACACCCTCTTCCACTTACTCCCTAGGCCACACATGGGAAGGTTCTATAGTCAGGGAAGCTTGGACAATCTATGGGCACTCTTAAATCGGGGTGGATTTTAGTCCACTGGGAGCAAGGACCGGAATCGGCTGCCTGGGTTTTCTTGAGGCCTGCTAGCAGCTCTATAGGAAAGGTAAGGGTGGTGGGGGTTTGATTATTCTTGGCCTGAGTGTGGTCTCGTCGGGGAGTTAATCTGCATAATTCAGCCTGGCCTGTTTTGCCTTCATCATACCTGCTTTCTTCCTGCATCACTCCGGACCTGCTACGGTGATGCAGAGGCTTTCCTTGCTGCCTCACCTTGCTTTTCCAGCTCAATCTGCATACTCGGGTAAGCCTGGTTATCTTTGTATGAGCACATGTTGATGCAGTGTCATTTTGGGGAAAAAAGAAAAACGAAAATGCAAATTTTGTTTTTATTTTGCCATCGGTCCTGCTTTGCCTGGCCTTCTCCCCCTCGCATTGGTTGCTCATGGCTTCTTAAGCCAATCAATGCAGCCGGGAGGCGGGAGCCGGGCCTTTAAAACAAGGCCCACAGCGAAGGCCCCTGTCCGCTACCAGAACGCTTCCCAAGGTATTTCTTGTCACCCCGGCACTTGAACTACCACGATGTCGCCACCTTACTTCACTAAGTAATATTAACTTCCATAACTCAGCTCCATAACTATGGGTTAATTCCCTTCTCTGGACCTGCTTACCCTCTTTTGACTCTGTTTCCTTCTCTGCTTGTCCCCCATGTTTGCACTTCTGATTGCACTGCTTGTTTGCACCCAATGCTAGCTTTGGAATCTGATTGGCATTCAAATTTGGCTGTGTTTCTATGCATTTAGCTTGTTTCAAGTTTGGCTGTGTTTTCATGAATTTAGCTTGTTTCAAATTTGGCTGTGTTTTCATGCAAACTTGTAGTGTCATTAAGCGCTTGCCCCCCCACCCGCTTTATGCCTGTGATGTCTGTTTCCCGGCCCACCCCCTCCTGATTCTCGTTCACCACACTCACTGTCTCACAGTCTTCTCTTCCTCTCCCTATCTTTTCCCTCTCCCCTTTTCCCCACTCCCCTTCCTATACTCTTTGCACTTACTCTATCTGAAATGTCATCTGACCTAGTACAATAGTAGTTTTTTTGTTTTCCTCCCCTTCCCTCCTTGTTTCTTCCCCACCCCTCCAGCACTACCTGAAATGTTGTCAGACCTAGTACGATGGTTGCTTGTTTTGTTCGTCTCCTCCTCCCTCCTCCCCGCACCTCTTGTCAACTCTCTGGCTCTATCAAAAATGTCGTCAGACCTAGTATGATAGTTGCTTGTCTGTCTCATCTCCTACCCCTACCCTTACCCCTACCCCTCCCCTCCTTATCTTTGTCACAGCTCGTGCACTATCTGAAATGTCGCCAGGCCTAGTACGATAGTAATTGTTTCGCATACTTATTGGGCCTCATTACACGTTGTGCGGTAGGGATTTAACGTCACCGGTAAGGGAATACCCGTATCGTTAAATCCCCATGCCAATTACGACCCGGCTCACCGCTATTAGCGGCACCGCTAAGTACGGTGCCACTAATAGCGGCTAATCCGTGTGCGCGCGACCCTCCATCCCGTAAATAACGCCAATGCTGCTAATAGCACACCATCACAAGCCAAGCGGACATGCTAATAGCGGCATGGTAAAGCCCCCAAAACCCCTTACCGCCATGGCGCTAATACCAGCATCGCGAACCACCCGTTAATAGAACTGAGCAGTGGTCCCACCTGCCACAGGTGAACACAATCAGCACAGGTGGAGGCAATGGACACTGTGGCAGCACAAAAGGAGCACTCCACACCCCTTCACACACCCCTTCCCACACCAAGATGGTTCCAATGCTAGCAGCATTACATGGGCTGGAGGACATGATTGCAGTGCAGCACCAACAACAACAGGCAGCACAGAGGATACGCAGGAGGAGGAGGAGGGCAAGACAGGTGCAGCAAGCACCACCAGGTCACCTAGTCATACCACCGAGGCAGCCACCAATCCCCAGGATCAGAGCCAGTCCATTTAACCTAACCCCTGAGCAGATACACACCCTGTACCGTCTGGACCGGGATACCATCACCAGCATTGTGGACATGATACATGACGACATTTTCAGCCTCATAGACATCCAAACTGCCATCCCCCCTCTACTCAAGGTGGTGACTGTGCTCCACTTCCTGGCCACAGGCACCTACCAGCATACAGTGGGGCAGATGCATGGCATCTCACAACCAGTATTCTCACGCACGCTGAACCAGGTACTCGATGCCCTCCTGAAGCATGCACCTGAACACATATTCATGCCACGGACTGCCCAGGAGATCGCAAACACCAAAGTTGGCTTCTATTCACTGGCAGGCATCCCAAGTTGCATTGGGGCCATCGACTGTACCCATATGGAATTGATGGTCCCACATCACAATGAAGTAGTCTACCGAAACAGAAAGCAACTCCACTCCATCAATGTCCAAATGATATGTGACGCTAACAAGATAATCACTCATTGTTGTGCCCGATTTCCCGGATCAACCCATGATTCCATGGTCCTGCGGAACTCAACCATACCACGCTACATGGAGCAACAAGCCGGACTACGTTCGTGGCTACTTGGTGAGTAGCAGGGCAAGCACATGGCAGTGTGATTGGGGGGGGGAAGAGATACATACTCCAACTGGGTGTGATTGGGGGGGAGAGATACATACTCCAACTGGGTGTGATTGGGGGGGGAGAGATACATACTCCAACTGGGTGTGATTGGGGGGGAGAGATACATACTCCAACTGGGTGTGATTGGGGGGGGAGTGATTGGGGGGGGGGGAGATACATACTCCAACTGGGTGTAGCCTGTCGTCCGTAGGACAAATGGACATGCAGATGTACGCCAATGTCCATCAGGGAAGGCCGCAATGTACTTGAGAAGAACCCACAGTTATAAGCTACACAACATAGTGAACAATCCAGGTCTACGAAAATTTCACATCCATCCATAACCTCATTGCACATTATGCCACACCACATAATACACGATTCAGCAACATGGCGTCAAGATGGTAATACAGTATCAGCGCAGCACAACATCAATACAGAAATGTGCCCTTGAATGCATGCAAAGGGATCACCCCTAGCCATAGCATTGAACCACACACCTATAGCACCAGTGAAGTGATGCTACACAGCATGGCAACATCAATGTCGGAATGGCAGTACACTAGCAGTGTGGTACCAAATATGCCTGGGCTCAGGGACACCTAAGACCTGGCCTCACCCAGGACATGTCAATTTCTGTTGGAGGCATGATTCGGGCATGTCCACTTGCAGGGTCAAGTACACCTTTGCACATTGCAGTCACACAGATCGTCTGCATGCATGCTGGTAGTCGTGGATCACAATCAGTATGCATAGTTGATTTGTGTGACATGTACATGCCACTCCAGAGTTGAACAGTAACAGGTCCCCATTCTTCCCCCCATACAGGCGATGCCGGCTATCCCCTGAAGAGGTGGCTCCTTACCCCCGTACGGAACCCACAGAACTGGCACGAAGAGGACTACAATCGTGCACATACCCGTACCCGTGTCGTGATCGAGCAGACATTTGGCCTTTTGAAGACATGGTTTAGGTGCATAAGCAGGTCGGGTGGCGCTCTCCTGTACGGCCATGAGAAGGTGGCCAAGATCACCATGGCATGTCTCATGCTGCACAATATGTGTATCAGACGGAATGTGCCATTGCGCCCTGATGTTCAAATGCAACCACCTGATGAGGATGATGATGGTGATGAGGACGGAGGTGACGGGGATGCAGGTCATGCAAGGGGCGATGGCCAAGAGGGACGTGATGTGAGACAGCATCTGATCAACCAGATTTTCTGAGTAACATGGTTTCACTCTGTACGATGGATATGGGTAGAAATGCACTGGTTTCTGTGTTGAAGCGCACAATGGACCCTGTCACCAATAAAGTACACATACACAATGAAGAAGTCCAAGCCTGTGTTTTGGTTAATCACCAGTGTATTAAGGAATCTAAAGATGCATAAGTGCATGTCCCCAACCATCCCACCACCCTTCCCCCCTCCCTCCACAACAGTCCTGAAATACCCTTCCCCCCCTCCCCCTCAACAGTCCCGAAACACCCTTCCCCCCTCCCCCCACAACAGTCCCGAAACACCCTTCCCCTCCATTGTGTTGTGGTGGTGTGGCTGCTGCACCTTCCTCTGCTACCAGGACATCTGGTGAAGCCACCGGTGGGCTACTGAACCCTCCCATGTTGTCCTCGCCAGAATGGCCATGGACACTGGACACAGGTGTTTCCTGTGGAGTTGCCTCTGGGCTTCCTGGAGGGGTTGGGGTGTGAATTTCCATGGGGAACTCCATTGGGTCCTCCACATCTGAGAGCGGCGCTGTGGCTGCCGTCTCTGCTGTGGAACTTGTTGCAGCAGAGGGTGGGCCCTCCGTGGCTGGAATCTGTGGTGGGGGGTTCACTTCAGAAGGTAGGGCAGTTGCTACTGGTGTGGACAGTTGTATGTTAGCAGTGGCGCTCCGCCGATGTTTGGCACTCTGCATGGGGACTCTTCTCCCTTTGCCCCTTGATGTCGTGGGGGTGTCCCCTGTGTCCTGTGGCCTTGGTTTTTTCGTGACAGGGGGTGCCTGAGTTGCAGTGCCAGGATCTTCACTGTCTGTATGTGAGCCTGTCGGGGACAAAGAGGGGGATGGCATTGGTAACGGTTCTATGTACTTCATGCAGAATACGTCAATCATGCTGTTGTGAGCATTTGGACTTAATTGGTAGGGATGCAGGTGATGTGTCAGTTGAGTGGCTCATCCATGCATGGTTGTGTGTGGCACTTGTCTCTGGTGATGTGTGCATGTGTGTGTGTTTGGGTTTGACACTGACATGGCCAGGGTTGTATGCATGTATGGATGTTTGTGCATCCATGAGGTGATTATGGGCTCACATTTGGGGGGACCTGAACATTCACAGTGCATACTTTCATGTGTACACTCACCTCCATCTGATGTAGTTGCCACACCATGCTCCATGGTCCCGACTCCCTCAATTGATTCTACTCCAATCATGTTGGCGCAGGTCTCTTCCCACTTCTTTAATTTTATCGGCGAATCAGATCCACCTGCTGTGGCTATGTTGTGGTTCGCAGACATGATGCGGAGATAATCCCACCGCTTTCTGCACTCCCGGACAGTGCGGGTGGTGGTGCCCACTGCACTCACTTTCAGGGCAACCTCTGCCCAGATTGCCTTCTTGCGGATAAGGGTCTCCCGACGCATGTCGCTTGCAAATACCACGTCGGCATTCGCTGCAAGGGTCTCTGTGAGCATTGTTAGCTCCTCGGTGGTAAACTTCTCCTTGCGCTGGCAGTCAGTTGTTTTTTTAATAGCCTTAGGCATGGCGAGGGTGTCCTTGTGGCTTTCCAATAGCGAAGTACTCAAAACAGGTCCAGGGGGCAGAGGATGCAATGGATTGTGTTTTTAAAGATGGCCGCCGTGCTCCTTCCCGTTCCTGTGCGATGACGCTATTTCCGGTTCCGCTATTTAACGGTGACCGCTAATTGCGATGGCCGTTATTAGCGGTGACCGCTATTTGCATGTTGCGGGAGGTCGGAAGTGCTATAAGCGCTTTCATCGGTGCCGCTAAGGGTTTTTTTGGGGTCTTATGCGGCATGGCGGTAGGGTCATTACCGGCATGGCGCTATGCTCGTGTCCGCGTACTCGTAATGGTACGCTATTAGCGGCCTCTTGCCAAGGCGGACACGTTAATAACGCCATGCCAGTAAATTGCGATTTTTACCGCACAACGTGTAATGATTGTCTCAAGGCCTTGTAAGTTTGTCATTGTATTTTCCCATGCTCCCTCCCTTGCCTTGAAGTGCTTTGAAACACATTGTGTATAGGCACTATACAAATAAACTATCAATCATTCAATCAACGCTTTTCAATTTTCCCTTTTCAACTCGGGCTGTAGTTACCTCACCCTGTTAAGCAGGGTAATCCTAGGTTTAGAAGAGTTATAGAATCTGCCTTTAAAGATCAACAAAGGGGGATATGTCATTTACCCACCGTTTCACGGCCCTTATGGGTCTTGTACAAAGTGGAATGACATTGCAAATATGACATGCTCTAAAACATGACATAATATAGCATGACATTCCCGATGTATCATAATATGCTCATATAACTAAACCTCTGCTTTGTGCAAAAATTGAAGGGGCGGAGAAGGGATAAGTAAATATACATGGCAATGAAATAAAAATGAGCAAATCTTCTTTAAAAGCTAAAAATGGTCTTTGGTAAAAAAAACTAAATTAGTACAATAGGAGAGGGAGTGAGACAGAGAGAGAGAGAGCGTGGGGGGCAAAAAGTCAGGGTTCTTACTCTTTTTCGAATTTAAAACTGAAAGCCAGCGGTATTGTATCAAAATACTAATTAATTTCCCCCAAAACAGCCCCACAGACATAGTACTTTACCAGCATCAGTATACATTATGAATTGAGTTGTACCTAGACAGGTACATCCTTCACAAACCCAGGTGGGATTACATTAAAACCTTCAGAAGCCCAAATTCATTTGGACCAAAGGTAATCCCCTAGAATAAGCATACTTCGGGCAGCATGAAGAAGGCATTTTAGTTCATTCAATCAATATGTTTCCAAATACTTCTTCCCTTCAAGGGGTTTCCAGAAGTAGCCAAGGCAAACATGCACCCTTCCATGTGTTGGTGAATAGCACTTGCAAACCACTTACCCGGTTTATCTTGTTCTTCAGACACATCACACCACTTTTCTTTGGCAAACTAGAGCTCTAGTGAGTATTTCCCTTGATTTTTGTCTATTTTGTTTGTGGAATCTGTTTTTCTTTGAACTTTGCTTGCCTCCTTTAGTCCCCCTCCACCCAGACTCTGTGCCTCGTCAAGAGACCCAGAACTCTTCTCAAATCTGAGTTCTCCAGGGCAGCCTTGCCGGGCAGCAACTAAAGGGCAAAGGGTGATGCCTGTTTGCCAGGCACCAAGGTCCTACTCCTACCACTATTTTGCCTAGCAGACAGATCAACAACCAGGCAAGGTAGAACACCAAGATTTTAATATTTCTATATCATTGCTATTTTGCTAACAGAGACTTCATACAGACTTAATACATAGCTAGATTAATTTACTTTGATGCCAGAAAATCCATTGCATTGCTAGATTAGTTTTTATGTCTGCTTTCAGACATATGATTGCACAGCGAGAATCATTTGCTGCTGCTACATGAGAATCTATTGTCTAGCTAAATTAATTCTTTTTTTACTGCCATAGAGTCTTCTAAATACCCAGATTACTTACAGTCGGAATCGCTAATCCGTTGCATGGCCAGATTGATTGCTTGTTCTGCAAAAAATAATGTCATTGCTTAGCCAGATTAACTTTACTATCGCTGCTTCATAACTGGACTAATATTTCTACTCCATTGCTAAACCAAATTAATTTCATTGTTGCTACCAGAGAACCCATAGCAGAGAAACATTGATTTATTTGCTCACAGAGAATTCAACAGAATCAGTTGCATAGCTATATTAATTTTATTTGCTGCTAGAGACTACATTGATAGTCATAACGATTTGTTATACTACCAAATAAAGACAGATCAATGTTATCATTGCTTCTTGAGAATTCACTCCATAGCTAAATAGATTGTTCTGCTACTAGAGAATCCACTGCATAGTTAGATTACCTTTTCCTTCAGCTTCAAAAGAAATCATTTCATAGCCTGGTTAATTAACCTTTGCCACCAGAGAATCTATTGCATAGTTACCTTTGCATTATTATAAATTGTGTTCTGCATCTAGGTGCTCCCACGGTCAAGCATGCAGCAATGCGTTAAATTGGGTTTTCCTTCTAGGTTCCCCAGACAAAAGCACATTGCATTGGTATATACTGTGTTCTACATTTAAGCATGTTGCCTCTTACTATATATTCCTCTGCATCTAGATGTCACTCAGGATAAAGTTCATTACACTATATTGAATTTTGTCCTGCATCTAGATGTTTCTAGGAAAATGCATGCTTCAGTGTATTGTACTGTATCCTGCACCTAGGTGTACCAAGAAAAGGGAATTAGATGGTATCAGGTAATAATATCCCTATATATATGGTCACTGTATATAATGTCGCTGGGAAACTATAGTGGTGACATTATTGTTAGGGAGAATTCTCATTCAATGGCTAATTTCCCTTACCTAGTGAGTCCCCCAGCAGCTTTGCTGGATCTCTGGAGTTTATTTTATTCACTTGGTAAGAGTGTGAGCTTTTCCCCCACTCTTACCTATGTTTTGCCATGTGTATTTCCTCTGTTTTGTGATTGTGGACTCTGGAGTACACCACTTCAGTAGCCCCCCTCATTTGTGTGTTACACAGCACCTTCAGTGCAGTGACACAGGGTTGTCTTTTACACTTCCCACAGACTCCATTTCTGTGACTGACTACTGTCCCCCATAAAAGGGTAAAGTCGCCATTAACTCTACTTAGTCATTTAACCACAGATCCAGTACACCCCATCTTCCATGGAGTACTGGAAAGGGTTAATCCTTAGCCCTTCTTATCTGTACCTCCTAGAGCATTGCTTCGCTCTTTTAACATTTAGACTTGGCTGGTGGCAGTGGTATCTACCCTAACTTTTCTACCGCGATTATACTATATAAACGTGGTATTGTTTTAGGCTATTATTTTACCCTCGAACTTAAACCCGCTTGACCAAATACTTTTTCTTTTGGCTCCGGTCGGGGTTTATTCGCCATTTCTTTTTGTTAAAGTCCTTCTTGTGTTTTACTTTGCGGGGCAAGCCAGGTTTGCCTTCTTTGTTCACCGTCTTTTGGCGGTCTTCTGCCAAGAAGCCCTCCTCTAGGTGCCTGGGTGTCTAGCTGGACTGAATGTGAGGGAGGGGTGTAGTCACCCCCTGCACAGGGTATCCAAGGAAACCCAAGTCGCCCTTTGCCATGATTGGCTGAGGTGGTTGTCCGGCCCGGACAACCCCCCTGCTGCGTGATTGACAGCCAGGCTGTGTGAATGGGGGATTTTCGCATTAAAGACAGGACTCTTGGGCTGGAAGTCAGAGTCGCCACTGGAACTACAAGGAACCGAAGAGAAGCAGAGAAGAAGTCGGCTGCTGCAACTATCCCATCCCGGTGAAGCCCTGCCGCAGTCCTGAGCCATCTACCCTTCGACGACCAGAGAAGATCCAGTCCGGAGTCTTCTTCCCTTGAGCCCAGTGGGGATAACCAGCTCATCTTCGACAGCCAGAGGATCCTCTTTGTGGTCAAAATCGCTGCACACTGCTGTAGTGGTCCGGATAGCCATCTGAAGATACTCTCCTGTTTTTAAGGAGCGCACCTTGTATTCACTGTTGCTGCTGCCGGCTTCAGCCCTGTGTGGTGCAGACCCCCTCAGACGTCCTCCTTCTTGCCGAAGCACCAGGAACCGTGGGTCTGCAGGAAACTCCCAGGAACAACTGCCGTGGCACCAGCGTCTTCATTGAATAAGGTACTGTGTTCTGCACGAGGAAATTTGGGTGAATCCCTTTTCTTCGCCTCCAAGGCTTGCCCTTGTCTTCCCTCCTTCTTATAACTTTTGCTTCCTCTGTTGACAATATCTAAGTACTCCTGGCTACGTTGAATCGTGAACAATCCGACTGTGTGATCCTCGACAACAGGAACCCGGTTCCACTTGACACTGGCTCCGGCCTATTGACTTTTGAATTTCTGTCTAAGAGTGTTCTCTGGTTCTGTCTGCCTTGACAAAAGTATTGCCTATGATTTTTGCCCCCAACTATCTCTGGGTATCTCAGGTGCTAAGTGTGTTTTTGCCCCGGTAACATTTTTTGCCTTGGATACGCATTTCTTTAGTAAGACCGAACTGTCATTACTGTCAAAAAGCGATCGCAAGTGTATTCCCGGTAACGTCTTTTGTTTCACAACACCGGTCCACTAAAACACAGGGTACTTACCTTGAAGTTATACCGTACAAAGTGAATTGGTTAGTTGTAGTATATTTTACGTGTGGTTTTGAATTAATAGAAGTGTCGTGTTTATAACAAATGGTTTAAAAATAAATGTACTTATATTTTTTACCTGAAACCTTGAGTCAGTGTTTGCTTGAGTCACAGTAATTGTGGTCCCTTTGTGTAATCTCTGCTACTGCTCATATACTCTTGAGATAAGCCTGGCTGCTCCGCTATTGCTACCACTTTAACATAGTAGTACAGGCTTGTACCAAAAGTAAAACTTGTATTGCCACCTGTAGTCTTAATTGTGTGTAGTGGTCCCTAAGGGCACTGCACTGGATCCTGCCTAACAATTATATAGGTGACCATATATATAGGGACCGGGGGAGCGGGGGCTGCAGGGGTGTCCCCCGCACACCTTGAAAAAAAAGGGTTTGGGGGTTGAAGGGTGTCACCCGCATGTTCCATCTAATAATGTCCCTGCAAAAAAACGGCAATTTTTCAGCGATTTGTTTTCATGGTGTTATTTTTGAGGGGACATTATTACTTATTTATTTATTTATTTATATAGCGCACCGAGCCCTAGGGCATCTGAAACCAATTGGATTATGCACCTACGTCCTGTCCCCTTTTCTCCATACTTAAGGGAGTTCCTGTGGAGCGGGGACATGATCAGAGCTGTTCCAAGCCCAGCATGCTTCCCCTTTAAGAATTTAGAGAGTACGTGGAGTGCCATGTGTGCATAGCATGAGTACGCCCATAACCCCACCTCTCGCTCTCTTTCCCCTCAGTCCCTTTCTCTGCATCGTATGGGTTGGATGCCTTACGCATCTCTTCTTTGTTTTTTGGTAGCCACTTCCCTGCAATAGCTTTAATTCCTTTTTTTATTGCTTCTTACCCTGCTTACATTTTATGCTGGGTAAGGCAGTGTTCTCCGTGTGCACTGGGTGTCACAGGTTGTTCTCTGTGGCACATCCACAAACTCTTTGTTTAGAGGGTTTGGGCCTGCTTCATCGCTGGGATGCCTGTATGTACTGTGACGCACTGTCTTTCAAATACCACAGAAGTCGACTGATGCAGTGGGAGGACATCTTTTAGACGAAGGCTTCAGATCACCTCAAGTCCTACATGAAGTCCAAGAGGGTAAGTATGTCATTATTTCCTTCGAGACCCTGCCCAGGTGACACCTTTCTGAGTGTTAGCCGAAGTGTGAAGGTGCAACAGGGACCCATTGTGGATATCCACTGCATTACCGCGTCTCCCCCAGAGGAGACTTCTAGCGGGGATATTGCTGAGGATCCGACAGGGTCTGGTACCTGCCTCAGCCAGAGGGAACTTTGGTCTCTGACAAGGCTTGTACCAACAATGTTTCACCTCGTACCGGACAAACTTTTCAAGGCTTCCTCGATTCCACATACAGAGCAAACACCAGAGAGCCCAAATAGGCCTGCAACATAAGTATGCCTCACTCCTCAGATCTCCTCATGGTGCAACATGGCCCAGGGCATACCTCATGCTCAGCAGGCGTGTTTCCTCTGTCACAGTGTCCAGATCAGATCCTGGCCATTCTCCGGGTGATGCATCACTGGCTACGGTGGAGCACACACTGTGTGGTACAGATAGATTCCTTCCTCCACAGCCACCTGGTACTTCAGGGCTCCCGCCCTTTTCTCCATGGGTTCAATAGATTGAACGGAGGATAGCACAGGGGCAACGTGCTGGTCTTGGAAGCAAGACCACGCGGAGCAACAGAGGTTATAAAATCCCGGATCCACGTTTAGAAACCAAACTCAGGTATTAAGCGCGTTATGAAAAAACTATTTTAAAAAAAAAATGGTCACCCAACATGAGAGGATATCCGCCCCAGCCTGTTTTGGTGTCCATAGCGATTGGGCCCCAAGGTCTTTGTGGTGCACTTCCATTCAAGGACCTTCATTAGAAGACAGGTTCTTCAGTAAATTCCCAGAGCTGCTGCACTCGGGGCCAATGAGGTAATATTTTAAGTCCCTCATAAAAGAAGTGCTCATCCCCGCTCCTCAGCCAGTGGATCTGATTGTGCAACCCACAGTTCCTCAGACTGGGACAATAGTGGGACTGCCATCTCTTTTTCATCGGGGGACACAGGTGCCCAGCCCATGGGCCCCTCCAACCCCCCTATTTCTAAGGACCCTCCACCTCCATTACCTCTGCTCCCTCCTGCCCACCAGATGATAATGCAGCGGATGATCACGTATTATATTTTGGAGCACAGTGGCGAAATGCCCAAGTCATTCAAAGCCTTCCATGATAGAGTACAAGGCCTGATGGAATACATTGGGATTGAAATCCTGGAGAAACCACAAACGAATCAAGGGGTTCTCGCTTCAGACGTTGGGTGGGAGGCCTTGAAATTGTGGCAAAAATCAGCATTATTAAAGCCGGTAGCAAAAGGGGTGAACATGAAGCACAAGTCCCTTCCGGCAGAGAAGCTATGTGTGATGGCCCATCCTAAACCTCATTCCATGATTGTTGCGGTGGCTACAGTCCTTGAAAAATGGCAAGCTTTGTCTGCTTCTTCATCATCCTTGCAGAACGCTTTGAGGTAGGAAGACGCCTCCTAGGCAATGCAGGCAAAAAAGTATATAACAAAACTCTGCCCTCATCTTTCGACAAACCAATGCTGAAGTAGTGATGGCATCAGCAAATTTAAAGTTGTGTAAGGAACTGAGCAACTACGATTTGCTCCTCACTCTGGAGTATCAAGCAGGTTTCCGCTCATGCTTGGCTGACGCCGACCAAGTAGTGCAAGACCTCATGGAAGCTGCCTATCACTAACCACCTTGATGCAGAAGTTAGGGGTATGGCCATAGGCGCATCTATTTGGTGCGAAGTGCTTCTCAAAGCCACCAAGTTTCAACCACATTTCCAGGAATGCATTAGGGACCTACCATTTGATCAGTTGTAACTATTTAGTCCGGAGACAGATGAAGAGTTAAACAAAAATAAGAACAGTGTACAGACAGCAAAATCATTGGCAGTGCTGACCAAGGCCCCTGCAAAACTTGGGTCTTCGGGCCTTCAGAGTTGGCCATTCACCTCCAAGAGTTCAGGAGGATTCAGGGAATTTCACGACCATCGGAATAGTCTGGACAGATCCCTGTGCATGCCTCGTAAGAAGCAGGCATTTCTTTCCACCTGGGGGTTATTCTGCCAGCCCTCCTCCACCCCAGAGTCAAAATAGTGTAAGTTCCATGAGGGTGCAGTTCTACAGCACACCAGTAGGAGGTCAAGTGTGCCATAATCTTGCCCAGTGGACGTTAATAACCTGCGACAATTGGTTTTCTGGTCGGTGATCAACAGGGGCTATCACCTCCCTCTTCCCCTCAATGTGCATCTCCCTCCCCTTTCCCAAAATGGCTCAGACTCTCTTTCAAAAGAAATAGCCAAACTAAACTGCTGCTCATAGAGGTGGTGGAGAGGGTAGCTTGGGGCTTTGATTCAAGGTTCTTCCCCGTCCAATGAAGAACAAGGCTGTCCTGCGGAGGGTGCTAGATCTTTTCCCATTCAACCTTTTCTTACCCCCAGAAAAATTCAAGATGATCACGCCCGCACTCATCCGTTCAACCAGGTGACTGGCTAGTAGCTGTGGATCTGCAGGACGCCTATTTGCATGTCCCCATTTGGCCCCCTCACCAACGCTACCTGTGGTCCTCAATAGGCCAGGATCATTACTAGTACAAAGTCTTGCTTTTCTGCCTGAGCTCGGACCCAGTGGTGTCGACTAAACTGATGCTAGTGATGGCTGCATGTCTTTGCCTGAAAAGCATTCACCTATACCGATACCTGAAAAACTGGCTGATCAGGGCCCAGTCCCCAGTCCTGGCATCTACAATATATTCAAGATGTAATGCAGGGGCGTTGCTAGGGGGGGGCTAAGGGGGCTATAGCCCCTGATCTTTTGGTTGTAGCCCTGGATAGAATCTCAGGAGCTACAGCTAAAAGACTAGCTAGCCCCCAGTTCCAACAGTTCCGACATCAGCTTAGCCCCGGGTCATTTCCAGACCTAGCAACTCCCCTGATGTAATGCATGCTCTAAGCCTTTCAGTCAATGTGAAGAAGTCCACGCTCATCCCCACTCAGAGGCTATAGTTCATCAACTTCGTCTGGAATTTGGTGAGGGGCAAAGTCTTTCTGACAGAATCAAGGATGCACAATTTACTGGAATCAACATCTCTGTTACTTTCCCACGCTCAGACAACGGCATGGAGTTCTTACACCATTTGGGTCGGATGGTGGCATGTGTCTTATCAGTGCCTATGGCCAGACAACGGATGGGGCACACCCAACTAGACCTAGGAACTTTTAATTCTCAATTGTCAGACACTCTAACAACGCCAGTATCCATTCCCATATGGCTACAGCAAGACCTATTGTGGTGTTCGCACATTGACAATTTGTGGTTTGGAGCTGCTTTTCAGGACCTTCCTCATCAGTTCACCAGAATGACATACTTGTCTCTGTTACGCTGGGGTGTGACCCTCAAAGACCTACAGATTTACAACAAGTAGAAATGACAGGATGGGTAAGAACACATAAACTTCATGGAGCAGAAAGCAGCCTTTGAAGCCTTTCAGACCTTCATACCAATGTTAGCAGGCGCAATAGTGATGATCCTGACAATGTTGTTACAATGCACTATATCAACGAGCAGGGAGCAACCAAGTATCTGAAGCTGTGTGCTTTGACAGTTCATCTTTGAATGGGCACTGAGTCACAACATCTCAGTACAGGCATCCCACCTATCAGAGGCAGAAAATGTTCATGCAGACAAGCTCAGCAGGAGATCAGCTGCCAACTACGAATGGGAACTCAGCAAGCAAGTCCTCAGAGAGATGTTTGCTTCCAAAGGCCACCCAATGGTGGACCTGTTCACAATAGAGTGAAACAGCAAATGCCTCCATTATGACTACTGGAAGGGAAGAGGAAGAGGTTCATTGGGGGACGAGTTATCGGTATCATGAAAAAACCTATCCGGCTTACGCGTTTCCCACTGTTCCTCTGATTCCGAGGGTCTTGCAGGAATTCAGGATCTCCAGCAAGACTGAGCTTCTCCTAATAGCCCCGCATTGGACACAGAGGCATTGCTTCTCAGACCTGCTGCTTTGGGCCGATGGACCACCACTTCATCTCCCCCTCCTTCTGATTCCTGTTCACCAGCAGAAGGGTAAGAGGATTCATCCCTGCTCACAATTACTTTCCCTGGTGATTTGGCACCTGGAACATTATCCTAGGGCTGCTTAGGCCCTTCTGAGTAGAATCTAAAGGTGATTGGGGCATCTAGGAAGCCTTCAACCCACTCCCAATAAAAGTGAAAATGGCTTTGTTTCTGCCACTGGATATTGTTGTAAGAAAGGGATCCTCTTCAAGCATCAATTGGTGACATACTTTCCTTTTTCTCAAGTCTAATTCAAACAAGTACTCAAGTATATTCTTACATGATATACCTTGCAGCGATTGGGGCTTACCTCTCCAATAAAGATAGGTTAGTCTCTTTTGCCAAACCAATGATTAAGCACCACTTAATGGAACTAGTACTGCTGTTCTCTTCCACTCAACATCATATTGCAAGTTGGGACCGCAATGCAGTTAAGACAGCCCTTGCACACAACCCATTCGAAACAATGGGTTCCATTTGACTTCCTTCGCGTTAGGTCTAGTTTCTTAGAAGACTTCCTTCCTGGTCGCAATCTCTTTGGCCAGCCGCATTAGCCAACCTCAAGCCCTATCAACAGAGGAACGCTACGTGCCTTTTCATAGGGACATGGTGGTCTCGTGGACTCATCCGTCCTTTTTACCTAAGGTGGTTTTCGATTTTCAAATAAACCACAAAATCATGTGCTCATGAACTTTCCTGATCCACAATCAGAAGCCGATCGCACGTTACACAACCTGGATGTTCATAGGGCTCTGAGGTTCTATCTCTAGGCCTTACATATATTCGGACAAATTATTTGTCTCTTGCATATCCCATGCTTACAAATTTCAAGGGAAGTCACCCCCTCAGGGTCTACTTGCACATTTAACTAGAGCATAAAGCACAGCAGTAGCCTTTCAGAGCCACGTACCCTGGTAGGGAATCTGCAAAGCAGGCACTTGGGCATCACCTTCAGTCTTTTGCAAACATTATGCACTGTATTGCAGCTCCAGAGCTGATGCACATTTTGGACAGGTAATCCTAAGGAACATATTTGCTTCAGTTTAGTGCCAGCCTTCCTGGGTAAGAGATAGTGCTTTGTACTCTCCCATTAGTGTGAAGAAAGGGGGCGGGTCACAGGAGTATGGAAAAGTTACTCACCGTAGTGACTACTGTACTCCTAGTCCTATGCCTCTTTTCCTCTAAATGCCCACTCTTCAACCCCCTAAAATTGCTAGTTAGGTCTGACCAGTCCTCTCGGAAGATCATAGGAATGAGGGTAAGGAGCGCAAGAGGTGAGGTTGTGGGCATGTTCATGCTATGCACATGTGACCCACCTCCGTGCTCTGTAAATTCGTAAAGGGGAAGTGCCTGGGCTTGCTATGGTTCCGAATCTGTCAACCCTCTGCTGGAACTCCTTTAAGTATGGAAGAAAGGGGACATAGGACTAGGAGTACAGTAGTCACTACGATTAGCAGCTTTTCCTTTATATATTGTGGTCTGCAGCTAGTTGTCACTTAGCTAAAATGCACAATACTCTAATATACAATGGTCTGCTTGTAAGTGGCCCAGACAAATGTCTATTGCATTTTACTATATTATATCCCGCATCCTGATGGTTGCAGGGTGTAGTGAACTGGATTGTAACATATTGTTTACTGCGCCAAGATACTTAGAGGTAAAGCATATTGCATGAGATTAGAGACAGTGTTCTGCATCAAGTTGTTCCCGGGCCAAATCCTATCATACTGCATCCCATTGTATTCTGCATTAGGGTTATGGCAATGTCCTATATTGCTTTTTGCATCTAAGTACCCCAGCGTAAAGCATATTATACAGTCTCTACCTGTTTTCTGTTCCCAATTATCCCAGCCCATGACAAAATGTCTACTGCTCTGCAGGAATACAGGGATGAGTAGTGGCTAAACGCCTCCCCAGCCCCACACTACTACCAGACCAGCAGTAATTCTTATTATAAAGATACAC
Source organism: Ambystoma mexicanum (assembly GCF_040938575.1). Classification (NCBI taxonomy): domain Eukaryota; kingdom Metazoa; phylum Chordata; class Amphibia; order Caudata; family Ambystomatidae; genus Ambystoma; species Ambystoma mexicanum. The sequence continues at coordinate 690,654,791 of NC_090939.1, forward strand.
AGTCAGAAGGATATAACTCCTCTGCCGGTTGTGGTAACTTGGGCCGAGGGCAGGCTATCCTCTCAGAAGGGGTGTGAAATAACAGTAGCATCCCAGGAGGAATAGTGCAAAGAATAAAAAAAAGAATGCCCAATCAGGATTCTATACAAATATCTAAGCATTAATTAAACAATTAAAATGCAATCAACTAACTAAAAATGCTACCAAAAATGCACCTATGTAAAGAGAACACAGAAATGTACAGATGGATATAGTATGGCACTCTGGGTACTTGAGCAGTGGTGATCAGCCAAGATTTGCAGCATGTCACTGTTCAAAAGTTTCTCAAGAAAAAGTCTGAAAATGGGGATTATGAGTCACTATGTTCGCAGGAAGTGGACGTGGCGACAGGGTCTCTTGATAGAACCCTACTCTTTGTCTTGGGTGGTTGGACAGCGTCGAGCTGGGCTTCTCAGCGCTTTCCATGAGGCCAAACCGTGTTCAAGCGGCAGCAAGTTGCGTTGACCCGGTGGCGAGTCAGCCCTGAGACAGGACGGTGTGCAGTTCAAGTTAGCATTTGAAGGGATACGGTTCAATGAGCCAAACAGGTCAGTGGTTGAGAGAATGCTTCTTTTGGGTGAAGTAGGCGTTTAACACAATTGTTTCCAATAGTTTGAATCAGTGGTCAAGTCGGTCAGGAAGAGGTTTTGTTGGTTCATTGCGATGTTCGAAGATGCAATCTTTTAGAATGAGGTCTGTCACACTTATTAAAACCTCTTTTTCCTTTCAAGAGAAGCCCTAGTATTTGGGATAAGTTAGTTCATATGGATTTAAAACACCATACTTATTTTCATTATTCAGCTGTTACTACATTATGGGGTCTTCCTCCAGTCACTGGCCACTATCCATGTGGAACTTGCTCAGTCTCCAAATTTACTAAACAAAGTAAAGAACACGATCTTGGTCTATCATGACTATGGCATCAACAACATGTTGCTAATTTTATTTCCCAGAGTGAAATATATGATCACATGTCAATATGCGTTTAAATATGTTATGTTATGTTATTTTGCATTTGTATAGCGACTCATGTATCATTGGTATGATCGCAAGGCGCTGGTAGGTTGAACGCCCTCGGGAACCGCAATTCAAGTCAGTTGAGAGAGAGAGTCGTAAAGTGTGTGGGCGCACCGGGTATGTGTGCAGCTGGTGGGGTTGTTGCATGATAGCTGCTTCTTAGCGGTAGTTGTGGTGCTGAGATCAGTTGAATGTGTTCAGTCTGGAGGGTGGACATCCAGACTGAGTTCTGGCTGCGTTAGGCCTGTGGAGACTCCTAACCTAGCCGGTATGTGCTAGCTAGCTGTGTTTTATTAGGATGATGGGTAGTTTGATGAGTCATGTTAGTATGAGAACAGCTTTACCGAATGTGTCATAGTACTGCTGTGTTCTAGTTTAATGGTGGTGTATAGGAGAGAGTAAGCGCAGTAGTGTGATATTGTCGTAATCAATAAAGTTTATGCGACCAGGCACACTCAATGATGTTGGGAATACCTACTAAATTCAACTTTTAACACAGTGACGCTATTAGGGCACATTCTATGACGTCGGGAATACCTGGGCACACTGAATGATGTTGGGAATACCGTCTAGATTCAACATTAGCACAGTGATGCTATTAGGGCACACTTTCTAAGTTCAGCTTTAACACACTGAAGCTATTAGGGCACACTTTCTAAGTTCAACTTTAAACATTGACTTTGTTAGGACGCACTTTCTAGGTTCAACTTTAACCCAGTGATGCCAATGGGGCACACTTTGTAGATTCAACATTAACACAGTGACGCTAATTGGGGCGTACTTTTTAGGTTCAACATTAACACAGTGATGCGATTAGGCACACTTTCTACGTTCAGCTTTAATACAGTGACGCTATTAGTTATGTTATGTTACTTGGCATTTGTATAGTGCCATTACTATGACAAATACTTACCCCCAAGACTTAACTTGCCCTAATTGTATTCATAATACACCTTTATTTTGTATAATACTTATAGTTGTGTTTCTTTTTAACCCTTGGTATACTACAAGTTCTTTGTACTTTCCCTACAGCCCTAGCTCCCTCCTAAAATACGCCTGGCTGCTCTGTCTACACTAGCATATACTCAGGTGGTACAGCCTTATGCTAATAGTGGAGTTTTGCACATTCTCAGTGGTATGGGTTTTCTAGGCCCTTAGTTGGACTTCAGAAAAACTGTCATAACACCATATGAGTGGAATAGTAAGTAAAGAAAGTTCCGAGGTAACAGATGTTATTGCCAGATCTGCAGCTCTACATATGAGACGTTCCTACCAGCCTGTACACTACTTTGGAACACAGAGGCTTGTGTGTAGCTCAAGCAGCTGAACAAAACATTTAGTAAGTTTAATACTTAACTATGATAGGTTTGAGAACTTTGTACTTCCCATAATTAGATATAACATTTTCAACCTCCCTTTTGCCTAATAGCACCGTTAATAAATTGGAGGGGTTAAAGGACCTTTAACTCAAAAGGAGCGTGAACAAAGACGGAAAATGCAATTATGCCTTTATTGTGGGGCTTCTGGACACTTTTTACGAGATTGCCCAATAAAACCGTCTAAGAAGGCGGTAGGACTTGCTGATAAGAACCTGATGGAATCTGAGTCGGGAAACGACCACGCCCGACAAGCGTAGGGGTCCGCTTGCCGAGCTTAAAAACGAACTCTCTGACCTCGCATTTCATCATGCCAATGGTCCTCGTAAATCCGAAGCAGCCTGGGCGGTTACATGCCATTAAGGCATACATCGATAGTGGGGCTATAGGAAACTATGTGGATCGTGAATTGGCTTACAGGATCAACCTCCCTCTTTGCCCTAAAACCAGTAAGGATGTCATCACCAAAGTGGATGGAACCGAAATCGCCTCTGGGCCGGTAACACAGTCCACTACTGAAGTGACATTGTTGGGTCAAGACGGACATCGGGAGGCAATTGTGTTTGATGTAATCAAGGCTCCGCAATTTCAACTAATTCTAGGAATGCCTTGGTTGGAAACACATAATCCTCGAATTGACTGGCGAGCAAAGAGGATAACCTTTCCAGATTGTGCACAAACCTGTTATCCAAGAAATCCAAATATTGGCCTAGCTACAGTAACCCCTGACATTTTGCAAATACCGCCAGAATACCAAGAATTTCAAGACGTCTTCCAAAAGGAACAGGCCAACTCTACCGCCTCACAGGTCGTACGATTGCCAGATCGATCTATTGCCCGGTGCACAACCCCCTTGCAGCAGGATCTATGCCCTTACCGAACCCGAGAATCTTCATTTACAACAATATCTAGATCAGTACCTAGCCAATGGTTTTATTCGCCCGTCTAAGTCTCCTGCATCCTCGGCTTTATTATTCGTGCCTAAAAAAGAAGGCGACCTCAGAACTTGTATGGACTACCGCGCATTGAACCAGATAACTGTTAAAAACCGATACCCTTTGCCTCTGATCCCTGAACTCCTTGACCAGGTGAAGGATGCCTGCTTATACACCAAGTTAGATCTCCGGGGGGCCTACCATCTGGTGCGAATAAGGGAAGGCGATGAATGGAAAACTGCATTCCGCAACAAATATGGGCTATTCGAGTACCAGGTGATGCCTTTCGGATTGTGCAATGCACCGGCTGCCTTCCAATACTTCATGAACGATGTCTTTCGGGAACTCATCGACGTTTGTGTTGTCGTATATATCGATGACATTCTTGTGTACTCCTCTTCGGAATCTGATCATAGAAAACATGTCAGGGCAGTTCTCGAGAAATTGCGCCAACACAAACTATTTGCTAAACTTGAAAAATGTGTTTTCCATGCCACAGAAGTCGAGTTTCTTGGTTTCATCCTGACACCTAAAGGAGTCCGCATGGACTCACGAAAAGTGGATGCTATCCTCAAATGGCCATCGCCTAGCTCCGTATAAGGTGTTCAAATCATGCTTGGATTTGCCAATTTTTATCGCAGGTTTATCCCGGAATTTCCTCGTGTGGTTCAACACATCACTGCGCTCTTAAGGAAAAATAAACGTTTCGAATGGTCTGAAGAAGCCGAGCAGGCCTTTCAGGAACTAAAAGCTAAATTTACCTCCGCACCTGTATTGAAGCACCCGCGCCCAGATCTCCCTTATGTCGTCGAAACTGACGCATCCAGCCTAGCCATGGGAGCTGTCCTGTCTCAAAGAGATCCCGAAACTAACCAACTGCATCCCGTTGCATTTTGGTCCAGAAAATTCTCGGCACCCGAGGTTAACTACGCAATCACTGACAAAGAACTGTTAGCCATTAAATCCGCCTTTAAAGCCTGGCGGCATTATCTACTTGGCGCTAGACATACCATCACGGTGATCACCGACCACCGGAACTTACAATATTTAAAGACCGCCAAGGCTCAGTCATCTCGACAGCTCCGTTGGGCTTTGTTTTTTGCGGAATTCGATTTTGTAATCACCTACCGTCCTGGCTGTAAGAATGGCAAAGCGGACGCTCTATCCCGAATAGGAATGGGAGAAACTGATACTAACTCAGAACCTGTACCGATAATTCCCGAACAGAGTATTTTGGGCATGACTTCTTTACAAACGCTTGAAGACATTCAAGCTAGAGTTAAACAACTCCGGGACCCTACAGACTTACAGGATTGGGTACAAAAGGGATCTGACTTTACTATAAATAATGATTTACCTTATTTCCAAGGACGCTTATTTCTGCTACACAAAGGATTACAAGAGCTCGTTATTTCTCGTTATCATGAGACACTAATAGAGGGGCACCCCGGTATTGCCATGACGGAAGAAAAGGTGAAACGACAATTCTGGTGGCCTTCTTGGCGAAAAGATGTTAAATCATTTGTGATGTCCTGTGGTGTTTGCGCCCAAAATAAAGGCCAAAAGAAAAGACCAGCCGGTCTCCTTCAACCTTTAGACATTCCGCCAGCACCTTGGCACACCCTGTCATTGGATTTTATTACGGACTTACCTCCTTGTTCAGGATATAACACTATTCTTGTTATTGTGGATTTATTTTCCAAAATGGCCCACTTCATTCCATTGAAAGGTTTACCTTCAGCTTCAGTTCTAGCCAAAGAATTCCTTGAAAATATTGTTCGTTTACATGGATTTCCGTCTGTACTAATCTCAGACCGGGGAAGCCAATTCATTTCCCACTTTTGGCGTAGATGTTGTCAATTGGCACAAATCGATGTAAGATTATCGACTAGTCACCACCCTCAGACCGATGGTCAAACAGAGAGGACGAATCAGACCCTTGAGCAATATTTACGGTATATGTTGCAGCAATCTGAAAGTAACTGGAAAGACATTCTTTGGATAGCCAAATATGCATATAATAATTCGGTACACTCTGGAACTGGGCAAAGTCCTTTTTATACTTTATATGGGCATCACCCTCGAACCTCAGACCTCGACTCACCTCAAGGCCTCGGAATGCCTGCAGTGGACCATCTGCATTCTACAATTACCCAAGCCTTCAAAGAAGCAACTACACATTTACAACAAGCCAAGAGAAAATACAAGAAGAATGCTGACCTGCATCGGAGTGAAGCACCTCAGTACCAGATTGGGGACCAAGTATCGCTGGCTACCAGGCACTTATCGCTCAAGGGACCTCGAACTTTTAATCCAAAATATCTGGGGCCTTACTCCATTACGCCCATAATCAATCCAGCGGCCGTTAAACTTGATTTCCCAGCTAACATGCAAATTCATCCTGTTTTTCATGTGTCACTTTTGAAACCAGTGCAACCTGGAACCAGACTAATCAAGCCTCCAGAACCCATTCAAATAGATGGAGAACCTGAATTCGAGGTGAAGAACATTTTAGATTCAAAGATGTTAAGGTCAAAACTTTTCTATCTAATCGATTGGAAGGGATACGGGCCTCAGGAGAGGTTGTGGGAACCCAGTGACCATGTACATGCACCTCGATTAATTAAAAAATTCCACCGGATCTTCCCAAACAAACCAAAACCTCTGGAGGGAACAATCTTGGGAGGGGCCTTGGGGGAGAGTGCTGTCATGATGCCTACTCCCGGGAAGCCAGTTCAGGACCAGCGTCCCCGAAAGCAGACATCATGACCCCAGGGAGGAACCCAGCAACCCCTTATAGGGGCTCTTTGGACATTGTCCTGGCGCCTTTGGCGCCAGGCTCATAGAAGGCATCAGTCCTGGCACCATAGGCGCCAGGCTCATTATGGGAGTGCTTGGATGGACTTACCTGATGCAGACCATGTTGCCGGATCCAGACCTCCTTGAGGTCTGAAAGGGACTATTTTACCACTCGGCGTGGCTGAGGAAGAATACTTCGTGGAACTACTTTGGGGGCTATTTTATTTTTTTTAAAGAATTTTATTAATTTTCCAACACAACCAACAATACAAACCAAACACGCAGTGCAATCCACAATCCTTACATTTAACATCAATTGATCATTGTTCACTGCTCCCCTGTTCCCCCCCCCCTCTGCGAGCCTGTTTGTTCTTCACGCCCAGTATCTACCTCACATGGATGGGCTTCATTATCGTCAGATTCCTCTGAATCTAGCGTTGTTCCAAATAGGCAGATATCAATGTTTTCCATGCCATCAGGGTACCCATTTCCTCCTCCCCAGTCGTACAACTTGCCTCTTGCCACACCACCGTTTCAGCCCCCGCCCATTTCTGTAAGTCCTTCCACCACACCTCCACCCGTGGCTTGTGACACTTTTTCCATCCCATGGCTATTCTTTGTTTTGCAAGCACGTACGCTAAGTCTTTCAATTTTCCAACATGTTTCAGCTTCCGAGGCCTGGGGAACCCTCCCAACAGACAGGCCCAGGCCATATCAACGGCAAGCGTGACCCCTCTCTCTGCTAACTTTTGTGCAACTTCTCTCCAGAAACCCTCAATCATTGGGCACGCCCAGAACATATGTGTCATATCAGCCTTCTCTTCATCACACTTAGGGCACGCCTGTCTTCCGGCATTCCGGAATTTAGATATCCTCAGCGGGGTCATGTACGCTCTGTGTGTTACGTACAACTGTACTTGCTGCAATCTGGCATTCCTAGATACTTTCTTATGGTATCCCATGGCCCTCTCCCACATCCCATCCTCCATTTGGGCTCCCACCTCCGTTTCCCAATCCAATCTCAAATGCCTCAATTCTCTCCCAACCTTAGTCATTACCATCTTGTATATTCTAGAGATTTCATGCCCCCCTTCAGTTATGTCATATATTACCCCCATGATGGCGTCCGGCTCCTCCGCCAAAATTGTCTCAGGCCACGTTATGCGAATCTTCCGCACCAACCTGTGATACGTGACGTATTGGCCCCCATGTAGTCCCATCTCCTCCCCAAGTCCCTCAAACTCCTTAATGGCCCCCTCACGCCATATATCTCCCAACGTTACTAGTCTAACTGACTCCCAATAGGTTCTGATAATCACCCTCAGTTGCTCATCTCCCCCCGTCAAAGCAACCAGTGGCACATGCGGAGAACACGGAAGCGGATCTCCCATCATTATACATGCTCGTCGCCACATTCTCCACCCAAGCCTCATCATCCCCGGATACTCCTTTATTACTAACTCAGGCAACCAGATAATTTCTTTCAGGTAAAACGGGGTACAGTCATGCCCGAACAATCTAAGTTTCGGGGTCTCTTCATCGGAGAGCCACTTGGCCACGAATTGCAATTGACTCGCTATATAATAGGCCTCAAAATTAGGTAGCTTGACACCCCCTTTTTCATAAAAGTTCTGCAACTTCCAGAGCGCTACTCTATTCCGGGTACCATGCCACAAAAAGTCTCTACACACCCCATTTAGTTTAACAAACAAGCTCTTAGGAATCATGTGTGGAATATTGCTAAAATAATGCAGGAGCCTAGGCAAAACCACCATCTTAATCATCGCTCCCCGTCCCATCATCGCTATGGGCAACTTCTCCCAAAAACTCATGCATTTGCGGATTTTCTCAACGGCCATCTACGCCTGTGCTCCTCCTCCACCGTATGGCACACATCTATTCCCAGGTAGCGGAAAGAACTTACAGTCCACGGCACCTGCAACACCGGTAACCTTTCCACGGGTATTCCTCTGTAGCTGCCCAACGGGAAAATGCTCGATTTTTGGGGGTTCACTGCTATATCAGACAATCTCGCATACCTACCCATCACCTCCAGAATATACTGCAGGTTTTCTTCCGGGTATCTCAAATATAATAGCAAATCATCTGCATACAGGGATATAAGGTGCCGTTCCCCCCCAACCTCGATACCTATTTCATCATATTGCTGCCTCAAGTACAGCGCCAGAGGTTCCAGAGCCAAAATGTACAACATCGGGGACCAGGGGCACCCCTGTCTAGTGCCCCTGTTGAGTTGCCATCTCTCCGATATCACTGTACCCGTCCGCACTCTGGCCAATGGTGCACTATACAGCATCTCCGCCCATCTAATGTACCCCGGCGCCATTCCGTACTCTCCCAAGACCGCCAGCAGCCACGCCCATCTGACCGAATCAAAGGCTTTCACCGCGTCTAACGACACGATTGCCATCTCACCATCATTGTTACATCCCCATTCGATCACTCGATGGAGTCGCCTTTGGTTGTGAGTGATGTTCCTGTCCGGGACATAGCCCGTTTGGTCCGGGTGGATCAACTTGCTTATTACTTTCCGCAATCTATTCGCCAGGACAGCCGTTAATATCTTGCTGTCCTGGTTCAACATCGACAATGGCCTGTACGATCCGCATCTGTGCCCAGGCTTGTCGGGCTTAGGGAGCAGTATTATAATCGCCTCTCTGAGCGACTCCGGCAACCGTCCCACCTCAAACGCCTCATTGAGCATTTCCAACATTGGGGGGAGCACTTCCGCCCCGTATGCTTTATAAAATTCACTAGGTAATCCGTCTGCTCCCGGGGTCTTACTAGTGGGTAGCTGCCTAACCACCTCCTCCTCCTCCAACTCCTCTAGCGTAATTGGAGCATCTAGTGCTTCTCTTTCTTCTATGCTTATTTTGGGCAACTCGATGTCTTGTAAAGTTTCCAACATTTCATCTCGGCTCCCTCCTCCTCCACCCCTGTATAACTCTCTATAGTAGTCCGCAAATTCCCTATTTACTCCCTCTTGGGGATCTGCCACCACCCCGTCTTCTCTAGTTATTGTCCTAATCGGGGCTCTTGGGGTTTCACTTTTATATAGCCACGCCAAGAGACGGCCCGTTTTGTCTCCTCCCGCATGTTGTCTCTCAATGTACTTTTTATAATTGAGATTACAGAGCCTCTCCCAGTATTCCGTGCATTGTTGCTGTAGCTTAAGCACTAGCTCGGTGTCCATGCACTCGCTTTTTAGTTCTATCTCTAACTCGCCTTCCACTCTTTGTAAATCAGCCAGAACCCCATCCTGCAGGCCTTTCGATTTAGCAATGGCCACACCCCGCACCACCACCTTGAATGCCTCCCACAGTGTCCCCGCCGAGTCAACGCTGCCTGTATTCATCTCAAAATAACTAAGGATTTCTTCTCTTACATCTTCCCAAAAAGCCGGGTCCTTAAGCGCCTCCGCACGGAGGCGCCACGTCGGGATCCGTGCTCTAGGGCGGCCGTATTGCCACCCCACCACCAAAGGCGAGTGATCTGATAGGACTCTCGCTTTGTATTCTATGCAAGAGATTTCTGTCATCACATCCGACGTGGCAAAGACATAATCAAGTCTGGTGTGCAGCTGTTGTGGGGCTGAGTAGTGAGAATATTGCCTCTCGTTAGGGTGCTTAGTTCTCCACACATCTACCAGCCCAAAGTCATCTAACAACGCCTGCAATGCCCGAGCCGCTGGGGCAGGCCTGACCATCTTGTCATCTGACCTACCCACTACAGGGTTCAGCACAAAATTGAAATCCCCTCCCCAAATCACCGCGCCACCCATGCACCAGCTCAGGCTGGTGCACATAGCCCGGAAGTACTCTGCCGTATTGTGGTTGGGGGCGTACGTGTTTACCACGTACACCTCCTTATTCTCCACCACCCCTCTCACCATGGCCAAACGCCCCTCAGTATCCACCGATTCCTGCCTCTGCTGAAACGGGACGTGTGGCGCCACCCATACCAGCACACCTCTAGCATAGGCCGAGTATGTGGACCCCACTACAGTACCTTTCCACTTTCTCCTCACCAACTCCAGTTTATCCCGGGTCAAATGCGTTTCTTGTAATAACGCAATGTCTATTTTCTGTCTTTTCAGATACAGCATGACCTTATTCCGTTTTAGGTAACTATTGAGTCCCCCTGGGGGGGCGTGGCTTGAGCCCATGGAGTGAGGTTGCCTTGAGACCGAGCTCCCGTCACGATCCACGTAATAATCCGGCTTGGTGACATTCAGGCGAACGCTGCAACGACCCGAAAGCTGGGTACAGTAGGAGAAACATCCGTCCACTGCTGAGTGAGATTTGGGGCGAAATCGGAGCGCCGATCCAGACGAACGTCCGACGACAAGGAAGGTCCGCGAAATCCAACATGGTGGACGGAGCCGCGGCCTCGGAGTAAAGAGAGGGAGGCGCCCGTGCATCGGGAGAAATTGATCCTTCAGCGACCCCAGCGGTAGCCTCGGAGGGGAACACAGGAATCACCTGGTGTGCGACGTGCGCAGCTGCCAGGAGTGAGAAGGACGCAGGGGCCCCGAGGGGTGAGAAGCGCAACCGAGAGCAGGCGCAACACCGGGAGGGATCGAGCCAGCGGAGGAGCGGACGGAACCCACAGAAGCGAGAGGAAAACGAGGAAGGCTGGGGCACCCGCGGACTGCTGGACCTGATGTGCACGAGGCCAGGCACGCCTGGTGAGAGCGGCGGCGGCCCTGGTCCTCAGAGGTGAGCGGCACAAGCGGAGAAACCTTCAGCGCCAATAGCGCACCCCCGCAACGGAGCGGACGCGGATCGCCTCCCCAGACCTCCCACACTGGGACGGGGAGCTGGCCTGCGCCTGGAGGGCCCGGGGCTAACTACAACGGCCAAACCACCTTCACAGGGGTACACAGGCTCGAACAGGAAGCCACCGAAGTACCTGGAACACTGCAACGCAATACGGGGCGAGCGCCTGGGCCCCCGACTGACCCACGGGGTGCCCACATATAGCGGGAGGTTACGGGCAGAGAGGACAATCACGCGAACCGGTAAGGAGAGAAGCGGGAGTCGAGACACAATAACCGGAGGGACGCAGCACCGACAGCCCACACGTGGGGCGAGCACACACAGACAGAATGCCAAACAAGAAAATGGAGGGGAAAGCTAAGCAAAGCACCATGGACACTTTCACTAAGACGTCCGAGCACAAAAAGCAGGCGGATGCGGCGAAGGCCGTAGTTGATACCCCCCACCTGGCGGAAAATGCAAACGAGGGCACAATCCTGGAAGCAATAGCAGCCATGACAGCATCTCTGGAGAATAAAATGGACACAGCAATAGGGGCCCTGAAGACATCACTTGAAAACAAATTAGACACGGTGATGGTGGACGTGGGCCTCCTTCGCCAGGACACACGGAACCTGACAGAGAGGGTAGCAGAGATCGAACAACAAGTGCAACAAAACACGGCAGGGGTCACCACAACACAAACGCAAATGTCAGAAGTATTGCAAAGAGTCAAGATCCTGGAGCGCAGAGCGGAGGATGCGGAGGGGAGGGCGAGGAGAAACAACGTCCGCATTATTGGACTTCCGGAGGGCGAGGAAGGCAACGACCCCACGGAGTACATAGAGAACATGCTGCTCCAAGAGATAGGGGCAGGAGCACTGTCTCAGGGCTTTGTGGTGGAGAGGGCACACAGAGCACTAACAAAAAGGCCTCAGCCCGGGGCCCCCCCGAGAGCGATAATTGCCAGGATCATGAACTTTAAGGATAGGGACAAAATACTGGCATTTTCAAGGGGGGGAGGGACGATTACCAGACACTCCTCCAAGATTACTATATATCCGGATTATACAGCCATGGTCCAAAAGCAGAGAGCACAGTTCGGCCCAACAAAGGAACGCCTCAGGTGTGCAGGGGTGAGATACATGCTATTGTTCCCCGCCAAACTCAAGGTAATACACCAGGACAAAACATGCTTCTTTGATTCCACCGATGAAGCCCACAGATGGATGGACACACGGGGCATCCCCCAGCTGAGACAAAGAAGCGCCAACAATAACGGAAACAGACCCTGACAAGGGGGGAGAAAAGGAAAAGGCAGCCAAGCACAAGATACTAAACATTCAACCAACAACTAAGCCGGAAGACATGAACGAGGGAGCGACCAACCCCACTCCAGTCACAGTAGGCTGAGAGAGGAGACGCCCCAGTAGAGAGAACAATCTACAAGTTTAGATGCCAGTTTTAAGGCATCACGCTGCTGCAAGTCGGCCCCAACCAAAGGAGCACGATGAGAGAAGCGGCGGAGCCCGAGCAGGGGGAGGGTGGCTGGGCGTTAGTTTACCAGTTACTGTTTGGGTTAAAGACGTTATGAGGTGTGAATGGACGGCATACAGCGCAGGCAACAAGAAACAGACCGCAAGAGACCATGGGAAATCACAAGCACAAGGTGACAGGTGCAACAGGAAGCGCAAAACAAGGGACAATAAACACAGTCGCATCAAGAAGGAGGGCCCTGAAAAAAGGACCGCAAGGGACTTCCATACGGTGGCGGAGGAGGGCAGAGCGCTAAGACACGGCGGTGGGACGATGAGGCCAGTTCGTAAGAAAAGGACATGGGGCAGGACGGCATGACAATAGCAACCTGGAATGTGAGAGGTCTTAATGCGTATGTCAAGAGACTCAGGATCTACGCATGGCTAAACCGGATGAAGGTTAAGATAGCAATGCTGCAGGAAACACACCTTACCAAGGAAAAACAGATCAAGATGAACAAGAAGTGGGGAGGGCAGATATACAGTGCCACGTATTCGAACTACGCGCGGGGAGTACTAACATGGATTGCCCCGGGGGTCCCATTCCAGATGCTCAAGCAAGAGACAGATCCGGAGGGGAGGCTGATACTGGTGCATGGCATGCTGGAACACAGAGAAGTGTGCCTGGTTAACACCTATGCACCAAATTGCGACGCAACAGAATTCTTCAAGAGGCTGGCACCCAGGCTGGCCCAGTACAGGGAGGCGACGTTTATCTGGGCCGGAGATTTTAATTGCACCATGAACCCGCTCCTGGACAGGTCGGATGACAAGCACAGGAAGCCGGCACCCCCAGCCAAAGAACTACATAAGACCCTCGAGGGACTGCAGCTGGTCGACATCTGGAGACAGGTACATGGAGAGGGGAGAGGGTACACACATTATAGCGCACCACATGGAACATTCACACGAATAGATTATATATTCACGGGTAGGGAATCACTACAAGAGTTCACAGAAATTACCATTAAAGCACGTACACTCTCCGATCATGCCCCCATAATGGCGACATGGGCACATACCCATAGGTCAGCCCCGATACCAACCTGGCGGCTCCGAGCAGAGGCCCTGAGAGAGGGCGAACTGGAGGAACACCTCCAAGAATCGATAGAGGACTACTTTGAGCAAAACGAAGGTAGTGTCGAAAGTAGCGCCACGTTATGGGACGCGTTCAAGGTGGTGATAAGAGGGGCGGCAATAGGCAGGATGGGGGGGCTGACGGGAGCGGCCATGAAGGAGCTCAGTGAACTCGAGAGGGAGATAGAAATACGGGAGCGACGGGCAGAGATAGAGGGGGGTGAGCCCGAGAGCTGGTGAAGCTAAGAGCAGACTGTATGGTGCTCTGGGAAAAGCTAGGGAGACTGAATTATGGGAGGTATCTACAACGACTACATGCGGAAGGGGATAAACCCAGTAGACTCCTAGCGTGGCTCACCAGACAGGAAACCAAAACAGACCCCATTACAGTGTTAGTGGACCACAAGGGAAAAGAGACCAGAAATCAAGAGCATATTAATACCTCATTTGCCCAATTCTATGAACAACTATATGCCCCAAACCCAGAGATAGACCCAGAAGATATTGCTGACGCTCTGGCAGAAATAAGACTGCCTAAACTATCAGAAGAACAAGCCCAGCTGCTGGACACACCTCTCACGGTAGAAGAAATAGAGGGCGTGATTGCGGAGCTCCCCACTGGCAGGACCCCGGGCCCGGATGGACTCCCAGCCGAGTTCTATAAGGCATTTAAGAGCACCATCTCCCAGAAGCTAGCTGACACATATCAAGGTGCATATGAGAGCGGACAACTGCCGACTAGCATGTCCCAATCAATAATCGTCCCGATCCTAAAACCAGGGAAATCACCCAGGGAATGCGCCTCCTACAGGCCGATTTCCCTTATCAACCAGGACGCCAAAATACTGACAGCAGTATTAGCCAACCGCCTGAAACAGGTAGTGACCACTCTGATTCATCCGGACCATTGCCAGGCTATGTCCCGGGGCGAAACACGTCATGGAACCTCCGTAGACTGCACCACGTGATTGATGAGACAAACCGGAAACAGGGCAAGAGCGCAATAGTGTCCCTGGACTCTGTCAAAGCTTTTGATTCGGTCCGCTGGGAGTGGCTGATCAGTGTGCTCGCTCACTATGGCATAGGAGAGGGGTTCCTCCGGTGGATCAAGCTGCTATACAATGATCCTAGAGCAAGGGTGAAAACAGGGCGATTTGTGTCAAAGGAGTGGAGGTTACACAGGGGAACCAAGCAGGGATGCCCACTATCGCCAATGTTATATATCCTGGCCCTGGAGCCGTTTGCGGCCTTTCTCAGATCAGAATATAGGGACACCGGGATAGACATAGACGGGGTCCTCCACCAAGTTTCGCTATACGCGGACGACATGCTGCTATTTGTGGAGAACCCAGCCGCTAACCTACCATGTCTCCTAGAGGCGATCGGGGCATACACCAGGTTATCGGGCATAGCAATAAATAAAGAGAAATCCCTGGTTTTCCCATTGGCAGGGCTAAAACAGGTCCCCCTGGGTGGCCTCCCGGACCTGGGCCTGGCGTGGGCTCCAAACTCCTTCAAATATCTGGGAATAGAGATGCATCATGATACAGCCGATACCCACAGAACCAACACATTGGTGGCGCTGGAAAAGATACAGAAGTCGATGGGCTTCTGGGGAACACTACCACTGGGGATGATGGGGAGAGCGGCCCTCCTGAAAATGGTTGTGCTGCCGCGCCTACTATATTATTTCACGAACATCCCATACACAATTCCCAAAACCTTCTTCAACAAATTAAACACAATAACACAAACCTTCCTGTGGGGGGGAGGAAGAAACAAGATCGCAATGGGGACACTCCAGAAGGACTATGAGGAAGGTGGCATCAGAATACCGGACTTTGAGAAATATTATTTGGCAGGACAGCTACAGTTCGCAGTCAGGTGGCTGGGGGAAGACGAAACAATTGACACAATTACCTTTCAGCCAGCACTGAAAAGATACTACTTGAGAGAAATACCGTGGCTCGATAAACCTCTGCTCAAGACCCTCCCGAACATGCTTACCATCGCAGTGGGACTATGGAAGAGGGCATGGAGACTCCAGGGGGAGAAAGACCCGTATTCGACGCAGATCCCACTGGCGGGCCTCTTGGGGGCGAATTCAAACATGCTGGTGGCATATCGAGCGCACTGGGAAGCCAAAGGCGTGGCACAAATTGGAGACCTGACAAGAGGGGAAAGGTGGGCAGACTTTCAAGAAATGATGGAGGAATACGAGATACATGAAGGCCAATTCATCCTCTACAACGGCATGATACGAAACATCAAAAAAAGATGGCCAGAGCGGACAAACCAGGAGGAGGAGGATATGACAAAGCTAGACGCATGGTACGATATATCAGAAGGAACCCATACAACTTCCAGGCTATATGAACAACTGTTAAAAACAGAAAACTCACAGGAACCACACACGAGGAGGGGCTGGGAAGAGGAACTTCAGAGACCCTTCAGTGATCAAGAATGGGCCAGGGTGCTACGATACCCAAAAAAAGTGTCAAGGAACGCACGGTTCAGGCAGGCACAGTCATACGTAACGCACCGAGCATACCTCACGCCCAAGAGAATGAACAAGATGGGGAGGGAACATCTAAACAGGTGCCCCCGCTGCCTGGCGGAGGGAGCTGACATGACACACATGTTCTGGACCTGCCCGGTGATACAAGCCTTCTGGGATAAGATCAGAACCAAAATAGCGCAAAGTGGACTTCAAATACAAGCGGAGCACCCTGAAAAATACTTGCTGGGACTCTTCCCGAGAGGAAGCAGACATGAGTCGCACCTAGCGAAAATGAAAGACCTAATACTTATACTGGCAAAAAGGAGAATAGCAATGACATGGAAGTCAAGGGAGGGCCCGAACATAGAAGCATGGTGGTCAGACCTTCAAAAGTGGGCACTGGCAGAGACCGCGGTGTGGATTAGAGCAGTGAAAAGAGGAGAGGGGGAGACAGCGCAAAAACTGGCCGCGTGGAACACCCTGATGCAGGACCTATTCGACAATAGGGAAGAAGGAGACAGCGACGATCCCATAGGGTCCAACGACCAGTGAGGAAAACAAGGAAGCCCGGTACAAGGCCCCATGATGAGACAATTCAGGCAAAAACTCTGGGATGACCCAACAAAGTGGCTGCACAAGAATGATGGAGCCGCCAGAAGACCCTGGTGCTGCGGAAGTACAATGAAATCCAAGAAATGTGCTAATGCGCCAGTTATGCCGCGTAATAACTGTCTGTATGTTTGTTTTTGTTGTTTGTTATGGTAAAAAACCAATAAAGAAATTAAAAAAAAAAAAAAAAAAAAACTATTGAGTCCCCTGACATTCCACGTCAGTATCTTAAGCTCCCCCATGGTTCATCAATACCCCTCTCTCTCATTTCCAACCGCTCCCATCCACTTACGCAATCCAGATACAATGCTAGGGCTAGTCCCTTTAGGCTCGCGATTAAACTCAAACTCCCCAACACTATATACACACCAAACTCCCCCCCTCCCTTCCCCTTCAACCCCTTCCACAACTGTTACCCAGCTCCATACCTGGATCTCAGGCACCCCCACATCTAGCCCTGTCTGATACGCTCAGAGCTCAGTAGGGTGAAGTCGCCCTAGTGGCTACTTAACTATTGATACTACACGGGGGTGTGAGGACTAGCCCTGAAAGGCTCCTTAAAGCAACAGCAATAGTGCAAACCATGCATTATCTGCTCCACTCCAGGCCTGTCTACTAACAGGCCACTTCAGTGACTATAATCAAGTCCCATAGTCTCAAGCAACCCCATCTTCGATCACTGTTTACTTATCTCCTTCGCCTCTTCCTTCCGCTTGGACGTCTGGATCCTGGGGGCAGCCCAGCATATCTAACCATCCCATGGCTTCCTCCGGAGTGTCGAAAAAGAAAGTTCTGTTTTTATGAAAGACCTTCAGTTTTGCTGGGTAAAGTAGCATATATTTCTGCCCGCCTCTCTCAGTCTCCTCTTAACCACCCCGAAGTTCATTCGGTTCCTCTGCACCATCAGGGTGTAGTCCGGGTAGGCTGTTATTTTAGCCTCCCCTCGCTCGATTGTTCCACCTTTGCAAAAATATTCCAGAATCCTCTCCCGGTCCCTGTAGTTGAGGATCTTGGCAATCACTGGCCTGGGTGGGTTGCCTGGCGGCGGCCTCCTCGTCAGAGCCCTGTGCGCCCGCTCCACAGCGAATCCCTGCGTCAAAACTCCTCCTGTGATCTCCTGTAACAGCATGTTTTCAATAAACTCCGTGGGGTTGCGGCCCTCTGCTCCCTCCGGTATGCCCACAATGCGAATGTTGTTCCTTCTGGCACGCCCTTCCGCTTCCTCCGCTCTGCTCTCTAGGTTGCCCACTCTTTGCACCAGGGCGTGCAGTTCCGATTTGTGTGTGGCGCAGTCCGCCGTATTCGAGCTCCCTTCTTTCTCCAGGCTCTCTGTGCGCTCCGACAGGGACCTCACATCCTGTCGAAGTAGATTCACCACCTCGTGCACTTCACCAACCTTAAGGTCCAACACAGTTTTTAAATCGGCCACTACTATTTCAAGCTTGGCCTCCCAGGATGCTTTCAGATCTGCTTTCAGCTCCGCAATTGCGTCAAGAACCTCTTGATTTGGACTCACGGTGGCCATGCCACCTGCAGACGGCTTATCTTTGCTCCTAACACTTTCCGGGCCCGTCAGTGTTTTGGCGAAATCGTCTAGCGTTGGTTGCTTCACTTTCTGTCTGAGAGACTTGTTAGACATGATGCAACAGCCGTATTGCGTGGGTCCACCCACTTCTACTGCTTCACAATCAGGGGGAGAAGGGCACCCTTTCCGTTTCAGTGTCCAACGTCCTATCCAAGCATGGGGGGCCACAAAACCTCAAAGCTCCACCAACCTTCTCCGCTCCACACTCTCCCAGTCGTCGTACACCTCGGCATGCAATGTGTCTCTAGTTTCCTTTCGTAGGAGTCTCGGACTCGCCCATTTCCACTTACTGTCCGCTGTGCAGAGCATCCACCATAGCCCTTGCTCTGAAAGCGGTGGTGCGTCCTCTCGTACAGTGCGCCCACACCCCTGACACATAGTCCCAGAGTGGCGGTCCGTAGCTGACTTTCGTGTCTGAGGGGACCCTCACACACACGTTCTTTTGCGCAATGGATTGTGTTCTCTCACGTAGTTGGAAAGAGAAATTTCTTCGCAGGGGTACTTCCTGTCACTTGTCCCACGTGTCGCCAAAGCAATTATGCCGCTCGAAGTGCCCGCGTACTGTTCGGGATTGTAAGGTACTACTTAGTGTGCCTTTTGATTGCAGCACAGCATATTACTCTCTCAGTGTCCTGGTACTTTAATCTGCGCCGGTGACTGTGCAAAGTACTGCTCCTTACCCTGGGACACCACCTCAGGTGTCATTAGTGCGCAACTCCCATCCATACACTGGCTGTGCGCGGGTGACCCCTGGCTGTCGCACTCCCCAAGGACCTCTTGTTGTGCCCGTCGGTCTTTCTCCTCATTCAGCGTTGGCCTTGTCACTCCCTCGTTCCATGCCTGTATGCTGGGCTCCCATGCTCTGCATCTCCACGATAGTGTGAAGTTGGAGCGCGCATCAGGGCTCTCCGCTACTGTGTCCTCCAGCACGGGCAATGACTGTTTTTTCCCCCCTGGCTTCACTCTGCAGGAGTCCGGACTGCCTCTCACAACATTGTAACAAAGCAGTGGAGCGTGGTGCCGGAGCGCTACTGTACGCACGTCGCAGGGGCTAGCTGTAGACTAAATGTATCCTACTTCGGATACATTGCATTTCTCCAAGTTAATTCACTCAAATTGCTCTTCACCGCACCGCGGACACCGCCCAACTTCAGCTCCTCTTCTCAGTGTCCCTCTCTGCCCGTGGGCATCCACCATGTCTCCTCTCCCGTCACCATGCCGATCCTGCTTCTAAAAAGTCTCACGACTCCTGCCACACGCTTCCGACTGCAGGAAGGCAATTCCAGGCTTCTCACGCTCCGACCGCCGTCAGTCCATGTGCATATATTCTCGGTTAATACGCTGTGTAAATATGGTAATGGCACCCTGTCACGCTGCGGGTGTACGGAACCTGTCTGGCACATATGTCCACATCCGGATCACCGCCTTGTCCTTCCAGTCCGCTGTGGTCATCTCACAACTCCTCGGTCAGCCGTTTCCTTTGTCCTCGCTGTCGGGCGGCCATCTTGACTTCTTCTTCTATCCGGCTCACGATTTCTTCTTCTTCTTATGGGATTTTCTTCTTGGCGGCGCGACTGCGGTCCCTGCAAACTTCAACAGATACAGCCGCTCTGCTCATAAGTCCGCGCCTGGAATTATAAGCATCTACAAGCATTTATTCATGCATTTTCAGCACAGGATCAATGCAGGATCAAGGGAGCTCCTCCAGCGCATGTCTCTTCACATAGCCTTCTTGGCCACACCCCTACTTTGGGGGCTATTTAAACCACGCCCAGACAGCAGCGCACGCTTCGCGTTGTTCTGCATCTAGCAGCTGGATGCTCACCGTGTCTGCTCCTGCATCCTGGCTCCAGCCACGCCCGCCTGCAACCTGGAACACCTGAAAAGGAAGGAAAGGCGAGAAAGGTGAATAATTGAACTTTACCTACCTCCATCCGGAGTCCAGGACCATCACTCCGACGATCCTGAGAAAAGACATTATTTTTAGAAGCGCATCGCATCGCTCGCTGCAGCTCCGCGTTCCACTCACCTTCACGAGGCGCCCTCGGGCTCTACAGCGACCATTGGCACCATCCGTCGCCTTTTAGCGCCTAAGGAGAAAAAGAGACAAAACAAAGGTGAGCGAAGGAACAGATTGAGGAAGGCTTGATTCTTCCACCTTAAGACTTACCTGATTATTGTTGGGACAATCTTTCCTCACCTCGGGTCGGCGCCGCTTCTTTGGCACTTCCGTACCCCGGCCCCTAAGGGGAAAAAGACACACGCATTAGTGGGTGAAATTAAGATCACTAAGGGAACCATCCATCAAAAAGACTCACCAGAGTTTACCTTCGGCGAATCCATTCCTCAACGCGGATTCTTCATCTTGCATCTGAAATAGAGAAAAGGACAACGGACAATTAAGGCTTGAACTTTTGCAACTGAATACTTACGGCCTCACATCGGAAAAAGTCAAGCGGAGTTGAATACTCACCAAACCCGAGATCCATTGAAGTAACTGGAAATCAACGCGCCCCTGCATCGGAAGCAGGATGGAGAGCTCGTCCTTTCAGACTCTAAGGTGAGACTCTACGGGGAATCGCGGAGTCGGTTTAAGGAGTGTGAGAGGGGGAAGGGGGGAATCCGACACATTATCCAGAAGACAGTTAATCCCCTTTTCCAGCTACAGAAGGATTCTTCTACGGGCCAGACAGGCGAGGTTTGGGGGTCCAGTGCAGTCCGTCTTCCGAGTCCTGCGCATCACCTTAGAAGAGGTCATAGTAGTCCAGAACAGGTCGGCGCCTCCGTGGGAATCAGGTGAGCGTTACAACAATGCAGTAGCCATGCAACTCCTCTAACACATTGAATCGAATAACCTCCTCCAGTCATACCAATCTGGCTTCAAAACCAGATTCCGCACAGAAACGGCTACCATCAAGGTGATCGTTTATTCCCTTGAAATCCTTGATGATGGCCATCTTTGCCTCCTGGTTCTCCTTGACCTCTCAGAAGCATTCAGCACAGTAAACCACCAGACACTCACCAACATTCCACATCACTGCATGAGGATTAGCAAAATGATCCTAAACTGGTTTAAATCCCACCTTGCTAACTGCCACCAGTTTGCACAAATGGCTACCTCCAGATCACCAACTCTACCCATCACCTGGGGAGTCCTGCAAGAACCCATCCACTCCCTGTGATCTTCAATCTTTAGATTGAACTACTCTGAAACCTCCTGGCTCCACAAAATATCCACACCCACCAATACGCACATGGCATTCAGCTGTACCTCAAGATATCCTCCATCGAAGATATCCACAGCCCCAAGATCTCCCTCACATTGATTTAGGCCTGGATGCCCAGTGCTTGCCTGAAGGTCAACCCTGCCAAGACCAAATTCCATCTGCTGATAAAAAAAACACGGAACACCCTGACATCCAGACCTGGCTCACTGCTATTTACCTCTAGGGCTACCCTACCTAGACTGCCACCTCCACCAAGTGCCTAGGGTTCAACATTGACAGACACAGCTCCATCAAACAGCAATATTGCAATGAAGACACAAACGGCTTGGTAACAACTTTGTCTCCTGCAGAATATCAAGTCCTTCATCCAAAAAAACAACTTCAGATCTGCTGTCCTTGTTTCTCTCCCACCTGAGTGGTGGCAATGCCCTTTTGGAAGGACTTCCAGTGACTATCCTGGCACCCCTGAGATGTGCCCTGCATGCTGAAGCATGACTCATCAAAGAGCTCCACAAATTCAATCACATCACTTAATCCTCATTGAACTGAAATGGTTCCAGCTGCAAGCACACATCATCCTTAAATCCTGCTGCATCATCTACAAGGCTGTCGCCCCGAAGTCCCAAAGCTACCTCACTGAGAAACTCAGCATCTTCGGAGGCCTACGATCCACCAGATGTAAGAACATGTGCAGACTTGAACTGGAACTGCCTCCCAGCTAACATCAGATTCGTACCATCGCTTTTACAGTTCAGGAAGGAGCTCAAGACCCTCCTCTTCAAGGAATGGCTCCTCCCTAACATCTAGGTCCACACATCCTCCACTCCCCACACTACATGACACTGGGTAATCTGCTCCGCACTGTTTTCTAGCCTGGTTGCTTGTAGATCCCTTGCTGCCAAAAAGCCTGCCGTCCCCTGTTGTTAGCTCCCTGTTGCCTTGTTATCTGCTTCCCTCACCATGTTCTTCCCCCAGTCATTGTAAAGTGCTCTGTTGCTTCCCAAAGCTAAGTCCGGGCTCAACAAATTCCGTAGTATTAAAATTCATAATTATTATTATTATTATTATATTAATACTAATAATACGTGGTGAGGCCCTACTGCAAGGCTCGTAGTATGTAATTAACTTTTCCTATACATTCTTGCTTTCAGGGTAAAACAGTCAGATTTCACATACATGTGGGTGTCATTGATTCCTCCTTATTATTGACAACACAATTTAGGCCCTTCAACACATTCTAGATGATTTGAAAAAATATGAGGAACATATACTTGTACCATTAGAAAAATTTGCTAAGCTTCTGCAAGTAATTAACAATGATATGAAAGTGTTTAAGGATTATATAACCAAGGACAGAATAAGATGCCTCAAGAAAGCCAATTTAAAGCAACACTGGCTTTCCATAGTCAGATAAGGATTATGAAGCAGATCCGAATCAACAAAATTGGAATTCTACAAATACCAAGAAAATAAATAGACAAGTGGGATTTAGAGGTATATGATGTAGTTTGAGTGGCAAGAGTAACACAGAGGAGATGGATTCCACCCAGGCACTTCAACTGTCTCAACTAATGCCTCAAGATGGCAAAACACCCAACACATTGACAATGGGCCAGGTTGTTGGCGCAACCCCAGTTATAATTCACACCAATAGCCTTGTTTAGGTAGAGGCATGGGGGCAGATTCAGTTTGGAATGGCCAATGTACAACCAGGAGTGGTCACTGTTGATGATTAGTTTTGTGTACCTGTGTTCCCCCTTGTATAGAAGAGGCCTTACTTCAGAAAAGTCTTGGTTTTGTAACAACTCATATGGATGAACCATATCTCTTCTGTGGCGAATAGTATACATTCATGTGGAAGATAGAATGGAATATTTCGGCCAAACACCTCTCTACTTGTTTGTTTGTTTGTTTGTTTGTGTTTATTATTTATAATGCGCGAGTGTACCCGGGGGTATCAGGGCGCAGCCTTTACAAGAATTTTCGAAACTTGGTTACAGTACAAAGAATATACAAAATACAAGAATAAAATCCACCAATGTTATATACAAATCAGTAGTAGGCCTGCAGGCCAATTATTTACAGGTAAGCAGGAAGGCACACAAGCAGGTAAGCAAGAAGGCACACGTGGTTACAGTTTGTGCGGGTGGCGCTGGGCACTTCATGGTCTTATTGGGTGTCGAGTTTCAACCATGAGACTACCAGTGAGCGGAAATTCTGGTAGGGCATGTCAATTCTAAGGTTTGGAGGCAAGGAATTCCACAACAAAGCAGCTTTTACTGGGAAGCTGTTGCCCCCTATGGTGGCCCGCTTGTAGTGGGGAACAGATAGACAGTTTTTGTATGCGGTTCTGGTGGGTCTTGATGAGGACTGTCGGTGGAATCTGTTGATCAGGTAAGTTGGGGTGGCATTGTTCAGAGACTTATGAGTGAGTGATGCCGTTTTTAGTAGAATTTTATCTTTAGTGGATAGCCAATTGTTCTGTTGGCTAAAATTTGTAATGTGTTCCCTTCTGGAAATGCCCAGAGCTGCTCTGAGAGCATTGTTCTGAAGGGTTTGCAGTTTACTAGTGGTAGCCTTGGTGGATCCTTGCAGTAGTCAAGGCGAGACAGAATAAGAGCTCTGGCGAGTGTCAGGCAACTGGAGTCCGACAGGAAGGGTTTAGCTGCGCGGATTAATTTGCATGCATAAGCCGTGGAGGATGCAAGGGAGCTCACTTGTCTTTTGAAGGAAAAATTGGAGTCTAGATAAAATCCCAATGTTTTGACCTCCTGTCCAACTTTGATGTTGTTTCCATCAATCATGAAGGAATTGTAGGCCGGGCCGAGTTTCTTTATGTTGAGTGTGGTACCTAGGATGATGAGTTCTGTTTTATCATGATTCAGGCATAGTCCATGAGTGGCCATCCATGCCTGGATGATGATGTACACCCTATTTAACAAGGCCAAATCCTTTCCATAATCTCCAGAAAGCGGAAGGAGGATCTGAGTATCATCTGCATAATTAGTGTAGGTGATACCGAGATGATCCAAATCATCGAAAAGGGGCTTGGTAAATATGTTGTATAGTGTGGGGACACACAGGAGCCCTGAGGAACACCGCAGGTGATAGGTATGGGGTCTGCTGCAGCCATGGGAGAGAAGACCCTCATGGTCCTACCATTAAGGAAGGATGTGATCCACGTGATGGCTTCCGTTGAGAAGTGAGCTGCAGTGTGGAGGTGTGAACATAGGACAGAGTAATCGACCAGATCGAAAGCTGCAGATAGGTCAAGGAGAAGGAGTAAGGCAGCTTGCCCATTGTCTCTGAGTGAATCGATATGGGGTTTCAAGTCAATGAGAGCAGTTTCGGTCCCATGTTGGGGCCGGAACCCAGATTGTCAAGATCCTAAGAGGTTGTGTTCTTCCAGGTGCTTCTGTATTTGTACATAAGCAACCTTGTCCAGAATTTTTAGGAGAAAGGGAACGGTCGTTATGGGTCGGTAGTTTGTGGGTATGGCAGGGTTGAGAGTGTTTTTTTTCAATAATGGGAGTACCCAGGATTGTTTTAAGTTAGTAGGGATGGATCCAGTGGCGAAGGAGGCATTAATACATTTTGTGATGAAAGGGGAGAGGTCCCGGGCAGCATCTTTGGTGAGCTGAGCAGGGCACAAGTCTCCCTGGCAATTGGACGGTTTCAGAGATAAGATGATTTTTTTCCACTTCCAAAATGTTGACTTTGGCAAACTGGAAACGGGCTAGGTCAGTGGGCTTGGGTTTGTCGTGAATTTTTGAGTTGAGAGTGTTATTCAGGGAAGCTCTTTTGCTGGAAATTTTACTTTGAAGAGTCACAATCTTATTTGCTAGGGCATTTTGAATTTCTGAGCACCAGCTTTTATCTTTGGTGCAAGTATCAGGGGGTGCTATGGGGGTTTCTATTTTTTTGAGGATTGAAAAAAGTTCTTTCATGTTGGATTTGGCTTGGGATATACGAGCGTCAAATGAAGTACATTTGGCCAGGTAGATTTCTTTTTTGTACAGTGCAGCTAGTTTGGGGAGTTTGAGTTTGTTTGAGTTTGTTTGAGTCTGAAGGGGATTTTTTCCAAATGGCCTCGCAGCTTCTTTTTTGCTGCCTTATGTTTTTGAGGAATGGTGTATACCATTTGTTGAGGTGCGTTTTTGGTTTACTGGATCTCAGTTTAAGGGGAGCGAAGCAGTCCAGCGAGGTGGCCATAATCTTGTTATATTCTTCGACCAGGGACTCGGGGTCCAGGTCATCTGGCAATGAGTTAAGAGTGGGGAGTAGATTAGGGATAAGTCTTTCTGCTGTCATGTTTTTCTTGTTTCTAGTTAGGGCGGGTGGGGCCTTAATTGTGGGCGGAGGTGGTGGTCTATAGATGGAGAGCATGAATGTTATCAAGTGGTGGTCAGTCCAGGCTAGAGGTGCGATATTTGTGATATTCACTAGGCAGTTGTGGTCGGCCACCCAGTCGAGTGTTCTGCCTTTCGAATGTGTTGGTAGCGTGCATCTTTGCGCAAAGCCTAATTCAGTGAGAGTGTTGGCTATAATGCCGGCGGGATGGTCTTCCGGGTCATTGTAACACAAGTTGAGGTCTCCTAGGGTGAGTGCTTGAGTGGAACTTTTAAGGTTGCTAGATAGAATAGAGGTGAGGTCTTCATCGAAGGTACCAATGGGGCCTGGTGGGCGGTAGATCAAGTAGATGTTAAGAGTTTGGGTGTTAGTGAGAGGTATTTTGACTGCTAATATTTCACAGGAGAGGGCATCTATAGAAGTGGCTGGTCTCATGGTAAGACTACACTTATGGATAATGGCAACACCACCTCCTCTCGAGTTGGGTCGGTCTTGTCTTAGGATAGTGTAGTTGTTTGGGATTGCCAGCATGAGCATGGGGCCTGCTGCTGGGTGTAACCAGGTTTCGGTGATGGCGAGGAAGTCAGGGTCTTCTGTCAGTATTAAGTCTGCGATTTCTATAGCATGGGCTACCAACGATCTAGCGTTGATCAAAGCTCCCTTGATCTTAGGACTAACTATGTTTTTGGGAGTAGAGTCTATCTTTTCTGAGGTAGTAGTATGGCACTTGTCCTGTAAGAGTTCATGAATGCCCAAGTTGAGGGAGTTATGAAAGGGTGTGGAGTAGGGTTTTTGTAATGGGTTACTGATTTGTGTGGTGGGATTAGGTCGGAGTGGTTGAGTTCTACGGTTTTGTGTGTTAGGCAGTGAGCGAGCCAAGGGCTCATGGATTTTGGCTAGCCTGGCTCTAAGTCCTAGGTTCCTTTCTATAGTGGTGTGAGGGTGACTGGAGGGTGGCAGTACCTGAGGGTCATTTAAATCTAAATAAGGTACTTGGTTATTAGGTCTAGGTAAAACTGGCATGTTGGATAGTTGCAGAGTCATCTTAGTAGGTGGTGCACTATTGAGGCTGATCAGAATATAGGCCAGCAGGTAGGTGGTGAATAGACACATACTAGATAATAGGATCAAGCTATGGTAGTTAATCTGAATTGCAGGAGTAAGCAACTACAGTCAGAATAAGGCAATTTGTCTGAAATGCATAGAAAAACACCTAAAAATGAGATGAGGCAGTTTGGCAGAAATGCGAGATAGAGGCCTAGCATCAGGATTAGGCGGTTTGGCAGGAATGCATGGATAAACACCTAGATTCGAAATGAGGCAGATTGGCAAGAATGCATAGATAAACACCTAGATTTGAAATGAGGCCGATTGGCAAGGATGCATAGACAAACACCTAGATTCGAAATGAGGCAGATTGGCAAGAATGCATAGATAAACACCTAGATTCGAAATGAGGCAGATTGGAAAGGATGCATAGATAAACACCTAGATTCGAAATGAGGCAGATTGGCAAGAATGCATAGATAAACACCTAGATTCGAAATGAGGCAGATTGGCAAAGATGCATAGATAAACACCTAGATTCGAAATGAGGCAGATTGGCAAAGATGCATAGATAAACACCTAGATTCGAAATGAGGCAGATTGGCAAAAATGCATAAACACCTAGATTCGAAATGAGGCAGATTGGCAAGGATGCATAGATAAACACCTAGATTCGAAATGAGGCAGATTGGCAAGAATGCATAGATAAACACCTACATTCGAAATGAGGCATATTGGCAAAGATGCATAGATAAACACCTAGATTCGAAATGAGGCCGATTGGCAAAGATGCATAGATAAAGACTAGATTCAAAATGAGGCAGATTGGCAAAGATGCATAGATAAACAGCTAGGTTCAGGGTGAGGCAGTAAAGTTAGAATGCAGAGATATGCAGTTAGCGGTTAAGCAGATTTCAGGCAGGCTACTTTAAGTTCATAACTTGAAGCCACTTTAGCATGTGGAGACAGGAGCAACATGATCACATCGCAGCAGCAAGTCTCAAGTACATCTGCATAATGAGTGCAACGTGCGGCGCAACTAGAGTTAGATTTCAAGCATAACAGGTAATACAGCGCAGCAGGCGGCACAGTTAGATTAAAGTCTGAGGTAGTACAGTACGGCGTACGGCATAACTGGATCGAGTAATGCGCGCTTCGGGGGAGTGGAATGCACGTGCAGCAGGTTGAGTCCGGTTGTAGGGGTCAGTAGGCTGTGCAGTGCGGAGTACAACCCTGGTAAGAGACGGAGTGCAAGTACCTCGAGATACTGAGTGCTGGTGCCGAGAGGAGTGAGACGGCAGGCAGAATGTTGGACCGGGTGGCAGCGAGTAGATTCACGGTGGATGGGAAGCGGACTATTGGTTTAGTTGTGGTATGGGTATGAGGTGGAGACATCGGACAGCTTGGGCTGAATGGTTCACAGAACACAAGATAATCACACCGGTAGTTAGGCGTGAAGCGGGGTGGCCTTACCTTGCGCAGAAGGGTGCGAGTATGCCACTGTTCGGTAGATGGTCGGCAGGGGCACGGGTATAATGGTATCACCTGGCGCCGGCTGCGCTCAGTCAGCTCAGTCAGCACCGAAGCCTTATTCCTCGCCTTGTCTCCGCAGCCGGCTTCCGCCTGTCGGCGTGTTTAATTGGATTAAATGCAAAAGGAGGCAGCCAATCAGATGGAGGCTAGAAGCCTAGTGGAGCTAGGTGACGATGAGGACACGTTGAAGCAGGGGCGGCAGCCATCTTAGAGCATTAAAGACCACAAGTGCCCAAATGGTAATTCTCCTGATTGAAGGCAGATGCACCTTCACTACAACAGTGTGCGTGGATAAGCACAAGAGGGATAGTCAGAGGAATGGGGGCCGAAATTGCAGCGAAGCACGGAGGGGCTTGGGACAGTTAGAAGTGAGTCCCCAAGCTTACCTCAATTCGTTAGTTGGTCGGAGGGGTGCTGCTCCAGCAGTCCACCACGGCGCAGGGGACTTAAATAACAACTTCCAGGTTTAAGACTTCCTTCTACTTTTCAAGAACCTATTTCCTGCCATTCATCTGAATATGAGGGTGTTGACTCTAGAGTCTTACAGGATGCAGAACAAACAAACAGATATGTTTTTAGAAGTATAACACAAATCAGAAACTGTAGTCCTACAGAATATTGCTAGTAACCACCATTCAGCCATTAAACCAGTTGATAAAGTTGGCGCAATTTTTCTGTTAAATAAAATAGACTGTGTGAGGGAACGTCTTCATAAATTACAAGATACTATTAGTTTTTAACCTATTGATATAGACCATTCTTCAGATGTAACTTCACTTGTAAAGATGATACTAGAAGACGTAGAACACGTTTTTCTCCATCGCAGGGGGTCTGCTTTGTTACACAAAAGGAGATATACACATTGCAGTCTTCTATAGTCTACCCAGAGTACACCAAAGATAGCCAATCCTCCACAACATTGAATCATGTACAGCAGAAATTCTGTGATTGAACCTCTATCCAAATATGTTGATTTCTTCCTGAAACAACATATTTATGAGCTGCAATCAAACATAAAATATTAATTTACATTCATTACAATTGTTGAAAAGATGGATTATAATCAATATTTGAATCTTTTGCTTACCTTAGACATTTTATCGTTATACGCACACATTCCACAAAAAAGAGTTGAGATTTTCCATTTGAATTACCTTGATACAGATTTATCAAATGATATTAGAGAGTTTGTCACATGGTGTACAGAAATTACCTTTATGAAGAACTTTTTCAGATTTCAAAGCCAATAATATGAACAGATTGATTGTGTGGCTCTGGGGTCAACCACTGCTCCTAATGTAGCCAATCATTATGTCAAATCATTTGGAGAGACACATATTTACACAGTCCTTTGGAGACATGTCATTTATGACATCTTTGTTTGGGAAGGTTCAGAGCTACCAGCTTTATATTTCATTTCTTGGCTGTCTACTTGAACCCCTCATCTTAAATGTGTTAGTTGAATTATTTGTAAATTCATTGATTTTCTAGATATGACGATATTCTCAGATGCGGTTAAACTTAAAGTACAGCCATTTACTAAACCTAGAGGTAGGATTTCACTGCTAACATATGACAACTTTCTCCCTCGCCCTTTAAGAGACAATCTTCCTTAAGGGGAATTTGTACATCCATACAGGAATTGTATGGAAATTAAGCATTTCAAGAATAATCTATTAGGTTATCCCAAAAACGTACCCAGAAATGTTTCCTGCTACGTTTGATAAAAAGATCACTCAAAAGTGCTCCTAATAACAAAAGAGAAGCATTGTCAGGAAACACGACAAGATAAATTGACACAGATCAGATGGTTTGTGTGAATACCTACTCTTTCTATTCTATTCTTTTCTATGTTGTTTTGTTACAAGCCAGTAACCCGACAGGTATCAGGGCATGGTTCACATGAAAGCATGAAAAAAAGAGGAGCATAATACAGGAGAGCCTAAATTATATGATATGATATGATATTTTATTTGTATCACACTCGTACACAAGTGTTTCAGAGTGCGACAAGGCAAGGGCGGGGAAACAGGGGAGAACAAAACAACGATCTTACTAGGCCCAGTGACATTGAGAACGTGCAAGTGCGTGGGAAAGGGAAAGGGGAAAAGTGCAAGGAAGGGGGAGAGTGGAAAGTGCAGAGCAGAGGAGAACAGATAAATAATAATAAATACAAATAAATAGATAATGAAGCAATAAACAGGGGTAGTGCGGTCAGCAAGTGGCAAGTGCTGTGTTTACAGCAGCAGAACTGGGTAAGTCTGATAAGTGCATAAGAAGAAGAAAATAGGGGGTGGGGGACTATAGGGGTTACAGATACAGTCCCCAGTGCGAGGGGTGGCCGGGAGGCAGTGCAGAAGGGTGGCAAGGTGAGCAGGTACCTGGGCCCGGGAGACAGAGGGTGGCCAGGTGCACAGTGCCAAGAGAGCAGATCAGCAGGGCAGAGGGGTAGCAAAGGCAGATGCAAAGAAGAAGGTCTTGAGGAGCTTCTGGAACCGGAGATGGTTTTCCTCAGGTTTTAGAGTGTCAGGGAGGCTATTCCAGAGGGAGGCCCCAGCCGAAGACAGAGATCTCCCCCAGCTCATTTCTTTGAAAAACGACTGACCCTGAGGGAGTTAGAGGTAGAGGAGCGAAGGGCTTGAGAGGGGAGGTATTTGCGGAGGGTAAGCTGAAGGTATTTTGGGCCCAGGCCCCAGAAAGCCTTGTGGACAATGCAGAGAGTTTTAAATTTAATCCTTGCATCCACTGGGAGCCAATGAAGAGATTTCAGAGCTGGAGAGATACGATCCGAGGGCTTGAAGACAAGGACAAGTCTCGCAGTCCTGTTCTGGATTAGTTGCAGAGGGCGAAGAGGATAGGCAGGTAAATTTAGAAAGAGGCTGTTACAATAGTCCAACCTAGAGAGAACCAGAGCTTGGGTGACAGTGAGCTTTTGGGGGAAGGAGAGGAAAGGAAGAGTACCTCTGAGGAGGTGCAGTAGGAAGTTTGACTTTTTAGAGACCTCCGAGATGTGGGAGGAGAAGGAAAGTGTGGAGTCAAAGATGACCCCGAGGTTCTTAGCCTCGCAGGTGGGGATGGGAGGAGTGCCAAGCAAGGCGGACCAGAGCGAGAGGGGAAAGGATGGAGAAGGTGTGCCGATGAGGAGGATCTCAGTCTTGCTGGCATTCAGGCAAAGATCATTGGCGGCAAACCAATCTTGAATGGCAGTTAGGCAGTCCGAGATGAGACAGGGAGAGGAGGTGGCTGAGGGCAGCCTGAAAATGTGTTGAGTGTCGTCAGCGTAGCACTGGAAATTTGAGCATAGAGTGGCAATGCAGTGGGCGAGAGTTGCCAGGTATTGGTTGAAAAGCCAGGGCGAGAGGTTAAACCCCTGGGGAACACCACAGGTAGAGAGGAAGATAGATGATAGGAAGGACCCCAGTTGTACCTGGGAAGGTCGATCAGAGAGGAAAGAGGTCAGCCAGGCCAGAGCCTGATCAGTGATACCCAGGTTCTCACGGAGACGGTTGAGCAGGATGGTATGGTTGACCGTGTCAAAGGCAGAAGAGAGATCAAGTAGGATGAAGACAGAGGGAATGTTAGAGTCAAGTTTGGAGAGCAGATCTTCATGTATGTTCAGGAGAGCAGTTTCCTTGCTTCTGGCCGCTCCGAAACCAGACTGGTGGTCATGGAGACAGCCAACAGAATCAGAATGAAGGTTAAGCTGAGAGATGGCAAGCTTTTCCAGGAGTTTGCCCAGAAAGGGAGTAATGGAGATTGGGCGATAGTTAGCTGGACAGGAAGGATCCGCTGTGGGTTTCTTGAGCAAAGGATGCACAAGGGAGTGTTTCAGAGGGGAGGGGAAGGATCCTGAGGCAAATGAATGGTTGCAGAAATCAGCAAGGGCCGGAGCGAGGGTGTCAATGTGGTCCTTGATGGTTTTAGAGGAACAGGGATGAACCTGTTTTGACAAGGCTTTCATAGATCGGACTTGTCTAGCGACCTCATCAGGGGAGTAGAGAGGAAAGGATGAGAAGGAGTGAGGGGGTGGTTAAAGGGGGTTTAGCAAGTGCAGACCGAGGGGAAATAGGAAGGGAAGGGGAGGAGGTTAAAGGGGGGTTAGCAAGCGCAGACTGAGGGGGGAATAGGAAGGGGAGGGGAGTAGAGGGTGGACAAGATGTCCTGGGTTTTTGAGATAAAGTGAGAGGCAAGGTCATTGCAGAGAGCCTGGGAGGCAAGAGGAGTTGTAGAGACTGCAGCAGGGTTGGCAACCTCCTTGCAGATTTTAAAGATTTCGGCCGAGTTGTAAGATACCGTAGAGGCACAGGCTTGAATGTGGACTCTCTTCTTGGTGCGGACAGAGAGTCTGTATTGCCTTTGGAGCAGGCGACAGGCCATTTTGTCAGAGGATGAACAAGAAGCCTTCCATTTCCTCTCAGCTGCCCTACACTTACGTTTAAGTGTAGCTAGGTTGGAGTCATACCAGGAATTACACTTGGCTTTCGACCTCAAGGGGGTCCTCATGACAGGGGCAAGAGCATCAAGAGTAATAGAAATGGAAGAGCAGAGAAGGGAAAGGGTTGTGTCCGGGTGTGAGTCAGCCGGAGGAGGAGGGGGGGAGAGAAGGTGGCAGCGAAAGCCTCAACTGACACACGCTTCATAGGACGGATGTCCGAGAAGGTAGGTGGCAGTGTAGGTGTGAGCTTGGCTTGGGGGAAAGAGAGTGAGAGATGAGAGGAGAGAAGGCAGTGGTCACTCCAGGAGAGAGGAGTGGTCAAATGGATAGAGAGGGGGAGGCCTGAGGAGACCAGGACATTGAGTGTGTGTCCAGCAGAGTGCGTCAGGCCAGAGGGGAGGATAGAGAGTGAGATGGAATCGCAAAGGTCGCGAAAGAGCAGAGATGAGAGACAGGGAGAATAGAGGTGGATGTTGAGGTCACCAAGGATGAGGAGTTGAGTGGTAGAGGTCAGGAGGGAGGAGGCGAGGCCAGCCCACTTAGAAGGAAAAGAGGTGATTTGCCAAGGGGGCCGGTAGAGAGTAGCAACAGTAAGAGAGTGGCTAGGAGAGATTGAGAGCCTGCAGGCAATGGCAAAGGATAGACAGTTTCAAGTGTTCACTTATTCGAATAGGTATGTTTTAAAACCTTTTCGAAAGGAGAGAATGTTGTTTTCGAGCCGTAAATCCAATGGGAGGGAATTCCATGTTTGCGAGGCCCTGCAAGCGAAGGATCTACCATTTCCTATAATTTTATTCTGGCCTCGACACATGGATCTATGTGATCACTGCACCACCCGTAATGTCGACCACGAATATGTCGGCCTCCATTACGGCACGGCGCACTGATCACATAGATCACTCGTCGCCCGAATCCCCCTACCCGACACCCAACACACTTACCATCTCTGTGGCACAGAAGTGTGCTGCCAACTCGCCTCTATGTCCTGCAGCGTCAATTCCCACCTACTTACGTGGGTCTGAGCTGGCGCCGCAGGGTCCTTTTTTTCTTTTCTTTCTTTCTTAAACTATGGCCCCAGCTCTCCATGTAACAGAAGTGGGGGACAACTCCACAACCCCTGATCCCATTACACTGACGGAGGAGAGCTGGGGACACCTCCCAACCCCTACTCACCTTAGTCAGTGTAATGGGGGTCGGGATTTTGGGACTGCACAAAGGCAAATATTTCATACCGAGCAACATTTTTAAGTCGCAGTAATGGTACTATTCGACACATGAGAGACAAAGTATTACTGGATCTTAGTTCCCTATTGGGTTTATAGGGAGTCATTTTCCATTTAAGATAAACGGGGGCATTGACAAAAATTGAAAACTAAGATCTTAAATGAAATTCTAGATTTAATGGGTAACCAGTATAGGTTTCTCCTGTGGTTGGTAATATGTTTTCCACAAAGTACCTTCTTCGCGATGCGCACAGCATCATTTTATAAAGATTGCAAAGTCTGCATATCCTTCTTGTGGGCACCACAAAGCAAAGAGTTACAATAATCCATTCTGGATAAAATAGTGGACCTAGCTAGGGTTTCACAATTCTTATCCAAAATTAAGGGCGTCATTTTTCTTAAGAGTTTTAGATGATAGTAAGAGCTTTGGATTATCCTGTTTACTCTTGTCTTGTCACATTACGAAAATTATCTTAAAAATATTGTAATATTTTAGAATGATGTCCTTCACACTTCCAAAGAAGCCCTAGCATTTGATATAAGTTAGTGCATATGGATATGAAACACCAACCTTCCTTTCATCATTCAACTATTCCTAGGTAATGGAGTCTTCCTCTGGTCACTGGCCACTAACCATGTCGACCTTGTTCCGTCTTCAAATTTACTAAAAAAGTTAATAAATAGATATAGGTCTAGCACGATTATTCCATCAACAAAACTGTACTAATTGTAATTCCCAGAGAGTGATATATATGATCACCTGTCCCTATGCGGTTAAATATATTGGCATGACAATGAGAGCAGTGAAATCATGCATAATTGAGCACCGTAGTTGTAGTCATAATAAAAGTTTCAAAGCACATTTATCGTATTTTACAACATAATCATACCCAAAATTACTTTAACTGTGCTTATTTCATTTTTTGCAGAAAGAAAACCTCTGATTAGAACAGCAGTTCATTTAAAAAAAATGTTTTTATTAATTAATGTGTGACAGTTGAAAACTTTACACAGATCATACAAATCTACATTATATCTACATTAAATCCACATTTAAACCAACAAACATAAAAAACATACATAAAAGACAATGATTATTATCAAATTCCATAAAATGCCCATTTATAAAACATAAGATAATGCCCAAAATACTACTTTATCATTCATGCTACATCATATTTCATGCATTTAGACCTGTTCAAAAATGTAAGTTGGTGTTAGTTTAACTCATGAGCTCTTACAAAAAGACAAAAGTACCTGCACATTTTACTCAAGAGCACTTTTATGGGAAAGGGCTAAACTCTTCACTTCACATTGACATTTATGATTTACACCTTTGGGTGGACACCAGCTATACTCTATAGAGTGCCAAATGCAAACTATTACTACCACTATTCAGTCAGTAACTCCAACAAGTTAACCCTTCGATTGATTCAAGGCCATGAACAAAATCCCCAAGATATTGCATGTATGATGGACCTAGATCGGAAACACTCAGTTAAAACATGTTTTGCAGTTTTCAAACACGCCGTGTTATTATACACAAAACTAATTCTGTTTTCACTCGATAGCTTTAGTGCAGGTCCAGTAATAGCGAGCACAGGCAAGCGATTTATACGAAATAACAAAACAAACCTGCAGATTTTTGGAGGGACAAAGTTTCAAGTAGAGTTGTGACTTCCGAAAGCGTATACAGCATCTGTGGGACATTTACATAGGATTTCAATTCTGCAAATGGTCAAAATTGTTAATCCAGTCCAATAGTGTTGCCTTCAGCGCGTAGAAACCCAGCTCCCATGCAGGGGACCAGTCAATAGTTTCAAAGTGTTAAACTTGATTTTACCAACACGGTTGCCTTCCTGGTATTCATGTCTTGTCCAAGAAGATTTAATAGATGGCATATTGGGTCAGTTAAAGCTTTAATATAGAGGAGGCCATGCCTTTTTAAAACCGTGGCCACCATGGAGACAAGTCGCAGTATCTCCATGGGGACACACAAAGGAAGACCAAAAAATGATTTCTAAAAGTGAGCCTGCAGCTTCCCAATTGATAGAAGATCCATAATCAAAAGGCTTTCCAGCCCATATAATATAGCCACCCACATTCACGAGAAATAAAAAAAGCATCACTGTGGAGAGACTTATCCCAAACTTACTCCCCACACTCAACGCACTCCCTGACAACTTGGATACTGAAACCTTGGTTGAAGAATACAATAAAATGATGTCCACCTCATTGGACCTAATCGCCCCCCTCAAACTCAGACCAGGTATGCCCAAAAGGCACTTGAACAAATGGTATACACCATTCCTTAAAAACTTAAAGCAGCAAAAAAGAAATTGCGAGGCCACCTGGAAAAAATCTCTGTCAGTAGCTAATAAACTCAAACTTACCAAACTAGCTGCCCTTTATAGAAAAGAAATGTACCTAGCAAAACGAACCTCCTTCGACTCCCGTATATCCCTAGCCAAATCAAACATGAAGGAATTATTTTCCATACTTAAACAAGTAGAAACTCCTATAGCACAACCAGATGCTTGTAGTAAAGATAAAATCTGGTTGTCTGAAATCCAAAATGCCTTAGCTAACAAGATTGCCACCCTACAAAACAAAATCTCCTGTAAAAAAAAGCCTCCTTGAATGACCCCCACCCGTCCAAACCACCCGAGAAGCCTACTTTAAGGGAAACCACTCGCTTCAACTTCTCTAAAGTCACTACACTTGAAATAGAAAAAATCATCCTGTCATTGAAACCTTCTAACTGCCAGGGAGACTTGTGCCCTGCACAGCTTATTAAGGACGCTGCCCGTGACCTCTCCCCTGTCATCACAAAGTTAATCAACGCTTCCTTTTCCACCAGTACTATCCCTTCTAATTTAAAACAATCCTGGGTACTACCACTACTAAAAAAAAACACACTTGACCCAGCCACGCCTACAAATTATAGATCTATAACGACCATTCCATTCCTTCTAAAAATCTTGGATAAGGTTGCTTAAGTACAAATTCAGAAATACTTAGAAGAACTTCACCTACTTGGAGATAGACAATCAGGCTTCCGTCCTCAACATGGGACTGAGACAGCTCTTATTGACCTTAGAACACAGATTGATAAGCTCAGAGACAATGGCCAAGCCGCCTTACTCCTCCTCCTCGACCTCTTTGCAGCATTCGACCTTGTCGACCACTCTGTCCTATGCACACACCTCCACACATCAGCTCATTTCTCTGTCGAGGCCATTACATGGATTAGATCATTCCTTAACGGCAGAACCACGAGGGTCTTTTCACCTACAGCTGCAGCAGACCCTATACCTATCACTTGTGGTGTGCCACAAGGTTCTTGTGTCTCCCCTTCACTGTACAATATATTTACCAAGCCCCTTTTCGATGATCCGGATATCTCGGTATCACCTACACTAACTACGCAGATGATACCCAGATCCTCCTTCCGCTTTCTGGAGATTATGGGAAAAATTTGGCCTTGGTGAATAGAGTGTACATCATCATCCAGGCATGGATGGCCACATATGGACTATGCCTGAATGACGATAAAACTGAACTCATCATCCTGGGCACCACTGTTAGCCTAAAGAAACTAGGCCCTGCCTATTCATCTTTCACGATCGATGGCAATAGCATCAAGGTGGGACAAGAGGTTAAAACGCTAGGTTTTTACTGGACTCCAACCTCTCTTTCAACAGGTGAACTCCCTAGCCTCTTCCACAGCTTATACGTGTAAATTGATCCGTGCAGCCAAACCCTTTCTGTCCGACACTAGCTGCTTGACCCTTGCTAGAGCCCTCATATTGTCCCGCCTGGACTATTGCAACGCTCTCTATCTTGGGTCCTCCAAAGTCACAACTAACAAACTACAAACTCTTCAGAACAACGCTCTCAGGGCGGCACTGGGCATCTCCAGAAGAGATCATATCACAGCACACAGCCAAAAGAATAACTGGCTCTCTATCAAAGACAAAATTCTCCTAAAAACTGCGTCACTTACTCACAAGTCACTCAATAACGCTGCTCCAATCTACTTAATTGATAGATTTCATAGACCTCCCTGAGACCCACAAGAACAGCCTATAAAGACTGCCTTTCCGTCCCCAACTTTAAACGCTCCACCATAGGGGGCAATAGCTTCCCAGTGAAAGCGGCTAAACTGTGGAACTCCCTACCTCCAACTCTCAGAATGGACCTACCTTATCAAAACTTCCTGAAAACGTAAGCCCTCAAACATTTCTAGTCATTAAGTCTTTCCTACTCCGGCCAACTGTTTATACTGTACCCACATGTGCTTACCTGTATACTTGTATAAAATCTTGTAATTACTATTATTGTGTGTACATACATGTATATATCGCTGTTGTTATAACTAAGCTTCGCGAATTCATGTAACTGTTGCGCCTTGTTACCTTAGGGCATTTTGGTGCATTACAAATAATAAAACAAACAAACAAACAAAAACACTGCTTGTATAGGCGTCTGGTCCCTTTCAAACTAAAACCACCAGTATTATTAGTTAAACTAGATATAAGGAAGGTGGCCAGCAAGGGGGTGCGTGGTGATGAAAGTCCAGAGCTCCCTTGCCTACTGGGTTGTTTTGGGATCTGAGCCCCACCTAAAAAAAAAAAAACAGGCGAGAAAGGCCTGCAGGGTCATGGTCATGAATGAGAACACTCACTCAGGTGAAATTTGGAGTACCGGGGACCCCTGCAAAAGGGAGCACCAGAGGCAGAGAGGCGAGAGGAGGAGCCTCCCCACGAGAAAGCAGGCACTGGTGGCCCCGAGGAGAGGCCCGTCCAGACCTGAAGGTGGAGGGAGGGGCAGCTGGGCCCCCCACATCGGAGGACCCTGAGGTGCTAACTGCCCCCCTCCAATACAGGAAGACCAGAGAGCGAGGATTGCGTGAAAGTGGAGGTAACATACG
Source organism: Ambystoma mexicanum (assembly GCF_040938575.1). Taxonomy (NCBI): domain Eukaryota; kingdom Metazoa; phylum Chordata; class Amphibia; order Caudata; family Ambystomatidae; genus Ambystoma; species Ambystoma mexicanum. The sequence continues at coordinate 690,693,789 of NC_090939.1, forward strand.
GAGGGAAACCAGAGAACGAAGTGACGTCGTCCCGGCGAGTACCGGAGCAGCGCGTGAGTCCCATTAAGCAGCGAGACTTGCCCTTTAACTATCCCTCTTCTGGCGACCAGCATCCACCCCTACTCACAGATCCCAAACTCCCAATCATTGGTGGCGCGGAAGTGGAGCCCTGCAGGGGGAAGGCACGGCGTCCTGGCGTGGACGTAAAGGTGAGGAGGCTAGGGTCGGTGGAAAGGACCCGACAGTCTCCGGGTGGGGGCGGAGCCTCCCCCGCCTTGTGCCTGGGCCCCTCCACCACCACATTGCGGATCCTCAGCAGGTGACACAGAGATAGAGGTGAGAGTGGGATGGACTCCCCCCTCTCCAGAGCTCCGGTTGATCTGCTTAATATATGGAGTGGCAGGATAGAGCCAACGGTTAGGCAGAATCCAGTGCAGTTCCCTTAGGGAGCACTACACCAGATTAGGACTACAGGTGAGAGCAATAAATGTCCCCTTTGGTATCAGTCTGTACCACAAAGATTTAGTTGGTAGCTGTGGCTGAGCAGTCAGACTTATCTCAAGAGGGAGATGAGCAGTATTCAGGGTTTACACAATGGGCAGTACAGTACTATGGAGCAAGGAAACACTGACCAAAGCTTTGTATCAAAAGAGAATATATTTATTCTATATACTTCTAGTTTCGAAACGTAGATCACAGTTGATAAAGTAAATTAAATGTAGTCAAGGAAAAGTATATACAACTCCCTATTCAATTGTAGACAAGTTTGCAGTAGAGTGAAAACTGAGCAAAACGACACAGTGAAAACCAACTACAAATGACACTCTAACAATTTAACGAAAGGGAGGGAAAGCACAAGTTAAATTGAAATATCTTCAGACACTCCCTAGCAACTGAAGTTTTGTGAACAAGTAATGCACACTAACACTTTAGCAGAAAGATAAGTGAATGAAAACTGAGCAAAATGGCACTCCACAAGTTAAAACAGTAGGAAGGAAGAGGGGTTGAGAAGATTTAGGTGCATCCACACATTTCTCATTGAAAACCAATCTAGTGAGAGCAGCTCTAACAAATCAGCCAGAGTCAATAGGCCTGAGCCAGAGTCCGTGGTACAGGACCAAGAGCTTAGGAGCAAAAATGTTCTTGTAGCTGCAATCAAGTCTTTAGTAGAAAAATATTGAAGAGGTACATGAGAGGTGAAAGACAATGTTAAGAGAGAGGGCAGCCGACCCCACAAGTAGTTAAAAGGATTTAAAACACCTTTAGGGCTACCACAGAGAAAGGGCGGCCCGGCGGAACAATGTACCTTAAACGTGAAGAAGTGGCTCCTGCGGTGGCGGTTTGTTCCTGGTAGTTCCTGCAGGTCAAGGGGTCCAACAGAGGAAGAGAGGCTCTCGTGGAGGAAGGTTCGAGTCGCTGCACTACCCAGGGATGAAACCAGCCGCGGTCCTGCCAAACGAAGTTTAAAAGGTACGCTCCTTTTAATTGCAGTCCGGGTCGATAGCTGCCTGGCTATCCGGTCTCCAAGTGCGGGGTACTGTTGATTCGACCAAAGCAGGTCCGAGGAAGCGATAGGTGAACTGGTTGACCCCACCATCTCAAGGGAAGGAGGCTCTTTCGCTGAAGATCGCCTCTCGTCGTGTGGAAGAAAAGTGGTGAGACAGATCCGGCAGGGCTTCACCGGTGGTGTAGATGCTGAAGATGTCTGTGGCTTCTCTCCCCTTCGGTTCTGTAGTTCCAGTGGCGACGTCTTGCTCTTCCAGTCCTCAGGACCCTGCTTTTATGCAGAAAGAGACCCATTCATACAGCTTAGCTGTCACTCACACAGTGGAGTGGTCTTCTTGGCGGGAGACCCTCCAACCTATCAAGTTAGAGTGCGACCTGAGTTGCTGTGGCAACTCTGTCCAGGGGTTCTACTCCCCCTCCCAAACAACAGACCCACCCCAGACTCAGAGGCACCGAAAGGAGGGCTTCTTGGCAAAACCCCACCAAAAGAGCGAACAAAGGATCCCCGACCTGGGTTAGGAATATGGAGTAAGACTCGAGAAAGAAGGTATATTAAAGTTCTGGCAAATAAAACCTACCGGAGTAAAGTTAATAATAAAAGAAACCAGCGGTATGTTAGAGGCTGTCAGTAAAAGTGTTAGCCTCGAACAGTGGGAAAATCCCATAGGGAAATATTTGCGGTTGAAAATAGAAGGTAGTAACCACTGCCACCAGCCAGAAACTTTGTAGAGGGGGGCTTTAAGGTACCCTCTCGAAAATGAACATAGGGGAAAAACTATTAACCCCTTCCAGTACTTCCATATTTAGATGGGTTGTACTGGTTTAGTTCATAGAGATTGACTAGTAAAGTCAATGGGGACTTTACATGCCCTGGGAGACAGTAGTCAGCCCCAGGGTATGGAGTCTATGTTTGGGGGTCGCTACGACACCCCTGTGTCACTGCACTGAGGGTGCTGTATAACACATGTGCATAAAGATGGTTCCTATGGGTGAGAGAAAAGATCCCATAGGCATTAAACACAAAAATAGCCTAGAACACACATAGCAAAGATTCCTAAGAGTGGGAAAAAGAGTCTCACTCTTAGCAGGTAAAAAGAAATACACCCTTCAGATCCAGCAAAGCTGCTGGGGGGCTCTATATGTAAGGGAAATTAGCCATAAGTGAGAATTCTCCCTAACACCAACCAACTGACTCGAGCCAACGCAAGTCCCCTTGTACAGGGAGCACAAGCTGGCCTGGCGTCACATACCTCACCAGGAACTAGTTGGATTGGGCTAGAGGGCCCCGGAACAAGCCAAAGCAGAGAATTGCACAGCTTGATGTGCTGAAGGAGGACCCCCCTCACACCGAACAGCAAGTGAAGGGCACACAGGTGGGGAGGGACCATCTGGACCACAGCAGACAGAATTATCCAGAGGTAAGGGCCCCCGGGGCAGAGGACAATGGCGAGCACCCCTGAGAAGACCACGTGGGCCCGGGGGGCCGAGGAAGTGGTGTGGGATTTTGAGTTCATAGGCACGGGACTGGCCTACGTGGTGGGGAGATATAACAAATACCAGCCCCTGGAATAAACCGGCAACTGGAATTCCCCTCTGGGGGGGAAAAGTGAGGGACTAGGGAATAGGGCCATTCCCCTGCCAACTGCGGATCACCTAAAGAAGAGGGGTCCTCTCCAGAAGGAGACAGGGAGGACAACAGCGAATCGGGATAAAAGGGAGCACCAAGAGGGAACAGACCCAAGTTCTTGAGGTTGGAAGGAGAGAGATAGTTACTTTGGAAGTAGACCCCCCAAAAGGGTGTGAAGAGCTGCCGGCCAGTGACGGAAACTTCTCACCCCCCACCCAGTGAGGAGTGAAATAACTCTGAGTTCCCTTGAGGAGGTGTGGGCCCCCGACTTTGGGGCGTGTGCCTGCCTCCCGCACCACAGAGGGAAGGGACATTCTCGTATAGGAAGGACTCTGAAGGAGGAGACCAGAGGGAGGGGCCGACAACCGGCACCTGTCGTCAGCAAAAGGTCACAACGTAGGGAAGTCCATTGGGGGAAAACGGGGAGAGGCACATGTCAACTAGGCAGAAACTGGTGGCTTACAAGTATATGTTGAGTGCTACGGGAGACCGAGACACAGCAGGATCCAGCATGACTACAGCACCAAAGGAATCAGCAGCAACCAAGAGTGATGTCACCACCCTATTGGAGGAAATACGAACCATGAGAGCTGACATGGGTAGCAAAGTAGACAGGATCACGCAACGGATATACAAGATGGAGGAAAAGCTTGTGGAAGTTGAGTACAATCAGTCCTCTCCAGACACCCTAGAGATGCAAATGGACGCGAGACTTACCGAAATGGAAGACGCGAGGAGGAGGTTAGAATGAAGATGGATGACCGTGAGAGGTGTATCAACCTCAGACTCTTTGGTATCCCAGACCGTGAGGGGGAAACAGAATTCGACCTTAGGAGAGCTTTACATGAGGTGACAAAACTAGTGTTTGAGGACGACACCAGCGACGAAGCAAAGATCGAAAGAATTCACATAGCTGGTGGAGCTCCTGTGTGCCTAGGTGGCTCGTCGCTAAGTTCCATAACTACACTGACAAAGTGAAAATCCTGGGAAAAGTGAGATTGAAAGGTCCTCTTACGTATGGCTACTCAAGGGTGATGGATTTTCAATACCTATCCTCACTGACCTTAACTAAGCGGAGAATGTGCTCCCCCCCTAACCAAATGGTTGAACGAAAAAGGAATAAGATATAGGTGGGGATTCCCGTTCTCCATCTCTTTTGAAGTGGACGGTCAGAAATACAGGTTGATGACAGAAGAAGACTTTCGGTGCGCCTCTGGGGAATTACTTGAAGAAGCCAGATCCTCAGAGAATCAGGCGGACACAGTGGCTGGCGACAGGTGGTGGCAGATTAAAGGTCCCAGGAGGTGAAAGATGCTGTGATCTAGTAAATACAGGAAATTGACCATGTCGCCGGCCGGAGAGGCCTGACCCAAGCTGCACAGACTCAGGTCTAACGTGCAGGACCACGGGGTCCCGGGACATGACTTCATGTGGTAATGTATGCTGATGCAAGGGGGGGGTTGTTTATAGGAGATAAGCGGAGGGGCTCAAAGGTTAAGAGGCTTTTCAAGTACATGGGACCGGAGGGGAGTGGTTTCCAACTGGTGGTCAGATCTTTCCCGGAGAATGCTAACCAGGGGGATTTGGGTGCCAGGGAGGGTACAGGAGGGGAGCAGGGGAGTTGTTTATAAGTGGGGTAGGACAAGGGTCTTCTCAGCGTGGTGTTTATCGGTTGGGGGGAGTGGAATTATGGGCACAGGCCACCCATAGTGCTTACGGGACAGATGAGAGGAAAAAGGAGACGATGGCAGTAGTACTAGGAAGCAAGGTTGAAGGCCTCCTGAGCGTGGGGACGCTGAAAATAAAAGGGATGAACTTGCCCATAAAGGGATCACTGGTGGCCAGGGAATTCCATAGAGCATGCTTCGACCTGCTGTTCCTGCAGGAGACTAAATACGCCATGGGTGAGGAAAGAAGGGTACAGGGCAGGGCACTTGGACAGGAATATTGGGGGTCAGGGCCTATCAGGAAAGCTGGGATTGGGATTCTCATTGCAAAAGAGTTAAGGATGGAGGTAATGAAGGTTTGGGCCGATGAGGAGGGAAGGGCCTTTCTGCTTTCGGGGACCATAAAGAAAGTGAGGTTCACATTTGCGACAGTCTACTGTCCAAACCAGGGGCAGCATAGGTATCTCATGAAAATCATCCCAAAGATAATGCTCGAAGCCACGGGCCACATCATTTTCGGAGGCGATTTCACTATGTGGGTGGACCCAAGGGCCGACAGACAGACCCGGGAGAGAGGTACAGAGGAAGTGCCTAGGCCAGCGTATGGGGAGGTTGGGGGAATGTTGGAGGTCTATGTGCTTCGGGACGTGTGGAGACATTTACACCCAGAGGAACAAGGGTATACCTTTTACTCCTCCCCACATGGCACTTTCACCAGAATTTACTATGTCTGTATATCCAGGGGCCTGTGGGAAGAGGCAATGAGGATTAAAGGGCTTTAATCCAAAGGCACTTTGGATTAAAGGGCTATATAAATTCAATAAAATACAATATAATACAAATACAAATGCAATGAGTTCAGAGATCTCCCCAATCACATGGTCGGACCATGATTTGGTTCAGGTGGACCTAAATTTACAGGGGATGGCGCCCAGGGGGTCCAAATGGAGGAGTAATGATTCTTTATGGAAAGACCCAGTGTTCCACGAGGAACTGACCAAGGAGATTGTTGAGTATTTCAAAATAAACAATAAGTGGGAGGTCCCAAAGAAAACGGTGTGGGAAGCGGTGAAGGCAAAATGATGGGGCATCCTGATCAGGGAAAGGGCCCGGAAAAAGCAGGAGCGGGAATTAATAGAAAACGGGTTGAGAACCGAGATCACCCAACTGGACAAGAGGGCAAGGGACACCACCGAGGATAGGGAAGAAAGGATCTTAGATGCGAAAAAGAAAAGGGAAGAATTACGTCTTCTTGAGGATGGCCACATAGTCAGGAAATTACAATTCCTGAAACAAAAGTTCTATGGAAAGGGACACAAAGCAGATGCTTTGCTAGCAGTGAGACTGAGGGAACAGTGCACAGATAGGTGGATTTCGACCATAGAGGGGGTAGGCAAAACAGAGGACCAAGGGGGGGAAGGGATCTGGGAGGCGCTTGCAGCATATTATGAAGACCTCTATAAAATGGGCGCCGACACAGATACTATGGGAACAAAGTGATACTTAGATGGATTTCAGATGTCCAGGCTCTCCCACGAAGATGCGGGGGTCCTCGAATCCCCAATAACAGCCAAGGAAGTAAAGAGGGCGGTAGGAAGGATTCCAGCGGGGAAGGCACCGGGAGAGGATGGCTTTACGGCAGGCTTTTACAAGTCCTTTCTTGCCCCACTAATTCCATATATGGTAGAACTTTTCAACGATATCCTGGAAACGAGGGAGACCCCGGAAACCTTCTCAAAGGCAATGATCACAGTTATCCCTAAGGAGGGCAGGGACCCCCAGAGATGTGGGTTTTACCGCCCCATCTCACTCCTGAACATTGATGCCAAGATTTATACCCGGGTTTTGGCAGCAAGACTGGAAAAGCATATGCCCCAATTGATCCACTCAGATCAAGTGGGCTTTATAAAGGGACACCGGGGGGCGGATATGCTCCGCAAGACTTTACATCTGATCTATGAAGCACAGGGAATGGACAAGACCCTGTTCTTCTTTCAGTAGATGCAGAAAAAGCCTTTGATAGGGTTGAATGGGTCTTCCTTAAGGTGGTGTTGGGCAATGTGGGTTTGGGTCCACGGTTTTGGTGAGGTATTATGGCAGTTTATGGGTCCCCCAGGCCTGTGTGGCGGTCAATGGAGGCTTTTACCGATGGGTTCCCTTGAGTAGGGGTACCAGCCAGGGCTGCCCCCTTTCCCCGATTCTGTTTGCGCTCTCTCTAGAACCGCTTGCACAGCGAATTAGTGATGACCCAGGGGTAGAGGGGCTCAGGGTGGGGGGAGTGTAATACAAAGTCGCATTATATGCAGATTATATGCACCTGCACATGAGGAACCCCCTAACGTCCGTACCCAGGGTCACAAGATTGATCGAAGAATACGGTGATCTCTCAGGGTTCAAGATCAACAGATCAAAATCGATCCTGTTCCCACTGAATAGGCATGGTGATGGGGATGTAGATAGGTTCTCTCCTCTGAGGCTTGGGGTTAGCCTGGGCGAATTGAAGTACTGGGGGGTTAATCTCACGAGGGACCTGGCAGATCTATTTCAGGCGAATTACCCCAGGCTGCTCTCAGGGTTTCGGACAGACCTTGATAAATGGGGGAAACTGACCATTTTGTGGATCGGACGCCTCAATGCCCTAAAGATGGTGTGCTTACTGAGGTTCTTCTATGCGTTTCAAATGCTCCCCCTCACTGTCCCTGTAGCATTTTTCCAGGAAGTTAAAGTTTCGATTTTGAAATTCTTGTGGCAGGGGAAGAAGCCGAGTATATCCTATGAGGCCCTTACCTTAGCAAAAGATAGGGGGGGAGCTGGGGCTTCCAGATATCGATTTTACTAAAATGCCTCGCAACTGAAGGTCCTCATACCACACCTCAGGATGTAGAAAGAACACCAATGGGAGGGTTTAGATAACTTCCACATGTCCCCCTGCCACAGTTGGGGAATGGCTATGGGTGCCTAGAGGCCTTCTCCCCAGTAGAATCCGTGGTTACCCCATCCTGGGCACGTTAGGAGTCATATGGAGACAGGGCGGGAGGAATGCATGATGTGACGACTTGGTCCTCTCCTCTGAGCCATTTGTGCGCTCCAGAAATCTGAGATGCAATACCCGACCTGGAGAGATTTCATTCATGGTTTGAGGCAGGTCTCGAGATAGTGGGTCAATTGTGGAGGAACTGTACCTTTGTTACAATAGGGGAGCTAGAGGAGATGCTGGACTTGGGTACACTCTCAGTCTTCTCATATCTGCAATTGAAAGGGGTCCTCACCTCGGGGAAATGGATTGAAAAGATATTGAGGGATCTCACTCCCTTTGAACAGCTCTTAGATAGGAGACTGGAAATGAAGGGTCTGATCTCCTCCATGTACAGAGAACTGGTGGTGGCAGGGAGGGGCTCAACCGAAAAGCTGAAGCGGAAGTGGGAAATGAACCTAGAAAGAGAAATAGACCCAGAACTTTGGCGGAAATTGTGCAGAGGGGCCTTCCAGACTTCAATCGCCAGCCAGTACAAGCTGCATGTCATCAAGCTCCTAGAGAGGTGGCAATATGGCCCTGTCAGGCTTTAAAAATGTTTCAGACTGTGAGCCCAGTGAGCTGGCGCCTATGTGGTTAAAGGGCCGATTACTGGCATATGTGGTGGCGATGCCCACGGGTCCAGATGTATTGGGATGACGTGTTGGGTTGGATAAAGGAGATTGAAGGGGGTCAGCGATCTAAAACGCCATTTCTAACCCTTTTCGGGATGGCGGAAATTGATGGCGACATGATCAAGATCAGGGGGTTGGCAGCGCCCTTGCTGCTCGCGGCAAGGGCCTGCCTGGTTATGAAATGGAAAGATGCCCATACCCTGGGTAAGAGGTGTTAGGGAGAATTCTCTCTTTAGGCTGAATTTCCTAACCTAGTGAGTCCCCCAGCAGCTTTGCTGGATTTCTGGAGTTTGTTTTCTCCTCCTGCCAAGAGTGAGACTCTTTTTCTCCCACTCTTGGACATGATTTATGGTGTTCCTTTGACTGTTATTGTGTTTTATGGGCTATGGGGTCCTTTACTCCATAGGGTCTCATGTGTTTTTATTATGTGTGTTACACAGCACCCTCCGTGCAGTAACACAGGGGCGTCATAGTGACCCCCACCATAGACTCCATACCCTGGGACTGACTACTGTCTCCCAGGGCATGTAAAGTCACCATTGGCTTTACTAGTCCCAAATTATTAACAGAAACCAGTACAAACCATCATATTGTGGACGTACTGGTCGGGGCAATTCGATTGCCCCGGGGTCTGTTAGTCGAGGGGGCACGTCTCCGTCCCCCCTGATCGAGTTTTGGCTGGTGGCAGTGGAAACTACTTTTTATATTCAACCGCAAATATTTTCCTATGGGATTTTCCCATTGTTCGAGGCTGCCAACTTTAATTATTTAATTCTCATAGCCTTGAACATACCGCCGGTTTATTTATTTAATATTAATTCGCCGGTTGGTATTTTTTGCCAGGACTCGATTCTAAAATGGCGCCTGTGTTCTCTTCTGTGACTCCAACCCAAGTCGAGCCCTTTGTTCCACTTTTTTGGCGGGCTTCTCCACAGAAGCCTCCAAATGTGGTGCCACTCTGTCTGGGTACCACAGGGGATGTCGGAGGGGGTTTAGGCATCCTGGACTGAGTTACCTTGGTAACTCAAGTCGCACTCTTGTGTGATTGGCCCAAGTGGTGAGCCGGCCGGCTCACCACTTAGCATGTTTGATTGACAGCTAGGCTGAGTGAATGGGGGTATGCTGCATAAAAGCAGGGCTTTGGGGACTGGAACTTCAGAAGTCGCTACAGGACCTGAGAATCCAACGAGGGAGAAGCTGAGCCGACCTACCACGACGACACCACCGGTGGCGCCCTGGGGAACCGACTCACCACTTCCCGACAACAGAGAAGATCTCCCGGCTGGAGAGGCTTCTTCCCGTGACTGGTGGGCACAACCGTTTTTACCTTCTTTCTTCGCACCTCAGACTGGTTTGTGGTCGAACTGCCCGTGCCACTCACCACTGAACCGCGAATCAACGGACCGCTCCTTGTACCTGAGAAACTCCGCGGCTGGTTTCTTCCCTGGCAGTGCAACAGACTCCTGTCTTCCTCCACGACGAGACCCTCTCTTCCCCCGGACGAAGCACCGAATTGCATCCGCTGCCAGGAACAACTGCCCCCGCTGGAGTCTTCTCACCACTTTAAGGTACCGTGTCCGCCAGGCCTCCCTTTCTAAAGATTGCTACAAGGTAATAATAACTCCTTAACCTTCTGGACTGGGCTGGCCGCCTTGGCCCTCTAACTGGTCCCTTTCTTTGGTCCAACTCCTTTTTGAACCGTTACAAGACTTTTGTGCACTGCAACCGTGTGACCTTGGACACATTACGTTTGGATCCTCTTAAGCGGATCCGGCCTACTGACTCTGAATTCCTAGTGTTACTTTGCCTTCCTCCCTTGTTGTGTTCTGTTTCAATTTATTCTCTGCTTTTCTCTCCCTTTTAAAACAAATTATTGGAGTGCCATCTACGTTAAGCGCTCACCGCTGTCTGAAAATAAGTGAGGCTTTACTTAAGACTTGTCTAATATTCTTTTAAGGGAGTGTATATCTTTTAGTGATCGTGTTTTTGAATTGCTTACTATTAGTGCCTGTGTGTTTTTCTAGATGTGGTTTTTAAATAAATAATGATATCTATTTTACACCAAGCCCTGGTCAGTGTTTACTTGTTCTATTGTGTTCTCTTGACCTATTGTGAATACTCTGTATACTGCCTATCTCTTCTTGAGGGAAGTCTGACTGCTCAGCCACAGCTACCAAGTGAATCTGTGTGGCACAGACTGCTACCAAGTGGGTTTACTGTCAAACACCTGTAGTCTTAAATCTTTGCAGTGGTCCCAGAGGGAACTGCACAGGTTTCTGCCTAACAAGAGGGACAGGGTCAATGTTGTATTGAATATATGTAAAGGTACACAGCGGCACTTCATGGGAGGGCAGCAGCACACAAGACCATTTGGGGTGATTTCATGACCCAATATGTTGCAGACTGAAGTAAACTGGTGTCCAACACACGTGGGCAAAGAAGGAGGGGAATGTGGGGTGCTCATAGGGGGACAAGGGACAGTGCAACCCCTCAGGGGACCCAACCACAAACTGGACTAATGCCTTAGAGACGTGTAAGGCGCGACGGGCGGCCATGGACATGAATCCTACTCATTACCGTATTCCTACGCTAAGTTCATCAACCAAAGTTTGTGTTTGTTAAGTTCACAAAGTTAGAGAAGACTCTGTCACTAAGGGCAGAGGGTCAGAAGGGGAAGGGGGCAAGAGGGGGTTGTCGAGTTGAAGTGTTTTGCAGTGTACGTTGTTCTTGTGTGAAAATCCGAAATAAAATAAAATTTCAACAACAAAAGAACTAGATATAAGAGCCATCAGCTGTGCCAGCTTCCTTTTTCATAAAATAATACATTCAGGATAACCCTGATGCCGCACAAATTCGACTCCCAGTCTGCATATTCAACATTTGTCTCTCTAATTAGTAGGTTAGGTCTCATAACCTTTCTGTGGTTGCAGAGAATTGTTTGAGTTTTCTTTCTGTTTAAATTTAAATTAAGCTGGTTTTCCTCTGCATAATTCCACAATTCATTAGCCGAGATCATCAAGCCAGAGAATGTATGATCTAGAATCACTGGGCATCCGCATGCGCAAGCCGCTTAATGTGGTGTGACTGCATCTTCGGGGAACATGCTTTCCCCCTACCATGGTATTGCGGAAGGTCAGCTAAATATAGGTTGAAGAGGAGGGGTACCAAAATATAGCCCTGCTTTACCCCCCTGGGCCTCTTAACAGGGCACGTCAAAGCTCCCCCACCATCCAATCTAACCTGAACTGTGTTGTCCTCGTGAGAGAGTTTCAAAAAGTGCAATAATGTAGACGGGCATCCATACCCTTCCAACTTCAGCCACAGTTTAGTCCTAGACACTCAATCAAAAGCTGACTGAAAGTCGACAAATAGTGCATACAGCACAGGACTCTTATTGGATCTGGCACTTGACGTCAACAGATCCATAAGTCTTAAGTTATGGACTGCAGAAGAGCACGGGCGAAAACTGGTTTGAAATTTGTCTTGAAATGTGTCTAACAGGCCCTGGGACACAGCATTTCTGTAGTTTCTCGAGAATAAAAGAGGCAAACAATTTACCTGAAATATCTAGCATTGTCCGGGGTCGATAGTTTCCAAGCAATGCGCAGTCACCCTTTTTATAAACTGATATTAATATAGACATCTTCAAAGATGAAGGAATACTACCGGTAGCTAGTACTTTGCCAAATAACCTTTCTAAAACACGAGCCCAGATTTCTGGTTTGTTTTTCAGTACTATGCTAGCCAGTCCATTTGGTCCTTTAATCTCCCAATTTTATACATTATTTCCTCTTTATCGATTGATGGTTGTGCTTTATAATTGGTCACCACCAGTCTACCACTAATTAGCATTGCCTCCTCAAAAGCCATGGCTTCAGTGTATTGACAAAAAACAAGGGGGGTCCTGGGAGTCTCTCTGCCAGACATTAGTCCCAGTTATGAGAGCCTTACCCAGATTCTTTAGCTCACTATCTTTCACAGACGAGAAATATCCCAAACATATCAGTCTTTGTCTTGCCCAGGGGCAGTCCAGCACTGAAATGCTAGGCAATTCTCCTCTGAACAAGAGTACCAAGAGCAACCCCGATCACAGGCAGGACAGACCCCATTGCCTGGTAACATTCCGCCAGCACCTGTACCAACTTCTTCCACCAATCCAGTACAAGTAACCCTTCCTGGTGCAGTTCCTTTAGCTCCACCTGAACGATTTACAGGGGACTCCAAGAAGTACGCAATGTTCATGAACCACTGTCGTCTTCATTTCCTTTGCAGACCTTGGGCTTTTCCTAACGACCAAGCGCAGGTTGCTTTTGTCTTGTCATATCTGAGTGGCAGTGCTGCGGATTGGTCGTTACCATATGTAAGTCAGGATATCTCGTTATTACATGACTTTGGGGGTTTCCAGATGGAAATGGAAAAACTCTTTGCTCGTCATACCCAAGCCCAAGCATTAGACAACAAACTTTTGTCACTCTGTCAAGGAAGTCAAGACTTGCTTACATATATAGCAACATTTAAAAGACTAGTCGTTGAAGCTGGGTGGCCTGAGGAAAAAAGGACCACCCTATTTCATCGGGGTCTATGAGGGGAACTAAAGGATGTCCTTGCTCGAGTGGTTAACCCACCTAAAGACTGTGCAGAATTCATCAACCTTGTGGTGCAATTAGATCACAGATTACAAGACCGAAAAGCGGAACGCATAAGGTTAGACACTCAAGCTGTGTATGTCCGGTCAAAGGATAATGTTCCACGTACATTGTAAAACACGGTAGACCCATGCAAATCAAAGGTGCACGGCCCCCTTTAACTAAATCTGAAAGAGACAAGAAAAGGCAACAGCAATTATGCTTATATTGCGGAAAATCAGGCCACGTCCTCAAAGAATGTCCAGTGAAACCATCAAGGAGAACTATTAGAGCCACAGAGAAGGAAGCTAATAACAAGGAGTCGGAAAACTACCAAGCCCGGCAAGCGTAGAGGTCCGCTTGTCGAGCGAGAAGGAAGAGCCACAGACCTCACACTTTGCATTACCAGTAATTTTGATCAATCACCAACAACCGTCTCGGATGCATGCTGTCGAAGCATACATAGACAGCGGAGCAGTTGGGAATTATGTAGACCAAGATCTGGCAGCAGAGATGGGGCTTCCCTTATGCTCTAAGTCGACTACTGAAAAGGTTACTACTGTTGATGGGACAGAAATAGCTTCCGGACCAGTCACCCAATGTACAGCAGCACTAACCCTACTGTGCCGGGATGGACACGGAGAATCTATTGCATTCGATCTCATCAAAGCTCCTCAGTTTCGACTAATCTTAGGGATGCCATGGTTGGTAGCTCACAACCCTCTAATAGATTGGCGTGCCAAGAAGTTGGCCTTTTCTGATGATTGTGCTCGCACCTGTTATTACCAAGAAAAGGGGAAAACAGACTTATGTACATCTGCTACTCCCAGTACGGCGGCGATTGTACTAGGTGTGACTAGTACTCTACCAAATGAATAGCAAGATTTTAAAGACGTGTTCCAGAAAGAACAAGCCAATATTCTACCACCGCACAGGCCCTACGATTGTCAGATCGACCTCATACCTGGTGCGCAAATTCCTTGTGGCCAAATCTATGCACTTACTGAACCAGAAAACCTCCATTTGAAATCTTATCTTGATCAGTACCTGGCAAATGGATTTATCCGCCCGTCTAAATCACCGGCAGCCAGTCCCTTATTCTTCGTACCAAAAAAGGAAGGAGATTTGAGGACTTGCATCGACTATCGCGCATTAAACCAGATCACAGTAAAAAAACGTTATCCACTGCCCCTTATTCCCGAATTATTGGATCAAGTCAAAGGCGCCCAAATCTATACCAAACTGGACCTTAGGGGGGCATACCATCTTGTTCGAGTGAAGAAAGGAGACAAATGGAAAACCGCTTTTCGTACCAAATACGGCTTGTATGAATACCAGGTAATGCCTTTTGGACTTTGCAATGCTCCCGCTGCATTCCAGTACTTTATGAATGATGTTTTACGGGACTTAATCAACGTCTGCACCCTGGTTTACATTGATGACATCTTAGTGTATTCTGCTACAAAAGAAGACCATGTCAGGCATGTCCGCTGCGTCCTTACTAAACTCTGCCAACATAAACTGTATGCTAAACTCGAAAAATGCTCTTTTCATGTCACCAAAGTGGAGTTCCTCTGTTTTATCCTCACACCAAAAGGTATCAGAATGGATAGGCACAAGGTAGATGCCATTCTTAACTGGCCATCACCAACTTCATTTAAAGGAACCCAGAGTATGTAGGGGTTTGCAAACTTTTACTGCCGATTCATCACAGATTTTTCTCAAATAGAGCATCCAATTACATTACTATTGCGAAAAAACAATAAAAAGTTCCATTGGACCGAAGAAGCAGAGAAGGCCTTTCAAGAACTTAAGAAAAAATTCACTTCTGCTCCAGTTCTACGGCATCCTCGCCCAGACCTCCCTTATATAGTTGAAACAGATGACTCTATCATGGCTATGGGAGCTGTTCTCTCACAAAGGGACCCAGGAACTGGCCAGTTACACCCTGTGGCCTTCTGGTCAAGAAAATTCTCACCTCCCGAACTCAACTATGCTATCACAGACCAAGAACTCTTGGCTATAAAATCAGCTTTCAAGGCATGGCGACACTATCTCCTTGGTGCTAGACATACTGTCACGGACATAACTGATCATCGAAACCTGCAATACATAAAAACAGCAAAGGCTCAATCATCCTGTCAACTGCGGTGGGCTCTTTTCTTCGCTGAATATGACTATGTGATCACCTACCGGCCAGGAGTCCGAAACGTAAAGGCAGAAGCCTTGTCCCGCATGGGTGTTGATGAAAAGGTATACATAACTCCAGATCCAGTAGCCATCATTCCAGAAGACAAACTCCTGGGTCTTACGACAACATTCACAAAGAAGGGACAGACAACTTCCATCCCTGGATGAGCTCACTCTCAGTACCCTTGTCGGGTTTCAATCAATATTAAAAGTAATTAGTTCTTTTTTATGTATGTAGTTATGTTCTGAATCACAATTCCTTGTATGATTTTTTCAAGTATCCTTATTTATTCCTGACTAGTCAGTGTCACAAAATTATAGCCAATGCATTTCGGACCTCCGTCCATCATCAGGGCTGTTAACACTACTAATGATAAATCAGTGACAATCCCACCATTATAATTCATTCCCAATTATCCACCATTGAGTGAAATCCATAAAGATTAAAATATAAATTACACATACCAGATTATAGTTGTAATCCAAAGTGAGATTCAAAGAGAGCAAGAATGCAAGAAACACAAAAAATTCATTATAGAGCATTGTTGTTATGCACTGTTTCTTGTTATCAATGTTTTAAATATACACTTGTGGATCTCTACCTGTTTGTCTTCTATCTCCCAGAGTATATCTTCACCTCTGCTGTATTTACTTCTGAGCATCTCGTGTTCTGTAAATTAAATATCTATCTTCAACTCCCCATACAATCTAATTTCTCCCCTTAAGAAACCCATCATATTGTCTCCCTCGATCTCATCCTTACCTCACATTCGCTACACTGTACCGACGCGCTGGCTGCCCGAAAGCAGCTGCCGCCATCTGAGTTGGCGTTTAGAAACGCTAAACACTTTTGCGCATGAGCGCGATGTCCTTCTCGTACTGGGGATCCTCATATCTCCGTAAAACGCATTTGGCTGGCTTGTTTTGTAAATGTAGTAACGTGAGTATTGCTTGCTTATTATTCTTAAGGGAACAAAGATATTTAGAGAATAATTTGTTTGATTGTTATAATGAATATACATGTATCCAGTGTGTATATTTAACATGCACGTGCACGTGATGTACACTACACTTTCGGGGTCCCGTGCGTGCGCATGGATCCCGAATGTAGTGTTACTCTTCGTGGTTCTCAAAAAAGAGAGATTCTGTGTATTGTCCACCTTACTGCTCTGTCAATGTTGCAGTGCGTATTGCCCTACACTGTTAACGGGGAAACGTACATTCATAGATCAATAAACAATCTCTCCAACTCCCTACTCTAATGATAAAAGGGACTGTTTCTACCATTGTTCACATTTCATTCTCTTATTCTTGGGTTTACTATTCATAAACTGTGTTATGTCTATATTCATATCATGACCTTGTGTCTTGATAGTACTGTAACTCTCAATTTACCACTTATAGATTCACATGTAAAAATGTCACTCTACCATATAGGCATAAGCATAGTCTACATACATCTATGTATATTTATGTCCATATTCAGGATGTTCAATAAAGAGAATCCACTCCTTGGCAGTGGGATCACTGCCTTACGTCCCATAGGGGATTGATTCCCTGCGGGACATACAGTGGACCCTCTCTTGGTACCATATTGGGCATACGCAATGTCCAAGTTACCTCAAACTCTCCATCACACTACCATTTTGTCTGAAAATCACAAAAAACATATAAAGTTCAACTCCTCATTTATACCCCCTGGTCTCAGGGAGTCAAGTCGATCTATCCAAAATGACTCTTGTTGATTTAACCTTTTCCCCAAATCTTCATGTGCATTATATTGTTTAATAACGTCAAGGACTTGTATCCTCATCTGGCTAATGTTGTGCTTCATTGAGTTCCAATGTCTCGTCACTGCTGAATTCACATTGTTATTCCGAATGCACGATCTGTGCTCGTTCCATCGTAGTTTTCCTGGTCTTTTCGATTGACCTACATAATAAATGCCACATGGGCATTTAATTCCATAAATTATGTTTGGTGTGTCACATGTTGCATATCCTCTTAGTTTAATCTTTTCACCCGTACGGGGGTGGTCTACGGTGTCTCCTTTTGTTATAAAGTTACAATTACTACAATGTAAGCATGGATATGTCCCTTTTCTTGTTGTCTCTAGTGATTTCTTTCCAGGTCTTGTTTTCACCAATCTGTCTCTTAAATTCGCACTCCTTTTGTAGGCAAAGGTGGGTAATTCTCTAAACAAATGTTCAACTCTCATGTCACTTGTCAATGTACTCCAATTTTTCTTGATCACAGTCTTGATTTGTTTGTTGCTCTGTGTTGAGTAACATGAAACGTGAACTATATTCGGTTCTTTCTTCTCTTTCTTAGTATCACTGCTTGGGGGTTTCTTCAAGCACTCTTTAGCTGCCTCTACCTCTAAGGGTTTGTACCCTCTTGCTTCAAATCCTTCACCCATGTTCTCAATTTCTGTTTCACGTGTCCTTTGATCATTGACAATCCTCTTTACTCTCATCATCTGACTGAAAGGTAGATTCCTGATTAGACTTGGTTGATGGAAGCTGAGACGGTGGAGTAGGTTATTCCGATGTGTCTCTTTCCTATAAATATTAGTTAGGAAACTGTTGTTCTGAATTCGTATGGATACATCCAGGAAATGTATTTGAGTTTTCGAAGTTTCATGTGTGAATTGTATGCGCTGGTCTATATTGTTAAGGTATGTGAAGAAATCGTTAAGAGATTCCTCTGTACCAACCCATATTCCAAAAATGTCTTCGAAGAACCTGACCCACATTGAAATGTAATTTCTCCATACTGCATGATCGAGAACATGGTCCTTTTCAAATTTATGCATAAAGGTATTTGCATACTTTGGGGCCATTGAAGCCCCCATAGCTGTACCCGGATGTTTGAATAAAGAATTTATTTCTGTATTGAAAATAAGAGTTTTCAGAAATAATTGTAGTAATGCCAACATGAATTCCTTAATTGCCTTTAAATATCCTTCCTTGAGGAATAGCCATTCTATTCTCATTAGAGGTAGAGCTAAAGAGCGTTTGAAGAAACCCACCGTGTCCAGTTCTTTGATGCCAGCTTACCTGAAACCAAGGACCTACAGAGAGAGAAAGAACACTGCAAATCTTACCTGGAATAGTATCCTGTCTTCAATCCATCGCCAACTTCAGTTCCACTCACCTGAAGGTACGAACTCCATCATCCAGCGCTGCATGCATCCTGGAATACCATCACCTGGAAAGAGGAGGAAGAAAGACAGCATTAATAAGTGTTTACTCACGTTTCCTCCCGAACGAAGAAAGCCACACAATTCTTACCTGGGTAGTCATCTCCTGTTCAGTATCATTGCTGGAACATCACGGCGCTCAGCGAGGAACATCGCAACCTACAAGGAGAGAAAAGACACAGGTTAGCAATATAAAAGGCAAAATAGCGCCGCGCGTCGCGCATTACTCACCGGTCAGCATCGCGCACACCGCGCTTTCACCTACCGGCCCATGCTCATCTTCAAACTGCATGACAACACCAAAATACCTTTCCATACCTAAAAGGAAAGAAGCAAGACATTATTATTTGAACTAAGAGGCGCATAAGAACTGCATATAAAGACTGTAAAGCAGCAAATCTACGGAGTTGCAGCAGGCCTGGATTCCCACAGGGGGGCTTGCACCAGTGAAGTAACTTGGTCGCTGCTCGCCCCCCACATCTACGCGCCCCTGCCACGAGGAGCAGGACGGAGAATTCACCTTTTACAATATTAAGGTGAGGAGAAGGTCCAAGGGGGAGGAAGGAGTTGAGGCCAAGGGAGGTGGGAAAACATGAAGACAATCTGGTATTGAATCCCGCTCTCCTATGTTGCAGACCCATCTTTAACCAGAGGCCTTACCAAGGGACCGGGAGAGGGTTCTAGAGGGCAAACCATCCAACCAGGGCTGGGTGGCGTCCCCATGGATACCAGGTGAGCGTAACAACTAGCACCTCTGATCCATCCCATTAACAACAAAGCTAGAGCATCAAAGATTACTTCCGTACTTGCACCCCATGGGGGATCATAAATACAGATAAGTAATACACAACTATTTATACCAAAAGGGCAGACCCCAACCTCGACTGCCAGGAAATAGTCCTCACAGCCCGTAGGCACCATTCTGAACAGGGAAAAGGGAAGCTTTATTCCTATCAGGAGACCACCAAATGATCTCTGGAAGATCCCTTTTTTTAGCAATAGTCTGACTAATATGATAGCCCTCAACATAAAACATATCCATCATCCACGTCTCTTGTAACATAAAGACATAAGATTTTGAAACCCATGTGTGTTCCAGGAAGTCGCCCCCACTACTCAATCCTTCCTAGCCGAGGCACTGGGTAATGCTGCAGCTAACCATCGCAAAACCCTCTGAATCGCTTCCAGAATGGCTTCCCCCTCCACATCCTTCACAGACTTCTGAGCCAATGGAGGACCAGGCAGTTTAGGATTGAGTTCATGTATAGGCAAACTAAGAGCAGCTGTATCTGGCTGTGCATACAATTCCAAGCCCAGATTACACAGTCGGTTTTTGTAGCTACGAATCATAGAAACAGTGTCACCAAATGTGCAGTGGATGCAAGTTACATTTGGATTAATGCATTCAAGAGGTTGAACAAAGTCCAGATCCTCAGAGACCAGAACACGCGGGGTGAGTGGGATGGTGGATTTGATTCAAAATATGAAGAAAAGCAGATCTATGAATCCACCTGTTCTTTGTTTTTGGTAGAGCCGCTTCACAGAAGAGGTAGTTGCCTTTTTTTTAAACAGCCTCCCTAGAGTTATTTCCATCATATGCTGTTGCCTGCTTCAACAACTTTGGTTTTGTAGGTAGAGCTATTGTCCATGCGTTCTCCTCTGATAGTTTCTTTCGTTTCCAGGACCTCATCAACAGACGCCAAATCTACATCCAATTTAATGCTGTCTATAGATTTCTCCCTGTTCAAAAGCGAGCTAGTTAGTGTTCCAGCTTTTTTCAACTGTCTCTTTTTTCTACAAGCAATCTTCTTACAAGCTTTTGTTTTATTCTTCTCCACTTTAACCGGAGAATTATGTAAGGTATAGTTTGTAGGACTAGTATGACCATGGTTCAATTTGTTGTTGGATGCACACTTAGAGGAGCGCTAACCGCCTCCGTTTGCATGACATATACATTTCAGATGTGTCTGATACGTCAATTTCCACTCCTTCTGAAACCACGATTTCCTAACCCTCTAGAGCGAGAGGCTCAGTCGCTCGCTGTCGCTCTTTAGTAGGAATGTGTATTGTGTGTAGTGTGGCACCAGCATTGTTACAGTCATCTACTTGTAGTTGTGGAGTAGATGGAGTAGATATAGGCTTAAAAGCCATATCGTAGTTCAGATTTTCATGAATTTGCCCACCCAACTTCAATAAATCTTTTACTGGGAATTGCAATGTTACCATAAATGAATGCATTTCAGCGTATGGCTCATTGAGGACTGGGTGATCGTTTTCAGAGGACACTTAATCCAACTTTTGAAAAATGTTAGGAGAAGTAGAGAGCCTATTGGAGTCTCTGATAAGAGCACCCATTTTCTCATGATTCATTTCAGCTGACACTACCATTTCAGTTGGTCGATGAGGCTGTTTTACAACCGCTGCTGCAATGCTCCCTTGGAGTGAGTAACAAAGTTCCAATTTCGTACAAACTGGAGCTCTCGTTCAACCCCATGCTGGTATTGGGGGGAGGAGTTGCAATGGATGTTACAGCTGCGGTGTCCACAGTGTTGTTCACCTCAGAAGCTGGTTCTGATGGCACAATCTGGAAAAATGAGTTTCATTTTGGGGTCATCTGTTGAGGTTGAACAACATCACTTTGAGAAATGCTGGTCATTTGCCTCCCATTCAAAGACACACCAGAACCATGAGGCCCCGTCTTATAATAACAGTTCACAGTGCCACAGATAGCCAGGTGTTACATTAGCAGATAACAAAGGAAAACAGGAAGATATAACTCACTTGCTGGGGCGCCACCGCAAACAGCGTGATAGAGAGACAGCACTCACAATGGCACTCGCCAATGCACGCAGGAGCCACATTTGTAGTATTTCCTGGTCCGGAAGCGAGACAAAGACAGGGCAACCAATGAAACAAATGAGTATCATTCCTCAGCCAACAGGGTGCGAGCATATTGTCCCAGCTGCTATAGTTTCTGTAAATGAAGTTCCTCAGTAGATACGAGAGGTGCAGCTTAATTCCTCACACAGACTTCACTAGCCTGTCAGGCAGCAAGATGACTGCCGAGACAGCCCTCGCAATGGCACTCACCAATGCGTGTGTGCCAATTCGTGTAGTATCCAAATATGTAGTGTTTTATGGTCTGGAGGTGGGACTAAGGCACGGCAACCAATAAAATGAATGAGGACTGTTCCTTAGCCAATAAGGTGCAAGTATACTGTCCTAGTTGTTGTAGGTTCTGTAAATGAAGTTCCTCAGTAGATACGAGAGGTGCAGCTAAATTCCTCACAAAGACTCAGCAGCATGTCAGGCAGCAGGATGACAGCGAGGGATAACTAGCAATGGCACTCACCAATGCGCAGACACAAGAGTTTTCTGACAGGACTTAATGAAGTTATCAGTTGGACAGAAAAAGGACTCCTCCTATGAGTTGTACTTTACTGATTAAATTATTGATTTGTATATCATCAGATCAATGCTTCTACATTCAGAATCCCGCTTCAATAATATGTTTATCTGTTAGCACTGTGGAAATGGCAATTATGTGAGCTGTTAATTAGTCGATAACATTTGTATTTGTTATGTTTCAGCAAACATTTCTATTGCGTGATTCAAATTTGTTGGTACAACCTCGGTTTGTGTTGTTTCTATTTATATTTGTATATCTGTCAGACAAAAACTGTTTAGTTATATCAGTTTTTAACAAAACACAGTAATTCTTCCATTGTGGCTGCAAAAGTGACGCTATTGACATTTTCCAGTAGTTAATATTATTGCCTATTTTTATATTTAATGTGGACTTTGATAATCCCCTTTTTTGGGAAAGGTTCACTAAGCAGTCTAGCATTTCTCATTATATGAATACATTTCAGTTATTATATTCACTTGGCTATTTGTTTTAAATGTTTCATTGTTAGGAAATGTATACTGATTTATTTTTGATTGGATTGGTATTTAGCTTCTAGGAAATGTTCTTTCTTCATCACACTCACTTTTAACAACACCACCATTTTTTGATCCAGTATGGTATCCTTTTGGCACATGAGTGTTTGAGCATATTCAGCATTCTAGTCTTTCAACAGTGACCTATTTTCAGCCTGAAGGTCACAGATTTGTTTTGAAACCATTTTCCTATGCTGCATTCATTCCACCCACCCAAACCGTTTCCTGTTCTACTGAAAAACATCTGTTTGGGCTATGTATGTTGATGTATTTGTGCCTGTAATTTTGTGTTATATATTTTGCTGTCCTCTGTAGATCTGCAAGTATTTAAATCTACCAAATCCCAGGAAGAGTAGTTTCCCTTTATGATGCTCACATATCGTTAGTGTTACAATGTGCCCAATAGGGTAAACCATTTCTGTTTTTATGGTTTCAGAACACTATCATCTTTGTTTGCTTAAGGCTAAAAACAATGGGCATTAAATCCTGTCCTATTTCGTTGTAGGTTCTTATCCCAATATAGTTTTGTTGGCACCCACAAGAAGATAAATAAAAAAGTTACATTTTACAGTACACTTCATAAACCTAGAAATAAGGGGTGTAATATCACTGTTCTTTATTGAAAACAGTATTTTTCCTGTTACTCCCTTTTACAAATATAATTTTCCTAGTCTAGTTCAGTCCTCCCCTGAAGAAGATCCTTCATCAATCTGCGGGACAAAAACATGTCGGGACATTTAGTCATTTCACTTGGAGAATGGCGATTTAACACTAGTTATTCCTGATGTTGAGAAGTTTGAGTTATAGAATTGGATTCTTTATGATTTATTACAATTGTGATATAATCTTGAAAACAGTGTTAACTTGAGCTTTATATGATCCTAGTAAATTTGGATTGCTAAGTATGTTTTATTGGAGGTCAAACATCTGTTTTTACCTTGATTAATTTAAGGATATGCTTTAGTTATTTGCATAGTTATTTGTTAACGTATTTTCATGTTACTTATTCCGATATTTGCAGCACACATTCTTTGGAAAATTAGAGTTCATTGGTTTTTGGATTACAGTTTTTACCCAGATTCATCCTATTTTTACATTTAATCATTCCGGATTCCCTTTCTTCAGAGCAAATGATTAAAGTAATATCCAGAAAAAACATGTTTGCTAGACTGCCATGGGTTGTGATTCAAGACCTGACAGGAGCTAGTGATCCATATGGAAAGAGAAAGACCAAGCCTGTTGTGTGCTGACGCCCAGGTATGCAACACTGATGGGTGAAAACAACATCAGATTGACAGGCACATAACTGTATATAATGTGAAACTATTAAAAAGTAAATTCATTGTACATCTAAAATACATGTTAAAACAAAGTATAAAATGATTTTATAATAGAAAATTACTTTATATTACCAAACTTAAATTTTAATATACACAAGCATACTTTTCCCCAAAAAGTGGCATTACAAAACACACTACATGTAATTATTGCAAATATCTTACTCAGTAAACAGTAAACATCAAATACAAAAAAACTATATCATATACAGTACAAATGTAGTAACATTTACTTCAACAAATAACATCAATATATACACAACATTTATCATTTACAAAGTTAGTAACATTTACAGTACAGTAGTCATTATACTATGCCTAAAATATGCAAACATGTAATATGTGTGATAAATTAAAACAATTAAATAAGACACATGTAAATACTAACAAAATAAGCGCAAATGTAATACACATTAAAACATACATAAATAAAACACTTCAGTATTTGTATTAAACACAAACAAATGTTTACAGAATACACTAAATCACTTTCACTATCAAACATTTCATAGCAAAAACAAAATATTGCTAAACAAAAGCAGGGTGAGTTAAGATTACCATGATACTTGACTTTAATATATTATCATTTTAATTCATTGATAACATTTATTATGTTGTTATTTTAAGATTATAACTAGTGTTTTTGTTGGTTTAACCTGAACTATAATATTTTAGTTATGGTTAAGTTGCTGTTTCCATAGGAACAGCCCTTTGCAAAAAAAACTTTGCAAAAAAAGTATATGGGTCACTGATTTTTTTTGCAAAGTTTGGTGAGGTTTGGTCCAGGGGGGCAAAGTTATAGTGGGGGTCCCAAAATGTATTTTTTTCCCATAGACTGAATGGGGAAAAAACTTTGCTCACGCCTACAGTCCAAACCGCTAGATGGATTTTCACCAAATTTGGACCAGGAGCAGCGGCTTGGTCCCGAAAGTGTGCTTTTGCTAATTTGGTGAAAATCCGTCCAGTAGTTTTTTTAAAAATGACCAAAAAGTAGGTCACAAAAAGTTAGTGATATCTATGTTCGGTCTGCGGACAGTGTCCTGAATGGCCAATCGGCTTGCGTGATGTCCGCGGACATGCAACGTGTTCACTGATTGGACGGTGAAGAGCGTGAAGTGCGTCAGATTTTTGGAAACACCCGCCATCTTGGATTCACGGACGTCCGCGGACATCGCGGTGAAACTTGGAGGAAAAATACTATTTAGTAAAGTGTTTTGGTGTGTAAGACTGTTTGGGGAGGGTGGGGGAGTAAGAGATGGGTTAAATGTTGTATTTATTTAGGTGGCAGGCACCCCTGTTGTGTTTGTTCTGACCGCTGACAATACGGGTGTCCTGAAATGTTCGTAAATAAAGGATATGGGGTGTCCTGAGGACACTAAGCCTGTCCGTATGGTTCGTAAGCAAGTTGAAACTGTTCTAAGAACACATCAAGTGTACTGGGATGTTCGTAAATAAACAAAATGGGGGTGTTCTGAGGACGCTAGAACTGTCCGAATTGTTCGCAAGCAAGCTGAAACTGTTCTAAGAACGCACGTGGTGTCCTGAAATGTTCGTAAATAAATGAAATGGGTGTATCCTGAGGATGCTGTCCGTATTGTCCGTAGGCAAGTTGAAATTGTTCTAAAAACATGTGTCGTGGGATGTTCATAAATAAACAAGATGGGGGTGTCCTGAGGACGCTATACCTGTCCGTATTGTTCGTAGGCAAGTTGAAACTGTTCTAAGTACACTTGTCATGTTCACGGACATTAAAAGTGCCCATATGGCATAGTTAAAATGTTTGACTCTATGGTGTGTGATATGTTGTGGTGGTTGTGGCCGGGGCATAGAGTCTTTGAAGCATGGCCGTATGGGCATGCACCCAAGCCCTCTATGCCCTGGCTACAAACACCGCAGCATACCACACCCATAGTGGCTTATCCAGTCTTGAGTGCATGGACAAGATAAAATTTATAAGCACCGAAGTTATAAGCTATTATGGGTGTGCTATGCTGCGGTGGTTGCAGTGTCCTGAAATGTTCGTAAATAAACTAAATGGGTGTGTCCTCAGAATGCTGTCTGTATTGTCCGTAGGCAAGTTGAAATTGTTCTAAGAACATGTGTCCTGGGATGTTCGTAAATAAACAAAATGGGGGTGTCCTGAGGACGCTGGACCTGTTCGTACTGTTCGTAGGCAAGTTGGAACTGTTCTAAGAACACATCAAGTGTCCTGGGATGTTCATAAATAAACTAAATAGGTGTGTCCTGAGGATGCTATGCCTGTCCGTACTGTTCGCAGGCAAGTTGAAAGTGTTCTAAGAACACTCGTCATGTTCGCGGACATTAAAAGTGCCCATATGGCATAGTTAAAATGTTTGACTCTATGGGTGTGATATGCTGTGGTGGTTGTGGCCAGGGCATAGAGTCTTTGGAGCATGGCCGTATGGCCATGCACCCAAGACTCTATGCCCTGGCCACAAACAGCGCAGCATAGCACACCCATAGTGGTTTATCCATTCTTGGGTGCATGGACAACATCAAATTTATAAGCAGTGAAGTTATAAGCTATTATGGGTGTGGTATGCTGCGGTGGTTGTGGCCAGGGCCTAGAGTCTTGGGTGCATGGTCAAGACCAAATTTATAAACTGTGAAGTTATAAGTCACTATGGATGTGGTTTGCTGCGATGGTTATACTTATTATAATATACTTACTGTTTGGTTTAGTAACTGGAGTACATGTATTCCTTGTTAATTTCTGTGATAAAAGAAAAGATCATGTTAGTATTGGTATTTTGTAACAACTTATAACATGGAATAATCAACATTTTTTTTTTTTACCCTCATATTTAGTAGATTACAAACCAGTGTACTGTGCAATTTGCTCAGTTTCTGTGTTTGTTGCTAAAATCATTGGGTCTGTGGGGGAAAAAAAATCCATGTTGGATTAAAAAAAAACCTTTTTTTGTTATGCTACAGTCTATTTGTTTGTTTGTTTTTAGCGTTCACTTGTTGTTTCTGGCTAATGTTCTATATGTTGGCTTGTTGCAGATTTTTGGAACAGTTAGATATCTGTTGACATATTGTAACTGTCTATTTTTTGTTATAATGTAGTGGTATTGATTTATCTGTTTTGTTATTGAAAATCTTGGGGTAGTACCAGTTGGCGTATTCTAACTGTTTATATTTTGATATAATTTAGTAGTTTTCATTTATCTGTTTAATTGTTGTAGAATCTTGGGGCAGTTCGATACCTGTTGGCATATTATAACTGTCTATTTTTTTTATAATGAAGAGGTATTTATTTATCTGTTTGGTTATTGAAAATCTTGAGGCAGTTAGATACCAGTTGGCGTATTCTAACTGTCTATTTTATGATATAATTTAGTGGTATTCATTTATCTGTTTAGTTGTTGTAGAATCTTGGGGCAGCTAGATAGCTGTTAGCATATTTTAACAGTTTATAGTTTTTTAATAGAAGTTTTGTTACTGTTTAAGTACAGTTTAGTTAATACATTTTGGTTTTAAGAAGATTAAATAAGCGTTTGTAAGATTTGCAGGTAATCTCTGCTTTAGAGTAATGGTACTATCATTACATTCGAACCATCCACATTTTTTTTTATATATGCAGTATAGTGACTTGCATTGGTTGTGACTCCTGTGTGGTAGATTATACCAATTGTTGTGAAGGTTTTCTTACCAAGTGATACTTGACCATGTGTGAATCCAGTCAGCTTCCAGTTGTTTTTGGTACCATCTGCATTGTAACGTAGAAGCATTAATATTACGTATTTACTATGTGTTTTTATTAGTAAGGTGGAACGATTATCCGAATTGCAGGTAGTACATAATCTACCATGGTTTGTATTTTGTACAAGTTGCTGAAATTGAAGAGATTCACAATTAGGTATTGATACATACATGAAGCGCTCATTGGGGATTTGTTCTGTGTCACATTGTTGCAGAGAGTGCATGTATGTTTCCACATGTATGAAATCTGGAGGATTTCATTTATAGATATGTTTTTGTTTTCCAGTACTTGTAGTAAGTGCATTAGAAATTCTTGTGGATCTTCCTGTGAGTTTATAGTGAATTTCACCATTCCAGCACAGTAGTACAATTGTTGTCTTATTCCATAAACACTATATGTGTTGTCAGGATTGTTTGTTGCGTTTCTATGAAGTACTAACATTTGCAAACACAATTGGTCTGTACTGTGTAAGTAAATGTTGTCAACCATTGGTGGTAATTGAAATAGAATATTCATTGCTACATTTGCGTAGCAACTTACACCAATTACATTTGAAAGTTTAAATGGACCAGGTAGTTCTGTATCTGAGTGCTTTTTTTTGAGTTTGTCTTCCTTTTTTGAGGCAGTACCTGGTTCACTTCCCCTAATAGTTTCTTTTTGTTTGTGATACTTGATGAAGTTTTAGTTTTTTTTATTCTCTTTGGAGGATTTGCAGTTACATCCTGTTGCATTTCTATTTGATTTAGTTTTCTTTTAGAACATTTTACTTTTTGTGGAACAGGATATGTTTTTAGATGGGGGGTGTATAGTGATCGAAGTCTATTATATTCTAAAATGCAAGGAATATCAGCGTTTACTTGCATCAAAGTTGATTAGATATAGACCGTCAAGTGTATGTAAGCGTGATAGTGCTACGTAGCTCATGCCTTCTTTAAAGACTGTGTTACCAATGTCTATCAATGCTTTGTCTAGGGTAAGACCTTGTGATTTATGAATGGTGACTGCGTATGCAAGAGTTAGAGCAAATTGTTCTCTGTGTACATACATGTCTTTGAATAGAAGGAATCGAGCTGTTGAGCGTCCTATCCTTTTCACTTCTGAAAGTTTGTCAAAGAAAATATTGACAAACTGAATGTTGTTGTCACATGGGTATGTTTGAAAGCCAACAACTGTACGCAGTGCTCCATTAACTAGTCCTTGATCCACGTCAAGGTTACGTTTAAGCATTACTCTGCAATTTAAGGATAATTTTAATATTTTTTCCAATCCAGCTGTGTTGGAGATTGAATTTTCTAAACTATTTAGTCTTGTTGTGGCTTGTTCACACATGGGTAGTTTCATACCATGTATGTCTAGTTTGTCTGTGGCGCTCATTTCAATTATTGGTTGCATTTCTTTTTTTAACATTGTTTCATTGAATTTGAAACAGCTTGCAAGAGTTGGCATTAAGGCCATTCAATTGACATTTTTGTGGGCTAATTGTTCCATAACACCCATAGCACATGAATTATTGCCATAAAGTGCATGAATGTGCCGGGTTTTCAATATTGCTTGTGCTTCTTGAGATAGTATACCAACTCTAATACTTTTTAAGATGTTGGCATAAGTGAGATCTTCAGATTGCCGCATGTTTTCTGGTAATTCTCTGTATTGGAAATGTTGCCAAAGGTTGACATTTCCTATGCTGCCAAAAGTTTTACGGCAGAGTTTGTGTCCTAAGGTTTTAAAAATAGGCTCACCTTTCACTGGTGTCAATTGAAGAAGATCTCCGAAAACAATAATGTGTCTTCCTCCAAAGAGCTATTCGTAGTTTGTTTTGAGTACTTCTTGTAATCTGAGGTGAATCAAAGCCAACATTAGGTTGGAGACCATGCTCAATTCATCTATTAGTAGCATTTTCATTTGTTTTAATACTCTGCGTAGTTCCATTGCAGCTTCTGTAGAAAGTTTGTAATAGTATAATTTGTTTTGGTGTTCTACTGGCAGTAGTAGTAATCGGTGTAAAGTGACACCGCCTATGTTGTAGGCAGCTAAACCTGTGGGGGCAGTGACAACAGCTGACAGTTTGTTGTTTGTCAATTGTTGAAGGAATTTACTGATGATTTTGATTAAGAATGTTTTGCCAGAACCAGCTTCACCACTGACTACAATAGTATAGGTTTGTAATTTTGGCAGGTGCATTCTTTGTTGTCATGTTGCACACCATGTGCAATTTCTTTTGTTACTTCTTGAAAAATGCTACGTTGCTCATTCTTTAGTTTTGATTGTAGTATATTTAAGTGTTCTTTAGTTGTTAGTGGTTTCATTTTGTTTAACACTAAAATAAATAACTTTCTTTTGAGAAGGATTACACTGTCTATCAAAGCTTCTAAGATTAATTTCCTCCGATAGCTTTTAAGGGTTGTGCCTGATTTCTCTCCTGTTTTTATAAGATTTTGAAGGACTCTGTGGTGGAACATTTTTGCTAAAATACTTTTTTTGGTATGCTTACTTGGCACTATATCAAGATTTATAGGAGCAGTTTTATCAGTAGTGGTAGCTGAATTCTTGTTGTTTTCTGTTTCGTTTTACATTTTGATAGAGGGGGCAAAGTTTCTGTACTTGAAGCTTGTTTTGTTTCGCTAAATGACTGCATTAGCTGTTTTGTTTGAACTTTTTTTTACAAATTCTGCTAGAGATGGATGCTTATTTTGGACACTTCTATTTTCATTTGCTCTACTTCTGCATTGCTTTTTACGGACTTGATTTTTGGTAGGCATTCTTTAGGGTCTGTTGAAAAAAATAAAGAAGGTTTGGGTTGGGGTGTTCTGCAATGTATGTGTGCTGTGTGCATGAGTGTCTGAGTATGATGATAAAGATGTATGTGATTGTGTGTGATTGTGCATTGGGCAACTACAACTAGTTGGGATGGGTATTTTTGAATTTACGTGCTACTAAACTGGGGTTCAGATGACAGTAGAAAGTAAGCTAGTGGTGTGCAGAAGTACAAATAGTAAATCTAATGGTATACAATTAAAACAGTTGGCTGTTCTATAATATCAAAATTCTAGGGGCTGAGTTGTGTCATTTGTGCGCCGAAAAAAAATGGGAATTTGTGCGCCATTCTGCCTGTAAATCTCTGTTTAACAAATGGGGATTTGTGGACAGAATGGTGCACAATCTCTATTTTTAGGCGCAGAAATAGCATGAATTAACCTTAAAGTATGTTTGAATAATAGTACAAATATTATGGTGGTATTTAACTTACTGTTTTTGTGGAATGAGCAGGTTTCTTCTTAGTTGTTGTTTGTACTTCAAATTCTTCTGCTGCTTTTCAGGAGAGTGGTCTTCACTGCAATTGTAAAGGAAACAAATTAGTAATTTTGTTTGTATATAGCACTGATGTTAATTTAGACATTGATTTTTATGTTTTTGTACAAGTATTGTTGTTTGATATTTGAACATAGTGTGTGCATGCAATTTTGTTTTACTATGTGAACTCTTTATATTTTACTTTAAATATGTTAGTTCAACATGCTTTGCAAATGTGTGTGTAAAAAGAAATTAAATAGCAGATAGGTTTGGAAGTGACAGTTGATTATAGGAGATGGGAAAAATGACAGTACATTCATTTTATAGGTTATACAAGCTAAACGTCAGTTAATCTGTTTATATGAATGTATAAGAATTGTACATGTACTATACAGAAAATATGCATACCTGTAGTTTGTGTTCATGCATATGGATATGCATCCAGCTGCAAGTGGAAATCTTGGAGACTTGTACAGTATTTCTTGTAGAAGGTGCTTTCCAATGATATGACACTTGTACTCAGAGTGATTAACAGTACATTTGAAGTGCTGACCTATGATGATGCAGTTAGATGTAGAGGTCTTGGATGTGATTGGTGGATGGTTGGTGACTGCTTAGCTATATCCAATGAGGGAGTGGAACAGAAAGTGAAATGGAAATGGTAGAAGGACTGTCCATGTTACGATATGTCCGCAGACATGGCGGTAGTCCGTGGACATCACGTGTTACATCCGGGGATTTTGGGGTGGGGAGGCATGCGAATAAGAATGAGCAGAGCAAGGGATTGGTCAGTAAAGTTTAGTGGGTGTGTTGTGCCAGGAGAGAGTTTGTCACATACTCTTTTTCCTGAGAGAAGAACAGATAGCTATGGCTGTGGGCCTCATTATGACCCTGGCGCTAAGTGAAAAACGATGGCGGTAAATGGTTACCGCCATCGTTTTCCGCCAGGTCCGATCATGACCCGTGACCGTTAACTACGATGCCATTAGCGGCATCGTAGTTAACGCTGCCGCTAACTGCGCCAAGGGGGCGCGCACGCGACCTCCCACACCGTACTTAGCGCCATGGCGGAAAGGTACGCGAATGCCGACCCAAGCGGACATGCACCTAACGCCATCACCCAGCCCGTTAAGTACCTTACCGCCATGGTGCTAATTACGCCATCGCGAACCAACCCTAAAGGGCCATGTAAAGTGAATGCAGCTGCCACAGGTGCACAGAAACAGCACAGGTGAAGGCAATACAGACTCAGGAAGTACAAAAAGAGCACACCCCACCCCTTCCCACACCCAGTCACACTCCACAATGATACCAATACGACTAGCAATGTTGGGGCTGGAGGACCTGATAGCAATGCAAGTGCTACAACAGCAACAACAACAACAGGCAGCACAGAGGAGACGCAGGAGGAGAAGGAGGGCAAGGCAGGCCCAGCAAGCCCCACCAGCACAGCCAGTGCCACCACGCAGGCAGCCCCCAATCCCACGCATCAGAGCCAATCCATTCAACCTCACTGCTGAGCAGATCCACACCCTGTACCGTTTGGACCGGGACACCATCACCGCCATCGTAGACATGACACACAACGACATTGTCAGCATGATAGAAACTCCAACCGCCATCCCACCCCTACTGAAGGTAGTGTCTGTACTACACTTCCTGGCCACAGGCACCTACCAGCACACAGTGGGGCACTTGCATGGCATTTCACAACCATTATTCTCACAAACACTAATCCAAGTGCTCGATGCCCTCCTCAAGCACACAGACGACCACATCTCATTACCACGGACTGCCCAGGAGATTGCAAACACCAAAGTGGGTTTCCATGCACTAGCCGGCATACCCGGTTGCATCGGTGCCATCGACTGCACCCATGTGGAATTGGTGGTTCCACGTGCCATGGAGGTACCGTACCGCAACCGGAAACAGTTCCACTCAATCAACGTGCAAATGGTCTGTGACTCCAACAAGATCATCACACATTGTTGTGCCCGATTCCCCGGATCAACCCATGATTCCATGGTCCTGAGGAACTCCACAATACCACGCTACATGGAGCGACATGCAGGACCAAGATCCTGGCTACTCGGTGAGTCCAATGTCATGGAAGTGGGCAGGTGAATGACGTACCGATGCATACTCCACCTGGCTGAGGGGGGGGAATGATGCATACTCCACCTGGCTGAAATGGGGGGGAATGATGCATACTCCACCTGGCTGAAAGGGGCGGGGGGAATGATGCATACTCCACCTGGCTGAAAGGGGGCGGGAATGATGCATACTCCACCTGGCTGAAAGGGGGGGGAATGATGCATACTCCACCTGGCTGAAAGGGGGGGGGGAATGATGCATACTCCACCTGGCTGAAAGGGGGGGGGAATGATGCATACTCCACCTGGCTGTGAGTAGCAGAGAGAACGGAGACAGAGGATACCCTGAAGCAACCCATACTCCACCCAACACCAGTAAAGCCAATAGCCAATGCATGCAGCCCTACCATGTGAATGAGGTTGTGTCCCAACCATGACACAACCATCTGCAAGTGCATTCTACCAAATCAGACCACATTGTCAACAATGAAAAGCACCTACATGCACGTCACCAAACACCATCAACCGATAGGCCTGTCCCCCATAACTGCCCACGAAGGAGGCACATGATGGACAGAAACATCAACACACCATTACACAGACAGCAGGGCCCCCACAATGTCCCTGTCTACATCAGCATTGCTCACTGGGGTCATGATGAGGCCCACAGCAATGTTGCAATGATGTGCGCATTGCCATCACAGGACATGTGCCAGGCCAACTAACCAAACGGCATGAACGGACACAGTGGATGGGCACTCACAATGCACCAACCCCTCTGCATACATTGGGTGTTGGCATGCAAAACAGGCCATGGGAGCCATGAGCATATACTGGTTGCATTGCGTGAATCAATTAGTGCATGTAGAAGTGAGCCAAAGTAACAGTTGGATGCAAGCCATGGTGGCACATCATGTTCTTGATCAGATGACATGACTGACACATACATTCTCGCCTACATACAGGTGATGCAGGCTATCCCCTGAAGAGGTGGCTCCTTACACCAGTCCGGAACCCGCAGAACCAGCACGAGGAGGACTTCAACCGTGCACATACACGTACTCGTGTGGTCAAAGAGCAGACATTCGGCCTATTGAAGGCACGGTTCCCAAGCCTCAGCAGGTCTGGTGGGGCACTCCTGTACCGCCATGAGAAGGTGGCAAAGATCGTCATGGCATGTGTCATGCTACACAATATGTGCGTCAGACGGAATGTGCCCCTGCCCCCTGACGCAGAACTGCAACCACCTGACGATGAGGATGAGGAGGGTGCAGATGGGGCGGCACCCCATGGAGGAGGCGATGCACAGGAGGGGCGTGCAATGCGCCAAAGTATCATCGACCACTGCTTCTAGCACACATGGCTGGTGTGTATCACATGGAGACTGCACTTGGGGCACTGTGTGTCTCTGGGACATGCACACTGTGGACTGTACACTAATAAAGCACACATATGCAATGAAAATGTCCACACATTTCATTTCGGGAAAGCAAAAAGTGTATTTCAATCATAAAACGTCATGACACAACCACTCCCCCCCACCCCCTCCCCCCTGCACACCCCAACACACCCCCTCCCCCTCCCCCCTGCACACCCCAACCCACCCCCTCCCCCCTGCACACCCCAATACACCCCCTCCCACCTCCCCCCTGCACACCCCAACACACCCCCTCCCCCCTGCACACCCCAACACACCCCCTCCCACCTCCCCCCTGCACACCCCAACACACCCCCTCCCACCTCCCCCCTGCACACCCCAACACACCCCATGTAGGTGTCAACAGATGCCTGTGACAGTGGCCACAGGCTGTTACAAGCCCCCTCTCCCGGCCCCCGGGGCACCCCTGGCTGTGGAGCGCAGGTTACGTCCGGAACGTCGGACGGGGCTGCTCTGTGAAGAACTGGCAGTGGAGGATGTCCCTGCCTGCCCCCGTGCATGCACGTCCTGTAGGGTGCGGGTGAGCTCAGTGAGCGCACGACGCAAGCCGGCAAGTTCACCACAGATGTCCCTGACATGGCCTGCATGGCATCCCTCAGGGTGGCAGTGCTCTGCGCTACTTCGGCCCTTAGGGTCTCTGTGGCCTGGGTTGCCCTAGCCCCCACACATTCCGCGGCATGCTCAGTCAGCATCGTGGACAGTTGTTGCTGCCGTTCTATGATGTCCTCGAGGGACTGCTGCCCCTGCTGGGCCATGCCCAGTGCTGGTGGTGTGATGGAGGGGCTGCTCCCCTCCTGTGGACTGAGGACTGGGCATGGGGTAGAAGGCCACTCTTCTACCTCTGTGTGCCCCTGTGTGTGATCCTCATGGGGGCTGGCGTCTGACAAACAGGGGGAATGTAGTAGGTCAGTGGGGCTTCTGACTTCGTGCTCCTCAATGTCAGAGTCTGAACATGCAGCAATTGCAGCTGTTTCTCCCATGTTGCTGCTGGCCGCAGACCCGGTGCCTTCTGTGGCAGGCAATGTTGGTACAGGTGGAGCTGCTGCTGCTGGCCTGCTGCCTACAGGGATGCTTGCCGGTGGCCCGTCCGGTTTGCTTGCAGTGGATTCTGCTTGGTGTGGGGTCTGCCTCACTGCAGCTGAGGTTGAGGGTGCGGGGATGGTATTATTGGCCTTCTTGGCTCTCTTCGTCGCAGGGGTGTCCTGGTCCTCGGGGTGTGAATCTGTGCCTGTGGTGGAGCAAAGGAGGGAGGGCGTTATTGATGGGTCTGCGGACTTTGGAATGACAATGATTGACATGATTCTGGTCAGTAGATGAGGCAGATTTCAGGCAGGGCCATGCAGGTTGTCTCCTTTTTGTGTGGAATGTGGATGCAGGTATGTGGGTGCCAGCAGTGTATACAGGGTGGTGCTCACATGTGGCTATGGGCAGTGTGGAGCTAATGTGTTGCATTTACACTCTAGGGCAACCTTGTGCTACACATGAATGGACTTCAGTGACTATGGCATGTATTGTTTGAGGCACCTACCTTCATCGCCTGATGTCGGAGCTCCCCTTTCCATCCCTCCGACACCTTCAATGCCTTCCATGCCAATCGTGGTTGCACAAATCTCCTCCCACGGTTGGAGTTTTAGTGGGGATTCCGAACCTCCACCGGTACCCAGGGCAAGGTTGCGGTTCGCAGAGATGACGGCTCTGACCCGTATGCGAAGGTCATCCCAGCGCTTCCTGCACTGCTGTGGTGTGCGGGGTACGGTCCCCACCGCGCTGACGCGCTCGGCCACCAGGGCCCAGGTGGCCTTCTTTTTCGCTATCGCTGTCCTGGTCATTTCCGGGGAGAAAACGACAGCTGCGTTGTCTTGCAGGGTCTCCGCAAGCATGCAGAGTTCCTCCCGGCTAAATGTTTCCTGGCGCTGGCGGTCACATGCCTTCTTAACAACTTTAGGCATTTTTGGGTAGTTGGATGGGTGGGTGATTGGTTGGGACAGGTGTCTGGGTTGGATCTGGTGTTGTTCGGTAGGATGGCAATGGATTGTGTTTTTAAAGATGGCCGACGTGCTGTTTCCCGTTCCGCCGCGATGACGCTATTTCCGGTTCTGCTTTTTACGGTGACCGCTAATTGCGGCCACCGCTAATTACGGTGGCCGCTAATTACGGTGGCCGCTACTTACGGTGGCGGAAGTGCACCTTGCTCGACTTAAGATGCCGGTAGGGGCCTTTTCCGCCATGGCGTTAATTGCATTACCGCCATGGCGTGATGCTCGTGCGCGATGGGTCGTAATGTGGCGCTCTTTACGCCATCGGCCCACGGCGTAAACGCTCATTACGCCATGGCGGTAATGACGGCAGATTACCGCCTGGGTCGTAATGAGGCCCTGTGTGTTTAAGAAAAACAGATTGTTTGGATTTTGGGAGACTCGTGGATACATTGGTTGAAGGTGCATGCAGAAAGCTGTGGAGTAGCTGTAGATCTTGGATTCCCACATGTTGAAGTGCACTGGCATGGAGTACGTGGAATGAAGTGGTTGGACTTGCTACCTCTCTGTGCTCCTTTGGAGACAGAGCATCATCCAGACATAATTGTAATTCATTGTGGAGGGAACAGTTAGGACATATGTCTGGAATTTCTTTGCAATTTGCAATGAAGGAAGGACTTGGGAAGGTCATGGACATGTTTCCAAATTCTCAAGTAATTTATTCACGGATTGCGCCGAGACAAATGTGGCTGTGTTCTTCTTCATTTGGTCCACAAATGGAGAAAGCAAGGCGCAATGTCAATAAGGCTGTTTGTGCTTTTCTAAGAGATGTTGGCATGTCATCTTTTCACAATGAAAATATTATGTTTTGTAGCACATACATTTTTCGCAGAGATGGAGTCCATCTTACTTATGCTGGCAATCAGATTTTTCTGAGAAATTTACAAAATGCATTGCAACCTTTTTTGGAATTACAGCATCCATTTTGTAGTAGATGTTGAGCATTTCACATTTTTCAAACACAAGCAAACATCACCAAAAAGCTTTTTTCAGAGACACCACTTCCTCCCAGACAAAACTGCAATGGTTATGATAGGGCAGCACCCCAAAATTTTAGATGTTCGCGGACTGTCCGCGCACTTCTAAAAAATACACAAGGCCCTTCTTCATTTATTTTCACTTCTATTTTTAAACTGTGAAAGGCGGCTCTGAAAAGAGCCTTTTTTTATTTTTGTTTTTTTATATTTTTGTTTTTTTTTTACACACGACACAATAGGAGAAGAGGAAAAAGGAGGGTTAGGGCGGACACCAACCACAGGGATAAGAAAGGGCGGGTGGAGAGAGGAAGATGTAGAGTGGGCCTTACTTAGGTAGTGAGCAGGTCTTCTCGTGCTTTGAGACCAGAGTCTCAAAAGCACTTCAAAGTCTCTCCCCCCTGCAGAGTACTGCGTCACAGTACATACACACAACTGTGACCCTCGAAAGGTAAGGGTCATCAGCATTGTGAATGGCCTGTGAGGCAGCTGGAGGAATACGCTGTCCCACAGGAGTGTTCCTTGTGGTGACAGGATCGGAAACATAGGATGTAGTAGAGGAAGTCAACCTACTATGCTCCTCGCAAGGTACAACCTTGCGAACGGCCCCCGCGTGGAACGACTTTAGGTGTTGCTTCATAGTAGTCGTACCAAAGCTGTATGAACCAGGCCTCCCGCGACTCAGTACCATTTTGCACTGATTGCAAGTGACTTGGTTCGCACGTGCCTTAGGTACGTTAGCATGAATGGTAAATAACCGCCACACCCAAGACTCATGGCGAGTGCTGGTAGTAGGGACTTCCACTACCTCATTCTCGTCATCCTCTTCATCCTCCTCTGCATCCTCACTCCTGTTACCCTCTTCAGGCCCTTGGGGAGGTGGTGGTGGTGGATGGGGTGGGGGTGGTGCTGAGGCAGATGTAGCACCAGGTGGCAGTACTGCAGCCATGGATGCCATCAGGTTTCAGATGAAAATCTGGAAAGTTGGCAGCAAAATGCTCTGTGTTCTGTACGATAGCCAGAAACACAATGAGAATGAGGTCTAGGGTGTGGCCTTTTATAGGGGTGCTTGTGCGCGGTTCGCGGACACACGCGCTGTCCGCGGACAGATCGAACACCAAAAAAAGGTTCAAAAAGTCCCAAAAAGTATGTAGAAACTCAGGATTACTATCTGGGACTTGTGCTATGGTGATTTATTATTGAAAAATATTGTGGATTGCCTGAAAAGGTAGTTTTAAATTGTTTGGGGACACAAGCATTGTCCGCAGTCAGAATACACGCTCAGCGTGGGCGCGGTCACATGATAGCCTCGCGAACATGTCCGCAAAGGGAACCTGTGTCCGCAGGACACGAAATGCACGGAAACTGTTTTGCGCATGTGCGTTGGTGTTCTACGGACACTGTTCGGGTCCTGAAACTAATTAAAAGTGTGACACAAGCAAAACCAACAGTTACAAACAGGCGTTTGTTCTTAGAACAGTTTCAATCCACTTGCGAACAATACGGACAGGCATAGCATCCTCGGGACACCCCCATTTTGTTTATTTACGAACATGTCAGGACACCGCGTGTGTTCTTAGAATAGTTTCAACTTGCTTGCGAACAATACGGACATCGTCCTCAGGACACCCCCATTTTGATTATTTAAGAACATTTCAGGATATTGCTTGTGTTCTTAGAACAGTTTCAACTCGCCTGCGAACAATACGGTCAGCGTCTTCAGGACACCCCCATTTTGTTTATTTACGAACATTTCAGGATATTGCCTGTGTTCTTAGAACAGTTTCAACTCGTCTGCGAACAATACGGACAGCGTCCTCAGGACACCCCCATTTTGTTTATTTACTAACATTCCGGAACACTTGATGTGTTCTTAGAACAGTTTCAATCTGCCTACGAACAGCACGGACAGCTCTAGCGTCCTCAGGACACCCCCATTTTGTTTATTTATGAACTTTTCAGGACACCACGTGTGTTACTTTGATTACGGACATCTCGGACACCGAATGTGTTCTAAGAACAGATTGGACTTGTTTGCGAACATTACAGACAGGCATAATGTTCTTAGAACATCTCCATTTTCGTTAATTACGGATATCCCAGACATCTCGTGTGTTCTTAGAACAGTTTGAACTTGCTAGCGAACAGTACGGACAGGTATAGTGTTCTTAGGACACCTCCATTTTTGTTTCTTCACGGACATTCAGGACATCCGCGCTGTCCGCGGACATCTGAACTGCTTTTTAAAAAAAAAAATACTAGAAATGAATTAGGACACAATATAATAATTTTACTTTATTATATATGGATGTTAAATGTATGACAGAGAAGGTGAAGCAGAAACTGAGACAAACACAGGAGAATAGGATTCATATGAGGTGAAGAAGGGATGGAAGTCTCATCAAAACGTTTTGGTTCATGGAGAGGGTTGGGGATAATTAATTGGGATATGGTGAGGGGGGACAGGTACATGTGGGACAATGGTATCTAGTTTTTTGTTTGAAGTGATCCTCCACAAAGTTTTTTAAAATCAGTGATGTCATCAATGACATTTGTGATGTCATCTTTGATGTCCTGGGTGTTAGTCTTAGCAGTGCACCGTGGTGGAGCGAGTTATGGTTGATTAGCTTACCATAACTGGCGAATTTCAGGGGTTTTTCGGTTTTACTTGGAACCATAATGTCCCTTTAACAAAGTTTTTTTACTGAATTTCATAGGTTTTTAGTAGCGCAACTTAACCATAACGTCCCTTTAACAAAGTTTTTTTACTGAATATATATATATATGTATATATATAAAAAGGAGAAATAAGAGGTGCAGCACTCCAGTAACACCCAGGCATCAGCAAAGTTGCTAACAGAACGCTTTCAATAAAATGCAGAGAAAAAGTCTAAAAACAGTTTACACACTCTCTGAACAAATATTGCAGTAAACCACAGCTGAGAGCCATCTTAGAATGGTGAGGTAACACATAAAGGCACTGAAATTAAGTCTGAATATGAGTAAAGATGAATAATAATATATAGTTCAAATAAATTATTATAAATATTTGAGCACTTGTAATAAAACCATATTTTATATAACAATGATAGTACAAGTGCACTATTCAATAACAGAAAAGCATCCTACATTCAAATCTCATATTAATCTTGGGAGGATAGCTCAAGGGCAACGTGCTTGCCTTGGCAGCAAGACAACACAGAGCAACACAGGTTCGATCCCGGGGTCCGCGTTTAGAAACCTCAGGGTGTTAAGCACGTTATAAATAACCAATCATATCACATCATAATGTGTATCTGTATAATGAAAAATACACATAAAAAAACCAAAGCCAAGTGCCTAAATAGATGTCCAAATACTACATTACACATGAACAAAGCATGTAAGGTACATAAATATATTCCAACAATTCTAACATGTATCATGTCCATTCATAATGACATAGTGCCCACCAAAGTGCACGTGTATATTTCATATTAAACGGAAATGGAACAGTATACATTTAAGATCTCAAATAACTTTTTTTATGATCTATAAAATACAGGCTAATGTCAAACTTGCAAAAATTCTAGACCTATTCTTCTATAAAACGCAATTGCTAAAGTGCTTCATAGGTAGGCAAATGCCCAAAATGCATGCCATGAACCATGCACTCCCCTAAAGTGCAAGTGCTAACGTCCTTCAAAAGTACAAAACAACTCATAATCAAGGGCCGATGACACTCATCCAGTTACTCACAAAATATATCAAATTAGAATTTGCTGACAGGAAATCTAAATATATTTGTGAAAGTGTGTTTGTATGTTCGGGGTTGGCTCCAGCCGCATTAAAGTTTATGGGCTGAAATTTTGGCCCAAGTTCTCAGCATACCAGTCTGGGGTGTACTGGCAATAGTGAAATCTGACCAACCCCACCAGTGGCCCTGCACAGGGTGGGGTCCGACCCTGTGCTATCAGTATAGGTGATTTCGGGAGATTGCCGATTTTGCAATTGTTGCCTCCAGTCCCACAACAGTTGCTGGGCTGAAAGGTTGGCTCGAGGTCGGCATACCCAGATATTCAAGTTACTACACAGTACTCTTACTTGAGAGAAAGAGGAGTAATATAGTACAAGACATGTCTAACTGTCAGCAAATTCCAACGATACAAGAAACATGATCATCAATGGCATCATATACATTGCATTGCCTACAAGCCGCTATTTAAAATTTCTCAAACATAATCCTAAAATGGACATAAAATATGTGCAAAACAATACTAAAGTGCAATAATACAAGTACTACAAAGAATGTGGAGGTACGTTGTCATGGTCTGAGCAAAATGAGGTCAACAAAGTCCTGAAATATATCAGAACAATCCTACAAAGACATAAATTATACAGATACAAGAGATGTAGCTACTTATTGCCCTATAAGTACACATAACTACACATCTATGTTATGATATATTTGGTTTCTTTCTGTCTAAGAGATTTTTCTCTATTGCCACCATGCAGCTTCTCCAGGACATGATCAATGGCAAAATAAATTAACAATGAAAAATCTCCATCATGTATGTTGTGAAAATGGTTAGCTAGAGGATACGAGAGAATCTGTTTCTGATAAGCTCTGATGTGCTACAAAATACATACTTTTATTTGCTTTCATATGTGATGCATTCCCTTATTCCCATCTTTCAACCAGTTTGTGGGTTAACGTATGATTTAGTAATAACTCCAAAACGGAAGGCCTTACATTTGAAGCATTTGACAGACCCATCTTGTTGGGTAGTCAGCCATCATGAGCCCTCATGACTTGTATTGAAAGAGGCTTGGGCCACCATAGTCCTTAGAGAAGGGTCATAGAGACATGATCATCAATTGAATTTTTCAAATCATCATTTTGTGTTAAAATGCGCCAAGGCATGTTCAACATCTTTCTAATACATCTACCTTGCAATTATATGTGTTAAAAACCTGATGACATTGCACTCTTTTCTTTTTATTTCTGGAGAATTTTTCTTAGGTTCAATTTTGCCAGCATTTCTTCTTTTGAGGCCTTTGGTGAGTAACAATTTGCCCTTTTAAGTCAACTGACTTTGTTAAATGCTATGTTAATAACATGTTTGGGTTATTTATTTAGTCAGAATCTCCTGGTTATGGTACTTGAATGAACAAATTCTTCTGGCACACTCATATCTGCATAACGGTATACGCCATTTTAGATTTTTTTAAATGAGATCTCTCAGCATACAATACAGAGTTAGTGCTGGTTTCATTTCTATAAAGATTGGTGCTTAGCTCACCGGTTTTGATATTAAACAATGTCCAAATTGGCAATTTCTTTGTGACTATGCTGTTCCTGAAATTAGAGATTCGTATCATTTGAATTAAGAATTTGAATACATGTTTGTAGTTCTTTAGCAGGGCAAATCTCAAATTAAATAAACGTCATCACTATACTTATTCCAAATTACAATCTTATCAGTATAAAATTGATGTTCTGATGAATGCAAGACTTCCTCTTCACATTAACCTGTGAAAAGATTAGCATACATCAGTGCCAATGAAATACCCATTGCAGTACCCACTAGTTGATGACATTTCCTGTTGAATTGAAAGACAATAAGAGCGGGCCTCGTTTTTTGGACACTTGGGTCTCTGATATATATTTATGTATTTATAT
This sequence comes from Ambystoma mexicanum, assembly GCF_040938575.1. NCBI lineage: Eukaryota > Metazoa > Chordata > Amphibia > Caudata > Ambystomatidae > Ambystoma > Ambystoma mexicanum. The sequence goes on from NC_090939.1 coordinate 690,736,754, forward strand.
ATTCATATATATGTGTAATAACATGATTTTTATAGATTGTTGGTGGGGAGAGTCGCACTGAAAACCTCAGGAAAATAACCCCTTTGACTCTGACTCGTTGATGGAATGGCTGAACCATAAAAGCTTGAAAACTCCTGTTTATATAAAGCCCAGTTTTTAACCAGAGTTTCTGTCCATGTCTTCTGCAATGTTATTAGATTGACTGGCTCCAAATCGACTGCCAATCCCCATCTCCCATCTTTACTGCTACCCCAAATATATTCCAGCTGTCAACAATAAGTGGGTGATCTGAACCTATAGAGTGCAGCATGAAGGACTGCACATCCTCCGTCCCAAGCTAGGTGGAGTAATAAATAAGGATCTGAGTGATCAGTCCTGCTGTTCAAGTGTGGGCACCTCCGAAACAACAGGCTGCCTAACCTGTACCTCCCTGTTTGCCTTCCTTCCAAAGAAGACATTTATAGACAGCTAAGGCTGGAGATAAGGCTAATGTGGACATTCTATTATCAACAGTAGATCTCAAGGGTTGGTTAAATTGCTGTCAGGGCAAATCTTGCATGCTAAACTTTACCGGGACAAAAAGGCCACTAAGGGGAAGGGTCCTAAATTGTAGATTCAAAAGTCCTATGATCAGAGCTGGGGAGGAAATCTGTACATGAATAAAAACAAGTAAAGATTACTGGCCCATCTAGAGGAAGAGGATCTATGTATTTTACCAACATCATCCTTGATAAAAAGAGAGGCATTCTCTTTTGTACCTTAACCAGTGCATAACCTCTTGCTTAACCCTTCTCTTGACTCAGAAGGATTACTCCCTTGTATATACTATGCTCTATAGTGGTACTATATAAAGCACTACATATAGAAATAGTAAATAAGTCTTCCATGGCATGGAAAGGTTACGTCTCCAATCTTTGGGTCAATACGTAGTGAGTGAACCAAATAGTTTGGGTGTGTGAGGAGAGGAGAATTACTTCTGGTTATCCTCCCCATCAATTTACAGATATGTGCTACTTGTGTGACTTTTCTTTGAGTGCCATTTTCATTGAGTGCATTTTGCTCAAGTTGATATATGGTAAATTTCACTTTAAATGTTATCACCATTGGTACCTTTACCCACATAAAAGTTGACTTTGTGTACAAACCATTGTCCCATAACTCATTGACGCTAACTGTTTACTTCAAGCTCTTCACTTACTACCCTTCTCCACTTTTCTCCTTACCCTTCACTCCTTACCACTTGAACCTAGCCTTTTGCTCCAACCTCATTCATCCCTAGTCCTTCACACTGACTTGCCCACCTTACCCTACCATCCTAACCTCAAACCTTTACTCCTAACCTACTATGCTTGTACTACATGTAAAGAGCACCCTATGACAATACTTCTAGTTTTAAGTTACTCAATTAAAAGCACTCCACATGTAAATTAATGGAGGAAAATGCATTGAAATTATTGTACTGCCCTGAACTTGCATCATAGCATATACAGCATCAACTCACAGACTTCCAATGGTTCTAGGTTATAATAATGAGGGCAGTAAAATGCTGTTGCTAAAAACATTTGTGGCTGCATTCCTGGTCCCTTTTTAGCAGAGGGGTTCCCCTGTACTTTACGAATCCCTTCCAAACTATGCTCTTAATCCACCCCACTGGTAAATCTTAAAAAGCAAATGCTGCAACAGCGTTTTTACTAGCAGACTTTGCCAAAAATGCCAAAAATATGACCTAACAGAGCTCTCAGGCTATAAACCTATTAGCACATTGTGGTCCCAGTAAATTATTGCAATATCAACAGCCTCCAATATCTAAGACCCATATTATTTTTATTTCACTCGCTTGACATAGTTCCTGGAGAATGTGTCTTTTTCTACTGTAACCACTAATGTCAATGCAGAGCCCTGCCTCTCCTTACATAAGCCGTGCATATCAATAGTCTCCATCCTCCCACAGTACAAATCTCTTGCCGCAGAAGTCTACACTTTCATGAGGTGTCCACTGTCAGTGAGTGGTCATTCTCCTCAGAAAAGTCAGTGTAGGATTTTCCTATGCATCCCTTTCTAAGACCAAGCCCCTTTCTCCATTCATCATCAATTAAGGAGTACCGCTAGTGCTCCATCTCCGCACCAATTGTGCACTGAGTTACTATCCCAACATTTGATAGCCAAGTGTGAGGAGCATACATTAAAATCCTACAAAATTGGTGCAGAATTTCTGCCCTGCTTTGTACATGCACAAGAACAAACTGCCTTTACTTCAAGAAAATAGCCATTTATAACTGGAAAAAGGATCTCAGCAATGGAAATGTTACTCTCTACTCTGAGAACATTTGCACGTCTCTTGCGCAAATTAGCATATGCCTCGTAACAAGAAACATTAGCAACTATTTGTTCACAGTGTGAGGGGCTGCCTTAATGACTGCCCACCACTGTGCTCCCCAGAACTGTGACTCAGACACAGAAATTGAATTTGAAAGTTTTTATTAAAGAAAATATTCAAAGAAGCTTAAGTTGTTAGGATGCCTGCCAGCTTGACAAACCAAGGGATCAGGATAATACCTCTCAATGTCGGAATATACTTTGAGGAAGAGGTCTGCAGGATGCTAAAATGTTCAAAAGAACAAGGATTGCCTCTTGCTTCAACAGGACTAATCATGCAGTTATCAACACAAATTTCCCTACAAATCTTCTTTTGTCTCAACCCCAAAACATGTGTTCATGAAAGTCTTGCCTCCTCAAAGAGGGTGTATGTTTCCCCTTGGGTCTTTTGGTGGAGCAGTTCACTGGAGCCCCAGACCTTCTCTTTCGAATGTGGGTTTCCCTAGTTCCCAGATCCACTGTTTCTGAGGGGACAGATGTTTTGGAGATCCACCAGACTGCTGCCTCCTAGGCCTTTCCCACTGGATCCTCTCCTGACAAAACAGTGGCCCCTTCTTACCAGATGTGGCCCAGGATCGCTGCTTGCAGGATCGTTTGGAGTGTTTTGCTTGGGCTTGATATAGAAGCGTAGCCTTCCTTCTTCCTGGCGGGACATACAGTTGATGCCTGCCAGCTTCTGCTTTCTTACCACACACCAGACACTTCTTCCGAAGAGTTTTTGTCCACACGTTGCGGTCACTCAAATTGTTCAGGGCAATGGTCTCCCAGGATATGCTGCTTTTCTCTTGGCAGCTCTTCCAAAAATCCTCTCTAGCCTCCCAGCGTCTGCTTCTCTCCTCCTGAAAGCTCTCCCCAGGAGTGACAGAGACTCACTGGTCCGGCTGCTATTTAAATCACATTCCATACTCTCCTTGAGTGATGCTTGGGTATATGACTTGCAACTATGTGACAGGGTTTGGACTATCTCCTGATTGCTCCATGTTCTCAGGATTATGTGGTCTGAAGAGGGGTCAGCATGTGGTTAGATCAAGTGCTGACGCCATATTTTATTCTTTCTTGGTCCTGGATATGCAGGTGCTCTCCTGAACTTTTCCTGAAAGCTATGCTGAAGATGCCTGTTATAAACAGATTTCCTCTGTACACCCAAAGTGTGTAAATGTATTCAGAAAATGCTCTGCTAAGCAAATGAGGTATTTGTTTGTTTAGATTGCCATTGTCACATGCAAATGTACACATTGGGGTAAATTCTCAGAAAGTGGTGCAAGTGCAAAACCGCACTGTGGATGTATTTTTTTTACTTCCTACCCTTTTATTCACACATTTCTTGGGGTCTGTACAGCAGCTCAAAACATACACAGGCTTTGTTTCTTAAAGAGAACATGTTTATTTTCCTGGCAATGATTTGGGTCTGCCTGGAGGGAGTTCATATCTGTCTCTACCCTGTGGGGTGTTCTTGTCATGGCTCCTCCTGACTCCAATGGGTCCCGAGGTCTCCATGGACCCTGGTGCAGGCGTGTGCTGATGTAACAGGGTTAGAAGGTAGAAGCCTTAGCGACAGAGGTTGAGATAAATACAATGTTTCGGCTAATGTGTGGTAAGATTTGGTCACCAGCCTGCTCTTAAGCTTTGGCTTTCTTTTTTTCTTTTTTTTTATAAAAATGTTATTTCTGTAAAACACACATAAATATATATTAGTCAATATTACAAACAATATTCAAAGAGGAGAACCACAATATACTCCCATGCCATACAGTTTTCCATTCTTTGAGTAGCATAATATTCATATGACAACAAAATTAATAGAACCATGTTGAGAACTTACCAAGTCAGGGCGAGACACAAACTATACACAGACAGACACAGATTCAGAGGTAGCTACACAGGAAATTGAGAAGCAGGGACAGGATTATACTTAAAATGCATTACATAGTAATAGTGGAGCTTGACAAACCAATAACAAATAAGTTACATTTTAGTACATGATATAAGAAAAGTGGCAGTGCGGTTGCCAAACATTTTTCAAGAATTCCGCCACATTTTCTTTGTTATCTTATTGGATAGCTTCCAATTAGATGCTATAATTTTGATTGACATTTATATCAAAAAGTCAAATAAAGAGCAGGCATTTTTTTCAATCAGAGTTTCTAGTGGAATACTACCTAACAAATGATATTTAAAGTGAAAGATTAGGCTATGCTGAACAATTTGCATAATAACATTCCATACATTAACCCAAAATTGTTCAACAAATTTATATTTGACGAACATATGTTTATATGAACCTTCACATTCTTAGCAATTCCAGAATTTTTTGTCATCTAAAAGATTGCATTTATGTAATCTAGATGGCGTGAGAAAAGCTTGATGTTGAAAAAAGTACAAAGTTTGGTTAAACTAGCTGATGTGCTAGCATGGAAGACTTTACTGCATATTTAAGACCATATATTTTCCACATCCACCAAACGACATTCCTGTTACCAAATTGTTTCCATCATCAATTTGTGTTCATCCCCATTGGAAGCATGTAATACTTTATAAAACATTGAGTCTTTGTATGTGCAATCAGTCATATGTTTTTTCCTATCGTTGTTCTTCGGTAAAGCGATTTTTCCTGACCTGCTTGCTAGATTTTCCATTAGAGCATGCATAATGTTAGCAAATTTGTGCCAATATGAGAACGGGAGGAAGAATTTAGATCTAAATTCATTAAAAGAAATAGGAGTCCCCTCCATCAGGAATTGGCTAGCAAATGTTATGCTTTTACCAAACCAATGTTTCCAGAAAATGTATTTCCCATTAATGAGAATATGTCTGTTGAACCATAAAAAATGTGACAACAATTGACTTGGCTTTCTGCATGTGGAAATCACATGTTATTAAGGTGATTTGGCGATAAATTAATAATACAAATTTTGAATAATCAATGTTTGCCTTTTATGAATCAGCAATCTTCCAGAGACAGGGGATACACTGGCAATGTCTCCAGTGCGCACCAGGAGGGCAGGCTAAGGTTATCATTGGGACTGAACCCTATCTGAATCTGTCTTAGTATAAAAGTCGAATGGTAAAGCTTAAAGGATAGTTCCGGGACTTTTTTTTTATTGTCCCTACGGTTCGGCCATGTGTTTTTAAGCATAAATCGGTAGATCGTAGAAAACTTTCCTATGGACCTTACCCGACTTTTCGTCCATTAACGCACTCGAAATCAGCCGCCATTTTCTGATAATCCTATCATTTCCCCCCATCGACCTGGCTCACCTGCTTTTGCGGCACTAAATCAAATCCCCCGCCCCTGAGCCTGACATCAGCAGACGCGTACCGCTCATTTCCCAACGCCAAAGCACGTTTCGTGTCAACAATCGCTGCGCCTCATCTAATGAAGTGTCGCCATGGAAATGGCAGGACGCCTCTTTCCTCAATAAGTATAAACACACCGTTTCACAACACACAGCAGCAGATTTTCGATTCCATTACTCTCTCTGTGTTACTTTGAGTATTCTGTGACTCGTTTCTGTGCTCTGGTCAGCTACCTTCGCCGCTTCTAGGCCTTGTGAACACCTGTACCATCTCTGTAAATTATTTTACTTTCTTTACCACACAATGGCTACAATAATGCCGTATATGTACGAGCCCGAGTACACCGAGGAAGAACTACTGGAAAGGCAAGCACGCGAAAACGATGGGGATTCAGACGGCAGTTGGGAGGACCAGTCAACGGATGAAGAGCCTGGACCATGTCGCATGGACGGCGTCTCCACCTGGTGCACGTGCAATCGGTGCGAGCTAATGCCAACTGAGGAGGAGAACTGCTGCTGCCGTGAAAATTCCGGGTGCTTGGCCTACATTTCGGAAGGCGAGCCAAGTCCGCAATGCATCACCGAGCTGCCAGAGTTCAGGGACGCCTGCCTCTCACGGACCGTGTTGAGAATGATGATGGTGCTTATGCACGAACTTCGCGGCACTGTTCGTCCGCGTAATCCGATTAACGAGTAAGTATACTCTGGTTGTGATGTCAGTGATGCCACCACTATTTTATGGTCATCTCCCACATATAAAATTACATCTACATATCATTTGAATGCATGTAAATTGGTTCCATATTGTGCATTTTCTAGATAGAATTTTTTTCAAAGCAGAATGACATTTTTTTACCTGAATCGACAGTGATAAGAAAGTTTTGTCATTTTAATACAGTTTGCATCTTTCATTTTCACAGGTGGTACAGGCTGGTGGCCTATCGTTGCTTCACTTGGTGGCTTCACGGGAGGCTCGGACACCGCGTTCGGAGAGTAATACCTGCCTGTGCGGTACTTGCCATTAGACAACATTTCCCCAGCGACAGTGGACAATACCGCGGATTTTCCCTGGATGTGCTGCAACCGGAACTTTACAATGTGTAATGTTTATTATTTATGTTCAATTGAAATTAAGATCTAAAATAAAACCCAACATATATTTTAACAATGGTTGTTTTGATTTTTTAAATGAATCTAGTGTGTCTCCATTGAATAGTCTTCCTGTGCCTTGTCTTGTCACACCACATGTCTCCGGCCAGCATCCTCCCTCACGCTGGCAGCCCACCTTCAATCCACATAACCGTTGAACCCATATGCAGCAGACATACATATGTTATTTTGCGGGTTGGCATCAAGCCTCCCGGCCTTGCCTCCTCCCCCAAAAATACTTACCACACCACTTTGTTCAAGCGTTGGCAATAAAAGGCCGTTGGATTTTATTGATACAAAACATGGTTATAGGTAAATAATCAATATGGTTGATCATAATAAATCATCCTTTTGGGCACCGGGTACAGAGATGACCCCCTCTGGCCCGTGCCGCCTTGCCACCACAGGCCAGCCTGCTGCTGACTAACTGCCTAGGCATCCAGGGTCTCCAGGGTGAACTGCACCCATATATTCTCCTGGGAGGGTGAGGTATTTATAAACTCACCCCCCTGCCTTCCATGTACTAGATCCTGCAGCCTGCCTCTTACATGCAGTTAGATGGCCTCTCCTTGGTGAGGCCCTGCGGCAAACAAGTCTTGTCTGCACGACCACCGCCCCAATCCACCAAAGACAGTTCGCACCGGGGTACTTGTGCTGCCAAGTGGAGCTGTCAGGGAGCGATAAAGGCCAAGAGGTGCCAAAGAGCATGTACACTTCAAAGTGGTCTATAGAGCATGGGTTGTTGTTCCCATGTCTACCTCCAGACCCCGTGTCTCCTGCCAAGCATCCCCCCTCACGCTGGACGGCCCCCTGCAATCCACATAAGTGTGTCTCCATTCACGAGTCTTCCTGTGTCTTGTCTGCACGACCACCGCCCCAATCCACCCCCCGCCCTATCAAAGGCAGTTCGCACCGGGGTACTTGTGCTGCCAAGTGGAGCTGTCAGGGAGCGATAAAGGCCAAGAGGTGCCAAAGACCATGTACACTTCAAAGTGGTTGTTGTTCCCATGTCTACCTCCAGACCCCGTGTCTCCTGCCAAGCATCCCCCTCACGCTGGACGGCCCCCTGCAAACCGCATAATGCCACGACATATACACGTCATTCATTCACAAACACACCCCTGTTTCGAATTCTTTATAACCCACTTCATATTTCTAATGAGAACTTCTTTGCGCTTTGCTACTCAACCCGTGAAGGTGCTGGTTATCTGCTCTTCGTCTCTGTGAACTTCCGTGACCACTTCGAGGAAACTCGTCAGTTTGCAACCTGTGAACTGCTCCCTGTTCTACGACAAGAAACTACTCTGATCCCTGCATCTAACTGTTTGTTCGTCAAGGTAAGGCCATGTACCATAATCATTTTGCGTCCAATTTCTTTTCGTTCAAGACAGTACATGCAAGGAACTAGTCACATGTTCTGAGTTTAGTCAAATTATTTTTCTATTTTTTTAAAGTTATTCAAATACTTATCCGCATGTGAATAACGTGTATAGTTCCAAGAACCAAAACGAGCCTTGCATTGAACCTTTTATGTGTCATTTAATTTTTTAACACATTGGTATTCATAGAGAATTGTTGATCTTTACTTTTCAGAACTTTCCACAATGCCTGCCTGTTCCATTGGCGGTTGCCCTTCGAAGACCCATAATAAATCTGAAGGTACTATAATGCATGTTTTCCCTAAGACAATAGATCAGATAAGAGAATGGGTCAGATATTGCGGATATCCACCGTCTGAGCTTGAAAGTAGAGTCCTAGAAGTCTTTGCGGACAAGAGGGGTGATCGATACCGCATCTGCAGCAGGCACTTTAGCTCAGACATGTACTCCACATCATTGCTAATAAAGAAGAACACACCGCGAGCGAGGCGAAAATTGCTCTCAACCGCTATTCCCACTCTATTCGTCCACATCCCTCCACTGGTGAGTCAGGTTTACGTATTTATCTCTCGGCCTTGCGGTAGTGTGTAGCATTAGCTAACAATAATTTCCCCATTTATGTATCCACTCAATATGAAGGCGGAAGATTCTCCATCCGTGTCGTTTTTGCAGTCATCAGCCACTTCAAGGGCCTATCGAGTAATCTTACTTAGCTATTCTGCCACTGACTTGTTTTAGGCATGTAAATCAATAGTTTTAATTTATCGTGTGATTATTTTACCTAATGGTACACCCTTGTACTCGTCCTCTAGTCTTTGTTTTCAGTTATAATTATTGTTATCCAAAATAATGCAAGTACTGTCTTTCAGGGAGATGCTGAGGAGTCCAACGCATTGACGACAACCGTTGATGTCACTCAGATGCTCGAGGTACGTTTCCGGACAGTTCCATCGATGGAGATCATCAGATCTTGCATTCTTGTAGCGTGATTGTTACACACAATGTTTCTTTCGTTTTTAGCCATTGATATGTCCTTCTGTCGTCGCCCTCCTATGTGTCTTCTTTTTTCAATATTGTGTTCATTACTAATGAAAGTCCTATGTTGCAGGGAGTCGATGGAGCATTAGTCCAAGAAGAAGGGGGAGCATGCAGTTACGGGTCGGCGCAACAGCTTGCAGAAGTGTGCACCGCAGTTACATCATCCCTTGATGTTCTTATGCATTTCGAGGTATGGATACTGACAGTTCGATCAAGCGAAATCATATGACATGATTACATCCGCTATACTTCCTTCTTTATTAACGCAAGTACTATGTTTCAGGGAGATGACAGAGCTTCTTCTACAAGAACATCACCCCTAGTAGTTGATGCAGATTTCTGGGTGGTGACACTTCCAACGATCGAGCAAATCGAATCATATTTAGGTATCCATTATTTATTTTAGACAACTGATCATTTGTACAGGTCTATTTAGATGAGCCGTTGACGCCTGCACAAAGTGTATGTTCTTTTTAACAAAATAGAAAACCATACTAATGCAATTACTGTGTTTCAGGGAGTTACTGAAGCATCATCTTCAATAATATCATCAATGGAAGTCTATGAGGAGCCCGAGGTATGGATCTTGACAGTTCCATCTAACTAGATCAACAATGCGTGAATAATTGTCGTTTGAATGTTCTACACAAAGCGTTCATTCGTGTTTTGCTATTGAGATGTACGTGGGTATTGGTCCCCAAGTACATTTTGTGTTTTCAATATTATTATACATACTAATGAAAGTTCTATGTTTCAGGGAGTCGATGGAGCGTCAGTGCGTGATGGATGTGCTTATCATGAAAATATAGTCATTGCAGCGCAAGAGGAAGTGGAGACATGCACACACGAGTCGGAGCAACAGCGTCCCGATGTTGAAGTTCGAGGCAAGAAAGTTTCAAAGAAAAGAAAGCAAAAGAAGGTTTTTGTCCTGGTCACTATATTATGTTGTTTTTCACTGTTAATAGTTCAATACTGTAAGTTGTGTTTAAACTGAACATCCCTTTTCCAATCTGTCCTCTAGTTGCGAGTGGGTGTACGAACTAGATCTACACAGACAGTGAAGCGAACGAGAGATGTTGCTTGTCAAACCTTTTGGCAGGGACTTGAGACTGGAGATGCATCGTGCCAATGGGAAGAATATGAAGTGATTGACAACGGAGCTATACCACATCCAGCCATCGATAGTGAATGTCTTCCTGGTAGTTCGGATGCAGTCGGAGATCAATTCACAGAATCCACACCCGCAAAAAATAAGACCGCGAGAAAGTTGAAGAAATTGTTTTATTCACCCATCGCCGGAGAAGGAACAGATGTTGCAATGGAAGAGAATGAAGTGGACGACAATGAAACACCATCAATATCACTGAACATAGCGGAAGACGATATCAGAGATTCTACCTTTCATGTGAGTGACATGTCCTTAACGTTACAGGCCGAACCAGCTGGGATGCAGAGTGACAGTATAAGGAAAGAGGCCAAATTCATTGTATTCGATAGTTGTTTGATTGATATTATTATTCGGATGAAATGTGGGCATTCGGTTGGTGGGAAAGTATGTGGGGAGCCATTGATTAATGTGACTCGTGCAATTCGAGGCACTAACCTTAAAATACATGCCACCTGTACAAAATATCATCCTTTCTCATGGTCTGCACAACCCATGCTGGGGCAACTGCCAGCAGGCAATCTACTTTGTGCAGCGGCTGCACTTTTTAGTGGTTCAAGTTTTAAAAAGTTAGAGTCTTTCTTTCAGTTTGTGGGAATCCATTTCATTGCGAAAACTCAGTTCTACAAATACCAAACCGATTATCTATTTCCAGCCATTAGCGAAGCTTGGAGAATGGAAAAAATGTCTATTGATAGTACATTCGCGGGCAAACGGTTCAGGCTAGCCGGTGATGGACAGTGCGACAGCCCAGGATTTTCAGCCAAGTACTGCACCTACCACTTTCAGGACATGGAAAGTAAGAAAATTGTGAGTTCGGTGGTCGTGCAGGTGTCACAAAGCACATCCTCAGTGGCCATGGAGAAAGTTGGCTTTGTAGCATCATTGCAAGAACTACAATCGCGGGGAATGGTGATCGACCTGATAGCCACGGACAGACACGTTTCAATTGCGAAGACAATGAGAGAAGAGTACAAAAATATAAATCACCAATTTGACGTTTGGCATCTTGCAAAAACAATCAATAAAAAAATGTCGGCTGCAGGTAAAAAAAAAGATATGCAAGGTATTTCACAGTGGTCCAAGTCAATCAGCAACCATCTTTGGTGGAGCTCAAAAACATGTGGAGGGTCGTTGGAAATTCTACTGGAAAAATGGCGGTCAGTAATGCTACACTGTAGCAGCGTTCACCGCTGGACCACAAACCAACATTTCCACAATTGTGAACATGGCCATTTGTCCACAGAGGAGGCACGGAAGAAGAAGTGGTTGATTCCTTCATCACCCACTCACAGAGCCATTGAAAAGATTGTATTTGATAAAACTATAACAAGAGATTTGAGGGGACTCACGGAATTCTGCCACACAGGAGATTTGGAGGTGTTCCACAATATGTGCCTAAAGTACAGGCCAAAACGATTGCATTTTGGCATGGAGGGCATGATAAATCGGACTCTTCTAGCGGTCTTGGCACATAACCATAATGTTGGCCGTCAACAAAGTAGGACGACCGGAACTTTAGGGACGCTTCGTTACAATAAGGCCTTCACTAAAAGAAGTAAACAATGGGTGATCAAACCAGTGTTTGAGGATATGCAATATGAGTTTATTGAGAGACTTATTGTTGATGTCCTAGATAGGCACATACATGGAGTTGTGAACGAACCTGTGCAGGGGACAACTGCATTGCCACCCAACATTGCCTCTGTTCCATGTCCACCTAAAGCAGAGCTCATTGAGAAATACACATCACGGTTTAAATGATTGTAATTTGATTGTCTGTTCTCTCGAGTCTCCTCATGTCGCAGGCCCATTGAATATGTGTAGCTATGTATTGTGTAAATAAAAGTGATTGCTCAGTGTACATGCAATGTGTCTCTCCACCCTTGTTCATTTGCGCATTAAATTAAACAGTAATATAAATCATTTTTCAAAAAATATAGAATGTCTCCGTATTTATGGTTTGCTGGGGCTGCAAATGCACGCAGACAAAATGCAAAGATGGAGTGTAAATTTCAAGTCCTGTGAGATGGCCTTACACTGAATGTAGCTAACTAGGAATGTGTGCTCGTTCAAAGTGAAGGTCAGCTGCTTTGATTTTTTGCTCGGGTGCCGGAATGGCCCACGACTCAGTATAAGGTTCTATTGTTATTTGACCTTGACAGGCCGGGACCATCCCTAAAGACTTCTTTTTGGGGGTGTGTTGCAATAACGTAAGAAACGATAATGAATATAATTTCAGAAACGAAAGCCATTTAATGTTCGTTCATTAGAAGAAATAACGTCGGCATATGAGTGGTATTTTGGGGCTGCCCTACGCACAGACACAATGGAAAATGCAAATATAATGTAAGTAACTCTTTAGATGAGTTTATACCGCAATTTAATTACTATACAGTAGCTTTAAAGACGGGTTAAGTTGTACTTGTTAGTTCTATGTGGCATATTGTTTTGTACCGCGCACTATCTTGAGGAGAACCATCTCCTTTTACGGAAGCACCTCAAAACCTTACTCTTTGCTTCTGCTTTCTCTCTCCCTCTCCCCTGCTACAACTGGTCCACTGTCTGCGACCTCGGTCCTGGGCCCTTCCACTCTCCACCTGCACTGCCTCCCTGTCAACCCCTGCACTGGGGGACTGTCTCAGTATCCTACAGCCCCCCCTTCCCAGCACTTGTTCTGCACTTACCTTGCACTCGCCACCAGCTGGCCCTATGTATTTATTATTTTATGCTACTTACCTTGTACTCCACTTCCCCCCTCCCCTTCCCCTTGCACTTTTACCTTCCCCCTACCCCTGCACTTGCGCGATCTGAATGACACCTGGCCTAGTAGGATCGTTGTCTGTCTTCTCCTTGCCCCCCCCTCCCTGCCTCGCCACGCCTTGAAACACTTGTGTATAGGCGCGTTGCAAATGCCATATTATATCATATCAGTGACGAAGTGGTCCACTGGCGCTCAGGCGGCTCTGAAAAAGGCGGAGGAGAGGGGGTGGGTTACTGGAAATGACGTATAATACCCTGTTGCACTGTCCTAGCTATGAAATAATTTCCCTACCTAATATATAAAATGAATAATTTTAATAAAGATCTGATGGTGAGACTAATTTCATTTTTTATGTTTTTAAAACAGGTACATCCTTCATTATTGTATGTGTCACGAGTACCAGACACCGGCGGATGGGTTTTTCAACCGCCAGTTGCTTCTCCGCGTGAACAACGTTACCACCGTGACCATTTTATGGGACGATCGCCAAGTACAAGTATGTCCTTACGCGGTACTAACGGCTAGATGCAACATACAGACCGTTGTGGTGGCCTAGTGCCTCGTTGTTGGAACAGCCATGCGATTATCAGTGCGGCCGAAGAGCTTATTTTATCGTAAACCAACACCCTGTGTACTGCACACGAACATCGTCCTAAGACGAACTATTTTGGATCGAGAGCAAAGAAAAATGCAAATCGCTGAATATTCTCTAAACATTTGTACAGTTTCATATTCCGAATTGTGGCACGCTGTGTTGTGAGCTGATCTGTGTTGGTTTCCGGGTTCTGTGTGGAGTCGCGTAGAAGACGCCTGGGCGCGTTTGCCTACGCAGCACAGTCACGTCACGGATAGAGGCGGGGAATATGAATGTTTTGATAAAGTCTGTTTCAGGGGCGGGGGATTTGATTTAGTGCCGCAAAAGCAGGTGAGCCAGGTCGATGGGGGGAAATGATAGGATTATCAGAAAATGGCAGCTGATTTCGAGTGCGTTAATGGACGAAAAGTCGGGTAAGGTCCATAGGAAAGTTTTCTACGATCTACCGATTTATGCTTAAAAACACATGGCCGAACCGTAGGGACAATAAAAAAAAAGTCCCGGAACTATCCTTTAATGTTAGGAAATCTTGCCTTCCCCATCACCTGTCTGTTTCTTGAGCTTGCTTTTTTTTTTAAACTCTTTTTATTAGTGGTCACAAAAGATACATGGCACCATTGCACAACTCATCTCACGTATACAACAAGGGTGCATTGTTTAGTACATTTCTACATTCAACGTTACGGAGACATGTCATCATCAGGAATCATGTTGCACAAAAAAACTCTAAAAGGCCCCCAAATGTCTTTGGGCCTGCATGCCGCAGGTTGGGTCAAAACAAATTGTTCTTCTGATTCATTGACATGTGTCAGTTCTTGTAGGAATTGGTTCATGCTAGGTGGACCAGTGCTTTTCCATTTCTGTAGGATGCATTATTTGGCTACCGCGCAAGAAATATTAAACAGTCTTCTAATTTTCTCAGAGTGTTTGTCAATGTCTCCAAACAAGTACTTTTACGGGGTCAATTCAGGGGGAACCTGCGTTATCTCCTCCAACAATTCTGCCACAGCCTTCCAGAAACCCGCCACCACCGGACATTCCCAATACATATGAAAAGCACTGGCCTGAGGTGCGGTGCATTTGGGGCAGGTATCCGAGGTATCTGGTGCAAATTTTGCGACCCTGGCTGGTGTGTAGTGTAGTGGAGCCTATTCAGAATTTTGAATTGGATCAACCTCAACCAAGAATTAAGTGACACATTCTTAGTGAGCAGGCAATATCTAGCCCATTTCTCCTCTTCAGTGGGCATCTGCAAATCTACTTCCCATTTCTCCTTGACTTGGTTCACTGTGGGGGTGTTTGCCTGTACCGCAGAGTACAGCCTAGAGATTCCCAGGCCGTCTTTAGCTGTTACTAACTGTATACACGGATGTGGTGTGGGCTCATCCGGAAATAACGGCCATTTTTTCTGAAATGCAGATCTCATACGTTAATATTGGAGTGTTTTGAGTGGCCCGCCTCCCAGCGCCCTCAGCAATTCCCCCAGGCCCACAAATTTACCATTAACAAACATATCTCCCAGCTTCATTTCGCTATTAGGGTCCCAGGATTCCTCTATGCTTGTGTCATGCGTGGGGGGTATGGCCGAGAAGTTCCACACAGGTATCTCTGGGTTATAGGGTATTTCCAGTCTCAGTCTTTTGTATATAGCCTTCCATGCCCTGACTGTGCAGCTCGCCGGATTGTATTCGCAAGTGTCCTTGTATTGTAGATCAAAAATGACAGATTGTATGTTCGTGGGGTATGTGGTGTATTCCTCTATCCATGTGTGGGGTGTTCTATCCTCAGCATTATACCAATATTTTGCGAACTGTGCTTGGGCAACATAATAATAAAGCTCAAACTTGGGGGCCGCTGTACTTCCCGAGGAGTAGGGTTCCGTCATTTTTTCCCATCCTATCCTCGCTGTCTTCCCGTTCCAGAGAAATGTCACCACCATGGATCGGAGTTTGGCGAAGAAGGTTCTGCCAGGCCATATGGGGATGTTAACAAAAAAAATAAAGCAATTTGGGCAAGATTACCATTTTAAGGATAGCGACTCTACCGGCTAGAGAAATTGGGAGGCGCCCCCACTTCTGAAGTTTTGTGTTAAGAGTTTGTGGCGCGCTTTCATGATTGTCTGAGTATAGTGTGAGTTTATCCCTGGAGACCAAGATTCCCAGGTATCTGATATGGTGCTCCAACCACTTGAGTCCGTCTGTTATGTCAGGGCACCTGGTGGCCGGTGTGAGCGGGAATATTTCAGATTTAGCTCTATTTATAGTATACCCAGAGTAATTTGCAAATTTTTGTATCTCTGCCATAATGGGTGGTATGTTTATCTCAGGCTCCCAAACATATAATAATGTGTCGTCAGCATACAGTGAGATCAACTGGGTGGACCCCTTCATCTTTATCCCTCTATCTGCATGTCTTAGTCGAACCGCAGCCGCCATTGGCTCGATGGTCAATGCGAACAGCAGGGACGAGAATGGACACCCCTGTCTAGTCCCCCTGCCCAGCAGGAACACCTCGGAGATGGCCTTGTTAGTTAACACCCGAGTTCCAGGCTCAGTGTATAGCAGCCTTACGTATCTTACAAAGTTGGGGCCAACCCCAAACGCCTCCAGCACCGACAGGAGATAAACCCATGAGACAGAATCAAATGCTTTCTCAGCGTCAAGGGATATGGCCACGGCACTTCTCCCTGGGTCTATTTGCACCATTATGCCAAAAAGCCCCCGGAGGTTCAGGGCCGTGGATCTCGTGGGGATAAACCCGTTTTGGTCAGGATGGACAAGGGTAGGGACTGCCGACAGAAGCCGATTTGCCAGCACTTTTTTTGCGAATATTTTGGTGTCGGTATTTATAAGTGACAGATGCCTATAGGACGATACATCCTGTGGTGGTCGCCGAGGCTTAGGGAGTACAGTTATCACAGCCTCCCTCATAGTTGGGGGTAATATGTTACTCTCAAGGGCTTCGTCCCATACCTGCATCAATATCGGAAAAAGTTCCTCGCAGAACTCTTTGTAGAATTCGGCCCCTATCCCATCCGATCCTGGTGCCCTGCCTGTTGCCAGTGCCTTGATTGCCTCCGTAATCTCCTCTGCAGTTACCGATTGATCCATTGCCAGGCATTCTTCATTGGGAAGTTTAGGAAGGGAGAGAGCCTCAAGATATGCCTTAATTTCTGTGTGCGATTTCTTATCTTTGTTCGAATATAGTTCTTTATAAAAGTTAGCAAATTCCCCATTAATATCTTCGTCCCTCAGTAGTACCTCCCCCTGCGCCGTTTGTATGCTTGTGATCTGAGTAGGTTGTTTATCGTGCTTAAGTAAGTTGGACAGTGTTCTACCTGCCTTATTGCCTTATTACCTTCCCTGTATCTACGTGCCCGTATGGGGGCTGCCACATAGCGAACCTCTCTGATGGCCAGTTTATCAAATTCCTGAGAGTGTGTGTGTATGTCAGCTAATATTTCTCTATCTTGTGTGCGTGTGTATGCTTCCTCCAATGCATCTAGTTTACTCTTAATATCTGATAGCTCGGTTCTCACACCCTTCAACATGCCCACAGACCTGGATATCAAGACTCCCCTTATCCAAACCTTGAAGGATTCCCATACTGTTGAGTACTTGTCAACCGATCCCACATTATTAGAAAGAAACTCTGCAATTTCAACATGTAGTGTTTCCACCACCCCGAGGTTCCCCAGCATTCCACTTGGCATTCTCCACCTTCTAGCAGGACAAGGGACATTCCGGAGCATTAATTCCAACAGCACTGGGAAATGATCCGACAATGTATGGGGCAAAATCTCACACCCCTTCAATACAGCCGCCATGGCAGAGGAGACAAACCAATAATCAATTCTAGACTCAGAGTCGTTCACCGAAGAATAGAATGCGTACCTCCTACTACCAGGATGTATCTCCCGCCAAGCATCTATTAATAAAAGTTGTGATAGAATATGACCCAGGTTTAGTACTGTTTTGCTCGGGCTCTAACAATTTTCAAGGATCTGTCAAGAACAGGGTCCAGGGCCACATTGAAGTCCCCTCCCCAAATAACATTTGATACATCGAGCAAAACAATTATCTAATATATATCCATGTAGAAAGCAGGGTCATCAATATTGGGCCCGTAGGTGTTAACCAGAAGTAGTTGTTGGCCAGCGACCTCCCCCCATACTATAACGTATCTACCCAGATGATCGACCTTGTGGCCTCCCAACTTGAACCCCAAGCCTTGATGAATAAGGGTAATAACCCCTCTAGATTGGGAAGAGTAGTTTGTGTGAAACCTTAGGGCACCCCATTTGAGCAGTATATGTATGTTGCTCGCTCCCACTGTGTGCGTTTTCTGTAACATTAGGATTTGGGGACTATGCCTGCCAATGTAATTGCCAATTTTCTTGACTTTCATCTGATTATTTAACCCCCGTACGCTCCATGTTAACAGTTTGATCTTCAGCCCATCACCAGTGCATTGTAAGTAGATATTTGACATTGGCCCTCATTACGACCCTGGCGGAATTCGGAAAACGATGGCGGAAATGCAATACCGCCATCGAATAGCGCTCGGTGCGACTATGACCCGTCACCGCAAAGTACGAAGCCATTAGCGACACCGTAGTGAACGCCAACGCAAACTGCACCAAGCACGCGCGCGCGCGCCATGCCAAACCGTAAACACCACCATGGCGCAAGGGTACGCCAATTCCGACCCTAGCGGACATGTACCTAACGCCATCAAGCATGGCGGAATGAACCATTCCGCCATGGTGAGAAGTACGGCATCGCGAATCAACCGTAAACGGCCCCACTGAGTGCCTGTACACCGCTCCCTGCCCACAAAGTACAACTCCCCGTAGGTGCAATGAAGTCACAATGCAACCATTGAAATGTACAAGTCACCCATGCATGCCAACGAACAAATGAAACACAAGAGGGGCCAATGGGAGCTGCAGGGCACAGATGGCACGAATACAGAAGCCATCCCAATGGACATGACCACAGTCCCCCACCAAGAAACGCACGCAAACACAGGCACCTGTGACCAGCAATATTCCGAAAATCACATCATTCCACCAGTCCACCTGGCTGACCGGCATCTGTTACACAAAACCCAATCCCCCGCCCCTGAGCATGACAACATTCAAACTGTCATATTGGCAGCCCCCATCCCTGACCTCACGGGCTTCGTAGGCAAACGCGTCCAGTACAGTACCACGCAACTAAACTCCGAAGCTGGAACCCAATGCAGATCTCCTCACAATACATCGCTCCCCAAATAGGAATATGCCACATCACTTGCAAAGAAGAACGCTACACGGGCCAAATCAGAATAGAAATTTAATGCACAACAAAATCACCAAGCCCATACAGCCTTCAGCCCATGAACTCCAAAACACATTTCACCATTGTGGGCTGCATCCGCAAGAAATGACCAGCCACTACTTGTGTGACGCCCTGTTCCATCATGGTACACAGAGCCACATTCACGTACGAAAAGGCAACATGGAAGCGCACAGAACCGCAGGGCCGTCCCAATGGGGAGGCACTAGTCCAGCTGAAAGGCCGAAATGTTGCTCCGAGCCACCAGTACTGCGTAAGGGCATGTGGCCCATTGGCGATCGTCCCATAAGATCGTAATGCTGCTCCACTGATTAACACGAAGCAGCAGGTGTCGGGAGTAAAACCCATCTGCAGGAGTGGCATACAGATGGCAGTGGCAAAAGGGGAGGAGATACCTGTCAACCAAAAGAAAAGAAAAAGAACAGAATGGCCATCAGAACTACATTCGAACAACTCACTTCAATGATCACACTAAATCCACAGCCATATGCATGCTAGCCCACTCCAAAGGTTCATCACCACCCAAAAACCACTTGCGACTCATAACTATCTATATCGAGGTGTAAACACCATCACAAACGAGTGTACCTGTGCATGCGTCTGTCAAAACAGAATCCATCAGATGGGATTGGTAACGTGCATGGACACAAGTGTCTGAGGGCGCGTCGAGACAGGGAGGGCTCAACAAGGCCAGATAGACGATGGTCCCACTATGGCAGCCCTGCATCACATAGCGCAGGGGAGGCGGATAGATTCCAAGAAGCCCTGTACATGGCAAACTCTGTATCAAATCATCTGTCCATGCATCCATTCATCATTCCCTCATCCCGTAATGAAAACGCCTGAATATTTACTCACATAACATTAGAAATATCCATTGAGTCTGTGCGTTATGCAGCCTGCAAAATCCACAGTGCCCCAGCCCGTAATGCCAGTGTTGTGAAGTAACATGTATTTGGGAACGTCCGGCCTCATCGCCCACGTCGCTATTGCGCATCCCAAACCATTCATATCAATCATTGCATCCTCGCCATGGCCCCTGTCCCAAGGACATTGAACAATAGTACGTTATATTTGCAGACAGACCTGTGGGCATTTCCCCGCCGCTAGCTGAAAACCGAAAGCGCCGCCCTTCGAATTCCTCATTTGCAACATCACGTCGAAGAAGCATCTGTGGCCGTTTGAAATCACTAATTAATCCATCAAGTGCGGCTGGCTGTGAAAATGGCAACTGCCTTCACCCACAAATGGGACGCCCCGCCCGTCGTTGCAACTCGGTACAGTGATGCATGAGGGCCCACCGTTACTCGAGTACTACGTACCACTGACCCTTCACAAGTCTGTTCGCGACTGCACAGATAGTATGTGAAACAATGGGACCATAGCAGAATGAACATATCAACCAATGTTACACGGCCATCGGGTACAAATACATGATTGCAATAGCAAGATGCCATTCCCCGAATTGCAGCGTTGTGTGCGGGACGTGCTCGGCAAAGGGGAGAGCAGTTTGCACAGGTGGAATGAATCACCACAGGTGGAGGCCATACAGCCTGAAAACACATAAATTGCACAGCCAGTCTCCTCCCACAACCACACCGAAATGCTACCGGCAGGACTCGCGATGTTGGCCCTGGGGGACCTGATAGCACTGCAAGTACTCCAACTCCAGGAAGAAGACGAACACCAACTACAACCGGCCGCACGGAGGAGACGCAGGAGGAGGAGGAGGGCAAGGCAGGGCCAGCAAGGGCCGCCAGCACAGCCACAACCACCACGCAGGCAGCCCGCAATCCCACGCCTCCGAGCACATCCGTTCAACCTCACTGATGAGCAGATCCACACCCTCTACCGTCTGGACCGGGACACCATAGCCGCCATTGTGGACATGACACAGGCTGACCTTGTCAGCATGATAGACAGCCCAACCGCCATCCCACCCCTACTGAAGGTGGTGTCTGTACTACACTTCCTGGCCACAGGCACCTACCAGCACACAGTCGGACAGTTGCATGGCATTTCTCAGCCACTGTTCTCACGGACACTATTGCAAGTGCTCGATGCCCTCCTGCAGCACGCAGACGACTACATCTCCCTACCACGCTCGGAGCAGGAAATTACCAACACAAAAGTGGGATTCCATGCACTTGCCGGCATACCGGGTTGCATTGGTGCCATCGACTGCACCCATGTGGAATTGGTCGTCCCACATGCCATGGAGGCCCAGTACCGCAACCGAAAACAATTTCATTCTCTTAATGTACAAATGGTGTGTGACTCCAACAGGATCATTACACATTATTGTGCCAGATTCCCTGGATCAACCCATGATTCTATGGTCTTGAGGAACTCTACAATACCACGCTACATGGAGCGACACGCAGGGAACAGATCCTGGCTACTCGGTGAGTCTCATTACATGCATGATAATGTGGGGTATGTGATTCGGCAATGACCTGGCAGGAAGGGGGGGGGGTGTGCGTACGTAGCAATGGCATTCCACATCATACGTTTCTCGTCCACATACAGGTGATGCTGGATATCCACTGAAGAGATGGCTCCTCATACCAGTCCGGAACCCACGGGACCAGCATGAGGAGGACTACAACCATGCCCACTCACGTACCCGTGTAGTCATAGAACAGGCATTCGGCCTACTGAAGGGTCGTTTCCGCTGCCTTAGCAGGTCTGGCGGGGCACTCCTGTACCGCCATGAGAAGGTTGCAAAGATGGTGATGGCATGTGGCATGCTCCACAACATGTGCGTACGTAGAAATGTGCCCATGCCCCCTGACGCAGAACTGCAAGCACCTGATGATGGTCATGATGAGGGCGGGGATGTGGCAGCACCTCAAGGAGTCTGCGAGGCACCGGAGGGCCGTGACATTCGTCAGCATCTCATTGATGTATGCTTCTAGCACTCACGCCTGTTGGCTGATACATGGACACGGGACTCGTGGCACTGTGTGTGTCTGGGACATGCACAATATGGACTGTACGCCTATGATGGCCTAGTACACAAAGATCAATGTCCACACATCTCATTGGTTGATCGTGCACTGTTTATGGCATATGTGATATCATGTTGAACACCCTATCGACCCGCCACCCAAGTGAGCCCAACACACCCCCTCCACCCTCCTACCTCCCCCCCGAACACCAGTGTCCAAAGATGCTCATTGTCAGTGGGCTGTCGCTATTGCAAGCCCCCTCTGCGGGTATCAGGGGCACCCCTGCCTGTGGAGCGCAGGTTCCTCCCAGATCTACGTTGGGGGCTGCCCTGGACGGAACTTGCAACGGATGATGTCTCTGCCTGCTCACGTCCATGCATGTCCCTAAGGGTTTGCGAGAGCTCAGTGAGCACACGGCGCACTGCGGCAAGTTCGGCACATACGTCCTTGGACGTCGCATGCAGTTCCCCCCTCAGGCTCTCGGTGCTTCTCTCCATTTGGACTCCCAGGCTCTCGGTGCTACTCTCCATTTGTGCCCTTAGTGTCTCTGTACCTCTCTCCATTTCTGCCCTAAGTGTCTCAGTTGATGTTTCTATGTCTGCCTTAGTGCCCCCACATTCATCGGCATGGTCCTTGAGGAGCGTGGCCAGTTGCTGCTGTTGCACGATTAACTGGTCGAGGGACTGTTGCCTCTGCTGGGCCATGGCCATTTGCGGGGGTGTCACAGAGGGGCTGTTGGCCTCATGTTGCCTTGCCACAGGGCTTGTGGGAGATGGCCAGTCGTCGTCTTGTGGGTGCCCCTGCGTGGTATCCTCATGTTGTACGGGATGGGACAGACAGGGGGATTGGGACAGGTCATGGATGGATCTGTCTTCGACATCCCCATCTTCTGTGTCGGAGCATGCTGCCATCAATGGGGTGTCACCTATGGTGCTGCTGCCACCAGAGGCAGTGCCTTCTGTGGCATCCGTTGGGGGGACCTGTGGTGGTGGTGGTGTGGGCATGCTGGCTGCTGGGGTGCCTGTTGATGTTCCCTCCTCTGTGCTGCCACCTGATTTGTGCTGCTGCCGTGTCTTGATGCGTGCAGCTGAGGTGGAGGGTCTTTGGCCGTTGGTCTTGGCCCTCTTTGCAGGTGTGCTGGTAGGGGTGTCCTGTAGCTCGTCGTTTGGATCGGACCCTGTGGTGGAGTAAAGGAGGGCGAGGGTTATTGATGGGTCTGTGGGAATTGGAATGGCATTGTATCACATGCATTGGGGTGGTACCTGAGGGTGATTTGGGTCGGGGCCTTGGAGGTGCTTTCATTTGTGTGTGGAGTGAGGGTGCAGTTGTTTGGCAGCCTGCAGTTAGGGTGTGCCTGCTGCACGTGTAGTGCGTGTTTTAGGGGTTTTTAATTATTTATGTATTTATTGTGGGTTTTAACGTGCGCTATCAGGCCGATGTGTGTGGACGTTCTCCTGGACATGTGTTTCTGTTGCACTATGTGGACACATGGTACTTCACATGGTTGGACTTTGTGGATTTGGCATTGTTTTATCTGGCCCACCTACCTGAATCTTCGGATGTCTGCACTCCTTTCTCCATCCCTCCGACTCCCTCTATGCTCTCCATTCCGATGGTGGAGGCACAGATTTCTTCCCAGGGGGTCAACTTGATGGGTGATTCAGGACCTCCCCCGGTGGCTGTGGCAATGTTGCGGTTGGCAGAGAGTATGCTGCGGACGCGTATCCGCAGGTCGTCCCATCGCTTTCGGCATTGCTGTGGGGTGCGGGGTGCGGTCCCCACCGCACTTACCCGCTGTGCCACCAGAGCCCATATGGCCTTCTTGTTTGCAAGTGCCGTCCTGGTCATTTGCGTGCAGAAGACGACGGCAGCATTCTCCTGGAGGGTCTCTGTTAGCACGGTGAGTTCCTCACGGGAGAAGTGGACCTGCCGCTTGCGGTCGCACGCTTTCTTCGCTACTTTTCCCATTTTTCTTGGTTTCGCTAGGGTGGATGACGGGTTGGGGTGTGTCTCAGGGTAGTGTTTTTAGTGGTTGTGTGGTTTTAGTGGTTTTATAGGTGTACGCGGGATGTTTCCCGTTCCGGGCCCATGTTTTAACTTCCGTTTCTGTATATTTCCGGTCACCGTACTTTCCGGTAGGCGCACACTGAGGTGTCCGCTGTGATGGGTGGCGGTATTGCACCTAGGGCGCCGTACGGCGGCAGTGTGGGCCATTTTGGGGTCTTTTCCGCCATCGCGGACTTTGCACTTCCGCCATGCCGTGGTGCTCGTGCCCGATGGGTCGGAATGGGCCGCACTTTGCTCCTTCGTACAATGGCGGAAACGCTATTTGCGCTGTGGCGGTCCGGTCAGTCACTTTCCGCCAGGGTCGTAATGAGGGCCATTGTCTCGTTCATCATGTTTATAGTATTCGTGCAATCTAATCGGCGCCAGTCTCATTGTAACCACATTTTTACTTTTCAAACAACAAGTGATCTCCGTCAACCTTCCACCTGGACATAGCGTCTTCCAGTGGCCACAAACTCCAACATTGTACCACAATGAGTCCATTTTAGAACTGAAACACCCAATCCCACACCCTCGTCCCTCCCCACCACCCTCATCATCACCCCCAACTTGACGATGTACCCAACCAAACTCATAGAATATTCCAGGGGTAGCCATGTTGCTTCACATGGCCGCCGACTAGGTCCCAAAACTCCACTTAACCACTTTTTCTGGGGCCGCTTGGCCGTTAAATTATCTTGACTATAGCCTCCGGGATACGGTAGCATTTACAAATGTTTATCTTTTAAGTGTTTCTTAGTCCGCCGGTCTAGGCCTGTTGTTTTGCGCCGGTCTGCCCACTCTGGGAGGCAGGGGTATGGAGCTTTCAATGTATTGCATAGCTTCAGCCGGGGACTCAAAAAATGCGCCCTTCCTGCATGTTGGATCCTCATCTTGGCCGGGAACATCAAAGCGTATGGGATTTGGCGTTCTCTCAGGAGCCTTTTCACTGGCTCGTAGGATCTTCTGTTCTCCTGAACCCCAGCAGAAAAGTCCGGGTAGATGTGTATACGGCTTCCCTCATATTGGAGAGTTCCCGCCTCCCTCGCCTTCTGAAGGGTTGTGTCTCTATCCCTGTAATTGTGGAGTCGTGCAATTATCGTGTGTGGCGGTGCACCTGGTTTAGGTGTTGGGGCCAGTGTACGATGTGCTCTCTCGACCAAAAAGTGTTCGCAGAATGTCTCTGGCCCGAACAAGGATTTGAGTAGTTCCTCGAGTTGCTTTTCCATTTGACCTTTCCCAAAGGATTCAGACACGTCCACCACTAGGATGTTATTTCTCCTTGATCTCGATTCGAGGTCCTCACATTTATTCTGTAATTTTACCATATTCTCCTTAATCTGGATGATGTCACCGCTGTGGTGTGCAATGATGTATTCATTAGTGCTTACTCTGTTTTCAGTTTCCGTGACACGTGCACTTTCTTTCTCCACTCTGGCCTTCAGAGAACTGATGGTGGACACTATGTAATCTAGCTTCATGTTAACTGCACGAAATCCATTCTGCATCATTGTTGTCAACCTGTCATCTTGATCGCCAGCCTCTGTGTTGAGGGCCTCATTAGTGTCAGTGTGGACATCCGCAACAGTGGTTTGATTCTGGCTGCCAGTGTAGGCATCCATTGGGCCTTTCTTTTTGTTCCCCGGAGTCTTGGCGCCTTTACCTGCTTTGTGTCTTCTCCCATAATGCTGTCAAGATGTCCCCCACTGTATTTCCTGCAACACTTTAATATTCGGCTTGCCACACCCCTGCGTATCATCCAATTTTACCCCTTGTATTATGTCTCAACCATGGGTCATGACCGGGCTCAGGGGTCAAAGGCGTTATATGTGCACACTCTTCGGGGTACAACTTGTCAGTACCCGGTTTCCACGAGTGGACTGTGTCTCCCCACGTATTGTGCTTTAGGATTGTCACGTTCGTGGTAGTTTATAGCTCAGTGTTGTTCAGGAGTCTCCAGCCTCCCCAGCCTGCCAGATGGCTTATGTGGGCCCAGTACTCCCCCACCAGCCAGTCCCTCGGAGCAGGGTGTATTTAAGTGTTTTATCCACTTCGGGAAAGAGCACCACCAGTGTGGACCCATACAATCACATTCCGCGTGTTGCAGCGCGCTTGGCAGTCCGTGCCTACCGATGGCGCCGGGTCCCCGCGTGTGGGAGCCCACCTTGGCCCACACAGGGCTGTCTCAGGAGGAGGGACACCACGGTCCCACTTAGTTGGGATTTACAGTCTTAAGAGGGCTGCCCCTTAGTCAAGGGACGAGCCCCAAACACTCAGGAGCAGTACGTGTCGGGCCCACACGCCCCCCACCCGCCCCTGCAACATGCTTACAAATCAAGCTCGCTGGATCAAAGGGAGCTATCCCACAGCGAGAGCCCGTTGCCACACATGATTTTATGCCTCTGCTCCCCCTCTGCCTTACCACCGTCCCTTCTTACTTGGCGCCGAAGGCGTTGTCAGTGTGTCTCCAGGGCTCCGCGTATTGTTCTGTCGCGGCCTCTCTGCCTGCCTCGCGTCGCAATGCGCAGCAGGATCTGGGGGGGCACATCTGGAGCCCAGCAGCCGAAGACCGCCGCGGGCCAAGGCCGCCTCTGGAGGTATGCCGGTTCACCTTACTTCGCCTTCCGCACACCAGTCGTGTAGCACGGATCTGAATGCTGGGCGTGGGCTGCAGACTCAGGCTCCTCCCATCTGGGGCCTTCTGTCCAGCTGGGACCGCGGTTCTCAAGTGGCTCACCTCGGTGCTCAGTGCCGGATCACATCTGCCACATGGGCCGGCTGATGTTTGCACGGCCGTAACTTCGGCACTTCCAGTCGCTGATCCTCAAGAGTTTCCAGGACCCACCACAGATAATTGGGCTATCCGTACATATATTTTGGGCTCAGCGGGCAGTTCTAGAACTGAGAATTAGGCGCAGGATTTCTAAGTGGAGCGGGAGCTCTACAATGAGGTGGCCATTTCTATCGTGCGCAACAGCGCCCCCGTTTCTTGAGCTTGCTTAAGGATATTGTGTGCCGCTTACATTCCCATAAATATTTTACCCAAGAATGAGAATTTGCTTTAAAGAAGGACATAGACAATGCTGGAGGAAGCATGTATAATAATTAGAGTACAATCAGAGAGATTATTATTTTAATACTCTCTAGGTGGCCCCACCAAGTTAAATACAGTGGTGACCATTAGTTGACTAGCACATTAGGTAAAGTCTAGACATTAATAATATAGAATGATGTTTCATAATATAATTGTATGATGATGACATATGAATCCCCAGATATTTATGCCTTTGGCACACCATTTCATACCATATTATTGGAGTTCATGTTTTCAACATTGAATGTTTAAGTCTCGGGGGGATAGCTCAGGGGCAACGTGCTCGCCTTGGAAGCAAGACGACACGAAGCAGCACTGGTTCGATCCCCGGGTCAGCACTTAGAAACCTCTGAGTATTAAGCGTGTTATAAATAACCTATCATATCATAACATTTCTGATTTATCCTTATTCAGTTTATACCCAGACACCTCAGAGAATAGGGGGATTTTACACATTAGGTGTCCAATGGAGATAATGGAGATTACTGGGTTCTTCTGAAATAACAAATATCATCAGCATATGCAGCCAATTTAATGCTAATATCAGACACTGTTACACCGTGTATATTATCATCTAGCCTAATAGATTCTAAGAAAGGTTGTAAAAAAAGAATAAATAAAATGTGGAATATGGGGCAACCTTGATGAGTACCTCTAAATAATGGAAAAAAGAAGACATATGTCCATTAAGGAAAATGGAAATTTTAGGATAAGAATGTAATAATGTAATAATGGAAATACATGTAGGTCCTAAACCATGCCATTTGAGTGCTTCAAACAAGTAATCCCATTTCTATCAAATGCTTTTTCTGTATCTAGTGCTAAAGCCACATGGTTATAATTTGATGTGTTTACAATACCTAGAACATCTAATCTAAGAATAATCTTGACTTAGATGCTACCATTCTACCTTTGGTAAAGTCAACCCGGTCTATTTTGACTGGCCTGGAAAGAAAAGGGGCTAAACGGTTGGCTAAAATATTGCCAAATATTTTACAGTTTGAATTTATTAGCGAGATAGTCCTGTACATTTGGGGGGGTTAAGGATCTTGATTAGGTTTAGGGAAGATAATGAACATGGCTTCTAAGAAAGATTCAAAAGATGATCTGTAGAAATAAAATAGGAGAGCAATTCATTAAGTTTGGCGGTTTAAAGGTTATGGAAGTATATGCATAAAAATATTTCGTCAACTGAAATAGGAGTTTCCAGGGAAGTGAGATCAGAAACTTGGTATGAGTCATGCAGAATATCATTAATACATTCTTGAAAATTAGGATTATTGTGAGATGCATATGCAGAATGTTGCTGTTTATTATGCAGTCACACTCAACTCAGGGAGTTATTTTCCCCCCACGCAAGGTAGCACACAACAGAGCAGTGTTTATTCAAGTTCACTTTGGTGAGGCCTCCAACCCATCTCGCACCCAACCCCAACAAATACCCTGTGTCCCCAATGGACTAGGAACCAGGCCGGTGTGCAGTAAAAATATATATTTATTAATGTATTGAATCAAGATTTGACAGACAGACTAACATCAGCCACCAATGCTGCAGCAACAGCCAAAATCACAAATATGACTCGGTTATATAAAACAACAAACGTGAAATTTTGAAACATGCAACAACAACTTACACCAGATTTGATTTCACTTTAACCAGTAAAACATTTGCAATACAATACCAACTCCAAAGAAATGACTTAATTTGAAACAATAATGTTCTCCCAGCAACCCCCACCCTGCAGGCCTCAATTAAATATGACCACTTTGATTGAAAGGTAAGGTGTAAGGAGTGTGAGCATAATGGACAAATCGTTTTGCTGCTGATTTAAAAGACAAGGTTGGGAAAAAGGAACTGAAATGAATCATTTTTCAACCCACTTGAAAATAAACAGCAGGACTTGATAACTTGTGGTCAGAGAAAAATGGGAACCAAAAGGGAAATTTCATTTTTTTTTGTACACACAGACAGATGAGATGCAATACTTTAAAATGAATGAAGAATTTTGTTTTTGCACCCTTCACACAGACTTGAAAGGTGGTGTTGTGTGGGTTACTTCCTTTTGGGATGATGGACACTTCCCCTCCCTTTCTATGTCGAAGTCAAGGATTTCAGAGACAGTCAACCAGGTCTTTATAGCTATACCAGCTCTAACACACTGGGCATGAGTTATTGTTAGTTCTGAATTCTAACAACCCTCATCCCATGATTTTCTATGTGGGAATTAATTGATTTACTTTAATCAAGTGTGCTAAGGATCTACACAGTTTTCCCCCCTCTGCATGCTTTAATGAAAAAGTTTAAGGATGGCTGCTCCCAACACAATGCAATTTCAACAGAGGGGTGGTTTTCTAATAATGGGGAAATAAGTTTGAGTAAGATTTAATAAATTGTGTGGAGGGCCTACCCAGTTTCACCCCCGACAACCCACTAATGGAAAGGGATAAAGGCAGGTGGCTCCCCACACAATTGATGGCTTTGAGATATCCACTTACATGGGAGGCTTTGGTCAGAGAAAACAGCAGGGCTCCTCTGAGAACAGCACAGGTCTGGTCAAGGGCTTTCAGTCAGGGATTTCTCCTGCACCCAGACTCCTTCTGCTCCTCTGGTTTGGGTCCCAGCTACCTTCTCTACTTCCAGCTTCTGTCTCCAATGCAAGGATTGAGGCCTCTCAACTCGTTGTTCCTCGCAAGTATCCAGCACCAGCTGTCTCCCGGAATAGTTCACAAAAAGCCCAGTGCAATGCAAATCTGTCCTTTTCTATGGCTAGTAACACAGCAACCTTGTCATGATTCCCGATGTCAGGAATGGCTAGCATGTTCCCTTCACCTCCCACCAAAATGCCCACTGGTTGCTGATAGGACTAGAAGTTGGGAGATATGTATGATGTAGGCTGAGGGAGGGGAATAGATACATAATTTCAAATTGACAAGGATTCCTGCATCTTTTGTTCTGAAAAATCTCATACTGTAATAACTCCCCGGGTCTTTCATATAACCCCTTATTGTTTCTCTTGTTTTCCTAATCGACCGTACTAGTGAACAATATGCCACTTCATCATACAAACGTTAATTTTGTCCTTCACCCCCACACCAACTTTCAAATCTCTCTGAATCATGGGAAGGTCCGAATCACATCTTTCTTAATAACTTCTGTTATGTCTATCACCCAAACATCATTTTAGCATGGTTCAAATGAGATTTCTGTCACCTTTAATAAAAGTCTGGAACAAGCTTTCTGGCATATACGATGCACTCTTTAGGCAACAAAATGTATTCTTCTATTAATTAAACCCCTGCCTCACAAGCCTCACTCACTTTCCTAACCCCCACCTTTTCCTTAGGTTTCGATTCCCAACAACACTTACAGGGCATGTGGCCTTTAGCCCATGTTGATTCTAGCTCTCCTCATGAGCTTCAAATGACTCTGTTTCAGGCTTAATGCCAATTTTATGGGAAGACCTGACCCAAGGTCACTTCTACAGTACCTGTTATCAGCAATTAATTGACAACCAGACATTCTTTCTTCTAGAGAGCCCAAACCAACAGGTCATGGGTCACAGTTTCGTTTCAGTGGAAATGCCACTCTGCATCCATGCTTCTCAAAGTACACCTTTAGATCAACGAAAGAGTGTGACATTTAGACATTGTGCACGGCATTGTGTTTACACAGATGCATAGTAAGTTATATTTAAACCTGTTGTTTATACATATAGTTTTTGCTTCCACAATATTAACCCTGAGGTACATTCAGAATTTCACCAAACAGGCCAGTTAACAGAGAGCACCAGTTTTCCATTATGAAAAATGAAATAAGTGTATCCATTAAATGTCATTTTGGCTGTTGAAAATAAACGCTCTTTTCCCTCGTGTGAAATGCCATAGACTCGGTTTCAGCGGGATTCCTGAATCACAGTCTCATGTTGCATAAAGAGATTATACACGCTGCTATCTGTCTCTTTTTAAGTAGAAAGTGAAGCTTTTCATATTATTGAAAACAGCATTTTCAGGCACAGATGTCTTTTGCCATGCATTGGGCACATCTAGCAATTTCAAGGTTTCTGGCACATTTTCCTTCTCTGGACCTCCTGTTCATTTTGGTTAAAATGAAAGAGGCCCATTCCTCTTCCTGTCCAAGGTCTTAAGTCAGAAAAAGGAGTGTTTTGCGACTGGCCTGCTTATTCCAATGGGTAGCACCAGTCAGCTTCACTCTTAAATACTGGCCTGGCCTGGTCATTTTATTTTCAACATTCAGGGGCTATAGTATACCCCATAGGAATACAGGTTTTAATAATATTCAGAAAAGATATTGATAATATCTTTCTCAAAAAATATTAGAAGAGCTAGTCAATTTTTAATAACAGGAATCCTGGTTCTTTCTTCATTTGATTTCAAATATGAGGTCAAAGATTGGCTTGTTTTGTTTGAGAATTGGTACATTTTTTGTTTTGTATTTTAGCATTGAAGCACAGGAGCATTCAGAGGCAATTGTATTGAAATAATCCAATAAATAATCCAACAATATGTTTCAAGTTTGGTTAGTGTTATGGAGTGTCTCAAATATTTTTAGATGTTTTATGGTAAGTTCAGACTCTTCCTTTAATTTTTTATTTTTCTTAGCGACATATGAGATGATATGTCATCTAAGAACAGCTTTGTAACAGTCCCAATTATTAGCAATTGATGTATCTTCACTCCTATTTTCCATTAAAAATTGGAAATATTTTTCAGTGACAAATGTACTGAAATATTCTTCTTTTAATAGCAAGGTATTACAACTCCATCTATTAGTTCTATAATCTTCCGGGTTGCCTGGAATATGAATATATGCGCATGATAAAACAACGTAATGCTATCGATCTTAGCTTCCAACAACGAGCCAGAAAAAGACTTGGAAACAAAAATGTCATTGATTCTT
Source organism: Ambystoma mexicanum (assembly GCF_040938575.1). Lineage (NCBI taxonomy): Eukaryota > Metazoa > Chordata > Amphibia > Caudata > Ambystomatidae > Ambystoma > Ambystoma mexicanum. Next base: position 690,768,864 of record NC_090939.1, read on the forward strand.
GAAAAGGAGTTATATGGAATAGAATGAACTGAAAGTCAAAGTCGGATTGGTGTAGAATGTGCCACTTGTCTATAATACCTAACTTGGATATACATTTCAAAATGTCCTTATGAGATTTAGTATTTTTATAGCCAACATCAGATTTCCTATCTAAGAAGGGGTCAATAATTTCATTAGTCACTGCATACGATCACATTTTGAATATCAGAATGAAAATGATGATCTTTAAGACTGGACCAAAAGGATGGATTGGGTACAGGGAGTCATATATATTCAGAAAAGTTTAAATAACCAATTGAACCATGATTTTAATCAGAACCCATCTTCCATGATCATCTGAATCTGTAAAGGACTTTGGGCCTCATCAGGAGTTGGGAGGAGCAATAAAAATGCGGCAGTAATGATATTACCGCTGCATTACCGTTGCACCCAATCCCGAGTTTTTGGAAACTCAGAGCATTCACTTCCAGCTCTGAGCTTAAGGTGAATGCGCCGACTTTCTGCCCATTTTCAGCACAATTACCACTGCGCAATTACTGCTGCGGTAATTGTGCCAAAAATGCCAAATTGAGTCCTATGGGCTAAAATAAAATGGGGACTTACCCTGCCACTGCAATTTGTGCTCCAGCGCTAATAGCGCCAGACAAAGTTGCGGTAACGCTAATTGCATTGGGCGTTATCCCAGCGGATTTACCGTCTGGATACTGCCCAACTCCTGATAGAGCCCTTTGTTTTTTAAGCATTTGTTTCACGAAATTGTCACACCATTCTTTTTCCCATTAGTTGCACTAGGAAAAACCTCTTCCATCCAAACTCTCAAGCTTTGGCTTTCTGGTGCCTTGGGTTGAGAGTAGCCAGCTAGAACTGGGCCCACTCTTTAAACTGCTAAGCACTGAAAGGAGACCATACCCCTGCGACTGGCCATGTACCTGGACATAGTGCCAGCTACCAAAGGCTACCACTATGTTGCCTATGCGCAATGGCAGGCAGTCATTAAATTCTACCCTATTTTATTCTGTACTATCCCATTGCCTCTTGTAAAGCACACATACAACACAGCATGGTTCCTTGATGCTGGGTTCAAAGAGATCATGATAGTTAATGTCCAAATGCTTGCGTAAAAAGCCATGGTTTGGGTCTGTGTAAAAAAAAAAAAAGATAGGACAAACAAAGACGTAGCTCGAGGGGCGTGAATTCCCAAGTGAAAGGGCAAAACCAGAAAAAGAGCGCCCACCTTTGTGGCTATAATTACATCTGTAAACAGCCAGAAGTCTCAGGTGGGATGAGCAGAGGCTTCTAGCTGGTCAATTAATTTGGATCCATTTAGAAGGAAAGGGAAGTACAGCATTAGAAAAACAGTAATAGACAGTGGACAGAGTTTTGAACTGCACCTGCTACTTAATCAGAAACCAGTGCAGATCAATTAAAGAGTTGGTTATCTGAGCAGAGCATCAAATGACAACACCAAGATGTCCTTAGCTTTTTTCCATATGAGGTCCTAACTACAACCTACTAGCTTTTCAATGATAGTGTTACTTAATTGTTAACTATCACCTGCCTGCTCCCATTCCATATGGTGCCACATTCAAAGCTGTATTTATTAATTCATGATGAACCAAACCCATCAGTCCAAGAGAATACGTGCGCTAACGTATTGTATTTTTTGCTTCAGTAATCAATCAAACACATCTGTTGGTATCTCATAGGGCATTCAGGGACTTGACTTCCAATAGTGAGTGAGAGACCACACTCATTGTAAAAGGCATACCCTGATTGGATTCTTACACACAATACCACTGTGCAAGATTTGAAATCAATACCTTAGATAACTCTCTCGGGGAACAGACAATCTATCCTCAATGATATTTCTTGCTGGTAAGCCCAAAGAAGCCAAAAGACATCAACAACGCACTACACAAAGTATTGATAAAAATCTAAACCAATTCCACTACTGAACGTACATTTTGAAAAACAGAAAGAATATTACCTATTGCAATTATGTCCAAAACATTTTTTTATGAAAAGAAACGTAATGGGGCAGCCCAAGCATATACAAATATTTCGTCATTTGTAATAATTCTATACAAGTTGTCTTACCCCTTTTGTCTTACCCCTTCTCATATTAACCTAAGTGAGGAATGAGGGATATACATGGTTGCAATGGCTGATGTTTTAGACGTTACAATTGAAAGGGTAATGTTCTGCCTCAAGCTAATTTCCAGTTTTCTAAATGTGCCAATTCCCTTTTCATCTGGCACCATTTTATCATATTTGTTTCCAGTTTCTGCTGTCATGTAGAAGCTTCCAAGAAACAGAGGGGAAGGGGGTTATGTTTCTAAGTATTATTTGTCCGGTCACAGAGGTGTTTGTTTCGAGAGGGGAGCCTTGTGTGCTTTAGGTGCCAGGATGCATAGATCAGGGAAGTGGTATGCGAGTTGGTTTTGGAAGTCTAGTTTTGTACTGTTCCCAGTCTGATGGGAAGGGTCTTTGGGGTGCTGTGTACAGGAGGCCTAGTTGGTATGCATGTAGTGTGTTGGAGATGGAAGAATTAAGGTGTTATGAGAAGGCTAGGGAGGAGCGCAGTAGGTGGTTTAGAGCGTTCTTCGGGTGTGTTGGTGGTTTGTCGCTAGGATGGTACCAATCACATCTAAGTACGTTAACACGCCAAATCTTCAAGGTTCTCCTTTACGTCAAGTGATCCTTGAAACACATTATTATTATTTATTTATTTATTTGTATATAGTTTGAAAACCTTTACAAACTTAAAACCAAGATAGACATTTTATTAACATCACGTTTTACACTAAAGTAGACATATTATTATCATCACATTTTACATTTTACACATTACAAACGGTGCACTAAATGTTTCACCCAATTCAGAGATTCCACCTATTCGATCATTTAGGTACTAGTCCAACCTGGTGTAGTCAAATTATATAACAGCAGTTAATAGTTCAGATGTGTTGATCATCCGAAAGTAGGTTATCATGTTAAATATTGAGTATGATTCACAATGCATGGTCCATAATATCGTCCAAATCTTTAAGACTATAAATACTAATAAATACTAAAATGTAAAATCTAACATTTAGAGTAACTGTCCATACAATGCAGTGAATCAATAACATCAATAGCATAGCATTCCTTGTAAATGAGCGCCAGGGGTACTCTATTAGTCGTTCTTGGGTAACAATTTCTCAATAATACACCAGAGCCTATACAAGGCCAACTGTACCTTTTCACTCTCCACACTGAGGCAGAAATTCCCGAATGCGTTTTTTTTTATGGAATCATAGTTATGCACGAAGCCACCCATTGTTGTCATAATTGCCAGTCCCAAGGCTGCACACTCTGTAAGTGTTTAGCAGTTTCAAGCAAACTATTACAAATACGACAGGTCCCATGCTGAAGCGGGAAATTAAGGTAGGCACCACAGGTTACTAACAGAGGGAGTTGATTTATCCTTAAACTTAATATAAAATGCAGAACAGCAGGGCTAGGACACTGTCTCAAGTATCTTTGAGATTTCAAATACCAATGAGTGACATTTGAGACATATGCGTATGAGCTCAATGTAGACAAGTGCGTATAATTCTTAGTCCAATCCCATTGTTTCAATTTACTTTTAAATAGGTGTTGCAAAGTAACGAGACTAGTACCTTGTTTGAAGTTCGGAGAACAATCAAAATTCCCATAAAGCTTAGCCATTAAAATGTTAAATTCATCTCCTTTAGACTTCTTGCGAACACCCGGGGCAGGCCCCAACAAAGAAAGCAATTGACATTTCGGCCTAGTATTGATTTTTAGGTGCAGCAGCCCCTGTTTAAGCATCGCCTGACCTTTTAGTGAAACAAGCTCAAATTCCAACCTGAGGTACTCGATAGGGGTCGAGGATTATAATTTTAATGTCCTCTTCCAGAAATAGCCCTCTATTTTGTCAAGCCAATGTAAATGAGGCATGGCTAAGGCGTCTAGGCTGTATAGTACCCTGGGGCAAAGACACTCACTATATAAGGACAATATCCCCTCGAGTGAATAGCCTGCAGTTTGGTGAGCAAACTTTCCAATCAAGCGTCTTGCCTTTATACTTTTGGCTTTTTTTTATATGGGCATAAAATCTGGAGGTACTCATTTCCAACCCTAAGTAGGGATCCTTTGTCACACTCGCAAGCACTCCCAAACGGGGGGTAAACTCTGGGCATTTAACCTTCTTGGGCGCAATAACCGTAACCTTAGTTTTATCATATTAATACCCAGGTCGTTTACAACAGTATAATCTACCAGTATGTCAAATATAGCCCTAGCTCCACTGTACGTATGGTTGAACAGTACTGCGTTATCTGCATACAACATACAGGGGATTGTCTGGCCCCCAATTCTAGGGCAGCAGCCAATGACTTGGGTAAATTGTGGGGGCAGGTCTGACATATATATATTATACAACAGGGGTGCCAATGTGCAGCCCTATTTTACCCCTGTGAAGGTACCGACCAGGACATTTAGTCCACCCTGGTCATCCAATCGCACCCATACTTGCATATTAAAATGTAGGTCCTTAAGTATACTCAGATGCCATGGGGGCACCCCCATTTTTAATAATAATAATAATAATTTGGCATTTATATAGCGCTACGAACCCTCAGGTATCTGAGCGCTGCTTATTATTATTACCCAGTGTGTGGTGCTCATGATGGTTTTCATCTCGGACCATAGCTTGTCACAACATGCTCCATGAAAAGCCGCCCGGAAGTCCACATAAATGGTATACAATGTTGACCCCCCGGGCAACATAGCTTCTCTAAACAATGTGTCCATGAGCCTGAGGTTGGGGCAGGGGCCACACCCCAAGCAAAAACCTGTCTGTGTAAAGTTTAATATTTGGGCCTCGTCTGCCCAATGCTGCAAGGCCCTATGGACAAATGTAGCAAATATTTTTCCATTAACATCTAATAGGGATAGCAGCCTGTTGTTAGCCGGCAGGGCCCCATCAACTTTTTTTTTATAAACCGGTACTCACACAGACTGCTGCCAAGAACCTGTGAGGAGCACACTTTGTCAAAGAGGATTTTCAAATGGATGCCCACTTCATAGGGTTCTGCGTCAATACTACGTTGGCCAGGCCATTAGGCCCCGTGACCCTGGAGTTATTAAGGTTCACAATCATACTTTCAATTCCTTCCTCACGGATTTTCAGAGGCCAACCCCCAATCAAAAATTGGGGTGGGGGCCCTGACGAGGGTGCCGCCATCCCCCTTAATATGAATGAGCCACTCAGACTCCTGGGTAGGGTTGAGAATGCTTTCCCTAGTATCCCCTTTTGCTTTGGTTAACAGGGACCAGGTGTCCTTAATATTACCTTTCCTGAGCACCAAAATCATACTTTGCCAGTATGTATTTTTTATTGAGCACTTCCAGCGCTTGAGCCAAACCGTGTAGTTGCTCTTAATACGTCTCACTGATCTATACTTCTCTGACCTTGACCCCCTATCACCTTGCACAACTCTGATTTCCCTGCACATACTTAGCTTAGCATCCCAGATATCCCTGTCGAATGTATTATTAGTTTAGTTACTGGCTGACAGGCGACTCTTAGGGCATATACCTACTTGGGTAGCTAATCGTTTGAGCCATGCTTCAATCTCTTTACAATCCAGCACACCCAGGGGCTCTAGGTCCTCACCCAAAAGTGCATTAACCGTGGCCCCCACCATAAGAAGGTTTTTACTGGTCCAACATATTCAGTTCCCAGCTTGGTTAGGCTGCAGCCCAGCCCAACCACGAGGAACCCCCTGTTTAAACTTTGTGTCAGGCTTTAAGTTAATGGTGAGGGAGAACATGTTGTGGTCGCTGTAATCGCAAGCAATTACACCAATGTCCAGTGTGGCCATGAGGCAAGCATTGTTCCCAAAGAAGTAGTCCAGTGTAGCCTGGCTATTGTTCCCAACCAACACATATTGCCCTGGGATGTCCCCCCCGGGTTCTGCCATTCAAAATAGTGAGATCCCACAGCCGCAAAACGTTTACCCATTGTTTTCCCTTGATGTTACCCTCCCCATGTCGCATTTCACACTGTTTAACCATGTTGTAATAAGCAGCACACTGCGTGTCGTCACGACATCTGGTATTAAAATCTCTGCCCAACAATATAAGGCAATCCTCGTCATAGTTCACTTGACTTGTTGCCATTATTTCTTCTAACAAAGTATGTACTACTTCCATGCAATTAGTATAAGGGGAGACGTCAAGGTTTATAACCAACATCCTCTGATCGTCCTCCTCTTCACCTGACCATATCTCGACACCTTGAACATTACCCCCAACCATAGGCTTCAGCACCTCACGCAAGCTTACATTCAGACTAATTCCTATAATAAGCCCTCCATAGGGCCTCCCCTTAGGGCCCTTGTTGGCCAATATTTGAAAGAGGTGGAATCCCTCGACCTGTAAAGAACAATCAAGCCAGGTCTCCTGTAATAACAACGCATCGTAGTTGGACAATATATGAATAGACCCCTTAGGGTGTAGAAGATAACTGTGTCCCGGGTATTCCAACTAACTATCCTTAGGGGTCAATTGCGTCCCAGCGAAACACTGGGGATCCCCTTTTTTCAGGGGTACACTGTACACTTCTTCGAGGCAAGGATAAGTACGATCATAAGTTTCCTGGGGAAGGTATGGGGTATTTAGGCTGTTAGCCCCCTGGCTCTGTAATTGGCTGACCACAGGTCCCCTATGATACAACACAGGGTTATCGGGGACAGGACACCCACATCTTTCTAACGGTGTGCCACATATTAACAGTTTCAAACCCAAGATATGCAAAGCATCATCACTGGCACACAACAATGATATCACAACAATGATATAACAGCAGGTGAGGCAAAACGTAATAAAACCCAGTTAGTGCTACTGTCCCGCTTCGGTAATTCCAGTTGGGCGATAACAGCAGAGACAAATGGTAGATAACGAAGGGATCATGGCCCAGAGCCATAGCAGAGTTGTCCTGTTCAAAAACGGACTCGAGTCAGAGCGATGTATCTCTTCAATTTTCACTAATCAACTAGGTTTTATTAAACAATGAGTTGCCCTACCCAAAGCCAGGTTATAGTTAACACCTCTCTCTGCCAATTCCTCGGTATTAGGCGCAGCGTCCAAACTCAACTTTGAGTTACTTTCCCGTTGGGTAGAGTCTTGCTGAGTAGGACCTTCGCTCGCCATCCAAGGTTTACCAGAATTGTTCTAATCCTGTCCTTGGGGGTTCTGCTGGGGTTTGGGAATTAGTATGTAGGCACCGCAACTTTGATGCCTGAGACTTAGGGGCCGATTCATGGAACAAACGTGCGCCGAAAATCCCAGCGCAAGCGGGCGCATGGTGGCGCAAGCGTGCGATTCAAGGAAGGCGCTGCGCTTGTTTCCCACTGGTTGTGCGCCAAATCCGTGATTGTCGCACGCGGGCACACACGTCATCAAACGGCGTGCGCTACGCGCACAGCAAAAGCGCACATAGCGCAGCGCACACAACAAAAGTGGGCGGAACAGTGGGCGTAACATGCGGAATGGGGAATAATGCGTGAAAAAGAAGGCGTAACTGGGGAAGTACTGCAGGGAACTACACGGAACGCCCACACGCACGCGAACAACCCGTATTCATGGAGTGGAATACGGGAAACCCGCGCACGGCAAAAGACGCACACAGGCGTCAACGCGTCCGCCACACGAAGGCAGGCGGAAGCGTCCCCGTGCACGGTATAAAAGTGCGCGCAAACAACAAAAACGTATATACAGCTACGATGAATGCCCAATTTGTCGCAGCACTGATCGTGGGACACCGCAGGAGGAGGAGAATAGCCAGGGCACGCAATTGTTCACCACGGACAAGCCTTTTTGGGATGCCTCACGACCAGGTTTACGGCAGGTATAGGTTTCCACCCCATATCATCCTAGACCTGGTTAGGGAGTGGGAAGATGACCTTACATCCCCCACCCTTTGCTCCCAAGCATTGAGCCCCTTGGAGAAGGTGCTCAATGTCCTGCATTTTGTGGCCACTGGGTCATTTCAGCAGACTACTGCCATAGTGGGGGGGTCTCACAGGCCACACAGTCACGCTGCCTACACCAGGTCTTGGCAATCATGACAGCGCGCCCCTCATTCCGCAGGCACATATACATGCCCAGAACACCCGCAGAAAGGCAGGCCGTTGTCCTGGACTTTTACAGGATGGCACACTTCCCCAAAGTGCTCGGTGCCATAGATTGCACCCATGTGGCTCTACGTCCACCTAGGGCCACTGAGCACATCTACCGAAACCGCAAGCACTGGCATTCCATCAATGTACAGATGGTATGCGATGCAAAGGGAATCATCACCTCTGTCTATGCAAACTACCCTGGCTCCACCCATGACAGTTTCATATACAGAATGTCCGCCCTGAGCCTTTGCCCTGGAAGCTGGGCAGCATGGCAACACATGGCTCCTAGGGGAGTACAAATGCCCTTGCACATGCATGCATGTCACAGACACACACACAAATACCCAAACCCCAATAATCACAACCATTATCACCTCTCCAGGGGACAGTACCTACCCTCTGAGCAACCACATGATGACGCCAACCCGGAACCCCACCACACCACCCCAGGTAAGATACAACGCGGCCCATATTGCAACCAGGGCCATAGTGGAGCGCACATTCGGAGTGCTCAAGTCACGCTTCCGCTCCCTTGACCGCTCTGGCGGGCAGCTACTCTATGCACCCCAAGTAGTGTGCAGGATCATTGTGGCAGCATGTGTCTTGCACAATGTTGCAACACGGCAGGGCGTACCAGTGGACATGGTGGTGCCCCCACATCCCCAACCACAGGCACAGGCGCTGCCCATGGTAGGGGATAGGGCAGGTGGCGAGGAAGCACGGACCCAGCTTGTGGCCACATTTTTCACCTAAACTCCCACCCCTGCGGACTGCACACAGGCCTGGCACATACCAGGTGACAATCGATGATGACAAAGAGACAGTCAACTGTCACAACCTTACCACCCTGAGATTGTTGCCATGGAAGTGCCACATTGTGTGCATCCCTAGCTACTTAAACACAAGCAATCCTGTGTGACCAAAAGGCACACATGCAAGGTGTGAATCACACACACCTGCAAAACAGGCCATGACTATCACTGGTATGTCACTCAAACCCTCCCAAACCACAACATGACATGGCAAGCAATAGCCATACACCAACACAGTACCAATAAGGTACACATTGCCATGTGAAAAATGTAAATTGGCATCAGACAATGATGCCTGACATGGAATCAGATGAAATGACTGACCAACAACCTCCCACCCAAAATAAGTCATACCCAAATGCATTCCAAAAGTCGTAGTTGTAACATAACAATGAATGCCTGTCTACATGCACATTGTGCATTGCAAAATCAACACTGCAGCTTCTGTGTGCCATGTCCACCTCCTGCAACACACTGCTCAGTGCACAGCACAGTTAACAGCCATTGTGTGTGATGCACACCCTGAGCATCACATCTAAGCGACAAACCACATCAAAAAGCAAATTAGGCATGTACAGGATCCACAATTGGTCATAGGACATGTGCTGCAGGGACACAGTGGGCACCAGAAGGCAAACAGAGTGTACACGTGGACATGGAAGGGTGGTTGTACATGTAGTGCATTATAGTGCGAGTGTGTGGGTCAGTAGCGACATGCACTCAACATATGCATGTGCAATCAAGTGACCATCAGTGTCCTGTACACAACACATGTGAACATTCACCATGTGTACACCCCAGCATGTCAAACCACAACTATCCCCTCACACCTAAAAGGTAAACACAGCACATGAACAGGCATTGATCAGCAGAACACATCATGTACATAGGATACCACAATTACAATGTCAGGGTGCCCATCACACTGCAGGGCAAGGCAACTATCACCAACAAAGCACCCCCCCTCCCTCACAAATCACCATGACCCACTGAACAACTGCTAATAATACTACATGGAGGTCAAGCCAACGGAAAGGCCAACAAATTCATTCAAAGGACATCATTCAACCATATGTACAAGGAAAGAGGCTCCCCCAGCTGCCCAACAGATCATCACACATAGAACAAACAATTAATTTGTAATGTTATATTTATTTTATACAAATAGTCTAAAAGAGTATTAAAGTGTCTAAAGCTCTAGTACAATATACAAAATTGTATCTTACAGTTGGCTAAAAAGGTGCATACTGTTAGTGATATTAATGTCAAATAGTGACAACTGCGAAAGGTCGCAAGTCAGTTGATCACATGAAACCTAAGAATTAATCTGGGCATGCCGTGGGTGGTGCCCCAAGCGAGTGAAGGGAATCACTCAAGTGGGGGACCCCCAGTTGCTCTGACCAGACTAATTATATAAACAATCAAATGAATGTCAAAAATGCAGTCAAAATAATATTGAGTCCAGAAAACCAAACAAAGAAGGTTTCATTTCAATAATCAAATCAGGAACACAAAAGACCGAACTATGGAAAGAAATTGTATTGAATTACAAACAACAAAGCAGTAAAGCACACACACTAAAATCTAACTATGGGATGCTGTGCGTCGACTACTAAGGTGTCATGAAGAAGGAAAAAACAAATAATAAATGTGAATGACATGGCACCATTGGAAAATAGTAGTTTCGATGGAAATAACACATCTAGCAAAACATGCAGGTGATGTCCATCTTCGTCAGGACATAGCATTCCCTTGAATTTCATAGATTCTGGATTGTTCATCTGTGTTTTTGTCTGAACGTACCCAGGTGTAGTTAAAAAACTTTTTTGTCTTCTATATGTTTACACATTTTTAAAAAGTAAACACATTTTTCACCTAAAACAGGGTATGGAAAAGAAAAAGAAGAAAGAAACACATCATGAATAGCAGTTACATACTGAATAAAAAGTAGATGATCTATAAGTGCAGCAAGCGGGACCTCTCCCATATCAATTGGTTTCAACAAGTCTTGTGACATTCAATGTAAAAAAGAGAAGGGGGAGAAAAGGTAATTACCATAATCTCAACCCTGTATGGGGGCTGATTCCACAATCCTGTCAATAAGTCCAGGGGGTAACTGTGCATCCGCACCAAAAAAAGGGATCTCAAACAAATTGGATCTGCAACGCAAGGTATAAATAAACAGTTAGAATTTTCAATTATCTATAAAAGTACATGGTAATGAAATTACTCAAGAAATTCCTACAGAGAACAAGTGGGGCAAGGAAATCAAGTAGATTCATGCTGTCCAGTTGTACCATGGTCCCGGTGAAAAAAGGGGCCCAAAAGGAAAAGAGTCGGAAAGGACAGTCTAAGAACAATTGATGAAAGTAAGAAATAAAGGCTAAAGCAATCATTGGATCTATAGGTGACTGAAAAAATATCAGATCCAAAAGTTATTTAAAAATGGATTGGTTGTCCAAATACAACCCACTTGTACATCAAATGTATGTGAGCTAAAGCTCAAAATTGAAAACTAGAATCGGGCAGCTCGCCTGGATGCCCCAATGTGTATGTTCAGAACTTTGAGAGCGTGGCATACAAGAAGACAACGCAGGTAGAGTTCAAAGTGTCAGTCTAATAGTAGTCTTAGTAAGGACACTGGATCCCACGGTCCACAGGGCTTGAAAATTCCCCAGTTGGACAAAGACGAACTTGACAAAACGAATCTGCATAAATAAGTAAATTAGTAAGTAAATGAATAGATACTGTTTCTAAGGTCATGGTAGAGTTCCACGGTATAGAATGATTCCAGAGTAAACAAGCGAATAAATCTTGAAACTACCAATGTGACTCACCCAACTGCATGGTCTAACTAACATAAGAAAATAAATAAATAAATAAAACAACAAAACACTACCATAGATTAGACCGTCTACCGGTTGCCTACTCGCTAATTAGCCCCAAAGTAAACAACCGGATGATTATAAACCACTGTTTATAGCTGATCCATTCTCCTAATTCTGAAAAGCACGGGCCAGTTTACTAAACCGTAAACGGCTGATAGCCCGTCCATCTGTTTGTTTAGGAATAGCCTGAAAGGCCGGAGCTTTAATCTAAACGAGTCTTGCCTTGTTGTGAACTTTCGGGTGTTAAGGACTCCTTATCACAAGGAATCAAAATTCAAGGCTCCCTCTAACAGTTGGCAACAGAAACAGATGGAGAGGGGCATTAATCCAAAAAACAACAAAAAACAACAAAAGAAAACAGGACCAGCATGTTACCTGTCATTCAATCTGCGGCAATCGTGAATTGTACTCAAGCTCCGCAAAAACGGAAATCCCGGGCCGTCGTTCCTGCGACGTGGCCTGGCTTAAATACGTGACTACAGACGTAATGCGTATAGCCTCAGGCATTGGGCGGTCGTTGAAATTGCTCGCAAGGCTGTAGGCTATTCGGGACGTATGTTGTCTCTAGTGTGTTAAACGAATAGATACCTCGCCTTCATTAAGTCACATGCGCGTGTCCTGGAAATGAGCCGTGACGCATTTGCAACTCGGCATTGCAAAGCCGGACAAAAACAACAAAAGAAATGAATGAATAAAACGCAGTCGGCCCTTCCATGAAGTGTGACACAAAAGAAAGGCCTGTGAGAATGCAGGGCCAGGAATAGCGAAATTAGAAACTGATGGCACCATAAAAAAGGAAGGAGGAGCCCTACATATATCTGGACAAAGGTAATCTGTATATTGATTAGTTAAATACTGATTGCCATTCTTCCTGGGCATTTAGACCTGAAATGTGGCTTTGGGTGTTGTAAATCCACCAATGCTCACATGAGGCCAGTCTGTTGGCCGTAGCATATTGATCGGATCCTACTATACGTTGGAGACACCACCAACGTAGATCTTCGCAACTGTGAAGGTGCTCTACAAAATGAGCAACTAAAGGTGAAGACAAATTGCGGGTCCTGATTCTAGACTTGTGTTCTGATATCCTCAATTTGACAGGTCTGGTAGTCTTGCCTATGTATGTTTTCTTACACGGGCACATGACGGCATAGATTACATTTTTTGAATTGCACGTTGTGTGCCCTCTAAGTTTCCAGGGTCTATGGTTAATGGTAACTATATTGGTTGCACTGGTGGAACCGCACTGGCAACAAGTGCCACAAGGGTAGTGACCCGTCACCTTTTCCATTCCCACATCTCAGTTATCGTTTTGGTAGACAGAGGGGTCCGTAATCTGTCAGCCTGGGTTAACCAGCCTTTCAAATTCTTGCCCTTTTTAAAGGCAAACATGGGGTATTCTAAATCAGGTGTATTCATTTGAAGCAGGTGCCAATGTTTACCAATAGCTTTCTTGATTCGGGCATGGTGTGTGTTATAAGTCATTGCACAAACCATGCGCGATTGGTTCGAATTTTCAAGCGATTTTTTGGCCAACAAAATCAAAATTTCCCGATGTTGGTGCCTTGCCCTTTTGCGCGACTGTCTTAATATATGCGAGGGATAGCCTCTCTGTGATAGTCTTTCCTCTATGATGTTAGACTGGGCCACGAAATCTTTTTTGTCTGTACAATTTCGTCTTGCTCTCAAAAATTGACCATAGGGAATACTTTCTCTCAGGGCTTGAGGATGAAAGCTATCAAAATGCAGAATCGTGTTCCGATCTGTGGTTTTACGATAGAGTTCTATCGAGATGACTCCATCCTTGATTTTAAGTAGAAGATCTAGAAAAGAGATAGATGTGTTGCTGGTGGACATAGTGAATTTAAGATGTTCATGAAGGGAGTTAATCCATGTGAGAAATAGTTCATGGTCACCCTTGGTCTTGTCCCAGATGATAATGATATCATCTATGTATCTCTTATAAAAAGTGATGGACTGCAGGAAGGGATTGGAGTCGTCGAATATAGAAACTTTTTCGAAAGCCCACATAAATAGCGTCGCGTAGTTGGGGGCAAAAGCAGCGCCCATCGCGGTTCCTTTTACTTGTAAATAAAAACTTTCCTTGAACCTAAAATAGTTCTTAGTAAGGGCGATTTCCAATAAGTCAACTATAAATTCACTCGGAACTAGTTGTGGATCGCTTCTAAGGTCCAGAAAGAATTTCATAATAGGTAGAGACTCTGCTTGGGGGATGTTGGAATATAGAGACTCCACATCCAGAGTCATAAACAAGTTATTGACAGGGTTGAAAGGAAGGCCTTCAAGGTGGACAATGGCATCAGTAGTATCTGCCAGATAAGTAGGGGTGTCCATCGCCAAGGGTTTAAGGAAATAATCGATATATTTTCCCAATGGTTCAAGGATCGAGCCACAAAGCGACACTATTGGACGTCCTGGGGGATTAAGCATATTCTTGTGAATTTTCAAAAGGATATAGAAGAGGGGAGCTCGCATACCTTTGTTAGTAAGGAATTGGAATTCTTTAATACTCAAAATGTCCACATCTTTAGCCCGTGTAGCTAGGGCTAGAATTTCATTTTGTATTCCTACTGTAGGGTCCCCTCTAAGTTTCAAATAAAAATTAGCGTTGTCTAGTTGTCTTAGTACTTCTGAATCGTAGAAAGAAGCATCACAGACAACTACCCCTCCGCCTTTGTCGGCCTGTTTAGTGATAATAGAAGTGTCCCTTTTCAGTTCTTCAAGGCAGGACCAATCTTTTTTGGAAAAGTTGTAACATTGATTATGTTTCGAGTCAGTAGGTTCCACGAAAATGGAATGGAAGTCTCGTAAGACTGCACGTTCAAAGATGATGGTTTCATTAGAGACCATTTGGGATGTAGGTGTAAAGGTAGACTTAGGTTTAAACGGTGTGTTGTTGTTATCTAAATCGTTGCTGTTATTTCCATAATAATCCTTTAGTCTGATTTTTCTAAAAAAGCCCCGAAGCTCCATTTCTAGATCCATTTGACTTGGATTGCGCATTGGGATAAATGAAAAGCCCTTTTCAAGGACAGTAATCTCATTGTCTGTTAAGGTCCGTTTAGAGATATTATAGACCGCGGACTGGTTAATTAGCGTTGGTAAGATCTCCTCCTGGTCTGGAACATGTTTTCTAAGGGCGGGGGTCCTGGCTCGGCGGGAGGAAAAGGGAGATTGGGAGGAGGGAAGGCCGGATAAGGTCACTGGGGTGCAAACATTGGCATTTGCATGTACTGTTGGAAATGCCAATTCTGTCGACCTCTTCTACCTCTCCGTGGACCTCTATTCCAATGGCGTCCTCTATATCCGCATGAATTTTGATTCTGGAAAGAGCCACTCCCATCCGAGGAGCTGTCGGAAAAGGTGACTCTCTTCTTAAAGAATTGGGGACCTTGATTGGGATTAGCGGGATCGATCCACAGACCAGGTCCCGCATACTCGGGACTCAGGTATGGGTAGGCAGACTCTTTAGAAAAGGTGGAAATATCTTTCTTAAGTTTCTCCATCTTTTTTGTTGTAGTCAATTTAATGAATTCTTTTGTATGCTTGTCAATAAGATCAAGCTTCTCCTTGATATTAAGAATAGTAGTATCAAGAGCAAATGCCGCCTCTGCTTCATCAATCTCGTTGCCCACGATGACACTTTTCTTGAGGGCTGTGTTAATGGTCAGAAGCATCCAGTCTCTACTGCATTTAGTTCCTATTCCAGAGAATGCTGTTTTGTATTCTAGATCATCGACAAAGAGACATGGTTCGATCCTGACTAACAGACCCTGTGGTATAATGTTCTTTTTAGGTATTCTGTAAGAAGGTGCCCGTGCATCTCGGTCCTAAATTTCTTTTTTCTTAATTTAAGAATACCTTCACTGGTGATACCCGTATTAGATTCTTCCCCGGTAGTCTGGGCCAATGAATCAAAAAAAGAGGGTACATGAATGGCTTCAGCCAATTGTTCCTCACTAAAGGAGTAGATATCTGAGGCCGCCATGAGGAAAAAAGGGGAGGGTAAAAAACTTTTGTTGACTGATCAAAAGAAAAAGAAAAGATGGGAAGAGAGGATAAGTGTATATGTATGGCAGTCCAGGAGTAGAGGAACCAAGAAGAGATACCACACTTCACTTGAACAAGTTTGTTCTGGAGGAAAAACAATCAAGAAAGACCCTGCGAGGAAAAGAGTTAAACTCAAATAGTAACCCACGCAGTGAGAACACTGCACTATTACAGCAAAACAAACGATGGGTTTCCCCTACTTCGCTGGCTGGAGGGAAGCAACAAATAATACTACATGGAGGTCAAGCCAACGGAAAGGCCAAAAAATTCATTCAAAGGACATCATTCAACCATATGTACAAGGAAAGAGGCTGAACAACTGCACCTGGGTTATGGATCCTTCATCCTTGAATTTCACCTGGCCACAGGATCACCCTTCCCCTTTGTCACCATCTCCCACCTTGTGTGTAAAACGTTGCCAGCACCCTCAGAGTCCACCTTGATTTGCAAAAACACTACATCCAAGAGAACTCAAAGCACGCCAACACAGAAGCCAAGCAAAAAGCCTGCAGGCAGAAAAACAAAACAGAACAGCCTACAGTAGATGACTTGAAGTAGCAGTACCTGATAAAGGCCAAGTACTACCAAAATGATGTAACAACCAAGGTAGCACAGTAAAACAATGACACAACAGGATGTGTACCATGTGTGGTACATAACATAGAATGATGCACCACAAACGGATGTCTACTGTCACAGCTCCCGTGTACAGGCGCAGGAGTGGCACAAAAAAACCACCCTCACCGTGGTCTGGGTGCCTGCAAGGTCTAACTCACACAGGACTCTGAGACCCTGGTGGGGAAGGAGGGTCAGGGATATGCAGTCGGGACAGGTATTGGCATACTGGATAACCGGAATGAGGGGCAGGAGAGGGGAGTAGGATTGACACGGGAAAGTAGGGAATGCACAAAAATGTAGTACTCACATTAACAAATACACAATCATACCAAACTTGTTCATCATGCACATAGCAGCAATTCACTGAAATGGAAGTCAAAGAGAAACTTATCTCTGGGGTGAGTGCTGGCCTCCTGCCTGCGCACTCTCAGGTCCGGTAACAGGAGCACTTCAATGCTGCAAAGAGAGCCACAGTGAATAATCTGTGCGTGCCCATAACACACAAACACACCACCAAATATGCCACAAAGTAACAAACTACTCTACAAACAGACAATCTGGTGTGGATGCTTCGTACCCATACGTAACATTACCCCTGTGATGGTTCATACACAGTCAATGCAGTAAGTCAGGTGCCGGTGGGTGCGTGGCAAATGGAACACCAATGTGTCACGATTCACACAACATGCAATGTTCCCTGGGTAAGCAGACAGACACATATAGCAAGGTATGACTTCAGAACAAGTCGTGTTCCACCATTACCGAAATAAAGTAGGCAGTGCATGTTTCAAATTCTACATGGAAATGAAATGCACTGCACCCGAGTCTGTCCCTTGCTGTCTGTCCCTGTGAGCTGCTTCTTTCCATGTCTCGGAACGCTACATGGCTGATACAAGTGCCTCAATGGACCATGGTAGACCGGAGGGTATGTGCCACTGGCCCTGCAGGTGCCCCAGACAACCTTACAATCAACTAGCCATCAGTTCACCAACACATCTGAGCTGTATTGTGCGCTTCAACACCAATATTCGTCCAAGCTCACCGTCAGTGCTGCTACTAAGCATGCATGTGCAACTGGCCTGGTGGAGGGTTTGCTGTGTTGTGGCCCCCCCTGTGCTGCTCTCCTTGCCTGGAGTCCCTTGAAACACGTCAGCAGTTTTAGGATGTATGATTGCAATCCCTGTGCCTCTGCTTGCGCACACATGTGCATGTGGGCACCACCAAACATGTCCAGATTCCAGACGTCCAATGGCCCATGTCTGCTGGCAAAGGTGGTCTGGAGGCTCATCAGCCTGCAGAAAGGGCATGAAACACATGATTAATGCTTTAGATTCATCTGTGTGTGTCTCTTCAGGCATCTCATGACTGGACCATGTCAGAGACGTACATCAGAAATCACACCATCAGTCCGTCTTTCACAGCCAAAGTGTGGAACACACTATCTACGGCATGAATTGCAACAAGCACATGTACAGTAAAGATAAGAAACATACTACACAATGCATAGCAATGAATGTACACATGAATCATGAAACACCCCATCTAGCAAAAGCAGAACAGTGGTCAATAACACCCCAATCATCCCCACTAGGGGTGTTAACACAAGTTCCACAGCAGCAGACATGCCACAGATATGACAGTCCAAAGCCCTTGTGTAATAGGCTGTTACACCGAACCATCCTTGCGAGCCCATGGATAAGGGAAGCAGGAGTGGCATATGTGAGTCAAGGACCCCAAGCAGCAAACACATACACAAGACAAGCCTGAAGGGCCCAGCAGGAACAGACAGTGGATGCTTTCAAAAGCCACAACGCACCACACGGTCACATGAAAGCACAATAGACAAGCATTTTTAAACCATATTAACTGATTACACTAACTATGAAAAACCTACATTACCTAATTAAACTAACTATCAAACAGAAACTTAACTAACTAAACTAAAAGAAAAATCAAAAATGGCCACATACGACCCGGGGGGGAGGCACCCAGGAGGGGGGAGGTACAGGGTGCTGCTCAACACCCACATGCGATGATGCTGAGCAAAAAGAAAAACCTCCAAGGGCTCAACGCCTGCACAGCCCGACCTATGTAGGAGATAGATTGTCGTCCGAGTCTGGCTCATCCTGGAAAGGAGGACGTGGCACAGTAGTCTGGCCATGCCTAGCCGCAGCTTGCCCCTCGTCGGCAGCAAGTCTGCCGGACGGGTGAGCCTGGTTCTGTGTGGCGATGACACGTAGGTCTGCATGCAGAACCTCCCGTGATACACGTGCTTCCTCTTTCAAGGTAGCACGTGTAACACGGAGTTCCTCCTGCAAGGCCTGGCTGGACAACCGCTGCACCTCCCGGCAAGCCTGTAGCTCAGCCGAGATGGTACGCTCAAGCTGTGCAAACCTCTCCTCTGCCCGCTGCCTCTGGGACATCATAAGGACACCCAGAGTGGATCTGAGGGAAGCATACTCCTCCCTCAGGGCCTCCATGTGTGCCTCTGCGTGAGCAGCAATTGCTTCACGCAGAGACAACATTTCAGCCTGGCGTGCCCTGTCTGAGGCCGCCATGCCCAGCCTGAGGGAGCGGGCCGTGGACCGTGCTGCCTGCTGCTGGAGAAGCACCTGCCTAGCAGGGAGAGCACGGATCGGGCCACACGCTCCATGCTCTCAGCGATGTTCTCCATTGCTGCCCCCTGCCGTTCAGAATTGGCAGTCATGTCTTGCTCCCACTCAGTATACTGCGGTTGCGCCCGGCAACCGCGTTACTGGGCTTGACCCCTGCGGGACCCAAGGACCGGGTGTCCTCGTCGTGTTGGCACCGCCCGCAGCTGCACGACTACATGCCCCCGTCAACGTGATGTCCCAGGCACATCAGTGACTGGTGTGGAGGGTGACCTTGCGTCCTGATCCACCACGGGCGGAGGTTCCAAGACTGTCTGACCCTTCAGTGCAGGTGTCGCGGACAGAGGAGCACATCAGAATCACTCACCCCTGACATATGGACCTGATGCTCATCCAACTCGACATGGACGTCAGAGTCGTCATCAGGCTGGACTCATAGGCAGCCAGAGACAAGAGGGACTGTAGCACTTGGGGGGTTTCGTGGCCTACCACCCCACGACCCCCACTTGTGCTGGGTTGATGTAGTGATAACAACCCTGTGCCTGGCATGACAACACCATCCTCCGGCTCCATTGCATCATCATCTGAAAAATAGAGAGAATAAAGGTCACTACACATGTTAGAAGCACACAACACACACACACACCGACAACAAACACATCAGTCAGACATGTGACACACAAAATAGAACCTGGCATGCATGCTGGGTCAACTTGGAATTGCTTCTGTGATCAGACCTGTTGAAAGGTGGCAGTTTGCATTGAAGTGGGTCTATGCAGTGCAGCAAATGTGTATGTTACTCACTACCTACATGTAGGACTTCATGGTGTGTGTCAGTTAATGTGAAGGCAGTGCAAGGTCAACTTGAGGCATCACGTGCAATGTGCATTCAATGGGTAGCATATCTACAAGCAAAGCACCCCTCCACCCAAGTGCAAAAGCAGGGATGCCTAGCATGGTATCAAAAGGGTGACCATAGACCTGTGTATTGACAGGCAGTGTTGACTAGCATCAACAGCTTCATGTGAGTCAAGTGACAACACTGCAAATGATGATGGGACAGTACGCAGGACACATGATGAAACCTCTGGAGGCCACCCACGTGTGAAGAAGACACTACACCAGTTGGACAGAGTCATTGGCCATTAAACAGGCTGAGGCCTGTGTCCCACACAGATTGTCAGACCCTAAACATGTGTGCAACGCAGTACTGAGCCACAGTTGACATGGGAAGGCTGATGAAATGCCATGCAATGTATGTCACCCAGGACTTGTATTACAGTGATCATCCAGTCAAGGACACATAGGGGCATGCGTGCAATGCACATGGAGCATGAATGGGCACTCATGTCCCTGCGGGGCATCTGACCTCTGCACAGTACAAGTGACATACCCTGCATCCAGTACTACTAAATGTACCACACAGCATATGTCTGGCAGATTGGACGCTGGAAGTTAGCATGTACACAGGACGCATGAACAGGGAAGTACCCAACGGCAATATGGAAGCAGGCCAGTGCAAAGGTGGAATTGGGGTGCAGAGCGGGGGGTGGAGGGGCAAGGGAGCATGCCTACATGGAGTACCCGCATGCAGGCAGAGGACACATGCACGTCAGTCATGCTATGACATTGTGCCTGGGCTGAGAGGAAGGTCACCCCACGCTACATGCAGAAGGGCCAGTGAGCTGGAACATGGACCGGAGGGGCATACTGGTAACCAGCATGTGAGTAGGGTGCAATAGTGGTGATGCGGACAGTCCCCGTCTGCTCCACATGTCCACCATCCAGCAGAGCAGACATGCATCATGGAAGCATTGCATTACTTGCACATCAGAACCATGTACACGTCACATGTAGTGGCAATCATGCACAACACATCCCACAAGTAAAACACACACGTCCTCAACAAACACACATCAACACTCACTGGACTGGGCATCAAAGTCCGGCATCTCTCCCACTCCTTCGACCGATTCAGATGGTTTGAACTCCTCAACGAGTGACTCTTGCGGAGTGAGGTCTTCCTCCTCTGGTGCAGGCCCACCGCCAGTCACCAGAGTCAAGTTGTAATTTGAGGCACGCTTAGCCTTAGCGCTGCGTTTGATGTCATTCCAAAGCTTTTTGCACTCTTGCGCCGTGCGCACCTCATGGCCGGATGCACTAACATGTTCCGCAACATGCTTCCAGTGGGTATCACGGTGGACAGCCGTAGTCTGACTATTGGCACCCACTAGCATGTCACGGCTGTGGCCCCGCACGTAGTCCACGAGGAAGTCCAGTTCCTGGTTGCAGAAAGGCTTCTTCCTCGACGTGCAGGAGGTCGTGGCTGTGTGTGGGGTCCCAGCCTGTGCTGCAGGTGCAACCTTCCTCCTCTGGGATTGTGGCGGAAACCCTGGCTGGCTAATGCTGGCTAATGCCGCCCTGACCAGTATGGCCATTGGGTTCGGTGGATTGAGCCAAGGGAGTGGCAGGTGGAGGGACGACCAAAGGCCTGACTTGTGTCAGTGGCAGCTGGGTGCCCTCTAATGGACCCTGCGCAGCAACATCTGCTGTGGCAGGGTCATTGACCGCAACTGTCCTGGTTGGCAGACTCACAACCGGGTGTTGTTGGGTGCATCTTTCCCCCTGCACTTGCCAACACCCGGCTGTTCGGGGCAGCAGATGACATAACTGCCCCAGGGACACGTGTCTTGGTCAGGGCAGCCCTGCGTGCCCCTACGGTTTCCCTACTGGCCTGTTGGAAATCTTCCAAGGGCCCCTCAAGTGCCAACGCAGCCTGCGCTGACAGACCCTGAGCCTGGGTGGTGGTGTCCACAGCTGCACCTGCAGCTACCACTACCCTTGGGCCCGTGGCAGTCGATGTAACGGACTGCTGGGTCACACGGGCGCCAGTGCCAGATGCAGAAGCTGCATCTCCCGGAACCACAGGGGGTGGTGGCATGACTACACCGACACATGGCACAACATCGTGCTCAAGTGGCGCACCCCTGCCTCTTCCCCCTCTGCGGCCACCCTGGACACCCTGGAATCCCCCTACTCCCTGGTCACCCCGGCCACATCCCTGACCACACCCGCCACGAGGAGTATGCCCAGCTGAGGCGCCCCTCACCTTTGGTGGCCTCCCAACCATGGCACAGATGGAGTAGTGCCGGCACAGATGGAGTAGTGCCAATGGGAGGTGTACACCACAATTGACCTGGGCAATTGGGGTGAAGGGGGTGGGAAGCAAGATGTTAACAGCCTGCACCTGCAAGGCTGTATGTGACCCGGTGATGTAGGGACGGGTCACGCAACCCTCAGGCACCCCAAAACTGCAGTAAAATCGTGCACGCAACCCTGCAGCCTACGTGCGTGGAATCAACCTCCCGCAGTACGCAGTGGCACCCAGTAACACGATAAACGCGTACACGTTGGACACGCAGGCTACTATGATATCGAAAACGGGTGCGATACACAGGGGCACCCGCAGTGGGAAAAATAGGGTGCGCGACTCACCGTCTGACTAGCGCGATGCAGAAAAACACGCGTAGCCAATACCCCCGCCAAAAGAAGAGATACGTCCTTGATAGCTGTGAAGTTGTGTTTCCGCGCGAAACAACACGAAGCAGCAACACACGTCGGTCTCCACGAAAGGCACGTACAGCGAACTGCTGGCCACGCTCACCTTTAACCCGTGCTGAGGGAAACGCCTGCGCGCGTCACGTCACTTACGCGCGTAGGCCCTCTCCTCGGATTACACGCATTCACACGCGGATGTGCAGTTTTTTCACACGCGCTGAACCACTATGCCCACGTCACGAGGGAAACGCCTGCGCCTGCCCGCGTGCGTCACCTCACAGAAGCGCTTACGCGCGAAGGGCCTTTGGTCCAATGAAATCGCGTATGTGTGCTGACGCCCTTACGCGCTAAGGCCCTTTCCTCGAATTACACGCTGACGTGCAAGATTTTCACGTGCCAAATCACTCCGTATCAAGCTGGCCACGCATACACACACGGAAGACCACGCTCCTGCCCAGATGGCCGAATTACTGCCCCCCAGAGCCCCGAGCACGCTCCCACCTGCCATCTGCTGCTGCCTAACTGCCTGCTGCCCACGTGCCCTGCCATTTGCTGCCTGCACGTCAGCCAGGGGTGCTGTTGCTGTGACCACCCCTGCTGGAACCGAAGACTCCCGACTGGGATTCCATCGCTCCACAGCCCAGCCCCAGGACCCAGTTGCCCACCCACTCCTGCCTCTGGGGTTGCAATGTCCAGCACTACACCATCTGGCAGCACTGGCAACCCCAGCCAGAGAGGCAGAGGGCCACCAGCTTCAGTGCCACCGAAGTTGGTGTCCTGGTGGAGCAAGTCCTGGGGCAGTATGATGCCCTCTTTGGAAGTTCGCGCGCCGACAAGGAAGGACGGACCAGGATCTGGATGGACATCGTGACTGCCATCAACGCGGAGGGGGTGGCAGTCCACGACTTACAACATGTCAAGAAGCGCTGGGAGGACTTCAGGTCCCCACTCATGTCCCACTCATTTCCCCCTGCAGCCCCACCCCCCAGCAGTGCTGGGCACCTGCCAGCAGGCCCCCACTCATGTCCCACTCATGTCCCCCTGCACCCCCACCCCCCAGCAGTGAAATGCTGATCTGATGACACAAACCAAAAGTCAACTATGTACATCAACACATGTCCGTCACACACATACACTGGTTGGCATTGCTTGTGTAAACCCACATTTTCACATGCATCAACCCAATGAGCGAATCCCACACATGGAACTAAAAAATGAAAATGTATTATGTACATGAAATCAAATATGAAATGATAGCATACCAAAATATGAAACATGAAATGAAAAGCATGTGAAAAAGATGATTGAATGAAAATGACAACCAATCCATATAAAATTGAAAGAAAAACAGTCCAAAGTCACCCTCCAACCTTCATGTTCATAATAAAAAAAAGAGAAATCAATCCATAGTCCAACTATTTACAATCCATTGTCCGGAAAAAATAAATCCATTGCTCCATGTCCATAATGCAAAAAATAAAATAAAAATTAATACATGATGAAACTATTTACAATCCATTGTCCAAGGATGTAAAGGGTCAATGATCCCAACCAAACAAATGAAACCTACCTACTTAACTAGCTAAAAATATAACTATATACACATTTGGTGGCATTGTCCATTGACCACAAATAAAAGGAAAACGTAAAGGAAACCTAACTCTAAAAACTATTTACAAGGGCAGCGGGCTAGTCCGACGGCTCACTTTTGGATGTCCCAGGCCAGGGCATCATCGAACTCCTGCTCAATGTCCTGGAGGCGGTCCTCTTCCATGGCCCCGAGGGTTCGCAGGGACGACGACATGTTCTCCTCCAACTCCCTGCGGATTGCCTCGAGGCACTCGGCCCGCCTCAGGGCCGCCCGCATGGAGTTCTCCGCCCTGACCATCGTGAGCCGTGCCTCTTCTGCCCGCTGCCGCTCCGCATCTATAGCATGGCCTAACCGCTGCCACACGGAAGACACTTCCAGTCCTGGGTCCTCCTGCCCTCTGGCCGATGCCTGCGCCTCCGATGTTGATCGCCCCGAGCCATCATTGCTCCCACCTAGAGCCTGCTCCTGCTGCTGCTGTCCATGTGCCGTGTCTGATGGTGCCTGCACATCCTCCATCAGCTGGTCTCCAGTTGTGGTGTCCACCCCTGCTGGGCCGCCGACTCCCGACTGTGGCAGGGATGTGAGCTCCACCAAGCTGGCTGTGTTGGTCGGGCCAGGTCCACAGGGGGCTCTGGTGGAATCTGGGCCGGAAGACGGTGTGGAGAACGACTGGCGCATAGGAGAGGTCTGCCAGAGTGCGCGACACATGTAGGGACCCACCAACCAGGACGGAGCCCATACGTTTGTGGGACCCCTCGTCCGTAGGTAGTGGAGAGGCAGATGACATGGCACTCTCCCCTACCTGCGGACGGGCCTGGGACGGGGCCTCCCTGCTGGTGCATGGTGGTGCAGTCAAAGGGTCAGGGAGAGCGACATGCACAGGCCCCTCCGCGGTGACCTGTGCTGCCTCCTGGCCCTGGAATGCACCACTTGCACCAGTGGTACTACCCCCACCAGGCCCCATGTGCGGCTCAGTAGCGGGCTCCTCCTCCTCTGTGGAGACCACCAACCTGGATGTCTCCACACCGTCTTCCACCATTGGAAGCCCCTGTTGGGGCTCACCCAGCCCTTCCTACACAGCTGTTGTGGCAGACGCAGCACCAGCCACCTCGGTCCCAGATGATGGTAATTCCTGGGAGGGTGGCTGGGCCTTGTGTCGCCGCCCATTGGAGGCATCCCCGCCGCTTGGCTCTACAGCGCCGTCTCCGCCCTCTTCTTCACTTGACGCTGCGTAGAGGGAGACATAGAACACAAGCATCAGGGTACAGTACAAAATACCCTAGACAGGAGGCAATAACACATGAGTGGCACTGTCAAATGTCACTTCCATCCTGTCATTCCACAACACATGGGTGAATGCACACAACACACATGCAGAAACAGTCCTGGCGCCTGCAATCAACATCAACATCCATGTAGAAGGGCCCCTGTAAACCAAGATGTTGCCTTCAAAGTCACATGCAGCCATGGCATTTCAAAGTCACACACACACTTCTCTGGCACACACACACACATGTGCACCATACATGTACATGACATCAGCATCCATTCCTCACCCCCCCTTCATGTCCAGGAACAGAGACAGCCATGCTTTCATGTGTGCATTCCGCATAGAGCTCCTCATGTTGCATTAAAACACATGCACCAACCATGTGGTTCACACATAACTGGTCTCACATGCATGACCATGATGTCCCTGCACACACACATCCATACATGGCCTATGTCACACATACAGGCAAGCATCAGACTACCAGCACACTGCAACATGCCCTGTCTCACACAGTAATGCTTGGCCACTTACCGCTCAACTCCGGACGGGTCTCCCTCTGAAGGATCTGGACATGGAGCGCTGGGCCTATGCGTTCCAGGACCCTCATCTGGATGTTACTCATGCGTGCCCGGCCCCCCTCCGCGAGGCTCTGGGCCTTGTGGAGGGTCCTGGACCTGAAGTCCTCCCAGCGCTTCTTGACGTGCTTGATGTCGCGGGTTGCCACCCCCTCCGCGTTGATGGCAACCACTACGTCGTCCCAGATCCTCTCCTGTCCTTCCTTGTTGGTGCGTGATGTTCCGAAGAGTGCATCATAATGCCCCAGGACATGCTCCACCAGGACACCAACTTCGGTGGCAGGGAAGCTGGTGGCCCTCTGCCTCTCTGGCTGGGGGTTGCCAGTGGTGTCAGATGGAGATGTACCTGACATGGCAACCTCAGAGGCAGGAGTGGGTGGGCAACTGGGTCCTGGGGCTGGGCTGTGGAGCGATGGTATCCCAGTCGGGAGTCTTCTGTTCCAGCAGGGGTGGACACAGCAACTGGACCCCTGCAGATGGCTGATGTGCAGGCACCAAATAGCAGGGCACGTGGGCAGCAGACAATCAGGCAGCAGCAGATGGCAGGTGGGAGCGTGCTCGGGGCTCTGGGGGGCAGGAAAATGGCCTTCAGGGCAGGAGCGTGGTCTTCCGTGTGTGTATGCGTGGCCAGCTTGATACGGAGTGATTTGGCACGTGAAAAATGTGCATGTCAGCGTGTAATTCAAGGAAAGGCCCTTAGCGCGTAAGCGGGCCAGCACACGTACGCGATTTCATTGGACCAAAGGCCCTTAGCGCGTAAGCGCGTCTGTGACGTATTGTGCACGGGCGTTGCCCTTTCGCGTGTCAAACTTCACGCGAACCCCAGGAATACACGTACCCAACTCACACAGGGCCCCTTCATGTGTAAAACTTGACGCGAACCCCAGGAATACATACACCCCACTCGCACAGGCCCTTTCGCGTGTGAAACTTCCCACGCACCCCCGAAATACACGTACTCGGATCCAATCGTGTGTGAGACTTCCCGCAAACCCCCGTAATACACGTACCCTGCTGAAATCGTGTGTGAAACTTCCCGCGAACCCCAGTTATACACGTACCCCGCTCACAGAGGGCCCTTTCGCATGTGAAACTTCCTGCGAACCCCAGTTATACACGTACCCCAGTCGCACAGGCCCTTTCGCGTGTGAAACTTCCCGCGAACCCCGTAATACACGTACCCTGCTCCAATCGCGTGTGAAACTTCACGCGAACCCCAGTTATACACGTACCCCACTCGCACAGGGCCCTTTCGCGTGTGAAACTTCCCGCGAACCCCGTAATAGATGTACTCTGCTGAAATCGTGTGTGAGACTTCCTGCGAAACCCAGTTATACATGTATCCCGCTCGCACAGGGCCCTTTCGCGTGTGAAACTTCCCGCGAACCCCGTAATACACGTACCCTGCTCCAATCGCGTGTGAAACTTCCCGCAAACCCCAGTTATACACGTACCCCACTCGCACAGGCCCTTTCGCGTGTGAAACTTCAAGCGAACCCCAGTTATACACGTTCCCCGCTTGGCGTTTGCTGTTTGGCAGCCCTGTAAACTGGTCCAGTGTTAGCGCAGCCCTTTGCACTGGATTGGGGATTTTGATGGCTTTTCCTTGCGCTAGGGGCGTTCTTGGGGGCGTAACTGGCGCTGCTGCAGGGTCGCTGCGCCACTCTGCGCAACGGTTGGTTTTGGAGGATAAAATCCATGAATATGCTGTGCGCGGAAATCGATGTTAGCGCATGCGGCTGGCGCAGACAATCGCACGCGCACACTGTGCGCCAGCCGCGTGTGCCATTTGTGCGCTGAATTCTATGAATTACCCCCTCAATATTAACGTTTGTTGTTGTCGCTCGTACCACAGTACCTTCTTTAATATTGGGTGGAGGTGGTCTGGGCTTGGGGAGGGCCCACCGCTAGCTCCACTTATTGAGAGGCTACTGTAAATTCACTGTACGTCTGGATCCATCGACTTGGGTTTTCTTTATTATTTGGTATAGTAGATGTTCTGACTCCATCCAGCCCTGTGGTTTCAAGGATCCTATCTCATCCCCCAGACGAAGTTACAGTCGAGTGATATATTGGCTTATTTGGCACCTCCTTCCTCTGTTCCCTCCTAAATGTTTTGAGGTTAAGGGCTGAGGGTAATGATTTTTCCATCATGGAGATCTCTGCACACAACACATCTAGTGCGTCCTCCTCATTCTCGGCTGCAATTGATACTGAGTACTGGGACCTCCAAGAGACCTCAGACTCATTGATAGAAACAAGGATCCTAGTACCGCGGCCATCCAATGCCCCAGCCATACTCCGTGCAGTCCGAGTAGCAGGTTTGACCAAGGCCTCTTGTGATGTGATGACAAGCTCCTCACAGTCGCTGCCGACAGGAGTGCAGACGTGTGGATTTGAGACGGAGTAAAAGGCCCCAGTTTCTTCCACTACCTTGTCCATAGACAATTTCAGTTCATACTGTTCCTTGGCTAGGGTAGAACAAAGAGAAAACAGTGCATCAAGTTTTGCCAACATGTCCTTTAGGTAGTGGGTAAGAGACCCACCCAAATGCATGTGGTCTACTTCACACCGGATTGCTGTGCTTTCCGGCTGCAAATTGGTTTTAACACCAAAATCTAAGTCAGCCACCAAAGCCTCAAGATTAGGACTGTTTGAGAGGCTGCCTGTCAGGTTATCACAGTTCACTTGAGTACTTAGCCCCTGGGAATTTCGTTGCAGTTTCCTGCACAGATTCAGAAGGGAACCATTGTTTTCCAGGGAATGGGTGGAGCCAGACAGGATTACAGAATTGTTCTCTATCATGCTGGTGTCAAGAGGGATTCATGGTCGTACCTTACCCTAAACCCCTCTGAACAGATGAAAGTCTGGAGTTTGGAGCAGAGTCCAAATCCCTGTTGTTTTCCAGCTGAACACGAACACTTTGTAATCCAG
Organism: Ambystoma mexicanum; assembly: GCF_040938575.1. Taxonomy (NCBI): domain Eukaryota; kingdom Metazoa; phylum Chordata; class Amphibia; order Caudata; family Ambystomatidae; genus Ambystoma; species Ambystoma mexicanum. The sequence continues at coordinate 690,797,988 of NC_090939.1, forward strand.
TAAAAAAACGACATCCGTGATAGTGTTATGGGCAGAACTCGACCATTATGGCTACTGTCTTTCATCCGATTTTTTGTTTTAGGGGCTTCTTTCAGCGATTTGCGAGTATGCGTTGAGCTGCGTAGTCGTTTTTCCTTCCTTGTAGCTTCGCTATGCAGACCCACTCTGCCCGTAAGCTTCAACTTCATTATTGAGGTATGATTGCTAGAAACCACAGCCAACAAATCCAGTCCGTGTCATATTGGGAGTGTGGTGAGCTAAAAGCAGCATATCATGGTTCCACCCAGCCCTCCAACTGGGCCAAATACGTCCTATTACTGTGTGTGCCTTAATGCACCCTGCTAGCAGCACATCTCCTAGTCACACCCACACCGTCTCTGGAATAGTCTGAGCACAGAGGTCAGTGTGAAGGATAGAGGCAGGCGAAGATCAGCATACTTAGTTCCGCCCACAAGCACGGTACAGGCAGTCAGGCAGTCACTCACCCATACTCACGGTGTAAGGGATCCGTTGCTGTTGTCCCCGCTGGTGTGAAGTCCCACAACTCCACAGGCAGCAACTGCCCACACTGACAGCATTCTTCCCCTAGTGACTCAGTCCCGTCAACGATCCCAAAATGAACCACAAAAGAGCACTTGCGCAACCACCTGCAGACAGCGCCGCGCTCCGAGTCTCTGCTGCGGTTTTGTAGCGTTAGCAGGTCAGTTAGTTGGTAGCTCCTCCTCCATCATGAACAGGATAGCAGAAAGACTGCAGGTAAGGTTCCCAGCCACAACAGATCACTTGTGCAACCACTTGCACACCGTGCATACCACACTTGTACATATTCCCTTCAGGGGTGAGTTCCAGGGTTTCACCATAATGCTAGAGAAGGCTGATCACCCGATTCGCTTTTCACTGTTTTGAGTGGTTTCTCGATATATGTCATAGTAAGCACTCAGTGCTCTTCTTAGTAAAGAGTGGGTTTTGTATATATTGTTTTATATTGTAGAAGAAATCAGGCTCACTACTTAATTCTCAAGATGGCAAATAGAGGCAATTTTTTCATTGGCTTGAACATCAAGGTATGCGGCGTAGCAACCCCACCAAGCTTAATAGCCTCAAAGTCACCTGATCCGAGAAAGTTCAGGTAAACCACCTCCTAGGCCCTCTGGCACATTCATCCCGCCCCTAGAACAATAGAAGAATTCATGAACCTTTGTGTTTGTTGTTACTGTACATGAACAAAAGTGACTTAATAATGATATAGTTTAGATAGTTTAGATAGGACATAACCTACAATGGGTGGAAATTACTTCTGTAAAAGTGCTTCCGGTCCTACCTTTCCAACAATGTGCATCCATCAGCTGGCCCCATGACAACTTCCTGCCCCACATAAATGTCTATTGATTATACCAGTTCAGACTGGTTGGATCCATTGGCCGTGAGCCCACATCCTTGCTCCAGTAACCCCGGAAGTAACCCAGGAAGGGATGGGGCGCAGCTGTCCCTCGTTACTTAGTATCCATCATTGCCTTCAACAAAGAAGGCAGAAAAGAGGGCCTAATAAACAGTAAGCTAAAAGAAAAAAATGAAGGGCATGAGGGGCACAATGCCATAGGAATGGGGTTCATATTGGCAGTCCGTCCTGCAAATAGAAACCCCCCACTGTTATTATTTCCCTGTGTGGTTACATTCATATGTGTATTCATGTATTTATTATTAGAACAATTACACCTCTCCCTCAGTTCCCCCCTTTGTCAATAACAGTGCAACCATCCTCACTAAAAATGTCAGTCACTTTATTATGACCTCCGGAAGTGCTGTTGAATATTGCCACCCCTCTTTCTATATAGCAACATCAGCAGCATCAAATGTTTACTCCTAACAGGAAAAGAAAGAAACGTATCAGGAACAAAGCGAGAATAAGGTAAGGCATCTCGGGGATGCCATTACTAACTGAACATATAACAGTATAGGATGTGCACAAGGTGACATGCTACGGGCTATCTGAAATGCCTTTCTCTCCTCAATGACTATAACCTCTTTCGTTTGTAAATTCATTTTCACATCTGTGATTCTCTTTACTTCTGGTAACAATTTCAACAGATTAACAAAACATTGTGGTAACCTTGAGTCATTTTGATTGAAATTCTGTGTGGAGTTTTACTGACCTCTACTTCTGCCGCCAGAAAACATTGAACTGAGTCTGCATGCAAAATGAAGTGTATATTGACTGAAGGCACAGTAACAAACGCCACACAATACTATACCTTCTTAAACAGCAACTTAGCATGGAGAGTCATACTAGATGCCATCCCATCGAAACAGACCCTATTCCCTACCAGTACTACCCAGCCTCTCATTAATCTGCTAAGAAATTGCAACTGGGGAGCTTGCAAAGGCCATCATTTCCAACTGGGACCTAAACCTAACCATAAGTCAGAGGTTGTCTCTGAGACTGACGTCAAATATAGTACAGTGCTTCCATGAGATCGAACTTCCAACACGTCTTGGTGGTACACCTCGTCCCAGTTGTAGCCATCCCACGGTCCAGAGTATCTTGTGGTCGGTGCTGATATGCCTTTCACAGGACCATTAGTTTTGAAGGTACATGCTCATCACCCTCTGTACTTTCAGAGGTCTGGCCAGGGACATAGATCTTCTGACATTCCAGAGGCATTATAAAGGATTCTCGGGCAATTGTTATGCAACATGTCATCCTTGATGCTGTGGTGCTGGCCATTCAAGTAATCTAGCACTTTTCCAGATGTAATATCCCACTCCATCTGTCTACCTGCCATTACAGTTCCTTTTATCAATTAATCAAGTATGTCTCATGTGATTGTGCTGAGTGTCCCAATCACATGAATCCCTCCAATATTGATGTCGTATTATTAGTCAGCTGTGCTACAGTGATAAGCAATGCTGCTCTTCTAATCGACGAACGGTCATTCAATCCTTGGCACTTGTGGGAACAGGGGTCCACTCATGAATAAATAAATAAGCAAACAAATAAATATATGAACATAGGTACCGGGAAGACGATGAGAGAGGGGGACGGCTTCCTTTGCTGAGGGGATTGGGAACCTCTCATATAGACTTCAGCTACCAACACCCCATTTCTATGATATTGTGTCCTGTGTGTCCTTAGTTTTGTTCTTTTAGCTTATTTTTCAGATGTTGGCTGAAGACAATCATAGAGATTAAACACATGCACAATAACACTGGACAGCTCTGCTCTGTCCCCTCCTGGGTTACTGGGCCAAGGACGTTGGCTATTGTCCAGCGGATCCAACCATTGCAGTCCATTTAAACAATGGACTACTGTATGATGTCGGAACTCATCACAGGGGTGGTGGATGGACACCCATCAGCAGATCCAGCGTGCCGGAAGGACTTGTCTGGATTTAATCTCCTCATCCTGGCAGATTACAACATATTGGAACTGTGCCATATTTGTTCTTGGTCAGTAACCACGAACAGTCTGATATATGAATAGCCTTCTTGTCATCACAGAGGTGGGAGGAAAGTGCTGGAATGCCTAGGATGAGGGTTTCTTAAATATTCTATGATCAGGTGACAAGGAAGGTATAAAGATACTGAGTCTGGAAGGTGGGTTAGGTTAGTTACGTGGGATTGGTGGGATTACTATTCTGTGTTCCTTGACTTTTAAGCCAATTAATAAATCATCTCTGCATGCCATCCTCAAAATAAACAAATGTGACTGATTTCTTCCACGCCCTATGTTCCCCAAGCTGCAATGCCTGTATTTGCTCCAACCCTAACCCGGTATTTGCTCCAACCCTAACCCGGTCCAATGCTTCTCTCTAACTCCTCATGGCAAACATTTCTTGAAATTGCTACTGCAACCTCACCTCTGCGCCTTCAGTGCAGTTGGGAAACTACACTGATCTGAGATAAGGGTAGGGAAAAGATCCTAGTACGCAACATTGGATTTATAGCAATTTAGCAAAACCCAGACCTACTTCTAAGGACTGAGACCAAACTTTGTGTTATCGAAAATCTTGGTTACCTTCATGCAAAACTAAATATTGGACCACAGTGCGTGACTCATTACCTTTGCCTGTGTTCTTATGGCAAATTACCTGTGACTCCTTGAACCAGGGCCAGTTTGCCTTAGTGCTGTTCCTAGAACTCAAATAAATGTGCTATTAAGAAATAAAACAATCATCATCACTTTGAAACTCCAACTCCTGATTACTTTCATGCTCCTCCATCCTGCACCTGCCTGAAAATGCCACCTGGTGAAATTCCCTTGGTATTTCAACTATCTCACTATAATGTTCATAGTTCAATCCATGGTTACAATCCTTTACTGCTGCCATAGCTACTGACGCATGCATGTGCCAGTAGACATGTATTTGCATTTCCTGATTTTGACTTGTAAAACAGAGTAACAATAGTGAGTGAGATCTGTTGTATGTATTAACTCTGGTAATGCAACAATCTTCTCAAAGGAATCAGCATGTGTTGGGCTACTATCTGAATTAGGAACACTTTTCACCGTTGGGCGGGCAGTGAACTGATTGTTTGGTGGCTTAGGCTCGAGCGTAATCTTCGTCTGAGATCAAATTGGGTACAGCTTCACATGGATATGGATCCTGGCAAGGCTGACACTGAGACGGCTTGGGTAGGAATCCTACGAAAAGATTGACAGCACAGTCTCAGCTCCCACCAAGATCATCCATACTACCTTGTTATGTCATAACATATCTCCTGCAATACCAGGGCCATGCTTGAACATCATCAGTCAGTGGTTACTACCTGAGACAAATCGATTCATATGCTTTGTCCAGATTGAGTAGGCACGGGTGACAGTTGCTTAAGGAAGAGAGAGAGAAACTTGATAAGACAAAAAGGTCGTGCATAAGCATAGATAGTACATTTCTTGCCATGTCACTCATTCTGTGGGATCACTGTGCATTTACAGTGATTAGAGTGTATCCAGGGGGGAATCTCGTGGATCTTTACTGCAGAGTTGGTAGTAAGCAGTCCCTACTAAGGTCCTATCCATCCGGGTTCAAGAGCAGATTTTGTTGATAACTTCTGACCATCACTTGGTCACCCAGGTTCCAGAGAGTGACTAGGTTCGTTAGCAGCCTTCGGGAGTGTGTCCTCCAGCCTGGAGTCTATAGAATATATCGAACTGACAGAATGCATCAGTGGTTTCACATAGTCAAGCAAGACATCAGAGAGGATCACATTCATGTTCACAACTTCAACAGTAGAAAAAGGCAGTTTTATTGGTCTTCCAAAGAGGATATTGGGAGACTCAGTCCTGTTTTGTGATTGGGTGTATTGCTGATCGTAAACAGAGTTAAGGGAAGAGCATGGGGCATCTTAAACCCAGTCTCTTGGCACATCTTGAACAGCCTGTTTATTACAACGACCATTTCGGCATCCAATGGCTCCTGCAGATTGTGGATGGTTGGAACAATGGAGGTTATGCTGTATATTGAGAGCAGTAAAGAAATCCTTAATGATAAGATTTACAAAATGGGTCTCTTGATTGATGTTAATAGTGAGTGGGACCCACAACTGGTATCTTGGCCACTGTCTATATGGGAATGCCTCCACCTAGTCAGAGAAAGTGTCAAAAGCAACTAGAATGTTCTAGAAATGGTTGCAGCATGGAAGCTGCAGGAAATCAACCTGTACGTTTACAAAAGGTCCATAGGGAGGAGGGTGTGCTCCTGCGGCAGTTGGCACAGTTTTGCCCACTTTATTTTGTAGACAAATGTCAAACCTTATACAAAAGACTTGTGCCACAGAGGAGAAATTAGGGACAAACCAGTATTTTCATAACGTAGAAATCATGCCACTGTTTCCCCTATGAGCTTGACCATGGTATATTCAGGGCTACCAGATGACCTTACTCAATTTTCCAGATGGAGTCTTCATGAAGCTTGCATCACTTTATCTGTCTTTTTCACTAAGAGAAGCATTTTCTTGAGTTATCGTTAATGCTTCCAAAGTCCTAGATGGAGACGGTCTGGGACCTTTCTCAAGGCGAGTACATATTCATCCTGTGAGTCTGACATTTCAGCTAGCTTTGCAGTAGAATCAGATCAATTGTTACTGCATTTTATGTGATCTTCTAGGCTATGGATTAATGAGCGCCCATTTGAGGAAGCATTAAGTCATCTAAGAATTCTATAAAGTATTGATGGTTCTTGATAGAGGAACCTGATGAGGTTAGGAAGCTGCGCTGCTTCTATAGTTGTCCAAAATCACGACTAACTCCAAAGTCATAATGTGAGTCTCTGTTTATGTGGACAGTCTATTGTGACGCTAGTGTACATGCCCTGGTAGATGCAACATGTTCGGCCACCTTTACTGATGTACCATACGGCAGTCTGCCACTTTCCACAACCTCTCCTAGGGCGCAAAATACATATCCTGCTACAAAATTGCCTTTTTAATATTGCTAACATGAACCATCCAAATGCATCCCGTTCCAATCAAAACCAAAACATATCAGAACAGTTTCTTCCCAAAGTTCCAACAATTTGCAGAGCTCCTTTTAAATTCATAATGGTTTTCCTGATGTCTCTCATTGATAGTGGGGCACTACCACCTCCACACTCTGTGTAACTCCTGAACCCATCGTTGTGTCCCCCCATGAATGGCAGGTCTTGCAAACTTTGAGGTAGAACCAACTGAGTTTGCTTTCCTCAGTTTCCATGGATAGTTTCATGAGGGCCTCCTCACCACCGTATCCTAGGGTTCTGAGCCCTATCTCCCCTACAGTCTGTCCTCTTCATGCTCCTCCTCAGAGGCATGACATGTACTTGGTCTTCCTCCAGCCATTGTGCTCACCCGTTTTAGAACGGAGTGTCACCCCTACCTTCTGCTACAGGACATGCTTACCCTCTCAAATCACGCTGCTCTTAGTAGCTACCAACTGGCTAGCCACCAATACCTGCTCCTGATGTTGCATTCCAACCTCCTCCTGATAACTACCTCCAACCTCATCCATCTGATACTGAAATTCAGCCTCCTGCAGATGTTCCTTAACCTCCTCCTCCTCAACTCTAACCTCCTCTCTTGGATGTTTCTTAACCTCCTTTACCTCCTTGTCAGCTCTAACCTCCTCCTGATATTTCTTATTCACCTAGTCCACTTGCTTTTTCTCTCCTGTCTGATTTGCCAACTTGCTCTAAACTCCTGCCACAATCTCTTCTTCCAAACACCCACATTACCGTGGTTTGAGCAAGTCCTTTTATACACTTGTTGTCCCACTGATTCCATGATGTGAATTACTCATGTCAAATTGAGGATTATTTCTGTGGTGTGGAGGGCGGACTGTGGCATGAGAAAGCCGGTCTGCCATCTTTGTTCTGCTGTTTGTGCCACAGAGCAATGTCTCTCTTGTAACCAATAATGAAGGTAACAAGGGTACCCATGAATTTTTTCACGGCTTCTGTGTGGTCAGCCTCGGGGAAAGTGGAGCTCTTGCTGTGCATAGCTGTGGGTCTTTGTGGGTTGCCCTTATATATTCCTTCCCAATGATCGAGATTAAGTGGGAGTGACCAATGGTTCCCTCTCATACCTCTCCCAGGTCCATCATCCACTATCTTGCTGAGGCCCATGGCCCCCTTTGAAATCTTAGTAGATATCTCCAGATTTAGGGAGAGGACTTTGTCACAACAAAATTCATGTTTATAGGTAGGTCGTGCTTAAGAAGTAATCTAAACTAATAACTTAACAAGTAGTAGTAGTAATACCTCTGCTGACAAGTATAATTAATGCCATAATTACATATTGGACTCTGTGATGCCTATTTAAGTAATGAATGCTTTGTTTGTGCTACTATTTAACATTCCCAGTCGTCCAGAGCAGGTCAACAAGGTACTATAACATACTCAGTATTCAATATTTTGCTCATAGCTGTGAGAGGTTGACAAATTAAAAATGCAGTTTTTTGTACAGCTGTACTGTGTTAGGGAGAATTCTCCACAATGGCTAATTTCCCTTACCTACTGAGTCCCTCAGCAGCTTTGCTGGATTTCGAGGATTTATTTTATTCACCTGGTAAGAGTGTGAGCCTTTTTATCCACTCTTACATGTGTTTTGCTGTGTGTGTTTTACATTTTTGTGTTCATAGACTGTGGAGCCTCACCTACTTCACAGGCATTATCTTTTTACTGTGTGTTGCACAGCACCTTCAGTGCAGTGACACAGGGTTGTCTTTTAGACTTCCCAACTCAGACTCCATTTTCTGGGGTTGTCTACTGTCTCCCAGAACATATAAAGTTGCCATTAACTTTATTAGCCTCTGTAAAACCACAGACCCAGTACACCCTATCTTACATAGAGTACTGGAAAGGGTTAATACCAATCCCTTTTTGTCTGTTTCTCTTGGAGCATTGTTTCTCTCCTTTTTCATCAAGACTTGGATGGTGGCAGTGGTAACTACCCTATTATTCCTACCGTGGTTATCTTAAATAACCTTGGTATTGTTTTAGGCTATCTTGGTAGCCTCAAATTTAAACCCGCTAGACCATATATGTTTTATTTCGGTTCCGGCTGGGTTTATTCACCATTTCTTTTTGTAAAAGTCTTTCTCGTGTTTTACTCTGCGCGCCAAAACAGGTTTGGTTCCTTTGTTCAGCGTCTTTTCGCAGGCTTCTGCACAGAAGCCCTCCTTAGGCGCCTGTATGTCTGGGGGGGGACAGGATGTGAGGGAAGGGTTTAGGACTCCCTGCACAGGGTCTTCTTGGAGACCCATGTCGCACTCTGAACTGATTGGCTGTGGTGGCTGTCCCGGCGGGACAGCCACCCTGCTGTGTGATTGACAGCCAGGCTGTGTGAATGGGGGAAAACTGCATAAAAAGCAGGTCTATGGGACTTGGAAGGCAGAGTCGCCACTGGATCGAGAGAACCGACGAGGAGCTGATGGAAGAAGACCTCTACAACGACTGAACCGCCCAGTGAAGCCCTTCTACAGGTCCGAATCCTCAGACTCCAACGACAAGAGAGGATCCACCAGGAATCGTCTTCCCCTTAGCTGGTGGGACCAATCAGTTTGCCCAAACTGCAAGCCAGGACTCCCTCCTCTGGTTGAATTTGCTGTACAGAGCTACAGTGGGCTGGATAGCCAGGAAGGTCGGACCCTGCTTGGGTTTTACGGAGCGCACCTTTTATTCGTTGCTTTGCTCTGCTGCTGGTTTCTTCCCTGGGCTGTGCAGGACCCTCCAGTCTTCCTACTTCATGTCAGTCCGACAGTCACTTCAGGAACCGTGAGCCTGCAGGAACTGCCAGGAACGTCTGCCTCAGCTACAGCTTCTTCTCCATTTAAAGGTACTGTGCAAATCCGGTTGTTCGTTTCGTCCAGCCGCTCGGAAAGTATATGAAATCTTTCTCCAATCCGAGGGCTTGTCCTTCTCTACTCTTTAAACTAACTTTTCTGCCGACCAACTTCGTCCGGAACTCTTGGCCAAGACTTAACCGTGAACTACCCTGAACTGTGTGATCTTGAGCAAAACACTTTTGTTCAATTGACTTTGGCCCTGAGCCTTTTTGATTTGATTCCCTCACTGTAGTTCCTCTTTCTAGATTGCCCTGCTTACTTACCTGTTGGTGCTGCTAAATTTCTGCCTAACTTTGGCTTTCCCTCCCTTGTAAATTTCTGGAGTGCCATTTTGCTCCCACTTCATTTGTGAGCTTAACTTGTCTGGAATCTATTGGGAGTGGTGTATTAAGAGTGTGATTTTTAAACTGCTTTACTTTAGTGAGATGTTATACAACTGATGTGTAAATAAATGTATATTCTTTTACTCAGAAACCTTGAGTCAGTGTTTGTTTGAATCATAGTAATTGCTGTCCTTTCTGTAACTATTGATACTGCTCACTTGCTCTTGAGATAAGTCTGGCTGCTCAGCCATCGCTACCACTTTTACAGTGTAGCACAGGCTTGTACCAAAGGTGAATTTGTACTATCACTTGTAGTCTTATTTTTGTGTGGTGTTCCCAAAGGGTACTGCATATAATTCTGCCTAACATACTGACATCAAGGATTAAAGATAGTTTACTCTTTAAAAGGTCATTATAGGCAGGGGTAAGGCATGCACACATACGCAGGGCTCACCTGTCCACCATTGATGAAGAAGCCATCACTCTCGTTCATACAGTTGTTCTCCTCAAGTAATGAAAGATGCAATATCGGTGGTTGACGTTTACCTCCCGTAATACAGGTGCCATATTTACCTGGAAAGAAGCGACATTGAATGTAAATATCAGGTTGTTGATGCTTTATTCTGTATTCTACAAATTAAAATGATGAACTACCAAATTAGCTACAGGGTATTCGTTGAAAAATTACCATTTTGTACACATGTTAAATCAGAGCCTTGAAAACGTGTCCAATAGTTTTAAACACGTTTTGCCAAGACTGAAATAAATTTTGGGTGTTTTAAAATTAAAACTATTTATTTAAGCACAAGGGATCGATCATTTCAACTGGCAATAATAGTAATAGTAATTACTATGAATGTAGAGGCAACCATTCTGATTCAGGGAATCCTCCACTGTTAACATTTATTTGGCATTTGTTAAGCCCGAATGAAAGAAAAACGAGCACTGCTGACCCAGATTCGCCTGGCCTACGGCTCTCATCGCAAACACTCCATAATTATCGATGTAAATGACCAAATCACTTTTCTTTTTTCCAGCATACTTTATTGTTTGGACTTTACAGCAGCGAAAGTTTTTCATTTGAATATTGTAACATGGACATGGACTGCATTTAAGGCCATTGGCAACAAAAATGAATCACTCAGAGAAAAGTTTAAAATTAGAAAGGATCTCAAAGAAAGAGACACATAAATGAATGCCCTAAGGCTGTACGGCTGGGGCTTGGTTATCCGCATTCCCTTGGTAATGAGTATCAGATGGGGACCTTAATTTGCTGTTTAGGATTTGGGTTTCTGCCAAAGTATCCACGTTTTTTGGTACTTGTGGTTTCGTATGACTGACCACAGTATTTTTGGGCAGATTTATTAGGTGGCGCGGAAGGTGGCGCGGAAGTACTCGTGTAAGTACTGCTTTTCCGCTACAGACGTTACCTGGATCTGCTCCCCTGCTCCTGTATTGGACTGTTTGTTGGAGTTTTGCAGAAGAGCTGTCACAAGAGCTTACTAAGCCAGATTGGCCTTTGAATTTGTCCCGCCCTACTATATCGCGGGTTGAGCACTTCCTATAAAGCGAGAGCGCACGCGCACAAGTACTCGTGTAAGTACCGCTTTTCCGCTTCGCCGCGTCGGCGTGCAGAGCGGATACATTATTCTTTTTGAAATACCCTGATTTTGTGTTTGTTATTTTACTTTTTTTTTATTTTGGGAATAATATATTACATCGTCATATAGATGCTTATCAAATAACTAAATAACTATGATGTTTGCTCCACACTCTCTGAAAACTGGTATGCCTGCACAAATGGGTCATTCGCTCCCTATGAGAAATGAGGACAAGCCCTCCCATACATCCCATACGTCAATTACTCTCACCCCAATTGAAGCTCAGAATTCTAAGATTAAGCACCAAACTGAAAGTGTGGACAGGCCGAGGTTGCCTATGCCAACATTTATATTTAATCTTGCTAAGCATGCTAGTAAGGCTGCATTTCACACACCTGTTTCTAATAATGGTATAAATGCATTAGTTGAACATAATGATGTGGTATCAGACCATACTCTTTCGGAAACAACAAAAAAGAATGTCATACATAATAATGCATATTTACCTCCTGAATTATCACCAATTCCATACATGCATTGTGAATCTAATTCGACTGGCATATCAATTTATGCCAGTCAATGCAAATCGCCAATTTCCATTATTGACGAAAGGAAGAATATTTCGGTTGTTCTAGACGGATCTAATACACCTCTGTCTAATGTACACTCTAATATACCGTCATTTGTTCTACCAACTCCTCGTCCGCCAGTTCGCACTTATGGTACCGAACCCTGTCAAAATATGATTGAACTTGCTCTTTCTGCTATGAATACAACTATAATGAGCATGTTCAAACTATTTGAATGTTTAGATGCCAAAATTGCCAAGCAGTCTCTGCAATTAGATGCCTTATCCAACTGGCTAAATGATAATTGTAGGACTATCATGGAAAAAAACAGATATCCTCATGGTAGTCTGATTGCAGGGACTGACTAGGTGATAATAAATGAAAGCAATAATCTACAGAGAGTATCACAGTGTTTACCGGTGCAAGTACCTCCAGTGACTCTAGTGACACAAACACTACCTGAATTTGTGAATGTCATTCGATTGGTTGATACCTCCACTGCCATAGTTGATAACATTGCTTCTCCACCTGTTGGCAGCTCTGACTGCCCTAGTGGTTCTCTGAGTGAACAACAACCCTGACTCAAATCTGCAAACATAACACCAGAGAAGAAGAAACTCGCTCGCCCAAAGATAAAAGGCCCCCGCCATACATTTAAAAAATCAAAAAATATGCCAGGCGGAAGTCCCTCCAAAAACTCGCTTAATGCGTTTTTTAAAGCTATAGGCAGCACAGCACCAATGTTGGATAACCGTGAATCCCAAAAGACACAAGTGAATAACCAACCTCAAACACAAACTGAAACTCCATTAACAACAAATGAAAGACCCAGTATTCCTACAACTCAGACAGACCCTTCCAGCTCCCAAATATCTTCTGACTGCCCGTTATCATACTCACCATTAAGTAATCTTGTTCACACAATTGAATGCTCAAATAAGCCCAAAATATCACTTGATAATGAGCATTTAACGAAAGACATTAACCCACTGCAATCTACCCTGCCTCTGCCGACTTCATTAACTAAGATCCAAAGGGAGGAGGTGATGGACAAGCTGAGACAAGCTGTTGATGACTATATACTGGAACGTCTACTACCAACATCCTTTGACAAATCGGCACTCTTAGAAAAGAACAACGTAAAAGGACCCACTCTAAGTAGTGAAGAACTGTCTGATAATATTAATAGACGAGAGGGTGGGTTTGAAAGGGAATTTTCCCGCAATCGACCAATTGCTATACCGCAAAGAAACCTTCCCATTGCACAACCTTCAGTAAAGCAGACTGAGTCCTTGAAAAGTATGTCCAATTCCCTCCTTTTAAAAGTAGAGGTGGTAATTTTGAAACATATGACCTTAACAGAAGAAGTGTGTTAAATATCTTTAGTGACATATCAGAATTGCAAGATGTAACATCTAGTGATATTGCGCAGATTGAGTTTGTTTCTGATGTATCTAAATCAATAGTGAGACTATGGAGTCCTTCAAATGTTGTGTTCAATGTGATTTGGCAATCAAGAATGACACTGTTTGATATGGGTTTTTTATTGGCGCATGATCCAGATCAGTCTCCTGACCAACTTTCTCCCCTCGCAGGATTCTCAAACTTAGGTGGCCCGGTACCTAATACGCTTTACTGTTTGCTCTGAACTGTGGTAAACTAGGGTGTTTTTTCTCCCCTCGCAGGATTCTCAAACTTAGGTGGCCCGGTACCTAATACGCTTTACTGTTTGCTCTGAACTGTGGTAAACTAGGATGTTTTTTCTCCCCTCGCAGGATTCTCAAACTTAGGTGGCCCGGTACCTAATACGCTTTACTGTTTGCTCTGAACTGTGGTAAACTAGGGTGTTTTTTCTCCCCTCGCAGGATTCTCAAACTTAGGTGGCCGGTACCTAATACGCTTTACTGTTTGCTCTGAACTGTGGTAAACTAGGGTGTTTTTTCTCCCCTCGCAGGATTCTCAAACTTAGGTGGCCCGGTACCTAATACGCTTTACTGTTTGCTCTGAACTGTGGTAAACTAGGGTGTTTTTTCTCCCCTCGCAGGATTCTCAAACTTAGGTGGCCCGGTACCTAATACGCTTTACTGTTTGCTCTGAACTGTGGTAAACTAGGGTGTTTTTTCTCCCCTCGCAGGATTCTCAAACTTAGGTGGCCCGGTACCTAATACGCTTTACTGTTTGTTTTCTCTAATTGTGGTAACTTGTGCTTGCCGCTCACTTCCTGTCTGCGTGCTCTCGTTTCGTCTGTCTCCCCCCCCCTCCCTCCTACTCCATGGTGCTCTCTGTCTCGCCTATCTTCTCTAACTGCTTCTCCATTGACTATCCTGCTCTCCTCACTAAATCTGGTAGGAAAAAGTTTAAAAAGGACATCCTGGTCTCCAACGCAGGCCTCCCTATCGCTTACACCTACACTAGTGCCTGCTCTAAGGAAACTCTCACTGACATCCTCTTTTTCGTGCCTTCGCCTGACCTATGGACCCTTCATATGGTCTCTGTGCTCTCTCCTTTCTCCTCCTCTCCCATTAATGGTGGCACCCGTTGGGATGTCCTCTTGGCCCCCTTCCGCTCCTCTAAGGCCATCATTAATGTCTACGCTAATGGGACCATCTTGGTCCAAGGCCCTCAGGCCAACCTTCTCCTCTTTGATAGACGCTTCCCACACCTCATCAACTTCCTCTCCTCTCCTGCTGTCCCCCCTCCTCTATCCTTGGCTACCTTGCCTCTACCCTCCCTCCCTGCCCCCTCTCGTGCTCCTTCTTCACCTCCTTCTTCAACACCTCCGCAGGGCGTACCTCTGATCTGTACCCCTCCCCGGAAGTTCTTCAAGGAGGGCAACCTTCTCCACATTGCCACTCTAAATTCTCGCTCTGCCATCAAGCACTCCTCTGATATCTGTCACCTTCTTGAGGAACTGGACCTCGACGTCCTCTGTCTCACTGAGACATGGTTCACAGCCAGCTCTGCCACCAGCTTTGACACACTCCTACCTGACGGTTACAAGATCCTCTCCATGCCCAGGCCTAACTGTGCAGGGGGTGGTGTTGCCCTTATCTTCCCTGAGTGGATTCCTGCCACTGTCACTCCTACGCAGACCTACTCCTCTTTTGAATGTCTTGTCTGCCGACTCTCTCTCTCTCCTAGCCATTCCCTTACCGTGGCTACTATCTATCGGCCACCTGGTCAAATTTCCTCCTTCCTCTCTGAGTGGGCTGACCTCTCCTCCTCACTCCTGTCCTCAACCACTCAACTCCTCTTTCTTGGCGACTTCAACATCCACCTTGATGCCTCCAGTCCCCCCACTGCTCTCTTTCGTGACCTCTGCGACTCTCTCTCACTCTCTATTCTCCCGTCTGGGCCTACTCACTCTGCTGGGCACACTCTTGATGCTCTGATCTCTTCTGACCTTCCCCTCTCCGTCCCTCTCTCCACTCCTCTCTCCTGGAGTGATCACTTTCTCCTATCCTCCCACCTCACCCTCCCTACCCCACAGGCAAAGCCACCCTCTTCACTGCCACCCACCTTCTCGGTCATCCGACCCATGAAGCGTGTGTCAGTTGAGGCTTTCGCTGCTACCTTCTCGCCCCCCCCTGCCCCTTCGGCTGACTCCCACCCTGACACAGCCCTCTCCATGCTCCACTCTGCTATATCTGTTACTCTTGATATCCTTGCCCCCGTCATGAGAATCCGCCTGAAGCCCAAAGCCAAATGTAACTCCTGGTATGACTCGGATCTCGCCACCCTAAAACGCAAGTGCAGGGTTGCAGAGAGGAAATGGCGTGCTTCATGTTCATCCTCTGACAAACTGGCCTGCGGCCTGCTCCAAAGGCAGTATCGGCTCTCCGTTCTCACCAAGAAGAGAGCCCTTATCCAAGCCCGCATCTCTGCGGCATCTAACAACTCCGCCGAACTCTTTAAAATCTGCAAGGAGCTGGCCAACCCTGTTGCAGTCTCTACCTCTCCTGTCCCCTCCCAGGCCCTCTGCACTGCATTGGCCTCTCACTTCATCTCTAAAACTCAGGACATCCTGTCCTCGCTCTCCTCCTTTCACCTCCCTCCCTCCCTTCCCGGCTCTTCCTCTGGCCCTTCTGCAGTCACCCCTCCTCCCTCTTTCTCTGCCTTTCCACTTTTCTCTGCTGACGAGGTTTCCAGACAAGTCCGATCTATGAAAGTCTCGTCTAAACAGGTTCACCCCTGTTCCTCCAAAACTATCAAGGACCACATCGACTCCCTGGCTCCTGCCCTGGCTGACTTTTGCAACCACTCCTTCGCCTCTGGAGTCTTCCCTTCCCCCCTCAAGCACTCCCTTGTGCACCCTCTTCTCAAGAAACCCTCTTCTGACCCCTCCTGCCCGGCTAACTATCGCCCTCTCTCCATCACTCCCTTCCTGGGCAAGCTCCTGGAGAAACTGGCCATCTCCCAGCTTAACCTCCATGCTGAATCTGTTGGTTGTCTTCATGACCATCAATCTGGTTTCAGAGCTGCCAGAAGCACGGAAACTGCTCTCCTGAACATCCGTGAAGACCTGCTCTTGAACCTCGATTCCAACACTCCGTGTGTTCTCATTCTGCTCGATCTCTCCTCTGCCTTTGACACTGTCAACCATGCCATCCTGCTCAACCGTCTCCGTGAAAACCTGGGTATCACTGGTCAGGCTCTGGCGTGGCTGACCTCTTTCCTTTCAAATCGACCCTCCCAGGTCCAACTGGGGTCCTTCCTCTCCGACATCTTTTTCTCCACCTGTGGTGTCCCCCAGGGATCTAATCTCTCTCCCTGGCTGTTCAACCAGTATCTGGCACTCCTTGCCCACCGCATCGCCGCTCTCTGCCCTAATTTCCAGTGCTATGCGGACGATACCCAGCTCATTTTCAGGCTACCCTCACCCTCCCCCTCTCCTTCCCTCATCTCTGACTGTCTGTCTGCTATCCAGGAATGGTGTGCCGCCAATGACCTCTGCCTTAATGCCAGTAAGACTGAGATTCTACTCATCGGTACACCCACTCCCTCCTTCCCTGCAGCTCTCTGGCCTGCCTCCCTTGGCCCCCTCCCTGCTCCTACCTGCAATGCAAAAAACCTTGGGGTCATCTTCGACTCCACACTCTCCTTCTCTCCTCATATTTCTGACGTCGCTAAGAAGTCACACTACCAGCTGCACCTCCTCAGAGGTATTCTTCCCTTCCTCTCCTTCCCCCAGAAGCTCACTGTCTCCCGAGCCCTGGTTCTCTCGAAGCTGGATTACTGTAACAGCCTCTATCTTAATCTGCCTGCCTCCACTCTCCGCCCTCTGCAACTCATCCAGAACAGAACTGCGAGACTTGTCCTTGGCCTCAAGCCCAGGGACCGTATCTCTCCAGGACTGAAATCTCTACACTGGCTCCCAGTGGCTGCGAGGATAAAGTTCAAAACCCTCTGCATTGTCCACAAGGCCTTCTGGGGCCTTGGTCCTAAATACCTTCAACTCTCTCTTCCCAAATATCTTCCTTCCCGAGCCCTTCGCTCATCCGCCTCCAACTCCCTCAGGGTCAGCCGCTTCTCGAAGCAACGAGCTGGGGGTAGATCTCTCTCCGCGGCAGGGGCCTCCCTCTGGAACAGCCTTCCTGCCTCCCTGAAACTTGAGGAGAACCATCTCCGGTTCCGGAAGCACCTCAAAACCTTCCTCTTTGCTTGTGCTTTCTCTCTCCCTCTCCCCTTCTGAACAGCTAATATTCTTCACTGAAACTGCACTGATTCTGCAACAGGACCACTCTTACAGGCCTCGGTCCTGGGCCCAGCCACTCTCCACTTGCACTGATGCCCTGGAACCCCTCTGCACTGCAGGACTGTCTCTGTATCCCTACAGCCCCCCCCTTTTCCAGCACTTGTTCTGCACTTACCTTGCACTTGCCACCAGCTGGCCCTATTTATTTATTACTTTACGCCACTTACCTTGTACTGCACTTCCCCCCCTCCCCTTCCCCTTGCACTTTTCGCCCTCCCCCACCCCTGCACTTGCGTGATCTGAATGACACCTGGCCTAGTAGGATCGTTGTCTGTCTCCCCTTGTTCCTCCCCTCCCTGCCTCGTCGCGCCTTGAAACACCTGTGTATAGGCGCGTTACAAATGCCATATCATATCATATCATATCATATCATAACTACAAGGCCCACCAATGCAATTAAATATATATCAAAGTTTGAAAAATGGGGCTGGTGGCCTATCAGGAGGATCTGGTACTACTAGAAATTAACCATCACTTAATTCACATTTTATAAAGATAGCAAGCTAGAATACACGAGGGCATTCTCATCTGCATGACTCGATTAAAAAGTTTACTACATCATATCACATTATTGCGGTGTAAGAAATCTGGTTGATCAACAACCCGACATGGGATGGTTATGATACATTACTTTCTCCAGCATTAATTACTGGTGGTAGACCCTCCTCAGGTTTACTTGTAGCAGTCCACGCTGAATCCGGCTTGACTATCACACCATGGGTAGTAGAGACTGCTTTCCTACAACTAGTAAAAATTACCTGCCAACAACAACAAATTGCCTTAATAAACTTTTATCGCAATCCAGCAGGGATCACAAATGCAGTGTTTTATGCAAGTTTCATTAAATTGCTAGATATAGTCTGTATGGATGCAACCACTACACATACCCTAGTCACGGGTGACCTGAACTTGGATTGTTGTAATATCTCTCGGACGTCCAATGAAACAAGTACTTGGAACTCATTTATGTCAGAAAGAAACTTTGAGATGATTAATGGGGCGATTCCTGGTGATATACCATTTCAACCCACATGGAAAAGGAATGCTAGTTATACCACTATTGATTACATTTATATCAATAGGGAGTCCTTTCACCAAATCCAGAGATTAGGCATATGTCCACAAACACATAGTGACCATAATCTTCTTTCCTTAGTCTTAAATTGGGATATAGTAGTCGTTGGCAAGAAATATCTCACCCAGTCCCTTGTGACGAATGGTTCAAGAATATGACTGAGTTGGACTGATACAAACCTTAAATCCTTTGGATGTGCGGTAGAGAATAACGTATATTCAAATACCTTATTGCAATATCCAGATCTTTTATTACCATATGTTAACACATTCACCGAAAGTTCCAAAAACCGGTTGATCCACAAACACGCTTTTGACTATAATACACAAACTAGGCGTGCCGAATACAGGAAAGAAAAAAGAACCATATTAGCAGCAAGCACGGTATCATGTTGGCAAGATCTGAAAAATGCCAAAAAGGGAGATACTGGAAACAGATTTTGCATCTGCCTCAATGTGTACCAACTACGTGGATCCTTTATGAATTGGGATTGATCTCACTTCAAGCACACTACACCTGGCAACTGTGCTCATTGTTTAGAAAATGTTTGCTTTCTACTGCTCTGGATGTGATATTAAGAACTTTGACCAGATATATATTTTCATCGCAACATATTTTTGTAACCACCTGGATTAAGAGCATATATCAAAAAATTGGCTGATGCTGATATAACGATTGATCTATTGGTTAATAATCCAATGAAGGCGAAAGAAAAGATCTATAATACTGATTGGATAAAAAACTTATGAAAGATGGTTACAATATAGAGAAGGAGACATATACCGATTTCCGCCCAAAAAATTGAAAATACTACCGTTATACTTGATGAAAGCCCCATCGATGGTTTATTGCTCAGCAGTTTTACGTATGCGCTTTAACTTGTGGCCAACTAAGGATGTCAGTGCTAGACGGAAACTTATAGAGCCTCGACTGAACATCTGTCGATTTTGTAATAACGCAATGGAAAAAGAAACTTTAGAACATCTGATTACACAATGTTTACAATTAACATCTCAGAGAGAAATTCATTTTTCAAGGCATTGTAGATATCCGAGAAGTTTGAATCAGAAACAATGCTGGGCTATAATTTTAGACTGTTCGTATTTACCGATTCAAATATCCACAATAAACTTCTTAAATGGGTTGAAATTGGACCAACTAAAGGAGAATAACCAGTATATATTTTGTATTTGTATTTTATTTATTTGTATAGCGCACCAGTCCCAAGGGCAACCGGGCGCATCATTTAGTTACAGGCATGGTCAAATAAAGCATTTGAATAGAGTATACATATATACAAATTGTACAACACGTAATTACAGGCATGGTAAAATAAAGCAGTTGAATAAGATATACATAATGGGCCAATTATACAGGAAATATACAATGTGTAAGAGCAGGTGTTAGCAGAGAGTCAGTGATGCTGTTGTAGTGACCATGGGCGCTATGAGATAGGGATCATATCAAGTCTTGGACAGTCAGCCAAGCTGACGCTTTGCACTTGAATGCCGGGAAGGAAGTTTCCGCTCTGAGTGGATTGGGTAGCAAATTCCACAGCTTGGCTGCTAGGACTGGGAAGCTGCGCCCACCAGATCTTTGCAAGTTGAAGAGTGGGACAGAGAGGCAGTTAGTTTGGGCACTTCTGAGTGGTCTCACAGCAGTGTATAGAGCAAATCTACAGGCTAGGTAGCTAGGGGCTTGATTGGCGAGGCTTTTGTGAATGAGCGTGAGTGCTTTGAGGGAGACTCTTTGGGAGACTGAGAGCCAGCGAAGACTTTGTCTGGAGTCGGAAATGTGGAGGTTCCTAGGAATATTGATCGCCGCTCTGATGGCGTTATTTTGGATGATTTGAAGTTTATTCAAATTGCATTGGTTAGTACCCAGATAGAGGGCGGTGCAGTAATCAGTTTTGGATAGGACCAAGGTCCTGGCTAGTGTGGTACAGTTAGCTAGTGAGAGGAAGGGGCTGCCGATGAGCTTGCAAGATTATGAAGCCGACGATGATACTGCGTTGGTTTGTCGGGATAGGGAGAGCATGGAATCGATGTAGATACCAAGCGTTTTTGTGTCCTTAGCCACTTTGATGGTGTTGCCATCAAAGACTTAGTGGTTGGACTGTATTGCACAAGACAAGTTTGAGGACGACTAGATGAAATATGAACAAGAAGAATTGTAATTGTAATTAGATTTCATTTTACTTATTATTATGAATTGTTCTAAATTTGTAATTATACTGTTTTGTTTTATAATTATTGATTTTATATGCTAACACTAAATGTTTTAACTTATGTGTTTTTTTCGTTAAGATGTAATTAATTTTGTGTCATTTTTTGAAAGGTTGATTAATTTCAACTAAGACAAAAAAAAAAGAAAAATTAAAAAATTAGGTGGATTTATAGACCCATATTCATTAATGACCTAAAGCAATGGATAAAACGTAATCTCTGAGTTTTCATTATGGGTACAGCTATTGGTATTATGACCAGCAAGAATTTGTTCATCTAAGTTAGAGGAATTCCAGCCTCACGTTATATGGTTGGTGCTTTCTCAATGGGGTACATTTCCTTCATTTAATATAAATAGTTTAATCATTAATTGCAAAGCTTAGTTACAATGAGATTATGACTACTCGGCTAGCTTGTGATCCTTATACCAGATACTTTATATTGACAAAATGTGTACTAATCCATGTCCCCAAGTTTAAGAATGACACTAAGGAAAGTAGGGCGTATTTGGTCAATAAAGTTTCACACTGGCTGCGATTTAAGAGAGGAGGCCTGTCAGGTATAAGAGATTATATCATCGAGGTTCAGAGAGTAAAAGATAACAGGTCCTTAAGAGTTGATAACATAAAAGTTACCTTGAGGAATAAACAACTGGTGAAGGGGCTACTATCGGTTCTATGGTCTCAGATCACCAGGTTTTTTTTCCGCAACGTTTTTTTATTTGGGAGATCTCCCCAAAGCTCCACCATCCCTATTATGTAGTCTGTATTCCCTACACCACTCTTCAGCAAAAACCCCAGTGAAACAAAACCTGGCCATGTAACAACTTCGTACCCTACTATCCATCGATCTAAGACCTCCCCCCTGAAAGAGTTCCAAGTGGCCCTAACATTTACTCATGAAGAATACAGACATGTATCCACTTCTAGTAAGAGATCCGGGAATCTCAGTACATTTAGATCCCATTTCCACTCAGTTACCCAAAACAGAGAACCTGTAGTTGTGCATTCTCCCCTAAAGCACTTTTTACCCCCAGACGCAAGTCCTCACGATCTCACTATTACATCATGGAACATAGCCGGTATCAAGAGCAAAATGCTAGTTTTATATTGGCATGCTTTCATTGAGCAACATCAGGTGATTTGCTTTCAGGAGACTTGGTTGGTCGATAATGTATTTAAAGTGGGGTATATCATCAATTCTACACCCACCATCCAGATTTCTAGAGGTGGACCCAGTAGAGGGCTGCTTGTATGGTTAGATAACACATTGAATGCCAATATTGAAGTGGTTAAAACCGCATTAAGAGTTCGGATGTGTTTAAAACTATCATTCCCTTTAAGGATTTTGCTATTATTTAACATTTAATGTGAACTGATAATGTGGGCAATGTTAGTACAATACTAGTGGATCTTAGAAATCTGAAAAATCATTATACCCCAACAGATAGTCAAACTATATGCAGAAAATAGTGGTAGGAGATAGAGACCATTTCAATTATTAATAAGTTCATCATTGATGAAGACAAATGCTGAGGCATCACAGAATTGGATTGCCCAATGCCGAAACACTACTATTTCCACGATGGTGAAATAGCCTCCTTTTTCTACAGTATGGGCATGCACGTATGTAATGGCCGCCTATCTGGTCACCATCCAGCTAGGCCATCATTTAGAAGAAGAACCCAGACAAGTCATAATGATTATGTTTCTTCTGGAAGCAAAGCAGTAAATTGGGAAAGCTGCAAATCTATAGAGGTGATACCACAAGTCGAAAGCTATCACAATCTGCTTGTCATTATATGGGGAGTTATTCTTTGAGACATTAAAAGCAATAGAACCTTATCCTCCTGATCTTATCTTAAACTACAATAGAAGGAGGATCAGATGGGCAGACTTCAAGTACAGTATCAATGCCCCCCTAATCTATAATGAAATCTTTTGAACTGGCAAACTGTCTGAGGGAACTTTTGTCTCAAACGTCTGACCAGGACCTCCCCGATGATTTAATAAAAAGTTACAATTCGCTCATTACATGCCTCTCAAATCTAGAAAAATTAAAGATCACCCTAATCATCAGAGTTGGTTCACTCTAGATTTAGCCCAACTTAAACAAAGAGACAGGCAGAGCGCAATTGGCTCAAGGAGAAAACCCAGGCAAGTAAATATGCCTAGAAATTAATTGAGTAGGCTTATAGACTTAAGATTCTGGAGGCAAAGAACAACTACTATAATGAACTAATAACTAAAGCTGGGAATGAAACCAAAGAGTTATTCAAACTCTTCAAGAACTGGGAAAAGCCCAGCATCTTGGACCAAGTTTTTAGCCAGGCAGTGATGACTATACCCATGTGCAGAATGCCTTTGAGCGTAAAATTAGCCTTGCACGGGCAAGAATCTGTTAAGACTTGGATAATCACATTTCATTTGAACCCCCTACCACCACGGGCAGGGAGCAATGCCGGGGGTCTCTGGTTTCTTTTGACTTCAGCCCAGTATCAAATAGTGATGTAGTGGAGCTGTTGGGAAGCGTGCATCCAACTAGCTGTCCTGGAGATGTTCTCCATTCCAAAATCATCTTGGAGAACAGGACATTATTTGTGCCCTTTTTTAGGAGATTCATTAACGCCTTGTTCGCGCATAGTATTTTTCCTTTGGTCATCAAGGAGGTAGTAGTGACCCCGCTACTAAAAAAAAAACAGGGCTAGACCCAAGCGACTGCATGAACCATAGGCCTATCACTAACACCTTATTTCTTTTAAAAAGAATTGATAAAATGGCTACTACTCAGATCCAGCAATATGTATGATATGATATGGTATTTATAATGCACCTATACACAAGTGTTTCAAGGCACGAGATGTGGAGAACATGGGTCTTCTCCATAAGAAGCAGTCAGGGTTTCGTTCGGCCCATGGCACAGAGAGCGCCCTTCTAGATCTCTGTACCCATATGCTAACTACCCTATCAGCAGCTTTCGACCTACTAGATCATGGGTGAATGTTAAATAGGTTGACTCACGTTGGACACCTCTCAGAGAAAGCCAGGAAATTGATGGAGTCTTTCCTCCATGGCCGTAACTCCAGAGTTTGTTGGGGAGATTTATTTTCTGATACTGCTCCCATTAGCTGTGGGGTACCACATGGGGCCTGTTTGTCCCCGTTCCTCTTTAACATTTACAACAAGCCCTTATGCGCTGAGCTAGAGCCACTGGGGGTTTCCTTCACAAATTACACTGATGATTTTCAATTATCTATGGAACTCAGTGGAAACCATGAAGTGGACCAAGAACACCTAAATATAATCTACCAGTTTTTTAAAGACTGGATGACCTCGATCTGGTTATACTTAAATGCAGCCAAAACCAAACTAACGATTTACAGGTCAAAACACGCCAGAGATAGCCTGAGTCCTGCCTTTAAGAGTTTCAGTATAGACGGAGACCATATTGCTGTGGTTAGTAAAGTCAAAACCTTCAGTGTTTACATAGAAGACTCACTTAATGCAGATGCCCATGTTAACTATGTGGTCAAAAACTCTAATTACTATCTGAGGGTCTTGAGGCAGATCAGCCCCCTAGTTACTCAATCAAACCGTGAGAAGTTAGTTCAGGCCATTGTCTTGCCACCCTCACCTCAAACCCCTCCCCATTCCCCTTTTACTGTTTGCCCCACAAATGCATGTAAAATGTGAAGTATTTTCGAAGTAATTTCCACAAAGTAAAATACATTGAAGTAATTTTCTTTGTGGAAACAATGGGATACTTTTATCATGGCCTGGTTGTTGGTCTCTTACCAATAGTTACTAAGCCACCCAATGTCACCAAGATGAGATTCTTGCAAATCCTGGTACGATAAAGAATGCCATCTTCTCAAGAAAGAGCTTCTGAAGTAGCTAAAATCCAATATAACCTCTGACGAAATACCCACTCCTAAAAAGACCTACAAGCTCTTGATCCAATCAAAGAAGAAGGCTGCCAAAGAGGCAAAGTGGGACTCCTTAAGAAACGCTTCACAGGCCAAAGATTCCTGATAGTTTAGGAACATTATTTCAAAATTTTATTTATTTATTTATTTATTTATTGCATTTATTAATCGCCCAAACCCTTGGGTACCACGGCGATGTTACAGACAGCTTGGTTAAAACATTTCTTAGAGATTGCCAATCGGGCGCAGTGCATGTGAATACAAGATAATCATACATGAAGACATTTAATGCAGGGCTTCAGTACAGTGATATTTCCTGAAGCATGGAAAGGGATATTAGTCTTGGTTAAATAGCCACGTCTTCAGGGATTTCTTGAAGCCTGAGAACGTTTGCTCATTTTTGATGGGGTGGGGAAGAGTGTTCCAATATGTGGGTGGGAGGTATTGGAAACTACTGCCTCCTGCCTTAGTTGTCTTGTAACGGGGGATGGCTAGGAGTAATTGACTGTTAGATCTGAGGGGCCTCTTTGATACTTTTTTGGTGATGGCGTGGTTGAGGTATATGGGGACACAAGAGTGGATGCATTTGAATGTGACGCACAAGGCTTTGAATGTGACCCTGGCTTTGATGGGAAGCCAGTGATGGTTTCTTCTAATATTTGAGATGTGATCTGACTTCCTTAATCCAAGGGCCGCCCGAAGGGCTTTATTTTGAATAAGCTGTAGTTTGTTTAGATTGGCTTTAGAGGTACCCAGGTAGAGTACGTTGCAGTAGTCGAGCCTGGATAGGATTAAAGCTCTTGCCAGTGTGATACAGTTGGTGGGTGTCAAGAATTGGCGACTGAGAGCAATAAGTTTTGAGGTGTAGGAGGTAGAGGAAGAGAGGGCGTTAATGTGCTTGGTCATGGTGAGATTGGCATCTAGGTAGACACCTAGTGTTTTTACTTGTTTGAGTACTGATATGTTTGTGCCATCGATGTTGATGGATGAGTAATCAGCATGTAATGCTTCTATTTTGGATTGGGAGCCCACAATGAGAACCTCGGTCTTCTCATCATTGAGGCAGAGGCTATTTAGTGCCATCCAATTTTGGATTATGGCATATATTTTGTTGATAGTGTCGGTGTCTTGAGTGTAGTCTCCCGATAAAGGGATGAGGATCTGGGTGTCGTCTGCAAAGTTGGTGTAGATGACACCCATGTCGTCTAGCGCTGAGAAGAGGAGTTTAGTGTATGCATTGTATAATGTTGGTGCGAGACAGGAACCTTGGGGGACACCAATGGGTACTATGATGGGGTCGGCGGCTTCTTTACCTATGGCGACCCTGGAGGTGCGGTCAGCAAGAAAGGATTTGATCCAGGTAGTAGCTTCGGTGGAGAAGTTGAAGTCTTTCGCTAGTGTGGCGCACAGTTTATTATGGTCTACTAAATCAAACGCCGCGGAGAGATCGAGTAGGAGGAGGATGCAGAGTTTTCCTGAGTCTCTGATGGTATCCATCTGGATTTTTAAGTCAAGGAGTGCCGTTTCTGTGCTGTGGTTGGGGCGGAAGCCTGATTGCCTCGTGCCAAGGAGGTTGTTTTGTTCAAGGTGAGTTTGGACTTGGTTGTATGCTAGTTTATCCAATATTTTGAGGAGAAATGGGACAGTTGTTATTGGCCTGTAATTAGTGGGCACAGTAGGGTCTAGTGTAGGTTTTTTCAGGAGAGGGGTGACCCAGGCTTCTTTAATGCTAGCTGGTACTAGGTTAGTATTGAAGGATGCGTTCACGAAATTGGTGATAATGGGGGTGAGGATGTGGGCGCAGGATTTGACTACTGATGCAGGGACAGAATCTCCTTTGCAGTTGGAGGCTTTAAGTTTGGTGATGGTGTCAAACACTACATTTTGGGATACTGGTGTGAAGTGGAATGGGGAGCAGGTGAATTCCTGATGTGGTCGATTTAGATTAAGGAGGGCAGGTTTGTTGGCTAGTGATTGTTTTTTAGATGTGATTTTTATTTGGAGTAGTTCAATTTTGGCTGTTAGTGCGTCTTGAATAGTGGTGCACCATTCCTTGCTAGGGATGGTTGGGTTTATGGCTGGGGTAGGGTTTTCCAATTCTTTTAGAATGGCAAATAGTTCCTTGGTATCTGAGGTCGCATTGCTAATACTACTATTATACGCATTAGATTTGTGGGTAATAGTAGCTGTTTTATAGGTTTTGTTTATTTCTTGGTAGGCTTTTTCTGCCTCTGCAGTAGGATGCTTTCTGTAGGCATGTTCGCACGCGCGTTTGGTTCTTCTGAGGGCGATAAGATCATCATTGAACCAGAAACTAGATCGCTTGTCTGAGCGTTTAGCCTTAGTGGTGAGCGGTGCTATAGCATTAACGGTTGCAGTGAGGCAGTTGTGATATATGTCTGCTAGGAGACAGGGGTTGTCACTAGTGATCGAGGTAGAATCTAGGATTTTTGAAAGAGGAGGCATGAGGTTTTCTGGCGTGAGTTTGCGGGCATTTCTAGTTTCATAGGTAATCATGGTTTTAGGTTTCTTTTGTGTGGGTTCGGAGGGATTGATTGTAAATACAATGTTATGGTGATCGGTCCAATTAAGAGGGGAAAATGACCTTGGGCACCTCTCGTACTACATATGAACTAGAAACCCCAATAGCTAAGGCTGTCTGGTTCACCCACTACCGCAGCTTATATGCACCGGGTACCGAGAGTGATACTATTCTACCAACGCACCTCTGTTTCATGGCCCCATTGAAAATTGAGGATGTAGATGCAAGCAAGGCACTGAGATCGTAGAGAAAAAGGAAGGCCCAGGAGTGGACAAGATCCTGATTAATGTATTTAAAGAAGAACCACTCCTCACCTGGTTTTTCAACTGCCTTAGCTTTGAGAACTGTGGCCCCACAAGATGACAGAAGGTCGAATAATACCAATTTTCAAGAAAGGTGATAGGCATTCCACACTTTGTACAGACTCATTAGTCTTCTAGATGGCCTCTCTAAGGTCAGTGGGGAAATACTGTTAAGCCATTTAGAGAAATGGATTGAGGAGGAAAATATTATTTCTGTTTTCCAGGTGGGCTTCAAAAGGGGAGTTGATATGATAGACCCGGCTTTCTGTCTTTCTTTGATACAAAGTCAATTTGTGACACTGAAGAAGGAGCCACTCTTTTTCATTTTTGTAGATTTTAAATCTGCGTTTGACTCTGTTGACCAAGTTTTTATTTGGAATGTTTTAGGAGACCTCAAAATCCCCCCTGAAATCCTTAACCCTATCCAACGGCTCTGTGAAAACAATACTACAGTTGTAAGGTATGGGCAGGCCGGGAAAGAACTGGCTCCTTCAAGCATGGACTGGAGATTTCCTGGTAGGCCTCTGCACTCTGGGCCTCTTTTTTTGTGACAGAATTCCGGTACGTTAGTTACCACCGAGACAATCAAGGTGGTGAAGAACAAGCTAGATTTTCTGCACTTAGAAACTCTGATTCTTGACTCCGTTAGCCAGGTGCACTGTATATAAAATTCAGGTCGAATGTTCTGCCAGTTGCAGAATTTACAACTACATAGGTGCCGGGTTGCTCACAATTTTGCATGTTTTGCCCATTTGAAGTGGAGAACGATTTGCACCTGCTTTCAAATGAGCCTAAGTATAAACAGCTGAGGACTGGATGGTTATATCTGATTTTTAGCAAATATCAGATCCAACCAGCAGCTGAAGTTTATGTACTAGGCAAAATGACCTTGAATGAGAATGTGACATTTGCAGTTTTTAATCCAAGGCATGGTGGATTAGGACAAAATGAACATGTCCCTAACCCCAGATAGAAATTATTGTTTTTAAAAACTCCACAGCCTTAAGCATTCTTTTTACCTTTTGGAATTTTTTCAGTATTACCATATTTCTATTTGCTTCTTCTTTTAAAAAAAAAACAGTTTATTCAATTTACCACAATACAATAGATATCAGAATACATTTCAGTTAATATATCTATCTTATCTTTAACAAATACTATGAACCCGTAGGCCCTTTAAGCAAGGTAGCGCTATATGGGATGGATGGGGATGAAGATTTGACTCTTACAACAATAATAAGACCGACTCAGGAAGTTGGCAAATCTTTAACTGTTTTATTAACAATTATCTAAAACAGGGAGTACAACAAACATCAACAGATGTTCGCTGAAGTCTCTCAAAGATTTACATGAAAAAACAGTTATATAGTAAGACTTGTCATCATTGACGTCATATTACATGGCAAAATAAGAAAACCTAAATTGGGTTGTGGTTGATCTACGGGGAACATCTATGTATACTTTCTATGTAAACTTTCTATGGGCGATAGGATTGTGATTGGGTCTCTAAGGTCAGGTGGACAGCTATGCCCACCCCTAGTGCAAGTCATCTTCAGTGTCATAAAATACACAATGTTTCATTGGGTCTCAAACTATATGGCTCTTTGCTACGTAGCCCTCTATAATTGGTTGGCACGCTTGTTCCCTTCTGGAATATTCCACTTGCTAGCAGCACGCAAGCTGGTATCCCAGGTTCTTGTGGGTGCACTTGACCATGCCTCCCCTCCCAATTAGCCCATCATCAATCATCACTCCTGCTGTCTGCCATTCGAATTGTCTTTGAACTCTGCCTTGCAAAGTATCACTGCGCCTGAGAATAGAAGGTAGTGTGAGCATGGTCTTACCTTCAAGTCTCATTGTAGCTTGCCCGAAGTCTATTTTCATCTCGACTATGTGACAGGAGACCGTGTTTGAGCTCTTTCTTTCGTATTGAAAACTATTAAATGAATAAAACCTGGCGCTGCTATTGTTTTTTCATTACACCTCAACAGGAGCTCGCCTCGCTTCCCACGTTCATTGTATCTTCTTGAAGAGATATCCAGTTTCGTGGCTGCCCCAATCCTTGACACCGGGCCAGACAAGCTTTCTCAAATGTTCCCTCATCGTCAGCTCTTTTTTTCTACTGCGCCACACTTTCAGCACTTCTGTTCATGGGGTCCTAGTTTGCTAAAACACGACGTGGAACATCCAGATTCTATACATAAATATATAATTTTGGTGTTTTTAGGACCCCAATTGGGGTTTCAATTTTTATAGTGGTACACTTTTGGTGAAATGTTAATTATTTTAGGTGAATTTTAAATGTGTATGGTGAGAATAGGCAATGACGAGTAAATGTGTGGACATAATTTATCTTTTTTCTCATGTATTTTAACTAGCGAACCAAATATGTCCACTAAGACTGTTAACTGTAGATCCTCTGTTTTAAATCTGTTTTCAATCTATTGTTGCAGGCCCTTTATCAGTATATAGATTAGAGCAATATTTGACAATTTGTGTAAAAAGTTTTGGATATTGGGTAATCACAACCCAGGATCGACCAATTGATATATGACTATGTCCTCTATGGTTGCTAGCACAAGGCACTTTAATGTATGGACATAGGAATATCTGGAGCACTATGCACTTTGATGTATGAACATAGGAATGTTTGGAAGCGGATTAGTATGCTGCACTTTATAGGTACTATGCACTTTATTTGAATTGCACTATGCACTTTATTTTGCAAGTGAAGTTAAAGGCATGATAACTGTGAAGACACAAATGTTACATATGACAGTATCAATAGCTACAAACATGAAGCGAAATCAAAAGAAACTCACTGCTTCATACTTATTCCTGCACAATGCATTACCCCATTAACAAACCGTACAAGTACTAAGCAATTTCTGTACATGTTTGGGGTAATTTTTGAAGATTATTACTATATCTTAAACAGAGGTTTCATAGTGAAAGAAGGTGGACATTTGGGCAAATAGATGCAATTGCAAGTAGTTAGTCCCTCTTCTATGTTTATGTTTGGTTTTGCCTATTCAGAGATGGCCGACAACCGGTCACCACACGAAGGAACCAGTCCTCTTTCTTTGCCTAAAACCAGGCTACATGAGCTAATTTAAAGGTTTGGAAACATGGATCACCTGTTGTGATCAAGCGGTGAGGAAACCGCGAAACGCGTAACCTCCGCTATGCGAGGGCCATATGTTTTGGGAGAACCATGATGCCAGTGGATTTTATGAGCCATATGTTGCGCGCTTTTATCTAATAAAGACTACTTTTTGATACCGGACACTGGTTTCCGGAAGTAACATTGTTTGACTGGGGGAGTGCTTTCCACGGACTGCAGAAAAAACAGTCTTTTGGACATGTATACGTACTGCAGGCGCCACCGCCTGCAGTACGTATAGCCAGCCTTCATGATTACTGAGTCTACTTGCGTTTCAGCATCTGTACAATTGTAAAACGGCTTGCATTTTCTTCAGTGCTCTCTGTATGTGCAATCTTCATTCCGCACATGAAATGTTGCTGAATTCTTCACTTCGCCATCAGATTCTATAAGGTCTATTCACCTTCTTCATTTTTTTTTTTTTTTATTGTTTTGGTTTATTACAAACCTTTACAATCTCACAAGAGAAAACATACGGTTATACAATTTTTGCAGAAAATCATCAATTATTAAGTTAATTCAACATTGAGTTTAGACATAAAATAGAATTCAAAAGCTTAAAATTCCAAACTTTGTACACATCAGTAAAGACTTGCAAAAAAAAAGTTAGGAACAAATCACCTTTCTTAACAGAAAATTAATTGTCCCAATTAACTCAAATCACAGACATTTCTCAAGAAACTTGTCACAGCTATTTTTAGACTTAAACAGTTGTCATGGAGCATTCTGTGCCAAATAAAGTCTCTTTGTACTTCAAAGATAGAGACTACAAACTTAGAGAAGTACCTAATCCTCTGTGATTTTAAGGCAGGACACACTAGTAGAATATGCTGTAAGGTTTCAACAGTCTCAACTGTTTTGCAATATCTACACCAAGGGACAACCTCATTGGTCCGATTTCTAATACATAAAATTTGTCTGGTAGGTAAGACATTAAAGCGGAAGCGCATGAAGTCATTGCGTAACCTCTTGCTAGGGTATTTACACAGATAGCCTTCCATA
Source organism: Ambystoma mexicanum (assembly GCF_040938575.1). NCBI lineage: Eukaryota > Metazoa > Chordata > Amphibia > Caudata > Ambystomatidae > Ambystoma > Ambystoma mexicanum. The sequence continues at coordinate 690,829,786 of NC_090939.1, forward strand.
TTTGCCTGCCATTTCCAAATGGAGCAGGCTGAATTATACAGTTTAGAGTCTTCAATGATTGATTTCGTAGATTGCCAATCTGAACCCATTAAACTAAATTTAACTTTGCCAGGTTTGTTACATAGTGAGCTCATAGCTAGACCTAATTCTATCAAACAAGTCTCACTTTCAGTCTTTAAGGCAGCCATAAAAGGATTCGGAGAATCAAGGTACACACATTTATACAGCGTTTCTTCCTTGCTGGTTTTGTATTTTTTCCAAAGACATAGGCCCTCATTACGACCCTGGCGGAAAGGGTTTTACGCCAGCGTAATGCATGGCGTACCTTTCCGCCTTACTACGAGTTCCCGTAGCGCCATGGTGGTTTTTTCGCCTGGTTTTTCCGGGCGGAAAAATCCATGGCGCTACGGGACCTGTTGTTAATTACGCCACCGTAATTTACGGTGGCGTAATTAACGCCTTCCCCACTCCCATTATACCCTATGGGGCAAAAATGGGAATGGGGAAGGGTAAATGGGGATTGGGGACTTACCGCCCCGCCAAGGTCGGAATGGGGCGGTAAGTCCGCCAACCCCCATGGCGGAGTTGGCAGCTCTGCGCCATGGACCATGGTGCAAATTGCACCATGGTCCTCCGCCAGGGTCGTAATGAGGGCCATAGTCTTTTCCAGACTACATAGGAGGAGAGGGAATGCAGACCAAGTTCATATCTGATTAAGGCTAAGGGTATACATTTCGGCAAGAACCATAGCACCGCTCTCAAGATTCTCCCTTCAATAGTTATCAGATGGGTATGTAATTCCTTAGTAAATAATTCTATACCATAGGTTAAGCATGGTATAACCTTTTTTATATAAAAGTCTCTCAGCGGCACCATAGTAAATTTACCAAATTTATTATCTATTGCCCTCAATTGCCTAATGGCAATGTCTGCTTTTAGATTTAGCTGGGTTTTTATCAGGGCAAGAGAGTCCTGACCAGAAAAATAGAAACCTAGGTACTTAAATGAAGGTAGCGCCTTAATTCTCTTTCCTTCACATAACCAAGTAAAGGCATTCTTCTTTTTATTCTTATTGCCAAATCTAACAATAACAGTTTTTGTTGGGTTAGTTTTCAACTTGATACCTTCGACAAATGATTCAAAAGCTCGTAGTAGCCTCTGCAAACCAATTTTTGTTTTGTCCAGTAAAAGAAAATCATCAGCATAAGCCAACCAGTCAATACACACATTATTAAGCTTGGGGGAAATCAAACCTTTACCACTGAGGGCATTTTGGGCTCCACACACATACAAATTAAAAACCGTCGGGGCCAGCATACAACCCTGTCTTAAACCATTCGGAATTATAATAGGTATGGAAAGTAAACCATCCGTTGTCAAGCGGACCATTAAACTGGTGTCAGTGTATAAGGCAATGATAATCTGGAGTAATGGAGCAGGTATTTTGAGATCCTGTAGCTTCCGCCAGAGGAGTTGTCTATCGACAAGGTCAAATGCTGAGCTAAGATCCATCGATGCCACAAACAAAGATCTAGTCCCCTTTACCATAGAATTGGCTATCAACGTTTTTAGCACTAGCCCACCACAGTCTGTTCCAATGTGTTTTTTGAAGCCAATTTGTTTGTTGTCAAGAATGGATTTTTCAGTAATCCATTCTTGAAGTTCCTTTAGGACCAACAAACAAAAAATTTTGGACTCAGGGTCCGCAATTGCGATTGGCCTATAACTGGATGGGGACATGCGTGCTCCCTTCTTAAAGATAGGAATAACGATGGACACTTTCCATGATAGGGGTATAAGCTTGGTCTCCAAAATGTTGCTATACAGTATATATAAGATTTTTCCCCAAATCACAGGGTCCATTTTTAAGAGTTTATTAGATAGATTATTCGGACCCATGGCTCCAGAGTTTTTGGATTTCCTAATCATATCAGTAATATCATAACTCGAAAACTTCAAAGACCAAGACTGAGGTTCAGACATGAGCAATTGTTGGTTACCTTTGTTCAATGCATAAAGGTTTGTAAAGTGTCCATACCAAACATCCTCATTGATTACATTTACTGCCATATCTTGTTGAGGTTTTTAGATTGCATTTATCAGGAACCAGAAGTTTGAACAGCAGTGCCCTCGCAGTGCTTTCAACATAAGCTCACCATCTTGCTGCATGCGTACTGCTCTATATTGGATATGCCAATTCTTATAGGTTTGCTTGATTTTGTTTTTCCTCTTATAGAAGTCAGAGGATGACAGTACTTCCTTTTTTAATTTTCTCAGTTCTTTTCTATGAACAAGTTTCCGTGTATGGATCACCATATCCATAGGATGTTTACGTTTTGGTTTTACTTTGGACCCTGGTGTAAAACGGGGGGACAGATTGTCAATGGTGTCCTTAATATATGTTGAAAAGTTCGAGGGAGAATAGCATAGATCGCGATGAAACTCAGTCATTACCCGATAGTCGCTTATCATAGTTGAAGTAAACTACACGTTTTTAGTATGGCACCATTTAATTCTATTTCCCTGCTGATTTATCATCACACCATGAGTATATTTTTCTTTAATTGGAGTAGGGAATTTCAAGGCCATTTTACAGGTAAGAAAAGAGTGATCACTAAAGCTAGAGTCAATCACCTCCAAATAATATACACTCCTAAAAATACCAATAGACACAAAAATATAGTCTATAGTGGATTCCAAGCCTCTGGCTTTCCAAGTATGTTGGTGCCCTCGAAGGAGATCCAAACCCAGAGATTCCGCAAAATGTAGCCACAATCTGCCTCTCAATACTCCAGAGCCACCAACCCTCACAGACTGTTCAGCATTGGCCAACATTTCATCCCCCACTAACATATCACATAGACAGTTTGCATTAAGATCCCCCGCCATAATGATTTGACCTCCCTGGTTTGTCTCACGCCAGGATTCAATTATAGATCCCAAAATGGTCAGTTCCTTACCTAGTTGTAAATCGGAAATCTCACTGGGGTTCCAATAGATATTAATAAATAAAATACAGAGGGACTCGTTGTTTTCTATATACATTTTAAAAGCCGTAACAAGAAAGTGGTGTTCCAGACACCATTCCCCCATTTTTGACAAAGAGTTGTTTTGTTTGATGGCTATTAGTAATCCACCTTTAGAGCGGCCTTTGTTGGAGCCCGTGCACACAAATTGACCACAGTAAACCCTTCCCAGCATAGATGTTCCCTAGACCAGGTTTCCTGAAGAAAAACAAAGTCAAATTGTGACAGAAAATTCATCCATTCTTCGTTGTTCAAAAGATTCACATTTCCCCGAGAGGTCCAACTCACAAATTTGAAGAACGAGGAGGAGGCTAGAGGGTATTGCCAAGCTTCCTGAGTGACTCAATAGACTCCCTCAGAGTCAAGGCGAGCCACCTCCATTCCTGCTTGTTCAGGTTTGATTCCTCATCAGGAGGATTAGTAGATTGACTAGGTTGAACATGCACTTGTTCAGACAGCATAGTTTTCTTTTGAGCAATAGTTTGAGACTTATATTCATAGATATCAAAACCCAGTTTTTGAAAAGATTCTGATTCCTTCAACAGAACCGACCTAATCAGAGCAGAGGGTATAGCAAGTCTCACGTAATCATATCTGATCCTATGAATGAAATCAACCAGGGTAATATCGGCCGAAGTGATCAGACTAAGTTCAGGCATGGTAGAAAGTGATGAAAGTATGTACGATCGGTTCAGTGAAATGGGCACTTGCTCTTGGAATAGTGCTGTCAATATCAGACCCGGGATTTCAGGAGAAACAGGTTGTTTCAAATCAGATCCCATATTGTCAAAAGGTGAGAACCCATTAGTGTATACATTTTCCTGTAGTATAACCTTTTTGTCAGCTCTTCCCATTCCATGATCAATTCTACCCATACCATCCTGCACAGAGCCATGGGTAGAGACAAACCTCTCTCCAGTTTGCATACTAGCTTGTTTCGTACCCAGAGTAGAACTACTTGTTGGAGTCTGATTCTCACCCAACACCTTCAGAATAATACGTCTAAGTTCTAGCTCTTTTTCATCTTCAGAACAGCCAAGAGACACTACATTATTGTCAAGGATACAATTGGCATTCAGATTTTCATTCAGTTTAATTTTACTTTCTACTGTTCCGGCACTGCTGTCAACATCCAACTCCAAGCCATTCGAACCCTTATTAATAGATGTTAGTGTTTTTTTTGGATCAGAGAGAATCATAGTATGCTTATCATAGTAGGGTTCTCGTGGCAGGCTGGAGGTTGACATTCCTTCGGAATGCAGTGGATGGGTGAACTCCCGGGCAATAATGGATGCACACGCGTCATGGAGATTTGTTCCCCAAACGCCCTTTAGGGTAGTATTGTCTTTAGCTGCTTCAAGTGAGTGAGGACCTTTGAAGATTCGGTACATCACGTCCGATTTCTTTTTTAACTCTTCACTTAGAGTGTTAGCCCCCTCTGAAAAGGAGTCCCTCAAAGAAATTCCCTCGTCACGTGTCAGACCCATAGCGTTAGTAGTTGACAGTGCACGTGTGTCTGGATTAGGATGGACCGTAGTAGGGTTCACAGGTAGAGCATCCTCTATGTGCTCTAACTGTTGAGGATCCAATTTTCTCAAAATTTTTTGAGACATTTTATTTCTGGCTGCATTGTTATTGTTATTGTTATTGTTTTTTTTATTTTGCTTTGCCAGTTTCTTACTTTGTCGTTTAGAGATTTTTACCTCAAAGACTTCGTTATCCTGGCTCTGGGAGGGACAATTTATTTCCTTGACCTTGTCTGTATTATGGGCCTGTAAATTGTTGGTAGGACTTTTTGGAGGCATCCCCTCCCCCACGGTCGGTGTGGATGGAATAGTGATTATGACATCAGACAAAACCAGTTTTTCCTGGAGAGTGTTCGAATTGTCCCTTATTAGCTTAAGAACCTGCGCCATAATGCAGGGGGTTTCCTTATTTAACGCCACCGAAATGGACTCCGATAGGTAGAGGGGTATTTTGGATAGTTCTAACGATAAGTTGTTCAAAACCTGTGTCTGTTTTCTCAGTTCGGTTAGAAGTAGTCTATTAAATATACTTAAGTGGTAACAAGATCCGAACCCAGACCCCTGTCCCCCACCTGATTGTCAAGTTTCACTTCAGGGACGGAGGCCTGCCCGAAAGCAGTTGATGGACTGATTGGCAGTTCCAAAAAGTTGTCATAACAGAAACTACTGTCTTTCTGTCCATTGGAAGTCACAGAGACAGCTTCACCCACGCAACCATTTTCCCTCCCCTCAGTAAGCTCTAGCAGTTCATCATCAACGAAAAGAGGTTGCGAGGGGTCAATAGTATCCTCAATAGTTTTGCAGTATGGTGAACAGTCCTGAGCACATTGCAGCAGGGATTCTTCCTCATCACTAATTACAGGGAGAGGAAGAGCAGCAGCCCGCGCCAAACTAGTGCGACGCGTGCTAACAGCGTTGAAAAAATCTGCTCATATATCTTTCATTGGTAATCCTGGTTTCTTTTTCCCCATCTTTAAACACACTTACTTGAAAACCACAACAGAGACCTAAATCAATCCCTAAGTGTGTCAAATTATTTTTACCCTTTAGTGGCCAGCAGTAGAATATAGAGTATAGCCAGTTGAGAGTAAATCTTGCGGAGGAATAATAACAGACATGCACAGTTACAGATAGAGAAATCGAGGCACTCTTCCCACTGCACACAGCGAACAGCAAACAGTGCTTTCTCGTGCTTCCCAGTGCGCGCGCGAGTGCGCTGCACCACAGGATTTAATAGGAAAAAAAAAAAGTGCCCGAGGCACAGAATGGGAGGAGCCACGGGCGCACACTCCAGGCAGCATGGTGAAGCTGCTAAAGACGTCCTCCAGGCTGTGTAGTGAAGCAGTCCTCACGAGCCACAGATGTCGGGTACGGCCAGCAAACAGTGCTTTCTCGTGCTTCACCTTCTTCATTTGCATCAGTTCTGGGTGCGTCATTTCTGCTTCATGTGACATCACCAGTCTTCTCTTTCATTCATCTTCACACTTCTTCCGGAAACTCCTTTAAGAGACTGTCATTTCTCTGTGGGTACATCATATAGAGCTTTCTCAATGTATACCTTGTTGTGCATGTCGCAATTCCCGGCTTCCAACATATAGGCAAAATAGGGGCGGGACTTCCGGTAGAGACACTTGGCTCCTCCTCTGCAACTATGCATTGAATAATGTATTTCTCCACCCTCACCCCTTAATGTGATCTGAAACAGAGAAGGTTAGATGAAGGAGTGAGGACAAGAGGATGGAAAGAAAGAAAACAGCAGAGAGGAAAAAAGGGAACAAAATATAACCCTACACCAAACAAAAAGAGAAAATCAATCTACATATACTGTCAAGTTGTAAATACACATTTCAATCTATGAGCATTAGAGCAAGTTCATGAAATTATTAAAAATAGACTTATCTTAATATCCAGGTTTCATGAAATCACCATCTCTTCTCTATCTTTACCAGTTTAATCTGAGTCCAAACTCAGAAAACCACCCCATACTTTATCAAATAGACTCTCCTTCTTCTGCAGGAAAAACTCTTTCAGTATTACATATTGAATACACTTCCTCCATCCATGATTCTGTTGTGGGAAATACAGTTGATTTCCGATTACGTAGAATTATCCTTTTCGCAGCAGACCCTTCAAAACCCATGTAACTTGGTGATGCAGTAGGTCCACTAGATCAGTATCTTCACCCAGAATCAAAGTTTCAAAGTTAAACTCCCGCTCTTCACTCAGAACTTTATTCATCACATCGGTAATTCCTTTCCAAAATGCTCTCACTCTGTAACAGTCCTAAAGCAAAGATTCAAGAGAGCCTTGTGAAAGACCACATCCACAGCATGCATTGTGGAATGTATTGACCCACTTTTGCTCTGCCATGCGGCATCCCTGTTTTCTGATGGTGCCAGAATTATCAAAATGGCTGCAAAAAACTTGTGCGCTTCAAAACCTTTGAAAATCGCGCTTTGTAACATGAAAAGATGGCTGCCAAATCTACCATGCATGTTGTCAGTGGTGGAACAGAGATCTCACTCCTGAAACATGTCACTGGGCTTCACAACAAGTAAAAATGGAGCACAGAGGGAAAAGCGGTGCTTTGCTGAAAGAAATCTAAAATCTTGCTTTTAAATCCTTTTTGTTGGTTGCTGAAACCGCAGAATGCCGGTACAAAACACCCTCAAACATCCAATATTCTTGCTGGGTGCTACAATTCACTTAGTTCAAGAAATCATTATGAACATACAATGTCCTGAAAAGGGGAATTTGTCATAAAAACATCCACAGAAAAAGTTGCCTGCCTGTGGAATCTGTCAAAATCTGGGCGCAGTACCCTCGGGTGACAGTCTGACAGCTGTCAGAAGCCTGCATGATAGTATTTAAACATGTACAACTGAAACCTAATGTCTGAAAACTAAGTGACCTGTTATTGTGATCAACCTAGGTTGTAACTGTTTAATCCCATGGTTTAGAATCTGGAATAAGTGTTCTAGCTGCTTGTTTTGAAATTACAAATTTGTTTTTAAACAAGAAAAAAATGCAACAGAATGACATTGAATTTAAGCCTGACTAAAAGCAACCAAACCAGTATAACAGCTTCCCCCACAGAGGTCAGGCATCTCCCTTCTGCTTCTCTCCACCAGGAAATCACACCTAAGTGATGAGTATAGGGTGGTGGAATCATTTGTTCTGCAGGAGGAAGAAGACAATGGACTTCCTCCAGCCCAAGGAGATGCTAATTATGAAGGGTCGTAAATGGCCTCTGCCAGGAGGATCTGGGAGGAGACTGCTTCTGGACTGCAAAGAGACAGGAGGAGGCAGAGACAAACAACCATTTGTTGATTCACAAGGACAAAAAGCACATTTTTAAAAGACTTTTTCAAAAAACAGAGGGACGACCTGGCTGCACAGAAGGGTACTCTAATCCAGGAAAGGGACGCCTTAGGCCAAGAAGTCAGCCATTTAAAAACCAAGATGGAAGAAAATCACCTGGCCCTTCAGGGTCTGGGTGAACTTAAAATATGAAAAACTGTCAGAGCACACCAGGAGGGTGGAAGATGCTCTGGAAAAGAGTAATCAGGACAGTAAGGACAGAACTCAGGATGTGAGTCTCCTGCAGCAAAAATTGGCCCAATACTCCAAAATTAGACAGGAAGCAGAGAGAGACAATGAGGCTCTCTGTGAGAAAAATGACAGGCTCCTTAGACAAGTAGCCTTGCAGGAACAATTAATAGAGACCAGTAAGGCCTTAATAGAAGAACAAAGGGGTCAGGTTCTTGCATGGCAACAGGGAGTAGGGGCTGAGAGAGATGAGGTCAGATGGGAGAGGGAAACCCCTGAGCATAACCTCAGGAACCTCTCCCCCAGAGACTTCAATTCCATGGACTCTGCCACCCCCATGTCCACTGGCTCACATGAGCCAAGGGCCTCAGAGATGGTAGACTTCAACCCAATGGGGAATATGGGGCTAATAGGTCAGCGCCTCCCAGAAATGGATGGGCGGGCATCTATGTATAGGTTCCCAAGTGCTAGGGCCATCTTCTCTGATCAGGGAGACTCCAGTGAGGGGACAATCAGAGAAATGGATCCTTACCCAGAGATCAGACGGCAACATTTGGTGAGGAATTCCATGAGAGTAGGCCCACTAAGAGCATACTAAAAACCTCTTCCCAGCTAGGACAGTGGGGGTGGAGGGGTACTCAGCCAATCCTTGGAGTAAGGAAGAGTCAGAAGACTCTTCTGAGCGCCACAGGTCACTAGAAACTAGGCCCCCCCATTCTGCCAGCCATTCCCAAGCTCGCAGAATCCGGGAGAGCCTAGAAGACCAGACAGCCACCTCTAGTAGCAGTGCCTCTGAGTCAGAGGATGAGTGGACCAAGGTGACCCAAACTAAAAAAGCCAACAAAGTCAAGAGGGCCTTGCTCAAGGATCCCCTGAAACAAATAAAAGCCATTAATTAGGAGCGTCATTACGCCCTACCACAAGAATGCAAAATATTCGGTTCGGGAGCACCTTGAGTTATTTGAACAGATGATGGAAACTTTCCATCTGAAGGACAGCCAAAGCTGTATTCAGTTTGTAAAGTGGAAATGTTCTTCTGAGTACTCCAGCTTCTTTGTGGGGCGTGAGGATCAGAACCATTCCAGATGGTCCACCTATCGGGCGGCCATCCTGAAAATGTTTTCCATTCATAGGAACCCCCAAGAGGCTTGCAAGGCAGCCTACAACTTACAATGTGGGGAGACCAGGCCCCGCAAGAATTTTTTCAGGAATTAAAATGTGCCTTTGCGCATACTACTAGAAGGGTGCCCATTGACAGTAAAGAATTTGTGAACACCTTCTTTCATGCTCTCCCTAAGTATATTATGACCCAGCTAGTGAGGGACTTTCACAAGAAAAGATCACTAGACTGGGTCATTGAACAAGCAACGCGCATCTATGAAGTGCAGAAGCCGTTGGAAAATAAAAATAGTAGCAAAAACCCCAAAACAACTAACACCCCTGCTGCTGCTAAGGTGGCGGAGGTGAAGGTTGCCCCCATTTTAGATCTAGAGATGGGGGGTCTAATAACCTTCCCGCACAGAATCCAAACAACCCCAAACCCAGAAGGCCCTCCGGCCAATCCCAAACAGGTAGCCAGGGAGGTAACCCCACCAATGGGACCCCTAACTCCCCTGACTACATCAACCCACGCTACAAGGGAAGTAGACCCATCCTGGGTTATGTGTGGACTCCTCCAGCCCAAGGGGGGGGGGATCCAACCAGACAGCAGGAAACCCAGGGAACTTCCCTCTCACTTTCCTCAGGAGGGCAGTAATCCCCCAAATGCCGGACCAAATTTCTTGCCAAGATACCTGCCAAATTTCAACCCCCAAAACAACCCATCCTTCTTTCCCCACTTTCCTGAGCCCAGACAGCCCAATTCGGGAGAGGGGAGGCCAAGGGTGGAGGGGTACCCAAACTTCCCTAACCCAGGGTATTTTGGGAGAAGGGATAGCTAACCTTCCCGGGATCAACCCAGTGGAGACATGAGGATCCCGTACCAGCCAGAGCAGGTGTCCCAACTAGAGCGCCAGGTCCAGAACATTGCACAGGATCTGGGTCGCATGCTGAGGGCTCAACAGAATGCTCATATGAGCATGGCGGCTCAGAACTCCTCGAATCCAGGCTCTGGTGTTCCAGAACAATGATGTGGGGAAGAACCCCGACAACCCACCGGTTCCCAGGGAGGAGGCACAAGGGGAAGGGGGGTGTAAAGCCTTGGAGGAAACTTCCTTCCCCATTTGTGGAAAGCCCCTGAAAACCCAGGAACCGGAACCAAAATCTCCTGCCCCCGAAAGTCTGCAACCCAAGGAGCAGAGGGCGGGTAGGAGAAAAAAAAAGCCCAAAAAGGCCCATTTTGTGGAGGAGGTACAAATCTTCCAGTTTGAAGGAGAGGGGTCCTCAGAGGATTCTGGGAAAATGATCTTCTCCTTCAGGGATGGGGGAACTCCTCCTAAAGAAAAATGGGTCCCAAAGGATCCAAATCCAGACTGGGTAGATGTGGGGACCGATTTGAAACCGCCCATCATCTGTACCCAGAATGACGAGCACGAAAATCCCCTGATTCAATCCCATCCTGGTGACTGCCTCCAAAAAGGGGGGGGGCAGCCCAGAATCAGAACCAGGGGAACCCAAAACTTCTCCCATATCTAGCTGTTACCTTTTTCTTACAGATTCCCAAGATCCCAAACAGATTCCTGCCCAAATCACCTCTCTGTCAGTGTCCAAAGCAAAGAAACTAACCCACCAGTTGGCCAAAAATGTGCATTATCTTTACCCCTTTGAGGAAAAGGAGGGAAGATTTTATGCCCCTGTCCAAATACAGGGGCAATGTACAATTTTGGCACTGGTTGGCACTGGATCCCAAGCTACCCTTCTGTCAAAAAGGACCTTTGATCAATTGAATTCGGGAAGGGGGGAGAAGTACCAAATTCCTCTCACCCTTCTTCCTGGACAACTTCAGAACTTCGACGGGAAGGAAATTCCAGTCGAGGGGACTGCGGATTTGGACATTAAAATTGGGCGACACAAGGTGAAGCACCCGGTCATAGTTGTGACTCCTGAGGTCACACCTTGTAGATTGTGTAAACAAGGTCCTCTGGACCCAGGCTAACAGACCAATAAAATTAAAAAAGAGTGTCAACCATGTTAGTTTAAACGGCACATGCCACATGGTTGAACAAAAACATGACCAAATAGAATTTCACTTCCAGAATAATCAAATCCCAGACGTGACAGTAATTGCAGTAGGACAACAAACTGGTGTTGGTGAGTCCACTCTATTTCTCAAAATCAACCTTCCTTCCAGCCTAAGGTGGCATTCCACACTGGAAGGAAACACTCTGAAATTCCAAACCAATTCACAATCAGAAAATCCTACTCCTATAGTCTAGAAAAATGAGAAATCAGCTCAAAGTTTGGCTGACATTCAGAAAATTGGAGAGCAGCTGTTCATCCCTATTCAGTTAAATGAGGGGAAGGACTCTGTTCTCGCCCGAGTATGTGTGAACAACGGTAAGAGCTTCATCAGCGAGGCCATGTTCTGCAAACTCCCAAAAGATCGAGCCATTCCCACATTTAATCTGTTAGACAAATGGGAAATGGACCTGGAAACACCCAATTCCAAACATTTCCTGCCTAGCAGGTGTATGCTCAAAATGTCCATAGGCAACAAGAGCATAGTCCATAATTGTTGGGTCGTGCGAGATGTCCCTGCTGCATTTTACTTAGGCAGTTACATTCTCAATCGCTTTGCCATTAGTTTGGACCTAATAAACTTCAAAGCTTGGTCCTGATTAGCGGATAATCCCATGGACTTTGATGACCCAGAGAAAGCATTTCGGTCAGCTCAACTGCTGCCAAATGCAGTTTAAATTCAGATTGGGGAGGAAGTCACCATCCCAGAACGGACCCGACAATTCTCACTGGAAGTAAAAATGAAAAGAGGACAGAAACTGAAAAACCCTGACACCTATGTCCATTTTAATGCTAATTTTCAACAGCAAGGGTTGGGGGTAAACCCAACACCACTAGTCAACATAGAACACGACACCATTCCAATAGAGGTGGATAATAGCGACCTAAAGAGCATCACTCTGGGCGCAGGCACCATTATTGGAATGGCGGTTGATGACTGACATTTTTCCATAGATTTAGGTAATGAACTGTTAGGACCAATCCCCGTTTTGACGGTGATAGCGACGATGACACAACACCAGACAGGATCTTCACCCGGCATGGGGGGAATTTCCTGGTGTACTCTTCATGCCCTTATGGTAAGGACGATGTGACCTGTGACTTAAGGAGGGATGAGGTGATCTTCCAAGTCCACAAAGACTGCCTTTCCCACCTGAAGCCATCAGTCCTAATCAGCACTTTGACCAGGGACGTCTCCACCCAGCTGGAGGAGGCCGCTGAGATAGCCAAACCGGAAGTCTTTCCAGGCTTCAGGCAGATGGTTGAAGAGAGAGTCAACCTAGCTGATGCGTGTGAGACTCTGGAGCAAAAGCAAAAATTGAAACAAGTTTTCTTAGATTTTCAAGATCTCTTTGCGGTGGACTCATATAACTGTGGTCGCACTGACATTCACACAACAACAATTCCCACGGACCCTGGCATGACTCCAGTGTTTGTGAAGTTATATCGCTTGCCTCTCGCATCAATGGAGTCCCTTACTGAAATAATTAAGAACCTTGAGTCCTGTGGGATAATTCGCCCAGTCCACAGCACCTTCAATAATCCGGAACCTGGGATTTTTAAACCAAACGGCCAGTGGAGACTCTGTGCTGACCTAAGAGAGCTCAAGAAACGGGTCCATACTTCCCGATGGCCTCTTCCCTACATTGACCAAGGGCTGGCCCAGATCCAGGGGTCAAATGTATTCAGTGCCATTGACCTGACCAATGGGTACTGGACTGTACCTGTTAGTAGGGAGGACCAATACAAGCTGGCCTTTACCTTCGGGGGCAGCAGTACATTTGGACCCGGACTCCCTTTGGATACATCAACTCCGGCAATGAATTTAACATTTTTCTACACAAGGCCATGCCCGACCTGGGTGAAAGGGGTAACCTGGCCTATGTAGATGATGTTTTAGTCAAAAGCTCAACTGTGGAGGAACACATAGTGGAGATCCGTTATGTCCTGACACAGTTGAGGGCTGCCGGAGCAAAACTCTCCTTTCAAAAGGCACAGTGGTGTGTCAATTTCTTGGGGCATGAGATAACTCCTCAGGGTCTCTGTCCCCAGGAAAAGAAAGTGAAAGCACTCCAGAAATTAAAAGACCCCACAACTTTGCGGGAACTAAGGAGCCTCCTTGGACTAACTAATTACAGCAGAATGTTCATTGAGGACTACGCAGAGATCACAAGACCCCTGATACATCTTTTGAAGCGGGGGGTCAAGTGGGAGTGGGGTCCAGAACAAGCCGAGGCAGTAAGACAACTCAATAGAAGCCTCTCACAAGCGTCTTGCCTAGCTTACCCTGTCAAAAACAAGGAGTTCTTCTTGGATACAGGGTTCTCAAATAGATGTGTGACTGCAGTATTATATCAAAAACATGACAAGGTCAATAATGTAATCTCCTATGCGAGTAAGACTTTATCCTCGGTGGAGGAACATTTCAACGATTGTGAGAAGGCACTCCTGGCAAACGTGTGGGCATTAAAGAATTACCGCCCGTTTATCCAGGGAGAACACATCATAGTGGAGACTCCACACCAACCTTTGCAATATCTTCAGAGTGACAGAATCTGGGCCGGAAATGTGAGTAATTCCCAAATTACTTCCTGGATTTTGTCAATGCAAGGCTTTCCTGTGGAGGTCAGATATGGCCAAAACAAGAAGAGTCCCCTGCGCAAGGTCTGGCTGACGTGAATGATTGTGCCAGAGAAAACTGTCTCAAGGACGAAAGTCTCAAAATCAAGGACAACATGGAGGCATACCTTAATTCCCCACACAAAGTCTATGAAGAAGACCAGTGTGAGGGAATGCCCACTGTCTATGTGGATGGATGCTCCTACCATGTTGACAACAATGGGGAAAAAGAACTTGTGGCCGGCGTAGGGAATGTATGGGTGAATGATGCCCCAGAACCCTCCGCTGGGTACAAAATCGGTCCCCGAAGTAGTCAAGTGGCAGAGCTGATGGCTGTGCATCAAGCCATCCTCACTGCTGTCCAACACCAACTCCATGAACTGGTCATAATCACAGACTCGGATTATGTAGGGAACAGGTTTGTGGAGCACCTGGTAAACTGGAAAACCAGAGGCATGCTATGTGCTAATAATAAACCATTGAAACATGGAAAATTAATCTAAAATATTGATGATCTGGTCACCTCGAATGGGATGACCATCTACTGGAAAAAGATCAAGGGTCATTCTAAAGTAGAGGGACCAGACAAAACTGGAAATGACCTAGCTGCTCAGCTGGCCAAAACCGGAGCCATCCAAGGGGATCTACTTGAGATTGAGTCCCTGTTGGGGGAAATCCAGCTCACTGCTATCACTAGGTCCCAGACAAATGCTCACAATGAACTCTCAACTGCACAATGGAGTAGGGAGACCCCAGATGCTGATTTGATTACGGCTCAAAAGGGGAATCCAATAATTGGTAAGCTTTATCAACACATTGAGGACCCTGAAAACTTTCCCCTGACGGATACAAATTACATTGGGAAGGAGGACCTCAGAGTGTTGATGAAATGTCCAAAAATGTTCCGACGGTTTGTTGGTGAGGAGATCCATAGCTGGCCATGACCAGTGGGTGGTCCCCACCTCATTCCAAAGCCTGATGCTAAGTCACGCACATGATGCGGCCACAGCCGGTCATCTGTGTTTCATACGACACTAGAAATCTTGGGAGAGGTTGCATACTGGCCACACATGGGGAAGGACTTCAACCAATACTTGAAGGGGTGTCTTGTGTGTGCACAATTTCAGCCAACATCACTCACACGCCGTGCTCCCCTCCAAAAGAGGGGGATGACACTGCCTTGGTCAGATTTACAAGTCGATTTTATTGGGCCCGTGATTCGCTCCTCTAGAGGGAACAAGTACATGTTGACCGTGACTTGCTTGTTCACTAAATGGGTGGAATGTCTCCCGGCCCAAATTGCAAGGCAGAAACAGCAGCTGCCCTGATGATCAACCACATCTTCTCGCGTTTTGGACTACCCCAAAGGATTGAGTCAGACCGAGGTAGCCACTTCACTAGCGAAGTCATGACAAAGATGTGGGAGATACTAGGGGTCAAAAGGAAACTACACATTGCCTACCGGTCAGCGTCTAGTAGTGGAGTTGAGAGATACAACAAGACAATTGTGAGCATAGTAAAAAAGTTTGTGGCAGATTCTGGGCTAAGTTGGGACATTTGACTACCTCTTGTCCTGATGGCCATCAGATCTATCCCTTCTTCTGCAACAAAAATGTTGCCGTTTGAGCTGATGACTGTATGAAGAATGGTGCTTCCCCAGCATCTGCCCTACAGAACCGAAGAGCAGACCTTGATAAATGCCTCCACAACTCAAGAGTATGTTGAGAATCTGAGAAAACACCTTCAACATGCTTTTGCCTATGCTCAGCGGAATCTAGAAAGATCTGAAGACAGTATGAAGACCCACTATGACCTTAAGACAACTGAAAAAGAATACCAAGGGCAGTTTGACAGAAGGAGAAGATAAGTGGGTCAACATCAACCAGCTGAAGTGTTGCCATCCTAGGCATACTCTGCGGCAAATAGAGGAGCCATCCGGAAACCCAGAGGGGGACATTCCGGAGCCCTAGAAAATTCCAACTGTAAAACCATTCCACCTGTTAAAATCAGTAGTAATTACAGGCGGGAAAGATTGTCAATTGTATGTCAAATGTATGCATCTGCCCCACTACATGAATAGTGGCGGGGAAATGTCCATAACCCTGCTCTGTTCTGTCTCATAGTACTGAAACCATGGATTCTAATCACCAAGGAGGACTACTCAGGGATCGAGAGAAAAGACCCAAGGGGCCCGGAGTATTGCTCCATACTCCCATCCAGAACCGGCGAGGAGAACCTGTCAATCCAGCACTGATGGGAGAAGCAGACGAATTTTCCCACTTGGACCAAAAAGAAAGAATGAACATCACAATCTCCCTACTTCCCCATGACGGGCGGTCAAACCTAAGTCGGCAAGGGGGGCTCTGTGGGATGTATTGACCCACTTTTGCTATGCCATGCGGCATCCCTGTGTTCTGATGGTGCCAGAATTATCACAATGGCCGCAAAATCCTTGTGCGCGCCAAAGCCTTTGAAAATCGCGCTTCGTAACACGAAAAGATGGCTGCCAAATCTACCATGCATGTTGTCAGTGGTGGAACAGTGATCTCACTCCTGAAACATGTCACTGGGCTTCACAACAAGTAACAATGGAGCACAGAGGGAAAAGCGGTGCTTTGCTGAAAGAAATCTAAAATCTTGCTTTTAAATCCTTTTTCTTGGTTGCTGAAAATGCAGAATGCCGGTACAAAACACCCTCAAACATCCAATATTCTTGCTGGGTGCTACAATTCAAGAAATCATTATGAACATACAATGTCCTGGAAAGTGGAATTTGTCATAAAAACATCCACAGAAAAAGTTGTCTGCCTGCGGAATCTGTCAAAATCTGGGCGCAGTACCCGCGGCCGCCTGTATGACAGCTGTCAGAAGCCTGCATGATAGAATTTAAACTTGTACAACTGAAATCTAATGTCTGAAAACTAAGTGACCTGTTATTGAGAGTAACCTACGTTTTAACTGTTTAATCCCATGGTTTAGGATCTGGAATAAGTGTTCTAGCTGCTTGTTTTGAAATTACAAGTTTGTTTTAAACCAAGAAAAAATGCAACAGAATGACATTGAATTTAAGCCTGACTAAAAGCAACCAGACCAGTATAACAGCTTCCCCCACAGAGGCCAGGCATCTCCCTTCTGCTTCTCTCCACCATGAAATCGCACCTAAGTGATGAGTATAGGGTGGGGGAATCATTTGTTCTGCAGGAGGAAGAAGACAATGGACTTCCTTCAGCTCAACGAGATGCTAATTATGAAGGGTCGTAAATAGCCTCTGTCAGGAGGAACTGGGAGGAGACTGCTTCTGGACTGCAAAGAGACAGGAGGAGGCGGAGATAAACAACCATTTGTTGATTCACAAGGACAAAAAGCACATTTTTAAAAGACTGATAATTTACTGTTTAAAATTGTGAAAAATATGTAAACAACAGATTTGTGAATCTAATTTTTGGCTGCACGTTTTAAGAGGCAGGTCAAGAGGTTGTCATTCCCTCCTGATTTTCTACTGAGGAGATTATACATCTCCAATGCCATATGGTCCTGGCCTCCTATGATCTTAATAGTAACCATTAAATCTGAAAACTCAAGTGCTGACAAATTTACTGCACGTCTTAGCTTCCGCTATTCCCCTTAAATGCATTCATCTAGACCAGATTTTGCTCTCAGATCTCAAAAGGTCATCAATCTTCTTTACCCCTGCAAGAAACCAACTAGACCAAAAAATGGTTTTATTCTCAATTCTGAATGCGGGATTCAACCATATTGAGGAAGATCTCATTAGGCCCGGGACCATATGTAGGGTTGTGGCCATGTCCCTCCAGGTCGATCTCAGAAACTCAGTCAATGCAGACCTCTCACTCCAATCTTTGTTTGTGGTTGATAGGACTGCCAAAGGATTTAACGGGCCTACCATACTTGCTTCAGTAATGGCCCAATCATTAACATTCTCAGATATCAATGGTAGGAAGTGTATTGTTGTGAAAGCCTTATGATATCTTTCAAAATTTGGGATATTCAATCCTCCTTTTTCATTTTCAGGTTGTAATTTCCATAACTTTAATCTAGGTTTTTTCTTTTCCCATAGAAAAGACTGGATCATACTATTTAGTTGTTTCAGTAGAGATTTCTTGGCAGGAAGTGGAATCATGCTCATGAAGACATAAGTAATTTGTTGAGCTGTTGTCACCTTGATGGCATTTGCTTTCACTCCGAATGATAGTTTAAGAGATTCCCATCGTTCAAATTCTGCCAATATCTTCTCCATTGTTAATTTCTAGTTTACATCCATCATTTCACTCATGTCTCTTATAAGCCATATTGCTAGGTATTTCATCCTTTGAGAGCACCATTTGAAGCCTAGGTTTTTTAACATCGAGCCATTACTCAAAGGTGTGCAAGGCAAAGACTCAGGCTTAGACTAGTTGATTTTATAATTTGAAATCAAACCGAATGCTTCAATCAAACTCAATGCAGGGATAGATGATGTTAAGTCCTGTACAACGAGAAGAACATCATCTGCATAAAGCCATAGTTTCTGTGTAATTCCATAAAAGTTAATACCGTAAATTCTGTTATCAGATCTGATTGCCACTGCCAACTGTTCTATTGAGAGTACAAAAAGCATGGGTGACAGCAGACAACACTGGCGAGTCCCACGATGCAATTTGAACTTTGATTAAATGTTGCCATTAGTAGTCACCTACGCCGTAGGGTTTTTATAAAGCAATTTTACCCAGCTCAAGAATTCAGGACCAAAATTCATTTCGCCATTGTTCTGAATAGAATCTCCCGTCGAACACGATCAAAGGCCTTCCCTGCGTCTAGTGATAGCGCAACCGACTCCACTTTCAACTTGTTTGTTTCCGTCGATGTTAACATGAGTTTCCGCATATTTGTTGCCAAAACTCTCCCTTTTATAAATCCTGCTTGATTTGGATGAACCAGTTTCATCAACACCTTCTCCAATCTGCCTACCAGTATCTTAGATAGTATTTTATTAAAAAAGGAAAGGACCCTGCAGCGCTGGTTCCCAATCACAGAAGTGAAAGCGAACCGGTGTTGCAGGGACAGAGCGAGACGGAATGCAAGGTAAGTAGGGGTGTGGGGTGTGGTGGGGGTGTGGGTAAGGGGTAGGGGGGTTGGCAGGGGTTTGGGCAAGTCTGTAATGTTCAGGGGAGAAAAGACCGAAGATTATTTCAAAAAAATAATCTTCAGTCTTTTCTCCGTCGAACATTTTCGCTTCGGTAAAACAACCCCAAATCTCCTGTAACATAGAAATGTCAGCTTCTAAGTGTCTTAAATGTGAAAGTACCTTTTTCCTCTTTATTGCATTATTTATCCCATTTACATGCTGCACCTTGCTGTACCTGTGGGTAGTAAGTAATACTTACCTGTTTTTAACGCGTAACCATAGCAAGGCTTCTGGGTAGGACTGGCATACAATGATACACACAAGGAGCTAATACTTGGGATGACTGACCGTCCCGGGGCATTTTGTGGCACACTTAAACAAAAACATTTGATTAAATATGGGAGCAGCAGAAGTCCATCAAGCAACATTCAAATCCAGCTGCCCTTTATTTTAGCCAGACATGCACATTAGTATTACATTGAACGTAATGTGATGCGTTTGCAAATGTAAATAGACATAGACAGCCCCCTACCACTCCTACAGGGCTGCAATTGCTGGTTGGGATCAGTAACAATGAGGGGGAATTACCTGCGACACACTGCCTCTTCTGCGAAATGTAAACACACAACTATCTAAGTCGAAATTGTGATTGTTCACTCTGAGGATGTTAAGACCTTTGCAGTTGATAATAATAATTCTATTTGCTTCTTCTTTTCAAGTGTCTGTATTTGTATATCTAAACTTTTCTTTGTTATGCTTTTATGAGCTTTCGCCTGAAGCAATGGAAGCACTGTTGGAGGGAGAGGAGAGGTTAATTCACAGCACCTGGCCAGTTAGCCCGACATAACATTCACTACTGGAGGCTCTGACATCATAAAATTGAAGGTACTGCTTTGGCCCGGAACGGACCCCTGTTTTATACTTGGAGTTGTCAGAGCTTTAAAGAGTGGTTCCAGTAGGATCCCAGAGTCTATCTGCCTGGTTGTCTCGCCTGTGGTTTTATTTTTCCTTATCAGTTGCTTGAATTGAGCTCAATGGGAGTGTAACGGGACTTCTAAAGCATTCCTTTCAAGCGTTTTCGATCGTTTGGTCGTGTCAGCTTCTGCACTTTAGCTTGACTGTATTTGCATTTCTTGCACCCGCGTAGGAAAGGAAAGGTGCCCGGCCCTGTTATGCTCTGCTAAAGCTTGTCTTTCCTCTACGAAGACCTTTGTGTTAGGAGCGAGGAACGGGAGTGGGACTGAGGCAGCCCCTTTAGCCGCCTGGCGTGTCTCGCTTTACCACAGGTTTTGACAATTATTGAACTGAAAATTGGAGAAGTCGGTCGATTGCGCAGCTGTCTATTGGGCGTCTTGCTCTTTGCTTTTTGTTTCTATCTTTATTGCTTTAGACTCTTGGTGTGGATATTTTTGGGTAAAGGGGACAGGGTTTATGTACTGGGTTCTGTGTAGCCTGCACACTGTGGTACCTTTAGCATATGGTACTCTCTCTGTGGGCTGGATTTGAAATACTAAGGAACTGCATTTGAATTCGGATTCAAGTGAGACAGGTAAAATAGGGGAGTCGGACTTTGAATGCTCCGTCAGTTGGTCGTGCGTCCCTCCACCTTGCACCATATACTGGACTCATACTCAATGAAGTTTATTCTGTAACACATGCCAAGACCGTACTTCCCTTCTATTTTGACTGTGCAACCTTTTTAACTGTTTGTATTGTCTTTTTTAACTTTTATTCCTTTTAATCCCTTTTCTTTTAATTGTTTTTATCGTTATTATTATCGTTATTATTGCGCTCTGAAACATCTGTGCACGAGCGCAATATAAATAAAATATCATATCATAATTGTTACTCTTGTAGTGCTCATTTTTCACTGTGTTTGACAAATGCGCAGCATATTTTAATTTTTACTTTCTAACGGCTGAGCCCCTAACACAGCACTTCATATTATATAGGGTGGAGTACCGGGGTACTCTATTAAATAATAGTGAATTATGTTGAAAAGAAAGGCCACTATGGAGATATCACCGGAAGGTGGGCCAAGGAGAATGTTTAAAAAATTCAAACCCATGCAGGATGGTAACGTCCTGATCTCTGAAATTGAAGGGTTACATAAGGGAGGGGGCCCCACTCCCTAAGGGCAAATCTAATTCTGTGATAGAGGATCACGTAAAATGCATCATTGAGATCACCCTAGATCCCCCCATTAT
Organism: Ambystoma mexicanum; assembly: GCF_040938575.1. Classification (NCBI taxonomy): domain Eukaryota; kingdom Metazoa; phylum Chordata; class Amphibia; order Caudata; family Ambystomatidae; genus Ambystoma; species Ambystoma mexicanum. Next base: position 690,851,015 of record NC_090939.1, read on the forward strand.
CCCCCTGATTCTTCCTCTAATAAGTACAGCCAATACTACTATCGAAGGAATCACTGGAGGCCTATGCTATCGAGAAAAAGCCAGGTCAGCGGGAGGGTAAACTATACAGGTTACTGGCAGGGAATCCTGATTCAGGAAAAGGAGCTGCACCTTGCATAATACAAGTTACCCCTTGGGTGAACCAAGCAGTAAACGTGGCGCTAGCAATAAGCCTGGTTAGGGCTGTCGAGCACCACCGGCACTGGATGGTAAAGGTGAGGGTGGCACCCAAGGGTGAAAAGGAGGGTGCCAGTATTGATGGCAACAGTGCCCCAGATGAGCATACGCAATACCCACAGGGGGTCTCTATTAGCAATAAATTTGAGGTTTTGGCCACCATGGGTGAAGACATGGTTACAAACTTAAGTGGGGCTCTGACGATGGGCTGAGATGTTCACGACCTCCCTGCCCCCCCTGCCTTGCCCTCAACTAGAGGGCCTCAGTTGATTGACATCCCGAGCGATGGCGATATGGTTAAGAAGGGCTGTGAGGGTTGTAAGCATACATTCAAATACCTGGAGCATATGCAGGAAGAAAATACTGAGTTTAAAGGAATAGTGCGCTGAAAAATTGTATTGTCCCTATCGATTGGGCAAGTCGTTATAAGCATACGTTGAACTATTTAAAAAAAATCCCTATGCACGTTACCTTAGTTTTCCTCACTTTTGCACATGTGAAATCAGGCAGCGGGTGTGGCCATCTTGTGGTAATATTATCCGTTGCCGCATCGCCCTAAAATGAACTACCCTCGCGGCACTAAATCATATCCTCCGCCCCTAAAGCTGACATTAATAGACGCGTACGGCCCATTTCACAATGCGCATGCACGTCTCGTGTCAACGTTCTCTGTGTGCCAGCTAATGATGTGTCTCCATGGAAATGGCAGGACGCCTCTTTCCTCAATAAGTCTAAACAGACAGCTTCTCATCAGACAACATCAGAGTTGCTTTCTCAATTGTTTCACTGTCTTTTTTGTGTCTCCTGTGTCTCATTTCTGCTGTGTTCAGTTATCTTCATTTCTCGAAGCCTGTGCGAACAGATACTTGTACTAGCATTTGTCGACCTACGTACGGCCTTTGAGACGGTCCTGCGGGCGCCTTTATGGAAGGTAATTGAGGAACCAGGCATTCCCGCTGTTCTGCTCTCAGCTATTCAGAGCCTCTATGCAGGGAATTCGCCAGTGGTCCACTGGAGCCCTGATGGGAGCACTTCCTGCAGCATTGATATCCAGAAGGGAGTCGGCAGGGATGTGTGCTGGCGCCTAGGCTGTTCTGTATATTTATTAACAGAGTTTTGAAGAGGCTCTTGGTTGTGCAGACTGACGCCCATTCGCTGGCAGGGGACCCTGCATTGTTGTTTGCAGATGATGCAGTGCTTCTCTCTCTTACACCTGCTGGTGTGCATAAACAATTGGAGATTTTTGTGGCTTTACCAAACGGAATGGGCTCTCCCTGAATATTACTACAACTAAGGCCATGATTTTCACTGCCAATCCCAGGAAGAAACAGAAGCGTTTATTTCTCTCCCTGGAAGATGGTGTGATTGAGCAGATTGAGTCATACGATTATTTAGGTTTGAGAATCACGGCGTCATGTAGTTGGAAAATGCAGATTGAAAAGGCCACTCTCACCTTGGTCAGGTACAGCAGGGCCCTTACCCGGTTTACCAGTGTGCATGGGAATGGGGCGGTGCTGGTCTCGCTGGGGGCCTACAAAGCGCAAGCACACCAGGCAGATTTGTATGGGGCGGAACTCTGGGGACAAGTGGATATTCAGCCCCTTACAGTGGCTGAGACCACATTTTTGAAAGATATTCTTGGGATGGCCACTGCTGCCCCGAATATCCCTGTGTTTTTGGAAACTGGATTAGAGGGGTTTGAGATGATTTATAAACTGCAACTGATCCTCTATTGGGCCTCTCTGTGGTTCAATCCTCATCTATGTAAATATAAAGAGGCGGTTATGGATCTTTTGTCCCAGCAAGGTAGCAGCTCCTTAAAGTGGGCTGCTCATGTGAAAAGTAATTTGGGTTTGCTGGTTTTGGGGGAATATTGGTCAAATCCCTCAGTGATTACAGCTGTTTCCAACGAAGCGCCGAAGAGCGCAGCAGGGGCAAAGGCCTGGAAGGATATCTTGGCAAAATCCAGGGCCTCAGAACAGCTGGCTCGATATCTTATAATCAAGAAAGGGATGGTATTCGCTGAAAGAATCCCGATGAGATCACATGGCTCCCTTTTTCCTATTCATGATCCACACAAGGGTCCTACTCGACCTATCCTTACCTCCAAAATTTCGGACTAATGCAGATCTATTTAGGTTTTTAATTCCTGAGTCAGTGGCGTCAGCGAATTCCAGAAGTTTCTTGCGTTGTTTTAATATTGAAGAGGTAGCTACATCTTGGTTTTCCTGGCGTGGTCTTAATCTGCAAATGAAGCAAAAGTAGAACAATGGGGAGCTTCTATAGCCTCTATGCCCCCTCAGGACCACAGAATACAGCAAGAAGAAAACTCATGCAACAATACCCAGGGAGGGGTAGTGTGTGCATTGAATTGCAATGCGAATGAGGAGGGAGAATTTCCTCTCATATCACTCATGATACCATTGCCACCAATACGACCAGTTGCTTATGCTAACAAACATGCATTGGGGGCTTTGATTGGACCAGAACCCACTCATGATAATAGACTGAACAATGTGCAGAAGCAATCTTTACCATCAAATTAATATACGTGTGAGGTAGGTCTGGAGGCAGCTGCTGAGGGGGAGATGAAAATGCTGTTATCCTGCATGACTCCTTCAGACATATGCCTATTCGAGGCCTTGGAATGGTCCATATACAGAATATATAAGGAACAGTGTCTGCCATTGCCTGAAGAGATGAGATAACTGGCTCCTTAAGAACCCCATCACCAATTCAAACCATCACTGTGGTGCATGACTGCAGTATATTGTCAAGGGCAACTATGGGCACACAGATGCAAAATGTGGAGGATATTGACTCTCTTATGGATACACGCATTATGGAAGTCGGATTTCTAATCATATTTGGGTATGTCCAGCTACTAATAAAACATTTGCAGAAATACCCTGCATTAGTAAGATCATCATTAATACTTTGGAGGATCCTGTGTGCCAGAATGAGAATTTGCCATCCTTACAATCTGGAGAAAGGGAATTGTACCTGGAACTATGGGATAGAGTTTAAAGGCTGACACTGGAACAACAAGTACAAGAACAACAAGAACAAAAACAACAAGACCAGCAAGAGCAAATGGATTCTTTGGACCATCACAAGATGTTACTGGGCCCTCTTATCTGCCGTCTGGCCAGATTTGAGTCACTTTTTGAGGATATAAAGAAACAGGTTAGTACTATGGCAACAAAGTATATTAAAGGTGATGTTCGCATGGACAAATATTGGGAAACTGTTGCCAATCTATTTGATCCGAAGTATTACAAGTGGAGACAGCCTGCCAGACTGTAGTCCCTTGGTCGACTAATACTGAGTTTGTTGTTGGCTGAAATGCCATGGGAGGTTCTGCATTAAAGATAAAGGATATGGAGAATATTGGGAGTGTCACCTGTAGTATCCCTGGTCTAAAGAAATTGGTGACAATATCCTCATTGTCCCTACTTCATCACAAACTGTAAGGATGCTTGTTGCCCACTCCATCTGTTTCATCCAGAGTATTACAAGTGGAGACAGCCTGCCAGTCTGTAGTCCCTTTGTCAGTCTAGAAATACGGATACCTCTACTTTGAGACCGCAAACGCATTTTGGTGGCCGTGGACCAACCAACCGTCTCATGCACGATACGACAGAATATAGGTTTTCGAGTTTGCCAATGAATGGCCATTTTGATGTAACAAGAATCGCCATTTTCTTTTCTAACCATTGCTCATTGCTTTCTGTTCCTATTGCTTCGCAGTATATTTTCAGCTTACACTGCTCGACTGTGGAACATTGTTGTCTGTATGTGAGAAGGACAAGGCCGCAGGGCAGTGAGGATAACAAGAGTTCGCTGAAACACAAACGTAGGCAGCGCCAGGAAGAATGCCCGGCTCCCTCCCGAATGTAGCCTTGAAGCAGAGCTGCAGGGCATTTAATCACTTCACAGCTGCCAGCCAGTCTAGTTATATGGAAGAATATGTTAGAATAATACCGCTAAAGGCTTGAATTATGCTTTTCTAACGGCCCCCCTTTGCTGAGCCCGCTAAGAGCATGTCGGCTCCCAGGACGCGAATAGCACCTGATAGATTGCAAGGTCCGGAATGCAACTCCCCCCCGTATGTAGTTCGCTTCCAAGAACAGAAGCGCTGTGTTCTATTCAATAACCGAAAGATGCCTACTCACTCACAAATTGCAAATTGTTACTAGAATAGATGTTTGAAGGTGTCATAGTGGTCGGAGATGTCCATCATCACACCAAGTTCAAAGAAACCCAATAAAGGGGGGTGTTAAACATGTATAGCTGATTGTTTGATATGCATTTTGTATATATGTAACTGATGTACGTAATTCACTCTCTTGCGTCCCTCGAGGTCTAGAGATACACGTTGCGGGGCGTGAGACCGAGTTGGCCAACTGAGACTTTTGCTTTGCAATAAAACCCTAGCTTTGGGAATACAACCTTGTGTCTGGCGTCTCTATCGTGTCTGGTTACCAGCCTTGTTTCCATAGATGTCTGGGTCCCCTAGGGGCCCCTTTCACCTTGGTCGACTAACACTGAGTTTGTCGAAATGCCATGGAAGGCCCTGCATTAAAGACAAAGGATATCGAGAATGTTGGGAGCGTCACCTGTAGTGTCCCTGGTCTAAAGGAATTGGTGACAATATCCTCATTGTCTCTACTTCATCATAACAGATGGTGTGCGACGCCTCCAGTAGAAACAATGGAGGCACACATTCTGTAAAGCTTACTGTAAGTCTCCCCCAGATATCTCACAAAGAGTTCGCGTAAAATAATCATCTAATAAAGTGAATAATGAGGACTGAGAGAATAACAAATAAGAGGAAAAACACCAATCACACAGACAGCAAAATTAAAAAAACGTAGATCAGCTGGATGCTTGGAGGCTTGGAGATTATTGGGGCCCTCTTAGAAATTCTGGGCGTAAATGATATCACTTTTAAGGTTTTACAACAGCCAAAATTTATCGGAATGTGTGTTCTGTAGCGGGTGCAATGTAAGGTTTGGATTTATAGACACTTTTCTTCGGGACGTGCATAATAAATTGTAAAGAAGCCCTTGCATATAAGGGGATAATGGTATTTCACAATTCTGGCTTCAAAATATGCCACTTGCATGACACCTGGCACTCATTGATACTTGTACAGGCCAGCAGATAAAATACAGCAAAGATTTAACTAATGATGCTAATACATGCCTGAAATAAAAGTAATCATTCTAATGGACCTAACAAGATCAGATCTCGAACAGTTGCTTAGCGGTCCAGTTATTACCAAACATAAGGGGCTATCTAGTCAGGCAGTAGAGAGGGTATATGGCTACATTTCGCATTTCACACCAGGTTTACTCTAACTGGGCCAGGAAGAAGGGCAGAACACCCTAAAGATAGCATAATTAAGTTTAGAAGCTGGAACACAGCGGGTCTGGAAAGTAAACGTTTTGAACCTGAGCTCTGTGACTGGCTACAAGGCTTCAATATAATTTGTTTGCAGGAAAACTAGCTAGGCGTTCAGGACTGTTTCAATGAAACGTTTTCTGAGTACCATGTATTTGCCAATAATGCACCAAAAACAGGAAGAGGGAGGCCAAGGGAGGCCAAGAATGGGACTTGGACGTTAGCTCGCAAGTCTTAACCCTTCCAGATACACAGCCAGTTTTGGCCAAATAGCCAAAAATGGCAATATGGTTGGAAGAAGAGAAAAAAATCAACCACAAAGTCTTTGGTCATGAATACTTATATACACCCAAAAGCAAATAAAAATGATATTTATCAAAACGGCAGCCTGCTAGCAGAAATTCTAGTTACGGAGGAAGAAGTTAACTGCATCATTCTGGGTGACTTGAACGCAAAACTATGCGGGGGGCTAGACAGACCCTCAGGGATGGAAATGTTGGCAGATGCATGGGGCATCCCGGCACAAAGTGTGATATGTATAAAACAAGATGCAAGAAGTCACTCAATAAAAAATTGTATGCAGCAAATCTGGTTGGTTGAGCTGAATGGCAGGTCTAGCAGAGATACGCCCCCTAAAACCATATTCATCTCAGGTGCTAGGAAGTCAGTGATTGACTATTGCGTAGTGGACTGTTTTTTGTATAATAAGTGGTCAATTTGGCAGTTAAACCTAGTCCTGAAGCGACGGATCAGTCACACAAAGGAGGATGATGTCCTTAGATACAACCGACTATCGTTTGATGGTTCTGTTTAATAAGGATTCAATGATGAGGGTCTTGGTTTGATTTACAGTGCCGCCAGTTTAAATGGAGATTGAATATGGCTGTTAAATCAAACAAATTAAAGGCCGGTGATCCATATAATCTAAGGTTATCCTACATAAATATACTTTCTTAGAAGAAGAAAATATTTATCGAAGAGCAATGGTGCTGCTCGATAAAATAGTTTGAGATAAAGACATGAAGACATTTTGGAAGCTAGTTGCTAAAGGATTTGAAACAAACTTAAAGGAAGTCTTCGGCTGGGGCCTCCCTTTGGAACAGCCTCCCTGCCACCTTAAAACTTGAGGACAACCATCTCTGGTTCTGTAAGCAGCTCAAGACCTTTCTCTTCGCTTCTGCCTTTGCCCATTTTCTCCCCTGCTGATCTGCTTTCTCTCTCAGCAGAGTGCACCTGGCGACCCTCTGTTCTTCGGCCCAGGTACCTGCTCACCCTGCCTCCCTCATTCACTGCCTCTGGGCCAAGCCCTGCACTGGGGACTGTATCTGTATCCATACAGTCCCCCACTTTCTTTTCTTCTGCACTTATCAGATACACCCTATCGGACTAACCCTGCACTTTGCCACTTGCTGCCTGCACTACCACTGTTTATCGCCTTATTTATTTATTTATTGTACTTATTATTATTTATTCTGTTCTCTCCTCTTTCCATGCAAATTCCCCCCTTTTTCCCTCCCCCATGTACTTGCACGCTTTTAATGTCACTGGGCCTAGTAAGATCACTGTTTTTGTTCTCCCCTGTTCCCCTCCCTTTGCCTGGTCGCACTCTGAAACACTTGTGTATGAGCACGATATAAATAAAATATCAATTTCAATTTCAAAAGTCCCCAATATAATTCCACCCTTCATTTTGGAAACCCATTACATAAGGTGCTATATAATGGGTCAGCTGGTAAATTCTGTGAAGATACCATTGGCATAGGTTTCCCTATAAAAATAGTTCAATATATAGACTTTACTGAGAACAAGGTCTGGCAAAGTGTGGCTGTTACGTGTGCAGTCGGAAGGAGGAAGGTGTGTTTCTGCCTTGCTGGTCTGTCTAATACCTTCATTGAGTATTGGAAAAAGCTCCTCCCACTATTACATGAAAGCAGCTCTTTCCCGCAAAGTGTGGCTGTTACGTGTGCAGTCAGCAGTCAGTAGACTACAGGGCTGCATGGCTGCTAACTCTTTACAGCCATCATCGGTTAGCTGTGGATTACAAGTACAAGTACTGTGAGTACGGCGGGATGTTTGTTTTTCTCAGGGGTTAACTAGCCCTGCTGGATGCGCAGGCTTCGAAAACGCACTGAACTGAACTGAACTAAACTTCAATTTGAAATCCATCTATCCACACTTTTTGTTTTGAGCAAGTCCCCTCGCCCTGCACAATCGTCACCCGGGTGACTGCGGGGGCGTTGCTCTTTTGAGCCCGGCAGTGTTGATCTGTAGGGCATATGACATATAATGTACTCATGTGAGGGTGTAGTGTGCAGTATGCACGGAAAAAAAACACTACTCATTTTGGATTAACTGCATTCGGCTTTTGGGAATAGCTTGAAATTGTTCGTGCACCCGGTGACTATGGGGTAAAATACACTTTGAGGCAGCTGTGATCAACGGAACTAACCGAACCTAAAGTAAAAACTTTAAGATTCCTCACTGCGGTGTAAAATACCCCTTGACTCGGTTACACTCAACAGAACTAACAGAACCATTAACAGCTTCCAGCTAAACGGCATTGCCTTAAAATCCGCAAGAGGCGGAAATTGTGGCAGCCCTTGTGCATAATCTGGGGGAGGAGGGAATCGTGTTAAATGCGAGACCATTGGCTCATGAACAAAAACAAAAGGTCTTTCCTGGGGGAAAGAACAATGCTTTAATGAAACCTTTATTACCCTGTGATGTGGGTGCATCTTTAGCCTTGACTCCTATTGCTGGGAAAAGGATAACTGGTTTTATTAAAGTGGTTGGCTCTAGCACTGAAATTAGGATCCCCAGTAAAGCTTTGGTGTCACTGGTCCATTCACATGTGAACAAAATGACTGGTCTGAGCTTGATTGAACATGTTGATTCTATTCTTGACTCGAATCCCTGACTCTGTAAATGTAGTTCACCAAAGGTGTGACTGTGACCATTCCCGTCTGGACTCCCTTACTGAATTACTTAACTTGATGGACACATCTAGAAAGGCCCCTGGGATTCTAGACAATAGTAGTTTTGAGTTTTGTGCTGGGGAGGGGGTATGCATCATATACTCCAGGAGGTCAATGAACGTATTAGGTTAACATCCGCGACGGTTCCTGCATTGAATATTGTTTTGAGTTAATTCACTACTCTCTACGATAAGGAGGTAAAGCTACATTCCATGATGTCGAGTTCAATCCATACTAAAATAGACAATATGGAAGCTAATTGTACTTATGTTCCATGTATGGACCCAGCTGCATCCCAAACCAAGTCCATCTTAACCACAGATGCAAGGGTTGTAGCTAAAGAGTCTCTAATACGTATTGATAGCTCCTCAGAAGGCAATATCCCGACAGGTATAATTGGGCCCAGAATCTGCAGCTCATGTTCCACAGGGCCAAAACATTAAAAGTATAGGACATGTTAGTCTTTTATATGTGTCGCCTAATCTAGAGAACTCAGCTATGCTTGTAGGTACTGGGGTAATGTCACCACCAAAGAAACTTTAACAAAAGCTATGAAACATAAGAAGTTGGTAAAGTCTCACACAGTAATAAATGGTGAGGGTGTAGCTGTTTCGGGCAAGTAATATGAAATGCAACAAAAGAAATCTAAGAATCTAAAATTGGGTAAAAAAAATAATTTGTCCACCTGAACATTAATTTAGAAACTTAGTATTGAAGATGTTCTGTGTGGTGGAACCACTTGTAATGGAAGGAGGGAGGCTATGAGTTCCATTGATCCAGGGGCGATGGGAGATACTGTTCTCTGATTAATGATGTTTTGGTACTGGATAGCACGAAACCAGGGGTTCATTTTGGGAATGTACAGGGTTGTGCACGTGTAGACGAAGCAGGGATGTTTTGAACTAGTGCAATGAATCACACCTCTACTATGCCTCACAGACTGAAGTTTGTTTGTTTGTTGAGCCTCCCGGACAGGGAAGCTGGTGCCTCCCACCTTAATCAATTTAAATCTAGGGATGATGAGTGTGTTGGCATAGGAGATTCTTGAGGGTCTAGACGATCTTCGTTCAACAAATCTATCCGTTATATACGGGGGAGCCACGTTGTTCAAGGCTTTGTGTGTGAGGGAGGCATCTTTCAGTAAGATTTTGTCTTGGGTCGACAGCCAATTGTTATTAGGCCTTGTCATCATAATGTGTGAGCATCTGGGGATACCAAGAGCTGCTCTCAAGGCATTGTTTTGTAAGATTTATAGTTTATGTAGGATGTGCTTGTTGGCCCCAATATATAAGGCATTGCAGTAATCGATTCTAGATAGAACGAGCGCTCTAGCTAGAATCATGAAATTGTCATTAGAGATGAAGTGTTTACCTGCTCTGATGAGCTTACATGTGTAAGCTGTGGCTGAGGCTAGTGAGTTGACCTGTTTGTTGAAGGAGAGGGTGACATCTAGATGGAAGCCTAGAGTCTTAATTTCCTTGGCCAGCTTGATGGTGTTCCCATCAATCTCAAAGGCAGAGTAATCCTGGCCTGGTTTTTTGAGGTTGGAGTGTGTGCCCAGAATGATTAATTCTGTTTTGTCATCATTCAGGCATAGACCGTGAGTAGCCATCCATGCCTGGATGATGAGATACACCCTATTCACCATGGCCAAATCCTTGTTGTAGTCCCCTGAAAGCGGGAGGAGAATCTGGGTATCATCTGCATAGTTAGTGTAGGTGATACCAAGAAGGTCCAGATCATCAAAAAGGGACTTTGTAAATATGTTGCATAATGTCGGTGATACGCAGAAGCACTTGCGGGACGCCGCATGAGATGGGGATCGGGTCTGCTGCATCCGAGGGGGAGAACACCCTCACAGTCCTTTCGCTGAGGAAAGATTCAACCCATCAGATGGCTTCCTTAGAGAAATGTGCAGCGGAGTTGAGGTGGTTGCAGAGGACTTTGTGATCTACAAGATCGAATGAGGCCGAGATATCCAGAAGTAGGAGGAGGGCTGTTTGACCTTGGTCTCTAAGCTCATCGATTTGAGCTTTCAAATCGATGAGAGCGGTCTCGGTCCCATGTTGTGGACGGAAGCCTGGCTGCCTTACTCCTAGGAGCTTATGGTTTTCTAGGAATTTTTGGATTTGGATGTATGCGATCTTGTCCAGGATTTTTAGTACTTTTAATTCAGGCATTTAGGGACACATCACAAGTCAATGGGTGTCCCAATACCATTCCTTTGACACTCCCGAGGTCTGTGACTTTAGCTACACAGACTATTTCAGAAAGCTGTAGTTATACAGATAGGACCGAACCTCAGCAAAAAGATCAGCATGAATGTACCGGTGGGGTTCGATTTTCTTAGAGCCTCCTTTTGAACAGAGTGAAAGTGCAGATGCTAACCATGCTTTGTTAGGGAGAATTCTCATTCAATGGCTAATTTCCCTTACCTAGAGAGTCCCCTAGCAGCTTTGCTGGATTTGAAGGGTTTATTTCTTTTTACCTGCTAAGAGTGAGACTCTTTTTTTCCCACTCTTAGGCATTTTGCTATGTGTGTTCTAGGCTATTTTTGTGTTTAATGCCTATGGGATTTTCTCTCCCCCATAGGAACCATCTTTATTCACATGTGTTACACAGCACCCTCAGTGCAGTGACACAGGGGTGTCGTAGCGACCCCCAAACATGGACTCCATACCCTGGGACTGACTACTGTCTTCCAGGGTATGTAAAGTCCCTATTGACTTTACTAGTCAATTTCTATGAACTAAACCAGTACAACCCATCTTACTATGGAGCTACTGGAAGGGGTTAATAGTTTTTCCCCTATGTTCATTTTCGAGAGGGTACCCTGAAGTCCCTCTCTCAAAAGTTTCTGGCTGGTGGCAGTGGTTACTACCTTTAATATTCCACCGCAAATATTTCTCTATGGGATTTTCCCATTGTTCGAGGCTACCACTTTTTCTGACAGCCTCTAACATACCGCTGATGCATATTAATATTAACTTTGCTCCGCTAGGTTTTATTTGCCAGAACTTTTATCTAACTTCTTTCTCGTGTCTTTCTCTACAATCCTAACCCAGGTCGGGGATCCTTTGTTCGTCCATTTGGCAGGTTTCTGCCCAGAAGCCCTCCTTCCGGCGCCACTGAGCCTGGGGTGGGTCCAAGGGTGGGAGGGGGAGTAGGACCCCTGGACAGGGTTGCCTCCGCAACCCATGTCACAACTCTATCCTGATAGGCTGGAGGGTCTCCTGCCAAGATGACCACTCCACTGTGTGAGTGACAGCTAGGCTGTATGAATGGGAATCTTTCTGCATAAAAGCAGGGTCCTGAGGACTGGAAGAGCAAGACGTCGCCACTGGAACTAAGAAGCCGAAGAGGAGAGAAGCCAAAGACATCTGTAATGACTGAACCACCGGTGAAGCCCTGCAGCAGCATCTCACCACTTTTCTCCACATGACGAGAGGAGATCTTCATCTGAACGAGCCTTCTTCCCTTGAGCTGGTGGGGCCAAACAGTTTGCCAATCGCCTTCCCGAACCTGCTGTGGTCGAATCGCCAGTGCCCTGCACTTGGAGACCGGATAGCCAGGCAGCTATCGACCCGACCGCGATTAAAAGGAGCGTACCTTTTAAACTTTGTTTGGCAGCACCGCGGCTGGTTTCATCCCTGGGTAGTGCAGTACCTCGAACCTTCCTCCGCGACAAGAGCCTCTCTTCCTCTGCTGGACCCCTCGAACTGCAGGAACAACCAGGAACAACCGCCACCGCAGGAGCCACTTCTTCATTTTAAAGGTACATTGTTCCGCCAGGCCGCCCTTTCTTCGCGGTAGCTCTAAAGGTGTTTTAAATCCTTTACCTACCTGTTGGGTTGGCCGCCCCACTCTCTTAACATTGCCTTTTCAAAACTTTTGCAACCACCATTTCATATATCGTTAACCAAAGACTTGACTGCAGCTATGAGAACATTTTGCTCCTGGGCCCTTGCCCTGTACCACTACCTTTGGCACAGGCCTATTGACTCTGGTCACATTTGTTAGACCTGCCTTCTCAAGATTGATTCTCCATTCGAACTGTGTGGTGCACTCCTTTCTTATAACTACTCTTTCTTCCCACTGTATAATCATTGTGAAGTGCCATTTTGCTCAGTTTTCACTCTGAATATTGCTTATATGGATGCACAACTGATGGGAAGTGTTGCTAGCATGTATAAGAATCTATTTCTGAATAACTTGTACTTTCCCTCCTTTGTGAGGAATTGTTAGAGGATCCCTTGTGTGTAGTTTTCACTGTGCCATTTTGCTCAGTTTTCACTCTGGATCACTTGGTCTACAATTCATATAGGGAGTGTGTAGATTTTTCCTTGACTTAATTTAACTTGCTTGATACTTGTGATACATGTGTTTGAATAGGAGTGTATGAAATAAATATATATCTACTTTTTAACTACAAAGCTTTGGTTGGTGTTTCCTTGTTCCATAGTCTACTAGGCCTAATGTGTAAACCCTGAATACAGCTCATCTCCCTCTTGAGATAGGTCTGACTGCTTAGCCACAGCTACCAACTAAATCTTTGTGGTACAGACTGATACCAACGGGGATTTATTGCTCTCACCTGTAGTCCTAATCTTGTGTAGTGCTCCCTAGGGGAACTGCCCAGGATTCTGCCTAACATGCCTGTTCACAGACAGGATTGAATATACAGAAGTTGAATGAGGAAGAGTCCCAGCCTGAGGAAAATAATATGTGCAAATTGCTAAATAAACTTGTTTTGCCTCACAGGAGCAGTGTTTCCGAAATTCAACTTAGGAACTGCATGCTATGGGAAGTCTGAAAATTAGAAATATTTACTTAAGGAATCAGTGAAAACTATAAATAGGGAAGAACATCATGAGAAAAGTAATCATACTGTTGACCGCGGATGCGGTCATAAAATAAAGACAGGAGCCAGTGGGTAATGTACGTGTGATTTATTTGAACTCCACACGTTAACTGCCTTCACCTTCCGACTTCCTGTGTAACGGAACATCACTTCCCGTGTGATGTCCCCACAGTGTGGGTCTGCCTTAAAGGGGCAGCCCACGGTAACAACACCCCTGGACAAATGTCCTTACAACCTTATCACTGAAATGTCCTTACAACACTATCTTTAAACTGTTTGCTAACATTCAACATTCCTCCACTAACCTTGGAGGTTTCTTGATTGTCCTTTGAGGCCGTCCTCGCGATCCTGGATTGTGGTCGCTGTCAACCTCCGATGAGGGGTTTGGTTGACGAGGAGCTTGTGGCTCGAGGGGGACCCACTCTTCATCACGAGGGTCGACCTCTTCTGGGTCTGGGTCAATGGGTGGTGGCTTTTCTTCCGCTCCCTTTATACCATGTTTGAATAGCAAACTGTTCCTTGTCACCACCTTTTCATCATGTGCAGCTGTTACCATTGTCCCTTTCACTGCTGTGACTTGAAGTGGATCCGGTGAGAATAAGGGGCCCGTCTTTTTGTGCACAGCTTGTTGTACCCACACCTCATCTCCTATTTGGAAGTCTTTTGGTTGGGCTCTCCTTCGCTGATCGGCTTGTTCTCGTGCCTTCTCTTTCCTCGCTTCATCTCTGCGGATGACTTCTTGGTCTGGTTTTGGCCTCAACGCCGGATTGTTGACGATCCTGGTTCTGACTCGGTATTTGACCATGAGCTTGGCTGGAGTTTTATTGGTTGCTTCGTGGGGCGTGTTTCGATAGTCCCTCAACATTCTGCATAAGGCTTGGTGGGGGTCAGACCCTTGTAGGCGTGCTTTTTGCATGGTCTTTTTGATGGAGGCCAAGAACATTTCTGCCATGCCATTGGCCTGGGGCCACCTGGGGGTTACTTTGTGATGTCAAAACCCCATGTGCTTGGCAAATACTCCGAATTCATGCCCACTGAACGGCGGACCATTATCTGATTTTATCATGTCCGGAATCCCCCATTCGCTGATGACTTCATCAAACGTTGCTGCCACATGTGCGAACGCTGTTGACTTTACTCTTTTCACAATAGGAAACCGGGATGTTCATCAATCCGTAGCAATAGGTAATCTCCTGATTCTGTTGGTCCATAGAAGTCTTTCGCGACCCGGTCCCACGGGCGATCGGGAATTGTTGTTGCTCTGAGTGGTAGTGGCGGTTCTGGTTTAGCGGTGCTTTGGCTTGCTTGACCATGTCGTCCATGAAGGGGAACCAAACATGGCACAGTAGCTGTCTCTTAGTATTTTCCGCTCCTCTGTGGCCTTCGTGAGCTGTTTTGATGACCTCTGCTCGTAGTGTGCTGGGAATAACTATCTTGCACCCCTTTTGCAATATGGAGTTGTCCTGAACTGCTAATTCAGTGTGTACTCTGGCCAGTCTTTCAAGCTCGTCTCGGCTTGCCACTGGGTGTGTTTGTACCGCTCTCCTGAAGTCTTTCCACTTGTCATTTCCCGTCAGACTAATGGCTAGGGCCATCGACAGGTCTACGGCTGACGCTGCAGCCACTGTTTCAATAGAGATGGCTGGGGGCAGGGCGTGGCTGTGACGTAGCTAATGTACTCTGAGTCTCCAGTCCTCTGAGCAGGGACACCGGCTGGGTGGCGCGAGAGGTAGTATGCCGGGTTGTGCTCAACCCCCAGTCTGTGGATGATGTCGAAAGTTGTATTCTTGCAAGCAGATTCCCCACCGCTTGATTCTGGGGGGCATTTTCGTTCATGGGTTACCAAATGGAGACAGGAGGGCCTGATGATCAGTTATCAGAGTAAACCTTTTGCCGATGATGAAATGGTGAAAGTGCTCACAGGCCCAGATGGCTGCCAGGCTCTCTTTTTCTGCTTGGGAATAAGCAGACTCTGGGGGGGCCAAGGCTCTGCTGGCATATGCAACTACATGACGTGGATGTGTGTCCTGGCCACTGGTCTGGGCGAGGATCGCACCTAGGCCCACCGGGCTGGCATTTACAACGATTTCAGTGTGCCAGTCTGGGTCAAAGTAGGCTAGTTTCCTGGCTTCCGCAAGGGAGTGTTTGATGTCATCGAATACGCCTCGGCACTCCTCGGTCCACTGAAATGACACGTCCTTTTGCAATAGTCGTCTAAGAGGTTCAGTGATGGTTGCAAATTGCAGTATGTAGCGGGCACAATATCCAGCCATGCCCAGGAACGATTGGATGTCTACTGCTTGGTTGGGTTTCTCGAGATGGAGGATGGCCAAGACTTTGTCAGGGTCGGGGGTCATCCCTTCTGCCGAAAAAATTAGCTCTGAGGGTGTCATCATGTTCGCGACGGGTCTTCCCAAACACGAGAATATTGTCGCTGTAATTTAGCGTTCCTTTGATAGGCCTTATTAGTTGCCGCACTGTTTCATGGAATATTTCAGCGGCTGAGATGATTCCAAAATGGAGTCTTTTGTATCGGAATAGCCCTTCATGTGAGGCAAACGTGGTGATTGGGCGTGAGTCCGGATGGAGCACAAGCTGGTGGTAACCTTGATTGAGGTCCTGCTTTGAGAACAGGTTTGCTTTGTTTAGTTGCACTATCATGTCCTCGATTTTCGGACCTGGGTGCCGTTCCCGTTGTATGGCTGTGTTAGCCACTCTCATGTCCACACATAGCCTGAGTCGCCCCCCTTCTTTAGGTACAATTAAAAGAGGGGATACCCATGGCGTGGGGCCCGTTGCGGGTTCAATAATGTTGTCTCTCAGAAGCTGGTTCAGTTCCTTCGAGACCGCTTCTTGAAGGTGAACCCGACCCTCCGTGGGTGTTGCGGTACTGGCCGGACGGCAGGGTCTATATGTAACTTGATTGGTGGGCCTTTTAGTCTGCCTAAGCCATGACAGATGTCCGGAAATTCTTTGATGATGTTGTCTTTGGTGAGACCAGCGGCATTAGGGACTCTCTGGTCTATGTTGCATATTTGAGCTTGACATGGACTTTGTGGTTCAGTCGAGTTGATGAGGTCACCGTCTCGCACCAGTATGTTGATTAAGCCAAGATGTGACGCCGTTTTATAGCTCAGTAGACATCATCCTTTTGTGGGGCTTCTAATGACATGGATAATGGTGGTTGTCGACTTGCCAACGAATGTGAGGGGTCATCTGAATGATCCTATGCTGCATAAAGGCATATCAGCACCCCATTGGTATATTTTGGATGCCGTTTGAGCTTGCAGGGGTTTGCTGTGGAGCTGTTGGAACTCATTTTCACACATGATGTTTACTGTTGCCCCAGAGTCTATTAGAAAGCAAAGTTGTTGGTTGCAGATTTCCACTTGAATCTTGGGTGCTTCACGTGCCACTTCTTCATCCAATATAAGATTTACAAATTCATCATGGTTGTGGGAGTCATATTGACTTCCATCATATTCTGGGTAGCCTTGCGACACTGTATACGAGACTTGCCTGGGTGGCGGTGGACCATCGTACTCGTCTTGCAGTTGTGGTTCAGATTCTGGAGTTTCGTATTGCGGATAGTCTGCTTCCGGATATACTTCTTCCACCACTCTGATGTATCTTCGTGGTCTCTGCTGGTATGGGCGGGTTTGGTATGGTTGATTTGTCGTGGGTCGTTGAGATGGCCTGTAAGATGAGGTGGCGGACAATCTGGGCGTCGGAAAGGGTCTTCCTTCTCTGCACACGAATTGGAAGTGTCCCTCCCTGCCACAATTTCTGCATTTTTGTGTGAGGGCAGGCCATGAGCCCACGTGTAGGAACGTCATTCCGCATCTGTAGCATTGCCTTTGCAATCTTGGAGTCGCCGTGGCACTTGACCCGCTGTTTCTTTCGCCACTATTGCCGTTGGCCGCTTGGATTGCTGCGATGACGTCGCTCATGTCTTGTTTGGTGGCTACCGTGCCGGACATGTGCGTTACTTGCTTGTCCACTCTCTCGAGTATCCGTGCCATCTCACTCACCTCCTCAGTGGTGATGGGCTTTTTAAGTAGCTGCTTTTTCAGTGCTGGTGAAACACATCCCTCAATTACTCTCAAACGGATGGCTTCGTCCAATGAAAACGCTTCAAACTGGCAATGGGCACGCTTTATCCTGAGTTTTGTGATGAATTCATCGACTGTTTCCTCGATAGGTTGCGTGCACTGATTAAAAATGTACCTTTCATAATCCCTGTTGGGGGCGATGACAAGCCGGTTGTTCAGGGCCGTTATTAGGCTTGCAAAGTCAGTGAGTTTTAATTAGCATTTAGACCTTATTCCCTGCCGTGTTAAAGAACATACTGCGCAGGCGTGTGGAGGTTTCTTCTCCAGCTGCATCTATGACATTTTTGAAGTCCTCTAGCCATTCTACCCATCGTGCCCCTTTGTCGGCGTGGGGTATCATGGAGAAAAGGGGAGGCATGAGCCATGCTGTGGCAGTCGATCTTGTGACTGGCGAAACTGGTGGTGCACTCTGGCCTGCTTGGTCAGCTGACGTGCACATGGTGGACTTGGGTGAGTGTCTGGCGGGCTGTGGAACGTGTGTTGCTTGTGGTTCGGGTACTGGTGAGTCCTGCGCAGGTTTCGGGGGTTTGCACGGTCATGCAGCCCCTGGATGACAATGTGAGGCGACCCACCTGTGTTTGGCTTCGTATTGTTGAGGGTGCTGAACACCCTGTTGTAGGTGGTGCTGCTCTGGGTGTGCAACCTGTGTTTCGGGTCCTTAGTGGTGGATAGCTGCTGGATTGGCGTCACGTGTCTTCGTTCAGACGTTCTTAGTGATTCGTTTCTCCATATATATGTTATTATTATTATTTCTTTATTTTTGGCGGCCCCCTTTTGCAGGATGTGGGGGGGCCGCGGCAGGCTGAGCAGTCTCTAGAGCCCAGAGTGTGGAGGCTGAGAGGGAGGGCCTCTGTGTATCGGGCTCGCTGTTTTGTGTGGAGCTCCGACGGTGTTCTGGAGTGCTGGAGTGTCGGAGGAGGAGCTGGGCAGCGGGATTGCTGCGCTGTGTCCTGTCCTGTCTGCGCGTAGGACTGCCGGGTTGGCAAAGAAGGGCCTTCCAACAGCGGGATCGCAGTGGCCTGGAGGCGCCGTGAGTTGGATCGCCCGTGCGTGCAAGAATGACCACTGGCTGGGACGATCCTCGTCGCCAGTTGTTGACCGCGTATGCGGTCATAAAATAAAGACAGGAGCCAGCGGGTAACGTACGTGTGTTTTTTTTGAACTCCACACGTTAACTGCCTCCACCCTCCCAACTTCCCGTGTGACTTCCCCACAGTGTGGGTCTGCCTTACTGGGGCAGCCCACGGTAACACATACTAAGAAGGTGGTCAATCAATCTTTTAGTGTGCTGAAGTTTGCAAGGAGTAATGATCTACAGGAAACTGCTCCAGTTGAGGATAATAAAAGAAATTCATCAGAGAGGAGTCACATTAGCATACGATCAGTGATAAACAATACATTGACTCTGACTATTATGCATGGAGAGCATGCCCAGGTCTGCCTAAATCGTAGCAAAGTCCTTACAATATTCTCTGGGATCCCATCTTTAACAGCATTGGCTTTGGCGGATCTGGATAGGGTGGCATTTCTGGATCGAAAACATACAAATAAATGTATAATTAATTTCTCCTCATTGCTGGTAAGGGAAATGGTTTTGTTGGAATGTCTGAAGTTGGAGAAATTGAATTTTACAACTGAGCCTTGTGAGGAAAGTGACATTGAGGGGACATCTGAGGAGGGTGTGGGCTCTCTGAAAATTAGAGTTTGTACTACTGATACGGTGGTTGAACGTACATACAGTCATAACCAAAGGAAAGTGGATTGGGCAGGAGCTACCTCTGCGTTGTGGAAGCCTAGGAATTCCTGATCCAATCACTTACTGACCAGAACATCTCACAAATAGTGGCCCAAGGGAGTGTAGAGCTGAGTTCAGGTTCACACTTTAATGAGGGAACAGACAATTTGATAGTGACTTCTTGGAATTTGAGAGGGAATTGCCATCTTTTTAGTAATTCTGCGTGTTACAGCCTTGTTGAGGCAGTCTAACTGTATTCTTCTGCATGAGACATGGCTCCTGGAAAAAAACAGTATTGGATTGGTACCCAATTTTTTTCCCAAGCAGCAAAGCCTAGTAGAGTTGATCGTCCAGATGGTGGTCTTATTACAGCCCTACGTTCTGGGCAGAAAATCCATACTGAAATGGTGCCTGATCTCCGGTATGGCATTTTAGCGGTTAAACTATCGGGACTAGATGGGGAATTGAAGTTGCTTTTGATTAACATTTACTGGCATAAGGAAGTTTGCAACCTGGAAGTATTTTTAGAAACTATAGTTGGTACCATTTTGGATTGTCAAAGTGGGAACAGGGGGTACATAGTCTTAGCGGGCTACTTAAATTCTAGTTGCAGTGAATATGAGGCTGAAGGCGAACCTTCGGACTGTATTATGGATGAGAAGCCTATACATTTTTAAAAAAAAACAAATGGTAGAAAGTGATTTGTAGCACTGTCCTCAATAGGTTTGCAGGTTCTAAATGGACAGGTGAAATTGGATATTCCCAGTAAACCACCATGGTTCAGGGGTAACTCCAAATTTACCCTGGACTATGTGTTTGTAGACCATGCTCTGTTTCAGAGTTGCACTACATTTTTTTCTCTGAATAACTCTTGGAGTGACCACTCAGTTTTAACAGCTGTCTTTGGAGTAACACTTTGTGATACAGTTAAGGGTGACCAGTCAGATTTAAGAATTTATTCTACAGGAAATCAAATCCGTTGGACTGACCCGAATATATCTAAATTAAATTTGATGCTTCAGAAGGTGATGAGTAGATAAACCTTTGAATGGAAATTAGATGTATTCAATGTATCTAATTTTGATTGTTCTCGGGCCGCGCTTATTGCCAGGGTTTCTGCAACCAATTCTCATAGGAAAAACAATGGGAAGCGTCAGAGGCATTGTTTTGATGAAGATGTTGCTAGCAAAAAACAGGAAATGAGGTAAAAACTGTGAAGTATACATATATTTGATGGTAGAAGTGATATAGTAAGAGGGAGGCTAGGTTGATTAAACAACAATATCGAAATTATTGCAAATTTGTTGCGGCTTAAACTCCTACAGAATGATGCAGAAGCAATGTTAAATATTGTTAGAATGAGGGACGTTGCCTCTTTTTGGGTTTTAGCAAATGGACAGGAAAATAAATCTATTAAAGAGCTGGTCTGATAGCACAGCGAGTAGAGCGCTCGCTTTGACATCTGTGCAGAGCCTGCTGATGCAGGTTTGAATCCCGGCAGAGCCAAACTCAGCCTTTCATCCTTCCGAGGTCGATAAATGAGCACCACACACTGTGGGCAATAAGCATAGCTCAGATGCCCGAGGGTTCGTAGCGCTATATAAATGTGAAATTATCATTATTATGACCTCAGAATTAAATCCTGTTGCCAAATATGTTTGGGTGGAGTACATTGAAAGTTTGTATTCACAGACTTGGATGCACAACATTTGGACCTCGAGAGATTGTCTCAGTAAGAGGCCAACAAGTGATATGTTTTTTGAAGTTGAAGACATAGTAAGGGTGATTCAGCCCAGTAAACGATCACATGCTCCGGGCCCTAACGGCCTTACTAATTATGCTCTTAAGTGAGAACTGGCCACATAGGGTAATGTTCTCCAGATCTTGTTTAAGAGCGTGGTGCATTTTAGCAGCATACCGGAAACATGGCATACAGCTTTTGTGGAGCCTATTTTTAAGAAAAGGGCAAAGTGTGATCCAAGAAATTATAGACCGATCTCTTTATTGGATACGGACAGCAAGATATTTGCTTCTTAATTACTAAAGCATTTGGAAGATTGGGGACTTTCTGTGGGGCGTCTTAAGAAATTCCAGACCAGCTTTCGAAAAGATCATTTCACGAACCTTAATGGGTGCGTCTTGAGGACTCTGCAGGATGCAGCTTAGTGGAAGGATGCGGGTTGCACATATATCGCCTCATTTGACCTCTCTGCGACCTTTGATCGAGTTGATTACAATAGGTTGTGGGGGAAGTTAGACTCTTGGGGGTTGCTGAAAGGCCTGTTGAAATTGATTATGAAGCTTCATGACAAGACTGGTATTAGAGTCTGGTTGAATCGCGCTGGGGACATGTCGAGAAGGATTGCAACGAGCTCAGGATTTGGGCAGGGCTGTGTCTTTGCCCCCTGCTTATTTAATCTGTATGTATCATATATTCATGAAAGTTTAGCACCTGCAGTCCTCGTTTCCCCTAGAGTAGGTATGGAGAAGGTGTCATGGTTGGCCTATGCTGATGATTTCCTTCTTTTCGACAGCCCCAGAGTTGGTTTGCAGAGGTTGTTGAGGGCTTTTGAGAGTTATGCTACCGACAATCATATGTTGATTAATCCTGGTAAGACTAAGATTCTGAGGTTGTCGAGGGGAAGGAAAATAAACAAAGTCAGCTGGACTTTGGCAGGAGCAAGGATTGAATGTTTAAGTAGTGTTGTGTACTTGGGATTTTATGTAAATGCTCAGCCTGGAAAAGCAAAATGCACCGCAAATGTAACCCAAAAGGCAAATTGTTTAGTGAATCAACTGGTGAGGTTTGATAGAAAGTTTGGTAAATTCTCATTTAAGCCAGCAATCTAATTTTATGAAGAAAAGATTGTACCCGAGCTGATTTACGCCCTCGAATTATGGAAAAATGGTATGTATCCAACTTTAGACCTTGTGGAAGTGAATATTTGGCGCCGAGTTTTAGCTCTTCCAAACTCAGTCCCACTGCCAGCTATCCGGTATGAGTTGGGACTTCCCTCTCTGAGAATAAGAGTTACCAGGAGAATGTTAGCTCTATTTAGGGCCATTATTGGTTCTCAGGTAAATATGCTGTATGGTGTAATGAAAAACTCTATGGATTTGTGTGTATGCTCTGGAGGGAATTATGGGTACTAAATACAACAAAAAACTGTTGTGAAAATATATTGATTGAACTGATCTGGAGCTGGGTGGCTTCTAACCCCTGACCGGATAAAGAAAGTGGTGTTTGATTATGAATGGATATGTACAATCAATGCTTTCCATGCTTATTCCTCTATGGACACTTGAGGGAAGAATACAAAAAAAGGGGTGTCTTCCACACTGTTTAAATCTGTTTCCAAACCGTTATCTTAGGACCATTATGAAAAGATTCAGGTTTAACATTCTCCCTATCAAAGAGACTCTTCGAAGGAGAGAGCAAATTACACAAGTAGATGCATTTTGTAGATTTTGTAAAATTGAGCAGGAGAGTATGAAACATCTGATACTCTATTGCACTGCCTTAACCACTCACAGAATGTCGCTCCTGAGTATGATACTTACCAAAATTGACTGTTTAAATGATGAAGAGTTTTGGAAATGCTGTCTTGGTTCTATGACTCGAGTTGATGGGTTGTCCCTGGTGGGGTTTTTTAAATCTTTGAATTTGGACCTCAAGTGATTAACTGTGATTTCTTGATATGTTTTAAATTCTTGATTTAAATGTTTGTATTGTGTAATTAAATCTGATGTATCTACACTTTGTTTTTATATGTTTATGTATATTGTAAAGTTTTTTTTTGTAACCATGAACAATAAAAAGAAAAGAAAAAAAAGGTCTCTTTAGCCTTGAAGTCAGTTAAAGAAGGGAAGTCCCAGGCCCGGAGGGACTGAGACCTGAAGTATTTAAATGGTTCAAGGAATGGTGGGCACCAATATTTGTGAAGGTATTTAATGCCATTGCCTGTGAACAAATATTACCCGAGTCATGGAAGAAAAGTGTGATAATACTCATCTGTAAGAAAGACTCAGCTAGCGATCCACACTGCTACCGATAAATTTCATTGTTAGATGTATCCTGTAAAATCTTTGCAAAATGTCTACACGCAAGATAGGAGGAGTGGGCTATTGCAAATAATATTATTCCAAACACGCAAAAGCTGGTTTTAGGCAGGGCTTTAGCACGATTGATCATTGTTTCATGCTAAATGCAATTATTGAAAAGTATGTCAAAGGTAGTGACGGTACAGTATGTGTATCCTTTTCTGATCTTGCAAAAGCCTTTGACTCGGTGGATAGGTCTATTTTATTAAACAAACTAAACAGACTGGGGTGGTTTCCAAATGGTCTAATACAATTGGTCCAACTACTGTCCAATGTTCTGGTAAAAGAAACTCTGCAGATTTCTGGATAAACAAGGGATTGAGGAAAGGTTGTACCCTGACTCCTCTATTGTTGATACAGTTTCTGGCTGATATCGATCCCTACAACTCGCCAGCAAAACAATCCCCTTCCCCCCCATCTTGGATGGCAGCAAGTATGGAGCTCTCATGTAAGCCGACGACACAGGCCTGATGATTGACCAAATTCCTAGGGGTCTCCAACAAATCTTACAATATGCATGCAGTTATTTCATCAACCATGGTTTGGAATAAAATCTATCAAAGTCCACAATAGTGGTTTTTCTGCAGTGCCGCGCCTAAAGAAATCCAGCAAATAAATAACATTAAAATCGAAATATGCGATACATATATGCGTCCTCTTGTTCTGCAAAAATGGTAGTTGACTCCTGCATAGTAGAAGGGTGAA
The DNA here is from genome assembly GCF_040938575.1 of Ambystoma mexicanum. Classification (NCBI taxonomy): domain Eukaryota; kingdom Metazoa; phylum Chordata; class Amphibia; order Caudata; family Ambystomatidae; genus Ambystoma; species Ambystoma mexicanum. The sequence goes on from NC_090939.1 coordinate 690,875,126, forward strand.
AGAAAAAGCAATTGCATGCCTTGACAATACTCAAAAATCACTTCCTACATACAACCATGCACTCCAGGCAATGTATTAAGATTAGAAGTAGGAGTACAAAGTATACCATTATTGGCGAAAATATTTTTGGAGTATTTTATTAAAGCACACCTTGGACAAAAGTGGTCAGCCCCATTATAAAAAAGGGCAGTAGTCGAGATAGTAAAATCTGCAGTATATAATGAAGTTTAATGGATCAAATAAGGCTCTGCTATAATGAAGAGTTGGGTCCTTAGCGAAGTATCCCATTTTAATAAAACAGATAAAAACTGTCCTTAAGGCAAGGGCGGCACAAATGGAGCAGCGAGTCACAGCGAGCAGAGTGGCTAAACTTACCTCACTGAAGTTTCCTTTGCTCTTTGGGCATGGCTATGATTGAAATGTCGACATAGCCATGGTAAGATCGCCTGAACACAGAAGAGTATTGTTGATGCTCAGGCTGAATGTACTCCCTTTGCAGGCACATATGAAGTGGCTCAGGGTTTCCAGGTATTGTATCTATGGAGGTGGCTTTGCGGAACATCTACTCCTTTTTATGTTTGTTCAGAATATACTGATCTAAGAAGATACTGGCTCAAACCACACTTTAAGAACCAAACTATTAGGACTTGTCGAGAAGCCATGGTCCATTTGATGAATTTTACTAATCTTAATTTTATTAATGGAGTCTGCAAATTTGTTAAAACAGCTCTAAATAGGGATATTACATTTTAAAATGAATGTTTTAGCAAATTTATTAGATTATGTATACTTTATGTATAGGTGTGATGCACAAGGGAAGAAATGGGAATACACTGTGTGGGCCTCATCACGAGTTGGGCATTTGCCCTTAAATGTGGCGGTAACTAATTTCCCGCCCCATTTAAGGGTCCGCCCAATCTTGACTCTGGCAGCATTTACCTCCAGCTCTGAGCTGGGGGTAAATGTGCCGACTTTACGCCCATTTTCGGGTGCAATTAGTGCAGCGCTATCAGCACGCGCTTATTGAGCCGAAAATGCCCCATAGAGTCCTATGGACTCTGAATGGAATGGGGATTAATGGCGTCACCACTGCTTGTGATCCGGCGCTAATAGCGCCTGAGCAGGTAGCGGTAACGCTTGTAGCTTGGGTGGTATACCGGCGGTATTACCCTACACGTGATGAGGCCCAGTTTTAACTCTAGAATATGTTCTTTTAATATGATCAAAGAGGTTTTTTAAGTTATTGAATAGTATGTATCTATATTACATGTAATGCATTCTTAATGGCTGCGGTCAAAATAAATTATTCTTCTCTCTGCTTTTCTTGTAGTACTTTCAGTTCAGCTTCTAGCCTATTCCGTACATCTCTGATGCACTTGCAGGTTACTAGAGAGAACCAGTTCTCTTCAAACCTGAAATGTGTGTCTTTTTTGTTTGCATTGTGAGTATTATGATATGTACTAGGGTGGGAGATTCTCGATCGGTTGGAGCATACAATGCAAGGAAGAATGCTGCTGCCTGGGGGGTCTCTTTACCCATGACATACAACTAACTGTTTTGACGAATAAAGAAGATACCAACACATTTACCTTTCACTGTTGAGCATATACCAGGGTAAAAGAATGTGCTTTCTGATGTCTTTAATCCAGAACAAGTAGTCAAGGAGGAGAGATGGTGGAAGTGGAAGACGAAAGGGGTGTTCCCCTTGAGCAAGTATTTGTGCAGTGGTGTTAGGGAGAATTATCAGAAATGTGCTAATTCCTCTCTGCCTTAGAGACCCCCAGCAACTTTGCTGGATTTTGAGGACTTGCATTTTTAACCTGGAGAGAGTGAGACCCTTTTCCCACTCTCTCATGTATTTTAATGTTGTTTTTGAGCAATGTGTTTCTTTTGGTTGTGGAGTCTGACAAACTACACAGGCATCATCTTTTACATTGTGTCACACAGCACCTTTAGTGCAGTGGCACAGGGAAGTCTTTCAGATTTCCCAAAGGTTTAAATATCTTCTTTTAGATAAATTACTGTTTCCAAGAGCAGTGAAGTGAAATTGACTTTACTTACATTTGTAAATTTCTAGACCCAGCACACACTATCTTACAATAGGGTGCTGGAAGAGTTACTTAGTATTCCCTTTGTCTAGCTTCTTGTGTAAAAATGTTATGTTACCCTTTCCTAGATGAATGGCTGGTGGCAGTGGTTTACTTTTAACTACTGTGGTGTGCTTTTAAAACAGTAAACAGTAACAGTAAAACACACAGGGGTGCATTTTTTGACAAAATGGCCTGGTCTTCTTTTTTCACCATTTCTTTGTGGAAAGGTCCTTCCTGAGATTTACTCTGCGCACCAAACCAGGTTTGGTCCCTTTGTTTGTTTTGTCTTTGGCAGAATTCACGAGTGAAGCCCGCCTCTGGCTCCAGGGTGTCTCGTGGGGGCAGGAAGTGAGGGAGGTGCTCGAAACTCCCTGTGCTTAGGGCCTCATTACACGGTAGGCGGTAAACCATGGCGCTATTAGTGCCATGGTTCATGCCGGTAATTTACCGGTGCCGCCTTGGAGGAAAGGGGAATTACCGCCCTATTCCAAGGTTGGGAAGGCGGTAATTCCTCCTTCCTCCATTGCCCTTCCCCATTCCCATTTTTGCCCCATAGGGCATAATGGGAATGGGGAAGGCGCTAATTACGGTACCGCAAATTGCGGTACCGTAATTAGCACCCCGGTCCCTTTGCGGGTTCGTTTTTTAACGCCTGCTAAAAGCAGGAGTTAATGTACCAACCCGCAAAGGGATCTCGTAGTAAGGCGGTAAGGGTTTACCGGTACCGGTAAAATACCGGTACCGGTAAACCCTTACTGCCTACCGTGTAATGAGGCCCTTAGTCTCCTAGGATACAGGAATGCACTCCTAGGTGATTGGCCGGCTGGGTGTCCGGCAACGACAGCCACCCTGCTGGGTGACTGACAGCTAGGCTGGAATGAATGGGAGAAACCTGCATAAAAGGTGAACTTGGAAGAGACGCCTGCTCCAACTCCTGGACCATTGGTTTGCCCAGTTAAGTCCTGCTGCTGTGCTGAAGCTCCAAATTCGTCTCGACTAGAGAAGCCCTGCAAGGACAACTTCTCCCCTTGAGTTGGTGGGACCAATCAACTCCAAAGTAAGTCACCCGGACATCCTCTCGAAGCTGGTTGAATATCCACTGCAGTCTCTGCTGGAACCGAATAGACAGGGAGAGGAACACCAGATTATGTGCGTTGCTTTTAAGTTGGCCAAGAGCTCCAGGAAGATCCTCCGGACTCCCAGGAAGCAGGACTGACCAAGCCTGAGCCACCTCAACAGTGTGCTGGACCCCGGATGCAAGGACAGCCCATCTCGACAGCCAGAAACCGCAGTGTTGCTATTTGCGGTAGACGCGAGGAGCTGAAACACCGAAGTGACACTTGTTTGAAGATTGCCGGTTGCGGTTGGTGACCGTCCCATTGCAGTGCAGGAGTCCCCGGGAGTCCTCTCTATAGTCCCCACGACTGAGGCCCAGGAACACCCAGATCTACAGAGCTGCCCAGGAACAGAAGCCATCTGCTGCACTTTTCCTCAACGTAAAGGTACTGTACAGTCTAAGAGAATTTACCTCTTGTCGTGCCACCTTGCTTGTTCTCAGTTGAGACTTGTCTTGGTTGTCCCTGTAGAGTTTCTTGCATCTTCTACTACTCACAGATCTAACAGCTTGTGGCCTTACATTTGATTCTACTTTTTCTACAAATATTTCTAAAACATTGTGCAAGACTTTTACTTACCTGCAAGAAGTGCTTCAGTTCACCTTGACTTTTGCTAACTTAACATTGGCTGGCCTGGCTCCCTGAATGACTCTTCGCTCCTCTGCTTATGTGTTTTGCCTTCCTTCAAGGAAAGGGTTAACTGATTTTGCATTGGGGATTTTTTTAAAGTACCTACCCGATTTAGAATAAATGTGTGGATACCTGTCTTTTTATGAAACCTCTTTTCTTTTTTTACACTCCTCTCAGTAAGTTTCTAAATGCAACAGTGATATATCAATGTCCACAACACCCTAACGATTGAAGTCATCTGAGGGTGTAGGTAGTGTCTGTAAGCCATCCCAAATGGGTATTTGCTGATTTAGAAAGCTAAGAGTGTGTATTTTTTAAGTGTATGTGTGTGTTGCTTTATATTGCTCCCCTTCTGAAGAAGTCTTATTCAAACTGACTGTTAAATAAATTAATAATTGTTTAATCAAGAAACCTTGTGTATAAGAGTTTATTTTAATACTTGTCACTGTGAATCTCTGTGTAGTTCCCCTACAGCTCACATTGACCCCTCTTGAGATAAGCCTGGCTACTCGACCACACTACCAACCTGTGTAGTACAGACCTATACCAAAGGTTGGGTTCCTATTGCCAGGAGGTCAGGGTTGTTGTAGTGCACCCAAAGGGTACTGCATACAATCTTGCCTAACTAATGGGAAAGGAAGCATGGACCACAGCCACTCAGGAAGATGGGAGCTAAAGAAAGCAGCCAGTATTTGCACGTAGAGTGTGGAATGACAAACAAAAATGAAGACCCACATTCATCCCATAGGGTCAAAGAGGAATTGAGTTTGGAGGGTGACTTTTTATGTAAATCAGGTAGGGTGGTTCCCCCAAAGGCAGAATATTAGATATGGCTCACGAAGGTCATCTTGGTATGACCAAGAAAAAGCGGAAGCTGAGCAAAAGGAGACGGTAAAAAAGTATGAGAAATGAGAAATGCAGGGAAGCGGACAAGATGCTCAGGAATCAAACACAGCTGCTTTGGCTGTTAGAAATTCCTAGTCTTCCATGTGAGTTTGTGACATTGGATGTGTTGGGTCCGAGAGGGGTAGAAGAAAATATGTGTTGATTAGACTTTTACTCGAAGTGGGTGTAAGTAGAAGTGGTACAGGAGGGAGACTCCAAAACCGTGGTAGGTTTTCTAGACAAGAAGGAAGGATTTCCAAGGAAACTTTTAACTGACAATGGGGTTCAATTAACTTCAAGATTAGTTAAAGATTTTCTGGAAGGCATTGGCGTGATGCACCATAAGACCTCTCTGTACCATCCTGAAACTAATGGTGGCGGCCAAGAGGTTCAACTGCACCCTGATGCAAGCAGTGAGGATGTCGAGAAGTACAGGGAAGAATTGGGATGAAGAGTTGAGGCAGAGGGTATTTACATACCGGTTGGCGGTGTATGCAAGTGTTGCGAATAAAACCGCACCCAGCGGTGCGTCCTCCGTGGTTGGGTGGTGCAGGTTTTGTAGAGTGGGATGAGCAGAAGTTCAGGGAGAGGGTGCAAGATAAAGGACAAGAAATGAAGAAGAGGTATGACAAGGTAAAGAATGTGCACAAAGGGATTTTTCAGTAAGTAGATAATTATATGGACCATTCCTGCAGAGAACCAGTTCTCATGGAACCTGGAATGGGTGTTCTGTGTGCATTGTGAGTGTTATGATATGAACGAGGGAGGGAGATTCTGGAGCAGTTGCAGCACGGAGTGGAAGGGAGAGTGCTGCTGCCAGGGGGTCTCTTTACCCACAATATACAACTAGCTGAATAAAGACGATACCCTCACAATTACCTATATTGTGGGCCTCTGACATTTCACTTCCCTATGCAAACTCCCCTTATATATACCTTGAACGCCTCCCATATAATTTGCATATTGTCTACTGACTCCATATTCTTGTCAAAGTACTCTTTAATTGTAGTCAGTATATCTTCTCTAAAGACAGGGGCTCATTATGAGTTGTCCAGCGCAGTAATAATGGGCCGGTATTAATGTATACCGGCACGTTACCACATTAGCCAACTACGATTTTGCCGGTGAGCTGGTGGAATGACCTCCAGCTAAGAGCTGGAGGTAATTCTTCCACCTTACCAGCAAAAATCACTGGTATTACAGGTGTCACAGGTTTCCCCCTTTCTCACCTGTTTTCGCTGCTTGTTGGATTCCGTTGTAGAAGTTTTCTTCCTTATGGTTCAGGTCTTGTACAAGCCTGCTCGGCCGTCTTCGGCTTCCAGTGTTCGTTCAACTTCTTGTCCGGGATCGATAGTAAACTCCAGGAAATCCAGGAAAAAAGAAGGTGGAGAAGCACTCGGAGGCGGGTGCACGGATTCCGGGAGAAGGTTGGGTAAGAAGGAGAAGGGATAGATTGGAGCAAGGGTCCGAGAACCAGGAAAGCAACAAAGCTCAGTGAAAGCGAACTACGGAGCACACGTCTAGCCACAGCTAACAGTAGCGTTGAGACGCGTGGAAGCGCGGGGGTGTGGCTATTTTATCGAGCATGCTGCAATGAACGCGAAGACTGGTAGGCAGCGTTCAGTGTTTGCGGCCATGTTGGTAGTACAACAGAGTGCAAGCCTCAGTGTGACAGGGACCAGGAGGCCCAGAAGGGGCGTGTCCGATAGGTCATGACAACAGGCGCTGGTATTACCAGCGCCTGTAATATCAGCAAAATTCCCCATGGAGTCCAATCGGACTCCATGGAATGGGGATTTACACAACTACTGCCACTCGTAATCTGGTCGACATTCCATCGGACTGCATGGTGCCATCAGTAAATTCGTTTGCCAGTATTCTGGCGGATTGACCACACCCGCCCAGCATTTCTAGAGCTTATTTTGTAAACAGCACTGAGCTTATTAACATTACATAACTCACAAATATCAAGTAGGCAACAGTAATTTCACACCACCCCACAGGTTAGCATTATTATTATGTCTGTGTGTGTTCTTGCTTGCCCGGCGGATCTCTTCTCGCATAGCATGTACTGGGGTCAGCGGTCTTTGAACCAATGACTAAACCTTCTTTCATCTCACTTTCTCGCTTGTGGGGACTCAACAAATTGACTCGCCTGCATTAGGTCTGTGTCGAAGTGGGTTTTCCCAGCATGTATTATTCGGGGACACACTACTTCTCTCAACCTTAATATATTCTTTGTTTCGTCACATTCTCTCCTTGCTCATTGAACCATTGGATTAAAGTCTGGAAAGAACTGGAGAGTCCCATTTTCAAAACGGAATGTTCCCTTGTCCCTGGTTGCCCACAGCATAGTGTCTTTATGCCTGTAATTCAGAAACCTCTGAGTAAACGGTTGTTGAGGGGTTCCAGGTTTAGCCAGGGTGGACCTGGTTATCTGCAAGCCCATCCCACCATAAATAATTTGGAAACTTCAGGTAGTAGATCTTGAATCAGCACTTTGCACAGTCCTCTGCTTTTCTGGTTTCATTTCCTTCTTGTAGGCCAGGAATTCAAACATTGCAGCACTGTGATCCCCCTTCCAACTCCTCTACCTTGTCAGTAAACTGCTTAATATTATGCTGCAATTGTTGCAGTTATTTTTTGACTATCATCATTACAGTGTCTGTGACATTCAATCCGCTCAGTAGCACTCTAGTTTGGGTGACAAGCTCTATGAGTTTACTTTGAATATTATCAACTCTCTCAGTCTCACAAGTTATTTGCATGGAAGTTTTGCTATGGCTTGACCTCACCTCCTCTAATATTTCTTTGAGGATATCATGTTCCACTGTTTCACATTCCTCTCCTTGTTCTGTCAGTGTGCTGTATGAAATCTCTGTGACTCTAAAAGCAAACTGTTGTACATTATGGGCTACTGTCTTTCTCTTGGACTTTAGGCATCTTGACATCTCGCTGCATTTACATGGGCAGGTGCTTGTGTATGTCCAGCACCTCAGGCTGGTTTATTGACAGCATCACAGTGATGTTGCTCTGGGCTAGAGCTCCGGCTCCTTACTCTGTGCCTCTTGTATTTGTGCTTATACTCGTTCCCTTCCAAAGTTAATAGAGTTATTTCTCCCCTCTACCTTCTGACGGTTCTGCCGTTGTCTTACGCCACTCTGCTCCAAAGGGGTCAGGGCACCTCTCATCATCCATTATTTCCATGGTCCCATGATATAAGTGGAATGTGTCTTTCTTCATACCCCACAGATTCAAGGCCACTCATGCAACGCATAACGGTACCTCGTGGAGGGTCGATCCTTACAGATCTAGGTGGTTGCAAGCTCTCTTCACCTTATTTTGGCCAGTACAGCCCACAGCACATGGTAAGAGGGCCGCTGCAGCCCACCCCCCATTCGATCACTCCATCGAGACAACTACAGCAGTTTAGTCAACATGGGCAGGTAGCGAGGCCCCATGTGCCACCATTAGATTAGGCCAGGCAAATTCTGATCTGAAAGGATCTGACATTACGGCTCACTCCAGGTGCCTTCTGACTAGAGTTGGTTGTCGAAATGGCCGCAAGGGTTTTCCCAGCATGGATCTGTTGTTGAAACATTTTCAGAACCAACAGACCGGGTTCAACCGATCTCAATACCAATGAGACTCTCCTAGTTTTTACCCAACACATGACCACTTCTACCTGAAATGTGAGAGTAGAATAGACATTTCACCTAACATGTAAATATCCAACAAAAGATATCATTATTTGATTTAGAGATGTATATTGCAGATACCAAACAAGAAAGCACAATCATCAGAAAGCCAGTAGAGACCAATAAAGTGCTCATGAATGCAGTGGTCATTATTGCACCATAGATATTATCATCCTCCTAAGGGATTTCTAAAGTGCAAAAAGACATTGTAGTAAAAAACAAGAATGTCTTCGAGAAATTGACACAATTCACAAATGTTTTGGAGAATGTGCATGAAGTGCTCAATCACTGAGAATGGCAGAGAAGAGATCTAGGGTCACTTTGATACCTTCCATAAATGCCCCCAAAAAGAATCAACACTATTTAGTATTCAAATTCATATTGAATTGGTGATATTATTTTTCTAACTCAAAGATGCTTTGCGAAAGATGACATTGATATGCAAGATTGCATTTCCACAACTCCCAACGTCCTCTATAAAAGAGGAAATAATCAGAAATTCTACTTACGGTTTTGGCTGCTTCTGATATTATTTGGGCTTCAATGCACATGAACCAGCATGCATCAAAGATGGACCTTACCCTTCTTCTTTAATATTGACTTGTTAAGGAATTAAATCTCGAAATTGAAGCAGAGAAGACTATTAAATTGCATGGTCGCTAATGATCAAGGGTATGTTTCAAAGCAATAATCAATAAGCTAACCACACACAATTTCCTCAAAAGGATTGGGAACCATAGAAAGTTTTGAATCTGTGCAACAGTTAAACCATCCGTTATTCATAATTGAGAAATAACAACCAACATCTCTAATTTGGACTGCCCCTGATGAAAATCCAGTATTTAGATAGGGGATTGAAGTGTAACTATGTGTAAGAGGGTGATGTGACTACTTTTTACTTTTTTGTTATTTCTGTACTCATAATACATGTTTAGTTGTTTTTTAAAATTATTTGTTTTGGTTTTACTTTATAAAACCTTTACAAAAAGAAAGTGGAAATTTAATAACACATATCGATTTTAAAAAAAGAGAATTAAAAGTGCCATGAAGAACATTTACAACATTGCCCATTACAGTAAAAATAGTCTATAAGACATTGCAATCAATTACAAACAGAGGTTTATGGGAAATTACTTAATAGGGCCCTAGTGAAATCTGGGTGTTACATCGCATTTTAAGTCTACAAATACAGCAAATTACACCTGTTACAGAATCACATATCAAATAAAATAAACATTCAAACATAACATTTTCATATCATATTCCAGAATTCCTCCGATTAAAATTGTTTCTTTCCATTAGTATAATGAGGTATTCTTGTATTCAATACACTTTACTCTCTTTTCTCACTTATTTAATATGAACTCTAGATACCTGTCATGGCTCAGTATGCAGGTCCTCCTGTGCGTTTACATAAGAATGGTTCTGGTGGCAGATACACATCTTGTATATCAAGACATAAACAAAAGGCACGTAAAACATTACCAATGTTGAAACATGCAGCCTACTTTGCAACCTGGAGGTTTTCGGAAGACGTTTTTCCCTGGCAGCTGGCAGTTGCGTTGGAAACTCACTACTCCATTGTCAAGGGGGAGGTACCGACGTTCTACACATCTACGACTGGGTCACGTGTGCACTGCTACTTAGCACCTTCTTTTGCTAACGTTCTTTGCTTCTGATTTTAGCATTTTTGGCTTTTGAAGTTGCTACGTTCATTGTTCCTGTTTATTTTCTTGTCCTTTTTTCGGATTACCCTTGGTATTGTGTTTACTTTTGATTCCCTGTCAACCTCAGCATTACTGCTTCTGGTTTCCCCTCTGTTACGTTACCTGATCTGCACGCCAAAAGACTCGGACCGCTTTACTGATTCTGCTTCTGGTTTCCCCTCTGTTACGTTACCTGATCTGCACGGCTAACGACTCGGACTGCACCACGGATATTGCTTCTTGGTTCTTCTTTGGCTACGTTTTCTGAACCGCACGACAACGATTGGAACAGCCTTTCATTCAATAACATTAGACTTGTGGGATAGCACACACGGACTAGAGACTTCCTTTGTGTGTGTTAGGCATCCGCGTTCCGTCGTGGCAGCTTGTGTTTTTTGGTACTTCGTAGGCATTCGCGTGCCGTTGGGAATAGTCTGTTTTGGATTATTCTGTTTTCCACAAATTGAACATCAACCAAAGGACTTCCTACCAATACTACAAGGATCATTCCTGGTAAGGTTAACCTTTGATTCCTTTGGTTTTCTATCCTTTTTCTGGTATTCTAGTAGTAAATCCTCTCTTATTCTGATTCCAGAGTGTTTCCTTGGTGACTGTGTGCTCATCTATTATTAGAAGGTATTGGGATTTACAGCAACTATTCCACAGGTTAGTGAGTTTTTACCCTGATCCTGGTTAGAAATGATTGGTGTATTTTGAATTCTAACCTCAAGCATTTTCCTTGCAGCCATCCACGTCTCAGAGGGATCCATCTTCCGATTAATAGAGCCTTCTGCATGTTGATATGTACATTCAGAGGGTTACATTGGTAGGAAGAAAATTATTCATCACTACGAGGTCAAATTTTGGAAGGAGATTTCTGACAACACCTTCCTTTTTACTGCACAAAATGAATTCCATAAATTAATCATTAGATATTCTGTGCTAGACTTGAATTAAGCCGGAGATAACTGATAGAAATCTGACAGTTGCGTTCTTAAGCCCACCGATGCACCATGTAGCATGTTCCACCACAGTGAGCCCAAATCAACTCTCTTATGGTTGTGAGCAATTTCGTCAAAATAGGAGATTCGGTTGGATAGAAGTGAGGGACATTCCAAAAGCAAATGTCTTAAGGTTTCCTTGATGGTTGTATCCTTACAGTGTCTACAGGGAATAGAGCTTCTAAGCCAAGAGCACTGAATCTCCCAAATTTCTCTAGTTAGAAGCACGCTAAAACGAAATCTCATATATGAGTTATGCCACTGCCTACTTGGGAAGCGTGCCAAGTATGTCTCTGGAATACCCAAACATTTATAATGAGAAATTAAATGCTGGTAATGAGTTGATTTGGAAACCTCCTGCATGGTGTCCGCCCAATTGATATATTGCAGTAGTAATTTGACTGGAAGTGGATTGGTCACAAGATTTTCTTTTTTTCACAACCGTGATAGCTTTAAGATAAAAGTGGATTCATGAGAGCCTTGTCTGAACTGGGATCCCAAATCATGATATAGGTTGTTACCCTCATTCATGATAAGCTTCCGCTTCCTGTAAAGGGAAAGGGATCTCCATTCCACTAAGCTTTGAAGAGATTGCAAGCCCAGTTCATACCTTAGGGCAGCTAGTGGTATACATTTGGGCAGGCAAAACATTAACGGTCTCCAATTTCTGGACTTGGTCTTGGCCAGATCAACAATACCACTGATAAAAGATATTTCTAAACCGTAGCATAATTTTGGAGTTACTTATAAAAACGCAACAAAGGCAACCCGGAATATGCACAGAATTTACGTTCTACAACCCTCATTTGGGAAATCAGTAGTGTAGATTTTTGTAGAAGATGGTTTCGCACTTGACATTTATTTGGACTCTAAAATAGAGGGAATCCCTGGTATATCATGGAGGTTCATACTTCTAACTTTACTTTATTTAAAAACCAACTATATGGGGATGGTTTTTTGCAGGTACTAAATCAAATGATGAGTCATTTATGTACATTCATTACTAGGCAATTAGATTTAATATAGTCAGAAAAGGCTGTGATCAGATGTTGTAGACCCAGGGGAGTTTTATCCACTAATAAAAAATCATCAGCGTATGCACACCAGCACATTCAAATCCCCTCAGCCTTTGGGGAAATAAAGGATGCTTTCAGCAAATTTCTTCAAACGTCACACATATAAAGATTGTACAGTGCGAGTGCAAAGATACAGCACTGTCGCAGGCCGTTTGAGGTTTTTATCATGAATGAAAGAAGGCCTTCACTATTCAAACGGACCTGCACCTTCGAGCCCTCATGTAGGTGGATTAAGATGGACAGAATTTCCACGGGCAATCCTAGAGATTGTAATTTAGACCATAGTGTAGATCTGTCAACAAGGTCGAACGCGAGTGACAAATCCATTGCCGCAATGTATATAGGCATGTCATTTTTTTTCCAATCCAATTCTTGAAGCAAAGTTAAAATGAGACCTCCCACCTCAGTCCCCACACCCTTCCTAAAACCAAATTGCATATTTGATAGCATGTAGTTCGAGGTTGACCACTCTTCCAGTGTCTGCAATATCAAACCATCAAAGATTTCTGACTCTGCATCAAGCAATGCAATAGGATGGTAGTTTATTGGAAAGGTTCTGTCTCATTTTTTATAAATCGGAACTATATAGGATAATTGCCATGTTGTAGGGATACACTTGGTAAGAGCAATGTCCGAGAATAACAGAGCGAGAGCCTTCGCCCAAATTTCTGGATTTGCCTTCAAAACAATATTTGCCAAGCCGTTAGGCCCAGCGGCTCTAGATGAGCTTGACTTTTGAATTTGTGCCATGATATCAGGGATAGAAAATGTACAATTCCAGAACGTGTTCCAGATGAGATCACTAGGTTCAAAGAGAGATGGCCTAGGGGTTTACAGAGAGCCAAAATGCCCTGCCCAGACTCCTTCGGAGATGGCATTTAATTGTAGGAAAGCCTGGGGCAAGTTGTTTGAGTTTATTCATCTCCAAAATTGCTGCAACAATCCATCTTTCAGAGCGTTCAGCATTGATTCATTTAAGGCTTGCACCATAACACATTAGCCAATTCTTTTGTTTTTGTTTCAATTTCTTGGAACCTGCCTTTTTGGGATCCCAAAAGAGAGACCAGAATGACAAAGTCTTCTCGGATCTTTGTTCAGCGCATTTTTCGATAACCTTACCAGGTTGTCATGGACATGTAAGTGTGTTGTGGTATGTATACCCTTACCCCTGAATTTGGTTGATTTGTTAATTAGAGAACCGAGGTAAGAGGTGAAATTTAAGTGCGAAACATCGAACATCTCAGATCTATGGGGTGAGAGTGGAATTCAGATATAAAGACTTGATTGAATTCTTGTACGTTTCTATTATGCCAAATCACTCGGTTATAAGCCGTATTTAGTTGCAAACTTTGCAGCACGTTTAGTTGTACCATGGTAGGAAGACATTGTGTGTTTAACTGACAGGTTTATTTTTAAGTTGTAATGTAATGTAATTGTAACAATTATACCGTCTACTTACTCAGGACTGTGATTATTCATTTTGATTAACTTTTGATTTTAATTAACTTTCAATAGGTAGAAGAGCTACATGCAACTTTGCTAGGGTAAGGGATAGGACCTGGGTACCTTAAATGGGTCAACTTGCTGTACAGCGCACCGTTGGCCAGGGTTAAAACGGGAGCGATAATATCGGAAAGGTGGCAACTAAGCAGGGGTACAAAACAAGGATGCCCGTGGGTCCCCATGCTGTATATCTTAGCATCAGAGCCCCTGGCGATATATCTAAGGCAACAATATGACACGATAGGGATAAACATAAATGGAGAACCGCACTTGATTTCCTTGTACGCTGACGATATGCTGTTATATTTACAATACCCAGAAGAAAACCTCCAATATGTTCTGGAAGTAATGGAACGATTTGCGGTGCTGTCGAGCATAGCAGTGAACCCCAGAAAATCATGCATATTCCCTATGGGTAGATATGTCGGTATTCCACGAGAGAAATTGCCAGTTCTACAAATACCGTGTGAGGTTAATACATTTAGATACCTTTGGGATTGACATCTCCCATTCGGTTGAGGCAGAGCACCAGCATAATACCGAGAAGGCGGTCAAGGGCATAGAAAATAGTATGAAGTTTTTGGTAAAGCTCCCTCTGGCGATGATGGGGAGAGGGGCAATGTTGAAAATGGTGGTCCTACCCAGATTATTGCATTATTTTGGGAATATACCATATCTGATATCAAGACGATTCTTTGACAAGGTGCACAGCATGTGTAGGGGGTTCCTCTGGCATGGGATGAGGAGCTGGGTCGCCCTTTGGAAATTGCAAAATGCATATGTTAAGGGGGGCATAAACTTGCCAAACTTCGAAATTTATTATCTAGCGAGCCAGCTACAATATGTGGCAAAATGGTTATCAGAAGACCCAACCTCAGAATCTAGGTTGATTAGACAGGATTGTGCCCCATACTTCTTGAAGGAAATCATATGGGTGTCCAAAACAGAAATGAAAGAGCGCCCAAAGATGATGACACTGGGGTGGAAAATTTGGCGCAAGGCCTGTCAGATAATGTAAAATCCGACCCCGTGTTCCCCGCAGGTGCCACTGGTTGTACTGGCAGGGAAAGAGGTGCAGTTAATAAAGATAATCAGGAAACACTGGGAACCGGTGGGGATAGCAACAATGGGAGATATTTGGCAAGAGGGGAAGATAAAGGAATTTGGGACGCTGGTGGAGGAAACAGGGTTACATACAGGACAATATATCACATATCACAGGGTGGTCCAGCGGATTAAAGGAAAGTGGTCAGAAATAGTATTAGGAGAAGAACCGGACACCACCATAGAAATAATATACGATATAGCAGAGGGAAGGCACGAGATATCTAGGTTATATGAGCTGATAATGTCCAAAGTGGGAAAGGGAGTGGTACAACTACAACAGGACTGGGAGGAGGAGGTGGGTGCCCCGATGAGTGACGGAATGTGAGAGCGGGCCCAAGGGTACCACAAGAAAGTGTCAAGGAATGCGAGGTTACAGCAAATACAGTTGTACATAACCCACAGGGCTTATATGACACCCCAAAGGATAGCCAAATTCAGTAATGCAGAAAGGCAAATATGCCCCAAATGTGGCGAATAGAACGCTGGGATGACGCATATGTTCTGGGCGTGCCTGGAAATTGAGACATTTTGGGGAGAAATAGCCCACAGATTGGAGGAAAAGGGGATTTAAATAACTGTTGGGGTAGCATGGGCGTGCCTGCTTGGGGCTTTCCCCAGATCACGTAAACTTAAACATGTAAGCAAATATACTGGCGAAGCATAGGATTGCCATGGGATGGAAGGCTTGTCACAGACCTAGGATTGAAGTATGGTGGAAAGACCTCCAGAAATGGGCAGAAGCCGAAACTGTAGTATGGCAGGATGCTAGAAACATGGAGGGGGGGGTGAAGAAGCAGAACCCTGACTAGCTGGAGACACCTAATAGCTACATTAGTTGGGTCCACGCAAGATTGGTCAAGTGACCAAGATCCGGCGGAGAACACAAATAAGGAAACCCCTTTGCAAACTGTAGAAGTAGATCGCGAAGAGATGTAGGCTGGGGGGAGGAATTGGAAAAGCAGTCAATAATGATTGTGTTGTATAAAATTCAACATATTATAATATGTACTGCAAGTTTGGTTGTGGTTTGTTTGTTGTTTGGTTGATATAAAACTAATTTTAAAAAAATGCACACAAAAAAACTTTGCTAGGGTAAGGTACAATCATTCACACAATAATGAATAGGGGTTGTGGAGGGTCATAAAAAGGATACAGAAACTCTGAGGACATGCTCCAAATGTTTTTATTAAAGAATAAAGCCTAACTTTCCCTATCGATATGAGATATTCCCTACCTACGTATCTAACTAGGGTGCTCGTCAGTCGTCCGTAAATGTCCAAATGAATAAGTCTGCTGTCCAGAATGAATCCAACTGGCCCTACCACTATTCCAAGTAAACTACAGTCAGGAGAATGGCTCCCTTCTCCTGAGGGTACTTCTTGTACCAGTCTTTGGATTTCTTGTTAATAGGTAATCTTTATATAGTCTCTAGTAGCTTTCTGTATCAGTTAATGCAGCTCTTTCATGAGTTTGTTAGCTTTTCTCTACTACTGAAGAATATTTTTCCTTGACCTTTTATACTTTCTTTGCTCCTTTTTAAAAGACTCAGAACAATCTGGAACCATACAATTTCTTCTGTAGATCTGGCCTTCTAGACAATTGTGGCTCACCTTACTCTGACATTCTCTGTCTTGTATATTGTTTACTTTGCTGGTCTCTCTGAGCTTCAATGTATAAGATCCTCTCTTATGTGCCTATCTTCCTGTCCTGAATAGCGTGGCTGCGTTTCCTCTTTGCCTGGTATTGATATCCAAATTCTCTTGGACTCCCACACAGGGATTTATGAGCTTCCTTCTCACATTAATATTGTACCCAAAGGTTTCTCTGTACTTCCATTCATAATATTCTCTTTCTCTTATGTTCCCTTCATTCTGTGTTGAATTCCCAGGGTAATGGTATGCAAGTTTGTATTCTCTTCCTCTCAAGAACTTTAATGATTCTCTTTCTATTGGCTTCCTAGTCTCTCGTCCTCCCTGCTAACTTCAACAACGTAGGGGAACGCCTCCGAGCTCTGTACCTGTCTGGCTGCTTCTCTCTTGCTCCTCTTTGCTGTCGGCTCACTGTCACCAGCGTCCTCTTCTTGGGATTCTCTCTTGCTCCCGCTGCGTCCCAGTGTTCCTTCAGGTAACCGGTTGGATTGCTGCTTCATTCTCGGGAAGGTATTGGTGTTGGTTTTTGTGCCGCATGCCCACCACGTATACTTTGTGGTCACACCACCTAGTTATGGGCTCCTGCCCTCTCTGCTTCTTGCATCTGGGATACGCTGTGCCTCTGGTGTCTCCCCCTTCAATTCAATGCAAGCTTGAATGTAGCAGGATCCACAGCTAGCTAATGCTCTGCCTCCTTCAGGTGTTATGCAAAAAGGGAGCCTCCCTTGCCTGCATATGCTTTCCTCCCTCTCTACGTTGTTCTGCATGTACTCGCTATTCAACGTTTTCATCTAGGTTGATTGCAAACTTGTATTTAAAGGGACACATTCTCTTGATTCATGATAATGGTATAGATTCACCTAAGTCTTGGAACTTGTAAGCCCTTGGTATTTTAGAGAGTCCCATGTATGCCATTATATGTAATGGTTTTGGGAGTTCCTCACAGGAACAAGAGTCCTTGTCCCGTAAGGCAGAGTCTCTCCCAGTAACGACCCCCTTGCCCCAACCCCTTGGGAGCGTGTTGTGGAGCAGGCTCACCTCCCTAGCCTCATGGGAGGGGGGGGGCTCCCCCTTGGGGAGCAGGGACGAATTCCCTTGATTTGTCACAGGGCCTTTTGTTTTCATGAGTAATTCAGTTAACAGTTCATCTTTGAAGTATTGCATGTTGGCAACACATGTTGGAGCCTGAAGGAAAGGAACTTTTATTGACAGGTACCAAACTCTGCATTAGTTACTTTTGAAATCGCTCCACTGTAGTTGCTGGATCTATCTGAATATCACTCTACAATGACAGTATACAGTACATATTTTGCACTGTCATTTCTCAATGCCGAAAGGAAACAAAGAGGCAGACATGGTACACTACATTTCTCAAGGGGCCCTATAGAGTACAGTTTTGCAAAAGCTTGTTAAAGCAAGCGGAAATTGCAGGGGAGGGTTATTATTCACAGGTAAACGCAGTATCTACAGATGTTCCCTCTAATGTGGATTTGAGACTGTTGATTCTTGAAAGTAATAAAGAGATTCTGAAAAAAATAGACTCACTCTCCAGATCTTTAGCCAGGCACGTCATTTAGGGGTTGCCAGGGGTCGCAACTGAGACCCCTGAGGTCTCCCTCGCTACCCCTGTGGTCTCCCTTGCTACCTCTAAAAAAAAAGAAAAATGGAAACTTTTTTGTTGTTTTTTTTAATTTTTATTGTGGCTCCTGGGCTGTGGCCAGCAGCATGTTGCTCTTTGTTTCGGAGTGGCTGGTTTTCTGAGAGATATAGCTGGTAGGATAGCTCAGTGGGTTGAGGGCTCACTGCTGCAATGTGTGTATAATCTGCAGGTTGGAGATTCGAATCCCGGCAAGGTCAACTCAGCCTTTCATCCTGCTAAGCTTGATAAATGAGTACTAACACAATTTGGGTGTAATTGTAAGTATATTTTTTCTATATGAAGCGCTTAAGCGTAAATGCTATTTAATAACACATCATTATCATTTGGTCTTGGCCTTGGATGTCTGCTTGCATTCACAGTAATCTGGTAATATGGGCCTATACGCACTGATATTAACTATACATATGGTGATCCATTTTTGTATGAAATGTATATCACTTACATTGATATCGTAACCAAATTTCTCGTAGTGTTCTTAGAATCAATGCTATGTGATGCCACTTCCTGTTTTGTCAAGGGGTGAAAGGTCGTGTTCCCTCGCTTCCCGTAATGTCACTTCAGGTCAGGGTCAAATCACATCACTTCCTGTGATGTCGTCAGTGGTCAAGGGTCATGTGATGTCACTACCCCTGGCATTTTGGTGAAATGACGTCCCTGTCTTTGGCCCATACGAGTATACAAAACAAGACCGTTTGTTGCCAAGCGGTAACCCTGTGATGCACTCCTTGGTAGGACATAAGCGACCCAATTGGTTCAATGATCTCAATTATAAGTCACTCATAGGAAGTAAGCCTACAAGTGGACCGGTACATTCAGTGGTTTCATATGTTAATAATCACATTTTATTCTAAAGCATGCCTTTAGGTAAGCGTAGGACATTAAACCAGTTCATATTTCATAATAAACTTCCCAAACCAATATAATTCAAGGAAAATAACAGGTCATCCGTTTTTGTATGCAAAAAAAATCTTTATCTCATCAAAATTAGAGAAATAATGGTACTGAACATAACAAGATTACACAAGGATTAGGTTTTACAAATAGAACCGCAGTGTTCTCATGACAATTTTGTTCCAATACAAATCAAATCATAATGACTTTTAACCAGTGAAAAACCTTGTGTTTTACAACATTCACACAAGTAAAGTGGTCCACACCATTTTTAGAAAAATCCAAAATAGCTCGTTTGAGATTATAGCAATGGTGACGCGTTTCAGACTCTTAGAGATCCATCTTCAAGGCAAGTGAACTAATTGTTCCTACATGTTGTTGTTAATTCCGCTTGTAGACACCTAAGGGATTATAAGTAGAACAACTCAGTGAGGGGAATTATATGAGCCAATGTGTAGACAAGCTGCGAGATAGAATCTTCACATTGGAGAAGAGAAGATGCGTATTTGAGAGTGAGGGAAGTAGTAAGAACAATGAATTGAAGTGGGTTCAATAGGCAGTGAGGACACATGTAATCAAAATCTGTGAATTAGAAGATAGCTGCAGAAGAAACAGCATCCAGCTTGCAGCTTGCCGAAAGGAACAGAGATGGAAACTATGTAGTTCTTTTTGGAGACATTTATCCCTACACAGTGTAATGATGGAGATACGTTCAAAGACATCGCAGTAGAAAGAGCACCTAAAACAACATCTCAGAATCAACCTTCGGGGACACTTCCAGGTGTGGCAATGATATGATTATTTAGGCTTGGACAAAGTTAAGGTGTTGGGCAAAGCCCTTAAACAAAGGTAATTTTATATAATAGAAGCAAGATTTCCCTTTGTACAGATTTTGGCATTGAAATACCAAAGGAAAGAACATCTTTCAACAAAACCAAGAAAATATAACGTAGTGAAGTCATCCCTTATGAGTGGCTTCCACCAGCCTACTTGAGAATTGAGGTTGGGAGATATGCCACCTTTTCATCAACCCTAAAAGTGCACTGTACTTGATTCAATCCAAGACCTGATGGTGAGGGAGCAGAATCAAAAAAGAGTCTCACTTATGGTGAAGTATGTTATATCATCATTGTGTTTATGAAATAGCTTGTCCTGATTTAACACATGGTTCCAATGTACTACACTTGTGTAAGGTGCATGCACATATTCGCCTATTTGTTTACACTTCTCTTGATTGTCTTAAGTGAAATCCTCTGGCTTTGTTATAAGGGCTCATTATGCCTTATTGTTGAACCTTCACCTACTTGAAAAGCTTCTGCACCTTGCCAGCTCTTCCGCTGACTGTTGGTTGAGATGCTGTCTAGGCAGTAATGCTCTCAGAAAGTAGTTATTATAAACCCAAATTGGTATCTGTGGTGAGAGGGGTGGAGTTTCTGTGAACAAGCGAGTGACCACATGTGGCATAGAAGGATAATGATAACACCATGCACACGTACCAACACTTACTATTCAAAAGATATACCTAATCTATATTCCCACTTAAAATGAAACCACAGACTGGTTAAACACATGTCACTTTTCTGGAAAGTTAAAGGGGCTAATGAGGTTATATCCAAGTGTCATATTGAGAAAGCAATGCTCCACGAAAATCATTTAGAAATGGGGGAACATGCAACATTGAGTAGGATATGGGGAGGATTTTCTGGGGTGAAAACTGT
Organism: Ambystoma mexicanum; assembly: GCF_040938575.1. Lineage (NCBI taxonomy): Eukaryota > Metazoa > Chordata > Amphibia > Caudata > Ambystomatidae > Ambystoma > Ambystoma mexicanum. The sequence continues at coordinate 690,895,855 of NC_090939.1, forward strand.
TCAGTGCTTCTTTCTTTTCTTCAGCAAGGGGACTGTTGGTATAGTTGAAAGGTGGAATACCCTGCAGAACAGTGAATTCCTTGTGCGATACCACTGTCAGACAGGTAGGAGTGATGGGGTAACTATCTGGCCAGCCCACATTACTTTTATGCTCCTGTACCCTAACATAGATGATCCCAGTTTGTAAACGCTTGATGTGGTCAGGAGATTGTACTCATGTCTCGCATAGCGAACTTCATACCTCACGTGAAGTGGACATGCGTATTCATCTGGCCTCTAGTACTTTGATTAAACTCATCAATGAATATGGTTGCATGGCAAAACATGTAAGGTTGAGTATCAAGCATCACAGGAAACCTGAAAAATGAACTGCTAATAACCTCTGACTCGTAAGGCAGATTTGGCAGAAATTTACAAAGAAATTTGTACTTTCTCGATTTCTGGGTGGGGTGGTGTCTAGGTTTATTGCATCCAATCGTTTAAAAAATATATGACGGAGAAGGGGGTGCCCCTTCTCGCAAAATTAAAGTGATATCTCCCATGGTGCTTTTCAGCATAAAGGCTTTTCAGAAATGGAAAAGTTGCCATTTTTTTTTCAATTCAAGAGACATTTGCGCATATTCGGGGTAATATTCTGGGTTATCCGAAAATGAAAAGAAAGTGGAAAAAAATGCCATTTAGAGGAGGATAAGGGATGAAATGACATCAGGCTAAAGGTGGGAAAGAGGACACCATGTGAAATTGGGGATATTAGGGGGCTAGGGACTAAGATCAGAGCTGGAATGTTTTCGAATATTTGGTGTTATTTTGGTGTTATTTTTCAGCACTATGGTAGAAAAACAGGATTGGGACTGAGAGTGCGTCACTCTGAAACCTGATAACCATCTCCGGTTCTGGAAGCACCTCCAGACCTTCCTCTTTGCTTCTGCCTTCGCTCCTCCTCTCCCCTGCTGACCTGTTCTGTCTCAGCATCGTGCACCTGGTTACCCTCTGACTTTCGGGCCCAGGTACCTGTCACCCTGTCACCCACCCGCACTGCCACTGACAATCCCTTGCACTGGGGTCTGTATCTGTAACCCTACAGCCCCACACCCTGTCTGTTGCCTTAAACCTAGCACTTGCCACTTGCTGGCTGCACTACCATTGTTTTCAGCTTTTTATTATTTATTTTATTTATTATTTATTTATTTTTATATTTTTTTGCTCGGCACTTTCCACTTCTCCCCACCCCCCATACACTTTCAACTTTTCCCTCTCCAATGTACTTGTGCATGCTCAAAGTCACTTGGCCTAGCAAGATCGTTGTTTTGTTCTCACCTGTTCCCCTCCCTTGCCTTGTTGCGCTCTGAAACACTTGTGTACGAGTGTGATACAAATAAAATATCAATATCAATGTATAATAACCATGAATATTTTCAAAATATTCGGGATTATTTGTAATCCATTGCTAATATAACCACGATTGTGTGGAAAAAAGGATTTTTATTAAGAGAGAGTAACAATATGTAAAGGGATGCAATATGGCCCTGGCCAGTGAGCACAAACGCTGTGCTCACTCGCCAGGTCCAAATGCCCTGGCTATTGGGCCCGAAAGACATGTATAGTGACCAAAGGTCATGACTAGTGGCCCGGTAATGTTTAAAAATATACAGTGGGCACAGCTGAAGGCAGTGCTCGACCCTGGCTAGTGGGCCCGAAAAGACATGTATAGTGGCCACTGGCCATGGCCGAATGCCATGACTAGTGTCCCAGTAGTGTTTTCAAATATACAGTGGGTACAGCCGAAGGCCGTGCTCACTGGCCCGGACCGAAGGCTCTGGCCGCTTTGCCCAAAAGACATGTGCAGTGGCTGTGGCAGAAGGTGGTGGCTCCCTAGTGGGTCCAAAAGAAATATATTGGGGAAACATGTACAGTGGACACGGCCAAAGGCCATGGCTAGTTGCCCGGTAGTGTTTTAAAATATACAGTGGGCACGGCCGTAGGTTGTGCTCACTGGCCAGGGCCAAAGTGGGCCTGAAAGACATGTATAGTGGCCACAGGCAAAGGCCATGTACACCTAATGGGTCCAAAAGAAACATTTTTGCGCAACATGTACAGTGGACACAGCCTTTGGCAATGGCCTCTGGCCATTGCTGAAGGCCATGGCTAGTGGCACGGATAAAACTATGGTATAACAAAACCCTTCAAATTCACTGAACAAAAATAGTTCAGGTGCAGATAAATTGAACAAAACACTTGAAATTTAGCAGATGTGGAATGTCATGACCAGTTTAATTTGGTGCGTTCCCATTGCAAAGCCCATGAGAACATACATTTTATAAGAGAAGGGATATACAATAGAGTTCGAAATTGAGATTAGAGGAGCAGGAGCTAAAACCTGCTCCTGGGTGTCGGGAATCACCCTTTAGGCAGGAGCTACCGCAGGGGAACCAGGAGCTACCAGAGATGCTCCATTCACTTGTTGTCCATTTTGCATGAACCACAGTGTTTAAATGTGTATTAGTTGTGTTTAATGTTTCTCAAATACTCAAAGTTAATGTCACTTTTACATGTTTGTAAGGCACTAGTTGGCTCTAGAGGCCAAAAGTAGCTGCTGGTAGCCATTGGATTCAGGCTAACCAGACTCTACTATGCTAGAAGCACTCAATTTTGAGCCCTGCACAATGACATACAAAATGCATTATGGAGGACATCATATGGAGCGCAGCAACTTAAGCTGATCATGACATCACTCATCCGCTGAATTTCAAGGGTTTTGTTGCATTAAATCGGCTCAACTTAACTGCACTTGAACTAAAGTTTTTTCAGTGAATCTAGATATGAGTGGATACTTGTATTACTATGTAGAGTATCAGTCTTGTAGCTGAATAGATTTCACCTTTACTCAAGCAGTGGGGATATCTAGTTTGTTCTGTAGAATATCATCACAATCATCATCCTCATCACCAATAACTTTATTCAACATTATGTCTAAAAACTAATCAAAGATACAATACATCACTGCATTAGTTAATAATAAATGATAAAACATACGGTACATCAAGGCAGAAATTGATTTCAAAGATCATCATAAAAGATCAAATTCAAAAACAATCTTGTGCGTCACTTTATACTTCAAAGTTCATAAGAGCGCATCAGCTGTCGATTTCAGACCTCCGCACCCCAATTTTCTAAACTGGCCAATCTTGTTATCTACTTCCTCCTTAAACATGCCCTATGCATATATTTGACACAGCATAGATCACATTTTTGTCTTCTATAGGTTCATTGTGTCGGGCAGTGTTCACATATGTTTACATCTCAGCAGAGGTTTCAAATATAGTCATTGAAGTGCTGCATAGTCGGGGCAAAAGAAGAGCAAGTGTGATACAGTTTCCCCCTTCCATAGCCACTAGGACAAATATCAGGGTTTAGCACAATCCAAGAGTGCTTGAGATTGGCTATGGGAAGTATACTAAAATGGAACCTATGTACAGTGAGTAAGAGAATTTGGGGGGCTAAAAGAATCTAAGTACTCCTCGTAGGCACGTTCCCTCTTGCTAGCCCAGTACTCACAGCCTGTAACAGAACATTGACTTGACACTTTTAATCTCTGGACCACACGCTTTCTGACCATGCACCACTATACTATGAAGTGGCTTGGACTGCAGCGAAGGCTCCCATCCCAAATTAGAGACTGTGGGTTAATGCTCTATCCAATCTGACATACGGAAATACATTCCAGCAGGCTATTGTAAACTTTTTTGCATTTAATGATGGATCATTGGATGAAGGAGGCAAAGTATGGGAGGGATTTTTTGATTTATTAAGGGAACAAGGTATTTCTAAATCAAATGGAAGCTGACAAAGCTTACAAAATTAAGCAGACTTTTTCAGTTGTCTGAAATTATATGGGCAAATTGGAAGGTGGGCAGAGGCAAATGTTTGAGGATGGTCTTCCCATAGAATCTTATAGTGAGTATGTTGACTTATTAGACCCCAAATTATGAGTAGTGTATATGGACGCATTTTACAAAGGGACTCTCTCTGAAACCATGAGGTAGCATTCTTTATACAGCTAATTAAACCTAGTAAGGGCCCACTGGGCTGTGGGTATTATTGTCCCCGCCTGATGATTAATATTCATAGTAAAATCCTTGCTTAGGTTATAGCACAAAAGCACTCTCTGTGTTTGCTGAATTACAACATGAGGATCACGCAGGATCTTTACAGCAGAGAAATACTTTCTATATTCTAACAATTTTACTAATTTTAGAGCAGATGCAGAAATAACCTCATCAATGGGTGGGCACCCATTTAAATGTGGAAAATGTTTGATTGCGTACACAGATTTTTAGGCTCTGAATACCTTAGATTGATCGAACTACACTATTGCGGCCATCTCTATAGAGGAAAGATGAACCAGTATAACTCCAGAGTGGCAGGTTAGCAGGGTACTGCTGTCACCATAAATATTTGCATTGTGAGCGAGCCCTTGGGTTGTCTCATACGTAGGTAGTTTGGGGACTCAGGATGTAATTTTGCAGAAAAAACATGTTATCTCATTATTTGCAGATAATATTTGGTTATATATGTGTGATCCTGCGTACACTTTTCCACCTTTGTTGGAGCAAATTGATGGACACAGACTCTGGTCTGTCATATTCAATGGCTTTATTAAATGAACAAATGAAAAAACTCCTAACTTAGGACTTCGGTTTAGCGGCAACCCAGATGGCTGCACGCTAAGGGAGCTCATCCGATCCTGGGTACGGATCACCTGTAAGCTGACAGGCCCTCAATGACTGGAGTGCGTGCAGATGCCCCCCTTAGCAGCACAAGCAACCCACTAAGGAGCAGGAACAGGGTGAGCTCTAGGGACCCGATCGACTCTTGAATTTCCTGTGGAGAAGGTGCTGAATTCTGCATGGGGAGATGGCAGGTCTAGCTGTTCAGAAGGCTACTCCAGGCACGGTGCTGGTGCGTGCAGTGTGGTGGAAGTGAGAGCGATGTGTGGAGCACAGTAGCAAAGGCGGAGTCAGAACCAGGAAGATGGCGTTGTGTTGGAGGGGAACCCTCACCGTCACATAAAGGAGCGTAGCGGCGGGGGCCACGTTGCAGCTGGTGGTGGAAGTGGAGGGAACTTGGGTGTGTGGTGTTTGACAGTGGTCCCCCAAACCCCTCCCATTTATTATGACTCAACACTGAAGGAGCAGCAAGGCCTGACTGAGAGAGGAACACTGTGGCAGTAGTTGGCCGTTTGGATCACACTGACCTGGCCTCCCGAAGCCCCTCTGGAAACGAGCAGTAACAGCTGGGAGCCGACGATCCTTCCCGGGTCTCATTGGGGGAGCTGACTCGCTCATGAGTGTGAGATGGGCCTCGTGAGTTGCTAGTTCAAAGATGGCTGAGCCCTCCCATATGGTGAAGTTCTGGTAGATTGGGCCCTTAACCCTCTGGGATCGGAGATTCTTATACCCTGCGGCGGAGGTAAGAAGGGATCGCACCTCTGGGCCTGGAAAGAGCAGAAGAAGCAACAGGTGGGTGTCGACCTGGCAGTTGACCGTTGTTAGGCAGAATTGCAGGCAGTACCCTCTGAGAACACCACACACAATTAGAACTAAAGGTTTAAGCAAAAAACAACCTTTGGTATAAGTCTGTACCACACACTTTTGGTAGCAAGCTGAGTAGTCAGGCTTATCTCAAGAGGGAATGTGAGCAGTAGAAGAGGTTACACAGAAGTATCACAATCACAGTGGTTCAAGTAGACACTTACACTCAAGGTTTCTTGGTAAAAAAAATACTTAAACATTTATTTACACAGTCATTTAGAAAACTTTCACTAGTAGAAATCAACTCAATATTAAACACCAATATACTACAGTAACAAACTAAGTTATAAAGACAGTTTGCGCTCCCCTGAAAAAGGAGCCAAATAGCACTTCAGTACTTTTCAATGGGAATAAAAAGCATAGGTTTGTACAAAGGGTTAGAAAACATTTCTTTCAGACAATGCAAAGGTTCACTGTACCAGGAGGGTCACTTCAATTCAACCTTAACCAGCTCTGAGAATGGTATCCAGGCGTTTGCTGAGTTCATTGGTCCCACCAACTCTAAGGAAGAAGCCGTCCTTCAAGGAGCTTCTCTGTCGATTGGAGATCTGGTGATTCGGGGTTGCTGCTGGCTTCACCGGGCAAACCAACGGTCCAGTGGTTGCAGAAGCCGTCCTCTTCCAGCTCAGCTTCGGTTCTTTCGTACCAGTGGTCGATTCTGCCTTCCAGTCCTGGAGACTCGCCTTTTATACAGGTTTCTCTGATTCATTCCAGCCTAGCTGCCACTCACCCGGCAGGGCGGCTGTCCTTGCCGGACAGTTTGCCAGCCAATCAGGCCAGAGTGCATTTGTGTCTTCTGGGAGACTAAGCACAGGGAGTTTCGGGCACCTCCCTCACTTCCTGCCCACCCTAGACACTCAGACGCCATGGGTGGACTTCAGTCCTGAAGCCCGCCAAAGGCTCAGGAACAAAGGGACCAAACCTGGTTTGGCGCGCAGAGTTAAACACCAGAAGGACCTTTCCACAAAGAAACGGCGAAAAAAGATAACCGGAGTCTGTTTTTACAGAGGGGTCTTGGGCGCCATATTGAAAAACATGGCAGCCCTGATTTTTAGCTACTGGTGTTCGCGGTCGGGAAAAATCATGATAGTTCATTATAAAACCACTGCCACCAGCCATCTCAGTGGAAAAGGGTAGCTTTTGACAGCTAGCTACAAGAGTGTTTAGACCTAGGGGATACTAAGTAACCCCTCCAGCACTCTATAGGAAGATAGTTTGTGCTGGGCCTATGAATTTAAAAAGACTAGTAAAGTCAATTTAACTTTACATTCTCTGGGGAACAGTAGTTCATCCCAGAGAAGGTATTTAAACCTTGAGGAGTCCAAAGGACACCCCTGTGCCACTGCACTAAAGGTGCTGTGTGACACAACAATAAAAAGATGATGCCTATGGGGTTATCTAAAACTCCATAAACAAAGAACACAAGAGTAAAACACACATCAAAATACCTGAGAGAGTGGGTAAAAGGCTCACACTCTCTCCAGGGAAAAAAAAACAAGCCCTCAAAATCCAGAAAAGTTGCTGGGGGTCTCGAAGGTGAAGGGAAATAAGCAAATTTCTGAGAATTCTCCCTAACAACCATCTGTATTTATGCCGCCACCTAAAGCGCCAAAGGAGCAGAGCACAGTGACCACCTTGTGTGCCACAGGGAAGGAACCTGAGTCATCCAAAGGAAGATTGTGCCTGAGTGAAGCAGATATGTCATTGGCGAGGAACGGTAATGCAACGGCCATGGTGCTCACAAAAGCGGACTTGGTAGAATGTATATCAGTGCTGGAGGAGAAACTAACCTTTTTGATTAAGAGAGAAATTGTGGCGGCAACCGAAGGGCTGCCGAACTCTCTGGATGTCCTTGCTAAGGATGTGAGGCAGATAAACACTCGAATGGGGGATGCAGAGGAGGCAGTTCACCCCTTACAGGAGGATGTGATTCATCTGAAGGGAGAACTAGCTGGAACAAAGCAGGGAATGGAGGAAATGCAATCTGCTATCGAGGACCTGGAGAATAGAGATCGGCGGGAGAACCTAAGGATCTGGGGTCTTGAGGAAGCGGTTGAAGGGTCAGACTAAAAGGCAAGGGTGCTGTGTTTTTTAAGGACACCTTCCCTAATGCAGCATCAGAGCCCATCCTGTTGGACAGGGTGCACAGGGTGGGCCAATTTAGGAGGGGTCCTCAGGGACAGCCTAGAGATATAATCATGACATTTCATGCCTTTACTATGAAGGAAGAGATTTTGAAAGCCTTCGGATCCATGGGAGAGATAACCTATGCCAAGCACAAACTCCTTATTTTTCAAGATCTGGCTGCGCTTACCCTCCAGAAGTGATCAGCATTCAGGCTGGTGATGGGGAAACTAAAACAGGAGCAGATACCGAACAGATGGACTTTTCGCTTCAGGAGGGGAGTCAAAGGAGATGCACGACACTGGAGGAGGTGGAAAAGATGTTGGGGATCTCACCCAAGCCTCCGGGGGAGGAGGAGGGTGAGAGGAGGTGGAGAAGAGCATGGGTCAGAGGTTTGGGGGAGGGAGGGCCAGAGCGGGGATCCGAGGGAAGGTTGAAGCCCACAGGCATAGACTAGGCTCAATAATGTTCAACTCCTAGCCTGTTAAGGTGGTCAGGGTGGTTTGGTGCAACTTTGATTCCTAATAGCTTGGGCATTATGTATCATGGGAGAGTGACGTGCCCGGGAGGGGGGAGGTAGGCTAAGTTTTCCAGAGGGGGAGTTATTTTGGAAAATGTTTCCACTTCAACACTTCGGTGAGGGGAGAAGGTTTATGATTGTAGTTATGATGTTCACATTGCTAATGGGGGTTGGGATCATGAATTACTTTAGGGGGAACAAGGCAGTGATACCAGGAATAAGTCCAGAGTCAAGTGAACCAATTTGTTGCCTGCCCCAGACGTGGGGGAATAGGAGGCATCAGGGAAGTAAGGTTGATTCCCACAGAGTAAGGTGGAGGTGCGCTGTCCAACCCATAACGTGAGGGGGTTGAATTCCCCAAGAAAGCGTAGTACTGTTTTGCATAAACTGAAGTGGGCAGATATAGATATCGGGTTCTTTCAGGTCACACATCTGCACAGGTGTGATGTGGACAGATTAAAAACCAGGGACTACCCGCTACAACTCTTTTCCACGTACTGTCTCAAGAAGCGAGGGCTGGGGATCCTCATTGGGAAGAGGCTGGCCTTCCAGGTTCGCAGGACTAAATATGAGAAGGAAGGAAGATATCTGTTTTTGAAAGTTCTTTTTGGAGGTACCCAGGCCACTCTTGCAGTGGTGTATGCTCCTAATATAGGGCAAAGTGAGTTTCTTGGTACTATACTAGGGGCTAGCTTGGTGTTCTCAGAGGGGCACATAGTTTTAAGGGGTGATTTTAATCTACCTATGGACCCGAATTGGGATGAATCATTGCAGAATTACTGAGGCGCTGTGCGCCCTATGGCTGTACTACAGAGCTATTGGCAGATTCTTGCTTAGTGGATGCATGGCGATTTTCCACACAGGGAGAGGAATTTCACCTTATTTTCGCATGCACATCACATTTACAAAATAATTGATTATATTTGGGTAGGTGTGGATCTGATTCCTAAAATAAACTCTATTGAAATAGGCATTATCGACTTTTCTGACTTTTTCCCGCAAAGAGTTGAACGACAAGTTGCTGGTGGTAGAGGTCAGAGAAACGGATAATGAATACTTTCAGATGAATTCGGTGGGCCAGGTCCAGGAGGAGATTCGCTGGGATGCGTTCAAAGCCTATGTCAGAGATTTATTGTGTCCTCCCATGTATTCCTCATCTTTGATATTCGTATCTTCAGCTTTGCTACTTTGGAAAAATTATTTCCACACCAGAGGGCGCTGTGCTCGATATCAAGGCATTAATGTACCTCGTGGGCTGCCGTTGGGTGTCGACGTCACCAGCAGTACAAATAGCTTGAGCGGCGCCTGTTTTCTTCAGTTCTGTTTTTCCGAAAGCTTTGTTTAGAATGTTGAACAGCGCACTTCAATTTCGTCAAGAAATGTCTTCATCTTCCAACCCTTCGACCCCAAGGTCTGGTTTTAAAAATGCACTGACTGCGGGGTGGAGATGTCTATTACCGATCCCCACCGGGTTTGCCTGTGGTGCCTGGTTCCGAACACCAAACCGATGAACGCGGGTCCTGTCAGGCCATGACAGGAAAAGCTCTCAGGGAGCGCTGAGGTAAACTGGCGGCTGGGATGGCAGCTTCAAAGTCATCTTCGAAGAGGGATAAAAAGTCTGGGGAGTCTTGGTCGATGAGTCGGTCGAGACAATCTTCGTCTTCTTCGTCGAAGAAGGCGAAAAGGAGATGCCAAAGGTCTCCCACTTCTTCTTCGTCTGATTCCTCTTCCGAGGTTATCAGGTGCCCAACCAAAAATGATTCCCCTAGAAAATGGGATGCTTTCAAGAGTGAAATGTTGCATATATTCGAGAATGCGGCCTCAACCCCCTCGAAGGAAACATGCAAAGGGCATGCCCCAGTCGTTCCTTCAGGCGACTTAAAGAGGTCAAAGACTACCATGGCAAAGCAGAGTGTCAAACCGGTGAGTCGCTCTCGGTCCAACGAGAAATCGTTGAGGGTATCATCTCGAGAATATAACCCTTCTCCGATACCTCAGAAAAAGAGCAAATCATTGACGGAGTCAAGGCTTTTCGACGCATAAATCGAAGGCACCACCGAGTAAGTCGGCGCTATTGCCGAAACCTTCATCAACACCATTGTCAAAGGTTTCATCGACTCCATTCTCGAAGGTGTTAGGCAGAATCCTGTGCCTTAGAATTCCTTAGGGACCACTACACACGATTGAGACCACAGGAGGCAATACAAGTTTTGCCTTTGGTACAAGCCTGTACTACTAAGTTATAGTAGTAGAAGTTCCAGAGCAGCCAGGCTTATCTCAAGAGTATATGAGCAGTAGCAGAGATTACACAAAGGGACCACAATTACTGTGACTCAAGCAAACACTGACTCAAGGTTTCAGGTAAAAAATATAAGTACATTTATTTTTAAACCATCAGTTATAAACACAACACCTCTATTAAACTTTAAACAAAACCACACGTTAAATATACTACAACTAACCAATTCACTTTGTACAGTATGTCTCAAGGTAAGTACCCTGTGTTTGAATGAACCGGTGTTATGAACAAAACACGATGCCGTGGATACGGTTGCAATCACTTTTTGACAGTTCGGTCTACTAAATAAACGCGTATCCGTGACATGAAATGCTACCGGGGCAAAAACACACTTAGCACCCGAGATACCCAGAGGGAGTTGGAGGCAAAAATCACGGCAATATTTAGGTTAGGCAGACAGTATCAAGAAACACTCAGAAACAGGAGTTCAAAAGTCAAAGGGTCGGAGCCAGGTTTAGATGACACCGGAGGCCTGTGCCGAAGATCACACCGTTAGACAGTTCACGATTCCGTATAACCCAAGAGTACTTGAATATTGTCAATGTTCGGAAGCAAAAGTTATAAGAAGGAGGGAAGACAAGGACGAGCCTTGAAGATGAAGAAAAGGGGTTCACCCAGTTTCCTCGAGTAGAACACAGTATCTTATTTCCACGATGCAGCTGGAGCCCTGGCAGTTGTTCCTGTTGGTTTCCTGCAGACCTACGATTCCTGGAGCTTCGTTGTGAAGGAGGACGTCTGAAGGGGTCTGCACCACACAGGGATGAATCCGGCAGCAGCGACAAAGAAAAGGTGTGCTCCTTAAAAACAGGAGAGGCTCAGCAGGTGGCTATCCGGACCACTACAGCAGTGTGCAGCGATTTCGACCACGGTGGAGATCTCTGGCTGAGGAAGATGAGCTGGTTATCCCCACCAGGCTCAAGGGAAGAAGACTCCAGACTGAATCATCTCTTAGTCGTCGAAGGGTAGATAGCTCAGGGCTGCAGCAGGGCTTCACCGGGACGGGGTAGTTTCAGCAGCCGTCGTTCTCTCCCCTTCTCTTCGGTTCCTTGTAGTTCCAGAGGCAACTCTGACTTCTAGCCCAAGAGGCCTGCCTTTTATGCGCAAAACCCCCATTCACACAGCCTGGCTGTCAATCACGCAGCGGGGGGTTGTCCAGCCGGGAAACGAACCTCAGCCAATCATGGCAAAGTGCGACTTGGGTTTCCTAGGATACCGTGTGCAGGGGGTAACTACACCCCTACCTCACATTCAGCCCACCTAGACACCCAGGCACCTTGAGGAGGGCTTCTCTGCAGAAGCCTGCCAAAATACGGTGAACAAAGAAGGCGAACCTAGTTTGCTGCGCAAAGTAAAACACAAGAAGGACTTTAACAAAAAGAAATGGTGAATAAACCCAACCGGATGCCAAAAGAAAGACGATTTGGTCAAGCGGGTTTATGTTCGAGGCTAATATAATAGCCAAGAACAGTACCACGTTTATCTAATATAATCGCGGTAGAAAAGTTAGGGTAGATACCACTGCCACCAGCCAAGTCTAAATGTTAAAAGAGAAAAACAATGCTCAGGGAGGTACAGACAGAAAAGGGGTACAGATTAGCCCTTTCCAGTACTCCATGTAAGATGGGGTGTACTGGATATGTGGTAAAAATGACTATGTAAAGTAAATGGCAACTTTACCTTTCTCTGGGGGACAGTAGTCAGCCCCAGCGAAATGGAGTCAGGGGGGAAGTCTTAAAGACAACCCTGAGTTACTACACTAAAGGTGCGGTGTAACCCATACAAGAACAGGGGCACTTGGAGTGGTGTGCTCCAGTGCCCAAGATCACACAATGAGTAACAACACATAGGCCAAAACACATGTAAGAGTGGAAATAAAGATGTACACTCTTATCAGGTGGAAAAGATAAACTCCAGAAATCCGGCAAAGCTGCTGGGGGACTCACTAGGTGAGGGAAATTAGCCCTAGAAGGAGAATTCTCCCTAACACTCGCCCCCCCCAAACTAAGGGACAGGAGGATTTTATCCACTCCTCGATGGATCTCATACCTCTAGTCGGTTACAAACATCCTAGAGAGACCATCAGCATTTTGGTGGTGACTTCCTGCTCTGTGCTCAATGGAAAAATGAAATCCTTGCAGGCAGATGGACCATCTGACTAACTTTGCGTTTTCCCCCTGTCATTTGCATCAGCCATCTCAAGGGTTGGTGGTCAGTCTGAATGATGAAGGTAGATCCATACAAGTATGGTCTAAACCTCTTCAGTGACCACACAATAGCAAAGCATTCTCTTTCTATTGTTGCCCACCTTGTCTCAGGATCCTTTACCTTCCTGCTGATGAAACAAATGGGGTGTTCCCTACCTTTCTCATCCAGTTGACTAAGGACTGCACCTATACCTACATTAGAAGCATCAGTTTGTACAATGAAGGGTTGGTGATAGTCAGGAGTTCTTAGGACTGGAGCTTGACAAAAGGCTTTCTTTAGACCTTCAAAGGCTTGATTGCACTCCTCATTCCACCTGACCTTTTTAGGAAATTTGGGAGAGGAGATGACATTCAAGGGAGAAGCTATGGTCCCATAGTTCTCTATGAAGTTCCTATAGTACCAAGTAAGACCTAGGAAGGCTCTTACTTGGGTCCGAGTAGTAGGGGTGGCCCAGTTTTGTACAGCTTGTACTTTGCTAGGCAATGGGCTTATTTCACCTCCTCCTACCTGATGCCTAAGGTAGACCACTGAACTCTGACCAATTTGACATTTGCTTGCCTTTATGGTCAGATGGGCCTGTTCCAGAGCCTGCAATACATAACATAGGTGTTCAACATGTTCTTTCCATGTAGGACTGAACACTGCAATGTCATCCAGTCAGAGGTCCATTGGCCCTGATTAAGGAAGGGCAGGAGAGTGCTCCTTCCTCCAAGCCAGTCAGAGTGACTGACTATGTGATAGGTCTCAGGAGGAGAATGTCACACATGATGGCTTAATCAGGGCCAATGGACCTCTGACTGGATGGCCATAGAGAAGTTTGAAGGGACTAAATCCTACTCCCTCCTGAGGGACTTCTCTATAAGCAAAGAGAAGGCATGGCAGTAGAAGGTCCCACTTTCTTCTAAGGGGTTCTTCTAAAGGACCTATCATGCTCTTCATAGTTCTGTTAAACCTCTCTACCAGCCCATTGGTTTGGGGGTGATAGGCAGTTGAGAACTTGTAGGTAACTCCACAGGTTTTCCACATGGTTTGCATGTAGTGGGACATAAAATAGGATCCCCTGTCAGATATCACCTCCTTAGGAAAACCTACTCTGGTAAAAATACCAAGTAGGGCCTTAGCAGCCACAGCCGGAGCCGTAACAGTCCTCATAGGTATGGCTTCAGGAAACCTAGTGGCATGGTCCACTACAACCAGGATAAACCTGTTGCCTGAAGATGTGGGAGGGTCAAGAGGACCAACAATGTCAATCCCCACCCTCTCAAAAGGAATTCCCACCACTGGGAGAGGCACTAAGGGTGCCACATTCTTGGACCCACTCTTGCCAGAGGTTTGGCAAGTGTGGCAGCTTCTGCAGAATTTGTCTACCTCTGTACCCATTTTAGGCCAGTAGAAGTGCAGAGATAGGCTTTCTTTGGTCTTCTTGAAACTTAAGTGACCAGCCAAAGGTACCTCATGGGCTAACTGCAGAAACTGGAGTCGGTTCACTAGAGGTACTACAAGTCTTTTGTAGTCTCCAGGGCTTGACTCAGTTGGTTCACTGTAGAAGAGGCCATCTTCCCAGTGCAACCTATACTTCCCAGGCTCAGTCCCATTGAGCTGGGAAGTGGCCTGTTAGCGAAGACCTTCCAAGGTAGGACACTCTCTCTGTCCCTTGCTGAAATCTTCCCTGTTGGGTCCACATTCTGGGATCCCCTTTCACATGGCCAGGAAATCCATAAACAAAGCATTTCCCAAATGCTCTCTGGAATGGGAGCTTGCTCTGACCTCCATCTGGTGTGGAACCAGGTGGTACACTAGCCTGATTCGGTTTACCTTGTGGCTTACCCGGGTTATGTTTGTGGCCCTCTTTTAGATTGGAATTATTGGAATTCTCCTTGTGGTCTTTCTTGGACTGCTTTCCCTCTTCCTTCTTCTGAGTTGCCCCAGAATCCTTGTGAGTAGCCCTGTTGGCAACCCATAAATCAGCAGCCTTAGCTAATTTCTTAGGATCTATCTCCTTTGAATCAGCCAAGTGCTGTCTAAGCTCAGGAGAGCAGGCATCAAAAATAGACTCCAACATTACAAGACTCCTCAAACCTTCATAAGTGTTCACTTTGTAACCCTTAACCCACCCATCTAAGTTTTTCAAACAGTCACACACCCAGGTAGCCAAAGGGGTACCATCATGCTTTTTGAGGGTTCTAAACCTCTTAAGATACTGGGAAGGGGTCTTCCTAAACCCAGCTATTAATGCTAGTTTCACACACTCATAATCCTGCTTATCCTCCTCCCCCAACTCCATTACAGCATCACTTGCAACAGGGGCGAGCCTAGAGAAAAGCCAAGGAATCAACTGATTCCCTGAGATACCTTGAATCCCATGATTGAACTCAAACAGTGCTAACCAATCCAAAACATCAAGTTTAGTCTCATACATACCAATCATTTCCTTTGGCATACAGGGTCTCTTAGGGCTGGAAGACCTAGAAGACTCTGGGAGAGAAGCATTTTCTAGAAACATTTTCTTCATTTCTAGTTCATGATTCAGCTCCATTTCTCTGAGCCTTAACTTCATGGCAGTTTGTGAATCAGTACGTTTCACTTCTAATTCAAGTCTCATTTTTTCAAGTGCAATAAATTCAGGAGTAAGTGTAGGACCTGTGGGGGTCCCTGTGGACAGAGGTTGTGCATTCTGAGCAGGCAAAGGAGTTGTAGGGTTTCCTAGCAAGGACTCATCTACTTCTTCTAAATTAACACTCTCAGAATCAGAAACATCAAAATCCACATTGGCTGGAGTGGTAGGCCCTTCGAGTGGTAGGCCCT
Organism: Ambystoma mexicanum; assembly: GCF_040938575.1. Lineage (NCBI taxonomy): Eukaryota > Metazoa > Chordata > Amphibia > Caudata > Ambystomatidae > Ambystoma > Ambystoma mexicanum. The sequence goes on from NC_090939.1 coordinate 690,911,399, forward strand.
TCTGACCCACTCTCCAGACTTTTTCCCATTAACTTTGCAACCAGTTCAGACTTTTTTCCTTTACCAGAGAGATTCTTATCTCTACACATGGTTCTAAGAACCTCAGCAGTATAGAGTAAAATACTCTCTTCAGTGTAGTTTTCCATACTTGACATGATTTCTCAGTTAAATAGATTTAGTGGTGTTAGCCTTGTGGTTAGTTGAACCCAAGCAATAGCAGCACTCTAAGTGTAATCACTCTACTTCTAAATCCCCACCGCTGTAAACCAGTGTTAGGCAGAATCCTGTGCAGTGCCCTTAGGGACCACTACACACGATTAAGACCCCAGGTGGCAATACAAGTTTTACCTTTGGTACAAGCCTGTACTAATAAGTTATAGTGGTAGCAGTAGCAGAGCAGCCAGGCTTATCTCAAGAGTATATGAGCAGTAGCAGAGATTACACAAAGGGACCACAATTACTGTGACTCAAGCAAACACTGACTCAAGGTTTCAGGTAAAAAATATAAGAACATTTATTTTTAAACCATCAGTTATAAACACAACACCTCTATTAAAATTTAAACAAAACCACACGTTAAATATACTACAACTAACCAATTCATTTTGTACAGTAAGTCTCAAGGTAAGTACCCTGTGTTTGAATGAACCAGTGTTATGAACAAAACACGATACCGCGGATACGGTTGCAATCACTTTTTGACAGTTCGGTCTACTAAATAAACACGTATCCGTGACATGAAATGCTACCGGGGCAAAAACACACTTAGCACCCGAGATACCCAGAGGGAGTTGGAGGCAAAAATCACAGGCAATATTTAGGTTAGGCAGACAGTATCGAGAAACACTCAGAAACAGGAGTTTAAAAGTGAAAGAGTCAGAGCCAGGTCTAGATGACACCGGAGGCATGTGCCGAAGATCACACCGTTAGACAGTTAATGATTCCGTATAGCCCAAGAGTACTTGAATATTGTCAATGTTCGGAAACAAAAGTTATAAGAAGGAGGGACGACAAGAACGAGCCTTGAAGATGAAGAAAAGGGGTTCACCCAGTTTCCTCGAGTAGAACACAGTACCTTATTTCCACGATGCAGCTGGAGCCCTGGCAGTTGTTCCTGTTGGTTTCCCGCAGACCCACGATTCCTGGAGCTTCGTTGTGAAGGAGGACGTCTGGAGGGGGTCTGCACCACACAGGGATGAATCCGGCAGCAGCGACAACGAAAAGGTGTGCTCCTTAAAAACAGGAGAGGCTCAGCAGGTGGCTATCCGGACCACTACAGCAGTGTGCAGCGATTTCGACCATGGCAGAGATCTCTGGCTGAAGAAGATGAGCTGGTTATCCCCACCAGGCTCAAGGGAAGAAGACTCCGGACTGGATCTTCTCTTAGTCGTCGAAGGGTAGATAGCTCAGGACTGCAGCAGGGCTTCACCGGGATGGGGTAGTTGCAGCAGCCGTCGTTCTATCCGCTTCTCTTTGGTTCCTTGTAGTTCCAGAGGCGACTCTGACTTTTGGCCAGGAGACCTGCCTTTTATGTGCAAAACCCCCATTCACACAGCCTGGCTATCAATCACGCAGCAGAGGGTTGTCCAGCCGGGACAACCACTTCAGCCAATCATGGCAAAGTGCGACTTGGGTTTCCTAGGATACCCTCTGCAGGGGGTGACTACACCCCTCCCTCACATTCAGCCCACCTAGACACCCAGGCGCCTTGAGTAGGGCTTCTCTGCAGAAGCCCGCCAAAAAGACAGTGAACAATGAAGGCGAACCGAGTTTTCCACGCAAAGTAAAACACACGAAGGACTTTAACAAAAAGAAATGGCGAATAAACCGAACCGGAGCCAAAAGAAAGAGGATTTGGTCAAGCGGGTTTATGTTCGAGGCTAATATAATAGCCAAGAACAGAACCACGTTTATCTAATATAATCGCGGTAGAAAAGTAAGGGTAGATACCACTGCCACCATCCAAGTCTAAATGTTAAAAGAGCTAAACAATGCTCAGGGAGGTACAGACAGAAAAGGGGTACAGATTAGCCCTTTTCAGTACTCCATGTAAGATGGGGTGTACTGGGTCTGTGGTAAAAATGACTATGTAAAGTAAATGGCAACTTTACCTTTCTCTGGGGGCAGTAGTCAGCCCCAGCGAAATGGAGTCAGGGGGGAAGTCTTAAAGACAACCCTGGGTTACTACACTAAAGGTGCAGTGTAACCCATACAAGAACAGGGGCACTTGGAGTGGTGTGCTCCAGTGCCCAAGATCACACAATGAGTAACAACACATAGGCCAAAACACATGTAAGAGTGGAAAAAAAGATGTACACTCTTACCAGGTGGAAAAAATAAACTCCAGAAATCCAGCAAAGCTGCTGGGGGACTCACTAGGTGAGGGAAATTAGCCCTAGAAGGAGAATTCTCCCTAAGAGAAAGCGCCATTGACGCCATTGCCGAAGTCAGTGTCGATGCCATTAGCGTGATCGACGCCATTGTCGAAAGCAATGTCGGCGCCTTCGACAGTCACTTCGACAATTTTGAAGCCTCTGCTTAGTCCGGAGGAGGTTTTTAAACCTACGGCGAAAAAATACTTTTTCAAGTCTATGGCCGCAATTTATGAGGAAGAGCAAGCCACTGAAGAAGATTCTCCCCCCTTTGGTTTGCCTTATGGCATGCAAAATGCTCATGAGGAGTTTATTAATCAGGATTCCAAAATAGCTGATCTTTACGATTGCCTCCAGTCGGCTAGTGGTGTAGACACTTCGCCAGTGCTGGAATTCAGCAAACCTGATCCAGCTGAACATGCGGATTCTACATACAGGTCCCTCATGCATAGGGTCCTTGAGTACATGGGCTGGCGCAAGAATTCTCCTGCCTATGAACAATTCGATATGACGGATATCCTGAATCAAGGCCCTCAGAAGGACCCAGTATTACCTTTTCATTCAGCCCTTCAGAGGAAGGTCATGGCAAACTGGGAAACTCCAGAATCCGGACCTAGTATTGATCCAGACTATTTGACTGTTATGAAGAGGCGCATCACATCAGGCATGTCTTCATTAGGTATTTATTAAGATAATTGATATAAAGACCCCCAACAACAGCAGAGGCCCACCAGCAATCATAGATAACTTCAACTGACAAAATACAGAACTTTAAGAACACATAAGTAAACACAGGTTCTATGACCTCACTGGAACCTGAGAGAGAGAAACATTCCATGTGTAATCAACCCTCTCTGTACATAGCTCATTCTCCATAAGAAACCACATTATAACACATCTTCCCCTTTTTCACAAATCTCATTCACAAAACACTAACACCCTCAAATGTGGCCTCTTTTCACAGTAGCAACTCTATCCTTATTCCAGACCTGTCCACCCGCAACACGCACCGCACCTTTTAACACAGCAACCACCCTGACAGGATCTGAGTATAGCGAATCACCCTTTTTTTTTACAACCTTTTTTTATTCTTACCCAATCACCACACTTTACCCGCAACTCCTTTCTCCCTCTTCTTTCATTCTCACGCATGACACATTCCCCACCTCAACAATTACTACATCCAACTCTCTACTCCTCCCTTACCATGGAGGACATGCCATAGAGAAAGGCTTTCGACCCCTCATGGGTTCGAATGGACATAAATCAGTGGTCGCATGAGGCGCCATATGCAACGCCCACATCCTATTTTGGATGGTTACCGGTTACCATTTTGTCGAAACCACACTCTTGCCCCATGCAAATGCTTTCCATCACACATCTGTTTAACCTTTCGACTACCCCATTGGTTTCAGGGTGATACAAAGCAGCTCTTTTATGTCTTATCCCACACTTCTTCAGGTAACATGGAAAACATCCACCGGTAAACTGAGTACCATTGTCTGTAAGGACACACTCTGGAAGGCTCTCACTCGCAAAAATCCCTTGCAACACATTCACCAAACTTTCCCCCGAGATTTCTCTCACAACCCTGAAATCAGACCACCTGGAGAATAGATCAACAACCAATACCACAAACCTCCCCCTACCATAAACTAAGTCAACAGGTCCCAGAATGTCCATGGCTATGTCACTCCAGACCTTAGACGGAACACCAACATCCACCAGCGGCAGCTTCCTAGCTTCGATCCCCTTTCCACTCTTAATGCACATGTGACACTCGCTCAAACATCTCTCGACATAAGAAACCACATTGTAACATTGACCAAGCACGCAACACCAGCCACATCAACCAGGCAGTTTACCTACCCCTCTATTCCCCCTTATATAGACGACAAGAGGGTTGATGCTTGGGCTCATAAGATTTTCACATCGGGCAGTATGGCTTTGAAGTCTGCTAATGTTACTTGTACACTTTCAAGATTTACTTACACCCTGTGGGACGGTTTTAGCATGACGGCTGAGCACATTCCGGAAGGCGAGGAAAGAGACGGCTTCCTGGCTATTGTGAAAGATGGAAAGGAGGCAATGGGGGAGTGTCTCCACTCAGGACTGGACACTGCTGACAGTATCAGCAGGTCCATAGCTTCTAGCACCGTACTACGCAGGTTTGCGTGCATGAGAAAGTCGGGCTTTGCACCGGATGTGCACGCCAGACTTCTCATTATGCCCTTTGACGGCTTGAGGTTGTTCACCAGCAAGGCGGATGAGAGTCTTAGAAGCTGCAGACCTCCAAGGCGGCGGCTAAATCACTTAGCGCCTCCATACGGCAACCTCAACAACAACCCTATTCAGGCTCATCTCCTGGAAGGGTTATCCTTTCATTTTCTATTCCTCATTTGGAAAGGGAAGAGGACAGACTGGACAAAGGGGACAGAAAAGATTCCCTCGTGGTGGATGAGGAAGGGGTGCTAAATCATCCACAGCAGCGGCGTCTTTAACCTCAGCCGCTGCTGTAGCTGCCTATTGGGGATAATTCTCTGTTTAGGCTGAATTTCCTAACCTAGTGAGTCCCCCAGCAGCTTTGCTGGATTTTTGGGGTTTATTTTTTTCTCCTGCCAAGAGTGAGACTCTTTTACCCTCACTCTTGGGCATGATTTGAGTGTGTTTCTTTGACTCTAGATGTGTTTAATGGGCTATGGGGTCTTTTACTCCATAGGGCTTCATGTGTTTTTGTGATGTGTGTTACACAGCACCCTCAGTGCAGTAACACAGGGGTGTCATAGTGACCCCCCAATATAGACTCCATACCCTGGGACTGACTACTGTCTCCCAGGGCATGTAAAGTCACCATTGACTTTATTAGTCTCAAATTCTGAACAGAACCAGTACAAACCATCATATTGTGGACGTACTGGCCGGAGCAATTAGATTGCCCCGAGGTCTGTTAGTCGAGGGGGCACGTCCCCGTCCCCCCTGATCGAGTTTTTGCTGGTGGCAGTGGATACTACTTTTTATATTCGACCGTGAATATATCTCTATGGGATTTCCCATTGTTCGAGGCTACCAACTTTAATTATTTAATTCCTATAGCCTCGAACATACCGCTGGTTTATTTATTTAATATTAATTCTCCGGTTGGTATTTTTTGCCAGAACTCGGTTCTAAAATGGCGTTTGTGTTCGCTTCTGTGACTCCAACCCAAGTCGAGCCCTTTGTTCCACTTTTTGGCGGGCTTCTCCACAGAAGCCCTCCAAAGTGGTGCCACTCTGTCTGGGGTACTTAGGAGGGGTGGAGGGGGATTTAGGCACCCTCGACTGAGTTGCCTAGGCAACTCAAGTCGTACTCCATCCTGATTGGCCCAAGTGGTGAGCCGGCCGGCTCACCACTTAGCATGTTTGAGTGACAGCTAGGCTGAGTGAATGGGGGTTTTCTGCATAAAACCAGGGCTTTGGGGACTGGAACTTTAGAAGTCACCACAGGACCTAAGAATCCGATGAGGGAGAAGCTGAGCCGACCTGCTACGACGACACCACCGGTGGAGCCCTGCTGGACCGTCTCACCACTTTTCCCAACGACAGAGGAGATCTCCAGCCCGGAGAGTCTTTTTCCTTCGACTGGTGGGGATAACCAGTCTGCTTCCTTTTTTTCGCTTCCTGGAGCATCTCGTGGCCGCCTTGCCTGTGCCAAGCACCCCGGCAACCAAGATACCACGTTTTACCACTACCGCGAATCAAAGGGTAGTACCTTTAACCAGAAAACTCTGCGGCTGATTTCTTCCCTGGCAATGCAACGACCTTCTTCTTTCCTCCACGTCGAGATCTTATCTTCCTCTGGACGACGCTGTGACTTGCACCCGCTGCCAGGAACAACTGCCCCCGCTGGAGGATTCTTTCCACATAAGGTACCGTGTTCCGCCTGGCTTGCCTTGCAACCGACTGTACGGGGTAGATTTAGCCCCCGGCTTTCGAACCTGGGTTATCCTGGGACACCCTGGCTAAACTTTTCTGAGCCTAACTAAAATCTTTCTGAACTCCCTGCAAGACTTTTTAAGCCTGTTGTCATTGTGTGATCTTGGGTGCATTTGTGCCCTGCTCTCTCCAAGAGTGGGCCCGGCCTATGGACTTTGGCTCACAAGTAACTTTTGACTTTCCTGCCTTGCTTAAGAGTTCCTAAAGAGTAGTGTGGTGTATTTTCCTACATTCTGCCCCCCCCCCTTTTTCGTTAACTTATTGGAGTGCCATGTATAGTTAAGCGCTCACCTCTGTCTGGAAATAAGTGGTGTTAACTAAGACTTGTCTGATAAGGAATAAGGGATGTATATATAATAATAGTAATTGTTGAGAGTGATTTACAATAATAGTGCTGGAGTGTTTCAATCAGTGTGTTTTTAAATAAATAATTATATACCTTGATACCAAAGCTCTGGTCAGTGTTTGCTTGTGCTATTGTATCTGAGTGCCTATTGTGTATACTTTGCATACTGCCTAACTCTTCTTGAGGGAAGTCTGACTGCTCAGCCACAGCTACCAAGTGAATCTGTGTGGTACAGACTGCTACCAAGTCGGTTTACTGCCAAACACCTGTAGTCTTAAATCTTTTGCAGTGGTCCCAGAGGGAACTGCACAGGTTTCTGCCTAACACCGCCTCTAAGCCACTATGAGTCCTTGACCCACAAGACCCTGGTGGGAGGCAGAATCTCTCTTCATCTGAAAGAATGGCGCGGAATTACTTCAAATGCTTGGGCACTGGAAACAGTAGCTCAAGGTTACTGCCTTCCTTTTAAAAAAGGCCTTAAGATCATCCACCGGGAGGCAACTCTGTCAAAATTCCAGATCTGCTCCTTGTGCAGGAAATTTGAACCCTCCTAGAGAAAGGTTCAATAGAACATGTACTTGCAGCGGAGAGGAGCAAGGGTTGGTATTCCCCCTACTTTCTCATTCCCAAGAAAGATGGAGGATGGAGACCCATCTTGGACTTAAGAAATTTGAACAAATTCCTCAGGAAGGACAAGTTCAAGATGGTTACCCTTTCTCAGATCCTTCAGGCTCTCCAACTCCAAGACTGTTTGGTATCATTGGACCTTCAGTATGCTTACGTTCATGTGCCAATCCATCTCAAGCACAGAAAGTACCTGAGGTGGTTCTCATTATCAGTTTTGAGTTCTGCCATTCGGGCTGACCTCCGCCCAAGGGTTTTCACCAAACTGATGGCAGTAGTGGTAGCGAGTCTCAGGAGACGGGGGGATTCAAGTCTACCCCTACCTGGACGATTGGTTGATCAGGGCTTGTTCACCCGAACATGCCCAGGAACATCTCAGAATCACCTGCCACTCCCTACGCAGAAAGGGCTTCTCCCTCAATTACAAGAAGTCCCATATGATACCATTCCAAAGACTCCAATTCATCGGAGCAGTCCTGGATACTTCCTCTGGGAAAGCCTCACCTCCTGAGGTGAGAGCTCAAAACATTCTGCAGATGGTAACAAAATTCCAGAATGCCCAGCATCTGCCGCCTTTGATTTTCTGAGGTTGGTCTGCCTCATGGCATCCTGCATTCTTCTGGTACCAGAAGCCTGATTGAGAATGAGATCCCTTCAATGGGCCCTCAGGACTCAGTGGTCCCAATTTTCAGGGAATATGTCAGACCAACTGCAAGTTCCGAGCAGAGTTGCTCAAGACCTTGGGCATCATCATGAGTCTGGCGGTAACCCTTAAATGCAGCGGTAGCAGCATTACCGCCGCATTTAAGGGTCCGCCAGATCATGGCCTTGGTGGATTTCCCCCCAGCTCTAAGCTGGGGGGAAATACGCAGCAAATTAGCCAATTTTCAGCGCTATTACCGCCAGCAGGAAATCCGCTGGCGGTAATATCGCACATTTTCCCCATTGGGCCCAATGGGGGATGAGGAATTCCTGAATGGGCCCAATGGGGAATGGGCACTAACCGTTCCGCCAAACCCATGATCCAACGCTAATAGCGCCGGGGGGGTTGGCAGTAGGGCTAATAGCACCGGCGGTAATAGCGCTGGCGTTACCGCCCAACTCGTGATGAGGCTCCTTCTATGGTGGGTTTACAAAGACAACATTCTCAGGGGAGAATCTTTTTGGCAACCATGGCCGGAGATAACGGTAGTGACGGACGCCTCACTCACGGGGTGGGGAGCACACACCAACAAACTGACAATCAGCGGGCATTGGTCTCCATCGGATTCCAAACTACAAATCAACCTTTTGGAGCTGAGGGCAATCAGACTAGCGCTGAAGTCTTTCCTGCCCTCTGTATGGGGAAAGAATGTCTTGATAATGACGGACAACACAGTGGCCATGTACTACCTCAACAAGAGAGCGGGTGTGGGGTCACTACCACTTTGCAGAGAGGCAATGCAGCTCTGGTTCTGGGCAATTCAAGAAGGAATCTCTCTGTCATCGGTTCACCTGGCCAGAGAGCAGATCACGGCGGCAGACGCTGTGAGCAGGCAGTGCACGGTCTCCCACGAGTGGGAACTAGCTGAAGAAGTCTTTCAAGAGATCTTCACCCTTTGGGGAACCCCTCAAGTGGATCTGTTTGCAACTGATGACAATCGGAAGTGCAAACAGTATTGCTCAAGGGTATTTCCTCCGAGTGGAGCTCTAGGGGACGCGTTCATAGTCGACTGGGAATTTCCGCTTCTCTACATGTTTCCTCCAGTCCCCGTCATTCCTCCCGTGATCAGGAGGTTGAGAAAGTTTGGGAAATCCATTATCCTAATTAATGCGGTTTGGGCCAGGAGGATGTGGTGCCCAGACCTTCTGGATGTGTTCATCTGCCCATCAATACGTCTACCACAAAGAGAGGACCTTTTTTCGCAAGAAGAAGGTAGGGTTCTCCATCCAGAGGTCAAGACACTCAGCCATCACGCATGGTTTCTGAGAGGCTGAGATATAAGGATTGGGACCTCCCGGATGACGTAATGGAGATCTTGCTTTCGGCCAGAAGGCCAGCAACCAAATCCTTGTACCGGTGCCGTTGAAATAAGTTCAATAATTGGTGCAAGGATACGAATTTGGATCATTTCTCTAAGACTCCTTACATTAAAAACAGTCCTACTAGTGGCTTTAACATCAGCCCGCAGGGTGCGTGAGTTACAGGCTCTCTATTGTAAGCCTCCTTATACGATTTTCCATAAGGATAAAGTAATCTTCATAGTCAAACCATCATTCCTGCCTAAGGTAGTCTCTGACTTCCATTTGGCGCAGAAGATAACACTACCGACCTTTTATCCTCTCCCTAATGCAGGTAAGCAGGAAGAAAGGCTTCATAGATTAGACCCAATGAAGGGCTATAAGCTTTTATATTTCAAGAATTTCGACAAGATGATCAACAGTTCATTGGGTATACCGGCCATAAATTGGGCCTGGCAGTAACTAAACAAACTATATCCAGATGGATAATTTTAGCAAATAGAGAATGTTACAGACTGGCGGATAAAGAACCACCAGATGGGCTAAGAGCAAATTCAGCTGGGGGCATGGCAACTTCTGCGGCTCTGCAAGGGGGTGTCCCAGTGGAAGATATCTGTGCAGCGGCCACATTCGTAAAGCATTATTGTTTAGACTCAACCTCGTCTCAAGGGGGTCTTTTTGCAAAGGCTTTTCTTCATACGGTCCATGACTAAATTAATTTGTACTCCCTCCTCCAAACATTTTTTTTCTGAAGCAGCAAAGCTGAAGATATGAATATCAAAGATGAGGAATACGTGGGAGGAACATCCAGTCGAAAGAACGTTACCAGGGGAAAGTAACTTGTTTATCTCCGAAGGAGCTGGGGGTGAACCGCAGCCGCAAGGAACAGGCTGCCATTATTGAACGTGGCATTAGACATAGAGAGGCGTGGTACCATGAGACGGGGTCACGAAAGGCGTTTAGAGGCCTACAGACAGCGCAGAGACAAGTGAATATGATGGAGGCATCCAGGGGTTAATTTAACATCTTCAGGGCAAACCAAAGGTACTTTGAGCACGGGAATAAGGCTAAGAAGGTTTTAGCGTGGAAATTGAAGCAAAGGGCCATCTCAGGGGGTATTGGTGGAATTGGGGATTAAGCAGGAAACATACTAGACATTAATAGTGACAAGCTAAAGGGCTTTGATGTTTTTTTCCAAAAGCTATACACCTCTGACCTCCCTGAGCAGGGTGCCATTGAGGGCTTCCAGAATCAGAGCCCCATGCTGTGTCTCTCCACTGAACAGAGGGACCTTTTGGAGAGAGAGATTACCAAGGAGGAAATATTGTTGGACATTTCTCCTATGGAGGTGGGATCGGCCCACAGGTTGGATGACCTCACTATAGCCTTCTTTAAGAAGTATTCTGGAAATCTCTTAGTGCCTCTCTGCAGTCTGTTTAATGAGTTGTTTACACAGGGAATTGTTACACTCACGTGGTCTCCACGGGGGCACCGAACGAAGCTGAATTGCAGCGGTCTCCACCAGCATGACTCGTAGAGAAGTGATGAGGAACTGCACTTGCCCATTTAGTTTCGTCTTTCTGGCACGAAGGAAGATTTTCCTAAACTGGTGAAATGATAGATTAACTAGCCGTAAGAAGGAGGACCGACTTCCTCTTCCCGTGACCTCCTTGTGCCCCTTCCACTATGTCTCACCTTAATGTTATGAGGGGCGGGCTCTCCATCCTGCGACTGTAAGCAGGGGTGCGTCGAGATTCAGGGATCCAGTTAACTTCACTGATCCTGTAGCTTTATGGCAGAGTTCCAGACAACAATGACTCTTAGGTAAGTCTTTATGCCAATCCTAAATAGCAGGAATTGCTTTAGAGTTCAGGTTGGCCAAGTTTCACTCCTGTGCCTTTTCTTTGCAGATTCCCCTTTGAGATACTCCCGATGAAAGGCAACTCCCCTCCGGAAAAGATGAGGTAAAATGCCAAGGTAAGTTTCTATACTTGCAGAATGGGAAAATGTCTAAACACGCAATACTGTTCTTCAGTGCAACTAATCTGCTGTTCCCTTTTCTATTCTGCAGGTGCGGTGCCTCCGGAGCGAAGATCGAGTGATGGTGACTCGAGGAACCGCAAGTGAATAACTTCTGGTGAGTATTATGCTGCACGAGATTGAATGTCTTTAGCGAGGTGCAGCTCCCCTGATGTATTCTTTTCCTTTCGGCAGGTGCGACTGCTTCGGGACGATGATCGCGTGCGTGTGCCTCGTTGGATCGCAAGGATGAACAGCGTTCAGGTGAGTATCACACTGCAATATGCTAATTGTTTCTAAAGTGGTTCTTACTCTGCGCGAATAACTGATGCTCCTTTTTCTGCAGATGCGGAGGCTCACAGACGATCGAGATGGAGAATCAGGTAAGAGTCTTGTATTAATCTGTACTCTCTCCTTCCTTTGCAGGCACGGATCGCGATGACCAGGACGGGCGAGACCGAAGACAGGACTGGAGCTGCAGACACAGTGAGCGTTACGCTGCAGGAGTGCAGAATAACGCAAAGCGTGTTCTGTTCTTCGGGCGTGGTTTCAATAGCTTCCCAGAAGTAGTTCCCAGGTAAAGTAGTCCCTGCACCACACCCTATCAAATAGTTCCCAGATAAAGTAGTCCCTTCAACCAGCCTCAGACTGGGCTGCACATGGTTCTGTTACTTGGTAACCTGCCTTGCCTGAAAAGGCAGTATGAGTCTGGCACCAACGGCGCCAGGACTGAGTCCAGGAAGCCCTTAGGCAATCCTTTGGGGCCTTAAAGGTCCCCATGGGTGCCAGTACCCGGGGCAGGCTGGTCCGCTCCTGATGTCTGGGGCAAGCACTGTGACAGGAATTTCCTCACAGTCTATGGGGGAGGCAAGGATCACGCTTATAACGAAGCTGTATAAGGACTCAACCTCCTGCGCATCCTATAGGCCTATAGCAGTTTTAAACACTGATATAAAGATCTACGCTAAGATCCTAGCACTGCGACTAGAGAAATTGCTTCCGGATTTGATAGGGGAGGGACAAGCAGGGTTTGTGAAGGGGCGCCAGGGATTGGATAATGTCAGGAAAAATGTGAATTTGATTGATGTGGCTCACCGCACAGGCACTCAGGCTATCTTTTCGGGGTTGGACACTGAAAAAGCATTTGACCTCGTAGAGTGGCCATTCCTCTGGGAGGTGCTCTGCAGGTCCAATATGGGTGGGGGCTTGCGCTTCTCTTTTTATGGGGCACTAGACAGGTGTGCCCGCTTTGGCCTCTTTTGTTAGCTCTTGCAGTGGAACTCCTGGCTGTGAGGGTAAGGGAAGAGGAGACCCTCTATTGTATCCCTTACAGAGGTAAATCCCACAAGATTGCGCTCTTCGCAGATGACGTGATCGTAACCCTAGCAAAAGCAGAGTCATCTATCCCTACACTCCTCAGGATTCTCAACGCTTTTAGGTTAGTGTCAGGATTTAAGGTTAATCTTAGTAAGAGCGAGGTGTTGAATTTCAATTATGGGGCAGAGGCAATCAATATTCTGAAGCCAAGCGTCCCCTTCTCTTGGGCTACCCAATGTTCCAATTATTGTTATTCACAGCCCCCCTCCCAGGTCTCTCGCTTTCCCTGTTACCTATGTTTCTCAGGGATAACGTCACTGGTTGTCTCAGTACATATCAAGTTTCCATTGAGAGGTAGCAATACAGTACTTGGTTGACAATAACATACTCTAATTGGGTTTTCCTCTTATTCTTCATGTCTTAGAATGGGGAGGAGGGAAATGTTTTCTTAGAGAGTTCTTCCCTTGAACAGGACTCCTTGTCCCCAAGGGGGGAGTCTCTCCCGGTGATGACCCATTTGCCTCTTCCCCTAGAGAGGGTATTGCCTAGCAGGCTCACCTCCCTATCCTTACAGGGAACGCCACCCCCTGGGGAGAAGTGACAGATTCTTGCGATCTGTCACAGATTGCTTGAGGAATATAAATCAATTTGGGTGAATCACTGCTATACACACTGCCAGATACAGAGATTGCACTGCTGGAAGGCTTAACAATGGCTATTGCTAGCAATCCCTTTTGAAATACAGGTTAGTGTTGATAAGGCACAGGTATGATAATGATAATGTCCTCAAGGTTATGGCAAGATTGGCTAGACTAGTAGATTTCTGGCTGAATGTCCCAATATGATTTCTAGGGAGAGTGACATTAGATACAATGATAATTCTGCTTAGGCTGTTATTTATTTTGTGAGAAGTGTCCATGTCCATGCCAGATTGTTGGACCTATACTCTACATCAGTATTACAGTACGTGGTTCCCCGAACTGCTACAGATAGAGGGGAAATAGTTACAAAGCTCTTACAGGCACTAATTCACCCTATTAAGTTAATGAATACCCCGCTGTTGTCTAGCATACAGGTGGCATCACTACAACTGCACTTTTGAGCAATCTATGGGGCTTTGAATAGAAAGGTGAATACGAAAGGGGATACGTTCATATATTTCCTACCATCTCCTATATGGGGCAATGCTAGGATAGAAGGGCTGGACCAGCAGCAAATAAAAGAACCTGGGGTCAGTTATATGAGGAGGGTAGATTTCTGGGATTTAATTTGTTTACAAAACGTTTTTGATTTATGCAGAGCTAACTAAAAACTGGCCCATGTTTCAAGCGCAACCGCCAATGCATATATACAATTAATTCATGAAACTTAGGGGGGAGATGTATTACCGAACTATAAGGCTCCTATCTCAAAGCTCTTAACAAGGTATAAAACAAATGGGAACCATATTTTGGCACTCCCCTGAAAGGCTCAGAGAGCATGCTTGGAACCAAAAGATAGTGTCCCTTAAAATGTGTTTTCAATTAATTAATTATAAATGTCCCCAGAGGGCACACATTTCTTCTGGCTTGATACATAAAATGAGTGCTGACACAATCAGCCAATGGCTTAGATGTAGGTATCCTCAACCTAATTTCCTCAACACGTTGTGGGACTGTTCACAAGTCCATTCCTTTTGGAGGGATATGGTTGGAAACTAGAGACATTTTCTGGATGGCAGTGACCTTATCTTTTATGCTATGGCTATGTAGAGTAATTCCAGTTCACAGGAAGAGTACATTGGTGACTACATTTGAATTGCTTGGTTTTATCTAGGCAAAAAGGAAAATTGCATTCCAATGGAAAATGTCTTCTCCTCTGCTGTTGATGGCATTCTCTAGGAATATGGTTAATGACTGCTAAATATGGCGAGACGTCTTTCACTAACACAGGGATATGATTATCAGTTTTATGTGCATCAGCATCTTGTGAACTATTACAGGGCATCATTACCTTATTACATCTATGCAGGAGAATTTTCCCATAGAAGTCCCGTTTCCTCCATACTAATGGCAGTTCCCGTAAAGTGGGATAATACTCGAGCCTGAGCACAGTAATGCGTGCATCCACTTTAAAAATGTGCACATGGAGGTGAGTTGCACATGCACATCATGGCCATATCCCTGACTTGGCCCCCACATGCTCAGAACCCTCAATGCCTTTATCCATGTTAGATGGGCTGGACTCCTGATGCAATTTGTCTTCCTCAGTTCGCTGCTTTCCCACTGTACACTTTTCTTTGATTCTTCCTCTTTTTCCCCACACTGACCTAAGTTCCTTCTCCATGTCTGCCGGGTAAAAATCTGGTTTTCTATGTGCATGGGGGTCAGAGGCCTCTCTCAGTGGTGGATCCTCGCACTCTATGTTTGTAGTGCTTAGGATCTCTTAACTGCTGAGTTCTTGTGTGATCTGTGATGCACTTTCACAGACATCACTGAAGCACCAGCTGAAGCAGTGGGAGGAGCTCTTCAAGGGCTTCCCTCCAGACCACCTAAGGAAATTGATGGCTTCGAGGAAGGTAGGTAAGCCTCTTTTCTCTTTGGCACCCCAGGCAGGCAACTCCTTCCTGTTAGTGGACTTGTTGGGAGGGCTTCTTCTGAGCTTTTCGTGGTTAGCCACTGCATCTTGTGGGTCAGCACTGAGACCTATGGAGGCTGATACCAGTGCTTGAAATTCACTATCCTCTTCTGACCACTCCATTGACCCCTCTCTCTCTGATTGCTCCATTGTTATCGAATACTCCACCATCCACTCCTCCTTTTCCTGTTTCAATGACTGAGAGGAAATTCAGACAGGGCTCTCTTGCCCCTTTCTCTGATGATGTGATGAACTCTCTCCTGTCTCTCTCTCTCTCTCTCCTGTTAATGCCTCTTCCATTTTTTTTACTTTCACTATGCACTTATGACTCTATTTGACGGTATCCTGCTCACCCATTCACGCCTTCATGTTCCCATCCTCAACCCTGGATCACCTCTGAAATTCAGACCCTCAAAACAAACATACATTATGACCTATGATACTGATGCAAGTTATGGACTCCTGCCCAACTCTCTACCTACCTCTGCACTGGAGCTAATCTCCTTCCTCTGCAACTACCCCTCACACTTTTGTCAACTGTGAAGGCTTTGTTCACACCTCTCAAGCCAATATCCATCGCCTCCTCCCTTTCTGTTAATGACTTTGTTAATGACTTTGCTCACTCTAAAGTGCGTCACACTCTCAAAGCCCTCCTCGCTCTCCAACCCTCCTTCTGTCCACCTTTCCACACCTCTTCTACTCTTAACTACTTCTCCCCTACCTTTCCTATTCAATTAGCATCAATCCTTCGCAGTGCCAACCCATCTTGTGCTCCTATCGGCCCTTTTGCGCCCCAAATGGTTAAAGACTTATTATCATTCACCTTCACTTCTCTCTCTGAATTGTGTAACTTCACACTCCACTGGACTCTTTCCTGCCTCTATCAAACCTGTAACTCTCTTACCCATATTGAAAAAAATATCTGTTGACACAAACTTCCCAGCAAACTATTTTCCAGATCACCTCCTTTCCCAATATTGAAAGGTCCTTCAGCGGGTAGTCTTCAACTGAATCACTAAGTACCTTGAGGATAATGGCCTTGGAGATTCAGTTCAATCTATGTTCTGTAGACAACAATCAACTGAGACTTCTCCCATGCATGTCTCCAACTTGCCCACCCCTCTAAACTCTCTTCCATACTAATCCTTTTGGACCTATCTGCAGCATTAAACACTGTCAACAACTCCTCTCGCCTCCTCACTCTCTAGGACATTGGGTTTCACAAATGTGCTCTTGCCTGGATCTCCTCCTACCTGCAGGTTTGATCATTTAAAATCCCCTGGAACTTGCAAACCTCTGCCTCCACCCTTCTGCCTGTCACCGTCCCCCAATAATGAGCCCTTGGACCTCTGCTCTTCACCTATATACCACTGCCCTGGGAAGACTTATCTCACCCTTTGCCTTACACTACCACTTTTTGCTGATGACATTTATTTTTTCTCCTTTGCCTCCTTCACCCCTTCCATCTTGAAACAAAGTATCAACTATCTCACTTAAATTCATCCCTGGATGGCTCTTTGCTATCTCATGCAAAAGTCTTTAAAACAAAAGTCCTCCTTCTCCCGGCTTCCAATGCCATCCTTCACCTTTCCAATCTCCTTCCTGTCTGACCTTCTTACTTTCTTACATAAGGCTTGCAACCGTGGGGTTCTCTTTGATAGCAACCTCTGACTGCAACTATTCATCACTACCACTGTGCCTGCTGCTTGTATTAACCTCCTCAACATTCAGAACATGTGTCCTTTTCTTACTAACCATTCCATGAAAACTCTTATCCCCACCCTTGTGCTCAGCAAAGTTGACTACTGCTGAAGCCTACTCCTTGGCCTTCCTCTCTGCTCCTTTCTTCCTCAGGAAAATGGCCCTCATTACAAGTGTGGCAGTGCAGAAACAAAGTGCCAGTAATTCAGATTACCGGCACTCATTCTGGACTGCCGCACTATGAGAGGGGATGCCAGTAACAGCGTACACTGTGCTACCATTTCCGTTAGCACAGGGAACTGAAACTGCGGGTGCCTCGTGAACCAGTCCCAGAAACTCCGGCACCACCGAAAGAAGGCGGCATTCCAACAGTGGACTTCCGGAAACACTGGCATTAAAATGCCAGTGCCACCAGGAAATCTGTGCCAGAAACACCAGCACAGCGGAGCAGTTGGTAACCAGGCCCAGGTGTGCCGGAACAGTCCACAGGTGCACCCAATTGATGTAGCTGTACACAATGAGCTCAGGGACTGGTGAAAAGGACCACACCCACACCAAACACACCTTCCAACACAACCTTGCAGCCACTCATAGCAGCAGTCATGGACATGGAGGTGCTGCATGCCATAATGCAGTTCTTTGAGCAGGAAGTGCAATAGTGGCAACAGGCTGACAGGCAGAGGAGGAGGAGGATGCAGAGGAATAATAGGCAGCAAGTAGTTCCCCGGAGGCATGCACCCATACCTCCCACAAAGGTCACACTCAGGCCCCTGATTGACAGGCAGATTCACACACTTTACCGCCTGAACAGGGTGACCATCTTCGCAATAGTGAACCTCATCCAGGACGACATCCAGAGCGTCATTGTCATCCAGACTGCCTTAACCCCCCTGTTGAAATGGTGTCTGTGCTGCATTTCCTTGCTGCGGGCACATTCCAACACACAGTCGGGGAGCTGCAGGGCATTTCCCAGCCAGGATTTTCAAAAGGGTTGTGCAGTTCCTGGATGCCCTCCTGCATCATGTGTCACAGCATATCGCTCTACCAATGACAAAGGCCCAGGTGAACGCCACCAAGGTCCGCTTTCATGTCCTATGTATTGGGAGCAGTGGACTGCACAGACATCATTGAGCTAGTGGTCGGCCTTGCCACGGAGGAGGTGTATTGGAACAGAAAGCTGTACCACTCAATGAATGTGCAGATCGTCTGTGATGTGAACTTGACGATCACACACTGCTGCGCACGTTTCCCAGGATCAACACATGACTCCATGGTCCTGCGCAACGGCATGCTGCCTGGGTACATGGCACATTACGGTGGACAGCGGACCTGGCTTTTGGGAGAGGCAAAGGATGAATACACACACCACATTGCATGTGTACTGGGGCATGTGGGGGGATGTTCACTGTCACCAGTGCATGGCTCACAGGCAACATGAAAATGGAGGGACACAATCTGCACACAAGAGTGGGTGCCCAACAATGGCATGTACCACATGAGTACACAAAAGGACACACCAGCACAATCTGGGCACAGATGGACAGGCACATGTAATGCACCACAGGTCCCAGAATGCATCACTCCTATGTCACAAAGCACAGCATATCCTCACTATGCCCCAGCCACTACTACCAACCCATCCTTGGGAGTCTGATCCTACATATGCCCTGACCAGCAGTAACTGTCACAGGGTGTAGCAAGGTGATTGATCATCCATAAGCGCATAGACCGATATGCATGTGTCACACATCCACATCCCAACATGCATGTACAGCCCAGTCACCTCAATGACATGGCCCTCCCTGTGTCCCTTTCCATGCAGATAATTCCGACTATCCCTTACTACCATGGCTGATGACCCCTGTGAGACATCCACAGAGCCACCAGGAAGCAGCATACAACTGTGCTCACATCAGAACAAGGATGACAATTGAGCAGACCTTTGGACTGTTGAAGGCATGGTTTTGTTGCCTTCACCACTCAGGGGTGGGGGGCAATGATGTACAGGCCAGTGAAAGTGAGGAACATAGTCCTGGCCTGTGCCATGTTGCACAATATGTGCATCATGCAGAACATTCTGCTGCCCCCGGACATGGACATGCCTCCCGCGGATGATGATGATGACAGCAAAGTGTTTGCAGCGGCAGACATGCAAATACATCATCACAGGGATGAGCGTGCAGCCGCCAGGAACTCATACAGATTTACTTCTGAGCATCTGCACATGGCCCATGCCATACACTGCATTTGAATCTGCACAAAAATAAAGCACTCCAGCACACAAATTGAATGTCCGGACGTGAATTAATTTGCAGACCCATTTGTATTTGTGCATGAACAAAGACCAAGAAACGTGCCCTTTTGTGGAGAGTCTGGCAGGTGTAGGGATCAGCGCCTCTGGCTGCACTGTTGTGAGCTGGCAGGTGTGATTGTTGAGGGTGGGTTGGAACCTGCCATGTTGCTGCGCTCCTGGACCCTCTGTTTTTGCAGGACCGTTGCGCATGTTAACCGGCCCAGGGCACATGCACAGCACCGGCTGGTGGCCTGCACGCTCTCACGGATCAACCCAGTGTCCTCCCGCATCAACCTGGCTCCTGGATACCGGAGGGGCTGAATGACGGATGGTGGTAGGTGCTGTGCTCAGATGTCCCCTCGGTCGAGTCCCTGGCCGCCTGACTGGCATCATCCTCCGTAGATGCGCCAATGTACATGGGGGGTGTTCTGGGGCTACGGGGCGTCTGTCCTGTTGGCACTTCTGTTGGGAAAGCAGGAGTTGCTGCAGGTGCTGCAGGCAGTGCCTCTGATGGGGCAGCAGGAGTTGCTGCAGGGGCTGCAGGCAGTGCCTCTGTTGGGGCAGTAAGAGTTGCTGCAGGGGCTGAAGGTGGCATGCTCACTGAGCCTGTGCCTTGCGTGGCCGGTGATGGTGTTGCCTTGGCAGCGGTGTGGTGTGGTGTGACTCTACTCCCCTGTGTAGCTGCCCACGAGGTGCTTGGTCCACATTGTTCACTGTCAGATGACATGTCTGGGAGGGCGAGATGGGCATGCCATTAGTCACCCATGTTAGTCAACAGTTTGCCGTACTTTCGTGGAGCAGCGCTTCCTTGCTACCCCGCCCTTCGCAGCGATTTGTGGCGCCCTGACGTGAGGCTAGAAGAAACCAACGGACCACGTACACAGCTTAGAGTGTGCAGCTTTATACCTTCATTGTTGGGTGCATCATCCGAAGACCACACCGGACGTGGTGACGCTGGTGTGGTTATCTGTGGGGGAGATTTATTGCCCTTCATGTGTCAACATTCAGGAGAACACGTTCCATCTGATGTTTTGGGGATACTGTATTGATGAATCGTGGGACAAAGAACTGATGCATACACCTGCCTTGAGCTTTATTCAGGTAAATGGATACAGCTGTCCTGAAGAAAACAGTTGTTAAAACTAGGACGAAGGAACGTTTCCCAACACTTCGGAAAAGCGCACTTTTGGAAGACAGTGTTGCATCTGTCTCGCCTAGTAGGTTTTGGTTGTATTTCAAATCGATGAGTCATTTTTGGACCTATAGAATTTGTGTCTAAGGTTTTCAAAAATGTGAGTAATTCTATGTATTAGCTATGCACTGAATGTATTTCATCACACATACGCAGGGTCGGATTGTGGTGAAATATGAGTAGTACTTTTGCACATTTTCACATTGCACTTTATGACTATACATGTATGAACATTATGATGAATTTTAAATTGATGCAATTGTCCTAATTTTGTGTTTTTTGTTATATGTATGTCCAACATTTCAAACAGCCGGCTCTGGCGGCTTTTAAATATATAATGAATAATTTAATACATCATTATTGAGTGAAATTACCAGATTCATCCTCATCCTCATTCCATCTTTTCAGCATAGCAGTAAGTCACATCTGTGCCATCCTTTGACCTTGCTACATGCTGTTCAGACAGCGTGTTGCATGATGTATGTTACTAGGCGCCACCAGCAAGATGGTGTGGGCATGGGTGGACAAGTTAGGAGACACGGCTGTACTGGGCCTTGTGTCATTGTTACCGTGCAAGTGCAGGGCACAATGTCGTGCAGGGATGGAGGGTTGTGGGCGCCAGGACGGGAGCGGGTGAAGTGCTCATGGGAGCAACAGGGGCAGGTGCAAGGGATGGTAGGCGGCGAGGGGAGTACAGTGCAAAGGATGGGGTGGTACAGATTCATGCCAGTCCAGGGAAGGGGAGCCATGGGCAAGTGCTTGTGAGAGATGCTGGTGGTGACTGTTGGTAAATGGGCTGGCACCAGTGTGACTCACGTGAGACCAGGCCCCAGACAGCCTTGTGTATGGGGAAGGGGGTGTTCGTATTGATCCTTGCCATCACAGAGAGTCAGCACCGTGGATTCCAGCGCTGGAGGGAAGCGGTCCCAGGGCTTGAGGCCCAGGTTGATTCACGTGCCATTATTCTGTATGAGTTTGAGGGGGCAAAGGGAGGTAAGAGGTACAAAGAGGGAAGGCTTTTGCTTCTGGTCAAGCACAGTGATGATGATGTTGGGCTTCAGGGGGCTAGGTGAGGTAGGGGATGGTGCCTCTGCAGTGGTGGTGCTGTGGTCATCCCTCTTGCCATGGGTTGTGATGTGCAGATGTGAGATCAAGTGTGAAAACAGGGTCTGTGGACTCTCAGGGCGGTGTGGGAGGGGGCCCATGGAGGTTGCCCAGAGAGTGGGTGGGTGACAGGGTGCAGCCGTCACAATGAGAACCTTCTCTGCCTTGCAGGGATTAAGGCAGGGATCGCCAGCAGAGCATGTTGCATGATTATCAGTCAGGCACTCTTGTTTGAGAAGGGATGGAGAGGAAGTACAGGAAGGGAGTCTGAGGTGGGCAGTGTGTCATCAGCAGAACACTGGAAGTGCGGTGCAATGGTGGTGATAGAGTGGGCCAGAGGGAAGTGTTAGGGAGAATTCTCTCTTTAGGCTGAATTTCCTAACCTGGTGAGTCCCCCAGCAGCTTTGCTGGATTTCTGGAGTTTGTTTTTTCTCCTGCCAAGAGTGAGACTCTTTTTCTCCCACTCTTGGACATGACTTATGGTGTTCCTTTGACTGTTAATGTGTTTTATGGACTATGGGGTCCTTTACTCCATAGGGTCTCATCTGTTTTTTTCTATGTGTGTTACACAGCACCCTCCGTGCAGTAACACAGGGGTGTCATAGTGACACCCCACCATAGACTCCATACCCTGGGACTGACTACTGTCTCCCAGGGCATGTAAAGTCACCATTGGCTTTACCTACCCAAATTATGAGCAGAAACCAGTACAAACCATCCTATTGTGGACGTACTGGTCGGGGCAATTCGATTGCCCCAGGGTCTGTTAGTCGAGGGGGCACGTCTCCGTCCCCCCTGATCGAGTTTTGGCTGGTGGCAGTGGATACTACTTTTTATATTCAACCGCGAATATATCCCTATGGGATTTTCCCATTGTTCGAGGCTACCAATTTTAATTATTTAATTCTCATAGCCTCGAACATACCGCCGGTTTATTTATTTAATATTAATTCGCCAGTTGGTCTTTTTTGCCAGGACTCGATTCTAAAATGGCGTTTATGTTCTCTTCTGTGACTCCAACCCAAGTCGAGCCCTTTGTTCCACTTTTTGGCTGGCTTCTCCACAGAAGCCTCCAAAAGTGGTGCCACTCTGTCTGGGTACCACAGGGGGTGTGGGAGAGGGGTTTAGGCACCCTGGACTGAGTTGCCTTGGTAACTCAAGTCGCACTCTTTTG
Source organism: Ambystoma mexicanum (assembly GCF_040938575.1). Taxonomy (NCBI): domain Eukaryota; kingdom Metazoa; phylum Chordata; class Amphibia; order Caudata; family Ambystomatidae; genus Ambystoma; species Ambystoma mexicanum. The sequence continues at coordinate 690,934,129 of NC_090939.1, forward strand.
TGATTGGCCCAAGTGGTGAGCCGGCTGGCTCACCACTTAGCATGTTTGATTGACAGCTAGGCTGAGTGAATGGCGGTGTGCTACATAAAAGCAGGGCTTTGGGGACTGGAACTTCAGAAGTCACCACAGGACCTGAGAATCCGACGAGGGAGAAGCTGAGCCGACCTACCACGACGGCACCACCGGTGGAGCCCTGCGGAACCGACTCACCACTTCCCGACGACAGAGAAGATCTCCCGGCTGGAGAGGCTTCTTCCCCTGACTGGTGGGCACAACCAGTTTACCTTCTTCTCTTTACATCCCAGGCCGTTTTGTGGTCGAATTGCCCATGCCAAGCACCCCGGCAACCGGATAGCCACTTACCACTGGACCGCGAATACAAGGACTGCTCCTTTTACCTGAGAACTCCGCGGCTGGTTTCTTCCCTGGCAGTGCAAGGGACTCCTGTCATCCTCCCCCACGAGATCCTCTCTTCCCCCGGACGAAGCACCGACTTGCATCCGTTGCCAGGAACAACTGCCCCCGCTGGAGTATTCTCACCCCTTTAAGGTACCGTGTCCGCCAGGCCTCCCTTTCTAAAGATTGCTACAAGGTAATAATAATCCCTTAACCTTCTGGACTGGGCTGGCCGCCTTGACCTTCTAACTGGTCCCTTTCTTTTGGTCCAACTCTTTTTTAACCTTTTCAAGACTTTTGTGCACTGCAACCGTGTGACCTGGGACACATTTCATTTTGATCCTCTTAAAGTGGATCCGGCCTACTGAACTGTAAAATCACGGTTTTATTTTGCCTTCCTCTCTTGTTGTGTTCTTACAAAAGTGTTGGGATCTGTTTCAATTTATACTCTGCTTTTCTCTCCCTTTTAAAACGAATTATTAGAGTGCCATCTGCGTTAAGCGCTCACCCCTGTCTGAAAATAAGTGGGGCTTTACTAAAGAATTGTCTAATATTCTTTTAAGGGAGTGTATATCTTTTAGTGACTGTGTTTTTTGAATTACTTACTATTAGTGCCTGGGTGCTTTTCTAGATGTGGTTTTAAATAAATAATTATATCTCTTTTACACCAAGCTCTGGTCAGTGTTTACTTGTTCTACTGTGTTCTCTTGACCTATTGTGAATACTCTGTAGACTGCCTAACTCTTCTTGAGGGAAGTCTGACTGCACAGCCACAGCTACCAAGTGAATCTGTGTGGTACAGACTGCTACCAAGTGGGTTTACTGCCAAACACCTGTAGTCTTAAATCTTTTGCAGTGGTCCCAGAGGGAACTGCACAGGTTTTTGCCTAACAGGAAACTTAGGTTTTGTGGAGCCATGGGGATTGAATGGTGCCCTGAGGGACACCACAGGTGGGGAGTGAGATGGAGGGTTGGGAAGGGCACTACTGCACTTGGTGGTGTCGGTCTGACAGGTAGCCTGTCAACCATGCCAGTGCCAGCTGCGCCAGGACGCTTTGTATGCGTGCTTGCATGTGAGTGTGTCATGGGGGCTGATTGCTTGTGGTGCATGCATGCTGCTTTGGAGGGTGTGTGCCTTGTGTATGTATTTCTTCTCATGTCGTCAATGTCTGCACATGACCAGTACTCATGTGGGCATTTTTGTGTTTTGGAGTTGGGGTGGAGCAATGTTTGTGCACCTTTGGCCAAAGGCTATGGTTATTTGGCCGCTGTATGGGTTGGACGTGGTCTGTTGTTGTGCAGTTGAACATGTGTCTGTGTGTTGTGTGCTACATTTGCATGCCCACTGTCATTGTTTTGGTGTTGCACGTTGTACTCACTGCCCTCTTCAGGTGTCCCTGCGCCAGCCTCTGCCGCTCTCACTCCCTCTATCCCTTCCATGTGCAGCACACTGCTGCATTTCTCCTCTCATGGCATTAATTTATTTGGTGAGGCAGTCCCACCGCAAGTTATTGTTATTGTTATTGTTATTTTGCCAGGCCAGGCATTCCTTGCGGTGGGCCGACAGCAAGTTGCAGACTCTCAGGCGTTCTGTGAGGGGCACGGATCCCACGGCTGACACCTTCCGTGCCAGATCCTCACAGATTGCATTTTTCCTGAGCTGGGTACTGCGCCAGTGGTTCGTGGCAAACAGCTCTGCAGCAGGCTCTGTCTGTTTGTATGGTCAGTAAAGTGTGGCTTCCGCTGCCGTCTCTCTGGGATCCTAGATGCTATGCCTGCTGGTAGAATGCCGGTGTTTGTGTGTCCAGATGGCTACAGGAAGTGGGTGATTTTAAGTGGATTGTCTTTTCCAAGATGGCCGCCGGCGATCTTCCAAATCTGGCAGTGACGTTTCCTGTGCCGGTGTTTCCGTTGCTGGTCTTTCCATGAATGACATGATGTAAACGGTGCAACTGGCATTGCTGGTGGCAGTGCCGCTAATTTTGACTGGCATGCCGGAATGCGTGCTACCGCGATGTTGTGATGTACCAGTGATTCCGTGGTTTTGGTTGCCGGAAACAGTGCCACCAGAACCATGCATCACCGGCAACATACCAGCAAACTTGTAATGAGGGCCAATGTACTCAACTTTACTACTTGACCTACACAGACCCTGCCGCACTTTTACCTACAAAGAACATGCTGGATGGCTCTCCATGCACAACTGTTCCCTTTTCAGGTTCCTTCTCCTAGTCTACAAAGCTATCAATGGTCTTGCTCCTGAGTATCTTTTTGATTGTATCTCTGTTTACTCATTATCTTATTCCCTCCAATCCTCCTCTGCGCTCAACCTCACTTTCCCATGCCCCTGCGCCTCATCCACTTCCACTTTTTCTCCGTACTCGCCCTGCTACACTGGAACCTCCTGCACATCACATCACAATCAAAGCCAGCCCAAATGTGGATTTCTTCAAAGCTTGGCTTAAACTTCACTTGCTTGCTAAACCAGAGCTCCCCCTTCCCACTCCCCCAACCTCCCTGCGTGACTTCACCACTCCCTCCAGTGATGCTTAATAATGTAATTTTGCATATTTATATAGTACTCCTCTTCAGTTTTAAGCACTTACCCAGTTACGTCAATGTGACCTTTATAAGTCACTGGTTGTCTTATACATATTTTGTTTCTGTTTGTTTTGTCCCTAGTATACGTCCAATTTGTGCACACCGTCACAAACTGGCTCATCACTTGTTCTCACCTTTGTGCTATTGTACAGGCATCCTTCCCGGGAATGCATTCACCATTTGTAAATGTTTTATTGGAAGTCATTTCTGATCTAAATTGTCATCTCTGTTTTTTAAATAGATACAAATATAAATATGATGTCTGAAAGGGGAGGTGAGTGGAGTGAACTCTCTAGAGGATTTACTTTCCGTCCCTCGGGACAACATGTGGGAGCATGCTTTTCCCCCTCTCCTTCTGTTTCCCAAAGCTCTACTGAGGTTTCAGAGGGATACAAATTGACAGAGTCACCTAATCGCATCATAGTGGCAGAGAAGGCACTGAGTTCACAACCTCCTGGGCATGGCATCTGGACCACCTCTCCTTCTCCCATGCTTTCCGGATCTCATTCACCAAAAAGGGAGAAATTGCTCCAGCTCTGCCCACAATCACTTTCCTTGGCGCTTTGGCACCTGAAGAACTGCCAATTGCCCATCTTGGGTTACCAGGAGACAATATGAACCTAGCTGCATCCAGGAAAGGGCCCATCAAATCTCACCATTGAGGAAAGGGGCTTCGATTCTGCCAGTGGATGCTTAACATGTGCCCGAATCCTTTGCAAGTGTCAGTAGACAATCTTTCCTTTCAAGCTTAGTACACTTAGGCACACAGGTTCCGTTTGCCGGATTAATACCTGGCAGGTCTGGGGCCATACCTGCCTAACGACCAAGGGATTATTGGACTTTTACCTCCTCCCAATTATATACAGACCCATTCCAGTGTGGCATCTGAACGTGGTCTTGTAGCCGTTAGACCACAAAGCATTTGAAACTATGTGGTCTTTGCAGTTGCATCTTGTTTCCTGGAAAGCAGCCTTCCTGATAGCGATAACATCACCTCCCGGGATTAGTGAATTACAGGCCTTCTCCTGAGAAGATCCTTACATTATTATTCACAGAGACAAGAAAACACACTTCCTTTCTCTGGAAAGTGTTTACGAAGATTCACATTAATCGCGAGATCTCACTTCCAGTATTGTTTCTGGAGTCGCAGGTGGAGATTGACATAATTCTTCAATGTATGGACATTCGTAGAGCCCTGAGGTTCTATCCGAAGAGGGCTAGACCTCAGCAGGCGTTGGACAGACTTGTTGTCATGTTTTGGGGTGGTCACAGTCCTGCTAGGTGGCAAAGACTACCATAGCGATGTGGATTGTTTCCTGCATTACCCATTGCTAAGAGCTCCAAAGCAAGCACCTCCCCAGTCGGATTGCAGCAGGCATGGCAGTGGTCCCTTAAAGGCATGTCCCATGGCAGGCAATATGTAAAGTGACTACTTGGGTGTCTCCAATCGGCCTTCACAGGCACCACTTGCTCAACAGCAGTTCTAGAGCGGATTCACAATTCAGGCTACATTTTTGCACCAGTTTACGGTCCTTCAACCTACAGAGTGATACATTGCTTAGTACTCTTCCATAAGTATGGAGGAAAGGGACCAGGAAGAGGGAGTAAGCAAAAGTTACTCACTGTATTGACTACTGTACTCCTAGTCCAAAGCCTGCTTTCCTCTTTATAACCACCCCTCAGCCCCTAAAAATGTAGCTAGACCTTCCAGTCCTCTCGACTGATAGAGGAACTGAGAGTTCAGAGTATTTGGGTGGAGAGTCAAGGCAGTGACCCCTTTTTCGTCTCTGCAGGAGCTCCCATAATTATGGAGGAGATGGGATTTCGACTAGGAGTACAGTAGTCTCTAGGGTGAGTAACATTTCATTTTGTGAGCCCCATAGTTCAAAAGTAAGGTGTAAGAGCAAGGTTTAAGAAGTTTATGCCTTACGTTTGGATCCAGCTGGATTTTGATGGCAATTGCAGTTGGATTAGGGGCATGAAATGGAATTAACATGTCTCCCTTTACTGCCTTTAAATGCCTCCTAATTTCCGTCTATTAATAGCAACTGCTAAAAGCATGTGTATTGTATACAAATCCTTTGTAAAAGCTGCTTGCCATACGTCAATGGCAGGCATCATTTACGCTTTTTGCAAAAGGGAATGAAAACATTAGGCAGGAAAGCAATTTCACCTGTTTTTCAGTTTGGCTTTGCACTCTGTTCCGTTTTTTATGTCACTGTGTTATTTCTCATTTTTATAGTCATTACAGTTAACAGTTACTGCAGACATTAAACACAATAAAACAGACCACTTGAACCAACACAACAAAAAACATTGTGCACATGCGGAATTCAGAAAGCGGTTACATTTCAATGACTTACAGCCAATCATTTTGCAAGTTCAAGGCCTTATATGTTGCATTTTCTATTGGTTTAAAATGGAATCGCTTAAACACTGACTCACCCGACCAATTTGTATATCTCAATTACCTGCAGCCTCCTTCTTGACAAATGTGCTTTGCTGGCAATTGCTCCAATACTGACTGTGGCCCAAAATTGTTCTATTGATGCCAGTTCCTTGCAGCATTTCTCTCACCCAGAAGTCATTAGTGGAAATGGCCACTGGCCTATATCTTATTGTATTGTATTCTATTTGTCATATATATAGCGCCCTTTCCCCATTTGTATGTCCTCAATGCGTTTTGTGGTTGGAACGCCCTTGGTGACCACAGTCCACGTGCAGGAGGTTCTAAGAGTTTCAGTAAAAAATGTGTGTGTGCATTTTTGCCCGGTTAGGACTTAGTTGGGCTGGCTAGGCTCCAGTAAGCAGCCCAGAGGTTAGGCACATGGGTGGGTGCTTTTGGTGGTTTAGGATAGAGTTCAAGTGCTGAAGATTCAATGTGTGCCGAGCTAGACCGATTTATTTTTTCGTTGGCTGTAGCTGTAGAGTGATGGCAGAGGTGTTGAGATGCGTCAGGGGTACAAGTGTGGATGGCTGTGTGTGCTGCTAGACCGGAATGGCATAGCCATAGCTGTATTCTAGAGTGCATGGATGGGTGGCCGTGCCTGTGGCCTGTGTCCACAGATGTAGTGTAAAGTATACGTACCATAGGCTTGGCTGTAGTTGAACTGCAATGTTCTTTTTCTTGGTCCGATTAGATTGGTTGGTCTCGCTATTCATGGTCTCCCTGGAATGAAAGTCTGAGCAGCTGAAGTGGGCCCGGAAGGATGAGCGGGTGAGGTAGGATGATAGTTTGTTACGGTGTACCTCTGTGAGCATTGCCGGCATATGTGGGGTATTGGTATGTAGGAGTGTTGTGTTTGATTGTGACGATAGTTTGCTACGGTGTGCCTCTGCGAGCGCTGCCGGCATCCTTGGGGTAATGGTGGGTAAGAGTGTTGTTGTCTTTGGGAAGGAAAGGTTTGTCGCTGTGTGCCGCTGTGAGCGCTGCCGGCATCCGTGGGGTATTTGCAGATGGAAGTGTTGTGTTTGAGGAGGACAATAGTTGGCTATGGTGTGCCTCTGCAAGCTCTGCTGGAATCCATGGGGTATTGGTGGGTATTGGTGCTGAAATAATTAGCAACTCCTCTTCCCCTCTTCTGAAATCCACTGTTTCCTCCTCATACACTCATATGCTTTCTATTTCTCCTATCTTTTCCAACAGCTTCTACAGTGACTATTCTTCCCTTCTCAAGTCTGGTAGGAAGAAGTTCAAAAAGGATATCTTGGCCTCTAACCTTGGTCTTCCTATCGCCGACACCTACTCCAATACTTCCTCCAGACAGACCCTCACTGACATCCTCTTTGTCGTTCCTTCGCCAGATCTATGGACACTTCATATGATCTCTGTGCTCTGTCCTATCTCCCCCTCTCCCATTAATGGTGGCACTTACTGGGAAGTTCTCATGGCTTCCTTTGATTCCTCTAAAGTCGTCATTAATGTCTACCTTAATGGCACTGTCATGGTCCAAGGCCCTCAGGCCAATCTTCTCATCTTTGATAGGCGCTTCCCTCGCCTCAACAATTTCATCTCATCTCCTGCTATCCCCTCCTCTCCCCCCTTGGCTACCTTGCCCTCTCTCTCCTCCTCTGCCCCTCCTAGTGCTCTTTCTCCTCCGCACAGTATACCTCTGATCTGTACCCCTCCCCGGAAGGTCTTTAAGGCTGGCAAACTTCTTCATATTGCCACTCTCCACTCTCGCTCTGCTGTCAATCGCCTTGAAGAACTAGACTTTGATGTCCTTGGTCTTACGGAGACATGGTTCACAGCCAGCTCTGTCACAAGCTTTGACACTCTCCTCCCTGATGGCTACAACATCCTTTCCACACCCAGATCCTCCCGGTCCGTGGGGGGGTAGCCCTGATCTTTTCTGAGTGGATTCCTGCCTCTATCATTCCCACTCAGACCTGCTCCTCTTTTGAATGCCTTGTCTGTAGGCTCTCTCTCTGTCCTACCCATTCTCTCACTGTGGCTACCATCTACCGGCCTCCTGGTCAAATCACCTAATTTTTCTCTGAGTGGGCAGACCTCTCCTTCTCCTTCCTGGCCTCTGCCACTCAACTACTCCTCCTCGGTGACCTCAGTATCCATTTAGACTCTCCTTGTTTCTCCTCTGTACTCTACCAGGACTTCTGCGACTCCCTCTCCCTGTCCATCCTCCCCTCTGGCCCGACTCACTCTGCAGGGCACACACTCAATGTCTTAATCTCCTCTGACCTCCCCCTCTCCATCCCTCTGACCACTCCTCTCTCCTGGAGCAATCACTCCCTCCTCTCATGTCTCCTTCTCTTCACCCCAAGCCAAGCCTACCCCAACACTGCCACCTACCTTCTCAGACAGCAGGCATATGAAGCGTGTGTCAGTTGAGGCTTTCGCTGCCACCTTCTCTCCCCACCCCCCTCCACCTCTGGCTCACATCCTGACACAGCCCTGTCTCTGCTCTACTCTTCAATTTCTGATACTCTTGATGCTCTTGCCCCTGCCAAAGCCAGGTGCAATTTCTGGTATGACTCCGACCTAGCTACACTTAAATGTAAGTGTAGGGCGGCTGAGAGGAAATCTAGGGCTTCTTGTTCATCCTCTGACAAACTGGCCTGTCGCCTGCTCCAAAGGCAATACCGACTCTCTGTCCTCATCAAGAAGATAGTCCGTATTCAGGCTCGTGTCTCTGCGGCATCTAACAACTCGGACAAACTCTTTAAAATCTGCAAGGAGCTGGCCGACGCTGCTGCAGTCTCTACCCCTCCTGTTGCCTCCCAGGCTCTTTGCAATGCCCTTGCCTCTCACTTTATTTAAAAAACCCAGGACATCCTGTCCACCCTCTCCACCCCTCCCTATCCTCTCCCTTCCTCATCTGTGCTTGCTGACCCTCGTTCAGCCACCCCCCACCCTCCTTCTCGTCCTTTACTCTTTTCTCCCCTGATAAGGTCTCTAGACAAGTCCACTCTATGAAAGCCTCGTCAAAACAGGTTCATTCCTGTTCCTCTAAATCCATCAAGGACCACATTGACACCCTCGCTCCGGCCCTTGCTGATTTTTGCAACCACTCCTTTGCCTCAGGATCCTTCCCCTCCCCTCTGAAGCACTCCTTTGTGCATCCTCTTCTCAAGAAACCCACCACTGATCCTTCTTGTCCAGCTAACTATTGCCCAATTTCCATTACTACATTTTTGTATAAACTCCTGGAAAAGTTGCCCATCTCTCAGTTTAACCTTCATTCTAATTCTGTTGGCTGTCTCCATGACCACCAGTCTGGTTCAGAGCTGCCAGAAGCACGGAAACTGCTCTCCTGAACATCCGTGAAGATCTTTTCTCCAACCTTGACTCTAACATTCCCTCTGTCCTCATCCTCCTCGATCTCTCTTCTGCCTTCGACACGGTCAACCATACCATCCTGCTCAACCGTCTCCGTGATAACCTGGGTATTACTGATCAGGCTCTGGCTGACCTCTTTCCTCTCTGATCAACCCTCCCAGGTCCAACTTGGGTCCTTCCTATCATCTATCTTCCTCTCTACCTGTGTTCCCCAGGGGGCTAACCTCTCGCCCTGGCTTTTCAACCAATACCTGGCAACTCTCGCCCACTGCATTGCCATTTTCTGCTCGAATTTCCAGTGCTACGCTGACGACACAACTAATTTTCAGGCTGCCCTCTGCCACCTCCTCTCCCTCTCTCATCTCTGATTGCCTAACTGCTATTCAAGATTATTGTGCCGCCAATGATCTTTGTCTGAATGCCAGCAAGACAGAGATCCTCCTCATCGTCACACCTTCATCATCCTTTCCCCTCACTCTCTGGCCGGTCTTGTTGGCCCTCCTACCCCCACCTGCGAGGCTAAGAACCTCTGGGTCATCTTTGACTCCACACTTTCCTTCTCCGCCCACATCTCTGATGTCACTAAAAAGTCAAACTTCCTACTGCACCTCCTCAGAGGTACTCTGCCTTTCCTCTCCTTCCCCCAGAAGCTCATGGTCTCCCAAGCTCTGGTTCTCTCTAGATTGGACCATTATAACAGTCTCTTTCTAAATCTACCTGCCTCTACTCTCCGCCCTCTGCAACTAGTCCAGAACAGGACTGCGAGACTTGTCCTTGGCCTCAAGCCCTGGGATCGTATCTCTCCAGCTCTGAAATCTCTCAATTGGCTCCCAGTGGATGCAAGGATTAATTTCAAACCCACAGGCATTGTCCACAAGGCTTTCTGGGGCCTGGGTCCAAAATACCTTCAGCTATCCCTCCCCAAATACCTCCCCTCTCGAGATCTTCGCTCCTCTACCTCTAACTCCCTCAGGGTCAGTCGTCTTTCAAAGAAACGAGCTGGAGGTAGATCTCTGTCTTCGGCTGGGGCCTCCCTCTGGAACAGCCTCTCTGCCACTCTAACACTTGAAGAGAACCATCTCCGGTTCCGGAAGCACCTCAAGACCTTCCTCTTTGCTTCTGCCTTCACTCCCCCTCTCCCCTGCTGATCTGTTTTCTATTGGCACCATGCACCTGGCCACCCTCTGTCCTCCGGGACCAGGTACCTGCTCACTCTGCCACCCTCCCGCACTGCCTCGGACCACCTCCTGCCTTAAACCCAGCACTTGGCAAGTGCTGGCTGCACTACCACTGTTTTTTGCCTTTATTATTTATTTATTTAACATTATTTATGTGTTTTTCCTTTGCTCAGCACTTTCCACTTCTCCCCCCTTCCATGCACTTTTCCCCTCCCTCTCTCCCATGCACTTGCGCGTTTTCAATGTCACTGGGCCTAATAAGATTGTTGTTTTGTTCTCTCCTGCTCCCCTCCCTTGCCTTGTCGCGCTCTGAAACCCTTGTGTACGAGCGCGATAGAAAAAAAATATCAATATCAATACACTCCCAGGCATCTCAGCACACAAAACCTTCAGCCCCATTCAAGAATCAGGTAAAAGACTGTTTCTGGCAACATTGGATATAGAAGCACAACCCTTACGGTTGATAACACTGCTTGTCACCTATACATTTCTAATGTCGGAAACCCAGGGACGCCATTTAGGGGTCGCCAGTGGTCGCAATTGCGACCTCTAGAAAAAATAGAAAAAGAGTTTAAAAAAAAATGTATGCAAGCTCCGGGGCTGTGGCCAGCACCATGAGGTTCTTATCTTCTGGAGTGGCTGGCTTTCTTGTTCAGGCCCCTTAAAAAAAAGATGAAAAATAAGAACATGAGTGCCACAAGTCGAACACTTTCAGCAATGACCCTAAATAAGAAAGAGTAGGAATACCAGATAATGTGTCTTTCTGGAATTCTATACAATAATTGCTAGACTCATTAAAGGTTTACTTCAGGGGTGAGTCACTGATTTAGTCTGTTCTTAAACGCCTCAACTCAGCCTTAGCTTTTCATCCTTCTGAGGTCGATAAATGAGTACCAACACAGGTTGGGTGATATTGGGTGTATATTTTTTCTATATAAAGCGCTTAAGCGTAAGTGCTATATAATAGCAGATCATTATCATTTGGACATGGAAGTCTGCTTGCATTCACAGTAATTAGTAATTTGGTAATATGGGTCTATAAACACTGATATTAACGATACATATGGCGATCCATTCTTATATGAAATGTACATCACAGTATAGTGATATCGTAACCATATTTTTCGTAGTGTACAATGCTATGTGATGCCACTTCCTGTTTTGTCAATGGTGAAAGGTCGTGTTCCATCGCTTCCTGCGATATCACTTCTGGGTGTGGTCTAATGACATCACTTCCTGTGATGTCATCAGGGGGTCAATGGTCGTGGGATGTCACTTCCGCTACCCCTGGCATTTTGCTGAAATGACGTCCCTGCGGAAACCCTCCTCAAGGAGATCGGTCATAGTACCGTACTCAATTTCCAAGTCAGGCTCTTCAGTCCCAACTCCTTATTCACTGACCCCCCCCAGGCAGCATCCTCAATGCTATACTCAAGCATCCTTTCCATGCAAACACTCCACATCAATCTGCAGACCAAAGCATGGTGTCTTACAGGCGTTTTGTCAATTAAGTTGCTTCATGCCAAAATTGTGCTCCAATTCACATTAACAGTACTATGAGCCAGTGTCTTTTCAAACTGGTCCCTCAGATAATGTTTCACCACTAAATGAGTTTGACTGCCAATTCACTGCACCAATGACACTATTAACACCATGTTTCATTCTATGTTGATTCTGTCCCTGGAACCACTGATTTATCAATAAGTTACTTAGCTGGCTCTGAAAATCCTTGTTCTGTCTGGAGTCTCACTGAAGTCTAACATGCCAACAGCTCTAGGTAACTATCTGCTACCAAGAAGTGTGTCTTGCCCCCAGGCACTTACAACAATTCCAGAAACCTTAGCAAAAGGAACAGTGATTTCCAGAATGGTGTCACCATCACCATTGCTGCGACTGCACTCCTCAGCTTCACTGGACTCCAAGCTATCGCCACATTGGGTGGAAAGGCATGCATCTTTTTCACACTCCACACTTGTAGGAAGGTGTTGTTAGGCAGAATTATATGTAGTACCCTTTGGGAACAACACACACAATTAGGACTACAAGTGACAGTACAAATTCACCTTTGGTACAAGCCCGTACTACACAGTAAAGTGGTAGCGATGGCTGAGCAGCCAGACTTATCTCAAGAGCAAGTGAGCAGTATCAATAGTTACACAAAGGACAGCAATTACTATGATTCAAACAAACACTGACTCAAGGTTTTGGAGTAAAAGAATATACATTTATTTACACATCAGTTATAAAACATCTCACTAAAGTAAAGCAGTTGAAAAATCACACTCTTAATACACTACACCAACCCAATAGATTCTGGACAAGTTAGGCTCAAAATGAAGTGTGAGCAAAATGGCACTTCAGCTATTTAGAAGGGAGGGAAAGACAAAGTTGGGCAGACATTTAGTAGCACCAACAAGTAAGTAAGCAGGGCAATCTAGAAAAAGGAACTACAGTGAGGAAATCAGATTAAAAAGGGGCATGGCCTAAAGTCAATGGGTCAAATTGTTTTGCTCAAGATTAAACAGTTCAGGGTAGTTCATGGTTAAGTCTTTGCCAAGAGTTCAGAATGAAGTTGGTCAGTAGAAAAGGTAGCTTAAAGAATGGAGAAGGACAAGCCCTCGGATTGGAGAAAGATTTCACACACTTTTACTGCGGCTGGAAGAAACGAACAACCGTATTTGGAACAGTACCTTAAATGGAGAAGAGGCTGTAGCTGAGGCGGACATTCCTGGCAGATCCTGCAGGCTCACGGTTCCTGAAGCGACTGTCAGACTGACATGAAGTAGGAAGACTAGAGGGTCCTGCACTGCCTAGGGAAGAAACTAGCAGCAGAGCAAAGCAACGAATTAAAGGTGCGCTCCTTAAAACGCAAGCAGGGTCCGCTCCTCCTGGCTATCCGATTCACTGTAGCTCTGTACAGCAAATCCGACCAGAGAAGGGAGGCCTGGCGAGCAGTTTGGTGAACTGGTTGTTCCCACCAGCTCAAGGGGAGAAGATTCTTTGCAGATCTTCCTTGTCGTTGGAGTATGAAGATTCCGACTTGCAGCAGGGCTTCACCGGGAGGTTCACTCGTTGTAGGGGTCCTCTTCTGTCAGCTCCTCTTCGGTTCTCTCGTTCCAGTGGCGACTCTGTCTTTCCACTCCCAGAGACCTGCTTTTTATGATGTTTCCTTCATTCAAACAGCCTGGCTGTCAATCACACAGCAGGGTGGCTGTCCCGCCGGGACAGTCGCCACAGCCAATCAGATCAGAGTGTGACATGGGTCTCCAAGGAGACCTTGTGCAGGGAGTCCTAAACCCCTCCCCCACATCTTGTCTCCCCCAGACATACAGGTGCCTAAGGAGGGCTTCTGTGCAGAAGCCCGCGAAAGGTCGGTGAACAAAGGAACCAAACCTGGTTTGGAGCGCAGAGTAAAACACGAGAAAGACTTTTACAAAAAAGAAATGGTGAATAAACCCAGCCGGAACTGAAATAAAACGCATATGGTCTAGCGGGTTTAAGTTCGAGGCTACCAAGATAGCCTAAAACAATACCAGGGTTATTTAAGATAACCGCGATAGGAAAAATAGGGTAGTTCCCACTGCCACCAGCCAAGTCTTAATAAAAAGGGAGCGAAACAATGCTCCAAGAGAAACAGACGAAAAGGGATAGCTAGTAACCCTTTCCAGTACTCTATGTAAGATAGGGTGTACTGGGTCTGCGGTTTTACAGAGGCTACTAAAGTTAATGGCAACTTTATATGTTCTGGGAGACAGTAGTCTCTGTTACGCTCACCTGTCTCCCACAGAGGCGTCGGTCTGAACTGGACAGCTGCGGTCTCCACCAATGTGATGCGTAGGGCCGAGATGACGGACTAGACTGGCCCACCTAGCTTCGTTTGCTTGGCCCGTAGGAATAGTCTTCTGTAAATGGAGAAAGGGAATTAACCACCCGTGGGGTTGAGCGTAAATCCCTCCCCCCCCGCTGTTCTTCCCACAGATCACCTTTGATGTCCTCTCTTATAGTCTCACCTGATAGTTTGAAAAGATGAGCTCTCCATCCTGCATTGAGCGCAGGGGCGCATTGATAACCAGTTGCTTCACTGGCTCGAAGGAATTGGTGAGTTCCAGAACAATATTGACTCCACTCTTGTCCGATTCCTTGCAGTTTGCAGCTTGACCCCAGCGAAGAGTTCCTCGTGGTAGCTGATGAAGTTCAGGTAAGGATTTGGCTTATCCCACACAGTTCAATAAAATAAGGCCAGAATGTAACCTGTAGCTTGCTCCCTTATTCAGGTGTGGAGAGAAAATATTAAGTTTGGGGAATAATGCCTCCGGCGGTAAAATGAGGTAAGTCTATTGTGGTGAGAAGAGTTCCCCTTGTTTGTCCCTTTGTCTTACCTTGTTGTCCATTTGTTCCCCTTAGGGGCCGGGGTACGGCGAGGATGCAATGGAGACTGCGCCGACCCGTGAAGAGGAATAGTACCCCCGGCGGTAATCAGGTAAGTCTATGGGGGTAGTTACTATTGCCTCTGTTTATTGCCTTGGTTCAACTTTGCTGTTCTTGTGTTCCCCTTAGGTGCCAGAGTGTGGCGGGAACGTGCAGAAGGATGCGGTGGATCGTGAGGATGCTGCGAAGGCCAGAGAGTTCAGCGCGGCGCTGCAGCAGGCGAGGCGGCGCGCGTAAAATGCTTCTTTCTTTCAGCTCGAAGGCGCGGTGGATCCGGAATTCAGGTAAGGATCAAAGGTTTTGCTCTTATTCTAACCTCTTCTCCTTCTGTTCCTCCATTTTTCTAGGAGCTGCAGACTCGAGGCGGGCGTGGCAGAAGACTGGATGCAGGCTTGCAGACACGGTGAGCGTACCGCTGCTGGATGCAGAATAACGCGAAGCGTGTGCTGCTCTTCGGGCGTGGTTTAAATAGCCTCCAAAGTAGTCCCAGGTAAATATTCCTCCCCAGCCCCACCCGAGTAAAAAATAGTCCCTAGGTAAAATAGTCCCTTCCAAGCCTCATTTGGCTTGGAGCTCTGCAGCATGGTCTGCATCAGGTAAGCTTGCAGCATGGTCTGCATCAGATAAGTTCTACTCTATGAGCCTGGCGCCTATGGTGCCAGGACTGACTCTCCATATGAGCCTATCGCCATAGGTGCCAGGACCGCACCCAAACAGCCCCTAGCAGGGGTTTTTGGGCTTGCTCAAAATAACTTGATGCCTGCTTCCGGGGTTGCTGGACCTGGTCTGGTTCCCCGGCGGTAGGCATCATGACAACACTCCCCCCCAAGGCCCCTCCTAAAGTCGTTCTTCCGCGTGGTTTTGGTTTGTCTGGGAAATTTCGGTGGAATCTTTTCACCAATCGAGGCGCATGCACGTGGTCACTAGGTTCCCAAGACCTTTCCTGTTGTCCGTAACCCTTCCAGTCGATTAAATAAAATAGTTTTGACTTCACCATCTTGGAGTCCACGATGTTCTTAACTTCAAATTCGGGTTCCCCGTCTATATGGATGGGGTCTGGTGGCTTGGTTTGTCTTGTCCCTGGTTGCACTGGCTTCAAAAGTGACACATGAAAGACGGGCTGAATTCGCATATTAGCAGGTAAGTCCAACTTGACGGCCACCGGGTTGATAATGGCCTTAATAGAGTAAGGTCCCAAATATCTATGGTTAAAGGTCCGCGTTCCCTTGAGAGGCATGTGTTTTGTGGCCAACCATACTTGGTCCCCTATCTGGTACTGTGGAGTATCACTTCTATGCCGATCAGCATCTTTCTTATATTTCTCCTTCACCTGTTTTAAATGTGCAGTTGCCTCCTTAAAGGCTTGTGTAATTGTAGCGTGTAGATGGTCCACTGCAGGCATTTCTAAGTGTTGGGGGGGAGTCAAGGTCTGAGGTTCGAGGGTGGTGCCCATATACGGTATAAAAGGTGCTTTGTCCAGTTCCAGAATGTACTGAATTATTGTATGCATATTCGGCGATCCAAAGAATGTCCTTCCCATTACTCTCAGTCTGATGTAACATACAATGTAGGTATTGTTCAAGAGTCTGGTTGGTCCTCTCTGTTTGACCATCGGTCTAGGGGTGGTGACTGGTCGATAATCTCACGTCGATTTGCGCCAATTGACATTTCTTCCAGAAATGTGAAATGAATTGACTGCCCCGGTCAAAGACCAACAGACGGAAATCCATGTATGCGAACAAAGTTTTCGAGGAATTCTTTGGGCAGGATTGAGGCTGAAGATAGTCCTTTTAAAGGAATAAAGTGGGCCATCTTTGAAAAAAGATCCACAATAACTAGAATGGTGTTAAACCGATTACAAGGAGGTAGATCGGTAATAAAGTCTAACGATAAGGTGTGCCATGGTGTAGGCGGAATGTCTAAAGGTTGTAAGAGTCCAGCTGGTTTTTTCTTTTGACTTTTGTTTTGGGCGCAAATGCCACAAGACATCACAAATGATTTAATATCCTTTCGCCAGGTGGGCCACCAGATTTGTCTTTTAATTTTAGCTTCAGTTTTTGCAATACCTGGGTGCCCCTCCATTAGGGTACCATGATAACGGCAAATCACTAGCTCTTGTAGTTCCTTGTGTGGCAGAAATAGCCGCCCTTGGTAATAAGGCAGATCATTGGTGACAGAGTAGTCCGGGCCTTTCTTTACCCAGTCCTGCAGGGCTGTAGGATCAAAGAGTTGCTGGATCTTTACCTGAATGTCCTCTAGTGTCTGTAGAGTAGTCATGCCAAGAATCCTTTGTTCGGAAATTATAGGTACTGGTTCTGGGTTCACTTCTGTCTCTCCCATCCCTATTCGAGATAAGGCGTCTGCTTTACCATTCTTACAACCTGGTTGATAGGTTATCACGAAATCGAACTCAGCAAAGAACAATGCCCATCGGAGTTGACGTGACGATTGGGCCTTGGCTGTTTTTAAATACTGTAAGTTCTGGTGATCGGTGATCACAGTAATGGTATGCCTGGCACCGGGAAGATAGTGTCGCCAAGCCTTGAAGGCGGATTTAATGGCTAATAACTCCTTGTCGGTAACCGCATAGTTTAACTCGGGTGCCGAGAACTTTCTGGACCAAAATGCTACTGGGTGAAGCTGGCCAGTTTCAGGGTCCTTTTGAGAAAGGACAGCTCCCATGGCTAGACTGGATGCATCAGTTTCCACTATGTATGGAAGTTCAGGGCGCGGGTGCTTTAACACAGTTGCAGACGTGAATTTCGCTTTCAGCTCTTGGAAGGCATTTTCAGCTTCTTCAGTCCACATAAAGCGTTTATTTTTTCGCAAGAGGGCTGTGATGTGATGTACGACATGTGAAAAATCTGGGATGAATCTGAGGTAGAAATTGGCAAAGCCGAGCATGCTTTGTACTCCTTTAACTGAACTTGGTGATAGCCACTTAAGGATTGCGTCCACCTTTCGTGAGTCCATTCGGACTCCCTTTGGGATCAGGATAAACCCAAGGAATTCAACTTCTGTGGCATGGTAAATGCATTTTTCTAGTTTTGCATATAGTTTGTGCTGGCGCAATTTCTCAAGGACTGCTCGGATGTGCTTCACATGGTCAGATTCTGAAGAGGAGTATACTAGAATATCATCGATATACACGACAACACAAACGTCAATGAGTTCATGAAGGACATCGTTCATGAAGTATTGGAAGGCTGCTGGTGCATTGCACAACCCGAAAGGCATCACCTGGTATTCGAATAACCCATACTTAGTGCGGAAAGCAGTCTTCCATTTGTCACCCTCTTTTACACGTACCAGATGGTATGCCCCACAGAGATCTAATTTAGTGTATATACAAGCGTCCTTCACTTGGTCTAGTAGTCCAGGGATCAGAGGCAACGGGTATCGGTTCTTAACAGTTATCTGGTTCAATGCGCGGTAGTCTATGCACGTTCTGAGGTCACCTTCCTTTTTGGGTACGAAGAACAAAGCTGAAGATGCAGGGGACTTGGATGGGCGAATAAAGCCATTGTCAAGGTACTGGTCTAAGTATTGTCATAGGTGAAGGTTCTCAGGTTCAGTAAGGTCATAGATCCTGCAACAAGGGGGTTGTGCACCTGGTATGAGATCGATTTGACTATCATACAATCTGTGAGGAGGTAAGGTGTTTGCCTGTTCCTTTTGGAAGACATCCTGGAATTCTTGGTATTCTGGAGGTAGTTGCATGACTGCTGTGGTTACTGTGGTAAGGCCTGCGTTCTGATTTTTCTTTGGGTAAATGGTTTGTGGAAGAAGGTTATTCTCTTCTCTCGCCAATCAATACAAGGATTATGTGTTTCCAACCAAGGTATTCCCAGTATTATTTGGAACTGTGGGGCTTTGATTAGATCAAACACAATAGTCTCTCGATGCCCATCCTGACCCAATAATGTCATCTCTGCAGTGGAATGAGTTACAGGCCCAGAGGCAATTTCAGTTCCATCGACTGTGGTGATGACATCGGAGGTGGTTTTTTCGGCAGAGAGGTAGATTCATCCTGGAAACCAATTCATAGTCCACATAGTTTCCAATGGCCCCGCTATCAATGTATGCCCTTACAGCGCGCATACGCGATGGCTGCCCTGGATCTACGAGGACCATTAGTATGATGAAATGCAAGGTCTGAGTATCCTTCTTCAAGCTCGGCAAGCGGACCTCTACGCTTGTCGGGCGTGGTCGTTTCCCGAGGCTGACTTCATATGGCTTTTATCAGCAGCTCCTACCACCTTCTTGGGTGGTTTTACAGGGCAATCCCGTAGAAAATGTCCAGAAGTTCCACAATATAGACACAATTGCATTTGCTGTCTCCTTTCTCTTTCCTTCTGGGTTAAGGGTCCTTTAACCCCTCCGATTTGCATGGGTTCTGAAGCATCTGCTCCTTTGGGGTTAGCGTGGGTTTTGACCAATACCCGATTCTCAAACTTGGCTCGATAAGCCTTTCTGTTCTGAAGTCTGTGATCTAACTGGACCACTAAGTCTATATATTCAGCGCAGTCTTGAGGTGGGTTCACGACTTGAGCCAAGACATCCTTGAGTTCTCCTCGAAGCCCTCGATGAAATAACGTGATTCGTTTTACCTCAGGCCATCCAGTTTCCACTATTAACCTATTAAAGGTCGCAATGTAGGATAGAAGGTCCCGGTTACCCTGTTGTAGGGACAAAAGTTCGTTATCCAGGGCCTGTCCTTGGGAGTGCCGGGCAAATAGTCTTTCCATGCTAGTTTGAAAGCCCTGAAAATCCCGAAGAATTGGGTCATCCTGAGTAACTAGTGGAATCCACCAATAAGCTGCACTGCCGCTGAGATATGACAATACAAAGGCTACCTTGGCTTGATCGTTTGGGAAGGCTCCAGGTCTGCATAAAAAGTGCAAGTGGCATTGGTTCATAAACACAGCGAACCTTTTGGGATCTGTGTTATTCCCAGAAAATGGAGTCTGAGTTGGGAAGTCTAAAAGACAACCCTCTGTCACTGCACTGAATGTGCTGTGTAACACACAGTAAAAAGATGATGCCTATGGAGTAGGTGAGGCTCCACAGTCTATGAACACAAGAAAATGTTAAACACACACAGCAAAACACATGTAAGAGTGGGAAAAAAAGGCTCACACTCTTACCAGGTGAAAAAATAAATCCTAGAAATCCAGCAAAGCTGCTGAGGGACTCAGCATGTAAGGGAAATAGCCATTCTGGAGAATTCTCCCTAACAGGTGTCTGTTGCTCGTGCTGTTAATCCACCCTCCAACTGTAAAAAATAACAGTATCTGGGTGTTCAAACTGTCCTCAAACATTGCCTTTTCAACATCCAATTGCACATGTCACACAAATACTGAACATTCCAATCTGCCACCATGTTTTTCAATCCTGCCTCATATTTTGTCAGGACTAACCCATCTCTCTCTCACTAAACAGAAATGCCAAACTCCATTTTCAATTTTGCCCGAAAATCCTTATAATCCTTGACCCGGTGCCACCTAAGTCATTTATTTATCTCACGGCTGACAAGTTGTCCATGTTCGACAAACCCATACGCTGGGTTGTTTTCATGCTTCTTGACCGAGAAAAATCCATGCAACAGTTTCAGGCAATTCATATGCAAGCATTTCTTTTGACCAGTGCATTTTCTCTCCATCTTCCCACGATTTCCGAGCCATCCAGACTTGGGTCCAATTTAATCGGCACAATTGATTCAGAACCTGAAATGATGCGCCCATTGCAAGCTTACATATGATCCAACTACCATCCGGTTTCCTCACACACCTCGTTTGAGAGATCATTGTGAAATGAATATCGTAAATCTTGTCTCAAATATTCACTGTTTAACCCGTGGAATGCGTAGTGTAATAGGCTGGGGAAAATTGCCCGATTCGTACACATCAACAAACCATTGAACCTTACTAGCATTCTTAGGTATATCCTTCCCTGTTTTTGCCCCTTCTTCAGTTCTTTCTGCTTTTTCTAAAGTTCGTTCTTTGGCAGGTGCAGTTACACCTTCTAAGTGTCTGCCATGAAATCTAAGAACTGTGTCTCTTGAATCCGAACCAGTTTCTACTCTCCCTCTTTTTACCACAAATATTTTTTTTTTTTATTTTTTTTATTTTATTTTAAATTTATAAAGCGCTCACACAGCCCGCAGGCATCGAGGCGCTGTTACAGGAATTGTTTGTTTTTCTTAATTGCGTAATTGTGTTTTTTTTTGTCTTAGTTACGTATTTATAACGCGCTTAAACACCCAGAGGTTTCTAAGCGCGGACCCGGGGATCGAACCTGTTGTTGCTTCGTGTCGTCTTGCTTCCAAGACGCGCACGCTGCCGCGCGCGCTGCCGCTGAGCTATCCTCCCGGGATATATATAATATGCCTAACAACTTCATAGACAAATTGGTGTTCCCTGATGCCTCCTACCAAGACTGGGCTATCAACAAGATGTCATCTAAGTATACCAGCAACCAGGAAGTAGCTGGAACCAGCACCTTTTCTGAAGTACCACAGCACTGGCGTCAACCCAAAGGTCTGACAGACAAACTTTCACTTTCTCACTTGCCACATGAACTGCAGGTAAGTCTGGTCCTCCAAGCACACTGATACCGTCCGATATGAGACTTTCAAATCTAATTTATTTATTTATTGTGTCACATGGTTTAACATTTAAAGCTTAACACAAATTCACATAATAGAATCACACAATTGCACAAATAAAGTTAAACAGTAAAAACAGTAAAACATACAATAGGATAAACAATGTACATTAATACTGTATAGTCTGCCTTCATACTTACTATGACATAAAATAATAACATTAATTCAGAGAATTAAACATTTAATAGTACAATTATGATCAACACTCGATAGTGCTAATAAAATCGAAATTGGGCAGTGGTACAAAAATAGTCTTTCCCAAAGAAACTCCCATGGGGATAACCGTAAATCCTGGATAAAGTGCTCAAAATAGGGCATTCGAAATTGCTAAAGTGCATGACAATCAAAAAACAGGTGGTTTATACTTTCAATGCTACTCTGATAATGGTGACATTCTGGGCAATTTAACCCTCTCTCTTTCCACATAAATTGTTTTTTCATAGTAGGCAATACATTTAATCGAAAGCGCGTGATGGATCTGGCAAATCTCCAAGAGGGATACTTTGTGAGAAAATACGTGGGTTTGCCCCTTTTGCATTGGCTTGTGCCCAGGTCCCTAGATCTCTTGTGTCTCAAGTGTTAAACCAATCATATTCCCAAAGCCTTTTTTTTACACAAGGGAAGGGTCTCAATCATTGCTTTCAATGAATCAGACATTTTTCCTAATTGTGTTTGGCAAATTTGGACAAATGAATCAACCACCCTAGATGTCTTCACATCAAAAACCCCATTGATCGAAAAAGGAGGTGAATGGAAGAATTCAAAGCTGTTCTCTTTTCCATAACACCTTTCTATTCCTGGAAACAATGCCTAATTCGTACCATATTACATACATTGGGACGGATTGTGGAAACCCCAGGATGCCTCTCCAAAGTAAACTCTCAAAGGAACCAGATTATAGTCCTATAGCTGGCTAGCTGGTAATGTATCTCTAAGCCGTAATAAATGCTTGGGATAATTTTTTAATCATAAAACTTAATTACAGGTTTTAGAGAAAATGTACCAAATCGATTGTGTAAATACTTCATTTGGGACAACAGATATTTTGCTTTTTCAAGTAAATATTCAACCAGCATATGTTTCCCTAGAGTAGCAGAAACTTGAAAACCTAAGAATCTCACGTTTGTAACCTCATCCACAGGTTGGCCATGCAATCCCTAGGCGGATTTCATGCCTTTATTGCCAGCTTTTAAGACAAGCATTTTAGACTTCACAGTGTTTGTGATTAAGGCATTGTCCTTTGAATACTGGTCAAACGCCCTAAGAAGTTGTGATATTCCTACCTTTGTGCAATCAAGGAGTAGGATGTCATCGGCATAAGTAATCCATTGAAGTCTATATCCAAAAACGACTGGTGGTATGAATGCAAAACTGTGACGAGCCTGGCCTAAGTCAGCTAAATAAAGATTAAATAGAATGGGGCAAGGATGCAGCCTAGCCGCAGACCGTTTATTAAGGGACTATCTTGTTGTATTGCTCAATTGGTTAAGCATTACCCTTAATGTGTTATTGCTGTGAAGATGGACCAGAATGTTGAGCAGATGGTTAAGGATTACCCAGGTGTTCAACTTATTCCCAAGCAAATTCCTGTTTACCTGATCAAAGTCTAACGTGCGGTCTGTACTCACAATGTATATCCTGGCCACTTGTTTCTGTCAAGCCAGCTGCTGCAGATGGTCTATTACCAAACCAGCTGTGGCTGTGCCCAAGCCCTGCCGAAATCCAATCTGATTTCTTTTGAGTATACCAGAAGTATCCACCCAAGTTCTTAACTCTGCTAGGACCAGTGATGCAAATATTTTAGAATCCATGTCTAGCAGTGTCATGGGTCAATAGTTACCTAGGATATTTTTGTTATGTTTCTTGTAAATTGGAATAATGGTTACAGTGGACCAAGACAAGGGTATTGATTTTCTACATATAATGGTTTTAAACAAACTGTACAGTGTGGGAGCTCAAAAAGACAAATCCATTTTAAGTATAAAATTGCATAAGCCATTAGGTCCAGAGGCGCGAGACTGACTGCACTTTTTATTTATTAGTTCGATGTCCAAACAATCAAATTCTAAATGCCAATGGTCTTGGTCCTGGGCCTTAGGAGGATCATCTAGCCCAAGGTCAGAGGCATAGAGCATTACAAAATGGGATACCCAGCTATTTTACGGGATTCGGTTTTCTTGACCAAGTTTCTGAATTCAGAATTTGTCAACTGTCAAGCGTTGGTATCAGATTTCTGTTTAATGTTCTTTACTATGGCCTCTCCCTCTACTTGGTGAATGAGGGAGCACATCCCTTTTAACTTGTTCTTACATTTTTAATTTTCGAATTTTATCATTTTAATACCCTTTTAACTGCCTTTCTTAAGGTGCCGAATGTTCCCCCTCATTTCTTTTTTGAGGGCCTGGATTTTCGGAAATGTACGGCATGATATTCCTGTTTTGGAGAAATTTGGAAAGACATGTGGCTTCATAGAACTCTATATGGTAACCAAAAAAGCATGTCAACTGTTGCTGTTAACATGACTTGGATGACAATACTTGTCCCCATTTACTTTTAAATATCTCTACGAAGCATTGTATTGCCCTATCAGTCCAGCACAACCAGTTCTTACCCTTATCGAAGTCAACAGTGGGCGCTGTATTGGAGGAGATGATGGTCCCAGTAGACATACATTTCCCAGTAGGACAGAATGATCGCTAAAGAAACCCTAGCATACCTTCAATTGTTTGCAACACTGAAACAACTCTCCTGATCCACTGAGAGGTGCCAGATCCCATTGCCTGAAGAAAATGGCCAAAGCAAGTCCTAAATTACTGTTTTTTATACCATAGTCAGGAACCATGTTTTTGGTGCCATGCTTACCCAAACAATTTTAAATTAAAATCACCTACAATGACAATGATTCTTTCCTTATGAGTGTCATGCCAATCCGCCAAAATTATTTCCAATATTCCCATAGGATCTACATGACTTAACTCCAAATAATTCCAATAGACATTCACAACCAATATGTTGCTTGAGACCCCCTTGGCATCACTCCGCAATGCATGTAAACACGGGAGATGCTCAACCAGCATTTGTATATCTCTTGCCCAAACAGAGCTATCAGCATCTAGGAGTACCCCCAAACCCCATGGCCTCCCCATTCTGCCACCCAGTGCCTTTTGTTGGCAAACATAAAACCAATCTAACGTTGCACCAGATAGCAGGATTTCATGTAACAGAACTAAATCTGCACCCCAAGCTTTTTAATGACATTGGAGACATACATGAGGTGGGTAAAATGATGCAAGTTTCATGACATTTTGTTAAAAACAGTTGCTTTCCGTGGTGAATTCAACCTACCAGAATGAGAAACAAGCATAGACTGAACAATGTTTTAATTTCTGGCTAGATTGGAATGGATGCTAGAGTCCCCAAAAGGGCGCAGATTAAAGCCTCTTGGCCTACGTTTGTCAACTAAGGATAGTAGATGTTTTTGCACAAGGGGGGATGCTATGTCCAGAACTGCAATATCTAATCTATCTTCTTGTATTAATACTACTTGGGTAATGTCTTTTGTAGAAATAATCCTTAGTGCAGGAATGCCATCCAGTAGGGATAAGATGGTCCTCCGGTTCATAATAATGTTGTCCTCACCAGGGAAGACCGACTCCATAACAAAACAGATATGGCCAAAGAAAGAATTTATATCCTGCTCTTTGAGGCCTCTGACCAGAGAGGGCCGACCGGGTTACACGGATCTAAGCGTCAGCGGGCAATGTTGTCACTCCTGCAGTCAGGAGACAATATAGGATCCTCACACTGTACTAAAGCGATATTGAGAGCTTTTGGCAGGGAGACCGAGCTATGCGCCAGTTACGCTATTGAAATACAAAACTTGAGTAGAGTAAATGCTGCAGGCTGCACATTCCCAAAGGGGGGAAACATTCTTAATGGACTCCCTTTGAAAATGTGAGGCTCTCTGTGGCTCAACTATAACCAACATGCTCTCTTGACATGCATTATGTGCAGTGAATTTAATTGCTCAGATACTTCTCCCACAGTCTCAGTTATCAAGGTGGCTCTTTTTCTTTTGGCATTAGCAGCCCTTTTGAAAATAAGGGCTATGGGTCTTTGCCTATCCTCTTTCTCTATGCAAAGATGTTGACCCCCCTCTGAGAATTCTTCTTCTGAGTGGTCAGGTACTGAACGAGCCGAAAGTAATTTTAAAGATGAACTTTTGTTAAACTTTTTCCTTTTTGTATTTTTCGGCTTTTTCCTTTGGTTTCCCGAGCTCTGTTTCTCCTTTCTCTTTCGACGTTTGCTTTTGGTTAAGACAAAGAATTCGGAGTGGAGCTCAAGTTGTTTCTCGATGCATTCATTTTCACAGGGTAATTTTCCTAACCTAGCCCACTCCTCCAAAGTTGATGTCAAGGGTTGAGTGTCAACAATATTGTGAACCTTCTGAGCCTCAACGAACGTTACCGATGTTGATGGGGGGTTGTTTGTATCTTGAGGGGGCGGCTCGTCAAAAACATTGCAGGTATATGTTAGGCGATCCCCTGCACACCAGTCCACTCCACGTCAGAACACTGCACACATTCCCCCAACATCTCCTCCCACGGTTCGAGGCTCAAGTGATTCGGTGAACCCAAAGGACCGAAAACACCGTACCAGCTTTGGTGTACGGGCTCGATTGCAACCCTTTCTGCATTGGCAATTGCCTTGGAGAACATATAGCAGAAGGGGCAGCGTTACGTCTTCACATCGGTCACGTGATCCAGTGTGGCATTCCTCACGTGACCTTGGTGGACTTCACATGACCCAGAAACGTCACATGACCCAGAGACACACAGTATAAAGGTCTGAGAGACAGAATGCTCATTGCTTCTCAGCTGTCTTCAGACCCTGTTTGGCGTTACGAATTGCTCCTTTGTTACTTTGATCACAGAACTCTACCTCGGACTCCTTCGGACACCCCTTTGTACCTTTGCTTGGAACTGTGTACCTGTGTCATGATCCCTGCTTCCAAGGGGTCAGGACTTGCCCCACGACCTTGGAAGCAGGCCCATAACTCTGATCCCAGGAACCAGCCAGTCCCGATTGGGACCTTTTGGACCTTGTCCTGGCGTCAGTGGCGCCAGGCTCATGATGGTGACCGGTCCCTGCACTGGAAGCGCCGGGCTCATATCTCATATTAGGTAAGAGTGCTTGGTGGACCTACCTGTAGCAGACCATGCTGCTTACTTACCAGCTAACTGGTCTCCTGATCCTTCTCTGCCTGGGACTACTTTTCTGTCTGGGTGGAGCAGGAGCCACTCCCTGGAAGTAGAACACAGGAACTCTTCTAGAAATCTGGAACTCTTTTCTTACCTGGGTGGGGCCGTGGAAGAAGACGCCTAAGCACTACAGAAGGCTATTTAAATCACACCCGATTGGTTTCACGTGCTTCGCGTTATTCTGCATCTGCAGCAGGACGCTCACCGTGTCAGCTCCAGGAAACATCCAGCTCCAGATCCTGTGAATACGAAATAACCTGCTGGGATCCAACCTTCAGTCTTCTTCAGTCTTCTGCAGCTCCTGCAAGACAAGGGCACAGGTTAGGCTAAAGCAAAGGCAGCGAATCTCCTTACCTAATCCAACGGCAGCATCCGAAGCGCCTTTTTCTGCCTTTCTCTTCCGGCATCCGACATCTGCAAAGAGAAAGAACATCGGTCAGTAATATTAAACTACAGAGCCTGCTTACCTGTGTTACGCCCATACCAACTCAGCTCGCGCTGCATTCCGGCACCTGCAAGGCAAGATACTTCGGTTAGTAACGCTTAGTTACAAGACTGCTCACCTGTGTTACGTTTGCTTCCAATCTGTTCGCGCGGCTCCTCGGCACCTGCAAAGACAAAAGAGACATTACGGTGCATTCTACAGCGCTAGAACAGTCTTTCTACTTACGTGCCATTAGAAGGATAATCTTCATCGCCACAGCATCTGAAAAGGGAAAAGACATAGGCCCTCATTACGACCCTGGCGGAAAGCGACTGACTGGAGCGCCACAGCGTAAATAGCGTTTCCGCCATTGCACGAAGGAGCAAAGTGCGGCCCATTCCGACCCATCGGGCACGAGCACCACGCCACGGCGGAAGTGCAAAGTCCGCGATGGCGGAAATGACCCCAAAACGGCCCACACCGCCGCCGTACGGCGCCCTAGGTGCAATACCGCCACCCCACTTAGCGGTCACCGCAGTGTGCGCCTACCGGAAAGTACGGTGCCCGGAAATATACGGAAACGGAAGTTAAAACATGGGGCCGGAACGGGAAACATCCCGGCGTACACCTATAAATACACTAAAACCACACAACCACTAAAATCACTACCCTGAAACACACCCCAACCCGTCAACCACCCTAGCGAAACCAAGAAAAATGGGAAAAGTAGCGAAGAAAGCGTGCGACCGCAAGCGGCAGGTCCACTTCTCCCGTGAGGAACTCACCGTGCTAACAGAGACCCTCCAGGAGAATGCTGCCGTCGTCTTCTGCACGCAAATGACCAGGACGGCACTTGCAAACAAGAAGGCCATATGGGCTCTGGTGGCACAGCGGGTAAGTGCGGTGGGGACCGCACCCCGCACCCCACAGCAATGCCGCAAGCGATGGGACGACCTGCGGATACGCGTCCGCAGCATACTCTCTGCCAACCGCAACATTGCCACAGCCACCGGGGGAGGTCCTGAATCACCCATCAAGTTGACCCCCTGGGAAGAAATCTGTGCCTCCACCATCGGAATGGAGAGCATAGAGGGAGTCGGAGGGATGGAGAAAGGAGTGCAGACATCCGAAGATTCAGGTAGGTGGGCCAGATAAAACAATGCCAAATCCACACAGTCCATCCATGTGAAGTACCATGCGTCCACATAGTGCAACAGAAACACATGTCCAGGAGAACGCCCACACACATCGGCCTGATAGCGCACGTTAAAACCCACAATAAATACATAAATAATTAAAAACCCCAAATACACGCACTACACGTGCAGCAGGCACACCCTAACTGCAGGCTGCCAAACAACTGCACCCTCACTCCACACACAAATCAAAGCACCTCCAAGGCCCCGACCCAAATCACCCTCAGGTACCACCCCAATGCATGTGATACAATGCCATTCCAATTCCCACAGACCCATCAATAACCCTCGCCCTCCTTTACTCCACCACAGGGTCCGATCCAAACGACGAGCTACAGGACACCCCTACCAGCACACCTGCAAAGAGGGCCAAGACCAACGGCCAGAGACCCTCCACCTCAGCTGCACGCATCAAGACAAGGCAGCAGCACAAATCAGGTGGCAGCACAGAGGAGGGAACATCAACAGGCACCCCAGCAGCCAGCATGCCCACAACACCACCACCACAGGTCCCCCCAATGGATGCCACAGAAGGCACTGCCTCTGGTGGCAGCAGCACCATAGGTGACACCCCATTGATGGCAGCATGCTCGGACACAGAAAACGGGGATGCCGAAGTCAGATCCATCCATGACCTGTCCCAATCCCCCTGTCTGTCCCATCCCGTACAACATGAGGATACCACGCAGGGGCACCCACAAGACGACGACTGGCCATCCCCCACAAGCCCTGTGGCAAGGCAACATGAGGACAACAGCCCCTCTGTGACACCCCCGCAAATGGCCATGGCCCAGCAGAGGCAACAGTCCCTCGACCAGTTGATCGAACAACAGCAGCAACTGGCCACGCTCCTCAAGGACCATGCTGATGAATGTGGGGGCACTAAGGCAGACATAGAAACATCAACTGAGACACTTAGGGCACAAATCGAGAGTAGCACCGAGAGCCTGAGAGTCCAAATGGAGAGTAGCACCGAGAGCCTGAGAGTCCAAATGGAGAGTAGCACCGAGAGCCTCAGGGGGGAACTGCATGCGACGGCCAAGGACGTATGTGCCGAACTTGCCGCAGTGCGCCGTGTGCTCACTGAGCTCTCGCAAACCCTTAGGGACATGCATGGACGTGAGCAGGCAGACACATCATCCGTTGCAAGTTCCGTCCAGGGCAGCCCCCAACGTAGATCTGGAAGGAACCTGCGCTCCACAGGCAGGGGTGCCCCTGATACCCGCAGAGGGGGCATGCAATAGCGACAGCCCACTGACAATGAGCATCTTTGGACACTGGTGTTCGGGGGGGAGGTAGGAGGGTGGAGGGGGTGTGTTGGGCTCACTTGGGTGGCGGGTCGATAGGGTGTTCAACATGACATCACATATGCCATTAAAAGTGCACGATCAACCAATGAGATGTGTGGACATTGATCTTTGTGTACTAGGCCATCATAGGCGTACAGTCCATGTTGTGCATGTCCCAGACACACGCAGTGCCACGAGTCCCGTGTCCATGTATCAGCCACCAGGCGTGAGTGCTAGAAGCATACATCAATGAGATGCTGACGAATGTCACGGGCCTCCGGTGCCTCGCAGACTCCATGAGGTGCTGCCACATCCCCACCCTCATCATGACCATCTTCAGGTGCTTGCAGTTCTGCGTCAGGGGGCATGGGCACATTTCTACGTACGCACATGTTGTGGAGCATGACACATGCCATCACCATCTTTGCAACCTTCTCATGGCGGTACAGGAGTGCCCCGCCAGACCTGCTGAGGCAGCGGAAACGGCCCTTCAGTAGGCCGAATGCCTGTTCTATGACTACACGGGTACGTGAGTGGGCATGGTTGTAGTCCTCCTCATGCTGGTCCCGTGGGTTCCGGACTGGTGTGAGGAGCCATCTCTTCAGTGGATATCCAGCATCACCTGTATGTGGACGAGAAACGTATGATGTGGAATGCCATTGATACGTACGCACACCCCCCCCCCCCTTCCTGCCAGGTCATTGCCAATTCACATACCCCACATCATCATGCATGTAATGAGACTCACCGAGTAGCCAGGATCTGTTCCCTGCGTGTCGCTCCATGTAGCGTGGTATTGTAGAGTTCCTCAAGACCATAGAATCATGGGTTGATCCAGGGAATCGGGCACAACAATGTGTAATGATCCTGTTGGAGTCACACACCATTTGTACATTCAGGGAATGAAATTGTTTTCGGTTGCGGTACTGGGCCTCCATGGCATGTGGGACGACCAATTCAACATGGGTGCAGTCGATGGCACCAATGCAACCCGGTATGCCGGCAAGTGCATGGAATCCCACTTTCGTGTTTGTAATTTCCTGCTCCGAGCGTGGTAGGGAGATGTAGTCGTCTGCGTGCTGCAGGAGGGCATCGAGCACTTGCAATAGTGTCCGTGAGAACAGTGGCTGAGAAATGCCATGCAACTGTCCGACTGTGTGCTGGTAGGTGCCTGTGGCCAGGAAGTGGAGTACAGACACCACCTTCAGTAGGGGTGGGATGGCGGTTGGGCTATCTATCATGCTGACAAGGTCAGCCTGTGTCATGTCCACAATGGCGGCTATGGTGTCCCGGTCCAGACGGTAGAGGGTGTGGATCTGCTCATCAGTGAGGTTGAACGGATGGGCTCGGAGGCGTGGTATTGCGGGCTGCCTGCGTGGTGGTAGTGGCTGTGCTGGTGGGCCTTGCTGGCCCTGCCTTGGCCTCCTCCTCCTCCTGCGTCTCCTCCGTGCGGCTGGTTGTAGTTGGTGTTCGTCTTCTTCTTGGAGTTGGAGCACTTGCAGTGCTATCAGGTCCCCCAGGGCCAACATCGCGAGTCCTGCCGGTAGCATTTCGGTGTGGTTGTGGGAGGAGACTGGCTGTGCAATTTATGTGTTTTCAGGCTGTATGGCCTCCACCTGTGGTGATTCATTCCACCTGTGCAAACTGCTCTCCCCTTTGGCCGAGCACGTCACGCGCACAACGCTGCAATTCGGGGAATGGTATCTTGCTATTGCTATCATGTATTTGTACCCGATGGCCGTGTAAGATTGGATTGATATGTTCATTCTGCTGTGGTCCCATTGTTTCCCATACTATCTGTGCAGTCGCGAACAGACTTGTGAAGGGTCAGTGGAACGTAGTACTCGAGTAACGGTGGGCCCTCATGCATCACTGTACCGAGTTGCAACGACGGGCGGGGCGTCCCATTCGTGGGTGAAGGCAGTTGCCATTTTCACACACAGCCGCACTCGATGGAATAATTAGTGATTTCAAACGGCCACAGATGCCTTTCCGACGTGGTGTTGCAAATGAGGAATTCGAAGGGCGGCGCTTTCGGTTTCCAGCTAGCGGCGAGGAGATGCCCACAGGTCTGACTGCAAATATAACGTTCTATTGTTCAATGTCCTTGAGACAGGGCCCATGGCGAGGGAGCAATGATTGATATGAATAGTTTGGGATGCGCAATAGCTACGTGGGCGATGAGGCCGGCCGTTCCCAAATACATGTTACTTCACAACACTGGAATTACGGGCTGGGGCACTGTGGATTTTGCAGGCTGCATAACGCACAGACTCAATGGATGTTTCTAATGTTATGTGAGTAATTATTCAGGCGTTTTGATCCCGGGATGAGGGAATGATGAATGGATGCATGGGCAGGTGATTTGATACAGAGTTTGCCATGTACAGGGCTTCTTGGGATCTATCCGCCTCCCCTACGCTATGTGATGCAGGGCTGCCATAGTGGGACCATCGTCTATCTGGCCTTGTTGAGCCCTCCCTGTCTCGAGGCGCACTCAGACACTTGTGTCCATGCACGTTAACATTCCCATCTGATGGATTCTGTTTTGACAGACGCATGCACAGGTACACTCGTTTGTGATGGTGTTTGCACCTCGATATAGATGTTTATGAGTCGCAAGTGGTTTTGGGGTGGTGATGATCCTTTTGAGTGGGCTAGCATGCATATGGCTGTGGATTTCGTGTGATCATTGAAGTGAGTTGTTCGAATGTGGTTCTGATGGCCATTCTGTTCTTTTTCTTTTCTTTTGGTTGACAGGTATCTCCTCCCCTTTTGCCACTGCCATCTGTATGCCACTCCTGCAGATGGATTTTACTCCCGACACCTGCTGCTTCGTGTTAATCAGTGGAGCAGCATTACGATCTTATGGGACGATCGCCAATGGCCCACATGCCCTTACGCAGTACTGGTGGCTCGGAGCAACATTTCGGCCTTTCAGCTGGACTAGTGCCTCCCCATTGGGACGGCCCTGCGGTTCTGTGCGCTTCCATGTTGCCTTTTCGTACGTGAATGTGGCTCTGTGTACCATGGGGGAACAGGGCGACACACAAGTAGTGGCTGGTCATTTCTTGCGGATGCAGCCCACAATGGTGATTAGTGTTTTGGAGTTCATGGCCTGATGGCTGTATGGGCTTGGTGACTTTGATGTGCATAAATTTCTATTCTGATTTGGCCCGTGTAGCGTTTTTCTTTGCAAGTGATGTGGCATATGCCTATTTGGGGGGCGATGTATTGTGAGGAGATCTGCATTGGGTTCCAGCTTCGGGGTTTAGTTGCGTGGTACTGTACTGGGCGCGTTTGCCTACTAAGCCCGTGAGGTCAGGGATGGGGGCTGCCTATATGACAGTTTGAATGTTGTCATGCTCAGGGGCGGGGGATTGGGTTTTGTGTAACAGATGCCGGTCAGCCAGGTGGACTGGTGGAATGATGTGATTATCGGAATATTGCTGGTCACAGGTGCCTGTGTTTGCGTGCGTTTCTTGGTGGGGGACTGTGGTCATGTCCATTGGGATTGCTTCTGTATTCGTGCCATCTGTGCCCTGCAGCTCCCATTGGCCCCTCTTGTGTTTCTTTTGTTCGTTGGCATGCATGGGTGACTTGTACATTTCAATGGTTGCATTGTGACTTCATTGCACCTACGGGGGGTTGTACTTTGTGGGCAGGGAGCGGTGTACAGGCACTCAGTGGGGCCGTTTACGGTTGATTCGCGATGCCGTACTTCTCGCCATGGCGGAATGGTACATTACGCCATGCCTGATGGCGTTAGGTACATGTCCGCTAGGGTCGGAATTGGCGTACCGTTGCACCATGGTGGTGTTTGCGGTTTGGCATGGCGCGCGCGCGCGTGCTTGGTGCAGTTAGCGTTGGCGTTCACTACGGTGTCGCTAATGGCTTCGTACTTTGCGGTGACGGGTCATAGTCGCACCGAGCGCTATTCGATGGCGGTATTGCATTTCCGCCATCGTTTTTCGATTTCCGCCAGGGTCGTAATGAGGGCCATAGACTTTAAAGACTTAAGACTTTTGAAAGAGAAGAGAACAATCTAAAAGGAACTTTAGTACTTACAAGGCACGCTTGTGCATTAACGGCGTCTTCGCTCTCAGCAAATCATCAGCTATCAAGAGGCAGAGCTCGCATCCAGTGAAGCAACTGGACCCAGCGCCCCTGCACAAGACGCAGGATGGAGAGCCCGGCAATTACCTATATAAGGTAAGCGCAATATCAACCCAGTTCCACGGGGAAAGAAAGGGCGAGAGGGGCAAGGAACTTTCTCAACCTTCCAAACACTAATACCTTGGTTTACCCTTGCAGACATCTCACTCTTCAACTTAAACTGTCGGTGGGAAGGGGGCCCAGTCCGGGAGCAAAATGAACCCTGCGCCTAACACTGAAGACAGTATCCTCGCCAGATCAAGACCTGCGCCTCCGGGGGAACCAGGTGAGCGTTACAACCTGTTGCCGGATTTTGGACTTCACCTCGACTTGTCTTTGGATCATCCCTTGATACCTTGCTGAACTACTACGCCATTTCCCTTCTGGGATTCAAGTCAAGCCCTCTCTCCTACAGGTGGCTAAGCCCCCATCCACGCTCACCTGCGGTTCTACTTTTCCAGGGACCGCCGCATCATCTGAGTCTCGAACCTCTCTACTAGGTTACCTGGGATTCCCCAACACCAGATAGGTAAGACTCTTTGGATCCTATCGTTTACCTGATTGTATTGTAATTGCCTGGTACTTAACCTTGTTCCCTTTTGACAGCAGCATCGGTGTTCCAGAGGTTCCGTGGATCTGGGAAGACATCTCTCACCTGTGGCCTCAAAGGTCGCACAGCGGGTTTCTATTAGTTCCCCTGTGCGTCACTTGGGGACGGAGGTCTCATCGGTCTACACGACTCTCAAGTCAGAACAGACTGAGAAGCCGTTTAGTCGTGTTTGACGATGCAGGGATCCACGGAAGAACCCATAGCTGCCTTAGTCCAGGCATTTACAGTATTAAGGGCGGATATGGCCGCCGCTAACACGGTGATCCACCAAAGGTTAGATTCCATACAGAGTGTTCAGCATTCCCTTCCCGCAGACCCTGAGTTTGGAGATGCTAGCTCCTCAACTACACCCCCTCCCTTGGTTACTACTACAGTCCCAACTCCGGTGATCCTCCCAACCCCTTCCCCCCTGGCTGCTCCTGAACGCTATCAAGGTGACCCCAAGAAATTCAGAACCTTTGTTAATCAGTGCAAGTTACATTTCTTATGCAGACCGTCGGCCTTTCCTACTTCCACTGCCAAAGCCGCTTTCGCCCTTTCCCATTTAGCCGGGACAGCTGCCGCTTGGGCTAATCCCCTGCTGGAGAATAATAGCCCAGTCCTTTATGACTTTGATCTGTTGGTTCTAGAGATGTCTCGAGTATTCGATACCCGACACAAGGCACAGTCTAGGGATTTGGAGTTGTTAGAATTAACTCAGGGTAGAAGGACTTTGATAGACTACATCACCCGGTTCAATCAACTAGTTGCTGAAACATCATGGCCAGAAAACAAGCGGGCGGTGGTCTTTTATAGGGGGTTGAGTAACATCATGAAAGATGCTTTAGCAGTGATCCCTTCTGTGCCCACTCAGTATCAGGAATTGGTTGATCTCGCCCTGCAGATAGATGCACGGCGATCGGAGCGTAGAGCCGAATTGGGGGTCTCTTCCCATCCTACTCTTGCTAGTACTCCTGCTCCCAGTACAGAAGAACCTATGCAAGTGGGAGGTTTACGTAGTCCTATTACAACATCTGAGAGGGAACGTAGGAGGGTGGATAATGCATGCTTTTATTGTGGCACCACTGGACATTTTGTGAAAGAGTGTCCTCGACGTCCCAAGAAGAGCCAGGTTTTTCGGACAGCTCGACCTTAGATCCGGAGAACAGGTCGAGTGTTCCGTCATCATCTCCGGGTACCCCTCTTGCCTTTGCTCGTGTTCAACCCATCTCTGTAAAGGCTACTCTATGTCCTTCTACTGGCCTTCTTCATGCAGTCAATATCATCATTGATTCAGGTGCTACTGGTAATTACATAGACATTGATTTGGCCCATTCCCTCAACCTACCTCTAGTGGTAAAAACAAGACCTGAACATGTCCAAGCCGTAGACGGCTCTGCGTT
Source organism: Ambystoma mexicanum (assembly GCF_040938575.1). Classification (NCBI taxonomy): domain Eukaryota; kingdom Metazoa; phylum Chordata; class Amphibia; order Caudata; family Ambystomatidae; genus Ambystoma; species Ambystoma mexicanum. The sequence goes on from NC_090939.1 coordinate 690,969,513, forward strand.
AGTTTCTGGTCCTGTTAGACACCAAACTGCACCTCTCTTGTTGAACATACAAGAAATTCACACAGAGACCTTAAGTTTTGATTTGATTACCACACATCAATTCGGTATCATATTAGGGATTCCATGGTTACGTGAACACAATCCGCTGATCAATTGGCAGTCAGGCACTGTGCTCTTCGAGTCCGAGGTCTGTCAGAACTATTGTCTCCCGGTCCATCAAACCACTGACACACCTTCTCGGGCCTTGGGGGCCTTAGCTCAACTCACGCTGACTGTTGACGATCCAGAGATTGTGCTTTCTCATACTGTTGGGGGCTTGGTGTCTGGGATTCCAGCTGAGTACAAAGCATTCGAATCAGTTTTCGATTGTGGCTCTTCCGAGGTACTCCCTCCACATAGACCATATGACTGCCCAATCGAATTACTTCCTGATTCCACTATTCCTTCGGGCAGGATCTATTCCTTGTCCCCTTCGGAGGAACAAGCGTTGAAAGAGTATGTACAGAACGCCCTTCGTTTAGGACATATCCGCCCCTCTACTTCACCAGCGGCAAGCCCTATATTTTTTGTGCCCAAGAAGGAGGGGGATTTACGTCCTTGTGTGGATTATCGACGTCTTAACGCTATCACAAAAAAGGATAGATACCCAATCCCGTTAATCCCACCGCTTCTAGATCACTTATCACATGCTTCTATTTTCACCAAGCTTGACCTACGCGGCGCATACAATTTAGTGCGTGTTCGCGAGGGAGACGAGTGGAAAACTGCTTTCTGTACTCGTTACGGATTGTATGAATATCTAGTCATGCCCTTCGGCCTATGTAATGCCCCGGCCACATTCCAACGATTCATGAATGACATATTCAGGGATATTCTGGATGTATACATGGTTGTGTACTTGGACGACATCTTAATCTTTTCTCGTAGTCTTGATGAGCATGTAAAGCATGTCCGAGAAGTACTATCACGTCTGAGAGAACATTCCTTATTCGCCAAACCTGAGAAATGTCAGTTCCATAAAACGTCTGTTGAGTTTCTGGGTTTCCACATTACCCCTGGGGCGTTATCCATGAACGAATCTAAGGTCAAAGCAGTATTAGATTGGCCAGTACCTCAAACACTCAAGTCCCTGCAGGCCTTTTTGGGATTCGCCAACTGTTATAGACGTTTCATTTCTTCCTTTTCCACAATTGTTGCCCCGCTCACGGCTCTGACCAGTCCTCAGGTACCCTATCGTTGGCAGAGAGAACATCAGGAGGCTTTTGAGGCTTTGAAAACCGCCTTCACTACCGCACCAGTTCTCCAACACCCCAATCCTGATCTTTCGTTCATAGTTGAGGCGGATGCCTCTTCTTTTGCTCTCGGTGCGGTACTGTCTCAAACATGTCCTACAACAGGCAAGTTACACCCAGTGGCATACCATTCCCGTAAGTTTTCCAGTACTGAGACTCATTACACCGTGACGGAGAAGGAACTCTTGGCTGTCATGGATGCCTTTCGTGTTTGGCGCCATCATCTTCTGGGGGCTAAACATCCCATCACTGTATACTCAGATCATCGGAATTTACAGGACCTGGCTTCATTGAAGTGCATTAATAGCAGACAGGTCCGATGGCATCTTTTCTTTTCCTCTTTCGATTTTCATATTATGCATCGTCCTGGCACTTCACATGGAAAAGCAGATGCCTTGTCACGTTCCCCGGGGGGGGTCGAGTTGCCAACCTTCCCTGACACCGTTCTCGGAAAGAGCCATGTGATTTGTCTTTGTACACCCTCATTGTCATTATTAGACTCGGTCCGATCCTGGACTAGCAATCATTCCGATCAGTTGCGGGAATGGGACCCAGTGTATTCTGATGGATTACCTTTCGTACATGAACGTCTGTTCCTTCCCACACCTGACACTCGTAATCTGGCCCTTGAGTGGTCTCATGATGCTCCCTTTAATGCCCATCCCGGTCAAGAGCGCACTTTAGATCTTCTCAAGCGTTGGTGTTGGTGGCCCTCTATGACGCGTGATGTGGAATGTTATGTCAATTCGTGCGCAGTATGTGCTCAGGCTAAACATCGAAGGGGTCGACCGGTTGGGTTGTTACTTCCGCTTCCGGTACCTCCCAGGTCCTGGCATACGTTGACTATGGATTTCGTTACCGATCTCCCCAAGTCGAAAGGCTTTGATTCCATCTGGGTAGTGGTGGACACGTTCACAAAAATGGCTCGTTTTGTTCCTTGTAAAGGCATTCCTTCGGCCCCGGTCTTGGCGGACTTGTTTTTTGAACATGTGTTCATGTTATTCGGCCTTCCTTCGGTCATTATATCCGATCGAGGATCACAGTTCACCTCTCGGTTCTGGAGGTCGTTGACGAAATTACTGGGCATTGATACCAGGTATTCTTCGGCCTATCATCCTGAGACCGATGGGCAGACCGAAAGGACGAATCAATCTATGGAGCAGTACCTTCGCTGCCTTATATTGCAACATCAGACCTCCTGGTTGGCCGTTTTACGGCTTGCTGAGTTCGCGTACAATAATGCGGCTCATTCAGCTACTGGTTATTCTCCCTTTTACGCCCTCTACGGCCAACATCCCAAGGTCTTGCCGGTCCCTGATGCTTCTAGTTCTTCGAATCCTGCGGCCACGACATGTCTTAGGGATTTGTCTGCTGTACATGCTAGTACTGTGGTTCATCTCACTGAAGCAAAGGCTTCTATGAAGGCCCGTGTGGATGGCAAACGTCGAGCTGCTCCCCCTCTGGTGGTGGGTTCCAGGGTCTGGTTGTCTTCACGTCATCTTCGCCTAGTGGGTTGCCGGAAATTGCTACCTCGTTTTGTCGGCCCGTATGTGGTCTCTCAGGTTGTGAATCCGGTGGCTTTTCGTCTAGTGCTTCCTAGTTCTTGGCGTATCCATCCTGTGTTCCATGTCTCCCTCCTCAAACCTTGTCCTGATTCTGTCCGTCTTCGAGCCCCTGTTGTGCCGGTGTCCCTGACCTCTCCTGATGTCTTTGAGGTGTCGGCCATTTTAGGGTCCAGATGGTTTAGGGGTAGGCTCCAATATCTGGTGGATTGGAAGGGTTACGGCCCGGAGGAGCGTTCATGGGTTTCCACCTTAGATCTGAACGCCCCTCGGTTGGTGGCCCGCTTCCATAAGGATCATCCGTCCTGCCAACGGGGTCGTGGGCCGTTGGGGGGGGGCTATGTTAGGCGATCCCCTGCACACCAGTCCACTCCACGTCAGAACACTGCACACATTCCCCCAACATCTCCTCCCACGGTTCGAGGCTCAAGTGATTCGGTGAACCCAAAGGACCGAAAACACCGTACCAGCTTTGGTGTACGGGCTCGATTGCAACCCTTTCTGCATTGGCAATTGCCTTGGAGAACATATAGCAGAAGGGGCGGCGTTACGTCTTCACGTCGGTCACGTGATCCAGTGTGGCGTTCCTCACGTGACCTTGGTGGACGTCACATGACCCAGAGACGTCACATGACCCAGAGACACACAGTATAAAGGTCTGAGAGACAGAATGCTCATTGCTTCTCAGCTGTCTTCAGACCCTGTTTGGCGTTACGAATTGCTCCTTTGTTACTTTGATCACGGAACTCTACCTCGGACTCCTTCGGACACCCCTTTGTACCTTTGCTTGGAACTGTGTACCTGTTGCCGGATTTTGGACTTCACCTCGACTTGTCTTTGGATCATCCCTTGATACCTTGCTGAACTACTACGCCATTTCCCTTCTGGGATTCAAGTCAAGCCCTCTCTCCTACAGGTGGCTAACCCCCCATCCACGCTCACCTGCGGTTCTACTTTTCCAGGGACCGCCGCATCATCTGAGTCTCGAACCTCTCTACTAGGTTACCTGGGTTTCCCCAACACCAGATAGGTAAGACTCTTTGGATCCTATCGTTTACCTGATTGTATTGTAATTGCCTGGTACTTAACCTTGTTCCCTTTTGACAGCAGCATCGGTGTTCCAGAGGTTCCGTGGATCTGGGAAGACATCTCTCACCTGTGGCCTCAAAGGTCGCACAGCGGGTTTCTATTAGTTCCCCTGTGCGTCACTTGGGGACGGAGGTCTCATCGGTCTACACGACTCTCAAGTCAGAACAGTATATGACTTGGGTGAATTTTTCAAATCCATAAATATTATTGTGTGCGGCTCTAGTTCTTTTTTAATTGCATCCAATTTATTGTTTTTGACAAGCCCACAGGTCTCCTTTATTTCCAGAGTAGTCTGGGCACAGTTCGCAAGATCCTTCTTAATATCCAGGAGCGTCCCAGATTGAACTTGCACTTCAACTCTGATAGACTAAAATACCTTTACAAAGGAGTTTAATATGAAATTAAGGGCTGTGAGCGTAGTGTGATTTTTGTCTGCCCTAATGGTGGGGTGGTATGTGTGCTCGGTTGAACATGATGATTGCAAAGAATCCAAAAGGGCTTCTGACTGTTGCAAATCGTATGTAGCAAAAAACGTCAGGCTTTACAGATAAAGCACTTGATACAAGATCGCTCACCCGAACATTAGGGAACCATGCCTACTTCAATTGACAATTCAGATGCACTTGTGCCCTCCTTTGAGCCTTGGGCACCCTTGCTACTAATGTAAGGCATGGGTGAAGAGGACAATCTCAAGTCCCCCAGACATGCACCACGCCCCCTTTGGAAACAGTCTGTGATTTTTATCTTAATCGTCTTAGAGGAGAGAGTAGAATCGTGCAGAGGGACCTTGCCAGGGCCATTCCTTTGCTCAGCACTTTCCACTTCTCCCCCCTTCCATGCACTTTTCCCCTCCCCCTCTCCCATGCACTTGCGCGTTTTTAATGTCACTGGGCCTAATAAGATTGTTGTTTTGTTCTCTCTTGCTCCCCTCCCTTGCCTTGTCGCGCTCTGAAACACTTGTGTACGAGCGCGATAGAAAAAAAATATCAATATCAATACACTCCCAGGCATCTCAGCACACAAAACCTTCAGCCCCATTCAAGAATCGGGTAAAAGACTGTTTCTGGCAACATTGGATATAGAAGAACAACCCTTACGTTTGATAACACTGCTTGTCACCTATACATTTCTAATGTCAGAAACCCAGGGACGTCATTTAGGGGTCGCCAGAGGTCGCAATTGCGACCTCTAGAAAAAATAGAAAAAGAGTTTAAAAAAAAAAAATGTATGCAAGCTCCGGGGCTGTGGCCAGCACCATGAGGTTCTTATCTTCTGGAGTGGCTGGCTTTCTTGTTCAGGCCCCTTAAAAAAAAGATGAAAAATAAGAACATGAGTGCCACAAGTCGAACACTTTCAGCAATGACCCTAAATAAGAAAGAGTAGGAATACCAAATAATGTGTCTTTCTGGAATTCTATACAATAATTGCTAGACTCATTAAAGGTTTACTTCAGGGGTGAGTCACTGATTTAGTCTGTTCTTAAACGCCTCAACTCAGCCTTAGCTTTTCATCCTTCTGAGGTCGATAAATGAGTACCAACACAGGTTGGGTGATATTGGGTGTATATTTTTTCTATATAAAGCGCTTAAGCGTAAGTACTATATAATAACAGATCATTATCATTTGGACATGGAAGTCTGCTTGCATTCACAGTAATTTGGTAATATGGGTCTATAAACACTGATATTAACGATACATATGGCGATCCATTCTTATATGAAATGTACATCACAGTATAGTGATATCGTAACCATATTTTTCGTAGTGTACAATGCTATGTGATGCCACTTCCTGTTTTGTCAATGGTGAAAGGTCGTGTTCCATCGCTTCCTGCGATATCACTTCTGGGTGTGGTCTAATGACATCACTTCCTGTGATGTCATCAGGGGGTCAATGGTCGTGGGATGTCACTTCCGCTACCCCTGGCATTTTGCTGAAATGACGTCCCTGCGGAAACCCTCCTCAAGGAGATCGGTCATAGTACCGTACTCAATTTCCAAGTCAGGCTCTTCAGTCCCAACTCCTTATTCACTGACCCCCCCCCAGGCAGCATCCTCAATGCTATACTCAAGCATCCTTTCCATGCAAACACTCCACATCAATCTGCAGACCAAAGCATGGTGTCTTACAGGCGTTTTGTCAATTAAGTTGCTTCATGCCAAAATTGTGCTCCAATTCACATTAACAGTACTATGAGCCAGTGTCTTTTCAAACTGGTCCCTCAGATAATGTTTCACCACTAAATGAGTTTGACTGCCAATTCACTGCACCAATGACACTATTAACACCATGTTTCATTCTATGTTGATTCTGTCCCTGGAACCACTGATTTATCAATAAGTTACTTAGCTGGCTCTGAAAATCCTTGTTCTGTCTGGAGTCTCACTGAAGTCTAACATGCCAACAGCTCTAGGTAACTATCTGCTACCAAGAAGTGTGTCTTGCCCCCAGGCACTTACAACAATTCCAGAAACCTTAGCAAAAGGAACAGTGATTTCCAGAATGGTGTCACCATCACCATTGCTGCGACTGCACTCCTCAGCTTCACTGGACTCCAAGCTATCGCCACATTGGGTGGAAAGGCATGCATCTTTTTCACACTCCACACTTGTAGGAAGGTGTTGTTAGGCAGAATTATATGTAGTACCCTTTGGGAACAACACACACAATTAGGACTACAAGTAACAGTACAAATTCACCTTTGGTACAAGCCCGTACTACACAGTAAAGTGGTAGCGATGGCTGAGCAGCCAGACTTATCTCAAGAGCAAGTGAGCAGTATCAATAGTTACACAAAGGACAGCAATTACTATGATTCAAACAAACACTGACTCAAGGTTTTGGAGTAAAAGAATATACATTTATTTACACATCAGTTATAAAACATCTCACTAAAGTAAAGCAGTTGAAAAATCACACTCTTAATACACTACACCAACCCAATAGATTCTGGACAAGTTAGGCTCAAAATGAAGTGTGAGCAAAATGGCACTCCAGCTATTTAGAAGGGAGGGAAAGACAAAGTTGGGCAGAAATTTAGTAGCACCAACAAGTAAGTAAGCAGGGCAATCTAGAAAAAGGAACTACAGTGAGGAAATCAGATTAAAAAGGGGCATGGCCCAAAGTCAATGGGTCAAATTGTTTTGCTCAAGATTAAACAGTTCAGGGTAGTTCATGGTTAAGTCTTTGCCAAGAGTTCAGAATGAAGTTGGTCAGTAGAAAAGTTAGCTTAAAGAATGGAGAAGGACAAGCCCTCGGATTGGAGAAAGATTTCACACACTTTTACTGCGGCTGGAAGAAACGAACAACCGTATTTGGAACAGTACCTTAAATGGAGAAGAGGCTGTAGCTGAGGCGGACATTCCTGGCAGATCCTGCAGGCTCACGGTTCCTGAAGCGACTGTCAGACTGACATGAAGTAGGAAGACTGGAGGGTCCTGCACTGCCTAGGGAAGAAACCAGCAGCAGAGCAAAGCAACGAATTAAAGGTGCGCTCCTTAAAACGCAAGCAGGGTCCGCTCCTCCTGGCTATCCGATTCACTGTAGCTCTGTACAGCAAATCCGACCAGAGAAGGGAGGCCTGGCGAGCAGTTTGGTGAACTGGTTGTTCCCACCAGCTCAAGGGGAGAAGATTCTTTGCAGATCTTCCTTGTCGTTGGAGTATGAAGATTTCGACCTGCAGCAGGGCTTCACCGGGAGGTTCACTCGTTGTAGGGGTCCTCTTCTGTCAGCTCCTCTTCGGTTCTCTCGTTCCAGTGGCGACTCTGCCTTTCCACTCCCAGAGACCTGCTTTTTATGATGTTTCCTTCATTCACACAGCCTGGCTGTCAAACACACAGCAGGGTGGCTGTCCCGCCGGGACAATCGCCACAGCCAATCAGATCAGAGTGTGACATGGGTCTCCATGGAGACCTTGTGCAGGGAGTCCTAAACCCTTCCCCCACATCTTGTCTCCCCCAGACATACAGGTGCCTAAGGAGGGCTTCTGTGCAGAAACCCGCGAAAGGTCGGTGAACAAAGGAACCAAACCTGGTTTGGAGCGCAGAGTAAATCACGAGAAAGACTTTTACAAAAAAGAAATGGTGAATAAACCCAGCCGGAACTGAAATAAAACGCATATGGTCTAGCGGGTTTAAGTTCGAGGCTACCAAGATAGCCTAAAACAATACCAGGGTTATTTAAGATAACCGCAATAGGAAAAATAGGGTAGTTCCCACTGCCACCAGCCAAGTCTTAATAAAAAGGGAGCGAAACAATGCTCCAAGAGAAACAGACGAAAAGGGATAACTAGTAACCCTTTCCAGTACTCTATGTAAGATAGGGTGTACTGGGTCTGTGGTTTTACAGAGGCTACTAAAGTTAATGGCAACTTTATATGTTCTGGGAGACAGTAGTCTCTGTTACGCTCACCTGTCTCCCACAGAGGCGTCGGTCTGAACTGGACACCTGCGGTCTCCACCAATGTGATGCGTAGGGCCGAGATGACGGACTAGACTGGCCCACCTAGCTTTGTTTGCTTGGCCCGTAGGAATAGTCTTCTGTAAATGGAGAAAGGGAATTAACAACCCGTGGGGTTGAGCGTAAATCCCCCCCCCCGCTGTTCTTCCCACAGATCACCTTTGATGTCCTCTCTTATAGTCTCACCTGATAGTTTGAAAAGATGAGCTCTCCATCCTGCATTGAGCGCAGGGGCGCATTGATAACCAGTTGCTTCACTGGCTCGAAGGAATTGGTGAGTTCCCGAACAATATTGACTCCACTCTTGTCCGATTCCTTGCAGTTTGCAGCTTGACCCCAGCGAAGAGTTCCTCGTGGTAGCTGATGAAGTTCAGGTAAGGATTTGGCTTATCCCACACAGTTCAATAAAATAAGGCCAGAATGTAACCTGTAGCTTGCTCCCTTATTCAGGTGTGGAGAGAAAATATGAAGTTCGGGGAATAATGCCTCCGGCGGTAAAATGAGGTAAGTCTATTGTGGTGAGAAGAGTTCCCCTTGTTTGTCCCTTCGTCTTACCTTGTTGTCCTTTTGGTCTCCTTAGGGGCCGGGGTACGGCGAGGATGCAATGGAGACTGCGCCGACCCGTGAAGAGGAATAGTACCCCCGACGGTAATCAGGTAAGTCTATGGGGGTAGTTACTATTGCCTCTGTTTATTCCCTTGGCTCAACTTTGCTGTTCTTGTGTTCCCCTTAGGTGCCAGAGTGCGGCGGGAACGTGCAGAAGGAAGCGGTGGATCGTGAGGATGCTGCGAAGGCCAGAGAGTTCAGCGCGGCGCTGCAGCAGGCGAGGCGGCACGCGTAAAATGCTTCTTTCTTTCAGCTCGAAGGCGCGGTGGATCCGGAATTCAGGTAAGGATCGAAGGTTTTGCTCTTATTCTAACTTCTTCTCCTTCTGTTCCTCCATTTTTCTAGGAGCTGCAGACTCGAGGCGGGCGTGGCAGAAGACTGGATGCAGGCTTGCAGACACGGTGAGCGTACCGCTGCTGGATGCAGAATAACGCGAAGCGTGTGCTGCTCTTCGGGCATGGTTTAAATAGCCTCCAAAGTAGTCCCAGGTAAATATTCCTCCCCAGCCCCACCCGAGTAAAAAATAGTCCCTAGGTAAAATAGTCCCTTCCAAGCCTCATTTGGCTTGGAGCTCTGCAGCATGGTCTGCATCATGTAAGCTTGCAGCATGGTCTGCATCAGATAAGTTCTACTCTATGAGCCTGGCGCCTATGGCGCCAGGACTGACTCTCCATATGAGCCTGACGCCATAGGTGCCAGGACCGCACCCAAACAGCCCCTAGCAGGGGTTTTTGGGCTTGCTCAAAATAACTTGATGCCTGCTTCCGGGGTTGCTGGACCTGGTCTGGTTCCCCGGGGGTAGGCATCATGACAACACTCCCCCCCAAGGCCCCTCCTAAAGTCGTTCTTCCCTGTGGTTTTGGTTTGTCTGGGAAATTTCGGTGGAATCTTTTCACCAATCGAGGCGCATGCACGTGGTCACTAGGTTCCCAAGGCCTTTCCTGTTGTCCGTAACCCTTCCAGTAGATTAAATAAAATAGTTTTGACTTCACCCTCTTGGAGTCCAGGATGTTCTTAACTTCAAATTCGGGTTCCCTGTCTATAAGGATGGGGTCTGGTGGCTTGGTTTGTCTTGTCCCTGGTTGCACTGGCTTCAAAAGTGACACATGAAAGACGGGCTGAATTCGCATATTAGCAGGTAAGTCCAACTTGACGGCCACCGGGTTGATAATGGCCTTAATAGAGTAAGGTCCCAAATATCTATGGTTAAAGTTCCGCGTTCCCTTGAGAGGTATGTGTTTTGTGGCCAACCATACTTGGTCCCCTATCTGGTACTGTGGAGTATCACTTCTATGCCGATCAGCATCTTTCTTATATTTCTCCTTCACCTGTTTTAAATGTGCAGTTGCCTCCTTAAAGGCTTGTGTAATTGTAGCGTGTAGATGGTCCACTGCAGGCATTTCTAAGTGTTGGGGGGGAGTCAAGGTCTGAGGTTCGAGGGTGGTGCCCATATAGGGTATAAAAGGTGCTTTGTCCAGTTCCAGAATGTACTGAATTATTGCATGCATATTCGGCGATCCAAAGAATGTCCTTCCCATTACTCTCAGTCTGATGTAACATACAATGTAGGTATTGTTCAAGAGTCTGGTTCGTCCTCTCTGTTTGACCATCGGTCTGGGGGTGGTGACTGGTCGATAATCTCATGTCGATTTGCGCCAATTGACATTTCTTCCAGAAATGTGAAATGAATTGACTGCCCCGGTCAAAGACCAACACAGACGGAAATCCATGTATTCGAACAATGTTTTCGAGGAATTCTTTGGCCAGGATTGAGGCTGAAGGTAGTCCTTTTAAAGGAATAAAGTGGGCCATCTTGGAAAAAAGATCCACAATAACTAGAATGGTGTTAAACCCATTACAAGGAGGTAGATCCGTAATAAAGTCTAACGATAAGGTGTGCCATGGTGTAGGCGGAATGTCTAAAGGTTGTAAGAGTCCAGCTGGTTTTTTCTTTTGACTTTTGTTTTGGGCGCAAATGCCACAAGACATCACAAATGATTTAATATCCTTTTGCCAGGTGGGCCACCAGATTTGTCTTTTAATTTTAGCTTCAGTTTTTGCAATACCTGGGTGCCCCTCCATTAGGGTACCATGATAACGGGAAATCACTAGCTCTTGTAGTTCCTTGTGTGGCAGAAATAGCCGCCCTTGGTAATAAGGCAGATCATTGGTGACAGAGTAGTCCGGGCCTTTCTTTACCCAGTCCTGCAGGGCAGTAGGAACAAAGAGTTGCTGGATCTTTACCTGAATGTCCTCTAGTGTCTGTAGAGTAGTCATGCCAAGAATCCTTTGTTCAGAAATTATAGGTACTGGTTCTGGGTTCACTTCTGTCTCTCCCATCCCTATTCGAGATAAGGCGTCTGCTTTACCATTCTTACAACCAGGTTGATAGGTTATCACGAAATCGAACTCAGCAAAGAACAATGCCCATCGGAGTTGACGTGACGATTGGGCCTTGGCTGTTTTTAAATACTGTAAGTTCCGGTGATCGGTGATCACAGTAATGGTATGCCTGGCACCGGGAAGATAGTGTCGCTAAGCCTTGAAGGCAGATTTAATGGCTAATAACTCCTTGTCGGTAACCGCATAGTTTAACTCGGGTGCCGAGAACTTTCTGGACCAAAATGCTACTGGGTGAAGCTTGCCAGTTTCAGGGTCCTTTTGAGACAGGACAGCTCCCATGGCTAGACTGGATGCATCAGTTTCCACTATGTATGGAAGTTCATGGCGCGGGTGCTTTAACACAGTTGCAGACGTGAATTTCGCTTTCAGCTCTTGGAAGGCATTTTCAGCTTCTTCAGTCCACATAAAGCGTTTATTTTTTCGCAAGAGGGTTGTGATGTGATGTACGACATGTGAAAAATCTGGGATGAATCTGAGGTAGAAATTGGCAAAGCCGAGCATGCTTTGTACTCCTTTAACTGAACTTGGTGATGGCCACTTAAGGATTGCGTCCACCTTTCGTGAGTCCAGTCGGACTCCCTTTGGGGTCAGGATAAACCCAAGGAATTCAACTTCTGTGGCATGAAAAACGCATTTTTCTAGTTTTGCATATAGATTGTGCTGGCGCAATTTCTCAAGGACTGCTCGGTTGTGCTTCACATGGTCAGATTCTGAAGAGGAGTATACTAGAATATCATCGATATACATGACAACACAAACGTCAATGAGTTCATGAAGGACATCGTTCATGAAGTATTGGAAGGCTGCTGGTGCATTGCACAACCCGAAAGGCATCACCTGGTATTCGAATAACCCATACTTAGTGCGGAAAGCAGTCTTCCATTTGTTGCTCTCTTTTACACGTACCAGATGGTATGCCCCACAGAGATCTAATTTAGTGTATATACAAGCGTCCTTCACTTGGTCTAGTAGTCCAGGGATCAGAGGCAACGGGTATCGGTTCTTAACAGTTATCTGGTTCAATGCGCGGTAGTCTATGCACGTTCTGAGGTCACCTTCCTTTTTGGGTACGAAGAACAAAGCTGAAGATGCAGGGGACTTGGGTGGGCGAATAAAGCCATTGTCAAGGTACTGGTCTAAGTATTGTCGTAGGTGAAGGTTCTCAGGTTCCGTAAGGTCATAGATCCTGCTACAAGGGGGTTGTGCACCTGGTATGAGATCGATTTGACTATCATACAATCTGTGAGGAGGTAAGGTGTTTGCCTGTTCCTTTTGGAAGACATCCTGGAATTCTTGGTATTCTGGAGGTAGTTGCATGACTGCTGTGGTTACTGTGGCCAGGCCTGCGTTCTGATTTTTCTTTGGGTAAATGGTTTGTGGAAGAAGGTTATTCTCTTCTCTCGCCAATCAATACAAGGATTATGTGTTTCCAACCAAGGTATTCCCAGTATTATTTGGAACTGTGGGGCTTTGATTAGATCAAACACAATAGTCTCTCGATGCCCATCCTGACCCAATAATGTCATCTCTGTAGTGTAATGAGTTACAGGCCCAGAGGCAATTTCAGTTCCATCGACTGTGGTGATGACATCTGAGGTGGTTTTTCGGCAGAGAGGTAGATTCATCCTGGAAGCCAATTCATAGTCCACATAGTTTCCAATGGCCCCGCTATCAATGTATGCCCTTACAGCGCACATACGCGATGGCTGCCCTGGATCTACGAGGACCATTGGTATGATGAAATGTAAGGTCTGAATATCCTTCTTCAAGCTCGGCAAGCGGACCTCTACGCTTGTCGGGCGTGGTTGTTTCCCGAGTCTGACTTCATATGGCTTTTATCAGCAGCTCCTACCACCTTCTTGGGTGGTTTTACAGGGCAATCCCGTAGAAAATGTCCAGAAGTTCCACAATATAGACACAATTGCATTTGCCGTCTCCTTTCTCTTTCCTTCTGGGTTAAGGGTCCTTTAACCCCTCCGATTTGCATGGGTTCTGAAGCATCTGCTCCTTTGGGGTTAGCGTGGGTTTTGACCAATACCCGATTCTCAAACTTGGCTCGATAAGCCTTTCTGTTCTGAAGTCTGTGATCTAACTGGACCACTAAGTCTATATATTCAGTGCAGTCTTGAGGTGGGTTCACGACTTGAGCCAAGACATCCTTGATTTCTCCTCGAAGCCCTCGATGAAATAACGTGATTCGTTTTACCTCAGGCCATCCAGTTTCCACTATTAACCTATTAAAGGTCGCAATGTAGGATAGAAGGTCCCGGTTACCCTGTCGTAGGGACAAAAGTTTGTTTTCCAGGGCCTGTCCTTGGGAGTGCCGGGCAAATAGTCTTTCCATGCTAGTTTGAAAGCCCTGAAAATCCCGAAGAATTCGGTCATCCTGAGTAACTAGTGGAATCGACCAATCAGCTGCACTGCCGCTGAGATTTGACAATACAAAGGCTACCTTGGCTTGATCGTTTGGGAAGGCTCCAGGTCTGCATAAAAAGTGCAAGTGGCATTGGTTCATAAACACAGCGAACCTTTTGGGATCTGTGTTAGTCCCAGAAAATGGAGTCTGAGTTGGGAAGTCTAAAAGACAACCCTCTGTCACTGCACTGAATGTGCTGTGTAACACACAGTAAAAAGATGATGCCTATGGAGTAGGTGAGGCTCCACAGTCTATGAACACAAGAAAATGTTAAACACACACAGCAAAACACATGTAAGAGTGGGAAAAAAAGGCTCACACTCTTACCAGGTGAAAAAATAAATCCTAGAAATCCAGAAAAGCTGCTGAGGGACTCAGCATGTAAGGGAAATTAGCCATTCTGGAGAATTCTCCCTAACAGGTGTCTGTTGATAGTGCTGTTAATCCACCCTCCAACTGTAAAAAATAACAGTATCTGGGTGTTGAAACTGTCCTCAAACATTGCCTTTTCAACATCCAATTGCACATGTCACACAAATACTGAACATTCCAATCTGCCACCATGTTTTTCAATCCTGCCTCATATTTTGTCAGGACTAACCCATCTCTCTCTCGCTAAACAGAAATGCCAAACTCCATTTTCAATTTTGCCCGAAAAACCTTATAATCCTTGACCCGGTGCCACCTAAGTCATTTATTTATCTCACGGCTGACAAGTTGTCCATGTTCGACAAACCCATACGCTGGGTTGTTTTCATGCTTCTTGACCGAGAAAAATCCATGCAACAGTTTCAGGCAATTCATATGCAAGCATTTCTTTTGACCAGTGCATTTTCTCTCCATCTTCCCACGATTTCCGAGCCATCCAGACTTGGGTCCAATTTAATCGGCACAATTGATTCAGAACCAAAAATGATGCGCCCATTGCAAGCTTACACATGATCCAACCACCATCCGGTTTCCTCACACACCTCGTTTGAGAGATCATTGTGAAATGAATATCGTAAATCTTGTCTCAAATATTCACTGTTTAACCCGTGGAATGCTTAGTGTAATAGGCTGGGGAAAATTGCCCGATTCGTACACATCAACAAACCATTGAACCTTACTAGCATTCTTAGGTATATCCTTCCCTGTTTTTGCCCCTTCTTCAGTTCTTTCTGCTTTTTCTAAAGTTCGTTCTTTGGCAGGTGCAGTTACACCTTCTAAGTGTCTGCCATGAAATCTAAGAACTGTGTCTCTTGAATCCGAACCAGTTTCTACTCTCCCTCTTTTTACCACAAATATCAATCTGCCTAACAACTTCATAGACAAATTGGTGTTCCCTGATGCCTCCTACCAAGACTGGGCTATCAACAAGATGTCATCTAAGTATACCAGCAACCAGGAAGTAGCTGGAACCAGCACCTTTTCTGAAGTACCACAGCACTGGCGTCAACCCAAAGGTCTGACAGACAAACTTTCACTTTCTCACTTGCCACATGAACTGCAGGTAAGTCTGGTCCTCCAAGCACACTGATACCGTCCGATATGAGACTTTCAAATCTAATTTATTTATTTATTGTGTCACATGGTTTAACATTTAAAGCTTAACACAAATTCACATAATAGAATCACACAATTGCACAAATAAAGTTAAACAGTAAAAACAGTAAAACATACAATAGGATAAACAATGTACATTAATACTGTATAGTCTGCCTTCATACTTACTATGACATAAAATAATAACATTAATTCAGAGAATTAAACATTTAATAGTACAATTATGATCAACACTCGATAGTGCTAATAAAATCGAAATTGGACAGTGGTACAAAAATAGTCTTTCCCAAAGAAACTCCCATGGGGATAAACGTAAATCCTGGATAAAGTGCTCAAAATAGGGCATTCGAAATTGCTAAAGTGCATGACAATCAAAAAACAGGTGGTTTAGACTTTCAATGCTACTCTGATAATGGTGACATTCTGGGCAATCTAACCCTCTCTCTTTCCACATAAATTATTTTTTCATAGTAGGCAATACATTTAATCGAACGCGTGTGATGGATCTGGCAAATCTCCAAGAGGGATACTTTGTGAGAAAATACGTGGGTTTGCCCCTTTTGCATTGGCTTGTGCCCAGGTCCCTAGATCTCTTGTGTCTCAAGTGTTAACCCAATCATATTCCCAAAGCCTTTTTTTTACACAAGGGAAGGGTCTCAATCATTGCTTTCAATGAATCAGACATTTTTCCTAATTGTGTTTGGCAAATTTGGACAAATGAATCAACCACCCTAGATGTCTTCACATCAAAAACCCCATTGATCGAAAAAGGAGGTGAATGGAAGAATTCAAAGCTGTTCTCTTTTCCATAACACCTTTCTATTCCTGGAAACAATGCCTAATTCGTACCATATTACATACATTGGGACGGATTGTGGAAACCCCAAGATGCCTCTCCAAAGTAAACTCTCAATGGAACCAGATTATAGTCCTATAGCTGGCTAGCTGGTGATGTATCTCTAAGCCGTAATAAATGCTTGGGATAATTTTTGAATCATAAAACTTAATTACAGGTTTTAGAGAAAATGTACCAAATCGATTGTGTAAATACTTCATTTGGGACAACAGATATTTTGCTTTTTCAAGTAAATATTCAACCAGCATATGTTTCCCTAGAGTAGCAGAAACTTGAAAACCTAAGAATCTCACGTTTGTAACCTCATCCACAGGTTGGCCATGCAATCCCTAGGCGGATTTCATGCCTTTATTGCCAGCTTTTAAGACAAGCATTTTAGACTTCACAGTGTTTGTGATTAAGGCATTGTCCTTTGAATACTGGTCAAACGCTCTAAGAAGTTGTGATATTCCTACCTTTGTGCAATCAAGGAGTAGGATGTCATCGGCATAAGTAATCCATTGAAGTCTATATCCAAAAACGACTGGTGGTATGAATGCAAAACTGTGAAGAGCCTGGCCTAAGTCAGCTAAATAAAGATTAAATAGAATGGGGCAAGGATGCAGCCTAGCCGCAGACCGTTTATTAAGGGACTATCTTGTTGTATTGCTCAATTGGTTAAGCATTACCCTTAATGTGTTATTGCTGTGAAGATGGACCAGAATGTTGAGCAGATGGTTAAGGATTACCCAGGTGTTCAACTTATTCCCAAGCAAATTCCTGTTTACCTGATCAAAGTCTAACGTGCGGTCTGTACTCACAATGTATATCCTGGCCACTTGTTTCTGTCAAGCCAGCTGCTGCAGATGGTCTATTACCAAACCAGCTGTGGCTGTGCCCAAGCCCTGCCGAAATCCAATCTGATTTGTTTTGAGTATACCAGAAGTATCCACCCAAGTTCTTAACTCTGCTAGGACCAGTGATGCAAATATTTTAGAATCCATGTCTAGCAGTGTCATGGGTCAATAGTTACCTAGGACATTTTTGTTATGTTTCTTGTAAATTGGAATAATGGTTACAGTGGACCAAGACAAGGGTATTGATTTTCTACATATAACGGTTTTAAACAAACTGTACAGCGTGGGAGCTCAAAAAGACAAATCCATTTCAAGTATTAAATTGCATAAGCCATTAGGTCCAGAGGCTCGAGACTGACTGCACTTTTTAATTATTAGTTCGATGTCCAAACAATCAAATTCTAAATGCCAATGGTCTTGGTCCTGGGCCTTAGGAGGATCATCTAGCCCAAGGTCAGAGGCATAGAGCATTACAAAATGGGATACCCAGCTATTTTACGGGATTCGGTTTTCTTGACCAAGTTTCTGAATTCAGAATTTGTCAACTGTCAAACGTTGGTATCAGATTTCTGTTTAATGTTCTTTACTATGGCCTCTCCCTCTACTTGGTGAATGAGGGAGCACATCCCTTTTAACTTGTTCTTACATTTTTAATTTTCGAATTTTATCATTTTAATACCCTTTTAACTGCCTTTCTTAAGGTGCCGAATGTTCCCCCTCATTTCTTTTTTGAGAGCCTGGATTTTCGGAAATGTACGGCATGATATTCCTGTTTTGGAGAAATTTGGAAAGACATGTGGCTTCATAGAACTCTATATGGTAACCAAAAAAGCATGTCAACTGTTGCTGTTAACATGACTTGGATGACAATACTTGTCCCCATTTACTTTTAAATATCTCTACGAAGCATTGTATTGCCCTATCAGTCCAGCACAACCAGTTCTTACCCTTATCGATGTCAACAGTGGGCGCTGTATTGGAGAAGATGATGGTCCCAGTAGACATACATTTCCCAGTAGGACAGAATGATCGCTAAAGAAACCCTAGCATACCTTCAATTGTTTGCAACACTGAAACAACTCTCCTGATCCACTGAGAGGTGCCAGATCCCATTGCCTGAAGAAAATGGCCAAAGCAAGTCCTAAATTACTGTTTTTTATACCATAGTCAGGAACCATGTTTTTGGTGCCATGCTTACCCAAACAATTTTAAATTAAAATCACCTGCAATGACAATGATTCTTTCCTTATGAGTGTCATGAGTTTCATGCCAATCCGCCAAAATTATTTCCAATATTCCCATAGGATCTACATGACTTAACTCCAAATAATTCCAATAGACATTCACAACCAATATGTTGCTTGAGACCCCCTTGGCATCACTCCGCAATGCATGTAAGCATTTGTATATCTCTTGCCCAAACAGAGCTATCAGCATCTAGGAGTACCCCCAAACCCCATGGCCTCCCCATTCTGCCACCCAGTGCCTTTTGTTGGCAAACATAAAACCAATCTAACGTTGCACCAGATAGCAAGATTTCATGTAACAGAACTAAATCTGCACCCCAAGCTTTTTAATGGCATTGGAGACATACATGAGGTGGGTAAAATGATGCAAGTTTCATGACATTTTGTTAAAAACAATTGCTTTCCGTGGTGAATTCAACCTACCAGAATGAGAAACAAGCATAGACTGAACAATGTTTTAATTTCTGGCTAGATTGGAATGGATGCTAGAGTCCCCAAAAGGGCGCAGATCAAAGCCTCTTGGCCTACGTTTGTCAACTAAGGATAGTAGATGTTTTTGCACAAGGGGGGATGCTATGTCCAGAACTGCAATATCTAATCTATCTTCTTGTATTAATACTACTTGGGTAATGTCTTTTGTAGAAATAATCCTTAGTGCAGGAATGCCATCCAGTAGGGATAAGATGGTCCTCCGGTTCATAATAATGTTGCCCTCACCAGTGAAGACCGACTCCATAACAAAACAGATATGGCCAAAGAAAGAATTTATATCCTGCTCTTTGAGGCCTCAGACCAGAGAGGGCCGACCGGGTTACAAGGATCTAAGCGTCAGCGGGCAATGTTGTCACTCCTGCAGTCAGGAGACAATATAGGATCCTCACACTGTACTAAAGCGATATTAAGAGCTTTTGGCAGGGAGACCGAGCTATGCGCCAGTTACGCTATTGAAATACAAAACTTGAGTGGAGTAAATGCTGCAGGCTGCACATTTCCAAAGGGGGGGAACATTCTTAATGGACTCCCTTTGAAAATGTGAGGCTCTCTGTGGCTCAACTATAACCAACATGCTCTCTTGACATGCATTGCGTGCAGTGAATTTAATTGCTCAGATACTTCTCCCACAGTCTCAGTTATCAAGGCGGCTCTTTTCCTTTTGGCATTAGCAGCCCTTTTGAAAATAAGGGCTATGGGTCTTTGCCTATCCTCTTTCTCTATGCAAAGATGTTGACCCCCCCTCTGAGAATTCTTCTTCTGAGTGGTCAGGTACTGAACGAGCCGAAAGTAATTTTAAAGATGAACTTTTGTTAAACTTTTTCCTTTTTGTATTTTTCGGCTTTTTCCTTTGGTTTCCCGAGCTCTGTTTCTCCTTTCTCTTTCGACGTTTGCTTTTGGTTAAGACAAATAATTCGGAGTGGAGCTCAGGTTGTTTCTCGATGCATTCATTTTCACAGGGTAATTTTCCTAACCTAGCCCACTCCTCCAAAGTTGATGTCAAGGGTTGAGTGTCAACAATATTGTGAACCTTCTGAGCCTCAACAAACATTACCGATGTTGATGGGGGGTTGTTTGTATCTTGAGGGGGCGGCTCGTCAAAAACATTGCAGGTATATGACTTGGGTGAATTTTTCAAATCCATAAATATTATTGTGTGCGGCTCTAGTTCTTTTTTAATTGCATCCAATGTATTGTTATTGACAAGCCCACAGGTCTCCTTTATTTCCAGAGTAGTCTGGGCACAGTTCGCAAGATCCTTCTTAATATCCAGGAGCGTCCCAGATTGAACTTGCACTTCAACTCTGATAGACTAAAATACCTTTACAGGGGAGTTTAATATGAAATTAAGGGCTGTGAGCGTAGTGTGATTTTCGTCTGCCCTATTGGTGGGGTGGTATGAGTGCTCGGTTGAACATGATGATTGCAAAGAATCCAAAAGGGCTTCTGACTGTTGCAAATCGTATGTAGCAAAAAACGTCAGGCGTTGCAGATAAAGCACTTGATAAAAGATCGCTCACCCGAACATTAGGGAACCATGCCTACTTCAATTGACAATTCAGATGCACTCGTGCCCTCCTTTGAGCCTTGGGCACCCATGCTACTAATGTAAGGCATGGGTGAAGAGGACAATCTCAAGTCCCCCAGACATGCACCACGCCCCCTTTGGAAACAGTCTGTGATTTTTATCTTAATCGTCTTAGAGGAGAGAGTAGAATCGTGCAGAGGGACTTTGCCAGGGCCATTCCATGTGTTGTATGGAGCCCAAACTATCAGGCTGAGTGAATTGCGGCCCTTCTTTTAGGAGTTTTGTTTGTATATGAAAAGAGGACATGTCTTCCTCAATGTAATCTACCTTAATGGCGTGCGGATAGTCTCGCATACTGGCACTTCTTAAATTATACATAAAGCGAGAGCAATGAAAGTATGAATCTTAGAAAAACTAACCACTCTCAGTTTGGGAGCCAAATAAGTCCAAAATAAGGATTAGTGCCTGTTGCTCAGTGAACAAGTTCTGCCTCTGTCTCCACCCCCGCTGCCAAGCTGTGTATGGCAGTCTGCTTGCACTTGGCAGCCGCTTTGCAGGGCACGCTGCTATATGTTGACCAGTGGGCAGAGCTGTTCTCTCTTAATGCACCACTCAGGAAGCAGGGAAAGATCCAGACAGCTGTCACAGCATTCGCAGTGTTGTGCAGACTACTTGCACTTTGCAGCCACTTCATACCCGCTTCGCGTGGGACGCTGGTATATGCTGACCAGTGGGAGTAGGCAGAGCTATTCTCTCTCAATGTGCTGCTTGGGAAGCAGGGAAAGAGTCAGACAGTGGTCACAGCGTTCTCAGCATTCTGCAGACTGCTTGCACTTTGCAGCCACTTCGCTTTCAAATCTAATTGTGTCAGCTAGTCCCCCATGCAAGGTATCCCATTCATTTAGGGCCTACAGGCAAGTTGATGACAGGCCCCAGTCCCTTGTTTTTCTCTTCCGCCAGGAAAATATAACTTTCGTAACCTGGCCTGTCTACCGCAACTTCCACAGTCAGGCATTTTCTCTCTAGCTCTTGCAATTCCGTGTTTACTAACTGCTATTCTCCCCTGGAAAACCTTACCTTTCCTGGCAATCTGACCTTTCCCAGGGTCCCCCGGCTCTGTATGATAATCTCTTACTGTCCCTAAAACCCACAATCACTAGGGGATCCCTTCCTAATTCCTCCCAAATGGAGCCATTCTGCTGCCCAATCGCAGAGGGACACTGCAACTGTTGCCTCTTTTCTTTACATTTGGTCCTGCTTCCTTGCTATTCTCCTCCTCCACCCTGACTTATTTCTACTCCTTGATGTTATAGGAAGAATGTTGTACTCCTACATCCCGTCCCCTTTCCTCCATACTTGTGGGATATTCTGTCTTTCGGACAGGACAGGAACACTTTTTGGTAGCATCCCCAAAATATTGTCCTTTTTTAATTTTTACACAGGGTCACCAGGTGTACGGCTCTAGTCCTGCCTTCCTAAGCCCCGCCCAGCACATAACCCTTCAGTTCATTTAGCTGCATGGTTGGATTCAAACGCGCTTAGCATCCGCTGGACTTCTTTTTCACCCTGCTTGTTGTCCTTCAATTTGTCTTCCTGCCTTGATTCCGCTGTTGTTTTCTTACCTCTGCCTATGCTGGAGTGTATGGTCTTTGCGTTGTTTGTCTGTTGTGGATATCAATTTTTGGCAGTGGACCATCACAATCTTTGCCTCGATTGTCAAGGCCCGGAACTTTGTTGGAATTTGTGCTTCTAATGCGATTCCCTCTCGGTCCGGGCACTCGAAACAAGACTAGTCAGGTTGAAGGAAGTCTTCCACAGTGTTCCTCAGGTCCACCTAAGGGAATACATTGAAGAAAAAAGAAACTGCCCGGTGAGTACCCTTCTTTCAGAGCATCCCGGCTGGGTGATGCCCTTCCAGGCTTTCTGGTTCTGGGAGGAGTCGTCCTGACTCTAGAGTCCCCAGGGCTCACCCTGAGGTGCCCCTTGGGGGCTTTAAGTACTGGGGTCACCCCTGAGGTTCATTAGAAAGGGGCTTAGTCTTCTACCAGCAAGGCCGAGGATATTCCTGTTCCGGGGCTAATAAAGCTGGATTCTCATCAAAAGTTCCCCTCAAAGGGGCTAAACATGGTACGGCCATGCTGAGGGAACAAAACAGTCAGCGGTTTGTTCAAAGTCCACATCTAACGGCTCAGCCAAGAATCCCTCAAAAAGGGACAAGGAATTATCGAAAGCTCCTAAATTTACAGCCAAGGCTTCAGACAAATCTGTGACTCACATTACCACAGAAAGCCTCAAAAGGGCAGCTCCTTAAGTGTTGACGATGCCAGCCATTTTGTCTGCGTTTTCAGCAATGACATGTTCTGATGCCAGGCCCAGGTCTTTGCAGTCTACATCTTTCAAAAGAGACCCTTACAGTCCAGGATTGCATTGGACTCTGAACACGAGAATGCCATTACTACTCTTCCTCTACCTCGGCATCGTTAAACTGCGTGGATACATGTTTGTGGGACCCTCTTGGCAGCCAGTGGCAACCAAATCATGGAGACAGAATCTATTCGATAGACCGATACCAACTCCACAGACAAAGCAATCTTCAGAGGATGCCTCCTTCAACTGTTTCCAAAATGTGATGCATTCAGACTCGATGAAGACCTACTTCAAAGACATCTTTATGGACATTTTACCCCAGCCTCAGGGAGCTTCAAGACAAGTGTAAGTACCGCCTCCACCTCCGTCTCGTCCACCGGCAGAGCTACCTCCTGATGCCCAAGCCTGTGCCACATACTCGGCACCTCCTGCTGAAAGTTCTGCGATAAGGGTGTGGCGGATACGCCTGAGGATGAGGTTGAACTGCCATCATCAATGAGGGCATTTCATGACCGGGTGATTGATCTAATGTCTTATCTGGACATCCCAACACCGGAGCCTCATACCTCACAGGATTTTGTCTGGCGCTCTTACTTTAAAAGCACCGGATAGTTCTGGCCTTTCGGCCGAGGCAAGAAAAGTGTGGGAATAACCGCACTCAGGCCAACACATAAACAAAAAGATAGACACCCTCTACAGGCTTCAGTCATCAGAGGACATTTATCTAACCACATGCCCTCTTCCTTCTACGGTGGTGGCGGCATCTTCCTCTTCCTCTTCAGCATCTCAAGTCTTATCAAAGGAAGACAAGAATGTATTTATTTATTTTATTTTTTCGTAATGCGCCAATAACCTGCCTGTAGGCATAAGGGCACAGGAAATAATAGAAACAAAAGCCAATCAAAGAGGGACCAAGCTAGACAATGATCATGAAAAAACATATGTTTTAACGGTCCATTTAAAATGATCTAAAGAAGCCATATCCCTTAAATCAGGAGGCAGGGAGTTCCATAGTATGGGGGAATTTAGATGGTGTTGGGAAGAAAGTGGTTTTAAACGCAGCCCTCCACCTGCATCTGGCAAATAGAGAAGCAGTCCTGGTGTCAGCCAACCTAAAGCTATAGAAGGAGCTTTCGGAGTTCTAACAGATCATTCCCCAGGATAAACTTGACCAATTCAAGACTGGTCTAATGGATGCCAGGGTTCCCGCTCAAGATTTGTTATAAGCTGCAGCCATTCATATTGATACTTCGTGTAAGGTGTTATGATCAGCGTTGAGGTCACCCATCAAGCTTGGCTCCATGCAACCAAGTTTACGGAGGACGACCAAGAGAAGGTTCTGGACCTTCTGTTTGAGGGAAAAGAGCTTTTCCACAGCTCTAGCGATGATGATCTTGCCAAGACCAAGGCAAGTACATTGCAGGCAAAATCACTCTCCATTGTCACAAAAGCACCAGTGGCAAAGTCTTCTTACCCACAGAAGTCAGACTTTTATTTCAGATCCTTTGCAGGTTTTTGCAGGCTTCAGGACTGAAAGTCGCGGCTACCAGACAGCTCCCCTAATGGCCCTTGCTGCAAACAGCTGAGAACGAGTGGTCTGGATTTTTCTCCCACTCATCAGCCTCCACTTCAGAGGCCAATACATTGGGTCTCATTACGACTGTGCCAGTCCGGTAACAATGGTGCTGATAAGCCTACCACCACTGTTGTTACCGGACCAGCACAGTACGACTCTGCGGGTGGGTGCCGTCCCGCCTGTAAGGGTCGGACCTGGCGGGCAGAATGCCACCCGCCTGTAGAGTTTCACGGAAGCACCAGCACCATTATTAAAGGTGCCGGTGCTTCTGTGGTCCCCATTCCCATTGAGTCCTATGGGACTCAATGGGAATGGGGACTAACAGAATTACCGGCGCCTGACTTCCCAGGCACGGGGTTGTAATACCCCAGTGTTACTGGGAAATCAGGTGCCAGTAATTCTTTTCGGGTCTGGCGGCAACCCGCCAGTTTTACTGGCAGGGTTACTGCCAGACCCATAATGAGGCCCATTGTCTTTGAACTGCAAATTATGGTTGGTGATGGTCCCACGCGGCTCCAGTAGGAGGATGCATTTCTATACCTATGTATGCTTGGCGGCCCATCACAAAGAATCCTTGGGTCCTGTCGCTGACCCATTCAGGTTTCAGTCTCACTCTCCCGCCCGTTCAGGATCTCCTTCTCTCCTATTGAACATGAAAGCAATAGTTCCGGCGAAAGAGAGAGTGGACTTCCACTCAGTGGCGTAACACAAAATGTGGGGGCCCCCCTGCGAGCCATGCTGAGGGGGCCCCCCAACTCGGCAACAAATCACGGGTTGCGCCACACTCTGGGCCGGCCTAGACTGTCACGCTTGCACAATACGCATGAACGTGCTGCTGAAGGGGTATGCCGCACACTGCACTAGGAAAAAGATATAAATATGTGTTTTAATGCAATATACAGCACACTTTCTGAGATAAATTGGCTATAAAGCCAGAGTGTTTGCAATTGTTTTGTAGGGTAACACAATCCAATACATGCAAGTCACCAACAGTGCACAGGAACATTAATGCTTCCAACTGGCTGCACAATGTAGACCAGTGTAAACACGTAATAACATTATAGTACAGAATGCCAGGCCACATTTAGACATACCCAGACTGTTTTCTCCATGGCCTCGAACAACACGGCCAAACTCTTTAAAATCTGCAAGGAACTGGTCAATCCTGTTGTGGTCTATACCTCTTCTGTTCCCTCCCATGCCCTCTGTACAGCTCTGGCCTCTCATTTCTCTGCTAAATCTCAGGACATCCTGTCCTCTATGTCCTCTTCCTCTCTCCTCCTCCTTTTTCCTCTTTCTCTCTGACAACACCTGACGAGGTTTCTAGACAAGTCCGATCTATGAAAGTGTCATCCGCACAACACTGAAAGTTAGAGGATAAGGTAGAGATCAGGGAGGCCAAAGTGGCCAAGTAGAGGTTGAAAAACCAGCGTGAGAGGATAGAGCCCTGGGGAATGCCACAGGTAGAGAGAGGTGGCGGAGAGAATGGGACCACGATCGACCTGGGAGCGGAGTGGCGGTCCAAGTGGAAGTAGGTCAGTCACTCTAGGGTCGGATCTGTGATGCCCAGGTTCTCACAGAGTCGATTGATCAGGATGGCGATGTTGACCCTGTCGAAAGCAGAGGAAAGATGAAGGATGAGAATAGAAGGAATGCTGGAATCAAGGTTAGAGAGCAGCACAGGTGTTAAGGAGAGCAGTTTCCATGCCTCTGGCAGCTCTGAAGCCAGACTGATGGTCATGGAGACAACTAACAGATTCAGTGTGGAGAGTAAGCTGGGAGATGGCAAGCTTTTCCAAGAGTTTGCTCAGGAAAGGTGGAGATTGAGCGATAGTTCTCCAGCAGGTAGGACCAGCAGACTGCTTCTTGAGGAGTGGGTGCACAAGGGAGTGCTCAAAGGGAGAGGGGCCCTCATTACGACCCTGGCGGAAAGGGGTTTACGCCGGCGTAAACCTTGGCGTACCTTTCCGCCCGACTACGAGTTCCCGTAGCGCCATGGTGATTTTCACGCCTGCTTTTTGCAGGCGGTAAAATCCATGGCGCTACGGGACTTGTCGTTAATTACGCCACTGTAATTTACGGTGGCGTAATTAACGCCTTCCCCACTCCCATTATACCCTATGGGGCAAAAATGGGAATGGGGAAGGGTAAATGGGGATTGGGGACTTACCGCCCCGCCAAGGTCGGAATGGGGCGGTAAGTCCGCCAACCCCCATGGCGGAGTTGGCAGCTTTGCGCCATGGACCATGGTGCAAATTGCACCATGGTTCTCCGCCAGGGTCGTAATGAGGCCCAGGGGAACATTGCAGTGGCGAAAGAGTGATTACAGAAATCGGCCAAGGCTGGAGCGAGGGTGTCAATATGGGCTTTGATGGTTCTGGAGGAGCAGCGGAGCACCTGTTTGGACGACCTTTACCTCTACCTTATCCTCTAACTTTCAGTGTTGTGCGGATGACTCAGCTTTCCTTCAGGCTCCCCTCATCCTCCTCTCCTCTCTTGCTCATTCCTGACTGTCTATCCACGATTCAGGATTGGTGCGCCTCCAACAATCTCTGCCTTAATGCCAGTAAGACAGAGATCCTTCTCATTGGGACCCTTGCCACTGTGTTTCCTCTCTCACTATAGCAGACCACCTTGGGCCCTCTTCCTTTGCCTTCCTGCGAGGCAAAAAACCTTGGTGTCATCTTCAACGCCACACTCTCTTTCTCTCCTAACATCTCGGACATCACCAAGAAGTCCCACTACCAGCTGCTCCTCCTCAAAGGGACTCTTCCCTTTCTCACTCTCCACCAGAAGCTCACTGTCTCTAAACTGGACTACTGCAACAGCCACTTTCTCAATCTGTCTTCCTCTAGTCTCTGTCATCTGCAAATAATCCAGAACAGGACTGCAAGACTTAGCCTTGGCCTCAAGCTCTGGGATTGTATTTCTCCAGCCCTGAAATCTCTCCACTGGCTGCAAGGATCAAGTTCAAGAACCTTTGCATTGCCCACAAGGCTTTCTGGGGCCAGTGCCAACACTAAATCCAATGCTCTCTTCCAAAATACCTTCTTTCTCTAACCCTTCACTCAGCTACCTTCAACTCTCTAAGGCTTAGACATTTCTCCAGGCAGAGAGTGGGGGTAGACCTCTCTCCTCTGCTGGTGCCTCCAACTGGAATGGCCTCCCTGCCCCTCTCAAACTTGAGGCGGACAACCTGAAGTTTCGGAAGCAGCTAAAAGCTTTCCTCTTCTCTGCTGCTTTCGCTCTCTCTCCCCCCCTGCTGACCTACCTGACCTACCTGTCTGCTGTACTGACTGGCTGCTTGGCTACCCTCAGAGTCTCTCTGAGTCCAGGCTCTTTCTTGATTGGTCACCCTTGCACTGCCTCCGGGCCTACCATGCACTTAGGGGCTGTAACTGTAACCCTGCAGTCCATTGTTCTCCTTGCACAACCAATAGCTGCTCTGCCCTGGCTGCACTTACTGAGAGCATTGCTGCCCTGTTTCCCCTCCCCTCTCACTTGCACTTCCCTGCTCCCTTTTCCCTTGCACTTCTCGTTCTCACAATGACACAAGGCCTAGTGAGATCGTTTGTCTTGTCCTCCCTCTATCATCCCTCCCTTGTGTACACTTGTGTACAGGCGCATTATAAATGACTTGAATCACATCATATCATTTTATCACAGATGCCCAAAAAAATATACAATGCCGCAGTAAGAAATGGCTAGACTGGCAGCACCCAAATGCCAATATAGCCAGGTAATTAAAGTTAGCAGGACTACTTTATCAGAAATGTCCAGTTAAAAGAAAGGCATACCAAACTGAGGAATGACTAGACTGGCTAAATCAAAATGCCTCTCTAGCCACTAATACCACATATCATGCCTGCTTAGCCTGGACATGGACAACCATTATGATTTATCACACAATCCTGCCCCCCCACACATCCACTCTCCCTCCCACCCACCACCCCAAACTCCACAATCAGCTCCTTGTCCCAGAATTACCTCAGCGTCCCTCTTCCTTGTCCCAGAGCTTACGTATGAGGCTCCTTGCCTCATAGGTAAGTACTGGGATGAGGAACAGTGGGACTAGGAGTGATGAAGATTACAGGTAGCTAAATCAGGCATTACCTCCATGTACCTCTACCTCTTCCCAGTACTTTTGTATGAGGCAGAGTGCCTCAAACACACGTACTGCCTCGTATATAAGTACTGGGACGAGGAAGAATAGGGCTAGAAGTAAGCAAGGCATTAAACATTAAAGTAGTAGCGCAACACCATTGAGTTGACTGGGCTTCAGCACTACCCCCCCTGACATTTTGGGCTATATTGACTCAACTTGGCTAACCTTTAGAGCAGTTCCCCACCGAACAGGACACAGATTTTAAACGGCACCTGGTTTTTGCTGTTAACAAGAACCCAGCAATTACCAACGTAAAGCATTTCACTGTTAGTACCTGCATTCAAATGCCACATTGTTTAGGCGATTGAAATCGTGATGTGGGTTTAGTACTTGCATGCCAGGGGAGTGATTGGAAGGGTAGAGAGGGAACAGGAGACTTATAGGAGAGAGTTAACTGCTTGTAACATTGAATCTGCACTAGAATAGTCTAATTAAAATGCGTAAATAATTTGGATGCGCCCACACAAATAAGTTTCCCCCTCCCCACCGCATGTGAAGTTAGCGCCTCTCCCAACATTTGAAGGGTTAGCCCCCCGAAATGAAGGTTTTCTTGTGCCCCTGTACACAAGCACACACACCATTCACCTTATACACACCCAATCATCCACACATTTAAGTGTGCACCCTTTCACCATACACTCACACAGGTAGCCACCTATACATTTATGTGTGCACCCTTTCACCATGCAGGCACACCCCCACAGCCACCCATACATTTAAGTGTGCACCCTTTCACCATACACACACAGGCAGCCGGCTATACATTTGAGTGTGCACCCTTTCACCATAGACTCATACACGCACACCTCATGGAGTTGAGGGGGGGCCCTATTACTTAAAAAAGAAATTGGGGCTCATTACGGGTCCAGCGGTAACCGTGCCGGTGCTACCGGCGGGTTGCCGCCAGACCCATAAAAAATTACTATGGCCTGACTTCCCGGTGCCACCGTGCTATTTCAAGTCCGGCGGCTGGGAAATCAGGTGCCGGTTATTTCGTTAAACCCCAGACTCCACGGGAATGGGGACACAGAAGCACCTGCACCATTGTTAACGGTGCCGGTGCTTCCGTGACAGGTCTGCCTACCGTGGCTGCTGTGCCTGGCAAGGTCAGACCTGTCGGGCACGGCAGCCCCACCAGGCAGACCTGTAATATGCCGGTCCGGAAACAACAGTGCCTTTAAGCTTACCAGCACCGTTGTTTCCGGACCGGCATGGTCAGAATGAGCCCCATTGTTTCTTTTTTAAGTCACTATAACTTCATTAAGAAATTATTTCAGTTAAGGACCGAACCATAATCAAAATAATTTCTTTATGATGGCTGAGTGGCTTCAAAAACAAACAATTTCTTTTTGAAGGCATAGGGTTCCCCACCCCCCCCCCACCCCATGACATGGAGGCCTCCAGCCTAGTGTCTTCCATGTCATGGGGTACGGGGGCCCTCAGACTTCAAAAAGAAAGTTTCTTTTTGTAGTCACTCTGCCTTCATAAAGAAATTATTTCTGTTACAGAAATGTTCTTTATGAATGCAGAGTGAATTTCAAAAGAAACTTTTTTTTTTTTTAGAATTTTTTTTTTTTTTTTTTTTAACTGGGGCCCCCTCCCAGCCATGTGCTGGTGGGGCGCCCCACACCGCGGGCCCCCCCACACCGCGGGGGCTGCGGGGGCCCCTGTTATGCCAGTGCTTCCACTCCTGCATATATACAGTGCCGAAATCCAACCAGGCTAGACCTCTCAGAATTCGATCTCAAGTTGATCATGCCTGCACAGATCTGGTTGTCTCTGGTAAAAAATGATTGACTCCTTGTAGTGGATCTTTAGGATGCATACCTTCATATCCCAATATGGCCCCAGCACCACAATTACCTTTGGATTCCTGTGGGAAGTGAACATTTCCAGTACCAAGTACTTCCCTTTGGACTGAGCTCGGTGCCAAGAGTCTATACCACAATGATGGCTGTAATAGCAGCTTATCTCAGGCTTTGGGGAGTCCATGTCTATCCATATTTGGAAGACTTGCTCCTCAGATGTCGCTAGCCTCAGAAAGCAGCCTCCCAAATGCAAATCTTACTATTGCCTGTGCAACTTGGGGTTATTAGTGAACTCGAGGAAATCTTCCATGATCGTCACTCAAGATCAGATTTTCTTAGGTTTCAGATAGAATACAATGATGGCCAAGGTCTGTTCAATGTAGGACAGAATAAAGGATTTAACTTGAAGATGTACCCTTTTTCTGAAATCCACCCACATGACGGCGATTCCATGTGATAATGTCGCTGGGAAAAAGTCACCAGGTAGGTGACATTTTTTTCCTGACCCCTAAAATTCTTTCCCCAAATATTCTCGGAGGGGTATGATTATATATCATTACCCCCAATCTTAGAAAATGTGGGGAAAGTGTTTGATTTTCTGGAGGGTGCATTTTTAGAGACATATCGCCACCTGGCGCCCATTTGCTCAGCGACATTATGCCTGGATACAATGAAGGCATGGTGGTTCCAGAGGCTTCTGGGCTTGATGGCTTCCTGCGTTTTAGCTGTTCCTCTAGTAAGGTTACAAATGAGGCACACGCAGTTAGTCCTGAGACATGCCGGTCTCAGGCAACGTATCCAGACTCTCAATTAAATCTAGTGACTCCAGAAATGCCCGACCACAAGTGGTGGTCAGACTACACCAACCGCTTACAAGAGGCCACTTTTTCAGAACTGTTGCTGCATTTGACATTGACGATGGATTCCTCTATAGTAGCATGGGGAGCGGCGGTTAGTGGAGGTGTTCGACCTATGCTCCCCTTCGGACAGGGAATATCATATCAATTACCTCAAATTGTTAGCATTTATGTAAACAGGCAAGGGGGGACCAACTCCCTTCCCCTAATTTGGCTATCCCTACAGATGTGAGAATGGGCCATAAAGAAAGGGGTATGGCTTCAAGCGTGCACATCCCTGGCCAAAATAACACAGCAGCCGACTCCCTCAGCCGCCGGTCTTTGGAAAACCATGATGGGAATTGAGGAATCAGGTTCTCTCTCATCTCTTCAACAAGTGGGAGACCCCGAGAATAGACATATTTGCGACCTTCATCAACAACAAACTTCTGCTGTATGCTTCCAGAGAAGGTCTGGGCTCAGGCTCCCTGGGAGATGCTGTAGAGAATTCCTGGGACGGAGTGTCGGCTTTAGCTTTTCCCACCCTTCCCTTTGATTCATTGCAACTCTACTGAAATTGCGGGAGGCGATAGACAGCACAGTGCTGTTTATAGCACCTTGGTGGCCAGCCAGTTTCTGGATTCCTGAACTTAAGACTCTGGATTCCTGAATTTAAGAGGGCCTTCCTTGCTGTCTGTGTGGGTCAGCTATTTTAGGAATGCCAGAGGGAATGTGGAATGTTGAGTGTGGGATATTCTGGAGATTACTGATGGTGGTACTTGGAGATGGGAACCTGTATCAGAAGGATGCCTAACCCTTTACTCCCATGTAACCTTCCTGCCTGATTTCTAAGCATTAACGTGCATTTCCTTTTTGTACTTACCTGACTCCTGTGTGGTTCCTTCGAGCTGGCTGCTCACCTGAGGTTCCCAGATACTATAGCTTCCCAATCTTCTTCACCAGAGCAATCAACAAGTCTGGCATCCCTCCCCACAACGTCTCAACTTGTCGGCCTGGTTCCTGAGATCCAGTCGCTAGCGCAGTTTAATCTATCTGATGATACTATGCATATCATACAGACAGCACGCAAACATTCTACGCATGCCTACATGCCAACATTCTGTGACCAAAAATCTGTAGGAGTTTTAAAGTTTCAAAAATAGTAATTAGCATAATAATGACATCACAGGAAATGATGTCACATGAACTTTGACCTTATGACATCATTGGAAATGACCTCAAGTGACATATGGCCTTGAAGAGATCACAGGAAAGGAATGCCTGGTGTTGACTATACCAGATCCTCATCAAATAAGTAATCTGTGAGCACTGTGACCAGCTTCTTCCTCATTAACACATATTTTCCTCCTCAAACATACCCGCTGATTATCATGAGATGCCAGCCAGCAGGGAGCTGAAACACGAAATACCCACGGAAAAGCTATACATCCTTCTATTTCAAACAGTGCCTGCTGGGGAGGAACGTGTGTGAAAAGACAAAGAGGTGATAATACTTCTGTATACTCCAAGGGAAGTAACCGGCACACGCGCCTCCGCATATGCAGCTTGTAAGGCAAGCTGCAGAACAAAAGTAATATAGAGAGAAATATATTGCTGTGTTATAAAACTGCTGACTAGCAACACAAGGCAGTTGCTGGGGGCCTCCCTGAGGCTCATGGCCTCATTCAAGTGAAAGGTTGAAAGGCCCTGATGCCATCCCTGCCGTAAACACATTAAATATTTTGAAAAGTAACTCATTAAACCTGCCTCACCCCAAGGGAAATGAGCTCCCACAAATACAGCTTGTAAGGCATGCCCTAGAATAATAAATAAAGAGATTAATATATTGGGCCTCATTACAAGTTTGCCGGTCCAGTAACAACGGTGCCGGTAAACTGCCGGCCCCGTTGTTACCAAACCGGCAAACTACGAGTTCTGCTCGCGTGTGCCTTCCCGCCCGCCCGGTCTGACCTGGCGGGCGGACCGGCACCATTCCTGAATGGTGCTGGTGCATCCAGTCTCCCAATTCTCATTGAGCCCTATGGGGCTCGAATTGGAATGGGGAGCATTTTTTTCCACCCCCTCGGAATAGGCAATTACCGTGTCCGCCGGGGCCATAATGCCCCAGTAATTGCCCATTCCCGGTCAGCAGAAAAAAAAATATTTCGGTGGTAGCCATGCTGGTTTTACCGCCACGGCTACTGCTGGTCTCATAATGAGGCCCATGGTCTTGATATAAGACTGCTAAATGGCAACATGGGGAAGTTGCTTGTGGAATCTCTGAATCGCCTCTTGGCTTTTTGGCTGTTTTTCTCCTGTCCCCTCAGTGCCTCCTGCCCTCCTTTCATATATCTCATCCATCTGCCTGTTTTCCTCTTGGTGCCTCCTGCCCTCCTTTCATCTTTCTTATTTCGCTGGCTGTTTCTCCTGTCCTCTTGGTGCCTCCTGCCTTCTTTTCATCTTTCTCATCCACCTGCTTGTCTCCTCTCCTCTCCCCTCCGTGCCTCCTTCCCTATTTTCATTTTTCCCATGCTTTGCCTGACTTCCCGATGTCTTCTCTCCCCGCTCTCTCAAAGCTTCTCTTGCCCCTTCTCCATCGCTGATAAATTATGCCTTCCTAACGACCCCCTGCTTACTTCTCTCTCGCCCCTCGCCCAATCTCCCTCCCCCCATGTGTCCACCTTACCAGCCCCAGATCGCGTTGTTCTGCTACTTCAGCCAAACTGTTCCTGCTGGGAAAGTGCCCAGCGTTGCTTTGTGTTTCAATCTGCATTTTCACGCCAAATGATCAAACTTGCTGTTGGGGGCTGCTCCGGGTCACCGGGCAGCCCCATACTCATGTCGTGGGGCACCCGACAGGACCCACTTGTGCGGCCCTCATCCCGCAGACTCATGGGTGGGGGTCACCCCACCCGCTCCGGACCACCGGAGCTCCACACGTGGCCGGGGGCACCCGGCTCACCGCGGCCCCGGCTCTGGGGGCACCCAGGCCAGGGTCGCCACCCCAGCCCGCCTCACATGGCTGGGGGGGCACACAAGGACGGCGTTGCCCGGCAGGGGCACCGTCCGGACGGCGTTGCCCGGCAGGGGAACCGTCCTCAAACTGGGCCCCGTTCTTGGGCCCAGATTCTGCAGCGCAGCACCAGCATGGTGCACCAAGAACGACGCTGGAGCCTCGATGGGAGTGACTGACGAGCCGGAAGCGGCTTTCTTCTTTTATTATGTTGGTCACGTGGCTACTGCCACGGGACCCATTACAACATCCTGGGAGCTATCATGCTCCCAGGAGGGGTTAGCATGCAACACCACTCCATTTTTTAATAACAACAAAACAAACTTACAAACACTACACACCACTACTCCTAGACCCACTTTACTAATTCACCCTTTATTAACCTGGGTGAGTGGTTTCACTATTCCACCGCACTGATGCGAGCTACTGGCACCATAGGATGCTCTGCCCACCCATAGGGCCATGTTACGCAACCCAGTCTCTGCAGGCCCCGAGTCTTCGGGGGGGGTCGGTGACAATGTACATATTCTGCCATCATGGAGCTGCAGGAGGCCAGCTTGAGTCCGCACCGAGGTCCCCTCGGACCATCACCAGAGTCACGCGGGCCGGCAAAGCCGCACCTGGGGGCACCAGGGGCCACATCGGCCTAGTATGTAGGTGGATGAACTCGAGACCAGAAGCCGGTGGGAGCCCGATGGTTGCACTGTTCCGGGGCCGACCCCACTGCACATGGGGACACCAGGGGCCATACTGGCCAGGTCCATGATCTGGGGCACCTGTGATGGCATCCTGGCGGCGGGCCCCTTATTGCACTTCCCATCCCTCATGGGGCATATGACAGGAAAACACTGGAGGCGAGGTGACCATTGTGCCCCTTACTTTGTCCTTTGCAGCGGGGGGGAAAACAGTGCACCCCTCCTCCCCCTCGCGGGTCGCAACGCCAAACATCTCCTTCTCCATGGGGGGGGAGGGGCAGCGCCCGCTCAGTGCGGCACGGGCCGGGGCAGTTTTCCTTCTGTGGTACGGCCGCCACACAACCTTCCATCTCTGCTCTGAGACGGAACACTCCCGCCTTAATCACCCGAGGTGCCCAGGTCTGGTATGGGGCCAGCTGTTAGGCAGAAACCTGTGCAGTTCCCTTAGGGACCACTGCAAAAGATTTAAGACTACAGGTGTTTGGCAGTAAACCCACTTGGTAGCAGTCTGTACCACACAGATTCACTTGGTAGCTGTGGCTGAGCAGTCAGACCTCCCTCAAGAAGAGTTAGGCAGTATATAGAGTATACACAATAGGTACAGAGATACAGTAGTACAAGCAAACACTGCCCAGAGCTTTGGTGTAAAAGTATATCATTATTTATTTAAAGGCGCACTTGTAAATTACACTAGCAACAAAGAGGTAAGTAAATTCAGTACACACTCACTATTATATATATACAACCCTAATTACTTATTAGACAAGTCTTAATGAGAAACATCACTTATTTTCAGACAGAGGTGAGTGCTTAACATAAGATGGCACTCTCATAAGTTATTAAAAAGGGATGGAAAAAGGCAGAGTTATGGAAGCACACAAATTTC
This sequence comes from Ambystoma mexicanum, assembly GCF_040938575.1. Taxonomy (NCBI): domain Eukaryota; kingdom Metazoa; phylum Chordata; class Amphibia; order Caudata; family Ambystomatidae; genus Ambystoma; species Ambystoma mexicanum. The sequence continues at coordinate 691,005,189 of NC_090939.1, forward strand.
AATACTTTTAAAAGAACCACAGTAAGGCAGGAAAGGCAGAGTTCTACTGGAGAGCAAGGAAGTCAATTGCAAGGTCCACTCTTGGAGAGAGCAAGCAGAAGGGGTCCAGGTTCACACAGTGGGGTTATGCCCAAAGAGTCTTGTAGTTCGCACACAAAGACTGAAATTAGAGTCAGGAAAAGTTAGCTAGGTTGTCCCAGGTCAGCCCAGGTTAGAAAGTCGAGGCTTTACTGTCACCCCGAACGATCTGTCGCAAGGGAAGCCAGGCAGGACACAGTACCTTAAGTGTGAAGGAAGCTCCAGCGGGGGCAGTTGTTCCTGGCAGCGGGTGCAAGTCGGTGTTTCGTCCAGAGGAAGAGGAGGTCTCGCAGTGGAGGAAAGATGAAGGTCGTTGCACTGCCAGGGAAGAAACCAGCCGCGGAGTTCTTCGGTTAAAAGGTACCCTTCTCTTCACGGTAGTGGTAAGCCGTGGTATTCCGGTTGCCTGGGTGCTTGGCACGGGGAAGGCGGCCACGAGATGCTCCAGGAAGGTGAAAAGAAGGCAAAACTGGTTATCCCCACCAGTCAAAGGAAGAAGACTCTCCGGACTGGAGATCTCCTCTGTCGTCGGGAAAAGTGGTGAGACGGTTCAGCAGGGCTCCACCGGTGGTGTCGTCGTTGCAGCTCGGCTCAGCTTCTCCCACCTCGGATTCTTAGGTCCTGTGGCGACTTCTGAAGTTCCAGTCCCCAAAGCCCTGCTTTTATGCAGCAAACCCCCATTCATTCAGCCTAGCTGTCAATCAAACATGCTAAGTGGTGAGCCGGCCGGCTCACCACTTGGGCCAATCACACAAGAGTGCGACTTGAGTTGCCAAGGTAACTCAGTCTAGGGTTCCTAAACCCCCTCCCACACCCCCTGTGGTACCCAGACAGAGTGGCACCACTTTTGGAGGCTTCTGTGGAGAAGCCCGCCAAAAAGTGGAACAAAGGGCTCGACTTGGGTTGGAGTCACAGAAGAGAACACAAACGCCATTTTAGAATCGAGTTCTGGCAAGAAATACCAACCGGTGAATTAATATTAAATAAACCGGCGGTATGTTCGAGGCTATAGGAATTAAATAATTAAAGTTGGTAGCCTCGAACAGTGGGAAAATCTGCGGTCGAATATAAAAAGTAGGATCCACTGCCACCAGTCAAAACTCGATCAGGGGGGACGGAGACGTGCCCCCTCGAACAACAGACCCCGGGGCAATCGAATTGCCCCGACCAGTACGTCCACAATATGATGGTTTGTACTGGTTTCTGTTCATAATTTGGGACTAGTAAAAGCCAATGGTGACTTTACATGCCCTGGGAGACAGTAGTCAATCCCAGGGTATGGAGTCTATGTTTGGGGGTCGCTACGACACCCCTGGGTTACGGCACGGAGGGTGCTGTGTAACCCACATCAAAAACACATGAGACCCTATGGAGTAAAAGACCCCATAGCCCATAAAACACCTGGAAAGACAAAGGAACACCTCAAATCATGTCTAAGAGTGGGAGTAAAAGAGTCTCACTCTTAGCAGGAGAAAAAAAATAAACCCCAAAAATCCAGCAAAGCTGCTGGGGGACTCACTAGGTTTGGGAAATTAGCCTTTACAGAGAATTCTCCCTAACACCAGCGCAGTGCTTCTCCACGGGCGGGGACGCGCCCACGCCGCAGCGCCGCCTTCCCTTTGTTTCCTGCGGCCAAGGCCGCGGGCAGTCCCCCGTCAGATGGGGGGGCTGCTCACGCGGCCCCCTCGTCTTCCCAGTGCGGCTGACGCCGCAGACCACTTCTCCCCACGGGTGGGGGCATCCTAGGGCAGCGACCAAACCCTCCCCACACGGCAGATGCCACTTGCTTCCTGCAGACAGTGGGGGGGCAGCCGCTTGGTGTCTCCTCCTTCATGGGCACCAGCCCGCCTTTCCTTTGTCGCGGCACAAAGACGCATCTTCCTCCACACAGCAGGGACGGGGAGGTAGCACCAGTGTTGTTTCGTTTGCAGGCCCAGTTGGAGTTGGGCCCGCATCATTGTTTACCATACGGCGATGTATGCCGCTCTTCATACCTGCGGCATGCGGGTGGGGGAGGGGCAGCGCCTCCTCATTTCGGTGCAGGGCGGCACAGTTCTTTTCCTCAGCTCCAGTTCGAGCACTTTCCATTTTTTTGCTTCCCTGCTCCGGAGCACACTTCAGTCCCTAGGGAGGGGTTACGGGGGAAAAGTGGCGCTGGGCCCACCTCGTGTTGGGGGCCAGGGCTCATCTGCAGCCAACACCGCCCGGCAGCTCCCTTCCCAGGGGATAGTCACCCATCTCCTCGCGGCAGGCACTGCGCGTACAGCTGCACCAGTGGGGGAGAGAGCAGCATCTCACACGGATAACGCTGCTTTCCTTGTGTTCTTTCGCGGGCCCAGTTGGAGTTGGGCCCGCCTCACTATCTCATCGTCGGGGCACGTGGGGCCCGTATCCTCGTCGCCATTTTTGGGGCTGCTCCGGGTCACCGGGCAGCCCCATACTCATGTCGGTGGGCACCCGACAGGACCCACTGGTGCGGCCCTCATGCCCCCGGACCACCGGTGCTCCACACGTGGCCGGGGGCACCTGGCTCACCGCGGCCCCGGCTCTGGGGGCACCGAGGCCGGGGTCGCCACCCAGCCCGCCTCAAATGGCTGGGGGGGCACACAAGGACGGCGTTGCCCACCAGGGGCACCGTCTGGACGGCGTTGCCCGCCAGGGGCACCGTCCTCAAGCTGGGCCCCGTCCTTGGGCCCAGCGCCTGCAGCGCAGCACCAGCATGGTGCACCAAGAACGACGCTGGAGCCTCAATGGGAGTGACTGACGAGCCGGAAGCAGCTCACTTCTTTTATTATGTTGGTCACGTGGCTACTGCCACGTGACCCATTACAACATCCTGGGAGCTACCATGCTCCCAGGAGGGGTTACCATGCAACACCTGCCACTTTAGGGTTTAGGAGCAAAACGTCAAGTGCTGCTTGGAACTCACACATAATAGTGAATTGCCATTCGTTAATTGTTAGTAGTATCACGTACACATTTGGAAATGTGGGGCAAACGGTCTGTTTTACAGCATATTAGCTGCACTGCAGAATGCACAAACTCATCAAACTGGTGCATTGCTTTGCCATTGGCGGTCCGGGGGTGGTCCGACCAGGTTTAGAAACATGTATCAGTTCCCTAAAAATGCTGCTCAGCACTTCCCAATTTTCTTCCCTGCTTTGACTAAAAAATACTTGACTACTGTATGTAAATATATTTTGCAAATACAGAGTGGAATGGAAGGCGATAGTGCCAGCGCGACCATCTTTGAAACAATAGTGCAGCTTCTCTAGTTAAAGAGAAGCAATGCATGAGCTTTTGGTACCCAACTGCTTTGCCTCCATTTTTTTTAGGCCTTAACTAGGACAGAAGGACCGCTGGTAAGGGCCCTTCTTTCAGTGCACCGCGCTCGCTTCTCGAGCCTTCCCCTTTCATGCATGAGTTGCTTGGCTATGATTAGAGCAGGCCTATTGCTGGTCCGTTCCATTATCACTGAACAACTTAACTCTTGTCTTTTACTTGCACTTATATGTCGAATGAGACACTAATGTGAGAGAGATTAGAAGTCTATAAATCAATTTGTGTCAACAACACGCTCATCAGAATTACTGGACACTTGAACAACACAGCCGCTTTGTAACTTCTCACCTCACAAAGACTCACCTCGCTTTCAGTCGAATCACAGCCAGCACATTCTGTACTGAGAAAACATGCGAAACCATTTGGCTCAGTATCTGCATCTCCATTCTCCAAAATGTTTGAAGAACAGAAGGCAAATTAACCTATCCAGTACTACTGAGCGTAGATGTTAGACCCACTGCCTTTCTGCAAGTGCCACACATGCCTCAGAATTACAGTCACAAAGTTGTCAATCAAATAAATGACGTGCCCACCAGCCGAAATCGCACATGTTTAACTCATTCGTATTCTGCAACTCTGTCTGAGCTCTGCAGCTTCTGGCTCTGTGCCAGATTCTGCTCTGAGGCTTCAGCACATGGGGAGAAAAAAAGCAACTTGACAGACACACTAAATCGGTAGGATCAAACACCCAAATCAGTAAGCGGTAGTCAGTAAGCGGTAGGAGTGCTTAAAAAGCCGTAGCATACCGCCTAAATCTGTAGGGTTGGCAAGCATGCTCATGCACAGAACACAAACAAATGGCTCTGCTTCTGTCACTGGTGTCTAAATTAAAAAATCGACCTTTGTCAGGCATCCGTGGATAGTGTCCTTTCCTTTATCTCGTACCTTGCATCCACAAGCATTCATATGTAATTGTGCTGTATTTACATGTCAGCTGTTGGCGCATACCTGAACACCTATTCTTCTTCATTCACCGTCACAAATCCAGCGATAGAATGACATTTTGAGGGCCTGCTGCATCTTTTTCATCCTGTCAAACCTCCTCAGTCAAAATGGGACCTCAATGTGTTTCTCATAAGCCGTTCGAACCTATGGCGAATGTGGACCTTAAATTCCTCTCCTGGAAGCTGGCCTTTTTGATCGCCATCACTTTAGCAAACGGGAACAACAAGCTTTATGCACTTTATCCTTCCTTCCTAAAATCATTCGATCCCTTCGACCCATTGCCCGATTACCCATCCCATTGGCAATCCTTGTCATTGCCCTTTCCAACGAGTTCCACATGGTTTTCAAATTTTGATAAGCGGGTGACCTCCACCTCCCCAATGCAGCTGTGTACTTCAAAATAAAGACTATTTTAAAGCTTCTTTAATGAGCTTGTAATAAAGATCAGGGCAAGTGTACACCAGGGATCCTCAGGGCACAGATTAACATCCCTTCTAAATTCACCTCAAAGTCAGGTGGAATTTTTGCAGCCCAAAAAATCCAGCCTACCAATGGAAGCCTCAGAGATACCCTTCATCTCTAGGTCCACACCTTGATTTATGTGATGTAGCTTCAAACATAAGAGAGAGTTGTACTTGTTTTTGCCAACCCAATACCTAGCTCCTACATGTAAATGCTATGGGGGTGAGCAATGGTGGTGTCACTGGACACATAGGGGTTCCGCTAGCATTGATGTCTCCATACATTGAAGATCTAAGAGTTCCATCAGCCAAGAGAACTCCATTAAATTGTAAAAACGATGTGACGAGAGGCAAAATCAAATGTAACTGCATCTGCCAGAATAGGTGCTCACAGAACGTAAGAAAACTGCAGTAGACACATCCAACCAATGGTGGGAAGGAAAATGTAGCAGAATGCTGCCACAGACCCGGTCACAAACTGAGAGCTTTGCACGAACATACAGAGATTATATCAGAAATGTTACGCACAGCAAAGTGTCGACGAAAGTAGATAAGATCCGGGGAGCCAAGACTAGAAAATCTTGTAAATACAGAACTGGTAAGTGGATGGGTCTTCCACCTGACACAAAGATGGATGCCAACCTTTTATAACTTTAGAGAGTTGCGGACCCCCATTTCGCAGAGTGTCAGGGCCGCTCGTTTGGGTCTGTTTAGTTAACAAAACTCTCACACACACTCACAGAAACACTTCAGCAGAAACATCCACTCACAACAGGCGACATGGGTACAGTTAGTTAACACTTGGATAATGAGAGAAGCATATGCAAGGTACAAACTACAACTCCCATCTCACCCTGCAGTTGTATGGGGGCTGTGACAGGATCAGGGCTATATAAGCCACACCCAAAGGCACACCGGCATGTTGGACGAACATCTAGCGAAGCTGAGTAAGAACTTCTGCCAAGGACTGGATCAGAACCCGAACCCTCTGATCAGAAGACTCACTGCCACCACTGCAAACCCCTTTGACCGTTACCCGCGGCCCATCACTGCAAAGACCCTGTGAAACCAGCTCTACTGTGACAAGACCACTTAGACAAAGAAGAATACAAACCCACGACTACATACTCTACCCGAGAAGATGGAGTAATGAGGCTCAAGCCTCGGTATCCAAAGATCACAGCTGATGGATAAAAATCTATCAGCAAGAAGAAGAACAAGCGCTCAGGGACACCGGCATGGTGTTGCTTCAGTCATTAAACTTGCAGCCTCCCAGAAAGAACATCAACCTCTTCACTCACTGTGTTTGGGATTTCCATCTGTTCTGCTCCTGCCCTGCGGCTATCTCACAAGCACTCCCTGGATCCCTTAATTATCTGCAACACCTGGAATAAGAAGAGACATAAAGAACAAGGTTAGGAACTTACCGTCTCTTCCTTTGAATGTCACGCACTCGTGCCAGCTCCCTGCTAAGACTCTTTTCTCCCGAACATCGTGCAGGTATAATCGGACCCTCACCTGAACTTGCTGCATGACCCGCTACGCTCATTAAGCCCAAATCAGCATGTAAACTCTCGAAACTTACCTGATAAACACAGCAACCTCCACCATGTGTATTCCAGCTCTGGAACCTGAAAAGACAAGGAAAATAACAAGTTATTTTAATGCAGAGCATTTCAGAGCTCTGACAAATTAGACATTTTAAAGAAACATTGCACCCAGAACAAGGACAGCACCAGTGAAGCAACTGGCACAGGCCACCCCTACGGCAGCCTAAAGTAGAAAGTCTATGTTTGGTTCAGCCAGTGCCCCTCTAACTGGCTGGAGGAGCTGATAGTTTACCCTTCAGGGGCCTCAAAACCCATCCTCAGGTATTTGGGAATCTCAAGGGATCATAGGGGGGGAGGTGAATCCACACGTTTTGAGACATACTAAGTTAATTTCTTTTCCACAGCATTTCGGGATGGCTTATTTCATCACCTGGGAAGGAGAAGCAGACAAAGGGATACATCGCACATAAAGCCCCATTCCCTTCACCAGAGCCCCCATGATTGTACATTATTCCAATCCTGCCTGAACGGGCTGAGGAGGTAGTGTATCCACAATGCTCCTGCAGGTTCCTAAAGGTAAGTATGTGAGAGAACAGCAAGTCCACGACTTTACCTGGACTGAGCACCATGGACCACACCGTTTTGTTAGAAGACCTGGACAATGTTATATAAGACCTCAGTGCAGAGTTGCATGCTGGGCGCGCCAAACAGTGGCACCAGCGCAGCGTGTAAACACTCTGCAAGCACAAGCCACACCATGGTTGAAGGCCATACCAGTATAAAATATACAGGGAGCAGGGGTAGGGAATATCCCATTCAAGTACATACTCCATCTTCGGTCCCGTCGGAACCTCCCAAGCGGTTCGCAGGGGATCCACAGACATTTCTGGTGTTCACTAACCAGTGTTGGTTGCATTTTATGTGCTTACCAGCAGCAATCATCAATGACAGCACAAATGTTGGATTTATCCACTCATACCGTGGGGGCATGCATCGGATTGGTGAATTCCCATAGTAGAGGCCAAGAACCCAAGGTTCCAAGATTTTAGAGCATTTCAAACCGAGTTGGAGAAACTATTTGCCAGGTGAACTCACGCAAGGCATTATGTTAGGGCTCTCAAGACCTATTGGCATATATCTCAATCACCAGGTAGCCGAAACACATTGGCCGGTAGAGAAACAGACCTCCCTTTTCTATCACCAAACAACTGCTCAGAGTATATAGACCTCATGGTTCGACTTGAAAACCAGCTGATGGAAAGGAGGGCCGATAAAGCGTGAAACAAACCTCAACCTACGCATGTCAGAACAAAGGAAGGCATCGACAGAACTTCTCAAGCGGACGTACCAGAACCAATGCAGATTGGGGGACTCAGAGGCCCGCCTACGAAGGAAGAAAGGGATAGACGTCATCTGTAACTGTTATGTCTCTATTGTGGAAAGACATGCCTCTTTATTTGTGAATCTCCAGCCAAACCCAAAGGTGGGCAAAAGACACGTGGAGCAATGGGAAGAGTCCAATCAGAAATCTCAGACTCTTCTGAACCGGCAGAAAACTAACAGGCCCAGGAAGACACAAGGCTGACTGTCCCAGGCTGAATTCCACCAAGATCTCACACTTAGCCATCCCGTTACCCTTGTAGTCACCTTTACAGTTATGGTAGCATGCAATGGTTATATCGATTGCGGTGCCACCAGTAATTATTTGGGCATAACCTTTGCTAAAACCATAGGTCTGGCAATCACACACAAGCGTCACCCAGAAAATGTGCGCACAGTGGATGGTTCTGTGTTGACATCTGGTCTGGTTACCACACATATGCAAACATTATTGCTCTTATATGGCAGCAGACATAGGGAGCAGATACATGTTGACCTCATAGTGGCCCCGCAAATTCAACTTACCTTGGGAATCCTGTGGTAGGTGACACACAGTCCGTGGTTGATTGAGCCCAGCGGGTGTTAGATTTTGAGTCTATGCACTGTAGAGAGCATTGCTTCCTCGCCGGGCGAGACATAGACACGCAAGCTTTGGAAAGCACCATCTCGGACTCTGTTACTGCAGAACCACGTTTAGGTTTAATAGGTGAGCTCCCTCAAGCACACCACGACTTTGCATACGTTTTTCAGAAAGACCAAGCATAGGCCCTATGATTGCCAGATGCATCTTGTGCCGGATTCAAATATCCTGTGCAGTCGCATCTATGCCTTGACTGAAGCAGAAAACAACCACTTGAAGAAGTACCAGGCCCTCGAAGTCAACAGCAGCATCAGTGTTGTTCTTCGTTCCCAAGAAGGAAGGGAAACTCAGAACGCGTATAGACTACCGCGCCCTCAACAAGGTAACCATAAAGAATCGCTACCCTCTGCCTTTGATTCCTGTACTACTTGATCAGGTGAAGGATGCGTGTGTCTATACCAAACTCGACCTGATGGCTACATACCATTTGGCATGACTCAAGAAAGGGAACAAATGAAGACAGCCTTCCGGACCAAATGTGGGCTCTTTGAATACCATGTGATGTACTTTGAGCTGTGCAACGCCCCTGCTGCATTTCAGTACTTCATAAACGATGTCCTCCGCGAATGTATTGATGTCTGCGCTGTGGTTTACATCGACGAAATTTTAATCTACTCACGATCTGAGCACAAACACATAAACCATGTGAGAGCAGTCTTGGAACAGTTACATAAACTCTGCCGCTTTGCAAAATTAGAGAAATGTGCATTCCACATCCAGAAGGGAGACTTTTTAGGGTACATATCAACACCAAAAGGAATCTCTATCGATAATCGAAAGGTGGAAGCAGTCCTCTAATGGCCCTCACCTACGTCTGTGAAGGGGGTTCAGAGTTTCCTCTGATTCACCAACTTCTACTGACGTTTCATACCAGACTTTCAAAAGTGGTGCACCGAATAACAAATCTCCAAGAAAAATATGAGATTGATTTGGTCCAATGAAGCTGAAGCAGCATTCCGGAGACTGAAAGACCTGTTTACCTACACACCTGTACTGGGACATCCCAAACCAGAGCTACCGTTCATAGTAGCGACAGAGCATCTCATGTTGCAATGGGTGCAGTTCTGTCGCAAATGGGACCAGACGACCATCTTCATCCAGTCGCTTTCTGATCATGAAGGTTTACCCCACCTGAGAAACCTATGCAGTGATGGACAAGGAACTACTTGCCATTAAGGCAGCCTTTAAAGAATGGCGTCATTACATCCTGGCGCTCAACCCATGTTTACAGTCTACACCGACCACAGAAATGTGCAGTTCCTAAAATCAGCTAGAGCGCTATCAGGACGGCAACTCAGGTGTGCCCTTTTCTTCACTGATTCCGATTTTCAAATCACATAGTTTAGTTTATTTCATATAAAGTGCAACCAACCCATAGGCCTCAGTGCGGTAACAAAAAACACAACATAACATAAAACTACATATAATAATCAGGCATATAAAGAGCATCAGGGTTGAGGAAAATTAACAAAAATTATGCATAATCATAAAAATCAATTCACAATAATTTTTAGCTTGGTAAAGGAAGACATATTCCGCAGCTTTATGCTTGTGTTCACAAATGAGGGTAAACTACTTGATCCGCATCCAATAATAATACAGTCTGTGTTGTCAAGGGAGCACCAGTTATCAATCTGTATTCTTCGAAGGACTCTCAGGTCTTGAGTTCTAATACAGTTATGACCCACTCTTTGATTGAGCCAGGCTAACATTTTATTTTTGAGCACCTCCCTAGATTCGTATTCCCTAGGCTTGTCCACATCGGTGATAATGATGTTTCGAAGATCAATGGCAGAATTCCTTAAGATATGGTCAGCAATTCTTGTCATAGATTACTTATTAGGGCGAATATCGTCAAGGATGGGAGTTCAGGTAAAGTAACCGGTTTAGTGGATGAAAAAGTACCATCTGTGGAAGGTTCACCAGATGAACCAGAAACAGGCTTAGCTACAGCAACCAGAGGATTCATTCCCTTATAAGGAGATTCTTCAGGACGGGGTTGTCGCCAGGATGAGTCCAATTCTGGGTATACAAGGTTTGGCAAGACTTTAACTCACCACTGGGCTCAAATTGACAAGATTTATCCAGGCTTAATGGGTGTCGCAAAAAGGTTTTGGAGGGTAAGAGACCCAATCACGGAAAACCTCAGCATTTAGGCATGCATTAAGATCCTGCATAATATGTTCCTTGAGGAGCAACCAGTTTGCTGGAATGTTAAGATCACCAGACCCTTTGCCGGAACCTTCAGAGGAGACCTCTCCTGTTCATTCCCCTGATTTTGCCAACCGCGCTGGAGTTGTCAAAGCACACGTAGACATGTGGTGCTCTAAATTAACAGATCCCTTACCCTCTGATAAATCCTGATGTACCCCTGCATGAGCATCATAGGAGGATGGTGCCACATTCAGTGGCTGCATATATTTATGGATATGGGGGGGGGGTGCCTTTATGGCTACACTCTCATTGGCTGTATTCATAGAGGAGAGTGGGGCTTTATGAAGCCTTTGTCTCCTTTTTTCACTTAAGGCCAAAACCTCCGCCAGGCGACTAACGCTCCTGCAGGAGACAGGAGATGTAGGCTGTGAAGGATGTAGACAGGATTGCACCCTTCCTAAAACAACATGTGGGTTGGAATGCGACAATATCCCTGGGGCAAACCTCAGCAGCAGGTCCAAATTCTCGCCCATATTATTCAGGGTGTATGACTTTGTGAATGGCATTACTCTCGAAGTTGATTAAGAGCAACAAGCATACCGCCCAGTAGTTTAAAATGGTAAAGCAGATGCCCTGTCAAGAACCAATCTGAGTCCTGAAGAGGAGGAGGAAGACAGGAAACCACCAGAGACCCTTCCAATTATTCCACAGTTTATTTAGTGGGCATATTCAGTTCTTTCGATGTCCCAGCCTCCTTTTTGAAGCAAGTTCGAGAATCAATTTCTCCTGATGTTAAGCAAGAACGGAAAATCTTGGGAGGAGATCGCTGAATGGTACACAGTCCTCCTTATCACGGAACAGCCCTGTACTTCCCAACAAAAGCCCTGAGGACTCAAATACTACAGAATAAGCATGATTCACTGTTAGCAGGACAACTAGGGATAATGAAAACCATTCAAAAGCTACAAGACTCATACTGGTGGTCCACACTTCGAGCTGACGTTACAGAGTATGTAAATGCCTGCAGAATATTCTCATTGAGTAAAGTTACATGGCAGAAACCACCAGGGATACTACAACCATTGGCAGTACCACCAGCCCCCTAGCACACCTGGCCGATCGATTTCATCATAGAGTTGCCCACGAGTAAGGGATGAAACACCATAATCGTAGTAGATCATTTGGGTTATCCACAGCAACAGAACTGGCAGGCATACTCGCAGAGCAAGTTATCTGGTTGTACGGGGTATCCTCCACTATTATCTCGAACAGGGCGAGCCAATTCACCTCTAATTGTTGGAAAGCCTTTTGCTCGGCAGCTTATATTGACTCCAAATTATCATCCAGTTACCATCCATGGACTGACGGCCAGACTGAGAGGGTGAATCAAGCCCTTGAGCAGTATCTGCAATGTAGGAGAGTGCAGACCGAGTGTGAATGTGCCAAGGTGGTTTGGGACGCTGAGTTTGCTTACAACAACACTTCATGTTTCCACAGGATTTGCCCCATTTGATCTCCTTTATGAGAGGCTACCTGCAGCCTTAATATATACACAGAATGTAACTGCCACAGTACCCATGGTACAAGAACATCACGCTAAAATAAAGCACACACTGTTAGGGGGAATTCTCCAGAATGGCTAATTTCCCTTACCTACTGAGTCCCTCAGCAGCTTTGCTGGATTTCTAGGATTTATTTTTTTCACATGGTAAGAGTGTCAGCCTTTTTTCCCACTCTTACATGTGTTTGCTGTATGTGATTAATATTTTCTTGTGTTCATAGACTGTGGAGCCTCACTTACTGCATAGGCATCATCTTTTTACTGTGTGTTACACAGCACCTTCAGTGCAGTGACACAGGGTTGTCTTCTAGACTTCTCAACTCAGACTCCATTTTCTGGAACAGACTACTGTCCCCCAGAACATGTAAAGTTTCCATTGCTTTATTAGTCTCTTGTAAAACCATAGACCCAGTACAAACTATCTTACATAGAGTTCTGGAAAGAGTTAATACTTTTTGTCTGTTTCTTTTGGAACATTGTTTCGTTCCCTTTTCAATAAGACTTGGCTGGTGGCAGTGGTAACTACCCCATTTATCCTACTGTGGTTATCTTAAATAGCCTTGGTATTGTTTTAGGCTATCTTGGTAGCCTCAAACTTAAACCTGTTTGACCATATATGTTTTTATACGGTTCCGGCTGGGTTTATTAGCCATTTCTTTTTGTAAAAGTATTTCTCGTGTTTTACTCTGCGCGCCAAACCAGGTTTGGTTCCTTTGTTCACTGTCTTTTCGCAGGCTTCTACACAGAAGCCCTCCTTATGTGCCTGTATGTCTGAGGGTGACAGGATGTGAGGGAGCGGTTTAGGACTCCCAGCACAGGGTCTCCTTGGAGACCCATGTCGCACTCTGAGATGATTGGCTGTGGTGACTGTCCCAGCGGGACAGCCACTCTGCTGTGTGATTGACAGCCAGGCTGTGTGAATGGGGGAGAACTGCATAAAAAGCAGGTCTCTGGGTCTGGAAAGGCAGAGTCGCCACTGGAACGAGAGAACCCTACAACGACTGAACCGCCCGGTGAAGCCCTGCTGCAGGTCCGAATCTTCAGACTTCAACGACAGAGGAGATCTGCAAGGAATCTTCTTCCCCTGAGCTGGTGGGACCAACCAGTTCACCCAAACACCAAGCAAGGCCTCCATCTCCTGGTAGAATTTGCTGTACAGAGCTACAGTGAACCGGATAGCCAGAAGGACCGGACCCTATTTGCGTTTTAAGGAGCGCACCTGTTATTCGTCGCTTTGCTCTGCTGCTGGTTTCTTCCGTGGGCAGTGCAGGACCCTCCAATCTTCCTCTTTCTTCTCAGTCTGACAGTCGCTTCAGGAACCGTGAGCCTGCAGGATCTGCCAGGAACGTCTGCCTCAGCTACAGCATTCTTCTTTTTTAAAGGTACTGTGCTAACTCGGTTGTTTGTTTTGTTCAGCCGCGGTGAAAGTGTGTGAAATCTTTCGCCTATCCGAGGGCTTGTCCTTCTCCATTCTTTAAACTAACTTTTCGTCTGACCAATTTCGTCCTGAACTCTTGGCAAAGACATAACCGTGAACTACCCTGAACTGTGTGATCTTGAGCAAAATACTGTGACCCATTGCCCAGGCCCCTTTTTAATTTGATTTCCTCACTGTAGTTCCTTTTTCTAGATTGCCCTGCTTACTTACTTGTTGGTGGTACAAAATTTCTGCCTAACTTTATCTTTCACTCCCTTTTGAATTACTGGAGTGCCATTTTGCTCACACTTCATTTTGAGCCTAACTTGTCCAGAATCTATTGGGTGTGGTGTAGTGTATTAGTAACGTGATTTTCTACGGCTTAATAATAGTGAAATGTTTTACAACTGATGTTTAAATAAATGTATATTCTTTTACTCAGAAACCTTGAGTCAGTGTTTGTTTGAATCATAGTAATTGTTGTCCTTTGTGTAACTATTGATACTGCTCACTTACTCTTGAGATAAGTCTGGCTGCTCAGCCATCGCTACCACTTTATTGTGTAGTACAGGCTTGTAGCAAAGGTGAATTTGTACTGTCACTTGTAGTCTTAATTGTGTGTGGTGTTCCCAAAGGGTACTGCATATAATTCTGCCTAACATATGCTAGAACCAGCTAAACAAAATCTCATGGCTGCCAAACAGCTCTACGAAAAAGCATGCAGACAGAAACCAAAGACAGGCCCCATAGTACCATACAGGTGACTTCATATGGGTGTCCACCAAACACTGAAAGGGTCCCTGCAAATTTCTACTTAGCTTTATTGGGCCGTATCCAGTGATAGAAGCAATCGAGAAGGCAGCCGTTAAAGTAGCTCTACAAGCAGAGGCGCTGTTGCGCAAGATGGTAGGCTACAATTGTTTCTGTCTAGCTGCGCTCCGGCACAGAGTGGCGTGGCGGATTGAAGCCTCCAAACATCATAAACCGGGGTCATCCCGGATTGTCCTGTTGTCCCAAAGACAGAGGGAATGGAGAAGCCGCTCTAACACGATGCAACGGCCACAAGGAGGAGGAAGCGGCTCTTCCGTGGGAGCCACCAGCAGTCCCAAGATGGTGAAGGCCGGGTACGGTGTCCCCTGTTGAGACAAGGAGCGTATAGAGGAAGATTCTGACTTTGCTGGGCGAGGAAGACTGATTGCACCACGGGTGCTCGGCAGGTAAATGGCAGAGAAGTGGGACCTGTGCAGGAGTTAAGGCAAGTGAAGCGCTCCCTGTGTGGGTCCATTGTGATTCAATTCGAGGTTGCAGGTAGTTGGAGGGGTGGGAGCACACACCCACACGCGGATCCCACCTATGTACATCTAGGAATCGGTCCCCCTTGACTGGGGTGGGAGGACGAAGGTTGGGATCAGCCAGGTGGTGGCACCACAACAGAACGCTACTTATAGACAGCGGTGAGCCCCTGCATAGCTGCCAGTGCTAAAAGCAGGAAGGCAGGTGAGGAGGGAGAAAATATCCCCTCCAGGCAGAGGACTGGGAGAACTGCCCTGGCATATGATAGCCAGCAAAATTGATGGTGGGCCCCAGACTGAGCAGAGCACTGAGGAGTGGCCCCCCTTCTGTGGGAGCCCTTAGAAAAGGAGGTAGGAGCAGCTCTTGCCTCCAAGACAGAGACCCCCAAAAGACGAAAGAGGAAGGTGGAAGAGGGGAAAAGGAGGAAAGGCAAGGAAAGAAGATAAGGGGGCAGAACTCCCACGGGAGGCGTGGCCCAGAAAGGAGGAAAGACAAAGGGCCCCCTCACCACCCCACAGGGAAGAGGGGCAAATGACGGGGGTAAACACATGAAGAGGATGGCGAAGGAGAAGGGAAAGAACACGCCAGTCCAGGCGAGGATGGACTTGTTCAGAGTGCCATCCAAAGATCCCTCTAGTGATGCAGTTGGGAAAGAAATTGGCACAGCCACAGCAAAGGAGGCACCCATGTTGGTGGAACTACTACAGACCAGTGTTCCCTCTAAGCTTTCCACATGTGCGCTTGCCCAGCTTCCTTCTGTGTGCCGCTCAGAAGATTTTTAGCAGCGCACACAGACAATTCTCACCTATTCAAAAATATTTAATAAGGCACGAGACACAGCAATTAATTGAAATGTGCTTTCTCTTAAAATAAGCTACTAGTCTTGATATTCTGATAATTTGCATTAACTACTAAGCAAGGGTGACCGTAAACACCTAAAATCCCTAACAGCAAAATACACAAATAAGAGGTTAAAAACTAATATGAAGAACTGGCTCCATGAACAGAAGAATCTAATCAAGATATGCCCGCAAACATTAACCAAATAATGTTTCCTCCCCACCCAGGACTCCTGAGCTTGATTCTACCACACTTTTACCTTATGACTAACTTCTGGCCCAGAACGCATTAAGATAGTAGTGGACAACCTTGACTCTTCCTCTTGGCTCTGCGAAAGGTTAGCAGACGTGTACCTACACCCACTTGTTTTATGTTTGTTGTAATATGAATAATATGAATAAAGTTCACGTGCCAGAATTTCTGTTGCTCATTGTGCCTTACCAAAAGAGTCACCCACATAATACAATCGAACTACCAGCTAAAATATCAGATACTGACTGTCAGTAAGAAGGCTACCTGGATGTGTAACCGTATCCCATACTTCCTCTTCTTTGTACATATGTCACACAAGTGCTTTGAAGCGGCCCCCTTGGAAGGTAATGCATTATAAAACTCAAATATTAATTTGCCCTGTAAGAATTTTGAGAAGACAGATGTCATGCTCAGTATCTCCTACTTTAGCATTACTAACATTATCCGATAAGTGGAGAGCAACATTACAAATTAATTTACTTTGCCTACAATGGATACTGGGTATGGACTATGCCTGGGATTACTTGTCCAAGGTATCAGGGCACTCGATATTCTGACAGGAGAATGCTTTTCACACAATCTGCCTAGTTTCCAAGTGTTCAGAGTTCCTTTGGGCATAGACGTTCACACATTATATGGTAGCTTGCTGCTATGCAAAAACAGTTTCACTGAGCACTGTGTAATCCTACACAATGATAGAAGGTTGAGGTATGTTGCAAACAATCTTGTATGCACTGCAAAATAATTGTGTACATGCAGAGTCATGACATTCTTAAAATGCACATAATATGCTGAGGCATTAAATATGCCTTGCTTGCAAAGTATTGAGGGTCTGCAAATTTCCCAGTTAGTGTTTACTGCTACAATCCCTCACTTTTTGCAGTGCTCTATCAACTAGTATTCGAGGCTTTTGCAGGGGCTGGGGAAGGCTAAGGGTGGAAGAGCTCAAGTCATCACTCCTTGCGGGTGATGAACAAAGCAGCACATTTCAAAAACCAAGTCTGGCGTTTCGGCAGTACACTGAAGGAAATGTGTTGTTTGTTTGCTAACGGATAGAACATTCTAGTAACTGTCTAGACAACAGCACCTTCTTTTTCTTTCTATGCTCAGCTGCTGAGGGCTTTTCAATATAACCATGTGTTCTGTGTGTATCGTCTCTAGCATCCCCCTGCATCTTAGTTAACTGATAAAGAATTACAGAAAAGGGATTCAGAGTTACAGAAGACATTCCATAGACATTCCAATATGGCGGATACACCACCATACCGAACCATAGAGTTCGTCTGCAGTAAATTTAGACTGGTTATCGCATGACGCACAGGCGGCAGGTGGGAGGGGCCCATCACACGGCTTGCGAGGTAATATAAACACGAGAATACATTAGTTGGGAACAACTACAAGCCTGAGGAAGCTCGCAAGTCGAGCGGAACACGTGACGTTTTTCCACCCGGTGGGGTGAGTGCTGCTTCACACCTGATCTGACCAGTTACTGCTGTTGTATGCTTTTTAATATTTTTTTGCACTACTTGTGATTAATAAAGTAATTTTAAACTTAGTAAATGGTCGTGAGTGCTTGGGCAATCCTTGGCTGAAGCTGGAGCTAATGTTTATCTGCTATCCTGCATCCTTACCGAGTATTTCCTTAAAGGACAACGTAATGTGGATAGTAAGCATAGGCACAGGAATAGTTCATCAGTTATTCTGATGCAATTATTATCCTTAGACAAATTATTAGAAGCATGTTCTCCTGGCCCTTGAATTCATTAAAGTGGCACTTGAACTCCTATCAGTATGTTTAGTGACATAGCAAATGTATTATGTTTGAATTTCTTGACAGCCACATCAGTTTATGACAAGAGATATTTGTGTTTTGTAATACACCAGTGATTTTGCAGTGGCATAAAACGTTTGTAAGGTACTGTGGCAGATGTTGAAATCTTGGACTGGTTGATGAGTTTTCTGTTTAATCACATGTGACATATTCCATTTTAGCCTATGTGTTTTGAAAAAGTGTTGTAAGATTTGTCAAGAATTGCTGTGGCTGGGAAGAGGAAATTCCAGTTCACTAAATAAGCATGCTCACAAAGTGGCTTACCTCATTAGTCAGTTGCGCCCATGGAAAATAATGTGCACACAACAGCAAACCAGTTCCACACATAGAGAAAAATAATTAGAGGGAACATTGCTACAGACCATACAGGAGTCCAAATACTCCCTGTAGGGCAAGGTGGACACAGTGAGTGCAGAGGTTAGCTTCTTGCAACACGATTTGCAGTGGATGTCAACAAGAGTTGGAAAAGCAAAACAGAGGATATGATATGATATGATATGGCATTTATAACGCGCCTATACACAAGTGTTTCAAGGCGCGACGAGGCAAGGGAGAGGGAACAAAGGGAAGACAGACAACGATCTTACTAGGCCAGGTGTCATTCAGATAGCGCAAGTGCATGGAAAGGGGGAAACAGGGAAAAGTGCGTAGGGGGAGGGGAAAGTGCAGTACATGGGATAATAGAATAAATAAGATAAATAAAAAATGGCCAGCTGGTGGCAAGTGCAAGGTAAGTGCAGACATAAGTGCTGGTAGGGGGACTGTAGGGATACAGAAAACAGTCCCGAGGTGCAGGGGTTGCCAGGAGGCAGTGCAGGTGTGCAACTGGCGGGCCTGGGCCCGAGATCAGAAGGGTGGCCAGGAATTCAGCAGGGGAGAGGGGAGAGAAAGCAGAAGCAAAGAGGAAGGTTTTGAGGTTCTTCCGGAACCGGAGATGGTTCTCCTCAAGTTTCAGGGAGGCAGGAAGGCTGTTCCAGAGGGAGGCCCTAGCCGAAGAGAGAGATCTACCACCAACTCGTTGCTTGGAGAAGCGACTGACCGTGAGGGAGTTGGAGGCGGATGAGCGAAGAGCTCGAGAAGGAAGATATTTAGGAAGATAGAGTTGAAGGTATTGCAGCCCCAGAAGGCCTTGTGGACAATGCAGAGGGTTTTGAACTTAATCCTTGCAGCCACTGGGAGCCAGTGCAGAGATTTCAGTCCTGGAGCGATACGATACCTGGGCTTGAGGCCATGGACAAGTCTCGCAGTCCTGTTCTTGACATGTTGCAGAGGGCGGAGAGTAGAAGCAGGCTGTTACAATAGTGCAGCCTAGAGAGAACCAGTGCTCTGGAGACAGTGAGCTTCTGGGGGAAGGAGAGGAAAGGAAGAATACCTCTGAGGAGGTGCAGCTGGTAGTGTGACTTCTTAGAGACATCAGAGATGTGAGGAGAGAAGGAGAGTGTGGAGTCGAAGATGACCCCGAGGTTTTTAGCCCTGAAGGTGGGAGCAGGAAGAGGGCCAAGAGAGGCTGGCCAGAGAGCTGCAGCGAAGGAGGGAGTGGGTGTGCCAATGAGTAGAATATCAGTCTTACTGGCATTAAGGCAGAGGTCATTGGTGGCACACCACTCCTGGATAGCAGACAGTCAGAGATAAGGGAAGGAGAGGAGGAGGCCGACGGTAGCCTGAAAATTAGCTGAGTGTCATCCACATAGCACTGAAAATTGGGGCAGAGAGCGGCGATGCGGTGGGCAAGGAGTGCCAAGTATTGGTTGAACAGCCAGGGAGAGATGTTAGATCCCTGGGGGACACCACAGGTGGAGAGGAAGGACCCAAGTTGGACCTGGGAGGGTTGGTCAGAGAGGAAAGAAGTCAGCCACACCAGAGCCTGACCAGTGATACCCAGGTTATCACTGAGACGGTTGAGCAGGATGGCATGGTTGACAGTGTCAAAGGCAGAATAGAGATCAAGCAAGATGAGGACGCATGGGGTGTTAGAGTCAAGGTTGGAGAGCAGGTCTTCACAGATGTTCAGGAGAGCAGTTACCATGCTTCTGGCAGGTCTGAAGCCAGACTGATGGTCATGAAGGCAACCAACAGATTCAGTGTGGAGATTAAGCTGAGAGATGGCCAGTTTCTCCAGGAGCTTGCCCAGGAAGGGAGTGATGGAGATTGGGCGATAGTTAGCCGGACAGGAGGGGTCGGCAGAGGGTTTCTTAAGAAGAGTGCGCACAAAGGAGTGCTTCAGGGGGGATGGGAAGACTCCAGTGGCAAAGGAGTGATGGCAGAAATCAGCCAGGGAGTCGATGTGGTCCTTGATAGTTTTGGAGGAACAGAGGTGAACCTGTTTCGATGAGACTTTCATAGATCGAACTTGTCTAGAAACTTTGTCAGCGGAGAACAGGGGAAAGGCAGAGAAGGAGGGAGGAGAAGTGGCTGCAGAGGGACAGAGGAAGATCAGGGAGTAGGGTGAGGGAGGGGATAGGCAGAGAGTGAGGACAGGATGTCCTTAGTTTTAGAGATGAAGTGAGAAGCTAGTGTCGTGCAGAGGTCCTGGGAAGGGACAAGAGAGGTAGAGAATGCGGCAGGATTGGCCAGTTCCTTGCAGATTTTAAAGAGTTCAGCCGAGTTGTTAGATGCCGCAGAGACGCGGGCTTGAATATGAGCTCTCTTCTTGGTTAGGACAGAGAGCTGATATTGCCTTTGGAGCAGACCACAGGGCAGTTTGTCAGAATATGTACATGGAGCACACAATTTCCTCTTGGCCACCCTGCACTTGCGTTTTAGGGTGACATGGTCAGAGTCGTACCAGGAGTTGCACTTGGCTTTGGGCTTCAGGTGGATTCTCATGACAGTGGCAAGGATATCAAGAGTATCGGATATAGCAGATTGGAGGGTTGTGTCAGGGTGAGAGTCAGCAAAAGGGGGATGGGGGTGAGAAGGTGGTGGCGAAGGCCTCAGCTGACACGCGCTTCATGGGTCGGATGAGCGAGAAAGTGGGTGGCAGTGATGGAAGTGGCTTGGCTTGAGGGGTAGGGAGGGTGAGGTGAGAAGAGATGAGACAGTGATTACTCCACGAAAGAGGAGTGGAGAGAGGAACAGAGAGGGGAAGGTCTAAGGAGATCAGAACATCAAGAGTGTGCCCAGCAGAGTGAGTCGGGCCAGAGGGGAGAATAGTGAGTGAGAGAGAGTCGCAGAGTGCGTGAAAGAGCACAGAGGAAGGACAGGAGACATCCAGGTGGATGTTGAAGTCTCCAAGAAGGAGGAGTTGAGTGGTTGAAGCCAGGAGTGAGGAGGAGAGGTCCGCCCACTCGGAGAGGAAGGAGGAGATATGACCCGGTGGCCGATAGATAGCAGCCACAGTAAGGGAATTGCTAGGGGAGAGAGAGAGCCTGCAGACGAGGCATTCAAAAGAGGCGAAGGCCTGCGTAGGAGTGACAGAGGCAGGAATCCACTCGGGGAAGATCAGGGCAACACCCCCACTAGAGCGGTTGGACCTGGGTGCAGAGAGGATCTTGAGCCATCAGGTAGGAGCGTATCAAAGCTAGTGACAGAGCTGGTCGTGAACCATGTCTCAGTGAGACCGAGGACATCAAGATCAAGTTCTTCCAGAAGGCAGCAGATATCAGAGGAGTGCTTGACAGCAGAGGGAGAGTTTAGAGTGGCAATATGGAGAAGGTTGCCATCCTTGAAGGATTTCCGGGGGGGGTGTACAGATCAGAGGTACGCCCTGCGGAGGTGTAGAAGGAGCCCGAAAGGGGGCAAAGAGGGAAGGGGAAGGCAAGGTAGCCGAGGATGAGGCAGCGGGGGGAGGTGAGGAGGCCATGGAGGGGACAGCAGGAGAAGAAAGGAAATTGATGAGGCTCAGGAAGTGTCTATCAAAAAGGTGTAGGTTGGCCTGAGGGCCTTGGACCAAAACAGTCCCATTAGAGTAAACATTAATAATGACCTTAGAGGAAAGGAAGGAGGCCAGGAGGGCGTACCCAACAGGTGCCACCGGGAGAAGAGGGGGAAGGGGAGAGCACCGAGACCATATGAAGGGTCCATAGGTCTGGAAAACGCACGACAAAGAGGATGTCGGTGAGAGTTTCCTTGGCGGAGGCGCTGGTGTAGGTGTCAGCGATAGGGAGGCCTGGGTTGGAGACAAGGATACCCTTTTTAAACTTGTTCCTACCAGATTTAGTGAGGAGAGCAGGATGCTCAATAAAGAAGCAGTTAGAAAAGATAGGAGAGAAAAAGAGCACCATAGAGTAGGTGGGAGAGGAAGGGCGAGGGGGAGACACTAGCAAAGGACACTAGGGTAGGCAGACAAGGCAGCGAGATGCAAGCAAATTGACCAATAGGACAAGAAGACGACACTCAGGGTTAAGGAGCACACAAGATGCACATTATTAAGACAGGTGAGAGGACATACCTAAGTTTGAGAATCCTGAATGGGGGAAAGAAGCCTTCACAATGCAAATTTTAAGTACTGGTACAGTGCGTATTAACACAACACATGGAAAACACACCTAAGTTTGAGAATCCTGAATGGGAGAAAAAGGCCTAGATTTCACAATGCAAAGTTTATAAGTACTGGTACAGTGCGTATTAACATAACACACCTACGTTTGAGAATCCTGAATGGGGAAAAAGGCCTAGTTTTCACAATGCAAATTTTAAGTACTGGGACAGTGCGTATTAACATAACACATGGAAAACAGCCCAAGTATAGGAGTCAGGCGGTGTAAGGGGGGGTAGGCAAGAAAGCAGGTGGGACAATCCTGGGAAACTGACTGCCACTGGTGTCCCCTGCGGCCACCTGTAGACACTGCAGGGGCCGCTACAGTGGAAGCCGCCCTTTGCCTATCAGACATGGAGGATGCATTGCCACTGATGCAGAAGAATATCCAAAAGTTGAAAAGCAGAGCGAAGGTCCTGGAAGAACGGGTAGAGGATGCAGAAGGGAGGGACTGGCAAAATAATATCATAATCTTGGGCCTCCCTGAGAAGGTGGAGGGCCCCTCTATGGAGCCATATCTCGAGGAATGGCTGGTGGAATGGATGCGGCCAACTGGACTGTCACATTTCTTCTTAACAGAGAGGGCCCACTGGGTCCAGAGCAGGGGGGACATCCCAGAGGCCCACCCCAGACACGTTATAGCCAAACTATTGAACTATAGAGACCTGGATTGAACAATACAAATGTCCAGGAAGAAGGGCCCCATAATGGTGAATGGCTGCAGAGTGACAACCTTTCCGGATTTTACGAGGGCGGTGCAGAAGGCCAGGCATTTGTTGGAGGAAGTCAAGAGAAGGCTTTAGGAAGCCGAAATCAAATATGCCATGCTCTTCCTGGCAACCCTCAGAGTGGTGGGTCCCAAGGGGTCGAAGTTCTTCGACACGCCACAAGAGGCATGGGACTGGGCGGACAGTGAAGGAGTGGGCTGGCAGAGACAGCCACGGCAGCAGATGGGAACACTTTTTTGTCAGCCCATCAGGCGGACATAGTGCTGCTGCAGGAGACCCACATGTTGGGGACAGAATGCGCCTTCCTAGGGAGGGCCAGATACTCTGTGGTGGAGCATGAAGGGTTCATGAGGGGGCCCAAGGGGGTGGCAATGTTAATTAGGAAGTCGTTGCCATTGGAGGTGCAATATGTGGAGAGAGATCAGGGGAGGAGACTGATTCTCCTGAGGCGAACTCTATGGGGGAAACTACATGCATCATCAATGTTTAGGCCCCTCCAACTCTACAAGCAGACACTCTTATTAGAGTGCAGGCACGGCTAACCAAACACGGGGGGGACATTACTGTAGTGGGAGGAGATTTTAATGATATGTCACAGCCTGTACTGGATAGGACACCACACAGGGGCAGGGGGACGCACCCCCTGACGAAGCTCAATTCCTTCATGGTAGCTATGGGGCAGACGGATATATGGAGGGACATGCACTCTCGAGGTGTTTCTCTTTTTTCTCTAATGAACACTCATCCTTATCGAGGATCTATTATATACTTATTCCAAGCAAATTGGCGGATAGGGCGACCATGGCCAAGTTTTAGCAGAGGGACATATCAGATCATGCCCCCCTGGTGGTCGCCATTCAGGGTGAAGAGGTCCAGCAGAGAGAGGGGTGGAGGATGAACGCTTATTACTTGAAGGAATGCACAGATAGCGGGGTCCCCAAGGGAGGAATTCGATGCATATTTACAGATCAACTGCAGGACAGTAGAGATTCGCCCCATGCTCTGGGAGGCGTATAAAGCGGTGCTCTGGGGTAGGACGACGCAGGACGACGCAGGTGGTTAGACACCACCTTAAGACCCAAAGGGAGCGCATGGACAAGCTGGAAGGGGAAGTGATAGTATCCGAGGCGAATCACACAAGGCGAAACACAGAAGTCACAAGGTGGGCCTAAAGCAGGGTGCAACAGCAGTACAAGACACTAACTCGGGATGAGGCGAGGGCGGCCTATTGGGGCAAGCAAGTGAGGATCTTTGATGCAGGGGATAAGTGCGGTAGAATGTTGGCTTGGTTGGACGAGAGGGAGGAAGGGACGAGGTGGTTGGGGGAGATAAGAAGGGCGGACGGGGAAGTAGCATCCCGGAGTGCAGATATAGCAGAAGAGTTTGCCGAATACTACACAGATCTATATTGGGTGCAGGTGGGCAGGGAGGGGCTGGAATAGGACACTACATAAGGGGGACGGGTCTGACTAGGGTGAGTCGAGAACAAAGGGAAATATTGGAGCTGGACCTGTCAGGGAAAGAAATCCTGACCGTGATACAGTAGCTTCAGTATGGGAAATCCCTTCGTCCCAATGGATTCCCCGTGGAGTTTTGAAAACTAGAGGGACCGGGACCGGCAGAGGAAATAAGAGCTATGTTCATGGAGTGCTAGGAAAGGGCTAGACTACTAGAGGATTTACGAAGGGCCACGATTGTAGTTCTACAAACCGCCAGACCATTGCAGCGCATGCCACCCAATCTCCCTAACTACGGTGAGGCCAAGATACTGGCAAAGGTCCTGGCCAATAAACTGTTGCCTGTTATTGGGGCCCTATTCCACCCAGAACAATGCAGGTTTCTCCTAGGGAGAGCCACTAGAATGAACCTTCGAAAGTTGCACAATGCACTGAGTGCGGACCCCTTCGTAGAGGGCCCGCAGGCAATTCTGGTAATAGACACGGAAAAGGCATTCATCTAAGTAGGATGCAGTCATCTCTGGGAGGTATTTTAGGGGTTTGTCTTCGGACCTAGATTCGTGGGCTGGGTAAAGTTGATGTACACCAACCTGGCGGCTCGGGTTAGGGTGAGCATGTGTGAATCGGAGGCCTTCCCCTTTGAGGGGGAAATGAAACAAGGGTGCCCCCTCTCACCACTCCTGTTTCTGCTGGCGATGGAGCCTTTTACGAGACAGGGAGGGGAAAACTGCATATCACTTTATGCGGATGCTTTCCTCCTCTATCTGAGGGATCCGGCATGCACAGGGCCGAGGGTGTTAGAGATGTTCTGGGAGTTTGGGGACGTGAGCGGTCTTGGGATTAACTGGGACAAATCAGTGCTCATGCTGGTGCAGGAAGAGGCGAACGCTATACCTGAGAGATGCCCGCTTGTGAACGCAAGGGAGTCTATAAAGTACCTGGGTATCCAAGTGGGTGCATAGAACCCCAGGTTCCCACATAATAACCTGGAACCGGTCCTAGAGAGACTTAATGGGGATGGCAAGCATTGGGCTGCTCCCCCGATTTCAATGGTAGCAAGGGCGAATGTATTCAAAATGTTGCCACTACCGTGTCCCCTGTATATCCTCCAAAATATGCCAGTGAAGGTTCCGACCGGGGTGTTTTGCAAGATAGAGTCATTGCCGAGGGAAATAATCTGGGGAAATAAATCCCTGTGGATAACATTAAAGAAGTTATCTAGGTTGACATAGGACGGCAGGCTGGGGATCCCGAACGTACAGCATTATTATTGGGCCTCCCAGATTATGGCAATAAATTAGTGGTTGTTTGGGGGGGAGGGCAGGCTTCATGTTTAGCGGGAATTGAGAAAGATGGGGGCATGGCCTCCATTGCAGTTGCTAAACAGTGGGGCTCTACCAGTGGGGTTCAGACAGCCAGGGGTCTGTACATTAGCGACGCATACGGCAGCTCTGAGGGCCATCAGATGGGGGTGGGGGTAGTGACCAGGGAGGCTCCCATGTGGGAGAATTTAGCCCTGCCAGTGGTGTATACATTCGGGTGGGGGGGGGCGCAAAAGAGATGGCAGGATAAAGGGATCGGGAAGATGAGGGATATCCTAGAGGAGGATAGTCTTGCTTCATTTCCAAGGTTACAGAAGGGGTTCGACTTACAAGACAGGGATAGGCTCACCTATGCCAGGCTGCAGCATGCTATGTCATGGGAGAGGTGGGAGGGATGTTATGTCCTGGAGAAAGAAGCTAATCTTCTGGAAGAAGAGATTAGGGGAAGGCGATAACGCAGTTGTATCAGATGATCAACAACCATACGTCCAAACCCCTGTTGAAGTTAAGGGAAAGATGGGAGGTGGATCTGGGGGCCATGGAGGAGAAGGACTGGGCTGATGCAGTGATGTCACCAAGAGAAGCAAGTAGAACTATGCAACTGCATTTTACATAGTACAAATAGGGCGCAGTACTGCAGGGTCCGCCTTCATCCTATGGACAGGCCACTGGTCTGAAGTGTGGTATGAGAGTAGGCTCCCTGTGTTATATGTTATGGGAGGGACCTAAGGTACAAGTCTTTTGGGGGAGGCTAAGGGGCAGACTATCCAGAGCGGTTAGCTAACCTGTTCCAGAGGGCCCTAGGGTAATGCTTTTGCATGTGTGGAGGGATACAGGGTTTACGGGCAAAGAAAAGTGTCTGATAAAGATGGCCACAGTGGTGGGGAAGAAAATCTTGGCTGGGGACTGTAGCAATACAACCCCACCCAGTATCCGTAAGTGGACAGAGGGAATGAACTATTTTGCAGAAATGGAAAGAAGGTGAATAGAGACAGAGGATGCCCACAAAAATGCGAGACAATTTGGGCCAAATGGATGGAGTCCAATTGAGTGTTAAGCCTGTGATGCCTTCTGGAGATGAGGAAGGGTGGATGTGGGGGGCTCAGGAGATTGCGGTGTGAGGGGTTGGGGGTCGAAGTTGGGGGTGGAGGGTGGGGCGCTGTTGGGTGAAAATTGCGCTAAGAAAAAGGTCTGTTGTGGTTGTTTATATGGTTGACTATTACGCGCATTTGAAAAACAATAACATTTGTTATAATTTTTTTAAAAGTAGCTCTACAAGCCACAGTGCAAGTACACCCAGTGTTCCAGGTTATGTTGGTAAAAAAAGGCACATCCTAACATGAGACCAGGCTAGGCACCACCTGAAACTATATTAGTGGCACAGGAACCAAAATATGAGATCAAAGCTATCTTAGACACAAAGAGGGTGTGAGGGCCAGAGAGGAAGGACTTTGGGAAGAGTACTGCAGGGCCACTCCTTTGGGTCTCTTAGTTCATAAAACTCTTACACACACTCACCGAAACACTTCAGCAGAAACATCCACTCACAGCAGGCGACATGGGTACAGTTAGTTAAAACTTGGAGACTGAGATGAGTATGAGGAGGCAGGAAGCATATACAGGGTAGAAACTACAACTCACATCTCACACTGCAGTTTCATGGGGACCATGACAGAATCAGAGCTATATAAGGCACAGCCATAGGCACACCCATGCTTGGCTTTGCTTCAGGCATGAACTTTGCAGCATCCCAGCAAGAACGTGAACCTCCTTACTCAGTTTGTTTGGGGTTTCGACATCTTCTGCTCCCACCCCACGGCTCTCTCACGAGCGGTCTTGCTGCCTGCATGTCTTCGTTATCTGTAACTACTGCAATAAGAAGAGACATAAAGAACAAAGTTAGGAACATACCAGCTCTTCCTTTGAATGCCACACATTCCCGCCAGCTCTCTGCTAAGTCTTTTCTCCTGAGCACCGTACAGGTTGAATCGGACCCTCACTTGAACTTGCTGTGTGACCCGCTATGCTCACTAAGTGAAATCTGTGTGTAAACTCTTGAAACGTACCTGATAGACACAGCAATCACCACCATACGGATTCCAGCTGTGGAACCTAATAAGATAAGGAAAAGACGGATAGAGTGGACAGAATGGATAGAGTGGATGGAATTGATAGAGTGAGTGGAATAGATGGAATAGATGGAACAGGTGGAATGGATGGAGTTGATGGAGTGGATGGAATAGATGATCTGGAATAGATAGAATGGATGAATTGGATAGAATGGATGAATTGGATAGGCTGGATGGAATAGATGGAATGGATGGAATGGACGGAATAGATGGAATGGATAGAGTGGATGGAATAGATGGAATAGATAGAGTAGATGGAATTGATGAATGGATAGAGTGGATGGAATAGATGTAATGGGTAGAGTGGATGGAATAGGTGGAATGGATGGAATGTATAGATTGGATGGAATAGGTGGAATAGATGGTATGGATAAAGTGGATGGAATAGAAAGAGTGGACGAAGTAGAAGGAATGGACAGAGTGGACGGAATGAATGGGGCAGATAGAATGAGCAGAATTTGATGGAATTCGCCCCACACGTTGTCTCACTGTGCACCCTGTCCCCCTGTTCCCCATGCTGTTGCTATATTACTGTATCCCCCTATAGATGCTATATATCCTTATCCCCCTATATACCTGTATCGCCCCCTGTCTCTAAGTGTCTGTTTGTCGCTATATTGACGTGCCTGGCCATGGGTGCTCTAAAGATAACCATCACATCACTACTCTTACTCTCTACTATACACTATCACTCAACTAGAACACAGCTATACCCCTGATTAATTCGGCCTAGCTGTCCACATACTAATACGACCTCCTCAACACCTCATCACCCTAATAAAACGCAGCTAGCCAAGCACATTCCGGCATAGTTGCTCACATATGCATCCTTCAGGCCTAACGCAGCCAGAGCCCAGTCTGGATGTCTACCCACCAGACTGCACACATCCAACTGACATCTCCAGCACCTGTTTTTTCATTCCCATGTTCCCTCCCTGTTGCCCTGCGAGCGCTTTGAAACACAATTTACTTGCTGTATAAGCACCTTACAAAGGCAAAATAAATAAATAACCAAATAAATGAACCTATCCTGACTTTGTGCAGGGAAGTGTAACCTTCAGCTTCTCTCCTCTGGCCTTTTGCTCATTTTGTTATAGGTAAACTGATCAGTTATTCAGACTATCAGTACTGGGAAACTGTTTCCCTTTTGTCTTTTACTTTTTTTAACTTTTTAACATTGCACACAGCATCCTACAATGCAGTGCAATGGGGATACTTTTGTATCAGTCTAGCTTTTTACACTTGGAAGTTTTGCTTACTTCTATATGTGCCTATAGACAAGCTTGTGGCAGCAGATTTATGTTTACCATGTTTGCGTTATTTGTATTGAGCACATTCGCGTTTACCGCTTATGGCTACTAAATGTGGCTAGTGCCCTAAAACGACTGTGCCACAAGATCTTTGCTTGTTCTTTGGCCATATTGTTGTCTGGCCTTCTTCCTGCCTTGCCAGGTCTGGAAATCCCATATAAAGTCATGCACTTGCCCTGGAAAACTGCAGCTTTCACAGCCTCCTGATGCCTTTGGGTGTGCATGGCTCAGGAAGTGGGTGGGACTGTCTGGTCCCATTCCACATCCCTGGAGCCAGAGAGTATAGGTATAGGGAATGAGTGAAACCAATAGTTGACCTTGATTGGACAACTACTGGCTGTTTGAATGCTGCATAGCCTTACCATGATGCCCTTGGACCTGCTTCTAGGCTGGATTTTGGATAAGAAAAGGAATCCTGCAGACATTTCTTCAGATCAGCATTGGAGCCAAGAATCCCTCGTAGAAGAACAGCTGACTGAAAATCCGAAGAAGACTCCTGAAGAAGCCCAGGCCCCTTCCTGCGTATGGTCGGTGAAGTTCTGTTGGACTACCTGATCTGTAAAGGCTCTGTGCGGTGCTTCAACCCCTGGTTTGGTGTGACCAACCAGTCTCAATGTGTTCTTAAGAATCCAGCAGTCCTGGGCCTTTGGAAGTGTCCCTGGACCACCCCGTAGACTGACCAGCGCTCCAGTAGGCTTCCTCGCTAGAAATGTTGCTGTTCCGCATTTGCAGCTGGAACTTAGGTGGTCACCAGCTTGTGCTGTACGTCGCCATCCTGCCGTATTCCAGCCTCCCAGATTCAAGGGATCCTGCTCTCGAAGGACTTCTACAACTGGGACTGAAAGGGCGTCTGCTCTTCTTTTTTGTGAGTGTTGGCCATCACTGAAACTTGCCCTACCCAGGATAAAGCAGAACACAAACCAGGATTCTTTCCGATTCTTCTGCCCCTATAAATCTTCACTTTCAATATCAGCAAGTTGACTTCCATGGTACCGAGGACACTGCTTGTCCGGTGAAGTGTCCTGAAGAGGTTTTCATTGGTTCTTTCTGCATTTCTCCATTGCCAAGGGTTGCACTCGGCTCCTGAACCTGACCAGAAGAATCCTTGCACCCGCAGCTACTGGGCACTTTTCAATGGAACCAACAATGGGAAATCCAACCTCCAGCAACCCCTAGTCGACCCATCAAGTCCTCTGGGAAAATCCGAGTCAGGGAGTAAGCAAACACAAAGAATTTGTCTCCCCTGCCGCCCCCGTAGGATAACATTGAGTACAAGTCTCTTTGTATCCTTGCATTCACGGTGTGGACACATTGTGGACCCCTGAACTCACTCACACTCTCCTAAGAATAGCCTAGTTGCTCTCCATTGCTACCTTGATTGGGATTTTAACTAACCTCGCGGAGTTCCCCAGTTCACTATAACTTAGGCCGACAGCTAAACTCTGTTCACCAGGTCAGATTCTAGAAATCCATCTTAACAGGCTCAGGGAAGTTCCTAGGAGCTGGACCACTTTGAGCTTCATGATACGGGCTACAAGGCTCGAATGGGTGAAGAGATTTGTATTCCCTTTTAATAGTGGAAAAGGCAATGGGACACCTATGGTGAGAAGAGTACAATATCCATTATAAGATAGAGAGGGGAAAGAGCTCTCTGAGACTGGGGGCAGACACTATGGGCCTCTTTAGACCTGAGTGGAATGTTTTCATGAAATACTGCTGGCTGTAAATATCACCACTATCAGAGGTATTTCCAAAAATCCAATTCACTTAGAGAAATATCACTGCCCCAGTGGTAACGGTAGTGGTATTTCTGGAATACTGCCAATGGTATTCTTCTATTTCCACCATAATATTGATGTTGGAAATTGATAATGTACACTAGTGGTTCCGACCACTTCTGCACATTTTTTCAAATGTGCTAAATGGTCAATTCTGACCCTTCTCTGCATTACACGGAAAGGCGGTGAGAGGGTGGGTAATAGAGATGTCCACTTTTTTCACCCCTGTACAATGTTCCCATGAAAAATCATCCATTGAAAGGAACCACTTGCACATCCCCTTAGAATAGTAAAAAAAACGTTTGGGCCCATTTTACAATTGTTACCAAAACCTCTGAGTTTAAAGATTAATAAAGGTGGACTATCAGAGTGGAAATCTGACTTGTCGTCTGGAGGTATTAACTGCTGACGATATTCCATTGGAATGCCACCGGAGGGATTTACTTCCAATCCTGTAATGAGGGGTGGGGGGATTGGGAGTAAAGCCGGCAATATTTGCAAATACCACTTGTTTTCCTGTTCTCAACAACCCTATAATGCCACCCTTATACTTCTTAAGGGAGAGAAGCACCATATCCCTCAGTACTGTTAAATGCACTATATTCAGTTGGACTGCAGCATTATAACCCCAGGTCAGGTACAGGTGGGCCAGGCAATATCCTCCTTTGTGGTTTAAAAACAGTGAGTTGGGCACCATATCTCTGTGGCAAAGAAGTGGCTGGGCAATATATACCTGTGACTGTAACCTAAAGCAAAGAAGTAGTTGCCGAGTTATAGCTCCCGTGTCTTTGAGTATGAGCCAAGTAGCATCGGGGCACGATAACCATGCAATTTAGAATTTGAGCCAAGAAGCAGCAGGTTCTATACACCTGACACTTTGTTGTGTTTAGGAAACTTGGAGTAGAACAATATCCCCACATGAAGATAACCTGAGTAGAAAACTCCCAACACTTTATTTTTTACCCCAGCTGGACATTGATAATTCAGACCAGTTCCAAAGATGCAATCCCTATGTTGTCATGTATAAACCCCTAGTTCCTGTATTGCAACAGTGTTGTGTTTTGAGAACCTTGTCCAGACCAATCTTCCCATGAGAATAAGAACTGTGATACTTTATTAAATGACTCATCCTGACACTGTTGATTTAGGCAAATCCCAATAAGGGAATCTTTGTTATGTTGTGAATAACCCCCAAGTCTCTATAGAGGTTTATCGAAAGCATGTCCTCTTTGCAAATAAACTATGTATGAATTTCCACTTCACTATTCACATGTTTTGTCGGTCCTCCACCGAATGCAGCTTTTCATGCTTAAAAGGGCAGTGAAGCTAGCATCATGTGTGTTAAGTAGTAATAACAGTGATTATTCGAGCACCTTCATTAATTTATTTTGGAGTGTGTGCGCCATGATTGGTTGAAATTATACGTTATTTAAATACCTTTTATTAAATTGTAAAAACAACATATTTAAACATACCATGCATTTGAAGTTATGGTTATTGCATATTCTCTCCGAATGTGAAGAGGGCTTTACCACTAAGACATCATTTGATGTGTACTCTAGATGGATAGTAGTCATTTAAATTTCCCGGGGTTAATGTAATGTGCAATATACTTTCTTCAAATCTATAATATAACTCACTGTACAAATTAACTACTGGTATGGTGCTTTTGCTTTCACATCAGCAGAAAGTATCCACAGCTCAAATGTGTTTTAAGAGTATATTCCTCTAATTTCTTTAAGGAACAGAAAATTATCAGGGACTGGGTTTTCAGTTTGCGCCTACAGTGAAGCGGCGGCCTCGGTACCATGGAAGTCAGCTTTCTGATATCGAAAGTGAAGATTCATTGGGGCAGCAGAATTGGCAGGAATCAGGTCTGTGTTCAGCTTTATCTCGGTCATGAAATTACATAGCAAAAAGGCAATGATGTACATATTTTCTGTGGGAGATGATAATGCCGACCAAACAGGGGTCATTCTGTTAACAGCAGCACAGAGTAGACAGTGAGCCTTACACATATACTTTTCCCCAAAAGATTAAGCCATATGCAGATGGAAATCCTACTGCTTAGCTGCTTATCAGTGTAGTATCATTAACCTAACACTTTCAACTATGCTTTGCTTCCAGTTTCTAACCAAATTTTAATAAAAATATTGATCTTTGTCAGAATAGGTGTTCATAATACTTCCACTCTTAATCTATCCTGTCTTATTTCATATATGTATTTTCTCGATATCTTGATGATTGAGGACCACTGCTGTGATATTCGCCTTCTCTGTATTATTTGGTTCCTGCAATAATTAAAGTGTTTACAAGCCAAGCTCTAGATCCTGCCTTCTCCTCCTCGATTTCCTGAAAACCCTTTCACTGTGTGGGCAAGCAGTAGGTCTTGGTGCTTTCCTGTATTTGAGTCCATCCTGTTCTATATACCCCTAAAACGAACTCTTATGGATCTTCTCTCATCACGATTTCGCTGCTGAGGCTGTGGTAATGTATGGAATATTTCGATGTGTCCATCCTAAATAGTTTTGTACTGTTTATCTACCTCCTTTGTAGTATTTAAAAATACCTCCTTATATGGTATGTATTCCTCTTTTGGAGTGTGTTGCCTTTTTACCTACTCTCTTCCTGATTCTGTCTAACCATAGACAGAAATTATATGCGTACATGTCCTCAAAGGGTAGATTTCTCTGTAAACATTTGTCAATGTGCTAAAACAAACGATCTTACACTTTTGTTCTTGTTTTTAACTGTTTCGCTACATTCTTTGAGATATACTTGGTAAGTTAATAAGTGAAACGGCCTTAGAGCATCAAGCACAAGGGTATTTTTCAGTGTCATCAACTCCACTTCCTCCATTTACATAGATAAGCGACTTCGATAAATAACAATATATACATATACTGCAATTCGGCTCCATCCTTGTTATAGAGACTCAGTTGATAAACATGTAAAATGGTGAGCTGTGTACAGCCGGATTTGTTTTTAACTATCTCAGCAGCTTACTACTGTCACAAAACAAGGCATACAGCATACAGTGGTTTGGATCACTAAATAATAGAGTTTTCCAATATTTAAATCATATCTGCTTTCTTCTTTGGCTTTAAGACTGAATACTGAATGCAAAGCATCTAAAGATATGCCTGTTTGTTAGGCAATTGATTCCACAGTGCATTCAGTGTTTATATTATAAAACCTAGTTTGAGAAAATCCCTAAATTCCTTCCCAGCACACATTCAGACAAATGACTTGTTTGTGTTCAATTGGAACCTACACATTTCGTGTTTAAGTCCGGTTAAAACACTAGAGCAGCCTTCTTGAAATACTTCATATACTCTGAAATGAATGGACATATTATCTTCAAATAGCTGCCTAATTCCTAATGCAACATGGTCTGCCTACATGACAGCAGAGCCAGCAGTTGTTAGAAGCACATACAGGGGTTTCACATACTTGCTTTTAGTGGTTGTATCATGGGAGCCTTTTCAGAGGTTGTTGGCATGAGTTGTTTATCTTACGTTTGGGTGTCAAACAGAAAACCTTATGCATCTCTTGTTTCAAAAACATCATTCATTCTTTAAAGAAATATATTTCGAACGGGATATATTCTTTGTGTAACCAACTCTCTCGACCTTCTGCCTTCACCCACACATCCCTGGAACTAGTAATATATTTGAGCTGACAGGATAACTCAGGAGCAACGCGTTTGTCTTAGAAGAAAGACAATGCAGTGAAGCGCAGGTTCTTATTCCGATTCATCCAGTTATACAAAGATGAATGAGTCTTATGTCTTTATTAAATGCAAGATTAACAAGCTGTCGTACTAACACAAGTTTATAAATAAAAAACTCAAATTCTATAGAACTATACTACTTTTCACATCCATCGCTAGACTTTGCTCTATTAGCCATGCTGTCCTACTGGAGGTTCAGAGTGTCTACTATGCACGATCCGATCCAAATAGTTGGAAGATCAATACACTGATTAGTACGTGCATGCTTTACAATTATTAAAGATAATTCGTTTGCAGGTGATACTATATATTTGAGATATGCTGTTCAATTCCCGTCCACTGCTCTTTCACTCAAGCAAGATACTTTGGAAGATTTTAAAGTAGTTGGGAAGCTTCTATACAAATGTATTATGGAGCCTGGTCCTAAGAGTGCAGAATATCTCTTCTTGATATGATATTGTAATAAAGGGAGAGGGCAATCTTAGCCACATACTTAACTTTCATTGTCAGTTATGAGTTCTTATCATGGTCAAGATGGAGATGATTATACTTATGCAATGTAACAGCTCCTTCGGAAGGGGTAGTGCCTCCATATATTACCTTTGGAAGTGTCTTTCACCTTAAAGTTCTCTAAGCTTACAGGGAAGTACCTCTACTTTGATTGAGTTACAATAATTCGAGGACGCTTCGTTTTGGGTTGGGTCTTACTCCAGTGTTTCCATCAATGTTTTGATGGTGCTTTCAGCTTGCACAAACATGAATGCATCCAGTAATTTATATTAACAATGCTGAGTGAACCCTCTCTTTTTGGACCCCATTTGATGCTTTCTGTGCAATGTTTCTCTGTCAACTGGTCAATCGCTGCATTGTCATAAACTCACATTCAGATTACATTTCTGACTTCAAGATCAGCAATTTTTATAAACAGACTCGTTTTGAGTGTATGCCTGTAGTGAAAGTTATTTTAAATTCAGGCATTCAGTTGAGTTCACATAATCACACGTTAGTAAAGTGGCCTAACTATGGTTTGTTAGGGACTGTCGACCACTGAAGTGGATTCTTAGCATTATTTACGCAATGTATATTAGAATTATTGACAGAAAATTGTGTCATTGGAAAGGGGGGCAATATTCTGATCTATGAAAGGCACAAGTGTGTTTTCAGTAGTGCAGAGTGAGCCTGTTACATCATTCTGTATTGCAGCCTTCACAGCAAACATGGCTGTACTACATGTTTTAGATTTACAAGTAATAGTAATGGTGACAAAGTATGATGATTACAAGTAATAGTAATGGTGACAAAGTATGATGAGTATTGGCTCATGGAGCCAACTATGTTGCTCATTTATAGATGCATCTACCTGGAGAATCAGATAAAAGCTGTCATCACCTCTTAACAAAGCTTCCACCATAACTCAGTCTTGATGAAAGCATAGCTAATGGAGGGCATGAATTCCAACACAAAGCAATTTTGTCAGATGAAAGTTGTGCTTGATACCATGTTGACGTGTGATACTAGAGGCAGCTGGTTGTCCGTGAGGAATACCTCACTAGTGGAACAGTGTAGGAGCCGGTCAGAAATGATGTTCCCAGAGATCACAAACAAATCAACTTTAATTGAGCAAATGGCTATTTGCAAAGATCTTAAATAACCAAAATGTGCACTGGGCTTCCGTCAAAACATTAGAATACTGATTTCTGAAAGGTTTCTATACTAGAGTCTTTTATGGTGGTAGACGCAATCTATTTCCTTGGTGTAGTTATATTGCTGGTTTTAGTGTTGAAAGCTGGGTCTTAAGCTTTTAAATGATGCTGGTAATTGTTGTTTTATTATTCAAGTCACAGTTGACAGATCCCAGTATATAAGATTTTCTTTTTTTTTAGCAAAAACGTTCCTTGTAGTTTGTGTACAAGTTACATTCTCAACCTACAATGGGCATCTGAGTCTAGGCCTGGTGACAAAAACAAAATCCAACTACCATCACTTCCTGCATAAATCTTCTATTTCTCTAAACCTACGATTTGTCCAGGTATGGGTGAAAGGGTTAGTGCTATCCTGCTCTTATGCTGTGACTTTCTCCCCCATGTGATGCCGGAGTTAAGGATGAACTTATGTTATTAGAACCATGGTGACCACCAGATCCCAAGTAGAGGTTCTTGTGGCCCGCTCTTACTACACTACCAGGATTTCAACCTACAGGTTGAACGTCTTTGAATGGATTTGAAATTAAATAACTGTGAACTGAGGAATCCAGGAATTATGTGGCCATGGGGCGATGGAGCCTGAACTGTCTTCAATAGCCTCACTGATCTATTCACATTAACCATTGACCGCCGCCTATTTGTATTTGTATTTATAAGCAACAGGTAATGACGCTTCAAGCAGAAACATTGTGCAGAAGAGGACAACAGAAAGCGGGGCAATCCCATCGTAGTGGGTGCCTTACAAAACAAGGGGTGAGAGATGAAGCTACACGGTTCAGGTTATGTGTGGAATAGAGTGCAACATAAAATGAGTAGGCCAGTGGGAAGGAAGTAGGTAAGGGAGGGGGAGCATGGAGGGGGAGCAGAAGATCTTTAGAAACACAAATATAAATTACTTCAGTTTTTGAAGAGTTAAGCATGAGATATTGAAGAGCCATTCAATGCTGAATAGCAGTGAGGCAATTGAAAATACAGATGGAGATGTCCAGGATGAAAGAAGAAAAAGGAGGATTTGGGTATGATCCGCAAACTAATGGTACGAGAACCCAAAGGAAGGGATATTTGATCCAAGTGTGGCGGTATAGAGAGTGAAATGGAGTTGCCCAAGGATTATGCCTTGGGAAAATCCAACAAGAAGCAAGGTCATCTGAGAGGGAATGGAGATTCAGAAAATGGTGAAAGATCTGTCAGATAGATACAAGGCAGTCCATATAAGAGCTGATTTGGGAGGGTCAGGGTCAGGGAGACTAGAGAGAATGGAGGAATGTGCATCAGACAACAGAAAGATTGAGGAGGATGAGAATGGATGAGAGTTTTCAGTGGTGAGCATTAGTAAGGTAGTTGGAGACATGCAGGAGTTCAGGCTCCATGGGAGGGTTTTCTGCAGAAGTCTGATTGGTGGTAGGGGGGCATAATTAATTAGTCTCAAGGTAGTAATAATCTGGTTATATACCACCCATTCAATCCCTTTGAGTAGTGAGGTAGAAAGGAAGACTGGATGATAGTTGGTTGTAATGTGGGGGTGGGGGGGGATGCAATGGTAATATAAGCCAGTCTTTGTTTGGATGAGGCTACAAAAATACCAGAGGAACCCAAAGGGCTTTAGGATACCCTACAAGTTATCCCTGAGTTATTGTGGGCATGGCGCAGACGGCGCAACGCCGAGGCGGTCATAGGAACCAGATCCCACCTCGGGGCAGTTTGGGGATTAGAGGGGGGGGGTAGGTAATCGGAAAAGTTGGGGGACACAATGTTGGGGAAAGGAAAGGGAAGCGGGAACATCCATGAACAATGGGTAGCACAACGAGGAAGGCTCTTAGGCACTCAAATCCTTAAGACATCATGGGGATAAAAATACTGACATATAATATCCGAGGATTAAATTCCCCAGTAAAAAGGAAAAAAGTGGAGCATTTTCTAAGAGAAGGGAAATATGACATAATCATGCTCCAGGAAACACACATCAGAGGGCAGGACAAGAATGGGCTCAGGCTGAAAGGGTACAACAAGATTATACAAGCCAACAACACTGAGAAAGAAGCAGGGGTTATGATTGCAGCTCGAGACTCCCTCAACATGCACATAACACGCACAGAGATGGATAAACAGGGGAGATACCTACTTGCCACAGCCAGAATAGAGGGGAACCCCATTACGCTGGCGGTCGTATACGCTCCAAATGTGGGGCAGGAAAGCTTCCTCAAAGATACCCTGGATAAAATAGAAAGATTTGCAGAGGGGGAAATTATATTGGGAGGGGACCTGAATATTGCCAACCGAGGTAGGTCAGGACCCCGACAACAGGGGCAGGGCACTCCATCGATAGCGCTAAAACAAAAAATGGCCAACCTTGCGCTGGAAGCCATCTGGAGGCACACAAACACCAACCAACAAGGGTTCACATTCTTCTCACATATATATGGTACTATGTCCAGGATAAACTACCTTTGGGCCTCGACAGGTATTCAGAGGAAAATCCGTAAGGTAGAAACAGGCATCATATCGTTATCCGATGACGCCCCCTTGTGGGCAGAGCTCGCACTGATCCCAAAGGCCCCGGGGTTATGGAACTGGCGACTCCCAGAGGAAATAATTAGGGATCCAGTGCTAGGAAACACCCTTCAGGAACACATCGAAGAATATTTAGCGCTTAACAACTCACCCGAGATATCCACAGCAACACAATGGGAGGCCCTGAAAGCGGTGACGAGAGGGAACCTAATAGCACTTAAAACCCAAAAGGAGAAACAAAATATACAATGGGAACAAGAACTGGCGGCTAATATCACCAAAATCCAGGCCGAAATAATGCAGAAACCCACGATTAAGCTGCAAAGAGCACTGGGAAATGCCCAAGGCCAACTGGATTCCCTGCGCACTAAAAAGGCTGAACGACTTCTGTTAAGGACAAAACAATGATATTATGTAAAGGCGAATAAAGCGGACACACTACTGGCTAGACAACTAAAAGGAAAGATGCAGGACCGGACAGTGAAGGCACTGTTGGATGAAAATGGACATAGGAAAACACAAACGGCAGAGATTGGAAGCATATTTGAGCAATTCTACCGGTGTCTGTACTCCTCGGACCAACCTGATGAGGCTCTACAGAAAGATTATTTAGAAGGGGTAAACCTCCCGGTCTTATCGGAACCTGAAAAACAAATAATGGAAGAAGACATAACGCAGGAGGAAGTCCAAATAGCAATCAAAGAACTCCCTAGGAACAACGCCCCTGGCCCAGACGGCTTCACTGCACAATTCCATAAGACATACAGGGAGACATTGGCTCCGGTTTTAACAACAGTGTTTAACTCCTTTAGGGAGAGTGGGAACATCACCCAATCGGTGAATGATGCAAAGATGGTGATAATCCACAAACAAGGGAAAGACCCACAACTCTCCAGTTCATACAGACTGATAGCCCTCATAAATCAAGGTGCGAAATTGTACACAAAAATACTGGCGTCAAGGCTAAAACAAGTACTCCCCAAGCTGATCCATCAAGATCAATCCAGATTTGTCCTAGAGAGACAAACACACGACAACTAGGAGGGTCATCCATCTGGTAGAGAAAACAGGTATAACAGAGACCCCTGCGATAGTGTTGGCCCTTGACGCAGAAAAAGCGTTTGACCGAGTAGAATGGTCGCTCCTCTTCCGAACTCTGGGGAAAATGGGAGTAGGGGACAACTCTATAAAGATGGTAAAGGCTAATTATAAAACCCTGAATATTAGGGTGGCCGTGAACGGAACCCTAACTAACAAAATCGCAATTAGGAGGGGACCGAAACAGGGGTGTCAGCTGTCGCCCTTATTATACGCAATATTCTTGGAACCATTACTCGCGCGAATAAGGGACAAACAAGGAATAAAGGGCATAGAACTGGCAGGTCAAACTCACAAAATCGCAGCCTATGCAGATGACATGCTGGTAACACTAGGGGAACCAGAGACATCCCTCCCAATCCTCATGCAAGAGATTGAAACATTTGGCTCAGTGTCAGGATTAAAAATGAACAAGCAAAAATCTGAAGTCCTAATACTGGCGGGAGACACAATGCAGATACATAAGGCAGCAACAAATCTGCAACTGAAGATAGCAAAAACAGGGGTTCAATACTTGGGAATTACCCTGACAGGGAATGTGCAAAATCTATACGCACAAAATTACCCAAAACTATTACAACATATAAAAAGAGATCTGTCCAGATGGAACCCCCCGACGATATGATGGTGGGGAAGGATAACAGCGATCAAAACGACCATCCTTCCAAAATTATTATACCTCTTCCAAGCAATACCGACGAGGATCCCACCAACATTTTAAAAAACTTTAACAAAGGTCACAATGGCCTACGTGTGGCAAGGGAAATCCCAGAGGGTGTCATCAGAAGTGCTCACGGCCCCAAGGAACGAAGGAGGCTGCGTGCTTCCACATTTCAAGAAATAATACAAAGCAGCTCAGCTATGGGTATTGAAGAAATGGATACCGGACAACTCCCAGAAAATATGGGCGGCACAAGATAGAGCAGTGGCTACAACGCCCATCAGACACCTGCTCTGGCTAGGGAAGAAATATAGACATCCGAATACACAAATCAGTGAAGTAGTGAGAGCAACGCTAGAGATCTGGGATCAAGCGACACAGAAAGGAACACTAACTAAAGATCCATCCCCCTTCATGCCCTTATTCAGAAACCCTGAATTTCCACCGGGAATGGAAAGAAACGCATTTCAGAAATGGGAAGAGGCTGGATGCAAAATGGTCGGGGATATGTACCAGGATCAAAAGATAAGGTTGTTCGAGGAAAGCATGATGCTGCTGAATCTGAACACCAATGACAGATACAAATACGACCAACTGTCCCATTGGCTAAGCACACCCAGAATCAGTGAAGCTGCACCAAGGGAACTAACTCAGTTCAAATAATACATAATGACGCACACTGGAACGAAAAAAGAAAAAGAATAAATAAAATGGACACATATCAAAAGATGGGAAAAGACCATACAGAAAACGATCTCCGGAAGACAATGGGAATACATATGGGCGATGATGCCAAAATTAACAAAGGCAACACAGACAAAAGAAATGTGGATGCAAATCATGGTACAATGGCACTACACACCTGAGAGACTCCACCAAATCTTTCGGAACTCACAGAATAAATGCTGGAGGGAGTGTGGTGGGGAAGGGGACTGGCGACACGTCTGGTGGGAGTGCCCGAAACTACAGAAGTACTAGGGAGAGGTCCAATCACACATGAAGCTAATGTTCCCGTCACTGCAAACAATAGAGGAGGAAGTATGGCTATGCGGGCTATGGGATCCCAAAGACAAACAACTAACCAGAACACAGAAACAAAACTTTATGGGCCTACTGATAGGCGCGTGGCTAGAAATTGCCCTAAAATGGAAACAAAAGAACCCGCCCGTAGCCCACGACTGGTTAAGGAGAGTATGGGCAAATATAACCATGGAACGAATAACATATAACATACAAGGAACCCTCCAGAAATTCAGAGACGACTGGGGAACTACCCTCGAATACCTTCAGAGCGACTATATGGAGCAATGGTGCCCACATAAAATAAGGATTTCGGACATGTTTAACTGACAGGGTGAAGGAAAACCTCGGTCAACAAGGAGAAACCACGGAAGATCCCGGGGGGGGCAATGGAGAGGGGGAAGGGAATGTTATAAGTTATATGTTGTAAATCAATAAAAACTGTTTTAAAAACAATACCAGAGGAAAGGGAGAGGTTGAAGAGAGAGGAGAGGAGGAAGCAAGTGATGAGAGCTAAGTCCTTAATGAAAGGAAGAGCAAAAGAGTCATTTAGAGCAGATGATGGGTTAGCAGTAAGCAGGATAACAATGTAATATTTTGATATAGTCCTCTTAATCCAAAGGGCTTTACATAGCACATACATAAATTATGACTCAATCAAAAATGGTACTCACTTTATTGAGATCGAAAGGATGAAAGGCTGATCTGACTTATCAGGATTTGAACTTGTGACCTGCAGATCAAACACAGATCACAGCAACAAGTGCTTAACCCGCTGAGCCATTTTACCGGCTCACAGGCTGTGTAGGCATTGAGAAAGGGAGGTGGGAAGGTGATGAGATAGGAAGGAGTTAAGAGTATTGGGGTGAGCAAGAGATGGAGAGGGGAGAAGAGTCAGTGAGCAAGAGTATAACAGATTTTATAAATTTTAGAGGAAAAGTAGTGGGCAATGGGTTGACTTCTTCACAGATATTTATGGCAGTTCCTTAACGGAGATGTATGAGTATCCAGTATTTGGTAACTATATGCTTACCTCTCCATGGACTCCGAAGGTAAAGTACGAAGATATTGGTATTTTGAAAAATAATTGCAAACATTCCAGAGCTCCAGGGCCCAATGGGCTTACAAATAACACACTGAAATCGAACTCAGTTAGCTGGTCTAAGGTGCTTCTGTTGTTATTTGGGAGTATTTTGGACTCAGGACTTTTCCTCTCTCAAGGAGTACTGCTTATATTGTGCCCATTTTTAAGAAAGGATCCAGATTAGACCCAAAAAACAATCGACCCATGTCCTTAATAGACGCAGACTGTACAATCTTTGCTTCTGCTCTATTGGGCCATTTGGAAGAGTGGGCTAAGTCGACTCTGAGACCAAGCCCTTTTCAGATGGGTTTCCGTAAGGGACACTCTACGAACCTGAATGGCTTAGTGGTTAGTGCATTACAGGACTCGGCTTTGGGAAATCTTAAGGGGTGTACTTATTTGGCCTCTATCGACCTTTCAATGGCCTTTGATAAAGTCTCAAGAAATAGACTCTGGCGTAAATTAGCAAACCGGGGGCTGCATGGTGGGCCGTTGAAACTTTTGATTGGTGTCTACGAGAACTTGGGTATTTGCGTAAGGCTAAATAAGGACGGTGCCCTATCGAAATTTATTAGGATGACTTTTATCGGCTTAAGGCAAGGATGTACTCTGGTGCTGTGCCTTTTTAACCTATATATGTCTGATGCAGCAAAGTATCTGGCTGGAGCGGGTTTGATTGCTCCCAAGATTGGGACAATGAAAGTGGAATCGTTGGCATACGTAGATGATTTCCTCTTATTTGATAATTCCTGAGTCATATCTCCAATGCTTGCTCTCAAAATGTTCCCAATTTGCTAAAGATAATGGTCTTGTTATTAATCCTGGAAAGACCATGATCTTAGCAATATCACGGGGGGGAGGAGTATAAATCTAAAGTCTGGTCACTTGGAAATAAGCCTATAGGTACGATTGACTCCCTCATTTATTTGGGTTTTCTGATAAGTGCACAGCCAGGCTTGAAGAGCATTAGATAGACTCTATTCTCAATCAGACCGGTGTTAAATTTTTGCAAAGGCAAGATAGGCCCCAAACAGATATATGGTTTGGAATTGGTGGACAAGTGTATTTTTAAGGTACCAGACATTATTGAGGCAGAATTGTGGGGCAACAGTTCGAAAGTTCCTAATACCATACCTCTGGCAGCAATTAGTAACGAATTGGGGAGTATTTCACTGGGAGCACGGGTGCAACGGCAGCTGCTTTCATTGTTTTCAAAATGTATTACCCCAAGCCCAAACTCCTTATATGAGGACTTGGGTGCACAATTGCAATTCAAGGAGCTTCAGCGGTATACCAGGGACTTTCTCCCATTATTGGGAGTGAGGTTCT
Source organism: Ambystoma mexicanum (assembly GCF_040938575.1). Lineage (NCBI taxonomy): Eukaryota > Metazoa > Chordata > Amphibia > Caudata > Ambystomatidae > Ambystoma > Ambystoma mexicanum. Next base: position 691,049,273 of record NC_090939.1, read on the forward strand.
GCCATATTTTAAGGAGTGTGGAAATGGACAGGGATACTCTTTTGGCTAAAGGCTGGAAAGCCCTATATGACCAAGACTGGGTGAGTAATGTGAAAAACCTGAAGGTGTCTCACTTGCTAGTCCCCGGGGATGTGTCATCCAGGTGGTCAGGACATGGCCATCGCTATTGGATCCAGTTCCTGGGGATGGACCAGTGCAGGAGGATCACCTGAGTGAGGGGTCTCTGGGGAGTGGAAGTGGGGCACCAAAAGGTGAGACGCGGTACCCCCTTCCTTATGACACCTTTTTCCTATCCTGCATAGTAGGATATTTAACAACTCTACCCTCCCTTTCCCACTTTCCCAACAAACACTTTCTCACACCGTGAGCGACAACCGACTAAGCCAAGAGCCATTTACTTGACATGTCCCAACACAAGGGTCAGGCAGAGTCAGACAATTGCCGAGCACTACACATACCTGACTACCCTTTCCCTTATACATGGTGATAAAAGGCAGAGCATGAGAGCACACTCCGGGTAAGGCCGAACGTACGAGGAAGCAGCTATTCCAGGACGGCAGTTCAAATAAAGGAGAAAGGCGGTGAGACCTGAGAGGACGTCAAGGAGGGAGATGCCCTAGTCCTTTTCAACCCTGATCTGCAAAGCCTCCGACAAAAGAAACATAAGACTAGGAATCACAGCTGGTGATTGGTGTGACAAATATCAGCGGTACATGGAACCCTCCCGCACTGATAGCCAGGGCGGCAAAACACAGTTGTCATTGTGGTACCGTCCTTGACTCCAGCGGCAAAATAAGTGCCAATGAGTTCAGCACAGCCGGTGAGTCGGAAGAACTTGATAGTGGACCGGATTGTGTTAAACTCAAGGTTGCAGTGGAAACATTAAAAAGATTAAAACACAAAGGTCTTTTGTGAACAAACTTGGTACCAGAGATAGAGTGGTCCGGCGCCACGTGGACACTCAGTCGAAGGTCTGTAGCTGGTACTACCGCTCTTGAACAAAGAGAATAAAGTATTAAAACTGCAAGTACTAAGAGGCCATAGGGAAGGCTGGCATGAGGTGACAATGTGGTCATACAAGGGTCATGCAAAACCCCTTGTACAATCGAAAGTCCTTGACACGTTGCAGGAGTTTGGACATTGCAGAAGTTTTATCGATTGTGAAATTGTAAACCCAACTGAGGGAATTATGAATCAGGCATTTGCATCTGGCTGAGGCTAATGGAGTGACCCGGCGAGACGTGATCACCCTTCGGAAGACTCTGGCCCTCATTAGGACCTTGGCGGAGGACCATGGCGCTATTAGCACCATGCTCCATGGCGCTAAGCTGCCAACTCCGCCATGGGGGTTGGCGGACTTACCGCCCCATTCCGACCTTGGCGGGGCGGTAAGTCCCCAATCCCCATTTACCCTTCCCCATTCCCATTTTTGCCCCATAGGGTATAATGGGAGTGGGGAAGGCGTTAATTACGCCACCGTAAATTACGGTGGCGTAATTAACAACAAGGTCCCTTAGCGCCATGGATTTTAACGCCTGCTAAAAGCAGGCGTTAAAATCACCATGGCGCTAAGGGAACTCGTACTCAGGCGGTAAGGGGCGGCAAGGTTTATGCCGGCGTAAACCCCTTACCGCCTGGGTCCTAATGAGGCCCTCTATTTAAAATCGGCAAGTGCTTTGGAAGGTCTGAGCCTGGATGAGGGGGACCCAACCAAAACTAGAGAGTTGTTTAAAAAGACATTAAGACTTTTGAATATTACAAATGAGGTGATTGTGAGTGAAAGGTGGTAGTGAACCTGGCTGAGAAACGCCAAGAGAAAAGCTAAAGGAAGTGAATCACATATTGTAAAGAAGCCAAGTGAACTACTTTGTGATGACAAGTAGGAACCCGACTGAGGGATGACCACAGTGAATGGTCAGTCTGAGGCAGGCTAACGTCTAAGAGAAGAATCAGAGCCCGGCGTAAGGGGGATTCTACGGTGAAGAGCTATCACCCGACGTGAAAGTTACCAGAAGGAACTGTTTGTTTTGAGGAACTGTTTTTGTGTGTGATTTTTGGCATGTCAGACCATTCGAAGCAAGAGAATTTGCATGAGAAGAGAACTGTGACACATAAGGCCCTGATATAGAGAAAAGGAACTGTAAGCTCGTGCCAGAGAAGCCCATGGGTGTGCTGTGCTCGAGTCCCGCCTTGTCCCATTAAAAAAAAACGTGGGGAAGGGAGACCCCGGCCATAACATCCTGCCTTATCATTTTGTGAACACTTCTTTCTTTTCTTGTGAATATTATCTCACACTATTTTGAAGCATAGTGGTAAGGATTGGCAATAGTTTTCGTTTTAGTATAGGCCTTTTTTTATTTGAGTAGACTCCACCAGGATTGTATTATTATTATTTGATGGTCTTAGCTTGCTCCCATCTTAGATTTAGGTTTAGATTAGGCTTTTATCGCACCCATTATACAGTTTAATAAACACCCTTGAACTGTGATCACTTGTGTCTGTCTTACTTGGATAGCATGCCTTTTCATACAGTACCATTGATTACTATTGACTATTCCATTCCTATCCCTCTTTAAATGATTTGGAATATGAACATAAACGGTGTGGAACGCCATTGTTCATTCTATCTCAATTTCCAAATCACCATTATAGAATGATCCTACTGAGGTTACACTGGAACTTGTTAACGAAAGAGATTTCATTAAGGAGACACATTATCACTCAGCAGGAGACCTGCTGTAGGTTCTGTAATAAGGGACCAATGGAAACATCGAGACATTTATTACTGGAATGCAAAGCACTTACAAAGTCTAGAACAAAATGTCTTTTAAAATTATGTGATTGAAATAATGTAATGAAGTTATCTAATTGTGATCATTATTGGATGAGATGTATAAATATAAATTCTCTATCAGAGGTCCTAGCGGTGGCTGGTTTTATCAAGACTATAAATGGGGTCAAGCAGAGATTACAGGCCAGTGGAAATTTAGTACGATGTGAGTGAAATGATGAGATAATATTTGTGTTATAATAAGATATGGCTGTCTCGAGAGTAGAAGGCCTAGCTCAGACTGAGCACTTGTAGATTTCAAGGGATCGGAGGATGCAAGGGTTGCCCTATTGGTAGACGTCTCATCGAATGGAGGTTTTGATGTTTTGGATATTAGGAGTAATCCAGGGTTGGGTGTATGGGCAGGAGGTTGAGAAAGTAGGGGCAGGGTATTAGAGGCCATTCAGAGTTTGGAAGGCACAGGAGAAGTCAAATATGTTTTTGTTAATAGAAGATACATTGGGAAGGGAAAAGGCAATGAAGGATGACGGCATCCTCAAGGCATTGCACCTACTTATAGTTGGGGTTTTTTGGGAGAGAAACAGGGAGAGAAAATGAGACAATGAAGTGTTCGATACTGTGCAAAACCAAACGTTGATGCCTGGAAGATTTTAAACAAATCATAACCACGGTCAAAGCTCTAGGCAACGCTCCAGGCCATCCTTTTTCAGCCTGCCAAGCCACTACAGAAGGAGAAAGACCATGTGCAAATCAGGCTTGGTCCCACCCAAAAGGGGCAGTCTAGCCCAAACTGCTAGGTCACATCGCTTCTGCACGCGACCACAAGCATCCACAGACATGTTTCTGCCTTGCTGGACATCATCAGTGAAAAGTATCTTGGGTCTCTAAGCCCAGCAGGCTCGGACCCACGCCCGGGCATACCCGTCACACTCGGGGTGACTAAAGCAGAACCAAAAGTTGATGGCTGGAAGGTTTTGAACAAATTATCACCACGGGCACAGCTCTGGGCAACCCTCCAGACTACTGTTTTTCTGCCTGCCAAGCCATTAGAGAAGGCAAAAGACCATATGCAAATCAGGCTTGGTCCGACCCCAAAAGGAGCAGTCCAGCCCAAACTACTAGGTCACATGCCTTCTGCATGAGACCATAAGCATCCCCAGACATGTTTAAGCCTTGCTGGGCATCATCAGTGAGGAGTAGAGTGGGTCTCTAAGTCCAGCAGGCTCAGGATCCACATCTGGGTATACCCATCACACTAGGGGGTGACTAAAGCAAAACCAGAAGTTAATGCTGGAAGGTTTTGAACAAATCATAACCACGGGCACATCTCTGGGCAACCATCCAGGCTGTCATTTTTCAGCCTGCCAAGCCATTAGAGAAGGGGAAAGACCATATGCAAATCATGCTTGGTCCCACCGCAAAAGGATCAGCCCAACCCAAACTGCTAGTCACACCCCTTCTTCGCAAGGCTGGTAATGGAGAAGGCATGGGTGAATTGCGGGTACAAGGCTCTTGAGGATAGTGAGAAGGATAGAAAAGGTTCGATTTTTTTAGGAGGTTGAAGCAATTGGTAGGAGAGGGTCAAGCGTAGTGGGAGAGAAGGATAGGGAACAGAATAGTGGTTGGGCCTTATTAAGATAGGACTGGAGGTCAGGGAGAAAGGGAAATAGGTGCAGGCTACCACACCAGCGCAAGATGTCAAAGGTGGCAGTGGGTGTACCGCCTCATTGTCATTGTTGGCTCTTGGGCCGTGGGCGAGCACATTTTGTTGCAAGGACAATATAAAGCATAAATAACCTTTCTAGAATTACAATTTGAATAGAATCTCAATTCCCGTTTGATGCAAAGAATGTAGTCATTGTGGTTGAATCACAAGATGTACAATTACTGCAGAGGTAATGCCCGGGAGTAATCTCCATAATTCAGTTAGTGTTGCATCTCGAGGTTCCAAATAGGTCTTAACCAATTTCTGTCGTAGATTACAATCTCTTTTGAAGGCAAAAACAATATTTTTACTAATTTGTGTGTCTTGTATAATGGCCAGTTTTTCTTAACTGCTCTTAACACATTTCTATGGGGGCAAAAGGTCATGACACATGTGATTATGTCGGTCTGTGTTGTCTTTTCTCTATTCTGTAAGAGCATGTCTCTGTGTGCATTATTGGCCATTTTACGTGCATCCCTGGTAATCTTCTTTCTAACAACTTCACTTGCAGTTTGTCAGCCTCAATTGAATAGTCAACATTGTCAGTACAATTACTCCTATGTCTCAAAAATTGACATAGGGCAAAGGTTGTCGGAGGGTAAGAGGGTGGAAACTATCCCAGTGCAATAGTGTGTTTCTGTCAGTCGGTTTCGTATAAGTTTTCGTCTTCAGTTGGTTGTTGTTATTCCAAATGATTAAATCAAGAAATTAGATACTTTTTTTGTCCTGTTGCACAGAAGGGTGAATGTGAGGTGTACAAGTGTTCAACCTTTCATCAAAAGAAAGCAAAGTGCCCTCCCAAATCACAATAACATTGCCGATATAAAGTTTCCATAAAACAATGTTATATGTATATAGATTACAGGGATTATCGACAAAACTACATTCATAGGGGGACATGTATAGATTGGGAATGTCAGGAGCAAACAACCCTGTGCTTGTACCCTTAATTGTTTTGCGCCAACTTAAGTTCTTTTGGCTCGTTTGCTTGTTGAAATTCAAATTTTAAGAACAAATGAAATAGTTCAGTCTTTTTGTTATGGATCAAACATACATTTTATTTCAGTCTTTCTACACGTGTTTCACCATTCAATTTTGTTATGGAATGGATCAACAGGAGAGATCTTTAGCAACTGTATTCATTTACTGTGCCCTGTTCCTAAAGGAAGCATTGGGGACATGAGAGGCAGACCCAGAGCCTTAAAACAGAAAATGTCTACCAAGGCGGACCTAGAGCCATATTTCTTCCTATAACACTTAACCTAAAGATAGTGAACACTTCGAAACTGGAAGAAACAAATCATTTTGAAAAAAACAATTGTTATTTAAAACAACAAATGAACATTTCTCCTAAATTTAAGGATTAACCCTTCTAACAAGGGCACAGTAAATTAATACAATTGCGAAAGATCTCTCCTGATGATCCTCTCCATAACATAATTGAATAGTGAAACACGTGTAGAGAGACTGAAATAAAATGTATGTTTGATTCATAACAAAAAGACTGAACCATTTCATTTGTTCTTAAAATTTGAATTTCAACAAGCAAAGGAGCCAAAATAACTTAAGTCGGCGCAAAAACAATGTATCCCAACTCTGTAGGGTCTATAAAAGGTATTATCACTCACTTGTCTAGAAATGTCTTCCTCATATTTGGTGGCATCCATCATAACAATTGTCAGTGGGTTTTATGATGATGGACCAGTCCTATCTGAGAGTAGAGATAGCTATTATTTCATCTTTGGTAAGGTTAGGAGCAATGTTAATTTTATGTTTTACAAGGGAACACTTTATCTATAGAGAGCTCCTCTCCATGCAGGCAAGAATGATTTAATAATAAGAACAATCCAAGTGGATAGCACTGGCCAGGATGAGAGTCTGGCCACTAGTATCAAATATTCCATTGAGGAAGTTACAGTGGCAATCAAATGCCAAAAACGTAAGCGTTACCCTGGCCAGATAGTATACCTGCAGATTTATTTTGTGCTGAGGGGGACTTATGGGCTCTTAGCCTAACAATTTGCTATAATGCTATCATAAACAAGGAATCAATTCCCATCTCATGGCACTCTGCAATTATGCAACCAATTTTTAACAAAGGCCCCAAGGATATCCCCGGCTCATATAGGCTGATTTCACTTTTAGACTCACTCTCCAAAATATTTGGGCGGGCCCTTCTTGCTAAAATTGAGGACTAGGTTGAACAGAATAGTATACTATTTCCAGTACAGCTGGGATTTTGACCAGGGGTGGGTACTTGAGAACAGACCGATAATTTATATCTGGTAATAGCCAACTCTTTATACAGCAAAAAGGACCCAATTTATCTTGCATTCATGCACTTGAGCACAGCCTTTGATAAGGTCAGTCGATCCAAACTTTGGCAGGTGCTCAGGTCCATGAGGTGCCCGGAGTGTATTTGCAAGCTTGTAATTATTCTTCATCAAAACACACAAACTTGTGTGAAAAGTGGGAAGGACAACAACTGTACTGATTTCTTCCCAGTTGAGGCTGGGATGCACCAGGGAAGCGTCCTAGCCCTCTACTATTTTGTTTATATATAAATGGCCTCTATGATGTTTTGGTAGATTTGACTCCTGATGTTCCCAGACAACACGGTTTTGATTGCATGCACCCCGCAAGCACTTCAGAAACTAATCACAGATTACACTTCCTTCATAAATGGATTGGCCTGAAAGTGAGCGCTTTCAAATCAGCTGTTATGGTATGCAGTAAAAGTAGACAAACACTCACATTTCCACTGATGTTTGGTAATGATAATATTATTCCAATGGTCAAGGAATTTGATTATTTGTGAGTTTGTTTTTTGTCCAATTTCTCACCAACCCCACACATAAAAAAAAAACAATCCTTGAGGTTCAAATAAGCGTTGGGGTGAGTTTCTCAAAATATGGGAATACCAAAGTCTAAGCCAATAGATCTCATGCTAAAGGCATTCTACAGTAGAGCGGCCTCAGTGGCAAATTATGGAATGCCTCTGTGGGGCTATACAGACACCAATTCGAACCAGGTAATTCAAAATAATTTCTGAAAAAAAGTCCTGGCGCTCCCCCGTTCAGCTTCGAATCATGGGGTCCATATGGAATTGGGCTGCACACATAGTAATGATGCAATTGTATTAAAACCACTATTTTACTGGCTACGCCTATGGAGGAATGAGAAAGCCATACTTAAGCGTGATCTCATTAAATCTTTAGTTGCTAAGGACCCTTATGTCACCATACCTTGTCTAAAGTAAAAGTAAGACTTAATGAGATTGACGCTTACATGTATTTTAACACACCTGCCACTTCAACTTCCTTGGTCGCTACGATCTTAAAAAAAAAAAATCTACATGTCACATACAACAAAGCGTTCGTTGGAGTTTTTTAAACCATCCAGTCGCAGACACGCCATTATCACCAAGCCAAACTTGCAAAAGTACCTTGTATGGGCAGGAAATCCTACCCACAGCCATTCCCACTATATATTTTTAAACACTTGCAGCCCACCGGCTATGGCCTTCAGTCGTGGTCACTTTCCATGTCTTTTGAGCCCCCTAGCCAGGGCCAGACTCTATGTGTTAAAACACTACCAGACAATCCTACCCAACGAATCCTATTACCCAGGGCATGATTCAATTGCCTTGCCCTCAGAACAAATACGGCTCAATGGACAGATGGTAATAGTATTGATCAATCATGCCTAGTGTGTAATGCGCCTATGGAGGGCATGGCCCATTTTCAGTTTTTTCTGTCCCGCATATATAGACATAAGGTCTGCAAACGTATTACGGTTACTGCGGCAAATTGACTTTGGCCAGTATCGTCCAGCTCTTATCTACCTTCTATGGGTGGATTCCCCCATGGTACGATGGACATTATAAATGTACTTGAAGCATGTTTTATACAAAAGAAAGGTTTTATTAACATTTTAACTTTTCGATTTAGCTGTGTAGCTGTTTTAAATACTAGAGAGATTTACTATCTACATTTCTGGAGAAGTTAAGACCACCCAGTGGCTTCTTCGGAAGGGACTTTTTTATGATCATACAACTTTTCATCAAAGATTGATGATTATTAATGTATTTGAACTGTAAAAGTATTGCGTTTTATGTGTGTATGTTTTTGTAGAAATTATTTTTCTGAAATAAGCTTTTCGAATTGAAATTGAATTGAAATTGAAAACCATACTCGTCTCATATCTGCTCTCCTCAAAGCAGCACTAGGTGGAAGTTCTCTTTAGTTGTGGCAGTGTCTCCCTGGAATTACGTCCCTATGAGGAGCTGCCTCTCCAGTGACCACCTGTACAGAAAAGCCAAAAAGAATGGGACCGGCCGCAATAGGGCTTATCTTTCTGGTTGCTGCTTTTGGTTAGTTGTTAATTTGAAGTACTTTGGAGCCATTTTAGTAAAATGGTGGCACAACCAATCAGAAGGCTACCCTAAACTGGGAAAATATGTTTACCATATAATATTCTACATTGACCCGTTTTAGTTCCTAAAACTTCCATCCACTATTATTTTAGTTTCTTTCAAAGTCTGCTAAAACAGAGCACCTGGCACTTCTGCACATATCAACCAATGCCACAAGGTTACACTCATTCAGTGTACCCTGTTCAATGATTTGTAATGGTTTACCTGAAGGGTTGTGCATCAACCCACACTGGGCATTTTAAATATTTAAGTGAAAGTACAAATTGTTGTTTATTGGGTCCTCTTTTTTCGATGCTGCATGCCAACCCAAAGTGGTTTTTGCTTATATCTTTTATCTGTTTTGTGATTTACTTATCTTGTAAGTGTACGTCTATTTCATTGTATATTGTAATTGTTCCTATTAAAATGATGTTTTAACTAGTACGAGGCAATGTTAGGCCGAGATTGCTACTGCTAAATAATTTTGGATTTGGCAGATTGATGATTGATTGGTGTTATATGCAACAACAATATATATATATATATATATATATATATATATATATATATATATATATATATATATATATATATATATATATATATATATATATATATATATATATATATATATATCACAGCCACGGTAGTGGCTGTGTAGTTATGGTTAAGTTGCTGTTTCCATAGAAAGAGCACTTTTTGGGTGGCCTATAACTCCTCTCCCCCTGGACGAATCCTCACCAAACTTTGCAAAAAAAGTATATGGGCACTCTGAATTTTTTTTGCAAAGTTTGGTGATGTTGGGTCCAGGGGGGCAAAGTTATAGGGGGGGTCCCAAAATGTCTTTTTTTCCCATAGATTGAATGGGGGAAAACTTTGCGCACGGCTACAGGCCAAACCGCTGGACCGATTTGCACCAAATTTGCGGCAGGGGCTTGGTCGCGAAAGAGTGCTTTATAAATTTTGTGACAATCCGTCCAGTAGTTTCCTTAAAAACGATTAAAAAGTATGTCTCTAAAAATTAGTGATATCTATGTCCACTCCGCGATCACACTTCCCTGTTCGCTCCGTGGAGAAGATTTCAATTGGCTATTCCGTGGCGTGCTGCGCGCAACCATGTTGCACATACACCGATTGGTTGTGCCAGAGCGTGAAGTGCGTCATGATCTTTCGATACGCCCGCCATGTTTACTTCCTTTTCTGATGTACGCGGACATCGCCGCTAACATACATAAACGAAGAAGGCACCAATGCACTTGTTACACTTATGGAACACTGTTTCGAAAGGTGAGCATTAATGAGATGTGGCAGTAGAAAGTCAAACATTGGTGTATTCTTGCTACCACTGTCATACGGTACAGTGGGACTTGCTACTCATTGTACGACATGAACTTACTGTGTCCATGTTATAATACATAAACAACATTACTGCGGTCAGACTGACGTCCTACAGTTTGGAATCTGAGCCAGCCACGTGCATTGTTTCGTACACACAGCACTTCTGCACGTGTACAACAGTAGCGGTTCTCATGAATAGCTGCTGATATGTTGTTGCAAAATTACAATGTATTTGCATTTTGAGTGAAGGTCACTTGATTTTCTCTTTTCAATCCGAGCTCAGTACGGCCACATAATTGTCGGCACCCATGAGGGTCAATTGTTTTTTGACCTTGAGCTACAGGGAAAAAGCAGAAAGAATGCAGGGAGTAACAGTTTGAAAAACATATTGTTTGATAAGGTTATGCTTCAAAAACGTTTGTAAGGAACATGAAATATCAGTTCCCGAAGAGGCACTCTTCCAAATACCCTAATGTTTGACTGTACCGAACACAATGGAGGCGGTCCACATCATGTAAGTTTATTTTTGACGCCTGTATACCGAACTGGCATTACATTTTTAATTTCGAATAGAATTTTTTTTTTTTTATTGCTAATGAATTACGAGGTTTCTGTGCCGTTGACATTTTTTTTCCCATTATGGAGATTGCACATTGTCGCCGTTTGTAGGGTGCCACTAAATTTCCCCAAATTAAATTAATATTTAGTAAAAATGGTATGTGTTACAACTTTGGTTTGTGCAGAGGTTGCATATTGATACATGTTTTATTTCCCCTTTCCCGCTCAGCTACTTCCAAACCAAAAATTATTATTAATAATGACGTACCACCTTTCTGTGCCGTTGAATTTTTTTTTCCCATTATGGAGATTGCATATTGTCGCCATCTGCAGGGTCCCACTACATTTCCTCCTATTAAATTAATTTTTACTGAAAATGTTATGTATTACAACTTTGGTTTGTCCAAAAGTTGCGTATTGATACATGTTTTATTTCCCCTTTCCCCCTCAGCTACTTCCTTCCCTATTGTGATTGTCACGAATTGCAGCTGCCGAGTGACGGCTTTTTTAACCGTCAAATGCAACTGTTCGTCACCGGTTGTCTGTGCGTCATAATTCAGTGGGATGACCGTGTCGGACCTCTATGTCCTTACGCTGCTGTCGCCATAAGGAGTAACATTCCATCCTTTCTGGTGGTGTAGATCACAGCGTTTGACGTCGTCTTGCAAATCAATGTGCAAGGAAAACGACTACTGTGCCGACAACGCATACTTTCTGTGTGGGAAAACAACAACGTGGCCATCACCATTAACATTTTCATTGTCGACCAAAGAGACGAATGTACTATTTCTATGGAAATGTGAATAGGGCAATCATTTTGCACAGTTTATTGTGAAATAAAACTACTTTACTAATTCCATAGGGTGATGTTTTCACACAGCTTATTGTGAACTAAAACTACATTACTAATTCTTAAATGTTAGTGTTTTTTTACAAATTTACTCTCCTATTTCAAAATGTGGCATGCTACGTTGCAGGTCGTAATGTGTTCTTTTGTAGGTGATGCATCACGGCATGTAAGTCCTTATGTTCGAATTTGTTTACGCTGCCAAGGAACGTTATGGAGAAAGGTATTGCATACCACTTGCTTTGGCTACGGGAGGGTCAGGCCCATCTCATATGCTTTAGTGCCGTCAGGCCAATTTCTGTCACCTATATGCCCCATTAACCAACATTAGTTCAGAATGATTAGTATCTTTCTAAAAGAGGACAATTGAGGTAAGGTGCACTGAAAGTGTTTGCTGTACAGAAATGTTTGTAAAATAATACATGGTTACACCCTCCCAATACACATATCTTCACACCTTTCGACCTGTGCCACTTATGAAATTATGTGTCGAAAGGTGAGTGGTAATGGTGTTGCTTGCAGTATTTCTGACGTGATTGCGCTTGACATCAGAGTTTGTTGAGATTTTGTGTAGACGTAAGAAGACTACTCCTTTGCGTTTTCTACGCACATTTTTACAAAAAAAAAATACTGCATGTACAACACATGTATGTAAAGGTCATTGCCAACGACCCAAAAGCTTTGTGTTGTGCATGTGGTAGTGTTTTGATATTTGACAAGTGTCGTCATGTACATAACAAATCAATGGTACAGCTTTGAGGGGTAGGCTCTATGTATTAGTGGCCACAATGTCGGGGATGTGGGTACTGGCCATTACTGGAAGGGACAAAACATTGCATTGAAGTCGCCATGTCCACCAGGAACTGGCTTTCTGCTAAGGGTCTTGTACATAACGACACATTTCACAAGGAAGAAAAATGTGGTCCTGCCATTACGGTCACACGGTTTCATTTTTGCTTTCTGCAGGCTGTAATGGAAAGCGAAAAAGGGTTTCTATCCAACACTCGTCTTTCCTTTCTATTGTGGCCATCTTGGAAAAGGATTTGTTTTCTTCAGCCGGGAACGCCGGAGGTGTTCCGGTTGAAGACAAAAAATCCTCTTTTTTGGTACCACGGGTTACTGCTGTAAAATCTCGATTGCTAATGGCATTCATCCCCCATTTTTTGGGGAGGAATGGGGGTTAATGATCCAGAGACGTCGGTATGCACTCTTGCTTCTATTGTGCTGAAAACTTGCCCTGTGGAGTTCTGCGCCGGAAATTTTGCAGTTACAAGTTCCTACAAGAATATACAATGTACTTCCGCACTATCAACCAGACACACATGTTATTGTGAAGTGTGTATGAGTTTTCGAACATGCCCCCATGCTCTGCGCTAGCATATGATAATGTGGAATTCTTCGGAAGGTGGGCAGTTCATTCAAATGTTCCTTTACATTATGCTTATGTGTTACTACTAGAACCCTGATAAATGCATTAGAAACATTTTGTTAAAGTAATGTTATGATTCAATTACACTACTAAAAACCTGTGGAATTCAGTGAAAAAAACTTTGTTAAAGGGATGTTATGGTTACGTTGCCCTACTAAAAACCTGTAAAATTCACTACTAAAAAAAACTTTGTTAAGGGGACGTTATGGTTAAATTGCCGTACCAAAACCTGTGCACTTCACTAAAAAAACTTTTCCAGCCTGCCATTACGGTTCACATTACAACCTAAAAACCCCTGAAATTCGCCAGTTATGGTAGGCTAAGCACCCACTCCTGCCATTAGCACTGTGCACTGCTACCACTACCACCCGGAACATGAAAGATACCATCACAAATGTCATTGATGACATCACTGACGATATTACATGTTTCACCCCTTTGTTTCTCTTCACTGCCATATATATATATGTATATTCAGTGAAAAAATGTTGTTACTGGGACGTTATAGTTCACAGTGAAACCGAAAAACACTTGACAATCCCTAAATATGGGACGCTAAACAACCATAACTCGCGCCACCTACGTGCATTGCTAAGACTAACACCCAGAACATCAAAGATCACATCAGAAATGTCATTGATGACATCACTGATGTCTAACACCCAGGACATCAAAGATGACATCACAAATATCTTTGATTACATCACTGATGACATCACATGTCTAGCCCCTTCTTTTTTCTTCACTGCCATATCTAGGCCAGGTGGTTTTATCTACTGACAGTCAGAAAGTTAACTTTCAAAAGGTATTACATTTATACATGTTGCTATTCTCACATGTTCTGCCACTACTTTCCTTAGAATTTAATTGCATCTTATGATGTACATATATAGGGGAAGAAGCAGGCCTGAAACACAGCAATGATTTTTGTGCGTAAATATAATCATGTAGATTATACACAGTTGCCAATGATACTGCCTCTTGTTTGCTTACTTTACTCTAATATATAAGCCCCATATTTGTATGCATTGTAGTCTATGTGTGTGTATTAATAGAAATATGTAGTAAGTGATGCTTTATTAGCTACTTAGTACATGTTTCACAGTACAGAAAAATCTGATACAGAAGCATTCACCGTTTTTTTATATAACTTTGGAAAATGACAAACATAGCACCTCTGTGGTGAATGCTGCAGCCAATACCTACATTTCTGTATGAGTAGGTTCCTGTACTAGAAAGAACACTGCAATGGAATGTTGTTTATAACAGTACATTGCGTAATGAAGTATGTAGTTTATTACACATCTACCGATAATCCCTGATACTTTTTTGCGAACATTACATTCACAACCCCTTGTATGTAAAGTAAATGCACATGTGATGTCATCAGTGATGTCATCAATGATATTTGTCATATCATCTTTGATGTCCTGGGTGTTAGTCTTAGCAGTGCACTGTGGTGGCACGAGTTATGGTTGCTTAGCTTACCATAACTGGCGAATTGGTTTTACTGTCACCCATAATGGCACGTTTGTATTATGTCACATTTGTAAAGTTTTTTTAGGGAATTTCACAAGTTTGTAGTAGCGCAACTTAACCATAACGTCCCCTGAACAAAGTTTTTTTTTAGTGAATTGTACGGGTTTTTAGTAGGACAATTTAAGTAAAAGGTGTAGCTAAGAAAAAAATGTTGTACTGCATGTCACAGATTTTCAGTAGGGCAACGTAACCATAACGTCCCTTTAGGAAGGGTCGTTTGCTAAACAGTATACACCTTGCGAAGAATGCCACATGAAAGTATACTGGTGTACACCACTGTGACATGTCCCGGAATCAGTACACACTTACCTGTACGATCTATGCCTCGTGGCCAATGTGGAAATAGATTTTATATTCATGTAGGGACGTCCACCTTCAACATTTGCCGTACACAACATCAACACGTATTGGTATGCAGCGATTGCCAATGCACTACACATTATATATTGGTAGTGAAAGTTGTACTTATGTGAAAAAGACATCAGCTAAAGGCATCCTTCCTCCCTAAGAAACAGCAGCACTGGTGTAAAGTAAAAGCATAAGAAACTGTGTCGCTACCTTGCACATAACAGACGGACAAAATGTGTTGCCGTACATTTACCCACTCATATTACCGTTTGATGCCTTTTTGCGCAATGCCGTTCGCATATTGCATTATTGCCTGCCGTGCCAAAAAATAAAGCCACCCATAAACAAAGATAATAATGCATTAATAACGACCTTTCACAGTATAATGAGAAATAAAAATAAAAAATTGCATACACTCCAAGTACTCCATATTTCTCAGTAAAGTACATAGACGCAATAATCTTTGCCAGTAATAGTCTAAATTACTAAAGCAGTAACGTGTGCTGCTCAAAAGGACATTTACTTCTTGTAATCCGGGGCGGCTTTGGCAGTGTGGATCGCAAAACAAAATCCTCTTTCAAGAAGGCCGCCATAGAAAGGGAAGGCGGTTATTGTATACATAGCCCCTCTTCCCTTTCCATTGTAGGCTGCAAACTGCAAAAGGCACAAGTACGTGGCGTGTCGCAGAACCTGCAAATAAACATACAGCGACGTACAACCTAATAACTTACATTTGGAAATAATATAGTGGAATGTAAAAGAAAACGTGAATATTTTAGAGGTTACAAAGTATGTTTATTTAACAACAAACTTGCAGAGACCATCGGAATAATCCCATTTGCAAAGCAAGAATTACAATGCTTGTAAGGGCGGCATTGCAAATATTGAAGATGAGAAGCACGTTTTTTTTGCTCATACAAAAATTTTGGGATCTTCGTTGAAGCAGTCGCTTTGTTTCCACTGTGATTTCCCAGAAGTCATCATGACCTTGAGCCTACAGCACCATAAATGATGTCACGTTGCTCCGAATAGCGAGTTCAGCGAACGGACAAAGCGGGCTTACAGTGTCATTCCACATTATTGTTATGGACAGGCAACGAGCTCACCAGCAGTTGTATTTGCCGACCGAAGAAGCCCTCACTCGGGATTTGGAAGCCATGGCACGCACAGTACGGCAATATATACCTAGGCGAGAAAGGTTACAGAAAATACGTGTCAGTAAGCAACCTCTATCACAATTTTTTAAAACAACTCACAGAAAATGTGCAAAGTGCTACACAAAAGTACATGCTCAAACGTGACATTTTAGTAATATGTTACTAATGTCCATATGTACCTATAGTTCCAGGCTACAAATGCAGAGATTTAGCATGCGCCGTAAGAAAAAAAAAAATGCCAAGCACACAGGAAGACGATAATTTAGTTATGAAATGAAAAAGAGTGGACAATTAAAAATAAATTACGTCTTGTCATTTCAAAGAAGACCAAAAAAAGTGCAAAGTTAGACACAAAGCTATGTGGACCAAGTGAATGTTTCAAATAAGAAATATTAATGCTAAAAAAGGTTGAGTGCAGTCATACCCTACAAATGTGCAACCTGTGCACTCTGCAACAATACAGGAAAAATGTAACAGAGCACAAAAATAATATGTCAATTATATTAGCACAAATAGATGTGCGGTAATGTAAAAATAAAGCATGGTTCGCAGTAGAGTGGCCAAAAGTAAACTTACAAAATATTTACTGCCTCCATTCTTTTTTTGCAAATCAGACACGAATGTGTTCGCATCGAAGAATCTTTGTTGATTGATATTGCATGTCACTTACAAACTTTTTAAAACATAACCTTATTAATTGCTATTTTTTTCAACCCTTTCATTCCGTGACTAGCTAGTAAGTTTCCCTTTCGCTCAAGGTCAAAAAACAAATGCCCCTTTACATTCACTTGGATGCGATTTCAACCAAAAAAGCAACTCATGTAGCCTTCACTCAGAAGACAAATACATTCTTTCTTTGAAACAACATATTGAAATTCAATTATGAGAACCGCTACTCCCATACAGCTCCTGAAGCGCTGTTTCCAGCAAACACTGCAGATGATAGCCTTAGTTTTCAAAACTTAGGAGGCCAATGTGAGGGAAATGTTATTGCAAAAGACATTTGAACCCACACTGGTCGTGGTGCAGTGAGCACGAACTTCCATTTAAACGTATCATTTTGGTGACAAGAAAACTCCACTTTTTCAGTTTGGGCTTCCACATCTCAGTCGCCCCCCTCAAAGGTCACCTTCTGAAATACTATTGCTTGAGTGTGAGAAGTCCAATGTTCTCTTGTTTTGGAGGTGTTTCTGGCGATATCCGCGCACATGAAAACATTAATAAAAGATAGGGGGGCACCGAAGAAAGCTGACTTACTTCATCAGGGAAAGAGCCACATGTTCGCTGGCATGACTTTTTTCCCCATTCAGTCAAAGGGGAAAAGAGATATTTTGAGAACCCCTCCCTTATAACTTTCGCACCCCTGCACCAAACATCACCAAACTTTCCCCAAAAAATCAGAGTGTCCGATAGATTTTTTTAGAATCGTTTGGCGACGATTCGTCCAAGGGTAGCACAGTTATAAGGCAGCCAAAAAGTATTCTTTCTATGGAAACAGCAACTCCACCAAAGCAACACAGTCACTAATGTGCCTGTCTAATGTGCTGCAGTGAGCGATGGCAGGACCTAGAGATTTGGATATATGTCCACATATTTTTGAATGTATAGGTGTACATTGGCTTATAACTCCACTGCTAACACGGTTGTTTCTGGGTGCATGGGCTTCGGCCATGAACCCAAGACTGTACACCCTCCCCAGAACCATCTGACATGCTAACCTATAGTACGAGTGTATGAATAGCAGTAATATGATGTGGTGGTTCTGGTCAGGGCCTAGGGTTTTAGGAGTATGATGTATGGGCTACCGGCTGCAGCCATGGAATCAAAACTGTACATCCTGCCCACAACCACCTCAGTGATGTACAGTAGTACGGGTGTATTGATAGATGTGGTATGCGTCACTTGTTCTGGCCAGAGACTGCACTCCTAGATGTATGTCCATAGATATTATTATCATGTGTGGATGTGCACTGCCTTATACCTCCAGCGCTTAAAACTTTGTTCTTGCGTGCATGGCCTTCGCCCAAGCAACCAACACTGTACACACTCCCCTCAACCATGTCATTGAAAATCAATACTACACATGTATCCATGGTCGTGACATGCTGCGGTGGTTGTGGCCAGGGCCTACAGTCTTGGAAGTATGGACTTCGGCCTACGGCCATGCATCCAAGACTCTAGGGTCTGGCCACAACCACTGCAGCATGTCACGACCATGGTGGCGTAGTAATCAATAACACACCCATAGGAAAATGTAATATAATAACGACATGTACTCAAAAGCAATGGTCACTAACAACACGCGTGTCCTTCGAACATTTTCAAGGTGCCTATACACAGCACGGACTCAAATACTACCCTTCTTAGATCCCTCATTCTCTGCACGTACAAACATCCTGAAGAAGGTGCCAATGGAGAATACATCATTGACAGATGCCGCCCAAACAAGTACAGTATTTCATCCGTCTCTTACTCTTTAACCCTCCCCAAGCACTGTGGGAGTTCAAAATAATTTTCCAAACACCATTTCGCATGGCGAATACATCATTAACACCTGCCGGCCAAACAAGTACAGTATTTAACCCATCTCTTACTCTGTGATCCTCCCCACGCACTGTAAGAGAGCAAAACAGTTTGCAAAACAGCATTTCACCTCTGGTAGGGACTGCGCTGTCTTCGGATCCAAGATGTTGGGCGCATCCACACATTCGGACGCACATCACGGCTCGCTGTAGCCAATCGTCGAAGATGTTGCGTGTCTGCGGTGATGACGCCACCTCCCTGGCCAATCGGTATCTTGTCCGCGTAGCGAACGGGGAAATGTGACCGCGGAGCGGACATAGATATCACTAATTTATTGAGACAAATTTTTGGGTCGTTTTAAAGAAAAGTACTGGACGGATTGTCACCAAATTTACTAAAGCACGCTTTCGAGACCAAGCCCCTGCCCCTACTGCACATTTGGTGAAAATCCGTCCAACGGTTGGACCTGTAAGCGTGCGCAAAGGTTTTTCCCCATTCACTCTATGGGAAAAAAAGACGTTTTGGGACCCCCCCTATAACTTTGCACCAAACATCAGCAAAGTTTGCAAAAAAATTCAGAGTGCCCCATATTTCTGCAAAGTTTGGTGAACATTCGTCCAGGGGGAGCGCAGTTATAGGCCCCCGAAAAAATGCTCTTCCTATGGAAACAGCAACTTAACCATAACTACATGGCCACTAGCGTGGCCGTGTAACATATATATATATATATATATATATATATATATATATATATATATATATATATATATGTATATATATATATTACATTACACAGCCTGCAGTAGCGGCCGGGTGGTAATGGTTAAGTTGCTCAACCCATAGGAAGAGCACTTTATCGGTGGCTTATAACTTTACCCCCTGCATGAATCCTCACCAAACTTTGCAATATAAGTATATGGCCCCCTCGGATTGATTCTGCAAAGTATGGTGAGGTTTCATCAGAGGGAGGTTAAAGTTATAGGGGGGGCCCAATATGTGTGGTTTTCCTCATAGACGCAATGCAAACCAATTTTTGCTTACGCCTACAGCCTAGACCGCTGGATGGATTTTCACCAAATGTTCGGTAGGAGTGGTGAATTGCTCCCAAAAGCTGGTGTAAATCCGTCCACTAGTTCTTTTAGAAAAGGTCCAAATAATAGGTAAAAGATCATTATTGATATCTGGGTTCGGTCCGCGGACTCACTTCCCTATTAGGTCTGTGGACAGGCTTCCGATTGGTCCAGGGGCCATCATGATGTCCGCGGACATCAGACACGCCCACTGATTGGATGGTGAAAAGCATGAGGTTCTTCATATTTTTGGAAACGGACGCCATGTTGGATTCGCGGACAGCGGACGGAGTCCACGGACAGCGCGCTGAGGGAAAAGTCTGGAAAACACATTTTGGGTTATTTAATGGCCGAAGCAGGGTCTGTCAAGAGTGGGGAAGTGGAATAGATATGATATGAGGCTGTTTTTCTAGGTGAAAAAAGTGGGTGCGGGTGCCGCCTGCTCCGTGTATGATATGATAAATTATTTATAACGCACTTGATACCCAGAAGTTTCTAAGCGCGGACCCGGGGATCGAGCCTGTGTTGCTCCGTGTCGTCTTGCTTCCAAGGCGAGCATGTAGCCCCTGAGCTATCCTCCCGAGAGGAGGAAACCGCGTACACTGCGGTAGTCTGCGGACAGCGCAGTGAACAAGCAGCTTGGAAAACACACAAAATCAATGGCTGGTGGTTCAGAGCGAGTTTGGTTATTTGCAGGTGTATTGTATTTACTTGTTATATGGTTTATTTATATTGTGGTGGTTGTGTATAGTAATATGTGTATAGTAACTATAGGTACTATAGGGGGAGTAGAATGTATGTGGTATTTATGATTGTAGTAGAATTGAGGATAGTGTTTATGGAATCTGGATTAGTTTACACTTTGTACGGTTACTCAGTAGTATCAAGTAGTCAACCTGGAATCTCGGGTTTATTTCCTGTGAAAAAAAGAACGGTATAATTTGTTAAGCAGCATAGTTGAAAAGGTTTAATAGCACACAATTTTACATATACATTTACCTTTTCTGACCCTCATAAACAGTACATTCTATATACTATGTTTTGTGCAACATTAGTGTGTGGTAGATACACTGTTGTTGTATTGACTTCAATATTCATTGGGAAAATAAATCCATAGAGGATTAAAAAAAACATTAATTATGTCAGTGTAAGTGTCACAGTATGTTTGTTTGAAGTGTGTTGTTATCAAGGGAATGTTCAAAGTAGTTAGTTAGCTGTTGGTCTATTCTAACTATATTAGACTTTAGAAGAAGATTTGTAGTAACAAGAATTGTGATGGCGTATTTCAAGTGTATTGCAATGAAGGGTATTTTTTAAGTAGTTAGATACCTGTTGGCGTATCCTAACTGTTTGTTGTGCTACAGTTTAGTGAGTAAATTTGGGTTGAAGGAATATTAAGTAGGCATTTGTAAGATTTGCTGGTAAGCTATGTGTTGGAGTAATGGATGTGTTGTTACATTGAAACCAACCACTTCTTTTTTTGACATATGCATTCTTTTTCTTTTTTTCATTTATATAGTGCACCTAACACTGGGATATCTGGGCGCATTACATGAGGTTACACGTTAGAGTTACATGACCGACAGTTACATAAACAGTGCAGGGCAGATATTATGGGTTATAGGCATTGTACATCATAGGCAAGTGAAGGTTAATAAGAAGCAAGGTTTTATGGCATCTTCTGAGTGAAGAGCCAAGTTTTCCAATTTTTCCTGAAGCGCCAGAATGAAGGTTCTGCTATTAGAACTACAGGCTGGGAATTTCATAATTTAGCAGCTAATACAGGAAAGCTGTTATCTCCAGCTTTTTGTAGCTTGAATCTGGGTACTTATGGGTTTGTGAGGACGTAGTGGGTCGGTCAGATTGATTTCTTGTAAATTTGCATGCAAGGTATTCGGGAGCTGCGTTCGAAAGACATTTATGAGTGAGTGCTAGGGTTTTGAAGGCAATTCTGTCTTTGACTGGGAGCCAATGGGCGTTCTGTCTTATTGCTGAGATATGGTAGGTTCTTGAGATATTGAGGGCAGTTCTTAGTGCGTTATTTAGTAGAATTTGCAATTTTTTTACGTTTTGTTTGTTGGTTCCTAGGTACAAGGCATTACAGTAATCTAGTTTAGATAGTACGAGTGCTCTTGATAAGGAGGTGCAGCTTGTAGTATATAGGAATGGTCTACAAGCATTGACAAGTTTGCATGTGTAGGCCGTGGCAGAGGCTGTAGCATTGACTTGTCTAGTCAATGTAAGTGATTAGTTTAAATAGATTCCAAGTGTTTTAACTTCCTTGGAGACTTTTATGTTAAAGCTGTCTATGTTGAAGGATTTGAACTGGCTGTCTAGTTTGTTAAGTCTGGTTTGGGATCCGATCAAGTAACTCGGTCTTGTCATTCAGACAGAGGCTGTGTATAGCCATCCATGCTTGAATAGTTAGATACATTTTGTTAAGGAGTTTGGCGCCAGTGTCATAGTCACCTGTGATGAGGATGAGGATTTGGGTGTCATCTGCATAGTTGGTGTAGGTGACACCCAAATTGTCAAGTTTGTCAAAGAGAGGCTTGGTAAAGATGTCGTAGAGATGCACAAACCCTGTGGTACTCCACCATTATAGCACTGTGAAGTGGTTGTGGCACCAGTGTGGTATATTATACCTACTGTTGTGAAGGATTTCTTGCCCATAGATACTTGGCAGTGTGTGAAGCTAGTAAGCTTACTGTTATTTGTGGTACCATCTGCATTGTACCTAAGAAGCATTAGTATGACATATTGGCTCTGTAAGTTGATTTGCATACTGGAACGATTGTCTGAATTGCACAAATGGCATAATAATCCATGATTTGCATTCTGCAGAAGCTGGTGAAATGGAATGGATTCACAATTTGATATGGATACATGCACAAATCGTTAATTGAGGAGGTGCTCTTGTGAAACATGGTTGCAGAGAGTGCATGCATGTTTCCACGTGTATGAAATCTGGAGGATTTCATTTATATGGATGTTTCTGGTTTCCAGTACTTGTAGTAAGTATATTAGGAGTTCTTGAGGATCTTCTTGTGTGTTTATGGTAATTGTTACCATTGCTGCACAATAACCCAATTTTTGCCTTATAGCTGAGACACTGTAAGTGCTGTCAGGATTATTTGTGGCATTTCTATGAAGGACAAGCATTTGCAAACACAACTGGTCTGAGCCATTTAAGTAAATGTTGTGAACAATTTGGTGGCAGTTGGAAGAGTAGATTGATTGTTACATTTGCAAGCAATTTACTCCAGTTGTGTTGCAGAATTCAAATGGACCAGAGACTTGCGAGTCTGCATTGTTTGATGGGCCTGCAGATTTTTTGGAGATTAGCTATTTGTCTCTTTCTTTTCTGATGGCTGTGCAGTTGAGTTTGTAGTAGACAGTTTTGTGGTTGTATTATTTGATGTAGAAGGAGTTGGTTGTTGATTCTTTAGCTGTATTGTTGGGAGATCTTCTGTAGATTCTGTTGGCATTACTTTACTTTTTAAAGTCTTTTTTTAGGTACAGGGTACATATCTAGATGGGGTGTACAGTGCACGTAGCCTCTTGTATTCTAGGATGCAAGGAATTTCAGCTTTGAGTTTGTTTGCATCAAAGTTAACTAGGAGTAGACCATTGAGTGCCTGCAGACTTTAAAGTGCTACATAACTCTTACCTTCCTTAAAGACTGTGCTGCAAATATCAATCAATGCATGATCTAGGGTTAGACCTTGCTATTTGTGAATAGTGTCAGCATATGCAAGAGATAGAGAACATTGCTCTCTGTGTACGTACATGTCTTTGAAAAGAAGGAAACGTGCTATTGTGTGGCCAATTTCTTTAACTTCTGCAAGTTTGTCAAAGTGGATGTTGACAAACTGAATGTTGTTGTCATGTGGCTATGTTTGGAAGCCAACAACTGTACCAATTGCTCCATTACCTAAACCTTGTTCTACCTCAAAGTTACATTTTAGAATTACTCTGCTATTTTGGCACAAAGTTAATATTTTCTCCAATGGAGCTGCGTTGGAGATAGATTGTTCTAAGGTATTTAGTTGTGCAGTTGCTTGTTGACACATAGCGAATGTAATGCTGTGCACTTCTAGTTTGTCTGTGGAGCTGATATGCAGTATAAGTTGCATTTCTTTTTTTAACCTTGTCTCATTGAATTGTTTACAGCTTGCAAGGGTTGGCATTAAGGAAATGGGTTTTAGATTTTGTTGAGTGAATTTGTCCATGAGATCAGGAACAGATGTGTTTCGCCCCTTTAGCTCATGGATTAGTCCAGTATTGAAGGTGGATTTTGCATCTTTTGTAAGCAGACCAGTATAGCGAATGTAATGCTGTGCACTTCTAGTTTGTCTGTGGAGCTGATATGCAGTATAAGTTGCATTTATTTTTTTAACCTTGTCTCATTGAATTGATTACAGCTTGCAAGGGTTGGCATTAAGGAAATGCATTTTAGATTTTGTTGAGTTAATTTGTCCATGACATCAGGAACAGATGTGTTTCGCCCCTTTAGCTCATGGATTAGTCCAGTATTGAAGGTGGATTTGGCATCTTTTGTAAGCAGACCAGTTCTAATGCTTTTTAAAATGTTTGCATAGGTGTGGTTTGCAGATTGACGCATGTTTTGAGTTCATTCTCTGTACTGAAAATGTTGACAGATATTTACATTTCCAATGCTGCCGAGTGTATTGCAGCATTGTTTGTGTCCTAATGTTTTGAAAATAGGTTGACCTTTTACTGGTGTTAACTGCAGGAGGTCTCCAAACTCAATAACATGTTTTCCTCCAAACAGTTCTTCGTAGTCGGTTTTTAGGACTTCTTGCATTCTGAGGTGAATTAAAGCCAACATGAGGTTGGAAATATGCTTACCTCATCTACTAGGAGCACTTTCCTTTGTTTCACAATTATGCGTACTTCAGTAGCAGCCTCTGCTGATAATTTGTAGTATTCTAATTTATTTTGGTGTTCTACTGGACAGAGGAGTAGTCTGTGTAAAGTTACACCTCCTATGTTATAGGCAGCTAAACGTGTGGAGGGTTTTAGTGTTAAGGTTGTAGAAATGTGCTGATTATTTTAATTAAGACTGTTTTACCAGAACCAGCTTCACAACTTAGATACAGGAGCAGAGGTTTATGATTTTTACAGCTACACGTTTTAGTTCCATGTTTAAAACCATGTTCAGTTTCTTTAGTAGTAGTAGTAGTAGTAATTCTTTATTTCACATTAAGTAGAAAATCCATAAAAGATACATCATACAGAACCATTAGACACAAACTATTTCAAACATTAAAAACAATGGGCCTCATTACACAGAAGGCGGTAACCATGACGCTATTAGCGCCATGGTTGTCACTGGTAATTTACCGATTCCGCCATGGTGGATGGCAGAATTACCACCCCATTCCAAGGTTGGTGGGCCGGTAATTCCCCATTCACCATTGGCCATTTCCATTTGAGCCATAATAGGGCTCAATGGGAATGGGGAAGGCGGTAATTACGGTAACGCAAATTGCGGTACCTTAATTACCTCCAAGGTCCCTTTGCGGGTCCCGTCCTTAACGGCTGGTAAAACCAGCCGTTAAGGTAGGGACCCGCGAAGGGACCTCGTAGTAAGGCGGTAAGGGATTACCGGTACCGGTACCCATACTGGTACCGGTAATCCCTTACCGCCATCCGTGTAATGAGGCCCAATGTCACATACCATTTCATACTGTTAAAATAACATTGTTTAAAAAAATCTTTTTTCCAAACATTAGAAGTATAGGGAAACAATTAATTTACAAAATCACATATATAATACAGTTTGCCCCATCTCTGTGAAGAACACATTGTGGTGTAAGGACTGGATCGAGCCTCAGGATCAAACACAGTCTTACAGACTGTTAGACAACTGAATCCTGAGCCTCGGAGGTACAACTGTCTGCCTCTATTTATTGAAATTCCTGGATAGCAAATACTTTATGCAATACATGAGATTTAGGTTCAACTTCTACCCCACCAAAGAGATTCTCAACATATTCTCAACACTTGCAGTAGGAAACAAATCTAGACCAGTCAGGTAGGTTATGAAAAACAGGGTTTGAGAATCTAAAGCATCTGGTATTGTTTAGCAAATCACTGACAACCATGAGAACAAAGTTCCTGGCAAAATTCATCAGTAATAGGAGCTTGAGATGCACAGAAGAATGGTGGACTGCACTGAACCACGGAGAAAGCATAAGTCTAATATTAGCATTGGTAGCATTTTACAGGAGATATTTGTACACCTGGAGGGGTCTATTTAGGACCAGAAGTGAACACATGTGGAGTTTTAATGAAGTTATATTAGAGGAGTGGTTGTAAAGTGGGACAGTGTGTGTGTTTGTTCTTTTGTGTGTATTTCTTGCATGAAATGATAAGAAGCAAATTGTAATTCATATTGTCCCTAACCTTTGTCCTTTTGATTTTAGTGTTGTATCTGTTTTCTTTATTATGATCTTATACCACTAAACATGTTGTGGTTACGTGGACTGTTTTTTGTTTTACTGTAATGAATTGACTTGTATCTGTAAGGACTGGTAAAAAGTTGTAATTGTTAACCAAATGCAATGAATAACATTTTTTTAAAATACAGTTTAACATTCATAAAAATTGTCTAAAACCAATAAAAGCCTTAGCAAGCTTAGAATGTATAGAACCAACTCATCTAGCATCATCACTTCTTCCTATGATTGCATACCCTTCTGTTTGTCTCCTTTCTCGTATTCACCAGGCTTTTCTTATAAATAGGGATGAATTCCAGTCTATAGCTGGTGAGGCCACATTCAACAAGCAGTAAAGTGCTGGCCTAAGCTGTGTGAAAACTCTTCCTAAAAACAGGGGTAACAAATACTTTTTACTTGACTGACAATAGGCTGGACAAAAAAATAAGAAGTGTGCTAGATCTTCATGCTCAGTTTGGCACATAGGGCATTTAAATGATCAAAATCCCAGCCCGATCTCCGACTTAAAACCTCACCCAACTCTTTACACCCAAAGCACACCCTTGTGATAGGTGCCCTTTGGCACTTGCAATTAGGCCAGACAAGATATTCTTTAATTGCATTTGACTATATTCTCATCAATTGTCTGTTCATTGGTTTCTGCAACTCCTGCATCTTCTGTTTGGCATCATTTACCCACTCCACAAGTTTCTTCCTTAAGAAACAACACTTACCATTGTCCAGTAGTAGGGGATTAGTGATCATACTGCTGGCATTTACATTCGCCAACATTTTCTTTACAATTTCTAGCCATCTGATTTTATAGGCACCTTTTTCCCCAATAAATCCTTTATCATTTTGTGTGTAAGCCCTGCTTTCAGATTAGACCAGACATGCAACCATAACATTCAAGGCTTGAAGGCCAGTAGATATTCAAGAAAGGCCAAGCCTATTTCACAAAGCAATGTTCCTCTTTTTGCAGCATGCCATTATCCCCATAACCCCAGATCGCAGCACCATATTCAATTGCCCCTATAATACATGCATTGTAGCTCTTTTCCACGATACAGAGCGGTTGCTGCTTGTGCTGCTTCATAAATCTATAGATGCCATCAACTGATTGTTTAATTACTGGGACCTGTATCTGTATCAGTGCATTTCCAGTAAAGTTGTCATTGAAACAAACCCTGAGGTAGTCAAATTGGTTCACTCTGGGGGACACCAACCCATCACACCAATCTTTGGGCAGTTTGCACAATGTTTTATTCCCTAAACATACCATTACAGCTGATTTAGTAATATTAACATGCAGGTCCAAATCTCTCATGTGAGCAAAACATTTGTAAACCAGGATCTGTAATGCTTTTGGGGTTCGTGCAATGAGCACTGTATTGTCGGCATAGATTAAAGCTGGGATCAGTATATTTCCCAGCCTAGGTACATCAGTATAACATTCCAACAGGTTTTCCAAGAGCTTGAGAATATACATGGAGAAGAGCAGGGGTGCCAAACACACCCCTGTCTAACCCCTGACTTGATTGAGAAACCCCTGACTTAATCGAGGACCAAGTTGTACAGTATCCCTCACTACCAGATCGAATACAGGCCTCATTATCCCTGTGCAGGACCTCTAAGATATCCAAGATAGTAGCTGGGCAATTATATGGTCAGAGCACATGCCATAATTTACTCTGATTGACCTTGTCGAAAGCAGTGCTCAGGTCCATAAATGCTAGGTAAATTGGTTCTTGTTTAATCCTCAGGGAATGGGCAATTATCATGTACACATTTAGGCACTGCTTCATGTTCCCCAATTTAGGCCTGACCCCCAATTGAATTGGGGATAGAATTTCATAGGTTGTGACCACTCTTCCAATTTGGAGAGTAGATACTTCCCAACTATTTTAAAGCTAGTGTTCAATAGGGATATTGACAGATATCATTATGGGCTTTTTCTACAACTTAATTTCATGAATGGGGACAATGATTGCTCTTCGCCATTCCCTTGGTATGAATTTTGTGCTCAGTATTGCATTAAACAATATTGTTAGAATTGGACCACACATTTCACTATTATCTTGGTAAAACTCAATCGGTATCCCATCACTGCCAGGGGCACGCCTACGTTTTGCCTTTTGGATGGCTTTAATCACCTCTTCCATCGATAAACAGACTTCACCATGTACATTATCTGCTTGCCTCAAGTTTAGCAGGGAACTATGCACCACGTTAGTTTCCCCTCCTCGAGCTTGATAGAGTTTGCTAAAGTAGTCTAGCCAAATGTGGTCTTGGATACCACACTCCAACCCTACTAGTTGCTCACTATGGATGGGGCGTCCATTATCTTCTTTCCCGAAAATGTATGAATCATTGTTTTTGCTCGCTATCGCGGGCCTATAACAAAGGGTTGATTGTCCAACTCAATCTTGCGTTTTCTAATCTGTTTTTATAGTTGGCCGCAGCTCTAACAATCTCCCTCTTGGGAGACTGTACGCTTTTGAGTAGGCTTCATAAATTTGCCTTAGCTAGTCTGCAATCTTTGTCAAACCATCCCACCTTGGTTCCCTTTTTCGCATTAGACAAACGTCTCCCCATAAATCCATCTTGGATATTTTCCATCAGGTGCATAAAGATTTGAACTGTTACAACAGGGTTAATAGCGGGGTCCCACAAAGCCTCAAAGACAGCCATATTATTCTTCACAATGTTTCTCCCCAACACAACTTTTGTTGACTTGTTCCATCTCAGTCTTTTGGTGGTGTTACCTTCACAGACAATATCTGTAATGTGGTCGAATTGGTTACTGTCACGACCCTCCGCCAAAACCCCCTCTGGCAAACCCATTGGCCAGGTGGAGTCAGGACTCGGGCCTCTAGAGCCTGGCATCCTCTTCAAAAGCCCTCATGGGGCCAGTCCTGGCGCCTATGGCACCAGGCTCATACACCATGAACAACAATGTGCTTGAGAACTACTTTATTGTATTGTTAGCCAACATGGGGTCATCCACATAGCTTGGTTCCTAAGAACCAAGCTATGAGGTCTAGTGTTTTGGGTGTGGCAGGCCTGGAACTACTTTCCCAGGTACTACTTTACCTGGGCCATATAAACCACACCCTGACTGCAGAACATGCTTCGTGTTACTTTGCAGCTTGCAATGTAACGCTCACCGTGTCCACTATTCCCTCGAACCTCGGAGAAGCAGAACCTGTAAGGAGACAAAAGGAACATCATTAGCAGCATTATCTTAACTGCAGTCTTCATCTTTAAACACTCGCAGCTACTGAGAACAGCTTCCTCGAATCTGCACGCCTCCCGGACAGAACGACCTGAAAGAGGAAGATAGAGGCAACATTAAAGAAAGCAGAGACATTTACAAATTACGAACTTCTCAAAAGGCTTACCTGGCTGGTCGCCTCTCGGCTGGCACCACTCCGGACATTCCACTCGCGCTGAAGAACACCGCGACCTACAAGGAAGGAAAACACAGGTTAGCAAAGGCAAGACTTTGCAGCGCTGCGCATAGCGCTTACTTACCGCATCATAGCGTTCTTAATGCGCCATCATTTACCAGCGGGGCTCAACCAAGCCAGTTCGCCGCGCTGGAGCTCCGCATACCTAAGGGAGAAAAAAGAGACATTTTAAACAAAGAAAGGCATGCAGGATAGCAACAAAACTAAAGAACAGCAATAAGACCTACCTGAACAATATCAAACGTGCCAGCGTCAGTGAAGTAACTGGACCGCACTCGCCCATGAAAGACAACGCGCCCCTGCAAAGAAGGCAGGACGGAGAGCACGCCTAATTCTACCACAAGGCAGAACCTTCCCCGCAGACCACATCAGGGCAAAGCTAAAAAGCATACCAGCGAGAAACCCAGCTGGGTGGCGTCCCCGTGGATACCAGGTGTGCGTAACAGTTACCTTTTAAGTTGGCGCCTGGCCATTTTATGGCTAGGTCAAGAGCATGATGGTCACTATATAACTCTTCCCTTCCTCGAAAGTTCTTTACCAGGCTCCATATGTTGATAGATACCAGAAAGTAGTGTATGGTTGAACTCCCTCTTGTACTGCTAAAGGTAATCGCACCGGGAATATATCCCTCAAATATACCAGTGGTTGATCTAAAGCCTACTTCAATTAACCAAGGCCAAAACCGGAGCCCAGCACCACAAATCTTCATGTCCATCGTCTGTGGCAGGGGAATAGCTAGTACCCTCTCTTCTTCTTGGTCAAAAAGACGTTCAATTGGGCCATTACCCATTTTCAAATTAAGATCACCACCACACACAATCATTACATCTTTATCTCTTGTTTGTTGATGTAAACTATCAATCACCTCTTTCAGGGCTTCGATAGGTACCAAACCATTTTTCCCTAAGGGGCTATTATAAATATTAATAATATACACTGGTAGGCCCTCCAGTGGAATCAGTTTCAGAACTTGGATCAGCATTTTCTGTTTCACACTTACTTAAATAATCTCACAAGCAAGTGATCTCTTGACCAGGATCGCCATCCCTCCAAAATACCTCCCTCTTAACCACTTTTTTGCACTTTACATGATAAACCAAATAACCATTGAGAATCAACTCCTCTTCTTCCCATGTCTCTTGTAAGAGAATAATGACAGAGCCATTCAATTTCTCTTTTATGGCATTGTCAGTTAATTTCCCTCTGGAACCCGCTATATCCCATGACAGTATTGACATTGTTTCTACACATTCAATTCTGCTCCCACACTCTGACTGCCGGCCTCTGGCGGATTTTGCTGAGGGGAAACTTGATACTGCTGGCTCACCCTCTTGAATGTTTAACAGCACAGCTCGGGTGTCAGGTTCAACCATTGCAACAGAATTTGTTTGTGGTCAATCTAGTTCTTCTTTTCTCAATAGAGGGTCAAATCTATTGGATACAACAATATTATTTTGCCCCGCTTGTTCTTTGGCGGCCCTACTCTTTGTAAATTGCCCCTTGTGAGCTCTATCCAGTGCCTTCCCATTTGGATGTTTATTAAACCGATCCCAAGAGCAAAGGACGGATCAGGATAAAAATATAACAAGGGGGCCATCCTGTACAAGGAATTTCTTGAAGCATAAATCAAGTTAGAGCCTAATACAAATGATGCCTGTGGGGAATCAAAAGAAACAGTAATATAATCGCCATCAATCGATTTATTTGTACCCCCAACCCACCCGACCCTTTTGGCCATTATTATAGATCCTGGATCGACTTGTGGCCCACATAGGCACGTATTTATCCATTGGGCAGCTTCATTCATCAATCTAAATGTGGTTTCGTAGGATTCATTAGATAAAGGGCTGACCCCCACTGTTATCCCACCAGTGGTGCCGCTACTGGTGGAAGATTTAGGACCACGTTTCCATCCCTAATGGCTTCAGGCCGCTTCCCGTGCGACATTGCCGCTATGTTAATATGTTCCCAATAATTATGCAGCTTTCTCCCAGAATTTAATGTGGTTATTGGTTCACTCTTGCCAGCATGGGTCTCATTTACCCTTGTGCATAACATTGGGGTTACTATCTTCTGTTTATTTGAGGGTATCCTCTCAATGGCTTTACTTTGAACAAGGTTATACTTTAACCCCCCGTTTCCCCCACTACTCATGGCATTTTTATTCACCTGAGTCGTTATGTCCCCAGTATCATTTTCAAATTACATACCTCATTCTTTGTTTGTCTGGCCATGACATCCATCACATTTAGAAAGGTGAATAATGTAGCTTTAAACTTTTTTAAGAAGTCCTATTTCGGCTACATGGAGTCCTTTACTATTTTGCTGACACGCTCCTTGAATTGATCCACTTGTGTTCCTACAGCTATCAGGATAATCTCCAGAGCAGAGAGAACACTTAAATCATTACATTCTTATCACAGAGCTGTTACACATTTTGAGCTAGGACCTTTACTGACTCCAATAAAGTTCTGGCCAAGCTTTCAATGTTTTCCTGGTTCAAGGGGACCTTCATACTTTCCTGCGGTTCTGACTGTGCTAACATTTCTATGTGATTTTGTTTCAACAATTTGTACATTCGCAGTCATGCTACAGAAATACTATCCCATACACCCATGGTTCCCACTGCACCTGGTATGTCATCCTGTGTTTAAGCATTACTGCCAACTATTTTTTTACCCAGAGAGGCTACATTGGTCGGGGCTGCCTTTTGCTCGTCGTCCCTTAGATCTCTTTCCACATGCAAAATATGTTTTTCCAGTTTCCCAGATATATCTTTCAGATAATTATCCAGTCCCGATTGAGACTGTGACTGTAACCCCTGGTTTTGATTGGCCACATTTTTTTTAACTTTTTTTACATTTGTTTCTCCCAAACTAGAGTTCGCTTTCCTTTTCCCCATTGTGCTATTGTGGTTTAGTACCACTTTTCGATTCCCCTCTTGCGCGTGTGTTTCTGGTGACATTATATGAACATTATATAGTGAATTAAACCTGTTAAAAACAAAAGAAATGCTATCTGATTATCGATGCAATTAGAACATACGAGATACACAGTTACAACTTATGAACACTATAAAATGTCCTCACTTCTGCAACACTTAAAAATAAATATGTAAACACCAATGGCTATTTAAAATCTGTTACAAACCAGTAAAATCACAAAAATCAGTAAATGGCTCTGCCCCACAGTGTCCACATGCCATAATTCATAGTCACTGTGAGAAGCGAAGGAAAAACAAATGCGGAGTCAAAACCAATCGATACCAGTACACGTGGGTCTTGATTTAGTGCAAAGCCAGCAAAATGTCTAAACAGGAATATACATGAGTATACACGGGACAAGGTACGCCCAACTGGCTCAAGGGACTGCCTGAGTCCGACTCCCTCCCTTTCCCCCCAAGAATGTGTAGCAGATTCAAATGTGTACATTCTCTTGTTCAGGTTTGCTCCACAGGACTCCACAAAGCCCCTCGTGAGTGCCCCTCAAGTTACCAAAGGACCCCAAAGGACAGGCTTAGATTGTTACTTGCTGGATTGTAGAGCACTTCCTCTGCCGATATCAGTTCAAATAACCAGTTATAGTGCGTGGATTATAAACCCTGCCGCAGGCCTTTTGATGGAATAATATACTTTTCAGCCACCAGGTGGGGGGCGACTCTGTTAGCCTTAACAGTACACACCCAGAATCCATCCCCAGTTCAAGTCCACGTTCCTAGGGGAACACTGAAACACTCATCCTCATTCCGTCCTGCTCTGCTGTAAAATGTGCATTTGTAGGCAGGCCACCCCCCTCTGCTTCCAAGGTAATGGCAAGTGAAAGCAGACTACAGGACACATTGTATCGGCCAGAACACACGGGACACTCCACCATGCTCTGTTGTAAAATGCTCTAGTGACTTCTAGATAAATGGTGAGTTGTTCATCATTTAGCTGATATTTGAGCACTGACTAGTTTTCTTCAGATTGTTTATATTGACACATGGGGCCTCATTATAACCCTGGCAGTAGCCGTGCTGGTAAAAATGGCACGGCTGTCGCCAGGGTTGTTAATTTTCCGGCGCCTGGCAATGGGGAATTACCAGGGCATTACAGCCCCAGCGTTCTGGGTAATTCCCCATAGCCAGACGCTGGGAAAAATTACTCCCATTCCCATTCATGTCCCATAGGACTCAATGGGAATGGGGAGGACGGATGCACCGGCACTGTTACACACAGTGCCGGTGCATCTGTCAAGGTCTGCGAGCGGGTGCAGAACTCAGAGTATGCCAGTCCGGTATCTTACCAGCACCGTTGTTACCGGACCGGCATACTCATAATGAGGGCCATGGTATTTTCTACCTCAGTCATGGCTTTTTCTGCTTCATTTAGAATGAGTGGTTCTCCGAGTGGTCCTTGGCTTCCTATAAGGGAAGGTTGGCTGCCCTCAGGAGTGTCTTTATATAGTTGAGCTTCAATTTCTTCCACTTGTTGGCGTTCATTGTTCAACATTTCTTTGTATTGTTTGAAATGTATTGTTTGAAATTGACATTTGTTATACTGCTTTCATTTGCTTTGAATGCAGTTTCAAATGAGTCATAGTCATCTAATAATTCTTCTTCTTTTCTCCAAGTTTTAAAAAGTTGTAGTAGGGCCATGTAATACCGTTCTCTATGTTGTGGATATTTAAATGATAACTTTATATGATTAGTTAGCCTGGGTTTGCTAAGTTTTACTAGGCATCCTTCACAAGACTGAATATTTGCCAGTTGTCTCATCTGGAGTGACATAGTTTTTGGAGGAGTCGTTTTGGGCTATGTCGTACAATCACATGTTTTCCAAAGCAGTACTTCTGTTTGGGTAGTATGTGGCAATTACATTGTTTTGCATCTTCATAGCGCCTGCATTCTCTATGGGAGAGCATTTTTATACCGAAGCTCTAAAACATTTGCGACAATGTTCTGTCAGATGATATGTCACCCCAGAGGTCTTTTAGCTCTGTTTTCTCAGCTTTGGTGAGATAGGCTGTGACATATCTTGCAACAGCAGTAGACTTGTCTGCAATGTATTGTATGTCTATGTTTGCATTCCACAAGAGGGCATTGATTGCATTGTAATCATTGATGTACTTGGATGCTTCGTCCCTTTTACTGTTTTATGTGTTTTTAGCCTTTTACGCTGTGTCTAACAGAAGACATGAAGCTATTTAATTGATCTTTTTTTAAAACTGGTCTAGGGAAGCCAAAGTGACATTTCGTATAGTATTTGCCTTTGTTTTTATATCTACATCAGCAGTATATTTGACACACTATCAGTGGTTTCTGAAAGGATGTCATAAGTAATGTATTTTTCAATAAACTGTAAAACAGTGGCGTCGCTGTCATGGCCAAATTTAGGAGCATCTTTTATCCACGAAAGCATGTGAATGTGCTCCTCTGGATTGATATTCTTCTCTCCAACAGAAGTGTTGCTCTTTTCAGAGCTGAGGGGTATTTTTATTACAGAAAAAGTGCAGCATTGTAATGAAGCGATGGTGAAAGTACCTTGATACATTGACAGGGTCAAGAGAACACAGTTCTCCTGGTGGTTTTATATCTATTCCCTCTTTATTTTGGTTTGCATTGTGTAAGAAGTTGTGCAAGTCATCCAATGCGTACTCTGCACAACTTAAAGTAACAAACCATGTGGGTGGGCCTAGGTTCCTTAGCATACGACGTACATCAGTGTGACGTCGTAACCAGTATTGTTTTGTACCACTCATATTTGCCAAGAGACTTGTGATACTTGACTGGAAAAAATCATCTTTGTCTTTTATCTTTTGAAGCAGTTGGGTAGCAGACATGTTTAAAAAATTAGAGCCTGTTTTTAATGTGTGTGTAACTCCATAACATAGAATTGCTAATTCATTTTTCGAACAGGAGGTGAAAAATGTATTCTACATGTTGTCTGAATCTGGGGTCTTCAGAATACATTTGTGAAGAACGATACTCTGATGGACTAATTTGTGTGGACCTTTCATCATATCTTCCTCATTTTCCTGTAGGGGGATCCTTTGGCTTGACACATTTGATATGTTTCTAATGCATCTTCAATGGTGTCTTTGGAGTGTAGTGGGTGAATTGTGTACTGGTCTAAAATGTTGGCTGCATTAACAGGATCTACACGTTCACATTGGCCAGTTGCTGGTGAATCTAGAATTATTTGGGTGGTTTCTCTTAAGGTTTTCCTCTATGTTTATATCTTTTTAGTATTCATTGTTTTCTTTTAGATATTGCTGGGCTTGTCTAACTTTGTTTAAGTCGACTATTTGTTGCCAAATTGGTTTGTCTTGTGTTGGTATTAACTAGTACAATCAAAGATTGATCAATTGGTCATCGGACTCCTGGAGTTTCAACATTTTCTTTCAGATCTAATGGCAAATATACTACTTTGCCACGGATGTACTTTAGTAACTCTGATGGAGGTAATTCGGCTGATTTCGGCTGAAGGTGTATTATAGCTTGAAATGGGTTTACTGTTTGGATTATAATGCTCTCATACAAGTTTGTGATAGCACGTGGTGGCATTTGGTTACTGTCAAGCTTTGTGTTGCAGTATGTGCAAACTAAGCTATTTCTTTTTTGCATGTGGTTCTTAGGATGTTGGTGTTTATGAGGTTTTCAGTAATGTTTTCTGAAGTTACTGAATTTTCTAAGTTAACTTCAGTTCCAAAGTATTGACTTTGGATATGCTCTATTTCTTGAAGCAATTCTTTGGCTGTTTCATGTAGAAGAATGTTATTTACATTTTGCAGTTCTTGTTTTTCATTGCATTATACGCCTATGCGCCTATGACTTAAACCTTTTAACTATGTATGATTTATATATGTGTGCTATTTTAGCATAGTGCAGGCCTAGGCCTGAACTCAAATCTAGGGGGGACTCTGTTTGTGATAACAGACTAACTACAGTGACCAGCACGGATACCCCATGAATCCCAGATTGCAATATTGCGCGTCTCAGATCCTAGGTGGACGTACAAACCCCTCCCCTAGCCCAAACTGATTGCAAATGGTACATACACTCCCTAACTCACACAACATCCCACCCACCTGCTTCCTGCCCAAGATGCACTTCATATATTCTCGTACCCCATACGTGAATACCCCTGACCACCGAGAGCTTTGGAATAAATCTCCACCCCCTCACATCCCTTCCCACTCAACCCTATGCCCTACCGATCTCAGAAATAAACGCCTAGCTTCTCGCACACATTCGACCACCAAAAAGCGCACCACCTATCATCAACATGCACTTACGTGCATTAGCTCACCTTGGAATGTCATAACCCTTTCGGGCCCACCTTCACACAACATAGAGAAGCCAAAAAACCGAACTCCTTGAAAACTAACACAGCAGACTCTGCCTACATAGACAGCACAACACACATTAAGGGAGCCCTCATCAATGCCAGATCCCTCCTAGCACACGCTCTGGACATCGCAGACCTCATTAAGACTAATGACCTAGACATCCTCTCTATCACTGAAACCTGGATGCACCCAGCAGTTGGCCCGGCCCTTTCTATGGCTATCCCTGAAGGGTATACCATCTTCAGGAAAGATAGAACAATCTCCAAAGGAGGTGGAGTGGTGCTTATTGCCAAAAATAACATCAGTCTGAGAGAATCCACCAACCACTCCTTCCCTTCGGGAGAAGTGGTCTCACTTAAAATCTACTTCTCCACCACTTGCACCCTCCCCCTTATCTACAGACCACCAGGCCTGCTGTCCTCATTTGAAGAAGCTATTGCATCCCTCTTTGCAACTAATACCAAATCCATGTCCAAAATAGCAATTCTGGGAGATTTCAATGTAGGCCTTAATGAACCAGTAGACACCCAAGCATGCCTTCTTGCCAATACGATTGAAACTCGAGGCTTCATTCATTGCATCTCCCACCCGACGCATGACAAAGGACGTATACTGGACTGGTTAGCCGACATCAACTGCGTCACCAATATACTAGCCAATAACCCTTGCCCATGGTCTGACCACAATGTCATTCTATTCTCCATCGCCATAATAACCAAGCCTTATATACCGCCACAACTTACCTCAGCAACACCATCAAGAAGTCATCAGAACCTCCATCCTGATAACATGCTCCCTTTGCTACTACCGATAACTAGCCTTCCGCACACTACCTCTCACCCAACCTCCATGGTAATCATCTACAACCAAACCGTCCTAGCAGCCATCAACAAGGTTGCTCTCTTAGGCAACAGCAAAATAAAACCTATAGCTCATGCTAACTCTTGGTTCACTGCGAGCCTAAAAACTTTGCGCTCTGTGAAAAGAACAGCTGAGTGTGCGTGGAAAAAAACACCTTTCAATGCAAACAAGATACACTTCAATACCTTAGCTAAGGAATACTAGGAAGCCACTATCCAAGCAAAGGGCAACTCATACAACCAGAGAAGAATTGAAAAGGCCCAGTCGGGCACTAGGGAACTCTTCTCCATACTTCGGGAGGTTGAAGCATCAAGGATCAGCCCTGGTGCACAAACATCCAAAATGCCCTTTCTGCCTAAATCACCCTCCTCCAAAACAAAATCAAGGCTAAAAAAGCTAAACTCACCCGAGACACACTACCACCTAACACACTGTGTTAATATACATCGCCCATAAATTTGAATTCACCCCTGTGTCCACTGCCGAAACTATAAAAATCATTAAGGGATTGAAGCCCTCAAGATGCCAAGGTGACATCTTCACTGCCACCCTCATTAAAGACTGCGTCAGTGAGCTTGCGCCCTTCATCGCAACCTTGATCAATAATTCCTTACCCTCTAGCAAAGGGCCAGATAACCTGAAAGAAGCCTGGATACTCCCATTGCTCAAAAAAACAACATTGGACCCAAATGGACAACATTGGGTCCAACAAGGCCCTAAAGCCAATCTCCTCCTCTTCGATAGGCGGTTCCCTCGCCTCATCAACTTATTTTCATCTCTGGCTGTCCCCTCCTCTCCTCCCTTGGCCTCCTTACCCTCTCTTCGCTCCTCCTCCGTCCCACTTAGGGCTCCCTCCACACCTCCGCAAGGCGTACCTCTGATTTGTACCCCTCCCCGGAAGGTCTTCTTTAAGGCTGTCAACCTTCTTCATCTTGCCACTCTCAACTCTCGCTCTGCTGTCAAGCATTCCTCTGACATCTGCCACCTCTTGGAAGAACTGGACCTTGATGTCCTCGGTCTTACCGAGACATGGTTCACGGCCAGCTCTGTCACGGGCTTTGACATTCTCCTCCCTGATGGTTACAAGATCCTCTCCGTGGCCAGAACCACCCAGCCCGGAGGGGATGTAGCCCTCATCATTCCTCGGTGGATTCCTACTACTATCATTCCCACTCAGATTTACTCCTCTTTCGAATGCCTTGTCTGAAGGCTCTCTCTCTCAGCCAATCTCTTACTGTTGCTACTCACTACCGGACCCCTTGTCAAATCACCTCTTTTCTCTCTGAGTGGGCAGACCTCTCTTCCTTCCTCCTGGCCTCAACCACTCAACTCCTCTTCCTTGGTGACGTCAACATCCATCTCCATTCTCCCTGCTCCTCTTCTATGCTCTTTTGCGACCTTTGCAATTCCCTCTCCCTTTCTATCCTCCCTTCCAGCCCGACTCACTCTGCAGGACACACACTCGATGTCTTGATCTCCTCTGGCCTCCCCCTTTCTATCCCTCAGACAACTCCTCTCTCCTGGAATGGCCACTGTCTCCTCTCCTCTCATCTGTCCCTCTCTTCCCCCCAAGCCAAGCCTACCCCAACATTGGCACCTACCTTCACGGACATCCGGCCCATGAAGCGTGTGTCAGTTGAGGCTTTTGCTGCCACCTTCTCTCCCCCTCCACCTCTGATTGACTCACACCCTGACACAGCCCTGTCCCTGCTCTACTCTTCTATTTCTGTTACTTTTGATGCTCTTGCCCCTGTCATGAGGATCCAGTTGAAGTCCAAAGCCAAGTGCAATTCCTGGTGTGACTCCGACCTAGCTAAAATTAAAAGTAAGTGTAGGGCGGCTGAGAGGAAATGGAGGGCTTCTTGTTCATCCTCTGAAAAACTGGCCTGTCGCCTGCTCCAAAGGCAATACGGACTCTCTCTGTTGACCAAGAGCAGAGTCCACATTCAAGCCCGTGTCTCTGCGGCATCTAACAACTCAGCCAAACTCTTTAAAATCGGCAAAGAACTGGCCAACCCTGCTGCAGTCTCTACACCTCCTCTTGCCTCCCAGGCTCTTTGCAATGCCCTTGCCTCTCACTTTATCTCAAAAACCAAGGACATCCTGTTCACCCTCTCCTTCCCTTCCCCTCCTCTCCCCTCTCCGTCTGCGCTTGCTGACCCTCCTTCAGCCACCCCCCACCCTCTTTCTCATCCTCCCCTCTTTTCCCCCCTGATGAGGTCGCTAGTCAAGTCTGATCTATGAAAGCCTCCTCAAAACAGGTTCATCCCTGTTCCTTAAAAACAATCAAGGACCACATTTATACCCTCGCTCCGGCACTTGCCGATTTATGCAACCTCTCCTTTGCATCAGGATCCTTTCCCTCCCCTCTGAAGCACTCCCTTGTGCATCCTCCCCTCAAGAACCCCACAGCTAATCCTTCTTGTCCAGCTAACTTTTGCCCAATCTCCATTAATCCCTTTCTGGGTAAACTCCTGGAAAAGCTGGCCATCTCTCAGCTTAACCTTCATTCTGATTCTGTTGGCTCTCTCCATGACCACCAATCTGGTTTCAGATCTGCCAGAATCATGGAAACTGCTCTCCTGAACATCAGTGAAGATCTGCTCTCCAACCTTGACTCTAACATTCCCTCTGTTCTCATCCTACTCAATCTCTCTTCTGCCTTCGACACAGTCAACCATACCACCCTGCTCAACCGCCTCCGTGATAACCTGGGTATCACTGAACGGGCTCTGGCCTGGCTGACCACTTTTCTCTCTGATCGACCCTCCCAGGTACAACTTGGGTTCTTCCTATCTTCTATCTCCCTCTGTACCTGTGGTGTTCCCCAGGGGTCTAACCTCTCGCCCTGGCTTTTCAACCAATACCTGGCAACTCTCGCCCACTGCATTGCCATTTTCTGCTCAAATTTCCAGTGCTACGCTGATGACACTCAACTCATTGTCAGGCTGCCCTCAGCCACTTCCTCTCCTTCTCTCATCTCTGATTGTCTAACTGCCATTCAAAATTGGTGTGCTGCCAATGATCTTTGTCTAAATGCCAACAAGACTGAGATCCTCCTCATCAGTACACCTTCACCTTCCTTTCCCCTCACTCTCTGGCTGGCCTCCCTGGGCCTTCCTCCTACCCCTAGCTGCTAGGCAAAGAACCTCAGGGTCATCTTTGATTACACACTTTCCTTCTCCGCCCACATCTCTGAGGTCTTTAAAAAGTCAAACTTCCTATTGCACCTCCTCAGAGGTACTCTGCCTCGCCTCTCCTTCCCCCAGAAGTCTCCCAAGCTCTGGTTCTCTCTAGGTTGGACTATTGTAACAGCCTCTTTCTAAATCTACCTGCCTCTACGCTCCGCCCTTTACAATTAATCCAGAACAGGACTGCGAGACTTGTCCTTGGCCTCAAGCCCTGGGATCGTATCCAGCTCTGAAATTCCTTCATTGGCTCCCAGTAGGTGCAAGGATTACATTCAAAACCCTCTGCATTGTCCACAAGGCTTTCTGGGGCCTGGGTCCAAAATACCTTCAACTATCCCTCTGTACCTCCCTTCTCGAGCCCTTCGCTCCTCTACCTCTAACTCCCTCAGGGGCAGTAATTTTTCAAAGAAACGAGCTGGGGGTAGATCTCTGTCTTCGGCTGGGGCATCCCTTTGGAACAGCCTCCCTGCCACTCTGAAATTTGCAGAGAACCATCTCCGGTTCCGGAAGCACCCTAAGACCTTCCTCTGTGCCTCTGTCTTCACCCCCCACTCACCTGCTGATTTGTTTCTCTCTCGGCACCGGCACCTGGTCACCCTCCGTCCTCCGGGCCCAGGTACCTGCTCACCTGCAACCCTCCAAGACTGCCTCTGAGCTACCCCTTGCACTGGGATCTGTATCTGTACCCATACAGTCCCCCACCCAGTTTCTCTTCCCTCTGCACTTATCAGACCTAACGGGTCTGCTGCCTTAAACCCAGCACTTGCCACTTGCTGGCTGCACTACCACAGTTTATTGCCTTTACTATTTATTAATTTATTTTATTTATTTATTTATTATTATTTATTCTGTGTCTCCTCTGCGCCGCACTTTCCACTTCTCCCCCCTTCCATGCACTTGTCCCCTTTTCCTTTCCCATGCACTTGTGTGTTCTCAATGTCACTAGGCCTAGTAAGAGCGTTGTTTTGTCTCCCCTCTTCCCCTTGCCTTGTTGCGCTCTGAAACACTTGTGTACGAGCGCGATATACATAAAATATCAATATCCAAATGTTCCCACCAACTACCAGCCTATCACCACGGTTCCCTTCCTCCTGAAAATACTCGACAGAGTAGCCTACTTACAGATACAACCATTTATAGAATCCAACAATCTCCTAAGGCCAGTCATGTTTCGGCCCAAGCCACGGAACTGAAACAGTACTTCTAGATCTCAAAATCCAAATGGAACAAATAAAAGACAAAGGGGACTTAGTGATTCTCCTTCTACTCGACCTATCGGCATCATTCGACTTAGTTAACCAGAATATATTATGTCAACACCTCGCCCTATCTGCTCACTTCTCGACCAAGGCTATAGAGTGGTTCGAATCATTCCTCTCTAACCGCACAATGAGAGTTTTCTCCACTTCATCAGCAGCCACACCAGCCCCAGTCTCCTGCGGAGTGCCCCAATGCTCATATGTCTGGCCAACCCTGTATAACGTATTCACCAAGCCACTATTTGACCTCCTAGACAAACTGGGTGTCACGTATACGAACTACGCGGATGACACCAAAATACTCTAACCAATCACCAGAACTTATGACACTGACTCCAACCTACTGAATAAAATCTACCTCACCATTCAAGCCTGAATGGCGCAACATGTGCTCTGTCTTAACAATGATAAAACTGAACTACTCATCATCGGCAGCCAATCTAAGCTAAATAATCTACCACAACCCTATAAATCCTTCAACATTGACGGCAACATCATCACAGTAGCAAAGGAGGCAAAAACCTTAATAGTATAACGGCATAGCCTCTTCAGCAGCGTATACTTCAAAATTTTTCAGAGCGAACAGACCCTTCATATCCACAGACAATTGCATCACCCTTGCCACAACACTCATACTATCAAGGATAGATTATTGTAACTCCCTCTTTGTTGGCTCCAACACCCAAACCATAAACAAGTTCCTAATAGTTCAAAACAATGCTATCAGAGCTGCCCTTAAAATCCCCAAAAAGGAACATGTCTCCTCAGCCAGACACAACATCCATTGGCTTCCGGCCCGAGATCGTATCAAAATCAAAATCCTCTCACTAACGCACAAATGCCTCTCTAATACTGCCCCAGCATACCTTTCTAGTCAAATATCTAAAACCAAATCCATCAGACTCACCCTCTCAGCCTATGCTGGCCAT
Source organism: Ambystoma mexicanum (assembly GCF_040938575.1). NCBI lineage: Eukaryota > Metazoa > Chordata > Amphibia > Caudata > Ambystomatidae > Ambystoma > Ambystoma mexicanum. The sequence goes on from NC_090939.1 coordinate 691,092,495, forward strand.
GTTGCATCCCCAGGTTCAGACGATAAAAGGCTTGCGGCTCCAGCTTCCCGGTGATTGCAGCCAAACATTGGAATTCCATGCCTCAGGCCTTGAGAACAGACCCATCACTATGGTCCTTCCGCAAAAGCCTCAAAACGTGGCTCTTCACCCAAGATCACAACTAACTTAAGGTTGGTTGTATCACAAGTAACTAATCGTTGATATCTATGCAAATCTGTTGGTAATCTATGTAATCTATGCAACCTATTATGTATGCGATCGACTCATGCAATGTCTGTAACCTTTTTCCGCTACAAGCGGTCTGTAACTAACATAAGCTACTGATGTAATGTGTATTCAATTACCTTTATGACCTAATTATGTAATGACTGTAACCTCCACTGCTGCAAGTAACCACTGTAGCCAACTTCTTAAGCAAATAGCGCCTAGATGCCTTTGGGTTATGCGTGCTATATAAATGCCAAATAAATAAATAAAATAGAACAGGACTTTTTACATAGTATAGTCTATGCACAAGATTCCGTATAGCAGAATGGTGTGTTGCTTACATTTTGATGTGGTTGAAGGTACTTTTGCCACTAGTTCCGAAAATGCAGGACAGGAGTCCATGGTTTGTAAAGATTTCAGGATTGCTGTCGTATGTTACAAATTGGGCTGCATGTCCATTTGTACACTGGATGTTTTTTTGGGGTGTAAGGAGTATTTAGTTGAAAGTTTGTTGGGTATGTTTTTTCTAGAAGGGTTTATTTTGCCATAATGGTGTCTCCTACCATTTCATACCCTCGGCCATTACTGTCTATGGCAATAGTTTTTTGTTGTTCTTGTTTATAAGCCTCTCCATTGAAATATGGTTCTGTGCTGCTTGTGTACATCCATTCACCTTCACAGAAATTTGAAAAGGTATCTATATTGACATTGTGCATGTTTAGAAGTACTTTCTTTAATGTATTGATCAATTTAGTTAGTGGTTTCATTCTGTTTAAAATTACTATAAACAATTTTCGAGTGGATTGTGTCCTCCAACGTATTCCTCATCTTAGATGTATTACATCGAGCTTTGCTGCTCTTCGGAAATTTTTTCGGCAGAGGGCGCCTTGCGTCGATGTCGTCGAGTCGATGGTCCCTCGAAGGCCTCCGTCGAGGGTGACGTCATCGGGTATATAAGTAGCACGCGCGGCGCCCGTTGGCCTCAGTTCCGTTTTTCCGCAGTATACGTTGCTTCGGAGATTTAGCACGCCTCGAGTTCTGTGAAGATAATAAATATAACAAAATATGTCCTCATCATCGACGCCGACCACGACCCCGAAATCGGGTTTCAAAAAGTGCAAGTCGTGCGGTTCAAAAATGTCGATCACGGACCCTCACTGTGAGTGTTTGTGGTGCCTCGGAGAAGGCCACGACATGGAGGCCTGTACAAAGTGTCAGGCGATGACGGGGAAGGCCTTGCGAGAAAGGAGAGGAAAACTACAGGTAGGTCGCAAAACCGATCATAAAGCCTCTAGCGTCGAGTCGAGGTCCCGTGAGGAGAAATCTCCTTGACGCGAAAGGCATCGATCCAGCTCCCGAAGCGATTCCCATCGCTCGTCGTCTTTGACAAAAAAATAGAAGGAACGACGCCACAGGTCTCCCTCCACCTCGTCGTCAGATGAGTCTCCGAAAAGGATGAAATGCCCCACGAAACATTCGTCTACCGAAGAGTGGGAAGCATTCAAGGTAAAAATGATGGAGGTGTTTGAGAAGCATCGGTCCGCGCCTTCTTCGGAAGCTGGCCGGGAGCGTCATCGCTCCGACACTCGCGCGCCCTCGAGCCCGGGTGATCGAAAAAGGAAGGATAGGGAACCTTCCAGGACGCCGAGCGAAAAACGCTTGAGTCGAGTCGACTGTTCGAGGTCACCAACGCCGTCTGAGATCCATCACACCTCAAAGGGAAAACCTTCGAAGAGCGCCTCGACGCCCTCGAAGCAAACCCCATCGATGACCACTATGTCGTCAACGCCCTTATCGACGCCGAAGCCCTCGGCGCCAAAGGCTCAAGTCCCTGACCTCGATTTTTGAGGGACAGGAGAGATCTGATGAGGAGAATGTACCTTTTGGGCTAGAATATGGCACCCCAAATGTCCCAGAATGCTTGATTTCCGAAGAAAGCAAAATGAGGGACTTGGTGGAATCATTACACAATGCAAGTGGCATTGACACATCTCCTGAAAATGACTTTGGCAGACCAGAACCAGGAGAGCATGCCAGTCCATCATGCCGTCAATTAATGACGAAGGTAGTAGATTACTTAGGATGGGCTAGACCATCAGCCCAATTCATCCAGGATGATTTAACAGATATATTGGACCATGGTCCCACCGAAGACCCAGTACTACCCTTTCATGTAGCCCTGCAAAATAAGGTGGCCAAGAATTGGGAAACTCTGGATTCTATTCCTCCGGTAAATAAATCCCTTACCTCAAAATACCGCCCAGCCAGTTGCGACCCCGGCTATCTGTCCAAACATCCAACTCCCAAGAGTCTGGTCATACAGGCAGCCACAGCTTCTAACAAACTTGCGTACCCTTCTATCCCTCCAGACAGGGACAATAAGCCTGTGGATGGCTGGGCACCGAAGGTATTTTCAGCTGGGAGTATGGCCTTAAAATCTGGCAACTCCACATGTGCCTTGGCAAAATTTTCGTACACTCTGTGGGAGTGCATCGCAATGGCGGCGGAGCACATACCAGAAGGGGAAGAAAGGGAAGGGTTCCTAGCCATCATTAGAGATCGAAAGGAAGCCATGCAGGAATCCCTTCAATCTGGATTGGACACTGCGGATAGCGTAAGCAGGTCCATGGGCACTAGCATGGTAATGCACAGATTTGCGTGGTTACGGAAGTCGGGTTTTGCACCGGACGTACAGAACCGCCTTCTGAACATGCCTTTTGACGAGTCTCACCTTTTTGGCAGCAAGGCTGACGAGAGCCTTGAGAGGTTGCAGACCTCAAAGCAGCTGCCAAATCTTTAGGAGCTGCTATTAGGCAACCTCAGCCTTTTCGTGCGCAAGGACAATCGTGGATGGGACAATCCTATTGTTACTACTCCTCATATGGAAAGGCGAGAGGAATGGCCAGTCAAAGGTGCCCGAAAAAGGCCACTCGCGTTGGACGAGGAAAACGTGCAAAGCCAACTCCAGATGCAGCATCTTTGCCATCAGCGGCTGCAACAACCGCCACAAAACCACTTTGAGGACTTGCATCACAAAACACCTGTAGGAGGCAGGCTGTCACAGCATCTGCAAGAATGGCGAGCCATTACTTCAGATATTTGGGCTCTAGAAATAATAGCCCAAGGCTACTGCCTTCCTTTTCTAACGCAAACTCAAAGCAATCCGTGGACAAATGTTTTGAGAAAGATTATTGACCAAACCTTCAATGTTTGTGTAAAGAATGAATGGATTTTGTCGAGTGTGGGCTAAGTTATTTGACTATTGTATGTATATACATTTTGACACTTTTTAAAAAATTAAACATGGGCGGATTTCGAGCAAACTCGTGAGGAGCATTGGCAAGGACATTAAAGCATGGTTTTGCAAATGTGCCGTGTTTTATTTTTTGACAAGTGTAATAATGTAGGTACAAAGAATAGTCATATACCTTTGGTGACTGAGGTATAGCCTGTGGCCGTGGGCAGCAGCCAGATTGTCTGGGTCATGGCATAAGGTTATTGCACGGACAATCTGGCTACTGGCCATGACCGCTAGGGACGAAAAATGTAGTTAAAGTGGCTATGTCTACCTGGGACGGCTATGGGGTAAAGATATTCGAAGGTAGGATAGGTTTGAAAGGGAAAAAAAGTGCTTGTGGTAATATGTTCATAGGGTTTTGCGGGCTGCCATAGCAAGGGAAGAGGGGCTGTGTATGGAGCCCCGCCTTCTCTTTCCATGTTGGGTGTCTTGGAAAAGGATTGTCCTTCCTTATTGTTTTGTGTGTATTAGTAGAAATAAGTAGTAAGTGATGCATTATTAGCTACTTAGTACATGTTTCATAGTACGGAAAAGTGTGATACAGAAGCATTCACCGTTTTATTATATAACTTTGGAAAATTAAAAATATAGCACCTCTGTGGTGTATGCTGCAGCCAATACCTACATTTCTGTACGAGTAGGTTCCTGCACTAGAAAGAACACTGCAATGGAATGTTCTTTAGAACGCTACATTGCGTGATGAAGTATGTAATTTATTACACATCTCCCGATAATCCCTGATACTTTTTTGCCAACATTACATTCACAACCCCTTGTATGAAAAGTAAATGCACATGTGATGTCATCAGTGATGTCATCAATGATATTTGTGATGTCATCTTTGATGTCCTGGGTGTTAGTCTTAGCAGTACACGGTGGTGGCGCGATTTATGGTTGCTTAGCTTACCATAACTGGCGAATTTCAGGGGTTTGTTCGATTTTACTTGTAACCATAACGTCCTTTTAACAACGTTTTTTTACTGAATTTCATAGGTTTTTATTAGTGCAACTTTACCATAACGTCCTTTTAACAAAGTGTTTTCATTGAATATATATATATATTTATTTATATAGGTATAAATATATATATATTTGAAGGAGTTGAAGAAAATATTTGTTTAAATATAAGCATACCTGTACTATGGGCCACATTACAAGTGTGGCGGTCTGGAAACAAGGGTGTCGGTAAGCTTACTGCCACCCTTATTTCCAGACTGCCACACTACGAGTCTGCCTGCTGGGCCGCTGCGCCCGACAGGTGTGACCCTGCCAGGCGCATCAGTCCGGTAGGCTGAATCATCACGGAAGCACTGGCACTCTTAGCAACAGTGCCGGTGCTTCCATCTCCCCACTCCCATAGTGTCCAGTGGCACTCTATGGGAATGGGGACTTTGTGGCACCCGGAAGTCAGGCGCCAGATTCGGTGTTACGGTGTTGGCAGCAACCCACCGGTCAGGCCGGCGGGTTACCGCCAACCTCGTAATGAGGCCCATATAAATGGAGATGTCGTTGAATCTGGCAGTTTCAGGGTAGTTTTTGATGCAAATACCTTTGATTAACAGGATTTATGTATTCTCAGAGCTCAAGTGTACATCTGAAGTGTTGAACTGAGATGACAGGGTTAGGTGTAGAGTTTTTGAATGTGATTGGTGGATGGATTTGTGACTCTTTGAAAGCAGCCAATGAGGGAGTGTTGGGAACACGAAAGTGGAAAGGGAAGAAGGTCTTCCCCAGTGTTATGGGATCTGTGGACACTGAGTAGTCCGCAGATGGCACGTGCCACATCCAGGTCTTTTGAGGAAACCTGGCATGGAAAGGGGACTATGGGGATTAGCCAATGAGGTGTGCTGGTTGTGGTTTCCATGTAGACAGGGTAGCAGGTGTTTTGTTTGTTTTGTGCAGTTGAAGATGGATGTGTCTGTCTTTTAAGAAGCAGAGTATGTGGAATTTGCGAGGTTCTTCATTTTAGTGATTGAAGGATTATGCTGAAAATCATGGCATCTTTGGACGTACTGGATTGGCAAAAGTAGACGTTTTGTGGCATGCAGTTTGTAGCTTAAATTGGGCAAGCTTGTTCTCATTCTTTCAGAGTATGGCTCACTTTAATGCTGAAAACCATGCATCTTTGGAAGTACTGGATTGGCAGAAGTAGACGTTTTGTGGCATGCAGTTTGTAGCTTAAACTGGACAAGCTTGTTCTCATTCTTTCAGAGTATGGCTCACTTTAAATGTCCGGATATTGTAATTGTGCCATGTGGAGGGGATAGTTTTGGGTATGTGACTCCAATGTATTTGCAGGTTGCCCTGCAGGATTTCTTGAAAAGCCTAATGAAACTGTTTCCTGCTGCAAAGATTATCTTTTAGGAAATGAATCGGATACAAACATGGAGATGTCCAAACATTTTCCATCCAGAAAAGGAAGAATCAAGGCAGATTTTCAAAAAAGCTGTATCTGCTTTTTTATATGCTCCAGGAATGTCATCTTTTGAAAATTACAATATAAGGTCTGATGGTGTGAATGTATTTTGTGAAGATGGAGTTAATTTTACAGATGTTGGAAATGTGATTTTTCTTTACAGTGCTGGGAATGCTTTGAAAAAGTTCCTGTAAGAAAATTGCACAGTGTATAGTAGTACTGTACATAAAATCAAAAAAAGGAAAAAAGGTACTTGTTAACAAACCCAAAAAACAAAACAAAAAAACAAAGGTTCTTTTCAGAGCCACCACTAAAGAATAAATAGCAGAAATTGAGTTTAAATTCCTCCCCCACCCCTTTGAGTGGTCGCTATGTCCATGCACACCGCAGGAGTCCGCAGATGGCACATGAACATCCATGTCTTTTAAGGATGCCTGGCATGGAAAGGGGACTGTGGAGATTAACCAATCACGTTTACTGGGTGTGGTGTAAAGGAAGAGAGGGTAGCAGGAGTTTTTTTTGCAGGAGTTTTGAGACCACTGAAAATGGCTATGGCTATGTCTTTGAGGAGGCCGAGTGCATGGATTATGGGGGATTGTTGGATCCATTGGCTGAAGATCTATGTTGATCACTGTGGATTGGGTGAAAATCTTGGATTCCATGATTTTGAAATGTCACAGTATGGAGTGCGAGGATGAAGTGGGCGGATGTGCTCCTGTTTTGTGAGAATATGATTCACTTAAAACATCTGGACATCATTGTTCTTAATTGTGGAGGGAACTGTTTGGGGTACGTTACTGGAATTTCATTGCAGTTTGTAATGAAGGACAGATTTGGAAAGTTGATGGAAATGTTTCCAAATTCCAAAATTAATTTTTTCTTGGATTGCTCAGAAACAAATGGGGATGCGTTCAAATTTATTTTGTCCGCAAATGGAATAAGCAAGCCGCAATGTGAATAAAGCTGTGCCTGCTTTTTTGCGAGATGTTGGCATGACATATTTTCACAATGATAACATAAAATTTGATATTGTAAACATTTTTCAGAGAGATGGAGTGCATCTGATGAAAAAACTTTGTTAAAGGACGTTAGGGCTACAAATAAAACCGAAAACAGAAATTCTAAGCTAAGCAACCAAAACTCGCGCCACCACTGTGCACTGCTAAAACTAACACACAGGACATGAAAAATGACATAACAAAAGTAATTGATAATATCACTGATGACATCACATATCTGGACCACTTTTTTTGTTTACTGACATGATTAAGCTAGTTTTTTGTTTTTATTGACAATGAGAATTTCCAAAAAAACAGTTTAGCTAAAAAATGGTGCTCTACCTCATAATGTGGCTGGTGCTGGAAAAACCAATCTAGCCAAATTCGTAAAACTATATATATATAAACGCATTAACCTTTTTATATGTTGTAAAAGTACTTTCCTTAGAGTTTCATCTGAGCTCATAGTGCACATACACGGGAAATAAGCACGCCTCAAACACACAATCAATTTGTGTACATGATGATTAACTCTAACATTGTCATTTTTTGGTGCTGTTGTTTCTTTCTTTCTTACTTTAGTTTCCCTGTATGTGCCTCTGATTTGTATGCATTGTGCGTTTTTATATGTATTTTTTCTACTAACGCAAGTCCATGGTAAGTTTTCTATTGTTACCTAATTATTCCATGTTTAACATTGCTCAAAACTCTCATAAGTTAGCATCTATTATTTTACTTTCAGAAATTACAAGATAAAAAATATTTTACTTCTATGGTGCATGCTGCAACCATTGCCTATATGTATGTATGATTAGGTTCCTCTACTAACAACACTTGAAAATAATGATTTGTTTACATGAATACATTCTTTAATACATTAAGTAGTTCATGATAGTTCTCCGAATAACCCCTAACATCTTGTTTCCAACATTATAAACTCAACCCCTTGAAGGGACTGTTTATTAAAATGTATTTAATATGTGATATCATCAGTGATGTCATCAATGACATTTGTGATGTCATCTTTCAGGTCCTGGGTTTTAGTCTTAGCATTGCACGGTGGTGGCGCTAGCTATGGTTGCTTAGCTTGCCATAACTGGCGAAATTTCTGAGGTTTTTCAGTTTTACTTGTAACCCTAACGTCCCTTTAACAATGTTTTTTCATTGAATTTCATAGGTTTTTTAGTAGTGCAACTTAACCATAACGCCCCTTTAACAAGGTTTTTTGTTAGTGCATTTCATAGGTTTTTAGTATGGCACTTTAACCATAACGTTGCTTTAGGCTAGTTTTTTCAATAAACAATGTTTTTTTGTTAGTGAATTTCATAGGTTTTTAGTAGGGCGCTTTAACCATAACGTTGTTTTATCATAGTTTGTTCAAGAAAGGTGATAAGGTTTTAGTAGCATAGCGTCCCTTTAATAATGTTTCTTGTACTAAATTCCATTACTTTTCAACAAGATACGCTTAGTTTGTATAGATGTACTGTATAGCATACTGAAGCCGGTGGCTCTATACTAATAGCCACAGTGGTTGGGAACACTGCGTCTGTTTTCAGTCATCGGGTGGAGTCCAATGTGCTAAGAAAGGGAGGGGTTGTCATAAAAAGTGGTAACATGCAGTAAATACAAAAAACATAGAAACAGCAGTAAGTACGTGAATGGGAAGGACAAATGCAGTAGCTGTACAAAGTCTGTACTTTCGCAACAAAGAGAGCAAAGGCATAGGGTATGTAGCATAATGGAAAGCACCAACAACAGAAGTGACGTTTGCCTTCTACAATTTTACCACACACTTGGTTCACAATTGAACAAAGGACGAAGAGGCAGATGTTGAGACGTCCACTAACGAGAGCAGAATGTCATTGCAACGTGGTGAGTACACAAAAGTTTATGTTGTAATTGCACAGGACCCGGTAGTGTACAATAGTAGGAAAGCATGATGTTTTCTCTTTGTGCGCAGCAATGGCCACCACACTAGAATGGCTGGAGGAGAATTTTTCGCATGAAGAAATGAGTGAGGACGATAGCCCCATTGCTACCTGCCGCACTGTGAAAAGGGAAAGTGTTACTGCAAGGGCAAGCACCCTAGAATGTCTGGAGGAGAATTTCGTGCATGACGAAATGAGTGAGCATAGAAACCCCATAGGTAGGGGACGCAGTGGCAAGAGTAAAACAATTACAATGTAGTGGTTCATGTAAATTAACCACATTTGTTGTCCTTTAACAGAACATACAGGAATACATAGGAGTACACCAGACGCGGCCCCTTTTGCACAGCAACATACGGCCACCGAAACTGAAGTAAGCGCTAGACATATAAAAGTACACCGCCTGGATGCCCTAATTGAAGAATTGCTCCTCCAAATTGTTGCCTTGAAAAATGTTGTAGAAGAACATATTATGGGGAAAATAAGATATCAATGGGGAAAATAAGATATCACTGCCCGACTTGCACATGCCCGCCTTCCCCATTTCCCAGCCCCACATCCCCGCAAATTGCATGTCATGAGAGACGCTTCAATGAGACCTCAATCCCATCTTCCCCTCACCAGCAGCTTGTTGAAATGGCAAAATCCCCAGTATATGTATCTGTTTCTGGTCCCCCTTCCCTTTCTGAATAGTGGTTATGCATGTCTGCTAATAAACATTGATATGTTAATGTGTACTGATTGTATACATGCCTTTTCCTTTGTTTTAAGAAGGCCATTGTAAGTGTGAAGGGCGCAGCACTATTGGGGATGATTGCAAGTGAGGAAAATGGAGGAGTCGTATGACTGCCGCACCTGGCTGCCCTATGCGCAATCACAATGAAATCATCCGTAGGACGCCAGTACTGCCCGCATATTTGCATTCACAGAACGGCCTGTAAATAGTTGCAGGACCGTACGTTTCTCAGTCGCACAACTGTGCACATGCGTATCTCATCCTGTGACACCTGGTAACACCGTCCTTGGTCATGATATGCGAAGAAACGTGTGATGTAGTTGTAGTAGGTGGAAGCACGCACCCACGTCCTGCGAGTACCTTTGCACGTAAACATTCTACCTACTGTATGGTGCTCACACCAAGTTTATGTAGAAGTGTTCAATGCATGTGTGCCGTACATTTAAGTAGTCTGGGGATGGCAAGAGTATCTGCAGGAGAGCTATGCATGTGGCCACAAAATATTACGGCCAATATAAGTCCAGCAGACAGGAGTCCAAATGGAGAACAATGGCGACGTCACCATGGTAATGGAACAACGCTGCATGTGGTCCCTTCTTTGGCAGACACGAGCCAGATCCGTGTACATCGAAAGAGGACAATTTTCTGCAATGTATTGAGTGTTACAATGAGAGTGCACCCTTACAGAGATTCTACACTCTTCCTTCGCATGTAGGTATTGTAGGGAAACACTTAGGCGCTCTTTGTGGTGGCATGTGCTCCACAACACTCCTAAAAAGGGCACACCCCACAAGTGCGCTGAAATCTCTGTTTGGCTTTCCAGAGAAGAGCAGCGGTGCACATTGGTTTGTGCAGAAATTGCTTTCTCACCAATTGTGTGCCTGCAAAATACCTCTCCAAGTAATGGCCACCAGAGCTACTGCTACTACCGCAGCCAGAATGAGTCGTGGACCTTTGGAGAGGTGCCAAAACCTAATGCAAACCAGGGGCAATGCCTAGTACTCAGTCACGGAAAACCTGGCTTGTACAGCTATGGCACCACCTCCATTCGGCTGCACCTGAAAGTGAACCACCAGGCAGCTGTTCGGAGGGTTGTCCCCTTCCAAGCAAGCAGTAGGTTATTTTCCTCTACAGCATCCTCCGCATCTGCTCCTGCCACCACTGGGGATACTCCAGTGGGCCACTGCATCCCGCAGGAAGCCTTGGAGGACATATGCACTGCAACAGACCCGTACCTTTCAAAGGTCACTGTATTGTGCATATACTGTGATGTGGTACTGTGTAGGAGGGAACATTTTCAAAGTGCTTTTGAGGCATTGGTCCGGGAGCATCACAAAGAGTGCCCCCTACCCAAGTGAGGTGCACCCCAAATCCTCTACTCTCCATGTACGATTATTTATCCCTGTGATTGGTACCCTTTGCCAAATCTCCCTTTCATTGCTGGCTTTTGTGGCGTGTCTTATAACAACAGGAAAAATGCTACAGAATCAGAAATGGGGGGGACAAAAAGGCTCTTATCAGAGCCACCTTGCACCATTGAAAAAGAGAAGTTGAAAGAAAGCATGCAGGTGGTGGCGCAGCCTATGAGCACTGCATACAGAGATGACAACAATGAGTGGCGGTAAAAGCATTGTACGCATTTGGAAAATTAAGTGGTGGCTGTGAAAAGAGCTTTTTTGTGCTGTTTGTGTTTGCATCGTTGGAAGTGGTGAACAACCACAGGGGAAATGCTTGCTAGACTTGCAGGAAGCGCTGCACTGCATTTTGGATATTACGCAGAAACAGCTCATTGCCGGCATCAGTCAGATGAACTCCATCGGAACAAAAAATGTTGGTACTACGAAAAGTAATGTTTTCATTGTGGAAGGAGAGCATGCCAATGTCGTGCAAAAAGGCACAAACAGCCTTGTTCACATTGCGCCGCGCTTTCTCCAGTTGTGCCCCACACGAGGAAGAACGCAGCCACATCTGTCTCTGGGCAATGCAAGAAAAAATGATGTGTGAACTTGGAAACATTTCCATGAGTTGCCGAAATGTCTCTTTCATTGCAAACTACAGTGAAATACCGCTAACATGCCCTAAACTATTTCCTTTACAATGAACAATAAGAATGTCTGGATGAGCGAGCGTCACCAAACTGGCACAAAGAGGACCCACATGGAGCCACTTCATCCCATGGATTCCGTGCCAGTGCACGTCGACATTATGGAACCCAAGGTCTGATGCCAGTGCACAGCTTTCTACTTAAATTGTACCCAATGTATCCAGGAGTCGCCCAAAGCCATATAGTCTGCTTACTGAACGGCACAACCATACCGTTCTGGCACAATCTGTTGCTACACAATACACCCAGGAAATCATATTGCCTAATCCCAACTCCTGCACAGTCCCATTTCCATTGCAGCCACCCTGAAAAAAAAACGGATGTAGCACGTGCGTACCTCCAAATGGCGTGGCTTTCGCGAACATATTGCCCTGTGTGGGGGGATGCACAAACACATTTTAAGGGTCATAGCAAATGGGCGTCTTGGTGGAAGTTGTGAAAAGTGTTTTGTTCTAATTTTGCTAAAGCGACGTGTAAGGAAACACCTTTTTGTGTGCTCCTTGTTACGGATTGCCCTCTGCTTTTCCTCCTTACATTACTAAACAAGTGTTTGCAGCGTACATTGTACATAGTGCAACAGATGACTAATTTCAACAGGGGAAAAAAAATCAACGCCACTGACAAACGTCACACTAGAAGCACTACGGTTCTCATGGGTACAGAAGAACATCCTAGCATGGAACAGAAAAGCATACATACAATGGAATCGATAATTTGTAGTCCCATTTCCATGACAAGCACATTAATAAGGACCGCATGCAGCATGTGCGCGTTACCCAACTATTGCGACGGCCGCGCCCCAGGAAAGCAGGCCCAGTCCTTCTTCCCTTTCCAGTACTCTTTTACCAGCAATCCCTAATTGGCTACTGTTAAACGATTACTTACACATCCACCAATTACATCCAAGAATTGTGCATGTAGCGCTAGCACATCTAATGAACAGCCCATACCAACCACTAAACACGCAGAGGTCAAATGTCCTGTAAATCGAAAGCACCTGCAAGGGAAAGTACTGTAAAACAATCTACGAGTTCTGCACCCACATACATCAGCATGCCTACTAGGCATTACTATTTTTTGTACATTGCAGTGGCAACTGTATAATATGTTCGTAGCAACAGGGTACCTAGCAGTGAATCTCCATAACGTACTCAAAATAAGTACTGTTATTTCTCCCATTACCTAGCATTAAATGGCTCCTACAGTGGTAGGTGATGGCAAAGTTGCCATTTGTCCATAACAGCATTGGTATATAGAAACGGTTACTCTGTTCTTTTGTTCCATCAATTTTACAATGCTTTTGCCGATTAACACACCTCCTATCAAATTTGTAAAAATCGCTCACAAAATTATAATGCAGCCTTTCTCACCAAACTAAGCCAAGTGCATACATTGAAAGCATAACAACAGTTTCCTGCCACACGTCATAGATAACAGTAGTTAAGCAATAAAAAAATGCATGTGTGCATACACAACAGTAACATTCATACATTTGCATAAGGAAATTAAAGACCAAAAGCAATGCCTGCACTCTTGTAGCAAGCATACATATGCAGAGAAGTACATGCAAATGCACACACAAAATAATTCTGCTTTGCACTCATCTTTCCGCACCTTTTTGTCATCCTTCCACAATGCGAGGTACTGCATTTTGAAAGTAAATAGGCCTACACTAATACACACGTGTTTCATAACAAGTCACACAATACATGCCTGTGCTCCCAAGTGCCCATTCATATTGTAACCCTTCCATTTATACACACACTCTTCCTCTTCCTGCCAAGACATCCCCCTATAGTTTTGAAAAATGTATTGCACAAATGTAAGCAATATGCCATTAGCCAACAAATTTTGTTACCATCTTCTTATACAGGTGCAGTACCCACCTCTCTCCGGAAAACCACTGGAGTGTGCACTTCAAAATACAGCCTGCAATAAACCTACCCTCAGCAAGCAACAAAGTAAATACAATACCATCATAATGTTGTATGTCTTACTAGAAAAGTACAATATTGATGTTCAGCCATCCACCAGTATGTACTTCATTGTTACTAATGACACCTCTACAGGTGCTCAGTGTTTGTTATGTCACCACCATTAGACTAATCCCCACATAGTAAGATACTGTCCCCAACCGGAAGTTAGACACCACTCCACAGTGACACACTTCCAGTTAAATGCCTACCCTCCTATCGACCCACTCATGCATATTGCACACATATACATTTCAATGTTTCCACACCCACACTTCGCTTTCTTCGGCAACAGCTACTACACAATGCCTACCAAACTGCAACTCTGTAAAAAGCAACACAGAAAGAGAGCCACACAACCTAAAAACACAGAAAGTAGCCATGCACTGCAAGCTGAACGTGAATAGAAAGTTGAAGGAGAAGAGGTAATTCAGTCATTAAGGAAAACAGATGCATCTACCAGTAAAGACAGTGTAGTTGATCTGTCAAAATGTGAGAATGAAAAGAAAACCACTAAGTGTAGTGCAACGCACAATACTGCTAAGAGAGCATGTACAAATGGTAATTTAACCACAAGCAAGTATTCTAAAAAAGTAATTCTACAAAAAATGTTCCACCACAGAGTGCTTCAAAACCTTATAAATAGAGGGCAGAAATCACGCTCAACCCTCAAAACCTACCGCAGAAAAGTCATCTTAGAAGCTCAAGAAGACAGTGCAATGAGCGTGAAACAGAAATTGTTTATAGTAATTTTGAACAGTATGAAACCACTAACAAGATTAATTGGTAAATTGCAAGCACTACTTCGAAACAAACGCAATGTCAGCATAGATACCTTTGGCCACATCTGTACAGGTGAGTGGAGTCACACCACCAACACAGAGCCATACTTCAATAAAGAATCATACAAATAAGAACAAACATACCAAATTGCCTTACATCGGAGTGAACAAGGGTATGAAATGATACAGGGCCTCATTACGACCCAGGCGGTAAGTTACCGCCTGGGCCGTGACTTTACCACCATGGCGTAAACTACGTTTACGCCATGGTGGTTGGCGGACTTACCGCCCCATTCCGAGGTCGGCGGGGCGGTAAGTCCCCAATCCCCATTTACCCTTCCCCATTCCCATTTTTGCCCCATAGGGCATAATGGGAGTGGGGAAGGCGTTAATTACGCCACCGTAAATTACGGTGGCGTAATTAACTCCATGGTCCCTTAGCGCCATGGATTTTAACACCTGCTAAAAGCAGGTGTTAAAAGCGCCATGGCGCTAAGGGACCTCGTAGTTGGCGGTAAGGGGTCGGCGCAGCTAACGCTGGCGTTAACCCCTTACCGCCAGGGTCGTAATGAGGCCCACACAATGCCTTAATGGAAGAGGAAACACTGCTTTCAGAAATATCCCCATCAAACTTAGATGGCACTCTTCATTCCACCAAAGCAAAACGCCTCACCTACAAATGGCCTTGCACATCAATGTGTAACGTTCGCCAATGCTTAATCAAACCTTTGCAGCAATTCCTCAATCAGTATGTCAAAGGCAACGACAAAATAAAAATACAACAAACTTTTGACTCCAGTCTAGTGCGCAACTACACTGGAATACGAGGACATTCCTTAGCCTGTATTTCTGGACCTTCTTGCAAAAGCCCCTTCCACCGTATCAAAATGTTAGCAACCCACCATTCAATGGTCAAAAATCTAGTTTACAAACTGTACTATACAAAAAGACCAGCTTTAGCACTCCAACATTTAAATTATATTCTCCTACACGGTACAGCCAAACAAGTGCTCGAAGAAATAGAGCACATCCAAAGGAAATATTTTGGAACTGAAAAGCACTTACAAACTCCCGCATTTTCAGAAAACAGTATTGACAACAGTGCAGCTATCAACTTTTTCTATCACACATACAGAAAAAAAATACAAAAGTTCAAAAGCACATCTGCTGAAATGCCAAAATAAGTATGTGTGTGTTGTCGTAGAACTTTCTATACAAAGAGCACCAAAACTGTAGCTATAATGCAGAAAATAGAAGGCAATGAGGAATCCCAAAGGTTTCAATTAGCTGTGTACCCTATAGCTGAAAACAAATACGAAATTACGAACACCTCCATACTTTGCACATACTGCACTGCAAAACTTGACAATAACCAAAGGCCTTCACGGGCAATTAGTAATATTTTGAAACTATTTCCACTGCCAAACGCACTTCAGCAGCTTAATTTGTATGAGACCATTATAATCCAAACAGTGCACCCATTTCAAGCAATAATATGGCTTCAACCGAAAACTGCTAAATTGTCTCCCACTGAATTACTGAGAGTCATTCGTGGTAAAGTAGTTTATTTACCATGAGATCTGAAAGAAAATGTCAATACTCTACGAGTGCAAAGGCCAATACAAGAATCTTTGATTATCCTGGTAAATGGTATACCTACAAAAGACAAAGAAAATTGGCAGAAACTAGTTGACTTAACCAAAGTCAGGGAAGCATTGCAATACCTTAAAGAAAACAATGAATATTACAAAGAAATAAATGTTCAAGAAAACCTGAAAGAAACAACCGAAATAATTCAGGACTCCTCAACAACTGGCCAATTTGAATGTCTAGATCCTAGTGCAGCCTCCAATATTTTAGAACACTATAGAATTCACCCACTGCACTCCAAAGACACCATAGACGATGCACTAGAAACATATCAAATGTGGAAAGCCAAAGGAGCACCAATCAGTATATGGGAAAAAAGTGTGGAAGTATGAGCCTTTCCTCTACTCTTCCCGACTGGAAAAGGTGGAAGATATGATGAAAGAGGCACACAAATAACAGCATCAGAATACCACTGTTTACGAATGTATTTCGAAGACCCTAGATTTAGACAGAACGTGGAGTACATATTCCACCTGCTCTTAGAAAGTGAACTGGCAACGCTATGTTATGGAGTTGTCCATACATTAAAAACAGGATCCCATTTTTAAAATATGTCTGCTACACAGCTACTTCAAAAGGTACAAGAGAAGGACGAAGTTTTAAAGTCAAGTATTACAAATCTCTTGGCTAACATGTGTGGTACGAAAGAGTACTGGTTCCGACAGCACGCAGTTGTACGCTGTATGCTATGCAACCTTGGGCCACACACATGGTTTATCACTTTAAGTTGTGAAGAGTATGCATGGGAAGACTTGCACACTTTGCTACGCATAGCAAAAAAAAAAAACAGATGTAAATATGAAAACCCCAGGAGAGCTTTGCTCTCTCGATCCAGTAAATGTTTCACGCTACTGTCATCATCGCTTCCTTGCCATGCTGCACTTCATTTGCAATAAAGCACTCCCTCCCCTCTGAGAAGTGGAACACTTCTTTTGGAGAAAAGAATATCAAGCCAGAGGAGCACCACACATCCACATGCTTTTGTGGATTAAAAATGCTCCTAAATTTGGTGAGGAGAGTGATGAAACTGTTTTGCAGTTCATTCACAAATATGTCACTTGCAAAATCCCTTCGGAAAGTACACATAGTGACCTAAGAGCACAACTTTTGCAATTCCAAAGACACAAGTGTGGCAAGTACATATCACACCAAATGCCACTTTGGTTTCCCTAGACCAGTTTCAACAACAGGCCACGTAAACAGCTTCATGTCTTCAGTTCGACACAGTGTGAAAGTAAAATCTCCTAAGAACACATACTGCATAAAAAGGAGCGAAGCATCAAGGTACATCAATGATTACATTGCAATTATTGCCCTCCTATGGAATGCCAATGTTGATGAACAGTACATTGCAGACGATTCCACTGTTGTTGCACGATATGTCGCTGCCTACTTAAACAAAGCAGAAAAAACAGAGCTCAAAGCCCTCTGGGATGACATATCCTCTGGCAAAACACTGGCACAGAAATTGTACAGCTTTGGCATTAAAATGCTGTCCCATAGAGAATGTGGCAGCTACGAAGCCGCTGACCGTTTAACCGGCACCGCCTTATATGGGAAATCTGAAAACATAGTGTGGCTAAGCCTTGGCCCTGCTGCATCCAGAAAAGGAGTACTTAAATCATATGAAGGCATACAAACAATAGCCAAAAGCGATCCCAACAGCCAGGACATTTTGAAGAACAATTTATTGGACACATACTACCCGAACAGGAGTATTACTTTAGAAGCCTTGTGTCTGTACCAGATAGCCCACAACTTTGCATACAAAAACAACATTAAACCAAATGAGCAAAAAGGTAGATACTAAGTGGAAAGTTGTGAAGGCAGCCTGGTGAAACTTCCCAAATGCAGCCTAATTAATCATATGAAGTTGTCATTAAAAACTCATCAACACAAATAACTGTACTACATGGCTCTATTGCAACTTTTCAAACCATGGAGAAAAGAAGAAGATTTATTAGCCACCTACACCTCCTATGCCGATGCTTTCAATGCCAGTTAAAGTACAATTACAGATGAAAACTTTACACAGTACAAACCATATTGGACAATGAACGCCAACAAGAAGAAGAACTTCAAGCACAACTAAATGTATACACTTCTGAGAGCAGTGAACCTTCTCAAACAGGCAGCCAAGAACCACTTTGACAGCCACTCATAGCAAATGAGGTAGAATTAACCATGACGGAAGTAACCACCACTATGCTTCAGTATGAGCGCTGTGCAGAAGAGTTGGCAGTACTGAAATCCCACCTAAACAATGAACAGTGTACCATTTTTGTTGAAGTAAGTGAAACCATTGAACATGGTATACAGCACGAAAGTAAAACTTGCACTTGTGACAACTACAAACCTGTACTGCTCTATATAAGTGGAGAAGCTGGGTCAGGTAAAACATTTTTTATAAAAATTATCAGTAAATAGGTTTGGCTGCCTACAACATAGGTGGAGTCACTCTACACCGATTGCTACTCCTTCCAGTAGAACACCAAAACAAATTAGAGTACTATAAACTTTCAGCAGAATCTGCTATGGAGCTATGCACAGAGTTCTGAAACAAATGAAAATGCTCCTAATAGATGAGGTGAGCATGGTCTCCAACCTAATGTTGGCTTTGATTCACCTCAGATTGCAAGAGGTCCTCAAAACAGATTACGAAGAACTCTTTGGAGGAAAACATATGATTATTTTCGGAGATCTCGTTCAATTAACACCATTCAAAGGTGAACCTATCTTCAAAACCTTAGGACACAAAGAATGCCGTAAAAGTCTTGGAAGCATCGGGAATGTAAATCTCTGGCAACATTTCCAATACAGAGAACTAACTCAAAACATGCATCAGTCTGCAGACCTCACCTACGCCAACATTTTAAAAAACATACGGATTGGTCTACTATCAAAGGAGGCACAGTCTACCCTCAATACTAGAAGCAATCATGAGCTGTACTGGCGTAGAGCATGTGCTACTGATGTCATGTAACAATTAACTCAGGAAAATATCAGCTGTATGTCCTTAATGCCAACTCTAGCAAGATGTGCACAATTTAATGCAACAATGCTACAAAAACAACCACTATTGCAAATTCATGCCACAGACAAACTGGACGTACACGGTATGACAATGGGCCTCATTAGGACCCAGGCGGTAAGGGGTTTACGGCGGCGTAAACAGCGCTGACCCTTACCGCCTGATTCCGAGGTCCCTTAGCGCCATGGATGTTTTAACACCTGCTTTTAGCAGGTGTTAAAATCCATGGCGCTAAGGGACCTTGTTGTTAATTACGCCACCGTAATTTACGGTGGCGTAATTAACGCCTTCCCCACTCCCATTATGCCCTATGGGGCAAAAATGGGAATGGGGAAGGGTAAATGGGTTAATGGGGACTTACCACCCCACTCACCTCGGAATGGGGTGGTAAGTCCGCCAACCACCATGGCGTAAACGTAGTTTACGCCATGGTGGTAAAGGTACGACCCAGTCGGTAACTTACCGCCTGGGTCATAATGAGGCCCAATATCTCTGTGTCAACAAGGCATAGAATGACTACAGACCTTAGAGAACTCTATCTCAAAAACAGCTGGTTTGGAGAAAATGTTAACATTATGTGTCAACTGTAGAGTTATGTTACAGCGTAACATTGATGTAGAGCAAGGTTTAGTTAATGGAGCACTTGGTACAGTTGTTGGCTTCCAGTCATACCCACGGGACAACAGCATTCAGTTTGTAAACATCAAGTTTGACAAACTTTCAGAAGTCAAAAATAAAGGACGCACAACATTGCGATTCCTTCTTTTCAAAGACATGTCTGTAGGCAGAGAACAGTTTTCTCTGTCGCTAGCTTATGCAGTAACTATTAATAAATCACAAGGTCCAACCTTAGATCAAGCATTGATTGATATTGGCAGCACAGTCTTTTAAGAAGACATGAGTTACGTAGCACTGTCACGGCTATGTACTCTGGAGGGCTGTATCTAGTGAATTTTGATGCAACTGCAGTCAGTGCAGACATTCTTTGCATCATAGAGTACAATAGACTACATGCACTGTACACACCCCATCTGAAAATGTACCCTATTCCTCAGAAAACTAAATGTTTGAAAAGAAGGCTCATTCAATCAGAAGTTGTAAATGATTTAGCAACAGTACCATCAAGGAAATTGAAAGCAACACATACTACATCAACTACCAAAAGCACATACAAAAGGAGTCAAAAAGACAAACCACACCCAACTCCACCCACAAATATAAAATGCCTCTGCAAAGAAACCACATACTCTTCTATCAAAGTGCTCAGACAGAGAAGTACCTGGCCCATTCAAATTTTCCAATACAACAGGTGTTAATTGTGTTTGCAAATGCTCGTCCTTCACAGAAATGCAGTAAGTAATCCTGACACCATTTACAGTGTCTCAGGAATAAGGCAAGAATTGGACTACAGTGTCGTAATGGTGAAATTCACTTTAAACCGACAAGAAGATCCACATGAATTTCTAATGTACTTACCACATATATTGGAACGGAAAAACATACTCATAAATGAAATCTTTCACATTTCCTACATGTGGAAACATACATGTACTGTGTGCAACCATGTCACTCAGGAACAAGTTCCTAACAAATGCTTTGTGTATGTATCAATACCTAACTGTGACTCCATCCCATTTCAACAACTGGTGCAAAATGCAAACCATAGCATGTCGTGTACATGGTGCAATTCTGATATTCGTTCGATGCTACATATACACTCACATAGTCAATAAGTAATATTAATGCTCCTAAAATATAATGCTGATGGAACCAAAAACAACTGCAAACTTACTGCATCCACACACGGACAGGTATCAAGTGGCAAGAAAACCTTCACAACAGTATCCATAATCTACCACAAAGGTGAATCAACCAATGGAGGCCACTATACTGCACACATTAGAAAGCAATGGGTCATGGTGGGAATGCAATGATACTACCATCAGTCCAAAGCAGAGATTACCAGCAAATGTTGCAAATGCCTACTTAATATTCTTGAAGCCAAAATGTACTCATTGATGTACAAACCTACTATACCTTACTCCCCAGCACCAACCAGTACCTTCGTAAGTGGACAAAAATGTTTTTCCTTCCACACTGTCGACCTAAAGCAACTTAGCATACTGCAAGCATTGACAAAATGCACTAAAGTATGTGTTGGACATTTCTGTCCCCAATGGACCCAATGAATATACTCATTCGAACAATACGTGTACACACATCACAGTAGCAGTATTTTACACTGGATACGTGGAAAGGAAAGTGCTAAGTATGAGGGTTCCAAACTATCCTCAGTAACCTCTGAAACCACCATGTACGCAAATCAGTCACCAGCTCTCCAAGAATAGTCATACAACTCCAAGACATATGGACCTATCATCACGTAACTCTATAATGGTACACTACCACTTCAGAATGTAAACATATGTCCAAGTAGCAACAGGAATGCACAACCTTCTAAACGTACCCTTTACGAATGGGACACTGTAAACAGTTAGAATACGCCACCTGGTATCTAACTGCAACCAGAATACGACAATGTTATTTGTAGCATTCAAACAACTCAACTCAACCTTCAACAACTACTGTGCTACAAACATATTTAAAAACACTTCCAAGGTATGAGCAGTCACAGTACGCCAACAGGTACGTAACTACCATCAGAATTCTGCACTAGCACAGTACAATGCCACAATACTTGCAAACCACCAACAGCAACCAAACACATAAAGAAACAGTGGTACAAAAAGGAAGCAGGTAAACATTTACAAAATACCACCTGCTATACAACGCCGCCTATCCTGCCAACATGTATAGGCCACAAATTGTAAACCCTTACATTTCCTCCTACTTCAAGATTACACTTTAGAAAGTGCTGTAACCACTCCAAACGTGACTATCATTCATTGTGCACCATAGTAGCAAATACATTTGGAATGTTTTTTTGTTATCCAGCATGGATTTTTTTTTTGCACAGACCCAATGATTATGCACAGGAACACAGGAACTTCGTTCATTGCACAGTACACTGGTTCAAAGCATAGTACTTAGGAAGTAGTAGTTATGAGGGTCCACAAAGTAAAAAATGTATGCTATGTAGTGGACTGCAAACTAACGAAATACCTGCTCATACATGTTCTGGTATCTTTTGCCACAGATAATACAGCAACCAGGACCACAACATATCACACTCGATACACCAAACACAGTGCAGGTCCTCCTCAATCCAAACAGTACGTCTGCAACTATTGCTATTATTCTTCTGTACAGTGCAATGTGTGCACTTATTTCTGCTATACATATAGCAATGCCACCATTTGCAATGCACTTCTATATTACACTACACAGCTTGCGCCTAGGCTCTACACTACACCCTGTACAGTGTAGGGCCTCCATCCATGCACTCAACATTCTACACCCTGCCCACAATTGCCGCTGCACTGCACAACTATGCATACAAACATCTATCCACGTACCACTAACCCCACACATAACACACCCACCTACCCCCTAGCCACTGCAGTTGACATTGGCTGCCATTTCTTCCACACAATACATAACCTGTTTCCTACGTACACTGGTCACGTAAGCCTATAATAAGTGGACACACTTAATGCACAACACTACAGTAACCTACCCGACAATCTGCACAATCACAACCATACAATTTGATGAATGCATCCATACATTTTACGTAACTGTCGTAACTGCTGCAACATTTGCCTCCTTGCTTTCCACTGGCACCGTGTAGGCCATTAGGTCATTTTCTTTGTTGTTATACCATTTCAAAAAAAGGTATCCAACACATATTTCAGTGCAGCGCATGGGTCATAGCTCGGCAGCCATATTGCAACTACTGCGTTACTGCTTACGTTTTCAAACTTATGTTTCCCTTTCTTATTGTGTAAAGGAAACACTATTTGAACACTATAACCCCCTTACACTGTTTGACGATCGTACACACTAACTCCTTTTCTTTGTTGAACGACAGCCCCAAACAGGCTCATGCTGCACAACACCAAACTGCGTACAATGGGCCACCCACCCACGTATTCTGAGGCAGCAAACACACAGTCTGCCATCATCCACCGTTGCCTCGTAACACACTGCACATATAACTGGTCCTTAGGCACTGTAAAAGCACACTTATGTTGCCGTCTCTGCATTCTCGGCGCCATCATCTCTACTTTTTATTATTTAGTGGTTATTTAACTTATTTAAAGCAAAATGTCAATCAAACAATTATGCCCATAATATGATACTGAAACATGAAGGTTCTTGAGCATTGAAAATGAACAAAAATCTGTAGAACACAACTCATCAATAAGTTCACATTAGTTGAATGACAAGTGGTGAAAGAACCATATAAACTGATGCAATGATCCCAACGTCTGAGTTAATACTCTGATAAGGAGACCTTGGTCGAGGTACCCCTATGCCCGGAAGAAGTATGACCTCATGATAGGTCTACGTCCAAGGTAAGAAAGACGATTGAGCTTGAGTTGTCCGGCGGCAGGGTTACTGCGTCTCTTTTTGGGGCTTTAAGTGCGTCTCGCTTTCCAGATTTTGGCCACAGCATTAGACTCTCTGTGACCAGCCGAGAAATCCACAGATAACGATCTGCCTGGGACCATGCGGGAACGTGCACTATGAAGCTGGCGACCCTCTTCCTCCTGAGTCGAGAACGGGGAAGTGGAGGTCCTAGCAGCCGTGGCAGCCATGACTGACCAAACTGCAAGACTGCCACTCGCGTCCCCTCCGCGGACTGTTGCAGTCTAAATGGAGGTAGGAAAATGCTCCTTCTCCCAAAAACAATGAGCAGGGAAAACAGACCAGGAATCAAGAAATCAAGGAGGGCTGCCAAGACTGCCACTCGCCGTCACTCCCCGTGTAGTTATGGTTAAGTTGCTAAACTCATCGGAAGAGCACTTTTTCGGTGGCTTATAACTTTGCTACCCCTAGATGAATCCTTACCAAACTTTGCAAAAAAGGTATATGGCCGGCTCTGAATTTCTTCGCCAAGTTGGGCCAGGTTTCGTGCATGGGGGGAAAGTTATAGAGGGGGGACGCAAATCTTTTTTTTCCCCCACTTTGCGCACGGCTGCAGCCCAAACGGCTGGACGGATTTTCACCAAATTTGTGGCAGGAGCGGGGGCCTGGGCCAGAAGGCGTGCTTTTGTGTGTTTGGTGGACATCTGACAAGTCATTTCTTTGTAAAATACTGAAATATACATCCCAAAAAATTAGGGATATCGGGGTCAGCTTCGCGGACCCATTTCCCTGTTCCCTCCGTGGACAGAAGTGTCATTGGATTGCAGTACGGCTTGGTGTCGGAGAAGTTTGGATGCGGACGGTGGTTGGCTGGAGGGAAGCGTGCTGTGTGTCAGCATATTTTGGGAAAGCCGCCATGGTGTATCGGAGGACAATGCAGCGGCGGAAGGGTCTGGAAAATGTACCGTATGCATTGTGTTGGCGGCAATAAGGGAGGGAATGGCTGGGGGAGTGAGAAGTGGTTCATGTGACATATGTAGGCAAGTATTTTCTGTGGTGATTTGAGGCAGCTGTCGTAACTGTCCCATAGCTTCTGCCACGACCTGTTTGCAGCGAACTCTTTTCGTGGTGAGTGGTGGCAGGTCATTTGCAGATGGGGAGTGATTTGCACGACCTAGGTTGGGTGGGAGTGCAGGGGCGTGCAGGGGCGGTGCGCTGCGGATGGAATGCGGTAATTGGGCACATGGAGGCATGCCTGGGTGATTGAAGGTGCGGTGGGTCTGCGGAAGGATTACACTATTGCGTGCATGGGCAAAGCCCGTAGGCTGTAGGGCATGCAGTGAGGAGCGTAGGGCTGCAACATACACACCACAGGAAGGCATGTTTAACTCCGGTACAGGGTGGTGCTTGCATAGCGCAGTGTGTGCAGATTGGTTGCAGTAGCGTTAGTGCTGCAAACTGAATGTGGGTAGGTTGGCAGTGACACAGTACTTTGTGAATGGGAGCAGGTACGCCAATAGTGTGTTAATGAAATTGTATAGGGGTGCAGGAGAGAGTGTTTTCTTTCTACATTGTGTTAACTGTTGCAATTTGTTGCTGCATTGCTACATGGTGGTGCACAGGTTGGGTAGGACTAATGGTGGCAGTGGTGTGTATGTGGATGGTCGTAGTTGGTGAAATGGTGACATGCATAATGGCATTACGTTGCTGTAGGTGTGGTCAAGGCCTATGCTGTGTGCAGTATGGTTGAAGTAGGCCGAATGTTACGAAAATGTTGTGGTTAGTGGCACAATACTTTGTGAATGGCTGTGCGTAGAGGTGGTGGAGGATGTTGTATGTTTGTGCATTCTGGTAAGTGCGACCTGTGTTCGTGATTGGCTGTTTTATGGTGTGGGGGAGTTGGGGCAAAGTGTTGCTACCTACTTGTGGCACGTTTGTGCAAAATGGTAGCTGCCCACATGGTCATTATGTTAACAGTTGCCATTTGTTGCTGCAGGTTGGGTAGGAGTGTTGGTGGCAGTGGTGTCTATGTGGATTGTCGCAGTTGCTGTTATGGAGACATGCATGGTGGCCTTAAACAAGTGTGTTTAAGGCCTTGACTATTGGATGCATGGCCGTAGGCCGTAGGCCATGCATCCAAGAGCCTAGGCCTTGAGGACATGCATGGCAGTAATGCATTTTTCAATGTGCATCAGTTAGAGGGTGGTGACATGTAAGGAATGGGTGTGGAGCACATTTAAACCATTATAGGCCACTGTTGTAAACAGATTGTGGGTAGGTTGGCAGTGGCACAATACTTTGTGAATGGTAGTGGGTACACCCATACTAAGTGATGGAAAGTGCAAAGGGATGCAGGAGAGAGTGTCTTGTTTGTACATTATGGTAACTGTTGCAATTTGTTACTGCATAGCTTCATGGCAGTGCCCTGTGGTTGGAGATGCTGCAGTGCAAAGTCACGCTGTGTGGGCACTGGGTGCAATGCTTGTATACGGTCAGTATGTTACAGAGTATGGTTGAAGGGCAGCTTATATGTGCTTGCATAGTGTGTTGTGTGCACAATGCTTGCAGTATGGGCAATGTTGTAAACATGTTGTGGTTACGTTGGCAATGAAACAATCCTTTCTGAGTGGAAGCGGGAAAGACAATAGTATGTGACTGAAAGGGCATAGGGGTGCCGGAGACAGTGTAATGTTTATACATTATGGTAACAGTTGTATATAATGATGTGCATGTCCATTGCGGTGTCGAGGTTGGTTAGGAGTGCTGGAGCCAGTGGTGCATATGTGCATAGTGGTAGTTGGTGATATGCTGACATGAATTGTTGAATTACGGTGGTCGGAATGTGTGCAAGGAGCAGACCCACTGGTGCAATGCAGGTTTAGCTGTGTATGAGGCACAGGGTGGTGATCTTTGGAGAATGCGTGTGGAGCACATTGTTGACGTGCTACAGCAGCACAAGTGAGTTGCAAAGTGTGTATTGTGCCTTCTATGGTTGTGGTGATAGTTGGAACATGCTACAGTATTTGATGTGCGGCAGGAGATGGTGCAGTGAGAAGGTGTATTGTGGCCACACGGTGCAGTGCGCACGTAATGTGACTATGGAGGTGGGTATGGTTGAAGGGCAGCTTATATGTGGTTGGTTACTCTGCTGTGTGCAGATTTATTGAAGTAGGCCCAATGTTGCGAAGGTGCAGGTTGTCAGTGGCACAGTAGCGTGTGAATGGTAGTGCGTAGGGGTGGTGCAGGCTGGGCTATGTTTGTGGCAGCTGCTAAGTGTGACACGTTTTCATGAATGGTTGTTTTATGGTTTGGGGGAGTTGGGTAGAACTGCTGCTACGTATGTAACATTTGTGCATGATGTTAGGTGCCCACATGGTCGCTTGCTTGGATGTATAGTGTTGTGGTGGGTGTGGAATGGGTAGCAATGTTGTGTGCATAGCCAAAGGTGTGCAAGGTGCGTGTTAGGATGTTTGTGGATGCTGCAATAGTGCATTCTTTAGCAGAAGTTTCTGGTGGAGGGGCTTTGCAATCAAACGGAACATGTACTGAGAGTGTTTAACAGTAAATAAGGAGTGGTGTATAGTATTACAGTGTGCAATGCAGAGGTTTTGTATGTGATTGGTGCATGCATGTTTTGAAATGTGACAGCACCCAATTGGGGAGTGCTGCAAAATGTGACTGTGGAAAGGGAAGAAGTATTGTCAGAGCTTTACTGGCCCGTGGCCCTCACTGTAGATGGGAAAGCGCACATGCACATCCTCCCATTATGAGCAGGGTGGAAGTGGAAATGGAATTGTGTGAAATAGGCAATTAGGAGTTTAGGGCGTGGTTCATAGGAAGGGGCAGTACCATTTCATCACAATACTGTGTTGTGAGGGTGGTCGACATGATACCTTTGTGCACCATCTGCGCAGGTGGTGCGTGCAAAGAGGCGTTGCTGGTAATTTCGGGTTGGAAGGAGTGAACGCTTTCTGGGCCTGTCAGGGTGACAGCAGTTTCGGCGGGATGGTTCACCTTTGGAGATATGTGGCATCCCTCACGAACATGGACTGTGTCGTGGTGCACTATGAAAGTGTATATTTGGGTAACATGTCGTGTGGACGATTAATCCGTCTCCTGAAGAGGTTGCTGACTGCAGGGATGCATATTGTTCCTACTGCCAAGGTGGTTTTCTCATGCATAACACCAAGAGCAGTGTGGGTCCATGATGGTGTAATTTGTCCCCAGCCAGAGGTCGGAAGGTGTGTTATAAACAGAATTACGCGTCAGTTTATGCAGACAGCTGGCATGTTCTCCACCCACTACGAGATCATGAGGTCGCAAAATATGCAGTGGTTCTGTAGAAATGGCATTTATTTGAGCGCCATTGGCAATGCCGTTTTCATTTACACTGTGCAAGAAGCATTGACCAGAATGTTGTAAAAATGTTGTAAAATGCCAAACAAAAACTCATATAAAGAAAAAATACAAAAAATAAAATTTGCACGCAGGTAACAAAAAAATAAATAAACACTTTATACATATTCGCTGGAAAACTGAATCCTCTACCCAGTTTCATATTGTTTACCACCCATTCCCCCCACACCCCCCTTTACTATCACGAAAAGGTAGTGGATTACGCGGTACTTTCAGGATTGCACGTGCCAAATCATGGGTGGCTATGTGGATGTATGCAGATGGAGAAATCATGCATACTTTCATTGAACTTTGTGGTGGATGTGCTTTGGAATGGCACGACATTTGTACTATAAATGTGTAACGGTACATTTCGACTGTTGTACAGGAGTGACAGTGTTCGATGATGGCGGCTTTAATGTGATTGGTGGATGCGTTTTTGCCTATTTACTAGTAACCCAATGAAGTAGAGCCGCAGAGAAGATAGTGCAAAGGGAAGAAGGACTGCTCCACTTTTACAGGGGTGCGGCCCACTAGCTACTTTGGGAAGCGCATACGCCAAAATCTGTCCTTTACACCACATTGCCCAAATGCAATGGCAGTATGGGGATTAGCCAATCAGGTAGTGTGGGTGTGGTTAACAGGAAGGGGAGGTGAAACAGTTGCACATTATACTGTGTGTACTGAGGGTGGCTGACATGGCGAAACGTATTGGGCCTCATTCCGAGTACGGCGCTAACCAATGGCGCTATTAACGCCTTGGTTGACGCCGTACCCGGACCGGCAGCGCCTTGGTGGATGGCGGAATTACCGCCCCATTCCAAGGTTGGCGGGGCGGTAATTCCCCATTAACCAAGGCTCTTCCCCATTCCCAAATGAGCCCCCATAGGGCTCAATGGGAATGGGGAAGATGCAAATAACGGTGACCGTTCATTACGGTCACCGTTATTGGCTTGGAGGCCCCTTTGCGCCCTGGACTTTAACACCTGCTCAAAGCAGGCGTTAAGGGCGAGGGCGCAAAGGGAACTCGAAGTATGGCGGTAAGGGATCACCGCCACCGGTCTCGTTACCGGTGGCCGCTATCCCTTAACGCCATACTCGGAATGAGGCCCATTGTGTTGACTGTAGGTGATTCCTTTGTAATAGATCTGCACAACTATGCCTGCAAAGAAAGTTGGATGGTTTGGAAGGAGTGGACGCATTGTGGAACGCTGTGTATGAGTGCAATTTCTTTGATATGCATGCACTTTGCAAAGACCTTGCCACATTTCCAGTCGTAGATGTTATCGTAATTCATTTGGGCGGCATGAATATGGGTTGCCTGCCTTGCTTAAATTTGTTCCATAGACTGAGGAGGTTTCTGGATGTTGTGAGGACGCTTTTACCCACCGCCAAGGTGCTTTTCTCATGTATAATACCACAAAGAGTATGGCCTACTGCTCATAGATGTTGTTCCGAGCCAGACGAAGGAAGGTGTCTCATCAACAGAAGCATGTACACTTTTTTGTCCGCTCGTGGAATGTTGTTCTGCAACAATGACCTTATTACTTGTGGAAATGCAGAGTTTTTCCAAGAAAATGGCATTTTGTTGTCATCCATTGGCAATGCAGTTTTGTTTGCTCGTCTACAGGATGCGGTGACGAGTTTACTGAACTAATGTGCGTAGAAGAAAACAGAAAAGCTACTAAAAACCGACAAAAAAGGTGTTTTTGCAAAAGGATCTACACCAAAAAAGAACAACAGACTATTTTAAGAGTCGCCCCTTACTACGAACTCCCCCTGCCCTGGTTGCAAGTTATTCCCCCTCGCCCGCATGCAGCAGGAAAGCCACATGCAGGGGTTTTGCGGGTGGCGGCCACGAAACTGGAACTGTGGGGATTGTCCAATGAGTTGGTTAGGATGTGCGGCCACAGGAAGAGGGACTCCTGCTGCACTGGGGACCGGCCCTTGACGTACTTGGGGACCCGCACATGCCTCATTCAACGCACCCTACCATGCTGGCCTATGGAAATGGGACTGTAGCGATTGTCGTATCCGTTGCTGCTCAGGGTGTGCGTCACAGGAAAGCGTGCCAATAAGAAGGACTCCTCCTGTTTTACTGGGGCACGTCCCTGGCGGTACTTGGAGAAAGGCACATGTCATATTCTGCGCTTGTGAGCATGCTGGCCAATAGAAACGGGACTATGGCATTTGTCTAATCAGGTGCTTTGGGTGTGCGCCACAGGAAAGGGAGGCATTCACTTTCCCCATTACTTTGTGTACTGCGGCTGGCAAACATGGCAAGACGTACACTTTTCGTGGTGGGTGATGGCTTTTTGGAAGATCTGTGCGTGTATGCCCTCCAAGAAGACATGTCTGGCAATTTTGGTTTAGAGGGAGTGGACGCTGTGGGGTAATGTCGAATCGTGCTGTTTCGGCGGACTGCTTCTAGAATGTCGACGCATGGCCTCTTCGTCAACTGTAAATGTAGTGATCGTGCACTTTGGAGCCTTATTTATGGGTTACATGCCTTGTCCATGTGTGTTCCGTCAACTGAAGATTATGATGAAAGCAGTGCAGCGCTTTTTTCCTACTGCCAAGGTGCATTTCTCAGGTACATCCCTGAGAATAGTGTGGAAGTATTCCAATGATTCCTGTCGCCAGCCAGAGGTCGGAAGGAGTCTCATCAAGAAAAGCATGTGTGACTTTTGAAGTGCTGCTGGGATGTTCTGTTGTGAGAATGAGAACATTGGTTCGCGCTACATACACCTTTTCACGACAAATAGCATGTCTTTGTCGTACAGTGGCAATGAAGTTCTGTTTGATTTGGTTGGTGTTTCTACTCATTTGAGGCTAGTACATTTCATCATATGTGTTTTACTCCATTCATTCTGTTGAGTATAATAAATAGGATCCACAGAAAGTTCTTCAGTATTTCATTGGGAATTTATTTATGTTTTTTTTCAAGGTTTAGGAGATGGTGCCAACATGTTTTTCGTCCCTACGACAGGTCTTTATCAAGGCTGGATTGGTTATATATGTTGCAGCGCTTGTGTGTGGGCTGGAGGCCTCATAGGTTTTCCATGGTGGTAAATACCAAGTTCTCTCTTGTTAGGCGTATCTTCGGTATGAAAGCTGATTAGCTCGTGCTCGCTGTTCTCTGTTCCGCGTTGGTGTGTTGGAACACTGAAGAACTATGTGTGGATCCTTCTTATTATACTCAACAGAGTTAACGGAGTAAAACACATATGATGCAATGTACTAGCGCCAAATGAGTAGAAACACCAACCAAATTAAACAGAAATGCACCTTGTGCACCTAGAGTACAGGCCCTATGGTTTCTACCAACCGGCTGCAAGTGCAAAAAGAAATCAGCCAGAATACTTTTGAGTAAGGCGCGGCTACCGCCAGCTCTAAGTGCTCTTCCCCCTCCTTGAACAGTGGCAATGAAGTGTTGTTTCGCAATCTACACACTGCATTCAAGAGCCTATTGTAAGAATGTGAGCTAACGTTGAAAACATACATTTACGTATGTAAACAGCAAAAAAAGTGTTTCTAGGGAAGCACCTTTAAAAAAAAAAAAACACCAACAAAGACCCCAAAGGTTCTTTTTAGAGCCACCACACCTAACAACATCTGCTCCCCTGCTTAAAAGTTATTCTCCCACTGTGGCGCGCACTCAGCACGTAATGTCCGTGAATATTGCGATAGTTGCAGGGCGGCACATGTTATATACGCCCCTTTTGCAGATGATGCTCATTGCAATGTGCCTGCAAAGACTACAGGATTGGGTAACACAGTTTGTGGGTGTGGTGTGTATGGACAGACTGTGCTACAGCCTACACAGTGTATTTGTGGATATAAATGCAGAGGGTGCGGCTATGGCTGTGTGTTTCACGAGGCACAGCGTGCAGGTTTTAGGCGATTCCGACATACATTGACTGAAAGTGAATGGAAAACACTGTGCAGTGGCTACTCATTTTGCAATCTATGATGTGAATGTGTAGTGCTATGGAGTAGCTACAATGCAGTGCCTGATTTTGGTTTCTTAGTGTGACACTACTATGGCAAGCAATCATGTCGATATTATTGTTGTTGATTGTGCAGGGAAAATTGCACAGCGTATTACACGAGTTTCAGTGCTGTTTGCGATGAAGGAGGCACTTGCCCAGTTCATGCATTTGTTATCTTTTGCATACTTTTTTACCGCAATATATAGTCACCGATGTAGGAGCGTTATTTTCTATTTGGTCTGTGAAAGCAGACAGTGCGGTACATTGCAAAGAAGTGTACTTCTGCCTTTCTTTGACATGTGCCAATGACATACTTTGCCCTTGGGAATATGATGTTTCACAGCAGGAATACATTTCCTTAGCTATAACATTCATCTTAGCATGCCAGCAATCACGATTTTTGTACACCCCATCTACATTGGTTTCGTGCCCTTCTTGAAAGAATTCATATTTTTTTGTAGTTCGTGTTGCGCTGTGACTCTCTAGAAAACGCTCTGTAACACGTAAACAAACCTATTTGTACAGCGACCCCCTTTCTAACCGATTCCACTACAGTGTTTACCACACTGTCACACGTGTAGCCATGCACGTGTGCATTGGCAATTCCGCTGTTGATCTGTGAAAGGTGCTTTCTTTATTTACCTTTTGTTTCTGTCCCAGTTCATTATCATTTATCATGCTGTTCTCACACACGCCACATAAGGAAAGACAGCAAAGGTCAGGTACAGAGGGGGCAGCACCTACCTTGATACTATAGGGGACTTGCCAGGAGACAGAATTATTGGGTGGCCCTCACGTACATAGGCGCCAGTCATTGTAATGCTCCGGTAAGGACCGTTCCCACGCACTTCGCAGTACCTCCCCTCTGTACAGTAGCGTGTTCCAGTACATGCACAATATAATGCCCTTTGCTGGTTAAGGGTCTGTAGTGCAGCACATGGTTTGCTAAGGTTCTTTTAGAGCTCTGCTGCCCTACAGGAGTGCCCCTCTTGTTGCCCGTAGCAGATGTGGGCAATGCTGTATATGAAAGTATGATACGTAATTGTTGGAAGGGCGGTAACCTGCCCACTGATCCCCTTTGCTTTCATTTCAGTTGTCGTCACATGCAGTATAAACACTGTTACGCTCACCTGGTATCCACAGGGAGGCCACCCAGCCTGGTTACTCGCTGGTATGCTTCTCAGCTTTGCCCTGATGTGGTCTGCAGGGAAGGTTCTGCCTTGTGGTATAATTAGGCATGCTCTCCGTCCTGCCTTCTTTACAAGGGCGCTTTATATTTCATGGGCGAGTGCGGTCCAGTTACTTCACTGACGCTGGCCCGTTTGATATTGTTCAGGTAGGTCTTATTGCTGTTCTTTAGTTTTGTTGCTATCCTGTATGCCTTTCTTTGTTTAAAATGTCTCTTTTTTCTCCCTTAGGTATGAGGAGCTTCAGCGCGGCGAACTGGCTTGGTTGAGCCCCGCTGGTAAATGATGGCGCATTAAGAGCGCTATGATGCAGTAAGTAAGCGCTATGCGCAGCGCCGCGAAGTCTTGCCTTTGCTAACCTGTGTTTTCCTTCCTTGTAGGTCGCTGTGTTCTTCAGCGCGAGTGGAAAGTCCGGAGTGGTGCCAGCCGAGAGGCGACCAGCCAGGTAAGCCTTTTGAGCAGTTCGTAATTTGTAAATGTCTCTACTGCTTTCTTTAATGTTGCCTCTATCTTCCTCTTTCAGGTCATTCTGTCCGGGAGGCGTGCAGATTCGAGGAAGCTGTTCTCAATAGCTGCGAGTGCTTAAAGATGAAGACTGCAGGTAAGATGCTGCTGCTAATGATGTTCCTTTTGTCTCCTTGCAGGTTCTGCTTCTCCGAGGTTCGAGGGAATAGCTGGACACGGTGAACGTCACGTTGCAAGCTGCAAAGTAACGCGAAGCATGTTGTCTTGCTCGGGTGTGGTTTAAATAGTCCCAACAAAATAGTCTAGGTAAAGTAGTCCCTAGGCTACCACACCCAAAACACTAGACACTTAGCTTGGTTCTTAGCAACCAAGCTATGTGGATGCCTCCAAGTTGGCTGACAATACAATAAAGTATTTCCCAAGCTCATTGTTTTTCATTGTGTATGAGCCTGGCACCATAGGCGCCAGGACTGGCACCATGAGGGCTTTTGAAGAGGATGCCAGGCTCTAGAGGCCCGAGTCCTGACTCCTTCTGGCCAATGGGTTTGCCAGAGGGGGTTTTGGGCGAGGGTTGTGACAAACACTTTATGCTATGCCATTAGTGTTAGGGGTAGTATTCACGGACATGCATACATTGTGGAATACAAGAATGTTTACAACAATGGGAAACACAGCTTCATTATGTGCAGCAGGAAGCCATTAATTGTGTGTGACCCATGCAGCTAACACGCTTTTCTAACCACCACTAAGGTTGTTTGCGATCTGCGTATTCTGCTGTTTTTTTATTTGCCTTTACATGCACTACTATTTGCGTGAGAAAGGTGCACCAGCTTTGCCATTTTGCAGACTTAGTACAAACTGTGTCACCTGCAGTTACATGTTTTCTTCAACTGCACGACCGGCAGGCGACCTCTTGATACTTCCACTACTGAGTGCACACACAATGTATCTGTTTAACGGGTCATGAAAAGGGAAGCATCAGATAAATCAAAGTAATGGGACATTTACCACGCCCACGTGACATTGCAGGTTGCTGTTCCTTGTTCACCAGTGGCTGTTATACAGTTAGGAGTACTTTAGCCACACATTGGTAGGTTTGCAGAGTCACCCAGGAAGTCGGCAGCAGTACTTTAAATGCGGTAGCCTACTGCATGAATCCATCGGGCTAGCGACAGGGGCGGTGTTACCAGCATACAGTGGATGACCTGTGCATGAGTCTAGGTGGCGAACGGAAACACGTTCCATTCCCAAACTACTTACAAGTCCATTGGAAGATGCGGACATGCAGCCACTAATGCAGTCCTACGGATAGCTGCAGTGGGATTGCACATACGACAACTAGGTACAGTGTCCCTAGGAAACGTGCATATTGCTCATCTGTAGTTATCTCGGACAGTAGTGTGCGGTACAGATTTATCATGCACTGTTACCAGAAAAGGAGAGCCTCCTGACACACTAAACAGCATTTACTATGCACATCTGTAATTGGTATGATACACCAAGTCCATTCTGAAAAGTAACGTGTAGCGCAAATGGATACATACACCAGACAATTTCCCCTTTACACACGTTTATTATGAGTGCAGGCAAGGAATCAGTAACAAACCAGTGTTAACGAGATGTTATGGTTATGTTGCCGTACCAAATACCTATCCTCTTTACAGAAAATGGTATGCTAAAGCAACGTTCTGCTTACAGTACCCTACTAAAAACCTATGAAATTTACTAACAAAAACATTGTTAAAGGGACGTTATGGTTAAGTTGCCCTAGCAAAAACCTATGAAATTCGATGGAAAAATGTTGTTACAGGAACATTATGGTTACTGGTAAAACCGAAAAACCGACAGAATTTGACAGTTATGGTAAGCTAAGCAACCATAACTCATGCCACCAGTGTGCACTGCAAGGACTAACACCGATGACATCAAAGATGGCATCACAAATCTCATTCATGACATCACTCATGACATCACATGTGCATTTCCTTTTCATAGGAAGCCTCCTAAAGGGATTGTTATTGTAATGGTGGCCGAAAACTATAAAAGAATATTGGAAGAACTATAATGAGAGAAGTATGTCATGGGGGAATGCATTGCTATACACACCATAGTATTACACACTTTTTCAGTGTACATGAAGGAACTCATGTGCAAACATAGCCATTGCCTGCACCATGGCTCATGGAATTGTAACCTTCAAAATCTTTCCATGTTACATAGTGACAATAAAAATGCTTTCGTTTTAGAGTGTCGGGTACTGTGAAACATGTAAGAAGTAGCTACCACTGCCTTTATAACTACATATTTGCACTACTGCACAGAAACCATAAAGACAGCATAATTCATACAAACATGACCATATGCAAGGGACTTACAGTAAGCTAAAAAGCAGCAGTATTATGAGAAACTGTTCATAACATAACTGATTATCTTCGTGCAAATTGTTGATTGAATTATGTATTTCCTTGCTTGAGTGTAGGTTTGCAATGTATTTGCAATGAGGGTGAGTGCATATGATGGGTGTGGTTATAGCTGCTGTTCATATGGGTGGCATGGGTTGCTAAGTGTCTGTGAAATTGTAATTGGATGTAATATATAGGTACATTTTTTATGTAATCATTAATATCTCAAAATTGGCCTAATCGATAAAAAAATTAAAAAAATAAGTGCTACAATTCTAGCTAAAGTCTAGACGCCTGCAAAAATTAGGAAAACGGAAAGTTGAGATATTTGGGCAGAAAGAAAATGCTTTTTCTTATGTGAAAACCCCATTTTAAAAGTTGATCAAAGTAAACATTTTTCAAACTATGAAACCTAATGTAGAAATTACAAATTTTGCATACACTAGTGAATGCTTACAAAATATTACTCTGGAATATTTTCAGATTTTTTCATGCAGGCATACAAAGTGGACAAAAGTCATTTTCTGAAACGCCTTAGGAACTTTGACTTAATCTTAACTGTGCCTTGCGCTAGCGCAAAGGCATAATACATATATACACTAATAAAAACCTATGGAATTCGATAGAAAAACGTTGTTACAGGGACGTTATGGTTACAGGTAAAACCGAAAAACCCAATATAATCACACACACCCACTGTGTACACATAACAGACATACACTCAAGCAAGGGATTACCTAATTGAAGCAACAATATGCAGCCAACATTATCATGACCACGCACAGCATACGCACTCACCATTACTGCGTACACATTTCATTCATACACTCAAGCAAGGAAATACATAATTCGCACACTCAAGCAAGGAAAAACATAATTCAAGCAACAATATGCAGCCAACATTATCATGGCGATACACAACCTCTGCACTCACCTCCAATGCTGTGAAGAAATGCGGTGTCAGGCGTTTTAGGGAACACAGTGTACAGGCTGGGAGGCTCAAAGGACTTCACTCCCATGATCCTCCCAGGCATTGGAAGTGCGTGCGTGCGCACAATGCTGCTGCCTATAAAACTCCTCCTTGTCCCGTGCTGGGTGTTGGTGATTTTGGCATCTGCAGGCACGGGCCGGAGGAGAGCAGGAAGGAGTGCTGGGGACTAAGGAGATCGGAAGGGGGAGAGACTGTGCAGACCGGTTGGCGGAGGACATTGCAGCTCCCTCTCCCTCGCAGCATGAGAGGCAAGCGTGTGTGAGACTGTGGGTTCGCCCGCTTCAACGTGGATTCTTCATTGCCTGGGGAGGTGCCATCAGGCCCCCCCAGGCCTCAGTTAAGTACCTCATTGGGGTTGCTCAAGCACAGTGAACAGGGGGGAGAGGAAGGAGTCGGAGGCAGTTGCGCATGTGTGCCATTGATGAGGGATGTTTGTACCACACATGAGTGCTAATTAGTGAAGGCTGTGTGGAAAGCGCTGAACGCTACTAAGGACACGTCTTGTCTCAAGGGCATGCTATGTTTGTTTGTCGATGCTTGCTCAAAGAGGCACATGTGGAAGCATGCAGGCCGCATGCTGTGTCCTTTGTGGCAATTGAACTGTGGAACTAACTACTTTGAGAAAGAAATTTAAGATCTCAAGGGGGTCATGTGTTCAGCCTGTGTTTAAGGGCTAAAAAAGTTGATGTTCTTTTTGTTTTCTGTTTGTGCTTCTGCTTGTCCAGAAGTCTTCTGGAAGCCATGTGCTTATGTTAGTTGCTCACAACTAAGGTATGAATGTTTGAAGGTGCGAGTACTATGAGAACATATTCCTAATCAAGAAGGATTGTGTTCTTCTGTGTAGGTGTTAGGTCAGGAGGAAAAGAACCCCAGGAACAAGAGGGTTTAATACTGTTGTTCTGATGGTCAATGTTGTATGTGCCTTTCCCTTACAACCTCACTACCCATCCATTACAGGAACCCTCACCCTCTACCCGGTTATCCTAAACAGCTCCTCCCCTAACCACAACTTCTCCCTTACCCTCTTCCCCGCATTGGCTGATCCGAGGTTACCTGTTAGCAAGAATCAGGAGCCCGTGCAAACCAAGGTCGGAGGGGTCAACTGCATTTGGCTTCCGTGGGCAGGAAGGTCTTGTGAGACACTCCAGGTGTGTGACATAATCACCAACCCTGAAATAGAGAAGATAACACCACCTACGCCATATGGAGTCCCCTCCGACTTTAACAGAAGTGCGCAAGGCACTACAGGATACTCAGGTGGAGTTGGTGCAGTCTCGGCAGCAGACAATCACATTAAAGATGCAGGTTAGTGGTTTAATCACTCACAGAATTCCACCCCAGGGTGGTTGCAGCAGCAGCCTCTACTTCTGGATCCCCTGGGCATTCAAATACTGTGGTGGTGTAGCAACATGTAGGTGTTCCTCTGATGTCGCCGGAGAGGTTTCTGGGTGATCCCAGGAAGTTTTCCACCTTTTTGATGCAGTGTAAGTTACATTTCTTGTGCAAGTCGACCGCATTTGAGTCCGCCAAAGCACGCACAGTGTTTGTCATTTCATCTTTGACGGGGGATGCAGCGGCTAGGGCCATTCCGTTGGTGCAGAAGAACGACCCGATACTTTATTATTGGGAAGGATTTTCTGTTGAATTTGCATGTTTGTTTGATCGCCGCAATGTGTCCTTGGCACAAGATGAGGAACTGCTGACCCTTAGGCCGGGTACTAAAGATTTGGTGACATATGTGACGGAGTTTAATCTGCTAGTGGATGGAGACTGCTTGCCCCTTACCAAAACAGATGGTTTTGTTCTATCAGGGTCTGAGAGATGAATTAAAAGATGCAATTGCTCATGTGGAACCTCAACCAGACTCATGTAGTGCTTTAATTGACCTGAGCTTAGATCATAGATTGAGTGAACATAGGGGAGAAAGAAGGAGGACAGAGGGGGCACCATTTGTACAGCTGCACAGGAGCAAGGAGGTTGGGGAGATAAAGAGGCAGCCCATGCAGATTGGGGGTGTACGGGGACCACTGTCTTCGTAGGAGAAAGAAAAGAGGAAAGCTAACAATCTGTGTCTATATTGTGGAAAGGCGGGGCATTATATCAGGAACTGTCCTAATACCCAGGTATGAAATTTTGAAAGGAAAAAGCCTGAGGTGGGGAAAGAGGGGGCTCAGTAGATTGGGGAACGGCCACACTGA
The DNA here is from genome assembly GCF_040938575.1 of Ambystoma mexicanum. Taxonomy (NCBI): domain Eukaryota; kingdom Metazoa; phylum Chordata; class Amphibia; order Caudata; family Ambystomatidae; genus Ambystoma; species Ambystoma mexicanum. The sequence continues at coordinate 691,131,739 of NC_090939.1, forward strand.
GCCTTAGGAAAGAAGAGTTCCCGTCGTCATCAGTGGCTAATACAATACAGCTTAAGTAACCAGACTCACATCTGTTGGTAACCTTGATTTTTGCCAATACGATGGAGACGGTTTTGGCAATGGTGGATTCTGGGTCTACAGGATATTTCCTCGCTATCTCATTAGCAGCCAAGCTGGGAATACCTACCGTGTTGAAGGAGGAAAGTGAACCAGTACAGGCAGCAAAGGGGTCATGTTTGACATCTAGTCCCATAACCACACAGACCCAAGGAATGTTGATGAGGTTTGGGGCGTGACATGAGGAGACTGTTGTATTTGATTTGTTTGCAGCTTCCCAATTTGGTATTATTTTGGGGATGCCGTGGCTAGTGACATATAACCCAAAGAATGACTGGGAAAAGAGGACATTGACATTTGAAACTGAGCAATGCGGATCCCACTTAACTAACATTGGGGGTCCCACACATTTTTTGGTGTAAGGGGTATGTCCCCAGTCCAATATTGGGGCGGTGGCTACCATTCTGCCTGAGGGGTATCGGGAATTTGCAGGGGTGTTTGATAAGGGAAGCACATCACAGTTATACCCTCATAGACTGTTTGATTGATATGGAAGCTAATGCTAGACTTCCTTGTAGCCGGAATTACGCACTCTCGGAAAAGGAAAATCAACATATATGAGAGTACATAGACGAAATGTTGCCTTGTGGGTTTATTCCCCATTCCAAGTCACCTATTTCTTCCCCTTTGTTCTTCTTGCCCAAAAAGGAGGGAGCCTTGAGAACCTGTATTGATTAGAGGGCACTGAAGAAGGTCACCATCAAGAATAGATTTCCACTGCCATTAATTTCTGTTTTGTTCGACCAGGTGAAGATGGCTAAGATCTATACAATATTGGACCTGAGGTGTGCTTATCATCTGATCAGAGTAAAGGAGGGCGACGAATGGAAGACCACCTTTCGTACTTAATTTAGTCTGTTCGAATATTTGTGTATGCCTTTTGGCCTATGTAATGCTCCCACAGCATTCCGACATTTCATGCAGGAGGTGTTGCATGAGTATTTGGATTTATTTGCGATTGTCTATATTGATGACATTTTGATTTATTCAGTGTCTGTCGAACCGCATGTGCAACATGTAAAGGCGGTGTTGGCAAGGTTGCAGGAGTACCATTAGTTTGCAAGCTGTTACCTCCCTCTGGTGTTGTTATGGATGACAGGAAGATTCAGGCAGTGACTACATTGCCATCTGCTCACTGTGTGAAGGACATTCAATCGTTCCTGGGGTTTGCTAACTTTTATCGCAGATTTATTAACATTTCAGCCACTGTTACACCCAATACACGACTCTTAAGGGAGGCAAGCAGATTCAACTAGCATAGGGAAGCAGAAGAAGCATTTGGAAGGTTAAAGGTAGCATTCACGGAAGCACCCGTTTTGTGTCATCCTGATTCTGCGAAACCGTTTCAAGTGGAAACGGATGCCTCCAACATGGCCACTGGGGCAATCGTGTCACAGGCAGATGAGGAGGGAATTATGCATCCTGTGGCGTATTTTCCAAGCAAATTGACAAGTTGTGAACAGAACTGCTATTACGGATAAGGAGCGCCTAGCCATCAGAGCTGCATTCCCAGAATGGCGACACTATTTGATGGGGGCGCAACACCCTGTGGTTGTTATTACAGATCACAAGAATTTGCAATATTTGAGATCGGCAAAGACTTTGAGTCCCCGGCAGTTATGGTGGTCACAATTCTTTGAAGAATTTGACTTTGTGTTCACGTATTGGCTGGGAAAGAATAATGGAAAGGCAGATGCGCTGTCCAGACAGGAGAATATGGGCGGGCTGTGTCAGGTGGAACGAAACATCGTACCTGTGGAGAATATTGTGGGAGCGGTAACTAAGGGTATGCTCTATGAAGTGCACAAGGGTTTCTCTAAGAAGGAATGGCAGGGATGGGTGCAGGGAAACAGAGCGAGGAGCATTCAGGAGGTGTTGCCTTATCAGGGTGGGGGACGTTGTCTCTCCCCACCGAGACTTTGAGAAGGAAGGCTTTGTTTTGGTGCCCCAAGTCCCCATTGGCAGGCCATGAAGCAGTATGGAAGACTCAAGACATAGTGCAGCGTTATTTTTGATGGGAGGGCTTAACTACTAATGTTCATGATTATGGATCACGATGTGAGACCGGTGTGCGATCCAAGGCAGATCATTTGAAGAAGGCAGGGTTTTTGCAACCTGTACCCACTCCAGAGGAACCCTGGGCATGTCTGTCTATGGATTTTGTTACTGAACTGCCCAAGATGGGAATTTTGACACCATTTTGGTGGTGGTGGACTATTTGACTAAACCAGCACATTTTATTCCTTGTGAAGGGATTCCAAGTGCTGGGACATTGGCAGAATTGTTCTTATAACATGTGGTAAGGTTGCATGGGTTACCAAGGGCCATAGTATCTGTTCAGGGATTGCAGTTTACATCCTGGTTTTGTCGTGCGTTTTGCAAGATGCTCGGAATCTCATTTGCTTTGTTCACCAGTTACCATCCTCAGATGGATGGGTAGACCAAGAGAGTTAATCAAACGATGGAGCAATACTTGAGGTGGTTGATGGCAATGGCAAGGCATCTTGGGTCCGGTCCTTGTGGCTGGCAGAATTCTGTTACAAAAATACTAAGCATGATTCGTTAGGAATGTCTCTACATTTCTGCTTGTATGAGCAAGATTGCAAGATGCTGCCAGAAGGGTTTCCAGTGTATGATAGAATTCCTGCGGTTATGGAGTGTACTCAGGAGCTTCTGAACATAAGAGAGAGGGCACACCAAAATCTAGACAGAGCAAAGGTGGCATAGACCAGAGGAGATGGGAGAGCCATAAATATGCAGTGGGGGATTGGGTTTGGTTGTCCACTCAACATATTATTGTAAAATGTATTTCTGAGCCCGCAGTTTGCTTACAACTTCCCTTTCATATGAGGATACATCCTGTTTTTCATGTCTCTTTGGTTAAACCCGAAGCTCCTGGTGTTGTCACACAGAAGTCTCCTTGGTTGATGCGGGATGGTCAGTTAGAATGTGAGGTTTGCCAAATATTTTACTCCAAGTGGTGTGACAAGAAACTCTGGTATTTGATTTCCTGGGTAGGTTGTGGTCCCGAAAATGACTCTTGGGAGCCTTAGGATACTTTTCACGCCCCACAATTGGTAAGGAATTTTCATCATGTCCATCCGAACAAGTGGGGCCCTGGAAAGGGGTCTGGGGGAGTGGGTAATGTGAGGAAATTTGATATCAGCCGTGTTAGGAAACACAGTGTACAAGCTGGGATCCTCACTGGCGTTGGATGTGCAAACGTGCGCACAATGCTGCTGCCTATAACACTCCTCCTCAGCCAGTGATGCGTGTTGGTGATTTTGGCATCTGCAGGCACGGGCCGGAGGAGAGCAGGAAGGAGTGCTAAGGACTAAGGAGATTGGATGGGGTGAGAGACTGTGCAGGCTGGTTGGCGGAGGACATTGCAGCTCTCTCTCCCTCACAGCATGAGAGGCAAGCATGTGTGAGACTGCGGGTTCACCCGCTTCAACGCAGATTCTTCATTGCCTGGGGAGGTGCCATCTGACCCCGACATGCCACCGTTAAGTGCCTCATTGGGGTTTCTCAAGCACAGTGAACGGGGAGAGGAAGGAGTCGGAGGGGGAAACGCATGAACACCGTTGATGAGGAATGTTTATACCACACATGAGCGCTAATTAGTGAAGGCTGTGCTGAATGCGTTGAAAGCTACTAAGGACACGTTGGGTGGGAACATTTGTCTCAAGGGCATGCTATGTTTGTTGCTGCTTGTTCATAGAGGCACATGTGGAAGCATGCAGGCTGCATGCTGTTTCTTTTGTGGCAATTGAACTGTGGAAATAACTCCTTTTAAGAAAGACATTTAAGAGCATTGTTCAGCCTGTGTTCAAGGGCTAAAAAGTCATGTTGATGTTATTTGTATTTTCTGCTTGTGCTTCTGCTTGACCAGGAGTCTCCTGGATATCATGTGCTTATGTTAGTCGCTTACAACTAGGGTATGAATGTTTGAAGGTGCGAGTACTATGAGAGCATATTCCTAATCAAGAAGGATTGTACGCTGCTGTGTAGGGGTTAGGTCAGGAGGAAAAGACCCCAGGAACAAGATGGTTAATACTGTTTTTCTTATGGTCAATGTGGTATGCGCCTTTCCCTTACAACCCCACTATCCATCCATTACACAAACCGCCGCCCTCTATCTGATTATCCTAAATACCCCCTTTCCTATCCACAACTTTTCCCTTACCCTCTTCCTCCCATTGGCTGCCTCTCATGTCACCACATTGCACCTGTGGGAGATATCGTGCACCCCCTCATTATCCATAGCTCCTTTTCCTCCATTGGTGCCTGTCCCTGTAGTTCTATTATTTGGGTGATGGGCAGTGGACTATACCCTTCTCGCAATATCATGCTGAGCCCTCTCAGACGGTGGAGTGTCAAATTCATGCATTTCTAAACAATAAGCTGCTTGCTTTGCTTTTGCGACTTTGTTGCCACGGGTAACCACGTCCTCCCCCTTCATGTGGGCTTGGCATTTTACTACCGCAATGGCTGATGGGAGCTGTAGTGCCTCTATGAGCCTATCCTATCGGTGCATGTGCTGTACTGGCGTGCCGTCAGCACATCGGAAGCCCCTCCTTTTCCAATGTGACAGTCCTGCATGTACTGTTGACCTCACGTAGTGGAGTCGGAGCACACTGTGATCTCCTCGTCCTCATGTGTCTCTAGCGCTATTATGAGTTCTACTACCTCTGGTGCTTGCACTAAATTATAAGAGGGTTATCCTGCACTCTTCACCACGTCAAATGTCCCACTTTGATTTAACTTTAGTACTGCTTTCCCAGTATGTCTTTCTCCTGTCACCTGGTCAATTGTTGAGGACCCATCAATAAAGAGTACCACCCCTGCCTCAACGGCATTTCCCCATGCTCTGGGGATGTCGTCATAATATTCTGTGTATGTGGTACAGTCATGTATGTAGTCTCTCTCCGCTATAGGCTCTAATATGAATGTCACTGGGTTTACAACTCTAAACCTTACTACTTTTATCGCCGTATTCAACATAATCAGCTCATATCCGGATGCTGGCTGTGTGGTCAGTGTACTTTTGGGCTTCTCAAGAATGGCAAAAAGGGCATTCTCCATGTACAGAGTGGTACTACAGACCATTGTGACACTCGCTGATTTCTCCACTGCAAAGTCAGTAGCAGCCAATGCTTGTTTACAAGGATAGCGGCCTCTCATCACTGGATCTAAATGTCCACTGTAGTAAGCTATCGGTTTGTGCCCTAAGGTAGTCTTCTGTGTGAGCACTGCAGACATTACTACTCCGTTCGTGTGTGAAAAGAAATACAATTCTGCACTGCAGTCGGGAATTCCTAAGACTGGAGCTGAGCATATTGCCCCTTTTAGTTCAACAAATGTGTTTGTCATCTCCCCTGTCCATGTTAGCCTGCGGTAGCCCCTCAGAGCCTCTTTGGCCTGTTTAAAAAGAGGTGTAGTGTATGCACTGTAGTCGAATACCCAGGCCCTGCCATAATTGCAATGACCTAAGAATTGCTGCATCTTCCTCACTGTCTTTGGCGGCAGCGTTCTAAAAATCGCCTTTGCTCTCTCAGGAGTCACCTTGCTACCCTCCTGGGATATTAGTTGTCCAATATATAGGACCTCCTCCTGGCAATACTAACCTTTGTCTGCCAGGACTGTCAATGGCTGTACCAAGTCCTTTTGACACTGCTCTTCTGTCCTGCTGCATATTAAGATGTCCACGTATTGAATGACCATGCTGTCCAAATATACGTTCCCCCAGTCCATTTGCAGGATCCTATTAAATATAGAAGGTTATTCACAGTACCCTTGTTGTAAGTCTCGTATGTTTCCACTTTTTGTTTCTATATAGAAAGCGTTCTTCATATCTATCACAGTGAAGTGAGTAGCAAATGATGAAATACTACATAACATAGTCACTGGATTGCAAACTAAAGGAAACTCTGCTTTGACAATACTGTTCAAAGGGCGCAAATCCTGAATAAAACACCATGATCCCCCTGCCGCCTTCTTCACCGGATACACCTGTGTTGCATTCAGACTGTGATGGTACTAGAATTCCCTGTTGCACTAGTGCATAGATTGTCTCGAAAATGCCTTCATCTGTCTCCCTGGGTAAAGGGTATTGTTCTGTACTTGGCAAGATTGCCCTGGCTGGAGCTTGATTTTGACAGCTCCTACCTCTTTCAGCAAGCCAACGTCAAATGGTACTGTTGGTCCATAGTATGCTCAGTACTTGTGCTAGGGCTTCCTCAAGAAATGGCAGTGGCACCTTTTTAATTGTAGTGGAACCTCCCTGTGATGGATTCTCACCCAGTATGTAATGCTCATGAAGAACACTGTCTCAATATCTGAATAGTCACCCCGAAACAATTCTTCGTCTGTCAGGTCAGTCAGTCTGTATCATTCACCTACTGCTATTACTGCTCTCCAAGCCCTTCCCGTATCATCAGTCCTGTGTATAACTACTCTCTCGTCCCTTACTATAACTGTCTCCAATTCTAGTGAGAATACTGGTCCTTCCTCCTCGTCTAAGAACATTTCTGGTCTGAACAAAGCATGAATACATTCCTGTGCATTCATAAACTGGATGCCTGGGGTAGAACACACTATCCCTTGGTCAGTGAATGAAATAGTCATGTTAAGTTTACTCATATCCCTTCCCATTATGTTAACTGGTGTCTGGCGGGAGTATAACAATGACATGGTAAGGTCATGTTCTCCGGTGGAAATTGGCAGTTTGTCAGCGTACGGAACCAAATCTGTAGCCCCCTAGAAATCCTGAACATTCATGGCAATGCCTGATATGGGGTATCTCCCCTCCCTAATACAGGATCCAATCACCCCCATATCCACGAGAAAGGAGAAAGTCTTGTCACCTATGGTTATCCCTGCATGTGGTTCCTCATTCGGGTCCTCATTCGGGTTGGGTGTGACAGATAGGATTTAACACATCAAGTCAGTTTGTGGGCTGTCCAATTGTTGGTTTAAAGTCATCCCTCTCCTTGTAAAAGGATTCCCTCCCACTATGGTTGCATCCTCCAGCCTCTGTGTGGGAGTCTGCACCATGGTTTCCATTGGTCTCGTGGCTACAACGTTCTGCTGCACCAGCGCTTGGAAAGCTGTTTGCTGTGACTGTGTGTACACCTGTGCTTGTGGTGCATGCCTCATGGGCTGTTGTGATTGGACCGGTGCATGTTGTGCTTGCGCCATATGCGGCACATATGTCTGCATCTGCGTGTGATCTTGGGCATAGTAGTCGGTTGCTCTGTGTTGCTCTGTGTTATATGTTGGCGGGTATGTCCCCCCCATTCTGTTGCATTTCCCCTCTGCTTCTATATACTCCCAATCTTCCTACAAAACCAACATTGCGGTGGAACTCCCAAGGGTATGGGCTGTCCTCTGTTAAACCCGTCTCCATCCTGCTGCGTTGGGTACCCTGCTCCTCTCCCCCTAGGCACTCCTCCTCGACCCAGGGGCCAGTGGTTGGTGCCTCCCCTTCCTGTGAAGCTTCCACCTGCCAGTTGTTGTTGATAGTGTGTGTTCTGGGCAACCACTCCCTCTCCGCTTGTCAACATCGCCCCTTCGACTGAATATTTTGACAGTTTTTACTAGACCAAATTTGCCTCTTTTGGTTTTCTTTCCCTGCGTTTCTTTCTCGCATATTCTAGCATTAGCCAACAATAATGTACTTTGGTCAACTGAATTTCTGACCATGGATTCGCCCCCATCCCCACTTATTTTTGCAATTGCCTCTGCGCTTGCTCTGGCAAACCCAGGCTTAATGTGTGGTAAAATAAGCCTGCAGTTTTATCCCACAGTTCTCGCGTCTCGAGGCGCCAACGTTCTTTTATCTCCTGTATATATTGAAATGGGTCTTCATCCTCACGCATTTTGCGTGCCAAAATTGCGCTTATGTCCGATGTGTCTGGATACTGCACCCTCTGTAGTTATTAAACAGCGCTCCATCGTGCGCTGTGTTCTGTGCTGTCACTCCAGGATTTCCCACCCATTTTCAAACACAGTCAGCTACCTCCCCAAGAATGGTGGAGATTCAGCTCTTCATGTCACCCACTGCTAATGTCATCCCACCACCCTTCTCTAACAGCGGAAACTGTGTTATCCCCACAACTTTGTTGTACTTCCCCATGTCTTTCATAACTGTAAATGGTCCCGTCATGCTAGTTCTTTTTCGTCCTAACACTCTCTGCCTCTGTGGGTATTTTTTTTTTTTATAACTCTGTTTATTAAGTTTTAAACAACACAACAACAAAACAAACATGAATCATAGGCATACATTTGACCAAGGCACTATGGCAATTTCAAAGACAAGAGGAGCCCTGCAGGGCCGAGAGCCGTCAGACATTTGTGGGATGAGGCAGGTAACCAATGCTAACAGCGGTACATATCTACTTACATTAACGAATTTCAGTGAGCATCAAGCCATTTACCCCATACTTTTTCGAATTTGCGGGGGCAGGCCCGTGCGTTATATATCTGGTGTTCCGAGGCCCCGCATCTGTCCAGCTCATTACTCCAGCCGTTCAGAGTCGGCAGAGCCCCAGTTAGCCGCGATCAGTCTTTTGCCTGTCCAAATGCTATCGCCCAAATTTTTTTGGGGGATTTGGAGAGGTCCATTTCACCCCCGATGCCTAATAGTATATTTTTGGGATCCCTAGGGTTTGGTGTCGCCAGGGTAGCAGAGATCATGTTAATACATCCCTCCCAGAAGATCTGTAACACCCGGCAGTCCAAATCATATGGTAGAAGGTGGCAGGTTCTGTTTTGCATCTAAGGCATGTCTCGTCTTCCAGTCCCCCCCATCTGGCCATGGCAGTGCGTGAACGGTATGAGCGGTGAAGGATTCTCAATTGTATTAGCCTGAGTTTATATTCTATACCAATTTTTCTAGGGGACATTAATGCATCAATCCAGTCTTCTGGTTCCAGTTGGCCTATATCCCTTTCCCATTTCAACTTGAGCCCGTCGAGCTGAGTAGCCCTGAAGGAGTTAAGGGCTTGATAGAGCGTGGAAGTGACCTTAGAGGGAATGTATTGTGGGAGGATATTGGTCTCAATGGGAGTACAGGGGGGTATAGTTGTCATATCAGGGAATTGGGTGTGGATGGCGTGGGCCAGCTGCGCATGTCGAAACCGGTGCATGGGTGCGAGGTCGAATTGCTCTTGCATTGCCTCAAAGTCGAGGATGTGACCCCCTTGTATCACGTGGGCCAATGTGTGTATCCCTTTTGCGCACCAGTGATCGAAGGAGCCCATCTTTACTATTTCCGGGAGGAGCGCGTTGTGCCATAGGGGTTGAGATAGTGTTGGCTTTCCTTTCCAGCCAATTAGTTTGTGCGCCTCCCACCAGGCCTGGCAAATATGGTGTATCATTCTGGGTAACATCGGGGGTTGGTTGTGGGTGGCATACAGGATCTGCAGTGGGGTTAGCAGGGTCATGATCTCTATTTCAATGCAGATGTGGGGGAGTGTGGGGTCTGCGTGTATCCAGTCGTTTACTACTCCGATCTGTGCTGCAAGGTAATAGGTGCGTATGCAGGGTAAACCAATGCCTCCCTCCCAAACAGATCGCTGCAGCATATCAAGGGCGATTCTGGGTTACTTCCCGCCCCACAGCAGCGTGCAAAGGTGTCTGTCAATAAGTGCAAATGTGTCTCGGGGAATGTCAAGTGGGGCATTTTGGAGTACGTACAGCAGTCTGGGGAGGGTCATCATCTTGAATAGCGCAGCTCTGCCCATAAGTGATAGGGGGAGTGATTGCCAGTGGGAGGTATCTCTATTGAACCAGTCAATTGCTGGTTGTAGGTTAAGTTGAAGGAACCCACCAAGTGTCGGATCGAGCAGTATACCCAGGTATTTAAATTCACTAATAGAGACATGATATGGGCAGGTCTCAGGGATCGCAAACTCGCCGCCCTGTATCGGGAAGTAAATGGTTTTGGCTTCATTTATCTTTAGGCCCGCAAAGTTTTGGTATTCCCTAAGAATGAGGGAGACAATTGGGCAGGAAGTGCACGGGTCACTGAGGTATATGAGGAGGTGATCCTCGTAGAGCGATAGTCAGTCCTCCCCCCCCCGGCCAGGCGAATCCTGTCCAGTAAGTGTTAGCCCTAAACTCAATTGCGAGTGGTTCGATGGCCAGGAGGAAAAGAAGCGGGGAGAGCGGGCACCCCTGTCTCGTACCTCGACCAAAGGGAAATGATTCAGAAGACCTGCCGTTCACCCTTACCATGGCCTCCGGAAGTGCATAGAGAAGTTTAACCCATGATATAAACGTTTGCCCCAGGTTCATCCGAGCCATGATTGCCCACAGAGCCTCCCACGCCACAGAGTCAAATGCTTTTTCAAAGTCCACCGCCAGGAGGGCAAGTGGGGCGGGTATTTCCTTGGCTCTACTCAGCGCCAGTTGAACTCTACGTAGGTTCATGCGGTGGACTTATTGGGCATAAATCCACATTGGTCTGGGTGGACGAGGGTCTCTATCACCTGCAGTAGTCTGTTGGCGAGTGTTCTGGCGAGGACCTTAGCTTCCCCGTTGATCAGGGATATGGGGCGATAGGAGGCACATTCCTCCGGGGGTTTCCCGGGCGTATGTATGACTATTATGCATGCCTTCCTGAGGTCCAGGGGGAGTGCCCTCAGCTCTTTGCTGCGTAGGAACATACGGTGCATGTGGGTGGGTAGTGTACCACCGAGGCATTTCCATGTTTCTGTAGGGAACCCATTGGGGCCCGAGGTTTTCCCGGGTTGGAGCTGTGCAAGCACCTCTTGCACCTCGGTTACAGTGATTTCAGCGTTCAGGAGATCTGTTTGGCGCTGTGAGAGTTTCGGGATCTCTATCTGGTCGAGGTAGCATGAGAGTTCGGAAGGCGGGCTCTCGGCAGGTGGGGTATAGAGCTTCTTATAGTAGGCGGCAAATGCCTCAACAATGTCAGAGTCATCTGTGAGGAGTGTTCCGTCTGGAGACTTAATGGCCCGTACGTGTCCCCTGCTCTGTTCGCGTCTCTCCAACCAGGCCAGGGTCTTATTCGCCTTGTCACCCCGTTCATAAATTTGGCTCCGGACTAGCTGATGGGCTGTTCATGCATTGTCTTGAGCCAGGTTGCTAAGGGTGTCTTGTGCTGTAAGCAGAGCCTCTTTTGTCTCTTGGGTGCAGTGTTCTAGGGCTTGCCGTTCGCACTCCAGGACACTTGCTTCTGCCTATTTGATCCTTTGGACTTGTCGTTGTTGGTAGGCTGAAACCTCCGAAATAGCTTCCCCCGGAGGACAGTCTTGTACGCCTCCCAGAGCGAGATCGGGCAGTCCACTGAGCCTTCGTTGTTTTCTAAATATTCCATCGTCTTCTTTTCCAGTTCCTCCGCAATTTCAGGGAGGCGTAGGTGATATGTATTCAGGCGCCAGTTACGATCCGGACATCAGCAGGAGTTCTTCATGGTCAGAAGGAGCGGAGAGTGGTCTGAAATACCCCTTGCGAGGAATTCAGTGTCTAGGAGCCTGTGATTTATGCTGCGGGGATGAAGGCATAGTCAATCCTGGAGAACGACTTGTGAACGCCAGAATAAAAGGAAAAACCAGCCTCATCTTTATGGAGAGAGCGCCATGTGTCCGTCATTCCCATGGCTTCGGCAAACATGGCGAGTGGTGTGGAGGCGGGGCGGGTTCCAGATCTCCTGTGAGATCTATCGACTGCAGTGTCCATCACTTCATTAAAGTCCCCACCAATCACCCATACTTCGGCCTCGTCTTCCAGTAGTAGGTTCCGTAGTTCAGAGAGCAGTTCTTTCGTAAGCGTGGGGGGGGGGCATAGATTGCAGCGAGGCCCCATTTCTCGCCCCATATGTCGGCAAGTATCATTACGTAGCAGCCCCGGGGGTCGGTTTTGACCTTCCTAACCTGCAGGGGGACTCGCTTGTGGACGAGTATCATCGTGCCCCTAGCTCCTGTCGTGAATCCGGCATGGTAGGTGTGAGAGTAGTTGGATCTTTGTTGGAGTTCGTTCTATCTGCGTGGGTCTCTTATCAGGGCTTCTGGGAGGATCAGTGGTGGTCGCGCACTTTCAGGAGGTGTGTAGTGATGTATTTTTGGGAGAGACATCCGGGGGTCGTCTCGTATTGGTGTACCTGCTGCCTGTATGATAATTGTGTCAACGGTCTTGCCCATAGACAGGGCTTGATTTCCTTGTCAGTGTTTTTCTGTATCGTGCCTTCTCGTCACTTGATTCTGTTTCTTTACAGTCCTTAAACTCCCCCCATCCTGTACTTCCCCCCCCAACTGGGAGCACCTGTCGCCCAAACATTAAACTTATAACTTGATAAACTTCTTCGGGATAACCCGGGCTGTGATAGCGCGCGCGCCGCATAAGGGTCGGCAGCCGCTAAGTGTGCACTCCCATTCTATTGAGCAGCAGTTTAGTCCCCTTGTTGCGTGGCCTTGATCCTTTTTCCGCAGGGGTCCCCGTCGCATCGTCGTCTGCGGTGGTCGGAGAGCAAGGGGGCGAGGGTCTCCCAGGCCGAGGCCTATGTGTGGGCGGGCCCGATGGCGTACGCCTCACTCTGGAGTCCGTGAGGACTTGAGTTTCAAGCCAGTCCCATGTGTCTTCTGGATTGTAAAACAGGTGAGTAGTGCCCTCATACTGGACTTTTAGCAATGCCGGGAAGAAGAGGGCATATTTGATAGACAGCGATTGGAGCTTCTTCTTGACGGAGTCAAATGACTGGCGGGCTTTTTGGACTTCTTTAGTGTAATCGGGATAGAAACCGACCCTGTAGCCGTTGTATGTAATCGGGCCCGAGGCCCTTGCCATTTGTAGAATCGCATCCCGGTCGCGGTAGTTCAGTAGACGTGCAATCATTGTTCTGGGCGGGGCACCCGGTGTAGGTCAGTCGGTGGGGACTCTGTGTGCCCTTTCCACTGAAAAGAATTTGGATAGCTTCTTAGGGGCAAAGACATGGGTGAGCCAATCTTCTAAGAAGAGTTCTGCGCTGGGGCCTTCCTCTTTCTCTGGTATACCGAGGATCCTGAGATTATTGCACCGTGCCCTCCTCTTACTATCCTCAGCGCGGTTTTCCAGTTGGGCCACTTTTTGGGTGATAGCGGTGAGTTGCTGTTCCAGTCGGTGGACCGTGTCTTCCGTGTCAGACACTCTCTGTTCTGCTTCTCCCACCCTGGTCGACAGGTTGCGGAGGTCTTGGCGTATAAGGGACACCTCAGAGGATAGGCCGCCCATTTTGAGTTCCAAGGATGTCCTCGAGTCCCCAATTGCTTTCATGAGGTCTGACATAGAGATAGGGGGGTCGCAGGGCTCTCCGTTGTGGCTGCCTCTTCTGGGGGCTGAAGCTCACGATGGGGAGGGGCTCCCACGGTATAGAGGTCCATTTTACTTTGTAGCGTTTGCCGCTTGGATTTCACCTTTCCCATGTCTTGATCGAGCGGCCCTGCGTGGCAGGGATCCGGGTGCTTCTTGTCCGCTCACCGGGGTTGAATGCAGGATCGGGAGAGGTCCTGTATAGATCAGGCAGTCGTGTATAGGCTGCGCAGGGTGCTCACTGCGAATCCATGCAAAGGTCACATTTAGGGTGGCAACAATGCAACCGCTGCAAGTGTCAATCTAAGTTCCAATTGCGGGGAGCCAACGCGAGCGGGTCAGCCCGTGGGGGAAGGAAGGTCGCCTCACTGGTAGTAGTGCCTCGTAGGGGTTGTTCTGGTGTGCCTCCACCGACTGCGGTTGCCACTTAGTTGGGGGAGGGTCAGTGGAGGGGTATCCCGGGGGGTCCCACTTAGTCCAGGAGTGTCTCCGTTGGTTGTGGGGAGGAGTGCCCTCCGCCCCACCCCTCGTAGCCTGGCCCCGTACGGAGGATCGTGTCCTTGTCCGTAGAGTGGTACGGCACTGGCACGTGCCTATCCCCGACACATAGAGTGGCCCCCGTGGTTCCTGGGATCCTAGCCGAATTGCATAGAGGCCTCGTGGGGAGGACCGTGTCCTTGTTCATACGCTGGTGTGGGGCTGGCCAAAGTCTATCTTCGCCACATAGAGCGGCCCCTCGTGGTTTCTGTGGTTCTGCCGGTGGTTTAGGGTGCACAGGTGGGTCCCGCGGGGGAGACAGGGCAGTCCCTCAGTTCGCGCAGAGTCCGGGGGTCCACCGTGGACAAGGGGCAGCTCAGTTGGTGGTGAGGAGAGGTGCCCCCTGTCCCCACACTCCCAGTTCAATTCTGCTGCGTATACGCCTCATGGTGGGTGCCGTGACACTCTTCTGTGCGCTGATATAGTGCTGGTCCGTGCCTATCTTTGGCACAGCTGTGGCCCTCGCGGGGTCTGTGGTCTGTGCAGCTGGCTATTTGCATAAGGGGCCGTGAGGGGGAAGTAAGGCAAATCTCCCACCCCACAAACCCGCGTACCTTGTTATACGGTTGCAGCGTATCATCCCTCAGCGGGGGAGCGCAGCTCGTGGCTCTCCTTGCCGCGCTGCCGCTCGACCCCGAGTGTTGCAGTCTCATTGATGGGGGGGAGGGGATTTCCAGGGGAAAGGCAGATAATGTGGGCCCGAGCCGCGGGCGGGTATGGAGGCCAAGTTCGAACAGGGGGATGCAGGTTTCACCCGCTGCTTTCTGCGGCTGCAGGGCTCCGCACCATCTGCGGCGCCGTCAGGGCCAAGAGGGGAGCCGTTATGTATGGTGCTGGTTGTGGCCACTTCATGTCCCGCACTCCGAAAATTCCCCAGGGCCGGGGAGGTGAAGGGGGTCGCCGTTGGTTCTCCGGCGGTGTCGGCAGGGCGTCGCCGAGTCCTGGAGATAGTCCGGCAGTGTGTCCCCAGTGCGCCTCTTCGCACAGGATCCCCTGCGTTCGCTGTGCCTCGGCAGGGGGAGGGGGTCTGCACTTTAATGGCCGTGGCTCGCTCGCCTGCAGGGTCCAGGCAGATTCTCACATCCACCGCACCGATTCTTTTCAGGGATGCGGCGGCTGCTTCCCAGCAGTATCCGCCACCACTCACGCGTCGCTGGCGAGAAAATATTCAGTAAAAGGAGAGTATTTTGAAGGATAAATGTAGCGGCCGCCGGGAGCCGATGAGATTAGCTCTGCATGCGTCGAGCGCGCATGCGCGGTGCCTCTGCGGGTATTGAGGGACTTTGTCCGCGTTATGCGATCTGCCTTTGGAGCGCTTATGGCACCCCTCAGGTTCTAGCTTTCCCCTTTCTATATCTTCCCCTTCATCCCACAGTGTCTCCCGTTCTAGATTGAACCCCTCAGATAAGTGTTGCAGCCTCCCCCCTTCTTTGTCATCGCTCTTCGCTAGTTCATCTGATCTCATTGTCCCTAAGCTATCATCACTGTCTTCATCCCCCTGTTCCTCAAAGTTAAGTCCAAACAAAGAGGTACCCACGTTTATGACAAACATCACTTTGAGAAGGTTACCCATTTCTTCTTATATCCCCCTTGATTTTGTGAGGGTTGTTGTGTTCTCGCTGTTTCTCTTGCTTGATCAGTGGTACAGGGAAAAATCAAATCCAGACTAAAGCCTTAGTATCTTTGCTCAGTTTCTTGTTTTTTTTAAATGGTTGCGGTTTTGAACTCTGAAAGGAGTTTGTTTGTGGCCAGTAGCTGCTCACGGGCATCCGTGAGTGCTGTGTTGTTCAGAAAACTTTGTTCCTCTTTTTCCAATTCCCTTTGGATTTCCTTGCTAATTCGTTGTGCCGTGGAAATCGTGAGGTCCATTAAATAGCGATTACATTTTATTGCTACATAGCTAAATGTTGGTGTATATAAACACGGTTCGTTGCGCATGATTAGTCCTGCGGGAATGCTGTTAGATCTGAGGTATTCCCGCAGGAAATGTCAATGTAGCTCTGTACAGAACTGTTTCTATTTTAATTTTAGTAAGTCCTCACTTCCTGAGATGGTCGCAGGACTGGGATTGGCCCCTGTGGGGTCGAAGATTGATGGACCCTGGATTATATCAGCTGTTTCTTCTAGGGTGTAACTAAAGGTTTGGCCTTCGGCCATTTTAGGTAATATTGCCAAGATTGGATAGTGTGGACAGGGATGTCAGTCGAGCAAAGGGTGGTCCAACAAACAGTTGTTTGGACCTGGGCCTAATAAATAGGACTAAATTTCGCACAGCCTAAGAAACCTAGGTTGCTGAAATATATTATACAAACAATAGGGGTGCCCCTGTGTGCAAACGTGAGATGGGGCAAAATTATACTCATTATCCAAACAAAGAGGTACCCACGTTTATGACAAACATCACTCTTGCCATTAAATTCAATTATTTTTGAAGGGAGAGAAAATGTGCTTCAAGGGTCACATAAAACCAAAGAAAACAGTCTGTAGAGTGCAAGCTTAATTTCATACAAAGAAAAAGTGTTGTTTTGTTTAAATTCTTAGAATTTACAATTATTATTTTTTTCAACTTGTTTTTTATTGGCATTTTCGTAAACTAAACAAAACACCACATGTAACGGATATCTGCGAGCTAGGACCATAGTGGCAGCCATCATCATTATTGCGTAGAGCTTGCGGTACGCCTTAATCTTAATTGATGCTAGGGTCCCCCCCCAAGCCCAGTATCGCCAGATCTTTGTTCCCCCCAAGACTTGTTTAAGTGCGTCCCAAATCCCCACCCAATAATTCTCAATTTTTGGGCACTCCCACCATATGTGCTCCCAAGTGCCCACTGCACCGCAATCTCACAAATTTTTTTATTATAAATTTGATAACAATATTGAAACAAGAACAAACATAAGACATAACATTCACAATATATACATGAATCATGAAAGAACAAAAGCAAACCATCCTTATAGAACAATTGAAATGGTATTTGCCAAATTAATTGGATAGCACTGCAGGAGACGAATTGCTGCTGCAGAGAAAGCTAACAGGGTGTATTAAAAATTACCCTGGTAGGTTGGTGAAGGGTATCAGGCATGGTTGATTAATATGCATGACTTTTATTATCTGCCTACGTGTAAGAATAATCAAAAAGCAGTTAGCAATGCTGTTCCTTGACAAATTGGGGCCCGCAGACTACTCACCCTGTATGGACATCAGGGACAAGAGGATTCTGTGGTGCTTTTCCAGAAATCTTAGGATTTCCACAATACTGGAACTGACATCGGTTGTTATTGACCACCAATATGTCGTGGCAAATGCTCTGACTCACTGGGGAGTGAATTCAACAGGAAGCAGAGGGGAGGAAAAAGAGGAAGAAAGAGACCTATGTTGTAAATAGAATAGTTGCTGGCACAGATTAAAAGAGCCAATATGTTGCACCATTGTAAAACAGACATGATGCATAATACCTGTAATGGTATGAACGTGGCAAAGTTGGTTGCAGGGTTGCCAAAGAAGGGTGGTGGTTCAAAGGTATGTATCCAGAGAACTCTGCAGGTGAAGTGCTTCAAAATCGCACAAGGGGGTTGGAGCTGACGTTTAGCCGGGCCGGGGCTTTTGATAAAGGTATAAGAGGGCTATGGGTTACCTCCTCAAAGAGATATTTGTCTATTACATGTGCACAAAGAGAGGTATCAAGGTAAGCACTTACCTACTCAAGCATGTAATGGATACCTGCAGGTAGGGACTGGACGGGCGCTCGGCATGGTTAGGGTTGACCGGTGTGCATTTTCGAAAAGTCGCATGGTGTCAGATCCTTACGGCATACATGCTGTTTAGGGAGAGAACAGGGCCGTCAGGGCGAATGTTTCCCTCAAGTGTTTCTAAATGAAAAGAAATGTGAAAAGACATCTTTTGCTACAAAAGTCGAGCCTCGTGGCCCACTACCAATTCAATTTCTAAATGAAAAGAAACGGGACAATACATCTTATGCTGCAAAAGGTGAGCCTTGTGGCCCACTACCAATTCAGTGGCTAAAAGTAGTCAAATGGTTGTGCGCTCCCACTGAGCACATACATGGATTTAAGAAGGCAGCTGCTTGCCATCTGGAATGTCAAAGACTGCTGTGTCAGTACTATAACAATGTTGTGCTCGGTTCGGCATCTTAGAGCAATGTTGTCTCATGACCACTACCCCTCGCCCTGGCAGTAAGGCCCCCTGGGCCGCACCACAGTGTCTCATCATGCCCCCAAGTGCCCAGTCATGTCCCCCAAGACTCTCTTGGAGTCAGTCCTGGCGCCTTTGGCGCCAGGCTCATATGGCAGAAAGGGGAGCTGGAGCTCTCAATGGCAGTGTCACAACATGGATGCCCCACATATGGCAGAAAGGGGAGCTGGAGATCTCAATGGCAGTGTCACAACATGGATGCCCCACATGGTTCAGTTCCAGAACTGAACCATGCGGTCTAGAATTTAGGGTGTGGTCTGGCCTGAAAGCACCTGGAATACCTGCAGGCTATTTAAGCCACGCCCAAGCTGGAGAACACGCTTTGCGTTGCTCTGCTCTCACAGCGTGACGTTCACCACGACCTGTCGGATCTTCTTCAGCATTCCGTGGCAACACCTGCAACAAGAAGAAGAAGAAGAACATCATTAATACTCTTACCTGTTTGTGAGCCAGCTCCTGTCATCCGCTCCAGTGTCCAGAACATCCAGCTTCTCAGCGAACGCACGCTCTCTTCCTTGGAAGCCGCAACCTGGGGGAAAAATAGAAAAGCAGCACTAGTAAGTGTTTATTCTTCACATTTCAGTCTTCCGTCTGCCTGCAAGAGAAAAGGGGATGACTGATTAACACGCATAATTATTCAGAGGCAATTCGAACAACATCTACTCACTGCTCCGCATCCTCTCAGCAGCTATCATCTGGAACATCACGGCGGCCTGCAAGAGAGGAACAACACAGGTCAGCACACGGCAAGAAAAGCACATAGCGCCACGCTCCGTGCTTCCACTTATCATCTCGAGAACAGCCCCAGCCAGCACGGCTTCCTCAGAACTCCTTCTGCACCTAAAAGAGAAGGAAAGACATTAACAGGGGCAATTGTAATTAAGGACAAGCTGTCAAAACAGCAGACTTACCTGAGAAACTGAGACGCAGCAGGACTGGACTCACAGGGCCCGCACCAGTGAAGCAACTCGGTTGCGGCGCGCCCATTCAAAACGCACCCCTGCACAGAACAGCAGGATGGAGAGCGCACCATATCAACAACCAAGACGAGGTCCTCAGCAGAACAAGAACCTGAGGGAGTGGGTCCAGGTCGGAAGTAGTCCAGCCAGAGTGGGTGGCGTCCCTGTGGATACCAGGTGAGCGTTACACGTTGGTAGCGTGCAGCTGCACGCTGTACGCTGTACAGAGAAGGAGAGTTACCATGGAGACGGGAACGCTGGACTGCATGCCTTGGGTGTGTCTTGCAAGAAAGAAGAGCTGGCTTCGTTATTGGTGCGTACACCGAGGGTGTGCGCAGGCTGGAAAAGAGATTACCATGGAAAAAAGAACGCTAAGCTACGTTCCTGGACGGTGCGTCGTGACAGGGCTGATACGGGTTACAAAGATTTTTTGGAGTAATGTATTACCATGGAAATAAAAACGCTGAGTTGCGATACGGCTGGGTGGATTGTGACTGATGGATCATGACTAATTGTAAAGTGAGCCACGAATATGAACAGAAATAACATTGTGGAAAAAAAGGGGGGAAATAGGGGGAAAGAGAGGCAGGAGGGCAAGGGAAAACTGGATGTGCTGAATTAAATTAGTGATTGTTCTCAGGGAATTAAAATATGGATTTTAGAGTAGCTCGTACTGCACCCGGTTTGTTGCATACTGAGGTATGTGCCAGAGCGGCTACCGTATAAAAGGTGTACCATAAGCCAAACTTGGCCCTATACCTAAAAGGACAATATGCGGACCATCAAGGATGGCCCCTGCATGTGTCAAAAATGGTACTTTTAGGTGGGTATGGGCAAGTTAGATAGGTGGTGTAAACTCTTCATTCAGACCATTCTGAAAAGAATCAAGCCTATGTATCCATCTGGCTTCTTTGGATAGGAGGCTCATAAGGGTATTAGAGGAGTTTTGGACAGTGTCCAAAATGCACCAAATCAGGTCGTCTGTTGAGTGTTGAAATTCCACATAGTGGTTGATGAGGGGTGCATTCTAAATGTTGCACCTAATTCTGGATCTATGTTCGCAGATCCTTGTGTGGACTGCTTGCATCGTCTGTCCCACATACCTAAGGCCGCACGGGCATTCTATAACATATACCACTTGTTTACTCTTACAGTTGGTTACATTTCGGAGCATCCATGGTCTCCCATTTACATCAAAGTCTTTGATCTTTTTCGTGAACCTACAGGCCATACAATTCAAGCAAGGGAAATGTCCGACCATGCTCCTTAAGTTCCAGAGGCCTAGTCTGGGAGCTGGTTTCACACATCTTGAGTGGACCAGATGGTCTTTCAAGTTCTTGGCACGTCTATAAGCAAACCTAGGTAGTGGCTCATCTTGTAGGCATAACCGAGTCAGAGGCCAATATTTGGATATAAGTTTGCGTATTTTAAGAGAATGGGCACATATGTGATGACACAGGTAGTTCTGGTGCGTGGGTTCAGGTTTCTGGGTTCAGGTGTTAGCAAGGCATCTGTTACGCTCACCTGGTATCCACAGGGACGCCACCCAGCCGGGTTACTCGCTGGTATGCTTCTGAGCTTAACCCTGATGTTGTCTGCGGGGAAGGTTCTGCCTTGTGGTAGAATTAGGTGTGCTTTCCATCCTGCCTTCTTTGCAGGGGAGCGTTGTCTTTCATGGGCGAGTGCGGTCCAGTTACTTCACTGACACCGGCCCGTTTGATATTGTTCAGGTAGGCCTTATTGCTGTTCTTTAGTTTTGTTGCTATCATGCATGCTTTCCTTTGTTTAAATTGTCTCTTTTTTCTCCCTTGGGTATGCAGAGCTTCAGTGCAGCGGACTGGCTTGGTTGAGCCCCGCTGGTAAATGATGGCGCATTAAGAGCGCTATGATGCGGCAAGTAAGCGCTATGCGCAGCGCTGCAAAGTCTTGCCTTTGCTAACCTGTGTTTTCCTTCCTTGTAGGTCGTGGTGTTCTTCGGCGCGAGTGGAATGTCCGGAGTGGTGCCAGCCGAGAGGCGACCAGCCAGGTAAGCCTTTTGAGCAGTTCGTAATTTGTAAATGTCTCTACTGCTTTCTTTAATGTTGCCTCTATCTTCCTCTTTCAGGTCGTTCTGTCCGGGAGGCGTGCAGATTCGAGGAAGCTGTTCTCAGTAGCTGCGAGTGTTTAAAGATGAAGACTGCAGATAAGATGCTGCTGCTAATGATGTTCCTTTTGTCTCCTTGCAGGTTCTGCTTCTCCGAGGTTCGAGGGAATAGCTGGACACGGTGAGCGTCACGTTGCAAGCTGCAAAGTAACGCGAAGCATGTTGTCTTGCTCGGGTGTGGTTTAAATAGCCCCAACAAAATAGTCCAGCTAAAGTAGTCCCTAGGCTACTACACCCAAAACACTAGACTGCATAGCTTGGTTCTTAGGAACCAAGCTATGTGGATGCCTCCATGTTGGCTGACAATACAATAAAGTAGTTCCCAAGCAAATTGTTTTTCATGGTATATGAGTCTGGCGCCGTAGGTACCAGGACTGGCCCCATGAGGGCTTTTGAAGAGGATGCCAGGCTCTAGAGGCCCGAGTCCTGACTCCACCTGGCCAATGGGTTTGCCAGAGGGGGTTTTGGGCGAGGGTAGTGACAGCACTCCCCCCTAAGGCCCTTCCCATGGTGTTCCTTCTGTCTGGCCCAGGTTTGGTTGGGAAGTTCCAATGGAATTTCCTGATTAGACGTGGTGCGTGGATATTCTCACTGGGCTCCCAGGATCTATCTTGTGGTCCAAATTCTTTCCAATCGACGAGATAATATAGCTTGGTCCCAGAGTATTTAGAGTCCAAGATAACTTTGACTTCGAATTCTGGTTCTCCGTCAACAAGTATGGGCTTAGGTGGTGTCCCAATCCGTGTGCCGGGTTGCATTGGTTTCAGGAGGGACACATGGAATACCGGATGGATGTGTAGATTAGGTGGTAAATCCAGTTTCACGGCTGCTGGGTTGATAATTGCCTTCATGGTATAGGGTCCTAAGAATCTGGGATGAAAGGTCTGGGTTCCTTTGATGGGTACGAATTTAGCGGCTAACCAAACTTTGTCTCCTACTTGATAATCAGGGGCCTTTTTCCGGTATTGGTTGGCGAATCTCTTTTGTTTTTCTTTGGGATGAATAAGGTGTTCCTTTGCCCTTTTGAAAGCCTGAGTAATGGTTGTGCGTAGAGTCTTTACCGCTGGCATTTCCAAGCTGGCTGGAAGGTCTAGTTCAGAGGTACATGGATGTCTGCCATAAAGGGTACAGAAGGGCGATTGTCCCGTGCTTGAATGCAAAGAATTGTTATATGCATATTCGGCTATCCATAGTAGGTCTTTGCAATTCCTTTGTTCGTGGTGCAGTATGCACCGTAAATATTGCTCGAGTGTCTGATTGGCTCTCTCGGTTTGCCCGTCCGTTTGGGGATGGTGACTGGTAGATAGCCGAACATCGATCTGCGCCATTGCACAACATTTTTTTCCAGAAGTTTGAAACAAACTGGCTGCCTCGATCAGAGACCAGAACCGAAGGGAAGCCATGTAGCTTAACCATGCCCTCCAGGAACACTTTTGCTAAAGTGGCTGCATCTGGGAGGCCGTTGAGAGGGATAAAATGGGCCATCTTCGAGAATAAGTCCACAACTACAAGGATGGTGTTGAACCCTTGGTTTGGAGGTAGATCAGTGATGAAGTCAAGGGAAAGAGTGTGCCATGGAACTGGAGGAATGTCCAATGGTTGTAGGAGACCAGATGGTTTTTGTTTCTGTGATTTATTTTGTGCGCAGATACCGCAGGGCTGAATATACTGAATGATGTCCTTACGCCAGGTAGGCCACCAAAAGTTCTCTTTCACCTTAGCTAGGGTTTTGGCGATCCCAGGATGCCCTTCGATCAGTGAATCGTGATAGTTTGAAATAATATGCTGTTGCAATTCCTTCTTGGGTACATATAGGCGATCCCTAAAAAAGGGTAGATGGTCCTTGATGGTATATTGTTCTCCTCAAGTTTGCCATGCGAGGTAGGGATCAGGATTCATTGTCCGTTGGATTTCTTTTCGTAGTTCTGCTTGTGTTAAGGCTGTCGTGATACCCAAGAGTTTGTCTTCAGGTATAATAGGTACTCGGTCTGGAGTTGTATATAATATTCCATCTATACCCATCCGAGATAAGGCATCCGTCTTTCCGTTTCTGACTCCTGGTCGAAATGTGATTACATAATCATATTCGGCGAAGAACAAGATCCAACTTAATTGGCGCGAGGACTGGGCCTTAGCTGTTTTGAGATATTGCAGGTTTCGGTTGTCTGTGATGACTGTAATGGTGTGTCTGGCCCCCAGAAGGTAGTGCCTCCAGGCTTTAAAGGCGGATTTGATAGCCAGGAGTTCCTTGTCCGTGATGGCATATTTAATCTCTGGAGGTGAGAACTTTTTCGACCAGAAGGCCACAGGATGTAGCTGGCCGGTTTCCGGCTCTCTCTGTGAAAGGACAGCCCCCATTGCGAGACTGGACGCATCAGTTTCAACGACATAAGGGAGGTCTGGACGAGAATGTCGCAGGATTGGAGCGGAGGTAAACCTTTGTTTAAGTTCCTGAAAGGCTTCTTATGCTTCTTCGGTCCAAGCAAACTTTTTATTTTTTTTTCGTAATAGTACTGTGATTGGGTGCACAACCTGAGAGAAGTCTGGGATGAACCGGCGGTAGAACTTCGCAAAGCCCAGCATGCTTTGTAACCCTTTTAGGACTCAGGGGAAGGCCATTTCAGAATGGCATCTACCTTGTGCACGTCCGTTGTGATGCCTCCTGGAGTAAGGATAAAACCAAGAAGTTCTACTTCGGTGACGTGAAAAAAGCATTTTTCAAGCTTTGCAAACAAGCGATGTTGACGGAGCTGGGTGAGGACTGAACGGACGTACCTGACATGATCTTGTTCCGAGGCTGAGTATACTAAGATGTTGTCTTTGTACACTAAGGCACACACATCACTTAACTCCCTTAAGACGTCATTCATTAAATATTGGAAGGCCGCAGGAGCGTTGCATAACCCGAAGGGCATGACTTGATATTCAAACAAGCCGTACTTAGTATGGAAGGCGGTTTTCCATTCATCTCCTTTTCTGACTCGGACCAGGTGGTACGCTCCTCGAAGTTCCAATTATAAATCTGGGCATCTTTAACTTGGTCTAGCATCTCAGGGATAAGTGGCAAGGGGTAGTGGTTCTTCACGGTGATCTGGTTCAATGCGCGGTAGTCAATACAGGTTCTCAAGTCTCCTTCCTTTTTCGGTATGAAGAACAAAGGACTGGCTGCGGGGGACTTCGAAGGACAGATAAATCCGTTTGCAAGGTACTGGTCTAAATAGGATTTCAAATGAAGGTTTTCTGGTTCTGTGAGATTGTAGATCCTGCCGCAAGGGATTTGTGCACCAGAAACAAGGTCGATCTGACAGTCATACGGCCTGTGCAGCGGCAATGTATTGGCTTGGTCCTTTCGGAGAACATCCTGGAAATCATGGTATTCACTTGGCAAGGTATTAGTTGCTCCCAGGGTTGGTACTGTCGCTCCGGGAGTCATGGGGATACAGACGTCGGGTTTCTCCTCTTGGTAATAGCAGGCAGGGGAGCAGTCACCGGGGAAGCTTAATTTTCGTGCCCGCCAGTCTATCAAAGGGTTGTGAGCACCCAACCATGGCATCCCTAGTATTAGCCTCAACTGAGGTGCCTTGATGAGATCGAATGAAATAGACTCCTGATGTCCGTCCTGGCACAGCAAGGTTACCCTGGCTGTGCACTGGGTTACTGGTCCGGAAGCGATTTCTGTCCCATCCATGGTGGTTACCTTGTCCATAGTTGGCTTAGAACACAAAGGAAGCCCCATCTCTGTTGCCAGTTCTTGATCAATATAATTTCCAACTGCTCAGCTATCGATGTATGCTTCAACGGCATGCATTGTTGACGACTGTTGGTGGTTAATTAAGATCACTGGTATTGCAAAGTGCGAGGTCAGCAACTCTTTCTTCCCACTCGACAAACTGACCTCTACGTTTGTCGAGCTTGGTAGTTTTCCGATTCCTTGGCTTCATCCTTCTCTGTGGCCCCGACTGTTCTTTTGGGGGTTTTACTGGACAGTCCTTCAGGAAATGTCCTGGTTTCCCACAATACTAACAAAGCTGTTGTTGTCTTCTTTTGTCCCGCTCTTGTTTTGTTAATGGAGGCCGTATCCCTCCAATCTACATGGGTTCTACAGCATTTTCAGGTACACAGGGTGTGTTTTCCCTTGGTCGAACATACACAGTCCGAGGGTCCGTCTTAGACCGGTCTGACTTTCGGTCTTGCAACCGGTGGTCTAGCTGCACGACCAGATTTATGAATTCTGCACAGTCTCTGGGTGGATCAACCACCTGGCCTAAGACGTCCTTTAATTCGCCTCGTAAGCCTTGATGGAATAACGTGGTTCTTTTTTTTCTGGCCACCTAGCTTTGGCAACCAGTCTGTTGAATGTAGCAATGTACGTTAACAAGTCCTGATTCCCCTGTCAGAGCGACAAGAGTTCATTGTCTACTGCTTGTTCCTGGGTATGGTGAGCAAAAAGTTTTTCCATTTCTCTCTGGAACCCCCCAAAGTCATGTAATAGAGGATCGTCATGGGTTACCAACGGCACCGACCAATCTGCTGCACTACCATTCAGGTATGATAAGACAAAAGCTACCTGAGCTTGGTCGTTTGGAAATGCTCCAGGCCTACAAAGAAAATGAAGGCGGCACTGATTGATGAACGCCACATACTTCCGTGGGTCGCCTGAGAACCTTTCTGGTGGTGCCAGGGGCACTGTTCCAGGTAATGTGATCTGTACCGGAGTGGGTAGTATCGCGGGGGTTTGCATCGTTGGATTGCTTCCAGGTAGAGGCGTCTGTCCTGCCTGTGATTGCAAGTATTGCCTGCTAATCTCTTCAGTGCGTTCTTTGGTCACTATTAGGTCTCTCCGGAGGGCATTAGTCTCTTGTCGGGCAGAATGAACCTCAGCACGGAGCTCTTCTAGTAATTGGGCCAATTGGTCCATTTCTGATGTCTCCATGGCACCCAGGTGGATTTGTTATGGTAAGCTTCGCGTTCTTTTACGCTCACCTGGTATCCACAGGGTCGCCACCCAGCCGGGTTACTCGCTGGTATGCTTCTCAGCTTTGCCCTGATGTGGTCTGCGGGGAAGGTTCTGCCTTGTGGTAGAATTAGGCGTGCTCTCCGTCCTGCCTTCTTTGCAGGGGCGCGTTGTCTTTCATGGGCGAGTGCGGTCCAGTTACTTCACTGACGCCGGCCCGTTTGATATTGTTCAGGTAGGTCTTATTGCTGTTCTTTAGTTTTGTTGCTATCCTGCATGCCTTTATTTGTTTAAAATGTCTCTTTTTTCTCCCTTAGGTATGCAGAGCTTCAGCACGGCGAACTGGCTTGGTTGAGCCCTGCTGGTAAATGATTGTAACGCTCACCTGATTCCCGCAGAGGCGCCGGTCTTGACTGGGCGAATACCGTATCTTCAAAGGTGATGTGTAACACACGATTGGCTCTTTGGGCTGGACCTCTGTGCACTGTATGTCTGACTCGAAGAGTAAGATGTCTGCAGATAGAAAATATGGGATTAATGAACTGGGGTTATTGGGTGTCTCTCTCTTCTTCCCCTTCTCTTCTCCTGTAGAACCCCAAAGGTTAGTGCTCTCACCTTAGGTAAGTGAACGCCGAGCTCTCCATCTGCCTCGGGCAGGGTGCCGTAACCAGTTTCTTCACTGGATAAGGGTGCAGGCCTCTTGACCTCAGAGGACTGCTGTCCGTCGTTTACTGCACGAACGGTAAGTTCCGAGTATTTCAAATGTCTTTAAAAGTCTTTTGTAATGATGTCTCTTGTTTTGCAGGGTTCCGGCGATGGCGGATGACGGGCTGAAGTGAGTTGAGGATGGAACCCGTGTGAGGAATAGAAGCGCCTGGAAGCACGTAAGTAAGCGCTTGTTGCCTGCTTCACGATGCGCACTAACTGTCCTTTTATCTTGCAGGTACAAGTTCGGAGCTGCTGAATGGTGCCGGAATACCCACTGGGTTCGGCGTGGGAAGGAGTAATGGCACGTGAGTAATAAAGTTACCCAATGTCTTTAAACGCACCTTCTTTTGTCTTCAGATGCGGGATGCAGCGCCGAAGGCCTCCGGAGCGTGCGAAGAGTTGGTAAGCTTTTGTCTTTCAGATGCCGGAATGCAGTGCGAAGACCTCCGGAGCACGCGAAGAGTAGGTAAGCCTTTGTCTTTCAGATGCCGGAATGCAGCGCGAGGCGTTGGTGACAGCCGATGGACCAGGTAAGAGAAGCGCTGTCACTGAAGACCGTAATGCTAACCTGTTCTTTCTTGTCTTTATAGGTGTTGCTGAAGACTGGATTCAGGATGGTAAGCCTTTTTCCCTTAGGCCCAGGATCAGATGCAGAAGACACGATGAGCGTTCTGCTGCAGAGGATGCAGAATAACACAAAGCAATATTCATCCATCGGGTGTGGTTTAAATACCCTCCTGTGGTGCTTAGTAGTCTCCTTCCACAGCCACGCCTAGGTAAGAAAAGAGTTCCTGCTTTCCAGAAGAGTTCCAGTGTTCTGAACCTAGGGAGTGGCTCCTGCCCCACCCAACAGGAAAAGTAGTCCCAAACAGAAGAGGATTAGAGGCTCAACTGGCAGGTAAGTAAGCAGCATGATCTGCTGCAGGTAAGTCCACCCAAGCATTATGAGCCCGGCGCTTCCAGCGCTGGGACTGGGCATATTTATGAGCCTGGTGCCACTGGCGCCAGGACAGGGTCCAAAAGGTCCCAATTGGGACTGGTTGGCACTCGGAACCTGGGTTATGGGTCTGCTTCCAAGGGAGTTGGGTAAGTCCTGACCTTTTGGAAGCAGAGATCATGACAGCACCCCCCCTCAAGGCCCCTCCCAAACCGGGCTTCTCCGGGGGTTTGGGCTTGTCAGGAAATGTTCGATGGAATCTTTTGATTAGACGAGGAGCGTGGACATATTCTGCAGGTTCCCAGGATCTTTCTTGGGGGCCGTAGCCTTTCCAGTCAATTAGGTAAAATAGTTTAGATTTGGAGATCTTGGAGTCCAGGATGCTTTTGACTTCAAACTCGAGTTCTCCATCAACTAGGATAGGTTTTGGAGATTTAGTTAGTTAGGTTTGAGGTTGCACGGGTTTTAATAGAGAGACGTGGAAGACCGGATGTATCTTCATGTGAGGGGGCAAGTCCAACTTGACCGCTACTGGGTTTACTATGGTAGTGATGGAATAGGGACCAAGGTATCTTGGGTTGAATGTGCGTGGTCCTTTTAGAGGTAGATATTTGGTGGATAACCAGACTTGATCTCCTACTTGATATTGGGGGGCTTCCTTCCGATGTTGATCTGCTCCTTTCTTGTATTGTTCCTTAGCCCTTTGAAGGTGAGAAACGGCTTCCTTAAAGGCTTGGGTGATTGTAGAATGCAGGTAGTCTACTGCTGGTGTTCCAAGATCTTGTAGTGGATCCAACTCCGAGGTTCGAGGGTGACTGCCGTATAGAAGAAAAAACGGGGTTTTCCCAGTTCCCGAGTGGACAGAGTTATTGTAGACATATTCGGCTATCCAAAGGATATTTTTCCAAGTTTTTTCAGTTTGTTGCAGCATGCAGCGTAAATACTGTTCCAGAGTTTGATTGGTCCTCTCGGTTTGTCCGTCGGTTTGAGGGTGGTGACTGGTCGATAGTCTCACATCAATTTGAGCCGACCGACAGCAACTTCGCCAAAAATGAGAAATGAATTGACTACCTCGATCCGAAATTAGAACTGAAGGAAAACCGTACAGTCGGACGATGTTTTCGAGAAATTCTCGGGCCAGAGTTGTTGCTGTTGGCAAGTCTTTGAGTGGAATGAAATGCGCCATCTTGGAGAATAAGTCCACGATTACTAGGATCGTATTGTATCCGGAGCATGGAGGTAGATCGGTGATAAAGTCCATAGAAAGCGTATGCCAAGGGCGAGGTGGGATGTCAATAGGGCGTAAGAGGCCGGCTGGTTTTTCCTTTTGACTCTTGTTTTGGGCGCATACTCCACAGGACATTATAAAGTCTCTGATATCTTTTTTCCAAGACGGCCACCAGAAGTAGCGCTTGATCTTTTCTGAGGTTTTGGCCATACCGGGATGTCCTTCCATTAAGGAATCGTGATAACAAGAGATTACCCTTTTCTGTAAATCTGTGCTGGGCAGGTATAATCGTTCTTGGAAATACAATAAGTTGTCCTTCACTGCAAAGTCCTTTCCCTGCAGATGCCAATTCTGTATGTCTGCTGGAGTTACAAGTTGCCTGGCTTTATCCTTAACTTCCTCTATGGATTGTGTGGCGATTACACCCAGAATTCTTTGATCGGGAATGATAGGTACAGGTTTAGGGTTGATCAAGTGTTCTTCCACTCCCATCCGAGAAAGGGCATCAGCTTTACCGTTTTTTGTACCAGGTCGATAGGTAATTATGAAGTCAAACTCGGCAAAGAATAGTGCCCAACGGAGTTGTCTAGAGGATTGGGCTTTTGCGGTTTTAAAATATTGCAGGTTTCGGTGATCCGTAATCACAGTAACGGTGTGTCGGGCCCCCAGAAGATAATGCCGCCAAGCCTTAAAGGCAGACTTGATAGCCAGAAGTTCCTTATCAGTAATAGTGTAATTGATTTAAGGAGGCGAGAATTTGCGGGACCAAAATGCCACGGGATGCAACTGATTGGTTACTGGGTCCTTTTGTGATAGAACTGCCCCCATGGCAAGGCTCGAAGCATCAGTTTCCACGATGTAGGGGAGTTCGGGGCGAGGATGTTTTAAAATTGGTGCAGAGATAAATTTAGTCTTCAAATTCTGGAAAGCTTGCTCCGCCTCGGTAGACCATTCAAAACGTTTGTTTTTCTTTAACAAGGCGGTGATGGGCTGGACTATTCGAGAGAATTCGGGGATAAACCTGCGGTAAAAGTTAGCAAAGCCTAACATGCTTTGAACACCTTTTACGGAGGATGGTGATGGCCATTTGAGAATTGCATCGACCTTCTTTGAATCCATACGCACTCCGCTAGGTGATAATATGAATCCCAAGAACTCAACTTCAGTCACGTTAAAAACACATTTTTACAACTTGGCGAAAAGTTTGTGTTGACGCAATCTCTCGAGGACCATTTTCACGTGTTTCCGATGTTCAGATTCCGATGAAGAATAAACGAGGATGTCGTCAATGTAAACAACAACACACACATCTATGAGCTCTCTGAGGACATCGTTCATAAAATATTGAAAGGCGGCCGGGGCATTGCAAAGTCCGAAGGGCATGACCTGATATTCAAATAGCCCATACTTGGTGCAGAAGGCCGTCTTCCATTCATCGCCCTCTTTTACTCGTACCAAGTGGTAGGCTCCTCTAAGATCCAGCTTTGTATATATGCATGCTTTTCTGACTTGGTCCAGGAGTTCAGGGATCAAAGGTAACGGGTATCTATTCTTAACGGTGATCTGGTTCAGGGCACGATAATCTATACAAGTTCTAAGGTCCCCTTCTTTTTTTGGAACGAAGAACAAAGCTGAAGAAGCAGGGGACTTGGAAGGACGAATAAACCCATTCGCTAGGTATTGATCCAGGTATTGTCGGAGGTGAAGGTTCTCAGGCTCGGTGAGGGCATAAATTCTACTACAAGGAGGAATAGATCCAGGTATCAGGTCTATCTGGCAGTCATAAGACCTATGAGGAGGTAGAGAGTTAGCCTGATCCTTCCGGAAAACATCTTGGAATTCTAGGTATTCGTGAGGTAACTTGGGAGTCTCCGAAGAAATTGCTGCCAGTGCAACACCAGGTGGAGGGTGACAAGTAGAGGCACATTCTGGAAACTGAACCGTTCTTGCTCGCCAATCGATCTGAGGATTATGTTTCTCTAACCAAGGTATTCCTAGAATAATCTGGAACTGAGGGGCCTTGATCACATCGAACACGATCTTCTCATGGTGTCCATCTTGACTTACTAGCGTCACTTCTTGAGTGGTATGCGTTACTGGTCCGGAGGCTATCTCCGTACCATCCACCGTAGTAATGACGTCCTTTACAGCCTTGGGACAAAGAGTTAGATTCATCCTCAAAACCATTTCATGATCCACATAATTGCCGATGGCACCGCTGTCGACGTAAGCTTCAATCGCATGTAATCGATCCGGATGATCAGGGCTAATGAGGACCATAGGTATCACGAAATGCGAGGTCACGGAACTGGTTTTAACGCTCGGCAAGAGGACCTCTATTCTTGTCGGGCGAGGTTGTTTCCCTGCTCAGAGTTTGTGACCTTGGTAACTGCAGCTCCTACTGCCTTCTTGGCTGATTTCACCGGACAGTCTCGAAGAAAGTGCCCTGAGTTTCCGCAATAGAGGCATAATTGCAACTGTTTTCTCCTTTCCCGCTCCTTTTGTGTGAGTGGTCCTTTCAGGCCCCCTATTTGCATGGGTTCCCCGGAGTCTACTCCTTTGGAAGGAGTTGGTGGTTTGGAAAATACTCGAGCATCAAACTTGGAACGATCGGCCTTCCTGTTCTGCAGTCTGTGATCTATTTGAACGACTAAACCTATATAGTCCGAACAGTCTTGCGGGGGATTCACTACTTGGGCTAACACATCTTTGAGCTCTCCACGTAGACCTCTATAAAACAGCGTAATCCTTTTGTCCTCAGGCCATTGAGTTTCCACTATCAGTCTGTTGAAAGACGCAATATAAGCCAAAAGGTCTTGATTACCCTGTCGCAACGAAAGAAGCTCATTGTCCAAGGCCTGCCCCTGTGAATGTCTTGCGAACAGTTTTTCCATACTGAGCTGAAAAGCTTGAAAATCATGGCGAACCGGATCATCTTGATTAACTAGAGGGATCGACCAGTCTGCCGCATTGCCACTAAGGTACGAAAGCACGAAAGCTACTTTAGCTTGATCAGTTGGAAAGGCTGCTGGCCGGCATAAGAAATGCAACCGGCACTGATTAATAAATACTGCAAACCTCTTTGGGTCACCAGAAAATCGTTCGGGTGGAGCCAGAGGTACATTCCCAGGTAGGTTGATTTGCACTGGATTCATAGAGGATGTTGAAGGAAGATTTGCCCCTGATGCGGGTAATGGGGTCTGTCCGGCTTGTGACTGTAGCAATTGTCTAGCGAGATCGTCTGTTCGCTCCTTGGAAATGATCAGTTCCCTTCTTAGAGCATTCGTTTCCTGACGGGCTGCATGCACTTCTGCTCTTAGTTCCCCAAGTAACAGGGCTAGCTGATCGGCATCCGAGGTTTCCATAGCGCCTGGGCGGGAGTTTTGCGGTAGGCTTTGTGTTCTGTAACGCTCACCTGATTCCCGCAGAGGCGACGGTCTTGACTGGGCGAATACCGTATCTTCAAAGGTGATGTGTAACACACGATTGGCTCTTTGGGCTGGACCTCTGTGCACTGTATGTCTGACTCGAAGAGTAAGATGTCTGCAGATAGAAAATATGGGATTAATGAACTGGGGTTATTGGGTGTCTCTCTCTTCTTCCCCTTCTCTTCTCCTGTAGAACCCCAAAGGTTAACGCTCTCACCTTAGGTAAGTGAACGCCGAGCTCTCCATCTGCCTCGGGGCAGGGTGCCGTAACCAGTTTCTTCACTGGATAAGGGTGCAGGCCTCTTGACCTCAGAGGACTGCTGTCCGTCGTTTACTGCACGAACGGTAAATTCCGAGTATTTCAAATGTCTTTAAAAGTCTTTTGTAATGATGTCTCTTGTTTTGCAGGGTTCCGGCGATGGCGGATGACGGGCTGAAGTGAGTTGAGGATGGAACCCGTGTGAGGAATAGAAGCGCCTGGAAGCATGTAAGTAAGCGCTTGTTGCCTGCTTCACGATGCGCACTAACTGTCCTTTTATCTTGCAGGTACAAGTTCGGAGCTGCTGAAGGGTGCCGGAATACCCACTGGGTTCGGCGTGGGAAGGAGTAATGGCACGTGAGTAATAAAGTTACCCAATGTCTTTAAACGCACCTTCTTTTGTCTTCAGATGCGGGATGCAGCGCCGAAGGCCTCCGGAGCGTGCGAAGAGTTGGTAAGCTTTTGTCTTTCAGATGCCGGAATGCAGTGCGCAGACCTCCGGAGCACGCGAAGAGTAGGTAAGCCTTTGTCTTTCAGATGCCGGAATGCAGCGCGAGGCGTTGGTGACAGCCGATGGACCAGGTAAGAGAAGCGCTGTCACTGAAGACCGTAATGCTAACCTGTTCTTTCTTGTCTTTATAGGTGTTGCTGAAGACTGGATTCAGGATGGTAAGCCTTTTTCCCTTAGGCCCAGGATCAGATGCAGAAGACACGATGAGCGTTCTGCTGCAGAGGATGCAGAATAACACAAAGCAAGATTCATCCATCGGGTGTGGTTTAAATAGCCTCCTGTGGTGCTTAGGTGTCTCCTTCCACAGCCACGCCTAGGTAAGAAAAGAGTTCCTGCTTTCCAGAAGAGTTCCAGTGTTCTGAACCTAGGGAGTGGCTCCTGCCCCACCCAACAGGAAAAGTAGTCCCAAACAGAAGAGGATTAGAGGCTCAACTGGCAGGTAAGTAAGCAGCATGGTCTGCTGCAGGTAAGTCCACCCAAGCATTATGAGCCCGGCGCTTCCAGCGCTGGGACTGGGCATATTTATGAGCCTGGTGCCACTGGCGCCAGGACAGGGTCCAAAAGGTCCCAATTGGGACTGGTTGGCACTCGGAACCTGGGTTATGGGTCTGCTTCCAAGGGAGTTGGGTAAGTCCTGACCTTTTGGAAGCAGAGATCATGACAATGATGGCGCATTAAGAGCGCTATGATGCGGTAAGTAAGCGCTATGCGCAGCGCTGCGAAGTCTTGCCTTTGCTAACCTGTGTTTTCCTTCCTTGTAGGTTGCAGTGTTCTTCAGCATGAGTAGAATGTCCGGAGTGGTGCCAGCCGAGAGGCGACCAGCCAAGTAAGCCTTTTGAGCAATTTGTAATTTGTAAACGTCTCTACTGCTTTCTTTAATGTTGCCTCTATCTTCAGGTCGTTCTGTCCGGGAGGCGTGCAGATTCGAGGAAGCTGTTCTCAGTAGCTGCGAGTGTTTAAAGATGAAGACTGCAGGTAATATGCTGCTTCTAATGATGTTCCTTTTGTCTCCTTGCAGGTCCTGCTTCTCCGAGGTTCGAGAGAATAGCTGGACACGGTGAGCATCATGTTGCAAGCTGCAAAGTAACGCGAAGCGTGTTGTCTTACTCGGGTATGGTTTAAATAGCCCCAACAAAATAGTCCAGGTAAAGTAGTCCGTAGGCTACCACAGTCAAAACACTAGACCGCATAGCTTGGTTCTTAGGCACCAAGCTATGTGGATGCCTCCATGTTGGCTGACAATACAATAAAGTAGTTCCCTAGCATATTGTTTTTCATGGTGTATGAGTCTGGCGCCATAGGCGCCAGGACTGGCCCCATAAGGGCTTTTGAAGAGGATGCCAGGCTCTAGAGGCCCGAATCCTGACTCCACCTGGCCAATGGGTTTCCCAGAGGGGGTTTTGGGCGAGGGTCGTGGCAGCATCTCTGTTGTAAAACCTGGCACGTTTCTTGGATTTAGAGATTATACGATGGGGATAACCACTCATAATGAGCCTACTGTCCAAGTCCTCTGCATGATGGTATAAATCTTCAAGGTCAGTGCAGTTACGTCTGATTCTTAAGTACTGCCCATATGGAATGTTCTCTCTGAGATGTTGCGGATGATCACTAGAGAAGTGGAGAAGGGTATTTCTATCACTGGGTTTTCTGAAGAGGTTGCTCTTTATCAAACCATCTTTTTTTTTAATCTTTAGATCCAAGAAGTTAACCTTGGTTTCTCTTGATTCCATGGTAAATTGGATATTTTCATTGACATTGTTGAGCCAAATCAAGAAATTTGCCATCATTTCCTTTGAACCCTCCCATATGAACAGGATCTCATCAATGGATCTCTTACATTGATGTATGTGAGTTCTAAATGGGTTGGTATTTGAAAGGCCATTGGTGTCCTCGAATTCTGACATGTAAAGGATCGCTCGGCTAGGCGCAAAGGTAGCGCCCATTGCTGTTCCTTTTGTTTGGAAGTAAAATTGACCTTTGAAGTCAAAATAGTTTTTTGCTTAGGGCTAGAGATAGTCATTCAATGATGAAGGGCTCGGGGACTCTGTTTTGCAAATTATACTTGATTAGTTGTCTCGTCTTGCACTCAATCGCTCCACTTTGTGGTATGCTAGTATATAGCGATTTTATGTCCATGGTCACTAATAGGTATGAGATTTGATCAAAGGGGATCCCTTCAAAGACTTGAATGGTATGTGCGGTGTCACGCAAATACGTCGAAGTTGAGACACTTATTGGTTTTAGGAAGGAATCTATAAACTTGCACACTGGTTCTAGAGTAGAGCCACAACCGGACACAATGGGTTGTCTAGGTGGTTTTTCACTATTTTTGTGAATCTTGGGGAGGGCGTAGATGGTCGGCACCCTCCCTTGGTTGTTAGTCAAAAAATCTAATTCTTTTTTTGTGATCCAGTCTCTATCTCTAGCAAAACCAGCAATCTCAATGATTTCATCAGAAATGATTTTGGACGGATCTTATATTATTTTCTTATAACTTTTGGGGTCTGCCAGGAGGTTGTTGACCATTAGGAGGTATTGAGTAGATGTCATCAAAACAATACCTCCACCTTTGTCAGCCGGTTTAATAACCAGTGAACGGTTTTGGATAATTCCATGACTGCTCTATTTTCTTCTTTGGACAAATTATGGTGATAGTTGGATTTTTCTTTTTTGTGTTTCTGTAGATCTTTGAGGACACATTTTTCGAATGTGATGATTTCGGAAGGCACTTGATTGTCCTGAGGGCAGAATTTGGAAGGCACATGTAGGCCCGAATCGGGATCAGTGTCCTCAAAGTTTTGATCATCAAAAAAAGCCTTGAGTCGTACAGTACAGAAGAATTTACGAACCTCCATTTCAGTATTAAACCATTCTGTTTGGTGTGTAGGAACATATGATAAACCTTTTGCGAGGGCAGATATTTGTATTTTGGTGAGCTCAAAATTGGCCAGATTGAAAATCGGTACAGGCGGATCATTTACCTGGTTCGGCGCTTGCGGTCTCGTGGTTGGCGCATCATTGGTGGGTATTGATTGAACCATGGGGGTCCCCAAACGGGTGCCCCCATCATGCCGCCACCGCCTAAAAAAGGCAGAGGTGGTGGTTGTTGATAGTTTCCAAATGTATGTGAGCGGTTCGATCGTCTGAGCCACTGCTGCTGGAATATGAGAAGGTTACCCAATTCTTATATCTCCCTTGATTTTGTAAAGGTTGTTGTGTTCTCGCTGTTTCTCTTGCTTGATCAGTGGTATAGGGAAAAATCAAATCCAGACTAAAGTCCTTAGTATCTTTGCTCAGTTTCTTGTTTTTTAAAAAATGTTTGCGGTTTTGAACTCTGAAAGGAGTTTGTTTGTGGCCAGTAGCTGCTCATGGGCATCCGTGAGTGCTGTGTTGTTCAGAAAACTTTGTTCTTCTTTTTCCAATTCCCTTTGGATTTCCTTGCTAATTCGTTGTGCCGTGGAAATTGTGAGGACCATTAAATAGCGGCTACATTTTATTGCTACGTAGCTAAATGTTGGTGTATATTCTTTGTCACACCGAAATAAACACGGTTTGTTGCGCATGATTAGTCCTGCGGGAATGATGTTAGATCTTAGGTCGTCCTGCAGGAAATGTCCATGTAGCTCCGTACGGAACTGTTTCTATTTTAATTTTAGTAAGTCTTCACTTCCTGAGATGGTCGCAGGACTGGGATTGGCCCCTGTGGGGTCGAAGATTGATGGACCCTTAATTATATCCGCTGTTTCTTCTAGGGTGTAACTAAAGGTTTGGCCTTCGGCCATTTTAGGTAATGTTGCCAAGATTAGATAGTGTGGACAGGGATGTCAGTCGAGCAAAGGGTGGTCCAACAAACAGTTGTTTGGACCTGGGCCTAATAAATAGGACTACATTTCGCACAGCCTAAGCAACCTAGGTTGCTGAAATATATTATACAAACAATAGGGGTGCCCCTGTGTGCAAACGTGAGATGGGGCAAAATTATAATCATTATCCAAACAAAGAGGTAACCACGTTTATGACAAACATCACTCTTGCCATTAAATTCAGTTATTTTTGAAGGGAGAGAACATGTGCTTCAAGGGTCACATAAACCCAAAGAAAACAGTCTGTAGAGTGCAAGCTTATTTTCATGCAAAGAAAAAGTGTTGTTTTGTTTAAATTCTTAGAATTTACAATTATTTTTTTTTCAACTTGCTTTTTATTGGCATTTTCATAAACTAAACAAAACAACACATGTAACTGAGATCTGCGAGCTAGGATCATAGCGGCAGCCATCATCATTATTGCGTAGAGCTTGCGGTCCGCCTTAGTCTTAATTAATGCTAGGGTCCCCCCCAAGCCCAGTATCGCCAGACCTTTGTCCCCCCCATAATTAAGCACCAAGACTTGTTTAAGTGCGTCCCAAATCCCCGCCCAATAATTCTCAATTTTTGGGCACTCCCACCAAATGTGCTCCCAAGTACCCACTGCGCCGCAATCTCACACATTTTTTTTAACATAAATTTGATAACAATATTGAAACAAGAACAAACATAAAACATAACATTCACAGAATATACATGAATCATGAAAGAACAAAAGCAAACCATCCTTATAGAACAATTGAAATGGTTGCCTCAAGATATTTTTCTCCTTTTGTCTCCCCACTGTACTGTCCAATGAGTAACCTCCCCTTCTCAGTGGGGACCACGCTATGCTCTTGCTTGCCTTAAGCGCAGATGCACTGTCCCTCCAGCTCCTATACAGTATCCTGATTCTTCTCAGTATTCCTGCGTCTTCATTGTCATCTAAACATCTGGGTCCCATCATTATATCCTCTACCTCTTTACGGTGTCTTTCTCTACATCTCTCTCCACCTCCTGTCTTTTGTCACTCTCTTCTTCCTCCCTGCGCCGACGTTCCTTAACAATCCTCTCAATTTCTTATTTGTCCCAGGAGGATAGCTCAGCGGCAGCATGCTCGACTTGGAAACAAGATGACACGGAGCAACACAGGTTCGATCCCTGGGTCCGTGCTTAGAAACCTCTGGGTATTAAGCGCGTTATAAATAACCTATCATATCATATCATATTTGCAACTGCCTCTCCTTCTCCTCATAAGCATTTCTCATCGCCTTCTCCTCTATTTCTTTCTGGCTTCTCCTTTTTCCCTTTCATCTCCAAAGGCGTAGTCAGGATTGGCTAACACGTGGGGCCTGAAGATCATGTAGTTGGGCCCAACGCAGTGATATTAATATCTGTAAATGCTCACAAAGCACTGCTGAGAGTTCATTTACAGATTTTGGGTGGGCCTTGCCCACTCAGGCCCTACTCTGTCTACGCCTCTGTTCCTCTCTTTCCTTCTCTTCAACTTTTTCTGCCTCCTTACTCAATTGTTCCTTCCTTTCCTCCCTTTCTTTTCTGTGCACTTCCTTCATTATATCTGCCCATTCTCTATCCTCTTCCTCCTTTTCTTTTTCTCTTTGTTTTATCGCCTCCTCCTCTGGGTCTCTGGCTCTGTTATGCCTCTTCCATCTAATTTAAACAATATCTGTCCTCATACCCGCTCATTCGGTAGAACTGTCACCTCATTGCCCCCTTTACATTCCTGAGTAACTTTGTTGCCCGCTGTCAACTTTTCTTGCAGGTTGCTGCGCTAGTTGCGTTCATCGATAGTAGTCTCTTTTTTCTTATTCGCCAGCTTATCGTCACTTAGTGTGTATTTGCTATTATACAGAGGTGGTTCATAAACAGGGTTAGTGTACTCTGCTGCTGCTTTTAACTTCTTCAAGGGGTAAAATCCCTGGGCCCCTGTTGGAGGGTCTTTGTTTTGAGGAGGTGGAGGAGGAGCCGTGGGCGCTTTACCCCCTGCACCATGCTGGTTAAGCATCCATTACATCTTGGGTGGGTCCTCTTCCTTGTCTTCAAACATCTTCCATAATTCCAGTATTGCTAACCTACTGCTTAGCTTCTTTCCCTTAAATGCAGCATGTAAATATGTGGTCATTTGTTGCAGCACAGGTTTCAAAAGAGAGCCTTCCCGAGGCCATGGCTTTGCCATTTTGCCCTCAGTATCGCAAGTTCTTTCGGCCCTATACTTGAGGATTTTGTCCTGATATCATGGAAGAGACTTGCACAAATGTTTAAGGGGTGTGTTCCCCATGATGGCACGTCACTCTCTGATGGCCGATGCTTACCTGACCTCGAATCAGGAATTTCTACACACTTCAAACAATGCCAATTTCAATTTTACAATCGTTATGAACAATGAACCAACTTCTCCACAACAAAACAACTTTTAGTCTATTTCTCCAGCCTCTCTGCCTCACCATCACCAACTAGGATGTATTCTGCACACCGCCCTTGCTCTTCTCTCCGCCCTCAAGTCCAAATCCTAACTTTCCTGGTGCACTTCGAGCCTCAACCAAATGGTATAACAACCTTCTCGTTTTCTAACGCTTCACCGTCACCTTGCCTCGCTACAAAACATCACCTTTTCCTTCACCAACAACTCTGTGCCCCACTGCGGGCCATTACCCTTGAGTCAACGCGCCATGTCCTATTAACAACCTTTTTTGTGTGACATCACCAACCATTACACACCTAATGGTGAAACAATTTGAGTGCACTCTTAAACCCCTCGATATACAAAAACACCACAATACAATACACCACAGAAACACAAATATGTCCGTCTTCCTGCTTCATAGGGGAATCCGTCTTAAATGCCCTCTCAGGAGCATGTGGTCCTTCTGCTACACTGCAGCATAGGATATCCTCAAAAAAAATGTTTTTGTTTTTCTTTTTTTAATAAAATTCAGTAAGGTACCACCTTCCACAACCTAAACTAATGCCTAGCAGCAGGGAATCATCTAGTCATCCGTAACCTAGCTACACCTTGGAAACGGGGAATCTCTCATAAACAACACAAAAAACCAAACCACAACACAACACTTCCCCCCGCCCCAATATTTGTCAAATTGTTGTACTCATACTTAAGCTACGCGAATCCGCTGAAGCTCTCGGACACCGTCACTCCCAGAATCTGCCACTCTGCCTTCCGGTCTGCTCTGCGTTCCACGGGGAGCAGGCAGGAATTTCACCAAGGGGGCTCCTGACGACCATCTCAGTTTCCTCGTGTGGTCAATGGTCTGGTCCTCGCCGATAACGACGCATCCCTTCGTGCACGCGGCAGGAAAAAATTGTATTTTGCCAGGGACCTTAGCACACACCTGTGCTACCACCTGAAGTAAGGTGAGGAATTGTTAATTTCCCTAATTACAAGCAAGAGGAACTGGGCTGAGGAAATCCCCTGCACACAAAAATTGACACATGTCTACTATTTATTGAAAGCTTTTGAAACAGGGATCAGGTTATGGACAATGCAGCATTCTCCAATGCTTTCTTGTTGGTTACAGGCTTGTCATCACGTTTTAAGGTGGTCTGACGTCACAAAATAATGAGACATTGCCAAAAACCCAAGGTGGAATGGGATTGGTTAATGAGGTAGGCTACATATAGAAGGTATGTGGGATTAGTACACTTATTGGTAAAAACATATCTGGTGGCTCCTCCTGCGACCACCTCCTAAATGTTGCAACTACAGGCATGTCAGGTTAATGAGTTGTGATTGGGCTATGCAACAATGTGTGAGCCAGTGTGGAAGGTGAATAGAGGTTGGTCAGAGAGGGTCTTTTCAGCCTGGGAGCTTTGGAAAGTTACCAGGCCAAGTGCAACTATTCAAGGTGGTGAGAACAGCCCCAAAAGTGCGGCTTGTACCAAACAAGTTACCATCTCCAATCCTCTAGGTCTGAAGAAAGACATTAGGCTTTGAACCTGGTATTACTTTTGTATCATCATGCCTCCGTCTGGCTCGAAGAAATAGGCTTTGTCGCCCAGGTTCTGTTGACATGTGCAGGGACCATAAAGTTGATTTTCACTGCTGGAATTTATGAGGATTTTCAGCTTTTACACACACACGTGCCCTACCTAATATGCATTTATGAAACTTTCTCTCCTACGATTGTCCTTGGCAACAATATGCACAGTGGCTGCACAACAGCCTGGTCTGCGCGTCTCTGCAAAATCAGCATGTCAGGTCTCTCTCTGTATTCTCATGTCCCTTCAGCACCTTCCATTAATTTCAATGCGGCTTTGGCTTCCATCTTGATTTACAAGGCTGCTCATGTTAATTGGATTCAGCATCAGCAAGCGGTTTATATGTATTCTTGTGCAACTTGTGGGTACTGCATAACAAAAGTGTGTCCGTCCTATACATAAGCATGTTCTTCGTGTCTGCAAGCAATTTAATCTAGCTGTCTTTGTAGCTTTGTGCAGAAATGCATATGTGCTTCATGTCTAATTCATCTATGTCATAGTCTCTGTCGTGATGTCATCAGCTTCTGTGTGGTCACAGTCAGTCTAACTGCTCCATTGACTGTGAACGTATCTCTTCAGTGACATCATCAAGATGGGGTCTAAATGGCTGTCTGAGTAAATAGCGTTTCTCACATCTGTGGTACATCGACGATGGGGGAAGGGGGCCGGTAATGATGTACACCTTTCATTTCTCTGCCGTCGAGACGAAGGTGGGATAGGTGCAACGAGGGCCTCATTCATGTTTCCCTCTTCAGTAGTCCAAGATGGCGGTTTGTTTTGAGCATTGGATTGGATGTCCTGTTAACCTAGTCACTTCACTTTGGTATCATGTGACATGGTGCATGGGGGCTGGGTTTTGGTTTTAACTTGGGAGCCAAGTAGTTGTGTAATTAGAATTAGCCTGACAAAGTCACTTGTGAGGATGGAACACGTGGCATTTTGATACCTGAATCACTGGCTTTCTTTGTTCAGTCATATGAATACATTTTCCAGTTGTATTCTGCTGGTGTGTCTTTTCAATGAAATGTTTACAGCACTAGCGCTTTATCAGAATGAGTGCCAGCTCTTTTTTAAGTTTGTGTCAGCTCGCTATATGTTGGAGCGTTGCTGCGTACCTAGAGTGTGGTGTTATATATATATATATATATATATATATATATATATATATATATATATATATATATATATATATATTACACGGCCCGCGGTAGCGACTGTGTAGTTATGGTTAAGTTGCTCAACCCATAGGAAGACCACCTTTTCGGAGGCTTATAACTTCCTGGACGAATTTGCATCAAACTTTGCAAAAAAAAGTATATGGCCCGCTCTGAATTGTTTGGGGAAGTTGGGTGAGGTTTCGGCCAGGGGGGACCAAAGTTATAGAGGGGGTCCCAACACATTTTTTTTCTCCATAGACTGAATGGATAAAAAACTTGCGCACACATACAGCCCAAACCGTTGGACAGATTTTCATCAAATTTGCAGCAGGAGCGGCAGCTTGGTCTTGAAAGCGTTCTTTTGTAAACTTGGTGAAAATCCGTCCTGTACTTTTTTAAAAAGCAGGTAAAATGTATGTATAAAGAAATTACTGATATCTGGCTCCGCTCCACAGTCCCATTTCCCAGTTCGCTCCGCGGTCAAAAGTCTGATTGTCCTAGAGTGTGGCATGATGTCGGCGGAGATTGGATGCGCCCGGTGTTTGGCTGGAGGGAAGTGTGATGTGCGTCTTCATATTGGGTAACGCCGGATAGTGCAGCGCCGCAAGGGGCTGGAAAACATGCATTCCGGCATCTGGTGGTGGGAAGAGGGGTTGGAAAGGGTAGGGCAGTACATCCGTGCGTATCGGTGCCAATTCGTGGGTACCTCCTCAGGCAACAAGCTTATGTGGCGACTGCAGGCAGCCTTCGTTACGGCACGATAGGTCCTGAGGTGACCTCTTTCTGTGGTGATTGCTGGCAGGCTCAATTGCAGATGTGGAGTGGATTGCACATGACATGAGCATTTTCACATAGGGTGTACTATGCTGTGTTGTGTGTGATAAGCCCCAAGTGCCTTGGATACATGGCTGGAGGCCTTGCACCAAAAAGTATGTTCACTGGTTGCAAGTAGGTTTCAAATTGTTGCCTTGTGTGTGTGTGTGTGGTTTGTCAGCATTGTACACATTGTTGGTTGCATGGGTGTGGTGATTGTTAGCACATTGTACAGTTTTGGGTGCATGGCTGGACATGATGGAGTCAACAGTCCTCAATGTGTCCACTCTGTGAAGTGTTGGAATACTGTGTGTATAGACATGCATAGGGTTCTAGTGGATGTTTTATGTGGTTAGGTTATGGCCATTGGGCAGATTACTGAGTACTGTACTATGATGTATTGGTTCTGTGTAGTTAATAGACTGCTGGGAGCAGGGGCAATATTCTGAGGATTTTGTGGTTTGGTTAGCAGTAGTAAAATACTATGTGAATGGAAGTGGGTAGAGGTGCCGGAGGCTGTGTTATGTTTGTGGATTCTGCTAACTGCCTACATGTTTGCATGCATGGCTGTATTATGGTGCAGGGGTTGGGTAGGAGTGCCGGTGGCTGTAGTATTATGTTTGTGGGTTCTGGTACCTGGCCACATGTTCGCATGCATGGCTGTGTTATGTTGCGGTGGGTGTGGCCAAGGCCTAGGCTCTTGGGTGCATGGCCAAAGGCCGCAGACGGTAGGCCATGCACTCAAGAGGGTAGGCCTTGGCCACACCCACCGCAACGTAATGCAGCCATGCATGCCAACACTGTGATACTGCTATATGGAAGCCACAAATATGTTTATGGGGTCATTTCTTTTTTCCCTTTGATCCTTAGGATAAGTTGTTACCACCATACGTTGCTGCATCATACACAGTTTTAACTCTGCATCTCTCAGAGGGTGGTCACCTTTAGAGAATGGCTGTGGAGGACATTTTAGACTTGGTAGAGCACCAGAAGTGAGCTGACATGCATACACTACCATATCGTGTAGGTTATTGCACTTGCTGCACATTATGGAGCGACATGCCACAATTTGCGTTTGCTATTGTTTGCCCCTGATAAGACCCTTTCTTTAGGAAGTGCAGTAAGATATTGCGTCATGAAAGGAATTCCTCTGCATCACACATTTAAAATATTGACAATGTACACAGCCACCCACATACAGTTGAAGGTGTACTTCACATACGCATTTATGAGATGTGTTCTTTATAGAAATGCTTTGGAAACAAACATATCCCATTACAACAAAAGGAGCAATTCACAATGACCTAGCATTGCACTACATAATTGGTTATACAAATCTCTTCAGCTACATGCGTATGCTGTTATTCTTTTCTCCCCCATCCAGCATCGATTCTCCAGATAACGATGAGCGTCTACACACTGCTTTTGGTACTCTTGTAATGATTGTTCCACAATTCGTTTGGTGCCATGTGGAAGGAGTCACGCGGCCAGTAAGGTATCAGGTATCTGCAAACGCAGAAGAATAAGAATACATTTCAGTAGCCATTTTCACTGGCAGCGTAAAGGACAAGGGCTCTGAGGGAAGGATGTCACACAGGGCAGTAGATGGCCGGTTCATGCACCTTAGGGTGAGGTACTA
Organism: Ambystoma mexicanum; assembly: GCF_040938575.1. Lineage (NCBI taxonomy): Eukaryota > Metazoa > Chordata > Amphibia > Caudata > Ambystomatidae > Ambystoma > Ambystoma mexicanum. Next base: position 691,176,511 of record NC_090939.1, read on the forward strand.
TGTGTTAATGAGTACCATCGGATGTTCACACACAGGCTTGCTGTCTGTTTTGTGGGTGCCACTCTCCTTCCACGGCTACACACAGGCCCTTGGTCTTTCAAATGTTGCCAACAGACCCTTCTTTCATGTGTTTGCTTTTCACAACAGATGTCACTGGCAGCGAGTGTCGTCAGACCCACGACACTATCTTTGTGTGTGCCCAAACAAACATACAAAACAAAAACATTCTCCTACAGGACCGCTCTGACTGCAGGACAATACAGGAGGTGTTTTTCCAAACCATTCAACAGTAAAATATTAGCTGTCGACGTCTGTGTGCCAGCCAAATGCTATATGCACCTCTTACCGTTATTATTTTTAATACAATAAAGGCGCGTAAAACTGTTAAGTGTTTGAAAGGTCATTGTAAGGATCATACCGCAAATCTTTTAGCACACGCTTGAACATTCGGTGTACTGTTTCAGTGCAGGAGTTGCGTACATTTTCACTTTTGTACTCAACACATAGGTTTGAATGGCCTGGAGAACCATGTGAACAAAAAGAACACCAATCATACTACTCATTTAGGCTGAATGCTGCAGAAATGGTACTGTAATGCAGCGTGCATGACTACTCTTAAAAAACCCACTACATTGCAAATGGACAAAATGTATGGCATGGTACGTTAATAGTTATGCACACATAGCTGCATCCTACTACATTTTAATCTCTACACACATGTTATGTACAGTTGTACTTACATCATTTCTGCAAATTCCATGGTTACACCGTGTCTCCAGGAAATCGCACTGTACAGCGTACTAAACACTTGCCGACTACCTTTACGGAAAATGTGCGCTGCGACGACACAAAGTTATCTTTTATTTTCTTTTTAAATTGCATGGAACCTCTAAATTTGGAGCAATTCATGTGTGCCACTCAAGCCTATGTTACAATGAGCTTTTCCCCTGTTAATAGAGAGGTATGGTAGGTTTCCATTTCCGGCCACCATGCGGCTACAAAAACAAAATCAGGCAGCACCGTGTTACCATTTCATCGTGCATTTCCGATGATATGTACTCCAGTTACGTAGAACTTATTTTTACGTACATAGAGACATGCTGGTACCTTATACATGGTGCAATGAATGTACAGCTGACACAATATATAATTGTACATTTACGGCCCCTATCTACTATTTATATGTGCAGTGTCTTACGAATCAACGGTGTATGTTGGCAGACTGTGTGTGCAATGGCTGCGCATACGTGGGTGGTAGGGTAATCTTACGCACTTTAGTGCCTTTGGGCAAGGAGATTTTTGGTCCTCTCCTTCATGAAAGGAAACAAATTCCTTTACAACTTCTTCAAAGATTGTTTGTGCTTTATAATGTATGCAGTATAGTCACCTGACTTGGTTGTGTCACCTGTGTGGTAGATTACGGCTACTGGTGTGAAGGTTTTGTTGCCAAGTGATACCTGTCCGCGTTTGAAGGTAGTAAGTTACTTTTTTTTCCATCTTCATTGTATGTTGAAAGCATTCATATTACGTATTGCCTATGGGATTGTATATGTAATGTCGAACGATTATCGGAATTGCAAGGCCTACACATTACGCTATGGTTTGCATTTTGTACCACTTGCTGAAATGGAAAGGAATCACAGTTAGGTATAGATACATAGAGAAAGCGTTAATTAGGGACTTCTTCCTGAATGACATGATTGCAGAGAGTCCATGTATATTTCCACATGTAGGAAATCTGAAAGATTTCATTTATGGGTATGTTTTTGCTTTCCAATACTCGTAGTAAGTACATTACAACTTACTGTGGATCTCCTTGTCTGTTTAACGTGCATTTAACATTCAAGCACAGTAGTCCAATTCCTGCTTATTCCTGAGACACTGTAACTGTTTCCAGGATTGTGTGCAGCATTTCTGTGCAGGCCTATTATTTCTAAACACAACTGGTCTGAGCTGTTTCAATAAATGTTTTCAAACACTGCTGCCATTTGCAATACACCATCGCTTGCTACATTTGCATAGTAATTTACACCACTTGTATGGCAAAATTTGAATGGACCAGGTGGATTTGTGTCTGAGAACCTTTTGCTTGCTACACGTTGTAAACAAGATTTCTTACACTACAATGGTGTGTTGCTAACATTTTGACATGTGGAAGGTGCTTTTGCAAGCACGTCCAGAAATGGAGGCTAACAAATGTCCTCATACTCCTGTGCATTTGCGCACTGCACACGAGTTCATAGTTTGTGGTATTTTACTTTTTCCTTTGTCATTGCCTTTCACATGGTGCTTGAGGAACTGCTGCAACGACTTTATAAAGTTGTGGCGACCATTCCAAATTCATGTGCAAGGCCATCTGTAAATGCGCCATGGACTTTGGAATCTAAGTTTGCTGGGGATATTTCTGAAAGCAGTGCTTCTCCGTTCATTATTGTCTACCTTTTCATACCCTTGTACAGTGCTATCTATGTACGGGGATTTGGTTTCTTTGCTCTTGTTTGTATATGTGAAAATTTGCATTTAGAAGTGTACCCAATAGCCTCCGCGAGAGTTACACTTAGAAGTGTACCAAGTAGCCTCGCTGATAAACTGAATTTACACATGTTCCCAATAGCCTCTGTATGGAAAATTGTACTTAGAAGTTCGCCCGGTAGCCTCTCTGGGAAAGTTGATTTTAGAAGTTTGCACATTGAAAGAGCATATAACCATTCTTACCACACCCCACGCTTACTCTCTCCTTTACATCACCACTCAACTAGAACACAGAGATACTATGACACCATTCGGTATAACTGTTCTCATACGAACATCCACCGCTTACTCCACATCATTCTATGTAATCACTGCTGGTCTCACAACCCCAGCCAGGCGTCTTCCTCAGGCCTAACGCAGCCACATCCGTTCCGGATAAATCCTGCCAGAACGAACACATTCTCCTGATCTCTCAACCACCACACCTACCAATAAGAATCAGCTATTACACATGTACCGCACGAGCTGCACACATATCCGGTGCACACACGCACCTTTTGACTCTCCCTACTCTCTCTACTGATCTGGACTTCGGTTCCCAAGGGCGTTCAACCTACCAGCGCCTTCAGACCATACCAATGGTATATAAGGCGCTATATAAGTGCAAAATAACAATAACAATAACAATAACAACAATAATTCCTCATTGAAGTATGCCTCTGTGCTGGTGGTGTGCCTCCACTCACCTGTACTGATGTTACCAAAGGTATCTATGCTGATATTGTGTTTGTTTCGAAGTAGTGGTGGTAGTTTACAGATACATTTTGTTAGTGGTTTCATTCTTGTCTTCGGTCCAAGGGTGTCTTACACTATATCAATCGATAATCTATAATCGATGGCCGTAACCATCATCTGCTACCAAGTGTCCAAGAGGGGAGGAAATCACTGACGGGCCCATAGGTCAGCACTCACCCTCTAGAACTTGTAAGACAAGATAGCTGCACCATGTGAGGACAGGGGTTGCAGGATTCACTTACTCCGACACGACTCAATAACGAGGACTCAGTAGTTTGGCAAAGGGAAGTCCATTTAATGATAAATACATCAAACAGGGAAACAAATGGGAATCAGCTGTAGTGCGATCACCGGTCTCGCTCCGACTTCCACGAACTTTGGTAGAACAGCAAGTCTTATAGGCAAAAATCGTCATCACTGATGTGTAATTTCTATAAAAAATCATCATGCAATATAATTGGTTAGGAAAGGTAACTTAAGTATAGGTGCTATATCTGTATATAGAAATAAAGCATGTGGATTGGATAACTCTTATCGGGTGGGCGTCTACGCCCATCCCTCTACATCACACGTGATTGACGTCACTACAAGTACGACGTCTCATTGGTTACAGTGTCTATAGGACCCTTGATTACATGGTCCATTGTGATTGGGTAAGTTACACCCCTAAACATAAATCTCCACTTTAATTAGCAGCATGCAGAATAGACACCCAGGTGTCTAGTGCCCCAAGATTCACCCTTCCTCCTTTCCATCAATCAGTGTTTTAGGGCTATGTGTCAATTAGTTGGCTGGGTATGGCCTCGGAACTGTAGCCTCTTATCAGGAAAGGTTATGGCATCCTCGGGTTCTGGATGACATCAGGCGGTGGTACCTCTTTGCGCCTGGCTGGTCACGTGTTGGTTCACCGTGAATCTGCTTCAGTTTCTGGCCCTTTGTGCATTTAATTCGGTGTCAGCCTAGCCACCTGCATGGGCCTCTCTTATCTTGACCTTCACGGACGGGCTGGTATGCTCTGTAGTTGGAGTCTTGTGAGCTCATGCTCTCCTCCCCTTCTCTGGTTGACCTCGATTTCCTAAGCATGAGTCGCTCTTTGCTGAGTTTCGATTCCGCTCCTTCTCCTGCCTTTGGCTGGGTTTTGAAACTTGGCCTGTCAGGCCTCTGGTCGCCTGGGTACCTTTCTGCTTTTACAAAATGGAGTCGTACTTGTATAATGTGCCTTATTGAGGTAGATATATGATTGGCACTTGCCGCGCTATCTTCTACTGAGCATTGCAAGCACTATCGATTTCTTAGCATCTTGCGTTTCAAGCCTATTTACACACGTTTAACAGGACGGTTGCTTCCATCTTGTCTCGTAGCACCATTTCCTTACGTTTTAACATTGTCTCTTCTCTGCGGTCATTACATTTATTTTCGTAGCTACTTGCACTAGCGTGCTTGTCTTCAATAGCCACTTTTGCTCATTCATGAGTCTGTTCAGGCCCTTGTGTCATTTCCACGAACCTTCCATTACGGCTTTTGGGGTCTCTTCGTGGACCGTGTGTAGGTATTCCTCATTTCGTATCAGCGGCTGGTATGGCTGTCTGATAGGGTACTGTGCTGCCCAGGGTTGTCGAGTTATGGTTGCTTCAACCGGTACGGATCTTCTTATGTACACAGGGCTGAGTCCCAGTGCGGCTCTCTTTCGGTTCTATGCTCCTCATACATCACATACCTTGGTGAGTACCCTCTTGGTAGCTCGAAATGAGGGACAGGGGTGCAGGTCATGTCTGGGGCCTCTGTTACACTCCCCCCTCTGGTCGGTTTATCGACCACTTCTGCTTCGTTCTTCTCCTCTATTTCTTTTGATTCTTCAGTGTTTTGTTCATCATCTTCTGGATTAGTACATGAAGGCGTGAACATGTGCGTCTTTGGAGTCCATATTTTTATCACGCCTTTCAACATTCCTGCTGTTTTTACATGTTCATCTTTGTTCCAGGTCATAAACTGGCACTGTCCGTTTGGACTGCAGTAGATCCACTTTCCTTCATACCTTCTTCGCTTTCTAGGATATGTGAACTTTGTTCCTTCTGGTGAAGATTTGCTGGCCTTCACAAAGTCCATGAGTTCTTCATCTGTCAGGTCTCTTGGTTTCCAGCCTGGCTCGACATCAACCATTATTTTCATCCCAATTGCTTTCTTTGCAGTTTTCTGGCATTGTTTGATGATTATCTTTATAACGCAGAATCCTAGCAGTACCATGGCTAGTAGGGCTCCCAGGAACTTGAATATATCAGCCATCCATTGCGGGACCCATGAGAATAGGTTCCCAAACCAGCTGTCATCGTCCACCTCATCCGTTTCATCGGTCATCTGATTTTTTAGAGTTGTCAACATGCTTATGGCCTCTGTTAGGGTTCCATTTTCTTCATCGTGTGATGGTACAAATGTGCAACATGATTCTCCGATTTTTGCACAAACGCCTCCATCCATCGCAGTGATCATGTCAAGCACATATCTGTTTTGGAGGGTCATCAGTCTGATTGCTCTCAACTCTTCTTTGATCGCGTTCAATCCTTTTATAGTGGTATTGGTGTTCTGCAATAACTCCCATCTGGTTATCTGCAACCATTTAGCATTCACTCCAACTTGGATGTGGGGCAGGAGTAGTGTTGTGAATACTGTTGAGGTGAGGCTGAACAGCCTATGTTCGTACTGGATGGCATGGAATGCCGCTTCTGATTTGGGAGAAAAGTAATTTTCCCTCTTCATCCTGGATACCAGTTCCACAGATCTTCTTCTTCTTAGATGAGCATCTGCTTTCGGGAAACTGTCCAACTTTAGGTCATTCTTAGGGATCACTAGTGCGGGAACGTGGACGTTCACTAGTGTGCATTTGCCTCCCCAGTTTTTCGGCAGCCTTATGTATGCCTTGGATCCACACGCCCAGTATTGGTCCATAATAACTGCGGTTCCTTGGTTCATTCCCGGAGCTTCAAAGATTCATCCACAGTTTTGATTCTCTCCCATCTTCCTTGTTCCATTGTTTCTGAAGCATAGTTTCGGGCTCTCCAGTGGCACTATCTGCAGGGGTCCCCCTCTATCTTCGACCAATGTTAGTAACTTTACTAGCTTTGGCCACAGAGGTTTGCATAACCTCTGTGAATTCTCTATTGCTTCCTTGCAGGCTCCAAGGACCATCCACGCTCGGCAGATTACTACTCCGTCTTCCCATCCATCTGGGGGGACCACTGACCCCCATATCTGCATTTGGCCTCTGTTCTTCCAGATTTGAGCCTCTTCTGCAGTCTTCCCTCGAACGTTCAGTCTCGGGTTAACTTCCCATCTTATCCCTGATCCTTTGACGCCAGGGTTCTCGTACCTGATCACATGATTTCTGGTGTGCGCTCGGTTTCTTTTTTAATGTCCTGGACGTAGCCATCTTCATCCGGGTAATCCTTTTCGTTGGCCCATATCAACGAGGCGTCTCTTCCCATAAATTGTCCTCTGGTGTTACACATTGCTACGTGGGACATACAGTGTGCTGTACAGACATTAATTTCTACAGCCACGAAGATCTTGGATTTTCCCATGCTGTATGGTAGTAGAGCACAGACGAAGCATTCGCCTTCGCCGTACTTCCTTCATGTGCTGGTACCATATGTTGTTTCCGAGATGGGCTGTGCTGTCCAGGTAGTCATTAAATTCATTGTTATCTTCATGAGGGCTTCTCTTGATTCTCAGCGTTCTTCTGTAGTTTGCTATGACTACGTCTCTTAATGCATCTGTGCTGCTTTTCCACTTCGGGTATCTCGATGGAGCAGGCTGCCTCGACTGCATCGCTGTGGTAGGAGGAGGATTTGTGCTTCCTTTCCTTCCCTTTTGCAGTCTGCCATAAACTTGCCGTAACCACCATTGGTTCACCAACCTCCCAACTTGTGGCTGTGTTGTAGGCCTGCGGCTTGTTCCTTGCGTTGGAGCAGGTGTGCTTGCTGTTATAGTTTCTATAGTTCTGTTTTTCAGCTCCTCGTGTAGTTTCTTTGCTTGGACTATGAATGGGAACAAATAATCTATTAGCATGTGTGTCTTCTCTGTGAGTTCTTTCGTGGACACTTCTGTTCTTTTGAGGGATTTTGCTATTCCTCCGTCTTTGGTAATTCACTTGGCTTTTCTTGGTTATCTCCACTATTCTCTGGAATTGAATGTTCGGCAGGCAGTCTCTCCTTCTCTGCTGCCTTCGTTTTCAGGCCTTGTAGCCATTGACACTTGCCCTTATCTGTGTGCATCCTGTGTGTGGGTGTGAAGTGGTCAGTGCAACGTTTTCATTCATTCCGTGCTGACCCTGTCTCCAGCTTTTTCCCCCATTCATTACCTCAAGTGTATACGTATCACTGCTAATTAAATTCAATTTTAAATCATAAGCTTTTCTTGGAACTGGAATCACTATGTAGGGTCTGGGTGCTTTTGTGGGATTCTGACGTTCATTATCCTGTGGGCGTGCCGATAGTGGGACACTTCGTGCACCAATAAAGAAAGCAGTTCTGATTGTTAATGACAGAAAGACAATGATGATCACCAAACATATACACATGATAGATTTGTAAGACATCTGGCAGCATTTTCTCCCAGGAAAGCGGGGGCGCCTTTCTGTTGGGGGTAAAACCAAGTTACTGTTCTGGGCCCCCACTTCAAATGAGTTCATAGTCAGTTATTTATTCCTTCTTTAGCTCTGGTCTTGTATTTCGGGAGTTTGTTACTATTAGAGGGACGAGTGCTTCTCCAAATGGCCCCCTCAAGTGAGTGACGACAGTAGTCTCTGGGTCCTCAGTACAATTCCTGTGCCAGACTACGGAAAAGGGTTAGGCTAGCAGTTCTGATACATCACATTTATTCATGCGTATCTAAAGTAGGTGAGGTACCAGTGGATGCCTCGAACTTGCCTTGGTCCTGAGGACATGCTGGTGACAGTTCAATACGAAAGAAGAAACTGAAGAGACTGTTACAAATTACACAAAAAATAGGATGATTGAAAAAATAAAAATAAAATAAAAGTGAACGCGTGGCAAAAATCGCAAAAATAAGATGTTGTACCAACAGGAACAAAAATAAAAGCAGAAGTCAATGTATGAAATAATAGAAAAAATGGGAAGGAATGCAGAAAAGGAAAAATAAGATGGCGAAGTTCTTGGCTGATCCTTTCGTTCGGTCTCTCGGCGACAAGTTGAAGAACAGTGTCTCTTTTCTCTATCTGCTCCACAGTGAAATGATGATGACAAAATTCTATTTTGGATTTCCTCCTCCTAAGGCTCTCCTCAGCAGTGGATGTCCATAGTTGCTTCTTAGTTGCACTGCAATAGCCCTCAGGAGCCTGTTTAGTTGCACGTTTTTTGCTGGATCACTGAGAAAAGTGGGCATATCAATGTTGTTGGTTCTGCCCACTAGTTCTGGAAAGTTTTCAATGAGGTGAAAGAAAACACGATATGCGTATTGGCTGTCTTCTGGTGTTAATGACATTTGCTCTGATTCTCTAGCCTCTAGATCACAGGCCTTTCTTGCAGCGTGAACAGTCATGCACTTTCCTCGATCTGTCTCTCGGTGAACAGTCTCACTGGAAACTCCTTAGGAATTCTCGCTGGAAATTGGACAGCTCCACTTGGAGCATGATACCATGGAGAAGGGTCCTCATGTGTAGGAAATTGACTTGATCTCTTAGGAAGGTGACAACGTCAACATCAGCAGGCCTTCCTACCATTTCTGGATAGTCCGTGACTAGTCTGAGCATAACATTGTGTGCAAGCTGCGTATCCGCAGGAGACAGAGACATCTGCCTTGTTTTGCTGGGACCCTATCACAAGCCCTTCTTTTGACGCGAACAAGTTTTACACTTTCCTGCTGCTTGGGTTGCAACCAAGTAATTTAATTTGTACCATACTTGGTTGAGAAATTCATTGTTTCTTGGATCTCTGATAAAGGTAAGTGTATCTGTGGTTGTCCCAACAAGTCCTGGGCGATCTTCTATGATTCGGAAAAATATGGTATAGGTCAGTTCATCGATGATCATTTGAGGTGGGAGCATTTGTGCCCTTTTCACTGTATTCAGGGAGCTCAGTGAAAGCTTCTGTGATGACAGTCAGCAGTTGCCAGATTACCTTCTTGTTATCTGGATCTTGAATGAATTCTGTGACACTTGTTTCTCTTCCTATGAGTGACAGATATGATAGCACCACCAATTGAAAGTATGTGAGCACATCCCACTTGAGGCTTCTGCTGGGGGGTACCATTAGGTACGTATAGAAAGTCTTGATACTGGTTGCTTCAGGATACTGTGTTACGCTCTCAGAGAATACTTTATTGGCAGTCTATCAGAGTCTTGATTCCCTGTACTACTTGGGCGTGACGTGATTTAAAACGTTCATTTTACCACTGTTGTTGTGGCTTTGGATGTGCTTCTCTTTACCCTGCAACTAGGATGCACAGAGTGTCTGTTTTTTGTCCTTTACCTCTTTCCCTGGTTTTGAGGAAATGTCTTGTTTTAAAAGCCACAATTCACCCAGCGTTCTTTTGCCTTTATTTTGCTGCTCATGCGTCCTTCTTCCTCGTCATGGATCTTGTCTGCATGTGCTGAGGTTCTTCTCCTTTGTCTGGAGATTCTTCTGAGTTAGGTGCAGCAGGAGGGCTCTCTCTACAAAAGGCTTAATGTCATTTAGGAAGATCCAGGCTCTCCTGCCCTTGAGCTTGACAGCGGACGGTGTGCAGTCTTCTACAATAAAAGGGCCATTAAACCTTGGCTCGTCCCATCTTTTTCTGGTAAAGTTTCTTACGAGGACGCTGTCTCCAGGGAAGACGAGGGGCGCACAAAGGCTGTGAGCTGCGCCTGCATCAGCACTATCTGTTGTGGTTTGTGCTGTGCTGTCCCCTTTCCGCCGTCGCTGTAGCTGGCCTGAAATGACAAAGGTGCTGGATGTCAAACAGTCCACATAGGCTTTCGTCTCTTCTCCTAGTACCTCCCTAGTTGGCTGGGCATCACATCTAGCTCTGTCTCGGGGGATAAGAGGGGTCCTCATCCTTCTACCAGTAACTATTTCGTGCGGCGTGAGATGATGGTCGGAGCCTGGCTGGTTCCGAAGAGCATACAATGCCAGTGGTAGGCAGTGCAACCATCCCTTCCTTAATGTGAGCTTCAACTTGGTTATCCTTTCCTTAAGTAAACCGTTGATTCGTTCACATATCCCATTCCCCTCAGGATGATATGCCAACGAGAACTTGTGCTTTATATCAAGCAACAAGCTGATCTGTTCGAAAACTGAATTTACAAAATGGGCCCCATTATCTGATCTCATTACCTCGCACACCCCCCATCTAGGGACCACTTCCCTCACCAGGAACTTTGCGGCACAGGTTGCATCGAGGTGTGTACAGGGACCTGCTTCTGCCAATCTTGAAAAGGGACACACCACCACAATTAAATACCTGTACCCATTACACACCTGGGTCATATCGACATAATCGATATGCAGGTGCTGGAAAGGTCCATTTGGTCTGGGGATGATTCCTCTCACTACTTTTAATGTGTGCCCAGAGGTGAATTGCTGGCAGATAATGCAGTTTACCATAAAAATGCAACATGCTCCGCTAAATTTGGTGTGAACCAGTCTTCTGCGAGCGTTGCAGCAAGATTTTCCTTTGACATGTGTATGGGGTAGTGAAGCTGTTCTAACGCTACCTTTAGAAGGGTGACAGGCATTACTGGTTTACCAGTGCTGTCTTGCCTCCACAGTCCGTCAGAGGGGTTTAAAGAACAGCCTCGACGCTTCCACAAATTCTTCTCCTCCTGAGGCGCCTCCCCTTGGAGCTCCATTAGCTGAGTCTGCCCCATATTGCGTTAGGCCTCTGGAGTGGCTCGTGCTACCATCATTCTTTCTTGGGTACGTGCCACCTGCAGGTCCATGATTGTTTCATTCTTGGATGCCATGCGTTTGGCTTCCGTGTCCGCTTCATGGTTTCCACGTGACACGAAATCTGTCCCCTTGGTATGAGCGGTGCATTTCATGACCGCTATGCCCACTGGGAGCTGTAGTGCTTTTATCAGCCTGTCCAATAAGGCTGCGTGTTGCACTGGCGTGCCGTCTGCTCGGAGGTAGCCCCTCCTTTTCCAGCGCGCTAGTCCTGCGTGAACTGTAGACGTCACATAGGCGGAGTGACTGTGCACCGTTACTTCCTGGTCTGCATGATTCTCAATGGCGAGTATCAATGCCAATAGTTCTGCAGCTTGCTGAATAGTGAGATGGTATTCGTGCACTAACGAGTACTTGAAACTCTCCATTCGCTATGTGTTTAACCATGGCCATGCCTGTATACCTTTGTCCGTCTTCTTGGTCAATTCTCGAAGACCCATCAATAAAGACGATCTCTCCACTTGCCAGGGCATTTTCCTTTACCCTGGGGATCTCATCATAGAATTCCTCATAGTTTGCACAGTCGTGCACAGGTTCTCCCTCAGTGACTGGCTCAGCTATGAACGTAGCAGGGTTCATAGTTTTACATCGCACTATTTTGATCGATGGGTTGGAGATAATCACCTCATAGGCAGATGCTCTCTGTGACGTCAATGTGCCCTTTGGCTTCTCTAGTATGACGAATATTGAGTGCTCAACATACAATGTCATGGAGCACCCCATCACAATTGATGACGCCTTCTCAATGGCGAACGCGGCAGCAGCTAAATTTTGTTCGCATGGGAAGTGGCCATTCATGACCGGGTCCAGACTCCTGCTGTAATATGCTAGGAGCTTGCACCCCAGCGAGGTCCGTTGTGCGAGCACTGCCTTCATAAAATTACCATCAGTGTGAGAGAACAGATAGAATTCCTCTGCATAATTAGGAATCTCGAGAACTGGGGCCTTACAAATTGCCCCCTTGAGTTCTGTAAACCCCTTCTCCATTGCTTCATTCCATTCAATTTCTTCTCTTGTTGCCTGGGCCCTTTTAAGGGCCTGTAGCAAGGGCTTGGTATACGAGCTGCAGTCAAAGACCCATGCTCGGACATAATTGCACAGGCCTAAGAAGTTTTGCATTTGTTTTATCGTGCGCGGCTTGGCCGTGTTCATGATGGCTTCAGCCCTTTCTGGGGTTACCTTCTTTCCCTCATGTGAGATTAGTTGCCCTATGTACAACACCTCCTGTTGGTAGTACTGCAACTTTTCCTTGTCAACCTTGTATCCCTTCTCAGCCAGTATAGTCAATAGTTGGACAGAATCGCGCCTGCATTGCTCTTCAGTGGTGCTGCAGATCAGAATGTCATCTACATATTGCAAAACAACACTGTCCACCGCAATATTGCCTAGGTCCATTTGCAGGACTCTATTGAAAATAGACGGGGACGCACAATATCCCTGTAGCAACCTCGTACTTTTCAGGCGCATTTGTCTGAAAGTAAAGGATGTCAAGTCTTGCGAGTCACGGTGCAACAGGATTGAGAAGAACGCATTTTTCAAATCGATCACTGTGAAATATTTTGCCACGGCAGGTGTGTTGCACTGAATTGTGGAGGTGTTCGGGACTTGAGGGTACTCGGCTTCAACAATATCGTTTAATGCTTGGAAATCTTGGATTAAACGCCAAGACCATGCCTTTGATTTTTTGACAGGGTAAATCACTGTGTTGCAAGGTGATTCTGATGTCACTAGGATGCCCTGCTCCATCATGGCAGAGATTGTCTTCGCAATTCCTTCATCTGCCTCTCTGGACATAGGATATTGTCGTGCTCGTGGTAAAATTGCTCCTGGTTTCAATTTGATTTTCACTTCACCCGCCCCTTTCAGGAGACCTACATCATAGGGCCCTGTAGTCCATACTATGGCAGGCACTTGGGCCATGTCATTATCAAAGTATTCTGGACGTAGTGCCAACATCATCCTCTGTGGTACCTCCCTTCTGATCATTTTGACCCAAAATATGGGACTCACTTCCACTCTTGTCTCTTCTAGGTCAGGGTGTTCTTCGAACAGATCGTCATCCGTGACGTCAGTCACTCGATAACCTTCTTCAATGGCAATAATCGCACCCCATTGTCTGCCTTCATCGTCATATCCTTCAACCAATACCACTTTTCCCCGTACTGCGGCAGATTGTATCGTTAAGGGAAATACTTGTCCCTCCTCTTCGTGCATGGGTATTCTTGGTCTGAATAGAAACTCATCAGGGGTTCTCATAATTTTGTCTGCGAGGCCTGGCAATCCCGCCATAAGCACTTGTACGCCATATGCGATAACTTCTGGCTCCAGCGGTATAGCTCTCATGGCTGCACGTCCAGAGTATGCTCTGATCATTTCGCACACGTTTGAATAATGCATTCCTGGGGAGGAGCACACTATACCATCCTCAGTAAACGAGATGGTCATATTCAACTTTGTCATCAAGTCCCGACCCATGATATTTACTGGGGACTGATGTGAATATTATAGAGGTACATTCATTTTGCGCTCTCCTACAGAGACTGGGAGTGCATCAGTAAAGGTAACTCTACTATGAGCTCCAATAAAACTCTGGGTATCTATAGCCTTGCCAGACAAGGAGAGCTTGCCTTCTCGTATGCACGAGCGTGTTGCACCCGTGTCAACTAAGAATGAATATTATTTCCCCCCTATGGTGATATTTACCGTAGGTTCCCTTTTAGGGTCTGGTGTCACTGATAGGATAGAACACATCAGAGTCCCCTGTGAGCCGTCCTATTTCATATATAGGTTCGGTCCACTGTATACTAGTGGGTTTCCCCCATTTCCAAGGTTAATTCCCCCACCGGAATTAGTGCCCTGAGCCATTTGCGGCGGTGCCTGCTGGGGTTGTCCCTGTGGCAAATTCCCCATGTTCGGTGGTTGAACCACTTGCTGTGCACCTGGCTGCAAGCCTGCCGCCTGCTGCTGCACGGTATTATTTTGTGCATTGCCCTGTTGCGGGATAGCAGGTTGATTCACCATGCCTGCCCCCATCCCTTGGCTGTTTTGCCATATGCTTTGGCTTCTGCACATGCGCGCCACATGTCCTGTCACTCCACACAGCCAACAAACTGGAGGTGGTCGGGCCATTTGTCCATTTAATGTAGCTGGACTGCCCATCTGTGCGTTCTGGACACCACCTTGAACATTCTGAAACCCTCCTTTGTTATTCCAAAACCCTCCCTGATTGCTCTGCCATCCTCTTCCTCCAAAACCCCTTCCTCTTGGGTAAAATCCTGTGTTACCCTGATTATTCTGTGATGAGTTAGTCATGTTTTGTGCACCTAGCTCGGCTGGGCTGGTGAGCATGGCTCCCTCAAGAGCATACTTAGAGACCTTCCTTTGCACCAGCTTCGCCTCCTCTCCCTTACGCGTTGTCTCCTTCTTTCGATTCTTTTCTTGCAACAATCTACAGTAATGTGCAATTGTCAACTGGATTTCGGCCCATGGTTTAGCTTCTATTCCTACCAATTTCTTGAGCTGTTTTTGCACCGGTTCTGGTAACCCTTGGCACAATATTTGGTAGAACACAGGGATGGATTTCGTCCAAGATTCATGCGTTTCGAGCACCCATGCGCCTTGAAAATTCTGGATATAAAGCAAAGGATCCTCTGACTCTTTCATTTTTCGAGTCATTATAGCTCCCATATCAGACGTGTCTGGATATAGCGTACGCAGCGCTTTCCACACTGCTGCTCTACAGTTATTAAACGGCGCTCTGTCATGGGAGGTGTCAGTTATGGTTACTCTAGGGTATCCCGCCCTTTTCCACACGTCGCCTGCTCTTTCACCAAGTATAGCAATTAGGAGCCCCTTAATGTCCCCTATGGCTAGGGTGACACCCCCCGTCATTTTCTCTAACTCGTGTATCCCAGCTCCCGATGTCAGCATTGGAAGCTTATTTTTCAGGTTTTCTCGGTCCATATGCGGCCATGGGATATAT
This sequence comes from Ambystoma mexicanum, assembly GCF_040938575.1. Lineage (NCBI taxonomy): Eukaryota > Metazoa > Chordata > Amphibia > Caudata > Ambystomatidae > Ambystoma > Ambystoma mexicanum. The sequence continues at coordinate 691,191,697 of NC_090939.1, forward strand.
TGTGGTCATGCTCCCCCCTTTTCTAGCAGTGGGAATTGTAAGGCGCAATCCTCCTTCTCCTTCCCCGTACCTCTCCGGTCTTTCGCCGGGGTGGCGTCCCCGCCTTGCCGTCTACCTGGCAATGCCCTCAACCTGTCCGCATAGGCAGGTGCTGACGTCCCCCTCTGACCGTGGGATGCTTCTTTATGTCGGCTGGACTGTCCAGCGGACTTTGGTGTTCTACTTTTGGACCCACTTGCATCTGACCATCGTACCTGTCGGTCCCTTGGGAGCCGTTTTTCGCATCGTCTCCCTTCGTCATGTGCCACTTCCTCCGTTTCCCGACCGGAGTCAGACTCTGAATACTCCCAGTTTACACAACTTCTTGCATCATCTTCGTTCTGCCCAATTTCTAGCCTATCTAGGGACAGTCCCCTGCTCCCGCTACTTCGGGTGACATCCTCGGTGTCATATAGCTGAGTGCTCTCTAAGCGCTCATCCTCCCTTCCCCCTTGGGAAATTAGTTCCAGCCCCATCTCGTCATAGATTTTATCAATCGTTTCCCCGATGCTTCTGGTGTCGAAGTCATCGTCAATATTTGTCCTGCTTGTACCTGGTACCGCATCGCTTGCAGGAAAGAACTCTTCTATGTCTTCCTAGTCTACAACAGGATTGGGTTTAATGACTTCCCGCTCCAAATACTCAAGATCTTGTGCCCTCTGTCTACGTTTGCGTTCTGCTTCCTCATTTATTTCTTTTTGCTTCTTCTCTAGCCATATCTACTTCTCTCATTCGTTCGTTTCTACGTTCCTTTGCCCTTCTAATCTCCTCATCTTCTCACTTCTGCACTTTCTTTTCGTGCACTCTCCTTTCTTCCTCCAAATTTAGCATGTTCTGCCTGTACTTTTCATAGGCAGCGTATTGTGTGCAACTGAGCGGTATTCCCTGCTCTTCGCGATATAGTTGTTCTCGCCTCAACCTATCCTTCTTTCTTACCCTTTCGTCTCTCAAGTCCTGTTCTTTCTCCTTTTCCTTTCTTTGCGCCTCATCAGACCGTTCACTCGGTCTTACGTCATCACTTCCTTTTCCATCTAATTTCAATAATATCTGTCCTTTCATCCATTCGCCTTTTGCGAATGCTAACTCATCACTTCCTTTCTGTTTTTTCCCATCTCTCTCTCTATCGAGAGGTGCACTAGTCTGTGCCTGATCCTTTCTTCCATCTCCGCGCCTCTCCTTGTCCCTCTGGACTGTGGAGGCCAAATCAATGTCCTGTTCCTTCTCTTTCGTCTCGTCACTACTGCATGTAGGTGACTCATATGCGGGGTTGCTGTACCCTGTGGCTGCTTTGAGCTCTCAACCGGTAAAGGCCCTCTGACTTGCTTCCCTCAATGACTGGTTCCGGCGGGGCTGGTAGCGCAGTAGGCGTTTCACCCCCCTCCGTACATAAATTGAATATCCAGCCTGCGGGTGGTTCTTCTTCCTTCACTTGCTCGAACATTTTCCAAAGTTCGGGAACAGCAAGGCGTTTCTCAAGCTTCTTGCCGGTATATGTGGCGTGTAGAAATGTTGTCATGTGCTGTAAAACAGCCTTAGACAGTGACCCGTTCTGGGGCCAAGGCATAAACATCTTATTGGAGGTACCCTTAACCCACTCCTGGCTGTATTTTTTAAATTTTACTGCATGCTTGGGCAGCTGCTTACATAAATGCGCAAGTGGGGTAACTTCATCCATTCTTAATTTTGTCACCAACAATATTCACACAGTTCTTTAAGCTTTCCACTAGTATGAGCGAGCACCACATACGCAAGCTCCAATCCAACCTTTTCCCGCCAAATTTTGTATCAACAATTTACTCAAAACTCATCAATTCAAAGGCGATTCCCTCTTAGCTACGAAATCGCGTAAAGCAAAATACATTGCAATCAATCAACAGTACAGTAATTTCACATTTGACATACACAGGACATATACGACAGACTAGACAGACTAGACGGACGCCAGCTGGTCATACATATACCTGCCTTCTAATCACTACCCCACCATGGGATTTGAATGAACCCCCTTAATTATGTCTTTAAAAGTCATCGTAGCCTAAATGTCCCCCCCTCTGTGGGCTCTGGGTTCACGTTCCTTCTGACCACTCTTTAAAGCGCAGGACAAGGCGAATCTTTACGTTTTTGCTCAGGTGCCCCCCTAGTATTCCTTACGTTTTTACTTCAGGTGCCCCCCTGATATTCTTTACGTTTTTACTTCAGGTGCCCACCTGATATTCTTTACGTTTTTATTTCTTATGCTCGAGTCATTACCCCCTATATATATACAGTCTTCTCTACTATTTTATTGTTTCTCCACCCCCCTCCGTTACCTTTCCCTTACTGGTGCCTACACGACATTTGCCAAAGTAACGAGTTTTATTGCTTTACTCACCAATCGCATCGCTTCCTCTCTGGAACTTCGGGATCACCGCCCCTTCCTCTTCCTGCTTTTAAGGTTTTCGCCCGATCCGCTGCCCCTGGGAATAAGAAGGGTTGTGCTTCGAAAGGCGGGTTCCTTCAGACCCAATGCAGATTTTTTGAATTTTTTTTTACTCTATCATTGTCCACGGGAAGCTTCTCAGTCTACTCAGCCGGAATGGCGAAAGGACTCGTGATCTTACCGAAGGCCCAGAGTTACTTCGTGCCTTCGGTCTAAGGGTGTCTTACACTATATCAATCGATAATCTATAATCGATGGCCGTAACCATCCTCTGCTACCAAGTGTCCAAGAGGGGAGGAAATCACCGACGGGCCCATAGGTTAGCAGTCACCCTCTAGAACTTGTAAGACAAGATAGCTGCACCATGTGAGGACAGGGGGTGCAGGATTCACTTACTCCGACACGACTCAATAACGAGGACTCAGTAGTTTGGCAAAGGGAAGTCCATTTAATGATACATACATCAAACAGGGAAACAAATGGGAATCAGCTGTAGTGCGATCACCGGTCTCGCTCCGACTTCCACGAACTTTGGTAGAACAGCAATTGTTATAGGCAAAAATCGTCATCACTGACGTCTAATTTCTATAAAAAAATCATCATGCAATATAATTGGTTAGGAACGGTAACTTAAGTATAGGTGCTATATCTGTATATAGAAATAAAGCATGTGGATTGGATAACTCTTATCGGGTGGACGTCTATGCCCATCCCTCTACATCACACGTGATTGACGTCACTACAAGTACGACATCTCATTGGTTACAGTGTCTATAGGACCCTAGATTACATGGTCCATTGTGATTGGGTAAGTTACACCCCTAAACATAAATCTCCACTTTAATTAGCAGCATGCAGAATAGACACCCAGGTGCCTAGTGCCCCAAGATTCACCCTTCCTCCTTTCCATCAATCAGTGTTTTAGGGCTATGTGTCAATTAGTTGGCTGGTTATGGCCTCGGAACTGTAGCCTCTTATCAGGAAAAGTTATGGCATCCTCGGGTTCTGGATGACATCAGGCGGTGGTACCTCTTCGTGCCTGGCTGGTCACGTGTTGTTTCACCGTGAATCTGCTTCAGTTTCTAGCCCTTTGTGCATTGTATTCTGTGTCAGCCTAGCCACCTGCATGGGCCTCTCTTATATTGACCTTGACGGACGGGCTGGTATGCTCTGTAGTTGGAGTCTTGTGAGCTCATGCTCTCCTCCCTTTCTCTGGTTGACCTCGATTTCCTAAGCATGAGTCGCTCTTTACTGAGTTTTGATTCCGCTCCTTCTCGTGCCTTTGGCTGGGTTTCGAAACTTGGCCTGTCAGGCCTCTGGCCGCCTGGGTACCTTTCTGCTTTTACAAAATGGAGTCATACTTGTATAATGTGCCTTATTGAGGTAGATATATGATTGGCGCTTGCTGCTCTATCTTCTACTGAGAATTGCTAGCACTATCGATTTCTTAGCATCTTGCGTTTCAAGCCTATATACAAACGTTTAACAGGACGGTTGCTTCCATCTTGTCTCGTAGCACCATTTCCTTACGTTTTAACATTGTCTCTTCTCTGCGTACATTACATTTATTTTCGTAGCTACTTGCACTGGCGTGCTTGTCTTCAATAGCCACTTTTGCTCATTCATGAGTCTGTTCAGGCCCTTCTGTCATTTCCACTGGCCTTCCATTACGGCTTTTGGGGTCTCTTCCGGACCGTGTGTAGGTATTCCGCATTTCGTATCAGCGGCTGGTATGGCTGTCTGATAGGGTACCGTGCTGCCCAGGGTTGTCGAGTTATGGTTGTTTCAACCGGTACGGATCTTCTTATGTACACAGGGCAGAGTCCCAGTGCGGCTCTCTGTCGGTTCGTTTGCTCCTCATACATCACATACCTTGGTGAGTACCCTCTTGGTAGCTCGAAATGAGGGGCAGGGGTGCAGGTTATGTCTGGGGCGTCCTTTACATTCTCATTAAACTTAATAGAAAGAATTTTCGTTTCAAGAGCATTGCACTGTCTACAACAGTTTCCAGGATTACTTTTCTGCAGTAAGGTTTAAGGGTTGAGTGTGATTTCTCCCCTCTATTTATAAGTTTCTGATGGACTCTGTGGTGGAACATCTTTTGTAAAATAACTTTTTCGGAATGCTTCCTTGTGGTGCCATTAGCATTTGTACATACTCTATCACTCTTACTCTTGCACTCTTTTCAGTACCTTTCACTACCTTTGTTTTCCTTTCTACATTTTACTGGTAGGTGCTTTCGTTTTCCTTAGTGACTGTATTAGCTGTTCTCTTTAAACTTTCTGTACGAAATCTCCTAGGGGCGGATGGCTACTTTCTATACTTTTAGGTAGAGCTGGTCTATTTCTGTGTGGTTTTCTACAGAGTTCCTTTTTGCTAGGCATTGTGTAGCAGCTGTAGGAGAAAAAAGGAAAGTGTAGATCTGTACATTTTGTGATGAATATGTGTGCCTCTTTGCATGAATTGATGAATATGAGGGTAGGAATACAGATAGAGTTGTGTGATTGTGTAATGGTGTGTTAGCGTACGGTGGGAACGATATATTGCTATTTGGGAGTTAATATAATGTCGGCGACATGATATCACAAAGTGAGCAACTGCTGAGGTGCAATGAGTGTTATGCAGAATCCTGTGCAGTTCCCTTGGGGAACACTGCAAAAAGATTAGGACTACAGGAGTAAGCAGTAAACCCAATTGGTAGCTGTCTGCACCACCCAGATTTACCTGGTAGCTGTGGCTGAGCAGCCAGACTTCTCTCAAGAAGAGTAGGGCAGTATGCAGAGTATACACAATAGGGCCAAAACACAGTAGAGCAAACAAACACTAACCAGAGCTTTGTATGAAAAGTATATAGTTATTTATTTAAAACACACTTTAGGCAATACACTAGCACTCTCAATGAAAAGTAAGTTAAAACACAGTCGGGTAAGTATACACACCTCCCTTGATAACTATCAGACAAGTCAGGGTTAAAACACAACTATTTGTTAAGACAGAAGTGAGCGCTTAACCTAGATGGCACTCCAATAGTTTAGGTTAAAAAGGGAGAGAAAAGACAGAGCATAAAATAAAACAGTTCCCAACACTTTTAAGAGGTCAGAGCAAGGGGAGAAAGGCAGGTTATACTGTAGACCCAAAGTTTATAGGGCAGGCCCACTTTAAAAGGGGCAAAGCGAAATGTGCCCAGGATCACACGGTTTAAAGTGCAGTGAAAGTCTTGCAGAGTATTCAAAAGAGGTTGGGGTGATTCAAAAGATATAGTTAGAAGGCCTGGAGCCAACCCAGTTTAGAAGCCAAGGATTTAAGGGTCACCTTTAGCAATCTGTAGAAAGGGACGCCAGGCAGGACACAGTACCTTAAAGAGAAAAGAAGCTCCAGCGGGGGCAGTTGTTCCTGGCAGTGGTTGAAGTTCGTGGTTCCGACCAGGGGAAGAGAAGATCTCGTCGAGGAGGGGACGTGGAGTTGTTGCACTGCACAGGGATGAAACCAGCCGCAGAGTTTCCCGATTACAAGGTGCAGTCCTTTTATTCGCGGTCCAAAGTGGTGAGCTTGGCTATCCGGCCTCCGGGGTGCTTGGCACAGGCAATTCGACCAAGTGACGTCTTTGGAAGCGAAAAAGGGTGAACTGGTTGGTCCTACCAGCTCAAAGGGAGAAGACTCTCCAGCAGAAGATCTTCTCTTGTCGTTGGAAAAGTGGTGAGTTCGTTGCAGCAGAGCTTCACCGGTGGTGTCGTCGGTTGCAGGTGGCTCTGCTTCTTCCCTCTTCGTATTCTTAGGTCCTGTCGCGACATCTGAAGTTCCATTCCCAAAGGCCCTGCTTTTATGCAGAAAAACCTCCATTCGTCAGGCTAGCTGTCAATCACATTGCTAAGTAGTGAGCCGGGCGGCTCACCACTGGGCCAATTAGAGTAGAGTGTGACTTCGGTTTCTGAGGCAAAGCAGTCCAGGGTGCCAATTCCCCCTTCACCCTTCCTGTGGAACCCAGGCAGAGTGGCATCATTTGGAGGGATTCTGTGGAGAAGCCCTCCAAAATAGTGGTACAAAGGGCTCGACCTTGGTCAGAGTTACAGAGACGGACACAAACGCCATTTTAGAATTGAGTTCTGGCAAAAAGACCCAACCAGTGATTTAATATTAAATAAATAAACCAGCGGTATCTTTAACATTGCACCAAAAAGTGGTGCGTTTAAAATCAATGGGAAAATCCCATAGAGAATATTCCGAAGGAATATTTCACGTGGTAACCACTGCCACCAGCCAGAAACTCGACGAGGGGGGACGGGACAGTGCCCCCTCGAAAACAGACCCAGGGGCAATCGAATTACCCCTTACCAGTACTTCCACAATATGATGGTTTGTACTGGTTCTGTTCACAATTTTGGACTAGTAAAGCCAATGGTGACTTTACATGCCCTGGGAGACAGTAGTCAGTCCCAGGGTATGGTGTCTATGTTTGGGGGTCACTGTGACACCCCTGTGTTACTGCACTGAGGGTGCTGTGTAACACACATAAAAAACAGATGATGCCCTATGGAGTAAAACGAGGTTTCCCCATAGCCCATGAACACATACAAAGTCAGAAAGCACCTCAAATCATGTCTAAGAGTGGTAGGAAAAAGAGTCTCACTCTTAGCAGGAGAAAAAAACAAACCCCAAAAATCCAGCAAAGCTGCTGGAGGACTCACTAGGTTTGGGAAATTAGCTTTATAAGAGAATTCTCCCTAACAATGAGTAAGCATGAAGCAAATACCAATGGGTTGATGAAATTGTGTACCTTAATATACAAGAACACTGCACTGTCTTAGTAAGAGGTGCACCTCCATGATAACATTGCTCTTACTTTGTTGGCTGTCAAGAGTAGGCTTCCTCTGGCTTGCATTTTCAAGTTGGCACACCACTGGCTTTCAGGACAGAGGTGGTTACTGCAACTGTCAAAGAAGACAGTAAGAAAATATGTTTGTTAATGGCATACTGATTGGATTTGGTGAATACATTACATAAAAGGGTAGGGGGATGTGTTGGCAGGAAGACTTACAGGTTGATTCATGGAATTATTTGCGTGAAAAACGCAGATTTGCACGACTTTCTGCCCGAAAATCCCTATACTTCACACAGGGATTTTCGGCCAGAAAGGCATGCAAATCTGCCCTTTTCACGCAAATAATTCCATGAATCAGGCTGTCTGTGTGTGTGTGTAATTGGATGGCTTTGTAGATGAATGGGGATTTGGGAGCATCAGCATTGTTGGTAAGGGGGTACGTGGTTCATTTGTAAGTGTGCCATATGACGTGCCGTTTAGCAAGTGTGTCCATTGGTGTAAGAGTATTTACTTTGCAAATGTATTAGTCCTAGTTGTAGAAGGGTGAGAAAAAGGTTGGGAATGGTGTACAGCTTGGAAAGTAAAATGTGTTTGTGTGTGAAATTCCATTAACTTTTCTGTACATATATGCTTCCTACATGAGTACAGCAATCATTTCACTTGTTGGATTTATGTATCCACATTTACGATTGGTACTCTTGTCAATGCACACATACATTTTATTGCCTTTCTAAGTAATGTTATATTCTGTGAAGTGTCCATGGTAAGTGGCAGGTGCATGCAAAGTATGTACTTGGTTTAGGTTGGTAGGTTACATTCAGTGCTCCTTTTCAGCAACACTTTTATGAATTTTATAGGAGATGCGTTAGTGCAGAAAAGAATTTGTACAATTGATGGAACGAAAGAAGCGAGTAACTGTTTGGATATTACATTGGCTGATATGGGTTAATGAAAACTTTCAAAGCACATACCATTGCAAGTGGCATTTGTTGGTAGGTGATGGGAGAAATTACAGTATGCTTTTTGAGTACCTTATGGAGGTTCAGTGGCAGATTTCCTGCTCAGAGGCACTAATAATAGAGTTGCAAAAATACTGTATAAAAAATATTCATACGTGTACATTGTGGTGATGGGTGCCGATGTGGATGAATCTGGACGCAAAAATCTTTCTACTGAGGTGCTTTCGAATCACATGAGACTTGCACTCTGAATGTTTAACGGTACATATGGAGTGTTGTACAGAATTGATAGTGTTAGATACAGAGGTCTTGGATGTGATTGGTGGATGTGTGTTTGACTATTTAACAGTACCCAATGAGGGAGTGCTGGAAAAAAAATTGTGGAAAGGGAAGAAGGACTGCCCCTGCTTTTGTGGCCCTCGCAGTAGTTGGGTGATCGCACGTGCCACAACCTGCTCTCCTCAGCATGCTGGGCATGGAAATGGGACTGTGGGGATTACCCAATCAAGTGCTGAGGGTGTGCTTCCAGGAAGGGGCGGTAATACTTGTTTTCATTACTCTGTGTACTGAGGCTGGCAGAGATGGAGAGATGCACAGTGTTGATCATGGGTGATGCCTTTGTGCAAGATCTGCACAGGTATGCCCAGGAAAGAGGCTTTGGTGGAAATTTCAATTTGGAAGGAGTGGAGGTTTTGTGGTGCAGTGTCCATGTGTGCAGTTTCGGCGCTGTGCTTGCACTTTGCAGAGATGTGGCCACTGTCACTACTGTTCATGTTGTCGTGGTGCATTATGGAGCTCTGCATTTGGGTTGCATGCCTTGTGCATGTTTATTCCGCCAACTAAAGAAATTGATGAAAGCAGTGGTTTTCTCATGCATACCACCAAGAAAAGTATGGGACTATCCCAATGTACTTTGTCCCCAGCCAGAGGTCGGAAGGTGTTTCATAAACAGAAGCATGTGTGATTTTTTTTGTGCGCTGCTGGGATGTTCTTCTGTGACACTGACATACTTAATTCTCGAAATGTGTACTTTTTCTATGCAATTGGCATTTCTTTGTCCACCATTGGAAATGGTATTTTGTTTTACAGGATGCGTTGGAGAGGTTACTGTAAGAATGTTGGAAGGAGAAGAAAACAAAAACCCCTATAAAAACCACAATAAAAGGTGTTTGTTTACAAGCACTGACAAAAAGAAAAAAAAGCTTTTTTCAGAGCCACCACTGAAGACGAAATCCCATACCCTGGTTGAAATGTGTTCCCCTACTCTCGCACACAGCACGATACGTCTGCGGACACCGGAGTAGTTCCAGGATTACACGTGCCACATCTGGGGCTTTTGAGGATGGCAGGCATGGAAATGGGACTGTGGAGGCTAAGGGATTGCTCAATAAGGTTTCTGGGTTTGGTGTGTACGCAGAGACTGTGGCAGAAGGTCTATTTGTAGAGAGGAATGCAGAAGCCTATGGTTATGGCTATGTGTTTCAGGAGGCAGATTGTATGGATTTTGGGGGACTCCTACATACATTAGTTGAAAGTGAATGCAAAACACTGTGGAGTGGCTGCGCATTTTGGATTCTATCATGTGGATGTGCACTGGTATGGAGTACATGCAATGAAGTGGCTGATTTTGGTTCCTCTTTGTGCCACTTTGGTGGCGCTCGATAATCCAGACATTATTATTCTTCATTGTGGAGGGAACAGTTTAGGACATGCTACCGGAATTTGTCTGCATTTTGCAATTAAGGAGGCACTTGGCCAGGTCATGCATATGTTTCTGAACTCCTGCATAATTTTTTGTCGCATTGTGCAGACACAGATGTGGCTGCGTTCTTCTTCATTTGATTCGCAAATGGAGAAAGCGAGGCACAATGTCAAGAAGGCTGTTTGTGCCTTTTTCAGAGATTTCCACAATGAAAATATTACGTTTAGTAGCATAAAGATTTTACCCACAAATGGCGTTCATCTTACTGCTCCTGGCAATCAGTTTTTTCTGCAAACTATGCAAAATGCATTGCTGCCCTTTTTGCAAGTACAGCAAGCATTTTTCTAGTAGGTGATGCGCACTTCAACCCTTCAAAACACAAACAAACACCACAAAAAGCCTCTTTTTACTGTCAGCTCTTTCTACCGAAAACGACTGCAATGTTTTTGACGGAGACACGCCTCCAATTATTTACTGCACAATCTGCTGAGCTTGTAGGCTGTGCAGCGGCCTACATCCTTTAATTGGCAATTCCATTTTTGAGCTCTGAAAGGTGGCTCTGAAAGGAGCCTTTTTTGAATTTCTTCCTTTTTACATTCTTTTTTATCTTTCTTGGTCTTGTAACACTCGACACAGAAGGAAGGGAAGGGAAGGGAGGTTACAGAGGGGGCACCAACCACAGGGATAAGATAGGGCAAGTGCAGAGAGAGGAAGATGTTGGGTGGACCTCACTTAGGTAGGAGGCGGTCATTCTCATGCTCCCGGACCAAACCCTCGAAAGCACTTTGAAGTTGCTCCCCCCTGCAGAGTACTGCACAATACAATGACCTTAGACAGGTAAGGGTCTTCTGCGGTGCATATGGCCTGTAAGGATGCTTTAGGAATCCGCTGTCCCACAGGCGTGTCCTTGGTGTTGGCAGAAGCAGATGCAGAAAATGCTGTAGAGGAAAGTAACCTACTGCCTTGTTCGAAGGGCATAACCCTCAGCACTGCTGCCTTGTGTTTCGATTTGAGGTGTCGTCGCATGGAGGTGGTGCTGTAGTTATATTAGCCAGGTTTTCTGCGCCTGAGTGAGTGCATCTCCCCTGGTTAGCACGACATTTCGGCACGTCTCCTCTGCTGGTAAACAGTCTCCAAACCCAGCAGTCACGCTGGCTGCAGATATTGGGGATTTGCTCTACTTCATCCTCATTCTCCTCTTGATCCCTATCTACATCACCACGCCTGTTCCTTTGTCCAGGCCCCTCGGAAGGAGGTGGTGGTACTGAGGGTGAGGGTGTGGGTGCTGCTGGCTTAGAGGCAGCGGCTATGGTTGCCATTAGTTGCAAAGGTAATATAGCAAAGCAGAATTGATCAGAAAGCAATTCCAGCACAAAGCAATGTGGCCCGCTACTCTGCTCTGCAAAGCCAAAAACAGAATGCGGAGCAGCTCTGGGGTGTGGCCTTTTGTAGGGCTTCTGTGGAGCCCTTGGAACCTGAAAGCGGGCCTAAATCATTCAAACAAATAGGTACATGTACAATGGCACAGTGTGGGATGTTTGTAAGTGTGTACTTTCACAGTAACACTCCTTACATTGCAGAACAGAGTACTTTTCCGATGTCTGAAGGCCCGGATCGTGTCCGGCAAATAAGGTCCCACACGCAGCATGGATGCGGTCACATAGTGACGGTGCTAATGTTCTGAAATGAGACGGCTGTTCGCAGGACGCGTATTGAGCAGAATACTTTGTGCGCATGTGCATAGGTGTCCTACGAAAAGGGTTGGCCTCCCCGGACTCATTAAAAGTGCGACATATGTCCGGCGACCATTTTCGAACAAGCTGGGTGTTTGTACGCTACAGAAAGAGCAACGTTTGTCTGCACAGCTGTCCGTAGGACATGGGTGGACGCCTCAAGCTACTGAAAGTATGTTACAACTTTTTCCCACCATGCTGGACAGGGGCGGTGTTACCAGGACACAGAGTATGACATAAGCATGCGCATAGCTGTGGAACGGACAGACGTGCGCTCCCACAACTAATTAAAGGTGCATTAGAAGATGCAGACATGCGGCCAGTACTGGCGTCCTACAGATATCTGCATTGTGATCGCGCATACACCGGGCAGGTGCATTGTCAATAGGAAACCTCAATTTTGCTTAACTGCAATCATCCCGGACAGTACTGTGCGCCACAGACTCATATTGCAATTTTAAAATAAAAGGAAAAGCCATTCACACACTCAGCAATACTTTACATCTACACCTTTAATTTCTAAGATACATAGACACTTTTAGGAAAGGAAAGGGATAGCAGAAATGGATACATACACAGGGGAATTGGGGATTTGTACAAGTTCGTCATGCGGGGAGCCAAGGATTGAGGTCTCATCGTACCGTCTCTGCTCACAGGGAACATGTGAAGGTGGGGCAGTGGTATTTTATTTTTCCCATAATATGTCCTTGTACAACATCTTTTAAGGCATATAAATTGTTTAGCAATTGTTCCATTTTGGCGTCCAGGCTGTCTAGGTTTTTTATTTACAGAGTTTCCTTCATTTCCTGTGGCCATATGCTGTTGTGGAAGAGGTGCCGCTTGTGGTGCATTCCTTTCATTTCCAGTTAAAGATAAAAATATCTGTTAGGGGTACATGAAGCAATACATATTAACTGTCTTACTTTTTAGACTGTGCTGCATACCAATGGCGTTACTATAGTTACTCATTTCTTAAAGAGGGAAATTCTCTTCCAGCCATTTCAGGGTGCTTCGCATTGCTGCGTACAAAATAAACATCATGATTTTCCACTATTGTACACTGCACAAGCTGTGCAATTATAGGGGAAACTTCACTGTACTTACTGCGTTGTACTGACGTTCTGCTCTTAATACTTTGCAGTCCTTACTCTGCCATTTCCTTCTTTGTTCCTATGTAAAGCAGTAGTGCAGTAATATGGTTGGACACAGAGTATATTTCGCTTATTGGTGCATTCCATTATGGTGTATACTCTATGCCTTTGCTCTGTTTGTTTTGCAGTCCTACCCCATTTTTCCTTGCAATAGACATACATGGTGCTCTTTGTTAATGTTCCTAGTCTTTGCTGATTGGTACCACTATGTTTAGTTTAGTTTTAGTTTATTACTTATATAGCGCACCTAACCCAAGGCTAACTGGGCGCTTGTACTTGAAAACAAAGGTTACGTAGTAGTTTACACAGTGGTTTACACAATAGGTACATAATAGGATATAGTTGATAACAGATTTACAGTTACATAGTTGAAGGATCACAACACAATACATAATGTATTTACAGATAGATTCAGTCGGGCATGTCCTGACTTTATGGCAAGCGAGATTACAGTCAACCCGAGTACATATAGGTCAGCAGTAGCTGGGGTGTGTAATCATAAAATGATGTTCCGTTTGTGTGTGCAGTATATACATTAAATGTATTTTAAGATGTGGGAATTAGTCTAGTGTGCTAGATGGTGGTTTGGGGAAAAAAGCCAAGATTTCGTCTTGGCTCTGAAGGCCCTAAATGAGGTTTCAGATCTAATGGTTGGTGGAAGTGCATTTCAACATTTGGCAGCGAGCACTGGGAAGCTGGATCCTACAGCCGTTTTTAGTTTGTAGTTAGGGATGGTGAGTCGGTTGAGATAGTTGGATCTGGTAGGTCTGTTGGACTGGGTTCTAGAGAATGTGTTTGTGAGGTATTTTGGGGCTGTGTTTGAGAGATATTTGTCTGTGATGACTAGTGAAGGTAATGTGATTCTGTCACGTACAGGTAACCAGAGTGCGTCCCTCCTGAAGGAGGAGATGTGGCTGGAGGGTGGAATGTTTAGAGCTGATCTTAAAGCGTTGTTTTGCAGAACTTGGTGTTTGTTTAAGTTCTGTGAGGAGGAACCGAGGAATAAGCTGTTACAATAGTCCAACTGTTAAGATGGATTTTTGAACTCTGACCTGGTGGGCAGAGGTTCAGAAGACCAGCCTAGTTTCTTGGACTAGGGTAATCTTCTGGACAAGCCAGACCAATCAAGATAGCTTGGCGCGGTCAAGACTAGGTCTCAGGAGGGGTGAGGGTGACTGAAAGAGCTCAATGAGCACACATAGCAAAGGACACTTCCAAATCACTCCCAGTCAGGTGTATATATATTAAAAATACAAATACATGTATTTCAAGGCCTTTGAGTTTCAACACACAAATCAAACCACAGTAATACTAGTAGGCCAACACAATCCTATCTAAATACATATATACAAGACCAATGGGGTCTAAAGGGTGAATGCACGAAATGGGTCCACAACCTAAAAGTTGGAAGGAAACAGGCAGTGCAAATAGTCTTTAGTTCCCTTCTGCATCCAACACACTCCTAACTAAGAGGCAGTCCAATCCCTAAGAAGAGTGGAGCCTATTGCTCAAATGTACTTGCACTGCTGGCGCACGTGGTAGTTCAAATGGGCAAAACAGGGTCTCTTCAAGGGTCTGTAGTAGCTCAGGAAGGTGGGTGAGGTGATGAAGAATAGGTTCCCACTACTCGATGAGGGCCTCCACTTGAGGTCAGAGTCGATTCCAAGAGTTGGGAATAGTTTGCTAGTTCACACTAGCAGTGGAAAGGAGAGGGCCCCCCAGGGGCCACTCGTGCGTAAAAATGGATGGAGGTGCTAGGGGCCACTGGTTAGGGTTGCGATTACTCACTTACCCCCGACGCACTCCGGACCTAACTTCGGCAGTCGAGTCCACTTCGGTTGCAGGTTCAAGTGTGGCAATTTGACGGCTCTGCGGCTTTCAGCGACGAAGATACAGCGATGATTCCCAAATGGGACAGTGGCGATTTCTCCGCTCCTGGTGGATGGATCAGGCCAGTTTCACTGCAGCAGGCTTCAGGGGCAAAAGGGGCACAAATGCAGCATGCCTGCAAAGTTCGTAACCACGGCTGGGCAACACAGTATCTGCGTGTACTCCTGTTCGGGCGCACTCACTTTACTCAAGACCTGGGAATGCCAAGTGTACGAAATTCGGTGTGAACAGGCCTGTCTCCTTAGGCCTTCCAGAGATGGGCACTCTCGTTGGCCCTTACTGAATTCATCCCTGTCAGGAGCACCTTCTACTAATAAGTCTTTTAGTTCAGGATTTCATTTGGATCAAATACTTCAGGTAACACCTCTACCTTGTCGGGTCCAGGTGTTTGACCAACTACCTCCACCTCAGTGGTAGGTGAGTTAGGGGGAATGTTTTCTTTCCCTCTTTTGTCCTTTAGCCTTGGGTTTCCCCTTTGGCTTGGGCATGGCAGTGGTCTTGGCCAGTGCTGCCCTTGTTTGTGACCTTGTGCAGGGTCCTTCTGGTGCATCTCCCACAAGCCCTAAAGCTCTGAGACCATTTCCCAGCAAGACCTTTCCTGGGACATCTCTCTGAATGCTCATTGGAATCCTGACTACTGTACCATTGATACTAAGATTTACAGGTATAACTGGGAACTTGAGAGGTGGGCCATCGGCCAACTTAGTGGGCATCAGAGGAGCTCTGGCAACTGCCTCTGGGTCTACCAAGGTATAATCCACTACAGTTCTGCTGCACCCACTATCCCTAAGAGCAGGAGTATCTACTACATTGATCAGCACACTGTCCTTAAAGTAGTGCTTGGTATTATTCGGAATACTAGCATAAGCCTCTGAGACTTTAGGCTCCCAAGAACCCAGGGAAACTAAAACTACCTCAGAATCTATCCCACTGGGGAAGGAATCTGAGGAGAAGGATGCCCCTGTAATCTCTTCTTCCTCATAGGAGGAGAAGGCCAGATTAGTAGAGTGGACCCCCAATCTTTTGACCTTACATCTGGGGTCCCCCTTCACATGGTCACTTGCTCCACAAGCCACACAAGATACACTGAGTCTGTTGACATAAGGAGGATTACTGTAACCAGAGTTCTGTTTTGGAGGTTAACCCCCACTACCCTGTGTGTTCTCTTGTGACTTACCCTTATTTTTCTTTTTGTGGCTCTTTTGGGAGGATGTTTTATCAGATCCCCCACCCTTCTTACCTTTGGACTTTTTCCCTTCCTCCTGCTTACCAGGATGAGTCTTGTCCTTATGTGACACTCTGTGTGACACCCACAAATCTGCTGCAATGGCCAGCTTCTTAGGATCTAACTCCTTTGAATCTGACAAATGCTGCTTAAGCTCAGGGGAACAAGATGCAAAAATATGTTCAAGCATGACAAGACAAATCATACCCTCAAATGTGGAGACCTTATAGCCTTCAACCCAGCCAGTCACGTTTTTTTAAAGAATCAGTCACATCAGTCACATATGACACCCAAGTACTTCCTTCTTTCTTGGTGTACTCTCTAAACCTCTTCATGTATTGGGCAGGAGTTTTCCCAAACTTTAAGATGAGAGTTTGCTTTAACATTGCAAAATCTACTCTTTCAGCTTTTGACATTTCCATAATAGTGCTGCAGCCACAATGCGGTAGTCTGCTGAGAAACCATGCAATCTTATCAGCATATACAATCTCTTGAACTTCACATGCATACTCAAATGCATTCAGCCAGTCCATAATGTCTTTCTTCTCATCATACACACTGAGCAGATCTTTTAGGAAATCTTGGATGAGAGGAGGACCCAGACCCATGTCCATATCCCTTGGATCCATTTGAAACTTGAAGCTTGGTCAGTTCCAACTGGTGATCCCTGTCCTTCTGTTTTTTCTGACTGCTCTACCTTCAGTTTAGCCATGTGAAATTCAAGCTCCTTCTGCCTAAACAGCAGCTCTTGCTTCTTGAATTCCGACATGGCCTCAGCATCAGAGCTTACATAGGAAACATTAGACATTACATCATCCATATCTTCATGGGCACCATGAATGAGGGCAGCGAAAGAACTGTCAGTTCTGCCAGTGGGAGCAGCCTCACCTCCTTCTGCACCTTCATCAGAAGCTATGGCAGCGACTTGCAACTCTTGCCATTCCATGACTCTCTGGATCATTTCCAATTTTGTACCTTGAGCAGGTAAACCCCTCTCAGTGCACATCTTTCTCAATATTTCTGATCTAGAAGCATTTAAGATTCTAAAGGTACTTGTTTCCATTATATCAGATATGTCTATGGCCTTTACAGTTATCACTACAAAGTCACTATGTGTCCTGAGTAGGAATAACTTGAAATGCCTTCACTAGTGTGCAACACTGGACACCTTCAATCCTAAACCACCGCTGTACACCAATTTATTAAGATGGATTTCTGAACTCTGACCTGGTGGGCAGAGGTTCAGAAGGCCAGCCTAGTTTCTTGGAACAGGGTAACCTTCTGGACAAGCCAGACCAATCAAGGTAGCTTGGCGGCAGTCAAGACTAGGTCTCAGGAGGGGTGAGGGTGAGTGAAAGACCTCAATGAGCACACACAGCAAAGGACACTTACAAATCACTCCCAGTCAGGTGTATATATATATTAAAAATACAAATACATTTATTTCAAGGCCTTTGAGTTTCAACACACAAATCAAATCACAGTGATACTAGTAAGCCAACACAATCCTATCTAAATACATATATACAAGACCAATGGGGTCTATAGGGTTAATGCACGAAATGGGTCCTCAACCTAAAAGGAGAAAGGAAACAGGCAGTGCAAATAGTCTTTAGTTCCCTTCTGCATCCAACACACTCCTAAGGGGCAGTCCAATCCCTAAGAAGAGTGGAGCATATTGCACAAATGTACTTGCACTGCTGTCGCACGCGGTAGTTCAATTTGGCAAAATGGGGTCTCTTCAAGGGTCTGTAGCAGCTCAGGAAGGTGGGTGAGGTGATAAAGATTAGGTTCCCACGATTCGAGGAGGGCCTCCACTTGAGGGCAGTGTCGATTCCAAGAGTTGTGAATAGTTTGCTGGTTCGCACTAGCAGTGGAAAGGAGAGGGGCCCTCAGGAACCACTCATGCATAAAAATGGATGGAGGTGCTAGGGGCCACCGGTTAGGGTTGCGATTACTCACTGACCCCTGGTGCACTCTGGACCAAACTTCGGCAGTCGAGTCCACTTCGGTTGCAGGTTCAAGTGCGGCAATTTGGGGGCTCTGCGGCTTTCAGCGACGAAGATACAGCGATGATTCCCAAATGGGGCAGTGACGATTTCATCACTCCTGGTGCATGGATCAGGCCAGTTTCACTGCAGCAGGTTTCAGGAGCAAGAGGGGCACAAATGCAGCGCACCTGCAAAGTTCGTCACCACGGCTGGGCGACATGGTAACCGTGTGTACTCTGGTTCAGGCACATTCACTTTACTCCAGACCTGGGAACGCCAAGTGTACGTAATTCGGTGTGAGAGTGCCGTGAACACAGAGCTAGCAATGTACCAAGTTTCGAAGGCCTCCTCAAAACGGCGGCAGTATCAGGGCAAAGAGTCTGCGTAAGCTGGTCAGCCCACTGGTTGGCCCAGGGACACTTCCGAGAGAGTTTACTTGCAGGGTTTGATGAAGGTGCGAAGAATGGTTGGTCCCACTATTCTTATGGGTCGAAGCGTCTTCGCAGATGACTAGATGCAAAGGGGTGCCACGGGACGACAGCAGGCTCAGGGTGCCAAACCTTACAGCGGGTCACCAGCGGTTCCTCAACTCAACTTCTTAGTTTCAGGATACTTTCCTATCCTTCGTTCAGTGAGAACTCCAGAGATCAACATGGTATGGGTGTTTGGGGCCTTCTCTTATCCAGAATCTCCTTCGCGTCAAAACAAAGAGGACCCAATGGGAGATCTGCTCACATACAGGCATCCCATACGTGGATCAACCACGCACCATGGACCACGGTGGTCCGAGGTATTCACAGCACTCCAGACTCTCTGACACCCAGGATATGTATTGGAACCAGACGTTCCAGCCCACATCCTGGAGGCACACACACAAGGCATGTAGAAGCCTGTGGGAAAATGCATGCCCAAATAAGGACTGACCCAGGTCAACTCAACCTGAGGAAGGTGAAGGGGCAAGATGGCCAAAGGAAAGGACAAAGAACCTCGTGGCATGGCCATTTTGGAGCCAGGCCACCTGTTCGTGCCAAACGCAGTAATCGCAGTTTACCTGGCAGGAAAGGGTTAAAAATATACATAATGATAAGCTGCCACCAGCCCTGTCCAAGGAACATCTGCACTTCTCCTACAAAACCCTTCAAGAGTATGTAGGGCCTTTGGAAATGACTAATAGACCCAAGTGCACTGTACTGGAAGGTACATTGAACACTTGTTACATGTTGCAGAAAAGTTGCAACATTGGAAAGGAATAAGGGAAACAAAGTCTCCCAGTACTGACTGTCTTGAGGGCATGTCAGTTTCTCCATAAAAAGTGAGCGAAAAGCCCAGAGGAGTGCAGCAGAAGGCTGGGCTCCTCTGGTAAAGACAGACTATGGTGTTTATCATCAGCAAAAAGTTGGGGAGTACACAACTGGAGGGAAAATTACACATGAAATGGAAATCTTTCCGAACACCAGCTTTGAGAGGATCAGTGCTCTGGCAAGTGTTAAGAGGCTATTGGTTGATAGGTAGGGTTTACAGGCATTTATAAGTTTGTTGGTGTAGGTCGTGGATGCTGTGATGTTCACTTGTTTTTTAAGGGATAGAGTGGAGTCCAAATAGACACCAAGTGTTTTACTGATTTCCTTGATGTCATGGGTGTTAGTCTTAGCAGCACATAGTGGTGGAGTGAGTTATGGTTGCTTAGCTTACCCTAACAGGTGAATTTCTAGGCTTTTTCGGTTTTACGTGTACTCATAATATGGATAGGTTGTTGTTAGTGCAAAGTAAGTATAACGTTCTTTTAACAAACCTTTTGCACTGAATGTGCTAGGTTTTTCTTAGGGCAACTGAACCATAACGTGCCTTTAACAATGTTTTTCACTGAATATATATACACAACACCAAGAAAGTTATGGTGGGTTTAAAAAGGTTTGTAAAAAAACCTTTCACCTGAAATGTGAAAGTAGGAGAGTCCATTTGAGCCAAGTCACACATTCCACAATGCCTTGCTGTTGTGGCTCAGAACTGGAGGTGAACTTCCAGCGATGGCTACTAGGTGGAGCTGTGGAATGTATGACTTGTATCAAATTAACTTTACTATATATATATATATATATATATATATTCACTGAAAAAACTTTGTTAAAGGGACGTTATGGTTAAGTTGGACTAATAAAAATCTATGAAATTCAAAGAAAAAACTTCGTTAAACGGACGTTATGGTTCCAAGTGAACTAGTTTTGCATCTGTAGACGTCTATGAACATCTGACTTCATAGCGGACCTTCTGGACAGTGCCACATGACCATACGCTGGCACGCGGCATGATGACGTGTCTGAGAACCTGTCCGCACTTCACGATAAGAACTCTGTTTGGCGGACAGTTCGGAACTGCATTTTCTACTGATTTAGGAACTTCCAACTTCAGCATTTCCCTTGCACAGCTCCAACACCTATTCCTACTCATTATCCATTACCAATCTAGTACACAGTACATACTTTTAGCAAAACTGCTATTTATCTTAAAATGGCATCATCTAATGCCATCCCTCCTCCCCAAGAGCCACCACCACTGCTGGAATCAAGGAGCATGAGAAACAGTGCCACCTAACTTAGAAATAACACACGCGCAACATTTTCCTTTGTCCACGTACCCCTCCATATTAGTGTTTGGTTGCTCTTCCCTCATTTCCCTCCCCACCTTTCGTTCTCAGCTCTCCTACAGAAAAAAATACATCCAAAAACAACAAACGACATATTCATTTAGGAACCACCTTTCAAAGTTAAAAAATAGAACTAAAAAAAATGTATAGATTCCATCTACTTTATATTTCTCAGTAAAGTACATAGACTAAATAAGATTTAGGCCTCTGTCTGCGAATCCAAGATGGTGGGCATTTCCAAAAATCCGCCACACTTCACGCTCCTCACCATCCAATCAGCGAACACGTTGCATGTCTGCGGACATGACGCAAGCCGATTAGCCAATCAGGACACTGTCCGCTGAGCGAATAAGGAAGTGTGTCCGCGGACTGGACATAGATATCACTAATTTTTTGTGACCTACTTTTTGGTCATTTTTTAAAGAACTACTGGATGGATTTTCACCAAATGTACAAAAGCACGCTTTCGGGACCAAGCTGCTGCTCCTGCTGCAAATTTGGTGAAAATCCGTCCAGCGGTTTGGGCTGTAGGCGTGAGCAAAGATTTTTCCCCATTCAGTCTATGGGAAAAAAAGAAATTTTGGGACCACCCCTATAACTTTGCCCCCCCTGGACCAAACCTCACCAGAGTGGGCCATATACTTTTCTTGCAAAGTTTGGTGAGGATTCGTCCAGGGAGAGCGAAGTTATAAGCCGCCCTAAAAGTGCTCTTCCTATGGGATTAGCAACTTAACCATAACTACAAGGCCACGGTGGCCGTGTAATATATATTCACATCAAGTCTGCTTTCAAGCAAAAGCGTCTGCCTCATTTAAATGCAGCGGATGCTTCTGGGTCGGAGTTTAAGCTACTCCATGTACATATCACCTAGCGGATCCAAGACAAAAGCACCATAACTTCCCAACGCTGCGACAGGCTCCAGAAAATATACCCGGCACACTTTCCGTTAAAGTTCTTGAAGTGCAAAAAAATGCATTTTATTTAATAGTCAATAGTCCATCATTTTGACATACATTACACCTATTGACAAGGAAGAAATCCTCATAAAACATTTTAATATGTCACCACGCGTTCCGTCCTCAACAGGACTTCATCAGGCAGTTATACATTTTTTGTTTTCTACAAGCTCAGTGAATAAAAAGGAAACAGAACCCTCACTTCCTCTAGTGTTCATCACATGTCATGTGATTGTTTGCTTCAACCAAACTAGTTCCAATGGCAGCACCATCTTGGAACGGAGTCATTGTAGAGAATATCTATGGTGCAAAGGAGGGGCTCCTGGCTAGTCCCTCGTCCTTCCAGGTACTGTACACTTCAAATAACAACCAGAATAGATCAAACATAATCATTAGCTTATATACAGTAATGGAAGGAAGTTTTTGTGAACAGCTATTAGCATTTAAGAGTAAAGAGCTAAAGTGCAAGTGCCTAAAAAATTATAACTAAACAATCACAAATTTAATATTATCAAAATTTGTGACAAATTCATGAGCAATGGAGCGAAGCAATGACAGACGCTCAAGTATCACTGAGTGATCGATCATGAGGAATAATACAAGTTGTACAGCCCAAGTGGGCATGATCTATCTCTAGATTCTCACTATAAAAGACAATTAATACAAAAACATATCAATAATTCATGAACATTAGAAAGGAAAAACACAAAGCTTATCTAAAATATGTACTAAAATCAAGTTACATCTTATAAATAGCGCATGATAAGAAATAAAGAAAGTTAATTCAAGAAAACATACAATTCCTCATCACCATTTTGCCCTCCAGGTTTCATTGTGCCGAATTGTATAATCAACTTTGATTCCAATTGGTGCAATTTGAGTTCTCTATTACCTTTTTGTTTGTGTTCTCAAGCATTCTAAATGGAAATAAAATACATTAATGTAACATCACCATTGTGAAATTCTTTAAAATGCAAGGCCAAAGGGTAACTGGCATCTCCATTCTTGATTGCCCTATAGTGTTACAAATATTCTAGGTTTCAAGTGTCCTATAGTTGCATAAATGTACTTTAAATTACAGGGAAATTCCATTAGGTATACCACAAATTTAGTGATGCAAGTAATATCATGTTGGATCTTCCATGCACTTTGTTTATTGTATTGCACTTGGTCAAAAACTCTGGCATAAGAGCATATTTTACATCTGTTGCACTTATAGAAACCATTAGGTTTTTAACATTACATAGCCAATTATCATGGGCCTGTTCCAACACTCTGTGCATGTTGATTTCAATTGTATTCTTCAGATGCAGTGCTTTAGAGAATGTTATTTGAGGTGTGCTGGCTAGTCCCTTACTCAAATCCCCATCACTTAGCAAAATAGGCCAGTGTTTGGACGGAATCTTTCTCATAGTTGTAGATTGCATGTTATATCTGGTAATGAATCTAATGGTGATGGTCTCATCTACCTCAGATTGTACATTCAATATATCTTTCTTGATCTAGCTTTCTGATAGATTCTAGTGACCATATTTCGAAAATGACCTCTTATTAAGAATTGGTCTCCAATACTTTTAGCCTGTACCTCACAATCTTCTTCTCTGGACCAATTTCTTTTCGCCTGCAATAGTTCACCAAAAGGAATACTATGCTTCAAGGATTCAGGATGGTAACTAAGGGCATGGAGCAAGGAATTAGATGAAGTGGGTTGTCCATACAAATTAGAAACCAATTGGTTTCCATCTAAATAAAATGTGACAATGGCACAGGCAATGAAAGCAATATTCTGAATGTTAGACATCATACTTGTCTGTGTCAAGAAAAATGGGCCTCATTCTGACGCTGCCGGTATTCTGGCGGTAGAGCTGCCAGAATACCGGCAAATGTAGTTACCCTTTCTGGCACCCGGTGGGATGCATTTGTTTATTTATTCTGTTGTAGAGCACACCTTACCCAGAGGTATCTGGGCACATTCCTTGAAAATTACAGTGTAGTTGCAGTTTGGAAAGACATTTCAGTGCAGTGCAGATACAATTGGGTACATTATGGTAAGGACATTTCATTACAGTACAGTTGGGAACAGGAAGCGATAGAGAATTACCGCTCATGTGCAAAGAGCCAGGTTTTCAGAGTTTTTCTAGCGGTCCAAAAGGATGGTTCAGCTCTTAATGCTAAAGGCATGGAGTTCCAAAGTTTAGCAGCTAGCACCGAGAAGCTTTTACCCCCTTCTTTTTGTAATTTAAATCTGGGTATCGTTAGGATGTGTGCATGTGTGGCCCGAGTGGGTCTGTGGGTTAGATTTATTTGTTCGGTAGATATTTTGGGGCTGAATTCGAGAGGCACTTGTGTGTTAGTGATAGGGTTTTGAAGGAAAGTCTATCCTATACTGGGAGGCAGTGGGCATTCTGTCCAGCTGGGGTGGTGTGGTTGGCTCTAGGGATGTTGAGGGCCAATCATAAGGCATTATTTTGCAGCACCTGGAGTTTTTTCAAGTTGCGGCTGTTAGTGCCAAAATACAGGGCATTACAATATTCTAGTCTAGATAATATGAGGGCTCTGGCCAAGGTAATGTCTCATGAAAGGAAGGGCCTGCAGGCATTGATAAGTTTTGATGTGTAAGCTGCTGCAGAGGCCGTCGCATTAACTTGTCTTGTTAGCGTAAGGGCTGAGTCAAGGTAAATGCCTAGTGTTTTCACTTCTTTGGAGACTTTAATAGTGATGTTGTCAATGTTGAATGATTTAAAATGGTTGTATAGTTTGTTTAGTTGGTTTTCCGATCCGATAAGGAGTAACTCCGTTTTATCGTCGTTAAGACATAGGCCATGCATAGCCATCCATGCCTGTATAGTTTGGTATATTTCATTAAGCGGTTTGGCGTCAGTGTCGTACAAACATGTGATTGGAATGAGGATTTGCGTGTCATCAGCATAATTAGTGTAAGGGACACCCAAGTCGTCTAAGTGGTGAAAAAGTGGCTTAGTAAAAATGTTATACAGTGTAGGAGAGACACAGGAACCCTGCAGTACTCCACAGGAGACTGGGGCAGGCTCAGCAGCTGCTGTAGGTGCGAATACCCTCATCGTTCTGTTGGAGAGGAAGGACTGTATCCATAGAGAGCCTTTAGTGGAGAAGTGGGCCGCGGAGGTCAGATGTTTGCAGAGTATTTTGTGGTTGACCAGGTTGAAGGACGCTGATAGATCTAGTAGGAGGAGGAGCGCTAGGTTACTTTTGTCTTTAATCTCGTCCATTTGGATTTTTAAATCTATAAGAGCTGATTCGGTACTGTGTCCAGGTCTAAAGCCTGACTGGAGAAGGCCCAGGAGATTATTAGATTCTACATGGTTTTGTATTTGCAAGTAGGCAGCCCTGTCCAAAGTTTTGAGTAAGAAAGGTACAGTTGTTATGGGCCGATAATTAGTAAGGTTGTTCGTTTGAGTAATGAAAGGACCCAGGCATCTTTAAGGTTAGCCGGGACAGTACTTGTTTCAAAGGAGGCATTTATTAGGAATGTGAAGAAAGGAGCAAGCTCCTCCACCGCATCTTTAATGACTATAGCTGGGCAAATGTCACCTTGACATCTGGACGGTGTGAGACTAGAATTATTTTTTTAACATAAGTTACAGAGACAGAGGCAAAGTCAAATTGCGAATGAAGTTTCGGGAGGGAATCCCTTAGCTCTGAAAATTGAGTGTCAGGTCGCAAGCTAAGTTTTTTAATTTAAATTTTCATTTGCAGTAGTGAGATTTTGTCCAGCAGGGCTTTTTGGATGTTTGTGCATCAAGTTGAGTCTTTGAGACAAGATTCTTGCGGTGGCACGGGAGATTCTAGTTCTCGAAGGATAGCAAACAACTCTTTAGTACCAGAGTTGGTGTTCGTAATTCTTTCGTTAAATGTGTCACTTTTAGTTTGGAGGATGGCTACTTTATAGTTGTTAGAGGCGGTCGTGAACTTCTCTTTGTTTGAGACAGTTTTGTTTTTCTAATTCCTTTCTGCTGCTTTTTTGGTACTCCGCAAAGTTTTAAGATTAGAGGTGTACCAAGTGTTTAGGTGGGCACGTAGTTTAGCTTTGCTCATACTTAAAGGTGCTACTTTGTCTATAGCCTGTAGTAGGGTTTCATTATACAACTCTACCATCGATGATGGGTCCAAGCTAGCGTGGTTAGGGTGATTGTTACTAGGGTGCAATAGTGGCAGTAGTCTCTCGGCTGTAATGTTGAGTTTATTTCTAGTGAGGGCTGATGGTGCTTGGATTGAGCAAGAGTCTAGGAGAAGGTTATCCTGGATGGATAAGGAGATGACGTGGTGGTTGGACCAGTCGCAAGGTGTATTAGATAGAATGTTAGTGTCACAATTTAAGTCTGCCAGCCAATCTAAGGTTCTGCCTTTATTGTGAGTAGGGTTAGTGATGCAGTGCGAAAAGCCCAATTATGTCATAGTATTAGCTAAGGCTGAGGCGTTGTCATCTTTGGCATCGTTAAGACCTAGATTTAGGTCTCCAAGCAGCATCATTTGGGATCCTGGTTTTGAATTCCAAGTGAGGGGTTGTGTAATATCTTCCTCAAATGAAGATGTTGGACCTGGAGGTCTATAGATGAAATGGATAGTCATGGTACGGGAGGCAGTGAGAGGTAGTTTGATGGAAAGGAGTTCCCCTGTAGGGAATAGCTGGTTGGGGAGTTCTCTTATGCCGAGCTGATTTTTTGCTATGATAGCTACTCCTCCACACCTGGAGGCTTCTCTGTCTGTTCGTAAAATGGTGTAATTTTCAGGAATGGCCAAAGGGAGAGCAGGACCTGCTGCTGCATGGAGCCAGGTTTCAGAAATCGCTAAAAAGTCCAGATTGTTGGTCGAGATAAGGTCTGCAATATGTAACGCATGGGCAATGAGCAATCTTGCATTAATGAGTGCACCTTTGATTAATGGGGCATTAAGGTTGGGTTTGTCTATAGGTAGATGAATACTTGTGGGAGTAAGTGTGTGAGTTAGATTGAGATAGTGGTGAGTCTCATTGTGAGTAGTGTATTGTGTAGGTGGTGAGAGCTGGGCATTAAGTACAATGCGGTTAGTGTCATTCAAAGGGTTAGTTATGGAGCTATCAACAATGGCAATGGCACTGCAGGAATCTTTTGTGTTAGAGGGAGATTCCTTAAAGCTACTGTCCTGTGTGGCGTTACTGCAAAATTTATACATGTTGTGGTAGTCAATTTTAGCCATAGTAGGAGAGTTCTTTATACTAGTTCTTTTTATATGATAGGTCAGCTGCTGCTGGTTTTTCATCTGTCGAGATCCTAGTCTAGTGTTCATAATGTTGACCGGACAAGGATGATTAGTTATAGGCTGAATCGCATATTGCGTAATCATTTGGTCAGGTGTTAGTGGTCGATGGATAGTAGCTATGATACTTTGTTTTATGTTGGCTGTGGTATTGGCATACTGTAACGCAGGGAGGAATTGTGTATGCAGTATGGGGTATGCTTAAAGTCGTGAGGTTGAAATAGTTAGGGTATCATGGTGAGTAGTAGACGTATAATGGTATCGACAGGTACTAGCATTGGGCTTGGGGCTAGGGATCTCCATCTCCTGGTGGGGCCTACCCATCTGTGGTCAACTTAAGTTCAGGAGTATTAGTAGCTTGGCGATAGCTAGCGTGATGTATACATTGAATAGTGGCAAGTGTTTAAGAAAGTGGCGCAGTAGTGACCAGCAGCAATGCTGCCCCAATGGCTAATGTTACAGGTAATACTAGCAGCGTGGCTAGCGTTACATGCAATATTGATGCAGTATTTAGGGCGCTACAGGTACCATGGCAAGAAAGGCGGTAATCAAGTAGAAGTACAGATACAAAGGCAAATGTAAAGGAACATGCTATCTCAATGGCTAACGTAGCAGGTAGTACTACACTATGGCAAGAGTTGCTAGTAATGATATCACAGTAATTGGTGGCACTAAGGTACCGATGCACAATAGTAACCAAGCAGTAATACAGGTACATGGCTAATGTTGTGGAGCATACCATCACTATCACAGTGGTTAGTGTTACGGGCAGTACTCACCCAATAGCCCATGTTACTGGCACTGTTGACACAGTATCTGGTGGCACAGTAGGTGACGTGGTACAGCAATGATTGCACAACAGATAGTCTGAGCAACGATATTATCTCTGGTAGTCCAATTAAAGGCATAGGACACATTGACATAGGGTTTACTGTTAGTGGGCAGAGCACGAGGTAATACATGTTAACGATACAAGCGAGATAATAAGGGGTAGACCCTGTGGTCGAATACTAGTAGGTATTTCGCAGATCAGTTAAGTTAGGCTCATTTTGAGCACACTTTTACTTCCAGTGGAAGAGCCTGCAGGTGCTCGGGGATTCCACGTGTGTTAGGATCCAGGTGAGGGGGCTGGATAACTCAGTGGCTTCCGCAAGGGACTGTGGGGTAAGGTGATCTTACTGAGGCTAGAGTTCCATCTCACGAAATATCTGCAACTTCTCTTGCGTGCTTTCAGCACGGACAGGCACAGACACCCCTTAAGTTACTGGCATTTAGGTGTCGGCCCGGCTTCCACCTGCAGGCTCTGGCGATTGGCTCTATAGAAGCGCAAGTGGCCAATAATGGCACACAATCAACACGAATGCCAGCAGCATGAAAAACAACAAAGGAAGTTAGTCGTGTACCTGCACGTCACTGACCGCCATTTTAGAGTGGTCATAGGATTTGTATAGTATCAAGGAAATAGCATTAGCAACAGCAGCTGTGGGACTGTATCTCCCAGTATAGACATCCAATGCAGCAAGGAATTATTGCGGCAACGTACAGAATTGCTGCCAGATTACGGGTGCCGGAGTGACGGTGTAAATCCCCATTCATGGAGTCCAAAAGGACTCCATGAGAAGATTTGACGTCATTACTGGCATTGCCGGTGACGGTAATGAGGTTTCTTTTTTGCCGGTAGGGCACCTGGCTTACCTCCAGCTGGAGGTAACCCAGATGCCCCACCGGCAAACCCGTAGTCGCCCGGTCCGGTAAAGTGCTGGTGTTCACAAATGCCAGCACTTTTTTACAGGACCGGCCGACATAGAATGAGGCCCAATATCTCCTACTCAGTATCGAGATAGAAAAAGCCTTAGTCAATGCGTTATTGCAGTATCTCCCAGACACCCTGAGTTTTATGAACATGGGGAAGCGTTTTGGTCAACCTTGGAAGCCTTTTTCAAAAGGACATCAGTAAGGTTACCACCAACTATGTACAGTCCAACATAAAAAGGCTTTGGAAAGGCACAAGTCAGGGTTGTCTCCTTTCCCCAATACTCTTTTACTTTACTTTAGGGCCACTGTCAATAGCGATCAGAGTGAAGGGGAGCATCAAATGTCTCTGCATGACTACCACATTAGCAAAATGTCTTTTGTTTGCAGATGATATGGCAGTGGTCATCATTTATTTGGTTTTATCAGTACCATGCGTAATTTCCTTGATTGATAGCTATAGATTGTTCTTGAGTTAGAAAATTAACTGGAGAAAATTGGGGAAACTACCCCTCTCCAAATTGGTGTATAGACTTTGCTGTAAAAATACCTTAAATAACTGTGCATCGAGATTAGGATTAATCTGGGGGAAACCCTAGTCGCAAACTTTGGGAAATTGATGGGGTGCAAACAAGTAGACCTGGCTAGGCAGAATCTCCTGGCTCTTAGTCTTTGGACAACAATCAATGCAATATAAAGGATAATTCTACCAAAGATATTTACATTCTGCACAGACTCTGCCTATCTTGCCCACATACCTTCTATCAAAAGTTTAAGAAGGGCCTTCTGGATTGTGTGTGGAATTCAGCAATAAAATCTGTTCCGAAAGGGGGGATTTGGTTTGCCAGACCTGAGAGGCTGCCATCACTCATTTGAATCCCACCACTGTTATATGCTGCCACACTTGTATTTTTGCTTCCGAGAATATTCCCAATTTGGGTTTGTTACATTGAATCTCACCTCTGTTGTGTTTTGCAACAGTTGCATTTTGCTTCCCAAAATGTTCCTAATGTAGGCTTTTTACTTTGAATCTCAGCAATGTTATTTTGCCACACTTGCATTTCACTTCCCACAGTGTTCCTAATTGTAGGTTTGCTACCTGGTTTTCACCATTGTTGTATTCTGCCACACTCGCATTTTGCTTACCACGTGTTCCAAATTTGGGGTTTGTTAAGTTGAATCTCTCCACTGTTGTACACTTGCATTTCACTTCCCAGAGTGTTCCTAATTGTATATTGGCTACATGGGTCTCAACACTGCAGTGTTTTGCCACACTTGAATGTCACCTCCCAGAGTATTCCTAATGTAGGTTTGTCACTGTGAATCTCACCAATATTGTATTTTGCCACACTTGCATTTCACTTACCAGAGTGTTCCTAATGTAGGTTTGCTACCAGGTTTCACCACTGTTACATTCTGTCACACCTGCATTCTGCCTCCCAAGCGTTCGCAGTTTAGGTGTGCTGCTTTGATTCTAGCCACGGTTATATTTAGCCACACTTGCATTTTGCATCCCAGAGTGCTCCAATTATAGTTTTGCTACTCTGAATCTCGTCAAGGTTGCATTTTGCCACACTGGCATTTTGCTTCTCAGAATGTTACAAATGTAGGTCTGCCACTGTGAATCTCATCAATGTTGTATTTCCTACAGTGGCATTTTGCTTCCCACAGTGTTACAAATATAGGTCCACGACAGTGAATTTCGCCACTGTTGTATTTTTCCACACTTGCATTTTACTGCTCAGAGAGCTCCTAATGCAGCTTTCCTACCTTGGTCTCAGCACTGTTGTATTTCGCCACACTCACATTTTGCTTCCAAGAGTGTTCCAAATGTGGGTTTCGCTACTTTGAATTTCACCATTGTTGTATTTTGCCACATTTGCATTTTGCTTCCCAGAGTCTTCCAAATTTGGGTTTGTTACTTTGTATATCGCCACTGTTGAATTTTGCCACACTGAGCATTTCACTTCCAGAGTGTTCCAAATTTGAAATTGTTTTGCTACTATGATTCCCGCCCGCGGCTATATATTTAGACACTTGCATTTTTGCTTCCTGAAGTGCTCCAAATACAGGTCTGCCACAGTGAATCCTGCCACTGATGTATCTTGCCATACTTGTACTTTGCTTCCCATTGTGTTACAAATATGAGTCTGCCACAGTGAATCCCCCCACAGTCATATTTTGTCACACCTGCATTTTGCCTCCTGAATATCCCAAATCTAGGTTCGCTACTTGGAATCTCACCACTGCGACACTCTGTCATACTTCCATTTTGCCTCCAAGAATCTTACTGAAATAAGTGTGCCACTGTTGATCTCTCCTCTGTGTTATTTTGCTAAACTCTCATTTCGCCTCTTGGAGGTACTGCAGTGTCCAGGTTCCTGTAGTCACTCGTCCAGAACCAGTTAAAGCTGCCTTGACCTCTTTTCTCCTGCCCATAAGACTCTGAATAAGTTACTCCTACCCTCCTACTAAGTTAACACCTCCAAACTCACAACCTCTCACTATGGCAAGCAGCTCCAAAATTTGAGGTAGCAATTGGTACACCAGAAAGGCCCCTATTCAGCCAGTCAGGCACCATCCTTACATGTTACCAACCCATACCAACATAACACTCATTACAAGCTATGACCTGCACCCCCGTCCCACCAAGACATCCCTCCCCTTGCACCCCCTCAGCCATCCACCCTCCCTCACATCGGTTGTATTTCCAACTCACTCCCTCCTACCTGGCCTATCTCACTTTCGACTACTCCACTTCCACTATGTGGAATCCTTGCATCCACCTCCCGCTTGACTGACCCTTCCACCCTTACCCATAAGCCCCAAGCTCCCTTAAAATACCTAAAGAAGAGAAACATTGCCTCCTACGCCATTCCGAGCAAGCAAAACTCCCACCACCTGCCAGCCAGATAAAAAATGGACTCTCACACCTACGCCCTCCCCTCCTCCCCTACACCCCCTAACACAGCAAAATAAATTGCTTCTTAACCTATTAAATAGCCCCAGAGCCCACATGCCAAACACTACTCCCACTCACCTCTAGGAGACTGTCACCACACTCCCCCTTCTCGATGGAAAATCCAACTCCATCTCAGAGACCTTCCATCCCCGTCTCCCACTCCAACACTACACAATCCACCTCCACGAACCCACCTGGCCCCAGCACCTGGCAAACTAACATCCAGGCACTGGTCCCCTCACCCTGCACCAGAAACAAACTGCACCCCCCTATAGAAACCCACCCCGCACACACACACATCTTGGACAATCCAATGATTCTAACCATCCCCCCTGCCACACCACAAGCCAACCATCCGACAGCATTTTCCAGTCCTGCTCGTCACAACCCCCATCACTGCATCAGCCATCACCCTCTCATGCCTCTGCAGCAAGACACCCCATTCCTCGGTGGTCACCACTCCTCCTCTACCAGCACCCACCCTGAATCCTACCCCCCAACTTCAAACAAACAACTTAACAGTCATCTGAATTGCATTCCCATCAATGCCAGATCCGTTGCAAAGAAACATCACAATATATACAACCTTATCTCGTCAGAACCCCCCAGCATCATCTTCATCACCGAAACCTGGTTCTCCCAAGACGTTCGGTTGACAGCACATCAAGCATTCCCACTGGGTTACAAACGTATTGTGCAAAACAGGGCCAGCAGGCCAGGTTGCATTGCCATCCTTCACAAAGCCTCACTACCCTCCTCACACTCTGACAAACAGCTCCACAACACAGACAGCGAAACCCTTCTGGTAAAATTCCTGCTCTCATCCCTCTTATACTCACAGTTCCTAGCTCATCTATTGACCCCCGGGAAGAATAGAAGCTTTGCAGAATTGCTAAGCGATTCCATAGCAACCATCATGGCCTCCCACACCACCTCACAGTATTAGGGGATTTCAAAATCTGGTTCGACATGACACATAACCCAATGACCTGACTGGAAAACTTGGAAACCGTGCATCTTACACAGCTAGTCTCAGGCCCAACCAACTCTCCTGGTCACATCCTAGATGCATTCTTCGGTTCACCAGACCTCCTCACAACGCCTTCTTGTCTGGTCTAACCACTCTGACATCTTCTTCACCCTCTCCTGTTTGGACCCACCCACCCCACTGGCAGCTCTGGGGTCACTAACCCAATCCTGCATCTGAAAGGAAATCATAGTGACTCCTTACTTGGCAGAGACCCTACTAGCCTCCCTGACCTCCACCCCCTCTATTCGGGTCAGATCACCATCTCTAACTCTGATCACTGGCTTCCCCTATGAGCTCTTTCTCTAACGGACAAGGCAATTCACCCAGATGGTTCAAACGAGCCCTAAAAATACTGAAAACCTTGAACGATATCCTGGAGTGTAGATAGTGTGCAGACCCATCATCATAAACAGAATGGCTTATGCCTCGCAGCTCATAAATACTCAAAGCCAAGAAATCCTACTATTGGAGCAGAAACTCCAAAGCCCTGCACGCATCGAGGGAACTCTTCAAGATCACCAACAGTCCCGGCCAGACCCCATCCCTCTGTGACTCTGTCTGGCCACTTCTACAGCATAGCCCAAGAGAGACACAATTTCACCCTCTCAAAAATCTCATAACTCTCCCTTCCTCCCACCTCGGCATCAACAATGGGAAGTGCCTTCCATCCTCCCACTCTTCTCTATCTTTTCACCACAGAACTCCTTAAGCTACTATCACTCAGTCAGGCCACAGGATCCCATGGGGACCTCTGCTAAAGAAGATCTTGACAGCCACTTGTGCCGGCAACCTAGCACGATTCATCATCAACTCATCACTCACTTCCGGTACTTTCCCAGCAGAATTTAAGACCAACTACATCAAGCCTCTGTGCAAAATGACCTCCCTCGCCCCTCTTATCCCGACCAACTACAGACCCATCTCAAAGATCCTGGAATCCGTCCAATCTGGTATCAGACCTTTGTAGGAACTTAATCCTGCATAGTCTCAATCTAGGACAATCTTAAAAGATACTCAGACACAGAAGGTTGTGCCGCCCTAATCCTACTCAGCATTGTTGGACACATCAACCACTTCATCCTCACCAGGCGACTACACACCCTCGGCATCAGGGATACTGCTCTGCATTGGATATTTCCTTCCTCTTCAACAGATCGCAAATAGTACACATGCCAATGTTCCCCTCGACTTCCCGCCCAGTCACCCACAGAGTACGGCAGGGCGCTTTTTTCTCTGCACTCCTCTTTAAACTATACCTGTCATGGTCACCGGTCCAATGGGCCTAAGGACACTGACATCGTGCCATCAGGGGAAGAGGACAAAGGGTCACAATCACAGGGGGCCAGGGTGGACACAGTCCTGGCGCCTTTGGCGCCAGGCTCATGAAAGTCAGTAAACAGGAACACTTTATTTTGTGTAAAAATGCTTTTACTCTGGAGCTTCCTTTTGCTGAAGCAGCTCCACATGCACATTGTTTGGGTGTGGCCTCCCTGAGTTACTGTGCACGTGCTAACTCAGGGAAGGGCAAGGTGTGGCAGGCAAGCCAGGCCTGATGGGCGTGGCCTCACGAACTCGGCTATATAAGCCGCTCCCATCCAAAGGCCAGCGCTTCACGTTAATCTGCTTTCGCATGCAGCGTAACGTTCACCGCCGCCTGGGATAAAGCAGACTTACCTTGGAAATCCAGTCTGCTGTCTATGCGCTTGCATCCTGGAACCAGCATTCACCTGCATTCTTCACTCGCCGAACCTGACGTCCATTCTTCCATCATCTTCATTCTCCGGAACGCAGGAATCCTGCTCTTGACACCGCAGCACAACGCATTCTTCATCTCCGAAGGCAGACCCTGTAAAAGGACGAAAGACAAGGTTAGACATAACGAACATTCAGTTTAAGGTTGTGTGTGCACATTTCTTCACGCTCATCCTTAAACACCATTTACCTGCTGCCGGACCACCACGGGAGCCTTCCCATCTCATCCAGCTCTGCCTCGTGCTCTGTAGCTCTGCTGGGCCACAATCACACCTATTTGTGAGAAAGCAGAGATAGACACTAGTAACGAGCGGAGAACAGGTTGTGGAAAGAACAATATAAATACTTCATGACAAACAAGAAAGGGGAGACAAAAAGAAAACTGAAAGACACTTACCAGAGTGGTGTGGAATAGTCGCAGCTGGACTGGAAAATCAAGTTCGAAGGGCCAGTGAAGGAACTCGGTCCTCTTCATAAAAGCGGCCCTGCCAGAAGTAGCAGGATGGAGAGCTCGCCATTAAGAATCAGCAGGTGAGCCTTAATGGGTCGATGCATGCTCACGGAAACCATGCTATGGGAAGAAGGGTTTGAGAAGGGAGTCAGTCACAGGCTGGCAAACTCACGTCCTCTCATATCTATGCAGGAGCAGTGCTACAATTCACCGCAGCCCACAGCCTATTTGCAGAGGAAGAAGTTAGGCAGAGGGGATCTACTTCCTGGGAGGGCTGCAACCGTGCCCCAACCCCCCAACCCCGCAGGGACCAGGTGAGCGTAACACTACCTGAGCCCACTACCTGCACTCATTCGATCCCATGGTCTATCGTGTGACAGTTACACAGAGGACACCCAAATAATCTTCAAAATCCCATCTAGCCCTACGATCTTGCAACCTGGCTCTCAGAGATCGAGCGCTGGATGATGGCCAACCACCTCCTACTCAATGTAGACCGAGATCATGCTTCGTGGGAAGACTGCCCTGTTCCCTTCCCACCCCCTGGCGACTCTCCCTAGGCCCACCTTCCCTACCTGCGACACAGTAAGAAATCTCAGATGCATTATGCACAGGGACGTAATCATATCACATCACATCAACTCAGTGGTAAAATGCTGTTACCTGCACAAACGCATCCTCCTTATCTGAACTTTCCACAATGAGCCTCTGTTATCATTGCTACCACCCTTTCACGTCTAGACTAGGCTAACACCATATGCTAGTGTGAAAGCATCATGAAGTAGACACAGACAACTGAACTGAAGTTTCGGTTAAAACTTTTATTAAACAGAAAAAAAGGGGTGGAAAAAGGCCTTGCTTGCCCTATGCTAAGGTGGGATTTCCCTACCTAAATGAAAACTAAGGATAGTTTACGTCAGGAAGTCTAAAGTAAATGTCTGTGTGTCCAAAAACCTATGCTTGCCCTCACATCTATTCGCATACACATGTCTACTGTGTCTCCTCTCTTGCTTCTCCACTCTTTTTGACTGCTTACTCTCTGTTCTCTCCTCCCCTCCCCTCTCCCTTTTCCTATCTCCTCCTCTCCTACCCTTACTTTCTTCTATGCACTTACTCTATCAGAATTGTCCCTGGACCTACTATGATAGCAACCTCGTCTGTCGCTCCTCTATCCCCTTACTGTTGCCCCCCCTCCTTCCAGCACTATCTGAAACGTTGTCAGGCCTTGTACGATAGGCACTTGTTTTGTTCCTCCCCTCCCTTTCTGCACCCCTCTCCCTCACCTTTTGTTTTCCTCCGACTCTACCAGAATTGTCATCAGGTCTAGTACGGTACTCGCCTGTCTGTTTCCATTTCCTTCCCACTCTCCCCCTCCCTTCCTTATCTATGTCTTACCACTTGCACTATCTGAAATGTCGTCAGGCAGAGTACGATAGTTAATTTCACATCCTTACTGTTCATGGCCTGTAAGAATGTCGTTGTATTTTCCCTTGTTCCCTTCCTTGCCTTGAAGCGCTTTGAAACACATTGTGTATAGGCGCTATATAAATAAACTATCATATCATATCATATCATACAATGTGTAGGGATTTCAGCATCAACATGATAAGCATTCAAATAACTGATCAGAGCTTCTTCCAGCAGGGGTTCCCTTCCCCAAGGTTTGAGATAGAACACAAAGTAAAGGGGTTGCTTTCACCAAGGTTGGAGATAGTTCACAATGCAAAGGGGTTCCCTTCTCCAAGCTTTCAAGTCTTTCAACCACTTCAAAACACAATTCTTTGTGATACGTGCCAACACTTCTGGTTTGGTTACCTTGCACCAATTTCACAAATTACAGTTCCTTAATTTCACTTCACACAAAAGTTAATTTATATTTATTTTATTTATTCAACATTTGTATGTTGCCTCTTCAGCAAAAAGTCTTTCCAAGCACCATAAGACAAAAAGGGGGCGGGCAGAGGAGAAAATAACAATAACGGTCCTACTAGGCCTTGTGACATTCGGATTGTACAAGTGCTGTAACTAGAAGCGCAGGGGGAGGGGAATAACAGGGGTAAAGCAGGAGTTAGAGGGGGAAGAGGGTGAAGTGCATTAGGAAGGGGGCCCAGGGACTGGGCAAGTGCTAAGGGCAGCCCCGGAGGGCAAGTGCCTGGGAAAGAAGGCGTGGAGGTCAACAAGTGCGGGGAGAGGGGTGGACCAGAATCAGTAGACTAGTCAGGGGAGGGTGCCCGTAGGCATGTGCTGGTAAAGACGGTGCAGGGGAAGAGTGGTCAAGAGAGAGCCTGGCCACGGTAAGGCTCATAAGGGACACAGTCAACGCGGCAGGTGGAGATTAGCAAGGGAGGCAGAGAGGGAAGGAGGAGGAGAAAAGGGAGGTCTTCCAGAATTTAAGGAGATCCGGCTCAAGTCAGAGAGCGGCAGGGAGGCCATTCAAGAGGGCGGCTCCTGCTGAGGAAAGAGATCTACCCCCACTCTCGGCTTGAATAAACATCCGACCTGCAGAAAGTTAGAGCTAAATGACGGAAAGACTCTAGCAAGGATGTATTTAAGTAGAGAGAGTTGGATGTAGCGAGGTCCCAGGCCCCAGAAGGCATTGTGGATGATGCAGAGGGTCTTGAATTTAATCCTTGCAACCACTGGGAGCCAGTGGAGAGATTTTAGGGCTGGAGAGATGCAGTCCCTGGGCTTGAGGCCAAGGATCCGTCTTGCAGTCCTATTCTGGATTAGTTGAATAGGGCGGAGGGAGGAAAGAGGAAGATTAAGTAAGTGGCTGTTGCAGTAATCCAGCATCCAGAGAACCAGAGGTCTCAGGACATTGAGTTTCTGGGGGAAGGTGGGGAGGTGAAGCTGAAAGTGGGCCTTCTTGGCAAGGTCAGAGATATGAGGTGCAAAGGAGAGAGAGAGGAGTTGAAGATGATACCTGTGTTTTTTGCCTCACACGAGGGTGAGGGGAGAGGACCCAGGGAGGGCGGCCAGTGAGGAGTAGGGAAGTAGGGGGCCGGGTTTATTAATGAGAAGGATCTCAGTCTTACTAGCATTAAGGCAGAGATCGTTAGACGCACACCATGCCTGAATAGCAGTCAGACAGTCAGGAATGATAGAGGAAGAGGAGGAGGAAGAGGAGGGATGCTTAAAGGAGAACTGTGTGTCGTCAGCATAACACTGGAAGCGAGGAGAGAAGGTGTAGATCAAGTGGGCAACAGGGGCAAGGTACATGTTGAAAAGCCACGGCGAGAGGATAGAGCCCCGAGGGACGCCACAAGTAGAGAGTGAGGTATAGGAGAGAAAAGGGCCCAGTTGCACTTAGGAAGGCCGATTTGAAAGGAAAGAGGTCAACGAGTCCAGTGCCCAATACGTGATGCCGAGGATATCACAGAGTCAATTAATGAGGGTGGAGTGATTGACTGTGTCAAAGGCAGAGGACAGATCAAGGAGGATGAGAATGGAAGGAGAGTTGGAGTCAGGGTTTGAGAGCAAGTCCTCATGGGTGTTCAGGACAGCAGTTCCCATGCCTCTGGCTGCTCTGAAGCCAGAATGGTGGTTGTGGAGACAGCCAACATATTCAGTGTGGTGGATCAGTTGGGAGATGACCAACTTCTCCATGAATTTGCCCAAAAGTGGGGGCAGTGGAGACCGACGGTAGTTAGCAGAGGGCTTTTTTAAGAGAGGGTGTACAAGGGAGTGCTTGAGAGGTAATGGGATG
Organism: Ambystoma mexicanum; assembly: GCF_040938575.1. Taxonomy (NCBI): domain Eukaryota; kingdom Metazoa; phylum Chordata; class Amphibia; order Caudata; family Ambystomatidae; genus Ambystoma; species Ambystoma mexicanum. Next base: position 691,230,152 of record NC_090939.1, read on the forward strand.
GAGCCAGTGGCAAAAGAGTGGTTTGAAGGAGACTTTCATAGCGCAAACTGTCTTGATGACGTCATCCGGTGCTATGGGTAAGAAGGAGGAGAGTAGAGGGGAAGGGGGGGGCAAGGGATGCCTGGGTGCAGGCAGAGGAGGGAGCGGGGTAGAGGAGAGAGAGGACACGATGCCCTGAATTTTGGTTGTAAAATGGGAGGCCGTGCAGAGGGTCTGTGAGGCAAAGGAAGTGATGACTGCAGTAGGATTGGCAAGTTCCTTGCATATTTTGGAAGTTCAGCCGTGTTGTTGGTGGCCTCAGAGATGTGGGCTTGGATATGGGCCAATTGCTTGGAGCGGATGGAGAGTCTGTATTGCCTTTGGAGCAAGCGACAGGTCAGTTTGTCAGAGGATGTGCTAGAAGCCAGCCACTTCCGTCACACAACTTTGCACTTGCATTTCAGTGTGGCTAGGTCGGAATCGTACCAACTATTGCACTTGGAAGCAGGCTTCATGCAGATCCTCATGGCAGGGGCAAGAGTGTTGGAGATGGAGAGGTGGAGGTTAGCAAGGGCTGAGTCAGTGTCAGAGTCAATAGCAAGAATGGGGGGATGAAAGAGGCGGCAATGACGGAGAAGGAGACCAGCAGTGCGGGTAGAGGCTTAGTCGGGGAGCCTAGGATCTCCACATGGGAAGAGAGGGGAGCATGGTCAGACCAGGAGAGAAGAGTAGTGAGAGGGTTAGAGTAGGAGGTATCAGCTTAGATGTGCGTATCCAAGGCATGCCCGGCTGAGTGGGTTGGACCAGAGGGAAGAATGGTGAGGGAGAGAGTGTCACAGTGGTTGCAGAAGAGTTAAGCGGCCGAATCAAGAGTGTTAAGATGAATGTTGAAGTCTTGATATTCAATCATGAGTTTCTTTTCAGGTATTTTAAATGGCTTTTTCATAGGTAGGTGTCCTCCGTCTAGGTGCAGTTATCGGACCACACAGTCCACCCATTACAGGTCACGCAACCAACACACCTTACTTGCCTCTTCTTCCTTGTATGCACACTCTCATTTTACATCCTCTTGATGCTTTACCATCGCTTGTTTAGCCACTATTAACTTGTTGCAATTTCATATGTTGCTATTGCTCTTGCCAAGGCTTGTTCTCTCACTTTACACAGTTCATTTATAGCGTTAGATTCCACAAAGCTGCTTTCACTCAGATCGGTATTCAACAGTACTTCCTTTCATTCAGATCGGTATTAAAAAGTACTTGCTTTCATTTGGATCGGCATTCATTAAAGTTCTCCCAGACCAGACATGCCCACCTGCCGTCCCGGTGTGTCCCCCTGCCTAGGTTGACTCACCGGTCAGTGCTTATGGTGATACAGCAAAGCTTCCCGACGCCACAAGCTCCCTCTCTCGTGCAGTGCCTCACTCTGTCTCCACAGCAGCCTCTGTGGCTTTGTTTCTGCCACCAATGCATCTATCGCAGCTCGGGGCTCACCCCAAAGCTTTGCCTGGTCCCGCCAGCTCCCTTTCCGTAGTACGCCACAGGCCTCCAGCTTCCTTCAGCCTTGCTTCCCGCTGCATACGCTCTGCATCTAACCGGAGTTTTCATGCAATCCCTCTGCCATGCAACCTTCCAGGAGATGTCTACGCTCCTCCAGCAATCCATAGATCTGCTTCCACAGTTGACAACATTTCCCCTGCTTGTGCTGCTTTTAAACCTCCTGTCAGCTTGATTGATCCAAAAAGGACTAGACCGCTTACTGTCGGCGTGGGAGTACTGCATTGCTCTTGCTTGTCTCCTCCTCGACCCAGTACCTAACTGGTGGGTGTACGTGTGTGAGTCAATAAAAAGAGGATATATCTTTTGTGGGGGGGGTGTGGCTAGGCACGCCATCATGAAGATGGCTGCCTGAGTGTCTCTGGTGCTGAGAGGGCAAAGAAACATATTGCGGCTCCCTTCTAGCACTCGAAATCATGTGAAGGTGGTGTGGGGTTAATGAAGAGACCTGTTTGTTTGTTTGTTTATTAATTTGTAGTGCACGCCAGACCCGGAGGTATCAGGGCGCAGGAAGTTACAGGAATATGCAAAGCTTAGGTAACAAGAAGTAGCTGATCAGAAAAATTACAGGCACAGAAAATTAGTAAAACTCAATAAATATAATGACGCTCAAGTATATGTACAGTAAACAAGTATAAGTGGGTAAATACCATGAAGAGTGAGCAGAACCGGCTGGTTGTGGGTTAGCCGTGGGTAGACTATCTGGACAGGATAGCTGGTAAGGGGCCGAGAGGTCCTAATGATCGGTGGACTTAAGCCAGTTGATGTAGTTAAGTCTGAAGTTCAGGTAGGGTTGGTCTTCTCTAATTGTAGGCGGCAAGGAGTTCCAAAGTTGGGCCGATTTAACAGGGAAACTGCAACCACCTACCTTCGAGAGCTTAAATCTGGGGATGGTGAGGTAATTAGTGTTAGCTAGTCTCATGGGACTGTTGTAATTTCTTCTATGGAAACGGTCCGTTAGATAACTAGGGGCCGCTTTGTTCAGGGCTTTGTAGGTCAGGGACGCAGTTTTTAGCTGGAGTTTATTGAAAGTTGATAGTCAGTTGTTTTGACGCCTAATCTCAGATATATGGGTTCTTCTAGTCACACCGAGGGCTGCTCTGAGGGCATTGTTTTGGAGGATTTGGATCCTCTGGATGATTGATGTATTATCTCCAATGTAAAGGGCATTGCAATAATCTAGCCTAGAGAGGATGAGGGCTCTGGCCAGGGTAATGCAGCTGTCATCGGGAAGAAAGGGTTTGCTGGTTCTGATAAGCTTACAGGTGTAGGCAGTGGCCGAGGCCATGGAATTCACTTGCTTGGTGAAGGAGAGAGTGGAGTCAAGATAGAAACCAAGGGTCTTTACTTCCTTGGCGACTTTAATAAGGTTACCATCGATTACGAAGGATGAGTAATCCGGACCCAGTTTATTGATGTTGGAGGGGGTACCCAGGATGATGAGCTCCGTTTTATCATCATTCAGGCATAGACCGTGGGTCGCCATCCATGCCTGGATGATGAGGTGCACTCTGTTCAAAAAGGCTAAATCCTTAACATAATCCCCAGAAAGTGGGAGGAGAATCTGAGTATCATCTGCATAGGTGATACCAAGGTGGTCCAGATCATCGAAAAGGGGCTTGGTGAATATGTTGTACAATGTAGGGGAGACACAAGAGCCCTGGGGCACCCCGCACGTAATAGGGATGGGGTCTGCCGCTGCTAAGGGGGAGAAGACCCTCATGGTTCTGTCACTTAAAAAGGACTCGATCCAGACAATGGCCTCTTTGGAGAAATGGGCAGCTGAGTCTAGGTGGCTGCATAAGACCTTGTGGTCCACAAGGTCAAATTTAGCCGAGAGGTCAAGGAGGAGAACGAGGGCTGTTTTCCCTTTGTCCCTTAGCTCATCGACTTGGGTCTTCAAGTCGATGAGGGCAGTCCCTGTTCTGCGTTTGGGGGGGGGGAGCTTGATTGACGAACTCCGAGGAGTAGGTGACCTTGTTCGGTATTTTTAACAGAAAGGGTACTGTCATAATGGGTTGGTAGTTGGTAGGTATAAGTGGGTCAAGGGTTTGTTTTTTTAGCAGTGGGAGCACCCAAGATTGTTTGAGGTTGGAGGGAATGGTACCGGAAACAAATGAGGTTTTTATATGTTTGGAGATGAAAGGGGCAAGTTCTCTCGCTGCATCCTTTGAGCTGGGCTGGGCAGGGGTCACCCTGGCAATTAGAAGGCTTGAGAGAAAGAATGACTTTTTCTACCTCAAGAGTAGAGGTTTTGGTGAAATTGAAATGGGCAGGAGAGGTGTCCAATATCGTTTAGTTGGGGGGGGGAGGTCCGGAGTTGTATTGTTGGACGGTAGTAGAGAGATTAGGGATGCTTTATTTTTGGCTATTTTATTTTGGAGGGTAGTTATTTTATTGGAAAGTGCCTGTTGGATATCTGAACACCAGGTTTTGTCTTTAGTACAAATGTCAGCAGTGGGGTTAGCAGACTCTAATTCCTTAAGGATTCTGAACAATTCCTTCATACTACAGTTAGAATGAGAGATGCGTTTGTTGTAGGAGTTGCGTTTGGCCAGGCAGATTTCCTTTTTGTATTGGGTTGAGATTTCAGTCAATTTGATTCTATTGGCTTCCGAAGGGAGTAATCTCCAGGAAGTTTCACAACTCCTTTTTTTTGTCATAAGTCTTTTAGCTGTGGGTGTACCACTTGTTCAGGTGGGCTTTGGGCTTACTAGGTCTAAGTTTGAGTGGGGCAATAGTATCAAGTGATGTTAGCATGATTTTGTTGTACTCGTTAACAAGCGTTGCTGGATCTAAGTTGTCCGCAAGTGAGTTGAGGGTGCGGAGAATGGTGGGAATAGGTTTATCCACCATAATATTCTTTTAGTTCCTTGTTAGGCAAGGTGGGGCTTTGGGGGCGACTGGAGAAAGTGGTCTGGAAGTTGTAAGCGCAAAGGACAGGAGGGAGTGGTCCCTCCAGAGTTGCGGGAGATTGAGGTAATGTTATCAGTGCAGTTGTAATCAGCTACCCAGCCAATGGTTCTCCCTTTGTTATGGGTAGGTGTGTTCGGACAGGATATTGGCGGTGGACGTGGCATATTTATCCAGTGGGTCATTGAAGCCCAGGTTGAAATCGCCTAGTAGTAGTAATTGAGAGGAGGTTTTGAGATTGTTAGAGAGGATAGTATAAATGTCCTCCTCAAAAGACCCAATGGGTCCAGGGGGTCTATAAATTAGATGAATAGTAAGAGTCTGGTAGTTGACTAATGGCATTTTAGCTGTGAGGAGTTCACAGGATTGGGTAGCTTGAGAAGGAGCGAGTCTCATAGAGCGGCTGGATTTGGAGATAATGGCAATGCCGCCCCCTTGCGTCTTATCTCTGTCCTGTCTTAGAATTGTGTAGCGCCAGGGACTGTAGTGAGAGCATGGGTCCTGCCGCATCGTGCAACCATGACTCGGTAATGGCGAGAAAGTCGAGACCTGTGCCCGCGAGTGGGTGAAAGTTGAAGGCTTGGGGGCCCTGGGGTCCCAAGGATTGACTCCAGTGGCGTGCTGCTGCCTTTGTGGGAAGATGGCATCCTCGGGTTGGGCCTGAGAGTGAAGGGGGCGGAGTACTGGCTCTGCGGCTCCGATGTGAGATCTCTGTCGGAGCTGCCACTTTTGTGCCCTGCGGCGAAGAGTTTTCCGCCCCATGGCGATATTGCAGCTTCAGAGAGGTGCCTGTGTGGAGGTGTGGAGGGTGTGGCACCGTCCCCGGAGGAAGGGAAGAGGCCGTTCGTGGACGCTCCCTCTGTGCTCAGGGGCCACTGGAGGGGTGAGCGGCGCCGCTATTGACTGGTACTCCCAAACCGGTGTGCACCCTGTCTGATGTGGCAGTGATCCTCAGTTTCAACAGAGACTGGCAGTAGAGTGGTGAGTCGGGGGTAGGCCGCGATTCCCTCAGATACTCACTTGCCAGCGCTGGTGTTGCAGGACTTGGCACTCTGGATATGTTTTCCTGGGCAGCACTCCAGTGAAGCCGGCTGGCTTACCGGGGGATCCTCTGTGCCGGCCTCTGGATGGCAGGCTCACACGGCTTACCAGTTCTCATGACAGCCTACAGGAGACACCGTAGGCAGCGAAATGGATCAATGTACATAAGAGAACATAAAGGCTCCAGAAGGGAAGGACTCAGAGTGCTTTGGGAAAGCCACCCACCGATGCAATGCTATACCTCGATTCACTACTCCTCCTGCACCCTATTGTGAGTTGTTAATAGTTTCCTGTTCGTCCCTATGCTTGGCTGGGTGTGTGAGTCTGGCATGGTTCTAAAGCTTGCGGCTTCCGCCTCTTGAGTGGCCATTTCAGGAAACCTCATGCTATACCCCAATTGTGTGCAGCTCTCTTATCCTCCTGCAGTCCATGGTCTGTCTGCAGTCACTGTCCCCCTTTCGATGCACTGGCACATAGCCCCTAACTACTGTGGTTCTGACTGAGGGGGTGGCACTGATACCAGCATTCTTCATCTAGTGGCTGTGCTGGTCTGCTCCGCGCCTACCTGTTACGCAGTCGCCAGGTCCCGATCCCTTGGTCTGGTTTTGAGGACCTGGTGGCTTTACCCCCATGGTGCCTGCGCCGCAGCACCCCACGACCATGCACCCTTGCCGCCATACGCACTCCTGCTTACATGCCTACTGGGGACTTCACTGTCCGTGGTGCAGACGCGGTTTCTAACACATCAATTGTTCCCTGGCTTGAAACATCGCCGGCTCCAGAGCTCTGCTCTTTCTCCTTTTCTCCCTTCACCTTCTGGGTGATTCTACCTTGCTCCTTGATCTTTGACTTTCCTGTCTCTGTCCTGGGCTTATTATCTCTTCCTTGCCTGGCTCCCTCGCTTGTTCTTGATCCTTACTGGCTTTTGCCTTCTGTGACCAGCAGTCAGTGGTATCCTGGTATAGTGCCTTGCCACGTTAATCCGGGGAACTAGTCCGTGGTACAGGGAGAACTGCCCCAGCTTTGCTTCCTTGAGCTATCTATTGGAAGGCAGCCTTTGGGTAATATTCCTGTATCACCCTTCTATCTTTACGTCCTGGTTCTCGCAGTGGCCCGTCCAGATAAGAAGTCCACCAAGACAGGTATGCGCCAGCGCTCATTGATCCTTGACAGATTGAGACGCATGTCCCCTGATTCAGATGACATGGAGGCTGCTCAGGAACTTCGTGATGAAGTTAGAGCCCTGCGTGGGGGGGCGTGGCCAAGCGCCATGTAGGACAGACACACTCTCGGTTGGCTCTGCTAGATGTGACCATTGATATGCTGTAATATATGTTTTCGTGACCGCCTAGACACCTACGGGCAGCTGCATCTGTCAGTGAAGCTGTCATGCGATTTCAGCTCGAGTTGGGAGACCCACGGACCCCGTCCCGAACGAGTGCACAGTGTTGTGGAGTGCCTGCGTACTGGGAGGAAAATGGTGCCCACTGCTTAGGCGGCCGCAGCAGCGCTGCGCCCGCCTGCCTGTACCATCGTACCAGCGCCTAACAGATCCCAAGGATCGGAGGCGCGACGGGAGCGCTGCGGGCGGGGCCCGAGTGCAGATTGAGGGAAGGAGACCGCAGGGAACGGGTGGAAGAGACAGAAGCGGCCCGCAACGCCGGCTGATTTCAACGGGCCGGCACCCCTGGGTCCCCGTATGAGGACTGCCCCCCCCGGAGCTACCAGGCAAACGTGTCGGAGGGTGGAGGTGCTGTGCCCCGGAGACGTGGACTAATTCGGAGCGGCGGCTCTGTGCCCGGGCGTGTGGTCCACCCCGGAGGAGGCAGCAACATAGAGCGAAGGAGGAGATACCCGGTGTTAGGAAGAATTCTCATTCAATGGCTAATTTCCCTTACCTAGTGAGACCCCCAGCAGCTTTGCTGGATTTCTGGAGTTTATTTTTTTCACTTGGTAAGAGTGTACCTCTTTTTCCAACTCTTACCTGTGTTTTGCCATGTGTATTTCATCTGTTTTTGTGATCGTGGACTCTGGAGTACACCACTTCAGTAGCCCCCTTCTTTTGTGTGTTACACAGCACCTTCAGTGCAGTGACACAGGATTGTCTTTTAGACTTCCCACCGACTCCATTTCTGAGGCTGACTACAGTCCCCCAGAAAAGGGTAAAGTTGCCATTTATTTTACTTAGTCAAATAACCACAGATCCAGTACACCCCATCTTACATGGAGTACTGGAAAGGGTTAATCCTTAGCCCTTTTTATCTGTACCTCCTAGAGCACTGTTTCGCTCTTTTAACATTTAGACTTGGTTGGTGGCAGTGGTACCTACCCTACCTTTTCTAACGCGATTATACTATATAAACGTGGTATTGTTTTAGGCTATTATATTAGCCTCGAACATAAACCCGCTTGACCAAATACTCTTTCTTTTGGCTGCGGTCGGGTTTATTCGCCATTTCTTTTTGTTAAAGTCCTTCTTGTGTTTTACTTTGTGCGGCAAACCAGGTTTGCCTTCTTTGTTCACTGTCTTTTGGTGGGCTTCTGCCAAGAAGCCCTCCTCTAGGCGCCTGGGTGTCTAGGTGGGCTGAATGTGAGGGAGGGGTGTAGTCACCCCCTGCACAGGGTATCCTAGGAACCCCAAGTTGCCATGATTGGCTGAGGTGGTTGTCCGGGCTGGACAACCCCCCTGCTGCGTGATTGACAGCCAGGCTGTGTGAATGGGGGATTTTCGCATAAAAGGCAGAACTCTTGGGCTGGAAGTCAGAGTCGCCACTGGAACTACAAGGAACCGAAGAGAAGCGGAGAAGACGACGGCTGCTGCAACTATCCCGTCCCGGTGAAGCCCTGCTGCAGTCCTGAGCTATCTACCCTTCGATGACCAGAGAAGATCCAGTCCGGAGTCTTCTTCCCTTGAGCCTGGTGGGGATAACCAGCTCATCTTCCACAGCCAGAGGATCCTCTTTGTGGTCGAAATCGCTGCTCACTGCTGTAGTGGTCCGGATAGCCATCTGAAGAGCCTCTCCTGTTTTTAAGGAGCGCACCTTTTATTCACCGTCGCGGCTGCCGGCTTCATCCCTGTGTGGTGCAGACCCCTCCAGATGTCCTCCTTCTGCCGAAGGTCCAGGAACCGTGGGTCTGCAGGAAACTCCCAGGAACAACTGCCGTGGCACCAGCCTCTTCCTTGAATAAGGCACTGTGTTCTGTTTCGAGGAGCTAGGGTGAATCCCTTTCCTCCTCCAAGGCTTGCCCTTATCTTCCCTCCTTCTTATAACTTTTGCTTCCTCTGTTGACAATATCCAAGTACTCCTGGCAACGTTGAATCTTGAACTGTCTGACTGTGTGATCCTCGACAACAGGAACCCGGTTCCACTTGACACTGGCTCCGGCCTAATAACTCTTGAATTCCTGTCACTGAGTGTTCTCTGATTCTGTCTGCCCTGACAAAAGTATTGCCTATGATTTTTACCCCCAACTCTCTCTGGTTAACTCAGGTGCTAAGTGTGTTTTTGCCCCGGTAACATTTCTTGCCGCGAATACGCGTATCTTTAGTAAGACCGAACTGTCATTACTGTCAAAAAGTGATCGCATATGTATTCCCGGTAACGTCTTTTGTTTCACAACACTGGTCCGTTAAAACATAGGGTACTTACCTTGAGTTATACTGTACCAAGTGAATTGGTTGGTTGTAGTGTATTTTATGTGTGGTTTTGAATTAATAGAAGTGTTGTGTTTATAACAAATGGTTTAAAAATAAATGTACTTATATTTTTTACCTGAAACCTTGAGTCAGTGTTTGCTTGAGTCACAGTAATTGTGGTCCCTTTGTGTAATCTCTGCTACTGCTCATATACTCTTGAGATAAGCCTGGCTGCTCCGTTACTGCTCCCACTTTAACATAGTAGTACAGGCTTGTACCAAAGGTGAACTTGTATTACCACTTGTAGTCTTAATTGTGTGTAGTGGTCCCTGCACAGGATTCTGCCTAACACCCGGAAACCGCGTGACCGGCTGCGTGGAACGGAGAGCGGGTCCCGGAGCTGCAACCGAAGCCACAGACTATAGAGCCCGCACAAGGTGAGGAGCTGGCGCAGGGGGTGAACCAGGCCGAGCTGCACACCCTTGAGTGCTGGAGGCTGGGCTGCCTCCCCCCCGCTGCCCTAGCCCTCACAGAGGCGAAGGACACCCCGGCGCCAGACGGAGTAAGGCCCATGATGGTGCAATAGCAGCGTGGAACCAACTGGGAGGCGGCCACCCGGAGCGCTGTGTGACTGCACAAGCGTAATTGCAATCCGTACCCGCATAAAGGAGGGTGCAGCCCGCCTTGCACTCCAGGGCAGGCAAGGGACCCGGGCAAAACAGGGCCCTACACTGGAGAGGACTGGGGGCTCCCTCAATATTTTAATGCTAACTGTGGACCCTAACACGTGTAGAAGGACAAAGCCTTGGCAGGGCGGGGGCCTGCGCAATGAGAACCCTGCTGCCCAACATACGCTAAGGGGAAATCAAACTTTTTGAATAAGAGGGAGCCTGGCAGCTTGAAAGGTCTCTGCGGGCCCACGAAACCGCTCTATTTTACCCCAGCAAGAACGTATAAAGCCACTCCAAGTGCCCAAGACTCAGGGGGCCCCTCCCCCGGCGCTCGCAACAATCACAACCTATTATGCTATTTCTGGGCCGAGCACCGCCTGGGGACCACGTTTTGCCCCCACTGAGAACGGAAGTATTCCTTGACACGTGGTGGGATGTCCTCAAAGGGGGTGAGGGCTAAACAGAAGCAGACCACTATAGAGACTTATGCAGCTGGAGGATCCATGAAGCCTGACACCTGCCCCAGGGACGCCGCAGCGGTGCTCCCGGAGCCTCCTGTAAAGGCGGCAGAACCAGGCAACTCACAGATTCTAGAGGCTATACAGACACTCCAAATGACGATGGAGAGCAAAATAGACGCAGTGGCCATAGACTTGGGTCTACTCTGACGGGACGTTCGCAACAATGCTGGCAGGACCGAAGTGCTCGAAACCCAGGTTCGGGAAAACACAGAGACCAAAACACAACTTCTAAAGGATGTTGATGAACTGGCGCAGAGAGTAAAACACCTAGAAGAAAGGGCTGAAGAGGCCGAAGGGCGAGCACGCCGTAACAACATTAGAATTCTAGGCCTGCCAGAGGGTATCGAGAGAACTGACCCCACAAACTATGTTGAGAACCTCCTAATACAAGAAATTGGAGCGGAGAAACTCTCACAAGGCTTCACCATCGAGAGAGCCCACCGATCCCTCACCAAGAAGCCTCCCCCCAGGGCTCCACCCAGGCCAGTAATAGCAAAAGTGCTCAACTACAAAGACAGGGAGACAATTTTGGCCTTCTCAAGATCAGGAGGCCAGAGCCAAAGAGATTCTGCAAAGATTGCCATCTATCCTGATTACACTTTCCAGGTCCAAATGAAGCGAGCACAATTTATCTACACGAAAGCAAGATTGAAGAAAGCAGGCCTGCGCTACATGCTCCTATATCCTGCATGTCTGAAGTTGCTACATAATGACAAAGCGCTTTTGTTTGACACACCGACGGAGGCCAGAGATTGGATGGATGGGGAACAGATTCCAGATCTCGACAAAACAGGGCGCAAGCCACACTGAGCCTCACCTACAGCGACCACTTGAAAGGCCTACATCTAGCGCAGAACACACAAACAGGCAGAACTCTCACTCGTGCGCAGCATGATTGATCATCCTCAGGAACCGTGCCGAAGTAGGACTGCTCCTAACAAGTGAACACCTGCAGCAGAACTCTTCTGCCCCCAGAAGTTCCTTTTTTCTTTTCTGGGTTTATTTAACCCACCCGTAGGGCGCCATGAGATCACTATTTGGTCGAATGGAGCGGAAACGGGGTAGTCATAGCGGGGGAAACCCCACTGGACAGTTTTGGTTACAGGGGACTATAAAGTTGAAGGAGGGAGGGAACATGGCAGTTGGGGTTAAAGTTGGGGAATTTTTCCAGGTACAGACAAGACCACTTAGAACATTGAGAACAGCCAATGCCAGAAGAGAAGCCCACGGAGGCGCCATCCTTGCGTTTATTTGGACACTCAAAACTCATGGCTGACAAGATCAGAATTATGTCCTGGAACGTCAGGGGAATGAACAGCTTTGTCAAACAACGCCACATCCACGCCCTAGTAAAAAGGAGTAAGGTCGGAATCGCTTTGCTACAAGAGACACATCTGGACGCACGTAAGCTGGAAAGCTGGTAGCTGCTAGCCAAGACCTGGAGAGGGACTCTGATAGGCTCCACTTATTCCACTTACGCCAGAGGGGTCCTGATCTGTATTGCTCTCACCATCCCCTTTAAACTAATAAACACAAAAACAGACGACGAAGGCAGAATGGCCCTGGTTCACGGTACCATAGAAGGTAGGGAGATCTGCTTTATCAACACTTACGCTCCCAACCACGACACCACGACCTTCTTCCACTCACTATGCAGACGGCTCAGCCCTTACAGAGATAGCACCCTTATCTGGGGGGGATCATAATTGCACCCTGGATCCCTGCATAGACAGATCGGACAATAAACACACCCACCCATCCCCGCCTGCAAAAATATTAAACACCCTGATGCAATAACTAGGGCTTATAGACCTTTGGTGCAAACAACACCCTGAAAAACGAGAGTACTCCTTCTACTCCCCCCCCCCGCACGCTGTTTATACCAGGTTGGACTACATATTAGTGAGCGAGGAGTGGCTAGCGCTGTTCGAGGACACACAATACCTAGCCAGAGTATTATCCGACCACTCCCCGCTAGTAACCACCTGGGCGATGTTCGCACCCAGACCCCCTGTGCCTATGTGGAGGCTAAGAAGTGAAGCATTGCTGGACGCAGCCTTCCGCAAACAGATCAGGAACAGCACACTCGATTTCTGGCAGGTAAATGAAAATAGCGTGCAGCATATAGGCACGGTATGGGAGGCGTACAAAGTTGTCATGAGGGGTGAAATGCTGGCAGCCATAGGGGAAACCCAGAGATCCATTGTAACCTCACTCGCTCACACTGAAAAGGAGCTGGCTCAATTGGACGCAAGGGCCACTTTAGACTCAGAACACATACAAAAGAAGGTCGAGCTTAGACAAGCTTGCTTAACGTACTGGGATAAGCTGGGGAAGCTTAGCTATACTAAACATGTCGAGATAACCCATGCCCTAGGAGACAAACCAGGGAAACTGTTAGCTTGGCTCTACAAATGGGAAATCCCTAGGACTCCCATTTGCCAGGTCCGTGGGCCGGACGACACTGCAGTACACACACAGTTAGGAATAAACTCAGTGTTTGCCGGGTTTTACCAGGAAATTTATGCCCGCACCCCGTCTCCTACAGCCACTGAAATTGATGATGTCTTAGACATCATAAACTACCCAAATTGGACGCACAACTGGCTGAAGCCCTGGACGAACCAATTACCCCAGAGGAGGTGATGGCCACCATTAGATCCTTACCGTCTGGGAAAGCCCCAGGAACTGATGGGCTCCCTGGGGAGTTTTATAAAGCATACACGGACGTTCTGGCACCTCTTCTTGCCTGAGTGTTCAATGATGCATACGAAGTGGGCACCCTCCCAGACACCATGAGAGAGGCCGTAATCATCCTCCTATTGAAACCAGGCAAGGATGGAGAAGAGTGTGGCTCATACAGGCCCCTGTCCATGTTGAACTCAGATAACAAGATCCTAACGGCCTTATTGACAAAAAGATTGCACAGAGTAGTCCCTCTTCTGATCCATCAGGACCAGATGGGCTATGTGCCTGGGCGATCCATCACTGAGAACCTATGTAGATTACACCATGTTATTTATAACACCAATAGCAGACCCGAGAAATGCGCAGTGGCGTCATTAGATGCCACTAAGGCTTTCGACTCGGTCAGGCGGGAATGGCTATATGCCACCATAGCAAAAATGGGCATAGGCTCGGTCTTCTTAAAGTCGACTAAACTTATATACACAGACCCTGTGGCCAGAGTGCTCACGAACCATACATTCTCCGACAAATGGCACCTCCACAGGGGCACACGGCATGGCTGCCCACTCTCCCCCATGCTGTACATCATAGCTATTGAACCAGTAGCGGCATATCTGCGTCAGGAGTATGGTGATGGGGGTATAGTGATAGATGGGGGGCCACATCTGGTCTCAATGTATGCCGACGACACACTTCTGTATCTAAACAACCCAGAGCACATTCTACCGTATATCCTAGAGACACTGGAAGGGTTCCATAGATACACAGGGATCCAAATTAACAACGAAAGATCTTGCCTCTACCCCTGGCCGCCCTGAGTAGGGACGATGGCGATAGACTCCCTTCAATGGCCTTCCAGTGGATGACCACATCTTTCAAATACTTGGGGATCACTATCCACCGGGACCCCAAATTGAGCACACTCTAAACACAGTAAGAGCCAAAGACAACCTAGAAAAATCAATGGCCTTTTGGGTAAAATGGCCGCTTTCTGTGGCGGGAAGGGCTGGACTTCTAAAAATGGTGGCGCTGCCCCGACTTCTGCATTATTTTACCAATGTCCCATTCAAAATCCCCCCACATTTTTTCCCAGACCTAAACAAGCTCTGCAGGCGATTCCTCTGGCAGGGAGGCGTGCTGGAAGTGCTACAAAGTCCCTACTATAGGGGAGGTCTGAAAATCCCCAATTTTGAACTATACTACTTAGCAGGCCAACTAAAACACGTAATACAATGGATGGCAGATGAGACCACATTTGATACCTGACTCCTGCAACCGGTTGTCTCCCAGACGCTACTCAGAGACCTATTCTGGGTCCCAGCAAATGTGATCCAGAATAGCCCTTACCTGGTGAAACTGGGGTTACTGATCTGGAAACGGGCCTGCAAGGTAGCGAAGTTGGAAGACCCATACTCCCCGCAGATCCCTATAGCAGCTATCATGGCGGGGAGGCCCTGGGGGCAGAAAGAAGGAAGGCAAAGGTGGGAGCCCTGTGGAGTAGCCACCCTAGGGGACTTGGTGGATGACCAAGGGATCCTAACGTTCGACGAGCTGAAGGCAACCTCGGGGCTGCCAACGGGACAGTTCCTTCTCCATGGAGCTGTAGTGCATAGTTCATGGACCAGTGGCCGGAAGTAGAGAACATAGAAACCGGGCACGAGACCATCGAAAATATGCTGACTGCAGCTGAAGGAGGACATTAAACCTCAAGGCTTTATGACACATTACTGAACAGCACAACCAATCTAGGTCTCAAAAGCAGAGCAAAATGCGAACACGAATTGGCCTTGGAATTCGAGGAAAAGGAATGGGAATACATTTCCCACTACCACAAAAATGTCTCTAGGAACGCCCGACTGCAGCTCATACAATTCTACATTCTCAACAGAGCGTACCTTACGCCAGAGGTGATCTCCAAATTCAAAGGGGTGAGAGTTAACGAATGTCCTAAATGCAACGAACCCCGTGCGGGAATGATGCACATGTTTTGGGGATGCCACGTGATACAATCCTTTTGGACACAGATTTCTGCAAAGGTGGCCGAAGCAGACATTGAACTGGAAGTGCAAACACCTGTGGCATGCATCCTGGGCAGATATAAAAAAGCATAAAGAACAAACCCCTAAATAAACTCAAAGACTTGATGTATATCTTGGCGAAGAGACGCATTGCTTTAAGTTGGAAAAGTGCTAGAGGTCCAAGTGTTCTACTGTGGTGGGAGGACCTTCACAAATGGGTGATGGCGGAAACTGGGGTGTGGGAGAATGCACTGCGTGAACAGAAACTGGACACCAGTGAAGACTTACACCAATGGGTGGCGCTCACTGTGCCGTTACTATGCCCCAGAGTGAAAGAAGCTGCCTCTGATGATGCGGGCAGCCCATGATGGCCGCCTGGTATGGGCGGAACTGATGGACAAACAGCGGTCTTGTGGGGAGGGAGGGATGGGAGGGACGTTATAAGCGCAATCGCATGAAATGCAGTGATATTGTCTTTCTTTTTTAGTTTATGTTGTTTAAAACCTAATGAATACATTTTTTTTTTAAATAATAAGTTAGAGTGCTGCGCCAAGAAGTAGCCTCCCTTAAACTATTGTCCAGAACACCATACCCCACTTGACTTAAAGTGCCATGGCTCACTCTGGACCAGTGAAATACGACGGTGATCCTCGTACTCTAACCAAGTTTTGTAACCATTGTAGAGTACAGTTCTTGTCTCGCCCCATTAATGTTTCTAATGATAGAGCCAAGATCGGGTATATCCTGAACGACCTGGTGGGAAATGTTTTGACCTGGGCAACACCCTACATCTCTGTCCAGAGCCCCATTCTGGACAATTTGCTGATTTCGAGAAGGCCTTCCTAGATTTTTTCCAGTCCCCTAACACTGTGGCTATTGCCCAGAATCGAATACTGAACATCAAGATAAGATATTGTGTTATACACCAGTCGGTTTCACCAATTAGCCAGCATATCCAGGCAGCTAGAAGAAACAGAAAAGGCTTCGTTCAGACGCGGATTAAAAGAAGAATTTAAGGACAAATTAGTCCATGTTCCAGAACCAGACACTATACAAGCATTGATGGACTTAGTGGTCAGGATTGATCATCGCCTCAAGGAAAGGCCTTTCCGAGAGACGACGTCAAGACCCTATCCGGTTTTCCCAACCTGCTGCTCAAACTTCATGAGTTCCAGCCCCTATGGGGAAGACCAACGCAGAACCCATGCAACTAGGTGCTGTTTGAGGCCCGTAATCTGAAGCAGAAAAGAAAAGACGTTGGACCAATAGATTGTGTCATTACTGCAGGATAAAGCAAAAACAAAGAGGTGATGGCTGGAAAGTTTAGAATGAATCTTAACCACTGGCATTGCTCTGGGCAACCCTCCAGACCACCGTTCTTCGCCTGCCAAGCCATTACAGAAGGGGAAAGACCATATGCAAATCAGGCTTGGCCCCACCCCAAAAGGGGCAGTCCAGCCCAAACTGCTAGGTCACATCCCTTCTGCACGAGACCACAAGCATCCCCAAACATGTTTCGCCCTTGTTGGGGCTCATCAGTGAGGCGTAGCTTGGGTCTCTAGGCCCAGCAGGCACGGGACCCACGTCTGGGCATAACCGTCCCACTCGGGGTGACAAAGCAAAAACAAAGAGGTGATGGCTGGAAAGTTTAGAATTAATCTTAACCACTGGCATTGCTCTGGGCAACCCTCCAGATCACCGTTCTTCGCCTGCCAAGCCATTACAGAAGGGGAAAGACCATATGCAAATCAGGCTTGGCCCCACCCCAAAAGGGGCAGTCCAGCCCAAAATTCTAGGTCACATCCCTTCTGCACGAGACCACAAGCATCCCCAAACATGTTTCGCCCTTGTTGGGGCTCATCAGTGAGGAGAAGCTTGGGTCTCTAGGCCCAGCAGGCACGGGACCCACGTCTGGGCATACCCGTCCCACTCGGGGTGACAAAGCAAAAACAAAGAGGTGATGGCTGGAAAGTTTAGAATGAATCTTAACCACTGGCATTGCTCTGGGCAACCCTCCAGACCACCGTTCTTCGCCTGCGAAGCCATTACAGAAGGGGAAAGACCATATGCAAATCAGGCTTGGCCCCACCCCAAAAGGGGCAGTCCAGCCCAAACTGCTAGGTCACATCCCTTCTGCACGAGACCACAAGCATCCCCAAACATGTTTCGCCCTTGTTGGGGCTCATCAGTGAGGAGTAGCTTGGGTCTCTAGGCCCAGCAGGCACGGGACGCACGTCTGGGCATACCCGTCCCACTCGGGGTGACAAAGCAAAAACAAAGAGGTGATGGCTGGAAAGTTTAGAATGAATCTGCAGCGATGGCACACATTTTTTGAGCAATTGTACCATCCCACCAGCAAAGATTGGGGGAAACTAGTGGGCTCATTGTCAAGGAAGGAAACATTGAGCCCAGTTTCTTCATCTTCCCTTCCTACCAAATCTGTTCAAGCAATGCCAACTCAAGCTCTGTTTGTCTTACAAGTTACCATATCCTGGAACAAGAAAGACCAGCCCTTACAGGCATTGGCGCTGGTGGATTCGGGAGCCTATGGAAACTACAAAGACATCCAGTTCTGTGAAAGGAATGACGTTCCCATCCGGCAAAAGAAGCAGCGTGCCCTAGTGGAAGGTATTGACGCTACCCTGTTGGCCTCGGGTCCCATAACACAGGAAACAGAATACCTTACCTTTGTGATTAACCAACGCCAAGAGAATCTTGCACTTGATGTCATCCAGCCCCCTTCTTACTCCCTCATGTTGGGACTTCCATGGTCGAATCATCACAAACCGTTCATCAGTTGGGCTATGCAAACCTTGATTTTTGGTTCCGAAAGGTGTACTACCAAGTTCTCCATGCTTCCTTTTGTTTTTGCTGGGACAAGAGTCGGCCCAACAATCATGTTGTTGTCATACTCATCCCCCAGTATACGCCCCCTTCAATAAAGTATTTTCAGTACCCAAACACATACCACTCCCACCTCCAAGGCCCTTCGATTGTGAAATCAGGTTATGACCGGACCAACCCATTCCTCATGGGCGAGTATAGTCTCTTACCACACAGGAACGTGAAGAATTATGAAGATACATCTAAGAATGTCTCAATAAAGGATGCATTAAACCTTCGAGGTCATCAGCAGGGTCTCTGTTGTTTTTCGTCCCCAAGTAAGAGGGCTCATTGGGGCCTTGTGTGAACTACTGTATGCTTAATGAAATAACCATCAAGGACAGATATCCCCTGCCTCTTATTCATGAAATCCTGGAATCATTGCATGATGCCCGAGTTTTTACCAAGATCGATTTACGTGGGGCCTACCATCTTGTGCGTATCAAGGCAGGAGACGAGTGGAAGACCGCGTTTAAGTCACCTCAGGGCCATTACGAACATAAGGATATGCCTTTAGGGTTATATAATGCCCCAGCAGTCTTACAACGATTCATTGATTCTATATTTTTGGACCTGTTGGGAACCAACCCATTGATTTACTTGGGCGACATCTTGATCTTCTCAGCCTCCCTCTGGGAATACGTAGCCCATGTTTCCGAAGTCCGCAAGCGTACCCTTGAGAACCATCTATAAGCCAAGATGACAAAATGCAAATTCCACAAAGAAAGAATTGAGTTCCTAGGCTATGTTATCAGCCCAGAAGGCATTCATATGGACCTTAGGAAAATCAGGACTATACAAGAACGGTCCAGTCCAAACGATGTGAAAGCGGTCCAGTGCTTTTTGGGGTTTTTGAAACTTTTATCATCGTTTTATCCCCGACTTTGTCCGGTGCACCCATTTAATAACCCAGCTTCTACATAAGGCCAGTCCTTTCTGTGGACGAATCAGGCTGAAAAGGCTTTTGTTGATATCAAGAATGAATTCTTGAAGGCACCCATTCTACAACACCCCAAAGAAGAACAACCAGTCATTGTGGAAGCTGACGCATTTGCTATTGGTTCAGTGCTTCTACATTATAATCCTGCAACCGGTCTTGAACATCCTGTTGCTTATTTCTCCAGGCAACTTAACCCCAGTGAACGGAATGACGCTGTTATCATAAAAGAACTGTTGGCCATCAGAGACAGTTTCCTTCAATGGAGAAACCATATACTGGCGGGCAGGTTTTCTGTGGAGGTCCGTACGGATCATAGAAATCTTTAATTCCTTCGTAGTTTGACTTGCACCAACCACCGTCAAGCTCAGTGGGCACTGTTCTTCTCTCAATTTGACTTTAAGATCACTTACATACCTGGAACGCAGAACATCAAAGCAGACGCCCTGTCTCGTTTTACGGCTGGTATCTCTTTTCCTACAACAACCATGCCTTTACTCCATCCTTCTAAACACTTTCTGTTAGCCACTCAATCCTTCCTTGAGATCGTCAAGGAAGCACAATTGCCCTCGGAAATGTTCTCCTCATTTCATGGGAGCTTTCACTATCATGAAGAACATATCCTTGGTGGCCTTTCGTCTTTTTCTACCCACCACCTGGCCCGTCCATCCAGTTTTGCACGTTTCCCTGCTGAAACCTTACAAACCGAATACCTTTCATAGCCCCAGTTCTCGCCCCTGTCATATCCTGGTTGACGGGGAGCCTGAGTATGAAGTGGAAGCCATCTGTGATGCATGCTTTGATTTGCAGCCGCCTGCAGTACCTTATTCTTTGGAAAAGATATACTCCAGCGGACCGCACCTGGGAACCAGCGATTCATGTGCCCCGTCTTCTTCGCCAGTTTTATTGTCGCTTTCTGTGGAAGCCCAGTGCCCTGCAGTCCCGGGGAGGGGGCCGAGTGTTACGTGCTGGCCAGGTCCCCTAGCCCTCGGTCTAGTTTCGAGGACCTGGTGGCCTTACCCCCGGTGGCACCTGTCCTGGGGTACCGCACAGCCACTCCCCCTTTTCCGCCGTACCCGCTATTGCTTACCTGCCTACTGGGGGATTCACTGTCCGTGGTGCAGACGCACTTTCTAACGTGTCGATTGTTCCCTGGCTTGAAACATCACTGCTTTGGGGAATTGAGGCAGTGTCTTCCTCCGACGCTCTATGCTACTCCCACACCTCGTCGACAGGTTGCTAGGCAACCAGCTGTCAACAGCCTTATTTCCATCCCATAAGGAAAAAAGCCAGGAAATCATTCTGCTTTCTGCGTCCCAAATATCTTGTTGCTTCTCTCCTGAGCTCTGCTCTTTCTCCTTTCCTCCGTTCACCTTGTTTTGGGTAATTCTGCCTTGCTCCTTGATCTTTGCCTTTCCTGCTTCTGTCCTGGGCTTATTATCTCTTATTTACCTTGCTCCCTCGCTTGTTCTTGATCCTTCCTGCCTTTTGCCTTCTGTGAACAGCAGTCGGTGGTGTCCGGGTACAGTACCTTGCACTGTCTCTGTACCACATTAATCCAGGGTACCAGTCGGTGGTACAGGAAGAACTGTCCCTGCTTTGCTTCCTTGAGTTATCTATTGGAAGGCAGGCATTGGGTAGCATTCCTATATTGCCCTTCCATCTCTATGTCCTGGTTCTCGCCGTGGCTCTTCCAGATAAGTCCACCAAGACAGGTATGCACCAACGCTCATTGATCCTTGACACTACTGAGCGTGATTTTGGTTTGGTGCTGGGGGTGCTGGTGCCTGGGTTTGACTGCCTGCGTCGGCGTGTGGTGGTCTGGCTTGCACTTCTGAAGGACTCTGCTGTTCCAATCTGGCAGTGGCTTTGGTAGACGCTGTCTTGAAAGCATACCTGCGGTGATTTGGTGGTCCAAGCACTCCAGTGCAGGTGGTCCTGGTTCATGGTAGCCTCGTATGTCTGTCATGGCTAAAACTCCTAAGACCGAGAAGCAGGTGGATATCTAGCATTTTGGAGGACGTACAGGAGTCTTGGAAGTGTCAACATCTTAAACAGTGCTGCCCTCCCGAGTAGTGACAGTGGGAGAGATTGCCAGTGTGAGACGTCATTCTCGAGCTTTTGCACTACCGGTTGCAGGTTTAATTTGAGAAAGTCATCTGGCATTGCACTGACCCGTATACCCAGATAGGTGAAGCCCAGTATCGAGATAGAGTATGGACAGAGTTCTGGAATCACTTCGTCCCCCTCTTGAACAGGGAAGTAGACCGTTTTTTGTGTGTTTTCGTGTTTTCGCGGAGTCCCCCAAAGTGTTGGTATTCCTCCAGGGTTCTGGACACAATAGGGCAGGAGATTATTGGTTTGCTAAGATATATAAGGAGATCATCCACGAACAACGAGACGCGTTCCTCACCTCCCTTTGGCCAGGCAAACCCAGTCCATTGTGTATCTGCTCTCAGTCTAATCGCTAGAGGTTAGATCGCAAGAAGAAATAACAGAGGTGAGAAGGGGCAGCCCTGTCTAGTCCCCCGGCCCAATGGGAATGTCCTAGATGATTTCCTGTTGACTCGTACAGATGCTTCAGGGAGAGTATAGAGGAGCTTGACCCATGACATAAAGTCCTGCCCAAATCTCATAAATCTCATGATTTCCCATAGGGCGTCCCACCCCACCGAATCAAAGGCCTTTTCAAAGTCGACCCAAGGAGGGCCAACTGGTCTGGGATCTCAGCTGCTCGGTCAAGGTCAACCTGGACCCTGCAGAGGTTCACTCGTGTAGATTTACCCGGCATAAATCCGCACTGATCTGGGTGGATTAGAGATTCGATTACTCCGAGCATTCTGTTGGCCAGGACTCTAGCTAATATTTTTGTCTCCCCATTTATTAATGATATGGGCCTATACGAGGCACAACATTCTGGAGGTTTCCCCGCTTTGAGGATCCCCACAATACATTTTATTTCCGGGGAATTTTTTGGGGGAATTGAGGCAGTATCTTCCTCCGACGCTCTATGCTACTCCCACACCTCATTGACAGGTTGCTAGGCAACCAGCTGTCAACAGCCTTATTTCCATCCCATAAGGAAAAAAGCCAGGAAATCATTCTGCTTTCTGCGTCCCAAATATCTTGTTGCTTCTCTCCTGAGCTCTGCTCTTTCTCCTTTCCTCCGTTCACCTTGTTTTGGGTCATTCTGCCTTGCTCCTTGATCTTTGCCTTTCCTGCTTCTGTCCTGGGCTTATTATCTCTTATTTACCTTTCTCCCTCGCTTGTTCTTGATCCTTCCTGCCTTTTGCCTTCTGTGAACAGCAGTCGGTGGTGTCCGGGTACAGTACCTTGCACTGTCTCTGTACCACATTAATCCAGGGTACCAGTCAGTGGTACAGGAAGAACTGTCCCTGCTTTGCTTCCTTGAGTTATCTATTGGAAGGCAGGCATTGGGTAGCATTCCTATATTGCCCTTCCATCTCTATGTCCTGGTTCTCGCCATGGCTCTTCCAGATAAGTCCACCAAGACAGGTAGGCACCAACGCTCATTGATCCTTGACACTACTGAGCGTGATTTTGGTTTGGTGCTGGGGGTGCTGGTGCCTGGGTTTGACTGCCTGCGTCGGCGTGTGGTGATCTGGCTTGCACTTCTGCAGGACTCTGCTGTTCCAATCTGGCAGTGGCTTTGGTAGACGCTGTCTTGAAAGCATACCTGCGGTGATTTGGTGGTCCAAGCACTCCAGTGCAGGTGGTCCTGGTTCATGGTAGCCTCGTATGTCTGTCATGGCTAAAACTCCTAAGACCGAGAAGCAGGTGGATATCTAGCATTTTGGAGGACATACAGGAGTCTTGGAAGTGTCAACATCTTAAACAGTGCTGCCCTCCCGAGTAGTAACAGTGGGAGAGATTGCCAGTGTGAGACGTCATTCTCGAGCTTTTGCACTACCGGTTGCAGGTTTAATTTGAGAAAGTCATCCGGCGTTGCACTGACCCGTATACCCAGATAGGTGAAGCCCAGTATCGAGATAGAGTATGGACAGAGTTCTGGAATCACTTCGTCCCCCCCTTGAACAGGGAAGTAGACCATTTTTTGTGTGTTTTCTTGTTTTCGCAGAGTCCCCCAAAGTGTTGGTATTCCTCCAGGGTTCTGGACACAATAGGGAAGGAGATTATTGGTTTGCTAAGATATATAAGGAGATCATCCACGAACAACGAGACGCATTCCTCACCTCCCTTTGGCCAGGCAAACCCAGTCCATTGTGTATCTGCTCTCAGTCTAATCGCGAGAGGTTCGATCGCAAGAAGAAATAACAGAGGTGAGAAGGGGCAGCCCTGTCTAGTCCCCCGGCCCAATGGGAATGTCCTAGATGATTTCCTGTTGACTCGTACAGATGCTTCAGGGAGAGTATAGAGGAGCTTGACCCATGACATAAAGCCCTGCCCAAATCTCATAAATCTCATGATTTCCCATAGGGCGTCCCACCCCACCGAATCAAAGGCCTTTTCAAAGTCGACCCAAGGAGGGCCAACTGGTCTGGGATCTCAGCTGCTCGGTCAAGGTCAACCTGGACCCTGCAGAGGTTCACTCATGTAGATTTACCCGGCATAAATCCGCACTGATCTGGGTGGATTAGAGATTCGATTACTCCGAGCATTCTGTTGGCCAGGACTCTGGCTAATATTTTTGTCTCCCCATTTATTAATGATATGGGCCTATACGAGGCACAACATTCTGGAGGTTTCCCCGCTTTGGGGATCCCCACAATACATTTTATTTCCGAAGGTCCAGGGGGAGGCTCCCCAGTTCCCTGCTGCAGAGGAACATGAGGTGCATATGTCTCATTGTTGTCTCGCGCAGTCTTTTCCATATCTCTAGCGGAAAACCATTAGCGCCAGGAGTCTTCCTCGTCTGTAATTGTGACAGGGCTTCCCCCATCTCCTCTTCGGTGATGTCGGTGTCTAACTGTTCTGTCTGTAGCCTAGAGAGTTGGGGGATCGTGATCGAGTCCAAAAAGTATGGGGCGTTTGGTATGGGTTCCCATGCTAGAGGAGAGTATAGTTGCTCATAGTCACTAGCAAAGGCCTCAGTGATTTCGGAGTCGCCCGTTAGCATTTCCCCATTTTCAACTTGAATGGCCCGTACCTGCCCTTTACTCTGTTCGCGTCTTTCTAACCAGGCTAGGGTTCTGCTTGCTTTGTCCCACTGCTCATATATCTGGCTCTGGACCAGCCAGTGGGCTGTTCGAGCGTTGTCTAGGGCCCTGTCTTTCAAAATTACTTGGGCCGTTACTAGGGCGTCATGCGCCTCATGCGACCCTTCTTCTAGTAGTTGTTCTTCCCGCCTGATCACCTGGGTGTTAGGCAGAATCCTGTGCAGTTCCCTTAGGGAGCACTACAGAAGATTAAGACTACAGGTGAGAGCAATAAATCCCCTTTGGTATCAGTCTGTACCACAAAGATTTAGATGGTAGCTGTGGTTGAGCAGTCAGACTTATCTCAAGAGGGAGATGAGCAGTATTCAGGGTTTACACAATAGGCCTACAGTACTATGGCACAAGGAAACACTGACCAAAGCTTTGTATTAAAAAGTAGATATATATTTATTTCATACACTTCTAGTAAAACACAGTTATCACAGTCATCAAGCAAGTTAAATAAATCAAAGAAAAAATATACACACTCCCTAGTTAAATTGTAGATCAAGTGAACCAGAGTGAAAACTGAGCAAAACGGCACAGTGAAAACTACACACAAGGGGTACTCTATCAATTTCTCACAAGGGAGGGAAAGCACAAGTTATATAGAAATAGCTTCTTACACACCCTAGCAACACTTCCCATAAGTTTGTGAACCAGATTAAGCAAGACAGTGCGTCAGTATAGGCAATACTTACATGAAAACTGAGCAAAATGGCATTTCACAAGGTTTAGAAAGGGGAAGAAAAGGGTAGTTATAAGAAGTAGGTGCACCAACACAGTTCTAGTTGAGAATCAATCTAAAGAAGGCAGTTCTAACAAATGTAGCCAGAGTCAGTAGGCCTGTGCCAGAGTCAGTGGTACAGGGCAAGGGCCCAGGAGCAAAATGTTCTTGTAGCTGCAGTCAAGTCTTTGGTTAACGATTTTGAAACGGTGGATGCAGAAGTTGGAAGACAATGTTAAGAGAGAGGGGCGGCCAACCCAACAGGTAGGTAAAGGATTTAAAACACCTTTAGTGCTACCGCAAAGAAAGGGTGGCCTGGCGGAGCAATGTACCTTTAAAATAAAGAAGTGGCGTTTGTTCCTGGTAGTTCCTGCAGTTCGGGTGATCCAGCAGAGGAAGAGAGGCTCTCGTCGTGGAGGAAGGTTCGAGTTACTGCACTACCCAGGGATGAAACCAGCCGCGTGCTGCCCGACGAATAAAAGGTACGCTCCTTTAAATCGCGGTCCGGTGGGACTCGTGCCTGGCTATCCGGCCTCCGAGTACAGGGTACGGGAGATTCGGCCAAGGCAGGTCCGGGAAGGCAATTGGCAAACTGGTTGGCCCACCAGCTCAAGAGAAGAAGGCTCTTGCAGATGAAGATCTTCTCTCGTCGTGTGGAGAAAAGTGGTGAGACGCTGCAGCAGGGCTTCACCGGTGGTTCAGTCATTGCAGATGTCTTTGGCTTCTCTCCTCTTCGGCTTCTTAGTTCCAGTGGCGACGTCTTGCTCTTCCAGTCCTCAGGACCCTGCTTTTATGCAAAAAGATCCCCATTCATACAGCCTAGCTGTCACTCACACAGTGGAGTGGTCATCTTGGCGGGAGACCCTTCAGCCTATTAGGATAGAGTGCGACATGGGTTGCTGCGGCAACCCTGTCCAGAGCTTCTACTCCCCCTCCCACACAATGGACCCACCCCAGACTCATTGGCGCCGAAAGGAGGGCTTCTCGGCAGAAGCCCGCCAAAAGGACGATCAAAGGATCCCCGACCTGGTTAAGGGGTTTAGAGAAAGACACGAGAAAGAAGTTATATTAATGTTCTGGCAAATAAAACCTACCAGAGTCAAGTTAATATTAAAATGCACCGGCGGTATATTAGAGGCTGTCAGAAAAAGTGGTAGCCTCGAACAATGGGAAAATCCCATAGGAAAATATTCACGGTTGAATATTTATGGTAGTAACCACTGCCACCAGCCAGAAACTTTTGAGAGAGGGACTGTACGGTACCTTCTCGAAAATGAACATAAGGGAAAAACTATTAATCCTTTCCAGTACCTCCATAGTAAGAGGGTTTGTACTGGTTTAGTTCCTAAAAAGTGACTAGTAAAGTCAATTGGGACTTTACATGCCCTGGGAGACAGTAGTCAGTCCCAGGGTATGGAGTCTATGTTTGGGGGTCACTACGACACCCCTGTGTCACTGCACTGAGGGTGCTGTGTAACACATGTGAATAAAGATGGTTCCTATGGGGTTGAGAAAATCCCATAGACATTAAACACAAAAATAGCCTAGAAAACACATAGCAAAAAGGCCTAAGAGTGGGAAAAAGAGTTTCACTCTTAGCAGGAAAAAAAGAAAGAAACCCTTCAAATCCAGCAAAGCTGCTGGGGGACTCTATGGGTACGGGAAATTAGCCATAGAATGAGAATTCTCCCTAACACTGGGCCCATGCTTCAGTGATTGCCTAATTGTGCCGCTTGCGGTGTGCAGCCACCAAGGATATTGCTTCCCCTTGTAGGACTGTTTTATATGCCTCCCATCTTACTATTGGGCAGTCAACTGCTTTCTCATTCAGGTCGAAGTACTCTGACGTCTTATTAGAAAGTCCCTCCAGTATTTCCGGTGTCCTCAAGTAATAGGCGTTCAAGCGCCAGGTAGGTTCACGCTTGTGTTGTGCACCCTTTAATTTAATCAGTAGGGGGGAGTGGTCCGATATCCACCTTGCCAGAAATTCTGCGGATAATAGTCGTTGGGTCATATTCTGAGGGGTGAAGATATAGTTGAGTCTAGAGAGGGACCTATGTGCATTGGAGCAGAATGAGTAGCCTGTCTCTGATGTGTGTATTGCCCTCCATGTGTCAGATACCCCCATCGTTTCAGCAAAGGTGCACTGCTCGGTCGGGAAATCCACAGGTCTGTTACCTCTGTGTGTTCTATCATGAGCGATCTCCATGACGTCATTGAAGTCCCCGCCTATAGCCCACAAGTCCACTCGTTCCTCTATTATTATGACTTGGAGCTTGTTAAGGAGTTCCGCCGTCAGCATGGGAGGTGCATACACTGCTAGGAGGCCCCAGGACACTCCCCACATCTCCCCAAGTACCATTACAAACCTGCCTCGAGGATCTGTTCCCACTTTTTTGGTCCTGAATGTAACCCGTTTGTGCAAAAGGATCATAACTCCCCTAGAACCTCTAGAGAACCCTGCAAGGTATGTGTGTGGGTAGTTCGATTTTTTAAAGAATCCACAGTTGGTGCCTATCAGGTGAGTTTCTGTGATGAATGCAACATCTTGGGAGTATCGGTTGAGATACTGACGCACCAGTTTTCGTTTTATACCCGACCCCAAGCCATTCACATTCCAGGTCAGCAGGGAGATCTGTCCCATCTGTGTTACGTCTGCGTGTCTCCTGTCATGGGGTTGTTTGGCAGGATGTAGTGTATCCCTAGTGTCTTTGTCGTGTTTGGTGCATTGAGGTGCCTCAGGCCCTGGTGTCCGTTTGCTGTCCCTCCCGCTGTAATTTCACTTTTGTGTACTTCAAATTCCAACCAATGAACCATTTACTGTAAAACATAGGCTGGATCAGTGTCGATATATGAGCCGCTAGGGGTGGTATTCCAACCCCATTTGTGTCGGGTGTAAGGAATACTCTGTTCTGTTGTTCCGCGGGTCTTGGATGTATTCGCTTGTGTCATTATGCCTTTTTGCTGAACAACTAAATCGCCTGAACTCCCCCCACCCTGCACTTCCCCCCAACCAGAAGCACCAGTCACCCAAACCAATCGAACTATAAAAACCAAATTGGGGGAGGCCGGGAGGACCTGTCGCCCAAACTCGTGTAACTTAAAACACCCCAGAACTTAAATGGGGAAACCTCTGGGGCTGTTCCTTCCGTGTCATCTCCGCCGGGGCTGCCAGATTCAGGGGTCCATTTCTGGTTCCTTGCAGGTCTTGCTGTGCGCAAACAGATCTCAAGTGGTCCCTGTTCCTGCCGGTGATCCAGCATTCCCAACTTCCCCACGTGGCAGCGTGGTTTGCTCGGGGGGCTGGGTGTCGCCGTCGCTGTCCTTGCGGGGTGAGCATCCTCCCGGTTTGTTTGGGCATGGTCGGAGAGGACCTGTGTTTTTAACCAGTCCCAGGTCTCACGGGGGTTGTGGAACACGTGGACTGTGTTGTTGTAGTACAATTTGAAGGTTGCCGGGAAGAAAAGTGCATATTTGATGCCCAGGGAACACCAGTTTCTTTTTAACAGAGTCATAAGATTGCCACGACTTCTGGACCTCCCTCGTATAGATGGGGAAAAATCCAATCCGGTTGCCATTATAAGTGATCGGGCCAGTTGCTGTCGCCATATGGAGGAGTGTATCACGATCCCTATAATTCAGAAGTCTGGCGATCACTGTGTACAGGGGAGCCCTGGGGATCGGTCTGCCCTGGGGATCTTGTGCGCTCTTTCAATGGTGAAAAGATTTGAGAGTTTCTTAGGGGCCATAAGGTCCGAAAGCCAGTCTTCTAGGAAGAGTTCCATGGAAGGTCCCTCCTCTCTTTCAAGAAGGCCAAGTATGCGAAGGTTATTGCGGCGGGACCTTCCTTCACTGTCCTCGGCTCTGCTCTCCAGAATGGTAATTTTCCGCTCCATTTGTTCCAGGCGGTCCCCTAGATATTTTGTTTTAAACTTCTTTTTATTATTTTCAGCATAATAAAGAAAACAGATCAAAACAACATCAAACTGAGAACCTCCCGCACCTCCCAACCTTTGCCATAGCGCCAATGGTCCTTCCCTCCCGATCGTTTCCCTTCCAGCCTCTTAACTGTAGATGTCCAACAACTTGAGTCTTTGAGGGCACCATTGTTCCCTAAATTCCCCTTTCAGATAGGCCAGTGTCTCTCCCCAGTCCGCTGAGAAGTTCTCCAACTTATTGTTGGCTGCATACGTAGCCCATTCCATCGAGACTATCTCCCACATTTTCCTTAACCAGTCTTGCTCTGTCGGAATCATTAGACTCTTCCACCTCTGTGTAATAAGTGCCATCGCAGCCAGAGTGAAAAGCACTTTCGCCTTAGTACTTCCTCGCCTCTCCTCTTTGCCCCCCTGCACTCTCTTCCCCAATAAAATCTCCCGGGGATCCTGGTTGGCTCCCTCCCCCAGTGCCTGAGACAGGATCCGTGCGATATAGCACCAAAAAGGCTGGATAGTGGGGCAGTCCCATCATATACGAGTTGTTGTACCTTCTCCCCCACAGCCCCTCCAACACTTCCCCGAGGTTGCCGGGTACATCGCATGTAGGCGGGCCGGGGTGTAATGCCAGCCGTACATATACTTATACCAGGCCTCCTACAACTTGTTCGCTTTTGCCACGTTTGGCACCTGCTTCCATAACCTCTCCCAGTCCTCACGTTCCATTCTAACCCCCGGTTGCTGTTCGCATCCCCTCATCTACGCCCAGGTGATTTTCGGGCCGGCGCTCTCTAACTGCCTGTAAAGGTCAGAGATTAACCCTCTGGAACCTTTGTGCATAAAAAGAAACCGTTCAAATTGCGTTAGGTCACGTGTAGCGGCCTTCCTTACCTCCACAGACATAACCCAGTGCCTAATCTGGAAATATCGGTGCCTCTCCTGCTCGCCCACAACCCGAACTGCTGCTTGCATTCCTCAAACGTTTTCACCTTTTTACCGCAGAACATGTCCCTCAGAGTGCTGCAGCCCCCACTCTCCCACTTCAGGAACGCCCCTTTTTCCAACCCCAGTGTGAAGTCCCCGTTATTGAAGATGGGGATGAAGGGCGATGGGAAGGTCGTAATCCCCCCCTTCTCCACCGCCCTGTCCCAGCTGTCCACCACTCCCTTCGTAATGGCACTTAGGTAGAGGTGGGGTGGTCTCAGCCTTCGTGGAAGCCACAGTATTTCCCCCAGATGATGCCGAGCTACTGCCCTGTCCATTTTCACCCAATGTTTAAGGTAGTCCTCTGAGAACCATTCCCTAATTACCCTAAACTATGCAGCTTCATGGTAACAGCGAAAGTCGGGGAAAGCCAGGCACCCCTCCCCCCTGGACGCCATCAGTAGCCGTCTGGACAAACGCGGCCTCTTGCCCTCCCAGACAAATTCCTTGACCACCCAATCTAATTTCTTTAAAAAGCTTGCCGGGACAGGCAGCGTAATAGCCTGAAATAAATAGAGTACATGGGGAAGAACCACCATTTTGAGAACTGCCCCTCTTCCCAACCAGGATTTCCTTAGGGCACCCCATTTCTTTAGGTCTTTTTTGATTGCAGATAGCATGGGCTCATAGTTCGCTTCGTACAAGCCCGCCAGCGAGGGGGTTATCCTGACCCCCAAATATCGCAGCCCAGCCGGACTCCATTTGAACAGGGAAATTGCCCTCGTCTCCTCTGCTTCATGCTCCCCTAAGGACAGGTTCATTAACTCAGATTTCTGGAAGTTAACCCGCAGACCCGAGAGCTCCCCAAATTTGGTTAGTAATTCTATGCTTGCCTTGATGGACTCATTTGGGTTCGTCAATGTGAGCAACATGTCATCGGCAAAAGCAGCTACCTTATGCTGGCCTCCCCCAAATGGTATTCCCTGAATATTGTCTGTCTCTTGTATTACTTAAAGAAGGGGCTCCAAATATATTGCATAAAGCAACAGGGAGAGGGGGCACCCCTGTTTCTTCCCCCGCTCCAAACCGAATGGTTGAGACATTTCTTCATTCACTAAAATACGCGACGTGGGATTCTTATAATTAGCAGTGACCATATTTATGAAGCGCGTCCCCAGGCTCATTTTTTCCATCACCTGGAATAAGAACGACAACTCCACCCGATCGAACACCTTTTCAGCGTCAAGCGCTAAGAGGATCGCCGGAGTGGTCGTCTTTCGTGACTTCCACACCAAGTGAGCCACCCGCCTGATATTGTCAGCGGTTTGCCTTCCCAGCACGAATCCTGCCTGGTGTTGGTGGATTAGTGAGGGTAGGTGCTTTTCCAGGTGCTTTGCCAATATTTTAGTAAACATGTTTGCCTCTGTGTTTATAAGGGCGATAGGGAGATAGGAAGTACATTCTTCCGGGTCCTTCCCCACTTTATGGATACGCGTAATTTTGGCCTCCTCCATAGAAGGGGTAATTCCGCCCCCAGCCCCGAACGTGTTGAATAATTGTGTTAAGTGCGGGACCAATAGATGTGAGTAGGTTCTATAAAAGGAGGCTGGGTAACCATCCAGTCCTTGAGCTTTGTTACAGGGGAGTGACACTATGGTAGCTCTCACCTCGTCCTCCGTGATAGGTCGGACCAGATCTTCGCCTTCCTCCCGAGATAGTCATGGGAGAGGCAGGGCCCCCAAGAACTCTCTCTGCAGCCAGAGCTGTGGGCTCTGTGATGTATACAGCGCTTCATAGAATTCAGCTAGTCTCCCCTTTATCTCTTCGGCCCGGATGAGTCTCTCTCCCCTCTCATCCTTGATGGCTGTTCCCTTTGTCCCCTCAGGAGGTAAGCCAGGAGTGAGTCTGCCTTATTGACCTTTGCGTAGAATTTTTGACTCACCCTGAGCATTGCTTCTTCCACCTTCTTGGTCCTTAAAATCCCCAGCTGGCCTTCCGCTAACCTATAATCCCTATATACCTTCCTTGTAGGGGTGCCCCGTACCTGCGCCCTGGCGGCTTCCACCTCCTTTTCCAATTGAGTTTCTAGACCTCTCATTAGCCTATTTCTCTCCGCCTTCATGGCGATGAGTTCCCCCCTCAAAGTCACCTTGAAGGCGTCCCACCTTGTGCTCTGATTCGTGCCCAAACTATTGTTCCTCTCAAAGAAGTCCCGGATCTTGCCTCAAATCTTCTCCTGTAGCACTTGGTCCCTCAGAAGTTCCCCCGGGTATTTCCAGCTCCACACCCCCGGCCTTCGTCTCCCCAGCCGCATTTTCATCCGCACTACCTTGTGGTTGGCTATCCCCAGAGGGCCCACCTCGACAGACTCCACCTCCCCAACCAGCCAAGCGGAAACCCAGATGTAATCAATTCGGGACTGGGTTCTGTTAGGCAGAATCCTGTGCAGTGCCCTTAGGGACCACTACACCTGATTAAGACCACATGTGGCAATACAAGGTTTACCTTTGGTACAAACCTGTGCTACTAAGTTATAGTGGTAGCAGTAGCAGAGATTACACAAAGGGACCACAATTACTTTGACTCAAGCAAACACTGACTCAAGGTTGCAGGTAAAACATTATAAGTACATTTATTTTTTAAACCATCAGTTATAAACACAACACCTCTATTAAACTTTAAACAAAACAACACATTAAATATACTACAACTAACCAATTCACTTTGTACAGTAAGTCTCAAGGTAAGTACCCTGTGTTTGAATGAACCGCTGTTATGAACAAAACACGATACTGCGGATACGGTTGCAATCACTTTTTGACAGTTCGGTCTACTAAATAAATGCGTATCCGTGACATGAAATGCTACCGGGGCAAAAACACATTTAGCACCTGAGATACCCAGAGGGAGCTGGAGGCAAAAATCACAGGCAATATTTAGGTTAGGCAGACAGTATCGAGAAACACTCAGAAACAGGAATTCGAAAGTCAAAGGGTCGGAGCCAGGTTTAAGTGACGCCGGAGAGTGTGCCGAAGATCACACCATTAGACAGTTCACGATTCAGTGTAGCCAAAAAAGTACTTGGATATTGTCAATGTTCGGAAGCAAAAGTTATAAGAAGGAGGGAAGACAAGGACGAGCCTTGAGGATGAAGAAAAGGGATTCACCCAGTTTCCTCGAATAGAACACAGTACCTTATTCCAAGGATGCAGCTGGTGCCCTGGCAGTTGTTCCTGTTGGTTTCCCGCAGACCCACGATTCCTGGAGCTTCCTTGTGAAGGAGGACGGCTGAAGGGGGTCTGCACCACACAGGGATGAAGCCGGCAGCAGCGACAACGAAAAGGTGTGCTCCTTAAAAACAGGAGAGGCTCAGCAGGTGGCTATCCGGACCACTACAGCAGGGTGCAGTGATTTCGTCCATGGCAGAGATCTCTGGCTGAAAAAGATGAGCTAGTTATCCCCACCAGGCTCAAGGGAAGAAGACTCCGGACTGGATCTTCTCTTACTCGTCGAAGGGTAGATAGCTCAGGACTGCAGCAGGGCTTCACCGGGACGGGGTAGTTGCAGCAGCCGTCGTTCTCTACGCTTCTCTTTGGTTCCTTGTAGTTCCAGAGGCAACGGACTTCTAGCCCAAGAGACCTGCCTTTTATGTGCAAAACCCCCATTCACACAGCCTGGCTGTCAATCACGCAGCGGGGGGGTTGTCCACCCGGGACAACCACCTCAGCCAATCATGGCAAAGGGCAACTTGGGTTTCCTAGGATACTCTCTGCAGGGGGTGACTACACCCCTCCCTCACATTCAGCCCACATAGACACCCAGGCACCTTGAGGAGGGCTTCTCTGCAGAAGCCCGCCAAAAAGATGGTGAACAATGAAGGCGAACCTAGTTTGCCGCGCAAAGTAAAACACAAGAAGGACTTTAACAAAAAGAAATGACGAACCGGATGCACTATAACTGCCCTAGGCAAAGGATGGGCATCAGTCGTGGTGACTGCATTTAGAGCTCTATAGTCCAGGCAGAATCTCAATTCTTTGGATCCTGCCTTTGGTACAAGCACAACTGGGCTAGACCATGGGCTAGTAGAGGGCTCTATAACCCTAAGTTCAAGCATTTTATTGACCTCATTCCTTATGTGGGATCTGATATTGTCTGACATTCTGTACCCCCTGCTTTTGACAGGCAAACAGTCACCAGTGTGTATGTCATGCTGGCCCAAAGGCGTCAAGCCTGGTGAAAGTGAGAACAGGGAGGCAAACTGATTTAACAGTAACTTGCACTCATCCTGCTGGTCAGATGTGAGACTGGAAGAGAGATTAACTCCTTCCACTTGCTCATCTAAAGGTAAGCCTCTGAGGAGGTCAGGCAGAGGTTCACTCTCCTCCTCCTCCTGAGCTGAAGCTAGAAGTAGAGCTCCTATGTCAGGTCTAGAGACATAAGCCTTCAAACGGTTGGTGTGAAAGACTCTGGGAGCCTCCTTAGGGTTGCCTAAGTCCACCAGATAGTTCACCTCTCCAAGTTTACCCACATCCTTGAAGGGTCCTATCCATTTGTCCTGCAAGGCCCCCTGCCTTGTGGGGACCATAACAAGAACAAGCTGGTCTTGAGTAAACTCAACCATGTTAGCCCTCAGGTCATGCCAATGCTTGACCAGAGCTTGACCAGCCCTCAAGTTAGCACTTGCCTCTGCCATCATGTGTGACATTCTCCTCCGGAGACCTATCACATAGTCAGTCACTCTGACTGGCTTGGGGGAAGGAGCACTCTCCAACCCCTCCTTAATCAGGGCCAATGGACCTCTGACTGGATGGCCATAGAGAAGTTTGAAGGGACTAAATCCTGCTCCCTCCTGAGGGACTTCTCTATAAGCAAAGAGAAGGCATGGCAGTAGAAGGTCCCACTTTCTTCTAAGGGGTTCTTCTAAAGCACCTATCATGCTCTTCATAGTTCTGTTAAACCTCTCTACCATCCCATTGGTTTGGGGGTGATAGGCAGTTGAGAACTTGTAGGTAACTCGACAGGTTTTCCACATGGTTTGCATGTAGTGGGACATACAATTTGATCCCTTGTCAGATATCACCTCCTTAGGAAAACCTACTCTGATAAAAATACCAAGTAGGGCCTTAGCAGCCACAGCCGGAGCCGTAACAGTCCTCATAGGTATGGCTTCAGAAAATCTAGTGGCATGGTCCACTACAACCAGGATAAACCTGTTGCCTGAAGATGTGGGAGCGTCAAGAGTACCAACAATGTCAATCCCCACCCTCTCAAAAGGAATTCCCACCACTGGGATAGGCAATAAGGGTGCCACATTCTTGGACCCACTCTTGCCAGAGGTTTGGCAAGTGTGGCAGCTTCTGCAGAATTTGTCTACTTCTGTACCCATTTTAGGCCAGTAGAAGTGCAGAGATAGGCTTTCTTTGGTCTTCTTAAAACTTAAGTGACCAGCCAAAGGTACCTCATGGGCTCACTGCAGAAACTGGAGTCGGTGCACTAGAGGTACTACAAGTCTTTTGTAGTCTCCAGGGGTTGACTCAGTTGGTTCACTGTAGAAGAGGCCATCTTCCCAGTGCAACCTATACTTCCCAGGCTCAGTCCCATTGAGCTGAGAAGTGGCCTGTTGGCGATGACCTTCCAAGATAGGACACTCTCTTTGTCCCTTGCTGAAATCCTCCCTGTTGGGTCCACCTTCTGCCAATAAGACTGCAGCTCAGGATGGCCAACAGGGTCAAGATCTCCTACCAAGGTAAAATCCTCTTCTAGATCTGATTCCTCAGTATCTAGCTTGACAATACAGGGTTTAACGTCACACTCAGCCTCAGCTGGTGTGGGAGTCACAGGTGTGACTTTAGACAGTCTCGGAGATGTCCTTATGGGCACAGGAGTGCTTGCTGGTTTCTTGCTGGCAGACTTAGGTTTTCCTTTTGTCTTTTCTTGCCCTGCAATGGCAGTAAGTAAGTCCTGTGGACTTGGGGTGATAGCTTCCTCTATCATGTCCCCAAGAGAGCCTCTTAAGTTTCTCTCCCTTGCAGAACTTGTGAGCTCCTGCTTCCTTCTGCTGGGGGGCTGAGGGTACTAGACACAACTCCAAGAGTTTTAAGGTTATTACCCAGCAGGACCCTCCCAGGTATGTTATTTTGCACACTTACAGGTATCCTGACAGTCATGTCATTACACTGGATGAGAGCTGGTAACTGGGGAACCATTTGCACAGGGCCTCCAGCTAACTTGGTTAGGTGTTTGGGTGCCTTAGCAACATCCTCCACCTTGAAAAAACATTCACCAACCAGTTATGCTGGCTCCAGTGTCTCTGATTGCAGGGGTCTCCTGACCATTCACAAGAACACTATCTTTGTAATACTCTTTAATATTATCTGGGATTGAGTTGTAGACATCTAAGTTCTGTTGTTCCCAAAGACCCAAGGACACTAAAGAAACACTAGCTGAGACTCTCATGGGCTCATCAGCTAGTAGCTGAAAGTTTCCACTTGTCATAGGTACTTCATCCACCTGGGAGAAGGCTAAGGATACCTAGGATACCCTGTGCAGGGGGTGACTACACCCCTTCCCCACATTCAGTCTACCTAGACACCCATGCGGCAAGAGTAGGGCTTCTCTGCAGAAGCCTGCCAAAAGACGGTGAACAAAGAAGGCGAACCTAGTTTGCCGCACAAAGTAAAACACAAGAAGGACTTGAACAAAAAGAAATGGTGAATAAACCCAACCGGAGCCAAAAGAAAGACGATTTGGTCAAGCGGGTTTATGTTCGAGGCTAATATAATAGCCAAGAACAGTACCACGTTTATCTAATATAATCGCGGTAGAAAAGTTAGGGTAGATACCACTGCCACCAGCCAAGTCTAAATGTTAAAAGAGCAAAACAATGCTCAGGGAGATACAGACAGAAAAAGGGGTACAGATTAGCCCTTTCCAGTACTCCATGTAAGAGGAGGTGTACTGGGTCTGTGGTAAAAATGACTATGGGCCTCATTACGACCCAGGCGGTAAGGGGTTTACGGCAGCGTAAACAGCGCCGACCCTTACCGCCTGAGTACGAGGTCCCTTAGCGCCATGGAGCTTTTAACACCTGCAGGTGTTAAAATCCATGGCGCTAAGGGACCATGGAGTTAATTACGCCACCGTAATTTACGGTGGCGTAATTAACGCCTTCCCCACTCCCATTATGCCCTATGGGGCAAAAATGGGAATGGGGAAGGGTAAATGGGGATTGGGGACTTACCGCCCCGCCAAGGTCGGAATGGGGCGGTAAGTCCGCCAACCACCATGGCGTAAACATAGTTTACGCCATGGTGGTAAAGTCACGGCCCAGGCGGTAACTTACCGCCTGGGTCGTAATGAGGCCCTATGTAAAGTAAATAGCAACTTTACCTTTCTCTGGGGGACAGTAGTCAGCCCCAGCGAAATGGAGTCAGAGGGAAGTCTAAAAGACAACCCTGGGTTACTACACTAAAGGTGCTGTGTAACCCATACAAGTACAGGGGCACTTTGAGTGGTGTGCTCCAATGCCCAAGATATCACAATGAGTAACAACACATAGGCCAAAACACATGTAAGAGTGGAAAAAGGATGTACACTCTTACAGGT
Organism: Ambystoma mexicanum; assembly: GCF_040938575.1. Taxonomy (NCBI): domain Eukaryota; kingdom Metazoa; phylum Chordata; class Amphibia; order Caudata; family Ambystomatidae; genus Ambystoma; species Ambystoma mexicanum. The sequence goes on from NC_090939.1 coordinate 691,267,364, forward strand.
GGAAAAAATAAACTCCAGACATCCAGCAAAGCTGCTGGGGGACTCACTAGGTGAGGGAAATTAGCCCTAGAAGGAGAATTCTCCCTAGCAGGTTCTGATGACATCAGAGAGAAACGTAAACCCCTCCTCTTCTCCCCGTAGTGCCCTCCATACATCTCGTAGTCTGGCCTCCTCCCATCTCTCCTTCAGCTGGGGAGAAGCCACCACACCGTCCCCACCTCTCTCATGCTGGGACCGATCCTGCCTCCTATCCCAAGCAAGATTGAAATCTCCCATCAGTATCACTTGTCCCCTCGCAAAGTTCTCTAAGATGCCCAGGGTTTCGTGCAAGAACTGGTCCTGACTCACATTAGGGCCATACATTGATGCGATACTACAGGACGAGCCCATTATCTCCCCCCTCACCATAATATATCTCCCGTTAGTGTCCCTGAGAATATCCTGGGGTCTAAAGTTTATCCCCCTCCCGAAAGCCAGGGCTACCCCCCCTTTCTTCGTAGGACCCGATGCAAACAATATCTGTGGGAAGCCCTTCAGTCGCAATCGGCCCAGGTCCTGCCTTAGTAAATGGGTCTCTTGCAACGCCAGCACATCTGGCTTGTGAGACCTGGTAAATTGCTCCAGTTTTGTTCATTTGAGGGGGAGTTTAGCCCCCTCACATTATGTGTTAACCACCTAAAGGCTGAGTTGAAGCACAGTGCTCTCTCCTTAGCCATCTTGCCATCCCTTCCCTGGGTTTGCCCTGGGCGTACCCCCCCTCCTATGGGGGCACAAAACTCCTCTCCCTCCTAGTGCCCCTCCCATCTCCATCCTCCCATTCCCCCAAGTCCATCCTACTCCATTGGCTGCTATGGCTTCCCCCAGACCCTCTCCCTCCTCCCCTCCATTCCCCACCCTGAAACCCAACTTAGGGTGGGACTGCCCCCTCCCCAAGACCCCTACCTGTTTTCCCCTCCATCCTCCCAGGCCCCCGTAGAAAGCCCGTGTTCCCACCACCCCCAAAATAAGGCCTCCTACCGAGAATCTATGCCCCCAGGCTCCCCGTGCTGCTCCCACCCCTCCCCTCATTGACACCGCCAGAGTCCCCTGCAGCGCCACCTTCCTCCTACCGCGAGACCCCTCCCCCTCCGTGGACCATTCCCATGGTCTGCCTCTCTCCCTTTGTTTGCCCCGGGCCGAGGGCCCCCCCCGCCTGGCCCCCCCTGTTTTCCAGATCCAGTCGGATTATACCGGCTGCCTCCTGAAGGGTAGTAGCTCACCTCTGGCTCCCCTCCCACTCGAACACCAACTCGAATGGGAAGGACCATTTGTACTTTATCCCCTTCTTGGCCAACACCCTTACAACCGGGCCCATATGCCTTCTCTTCACCAGCGTACTGGTGGCCAGGTCCTGGAACAAAGAGATTTCTTGTCCTTTATAAAGCACTGGTTCACTCTGCCTCGCCGCTCTCAGTACTGCCTCCTTTCGACTATACCGAGCAAAAGCTGCCAAAACATCCCGTGGTCTGGTGTTTGGTCCTCCTGGGGTCCGGCCCACCCTGTGGACCCTGTCTAGTTCAATCGCACACGGGGATTCCTCCCACAGGAGCCTCGCAAAGACCCCTTGGACCTCCCCCTTCAATTGTTTATCAGTGACGGCCTCCAGCAACAATTTGATCCTGATGTTGACTCTTCGGGATCTGTTCTCCAAGACCTCGACCGTTGCCTCCAAATTCCTTGTTGCAATGTCCAATCGATCTATGGCCTCACTGTTTGCTATTGTGTACCTTTCGCACTCTTGGAGACCCCTTTCCAATAGATCGGTCCTCTCCCGCAGCTGAGCCGTCTCCTGCTGCAGTTCTCCCAATGCCACGTTTCGGTCTCTCCTCATCACTTGAAATTGCTCTTGAAAAGTTTTGGCCAGGGAGTCCCTCAAGTTCTGCATTTCCCCTATGAGGTCTTGTCTTGTCATCTGCATCGGTGCCTCAGGACCTTCCTTATCCCGTGCCTCCCTCGGCTGTTCACCCCTTCCTTTGCTTAGGTCTCTGCCCTCCATTGCTGGCCAGAGCGCAGTCAAGGTTCCCTGGGGTTCGCTCACAGGATGAACAGCTTTCCCTGCCCTCCCCTTGGATCTGGAAGGCATCTATGGTAGGTCCACTCCACAAATTAGCGGCTTCGTTCACCGGCGGTCGAGATCCCCACAATCTTCTCTATTGCTTGGAGGGCCTTTCTTCGGCCTGCCACCGTGGGGACCAGGATGGATCAATACCACTGTAGCCCCTCCAGCTCGGGGCCTACACCACCCCTTCAGTTATTGTATGCTTTGCTGTCACCCCCTCCCTCGTTTGGGGGGCCTCACTGACCTCCAGACCCTTGGTCACTTCGGCTGCGTGGGGGTCTTCTGCCCAGCGAGGACCTCGCCCTTGCTAAAGCCACCTCTCTCCACCTCGGTGGCGGCTGGTGCTCGCTCCTTCCCAGCCGCTCCTCTGGGCATCCCTCGCACCCCTCACTCCATCCCTTTATAGGGACCTGCTCTCTTCACTTGGTGGGTGTGCTCAGTCCTCCTCTCTCCCCTTCTTCCCCACTGCCACACTCCTCACCTCTGCTCCGGCATGGGCTTGATGCAGGTGGTGGGTGCCAGGCATCCCAGAGTCCGTCCTTCGATCACCTTGTCCCTGCCTGAAGCTCCGTCTGCTGTTAGACCATGTCCACCCCTCCTCTGGGGCCTCCACTGGCTGCCTGCCTCTCAATGGGGCCCCCGGCTGGCCGCAGCGGCCACTTATATAGATGCCCTTCCAGGGGGTGGGGGGGTGCCAGGCATCCCAGTGTCAGTTCTTCGATCACCTTGTCCCTGCCTGGGGCTCTGTCTGCTGATGGGCCATGTCCGCCCCTCCTCTGGGGCCTCCACTGGCTGCCCACCTCTCAATGGGCCCCCCAGCGGGCCGCAACGGCCACTTGCATGGGTGCCCCTCGAGGGGGGAGGGGAGGGACCCCCAACTCCTCCTATCCGCGTACCTCCAAAGGCGCACCGGTGCTCCAGCGCGCCTCCACTAACTTTGCCTGTAGCCGCTAGGGCCGGGTTTCCCCCAACGTCATGGTCCTCCTGCTCGCTCTCCACGGGGGCGGGGGCGGGGATTACCTGCTCCCCCATTCCGCGCAGCCCTGGTGCGATGCCGGGGCCCCGGCTCCTCTTCACGGGCTCTCCCGCCGGCCCGCGGCACCCTTCCTGCCTTCTGGGGGGTGGGTGAAGGGAACCCTGTTCCTCCGAGCCGTGTCTCACTGACGGCGCTTCGGGGATTCCGGAGCGCCGCGGGGGCTGCACCACTGTGCTCCCGGTGCTTCCTGGCCTCCAGACACTGTGCCTCAGTGCGGGGGGGGGGCGCCCGAACCAGGCCTCAGGTTCCAGAGCTGCCGTCTGCATGTCTACACAGTGCTGGTGGCCATCTTGGAATCCCCGTCCCCTAGATTTTTAACGGTGTTCTCAGTGTCGGATATCCGTTGTTCTGCTTCCCCTACTCTGGATGTTAGGTTTCTCAGGTCTTGTCTCAAAAAGGATTCTTCAGAGGCTAAGCCGTCAATTTTAGTCTCCACCGAGGTCACGCATTCGCTAATGGCCGCCATAATGTCTGTGAGCGACAGCGTCTGGCCTGCGCCCCTGGTTGTGGTATCGTCCTCTGCTTCATTTGTCAGTCCAGGGGGCTTTGCTGGGGTACTCATTGTGCACCTGTCGATTTTATTCTGTGTTGCTCCTCCACGGGGCAGGTGCTTCCCCATGTTTGACCTGGTGGGGCGGCTCCGGGGCTGGCCCCAGTCTCGTTGCAGATGGTTCTCGTTGGGCCAGTGCTCAGCGAGGCCAGACAGCTCACACTCGCCCTCTGGTATGCCTGCTGTGCGGGCTGCGTAGGAGGGGAGGTGTCCCTTGGAGGGTGATCTCTAGCTCCCCACCCTGTGGCAGTCCCTGTATCCCACGTGCTCACTCGGTGGGTCGGCTGTCTCGTGTGGGCCTCTTGCACTGTCTTTGCCTGTATGGTAGCCTGGGCTCACACGTGCTGCGTCTTCCCTTGTCCTGTGCTTGGAGGGGCACCGCCGGTATCCCCGTTGATTTATTCACGGGATCAGAGGGCCTCAGTGGTGGGTCTCATGTAGGGTATGGCCTCTGCTTGTTCTCGGGGTTCTTGCCCTGTAATGTTGGCATCATTCAGGGTTCACTCCCCTCCCTGTGGTCCACGGTTGTTGATCAGGCAGTGATCCTGGTATGGTGCAGGCAACCGTGTTATGTATTGTTGAGGGAGGGGTTTGGGGGGTAGTCTGTGCCCTCCTCTCCCGTTGTCCAGCTACTTTTGCTTTGTGGGGGTGAGCCCCTTATGAATTACCCCCCCAGATGTGCATTATGGCCTGCCTTGCACGCCTTCCGGCTCTTGTCACAGGGTGCGGTCCTGTACCAAGGCTGGTCACAATGCTGGTTGCCCTGCCGCCTCCACGAACACTTTGGTGGCTTTCTGACATAAAAAAGGGGGGGTCCGTTATGCCTCCCCCCTCCGCCTCGCGGTCTCACCTCTTGCTTGGTGGGTTCCTTCAGCTCCACAGGGAGGGCCCTCTATATATGGAGTTTGTGTTCGTGGCGTGTCTCATCATCCGACGCTCCAGGGTTCCGAGTCGTCGGTCGCAGTCTTGCTGGGTCTCGGTATGTGGCCGTCAGATCTCCCTTTTGATGTCGCTACCGTTATTCCGACATGCAGCTCCCAGTGAGCCTCGCGCACGTCAGCCAGCTGCTGTGAGGCGCAGTCTGCTTGCTGTGGGAGGCTGGTGAGTTTCGTGCCGGACGCAGGTGTACAGCCACCACCTCTCCCCCGTTGTTTGTGCCTGCGAGCCTTCTCACTGCTCTCCACCGGTGTTGCGTGACCCAGAGCACCGCAGCTGAGTGGGCCGGGCTGGAGGTAAAACGGCTCCGGTTTTGCAGCCCAAGCACCGGTTTCGCCCCAAACTTTGTGGGGGCGGCGTGGAGTCGCTCCCCCCTCCTTCGGTATCAGCACAGCTCTGGAACTCGTCAGGAAAAAAGATTTTGTAAAGGATTTATGGGCAGCCCTGGCGGAGCAGCAGAGTCTTAGGTCTGCATCCGTCGGCTGCTCAACAGCGCCCCCAATTCACATAATTATGAAAGCCCCATCTGATCTTTATCATACATGTGTCAACATTGCGATCCCATGCCAGCCATGGACAGGCTGTGTGTATTCTGGCCAGACTGCAACCAGCAGGACCATTGTCAGTGGGGCTGTCTCTCTTTTGATCATTTGTGAGGTCAGGTAACACCTCTCCCAATAGGGCAGCCCCCCAGCAGGGACTGTCCTGAGAAACATGAATCAAAGGGCGCTCCCTAACCAAAAGGACTTGCATCACACCACTGTGTTGCATATCAAAGGGCTTTTGATGCTATGGGTCTGAGAAGGGGATATGGTTAGTGTAGTCAGCGGGAGCGCCACACATTTCGAGAAGTAGCCACTATCTTGTATCAATCTGTACCTCTCTTTCTTACTGTCTCCTACTCTTCCTTTATCACAAATAACTGAGTATGATGCAAGATGGCAAGGACCACTTGTCACAAGGACAGGGTTGGATCTCTTAAAGAAGGCTTGCTGTTGTCCTGTCCTCTGTGGGCTTTGGCTTATACATTTGGGGGTCTCCCGCACCATCTTTCCAGGACATAAGAAAGAAACATTTGGACCTCTTCTGGAGGAGGTGATCTTTCCTAAGCTCTCAGTGATAGAGGTGAACAAGGCTCTCATCATTGTCACCTGCCCAGCTCAATCACCAGCGCCCTGTGCAGATGACTTCTAACTGCTGCATCTAACCAAGCATCAAACTGCCAGGACTTCTCATCACAGCTCGACTCGAACCACTGACCCTTTCATTATCCATGAATCCAAACCAGCAGTGCTCATCGTTTCGAACCACACTGAATCGTCGAGCTGCTCCTGGTGAACCAATCTACCTGCATCGCTTGACAATGATGCAACCCACATGGAGAACCCTGCTCAAATCCGAATTGATGATATGATATGATATGGTATTTGTAACGCGCCTATACACAGGTGTTTCAAGGCGCGACGAGGCAGGGAGGGGAGGAACAAGGGGAGACAAAACAAACGATCCTACTAGGCCAGGTGTCATTCAGATCGCGCAAGTGCAGGGGTGGGGGAGGGGGGAAAAGTGCAAGGGGAAGGGGAGGGGGGGAAGTGCAAGTGGCGTAAGTAATAAATAAAAAAGGCCAGCTAGTGGCAAGTGCAAGGTAAGTGCAGAGCAAGTGCTGGGGAAGGGGGGGGGGCTGTAGGGATACAGAGACAGTCCCGTAGTGCAGAGGGGTTCCAGGGGATCAGTGACTGGGACCAGGACCGAAGGCAGTTTAGAGTGGTCAAGTTGCAGGATCAGTGCAGTTTAGTGAAGAATTTAATTAGCTGTTCAGCAGGGGAGAGGGAGAGAGAAAGCAGAAGCAAAGAGGAAGGTTTTGAGGTGCTTCCGGAACCGGAGGTGGTTCTCCTCAAGTTTCAGGGAGGCAGGAAGGCTGTTCCAGAGGGAGGCCCCTGCCGCGGAGAGAGATCTACCCCCAGCTCGTTGCTTCGAGAAGCGGCTGACCATGAGGGAGTTGGAGGCGGATGAGCGAAGGGCTCGGGGAGGAAGATATTTGGGAAGAGAGAGTTGAAGGTATTTAGGACCCAGGCCCCAGAAGGCCTTGTGGACAATGCAGAGGGTTTTGAACTTTATCCTCGCAGCCACTGGGAGCCAGTGTAGAGATTTCAGTCCTGGAGAGATACGGTCCCTGGGCTTGAGGCCAAGGACAAGTCTCGCAGTTCTGTTCTGGATGAGTTGCAGAGGGCGGAGAGTGGAGGCAGGCAGATTAAGATAGAGGCTGTTACAGTAATCCAGCTTCGAGAGAACCAGGGCTCGGGAGACAGTGAGCTTCTGGGGGAAGGAGAGGAAGGGAAGAATACCTCTGAGGAGGTGCAGCTGGTAGTGTGACCTCTTGGCGACGTCAGAAATATGAGGAGAGAAGGAGAGTGTGGAGTCGAAGATGACCCCAAGGTTTTTTGCCTTGCAGGTAGGAGCAGGGAGGGGGCCAAAGGAGGCAGGCCAGAGAGCTGCAGGGAAGGAGGGAGTGGGAGTACCGATGAGTAGAATCTCCGTCTTACTGGCATTAAGGCAGAGGTCATTGGCGGCACACCATTCTTGGATAGCAGACAGACAGTCAGAGATGAGGGAAGGAGAGGGGGAGGCTGAGGGTAGCCTGAAAATGAGCTGGGTATCGTCCGCATAGCACTGGAAATTAGGGCAGAGAGCGGCGATGCGGTGGGCAAGGAGAGCCAGATACTGGTTGAACAGCCAGGGAGAGAGATTAGATCCCTGGGGGACACCACAGGTGGAGAAAAAGATGTCGGAGAGGAAGGACCCCAGTTGGACCTGGGAGGGTCGATTTGAAAGGAAAGAGGTCAGCCACGCCAGAGCCTGACCAGTGATACCCAGGTTTTCCCAGAGACGGTTGAGCAGGATGGCATGGTTGACAGTGTCAAAGGCAGAGGAGAGATCGAGCAGAATGAGAACACACGGAATGTTGGAATCGAGGTTCAGGAGCAGGTCTTCACGGATGTTCAGAAGAGCAGTTTCCGTGCTTCTGGCAGCTCTGAAGCCAGATTGATGGTCATGAAGACTACCAACAGATTCAGCATGGAGGTTAAGCTGGGAGATGGCCAGTTTCTCCAGGAGCTTGCCCAGGAAGGGAGTGATGGAGATAGGGCGATAGTTAGCCGGGCAGGAGGGGTCGGAAGAGGGTTTCTTGAGAAGAGGGTGCACAAGGGAGTGCTTGAGGGGGGGAAGGGAAGACTCCAGAGGCGAAGGAGTGGTTGCAAAAGTCAGCCAGGGCAGGAGCCAGGGAGTCGATGTGGTCCTTGATAGTTTTGGAGGAACAGGGGTGAACCTGTTTAGACGAGACTTTCATTGATCGGACTTGTCTGGAAACCTCGTCAGCAGAGAAGGGTGGAAAGGCAGAGAAAGAGGGAGGAGGGTTGACCGCAGAAGGGCCAGAGGAAGAGCCGGGTAGGGGGGGGGAGGTGAGAGGAGGAGAGCGAGGACAGGATGTCCTGAGTTTTAGAGATGAAGTGAGAGGCCAGTGCAGTGCAGAGGGCCTGGGAGGGGACAGGAGAGGTAGAGACTGCAACAGGGTTGGCCAGCTCCTTGCAGATTTTAAAGAGTTCGGCTGAGTTGTTTGATGCCGCAGAGATGCGGGCTTGGATAAGGGCTCTCTTCTTGGTGAGAACGGAGAGCCGGTACTGCCTTTGAAGCAGGCGGCAGGCCAGTTTGTCAGAGGATGAACATGAAGCACGCCATTTCCTCTCAGCAACCCTGCACTTGCGTTTTAGGGTGACGAGATCCGAGTCATATCAGGAGTTACATTTGGCTTTGGGCTTCAGGCGGATTCTCATGACGGGGGCAAGGATATCAAGAGTAGCAGATATAGCAGAGTGGAGCATGGAGAGGGCTGTGTCAGGGTGGGAGTCAGCCGAAGGGGCAGGGGGGGGAGAGAAGGTAGCAGCAAAAGCCTCAACTGACACACGCTTCATGGGTCGGATGACTGAGAAGGTGGGTGGCAGTGAAGAGGGTGGCTTTGCCTGAGGGGTAGGGAGGGTGAGGTGGGAGGATAGGAGAAAGTGATCGCTCCAGGAGAGAGGAGTGGAGAGAGGGACAGAGAGGGGAAGGTCAGAAGAGATCAGAGCATCAAGAGTGTGCCCAGCAGAGTGAGTAGGCCCAGACGGGAGAATAGAGAGTGAGAGAGAGTCGCAGAGGTCACGAAAGAGACAAGTGGGGGGACTGGAGGCATCAAGGTGGATGTTGAAGTCGCCAAGAAGGAGAAGTTGAGTGGTTGAGGACAGGAGTGAGGAGGAGAGGTCAGCCCACTCAGAGAGGAAGGAGGAAATTTGACCAGGTGGCCGATAGATAGTAGCCACGGTAAGGGAATGGCTAGGAGAGAGAGAGAGTCGGCAGACAAGACATTCAAAAGAGGAGTAGGTCTGAGTGGGAGTGACAGTGGCAGGAATCCACTCAGGGAAGATAAGGGCAACACCACCCCCTGCACGGTTAGGCCTGGGCATGGAGACTTGGCGCCTGGGATCAACACAGCCTCCAAACCGAGTTGACCAACTGGCACAACAGCTTGATGCCTGACTCGACATTGTTAAACCGCATAAACTTGGAATAAGGTACTTTGAACTGACCCTATCCTCCTCAAAAAAGATGTGGGGCCCTAGAGACTGGGTAAGTCCCTTTTGCACATACTAAGTACCTGCATTTCTGGGGGCCTCACTATGAGTATGCGGGTCTGGTAACAACGGTGCCGGTAAGCTACCGACACCGTTGTTACCAGACCGGCATACTCCGAGTTCTGCGAGCGGGTGCCTTTCCGCCCGCTTGGTCTGACCTGGCGGGCGGAAAGGCACCCGCTTGCAGACCTTGACGGTAGCACCCGCATCATTATGAATGGTGCCGGTGCTACCGTCCTCCCCATTCCCATTGAGTCCTATTGGACCCAAATGGGAATGGGGAGTAATTTTTCCTGGCGCCTGGCTATGAGGAATTACCTGGACCGCCAGGGCTGTAATGCCCCGGTAATTCCCCATTGCCAGGCACTGGAAAAAAACGAATCCGGCGGCAGCCGTGCCCTTTTTACTGGTTGGGCTACCGCCAGGTTCATGATGAGGCCCTCTGTCTTTCCCTAAAGGGGTGGGTTTTTAGTAGTGTTTTTGATAGGTTGGTGTACAATTGATTTGTGTTATTAAAAGTATGTATTTGTATAGAACCTTGATTGGATACTCTTTTATTTTGGAGCTGTTGTACTTTGCTGTTTGGGTTGCTACTGGCTGACATTCACACCCCTTCTGATAGTATAGCCTTCCTCGGCCCATCTTACTACAAAAGGCAAAGGAGGTATATCTATTAGCTGTACCTGTTTTACCTTTATAATTGGGATCACTGTTTGTTTGTAGAAGTTTGGTGGCTGAGTAGCCAGTTTAGCCACTACTCATCCTTGTATCTATGCAGAGCAAGAGTCATTTTGTCACAATGAGTCCATCTCTGCTGGCATTTGTGAGTTGTCTATCGTACCGGCTCCTTCCTCATCTTGACCTCCAGACTCCCTTCTCAGCATAGCGTGTGGCCGTTTGTAACATGGCTTCCCTTAGGGAGGTTTGCCTCTTCCTCAATTGCCTATAAAGGGGCAATCCAATCGCTAGAGACCCTTGTACAATGCTTTGTAAATGCTTAATTCGAGCACCCCTCAGTTAGTTCAACAGTGTATAGCAGCCCCTTTCCTCCTACTAAGCCTAGATGAATATGTGTGGAACTATTTTCAGATTGCCAAACAGTGCAGAGAGCTGTTTCAGTAGAGCAAGAGGATGCATCTTCCCTCCACCTAACAGCACTTGACACTACTGAAGAAATGTCAAACCTTGAATATTGTACATCTTCAATAGTTTCTGTGAAGAAATGTAAACGGCTCAGCACCAAGCATCTGTGTGCGGGTCACCACTGCCTAGCACCAAGCCCTGGCAGATCCCTCCCAACTGAACACAGCAGTCTTCATCCTTCATATAATGGAGACAAGGGTGCTACCAATGAACAGTTAACAGCCTGCCTTCTATTTATATGGGCAGTTTTCTTACCAGTAGTCCCCATTCCTCACTCCAGCTCACCAGGTTGGAATGTGTGCCGAGGCTGGAGAGGTCCTGGAGACATCCACGGCGACCAGCAGCGAGGATCTCCCCTTATCTAGGTTTATCACATCAGGAGAGCCATCTATCTATGTTGAGACCTCTGCGGCACCATCCACAACAAGCCCTTTCTCCCCACCATTCAAAAAGGGTCATGCACCAGCTCCTTCTGCTTCCTTGCTTCCCTGTAGGAGTACCGCTATGAAGCGCCACGCACGTGGCAATCCTTGGATGTCTTTGTTGGTCTTCAAAGCAGTGCCCACATGTATCTAGGTGCGGCGCCCCCAGAGTCACCCCAAAGGTGCCCGCAATGTTAGAAGCCATCACAGGTCCCTATGGTTGTCCATGCCAAAAGAAAACGCACACACGCTCTTCACTGTTACAAATGTCTCAGCAGGTCACTGCGGCTCTCCAGTTTGGCAGCTGGTCCTTATTTGCCATAGAGTCCTAGATTATCAATCACACCAGGCAGCGATGCAGGTATGTTTGGAGAACTGTAAAGAGGCCATGTTAGACTGCCGCTGAACAATTTCAGGTTGAGCTTCAGATGCAAAGAAGCCAGTAGGGAGGTTACACTGAAGCTGAGTCTGACTGCTCTTAAGGAGTAAGTATAACCAGCTGAGAACAGTTGCAGGAAGTTGGTGATATAGGCATAACTGACCTAACCATTAAATAGGATACCCATATTGTCCGTGCATGGTCTTACTAAACATTCAAAATGCACTTGGCAGACGCAACAGCCTCGGTAGACAACACAGACATGTGCTCATAACCACAAGGCACTGCAAAACATGGTGGCCCACACCAGTCCCATTTTAAGACCTATCCTTAACCACATCCAGTGATATTACAATGCTAATCACTATATACCCATGTGCCGAAGGAAGTTTTGAGACCACCCACAACATACAGAAAACCTAAATCATTTGTAGGAAAATGGGTCTGCAGCTCACTGAACTGTGTATGCAACATCATTTAACATAAGCAGTAAACCAGCTCACAAACAAATATAACAATTTCCATTTCTTTTCCAGAAGAGCTACAACCACCTGGGGCCAACATTGGCATGGGAGAGATGCAATATACGCAAGCCCCTGCAGTGTCGCAAATTATAGCACTCGGCACGTTTCATGATACACCCAGAATCAGTGACACCCAAGGACAACCTCGCCAACATGTCCTATCCATGCCAACAATGCTGCCACAACCAGTGACAATGAAGGTAGACCCAGAGGACAAAGAAGATCTGGAAAGTAGCATACTGCATGACCGTGAGCATGTGATCCATCTACTAGCCGAAATTCGCAATTCCATTCATGACCTGTCTGATGTTGGTCGTCAGCGCAATATAGCACTCACTGATCTGTATAAGGGGATACAAGAGGAGCTGAGAGCTTATCGCAGTGACCTAGCAGCTCAGAATAAAAGACTTTTGTCAATCCAGGAGGACTTGTTAGATGGGCAAAGGCAAATGCAGGACCTCATGGGCCTCATGACTGACATTGTGGCTGTACAGGCTGAGGCCTTAATGTCTGTCGTGATACATGACTGGACAACAGCAAAAATATCTGAGTCCAGGGAAGGGAGGTCACTACAGACAGTTCTACCAGACCACGAGCAGAACACGCATGACACCCCAGAATCGGTGCAGATGCCAAGCACACTTCCTGCAGATAATCCAAATGGAGATAGCAAAGCAAAAGAATACTGGCAAACCTCAGAACATAATTCTGTGCAGGGGTCATGGATAGGTGGTGAACCCCAGGCCATGGATGAAGATAGAGCTGTATTGGAGTCTCTACCTTAGCCAAATACATGTGAGGTTACTGCCTAATTGAAATTAATAGGGTGGGGAAGAATGACTGCTGTGTTTGTTGTTTGAGTACAATTTAATGAACAGAAGATTGTTGGAATATGTCATGGTGCTTTTTTGGGTTAAGTTGGAAAGATTTGTGTGTTGTGCTGGGGATCGATAGATTTGTGGTAGATTGATGTGGGATGGAGGATGGATGGTTTGTTAATGGTTTCAATGTAGATTGGGCTGTGTTTTAGGTGTATGGACTGAAGTTCTTTCCTTCCACTGATTTATTTCACAAAAGTAAACTTCAATAGCACAAATGATATGTCTTTGGTTCAATTGATGTGCATCAATCATTGCAACATTGTTTCTCACTAAACAGGTATTTCTCAAGTTATCATGGTTATGCCTGTCAGCTTATGTTTTTTTTTAAAAACATTTTATTAATTTGTAAACACAACCAAACATTACAAACCAATCAAGCAGTATGTTTTGCAACAGTTTCGTCATACTTCTCAGCTACCAGTCCCTGCTTCCCACCTCCCACCCACCTGTACGAGCCTATTGATTGAAACATTCTTTTTCCGCAACCTGTGGTACAGTCTCATTATCTGCGAGATCCGCTGGCTCATCTATAGACCCGAACATGTCAGCTATCAATAATTTCCAGGCCATTAGGGACTCAGTCTCTTCCCCCCCACCCTTGCTACTCGCATCTTGCCATGCCATGGTTTCTGCTTCTGCCCATTTTTGCACATCTCTCCACCACACCTCCACATTTGGCATGTGGCTCGTCTTCCATCCCATGGCAATTCTTCTTTTTGCAAGCACGTAAGCCAGATCCCTCAATTTACCCACATGTTTGAGCTTCTGTGACCTAGGGAACTCACCCAGCAAACAGGCCCACACCGTATCCACTACCAACTTGACCCCCTTTTTTCCCAGTCTCCCTTTCCCTTCCCTCCAAAAGCGTTCTATAACCGGGCATGACCAAAACATGTGCACCATGCCAGCGATCTCCGCATCGCATTTAGGGCATGCTTGCTGTCCCGCATTTGCAAATTGCGATATCCTCCAAGGCGTCATATATGCCCTATGCGTTATATACAATTGAATCTGTTTCAGTCTAGCATTTCTAGACACCTTCTTGTGATATCTCTGCACCCGTTCCTACATGCCATCCTCCATCGGGGCTCCTACTTCCGTTTGCCAGTCTAATCTCAACTGCGTGACCTCCTTCCCCACTTTATACATCAGCATTTCATATATTCTAGAAATCTCGTGGCCACCATCAGCAATGTTATATATCATATCTATGGTGGCATCTGCTTCCCCTTCCAACATAGTTTCAGGGGTTTATAGTGAAAAAACCGAATTACAAAATCTCGAAAAAAAATTCTCGAATTTTTTTTTTAATACGTTTTTATTTCGAAATGGGGGGGTTCCCCCCTAACCCCCCTTTTTTCTTTTTTTTTTTTTATTTTACCCTTTTTTTTATACTTACCTGAACCCACAAATACATATAAATAAATAAATAAATAATTCGAGATTTTTTTTTTTGAGATTTTGGTTTCGATATTTTTGTGATTCGATATTTTGTTTTCGGTTTTTTGACCGACCACCAGTTTCAGGCCATGTCCTCTTGATGCTCTGTGCCATTCTATGATATGTAATGTACTGGCCCTCGTGCAACCCAGTTTCTTCTTGCAGCACCTCAAAAGAGATGCCAGAGCCCTCCCACCAGATGTCTCCCATTGTTGCTATCCCAACCGGTTCCCAATGGCTCCTAAGTATCCTGCGTAGTTGCATGTCTGTCCCGTTAGTGCAACCAATGGTATCTGCGAAGAGCATGGGGTCGGGTTCCCCATTATCTGGCATGCCCTGCGCCACATTTTCCATCCCAGTACCATCATCTTAGGGCGCCCTCTCATTTCCGCCCTGGGTACCCACATCATCTCTTTCAAATAAAATGGTGCACAATCACGCCCAAACAGCCTAAGTTCCGAGGTCTCCTCGTCAGAAAGCCATTTGGCTACGTACTGTAGCTGGCTCGCCACGTAATACACTTCATTGTTGGGCAATTTTATCCCTCCTTTGTCATGGAAGTTCTGTAGCTTCCATAACGCCACTCTGTTTCGCGTGCCATGCCACAAAAAGTCCCTACACATACTGTTCAACTTAGTGAAGAACTTCTGGGGAATCAGGAACGGTATGTTCCCAAAATAGTGTAAAAGCCTTGGCAGGACCACCATCTTGAGCATTGCCCCCCGTCCCATCATTGCCAGGGGTAGTCTCGCCCAAAATTGCATGCACTTCTCAATACCCTTGATGGCTACTTCTGTATTGCATTTGTGCTCATCTTCCACAGTATGGTAAATGTTTATCCCCAGGTAGCGAAATGTGTTAACCGCCCACGGCACTTGCAATACGGATAATCTCTCTGATGGTATCCCGCCTGTCAGCTTATGTTTCATCTACCATTTGTAAAACAATCTGTGGTTGGTCAGTGACAGTGAGAATGTCACCCTTTCCTTTCATGCTTTATAAAAGCATGCAGCATTTCAACATGCCATAAACAATGGCTGGCTTGTACTTCGGGACACCACAGGGCACTTGAAGGCAACAGCAAATCAACTTCAAGTAATATATGCTCTTTGGATTACACTCATCCAGGGGTGCAACATTGATGCGAACAGATAGGGATAACTTCTCTATGTATTGTTAACTGTCGAGGAAATGGTGTGTCGTAAAGTCAATGCTGTCTGTACTTTTATAGTTGTATGGTGTATTAATATATCCACATTATGTCCTAGACCTGTGAAACAGTATAATGTTTTCCCCTGGTGAGTCTGCATTGACACGTATGCTATTTGCTGAGTGTTGGAAGGGGAGACTAGTGGACACTGAGTCCAGTTGTGGCATGTATCTTATTACAAATGCAATAGAAAATAAATAACATGTCATTAATGTACTTGAGTTGTGAGAAATGTTGTGTGTGGTGTAGTGTTGGATGTTGCTATTTCTCTTCATGGCCTGATTGACAGAGCTATGCTGTCACCTGTGAGGCACCTGTATACATATGACCTATTTACTGTGCATGTCCCTGATGTTTTCTGTGCATGTGTGCTGATGTGTGGACTTTCAACATTGGAAAGTGGAATCTACCATGCTGGTCTCCTACTCTACTAGGAGTTAGCACAGAGTCTGGATGTGTTTTGGGTGATTGCCTTGGCCATGTAGAGCATCTTGGATTGTGTGATGTTCAGCCTTTAGGGAACATTTTCTTCTGACCTCAGAACCAACAGATTTTTCATAGTATTCACATTATGATGATTTACCAAACTTTAAGAAACGTCCAGTGTACAATTTGGGTTAGGTTAATGACTGCTGCACAATGCTTACCATTTCCATAATCAGTCGACTAAAAAGGACAAACGGCCTCATTACGAGCTGGGCAGTAATATGGCAGTGTTACTGCTAGTGGTGTCCAGCAGCATTACTGCTGCATTACATGTAGTCAGGAGCCTACACACACCATTGGCAGTAACGGTAATTCCATTCAGCAGAATTACTGCCTTAAATGTGTTCCAGAAGGTAATTCTGCCTGGCATTGGCAGAATTACTGTTACCGTCAACCAACTCAGTGCTAATTCTGCTGGTGAAATTACCGCTGGTGGAAATACTGTCATTGCAGGAACGGGAAGCCTGCCAGTGGCCATCTTTAAAAATCCACTCCACTCTGAATCTCCCATTTCCTGGTGCCATCCAACGACAACAGTCATGGGGAACATGTCCCAGGAAAAGGGGAATAGCAAGGTGCCTGACATGAGGCTGCAAAAGCACACATTTTGTGAGGGGGACCTTCAGTGAGGTTGTCACTCATGTGGATATGCTGTATTGAACCAGACAGTGGAGGACCTTTGGGCAAAGGAAGGCTGCCATCTGGGTGAGCATACGGGACAACGTCGTGGCAGTGAGCATTGTCGCATAGGACAGGAAAGAGGTGGAACGACCTGAAGACCAGAGTTTGCAACCACATCGCCAAGCACAGGAGTGAGACATCCGCCACAGGAGGCGGTACCATAGTACCACTCGCCCTGACTCTATGGGAGGAAAAGGCCAGGTCAGTACTCCACATGAAAGGAATAGAGGGGATCAGCAGACCGAAGTTGGAGCAAGCAGCCAAGGAGATGCCAGTGAGTCTTTAAGTTCCCACTCCCATGTGAATGCACTGACCAAAAGCATGTGTCCCCCAGCATAGATGAGCCCAATGGTCAGGGGAATGGGCAACCACATGGCAATCTGTACAAAGGCACAGAGACTACATGCATGTGCAAAGGAAGGTGGGATACTGTTGTAATAACATGCACCGTAGGGAAAATGTGCATGTGAAACCATGGAACCATGAGAAGCACCCATGTGTGCTATGAAAAACCATGTTGCAAAGTGAATCACCTGCGCCACCACACAAAAAGCCAATTGGCTAACCAGCAGGCAATGTGCCCATGCATGTGCCATGTACACCCACAACTGACACTACTCCCATCTTGCATTAGTTGTATGCATTGGCCTGTAACCGACCCCTCCCAACAGAGAAAATGTGTGTAGGATGACCATTCTTCATGTTGCATGAGTGTCTCGCTAGCCCACTTACTAGTATGTATGATGACTGACAGCATGTCATTATCGATCCAGAGGATTCACAGTCGATGAGGCGGAGCCCTCCATTACCAAGGAGACCTCCGCCACTGGCAGCGCACCTACCTCCACCCCTTGCATAGAACAGTCATGGGAGAACCGGGAGGAAGAGCAGGAGGGAGGTACCAAGGCCACATCACAGCAGCCCCTTATTAGCTGTGCAAAGTGCACCCAGTGCCTCTTCCACCAGCACTGCAGATGGCACTGGTGCAGCACCCTCAGCAGCTGGGACTGCCACACCACAGCCGGCCCCTGTGGTGAACCCCGAGGAGCAACATGGTGCCAGTATCACACATGGCACAACACCTATAACCACCCATCTGCCCCCTGACATCCCCTCGTTTTTTGAGGCAGACAGCCATTTCCAGCACCAGGATGAGCCAGACACTGGGTCTGATGGCAGTCATACACGTGAATAGGATGACACTGGCTTAATGTGCCCCTGCTTCAGCCCTGTCCTTCTCCATAGTGCACAGCCTGTGCCTCAGCATTTACTGGCTGCAATCTTTGGGATGCTGGACGCCATGGAGCAGCACCAGGTCACCATAGAAAACCTTGCAGAGGTGTAGGTGCGGCAATTGCAGGCCATTCGGGACAGTGTGCAGGGATCCTCAAGGAGGATTGCCAGGTCATTGGATTGCCAGTGCCGGCAGTTGTCAATTGCGACTGCTGCCATAACATCTGTTGGCCAGAGGATGAGGGAGCACACGGAGGGCATCTCTGCCTTTGCCGAATCCATGCATGCAAGCATGCTCCTCACCATGCAATACACTTGGGGCCAGGAATCAGAGCCTTGCACCTCCATCACCCCCACAAAGAGGTCATTCCCTGGGACCCCACAGCGGTGCTTATTGTGCAATGTCGCCCATACAGTGCCCGAGCATTATTATTTATTTGCATTTGTATAGCGCACTTGCAGCCCAGGGGCATCGAGGAGCTGTTACAAGAAAATGTAGGACTCAGTATTCAGGGAATATACAGAAAGTATACATTTGATCAAAGGTCTCTTGGTTACACTATTTCACTGGGCACAAGGGAGGTGGGTGAAAGTGGTTTTGGGGATTGGTGAGGTGGGTGGAGTGGTGCTGGGGTTTGGGGAGGTGGGTGGGTAGGGCTGTTGGGGACTGGGGAGGTAGGTTGGATTTTAGGGGCTGTTGGGGATCTCTGCTCACCACAGTTGTTAATAAAAACAATAGTTCACTAAAAGAAATGCGAGGACAAACATTTTTGTGTGAAGGTTGTGTGAAGGTGATATATTCAAAATGTCCGTATATGCAAACGTGTGATGCATGTGAAAAGTAATGTGTCTAGGAAAAATATTCAATTAGTTATTGCTGCACCAGACATCTGCCCTGGGCTTCCTCACACTCAGTGTGCGGCAGCATCGCATCTGTGGGCATTGCATCATTGTCTGCTGGGGGAGGGAAGTCCAAATCAGGGGTCACGGGGACATCACACCTGAGGTGGATGTTGTGCAGCATGGCACAAGCAACACATATCTTGCCAATCTTCTCTGGTCTGTACATCAGGTCCCCTCCAGTACGGTCCTGGCACCGGAAACGTGCCTTCAGCAGGCCAAAGGTCCACTCAATGCAGAGCTGGATTCTAATGTATGTCTCATTGTAGGCCACCTCTTGTGGGGTACGTGGATTGCGCACAGGTTGATGGACACTCTCTTGATGCACTTTTGTTGCATTTGTATTCAATGGTGTGTGATAAACTGCTGGTGGTACATTTTGTGATGAATCCGATGGTGTCACCACTCCTTTCCTAGCAGTGACCTCTCCCCATGTGGCCAGGGGATGGAAGTCGCTACCTGATCCTGACCCTGGGGGTGGCTATGTGAGGGAGGATCACATGGGGGGAGCCAACCCTCAGGGGAGTGACACATCATTGGACGAGACATGGTATCACCCTTTTTCTTCCAGGGATACCACCTGCATTCCCCATGCCTTAATGGCATATTTTCATGACTCCCTTCACCCCCTCCCCAACCCCTAAAAGCTACTGAGAATACCTTTCCCATACTCTGTATATAAGTCATCAAGAACTGAATTCTCTTTCGCTGGATGTAAAGGTACTGTGACGAGGAAGATGAGCAGCGTAATGAGGATCGATAGAGGCCAGAAGCACAATCTGCGCTCTAGTGGTTATGAGCGCATGCGTGATTTCAGGACATTTAAACCGTGGTGCCAGCTGACAGGAGGGAGAGGGACACACTGGCTAGGAGAGTCTCATCCTCTCGGTACCGATTTAGCGAAAATACTATTTGGCAGTAATTCCGCCAGTGGAATTAGCGCTGGCAGAATTACTACCAAATGCCAGCAGTAATTCCACTGGCTCTAATTCCGCCAGTGGAATTAGCGCTCATTTTCATGTACCCCTGATCTTGATGGTGCCGTAAAAAAGTGGTGGTAATTCCTTACTGCCACCTTTACTGCATACCGCCAAACTTGGAATGAGGCCCAACGTATTTTCTGTAAGTAGAAGTTGAAAGGAAAATAATGGGCCAATTGCTTTAAACTGGTTCTGGCAGATTGCTTTGGTAAGAGATCAAAATGTACTATTTATTTCACCTGGCAAGAAATACTACTTTATACACTCACTCCCAAAATGTGCATTGTACTGGCCTTTCACAGGTACAGGGATGCCGTGAACTCATACTCTTCATCTACATTCTTAATATGCAATGGATTCTTTCCCAAGCCAACATGATTAATGCTTGTCAACCATACATTCTGCCTATTATAATGTCAGAATGGCACTTTTATAAGGAAGGATGGATGGCTTATTGTGTGTTGACTAGGGTTTATTGGTTGGCATTTCACTGACTCTGTCTCAGCATGACAGGCCATTTTATGTCTGCTATGATCTCCATCTCTGGTAACATGACCAGTGTGGTTTGATATAATCAATCTAAGAAATATGAAATGCTATATCATGCAGGTTTTTTAAACATACTCAATTTTTTTTAAATAACTAAATAGGTAGGAAAAAATAAGCAACAACCTCAGAAATCCCAGCATTGACTTATAATACATATTGAGTTCTATTATCACCTTTCGTCTCCACTCCAACATCCAATACCTTACTTATAGAGCTATATTTCATTTCTAACTTACCCTCTACCCTCGTTGTTTCCTTTTCATATATTATTTGCATCATCCAGCAATTCATTCAACCATTAATTTTATGATGTCATTATCCAAAACACAGCCTCTACCTAAACAGTGTAAGTACTTTACGAACTATATTACATTCCAGTGCAATTCTGCATTTCATGCCCCATTTCTGCTTCCACCCCTCTGTTGCTGCACTCCAATATCCAGCTTCAGCTGCTTCGGAAAACATTTCCGGCAGAGGGCGCTGTGCGTCGATACAGTCAACTAAATGTCCCTCGAGGGCCTCCGTCTCGAGGATGATGTCATCGAAGCGCACGTTGCATTCAGTTCTGTTTTTCCGAGTAAGCTTACTCTTCGTGAACTACGGCACGCTTCAAACATTTCTTCAAGAAATATCAGAAAACGTCTTCGTCTTCGGCGCTGCCAAACCCGAAGACCAGGTTTAAAAAGTGCCAAGACTGCGATGCCAAGATGTCGCTGATGGATCCACATTGAGTATGCTTGTGGTATCTCAGTGTGGAGCACAAGACCTTGACCTGTTTAAAGTGTCAGTCGATGACTGGAAAAGCTCTGAAGGGGCGTAAGGGGAAATTGGCGGTAGATAGACTCCCTAAGAAATCCCCCTCGACTACCCCGTCGAAAAAGCTTTCATCCGACGAAGCGCGAGCCGACTCTATGCGATGAAAAAAGGCAAAAAGGTCCAGATCACGGAGTGGCTCCCACCACTCCCTGCTCCTCATCGTCGCCGAGGAAGTTGAAGGAAAGGCATCACAAATCGCCTACTTTGATGTCCTCGTTCGACTCCTCTCCTGAGAGGACTGTATCTTGTCCCACTAAGGCTTCCACTCCAGCTGAATGGGAATCATTCAGGCAGGAAATGATTAAAGTTTTCGAGAGCCAGAAACCTTCGAAGCAAGTAGGCCATGCTCCTACCGTGCCGTCTGAAGCCGGTAAGGAAAGGGCTCAAGCCAAATCCTGCGTGCCCGGGACAAAGACCAGATTCCTTTCAAGAGCCGTCGAGGCCCCGTCACAATGAGAAATCAGCGAGGACTTAATCGAGCCATAAGTCAAAAGACTCATCAATGGCGAGATTGTCAACGCAATCAAAGCCATCAAGGAATTCTTCGAGCCATAAGTCAAAAGACTCATCAATGCCGAGGTCGTCGACGCCATCGATGCCAGCAGAGCCATCAACCTCATCGAGGAATTATTCGAGCCATAAGTCAAAAGACAAGTCGATGTCAAGGTCGTCGACGCCATTGTGCCATCAATCCCATCAAAGCCACCGGTGCTATCAACATTGAAAACATCTTCACCGAAGACATCGACGGCTCCATGGGCATCTGGTTTGAAGCCTTCGAAGCTATCAACGCCTTCACCTGAAATACAGAAAACCTTTACTCCTTTACCAAGGAAGGGTATCTTTAAGTCTCTCACTTCTATTTATGAGGACACTGAGCCATCTGATGATAATGATGCGCCCTTTGGTTTGCAGTATGGCACACCAAATATCCCTGATAATTTCATATCAGAAGAATGCAGGTTGAGAGACCTGCATGACAATTTACAGACATCCAGTGGAGTGGACACTTCATCGAAATTGGAATTTGGAAAGCCTGAATCAGAGGAGCATGCAGATGCCTCTTACAGGCAATTAATGACCAAGGTAGTGGATTATTGGGGATGGAGCAGACCTGCCCTCCCATTTGAACAGGATGACCACACAGATATCCTGGACAAAGGTCCTCAAAGGGATCTTATCCTTACCTTTCATGGTGCTCTTCAGAAGAGAGTAAGTGCTAATTGGGAAGCACCGGAGTCAAGTCAGTCAGTAAATAAGAACCTGACAAAGAAATACTGACTGTCAAACAGTGACCCCAGCTACTTGTCGAAACTCCTTACTCCAGAATGTCTGGTGGTGCAGGCAGCAACCGCTATCTCCAAGCACGCTGCTTATCTGACCATCCCACCGGATCGGGATGATAAGAGGGTGGATGCCTGCTCAAGGAAAGTATTTTCTGCAGGGAGCATTGCTCTTAAATCAGCCAACTCCACATGTGTCCTTGTATTTCCATGGCAACTGAGCATATTCCCAAAGGGGAAGAAAGAGTCGATTGCTTGGCCATTGTAAAAGATAGCAAAGAGGAAATGTGCGAGTCGCTTTCTGTCGGGTCTGGATTCTGCTGACAGCGTCAGCAGAGTCATGGCGGCAAGCACCGTAATACGCAGGTTTGCGTGGTTAAGGAAGCTTGGTTTTGCACCAGATGTGCAGTCTAGACTCCTCAACATGCCTTTTGACGGGTCTCATCTTTTTGGAAGCAAGGCTGACAAAAGTCTTGAGAAGCTGCAGACCTCGAAGGCGGCAGGCAAGTTTTTAAGTGCCGCTATTAGGCAGCCTCAGCCTTTTCAATCCAGTGGAACATCTTGGAGGTGTGGATCCTTTCGGTACTACTCCTCAATTGGAAAAACAAGAGGAATGGCTGGTCAAATAGGCCAAAGAAGATTCCCTTGTGGTTGATGAGGGAGAGGTGTAATGTCCACCCGAGCAGTGGCATGTTTACCAACAGCCACTGCTTCATGAGGTCTTGACACACAACACCCCAGCAGGAGGCAGACTGTCTCAGCATCTGAAAGAATAGCGAGACATTACTTTGGATGCTTGGGCACTAAAAACCAAAGTCCAAGGTTGCTGCCTCCCCTTCATTCAGAGACCTCAGAACCATCCACCGGTGAGCTATTCTGTGAAGGTTCCAGATCCGTTCCCTGTGCAGGAAATGTTGACCCTGCTAGAGGAAGGTGCTATAGAGCCAGAACCTGTAATGGAGAGGAACAAAGGATGGTATTCTCCATATTTCCCAATCCCCAAGAAGGACGGAGGACTGAGACCCATCTTGGACTTGAGATACTTGAAGAAGTTCCTCAGGAAGGACAAGTTCAAGATGGTCACACTTTCTCAGATCCTTCAGGCCCTCCAGTTTCAGGATTGGATGGTGTCATTGGACCTTCAGAATGCTTATTTTCATGTGCCAATCCATCTCAAACACAGAAAGTACCTGAGGTTCGCCGTTGGCGGTTCTAACTATCAGTTTTGAGTTCTGCCGTTCGGGCTGACCTCTGCCCCTAGAGTATTCACCAAACTGATGGCAGTGGTGGCAGCGAGTCTCAGGAAAGGAGGGTTTCACGTCTACCCCTACCTGGACGATTGGCTGATCAGGGCGCGTTCTACCGAACAAGTCCTGAATCATCTCAGCGTCACCTGCCACACACAGACAGGACTTCTCCCTCAATTACCACATGATACCATCTCAAAAGCTCCACTTCATCGCGGCTGCTGTACTGGATACATCCTTGGAAAAGACCTTGCCACCCGAGGTGAGGGCTCAAGAATTCTGCAGATGGTCACCAAATTTCAGAGTGCACAGCGTCTCCTGGCCTTTGACTTGTTAAGGTTGCTCAGCCTCATGGCATCCTGCATTTTTCTGGTGCCCTAGGCTTGCCTGAGAATGAGATCCCTTCAATGGGCTCTCAGGACACAATGGTCTCAGTTCTCCGGCAACAAGTCAGACCTACTTCAGGCTCCAAGCAGGGTCGCACAGGATGTCCTGTGGTGGGTCTGCGAGGACAACATTCTGAAGGGAGAACCCTTTTGGCAACCATGGCCCGAGATAACAGTAGTGACGGACGCCTCACTCACGGGATGTAGAGACCATGCCAAAGATCTGACAATCAGCGGTCGTTGGTCTCCATCGGAGTCCAAACTACACATCAATCTTTTGTAGCTGAGAGCAATCAGACTTGCGCTGAAGGCTTTTCTGCCCTCTGTACGGGAAAGAATGTCCTGATAATGACGGACAGCACAGTAGCCATGTACTTCCTCACCAAGAGAGGGGGTGAAGGGTCACTACCACTGTGCATAGAGGCAATGCAGCTCTGGTACTGGGCAATTCCAGAAGGAACCTCCCTATCGGCAGTTCACCTAGCCGGGAGGAGAGCAAAGCAGCGGACACTCTGAGCAGGCGGAGCACAGTCTCTCACGAGTGGGAACTAGCTCAGGAAGTCCTTCAAGAGATCTTCTCCTTTAGGGAACCCCTCAAGTGGATCTGTTTGCAACCAGTGCCAACCGGAAATGCAAACTGTACGGCTCCAGGGAATTTCCCCCAAGAGGAGCTCTAGGACACGTGTTTGTAGTGGACTGGGAGTTTCCACTCCTGTTTGTGCTTCCTCCAGTCCCCGTCATTCCTCACCTGAGGAGGGTGGGAAAGTTCGGGAAATCCATGATCGTAATTGCTCTGGATTGGGCCAGGAGGACGTGGTACCTGGACCTTCTGAACATGTCCGTCTGCCCTCCAATACGTCTTCCACAAAGAGGGGAACTTCTCTCACGAGAGGAGGGCCGGGTTCTCCATCCAGAGGTCAAGACACTCAGCCTTCACACATGGTTTCTGAGAGGCTGCGGTATAAGGATTGGGACCTCATGGATGACGTAATGGAGATTTTGCTTTCGGCCAGAAGACCAGAACTGAAATCTTTGTACTGCTGCCATTGGAACAAATTCTGCAGCTGGTGCAGAGACAAGAATGTGGACCCTTTGCTATGCAAGACACTGGGGGTGTTATCCTTTCTACTGTACTTAGCCAATCTGGGGCTCCAGGTTGGGGCCATTAAAGGTTATTTGGCTGTGCTTTCTGAAATCTCTACACTGGCTCCCAGTGGCTGCAAGGATAAAGTTCAAAACCCTCTGCATTGTCCACAAGGCCTTCTGGGGCCTTGGTCCTAAATACCTTCAACTCTCTCTTCCCAAATATCTTCCTTCCCGAGCCCTTCGCTCATCCGCCTCCAACTCCCTCAGGGTCAGCCGCTTCTCGAAGCAACGAGCTGGGGGTAGATCTCTCTCCGCGGCAGGGGCCTCCCTCTGGAACAGCCTTCCTGCCTCCCTGAAACTTGAGGAGAACCATCTCCGGTTCCGGAAGCACCTCAAAACCTTCCTCTTTGCTTCTGCTTTCTCTCTCCCTCTCCCCTGCTGAACAGCTAATATTCTTCACTGAAACTGCACTGATTCTGCAACTGGACCACTCTTAACGGCCTCGGTCCTGGGCCCAGCCACTCTCCACTTGCACTGATGCCCTGGAACCCCTCTGCACTGCGGGACTGTCTCTGTATCCCTACAGCCCCCCCCCCCTTTTCCAGCACTTGTTCTGCACTTACCTTGCACTTGCCACCAGCTGGCCCTATTTATTTATTACTTTACGCCACTTACCTTGTACTGCACTTCCCCCCCTCCCCTTCCCCTTGCACTTTTCCCCCTCCCCCACCCCTGCACTTGCGCGATCTGAATGACACCTGGCCTAGTAGGATCGTTGTCTGTCTCCCCTTGTTCCTCCCCTCCCTGCCTCGTCGCGCCTTGAAACACCTGTGTATAGGCGCGTTACAAATGCCATATCATATCATATCATATCTTCAAGTGCTCGTCTAAGGAAACTTCATATTTTAAGATACCTTTGGTGATACAATTTCTGAAGGCACTCATTAGTGTGTTCCCTCCAACTCTTTTAATGGGACCTTAATGTTGTGTTAAAGTTTCTTACATGTGCACCATTTGAACCACTCCATTCATGTCCTTTAAGGCTACTAACGTTGAAGACCATCTTGTTGGTAGCACTAAAATCAGCCTGTAAAGTGATTGAGTTGCAAGCACTATCCTCTAAACCATGTTTGCAGTATTTCATAAGGACAAGGTCGTCCTGAGGGTCAAACCTTCATTCCCCCCTAAGGTCATATCAGACTTTCATTTAAGACAAAAGCTTGTGTTACCCACTTTCTACCCTCCATCTCATCCTGGCAAGGAGGAGAAGAGGTTAAACAGGCTCGACTCACGAAGGGGTCTGAGTTTCTACATTTTAAGGTTGTCAAAACTTTGCCTGGATGACCAACTATTCATAGGATACACGTGTCATAGACTGGGACAGGCTGTAACAAAACAGACCTTGTCCAGATGGATTATTCTAGCTATTTCCGAATGCTGCAGGCTGTCCAACAAGGATCGCCCAGAAAACTTGAGAGCCCATTCCACTAGGGGCATGGCTACTTCGTCTGCTTTGCAAAGAGGTGCTCCTACTAAAAACATTTGTGAGGCAGCCACTTGGTCTACAATTCACACTTTTACTAAGCATTTGCTGCCTTGATTCCACCTTAAGTCAGGATGGAAGCTTTGGGTAGGCAGTCCTTCATTCCGTTCATGGAAACCATTGTTGACAACATTCTTACTCTGTCCTACAAAGCAAACACTGCTTTGGGAGTCTATCAAAGATGAGGAATACGTGGGAGGACACAATTCATTCGAATGAACAAGTTACTTAACCCTGGTAAAGTTCTTTTGACTAGATGTTCCTCCCACATACTCCTCATCGCCCCTCCCAGCATATCCCTCAGTAGAATTTTCCATGTTATTGCAGCTTTCGCTCCTTCACAGACTACTATGGTCAAATCGATTTGATGGGGGTAGTTCTACTTGAGAATGACACGAAAGAAACAGAACTGATGCCAACAGGTCCTGCGCATGCTATATATGCCTTCGAATATATCATGTTTTATTGCACGGTTTGTTACAATGTCCACCTTGGACACATCTTTGTTGACTGTCACTGTTTCTGCTCAGTACTCCCATTTTCTAAGCTGTGATCATACTCTATGTCTCTGTGAGGTCCTGTGACCCCATGTTACTCTGCACCCTTCCTTCCTTAACATACTGTATAACTCAAGTCAAGTGTATTTGATTGCTACAGTTACAATCATAAATATACACAGTAAAATGCAGCAAATACAACCAAGACTACACATATTTCACTTCTATTTTAAAAATTCTGAGATGAGACAAAACTAAATGACATACAACAATCTCATCACTCCCTACAAATTTGATAAATCACACCATTCAGATATATATATATTTTTTAATTATAATTAGGTTAATTGACACCATTAACCAAAAGAAAAGTACATTAAAAAATAAGTTAATAAATAGTTGATATATTTAATTACATGAAACGTAAAAATGATTATTATAAAAAACTAAATACATACTATAAAATTTACACATTTAATTAATTCACTAATATTAAGATACTCTTTCTTGGTCAATTGACAGATCTAATATACCAAATAGTATAACTTTAGAGTAGTTCTGGAAAAAAGATGGTCCCAAATTGATCTGTTAGCATACTTTTTAAGTCCATTACTAAATTAGTGCAGCCCTTGGTGTATATTCCTATTAGGTCAGGGCATAATGTTAATAAGTGACGTGCAGATTCAATATCTTTGTTGCAGATGCAGCAGAGTCTTTTGCCGTATGGAATATTCGCCTAGCCTCCGTGTCTTTTCAAGGTTGGCAATTGGTCAAATCGAATCCTCATAATGATGCGTCGAATTCTGCTGTCCCACAATTTTATTATATATTCAAAGGTGACTCCCCTCAGAAATCCTTGAGTACTATACTTTTGATATGAGGATTTGGTGGACAAATGGGCAATATTATTAACTATATCCCATTCAATAGCTTTTTTTAATCTGCTTTATTCCCAGGCCTACATTGGTTGAAGACTCAGCTATAAACCCTATATTTATATGGAATTTCCTTATGTCCATTAGCCATTTTCCCAATTCCCCAGTAGGGCCTTCCAAGTCCAGCTCTTTTCTAAAGAGGCCATATATGTTGTTGCTCTTTTCACTTAATTCAAGGATTTTCAGATAGTATATACTACATCAGATTTTGCAGGGGGCAGCATAGTTGTAAGTCCCTGTTCATTACAAATGGCCTCTACTGGAGTACTCGGGGAAACCTCAAGAATGTTAGGCCGGAGCTCACCTTCTAGTACCCTCAGCCAATCAAGTTTGTTATCCTGGAATATGTCTAAACCATATGCATGCATTAAAGATTTTAAGAAGCTCTTCCATCAAAAACTCACCATTGTATGATATGAAGTTTTTGGTTGCATAACGTTTTTTGTCACTTTGTTTGCAATATCATAAGCCTTCAATTTATAGTTAAATGTATCATAAATCGGTGTGGCAAGGTACATGTAGCGATTTACGGTTGCAATGGGAGTTCCATCAATTTTCCACACAAAGTTGTTTGATCTAATATCTTTCATACCATTGATAACCATTATTTTAGTTTTCCCCAAATTAATGCTTAATGAAGATTGTCCAGGCTTACAGCTCAGTCAGTCTTGATTCTATTAAAGACAAGGAGGCGAGCATTATGCTTTACTTCTTTATTACTGTCCCCAAAGCAATTTAAAGAAACTTTATATATAAGAAATTATTTATTTATTTATTTATTTATTTATTTAAACCTTGTAACATTTTGTTTCCTCCAAGGAGACTTGGAGGAGTAGTAAACAACATAAGGTTAACACGGTTTGAAAACATTTTCATAATACATCCAATCCTGAAAGAAAAATGT
The DNA here is from genome assembly GCF_040938575.1 of Ambystoma mexicanum. Taxonomy (NCBI): domain Eukaryota; kingdom Metazoa; phylum Chordata; class Amphibia; order Caudata; family Ambystomatidae; genus Ambystoma; species Ambystoma mexicanum. The sequence goes on from NC_090939.1 coordinate 691,296,173, forward strand.
CTCTGGACTACTACCACCCATAGTCCACTGGGTCTTCTGTAGTCCTGTCTCCAGTACCTTAACCAATCCGGGCAAAGCTGCCCCTATAAGATAGTCTTGTCCCCTTCTCTACTCCTCTTTCTTTTGCCGCTAGTCTGTGCCTGAGAGTCTTTAACCGGTAACTTAAAACCATTGGAGCTCCATCTGCAACTGCGCATCACTCCAGAACTTCGGCTGTGCGTTGTCCTCTGACGAACTCCGCTATGCAACTTGTGACAATACGGATGCTTGACTGTACTCAAGACGTCTTCTGGTCATCTCCTGCAATAAATGGAGACGTGATTATAAGGGTGGGTCCTTACTTGACACATGGTCACCATAAGTAACATGATTGTCTTCTGTCCCGAGGGTGGGATATAATGCTCGCCTCCTTGTCTTTAATAGAATCAAGACTGCCTGAGCTGTAAGCCTGGACAATCTTCATTCTATGACAAGACGGAAGCGAGCATTATGCTTGTTCAAAGCTATGCATCACTCTGTTTGCAATCTGAGACACAGGGTTAAAATAGAAAGTTTTAAAAGTACATTCATTTGACCAATCGGCTGCTTTCATAATGTCCTGTAAGGGAACGCCTGCTGCAAATGCGCTGGATGCCATTGCGCCTCTCGCTGAATGTGCGCCAAATTGAGATAGATCTATCCCAGCCCACTGCATGACTTCTCTAACCCATCTTGCTATGGTGGCTGTCGCTACTGCATGGAAGGGTTTTCTACGCGCAATTAATTGCTGCGTTACTCCTGCGGGTCTAAGCAGTGCAGTGACTCTCTCATACTTTTTGATGCACTGCGCTACGCATAACTTTGCATTGTCTGGAAAGTATGGATAAGAAATCAGTGTCAAATCGGTTTTTGTCTTGTTAGTCACATTGAATGCAACCCGTTCGGGGTAGAACATTTTTCGATCTATTTCAAGGGCCTTGACATCCGACACTCTCCTACATGCTATGAGGCAGAGAAGCATAGCAAGCTTGCCAGACAACTGTGATCTAGAAAGGTCTTTGTTCTCTGGCCAGTCTGCGAATAGTTGAAAAACTTTGCGCACGTCCCATAGAAATGAATACTTGGCCTCGGGTGGCTTCCTTAACTTTATACCTCTTAATAGCCGGACCACGGCAGGGTGTTCTCCTATCGGGTGCCCCTCTAGCTTGTCATGTCCCGCTGAAATCGCGGATCTGTAGACTCCTATTGTCCTATAGGCACACCCGTCTTCGAATCTTTAGGCTAAGAAATTTAGCAAATGAACTAGAGGTGCAGAAACGGGATGAATACCGATGGACGTACAGTACGATTCCCATCGGTCCCAAGCGGCACCATAGCTCCTAATGGTGGAAGGCGCCCAGGAGCTCCTGATGCAATCTGCAGCAAGCTGCGAAATTCCTGGCAGCTCCCAACGTTGCCTGAAACCCGGCATGCTAGTAGGATGAGCGAGCCCTCCACTACGAGTGGGTGATACTGTCCGTCGGGGTTCTGTAGAATGTTCGTGTCGTGAGGAATCACTCTCGGAAAATCCGTAGAAAGTTCCATCACTACTGGAAACCACGGCTGGGACTTCCATAATGGGACTATGAGCACTAGCTCTGCTTGCTCTCTCCTCACTTTCGCTGCTGTCCTTGTCAACATGATGAATGGGGGAAAGGCATAGTGGAGAGCACCTGACCACTGCTGAAGGAACGCGTCCGTCCCTGCCGCCTCCGGGTCTATCCTCCAGCTGTAGAACTCGGGGAGCTGAGAATTGAGCCTGCTGGCGAATAAGTCGCGATGCAACGGCCCCCAAAGCTGTCGGTTGCGGTCGAAGATGCTCGGGAGAAGTCTCCAATCGCTGGAGTCTACCAGATAACGTGAATTCCAGTCCGCTATCGTATTCTGAACGGCTGCAAGTATTCTGCTGATACTGATATCTGTTGTTCCAAACAGTAATGCCAGAAGTCCTTGGCTAGTTCCGCGAGCCTCTTGGAGGACGTCCCTCCGAGTTTGTTCACATAGCGGACCGCTGAGATGTTGTCCATCTTGAGAAGGACACAGCAGGTCACCCTGTCTCTGGTGAATGCTTTCACTGTGAAGGAACCCGCCAAAAGCTCCAAGCAGTTTATGTGGAGTTTGAGCTCTGCTCGTGACCATTTCCCGCCTGTTTGCAGTCCTCCGCACCGGGCTCCCCAGCCTATTCTGCTGGCATCCGATTCTATCACCAGATCCGGAGTGTCTCCGAATATCGCCCTGCCATTCCAGGCCTCCATATTCTGTATCCACCACTGGAGCTCTGTAATGGCGTCTTGGTCTAGGGAAACCAATTGGTAATAACCCAGTCCGCCTCTCAAAAGTCTGATTTTTAATCTCTGCATGGCTCTGTAGTGTAGGGGCCCTGGAAATATTGCCTGAATAGAGGCTGCTAAGAGGGCCACTACGCGGGCCAGGTTGCGAAGGGAGATGACTCTCTTCACTAACACTGTCCTCAGCTCTTTCCGAATCTCTCGAACTTTCCGAGCTGGTGATTCTAGAGAGGCGTTTTTTGTGTCTATCACGAATCCCAGAAACTCTATTCGTTGAGCCGGATGCAAATCTAATTTTTCCTTGTTGATGATGAAGCCGAGGGAAGTTACTAGGTTGCTTACCCAGGCAGCTTGTTCCCGAAGGAGTGTTGCGCTCTGACCTAGAATCAGAATATCGTATAGGTAGATAATCATCCTTATTCCCCTTTCTCCGATAGCTGCCGCCACGGGCCTCATGAGCTTGGTGAAGGCCCAAGGGGCGGACGCTAGTCCGAAGGGAAGGCATGTGAATCTCCACATCTCTGCTCTCCATCTGAACCAAAGGTATTTTCGGTGATGTTCTGTGATAGGGATGGTAAGATAGGCATCTTTGAGATCTAGTCGGACCAGCCAGTCTCCCGTCCTGAGAAGATCGTGTAGAAGGTCAATCCCTTCCATCTTGAAGTGCCTGTATACCACCCATTCGTTCAGGCTTTTCAAGTTTATTACTGGCCTGACTTTGTCTCCTCTGTGTACCAGGAACATATTGCTGATGAATCCTGGATCGCTCAGCGTCTCTCGCTCTATCGCTCCTTTGATTGCTAAACTGTCTAACTCGCTGTGTAACAGTGTCTCCTCTCTCTGCGCCATATCGGAGTTGGCTCTACAGTTTGAGAGGGGGTACCGACAAACTCCAGAGTCAAGCCCGATACAGCTTGCAGGATCAACGCATCGCTGGATAAATCGCGCCATGCATGCAAAAAGTTGGCTGTCCTGCCCCCAATCTTGCGTGTTACTTTCTCTGTACTCACCAGTTGGGGCGTTTTGGTGCCTGTAGGCTCCTCTTCCTCTCCTGTTCCTTGGGAAGCGGCTGCGCGCTGGGAAGAAATTATCTTGTTGTCATGACTCCCAGTACTTGGATCTCGGGCCTTGGGGCCTTCTTTGATTGGGGAATCGACCGGACATCCGACCCCCTTGGCGCCTGGTCCCGGAAAAAACACGCCCGGGAAAATGTTTCCTGATGAAAGATTGGGCCTTCTCTAATGCGGAGTATGTGCCTACAAATTGGCTAATTTCTTTGGCAAACGCCTCTCCAAAGAGCATGCCCTTTGCGCCTTCCCCCGCCTCGTACGAGGCTAGGTCGCTTAGCTTGCTGTCGATTTTCAAAAGTACTCTGTGTCTCCTTTCTGATGAGAGGGCGCAATTCGCGTTCCCTAGAAGGCAGACTGCGCGTTGGGCCCAATTGGCCAATACCTGAGGATCTACTGGGGTGCCAGTATCGATCGCCCTTTCCGCCAAATCCATTATTTTAGCCAGGGGGCTGGAACGGTCTAAAAGCTTGTCTTGAGAGCCTCGCCAAGCTCTGTCCACCCCTTTTCTTATGTCTTTGGTGGTCTTCGTGACAAAGGTGACCATCTTAGGGTCCAGATCGGGAGTGTCCATGACTTTACCGGGCAATTCTGGCCTGGGGCATTCCACCCTCATTCTGGACCTGACCGCTCGGTCGAGTGGTTTTCTTATGTGGAGTGTCATATATTGGGCTACTCTGGGTGATGGTACCCAGTCCGTCAATCTTGGATGCCGGATCGCCTCCGGATCGAACATGTTTCCCAAGTTCTCTTCATCTGGAAATTCTACCGTCGGCTGGAGAGAGGGAAAATCTTCCTCCCCACTTTCTTCATCCGGTGTGTAACCGGCATCCAGTTCCTCCCCCACATTGTACACCCCTGGGGTCGGGGGTCGAGAGCCCGGCACTGTTGCCCTATTCAAGAAGGCTTCTTTTAGCCTGTTTACTGGGTCAACTGGCTCTTGGGGTCTTAAATTTACCCCTCCTGCTTGACTCGGGGGCGTCTTAGAGTCTGAACTCTTCCGAGTCTTCTTACAGCCCTTGGTATCAACCCTCTGCTCAGGGTGTCTTGCTGAGGTGCCCTCGCCAGGGCTGAGCGCCCTTTTCTTGGATTTCTCCTCTGCTCTCTGCGCATTCAGGATGGCCTCTAAGTGGTCAAGTCTCTGTGCAAGAGGAAACAATCCCTTGCGCCACAGCGTGCGAGAGCGAGTCTCCCAAGACCATCTTAAAACTCTGGGAGAGGTCTTGCTCATTGTGCGTGGGCTCTTCCACCCATTCCTCCAAACTCCATTCTGGGGTAGTAGACCTAGACCCCCTGGGCTCAGTATATTGTGCCATGTTTCCCAAAGGCTGGCTCCTCAGCTTTTTATTAACAAACTTTATTATTATTATTTTTTTTAATATATGCCCAGTTAGTGTGCCCTGTAATATGACCTCACCACCAACAAACGTATCTTTCTGCAGTCTGTGCGACCATGTGCAGTTTTCACTCCTAATAGGGGTGGGACCGCTGTGAAGGTCCGTGTGTGCTCACTGGAGCGAGTCCCTGTGATCAAAAAAAGTCTGCAGTGTCCGCTGCGGTCTTCTATCAAAAGGAAAAGCTTTGTTCGCTGCGCGCTCAACCGTATTCCAAATCGTCTGGAATGACGGTTATGCGCACGCAATGGCTTCTGCGGCGCGATCTGCGCCCGCCGGCTCCTGCTGAGTCCTAACCCCGCCGAGCGGGAGCCCGGCGGCTTATTCAGTTGCTGAAGAAGGAGAGAGGGCCGGGAGCCTAGCGCAAGTGCGTTCGCTCGTGGCTCCGGCCCTTCTCCTTAGTTTTTCCCGCTACCTGCCTGCCAATACCACAGACGTGGAGCGGAGACGCTCCTCAACGGTATACACGTGAGGGGATATGCTGTAATATTATTATTCAAATATAATCCGCGCGCGCTCACAACGCTGCACTACGCGCATAAAAACGCAATGAAATACACGCTAATGTAAATATGTAAACCTTATAATTAGACAATGAGATTACATCCCAATAATGCTAAGGCACTTATCTCTGTGAGGATCAGCAACAAAGAAAGAGGAGTAGAGAAGGGGACAAGACTATCTTATAGGGGCAGCTTTGCCCGGATTGGTTAAGGTACTGGAGACAGGACTACAGAAGATCCAGTGGACTATGGGTGGTAGTAGCCCAGAGACATTTTTCTTTCAGGATTGGATGTGTTATGAACATTTTTTCAAACCGTGTTAACCTTATGTTTATTACTCCTCCAAGTCTCCTTGGAGGAAACAAAATGTTACAAGGTTTTAAAAAAAAAAAAAAAATCTTATATATAAAGTTTCTTTAAATTGCTGTGGGGACAGTAATAAAGAAGTAAAGCATAATGCTCGCCTCTGTCTTGTCATAGAATTCCATTTTCCTTTGAGTAGTCTTGAAGAGCATTCAGACTTTGTTGTAGTCCTATGAGAGTACAGTCTAAAATGACTGTTTAATTCACAAAGGATAACCAGCTAGTGGAATGATTGCCTATTTTCGGGAGGAAATGTTGGCAATTGTTTAATGAGTCCTCTAGATCTGATACGTATAGGTTGAAGAGTACCAGGGCCAAGGTACACCCCTGCTTAAGGCCATAGTTCATAGGGATGGGATCCCCCATTAGACCATCCTGGTTGAATCTTACCTGGACCGATGTTTCAGAATATAATTCCATTATAAAATGCAGTGTAGTGGGATCCAATCCCCAACACTGTCGTTTCTGCCATAGCCTATTTCTGTCTACAGTGTCGAAAGCCTTGGTATAATCTCTCAAACAAATACATAAGGCTTTGCCTTTTTTGTAATGTGCAGATCGAATTAAATAGGTTAAACTCCATAGGTTAGCCAATGTGTTCATTCCCTGTCTAAATCCTATTTGATGTTTTTTCAATAAATTATTGGTAAAAGTACAATTATTAATTCTTTTAAAAAGAAATTGCCAGAAGATTTTAGAAAGGGAATCGGCCATTGCCAAAAGTCGATTATTTTCGGGTAGTCACCTAGGCACCTGTTTGTGAACCCGAACAAGAATGTACTTTTTTCCATGAAATTGGTATGTGTCCTGTGCTTAGTGTCTGAATAAAGATGTTTTCTTCTATAACTCTACACCATTCACTGGGGTTCGCTTTATATACTTTATTCGCCACTTTGTCTGGGCCTGGGGCTCTAGCGCCTCTCAGTTTTCTTTATACAAAATTAAATTTCTTCTGCATCATTGGCGAACTCATCGTCTAAGTTTTTCTTGGTTAGTTCTAATATTAATTACCCTAGTAGATGCACAATGGGAATTTAATTCTATGATATACTTTTCCCAATTTTCTGCAGAGATTGTTTTTATTTATTTATTTTATTACAAGTACCAAAGCATGCTGTTTGTAAATGGTCATAAATGTATGAGAGTTCATATGGCGCAATGTATTCTACATTAATCACCACTGGACTGGAACCATAGATTGCTTATGCTGTTTAAACCAATTTCTATAATCTGTCTTTAGTTTAGTTAAAGCCATTTTAGTAGGGTTATTAGGGAGCCTTTGTTTCTTTATATTAGACATGTTCCTTCTGAATTCCTTCTTTTTCAATGCTATTGCCATATTGTAGATTGTTCTGAGGTCTAATTCGATCATAGTTTCTTTTTTTTGTATTTTCACAGATCACATCGAAAATAATTCCAATTTTTTCAGAGTATTCACTAAGGTCTAGTTGGACAGTGTGAGAGAAGAACAAGTTACTTGCCAACTGTAACGTTCTTTCGACTGGATGTTCCTCCCACGTATTCCTCATCTTAGATATATTCATCAGCTTGCTGATTCTTTCGGAAATGTTTTCGCCAGAGGGCGCTGAGCTCGAGGCCGCGTAGCTTGGTCCCTCGTTAGCTGCCGTCTAGCATCAACGTCATCTGTCGTATAAAGGGCTCGAGCCGCGCCCCTTGGTTCAGTTCTGTTTTTTCAATGTTAATGGTCGCATCAGTTGTATTTTGTGTCGGCAGATGTCAGGCTCTTAAGGAAGTACAAGTGCAAAAAGCATAAGAACTGTGCAGAGGGGTAGGTTGGGAGGGTCAATGAGGAATACGTGGGAGGAACATCCAGTCGAATGAATGTTACAGTTGATAAGTAACTTGTTCTTCGAATGGATTGTGTCCTCCCACGTATTCCTCATCTTAGATAGACTCCCATAGCAGTTGTTATTTAGAGGAGGAGGGAGTACATTAGTTCTTCAATTATGCACAGAATGAAGGACGGCTTTTGCAAAAAGTCCTCCTTGGTAAGAAATGGTGTCTAAACAATAATGTTTTGCAAAAGTGTGCATTGATGACCAAGTGGCCGCAGCACAAATATCTTGCACTGGGAAGAGCCATGGAAGTTGCTATGCCCCTGCTTGAGTGAGCCCTTAAACCATCTGGAGGCTCCTTCCCAGCCAATTTGTAACATTCAGATATTGCTAGGATAATCCATCTGGATATAGTTTGTTTGGACACACCAAGGCCCAATTTGTGTCCAGCATACCCGACAAACAACTGATCTGTTTGTCTAAATCTTTCCAGTCTAGATATGTAGAAACTGAGAGCTCTTTTAGGGTCTAGCCTGTGAAATCTTTCCTCCTCTTTACTAGCGTGCAGAGGAGGATTAAAAGATGGTAAAGTGATTTTCTGTGACAGATGGAAATCCGAAACTATTTTAGGTAGGAAAAAAGGCTTGACCTTTAAAACAACATTATCTTTATGGAAAACCGTGTGAGGAGGCTTGCAAGAGAGCACCTGCAACTCACTCACCCTGCGGACTGAAGTTAGAGCCACTAGTAGAACCGTTTTTAAAGTTAGGAGTCTTAAAGGACAAGAATGTAAAGGCTCAAAAGGGGCACACATAAGAAACTTTCAAACTAAATGTAAATCCTGAATGGGAACTTGGAAAGGAGTAGGAAGGAACACATTTGTTAACCATTTAAGAAATTGGCTAACTAAAGGCATTTTGAAATATGAAACTTCTTCTGAGGAGCGCTTGAAGAAGGATAGCGCTGCCAAATATCCTTTAATAGTTCCAACTTGGAGCCCCGAGTTGGCTAAATGTAATAGAAAGGAAAGCGCCATGGGAGTGGTACATTGAAAAGGATCCACATTCTTATCCCTGCACCAGTTACTGAATTTCTTCCAACGACAATGGTATAACGATTTTGTTGCTGGCCTTCTGGCTGAAAGCAAAATCTCCATAACGTCTTCCGGGAGGTCCCAACCTTATATCTCAACCTCTCAGAAGCCAAGCGTGAAGTTTGAGTGTCTTGACCTCTGTATGGAGAACCCGACCTTCCTCTTGCGAGAGAAGATCCTCTCTTTGTGGAAGACGTATTGGAGGGCAGATAGATATGTGCAGAAGGTCCGGGTACCACGTTCTTCTGGCCCAGTCCGGGGCAATGAGGATCATGGTTTTCCTGAACTTTCTCAACCTCCTGATTACTTGAGGAATCACGGGGATTGGAGGAAACGCGTAAAGGAGTGGAAATATCCAGTCCACTACGAACGCGTCGCCTAGAGCTCCTCTCAGGGAAAATCCCTTGAGCGATACAGTTCACACTTGGCACCGGTCACGAACAGATCCACTTGAGGGGTTCCCCAAAGGGTGAAGATCTCCAGAAGGACTTCCTGAGCTAGTTCCCACTCGTGGGAGACTGTGCCCTGCCTGCTCAGAGGGTCCGCCGGTGTGTTTTGCTCTCCGGCTGGGTGAACTGCCGACAGAGAGATTCCTTCTTGCATTTCCCAGAACCAGAGTTGCATTGCCTCTCTGCACAGTGGGAGTGATCCTACGCCTCCTCGTTTGTTGAGGTAGTACATGGCCACTGTGTTGTCCGTCATTATCAGGACATTCTTTCCCTGTACAGAGGGCAGAAAGGCCTTCAGCGCCAGTCTGATTGCCCTCAGATGTGAAGTTTGGACTCCGATGGAGACCAACGACCGCTGATTGTCAGATCGTTGGTGTGGGCTCCCCACCCTGTGAGTGAGGTGTCCGTCACTACAGTTATCTTCGGTTATCTTCGGCCATGGTTGCCAAAAAGGTTCCCGTCTGAGGATATTTTCCTTGTGAGCCCACCAAAGGAGATCTTGAGCCACATTGGATGGGACTTGTAGAAGATCTGACATCTCCCCTGAAAACTGGGACCATTGAATCCTGAGGGCCCATTGAAGGGGTCTCATCCTCAGTCGAGCCTCTTGCACCAGAAAAATACAGGATGCCATGAGGCTTAGCAACCTTACGAAGTCGAACGCCGGTAGATATTGGGCATTCTGAAATGTTGTTACCATCTGCAGAATGTGGTGAGCTCTTTCCTCGGGAGGTGAGGCTTTCCCTGAGGTGGTATCCAGGACCGCTCCGATGAATTGGAGTCTTTGGCTCGGAATCATTTGTGACTTCTTGTTATTGAGGGAGAAGCCCAATTTGTGTAGGAAGTGACAGGCCATGGCCAGATGTTCTTGGGACAGTTTGGGTGAACTTGCCCTTATTGGCCAATCGTCCAGATAAGGGTAGATGTGAATCCCCTCTCTCCTGAGACTCGCTGCCACTACTGCCATTAGTTTGGTGAAGACCCTCGGGCGGAGGTCAGCCCAAATGGCAGAACTCGAAACTGATAGTGAGATCCGCCAATTGCGAACCTCAGGTACTTTCTGTTTTTGAGATGGATTGGCACATGAAAGTAAGCATCCTGAAGGTCCAATGAAACCAGCCAGTCCTGAAGCTGACAAGCCTGAAGGATCTGAGAAAGGGTCACCATCTTGAACATGTCCTTCCTGAGGAATTTGTTTAATTTCTCAAGTCCAAGATGGGTCTCAATTCTCCGTCCTTTTTGGGAATGAGAACATAAGGGGAGTACCAACCCTTGTTCCTCTCCGCTACAGGTACATGTTCTATTGCACCTTTCTCTAGCAGGGTTAAAATCTCCTGCACAAGGAGCGGGTCTGGAATGTTTACAGAGTTGGCTCCTGGTTGGTGATCTTGAGGCCTTTGATGAGAAGGAAGACAGTAACCATGGGTCACTATCTCTAGTGCCCAGGCATCCGACGTAATGCCCCGCCATTTGTCCAGATACCGAGTGATTCTGCCTCCCACCGGGGTCTTGTGGGTTAAGGCTTCAAAGTGGCTTTAAAGCGGCTGCAGCAGTGGCTGAGGAGGTAGTAGCCGCTGCTGTGTCTGATCTAGCACCTCTCCCTTTTCCACCACAAAAGGGTTTTCATTGTTGTCCCCTCTGACTGGCCTGCCCTCTCCCTTTTCCAAAAGAGGAATCAAGGCGAAAAGCGTGACTCTTCCAGGAAGATAACCCTGCCTAAAAGTGCTGTTGAGGTTGCCGTATAGCGGCGCTGAGTGACTTTGCTGCCGCTTTCGAGGTCTGCAGCTTCTCCAAGCTCTCGTCTGCCTTGCTGCCAAACAACCTCAAGCCGTCAAAGGGCATATTAAGTAACCTGGATTGAACATCAGATGCGAAACCAGATTTTCTTAGCCATGCGAATCTACGCAAGACTGCGCTAGATGCCATGGATCTGCTTATACTGTCTTGAGTCTCCAGTCCTGACTTGAGGCACTCCTCCATAGCCTCCTTCCCATCCTTTACTATCGCCAGGAAACCATCCCTCCCCTCACCCTCCGGATGTGATCAGCCGCTGCATCTAAACAGCTCCACAGGGTGTAAGTGAACCTAGCTAATGTACACGTCACATTAGTAGACTTCAGGGGCATACTACCAGAAGTAAAAGACTTCCTCGCCCAGGCATCAATCCTTTTATCGTCCCTGTCAGGGGGCATAGAGGGATAAGCCAACTGTCTATTCGGAGTTGCAGCTTGAATTACTAAACTTTCAGGCGAAGGATGCTTAGATAAATATTCTGGATCCGAGGGAGCAGGTCTATACTTCCTATACATTTCTTATTCACAGTTGGTAGAGATTCAGGTGTCTCCCAATTTGTCATAACTCTCTTTTGAAGAGCTTTGTGGAAGGGAAGGACTGGGTCTTTCTGAGGTCCTTCATCAATAATGTCTGTTAAGTCGTCCTGGACCTATCTTGGGGACACTGATTTCCACCCCATAAAATCTATCACTCTTCCTATACCCCGGTTCAGCATGGTCTGTGGGGTCAGGCCTTTCAAAATCTACCTCAGGTGAGGTATCTAGGCCACTGGCCGATTGTAGGCAGTCATAAAGGTCTGACATTTTTGAATTAGGATCTACCAGTTCCTCAGGGACTTCTCTTGTCCACCAGCTGATGTAATTTCCTCTTTGTTCCTCAAAAATAGCAGACATAGATTTTAAAAATTCCTGCCTGGGCTGAGGGTGGAAATTTTTTTCTGGTAAAGGTGGAACAGACCTAGCCTTAGCCATAGTTATCATCTTGGGAACCGGTATAAAAGATTCCCCAGATAAAGGCGTCGAAGGAATCGACACCGGCTCGACGTACTCAAAGGAATCTCCGAGGTCATCGAGGATTGCTTTAGTGTCGAGTAAGACTTCGACACTGAGGCCGAAGGTATCAACGCCATTTTTGGCTTTGGCGTCGTCGAAAGACGCGTCGAGTCGATAGTTGACTTCAACGATGAGGACGCCATTTTGTCCTCAGGCTACCTCGATTTATGCACCGAAGGTTTCTGTACAGTGTCATGAGGCGCTGGAGAATCATTGTCTGAGGACTCCCTTGAGATTTTGTCGGATTTAGTGTGAGACATTTTGGATTTCCCTCTGTCACCTTTAGAGTGGACAGGGGCATGCTCTTCATGCAGCTTTTTTGAGGGCGTCTGGCCGCCTTCTCAAATTTCTTTTGCATTGAAGCCGTAAAGGCCTCCCATTTCTTTGGGGAATCATGCTTTGAAGGACAAGAAATTAATCTTCTGTCGGGCGAGGAAGAAGAGGACGAAGATCTATGACGTCGCTTTTTTGATTTTTTCGAGGAAGAGGACTTCCTTGAGTGACTTTTCGACCTCGATTGCCTCGACTCATGACGAGATTTAGATTTCTATCTCGAGTCTTTTAGCCTTTTAGCTGACTTGAAAGACTCTTCCCCCACCGCTAGATTACCTTAGTGTTCCTTAAGAGCCTTGTTCGACATCACCTGACACAACACGCACTCGTTGACTCGGTGATCAGGACTAAGGCACCAAAGACAGTTGCGGTGAGGATCCGTAATGGACATCTTTCTTCCGCATTTGAGACACTTTTTAAAACCCGTCTTGGGTGTTGTCGGGGTTGTGGAAGAAGACATTTCTCGATGAGAAAAACTGACGTGCTGTTTTAGATACACGAAGCAGAAGCTCGGAAAAACAGAACTGAACGATCGGGCGCGGCTTGAACCCTTTATATGACGGATGACGTTGACGCTCGACGGTAGCCTTCGAGGGACCAAGCTACGCGGCCTCGAGCACAGTGCCCTCTGGTGAAAAAATTTCCGAAAGAAGCAGCAAGCTCACGAATATATCTAAGATGAGGAATACATGGGAGGACACAATCCATTCGAAGTAAGTCATTATCTGTTTGGTTTCTCTATTACATTTTTCAAAATGTTTATTTCCCCATATAATGCGATTGGCAGCATTGTTAGTACTATAGGTGCCTTGTAAATCATAACCACAGGAACTGACATTTTCAATTTACATGCACTATGAGCACTTGGGATATTCAAGATAAGATCGAAGTTATCTATGTACCTAAAGAAGTCCCCATGGAGCAGCATGCAATCAATCCAGGAGTAGTATTGGACATTATTCCATGTAAAAGAAAGTCTCTGAATTCTTCAGGTTAGTGTATAAGTACATTTGAAGTATATTCCAATTAGAAATAAAGTCTTCCCATTTATTAGTATCTCCATAGCTACAGGCCTCATTGAATTCGATGTCTAAAGTCACCACTTCATGTACATTTTTCTTGAAACAAACACAGCAGTCCTGTTCCAAGTTGATCGGCCTGGAGGGATACCTTTGGAAGTTAAGGTCACCCATTACTAGGTATGTGCCTCCCGGATTGATTAATAACCATTCGCTCAAAATGCGTTCCACATCAGAGATAATTTGTATAGTCATCCCATTAGCTAGAGGATCATATACATTGATCAATAGTGTCTTACCCTGGGGTAGTTTAGGTTTAATGGTTATAATTGCAGCTATAACGCGTTGGTTGGCCAAAGTAGGCTTAAATTCCACTAACGTGAGATCTTTTTCTGCTCCTATAATAAAGCCTCGATGTACTACCCCGATGCTTTAATAACGCGGGTCTCTGGACAATTTGGTATCCATCCAGACAATACTCGTGTTTCTTGGAGTAGGAACACATCAGAATCAAGTAACAGATTTTGATCAATGGGATTGGTTACAAATGAATTATAGGCCTGAGTATTCCAGGTACTTATCACTAAGGTTCTCATGGGGTACAATCACACCCCCTTTTGTACCTTTCCCTCTAAATGTGTCCATGATCCCTGTAATACCCTCTAAGGCCAGTGCAAGTTTTCCCATACTACCCTTCAGATCATTACTTTGAGTACTTTCTTGGCCCTTTGTCAACCCTTCTCCACTTACTGATTTCTTATTTATCTCCATTGGCCATTATAAGATTCCACTATTATTGGAGAAACAAAATATACAATGGCCCAGTTTGCATCATAATAATTAGGTGGAAGTTCTATTTGTAAGAGATCTTTGGTTGAGATAAGTTGCAATTTTGAAATGCTATGCAGTATCTCTAAAACACATTTGCGATTTAGAAATGCGCTATTATCAAAAGCTAGCACCTCATGTATTCTGATTTTATAACATGCAACAATTTGGAATTTGTCTTCTGCCATTTTTAACTCTGCTGCAGCATTTCTGTGGTAACTTGGTGTTACCTTTGTGTTCTCTGATGGTAAATTCGGTCTCTCCTTAGATAGATAAGCATCTAATGTTTCCTTTTGAGCCGTTTCCGTAGTTTGAATTTGGTTAGGACCGGGATAGCTGCAGACAAACTTTGGAAACAATTTGATTCATCGGTTAATGCAGGATATTGTGTTTCATTAACTAAATGGAAGCCTGGCGGGGGTTACAGTGTATGCTCATTCTTGGCTCCTCCTGTTTTAGTATTAATACGCTAACGTGTAAGTTCAGCTCTTCTCTGTTTTTGTACTGCCTTCTTGAACGACCCCGCTTTGTCGATGGAATCTCTTCAAGGCTGACCACCTCCAGGCTATTATCCTGTTCAACAGCCACAGTTCTATTCTTAGCTACAAGGGATTTTCCCTTAACCTCTTCTATAACCGCAAGCATACTGTCTTCAGTTAGGATTGTTTCTTTCCGGGTACTCGGTGCCACTAACCCAGTTAATGGCTTCACTTTCTTCAGACGCTCTTAGATCATTTATTAATTTGCGGGATTCTTGTGGGTGTGCTGCCAATACCACATCAACCAACTTAGTGAGGCCAGATTTCAACACCTGCTGATCTCTATATAAGTTGTGGTAAATAGAGAGAATAGTTTTCAGTATGATCAAAGTTTCAGCCAGTTCAGAGTTTTCGTCACTGGAAGAATCCATTGAACTGGCGTGAGGAAGTGTTGTATACTGGTAATAATGCATAGACACTTTGATATTCATACAATATCAGTAGATTTAGATAAATTAGACACATTTGCAATACCAATGATATTTCCGGATGGATTCGGGCATGGCATTTTAGATGCATGGAAATGTTCGCCTATAGATTCTCTTTGAAGGTTTAAACATAAATTGAGCAGCAAGTTACTGTACACCAGGTTAGACATTAGGGTTTCTCATGTACTGGTACGTTGTTGCTGTCTGCCGGCCTTTCTACTTGTGCCAGAGTTTCAAATGGTTTCATAAATGCAGTCATTTTACTTTGATCACTGCGTGGCTGGCACTGCGAGCGGGAGTCTTGCACCGTTGCTACAATGCCTAAAATGGCCATGGATAAATATCCTGCGTTATTTTATGCAGATGATGCTGTTTTATTGGCAACAACCCCTCCAGGCCTGGAAAAAGCGCTGGGAATATTTGCTGCTGTATGTAAAGAGTTGGAGCTGCATTTGAATATCCATAAATCGAAGACAATGGTATTCAAGCCCCAATTTGCGAAATCTAAACCCCTAGTGTTAAAGGTGAATGAAACCCAATTAGATCAAGTCAAAAATGTTGACTACCTAGGGATTCGCTTTCAAGAATCAGAGGGATGGACAGGCCAGGTGAAAAGATCCGTCATTACCCCCTTGTGGGGGGTCTATCCAGGCTTTCCATGCTAGTCATGGAAAAGGAGCTACCTCACCGGCATTAGATCTCTAAGGGAAACAGGCCGTTCTGGCTGCTTCATATGTGGTGGAATTATGGAGAACTGACAATGTGGCAAAATTATCATCTAGTGAACTAATATTTTTGAAAAGATCGGATTTGTTACCCAAAAGTACCCCGTTGGGACTGCTACTTCTGGAGCTCGAAATATCCCCACTAGCCACATCTATTGGCCCAGTTATTTACTGGTTAAGGCTTTGGAACCAGGAAGGGCTGTAGAAATACAGAGATGCTTTTATGCCATGTGTTTACATTGGATGGTGGGAAGACAATACACTGGTTATGTCACGTAAAAGAAACTCTCAATGAAATAGGAGGTGGTGATTTATGGGAAAATCCTCATAACCAGACGAGTGGAGTTAGGAGATGTTAAGCAAAGTTTGTATGCAGTACCCGTTGGGACCACTACACACAACTAGGACTACAGGTGTAAGCAAAAGCAACCTTTGGTATAAGTCTGTACTACACAGTTTTGTGGTGGCATTGCTGAGCAGCCAGGCTTATCTCAAGAGGTTTTGTGAGCTGTAAGGATGTTACACAGAGGTCTATAATTACAGGTATTCAAATAGACTCTTATACTCAATGTTTCCTGGTAAAACACTTATTAATTTATTTCACAGTCAGTTATAAAACATTCACTAGAAGGAGGCAATCTATATCACACACAAATATACTTCAGTACTTCACAATATCAGGTTCTCAGGCATAAGAAGCAAAAAGGCATAAGTTAATAAAACAAATATTACAGTTACTCTTAAACAGTGCAAATAGTTTGAGTTCTCCAGAGGAGGTGATTTAATGCAATAGGTTAGGCCAAAGTCAATAGGCCAAAGTCTTGTATAGGATAAAGCAGTTCTGGAGGTTAAACGGAAAAGTCTTTGCCAAAGTTCTCAGAAGTAGTTCATAAAATAAAGATTCATATGTTTGGTCACAAGCTGACTAGGCCTGCAAGTTGCCAAAGTTTCAAGCACTTTCGCAGTGAGAGGTAAGTTCTCTCGGTCACGTTTTTTCACAGTACCTCACAAGGAAGAAAAAGATGCAGCTGAAGACGTCTGTTCTGGCAGTTTCTGCAGATCTCGCTGTTCCTGATCCTCAGTCGTGGGGACAAGAGGGAGGACGTCGGGGGACTCCTGCACTGCCCGCGACTGGTCAAAAAAGCTCGCAAAGGCAAATCTTCAATTCCGGTAGCTGTAGTCAAGCACACAAACTGGTGTCCTTCTCCCTGGCTATTCGGTTTCCTGCAGCACTCTGAGGAAAATACAACCAGCTCCGAGAATGGTATCCAGGTGGCTTACGAGTTGATTGGTCCCACCAACTCAAAGGGAGAAGTCGTCCTTGAAGGGCTTCTCTGTTGAGATGAACTTGGCGATTCGGAGCTGCAGCAGGTCTTCCCCGGGCAAACCAACGGTCCAGGAGTTGCAGCAGCCGTCCTCTTCCAGCTCGTCTTCGGTTCTTTTGTTCCATCGGTCGACTCTGCCTTCCAAGCCCAGAGACTCGCCTTTTATCCAGTTTGCTCCCATTCATTCTAGCCTAGCTGCCACTCACCCAGCAGGGTCGCTGTCCTTGCCAGACAGTCAGCCAGCCAATCACGCCAGAGTGCATTTGGGTCTCCTAGGAGAATAAGGACAGGGAGTTTCGGGCACCTCCCTTACTTCCTGCCCACCCCAGACACTCGGGCGCCAGAGGCAGTCTTCGGTCCTGAAGCCCGCCAAAGACGGAGGAACAAAGGGACCAAACCCGGTTTGGTGCGCACAGACAAACTCTTGAAGGACTTTTCCAAAAAGAAATGGCGAAAAAAGAAGACCGGGACCTGTTCAAACAAAGGGGGTCCAGACGCTATCTTCAAAAACATGGCTCCTGTGATTTAACGCTACCAGTGTTCACGGTCGGGAAAAATCATGGTAGTTTGTTGTAAAACCACTGTCACCAGCCATTTCGAGAGGAAAGGGTAGCATTTGACTGCTACATGAGTTTCTAGACATAGGGGATACTAAGTAACCCCTCCAGCACTCTATGGTAAAATAGTGTGTGCTGGGTCTAGGAATTTGGAAAGACTAGTAAAGTTAATTTCACTTTCCTTTCTCTGGGAAACAGTAGTTTATCCCAGAGAAGGTATTTAAACCTTCGGAAAGCCTAAAAAGGTTTCCCTGTGCCACAGCACTGAGGGTGCTGTGCGACACACATGAAAAGATGATGCCTATGGAGTTGTCTAAAACTCCACAACCAAAGAAAACACACAGACACACAGTAATTTGAAAGGTTCAAAGTCCCAAAGTTTAGCAAAAGAGCTGGAGGGCTCTAAGGTGGGAGGAATTGGCACATTTATGAGAATTCTTCCTAACAGGAGAGAGCAAAGGGCGCGAGCGGCACAAAGAGCAAAAGACCAGTTGATGACAGGTGCCCTGAAGTTACAACTAGGCCCTGCATACCTTGAATTGATGACCCCCGGTAGGAAAGTATATTTAGACGTAATAAATCCCCCGTATGAAAAGTCGCTATACATGCAGGTGAGACAGGGAACTCGTCCAGTGGCAGGTTTTAAACAAACCTGTAAAGAATCATCCTGACACCTATGTATGATGTGCAGGAAAAAGACTGAATCAATGGTGCATTTTATGTTGACGTGTGAAAAAACAAAGCATTTGCGCCATATGTACCTGAGGCCAGTCTTGAGGGAAGCAGGAGTGAGAGATACAAGAACAGCAATGTTATTTTTGCAACAGAGCACCCTACTGCATGTAGTTTACGCTGTGGCCGATACACACATAGGGCTTGGTTACTGAGAAAGAAGATGTCGAATTTCATGATAACAAATTAATTGGGTTATAATTAGCACAGAGGCTGCGAGCTGAGCTCTCCTCTGTGCTTTGTTCTTAAAAGATTGTCTGTTGGCTTAAGTTATGTTTTAGGATCTATGTGATTATTGCGGCGGCCGAAAATGTTGATTTTTTTTTTTTACCCTTTACACCATACATAGCCCACTCTGCATTCCCCCCATATCAATATTATACTCTAAACCCCCCCCCCACATATATATGTGGTGTAAGGGGGGGGGTTTAAAAAAAAGGAAAAGTCGGCATTTTCGGCCGTCGCATGTCCAAGGTCGACATTTTTGTACGATTCCATGTTTTATACACTGTCAACTTTGATTCCCTTTATATGAATTTTATGTACTGTATTGTATTTATGTATTGGCTTGAAGATTTTAAATCGAATAACAGTGTGATTACTGACTGACAATGCCTTCCGCTGTTACATTCGCATGTAGTTTACTATGTACACGCTTTTTGAAGCTCCTGCTGGTGTCAGTTGTACGTTTTCCCCTGGCATTGTTGTCACTACGCAGTTGATATAGTTTCTGTTCTGGCGGCATTATTTAGTACAAGGGTGGTAAATAATCACCAAAGTTTCAGACTACATAACTGAAGACTAGGGACTGTCTCAATGCTGGAATTTGCCAGACTTACACAGGGCGTTACTTGTCTCTGGAGTTACAGAAACAAAAAGCTGTTGGCACACTAGTGCAGTTAGTGTAATAGATTCAATTACAGTAGTACTTATTCTTCCATAACTTTCATTGGACACCCTGGACTCAATAAAATTGAGGTTTTCTGCTTTTGTTCTGCCTTATTTTCAAGTTTGTACAAAGGGCTCAACAACAACCACACTTACAGCTGGCAAGTGTTAAGCCCCCCAGCCGCAGGAAATACTGGAGGCAATAGCAGCACGCAATATCAGTACACCTATCAGCTGAATGGTGGTGCCCAAGCTGCTTCACACTGTTTTATGCTGTGCACTAACACAAAGTATAACAGACCAAGATCAATGCCTGCTACCAATAACGATGTGCGTAATTAGTAAACACTTTGCTACAGCTTATAAAGATTTCACTGAGCTAGACCAGTGGCCCGCTCCATCTCACCGCTTCACATTGGGGACCAGAATAGGTCAATATGATGTTCGCTTCCCACACTTTTTACTCTGCAGGAGGAACAGGGGCTCACTACACTTCGGTGCTGTGTAATGGGTACAGAGCCGATCCTGGTTCATAGTTGCCAGCCAGCGTTACAATCCTCAGCCCGCAAAAGCTGTGCGTCTCCTGTCCACCACTGTAGCCCGTTTGCTTTCGCAGAAGCTTTGCACTAGAGGAATGGACCTCGTGCCATGCCGTCAAGCCGCACTGCTTGTCTCAGCATCTCACAGAAGCCACCTCCAACAGCCCACCACAATGCTCCACAATACATAGGATATTATACAAATCAAATAATGAAATACACGACAAATGTGTGTACTACTATAGTTAAAAATCCTCCATGTACAAATAGTCTTATTCTGGCCTACAGAGATCCTTCATGAGACTTTCCCTGTTACTCAATCCCCTTATATTGGCCCAATGCCTATGAAATGGTATTGTCTTGCATCACTAGGCAATAATACAGGACAGGCCTCCACTGAGAAAGCCCTCTTTGTCTCAAATCTGGTATTATGGTTTTCATACAAATGTGTTCATAGATAGAGCGGAAAAGAAGGAAGTGACCAAAAGATTCAAGCTCCATTGGGCCGGAGGCCAGAAACCACTCTCGCTCCTTGACCCCTTCCGGCTACAGACAACTGTATTTAATATTATAAGGTTGAATCTCATTAGGACCAAGTTCTTGTGCTAACCGGTGTTAGAAATCACTGCCGCTGCCTTGTAACCTGGTCTCTATGGCAACGTTGGCAACTACATTGCCCAACACAGCATGGCGGGCCCGAAGTACACACTGGGCCTCATTCCGAGTATGGAGGTAGCCATGCTGCGTTTAGCGGCATGGCTACCCCCAAACCGGGTACCGGGTCCGGGTTCCCTGAATGGGGAAATACTGGGCCATTCCGACCTTGGAGGGCCCAGTATATCCCCTTTCAGGGAACCCAGACTCGGTGCATCCCCATTCCCATTTGAGCCCCCATAGGGCTCAATGGGAATGGAGGATGCTAACAACGAGCCCATTAATGACAGGCCCGTTGTTAGCATCCTGGTCCACTCGCGGGACCCGCTAAGGACGTCTGGTAAAACCAGGCGTCCTTAGCGGGTCCCGCGAGTGGACCTCGTAATGGTGTGGTATGGGGTTAACGGTGCCGCCAGCTCTACCGGGGCCGTTAACCCCCTACCGCACTCCTTGTAATGAGGCCCACTGTCCTTTTTCACATAATAGCCTTCCCTCTCGATGACGTCATCGACATCCCCGAACAAGGAATGGTATTTGCAGCTGCCCGTACCTATATGGGAGAGTCTGGTGAGTCAGTAAGTCGCAACGATCTTGTGGCCCTGGTGCTACTGTCTTGCAGTGCTTCCCTTGCGCCTTGCTTATTGCGCCTTCCTTCCTCCTTCCTCCTGGCTCCTCTAACACCTGCCTTATCTCTCCTCCTTTTGCTTTGGACCTCCCTTCATTGATACCTCACTAAGAGTCCAAGTCGGACTCTACCTTCAGCTTCTCTTTTTCCACGGAGTTCCCGCAATCCTACTCTGCTGGCAGGTTTTTTCCCCCCAAATGTTTTTTTTTCTTGCATTTTTCTACGCCGCCTGGACAGAACAGAACCAAGGCCTAGTACTGCTCTATAGGCTGCGGTGGCCAGCCAGGGGGAGGGATGCCATTTACACCCACACCTCGCCTCTTTCAGTGCAAAGGTAAGGCATGATTCTGACAGTTTGCGACGCCTTGTTCAGAATGAAAACGTGAACCAACTACAGGAGTTGGTAGCTGGCGTCCAAGGACTGACCACTGAGGTCCAGCGGTTAAAGGCTGAAAATGTCTATTTACACGAGGTGCTCATAAATCGAGATTCTGCACCCTTACCAAGCCTTTCAGGACATTCCACCATTGATAAATTCCACAGTGATCCCAAGAAGCTAAAGGAATTGCTGAACGCATGCATTGTATTATTTTCATTTCGACAAGCAGCCTTCCCCAATAACAGTGCTAATGTGGGCTTCCTTCTTACACACATGGCCGGAATCGCCCTGGCCTGGGCAACTGCATTGGTAACCACATAAGATCCACTTTTAGGTAATTACCAAGGATTTACCACAGCCTTCAAAGGGATTTTTGATCGACCAGAACTCACATACATCTTACAAGATACACTTCTGGACTTTGTCCAGGGTGGTATTGTATCGCACTTTCTTGGCAGATGAGAACCCCAAGGAGATTAACTTTATCACTGAGGCTTCCTGGGGCCAACACGTTGTGAATTCATACTGGAATTATATCCTGCCCTGACCGAGATTTGTGTGGATACTTATATGCATGATCAGGGTTCCCTGGTATTTCACCTAGATGACATTGTAACCATCATTGGCAAGCTAAAAGCGGCAACAGCCCGGGGTCGACGTCCTATCAAATGTAGTCATTAAAGGCATGGTCTAGTAAAAACGTTATTAAAAAAATAGATAGGCAACATAAAAAAAAAAATACTAGCATTCTCTTTTTTTAAACTTCCTATGTAAAATTTTGAGCTATTCAAGCTCAAAATTCGCAAAAGCAAGCACATGGGCGCATCCATTTTGTGAAATGGATGCCCTCCTGTGCTGGCTTTTGCTTTTGTGGCACTAATGAAGGAAAAGCCAGCCAGCTGTAGTAAACAAAAGCTACCGCTGGGTGGCTTTCCCTTCATTAGTGCTGTACGCGGAGGACGGGGACCGGAGACCAGAGCAGGAAAGCTGCAGCTGAATCTCGGTAAGTGCTATTTATTTTTTTAAAAAAATAAGCACTAGCTGCGGTTTTTTTTCTAAGTTTTCCGGGCTGGAGGAGCCCGGAAAACTTAGAAATAAAACCGCAGCTTTAAAAACGTTGTATTTATGTTTGCGGTCGCTTTTGAAAGCAGATTCAGTCAGAAACAACGCGGCATTGCGGAAAACAACCGCGTTGTTTCTGCCTGAATCTGCTTTCCCATTTGGGGCTCTCGGGCTCCCCACGGGGAGCCCGAGAGCCCCAAATGGGAAATCAGCTGTAGGCAGAAACACTACGTGGCATGTAACGCTGCGGTTTTTCTTTCCGAGTTTCTCAGGCTCCTCCGAGCCGGAGGAGCCTGAGAAACTTGGAAAGACAAACCGCAGCGTTTTCCAACACAATAACGTTGTATTTATGTTTGCGGTTGCTTCAAAAGCGACCGCAAACATAAATACAACGTTTTTAAAGCTGCAGTTTTATTTCTAAGTTTTCCGGGCTCCTCCAGCCCAGAAAACTTTTAAAAAAAACCGCAGCTAGTGCTTATTTAAAAAAAAAAAAAAAATAGCACTTACCGAGATTCAGTTGCAGCTTTCCTGCTCTGGTCTCCGGTCCCCGTCCTCCGCGTACAGCACTAATGAAGGGAAAGTCACCCAGCAGTAGCTACGGCTGGCTTTTCCTTCATTAGTGCCGCAAAAGCAAAAGCCAGCACAGGAGGGCATCCATTTCACAAAATGGATGCGCCCATGTGCTTGCTTTTGCGAATTTTGAGCTTGAATAGCTCAAAATTTTACATAGGAAGTTTTAAAAAAGAGAATGCTAGTATTTTTTTTTTATGTTGCCTATCTATTTTTTTAAATAAAATGTTTTACTAGTCCATGCCTTTAAGAACAATCCCAGCTTCTGGGCTCCTCTGCTGTATGAATTATTCACATATGTCATAATACGTGGTGAGATTCCCAGGAGTTCGCGAGAATCTATATTTATCCCCGGTTTTAAAAAAGGGCCACGCTCCAAGCCCAGCAACTATCGCTTGCTGCCCATGTTAGACTCAAGTGGTAAAATATGTTGCACCCTTCTACTAAATTATCTAAGTTAGTGGATTGAAGCCTCCAATCTAATCAAATATCAGCAAACAGGTTTTAGAAAAGGATTAGGCACCATACATAGTATATGGACGCTACAGTACCTTATTGCAGATACCCTTCATATTTCAGGCTGCCACCTTTCCCTGTGCTTCATAGATTATTCAGTGGCTTTTGACTGTGTGTCGCATTCTAGGCTCTGGGGGAACTGGCCTCTTGGGGCATAGACCCCTTGCTATTGCTTTTTATTAGGCAATTCCACACGGATACCTCGTGGCCATCCGATTATCACAAGAAGGTTATATATCTAAATGGTTTGCCACTTACACCGGTCTAAAGTAAGGATGTGTGATGGCCCGTTCACTTTTTAACTTGTATGCGGCTGATATGGACGAGAGGCTTCGCTCTTGTCAAACTCAGCAGTGAGAGCATTGTTTGGCACTCATATGCCGACACACAGTGTCAAACACCTTTGGGCCTGCAGTGTTGCATGGATGCTCTTTGTAGTACATACGCGACTGCTAGCAACTTAAAGATAAACCAGAGCAAAACAGAAATCATGATAATTGGCAAAAAACGCACAGTATAAAGTAATACCCATGGCAAATGTGGGGCAAACATCTCAAAATGTTTAATTATTATATCTTCCTGGGATTGCACATGAGGAACTTTCCCACCATTGCCTTTTACATGGAGGCTTTCCCCGCCAAGACTATTAGGAAGTGGTAGGTTATTAAAAACGTAATGTCCAGGAAGGGTGGATACTCTGTGCAAGGCCTGCTTGAAGTTTTCAACAAGTGTGTAATTCCAGGCATATTATACAGTCTAGAGGTTCTGCCAGGCAGAGAGCAGACTCTAATGGGGCGTATTACCAAGCATGAATGCCTTAAGCATGGGAATCGGGCTTATAGTGACCTGGTTGACACAGCAAGAGGCCACTTAGAGGCTATTGGAATGGACTTGCCGGCTGACGGGGAAGCCCTGATGTTCCCTATTAAGTTGACGGCAAAAACACTTGTATGGGATCGTTCACAATCGATTTCGAAATTGTCTTTAAAAAAGAGGTATGTGAAATATGCCACGCTGTACTTCTGCGCAGCTATCTTACTAAACCGTGCAGCCTTGACCTTAGACGATTCATTTTATCTTCGATTTAACATCCTCCCGCCCTTGGAATACTGTGGAGCATGGAAGGAAATCCCCCTGGAAGCCAGGCTCTGCCGTATTTGCAGTAAAGACACTGAAACTGCAAGGTATATTTTGGCTAGCTTCCCCAGTCTAACGGAACAACATCTAAAGGGATATGGGAAATGTGTATGCTCAGCAGACAGCATCGGTAAAGATCAATACTGGGCCACTGTTTATTCTGCTCAATCCATGGTGGTTGTTACGTTCCGCCCTGCGTCCCGCTACGCGGTGACGCAGGGCGTCCTAATAAAAGCCCCGCCCCCGCGTTCGGGAGGCAGTTCCGGGGCAGACCTGACATCAGCGTGGGTGTATGTTATTTCAGCTCCCGCTGGAGCTGCGCCACAGGCCGCGCGGCCTAATCGCATTACGCCAGCCCCCGCGCGCAGGCCGCGGGCCCTCAACTTAACAATGGCGACGAGGAGAGACGAACTCCACGACAGGCTCGGTGCTCTGAAAGCACCATAACGCCACACAGCCATCGCGGCTAAATTTTTGGACACCCGGTGGGGGTGCCATCACACACGTGACCCCCCACCCCAAAAAAAAAAAAAAAAAAAAAAAAAAAAAGATTTTTTTTTTTTCTCTACCTCATCCATTCATGCTCTCTGCCACTAAGACCGTAGTTCTTCCCTCCGGAAACGGGAGAACCAGGTGGCATCGGACATCCAACACAAGAGAGCAGCATCACGGCGTGTGGGGAGTGCCAGGCCCTGAGTCGTAACACGGTGCCTGGATACGGCGGCACCTCCAAGGTAGGCCCAACGTCGCAGCATTGGTGGCCGTCAGAGGCACCTACGACAACACGGATCAGGTCCACGCCAACATGGCGGCCGGCACATCCACGCCTGGGCCCTCCACGCCGTCCAGAATTGCGGCAAACCTGTCCATGACGCCACCTCCACCTCGAACACAAGGCACTTCGTCGACACTGGTCCAGCCGTTTGACCCTTTCACGGATCCGTCGTCATGCGGACCCAGATGGCAGCTGTGGATCCAGAAGTTCGAGATGGCGATGGAGTGCAAAGAGATCACAGCGCCCAGGAAACTGAAGGCACACCTTCTACTCAGCGTGGGTGACGAGGTACTGCGCATTTTCAATTCCCTGAACGTTGATGATGGCCAGGATGGGTACCGAAGCGCGAAAGAGGCCCTCACTGATCACTTCCTCCCTCAACTAAACCCAGACTATGAGACGTTTCTCTTCTGCACCACCTCACAGGCAGCGGATGAAACCCTTGATGCGTACCACACCCGCCTGAGAAAGTTAGCCATGTCCTGTGAATTCACGAACGTGGAGAAGGAAATCAGGAGGCAGATCATCAACGGGATTCATTCGGAAAAATTGAGGCGCCTGATACTTAGTGAGAAGGGTATCCCCCTACAGCGGATCCTTGAACTGGGACGTCAGAGGGAACTGGCACACACCAGAGCGGCCAACATGGAGGCTACGCTACACAGGCTGCAACCTGCTCTCAACACGGCTATGGTGGCCCGCATCACCAACAAACAATCCTCGAGAGATGACAACAGTGGTGGATACGGCCAAAACAGGTGGCAACCGCGCATTCCGGGACCCACAGAGTGTGGCTGGTGCGGTGGCCCTCGACATGGCCGTCGCAACTGTCCTGCTCAAGGCACCACATGTGGAGCATGTGGCCGGAAGGACCATTACGCGAAGGTATGCCGATCAACGGACACCCCCATACAGCCCCCGCAGAACTAGCCGGAGAAGGTCGCGACTAAGAAAAAGAAGCAAGCCAGTGCCAGAAGGGTCGCAGTGGCCAGCTCTTCCACGGAGGATGAAGGGGATGATATCTCGGCGATGCTGCAGGCCCCCTCCAAGGACACAGACGGGAAAGGAAGGAAGGTATACCTGGTGTCTGCACTATGCCAAGACCGAGGACCTCGAAGAAAAGCCGCCCGAAGGCGCAAATGCATGGTAACCATCCAAAACCAGTGCATTCTGATGACCATCGACACAGGCGCTTCGGTGAACGTCATGCCTGAAAGCATTTTCCTGACTCTAAGTCCTACACCAGAGCTGAAAAGCACCGACACTCTGTTATATGCATACGGCTGTCGAAAGCCCCTGCCGGTAATTGGCAGGTTCCGCACCACGCTGGAACACGGAAAAAACAGACTATGGTCCAAAGTCTATGTTGTGAAGGCAGATGTTGAGAGCCTCCTGAGTGGGGACGCAGCGGAGGACTTGGGAGTGGTCCAATTTATCTGCCATGTCAACGAAGAAAAGGAAGTGGAGCAGATGCTGAACCAATACCCTGACTTGCAAGAAGGCATAGGCTGTCTAAAAGGCAAAACCATCAAACTTCATATTGATGAGACAGTGCAGCCGAAAGCCGTCCGGCACCGGAGAACGCCGTTCCACATGAGAGAACAAGTGGAGCAGGAACTCAAGGCACTGGAAGAAGCGGGTATCATTGAGGAGGTCACAGGGCCCACACCGTGGGTCTCTCCAATGGTGGTAACACGGAAGCCCAAGCAGCCTGGAAAGGTACGGATCTGCATAGACATGCGCCTCCCCAACACTGCCATCAAAAGAGAACGCCACATAACCCCAACAATCGACGAGATTGTGGCTGACCTCACAGGGTCGAGTATATTTTCAAAGATTGATCTCAAGGCGGGGTATCATCAACTCAAACTCCACAGAGACTCTCGATACATAACAACGTTCTCTACACATTTGGGGCTGCGGAGATACAAACGCCTAAGTTTCGGAATATCGTCTGCCGCGGAGGTGTTCCAGCAAACCATCCAGGAGGTCATCCGGGGCATCCCTGGTGTCCTCAACGTGAGCGATGATATTCTGATTCACGCCCCCGACAAAGAAACACACGTCAAGAGGCTTCACGCCCTACTGGGCCGACTACAAGAGGTTGGGCTCACAATACACCGGGAAAAGTGCGAGTTCCTCAAATCCGAGATCACTTTTTTCGCATACAAGTTTGGCAGCACAGGCATCTCCCCTGACCCGCAGAAGGTCGCAGACATCCAGGCGGCAAGCCCACCGATGACCCCCACAGAAGTGCGCAGTTTTTTAGGCATGGCCACTTACTGCGGGAGGTTCATCCGAAACCTGGCCACACTATCTGAGCCGCTGCGGGAACTCACGAAGGCCAACGTCAAGTGGGAATGGGGGCCAACATGCCAGGACTCGTTCGAGAGCATCAAGGACTCCCTCTCAGCTGACACCAAGATGGCCTACTACAACACTGAACTGCCCACAGAACTATTCGTAGATGCCAGCCCCGTGGGGCTCGGAGCCATCTTAATGCAAGTCACGAAGGAAGGGGAGAAGAGACCGATTGCATATGCATCGAGAGCCCTCACAGAGACCGAACAAAGGTACTCACACATCGAAAAGGAGGCCATCGCCGTGCTGTGGGGGTGCCGACATTTTCACCTCTACCTATATGGGCGTCACTTCACGACGATCACGGACCACAAGCCCCTACTACCAATCTTCATGGGAACATCAGCACCCCCTCCGGCACGAATCACGAAATGGTTACTGCACCTCCAGCAATATGACTTTACTCTCGCCTATCAACCAGGCAGCGGAAACCCAGCGGACTATCTCTCCAGGCATCCGCGAGAGGCCACTCAACAAGAGATCCAAGTAGCGGCAGAGACAGAGGAACATATATGCCAGGTAGTGCGCGCAATGAGGCCCAAGGCGGTGAGCATCGAGGAAATCGAGGCGGAAACGCACCAGGACCCGTGTTGTGACTTAGTGAAAGATGCCATCCTTTCCGGTGATTGGAAGACTTTCATGAGACACACACACAACAGAACAGCGGAAGCGAAAGGGTTTTTGTCCGGCATATTCACAGTGCGGCAAGACTTGTCAGTCACGGAAGGTGGACTGTTACTACGGGGAAACCGCATCGTGATCCCTCTCAAACTACAGGACAGGATAGTGGCCCTAGCACATGAAGGACACCAAGGACTGGTAAGGACGAAAGCCCGCATTCGGCACCGAGTATGGTTTCCCCAGATCGAGGAGCGGGTCGAGACACTCGTTGCCACGTGCCTATCCTGTCAGATAACGGGGGCCCCGCCAGACCCGGAACCCATCATATCAGCAGAACGGGGCCGCTCTCGCTGGGAGGCCATCAGCATTGACTTCTGCAAGCTCCGAGAGGGCCTCCACCTGTTGGTGGCCGTCGATGATCACTCTCGATACCCGGAAGTTGAGGTAGTTGAGTCCACAGCAGCTGAAGTGGTCATTCCGGCCCTAGAGAAAATGTTCGCAACCCACGGGCTACCTATCTCAATCAAAAGCGACAATGGGCCGCCGTTCACAGGGGAGGACTTCAAAAAGTATCTCCAGGAACTCAATGTGAAGTATCATCACATCACTCCAAGACACCCCCAGGCAAATGGGGACGTAGAACGATTTATGAGGACTATCAATAAGGTGCTCAGAGTATCTAAGGCTAACGCCAGCCCCTGGAAGGTTGACCTCTTCCGATTCCTCCGAAATTACCGGGTCACGCCTCACAGCACAACCGGCGTTCCGCCAGCGGACCTCATGTTCGGCACCGTTATCAGATCCTCGATCCCGCATCACCCAAGCAGAACCCCGGACACAGTGAACGAGGAACGCACAGAGAGAAGGAGAAGGGATGCCAACGAACACATGAGTGGCAAGCGGAGAGCGAGGCCGTCCCATCATCAAGTGGGTGACCAGGTCATCATGCTACGAAACCCCTCCAAGTCAAAACTTGACACCAGGTACGAGGAACTCCCATGGACCGTCAGCAACCGGCATGGAACCATGGTAACTGTGACACGAGGAAGACGCCAAGTGACGAGGAACGCGTCATGGTTCAAGGCCGTACCACGTACCCTGTGGACCGATAAGGAGGGCCATCGGGAAGGCGAGGACACTCCTCCCAGTGAAGAAGAGCCGGAGGCCATCCCTGAGGAGAATGGAGCGCGGGATGGAGACTGGGAGCCGGTGGATGAACCCGGCCGCGAGGGCCCGAACAGCGAAGACGGGACAGAGCCGGAAGCAAGGGGGAATGACCCCCGCAAAGGACGATACAGACTGAGAACAACGACGAGACCGCCAGCCAAGCTAAGTGACTATGTGTGGTAGCCGGTGCACTGGTGCCATGAACCCCAATGGCAGGGTGGCTGAGTGTTGAAGACTGAAAGTTTGTTGGACTTCGCCGTTGTTTGGCAGTTAGAGTTATGTGTTTTGCTTTGTTTTATAATAAAGGAGGAATGTTACGTTCCGCCCTGCGTCCCGCTACGCGGTGACGCAGGGCGTCCTAATAAAAGCCCCGCCCCCGCGTTCGGGAGGCAGTTCCGGGGCAGACCTGACATCAGCGTGGGTGTATGTTATTTCAGCTCCCGCTGGAGCTGCGCCACAGGCCGCGCGGCCTAATCGCATTACGCCAGCCCCCGCGCGCAGGCCGCGGGCCCTCAACTTAACAGTGGTCACGGCAGCATCCTTTTACATTTTCGAACGGGTCCTTAAAGATTTTCCTACGGTATCTGCTGTTTGGCCCTACTAAACGGCCATAGCCTGGGGCTTGTATAAATGAAGGCCATTTTGATACTGTGGGACTGTCACTTTAATGTATTTTATTGTACTTTTTACAGACATTGTATTGGTAATGTATTATAATGTCTATTTAATTGGATGAACATTGTTTTGTAATATGTGTTAGTGCAAAAGGCTTATTCTGTTAGCCAGAGGCACTTAATAAAAAAATAAAAATACAAAAAAAAATATTCACTTATTCCACCACATTTAAACAGCTTGCTCAAACCAATGCATGACCCGAAGAGGCCTGTTTCACCTTGTTTAGACGAGGTCTCAACGACAAGCTGAAGGTCAAATTAACCTGTGTACACCGTCCCCGGTCCTTGGGGGAATTGATAAACAATGGTGCTTCAAATCGATTATCAATTACAGGAAAGGAGACATGAAAGAAGAAAAGGAAGAGGAACCTGTCCGCGGGACTCCCATGTACCCATTTCTCCATCCTTGGAGACTAATACCTCCAAACCTATGCATATTGGTGCAGCAAGGGCACCTTTGTCAGAAGTGGAGAGAAGTCAGGAGCCCACCTAAAACACTTGTGTATAGGCGCATTATAAATGCCATATCATACCTAGCCACACAAAACATTCACATCCACCAACACGCCGCCGATACACAGCTATACCTCAAGATCAACTGCATCGAGGTCATTCACAAGCTCAAAACCTGAGTCTCACTGCTCCAGTCTTGGACATCCAGTGCCTACTTGAAGCTCAACCGAATTCCTACTCCTCACCAACAACACTGAATACCCATACTTACAGACCTGGCTATAAACCATGAACCCTGAGGGCTTCACACGCGTGCTCGCCTCCTGCGCCAAGTCCCTCGGGCCCCACATCAACAAACACCTCTCCTTCAAGACACAGCCAAGAAAACTCGAGACAGCTCGTCAAGCCCTTCCTCTCACAGATCCCCTTTTTGGTAAGATCGAGACCCCAGTCCTTTTCAAGCCATTCGTCCCTCCCAGACAACTCCGATCTACCATTCAAGCACTGGTTCTATCTCACCTAGATGGGGATAATGCTGTCCTCCAAAGCCTCCTGTCATCCTCCCTTGTGCCCCTCAGAAGTGTCCTACATACGGCTGCATGCCTCATCAAGGATCTACGCAGATATGACCACATTACCCTGGCCCTCATCGACATTCACTGGCCCTCACTGCACACACAAATCACCTTCAAGTCTTGCTGCATCATCTATAAGCCAGTCACCCTCAAGTTACCCAGCTACCTCGGAGAGAAACTCAGCATCTCCAGCGGATCATGCACCACCAGAAGCTAGGACATGTGCAGTCTTGAAATCTGCCACTGCAAAAACGAAAGGACCAAAAAACAAGCCTTCTCTGCCTACGCTTTAAGACTATGGAACCTCCTCCCCGTCAGTATCAGACTCGCCCGACGCTTATACAATTCAGAAAAGAACTCAAGACCCACCTCTTCAAGGAGTCTCTCTTCCTCAACACTTAGGTCACCATGTACCCCGTCCCACCTCACTTGCTAAATGCCATCCGCCCCTCGATTCCCCGCCACCCTGTAAAGTTGTACCCCTCCTCTGTGCACCTTTGTATCCTAACCCCGCTGTATCTCTATTCTGTTGTTACCTCTGACAAGCACTCTGTTATGCATCTGTACTGTTGTATATCTATGTAAAGCGCTCTGTTGTGTATCTGTATTGCTGTATACCTCTGTAAAGCGATCTGTTGCTTCTTTAAGCTATGTCCGCGCTCAATAAATACAATAATAATAAAAACCAAAGGACTATGTATGTACTGTGGCTCTGCAGATCATTTGGCTAGGGCCTGTCCCTTGGCACGACCCAGGAGGTCGGGAAACACCCGTTCTCAACCCTAAAGGGAACGATGGTTTGGGAGATAGTACGAAGTCCCCTACCAGCCTCTAGAGGTAAGCAAGAACACACAAGTACCACAATATTGGTGTTGAAAATCATTCTTACGGATCCCCTTTTTGGTAACATCGAGACCCCATTCCTTGTCGACTCAGTAGCAGCGGGGATGTTCATGGATAGTTCCCGGGTTAAAAAGAATGGTATACCTATCCAGCAGAACGATATGGCCCAACTTGTAGAGGGGGTCGACGGACAACCTTTACCAGCCGTCATAGAGTACACTGTGCCTTTGCAAATGAGGGTAAACCACCTGGCTGAAATTTAGTTTTTCGACTTGATTCAAGCAGCCCATTTTCCAGTCATATTAGGGATGCTGTGGTTGGTGAAACATAATATATACATTAACTGTAAGGCCCACAGCCTTTGTTGAGCTCCGAGAATTGTATCTCAAACTGCCTGTCGACTGGCAATGTCGACAATTGAGTTTTTGACATATCAGGGGAAACAATCAACAGCCCCCTCTTTGTACTATTCCAGTTCAATACCAGGAGTTTGAGCAGATGTTTACCAACGACAGAGAAGGTCTTGCCGCTGTCATGGCCACAAGACAATGGCCATTATCTTTTTCACCTAAAGGGTCCAAATGGACCCAGTCCTGGCGCCTTTGGCGCCAGGCTCATGTGAAAGTGTGCTCTGCACACTTTGTGTCGAGGGCACGTGCATCCTGGCCGGGCATGGCCATTAGGGAGCACGTGCAGCAGTCCCTGGGAGTGGGAAGGTGGGGCCACTAGGCGGGGCCAAAGGGGAGTGGCTGGGGCCAGGCTATTTAATCCAGCCCCACCCGCATACAAGCGCTTCGCGTTAGTCTGCTTTCTGCAGCATAAAGCGCTCTTACCTGTTTCCAGCTCATCATCTCAGCACGTATCTCATCAGGTTCCAGAACATCTTCTTCAGCGCACACCTACCTGACTCCAGCCACGCCATCGCTTGAAGCGCAGCTTACCTGATTCCAACACTGCTTCATCAGCGCGCATCTTGACAGCCTCCAGCAATATCATCGCTCGACGCACAGCTTACCTGACTCCAGCGACTCCACCGCCGGACGCGCATCTTACCTGTCTCTGCAAGCTCATCGCCTGCAGCGCATCGCTTCTTACCCGATTCCCATCGTCATCGGAGTCGGGCCGCATCCTCACCTGTTCCGGGCATCTAGCTACGCGGGAGCCTTCTTCTCGCCCAGCATTCTCACGGATCCATCCATCCAGCAACCCCTGGCAGTTCTTCGGATAGCCGCTCACCATCTGACGCCGCCAGACCATCCCGGCAAGAGAAAAGGAACACACAAGTTTGGAGACTGCATAAATACCTTACGCTTGGCGGCGCTACACATAAGCCTTGCATACAACCTTGAAACCCTATTTACTTTCTAAGTGGGAACCCCACAAACCCCTCTGGCACCATTTGGACTCGCTTCCAACACTGCGACTCCACGTTGCCATCTTCACACCTATTGGGGAGAGAAAAGACATTGCAAGGGTTACAGACAATAATCATTGGAAAAAGACTTAGCAAAATGATACTAACAATCATTGCAAACAGATACGGAACAATAATCATTGCTAAGAACACTTACCTTCAAAGTGGCACGGTCACAGCCGGTCTGGGCCGCCACACGTACGGACCAGTGAAGCAACTAGGTCCATCAGAGGCGCCCCTGCTGATGAGAAGCAGGACGGAAAGCTCATCCATGAAAGAAAACAGGCGAGGCTATATGGGTAAACGCATGCTCACTTCATTCTGGAACGAAGGGTTAGAGGGAAATCACAATCCAACCACAGCATTCTCATTGCCTCTCGTATTCTCTCAGGGGCAGTGTCAGCGACCCGAACAGCCCACATCACAGCAGCTGGGGAAGGACTTCATTACAGGGGAGCCAAGTCGAAGGAGGGCTCCAACCGTGCCCCAACGTCCCCACAGAGACCAGTTAAGCGTAACAGCCAACTCACAGACCACAGGACTGCGTCTTAGAACTACTTCTCAATACCGAAGTTCCCTTTAATCGGATGTTCCTTGTATCACCAACCGAAAAAGAGGTACTTGGAAACTATCTACATGTGAATTAAAAAAACAGGCTAATAACTGAGTCTAAATCTTCTGCAGAAGCATCTCTCTTCTTCATCTCCAAGAAGGAGACAGCAGAATTAAAACCTTGTATAGACTATTGTGGATTGAGCTGCATTACGAAGAAGGACACATATCCACTTCCCCTCATTCAAGACAGACTAGAAGCAGTGCAAACTGTGCAGGTCTTCACAAAACTGGACCTGAGGCGAACTTACAAGGATCAGATAGGGTGAACATTGGAAAACGGCCTTCCGCACACCCTTTGGCCACTATGAATATTGGGTGATGCCATTAGGTGGGCCAACACTTCTGTGTTTTCTTTGACCTGCTCTTACATACGATAATCGTCTACCGTGACAACATTTAAGTGTTCTATCAAAATTAAGAAGAACATCAAGGGCATGTCAGCGACATCCTCCAGTACGTGCAAAAACATAATCTTAAAGCTAAACTGGAAAAATATGTGAATGGAAGTGGCTTACCTAGAGTAAAAACTCTTGTGCAAAGTCATTTCTATGGGCTGCAGAAAGGTGAAGGCTGTCTTAGAATGGAAGGTCCCCCAATCCACTAAAGAAGTCCAGAGGTTTTTAGGTCTGGCCAACTTCTATCGAAAATTAATACCTTGTTGTTTGCAAATAGTTCTTCCTGTTACCGCTTTACTCAAGAAGGAGGCAATTTTTTTCTGGTCTAAAAACGGTGATCATGCCTTCAGTGAGCTAAAAGAGAGGTTCACATCTGCACCCATACTGTGTCAATCCAAAACAGATTGTGCCTTCATTCTAAAAGCCAATGCTTCAGACTATGCAGACGGTGCCGTATTAAAACAAGAACAGGAAGACGAACAGGAACATTCCATAGCCTTTTATTCCAAGATCTTGTCCTCTGTGGAAAATAACTATTCAGTTCTAGGAAAAGAAATTCTAGAAATCAAGTTGGCCTGCCAAGAGTGGTGTGACATTTTCTGATGGAGACAACATATCCCACTCTGGTCTGCACAGACCATCAAAACCTTCAATACCTTCAGGATTCTGAATGCCGAAACAGTAATTTCTTCAACCACTATGATTTGTTTCCCACGCTTATCTAGGGTTCACAAAACGTGATAGCGGATGTCTTATCACAAAGTGAGTGGACTCCAAAGTATGTTACTCTCCCGGAAGAAAAGATGTTCACACAATCCTCATTCGTTGTAACAATAGATACTTTTCACCAGCATGTTTAGAAGGCTTGAATTGACAACACAGTAAACTCATCCATTATCGACAACACATTTACAGAAAAAACAAATCTCCTTTTTCATGGAAACCAACTATATCTACCCACCAAAAAATATAGCATGAAGGCCTGGAACTATGCCATGACTCCTACGTCGCCGGACATCAGGGTCCCGACTGACTATGTCGAGACCATGATACTACAGGAAATCGGGGGAGGTGCCCTCACCCAAGGGTTTGCGGTTGAGACAGCACATAGAGCCCTGGTCAGGAGGCCACTGCCGGTAGCCCTCCCGACCCCCACACCCAGTCATCGTCAAAATACTGAATTATAAGGACAGGGAGAAGATCCTGGAGCACTTTCGAAAAGGGGGAACAATAAACAGAGCGTCAGCGACCATCACAGCGTATCCGGACTACACCTTCCTGGTACAAAGACGGCGACTGAACTACGGGGCGATTAAAAGGAGGTTGCGGGAAGCAGGCTACAAATACATGTTGATGTACCCAGCGAAACTCAAGGTGTTTCACAAGAATAAGGCCCTTTTTTTTAGACTCCGGAGGACGTGGCAGAGTGGTTGGACGCACAGAACTACCCAGCAGGAGCGGATAGCCAGACGGATAGTGGAACTGATAAGTGAATCTGTACTTTCTTGCGCTGTAATGTTGTATAAGAAATAGACTTTGGGACTTGATTATAGTACAGCATATAACGAGTCGGGGAAAGATGTTACGAATAGAGATGTAAACTGAGCGACATACTGTTAGCACAATTCGGGAGACACACGTGTGGCGTTATACACGCAGTGCCAAGAGACACACTATCACCCCCCCCTTAGGTAGTTTAGTCGAGATACTGGTAGTACTGTATGCTCCTGCTGAGCTCCGAGTAGCGGTAATTCCAAGAAAAGGGCTAGATGCGGGATAGCCTGAGATCCAGGGATGGAGCTGGGCGACAGTTAGGGGAAGTTGGGACAGGAGTGGGGCTAGTTCAAGCAGGGGGGTGGGATGGGGTTCGGGGAGTTAAGGGGAACAGGGGGTCTGGGGAGTTGTTGAAGGGCGAGCCTACAACCACAATGCACGGGGCAAGAAGAGGTCAGGAGAAGAAGCGGGCAGTGTAGGAAATGGATAACATGGGAGACCTTAGGAAAGTGACCTGGAATGTCCGGGGGCTCAATAATTACTTGAAACGGAATAAGGTCATGATGTACCTGAAGAGACAGAAAATAGGCACCGCCCTGTTACAAGAAACTCACTTGACCAAAGATAAACAGGAGGTAGTGGCGAGGAAATGGAAAGGGACCACCATAGGAGCGACGTATTCAGCATACACCAGAGGGGTCATAACGTGGATAGCACCACATGTCCCGTTTAAGCTATTACAGTCCACCATAGAATTGGACGGGAGGGGGGCGTTTGTGAGAGGGATGGTAGAAAACAAGGAGGTGAGCATCATTAACGCGTATGCCACGAATCAGGATGCCACGGGCTACTTCAGGACCTTATACGCCAAGGTTAGTCTGTATATGGAGGGGGCAGTTATATGGGGGGACTTCAACTGCACACTGGACCCCAAGCTAGACAGGTCAGATGAGAAAATTGAGAGACCTACCCCAGTGGCTAGGGCGTTGAGAGCCCTATTAAGAGATTTTCGATTAGTGGATGTGTGGAGAATGCACCATCCACAGAACAGAGAATATTCCTACTACTCTGCCCCACAAAATCTACACACCCGACTAGACTACATATTTGCTGCTTCGGAGTTAACAGGAGAAATTATGAAAGCTGAATACAAGGCTGCAGTCCTCTCGGACCACGTGCCATTAAGAGTGATATGGCAGTACCTGGCTCCTAGGGCGAAGATCCCGACATGGAGATTAAGAGCCGAGGCACGGAAAGATACCGGATTCAGGGAAGACTTCAGGAAAGAAATACGAGAGTATTTTGAACACAATACTGGGAGCGTTGAATCGGCTGGTACACTATGGGAAGCATTAAAAGTGGTAGTGAGGGGAGCTGCTATATCTAAGTCCAAAGGGTTCCTGAGCAGCATAACACAGAAATTGCGTGATGCAGAGAAGAGAATAGAGTCTAAGATGAGGGAGAGGGCGAATTCCCCAGAGGAGACAGAGACCATACGCCAACTACAACAGAAGTGTAGGGATCACTGGGAAAGACTATGCAACCTAACCACTACAGGAAATATGTAGAGAGGCAACATGCAGAAGGAGACAAGCCAGGAAGATTATTAGCCTGGCTATATAAAAGCGAGACCCCCCGACAAACTATCAGAGCAGTGCATGGGATAGATGGGCAGATATCGGACACGCAGGAAGGGGTGAATTAATGTTTCTTGGAGTATTACCAGCGACTGTACACGAATGCTACCAGGGGGTGGGGGGGTGGATGCGCTGGAGACATTGGCAGAGATTAGTCTTCCCAAACTGAAGGTTGTGGAAAAAGAGAATTTAGAGGCCCCAGTTACGTTAGAAGAATTAGAGGAAGTGATCAAGCTACTGCCCACTAATAAGGCCCCAGGGGCGGATGGACTCCCAAGTCCCAAACATACAGGTCAGACTTGCTACCACGATGCTCGCAATGTTGAACGAGGCGTTCGACAGCCAGGGTCCCTTAGGGAGGCGATTATCATTCCGCTACTTAAGCCCAATAAACCAAGCACAGACTGCGGATCCTACAGACCACTATCAATGGTTAATCACGACAGCAAAATACTTACAGCAGTGATGGCCAACAGGTTGCGACCAATGAACAATAGACTTATACATCCTGATCAGACGGGGTACGTTCCGCACAGGAGTATATCGACAACCTTAGGAGACTCCATCATGTCATAGAACAGACGGAAGGAAGCTCCCAAGAGGTAACAGTAGTCTCATTATATGCAGTGAAGGCCTTCGACTTGGTCAAGTGGCCCTAGTTAGTGGCGCCTTGAAGGAATATGGTGTCAGGCCCTCATATTTGAAATGGGTCCAACTGTTGTATAGCAGTCCATTGGCTCGAGTTAGGACAGGAGCGACCATCTCAGAACAGTGGAAACTTAGTAGGGGCCCTAGACAAGGATGCCCATGGGCCCCGATGCTTTTTATACTAGCACTCAAACCCCAGGTGATATACTTGAGGCAGGCGTACGGGGAAGTAGGGATCAGCACGAACGGAGGACAACATCTGATATCAATGTATGCGGATGACATGCTGCTGTAGTTGAAGTACCCCGAGGAAAACCTCCACTATATATTGGAAGTTATCGAGCGATACGCAGAACTGTCTGGCATAACAGTGAGCCCCAAGAAATCGTGTATATTGCCCCAGGGTAGATACATGGGGTTACCACGGGAAGAACTTCCGGTATTGCAGATAAAATGGCAAACCAAGACCTTTAGATATTTGGGGATGGATGTGCACAATAATGTTGAGGCTGAACACAGGCAAAACACAGAGAAGGCGCTGTCTAAAATTGAAAATAGCATAGTGTTTTGGGCCAAGCTCCCCCTGACCATGATGGGAAGAGTGGCACTGTTGAAGATGGTGGTACTGCCCAGGCTATTACACTTTTTTGCGAACATACAATTCTTTGCCAAAGTCCAGAGTATATGTAGGGGGTTCATTTGGCACAAATCCAGAAATAGAAAAGCATTATGGAAATTACAGAACCCATACGACCAAGGAGGCATTAGATTACCCATTTTTGAGGTATATTATTTAGCTAGCCAACTCCAATATGTAGCAAGGTGGCTATCACAGGACCCTACACCAGAGTCTACACTGCTGAATTCTGGATGTACCCCATATTTCCTGAACAAGTGGATATGGCTGTCAAAAGTGCAGCGGGGAGAAGGGACGAGATTGCTAGACTTGGGCTGGAAAATGTGGCCAAGAGCCTGCCATGTAATGGAAAACCTGTGCCTGTGTTCTCCACAGATGCCGCTGATGGCATTCACAGGGGCTGACAAGCAAATGAGAAAGGTGATCAGGAGACAGTGGGAACGGATGGGTATAGCAACCCTGGGAGATGTGTGGCTAGATGGCAAGGCGGTGGAGTTTGACACACTGGTGGAAGACACCGGCTTACACCACGGGCAATATATCACATATGCTAGGTTGGTAAAGAGGATAAAAGGCATATGGCCAGAGACAGTGTTGACCCAACAGCTTGATACGGCCATTGAAACATTTCAGGATGTGTCTGAAGGAGAGCACGAGGTCTCTCGCATATATATGAACTGTTGATGTCTTGAATTGTGAAGGAGGTGATCCAGACAAGGAGAGATTGGGAGGAGGAAGCCAGGGAAGCAATGGGTGATGGGCAGTGGTGGGCGAGAGCTCAAGGATACACAAGAAGTATCAAGGAATGTGAGACTACAAGAGATTCAGTTATATGTTACCCACAGAGCATATATGACCCCCAAGAAGATAGCCAAGTATAAAAATGCGGGCACACAAACATGCCCAAAATGTGGGGAGATGAACGCAGGTATGATACATATGTTCTGGGCATGCCCTGAAATACAGAGATTTTGGCGGGTGGTAGCCCACCGTATGGCGGAGAGAGAGATAAATCTGGATGTCGCCTCCCTGTGGGCGTGCATGTTGGTGGGGTTCCCCAGGCAGCGCAAACTGAAACACCTGAGTAAACTCAAGGATCTGGCTTATATATTAGCGAAGCGCAGAATAGCTATGAGCTGTAAAGGTAACAAAAGACCGAAAGTTGAAGTTTGGTGGCAGGATCGGCAAAAATGGGCAGACGGCGAAACTGTAGTGTGGAATGAAGCGGTGAACAGAGGGGGGAGGAAGAAGGGGACACGTTGGTATCCTGGAGGCAAATAGTTGCTACACTATCGGGGCATGACCAGACAAGCCCAGAGGAAGATAGCTCTTCAGAGGGAGAAGCGGGAGAAGCACCAGTGGAAAAGGTTATGGAAAGGCGTGATGTGAGGTAGGCTCGATAGGGGCGGGGGATAGCGGTTGGGGATGGGAGAAAACAACATGAAACTGTACTGAAGGCGGAAAGGCATACTTGTTGTTATATTGTATGGTTTTTTGTTCTCTTAAGTTGGAACTAATAAAAATTGTTTAAAAAGAAAAAAGACGAAAACGAACTGGCAAACACTTGGGTGCATTTTCGTATACACTCCTTCCCCAAGTCGACAGTAAAATAAATACAGTCATCTGTGGCACAGCCTTGGCTGCCATGCAGTCACTAGCCCTGTATTTAAAGTGCATATAATGTCCTCCTGCCGCCAAACTTCACCCCTTATAAAATATATACTGTACATGATACAATAATGAAGCCAGGAACACAGCAATCTGGTATTACTCCAATGCGGATAGACAGCAAAGTTTCTGTGAATAGACCAAGACAATAATCCCAGAAACGCCACGACCGCCGTCGGGTAGAGGGGAAAGCAAGCATTGTGGATAGAACCAAACACCCTAGGCCACATACAACAAAAGCAAACAAGATGGATCAAATAAAGAAACTGTAGTTGTTGAGATAGAACAAAAGGATTTGACAAAAAATCCTCCCCGACTTCACTGCTAGAAAATGCATAGAATGTCGGATGACATATATAGCTATCGTATAGATATAGTAGTTCCTACCCGATCACAGGAGCACCCTTCCAGCACAACCTACCTGGCTGCCATCTTTGCAATGATTGTCAAAATGTGTAGAAAGTTCTAATGCAATACAAGAAAATGTACTCGCTCTGAAGGTGTGAAAGTGGTGCCAAGGAGGCACTGATTCCCTATCCATATGCAGCCTGTACATCCCATGCTCAATTACACTTAAAACCAGAAATGGTTTAGTTAATCAATCAAAACTGAAATAACTTCGGGTTTTGACCACTATTGTGGGGCCGGCGGCAGTCACGCGGGTGGCCTCACTGCTACTGGGGGGCCCAGCACCATGTTGGTGTGCCAGGGTCACCCGGATTTATAGCTGTTGCAGGGCCCTATGAGGCTGTGGGGACACATCCTGGGTGCCGTAGCACCTTGGATGCCGGCAGAATCCTGGATGGTGGGTGCCTGGGCTGGACCCAGGGCACCAGGCTGGTCTGGGAGGCCCAGGCCAGCAGGGACCTGCAGGGCCATGATCACACGGCGTGGGCCTACAGGCCCAGAATGAGAGACAGAGACAACAGATGTTCTATGGTTGGAGTCTGCAGCCATTCTGAGGCACGGCCCTGAAGTTGCTCCTTTTATTAGGTTGGGACATGACATAGTCACCCCCTTTTATTAGCCATGCTCCCCAGGCAGGAGTGTCACGCTACTGCAGTGGCACAGGAGGGCGCACAAGCACTCATGTAGAGCTGCAACCCTCACTTGCCCATTGCACTACTTCTTGGTGGTGGGTGTCAGGGCTGCATGACATTGGTTGGCTGGACATAGGTTGGCAAGGTGTCTGGGCCACCTCTTCTCCCCCAAACGGGAGTGCTGCTCTCTTTTTCCTTTTCCCACAACCACTGTCGCAGGGTGTCACTGGGGACAGGGAGTCTCTGGTGGCAGGGTGTTGGGGCCACTTGCTGTGCAGGCATGGTGACACTAGTGGCAAGGTGCCAGGGCCACCTGTAGGGCAGGCAGGGCAACACCAGAGCAGGACATTGAGGCCACTTGCTGTTTAGTCCTCTCCCCCAGACAGGAGTGTAGGCAGGAAGCTGCCAGCAGCATAGGGTGCACACCAGTGGTAGGGTGATACTAGTGGTATTACTGTGGGCACAGCGCTGCCCGTAGCAGAGGGCGTACACCAGTAGCAGGGTGTTAGGGCCACTTCTTTATTCAGCTCCAACCCTCACGTACCAGTGATTCTTCTTTGCGGGTATGTAGCCAGGCCTGACATGTGTCAATCTAATCTTTTTCCCCATTTAAACACAGCTGGTATGCTTTGTTTGCTCTGATGACAGGAGCACTATACATTTCACCGCCAAAGGCCCGGGATTTCCCCCTTTCAGCTACAATGCCGCGTCATCCACAATATTTGCCACCTCATGGCCTGGGGTCTGCAGGGGGCCATTGCGCCATCCTGGAGCAATTCTTTCTTTCACCGCCAGCAGCCCGGGATCTGTGAGGGCACTCTACATTTCTCCATTGCTCCGACACAGAGCTCTTTCTATTTTCACCACCACATTGGCCCAGGGATCTGTAGGGGGCTATCTCCTCCTGCTCCGACGTGGTGCATACTGCTGTGGAGCCCTGGGATATGTCACCCCTTGCTCCACTGATGGGAGCTTCTCACCGCCGAGGCTAGGGAACACTGCAGGGCTATGCCTTCCTGTTTTCATTGTACGACATGGAGCACTTTAATTTTCACTGCAGAGGCCTGAGAACACTGCGCTACCTCTTTGAATCTTTGCTCCGACACCGGAGCACTTCAAGGTAGTCACTGCTCCCCAGCCCGGGATACTACTTTCTCCCACACACGCTCTGGTGCCCGGAGCACACTGCTGGGAATCTCTCTGGAGGGCGGCAGCGGGCGGGCACTCACCTTCCCTTTTCCCCGGCGGGCTTCAGCTTATGCTGGGGGTGGGGCGCAGCTCCTTTCTCGCTCTTGCAGTGGATGCTGCATTCCCTCTGGTGTCCACATGCGGCAGCTGCTGCCCGGTTCTCCCTTCTTTTCTGGGCAGTTAACGCTGCCAGGGCTTCAGGGCCCACAGGGACTGCAGGCCGACCCTCGCCTGGCCGCACAAGCACTCTCCTCACAAAGGCCCGTGGCCACGGAGGATCTGCCGGCAGGACTCTGGTCTCCCAGCGATGGATGCCGCTCCTCCTCCTTTCTCCCTCCTTGCCCTATCTCCTTCCTCTTTTTTTAAAAGAAAGAAAATAAAATGAGGGACAGCAGGGATGCCCGGTGTTGTATGCTATCCTGCCTCCCATGGTAGATTACAACAGGTGTTGTATGCTATCCTGCCTCCCATGGTAGATTGTGGGAGGCAGTGTTCGGCAATCTTCGGAGTCACGCCCACTTGATGGCTCCAGCCATACATGCAGCACGAAAAGAAAAGCTAATGTCATAGCCCGCCTACAGCCCGCCCTCCAACATCTCTATTGAGGGATTGGCCAGAGCTACCAGGTGGGCGTTGTTGCAGGGCCTTCACTCTGTCATGGGAAGCCGAATATCATACAGTATGGTATAATATACGGCTTCCCATGTTTTTTTTTTTTTTTTTTAATACTGTGGAAAGTCTGGGAGCCTAGCATTCGTTCAGTTGTATTAACCTTTCTATATTTTATTCCAACATCACACTACAGTCAAAATAAGAAAGGTTGTACTGTGACAGCACATAGGGCGCACATGTTATTATTTTAAATGGTATAATTATAAGAAAGGTTATACTGTTACAGTAGATGGTGCGCTTAAACATGTTTTATGGCATAATTAACCTTTCTATATTTTATTCCAACATCACACTACAGGCAAAATAAGAAAGGCTGTACTGTGACAGGCGCACGTATTATTTTAAATGGTATAATAATAAGAAAGTTTGTACTGTTACAGTAGATGGGGCGCTTAAACATTTTTTAATTTTTTATGGCATAATTAACCTTTCTATATTTGATTCCAACATCAAAGCACGAGGAATCACTGCCGGAGCCTCTCTTAAGGATAAAGGGGCAGGTTGGGCTCAGTCACACAACTCTGTCATAATGCAGGGGGGTGCACGGTAGGGTCTCCCTTCAGCATGTGTTATTGGGAAGGGAAGTCAACAGTATTTTACGTAATTGGTGTTAAGCTCCCTGTTCACCCGCGGCTTGGTAAACTGCACACTATTACACACTGCTGCAAGTGACTGGTATGGGCTGCGCTATGTCATGGATACAACACCACTGGGTTAATGAGGCTCAAGCCCCCTACCTAAAGTTTGGGCTGTTTGTATGGGGATGAAATGCAGACTAGTGAGAGTCTTTGTAATTCCTTTCCTTTTTTCCTCAGCAGTGCTGTTCTTCAGCATGCATTCAGCCATCACACACTACAATGGGGCATTTCCAACCGAAAGATGCCCTTCCATTTACAGCTACAACTATCAATTCTGTGTCTGCTTCCAAGACGGATCTATGTGATTACTGTGCCCCAATTACTATGACCCCCAAAATGTTGACTTTTTTATTTCAACCCCATTTTCACCTCATATATATGCTGGGAGAGACACCATCAGCACCCCTACATGTATTATGGTAATTCGCATCCCCTGTCTCCCTGGGGTTAACTCACAATGACACAAGTCGTCATCCTGTTT
Source organism: Ambystoma mexicanum (assembly GCF_040938575.1). Taxonomy (NCBI): domain Eukaryota; kingdom Metazoa; phylum Chordata; class Amphibia; order Caudata; family Ambystomatidae; genus Ambystoma; species Ambystoma mexicanum. The sequence goes on from NC_090939.1 coordinate 691,340,842, forward strand.
AACGTTTAATCTGGTCCCTACCAATGTATGGGCACCACCTACCTCCTCCCTTGACACCCCCATACCTTTTCATTGTTGGGGTGCATGATATCATGGCCTGAACGCAACTATGGTAATTCACAAAACCTGTAACACACATCCTGTTTTATGTTTACTCTGGTCCCAAATGATGTAGAGGCACCACCTAGCCCTTCCCTGGATACCTCCATACCCTTTGATTGTGGGGGTGCAAGATATCATGGCCTGAACACACCTATGGTAATTTGCATCCCCTATTTCTCTTGGGGCTATTCACACTAGCGCAAGTGGTCATCCTGTTTTATGTTTGATCTGGTCCCAACAAATGTAGAGGCACCATCTACCTCCTCCCGGAACACCCCCATACCTTTTGATTGTGGGGGGCGCAAGATATCATGTCCTGAACACACCTATGGTAATTTGCATCCCCTATTTCTCTTGGGGCTATTGACACTAGCGCAAGTGGCCATCCTGGTTTATGTTTACTGTGATCCTAACCAATGTAGAGGCGTCCCCCTAGCCCGTCCTGGAACACCGCCATACCTTTTCACTGTGGGGGGTGCAAGATATCATGGCCTGAATGCACCTATGGTAGTTCGCATCCCCTACCCCCCTGGGGTTAACTCACACTAGCGCACGTGGTCATCCGGCTGTATGTTTAATCTGGTCCCAATCAATGTAGAGGCACCATCTAACCCCTCCCTGGAGACCCCCATGCCTATTGATTGTGGGGGGTGCCAGATATCACGGCCTGAATTTACCTATGGTAATTTGCATCCCCTATTTCTCTTGGGGTAATTCACACAAGCGCAAGCGGTCGTCCTGTTTTATGTTTACTCTGGTCCTAACCAATATAGAGGCATCCCCCTAGCCCCTCCCTGGACACCCCCATAGCTTTTGATTGTGGGGGGTGCAAGGTGTCATGGCCTGAACACACCTATGGTAGTTCGCATCCCCTACCTCCCTGGGGTAAACTCACACTAGCGCATGTGGTCATCCTGTTTTATGTTTAATCTGGTCCCAATCAATGTAGATGCACCATCTAACCCCTCCCTGGAGACCCCCCATGCCTATTGATTGTGGGGGGTGCCAGATATCACGGCCTGAATTTACCTATGGTGATTTGCATCCCCTATTTCTCTTGGGGCTATTCACACTAGTGCAAGTGGTCATCCTACTTTATGTTTACTCTGGTCCCAATCAATGTAGATGCACCATCTAACCCCTTCCCGGAGACCCCCATGCCTTTTGATTGCGGGGGGTGCAAGATAACAAGGCCTGAATGCACCTATGGTAATTTGCATCCCCTACCTCCCTGGGGTTAACTCACACTGACGCAAGTGGTCATCCTGTTTTATGTTTAATCTGGTCCCAACCAATGTAGATGCACCATCTAACCCCTCCCTGGAGACCACCATGCCTATTGATTGAGGGGGGTGCAAGATATCATGGCCTGAATGCACCTATGGTAATTTGCATCCCCTATTTCTCTTGCGGCTATTCACACTAGCGCATGTGGTCACCCTGTTTTATGTTTAATCTGGTCCCAATCAATGTAGATGCACCATCTAACCCCTCCCTGGAGACCCCCATACCTTTTGATTGTGGGGGGTGCAAGATATCATGGCCTGAATGCACCTATGGTAATTTGCATCCCCTATTTCTCTTGGGGTAATTCACACAAGTGCAAGCGGGCATCCTGTTTTATGTTTACTCTGGTCCTAACCAATATAGAGGCGTCCCCCTAGCCCCTCCTGGAATACCGCCATACCTTTTCACTGTGGGGGGTGCAAGATGTCATGGCCTGAACACACCTATGGTAGTTCGCATCCCCTACCTCCCTGGGGTTAACTCACACTAGCGCATGTGGTCATCCTGTTTTATGTTTAATCTGGTCCCAATCAATGTAGATGCATCATCTAACCCCTCCCTGGAGACCCCCATGCCTTTTGATTGTGGGGGGGGTGCAAGATATCATGGCCTGAATGGACCTAAGGTAATTTGCATCCCCTATTTCTCTTGGGGCTATTCACACTAGTGCATGTGGTCATCCTGTTTTATGTTTACTCTGGTCCCAGTCAATGTAGATGCACCATCTAACCCCTTCCTGGAGACCCCCATGCCTTTTGATTGTGGGGGGTGCAAGATGTCATGGCCTGAACACACCTATGGTAGTTCGCATCCCCTACCTCCCTGGGGTAAACTCACACTAGCGCATGTGGTCATCCTGTTTTATGTTTAATCTGGTCCCAATCAATGTAGATGCACCATCTAACCCCTCCCTGGAGACCCCCATGCCTTTTGATTATAGGGGGTGCAAGATATCACGGCCTGAATGGACCTATGGTGATTTGCATCCCCTATTTCTCTTGGGGCTATTCACACTAGTGCAAGTGGTCATCCTGTTTTATGTTTACTCTGGTCCCAATCAATGTATATGCACCATCTAACCCCTTCCTGGAGACCCCCATGCCTTTTGATTTTGGGGGGTGCAAGATAACATGGCCTGAATGCACCTATGGTACTTCGCATCCCCTACCTCCCTGGGGTAAACTCACACTAGCGCATGTGGTCATCCTGTTTTATGTTTAATCTGGTCCCAATCAATGTAGATGCACCATCTAACCCCTCCCTGGAGACCCCCATGCCTTTTGATTGTGGGGGGGGGTGCAAGATATCACGGCCTGAATGGACCTATGGTAATTTGCATCCCCTATTTCTCTTGGGGCTATTCACACTAGTGCAAGTGGTCATCCTGTTTTATGTTTACTCTGGTCCCAGTCAATGTAGATGCACCATCTAACCCCTTCCTGGAGACCCCCATGCCTTTTGATTGTGGGGGGTGCAAGATGTCATGGCCTGAACACACCTATGGTAGTTCGCATCCCCTACCTCCCTGGGGTAAACTCACACTAGCGCATGTGGTCATCCTGTTTTATGTTTAATCTGGTCCCAATCAATGTAGATGCACCATCTAACCCCTCCCTGGAGACCCCCATGCCTTTTGATTATAGGGGGTGCAAGATATCACGGCCTGAATGGACCTATGGTAATTTGCATCCCCTATTTCTCTTGGGGCTATTCACACTAGTGCAAGTGGTCATCCTGTTTTATGTTTACTCTGGTCCCAATCAATGTAGATGCACCATCTAACCCCTCCCTGGAGACCCCCATGCCTTTTGATTGTGGGGGGTGCAAGATATCAGGGCCTGAATGGACCTATGGTAATTTGCATCCCCTATTTCTCTTGGGGCTATTCACACTAGTGCAAGTGGTCATCCTGTTTTATGTTTACTCTGGTCCCAGTCAATGTAGATGCACCATCTAACCCCTTCCTGGAGACCCCCATGCCTTTTGATTGTGGGGGGTGCAAGATGTCATGGCCTGAACACACCTATGGTAGTTCGCATCCCCTACCTCCCTGGGGTAAACTCACACTAGCGCATGTGCTCATCCTGTTTTATGATTAATCTGGTCCCAATCAATGTAGATGCACAATCTAACCCCTCCCTGGACGCCCAGATACCTTTTGATAGTGGGGGTGCAAGATATCATGGCCCAAACACACCTATTTCAAATTTAATTCTATCCGCCGCTCCCCACAGGAAACCCTGTGATCTTCCGGCTAATGGCGGACGATGCCCGATCGTCCGAAACTCTGGAGACAAACTTGTTTGGATCTTTTTCAATCATCCGCACCGCTACCACGTGAGCATATGGCTCTTTAGTAACGTGCATGCAATGGATGGGGTTGCAGAATAATTCTGAGTCCAAATAATGGAACCAACTCGGGAAGATGGCAAAGGTACTGTTTTATTAACAATTATCCAAAACAGGGAGGTTACAACGAACATCAACGGACGTTCGCTCAGGCTCTTGACGATTTTCTCATAAAAACATCCTTATATGCAAAGAACACGTCAGACGTGATGTCATACTGCAAGGCAAATAATAGGAAACCTATCAAAGGCTGTGATAGGCTTAAGGGGAACAATTAAGTATACATTGCATAGGGACTAGGATTGGGATTTGCTGCCCACTGTCAGGTGGAAAACTTATGCCTACCTCTTAAAACTTGTAGAGTACACAGTTTATCATTGGTCTTCAAACTATAAGGCCCTTCACTATATGGCCCTCTACAATTGGTTCGCACGCTCGTGCCATGTCTGGAACATTCGGTTCACTTACAAGCACGTAAACTCAAACCCAGGTGCCAGGAGGTGGACTGGACATTACCTCCCCACCCAATTAGCCCAGCATCTCTCATCAACCATGGCTTCTGCCATGAAGATTGTTTTACAAATTGGCCTTGCAAAGTATCCTTGTCTGTGGGAATATATGGGAGTGCAGGCTCTCACTATCGTTGTTCTAGGACTCCAAGCTGAACTCTATTTCCATCCTAGGCTCACATGACAGGAGACCATGAATTGGCCCATTTTGCAGCAGCCAACATGACCTCTGACCCTTTCAGTACAACTCACACAAAGGGAACTGATGTATGTGTTATTATTGTGTTACAATGCAAAAATACTATCATGTCTGTGGCACTAAATCATGGATATGTACTGCAAATCATTTTAAATTCCAATCCAAAGCATATGTGATTGTGCACTTCTAACAGGCAGGGGACCTGGGTAATTGGCGTGCAGGCCAATGGTGATATGTGGGTGGGAGCATATCTATTCTCTGTCTTTGCATCAGGTGGTGTGGGTTTTCTTGACTGTGTTTGTGCTTCTTTTTGTCACTTTGGTTGGGTGCATTCTGGTACATGTAGTGATTTTCGTATTGGTGTACGGAATGGATGTTGTTACGCATGCACTGGATCATTTTCTTCAATTGAGACACACTTGTCAAGCCCCTGCACTCACGCATGCTATTACTGTGTTGCACCTTGATTTCCCCCTCTACACTTGCACGTTCAATGCACTCACTAGCAATAGTAAGTTTGTCTCCCCTTACCTTTTTTATCATTACTTGTACTATTGTAGCAATTATTGACCCTGGCTCTAATTCATGGTCTACCTTCCCCTTTACCCACCCTGTCTGCCCTCTGTGCGCTTTCAGGGTGTTTTGCTAATTGCCTGAGCGCAGAATATTTGAACAACAAATATAATGCATACACTGCGCACAGCCACTGCTGATCGGTGTTATACATGCCCATAATTCAACAGTGCACATGCCCTTGTAGTTACATTCACCCAGCATCCAGTTACACAGTCCACTGTGACGTGCCATGTACCCAGGCAGCGTGGAGTTGCGCAGCAGCGTGGAGTCGTGGGTTGAACCAGGACATCTGGCACAGCAGTGGGTGATGAGGTGGCAGGCATCACATACCATCTGCATGTTGAGTGAGTGATAGTTTTCTGTTCCGGTAGACTGCCTCCACAGCATGCCTGGCCACCAGCTCCACATGTGTTCCGGCCAATACACCTATGATATAATATGGGATTTACAAGGCGCCTATACACTAGTGTTTCAAGGCGCGATGAGGCAAGGGAGGGGAAACAAAGGGAAGACAAAGACAAAGGTCTTACTAGGCCAGGTGACATTGAGATCGCGCAAGTGCAGGGGAGGGGGTAAAGGGAAAAGTGCGGCGGAGGAGGTGGCTGTGCAATACATAGGATCAATAGTAAAAAATAAATTAAATTAAAAAAAAAAGGTAAAAGTGCAGCCATCTTGTGGCAAGTGCAGGGGTAAGTGCAGACATCAAGTGTCAAGAGCTTGTAGGGGACTTTAGGGATACAGAAACAGCCACCCAAGTGCAGCTGTTGCCTGGGAGGCAGTGCAGGTGAGCAACTGGCGGGGGAGGGGAACTGGGCCCAAGATCAGAGGGTAGCCAGGTGACCAACGCAGTTTCAGTCAGGAGTTCAGCAGGGGAAAGGGGGAGAAAAGAATCAAAGAGGAAGGTCTTGAGGTCCTTCCGGAACTGGAGATCTTTCTCCTCAAGTTTCAGGGAGGCTGTTCCAGAGGGAGGCCCCAGCCGAAGGAAGAGATTTACCACAAACTCGTTGCGTGGAGAAGCGACTGACCCTGAGGGAGTTCGAGGCGGATGAGCGAAGAGCTCGACAAGGAAGATATTTAGGAAGAGAGAGTTGAAGGTATTGAGGCCCCAAGCCTCAGAAGGCCTTGTGGACAATGCAGAGGGTTTTCAACTTAATCCTCGCAGCCACTGGGAGCCATTGCAGAGATTTCACTCCTGGAGAGATACGATCCTGGGCTTGAGGCCAAAGACAAGTCTTGCAGTCCTGTTATGGATGAGTTGCAGAGGGCGCAGAGTAAAAGCAGGCAGTTTAAGAAAGAGGCAGTAGTGCAGCCTAGAGAGAACCAGAGCTCTAGAGACAGTGAACTTCTGGAGGAAGGAGAGGAAAGGAAGAATACCTCTGAGGAGGTGCAGCTGGTAGTGTGACTTCTTAGAGATGTCAGAGATGTCAGGAGAGAAGGAGAGTGGGGAGTCGAAGATGACCCAGAGGTTTTTAGCCTCACAGCTGGGAGCAGAAAGAGGGCCAAGAGAGGCTGGCCAGAGAGCGACAGTAAAGGAGGGAGCAGGTGTGCCGATGAGGAGAATCTCCGTCTTACTGGCATTAAGGCAGATGTCGTTGGCGACGCACCACTCCTGGATAGCGGACAGTCAGTCAGAGATGAGAAAGGGAGAAGACGTGGCAGAAGGGAGCCTGAAATGAGTGTCATCCACACAGCACTGAAAGTTCGGGCAGAGAGCAGCAATGCGGTGGCCAAGAAGTGCCAGGTATTAATTGAACAGCCAGGGAGAGAGGTTAGACCCCTGGGGAACACCACAGGTAGAGATAGAGGAGAGCAAGGATCCTAGTTGGACCTGGGAGTGTCGATCGGAGAGGAGAGAGGTCATCCAAGCCAGGGCCTGATCAGTGATACACAGGTTATCACGGAGACAGTTGAGCAGGATGGCATGGTTGACCATGTCAAAGGCAGAAGAGAGATCCAGTCATGCCTGCAAGGGCACAAACACAGAGTCCCTAGTAGAACCCAAGCGCTTTTCTCCAGATTTACTTGTTGGGAATTCTTGTGTTTTGTGTACCTACCTCTGGACTGCAGCAACCACAATCTGTTGGTGGCAACTGTTGGTCTGCGCTCCTTGGAATCGCCCCCTGTGAAGGCAATTTTAGTGGCATTGACCTGGTCAGCAGTCCTGGGTAGGATGATGTGGTCTCCAACCTGAAACAGGACATGCAAAAAACAGGGTTGCACTATCCCAAGCAGTTCACTCAGTGTGTTGGTATGTGCCTGTGGCTATGAAGTGTAGCACAGACACTACCTTGAGTAAGAGGGGGGTATGGCTGTACGGATATGGATCAGGCTGACCAAGTCGTCCTGGATCAGGTTCGCTATGGAAGTGATGTGTCCTTGTCTAGCCTGTTCAGGGTGTGGATCTGGCTTTGGCTGAAAGGTGTGGCCCTTATGCATGGAATTGGTGGTTGCTTCAGCTTCCTGCAGCATATTTCATTCCCTTCACAGGGCGTGATTCCAAGGAGTGCAGACCATCAGTTGCCACCAACAGATTGTGGTTGCTGCAGTCCAGAGGTAGGTGCACAAAACACAAGAATTCCCAACAAGTAAATCTGGAGAAAAGCGCTTGGGTTCTACTAGGGACTCTGTTTTTGTTAAAAACTCCTTCTCCGTTTAGCACAGGCTTGAAAAGTCTGCGTGCGGAATTTCATTTGGAGTTCCCTGGTCTTGGTTAACTAATAAGCCCAATTTATGCGGTTCTGGCAGGTTCTCAATGTTCTCAAAAGCAAAGAAAGTAGTTATCTTTGCATACAACGCTGTCACAGTTCCTGCGATTGGTGTCCTGGGCCCTTATGCATCCTCGGGGCCCTGATCTCCCACAGCAATCTGCCAAGCTCCTGTCTCTCCACAGCACTTGCATCTGCACACGAGGTTCACACTCCTGCGGCCCCAGTCCGTGTAGCACTCAACATGCCTAGCACTTCATTGGTGGCTCACCCATGAGCTCGGACTCCCCAGCACTTAAATCCCTTTTCCCTCTTCCTTGCTGCACTTGCACATTCTGAATACTCACAGGGCATAGTAGGTTTGTTCTTTCTACCTCCCCCCTGCTCTTAAATACTGTGTTTTTTTTATTGTATTTCCCACCCTTGCTCCCTCCCTGCCCTGGGGGCGCTTTGAAACAGTATTTTCTTACTGTATAAACACCTAACAGTCAAAAAATAAATAAATACGTCACTGTCACAGTGACAGTTAATGAGGCAAGTCCCTTAGCACGGGTAAGACAAGCCTGTTTGGCTGCCATGGCGTTACTCAGCAATTTTGGAGTCGATACTGTAAGGGGTGTGGAAAACTTGGTCTCCCCCCCCCATTCCCGGGGAATTTTTTTTACAAGTGGCCAGAGAAGGGCCACCACTGTTGAATCCCGACGCAGGGGGTGGACGAGCGAGGGAGGATCACCTGGGTGGAGGGTCCTTTGGGATTGGGGAGGGATTCCCTGAGGGCGAGACATGGTGCACCCTTTTTTCCAATGGCCCCCTAACCGACATTCCCTGCTAATACATGACCGCAGACTTTTCCCTTTGACAAAACTCCCCGCTCTGCTAGAACACAGCGAAAACCAACTGAGTCACTTTTTAATTTCTATCCATGTCCAATTAAGAAGGACAGGCAAGGTCAGGCACTGAATTCAGAACAAGCACACCTGAGAACTGTTAGCATACCACAGGTGTATAAAAGGAGTGAGCCAAAGAAACAGAATGAGTGAGCTGGGGCCTGAGCTACAGGAGTCTGAGTACGAGAGCACAGGCGAACTGGGATGCCCAGAGAACCCGAGGCCTGCTGAGAGTGAACTGAGGCCGATATGTTGGGAGCCTATGGTGTTAAAGGGCTAACTAAAGCGTGGCAAGGGAGCCGGATCTTCAAGGAGCCAGGAGGGGGTTGAGTGCAACACTGTTCTCCAGCGTGAAGTCTGTGATGGGTGTTCGTTTTCTTGGGCCAGCTAGGCCGTCTGGGCCTGAGGAGTACTGGGTGTTGTCAAAAGGCTCTGATAACCCAATACACCAACCTGTTGTGAACTAAAAAAAAGTCTTGTGAATTAATGAGAAGTAGCAGACTTCCTGAGGAGAGGTGACACAGAGGAATTGTTGCCTAAATTAACTTTGAACTTGTGCGACCAGAACTGTTTTAACTTTGGAAAAGGAACTTCATGCAGTGCTTTTGAAAGCCAAGGGGCGCATGCTAAATCCCAAGTGGCTCAAGACCTGGGGAAGGGAGCTTTGGACCAGCTCCACTACTATCCTGACCTTTACTTTGAAGCACCCTTTTTATTTAGTCCAATCCGATGCACATTATTGTATTAAAGAGTGTGAGGGCAAGCATAGGTTTAACACAGACACTTTTTTGTTTTGACTAACTTGACTGACTTTGGACTTATATTTTAGTTGATGGTCGAGAATACTCCCATTATAGACGTAGGGCTAGTAAGCAGTCTCCAAACCCCTTTCTTTACAAAATAAATGTTTTCATAAACTTGAATCTTTGTGTCTGTGTCTCTCTCATGATACCTTGCCTGTCTCACAGAGGTCAGAAATGAAAACCAGGCACAACGTTTCTTTTTTAAAACAATTTTAATAAATGTTTCCAAACAAAATAACATACAGACTTTATTAATAGCTTCTGATGATACGTCACATTGTTGTCTGTTCAACCACCCCACACCCTTCCTCCCTCCCCTCTGCCTATTACACTTGCAATGTCTACCAAGGTATATAGCTGCTTGCTTGAACTTCTCTCCATATCTCTATTCCCCCCTTTGTGTGTTGGTGCGGGTGTCTGAGTCTGAGTGTCTTCCTGTGCAGAGGGCATCAATTCCTTTATCATATGTTTCCAGGCCGTTAAGTCCCTGTCCTGCTTTTCCTGACCCTGACGTGGACGCCTCTTGCCACACCGTTGTTTCTGCCAGTGACCATTTCAGGAGGTCCCTCAACCACAGACGTATGACTGGGCCGCTGTGTGATTTCCACCCCATTGCAATCCTATGCTTCGCCAAGATGTACGCTAGATCTCTCAATTTGCTGACGTGTCTTGCCTGCTTTGGTCTCTGAAACATACCCAGCAGGCACGCCCCTGGGGAAACCGAGTCGGACGATAGGCCAATCCTGGTTAAGGTCTGGGCCACTTCATCCCAAAATCAGCGTATTTCCTCGCAGGCCCAGAACATATGTACCAGATCTGCATTGATCAGGCCACATTTCGGACAAGTTTGTTCTGTTGCCTTACTAAATTTTTCGATTTCCTTCGGAGTTAAATATGAACTGTGTGTGACATATAATTGGATCAACTATTTTCGCATTTCTGGATACTTATGATACCTCATGGTTCCACTCCAGGCTGCGTCCAACAGTGGCTCTTGCAAGTCTGTTTCCCAGCCCTGCCTAATCTGTATCGAAACCAGACACAAAGTTGTCATGTTTTTGGTTAAAGACTTGTATTTAAAGGAAAATGGGTTTGGAAAATGCCTCGCTGGCCCTATTCTAAAGAGGAGTTTCCCTACCTAAAGACCACAAACTGTCTGTGTAAGGGTGTCAGAAACTAAAAAGCTGTCCTTGTTTCCAAAACGTCCTATCCTGACTCTCACAGTATAAACAAAATAACAAAGTGAGAAAGGAAATGTCTTCAACCTGATATTGGCAAAAAGAGTTAATGAATGAAAATTAAAATGGCGCCAGCAAAAATGTTCTCCAAGGTGAAAAGAACTTTGATCCAGAAGGTGGTTTCCTTCCCCTGGATTCTTAAATGGGATGGCAATGTCTCTTTACTGACAGTTAGTTTGTGTCTTTCCTTGATTAACAATACTCCTGTTGGGCAACAAGTTCTGTAACCGACTTTCTTTAACACAAGTTTCTAATTTGTCTAACAAACACTGCCCTTCTTTAGCATTTCTTGTAGCTTTGCAAATCGCCTGGTATACTCACCTGCCAGGACTCCACTTGTGTTTCAATTGCCTGGTATCCTTCCCATGCCAGGACTTACAATGTGTTTTCAAGTGGCTAGTATCCTTTTCTTGCCAGAACCTCTTATGGGATCTAGTGATTATTGCAGCGTGGCAAGTTTCGAATCCGAAAATATTAAATTCGAAAACTGCATGTTGCAATAATCACATAGATCGCCCTTGCCAGCATTCCCGCTACCCACCACCCCTAAACCCCTCAGTGCCTCTACTGTCTCCATCCGGACCACAGCGAAGCATATTGTGAAATCTGCCTTGGGTTCTCCAAGCGAACCATCAAGGACAGTCACAGTAGGTTGGCGGGATGGCTTAAAGCCAAGGCCTCTACCCTGTGCGGCAAGCAGGCGCATGCCTTACCCAGGACCGGCCGGTCCGAAGAGCTGGCTTCTAAGTCCTTTGAGGGTGCTCGATCCGCGGGGGCCCAAGACAAGGCCAAGTACCGCAAGTCTGTTTCCATCTGGGTTTCCACTCAAGTGGGTCCCACGATACGCAGCGCACGTTCATCTTCACCATCTGCCTTCATCGCCCGTCATCGCTCCAGCTCCTCCTCGAAGAGGAAATCGGTTAACCCAGGGAAGCTGCGGGAAAAGCCGGAGAAGACCAAGGCGCAGGGAAAGGTGTCCGACCTGCCCCTGAAGGCCCAGGTGGTCCAGACTAAGTCATCCTTCAGGATCGAGCTGGTGGCGGCCACCCTCTCGAAGGCAAAACATGCTGACCTGGTCCACGAGTGGGAAAAGATCTCAACCGACCGATGGGTGCTGGGCGCTCCCACCCACGGACACTCTCTAGAGTTCCAGCAGAAGTGTCCGCGGATACCACTGGTGGCCCGGCAGGAGGAGCAAATCCCTCCACTCCTGCGGGAAGTACGGGCCGTATTAAAAAAGGGGGCCATAGAGCTGGTTCCAATGTGACTGCGGGCTCTGCAGTCTACTGCAGATACTTCTTGGTGAAGAAGACTGGGGGCTGAAGGCCCATTCTAGACCTGCGGCTCCTTAACAAATACCTCAAGTCCCAAAAATTCATGATGGTCATGTTGCAGCACGTGCTCGGCCAACTGGAGGAAGGGGACTTCTTGTCGTCGCTGGATCTGGAGGATGCATACTTCCACATCCCCATTCACGAGAAGCATCGGAAGGTCCTGTGCTTCGTAGTACAGGGAAGGCACTACCAGTTCAAGGCCCTTCCCTTTAGACTGTATTCGGCACCCAGGGTGTTCACAAAAGTGCATGGCACCAGTGGCGGCCCATCTGCACCTACAAGGGATACATGTGTACACGTACCTTGATGACTGACTCATCCGCGCCAAGTGCAGGGAAGTAGCAGTTCAACACATGGAGAGGACCGTCCAGCTGCTGACAGATCTGGGGTTCTCCGTCAACTATCCAAAGTCCTGCTTGATTCTATCGCAGAACGTGCTATTTCTGGGGGCCAGGCTCAACTTGGTCTCCTGCCTGACCACCCCCTTGGAAGAGAGGATAGTGGCCATGCTGGGCAAGGTGCAATGGCTGTTGACACTGAAGACTGCCACGGTGCGGACCATCAAGTCAGATGGGGCATGCTTGTATTCAGTGTTCTCCAAATAAAACTATAACAATTCTCTTTGGGTATCGACCTCCTGGCCCAGCACAGGCTTTCCTGGAGAAATTAGAATTATTTCTGGCAGACACAGGGAATAAGCATGACGAGCTGTTATGTTTGGGGGACTTCAATGTATGGGCTGAGGAGGTGACATCTGGGGATGGGAGAGAATTAAAGAAGACCCTGGAAGCCCATGCTTTGGAACTTCTAGCATCATCCCCCTCACATTGCCAGGACCATTGTCTTGATGTCCTGCTATATCGAGGGAAGATAATTTGTTATGTTGGGACAATCGCATTATCATGGACAGACCACTATGCCATAGTATTTGAACTGAGAATACATAAGAAAACTCTGGAAGTGCACATGGAAAATTGGATGGGGCAGTTCCGCAAGCTGAAAGATTTTTTGAAAATATCAGGGGAAACTCTGAAACATGCTTTGGCACAGATTGAAGAGGCTCTTCCATGTGAGGAGTTCTTCAATAAAGGCATGTAAATCATGGCTATGATATGTAATGTATAGGCCCCTCTCCAACAAAACAAGGCCATGTAACCCCTGGTTTTCGCCAGATTTGGCCAAGAAAAGGGTACAGGTGAGATCTTTAGAGAAAAAAATGGAGAAGACATCGTACAGAGGGCATTTTAGAACAGGTCAAGAGCACCTGAAGAGAATATGGGAAAGCCATTTTTGATGCCAAAGCTAAATTTATAACGGGGACAATTGACAAAGTCATGAACAGGCCACGGGAATTGTACGCTGCTATTTCCCAGTTAGCAAATCCTGGGTGTGCGTCAGCAGCACCTGAATCATCACAAGCACAGGTGGATGTTTTAATAATTACTTTATAAATAAAATAGTGCTAATACAAGGAAAGATTATGGAAATTAAACCATTACATCCCCAAGAGGATCTGGAAGTAACAGAGGAGATTAGCCCAGAATGCATATCTCATGATGAAGACACTGGGGCGGATCAGAAGCTATTTATGTTTATGAAAGTATCTGAGGAAAGGGTCTGCACCTTGCTCTCTGCATTGAAGGCTACTAATGATGTACTCTGTTATTCCATCTTCAGTAGCTAAACTAATAGCTCCAGATATTACCCCATTTATCACAAAATTTGTTAACAAATCTCTTACATCAGGGGTAGTACCAATGATTCAGAAGAAATCTGTGGTCACGCCACTGCTAAAAAAAACTAATTTAGACCCTAAGAATTTCCAGAATTACAGGCCAATGGCAGGATTGTCATGGCCATCGAAAATTCTGGAAAACATTGTGACAGCTCAGCTGCAGGAACATCTGTATCAGGAGAATCTGCAATCCGGATTCCGACCAGGTTTTGGGACGGAGATGGCGTTGCTGACGTTCTGGGACGATCTATTGGAGACGGCGGATCAGGGGGGTGTGTCCCTGTTGGTCATGTTGGACCTGTCCGCCGTCTTTGATACGGTTGTCCATGGGACCCTGCTGAAACATCTGAGAGAAGTGGGTGGAGTAGGGAAACAAGCTGTTCAATGGTTTGAATCTTTTCTCTCTAGAAGAGAACAAAGAGTAGGATTTGGAGATTTCTTGTTAGACTCAGGATTACAAAGCTGTGGAGTCCCGCAGGGATCGTCCCTTGTCACAGGTTTCCCCCTTTCTCACCTGCTTTCGCTGCTTAATGGAATCCAGGGGAGTTTTCTTCCATACGGATCGGGTCTTGTACAAGCCTGCTCTGCCGTCTTCGGCTTCCAGTGTTCGTTCAGCTTTAACGTCCGTGAAAAAATGAGGAAACTCCAGGAAGACCAGGAAAGGAGAAGTGCACTCGGAGGCGGGTGCACAGAATCCGGTAAGAAGGCTAAGTAGGAGGAGGGAGGATAGAAGGGAAAGCGAAGGGTCCAGGAATCAGGAAACTACAGAGTTCCGCAAGGTGAACTTCGGAGCACACGTCTAGCCACAGCAACAGAAGCGCTGAGATGCGCTGGGCCGCGGGGGCATGGTCATTTTATAGATCATGCTGCCTCAGACGTAAAGACTGATAGGCAGCGTTCTGTGTGTATGGCCATGTTGGAAGTAGTACAGAGTGTAAGCTCTGACGCGTCAAGGACCAGGAGGTCCAGAAGGGGCATGTCCGATGGTTCATGACATCCCTCTCCTCACTGCTTTTTAATTTATATGTTAAACTACTCATGGACATTCTGAGGGAGCACGGCATACAGTTTCACTCATACGCAGGTGTTCTTGAGGATACAGAATCTAGAGTAGACGTACGAAATAGTTGACCGGTGCCTACAAGAAATACAGGCTTGGATGTGTGCGATCCAGCTACTGCTGAATGCCAGCAAAACAGAAGTGACTCTATTCGCTTCAAAGCACAATCTGCAGAGGGAGCATTTACACTCCCTATGTTTCCTGGGGACACAGCTGAATTTCTCCAAGAAAATAAAAAATGTAGGCTCTGTCTGGGAGGATAACATGGGAAGTGGAGCTCAGGTTAGTGCGAAGGTACAAGCAGCTTTACACTCACTACGCCTATTGAAACATATCCTACCATTCATTGCAAATGAGGACAGAGCGGTAGTCATTGGCACTCTGGTCAACTCGAAGTTAGACTATGGAAATGTATTGCTGTCGGGTATACCAGCCTATCAGTTGCGAAGACTGCAGGCGGCCCAAAATGCAGCAGTTAGGCTGGCGTATAGGTAAAAAATCAGCTCCAACCTCTAACTGAAGAAGAGCCGTACATTGGCTGGCAGTAAAGGAGATAATTGAGTTTAAGGTACTCTGATTGGTTTATAGGTGTGTTAACAAGACAGGAACAAGATATCTATCAGATAAAATCAGGAGACATGTTCCTACCTGTCAAGTTCAGGTGTTCCCTTCACCCCTTCCGAGTCACTCCAATCCCCTTCCTCCTCACCTGTGAGTTCTGAGTGTAAGGATCCTCCGAACCGCTTCTTCCACAGCTCTTCTTTCTTCTTTCCTTTTTTTTTGTGGAAGGGATATGCTACGAAGGGAAGCCACCCTGACCTCAAAATAGAAGGTCTGGGGGGGCCCCTCCTCCGGTTCAGACCAGAGGGGAAAAAGCCGTAGGCATAAAAAACCCCTGGGTGATGATCAGTGATGGTCTTCCACTTGAAATAGCAGAAGGTACGTTCTTCGATGGGATGCCGGCAGGAAAGTAGCATACGATAAGAGTGGAATGGAGTGGAATGGTGAGCCTAGAGAGGAAACCGGGGGCAAGCCTCAGAGACAGACCGCGAAACACTGCAGCAAGAGGGGGAAAGCTGGAGGAAAAATGAAGGGAAAAAGAAATAAGCTCCCTGTGAAAACCTGGCGAGAGCCTGCAAGTCCCAGGAGGGAGGACACAAGAAAGACAGGAGGAAGGGCGCCAGCGGAAGAGAAGAGGAGCCGGCGCCGAGAAACAGCTCAAGGCAGCACACAAAGGGAGAAAACTTACGAGCGCTCCAACCCGAAAGCCTGACGCGAGTAGGTTGCAACGCGCAGACTTCCGGGTTGGAGCAGCTAAAAAGCGGTCCCTCCCGGCGGCCGGCCGAAAGACTAGACCGCAACTGCGCGTTGCATGGGGACGTGGTGGAACGGCTAATGGCCGCTCCAACGCCATCGGCTCCATGCACGCCAGTCGCGGCGGTGTGTGACACTACCCGACAATTGTGCTCAGCAGATCAAACTCTGCTTCATATACACCACACCAGGTATATGAGCAAAGGGGACCGCAGATTCGGCGTCTACGGTCCAAGAGAAAAGAAATAAACTACCCAGAGAAATCTGTGAGATTATAACCTTTCCGGCATTCCGGAAGGCCGTGAAGCCCTATCTGTTTTGTTAGAACTCTCCTAGTCCTTAACTGGTGTATTTCCATCTCATATGATTACGTGGATTAAGACATGGGGCTCATTACGAGAATGGAGGTAGCCATGCCGCTTTTAGCGGTATGGCTACCGCCATACCGGGTCCGGGTTCCTGGAATGGGGAAATACCGGGCCATTCCGACCTTGGAGGGCCCAGTATTCCCCCATTCCAGGAACCCGGACCCAGTACATCCCGATTCCCATTTGAGCCCCCATAGGGCTCAATGGGAATAGGGAGTATGCTAACCACGGGCCCGTTAATGACGGGCCTGTTGTAAACATCCTGGTCTGCTAGTGGGTCCCACTAAGGACACCTGGTTTTACCAGACGTCCTTAGCGGGACTCACGAGCAGACCTTGTAATGAGGCGGTAGAGGGTTAACAGCGCCGGCAGCTCTACCAGCGCCGTTAACCTGATCCGACTCTGCAGGTTGCGGATAGGACCCCTTCAGGAATTCCTGGACGCTTGGTGGATCCAGGTGTCTGGAAGCTTTTCAGACAAGATTGTTCTCGACGAGGAGTTCCATCGAGCGTTAAGGTGATGGGGCGTGTGCTCCAGCATTGCCGGAGCACGTATTTCCAGAGCCCCCATACCAAGAGACAGTCACCACAGACGCGTCCCTGGAGGGCTGGGGACCCCACACCGGACGTCTCCACGCCAGAGGCCTGTGGCTACCATAGGAGAGGGCTCTCCACATCAAAGTCCTGGAGCTGCGGGCAGTGTTCTGGGTCCTCAAGTCTTTCCTTCTGTCACTCAAGGGCAAGGTGGTGAGGGTCTTCACGCACAATACCACCATGATGTTGTACATCAGGAAGCAAGGAGGTACCAGATACCCGGCGCTCTCCAGAGAGGCGCAGGACTTGTGGCACTGGGCCGTCAGCCAAGAGATGTTCCTCATTCCTTTTCACCTGGCTGGAGTCAAGAACACCATCACCGACTCCCTCAGCAGGGAGCTCCGCTCTTGCCACGAGTGGGAACTTCAACATGATCAAGTGAACAGCCTCTTCCTCAAATGAGGCAGACCCCAGATCGATCTGTTTGCGACAGCGATGAATTTCAAATGCCAGAGATTCACCAGAAGGTTCCACCAGCCGAGGAGCATGGGGGACGCATTTTCCTTTCTGTGGGAAGGCCTGTTCTGCCAGCATTCCCCTTCCCCGTTGCCTCTCCTGCTGCGAGTCATCAATCAACTCAAACGGTGGCGATGCAAGATGATCCTCATCGCCCCTGTGTGGCCGAGTCAGATTTGGTAGCCGGACCTTCTCAGCCTGTCAGTGTTACCCCAGGTCAAGCTGCCGGTGGTTAGGATCTGCTTGCCAGAGAAGCAAGCGCAGTTCTACATCACGACACAGGATCGCTGAACCTGAAGGCCTGGCTCCTGCAGCCTTAGGGTTTGGAGTGTATGAGCTGCCGGCAGACAGCAGGGAGGTCATACTGCCACTTTATGGGCTATTAAATCTGAAGATGGCTGCCAGAGGAGGGGCTTAGGGAGAAGGGCAGTCATTGGCTGGGGGCAGTATTATCCAGAGCTCAGTGATTGGTTTATCGGAGAAAGACAGTTTGTAAGTGAAAGTGAAACTGTTTTTTCTTTTTGATTCCCGGCCTGATGACGGGGAATATTCATGAGCATGTGAATCCATGCCAGAACCATTCTGGAGAACAATAGTTCCAGGTAAGTGACTTGTTCCTTCTGATTCTGTTTGTATCCGAGGTACTCATTGCTACCAATGTACTCTCAGATCATGCAGCAGTTGAGTGTACACTTTCAGTTGATAGGTTGTTCCCCGTTAGCAGGCCCCCATGAAAGCTGCACAACCCGGCCCTCTCAGATTTGGTGTTGAAAGGACTCCATAACTAAGGCAATAACTGATTTCTTTAGGGAAAATAGCACTGATACCGTTCCGACTGCCAAGGTATGCGACCCTATGAAGGCAGTGATTAGATGGGAACTGATTGCTCACATGACTGCTTGCACTTATAGGAATAGAACCCTAAGGTAGGCACTTTAGGGGGAGATGCGCGCTTCAGAAATGGTTCATAAGCATTTAAATTCTGTCATGGCCAGGAAGGGCCTACGGGTAGCGCAAAATAAACTAGAAGCACACTTGGCAGGACATACGGCCAAACCGATTATTCGTGCTAAGCAATCTTATTATGCCATGGGTAATATGGTGAATACATTTCTGGTTCATAAATTGAAGGTCATACATACAACGAATACTATAGCAGTGCTGGTAGACTCGGACATAAATATTCAGTACAGGGAATCGGCGAAAAGGAAGGTTTCTGAATGATATTTACTCACAGAATCTGCAGCAGGCCCGCCCCCCCCCCCCAGCTCTGCGACTTACGCCAGACTACCAAATCAGGCTCTCGTCTACTGGTCAGGAGACCTTAGACACTCCCGTAACCACGGAAGAGGTGGCAATAGCAATAGTTTCTCTTAAACACAGGACCCCTAGTCCGGATAGTTTCTCAGCATCGTTTATACGATTTTTCAACCACAACTACTCAAACCTTTGACTAACTTATTCAACTTGTTCCCGGAATTTAGGGAGGGTTACTCCTTCAATGGAGTCAACTACAATTTTAATACTTAAGCTGGGGAATCCCACACATGATTGTCACCCGTACAGGCCAATTTCTTTGAACCTGGATGCCAAGTTGTACTCTAAGCACTGGCGTAACAGGGGCCCCCGCAGCCCCCGCGGGGCGGGGGGCCTGCGGTGTGGGGGGCCCCACCAGCACATGGCTGGGAGGGGGCCCCAGTAAAAAAAAAAAAAAAATGAAAATTTTTTTTCTAAAAAAGAAAAGTTTCTTTTGAAATTCACTCTGCATTCATAAAGAACATTTCTGTAACAGAAATAATTTCTTTATGAAGGCAGAGTGACTGCAAAAAGAAACTTTCTTTTTGAAGTCTGAGGGCCCCGTACCCCATGACATGGAAGACCCTAGGCTGGAGGCCTCCATGTCATGGGGTGGGGGGGGCCTATGCCTTCAAAAAGAAATTGCTTGTTTTTGAAGCCACTCAGCCATCATAAAGAAATTATTTTGATTATGGTTCGGTCCTTAACTGAAATAATTTCTTAATGAAGTTATAGTGACTTAAAAAAGAAACAATGGGGCTCATTCTGACCATGCCGGTCCGGAAACAACGGTGCTGGTAAGCTTACAGGCACTGTTGTTTCCGGACCGGCATATTACGGGTCTGCCTGGTGGGGCTGCCGTGCCCGACAGGTCTGACCCTGCCAGGCACAGCAGCCACGGTATGCAGATCTGTCACGGAAGCACCGGCGCCGTTAACAATGGTGCAGGTGCTTCTGTGTCCCCATTCCCGTGGAGTCTGGGGTTTAACGAAATTACCGGCACCTGATTTCCCAGCCGCCGAACTTGAAATAGCACGGTGGCACTGGGAAGTCAGGCCATAGTAATTTTTTATGGGTCCAGCGGCAACCCGCCGGTAGCACCGGCACGGATACCGCTGGACCCGTAATGAGCCCCAATTTCTTTTTGAAGTAATAGGGCCCCCCCCAACTCCATGAGGTGTGCGTGTATGAGTCTATGGTGAAAGGGTGCACACTCAAATGAATAGCTGGCTGCCTGTGTGTGTATGGTGAAAGGGTGCACACTTAAATGTATGGGTGGCTGTGTAGGTGTGCCTGCATGGTGAAAGGGTGCACACTTAATGTATGGGTGGCTGTGTAGGTGTGCCTGCATGGTGAAAGGGTGCACACTTAATGTATATGTGGCTACCTGTGTGAGTGTATGGTGAAAGGGTGCACACTTAAATGTGGGGATGACTGGGTGTGTATAAGGTGAATGGTGTGTGTGCTTGTGTACAGGGGCACAACAAAACCTTCATTTCGGGGGGGCTAACCCTTCAAATGTTGGGAGAGGCGCTAACTTCACATGCGGTGGGGAGGGGGAAACTTATTTGTGTGGGCACATCCAAATTATTTACGCATTTTAATGAGACTATTCTAGTGCAGATTCAATGTTACAAGCAGTTAACTCTCTCCTATAAGTCTCCTGTTCCCTCTCTACCCTTCCAATCACTCCCCTGGCATGCAAGTACTAAACCTACATCACGATTTCAATTGCCTAAACAATGTGGCATTTGAATGCAGGTACTAACAGTGCAATGCTTTACGTTGGTAATTGCTGGGTTCTTGTTAACAGCAAAACCCAGGTGCCGTTTAAAATCTGTGTCCTGTTCGGTCTGGCAACTGCTCTAAAGGTTAGCCAAGTTGAGTCAATATAGCCCAAAATGTCGGGGGGGTAGTGCTGAAGCCCAGTCAACTCAATGGTGTTGCGCTACTACTTGTGTTTAATGCCTTGCTTACTCCTAGCCCTATTCTTCCTCGTCCCAGTACTTATATATGAGGTAGTACGTGTGTTTGAGGCACTCTTCCTCATACACAAGTACTGGGAAGAGGTAGAGGTACATGGAGGTAATGCCTGATCTAGCTACCTGTAATCTTCATCACTCCTAGTCCCACTGTTCCTCATCCCAGTACTTACCTATGAGACAAGGAGCCTCATACGTAAACTCTGGGACAAGGAAGAGGGACGCAGAGGTAATTCTGGGCCAAGGAGCTGACTGCGGAGGTTGGGGTAGTGGGTGGGAGGGAGAGTGGATGTGTGGGGGGGCAGGATTGTGTGATAAATCATAATGGTTGTCCATGTCCAGGCTAAGCAGGCATGATATG
This sequence comes from Ambystoma mexicanum, assembly GCF_040938575.1. Lineage (NCBI taxonomy): Eukaryota > Metazoa > Chordata > Amphibia > Caudata > Ambystomatidae > Ambystoma > Ambystoma mexicanum. Next base: position 691,361,996 of record NC_090939.1, read on the forward strand.
TGGAATTAGTGGCTAGAGAGGCATTTTGATGCAGCCAGTCTAGTCATTGCTCAGTTTGGTATGACTTTCTTTTAACTGGACATTTCTGATAAAGTAGTCCTGCTAACTTTAATTACCTGGCTAGATTGGCATTTGGGTGCTGCCAGTCTAGCCATTTCTTACTGCGGCATTGTATATTTTTCTGGGCATCTGTGATAAAATGATATGATGTGATTCAAGTCATTTATAACGCGCCTGTACACAAGTGTACACAAGGGAGGGATGATGGAGGGAGGACAAGACAAACGATCTCACTAGGCCTTGTGTCATTGCGAGAACGAGAAGTGGAAGGGAAAAGGGAGCAGGGAAGTGCAAGTGAGAGGGGAGGGGAAAACAGGGCAGCAATGCTCTCAGTAAGTGCAGCCAGGGCAGAGCAGCTATCGGTTGTGCAAGGAGAACAATGGACTGCAGGGTTACAGTTACAGCCCCTAAGTGCATGGTAGGCCCGGAGGCAGTGCAAGGGTGACCAATCAAGAAAGAGCCTGGACTCAGAGAGACTCTAAGGGTAGCCAAGCAGCCAGTCAGTACAGCAGACAGGTAGGTCAGGTAGGTCAGCAGGGGGGGAGAGAGAGCAAAAGCAGCAGAGAAGAGGAAAGCTTTTAGCTGCTTCCGAAACTTCAGGTTGTCCGCCTCAAGTTTGAGAGGGGCAGGGAGGCCATTCCAGTTGGAGGCACCAGCAGAGGAGAGAGGTCTACCCCCACTCTCTGCCTGGAGAAGTGTCTAAGCCTTAGAGAGTTGGAGGTAGCTGAGTGAAGGGTTAGAGAAAGAAGGTATTTTGGAAGAGAGCATTGGATTTAGTGTGGGCACTGGCCCCAGAAAGCCTTGTGGGCAATGCAAAGGTTCTTGAACTTGATCCTTGCAGCCAGTGAAGAGATTTCAGGGCTGGAGAAATACAATCCCAGGGCTTGAGGCCAAGGCTAAGTCTTGCAGTCCTGTTCTGGATTATTTGCAGATGACGGAGACTAGAGGAAGACAGATTGAGAAAGTGGCTGTTGGAGTAGTCCAGCCTAGAGACAGTGAGCTTCTGGTGGAGAGTGAGAAAGGAAAGAGTCCCTTTGAGGAGGAGCAGCTTGTAGTGGGACTTCTTGGTTATGTCCGAGATGTTAGGAGAGAAAGAGAGTGTGGCGTTGAAGATGACAGCAAGGTTTTTTGCCTCACAGGAAGGCAAAGGAAGAGGGCCCAAGGTGGTGTGCTATAGTGAGAGAGGAAACGCAGTGGCAAGGGTCCCTATGAGAAGGATCTCTGTCTTACTGGCATTAAGGCAGAGATCGTTGGAGGTGCACCAATCCTGAATCGTGGATAGACAGTCAGGAATGAGCAAGAGAGGAGAGGAGGATGAGGGGAGCCTGAAGGAAAGCTGAGTCATCCGCACAACAATGAAAGTTAGAGGAGAAGGTAGAGATCAGGGAGGCCAAAGTGGCCAAGTAGAGGTTGAAAAACCAGCGTGAGAGGATAGAGCCCTGGGGAATGCCACAGGTAGAGAGAGGTGGCGGAGAGAATGGGACCACGATCGACCTGGGAGCGGAGTGGAGGTCCAAGTGGAAGTAGGTCAGTCACTCTAGGGTTTGATCTGGATGCCCAGGTTCTCACAGAGTCGATTGATCAGGATGGCGATGTTGACCCTGTCGAAATCAGAGGAAAGATGAAGGATGAGAATAGAAGGAATGCTGGAATCAGGAATCAAGGTTAGAGAGCAGCACGGGTGTTAAGGAGAGCAGTTTCCATGCCACTGGCAGCTCTGAAGCCAGACTGATGGTCATGGAGACAACCAACAGATTCAGTGTGGAGAGTAAGCTGGGAGATGGCAAGCTTTTCCAAGAGTTTGCTCAGGAAAGGTGGAGATTGAGCGATAGTTTTCCGGGCAGGTAGGATCAGCAGACTGCTTCTTGAGGAGTGGGTGCACAAGGGAGTGCTCAAGGGGAGAGGGGAACATTGCAGTGGCGAAAGAGTGATTACAGAAATCGGCTAAGGCTGGAGCGAGGGTGTCAATATGGGCTTTGATGGTTCTGGAGGAGCAGCGGAGCACCTGTTTGGACAACACTTTCATAGATCGGACTTGTCTAGAAACCTCGTCAGGTGTTGTCAGAGAGAAAGAGGAAAAAGGAGGAGGAGAGAAGAGATGGCCAAAATGGGCCGAGAGAGGAAGAGGACATAGAGGACAGGATGTCCTGAGATTTAGCAGAGAAATGAGAGGCCAGAGCTGTACAGAGGGCATGGGAGGGAACAGAAGAGGTATAGACCACAACAGGATTGACCAGTTCCTTGCAGATTTTAAAGAGTTTGGCCATGTTGTTCGAGGCCATGGAGACACATGCTTTATTGTGTGCTCTCTTCTTGATGAGTGTTATTGCTTTGACTGGCATTTTGCTGAAAACAGTCTAGGTATGTCTAAATGTGGCCTTGCATTCTGTACTATAATGTTATTACGTGTTTACACTGGTCTACATTGTGCAGCCAGATGGAAGCATTAATGTTCCTGTGCACTGTTGGTGACTTGCATGTATTGGATTGTGTTACCCTACAAAACAATTGCAAACACTCTTTATCTCAGAAAGTGTGCTGTATATTGCATTAAAACACATATTTATATCTTTTTCCCAGTGCAGTGTGCGGCATACCCCTTCAGCAGCACGTTCATGCGTATTGTGCAAGCGTGACAGTCTAGGCCGGCCCAGAGTGTGGCGCAACCCGTGATTTGTTGCCGAGTTGAGGGGCCCCCTCAGCATGGCTCGCAGGGGGGCCCCCACATTTTGTGTTACGCCACTGATTCTACGGTGTTGGCCTCGAGGTTGGGGACGGTTCTACCCCAACTGATAAATCCGGATCAGGCTGGGTTTATTCCAAAGCGAAGCACACAAGACAACATCAGATGAGTCTTGGATATCCTTGACCTAGCCAGGAGGGGATAGTCTTGCCCTGGGAGTACTCACACTGGATGCTACTAAAGCATTTGACAGCGCACTGGCCCTACCTTTGTGAGGTTCTGCTTGCTTTTGGATTTGGCCCGTTAGCTTACTACCATTGACCTTTTACTCAAATAAGGGTTAATTGCCCCTGTCCCTATCGCTCATGGAACTAAGCAGGGTTGTCCACTGTCTCCTTTGATTTTTGCTCTTGTAATGAAGCCATTTGCGCAAAGGATCAGAGACAACTCGGCGATCACAGGGACTGAGGTAGCTTGGGTGCAACACAAAATGCCTCTTTATGCCGATGATGTCCTGCTCATGTTAACTAATATATCAACCTCCCTTGAGGCTGTCATGTCTGAATTAAGATGATTTGAACTGGCTTCTCTGTCAATGAATAGAAATCCTTGCCATAAGTGTGCAATTGCCCAAGCAAGTCATTGCCGCTGCGAGATCCACCTGTCGAATTCCGTGGACATCTGACACTGTTGAGTACCTGAGGGTGAGGATTCCTGTTTCCCCGCAGGATGTATATTGGGTCAACTTCCCAGGGTTGCTTAAGGATCTTGCTGAAGATCTTAAATGTTGGAGTAAGCAGGAAATATCACTGATGGGACAAATTGCTGCAGTAAAAATGAATCTTTTACCCAGATTCTTGTATCTTTGTCAAGCCTTGCTAGTTAAGATACCCAACCTTGAAGTACGTATGCTGAAGCGTAGCGTCCTACAATTTATCTGGGTGGGCAAAAAGCCTAGAGTTCCAAAAGCTGAGGTTTTAAGCGATGCCCGGAGGGGAGCAATGGCGGCTCTTGGACCTTCTCAGGTATTATGTGGCTGCTCGGGTTACGCACATTTTGGCTTGGAGGTCCCCTCCCAGATGGGTATCTCTTGAGCAAGCCAACTCCTCCTGCCGGTTATCTTTCTTACCCTTTATCGACAATACTAAACTCCCCGATCTGACACACACTTGAGCTCGACAAAGATCTTGCTGTATTACTGGCACGTGGCTTTTATGAAGAAGTGGGTGAATCGGGTTTCAGACCGTGCTCTCCAGTCTTTGGTAATGCAGAATTCTCCCCAGGAATCTTAGGGAATAGTTTTTCAAATTGGCATAATGGGGGTCTGCATAGCTTGCATCAGCTGTACCAGGAGGGCTCTCCTCTCTCGTGTCTGAATGTAAGGCTCAATTCTCACTAACCGAAGGCGAACGATTTAGATATGGTCATATTCGGCACTGGATTTCACAACTGTGAGGAGCCAGGTGACCCGCGAAGGTGAGAGTATTGGAATGTACCCAACAGTATGGTATAGATGGGGGTAGAATCTCGTGCTTTTATAAACTTTTGGGAGGCAACTTGCTAACCGTCAGATCCTCCTACATTGCCATTTGGAAAGTGTATGTGGGACCTCCTGTCGAGGATTTATGGGAAGAGATCTGGGCTAGAATCCACGCCTCCTCTAGATGTGTAACCAATCGAGAATGTATGTATAATCTTTGCTACAGATGGTACCGGCCTCTGCTAACTTTACATAAAATGATTGCTGCTTTGAATTCGGCTTGCTGGAGGGGGTGCGGCCTCGGGAAGCTACTTTCATATGTCGTGGTACTGTCATGTGATCCACACTTTTTGGGTTGCTGTACTGTCTCACATTAAGGAGAGAACTGCAGTGGTCTTTCCCCTGACTCCACTAGTTGGCCTATCACGTTGCTCAGTGGAAGATGTGTACCCTAAATCGGGTTGCAGAGCACAATTGGCGACACACCAATTTTTAGCAACTAAAATATCAATAGCACGATCGTGGAAGGCTCCTATGGGGCCAGTATTGGCACAATGGTGGATGGAGGTATGGGACATCTCTGTTGACGAAAATATTACAGCACGTGTAAAACAATGCGCTGGCTTGGTATCTAGATTTCTGTCTCCCATTTGTTGACTGTTACCAGAATTTTCCCTCCCTAACTTTTAAACCGTCTCTACTTTCAAACTATTCCCTGATGTGATGTCCTTGGTGTGGTACTTTGTTATTTTAACAGGGTTATGCATTTTTGCATTAGCGCCTCTGTGGTGGGATGGCTTGTTGGACCCGGGAATGTTGTGCATTATGCATTCAGCCATATTTTACTGTCTATGTATGTCTTGTTTGAATAAAAGGTTTGGGAAAAAAGTTATAGAATTTTTATTTTATACTTAACAGATACTTCATTGTTCTGATATTGTGAAATGTGTAGGCTAATGGAGCTGCAACAAGAATGCTGTGTGACTTGACTAGTTTATATTTGTGTATGATTTTGTATTATCTGGGGAGATGGTTTATATTTATGGCCTGTACTGTTTGTCTAATTGTGCATAGGAGACTTTTAAATATTCATGTTCGTGTGCAAGGTTTGTTGGAAACCAAAGCACAAATGGAAAAATAAATAAAAAAGAATGCTAATCCATGCACTGAGAGAAATTGTTAACCCTGAGGTGCAGGCCCGTTTCTTGGCCCGGTCGAGGTGGGCAGCTGCCCGGGGCACAACCGCCAGGGGAGTTCGCAATTACCCCGCTACCCTGGAGCCTCTGGAGGGGATAAAATTCCCCAGTTTGTGGGGCGGCACATTGCCGTGGGGAAGGTTCTGTGGGTCAGGTACTGGCGCTGCCCCTTCCGACTGTAATGTCACAAGCACTACGTAACATTACAGAAGTCAGAGGCTTCCTCTGACCACTTTTGCGCCACTTGGGGTGGGGGCATAAGCACAACAATTAAAAACACTTCAGGTCCCCCTGCAGCTAAAACCAGCCCCTCCCATCACAATGCAGGCAGGAAACTGCTAATGGTGGGCCATTAGTCACTGAATGGTTTCGTGCTGACATTGTGTTGGGAGGGGAGGTAGTGTGGGGCGTAGGGCGTGCACTGTAGGCAGCTTTGCCTCTCCCAAAATAATAGTTTAAAGCGGCGCTATTTCTTTCATGCTGCTTCTTTTCCAAACTTGATATCAATTCCACTTTAAACCACTTCCATGGCACTGGTGATGAGTTACTTCATTATGCTGATAATAGTTTTGATCAGTGTTGCTGAGTAAATATTCTTTAAGCCATGACCTGGTTCATTTATTTATTTATGCAATGTTTGTCGGGTACATGGACACAGATTATTTATTTATGCAATGTTTGTCGGATACCGGTATCCGACAAACATTGCATAAATAAATAGGTACCCGACAAACATTGCATGAATAAATAGGTACCCGACAAACATTAATCCGGTTCCATGTCTCCTTATAACAAGTCAACAGTCAGACTTTACTGTATCAAAGCATACACTTGATTCCCATTGAAAGAATTTTAAAGTGATTGTTTATTGTGTTCGGGTGTCTCCTTGTCATTGCCCTTTTGGCTTAGGTTGCCTCCAAACCCCCTTCAGCATCTTGTGTTCTTTGTTGGTTGCATATACTGCCATATTCATGTTCTCTTGGTGTGCCCAGTCCTCATTATCTGCAGCCTAAGTGGGACTAGAGCATACAATTGTCTTGGTCACCAATGAGAATGTGGCCCACTGTTGCAAATGGCAATTCATTCCTTGTGTAACGGACTGTTTGACTTTGGGTAGGAGTCCCTTAATGGTGTAGTTTGGGAGTGGGGTGGGGTGGGGTGCGGTGGGGCTGGCGCGCGGGGTGCGGTGGGGCTGGCACAGGGTGCGGTGGGGCTGGTGCACGGGTTGCGGTGGGGCTGGCGCACGGGATGCGATGTGGGGGGGTGTATTCCTAGTGTTTCGCTCTGGGCACCAAATGGATTAGAAACTGCCCTGCTGAAGTGCGTTATAATGGTTTTCAAACAGGCAACATAACTGTGGAAACCATGATGACCATTCTCCGTGATAAAGAGAGTGGAATTAACATGCAAGGAGGATTCATGACAAGTGGGAATATGGCATTAATCCTGCCACAAGACTGCAGCCTACCTTGTGTTTACTTATTTACAGGCACGCCTGATGCAGACAGGTGTGAAACCATTGTTCGCTAAACACTCCTTTTGCTTGGTATAATATTTCTTTACATTAATGTTTTGGCTATAGAACAGTGATAAAAGACACACGTTATGAAATAGTTAAGTTGACATTCATCACACAATGTTGTCCATGCACGAAGCCCCCTAAAGAGACCACCTTGAGTTAAGCATTTCCATAAAACATTCAGGTGCTTCGTTTCAGCAATATGGTGATTAGCCCTCTCTTAATATGACATTCTTCCGTGTTGATGTGTCTACGTACATGGGGGAGTAAACAATGTTACGTTGCTGTCACGAAACAGAAAAGTCAAAATGTTTTTCATTTATGTGATTTTTATTATTTTTTGATCCCAGCAATTAAACCACTGTACAGGGCTTTTGTAATCCTCGGTAGCCTTTCAAATACTGTGCTTTCGTTATGTGTCGGTGCAGAAGGGTCCCTCCTTTGTTCCTGCTCAGTCCCGTGTGTGCCTCGAGCTCCTGTATTCCCCCCACAGCCCCACAGTGTAGAGATTGGTTCTACTCCATGCGACTTAATTTCTTCAAACCCCCTCTTTCGCAGTCTCCCCTTCCTCTCTCCACGGCCGCTCAGTGTTGCCAGGTCAGAAGGAAAAAATAAGTTGAATGTTCCTTCAAAACAAGCCCAAAACAAGCTGACTCCCAACCAAATAAGCTGCAAAAACAAGTGCATCTCTAAAATAAGGTGGAAAGGTCTCAGAAGTTGAAAAATAACTATAATGCAAAGAATACATACAGAGAGCTCAAACATATGTTAACAAAAAGCATTTATTAAAATTGTTATTTTCAAACAATTGGTGTCTATTTTCATTTTTTGTATGTGTGCGACTTATAAAAGCAACATTATTGGCTTTTTGGATCCTTGGCTGCTCTGGTCCTTGATTTGTTGCTCACCTCTGGTCCTTGGCTCCATTGCAGGTACCTGCCAAGTAGCCCCATGTACTTCATGACACTGAGCCAGTCCAGGCATTTCCTATTAAATGCTAGGACTGGTATTTTACTTCTTCCCATTATATGTATGGACCTAGAAAGACCAGTATGCAAAGTGAAAATCCAGGACTAGCTCATGGTGATAAGTGTGACATGCCCCCCCTCCCACTGTCGTCCTTCTGGTATTGGTAAACCTGGTTGATTGCTCTCCTCTGGTCCTTGGTTCATATAGTCCATCACCCCTCTGGTCATTGGCTCCCTTATGACTTGCTCCTCTAGTAAATCACTAGCCCACCCATTGACTGTTCATTGCCATGCTAATCCTCAACCCTGTTCTTGCCCCTCCCCACCCAAAAAACCTTGTCATGGGAACTCTTTGAGCTCTCTTTAATCAAGCCTTAACATTAAACTTTGCACTCAATGCTGACTTAATTTGAGCTGTAAATGCTACTGGTGTAATAGAAATGTCTTAACCTGGTCTGCCTTCAGCCAATCAAGTGAAAAGCACTGTGTGTGTCCTTCAGTGAAGTCATGTTAACAGTTTTTGGCTTTTGCAAACGTATCAGGCATTTGCCAGGCACTGCTATTAGATGCCCTGGTACTTGCACCATTTTGCACCTGATGCCGTTCATACAACTAAAGACAGCAGTGCCTAGCAAGGGCTTTTCCCATGCCTACACAAAACCCTAAACTATTGTCATTGTCTATGCTTGTTTCCATCATGACTAAACTACATGTTGCTATAAATACCATGTGCTTACCTCTTGGCTAGGTAATGCGTCTTCAAAGGGTCTCATGTTGAAAGAGCCCATCAATGTAAAAGAAAGGAGTACTTGCAGGTCGTTAAGGGGCTGCAGACAGCCCCGTCCAGGAGGCTGCATGGGGCTTCACATCAGGAAGGCAATCAGCCCGAGCCTCACAGCGTGTGCATAACTGCTTAGGCAGGACGGCATGTTCGCCTTTCATATTCATTTTTCTTTTTTGTAAATGGGGCCAAGTCAGCCAGACTGGCAAACAAGTGGAACAATAAGCACACAATTAAGGAAAAACGTGGACAAAAACCGCGACAAGCAACCTGCTAATATTATAAGCGACTTTGGGCAAAAACAAGCCCAAAGTCACTTATAATAAGCGGACATGGCAACACTGCGGCTGCTACAAAAGAAGAACATATGAGCAGTGTTGCCAGGTCGGAAAGAAAAAATAAGCTGAATGCCCTTCCAAAAGAAGCCCAAAACAAGCTGCCTCCCATCAAAAGAAGCTGAAAAAACAAGCACACACCTAAAATGCTGTAGAAAGGTCTCAAAAGTAAGAAACTTAACACAAAAGCATAAACATACATAGAGAGAATACAGCAATAGTGTTAAGTTGTGTTAAATAGAAACAGCACAGGTTACACAATATAATGTACACCACCAGAAGGCAGGTGTCCAAACTGAACATCCCTAGTACCCTAGCTCACCACAGATGCACAAACTCAATCCTCCACACTCCTCAAACACCAGTCCGGCCTGCACTACAATCAAACAATTTACGTTAACGCAAATTGAAACACTTGTGTATAGGCGCGTTACAAATGCCGTATCATATCATATTAAATTGTCTACTGCTCCAGACAGCTCACTAAATGAATACAGAGAGTCCCGTCTTCTCATATCTGCAGTCATAAAACAGTGCTACAAAGCAACCTTGCCTGCTCCTAAATTAGCCCCATACCACTCCTCCTGTAGATCCTGAAATTCCAAGAAACCGTGACAGTGATAGACTGTATGCTATACAAGACATAGCATAACAGGGCATAGCAAAGATTCACCCATTTCCTGCTGTGGCAGTACTCTGGAAGGCTCATTTGTGACTGGCACAAAAAGGGGGGGAAATTAATGTTAGCTTTGCTCAGGCCAGTGCTGTTTACTAGAAGGGTTTATTTGCCCAGGATCACACAGTTTAAACAGTGAAGCTGGAATGTTAACCCACTGTACAGTTTGGGCAATACAACACATATATTTCATGCTGCACCTTGTAAAAAATCATTACATTTTGTATTTCAAGGCCCAAATTAGAATTGCCATACAGAGCAGAGCCCTAAACGTTTCCATTACCATTTGCGGGAAAGCCATCCAGTCCTGTTTTTGATTGGAATTCTGGGACTTGTAGTTTTCCTAAATTAAATGTGGGGGAAAACGGTCAAATAGCAGAATCCTGGACTGGATGGCTCCCTCACGCATGGGATGGTAACTGAGCGCTCTGATAATTATATTTGCAATCTACCAAAGCAACCATGTAATATATCAATTCCGAGAAATAAAATGCTCAGTCAAAAGATTTTTGGTTCAGCTTTATTTTTTGCTGAATTAATGGAAAACGGGAAGTATGACAATGCGAAGTAATGCATGTCGGAACTACATTTTCTTTTTCCACTACTGTGTTGAAATGGTTGTCAGAAACTTCTTGCTGGCTATTGTGAAAAATGCAGAACAATCCTTTTTCATGGCTTCCTTTCATAAGAGGCTTTCTGTTCTGCACATTTTCGGGCATTTGGCATTGATGGGGCACTGAGGTAAGGATCCGTGAGTGGCCTTTCAGATGCGAATGCCCCATCAGTGCCAAATGTCTAAGCATGTGTTAAAGGAGAGAGAAGCCCTCGAGGAAGACAAAGGTGTAATTGCAGGCCATTAAGGACACTACGCGGCTCCAGGGGGGTTATTACTGAACCCGCTTCACATTCCCGTGCAGGACAAGATGTGGAGCTGCGACGTGTAATGGGTTTGGCTGCCTTGCAAACAAGCCCAATTACACGCGCACATCTGCTCAAACAAGCGGACAGAAACCGCGACAAGCGACCTTCCAATATTATAAGCGACTTTAGGCAAAAAGAATCCCAAAGTCGCTTATAATAAGCGCACCTGTCAACACTGCATATGAGAACTGCTTAAATGATAGACACGGGCACTTTAGGACAGGGGTGGAGCTACGCAGATCACTGGCCAATCCCAGGAACAGAGATGTTGGAGGGCGGGCTGTAGGCGGGCTATGACATTAGCTTTTCTTTTCGTGCTGCATGTATGGCTGGAGCCATCAAGTGGGCGTGACTCCGAAGATTGCCGAACACTGCCTCCCACAATCTACCATGGGAGGCAGGATAGCATACAACACCGGGACTGCCAGAATGAGAGACAGAGACAACAGATGTTCCATGGTTGGAGTCTGCAGTCGCTCTGATGCACGTGCCTGCACTTGATCCTTTTACTAGCTTGAGCCATGACACAGTCATGGCCCATCTGAAAAGGGCATTACACATTGGGAGGGACCCACATCTTAAAAGGGCAATACACATGTCAGGGTCACACATCACTGCCCTTCAGATCTGTGAATCGACTGACAGCAAACTCGTGCCATTGCAACCCGCTGCACCCAGGTTAGAGAGGAGGTACGTGTCGGGACTGCAGCAAGAAAAGCACACAGCGGCCTGCCACATCTGTATCATCCCATGAGTCGTATCCGGGTGCGCAACTCCACAAAGGGAGGGCATGAGGAAAAGAGAGACACCCCCGACAGAACAACACTTGCAGTGAAGTGGGGTATTAGCAATAGTAAAACATGTAGGCAGTAATTACATTGCTGGCGCCTGGCCCTAGATTAAGGCCCTTAAGGGGTAAACAGTCACCCTATAAGACACACTCTTGCAGACGCCCTGGAAAATAGCAAAGTAGTAAGGACCAATGTGAATAAGAATAAGGCTAACCAAGTAAAGTACATGGCCGCGATCCCTCACTGTAAAACCCTGAACCAGAACACAAGAAGTGCAAGATAAACCATGCCATGTGGGTCAAAACATTCAGAACGATGCTCAAAGTAATCAGAAATGTTAATTCTACAATAAACAGGCTGTGAATAGACTAAATGGCAAGATTCCATAAAGCTAATAAACAGATTTACTTACCTTTGTCTCATAGCTTGCAGACCACCCTATACAGAGCCAACCTCTGTATTGCTAATGGCAACTCCCTCGTCTTGCGCCCAGGAGAGCAGTTGTTAGTAATGCCGGGTTTAGTTGGATTGGTAGTAGTGGATTTCTTATAACATAAAAACATAAGCTTTTAGGCCACAAATCCAGGTGTGCTCACAGCAAGTTAATGAAACCTGATGAAAACCCCTTTCTACACCCCACCACATAGCCTACCTTCCACCAGGTTACTAGGACTATGGAGATATGTCATGTTTGTGATGGAAATCTGGAGTGGGGTTCCCGCACAAAGTTTACACGTGGCTGAGGTGCAGATGCAGACAAAGAGTGCAGAATGACAATTTCTACGCTTTCCCCTGCATCTGCCAATATGTTATTCAGATTTATAGCGTGCACCACTGCCATTTTCATGGCCTCTAGGTGGATCTTAAAAGGGGATTGTTTTGCCGAGTCTGTGGTGCAGCTTTCTGTGGAGGTTTGGTATTTTGGGTTGATGCAGGGTTCCGCGGATTCTGCAGTTTGCTGTGTGATTTCAAGATCGTGCTGTGGTAGAGGTATGTATGTCTTTTAATTGGTTTCTATGGATGAGCATGTAGGAACATTGAAAGTTTAAGTAGGGTTAGTGGTGAGAGAGGTTCATGTTCTTGTGAGTTACTTTGATTTGGTTGGGTTCAGTTCCTTGTATGGTTGTTGGCATTAGTATGCTTTCCCTTCATTGGGCAAGCCCAGATTTGGTTGGTTTAGTATTAGTTTTGTTGGTTTGTGGGATCTCCTTGTGTCACGGTCGGGTATTTCTCGTCGAAATAAACTTTGTTTGGCTGGTGGAGTTGAAGAGTCAACTTTTTTAGTCGTTTTCTGAATTGTAGGTGTTCTTCTGTTTGTATTTCCCTGGGGAGTGAGTGACAAAGTTTTGCGCAAATGCAAGAGAATGCTGATCCAACAAATTATAGTTTTGAAAATTGCTTGGATTTGAGGCAGATGTCACTGCTGGATCTCAGGGCTCGCTTTGGTTGGTAGATGGAGGTTCTGTCCTCTATGAATTCTGCTCCTTGGCCATGGATTGCTCTGTGGATTATGTAAAGGATTTGGAAGTAAATAATGTGTTTTTACTGGTAGCCAGTGTAGGGTTCTCAGTGCTGGTGTGATGTGCTCTCTCTTAATGAGTCGACAGAGTAATCTTGCCACAGCATTATGTATGCGCTATAGTTTTTTCGTGAGTTGGCCTAGTCTTTTCTTTACATCACAAGAGAGTCAGGTCGTTTTACATTAGTAGTCTGAGATTTTTAACTGCTTTGCAAGGTTCCGGTCTGTTTCCCATTTGGTTAGGTCATGGAATGTGGTGTTGGTTCAACAGGTTGTTGGACATCATGCTTTCTCTTTTGTCCGGGTTGAGCTTAAAGGTGATGGTTAGTTTATTTGTGTGAGGCAGTTGATGAGGGTTTAGTCTGGTTCTCCAGTAGTGTGTTATACCATATAAATGACAGAAGGATGATTTATTAAAAGTTATTCCTACGGCTGGGTCCCTAGCAGTAGTTTGGTTAGCCCTGTGTATGAGGAACCTCTTAAAAAGTCACTACCAGCCCTAGTTAGTGCTAGTGTGCCGCCTACAAATGGGGTGTCGAGGTCCTGACCCTTTCCTCTCTCACTACTTTCCTAGATTCTAAATGTAAGTGCACACATGGTGGGGGTCGGTATTTATCTTTAATGGTGCCGCCTCCAGTTTGTGTGTCTTATCAAACAATTAATGAGAAAATATTAAAGAAAAAAGTAAAAAAAAGCTCATTCTCTGTTCACCCAAAGGTTAATTAGGGAAAAAGGGAAAAACAGCTGTGATGTATATCTTGTTCACAAAGGCCAAATCCGTTTCAAAGTCGCCCGAAAGGGGTATGAGGATCTGGGTGTCATCTGCATAGTTAGTGTAGGTGACGCCCAGTCTATCCAACGTATCGAACAGTGGCTTGGTGAAGATGTTATACATGGTGGGTGAGACACAAGATCCCTGGGGAACTCCGCTAGATATTTGGATGGTATCAGCGGCAGCTGAAGGGGAGAAAACTTTCATTGAGCGGTTGGCTAGAAAGGAATGGACCCATGCTATGGCCTCCACTGAGAAATTGGCGGCAAGCCTAAGGTGGTTACATAAGACTGCGTGATCCACCAAGTCGAAGGCTGCTGTCAAGTCCAGTAGAAGTAGCAAGGATGTTTTTCCGTTATCTTTCAGCTCCTCAATTTGAGATTTACCGTCTAGCAAGGCTGTTTCTGTGTCATGGAGGGGGCGGAAGCCAGATTGTCGTGAGCCTAGCAGGTAGTTGGCTTCTAGGTAATCCTGAATTTGTAGGTAGGCGACTCTGTCAATAATTTTGAGTAAGAAGGGCACAGTGGTGATGGGTCTGTAGTTGGTAGGGACGGCAGAGTCGAGGGTTTGCTTTTTAAGCAGGGGAGGACCCAGGATGCTTTCAGGTTGGTGGGCACCGTGTTTGATTTAAAGGAGGAGTTTATAAGCTTGGATATAAATGGGGCTAGGTCCCTCGCTGCATCCTTTATTATGTGCGCAGGGCAGCTGTCGCCCTTGCAGTTTGAGGGTTTGAGGGAGAGTATGACTTTTTCTGTGTCGATGATGGAGATAGTCTTGAAGCTGAAGGGCAGGATTGTTCTTGTCTCCATATGTTGTAGTGGTTGTTGATCAAGGAGGGCAATTGTGGCCTTTCTGTTAGCTATTTTGAGTTGGAGAGAGGAGATTTTATTTGAAAATGCGTTTTGTACGTTGGTGCACCATGTGTTATCCTTAGGAACTTTGTCTATAACTTAGGTTGGAGATTCCATCTCCCGCAGGATGGAGAAGAGTTCCTTGGTGTTGGATTTTCTGTTGCAATTCTGTCGTTGATATATTCTTTTTAGTGTTGATTATTTCTTTTTTTTATAACGTTTAGATAGTTTGGTTAGTTTGTCTTTGTTGGGCTCGGTAGGGGAGCTACGCCAGATAGCTTGGAGTTTTCTTTTTTCTAATCTTAGCTCTTTTAGATGGGGCGTGAACCATGTATTTAGATGTGATTCCTGCCTTCCTTTACACAGTTTGACTGGTGTCAATAGTATCTAGTGCCTTAGTCAAAGCGTTATTAAAGGTATTTACCAAAGTGTCGGGATCGGCCTCACTGTCTAAGCCGTTGATGGAAGGTAGGAGGTAGGGGATACGTTTTTCCGCTGAGATGTCCTTATTGCTTCGGGTCGGGAGGGGAGGTGCCATGCTGGTAGTTTTAGGGCTAAGGAGGTCAAGTGTAGCGGAGAATCTAACTAGGGAGTGATCCATCCAAGGTTGAGGGGTAATATCTGTAATGGCGATATTGCAGTTTAGGTCGGATACCCAATCGAGGGTTCTTCCTTTGATATGGGTAGGAGAGAGGACTTTTTGAACAAGACCATGATCCATTAGTAAGGCTGCTATGGACTGGGCATGTCTGTTAACAGTATCATTAAAACCAAGATTAAAGTCGCCCAACAACAAAGTTTGTGAGTGGTCTTTAGTAATGTTGGCTATGAGACTAGTTGAGTCATCTTCAAAAGTTCCTAATGGTCCTGGTGGCATGTAGACCAGTTTGATAGTAAGCGTACGGTTGTTAGATAACTGTAGCTTAGCTGTATTTCACAGGACGAGCATGGTAGTGAGGTGGCAAGCCTAATGGGGGGGGGGTGATTTTGGAGATGATGACTAGTCCGCCACCTCTGGCATTAGACGTGTCTGCTCTAAGAATCTGGTGGCTGTCGGGGACAGCTATCATTACGTTTGGTCCTGCTGCCTCATGGAGCCAAGTCTCAGTTATGGCAAGCAGGTTGTTGTAATCCAATTTCTTTTGCAGAAAATGATGCATTTGATTTAATTGGCAAACAGAGCACAACATTTTGCTTAGTACAGATAACAAGTCAGTTGACATGACAAGGTCAAATGCGTTTCGAGTTTATCAACTCTTCTTCTGGGAATGTCAACTAGGGTTTGACAGAGAAACAATACAGGTAGAACACAAAACCTATAGTAGTCTGAATATTTTAAAGGATATGGATAAAATTGATTGACTCTAAAGTAGATGAGTAAAAATAAACCAAAGTATAAAAAAGAAAGGTGTCTGGGATAAATGTTAACTGTAATAAAGTAAACCACTACGCCACTGCATGTGCATTATGTCTGTATTCTAATAGCTACCACAATATATCAATATAAAAACCATAATCAATGTGATAGTCAACGTCAAACAAAACTCATCCTAAAATATCCTAACATTTCAGAAGTCATTAAGTGTGGAAGTTAGTACACAAAGTCAAGCTCCGCCAAGCTCACCTGAAAGTAGGCAAATCATATGATCAAATTGCAACACAGAAATCCTGAAACTAAATGGAAACTAGGCTAAAAGTAAACTGTAAAAAGCAACAATCAGCAAGCATAATGCAATAAAACATAATAAAGACGTTCACCATAGTGTAACAGCAGCTGCTTTACCTTAACTGGTCAGAGCCAACCAACACATCTTCTCAGCTTGCAGGTTTCAACCAGACTGAAGCTGGTCCTTCCACTCACTGCAATACTCCGGGAAAAAGGAGGCAAAAGTAACTACAATAAACACCAAAGAAATCCTAAAGTGGTCGCTATTAAGTCATAGCTTAAAGGGATGTCATTTCCCACAAACGGCCTGCAATCCCAATGCAGAAAATATCAACCGCGTCATCTCTGATACACTAAGAAAAGTACACAAATTGTAATCTATTATACCCAAAAGAACATATTCAAAAACAAAATTAATGAATACAAAAGTACAGTAAAACCTCAAAGAAATATTAAAATGGTAATTCTTTTAACCCATAGCTTGCAGATCTATAATGGCCCACAAATGACCTGCCCTCCCCATGCAGAAAATAGCAACCAGGGTATCTCGTTTACACAAAGAGTTCTGAAAGGACTGAGTCATCTATTATACCCAAAAGAGCATATTCAAAAACGAAAATAAATGAATCTCTCAACCCACAAATTGTTCACATGTACACATTCATAATACCCTCCATTTAGAAACAAAAGTCAATCATAATGATCAAATTCCATAAAAAAAGTTAAACAAGTAAACGAATCAGCATTCCAAATAAGCTATCAACAGTATGTTCTATAACTCGAAATAAAAGAAGTATAAGTAACAACAACTTACCCCCAATAACTCAAAAGCCACATCAAGAGAAAGTGTGAAATTGCCAGGAAAATACCCCGGTCTTGGTCTTAGTGGCAACGCTGGAAGAAGAACCTAATGTAAACCTTTCCAAGATGGTGCCCGACTTTCACCATTCTAAGGTTGCAAGTAGCACTAGTTGTTTTCAGCATGGCGCTCATGCTGCCTCTGTCATTGAACACTTGCAGCATTCACTCATAACTATAAACCCAGCTGAAACGTAATGATCCTTGCTTTGCTTCGCTCTGCAAGCTGCACACTGTTTCTTCTTTCTGTCGACTAGCTCCTGCTCTCGCTGCCTCCTGTAGCACTACACTTTGCTCCCAGTCCTTCCTACATTCCTGTTTCTGCAGCCACTTTTCCCACTGCAGACATCCTCTTCTCCTTGCCTCTCCCTGTTCAATTCCTCTGTCTCGCCAGCCTCCTGCTCCGGTCCTGCTTCATTCCCTCCGCTGTTCCCTAGCAGCCTTTTTGCCTTCCTTACCTTTTTTGCTGTGCTACTCCACATTGAAATATTCTTCACCCCTGCATCAAAATAGTAACACCATTCTGCATCAGCCTTCACCAATTCAGTTACTTCAAGGGTTTTCCAGAGGGGAAGCATCCCCTTGAGTGTTTTCCCTTTGGGTTTACGTTTCCTCAGTATTTAACAGAGGTGTGGTGACCCTTTGGGAGACATTTACCAGCATCAACACTGCTATCAACATCAGGTCAGAAAGTTTACATGGTTTTTTGGTGCATTGCTAACAGAAATCAGAAGTACAAAATAAAGAATAATCATATACCCAGTGAGCAACAGAAAAATGTGTCTCCATGTGAACCCCTATAGAAACAATTTAGGAACAATCAATTGTAATTAACGGTTCACAGACACCTTGGACACTTCATTTACATAGTCATAAAGAACTAACATCCTATTCTAATACAACAGTAAACATAACTAATCTAATACTTGTAAAGCTAATACAAAACACAAATTGCCTAAACCCTGAACTCATGCTCAAATAAAAACAATACATTTAACAACATCAATACATGTATTGAATCTCAAGTTGTTAAAGGATACCAGTCAGTACTTAAAAAGAGCTTGAAAGTAAAAAAAAAAATACAAGCAAGTGAAATGCATGAAAATCACTTTACTCCTAAACCAGTTTAGTTATCAAGCTAAGTTAAGGACTCGTAGAAAACATTGCAAAGACAACATTTCAGTCATTCCTTTTGGAAAGACTATCTAGTTTGTGGATCCAAAACACCTCACGTTGTAATAGTTTGTGCTCCACATTTCCACCGGATTGACGAATTCTAACCTGATCTAGCACTATAAATGTCATCTCTGCAACCGTGTACATCTATTGTGAATATAATGTCTGATTGAGATAGTGCAGGGCAATGCTTTTCAAGGATATTTAAAAAGTGTTTTGTGTCTTTAAGAAAGGACTCACTATTGTGTATCAAAGGCTGTAGAACGAAATCAGTGTAGCTTCCTAGAGGTTCAAGTAGACTGTTGGTGCTAGCAACTATTGGACGCCAAGGTGTATTGTTGAAACATTTATGAATTGTTGGTAGTATTTAAAAAAAACAGTGTTATAGGATGATTATTAAATAGAAATCTACTGTTCTTTTCTGATATCCAACCATTATCTACTGCTACAGACAATAAAAACCTTACGGAAGGCAATTGATACTAGTTACTGCCTTCCAGCAGACAGCAATGTGTTATGTGGATGGTGGTGGGTGTAGAAGGTTTCACCTGAGGAAGAAGAGGATAAAAAGGAACACGCAATGTTGGCACAAAAAAGTAGGACAGTCTTATTACTGCCCTGTCCGACTGAATTGCCAACTGGCTCAGAGCCTCCTGGAATTGGAGAGCTGGCAAACAGCATTGCAGTCTGACCTTGTCTTGCCTGCTCAGATACTTTCCGATCTCCTTGTTTCAATTACCTGTGCACAGGGAGATGGAGACGAATACCAGAGGCTGAAGGTGGTCCTTATGTTTGAAGGAGAACATTTCTATCCAGACATGGCAGTGATACCTCAGTTCCCTGAAGAAGTGCTGTAAGGAATCAACCTCAACATTTCAATTACTGGTTCGAGCGATATCAAGAAGAGCTGGGCAGAAGTGCAGCCGAAGTGCAGTTGTATGCAGCATTAGCAGTGGACTCTGCTCAACAAGCCTGGAGGCTTTCTTTATTTTCTTTCTTTTTCTCTGGCACCTGCAGGAAATGGATCAGCAGAGGGGGAGGACTTAAAAGTACCTTCCGGCATGGAACCGGCGCAGAAGTGCGACTGAAGTGCAGTCTGCTGCAGCATTAGCAGTGCACTCTTCTCAGCTAGCCTGGAGGCTTTCTTTATTTTGTTTCTTGTTGCCCGGTGCCTGTGGAGGCGGATCAGCGGTGAGCAGAGGAGCAGGACTTAAAAGCACCTTTTGGCACAGAGCGTGGCGCGAATGGGGGCCCGAAATGCTGTCCGCTGCCGCCCGCGGCCTAGTCCTTTTGCTATTGTCGGCAAGAAGGTCCTCTATATCTTTTGACTCCACTTGGACATCAGAAGTTACAACATAGCAGATGCATCAGGAGATCTGCCACAGTAACTTAAAATGAGAGACAATATTGGCGAATTCCTGTAGTGTTTAAATATCCATTGATGGAGGCAGGAAACATGTATAATAACTTGCTAAGTAAAGGGGTAGCTTTTAACTCCCCAGCTACCATGTTTGCAATGAAACACTAAGTGGAAAAACAATTGGAAACTGATCCAATGGTCGGATCTGTGGCAAGTGTGGGTCCCCCACAGTTTCTTGCTTCAGTAGGAAAGGGCAAGATAACAAAATATGTTATCCTGCGATCACCACAGGGTAAGCTGACTGCTGTGGGAAGTTATTTATAATTCAGCAGTGAGCAAAATAGAAGCAATGGAAAGGGCAGAGAAGGAAGAGGGCAAGGGAATAAAATTATATAAAACAATCTCTCTGGATTCGTCTTTTATAAGATTATGTATAGATCTAGAGGATGAAACCAATATACATAACATCAAAGTCCTTTTCCTGTGATATGTTATGCTTATGAAGTCCTAACAATTTGTCAAGGATACTGGGCATTTCATCAACACTGTCGAAGGCACCGATTCTGACCCTAATACACAACACCTCATATGCATGGACATAGAGGCTTTGCACACAAATGTACCTCACACTAGAATCCTAGAGATAGTCACAGAACATCTAGACTCCCAATTTGAACCGCTCACACAAGATATGAGAGAGTTCATTGTATGGTGCATGGAGACATGTCTCACTAAATGTTTTTTTTAATTCTAACAGACATTATACCAACAAATCGAAGGAACAGCAATGGGTTCCATGGTGGCCCATAACCTGGCCAATTTATATTTTAACTATTTTGAAGAAACCTGTTTAAATGTTGCTAACCATCCCTACCATTGCCACATTAAAACATGGAGAAGATGTATTGACTATGGGCCTGATCACGACTTCGGCGGTAACCCTTAAATCTGGTGGTAGCGCTAATACCGCCGGATTTAAGGGTCTGCCGAATCAGGGCTTTGGCAGATTTCGCCCCAGCTCTGAGCTCGGGGGAAATCCGCTGAAAATTTGCGCTATTACCGCCGGCGGGAAATCCGCCGGCGGTAAGAGTGCGAAAATTCCCCATTGAGTCCAATGGGGAATGGGGCATTCCCGAATGGGCTCAATGGGGAATGGGGAAATACTTTACCGCTGAACTCGTGATCCGGCGCTATTAGCGCCGGGGAGTTTGGCGGTAGAGCTATTACCGCCGGCGGTAATACCGCCGGCGGTAATGGCCAAGTCGTGATCAGGCCCTATGTCTTTGTCATCTGGGAGGACTCCCAAGACATAATGGAAGAATCATAAAGAACGCAGTGGTAAGAACTGATGTATGTAAAAGGGAGAATGAAAGGGAAAGAGCCCTCCCTGAAATATGGGGCCTGCCCAAAGTCATAGTACATACCCCATGTGGATGTTGCAGCGCATGCAAATTTACAACACATTCAACTGAGGTGGACATTGGTATGGAACGCACCTGGCAACAGCGCACACTGACCAATTGCAATTCACATATGCTTATATACTGCAATATGTATTCATTTTATTTATTTTTTCATTTATATAGCGCACAAAGCCCAGAGGCATCAAGGCGCTTTTACATGAGTAGTTACTCGCAAGACAGAGCATGAACAGGAAGACAGTGTATTAAGCAAATTAAAGATCAACATTTAAGAAAGAAAGGCAAATACAGGGACCGGATGTATGCAAATCGTAATGTTTTTAGCAATCTATGGAAGGCCCAATAGGAGTGATCAGCTTGCATGGTTGGCAGGAGTAAGTTACATTGTTTGGCTGCGATGGTTGGGAAACTTGATCCTCCGGCTTTAGCCCATTTAAATTTGGGCTGAATGAGATGATGGGCGTTGGGGTATTTATTGGTAAGACCATGTGCAAAATCAGAATAAGCATCAGCGAACATACGAGCTGTATCTGAACTGGCAACTTGAATGCTCATTTGGTACAACACTGTCAGGATTTGCAACACTCTTAAATGTATCTTTTTAGGACAGCCCTTTTACAATTCAAGGATCCCAATAAAGAAGGTGCTTTGGCATATTGGAAGCAGAAATGATGTTTTCTTAACAGAAGCTACATCAGGGGTTTGAATGAAGATAGTGAAATGGGTTAAGTGAAAGAATAAATAACCCTTTAGTTCCCTGTTCATTGCCATAAATGGGGACATGCAACCATTGTGTGTACAGATATCCGTCCCTCCCATACACACTTTTGTGTCCGGGTTCCATTCCATCTCAAGTTCTCTCCGATATCACATTCTTTGAATTACGAAATAGGCATAACACTGTTCAGTAGAATTCAATCTTAGATAAAAGTGTCATTCACGTGAGTATGAGTCAAGGATTGAACACTCACTTCGTCTTGTGGACAATCCTGTCGAACCCCAGTGAAACCCTGCCTAAAGTCTCCTCCCAGGTGGCCAGAAGAGGGCAGACGCTTCCTGAGCCCAATGCTGTGGGTGGTGTAGTCTTTTCTTTACCTCACAAGAGAGTCAGGTCGTTGTCCATTAGTAGTCTGAGATTTTTAACTGCTTTGCAAGGTTCTGGTCTGTTTCCCATTTGATTAGGTCATGGAATGTGGTGTTGGTTCAACAGGTTGTTGGACATGATCATGATTTCTCTTTTGTCCGGGTTGAGCTTAAAAGTGATTGTTAGTTTATTTGTATGAGGCAGTTGATGAGGGTTTAGTCTGGTTCTCAAGCAGTGTGGACTTTATAAATGATTTGTGTGACATCTGTAGTTGTAGCAGGTGAGTCAATGGGCCTCATTACACGGTAGGCGGAGAACCTTGGCGCTATTAGCGCCATGGTTCATGCCGGTAAAATACCGGCACCGCCTTGGTGGAAAGGGGAATTACCGCCCCATTCCAAGGTTGGCGGGGTGGTAATTCCCCCTTCCACCATTGCCCTTCCCCATTCCCATTTTTGCCCCATAGGGGTCTATGGGAATGGGGAAGGCGCTAATTACGGTACCGCAAATTGCGGTACCGTAATTAGCTCCACTGGTCCCTTTGCGGGTTGGTTTTTAACGCCTGCAAAAAGCAGGCGTTAAATTCCCCAACCCGCAAAGGGACCTCGTAGTAAGGTGGTAAGGATTTACCGGTACCGGTAAAATACCGGTACCGGTAAACCCTTACCGCCTACCGTGTAATGAGGCCCAATGTCTTTTGATGAGATTGATGAGTGGGTCATGTATATGCTGAAGAATAGTGGCGAGAGTGATGAGCCTTTTGGAACTTTGCAGGTTGGTGTGCGTGCTGCTGATTTGAAGGGGTTAGCCAGGTTGTTTCTTTTCTTTGTTAGAAAGGACTTTTACCATAGAATGGAAGTTGCAGGAAGTTGCAGATTTGTATTTCTTGGAGTCTTTTGATGAGGGGTTTCGTGGTGGACTGTGTCGAGGATTGGTGGTCGGTCTAGTAGTATTAATGCTGAAGTGATTGAGGCTGGAGTCGGTATTAGATTTTAGTTCCTCCCAGATGGATAGTAGTGTGGTTTCCGTTCCTCTCGTGGGTCTGAAAGTGACTTTTGCCTGGTCTAGTATCCAATTGCTTGCTACATGTTCCAGGATCTGTTCATATAAGTACCTTTGTAGTAGCTTTGCTGCGTAAGGAACATTTGTGATAGATCAGTAATTCGTTAGGTCTTCTGTGTTTCAGGAGGGGTCTTTGAGGAGTGATGTAATGTATAGCGCTTTGAAGCTTCATGGTTCGGCTCCTATTGCCAGTCAGTGGCTAAAGAGGTTTTGGAAGTATTCTGCAGGTGTCTCTTGAGTGAGGATAATCTTGTAGATGTCTGGTGGGCAAGGGTCTGCTGGTGATCCTGCTTTGTTGCTTTGATTCACTAGGTTGTTTAATTTTTCTGTTGAAATTGGTGAGAAGCGTTTTAGTTTTGCGGTTAGTTGCAGAGTTAAATGGTTGGAGGGGTTCTTATTTGTGTTCTTGGGCATACTGACTTCCTGGATGTTTTTGATTTTGTTTTTGAAATGGTTTGCAAGGTCATCACACAGTTTCTGGGAGGGAGTGGGTGTATTGTTGCAGGATTCCCAGTTTCTTAGCTCATTGGTGATGCTGAACGTCTCTTTTGGTGTGTTTCTCGCTTTTGTAATGTGTTCAGTGTAGTTTGTTTTTTGGCTATGAGGATTTTGCTTTTATATAGTCGTATCTTTCTTTGGTATGCAATTTCTTTCTGTTGGTCATAATTCTTCCTCCACTCTTGTTCCAGTTTCCGGTTTGTTTTCATCAGTGATCTTAAGTGGCATGTGAAGCATCTTGCTGTTGATTTCTTTTGCAAGGGGGTGAAAAGTATTCCTAGTAGAACCTCATCTAGGGTTTCTGTAATCCATTTTTGGATCATCTCAGTTTATACTTCTATGTGGGTTGTCTCTAAGACAGTGGTTGGTTGTTTTATGGATTCTAGTCTTGTGTTGTATGGGTTTTTGGAATGCGGGATAGAATTTGTGTTGGCAGGTGGATCACAAAGGGTAAGGTGGCCACTCCAGGGAATTTGCATCGGGGGTGCCGTTGTAATCCAATTTCTTTTGCAGAAAATGATGCATTTGATGTAATTGGCAAACAGAGCACACCATTTTGCTTAGTACAGATAACAAGTCAGTTGACATGACTAGGTCCAATGTGTTTCGAGTTTATCAACTCTTCTTCTGGGAATGTCAACTAGGGTTTGACAGAGAAACAATGCAGTTAAAACACAATACTTATAGTAGTCGGAATATTTTAAATGATATGGATACAATTGATTGACTCTAAAATAGATGAGTACAAATAAACTAAAGTGTAAAAAAGAAAGGTGCCTGGGATAAATGTTAACTGTAATAAAGTAAACCACTACGCCAATGCATGTGCATTATGTCTAAATTCTAGTAGCTACCACAATATATCAATATAAAAACCATAATCAATGTGTTAGTCACCGTCAAACAAGACTCCTCCTAAAACATCCTAACACTTCAGAAGTCATTAAGTGTGGAAGTTAGTACACAAAGTCAAGCTCCACCAAGCTCACCCACCTGGAAGTAGGCAAATGATAAGATTAAATTGGAACAAAGAAATCCAGAAACTAAATGGAAACTAGGCTAAAAGTAAACTGCAAAAAGCAACAGTCAGCAAGAATAATGCAATAAAACATAATGAACACGTTCACCATAGTGCAACAGCAGCTGCTTTACCTTAACTGGTCAGAGCGAACCAACACATCTTCTCAGCTTGCAGGTTTCAACCCGACTGAAGCTGGCCCTTCCACTCACAGCAATACTCTGGGAAAAAGGAGGCAAAAGTAACTAAAATAAAGACCAAAGAAATCCTAAAATGGTCGTTCTTAAGCCATAGCTTAAAGGTATGCCATTTCCCACAAACGGCCTGCAGTCCCAATGCAGAAAATACCAACCGAGTCATCTCTGATACACTAAAAAAAGTACAAAAATGGTAATCTATTATACCCCAAAGAACATATTCAAAAACAAAAATAATGAATACAAAAGTACAGTAAACCCCAAAGAAATATTAAAATGGTAATTCTTTTAACCCATAGCTTGCAGATCTATTATGGCCCACAAACGGCCTGCCCTCCCCATGCAGAAAATACCAACCGGGGTATCTCTTTTACACAAAGAGTTCCGAAAGGACTGAGCCATCTATTATACCCAAAAGAACATATTCAAAAATGAAAATAAATGAATCTCTCAACCCACAAATTGTTCACATGTACACATTCACAATGCTCTCCATTTAGAAACAAAAGTCAATCATAATGATCACATTCCATAAAAAGTTAAACAAGTAAACGAATCAGCATTACAAATAAACTATCAACAGTATGTTCTATAACTCGAAATAAAAAAAGTATAAGTAACAACAACTTCCCCTCAATAACTCAAAAGCCACATCAAGAGAAAATGTGAAACTGCCAGGAAAATACCCCGGTCTTGGTCTTAGTGGCAACGCTGGAAGAAGAACCTAATGTAAACCTTTCCAAGATGGTACCCGACTTTCACCATTCTAAGGTTGCAAGTAGCACTAGTGGTTTTCAGCATGGCACTCATGCTGCCTCTGTCATTGAACACTTGCAGCATTCACTCATAACTATTAACCCAGCTGAAAGGTAATGATCCTTGCATTGCTCCGCTCTGCAAGCTGCACGCTGTTTCTTCTTTCAGTCGACTAGCTCCTGCTCTTGCTGCCTCCCGTAGCACTCCATTTTGCTCCCAGTCCTTCCTATGTTCCTGTTTCTGCAGCCACTTTTCCCACTGCAGACATCCTCTTCTCCTTGCCTCTCCCTGTTCAATTCCTCTGTCTCGCCAGCCTCCTGCTCCGGTCCTGCTTCATTCCCTCCACTGTTCCGTAGCAGCCTTTTTCCCTTCCTTACCTTTTTTGCTGTGCTCCTCCACATTGGAGTATTCTTCACCCCTGGATCAAAACAGTAACACCATTCTGCATCAGCCTCCACAAATCCAGTTACTTCAAGGGTTTTCCAGAGGGGAAGGATCCCCTTGAGTGTTTTCCCTTCGGGTTTCCGTTTCCTCAGTATTTAACAGAGGTGTGGTGACCCTTTGGGAGAAATTTACCAGCATCAAAACTGCTATCAACTTCAGGTCAGAAAGTTTACATGGTTTTTTGGTGCATTGCTAACAGAAATGAGAAATACAAAATAAAGAAAAATCCTATACCCAATGAGGAAAAGAAAAATGTGTCTCCATGTGAACCCCTATACAAACAATTTAGGAACAGTCAATTGTAATTAACGATGCGCAGACACCTTGTACACTTCGTTTACATAGTCATAAAGAACTAACATTCTATTCTAATACAACAGTAAACATAACTAATCTAATACTTGTAAAGCTAATACAAAACACAAATTGCCTAAATCCTGAACTCATACTCAAATTAAAATAAAAACAATACATTTAACAACATCAATACATGTATTGAATCTCAAGTTGTTAAAGGATACCAGTCAGTACTTAAAAAGAGCTTGAAAGTTAAAAAAATAATACAAGCAAGTGAAATGCATGAAAATCACTTCACTCCTAAACCAGTTTAGTTATCAAGCTAAGTTAAGGACTCGTCGAAAACATTGCAAAGACAACATTTCAGTCATTCCTTTTGGAAAGACTATCTAGTTTGTGGATCCAAAACACCTCACGTTGTAATAGTTTTTGCTCCATAGTTTTTGCGTCCCTGGCAAAGGGCACATGGTCCACACAAGAGTCAGACCTGCACCTCAATATCCCCGAACTCAGAGACATTCGATGGGTTCTGAAGTCCTTTCAACCGGTCCTCGCGGGCCAGGTGGTCAACATACAGATAGAAAACACAACCTCAATGCTTTACACCAACATGCAAAGGGGAATGAGGTCAGTCGTGCTGTCTGCCGAGGCACAGAAACTCTGGAAATGGGCCCTTGCCCAAAACATTAAAATCAGAGAAGAACACCTTCCATGGAAGAACAATATACTGGCAGATCAATTTAGCAGGGAATTCTCCACTTCTCATGAATGGGAGCTCAATTGGGACGTGGTTGAATAATTTTTCAAATGATGGGGTTACCCCCACATCGATCTCTTTGCAATCAGGCACAACCCCAAATGCCCTCTCTTTGCATCCAGGTACCCAGAAGGGGATTCACTGGGGGATGCCTTCTCCCTGACATAGACAGGTGAGTTGCTATATGACTTCCCACTGATACCCTGGCTTGCCAGGGTACTAAAACAGGTGAGAGAACAACCGTGCATGTCTGGTATCCGACTCTCCTACAGATGACGAGTTCCATGTAGATCCGTCTCAGGGTGCACCAAGCACTGCTAACGCAATGGAATGGACAAATCCTTCACCACAATCTAGCGTCGCTTTCTCTGAGGGCTTGGGAGCTGAGCAACACCAACCTAACGTTGGGATATCATTCGAGTCTCCAGGGCACCTTGTACACGTAACTGTATGCAAAGAAATGAAAATGGTTTACAACCTGGTGTGGGACACAATAGGTCGATCCGCTGTCAGTCACAGTAGGCGAATTAATGCTTTATCTGCTCCACTTGGCTAAAGTGGGCCTGTCGCAGGCTTCTTTCATCTCTCAGCCAGCACGTTTTACCCCATAGATCCTGGAGCTATGTGCTTTGTCTCTGACCCTGCAGTAAAACATTCATGAATGGTTTGCTGCTGACCTTCCCACTTGTGCCAGCACCTACCCCAAGCTGGAGTCTCAACAGAGTTTTGACAGCATTAATGGATACTCCATACAAGCCCATTCACAAATGCGATCTAAACCTTCTCTCTTGGAAAGTCGCCTTCCTGGTGGCGATCACGTCGGCAAGACGAATCAGAGAACTGCAAGCTGTGTCCACAGGCCACACCCAAAGTTCCTCTACAAGGTGGTGTCGGGTATGACTCGGTCGGAATGCATCGTAATGCCAACTTTTTTCAGCAATTATGCCTCCAGCATGACCATGCACTTCACTCGCTAGATCTGTCACAAATACTTAAATTCTACTTGCAGCGCACTAGCGCTTTTAGAGTGTCTCTAAGGTTGTTCATTTCATTTGCAGGGCCTTGTAAAGGGCAAAGCATTTCCAAGAAAGGCCTTGCACGATGGGTGGTGAATTGCATTACCCACTGCCACAAAATCAAGGCAACCCACGTACCCGTCCAGCTATTGCCCATTCAATGAGAGTTAGGGCAGCTACAACGGCTTTTACGGCAGGAGTGGCCGTGAAGGACATTTGCAGGGCAGCTACCTGGCGCATGCTCCATACATTCGCTAACTGTTCGAAAAGCAGCCCTGAAATGCCTGTCTGTATGAGGTAGGAGCAGCCATTGTTCTTTCCCGCCTACCCTTCATGTTTCAATCATGCATAATGTTTTCAGGGGTCTCTTTGTGGCTACTTTTGTTAACCTAATGTATGCTTCAGTGAAGTAGGTGGAATTCGTTCACTGCTTGGTATTCTATTCAAGCATGTGAATCTATGAAATATCCAATGCAGGAGAAGTCTTAGTTACTTACCTGTGAGTGTTTTTCTCCAGCATTGATATCTTTCATAGGTGCACATGCAGCCGCCCACCTCCCCAGTGAGGTTGCTCCCTATGCAGTCAGTCAGAATTGTATCAGTCACTATTAGGGCTCAAAATCTGAGGGCTCAAAATCTGAAGATGGCTGCCAGAGGTGGAGCTTAAGCACTGCCACCTCATTGGTTAGGGTCAAAGAGACCAAAATGAGGTGGAGGGACTGCACCATTTAGGCACCATTGGCAATGTATATTGCTTTTACCTATGGGAATTTTTTTTTATTACAGAGCATTTCCAGTCTGACAACAGGGAATCTTCAAGCATCTGAATCTATGAAAGATTCCAATGCTGGAGAAATGAAGTTACAGGTAAGTAACTAAGACTTATACCTAAGATCATATTTGCAAGCAATCAAAGCTGTTAATGAATGCTGGAAAAAATATAACATCGTGGGTGTCTGTCAACCGTACAAATTAATGTTCTGATGGTAATGGTAAAAGGAAAAGTGTATACTTCCTCTAATGAAGTAGATAAAAATCAACATGATGACTGCTCTTGGTTGCCCTAAACTCTTGGGGCCTCATTACGACCTCGGCAGTAGCCATGCTGCTATTGGCAGCATGGCTGCCGCCGAAATCGCGTCCAGGTCCGGGTCCTCAGAATGAGGAATAACCGGGCCATTCTGAGTTCAGAAGGCCCGGTAATTCCTCCCTCCAAGGACCCGGACCCGTTCCTTCCCCATTCCCATTTCAGCCCCCATAGGGCTGAATGGGAATGGGAGAGGGAGCAAACAACGGGCCATTACGAGTTGGTGACAGGGTGCGACCGAGTGGTGGGCTGGCAGTAGTCAATTATTTTAATTGGAATTCATGCAGTGAACAAATCCCAACTGCAACAGAGTATTTACTCTCTATACAATTTGCAGGCGATAAGACATATCATCTGAAGGAGTGCTTACGTATAATGGAACCCAAAATCAATCACAGCCACACAAGAACCATAAGATATTAGCAGGATAATTGATAATTGACTAATGGAGGATAAGGGTCTGAACATTGTTATTGCAGGAGGTCTGAATTGTATTTGTAGGACAGAATGTATGTTAAGTTTTTTTGTTTTTGTTTTTTATTGATTTGGCAGAAAAATGCAACCTTTCAACATACATAGAATAAAAAAAATTCGAAGAGATAAAATTCATTTGATATAATACAAATCTTTTCATTTTGCAAATTCATAAATTCATATAACAATAAAAAAATCTTTAAAATATTCATTAAGAAATAAAAAGGATCTTAAAAATATTCGTTAAAGTATAAAAAGCTAAAACATTTACAATTAATTAGAAAACAGTTTCGACTTACATTTAAACTTTCAGTTAAAATCAGTTGACTTTGCATCCCTCAAATTATCTCATTACTACTTTTAATTTAAACACTTCCAAGAATTTCACAATCGCATAACCAGGGTTCTTGACTGTATATGAAAGAGATGATGCCACAGCATTTGCTCATTTACAACATTATAACCTTCAAATTGTTTTCTGAAGTATGTGATTCTGATTGACAACAAATTTGGTCATTGAACCATATTATGTTGTAAGGTTTCAACTGCTTTTTGACAATACCGACATATTACAGAGAGTTGCTTGAGTGGATACAATCTTGCCAAGATTTCCCTCGTATGCCATAAGTTCAGTCTAAAGTGTAGAAGCCCTGCACGGAGATAAAGATTTGGAGATTTATCTAGATATGGGGCAATAGTACCATATCGTTTTATAGCAAATTGATTTTTCATAAACTCATGGTATGTTAAACATTGTGTCCATGTGGCAATCCAATCAAATTCCCACAGTTTTATGTTAGCTCTGGTGGGATTAGTATTTGTATTTGTATTTATTGTTTTATATAGCGCCTTAATCCAAGGCGCTTTACAGTTAACAACAAGAACACATAAACATGGAACAGTAGAAGCAATAACAGTAAACATGAATCAAACCAGAAAACCGGCATGTAGAACAATTTGCATGAGAAAAGGGGAAAGGAGAGGAAGTGGGTGAGGAAGGAGGGAAGAGGGAGAGAAAGTAGTGAGTAAAGTGAATAGTAGGAGGAAGGAGGATTTAGAAGAGAAGGGGAAAGATAAAGAGAACAAAAAGAAGGGTACTAGAGGGAGGGAGAGAAGGGTGAGAGGGGGAAGGATGTCAGGTAGTGTGTTAGGAAAGATTCTCTTTACTGCACCTTTCCTTCCATCTTTATGGACCCCCAAACTATTTGCTTTTATTTTTCAATCTGACCTGTACTTTTTGCAGTACAGTGAAGCCTTAAGCTTCCCTGTACTGGCCATTGCTCACATGTTATGGGGAAACCGATATGTCCTTAAGGCTATCAGTACTGGGATACAGTGTTTCCCTTAGTATTGTGACTCTGTTGCTACTAGTGGTTACTTTTGTATCACATGTGGTAACTTTTTATCATTGCACACAGCAGCTTACACTGCAGTGCAATGGGGTTCATTTTTGTTTTGCCCTTGACTAACACTCAAAGGATTGTTTGGTTATTCTGAGGTGCTTAAAAGATGGGCTGGTGGCAGCAGTGACCTTTCCCCACTTTTTGGGGAATTTCGTTTTAGCTTAACCGCGTTTACCGCGTTTGGCTAATGGCCAAACATGGCCATGGCACAAGGTTTTTTGTCCATTCTTTTTGCATCTTGTTGTCTAGCCTTCATCCTGGCCTCAGAGGCCATAACGATCCTTATAAGGACTTCCAGTGCCTGGGAAAGCAGGAGCTGTTGGCAGGCTACTGGGGGGCTTTGTCTGTTTGCAGGCAGGATGTGGGCTTGGTCAGTCTGAACCCAATCCACATCCTGGTTTCTGTGTGTCTGAATGGTATGCATGAGTGTTTCCGCCAGATGACCTGATTGGACCACTGTGGGTGTGTGTGGGCTAGTTCTGCCATTGGCTAGTAGGAGTTTCGACTCCTACCTGCCTTTTAGGATAAGAAGAGGGCCCCTGCATGCAATTCTCAGAGATCCTGGAAGAACCTGAAGGAGCCAAGAATCCGTCCAGCTGAGAAGACCTGCAAAGAAAACTGTAACCTGTCTGAAGGAGGCCTGGCAACCAACTTCTGCAGCAGTCCTGGTAGAGCCCTGTCTGTCTCTTGATCTCCAGTAGGCCTGCGAAGGTGCTACGACCCCTGGATTGGAGGGACCATCCATTCCCGAAGCCTACTCGGTGCCTAATGCAAAAACCGCCTTCGGAAGTGCCTGGGAATCGTCCTGTGGCTGACCAGCTTTGTTTTTGGGCTACCGGGTTATCTTCGTTGCCATTCCGAGTTCCCGCCTGAAACTTGGTACACCCTCAGCTGCCGCCACTGCAACGACACCCTCTGCAAAATTTTGGCGTCCTAGCACCAAGGGGACCTGAGAAAGACCGGAAGGTCCAACCGCGGCTACTGAGTCCTGCTGCATCGCTGTGCGCGGTGTGCACGGTCCGAAACCTGCTTTTCTGACCCGCCTCCAGTCCCGAGAAGGGCGCTGCATTATTTGTTTCTGCATTTCTTCATCAAGAGTCCTTGCACCAGCAAAAGATCCTAACCGGAGAATCACCCGAACCTGCAACCCGTGAAAATCGTGGACCGCAGAATTCAGTGGGAAAGCAAGCCAGGACACCCTTCCTTTGTTCTGTAAAGTCTTGGGAAGATTCGGAGTGAGGGGGGTAAGTTATTGAGCTTTTAACATACCCCTACACTCCCATTGTAAGTCAATGGACTTATAATACTATTTATCTTAAACCTATTGGCTTTGCCAATACTTGCCTTGGCAAGACTTCTAACTGTTGGGGGGGATTTTGGACACTGTCTATCTTGAACCCTGGCTCTAAGAATCCATCACTGGACCCCAGAGACCCTACCTACATTGTCCCCTGCCTCCTGAGTGCTGTATCGTTGTATCCTGAACAATAGGGCGCAAGGCCCCAGGCAACTTAGGGTTGGACAATATTAGTTAGGGGTTAATTCTCTGTGGGCCTTTTTGTGTTTAATACTCATCTATGCATTCCCTTGCAGGAGTATCTTGAGTTGTATTATGCACTTGAACCTGTGATTGTATATATGTATTTTAGTTTGATGGTATTGGTTGATAAGTCTACATGCTTGTGTTCATTTTTCTTATAGTGTATTTGGCCATAATTAAATAACTGTATTTTTATACATCCTGTCTAAGGGTAATTTGTGACTCCCATTGTGTGACCTCATTGTGGACCCTTTACAATCTCACCCCTCTGAATATCTTAGCCTAGACCGCCTGTCACTGCTACCTTAAATTGGTTTGGGTACAGCTTCCCAGAGTTGTCCCTGTCACAATATAGGTTGGCCTTCTATACATCTGTCCACCAGGCCAGAGTATAGGAAATCAGTCTTAACTTAGGGGAATGAAGGAGTGATTTCAATGAGGAGTGGAAGGAGGAATAGGTGAGGGAAGAGCGGATAGAAAAAGGTAGGGAGTTCCAGTGTAATGAGGCAAGGAGTTGAAAAGAGCGGAAACAAGAGGAGGCACAAGGGGTTGCGGGGACCCAGAGTAAGAAGAGATCAGCAGAACGAAGAGAGCGAGAGGGGGTGTAGAATGAGAAAATAGAGGAGAGGTAAGGAGGAGCAAGGTCGTGAAGAGATTTAAAGACAAGACAAAGGAACTGAAATGGAAGTTGGGAGTGGAAAGAAAGCCAACCTAGGTGAGAAAGGGAGTTGGAAATGGAGTTGTGAGGGGAGAGAAAAGACAGAGGGTGTGGATGGCGGAGTGGTAAAGGGATTTGAGGGGGGCAAGATGGGAAGCGGAGAGGCCTAAGAAGAGAGAAGAACAAGAGAAGAGGCGAGAAAAAAATGAGGGAGGAAATTAAAAGTTTAGTAGCATGAAAGGTGAGAGAGGGATGGAGTTTACGGATGTTAAAGAGATGGTAGCGACATGCCCGAGCGGTGAGGGAGATATGATGAGTAAAGGAGAGGTAACAGTCAAAGTAAACTGCAAGATTACGAGCATGGTTGGAAATAGGAAGATTTGAATGGAGAAATAGAATAGAAGGAGGGGGAGAGGGAGGAGGAAGTGTGTTAGAAGGAAAGAATAAAACTTCAGTCTTATCAGTGTTAAGAGAGAGATAGTGAGATGACATCCAGTTTTTAATGGCAGTAAGACAGGAAGAGAGATTGAGATGTGGGTCAGAGGTGAAGGAGGAGAAGGAGAGGAACAGTTGGGTGTCATCAGCGTAGACATGGTGAGAAATCCTAAAGGAGGAGATGATAGGGGCAATGAGTGAAGTGTAAAGAGAGAATAAGAAGGGTCCAAGAACAGAGCCTTGGGGAACGCTGTAATCAAGAGGTAAGGTAGTAGAGGTTTGTCCGCCCCAAGAAACGGCGAAAGAATGGTGGGAGAGGTAAGAGGAGAGCCAGTTAAGGACAGAACCTTTGACTCCAAGGGAGGAAAGAGTATTGAGAAGTAAGGGGTGATTGACAGTGTCGAATGCAGCAGAGAGATCAAGGAGAATGAGGATAGAGGATTGCTTAGAATAGCGAGCAGTAAGAAGAGAGTTAAGGGCATAGATAAAAGCAGACACAGTGGAGTGTTTGGGCGGAAGCCAGATTGAGAAGGGGGAAGGAGAGACTGGGTAGTGACAAAAGTTGAGAGCTGAGAATAGACTAAGCGTTCAAGCATTTTAGAGAAAAAAGGTAGACCTGAGATTGGGCGAAAGTTAGAAGCGAGAAGAGGATTAGCAGAAGGCTTCTTCAATATAGGGATGATAGTGGCATGCTTGAAGGCAGAAGGGAAGGTGGCCGTAGAGAGACAAGTATTGAAGAAGGACGTTAGATAGGGTATAAGAGGGTGGTAAATGTCAATGTTACACAATAATGGGGAAGAGAAATCGACACTCTTCCCCGAACCACAGAAGCTGAATGAATTCGACCCTCCCACCGTGGTTGGCACAGGTAGCTGATAGATAGTAAATAGGTCACCACGTGGCAGCCAGTGTGGGGAAGGGAGTTAGGGAGAGGTTGTGGATAGGGTAGGGGAATGTAGGAACACCAGAAAGAGGGTAAGGGAACACCTAGGTTGGATAGGGAAGGGGAAACACCGGGGAAAAGACCCTAACCTACCTAGACCTTGTCCCAAGTAACTTTACTACGATGTAATTACAATGAACATTCGGATTCCTAACATAACCATGCACCATACGCCTGCTACCTGCCTGTACCAGAGTAAGCACACCTTGATACGTGTACTATATCATTACCCAAAACATGAATAGCATTAATGGCAAAAGCAGAATGAACACACACAGATAGGGAACTTCCCAACATGATAGACGAAACACATGGCCCTTTGGGCAAGCATAACCAACAGGTACAAACACACAGCACAATTCGGAAATCCCAAATGAGGTTGTCACATTACTTGGCATTGAACATAAACTGGTCCTGAATAAACAGCCCAATCCTGAACACCTAACTAGTTTGCAGCACTGGTTAGCAGTAACTTGCTGCACACAGAGACTTGAGCTCCTATACCCATGTGGTAAGTGGATTGTGCCTGATTCCACTGGTGAGTATGGACAATCGTAATGGGTAGCAATGAGCTTGCTTCCTTTTCATGAATAGCGTCTTGTCAAAATCACCATGACCCATGCAATAGATTTGAGTTCGAGTTGCAACATACAGTTCAGTTCAGGGAGCACACACCCCCCACCCCTTGGAGTCCCTCCAGCACTTTTCTGAAGTCCGGGAAGCCCCGCGGGACTTCCCGGACGAAGCCTTGCACAGCAATGAAGCAGCCAACAGCGTTCTTTTCTTCCAAGCTGCAAATCATCTGTGCCGTCAGAAAGCTCGGTAGTCCATACGCATGCAAACCTCTCCTTCCTGCTCCGACACCAGCTCCATGCACAAAATAAGCCACACCTGCTGCGTGCTGTTGGCCTGTAATAAGCTGTCCTTAATCAATGTCAGCTAGCCATGCCCGTGCGGCTACAAACTACACCTTTCCCAAGCGCTGCTGGGAAATGTAGTTTCTTTAGTCTTCCCGCGCTCCTAGCCTTAATAAACAAATCTAAGCACTCCTCTTCTGTTCCAGACCTTATTCCTGACAGTAAATCTTTGGAATAAGAAGGGTTGGGATAGGATCAGAAGGAGCGGCGATGGGGTGAGATTTAGTTAAGAGGAGAGAGACATCAGAAGGAGCGATAGGAGAAAGTTTGGACATGCTAGCCGAAGGGGGGGTGAATGGAGGGAAGAGGAGAGGAATAAGAAGGAGAACAGACATATTTTAGTGAAGAGAAATCATTTTTTCAGAGAAGAATTTAGCAAAGTCAGAAGGAGAAAGAGGAGAAGTGGAAGAGATGTCAGGAGCGGGAGGGGAGAGGAGACGAGACAGGGTTTGAAAGATACGACGAGGATGAGAGACTTGGGAGTGAAGGAGGTTAGAAAAGTATGCACGTTTGGCGAAGTTAAGGCAGGAATCATATAGAGAGTGATGAGAGAAGTAGGAGGTTTGGTTCGGAAGAGTAGGGGATTTGAGCCAGAAACGCTCAAGGCGACAGAGGAGACGACACATGGATAGGAGGTGGGGAGAAAGCCAAGGTTGGGATGGCTAACGAATAGGGTGGAAAGAAGAAAGGGGGTAGAGTTGATCGAGACTAGTGGAGATAGAGGAGGAAAGAGACGATAAGGCAAGATCAGCAGGGAGAGAAGAGAAATCAGAAAGGGGAGGAAGAGAAGAAGACAGGTATCAAGGAAGAGTGAAGGGCTAAAGTTCCAGAGGGTACGTAGAGTAAAAGATATGGAGGAGGATAGAGGAGAGGAAGGTGTAATGCTGGGAGTAAGGGAGAAGGAGAGCAGAGAATGATCAGATAGATAGATGGGTAAAGAGGAGACAGGAGAGGAGGAGTAGGTGGAATTAAAGATGAGGTCAATAGTGGAACCAGAAGAGTGAGTTGAAGAACAGGGGAGAGGAGAGAGAAGGTAGGAGTCGAGGATAGAGAGAAGAGGTGAAGGTTGAGGGAAGGTGGAGAGGTGAAGGTTGAAATCGCCAAGTACAGTGAGGGGAGAAGGGGAGATAAGAGAGAAGAGGTGGTCAAGTTCATCATAAAAGGAGGAGAGGGGACCAGGAGGTCTATAGATAATTAGGAATGAAATAGGGTGAGGGTAAGTAAAGGATTTATACAAGTATTCAAAAGAAGGGAAGGTAGGAAGGGACAATGTAGAAGTAGATGACTGGTATTTTGGATGGAAGAGGATACCAACAACTCCACCACGACCAGCGGGACGAGAGACATGAGAAAATGAAGAGGAAGACGTAGTAAGGGAGGCAGGGATGGAAGAGATGTGAGGTGGGATCCAGGTTTCAGTTGGACAGAGGAAATGAAGGTAGAGACGAAGGAACATGTCTAAAACAGCTGCAGTCTTATTGCAAATGGATCTGGCATTCCAAAGAGTGATATTGATTAGACTGGAAGGTTGGATTGGATGGTAGATGAGGTTAAGACGATAAGGAAGGGAAGAAATGGAAGGAGGTGTACGGGGGAGGGGGTTGAGCAAGGGAATGGACATGAGGAAAAGAGAAAGGATGAGTAGGAGAGGAAAGGGGGAGGGGAGGGAGCGGGACGGAGAAGATGAGGAGAGAGGAGGTAAAGAAAGTAGAAATCGGGCGATGCGCATGACGGGGAAAGGGGATAGCAGAAGGTAAGAGAGTGGAGAAGGAAGAAGAAAGTACAGCAATGGTAGTTCCATAGGGTAATGTTGTGACAGATGGGGGATGGAGAATGAGCCGATAAGGAGGCGGGAGGTAGGTGGGAGGGGGCTCATGAGGCAGTAGGTGGTGGGTAGATCAGGAGGGATTTGGAGGGGAACAATAGAAAGGTCGAGGAGGAGATCAGCAGACTATAGGATGAAGCGATCTGGTGGTGGCAGGTAATCAGTAGGAGTGAAGAGAAGGGATGGAAGGGGGAGGAGCAGACATGGGGAAGGGAGGTGGTAATGAGTCTAATGAGTCTAAGGTGGTAATGAGACTAAGTGAGTCTAAGGTGGTAAGGAATCACTTCTGTAGTCATCAGTGTTCCCTCTAAGCTGTGTGCACGTGCCCTTGCCCAGCTTCCTTCTGGGTGCCGCTCAGAAGATTTTTAGCAGCGCACACAGACAATTCTTACCTATTCAAAAATATTTAATAAGGCACAAGCCACAGCAATACATTGGAATTTGCTTTCTCTTAAAATAAGCAACAAGTCTTGATATTCTTCTAATTTGCATTACACTACTACACAAGGGTGACTGTAAACACCTAAAATCCCTAATAGCAAAATACAAACATAAGAGGTTAAACCTAATATGAAAAACTGGCTCCTAAACAGAAGAATCTAACCAAGATATGCCTGCACACATTAACCAAACTATGTCTCCTCCCCACCCATGACTCCGAAGCTTGATTCTACCACACTTTGACCTTATGACTCTACCTTCTTCCCCAGAACACATTAAGATAGTACCGGACAACCATGACTCATCCTCTCTTGGCTCTGCAAAAGGTTAATAGACGTGTACCTACATCCACTTGTTTTATGTTTGTTGTAATATGAATAATATGAATAACGTTCATGTACCAGAATTTCTGTTACACATTGTGCCTTACCAAAAGCATCACCCACACGATACAATGGAACTACCAGCTAAAAAATAAGATAATGGGCTTCATTACGACCCTGGCGTTAAGGGTTTAACGGCACCGTAAAAGGTGTCGGCGCCGTTAAACCCTTAACGCCTCATTACGAGTTCCCTTTGCGGAACCCGACCTTAACGCCTGCTTTTAGCAGGCGTTAAAGTAGGGTGCCGCAAAGGGACCTTGGTGCTAAGTATGGTGCCGCAATTTGCAGCACCGTACTTAGCGCCTTCCCCATTCCCATTGAGCCCTATGGGGCAAAAATGGGAATGGGGAAGGGCCCATGGTGAATGGGGAATTACCGCCCCGCCAACCTTGGAATGGGGCGGTAATTCCGCCATTCACCATGGCGGACCCCGGCATGGACCATGGTGCTAATAGCACCATGGTTTAGCCCCGGAGTCGTAATGAGGCCCACTGACTGTAAGTAAGCAGGCTACGTGGATGTGTATCCTTATCCCATACTTCCTCTTCTTTGTACATATGTCACACAAGTGCTTTGAAGCAGCCCCTTGTAAGTTAACGCATTATAAAACTCAAATATAAATTTGCCCTTTAAGGATTTTGAGAAGACAAATGTGATGCTCAGCGTCTCCTACTTTAGCATTACCCTATAAGTGGAGAGCATCATGTACTTTGCCTAAAAGGCATAATGGGTATAGACTATGCCTGGGATTACTCGTCCATAGTATCAGGGCACTGGAAATTCAGACAGAATAATGCTTTTCACACAATCTGCCTCGCTTCCAAGTGTTCAGAGTTCTTTTGGGCATAGACCGTCACACATTATATGGTAACTCGCTGCTATGGAAAAACAGTTTCACTGAGCATTGTCTAATCCTACACAATGAGGGTGGGCTATGTTGCAAACAATCTTGTATGCACTGCAAAATAATTGCGTACATGCAGAGTCATGACATTCTTAAAATTCACATAATATGCTGAGGCATTAAATATGCCTTGCTTGCAAAGTATTGTGGATCTGAAAATATCCCAGTGAGGGTTTACTGCTACAATCCCTCACTTTTTACAGTGCGCTGTCAACTAGTATTGGAGGCTAGCACGGGGACCAGGAAAGGGTATGGGTGGAAGAGCACAGGTCATCACTGCTTGTGGGTGATGAGCAAAGCAGCACATTTCAAAAACCAAGTCAGACGTTTCAGCAGTACACTGAAGAAAACATATTGCTTGGTGGCTTAAGGTTAGGAAATTCTAGTACCCGTCTAGACAACAGCACATTCTTTTTCTTTCTATGCTCAGCTGCCAAGGGCTTTTCAATATAACCATGTGCTCTTTATCGTCTCTAGCATCTCCCTGCATTTTATTTAACTCATAACAAAGAATTACAGAATAAGGATGCATAGTTACAGAAGAAGGGACTCAATCTGTTGTGTCTCTTGGGATTTGATGCTATTAACTTAAAAGGCATACATGTGTGCTTACCTTACACAGGGATCCATAATAAACCTCAATTAAGCTCTTGTTTAATTTGTCTAGGCTCTGGTGCGAAAGGGTGGGCAAAACTATAGACTACATTATGTTCCCTGTCATTTAACTTTCTATGTCAGAGTTACAAGCAAGGCTCTAATCAGATTTTGCTCCCTACTTGGAGTCAAATGATTTTTGAGGGAGTAAAGTAATTATCTTTGCCAATAGGGATACTTTCTGCTAATTAAAAGATGTTCTTCCCCTCAAAATTCCTGTTGAGATCAGGCATTAATATTATTAGAGTTCCTTCCCATGCCACTGCTCTACTGGTCACTAATTCTAAACAATATCAGTGGAGCTCGGTGGGTAGAAGCAACAAAATGTTCATTGTTTCTTATATTTGTTTGGCACATTTTCAGGGAGTATAAAAATGGATGGTGTATATGTCTCTTAGCTGTAAGGGTGGTGTTATCATTACCCAAAGGACAACGTAATGTGGATAGTATGCAGAGGCACAGGAATGTTTGATCATCATATTATGAGGTGCAGTTATTCTGATGCAATTATCATCCTTACACAAATTATTAGAAGCATATTCTCCTGGTCTTCGAATTACTTAATTAAAGTGGCACTAGAACTCCTATCAGCATGTTTTTTTTCACATTGGGGGTCATTATGAGTTTGCCAGTCCGGAAACAATGGTACCGGTAAGCTTGCCGGTACTGTTGTTTCCGGACTGGCAAAATTAGAGTTCTGCGGGAGGGTGCCTTTCCGCCCGCCAGGTCTGACCTGGCGGGTCCTGGCTGGTCCTGGTGGGCGGAAAGGCACCCGCTCGCAGACCTTGTCGGATGCACCGGCACCATTCATGAATGAATGGTGCCGGTGCATCCGACCTCCCCATTCCCATTGAGTCCAATGGGACTCGAATGGGAATGGGGAGCAATATTTTCTGGCGCCCAGCAATGAGTAATTACCGGGACCGCCGGGGCTGTAATGCTCCGGTAAATCCCCATTGTTTTTAATGCCATTAATCCATCAGCAAATGTATTCTGTTTGAATTTCTTGACAGCCACATCAGTTTATGACAAGATATATTTGTGTTTTGTAGTACACGAGTGATTTTCCAGTGGCATAAAAAGTTTGCAAGGTACTGTGGCAGATGTTTAAGTATTGGACTAGTTTATGAGTTTTCTGTTTAATCACATATGACATATTCTATTTTAGCCTATGTGTTTGGAAAAAAGTATTGTAAGATTTGTAAGATTGTAAGATTTGTTAAGAATTGCAGTGGCTGGGAAGAGGAAATTCCTTTCGAAACTCTCTTCTGCAACGGTAGTTCACTAAAGATGCATGCTCACAAAGTGGATTACCCTATTAGTCAGTTGCACACATGAAAAATAATGTGTGCACAACAGCAAACCAGTTTCGCACATAGAGAAAAATAATTAGAGGGAACATTGGTAGTCATAGAAGCTGGGTCAGTTGCAGGCGCAGAATCAAAGAAAGGGGACAGAGTCACTACAATCCAGTAGAGGTGGGCGGCCCATAGGCTGAAGGCAGATGTGCGTGGAGGCTGAAGGACCACACTGGCCAGACAAAGGAGGAATGGCAGATAGGAAAGGAAAGCATGTGTCAAAGGCACGAGAGTCCCACTGAGGAGCCGGGATCCAGAGTTAGGGAAGGAGGTGCTAGCAGGCAAAGGAAGACAGAAAGACCAGACCTGATGGTGTGTCGGGTGCGCAGGAGTCCCCACTAACGAGCCAGGATTTGGAGTCAGGAAAGGGAGGTGCTTGCAGGCAGAGGGATAAGGAAGGGCAGGAATAGTTGTTGCACTCCTGATGGTAAGTAGGAGGCACAGGAGTCGCAAAGAAGGGCAGGAGTAGTTGCAGCACTCTAGAATTATGGTGAGTAGGAGGAGCAGGAGATCCACAGAAGGGCCGAAGCAGTCACAGCACTCTTGATGGTCAGTAAGAGGTGCGGGAGTCCCACAGGGAGTTGTTTGCAGGCAGAGGGAT
Organism: Ambystoma mexicanum; assembly: GCF_040938575.1. Lineage (NCBI taxonomy): Eukaryota > Metazoa > Chordata > Amphibia > Caudata > Ambystomatidae > Ambystoma > Ambystoma mexicanum. The sequence goes on from NC_090939.1 coordinate 691,403,781, forward strand.
AAGGAAGGGCAGGAATAGTTGTTGCACCCCTGATGGTAAGTAGGAGGTGCAGGAGTCCCACAGAAGGGCCGGAGCAGTCTCAGCACCCCCGATGGAATGTAAGAGGCACGGGAGACCCAGAGAAGGTCTGGGGCAGTCACGGCACCTTTGAAGGTATGTAGGAGGCACAGGAGTTGTAAAGAAGGGCAGGAGTAGTTGCAGCACACTAGAATTATGGTAGGTAGGAGGACCAGGAGACCCACAGAAGGGCTGATGCAGTCACAGCACCCCTGATGGTTAGTAAATGGTGCAGGAGTCCCACAGAAGGGCCGGAGCAGTCTCAGCACCCCCGATGGAATGTAAGAGGTGCAGGAGATCCAGAGAAGGGCCAGCACAGTCACAGCACCTTTGACGGAATGTAGGAGGTGCGGGGGTCTCACAGAGTGGCTGAAGTGGCTACAGCACCCTTGATGGAAAGTAGAAGGCGTAGAAATCCACAAAAGGGTCGGAACAATTAAGGCACCTCTGATGGAGAGCAGGAGGCGCAGGAGTCCCACCGAAGGGCTGGGGCAGCCACAGCACCCCTGATGGAAAGCAGGAGGAGCGGGAGTCCAACAGAGGGCCGGAGCAGCCACAGCACTCCCGATGGAATGCAGGAGGCACGGGAGTCCCACAGAAGGGTAGGAGCAGTCACAGCTCCCGAAATGGCATGGAAGAGGAGCGGGAGTCTACTGAAGAGTCGGGACCAGTGGACTAGGCAGGGGCCACCCATTGGCAGTAGAAGGCAGAAGGTAGGAGCCCTGGAGAAACTCGGCCAGAGGAGTGGCAGCCAGTCGATGGGAACGAGACCGCAGCCAGACACGAGTGGAGTCCGAGGAGTCCCGCCGCCCAGTCGATGGAGGAGCAGCAGAAGGCAGATGGTGGTAGCAGGCAAGGAAGGCACGGATCCACTCAGGAGCAGGGCTGAAAGCCAAACCAAAGCTGACAGGCCCGCGGTAGAGAGGGGTGGGTACGATGGAGAGGCCCCCGGAGCAGACTGGAGCCAGAGCTGGATGAGGAGGCAAGGAAGAGTCAGCAATGGCAGATGAGAGAGAGGCACGGGTCCACCCAGGAGCAGGGCCGGAAGACCAGACCAATGCTGACAGGCCCACAGCTGAGAGAGGTGGGCACGGCGGAGAGGGCCCCGGAGCACACCGGAGCTGGACAAGGAGTTGATGAGGAGGGAGCAACAGCACCCAGAGAAGCAGCCGCAGCATGAGTAAGGCAGATTACAGGAGGGAGGCACAGACAGCAGACCAGCAGAGGAGCCCTGGAGCAGCCGGCAGAGGCCCAGCACGCCCGCTCGGGACGGTAGCAGGAAGGCCCTACAGCAGAGAGGCGGCCGCCAGAGAGAATGGAGGATCCAAATTCCAGCAAAACTCACTCCGGAGTTCCTCAGAAGGTAAGAGCATAGGAGCGTAGAGTGCAGTGATGGTAAATTGTAATAATAACCAACTTTTAATGGTTTGATTCAGCCTGAATTCAAGGAGACGTTGGTTCAGGCAGCTGTGCTTCTGTGCCCCCTGGTGGTAAGTAAGAAGTAATTTGATGGAAATGTCAGCCCCGTGCAAATACTCCTCTGCTTTGGATTTCCAGGAGCTAATAAAAGCGTTTGACAAAGTCTTGACATAATCAGCTAACATTATCAGCAAGCCATTATGATTATTTTCATCCAAACATTTCCGGTATAAGGAGCACAACTTACATTTATAATGCGCATACATTGAAATTAAGCCTAATTCATATCTAATCATAGATATTGGGATAGAAGATGGTAGGTTAAGCAAAGTTTTCCAATACTTGCCCTCAATCCTATCCCAATACGGCTTAGGCTTCCAGCATTTAGTTTCTGAACGTATAGAATTATAGGTAGGATTTTTTGTTTATAATAAATTACCATTGGCGAAATAGAAAATGTGCAATATTTGTTGTTATTAATGTGTGCTTGTGACGTTGTTGCACGGTTCATTTTTAAGCTCATATCGTAGGGTAAACCAGCATGATGGTTATTTATATTCACACCTAGGTAAATATAGTTCTAAAATATTTGTAACTTCATATTATCTAATTCCCAATGGCTTTTAGCAACTTGTTGCTTGACATTTCCAAACTGAATTATCTGGGTTTTCTTGGTATTTATCGTAATCATATTTCGAAGGGATTGTGTCCTCCGAGCCTAAGGCATTCCATTCAAAATTTAAATCATCTTCCACTTATGGAAAGACTTAGTGAAACCAAATACTTGAAATTGATATATAACAATTGGCATCGGGCAAGGACACCATTACAATATCAACATGACAGTGAACATATGTTGTTATGTATGGCATCAAAATTGACAGCTAATATATGGGTGTTATTGAATGAAGCGACTTTTAAAACCCAAGTTTCTATTCAAACTAACCCTATCTCAGAGACTGTATGGAACAATTACTACTGGGAAATGTATGGTTCTCCGCTATCTCAGTGTCCTTTGAATCTAGCAGAGCTTGACTGGAATCATCGAATATCCTTTGACAAAGATGATATCATACACTACATCTCAAAATTAAGCACATCAAGAGCCACTGGGCCTGATGGCCTGGACAATAGTATGATAAAAAAGAATCCTTTTGTATGGGCTTCTATTTTAAATCAAATCTTTGACGAAGTTATGCTGAGGGGTGTATTGCCACAATCTTGGAAAAAATCATTTATAGTCCCGTTGGTCAAGAAAGGAGACAGAATGGACCCAGGATCCTATAGACAAATGGCTTTGCTAGACTGCCAAGGATTTTATTTTACCCGTATTATACTTAAGGAGTTTAATCAATGGATAGCCAAGGCAAAACTTCAGGATCAATATCAAACAGGCTTCATTCCAAGTCTTGGTACCAGCATCAATTTACTCACTCAGCATCAATTCTCTCATTGCACATAATCCCCAGAAAAAACATTTGTAGCCTTTGTAGATTTTAAAACAGCGTTCGACTCGGTACCAAGATAATTATTATTTAAAAAACAAATATATCGAGGATGCCCATGAAACATTCTAAAATGTTTAATCGAGTTTCACAATGACACATCAATACAAACAAGATTAAGTCAGGATGGTCTGTTATCACATCCTATATCTACATCGAGAGGGCTGAAACGAGGTTGTGTCCTTGCTTCAGACCTCTTCAACTTTTTTCATATCTGATGTGGGCAATGGCTTAGAGCGTTCTGTATCTGAATCTCCGAAATTGGGTAATTATACTATAAAATGTCTTATTTACATGGATGAACTCGTCTTAATTTAAAAAACCCTTAGAGGTCTACGCAATGTGTTAAGTGTTCTGGAATAATATGCCCACAGTAGAACAAGTTACTTCTTACCTTGTAACGTTCTTTCGATGGGATGTTCCTCCGACGTATTCCTTATCTATGATATTTGTATCTCCAGCTTGCTGGCCTCGGAATTTTTTTTTCCCAGTAGAGGGCGCTGTGCGTCGACGTCCGTCGAGTAGGTGTTCCTCGACAGCCACCGTATCGACGCCGACGTCATCATGCCTATAAATGGCCACGCGCAGAGTCCGTTGCTCAGTTCTGTTTTTCCGTGCTTCGTGTGCCTCGGAATACCGTTGCTCAGTTCGTCAGTCGATATATATTCATATTTCCTCGAGAAAACCAACTCTTACTCGATGGCTTCCTCCTCCGACCCGACGACTCCTCGGTCTGGTTTCAAAAAATGCCGAGACTGTGGGAAGAAAATGTTGTTGACGGATCCTCACAGGATCTGTTTGTGGTGTCTGGGAATCGAACACCAGTGTTCGGAGTGTGAGGAATGCCTATCCATGACGGCGAAAGCCTTGAAGGAGCGTAAGGGGAAGCTCGAGAGAGGTAAGTCAGTTTTAACTTCCTCGAAAGTTTCCGCGGTAGAGTGGAGACATTCATCTCCTCAGCGTCGAAAGCATTCTCGGTCTAGGTCTCGAAGTGGCTCCCACCACTCGTCGAGGTCTAGACACTCGAAAAAGAGACAAAGAAGATCTCCTTTGTCGTCGTCTTCTAGTTCCCCTGAAAGAGTAAATTGCCCCACAAAACACAGCTCTCAGGCTGAGTGGGAGGAATTCAGAAAAAAGATGGTAAGCGTCTTCGAGAAAGCAGCCTCGACCCCCTCGAAGTCAGCTGAGGGTGATACCCCGGGTGAAAAGCCCAAAAAATCTAAACGCCGCGAGTCGAAGCACCCGGCGAAAGAGTCGACCCGAAAGCGCCATGAGCCATCGGGAAGTAAAGCATCTTCGACGCCATCGTCGAAAGCCCCTTCGAAGCATAGATCGGCGCCATCGACGCCGTTATCGAAGGGTTCTTCGACGCATCCGTCGATCGAGTCGACGCCGGCGTCGACGCCGACATTGACGCCGATAAAAGAAAAACCCACGGCTACTCCACAGCCAACGGTTACACCGAGAGCCTCCGACACGACGTCGAGAACGTCGTCGACATCCTCGAGCAGGATTCCGATCCTCTCGAGTTCTTCGAGGCCTCTTCCAATTTTCTCGACGCCTTTGTCGGCGCCTTCGAGGATTTTTACATCATCGTCAACAACATCGACCTTTTCAAGGCCACTGATGATGGCTCCCTCTGCCTTAGAGATGGGTTTTATACCATTTCACAGGCCAGAGCATCCCCCCTTAACTTCAATTTATGAAGAAAGGGAAGATTCTGATCAAGAAAGGCCTTTTGGGCTGCAGAGGACCACATCACCTGAACCAGAGACTTTTGCCTCTGAGGAAAGAAGGTTGAAAGACCTTCAGGATGCACTACAAGAAGCAAGTGGCCTAGACACTTCCCCAGAAGTGGAATTTGTCAAACCAGACCCAGGGGAACATGCTGAAACCCCTTATAGAACCCTAATGTCAAGAATTATGGAGTTTATGGGTTGGTCTGCGCCTTCACCTGTTTTTCAACAGGATGACCTCACAGATATTCTGGATAAAGGTCCACAGGAGGATCCTGTGGTTCCCTTTCATTCGGCTTTACAAAGAAAGATTTTAACTAACTGGGAAACTCCTGAAGTTGTCCCTGTGGTTAACAAGAAGTTGTCAGCGAAATATATGGTATCTGCTGCTGACCCTGAATAACTATCTAAGCACCCTACTCCAGAGAGTCTGGTGGTCCAGGCTGCAACTTCATCAGGCAGTACATCTGCATACCCCACTGCTCCACAGGATAGGGATGATAAAAAATATGATGCCATGGCTAAGAAAGTCTTCTCGGCCTGAAGCATGGCTTTAAAATCTATTAATGCGACTTGTACGCTCGCTAGGTTCAGCCACACTCTTTGGGAGTGTGCTTCATCAGCGGCTGACTGCCTCCAGGAAGGAGAAGAAAGGGAAGCATTTTTAAATATCATCAGAGATGGTAAAGATGCAATGTGTGAGTCCCTTCAAACTGGCATTGATTCTGCTGACAGTATCAGCAGGGCCATGGCGGCAAGTACCACAATCCGCAGGCATGCGTGGTTGAGAAAGTCCGGCTTTGCTTCTGACGTACAGGCCAGACTTTTAAATATGCCCTTTGACGGCTCTTCCCTGTTTGGTAAAAAGGCGGATGACAGTTTGGAAAAACTGCAAACATCTAAAGCAGCAGCCAAGTCACTAGGAGCTGCAATCCGCCAAACTAATTTTCATCCCTCAGGATCCTCTTGGAGAGGAAGGTCCTTTCACTATTATTCCTCATATGGAAGAGGCAGAGGACGGCCGGCTCAAAGAGGCCAAGGAAAATGTACCCGTGGTGGACGGGGTAAAGGAAAGAAAGCCGCATCAGCAGGAGCAGGAGCCGCTTTACCGTCGGCAACTGCATCAGCCGCTCCCAAACCACTCTGAGGTCTCCCATCACAAGACACCTGTAGGGGGCAGGTTAACTCACCATCTGACGGAATGGCAGGCTATTACGTCAGATGCTTGGGCATTGGAGACAGTTGCCCAAGGTTACTGCCTGCCTTTTCTACGCATCCCTCAGAGCCATCCACCGGGGAACAGCTCTCTGAAAGTGCCGGATCCGCTCCTCTTGCAGGAAATTGTAGACCTGCTAGAGAAAGGTGCCATAGAACCGGTACCTGTAGCGGACAGGAACAAGGGCTGGTACTCCCCCTACTTTCTCATATCAAAGAAAGACGGAGGACTGAGACCCATCCTGGACTTACGAGAATTGAACAAGTTCCTCAGGAAGGACAAGTTCAAGATGGTAACTCTCTCTCAGATCCTTCAGGCCCTCCAGCTTCAGGACTGGTTGGTATCGCTGGACCTTCAGGATGCTTATTTCCATGTGCCAACCCATCCCAAGCACAGGAAGTGCCTGAGGTTCGCAATTGGCAACTCTCATTATCAATTTCGAGTTCTGCCATTTGGGCTGACCTCCGCCCCGAGGGTCTTCACCAAGCTAATGTCGGTTGTGGCTGCAAGTCTAAGGAGGGAAGGGATTCACTTCTACCCCTACCTGGACGATTGGTTGATCAGAGCAGTTTCTTCGGAACAAGCTCGGATCCAACTAGATTATGTCTGCCACTTCCTTCGCAAGCTGGGCTTCCACCTCAATTTAAAGAAGTCACAGATGATACCATCACAGAGACTCCAGTTCATTGGAGCCGTCCTGGACACGTCCCTGGGAAAAGCCTCGCCACCAGAGGTGAGGGCTCAAGATATTCTGCAGAAGGTCACCAGGTTTCAAAATGCCCAACGTCTCCCAGCCTACGACTTTTTGAGGTTGTTAGGCCTCATGGCATCCTGCATATCCCTTGTGCCAGAGGCTCGCCTGAGAATGAGATCCCTTCAGTGGGCACTGAGGACTCAGTGGTCACAATTCTCAGGGAGGATGACAGATCTCCTCCGGATTCCGGACAAGGTAGCCCACGACCTTCAATGGTGGGCCTCTCCAGAGAACATCTTGAAAGGAGAACTGTTTTGGCAACCATGGCCGGAGATAACAGTAATCACAGACGCCTCACTCACGGGGTGGGGAGCCCATGCCAACGACTTGACCATCAGCGGTCGTTGGTCTCCATCGGAGTCCAGACTACACATCAACCTGTTGGAGCTGAGAGCCATCAGACTGGCACTGAAGGCTTTTCTGCCGTCTGTACGGGGAGAAACGTCCTGATAATGACGGACAATACAGTGGCCATGCACTACCTCAACAAAAGAGGAGGCGTAGGGTCACTGCCACTGTGCAGAGAGGCGATGCAGCTCTGGTTTTGGGCAATTCAGCAAGGAATCTCTCTATCGGCAATTCACCTAGCCGGAGAAAAGAACTTGACAGCGGACGCTCTGAGCAGGCAGAACACAGTCTCCCACGAATGGGAGATAGCTCAGGAAGTCCTTCAAGAGATCTTCACCCTTTGGGGAACCCCTGAAGTGGATCTGTTTGCCACCAGTATCAACAGGAAGTGTGACAGATTTTGCTCAAGGGAATTTCCCCCGAGAGGAGCTCTAGGAGACGCGTTCGTAGTGGACTGGGAGTTCCCACTTCTGTACGCGTTTCCTCCGGTCCCTGTCATTCCTCAAATGATCAGGAGGTTGAGAAGGTTTCGGAAGACCATGATCCTAATTGCCCCGGATTGGGCCAGGAGAACGTGGTACCCGGACCTTCTGGACATGTCCATCCATCCTCCAATTCGTCTACCGTACAGAGAGGATCTTCTCTCGCAGAAGGGAGGTCAGGTTCTCCATCCAGCCATCAAGACCCTCAACCTTCACGCTTGGTATCTGAAAGGTTGAGGTACAAGGATTGGGATCTTCCAGATGACGTCATGGAGGTGTTGCTTTCGGCCAGAAGGCCAGCAACTAAAACTCTATACCGCTGCCGTTGGAATAAATTTTGCAGCTGGTGCAGAGAAAAGAATATCGAACCCTTTTCATGTGGTACACCTGCGGTGTTATCCTTCTTACTTTATTTGGCAAATTCAGGCCTTCAAGTTGGCACTATTAAGGGCTATCTCGCAGCGCTATCGATCTTTAAGCGCACTGCAGAGGAGCCATCGTATTTCAAAATTCCATTGGTAATACAATACCTGAAAGGTCTAACTAATGTTTACCCTCCAAGACCATTCCAAGTTCCCTTATGGGACTTAAATCTAGTTTTAAACTTCCTAAAGGGTGCTCCTTTTGAACCACTCCACTCTTGTTCATTGAAGTTTCTCACCCTCAAAACTGTTTTATTGGTAGCATTAACATCTGCTAGAAGGGTTAGCGAGATACAAGCCCTATCTTGTAAACCTCCTCATACAATTTTTCACAAGGACAAAGTCGTTCTACAGGTGAAGCCTAACTTCCTCCCAAAGGTAGTTTCTGAATTTCACATTACTCAGAAGATTTCCTTACCTTCATTCTATCCTCCTCCCCATCCGGGGAAAGAGGAAGAGAGACTACACAGGCTGGACCCTAAGCGAGCCTTGAGTTTTTATATCAGTAGACTTGCTAAAATTAGACAAACAGACCAACTCTTTGTAGGTTACGCAGGACATAAGTTGGGATTACCAATAACCAAACAAACTATCTCCAGATGGATTATTTTAGCCATTCTGGAATGCTACAAACTGGCAGGGAAAGAGCCCCCTCAAAATCTAAGGGCTCATTCGACCAGGGGTATCGCAGCATCCTCAGCTCTTCAAAGAGGGGTACCAATTAGAGACATATGTGCGGCTGCCACATGGTCATCCGCACATACCTTTACCAACTTTCATAGCCTGGATTCCTCCTCTAGTCAAGAGACTAGATTTGGAAAGCTGTGTTACACTCTGTTCATTCTTAAAGAGTAATATGGCATCTCTTACTCCCGCCTCCAATCACATACCACTGCTATGGGAGTCTATCATAGATAAGGAATACGTCGGAGGACACAATCCCTTCGAAGAACAAGTTACTTCTTACCTTGTAACGTTCTTTGGATGGGATGTTCCTCCGACGTATTCCTTATCGCCCCTCCCATCCATCCCCGCAGTAACATTTCCCTTGTGGTTGCAGTTTACGCTCCTTCAAGGGTAGTAACCATTCATGCAATAACTACTTTACTCTACAAAATGGAACTGAGCAACGGACGCTGCGCGTGGCCATTTATTGGTATGATGACGTCGGCGCGATACGGTGGCTGTCGAGGAACACCTACTCGACGGACGTCGACACACAGTGCCCTCTACTGGGAAAATAAATTTCCGAGGCCAGCAAGCTGGAGATACAAATATCATAGATAAGGAATACGTCGGAGGAACATCCCATCGAAAGAACATTACAAGGTAAGAAGTAACTTGTTCTACTGTGGGCATATTATTCCAGAACACTTAACACATTGCGTAGACCTCTAAGGGTTTTTTAAATTAAGACGAGTTCATCCACGTAAATAAGACATTTTATAGTATAATTACCCAATTTCGGAGATTCAGATACAGAACGCTCTAAGCCATTGCCCACATCAGATATGAAAAAAGTTGAAGAGGTCTGAAGCAAGGACACAACCTCGTTTCAGCCCTCTCGATGTAGATATAGGATGTGATAACAGACCATCCTGACTTAATCTTGTTTGTATTGATGTGTCATTGTGAAACTCGATTAAACATTTTAGAATGTTTCATGGGCATCCTCGATATATTTGTTTTTTAAATAATAATTATCTTGGTACCGAGTCAAACGCTGTTTTAAAATCTACAAAGGCTACAAATGTTTTTTCTGGGGATTATGTACAATGAGAGAATTGATGCTGAGTGAGTAAATTGATGCTGGTACCAAGACTTGGAATGAAGCCTGTTTGATATTGATCCTGAAGTTTTGCCTTGGCTATCCATTGATTAAACTCCTTAAGTATAATACGGGTAAAATAAAATCCTTGGCAGTCTAGCAAAGCCATTTGTCTATAGGATCCTGGGTCCATTCTGTCTCCTTTCTTGACCAACGGGACTATAAATGATTTTTTCCAAGATTGTGGCAATACACCCCTCAGCATAACTTCGTCAAAGATTTGATTTAAAATAGAAGCCCATACAAAAGGATTCTTTTTTATCATACTATTGTCCAGGCCATCAGGCCCAGTGGCTCTTGATGTGCTTAATTTTGAGATGTAGTGTATGATATCATCTTTGTCAAAGGATATTCGATGATTCCAGTCAAGCTCTGCTAGATTCAATGGACACTGAGATAGCGGAGAACCATACATTTCCCAGTAGTAATTGTTCCATACAGTCTCTGAGATGGGGTTAGTTTGAATAGAAACTTGGGTTTTAAAAGTCGCTTCATTCAATAACACCCATATATTAGCTGTCAATTTTGATGCCATACATAACAACATATGTTCACAGTCATGTTGATATTGTAATGGTTTCCTTGCCCTATGCCAATTGTTATATATCAATTTCAAGTATTTGGTTTCACTAAGTCTTTCCATAAGTGGAAGATGATTTAAATTTTGAATGGAATGCCTTAGGCTCGCATTTTTATCTTTCACCATATGATCAAAAACATGTGTATGTTTATAAGAATATTTCTGAATGTTTGTTTGGATCCGCACAAACCTCTGCATATCTTTTGTATAGCACGTTCCTTTTTGAACTGTTAAAAGATTATTAAATTCCAATAGGGTAGCCTCAGTCCATCTAAGGTGATTCCTAACACTGTTTGCTATAACACTACCTCTATAGTAATCTTTTCGTTTCTCAGTGTTATACAATTTCCACGTCCATTTTAGACATAATTGATTATGATCGCTTAGATCTGTTTGTTTAATTATTAAGGAGTTTATTACATCTAGAAAAGTTCGATTAGTATATATATAATCTATTATTGCTCTTGTAGATTCTCTATGCCAAGTATAATTGGCCGGGGTCTCACCATTAATAGCTCAATTGAGCATCATGTACTGTCTTTCTTGCATCATTTGGGACCATATCATTTCTTCTTCTTTCCACAACCTATTCCCTGCGGGAAGAAGGTGGAGATTGAAGTCTCCAGCAATCAAGACAAAATGTATGATTTTTTCTGACATTAGAGAGTCAAGAATAAATGAAACATGTTCAAAGAAGGTATTGGGGTGTAAGTGGGCTCTACCCCAATAGATATTTAATAAAACTAATGTACAAACATCTTTCTCAATTTTAACTATTTTAATAAATGGCGTCGGAGATGTACACATTTGAGCATTAAAATCTTTAGAGATCTTGGTAGCAACAAGTAAGCCAGCCATGGGACGGCCTCTGGGTTGTGTTGTAGCAAGAGTAATCATTACATTGAACGCATCCCATATGGGCGAGTCCATTAACCACGTCTCCTGTAAAATAACTATATCATATAGATCTAAATCAGCTTCTTTTGAATAGATAAACTGTTTGAAGCCGCGAGTATTCCAGGAGACAAGGTGAACGGACTCCTCTATTATGCATTGTTATGCTTGATGATGTGAATTTGAACTATTCTTTGAGTTCTGGTTACACTGTTCAGGATTTGAGGGTACTATTTTTGGCTTCTCTAGCCCATAGATTTTCAAAAATCTTTTTGGAAGTGTTTAACTCTCAATGTTATCCACGGCCTGCTGCTCTTGGATTACTATAAAACCCATTTCATACAATGACAATCTTTCCTCCCAGATGATATCAGCTATCACTCCAGAGTGAATAAATAAACATACATTGGGAAAATCATATTCATCTAGAAACTCTACTGCGTCTATATCACTAGACCTGATGTTACTCAACTTGGGAGAGTCTCTACATATGTTCAATATGCTCGAACTATTATGATCAAATTTAGAATAAGATGACCATGACATCTAATTATCAGTTGATGACAATATTTGTAGTATTGTTGTTTATTGGGTTGCAATTTGTTTCTGTTTATCGTGCTCCATGGTGCAGACTTGGAATTTTCCTGAAAAGTTCTTTGTTCTATAGGTAAATTCTAAGAATATGGAACAGTATTCATAGCGGGCACCCCACTCGGACCCAACAATGTTGGTTGATAAGAGGGAACAGCCATTGCATTCAAGTCAAAACCTTAGGCCCAAAAGACGTATCCTGGCCACTTAGAATATATTGGGCAACAGACTTTCTTATTTCTTCTTGGATTTCATTATTTATTACATCTGAACCTCCTGAAAGATTTTAAATAGAAGATTCGCCTGAGGCTATTATTGTCATATTCGAAGAGGTCACGCTAGACTGGATATCATTTCCAGAACCATCTAGCTGAATTCAAGCGGCAACTAGGTAATCCAGAGGTTTGTACTTTAACGCAAATTGCGATATTGTTGCAGATACATTCACCTGGTTAGGAATGGAATCTTTAGACACAGCAGATTGCTGTGATGCTATTACTGATCTTCTTCTCCGTGGCATTGGTAATATTTTAATAAAACGCCTCATTTTAGCTCTGACTTTAGCCCTTTTTTTGCATCAATATCACATTACTTTGTCGATTGCAGGGTACAAGCAAGTCTTCTTTTTTTTTATCTTTGTTGTATTCTCAACAGTTTTTTTTTTTTTTTTAAAGATGTCAAAAGAGTAGGGCACCAGCAATTTTGTTTGCTCATTTACAGGAGGTATAAGTGGAGGGCAAGATCTCGTGATATTTATGATTGAATCCATATCGGTGAATTGTAACTTGTTCTCTAGCTTGTTTTAGGGGTGGTGCAGGTGTGCTTGCATAATGTTCACAAAAGGGACGATTTAGCTTATTTTCATTCACAACATCTATTGGCGTGATGTTTGGGAGTGCAATCGACGACAACTTGTCATCATTGGTTGGTGTTCCTGTATTTGACGACAACTTGTCATTACTAGTTTGTGTTCCTACGTTGATCAACTCGCAATTTCTAAAGATTTCATACATTTCAGAAGGGGCATTCTTCTTATTTTGTTGTTCACTCATAGATCTTGAGTCTGCTATTTAGTTAAGAATGACCGTCTGTTGATACATTTTTTGATCCATAGTTTCATACAACCTGGCTAAAGTAAAAAGTGCAGTGTTCATTGCTGTCAGTGTATGATTTACTGCATTAGTGTTAGTAGGAATAACTTGGTCTGAATTTGGATTTTCTACTCTCTGGTCTAAATTTGGATTCTGTACTCTCTGGGATGACTTCTGAGTGCTCCACGTGGGATTAAAGTTGTGTGGCGTTGGTGGAATGAATGAAGATGAGTGTGAAGAGGAAGAGGACACATGATGGGTTGAGCAACTAAATGAGTAACACGATTGGGTTTTGAACTGATCTTCCTGAAAGCTTTCTAATGAGAGGCCATTAATTTACTACTGGGGAAGTTGTTAATTCAATTAGCACTTTAATTGGAGATACTTCCTCCATCTGTATTAAGTCTCCCGTATTCGAATGTATAAATAGCACCTCATCAGAGCCTCCATGTGAGTTATTACTTAAATCCATGAAGTCTAATGCTTCATTGTCAACTTGCCCTATTACCCTTAATGCCTGATAAGCATCCCTTAATGCTTGTTGTGAAGCTACAGTACATGATTTCGGGTTGACAACAACTGCATTTGAGCAAGAAAGCTCTGATTTAGATTGCTGAAAAGGTGTACAACATGATTTGGTCGTATTTGTAATTACATCTACAGTGAGGGTATTCAGCGTAGAAATAGAATTACACTGATTGAAAGCTGCTTCAATTGTTATATCAGAAATGCCAACTTCGTTGGCTGATGTTATATTGGAGACTGTCCGCAAATTTTTCAACGCGGCAATCTCCACATTAATTTGTGAATGTAAAGCACCTGAGTCGCTCTGAGCAAGAATGGGAGCACTTGTCTGAATCATACGAGGCACAACGGGACTACAGAATAAACGAAAATCGGCTCCTGTGGATTTTGCTCGGTGCATTGATCTCATCGCCATTTTTCTATCACACGCTTCCACAGAGACTCTTTTTTTAATCGGAGTGGTCGTTGAAGAGGAAATATGTCCTTTATTATTTCCAGGCATGCCAGATTTAAGGGAATATGAAATCGAGGACATAATGAATGCAAGCGCAATAAAAGAATTGTTCAAATGAAATCCCTTAAATATTAGCACTGGCCGCAGTTTGCAAGTTACTTTCTGTTACTAGCAACATACCAAGAAAGAATTATCAAAAGAAAGACACACAAAGTAACAAATCCATAAGCCTATGAAGTTGCAATGGGAAAATATTTGGTTGTTAACAAAAACACTTCTGTTATAATACAGTTAAAACAAATACATTTCTCCTATCACAACCCATTCAATCCAGCCCAAGACAGCCACAGACAGCCCTTAACGAAAAAGCCCTTTCCGAAAAAGCATGCGCACAAAAGCGCATGCCTGGGCTGTATATGGGATAATGGGTAGGGGAGGCGGTGTTAGCACTTAGAAAATGTCCATGTAAAGTTAGCCTGAAAGATGAAAGAAAACAGTTATAGTTGCATGGCAACTTTCCAGTCTGAGCCGTGGATAAGTTCCTTTCAAAGCCGTACCGTTGCTCCAGCAGAATGGGCACACTGGGGACACAGTGTCGATATCCAGTCACGGCAAGGTGAGACAGAGCTTCCAGCAGCCACAGACAGCCCTTAACGAAAAAGCCTTTCCGAAAAAGCGTAAGAATAGCATTGACTTAGGAAAAAATCCTGACAGAGATCCGAGAGAGAAGCGATGTAAAGCTGAAAGGTTCTACTCTGTATGCAAGCGGTTAATGCAGGGTGAGTAAAATATGTAGATTTGAACTGTTAGATTTGCTAGAAATTGTCAGATTTTTCATCTGTGTAGAAAGTGTGGAATTGTCTTAAAAACGCAGAAAGGACCCATAAGGAGAAGGGCTGGACCCCTAAATCCCAGCGAGCCATCCGGATAGCACAGAAAACTATTGAGGCTCACTATGCTGAACACACTGCCCACCAAATGGCAAAAGCAAAACAGTTTTATTATGCTAAAAACAACAAAGCAAATAAGCTACTAGTGGCCAAACTTGCCAAAGCGAAGAGGAACAATACAATTGTGGGCCTGCGGGACCAACGAGGCAAGGTCCATTACGCTGACCAGGACAAACTGCGGCTCTCTGCGGCCCACCTAACTCAGGTGATGACCGCTCCAGCGCGGGACATGGAGGAACAGAAGGAATACTTGCGGGGTGCAGCACTTCCCCGGCTAAAAAGAACAGCCCGTGACTCTCTGGAGGCGCCGATCACTGACGAAGAAGTGGTCGAGGCAATAAAAGCTCTCAAATCCCGAGCCCCTGGCCTTGATGGCTATACAACCAGGTTCTACAAGATTTTTAAACCGCAGCTATTAGCTCCTTTGGTACAGATGTTTAACTCATTCAGGACCACGGGCACTGTAACCCCGTCCATGCACAAGTCAATTACGGTTTTACTACCTAAACCGGGGGGCCATCCGAAGAACCCTGCATCATATAGACCCATTGCCCTGCTCAATATAGATGCCAACATTTACTCTAAAATCCTCGTCTGTCTCGATTCTTGCCAGAGATAATCAGTGCAGATCAGAGTGGCTTCCTCAGACACCGCTCCACGGCCAACAACATTCACAGAGCCTTGGATCTGGTGGAACTCGCTTCCCGAGATTCCCGGGAGTTGGTGCTCCTGGCCCTGGACGCGACCAATGCGTTTGACAAAGTGGATTGGACTTTCATGAGGCTTACCCTGGAGGCTTTTGCATTTGGCCCGGAGTTCTGCACCATGACGCTGGCAAATTAAAAAGCCCCCAAAACCCTTCTTAGAGTTAACGGCACCCTCTCCTCCCCCATCAACCTAACTTGCAGGACCCGACAGGGATGCCCGCTGTCGCCACTTCTCTTCGCTTTAATTATGGAACCGTTTGCCCAGCGGATCAGGTTGAATCCTGCAGTTGAAGGCTTTCAATCAGGCTCGGCGCACCCCAAGCGGGCCCTCTATGCAGATGATGTCCTCCTGACTATCACAAAACCCTACTCCCTCCCTCAAGCCCTGGCTGAGATAACGAGCTATGGCAGGGTAACAGGCTTCACAGTTAACTACCGAAAATCAGTCGCCATGGGAGTGGGCTTGACCCGAGAAGCCCTGGTTCCGCTGTGCCCAATACACTGGTCGACCAAAGAACTTAGCTACTTGGGAGTTCAGATCCCGGCCAGTCCAAGCGAAACTTATCGGGCTAATTTTCCCCCATTATTTACGAACTTGGAGGCAGATTTGAGACGCTGGGCAACACAGGACATATTGCTTATGGGCCGTATTACAGCCTGTAAAATGAACTTACTGCCGAGATTTCTGTATGCATGCTCCACACTCCCGGTGCCTGTCCCGGCACCAGCCCTTCAACGCTTACAGAAGAAAATGCTGCAGTTTATTTGGAGGGGGAAAAAACCCAGGATCCCTAAATCCACGATGCTGGGCAACACGAAACTGGGTGGGCTTGGGGTCCCTGACTTGCAGAAATACCAAATGGCGGCTCACCTGTCTTGTATCCAATCATGGCAAGTCCTTACCAACCGCCCTAGATGGGTAGACCTCGAACAAGCGCAGCTGCCCCTCCCACTACGCTTTCTCCCACATGTCCCCCCTCCGGAACGGCGACAGTGGCGGAATCTCCTGGCATCCACCATTTCGGTGTGGGATAAGGCGTTGAAACAGAAGAAGATCCCGACGGGGCTCAGCCCCCTCTCCCCAGTGTTCATGAACCGACCTTCTCTCCTGGTCTGTCTCCCCGGAATTTTAAGGCCTGGATTGCAGGAGGCCTAGAGACCCTGGGTCAACTTTTTGAAGGGGGCCAACCCTGCACCTTTGAGCGATGCAAAGAACTTTTTGGGATCCAGAAACGAGATAGGTTCACATATACCCAGCTACGCCACTGGTGCACCCATCCTCAGACTCGCCAGGTGGATACTCGTCCCCCCACAGCCATCAAATTGACCCTTAAGGAGCTTCCGCCCCGAGGAAGAATCTCCACTCTGTACAAGGGCCTCCAAACGGACTTCCTAACCTCCAAGACCCGGTATATGGCCCTATGGGAGGCGGACTTGGGCCATCCGATTGAAGACCAACAGTGGGTCGACATCTGGTCCCGGGCTCACACCTCCTCATCATGCATCACAAATAGAGAGTGCGCCTACAAGATCCTCCTCCGGTGGTGCTACCCTCCCCTATGACTCCACCACATGAACTCCACGATCAACCCTCAATGCTGAAGGCAGTGCGGCCAAATAGGCTCCTTCTTCTACATGTGGTGGTCCTGCCCCAAGGCCCAAGCCTTTTGGAAACAATGCCTAGCGACGATAGCGGACATCACTATGGTGCGACTGCCCTTGGCCCCCGAGCCTATCCTCCTTGGAGCACCGGTCCCCGGGATCTACCCCAGGTCTGTCCCCAAGGCCAAACTATTGTCACAATGCCTACTTTGCGGTAGGAACGTGATAGCCCACACCTGGAAAACGACGGAAGGCCCTCTCATGCCTTTCTGGTGGATGAAGGTCTGGGACATCCTGATCGCCGAGAAGGTGACGGCTGCCGGGGCAGGCACCTTGCATCGCTTTTGCAACATCTGGGGTCCGGTATTGGAGTTTGACCAAAGGTTCCCAGCCCTGACTTTCAAGCCCCAACTGGCCAGGAGAACTATTCGGGATGGAGACCCCCTACAGGGAAGTGAAGAAGGAACTTGAGCCCGAGGGGTGGGGTGGGAGGAGCGTCAAATGGGATTACTGTATGCTACATGTCGCAAGTGATTAAGCTTTGTATTGCCATAACCTGCCTGTTTAAAATAAACACGTTTAAAAAAAGAAAGTGTGGAATTGTGATTGTATGCGCATTGGAAAAAAGCATTTCTTTGCTAAGCACAACGCTTACATGGGATAAAACTACATATCCCTGAAACCTTAGCGTGCCTCTATTTCATCCCTGATCAGGCGCATTAGAGCCAACGCTTCAGGACCAAGCCAGTCGTCGCCGGCTGTTTAAGCAGCCACTATACCTTGTGGGAGCCATTAGGGTGTTACTCTGTATGCAAGAGGTTAATCTATGCTGAGCAAAATACGTACATTTGAACTGTTGGATTTGCTACAAATTATCAGATTTTTCCTCTGTGTAGAAAGTGTTGAATTGTGATTGTATCTGCATTGGGAAAAAAGCATTTCTTTGCTAAGCAGACCACTTGCACGGGATAAAACGACATATCCCTGCAGCCTTAGTGTGCATCTATTTCAACTCTGATCAGGCGCATCAGCACCAGTGCATCAGGGCCAAGCTGGTCTTCGCTGGTCCTCGATGACACCCCGTACAGTGTGCAGTCAACTGCGTTCACAGGTAGGCCCAGCCAACCTTCATCCCCATGATTTTAACTTTCGATCATAACTACAGGAGACTCCCTACCCCGCTTATATGCTAAAGTGAGCTGCACAGGCTTCCACTCTTCCCACTCCTATCCATTACCGGTATGAGTGTGACTACTACCACTGTATTGAAGGTTGAGGGTTGAGCAGCACGTTATTGTAATCCGGGTTGCGAGTGGAATTTAGGACTGACACTATAAATACCACGGGCATAACGCTCTGTACTAAAGAGATAGAACACTTGACAGGCAGAGCTGTGAATAAAAATCTAATACTGAAACTGCAACGGTAGTTCATTCTAGATACTTGCGATACGGCATTCTGACAAGTAGAACATATTACTGTGCTACCTTTAAATCAGAGACTGTTGAGGTACTGCATGTTAAGGCATTTGATTATTCTAGCGGGACTACATCTCGCACCTACCCCACTCCTTGTTGGGGTGGCCGGAGAAAGCAACCTTCAAGAATGCCCTATTTCAACTCCTGCTGAGTACTGTAGACATACAATCTCCCTCAAAGTCCTAGGCACACAACCATGGGCTGACCAATTAGGTCAGAGATTCTTCTGGCCACACAGAAGTTAACTCGAGAAGCGATTGTATCAAAATACCTCGCAATGTCTCTCCTTAAAGAAAAAGCCACAGCGCCCATGACCTCTACACTCACGGACTGTTCGGCAACTCCTACTCAGCGACCCCCAGACAACAACGCTAACAACAGCAGACCCACACCCATCCACACCCTCAACAACAAAGCCCTGATACCAGCAGCCAACAAACAGACAATCCTAACCATTGAGACCAGTGGAGATCCGCCCAAGGCCTAGCAACACAATTATGGGCTAGATACAAATGGTACCTACCCCCACCAGCTCAGGCCTTTAATCCACTACACCAGCATCGACATATACATAAGCCAGGCATAACCATCCAGTCCAAGAACTCTTACCTAAAGCACTGATAGAAATTAGCACCCCACCCAATAAGAAACACACTACTCCACGACGTAACCACGATCATGACAAAAGCTCAGCAGCAACGCCAATTAAATCCACTAATGGTACCATTCAATTATCTCTACTAAATACCAGATCCCTGAACAAACATGCATTGGAAATACATGAATATATCCTGGAAAACGACATTAACGTACTTTTTACTACAGAATTCTGGCTCAAAGATTTCAACGGTCCATCCATTGAGCTAGCCACCCATCCATGTTATGCCTTTTTCACTCAGAATCCTATTGCGGGCAACGGGGGAGGAGCCGCAATACTAGCCAAAAAGGAGCTTGCATAATATGAGGTCCCTTGTAAATGCAGTGGATGCGAAATTATACATCTGAAGTTCAACCCCAACCACAACATGTGCATAAACTTCATCTTAGTGTACCGTCCACCTGAAAACATGGTCACCTTCAACGATGAAATCATACAAATCTAAAGACCCTGAACAAACCCAACTGCTCCACAATCCTAATGGCTGACCTAAACCATTGGTGGGGAGACACCTTTAGAGAAAGAGGCCCTCTCCTTGGAAACAGACTTCGACAATATCGAGTTTAGCATCCACAACTCCAAAGCCACGCACACTAAGGGAAAAATAGTGAACTGGGTGGCATACGAAACTCAAAACATCATCGTACCTTAAACAAAGCCCTGTATCTGGTAAGACCACTCATTTGTGGAAACCGCACTTGACCTCCCAAGTAAAATTGAAAGAAAACTAAATCAAGCTAAGAGAATCCTCAGAAGAAACTTAAAAAAATAAAAAAAACACATAACTTACTACCTGTATGGAAATATTACTAAATGCCACCAAAGACACAGACCCGCCCCCGGAGATAAACTGTCTGCCTATTACTGAACAATCTTGACGGACAACTGGGAACAGTTGGTACTGTTAAGATGGAAAACTGTGAGAGACAACATGAACCATCAAAACTAGTTCATTGCTGAGTTAGAGGCCATCAAAAAATAAAAAAAGTCAGGCTGAAAGATCCTGGCTTAGATCCAAATCGGAAGTTAACAAACTCAAATGGAAAGACCTTGCAAGAACATATTAATTGGCCACCTACAAAACAAAAGAAAATGTTCTAAATACCCTCATTGTAAATGCTAAAAATAACTCCAAAAACCTTTTGCGATCATGTGATCTCTAGAAAAACCTAAGGCCCACGCAGAGCCATTTCTACCAGCCACAATAGACTGCCTTGAGGCCCAATAAGCCTTTGCAGACAAAGTGAATGAGCCCATAGAGAAAATAAAAAGGACAGAAATCCCTGATTCAAGAAATTGGAGAGAAGGGCAAAAAGGTCTTAAGCACCACACAACCACCAGATATCCCTAAATTCAACTTCCATTCAATTAACATATTTGAGATAGAAGAGATGTTAAGGAAACTTCACCCAAACTCATGCTACGGGGACATAATTCCAACCAACCTAATTCTGGAAAATATACAAATCTTCTGCCGCTTTCTTACAAGATTTGTGAACTCTTCATTCCAACATGCACTGGTGCCAGATGGCAAAAAAGAGGTCAGAGTGACACCACTTGTAAAAAAAAAATAGGACTTAGTGCAGGGTTCACGGACAACCTTAGAACTAATTCACATTTCTGACTAAAAATAGTGAACAAGGTTGCTTGCTCACTGCTCCAAAAACACCTGGAAGAAGCCCATCTCCTGCACCCAAGCAATCAGGCTTTCACCCACATCACGGGACAGAGAGCGCTCTTCTAGACTTACAATCCAACATGCTAAATATTATGGACATGGGGAAAACAGAACTACAGGTCTTACAGGATCTCTCTGAGCATTCGACCACCTCGACCATAGCCTCCTACTAGCTAACCTTGCCATATCTGGTCATTGCTCAGCAAACACTACCTCGTGGATACAATCTTTCCTGAGCAACACAAGGTCCACAGTGCGATGGGGTAGCACCTTCTCCACCTCAGCCCCCAATGCCCATGGAGTCCCACAGGGTGCAAGCCCGTCCCTGGTGTTGTTTGATAGTTATATTAAACCACCCTGTGACATCCTGGCCAACAAGAGTGACATTTACAAACTACACTGACGACACCTAATTACTGTGGGAGCTCAATGATACGAGACAGATTCTAACAAACTCTAGTCAATATAAAGTACCATCATGGAATGGATGTCAGATAACTGGATGTGCCTCAACAACAACAAGACTGAACTATTGATGTTCTGCGCATATCAATCCAGGTCTAAGCTCTCAGACCATTACACCATCTTTTTAATTGAGGAGTGCAAGATTTCAGTTCTTGATAAAGTAAAAACAGTAGAAGAAATCCTAGAAGAATCACTAGGTGCAGAAGTCCATGTCATTTACATAAAAAAACACCTGCTACCACCTAACACTTCTGAGACAAATCAGACCATTCCTCTTGGAAACAAAATTGTATTTCTTTTGCCCAAGCCTCCATCCTCCTAAGAATAGATTACTGCAACGTCTTATTGGGTGGCGCAGATAAAACCAACATCCAAATATTCCAAGTGCTTCAAAAGGATGCAATCCGCACTGCAGAAAAACTGCAATGCAACTCTCATGTTTCTGAACTACGAAGAGAACTACATTGGTTAACTGTGACATCCTGCATACACTTGAAATCACTCACCGTGTTGCACAAATGTCTGTACGACTCCACACCTAGATATCTTGTGAAGAGAATGACCAAAAATGAACCTAGTAGAACTCTGAGGTCCCAAGGGACCAAGCTACTTGTACGTACAAAAGCAAAACATGCCTTGGGCAACGGAAGGTCTTTTGTAACTACAGCCCCCCAGGCATGGAACACCTTGCCCTTGACTTTACAACAGGAGGTCAACTTTATGCACTTTCGGAAACAACTAAAGACCTTCCTGTTCACATAAATTCAACTGGCCTATACTGTCCCTGAATGTGTCCCGTGATTCATTTTTCTGTCCTGTGTCTAATTGTGCACCCTGATGCCTGTGTGCTTTGGCACAATATAAATAAATAAATAAATAAATAAAAAGAATTAGACGAATTGATTTATAACTGGGTTTTGGAGATGTAGAGTTCAGAGGGTGCAGGGTGTATCAGTCTTGGCCGACCTGTCGACAAGGAAGCAATGTATCTATTATCGATTACATATTTGCCTCACAATGTATGTTGGCAGTGTGCTCTCACATCTCCCTGATACCAAGTGATCTGAGTGGCCATGCCCTTTTTATATGCAGTATTCAAATGTACAAAGGGGACAGACCCCAAAGCAAACACCCAACACAAATAGTTGGGTGTAAACAGGGCATTTGATTGAATTTGAACAATTGCATAATTCCCAGAATGACAGATGCTCTTAACTCAGTGGAGAGGACCTTGGAAAATGTAATCACATCTAGTTGTAAAAAAGGTAGTTCTTGGCAAGGGTAAGAAACATCACACTTTTGATAGTTATGTGATGGAAGAAAATAGAGAAAAGAGAACTTACCTAAGACTCATAATGAGGCTATTTAAAGTTGACTGGGTGAGGTATAAGGAGATGAAAATAGAATAATGCATACATATAAACATTGCATTAAAGCCTTTAAAGTTCATTTTTTATTTTTTATTATTATTTTTATTTTGCGTGTATCACTAAGTGATTTTTACAAAAGATTAATTTGGCAGACTTCACTTCTGTAGCAATACAAATGTCTAACAGCAAGAGTCGACGAGATGATGCTTGGTTGTAGCTCTGTCAACGAATGAACTCCTGCATGTTACTGTAAAGATCAATTCCTTGTTCGATTTGCCTCAGTGCGGTTGAAAGGATTTTTGTTGTTGCTATTGGCCACAAAGTTTTTTCTCTGTTGATGAGACAGCCCCACCAGGAAGAGGAACAGGGAACATAAATGTTTTAAGTAGACTCTTCTAGTTTCCTGTGTTTCTGGGTATGACAAAAGAGGTGTCTTAATGTTTCGATCTGGTCTGGGTTTTTGCACAGTCTGCATTTATTTGTAGTAGAAAGGTTTCTCACCGCCCGGACTTTGTTTGTATCCAGGAGGTTTAGACGTACCCTGAGGAACACGTTTCTTAGAGCTTTGTTTGGGAATTTCTTCAAAAAAGCCTGAATTTCATTTAACTTTTTAGGTTTCAGTGGAAAGTGAGTTGTCAACTTGTTTATTGCCGCCATTTCTAATGTGTGGATCCAGTCCAGCTCTTCCATTTTATTTTTTACCCTTAGCGGGTTTTGTATCAAGTCCTCTTCCGTGCACTTTAGTGTAGCCAATTTGTCTATGTTTTCATTGGCCCATGCATTCAGCATTTTGCAGCCTGCTCCTTTGATCTGTGTGTCTATCAGCTTGTAGATCTTAGGGCTGTATATGAGCAGGGATTTCCTGAATAACATCATACTGTTGATCTCGATTATTGCTTTTAACGAAACTAGGCTCAGTTTGCTCTAATCGAAGGCATGGGGGTTGACTTTGGTAGATTTAGGACTGATATCCATAAATAGGCTTCCAGTTTCTGCCAGATGTTTTTCGGGATGTTTGGCATTGCATCAGCTCCGTATGTTATAGTTGGTATCACCTTGGCTCCGTAGAATTTGATTGCTGGTAAGAGGGAAAAACTGCCACATTTTTTACCCACAGCTTGAGTCTGCGATGTGAGTTTCCTTGTTTTCTCCCAGAGAGCACGCTGCATGGTGTTTTCTGTTCTGGAGCTGTCCAGCATCACACCCAAGTACTTGAATTCGGGTACTTTTTCAAATTGTGACGCCTCTTAAATTTTCTTTTCTCTTTCTTGACTTTTCTAGCACCATCACTTTTGTGTTCTAGGTTGTTTGTGCTAATATACCTAGTAAGGTTGCTGAGTTGTCTTTGCAGGCCGATTGGTGTGTAATGAAGGAGGATCATGTCGTCTGCGTAAAACAAGCGGGATATTGGTGTTTGACCAATTTTCGGCGGAAATTATCTCACGCTCTTCTCTATATCTTTAAAGTCCCCAAGATATGCTAAGAAGAGAGCCGGAGCTAGGAGGCAGCCTTGTTTTACCCCTCTTGTGATGGGTATTTCTTCCGATAACAGCCCCTGCTGGCTCAAACGCACTCTCATTTTGGTTCCAGAATAAAGAGATGTCATCGGGTCTAGGATTGTCAGCGGGCAATTCCAAGCTGAAAGTTTCGCCCATAGTTTTTCACGGTCCACCTGGTCACGCTTGAGCCAGGTCAATAAAGATGACAAGGACCCTTGGGCTCCCTTCCATGATCTTGCTCTTTATAATGCTCAAAAGCATTATATTGGCCGAGGTACCAATGTTTTTCTTGAAGTCCGCCTGGAACGGGTCGTCACAAGCCGCGGTCTTTGCCCAAGATTGAAATCATGCCAAAAAGAGAGAGCCAAAGACCTTCCTGATTACATCGAGTAATGCAATCAGGCGGTAGTTTCTGGGGTCTTCTTTACTACCCTTTTTGAAAATGGGCACCACTATCGATGAATTACAGGACGATGGTATGGTCTTGGTCTCTGAACACCTTTTGAAGACCGTGCTGATGAAGGATGCCCACTCCGCTGGATGGTTCTTTAGATCAATGTTTGTTATCCTGTCCGGGCCCAGGCTCTAGATTTTTTTAACTTCTGTATCACGTCTTCAATTGTGTCTCTATCATGAAGGTCGGCACAGGGAGAGCTTGTTTCCTCTTTTTTTGGCAAAGCGTTTTCCGAGGGCGAATAAAACAGAGTTTTGAAGTGCTCCACCCAGGTGGCTTCCCCACACTGTTTAAGATGGTGTCTTCGATTTTTGAGATTCTCTTGATCTTTCAATTACCAGAATTCCCGGGCATTGTGGCCCCCCATCATCTTCAACATTGCTTCTGAATCTTGCTGGTATAATTTTATCCGGTGGCTTTTGATCAAGGACTTGTATTTTTTTAATTTCTTCGTGCAGCATATTTTTGTAAGGTTGGGTCTTGTATTTGGACGCCAGTCTTTTGATTTTACGCATCTCACGTCTTTTGTCTAACAGCAGTTTGTCAAAATTATGTTTTTTTGGTTGGGGTGGGTAGGTGGATTTTTTCCCCACCAATTTGTAAACGGTTAACAGTGGTTGGTAGTCCGTTGATGAAGAGATTCCGGCGCCGTCCCTGTAATTTCTCATTAATTCTTTGATGTTTCTTGTGCTGGGCTTCACTATATTTCCTTGGGTGTTAGTTACAATGTATGTGATTGTTATTATTTTTGGAGCTTTCACAGTCGTCCATGTTGCTGACAGTAGATTATGGTCACCGTGTATGGTCTTAATCGCCTCAAATGAAGTTATTAATGATAGCATTGGCCGTGATGCAAAAATGTAATCAATTGAGGCCGAAGCACACTCTCTTTCCCAGGTTGGAATACGATTGGGTTGGTTGAATAGCTTTCCTGTGTCGAGGAGGTTTCTTGATTCCATAAGTTCCGTCCAGAGAGCACCTCTTTCTTCTGATGGAGACTTTTTCCTATTCCCTAGGGCTTCTGGCCTACAAGTGGCATTTAAGTCACCACATATAATTATGTGTGAGACTTGATGTTCCGCGTATGCGTTGTCGATTTTTTTTTCTATCATAGTGAGGTAGTTTGTGTTTGTGATCGCTTGGGGATTCCAGTAGGTGTTTATGTAAAGTTCATTTAGATCTGAAAGATAACAAGCAATCTTAAACCTTATAGATGGGAAAAATACAGCCAGATTTTGGGAATTTCCAAATGACTATTCATGGAGCAGTAAAGGTTTTGATCGTCCCTCAGTAACTGATGAGGAGAAATGGATAACCACTTTAGCCAAGTTTATTTGAGTTCTGAACTGAAGTTAGCAATTAGTAAAGTACCTTGGGAATCACAAATCATTGGCAGGGACAAATGACCTTTGATAACATTTTAGTAGAAATTAAGCACTTGAAAAACCCATAGGGCAGCAGGTCCATTGCATCACTGGTTTTGGAAGCTAACTTAAGAATGTGGTCTATTTTCTATAAATGCTATTTAATGACATTTTTAACAACATTGTGATTCTGTCTTGCTGGCATCATGATACTTTGGTCCTGCCAGCCGGAGTCCTTCGGTCCTCTGGCTCCAACTCTCTGCCGGTCAAACGTTTCTCCAAGCAGAGAGTCGGAGGTAGATCCCTTTCCTCGGTTGGCTCCTCCCTTTGGAATGCCTCCCTCCCTCCCATCAGACTTAAGCCAGATCTTCTTAAATTCCAAAAACATCTAAAAACATTCCTTTTCTCCTTTTCCTTCCCTCTCCCGCTCCCGTGCTAACTCTCCCTCTGCGACTGGGGCCTGGACCCTTCAGAGTCTTACAGGGGCCAGACCACCCCCTAACAGTCCCCCCAGCATCCTTTGCCAGCACTTGCCCTCAGGCTCCCTTTCCTGGACTAGACCAACTTGGTCCTCCCTGTCCCCCGCATTCATCCTCCCTTTCCCCCGGCGCTTGCCACCGTGGCCCATCCCCCTTGCCTGGGGGCACCCCACTCCTGCACTTTTCCCTCTACCCCCTTTGCACTTAGCACCTTGTCAAACACTTGCATGGTAACATTGTCACAAGGCCAATATGGCTGTTTTCTGTTGTTCTGCTTTTGTGATTCCCATGTCCCCCTCCGCCCCCATCTTGTCTTGTGGTGCCTGGAAACACTTGTGTATATGCGCCATACAAATGTCCAATAAATAAATAAAATAAATCTGGCTACTGTAGTCCCTATTTATACAAAGGGAGATAGAACAGACCCCAGTAACTATATAGTTATTAGATAGCTCAATTAAGATATTTTTTTCTAAGAAATTGAAGCTTGGGAAACAGGTAATCAGATACTCTTTATATTCCAGGTGGGCTTCAGGACGAAGCTCGGAACAACTCTTAATGGAATGATATTAAAATTACTGAAATCCTCAGTATGGGAAAGCAGATCTATGACTATCTTTACGCCAAGAGTAAACCTCACCAATGCATTTCATAAGGTGCATAGAACACTGCTTTGGCGTAAAGTAAATAATTGGCTAATTCCAGAGGGTCTGTTGAAATTAATTATGCTCATTCACTCACAGACTAATATTCAGATTAGACTTTCTTCAGAGGGGTCACAATATACAGGCCAATAGAAACACAGTCAGGTTTTCGTCAGGGCTGCATGTTGTCCCCAGTTCAATTCAACGTGTATATTGCTGATATTAAGGACCTCTGGCAGAACACCAACTATTTTGCTGTGAAAGTGATGTGACCAGATTAGAATTGTGCCTGACGTCCCTGGAATGCCTTTGGCTGTGGAGAATATGATCACTCTATGCAAATATTCTTGAGCTACCTCATAATTCCCTGTTTGAGGAATTAAAAATCATCTTAGAAGCAAAACCAGTGGTTGAGATGAATAAGTATGCATACTTTAATAACTCCCTTTTGGCAAGTATAGATGTGGCTACTGCAACTCTAATACAAAACCCTATGTTAGAAAAAAAAGAAATGATATGAACATAATTGGGTTAAAACAGTAGAACCAGTATCCAAATACAGATTATGTAAGGATTTGGCTGGGTTTCCTAGACCTAGGAAACCATTATTGAAATATCTTCTTAGGTTTCCCACAACAACATTTCAATCAATGTATTTAAGATTTAGATAAAATCTGGTACCAACTCAAGATGTTGTAAGGGTCTTGATTGCTGATACCAAAAGGAATTTGTTATTGCAGGTTCTGTAGGAATACTAATTATCAAGAGTCAATTAACCATCTACTAGCAGAATGCCCAGAAGGAGTGTTTTTTTGAGGAGTGTGTTTTCTCAAAATGTGCACATATTTATTTGGATTGGGCAATACATCACATGTGGTATAGGTTTATGGAACGCTATAAGATTGTGTTGATTTTTACATTATGAAGATTTGTATGTATACTATATGTATACTATATATAATTTGAGAAGCAAGTATATAATCAATGGATCTGATTAAATTATGGAAAAGGAAATGTCTATATGTGTTTTCATTAATTAATCTATTAATGAGATTCTGTATGTTGTACGTTATTTTGTTTAATGACTGCAAAAGGTTTTTCTAAGAACAATAACAGTAGTACATTTTTAAAAAAGTAAGTTAGTTACAAACTCAGTCAATTGCAGAGAGGAAGGAAGGAATACCATAAAAAGCATGAACTGGTAAAGTTGGAACAACTTAGGAGGTTTTGGAATGGCCACAAGACCTCTTGCGGCTAGCAGACTCTAAGCAGTAATGATATCCCAGATCTATGCCCAAATGCCGTAACTGCGGATTCCAGATCAAAAGGCTGCATTACGCAGGTTTGTCTTTGCAAATGGCCCTCTCCTGGTCCCTTTCGGGGTCCCCTCCCTGAAACCCTTCACTGCTGCGTGGCATTCTCTGACACCCCCCAATCAACCCATGACCAGCTCCCACCATCCCTCACTTTCCTGCTCTGGCCTCGGCTGCCTCCTTTCGGCTGTCTGGATACTGCGTCCCTGGAATCCCGACGCACAGCAAGTCACTCTTTTGTGCCCAACATTTTGTGCCTCAGGCTTCTAGAGCCACTGCATCCAGACCATGAACGGTTATGCCACCACCTTTCTAGGGCCAATCCCAAGGGGGGAGTTCTGAAAGTAAAAGGATGAGATATGTGACAAAGTCTACTGTATGGCCTTTGGGGTTTTTGTGCAGGTGACCATGTGGGCCAGAGAAGCAGAGAAGGTGGTGAAAAGAGTAAGATCTAAGGAGAAAGTGGTAACAGGAGAAGCAGAAGAGGAGGTGGCGAAGAGTGGAGCAGTGCAGGAGGGGTGGAGGGCAGAGCAGAGGTAGAGGTAGTGAAGAGAGGAGCAGAGGAGGAGGTGGTGGTGGTAAGATGAGCTAGGGTGCTGCTGTGGTACTAATCTTAGAAAAGGAGGTGATAGAAGGAGGAGCTGGAGAGGAGGAGACGTCTTGAAAAGGCCAAATCAGGAAAGAAGAGGACAGGGAGCAAGGCACATGCCCCACACCTGTAGTGTGTATGTGACGTGGGAGAAGGAATGAGCATGTGGCGGGAGGTCCGGGGGGCACAGCAGGAGATTCCTATACTTGAAAGCCAGAGAGAGGGCTTAGAGAAAGCCCACTCAGGCATAAGCAGTCATTGTGGTGATGGGGAGGACAGTAAGAGTGAGCGTCAGACCCCTAATATCTGTGCCCTCAGGCCCCAAGCACACCACTTACCTCTTGCTCGAACCAGACTGCTAGACCATTGAAAGCCAAGTGCCATCATCCTTTCCAGTGAGAAGCTTGGGACAACATGGTGATTTTCATTTAACTTCCTCTGGACTTCCTATGCTGACAGTGATTCATCAACAGTCCAAGAGACCAAAGAACAGCAGTCTTACTCAGGACTCCATAACCTTGAACTAAAGTCTGCCATTCTGACATTGCCGAAGGAAGAGACCCTTGTTGGGAGATATAATTAGTACCAGCCCTTAGAAGAAGGCATTCCAATTTAGTTTAAAATTCTTTCATTTATTTATCTTCCATCACTCGTTCAAACAAGTCTATTGGGAAACCCTGAATAAATATTACATCTCAACACTAACTTGGTCTAGTCTTATGGTCTCACAAATATTTGCTGAGAAGTGACTGTTGTCAAGGCTGCCAGATCTACTTCAGTACCTTTGCCCCATCATTTGCCTATCCTGTGTGGTCTGGAGCAGCTTTCGTGAGACTTGGGAAAGCAGAACACCAAACCCAAAGCCATCGACCCATGATACGTAGAAGGGTTCACCTGACATACCACAATTCTGATGGAATGACACATCAACCACTCAGCCAAGAGAAGAAAGAAGTGCAGGGGACACTACAACCCCTGCAGACCGTTAGTTACTTTCATTTAACTGCCAGTAAACAGAGCACAAGGCCCAATACAGAAAGACATGGACTAAAATCCCTAAGCAATCAAGAAATAGCTCATCTTTTGTTTCTTAGATTGTTCACTACTTTTACATCTTTCCCACTCTAAACCCTTGGCTTTTTTATCTGTAAAATGAATCCTTTTGATCTATAACTATCAGAGTCCCATATTGCCTGTTGATTCCACGGCCATGACACAAGGAAAAAGGCTGTTGCTGGTGTCTATCCTGGATAGTGCACTTCCCTCCTCCAATGGGGTGTTGCCCTGGTGTCCTCTTGGCTAATCCAGCCACTTGACAGTTGTAAATGCCATTCACAGAAGTTGAAAATCAATACATTCTTTAATATGTCAGATTCAGAGACAGGGTGATAAGAGACAGAAGGCGTAATACAATGTGTTTTGATGCTACTAATCACTCATCAGGGACAACGTCTGTATTTAGAACAATGCACACAGCCTCTCTGAAAAATCACACATAAATACAAGAAGCTGATCCCGTTCCCACACCTCTGTAATTCAAAAGACGAAAAAGTAAAGAGAAAATTCTAGATTTTTGCTCCTAATAAAAGGTGATACTAATAGCTCACTTCCTTTTGTGGAGAGTCAACTAAACATAAAAAGAGTGCTCTTATGATAGAGATGGCATTAGGAAAAGGGCACCGTAAAGTCTGCGGTCGATGTAAATAAATGTAGACACTCCAGTACATTTCTACCATGGGGGTTATGACCTAAACACACAAACAAGTGTGATGACATCATACCGCGCTGGAAGCCATTTTTGATTAATGTGTTCTAACAATGTGTAAGTGTAAACAAAATAAAAATGACCCAAAAAAGATATACGACCTAGCGAGCAGAATTATGACAACACCACGAGATCATCACGAGGGAGACAATAATTAATTAATATCTTAATAAATACATTCATTTTGCATTGATACGAGTGTTTACAACTTAATGATTTTCATAAAATATATGCACTTACTGGGGGGTTGCATTATTTAAATGAAGCGGAGAAAGCAATGCATGTTGATACATACATACTGTTTTTGTATACATGCATGTCTTCAGAATGGCAGTGAGTACGTGACACACAACATTGGTTCACAATCTATTGGTTGAATTGGTTGAATGTTCACCTCTTATATTCAAAATTAGCACCCGGCACGTGCGGCGCAACGGGAATACTGCGTGGTGATTGGCTCATTTGCGAGCCATACCACACGGTATTCCCTTTTACGGCATGCGTGCCGGCTACTCTGTTCCCGGCGAGGGGCGTGGCAGCCCTTCAGCCAATGAGGAGGCTCGAAACAGGGCAATCCCCGCTCCGAGCCTCCCCATGGCTGGAGGCTTCCTTCGTCCCCCGCCGGGGACTCAGGTAAGAATGTTTTTTTTTCCTCCCTCCTCCCACCTCCCACCCCACCCAACTTACCTTCTATCCTGCGATCTCCGGCGGGAACGATGGAAACCTCCAGCCGTGTGGAGACTCGGAGCAGGGCCATCCCCGCTCCAAGCCTCCACACGGCTGGAGGCTTCCATCGTCCCCCCGCCGGAGACCGCAGTAATTTTTTTTTTTTCCTTCCCGTCCCCCTCCCTTCCGCCCTCCCAACCCCACTTACCTTCTTTTTTCTTCTTGTCTTGGGAGCGAACGCGCTGGGAACACTTGTGTTCCCAGCGCGTCTGCTCCCGATGGCTGCCATGGAAAGGGAAAACGGACTACGCTTTCCCTTTCCCGGTGGCCATTTTTTTTCTATTTCATTTTAATTTTTTTTTCATTTTTTCTGTTTCTAAACAAGCGAAACAGAAAAAAAATGCCTTTAGCACCCCGGTCTAGCGGGCCAGGGTGCTAATAGCAATAAGACCCTCGGCGGCGGGCCAATACCGCCCACGGTAATGCCCCCGGGGCTTCGTAACTACAGCCCTGGGGGCATTACCTGGGGCAGTATTGGCCCGCCGCCTCCGGTCTTATTGCCACAATAATGTCCACCTATTGGTGCATTGTGACATATTGCTATTTAGAAGAATACATTAATGCAATGAGACAAAGTAATACTGTGTATACAAAAATATCTGTTTGTAGATATCCACGCCTCAGAATGGTAGTACGGAACTCGACACATATCATTAGTGTGCATGTGCCACATCTAGATTGAATTGTAAATGTTAGCATATGCCGCACTTGATGAAATCCTCAACCTAGCCCGCGTCGCATCTACATAGAACTGTGAATGTTAGTGTACACATGGAGGGAATTCTCAAACCTTGCATAGGCCACATCTAGATGGAATTATGAATATTTTCAGGTGCCACACTTAGATGGAATCCTCAACCTAGCCTGCGTTGCGTATAGACAGAATCACAAATGTTAGCATGTGCACACATACAGGGAATTCCTAAGCTTAGCATGCGCCACATCTAGATAGAATTGTAAATATTAGCATATGCTGCACTTAGATGGAATCCTCAACCTAGCCTGCGTCGCATCTAGATAGAAATATAATTCAATGATTGTTATACGACTCTTCTGCCAAGCTTGGACCAAGCGTGCAATCATGAATCAATAACCAACCCACTAACAATTTCACTCCTCTACATACACCTCTCAAACTCGAACCAAACACAACCACAAGCCTTAAACGCACCAAACCGCACAAACCTCACTACACTGCAACAACAAAACAAACTGCACATAGACTTGCACAACAGCACATGACGAATGCTGACTGTAAAACACTGCAAGCCCAGCCAACGGACCCACCTCCCTCTTTCAGAGCCAGAGCCACCAGAACGCCAGGGAACCACTCCGGTGGTAATAGTGCGCGGTACAAATATCCATTAACATTGGTTAAATGTTTACAGCTTAGTAATGTTCAAATGTGTATCAACCTATCAATGCATTTTTGCATCTGGTTGTTTAAAATGATCCATCAACTGGATGGGGCAGGTTAACATAGCATTGCGGTACCGTACTTAGCACCAAGGTCCCTTTGCGGGTCCCTACTTTAACGGCTGGTCTAGACCAGCCGTTCAGTTCGGGTCCCGCATAGGGACCTCATAGTAAGGCGCTAATGGGTTAACGGCGCCACAGCCTTTTACAGCACCGTTAACCCATTAGCGCCAGGGTCGTAAGGAGGCCCATTGTTGTAGTTCACATCAAGAAGATAAGGCAAAGTCCCTGACCACTTTGATCTGTTCCATTCCAGAAAACGTCCCCTATCAGTCTTTAAAAGTAGATATCTAAGATTACTACTCCTTTTGTAAACAAAACCAGGAGGTTTCTGCAAGAGATCGGTCAAATGTTATCCTGTTTCTGAATGTTCCAATTTTTCTTCACCACTTTTTTGATCCTACTGCTTTGTACTGAATACTTAGGCACACGTTATAAAGGTCACAGATCATACACAGGCGTCTTATGAAATAATGCATGTGTTAGCCACTTTCAAACTAGTTTCTCTCAGCCCTTTTTCAGAATAACCACGGAATACACAACTGTTTAAAATGTCTTCTAGTTGTATTGCATTCTTGTTCTTCAACTTTTCTGTACATTTTACCCTAAGTGACTATATCGGAGAATTCTCAGTGTGGCAGGTGGATGAAAGCTTAACCTGTGCAGTAAATTCAACATTAAAAAATTGTAATCCTGGGGTGCCTTTGCGCATTGTAAATGGGATGCATTTATGTATCTGGCTAAGATACTCAAAACATATTCTAACATTGTTAAAGGTCAATTCCATACTTTAAAATGTCATCTACGTATCTCCTCGAAAATGTGAAGTTTTTATGCAAACTTAAGACTTAGCAATTTCATAGTAGTGCACACTGTGAGCCGGAGTCTACCTTAAGAACTGGTGCTTGGCGGTCCTGTGTTGTGCCAGAGTACACTTGCAGTTTTTGGTCTGCTCCTATTATGTTTCTTGTCTGCTAGGACTAAATGGGGTTTTCTGGCACAATCCTTCGCAGGGGTTTGCCTGCTCCTGCCTTTTTTTTTTAAGGATCTCTGACTTTTGGTTTTAATGCATTTTCTTTCTATTTTGTTCTTGTATTCGATATGGTCCTTTATTTCTTGCTCTCTAAATGTCTTTTACTATGATGTGTTCATCATATTTACAATTTTGTAACTACTGCTTTAACCTTTGTAAAAAACCTAGATGTAAGCACTATAGAAACACTGTAAATAATGACTGTAATGACCCCGTGCTTAAAGGGCGGTTATGGCTGATGTGTTTGATAGTTTAGAGTTTAACAAAGCAACTTCTTACAATGGGTGTTATCCAGGGTTCAAGTATGAGGGTGCTGTGAGGCGACGTTTTTGAATGATTCAGTCAGTTGTGAGCAAGTTCTCATATCTTCAGGCTATATGATTGATGTGGGGTCTAAGGTTGTCGTGCTGCAAATCATCCTTTTGGTTTGTTGGGCTGAGCATAAGTCGATTAGTCTTTATCCATGAATTGTTGTGTGCAGGGCAGGTGCTGAGATCAGGTTTATATGATGTTGAGCTGTTTATAAGGTTGTTGATAATTTGGGCTCCATCTGCATAGTTGAAACATTTGACGCCTGAGTTATTGATATGTTCCAAGTGTTGGGGGCCCATGTAGGTGTTCAAAAGAGGTTATAACATGCTAGGTCCTTAGGGTACTCGACAGGGAGTGGCTCTGTCCTGTCCATGAGGAATGATGTAATGCAGTTCTAGAGCAGTACCCTTTAAGCTGATAAGTTATTTTAGCAGAATTTAATTCCTGCTAATGTTGAATGCTGCAGAGATTTCCAGCAAGATTAATGCATTTGTCATGCTTGTTGTGATGCTGGAAATGCATCCGAGGGACAGGACCTCCGTATCCTTGTCCTTTACCGTTTTTTATCGTGTGTTCTGTTGTGTTTTCCGCGCAGGGGTTCATGTGGGACTCCTGGCGGTGCAGCTCTCTCTCTTTTGGTTTGGTGAACAGATCCACGGGATACCCTTACGGCACCCAGGGGTAGGGGTGCAATCCTGTGCCCCTAGTGTATGTTTTTGGGCACCTGTGTGTGACCCACAGAGCAGGGTATGGGCTGGTGGCAGATCCGTGCTGAAATGACTGGTGCCCCGGGCATCCTCCATTTTGGGATGCCCAGGCCCTGTCATTGGAATCGGTAGATTCCGGATGGAGACAAAATGTCCCCCGTGGCCTCTTGCCTTCCATCACCTGTTACCTTGATCTTCCCGAAGTCCCGGGAAGCCCTGCCTCTGTCCCTTCCCCCTGACTGGCTGTTGGGTGGAAGTTCCATATATGGTAGTGCGGGGAAGTGCCAACCAGACTGGCTGGAGCCTTCTCAACGACCGTATGTTGTGGGTACGCCTGTGGGTGGGACCTGGGTGAATGGAGTGTGTGACAAATACGCATTCTATGTTGTGTGTGTCTAGTATCTGGTGTTTGACACAATGGCTGAGACAGGCCTGCCCGAAACCGGTATGAATTCAGAATGGAGTGTTGAATGGCTCGGTACTTGTCCCAATACACATAACTTGTTGTGAGTGTCTAGAGAGAAGTGAATGGCCTGAATGCACTGTGTGCCTGATTAGCTGCCTGCCTGCATGAGTGCCCTTAGTCGTGATTGGATGCTTGAGTGTGACCCAGCGGAATGAATGGGAGATCAACAGTATATCTGGGGACCTCTCACTGCTAGGAATCATGTTCAGAAGCTGAAGTCCACTACGACGAGTAACTGGAGTAACTGAAGCTTGATCCTGAAGCCCTGCTGGATGAGAAGAATTGCTGTTGTTCTCCTTCACAATCTGAAAGCTGTCGTGCCTCCAAGAACTGACCCAGAGAGGACCTGGTAAGGCGCCCTCTTCCCGAGCTACTAGGGACCATCGCGCATAGCTGATCTTTGCCTAAGCTCCCTGGTAGGCAGACCTTCAACAGGCTGCCAACCCAATACGGGGACTGCTGCGGAACTCCAAGGAGAAGCGCCCGGACTGTAGTCCGCCACTGTCGATGATCGCCGTCACCGACTGGAGCCGCCGTGCTCCCGTTTTGCCTAAGAACTTAATTGATCCAAGGACGCCCTTGTCCGCATCGTCGCCGCTGTATCCTGCTGGAGAAGGCCTGACCATCTACACGCCGAGGAGCATCCGCCGGTGGGTTCCCCGCCACCCAAAGACCACAGAGACGCTGACGACTCGACGTCCTTGCTGGGCCACAGTTCTTCCAACTCTTTGTGGTCCAGAACTATCGACACCGAGGTGCCCCGCACGCCTCTTCCTTGCAGGACATTTACGCTTCCCCGTCAACGAGCACCGCTACGAACGACGCAGCCACCTCACTGTCGTAGCTCGACCTGTTCTCCGTCGGACGTTCGATGACCTGTGACTCCTGTCTGAAAGGGAGGACACTCAAGAAGGGCCGTTGATTCCCCGACGAGGAACGCTACAATGCCAAGGTACTTTGGGGTTGCAGAACTATTGGAAAGTCTAGTGTGAACAACATATGGACTGGGCTTGTATCTTTCTTCTGCAGGTTGCCCAGGTGGGGGGATCTCCACACAGAACTGTGTCTAGTGGTACGGGGCCAGTATTTTGCCAATTGCTCAACCATCTTGCTTTCCTTCCTCTCTCTACTGCTGGTTTCCTCTTTATTTGACCTGTGTGTCATTCTGACCGTATGCACTTTAATGAGATCTGATAACGTTAGTGGTACCACTTTAGAACTATATATATTTACCATTGTTGCTTTTCGGAGTACAAAGTGAGTTATCGTGATAGTGTACGTGACCTTGAATATTAATTATATAAAGACTGTGTTTTAACCGATACAGTGTGTGGACATACCTTTGTGGGTGCTTGGAGACTACACTCTACTTAAGAACCAGCTCGCATCACCTCCTGAGAAGCTAGGCCTTGATTGCTCGACCACATCTACCAATAATAGAGAATCTTGGCAGGGGTCCTCTGTGCCTCTCCTCTACCCTATAGAGAGCAGAAGTACAGACTCCCCCTCCGGTCTTTACACTTGTGTCAGCCTTGTTTTTGGAGCTGGAAGCTTCAATGCAAACATCACCTAAGTGTCTGAAAATCACCTTTTACCTTCGGGCTAAACGCATTTACAATAGCCAAAAATGCATTTTTTCTCAAGCAAACCCTACCTACATAATAAACAACACATAACGTTTGTCACCATCCCGATCCCCATGCAACTTAGGTCTTTCTCCTATCCCAGATTTCTTTCCAGTATAACATCCAGCAATGCCTCAGCCCTCTTTGGGCTTCAGAAAAGATATCTTCTCGGCACATAATACTTTGTTTCAGATCACACTGCTTCTGTCTTCTACTCTCTTTTCAGTAAGCCAATTAATTACATGTTTATCTTTTCTTCACAGTCTATGGGACTAAATATGAAAAAAGATCAATTAAGTTGCTCCAAAATGCTAGAATTCCTTTTGCTTTAGTTGTGGCAAAGAGTCTCTCTTTATCGCCTCTGTCTTCAACATTTGGCTCAGACCCTTTTTTCTTTTTCTGGATAGCCTGGCCTGGCTGTGTTTAAACTCGGTAGTATATATTGACATAGAGGGTGTGGTCTTCCACAATGACATTCGTTTGGTGATCCACTTTGTGACAATGTCACTCAGTCACCTACCTCTGAACTATTTGACCCTAATCTGGTTTGCCATAACCTAATAATCAATTTATTTGTCTGTCTGAAGCCTTATTTTATAACTCATTCACTTTTTTGTTGTGCTCCCCAATGTCATGGGTGGCAGCCCCCGGGGACAAGGACATGTTTGTATGTAGGCGCTGTCACACGGTTTAAGCCGCTTGTGATTGTGGGTACATTTAATGATGGGATGATGAGTATATCTATTATGGATTGATGTCCCAGGTATTGGATACGTAGCCTGAGAGTTTGTTATTTTTCTTTCTGTTACAGTAGACATTGTTGGGAAGGGGGCGTCCCACCCCCCTAAGTGCTTCGGAGTAAGGTGAGTGGCATTCGAAGCACTATGATGGGCCAGGGGGAGGGGGAAGTGGTAGGACCCCACCCCAATATAATCAGCCACATAGTGTAGCCCGGGATACAAGCAAGATTGCCATTTTGTGTAGATGTTAGTGCATTTTGTGTAGATGTTAGTAAATATAGTTTGGAGACAAGGCCTGCGCTGCAAATGCAGCATTTCATGCACTAGGCCTTAATTGCGAGACTAGGGAAACTTACAGACATGCCCGAGCACTCATTAGAACAACCCACACCCCCAACCTCCACAAAGCTCATTCGTTGTTCTAACAGTGTTGCAAAGATGTTTTTCTATCTGTAAGGAATGGGCCCAGAAGGCCGCAATCATAGACCGGCGCGTGGTGCCATGTTATCTCCCACTGGCCAAAGCATGACCCGGCTCATGCCCAGGCGACCACGAGTTATAGCCTATATAACTGCCTAAACCCCAAGATCCCTGAATTCCATGGCAACATGTGACCTTCGACCACTAACCCTAAAGTAACAAGTCCTGAATGTTCAAAGAGAACGGACACTGTACGTCTTTGAGCTACAATCATATGGTTTGAATTGTGTGGTGCTGGGAGGGATAAATGATAGTTCAAATGAGGGTGGAGACCTAGGACCCAGATGGCGTGGAAGGGAGTGAGTGAAATGGGTGTGTGGAGGTTCAAGGTCCCCAGAACCTCCTTTGTGCCAGTCTTCAATCCTTCAAGGTGCACAGTATAATGATGAAGTAGCATTGTGTTAGGAGTGTGGTTAATTTGTTCTTTGATCTCGTTGTTGAGAAGAAGATGATCTCTGCAGCACCCAGGTGGCGGAAGATTGATGGACTGGGTTGGAACTGTAGGATTATTTAGCGTGTTTTTGGAGTGCAGCACCACTGCATGAGATCAATGTATTGCTATAATGCGGTACAAGCAATTGCACCATTTTTTTTCTCCTGAAATGCCTCCGTTGCAGGAGACACATTAGAGGATTAATGAACTAATATAATTAACAGTACTAACATGATTTTAACTTATTAACATCATAATGTGTCCTCCAGTGCAAAATGAGGTGGAAAAAACAGGCTCTGAAAGTCATTTTAAACGTGCACTTGGATTCATTTTTTTTCTTTTCTGTTCACTGTGTTAGCTGGATGCAAAATCTGCATGCCAGGAAATGAGTAGATACAGTTTCTAAACTGTATAAGCCAAGCCATTGTTTAAAAGAGGAGGATAGATTATTGTGCATTTTAATTGGTGACACGTCACCTTAAGGGCTGTAACAGAGGTCTCTTGGTACATTTCGGGGAGGAGAGGACATTTTGCACAGCTCTGGGGAAGACTTGGCTGGAGTTTCTATGGGGTTTCCTTATTGAGAGGTATCGTCCCAGTCCATTGCTGACTTTCCCAGGCTGGAGATTCCAGTCAATAAGCACCGGCTTGAGAGACCGCAGATCAGAACTGCATGTCCTCGCTGGGGTGCTTTGAAGGAAAGCCTTGAGCCATTTAAAGAAAGCGACCAGTCCGGGGAGTTTGCGTGCTAAACAGCTCCAATTCGGTGGTAATTATCTTGTATGAAAGTGAGGGTGCGGTATGTGCATGAGACCTATTTTAGACAGGCAGTGTAGCGATAGCTTTTCACTGTGTTCAAATGACACATTTTAATGTTGCCAGCTGAAGGCAAAACAAACAATGTAATTTTTCTCTCTCTTGTGCAAATATGAAATGAAATTCGTAGTGTTCTTGCATTTTGTCTTTCTCATGTTTTTATTTCAGAGAGGATTGTCTCACGAATGGTAATGTATCATTTTAAAATGAAATTGAAATAACACAGTCTGCCTAAGAGTATTCTTGTTTCTGTTTCATTTGGTGTCTAAAAAAAATATTATGCCATAGAGGGAATGATGCTTAAAGCGCCAAGTTTCTATGCAGATAAAGTAATCTTATGAGCAATTATAAATAGCTGTGTGCGTGGTTGCACTCTGTGTATATATATGTGTGTGTGTTTTCTGAGTGGAACATAATGAAATAGTTTGCTGGACGTATATGAGTCAGCAGAAAGAGAGGCCTCTGGAAATAGTTTCACTAATGTAAATAAATTAGTGATTATACCACGTTATTGTGAATACTTTATGGAAGAATAGCTCACTGGTGTAGATAAATCAGTGATAACAGCCATAAGTGGCATTCCATATGAAAATGTGGTGTTCTTGAATAATGTAGAAGCCTGAGGCCTCTAGAGATCACAAGAACAGTCTAAACAAAAGAAAGGGGTTTTGTATGCTGGGGCCACAAATAAAACAAAGAAATTATGCTCATCACTATACCACAACGAAATGCATACCAACTAAATGTATCTGTGTACTGAAATAATGCATAGCCACTATATTACTATAATACCAAACCCAATCTGAATGCAAGGAGTGATTATTGCTGAATTACTTTATATTTGGCGGTAAGAAAATACTGCTAGGCCCCACATATACACAAAATAACCTACATATTTATGGTGCATTGTAGGCCGGGAAAGTGATCATAGAGCACCTACTGGGCGTGGCAAGTGTGTCTCACACTGCCATCTGTACATTAAAGGGAACCCATTTCATAATAGCAGTGTGTCACTAAAAACGAATTTCAGAATGTCTCAAAGGGAAACCACATTCTCAGACCTAGTGCAATATTTAGAGGCAAAGTTATTCGCACATGGGACGTGGTCATCAAACAGTACCTCAGAATGGCATGACCGCATTCAGGGTGAGGTGCAGAAAGAAAAACTAGACAATGTTTTTGCAGAAGGCAGCATAATTCAGGTCTGCCTTCTAAGGTTTTTAAATGCAGCCGATAAA
The DNA here is from genome assembly GCF_040938575.1 of Ambystoma mexicanum. Classification (NCBI taxonomy): domain Eukaryota; kingdom Metazoa; phylum Chordata; class Amphibia; order Caudata; family Ambystomatidae; genus Ambystoma; species Ambystoma mexicanum. The sequence goes on from NC_090939.1 coordinate 691,444,750, forward strand.
AATGCAGAGGAAGTCTGTTTGATACGGCTATGCGCCAAAATCTGGTTTATTTTGAATAGGTCCCTGCGAATGCAAGAAAATGACACCCAGCTAACTAACAGGTTAAAGACTGACTTAGATGGGGCAAGTAAAAATCAGGAAATGTTAAGAGCAGAATTGGATGTATGCCAAAAAGACATGCAGTTTAAATGCAGAGATTTTGATGTTCAATTGTCCAAAAGCAAGAAACGATTTGAGGGCAGTGAACAAGAATTGGTACACTTAAAAGCATTGGTGGACCACATTAGACAAGATAAAGATGAGGTTGTGTCAGAGATGCAGATTTTACAAAAAGAACATTAGGAGAAAGAAAGTGACCACCAAAATGCGGAACAAGAAATGGTTAAAATGCTTCAAGAAAGAGACAAGAGGAATAAAGAATTTAATGAGTGCCAAATGCAAATGTGCGACATGTAGGAGGTAATTAATAAAATGAGTGATGAAAACAACTATTTGCAAAACGAAGAAAACAGGCTCCTTAAAAAGTGTAAGGACTTAGAACAGCAAATGTGCATTCCCATGTCCCAGGAGAGGCGGCAGGGTACCACATTCAATGGAGTTGAGGTGAATTCTATTTCTACCCAAAGGGCTAGTGCCCCAGTGACTGGGCCGGTGACTGAACTTGGTTGCAGCGCCCTTGGGGGATTTGAGACTCCCATTGGGGGCTGCCACCAATCCCATACACCTGGAACCAGGGTTGAGTCACCAAGTAGTGCAATTCCATGCATTGCAACAAGTAGCCCCATAAAGATAATGAAATCCATTAAAGCCCTGATCAAACCATATAAAAAAGGAGGGGAATGCTGCATTGAGGATCACTTAGAAGCGGTTCATGACATTTTTAAAGCACTCCAGATACCTAAGGAACAGTACAGGCAATATTTTCATTTAACTTTAGATGCCCCGACGGCCAGTATTATAAGAGGATTGAATGAACAGCAGAATATGACATGGGCGGAGTTCGAAAAAGAGATCTGGCGTCATTTTTCTCCTTTCCAGTCATTGCAGGAGGCAAAGAAAGTCGCTTACACAATCCCTTCTGGGCCTAATACATCCCCTCGCCAGTTTTTACAAGACTTAAAAAGAGCATTTTCTCGCTTTGATGTATCTTTTGACCCCAATTCCAATGAGTTTAAAACTGCCTACTTCTATGGGCTGCAGAAAGACATCATATCCCAATTGGTCCGTGAATTTGACCGTGACAAGTCCCTGGAATGGATTGTACACCAAAGCACAAAACTATATGAGGTACTCTATTGTCAGGGTAGAGAAAGTGATAAAATGAGAGATACTAGACCTAAATCTAAAGAACCCTCAGCAACATTGATGGAAATCAGGTCAGCCAAAAAGTCCCTTGAGTCTGCTCAAAATCCAAGTAAAAATAATTTGGCAACTGAACAGAGGGGTAATCAACAAAGGTCATCACACACTGCACCAATGTTCCAATCACATGATCCTAGTAATAGGAGAGTTACATCAGCCCCAGGTACTTAGGAGATAGGCCCTGGGCAGGCTATCAACCTGATATGTCAGGTATGAACAATAACCAGAGACAAAATCAGGATGAAAGAAATGATGGTCCTTATCAGACATTGGGGACACAAAGCAGATTTGATCCCAATACCATGATATATGGTAATCAGGATAGACCCCGATATGTGGATCGATTCCCGCTCCCCTCTGCAAATGCATCAAGAGTTCAGGAACCATCCCAATAGAAATCATTCTCCTGAGAGGTATCAGAATACATCCAATCAGGGAGAAAACAACCAATATCGATCTAGGCCACAGAGAGAGGATTCTAGAGAGATGGAAAGATTCCAGTGCCTCGAGGCCCAAGTGAAAATGTTGGCTGAGCAAATAGGAAAGCTCTGCACAACACAAAAACAGTCATCAAAGGAGGGGGCAGATGGCCATAGCAATGATCGGGGGGCTTCTGAAAAGTGACTAAGTACTTATGATACCTGCAGCGCCGAAAAGACAGTTTGCTCTGATGTAATTTTGCATAATGACTCTGAGATGCCTAATGATTTAAAAGTGAAAATACCAGTACATGAACATGTAACAGAAAATGCAAATACTTCTAAAAGAGAGGTACGGTTTAACCTAGAACTAAATCAAACATTGGCGATATGTACAAATGAAATAGGAAAACCTGAAAATCCAAAAGAACAAAGAGACAGGTTTAAGAAAAATGACTCATGCATGGGGAATACCAGTGAACCGGGAGTAAGTGGCGATGCTATAGCTCCTTCCCTGGGCAATCCAAACAATGACCAAACACAGGCAGGAAAAAGAAATACTCAAAAGGAGGGTACAGGTCAATCACCTGAAGAATTCTTTGAACCACATATTTTTGAAGAGGTTAAAAGGGCTGGTATCATACTGAATAATCACAAATGCACAGAATTAGATAATGACAAATTGCCAAGTGATGTTGTTGCACATGTTCAGTTGGAGGGTTGTAGTGTGACCTCTGATGATACCTGGATGGATGGGCGAACGGTGGCCACACTCCAAAAAACCTCTGAACATAGGGAAATGAATAAAGTCTCTCACACAGGAATGAGCAAAAAGGAGGGAAAAATGTCTTTCCATTTACCGATGTGCTTAGCCAAAAGTGAAAAAGGCCTGAGAAAGGTGAGCCCTGAAATCAGTAAGAATTTCGCATTTCCTATGTGTATTAGAGGAAGTTGAAGACAGGTATTATGCTCCCATCATTGTGGAAGAAAAATGCCATACATTTGCAATGATTGACACTGGCGCACAGGCCACAATTATGTCTAAAGAATTAGTAAAGAGTATCAATGAAGGGAGATCCCCGCAGAATCAGATCACAGTAAAGGAGAATCAAGGTCCAGTGCATAATTTTAACGGGGAGGAGGTGCCTATTATAGGCGCCACCGAGGTTGACATAAAGATAGGTAAACACAGAATGAAACAGGAGGTATTGGTCACATCCATTTGTGATATTCCATTTCTAATGGGAACAGATTGCCTGAAAAGATTATCTCCGCTCATAGATGGGGTGAATGGAGTACTGTGGTCCTTAACCAAAAAACCATTGAGACCTAAGAAACTAAAATCACAAAACAGCAATATAAATGAATGTCACACCGTTGCAAAAACAAATGATGCAGTGGAGGTGAAGACAAAGTAACCGGAATGTCAAAAAGTGATGACTCCTATGGGGAAAGGATCCAAGAGTGCCAAGATGGAAGAGTACCCGAATGAACCAAATGATGTGACATCGCTGGTCGGGACATATCAGAGGCAGACAAGTGTCCTGGAGTATGGAGTTCCACGTATTTATTATTTTAATTAATTATTTTAATCTGTTATGTTAATTCTTTGTTTTAGTTATTTGTTTTATTTTATTATTTTGTGATTGAACTCAAGTACAAAAGTAAGACACTGGACTATGGACACTTCCATTGGGAAGAAAAATATAGAACATTTTATAAGAACTGATGGACTAAAAAATGAATTTTAATATTATGATGATTGTACAGTGATTTTTCAATTTTCATTTTTCACACATGAATATTAATTGTATTGGATTGTTACATTTTAAAAAAGAAGAAAGGGAGCATGTTGGATTTCTTCCAATTTTGGCTTGGACCATTGCCAAAATTCTCAGAAAAAAGGAGGGGATATGTAGGATTATTTAGCGTGTTTTTGGAGTGCAGCACCAGTGCATGAGATCAATGTATTGTTATAATGCGGTACAAGCAATTGCACCATTTGTTTTTCTCCTGAAATGCCTCTGTTGCAGGAGACACATTAGAGGATTAATGAACTAATATAATTAACAGTACTAACATGATCTTAACTTATTAACATTATAATGTTTTCTCCAGTGCAAAATGAGGTGGAAAAAACAGGCTCTGAAAGTCATTTTAAACGTGCACTTGGATTCATTTTTTTTCTTCTCTGTTCACCGTGTTAGCTGGATGCAAAATCTGCATGCCAGGAAATGAGTAGATACAGTTTCTAAACTGTATAAGTCAAGCCATTGTTTAAAAGAGGAGGATAGATTATTGTGCATTTTCATTGGTGACACGTCACCCTTAAGGGCTGTAACAGAGGTCTCTTGGTACATTTCGGGGAGGAAGAAAGGCAGAGGACATTTTGCACAGCTCCGGGGAAGACTTGGCTGGAGTTTCTATGGGGTTTCCTGATTGAGAGGTATCGTCCCAGTCCATTGCTGACTTTCCCAGGCTGGAGATTCCAGTCAATAAGCACCGGCTTGAGAGACCGCAGATCAGAACTGCATGTCCTCGCTGGGGTGCTTTGAAGGAAAGCCTTGAGCCATTTAAAGAAAGTGTCCAGTCCGGGCAGTTCGCGTGCTAAACAGCTACAATTCGCTGCTAATAATCTTGTACGAAAGTGAGGGTGCGGTATGTGCATGAGACCTATTTTAGACAGGCAGTGTAGCGCTAGCTTTTCACTGTGTTCAAATGACACATTTTAATGTTGCCAGCTGAAGGCAAAACAAACGATGTAATTTTTCTCTCTCTTGTGCAAATATGAAATGAAATTCGTAGTGTTCTTGCATTTTGTCTTTCTCATGTTTTTATTTCAGAGAGGATTGTCTCACGAATGGTAATGTATCATTTTAAAATGAAATTGAAATAACACAGTCTGCCTAAGAGTATTCTTGTTTCTGTTTCATTTGGTGTCTAAAAAAAATATTATGCCATAGAGGGAATGATGCTTAAAGCGCCAAGTTTCTATGCAGATAAAGTAATGTTATGAGAAATTATAAATAACTGTGTGCGTGGTTCCACTCTGTGTATATATGTGTGTGTGTTTTCTGAGTGGAACATAATGAAATAGTTTGCTGGACGTATATGAGTCAGCAGAAAGAGAGGCCTCTGGAAATAGTTTCACTAATGTAAATAAATTAGTGATTATACCACATGTTATTGTGAATACTTTATGCAAGCATAGCTCACTGGTGTAGATAAATCAGTGATGACAGCCATAAGGGGCATTCCATATGAAAATGTGGTGTCCTTGAATAATTTAGAAGCCTGAGGCCTCTAGAGATCACAAGAACAGTCTAAACAAAAGAAAGGGGTTTTGTATGTTGGGGCCACAAATAAAACAAAGAAATTATGCTCATCACTATACCACAACGAAATGCATACCAACTAAATGTATCTGTGTACTGAAATAATGCATAGCCATTATATAACTATAATACCAAACCCAATCTGAATGCAAGGAGTGATTATTGCTGAATTACTTTATTTTTGGCGGTAAGAAAATACCGCTAGGCCCCAAATATACACAAAATACCCTACAGAACCAATGACCTGGCATCCCTTATGGGGCAGGCAGATTGTGTATAGGCGCACACCAACCAGCCGCATGGGTTTTTACTGTATGTATTGCGTCACAATGACGATGTGTCTCCTCTTAAGCCTCTGCTTGTACCCTTTTTCTGCAGAGTGGTCTTAGCAGCTGAGTTCTTTGCTGTTGCTCTCAGCATGTGTGAGATTAAAACTTGTTATCCGTACAAGATCGACTTGGGCCTTTCTCCCTAGCGGGTTGTATTCTCTCTGGCATTAGCGTTCAGGGGTGTGCCTTCAACATTTGTTAGGTTATCCCCAAATCTATTGAATAGAGCCAATGCTTGCTCCTGAGAGTCCTAAGGTGGGACATGCACAGTACAGAGTGCTAGGTTTTATTACTAAGGCGCAGAGGAGTGGCAAGAGTGGGTCCCCCGGCTAGCACCCATACAGGGGGTTACATATTCAGATCATGTCCCATTCAAGACCGCCATGTAGGTGTGGACAATTCATGTAACCACGGCGTCTACTTTTTACCGAAACCAAATTGAGCCAGAACCTCCTTCAGAAATATCTAACTAATTCCGTCAAACACTTTTTCTGCATCTAAACTAGGTATGAGTGAGTTGTCCAACCCAGTTCCCGATAGTCGCACTAATTTAAAATGTTCCTGAGATTGCCAGCTCCCTGTCTACCTGATATAAAACCAACTTGATCAGGGTGTATCAAGGGTGGAAGGTGTAGAACCATCCTTGAAGCCAGGATTTGTGTAAGTATCTATTAAGGTTGAGGAATGAGATTGTTCTCTAAGATGAGCACAGAGTGCAGTCCTTATCTTCCTTTAGTATAAATGTGATCAATGCTTCATGGAATGATTCTGGGATGTCCTCTGCTACCAGTATCACATTATAGGCATTCTTGAATACAGGAGATATACAACTAGGAAACGTTTATAGAAGACCGATGTGTGTCCTTCTTCTCCCGCCTTTTTCCTGCATTCAATTTTCTAATCGATGTTTATACTTCATCTAAGGTTATTAACCTCTTAAGTGCTGAGGACAAGTATGCTTGACCCATTTGCATAGACATGCATAATAGCTCAGCAGTTTAAACCATCTAACAGCTCCACTATCACTGGGTTTAGACTTTGCTGGTACACCTCCTCCTGAAGGTAGGCATATACACTTTCCTTTGTCTCCTCTCCTTCCCTTCGGTATAATGTTTGATAATACTGGGCAAAGCAGTGAGCTATATCTTCTGGTCATTCCCACTCTGTCCAATCACCATCTTTATTCTTTTTCACCCTTCTATCAATTGTTTGCATTTTCAATTTGTTAGCCAACATAGTCGCTGCTTTATCACCTTTTTCATAATATTTCTGTTTAATCATTTTAACTTTTTATATTCTCTAGAGAGGTCCAGTTCCTGCAAATCTTGAAGTTTCCTAGATCTTCCATATCATTTGTGGATCTGTGCCTCCCACTGATTTTAGTTGTTCTTCCAAATCCTGTATTCCGCACTTTATTTTAACTTCTAAAAGGTTTCTCTTCCTCTTTTTTCTAAATTCCTCTGCAATTATTAACCTTTTAATAGTGGGCTTGGTTGCATCCAAAAGTATACTACAGAAAACAGTCCCTTTGCCATTTTATTTAAAACATTGTTTTATTTCTTTTTTCAATTAGTCTTTAAAAATCTTATCCTTTAAGTAAGTATTGTTACACTGCCCATGATATAATTTATTTAAGTTGAAGCCCCACCTCATTTCAACTATCACCATGTCATGATCTGACTATGCAATCACATCTAGTTGGCATTCCGTTATCAGGTATTCTTTCTCCTTTTACAATAGAATATAATCTATCCTGGTGTGGGACATATGGGGTTTGGAAAAAAAGGTATATTCTCTTACACCCGGATTTATCACTCTCCATGTATCACACCAAAAGTATTGATCCAGGTAAGCATCTGTCTTTCTTGTTTCATATTCCTTTCAACTAGCCGTATTGCCTAAGCTGGGCATCCGCTCAATTGTAGGGTCTCTGATTCAATTGTAGTATCCCTCTAATATTCTAATACCATCAGCCCATTAATCTACCTTCTGTAGAACCATTCCAATATAATCCAACTGTTGTACATTAAGGGCATGTATGGCCAAGAGCGTAAGCCATTTTCCCACTGTTTTACCGTTAACCATTAACAGTCTTCCCTTCATATTTTTCTTGATTTGTATATTAATGTAAGTAAAAAATATTTCCCAGGAAAATACCAACTCAACTCTCTTTTTTTTTGTCCTTGCAAATGACCAAACATCTTATCCCATTGACTTACCTCACATCTTCTTCTAAAGTGTGTCTCGTGCAAGAACATTACAGACTCATTTTTCTAAAAAATATCCCTAGCCGTTAGAGAACTCTCTGCAGGAGAGTTTCACATCTTCATGTTGAGATTAGCCATCCTTATTCTCCCCATATTGTCAGTCATCTGAAGCTTAAAATGCAGTCAACTTCCTGACTCATGCAGCTTTGTGTAGATTGTCTGAAATGTTCGTTCTTTAATTTACACTTCCCATAATCGGATCCTGCCCTCCTCCTCTCCCTCGAATTCCTCCCACCACCATATATAAAGCCCCTCCAGAAAAACAAAAAAAGACGCTTTATAGCCCCCCACTACACTGCGAGATGACTGGAGAAAATAGTCCAGAGCATCACTCTGCTTGCCTCTGTTTTGGGTAGAATGATTGTTGACTGCAAGACGCCCACTTGTTAAAAAGATTCCAGTTATCTCTTCAGAAGATGGAGGCTATTTAAAAGCGTTGGTTGCTTCTTCTGTCGTGATTTGCGATATCCTCTGGTTAATTTCTTGATCTTTCTGTTCCAGCTCTTTAATTCGAGCTTCCAAACTTAATTCAGCGGGCTGTGCTGACATTTGGTACCTTTCTAGGTATTCCACCCAATCCTCCACTTTATTTATCCTTCCTTTGATCTCTAATAGGTGGTTTGGGTGTCTGCTTTCTGAGGACAGTTATCTTAGTGACCACCTCTCATGTGTCTTCTTCGTGTGGGCACTTCACCTCGCTTGATGTTTCATTTTTGTACCTTGCCTCAGTATGCATTTTCTCAGGGGCCATTTGCTTCCAGTTAATATCGTAGTCTGAGTAGAGTAATCCTATTCTTTGTAAAGGCACAATCTGTCTAGTGTTCTGGCAACCGTAACGACTTTGGACATTCTTGGGAAGAGGGTGCACAACAGGGGGCCTCGAATCATAACATGTCTGCTCCTGGGATTCCCTTTTCACCACTCGCCCTGTTTTATAAGGCATACTTTAGACCTGGAGTGTCAACTCGCACTGGGCCTCCTCTCTCCTTAGAGTACTGTTCTTTTTGCGTATGTCCCCCGCCCAAGTTTACAGCTTTCCTCAACGTATTCCCTTGGGCTGACTGTGTGCGTATATTCTCGGGCCATGCTGGTCAAACCTCTATCTTGTGACCTTGCTTGTAGTTGGGCCTGGGCTCTCACGTTCGCGAGCTCAATCTTGTATAGAGCTTTACATTGCCCTACTGCTTGGGAGCACTGCGACTGCAGGATGTTAGTCATATAGACCTCCAGCCCCTATCAGCGCAGCCCTTGTGAATACTTATCCCATACCTTGCTCAAAAAAATTGTGCCTCTGTCTGGCTCCCAATGTTGCTCCCAATCCACTTTGGAGGCAGGCCCGGTGTTACACCGCAATAATGCATGGCCACACAATAGTTTGGCTTCTTCTGGCGGCCACTTGCCTGCCTCTAAACTCCTCAGTGTTCCAGGATTTAGGGGGACTCTTGGAGATGCCATACGGATCGGGGGTGTCCACTGCAATCTCTTAAATAAGCAGGGGTGCCCATTTTACCCGCACCCTCCAGCAGTCTCCCTCCCCTTGCTTTTTGTTGCTTTTCAGGGCCACCCCCTTCTCCAATTCTAAAAGTGATTCTAGTGCTTTCTTTTTCTGCTCAGCGCTTGATGGCACTCTACCATCCATAGTCTCTCAGTTTTTACTGTTTTTTTCACCAAAAATGAGAATGCGAGTCTGATTGCTCCAACAATAGTAAGTACTATAACGTAAGCAACAATAAAGGCAAAAAGAATCAATTGTCTGCTGGAGAAACGCAACTCACTCTTAAGGTCATTGGAAATGGACAGGTTCAGCTAAGAAAAATACTATCCACTGTATAAGGCTCACTGAGAGTGATTAGTGGTGATTTAACAATCTATAAGACTTTAAAATTCACCAAAGGTATTTCAAAATCCAGTAAATCCATCCACACAAAGGGCGTAGGGAGTAAAAGAACAACTATTAAGATCCCATGAAGGGACCCAGTAAAAATGGGGGGGCGACATACTGGGTAAATATACAACTATGGGCCTCATTACAACTCAGGCGTTAAGGGTTAACGCCGTCGTTAACCCTTTACGCCTGATTCCGATTTTAACGGCTGCTTTTAGCAGCCGTTAAAATCCATGGCGCTAAACCGCCTTGGTGCTAATTACGCCACCGTAATTTACGGTGGCGTAATTAGCGCCTTCCCCACTCCCATTATGCCCTATGGGGCAAAAATGGGAATGGGGAAGGGTAAAATGGGAAATGGGGATTTACCGCCCCACTCACCTTGGAATGGGGCGGTAAATCCGCCATGGTGTAAACATAGTTTACACCATGGTGGTAAAGTTGGCGTACTTACCGCCTGGGTCGTAATGACCCACTATGTCAGTAGAGGAATCCCCCAACTATATGCATGCTTCATTCAAAACTGGGTATACACCAGAAATCAAATCTGTTAAAATGTAATGTTTCTTTTAAACTATAACCAATTGTCTAGAACATTTTCATTCGTAAAACATTAATATCAAATATATATTACATTTTAATCTTCATTTTACCACTGTATATTTCAACTGCAGCACTGTCCTTTCTGCTTCAGTGACTCTTGCAGGCACCTATTAGATGTCATATGAACATGATGGGGGGACCAAACAATCTCTACTGGGCTTGTATCCCTTAGTTGGAATCAGCTGCTCAAATTTATGAGACTGAAACGAGCTATACCAGGTTCAAAAGGTCTCCAAAAAGCGGCTTAAGAAAGAATAAAGCACTTAACCTACCCTGGGGACTGCGTGCATCTAACGCCCCCAGCCCCAGTAGTCAACTGCTTATAGTCCAGAAATGAATCAAGATTAGCAACGATGTAGCCCATGATCTCCTAGAAGAACTTAGCATAAGGTTCGAGATCTGACCACATTCCCAGGTTTACTCTGAGTCCCCTACAAAGTCTAAGCACTTAGGACATGACTCCAGCCTTTTGAAAAACATCCAGATCTGTCACTCTCTAGAATAGTCTTTCAATTATCTTTAATTTTCCTACAACTCCCCATTTGTTTTCATTTTTATGAACTATGCCACTATACAGGAATACACACAATTGATTGTATATCACACTACCTGTACTCCCCTCCGGTCTGTTCTCCCCCATCCTTTACATTGTGTCTCTCCCTAGATATGCACTTTAGAACGACTTGTTTGTGATTTTGCCCTCTACAAAACAAAACGAAAATGTGATTGATGCACATGACATCTATTCCTAATGATCCAATGTTGTCCTCATTTGGCTTCCTTGTACCTGTGACTGATGTTGACACCTCCGGTGTGGTCTCCATGTACTCTTCCCTCTGCAGACCCAATGTTTCCTGAGCAATTTTCCGTTGATCTTGAATGAATGCATGTATAATAATCTGTACCAGTTCCACCACTGCACATCTCAATGAGTCTTCTCGCCCATGTGTTAGTCCATGATGAGGCAGGTTTGTGGGCTTTACCATAACCAGCTCCTGTGTGGCTATTAGTAGATGACATTTAATAGTCAATTTGCATGTAAAGATTTGGCAGCCATCTGAAATCCAGGCTACATACTTTGTCGGGAACACCAGCTATTACATTGATGCTTTATCATGAACAATAGGTATACTTAAGCATAATGTATGGAGATTAAATGTCCCAACCCTTGAGGAAACGTCCAGGGTGCAAAATAGATCTGCTGTTGGTTGTTTGAATACATGCACATTTTTATACAGAAACCAATGAAAACCCACTGTGAATTTCTTGGTACTGGTGGTACTTTGTGACAGACTTGATGAACTCAAGATTTAGCAAAGGAAGTAAGCAAAGTCTTATTTTGATGAGTTTTTTTTAAAGGTTGTAAGATCTGGCACTCGTCTGTTCAGGGGTGTGATCTTGCTAGAGTTCTCTTTCTGAAGATACTTCAGGAGTTCTAACTCAAAGTTTGGGCAGGCAATATGTTACTTTAATGGCACATTCTCATGATGGATTAGAAGTTCTAATTCGCAGTTTTAGGACACATCATTTTTCCTTAATGTCTCTTTCTCAAGATGTGTTTAGGAGTTTTGACTTCCAGTTTCATTTTGCACAGTTTTCACTTAAGATGCTGAGACCTGCATATTCTGGACAGAAGAAGACAGGGGTGAGTCTGGCTGCCTCTGCTGCATTGCTTTGGAGGTCTAGGTTGGAGGCGGCCTGTTAGGCAGAATCATCTGCAGTACCCTGTGGGAACACTACAGGCAATTAAGACTAAAAGTGTAAGCACAATTTCATCTTTGGTACAAGCCTGTACTACACAGTAAAGTGGTAGCGATGGCTGAGCAACCAGACTTATCTCAAGAGTTTAAGTGAGCAGTAAAACAAGTTACACAAAAGACCAACTAATACAGTGATTCAAACAAACACTTACTCAAGGTTTCTTGGTAAAAGAATATACATTTATTTACTCAGTCAGTTTGAAAACATTATACTAGCATAAGCAGGTCAATATCACACACTAATAAACCACAAAAATACAACCAGTAAGTAAATGAACAAGTTTAGCTCCCCTGAAGTGGGAGCAAAATGGCACTTCAGATACTTAATATAGGGGTAAAAAGACAAGGTTATAAGAACAGACAGCCAAAACACATGCATAGACAGGGCAGAGGGTTTCAGTTAACTACAACCAGCAATTCTTCTCAATAGGCCTGGGCCAAAGTCAATGGTTCAGAATCTTTGTAGAGGATAGCACAGGTCTGGTAGATAACGGTTAAGTCTTTGCCACAGATTTTGAAGAGTTTGGCTAGGTGAAAAGTTTGACGAATGTTTAGGGAAGGACAAGCCTTTGAAGTTGAGGAAAGTTTCACACATTTTCTCGATGGCCGAAAATATTTCCAGACCGCGTTTGCACAGTACCTTGTTAATGAAGAAAGCTGTAGCTGAGGCAGTTGCCGGCAGATCTCGCAGTTCCTGAGCTTCAGTCATGGGGACAAGAAGGAGGACGTCGGGAGGTCCCTGCACTGCCCAGGGATGAGGCCAAAAGCTGTAGCAAGACATTGGTTTAAGGTGTGAGTGCCTTAAAGTCTGCAAGCTTCCCTCTGGCTATCCGGTTTTCAACAGCACTCTGATGAAAATTCAACCAGATGGGGACGGTGTCCAGGTGGCTTGCAAGTTGGTTGTTCCCACCAAACTCAAGGGAAGAAGTTAACCTTGAAGGGCTTCTCTGTCGATTGGAGTTTCAGGCAATTCGGACCTGCAGCAGGACTTCACCGGTCTTCCAGGAGTTGCAGCAGTCCTCTTCCTTCAGCTTGTCTTCGGTTCTTTCGTTCCAGTGGTCAACTCTGCTTTCCAAGTCCCAGAGACCTGCTTTTAAACAGTTTTCCCCCATTCATTCCAGCCTGGCTGTCACTCACACAGCAGAGTGGCTGTCCTTGCCGGACAGCCAGCCAGCCGATCATGCCATAGTGGATTCAGGTCTCCTAGGAGTCTACGCACAGGGAGTTTCGGCCACCTCCCTCACATCCTGTCCACCGCAGACACTCAGGCGCCAAAGGAGGGCTTCAGCACTGAAGCCCACCATAGACCAACGAACAAAGGGACCAAACCTGGTTTGGCGCGCAGAGACAAACACAAGAAGGACCTTTCCTAAAAGAAATGGCGAATAAAGATGACCGGAGTCTGTTTTTACAGATAGGTCTTGGGCGCCATATTGAAAAACATGGCTGACCCGATTTTTAGCTACCGTTGTTAGCGGTCGTGAAAAATCATGGTAGTTTGATCTAAACCACTGCCACCAGCCATTCAAAGTAGGAAAGGGTAACATTTGACTGTTACATTAATGTTTTGACTCAGGGGAGGCTAGGCAACCCCTCCAGCACTCTATAGTAAGATAGGGTGTGCTGGGTCAGTACATTTAAAAAGACTAGTAAAGCGAATTTAACTTTACATTCTCTGGGAGATGGTAGTCAGTCCCAGAGAAGGTATTTAAACCTTTGGGAAGTCTGAAAGAGATCCCTGTGTCACTGCACTGAAGGTGCTGTGTGACACACAGAAAAAGATGATGCCTATGGAATTGTTTTAAAACTCCATAACCAAGGAACACCAAAGTAAAACACACACAAAACACATGGAAGGGTGGGAAGAAAAGGTTCACACTCTTCCCAGGTAAAACAAATAACATCCTAGAAATCCAGCAAAGTTTCTGGGGGTTTCAAAAGGTAAGGGAAATTAGCACATGTTGAGAATTCTCCCTAACACGGGCGAAGTTGGCAGAGATGCTGCAGCAGTGCTAGCTGCATCACACTGCGGGATTGGTGTGTTTTTAGCAGCTCTCTCCATGCTTCTTCATTGTTTACTCGTTTGTGCTGCCACAGACCACTCATACCTGCAGGCTCTACTTCTCAAGCAAACTCAGCAATATGTCTTAGGCTGTCAGTGCCAATGTGCCTTGGAAGCATCCGTTGCATTCATCACAGTGAACAGCCTATTTCATGTCCAGCTAGCTTATCCTTGTTTTCCAGCTTCAAAGTGTTTCACTCTTTCTGCTGGTTCTGGTACATTTCCATGTACAGGGAATACAGGTTCTCATAATGTTTCCCATGATTTATGAGAGAATCGCAAAGAGCTCAGCTGTTCCTGTCCTTATCTTTGTGCTTCCAGGTACCCTGCATTATCCATGATAGATATACGACTCACTCGTCCCATCCCTCTTGGCCTTTCCAAGGTAAATGCCTGCCACCCATGAACTATTCCCATCATAATATTACCAGCCTCAGTGGCAGTCATAAACCAACCACAGAAGAATGAAAAGCTGCATCATGCATACTGGACATGTGACGACTGTTTCTTAACCCTTTAGTCCTTTCGTGGAGGCTTGGACCCCATGAAATTTCAACAGTATAATATTGCGCACCTCAATTGCATCAGTTTATTGTTGCGCTAAGGATTATAAGCAAATCCATATATGTATGACATGTGAGTGACTCTGTCTGAGACCTACCACAGTGTAGGAGGAAATCTCACAGCTACCCAATTCAACTGTACATATTTTATCAACATAAGAAGGATGAAAGTTTATGTGCTACGTATCCAGACATGAACCGTAACGAGCAGGTTATACACTTATCTCTGTAACAGGTGCATTAACCTCCTCAGATAATCAGATCACATTTCAGAGTTGAAAGTTCAGTCTCAGACTGGGGAAGCCACTGCATATACTTGCTTCCGGGGGAAAAAAAACGGAATACTCAGTATGCGTTGTTTCCACAGCACTTGCCTACCGCTAATAATGGTGCCCTTACCCGCCCTCACCTGTCCTGAGATTCGGGTTGCAGTGGATCTGTCTGTGGGCCAATCGGAGTCCCTGATTCTGCCAGCAAAATTAGGTGGGTTCAGGAGCCCTATAAAAGGACCAGATAATTTTTATTTTCTCGTTCTGGATCTTGTAGTTGAGAGGAGCAGGACCGTACATGACAAGCCCACAAGTAGTGAATTATGGAAGTTTTGGAGGATTTAGGAGCAAGTTGGTGCGTTTTGTTGACAGTGTTTGTGGTCCGTATTTACCCTTTATTGTCTGTTTTTGTTTATATTAGTCCCTCTTTGTTGTCTTTCCTTTTTACCCTCATTTTCACTCATAAAAAGCAACCCAAAAGGTTTAGGACATTCCTTCCACCAGCTACATTCCCCGTTTCTGTCATCACGAAACGTTTTTTTTTTTTTTTTTTAAGCAAAAGCACCACTTTTACCTTTCAAATATCTTTTGGCTGTGTGTCTGTCCTATTGGGCTTTGTTTGATTTCTTCCATTTGTTTGCCTTAACTTGCTTTTAACCCTAAAAAAAAAATAATATGTATTTCATTTAAGAAAGTTCTCTTATTTTTCTACAAGATCTTTGCTTTACTTGTTTTGGACCAGTTAAATACATGGTCAATGGAGTCCAGTAGGCTTGATGACAACCAGGTAGGATTCGGCAAAGGGTTGGGAACACAAGGTCATGGTTTTCTTTTATCTCTCTTACAGAAGGCAGCAAAACGTGAAAAGAGAACTCTGTACATTTGTTTTGTAGACTTAACTGCTGCTTTCGATAATGTTAATAGAGTTACTCTTTGGGGAAAATTACACAAATGGGGTATACCATGTCATCTGTTAGAGATCTTACACTCTTTACACACAGGATATAAGGTGAGGATAAGGCTTGACTGTAAAGGTACATTATCCAAACCTGTTGATACAGGTAAATGGGGTTTGGCAAGGTTGTGTACTTGACCCTTCTCTCTTTAAACTGTATATGGCGGATTTGGGTTATTACATGCAGTGGGCTAAGGCATTTCCCCCACAGCAATATCAAACAAATATTCGGTACCTGGCGTATACGGGTGATCTAGTTATTTTTGACCAAACTTCTATAGGGCACCAGTGATTCTTAAACACTCTCCTAGATTTTGTGGATGCCCAAGACCTATCCATTAATGCAAGGAAAACAAAAATAATGGTATGTAGGAATGGTGGAAAAAAACCTTTTAAATGGAAGGTCAGGAATAACAGGCTGGATGTGGTTGATAAATATATCTATTTGGGATTTTCAGTATATAAAAAGCCAAATCACACATGAATAGTATTAAAATCAAGTAATCGTTTTGTGTCACAAATGAGGAGACTGAACTCAACATATATCAAATTCTCCCTACTGACGCTGGTGAGGAATTATAGGTCTAAAGTTCTAACCACTCTTTTGCATGACACAGATCTGTTGCTTTAGATGCAGACCAAAGACTGGCAGATGCTTGAAGGCCGAATTTGGAGAAAGGTTTTGAGACATCACAATTGCATCCCAGCACCTTTGATTAGACATGAGCTTAGGGCTATTATCGATTTCTGCAGGGATGCAATGGAAGTCTCTTGCCTTTCTTCATAGGATAATGCTTCCGCCGATACATTCAGTTATTAGTAAATTAAACATCTTGCAGACAGATGGGAGAACCCTGTGCTTGGGTGACTGGAGTGAAAGATGCCATGCCATGCTGGCCCAGTGTGATCGATCCATTGCCTCCCTTATAGATTTGCCACAACCCATAGGACTTATGGGAGGTTGACTGGTGCAATGCAAGGGAAGTCACTAACTACAGTCTTTTCAATTGAATTCTATTAGGGGGAAAAAAGATAAATGTAGCAGAACCCTATATTAGAAGGTTTCCATGTCTGTTTGTAAATGGGTGAGTTTTTTAAATATTTGTACTGTAATTCTCTTTTATCTTTTTACATTGGTTTTATGAGACCTGTGTCGGTTTTATGATATCAGTATCTATTTATGCAATTATATTTGTTGTAATAATGATATGTGTTAGGTTTAATTGTAAGCCATGGGAACATGATAAAAGAAATGTACAAAATAATTAAAACCTTCCCATTTGTACATGAACCAGAGAATTCTTTGTATTTTAATCACCTTCTTGTGTGTGTCCTTTGTTGTTATTGTCTAGTGTTTGTCAAATATTGGAACAGTTAAAAAATTTGAATTTGGAACATTTTACAAGGTGCCAATGTTTAGCCCCATGAGCAGTTTACTGTCTTGGAGTGAAGGCCGTGAGAGGAGAAAAGGGAGTGATAGCTGTGCTTCTGTTTTTGCTGTTTATTTATTTATCTGATCCGGACTTTGCGAGCTTTGCGAGCGCTTTGTATGTGCCTTTACATCTATAGGCACTGCACCTTTAAGGAGACTCGTGATGAGAGACACACCCCCAGGAAGTACCGGATAAAAAGCTACCCAGCGGCCCATGTGGCGAGAAGCCCGTGAGTGGAGAAAAGAGCGTGATAGCTGTGCTGCTGTTTTTGCTGTTTGTGCTGGGGTGCGCCGGGATAGCACCTCATACTAGCTTATTACAGCACCCTATCCAGCCAATGCTTAGATGAAGAGACGGTAAGGCAACCGCCTTTATTTTTCACCTCTATCCGTTGACGAAACTAATCGAAAGGAGACTGTGGGAGTTTGGCTCCTTTGTTCCTTCTCAGCGCCATATATACACACTAGGGGCCTCATTACGACCCAGGCGCTAAGTGGTTAATGGCGCCGTAAAAGGCTACGGCACCGTTAACCACTTATCGCCTTACTACGAGGTCCCTTTGCGGGACCCGACCTGAACGGCTGGTCTGGACCAGCCGTTAAAGTAGGGACCCGCAAAGGGACCTCGCAGGCAATTACGGTACCGCAATTTGCGGTACCGTAATTGCCGCCTTCCCTATTCCCATTGAGCCCTATGGGGCAAAAATGGGAATGGGGAAGGGCCACGGTGAAATGGGGAAATACCGCCCCGCCAACCTTGGAATGGGGCGGTATTTCCCCATTTCACCATGGCGGACTCGTTACAACACCGGCACCAACCATGGTGCTAATAGCGCCATTGTTTAGCACCGGTGTTGTAATGAGGGCCTAGAACTGCAAAGCGGGCCCTCACTAGTGCTCAGGACGAAGCTGTTCAGAAAGCTGAAAACGTTCTATCCTTATTCTAATTGGCCAGCCGTAACTGTAGAGGTGCGACTCTTAGAGTGACTGGCTGCTTGAATGTTGTCTTTCTGTATTGAACTGGAGGAAAGCCTCAATCCGGATCGGACATCTACTAGAAAGTAGTGATTTGATTTTTGCCGGTCCAGTGGGTGGGGGGGGAGACGGACAAAGGCTGCTCCCAGTGCTCCAGATAAGATTTTGAGATGGGAGTATTTTACTCACTATTTTTAAAGTTTGAGAGTAAATGTGATTTTAAGAGAGTAAAAATGACTTTTCTCCTTTGCAAGAGAGTAAAATGTATGTGACATCCAACGGACTTGCGCAAAAACTGTATGGAAATCATTACTATGCGGCAGTTTTCTGCATTGTCACAGAATACACCTTTCATTATTTCTCTAAGGTCTAGCCATTTGATCTCGCCTGAATATATTTAAATGTTGAAATCACAAAAACCTAGCCAATTACATAGTAAAGCAATCATTAATTGTATTGTGTGTGTTTTGAGGTTCGATAGCAGAATTGTCTTTTGAGGTTTAATGAAAGTCCTCATTTTCTGGAGCTATTACTACCTAATGATATGCCAATGTTATGATACAGCAGTGCAGAGAGGCGAGGACTCCATGCTAAATTCTATATCTAATCTAATGGTCAAATGGTTATTTATATAGCGCTTTTGGCGAAGCTCTGTAAATAGAACATATTTATCACAATTATCACCAAACCAAAGTTGGTACTCCTTTATCGACCTCGAAAGGATGAACCCTACAGATTGCAGCAACGAGTGCTCAACTGGCT
Source organism: Ambystoma mexicanum (assembly GCF_040938575.1). Taxonomy (NCBI): domain Eukaryota; kingdom Metazoa; phylum Chordata; class Amphibia; order Caudata; family Ambystomatidae; genus Ambystoma; species Ambystoma mexicanum. Next base: position 691,463,728 of record NC_090939.1, read on the forward strand.
AAGCTATCTTATTGGCTAACATCTTTCAGAGGTCGGTTAACTGAGTATCGACTGAGTTATAATAATCACAGTACCTAGATGTTGGACAAACTATTCATGAAGCGCTACATAAAGTTAAATACCTATCTGGATTATCACAGGGACAGGTTTTGCTGAGTTTCTATTTCAATTACCAATGTAACTTTCATTTGTTTATTTTTGAACATTGCTTGCACTTCCTGGAGAGTCAGGTTTTGGATGTTTTAATTGTAGTCTTGAAGATTTGAGAGGCTAGAACATCTGTAATTGGTGTAATGACAATCACTCACCCTTGAGCAAAGACTCGGCTGCCACTGACCATTTATAGTAATGTCCCCCATCGGTAGCAACATACCGGCACCCTTTCCGGACCGCCAGACTACAAGTATGCCTGCAGGGGCTGTTGCTCTCGGTAGGTCTGACCTGCCGGGGGCACCGGCCCCTGCAGGCATGGTTTTCACGGAAGCATCGGCACTGTTAAACAGTGCCGGTGCTTCCATATCCCCATTCCCGTGGAGTCCTATTGGACTCCACGGAAATGGGGCTTACACTTTCTGCCGCCCGACATCACGGGCCACCAGGACTTTGATGTCCCAGTGGCACCAGGATATCAGGCGGCACAAACTGTGTTACAAGTTCGGCGGCAACGCGCCAGTAACACCTGCAGGTTACCGCCAAACTTGTAATGAAGCACATGTCTTATTGGCCATGGGATATGGCCGTGGCCCATTTTCCCTCCCTCGAAAATAGCCAGGTCGCACTGGCCATGTCCTTCAGCCGTGGCCATTGTCAACATTGCAACATTTAGTATAAAAGTCTGTCGCCCGCTGGTCATGAACTTTGGCCACGGCCAACAGAGATGGATCCACATCAACCTCATTATTAACTAACTATGTTCCACAGGCCATGGTCTTAAGCCATGGCCGCTGTCCTTTTTGCAACAATTAGGATAAAACACTATCCCTCCTTGGCCATTGGCCATGGCCTATGCGCGTCCTATATCCTGCTCACTAGTAACCACGTCCTGCAAGCAATGGCCTTTGGCCATGGCCAAAGTCAATTTTGCAACGATTAGGCTAACAAATCATGGCCCATATCCCCCTCACTAGTAAATATCCAGATTCCACTGTCCATATTGCAATACATCGGATTAAAAGGCCCCCTTCCTTCATTCCTGCAATTTTATCTCTCAGACATGTTTCACAGAAACGTAACTGCGATCACTGGGGTGCTGCTTTGCATTGTTGTGAAAATCACTCCCAAGTATACACAATGTTTTCAGATTACCACTGTAATGCATCAACCCACAAAAACGAAAATGTCTTCCCCATCCCCACTGCCACTTCTTTTTAGGTCCCCCAACTTCCTGTAAATTCCTCATGAGCCTCGCCATATATCCTCTTTCCTCCGTTCGTTCCGATGACACACTTTTTTTTCCTAGTGTGCATTTGGATTTTCCTGTGGGAATCTGGCATGGTTCTCGCAGTAAGACGGAAACGTTCTAACTCAAGTTGTGCTTTCGAGCCCCTAACGCTGCAAAGTGCCCAACCAACCCTTTGGTTCTCTATCCCCCTCCTCACTGCTACCCTGATGGGAAACCACCACCTTCCCAACTCCAAAAATAATTTTGAGCATTGCTCTTTTTTTGTGTTCCCAGAGGAATACCATCGGCCTTCCATTTCTGAAAAGCCTCAGTCCTGCAATGCATCATGGGATATAGATACATTTTGGGACATGGCAACACCCCTTTCTCCTCGGAATTCTTTGAAAAATACTAGTTGAATTTAAACCCATTTTTTTTTAAAGAATATTTATTATATTTCATGCCCAACTTGTTTATTTTTTTGATGCTAATATTTCAAGTAATATTTTCGCTATGCGCTTGTTTAATGGAAGAATATTGTTCTCTACGGGAAATTAATGGGAGTAGGCTGAAAACAGCTTTTTTTTTCTTTCTTAATCATGTGAGGACCATTTAATGAATTTGCCCCAGAATGTCCCATTTCGAGGGGTCAATGCCAGACATTTTTTATATAACATCTTTTTATTGTTATTTTCTACAACCAACATTTCCATGTTGCACCACACCTCAAGCACCATGATTGACACAATCCCCTACGGTTGGTTCAAAACCGGCTTCCAGCTATCAACTTTTGGCTTTGCTATAGTCACCCCTGAGTGTGACGGGTATGCCCAAACTTGGTCCCGAGCCTACCAGGCCAAGGGAACCAAACTACTCCTCACTGATGATGCCCAACAAGGCCAAAACATGTCTGGGGATGCTTGTTGTCTCGTGCAGAAGGGATGTGACCCAGCAGTTCGGGCTTGACTGCTCCTTTTGTGGTTGGACCAAGCCTGATTGCATATGGACTTTCCCCTTCTGTAATGGCTTGGCAGGCTGAAAAACAATGGTCTGGAGGGTTGCCCAGAGCTGTGCCTGTGGTTATGATTTGTTCAAACCCTTCCAGCCATCAACCTTTGGTTTTGTTTTAGTCACCCCGAGTGGGATGGGTATGCCCAGACGTAGGTCCCGAACCTGCCAAGCCTAGAGACCCAAGCTGCTCCTCACTGATGATGCCCAACAAGGCCGAAACATGTCTGGGGATAAGTGTGGTCTCGTGCAGAAGGGGTTTGACCTAGCAGTTTGGACTGGACTGCCCCTTTTGTGGTTGCAACAAGCCTGATTTGCATAGGTCTTTCCCCTTCTGTAATGGCTTGACAGGTTGAAAAACAATGGTCTGGAGAGTTGCCCAGATCTGTGCCCGTGGTTATGATTCGCTCAAAACCTTCCAGCCATCAACTTTTGATTTTGACATAAACCCTCCCCATGCCATACATATTGTTTCAAAATGTCAGCCTGATCTGTCCAGCAAGTCAAACGGTATTAGTAACAGAATTTGCGAAAAGGTCAATGCAAATTGGTTTCATCTTAACTGTAGCGCAGCGACTGCCGCCCTATAACATATACATATAATATAGTCAGACACGTGGGGCTAAAGATACATATGTTTTTTACAACTTTATTGATTTCTCATAAGAACAAAAAATGATTATGGTGTTAGCGAAAGTCTTGAGTATAAGCCTGATATGCAGTTATATACATGCCTTTCCATAAATGAGTATACAGACAAAAAAGGGACTACAAGCTACTTTGCGTATAGATCACTCCGTTCACATATTTGAGGTTTAGCCAATCATTCAATTACTGGGTATGGTATTATAAATAATTCCTGAAATCTTTCTCTATGTCCTTTGGAGAAGACACATGGATAGAAAGGCTGTTGAAGATGTCTTGAATTTCATTACAATATGTAAGACAGCAAAGGACTGCTTCAGCTTTGTAGGAGGGTCACAAAACCTACGCAATGTAATTGTCCTTTTTGCCAGTAATCCAGTCAAAAATATGAATCGTTGTTTACTAAGGCGTTTAATATCATATAGACCAAGAAGTCATATATTAGGAAGTCAAAGTAGATTATGTCTAGTAATATCCTGTAGTGTGTACCTCACCTTTCTAAAGCACAGCCATTAGGGGGGATAGACATGCTAAGTGATGGAAACCAGCATCAACCAGTGTTCATCTATGGCATGCATGTTTTTTATTGGGAAGCATGGTATTTAATGTTCCAGGAGTATGGTATGCTTAATATAGAAATTCATAGTAGATCAACTTGTGTTTATAATTTGTTGAAACCTCTTTGGTTTGAGAACATTCTTGCCTAAGGTTTCGTCCCATTTTCCCTGGATGTTCTAGTCTGTGATTGTGTATCTGTTGTGCGTATCTATATATACACTTGTGAAAGTGTGTTTGTATGTTCAGGTTGGCTTTAGCCCCATAAAAGTTGGTGGGCTGAAATTTTGGCCCAAGATCAGCATTCCAGTCTGGAGTGTACTGGTGATACTGAAATTTGATCAACCCCACACATTCCCCTTCTACATAGGGGTGAAGCAGGGACTGGCGCTGTGCTATCAGAATGGGCGATTTTGGTAGATTGCCGATTTTGCTATTTTAAAAAAATAGGAAGTTATGACACAATAAAACATACACAATGCTATAGCAGACCCTCACGTGCATGTCCTCTAGAGACCCGGGCAATGCCGGGTGGTACCACCAGTAGTATATATTTTATAGACCAGGTGAGCACCACAGTTAGGCTTAGTAATGAAGATTACCCCTGCTAATTGCGCAGGAAGTCTTGATTCTATTAAAGACTAGGAGGCGAGCATTATGCTTAAACTTCTTTTATTACTCTTCACAGCTGTTTCAACAATAACACAATAGAAAACTGAAAAGGTGTCTCTCTCATGTCCTTTTCTTTTCTCCCAAAACTACAAATCCCACTGCTTTTGTAGTCCTCCTAGTGTCAGTCCAGCTATGATCCACTTCCTTCTCCTGGACTCCTCCTCTTTTTTGATGCTCTGAACTGCATCCTTAAAACCTGCACAACTATGTCCATCCAACTGGGTGAAACATATGAACTCCGACTTTCTGCTCGGCGGGTATGTCGCTCCAATTCTACTGGATCTGTTGCCTAGCCATCCTTGCGATCAATTATTCTTCTGGCGTTCCCCTAGGGATTATAAAACAGACCAGATCAGGGTGGAGTCCGTGCACTGTCACTCCGTTATCACAACATTAATACATTTTCACAGTACATCTAGGGCAGGAAAGTAATGCTCGTCTCGTAGTCTTTAATAGAATCAAGACTCCCTGCACACTTAGCAGGGGTAATCTTCATTCTATGTCAAGACTGGAGGCAAGCATTATGCTCGGTAAAGCTTCCTTAAAACCGCTGTTGCCACACCTTCAATCGGCTTAAAGTAAAACTCTTTAAAAGTAGAGACGCTAGCCCAATCTGCTGCCTGCATGATATCTTGGAGAGTTACTCCTGCTGTAAACGCTTTGGATGCCATAGCTCCTCTCACTGAGTGTGCACCGTAATCCTTTAAATGGATGCCTACTAATTGCATTACCTCGCACACCCACCTGGCAATGATGCCAGTCGCCATCGCTTGAAATGGCTTCCTATGGGCTATTAGTAACTGCATAACACTTGGTGCCCTGCAGTTCTGCTCTCGTAATCTTTAATGCACCTTGCTACGCACCATCTAGAGTTATTGGGGAAATGGGGATAATGCACTGAAGTGGACCCTGTTTTAGTTCTCCTAGCTATAGAGAAGGTCACCCTTTAGGGACCGAAAGACTTCCTGTGGACTTCTAAGGCTTTAACGTCTGCTACTCGTTTACAAGAAACTAGGCATATAAGCATTGCTAGCTTGCCTGATAGCTGCTTTAGTGACAAGTATCTGTCTGACGGCCAGCTGTCTAGGAGCCTCAGACTACTGTCACGTCCCACAATTGCTTGTATCTCGACTCCGGCGGAGCCTTGTACTTGACTCCTTTTATGAGTCTGGTCACTGCCGGATGTTCTCCTGCTGGCGCACCCTCAACCGGAGGTGTCCCGCTGATATGGCCGACCTGTAAACTCTGATCCTCCTGTAGGCTTTCCCATCTTGTAAAAGGTGTGCTAGGAAGTTCAGTATAGCCACTAAAGGTGCTGAAACGGGATGAAAATGGCTCCCTCTGCACCAGCTCCACCACTTGGCCCAAGTCGTGTCATAGCTCCTCCTAGTGGATGGAGCCCAGGATTCCACGATGAGCTCAGCCGCTTGCGCCAAAATGCCTGGCAATGCCCAGCGTCTCCTGATATCCTGCACGCTATCAGTGGGAGAGTCCCCCTCACTCTCAGAGGGTGAAACAACCCAGATGGGTCCGTGAGCAAGTGTTCCTCCCCTGCGTCGGGAACCACACTTGGGATTTCCACATCAGCACTATCAGAATCAGCTCCGCCTTCTCTTGTCTGCACTTCGCCAGCACTCTGCTCAGCATTACGAAGGGGGGAAATGCATAATGAACCTCCCCTGCCCACGAGTGGAGGTAAGCGTCCGTGCCCTGGGCGGCCGGCTCTAGCCTCCAGCTGAAGAAGCTGGTTGTCTGCGCGTTGGGCTGAGACACCAATAAGTCTGTGTGCACTGGATCCCATCTCTGATCCAGCTGTCGGAATACCTCAGAGTCTAGCTTCCAATCGCTGGAGTCTGTCAGATAGCGAGAGTTCCAGTCCGCTACTACATTGCACTCCCCTGGCAGGTACTTCGCCATCACTGACGTACCTGACTGCAGGCAGAAATGCAGTTCTGCCAGCAATTTGTATCTCGTTCCCCCTAGGTGATTTATGTACCGGACTGCCTATATATTGTCAATTTTTAGCGGGACGCAGGAGCTCCTTCTCCCACTCGTGAACGCCTTGATGGCGAAAGAGTCTGCTGGTAGCTCTAAGCAGTTTATGTGAAGCCGGAGTTCCGCCCCGCTCCACTTCCCTCTGGTGTCTAAGTGTTACGCTCACCTGATATCCCCGGGGCGTCTGGAACGCTCTGAGATCTGGAACCCTGGATGCGTAGTTGCCCAGTGCTCAATAATGAATCTGCAATTACAGAAGGGAGTATTTGTGATAGCTGCCTCTAATGGGTGAATCTCCCACCTCCCTCTGACCGATTCCCTTCCCACTGGGTTCTTTTCCCACCTTAGTTATTTGTAGGATGAGCTATCCGTCCTGTGTTTCTTGTGCAGGGGCGCTTGACGTTTGTTGGCGAGCTGCCCGAGTTGTTTCACTGGTGCAGTATGCCTTCCTTGGGCCCAGACCTGCTGTGACCCCAAATCTGCTGGTAGGCAGGTAGGTTTGTTAATTGTAAGTCTTGGTTCTGTTTATGGTGGGAATTCGTTAATGTCTTTATCTCCTTCTTTTCCGGTGCAAAGGTCTTGATGCTGGCGTGCCGGATGGAGATACACGTTTTCTAGGTAAGAGAAAGCGCGAAGCGCAGCGCCTTTATTGTCTTTAAAAGCTAACCTGTGTTTTCTTCTTCTTCACCTCATAGGCCGCTGTGGTGCTGCGAGTGGTTGAGAGTGCGAGGAGAAACAGGCCCCTGGAATCTGTTAAGGTAAGTACAGCGCTGTGCAGTTGTTTATTATTGAAAGCGAACCTGAATATGTCTCTTTTCCTTTGCAGATGTTGCTGTGGTGCTCCAGATGGAAGTGTGGCGTAGCGCAATGGAATCCAGGTAAGACTGATGGAATTCGATGTTTTGGAAGCACGCGTTCTAATATTGTTTTTCCCTTTCTTGTTATTGCAGGTCGCAAGATTCAACCAGCAGCTGTGGTAGCGGTTCGCCGGAAGTCCTTAAGCTAGTACTCACAGGTGAGTGATGTTTCTTCTTCTCTCGGTTTCCACAGATTGTTGCAGCCCAGTTGAGATGCTGAGTGCTGGATGGTGTTTTCTCAGGTAAAACAGAATAATCTTGTTCTTGCAGGATTACAGAAAGATGATGAAGACCAGGAGCTGGATACGGTGAGCATTATGCTGCAGGTTGCAGAATAACACGAAGCATGTTCTGCAGTCAGGGTGTGGTTTATATAGCCCAGGTAAAGTAGTACCAGGGAACGTTCCAGGCCTGCCACACCCAAAACACTAGACCGCATGGCTTGGCTCTTAGAACTAGACTGTGTGGGTGCTTCCATGTTGTATTTAAAGGCCCATGTACATAAACGGGACCTAGTTTGAACAGCCCTTCCTTCCTACATATGAGCCTGGTGCCAAAGGTGCCAGGACTGGCTCCAGGAGCCCTTGTGCAGTGGTTTTAAGGCCCTCAGGGTTCTGATGGGAGCCTGCTTGTGGCACAACTTGTGCCCCCTCACCTCACAGTGGTCATGACACTAAGGGTCCGCACCTCGCTCCCCAGCCTACTCGGCTTACATCTGACTCTATCATTAGGTCCGGGCGATCCATATTCTTCAACCACCACTCGAGTTCTGTGATAGAATCCTAGTCCAGGGGAACCATCTGGTGATATCTCAAACCCTGGTGCAGATGTCTGATTTTCAGTCCCTGCAGGGCGCGATAGTGCAGGGACCCTGGTAATACAGCTTGGATCGATGCAGCTAGCATCCCCTCTATCCTCGCTAAATTCCTGAGCGGTATCTCAGGCCACCCATGATCTCAAACTTGATGTCCTTGATCTTCCGAACTGGCAGCTCTAAAGCCACCTTCCTGGTGTCTAGCACGAAACCTAAGAAGTCTAGCCTTTGCGCTGGCGTGGTCTCTGATTTGTCCCTGTTTACTAGAAATCCCAGTGAGGACATCAGATTCTGGACTCATGTGGTCTGATAGATCAGGGCTTGATGATCATCTGCTAGGAGTAGTAGGTCGTCCAGGTATATGATCACCCGGATCCTTTTCTCCCGGATCGCTGCTGCCACTGGTTTCATCATCTTGGTAAAAGCCCAGGGCGCTGAGGCTAGCCCGAAGGGCATTGTACTGAAACGTCACATTTGGCCTTTCCAGCGGAATGCTAGAAAGTCGCTGAATTCCGCCTGCATTGGCACCGTAAGGTAAGGGTCCTTCAGGTCTATCCTTGTTAGCTCAGTGTATCGCTCAGCTGGTGTATCCCCTCCATCTTGAAATGGGTTTACAAGACCCAGCCGTTCAGTTCCTTCAGGTTTATGACTGGTCGCACTTTCTCTTACCTGTGCACCAGAAACATAGAGCTCACAAATCTCAGGGTAGTACTGCACCTCTCTATGGCTCCTTTCAACTCTAGTTGTCGAAGCTCGCTGTGTAGGCTCTTTTGCCTCGCTTGCGCAAGCCTTATCTCTCTGGCCAGCTCTCTTGAACTGGATCCTCTACAAATTCTATCTGCAGACCTCTCACGATTTGCAAGACCCATGCATCGCTGGAGAGCTCACGCCAGTTTTGCCAGAAAAGCTGTTTTCTCCCCCACAGGAGGATAAACTGTTTCTCTCACCTGTCGTGAAATTCTGGCGGCGGCCTGCTCCTCTTCCTCTGCGTCCTCTGGAGAATCGCCCCCTTGATGGTAAGAACGCGCACTGCTGCTTGGATTCCCAGTACTGGGCTCTGGAATTCTGGGGTCTTTTGCCTCTGTGGAAACGACTGGCTGCTCGACCCCTATAGTGGCAGGTCCCGGCAAAAACTCTGCCTGGAAATATCTTGCGTATTGATGCTTGGGCTTTTTCCAGTGAGGTATAGGTGCCCACAAACCTTCCCATCTCCTTGCAGAAAGTCTCCCCAAAGAAGAGGCCCAGGCCCGCTTCCCCAGCCTCGTAGGAAGCTAGGTCGCTCAGCTTTCCATCTATCTTGAGTAGGAGGCCTCTCCTCCTTTATGATGAAATGGCACAGTTCGCGTTGCCTAACAGACATACAGCTCTCTGCGTCCAATTCGCAAGGATCTTGGGATCAATCTCCTCCCCGGGATCTCTGACCCTTTTGGCCAAGACCATTATCTTGGCCAATGGTCCTGAAATGTCCAGAACCTTCTCTTGACAGCTCCACCAGGATCTATCTATCCCTTTGTATGGGTCTTTGCTGGTCTTGGAGACGAATGCCAGCATCTTCAAGTCTAACTCCGGCATCTCCGCCACTTTGCCTAGAAGGTCCGGTTGGGGACATTCCGCTCTCATGCGTTGTCTCACTACCTTACAATTGCCTTCCTTAGTCTGAGTGCCATGTACTTGGCTACTCTTGGGGAGAGCTGCCAATCCCAGGATCTTGGGTTTCTAATGCTGTCTGGGTCGAACATGTCCGACCCTTCGTCTGGCTTTTCGTCCAGATGCTTTTCTTTGCAAGCTCTCTTGCCTCCACTGGGTCTTTCCGATCCCTCATCCTCTTTACCTCCTCCCTCTTGAGACCATCTTTCATCTTCAGCTGGCTCTTCTTCAGAGCCTGGGCCGTCAATGCCCATATGTTCTTCCCCAGGGAAGGGGGTCGTGAGGCTTGGCCGATCGTTGCATGAATGCTTCTTTCCGCCTAGTAAACGCGTCGGCAGCCCCTGGGGCCTTGTCAGGTACTCCTTAGGGGCGACCTGGGGGGGTCATAAGAGGGTTTTCTCTTGCAGGTCTGGCTACTCTCCTTCAAGTCTCTTGCTAAGGGCTCTGTGGGTGTCCTGTCTTTCTGTACGGTGCACACTCGGACTGGTTTAGTATGGACTCGAGTGTCTCCAGCCTGTCTTGCAGGGGTTTTACCCCTTGCGCCACAGCATCTACCAACAAGCTTCGCTGGAGGCAAGATCCAGGGATTGCTCTTCGTCGCTTTATTCAAATTCGGACATGATGTTAGAGTGCTGTGTGCCTGGTACCCTTGCAGTGTCTTATGCACGCACACTGCTGCGTTGGTATTGATGTCTTGGGCTAAAAGGAGACTAATCTCCGGGGGGCGTGGCCTGAGCGCGAGATGTGAGGACGTGTTGTGATTCAGCTCCCATCTAGATCCTACCACAGATCCTTGAAAAGCATGGCAAAACTTGAGAAATAAACGGATCAGCGAACGTCAATACAGTAGAACCGATCCTATACATTGTCTGAAAAACACGAAGCAAATCGGAGCCTGCAACCTATAGAACCAAGTGACCGAAGCGTAGCCCCCAGGGAAGCCAAGATGGCGGATGGCACTGCGGCTTGAGGCTCACGACGAGGGGAGCTGTGCATGGTGAGCGACGTCCCTGAAGGTAATAAGGAGCAGCCACTGCCTCAGCGGACCTGCCCGGAGATGAGGGCGGCCCGACTCAATGTCCCTTGGGCTTGCGGAGTGGAAGCTGTGAACCGGCTGAAGGAGCGGAGGTCACCCATCAACTACTGCGGATGCTGGTCAGAGCAGCCGACGCTCACACGGGGGCCGCTGCATGACGCGCCAAGAACCAACAGCGCGGACAAAAGGCATCGTCGGAGGACCAGAGCCGGTTGTCATGATGCCTACCCCCGGGCATCCGGATCGAGTCCATCAGCCCCGGGAGCAGGCATCCAGATACTCATTAAAACCCCAACAGCCCCGGCTGGGGGCTGTTTGGATTCAGTCCTGGCGCCTTATGCGCCAGGCTCATCATAGAAATCAGTCCTGGCGCCATAGGCGCCAGGCTCATAGACTTTACTTACCTTATGCAGACCATGATGCAAATGAGTCCAAGCCAACGTGAGGCCTGGATGGGAATATTTTATTACAGGGACTATATTTCACTCGGGTGTGGTTCTGGGGAACTTCTTACCTGGCACTGCTTTGCAGGCTATTTAAACCACGCCCGAACAGCAGCCCATGCTTTGCATTATTCTGCATCCAGCAGCGTGACGCTCCCCGTGTCTGCAAGACAGCATCCAGTCTTCTGCCACGCCCGCCTCAAATCCGGAGCTCCTAGACAAAAGGCAAAGAAAGGAGAAGATCACAGATTTTATTTGATTCCTTACCTGATTCCGGACCCAGCACATCTCCGAGCCTGGAAAGGACATTATTTCAGCACGCGTCGCTTCGCCAGCAGCAGCGCCGCGTTATACTCACCAGTCCACCGCATCTTTCAACTCGGCGCTGCCTCCATCATTTTCTTCGTCGAAACCCAGCACCTGGGGGGAAAACAAAAGGAATAACAAGGTGAGCCGAGAAAACCAACAAGGACAATCTCTTTGCCACCATAGGCTTACCTGCTTTACCACCGGGGGTATTATTTTTTAATTTGCTGCATCTTCCTATGCCGCACCTATAAAGGGAGAGAAAACAGCAAGTTAAACTCATGCAACTTTTACCGGACAGTGTTTGGTAATACAGACTCTTACCTGAATGCCATCAGCTGCCTCCAGGCAATATTCTTTTGGACCCAGCTGCAACCTAACGAGGGAATGGAACAAGAGTGAACATCGGACATATTGAACTCTTTGAACTTTATAGACACTGGAGTTAATATTCCTCCGGAACTCCTCCAGTACCTTCAACCCAGTGAAGTAACTGGTATCTACGCGCCTCTGCATGCCATGCAGGATGGAGAGCTCATCATTTACAAACATAAGGTGAGGTTACCAAAAGGGAATATCGGAGGTGATTAGTGGGGAGAACTGTTGGGGGGCCATCACTAAAGTCCACGGGTGGCTAAATCCCTTTCTCCACTTGCAGGAGAATACTTCTACGAGTCCAGCAGACAAGATTAGGCGGGCCAGTCCAGACTGTCATCTCTTCACTACGCATCACGTTGGTGGAGACCGCAACTGTCCGGGTCCGATCGACGCCCCTGTGGGAACCAGGTGAGCGTAACACCGGTCCAGACCAGAGGTGAGACCTCAGGGTCCGGATCGAGGGGCACGCACCTCTGAGAACCGCTAACCTCTACGAGAAGAGCGGTGGGGGCAGGCAGTAGTACAGAGAAGAGGGGGCAGAGGCGCGGAACGCCCTTGAGCCACAATTTTTCTAAAAAAACAAACCCTAACCTGCTGGGAAAGGAACACTGCGGCCACAACAATAATCCCTTTGTGCAGCAGTCACTGAAGTTGAGGCACTGCCTCCCCCGCATGGGACAACAGGCTGCTAGCTGGGGCATGCACCAAGACTGAGCAGCCCCTGGGAAGTAACACCCAGGGTAAGGGTACACACTGCCCAAAGCAGGCGCAACGGGGCATCACGCTGCGCCTAAAGACAGATACCCCGTAGACTATGACCGGCCCGAGGGCACTGCACTTGGGTAACCGAACACGCAGCGGACACCGAAGGGTCGCTGACACAACCCTGCGCAGCTACCCACCGAGCAAAGAACTCCACTAAAGCAAGCCACAGATAGCGGGGCAAACCAAGCCGAAGCCCAATACCAAGCACCTACACTAGGAGGGTGAAACACCAACCAACCGCACCAAACAGTGAGTGCAGCAACCCGGCCAAGCTCGAATCAAACAATAACAAGAGGGAGACACTCTGCAGCAAACAACACCACACCCCGAACTGGGTCGGGAGGTGCAACCAGCGGGAGGTTTGCCTTAAGGGCCCAACAGGAAAGTGAGTCGGCCCCACTTACCCCAGGGCAAATTACAGGACTACACAGTGAACAGAAGCAGCGGATCACCCACGGCTGGCCCTACTGCAGGGAAGAGCAAATCCCAAAACTAGCAAGCAACAAACAGCAGTGCCCCAGACCAAGAGAGCACAAGAGGAAGTTCACAGAAGCACACATACACGCAGGGACCCAAACTACGAGCGTCGCAGCCCCCGTCGGTGGCCCATAGCTGTCCCGGCCCACGACATACGGAGATGTCCTCCTCCAAGGGAAGAAACAAAACCAATATCATGTAATCCTCCGCTGCAGTCAGACCAAAAGAACAGAGATCTGAGACCAAAGAGCCTGCACCAACCCAACAGCCCACAGAGGAACAAGCTAAGGACGTACAGATGCTAGAGGCCATATCAGGGCTGCGCTCCTTCATTGACGCTAAAATAGAGGAGGTGAAATCGGATATGCAGCTAATGCGCCAAGACATACGCAACCTCACAGAACGAGTAACAACAACAGAATCAGAGCAACGCAAAATGACCACAACACTGAAAGATGTACAGAACAGAGTGGTGGAGCTGGAAAGACACAAGAGGATACTGGAGGAAAGGCCCGAAGATGCGGAAGGACGCTCCAGACGCAATAACGTTCACCTGCTTGGTGTTCCTGAAGGACTGGAGGGCCCGAACCCCACAAACTTTGTAGAAACCCTGCTACAACAAGAAATCGGCGCTGGCCGACTCTCGCAGGGGTTTGTAGTTGAAAGAGCGTACAGGGCCCTCCAGAAAACACCACCACCTGGATCGCACCCACGTCCGATCATAGCAAGAATCCTCAACTTCGAAGACCGGGAAGTCATACCACGTTACTCACGCGAAGGTGGAGTAATAAACAGGGACATTGCCAAAATCACCATATATCTGGACTACACTCTGGCAGTTCAGAGAGCGAGAAACTCTTTTGTCCCAGTCAAAGCCAGGCTGCGTCAGCTGAATCTCAAGTACATGTTGATGTACCCGTCCAGACTCAAAGTGATATTAAGGGGCGATCTATTTTCTTAGAAACACGAGCAGCAGCCAACATGTGGCTTGAGCACAACAACATGGCAGGCGAAGAGGAATCGGCCGGATGATCCACACAATGTCAAACGAAGAAATGTCCAGCTGAGAACAGATGGTGGGGGGACAGGGCTTTGGCGCCGCCTATTCCAAAAATGGTTGTGGGGTATACACATGGATAGATGGTACTGTACCATTCAGGCTGCTGTCGAAGGAGGAGGATGACGCAGAGGGGAGGTATTTAATACTGAGGGGCAGCATTGAACAACTAGACATTTGCATTGTCAACTCTTATCTCCCCAACAATGGGACCTCGGCATACCTAACTAAATTGGGAGCCAAGCTAACACCCTACCAAGACTGTTTTTTTCATATAGGGGGGATTTCAATTGTATACGTGATCACACACTGGACAGATCGAATCCCCCGACACTGCCGCACAACTCGACCCACTCCTCACTAAATCAGGTGATAGAGAACCTAGACCTAGCAGAGGTATGGAGGGAACTACACCCGGGGGATAGGGAATACTCTTACTTCTCGTCTCCCCACACACTCTATACCAGAATCGACTACTTGCAAATAGACAAGCAACACCTACCCCAAGTGGGGACAGCATCTTACCAGGGTAGATCAATATCGGACCATTCCCCGCTCCTCATGGAGTGGAATAAATGTGGGCCTAAACCAACTATACCAATGTGGCGAATGCCAACAGAGGCTTTAACAGATTGCGCTTTCAAAGAGGACCTCCGAGACAAAATAAGCAAATACCTAGATATCAACGTGGGGAGCGTAAAGGGATGGGACACAATCTGGGAGGCACTGAAGGTGGTGGTCAGAGGGGAAATGATTGCTAGTACTGGGGGTATCAGGAAAACACTGAGGAGGGAACTAGAGGTGGGAGAGAGGCGGATTACATAGTTGGAAGCTACCGCCCCGAGGACAAGAGAGGCAGAAGAGGAACTCGCTTTAGTTAGAGGCGACTGCCAAAATGCGTGTGCCAGGTTGGCTAAGTTTGATTACGTGGCCAAAACCACCAGAGCACACGCGGAAGGCGACAAACCAGGCAGACTCTTTTGGCGTGGCTGTGCAAGAGGGAATACCCGAAACACCCAAATACCGAAATTAAAGATCCCACTGGCAAGGTTCATACATCACAGTCGGATGTTAATGACACATTTAAACAGTTCTATTCCCGACTGTACAGCCATGCAACAATCACACCGCAAAGGGACATTCTAGACACGCTGGATGAGATAGGCCTGCCAACACTTAGCGAACCTCAACAGGCCACCCTAAACAGGGACCTGACCGTCGAGGACATAACTGAGGCAATTAGATCACTGTCCACGAGAAAGACCCCGGGCAGTGACGGGCTACCCCCCCGAGTTCTATAAAACATATGATGCGGACCCGGCCCCCACCCTCTTAGAAGTGTTCAATGAGTCATATGAAAAAGGGATACTGTAGAGCAGCATGAAGGAGACACTAGTGGTACCGATACCCAAACCAGGGAAACCAGGAAATGATTGCGGCTCATACAGACCACTGGCCATGCTCAACTATGACGTTAAGATATTAACGACCATATAAGCCAAGAGGCTGGCAGGAGTGATAGGAACACTAGTGCATGAGAATCAGAATGGGTTCATACCAGGTCGAAATACATCAGCAAACCTAAGTAGGCTACAACACATAGTGGCACAAACAAAGGACTCACACAAATCATATGCGGTTGTATCCCTAGATGCCATAAAAGCATTTGTCTCCATATACTGGGAATGGTTGCTAGAGGTTCTAGGGCAATTTGGACTGGGGGAACACTTCATCCGATGGATAAAAATTCTATACAAGTCACCGGTGGCAAGAGTAAAGACTGGGAGTACAGTGTCAGGAATGTGGGGAATCCGAGAGGCACCAGGCAGGGTTGTCCACTATCCCCAATGCTTTATATTCTGGGCCTAGAACCATTTGTCATATACATAAGGAAACAGTTCTTTGACGCAGGCATCAGAGTTGGGGGAGAATATCACATAGTCTCTTTATACCCAGATGACGTACTGCTGTACCTGAGGGACCCCCACCTCAACGTACCAACAATACTAGAGGTCCTAGAAAACCTTGCCCAGGTGTCGGGGATCGCCTTTAGCAGGGAGAAGTCATGTGTATTCCCGCTACCAAAGTTGGTTGGGTGTGAAGGAGCAGACCTCCCAGATGTGGGAATCCAATGGAAGCCACGCATGTTTAGATACCTAGGGGTTAACATTTGGCATACACCCAAACAAACGCATGGGGGCAACACCCTGGTTCCGGTACAAGGGCTAAGGAAATCAACAAAGTTCTGGTCCAGATTGCCACTGTCTATAATGGGGAGTGCTGCGGTAGTAAAAATGATAGTGCTGCCAAGGTTCTTATACTTCTTCCACAATGTACATTAGCCCATCCCGACCGCCTTCTTACGACGACTCTAAAAACTACTGAGAGTATTGTTATGGGGCAACACCAGACACAAATGGTCTCTTAGTACACTAACGCTACTGTATAATGCGGCGAAATCCAACTACCAGACCTGGAGAGATACTTTCTGGCGGCTCAGCTGAGCCACGTGACCAAGTGGCTGGCAGACGAGACTACCCCAGAAACTAGACTGCTCGCACAGCTGGTAACACCGGCGAAATTGAAAGAAGCCCTATGGGTCCCGGTGGAGTGCCCGATGATAGTAGCACTTGGCAGGAAAATCTCGGACAGGACCCTGAAACTATCAGGAGGGGTACTCCACTATTCTCCGGATGTCCCAATCGCAGCTGGGGTGTTCAAAACAAAGGCAGACCTGGCCCAGATGAGAAAATGGGAGGGGCATGGCATTTACATCTGGGGAGACACATATGAGGATGGGGCCTTCAGAGAATTTCTGTCCATGGTAGAGAAGGAAGGCCTACCCAAAGGCCAATTTCTGTGGTATAGTAGAGTCAGGAAAGGGGCTAGAGCAAAATGGAAAGAGGGGCCGGAATAACCGGAGCCGGACCCCCTGCTGAAACTACTGTATAATCTGGGGGACGGGTGGAAACCGGTGTCTAGGCTCTATGCTCATTTAGCAGATAGGCCAAACCCTAAAAGTGACGCACTGAAGCAGAGGTGGGAGGCAGACTTGGGGAATAATATAATGGAAAAGGAATGGGAGAGAATCCTAATATACCCCAGACAAGTGTCCAGAAACGCCCGATTCAGACTAATCCAATTACAGATCCTATACAGGACATACATGACACCAGACAGGATTGCCAAATTCAACAAGAGCACAGACCCCCTGTGTCCCTGGTGCAACGCAAAAGGAGCTGGGATGCTGCACATGTTCTGGGGGTGCCTGAAGACACAGAATTTCTGGTTCAAAATAGAACAAACGAAGAGCGGGGGTGGTGAGGTATGACTGATCTCCGAAGGAGTGCCTCTTGGGCGCCTACCCAAGGATAAGCAAAGTGAGACATGTAGTGAAACTCATGGACATGGTTTGCGTGCTAGCTAAAAGAGCCGTAGCCATGGCATGGAAATCCCTGCGGGGACCACAGTTTGACAAGTGGCACAGGGAATTGGAGCATTGGACAGGGGCAGAAACCACGGTCTGGGGAGAGGGAGTGGCTAAAGCGAGAGGAGAGGCTAGCCCTGCATATGAGGACTGGAAGGCCCTGATCTGGGACATGTTCCACCCATCGGACGATAAACCCCCTTGAGAGCCCAACAAACAGTGATAACCTAGCAGATCATTGATAACGCTTGCACCCCAATAGCCAGGCAATTGGGCCTGGCAATGCTGGTCAGTTCACCGCCCAAAGCTTTTAGGGCCTGGACTATTAGCTGGCGGGGCAGGGAGCCCTGACAAGAGTAACCTGCAAGTGAAGACTGGTTATTGTGTTTAGTTTGTTTGAGTTATTGTTAATTTCAATGTTAATTTCAATTGAACTTTTATGTACACACGGACCAATGTTGCTAAGTAAATGCTAAACTGGTAATGTACAATATAAATGCTAATAAAAACAGTTTAAAATAAAGAAATAGGAGAATAATCTCTTATCTCTAGCACTTTGGTGTGCTAGTCTCTTCCCCCTCTTTTTTATTTTTATCCTGTGGTCAGCACCTGTAGTACTCTTCTGGTATGTGTCTAGTGACAGTTGCACTGTCTTCAGCCTCTTATCTGGTGTAGTGCGCTGTAAGCACTGTATCCGCGCCTCTCGCGCTTATCTCTGCACTCCTTTTGCCGTTTACGGCTCGTTCTGAAGTGTAGGAGCGTACCGGAATTGATCTGGTGTTTCTCTGATTCGGAACGTGTGGTCGTTCTATATTCCGTATTGTTATGGAGAATTCTCAGAAATGTGCTAATTCCCTCCACCTTAGAGACCCCCAGCAACTTTGCTGGATTTTGAGGACTTGATTTTTTTACCTGGAGAGAGTGAGACCCTTTTTTCCCACTCTCTCATGTATTTTAATGTGATTTTGAACACTGTGTTTCGAATGGATTGTGTCCTCCCACGTATTCCTCATCTTGTGATATTCGTATCCTGCCAGCTTCGTTGCTTCGGCAAAAAATATTTGCCAGAGGGTGCTGTGCACGAGACCGTGGCGTCGATGTCCCTTGACGGGCTCCGTACCGTGTCAACGTCATCATCAGTACAAATAGCTCATGCTGCTCCCGTTAGCTTCAGTTCCGTTTTTCCGATTGCTTTGCTCTCGAGAACGGCACGCTTCGACATTTTCTTCAGAAAATGTCATCTTCATCTACCCCTTCTACACCCAAGACAGGGTTTAAAAAATGTATCGACTGCGGTTCGAAGATGTCGATCACAGATCCTCACCGCATTTGTCTCTGGTGCCTAGGTTCAGACCATCAAACCGGCGACTGTGGCTCCTGTCAGTCAATGACTGAGAAGACCCCTTGTGAGAGGACAGGTAAACTGGTGGTGAGGTGGGAAGCTTCAAGGCCTCCTCGAAGGCCTTGTCTAAAAGACATAAAAAATCGAGAGAATAGAAAGAATCGGATTGTCATAGACACTCTAAGAGATCCCGATCTCGTAGTAGATTGAGGCGCTCTTCATCTTCCTCTTTAAAAAGAGTTAAAAGGAGACATAGATCTCCCTCTTCATCATCAGATACATCTACCAAATTGGTACGATGCCCGACTAAGTCGGATTCCCCAAGAAAATGGGAAGATTTTAGAAGGAAGATGATGGAGGTCTTTGAGAATGCGGCCTCAACCCCCTCAAAGAAGCCTCAAAAGAGCCAGACCCTGGTCGCTCCATCGGACGACACAGGGAAGTCAGGAACTACTGTGGTAAAACCCAGTAGTATGGGTGAAACACATAAAACTTGAGTCGATGCCAAGTCGTCAAGGAATCCTCGAGAATCGAGTGTTTCCCCGACACCGAATAAAAAACAGAAATCATCGATAACATCTGCGACTTCATCGACACCATCGGCGCCAACGGCTTCGACATCGCAGCCTAAAGCGTCTTCGACGTCTTTGTCAAATACACCATAGGGTGTCCTTGAAGACTCCTTCGATACCATCGAAGGTTCCTTCGATTCCTTTGACCAAAACTTATGAACAAGACAGGAGATTTACTCCCTTACCAAAATCAGTCACCTTTAAGTCTATGGGCCTCATTACGAGTTTGGAGGTAGCCATGGTGCTATTAGTGCCATGGCTCCCTCCAAAATCGTGTCCGGGTTCCCTGGATGGGGACTTACCGGGTCAGTCCAACCTTGGAGGACCTGGTAAGCCCCCATTCAAAAAACCATTCCCCATTCCCATTCGAGCCCCCATAGGGCTCAATGGGAATGGGGATGGAGCTAATAACGGGCCCGTTAAAAACGGGCCCGTTATTAGCTCCTTGGCCATTATTAGCTCCTTGGTCCCCTTGCGGGACTCGCAAAGGATGTCTGGTCTGACCAGAAGTTCTGTGCAGGTCCCTCAAGGGAACCTCGTAATAGGGCGGAATGGGTTTACCGGCACCAGCACCATTACCGGTGCCGGTAAACCCATTCCGCCAACCTCGTAATGAGGCCCATATGTCTTCTATATTTGAAGAAAGTGGCTCTGAAGATGAGGAGGTTTCTCCTTTTGGAGTACAATATGGTACTAGAGAGGTCCCAGAAGAATTAATCAATCCAGAATCTAAAATGAGAGACCTGTGTGACACTCTTCACTCTGCTGGTGGCATTGATACGTCACCTGAGCTAGAGTTGCAAAACCTGACTCTGCAGAACATGCAGATTCAGGGTACAGGAGTTTAATGAATAGAGTGCTGGAATACATGGGTTGGGGTAGAGCCTCAGCCACCTTTCATCAGGATGACATGACTGACATACTAGATCGGGGCCCCCACAAAGATCCAGTTATCCCCTTTCATATGGCACTTCAGAGAACAGTAGAAAAGAACTGGGAACCTCCTGACAATATTGCTGCAGTAAACAGTAATTTTCCTAAGAAGTATAGAACTTCTAGTTCTGATCCTGAGTATTTAAACAGGCATCCCACTCCAGAAAGTCTGGTTATTGAGGCTGCTACAACCTCAAGACAGAATGCATATCCATCTATCCCTCCAGCTAGAGAGGATAAGAAGGTAGATGCCTCGGCCCGTAAAGTTTTTACTTCGGGTAGCATGGCTTTAAAGTCAACTAATGTCACCTGTACCCTGGCCAGGTTCACCCATACCCTGTAGGACTTTATTTCGGCGGCGGCTGAACATATTCCAGAAGGCGAGGAAAGGGAAGGCTTCCTGAATATTGTCAAAGACGGATAGGAGGGAAGGGGGGAATGTCTCCAGTCTGGACTGGATACTGCTGAAAGTATCAGCAGATCCATGGCTGCAAGCACAGTGCTATGCAGATTTGCGTGGTTGAGGAAGTTGGGGTTCGCACCAGATGTGTAGGCCAGACTTTTCAACATGCCTTTTGATGGCTTGAGGCTGTTTGGTAGTAAGGCTGATGAAAGCCTAGAAAGACTACAGACCTCAAAAGCGGCAGCTAAATCTCTTAGAGCCTCCATACGACAGCCTCAGAAACCCTCTTTGGGCTCATCTTCCTGGAGGGGTCGTTCTTTTCGTTACTACTCCTCTTTTGGTAGAGGAAGAGGACAGGCCTTTGAAAGAGGCAAGAGAAATGTCACTCGTGGTGGACGAGGAAAGACTGCAAAGCCAACCTCAGGAATGGCATCTTTTCCCTCAGCCGCCCCTGCAACCGCCTCCAAATCACTCTGAGGCCTTATCACACAAAACCCCAGTGGGAGGCAGAATTTCTCAGCATCTGAAAGAATGGCGGGGCATTTTTCAAATGCGTGGGCACTGGAGACAGTAGCTCAAGGTTACTGCCTTCCTTTCTTAAAAAGACCTCAGGACCATCCACCGGGAACCAACTCTGTCAAAATTCCAGACCCGCTCCTGTTGCAGGAAATTGTAACCCTGCTAGAGAAAGGTGCAATAGAACGTTTACCTGTAGTGGAGAGGAACAAGGGTTGGTACTCCCCTTACTTTCTCATCCCAAAGAGGACGGAGGATTGAGACCCATCTTGGACTTAAGAAACTTGAACAAATTCCTCAAGAAGGACAAGTTCAAGATGGTAACCCTTTCTCAGATCCTTCAGGCTCTCCAACTCCAAGACTGGTTGGTATCATTGGACCTTCAGGATGCTTATTTTCATGTGCCAATCCATCCCAAGCACCGAAGGTACCTGAGGTTCACAGTTGGCGGTTCTCCCTATCAGTTTCGAGTTCTGCCATTCGGGCTGACCTCCGCCCGATGGTTTTCACCAAGCTGATGGCGGTTGTGGCAGTGAGTCTCAGGAGAGGGGGGATTCACGTCTAGCCCTACCTGGACGATTGGTTGATCAGAGCACGTTCGTCCGAACAAGCTCAGAAACATCTTTCGATCACCTGTCACTTCCTTCACAAACTGGGCTTCTCCCTCAATTTCAAGAAGTCCCACATGATACCGTCCCAAAAGCTCCAGTTTATTGGAGCAGTTTTGGATACTTCCTCGGGCAAAGCCTCGTCTCCCGAGGTGAGAGCTCTCCACATTCTGCAGATGGTAACAAAATTTCAAAATGCACAGCATCCACCGGCCTTCGATTTTCTGAGGTTGCTCAGCCTCATGGCATCCTGCATGTTTCTGGTGCCAGAGGCCAGATTGAGTATGAGATCCCTTCAATGGGCCCTCAGAACTCGGTGGTCCCAGTTCTCGGGGAGTATGTCGGATCTTCTGCAAGTCCCGAGCGCAGTTGCTCAGGATCTACTATGGTGGGCTTGCAACAACACCATCCTCAAGGGATAATCTTTTTGTCAACCATGGCCAGAGTTAACAGTAGTAACGGTGCCACACTGCGGCCGTGGAAGTTGTGGACAAGATGGAGGTGCTATTAGGACGCCACAGGCAGGTCAGCGTCACGCTCTAGCCTTTCTTAGCTGCAGGTATTTAGGGAGGCCACGACCCCAGCGAGTCGCGTTGCAACTCGCTATTGTTTGTCTCCGTGACTTTCTCTCGCGTAGCAGTTCTTTCCTTGTGTTAGTTTTTTTTCACACGCCATTTCTCCGTTGCCTCCCTCCCTTGCCTTTCCTCTGCTGTTTCCCTCCTTCATCTGCCCTCTCTTTTGTGCCCTTCCTGGTGTATAGTTTCCATCTATTAGCTCCTCCTCCTCTTCGTTGTCGGGACCATAGTTGGGTACCGATCCCTTAGTCAGTGTCTTTCTCTCCCCTAGGTATAGGTCTGTCTTTGTATCTTTGTTATTTAGGTTGGGGGCTTCTTTCACTTTGCCTTCCGTTGTTGCGGTGTACCGAGGTATTTTTTGCACCGCTCGCAACATTCTCTCTCTCTCTCTCTCTCTCTCTCTCTCTCTCTCTCTCTCACACTCTCCCGTCCTTTCTTCCAGGCTTTCTCTCAGCCTCGCTCGCTTTCATTCCTCGGCTCACTCTCACTCACCCGTTCCGCTTGTACAGAATCCTTTTTCCATCTCTCACACGCATACACTTCTGATACTGTACCCAGGTAATTCTTGGTGGTAGGATTCCTTTTCCTCACGGCTTTTCCCTTTCTGTTTCTCTTCATTACCTGTTCCCTTTTGTGTTAGGATACACTTATCGCCACTCTCTTATTACTATTCACTTACACCCTTACCTGCTTGGACTCCCATATCTACAAGGGTATCACAGTGGACATTGTTACCCTCTTTTGGACCATCCATCTGGATCCCAGTGTGTGACAGTCAACCAGCCTCTTCAAGTTCCTGTTCAGTCCTGCGAATACAGCCGGCAGCTACACAGGCTTTTTTCTGCCTCATTAGGCTTTTTCCCTGTTCGAGGGGGCAGGCTCCCTCGAGTTCACCTGACTGCTAGTCCTAGTCACAGTCAAGTTGGCCTTGGGAGGAGACCGTCCCTATATCTACGAACGCAAGAAGGGGAAGAAGAATTCCAAGACAGAAGACGAATCACAGAGCACCAAGAGGGACAGAAGGAGGAGAAAGAATGCCTCTTTCCAGGACAGTTCCACAGAAGATCCAGGTGAGGAGACTCAGGGGGAAGACATTTTAGACTTTGACAAACGGACGCCTCACTCACGGGGTGGTGAGCCCATACCAATGATCTGACAATCAGCGGTCGTTGGTCTCCATCGGAGTCCAAACTACACATCAACCTTTTGGAGCTGAGGGCAATCAGACTAGCGCTGAAGGCCTTCCTGCCCTCTGTACAGGGAAAGAATGTCCTGATAATGACGATCAACACGGTGGCCATGTACTACCTCAACAAAAGAGAAGGAGTAGGGTCACTACCACTGTGCAGAGAGGCAATGCAGCTCTGGTTCTGGGCAATATGAGAAGGAATATCTCTATCGCAGTTCACCTAGCCGGAGAGCAGAACACAGTGGCAGACACTCTGAGCAAGCAGGCAGAGCACAGTCTCCCACGAGTGGGAGCTAGCTCAGGAAGTCCTTCTGGAGATCTTCACCCTTTGGGGAACCCCTCAAGTGGATATGTTTGCGACCTCGGTAAACCGGTAGTGCGAACAGTACTGCTCTAGGGAATTTCCTCCGAGAGGAGCTCTAGGAGACGTGTTCGTTGTGGACTGGACGTTTCCACTTCTGTACGTTTTTCCTCCAGTCCCCGTGATTCCTCAAGTAATCAGGAGGTTGAGAAAGTTCAGGAAAACCATGATCCTAATTGCCACGGATTGGGCCAGGAGGATGTGGTAGCCGGACCTTCTGGACATGTCCATCTGCCCTCCAATACATCTTCCGCAAAGAGAGGTTCTTCTCTCGCAAGGGAAAGGTCAAGTTCTCCATCCAGAGGTCAAGACTCTCAACCTTCACGCATGGTTTCTGAGAGGTTGAGATACAAGAATTGGGATCTTCCGGAGGACGTAATGGAGATTTTGCTTTTGGCCAGAAGGCCAGCAACAAAATCTTTGTACCAATGTCATTGGAACAAGTTCAGTAACTGGTGCAAAGATAAGGATGTGGACCCTTTTCAATGTGGCAAACCAAAGGTGCTCTCTTTCCTATTACGTCTAACCAATCTGGGGCTCCAGATCGGAATAATTAAAGGATATCTAGCTGCGCTGTCAATTTTCAAGCGCTCCTTGGAAGAGGTATCTTACTTCAAAATTCCATTGATAATTCAATTCCTGAAGGGCTTACTAATGTATACCCTCCAGTACCTTTTCATGTCCCAACTTGGGATTTAAATCGAGTACTTACATTTCTAACTTGTATACCTTTTGAGCCTCTGCACTACTGTCCCTTGAGGCTTTTAACATTGAAGACTGTCCTTGTAGCGTTAACATCAGCCCGCAGGGTTAGTGAACTACAGGCTCTCTCATGTAAACCCCCATATACTGCTTTTTACAAAGACAAAGGGCCTCATTACACGGATGGCGGTAGACCAAGGTGCTATTAGCACCTTGGTCCATGCCGGTAAAATACCGGCACCGCCTTGGTGGAAAGGGGAATTACCGCCCTATTCCAAGGTTGGCGGGGCGGTAATTCCCCTTTCCCCCATTGCTCTTCCCCATTCCCATTTTTGCCCCATAGGGCTCTATGGGAATGGGGAAGGCGCTAATTACGGTGCCGCAAGTTGTGGTACCGTAATTAGCTCCCTGGTCCCTTTGGGGGTTGGTTTTTAACGCCTGCAAAAAGCAGGCGTTAAAATTCACCAACCCGCAAAGGGACCTCGTAGTAAGGCAGTAAGGGTTTACCGGTACCGGTAAAATACCGGTACCGGCAAACCCTTACCGCCTACCGTGTAATGAGGCACAAAGTAGTTCTTAAAGTTAAACCATCTTTCTTACCAAAAGTAGTTTCTGACTTCCATTTGTCACCAAAAATCATATTACCAACATTCTATCCCCCTCCTCATTTGGGAAAAGAAGAAGAGAGACTGCATAGACTGGACCCCAAGAGGGCTCTCAGTTTTTACATTTCAAGAATGTCAACATTTTTGTAGGTTATACAGGTCATAAATTGGGATTAGCGGTGACAAAGCAAACTATATCCCGCTGGATCATTCTGGCTATATTTGAGTGTTACAGATTGTCGGGAAAAGACCCACCGGATGGTCTACGAGCCCATTCCACTAGGGAGATGGCTACTTCTGCGGCTTTGAAGAGGGGAGTTCCTCCAGCAGATATTTGTTCAGCTACAACATGAGCATCAATGCATACCTTCATCGAGCATTATTGCTTAGATGCCTCTTCCTCAAATGAGGGTTTATTTGCCAAGGCAGTACTTCATTCCGTCCATGAGAACTAGTACTCCCACCTCCAAAATTACCACTGCTATGGGAGTCTATCACAAGATGAGGAATACATGGGAGGACACAAACCATTCTTAGAACAAGTTACTTACCAACTGTAACGTTATTTCGACTGGATGTTCCTCCCACGTATTTCTCATCGCCCCTCCCATCTAACCCTGCAGTACAGTTTATGTTTCTTACACTTTCCTCTCGCGAAGAGTCTATCAGTCATGAGGCACGGCTGGGTGTTCCTCGAATATTTCCTTGAAACAACAGAACTGAAGCTAACAGGCATGGCACAAGCTATTTGTACTGATGATGACGTCGACACGGTACAGAGCCCGCCGAGGGACATCGACGCCACGGTCTCGTACACAGCGTCCTCTGGTGAATTTTTTTTTTCCGAAGCAGTGAAGCTGGCAGGATACGAATATCACAAGATGAGGATTACGTGGGAGGAACATCCAGTCGAAAGAACGTTACAGTTGGTAAGTAACTTGTTCTTCTTTTGGTTGTGTAGTGTGACAAACTCCATAGGCATCATCGTTTACATTATGTCACACAGCACCTTCAGTGCAGTGGCACAGGGAAGTCTTCCACATTTCCCAAAGGTTTAAATAACTTCTCTGGGATAAACTACTGTTTCCCAGAGCAGTAAAGTGAAATTGACTTTACTTACATTTGTAACTTTCTAGACCCAGCACACATTATCTTACAATAGGGTTCTGGAGGGGTTACTCAGTATCCCCTTTGTCTAGCTTCTCGTGTAACATTTTTATGTTACCCTTTCCCGATGAACGGCTGGTGGCAGTGGTTTGCCTTTAACTACCGTGGTGTGCATTTACCGCAGGCTGCGTTCGCATCTGCAGTAAAGCACCCAAGGGTGCCATTTTTGTCAAAATGGCCCGGTCTTCTTTTTTCGCCCTTTCTTTGTGGAAAGGGCCTTCTTGAGATTTACTTTGTGCGCCAAACCAGTTCTGGTCCCTTTGTCCGCTTTGCCTTTGGCGGGATTTACGAGTGAGTCCCGCCCCTGGCTCCAGGGTGTCTGGTGGGGGCAGGAAGTGAGGGAGGTGCTTGAAACACCCTGTGCTTAGTCTCCTAGGAGACCCAAATGCACTCTGTAGTGATTGGCCGGCTGAGTGTCTGGCAAGGACAGCCACCCTGCTGGGTGACTGACAGCTAGGCTGGATTGAATGGGAGAGAACTGAATAAAAGGTGAGGCTTTTGGCTTGGACGGCAGAGTCGACCACTAGACGAAGGAACCGAAGAAGAACTTGAAGAGGACGCCTGCTGCAACTCCTGGACCATTGGTTTTCCCGGTGAAGCCCTGCTGCTGTCCTGAAACTCCAAATTTGTATCGACAGAGAAGCTCCTGCAAGGACGACTTCTCCCTTTGAGTTGGTGAGACCAATCAACTCCAGAGTAAGCCACCTGTACATCTTCTCTGAGCTGGTTGAATTTCAACAGAGTTGCTACTGGAAACTGAATAGCCAGGGAGAGGAACACCAGATTGTGTGTGTTGCTTTTAAGTTGGTCAAGAGCTCCAGGAAGATCCTCCGGACTCCCATGAAGCAGGACTGACCGAGCCTGAGCCCCCTCAACAGAGTGCGGGACCCCAGAAGCAAGGAAAGTCCATCTCGACAGCCAGAAACCGCAGTGTTGCTATTTGCGGTAGTTGTGAGGAGCTGAAACACCAAAGTGCCACTTGTTTGAAGATTGCCGGTTGCGAGCGGTGACCGTCCCATTGCAGCGCAGTCCCTAGAAGTCCTTCCTCTTGTCCTCACGACTGAGGCCCAGGAACAGTGAGATCTGCAGAGCTGCACAGGAACAGGAGTCATCTGCTGCACGTTTTCTTCAATCCAAAGTTACTGTAAAGTCTGAGAGACCTCTTATTGTAGAGTTGCTTGCATCTTCTACTACTCACAAGCCTAAACAGCGTGTGGCCCTACATTGATTTTTCTTTTCTTCAAAGACTTCTAAAACAGTGTGCCAAGACTTTTTCTACCAGAAGTGCTTCAGCTCATATAAACTTTTGCCCGTTGACTTTGGCTTAGCCTATTACACTGAATGACTCTGCTTAGGGAATCCAAAAAGTAATTGCCTGCTTAAGAATATTTGTGGTCTCTTGTTTGTTCTAATAACATTTTCCTTTGACCAATTCCTAAGAATGTTCTAAATGCAACAGTAAGATATTAATGTCCCCAGCACCCTAGCTATTGAAGTCACCTGAGGGTGTAGGTTGAGACTGTGGGCCACCCCAAAAGGGTATTTATTGATTTAGAAACTAAGAGTGTGTAGTTTTTGAGTGTATTTATGTGTTGCTTTTATATTGCTCCCTTCTGAAGAAGGCTTATTCTAACTGACTGATAAATACATTAATAATTGTTTATTCAAGAAACCTTGTGTGTAAGTGTTTATTTCAATACTTGTCACTGTGAATCTCTGTGTAACTCCCCTACAACTCACATTGACCCCTCTTGAGATAAGCCTGGCTGCTCAACACGCTACCAACTTGTGTAGTGCAGACTTAAACCAAAGGTTGGGTTCCTACTGCCAGGAGGTAAGGGTACTGCATACAATCTTGCCTAACACTGGTGGCAGCTGTGGGATCTATTGTAGAATTGTTACACTAAGAATTTACTTTGCTTTTGTTCAACTAAAAACGTTCACAAGGCTTAGCTCCACTAGAAAAGAAATTGTAACATGCCAGATATGGATAACTTCAGGCAGGAAGCCCTGATCATTTTAACAGTAGAGCAACTGAAAGAAATGTGTAATATCAGGAATCTCCCTGTTAAAGGAAAGAAAAAGGAACTAATTGCAAGATTGTTGAATAATAAGTCGGGGTTGTAGGCCTGTCACACCTACTAACCCAGGAAATGTGGGAAATGAGGATGATAATTCAGAGTCTAACTACTATTGTTGAAGAGTCAGACGAGTCAGAAGAGTCTCAGATTGTGTGTCGCTTGAAAAAATTAGACTTGAGTTAGAGTTTAAAAGATTACAAATCCAAGCTGAAACCAAACATCAGGTCATCAAACTAAGGGAAATGGAAACGCAACATGCTCTTGAAATGAAGAAATTGGCTCTTGAAAATGTTTCTATCCCAGAGTCTTCTAGGTCTTCCAGTCCAAAGAGACCTTGCATGCCTAAAGAAGCAGTGAGTATGTATGATGTGAAACTTGATATTTTGGATTGGTTGGGTGCTTTTGAATATAACTATGGGATTCAAGGTTTCTTTCACAGGGAATCAGTTGATTCCTTGGCTTTTGTCGAGGCTCCCGCAGATTGAAAGACTGGAGTATGAAAATGTGCAGCTAGATTTGATAGCTAGATTTGGGAAAACTCCTTCAAAAGACTGATGGTACCCCTTGGGCTACCTAGGTGTGTGAATGTTTTAAAAACGTAGATGGTTGGGTTAAGGGTTACAGAGTGAACCCTTTTGAAGGAATGAGAAATCTATTTTTGTTGGAGTCTATTTTTGATGCTTTCTCTCCTGTGCTGAGACAACACCTGGCTGACTCAAAATATGCCTTCGCGCCAGGTGCGCAATACAAATAAAATAAATACAAATACAAATACAAAAAGAGATTGATCCCAAGAAACTAGCAAAAGCTGCTGACTTGTGGGTTGCAAACAGGGCTACTCACAAGGATTCTGGGGCCACCCATAAAAAGAATGAGGGGAAGCAGCACAAGAAATATGACACAGAGAATTCTAAACACTCCCATCCAGAAGAGGGCCACAAACATAAGAAGGGTAAGCTTCTACCTCTGATGACAAACCTCTGATGACAAACCAGAGGAAGGTCAGCAGAAGTCCCCATTTGTCAAAACATTTGGAAAATGTTATGCTTGTGGGCCAACTGACCATGTGAAAGGGGATCCCAGATGTAAGGGTAAACCTTCAGGGGTCCACACTGCCTCCTTAGCCTTCATCCCTGAGGGAGAAGTACATATGGCAAGTGGAAACTTTCAATTATTGGCTGAAGACCCCATTGGAGTCTCTGCCAGTGTTTCTTTAATGTCCATAGGTCTGTGGGAACAGCAGAATGTAGATGTGTATAACTGTATACCAGATAGCACAAAATAATACTACAAGGACAGTGTACTTGTAAATGGTCAGGAGACCCCTGCCATTAGAGACATGGGGCTAGCATCACAGTGGTGGATGAAACCTTTTTGAAACCTGAGGATGTTGCTAAGGCACCCAAAGGCCCCACTAAGCTTGCTGGATGCCCTATCCAGATGGTTCCAATACTACCAGCTCTCATCCAGTGCAACAATATGACTGTAAGAATACCCGTCAGTGTACAAAGTGAGGTGCCTGGGAGAGTCCTACTGGGGAATGACTTAAAAACTTTTGGAGTTGTATCAAGCACCCCCAGGTCTCCCAGTAAAAGGAAGCAGGAGCAGACTAGGAAGGCCAGAGAGCTCACTTTAAATGGCTCTCAGTGGATTGTTACAGAAGAACCTATAACACCCAGTCCCTAGGAAGAGCCAACTTCTATTTCCAGGAAAAAAGAGACAAAGGGGAAATCCAAGGTCTCAGGAAACAAGAAAGATAGCACTCAAACCAGGACATCCCCGAGTGGACAGTCAAAAGTCACCCTTGTGACTACTCCACCAGCTGAGGCTGAGTGTGAGGTTCAACCAAAAGATGGTGAATCAGCTACTGATGACACAGAGCTGGAAGAAAACCTTCCCCCTATTGGAGATCTGGGTCCTAAAGACCATCCTGAGTTGCAGACTTTGCTTGCAGACGGTGGCCCCTGTAAGGCAGACTTCAGCAGAGGTCAAAGAGAGTGTCCTACTCTTGAAGGATTTCGACAACAGGCAGCTTTCCAGCTGGATGGGCAAGAGCCAGGAAAGCACAGGTTGTACTGGGAGGATGGCCTCCTCTACAGTGAACCTATTGAGTCTACCCCAGGGGACTACAGAAGACTTGTAGTGCCTCAGGAGGTGAGACCTCAGTTTCTACAGTTAGCCCATGAGATTCCTTTGGCTGATCACTTAAGCTTTAAAAAGACCAAGGAAAGGATTTCTCTTTATTTCTATTGGCCTAAGATAGAGTCTGATGTAGACAAATTTTGTAGCAGCTGTCACATTTGTCAGACTTCTGGCAAGAATGGAGCCAAGAACGTGGCACCTTTGGTGCCTCTCGCAGTGGTGGGAGTCCCTTTTGAGAGGGTAGGAATCTACATTGTTGGTCCCTTAGACCCTCCCACATCTTCAGGCAACCGATTTATATTGGTTATGATAGACCATGCTACCAGACATCCTGAAGCCAAACCTATAAGGACTGTTACTGCTCAGGCAGTGGCTAAGGCCCTACTTGGTATTTTTACCAGAGTAGGTTTTCCTAAGGAGGTTATCTTTGACAGGGGTTCCAACTTTATGTTCCACTACATTCAAGCCATGTGGAAAAACTGTGGAGTGACCTAAAAGTTCTCAACAGCCTACCATCCCCAAACCAATGGGTTGGTAGAGAGGTTTAACAGAACTATGAAGAGCATGACCAGCACTTTAGAAGAACCACTTAGAAGAAAGTGGGACCTTCTACTGTCATGCCTTCTCTTTGCTTATTGAGAAGTCCCTCAAGAAGGGGTTGGGTGAGACCACCAGGGGGCGCCGAGATGGTCTAAGCATCTCCGTCTCGCTCTCCCAACGGGCCTAATACAAGGGATTTGATCCCACTGGAATCCCCCTGAGCGACGTCTTGATCCCCCCGGGGCTGTGTGAACCCCTGGTGCATCGGCTGGAGAGTTTCCCGAGCTCTGTCGGTGGTGTAAAGCCGAAGTCTCGCCTTCCTGACTGCAGCGGATCTTCCCACGGTTTGGTGCCCGCTTGGAGAACTGCGGCCTCCCTGCTGTTGCTCCGGTAGGGGAGGGGCCGGAGTCAGTGCTGCGGGAATAGCAGCGTGTTTGCAAACTCCCCCCCTGCCCTGCTGGGATTGCTGTCACCTGCGCCGGCCCACCGGAGTGGAGCTGTACTGCGCGGGCCCGGGAGGCGGTGAAGCCGAGCCTCCCTCTCTCCCCGTTAGAGGAGGACCTGTGCCTTGTCAGCTGGAGAGACGGCCGTCCGCCCCTTCACTTTCCGCAACGTGGGAGGTGTGGAGCGGATTCGCCATTGGCCTTGTCCTGTGGAGCTGGAGACCGGGGGTGCTGCGCCTGTGCCTGCCTCTCTGGGCGGGTGAGTGTTGTGATCCGGTGGCCCCTTACGGAGCCCCTCTGGACCCTAGGCTGTTCTCCCGTGGGCCACGTGAGGTTCCCTCCCCCCTGTGTGCGGGGTGAACTCCTGACGGCATGGAGGAGTTGGCGCAGAGGCGAGGAGCAGTGGAGCCTGGCTTGCTTGGGGGTAGGTGTCCCGGCCCCCTGTCCCCCGTTGTCTCGAATCCATATTCCCCCCTGGGCCCCCACGGGAGGTGCTGAGCCATGACCTACGAGATCACCCAACCTTCCACAGAAGACACGCTCTTAGGTTTTGCCTCATGGTCAGCGTGAGGCTTGATTTGGGACATTTGGACACTGCAGTGCTCTCCCCCCATATGAGGAATGCTGATGGGGAGCCGACCCCCTATTCTTCGCCCCTGGACCTGTTTTGCCTGGCACCCAAATGCCTAGATGGGTTGCAATTCCTCGAAGCAATCCCCTTTTGGTCGCTCCTACTAGCTGTGTGAGACCCCTCGAGGTAGAGAGTTCTGGTCTTTGATTATCTGGCGCCTGGGGCTCTCCAGTACTCCATCCGGGCCTCTCTCTTTTCAGTCTTCGCTGAGCAGAAAACTAGTTCAGCTCCCCTGGTATCCCGAGGCTCACATGAGTTGGACAGAATCCTTTCAGGGGTTTCACCATAAACCCGCTGGATCTTCGCCATCTCCCGGTATGGCAGCACCTGTACAACTAGAATCAGCTGATGCGAACTCGGTCACCAAGGGCATGGCCGCCCTCTTGGAGGAGATACAGGGCTTCAGAGCGGACATTGCAACGAGGTTTGATTCTCTTGACAAAAAGGTGGATACCATCAATGGCAGAGTCCAGGCCCTGGAAGCTAATACGGCGTCAAATGATCTGCTCAAAACCCAATTCGATAAGCGCCTGGCAGAGCTAGAGAGAAAAGAGGAGAAATGCTCTTTGAAGCTTGATGATTTGGAGAACAGGGACGGCGCTGCTATCTTCGATTCTTGGGCTTTCCGCAGCGAGAGGGCGAGACGCAATCAGACATCATTAAAGCAGTCAAAGCGGTGGTTGGTTCTCTCTTCGATGAAGCCAACACTAATGAGCCAACCATCGACAGAGGGCACAGGGCAGGCACATCCAACAGAGGCCCCAGATATGTTCTCGTGAAATTTCATAACTTTTATAAGAAAAGCAAAATCCTCGACTTGGCACGAAGGAAGGGCCCGATCTCTTGGGAGAACTCTCAAATCTAGAATCTACCAAGACTTGTCGGCCTATACCCTAGCAAGGCGACGGCTATGTGCCCCTCTGACGAAGATGATCCAATTGAAGGGAGTGCTTTACAGGTGGGGGTACCCCTTCTTGCTTTCTTTTGAAATGGAGGGTTACAAGTACGCTTTAGTCACTGAAGATGACATTCACAGGGTATCTCAGGAACTTCTTGGTGACCCAGGGGCTGCATCCACAGATACTGAACGCGATAGGGTCCCAAATGGGCGTCTTAAGCCTGCATCAAATACCGAAAGACGCAAAGTTCGAGGCCACAGAAAGTTTCAGAGAGTGGCCGTGGCTTCACCGGGCTCAACCAATGGGTGACGGCACTTATCTGCTGCGGGGTTGGTCTTCCACTGGGGGGGCATACCGCCTGCTGGTGGCCCGGTCTACTGTTACGGTTGGAGTCCCAGTTCGGGGCCTCAGTGGCATTTCAATTGTTGGTTTTGACAGTTAAGTGGGTTTACGGCTAACTACCAGCCTACGGGGTGGTTTTCTTTTCGTCACTTCTTCGCTCCAGGCGAGGCCTGGGCAGGGGTTTATGATTTCCCGGGGCTGGTCTATCTAAGGTGTTTTTTTTGCTTTGTCTTTAGTGTGTTTCGGGGGGGTCTCTTGTAGATGTTGAGCTCATTCGCCTGAGGGGAGGAGTCACTGGTGGCCTAGTCTAGCCTCTAGCTGTTGGAGCTTGGGGTCCAGGCGTTCAGTGGTTGGGTGGGGGGGTGAGGGCGGAGGGTGTTTCCTTCATTTGTTGGGGTTGGGTTTTTTAGGCTGCCGGGGCTTCCGGGGGATAGGGGTACTACAAGGTTCTTCGTGGTTTACTCTTGCCCAAAGAGGTGGGGGGTTGGGACAGACATAACAGGCTCCCTAGAGGAGTCGGAAAAATATTTCCATCTTTTCAGTGGGTGATTCTCTTCAGTTTTTGACTGTGGGGACTTTGAATGTGCAGGGATTAAACTCTCCTACTAAGAGATTGTTGGTGATGAGGGAATTCTCTAGGCTCAAACTTTACTTTCTCTTTGTACAGGAATCCCATTGGGGCAAGGGGAAGGAACCGAATTTCGGGTATAGGGCCATACAGCACTTGTTTAAGTCCTCCTATTCCGCGAAGAAATGCGGGTTTGCTCTCCTGATCTCCCCCAATGCCCGCTTATCCCCCAAGGCACACAGATCCGACCCGCAAGGACGCTTTAATATGGTCAAGGGGGTAGTGAGAGACAGGTTGTTTTCTCTGTTGGGCGTCTACGCCCCGAATGAGGCACAAGATGTTTTTTGGGAGGGGATGGGGGAAACAATCAGGAGATTCGCTGAGGGGTCTCTAATAGTGGGCGGGGACTTCAATATGGTTCTCTGTCCTGATAAAGATAGGGAATCCCCTAACCCTTGCCCCGATCTAAGGGCCCAGGTGAAGTTGGCAGACTCTTTCCGTTGGATTAATGGGGAATTGGGTTTAATGGACTCTCATCCCCCTGGTCGCAACCACAAACCATTCTTCACTTTTTACTCTAAAGTGCACTTGCCATTCTCGAGGATCGACTACATCCTGGTAGATTGTTCGATCCAGGACTATGTCTCAGAATTTGGGGTAGAAACTATCCCGTGGTCCGACCACGACTTGGTTAGAGTCAATTTGGGGGTCCCCCTCTTCCCCTCCTAGGTCTCGGTGGACATGCAATGACACTTTGCTGCAAGATAAGGAGTTGAGGCAGTCCCTCCTAGTTGCTATCAAGGAATACTTTGTCCTCAATGACACTGGGGAGGTGGATGTCACGGGTGTTTGGGAAACATTTAAAGCCACGATCAGAGGCTCCCTTATGGAGATGGGTTTGAGGAAGAAGAGGGATAGGGACCGGGAGGAGCTAAAGTTGAGAGAACAAATTGCCACCATTCAGCCAGGGGGGAAGCTGAAGTCCCAGATGCTCCCGGGCAAGTGGGAGGAGCTCCAAAAACTCAGGGCAAAATTGTCTGCCCTCCTTGTGGGCCAGATGGAGAGAAAGCTAGCTTTTCTAAAACAGAGGTATGTGGAGAAGAGGGAAAAGGCGGACAGGATTCTAGCTTGGAAGCTTAGGGAGCTCCGAAACAGTAGAAGAGTGTATTCCATCTCCTCCCGGGCGGGGGTGAAAATCCTGCTGGACGGCCTCATAGCTGAACAGTTTAGGCAGTATTACGAATGCCTTTATGCATCAGAGTACACAGGTGACGGTGCGGATGTGGACCGTTTCTTAGAAGCCCTTCCCATTCCTCGTCTCTCCCCTGAGAACGCTGACTCCTTAGAGCTTCCCATATCGCCCCAGGAAATAATTGATACCATCTCTTCCCTAAAGAGTGGTACTGCTCCTGTGGACAACGGTTTCTCAGTTCACTTCTATAAGGCTTTCCGCTCCACGTTGGCCACATTCCTAGCTAGGGTGTTCAACTCCGCCATTGACACAGGCTCCCCTCCTCACTCCATGATGTCTGCTCTTATTGTGGTTCTCTTCAAAGAAGGAAAAGACCCCTCCCTCTGTCAGTCCTACCGGCCCATCTCCCTTCACAATATAGATATTAAAATTCTAGCTAAACTCCTAGCGAATAGACTGGCGAAACTCCTTCCTTCCCTGGTGCACGGAGACCAGGTCGGTTTTATTCCTGGTCGCCAAGGGTTGGACAACGTGAGGAAAACTCTGGACCTCA
Organism: Ambystoma mexicanum; assembly: GCF_040938575.1. NCBI lineage: Eukaryota > Metazoa > Chordata > Amphibia > Caudata > Ambystomatidae > Ambystoma > Ambystoma mexicanum. Next base: position 691,499,555 of record NC_090939.1, read on the forward strand.
TGCATGAGGTTACGAAGCGGGATCTGGAAGCCTACCTCCTTTCCTTGGACTCTGAAAAGGCCTTCAACCGTGTCGAATGGCCTTATATGGTTAAGGTGTTTCGGAGAATGGGCTTAGGGGACAAATTTTGTGGGTGGGTCTCAGCCCTGTACAATGGCCCCGTATCAAGGGTTCTGGTTAATAACTGTACCTCTGCAGGTTTGCCGCTTACTAGAGGTACCTGTCAGGGGTGCCTCTTCTCCCCCCTCTTATATGCTTTGTCGATGGAACCCCTTTCCATTGCGGTGAGAGCCGACAGCGGGATCTCGGGGCTGCAATGTGGGGATTATGAATTCAAATAATCTCTGTTTGTGGACGATATTTTGTCTTACCTGACTAATCTCCAGGATTCCCTTCCTCAATTGTTGGGCCTAATACGCCACTTTGGTTCCTTCTCAGGGCTTAAGGTCAATGTAACAAAATCCTGCATAATGCCGATGGGTGGGTTGGACCACGAAATAAACGGCAGAGCAGGGGTGCTGGGTATGAGAGTAGGGCGGGAGACCACCAGATACCTAGGCACCAATATTCCCAGAGACCTGGGTAAATTGTTTGCATCAAACTTCCCCCCACTTTTGGCAAAGATTTGGAGCGACCTGGTAAGATGGGCTCCCCTTACTCTCTCGTGGTTTGGGCGCATGGCCACGGTTAAAATGAACATACTGCCTTTTCTCCTTTATCTCTTCTCGCCCCTTCCTTGCATAGTTCCCGATTCCTTTTTCGAACTATTACAGTCCCGTGTTCTTCACTTCATTTGGAATGGCAAGAGGTCTAGAGTGAAATATTCCACCCTGATGCTTCCAAAATCTTTCGGGGCCTTTGGCATCCCTGATTTTAGACTGTATTATAAGGCAGCCCAGTTGCGTGTGATGCTAGAGCACCTGAGAGATGACCTAGGGATTTATTGGACTTATGTGGAGGATGTCTAGGCCTATCTGAAAAAAGTGAGGGATCTTGTATGGGCTCCCCCAAGATCCCTTCCATTGCCTATTAGATCTCATCCAACACTGGCTGCCCTGTGGTCATCCTGGAAGCCTAACAAAGATAATAAGCGGCTCTCTTCCTGGCCTTCCCGCTTATCTTCTCTATGGGGGCCCCGTTCAATCTTGATTCCAGGGGTTTCCGTGAGACGCAATCGTGGTCTGATCAGGGGTTGGAAAGGGTTGCCTAACTCTTTTGCCAGGGTGTCTTCATTGAATATGACCAGCTGTCGGATGTGTTGAGGGATAAGCCGTTCCCCATCTTCGAATATTTGCATCTCAAGGGGATCCTCTCTCAAGCCGGCTGGCTGGCTGATATGACTCGCCCTTTGACTCCCTTTGAAAAGATCTTTGTAGAATCCAAGGCCAGAAAGGGCTCCCTTTATAAGATTTATAATGTACTGGTCACCGCTAATCTAGAGGGTAGACAGCCATTCAAACAAATCTGGGAGGAAAGAATGGGCCTAACCCTTGACGACTCTACATGGAAATCAGTCTTCAAGTAAATTTTTTCGGGGAGGTTATACACTTCAGCCACGGAGCATAGTTTTAAGATTCTCTACTCTTGGCATCGGCCCCCGGTCACCGTATCCAGAATGTTTATGTAAGTGTCTCCGATGTGCCCTTGTTTGTGCTCACACCGGGGTACCTGGTACCATATGTGGTGGGAGTGTCCGGTCATCCAGGTCTATTGGTCCGAATTGCTCAGCTGGATCAAGGACATAGTGGGGACGAGCCCCTCGCTTCTTCCCTTGGAGATCCTCTTGGGCACGTCTATGCCTGATAACAAGTATTTTACCTTCTCTAAGGTGACGGGGGCTATGTTGAGAGTGGGGAGGCTGGCCCTAGCCCAAAGATGAAGAATTCTTCAGCCCCCTCTAAGGCGGAATGGCTTGACAAGTTATTAGCTATTTTCACTTACGAGAAATTGTCAGCCATCACCAATGATACTATGCCTTCTTTCTTGCAGGATTGGACTATGGTTCTTTTAAATGAGGACTGTGATGCTATGAAACTGTGAATTGACTGTGCTTCTAAAGTCTCTACAGTCTTGTGGGTGTTGCTTGAAGCACTTTCTGTTGCCGCATCTCTTAAAGTTTTGTGGGACATCACTGTTGTTGCCACCCTGAAAAGTCTTAATCAGAGTCTAGTTCTAACCCTGTGCCTTTTGAACCTATTGCCTAGTGAAGCCTGGTAAGCCTGTGGGTGGGGGTGAGGAGGAAGGGGGGAGAAGGGTGGTATGCATTGTTTTATTAATGTTTGTAGCTGATGTTTCTCGCCGGGTGTTGTCTGGTGAATCTGTTGTATGTTGAAATGCTTAATAAAAACAAAGTAAAAAAAAAAGGGGGGGGTTGGCTTCAGCCCCTTTAAGCTTCTCTATGGTCATCCGGTTAGAGGTCAATTGGCCCTAATCAAGAAGGGGTTGGAGAGTGCTCCTTCCCACAAGCCAGTGAGAATTACTGACTATGTGTTAGGTCTCCAAAGGAGAATGACACACATGATGACAGAAGCTTCAGATAACTTGAAAGCAGGTCAGGCTCTGGTGAAGCATTGGCATGACCAGAAGGCCAACATGGTTGAGTTTACTCAAGACCAGCTAGTTCTAGTTATGGTACCTACAAGGCAGAGGGCCTTACAGGACAAATGGATCGGACCCTTCAAAGTTGTGAGAAGGGGTTAATCTCTCTTCTGATCTGACACTGGGACAACAGGAGCCGTGCAAAAATCTGTTAAATCAGTTTGCCCCTCTGTTTTCACTATCACCAGGCTTGACCCCTTGGGGCCAGCATGAGATTCTCACTGGTGACTGCCTATTAAAAGCAGAGGTTACAGAATGTCAGACCATGTAAGAAACCACATAAAGGAAGAGGTCAACAAGATGCTTGATCTCAGGGTAATAGAGCCCCCTACCAGTCCATGGTTTAGTCCAGTTGTGCTAGTACCAAAGGTAGGATCCAAGGAGTTCAGATTCTGTGTGGACTATATAGATCTTAATGCAGTCACCATGACTGATGTCCATCCTTTACCTAGAACAGATGAACTGGTGGACAAACTTGGTTCAGCCAAGTACCTCAGTACATTTGACCTAACCTCAGGTTATTGGCAAATAGCTCTGACAGACCATGTCAAGGAGAAAACTGCATTTTCAACCCCGTGAGGCCTCTAACAGTTTAAGGTTATGCCTTTTGGACTAAAGAATGTACCTGCTATATTCCAAAGGATGGTGAATCATGTTCTGAATGGGATGGAGGACTTCTGCATGGCATACTTGGATGACATTGCAGTGTTCAGCCCTACTTGGAAATAACATATTGACCACCTGTGATATGTATTGCAGGCTCTTGAGCAGGACAATCTGACCATAAAGGCAAATAAATGTCATGTTGGTCAGAGTAGAGTGGTCTTCCTAGGTCTCACAGGTTACTATAGGAACTTCATTGAGAACTATGGGAGCATAGCTTCTCCCTTGAATGTGATCTCCTCACCCAAATTCCCCAAGAAGGTCAGGTGGAATGAGGAGTGCACTAAGGAATCTGAAGGACTTAAGCAAGCCCTTTGTCAAGCTCCAGTCTTAAGAGCTCCTGACTACAACCAATCATTTATTGCACAGACAGAAGCTTCCAATACAGGTATAGGTGCAGTTCTGTGTCAGCTGGATGAGAAGGACAGGGAAAACCCAATCTGCGTCATCATTAGGAAACTGAAGAAAACTGAGACAAGGTGGGCAATCATAGAACGTGCATGTTTTGCCATTGTGTGGTCTCTGAAGAAGTTTAGACCATACTTGTATGGATCTACTTTTGTGATTCAAACAGACCACCAACCCTTGATATGGTTAAGGCAGATGAAGGGGGAAAATCCTAAATTGTTAAGATGGTCAATCAGCCTACAGTGGTTTGATTTTACCATTGAACACAAGTCAGGGTATAATCACCAAAATGCTGATGGTCTCTCCAGAAAGTATGACCGACTGGTGTAAGGAGATTCATCCAGGGGTGGATCAAATCCTCCTGTCCCTTAGTATGGGGGGACGAGTATTAGGGAGAATTCTCAGAAATTTGCTAATTCCCTCCACCTAAGAGACCACCAGCGACTTTGCTGGATTTTGAGGACTTGATTTTGTTTTATCCTGGAGAGAGTGAGACCCTTTTTCCCACTCCCTCATGTATTTTATTGTGATTTTGAACAATGTGTTTCTTTTGGTTGTGGAGTCTGACAAACTCCATAGGCATCATCTTTTACACTGTGTCACACAGCACCTTAAGTGCAGTGGCACAGGGAAGTCTTTCAGATTTCCCAAAGGTTTGAATACCTTCACTGGGATAAACAACTGTTTCCCAGAGCAGTAAAGTGAAACTGACTTTACTTACATTTGTATCTTTCTAGACCCGGCACACACTATCTTACAATAGGGTGCTGGAGGGGTTACCTAGGATCCCCTTTGTCTAGCTTCTCATGTAACATTTTTATTGTACTCTTTCCTCACTGAATGGCTGATGGCAGTGGTTTCGTTTTAACTACCTTGATGTGCATTTACCGCGGGCTGCGTTCGCAGCTGCAGTAAAGCACCAAAGGGTGCCATTTTTGTCAAAATGGCCCCGGTCTTCTTTTTCGCCATTTCTTTGTGGAAAGGACCTTCTTGAGATTGACGCTGCATGCCAAACCAGGTTTGGTCCCATTGTTCTCTTTGCCTTTGGCGGGATTCACAAGTCACAATATTGACTCCGAGATTCCCGGCAAGACGCCGTAAGTATAAAGTTCGTAAGAGTTCAAATGCCTGACTTTCACTCTTGTCCGATTCCTTGCAGGTTGCAGCTTGACCCTAATGAAGAGTTCCTCATGGCAACCGGTAGTATTCTGGTAAGGATTTGTATTTTCCAACACAGTTTGATAAAATAATGTCAATATGTAACCAGTTGCTTTCTCCCTTATTCAGGTGTTGAGAGAAAGTATGAAGTCTCGGGGAATAATACCTCCGGCGGTAAAATCAGGTAAGTCTATTGTGGTGAGGAGGGTTCCCCTTGTTAGTCCCTTTGTTTCACCTTACTGTCCTTTTGTTTCCCTTTAGGGGCCGGAGTTCGGCGAAGATGTAGTGGAAGCTGCGCCGACCCGTGAAGAGGAATATTACCCCCGGTGGTAAAATCAGGTAAGTCTATGGGGGGTAACTAATATTCCTCTGTGTATTCCCTGGGCTCACCTTGCTGTTCTTGTCTTCTCCTTAGGTGCCGGAGTGCGGTGGGGACTTGCAGGAGGATGCGGTGGAATGTGAAGATGCTGCGAAGGCCGGTGAGTTCAGCGTGGCGCTGCAGCAGGCGAGGCGACGCGCATAAATGGCTTCTTTCTTCCAGCTTGAAGGCGCGATGGATCGGGAATTCAGGTAAGGATCAAAGGTATTGCTCTTGTTCTAACCTTTTCTCCTTCTTTCTCCCTTTTTCTAGGAGCTCCAAACTCAAGGCGGGCGTGGCAGAAGGCTGGATGCAGACTTGCCGGCACGGTGAGCGTTATGCTGCTGGATGCAGAATAACGAGGAACCGTGTGCTGCTCTTCGGGCGTGGTTTAAATAGCCTCCAAAGTAGTCCCAGGTAAGTATTCCTCCCCAGCCCCGTCCGAGTAAAAAAATAGTCCCTAAGTAAAGTAGTCCCTTCCAAGCCTCTTTTGGCTTGGAGCTCTTGCAGCATGGTCTGCATCAGGTAAGTTTGCAGCATGGTCTGCATCAGGTACGTTTTAATCTATGAGCCTGGCGCCTGGTGCCAGGACTGACTCTCCATATGAGCCTGGCGCCATAGGCGCCAGGACTGGACCCAAATAGCCCCTAGTAGGGGTTGTTGGGCCTGCTTAGGATAACTTGATGCCTGCTTCTGGGGTTGCTGGACTTGGTCTGGGTCCCCGGGGGTAGGCATCATGACAGCACTCCCCCCCAAGACCCCTCCTAAAGTTGTTCTTCCCTGTGGTTTCGGTTTGTCTGGGAAATTTCGGTGGAATTTTTTCACCAATCGGGGTGCATGGACATGGTCACTAGGTTCCCATGACCTTTCCTGTGGTCCGTAATCTTTCCAGTCGATTAAATAAAAGAGTTTTGACTTTATCAGCTTGGAGTCCAGGATGTTCTTAACTTCAAATTCGGGTTCTCCGTCTACAAGGATAGAGTCTGGTGGCTTTGTTAGTCTTGTCCCTGGTTGCACTGGCTTCAAAAGTGACACATGAAAGACGGGGTGAATTCGCATATTAGCAGGTAAGTCCAACTAGACAGCCACCGGGTTGATAATGGCCTTAATAGAGTAAGGTCACAAATATCTGGGGTTAAAGGTCCGTGCTCCCTTTAGAGTTATATGTTTTGTGGCTAACCATACTTGGTCCCCTATCTGGTATTGTGGAGTATCACTTCTATGCCGATCAGCATCTTTCTTGTATTTTTCTTTCGCCTGTTTTAAATGTGTAGTTGCTTCCTTAAAGGCTTGTGTAATCGTAGCGTGCAAATGGTCCACTGCGGGCATTTCTAAGTGCTGGGGTGAGTCAAGGTCTGAGGTTCGAGGATGGTGCCCATATGAGATGTAAAAGGGGCTTTGTCCAGTTCCAGAGTGTACTGAATTATTTTATGCATATTCAGCGATCCAAAGAATGTCTTTCCAATTACTCTCAGTCTGATGTAACATACAACGCAGGTATTGTTCGAGAGTCTGGTTGGTCCTCTCCGTTTGACCATCGGTCTGGGAGTGGTGACTGGTCGATAACCTCACATCGATTTGCGCCAATTGACAGCATTTTTTCCAAAAATGTGAAATGAATTGACTGCCCCTGTCAGAGACCAATATGGACGGAAATCCGTGTATGCGAACAATGTTTTCGAGGAACTCCTTGGCCAGGATTGAAGCGGAAGGTAATCCCTTTAAAGGAATAAAGTGGACCATCTTGGAAGAAAGATCCACAATAACTAGAATGGTGTTAAATCCATTTCATGGGGGTAGATCAGTAATAAAGTCTAACGATAAGGTGTGCCATGGTGTAGGCGGAATGTCTAAAGGTTGTAAGAGTCCAGCTGGTTTTTTCTTTTGACTTTTGTTTTGGGCGCAAATGACACAAGACATCACAAATGATGTAATATCCTTATACCAGTTGGGCCACCAGAATTGTCTTTTAATTTTAGCTTCAGTTTTTGCAATACCTGGGTGCCCCTCCATTAGGGTATCATGATAACAGGAAATTACTAGCTCTTTTAGTTCCTTGTGTGGCAGAAAGAGCCGCCCTTGGTAATAAGGCAGATCATTGGTGACAGAGTAGTCCGGGCCTTTTTTTACCCAGTCCTGCAGGGCTGTAGGATCAAAGAGTTGCTGGATCTACCTGAATGTCCTCTAGTGTCAGTAGAGTAGTCATGCCAAGAATTCTTTGTTCGGAAATTATAGGTACTGGTTCTGGGTTCACTTCTGCCTCTCCCATCCCTATTCGGGATAAGGCGTCTGCTTTACCATTCTTACAACCTGGTCGATAGGTTATTACGAAATCAAACTCGGCAAAGAACAATGCCCATCGGAGTTGACGTGACAATTGGGCCTTGGCTGTCTTTAAATACTGTAAGTTCTGGTGATCGGTGAGCACAGTAATGGTATGCCTGGCACCGAGAAGATAGTGCCGCCAAGCTTGAAGGCGGATTTAATGGCTTATAACTCCTTGTCGGTAACCGCATAGTTCAACTCGGGTGCGAGAACTTTCTGGACCAAAATGCTACGGGATGAAGCTGGCCAGTTTCAGGGTCCTTTTGAGACAGGACAGCTCCCATGGCTAGACTGGATGCATCAGTTTTCTACTATGTAGGAAGCTCAGGGCGCGGATGCTTTAATACAGGTGCAGACGTGGATTTCGCTTTCAGCTCTTGGAAGGCATTTTCAGCTTCTTCAGTCCACATAAAGCGTTTATTTTTTCGCAAGAGTGCTGTGATGGGATGTACAACATGTGAAAAATCTGGGATGAATCTGCGGTAGAAATTAGCAAAGCCGAGCATGCTTTGTACTCCTTTAACTGAACTTGGTGATGGGCACTTACGGATTGCGTCCACCTTTCGTGAGTCCATTCGGACTCCCTTTGGGGTCAGGATAAACCCAAGGAATTCAACTTCTGTGGCATGAAAAACGCATTTTTCCAGTTTTGCATATAGTTTGTGCTGGCGAAATTTCTCAAGGACTGCTCGGACGTGCTTCACATGGTCAGATTCTGAAGAGGAGTATACTAGAATATCATTGATATATACGACAACACAAACATCAATGAGTTCACGAAGGACATCGTTCATGAAGTATTGGAAGGCTGCTGGTGCATTGCACAACCCGAAAGGCATCACCTGGTATTTGAATAACCCATACTTAGTGCGGAAAGCAGTCTTCCATTTGTCGCCTTCTTTTACGCATACCAGATGGTATGCCCCTCAGAGATCTAATTTAGTGTCTATACAAGTGTCCTTCACTTGGTCTAGTAGTTCAGGGATCAGAGGCAATGGGTATTGGTTCTTAACAGTTATCTGGTTCAATGTGCAGTAGTCTATGCACGTTCTGAGGTCACCTTCCTTTTTGGGCACAAAGAACAATGCTGAAGATGCAGGGGACTTGGATGGGCGAATAAAGCCATTGGCAAGGTACTGGTCTAAGTATTGTCGTAGGTGAAGGTTCTCAGGTTCCGTAAGGGCATAGATCCTGCTACAAGTGGGGTTGTGCACCGGGTATGAGATTGATTTGACAATCGTATGATCTGTGAGGAGGTAAGGTGTTTGCCTGTTCTTTTTGGAAGACATCCTGGAATTCTTGGTATTCTGGAGGTAGTTGCATGACTGCTGTGGTTACTGTGGCCAGGCCTGCGTTCTGACTTTTATTTGGGTAACAGGTTTGTGCACAATCCGGGAAGGTTATTCTCTTCTCTCGCCAATCAATACAAGGATTATGTGTTTCCAACCAAGGTATCCCCAGTATTATTTGGAACTGTGGGGCTTTGATTAGATCAAACACAATAGTCTCTCGATGCCCATCCTGACCCAATAGTGTCATCTCTGCGGTGGAATGAGTTACAGGCCCAGAGGCAATTTCAGTTCCATCGACTGTGGTGATGACATCTGAGGTGGTTTTTTGGCAGAGAGGTAGATTCATCCTGGAGGCCAATTCATAGTCCACATAGTTTCCTATGGCCCCGCTATTAATGTATGCCCTTACTGCGTGCATACGCGAGGGCTGCCCTGGATCAACGAGGACCATTGGTATAATGAAATGTAAGGTCTGAGTATCCTTCTTCAAGCTCGGCAAGCGAACCTCTACGCTTGTCGGGCGTGGTCGTTTCCCGAGTCTGACTCCATATGGCTTTTATCAGCAGCTCCTACCACCTTCTTGGGTGGTTTTACAGGGCAATCCCGTAGAAAATGCCCAGAATTTCCACAATATAGACACAATTGCATTTGCCGTCTCCTTTCTCTTTCCTTCTGGGTTAAGGATCCTTTAACCCCTCCGATTTGCATGGGTTCTGATGCATCTGCTCCTTTGGGGTCAGCGTGGGTTTTGACCAACACCCGATTCTCAAACTTGGCTCGATCAGCCTTTCTGTTCTGAAGTCTGTGATCTAACTGGACCACTAAGTCTATATATTCAGCGCAGTCTTGAGGTGGGTTCACAACTTGAGCCAAGACATCCTTGAGTTCTCCTCAAAGCCCTCGATGAAATAACGTGATTCATTTTACCTCAGGCCATCCAGTTTCCACTATCAACCTATTAAAGGTTGCGATGTAGGATAGAAGGTCCTGGTTACCCTGTCGTAGGGACAAAAGTTCGTTATCCAGGGCCTGTCCTTGGGAGTGCCGGGCAAATAGTCTTTCCATGCTCATTTGAAAGCCCTGAAAATACCGAAGAATTGGGTCATCCTGAGTAACTAGTGGACTTGACCAATCAGCTGCACTGCCGCTGAGATATGACAATACAAAGGCTACCTTGGCTTGATCGTTTGGGAAGGCTCCAGGTCTGCATGAAAAGTGCAAGCGGCATTGGTTCATAAACACAGTGAACCTTTTGGGATCTCCGGCAAAGCGTTCGGGTGGAGCTAATGGAATATTTCCTGGTAGGTTTATTTGCACAGGGTTACTCGATAACACAGGAGCTGGATTTCCCCCGGAACCAGGTAGGGGTGCATGTCCAGCCTGGCTTTGCAATAGTTGCCTAGCAAGGTCATCAGTTCACTCCTTTGACAAAATCAGTTCTCTCCTAAGAGCATTGGTTTCTTGATGGGCGGAATGCACTTCAGCCCTCAGTTCCCCTAGTAATTGCTCCAATTGGTCAGTCTCTGAGGTATCCATAACACCCGGGTGGGAATTTGTGGGTAGGCTTCGCGTTCTGTTACGCTCACCTGGCTCCCACAGAGGCGTCGATCGGAACTGGACAGCTGCGGTCTCCACCAATCTGACGCGCAGGGCCGAGATGACGGACAGGACTGGCCCACCTAGTTTCCTTTGCTTGGCCTGTAGGAATATTCTTCTGCAAATGGAGAAAGGGAATTAACCACCCGTGGAGTTGAGCGTAAATCCCCCCACCCCCGCTGTTCTCCCCACAGATCACCTTTGATGTCCCCTCTTATAGTCTCACCTGATGGTTTGAAAAGATGAGCTCTGCATCCTGCATTGAGCGCAGGGGCGCGTTGATAACCAGTTGCTTCACTGGCTCGAAGGAATTGGTGATTTCCAGAACAATATTGACTCCGAGATTCCCGGCAAGACGCCGTAAGTATAAAGTTCGTAAGAGTTCAAATGCCTGACTTTCACTCTTGTCCGATTCCTTGCAGGTTGCAGCTTGACCCTAATGAAGAGTTCCTCATGGCAACCGGTAGTATTCTGGTGAGGATTTGTATTTTCCAACACAGTTTGATAAAATAATGTCAATATGTAACCAGTTGCTTTCTCCCTTTTTCAGGCGCTGAGAGAAAGTATGAAGTCTCAGGGAATAATACCTCTGGCGGTAAAATTAGGTAAGTCTATTGTGGTGAGGAGGGTTCCCCTTGTTAGTCCCTTTGTTTCACCTTGCTGTCCTTTTGTTTCCCCTTAGGGGCCGGGGTTCAGCGAAGATGCAGTGTAAGCTGCGCCGACCCGTGGAGAGGAATAGTACCCCCAGTGGTAAAATCAGGTAAGTCTATGTGGGGTAACTAATATTCCTCTGTGTATTCCCTGGGCTCACCTTGCTGTTCTTGTCTTCTCCTTAGGTGCCGGAGTGCGGCGGGAACATGCAGGAGGATGCGGTGGAATGTGAAGATGCTTTGAAGGCCGGTGAGTTCAGCGCAGCGCTGCAGCAGGCGAGGCGACGCGCATAAATAGCTTCTTTCTTCCAGCTTGAAGGCGCGATGAATCGGGAATTCAGGTAAGGATCAAAGGTATTGCTCTTGTTCTAACCTTTTCTCCTTCTTTCTCCCTTTTTCTAGGGGCTCCAAACTCGAGGCGGGCTTGGCAGAAGGCTGGATGCAGACTTGCAGGCACGGTGAGCGTTACGCTGCTGGATGCAGAATAACACGAAGCGTGTGCTGCTCTTCGGGCGTGGTTTAAATAGCCCCCAAAGTAGTCCCAGGTAAGTATTCCTCCCCAGCCCCGCCCGAGTAAAAAAATAGTCCCTAAGTAAAGTAGTCCCTTCCAAGCCTCTTTTGGCTTGAAGCTCTTGCAGCATGGTCTGCATCAGGTAAGTTTGCAGCATGGTCTGCATCAGGTAAGTTTTAATCTATGAGCCTGGCACCTATGGCGCCAGGACTGACTCTCCATATGAGCCTGGCGCCATAGGCGCCAGGACTGGACCCAAATAGCCCCTAGTAGGGGTTGTTGGGCCTGCTTAGGATAAGTTGATGCCTGCTTCCAGGGTTGCTGGACTTGGTCTGGGTCCCCGGGGGTAGGCATCATGACAGCACTCCCCCCCAATGACCCTCCTAAAGTCATTCTTCCCTGTGGTTTCGGTTTGTCCGGGAAATTTCGGTGGAATTTTTTCACCAATCGGGGTGCATGAACATGGTCACTAGGTTCCCATGACCTTTCCTGTGGAGTCCAGGATGTTCTTAACTTCAAATTCGGGTTCTCCGTCTACAAGGATAGCGTCTGGTGGCTTGGTTAGTCTTGTCCCTGGTTGCACTGGCTTCAAAAGTGACACATGAAAGACAGGGTGAATTCGCATATTAGCAGGTAAGTCCAACTTGACAGCCACCGGGTTGATAATGGCCTTAATGGAGTAAGGTCCCAAATATCTGGGGTTAAAGGTCCGTGTTCCCTTTAGAGGTATATGTTTTGTGGCTAACCATACTTGGTCCCCTATCTGGTATTGTGGAGTATCACTTCTATGCCGATCAGCATCTTTCTTGTATTTTTCTTTCGCCTGTTTTAAATATGTAGTTGCTTCCTTAAAGGCTTGTGTAATCGTATCGTGCAGATGGTCCACTAAGTAAAGTAGTCCCTTCGAAGCCTCTTTTGGCTTGGAGCTCTTGCAGCATGGTCTGCATCAGGTAAGTTTTAATCTATGAGCCTGGCGCCATAGGCGCCAGGACTGGACCCAAATAGCCCCTAGTAGGGGTTGTTGGGCCTGCTTAGGATAACTTGATACCTGCTTCCGGGGTTGCTGGACTTGGTCTGGGTCCCCGCGGGGTAGGCATCATGACAGCCTGAGGATGTAGGTTGTGACTGTGGAACATCCCAGAAAGGGTCTTTACTGATTTAGAAACTAAGAGTGTGTAGTTTTGGAGTGTATTTGTGTGTTGCTTTTATATTGCTCCCTTCTGAAGAAGGCTTATTTAACCTGACTGATAAATAAATTAATAATTGTTTATTCAAGAAACCTTGTGTGTGTTTATTTGAATACTTGTCACTGTGAATCACTTTGTAACTCCCCTACAGCTACACCTTTTGAGATAAGCCTGGCTGCTGAACACGCTACCAACCTGTGTAGTAGAGACTTATACCAAAGGTTGTGTTCCTATTGCCAGGAGGTCAGGGTTGTTGTAGTGCACCTAAAGGGCAGTGCATACAATCTTGCCTAACACATATCACATGCGTTGATATTAACCGCCGGCCGGCTCTACTTGCTACTGCCGGTGTAATGTCATATTAGTTGTGAAGTTGGCGCAACGCGGCTTTCAGCTCTGCCTCTCTGTTAGAGGGGGCAGCTGTGTCGCTCTCAAGAGGTCTCCACCCTTGCAAGGGTGGGCGCCACGGAGTCTCTTGGCTGCGAGGGAGGACGAGCCCCCGGGTGTGCCGGGGATGCAACACAGGGCTCGCCTCCCTCGCACCTGTGATACTCCGTTCAGATGGTTCTACCGCGCTGCTCCATGCCCGCGCTGCTCTGCACTGCGATCACCTGCGTAACTGTCACTGACCTCTGCCTGCTATTTTTTAAATAACTATTCCCATGCTGATCGTGGCTCTGACAGATTCCTTCTGTTATACACAGTCACACTCACTTGGCACAAACATTCAGATAAAACATCTTTATGCATATAAAGCTATCACACATGGTATCATACTGAGATAGAGGTGAAGGGTACTTATCTGCTAGAAGAGCCGCAAAAGAAGAGGGGGGAGTCCAGGAACAGGAAGTGGATGATAGGCTTCGACTGCCACTATGAGGACTACAAAAGCAGCAGGATTTGTAGTTTTGGGAGAAAAGAAAAGGACATGAGAGAGACACCTTTTCAGTTTTCTATTGTGTTTTTGTTGAAACTGCTGTGAAGAGTAATAAAAGAAGTTGAAGCATAATGCTCACCTCCATTCTTGACATAGAATGAAGGTTACCTCTCCAGAAGCCACTAGAGGATGCAGAAATGTAGGCGATACTCCCTTATCAGTATTGCCAAGCATGAAGCACTGATAGTGAGTGAATCTACTTTCTGACTTTCACGCTGCTGTTCTATTGAGTATAACAAGTAATCAGTAAATAAATCTTCAAGTATGGTGATACCAAGCTTAGCAAACATAGCTTAAAAATGAATTTTCCCAGGTGATGTTTCAGCTGGGGATGTGCACATATATTGATTTATGCATTGCTAGGAAGTAGTCAGAGGTTTCCCCTCGACCATGTGAAAATTCACATTTCCAAAAAATGGTTCAGGATTAAAAAACATTATAAAGGCGAAGCCCGGGACTGAACAATTTTTAAATTGCTTTTATTTGTCTGCTAGATATCAGTTAATTGATAAAAAGTGGTAGAATAGAAAAGATATACAGTAGTTTCCTACTGTGATTTGAGCACGTGACAGCCGTTAGAGTTAGCCCGATCTTTTGCTGTTTCATGATACCAATTAAATAGAGTTATTCTTATTCCAATCTTTGGCAGTCACCAAAGAGATTGTTTAAAGGATTCATTCAAAAAGGTAGGAGGGGTGGGTGATAGAGGCTTGCATCAGGAGAAACAACACACCCCCCGGTGGGGAGATTTCTAATGGCTTTGATGATGTCATGTGGGAATCCAACGCGAGAATACATTTTCTAACGGGCATTCCATACATAACATGGCCATCTAATGGAAGTGCCCTAGACAGGAGATGGGAAGGTCAGTCGTTGCACGTATGCCCATGAATGTGTTTGTGCCATTCTGAGTGTTCTTTAAACGTTTTCAAAGCATTGATTTTTGGATTTATTTAATGCTAACTTGGAGGTGATGCTAGATCCCACCGACTTTAAGGCAATGGCCCTCATTACGACCCTTGCGGAAATTGACTGACCGGACCGCAACAGCGTAAATAGCGTTTCCGCCATTGCACGAAGGAGCAAAGTGCGGCTAATTACGACCCATCGGGCACGAGCATTACGCCATGGCGGAATCCGAAAGGCTGCGATGGCGGAAATGACCCCAAAACGGCCCTTACCGCCGCCGTACGCTGCACCAGGTGCAATACCGCCACCCATCTTAGCGGTCACCGTAATGAGCGGGCACCGTAATGAGCGGGCACCGCAAATTACGGGCACCGTAAATATACGGAAACGGAAGTAAAAGCATGTGGCCGGAACGGGAAACAGCACGCCGCACAACTATAAAATCCGAATCCCAACACAACCATTAAAAATCCGACCCTGACACACATCCCAACCCGTTAGCAACCCCAGTTCAAAAAATAAATATGGGAAAGGTAGCCAAGAAAGCGTGTGATCGCAAGCGGCAGGTCCACTTCTCCCGAGAGGAACTGACCGTGCTGACCGAGACCCTGCAGGAAAATGGCGCCGTCGTCTTCTCCAGTCAAATGACCAGGACGGCCCTTGCCAACAAGAAGGCCATATGGGCCCTTGTGGCACAGCGCGTAAGTGCGGTGGGGACAACACCCCGCACGCCACAGCAATGTCGCAAGCGGTGGGACGACCTGCGGATCCGCGTACGCAGCATACTTTCTGCGAACAGGAACATCGCCACAGCTACCGGGGGGGGATCAGAGTCGCCCATCAAGTTGACCCCCTGGGAGGAGATCTGCGCCTCCACCATAGGAGTGGAGAGCATAGAGGGAGTCGGAGGGATGGAGAAAGGAGTGCCGACATCCGGAGAATCAGGTAGGTTTGCCAAGAGAAACAATGCGAAATCCACAAACCACGAACATGTGCAGTACCATGTGACCCCATAGTGCAATACATACTTTGCCCTGACAGCGCCCTCTAAAAGTCAGAATGAATAAACAAATTAATCAAGATGCCATAAACAACCCCTACATGTGCAGCATGCACCCCCTAACTGCAGGCAGCCAAATGAATGCATCCTCAATCCACACGAAAATGAGACCACCTCCAAGGCCCAGTCCCATATCAGCCTCATGTACCACCCCAATGCATTTGACACGTTGCCATTCCAAATCCGACAGACCCATAACTAACGCTCGCCCCTCTTTACTCCACCACAGGGTCCGATACCAACCACGAGCTGCAGGACACCCCTACCAGCACGCCTGCAAAGAGGGCCAGGACCAACGTCCCAAGAGCCTCCACCTCAGGTGCAAGGATCAAGACACGGCAGCAGCAGGAATCAAGTGCCAGCACACTGGAGGGGACTGCAACAGGCACCCCAGCAGCCAGCAAGTCCACAACCCCAGCACCACAGGTCCCCCCAAAGAACGTATCTGATGGCACTGCCTCTGGTGGTAGCAGCACCATAGGTGACACAGCTGTCATGCCAGCATGCTCCGACACGGAAAACAGTGCTGGCGACGTAGGTACCATCCATGACCTTTCCCAATCCCCCTGCATGTTCCATCCCCTACACCATGACGAAACCACGCAGGGGCACCCTGAAGACGACGACTGGCCAACCCCCACAAGTCCTGTGCCAAGGCAACATGTGTTGAGCAGCCCCCCTGTCACACCACCGCAAATGTCCATGGCCCAGCAGAGGCAACAGTCCCTCGACCTGCTGATCGAGCAACAGCAGGAAGCGTCCACGCTACTCAAGGACCATGCAAATGAATGCGGGGGTTCCAGGGCAGCCATGGAAACATCCACCGAGACACTCAGGGCACAAATAGAGAAAAGTAGTGAGAGCCTCAGGGGAGAAATGGAGAGAAGCACCGAGAGCCTGAGAGCACAAATGGAGAAAAGCACCGAGAGCCTGAGGGGGGAACTGCATGCGACGTCCAAAGACGTTTGTGCTGAACTTGCTGCTGTGCGCCGTGTGCTCTCGGAGCTCTCACAAACCCTCAGAGACATGCATGGACGCGAGCAGGCAGAGACGTCATCCGTGGCAAGTTCCGTCCAGGGCAGCCCCCAACGCAGATCTGGCAGGAACCTGCGCTCCACGGGCAGGGGTGCCCCTGATACCCGTAGAGGGGGCTTGCAATAGCGTCTACCCACGGGCAGCATGCATATCTGGACACTGGTGTTGGGGGGGGAGGAAGTAGGGTGGAGGGGGTGTGTTGGGCTTCACTGGGTGGCGGGTCCATAGGGTGTATGAATCAAATCACATTAACAATACAGCACTTCATTATCATCCAATGACATGTGTGGACATTGATATTTGCGTACGAGGCCTTCATAGGCGTACAGTCCACTATGTGCGTGTACTACACACACACAGTGCCACAGGTCCCCTTTCCGTGTAATAGGCACCATGCGTGGTTGCTAGAAGCATGCATCTATGATGCTCTGTCGGATTGCACGTGCATCCTGTGCCTCATGGACTCCCTGGCGTCCCTCCACATCCCCACCCTCATCATCATCATCTTCAGGTGCATGCAGTACAGCGTCAGGGGGCATGGGCACATTCCTACGTATGCACATGTTGTGCAGCATGACACATGCCATGACCATCTTAGAAACCCTCTCATGGCTGTACATGAGTGCCCCGCCAGACCTGCTGAGGCTGCGGAAACGAGCCTTCAGTAGGCCGAATGCCTGTTCAATGACCACACGGCTACGTGAGTGGGCATGGTTGTAGTCCTCCTCATGCTGGTTCTGTGGGTTCCGGATTGGTGTAAGGAGCCATCTCTTCAGTGGATACCCGGCATCACCTGTATGGGACGAATAAAGGGTGTCAGTGGAATGATAGTGCTAAGTAGCCCCCCCCCCTCCTGCAAGGTCATTGACGCATCAAATGGGCCACGATGTCATGCATGGAATGAGACTCACCGAGTAGCCAGGATCTGTGCCCTGCGTGTCGCTCCATGTAGCGTGGTATTCTTGTGTTCCTCAGGACCATAGAATCATGGGTAGATCCTGGAAATCTGGCACAACAATGCGTAAAGATCTTGTTGGAGTCACACACCATTTGCACATTGATTGAATGAAATTGTTTCCGGTTGCGGTACTGGACCTCCATGGCATGTGGGACAACCAATTCAACATGGGTGCAGTCGATGGCACCAATGCAACCCGGGATGCCGCCAAGTGCATGGAATCCCACCTTTGCGTTGGTAATCTCCTGGTACGTGCGTGGTAGTGTGATGTGGTCGTCGGCGTGCTTCAGGAGGGCATCGTGCACTTGGGAGAGTGTCCGTGAGAACAGTGGCTGTGAAATGCCATGCAACTGTCCCACTGTGTGCTGGTAGGTGCCTGTGGCCAGGAAGTGGAGTACAGACACCACCTTCAGTAGGGGTGGGATGGCGGTTGGGCTATCTATCATGCTCACGAGGTCAGCATGTGTCATGTCCACAATGGCGATTATGGTGTCCCGGTCCAAACGGTAGAGGGTGTGGATCTGCTCAGCAGTGAGGTTGAACGGATCAGCTCGGAGGCGTGGGATTGCGGGCCGCCTGCGTGGTGGTAGTGGCAGTGCTTGTGGGCCTTGCTGACCCTGCCTTGCCCTCCTCCTCCTCCTTCTCCTCCGTCTCCCCTGTGCGCCCGGTTGTTGTACCTGTTGTTGTTCGTCGTCTTCTTGTAGTTGTAGCACTTGCAGTGCTATCTGGTGCCCCAGGCCCAACATCGCTAGTCCTGCCGGTAGCATTTTGGAGTGGGAGTGGTTGTGGGAGGGGTTTGGGTCTGCTATATATGTGCTGTCGGCCTGTATGGCCTCCACCTGTGCTGATTGAATGAATCTGTGGCAGATGCAATCCCTTCTGGCCGAGCACGTCCCGCACGTAAGGCTGCATTTGGCCGCATGGCATCTTGGGGTTGGAATCATGTATCAAATCCCGATGGCAGTGTGATGTACTTTGACTGATTTTCATGCTATGCTCCCATTGTTACACATGCTATGATTGCAGCCGCTTACATACCTGTGAAGAGTCAGTGGTATGTAGGGCTCGATCGATGGCCGACCCTCATGCAGCACAGTATCGTACTTCACCGACGGGCGTGGCGTCCCATTTGTGATTGCAGCCAGTTAGCATTATGACACACAGCCGCACTACATTGATGTAATTGTGAATGCAAGCGTTCACAGAAGCCTTTTCGACGTAATGTTGCAAGTGTGGAATTCGAAGGCCAGGATTTTTGGTTGCGAAGTAGCGGTGAGGAGACGCCCACAGGTCTGCCTGGAAATGTAACGTTCTATTGTTGAATGTCCTTGGGACAGGGCCCATAACGAGCAAGCAATGAATGACATGAATTGAATGGGATGCGCAATAGCGTAGTGGACGATAAGGCAGGACGTTCCCAAGTCCATCTAGCTTCACGACACTACAGATCCGGCCAGGAGCACAGTGGTTTTTGCAGACTGCATTACGCACAGACGCGATGGAAGTTTCACATATTATGTGAGTGAATGTTCATGCGTTTTCATTGCGGGATGAGGGAATGATGAATGGATGCATGGACAGATGATTCCATTTAGGGTCTGCCATGTACATGTGTTTTTTGATTCAATCCCCTTCCCCTGCGCTATGTGATGCAAGGCTGCCATAGTGGGACTTACGTCTATCTGCCCTTGTCGGATCCTCCCTGTCTCGACGCGCCTTCATACACTTGTGTCTAGGCACGTTACTAATCCCATGTCATGGGTTCTATCTTGACGGACGCATGCACAGTAACCGACGTTGCCAATGGTGTATTAACCTCGATTGGTTTCGTTATGTATCGATACTGATTTAGGGGTGTGTATATTCCTTTGGAGTGGCCTAGCATGCATATGGGTGTGGATTTGGTGTGTTGAATGAAGATAGTGATGCATCATGTGTCATGTAGTGCAATCGGTTAATTTGTGTTTCATTTTGGTGACAGGTATCTCCTGCCCTATTGCAGATGCCATCTGTACGCCACTCCTCCAGATGGTTTTTACTCTCGACACCTGCAGCTTCGGGTGAATCAGTGGAGCAGCATTACGATCTTATGGGACGATCGCCAATGGGCCACATGCCCTTACGCTGTTCTGGTGGCTAGGTGCAACATTTCGGCCTTTCAGCTGGACTAGTGCCTGCCTCATGGGACGGACCTGCGGTTCTTGCCGCTTCCATGTTGCCTTTTGGAACGTTGATGTTGGCCCTGTGTGCCATGATGGTACAGGGCGTCACACAAGTGGAAGCTGGTCAATTATTGCAGATGCAGCCCTCGGTGATGATGGATGTTTTGGTGTTATTTTACAAATTGCTGTGAGGCCTTTGTCATTTGGATGTGCATTTAAATTGTATTCCGATATTTGGCGTGTTGCGTTATTCTTTGCAGGTGATGTGGCGATTTTCGATTTGTGGCGGTATGTATTGCGAGATGATCTGCATTGTGTTCCGCCTTCTGAGTTGAGTTGTGTGGTACAGTACTGGCCGCTTTTGCCTACGTAGCACAGTGTGGTCACGGATAGGGGCTGCCATTGTGACTGTTTACATGATGTGCTGTTCAGGGGCGGGGGATTGGCTTTTGGCCGACTGGTGCCTGTCAGCCAGGTCGATTGATGGTATGATGGGATGTTCAGAATGTGGCTGGTCACAGGTGCCTGTGTTTGCGTGCGTTTGTTGGAGGGGGACTGGGGTCATGTCCATTGGAATAGCTTCTGTATTCATGCCATCTGTGCCCTGCAGCTCCCATCGGCCCCTCTTGGGATGTGCCTGGCTGCTCAGTCACTCTGCCAACTTGTGTGGTACATGCTTCTGCTGATGGTTGGTTTGTTTACTGGCAAGAGTACAGGTCTGGTGCAATCCCCCTCAGGATGCTGTTTTGGATGTTGCCTTGCGCTGGTGGCAAGCGATGGGGGACTACTGTTGTTTTGTGTCATGTGTTCTTGATTTCCATTTTGATGTCTTGTACCTTCACATGCCTGTGCTGCATCAGTACGGCTATGGTGAAATGCCGTACATGGATGCCCACTCACGGGGCGCTTCGAACACCTGCATGCATTTCTACGTTGGCATGCATGGGTGAATTGTAGATTTCACTGGTTGCATGGTGTGAGTACATTGCGCCTGCCAGGAGTTGTGCAATGTGGCCAGGGAGTGGAGTACAGGCACTCAGTGGGCCATTTACGGTTGGTTCACGATGCCGTATTTCTAGCCATGGCGGAATGGTCCATTCCGCCATGCCTGATGGCGTTAGGTACATGTCCGCTAGGGTCGGAATTGCCGTACCGTTGCACCATGGTGGTGTTTGCGGTTTGGCATGGTGCGCGCGCGCGTGCTTAGTGCAGTTAGCGTTGGCGTTCACTACGGTGTCGCTAATGGCTTCGTACTTTGCGGTGACGGGTCATAGTCGCACCGAGCGCTTTTCGATGGCGGTATTGCATTTCCGCCATCGTTTTCCCCTTTCCGCCAGGGTCGTAATGAGGGCCAATGAGTTTAAGTGGTGACACTTATCAGTTAAGTGATAGCACTAAAGCAAACTATTGTTTTTGCTGCACTAAACTAGCCTGCATAAACTCTGTTGATTTGTTTGTCCTGCTTTCACTGTTGTATTTAGCCAGAGTTAAGTTTAATAGAGTGAACCAACTCTATGCTCGGCTACAACCATTGCAATACCCCTTTTGAGAAAGAAGTCATTCTACAATACATATGCCTATTCGCATGTTTGATTTTATGAAGTATGGCTCAGAACATTTTGAGGCAGACAAAAATGGAATGAATTCCTGCAATAGAAATATTTCTCGTTTTTACAAATGTATACATTTCTCTCTTCCCATATGTGTTTTCTGTCTTTTTTAGTGAATAACGGCATGTAGTGAAGGTAAAGTATTATCATGATATCTAACAGATAACACGTAACGATCTACACCATTGTTGGACAGTCTAAATATTCAATTACACGTAAAGGTTTATTGAGGATGCACGGCCCTAAAATCTGCAAAACATTTCATAAAATGTCATTCAAATATAAAGCAATCATGTTAAAAAGATCGAGCTCCTTGAATTACAATCTTTAGAGCATGAAATAAACACCTAAATGGAGCGAAAATAAACAAGATTTAAACATGCATAAAAAGAGTACAGCACAGGACTACCCTTAAAAATAAAAAGTAGATCATTAGCCAAGTGGCTCAACAATGCATTGACTAAAAGAGCAGTACATATCATGAGACATACAGAAATTGATCTCACAGCATTTTATGCTCTAATTTGGATACTGAAAAGATCGTATGTCTGTTTTACTGATTACAGTTCGTAATCTACTTGATAGAAGGCATGGATTTACCAACTAGATCTAACATATGAATAAACTATACAAAGACAAAGCAAGTGGCCAATATCCTCTCTCTAGTTGGGGCAAAATGGACATCTTTCATTCCCGCCACCCTTCCATTATTTGTTACGTGTGCTATGAAGCCCAGTCTGAATTTCACAGGATCTGACATAGAAGGTTCTACATATACATCTTAAACCCAATAGCATCTTGGTCTCTAGAAAGTGTGGACCAGATGACTCCCCCAGAAATGGCAGAGTATATTGTTTTGTACTCATGCAACTTTGACCAAAGTGGTTTCACTGTTACCACTGATCCTAAAGGGAGTTTCCCATATATACCACAAATTAGGTTGCTGGGCCGTGTATTGCCTTTGTATTAACCGTGGCCAAGCATGGGTCACAATGGTCTCCACGCATCCATCCAAGTGTCCCAATAAATACTAAAGCAGTACTCGATAAGCTGCCACATGATTCAGATACTGGTGACTGGATGTACTTCCATTGATCGCAAGTACACCACTGTGTTATGAGGGCACTTCGTGTCATGTATACCTGCATGTGGGATGAGGAGAAGTAGCCATGACCAAGCCTGTAAAATAAGAGGGGCTGGATTTGTGAATGTGGCCAAGCCCTCTGGGCCCCTACTGTGCAGTGCAACGTACCGTTAAGAACTGGTGATGACGGCCAGGACCAGACTCCAGGACCTCTGGTGCGACGATATTCAGACCAGTAAGGCCACACGCGGAATTCACTGACTTTGTCGAACATGGAGAAATTTAATTAAAAAAAAAAAAGAAGTACGACATTTAAACTGGAAAGCGGCATGCTGGAAATGGGGGTTTCATCCAAGAAAGGGAGCCCCGTTGGGTGGGCGCTGTTGCGCAGTGCACAAGATGCCGGTTCATCATCTGTGAAGCCGCTACTTATATGTAAGGGTCTGGCGGCTCTTGCATGAGATTTCCCGCAGGACACAGTGAATGAGAATGAGAATCCCTTGGAGCCCTGGACCCCGCGTCGGAGGTGTTCGCTGCTGGGATGCATTGGCCATTGAGGGGGGAGTGATCAGGCAGTGCGCTGCCAGAGCCACGGCTCCTAGGAGACAGGCCCAGTCCCGTGGGGCCTGGGGGCGAGCCGGTGCGCGCTGTCAAATGCCTAGCTGCGCAGCTCTCCTTGGTGTTGCATGTGAACCCCTCCTGGGAGCATGGTAGCTCCCAGGATGTTGTAATGGGTCACGTGGCAGTAGCCACGCGACCAACAATAAAAGAGGCGAGCCGCTTCCGGCTCGCCAGTCACTCCCATTCTGGCTCCAGCGTCGTTCCTTCGGCACCAGGCTGGTGCTACGCTGTTGGTGCTGGGCCCACGGACGGGGCCCAGCTTAAGGACGGTGCCCCTGCCGGGCAACTCCGTCCGGACGGTGCCCCTGCCGGGCAACGCCGTCCCTGTGGGTCCCCCAACCATGTGAGGCGGGTTGGGGAGCGACCCCGGCCTGGGTGCCCCCAGAGCCGGGGCCGCGGTGGCCAGGTGGACCTGGCCACGTGTGTGGAGCTCCGGTGTCCCGGAGCGGGTGGGATGAGCCCCCACCCCTGAGTACGCGGCAGGGGCGCCGCCAAGTGTCTATGTTGTCGGGTGCCACCCGACCCGAGTGTGGGGCTGCCCGGTGGACCGGGACAGCCCCCAACAATGGCGACGAAGGAACGGGCCCCGTGTGCCCGGAGGACATCATGGAGTGGCGGGCCCTTCTATACCTGGGCCCGCCGAGAAGAAGTGCCGTGGCAGACCCACCTCCAACTGGGCCTGCGATGTGCACATGGGGGCGTGCTGCCTGCCCGTCCCCTGAGGGAGATGGAGGAGGTCCGCGGCATCGGCCGCGGGACGAAGGCAATCGGCCCCCCACCACCATCAGGAGGGCAGAAGACGTCCCCCCCCTGTCCCGTGGGGACTGGAATGCCAGCGGCATCGGCCGCATATCGAGGGAGGCCGTTTTTCCCCTTCCCCCCCCCCCAGAGAGGGGAGTGACGGTGTCCTGCGGCGTCGGCCGCACGGAGAAGGAGGCGGGCCCAACACCAGCTGGGCCCGCAAGGAAAACATGGTGGGCGAGCGGCCCGCCCGTCCCCCGAGGGAGACGGAAGATGTTTGCGGCGTAGGCAGCGTGGGTGGCTGCACCCCTCCCCCACCACCAACAGGAAGGGAGAGGGCGCCCGCGAGCGGTGCAGTGGAGGACCAGCACACGCGGTGTCGCCGGATGGAGAGGGGAGCGGCCCCTCCCCCAGCATGCCAGCTGGCCGCCCACCACAGCGCGGCTGCCCCCATCGGCCCGTAGAAGAGGGACACATGAGGCGGGCCCAAAACCAGTTGGGCCCGCGCGCGCGCGGGAAAAAAAAAAAAAAGAAAGGGATGATGTCGCAGGCCCGATTCCAACGGGGCCTGCAAATGAGAAGAACAAAGGGAGGCGGCCTGTGTGCGAGCCCCGCACGTTACCCATCCGGGGGTGGGAGCTGCATTTCCCCCCACTGTCAGGAGCCGCACGCGATGGTCTCTGCCCTGCCACAATGAAGAGCGGCGCACATCGCCGCATGGGAAAACGGGTGCGGGCCCGACTCCAACTGGGCCCGCGAACGAAATAAGACCGGTGCCGCCCCCCTGCCCCGCTGTGAGGAGGAAGGTGCGGCTCTGCCGCAACAAAGAAGTGAAGCCGTCGGCCCCTCCACCACCCCGGGCAGAGAGCAGCGAAGTGGCTGCTGTGATACTGGCCAAACACAACGCCAGCAACCCCCATGTGAAAGGGGAGGTGCGAAAGGGCGGGTTTGCCCTCTGACTCTGGACTTGGCCGATGTGGCCCCTGGGCTTTCCCAGGTGCGGCTTTGCCGGCCCTAAGTTGTGAACAGAGCTGCCCATGGATGATGCCGGACTGGTCTCCTGCAGACCCGCAGTTGCTTAATGTGGACTCAGTAGCCACCCCCATGAAGACTGGGATCCTGCAGACCCTGGACGTGCTTAAAACGGCCCATTCAAGTGGCGGTGGGAAGCTGGGATCCTGCATATTGTGGCCATGCTTTAAATGGTGCCAGGGGGGATCAACAAGGGTGGCGTTCAGCAAGAGTGAAACCACTCACCCAGGTTAATAAAGGGTGTATTAGTAGAGTGGTTGTAGGAGTAGTAGTGGGTAATTAGCGGGATGTGTTTTGTGTTTGTTGTTTATTAAAAAAAATGGAGTGGTGTTGCATGTGAACCCCTCCTGGGAGCATGGTAGCTCCCAGGATGTTGTAATGGGTCACGTGGCAGTAGTCACGCGACCAACAATAAAAGAGGCGAGCCGCTTCCGGCTCGCCAGTCACTCCCATTCTGGCTCCAGCGTCGTTCCTTCGGCACCAGGCTGGTGCTACGCTGTTGGTGCTGGGCCCACGGACGGGGCCCAGCTTAAGGACGGTGCCCCTGCCGGGCAACTCCGTCCGGACGGTGCCCCTGCTGGGCAACGCCGTCCCTGTGGGTCCCCCAACCATGTGAGGCGGGTTGGGGAGCGACCCCGGCCTGGGTGCCCCCAGAGCCGGGGCCGCGGTGGCCAGGTGGACCTGGCCACGTGTGTGGAGCTCCGGTGTCCCGGAGCGGGTGGGATGAGCCCCCACCCCTGAGTACGCGGCAGGGGCGCCGCCAAGTGTCTATGTTGTCGGGTGCCACCCGACCCGAGTGTGGGGCTGCCCGGTGGACCGGGACAGCCCCCAACACTTGGGGCCCGACGTTTTACCGCGACCCAGCTAGAGGTCAGTAGCCTCACAAACTACTGCGGCCCAGGATTTGGATGTGGTCTACGAGAGTGAAGCGGCCGATCAACGCAACAGTGTGGCAGGTTTGAAACAGGTAATCCCTGGTGGATGGCGCCATAATGCTAGCGCACTGTGCCGCATGCAGCCTTCAAGGGACCGGGGTCGCTGACGGTTGATAAACACTCTTCGGAGGAGTGTTGAATCGCTCTGAACAGCTGGATGCACGTCGAACCTGTCCATTCATGTAAGCTAACACTATTGTACTCACTTGCCGTTACCGCTCTTGTAACAGAGTGACATACCAGCTTTGGTGCCTAGAGGTGCCCCTGGAAGCTGGGGTATATATACCCCAGTGTACAAACAGCAGCTTGTACTGGTAGTGACCCTCTAGGCTTATACTGGTGGCGTGAGGGGCAGTGTGGCCAATAAACTCGGCTTGGGAGGTGGAGTGCTGTTATAGAATGGCGCATATAGGTGAAGCTTCCCCGGCCTACTAGACAAAAAAGGTGCCCAGATAACATTCGCGGCACCATGATGAGGGGAGGTATGGGTGCCAAGAAGCAAGGCAGTATGGACGCATTTACTAAGCAAGGGGCCATGCCGAGGGGAGAGATGGCACCTAGGGAAATTACGGAAACGATTACCTCACCAGAATCTGCTTTAGATTTGAGGCAACTTTTCACCAGCACGCCAGTTGCAGGGCCACCCCCTTATCGTCTGATTTTTCGGAAACCTAAAGTCTCAACCCACAGCCTACCTGACCTTCACTACTTCGTCTACATAACGAGGCCCGCCGACACCGAAGTCGGTCCTGAACCTCTCCCTCATATCTTACGACCCACGGTGATACTGCCTTAGACCTGCTCCACTGCCCACTCGTTGTCCTACTAATGGCCATATATTACCTTATACAAGCAGAGACACTTACACACAAATCCCGAACCGCCTTCCAGTGACATCCCTAAGCGCCCCATTGTTGGGCTACCGAACTTCTGCTGACATGTTGGCATTACGCATCATAAGCCACATGAGCACCCCAGTCCGTATCTGCTCACCGTAATTGAGCAGCATTTATTTTAGTACTACTCGTACACATGCTGCACCGAAACCTATTTACTATTATGTACGAGGCCCCCCCGCATACGTCTATATTAGTATGTCTCATGCATTCTTTCTTACTTTATGCTGCATTGTAACATGCCCAACTGTATGTACTAGGACCTGCATATATATACCTAGCATATCTGCCATGCCTACCATTGTGTCCTCGAGGCATTGCAAACCCGCAGACCTTGCTCACACAAATCTCTTGTATAGGGAAAGGCGCTGATGCCGCCCCAGAGTTAGCTCATGACCATCGAATTACATAGTATCTTGGCAGCGTACCTTCACCTCTGCATGTGTTGGAAAGTGCTGAAGTTTCTGAGGTTGCTTTTGAACATGGCTGTTGCTACTGAACTAACTGTAAAACATTAACGGTTCCAAAACTGTTTATTATTAACGATATCAGAAGTTCACCATTATTTCTGCATGCATTGTAAAACCCTGATGTTTCCGATGCCGCTCTTGAACACGGCTGTTGCTATTTGAACCATATAGTATTGACTAGTAGTTTACAGGATGTACCGAAAATTGCTGACGTTCTGGCACTGTATAGCATCAATTCAGAGTAGCCTACCGTCTCCTGCTGAATGCACTAAGAGTCGCCAACGCTACTCTATTGCCTGGCCTTGATTATTGAATTACATAGTTTGAATCCTAAAATCTTACAGCTCCAACCAACTGTATTGTTAGCTGCTGATGTTGATAGAATTGCATAGCTCCAACGCTCAGCAGTCCATTGCTCCTACCAAATGTATTGAAAGATACTGATGTTGGCCTAGTGCCCTCCTACTATGACTGAATCCCTAGTATAGAATCCTAGTAGCGCCCGTTCCACTGAAAGGTACTAAAACTACTGGTATCATTATAACGCCTAGCATGACTACTGTATGGTACAGCACCGTATCTCGGTAGCTTACCATTCCCACCACGAACACTGGTAGTTTATCCTCCCGTTAGTCTACGGCTAATCGAGCTGAAATTGTGCCTAGTTGTTAATTGTAATCCGCTCTGGCAACTTATAAAGACAAACTTGATTCCTGTGGCAATATGCTTGCCACCTCCTTTAAGATTGGCGCCTTAGGTACGCTATTTGCACTAACTATACTAACAAGCCTTACTGGACTTGCTACCATCTATAGCCTAGATCCTACATGCATGACAAACTTTACGACTACACTGCCATACCTTGGTCATCTCAATCTATGAACCTAACCCAGGAACTACTGTTAAGTAATTTGAACACCCTACACAAATCTACCCAAGTCACTAGACCATGTAACACAAACACCAGGAACGTCAGACTCCGATCTAGACTGACTAAAATCGAGGGAAATAATTCTCCTAGAAGCCAAAACCTAACCACAGTCAAACCTCCCACTAGCCAAACTTTACTTAAAGTTATACTTAATAACAATAGTTCATCCCCCTCACCACAACTAACCAACTTAACAAATTAACTAAACAGACTAAGCATTTTAGCACTAAACAACGTACTGGCGCTGATACTAACCACTCTCTCCCGCCTCCGCCAGACCACACCATCCCACCTCTTAAGGGAGTATTAATAAACGCCAGATGTTGCACATGCCATAGAGATCGCTGACTTGATTCGTACAGAAAATTATGACTTTCTTGCCATCACCGGATCTTGGTTGCACTCTGCTGCAGGCCCTATGCTTATGCTAGCAATTCCTGATGGTTATGCGATACTACGAGCTGATTGATAGATGCGAGTTACGAGGAGGAGGCATTGCCATTATCTTCAAATTCATCTTATCAATGAGATTAGCCCCTTCCCAAGACTTACAATCTTGTGAAGTCCTTACAGCTAAATTACAACTAGCTTACTCCCAGACTCTGACTACACACCTCATTTATAGACCTCCAGGCCCCATTGGGTCTTTATCTCCTCTATTCTCTCAAAAAATCTAAAAACCACTTCACAAATACTTCTATTAGGAGATCTCAACTTGGGCTTCAACGACCCACAATACAAATACGCTATTACCACAGCTAATATCCTGTCAGAACTAGGCCTTACCCAAAGAGTCAACATACTTACACATAATAAAGGTAGAATACTTGACTGGGTTGCGGATTATAACTGTAACAGCGCTATCACCTCTATCATCCCTCAAGCTTGGACTGACCACTTCCTCCTGACATTCAGTCTAGTCACTATCAAACCCACACCTATACTCATTCCTATCGCCCCCGCTACATTAACTAGGAACAAAAAGAATATCACTGCAGACAGACTCATCCCCCTTATTCTCCCCACCCTTAATGCTCTTCCAGACAGTATGGATCCTGGCCTGCTAGTCGATGAATATAATAAAATTATGACAGCAACCTTGGATTCCATTGCTCCGCTCAAAATGTGGCAAAGTAAGCCTAAAGCTCATCTGAATATGTGGTTCACCCCACATCTAAAAGACCTACGACTGAAAAAAAGAAGCTGTGAGGCTTCTTGGATACTACTCTCCTCAGAGGAAAATAGAACTAAAATTACAAACTTATCTCTTTACAAAAAAGAAATTTGCCTGGCTAAAAGAGAATCCTATAATAACCACATCTCTCAAGCCAACTCCAGTATGAAGGAACTCTTTACTATCCTAAAAGAACTAGAGACTCCAAACTCTGTGCAAGATACCTGTACCATAGATAAAACCTGGTGCTCAGACATTCAGTATGCGTTAGCCAATAAAGTCACTACACTTCAGGAGAAAATTGCACAAAAAAGCATCCCTAACCACTTTTACCCCCCTCAACAACAGTCCTGCGCCCCCTAACATCACGCCTATTCATTTTAACTTCTCCAAAATGTCCATCCTGGCGGTTGAAAAAGTCATACTATCACTCAACCCTCAAATTGCCCTGCCCAACTCATTAAGGATGCAGCGAGGGATCTGGCTCCCTTTAAACCAAGCTCATTAATGCATCTTTCGCATCAGGCACTATCCCATGTAACCTTAAAGAATCATGCGTCCTCCCACTGTTAAAAAAACAAACCCTAGACCCTGCAATACCAACTAACTACCGTCCCATTACTACAGTACCATTTCTCCTCAAAATATTAGACAAGGTCGCGTATCTAAAAATTCAAAACTACCTGGAACTTCACCACTTACTAGGAGCCTGCCAATAAGGCTTCCGTCTACAACATGGAACAGAAACTGCACTAATTGACCTCAAAGCTAAAATTGATGAGCTCATGGACAAGAGTAAATCAGCCCTCCTTCTCCTCCTTGGCCTTTCACCTGTATTTGACCTTGTGGATCATAAGGTCTTATGCAGCCATCTAGACTCAGCTGAGCACTTTTCCAAGGAGGCTATAGTCTGGATCGAATCATTCTTCAGCAATAGGACCATGCGGGTTGTCTCTTCCTCAGCAGCTGCAGATCCCATTCTTATCACTTACATAGTACCCCAGGGATCATGTGTCTCACCTACGCCATACAACCTATTTACCAAGCCCCTTTTCGATGATCTGGACCATCTTGGTGTTACCTACATTAACTATGCAGATGACACTCAGATTTTCCTTCCACTTTCTGGGGATTATGACAAGGATTTGGCCTTGGTAAATGGAATATACTTCATCATCCAGGCATGGATGGCAGCTCATGGTCTATGCCTAAATGATGACAAAACCGAGATCATCATCTTGGGGACCCGTACTAAACTTAAAAATCTAGGCGATGAATATGCGTCCTTCAAAACTGATGGTAACTCAATCAAAGTTGCTAATGAAGTAAAAACTTTAGGTTTTTACCTCGATTCCACTCTTACCTTCACTAAGCAAGTTATTCTATGGCATCCACCACCGCATATACATGTAAACTTATCAGAGCGGGCAAACCATTTCTCACCATTAACAGTTGCATTAGCGTGGCCAGAGCCCTCATCCTGTCCAAATTGGACTACTGTAACGCCCTCCACATCGGCTCTAATGAGCATATTATTAGAAGAATCCAAACTCTCCAAAACAACGCCCTAGATTGGCCCTTGCAAGGAGAGGGCATATATCCAAGATCAGGTGACAAAACAATTGGTTATCTACCAATGACAAAATCTGGCTAAAAACTGCCTCCCGTACTCACAAAGCTTTGAACAATGCTGCGCCTATGTATCTCAAAAAGAGATTCCACAGAATAACCTCAACTAGGCCTACTCGTTTAGCTAACACCAACTGCCTTAGCACTCCCTGATTCAAACTAGCCAAGATCGGGGGGAGCAGCTTTCTGGTCGAGGCTGCTCAACTCTGGAACTCCCTGGCGCCATCCCTTCGAGCGGATCAATCATATTCGAATTTCAGACTCAGTTGTATTAACTGGCTCAAGACAACTGACCTCTAAGGCCAGTTACCCTCACTACAATATAAATAGCCTTAAAGTCTCTGATAGTTAGATCTATGTTTAGTGTCCCGCGTGTACTCCTAGTCTCTATATTAGAACTTGTAACTGTTACATTACTGCCTTATTTTATTCCTTGCTTCCTCTATCTGCCTTCTGCAACTTCACTGTGTTCCTCTATTCACTGTATACTAGAACTTTGACACTTTTTATTTCCTGATTTGATTTTTCTATCTGCCATGTGTAAGCTACTGTTGTAACCTAAGCTTCGAAACTTCTTTTAACCTCTGTGCCCTGATACCCCTGGGTCTGGTGCGCAATATAAATAAATAAACAAACAAACAACTGCAAACAGCTTTCGCATCAGTGTATGTGAAACTGGACGGGATATCGGCTAGTATAACTTCACTCCGTCATAAACCGACACAGAAAGTGCCAGGATAACAGAAGCTGAGTCAAGATACCGCACCACAGAGCATGATATGAATGGTGTCAAGACTCAAACGGTAGTGCTGGAGAAGCAGGTGAAACAACTCGCCTTGAAGTGCGATGTCGAGTTGCGCTCAAGGAGTAATAGCATACACATTGTGCGTATTCGGGAGACGGCCTGTAAGGGGCAGATGGAGGTCTTCGTGGAGTACTTGTTGAAAGAATGATTGGGTGACCAGATACTCTGCGGGCGCATCGCGGTAGAGTGTGCCCATCAAGCGTTGGCCCCTACGCCTAAACCAGGTGCAACCATGAGACCTATGAGTGCGAGGCTGCTCAGCTACAGAGACAGGGATCGTTTGCTGAAGCTGGCCAGAGAAAAAGGCACCATGCAGTACGGCTCGAATAAGGTAATGTAATGCATTTAAAAATGTAATGTCTTTGACTCAAAAATGGAGTCTGTATGAAATGTATTCTGAGTGCAGCAGTGGACATTTGACTCCAAGTCTCAGTGAAAGCTTCAGTTCTGAACATCGTCTGCATTTTCTGACAGAGTAGAAAAATATCTTGTTTTTGTTCAGGCCAGTCAAGGTTTGATTTGCATTCCGCAAGGAGCCGAAAGCAACCCTTTCGGCTCCCACGAGAAACAGGGGGTGTTTAATTGTCCTGGCATTCAGCAGCATACCCAGCCTGGTATCTGTGAAATGCTATTGGCAGTTGACCTCTCTGGAAAATGACTGTCCTGCATTAGATTGGGGAACACTGAATGAGGTTGGCAGAGAGAGACACAATAACTTCTGCTGGGCTGAGAGAAGGTAGATGTATCTTTTTCGGTGCGTTTCTGTTGTGCAGGTTTTCTCTTTGCCAACCTGGGTTTGGGAAGCTGTCCAGTGAAGTTCATGGCAGGGATGAAGTGGAGCGCATATTTTCCAACAGTGATGTAGCCTTGTCTCTGATTTTTCTTTTTATTCTCTAACATTTATCTGAGTTAATAAACGGCCAGATAAGCACCAGTTTTATAACCTGAATGAGAGTGTGAATGAGTTCTTGTGTTCCAAAAAGCACACTGCCTTTCTTGTTTGTGTATTGGGGAAAAATTATAAGACTTCCATGCACTTATTTTGGGAGAGCAGAACAGGTGCCAGACCTTTCTATTTTGGTTCAAGCAGAGCACCAACAATTCTTTAGAGTCAAGAAGATGTTGGGAGTGAGAGGGGTGCAGTATGCAATGCTCTTTCCGGCCAAACATCGGCTGCATCACAATGGCAGACTCAACTTTTTCATGATGCTGGAAGAGGCTGCATCCTCTATTGAGGCCAACATACTGATACCAGCGGCGGTGAAGAAGTTGG
Source organism: Ambystoma mexicanum (assembly GCF_040938575.1). Classification (NCBI taxonomy): domain Eukaryota; kingdom Metazoa; phylum Chordata; class Amphibia; order Caudata; family Ambystomatidae; genus Ambystoma; species Ambystoma mexicanum. The sequence goes on from NC_090939.1 coordinate 691,532,563, forward strand.
AGTCCGAGGATGCTTTATGATGCATCAACATGTAGAGACCCAGATTGAAGATTGTTGATCATGTTGTTTGCACATTTATGCTATGTTGCGGGTTGTTTCTGTTACCCTTAAAGATACTGATGGTGTATGTGTATAAGGGCCCTATGCCCTATCCAGAGTGGCAAAGGGAAGATGGGCTAACCAATAGCTCTGCCCATGCCGAGTGGCAGTTGACAATTTTTTTGGTTTATGGTGGGTGGTGGTGGGGTTCTAAATTGCATTGTTTGGCAGGGTAGTGAGGTTTGGAAGGGTGGGGACATTTGGGGTGGGGACATGAATATGATCCTATAGTTTACAGAAGACCGAGGACCCAGAACTCACACCTGCGCAACCCATGTAATAATACAGGATATGGCATCCTTGGATCGGAATCGTACCAAAATGTCGACCTGACAATTGCGACGGCCGAAAATGCCGACTTTCTTTTTTTTGTGACCCCCCCCCCTTACACCACATATACATATGGGGTATATAGAATATAATATTAATATGGGGGAGTGCGGGGGGTATCCCCCCGCATATATATGTGGGGTCAAGGGTTAAAAAAAAGAAGTCGCCATTTTCGCCCATCACAATAATCACATAGATCCCTTGGATCTGTGTGGCAGTTTGTACATCCTGGGGTAAGGGAATATACATTCTGGTCATCAGTGTGCAACATGTCTTCAAGAATTGATTTAGTCTTGGTATCAAGGGCACTGATGCATAATGTTCATGAGATAGGGATGCTCCCTAGAACATACTACGACCACTCACCTGTCCATTTACATGTGGTGCTGAACGGCAAGGACAGAGCACCGTTGAATTTGTGTTTTAAACCTATGGCTCTACAGGATGTGGCTTTTGAATCAACGATTGGGGAACACGTTCATCAATACTTTGACTTAAACACAGGCACAGTCCAGAAAGTGAATGTCCTGTTGCAGCCGTTTAAGGTGTATATAAGAGGGGAAGCAATGGCTACAGAGTTAGGAGTCCTAAAGACTATAAAGAGAGAGATTGCGACTCAAGAAGCCGAACTGTGTAAACTGCAAATATTGCATGATACAGAATCTGCAGCTGGGCATCTACAGCGGATTGAGGCTTGATCACTTTCGGCTGACTGCTGAGAAGGAAACCAAATATATTTTCAACCCACAGGCGGCCAGGAACTACGGAGAAGGGGATACACCAGGGAGAACTTTAGCTCACTTGATATCCATGGAAAGCAACCCCGGGGCCGTTTCAGCACTACGCAGTGACAAGAGGGAGCTATGTTTTGTGGACACAGACATACTGAGAATATTCCAAGAATTTCAGAGCAATCTCATTATGGAATCCACAGATTGTACTCCAAAAGACATAGAATAATTTCTGGAAACTATTCCTTTTACTGTATTGTCTGAAGAAACCAGGGGGTGCTTGGATCAACCCTTGAGCACTACCAAGATTCTATGGGCTATAGAGAACCTGCTATATGGTACGGCACCTGGGCTGCACGGCCTCTGTCCAGACTTTTACAAAGTGTATGGTGCAATCCTTTTTCCACATTTACTGGCGGTCTGGGAGGCAGAAAACAGATTGATGCCCTACATGAGCCATTTAATACACCCAGACCAGTCAGGGTTTATCCCAGGTAGGACAACAGCGTACAATTTGCATATGGGGTTCAATGTCATGGCTCAAATTGGCCCTGAGACCAGAGCTATTTATTGCACTGTCGATCGATGCTCAGATGGCGTTTGATAGGCCTTCATTTGAGTTTTTGTTTGCAGTTCTGGTTAAATGCAGATTTGGCCCCCCAATTTGTGGAATGTGTTTGAATGCTGTATACGGAAACTTCAGCTAAGGTAAGAGTTAATGGGATGCTGTCCAAACCTATAAAGCTGGAGCAAGGCACTAGTTAGGGATGCGCCATGTTCCCATTGCTTTTCGCGGTTTGCATCGGACCCTTAGCTGACTTAATAAGAACTCAACACAGGACTAGAGGGTTACGCTTGCCGAGCAGAGCGGTAAACATCTCCACAAATGCGGATGGCATCCTCATATATGTAGAGGACTCGGACAAGAACCTGGACCCGATTATGAGAGATGTAACCCAATTCGGGCGCCTCTCTGGGTTCACAGTTAATTACCAATACTGCGATGTTCCCACTGACAGAACTGACGAGCAAGCCGCACAATAGTTACAATTTGAAATGGTCCAGCAAAGGTATTAAATACTTAGGTATCAACATTGCCAGGTCAAAAGAGGCCATACTTGCTTGGAACCATGAAGATTGTAGGCAACAATTAGCGTCCAAGATACAGAAATGGTTGTGTCTACCGCTGTCTCTGGCTGGGTGACTGGTGGTGATTAAAATGGTAATGCTACCAAAATTATCATATGCATTCACAAACGTCCCAATATGGCCAGGTAAAGGTTCTTCAAAGACCTGGATGGGAAATGCTCTAAATTTCTACGACACTCATGAGCGGTACGGAAAAAATCGGAAGTCTTGGCTAAACCATTTATAAAGGGGGTATGGCTGTGATAGATTTTGAGCTGTACTTGGTGGCCTTACAGGTACAGTTTGCATCATACTAGTTTTACATGAATCAGAGGCCCCTGCATGTAGGGACCGAGCAGCTCTCTGTGGGGGCAGTGGACAACAGAGCTCTCCTAATAAGTAATACAAAGATGATTGTCCCTACGATCCGCATAGAAAATGGTATTTGACAAAACATGGGTTGTACATCCAGGAATAACCCAGAAAGACAGAAAATAATAAACTGTATGGTATATTTCACCTAATTTAGGCTGTACAAAAATCCTGTACAAACAAAAATTAGATCAAATATGCCATACATGACCATTATAGTGAACAGGGGTTGCAGGGGTGTACCCTGCTCCTCTTGCTCGCTATAACAGGAACAGGGGTTGCGGGGGTGTCATCCGCATACGGGAATAAAGTTTGAAGAAAAAAAGAGAAAAAAAGGAAAGGAACCTGCGGTGCCGGTTCCCAAGCATGTAAGTGAAGGGAACCGGTGTCACAGGGAGTCTGCGGCACACAACAAGTTGTGCAGCCAAAAAGTAAGTAAGGTGGGGAGTATATTTGTAGGGTATGCTTGGGGAGGCATTTACTTTGGGTTGTTTGACCGTAATGGTCAATTTAGCTATTGGGGGTCATTATGAGGTGGGCGTTAAGGGATACCGGGCACCGGTAAGGAGACCGGTGCCGGTAATCCCTTACCGCCCTATTCCGAGGTCCCTTAGCGGGTCCCACCTGGAACGACTGGTCTGACCAGCCGTTCTTTACGGGACCCGTTAAGGGACCTTGGAGCTAATAACGGGCCTGCAATTAGCGGGCCTGTTATTAGCGCCTTCCCATTGAGCCCTATGGGGGCTCAAATGGGAATGGGGAATGGCTTTTGGAATGGGGACTTACCGGGTCCGCCTAGGGCAGAATGTCCCAGTAAGTCCCCCGTCCACCAGACTGGACCGCGACCGATTTTGGCCATGGCTACCTCCAAACTCGGAATGAGGTCCAATGTCTTTTCGGCCGCAAACTTTTCGGTTATGGCCAAACAACCCAAATCCGTACCTCCATACTATAAGAAGGCACCACTATGGGGTTTACCGGACATCCCACCCACTATGAATAAGGACATCCAAGCACAATGGCATGGTCCGTGAATGGGATTAATAGGTGGTATGTTCCTGGAAGGGATATTCCTTAAATTGCACGACTCAAGGGTATCAACCAGGGCAACCACTAATGAGTTGTTGCAATATTAAAGATTAAGGGCACCCTTGAAGGTAAAATGCCCTTAATTACCATGGGAACCACTGGAGAACACATGCATCACATACAAACTCACAGGGGTGTAGAGGTCTTGTCTCTACTGTGATGAATGCTGCAGAGTAATGACTGATCCTCAGCCTAAAGTCTCCTCACATGTGTCCAGGGGAAGCCAGTCACTACCTGATCCTGACCCTGTGGGTGGTATTCTGAGGGTGGATCACATGGGAGAAGATTGCTGTAAGGGCCGAGTGGCGACTCCACAAGGAGAGAAACAATATATTTCTCTTATTGTGAAGAAGATTCATTGCTCAAAAACCATCTAATTCTAAAACCATGAGAAATACACTGTTTAATCAAAATCTCATTCAGTCTTCATGTAGATATAGTAAAACTAAAACATGTGAAATATCTCATGTTTATGGTAACTATAGTGTTCCAATTGTTCAATCATATAATGTAAACTCAATTGGAACTTCCTTGGACTCAAAGTTCCAGAAATCCTCAAGTACTTTGACGAGAAAGAGGAGTAAGGAGTTCATGTGGAGGAAATGTGACTTTGAGAATACTGTGCAGTCTAGTTGTTACAAGTCTAATCAGCTGCGCAGGACTGAGGGAACGTGGATGGAGAGAGAATGCAGGTTGCAGGGTGCACAGAGCCAGAAGCGCGTTCCCGTGCAGAGGAGATCCTACAAAGGATTGTAGGAGTGGAACCTTACCAGAAGTCAGCTGGCGGTTTTTGAGACCAGATAAGGGAAGCTCCGGATGAGAGGAAGCAGAAGGTGCACAGCAAAGCCATGCACAGAGACGCGGTCCTGAAAAGTGGCGCTGGTCTTGGCAGTGAAGGCTGGAAGAACCAATGCGCAGACCTAGTGGGACTCTGCCACACAAGGGGATCGGGCCCATTGCGAGCATCTCTCAACCACCGCACGAAGAGCCGGTGAGTCAGTTTTATAGTGAAGAGGGCCCCGGCACGTGCAGATATGCTGGAAATCTTATTAAATGTACTTTTGAATGCCGAGCTAATAGAAGTAGATGTCAGGAGGCGGTTTGGCGGCTACACTTGGCGCTGGTGGAGGCCCGCGTCTATGCCAAGATAGCAGATATTGCACGTTGCAGCGACCTCACCAGGATAGCTGCTATGACCTGCTGACATCACAAATGTGACGTCCAGCTTGCACCATCCTCCCGGGATTAAATACACACAGAACGGGTAAACGGATGCATTGCAACTCTTCTTTGTTGCTACAATGCTAGTTTATTTCCCGTACTTTCCCTCTAGTCCTTTTCCTGATCCTTGTTCCTTACTCGCTAGGCCTCTGCTGGCCTTCCACACCCTCTTCTATTCCATGGTATTACCTCCCTGGTTCCCTTGTTTTGTCCTCTGCTCTGCTCTCTGTTGCTTGCTGTGGACTATTCTGCTGTTCTGGAACCATGGCCTTACTTGTGGACTATTCTTCTGCTCTGGAGTCCTGGCTTTTCCTGTGGACTTCCTGTGTCTTCTACTGACACCTGCAAGAAATCCTCAACTGCAGCAGGAAGATTTTTTCCCATTGAGGATTTTCCTTTGCCATTGGATCATTCCTTAGGGCAGGCCCCCTTCTAACCCTGTCTCTTCAGGGTTTGAGGTGGCTTTCCGAAAGGATAGACCCTACCTCTTCCCCGAACCCAAATGACCACAGCCCCAGGTAAGGCGCACATCTCAGAGTTTGCGACGCCCTACTTCAGAGACAATTGCGCAGTTATCTGAGATTTTGGCAGCTGTTCAAAATCTGACGGCAGAGCTTCAAGCCCTCAAAGACGATAACGCCTACCTACAACAGGCTCTCGCTGCCCGAGACACCTTACCAATGGGCACCTCAGTCACGTTTCCTAAGGTGGAAAAGAATCAAGGGGACACTAGGAAACTGAAGGAATTTCTTGATGCTTGTACTGTGGTGTTCTCCTTCAGGCAGGCTATGTTTCAATCAGACAGAGCCAAAGTGGGGTTTACGATAACGCACATGGCGTCTAGCGCCCTAGCTTGGACTACACCAATGCTTACCCGTGATGAACCTATATTGAATGATTATGATGGGTTCCTTGCTTCCTTCAGGTCTTATTTCGGCAGGCCCGATCTAACCTTTACAACGCATGAAAAACCTTTGGAATTCCAACAAGGAAACCTCAACATAATATCCTACAGCACTCACTTTAAACAACTAGCCTTAGAAGCCCATTGGCCTGAAGATGTATTTTTACTCTGTATCTTTGGGGGTTACATGATGAAATCGAGGACGAACTGGCTAGAACTCCATGTCCTGCCTCATTTGAGAACTTGGTTTCCCTTGTTTTATAAATTGCCTTCCGCCTTCAGGAAAGGAAGACGGAACACAAAAAAACCTGAAGCCTTACTAGGCCTATCCCTTCTGCCGAAAACATGGAAACAACTACTCCTCCAGTGGAATCGTCTGAGTACATGCAGATAGGTGCTGCCAGAGGTCCCTTATTTGCAGAGGAGAGAGCTTGCAGACGTTGCAAGGTCCTTTGCATGTATTGTGGTGTCTTCTGGGATCCTGTCCTTTGGCTCCTACCCGGCGACAGGGAAACGCCAGCTCCCCCACTTAAAAGGGACTTAGGTCCTGGAGGTCAATTCAAGTCCCATGCTCCAACCCCTTATTGTGGCCCTATCTTCCTTAAAAAAAGGAACATCCCTTTTGGATATACAGGTGACCTTGTGGCTTACCCCAGAGCTAGTTTGGGAAGTACCACCTATGCTCGATTCATGGGCTGCTGAGGTGTTAATGGACATATCCTGGGCTGCCACATTGAATCTTTCTTGTTGCGCCAAGCCTGTTGCATTACCGGTAGAAGGTGTGGATGGAAGACTCAACACTGCAAGGCCCTTTCTTTCTATTTGATCAAGACTGCCCACTACCCAGTTATACTAGGTATTCCTTGGTTTACACAATTCATCCCTTTTGTTAATTGGACACTTTTTGTGGGTTCTGAATTTTGCACATCCTCCTGTTTCACTACCCAAGCAGCTCCCATCTCGATGAATAATCAACCGTCTTCTACGAATAGGGAAAAGGTCCTTGGGATTTGTGCCATTCCTGCTAAGTACAGACCATACCAGCAAGTATTCCAGAAGGAAACAAACAAAAGCCTACAGCCCCATCGTTCTGACGATTGTCGCATTGAGCTTATTCCAGACACAATTCCACACTTTGGCAGAATGTTTATCATTTCACCTTCAGAAAAAAGAGGCGCTCAGGCAATATCTGGATGAAAACCTAGCCATTGGCCTAATCCGTGAATCTACATCACCTGCTGGTCCCTCATTGTTATTGTATCTAAAAAAGACACAGCCGAGCTCTGGCCTTGTATAGATTACTGCAGCCATAATCAAATCATCCATAAAGACTTTTCCCTTTCTCGTTGATTCCACCTTCGCTTGGGCTAATACAGCCAAGTAATCATACTCTTTTGCTTTTACTGACCTATTGCCCATATAGCACTTTTCAGAACAGTGTAATTTGAATTAGGATAAGAATTGTGAAACTGCACTTCCATTTTGTGTTTAGTGATATACTTGTGTACGAATTGCGCCCTGACCATTGAGATCTGCAGAAACAAAAAGCACTGTCATGAATCTGCTCTGTACATATTTACTATTTCTGTAGTTTTTTCTTGCCAGATCATAAACTACACTTCCCAGCACTCCAGGGCAGATATAGAAACGTCAGTTGCTTCAGCGCCGGTGATTGTGTGACAAGCCAGTCTTCGTGCTTCGTGCTTGATTTTTGTTTCTCTCCCCAACCTGCCTGCTGCTGATCCTCCTTTCAAAACATCTGGTAAACAGACCACATGGGTCTATTGTGAAGCCTTTCAGGCTCTTAGAGTATTCTCACTTTCCTTGGTTCTACAACCCACCAGTCTTCACATTAGGGGTTCCGCAAATGAACTTAACCTATTGTTACCAGCGCAGAAAGCCACTCAAATGGCATTTGTTAACAAATACCCCCAGATGAAATTGGACAGAGTTTCCCCATCCCCACTCAAGCTCCCCATATACATTCAAGCTCATATGCAACCGGGTCCTTTAGACCGAGTCGACCAACCTGCCCTGGCTTCACCCAGTAATTCACTAATAATATTTAATACTATTGTTGATGCAGATGTAGCGGAATCCACCATCCTTAATGAGGGCCACACACTTACCCCTGCTACGAAGACTACTTGACTCCTTGGACCCGACCACCAAACAGAGACTCCACCATTCGTTGACAACTATGGTCAGTATGACAAGAAATGGCTAGACAACGCTAGATTATCAGCTACTCAAAACACAGCATTGATCACAACTCCTTTCAGAGACAACAATATTGATATCCAACAGTCTGACAACACTGACAGTCAAACTCTGTACCCCAGATTATCACTAACGAATAAAGTGCAAGAGACAGTCATAACAAATGTACCCCCCTACTTTAAGAATAAACTTGATATTAAATCCTCTTTATGTAATCTGACTGATTGCAAAAATATTAAAGTTGCACTTTTAAACACCAGATCACTTAACAAACATGCAATTGATATACATGATTATATCATTGACAATGACCTTGGCATCCTGTGCCTAACATAGACCTGCTCAAGGACTCTAGTGGACCCCATGATAAATCTTGCCACCCCAGAAGGGTACACCATTTCCTGTAAAAACAGGGAGCAGGGCCATGGGCGAGGAGTAGCTATACCTGCTAAGAAAAAATTCAAATTCTTTGAATCCTCCTAGTCATTGCAACCATTGTGAGATTCTTCACTTGAAATTTAATCCAACACACTGCAGTTGTGTTAACTTTGTTTTGCTATATCGACCTGCCTAATTTCCATGAGGATATCATACAACTGTTGAGATCAATGAACTGACCTAACTGTGCCACCCTGTTTCTAGGTGACCTCAACCAGTGGCGCAACAATATCACTGATTAATATTCTATCTCACTAGAACAATACCTCAACCATATTGATTATTATGTCCACAACAACTACCCTACTCCAATAAAGGGAACATTCTAGACTGGGTAGTCTCCAGAAATCTGGGTGTAAGCATCAAAAATACCAACCAATATATTTGGTCTGACCATTTTATCATTGACTTCAATATTCATCTTCTAGATATCCCAGAGAAACAAAAAAATGCACTAAAAAGTGTCACTAGTCGTAACTATAAAAAGAACCTTCGACCTACAGGAGTGTTTTAATGAAATCATGACCTCCACAACTGACCTCGGCCCTCCCTATCTACTGGTGTTCACATATAATACCACAGTGACACGCATGCTAGACCAGGTTGCACCACTACAAAAGAAAACAGTCAGAGAAAACACCAGGCACAACAAGTGGTATACATCGGAGCTTACAACTCAGAAAAAAGAAAAGAGACTTGCTGAGTATATATATTCCTTTGTCTCTAGTATGTTAAACCTGAGTTTCATTGTGAATCTTCTGAGTGCAGGGTTGGTCAGTTTCGATAAATAACTACGAGGTTGACCCTTCTTAAAAGCCTCCTGAGAATATTCTCTGGATCTACTGAGGCTGCTCAGTTTGTCTATTGCCTTAATCATGTCTGACTCGGACATTTTCCTTTTTATTAATGATAAACAGCCTGGTCGTTCACGTATTATGTCCATGGTAAGGCCTAGTTTCGACAACAGGTTTTCCGTAAAGGTATGAAGGTCTTTAACGACGTTATTAGGACGGCTTTTGGTCAAATCCTTGCCCAGCAATTGAAATAGGTGGTTTGTACCCAGTGCCATCTTGTCCATTTGAAGATAAAGCAATATCCTTTTGAATGCCCAGCTTTAAGATACGACAATCAAGCAAGAGGAGAAGTCCTGCTACCAGGGGGTCTTACTCATGTTGGTCATACTCTATCCAGACCTAATTTGGGACCCTCAGTATTACTGATTGAAGGAATCAAAAGATCCGAAAGTTAGCCCGAAAATTAACACACAGATAGACTGAGGAATATGTTCAAGTAGTTATATTTAAAGGTGGAGTTGATTTTCACAAATAACAATACATAATTGAGAAAATATGACACCCCTAAAAGTGAAGTTGCTTCTAAATTAAATCTAGTGTACCAAAAAAAATCATAATGAAAGAAAACTACTACGAAATAGTACACATAATACACAAACATAAAAGCCAATACCTAGTTTTAACCCTTAAGTGCCCACCAGAGAGAGAGAGAGGTTTGCTGTTGCATGAATCACAGAGAACACAACAGAGTATGGAGTACCAGCTAGGTTTGCATCTATCCTTTGAATCAGAGTTCTTTAACTCTTATGCCACGAGATATTCCAACTGACAATGATCGTACCAAACGGTTGATGTAAGCATTCTATGTTTCATACTCTGGAGTGAGCAGTGGTATCTATTGATTTTTTTCACCAAACGACACTCTTTGCTCGTTTCGGCGGCAGATATACAACAGTCCAAGTAGAATAAATGCAATCTGTGAGTGTTCGCATTAGCCGCCTTCTTCAGGGCGAGGTAAATGACCCCATGGAAATCCTAGAAGTGTTCTTCACAGGAAAACGCCCCCTTGGAAGCTGCTCTCATCTCAGGCTGTCTCTGTAGTGTTTATTCATAGGGAGCTCTAAACTGATAGAGCCGAGTAGCACCGGTCAGTTGAGTAGGCAATGCAGGAAGACGGCTAGTCCAAATTCCCTGTATGTGCACTTTAGTCATGCCCTATGGAATGCTTCAGCCTACATCACTGAGTAGGTAGTCCTTTGTTTTATGTATTGTATGCACAGGAAGCGTATGTTCAGGGCCCCCCAGTGCTTCTTTCCATGTGCTTCGTGCAGTGCCTTGCCGGTTCTGGAAAGAGTTAAATCCAGCACAATGGTGCCGAGCAGCGCTCTGTCCGTGAACTAATCTGTGCAGGATCCGCAGGCAGTGCTTCGAGTGGAGCTGTTCCTCACTTCAACCTCCTGTCGGCTGCCTCGCCAGAGGAACAGCTCCACTCGAAGCACTGCCTGCGGATCCTAGAACATTACCAGTGGTGAGTAAATTGTTCTTCACCCTACAACCGAACCGATAACAGTTGTTTCTATTGGTTCTATTTCAGGTTTGCATCTATCCATTTCCATTGAATCAGAGTTCTTTACCTCTTATGCCACGAGATAGTCCAACTGACAATGATCGTACCAAACGGTTGATGTAAGCATTCTATGTTTCACACTCTGGAGTGAGCAGTGGTATCTTTTGATTGTTTTCACCAAACGACACTCTTTGCTCGTTTCGGCGGCAGATATACAACAGTCCAAGTAGAATAAATGCAATCTGTGAGTGTTCGTATTAGCCGCCTTCTTCAGGGCGAGGTAAATGACCCCATGGAAATCCTAGAAGTGTTCTTCACAGGAAAACGCCCCCTTGGAAGCTGCTCTCATCTCAGGCTGTCTCTGTAGTGTTTATTCATAGGGAGCTCTAAACTGATAGAGCCGAGTAGCACCGGTCAGTTGAGTAGGCAATGCAGGAAGACGGCTAGTCAAAGTTCCCTGTATGTGCACTTTAGTCATGCCCTATGGAATGCTTCAGCCTACATCACTGAGTAGGTAGTCCTTTGTTTTATGTATTGTATTCACAGGAAGTGTATGTTCAGGGTCCCCCAGTGCTTCTTTCCATGTGCTTCGTGCAGCGCCTTGCCGGTTCTGGAAAGAGTTAAATCCAGCGCAATGGTGCCAAGCAGCGCTCTGTCCGTGAACTAATCTGTGCAGGATCCGCAGGCAGCGCTTCGAGTGGAGCTGTTCCTCACTTCAACCTCCTGTCGGCTGCCTCGCCAGAGGAACAGCTCCACTCGAAGCGCTGCCTGCGGATCCTAGAACATTACCAGTGGTGAGTAAATTGTTCTTCATCCTACAACCAAACCGATAACAGTTGTTTCTATTGGTCCTATTTCATAGCAGTATGTTTACCTGTTCAACCCCTATGGCGTAGTGAATTGGTCTGCTGTGTAAATTGAGATGTCTATATATTTTACTCCATGGCCCAAGAGCTGTGATCTCAACATGCCAGTGATATGCGTATAAATCCACAAATGTCAACCAGTACAAATCGAAATACACCCAAGTAAACCCCTACCCTGGACGCCTCGGTATCCAATGAAAATCAGGAATACCTATAGTAGTAAATACATTATTGTATCAGGAAATAATAGCACCCATAACTAGCCCTTGTAATATCACAAGTTTACCAATTGAAAAAAACTGGACTGGTTTTGGACAGGTTTTTCAGCACTTATGAATAGTAAACACAGTGTTACCATAGTTCCCAGTGTTCCAAACCCTGCAACCATGTTGTCATGTATACCACCTAATGTCACATGGTTTACAGTGATTGCATCTTGCTCAACCTTCCTTTCAGTCCCAATAGACCCCAACAGACAATATTTGTTAATTTCTTCCCACCTAAGGTGTCAAATAACATAGACACGCCTCCCAAAAGGGTGCATGGAGCTCACATCCCGTTTAACAAGCTTTACAGAATGAGCTGGATGATGTTAAATTACTGAGGGGGTGTACATTTGTGCAACATATCGACAACTGGTTAGTAGCATCTCCCAAATATGAATCATTCAAGCAAGATACACTGGTATTATTAACAGCCCTTGCCATAAAGGTGTATAAAGTATCTACACACAAATGTATGAAAAGAGAAAGTGCCTTATTGTGTCATGACACATGAGTGAGTGAGCAAAGTATAAAACAATCAAGAGTAGATGCCATAATGAAATTGCCCAAATCATTAACAATAAGCCAAATGAGCTCCTTTTTAGGTGGCACTGGATTTTGCCATCAGAGAATAATGGGCTTTGCAAATATATTGAAGCCACCACAAGCAGTGGCCCTCCTGAATACACCGGAACCCATCCAATGGACAGAGAAAGCAGAAAGACATTTGTAGAACTAAAAGATGCTTTAAAGAGATCGGCAGCCCTTGGGCTACCAGATTATAAAAAGCCATTCATCTTATATTGCCATGAAAAACTTGTCTATGATTAAGCAGTGCTGGATAGGAGGCATAGTGATAAACATCATCTTATCGCATATTATTGTATGGCATGAGATCCAGTAGTGTTACGCTCACCTGGTCTCTGCGGGGACGTTGGGGCACGGTTGGAGCCCTCCCTGGACTTGGCTCCCTTGGATCGGCTCTCTCCCCCTGCTGCTGCAAAGTCAAACTGCTCTGGATGCTGGTACTGCCCCTGAGAGAAGATGAGAGGCAATGAGAATGGCGTGGTGGTGTCGTGATTCCCCTCTAACCTTTCGTGCCAGAATGAAGTGAGCAAGTGTTTACCCATGCAAGCTCACCTGTTTTTTCGTAATGATGGGCTCTCCGTCCTGCTTCTTGTAGCAGGGGCATTTTGGATGGACCTAGTTGCTTCACTGGCCCATGGAAGTGTCCGGTTTTGTTTCCCTCTCCTCCCCACTCTCCTCACCTGATCGGTAATCTTCCAACTCTTCCGTATTGAGATGCCGACGTGAGCAGAAGTCTCTCTTCGTGGTCGAAGATACTTGTCTACCACGAGAGGAAGCCACAGTGAATGCTTGAAACAAGCAGTCCTGGGACTCCTCTCCCGTAGTAGGCGACAAGGGAAAAAGCCTTGACGGCAGAAAAAACCCTTGAAAGGAACGAAGCCAATCCGGAGTCTCCCAATGAGATTGAAGGTACGTCGTCTCCAGTGGTAGCAGAAGAGTAGGTAGCCGGCTACTGAGGATTGGAGGAGGTAAACGACAGCTGATGATGGCAGAAACAAGGCAGGTATCGCCTCGCAAGAACGAGTAGCGAGAGAGACTCGAGCCGGCGGCGAGAGAGAGCCGCGGGAGCTGAAAAAAAGCCAAAGTGAAGCAAAGGAGCGAAGAGAGAGAGAGAGAGAGCTAGGAAAGGTGAAGGGAAAGGCACGGACCAAGCCGCGGTAAGGGAAATACTAGCGTTCTCACCCAAAGTAGGAAACAAAACACTACGGGGGTTGCAACGCAGCGATCGCTGGGAGTGAGAGACTGAAATACCTCCCAGCGACCGCCATGCTGCCAGAGAACTAGACCGCGGCTGCACGTAAGCGAAAGCAACGTGCTGGAACTACGGTCTGCGCCGGAGCCTCCAATGCGGAAGTACCCGCCAATCGGCCCGGCTGCGTATGACAGTATGCCCCCTCACAAAGCGAACCCCCCCAGGCTTACCCGGAAAACACCGATGGAACCCGGTCAACAACCGGGGGGCATGAATGTGGGAGACCGGTTCCCAAGAGTCCTCCGACTCCGGGTAACCCTTCCACGAGACCAAGTATTCCAATCGTCCCCTGTAGAATCTGGAGTCACGGATAGCCGAAACTTCGTATTCCTTCGTACTTCCAGAACTTTGGACTTGCAAACGGGGAAGAGAAGGTTTGAGAAGGGAGGAGTGAAAAACAGGATGGATGCGACTGAGAGTGGGAGGCAATTTCAATCTGAAAGCGACAGGGTTGATCTTAGATAGAATAGAAAAGGGTCCCAAAAAGCGAGGAGACAGTTTGGAAGGGTGAACCCATCGAGGCAGAAATTTAGTAGAGAGCCACACCTTGTCTCCCTCCTTCCAATCGGGACAGTCCTGCCGACGTTTATCCGCCTGTTTCTTGTTCCGGCTTCTGCTCCTTTTCAGACTGAATTCTGCAATCCTATGCGCCTCCGCAACGGACTGAAGTACTGCTTCCGCAGTGGGAGAGTTCGTAGGAGCTGAAATCACCGGAAAAATGGATCGAGGATGCACTCCATACGTGCAAAAAAAAGGAGTAAGACCTATCGCGGAATGTGTAGAATTGTTGTATGTAAATTCCGCGGTGGGTAACAACGACACCCAGTTGTCTTGGTGTCGGTTGGTATAACATCTCAGATATTGTTCCAAGGTGGCATTCAGTCGTTCTGTCTGGCCATTCGACTGAGGGTGGAAACCAGATGACAGTGCTCTCTCCATGCCCACTCTAGTACACAAAGCCTTCCAGAAGTTTGAGATGAACTGACTACCTCGATCGGAAATGATCTTGTCAGGTAAGCCATGTAGTCGAAAAACATCTCGTGTGAAGGTTTCCACCATCTGAGTGGCGGTAGGTAAGCCAGGTAGCGGGGAGAAATGTGCCAATTTCGTGAAAGTGTCTATTGTCACCATAATGCAAGTGGAGGATTCGGACTCAGGTAGATCCACAATGAAATCGGTAGAGATGAGACCCCAAGGACGTGTAGGCATCTCGGGTTGGGTCAGCAAACCTAAGGGCTTGCCCGATGGATATTTAGCTCTGGCACATATTGGACAGGCCTTGATGTAATCCTTAACCTCTCCTTTCAATTCAGGCCAGAAGAACCTTCTTGCAATAAGTGCAGTAGTAATCTGCACTCCTCTATGACCCGAGGTAAGTGGATCATGGCCCAAATGAATGATCTTCTTACGCCAAGGGCCTTCGGGAATGTACAGTCGGTTCTCGTAAAACACTAAACCTTCCTTCTCAGTATATTTTCCTCCTCGTAGCTTAGAAAGTTTCATCCTTTCGGAAGCCAACGCGGTCTTCACTTCTTGAAAGAAAACGTTGACGAGTCCCAGGATCTTGTTTCTTCTGAACATAGCTTCTCGAGAAAGAGGGGTATAGTCTCCAGGAACCTCCTTCCTTGATAAGGCATCTGCGACTTTATTCGAGGAACCTGGTAGATAGGTAATATGAAAGTCGTATTGGGCGAAAAAATAAGCCCATCGAGCTTGCCTTGAATTAACACACTCCATGTTTTGTAGTGCCTTGAGATTCTTATGGTCTGTCCTAATGAGAAAAGGATGACGCGCACCGATCAGTAAATGTCGCCAATCCGCACAGGCCAGCTTCATGGCGAGTAGTTCCTTCTCTAAAACCGAATAGTTGAGTTGGCTGGGAGACAAAGTCTTCCAGAGATAGGCTACTGGATGTTCCACACCATCGTAGGTTTGTAAAAGGACTGCCCCTATAGCCAAGGCAGAGGCATCAGTCTCCACGATGAACCGTCGGTTTTGATCCGGATGTCGAAGAATCGGAGCGGAACAGAACAATCCTTTTAAGTCCCTAAACCCATGTTCAGCTTCGGGTGACCATAGGAAAGGCCCTGAATCTTTCCTTAAGAGTCTCGTAATGGGAAGTACTATCTCTGAGAAGTTTGGGATGAACCTCCTGTAGAAATTTGCGAGACCCGGAAATCTTTGTACCTCCTTTACACTGTCCGGGGAGGACCAATCGAGTATAGCAGCGACCTTGCCTGAATCCATGGAAATTCCTTCTTCCGAGAGAACGTATCCGAGGTAGTGAACAGAGGGGACTGCAAAAACGCACTTCTCGGGTTTGACAAGAAGTTTATAACGTTGAAGACGCTCCAGCACTTGAGTCACATGAATGATATGGGATTCCAAATTTGATGAGTAAATCAAAATATCATCCAAGTAGATGATGACGGTAACCAGCAACAGATCGGAAAATAAACGATCCATGAATCGCTGAAAAATGGCCGGGGCATTCACTAATCCGAATGGCATTACTTTGTATTTGTATAATCCGAACGGGGTGCAAAATGCCGTCTTCCATTCATCTCCCTTGGCAATGCGAAGCAAATGGTATGCGTTCCGAAGGTCCAGTTTAGTAAAAATACGGGCCCCCTGTACGGCCTCTATGATCTCAGATATGAGTGGCATGGGATAGCGGTCTCTGATTGTAACCTTATTTAGTCCTCTGTAATCAATGCAAGGACGCAAATCGGTGGAGTCCCTCTTTCTTATGAAAAACAATGAAGCTCCTGCCGGAGACTTGGAAGGTTGAATAAGGCCATTTTGCAAATTGGTATCCAAGTAGTTCCTTAATACCTGTCTCTCGGTTTGGGTTAAGGAAAACATCCTACCGAAAGGAACTAAAGCATTAGGTTCCAGCTCTAATGAGCAATCCTCAGGCCTGTGTGGGGGTAGATCCGCAGGTATAGTCTCCTTGAAGACCTCCTGATAGGGTAAACAATAATGTGGTAATGCGTGAACTCCCACATGATCGCTTGTTAACACCGTCGAAGTAAGGGACTCCCCATGGAATGGTCCTGAGAGGCAATGTTGTCTGCAGTACAGAGATGAAAAACTCAACTGGTTGCTAGTCCAGTTTACCTGAGGGTTGTGTTTACGAAGCCAGGTAACTCCTAGAATTATAGTAAAGTGCGCTGCTTGAATGATATCGAATTTGAGCACTTCTCTATGTTGGAAGATGGTAACTCCTAGTTCTTCCGTGGTATGGGTTATCAGACCCGACGAGAGGGGAGATCCGTCCACACCCTCTACCTTTTGATCCTCTTTGCGGGCTACTCTATGAAGGCCCACCTTCTCTGCCCAGAGAGTGTCCACAAAGTTCCCGGCCGCCCCACAATCCAGGAGGGCTAGGGCATCTATAGACCTTCCCTGGGATTCAATTCGTACAGGAATAACCATCAACCTGGAATCCTCCAAAGTGTTGGGAGCTGAAATGGAGAGAGAAACATAGGGACTAAATGGGTTGCAAGTTGATCCTCGGAACCAAGTCCCTACTGGCGCCGAGGAAGTTCGTTTCCCTGTGACCTGGTTGGAACCACCTGACAATCTTTGAGCTGGTGCTGCTCAGACCCACAATAGGCACACAGTCCCTTTTCCTTTCTCCTTCTTTGCTCAGCAAATGAAAGCGGACCCCTGGTAGCTCCGATCTGCATTGGCTCTTCGAGGGAGTGGGAGGAGGCATGAGAAGAGGACGTAGAAGTATTGGATGTATGAGGTTTTGTTGCTACACAATGTTTGCGGCGTTCTGCTCGGCGTTCTTGAAGACGATATTCAATCTGCAATGTGGAGGATAGCAGATCAGCGAAAGTCGGTGGACGAGAGGACCTGGCAAGCTCGTCCTTAATCTCTTCTCTTAGGCCCCTTCTGAAGATGGTGTACTGGGCTTGTTCCGGCCAACCTGCTCCTGCCGCCAGAGTCTTGAATCGGGATATATAGGTTAGAACATCTGAGGACTCTTGCCGTACATCCAACAAATCCTCACATGCAGTGAAGGTTAGTTCCGGTCTCTCAAATGTTTGTTGCAGTAAGGCCTGAAACCCGGCAAAGTCATGTAATATGGGGTTAGCACTGATCACCAATGGCGTGGCCCAAGAAAGGGCGTTACCAGTCATGTTTGAGATCAAAAAGCCTACCTTGGATTGATCGGTGGCAAAGGAACGAGGCCGAAATGTAAAGTACACTACACAAGCCTCCATGAATTCTTTTATCTTCTTTGGTGAACCATCAAACTTCCCCGAAGGAAGCGACATTTTCGGTAGTTCAGCAGGCGAAACCTCCCGAGTCGTGGCAAGTTGGCGCAGAACCACGTTTTCAGCTTTAACCGTCTGTAATTCTTGTGACAGGCCCTGAACCGCCTTCCAGAGTTCCTGGATCTGTTCTTCGGCTGACATTGTGTTCTCCGGGCGTTGCAAACTGTCCGGTTTTGTTTCCCTCTCTTCCCCACTCTCCTCACCTGATCGGTAATCTTCCAACTCTTCCGTATTGAGATGCCGACGTGAGCAGAAGTCTCTCTTCGTGGTCGAAGATACTTGTCTACCACGAGAGGAAGCCACAGTGAATGCTTGAAACAAGCAGTCCTGGGACTCCTCTCCCGTAGTAGGCGACAAGGGAAAAAGCCTTGACGGCAGAAAAAACCCTTGAAAGGAACAAAGCCAATCCGGAGTCTCCCAATGAGATTGAAGGTACGTCGTCTCCAGTGGTAGCAGAAGAGTAGGTAGCCGGCTACTGAGGATTGGAGGAGGTAAACGACAGCTGATGATGGCAGAAACAAGGCAGGTATCGCCTCGCAAGAACGAGTAGCGAGAGAGACTCGAGCCGGCGGTGAGAGAGCCGCGGGAGCTGAAAGAAAGCCAAAGTGAAGCAAAGGAGCGAAGAGAGAGAGAGAGAGAGCTAGGAAAGGTGAAGGGAAAGGCACGGACCAAGCCGCGGTAAGGGAAATACTAGCGTTCTCACCCAAAGTAGGAAACAAAACACTACGGGGGTTGCAACGCAGCGATCGCTGGGAGTGAGAGACTGAAATACCTCCCAGCGACCGCCATGCTGCCAGAGAACTAGACCGCGGCTGCACGTAAGCGAAAGCAACATGCTGGAACTACGGTCTGCGCCGGAGCCTCCAATGCGGAAGTACCCGCCAATCGGCCCGGCTGCGTATGACAGGAAGTGGCGACCCAAACTGGCTGTGACCGACCACTTAGAAGGTGAGTGTTCTTAGCAATGTTTATTGTTCGTTTTCTTATTATAATGTCTTTTGCCGTGATTATAGTTCGTAATTCTTGCAATGTCTTTTTTCGAATGGATTGTGTCCTCCCACGTATTCCTCATCTTGTGATAATTGGTTTCGCCAGCTTCGCTGCATCAGAAATTTTTTTCCGGCAGAGGGCGCTGTGCTCGAGGTCGTGGCGTTGAATGTCCCTCGACGGGCTCCGTACCGTATCGACGTCACCGATGATATAAATGGCTCGAGCCGCGCCCGTTGGCTTCAGTTCCGTTTTTCCGATTGCTTCGCTCTCGGGAACGGCACGCTTTGAGATTTTCTGTCAAGAAAATGTCTTCTTCATCGACTGCTTCGAGTCCCAAGACTGGGTTTAAGAAGTGTAATAACTGTGGATCAAAAAGGTCCATCACCGATCCTCACCGTATCTGTTTGTGGTGTCTGGGCTCAGACCATCGAACCGGCGACTGTGGCTCCTCTCAGTCTATGACGGAGAAGGCCCTCCATGAGAGGAAAAGTAAGTTAGCGGTGGGGCAGGAGGCGTCGAAGGGCTCTTCGAAAGCCTTATCTAAAAAACTTAAAAAATCGTCCGACTCTAAAGAATCGGAATGCCATAAAAAGCACTCGAAGAGATCCCGATCTCGTAGCAGGTCGAGACGTTCTTCTTCGTCTTCCTTTAAACAGCTCAAAAGGAGACATAGATCTCCGTCGTCATCGTCCGATTCATCGACAGAATTGGTTCGATGTCCGACTAGATCAGATTCCCCTTCAAAGTGGGAGAGCTTTAGGAAAAGAATGTTGCAGGTCTTTGAGAATGCAGCCTTTACCCCCTCGAAGAAACCTCAGAAAAACCAGACCCCGGTTGCTCCTTTGGACGACGCAGGGAAGTCGGGAACTACAACGGTTAAGCCTAGTAGTACCCATAGATCTCGAGTCGACAAGTCGTCGAGAAATCCTCGAGGATCGAGTGCCTCTCCGATCCCTGATAAGAAACAAAAATTGTCAAAGTCGGGTGCAACTTCATCGACGCCATCAGCGCCGACTGCTCTGATGACGAAGCCTAGTTTATCTTCGACGCCTTTGTCGAAGGATTTGCTGAGTGTGTTGAAGGTTCCTTCGACTCCCTAGAAGACTCCCTCGAAGAAAACACTGATTCCTTCGACAAATGATGAGGAAGAAGAGAGATGGTTTACACCTTTACCAAGATCGGACTTCTTTAAGTCCATGTCTTCAATTTTTGAGGAATCTATTTCAGATGATGAGGAGGTCACTCCTTTTGGAGTAAGATATGGAACTAGACAAGTTCCAGAGGAACTGATAAATCCTGACACAAAAATGAGAGATCTATCTGAAACTCTGCATTCTGCTAGTGGTGTGGACACATCACCCGAGTTGGAGTTTACTGCACCTGACCCTGCAGAACATGCAGACTCAGCATATAGGAATGTGATGAATAGGGTGATTGAGTATATGGGTTGGGGAAGAGCCTCCCCTACGTTTGAACAAGACAATATGACAGATATTATAGTCTGAGGACCCCGGAAAGATCCAGGTCAACCCTTTCATAGGGCATTACAAAGAACAGTTGAGAAAAACTGGGAAAAACCTGATAGCATTGCTGCAGTAGACAGCAATCTCCCAAAAAAGTACAGAACTTCCACTTCTGACCCAGAATACCTGAGTAGACACCCTACTCCAGAAAGCTTGGTTATTCAGGCTGCTACTACATCCAGGCAGACAGCATACCCAACCATACCTCTGGACAGGGAGGATAAAAAGGTTGATGCCTGGGCTTGTAAAGTTTTTACTTCGGGTAGCATGGCCTTGAAATCTACCAATGTCACCTGTACCCTGACCAGGTTCACACATACCCTGTGGGAATGCATTTCGGTGGCGACTGAGCATATTCCGGAAGGCGAGGAAAGGAAAGGCTTCCTGAATATAGTCAATGATGGTAAGAAGGCAATGGGGGAATGCCTCCAGTCTGGACTGCATACTGCTGATAGTATTAGCAGGTCCATGGCATCAAGCACAGTGCTTCGCAGATTTGCGTGGTTGAGAAAGTTGGGGTTTGCACCAGATGTACAGACCAGGCTTCTCAACATGCCCTTTGATGGCTCGAGGCTGTTTGGTAGTAAGGCTGATGAGAACCTCAAAAAACTACAGACCTCGAAAGCGGCAGCAAAGTCCCTTAGTGCCTCCATGCGACAGCCTCAGAAAACCTATTCGGGCTCATCTTCCTGGAGGGGTCGTCCTTTTCGATACTACTCCTCTGTTGGTAGAGGAAGAGGACAGGCTTTTCAAAGGGGCAGAAGAAATGTCACTCGTGATGGGCGAGTAAAGACTACAAAGCCATCTTCAGGAACGGCATCTATGCCTTCAGCCACTCCTGCAGCCGCCTCCAAATCTCTCTGAGGTCTTATCATACAAAACACCTGTGGGAGGCAGAATCTCTCGGCATCTGAAAGAATGGCGGGGCATTACTTCAGATGCATGGGCACTGGAGACAGTAGCTCAAGGTTACTGTCTACCCTTCATAAAAGACCTCAAGATCATCCACCAGGAGCCAGCTCTACCAAAATTCCAGATCCGCTCCTTTGGCAGGATATTATAACCCTGCTAGAGAAAGGTGCAATAGAACAGGTACCTGTAGTGGAGAGAAATAAAGGCTGGTACGCCCCCTATTTTCTCATCCCCAAAAAGGACAGAGGATTGAGACCCATCTTGGACTTGAGAAAATTAAACAAATTCCTCAGGAAGGACAAGTTCAAGATGGTAACCCTTTCTCAGATACTTCAGGCTCTCCAACTCCGAGACTGTTTGGTATCATTGGAACTTCAGGATGCTTATTTTCATGTGCCAATCCATCCCAAGCACAGAAAATACCTGAAGTTTGAAGTTGGTGGTTCTCACTATCAGTTTCGAGTTCTGCCATTCGGGCTGACCGCCGCCCCGAGGGTTTTCACCAAACTGATGGCGGTAGTGGCAGCGAGTCTCAGGAGAGGGGGGATTCACGTATACCCCTACCTGGATGACTGGCTAATCAGAGCACGTTCTCCAGAACAAGCTCAGGAACACCTGTCGATCACCTGCCACTTCCTCCACAACCTGGGCTTCTCCCTCAATTTCAAGAAGTCCCACATGGTACCATCCCAACAACTTCAATTTATCGGAGCAGTCTTGGACACTTCCTCGGGGAAAGCCTCGCCACCAGAGGTGAGAGCTCTCCACATCCAGCAGATGGTAACAAAATTCCAAAAAGCCCAGCATCTACCGGCCTTCGATTTCCTGAGGTTGCTCGGTATCATGGCATCCTGCATTTTTCTGGTGCCAGAGGCCAGATTGAGAATGAGATCCCTCCAATGGGCCCTCAGAACTCAGTGGTCCGAATTCTCGGGGAATATGTCAGATCTTCTGCAAGTCCTGAGCACAGTTGCTCAGGATCTATCATGGTGGGCTTGCAACGACAACATCCTCAAGGGAGAATCTTTTTGGCAACCATGGCCAGAGATAACAATAGTGACGGACGCCTCACTCAAGGGGAGCACACACCAACGATCTGACAATCAGCGGACGCTGGTCTCCATCGGAGTCCAAACTACACATCAACCGTTTGGAGCTGAGGGCAATCAGAATAGCTCTGAAGGCCTTCCTGCCCTCTGTACAGGCAAAGAACGTCCTGATAATGACGGACAACACAGTGGCCATGTACTACCTCAACAAAAGAGGAGGCGTAGGATCTCTACCTCTGTGCAGAGAGGCGATGCAGCTCTGGTTCTGGGCAATACAAGAAGGAATCTCTCTATCGGCAGTTAACCTAGCCGGAGAGCAGAACACAGCGGCAGACGCTCTAAGCAGGCAGAGCACAGTCTCCCACGAGTGGGAGTTAGCTCAGGAAGTCCTTCTAGAGATCCTCGCCCTTTGGGGAACCCCTCAAGTGGATCTGTTTGCAACCTCGGTAAACCGGAAGTGCGATCAGTATTGCTCAAGGGAATTTCCTCCGAGAGGAGCTCTAGGAGACGCATTCGTAGTGGATTGGGATTTTCCCCTGCTATACGCGTTTCCTCCAGTCCCCGTGATTCCTCAAGTAATCAGGAGGTTGAGAAAGTTCAGGAAAACCATGATCCAAATTGCCCCGGATTGGGCCAGGAGGACGTGGTACCCGGACCTTCTGGACATGTCCATCTGCCCTCCAATACGTCTTCCACAAAGAGAGGATCTTCTCTCGCAAGAGGAAGGTCGTGTTCTCCATCCAGAGGTCAACACACTCAACCTTCATGCATGGTTTCTGAGAGGTTGAGATACAAGGATTGGGATCTTTTGGATGACGTAATGGAGATTTTGCTTTCGGCCAGGAGCCCAGCAACAAAATCTTTGTACCGGTGTTGTTGGAATAAATGCAGTAACTGGTGCAAGGATAGAGATGTGGACCCTTTTCAATGTGGCACAGCAATGGTGCTTTCTTTTCTGTTACATCTAGCCAATCCGGGGCTCCAGATCGGAACAATCAAAGGATACCTTGCTGCGCTGTCCATTTTTAAGCGCTCCTCGGAAGAGGTCTCTTACTTTAAAATACCATTAATAATACAGTTCTTAAAAGGGCTTACAAATGTATATCCACCAATACCATTTCATGTTCCAACCTGGGATTTGAATTTAGTTCTTAAATTCCTAACATGTAAACCATTTGAGCCTCTGCACCTCTGTCCATTGAGGCTTTTAACGCTAAAAACTGTCCTTGTGGCATTAACATCAGCCCGCAGGATTAGTGAACTACAGGCTCTCTCATGTAAACCTCCATACACCACTTTTTATTAAGACAAAGTGATTCTGAAAGAAAAACCATCTTTCTTACCGAAAGTAGTTTCTGACTTCCATTTGTCGTAGAAAATTGTTTTACCAACATTCTATCCTCCTCCTCATTTGGGAAAAGAAGAGGAGAGGATACATAGGCTGGACCCCAAGAGGGCTCTCAGTTTTTACATTGCAAGAATGTCAAAATTATGTCAAGACGACCAACTTTTTGTGGGATACACAGGTCGTAAATTGGGGTTAGCGGTGACAAAACAAACCATATCCCGCTGGATTATTCTAGCTATATTGGAATGCTACAGATTAGCAGGAAAAGACCCACCGGATGGGTTACGTGCTCACTCTACAAGGGGCATGGCTAATTATGCGGCTTTGAAGAGAGGAGTCCGTGCAAAAAATATTTGCTCAGCTGCAACATGGGCATCAATGCCTACCTTCATCAAACATTACTGCTTAGATGGCTCATCCTCAAATGAGGGACTTTTTGCCAGAGCAGTACTTCACTCTATATATGAAAACAAAAACTAGCACTCCCACCTCCAAATTGGTCACTGCTATGGGAATCTATCACAAGATGAGGAATACGTGGGAGGACACAATCCATTCGAAGAACAAGTTACTTACCAACTCTAATGTTCTTTCGACTGGATGTTCCTCCCACATATTCCTCATCGACCCTCCCAGCCTACCCCGCAGTATAGTTTACATTCTCTTACAATTTCCTCTCACGATGGGCCTATCAGTCACAGCATACGCCTAGATGTTCCACAAGTATTTCCTCGAAAAAACAGAACTGAAGCCAATGGGCGCGGCTCGAACCATTTATACCATCGGTGACGTCGACACGGTACGGAGCCCGTCGAGGGACATTCAACGCCACGACCTCGAGCACAGCGCCCTCTGCCGAATTTTTTTTCCGGATGCAGAGAAGCTGGCGAAACGAATTATCACAAGATGCGGAATATGTGGGAGGAACATCCAGTCGAAAGAACGTTACAGTTGGTAAGTAACTTGTTCTTCTCCTCTATAGTTGTGAAGATGGCTGCCCAGAGTCGCAGTGTTTGGATTGAGTCCAGTGATTCCCCAGAGGATGATGAAGCCTTAGAATTAGATGGTAAATTGGCTGTCAGGGTAGAACGCTAGGCTCTGGTATGACGCGACTGAGCGTTAGTTATTTATGCGACTTCTAACCTGTTGTGTTCTTTTGTCTTGCAGGAGAAGTCTGGCAACGTCGAGCGGAGGACGGCTTTTCGGAGGCCCGTCCGCAACTGCAGGATGGAGGGTTCCGCAAAGATGAAGAATGGAAGATATGTTCCCGCGTAGCTGGACGTCCGGAACAGGTGAGAAAGCGCTCCAACTCCAATGACTATGGGAATCAGGTAAGATGCGATGCGCTGCAGAGTATGGAGTGCAGGATACAGGTAAGGTGCGCATACAGCGGTGGTATAGCTGGAATCAGGTAAAGTGCGCCTTCAGTGATGGTGTAGCTGGAGTCAGGTAAGATGCGCCTTCAGCGATGGAGTAGCTGGAATCAGGTAAGATGCGCCTTCAGCGATGGAGTAGCTGAAATCAGTTAAGATGCGCCTTCAGCGATGAAGTAGCTGGAGTCTGGAAGATGCGTGACGAGATGATGAGCAGGAAAACAGGTAAGGACGGAGGTAAGCATTACGCTGCAGAAGGCAGACTAACACGAAGCGCCAGTATGTGGGCGGGTTGGCCTTAAATAGGTTGGCCCCGGCCCCTACCTCTAGACCTGCCTTGTGGCTCCACCTTGCCACTCCCAGAGGTTCTTGCACGTGCTCCCCAATGATCTTCTATGGCCCTGATGCACGTGCATTAGGCACAAAGTTTGGAAAGCACACTTTTTTATGAGCCTGGTGCCAGAGGCGCCAGGACTGGGTACATTTGGACTCTGTAGGTGATAAAGACATGGGCCCTTGCCCAATGGCCATGACAGCACTCCCCCTCAAGGCCCCTCTCATGGGCGTTCTTCCCTCTGGTCCCTGTTTGGCAGGGTTATTATGGTGGAACCGTCTGATTAGTCGAGGTGCATGGACAAACTCAACAGGTTCCCATGTGCGATCTTGTGGTCTGTAACCCTCCCAGTCGATTAAGTAGTACAGTTTTGATCGTATTATTTTAGAGTCCAGAATGTCTTTAACCTCGTACTCAGGTTCTCCCTCGATGATTTCAGGCTCAGGTGGTTTTTTAATCCCAGTCTCAGTTTTAACAGGTTTTAGGAGGGAAACGTGGAATACTGGGTGGATCCGCATATTGGTGGGTAGATCTAATTTTACAGCGGCAGGATTGATGATGGCCTTGATGGGTTAAGGTCCGAGATAGCTTGGACGGAAGACCTGAGGCCCTTTTAATGGTATATTCCTGCATGCCAACATACTTTATCGCCATTTGGTAATGCGTCACTGCCGTAGATGGCTCTCAGTTGCCTTCTGTGCCTGTCAGCAAACTTTTTCTGTTGTTCCTTGGCTTTGATTAAGCTCCTGGTTGCTTCCTTAAGAGTTTGAGTAATGGTCTTATGTAGAGAAGTGATCGCCGGCATTTCTAGTTCATCAAGCGGATCAAAGGAGGACGTCAGAGGATGTTGATCATTCATGGTATAGAATGGGGTTTGTCCAGTACTAGTGTGGATGGAGTTATTGTAGGCAAATTCAGTCAACCAGAGAATGTTTTTCCAAGATCCTTCCATCTGCTGCAGCATGCATCTCAGGTACTGCTCTACCGTATGATTGGTCCTTTCATTTTGACCATCAGTTTGGGGATGGTGACTTGTGGATAGGCGAAGATCGATTTGCGCTATTTTACAACAACTCCTCCAGAAGGCTGAGACAAATTGAGTTCCCTGATCTGAAATCAGTACTGAGGGGAAGCCGTGTAGTTTGATCATTTGTTCTAAGAATGCAGTAGCCAGAGTTCCAGCAGTAGGAAGCCCCTTTAGTGGAATAAAATGTGCTACTTTGCAGAATAAATCTACCACAACTAGAATTTAGTTGAAGCCGTCACAGGGTGGCAAATCTGTAATGAAGTCCATGGATAGCGTATGCCATGGTGCTGGTGGTATAGCCAACAGACTCAATAATCCTGCGGGACTTGTCTTTTGAAATTTTTGTTGCACGCAAACACCGCAGGTTGCATTAAACTGGACCATGTCCTTTCTCCAGATTGGCCACCAATAGTTCTTCCGGATTTTGGCCAGTGTTTTAGTAATTCCGGGATGTCCCTCCACTAATGACTCGTGGTAATTTGCTATATTTTTGTTTTTTATTTCTTTGTCTTTAATGTATAGTCTTCCCTGAAAATAGGGTAAATTATCCTTGATGGAGTACTGGTCCCATTTGTTCAACCATTCTTGTTGGGCTGTTTGGTCCATTTGAGACTGGATGTCGACCTTCAGGTCTTCCCAGCAGGCAGTTACTGCGATCTGGTTTTGAATTTGCCCTTCAGGAATGATGGGTACTGGTTCTGATGGTATAAATGCGTCCTTGTCCTCTCCCATTCATGACAGAGCATCTGCTTTTCCGTTACGCACTCCTGGTCTATATGTGATAACAAAATCGTACTCTGCGAAGAAAAGAGCCCAGAACAGCTGACATGAAGATTGGGCCTTGGCAGTTTTTAAATATTGCAGATTACGGTGGTCTGTAATAACTGTGACGGTATGCCTAGCTCCTAGAAGGTAGTGTCTCCAGGTTTTAAGAGCTCCTTTAATTGCTAGTAACGCTTTGTCAGTTATGGCATAGTTCATATCTGGTGCAGTAAACCTACAGGACCAAAATGCTATGGGGTGTAATTGCCCCGTGTCCGCGTCCTTTTGTGATAAAACTGCCCCCATGACCACGCTGGAGGCATCTGTTTCAGCTACATAGGGCCGGTCAGGTCGGGGATGCCGAAGAACGGGTGCTGAGGTGAAGGCCAATTTTAATTCCTGGAAGGCTTTTTCGGCTTCGGGAGACAGGAAAACTTTTTATTCTTCCTAAGTAAAGAAGTGATGGGATGAACGATCTGAGAAAATCCTGGGATCAACCGCCTGTAAAAATTGGCAAATCCGAGTACGCTCTGCACTCCCTTGGTCGATGTTGGGGATGGCCATTGAAGAATAGCTTCCACTTTGCGAGTGTCCATGTGAACCCCTCGTGCGGTAAGCATAAGCCTAAGAATTCGACTTCCGTGACATGGAAAAACCATTTTTCCAATTTGGCAAACAGCCGATGCTTACGAAGCTTTTCCAGAACGGCCCTTACATGGCCCACATGATCTCCCTTGGATGCTGAGTAGATGAGAATGTCGTCGATGTAAACGAGGACACAGACGTCCAACAGTTCATGAACTACATCGTTCATGAAGAACTGGAATGCTGCTGGTGCGTTGCATAACCCAAAGGGCATAACTTGATACTCGAAGAGTCCGTATTTGGTTCGAAATGCTGTCTTCCATTCATCGCCCTTTTTCACTTTTACAAAATGGTAAGCTCCTCGTAGGTCAAATTTTGTATAGATTTGATTATCCTTCACCTGATCAAGTAACTCGAGAATGAGTGGCAGATGGTATCTATTCTTTACAGTAATCTGGTTTAATGCCCTATAATCTATACAAATTCTGAGGTCCTCTTTCTTCTTTGGCACGAAGATGAGAGCTTAGGAGGCTGGAGACGTGGATGGGTACTGATCTAGGTATATTCTCAGATGCTGATTCTCTTGCTCAGTTAGAGTGTAAATTCGACTGCAAGTGATTTGTGCTCCTGGGACCAGGTCGATTTGGAAGTCGTAAGGACTGTGTGGAGGCAGGGTGTTTGCTTGTTCCTTTTGGAACATATCCAAAAAGTCCTGATATTCAGAGGGCAATGAACCAGAAATTCCTAGGATGGGTTTCACCTTGAGTTGTAGATTCCTCGCGTCCCTGTGGTAGCAACTCTTTGCACATTCTTGAGGGAAGGTCAGCTCCCTGGTGCGCCAGTAATCCTTGGGTTATGGGTTTCAAGCCACTCATTCCTAGGATCATTTGGAACTGGGGGGGGCCCTATAAGATCAAAAGAAATGTCTTCCCGATGACTACCCTGACACATCAGCATCACCATATCGGTATGTTGTATTACTGGACCGGAAGACAACTGAGAGCCATCTACGGCAGTGACGTTTTCTGATTGTGGTTTTTGCTGAAGCGGAAGGCCTATCTGTGCAGCCAAATTCTGATCGATGTAATTTCCCACCTCTCCACTATCAATGTAGGCTTCTACAGCATGTGCTTTTGATGCTTGTTGGTGGTGGACTAATAGTACCGGGATGACCAGGTGTGAGGTCTGTACAACTTTATTCCGCTCGATAAGTGGACCCCTACACTTGCCGGGCGTCAGAGTTTTCCGACTTCTGTTCCTTTTCTTCATTGCCGTTGTCCGTGGCACCTACTATCTTCTTAGGGGGTTTTATAGGGCAATCTCAGAGGAAATGTGCAGCCTTTCCGCAAGATAAACAGAGTTGGTGTCTCCTTTTTTCCCTATCAGCCTTGGAAGTAGGGGTTCGTATTCCCCCGAATTTGCATGGGGTCAGTGGATTCATGAGTTCTGGTTTGGTTGTCCCAAGGTCACATGTAAACTGACCTCCCTTCAGCTTTCGTGCGGTCCATTTTTCGGACCTGTAACCTATGGTCTAATTGCAACATCAGATTGATATATTCTGCACAACACTCGGGGGGGGGATGACCACTTGAGCTAGCACATCTTTTAACTCACCACGTAGCCTCTGGTAAAAAAGTGTGGTCCTTTTCTCCTCAGGCCAATTAGTCTGTGCTACGAGACGGTTGAATGTGGCAATATAAGTCAACAAATCGTGGCTTCCTTGTCTGAGAGACAATAATTCGTTATCTAAGGCTTGTCCTTGGGTGTTTAGGGCAAACAATTAATCCAATTCCCGTTGGAATTCCCCAAAATCTCAAAGTATTGGATCATCCTGGGTTACTAACGGTATGGACCAGTCAGCTGCGCTGCCTCCCAAATAAGAGAGTACAAAGGCAACTCTTGTGCTATCGCTATGGAAAGCCCCATGTCGACACAAAAAGTGGAGGCGGCACTGGTTCATGAATATGGCATATTTGTTAGGGGCGCCATTGAAACGATCTGGCGGGGCCAGCGCTACTGCCCCTGGAAGTACCACTTGCACTGGTGGTGATGGTTGTGGCAAAGGAGTTGGTGCAATCCCAGGTAACGGAACCTGTCCTGCGTGTGTCTGGAGCATTTGCCTTGCCAAATCATCCGTCCGTTCCCGGGCTACAAAAAGGTCTCTCCTCAAGGCATTGCTCTCTTGCCTTGAGGCATGCACTTCATCCCGCAGCTCCCCCAGTAATTGGGCCAACTGGTCGGTTTCAGAGGTGTCCATAATGCCCAGGCAGAGATTCAGAGAGGCTTTGCGTTCAGTTACGCTCACCTGGTCTCTGCGGGGACGTTGGGGCACGGTTAGAGCCCTCCCTGGACGTGGCTCCCTTGAATCGGCTCTCTCCAAAGCTGCTGCGATGTCAACTGCTCTGGATGCTGGTGCTGCCCCTAAGTGAAGATGAGAGGCAATGAGAATGGCGTGGTGGTGTCGTGATTCCCCTCTAACCTTTCGTGCCAGAATGAAGTGAGCAAGTGTTTACCCATGCAAGCTCACATGTTTTTTCGTAATGATGGGCTCTCCCTCCTGCTTCTTGTAGCAGGGGGGCTTTGGCTGGACCTAGTTGCTTCACTGGCCCGTGGAAGTGGCGACCCAAACCGGCTGTGACCGACCACTTAGAAGGTGAGTGTTCTTAGCAATGATTATTGTTCATATTCTTATTATAATGTTTTTTGCCGTGATTATAGTTCGTAATTCTAAACTATAGTTGTGAAGATGGCTGCCCGCAGTCACAGTGTTTGGAGCAAGTCCAGTGATACCCCAGAGGATGATGAAGCCTTAGAATTAGATGGTAAGTTGGCTGTCAGCGTAGAATGCTAGGCTCTGGTATGATGCGACTGAGTGTTAGTTATTTATGTGACTTCTAACCTGTTGTGTTCTTTTCTCTTGCAGGAGAAGTCTGGCGACGTCAAGTAGAGGACGACTGTTTGGAGGCTAGTAAGCGGCTGAAGGATGAAGGGTTCCATGAAGATGAAGAATAGAAGATAAGCTCCAGCTTAGCTGGAAGTCCGGAACACGTGAGAAAGCTCTCCAACTCCGATGACTATGGGAATCAGGTAAAATGCGATGCACTGCAGACTATGGAGTGCAGGAGACAGGTAAGGTGCGCATACAGCGGTGGTATAGCTGGAGTCAGTTAAGGTGCACCTACAGCGATGGTGTAGCTGGAGTCAGGTAAGATGTGCCTTCAGCGATGGAGTAACTGGAATCAGGTAAAATGCGCCTTCAGTGATGAAGTAGCTGGAATCTGGAAGATGCGCGACGAGATGATGAGCAGGAAAACAGGTAAGGACGGTGGTAAGCGTTACACTGCAGAATGCAGACTAACATAAAGTGCTAGTATGTGGGTGGGTTGGCCTTAAATAGGTTGGCC
This sequence comes from Ambystoma mexicanum, assembly GCF_040938575.1. Taxonomy (NCBI): domain Eukaryota; kingdom Metazoa; phylum Chordata; class Amphibia; order Caudata; family Ambystomatidae; genus Ambystoma; species Ambystoma mexicanum. The sequence goes on from NC_090939.1 coordinate 691,564,021, forward strand.
CCCGGCCCCTCCCTTTGGACCCACCTTGTGGCTCCACCTTGCCACTCCCAGAGGTTCTTGCACATGCTCCCCAATGTTCTTCTATGGCCACGCCCGGCCCTGATGCACGTGCCTTAGGCGAAAAGTGTGCTATGCACACTTTTTTATGAGCCTGGTGCCAGAGGCACCAGGACTGGGTCCATTTGGACCCTGTAGGTGATAAAGACATGGGCCCTTGCCCAGTGGCCATGACAAGTAGGGACTGAGTTACCACCCTGCCATGAGTCATCTGCAGCAGCTGAGCTGGCTGTGCAAACTTCAGAAAATATAGTATTAGGGATGTCCCTCATAATAGCGTTTTCACACAGTGTGACTGCCCTATTATTGAAAACAAAAGCACAGCACTTTTCCACATCACATATTTTTTCATTCTGTAAAAATTACCCTAATGCGTTGTCCGGTATTAAATCCTGTGTCTCTCTTGTCATGTCGCACGGATGGTGAGGAACACAATTTATATATATATTTCTTTTAATTAAACCTTTATTGTTACATATTTGGAAAAAACAATACATTATACAATAACACCATTGTATTGTAACCGTAAGTGCTCTCGCCAAGCCTAGAGCGGATAAACAGGAAATCCCATTTTGAGACCCAGATGTGGAGGTCTTTGTGGATGACAGTTGAGTGAGAAATGAAAAGAGGCTACTAAAAGAGCTCTAAACAGTTTGTACAGCCCGTAAAGTGCTAGAAAGCACAAAGAAGGGATACATTTGGCACAGGTAGCTGAAATGGTTGCACCTATTTGTGCAGGCAAGCGGGTGAGCATTTACATGGATTCTCACTATGCCTTTGGTATATTACTTGATTATGGTAGTTTGTGGAAGGAACAAGGTTATTTAACTGCATCAGGAAGCCCTGTTAAAAATGCAAACTATCTGAATGCATTCCTAGGACCAATAAGGCGTCCACGAGAAATAGCTGTTATATGTTGCACTGCACACCAATCCTCACATGATCACATCAGCAAAGGAAGCACTTGCTGATCAATCAGGGAGGCGGGGTGCCCTTTCTCTTGGCAGGGAAAACGATGCCTAGTAGGCAAATACAGTCTGAAAAACCACCACATGAAACTAGAATTATCAGTGCTGCAAGAGCAAGCACAAAATACAGAAAAGAATGTATGGGGAATGGTAGGATGCTCTCTTCATGCTCATGATGATAAGTTGTGCCATTGTTCTGAATGATGATTAGTTGTTCCCAAAGCATTGCAAGTCTGTTTTGCATGAATGCTACATGGCATAGGACACATGTTGAAATTGGGAATGGTAAATAGGAGGAAACGGGAATAGTTTGCCCTAGGCTTTCCACAAATTACAGAACAGTTAATTTGACGTTGCTTGATATGCCTGCATCAGAATATAGCAAAGGCATCTAGTATTTTACTTCACAATTCTTGTGTCTGGGAGATTGACTATGAAGCCGGGAAAGAGGTCTGATACCTATGGTGCAGATTAGTAGCTGGCCATGATGGGAATGTAGGAAAATAGCTACTTGGCAGGACGGGACTTATTTGGTATTTGTATAGTACCTTTTGCCATTGTTACGGCTTTCAAGCACTGTGAGAGTGGAAGGCCATTCGGAAGACTGTAGTCTGTGCAAAAATGGAAATAAAAGAGCATTACTTCAATGGATTGCTTTCTCCCATAGATTGCTTATCAGATAGTTATTCATTCCAGCGTCAGCTGCTTGGAAAACATTTCAACAAGGGGTGTAGTGCATCTCGACTCGGTCATCGATCTATCTTGACACGACGTGGTATTCATCGGCTCCGGACATGATGTTGGTTGTCATACATATACTACATTACTATGCCCCCATACCTCAGTTCCTTTTTTACATTCGCTCGGCATGCTGCTCATTGGAACAGCTCTCGTCAAGAGAATTTTCATTTGAATTTTGACAGTGTACTTTCATGCGCTTTGTGTGCATTACCAATCCGCATGGTATTTATGTGTCCTGCTTCAGTACCGATCACATCACTGAGGATTGCAGTTCCTGTCAGAAAAATGAACCCGAAGTCACTTAAAGACTGAGCAGTGAAGCTTTCGCTTGGGTGGTCCCTGTCTAAATCTCCTGCTTTATCGACTACCAGATCACCAGTGTCCCTACCTGGAAAGGAGCACAGGTGCAGAAAGAAAGCCAACGAGCGGTTGCACTCGTGAAGCCACTTTATTTCCTCCTTGTCCCACAAGAAAAAGTGTCATCATCGACACAGGCACAGATTGGAGTCCTTGGAGGATTGGGGTAAGTCTCAACCGAACCTGAGTACACCAAAGGCTGAGTGCGTTTGAAATGGTCATAATGGCTGCTGCTGGTATGGCTTCTGCCTCAATGCAGCAGGCCCCAGTTGTGACCAGTGACCCCAGCTCCCAGAAGACCGCATTGGGTTTGACACCGTCGGGCACTGCACCGACCATTAATAGGTTGACTGCACCATCAAAGCCGTTGCTATTGGCGCTGTCCGTTACGGGACCATCGACATTGACATCAGTTCAGATACCCGATAGTCCCTTTGTTCCTGAGTCTCAGTTGTCTTTTATCAACGTGATGCATTCAATCTTCGATGGCTACAGGGAACAAACCCTTTGGCTTCAAGACACTACAGGGAGGACCTAGTTAAGTGATTTTTCCTCCTATCAGGACGATTTGATCCCCTTGGAGGAAGGGCTGCAGGCTGCTAGTGACCTGACTTGGATACTCAGCAGGCACACCCTTATGGTCATGTTAATGCCCAGTACTGCATGACAGACAACAGGGTGGTCGGCACCCTAAGCCTGTGCGCCCCGGCTAAGCCCCTGTCAGCTTACGACATTTTGGACTAAGGGCCACCGACAGAAAGAGCAATGCCTTTTAATGTGGCCATCGCCAACCATATTTCCTCCCCTTGGCAGAAGCCTTGTTCCACCCCTCTGGTGAACTCAGAATCCACCAAGAAATATAAACCAGCAAATGGATACCTGTCTTTTCTCTTAAGACACCCTAATGGTCTGGTGGCCCAGTGACCACTGTCCATACGAGGCCATCCTTATCCACGTCCAACCTCCCTACTGACACTGAGTCTAAAAAGACTGATGCCCTTGCAAAAAAAGTATTCACATTGGGCAGTGTGGCTCAAAAGGCTGTGAATGTGTCCTGCGCATTTTCTAAATATTCACATGGCCTATGCAAGGCAATTGAACAGGCAGCAGAGCATATCCCTGCGGTGGAGATGCGTGAAGGATTCTTGCTCCTTGTGGATAATGTGAAAGAGGTGGCCTGCCAGTCCTTGCAATTGGGCCTGAACATTGCGGACTGAGTGCGTAGGGCAATGGAGTCAGCCACTGTGATAAGGAGACAGGCATACTTGCAGAGTTCTAGTTTTTCGCCTAATGTCCAGGAAACATTACTGAACATTGCTTTTGATGAGTCTCTAGAGAAATGTAAAGACTCTAAGCTAGCTGGCAAGTCTCTGGGCCTGGCAGTGCAACAACCGCCCAAACCATCCATTGGTTTTTCTTCCAGTGGAAGGGGTTACATGTGGTACACCCCTTTCAGAAGCAAGCCACACCTCCCGAAACCTAGACAAGGGCGAAGGTGTTTCCCACGCTCCGCAAGGGTCAGGAGATACTCTAGTGGCCAGCAAGCAGTGGCAGCAGCAGCAAGAGCGGCACCACCCACAAAGCCGTATTTTTTTAAAACTTTATTTTTGGATTTTCAACAAATAACAGCAAAACATCACCTAAGTGGGTGTACCAACAGTTGCACCTCAGAGTCGCTGCGTCCCCATCTCCCACCCCTCCCCCATATTAATTGCTAGTAGAGGGTATTGTCTCTTCGGGTAGTCGCACATAGCTGGGTTCTTCTGCAATGATATGCTTGACAAGTCTACTCAGGGAATTCGTTGAGATTGGGTTCACGAGGTGTAGTCATTAGACAAGGATAGTAGATAAAGAATGTACGGTCCCCAGATGTCGGGTGGGCGAGCACATAAGGGTAGAGTTCTGATAAATTCTGTTTCCACGTCTTGGCAGTATAAGACGTCTTTTAGCTAGCTCGCCAGAGTGGGGGCTGGTCCTCTTCCCCATGACAGGGCTATTCTCCTGCGTGCAAGCACCAACAGGACACCTGTGAGTTTTCTCGTTGCTGGAGATAGGTGTCTCGTTAGCCGCAGGAGGGCTACAGTCGGGATAGGTGTCGGATCTTCCCCGATAATTGCGGCTATTGTTTGTAGGACCTGAGTCCAGAAGCGAGACACGGCAGGGCAGTCCCAAGCTAGATGAAGGAAATTTGACACTGGGGTGCCACATCTCTCGCATGAGGCCTCTGATTCGGGGCGTTGGACACGTTTTTTAGCTAGGGTGTAGTACGTTTGATGGAGATAGTTAAAGTGGATCTGTTTAAAACGTGTGTTCAGCGCCACCTTTTGGGTTCGTCAGAGGATGTAAGTCCAGTCTTCATCTGATATCGGGGCCTGAAGAGCTGTCTCCCACCTCGCCTTCGTGCAAGTGTTTTGGGGTACCATCTCCATTAAAAGGGATCTGTAGATTGTTGAGGCCAGTCTGCCCTAGCCTTGAGCTTGAATTGAATTGTGTAGAAGCTGCCATGTAGGAGGTTGGTGGGGGAAGGTCGGAAAAGTGTTTGCAGGGTGTGGTGGAGCCTAAAATATACAAATATGTCAAGGGATGTGATGCTACCTCTCTCTTTGGCTTCTTCGAGTGATATAAATGACCCTTCAATGAAGATGTCGCCCATGATCCGTAATTGTAGTTTGTCCGCCCACTGATGGAAGAGGACCACGTGCATTGTGTTCTTGGGTACTGGGAGATGACCTAGGATGACTGCTCTGAGTAGGTTGGGTGACGCCAAGGCCCGTTCAACTTGTACGTGTGGTCTAATAAAACTAGTAGCATAACAATAGCTGAGAAACTGTGCCTGGGCCGCCTAGTAATATCTCTCGAGATCTAGGAGCACTAGTCCTCCACGGGACGTTGGTAAAATGAACGCTGTGTAGGCCACCCTTGCTGGTTTGCCCAGCCATATCAACTCCAGGACCAGACTCCTGACTCTCCGCAAATAGGATTGAGGTAGCAGTAGGGGTATGTTGGCAAACAGGTAGAGGAATTTAGGGAGCACCCCCATTTTGATTAGCGAGGCTCTACCCCATAGTGTCAGTGGGAGCGCTTTCCACCTTTGAATTTGTGACTGGAGTGACCCTAGTGCCTTCTTGTAATTGTCTTTAAATACATCCTGATGGTTAAGAGACACTGAAATCCCTAAGTATCGGACGTGTGCGTCTTCCCATTTGAACCCATGGTGATCTGTGAACTTCTGAGTACCTGGTGTCAGAGGGAATATTACTGATTTAGAATGGTTAATTTTTAGGCTGGATACGTTGTCAAATTTAAGAACTTCACGCATAATGGGATTTAGTTTACGGTTGGGTCTTGGATGAAGAGAACCACATTGTCTGCATAGAGTGATATTATTAGTTTATGTGGTCCGAGCTCAAGGCCTCTCTGGAGCTGATGGGAGTGAAGGCCTGATGCCAAAGGTTCCATTATTAAAGCAAATATTAGCGCTTCAAGCGGACAACCCTGTCTGGCTCCCCCGTTGCAGGTCTATGCTTGTGGACTTCATGTTGCCTAGGATAATGGACGATCGAGGGCTATTGTATATGAGGGAGATTAGACTGATAAAGTATTTCCCCAGGCCCATCTGTTTGAGTACCGCAAAGATATAGGGCCATTCGACGGAGGCGAAGGCCTTCTCCGCGTCTAGTAGTACTGCGATTGCTTGTTGTGAGGGTGTGAGTGCTTCAAAAACCCCAAACAGTCTCCTGATACCAAATGTCGTGCTTCGCCCGGGGACGAAGCCGGCTTGGTCCCCTAGTACCAGTCCCGGCATTAGAGGGAGCAATCTGGTCGCCAGTATTTTTGCTATTATCTTATTGTCTAAATGGTTAGTCAAGTGAGCAGCTTGTCGGAAGTGGCCAGTGAACTGCTCAGAATTGTGTGGCTAGAGCAGCTGGTGCGGCTTGACGAGCGCATTGCGTGCATTGTGTAGGGTGCGCTACTCTAAACGACAGCGGGCGTCTAACATGCTGCACCGCTGTTACACTGCGATACTGAGTACAGAGGTTCTGCTCGAACCGTGATCTCGGAACTGGAGCAGTGCCGAAGCAGCGCCGTGTCCCGTACAACATATGCTGTGCGCACAGGCAACAGTGTGGTGAGGCGGTAAGTGCGGAGCCTGTCAATTTCATATAACTGGGGGCGGGTGCAGGCGCTCTTCTCCTAGCCTCCCCCCATTCTTCATATTATTCTGCCACTCCCTACTGCTCACCCTCCCCTTCATTCATTCCCCCTGCAAGCCTGGTGCGGAGTGCCGAGAAGACCCTAGCAGAAGGGGAGCGCAGTAAGGCACCTCTGAGCCCCCCTTGACAATCCCTTTGTGTCTGTAGGGTTGCTCTTTGGTTGGAGCACTGCGTGGGAGTGATTTTGCTTCCCCTCGTTGATGAAAATAGCACAGAGCACACTGTATTAGGGGGTGGTAGTTTCCCCCCAGAGCGTGCCCACAGTGCGGTTAGGTGAAGGGGTTGGAAGCAACCAAAACATCATCATCTTACACACAGGTGTTTTTATATCATGCCCTACTGTTAGGGAGAATTCTCATTTATGGCTAATTTCCCTCACCTAGTGAGTCCCCCAGCAGCTTTGCTGGACTTCTGGAGTTTGCTTTTTTCCACTTGGTAAGAGGGTGAGCTTTTCCCCCACTCTTACCTGTGTTTTGGCAAGTATATTTCTCTGTTTTTGTGATTGTGGACTCTGGAGGACCCCACTTCAGTAGCCCCCTTCTTTTGTGTGTCACACAGCACCCTCAGTGCAGTGACACAGGGTTGTCTTTGAGACTTCCCCCTGACTCCATTTCTGAGGCTGACTACAGTCCCCCAGAAAAGGGTAAAGTTACCATTAACTTTACCTAGTCAATCTACCACAGATCCAGTATACCCCATCTTCCATGGAGTACTGGAAAGGGTTAATTCATATCCCTTTTTATCTGTACCTCCTAGAGCATTGTTTCGCTCTTTTAACATTTAGACTTGGCTGGTGGCAGTGGTATCTACCCTAACTTTTCTACTGCGATTATATTAGATAAACGTGGTATTGTTCTTGGCTATTATATTCGCCTCGAACATGAACCCGCTTGACAAAATTATCTTTCTCTTGGCTCCGGTTGGGTTTATTCGCCATTTCTTTTCGTTTAAGTCCTTCTTGTGTTTTACTTTGCGCGGCAAACTAGGTTCGCCTACTTTGTCCACCGTCTTTTGGCGGGCTTCTGCTCAGAAGCCCTCCACCAGGCACCTGGGTGTCTAGGTGGGCTGAATGTGAGGGAGGGGTGTAGTCACCCCCTGCACAGGGTATCCTAGGAAACCCAAGTCGCACTTTGCCATGATTGGCTGAGGTGGTTGTCCAGGCTGGACAACCACCCTGCTGGGTGATTGACAGCCAGGCTGTGTGAATGGGGGTTTTGCGTATAAAAGGCTGGTCTCTTGGGCTAGAAGTCAGAGTCGCCACTGGAACTACAAGGAACCGAAGAGAAGCGGAGAGAACGACGACTGCTACAACTACCCCGTCCCGGTGAAGCCCTGCTGCAGTCCTGAGCTATCTACCCTTCAACGACTAGAGAAGATCCGGTCCGGAGTCTTCTTCCCTTGAGCCTGGTGGGGATAACCAGCTCATCTTCCACAGCCAGAGGATCCTCTTCCTTGGTTGAAATCGCTGCACACTGCTGTAGTGGTCCGGATAGCCATCTGAAGAGCCTCTCCTGTTTTTAAGGAGCGCACCTTTTATCCCTTGTCGCTGCTGCCGGCCTCATCCCTGTGTGGTGCAGACCCCCTTCAGACGTCCTCCTTCACAACGAAGCTCCAGGAACCGTGGGTCTGCGGGAAACCAACAGGAACAACTGCCAGGGCACTAGCTGCACCATTGGAATAAGGTACTGTGTTCTGCTTGAGGAAACTGGTTGAACCCCTTTTCTTCATCTTCAAGGCTTGTCCTTGTCTTCCTTCTTTCTTATAACTTTTGCTCCCGAACATTGACAATATTGAAGTACTCTTGGCTACGTTGAATCGTGAACTGTCTGACTGTATGATCTTCGGACTCCGGTGGCACTTAACCCTGGCTCCGGCCCTTTGACACTTGAACTCCTGTTTCTCGATTCTGTCTGCCTAACCAAAAAATTGCCTGTGATTTTTGCCTCCAACTCCCTTGGGGTATCTCAGGTGCTAAGTGTGTCTTTGCCCCCGTAGCATTTCATGTCACAGATACGCGTTTATTTAGTAGACCGAACTGTCAAAAGTGATCGCAATCGTATTCACGGTAACATGTTTTGTTCGTAACACCGGTCCATTCAAACACAGGGTACTTACCTTGAGATTTACTGTACAAAGTGAATTGGTTAGTTGTAGTATATTTTACGTGTGGTTTGTGTTTGAGTTTAATAGAAGTGTTGTGTTTATAACAAATGGTTTAAAAATAAATGTACTTATATTTTTTTACCTGAAACCTTGAGTCAGTGTTTGCTTGAGTCACAGTAATTGTGGTCCCTTTGTGTAATCTCTGCTACTGCTCATATACTCTTGAGATAAGCCTGGCTGCTCCGCCACTGCTACCACTCTGACATAGTAGTAGAGGCTTGTACAAAAGGTAAAACTTGTATTGCCACCTGTAATCTTAATTGTGTGTAGTGGTCCCTAAGGACACTGCACAGGATTCTGCCTAACACCTACCTCGCACATGGACGTTATTAAGCCCATTGGAACATTGATGATTGCGGGCACAAGAAGAATCTGAATCAGGAAAGTGAGATTTTAATTGCGTTTTTTCATAGTGCAAACGGAAAAGCACATTTTAAGCACCATACTATAATATTTTAACTCATTGGTTGAGTTTTTAATAGAAAAGAGCTTTGAAGCCTAAATTGTAATAAAATGAAACTAAGACAAATAAGAAGTGGATTAAGAAGCCAATCAGTCCTTAAAGGAAAAAGATCCCGGAGCCCAAATGGTGCAAAACAAAAACGCACGTGAAGGGCCTAAAAGAAAACGAGAAAAGAAAGAGCTCAGCAAAAATCAGAATATCATTGACACACAACAACAAAAAATATCAAGATTTTTCTCAGGAATAGGCGCCCCCCATAAAGACAATATTCAAGAAAAGCATAGTGAGTTGATCAATAAACAAGCACTACGAGATGATAATAAAGAAACAGAGATACATGAAAACGGTCAAGAAACACCTATGCTGAATAACTTTTCATTGGACAATAATGGATCTCTGCTAAAGTTATGTAACTCGATAAGATGAAAATCATTGGGTGCCTATCCGGATCTACAAAAAAGAGAGAGTCAAATAAGTGGTCTATTTGCAACACCAAACATAGAAATATTAAATAATCCGGAATCACAATATTGTAATAATGGAAAAGATTTTTCCCTGGACAGAGAATATACATTTGGCAAGAAACCAAGTATGGTGAGGGAAATCTCAGAAGCACTTGAAAATCTGTCTTGTAGAGTGGAAGCATTATATAAGTTATCTCTAGGAGTGGCAGGAGTACAACAGAGGCTATATTCATTGATGATAAAACTTATCGTAAATAACGATAATTCAAAAAGAGCAACAATGCCACTCATGAAAAAAGTACCACTCATAATAAGCGGGCAACCAGTCAAAATAAAGGATACAAATGGAAAGGCTTTAAGACGAATAAAAGCAACAGGAAAGAATTATACGAGCAAAATATGCCTGAAGATAAAATAACCAAGCTCGATGACTCATATAACTCTGAAACACAAGACTCAGTGAATATTGCTGCTAGATCTGAAGAAGATGCAATTGACGCATTATGCGCCGACATTTCAGCATCATCAACATCTATCAGAGCAAAAAATGACACACAAGGTTTAATAACACAACAACAAGAGCTAATCACAAAAAAGACACACAGAATAATTTCCAATTGTCAACCAGATGGCACCATGAGAACAGTATGCCTGAAAGGTCCGTTAGACAATTGGATACAAACACAAAACCTAAAGACAAATACTCATACTCCTAGGTATGAGAGAGTAAAAACAAGGATTACAAATAATAAGGAATGTCATAATGAGACGAATAAAGAAAAGAAAGAAAATAACAAAGAATTAGTAATTGGACAGAAAATACCATTGGAAGAATATGTATCCAAAGTCAGATGGGCCAACAGATTAGATTCATCCTCAGGAATGACCAATTATGCTGATAAAGCAGAAAGAAAAAGTGAAACATGGCAACAAGATGTCGACATGCAAAGAGAGGTGACAAAAGGAATGGAAAATAAGATAAAAAATGAGAAATTTAATCTGGCAATTCGGCTAGATGAAGTCAACACAACTAACGAAAGTCCTTTTCTAAATCATTCAGCTTTAGTGCACCTATGGTAATCTATCCCAGGGCTAAGGATGATACAAAGCAGAGATATGGCACATATTGAGTTACCCAACCTCGATAGTGCCACAAATTGGGTGATAATTCGTTTCACCTCATATACTGCAGTATCAATGCTCTGGGAAAATGCACACAAACTGTATAGACAAGGGCTACAACTCACAGTCTGTAAAATGACCAACGACGATAAAATACATAATGATAGACATAATGCAAAAAATGTTACGATAACTCCTGGTTACCCAGCTATTACCTGGAATCCAACATACAAGCCTACACCAGAAAGTAACGATCAGATGATCTCAAAGTGACCATTGCGGATAGCCAGTTGGAATACCCGTGGTTTTAAACACATAATAAAAGATACTCAGTCACGGGAAAAATAATGTACATGTGACATATTTATGTTACAAGAGCTCTGGCTGGATTGACCATTGTATATGGAGGGATATCACATATACCAGGTACTAGCCAGTAAAGGCATGAAGGGAAGACCCTATGGAGGCCTAATAATTGGAGTGAGCCAGAAATTTGGGTCTAAACAGATGACATTTGATCCTCAAAATAAAATATACTGGCTGTAGAGATTGAACAACAAGCATCGGGAACACCTTGGAATCACCTAGTGATAAATGTGTATGCACCTCCAAATTTTAGAACTTAAGGATGGTATTGAAAGCGCACTAATAACAACTAACATCAATTTAAAGAACCAAATGGTCTTAGTAGGAGGGGACATGAATGCAAGATGCAATGACAATAGAGAATGTTCAGAATATGAAAATGTAAAGGAAAAGAGCATCATGATGCAAATAAATGGGAATAACAAGGGCGACGGATGGATAATGACTCTACGACAATAGGGGCTCTCGATGATGAATGGTAGGACTCGGGAGATATACATGGAGCATATACCTGGAAGTGAAACAACAGTGAATCAACTCTTGCTTACATCTTTGGGAATAACGATAGTCTAGAAAGAGCACACAGTTTGATAATTACTCCTATGACTAATAGCGATCACAAGATGATAATCCTAGAGATCAACAAACATCTACATGAGAATTAGCTCAGTGGATGAAAATACATTGTTGTCAACCATGCAGGAACAACCATTTGCTGGACAGCAGCCAACCTAGAAAAGATCAAAAAAGAGTCTGAAATATTTTGCAAAAAGTTACTGTCTGAAATAAAACAATTATCAGCCGAAGAAATAGAACACAAATTCTACGAATTAACTAAGAAAACAGGTGAAAATAAAATGAAGCATCACACGCAATGCCAGAAAAATCAGTATACAAATGAGAAAAAAACTACGAAAGCTAAAAATGTTGGGGTTAAAATGCAATCAGTACATAGAACAAAAAAAGTTAATAAGAGGCTGTTATCAACAATGGTTGAGAAAGCATAAACACTCCATACTAAATCAAGACTGGCAAGTAATGATTAAAACGTTAGCCAGCAAAAATACAAAGAATATATGGGCAAAATTAGCAAACGTGAAAGGAGATACACGTGAACAGACAGTGAATCCCATCCAAGGAAACATCTGGGTAGCTTTCTTACAACAAAAACAAAATAACAGTCTAGAAGATCCAACTATAAATAACAATGAAAAATGGCTTATGCAGTTCACTGCCGAAAAGCTGAAATCTGTGATCACAAAATTAAATGACTGAAAAGCCCCCGGCCCCAACGAACTTGTTAATGCCATTTTTAAACAAAACTCGCATGAATGGGCATTGATACTAAGCGAACTATTTAACAAAGTCTGTAAGACCCAACAAATACCAAAAACATGGTCACAGGCAATAATTCTTCTGGTATATAAGAAAGGGGCACGGGAACTACCTGAAAACTACCGTCTACTGTCGATGCTTGATGCTTCTGGAAAATTATTTTCTACTTTCGTTTCTCAAAAACTTCAAGAGTGGGCCGACAGTAAAGAGATTTTACATTTTACACAAACAGGCTTCAGATCGGGAGCAGGCACTGCACATAATCTAAGGGTCTTAGACTCATGTATTAGTGTTATAAGACAACAGAGAGGCACCACATTATATGTGATCTTCGTGGACTTTGCTGCTGCGTTCGACAGCGTAGACCGTAAAAGACTATGGAATAAAATACGGAAATGGGGATGCCCCAATTGGTTGATTAAGATTGTAGAACAATTACACCAAGCTACACAAGCGCAAGTACGATAAGATATAGATGGCAGTACTACTGCACCGATTGATATATCATGTGGGGCGCGACAAGGTTGCCCAATGGCTGCGCTTTTATACAACTTGTACATGGCAGATCTTCCAGATTGGTTAGTTCCTGTGCATGGCTGCTGTCCAAAGCGAGGAGGAAAAGCTATACCATGTTTAATCTATGCTGACGATCTGGTTTTAATGAATTATACATATATCGGGATTAAAGAAATGTTTACATGACTCATAAAATACACAAAAGTAAACAAACTAAAGATAAGCATGGGAAAAACTAAAATAATGACATTCTCCACAAAAAAAGCCTTGCATCTAGATATGGTAAGTGAAATAGGAACAATAGAATATGTGAATTTGTATCCGTATCTTGGATTAGACATGAGTAATGACAGATATTACAGAAATATAATCGAAAACAAACAAATAAAAGCGAAAAAACGTATAGAGCTAATTGCAAAATTCGCAAACGAAGTGGCTGGGTTCTCGTTAGAAGGAATTATAATCCTATATAAACAATGCTTCAGCCCGATGATTTTATACGGGCTAGAGGCATTAGCAATGGAAAAACTTGACTAGTTAGACGTATTAGAAGGTCGGTTCTGGAGAAGACTTCTCAAATTGAGCCCAAGTACACCTATACAATATATTCGCCTCAAATTAGATTTAACATCTTTAAAAAGTGCGATATGGATAAAGACTGGAGCGCTGCATCTAAAAATACACTCATCTCCGCAATGTAAACTACTGGATTTATTAGATGACATAACCAAAAGGAATGATGCATTTGAAAAAATATGCGACAACATCTTTAATATAATCCAATGGCATCCATTGTACTATAAAAAGACTGCATACGTAATATTGAAACAGATATACACCAAGAGGATTAAATTGTGGGAATGGACTAAAAATTATGAACACCTAGAACAATTAAAGAACTACAATTTTGTATCTGGGATTGTGCATAAATATTCACAAGCAGAAATTTACTTAAAAAGATGCCCAAACCCTGCAGTCAGACAATTTCGATGAAGGTTGAGAACTAACCAATTCCCTTTGTTAACAATGATGGGGGCACAACAAAAAATCCCACGCGAGGAAAGAATATGCAGAATATGCAAAAAAACGAACAATTTGGAATCTCCTCAACATGTTCTGCTACAGTGTCCTGAATTAAGTACAGAATATATGTTATACTTAGGACATTTGGTAGACAATTATGATTATATTAAAAGTGATGCCTTTTGGATATATTGTCTGAATACCGATCTGGAGACAGTCCATATAAGTTTATATCAACTGTGGAAGTGTATCAAAAATAAGTTTGTAAATGAGAAGTTGGACAGTAACCTGATGATTACAAAACATTAATCAGTTAAGTTAAGAGCAAAGCATAACGATCACATATGTTAGGATTATAGAATTATAATACTATAGCTCTGTAACTGACACAACCAATGACGATGTTTTAAAAATACTATGTAAGAATGAAAAGTGAGTTTAGTGACAAGGATTTTAGAATGCACTGTATACTAATGTAATGTAGGATATAATGTGTATAATTCTATCTTATGTAATTATTGCAATTTGTAAACATTTGTAATTCTGTAATTTTATGTAATTTTAACAAAAACATTTGTAAAGTTTTTCTTTTAAAACTAAACATATAAACGAAATAAAATAAAACATTGATTAGTGAGATTGGCCTATAAGAGGCGCAGTCCTCGGCGGGTTACCTGTCTTGTGTAGCAGAATAACGTTGGCGGTAGGATCCCGCGTTCGATCGTCTCCTCGTATACCCGCAGGAGGAGCGGGCCCACTGTAGTTGCAAAAGACTTATAGAATTCGCCAGTTAGGCCATCGGGGCATGGAGCTTTGGTGTTGGGCAGGCTTTTGATGGCTAGCAGAATTTCTTTTAGTTAGTTTTGGTTTAGCGCTTCACAAAGTTCTCTCTCCACCCAGTAGAGTTCAGTATCGTTTAAATAGCTTTGTAGGGTTTCGGGATCAGCGGTGTGTTTGGCACTGTACAATTCCTGGTAGAGAAAGCGGAATGCGAGAACAATTTCTTCCTCTGTGTGCACCAGTCTGCCTTGGGCATTACAGACTCTTCCAACCTGGGTGGGTCTTCTGTCAGCGGCTGTCAACCGTGCCAACAGGGCTCTGGGTTTCTGGCCCTCACCGTACTGACGTATTTAGTGCCTCCGGCCTAGGAAATTTATCTTGCGCTCCGCTAGGTTTCTGAATTGGAGAAGTTCTTCTTTAAGTTCTGCTTGGATGTTTGGATCGTCGCAGCTGAAGTATGCGAGCTCTAGGTTTTTTAATCGGTCCTCGCACGCCTCTAGTTCGCATCTAATCAGTTTCAGTATTCCGTTCTCCTTTGTTATGCACACTCCCCTGACGTAGCATTTTAAAGTCTGCCAGAGCATGCCTGCTGAGGACACAGAGTTTTGGTTGACATCTAGGAAGGCCTTGATTTCCTTGTGTAATTCTGCGACAAACACCTGGTCCGACAATTATCCTTGTTTAAACCTCCAATGGGGTGTTCCTGATTTTGTGTTGCGGAGCACGCCTTCAAGAGTCACCATGGAGTGATCTGATAAGGTCTTAGGTAGAATTTGGCAGGATCCCCACTGAAATGGACTCTGAGATGATACTAGGAGCTTGCCAATCTGTGAGGCGGTGTTGTGGACTGCAGAGTGGAAAGTGAATTCCCTGGCCTCCCAGTTGGCGTGTCTCTACGTGTCTACCAGATCGAAATGCACAGAAGATTTCTAGGATCTGAAGGCTCGCTTTGGTCGGACGGGCGGCTGTATTGTTTGATTTGTCCTTCCAGGGGTTCAGTGGTGTGTTCATGTCCCCACCCCAGATGATTGTAGCAGAGCCGGAGTCCTCAAGTTGGGACGGGACCTAGTCGAAATTGTTCGCTCCATCTACATTGGGGGCACAGGAGTTCACGAGAACCACCTCGCTTCCTGCCAGGATCCCTTTTACCAAGAGTGCTCTGCCTTCAGTGTCTTTTTCCGATTTTACTAGGCTGAAATTGGCTCTCTTGTCGATAAGTATGGCTACTCCTCTGGCGTACGACGAGTAGGATGAAACGTACCTGTGGCAGCCCCATTCGCGGGCCCAGTGGTATTCGGAGTCCGGGAGGAGATGCGTCTCTTGTAGCATAGCCATATCGACCTTGTGCCTCTTAAGATAATGCAGGATTTTTCTGGACTTTGCTGAGATGCTGCCTCCTCTAATGTTCCAGGTGATTACCTTGAATTTTACCTGTGGGAACTTGGTTGTGAGAGATGTTTGCTGGTGACAGTTGCGAAGAACAGTGACAGTGCAACGGAGTGACGAATACCAATGGTATTTATCTCCCGGCCGTGCAATGAGAAGATACATTTTAAGAGGCTTGGGGGGTAGGGTGACGGTGGTCGGGGTCCTCGTAGGCGCGACTCCCAAACAATCTCTGAATTCCCACCCTTCTATTGGGCACTTCCAACTTACCCAGAGTACGTAGCCCACCCCATTTAAGAAACCATTAATAAAGCTGCGCCTGGGGCGCTAGTAGCCTCCCATGGTGAGAGATTCCATTTTCAATACAGGAGAGTGACTCTCTGATGATTTTGTTGGCCTTTGTTTCGTCCGGTTGTGTGTTTATCTGCTAACTCATAGCAGATTCCCCCTCGCTCGGTTTCCCTGCGGTGGCCTCAGGTTATTGTTGGTGGGGAGTTTGCAGCCAATTCTGTCGAGGAAGGAATTTGCTTCCTCAGGTGACTCGAAGAATTGAACCCTCCCATTGTGCTGGATTCTTAATTTAGCGGGAAATAGCATTGAGTAGGTTATCTGGTTGTCTTGCAAGCAGCGTTTAACCCCTGCAGATGACCTCCTCTGTGCCTGGACGGCTGGTGAGAAATATGGATAAAATTGTATGGAGTCTCCGTCGAACTGAAGCTCTCCCTTGTCTCTGGCAAGCCTCAGGATGATGTCCTGGTCTTTGTAGTAGAGCAATTTGGCTATGATGGGGCGTGGGGTTGCTCCCGGGATTGGTCGGGTAGTTGGGATCCTGTGAGCTCTCTCTACAACAAAGAGACGGGACAGCGCCTCAGCCCCAAAAAGTTCTATGCATATCTTCTCAATATGGTCTTCCATCCGGGTCTGTAATTGTTGCTCTCTTATCCCAACTAGCCTTATGTTGTGTCTCCGGGAGTGTCCTTCCAAGTCTTCATTCTTTGCAATTGTTGTTTTTATTTGGCCCTCCAGGGTCGACACTCTGGACACCAGCGATGCCGTATTATTGTCTAAGTCAGAAACTCTTTGTTCCACGGTGTCAAGACCGTCTGCAAGCTTGTCGAGATGATGCTGTAGTTGGTCAACTTTGGAGGACAGTGCGTCCATTTTGCAGTCGAGGCGTCCGATCCCGGCTTTTAGATCAAGAAGGATCTCTTTGATATCTAGCGCTTGGGGAAGTTTGCCTTCCTGAGTCCTGAGTCTCTTCCTGTGCAGGCGACTCTGGTCTGCTGGCAGGCCTGGGTGTTTTTGCCACGGTTCCGGGTTTGAAGTTTAGTTTACGCTGAGATTTATCAGATTTTCCCATGGTGAGGCCTGTAGAGCTGGGATCTGGAAGGCAATGGAAGTGTAATGAGGTAAATTCTAGTTGGGGCTGGGTGGTAGTCACAGCTCCTCGCTGGCAGAGTAGGTTAGCTGATTGGACAGAGATAATTGATGCAGAATCACCGGTGGGGCGTTTGGGAGTACGGATGAGTTGATTGCATTCCCGAAGGATGTATAGATTTGTATATAAGTGCTTATTCTTCAGGGGCATGGGCGGCAGCCGGGCGCTGGGGTTGATGGCTTTGAGGCAGAGGGATGGGGGTTGCCTGCGACTCGGTCACCCTTCTTGTTGCTTTAGGGATGTACGAGGGCAGCACCGAGGGGACCGTGCTGGGGCAGTGTCACAGGAATGGTCGTTGTACTCCACACCCGTGGCAACACGCGTATAACCTGGCGCCGCCTTAGGTTCCCAGCTGGATTCCAAGTCCCCCTCTCTGTGTGATCTGGGAGTGAGATATCTGATTTTTGCAGGCCCCCGTGTGAGTCCACTTTGCGCAAAAAGCTGGTGGACACTGCTCTTGTTATCAGGGTTTTTGGGATGTGGGCGCCTCGTTCATGATGGACTGCGTCTTAAAAATGGGGACCTCACACACTTTGTGTTGCACACGGTTACCACAAAAAGCTATGCTGGATCGGGTGCCATACTTTTTGGGCGGCTTGCAGGATTAGCCTTCTTTGCAGATGGCTATGACTCCGCAAGGAGATCAACCTCTGGATTTACTGCGGGATTGCAAAAGAGGTTGGCACACTTCAGGGAGAGGAGCGAGTCACTGAGGCTGCGTGGTGCTGCTGTGGGTCACGGGGAGCGAAGCGGATGATCGTCGGCGCCGCTGACTGGCGTTGATGCTTCTCGTCGAGGCAGTGAGTTCGGAGGTTGTCCGTGGCACGGTCTCCTTTAGCGCTGTGTAAGGAATGCAACAAAGTGGGGCTGTACTGGGACAGTATCATGGAATTGATTCTTACACTGGTAATGACAATTATATGACAGGGTGTTGTCTGAAGTTTCCAGCTAGGTTCCAAGTCCCCTACTACATTGTACCAGGGTGAGATAGCCGGTTTATTACAGGCTCATGTGGGAGTCCTTGTCATGAGGCACTGGTAGCTGCCGCCCGTGTTATTGAGATTTCTGGAATCTGGGCGCTATGCCAGTGGTGGCCCGTGTCGTCAAGTTGGGGCCTTTATATTGCTCACTATTGCCGCTGAGGACTATGTCGGGCCAGTCGACCCACTTCTTGGAGGATTCGGAAGATTGCCCTTCTATGCGGGTGTCATTGGCTAAACATTGCGGGTGTCCTCTGGATGCACTGCAGGATTACAAAGGAGCTGGTGCGCTTCGTTCAGAGGAGCGTATCACTGTGGTAGTGTTTGTACAATGCTGCCGTAGGTCGCGGGGAGTAGGCTGTGCGATCACCTCCTTCGCTGTTTATTGTTGGTGTTGGCCTCTCTCTGCTGAGGGCGGGCGATTGGAGTCCAGGAAGCAGGTATAACAACATTTCTCGCTGCAAGGACGTGTGGGGGCCGTGATCTCTTCTTCCCACCCTCGTCCACTCTACCCCCCCATTCACGTGGGGATCCGGCCAGTCGCTCGCCCAGCGTATCTTCATGACGGGCCTCTGCCCACGGTCTGGAGTTACCCGCCACTGCCAGGGGATGTTGTTGGGGGGTGTGGGAGGTGCCAGTTCCGATGGGCCCTCACCAAACAGGTTCAGAGAGTAGAGGCGGGGGAGGGGGTCTTGCACCGGGTGCTGTGTGTAGTCCTTTCCGGCTGTACCGCTTTCTACCTCTCCTCACTCCCGCCTCTCACCCTCCGGCGTCAGCTCTGTCAGTCTGGGTTCGCCGGGGCCTCTGCACTTTCAGTCGGTGGAGCTCCCTCACTCCCAGCGGTGTTTTGCCGCTGCTGGATTCGTCCATGGCACACCGCCGCACGGCTCCTCTTCTAGCGGTCAGACCGGCGCTGTCTCTGGGGGTCTGGTTGCTGGGCCACCGCGTGGGCCCCGACTGATATATGCTGGACGCCACTTAACGGATTGATGGGGGGAAGCTTCGGCGCAGTAGTCGAGTCGGTCTCCCTCACCAGGATGTTGCCAGCGGGTGTTGTTTCCGTTCACACGTGCCATGACTAGCAGGCCGCGTCGGGTGCCTGAATGCGCTCAAGGCCCTGCTGTATTCTAGTTTCAAGCACAAAGGTGTCCACAGGCACAGGATGGACTGCCAGAAGCGAATTTAGGCACAATGTGTGTGTCCATGCGTGGAGCCAGATGCATTTAGGAGATTCGTTGTTTCGAAGGGATTGTGTCCTACGACGTATTCCACATCTTTGACAGTGATGACCACAGCTGTGCTGCTTGGAAAAACTTTTTTGACGTAGGCATCCTGCGGCGATGAGGTCGATACGCTGTCCCTCGAGGCCTCCGTCAATGGTCGACGTCACCGGATGTTATATCTTGGACGCACGACGCCCGTAGCCTCAGTTGTAGTTTTTTCCCCAGAACGTGTGGCACCAATCTCCTGCCAGTATGAGTACAAAAAGCCTTGCGGAAATGTAAGCCTCAATCGCATAAGAAATTCTGTAGAGGGGCAGGCAGGGAGGGTACGATGTGGAATACGTCGGAGGAACATCCCATCGAAAGAACGTTACCAGGTAAGATAAGTAACTTGTTCTCAGAAGGTATTGTGTCCTCCGACGTATTCCACATCTTTGACAGACTCCCAAAGCAGTACCAACATATGGAGGTGGGAAAAGAATTTACAATAGCATCAATTTAGAATGCCCAATCAAATTGCAGAATAGAGGACTGCCTTACCAAAGGCCACATCCTGCCCATGGATAGAGTCCAAGGAATAATGTTTCACAAAAGTATGGACATAGGCCCATGTGGCTGCTTCGCAAATATTGCAAATCGGAACACCCCTCTGTAGGGCAGTGGAGGCAGCCATACCCCTAGTAGAATGAGCCCATAAGCCTACTGGAGGGTCCTTTCCTGCCAAACGGTAACACTCAGAGATCGTCAAAATGATCCATCTGGATAAGGTATGTTTGGAAACAGCCTGACCTAAACGCCTTCCAGCATAACCAATAAAGAGCTGATCATCCACTCTGACCCGGGACATCCGTGAGAGATAGAAACTCAAAGCTCTCCTAGTATCAAACCTATGGAGCCTCTCCTCTTCCTTACCAGGATGTGGAGAGGATAGAATGCCGGAAGAATTACCTTCTGACTCAGATGGAATTCCTACACAACCTTCGGAAGAAAAGAAGGCCACACCCTAAGGACAACCCTGTCCTTATGGAACACAGTGAAGGGTGGTTTGGCAGAAAGTGCCTGCAACTCACTTACTCGGCGTGCGGACGTAACCACAACTAAAAATACAGTTTTAAAGGACAACAGTCGCAAAGGACAAGAATGTAAGGGCTCAAACAGAGCTCCCATTAGGAACTTTAAAACCAAATTCAAATCCCACCCCGGCACCTGGAAAGGCGACGGTGGAAACACATTAGTTAGCCCTATTAGAAACTGAGAGATTAAAGGGATTTTAAAATAAGAATATTCCTCAGACGACCGCTTAAATATGGACAGCGCCACCAGGTAACCCTTAATGGTATCTACTTGCAGGCCCTTGTGGGCTAAGGAAAGCAAAAAAGAAAAAACCAAAGGAATGGAACATTGAAAAGGATCCACATTCTGTACCCTGCACCAGTCGCAGAACTTTCTCCATCGGCAACGGTACAGTGTTTTCGTTCCGGGCCTTCTGGCCGAAAGCAACACCTCCATCACGTCTTCGGGGAGGTCCCAATCCTTATACCTCAACCTTTCAGATACCAAGCGTGAAGGCTGAGGGACTTGACCTCTGGATGGCGAACTCGACCCCCTCCCGTGAGAGCAGATCATCTCGGTAGGGAAGATGTTGTGGAGGACAGATGGACATGTCGAGAAGGTCCGGGTACCAGGCTCTCCTGGCCCATGCCGGAGCAATGAGGATCATCCGGGAACCGTACCTCTGTAAACTCCGCAACACCTGCGGAATGACGGGGACTGGAGGAAATGCGTACAGCATTGGGAAGGACCACTCCACTACGAACGCGTCCCCTAAGGCTCCTCTTGGAGGAAATTCATGCGAGCAGAATCTTCCGCACTTCTGGTTGACACTGGTGGAGAAGAGATCCACTTACAGGGTTCCCCAAAGCGCGAAGATCTCCAACAGAACTTCCTGAGCCAGCTCCCACTCGTGAGAGACCGTGCTCTGCCTGCTCAGAGTGTCCGCTGCCGCGTTTACGTCTCCGGCCAGATGAACTGCCGAGATCGAAATGTCCTGCTGAATGGCCCAGAACCAGAGCTGCATCGCCTGGAGGCGAATACGTCAGAGGAACATCCCATCAAAGAATGTTACCAGGTAAGATAAGTAACTTGTTCTTTCCTCATCAGAAAAGCAGCGATTTTACATGATTCATATGGAGTCTCACGGGAGCTCACAGATGAGCCACCATCTTGGTCGGCTCTCTAGGGCCCTCTCACAAAGCTGCTTTGAGTTCTACCCCCACATTTCCCTGGTTGGAGGATGGATTGGCGAGCACTTGGCTGGGGATTGAAGTTTGTGAAATGGGGCTACTGTCTGCTTTTTTTAAGAAAACCCCCAGACAGACCAGCCCTTCCGCCTCAACAGCTGGAACAGGAGCTCCAGGAGGAACTGCAAGCCTTGTTATTTCAGGCTGGCATGGATGAGGTATCTCTCGAGCAGAGGATCGGGCTGATATTCCTGGTATTTACTGGTACCCAAGAAAGGGGGAGGACTGCGTCCCATTTTGGCTTGCATGGCCTTAAACAAGATCCTGAGGAAGGACAAATTAAAAATGGTGACATCGCAAGGAATTCTCCACGCACCTCAGCTTCAGAACTGGTTGGTGTCATTGGATCTGCAGGATGCATGCTTTTATGTGCCCATCCACCAGAGGGGCAGGCGGTTCCTGCGATTCCTCATAGGGGCCACTCATTACCAATTCAAGTTCATATGAGCGGTCCTGGTCACTCAGGCAGGAAAGGCACCCCACACCCCCCTCCGCCCCAGGAGAGAGTTGCCAGTATCAGGCAAATGGTCGAACTCTTCCAGAGCCATGACAGCTTACCAGCAGCCCCCTTACCCTGCACCTTAGGGCTCATGGCTTCCTGCATTTTTCTGGTGCCAGAGACCAGGTTGCGAATGTGATCTTTGCAGTGACTGCTAAGAGGTCAATGGTCACACTATTTTGGTGAGCCATGAAGGATATTCTCAAGGTGTCGAGGTCAGTGGCCTGACATCTAGCCTTATGGGCCAGCAGAAGCAACATGTTGGCAGGAGAACCTTTCTGGACTCTGTGTTTCCAAGACTGGGTGGTGACAGATGCCTCTCTGATAGGTTGGGGTGCTCAGTGCAAGGATCTTCTGGTGATTGGCCTTTGGTCTTCAACGAAGAGCCGGTGGCACCTCAATAGGCAGGAGCTGCGAGTGATCAGTTTATCCCTGATGGCTTTTGTGCCTTCTCTCAAGGGGAAGCACATCCTGATCATGACATAGGGCTCAATGGGAATGGGGAAGGCGCTAATAACGGTACCGCAAATTGCGGTACCGTTATTAGCACCAAAGTCCCTTTGCGGGTCCTGTCCTTAACGCCTGGTAAAACCAGGCGTTAAGGAAGGACCCGCAAAGGAACTCGTAATAGGGTGGTAAGGGATTACCGGTACCGGTACCCGTACCGGTACTGGTAATCCCTTACCACCCACCTCGTAATGACCCCCATAATCTTTTTACTGTGTGTCACACAGCACCTTCAGTGCAGTGACACATGGTTGTCTTTTAGACTTCCCAACTCAGACTCCATTTTCTGGGACTGACTACTGTCCCCAGAACATGTAAAGTTTCCATTAACTTTACTAGTCTCTTTTAAAACCACAGACCCAGTACAAACCATCTTACATGGAGTACTGGAAAGGGTTACTACTTATCCCTTTTTGTCTGTTTCTCTTGGAGCATTGTTTTGCTCTCCTTCCATTAAGACTTGGCTGGTGGCAGTGGTAACTACCCTAATTTTTCTACCGGGGTTATCTTAAATAACCTTGGTATTGTTTTAGGCTATCTTGGTAGCCTCAAACTTAAATCCGCTTGACCATATTGTTTTTAATATTGCTCCGGCTGGGTTTAGTCGCCATTTCTTTTTGGAAAAGTCTTTCTTGTGTTTGTCTCTACGTGCCAAACCATGTTTGGTTCCTTTGTTCACCGTCTTTTTGCATGCTTCTGCACAGAAGCCCTCCTTTAGGTGCCTGAAAGTCTGGGAAGGCAGGATGTGAGGGAGGAGTCTTAGGACCCCTGCCATGGGTTCCATTGGAAACCCAAGTCACACTCCTGTTTGATTAACTGTGTGAATGTCCCCACCAGGACAGCCACCCTGCTGTGTGATTGACAGCCAGGCTGTATGAATGGGGGAAAACTGCATAAAAAGCAGGTCTCTGGGTCTGGAAGGGCAGAGTCGCCACTGGAACGAGAGAACCGAAGAGGAGCTGACAGAAGAGGACCACTATAACGACTGAACCATCCGGTGAAGCCCTGCTGCAGGTCCGAATCTTCAGACTCCAATGACAGAGAGGATCTTCCAAGAATCTTCTTCCCTTGAGCTGGTGGGACCAACCAGTTCACCCAAACTCCAAGCCAGGACCCCTGTTCTGGTTGAATTCGCTGTACAGAGCTACAGTGGGCCGGATAGCCAGGAAGGTCGGACCCTGCTTGGGTTTTAAGGAGCGCCCCTTTTATTTGTTGCTTTGCTCTGCTGCTGGTTTCTTCCCTGAGTAGTGCAGGACCCTCCAGTCTTCCTACTTCGTGTGAGTCTGACAGTCGCTTCAGGAACCTCGAGCATGCTGGAACTACCAGGAACGTCTGCCGCAGCCACAGCTTCTTCTCCATTTAAGGTACTGTTCAACATCCGGTTGTTCGTTTTGTCCAGCCGCGGTGGAAGTGTGTGAAACCTTTCGCCAATCTGAGGGCTTGTCCATCTCTTCTCTTTAAGCTAAGTTTTCTGCCGACCGACTTCGTTCTGAACTCTTGGCAAAGACTTAACCGCAAACTACCCTGAACTGTGTGATCACTGTGTGATCTTGAACAAAAGACTTTTGTCATATTGACTTTGGCCCTAAGCCTATTTTACTTGATCCCATCACTGAAGTTCCTCTTTCTAGATTGCCCCGACTACTTACCTGCTGGTACTGCTTCTTTCTGCCTAACTTTGTCTTTCCCTCCCTTTTTAATTAAAAGAGTGCCATTTTGCTCCCACTCATTTGTGTGAGCTTAACTTGTCTGCCAACTATTGGAGTGGAATCATAGTAATTGCTGTCCTTTGTGTAACTATTTGATACTGCTCACTCGCTCTTGAGATAAGTCTGGCTGCTCAGCCACTGCTACCACTTTACTGTGTAGTACAGGCTTGAACAAAAGGTGAATTTGTGCTGCCATTTGTAGTCCTAATTGTGTGTAGTGTTCCCAAAGGGTACTGCATGTAATTCTGCCTAACAGCGGGAGCGGATAACGGGCTGGTGGATGCCCTGAGCAGGCAGAGCATGGTCTCACACAAGTGGGAGGTGTGCAGGGAAGTTCTCAAGGAGATCTTCGCTCAGTCGCGTACCCCAAAGGTGGATATGTTTGACTTTCTTCGCTCAGTCGCGTACCCCAAAGGTGTGATAAGTCCAACAGTAAGTGCAGACAGTAATGCTCAAAGGAATTCCCAGTGAAAGGCGCACTGAGGGGTGCATTCCCAGTGGAGTGGAACTTCAACCTCCAACATGCCTTTCCACCAATTTCTGTCATCTCATGGGTTCTGAGGAGGTTGAGGAGATTTCAAGCAACCATGAACTTGATCACCCCGGATTGGGCGAGGAGAACATGGTACTTGGAACTCCTGGAGTTGGCCAGGTGCCCACCTTTCCGGTTGCCTCGACGTCCGGACCTCCTAACCCAGCCGGAAGGTCAGATACTTCACCCCAACTCACAGTCCCTCTACATGCGTGGCTCTTGAGAGGATTTGATATGATGATTTTCTCTTGCCCCACCACTTCAGTGATGGAGTTCCTTTTATCACTGTCCTCATCGGGGCTTCAGCTTGCAACAGTCAAAGGTTACTTAGCGGCTTTGTCTGTTTTTTTCAAAGGGCCCGGATAAGAGATATTTCTTCACAATCCCAGTTATGGTCCAATTCCTGAAAGGCCTTGTAAATAGGTTTCTGCCTACTCCATTTATTGTTCCGGAATCAGACCTTAACCTGGTTCTTACTTTTCAGATAGAGGATCCGTTTGAGCCCATGCACTCATGTTCGGTTACGTGGTTCACATTAAAAATTGCCTTTCTGGAGGCATTCATGTGTGCCAGACGGGTTAGCCGAATACAGGTGTTGTCCTACAAGCCACCTGTCCTCCGCTTTTAAAAGGACAAAGTGTCACAGAAGGTGCGAACTGGATTTCTCTCCAAGGTGATCTCTGGATTTCATGTGTCGCAAAGCATAGACTTGACAGTTTTCCACCCTCCTCTGCATCCTTCCAAAGATGAGAAGAGGCTGCAAAGGTTGGACCCTAACTTTTTATGGGGCAGGAAATGTTGAATTCAGGAAAAGTGAGCAGCTTTTCATAGCTTTTTTCCCTATCCAGAAAGAGTTTGGCTGTATCCAATCAAACTATCTCCAGGTGCATGTACCTCTGCAGTGCAGTGTTACCACAAGGCGGGGAAAGAACTGCCACCAGGCATAAGAGCTCATTCCACCAGGGGCATGGCGGCATTTTCTGCGCTACAAAGGAGCGTCCTGGTAAGAGACATCTGCCGGGCATCGACTTAGTCATCATTGCACACGTTCACCTAGCACTATTGCCTGGACATGGCACATTGTGCAGGCACCCGTTTTGGTAGGGCGTTGTTATAGAACTGCCTGGTTTAAAGATTTGCATCCCACCTCTGCACTCCATAATGCTTTGTAGGTCTATCTGATAAGGAATCTGGAGGAGAAAGAAATCTATTAAATGAGAAATTACTTACCAGTATTATTCTTTCTTTTTTTTTGTGTTTATTTATAGTGCAATAGCCAGAATTTGACTTTTAACACATTTCGACATGCGGTACACAAAAATAAAAACAGATAAAATCATTAAACAGTTTACAAGCTTTAAATAGAGCACACATCATAAAAAAAAGAAAAGAGGGGAAAGAAATTCAAATCAACGCAAATAGTTCAATCTGTTACTAACTTCAATTTCCTTAAACATCTTCCCACCTCAATTGATAGAGCCATCTCATTACCAGAAGATAATCTTGCCCAAAAGACATTGGTATTAAAATGAGACTCATCATGGACAAATCTACTAAAAAGTCTGGCCCTTATACTCCAGGTCCCAAGACAATTAGATAATAAATGCTTAGTGTCTGGACTTCACTAATAGGACACCTGTCACAAATTGATAAAGTCCCCCCTTCCTTATCTCTGATAGTTAATAATTCTACAGTAGGGAGTAAATTTAGGTGAAATCTCAGAAAAGTAGATCTAAACCAAGGGTTAGGGGACTTCTTTAAATAAGCGGGCACGAATGATAAGCGTTTATCCAGCACTGTCAAAGAGGCTGATCTTTTGGATCTTTGCATATCATCAATTGTGTCTATCCAATCAGCCAATTTCATTTTTTCCTTCACTTTTAAAGGGTTCTGCAGAAGCAACTCAACATCACAGCCACAGCCAGACAATAGTTCCAAACATTTTTGCCCTAATCTATACAGAAAATCATTGTTCCCTTGTTGCAGCTCTATAGCTGCTTCCTCAAAAAGGGAATTCTTTGGAGGGTCTAGGATTAATCTGTAGAGAGTCAACCACTTCCATTCTAGCCATGATCTGAGTGACGAGAGACTAAGTTCATACCGCAAGCAAACAATGGGAACACAGTCTGGCAGACCCAAAGTACGTTTCCAAATCCTAGATTCTATTACATCCCATTCTATCTCCAAAGCTACAGCGTTATAGTCCAAATCATATAAAATTATGGGAACTACCTTCCCTATATAGAATCTTACAAGGGGAAGGATAGAGAATTTGCCAAACTTGGAATTAATTTTTTTCATCTGAGCACCTAGTTTCACCAATTTTAGATCAATAGATGACAACAGACTATTCTTTGATGGAAAAGATCTCAATACAGCTTGCAGATAAGTTAGTTCTGAAACAACCTCTACCGGAGACTGATCCAACTTCCAAGCAAAATTCTTCACTATTTTATTTGGTCTCTTGAATAGAAGAATCTTGGATTTTGAGGGGTTTATATTTAATTTATTGCTCCTAGCATAAGATTCTAACGCGGACAACAGACGTTGCAGCCCCACTTGTGAATAGTCCAGGACTACTACGTCATCCGCATACGCTAACCAATTTATTTTTGGATTGCCAATGGATGGAGATATTAGACCAATATCCTGCAACCAGTTAGATAGATCTGCCATAAAGAGGATGAAAAGCAGGGGGGCTAGTAAACAACCTTGTCATACCCCTGTAGTAATCCTAATTGGATCAGAAAGCAGACCCGATATGCCAAGTCTGACCCGCATGTAATTATTGGAGTGCAGCTCTCTCAGAACGGAAAGTAAACCAGGAGGAATTCCCCAAGCATCCAGTTTTCCCCACAGTAAATTCCGATAAACCATATCAAAAGCCTGGGATAGGTCAATCCAGGCTCCAAAAAGGGCAGGGCCACCCTTGATAAATGACTTTGCAGCAAGGCAATTCAAGACAGGCCCATTCAATGAAGTAGATAAGCCCTTTCTAAAACCAGATTGCTGCTTAGGGATAATTCTCTTTGTTTTTGCCCAGGTTTCCAATTTCCCTAAAATGATGCCTGAAAGGATTTAACTATCGGCATCTAACAGAGAAATAGGGCGATAATTAGAAGCCAGTGATCTATCACCCTTCTTATAGATAGGTATAGCTATTGGATTGTTTCCAGGAGTCTGGAATTCTCTTCTGCATAATGATGTTATCAAAGAGGACCTTTAGAACCTTCGCCCAGGTGACTGGATCCAATTTCAAAATCGAGAGACTCAAACCATTCGGACCAGACACTCTTGAGGCTGAAGATTTCTTAATTAGCAATTCAAGGTCCGGAACGTTAAATTTGAGACACCAATTGGACATTATATCCACAACTGAGCACATTGGAGCCTCAGAGTCATAAACCTTGGCAAAATGGTCAAGCCACACCCCTCCTGGATAACAGAATCCTGTTTCTGGTGATGGGTTACCTCATTCATTCCCACCATTGACCAAAAATTCAGAGAATTCCTAAGAGATAGGGCACAAAGCATTCTCTCAGCATCCTGCTGAAGTACCAGATGCTTATGGGCACAAAGCCAATTCCTATAATTATTTTTTAGCTTTGCTTCTCCCTCCCCATAAGCTTTCACACATAGACCCGATCTCTTTAGGATAGATCTCTGACGCCTCAATTCAGTCTTTTGAGCTATAATTTGATCGTTGAAGGAATGTTTATGGATCTTGTGGGGTTTCTGCATGGGAAACTCCAACGGAGCCAATCAGACAGAAAATTCAAAAAATAAATAAAAAAGAAGAGTACAGAACTCAGACAAATGGTGGACAGATAAAATAGTCATCCTATGTCTCAGCTCCTTGTTTAGTAGTTGTCCACCTTTGGGAACCTTTCTGATAACGTGTCCTGCATTATTAATAAAAATCTCTTGACTATAGCGAGGGGCCGCTGAAACACAATCATAAGACAAGGCCACCTTCAGCATAGCATGGTCATCATTGTTCCCATCCCCCACAACCAAACTGCAGCAACTCTCAAAAATATTTCTTGAGGCAAACAAATAATCAATTGTAGAGAAAGAGAAACCTCTGTGCCAGGAAGGGGAGTTTGAGATATCTCCCCAGATGTTTCCATTCAGCATAAAGAGATTCCAATCCTGCATAAACTCTACTCATATTTTGCCATTGCTGGACTTCTGTTTGAAGTTTCCCGACCTAGGGTCCAGTGTAGAAATACATTGGGAGTTGACATCCCCGGCAATAAGAATATCATCCGCCTGGGGTATCGCAAGGAACAATCAACTAAACCATCAGAAAGGGCATGCAAAAACTCGGATAATGGAAGGACACCAGGGTTCCAATACAAATTTACCACTATCCAACTTGGACATTCAATAGGACTTCTTCTTGACAGTCTCACCATAAGGATCCCCTGGATACTGTTTGAAATAATAACAGAGGATTTAAAGACTTCATTACTAGAAGCCACCAAAAGACCCCCCATTGGTCTACCAACCTCTAGGACCAAGGCCAACTGCTGAAAAATAGAGTACCCATCTATACCCACTAAACAAGTTAACCAAGTTTCTTGAAAAAGAATTAGGTCAAATGTTTTAAACATTTCTGATCTTCTAGGCTCCTCAGAGAAGGAGGCATAACCTCTAGTATTCCATGATAACACATGAGTCGACCCTAGAGCTTCGGATGGGTCATACCCATTTTAAGAAAAACTTGTGAGATTACTACATGGAGCATATCCCACACATTCGATTGAATGATTGTGGGAACATCCTTAGTTACTGCTCCCCAAGCATGCTCTTGGTTAACTACCTGGCAAGAATGAGCGGAAACAGGTACTGGACAAGTCAGAGAAATCTTCAAACCCCTCTGCTTCCAAGCCACCATCTCTCCCATAATTAAATCTAGACCAAGTCTTGACTTCAGAACTATTGCCGCCGTATTCATATCAGAACCAAGCGGAAAACTCACTGCCTCAATGTCAGCTGATGAAAAGTACTTCAGGGCTGGAATTGACATAATTTCCAGAAGAATTGCAGAACGATTTAACGGTGAGTCATTGCGTGTAGATGCAGAGTGTCTTCACAAAAAAAACTCTCAGATCTGGATTCTGCTTATACGATTTATCTATCCTCTGGCCTCCTAATGGGATATTTCCATTCCCCATCGGAGCTCCTGAACCAGTAGGAACTCCAGTTCCGATAACTTTAAGCGATCCTATCTGTAGATCTTGTAAATGACCATCAGACCTGTGAAATACAGATCTGTCAGATGGGCATTTCGTTACATCAGCAGTATTTACTTGAAGATTTTCAATACTAGAAGTCACACCCTTGGTCCCGGGACCTAAGGCCACCCTCTCTGATTTTTTCAAGAAAATAGGAGCAATTTTCACCAAAGGGTTAGGCAGTGACTTTTTCTGTTTTGCCATTAAAAAGATCGGTGCAATTTTCTTTGGTCGCTCTACAGGATCGGTTTGACTTCCCACTGTTGATTTACCTCCAGGCACTTCAATTTCGGCCATTACCTGGACTTTTTGGGCTTTCAATTTAGGAATTTTCTTCCCCTTTTTAGAATCAGAGGGAATCAAAACCATTTCCTTTTGAGATTTTTCAAGGTTCTTTAAACCGTCTTTTAACTTTCGCAGATGTTGATTAGTTTCTGAAGCAATCTGCTTTTTCTTCCGTTTGCGCTGTTTATTTGGACATCATAGATTGAAGCTCAATATCCGCCATCACAGCTAATCTCAAGAACTCCTCCATCACAGATGCTGAGAGGGGGGTATCATCAAGAGTAGCCTCAGATAGAATAGGGGCAAGAGATCCTGGAGGTCCTTCCTGTGTCTGGTGATCATGACGTTCTGCTTTTTCTAGTAGAATCACAGACACCTTTTTTAAGTCCTCACATAATTCGGTCAAATGAACCATTTTACGTGATTGATCCTTTACTTCTTTATGAAGTTCACTCAGGAACCCTCCCAGTGAGTCATCAATTGCTGATTTTAAAGCCACCATAGTTATTTAATTTAATTCCAAATCCTTCGTAATCCCTAGTAATATACCTGTATGCTGGTAAACCTCAGTTTTCAGATTTTGGAAAACCTTAACCAAAGAGGATAGTACAAAATTTAGAGCCGTTATAGTTGGTGGCACGAGTTCCTCAGGAGTATTCTGAATATAGTCAGCAGGCCTCTCTTGTTCTGATGATACATTTTGTGGGTTATAAGGCTTCCCTTGGCACCTTTCTTCATCTGGTCTCAATGCCACCCCCACACTGGGAGCCGAGACCACCACTTCCAGCTCCAGCATGTCATCATCTCTAGGCTCACCAAAATCATTATAGGGATGAGCCGAAGGAGCCTTTAGTTGAACTGAGCCCACCGCTGGAGCTAACAAAGGAGGCATAGTATTAGTCAGAAATGGCTCACTTGTAGAGACTAGATGGTTTGAAATCACATTCTTCATAGTAGAGGTCCTCAGGGTAAAGTCAAGATTACCTTGGAAGAGAGCACGGATGGGATGATTTAAAGGCGTTGACTCGCCCCCCATCTGCCTCATCTGCGGTAGTGAATCCTGAAAACCCGATCCTGCTGGTGACTGGTCGTCTGAAGGATAAACACTAGGGGGTTGAAGAAAGATACCCCCTCCTGATTTATAGGGTTTGAAAAAAGACGCTCTCTCCCTTTCCTTCTCTTTGCGCAGAGGCTTCTTGCACGTTTCCACCGGAACAGTTTGCAATGTTCTACGGGCTTCTGAGGGTAGAGCCGCACTGTGAAGGTCATACATTTCCCCCTTTTGTATTAAAATATTTGATTTAAACAGGAAATCACACTTCCTTAAACTTAGGTGAAAAGCGACAATGCCAGCAGTCCCCAAGTCAAGGAAAGAAGATGGAAACACACAAAAGGCAGAAAATGGTATAATAAGGAAGGAGAAATGACCAGAGTGCTTTGTTTGTTTTCACGTAGCAATATCTCAGGTCAAAAAGGCATTGTCAGCTATCAGCGCTTATCCCTCCGGACCTATTCAAAGATAATAGCTCAGAATAATAATACACCCAACGTGCAAAGTGCAGCGGGCGGCCAACGGGCCTTGTCCCCGCACACTTACCCAATCCGGCTCTTGTCAGGGCACAGATTCCACAGAGCCCCGGGAGCAGGAGGGAGAGAGCGGCGAGCCAATCCGCAGGTCAATCAGGAGTGGAATGGAAGGAGCCTCTATCACACTCTACTGCCACACTCCTCCAATCCACCGCTTTCACCCCCGCTTTCCCCACAGCGCACAATGAAGCTCCACTGGGCAGGACTGGACAAAACTGCGCTGGACTGCAGCACAGAAGTCTCCAGCACACGCCACGCCACACGCCACACCAGCTCCGACTCCGGCTCCGGCAGCGTAGCAGCTACCCGCTCGGTAGCCGAAACAAGGGGAACGAGGGATCAGAGGAAAGGACCTGAACGCAACCTGGACACAACAGTCCCCCCGTTCACGGCAGACTCGTTACAGCAGACTCGTAACTCACAACAGACCATCAAGCCGCGCTGATCAGACACACTCAGCCGCTTCCGACAGTCGAATATCCTGCATCATACATACTGTAACCCTACAGACTACTAAACACACTCACTGCAGAGACACGATCAGAACAATCTACTGGCCGGGCTCACTTCTAAAACACTGCATTGTTCTTTCTGTAGATTTGTTTCCTGCAGATTCCTCATCACCCTCCCATCTGGACCCACTATGAAATTGTCTGCAGTTCTGTGGTGGCTAGCCTACCCTTGGGACTTGAGGCAATGAACAGTTGGTTCGTAGACTTATATTTAAGCCTCTCAGGGTTATGCTGTCTTCCACAGCTTCTTTCCCGTTCTGTTCCTCAAAAAAACTGTATTTTTTCCCTACTGTATTAAACACTAGTTGTGGTTGTGTTCAGCTGAATCTCTGGATTCTTCTTCTGCAGCAGCTGAGCTGTGGGGAAAAAAGGTAGGGAACTGAGGTATGGGGGCATAGTGACGTAGTATATGCATGACGATGGATGTCAGGTCCGGAGCTGAAAATACACCATGTCATAACAAGATAGATTGAGGACCGAATCGAGATGCACTACGCCCCCAGTCGAAAGGTTTTCCAACCAGCTAATGCTGGAATGGATATCAATCTGATGAGGACTCTACAGGAGAAGAATCCATAGAAAGAACATTATCAGTAAGTAATTTCTCCATTGCATGCAATTAGTAATTAGTCTTAGTCCACTGATTGATTTGAATACTAGTAGCAAAAATGTTGCGAGGGACCGTCTGTCCATAGAGAGTCAACTGGCATAGAGGTTGTGGGGGGAGATGGGCGAGGGGCAGGAGAGGTTATACAAACTGAGATGTAAAGGTAAGGATTTTTTCAAGGAGGGTGAAAAAGGACAGGCCAAGAGAAGGCACCAAACAAAATCTGCTGAGTACCCGTGGAATGGTAGGTAGGACAGAGATGGAACTTCTTGATTATTAACACGTTGAGACTAGGAGCAGTGGCAGTAGAGGTGATGAACTATTGACACTTTAGATCACTATCAAAGAGGTGCCCAAGATTCTCAGTCTTGGTGGAGGGGAAGAAAAGGTAAGGAACAAAGGATAATGGAAAGGCGAGTAGGGGTGGGACATTATGAGCCAGAAGATAGATGACTTCGGTCTCAGCAGGGTTGAGCATTAAGACATTGAAATGCCATCCAGGGGCAGATGGACAAGATACAGTCTAATATACAAGACAGAAGATCGAAGATGAATACGTTTAATGCAAAGAAGATTTGAATGTCACCCTCAAAAAGGATATCGGAAAAGCCAAAGAAAGAGATGAGCTTGCCGAGGCAGGAGGTCTAGATTGTGAAGTGTAGTGAGCTGAGGAAAGAGCCTTTGGAAGACCCACCATAAGCAGAGTGATCACCAAGGCCTAATTGTTTCAGTATGTAGAAAACAAATGTTTGGAGCGGTAGGAAGCAATGCAGGCAAGTGGGCAGTCCTGAATTCTGAAGTTGAAGAGGGTCAGAAGCAGAGAAGGGTAATTTACAGTGTTGAAGGTTGAACTAAGGTCCAAGAGGAAGAGGGTGCACATAGTTTGTGGCGATTTGAAGTGGTCAGAGCGGTAATAAAGAGAAGAAAGAGACATGGCACAGGGCTGTTTCAGTGGAGAGATGGCTGTGAATTCCCAATTGAAGAGGATTGCAGAGTCCTTTAGTATCCAGGTCATTGGAGATTTTGCTGAAAACCACTAGCTCCAGAATTTTAGTTTAGTGGAGGAAAAAAGAGAAAGGCCAATTACTGGTAGGACAACTAGGGTCCTTGAAGAAAGTGAGGAAGAGCCCATAAAGAAGGAGATGTTGCGTGGTGAGGAGAGATAGGAGCAGGTTAAGGGAGCTGTTACATTAATAATTTGGGGACCAAAGTATACACAGGGGCACAAGACATATAAACTGACTGAAGAATGGGAGCCAGCTCAATGGGTCAAGCAAGGCAGACGGAGTGAAAAGAAGATAGAGTAGGGGCAGAGGTGGTGAGGAAAAGGAAGTGGGGGAGAAGGGATGTTAGAATATCGCAGATCGTAGAGATCTTGCATGACAAATAGAGTTATTAGCAGAATCAGAAAAGAAATATAATGAGTTGGAATGAGGCCATCATTGTTTGGTGGGCAGAGAAGAGTGTGTGGGGTTGGGAGCAGGGCAATAACATGCGGTTGATAGAATACCAGAACTCAGCAGCATCCAGAACTGTTGTGAATTCAGGAGGGAAGCAGGATTGTCACCATTGGCAAAGATAACAATACTAGATGTTCTTAAACTGGTTAATCTCAGGGGCAATCCACGACTAGGTGAGAGGCAGTAGGAGAAAGGGAGTCAGTAGGGTAATGGTGCTTAAATGAGAATCTGAGAACCTCATTACAAGTTTGGCTTGTCGGAAAAAAGTGGAGGTGTGGGGATCGAGAGGGACCAATCTACATATGCTCTGGGAGTGTAGTAGAGTGATGGACTTTTGGAGAGAAGTTTTGGATTGCATTGATATGGTAACTAGTATGACACTGCCTTGTACTTTTCTGTCAGTGATTTTCCTTTCAACTGATAGTCGAAGTGTGGAGATGTGGGATTGTTCGGAATGGATTGATAGAGCATTGTTGATGGCCATAAAACAAATATTGAAGGTGTGGAAATCCAGGAAGAAGCCACATTGCGAGAACTGGGTGTCGGATATGCGGACGCTCTCTTGGTATGAGAAGACTCAGGCAGTTCGACAACATCGGGAAACTGAGTACGAGGAGAGATGGGGGTCATTCAGGGATTTATTTGGAAGAGGTGTAGGCTTTGGTTTATTTTGTGGATATTGAGGTTGGGGATTGGTAGGGGTGTATGTTTTGTCCTTTTTTTTGTGTTTTGTGTTGTCACGTCTTGCCATGAGATAGGAGGGTGGAGATGCTTTCGGATTTTAGTAGTAATTTGCATTTTGTTGCACTGATGTATATGGAGTAATCTTTTGCTTGTTCCCATTCTGTTGTTACTCAGTTGTATTATGTTTTGTATTATTATTAAATAAAGTTGATAAAAAAAGAAAAAAAAATGGAAAAAAGTGGAGGTAATTCTGTAACCTTCATTTTTCATGCACTGCCAAACTTCAAGTTTAGCGGTACTACCTCTGGTGGAATTACGGGGTGGTAATTCTGCCAATTTTTGGATGTAAAATTGAGGATTTACCTCCAGCGGATCCTACACTGTACCTCCATAAATCAGTGGAATTACCACTGGGTAATTGTGCCAGCGGTAATACCGCCAAAAAAACCCTTTTACACCACCTATCACCACTTGTCATCCAATGCTAAAGGACCAAGTGGCAGTAACAGCAATATTTTTTAGCTGTAATTCGGCGGTATTACCACCGAATTACCATCAAACTTGTAATGAGACCCCATTGATCTGACCTCTGTCAAGTAGGGAGCTAGACCCTAAGGTGTACACTTGCATTTTTAAACAGAAGAGGCAGAAGAAGGGGGATGATGAGGAACAGAGGCATTGGGCCTCATTACGAATGTGGCGGTACAGTGACAACGGCGCCAGTAGTACTACCGGCACCGTTGTTCAATGCCGCCACATTACGAGTTCTGCTCGAGGGTGCCGCTCTGCACACCTGGTCAGATCAGACATGCAGAGCAGTACCCGCGAGCAGAACCTGTTATCAACGGTGCCGGTGCAACCATGCTCCCCACCCCCATGGGGCAGAATGGGGATCGGGAGCCCGGCCATACTGGCACCCGCGAATGGGCAATTACCCGCCCACTCAACTCGTAATGGGCCGGTAATGGCCCATTCGCGGGGGCTGGTGCCGGTTACGAGTTTGGCAGTAGCCGTGCCCTTAATAAGGGCACGGCTACTGCCAAACTCGTAATGAGGCCCAATGAAGTGATGGCGAAAGTGGTCAGATGAGGAGACGTCAGATGGGGAAGGGCTGTTGGTGAGACAAGTTTGAGTTGTTGGGGGCTAGGGATTTTCTGAAGGTTTACCTCTCCCATAAGAATAATATATTCATATTAGGAAGGGAGTCAAGGAGGTGGTCAAGGACCTGCAAGAAATAGTCCGGTACATTAGATGGACAGTGATGCGGGATGGGTGCAAGAAGTTGGGTAGCAATGTGCTCAAACGACTATAGGAGTAACACAGTCAGGGTCAGAAGGGTTGGCACTAAGGCTCAATAGGCCAATCTCACCACCTCCCTTAACCACTCGGCAAGAGGGAAGAAAGGTGAAAGGGTATGTGTGTAGGGCAGCAATATGCTAGAACAGAGTTAGTCAGTGCGTTTCCAAGGGACAAACTCACATAAATGCTTTGTTGGGAGCGGGAACTAGGGCTAGACATCCCTGAGGAATCGTGGCAGCGAATCTAGGCCCACACTCATAAAAGTTCCAGGTGCACTCTGATAAAAGATGGAGCCCTAAAACTGTGCTTTCGGTGGTACATGAACCCCCAGAGGTTGCACACGATTGGTCCTGAGTATTCGGATCGATGCTGGCATGGGTATGACCAATTGGGGACCATAGCGCATATGTGGTGGTCTTGTCTGGTCATGCAAACCTATTGGGAAGAGATCTGCTCCAAAATTAAAGACATAATAGGTATGCTACTCTCAATGTGCCCATTGACACTAGTCCTTGGTGATGTCCCAGAAGATGACTCCTTCCACTTGTCCGGCCCCAGAGCAGAACTAACCTTGCACTTGTTAATGGCTGCAAGAATAAATCGGGCAAGGTTGTGGAAGACCCCAGAAGGGCCATGCCTATGGTACTGGTGGGTCAGAATATGGGAAATAATCGCAATGTAGAAGATGTCAGCAACCAATCTCAGAATGGTCAAATTCCTTCTTACCCAGGCCCCGTTTCTTGGCTTCATTTGTGAAAGAGAACACATGTTCTTTAGTACGCAGCTAATGAAACACCTATCCCTGGTATAGCCATTGTGCTGGGACGTTAAGCTTGACGATGTCTAGTCTTGGGGATGATCGAAAACAGGGATGGTCTATTGTCAAATGTATGGTTGATCAACTGTGATGAAGCTGACTTCAGTTGTGTGATAATGTCGTTTTTTTCCCTCTCTTTTTCTTTTTTTCTTTGGGGGGTTTGTCATAATAGTGAAAATTAAGTTTCGATGAAGTAGTCTTGATGTTACAAGCTGTTTTTACTGTTCATATTCATGCTGTCTATCAAAATTTCAATAAAAAGACAACTTGGAAAAAAAGAACAGAGTTACTCTACTTAAAATATCCTTTTCCTCATGTCTTTTAAAAATGTCATGTCTGGGGCAAATAAGTCAGTTTTAAGTTTAATTTAATGACCAATTCCTAAAATGTAATTTTAGGAGCATTAGGAGAGCACAGTTTTGAGGACGACATGTATGGAAATATATATTCTCCACAAGAACAAGATCAGCGGTATGAAGTTGAAATCACTTGGAGGCCAGGTTAGTATTCACAGTTTGATTTGTCCTGATTGTCATAAAAATATACATTTCCTAAGCAGATGCAATAACATTTACTATACCATGACAAATAGAGTTGTTAGCAGAAATGGAGAAGAAATATAGTGGGTATGAGTGCAACCATCATGGCTTGTAGGGCGGAGCAGAGTTTGTGGGGTTGTGAGCAGAGAAATTAGATGGGGCTAATATCGACCAGGACACAGCAACATCCAGATCTGTTTTAAAGGCAGGAAGGAAGCAGGATTTTCACAATTGTCATATATAACAATATATAATGTTTTAAGCTAGTCAATCCCAGGGACAATCCATGACTAGGTGAGAGGCAGTTGGAGTGAGGGAGTCAGTAAGGTAATGGTACTTAAATGAGAATCTGAGAGCCATGTTAAAGTCATTGATTTGGCCTCTGTCAGGTAGGGAGTTAGACTGTAAGGTGTACATTTGCATTTTGAAATAGAAGAGGGAGCAGAAGGGGAGAGGGTGAGTAACAGAGACGTTGAAAAACAAATGTGTCGCTGTTGAGAATATGAATTATAAAATTCTGTTTTTTTCATTTAAATCTTTGTATTGATTTTTTGCACAAAACCGTATCAAAGCATTCCTCTGTTGCCTAGACAGCTCATGCAAAGTAACTCATACAATGTAGAAATCCTAATCAAAATTGCATTAGAATGGCAAGATGCGTAGGTAACAATAAACGCACAAACAAATGAAAAACAGAACACAAGCCAACATGTGATGTAGCAGACTTCCCTTCCACTTGTTGAGTGGGCTGAGGAGGCATATTGTGTGAATATGGGGCACCACTAGGCACACTCCAACAGGCCCAAGGCCCTTAATCACATTGGCAGGTAGAGGACAGTGCATAGACCTGGAGACCACCCAAGAGAAATACCATGGGTTCCAGAGGGATGGAATGTCACACAATCTGACTAATTGTGGGTACCACATCTGCCCAGTACCTCGTCAGCTTAGTGCATCTCTACCAGACATGAAGGTATGTCCCTTCACCTCCACATCCACTCCAACAGAGACCGCTCTCCCTCCCCTGCTTAATACGTTTCAGCCTGACTGGGGTTTGGTAATCCCTCACCAAGGATTTGAAGCCCTTCTTGTACTGCACAGTTTGAGTGGTCTTACGCAGGCCCTTCTAGATCTCACTCCAGGTCTCTGCTAATATCTCCATCCTCAGGTCCCTGTTTCATGTCTGGACATATGCCGGAGCCGATTCATTAATCTTAGTCCCCAGAAAGGCCTACAGATGAGAAACAAGCCCCTGGAGAGCACTGGAAGAGAAAGTGATATTCTCAAACTCAGTGAGAGGTCTAGTGGCAGCTATCCTGTTATATGGCTGCATTGCCCAGTGTTGTAATTGCCAGTGGTGAAATCGTTCCCTCTCCCCCACCACAAAAGCGAGATTGCAGGACTCAAAGGAGCGGATTTGGCCCCCTTCAAAGAGATGCACTTGGAATTCACCCACCTTTTCCCTCCACCTAGCGAAAGCCCCACCATCGTAAGCCAGACGGAAATCTGCATTAAAGTGTATTGTCGTCAGTGGAGATGGAAACGTTGAGAGGCCCTGCCCAGTCACCACTCCATTCCACAACTGCATCGTGGCCTTACTGGTAGGGAACTCGTACATACCCAGGGGTCTCCCAGCCTTAGGGAACCATGGAATGTACCTAAGAGGCTTCTCCGCCACTTCCTCCTCCAGGCGGACCCATTCCTTGGATGTGTGCGGGTTGACCCACTCGTGAAGTGAGCTCAGCTGTGCCACCTGAGAATAGTGCATGATGTTAGGTAGTGGCATTACCCCCTATCCCTAGGCCTGAACAGCATTGCCCTCAATACCCTGTCTAGCTGAACCCTGCTAAGCGCCCGTATCGGAACAGGTACTGGGAGAACCTGAAAACGGTATAATAGCCTTGGCAGAATGTTGATCTCAGGTTTGGAAATCCTCCCAAACCATGAGATTGCCTTCCATCCCCACAAACTCAAATCCGCTCAGATCACCGAGAACAACCCCGGATAGTTTGCCTGTTATAGCCCAGACTTGTGTGATGTCACCTTTATGCCCATGTATTTTAATGACCTCTTTGCCCAGGTGTCCTTGCTGCAGTAAATGTTGAGTGCCTCGCTCTTATCCAGGTTCACTTTGATGCCTGAGATAGCTTGGAACATGTTCAGAATACCCAGTAGTGCAGGAATCGACCCGTCCACCATGGTCAATGAAAGGATAATATTGTGCGCAAACAGGGTGATCTTGTGGGATTCTGCATTAATGGCCACCTACGTGTGTATCCGAGTCGCAAGAGGCTCTACCGCCAGTGCGGCTACCTTAGACGTAGGTGTTAGGAAAGATTTCATTTTATATATTATTTTCCCTCCAGTTGTAAACCCTCAAACCTTTTGCTGCTGTTTAAACACCTTAGTCTTACTTTGCCAGAGGAGCACAGCCTTCTGCTGCACTCTCTGGGCTTTCACTCACTTTTTATGGGGAAACTGACATGCCCTTAAGACAGTCAGTGCTGGGAGACTTTGTTTCCCTTAGTCCTTTTCCAATGTTGCAACTTTTCTGCAACATGTAACAAGTGCACAATGTACCTTACAGTACAGTGCCCTTGGGTCTCATAATCATTTCCAAAGACCCTAGACACTATTGTAGGACTTTTTTGGGAGATGTGCAGATGTGTCATGTACAGGGCTGGTGGCAGGATGTGGGCTGGGGTGTCTGTCCCCAATACACATCCTGGGTGCCAGAGAGTCTGGAGTGCTGTGAATGCCCGGGACCACCGTGGTCCATGATTGGTCCCCGTATGGAGTGTGTGTTTGTGAGCAGATGTCCCATTGGGTCCTCTCCGTTTTGGCGCAAAGGGAACTTTGGATAAGAGGAGACTAAAAACACCCATATCAATTGATCTCTGCAGTTTTCAATGAACGAAGGATAGAATCCAAGTATCCTAAAACTAAAAAGCCGAGTTGAGGAACCGCTGGTGAACCGCTGGAAGGTTTGGCATCCTGAGCCCGCTGTCGTCCCGTGGCACCCCTCTGCATCTGGTCCTCCTAGAAGGTCTGCGAAGACACTTCGACCCATCAGAATAGTGGGACCAACTATTCTTGCACCGTCAACAAAACCTGCAAGTAAGCCTTCTCAGAAGTGTCCCTGGGCCAACCAGTGGGCTGACCAGCTTACACAGGACCTTTGCTCTGTCTCCCCCGCCGTTTCAAGGAGGCCCTCGAAACTTGGGATACTGCTAGCTCTGTGTCCCCGGCTCGCTCACACCGAATTTGGAACACTTGGCATTCCCAGGTCTGAAGTGAGACGAGTGCGCCAGGACAGGAGTAAACACGGTTACTGTGTTGCCCAGCCATAGTAATGATCTTTGCAGGTGCGTTGCATTTGTGATGCTCTTGCCCCTGAAGCCTGCTGCAGTGAAACTGGCCTGATCCATCCATCAGGAGCAGAGAAATCGCCACTGTCCC
Organism: Ambystoma mexicanum; assembly: GCF_040938575.1. Taxonomy (NCBI): domain Eukaryota; kingdom Metazoa; phylum Chordata; class Amphibia; order Caudata; family Ambystomatidae; genus Ambystoma; species Ambystoma mexicanum. Next base: position 691,605,653 of record NC_090939.1, read on the forward strand.
CTTTGGGAATCATCACTGTATCGCCAGAACTGAAAGCTGCAGAGACGTCCTTTTTGTTGCATTTGAACCTGCAGCCACAGTGGACTCGGCTGGCGAAGTTTGGTCCGGAGTGCGCCTGGGGCCGGTGCGTAACCCTAACCCTAACCGGTGGCCCCTAGCACCTCCATCCATTTTTACGCACAAGTGGCCCCTGGGGGTCCCTCTCCTTTCCACTGCTAGTGTGAACTAGTGTCACGACCCTCACCCAAAACCCCCTCTGGCAAACCCATTGGCCAGGTGGAGTCAGGACTCAGGCCTCTAGAGCCTGGCATCCTCTTCAAAAGCCCTCATGGGGCCAGTCCTGGCACCTATGGCGCCATGCTCATACACCATGAACAACAATGTGCTTGGGAACTACTTTATTGTATTGTCAGCCAACATGGAGGCATCCACATAGCTTGGTTCCTAAGAACCAAGCTATGCGGTCTAGTGTTTTGGGTGTGGCAGCCCTGGAACTACTTTCCCTGGTACTACTTTACCTGGGCTATATAAACCACACCCTGACTGCAGAACATGCTTCGTGTTACTTTGCAGCTTGCAACGTGACGCTCACCGTGTCCAGCTATTCCCTCGAACCTATGAGAAGCAGAACCTGCAAGGAGACAAAAGGAACATCATTAGCAGCAGCATCTTACCTGCAGTCTTCATCTTTAAACACTTACAGCTAATGAGAACAGCTTCCTCGAATCTGCACGCCTCCCGGACAGAACGACCTTAAAGAGGAAGAAAGAGGCAACATTAAAGAAAGCTGTAGAGACATTTACAAATTACGAACTGCTCCAAAGGCTTACCTGGCTGGTCGCATCTCGGCTGGCATCACTCCGGACATTCCACTCGCGCTGAAGAACACCGTGACCTACAAGGAAGGAAAACACAGGTTAGCAAAGGCAAGACTTTGTAGCGCTGCGCATAGCGCTTACTTACCGCATCATAGCTCTCTTAATGCGCCATCATTTACCAGCGGGGCTCAACCAACCCAGTTTGCCACGCTGAAGCTCTGCATACCTAAGGGAGAAAAAAAGAGACATTTTGAACAAAGAAAGGCATGCAGGATAACAACAAAACTAAAGAACAGCAATAAGAACTACCTGAACAATATCAAACAGGCCGGCGTCAGTGAAGTAACTGGACCTCACTCTCCCATGAAAGACAACGCGCCCCTGCAAAGAAGGCAGGACAGAGAGCACGCCTAATTCTACCACAAGGTGAGGAGAGGGCGCCAGAGGACTGAAAGCATATTGGCGTGGAGGGAGGATACTTACACCAGTCGGTCAGTCTTGAACACAGTCCTCCTGTATTTTCAGGCAGAACCTTCCCCGCAGACCACATCAGGGCAAAGCTGAGAAGCATACCAGCGAGTAACCCAGCTGGGTGACGTCCCTGTGGATACCAGGTGAGCGAAACAGAACACGAAGCCTACCAAAACAAATCCACCTGGGCGCCATGGAGACATCAGAAATTGACTAATTGGCCCAATTACTAGGAGAGCTTCGTGCTGAGGTTCATTCTGCCCGACAAGAGACTAATGCCTTCCGGAGAGACCTAATAGTGACCAAAGAACGCACTGAAGAGATTAGCAGACAATACCTGCAATCACAGGTAGGACAGATGCCGCTACCTGGAAGCAATCCAACGATGCAAAACCCTGCCATACCACCCACTCCGGTACAGATCACGTTACCTGAAACAGTGTCCCTGGCACCACCAGAAAGGTTCTCAGGCGACCCACGGAAGTATACGGCATTCATCAGTCAGTGCCGCCTTCATTTTCTTTATAGGCCTGGAGCATTTCCAAACGACGAAGCTTGGGTAGCTTTTGTCTTATCATACCTGAGTGGTAGTGCAGCAGATTGGTTGGTGCCATTGGTAACCCATGACGATCCTCTATTACATGACTTTGGGGGGTTCCAGAGAGAAATGGAAAAACTTTTTTCTCGCCATACCCAGGAACAAGCAGTAGACAATTAACTCTTGTCCCTCCGACAGGGAAATCAATGTACGTTGTTAACGTACATTGCTACCTTCAACAGACTGGTTCCCGAAGCTAGGTGGCCAGAAAACAAAAGAACCATGTTATTCCTTCGAGGCTTACAAGGCGAATTAAAGGACGTCTTAGCCCAGGTGGTTGATCCACCCAGAGACTGTGCAGAATTCATAAATCCGGTCGTGCACCTAGACCACCGGTTGCAGGACCAAAAGGCAGACGGATCTAAGATGGACCCTCGGATCGTGTATGTTCGACCAAGGGAAAACACACCCCGTGTACATGAAAATGCTGTAGAACCCATGCAGATTGGAGGGATACGGCCTCCATTAACAAAAGAAGAGCAGGACAAAAGAAGACAACAACAGCTTTGTTTTTATTGTGGGAAACCAGGACATTTCCTGAAGGAATGTCCAGTAAAACCCCCAAGAAGAACAGTCGGGGCCACAGAGAAGTATGAAGCTAAGGAATCGGGAAACTACCAAGCTCGACAAACGTAGAGGTCAGTTTGTCGAGTGAGAAGAAAGAGTTGCTGACCTCGCACTTTGCAATACCAGTTATCTTAATTAACCACCAGTAGTCGTCAAGAATGCATGCCGTTGAAGCATACATCGATAGTGGAGCAGTTGGAAATTATATTGATCAAGAACTGGCAGCAGAGATGGGGCTTCCTTTGTGTTCTAAGCCAACTATGGACAAGGTAACCACCGTGGATGGGACAGAAATCGCTACCGGACCAGTAACCCAGTGCACAACCAGGGTAACCTTAATGTGTCAGGACGGACATCGGGAGTCTATTTCATTCGATCTCATCAAGGCACCTCAGTTCAGGCTAATACTAGTGATGCCATGGTTGGTTGCTCACAACCCTTTGATAGACTGGCGGGCACGAAAATTAACCTTCTCCGGTGACTGCTCCCCTGCCTGCTATTACCAAGAGGAGAAACCCGACGTCTGTATCCCCATGACTCCCGGAGCGACAGTATCAACCCTGGGAGCAACTTATACCTTGCCAAGTGAATACCATGATTTCCAGGATGTTTTCCGAAAGGACCAAGCCAATACATTGCTGCCGCACAGCAATATCCCGGGAGGATAGCTCAGCGGCAGCGTGCGCGTCTTCCAAGCAAGACGACACAAAGCCACACAGGTTCGATCCCCGGGTCCGCGCTTAGAAACCTCTGGGTGTTTAAGCGCGTTATAAATACGTAACAAAGACAAAAAATAACACAACAATTACGCAACTAAGAAGAAACAACAAAAAAAAAACAAAAAAAAAAACAATTCCTGTAACAGCGCCTCGATGCCCACGGGCTGTGTGAGCGCTTTATAAATGTAAAAAAAAATTTAAAAAATAAATAAATACAGCCCTATGACTGTCAGATGGACCTTGTTCCTGGTGCACAAATGCCTTGCGGCAGGATCTATGCTCTCTAAGAACCAGAAAACCTTAATTTGAAATCCTATTTAGACCAGTACCTTGCAAACGGATTTATCCGTCCTTCGAAGTCCCCCGCAGCCAGTCCTTTGTTCTTCGTACCGAAAAAGGAAGGAGATTTGAGAACCTCTATTGACTGCCGCGCATTGAACCAGATCACCGTGAAGAACCACTCCCCTTTGCCACTTATCCCTGAGATGCTAGACCAAGTTAAAGATGGCCAGATTTATACCAAATTGGACCTTCGAGGAGCGTACCACCTGGTCCGAGTCAGAAAAGGAGATGAATGGAAAACCGCCTTCCGTACTAAGTACGGCTTGTTTGAATATCAAGTCATGCCCTTTGGGTTATGCAACGCTCCTGCGGCATTCCAATATTTCATGAATGACGTCTTAAGGGAGTTAATTGATGTGTGCACCTTAGTGTACATAGACGACATCTTAGTATACTCAGCCTCGGAACAAGATCATGTCAGGCACGTTCGTTCAGTCCTCACCAAGCTCCGTCAACATTGCTTGTTTGCAAAGCTTGAAAAATGCTTTTTTCACGTCACCGAAGTAGAATTTCTTGGTTTTATCCTTACTCCAGGAGGCATCAGAATGGACGTGCACAATGTAGATGCCATTCTGAAATGGTCTTCACCGACGTCTCTGAAAGGGGTACAAAGCATGCTGGGCTTTGCAAACTTCTACCGCCGGTTCATTCCAGACTTCTCTCAGGTTGTGCACCCAATCACAGTACTATTATGAAAAAACAATAAAAAGTTTGCTTGGACCGAAGAAGCCTTTCAGGAACTTAAACAAAGGTTTACCTCCGCTCCAATCCTGCGACATCCTTGTCCAGACCTCCCTTATGTCGTTGAAACTGATGCGTCCAGTCTCGCAATGGGGGCTGTCCTTTCACAGAGAGACCCGGAAACCGGCCAGCTACATCCTGTGGCCTTCTGGTCGAAAAGGTTCTCACCTCCAGAGATTAATTATGCCATCACGGACAAGGAACTCCTGGCTATCAAATCTGCCTTTAAAGCCTGGAGGCACTACCTTCTGGGGGCCAGACACACCATTACTGTCATCGCAGACCACCGAAACCTGCAATATCTCAAAACAGCCAAGGCCCAGTCCTCGCGCCAATTACGGTGGGCCCTTTTCTTCGCCGAATATGATTATCTAATCACATTTCGACCAGGAGTCAGAAACGGAAAGGCGGATGCCTTATCTCACATGGGCATAGATGAAATAGTATATACAACCCCAGACCCAGTACCTATTATACCTGAAGACAAACTCTTGGGTATCACAATAGCCTTAACACAAGCAGAACTACGAAAAGAAATCCAACGGGCAATGAATCCTGATGCCTACCTCACATGGCAAACTCAAGGAGAACAATATACCATCAAGGACCACCTACCCTTTTTTAGGGACCGCCTATATGTACCCAAGAAAGAATTACAACAGCATATTATTTCAAACTATCACGATTCACTGATCGAAGGGCATCCTGGGATCGCCAAAACCGTAACTAATGTGAAAGAGAACTTTTGGTGGCCTACCTGGCGTAAGGACATCATTCAGCGTATTCAGTACTGCAGTGTCTGCGCACAAAATAAATCACAGAAACAAAAACCATCTGGTCTCCTACAACCGTTGGACATTCCTCCAGTTCCATGGCACACTCTTTCCCTTGACTTCATCACTGATCTACCTCCAAGCCAAGGGTTCAACACCATCCTTGTAGTTGTGGACTTATTCTCGAAGTTGGCCCATTTTATTCCTCTCAAAGGCCTCCCAGACGCAGCCACTTTAGCAAAAGTGTTCCTGGAGGGCGCGGTTAAGCTATATGGCTTCCCTTTGGTTCTCTTCTCTGATCGAGGCAGCCAGTTTGTTTCAAACTTCTGGAAAAAATGTTGTGCAATGGCGCAGATCGACGTTCGGCTATCTACCAGTCACCATCCCCAAATGGACGGCCAAACTGAAAGAACCAATCAGACACTCGAGCAATATTTACGGTGCATGCTGCACCACGAACAAAGGAATTGGAAAGACCTACTATGGATAGTCGAATATGCATATAACAATTCTTTGCATTCTAGCACGGGACAAACGCCCTTCTATACCCTTCATGGCAGACATCCACGTACCTCTGAACTAGACCTTCCAGCCAGCTTGGAAATGCCAGTGGTAAAGACCCTACACACAACCATTTCTCAGGCTTTCAAAAGGGCAAAGGAACACCTTATTCATGCCAAAGAAAAACAAAAGAGATTCGCCGACCAACACCGGAAAAAGGCCCGTGATTATCAAGTAGGAGACAAAGTTTGGTTTGCCGCAAAATTCGTACCCATCAAGGGAACCCGGACCTTTCATCCCAGATTCTTAGGACCCTATACCATTAAGGCAATTATCAACCCAGCAGCCGTGAAACTGGATTTACCACCTAATCTACACATCCACCCGCGATTCTATGTGTCCCTCTTGAAACCAATGCAACCCGGCACACGGATTGGGACACCACCTAAGCCCATACTTGTTGATGGAGAACCAGAATTCGAAATCAAAGATATCTTGGACTCTAAATACTCTAGGACCAAGCTATATTATCACATCGATTGGAAAGGATTTGGACCACAAGATAGATCCTGGGAGCCCAGTGAGAATATCCACACACCATGTCTAATCAGGAAATTCCATCGGAACTTCCCAACCAAACCTGGAACCAGGAACACCATGGAAGGGGTCTTAGGGGGGAGTGCTGTCATGACCCTCTCCCAAAACCCCCTCTGGCAAACCCATTGGCCAGGTGGAGTCAGGACTCGGGCCTCTAGAGCCTGGCATCCTCTTCAAAAGCCCTCATGGGGCCAGTCCTGGCGCCTATGGCGCCAGGCTCATACACCATGAACAACAATGTGCTTCGGAACTACTTTATTGTATTGTCAGCCAACATGGAGGCATCCACATAGCTTGGTTCCCAAAAACCAAGCTATGCGGTCTAGTGTTTTGGGTGTGGCAGGCCTGGAACTACTTTCCCTGGTACTAATTTACCTGGGCTATATAAACCACACCCTGACTCCAGAACATGCTTCATGTTACTTTGCGCTTGCAATGTGACGCTCACCGTGTCCAGCTATTCCCTCGAACCTCGGAGAAGCAGAACCTGCAAGGAGACAAAAAAAACATCATTAGCAGCAGCATCTTACCTGCAGTCTTCATCTTTAAACACTTACAGCTAATGAGAACAGCTTCCTCGAATCTGCACGCCTCCCGGACAGAACAACCTTAAAGAGGAAGAAAGAGGCAACATTAAAGAAAGCTGTAGAGACATTTACAAATTACGAACTGCTCCAAAGGCTTACCTGGCTGGTCGCATCTCGGCTGGCATCACTCCGGACATTCCACTCGCGCTGAAGAACACCGTGACCTACAAGGAAGGAAAACACAGGTTAGCAAAGGCAAGACTTCGCAGCGCTGCGCATAGCGCTTACTTACCGCATCATAGCGCTCTTAATGCGCCATCATTTACCAGCGGGGCTCAACCAAGCCAGTTCGCCGCGCTGAAGCTCTGCATACCTAAGGGAGAAAAAAAGAGACATTTTAAACAAAGAAAGGCATGCAGGATAGCAACAAAACTAAAGAACAGCAATAAGACCTACCTGAACAATATCAAACGGGCCGGCGTCAGTGAAGTTACTGGACCGCACTCGCCCATGAAAGACAACGCGCCCCTGCAAAGAAGGCAGGACGGAGAGCACGCCTAATTCTACCACAAGTTGAGGAGAGGGCACCAGAGGGACTGAAAGCATACGGGGGTGGAGGGAGGATACTTACCCCAGTCGGTCAGTCTTGAACACAGTCCTCCTGTATTTTCAGGCAGAACCTTCCCTGCAGACTACATCAGGGCACAGCTGAGAAGCATACCAGCGAGTAACCCAGCTGGGTGGCGTCCCTGTGGATACCAGGTGAGCGTAACAACTAGCGAACTATTCCCGAACCTTGGAATCACCTCTGCCTTCAAGTGGAAGCCCTCCTTGAATAGTGGCAATCTATTCTTCATCGCCTCATCCACCTTCCTGAGCTGCTAGAGACCCCTGAAGAGACCCCGTTTTGCCCATTGGAACAACCGCGTGCGCCAGCACTGCATGTACTATTGAGCATAAGGCTCCTCTCTTCTTAGGGTTTGGACTGCCTCTTAGTTAGGTGTGTGTTTGATGTTGAAGGGGACTAAAGACTCTCTGCACTGCCTATTTTCCTTCCCCTCTAGGTTGTGAACAGATTTCATGCCTTTAACCCTTTTGACCCCAATGGTCTTGTATTGATTGTGTTGTGTTGGTTTGATAGTATTGCTGTGATTCTTTTACTGTGTGTCGAGATACAAAGGCCTTGTAATAAATGTGTTTATTTTTTGATATATACACCTGTCTGGGAGTAATTTGTAAGTGTCCTTGCTCTGTGTGCTCATTGAGGTCGTTCAGTCACCCTCACCCTTCCTGAGACTTAGGGCCTCATTACGAGTTTGGAGGTAGCCATGGTGCTACTAGCGCCATGGCTGCCTCCAAAATCGGTCCGGGTTCCTTGAATGAGGAATTACTGGGCCATTCCAACCTTGGAGGACCCGGTAATTCCTCATTCAAAATACCCATCCCCATTCGAGCCCCCATAGGGCTCAATGGGAATGGGGAGTGAGCTAATAACAGGCCTGTTAATAGCGGGCCGGTTATTAGCTCCCTGGTCCTTTAGCGGCTCCCGCTAAGGGCGGCTGGTGGGACCCATTAAGGGACCTTGGAATGCCGCGGTAAGGGGTTAATGGCACCGGCATCCTTACCGGCGCCGTTAACCCCTTACCGCCGCACTTGGAATGAGGCCCTTAGTCTTGACCGCAGACCATAGCTACCTTGATTGGTCTGGCTTGTCCAGAGGTTACCCTGCTCCAAGAAACTAGGCTGGCCTTCTGAACCTCTGCCCACCAGAGTTCAGCAATCCATCTTAACAGTAGGTACTGAATACATGGAGAAGACCCCCCCTAACGCTAGATCCCTAATAGGCCACGCCTCTGAAACTGCTGACATTATTACCTGCAACCAACTTGACTTCCTAGCAGTTACTGAAACCTGGCTGCACAAAGCTGCTGGCCCGGCCTTAATGCTTGCCATACCCCCGAACTTTGTCATCTTTAGAAAAGACAGAGAAACCTCCAAAGGAGTTGGCACAGCCTGTATATGTAGAGATAACCTTATCATCAAAGAAATAGATAGTATTACTATGCTATCAGCAGAATTACTCTCACTAAAACTAGAAATCTCCCCCTCACGCACAATCACGGTACACCTCATCTATAGACCTCCGGGTCCACTAGGCACCTTCGAAGAAGACTTAACCACCCTCTTAATCACCAATGCCAAACAAGGAAATCAAATCATCCTATTAGGTGATTTCAAGTTAGGTTACAACGACCTTAAAGACACTAATGCCTCTTCCATAGCCAACACCATTCCAGAGGCAGGCTTCACCATATGGAATAACGGCTCCACGCATTCCAAAGGCCGCACACTGGACTGGGTCGCAGACATTAATTGTGTATCCATAATAACGGCAATTGAACCGTGCATTTGGACTGACCACTATCTGATCTCATTGACCATTTCTGATCTTCGCCAACATAAATCTACTAAACGATATGCTCCTCCTGCAATCACACGCTGCAAAAAAAATATAACACTATCTAACCTCCTCCAGCTGATTCAACCTTTCACCAACCACTCTAGCCTGATCACCAACCCTAGTGATCTAGCTGACCTGTACAACAACACCATCAACTTAGCGATAGATGCCATTGCGCCACTCAAGCTTACCAAATCCAAACCCCTCGCCCATCTTAACACATGGTTCACCCCAACACTAAAAGCCCTACGTAAGGAGAAAACGACACGCAGAAGCCTGCTGGAGAAAAAACCCTTCTCCCGACAATAAAAACCTCCTTACCACCCTCACCAACAGTTACAAAGAGCAAATCATTCAGGCAAAAAAAGAGACTTCAATGACAGAATCAAAAAAGCGAACTCTAACCCTAAGGAAATCTTCTCCATCCTGAGAGAACTAGAATCTCCCATTGCTCCTATAGACCCTTGTGTCAAAGGCAAAACCTGGTGTACAAACATTCAAAATGCCCCATGCAACAAAATCACAATGCTACAAGATAAAATAGCAGCTAAAAAATCCTCCCTCCACAACATTGCCCTCTCTATGCAAAAAACCATCCTCCAGGAACTTGCCACAAACCAAACCAAACCTCTCAACGAATTCATCTTTAGAGCCATTTCTATTCAGGAAACCAAGAATATCATTTCGTCTCTCAAACCTTCTCGATGCCTTGGTGACACATGCCCAGCCCCTATCATCAAAGAGGCTGTACATTAACTAGCCCCCTTCGTCACCTCATTTATCAACGCATCATTCAAATCATGATCTGTACCTACAGACCTTAAAGATGCTTGGATACTACCCCTCCTAAAAAAAGCCAACCTGGACCCAAGCATCCCAACAAACTATAGGCCTATAACAACTGTCCCGTTCCTCCTCAAAATCCTAGATAAAGCAGCATATCTATAGATCCAATCCTGCTGTCATGATGCCTACCCCCGGGCATCCAGACCAAGTCCATCAACCCCGGAAGCAGGCATCATGTTACCTGGAGCAAACCCAGCAACCCCTGTTAGGGGCTATCTAGGTACAGTGCTGGCGCCTATGGCATCAGGCTCATATGGGACATCAGTCCTGGCGCCATAGGCGCCAGGCTCATATGTTAAAACTTACCTGATGCAGACCATGCTGCAAGGGATCCAAGCATCCAAGCCCACGTGAGGCTTGAAGGGACTATTTTATCTTAGGAACTATTTTGTTACTCGGATGTGGTTGTGGAGGCATCCTTACCTTGGACTACTTTGAAGGCTATTTAAACCACGCCCGAAGAGCAGCACATGCTTCGCGTTATTCTGCATCCAGTAGCGTAATGCTCACCGTGTCTGCAGTCAGCATCCAGCATCCAGCATCCTGCCACGCCCGCCTCGAGCCCAGAGCGCCTAGAAAGAAGGGAAAGAAGAAGAAAGGTTAGAACAAGAACTTTACTGGATTTCTTACCTGATTTCGGATTCAGCGCATCTTCAACCAGAAACAGACTTAATTTTAAACGCGTTGCATCGCTAGCAGCAGCGCCGTGCCATACTCACCGCTCCTCGCAGCATCTCTACGATCCGGTGCTGTCTCCATCACCAGGTTGCCGCATTCCAGCACCTAAGAGGGACAAGAAAACAACAAGGTGAGCCAAGGGAACAAACAAAGACAATCTCTTGCCACCATATGAGTACCTGATTTTACCACAGGAGGTATTATCCACCAGCACGCCAAATCTATTACCTACGCTGCACCTGCAAGAAAAGAGAAAGCAGCGAGTTAAACCTTGGCATCATTTACCGGACAGTGTTACAAAACACAGACTCTTACCTGAACGCTTTCAGCTGCCACAAGACGATCATCTTTTGGGTCTAAGCTGCAAAAGAAACAAGGAATTGGACAAGAGTGATTATTCGGACATTTTGAACTCTTTAGAACTATATACTTACGGCCTTTCGCCCGGAGGTTTGGAGCCAAGATTTGTCCAGAACTCTTCCAATACCTTCAAGCCAGTGAAGTAACTGGCCATCAACACGCCCCTGCATTCTTCGCAGGATGGAGAGATCATACAAAACTATAAGGTGAGCTTTGTGAAAGGGAATGTCAGAAGTGATAAGTGGGGACGCAGTGAGGTGTTACTACTCAAATCCACAGGTGGCTAATTCCCTTTCCCCGTCTTTAGGAGGCTACTTCTACGGGTCAAGCAGACGAAGCTAGGCGGGCCAGTCTAGTCAGTCATCTCTGCACTACGCATCACGTTGGTGGAGACCGTGGCTGTCCAGTTCCGCTCGACACCCCTGTGGGAGCCAGGTGAGCGTAACAGAACGCGAAGCCTTCCTACAAATTCTCACCCGGGTGTTATGGAGACCTTAAAAACTGACCAACTGGCCCAATTATTAGGGGAACTTAGGGCTGAAGTACATGCCGCTCGCCAAGAAACTAATACACTCAGGAGAGAGTTGATTGTTTCCAAGGAACGCACTGATGACCTTGCTAGACAATTACTGCAAAACCAAGCGGGGCAAACACCCCTACCGGGACTCGGGGGGATTCCAAACCCTGTTTCACCAAGCAACCCTGTGCAAGTGATTTTACCAGGCAATATCCCTTTAGCCCCGCCAGAACGCTTTGCGGGGGACCCGAAAAGATTTGCCGTGTTCATGAACCAATGCCGTTTGCACTTTTTATGCAGACCTGGAGCCTTTCTAAACGATCAAGCCAAAGTAGCCTTCGTATTATCCTCTCAGCAGCAGTGCAGCGGATTGGTCAATCCCACTAGTCAATCAGGATGACCCTATTCTTCGGGATTTTCAGGGTTTCCAAATGAGCATGGAAAGACTATTTGCCCGGCACTCTCAAGGACAGGCCCTGGATAATGAACTTTTGGCCCTACGACAGGGTAACTAAGACCTTCTAACCTACATAGCAACCTTTAATAGGTTGGTGGTGGAAACTGGATGGCCCGAGGAAAAACGGGTTACGTTGTTTCATCGGGGACTTCGAGGAGAACTCAAAGATGTTTTGGCTCAAGTTGTGAACCCACCTCAAGACTGTGCTGAATATATAGATTTAGTGGTCCAGTTAGATCCCAGACTTCAGAATCGAAAGTCTGATGGAGCCAAGTTCGAGAACCGGGTGATGGTTAAACCCAACGCTACACCCAAAGGAACAGATGCCTCAGAACCCATGCAAATCGGAGGAGTTAAAGGACTCTTGACACAGAAGGAAAGAGAAAAGAGGCGGCAAATGCAATTATGTCTATACTGTGGAACTTCGGGACATTTTCTACGGTAGTTCCCTGTAAAACCACCCAAGAAGGTGGTAGGAGCTGCTGATAAAAGCCAGATGGAGCCTGACTCGGGAAACGACCATGCCCGACAAGCATAGAGGTCCGCTTGCCGAGCTTGAAGAAGGATACTCAGACCTCGCATTTCATCATACCAATGGTCCTTATAGATCCAAGGCAGCCATCACGTTTGCACGCAGTTAGGGCATACATTGATAGCGGGGCCATAGGAAACTATGTGGACCACGAATTGGTTTCTAGGATGAATCTACCTCTCTGCAGAAAGACCACTTCGGATGTCATCACCACAGTCGATGGAACTGAAATTGCCTCTGGTCCTGTAACTCATTCCACCGCAGAGATGACATTATTGGGTCAGGATGGGCATCGAGAGACTATTGTGTTTGATTTAATCAAAGCCCCGCAGTTCCAAATAATACTGGAGATACCTTGGTTGGAAACACATAATCCTTGTATTGATTGGCGAGAGAAGAGAATAACCTTCCCGGATTGTGCACATACTTGTTACCCAATAAAAACCTTGAACAAGGACCTGGCCACAGTCGCTACTCCAGTTGTGCAGTTACCGCATGAATATCAAGAATTCCAGGATGTTTTCCAAAAAGAACAGGCAAACACCTTACCACCTCACAGATCATACGATTGTCAAATTGATCTCATACCTGGTGCACAACCTCCATGTAGTAGGATCTACGCACTTACGGAACCCGAGAACCTTCACCTACGACAATACTTGGACCAATACCTTGCCAATGGCTTCATTCGTCCATCCAAGTCCCCTGCATCTTCAGCTTTGTTCTTCGTGCCAAAAAAGGAAGGTGACGACAGAACGTGCATAGACTACCGCGCCTTAAATCAGATCACGGTTAAGAACCGATACCCATTGCCTCTGATCCTAGAATTACTAGACCAAGTAAAGGACGCTTGCATCTACACTAAATTAGATCTCCGAGGGGCATACCATCTTGTACGTGTTAAGAAAGGCGATGAATGGAAGACTGCTTTTCGCACTAAGTACGGGTTATTCGAATACCAGGTGATGCCCTTCAGGTTGTGCAATGCACCAGCAGCCTTCCAGTATTTTATGAACGATGTCCTTCGTGAACTCATTGACATCTGCGTTGTCGTATACATAGACGATATTCTAGTGTACTCCTCTTCAGAATCAGACCATGTGAAGCACGTTCGTGCATCCCTTGAGAAACTACGCCAGCACAAGTTATATGCAAAATTGGAAAAATGCGTTTTCCATACTACAGAAGTTGAACTTCTTGGATTTATACTGACTCCAAAAGGAGTTTGAATGGACTCTCGAAAGATGGACACAATTCTTAAATGGCCATCACCCAGTTCAGTTAAAGGAGTACAAAGCATGCTTGGATTTGCTAATTTCTATCGCAGATTCATTACGGATTTCTCGCACGTTGTACACCCTATCAGAGCGCTCGTGAAAAAAGACAAACGCTTCTTGTGGACTGAAGAAGCTGAGAATGCCTTCCAAGAACTGAAAGCAAAATTCACGTCTGCACCTGTATTAAAGCATCCGCGTCCTGAACTCCCATACATAGTTGAAACCGACGCATCCAGTTTAGCCATGGGAGCTGTCCTGTCCCAGAAGGATCCTGAAACCGGTCAACTTCTCCCAGTTGTATTTTGGTCCAGAAAGTTCTCGGCACCCGAGTTAAACTATGCGGTTACCGATAAGGAGCTATTAGCTATCAAATCCGCCTTCAAGGCTTGGCGGCATTATCTTCTCTGTGCCAGGCATATCATTACTGTAATTACCGATCACCGGAACTTGCAGTATTTAAAGACAGCCAAAGCCCAATCATCACGCCAACTTTGATGGGCATTGTTCTTTGCCGAGTTCGATTTCGTGATCACTTATCGACCAGGCTGTAAAAATGGCAAGGCAGATGCCTTATCCCGAATAGGAATGGAAGAAGCATATGCGAACCCGGAGCCTATAATTTCAGAACAAAGAATTCTTGGCATAACTACTTTACAAACCCTAGAAGATATTCAGGTAAAGACCCAACAACTCTTCGATCCAACAGCCCTGCAGGACTGGGTAAAGAAAGGCTCAGACTACTCTGTCATCAATGACCTACCTTATTATCAAGGGCGTCTATTTCTACCACATAAGGAACTAAAAGAACTAGTCATCTCCAATTATCATGACACCCTGATGGAAGGGCACCCAGGTACCGCAAAAACTGAAGCTAAAATTAAGAGACAATTCTGGTGGCCCACCTGGCGAAAAGACGTAAAGTCATTTGTAATGTTCTGTGGCATTTGCGCCCAAAAAAAAAGTCAGAAGAAAAAACCGGCTGGCCTTTTACAACCCTTGGATATTCCACCTATACCATGGCACACCTTATCGTTAGACTTTATTACAGACCTACCTCCATGTAATGGATTTTTTTTTAACTTGTTTATTTTTGGTTAGCACACAGGAAAACAAAATTTGCTTATACATTCAGCACTTTTTAGCAGCATTAACACATAGTTGAATATCCCCCCAATACCCGTTACCACCCTTTAGTTCGGTCTGCCTCTTGTGGACTGTCTCTTCCCCATTAAGTTTGATCCCCGACTTCTCATCCCCTGTCATATCTTACACCAAAGAGTCTTCCACCTCTATCCCCGAGCTTCCGTCTCCGTGTCCTGATTCTGGCTGTCTCCCGGGGCCTGCTCCCCTGCCAACCCAGCCTGTTCCCCGTCTGCAGCCCGCTGGGCATTTGCCACCAGACTTGGTTTGTATGTCAGCGCTGGGAAGCGCAGGTCGTAGTCTATCACCGGAGACCAAATGTTCGTGAAGCGGTGGAGGCGGCCTCCATTTGCCGCCATGATCTTCTCAGCGATGAAAATGAAAATGTCCCAGATTTTCAACCACCACAGCACCGCTAGGGGGCCCTCCGGGGACTTCCACGTCCGGGCAAGTGTGATTTTCGCTGCCAAGAGCAATTGTGTGATGAGGGCCGCAAGCGCGCCTGATCTTGGGTAAATGTCTGGAATCGGGGACCCCAGCAGGAGTGGTTCCGGTTCTAGTGGCAGGGTGATCTGGGTAATGTCTGCGATGGTAGCGATGCATTGGGTCCAAAAAACTGTCACCATCGGGCACGTCCACTAAATGTGTAGGTAGGAGCCTGGCGAGTCGCAGCGGCGCCAGCACTGTGGGTCCAGCGACTGATTGAAGTGGTGTAGTTGAGGCGGTGGGAAATACCATCTCAGGAGAAGTTTATGCGCACATTCCCGATTGGTAATGCAGGAAGAGGATGAGTGTGTGCCTGACCAGATATCAGTCAAGGCCTGATCCTGGATGGGATGCCCTAGATCTCTCTCCCACTGCGACATATAAGTTGCTCTGGCTGATAATAGGTTCACCTGGAGTAGTCGATGCAACGTCGAGATACGCCCTCGTGCAGGAGGGTCTGCCACAGTTAATTCCAGGGCGTCGTGGTCTCGGGTAGCGGCCATACGAGTCTGGGGGTGTGAGCACCAGTGTCTGATTTGGCAGTAAGAGAACCTGTCTGGCTCTGAGAGATTAAAAGCTCTTTTGCATTGGGCGAAAGTCAGCGGCTGGGTTCCTTCGAATAGTTGGCCTAGGGAGCTAAGGCCTCCGGCTATCCAGTTTCTGAAGTTCGCGGGGGAAGTTCCAGGAGAGAAGGCCGGGTTGTGGAAGACTGGAGCTGAGGGGCCCAGGTCTCTCGGGATGCCTCTGAATTTGCGTGCCCAATCCCATGCCTTCAACGTCTGCTTGGTCGAGGATAAGATGGCTGGCCACAACCGCCGCAGTGGAGTCGGTAGGTGCAAGAGAAAGCGCAGGGGGAGAGGTATCCGGGATTGTTCTATGTCCATCCATTTGGGGCGCCCCGACGCTATGGTCCAGGCCCGGGTGTGCGCTATCTGCGCCGCCATTTGGTATTTTTGGAGGTCAGGGACCCCTAGTCCTCCCTGGTTCGGGGCACACAGCATGGTCTTTCGTGGAATGGGTGCTTTCTTCCCCCTCCATATGAATTCAAATATCTTCCTCTGAAGTCTCTGCAGCTGGGGGCGAGGGACTATGATGGGAAGGGCCGAGCAGGCGTACAGGAATCATGGCAATAAGTTCATCTTACAGGCTGTGATGCGACCTATTAATAATATTTCCTGGGTAAGGCAAGAGTTCAGGTCTCTTTCTAAGGTTTTAATCGGGGGGGGGGAGTTTATCCGATAGGTGTCTTCAGGATTAGCGGGGATCCGAACCCTGAGATAGGGGATGGATTTGTCACTTAGGACTGAAGGATTCCTTATCTCTCTGGTCTAAGCCTATCCCCAATGCTGAAGATTTCATGAAATTGATGGCGAATCCTGACACCTTTCCGAATCTATGGATTTCAGCTAGGGCGGTTCTCAAGGACTGGGAGGTGTCTGTAATGGTTAGCATCACATCATCAGCGTAGAGGGCAATCTTATGCTGGGTGGGGCCTACTTGGAGGCCTTTGATTCCGGCGCTGAGGCGGATCCGTTGGGCCAGGGGTTCCATAACCATAGCAAAAAGTAGGGGAGAGAGAGGACAGCCTTGTCTGGTGCCGCATGTCAGGGAGATCGGGCTGGTCAGTAGGCCATTCACACGGAGAAGGGTGGAGGGGGTCTGATAGTTCGCTAAGGCTAGCTTTATGAAGGTCGGCCCAAAGCGGAACGATTCCAGGGTAAGACGGAGGAATGACCAGTCCACTTTGTCAAAAGCCTTGGTCGCGTCCAAGGCTAGCAGGGCGAGTTTCTGGGAGTCTCGCCTGGCTATCTCGACCAGGTTGAGGGCTCTACGAGTGTTATCCGTGGTGGCTCTGTTTAGAATAAATCCTGTCTGGTCTGGGTCTACAATGTCCGGAAGAATATTCGCTAATCGGGTTGCCAAGACCTTTGAGTAAATGTTTGCGTCTAAGTTTAATAAGGAAATGGGTCGATACGCCGCAATCTCTCTGGGGTCTTTTCCTGGTTTCAGCGCTAGTACTGTGATCGTCTCTTTCATCGATGGGGTGGTTGATCCCGAGGTGGCGAAGGAATTGAAGAGAGTCGTCATTCTTCTCCTGTATGAGTGCCCCCCACTTCATTTACTCTTGTGACAGCGCCACACTACCAACTTTACAGCAGTGCCACTAACTGCTGATTGTTTTTATTTTTTCGCAGTTTCACTGAGGTGCCACTTCCCGTGGACCCTCCTCAGACCCTGTCCATCGTACCAGGGATTCCGTACCAGCCACACACCAGCACCAACCAGGCCAGCCCTTATACCCACGCAGCTCCAATCTGCTTCCTCACCTGCCCCATTTTGGAAAGATACTGCGTCCATCTGCGCTTACTGGAAGCACGACCAGTGGTGAGTGGATCCCTTCTTTTGGAATCTGTCCCAGGACCTGTGTTTTAGTATTAGATACTATGTATCGACCCATTCCAGCACTCTGCTGCTGCTTTTAACATTGATCTCTTTCCCTCATGATTTTTTCCTTGCTTTCTCTTTTCTCACACAGAGTCTCCTGACTTTTTTTGGCCCAAGAAGAAGGCTATCAACCTATCCTGCCGAAACGGCAGCAGCACACCCACCCAGACTTTCTATGGGCCTTTTTTTTGTGCTGCCCCTTAAATCCCTAACATCATATCCAGACGTAGACCGAATATAAGGTCAGACTTTAGCCAGGCACAGGAGACATAGATTCAACCGTCTCCCCATCTTACATTCTCACAGTGTGTTCTCCATTCTCAATGACATAGGACATTTTGATTTTCAAGTTGTTGGTCATATGCAAAAATGATGAACCTACATCTCATGTCACTGAGTACAGTTTCCTTTATATAGTGAATTTTCAACTATGTATGTTTTTTCATGAATGGACATCATGGATTGTTATGAAAAGAAACAACTGGAATTTTTTGCAATATAAAGTTTATTAAAAAAAGCTCATAAAAGAAAGTTAAATGATAAATTAAAATTCATTTTACATATATTTTTGAGTCATGTGTTTAGCATCAGCAAGCATGTTGCTTTTCTTAATGGTTGCCCAGAATGATATGTGTTCCCATTAGGGTCTAAATAACCAGTGTACACTGAATTCTCCCTGTACACCTCCTAGATTTATAGAGGGGAGGACAACCCCCTTGTTACAGCTTCTCCAGCCCTCCAGTCCTTCCCGCTCCAGGGCAGCCTCTTTTTGTTCAACAAGAGTCGTCATTGGGGCTAGGAGCTGGGGTCGAAAGAGTTTAAAAAATCGAGGCGAGAAACCGTCTGGCCCCGGGGCTCTTGATTTTAGGCTTTTAATAGCCTTGTCAATCTCCTCGCTGGTGATCGGGGCCTCCAACTCTTCTCTCCTTGAAGTTGAGAGCTTGGGTAAGGCGGCTTCCTGCAGGTAGGACTGCTGCTCTACACCGGGTCTTGGGGTAGCCGTCATTTTCTCCGTCAAGTGGGCCTCTGCAATCCTCAACTTATCCCAATCTGCGAACTGGACAGCAGCCTGGGGGTCTCTGAGGCCTATAATAGTATTCCTCCTCTTGACTCTTGCCAATTTTTCCACTAGGAATTTATTCGCCTTGTTTCCTCTGGCGTAGTAACTTTGTTTTGTTTTGGTTAGAAGCTGGGCTGTGTCCTCCGCGTAATGGGCCTCTAATTTCTTTCGAGCTGTCTGCAAGGCACGGTAAGTTCTTGGGGACCAGTTTCTGGCCTTACATGTCGTCTCCGCCTCCAGGACCTTGTCCTCTAGGATGCGGCGGGACTGTTGTTTTTGTTTGTGATAGGCCGCACCTCGGGAGATTAGCACCCCTCTCACCACGGCCTTCATCGCGTCCCATGTATTCACCGGGGAGGTATCTTCGTTTTTATTTTTTTCAAAGAACTGCTTTATTGTTTTAGCCACTATGTCTCTGGTGGCCATATCATTTAGGATCGAGTCATAGAGAGACCATCTGCGTCTTGGGGACGAGTCAGGGTCATGAGCTCTTAGCGTTAACATTATGGGTGCGTGATCTGAGTGGATTCTGGGACCTATGAGGACTCCATCTGTTTATGCCAGGATCTGCGGGAATGCTAACAGGAGGTCGATGCGTGAATAGGATCTATATACATAGGAATAGCATGAGTAGTCTCGCTCCTCTGGGTGGAGGACCCTCCAGGTATCCACCACGTCTAAGGTTTGGAACATTTTGAGTAAAGCCGTTGCCAAGCCGAAGTCTCTGCGGGCCGGAGGGTGTGATCTGTCTGCTAAGGGATCAGGGACTTCGTTGAAATCTCCCCCGATGATGGTATGGCCCTCAGCGAACGGCAGGAGGGAGCTTTCCAGGGCCAAGTAGAATGCCTCCTGGTCTTCATTCGGGGCATATGCCGAGATCAAAGTGTATGGTTGGCCAAGCATTCGCCACTTCACTGCTACAAAGCGGCCCTGAGGGCATCGCTTAGTGTCCAGAATTTGCGGCTTAAGGCCTTTGGCAATTAGGATCGCTGTGCCACCCTTCTTCGTTCCACCAGACGCCAGGAACTGTAGTGGGAATTGTCGGTCTCGGAGCCTTGTGTAGTCAGCTGGAATCAGATGTGTCTCCTGTAGGAAGACAATGGAAGCCTTATCATTCTGGATGCGTCTCAGAATCGCTTTCCGCTTCTGTGGGGCGTTGAGGCCTCTGACATTCAGGGTCAGGAATCTTAGTTTCTGGTGTGGGGGGGGACTCCTGGGAGTCCTCCGGGATGAGGTTCTGCTCTCCGCGGGGGGAATGGGGGTATTCATTCTTCATCTCGTGGCTCAGGGTCAACAAAGCTTTCCTGTTGCTGGGTTTCCTGTATCCTCCAACGGGAGCGTAAACTTTTCGATAGATGGGCCAACTGGGCCCTAACTGTTCCCCCAGCCAACAGGGCTGGGGTCCAATCACTTTGTGGGGTTGGTCTCCGAGGGTGAGTTGGTGACATACTCCTTAGAGTGGGATATAGGTCGCTCGGGACCCGCAGCGTTACTGGATCTTGATTTCCTCTCTGGATCAATCTGCGTTAGAGCCCCGGACTGGACTGTATCATTTCATCTTTCGGCGTCTCTGAGTCCTCGACCAAGGTTGCTGTTCCTGGGGTAGCCGCTCCGCCTCCCCCGGCGAGTGCTGCGGGGACTGAGCGGTCGAGGCCTCCGGCGAGCGTGGGTGCAGAATGGACTCGGCGTCCTCTAGGTGGCTGATTCTGCTCTGGGTTGCCTGGAACGTGAATTGGAGAGTGGAGGGGAAAAGCCATCTGTAGCGGATTTGCTGGCTCTGTAGAAATAGTGTTAGGGGTCTAAGGAATCTTCTTTTCTTTAAGGTTGTTAACGAGAGGTCCTGGAAAATTTACAGTGGGGAGCTCATGAATGAGAGTTCATCTTTGGTGCGGCTAATGGCGGAGATGGCCTCTTTAGTAGCGTAGAAATGGACCCTGGTAATTACGTCCGGGGGGCCGTCTGAGTCCACCCCCGTCTTGGTCGTAGCCTGTGAGTGCGGTCCAGGATAAGTTGGGATTTATCCATGTTTGGAAGAAGGGCTTGAAAGAAATTGCCAATTTATTCTGGCAACTCTTTGTCTGAGATAGTTGATCGGACTCCTCTGATGCGCAGATAATTTTGTCGTGCCCTATTTTCCAGGTCTTCTTGTTTGAATTCCATCACTTCATTCTTGGTCTGCAGCGCCAGGATCTCTCGTCTCATGTCTAGGATCGCGGCGTCATGGCTCTGGGTCAGGTCCTCGACCTCGCCCAGCCTCAGTTCCGCCTCGGTCAGTCTGTGATCCACCAGATCCATCCGCCTGGTAAGTTCCGTCATACAAGACCGGAACTCCATCTTAATGTCCTGCATGAAGGCCTGGATGTCTTTCTTGGTGGCTAACTTTCCCTTCTCCTCAGGAGGTTTTTGTGGAGTTAACTTCTTCGTCCTGTCCGCCGCTAAGAGCATGGTGGAGATGTCCGAAGGTTTGGCTGCTTTAGTTGGCTTCGACATTGTGTCGGGCTTAGGAGATCCGGGCGGCAGTGACTGCAATGCTTAGGGTTCTCGAGGTGAGGCTTACTGAGCCAGAGGGCCCGAGGTCAGAGAGGGTAGAGAGACTCAGGAGTACAGGCAGAGCGTTAGACGGGATTAGGATCATCAGGCTTTGCCTCCGTGGCGTTAGAAAGAGGGCTGCAGTGTCGGCGCGGCCAATGTCGGGCCCCAGGATCCAATATGGGCAGCGGGAGTGGGCCGGGGCGCCCCAGGAAGTCCCATAGACGGGAGGGGGGGTTCCAAGCGGGGCACCGAGAGAGCTCCGGTTGGACAGAGGGCGCCGTCAGGTCTTCTGGGCAGCAGCGGGTGGATATAGCTCCTTCAAAACTTAGGAAGGTTCCTAGCTCGTCCGGGTTTGCTGAGTCGGGCTCAGAGGCTGGGGAGCAGTAGAGCAGCAGCCGCTTCTGCGTAGGAACTTCAGGGATGTCCGTGGGCCCGGCTTTTGGGAGGCCTGCCAAAGGAGAGTGGGCCGGGGCGCCCCTGGAAGGAGCCGGGCCGTCTGATGGAGGGGGGCCTCGACTTTCGTGTCGGAATCCTGGCGTGCGGTGGCGGGGCAAAGCGAGGCCGGTCGCTAGTGAAGGCCGGACTGGAGGTTCCGTAGACGCCGGCTCAGTGTGTTGTTCGGGCCCTCCCTGGGAGCGAGGCCCGCTGCCCCGCCGAATCTCGGCGGGTCCACTCCCGCTGCCGATCCGGGTGGGCGGATGCCAGCCTCACCACCGCTCTCGCCCGACTCCCCGGGAGGGAGCCGCCGCGGCTCCACAAAGCTGTGTGGGCAGCGGGACCACCGAGATGGGAGGAGGGGGCCACCTCTTCGCTGCGGAGACGTCAGCTCGGGTCCAGCCGCAGGGGATCCGCTCCACTGCTCCCTGTGTTCCTCTCCGGGAACGGTGGGATGATTACTCTCCGGCCGCCATCTTGGGAGCTGTGTGAGGAGGCAGGGGGCCTCGGAACAACGGGCCGGAATCGGACTTCAGGGATGATGCCAGGCAGCAGTCAATGCCTCAGGGATTCGCCTTGCTTATGAGCCGGGGGATGCCGCAAATCGATCCATTAGGGCTGATTTATTCATCATCGCCGCGGGTCTCGTACGGAGGCCATTACAGGCGCGGCTGCATCGTTCGCGCTCCAGGCCACGCCCCCCATGTAATGGATTTACCACCATTCTCGTTATTGTGCATCTTTTTTCCAAAATGGCCCACTTTATTCCTTTAAAGGGATTACCTTCTGCTTCAATTCTGGCCAAGGAATTTCTCGAAAACATTGTTCGAATACACAGATTTCCCTCCGTATTGGTCTCTGACCGAGGTAGTCAATTCATTTCACATTTTTTGGAAGAAATGTTGTCAATTGGCGCAAATCGACGTGAGGTTATCGACCAGTCACCATCCCCAGACCGATGGTCAAACGGAGAGGACCAACCAGACTCTTGAACAGTACCTGCGTTGTATGTTACACCAGACTGAAAGGAATTGGAAGGACATTCTATGGATTTCCGAATATGCATACAATAACTCTGTACATTCTGGAACTGGACAAAGCCCCTTTTATACCATATATGGGCACCACCCTCGAACCTCAGAACTTGACTCGCCTCAACACTTAGAAATGCCCGCAGTGAATCCTCTGCACGCTACTATTACACAAGCCTTTAAGGAAGCAACTGAACATTTCAAACATGCGAAAGAAAAGTACAAGAAAAATGCTGATCAGCATCGAAGTGATGCTCCACAATACCAAATTGGGGATCAAGTTTGGTTGGCCACAAAATGCTTACCTCTAAAGGGAAAGCAGACCTTTAACCCTAGATATTTGGGACCTTACCTTATTAAGGCCATTATCAACACGGTGGCCGTCAAATTGGAATTACCTGCTAGTATGCAAATTCACCCGTCTTCCATGTGTCACTTCTGAAGCCAGTACAACCTGGGACAAGACTAACCAAGCCACCTGACCCCCTCCTTATAGACGGTGAACCCGAATTTGAAGTGAAAAGTATCCTGGACTCCAAAATGGTTAAGTCAAGACTTTTTTATTTAATCGACTGGAAAGGTTACGTACCACAAGAACGGTTATGGGAACCTAGTGACCACGTTCATGCACCTAGGTTGCTGAGAAGATTCCACCGGAATTTCCCAGACAAACCAAGGCCAAGTGGAGGAACGAATTTAGGAGGGGCCTTGGGGGGGAGTGCTGTCATGATGCCTACTCCCGGGCATCCAGACCAAGTCCATCAACCCCAGAAGCAGGCATCATGTTACCTGGAGCAAACCCAGCAACCCCTGTTAGGGGCTATCTGGGTAAAGTCCCGGCGCCGCTCATATGGGACATCAGTCCTGGCACCATAGGCGCCAGGCTCATATGTTAAAACTTACCTGATGCAGACCATGCTGCAAGGGATCCAAGCATCCAAGCCCATGTGAGGCTTGAAGGGACTATTTTATCTTAGGAACTATTTTGTTACTCGGGTGTGGTTGTGGAGGAATACTTACCTGGGACTACTTTGAAGGCTATTTAAACCACGCCCAAAGAGCAGCACATGCTTTGCGTTATTCTGCATCCAGCAGCGTAACGCTCACCGTGTCTGCAGTCAGCATCCAGCAGCCTGCCACGCCCGCCTCGAGTCCAGAGCGCCTAGAAAGAAGGGAAAGAAGAAGAAAGGTTAGAACAAGAACTTTACTGGATTTCTTACCTGATTTTGGATTCAGCGCATCTTCGAACCAGAAACAGACTTCATTTTAAACGCATTGCACCACCAGCAGCAGCGCCGCGCCATACTCACCGTTCCTCGCAGCATCTCTACGATCCGGTGCTGTCTCCATCACCAGGTTGCCACATTCCAGCACCTAAGGGTGACAAGAAAACAACAAGGTGAGCCAAGGGAACAAACAAGGACAATCTCTTGCCACCATATGCTTACCTGATTTTACCGCAGGAGGTATTATCCACCAGCAAGCCAAATCTTCCTACGCTGCACCTGCAAGAAAAGAGAAAGCAGCGAGTTAAACCGTGGCATCATTTACCGGACAGTGTTACAAAACACAGACTCTTACCTGAACACTTTCAGCTGCCACAAGACGATCATCTTTTGGCTCTAAGCTGCAAAAGAAACAAGGAATTGGACAAGAGTGATTATTCGGGCATTTTGAACTCTTTAGAACTATATACTTACGGCCTTTCGCCCGGAGGTTTGGAGCCAAGATTTGTCCAGAACTCTTCCAATACCCTCAAGCCAGTGAAGTAACTGGCCATCAACGCGCCCCTGAATACTTCGCAGGATGGAAAGCTCATCATACAAAACGATAAGGTGAGCTTTGTGAAAGGGCATGTCAGAAGTGATAAGTGGGGACGCAGTGAGGCGTTACTACTCAAATCCACAGGTGGCTAATTCCCTTTCCCCGTCTTTAGGAGACTACTTCTACGGGTCAAGCAGACGAAGCTAGGTGGGCCAGTCCAGTCAGTCATCTCTGCACTACGCATCATGTTGGTGTAGACTGTGGCTGTCCAGTTCCGCTCGACACCCCTGTGGGAGCCAGGTGAGCGTAACACCTATCTGGAGATCAACAATCTACTAGGGACTAGACAATCAGGTTTTAGACCGAGACATGGAACTGAAACGGCCCTCCTTGATCTCAAAAACCAACTAGATGAGCGTAAAGACAGAGGTGACATCTCCATTCTCCTACTCCTAGACCTATCCCCCGCTTTCGATCCGGTTTTCATAAGGTTCTTTGCAACCACCTTCAATCGGCGGCCAACTTCTCCACACAAGCTGCAGCGTGGATAACCTCATTCTTGGACAAGAGAACCATAAGAGTCTTCTCACCCACTTCAGCAGCAGATCCAGTCCCCATCACCTGTGGAGTCCCCCAAGGGTCTTGTGTTTCCCCCACTTTGTACAATATTTTTACAAAGCCTCTCTTTGATATATTGGACAAACTAGGGGTCTCATACACTAATTATGCGGATGACACGCAGATCCTTATCCCAATCCAAGGTGACTATGACAATGACACTAACCTCATAAATAAAGTCTACCAAATTATCCAAACGTGGATGGCCACACATGGCCATGTCTTAACAATGACAAGACCAAGCTTTTAATCATCGGTTCCACCAACAAACTTAACAAACTATCCCATCTCTACAACTCCATCACTATTGATGGTATCAAAATCAAGGTAGCTAAGGACGTTAAAACTTTAGTATTGTACTTAGATTCGGCCCTCACCCTTGACAAGCAAGTAAATGCCACTGCATCAGCAACCAGCTACACATGAAAACGTATTCCCGCATGCAAACCTTTCCTATCCATAGCCAGTTGTACCACCATAGCGCAAGCCCTCATCCTTTCCAAACTAGACTACTGCAATGCACTGTATCTAGGCACTAGCAAACACAATACCAACAAACTCCAAACTTTGCAGAACAATGCCCTCAGAACAGCATTAGGCATTCCTAAGGGGCAACACATATCAGACCAAAGAAGAGCCGTCAACTGGCTTGCCATCAATGACCGGATCCAGCTCAAAACTCTTAACATTACACACAACTGTATGAATAACAAAGCACCTGCATACCTCACCGAAAAATTCACTAAGCACACCTCTGAACGTCCTTTTAGAAGAGCCCAGGCAAATAGCAACAAAATCCCCAATTTTAAATAACAAAAGAACTGGAGGGTTTAGCTTCCCAGTACTAGCTGCTCACCTCTGGAACTCCATTCCAGACTCACTTAGAGCTACCCCTTCCTTTCATGTGTTCAAAGCCAATGTCAAACTCTGGCTCCACAATAATGACTGTTAGCCTCAACTGTACACACCTTAACACTATGTAAACTTAATGTAAATATTTTGAAATAGTAACTCCTTTCCTTTTCGCTGAAAACCATGCGACAATGTAATATAATATATGATGTATATGTCTTCCTGTAACATAAGCAATGTATAATAATTATGTACTTGTAACTAAGAATTTGCAAGCGCCCAGTTGCTTAACGGCCCAAGCGCTTTACAAATAAATAAACAATACAATACAATACAGTTATCCCCTAGATGCATCCTGCACATAACCTCGCAAAGGAAAGGCCACTCGACATGGTCGAACGCCTTTTCGGCATCGAGACCCAGAAGCAGTGCGGGAGTCCATGCCTGGTGTGCTCTGTCTGCGAGACTCACTATCTTCCTCACATTGTCGGCACATTGTCGGCACCATTGTCGGCGCAGAGTTACGAGCAGAGTTGCACAGTCTGCCACAGTACCCATGTTAAGAGGAGCTGCAGCTACTGCAACGTTCATTCTGAAAAGTTTGAAAATCTTTGTTGGAACTCTTGTGAATTCCGGAATCTATGTGTGCAAACTAAAGGAGTATATCACTTTAATTCGTGCTCCAGTCAGTAACTCCACCTTTAAAAGCAGGGTGAAGGCACAGAGCTCCGCGCAGAGTTACGAGCAGAGTTGCACAGTTTGCCACAGTCTGCTGCAGGAGGATGACGCCTGATGCAGGTCCGCTCACGAGGCGGAAAACCTTACAGCAGCTTCGTCTGCTGAACCCTTGGACCTTGTCAAAACCAGCTGCATCAAAGGCGAGGGTAAGCAAACAAAATGAAAGTAATAAAATCAATAATAACACCATTGATACACACGATAGAGATGAGAGTGAAGATACACATGGAAAGAACAGACAGCAACAGGGGCATATACCTTCCCTGTATACACTAGCAGCCACGGCAGCAGGGCTATTGAATGAGGCTGACAGCTGCCCATGCCCGGCGGAATCAACACAGACGATAAAGCTGCTCACCATACCGAAGCAAGCTGAAATTCAGGTGCAGTTAGAAATGGCCCAAACGTCAAATACCCCGATTAACAGTGATTCTGTTGAATGGATTACAAGGCTCTGAATGATGTCACCAAGACAGATGCACAACCCTTGCCTAGAACAGATGAACTGGTGGATACTTTGGGTGCCTCCAAGTACCTCAGCACATTTGACCTCACTGCAGGCTATTGGTAAATAACTCTTGCAGAACATGCCAAGGAGAAGACAGATTTCTCAACACCAGAGGGTCTTTACCAGTTCAGCGTAATGCCTTTTGTGTTGAAGAATGCACCTGCCGCTTTCCAGAGGCTTGTGAATTATGTGTTGAATGGGTTGGATGAATTCTGTCTTGCATATCTGGATGATATAGCAGTTTTCAGTGCCACCTGGGAAGACCATGTGAAACACCTTAGGATTGTGTTTCAGGCTCTCCAGAAGGCCCACTTGACCATAAAAGCCAGTGAGTGCCAGATTGGGCAATGATCTGTGGTCTACCTTGGACATTAAGTAGGTGGAGGGAGGATACAGCCTCTACCCAGTAAATTACAAGCAATACAAGACTGGCCTACCCCCACTACTCAGACCCAAGTGAGAGCCTTTTTAGGACTCACTGGGTATTACAGAAATTTCATGGCAGACTATGGCACCATAGCTGCCCCTCTGACTGCTCTCACCACTCCAAAGAAACCCAAGAAGGTAACTTGGTCTGAAGAGTGTGAGAAGGCCTTCAATGGCTTAAATGAATCCTTGTGCCAGGCCCCTGTTCTCAGGGCCCCTGATTACCAAAGACCTTTTATTGTGCAGACAGATGCCTCTGACACTGGGATAGGAGCTGTACTATCACAAGTAGATGAGAAGGGTAAGGAACACCCTATTGGCTTAATTAGTCGCCAGCTTAAAGACAGAGAGCCCAGATGTTCCACAATAGAGAAAGAATGTTTCTCTGTTGTGTGGGCCATAAGGAAGCTGAGGCCCTTCCTCTTTGGGACGCACTTCACTGTGCAAACTGACCATAAGCCCTTAATGTGGCTAATGAACATGAAGGGAGCGAATCCAAAGTTGCTTCGGTGGTGCATATGTCTGCAAAGCTTTGACTTCCCTATTGAGCATAGGCCAGGTGTCCAACATAGCAATGCTGATGGGTTGTCCAGAATGTTTAACCAACCTGAACATGAGACTCACCCAGGGGTGGATTAGTTCCCCCTGTCCTTAGTCTGGGAGGGGCGAGTGTTAGGAAAGATTTGATTTTATATGTAATTTTCCCTCCAGTTGTACACCCCCAAACTTTTTGTTGCTGTTTAAACACCTTAGTCTGACTTTGCCAGAGGAGCACAGCCTTCTGCTGCACTCCTCTGGGCTTTCGCTCACTTTTTATGGGGAAACTGACATGCCCTTAAGACAGTCAGTGCTGGGAGACTTTGTTTCTTTTAGTCCTTTTCCAATGTTGCAACTTTTCTGCAACATGTAACAAGTGCACAATGTACCTTACAGTACAGTGCCCTTGGGTCTCATAGTCATTTCTAAAGACCCTAGATACTCTCGTAGGACTTTTTGGGAGATGTGCATATGTGTCATGGACGGGGCTGGTGGCAGCTAATCTTTTCCTATAATTGTAACCCTTTCCTGCTATTTAAACCATGTTAACCACGTTTGGCACGAATAGGTGGCCTGGCTCCAAAATGGCCATGCCACGAGGTTCTTTGTCCTGTCCTTTGGCCATCTTGACCCTTTGCCTTCCCCAGGTCAAGCCGACCCGGGTCAGTCCTTATTTGGTCATGCAGTTTACCGTGAAATGCCAAGCTTTTGCGGACTTCTGCATGTCTTGAGTGTGTGCCTCCAGGATGTGGGCTGGGGTGTCTTTCCCCAATACACATCCTGGGTGCCAGAGTGTCTGGTGTGCTGTGAATGCCTGGGACAACTGTGGTCCATGATTGGTCCACATATGGAGTGTGTGCTTGTGAGCAGATCTCCCAGTGGGTCCTCTCCGTTTTGACACGATGGGAACTTTGGATAAGAGGAGGCGGAAAACACCCATACCATGTCAATCTCTCGAGTTCTCACTGAACGCAGGATAGGATCCAAGTATCCTGAAACTAAGAAGCCGAGTCGAGGAACCACTGGTGAACCGCTGGAAGGTTTGGCACCCTGAGCCCGCTGTCGTCCCGTGGGACCCCTTTGCATCTGGTCGTCTTAGAAGGTCTGCGAAGATGCTTTGTCCCTATAGAACAGTGGGACCAACTATTCTTGCACCTTCAACAAAACCTGCAAGTAAGCCTTCTCAGAAGTGTCCCAGGCCCAACCAGTGGGCTAACCATCAGGACCGTTGCTCTGTCTCTGCCACCGTTTCGAGGAGGCCCTCGAAACTTGGTATACTGCTAGCTCTGTGTCCCTGGCACCCTCACACTGAATTTCGAACACTTGGCATTCCCAGGTCTGAAGTGAGACGAGTGCGCCAGGACAGGAGTAAACACGGTTACTGTGTTGCCCAGCCGTGGTAGCGATCTTTGCAGGTGTGCTGCATTTGTGACCCTCTTGCCCTTGAAGCCTGCTGCAGTGAAACTGGCCTGATCCATCCATCAAGTGTGGAGAAACCACCACTGTCCCATTTGCCAATCATCACTGTATCGCCGGAACTGAAAGCCGCAGAGATGTCCTTTTTGTCGCATTTGAACCTGCAGCCACAGTGGACTCTACTGGCGAAGTTTGGTCCGCAGTGCACCTGGGGCCGGTGAGTAACCCTAATCGGCGGCCCCTAGTGCCTCCAGCCATTTTTACGCACAAGTGGACCCTGGGGGTCGCTCTCCTTTCCACTGCTAGTGCGAACTAGAGAACTATTCCCGAACCTTGGAATCACCTCTGCCTTCAAGTGGAGGCCCTCCTCGAATAATGGGAATCTATTCTTCATCGCCTCACCCACCTTCCTGAGCTCCTAGAGACCCCTGAAGAGACCCCGTTTTGCCCATTGGAACAACCGTGTGTGCCTGCACTGCATGTACTATTGAGCATAAGGCTCCTCTCTTCTTAGGGTTTGAACTGCCTCTTAGATGTGTGTTTGATGTTGAAGGGGACTAAAGACTATCTGCACTGCCTATTTTCCTTCCCCTCTAGGTTGTGAACATATTTCGTGCCTTTAACCCTTTAGACCCCAATGGTCTTGTATGTATCTTGTATTGATTGTGTTGTGTTGGTTTGATAGTATTGCTGTGATTCTTTTACTGTGTGTTGAGATACAAAGGCCTTGTAATAAATGTGTTTATATTTTTGATATATACACCTGTCTGGGAGTAATTTGTAAGTGTCCTTGCTCTGTGTGCTAATTGAGGTCTTTCAGTCACCCTCACCCCTCCTGAGACTTAGTCTTGACCGCAGACCATAGCTACCTTGATTGGTCTAGCTTGTTCAGAGGTTACCCTGTTCCAAGAAACTAGGCTGGCCTTCTGAACCTCTGCCCACCAGGTCAGAGTTCAGAAATCCGTCTTAACAGTAGGTTCTGAATACATGGAGAAGACCCCCTTTATACAGTTATCCCCTAGATGCATCCTGCACATAACCTCACACAGGGAAGGCCACTCAACATGGTTGAACGCCTTTTCGGTATTGAGACCCAGAAGCAGTGCGGGAGTCCATGCGTGGTGTGCTGTGTCTGCGAGACTCACTATCTTCCTCACATTGTCAGCACATTGTTGGCGCGGAGTTGCAAGCAGAGTTGCACAGTCTGCCACAGTACCCGTGTTAAGAGGAGCTGCAGCTACTGCAACGTTCATTCTGAAAAATTTGAAAATCATTGTTGGAACTCTTGTGAATTGTGGAATCCGTGTGTGCAAACTAAAAGAGAATATCACTTTAACGTGTGCTCCAGTCAATAACTCCACCTTTAAAAGCAAGGTGAACGCGCGGAGCGTCGCTCAGAGTTACGAGCAGATTTGCACAGTCTGCCACAGTACCCGTGTTAAGAGGAGCTGCAGCTACTGCAACGTTCATTCTGAAGAATTTGAAAATCATTGTTGGAACTCTTGTGAATTGTGGAATCCTTGTGTGCAAACTAAAAGAGAATATCACTTTAACTTGTGCTCCAGTCAGTAACTCCACCTTTAAAAGCAAGGTGAACGCGCGGAGCGTCACGCAGAGTTACGAGCAGAGTTGCACAGTCTGCCACCGTACCCATGTTAAGAGGAGCTGCAGCTATTGCTACGTTCTTTCTGAAAAGTTTGAAAATCATTGTTGGAACTCTTGTGAATTCCGGAATCTGTGTGCACAAACTAAAGGAGTATATCACTTTAACTCGTACTCCAGTCACTAACTCCACCTTTAAAAGCAAGGTGAATGCGAAGAGCACCGCGCGGAGTTACGAGCAGAGTTGCACAGTTTGCCACAGTCCGCTGCAGGAGGATGATGTCTGACGCAGGTCCTCTTACGAGGTGGAAAACCTTACAGCAGCGTCACCTGCTGAACCCTTGGACCTTGTCAAAACCAGCTCCGTCAAAGGCGACGGTAAGCAAACAAAATGAAGGTAATAAAATCAATAATAACACCATTCATACACACGATAGAGGTGAGAGTGAAGATACACATGGAAAGAACAGACAGCAACAGGTGCATATACCTTCCCTGTATACACTAGCAGCCACGGCAGCGGGGCTATTGAATGAGGCAGACGCAGGCGATAAAGCTGCTCACCATACCGAAGCAAGCTGAAATTCAGGTGTGGTTAGAAATGGGCCAAACTTCAAATACCCCGATTAACGGTGATTCTGTTGAAATAAATACGCGCTGTTCTTGTCCCCGTTCGACGTGACAGATATTGAACTGTTGAACGCCACAGGACACAAGACTTTGCTAAAGGAAATCAGTCTCCAACCAGTTTTCGAACCAGGGGAAAAGGCTGCACCAACAAATGAAGAAGTCATGCAAAATATTCCAGAAATGGTCTCTGAACAAACACCTGAACTCCTGTCAACAGAGGAAGAGACCCACTGAAACGACAATAAGCCCCTCCCACGACTTGTAGGGCAAATGAATGACTGCCCAGGCGCGGCTAGCAACGAAATAAAAGATGTTGGAATACATCCTGTCAAACTAAGCAGCGCAGAGACGTCGCCGTCAGTCATGACCCAACTGAGTGCCTCCCCCGCTTGGCGGGTAGGGAGGACAAATGGCCAGTTTAAGAGTGATGACTCGAACGTCAGTATGGGAACGAGGGGAAACTCGTTATCGGACACGGCTGCGCGCGAAGCCCGACTGACAGAACGTTTAAAGGCTGATTATAACATATTGAAGGAGCAGCTGAATTCTAGCTACTTAAACTCATCAAAACATGGAGCCGAAGTGAAACAACTGCAGAAAAGAGAAGTAAACACGCCATCACTTGAAGCAGTCTTGCAAATAAATGCAAGTGCTCCGATCCCAAAGCTCATGTCAAAGCCCATCATGGGCCAACAACAGTCTGACCTGATAGAGACATCAAGAAAACAGTCTACTAAAGCTCAGATCTTACAGTTGGATACTAGCGACCAATTAGAAGAGGCTGAGAAATGCTGGTCCAAGTGTAACAACTTGATGGGAAATTAATCATTGAGAGAGGCCGACATGCCTCTTGATTACAGAGCAAAGTCAAACCCATCTGCCGCAGCATCAATACAAATTCACAACAATGTTTTCGCTGCATCAACCATGGCCTTGACCCCATTCATTAAACTGTATCAGTCCTTGCATGACACATTAAGCGACCATGCTGCCACGTTGAACAAGGCAATGTCAAAACTAGCAACTATTGAAGCCTTTACCTGTGCTCTCCAAAAAAGGATGGATAGTGAAGCAGAACAAACTTTGAAGTGGCAGTGCCTGCAAAGAAAGCTAGTGGCAAAGGACCGATCATCAAAATATGACCTAATGGTGGCCTTAATCGAATCAGTCAAATGGATGCGCGAAAATGAAGGTGGTGCCTCTTCTAAAAATCAGTGCCCATGTATGTTGTCACTTAGCATAGATGCAAACATTATGCAACAGAGTGCGACTCAAAAGATACATGCTGTTGAAATTGAAACAAGGTCGGCGGCTGGATTATATCCTGCAGTCTCCATCGTGAAGGAAAAAAATCCCTCTGCAGAAATTGACTCGGCAATCGAATGTGCAATAATAAAGGACAGAGTCAAAAAACAGATCTCCGAAACATCCAATAAAAAACCAAAAAATACAACAGAAGCAAGTAATGCACAGGACATGTCAATTGTCCAGTTAGAAGAAGAAAGCAGTGAGAGCAGCCGCGATGGGGCGCCCGAACAAATGGGAAATAAGGAGATGGGAAAAACAGATGAAGTGATAAAAAGAAAAATCCTTTCTCCTCCTTTGGAATCTTCTCAGGTATGGCCAAAATTGGAAACCTAAATGAGAAAAAGGGAAATGCAAAGACCATTGACCAAAAAGTTTTGAAGCAACCGACTTGTCCGAAAAATGACTTAAGGAAATCAGTCTGAGAGACTTCAAGAAAGTTTATTAGAAATTTAACAACACCATCGAAGACTGCCCTATTCGAACGTTCCAATCTTGTAAAAAAAAAATACCACAACAAAGGATAAGGAAATGAAAAACAACATAACCTCTCACGGCACAGAAGCAATGTGAAAAACAAATCCAAATAAACGTCGGAGACTGGAATATGAAGATCAAGAGTCAACTGCTTCCGCTACGCTAAGCGATCTATGCGACCTATCAACATATTCAGCAGATGAAGAATCTGACGCTGTAAATGAGACGACTCTCCTACAACATCAAGAAGCGGTCGAAAGAAATGAAAACCCAGTGGAGAAACGAAAACCAAAGGAGACCAGTCTTAAAAAATAGCTCACCTACTCAAAAAAATGTGTCAGGGAAACAGCTATGAAAAAAGATCTGAATAGAGCAGTACGCTGTAATTTAAACCCGAAACTCACTCTGAATCAGATGCACATACAAGCAAATGTGAGTAAAAAATCACCACCTAGGCTGCACCACGTAAAGGAAGGCTCAAAGTTGAAACTGAGACTTTAAAACATTCACTCGGATGACAACGAGGTCAATCTAAATCGAGGAAACATAATGAAATTGTTCAATTGTATTCCCTCGTTGTGTACTGTCATTTCTGACGACATCAAAATTGTGGAATACGTGACCGAAAAGACCTCTGACCAAGTGTTGCTACATATTAACTCACAAGTAGTAAGGACATCTATTTTGGATGCCAGAGACAACCTACTGTATTATGGTTTTGACCTCTCACTTGAACCGCACGATGAGAAGGAGGATGATGTCACCCCAAGCGCTCACCCCTCTTCTCCAACAAGCAAGGAACAGAGAAGAGAGGTATTGAGAAAACAGTTGACATTTAAAAGAAAAGACGGAAGTGACGCCGCTATATTACAACATAAAGCTGGAAAGCGTGGATCCTACTCCCCTAAAAATCAGAATACTCAGTAGCAATGACAATAAATAGGAAACAAAAGTTACAATTTGCTATCATGGAACACAAGAGGTTTCTTGCATCTGTTTAACACGTTCCCAGTTGAGCTAAAAAACAACTTTGCTATTTGTCTGCAAGAAACTTGGCTCTGAGAACTCCATCAAGAGACGGATACACGATTATATTAAATCCTTCTGGGAAAAACCACAATAGATGACCTTTCTCTGGCCTTCTAACGATGGTGAAAATCTCGACTAAATGGTCAGTGACAGACTCAGTAAATCCGAATATATTTGTCCAAGGTACCATCATAGAACGAATAAACCAAAAAAACGAACCTACATCTCGGTTGCTGCTAATAAACACCTATTGGAACCCTGCCATGATTAGTGCCACGAAGTAAATTGACTATGTGACTGCCATAATGGACGAATATATGATCGTCTTCAAAAACTTGAA
This sequence comes from Ambystoma mexicanum, assembly GCF_040938575.1. Taxonomy (NCBI): domain Eukaryota; kingdom Metazoa; phylum Chordata; class Amphibia; order Caudata; family Ambystomatidae; genus Ambystoma; species Ambystoma mexicanum. Next base: position 691,640,806 of record NC_090939.1, read on the forward strand.
AATACTAATATGTGGTGACTTAACCAACTTATGGTTTGAGATGGGAAATGAGACTCATGAAACTTGTCCCATTGCTTTTGAAAATCTGACCACCGCTGCGCAATTGTGGCAAACTGCCATGAGAAGTCGCAACTGGGAAATGGTAAATGGCAATGTTCAATGCGACATTCCGCCCAACGAACTTGGCACCAAAATCACAGCCAAAAGATTCTCGACTACATATGGCTGTCACAAAACTTAATTGACAAGGTGGAAAAATGGAATGTCCTAACAACAACCAACAGTGATCACAATCCTCTGAAATTAACATGGACGGAGGACTGCTTTCTGTCGTCTCAGACATATGACTCTGTGTTGAGTACAAATGCAGGAGGCAATAGACTGCAAATAAATGGGTCCCAGATTGATGAGCTAAAGGAAACATTCCTAGTAACAACTTCGGTGCAGGATATCAACTATGCTCCACTATTGAGAACATTTGTAGTAAACACAGACTCGAAGGGAATAGTAGGCCACGCAAACAAAGACAAATACAGCCATGCAGTGAAAACAGAAAAAAGAGCCTTTCATAGAGACGTAAGAAGCCTAAAAAAAAGTGTGATATTGACGCTGAAGCAGCCATCAAACAACAGCGACAACGCTATCAAAATTGGGTAAAATCCTTTGCAGCATCTAGAGACCAAGAGTGAGCTGAATTAATTTTGGAACTAATAACAAAACACAAAGCTTGTGAGATATGGGCAATTATAAATACTGGCAAAACCAAATGCAATCGAAATAAGTTATAATGATGAGTAATGTACAACGTTGCTATTGTCACATTGGGCCTCATTACAAGTTTGGAGGTAGCCATGCCGCTATTTGCAGCATGGCTGCCTCCAAACTCGGGTCCAGGTTCCCTGAATGGGGACTTAACGGGTCATTCCAACCTTGGAGGACCCGGTATTTCCCCATTCAGGGAAGCCATCCCCATTCCCGTTCGGCTCACTGGGAATGGGGAGGGAGCTAATAACGGGACCCACTAAAGGACCTTGGAATGCGGCGGAAAGGGGTTAACGGCACCGGCATCCTTACCGGCGCCGTTAACCTCTTACCACCGCACTCGGAATGAGGCCCATTGTGTCATTTTTTTCCCTCCCTAACACATGTCTTCTCTGAAAGGGGATGACCAGAAGACAACCTGAAGGAAAGAGAGCATGATGATTGCACTACAGTCCAAGTTGCCAAGGTTGGCCGTGAGCAGACTATGCACACCAAGAGACCGTATAGAGAGACTTTTTCGATACCATTGCAAGTTCCGTGGAGAAGTTTGTTGGAGTTAACACTGAATGTCAGTTCGAAGGCATCAAAAGAAGAGGAATGGACCTAGACAGGAAGTGACTCATGGGCCTCATTATAGACGTACGGACTACCAGAGACACTGAGATTCATGGGAAATGGAGTATGGTTATGTTTTTCTTTGTTTAAAAAAACGAATATATATATATATATATATATATATATATATATATATATATATATATATATAAACATAAACTTTGTTGAGGGGACATTATGGTTAAGTTGCCCTAAAAAAAACCTGTACACTTCACTAAAAAAATACTTTCCTCCTCCCCTTTATGCTTCAAATTAAAACCGAAAACCCCCTGAAATTCGGCAGTTATGGTAAAGTAAGCCCCCAACCCTGCCACCACCCCTGTGCACTGCTAACACTAACACCCAGATCATGAAAGATGTCATCTCAAATGTGAATGCTGATTGAGTTCAACTCCTCGTGTGAGGACTCAAAAAGTGATGTCCAAAAGTAAAGCAATGTTATCCGATGGGATGGACATTCGATCTTTTTGTTCTAAATCCATATATAAGATCCCCTGTGATTCTAATAACAGGGATAATACTTTGAAAGTAAATGACTGTTTGGTTGAAACTATTGCAGCTATAAAAAAGGATTCTTCACATGGACAACAAAATAAGAACAGTGTAATGGAGGATGTTTTGACGGGAGAGGTTGCAAAAGCTGTCTCTTCAACTGAACCTAAGTTTGCCAAGGAAAATGTCTCGCTTACAGATAGCATTTTGCTTAATAACGTACTGACTGGTGCTGGTGTGCCGTGTGATAAAATAGCTTATAGTCCTGTTATATCTATAAGTGATGCATCAAACTTTAAGACATTTATTTCGGATGAGGGCGAGGTGCCAGTAATTGATCTTGACATAAATGCCTCTGGTTTATTAAATCATACTTTACCTGAAAATCTTTCCAAATCGCCCATCTTGTTTACGAACATCAGCGTGGCAAATTCTGTAGCAAATCTATCCTTTTTAGCTCCAACTCCACGGAAAGTACCCTCACACAATATGCCAGAGTTTGGATGGGCAGAATCACAGAGTGTAAACATAGGATTTGCGCTTACCTCTTTGAATACGGCAATTATAGCGTTAGCAAAGTTGTTTGAAGTTTTAGTTACAAAAGCCGATGCACACTCAGATCAATTAAATCAGCTATTAGCTGAACAACTTGTACATTCTAACAAATTGACTGGTTTGGGGCATGCTGACTCCATTTCTAAAAAAAAGAAGTCTGTAATGTCTCAAACCTCGGCTCAAGTGTCATGTAATCTTCAACAAACATATCAACCCATACCAAGTTTTCCAGTACCTATAGTTGACCCTTTCATTCCCACAATCCAAACTTTAGCTAAACAGCAAAAAAAAACACCATACCCATTGTTTGATGTCAACACAAGCTTAGCTGATCAAGTGAAAACAGGGCTGAATGAAGCTGTTTCTCAACCGAAAAAGACAAAAAACATCAAATCTGTGACTAAATGTGCCTCACAAATTAAATCTTTTGTGAAGAACCTGTCTATACCAGCTGCAACCACTTTAGCTGCCGCTAAAGTAATATCAAAGAAGTATGCTCTTCAGGCACAGTCAAAAAAAGCAAAATCAAATCCGGTGGTAGTTCCCCCGGTTGTAGACCATAGTCCCCTAAATGAGCTGATACGTGTGGCTACTGACGTGTCTAAAAATAATGCTACTTTGACAGGAGCGGGAGTCAGGGATGTACGGCTTAAAGAATTAAGGCAAGCAATTGATGACTATATGGTAGCCAAACCTGCTCTTAAAAGTCTAACTTTCGCACCTTGTGAAACGGCTCTTGTTCATAAACCTGTTACGACGTTGATACAATCACCTCAAACAGCAAGTTTACAAGTTCCTACTAAAGTGAGCACAGTACAAGTTGTGTCTCAGGCATCAGCCGCTAACGCACAAAACACCCCGGTACCTGAGCCCTTGTCTGCTAGTGACATCGAAAGGTTGATTCAGTCTTCGTTAATTAAATTCTTTGAGATTCCTCCCACGACCCAAGATAAAGTCTGTCCACCAGTCCAACCAATCTTGAACCCGCAGTCTCAGGTTGATACCTCAAAACGGGTGCGTATCTGTGCAAAGCGGCCAGCGATCCATGCTTTAACACTTAGTTGTTTGCCTGAACCTGTCAAGCAATATAACTTGAATCGTGCATCGGTGCTAGCTATATTTAGTGAGATTCCTGAGCTCGATGATATTGGGACGGTTGACATCGAGCTCGTTGAATTTGTTAACAACTCTAACTGGACTGCGTCAACTCTTTGGATTAATTCAAGGATTGTAGTAAATACACTCTGGTCTGTCAAATCACAATTGTTGGACCTGGGTTTCTCCCTTCAAATTAAATCTGATTTATTAGACTCTTCTGTACACTTACAACAATCGGCTAACTTAAAACAAACACCAAACAAAAATCAAGCACTGTCTCATCCCGCATGCACTTGTGAGTTTAAAATCAATCAACGTTAGCATGCTGAAATTACAGAATCTTGTTTGTCATTTGTAAGCTGGAATTCGAGAGGGAACAGACATCTGCTAAATAATGGGAGTGTACAGCTATTAGAGCATGACGTAATTATGATACAAGAGTCATGGTTTACTAGTGTTCCCACATGGAACAATTATGATGTCACTCTGATACCAGCTGAGAAGGGTCTTTTGGGACGTCCTACTTCTGGTCTATTGATGGGGGTGAAACAGACCGTGGGTCTGAAAATTGAACCTTGGTTTTCTCCAAATGCTTTTCTACAGATGACAAAGATCGGTGGCAAGGACTTTGTGGGTGCCGCTATCAATGTGTACTGGAACCCGCTGCGCATTTCTGATGAGTGTTTCTTGGATTCTGTGGTTAAGGCTATCGATATTGTGATGCTCGAGGGCTTGTCTCATTTTATCATTCTTGCTGGTGATTTAAATCTGCATTGCCTAGGCCCTCCAGACAAATTGGAAAAAAATCGCTTGAGTAAGTGGTCAACTTTAGTCAAATCTCGAAACTTGTTCATGTTAAATGGTGCCTTCCCACAAGACACGCCACCAAGATCTACTTGGCATCGTGCTAACAGCGAGGGCATCATTGACTTTATGTATGTTAATGCACAGATGTTTAACAAGGTAACAGCATTTAAAATAATTGACTCAGACATGAGCGACCATAATATGCTATGTATGCTTCTGTCTGTAAATGTTAGCATCGACCAATTAAAACCTTCCTTTCTTATGGGCTCGCATAACATAAATCCGGCTAGAAATAGATTAATATGGACCGAGTCTTCGTTGGGAGCCTTTAGGACACATTATTATGCTCAACTTAATGATGGAGCATCCCAAAACTCTCTGCCAGTTACACCATATTATGACCTAATGCAGACATTCCAACCGGGGTCCATCAAACAGAAAGTGAAACAAACCCCCCATCTGCACATATTTGATCACCAAATTAGACTTGAGAAAGCTAGGGCACGTTCTGAGAGGAGAGCAGCCCTTAAGCTCCCTTTGCATATGCGACAAACTGTTTTGTCCCGTATCAAAACTAAATATAGAAATTGGGTAAGAGGAAGGAGGGCAAAGCTTTACCAAATTGATGGAATCAGCATATTGAAAACCTTGGCTTCAAAGAACACTGCTCAGTCATGGAACATCATAAATCAAGTGACTGCAGGGCATCAGGTGGCGGTTCAATCAAATGATGTGTCTGAAGCAAGGTGGATACAGCACTATGCTAAACTATTTGCTGAACCTCTGGTGTATTTCTCTAAAATCTCATTTGATACTCTCCCTCCTTTCTATATACATTTTGACAGAGAAGACATCATGTATTTTATCAAGCGAGCCAACAATTCCAGAGCCCCAGGCCCGGATGGCTTATCCAATGCTCACCTTAAACGGTTTCCGGACATCTGGGCGGATATCCTTTGTCTCGTATTTGATCATGTTAACACCTCACAGAGAATTCCCCTGTCGTGGAAGCAATCTATTGTTGTCCCGATTTATAAGAAAGGTGAACGGTCCAACCCAACCAGTTACAGACCGATCTCTCTTTTGGATGTCCTGGGTAAGATCTTTTCTCAGCTGATCTTGCGCGAGCTGAAAAACTGGACAAAAAAATGCCTTAAGAGAGATCCTTTCCAATCAGGTTTTGTAAGTGGACTTGGCACACTTCCTAACATGATCACATTAAATATGTTGAAGTCGAAATATGCACTTAGGAAGCAACCTTTATATTTTGCGTTTATCGTTTTTCGTTCTGCTTTTGATTATATTAACAGAAACTTACTATTTTATAAGTTAAAAGTTTTGGGTTTTGGTTGCCCTTCTTCTCTCTTGTCAATTATCATTCAACTACACACGGACACGTCTATGCGTGTTAGGCTCTCTTTTGAAGGTCTTCTATCTTCTTCCTTTTCAACGTTCCTGGGACTCAAACAAGGGTGCAGCTTAGCATCGATATTATTCAATTTGTTCATATTGGATATGGGGAGTTATTTCGTGCATATTTTGTCCGATGCTCCTGAACTTGGTGGTCAGCGCATACCATGGTTGCTTTATGCGGATGACCTTGTTTTAATATCGCAAACTCCTAGAGGTCTCCAGAACTTGCTGTCTGCATTGTCTAACTATTCTAAGGAGAACCAACTTCTAGTCAACTTGGAAAAATCTCAGATTCTAGTCTGTAAGTCAAGAGGGAAAGCTAAGAGCTTAAACATAGTGTGGTATTTACAACAACAACCAATAGAAATTGTGTCAGAATACAAATATCTGGGCCTATACATTCAAAATACCATCATTGATAATAGACACTCGACTGTGTTACAGTCAAAACTGTCAATGCTGCTGTCACAGGCGAAAATACTCGTTTATAAGTACGGGAAATTTACACTGAGGCATTTGTTTATGTATTATGAGCAAAAAGTCATCCCTATCTTGTTATATGGTGTAGAATCCAAGCTGTATTCTAATGACCAAGCCTGGGATAAACTTGAGGCCACATTTTGGAGAAAGGTTTTAAATTTGCCAAACTGCCTACCTTTGCCTATGCTGCGTTTTGAACTAGGGCTCAAATCATTATCTAGTAGGGTCAAATGGAGACTGTGTTCTTTCTTTCGGAAATGCAATCTTGGTGGTGGTGAGAACAATATAATGAGTACGATTGCTGGCTACTTGACCTCCTCCGGTTTGGCCTTTCCTAGTCGATGGCGTGGCTTTGTATTAAATGCTATGTCTGAAGCTGATATATCATTACAGCTGCTGATGGAGAACCCAATTCGTGCTAAAACAAAATATTATCAATGGGAGTGGATCCAGAACTATGAACGTTGCAGACAATATAAAGATTTTAATTCTAAAATCTTTGGCATTAAATGCTTGGGTCAAGCGCCAAGTTATCTACTAAAATGTCCCTCTGCGAAAATTCGGTCCAAGTTCTTGCGGTTGAGAATGAACTTGTGGCCTACGAGAGAAGTGTTGGTGAGGCGGAAGACTATTCCTCCTGAACTAAACTTTTGTCGGTTTTGTAATCGTCACAGTGTCAAAGAGACTTTACAACACGTGATAGTTGCATGCCACGCTTTGGAAGACATACGGGCAAAACATTTTACGAATCTGCTAAATGTGCACATGCAATGGGACGATTTGGAGATATGGAGTTCTCTAATCAACAGTACCAGATTTTCGGTTATAAAGGCACTGGTGCACTTTCTAGAATTTATATTACCTTGTGAACTTTTTTTATGAACAGTCATACTAATAATTGGTTGAATGTACATGAGTTGATGTGGTTTTCTATCTTTTGAGATTGTTCTTAAAAGGGTAACTTGTGCTGAAGTAATTGTATTATTCTGCAAATTGTGGTATTTGTTGTCATTCAGCTTTCTTTACTATATGTCCTAAGTGTATGCTAACCATGTATTGGGACCTTTTTATGGAATTATCATGTAATTTTGAAAAGTTGATTTTATTCAGCTATAACAAAATAAAAAAAAATAAAAAAAAAACAAAAAAAAATAATGGTACAGACTGCTCTGCATATGCAAAATAGTGACCAGTATTTTAGAGGCATTCACTTTATGTATTTTCTTTTTAACAGACCAGGAAAGAAAAGAAGAAAGGGCAACAAATGAGACAGAAGAAGACAGGATAAAAAGGATAAAGCAGAAAATGGACATATTGAATGACAATTTTCAAAGTTTACGGGAGTTTGTGGAGGACTGTGTGAGAGGAAAAGTTTGTTATCATTGCCCCACCTGCACCTGCCGTGCTTCTCCATTCCCTAGTGAACCATCCCCAAACCTTGAACAGGAAAATAGACGTTTTGACGAAATATCCATCCCTTCTTCCCCTCACAAATCTTCTCCTCATAACCAGCTCGTGTTGAATCCTAATTCCCCCATGTTTGTTTCAGTGTCCGCTTCCCCCGCTATTTCTTTAGATTGATGTGCGTGTGTTTTTGAAACGTTTTTGTATAGTAGTTGTAGAGAAAGTGTTTGTGTGTATAATTATTTTTTTTAAAAGACATAAAATGTTCGCGAACAGCGCGCCTGTTCGACCTATCCGCAAGGAATGGAATGTGGGTGATGTCTAATGTCAAGTAAGACGGATGTGATGTGTGACTGCACCATCTGTTGAAATTGTGCATACATAAACAGAAAGGGGTGTCCAAAGGATATACTACCTCGGCGTACCGCTTGGAAACAAGATAATACATGTTTGTAGAACACACCAGATGTCCGGAATGGGTGTAAATTAGGAAAATGGGAGTGTGTGAAGGACAGTATAGCGGTCCGTATCGGGCGCAGCCAAAATGGTGCCGTCCGTAGAACAGGCGCGGTGGCCGGCAAGTTTGTAGGCAAACAAAATGGAGTTGTCCTAAGGACACTGGAACTGTCCGTACAGTGAGCATAGCATGCATGCACATGCGCAGTAGAAACGTAAGTATTGCGAACATCGTGCCTGTTCCTAACTGTCCGTCTCACTTGTGTCGCACTTTGAAGTAGTTTGAGAACCCGAACACTATCCGTAGGACACTTGTGCGCATGCGCACGTTTGATTCTTTGCATTTGCTGTCCAGGGGACTTTCATTGATGGGGCGGATGTGTTGAGGATGTCATCATGTGGCAGCACCTATGCTGAGCGTGGGGACTAATTTCTGCGGTTGGTGTGCTTCCGCAACAATACAAATGAACTTGTAGACACAAGGCAAAGTATTGTAAGTGTAAAAATGTAATTTCACACATCCCAAACATTAGGCCACCTCAGGACTTGCTGTGTGAAATGTGTGTACTGCTTTGTAGGGATGAAGAAGGTCACGAGGCACACCCCTGCATCCCTACAAAAGGCCACACCCCGAGCGCATCTTCATTGTCCTTCTAACTATAGCAGATTGAGGTGTGTTGCCTTTACTGCTGTAGTGACCAAAAGGAAACTAATCGGTATGGCTTCCATGGCTGATGTTGGGTCATTAGCCTCTGCACCACCCCCAAACCCACCACCACCACCACCTCACCAAGGGCCTGCAGAGAGATATATGAGTGAGGATGTAGAGATCGAGGAAGAAGAGGAGGAAGAGAATGAAGTGGAGGAACTCCGCACTAGGAGCACTCGGCGGGAGTCGTAGGTGTGGCAGTTGTTTTCCGTTTATGGGAAAGTACCAAAAGCACGTGCGAACTTGGTGAAGTGTAACCAGTGCGAGGTGGTGTTGAGTCGCGGAAGATTTGGAGCGTACAGATTTGGTACGACAACCATGAAGCGACACCTCACTTCGTTCCACACTGCAGACATTCGCAAGGTGGTGCCATGTGAAGAGTGTAGTCGTTTGAGTACCTCCACAGCATCCTCGGTATCTGACCCTCCCACCACAAGAGACACTCCTGTGGGGGAACGCCTCCCTCCAGCTGCCTCACAAGCCATTCACAATGCTGTTGACCCTTACCTTTCAAAGGTGACAGTAGTGTGCACGTATTGTGATGCAGTACTCTGCAGGGGGGAGAGTTTCCGAAGTGCTTTTGAGGCTGCAGTCACCATGCACCAGAAGATCTGCTCCTTACCTAAATAAAGCTCACCCTAAATCTTTTTCTGTTCAGTTGCCCTTTTTTATCCCCATGGCTGGTGTCCCTTCCTTACCCTCCTTTCCCCTCTTCTCCTAGTGTGCCGTGTGCTGTTAAGCAATGAATGTAAAAACAACAAAAATTACAGAAAAGGCTCTTTTCAGAGCTGCCTTTCTCAGTATAACAATAGAACTATGAAGTGACGGCCGTAGACCCCTGCGGAGTTCTGAAAAAGTTTGCGGACAGTCGTAGAGGAAAAAAGGGAGGGTGCAAGCGGAGCAAACTCAATAAAGTGTACGTTGGGAGTAAGTGGCGGCTCTGAAAAAAGCCTTTCAGTGTTGTGTTTTGTGGGTCAAAAACAGTGGATTGGGGAAAACGGATTGTCAGATAGGTTAGTGTGATTGCAAAAGAGGTTGCAATGCATTTTGTACATTGCGAAGAAAAATCTGATTGCCAGCATATGTGAGGTGGACTCCATCTCTGCGGAAAATGAAAGTGCTGCGAAACATCCATCTCTGTGGAAAATGAAAGTGCTGCGAAGCAAAATGTTTTCATTGTGGAAAGAGGACATGCCAACATCTCTTAAAAATGCACACACAGCCTTATTCACATTGCGTCACGCTTTCTCCATTTGTGGACCAAACGCAAAAGAACGCAGCCATATTTGTCTTTGGGCAATACGGGAAAAAAGTATTTGACAATTTGGAAACATGTCCATGAGCTTCGCGAGTCCTTCCTTCATTGCAAATTGCAAAGAAATTCCAGATACATGGCCTAAACTGTTTTCTCCACAATGAATGATCACTATATCTGGAGGACGCTCTGTCAGTAAAGTAACACAACGAGGTACCAAGTCCAGCCATCTCATGCCACGCACGCCATGCCAGTGCACTTCCGCATGTGGAAATCCGAGATTTGTAGATAAACTGCAGCTTTCTGCATGCACCTTCAACCAATGTATCCATGAGTCTCCCAAAATCCAGATAATCTGTTTTCGAGCATGGAAAGCCATGGCTGTGTGGTCTCCTGTGAGGGAGGAGATGGTCTTACTAAAGTACGTCGGTCAGAACACACCTACTGAACTTTATGGACCAATCCCTAGCTCCAATCATTCTCATTTACATGTGGCTCCACCCTTGAATCCCCGGTGGTGATATGTGCTGGCTGCTAACTACCGCCATGTTCGCGGACATGTACAGGATCAGAGCGTGACGACGGTACATTAAAGTACTATTCCCCTTTTTCCCCTTTAAGGTAGGCTCTGAAAAGATACCGTACAGATATCTGGTATTTTATGTATTTTTTTGTATTTTTTGTCCTTGCTTTACTCTTGCAAACATTTCAGAACCTTCTCTAATGCAAGCCTTACGTTCCAAAAGAACATCGCATTTCCCAAAGAAGATAGCGCAATACCATTTCCTTCAAAGTAATGCGCATTGCTTGGAGCAATGTTATCGTGGCTACAAAAAAACATACCAACTCGTAGCATGAATGCACGCATGCTGCGATTGATGAAACACCTCCCGATTCTTTGATCTGGACAGAAAACAGAAGTGTTGTTCCATTGTACTCTCGGGTGTAAAGCAGAAAAAAATTACTTTCGTTGTTGGGAAGATGGTCAGGAGTGTTTCAACCAACTGTGCCAAATCTTCCAACAAAGTACGTGAAGTCAGGTATCCCAAATGGCAAGCACCGTGGTGCAAAATTACCACATGAGGAGTGGTCATTCTACGCATGTCTCTACAAACTTGCAGAATTGCCGCAGCATTGGCATCAGTGTCAGCGCCCCACACCACCTCCACTCCTCGCACATTGAAATGGTGTGCCACATGCCTACTCTTGCTCGGCATAGTGTTGTAAGCCTTGCACAAAAATGTCTGCAAGCATCAAAACCCTGACCCTCTCCACCTCTGCCATCTTCAGTGTGTGCACCGTCTTTCCACACAAAAGAGTAATGTGATCATCTGATTGGCTGATGCCTACAGTCGCCTTTCCATGCAGGATTTGCTGTAGAAACCCTTATGTGACACGCCCTACCAGCGGACAAGCGTTGCCTACGTGCGGCACGTAACTCTTACCCAGTCCTTCCAACCTTTCTACAGCGGTACCAAAGCGAGTCCCTCGTTGGACACAACTAAGTGGTCGCACAATCATCCACCAATCACATAGAACATCGCAAATTTTAACTCTGTCATCAACATTGCGCACTTCAAAATTACTGTCGATGATTCTGAATGGAAGTCACATACCATTGCAAAGCACCTACTTCACAAGCTACTGTGCAAGGATTGCGAATTTCTACGTACAGCTCCATACATATCCACATGCATCAGTATAGAGTACAGGTATGTATATTTGAATCAGAGAACATGTGGAAGCTTATGATTTAAATTAGACAAAATAATTGCTGTTAAATGTCCATAGGGAATACATAACAACGCTCCCCCTTTAAAGTGCAAGATTGACGATTTTTCATTCACAAATCGCACGACTGCTTGCTGTCTTTCGCATAACCTGTACATACGTTGCAAGCATGCCTATTTAGGGCAAACCTCAATTTTGTATGTGAAAATGTCAGAGTTCTATACTCTCTACGGCCTGCAGTAATGCTACTTGCAATGTGATTGTATGAGGATAGTAAGTGCTCCCGATTGTAGTGCTGACATTTCCTTCTGAGGGTCTCCCGATTTTTCGGCATTGTGCTTTTCATTAACAAGTACAAAATGTTTCCCCATCTAGTACTTTGCCCTATCGCTTACAAACCTCTCTCCTATGCATAGTACACTTTGTAAAGAACAAGGCATTTCCATACCCTTAAAAGATTTAGTTATTTTGAAGGACTTTCAAGTACCATATTGCAAGTACTATGCAAAGACTGCACAGAGTGAAGTGAAATGTGCACATGCACTGGGTTGAAATATGAAAGTTCAATCCTCTGACGAAAGAAGCACAAGTAATGTCTGCAGTATCATCACTGCTGCAAACATACACAGTAATTGATTTTGTTTTTTTAATTCGCAGTGAAAACTACTCTCCTGAGAATCAACAGCATCTACACTGCAGACGACATATCCGAAGAAACCTGGTCATCTTGCGCAAAAAAGTAAGTACAGTACAACCTTTATATTGTAACTACTCCTTAAAGAGGCTGCGTGGGTTATTTGTTTATTTTGGGCACCAAAGCAAGCATTGATCTGTAAACCCTTCTACCTACAAATATCCATTTATTGAACAAAGAATAACAGGCAGAATGGCTGACAAATCCCTGTGTGTTTGGTACTGAAATAACATAGGTAGTCCTTAGAAGGTTAGATTGTGAAAAGAAGTTGTTGTAGCAAGTTTTTGGCATTTTGGTTATTAATAATGGTTCTCGTCACAAGTAGGACACTTTGTACTCTCATCTGAAGCACATTGTAGTAGTATACAAACAGTAAAGTAGCCTTACCAAATGATTGTTAGAGTTCACTGTACGTTGACACACCATGACAAAGAGCTTCCCCATCAGACTTTTGCACACATGCACACTGCACACATACATTGGACAACAGACCAAAGTATATTTTTTTTCTCAACAGACACCAAAGAATGCCTACCAAAAAGCAACCCGTAGAAAGGAACACAGAATTAGAGCAAAGAAAAATAAAGGTGCCCAATGTAAGCATCCACCTGTTGTAGAGTTTGTAGAGAATCTTGGTACAAACCAGCTAATGCAGTTGGGTAACATAATAAAGGAAGTCTCAACTACCAAAACTGTACCTCCTCCATCAAAAAGTGTTACAAAACACAGAAATGTTGTCAAAAAAACGGCTGCCAGTACAGCTAACAATGTTCCTAATAATCCTGATAGTGTAAGAAGAACCCATAGTAAAAAAAAGCATTTTAGCAAAAATGTTTCATCACAGAGTCCTTCAGAATCTACTAAGAAGAGGACCAAAATCATCCTCACCCCTTAAAACGTACCGTAGAAAGTTAATTCTACAAGCACTCGTGGACAGTGCAATCCTTCTCAAATAATTTCTTCACAATTGCCATCCATAGCAGTGGACAAGGGTATGAGAAAATCAATACTACCATCATGGAACAAGAAACACTGCTTACAAAACTATCCCCTGAAAACTCAGAATTACCTCTCGATTCAGCAGAACCACACAGTCCAGTATACAAATGGCCGTGCACATCAATGTGTGCCATTCCAAACAAAGCTTTCATATCTTTACGTCAGTTCCTCAATCAATATGTAAAAGGTAAAGACAAAAGTAAAGTGAAAGTGCTGCAAAATATGGATATTTGTGCAGTGCGGAAAGACACAGGACTAAAAGGACATTCATTAGCCTGCATTTCTTGGCCTATTTGCAAAAGTACCTTCCATGATATCAAAAGAATATCAGTACATCATTCCAATGTAAGAAATTTTGTGTATAAAATATACTATGCAAAAAGTCCAGCTTCAGAATTAGGCAATTTAAATACCACTCTTCTGCATGGTACACCCAAATACTTACAAGAAGAAATGGACCGTATTCAGAAAAAGTATTTTGGAAGTGAGAGCCACGTAGAAATGCAACAGTTTTAGAACATAGTAGCGACAATTCTGCACATAGCAACCTTCTATTACACACATACAGAAAAGAAATAGTAAAATTTAAAAGATCATTGGCTGAAGTACCAAACCATGTGTGTGTGTTTCCGCAGAAAGTTTTACAAAAGGAACACAAAAAATGTGGACATAGCATACAAAATAGAAAACAATGAAGACTCTAAATGGTTTGAATTAGCTTTGTGCCTTTTAGCTGAAAACAAATATGAAATAACTGAATGCCTAATATGTTGCAGTTACTGTACTGCAAAATTAGACAACAACCACACTCCTTCACGTGCTATTACAAATAATTTGGAATTGTTTCCATTACCGAAAATCCTGCAACAGCTCAATTTGTATGAGAGCATAATAATTCAAACAGTTCACCCATTTCAAGCAATTCTACGCCTTCATCCAAAAACAGCAAAATTACCTTCCTCTAAATTGGTGAAAGGCATTCGTGGCAAAGTAGTTCACTTTGAGCAAAAAGTATACAGAACTTAATCTGAACCTAGGTGTGCTACCCCTTGCTCTCCAAAGGAAGTTGCTTCAACTTTGTGTCAATATAATATATAATTCCATCAATTTCAAAATCATCACTCTGTGATCAATTGTTAAAATCATGAAGATTGTTGTCTTCTGTTTATTGCTGAGGCTTGGGCATCATGCACTCAATCAGCGCCATATAAGTTTGTTATGCCAATGCATTTCGGACACAGTCCGTCATCAGGGCTCTTGGCGCTCTCATTTACACTTTAGCATAAACCATAAAACATAAAACATAAAACATACATCAGCATATTTTTAAATGTTCCAAACCAAAATGAACAACATGTCATTAATGTCAATAATAACCAATAACCTTGTGTATATCGTTTTTGTCACCACCAATCAATTGCATTATCATAGTACATTATTGTATATCACGGTTGTTTGTTTCACAGATTAATCATAATGCATGAATTCAAATATTCAGTTTAGTGCAGCAGATATTATAAATTGAGTCCGATCATATTATATCAAAAGTTAGAAATTATTGTTGCAGGTTTCAAATTCCCCAGGTGTGTGTCATCGTAGGTAAGTAAAAAAATAATAATTAAATGCACATGAGTGTTTAAATCAGGCATCTAATGCATTTTCACTCATTGTTCAAAGCATATCAAGTACCTCTTAAGTGGCTGTGCTAGCCTCCCTCCTTTCGTGATGCTCCGTGATGCCTCAATTTCATATGTTCACGGTTGACCTATAAAAAGTCATTGTGTTATGTTAGTGAGCCCCTCGTGTCTAGTTATTCATTAATTATCATCCTTTGGACCCTTGCTTACCTGTATCAACCATCAGCAACTCACTTATCCCGTATCATGAAAACCCACTGTTTGGGTACGTTGCTATGCAACCCGCGCGTGCGCCGATGCTTCTCGGGCGCTTACTTTAGTTTTGTCATGCTCGCCGCGCGCCGGCTCTTCTGTCAACAACACTCTGTTAAAGTGACAGTATAATTACTGCTGCTCTTAATCCGAGCTCAGTATCATTGTAAGCTCAATGTAACAATTATATTAAAAAATTGTGTTTGATGGGTAACATTCAGATGCCATGTTTACATGGACGGCATTATTACAAAAATCTAAAGTTTGTGTGAATAAAGGATAGCGGACCCATGTTACTGGTTCTATGTGATTCTAAAACTGTGTGTTAAGGCTGTCCAGGCCTTCTGTATCAACCTCTGAATCAGACCCCAATCCAACCTCCACACCTGAAGAACCGGGCTGGTGTGCTCCCGTCTTCTTCCTTTCCCGGAAGGTAGATTTATTTTTATGTAAATACGGCCGACCGCGGAACGACGCCACCTTGGTTTCCGGATAAAACCCCGGTCACCAGGGACACCGGTCCGCAGCCGCCTAAGGGGAAAAAGCCTCCAAGGCAAAAAAACCCTGAACTGTTTCGCCGGAAGAGTGCTCTGTTCTTTCCGATTTGAAGGAAAGGCACAGAGTAGTAACTGCAGGAGTCTTGAGAGGGGATCCGTAGCAGGTAAGGAAGGGAGAAATGGGGTAACGTCTCAGAGGAAATGAGGAATGGAGTAAGCAGAGAATAATCCAAATGGAGAAAAGCCCAGAGGAGCGAACCGGAGCAAAGAGAGGGGAAACAGAAAACAGTACCTGGAGAGAGCGCCAGGAAGCGGCGAAGGAAAGGTGGGCTCAGCGGAGCCGAGGGAAATCACAGGGAGCGCTGGCAACAAAGCAGAGGAAAAGCACAGTTGCAACGCGAGCGCCGTCGGTTGCAAGCAACAGAAAAGCCGGCGGCGGCCATGTTGGACAGAAAACACTAGATCGCAGAGCACGTTGATGCTAACGTGATGGAACAGTGCCATGGCGGCCACGTCTCCATCGATCCCATAGACGAACATAGAAGGGGCGCATGACAGTATGCCCCCCCTCCGATGCGAGAAAACCGGGGTTTACCCGGGTGAGCTTGGTAGAACTTTCTCACTAATCGAGGAGCAGAGACATTGGAACCAGGTTCCCATGAATCTTCTGAAGAAGGATACCCTTTCCAGGACACTAGAAATTCCAATCTCCCCTTGTGATAACGAGAATCCTTGATCTCCACCACCTCATATTCTTCATCTGCAGTAGAAGCCTTGCCATAGGTATGCGGCTTGACAGGAATTGAGGGAATCCCCTCTGCGGCCGGGTACAGTAAGGAGGAGTGGAAAACCGGATGAATCCTCTTCATACTCCTAGGCAGCCGAAGACGGAATGTTACTGGGTTTATCTGGGATATCACAGTGAAAGGGCCAATATATTGTGGAGACAATTTGGAAGGATGAATCCATCTGGGTAAGTACTTAGTAGACAACCAGACTCTGGCGCCTGGATATATAGCTTGAATATCGGAACGTTTCCGATCTGCCACTTTCTTGTATTCCGCCCGGGCTTCTTCTAAAGCTTGTCTGGCTATTCTTTGGGCTTCTAAGATCCGCTGTAAACGGTCCTCAATTGAGGGGCAGGCGGAAAGAAAGGACGAAATAGGCAGAATATCTCTAGGGTGTTGGCCAAAGGTGCAAAAGAACGGGCTATGACCTGTGGCCGAGTGTTTAGGGTTATTGTAGGCAAACTCGGCCGTGGGTAGTAAGTCGAACCAATTGTCTTGGGACTGTTTGACATAGCACCGGAGGTACTGCTCTAGCGTACCATTTAGTCTCTCCGTCTGTCCATTGGTTTGAGGGTGGAAACCTGAAGATAGTGCTCGTTCAATACCCAATCTGTGACATAGGGCTTTCAAAAATGTGGACGTGAATTGGCTCCCTCTGTCCGAAATGATCTTCGAAGGTAGACCATGGAGGCGGAAAATGTCCCGGATAAAGATTTCTGCCATTTCGGATGCCGAAGGCAACTCCGGGAATGGGGAAAAGTGAGCTAACTTGGTGAGAGAATCAACAGTTACCATGATGCAGATATGACCACGAGAAGGTGGTAGTTCGACTATAAAATCAGTAGATATCTGCTCCCATGGGATCTTAGGTAAAGGAATCTGCTCCAAAAGTCCTCGAGGTCTTTGATAGCGATGTTTATTGCGGGAACATTGAACACAGGCTTTGACATACTTCTTAATGTCTGAAGATATCTCTGGCCAAAAAAAAGATCTTCTGATGAGTTCTTCCGTGTTCTTGGTTCCTCGATGACCCGCAGTGTTATGATCATGACACCATGATAGAATTTTAAGGCGTAACTCAGGAGAAGGTACATATAGCTTCTTGTTGACAAAGCAAAGACCTTCCTTCATGACAACCTTCCCCCTTGGCGAGGCGGATTTCGGTAGAGTTGCGTGGGCAGTGGCAGTCCTGACTTGGGAGAGGAATGACGTGGTGGTAGCGATAAATACCTTCTTGGCAAAGATCTTATCCTTATAATGGGGATGGGTATTTTCAATAGTCCATCGGCGGGAAAGAGCATCTGTCACCACATTTTGGTTACCCGGTAGGTAGGTTACCTCAAAGTCATATTGTGAGAAGAAGTGGGCCCACCTGGCTTGCCTGGAATTGGTACACTCCATCTTCTGTAGAGATCTGAGATTTCGATGGTCTATCCTGAAGGGATAGGTTCCTCCTTGAAGGAGATGTCTCCATTCCTCACAAGCTACCTTGATTGACAGAAGTTCCTTCTCGATGACCGAATAATTAGTTTGACTGGACGAGAGGGTCTTGGAGAGGTAGGCTACCGGGTGTTCGAGGCCCTCGTGCTCCTGAAGGAGGACGGCTCCCACGGCGTTGGCAGATGCGTCGGCCTCAACGATGAACTTCTTAGTTTGAACTGGTTGTTTAAGAATGGGTGCAGAGCTGAATCTTTCTTTGAGATTACGGAATGCTTGTTCCGCTTCAGTAGACCATTTGAATGGCAGACTATCTTTCTTGAGAAGAGAAGTGATAGGGATCACTATCGCAGAGAAGTTCTGGATAAACTTTCGATAGAAATTGGCGAATCCCAAAAATCTTTGTACTTCTTTGACTGAGGAAGGGGATGGCCAATCTAGGATAGCAGAGATCTTCTTAGGGTCCATCTTTATGCCATCTTGGGAAAGGATGAAACCCAGATAGGGTATTGAGGTGACTTGAAGCACGCATTTACTAGGTTTGACCAAGAGATGATTTTCCTGGAGACGTCTAAAGACCTCATGTAAGTGGATAGAATGCTCTTGGAGGGACTTTGAGAATATTAATATATCATCCAGGTATATGATGACTGAGTGAAACAGCAAGTCGGAGAAGGTTTGATCCATAAATCGCTGAAAAACCGCTGTAGCATTGGCCAAACCAAAGGGCATCATCCGGTATTCAAAGAGACCGTATGGGGTTCTAAAAGCAGTCTTCCATTCATCTCCTGCTCGAATGCGCAGAAGATGATATGCATTGCGGGGATCCAGTTTAGTAAAGACGACCGCCCCCTTGACAGCCTCCAGAATATCCGAGATGAGGGGCATGGGATATCTATCCCGAATGGTGACCTTGTTGAGCCCCCGGTAGTCAATGCAAGGTCTGAGTTCAGTGGAATCTTTTTTGGAAATGAAAAACAGAGAAGCCCCTGCTGGGGATCTGGAGGGTCGGATCAGACCGTTCCTAAGGTTAGTATCCAGATATTGACGAAGAACCATCTTCTCCTTAAGAGACAAAGAGAACATTCTGTTGAACGGTACCAGTGCTTGTGGGAGGAGTTCTATAGAACAATCTTCGGGGCGATGAGGAGGTAAATCGTGGTCCTCCTTTTCCAAGAAAATCGAGGCATATTCGACAAACTGGGATGGGAGTGAGTGTATGGTCTTAGTGGATGTTTCAAGGTATTGTAACTCAGCAGTCTGATACTTCCGGGAAATCATGCAGGACTAATTGCAAAAAGAGGAGAGGAAGCTAAGAGTGTTAGAAGTCCAATCTATGGTGAGATTGTGACGACGCAGCCAAGCTATACCCAGAATAATGGGAAAGTGAGCCGCCCTGATAATATCAAAGGAAATTTCTTCTTGATGGTGTTGATGGTGACCTGGAAGATTTCAGTAGAATGGGTGATGGGTCCCGAGGAGAGAGGAGTCCCGTCTACTCCTTCGACCTTAAGATCCTCCTGATTTTGAACTATCTGGATACCCATTTTGTGAGCCCATATCGTGTCCATAAAGTTGCCTGCCGCGCCGCAGTCAAGTAAGGCCATAGTGTCTACTTCCTTATCTCTCCAGGACAGATGAAGGGAGACAACCATAAGTCGAGCATCCTCTTTTTGGTGAGCGGGTGAAATGGAAAGAGTGGCATAAGGACCTTTTGTGACTCCTCGAACTGCGGTCCCACCTAAGTTCAAGGTCTGGCGTTTCCCGAATACCTGGGTGGAACATCCGGAAAATTGCAGAGTAAGTGAGCATCTGAACTGCAATACATGCATATACCTGAGTCCCAACGCCTCTTCCTTTCCTCCGGGGTTGGGGGAGATCTCATGGTACCAATCCTCATGGGCTCCTCCTTTGAGTCTCCCGAGGGTAAGACCAGACTGGGAGGGGGATTAGAAGAAATAGGAGTACTTCTCCCTTTCCTCTTTTGCAACTTGCGTTCATTCAAACAATGCTCTATCTGCAGGGATACAGACAACAGCTCAGCAAAGGAAGCAGGACGAGGGATTCTGGCAAGCTCGTCCTTTATTTCCTCTTTCAATCCTCTTTGGAATATCGTATATTGGGCTTGTTCCTGCCAGTTTGCCTCTGTGGCTAGTGGTTTAAATCTGGTGATGTATGAGAAGAGATCCATCTGTCCCTGATGGACCTCAAGTAGTTCTTCACCAGCCAGGTATCTGATTTCTGGCCTTTCAAAAGCTTGCTTAAATCTTTCAAGGAAAGCCTTCCAATCACGTAGAACGGGGTCATCCGTAGTCACTAAGGGGTTTGCCCAAGCCAAGGCATTTCCTGTTAAATTGGAGATTAGAAAATCAACCTTACTGAGATCGGTAGCAAAAGTGGAGGGACGAAAGGTAAAATGCACGTTGCATGCATCCAAGAACTCCTTCAGATGTTTTGAAGAACCATCAAATCTTCCTGAAGACAGTGGCATGGTAGGAAGGTCGGAACTGCGTGGAACCCGGTCAGCCATCATCTGTCTGAGAACAGTATTCTCAGCTTTAACGTTCTGCATCTCTTGATTCAAATTCCTTACTTCTATACTGAGTGACTGCACGGCTGCCACCAGTTCTTGAACTTGTTGTGCCGTAGCCATGGTGGAAATTGTATGGCGTTGCAAGCTGTCAAGGCTGTCCGGGCCTTCTGTATCAACCTCTGTATCAGACCCCAATCCAACCTCCTCACCTGAAGAACCGGGCTGGTGTGCTCCCGTCTTCTTCCTTTCCCGGAAGGTAGATTTCTTTTTATGTAAATACGGCCGACTGCGGAATGACGCCACCTTGGTTCCGGATAAAACCCCGGTCACCAGGGACACCGGTCCGTAGCTGCCTAAGGGGAAAAAGCCTCCAAGGCAAAAAAACCCTGAACTGTTTCGCCGGAAGAGTGCTCTGTTCTTTCCGATGTGAAGGTAAGGCACGGAGTAGTAACTGCAGGAGTCTTGAGAGGGGATCCGTAGCAGGTAAGGAAGGGAGAAATGGGGCAACGTCTCAGAGGAAATGAGGAACGGAGTAAGCAGAGAATAATCCAAATGGAGAAAAGCCCAGAGGAGTGAACCGGAGCAAAGAGAGGGGAAACAGAAAACAGTACCTGGAGAGAGCCCCAGGAAGCGGCGAAGTAAAGGTGGGCTCAGCGGACCCGGGGAAGATCACAGGGAGCGCTGGCAACAAAGCGGAGGAAAAGCACAGTTGCAACGCGAGCGCCGTCGGTTGCAAGCACCAGAAAAGCTGGCGGCGGCCATGTTGGATAGAAAACACTAGACGGCAGAGCATGTTGATGCTAACGTGATGGAACAGTGCCATGGCGGCCACGTCTCCATCGATCCCATAGACGAACATAGAAGGGGCGCCTGACACTGTGTTGACAATACCAAGTGCAAATACCTCCTGAACAAAATTATCATACAATCTGCAACAATTACAGTTTCCACCAACTCGGGAGGCCGAGGCAGGAATACCATTCCTGCCTTGGGTCCCGCTCAAGAACGTGTTCTGAACGGGAATGTTCCCTCGTTGTGGGCACTGCACAACTCATTCAATCTCATCACTCTGTTGTGATGTTCAGGTCCCCATTATGTTAAACATGGTGGGTACCATGAGAGTATGTGTGTAAATGTAAGCTGTACAAAAGACTCTGTCAAATTCAGTGTTCAATGTTCTTGTTGTGTTATCCTTGGACTGTTTATCCTTTGTACTATATTACAGAAAACATGTGTAGTTTATTTCTTCGTTAATTCCACCAGGCTTCAATGAATCCAGTCTATCTATCCAGTAGGATTCTCTTTGATTAAGTCTCTTCAAGACATCCTCATCTTTGTCTCTCGGTTTGATTACTTCCAGGACTTGAATCCTGATCTGGTTGATATTATGTTTTTTGTCTTCCCAATGTCTTGCTACTGCAGAATTTTTGTTATTGGTGCGTATATTAGATCTGTGTTCATTCCATCTGAGTCAACCAGATCTTGTTGATTGTCCTACGTAATATATACCACATGGGCATTTAATGACATAGATTATGTTCATTGTGTCGCAGGTTGCAAAGCTCCTTAGTTCAATTCTTTCTCCTGTACGTGGGTGATTTATGATATTTCCTTTAGTGACGAAATTGCAATTACTGCAGTGTAAGCACGGATATGTGCCCGTTCTGCGGGTTATAGGTTGTTGCATCTTGGGTCGTGTTTTTACCAGTCTGTCTCTCAAATTTGTGCACCTCTTATATGCGAAAATGGGGTTGTCTTCAAATAAATGCTCTACTCTTGAATCATTCCTTAAGCATTATTTTAAGTAATGCTGTTTTTATTCTGTTGCTCTGTAGGGAATAGCATGATACAAATACCATTGGTGCTTCTGATTTCTTGGAGTTCCTATTATCTTGTGATTGGGATGTCAATTCTGTCAAGCGTTCTTTTGCTGATGTTATCTCTGTCTCTTTATATCCCCTGGCCAGAAACTTCTTTCCCATTATTTCAATCTCTTTTCCACATAGGATGGGATCGCTGACAATACGTTTCACTCGTCTCATTTGGCTATATGGTAAATTCCGAGGAAGGCTTGGCTGGTGAAAGCTAAATCGATGTAGCAGGTTGTTACGGTCTGTCTCTTTGTGATACATGTTCGTTACATACCTTCCTTCACTAACAGATATGGCTACATCCAAGAAATGTATTTCGGTGGAGGAACTTTCATGAGTGAGTTGTATCCTTTGGTCAATAGTGTTGAGATAT
The DNA here is from genome assembly GCF_040938575.1 of Ambystoma mexicanum. Classification (NCBI taxonomy): domain Eukaryota; kingdom Metazoa; phylum Chordata; class Amphibia; order Caudata; family Ambystomatidae; genus Ambystoma; species Ambystoma mexicanum. The sequence goes on from NC_090939.1 coordinate 691,663,664, forward strand.
AGGAAGAATTGCTGTAGTTTGTCATGTGATCCAGTCCAGATCCCGAAGATATCATCTGTATATCTTGTCCAAATTGCTATCTCCCCATTCCAATTGGTGTGTGTTAATATGTGATCTTGTTCAAATTTGTACATAAAACAATTTGCATAGGTGGGGCCATGATTGCCCCCATTGATGTTATTGATGTTTGGAGATAGATTGTGTCTTTGTACTGTAGATAAGAGTTCTCGGCAATAAACTCCAGCAGGACCATGATGAATTCCTTTATTACTCTCATTTCTCCTTCCTCATTCATAAGGAACCATTCTATCGCTTCCTGCCCGATGTATGGGGGATCGATGTATAAAGGCTCTTAACATCTATTGTAAACATGATCGAGTTCTCAATGTAGCCAATATCCTGCAGACGATTCAAGAAATGTGTGGTGTCTTTGGTATAAGTACACGTTTTCTGTACCAGCAGTTGAAGGAAAAAATCATTATATTGACCAAGAGGTTGTAATAGACTGTCTATGCCTGACACTATGGGTCAGCCAGGTGGTTGCGTAGCATGTTTATGAACCTTAGGCAGTGTATAAAAGTTAGGTATACGTGGATGTTTATTCAATAAGAAAGCCTTAGTTCTGTCGTAAATCCACTCCATTTCTTCTGCCTTATCAAGCAATCTTTCCAGTTGTTGCATGATATACATCGTTGGATCTCCTTCTAACTTTGCATAAGTATTAGTATCACTATGTTGTCATTCGCATTCTCTATTATAATCTGTGCTGTCCATGATGACAAGGGCTCCCCCTTTGTCTGCCGGCCTAATAGTGATTTTGTCATCTCCAAATAAATCTTTAAGTATATCTAGTTCATTAGGCTTCAGATTGCTGTGTTTAGGATGCGTGTAGGAAATCTTCTTAAGGCCACTAAGAGTCTGTTTATGAAAAATCTCAATGGAGGGTATGTTGATAGGTGGTATAAAATTGCTTTTCGTTCTGAATTCTTTAAGCACTTGCGTTTGGAATCTCTTTTTCACTTACTTACGATGACACACACCTGGGGAATTTGAAACCTGCAACAATGGTATGTGACCTAATTTCTAACTTTTGATATAATATGATCGGACTAAATTTATAATATCTGCTGCACTAAACAGAATATTTGAATTCATGCATTTTGATTAATCTATGAAACAAACAACCGTGATATACAATAATGTACTATGATAATGCAATTGATTGGTGGTGACAAAAACGATATACACATGGTTATTGGTTATTATTGACATTAATGACATGTTGTTCATTTTGGTTTGGAACACTTAAAAATATGCCGATGTATGTTTTATGTTTTATGGTTTATGTTAAAGTGTAAATGAGAGCGCCAAGAGCCCTGATGACGGACTATGTCCGAAATGCATTGGCATAACAAACTTATATGGCGCTGATTGAGTGCATGATGCCCAAGCCTCAGCAATAAACAGAAGACAACAATCTTCATGATTTTAACAATTGATCACAGAGTGATGATTTTCAAATTGATGGAATTATATATTATATTGACACAAAGTTGAAGCAACTCCGTTTGGAGAGCAAGGGGTAGCACACCTAGGTTCAGATTAAGTTCTGTATCCTTTTTGCTCATTGTTTACTTATACCCTGTGCCAGGGTTTTAAGGTGTGCTCTAAATATCGAATTGACATTATCTCAATCCAAGAAGTTACTTTGAATACTCAGCAGTGCCAACCCTCTCCAATTCAAAGTAGTTTACTTGCCATTAGATCTAACGGAAAATATATACACTCTAGGAGTGGAACGTTCAATAGAGCATTCTTTAATAGTCTTGGTAAATGGAGTACCATCAAAGGACAACAAAAATTTGCCAACAGTTAGTGGACTTACACAAAGTTAGACAAGCATTGCAATATCTAAAAGACAATAATGAGTACTACAAGGAAATAAATATTGATGAAAGCTTAAGGCAAACAACTGAAATAATTCAAGAGCCATCAGAAACTGGACAATTCGAACTTCTGGATCCAGCTACAGTATCCACTCTTTTGGACCATTACACAATTCATCCATTGCATTCCAATGAAAGCATAGAAGATGCACTAGAAACGTATCAAATGCGACAAACAAAAGGGTCACCAATGAGTATTTGGGAAAAAAGTATAGAAGCACGTGCTTTTCCACTGCTATTTCCTACTGGCAAAGGTGGAAGATACGATGATAGACCCTCTCAGATTGGGGCATCAGAATACCGCTCATTACGAATGTATTCGCAAGATCCCAGATTTAGACAAAATGTGGAATACATATTCCACCTACTCTATGAAAGTGAATTAGCAACACTATGTTATGGAGTTGCACACATTCTTAAATCTGGAACGCACTTTCAAAATATGTCAGCTATGCAGTTAATACAAAAAGTACAAGAAAAAGATGTGGTTTTACAATCAAGTATAACAAATGTGTTTGCAACCATGCGTGGTACAAAGGAATACTGGCTCAGACAGCACAGAGACGTGCGTTGCATGATTAGAAACTTTGGACCACCAACTTGGTTTGTTACGCTAAGTTGTGCAGAATATGCAAGGGACGATTTGCATGAGTTCCTACGCATAGCAAACAGCAACAAAAACAACATATATATATTAACACCTGGAGAACTTTGCTCTCTAGATCCAGTTAATGTCTCAAGATATTTCCATCATCCTTTCATTGCAATCCTACACTTTATTTGCAATAAAACTGTTCCTCCCCTTGGGGAAGTGAAACACTTCTTTTTGAGAAAAGACTATCAAGCGAGAGGAGCACCACATATTCACATGCTGTTATGGATCAAAGGTGCACCGAAATTTGGGCACGACAGTGTTAGCACTGTTTTGCAGTTTATCCAAAAATATGTCACATGTGAAATCCCTTCACAACAGACACACAGTGAGCTGCATGGGCAGATTTTACAATTTCAAAGACACAAATGTGGCAAATATTGTCGCAGCAAATACAAAAACAAAGATACATACTACACCAAATGCCGCTTTGGTTTCCATAGACCAGTTACAGAAACAGGTGAAGTAAACAACTTTATGTCTTCAGTTCGACATAGTGTTAAAGGTAAATCACCTAAAAACACGTATTACATAAAAAGAAGGGAAGAATCAAAATATATCAATGATTACAATGCAATCATTGCCCTATTATGGCATGCAAACATAGATGTGCAGTACATTGCAGACAGTTCAACTGCTGTTGCACAATATGTTACAGCCTACTTAACAAAAGCAGAAAAAACAGAGCTTCAAGACCTCTGGGATGACGTAGCATCAGACGAAACATTATCACAGAAATTGTACAGCCTAGGCATAAAAATGCTCTCTCATACAGAATGTGGGGCCTAGGAAGCAGCAGATCGTTTACCCGGCACTGCTTTGTATGGAAAATCAGACAACATAGTATGGCTCAGTCTTGGTCCTGCAAAATATAGAAAAAGAGTGCTAAAATCATATGAGGACATAGAAACAATTGCCAGAAATGATCCCAACAGCCAAGACATTCTAAAAACCAATTTACTTGACACATACTTTCCGAACAGGAGTGCCACTCTGGAAAGCATGTATCTATACAACATAGCTGAAAACTTTGCTTACAAAAATAATGTAAAACCAGATGAAAGCAAACGTAGATATAGAGTGACCGATTGTGAAGGGAGCTTAGTGAAACAAACAAAGCTTAATTAATCATGTGAAATTGTCATTAAAAACTCCTCAACAGAAAGAAATATATTACATGTCTCTGTTACAACTTTTCTAACCATGGAGAAAAGAGGAAGACTTACTAGATAATTATGAGTGCTAAGAAGATGCTTTCAAAGCAAATGAAAGCACTATCACCGATGTGAACTTTACGTAGTACAAAACAATGTTACACAATGAGCAGCAACAGGAAGAAGAACTTCAGGACCAACTAGATAAAGACTCTTCCGACAGTAGTCAACCTTCTGTAACAGGAAGTCAAGAACCATTAGGACAACCACTAATAGCAAATGAGGCTGAAGTAGCTATGGCAGAAGTAGAAAATACCATGCATCAGTATCAAGAAGATACAGAAGACTTAACTGTACAACAAGCAAAACTTAACAATGATCAGCGCACCATTTTTGAAGATGTAACAAAAGAAATTGTACATGGTGTATAACACAAAAAAAAAGAATGTACCTGCCAAAACAACAATTGACAAACAACAAACTGTCAGCTGTTGTAACAGCCCCCACAGGTTTAGCTGCCTACAACATAGGCGGTGTGACTTTACACCGATTACTACTGATTCCAGTAGAGCATCAAAATAAATTAGACTACTACAAACTTTCTGCAGAAGCTGCAATGGAACTACGCAGAGTATTAAAACAAAAGAAAATGCTACTAATAGATGAAGTGAGCATGCTCTCCAACCTAATGTTGGCTTTGATTCATCTCAGATTGCAAGAAGTACTTAAAAATAATAACGAAGAACTCTTTGCAGGGAAACACATTATCGTTTTCGGAGATCTTCTACAATTGACAACAGTGAAAGTGAAAGGGGCCCCTACGGGTCCCTAACGTCTATGGAAACAAGGCGAGTCACCACACACGATAGATACGCCAGACACGAGGTTGCATTCCCAAAGCTAGGGTGTATTGCAAAGCAAAAGTCTCAGTTGGCCAACTCGGTCTCACGCCCCGCGACGTGTATCTCTAGACCTCGATGGACGCAAGAGAGCGAATTACGTACATCAGTTACATATATACAAAATGCATATCAAACAATCAGCTGTGACATGTTTAACACCCCCCTTATTGGGTTTCTTTGAACTTGGTGTGATGATGGACATCTCCGACAACTATGACACCTTCAAACATCTATTCTAGTAACAATTTGCAATTTGTGAGTGCAGAGGCATCTTTCAGTTGTTGAACAGAACACAGTGCGTCTGTTCTTGAAAGCGAGCTACATACGGGGGGAGAGTTGCATTCCAGACCTTGCTATCTATGAGGTGCTATTCATGTCCTGGGAGCCGACACGCTCCAACGGGGCTCAGTAAAGGGGGGCCATAACAAAAGCATAATTCAAGCCTTTAGCTGTATTATTGTAACATATTCTACCATATAACGAGACTGGCTGGCAGCTGCGGAATGATTAAATGCCCTGCAGCTCTGCTTCAAGGCTACATTCGGGAGGGAGCCGGGCATTCTTCCTGGCGCTGCCTACGTTGTGTTTCAACGAACTCTTGTTATTCTCACGGCCCTGCGTGCAGACAACAATGTTTTACAGTTGAGCAGTGTAAGCAGAAAATATACTACGAAGCAATAGGAACAGAAAGCAATGAGCAATAGTTAGAAAACAAAATGGCAATTCTTGTTACACCAAAATGGCCGTTCATTGGCAAACTCGAAAACCTATATTCTGTCATATCGTGCATGAGACGGTTGGCCCACGGCCACCAAAATACGTTTGCGGTCACAAAGTAGAGGTATCCATTTTTTTGACTGACAAACCCTCCTTTGGCCGTATGCCAAACGTCTCATCTATTTATTGAAACCTCCTCTAGTGATGATGAGTCTAAAGTACTTATGTCTGAATTTTGCATGCTCTCGTAAACATCATCGTCTTCATCAATATCTATTGCCATCAACTCTTTTACTGTTTTCATCTCATTTGGGTCTTGGTCAGCTCGACCATGAGGTTGTTTTTTCTTTGTCATCAAATGCATACATCCTTCCGTACATCCCTCAGTTACCTCAGCGCATACTATTGGTAGGCAATGTATGCAACAACAGCACGTTAGGAATATTCCAAACACCACTATATATACAATATTGAAATCAACTTCCATCCCCAAGAACGTAGTAGTCCCCAAAACCAAGATCCTATTACCCAGCCTCCTTCTTCAGTAGGCAGTTCAGAGCTTAGGACATGCATTTTCTTTATCGCTTCAAAGATCGTAGGGGAATAGTCATCGACATAAACGCAACACGCTGATCCCACTATTTTGCAAATTCCCCCACGATCAACCAGGATTACATCGAGAGACATTCTATTTTGCAGCGTCATTAACCTGATTCCTCTTTCTTCCAACGTCATGTTAAATAGTATATCTGTTGTTGTGTTTATGGTATTTTTTAGTATTCTGGACAGCTGCCTTATATTATAGGAGTTCACTATCTGCCCTAAGAATGGAATGAATGATTTTGCTACATCAGTTGCTATCAAAACACCCGTGTCAGTCCTTTTGACTCTAGTTCTGGATAGTCTGGCCATATCTGCTGTTTCTAAGAGGAATACTCCTGGGAACAGTAGACCTAGGTAACATGTACCTCCCCAGTTTCTGGGCAACCAAGGATATGCTTTCTCTCCACATATAAAATAAACTGGATAACCTACATATACTGGTTCTATTTCCCATTTTAATACCACTGTATTCATGCATCCAGTGTATGTTCCGACTGAAAAAGAGCCTTTCTTTTTTAGACAAAAAGGGACCGTTCTTGGGCTATAATTGACTGTGTAAGATGAGGGGATTGCATCTTTGTCCCCTTCTGTTCTTACACGAAACGTCATTACAGATGTCTTTTCTGGTGGGGACAATCTATCTTGTCTATTTTGTCGTGTTATCTTTCGTGTACTTTTCCTCGTGGGCTCTGGGGCCATTACTTGTGCTTTATGCAAAATGGAACAACCCACAGGCTTCATTATTATCTCCTCAAACTCATTCATGTTGGTTCTGTCTAATTGACCCGTACTACTCTCATTCCATTTCCCATAAAACACTGCACCTAAAGATGCACTACATGCATAACTTAATGGTAATGGCTGTACATAACCCTATTCCTTTCCCAGCATGCTGTGGTTAATAGGCACATACCCAGCAAATTGTTTTCTTCAGAATTGCATGTGTCATGTTCATTATTAATAACAACGTATTATTCCCAAACCCTTCCCTGTGTCTTTCTTCCATTGGGGGCAGAGTATAAGTAATCACCTGTACCGGGCTTTCAGTAGTGGATATATTAACTATTGGTAAAAACATTTCTAATGGGTGTATCGCTTCCACATACCATAATATTAGGGCTGTCGATATTGGTGCTACCACGCTCATAAAGCACATTATTATTGTCAGTGCCAGCATACAATTCGTTTTACCATGCGTTTTTCTTAAGCTTACAGTCTTTATAATTGACTCATTCTCAGCAGTGATGGTGCAGGAGGAGGCTGGAGCCGGTCCCGGCATGTTTCTCGTCGTCCTTCTTCTTCCTTATCACAGTTCGTCGTGCACATCTCGCTTCGTCGCGCTTGCTCTGATGTCAATAAGTTCAACGGAATTGTCACAGTTCAGTTCTGCCAGTCCTTAATAGCCTCGATTTGTTTATTCGTATTTAGGCAAGATCACTTGTCCTTTCTCATACTGCTTAGAGGACCTTTGATCAGTTATCTTATTGCCTTAGTACCATGTGCGCTCAGCTTGTTCGCTCTGGTTTCTCACACATGTACTTTTTATGATCGCACCGAGGAGCCGCGAGTCTTGAATTGTCCGACTTACACAATTCTCATGCTTCTCTCCTCTACACCTCTAGTTCCTTCTCCGTCCATGAGCTGAACCAGAGGTTGACATAAACACCAAAAAAGAACTGCGGGTCACTTTGTCTTTCGAGGCTGCAAGTTGTATCGCCTCACTCCTGGGATTGTGTGATCCGTGAACAGTGCACTTCCAGATTCAGGCGCAAAGTCAGCCTCTGGCGCTACTGCAGGTGCTGGTGTGCGCCGCGCCAATGATGCAGATGCGTTCTTTGGCCTGCTGGCAAGTGCTGGTGGGCGCCAAAGGGGTACACAATTTGTTTCTGCTGGTATTTGCAAGGCAGATTTTGTGTCGGCCAGCAGTGATGTCGATTCTGCTGGGCAACGTTGGGGCACTCTTTGCCCTTCCCCCTCTTTGGCAATCGTCTCAGGCTTTGTTTCGAGTTTCACTTCTCGTTTTGGTAGATTTGGTGGCTGCTTACTGGCAATAGATTCTTCCGTTTCTGGGACCGCTGTCTCTTTCCGGTCATCTGGGTCAGGCAAGTCTTTCAGTGAAGTTGGAATCTTTTTGGCATGGGTGGCATGGATCCACGACTTCCTTCCATCCACCCTTATTGCCGTCTGCGTTGCCAAGAGTACTTGATAGGGCCCGTGCCACCTGGGTGCTAACAATGACTTTCTTTCAAAATTCTTTAGCAGCACCCAGTCTCCTGGCTCCAGCGCGTGCCCCGGACCGGTGTATCTCACTGGTAATGCCTCCTGCACCTGCTGATGAATCAAACGCAATTTCTGCATTAAAAGGCCACAATAAGTACTAAGCACAGGATGTTCTACGTCACTAAGTCGTTTTGGCTGTGGTGCACACCATACATTTGCCGGTCTCCCCATTACGATCTCGTACGGGGAGAGCCCAGTTTTAGCCTGTACAGACGTACGCATGCATAATAGTGCTATTGGTAATGCATCCACCCAACTCAACTTGCTTCCCGCACAAATCTTACTAATCTTTGATTTGAGAATCCCGTTGTGCCTCTCCACAAGACCGGCTGAACTCGGATGCCTTGAACTATGGAATCTCTCATCAATCTGAAGACCCGCACATATCTGTAACACCACTGCGCCCACAAAATGTGGTCCATTATCGGACCATAGGACACGGGGCAAGCCAAATCTGGAAAAGTATTCCTTAAGCATTACTTTTGCCGTGCTCATTGCTGTGCAGTCCTTCAAGGGATATGCCTCCACCCACTTACTGAATGCACAGATCACCACTAAGACGTATTTTAAGTTTTGGCATCCCTCCATCTCTATGAAATCAAAATGGATCACCTCAAATGGCATAGAGGGCGGGCCAAAACTGCCTATTGGAGTCACTGTTCCCTTTCCTACATTGTGTTGCAAACACGTGATACAGTTCTGCACCAACCTCTCTGCATTCTTTTTTATGTTTACATTCTGCCATACTGTAGAAAGGTGATGTATTATCTTTTTCGCACAGATGTGAGTAGGGCTGTGGGCCATTGTGACCATTGCAGTCACATACGAATTTGGCAACATCCAGTTTCTAGTTCCCTTCTCTACCCAACAACCTTCCAGATCTAACTCAGCAGAGCCCTCTGCCCACGCTTGTATTTCATCGGCCGTAGCTTCGGCCTGCATTTCTTTGACGGTGGCAACTCCATTTTCTATCATGTAGGGTACTTCCTCAGTCTGAACCGTCATCATTTTGGTATTTAAATCAGTGGCAGTTTGTTTCGCAATTCTGTCTGCAAACGCGTTTCCCTCTCCTACTTTGCATGTTATCTTTTTGTGTGCCTCGCATTTCACTATTGCTAGGCGCTTTGGAAGCGTGAGTGCAGACAGCAATCGTACAATCAAAGGGCCATGTTGAATTCTGGCGCCATGTGATGTCAAAAACCCTCTCTCAGCCCAGAGTCGACCAAAGTTATGAACCACCCCAAAAGCATACTGGCTATCAGTATATATATTCACATTCAAATTTTCAGAAATCTCGCAGGCTCTGGTTAATGCTATTATCTCTGCGGCTTGTGCCGAATTGTAGGGAATTCTTTTGCTTTCTACAACGCTCTCTAGGGTAGTGATAGCATATGCGGCAGTTGTCGTGCCATCTGGTAATTTAAAACATGAGCTGTCACAAAATTACTCTCCATCTGGCTCTTTCTGTGGGGTATCACTTAAATCAACTCTCCCCTTGGTTTCTTCCTCAGTGACCATTATGATTCATCCTCCCCAATGTCTTTTATGGGTAGTGGCATTAATTCTGCAGGATTCAAAGCGCTACACCTCATAATTTGTATATGGGGCGCGAACAAGATAATCTCATATCTTGTCCATCTAGCAGAGGTGAGGTGTTGCGTCTGTGTCCTATTTAATAGAACGTCTATGGCATGTGGCACCATCAGAATTAAAATGTGCCCCAATACCATCCCTTCCGTTTGTTTCACTGACGCAGCAGCCACCGCGACAGATCGCAAACATTGTGGTAGTGCGCGCGCTACAGGGTCAAGCGCAGAAGAAAAATAGCCGCATGGCCTATTTCTTCCACCTTGTTCCTGTGTCAAAACCGCCAATGCACATCCTTCACTTTCCCACACAAACAGTCTAAAAACCTTCTCATAATTCGGCGTACCCCAAACTGGAGCCGAGCATAATGCAGTTTTCAATTCATCAAATGCTTTCTGACATTCCTCATCCCACTGTAACGGCATAACCACATCTTTTTTCTTCAAATTCACCATCGGTTTCACAATTAACGCAAAATTACCAATCCATTGTCGGCAATATGAAGCCATGCCTACTATGGCTCTGACTCCTTTTTGTGTCTTTGGAATAGGCATACAAGAAATACTTTCTATGCATTCTGGCGTTAGCCTTCTCCCTTCTTTCGAAAGTAGGTAGCCTAAATAGGCCACCTCCTTTCGATTATATTGAAATTTCTTCAAACTAGCTTTATGGCAATGTGCCGCTAGGTGTGACAGTAGTAATACAGTGCTTTCTTTACAAATCTCCTCTGTGTCTGCAGCTAACAATAGATCGTCTATGGGCTGGTATTTTTCCAACTCCGCCATGGTGAATTGCGGAATTACCGCCCCATTCCAAGGTTGGCGGGGCGGTAATTCCCCATTCACCATGGGCCCTTCCCCATTCCCATTTTTGGCCTATAGGGCTCAATGGGAATGGGGAAGGTGCTAATTACGGCACCGTAAATTACGGTGCCGTAATTAGCTTCTAGGTCCCTTTGCGGGTTGGTTTTTTAACGCCTGCAAAAAGCAGGCGTTAAGTACCAACCCGCAAAGGGAACTCGGAATAGGGCAGTAAGGGTTTAACGGCACCGGTCTCGTTACCAGTGACCGTTAACCCTTACCGCCCTACTCGGAATGACCCCCTCTGTATTGCAAGAGTACACAACCCACTGGTAATTCTAGCATGTCTAGCTGCTCTTTTAATGCTCTACTGTAAATATTTGGACTTTCCGTGTAACCTTGCGGAATCCGCGTGAATGTAAATGATCGTCCTCCTAATGTGAACGCGAACAAATATCTGCTGTCCTTGTCCACTGGAATGCTGAAGAACGCGTTTTTCAAATCCACTACACTAAGATATTCCACTGAAACAGGTATCATTGTCAATATTGTTGTGACATATGGCACTAAAGGAAATTGTGGATCTACTACCTTGTTTAATGCGCGCAAATCAATTATAAAACGGTATGGTACTTCATCGCCTCCTTTTTTATAAACTGGAAGAATCGGGCTGTTGCATGTACTGCCTGTAATTTCCTTGATTACCCCTAATTTCACCAAATCTGTAACAATACTCTTCAATCCTTTCTCACCTTCAGCCGAAATTCTGTATTGGGGAATTTGCGGTAGGGTAACACCTTCTTTCAAAATGATTTTTACTGGCCCTATCTTTAAGCATCCTACATCATTGTCATGCATTTCCCTTATACAGGTTGGCACTTTACTTAGTTCTCCTGGTAAAGTTTCGGACATGAATTCTGACACAGGGGCATCGTGTGGCCAAATCGTTTGGAACACCCCGTCTGCCGTGCAATGTATAACAGAACCTAATCTTTTCAACAAATTTAATCCCAACAAGTTCTCCCCACAATTTTCTGTTAAAAGGAAAGAACAATGTTCAGTAAATGGTCCTATTGTAACTGGGACTGGTTTGGACACTGGGTTTATGACTGGTGTACCTTCGAACCCTACGGAAACATTCTTTTGCCCTGACAGTGGTATATCCAGAACCAAGTGGTGGTCTATTGAACACTTCTGCACTCCTGTATCTACAAGAAAGCGGTGTTCCTCATTCCCGACTCTCATTTCTACATAGGGTCCTCTCTGATTCACGGGAATAGACACTGGTTCCGACCCCTGTCCTGGGCTGTCCTATTGGGGAAATAACACATCGTCCGATGTGTAATCATTGCTGTTACTGTAATACGTGTTTGGCTGTGTATCGAAAACGTTCCCATTCTTTCCTCTATTTCCCCCACTCTGGTTTCCATACTGTTGGTTTTGCTGTCCCTGACTCTGGTTTGGGGCATTTTGGTTTTGGCCTTGGTTTTGATTACCTCCGTTATTCGCTCCTTGGTTGCCTCTATGCTGTCTCCTCTGACCAGACCCATTTCTATTCTGTAGATGCGGACATTGCGCTCGCCAATGTCCTTCTTCCTTACAATACGCACACTGATTTGGTCCTACTGTACCGCCATGCATATTCAAATTACTCCTTCCTTGTGCATTCCCTCTCCCTCTATTGTGTCCCACTACTTGCTGCAGTAGTACCCGTGTTTTCAATAGGCATTCTTTCAAGTCTGCCCCCATCTGTTTTAGCAACGATAATTCGTCCACCATCTCCTTCTGCCCCGGTGATGGTAACTGCTGCTGTTTATTATGTGACCCCTTTTTTCCCTTCCGATGTCTCCCGATATCCCTACTCCTGTACCCAGGTGTAGTAAACATTTTGGCATAATCATTATCGAATTCATCTTTGAGTTCAAAAAGTCCATATACATGTTCTCTCACTTCTTCATCCCTCTCCCTACAGCGTGCTAATGCATTCAAATCTAACAATCGCTGCGGTGGTAATTTCCCAATGTCATGAGGCCTACCCCTGGGCATCAGGACCAAGGCCCTCAGCTCCGGGAGCAGGCATCCAGACATTTGTTTAAACCTCAGCAGCCCCAGCTAGGGGCTGTCTGGGTTCAGTCCTGGCGCCTTAGGCGCCAGGCTTATCATGGAAATCAGTCCTGGCGCCATAGGCGCCAAGCTCATAGACTTTACTTACCTGATGCAGACCATGCTGCAAAAGAGTCCAAGCCTACATGAGGCCTGGATGGGACTATTTTGTTACAGGGACTATGTTTTACTTGGGCAGCCAGGACCCAGTCTTCTACCACACCCGTGTGCCTGCAGCCAGCATCCAGTCTTCTGCCACGCCCGCCTCGAATACGGAGCTCCTAGAATAAAGAAGAAGAAAAGGACAAGGTTAGAAAACAAACTTATTTCAAATTCCTCACCTAATTCCGGAACCATTTCATCTCCGGACCTGGAAAGTACATCAGTCCTGCACGCGCCGCTTCGCCAGCTCCAGCACGGCGCCATACTCACCAGTTCTCACAGCATCTTTCGATCCGGCACTGTCTCCATCATTTCTTCGCCGTAATCCGGCACCTAGGGGACACAAGAAAAAACAAGGTGAGCCAAGGGAATCAATAAATACAACCTCTTACCACCATAGACTTACCTGATTTACCACCGGCGGTATTATTCCATAACTCTCCACATTTTCACAACACGTTAACGCATGCAATAGTTACCGGACAGCGTTGGGTAACACGGACTCTTACCTGAACGCCAGCAGCAGCTACGAGACCTTCTTCTCACGAACTCAGTTGCAACTTAAGGAAGGAAGGGGATAAGAGTGAACATCGGGCACATTGAACTTGATACTTACCAATCCCGCCAGAGTCAATACTTACCGGAACTCTCCCAACGCCTTCAAACCAGTGAAGTAACTGGTATCTACGTGCCCCTGCAAGACACGCAGGATGGAGAGCTCATCTTTTACGAACATAAGGTGAGGTTACTAAGGGGATATCGGAGGTGATTAGTGGGGGAGAGCGAGAACAGTTGGGAGGCCATCACTAAAACCCATAGGTGGTTAATCCCTGTCTCCACTTGCAGAAAAATACTTCTTCGGGTCCAGCAGACAAGACTAGGCGGGCCAGTCCAGTCATCTCTGCACTACGTATCACGTTGAAGGAGACCGCAGCTGTCCGGGTCCGATCGACACCCCTGTGGGGTCCAGGTGAGCGTAACACCCAATTAATTGTTTCCATTTCTCCACCAAATATTCACCCATGCATTCCAACACTATCTGTCTTTCGTTGCTTCTTCGGAAGTCATATATCGAAGCCAATGTTGTCGTCCCATCATTCAGTCTATATACATCTCTGCCTGTTGCTGCAATTCTACCTTCCTTTCTTTGCTGATCGCGCTGCGAGTTACCCTCGTGCATCCCCGTTGGTCAGTCCTGCCTCTTGCCCCCGCGGTTTCAACTTCAACCCCGGGAGGAACGAACAGTACCGAGTCTGTGTTTGAGGCGGGAGGTGCGGATGGGACAATGGGAACAGGGAGTGTCTGTTGTGGGCCTGGTTGTCTTATAGGAAGTGCTACGTGCGCGGTCTGTGGATGCGGGAGGGCTTGAGCTACCAGAGGAAGAGCTTGGGCTACGGGCGGGGTTTGGGCAATAGCTACTGACGTGTCTGGCCTCACTTCTGATCTTGGGCCTTGTTTTGTATGGGTCAATATGTTTTCTATCAATTCATCTGCTATGTGTAATTCTCGTTGTGGATATATTTTTTCTATATTCAACTGGTCACGCCTACCTGCCCTTCTTAGACTCTCAGTCCACTCCTCCTCTTCTTTCTCTTCCGCTACTTCACCTTTCGATTTATGCATGCGCGCATGCTTCGCTCTGCTTTTAAATCGGAGCATTGCTTCCCTTCTCCAGTCTTTAATAGTCTCAAATGCTGCAGGACGCGCTTTCTTTCTTATCAACACCCTTTCCAAGTTGTCTATTCTCGCTATCTCAAAACTACCATTAATCGGCCACTGATGGTCTTGTTGCTTTCTGGTTTGCCTATGCCAAGTCTCACAGAATATTATCGCACCCACTCCATACTTCACATAGATCTCATACGCCGTCGTTCCCCCAGGTGGTACAATTTGGCCATCTTCCAAAGATTGTCTACCACAGCGGAAAAAACCTGCTAGGGTGGACAATACCCCAGGCATGTTTCAACCTTCCCCCTGGTTAATCAACCTTACCTAGGGCGTTTGATTTTGCAAAGTCAACTCTCAACCAATATCAGGATTACTTTGAATCGCGGAATGACTCATGTGATAGATCAAGATGTCTGTATACTGACGCACCAAATGACGTTGTGTCTGCGTGTCTTGGCTTCTGCCTCGTTTTGGGACCCTTGCCTCCTTGTTCTCTAGCCAGGCACGTCGATCAGGGATCAGATGTGTGCAGATCTGCAAAGGAGTCTCTCATCACTTCTACAGGGCGCCCCGAACACCTCTTGATCCCGGCTTGATCGTCCTGTCCTCGCCGTTCTCCGCCTTACTCAATTACAACGTTATGCGATGGAACAAGTGGGGGAGGGTCCCTATTTGGACGCCATCTTGAAAGTGGCCCCTAGGGGTCCCTAAAGTCTATGGAAACAAAGCGAGTCACCACACACGATAGATACGCCAGACACGAGCTTGTATTCCCAAAGCTAGGGTTTATTGCAAAGTAAAAGTCTCAGTTGGCCAACTCGGTCTCACGCCCCGCGACGTGTATCTCTAGATCTCGTGGGATGCAAGAGAGGGAATTACGTACATCAGTTACATATATACAAAATGCATATCAAACAATCAGCTGTGACATGTTTAACACCCCCCTTTATTGGGTTTCTTTGATCTTGGTGTGATGATGGACATCTCCGACAACTATGACACCTTCAAACATCTATTCTAGTAACAATTTGCAATTTGTGAGTGCGGAGGCATCTTTCAGTTGTTGAACAGAACACAGCGCTTCTGTTCTTGGAAGCGAGCTACATACGGGGGGAGAGTTGCATTCCAGACCTTGCTATCTATGAGGTGCTATTCGTGTCCTGGGAGCCGACACGCTCTAAAGGGGCTCAGTAAAGGGGGGCCGTAAGAAAAGCATAATTCAAGCCTTTTGCTGTATTATTCTAACATATTCTATCATATAACGAGACTGGCTGGCAGCTGCGGAATGATTAAATGCCCTGCAGTTCTGCTTCAAGGCTACATTCGGGAGGGAGCCAGGCATTCTTCCTGGTGCTGCCTATGTTGTGTTTCAACAAACTCTTGTTATTTTCACGGCCCTGCGGCCTTGTCCTTTTTACGTGCAGACAACAATGTTTTACAGTCGAGCAGTGTAAGCAGAAAATATACTGTGAAGCAATAGGGACAGAAAGCAATGAGCAATGGTTAGAAAACAAAATGGCGATTCTTGTTACATCAAAATGGCCGTTCATTGGCAAACTCGAAAACCTATATTCTGTCATATCGTGCATGAAACGGTTGGCCCACGGCCACCAAAATACATTTGCGGTCACAAAGTAGAGGTATCCATTTTTCTAGACTGACAAAAGGTGAACCGATTTTTAAAACCTTAGGCCACAAACTCTGCCGAAAACTGTTGGTTGGCATAGGCAATGTTAACCTTTGGCAACATTTCCAATCCAGAGAATTAACTGAGAACATGCGGCAATCTGCAGATCTCACTTATGCCAACATCTTAAAAAGTATTAGAGTTGGTGTATTATCGCAAGAAGCACAAGCTGTATTGAAAAACCGGCATATACATGCACTTTATGGCGATAATGCATGTGCAACTGATGTTATGGAACAAATAGCACACAAAAATGTCAATTGTATGGCCTTAATGCCAACTCTTGCAAGCTGTTTGAAATGCAAGCAATAATAGAAATTAGCGCCACAGACAAACTAGACGCACATGGTATGACAGTACCCATGTGTGAGCAAGCCACAACAAGACTAAATAGTTTAGAAAATTCAATCACCAACCCAGCTGGGTTGGAAAAAATATTGAAATTATCATTAAATTGTAGAGTAATGCTTAAACGTAACCTTGACGTAGAGCAAGGGCTAGTTAATGGAGCACTGGACACAGTTGTTGGCTTTCAATCATACCCACGTGATAGCAACATTCAGTTTGTAAATATTTGCTTTGATGAAGTTTCAGAAGTGAAAAGGATAGGGTGCTCAATTGCTCGATTCCTTCTCTTCAAAGACATGTATGTACGTAGAGAGCAATTTTCTCTAACTCTTGCATATGCAGTTACCATTCATAAATCTCAAGTTCTTACCCTAGAGAAAGCATTGATAGATATAGGAAACACAGTGTTTAAGGAAGGCATGAGCTACGTAGCATTATCACGCTTACGTACACTTGACGGTCTATTGCTAATAAACTTTGATTCAAGTAAAGTCAAAGCTGATATTCCTTGCATTCTAGAATACAATAGATTGCGTTCACTGTACACCCCTCATCTGAAACCATACCCTGTTCCAGATAAAGTGAAAGGTGGTAAAAGAAAAGTAAATGAACAGAAATGCAATAGAATGCAACAGCAAATTCCGCAAAGAAAAGAAAAGAAGCTAAAGTTTCATTAATTGCCGCAAACATAGAAGAACCTATTAGGGAATGTAAACCAGGCACGTCGGCACAGAAGCAACAGAAAAACCCAAAAATGCACTCAGATACAGAACTTGCTGGCCCATTCAAATTTACAAATGAAAGTGGGGTACATTGATATGGAAATGTAGCAATGAATATTCTATTTCAATTGCCACCAATTGTTAACAATATTTACCTGCAAAGTACAGACCAATTGTGTTTGCAAATGTTAGTGCTGCATAGAAATGCAACAAGCAATCCTGACAACACATACAGTGGTCATGGAGTAAGGCAACAATTGGAGGACTGTGCTGGAATGGTGAGATTCACTATGAACTCACAAGAAGATTCACAAGAATTTCTAATGTACATACTATTAGTATTGGAAAACAAAAGCATACCTGTAAATGAAATCTTCCAAATTTCGTACATGTGGAAACATACATGCACTCTCTGTAGCAAAGTGATACAGGAAGAAATCCCAAATGAGCGATTTGTGTATGTTTCCATACCAAATAATGAGAGCATTCCATTTCAGCAACTTGTACAAAATGCAAACCATTGCAGATTATGTAGTATTTGCAATTCAGACAATCGCTCCACCTTACTGATACAATCACATAGTGCCTACATAATACTTATGCTTCTACGTTATAATGCAGATGGCACCAAAAACAACTGCAAACTGACTGGATTCACACACGGTCAAGTGTCACTTGGAAAGAAAACCTTTAGAACAGTAGGAATAATCTAGCATGCAGGAGCTACAACCAATGCAGGTCACTACACTGCATACATTAAAAAGAATTCTGGATGGTTTGAATGTAATGATAGAACCATTACTCTAAAGCAGAGAGAACCATTACTCTAAAGCAGAGTTTGCCAGCTAACCTAACAAATGCAAATTTAATGTTCTTGAAGCCAAAATTTACGAAATAATGTGTGCTTCAGGATTGTCAACAAAGTATGTGAAAGACTACAAACAGTTAGAATACACCCACAGGTATCTAACTACCCAACAGGATGGAAGAATGACACAAATAAATGATTATCACAGATTGTTGGAAACAGATGCACAGGTAGAATACGCCTATAGGTATCCAACTGTTGTTAAATATCGGCAGGAAGGCAACAAAGAAAACATTAATGGGAAAGATGAAGAAAACAGGATATAACAACGACACAAATGAATGAGTATCACAAATCTGTAGGAACAAATGCACAGTTAGAATACGCCTACAGGTATCTAACTGTTGTTAAAAATGGGCAGGAAGGCAACAAACATAACATTGATCAGAAAGATGAAGAAAACACTGAAAGGAAAAAACGAAGTAGTTAGTACCATAGGAAATGAAGGTTTTTTTAATCCGAAAGGATTTGTTTCCCCAGACCCAAGGATTAGAAAAGCAAACACAGAAACTGAGCGCAATGCACAGTACACTGGTTTGTAAACTAAATATGAGGGTAAAAAAAAAAGTTAACTGTCTATTATGCAAAGTAGTAAATTTAAAAAAATGCAAACACTAACACACCTTTTTCTTTCATCACAGAAATGGAAAAAGTGATACTTCCGCCAAGTACGATAGCCAATTAAAAAAAAGTATGTGGATTCTGAACAAAGTAAGAAGTAAGTTTATTGGCAGGCATTTTCTACACATGGGAATCTACACGTCTAATCTATGGTACTAATATGCTGCAGCGCCTGTAGGCTGCCCTTCCATCTTCGGTGAGTAACCTACCACCTACGCCTTACAACCAAGGTACAAGGAGTATAGTTCCTATCCACAACCATCGCTGCATATGGAAACCATGGTCCTTGTAAATTAGCTGCTTATAAATTTACTTTTCGGACCATCGTCTGCAGCCATGAAGTTAAGACACTAGGGCATCAACACAACTAGCACATTCCACCACACCCATATTGACCTGTAACTCCACTGCTTATGACGTCAGTCTTGCGTGCATAGGCTTTAGCCATGCACCCAGGAGTGCAGAGTCTCCCCACAACCACCTCGGTGATGTGTGGTAGTGGGGGTTATTCTATAGGTGTGTTATCCTTCAGTACCTCTGCCCAGAGGCTTCCCTCCTAGCTGTATGTCTGTAAATCTTACATGGGATGGGTGTGCAGTGTCTTCCAAGTCTAGTACTTACCACTTTGTTCTTGGTTGGATGGCCTTCGACCATGCACCCAAGACTGCACGCACTCCCCACAACTTGCCAATTAAAACGCAACACTACGGGTGTATGCATGGGTGGCACATGCGGCGGTGGTTGTGGCCAGGGCCTACAGTCCTGGGAGTAAGGCATTTGGCCTTCGGCCGTCGGCCATGCATCCAAGACTCTAGGCCCTGGCCACAACCACCGTAGCATGTGCCACCCATGGCTGCTTACTAATGAACATAATAATAGCCGTTTGAAAAAATAATGCATTTACGGCATGTTGTCAATTTCAATGTTCCCTAACACCACACGTGTCCTTACAAATGTAACAACTCCCCCGTGCACTGCATGGGCTGAAATACTGGCCTTATTGGACCCCTCATTTTCTGTGTGTACAAGGAGGCCATAGGACATACGTCATTAAGTAGGTATAAGTGTATTATTGGGTGCATAGACTTCGGCCCTGCACCCAAGAGTGCAAGGTCTCCCCACAACCACCTCAGTGATGTGTGGTAGTGGGGGTTATTCTGTAGGTGTGTTATCCTTCAGTGCGTCTGCCCAGAGGCTTCACTCCTAGCTGTATGTCTGTGGATCTTACATGGGATGGGTGTGCAGTGTCTTCCACGTCTAATACTTACCACTTTGTTCTTGGGTGCATGGCCTTTGGCCATGCACCCAACACTGCACGCACTCCCCACAACTTACCAATCAAAATGCAACACTACGGGTGTATGCATGGGTGGCATATGTGGCAGTGGTTGTGGCCACGGCCTACAGTCTTGGAAGTAAGGCCTTCGGCCTTCGGCCAACGGCCATGCATCCAAGACTCTAGGCCCTGGTCACAACCACTGTAGCATGTGCCACCCGTGGTGGCGTACTAATGAATATAATAATAGCCATTTGAAAAAATAATGCACTCACGGCATGTTGTCAATTTCAATGTTCCCTAGCACCACACGTGTCCTTTCAACAGTTACAAATTTCCTGTCCACTACATGGACTGAAGTGCTATCGTTATTACACCCCACATTTACTGTGCGTACAAGGTGTCCATAGAAATTACATCATGATGACCGAAGAACAAATGCATTGATCACCCATGTCTTACTGTCTGAACCTTTCCCAATGCTCTGTGACACAGCAAAATAGTTTCATGAAAAAAGCATGTGTACGCTGGTTGTTGCTCCGCTTTCCGCGGATCCAAGATGTCGGGTGCATCCAAACCATCTGATGCAGAACACATCTCGCAGCAGCCAATGGGCAGAGACGTTGTATGTCCGTGGTCATGACGCCAGCCCCTTAGCCAATCGGTATCTTGTTCGTCGACCGAACAGGGAAGTGTGACCGCGGAGCGAACACAGATATCACTAATTATTTCAGACCTACTTTTTGATAATTATAAAGAAACATACTGCACGGATGGTGACCAAATTTACACAAGCACGCTTTCTGGACCAAGCCCCTGTACCTGCCGCAGATTTCATCAAAATCCGTCCAGCGGTTTCACCTGTAGCCATGCGCAAAGTTTTTCCCCCATTCAGTCTAGGGGAAAAAAAGACGTTTGCAAAAAAATTCAGAGTGGCCCATATACTTTTTTTGTAAAGTTTGGTGATGATTCGTCCAGGGGGAGCAGAGTTATAAGCCGCCCAAAAAAGTGCTCTTCCTATGGAAACAGCAACTTAACCATAACTACATGGCCACTACTGTGGCCGTGTAACATATATATATATGTTTTACTGAAATTTGATATAAAGCTTTGAATCTGCTGAAGAGTAAAAATAAAGAAGAGAAAGCATAATGCTCGCCTCTGTTTCTTTAATAGAATCAAGACTCCCTGCGCCAAGGCAGGGGTAATCTTTATTGCTGCTTATTAGTGAATTTCAAAATACTTCTTATGGGCCAACTAAGGGTAAGGCCTCCATAGACTTGAGACTCAATATGTTTCTGACAGTCGAAAAATGGGTAAAAAGAAAACCAAGATAGATGGCGCCATTTATAAGCGTGCTCTGCTTGCACCATAATACCAACTAGTGATCATACATCTGCCAAACACCATTATTTTGGGTGGGTTGGGGCAAAACTAAAGTCAATAGGAACTTTGAATGAGGCAATTCTGCCACAATTTGAAAGTGATATTAATCAACACTATGTTTAATATGAAGCTGCCATGGGGCCATCATGGGGACAATGTGACATGGGGCAATCCTGATGCAATGTGTAAATAAGATGGGGCAATTCTAGGGCAATGTTAAAGTGAAAGTGGCACATGCCAAGATGGGGGTAACATTAAAACGAATGGATCAACGCTGTTGTTAATTCTGGGCCCTTGTGAACCTTGAAGGGGCAACATAGAGTGGCAGGGGTAAATACTGGGAGCCATATGAAAGTAATTTTGGGGCAATACTGGAGCATATGAAATGGCCATAGAGCAGTCGCAGTAGCAATGTTAAATGCGTGTGTCTCTGGTGCTTCCAACAACGCGGCTGAACTCTGCAAGGAACTAGCCAACCCTTCTACAGTCTCCACCTCAACTCTTCCCTCCCAGGCCCTCTACAATCCACTGGCCACACACTTCAATGCAATAACTCAGGACAGCCTGAGCACCCTAGCTTACCTTTCCCCTCCCCTTTCCCCGCCCTCCTGCCACCTATTATGCCCCATCCCCCCTTTGTCTCCCTCTCCTTCTTCTCTCCTATCGCATCTGACGGGGTCACTAGAGTCATCCGCACTATGAAGGTCTCCTCCAAACAGGTCTCCCTCTATTCTTCCAGAACTATCAAGGACAATATAGGCTCTCTGGCCCCTGCACTTGCTGATTGATGCAATCACTCCTTTGCTACTGGGTCTTTCCCCTCTCCCCTCCTCCCTCAAGCACCCTCTTGTACGCCCCCTTTTGAAAACACCCTCTGCAGACCCGTCTTGTCCAGCTTACTACTGCCCCATCACTATCACCCCCTTCCTTGGGAAACTCCGACAAGACCATCAGTCTGGATTCCGAGCATCCAGAGGTACGGAAACTGTTCTCCTGAACACTGTGAAGAACTGCTCGCATCTCTTGATTCTAACTCTCCTGCCGTTCTCATTCTCCTTGATCTCTCCTCTGCATTTGACAAAGTCAGCCACTCCATCCTCATAAAACAGTTTCACAATACCCTAGGTATCTCGGGTGGGAAATGGACAGGCTGTCCTCCTTCCTCAATGATTGTCCCTCCCAGTTTATCCTGGGCTCTTTCTCCTCTCCCACCTCTATCACCCCCTGTGGCGTCCCTCAGGGCTCCAACCTTTCTCCCTAGCTCTTTAAAATCTATCTTGCTCCGCTGGCATACCTAATTTCTACCTACTCCCCTTATTTCCAGTTTTATGCAGATGAGATGACACACAACTCTTCTTCAAACCTCTCTCTGATCCTCTCCTTAATCCTGCCATCATTCCTGACTGCCTATCTGCCATCTAGTCATAGTGTGCCTCTAATGATCTCTAGCTCAATGCCAGCAAGACTGAGATCCTTCCCAGTGACGCTCTTGTTGCGTCTTTCTTTCCCTCTCTCTGGCCAGCCTTTATGGGTTCTCCCCCTTCTCCTTCATCTGAAGCCAAAAACCTTGGAGTCATCTTCGACTCCTCTCTTTCCTTCCACCCTCACATCCAGGACCTTGCCAAGAAGGCCCCCTTTCACCTTCACCTCCTTAAAGGAATCCTTCCTTTCCTCACCTTTTCCCAGAAGCTTGATGCCTCTAGAGCTCTGGTACTCTCTAGGCTTGATTGCTGTAATAGTCTCTTCCTTAATCTACCCTCTTCATCTCTACGTTCCCTCCAGCTAATCCAGAATAGGTCTGTGAGACTTATCATTGGCCTCAAGCCCAGGGACTGCATCTCTTCAGCCCTAAAAACTCTCCAATGGCTCCCGGTTACTGCAAGGATCAAATTCGAATCCCTCTGCATCATCCATAAGGCTGTCTTGGGCCGAGGACCACGCTATCTACAAATGGCTCTCACTAAATACACTCCCTCAAGATCATTAAGTTCCTCCGGCACAAACTCTCTGCATGCCAAGCGCTTCACTATTTTATTTTATTTATGTTGTGTTGCTTACAACACGCCGCAGCCCATAGGCATCAGGGCACACATGGAACAAGAAGTATCAAGGACGTACACACTGACAGACAAATTAGCTAGTGGATCAGCATCAGCACTAAACAGCAAGCTGGTGGACGATTTCTCTCCTCCTAACTGCCTCCCCCTACCTCTTCGTCTTTGGCCGGATCTCCTCAACTTCCAGAAGCTGCTCAAGACTTTCCCTTTCACCTCCTCCTTCCCCATATCCCCCTTTGCTAAAACCTCACAGTCGCTGAGATTGGTGACCAGGGGCCTTATGTGTCCACCTGTGCCCTGGACTCCCACCCCAATCTCCTTCAGCTTCTGGCCACTCCCAGCACTTGCCTTGGCACCCACTGGCATGTCAATTTGGCCATCTTCCAAAGATTGTCTTCCACAGCGGAAAAAACCTGCTAGGGTGGACAATACCCCAGGCATGTTTCAACCTTCCCCCTGGTTAATCAACCTTACCTAGGGCGTTTGATTTTGCAAAGTCAACTCTCAACCAATATCAGGATTACTTTGAATCGCGGAATGACTCATGTGATAGATCAAGATGTCTGTATACTGACGCACCAAATGACGTTGTGTCTGCGTGTCTTGGCTTCTGCCTCGTTTTGGGACCCTTGCCTCCTTGTTCTCTAGCCAGGCACGTCGATCAGGGATCAGATGTGTGCAGATCTGCAAAGGAGTCTCTCATCACTTCTACAGGGCGCCCCGAACACCTCTTGATCCCGGCTTGATCGTCCTGTCCTCGCTGTTCTCCGCCTTACTCAATTACAACATTATGCGATGGAACAAGTGGGGGAGGGTCCCTATTTGGACGCCATCTTGAAAGTGGCCCCTAGGGGTCCCTAAAGTCTATGGAAACAAAGCGAGTCACCACACACGATAGATACGCCAGACACGAGCTTGTATTCCCAAAGCTAGGGTTTATTGCAAAGTAAAAGTCTCAGTTGGCCAACTCGGTCTCACGCCCCGCGACGTGTATCTCTAGACCTCGTGGGATGCAAGAGAGGGAATTACGTACATCAGTTACATATATACAAAATGCATATCAAACAATCAGCTGTGACATGTTTAACACCCCCCTTTATTGGGTTTCTTTGATCTTGGTGTGATGATGGACATCTCCGACAACTATGACACCTTCAAACATCTATTCTAGTAACAATTTGCAATTTGTGAGTGCGGAGGCATCTTTCAGTTGTTGAACAGAACACAGCGCTTCTGTTCTTGGAAGCGAGCTACATACGGGGGGAGAGTTGCATTCCAGACCTTGCTATCTATGAGGTGCTATTCGTGTCCTGGGAGCCGACACGCTCTAAAGGGGCTCAGTAAAGGGGGGCCGTAAGAAAAGCATAATTCAAGCCTTTTGCTGTATTATTCTAACATATTCTATCATATAACGAGACTGGCTGGCAGCTGCGGAATGATTAAATGCCCTGCAGTTCTGCTTCAAGGCTACATTCGGGAGGGAGCCAGGCATTCTTCCTGGTGCTGCCTATGTTGTGTTTCAACGAACTCTTGTTATTTTCACGGCCCTGCGGCCTTGTCCTTTTTACGTGCAGACAACAATGTTTTACAGTCGAGCAGTGTAAGCAGAAAATATACTGCGAAGCAATAGGGACAGAAAGCAATGAGCAATGGTTAGAAAACAAAATGGCGATTCTTGTTACATCAAAATGGCCGTTCATTGGCAAACTCGAAAACCTATATTCTGTCATATCGTGCATGAGACGGTTGGCCCACGGCCACCAAAATACATTTGCGGTCACAAAATAGAGGTATCCATTTTTCTAGACTGACAAAAGGTGAACCGATTTTTAAAACCTTAGGCCACAAACTCTGCCGAAAACTGTTGGTTGGCATAGGTAATGTTAACCTTTGGCAACATTTCCAATCCAGAGAATTAACTGAGAACATGCGGCAATCTGCAGATCTCACTTATGCCAACATCTTAAAAAGTATTAGAGTTGGTGTATTATCGCAAGAAGCACAAGCTGTATTGAAAAACCGGCATATACATGCACTTTATGGCGATAATGCATGTGCAACTGATGTTATGGAACAAATAGCACACAAAAATGTCAATTGTATGGCCTTAATGCCAACTCTTGCAAGCTGTTTGAAATGCAAGCAATAATAGAAATTAGCGCCACAGACAAACTAGACGCACATGATATGACAGTACCCATGTGTGAGCAAGCCACAACAAGACTAAATAGTTTAGAAAATTCAATCACCAACCCAGCTGGGTTGGAAAAAATATTGAAATTATCATTAAATTGTAGAGTAATGCTTAAACGTAACCTTGACGTAGAGCAAGGGCTAGTTAATGGAGCACTGGACACAGTTGTTGGCTTTCAATCATACCCACGTGATAGCAACATTCAGTTTGTAAATATTTGCTTCGATGAAGTTTCAGAAGTGAAAAGGATAGGGTGCTCAATTGCTCGATTCCTTCTCTTCAAAGACATGTATGTACGTAGAGAGCAATTTTCTCTAACTCTTGCATATGCAGATACCATTCATAAATCTCAAGTTCTTACCCTAGAGAAAGCATTGATAGATATAGGAAACACAGTGTTTAAGGAAGGCATGAGCTACGTAGCATTATCACGCTTACGTACACTTGACGGTCTATTGCTAATAAACTTTGATTCAAGTAAAGTTAAAGCTGATATTCCTTGCATTCTAGAATACAATAGATTGCGTTCACTGTACACCCCTCATCTGAAACCATACCCTGTTCCAGATAAAGTGAAAGGTGGTAAAAGAAAAGTAAATGAACAGAAATGCAATAGAATGCAACAGCAAATTCCGCAAAGAAAAGAAAAGAAGCTAAAGTTTCATTAATTGCCGCAAACATAGAAGAACCTATTAGGGAATGTAAACCAGGCACGTCGGCACAGAAGCAACAGAAAAACCCAAAAATGCACTCAGATACAGAACTTGCTGGCCCATTCAAATTTACAAATGAAAGTGGGGTACATTGATATGGAAATGTAGCAATGAATATTCTATTTCAATTGCCACCAATTGTTAACAATATTTACCTGCAAAGTACAGACCAATTGTGTTTGCAAATGTTAGTGCTGCATAGAAATGCAACAAGCAATCCTGACAACACATACAGTGGTCATGGAGTAAGGCAACAATTGGAGGACTGTGCTGGAATGGTGAGATTCACTATGAACTCACAAGAAGATTCACAAGAATTTCTAATGTACATACTATTAGTATTGGAAAACAAAAGCATACCTGTAAATGAAATCTTCCAAATTTCATACATGTGGAAACATACATGCACTCTCTGTAGCAAAGTGATACAGGAAGAAATCCCAAATGAGCGATTTGTGTATGTTTCCATACCAAATAATGAGAGCATTCCATTTCAGCAACTTGTACAAAATGCAAACCATTGCAGATTATGTAGTATTTGCAATTCAGACAATCGCTCCACCTTACTGATACAATCACATAGTGCCTACATAATACTTATGCTTCTACGTTATAATGCAGATGGCACCAAAAACAACTGCAAACTGACTGGATTCACACACGGTCAAGTGTCACTTGGAAAGAAAACCTTTAGAACAGTAGGAATAATCTAGCATGCAGGAGCTACAACCAATGCAGGTCACTACACTGCATACATTAAAAAGAATTCTGGATGGTTTGAATGTAATGATAGAACCATTACTCTAAAGCAGAGAGAACCATTACTCTAAAGCAGAGTTTGCCAGCTAACCTAACAAATGCAAATTTAATGTTCTCGAAGCCAAAATTTACGAAATAATGTGTGCTTCAGGATTGTCAACAAAGTATGTGAAAGACTACAAACAGTTAGAATACACCCACAGGTATCTAACTACCCAACAGGATGGAAGAATGACACAAATAAATGATTATCACAGATTGTTGGAAACAGATGCACAGGTAGAATACGCCTATAGGTATCCAACTGTTGTTAAATATCGGCAGGAAGGCAACAAAGAAAACATTAATGGGAAAGATGAAGGAAACAGGATATAACAACGACACAAATGAATGAGTATCACAAATCTGTAGGAACAAATGCACAGTTAGAATACGCCTACAGGTATCTAACTGTTGTTAAAAATGGGCAGGAAGGCAACAAACATAACATTGATCAGAAAGATGAAGAAAACACTGAAAGGAAAAAACGAAGTAGTTAGTACCATAGGAAATGAAGGTTTTTTTAATCCGACAAGGATTTGTTTCCCCAGACCCAAGGATTAGAAAAGCAAACACAGAAACTGAGCGCAATGCACAATACACTGGTTTGTAAACTAAATATGAGGGTAAAAAAAAAGTTAACTGTCTATTATGCAAAGTAGTAAATTTAAAAAAATGCAAACACTAACACACCTTTTTCTTTCATCACAGAAATGGAAAAAGTGATACTTCCGCCAAGTACGATAGCCAATTAAAAAAAAGTATGTGGATTCTGAACAAAGTAAGAAGTAAGTATATTGGCAGGCATTTTCTACACATGGGAATCTACACGTCTAATCTATGGTACTAATATGCTGCAGCGCCTGTAGGCTGCCCTTCCATCTTCGGTGAGTAACCTACCACCTACGCCTTACAACCAAGGTACAAGGAGTATAGTTCCTATCCACAACCATCGCTGCATATGGAAACCATGGTCCTTGTAAATTAGCTGCTTATAAATTTACTTTTCGGACCATCGTCTGCAGCCATGAAGTTAAGACACTAGGGCATCAACACAACTAGCACATTCCACCACACCCATATTGACCTGTAACTCCACTGCTTATGACTTCAGTCTTGCGTGCATAGGCTTTAGCCATGCACCCAGGAGTGCAGAGTCTCCCCACAACCACCTCGGTGATGTGTGGTAGTGGGGGTTATTCTATAGGTGTGTTATCCTTCAGTACCTCTGCCCAGAGGCTTACCTCCTTGCTGTATGTCTGTAAATCTTACATGGGATGGGTGTGCAGTGTCTTCCAAGTCTAGTACTTACCACTTTGTTCTTGGTTGGATGGCCTTCGACCATGCACCCAAGACTGCACGCACTCCCCACAACTTGCCAATTAAAACGCAACACTACGGGTGTATGCATGGGTGGCACATGCGGCGGTGGTTGTGGCCAGGGCCTACAGTCCTGGGAGTAAGGCATTTGGCCTTCGGCCGTCGGCCATGCATCCAAGACTCTAGGCCCTGGCCACAACCACCGTAGCATGTGCCACCCATGGCTGCTTACTAATGAACATAATAATAGCCGTTTGAAAAAATAATGCATTTACGGCATGTTGTCAATTTCAATGTTCCCTAACACCACACGTGTCCTTACAAATGTAACAACTCCCCCGTGCACTGCATGGGCTGAAATACTGGCCTTATTGGACCCCTCATTTTCTGTGCGTACAAGGAGGCCATAGGACATACGTCATTAAGTAGGTATAAGTGTATTATTGGGTGCATAGACTTCGGCCCTGCACCCAAGAGTGCAAGGTCTCCCCACAACCACCTCAGTGATGTGTGGTAGTGGGGGTTATTCTGTAGGTGTGTTATCCTTCAGTGCGTCTGCCCAGAGGCTTCACTCCTAGCTGTATGTCTGTGGATCTTACATGGGATGGGTGTGCAGTGTCTTCCACGTCTAATACTTACCACTTTGTTCTTGGGTGCATGGCCTTTGGCCATGCACCCAACACTGCACGCACTCCCCACAACTTACCAATCAAAATGCAACACTACGGGTGTATGCATGGGTGGCATATGTGGCAGTGGTTGTGGCCACGGCCTACAGTCTTGGAAGTAAGGCCTTCGGCCTTCGGCCAACGGCCATGCATCCAAGACTCTAGGCCCTGGTCACAACCACTGTAGCATGTGCCACCCGTGGTGGCGTACTAATGAATATAATAATAGCCATTTGAAAAAATAATGCACTCACGGCATGTTGTCAATTTCAATGTTCCCTAGCACCACACGTGTCCTTTCAACAGTTACAAATTTCCTGTCCACTACATGGACTGAAGTGCTATCGTTATTACACCCCACATTTACTGTGCGTACAAGGTGTCCATAGAAATTACATCATGATGACCGAAGAACAAATGCATTGATCACCCATGTCTTACTGTCTGAACCTTTCCCAATGCTCTGTGACACAGCAAAATAGTTTCATGAAAAAAGCATGTGTACGCTGGTTGTTGCTCCGCTTTCCGCGGATCCGAGATGTCGGGTGCATCCAAACCATCTGATGCAGAACACATCTCGCAGCAGCCAATGGGCAGAGACGTTGCATGTCCGTGGTCATGACGCCAGCCCCTTAGCCAATCGGTATCTTGTTCGTCGACCGAACAGGGAAGTGTGACCGCGGAGCGAACACAGATATCACTAATTATTTCAGACCTACTTTTTGATAATTATAAAGAAACATACTGCACGGATGGTGACCAAATTTACACAAGCACGCTTTCTGGACCAAGCCCCTGTACCTGCCGCAGATTTCATCAAAATCCGTCCAGCGGTTTCACCTGTAGCCATGCGCAAAGTTTTTCCCCCATTCAGTCTAGGGGAAAAAAAGACGTTTGCAAAAAAATTCAGAGTGGCCCATATACTTTTTTTGTAAAGTTTGGTGATGATTCGTCCAGGGGGAGCAGAGTTATAAGCCGCCCAAAAAAGTGCTCTTCCTATGGAAACAGCAACTTAACCATAACTACATGGCCACTACTGTGGCCGTGTAATATATATATATGTTTTACTGAAATTTGATATAAAGCTTTGAATCTGCTGAAGAGTAAAAATAAAGAAGAGAAAGCATAATGCTCGCCTCTGTTTCTTTAATAGAATCAAGACTCCCTGCGCCAAGGCAGGGGTAATCTTTATTGCTGCTTATTAGTGAATTTCAAAATACTTCTTATGGGCCAACTAAGGGTAAGGCCTCCATAGACTTGAGACTCAATATGTTTCTGACAGTCGAAAAATGGGTAAAAAGAAAACCAAGATAGATGGCGCCATTTATAAGCGTGCTCTGCTTGCACCATAATACCAACTAGTGATCATACATCTGCCAAACACCATTATTTTGGGTGGGTTGGGGCAAAACTAAAGTCAATAGGAACTTCGAATGAGGCAATTCTGCCACAATTTGAAAGTGATATTAATCAACACTATGTTTAATATGAAGCTGCCATGGGGCCATCATGGGGACAATGTGACATGGGGCAATCCTGATGCAATGTGTAAATAAGATGGGGCAATTCTAGGGCAATGTTAAAGTGAAAGTGGCACATGCCAAGATGGGGGTAACATTAAAACGAATGGATCAACGCTGTTGTTAATTCTGGGCCCTTGTGAACCTTGAAGGGGCAACATAGAGTGGCAGGGGTAAATACTGGGAGCCATATGAAAGTAATTTTGGGGCAATACTGGAGCATATGAAATGGCCATAGAGCAGTCGCAGTAGCAATGTTAAATGCGTGTGTCTCTGGTGCTTCCAACAACGCGGCTGAACTCTGCATGGAACTAGCCAACCCTTCTACAGTCTCCACCTCAACTCTTCCCTCCCAGGCCCTCTACAATCCACTGGCCACACACTTCAATGCAATAACTCAGGACAGCCTGAGCACCCTAGCTTACCTTTCCCCTCCCCTTTCCCCGCCCTCCTGCCACCTATTATGCCCCATCCCCCCTTTGTCTCCCTCTCCTTCTTCTCTCCTATCGCATCTGACGGGGTCACTAGAGTCATCCGCACTATGAAGGTCTCCTCCAAACAGGTCTCCCTCTATTCTTCCAGAACTATCAAGGACAATATAGGCTCTCTGGCCCCTGCACTTGCTGATTGATGCAATCACTCCTTTGCTACTGGGTCTTTCCCCTCTCCCCTCCTCCCTCAAGCACCCTCTTGTACGCCCCCTTTTGAAAACACCCTCTGCAGACCCGTCTTGTCCAGCTTACTACTGCCCCATCACTATCACCCCCTTCCTTGGGAAACTCCGACAAGACCATCAGTCTGGATTCCGAGCATCCAGAGGTACGGAAACTGTTCTCCTGAACACTGTGAAGAACTGCTCGCATCTCTTGATTCTAACTCTCCTGCCGTTCTCATTCTCCTTGATCTCTCCTCTGCATTTGACAAAGTCAGCCACTCCATCCTCATAAAACAGTTTCACAATACCCTAGGTATCTCGGGTGGGAAATGGACAGGCTGTCCTCCTTCCTCAATGATTGTCCCTCCCAGTTTATCCTGGGCTCTTTCTCCTCTCCCACCTCTATCACCCCCTGTGGCGTCCCTCAGGGCTCCAACCTTTCTCCCTAGCTCTTTAACATCTATCTTGCTCCGCTGGCATACCTAATTTCTACCTACTCCCCTTATTTCCAGTGTTATGCAGATGAGATGACACACAACTCTTCTTCAAACCTCTCTCTGATCCTCTCCTTAATCCTGCCATCATTCCTGACTGCCTATCTGCCATCTAGTCATAGTGTGCCTCTAATGATCTCTAGCTCAATGCCAGCAAGACTGAGATCCTTCCCAGTGACGCTCTTGTTGCGTCTTTCTTTCCCTCTCTCTGGCCAGCCTTTATGGGTTCTCCCCCTTCTCCTTCATCTGAAGCCAAAAACCTTGGAGTCATCTTCGACTCCTCTCTTTCCTTCCACCCTCACATCCAGGACCTTGCCAAGAAGGCCCCCTTTCACCTTCACCTCCTTAAAGGAATCCTTCCTTTCCTCACCTTTTCCCAGAAGCTTGATGCCTCTAGAGCTCTGGTACTCTCTAGGCTTGATTGCTGTAATAGTCTCTTCCTTAATCTACCCTCTTCATCTCTATGTTCCCTCCAGCTAATCCAGAATAGGTCTGTGAGACTTATCATTGGCCTCAAGCCCAGGGACTGCATCTCTTCAGCCCTAAAAACTCTCCAATGGCTCCCGGTTACTGCAAGGATCAAATTCGAATCCCTCTGCATCATCCATAAGGCTGTCTTGGGCCGAGGACCACGCTATCTACAAATGGCTCTCACTAAATACACTCCCTCAAGATAATTAAGTTCCTCCGGCACAAACTCTCTGCATGCCAAGCGCTTCACTATTTTATTTTATTTATGTTGTGTTGCTTACAACACGCCGCAGCCCATAGGCATCAGGGCACACATGGAACAAGAAGTATCAAGGACGTACACACTGACAGACAAATTAGCTAGTGGATCAGCATCAGCACTAAACAGCAAGCTGGTGGACGATTTCTCTCCTCCTAACTGCCTCCCCCTACCTCTTCGTCTTTGGCCGGATCTCCTCAACTTCCAGAAGCTGCTCAAGACTTTCCCTTTCACCTCCTCCTTCCCCATATCCCCCTTTGCTAAAACCTCACAGTCGCTGAGATTGGTGACCAGGGGCCTTATGTGTCCACCTGTGCCCTGGACTCCCACCCCAATCTCCTTCAGCCTCTGGCCACTCCCAGCACTTGCCTTGGCACCCACTGGCATGTCATATCACAGGCCTTCCCTTATTTATTGACATTTGACCACTCTTACCTAGTGATCTCTGCTAGTCACTTAACAGTTGCTTGCAACTTACTCCCTAGCACTTCCCTCTGTGTTACTCCCAGCACTTACCCCCCTACCCCTCATCCCTCTCTCTGCAAGGCCTAGTAGGACCGCTTCTCTCTTTCATTGTATATCTGCCTCTCATTACCATGTTCCCTACCTGTTGCCCTGTGGGCACTTTGCAACACATTGTGCTTGATGTATAAGTGCCTTACAAATGCACAATAAAAAAAAAAATGTAAAAAAATAAAGTGGCATGGTGCGAGATGTTCTGTGAGCAGCTGAAAGGGAAATATGGAAATTCAGGGGGCAATACAAAAGTAGGAAAAACTAGATTTTGAATCAATCATAGCCCCTGGCATTGTTGTGAGCAATCCTCCAGGACCAAGCACATTCTGAAAGAACATTCGTTTTGCTTCAATTCTGTCTTGTGATCATTTTGCTCTCAACATATTTATTTTGTAAATTTATTGCAAATAATAATATTTCATTTGTTAATTTTCTCTGTGTAATTAATTGTGCATGTTATGTGAATGGAACTTGAAAGTTATCGAAAAAGGTCTTGTTCAAGTTACTCTTAAGGTAATGTGATGTAGAAAGGCATGAGCAGGTGTAGTAGGTGTAGTGAGCACATGTGCCCTCTGACAGCTGCACTGACAGCCAAGTCATTGCAGCGCAGGGGTTGCATTCAAGAAATATCCCCCTCACTGCAAAACCACATAATTATGAGAGCTGCTATCCTGGTGGAAGTTGTGAACTTTACATATAAGCCATACCTGAATTAAGGTATGGTGGCTAGCATCTCTCATACATATTAGAGCCACATTGATTTGATCTCATATCTGCGTCAGCACTATGAGCCCAACTCAGCTGTGTGGAAGTGTTATGTGTATTCTGTCCTGATATCCTGGCCTTGCCAAGTGACAGGGAAGGGGACTGGATAGCTATGCTTCTCCTTTTGATCTTCTGTGAGGTGTGGTAACACATCTCCCCAATGAGCCAGCCTCCCTGCAAGAGCTGGCCTGGGAAACAGGAATCAAAGGGTACACCTATCCCAAAAAGACTACACCTGGAGGACGATTGCATATCTTACTTTCATTCTTTACCTCACTTCCTTCCTGCCCCCTCCACTTCCTCTAACACCAAGTACTTTGGTATTAATGTCAGAAGGCAAATTTCACTTTTTCCAAGGACAGGGATTAGATCCCCTAAAGAAGGCTTGCTTTAGTCCAGTCACCTGGAGACTTTTGAATTTAAAAGAAGGGCTCTCACATTCCCTTGCTGATTCACTCTTGCACACTCACTAGAGGGAGAAATCATTTAGACCTCACTTGGGAGAGTTGATCTTTCTAAAGTCCTAAACCACTGAGGTTAAGAAGGTGCTCCATACCCATTCCCAGGATATATTGGGGTGGCTCTTACTGTGGAACTGTCCTTGCTACTCTGCACTGAACCTCCCTCTGCTGGGAGAGCTGACCCTGAACCGCTCATCCTGTTATAGAGTGTTAGGGAGAATTCTCTCTTTAGGCTGAATTTCCTAACCTAGTGAGTCCTCTAGCAGCTTTGCTGGATTTCTGGAGTTTGTTTTTTTCTCCTGCCAAGAGTGAGACTCTTTTTCTCCCACTCTTGGACATGATTTATGGTATTCCTTTGACTGTTAATGTGTTTTATGGGCTATGGGGTCCTTTACTCCATAGGGTCTCATGTGTTTTTACTATGTGTGTTACACAGCACCCTCCGTGCCGTAACACAGGGGTGTCATAGTGACACCCCACCATAGACTCCATACCCTGGGACTGACTACTGTCTCCCAGGGCAAGTAAAGTCACCATTGGCTTTACTAGTCTCAAATTATTAACAGAAACCAGTACAAACCATCATATTGTGGACGTACTGGTCGGGGCAATTCGATTGCCTCGGGGTCTGTTAGTCGAGGGGGCACGTCTCTGTCCCCCCTGATCGAGTTTTGGCTGGTGGCAGTGGATACTACTTTTTATATTCGACCGCAAATATTTCCCTATGGGATTTTCCCATTGTTCGAGGCTACCAACATTAATTATTTAATTCTCATAGCCTCGAACATACTGCCGGTTTATTTATTTAATATTAATTCGCCGGTTGGTATTTTTTGCCAGGACTCGATTCTAAAATGGCATTTGTGTTCTCTTCTGTGACTCCAACCCAAGTCGAGCCCTTTGTTCCACTTTTTGGCGGGCTTCTCCACAGAAGCCTCCAAAAGTGGTGCCACTCTGTCTGGGTACCACAGGGGGTGTGGGTGGAGGTTTAGGCACCTGGACTGAGTTACCTTGGTAACTCAAGTCGCACTCTTGTGTGATTGGCCCAAGTGGTGAGCCAGCCGGCTCACCACTTAGCATGTTTGATTGACAGCTAGGCTGAGTGAATGGGGGTATGCTGCATAAAAGCAGGGCTTTTGGGAATGGAACTTCAGAAGTCACCACAGGACCTGAGAATCCGACGAGGGAGAAGCTGAGCTGACCTACCACGACGACACCACCGGTGGAGCCCTGCGGAACCGACTCACCACTTCCCGACGACAGAGAAGATCTCCCGGCTGGAGAGGCTTCTTCCCCTGACTGGTGGGCACAACCAGTTTACCTTCTTATTTTCGCACACCAGACCGGTTTGTGGTCGAACTGCCCGTGCCAAGCACCCCGGCAGCTGGATAGCCACTTACCACTGAACCGCGAATCAACGGACCGCGCCTTGTACCTGAGAAACTCCGCGGCTGGTTTCTTCCCTGGCAGTGCAACGGACTCCTGTCTTCCTCCCCGACGAGATCCTCTCTTCCCCCGGACGAAGCACCAACTTACATCCGCTACCAGGAACAACTGCCCCCGCTGGAGAGGTCTCACCACTTTAAGGTACCATGTCCGCCAGGCCTCCCTTTCTAAAGATTGCTACAAGGTAATAATAACCCCTTAACCTTCTGGACTGGGCTGGCCGCCTTGACCCTCTAACTGGTCCCTTTCTTTGATCCAACTCCTTTTTGAACCGTTACAAGACTTTTGTGCACTGCAACCGTGTGACCTGGGACACATTTCGTTTTGATCCTCTTAAAGCGGATCCGGCCTACTGACTCTGAATTCATGGTGTTACTTTGCCTTCCTCTCTTGTTGTGTTCGTGAAAAAGTGTTGGGATCTGTTTCAATTTATTCTCTGCTTTTCTCTCCCTTTTTAAAACGAATTATTAAAGTGCCATCTACGTTAAGCGCTCACCGCTGTCTGAAAATAAGTGGTGCTTTACTTAAGACTTGTCTAATATTCTTTTAAGGGAGTGCATATCTTTTAGTGACCGTGTTTTTGAATTGCTTACTATTAGTGCCTGTGTGTTTTTCTAGATGTGGTTTTAAATAAATAATTATATCTCTTTTACACCAAGCCCTGGTCAGTGTTTACTTGTTCTATTGTGTTCTCTTGACCTATTGTGAATACTCTGTATACTGCCTAACTCTTCTTGAGGGAAGTCTGACTGCTCAGCCACAGCTACCAAGTGAATCTGTGTGGTACATACTTCTACCTAGTGGGTTTACTGCCAAACACCTGTAGTCCTAAATCTTTTGCAGTGGTCCCAGAGGGAACTGCACAGGTTTCTGCCTAACATAGAGCCACTGGAGTGGGTCTCATAGCATCTGGAGGATGCCATATCATACCATTTTAATTACATTTAAACTGAGTTTGCTGCATTTCCTAACTTCAAACCTGCGTGCTTGCAACTCTGATCAGCTCAATGGCTCATCATGTCCTCGCAGAGACTGTCACCTGCTCGGCTCGAATCAACCATTCATAGTCGGAACCAATGCAGTGTCACTCATTGACTAGAACCAGCAGTTACCAGATGAATCGGCCTGGTTCAACTGGGAATAGCGACACATCAAACTGTCCACCAGAACATCATGATCACAGCTTTGAACCATCACAGACCATCCACTCGGACCGCTGGAACATCATGCATGGGTCCCACTCATCGGTTAACACACGTCTCGAACTGGCTCGACTCAGAACCATTCCTGATGAGCACTCTGGCCTGCATCGCAGAACGCCACCCTTGAACTACTCTCAGCTACTACATTAGAACCGGCTCGACGCCAGCTTGCTGCTTGGACCGACACGATTCGATGCACCCGAACTCAGTTCAACCTGCTCATACGACAGCTCAAAGCCTGGGCCGATGCTGTTGCACCACCAATAAGGTACTTTTGACCTATAACTGCCAATAACTCCTGCTGAGCCTAAAGAAAAAAGTGTTCTACGAATCCCAGTGGGATAAACTTGAAGCCGCGATCCTTGATAAAGGTTTCTGGAACTTGGTGGCATGCAGCTTCCCAGAAGGTGCTTATGATTCGGTTTTCCCTATATTGGACTGTGAGTGGGCTGAGCATTTCAAGACTATTATGTTTGACGAGTTTGAAACACTAACTCTATTACTAAATGCTGATATTGATTTCATTTTCGCACTAAATGAGGTGGAAAAAGCTATTATGGGTATCAAATCATGTAAGGCATCGGGTCCGGATAACATCACACCTGAAAGGTATAGGTGGTTACCTGAATGGTGTCTTCGAGTACTGCTAAAACCTTTCAACAAGATTGCTGCTTCAAGGACGCTTCCTCCTTCTTGGTCTCTGAGTATAATTAAAACAAACTATAAAAAAGGCTTGAGGGTATACTAAAAATGTATACTAATTGTCTCCTGACCAGGCTTGAGTCATGGACTGAAGAAAATAAGATTCTGCCCATCTACCAGGCTGGATTCAGGAAGGGGTTCTCAACAACAGACCATCAACCTCATTACGCGGTAGGAGGTAGCCATGGTGCTACTAGCACCATGGCTACCCCCTTAACGTATTCCGGGTCCGGGTTCCCGAAATAGGGACTTACAGGGTCATTCCAACCTTGGAGGACCCGGTAAATCCCCATTCCGGGAACCATTCCCCATTCCCATTCGAGCCCCCATAGGGCTCAATGGGAATGGGGATGGAGCTAATAACGGTACCGCGATTTGCAGTACCGTTATTAGTTCTGTAGTCCCTTAACGGGTCCCATCCATAACGCCTGGTAAAACCAGGCGTTAAGGAAGGGACCCACTAAGGCACCTCGGAATAGGGTGGTAAGGGATTACCGGCACCAGTGACCTTACCGGTGCCGGTAATCCCTTACCACCTACCTCGCAATGAGGCCCAGTGTCACCGACACTAGCAACATGGGGCCAAGATGGACCAGGTGGATCAGAAACTGTGAGCTGTATGTAGAGGCAGTTGGCCCAGTGGAAGATGCACGTCAACACTGCCCACTGAAACAAGCACCAGGCCCAGCCACCAGAGACAAAAGTGATGAGTTCCCAGCTGACTCAATCAACATAATCCAGGGGCTCAAAACAGCTCTAGCCACATATTTCACGCCCCACACCAACATTGACTACGAAAGGCATCTCTTCCACACCACAAAGCAAGCGAAAGGCGAGACAATGGACGCCTTTGTAATGAGCAGCAAAATGAAACACTGTGATTTTGAAAATTACTCTTACACTGAAGTGCTCCGCTCGCAGATCATTGCTGGGTGTGAGTCGCAGTCATTCAAGAGAAAGCTACTACAGAAGGCACAGTCCCTCGAGTAAATACTCATACTGGCAAGGGCGGAAATGGGTATTGACTCACAAGTAGAATCATGTGGGAGCCAAAAAGGTCAGATGCCACAACCCGGTAGTGTACACAAACTAGCGGGAGCCTCCAGGACGCCCGGCGAACCTTTCTGTTATCGATGCGGCCGCAAGTACCCACATGAAGGCTCGTGCCCAGCAATTGGACAATTTTGCTCAGACTGCGAAGAAGAGAATCACTTCATGTCAGTGTGCCGCCCAGCGAGAAGTCGCGGTCAGGAGAACGACGGAAGCACATCCAGCAGATCACGCAGGAGGCCCACTATCACACCACTGAAACCTCTCACACGGAAGGAGAGAGGAGAGACCATGGATCAGGCGAGAAGACGCACAGAAGAGAAAGGAAGGAAGAAAGATCAGGGAAGCAAAGCAGGCGATACCGGATGTCCTCGACAAGACCGGAGCGCTGCCCGAGGCGTCATATCTGCTACCTACTTGAACAATCACCAACAGACACTGAACAAAGTTCTTCAGAAGGGGAGCAAAGAAAAAAAGGCTACCTCTATGCACTAGGAAATCAGAACGCAACCAAGCACAGCCCCACACTACTAATGCAACTGAACGAGACACAAACAGAATTTCTCATAGGCACAGGCGCAATGGTCAATGTCATCAGTGAACAGCTGGACCGGTCATTGCCACACACTCCTAGCCTATGCCCGGCGGAAGTAGACATTTACCTGTATGGCTCAAAAATCCCATTGAGGTGCTTGGGGCAATTCGAGGCACACTGTCAATACAGAAGACAGACCAATGACATACCTGTACACGTGTTCTCCACCCCTACAGAGTCTTGGTGCATCATGAGCTTCAAGACAGCGATCAAAATGGGCCTAATTGACATTCTCTACAAGCTCATGTTCCATAAATACATTGATACTGTGGACAAGATAGAACAACTATACCCGGCCCTGTTCAAAGGAATCGGAAGGCGCCTGAATTGCCAAATCATGCTTCACATTGACCCAGAAATACGACCGGTGGCACAGCATTACCAGGGAATCCAGGTAAATATTCAGCGTCAGGTGGAAGAGGAGCTACATAAGCTGTTAAGACAAGACATCATTGAACCAGTGCCCGTCCCAAAGAAAAGATCTTATACCATTCTGCTATGCGTGGACCTGAGACGGCCCAATGAAGCCATTAAATGGGAGAGGCACATAGCAGCCTGCATCATAGACATGCTTCATCTACTAAACTACCCAAAGTCTTCTTGCAACTGGGCCTGAATAAAGGGTACCATCAGCTGGTCTTAGATCCAGAGAGCAGATACATTACAACATTCGTAACCCTTCTAGGGTTATACAGGTACAAAAGACTAAGCTTTGGCGTCTCGTAAGAAGCTGAAATCTTCCAGGCGGAAATCCACAATGTGATCAAGCATATGCTGAACTGTATCAATTACACAACAACGGAAAAGCAAGATGACACACTGGCGCGAGTATGCATGGCCCTGGAGGTGGCCAACCTAATATTAAATCGCGAGAAGTGTGAATTCAGGAAAGGTATTCTCTGTTTTTTTGGTCACATCTTCTCGGCGAATGGGATGACGCCTGATCCGGAAAAGGTACATGCACTAAACAAAACATCACCACCAACTAACGTGTCAGAACTTTGCTCGTTCTCAGGCCTGGCGAGTTATTGCACTTGTTACATCAAGGACTTTGCGACTATAAGTGAGCCCCTGAGGGCATTAACAAAGCAACACACGCCGTTTCACTGGTCAACAGATTGCCAAGCAAGCTTTGCAGCCATTTGTGACAGAATAGCAAGGATGGAAAACATGGCCTAATTTGACGTGGACAGAGAGATTTCACTGATGGTGGTTGCAAGCCCAGTGGGCCTGGGAGCTATATTAGCACAGAAGAGCACTGATGGCTCAAGACAGACACATTGGGCCTCATTACGAGTTTGGAGGCAGCCATGGAGCTATTAGCTCCATGGCTGCCTCCAAACAGGGCTCCATTACCGGGTTCCTGCAATGAGGAAAGACCGGTTCATTCCGACATAGGATGACCCAGTAATTCATCCTTGCAGGAACACTATTCCCCATTCCCATTTGAGCCCCCATAGGGCTCAATGGGAATGGGGATGGAGTTAACAACGGGCACATTACAAGTGTCCCGTTGTTACCTCCCTCTTCCCCTCGCGGGACCCAGAAAAGACATCTGGTTTTACCAGACGTCTGATCCGGGTCCCGCAAAGGGAACCTCGTAATCGGCCCTGACGGAATGAAGGGGGCCGGTCCCGTACCAGCCCCCTTCATTCCGTCAGTGCCAGGGTCGTAATGAGGCCCATTGTCTCGTATGCGAGCAGAAGTTTGTTCAAAACTGACCACGCCTATTCCCAGGCGGAAAAAGAAAGCTTGGCAGTTGTGTGGGTCTGCAAACATTTCCATTTTCCCAAGAACACACCCCGGAACCATTGGTGGCTGTCGATACATCAGATACCTCATCCAGCAGACCGTTCCACAAGGCATAGAACCCCTGGAGCTTGCGAAGGCGGCGGAGGATGACATCGCATTTCAGATAATAACAGAGGTTGAAGATAGGGAAATGGTGATCAGTCAAAGAAAGAAGCAAAGGGTAGTCGACCGAAACATGGAAGGACGTTTTACAGTCTACTACTGATCATAGACGAGCTAGCTCTGTCAGAAGAGAATCTACTCTTAAAGGGGAACAAGATCATCATACTGAATCAACTCAGGAGACGATTGGTAGACCTTCCACATGAGGGGCACCGAGGAATAGTCTCAACAAAAAGAATGCTACGCCATTAAGTGTGGTTTCCAAAACTGGATGATATGGTGGAGGACTGCCCCATGTTCAACCCCATCACCCCTACAAGACACCCTGAACATGTCACTGTTACCTGAAGGAGTGTGGGAGGAGGTCACCATAGACTTCTTTGGCCCGATGGAAGGTGGGTAATATGTTTTGGCAGTGAAAGATGAATATTCCAGGCACCCAGATGCACAAGTGATCTCATCCACGGTGGCCCATCATGTCATTCCTGAGTTAGACCGGATCGTCACTGCTTATGGCATTTCCCTGCAGGTCAAATCAGATAACGCATCACCTTTTACAAGCTAAGACTTCCCCGATGTCCCAGAATACATGGGCTTCAAACCCAAGTAA
The DNA here is from genome assembly GCF_040938575.1 of Ambystoma mexicanum. Lineage (NCBI taxonomy): Eukaryota > Metazoa > Chordata > Amphibia > Caudata > Ambystomatidae > Ambystoma > Ambystoma mexicanum. The sequence continues at coordinate 691,705,556 of NC_090939.1, forward strand.
GTGACACCATTGTGACCCCAGGCAAACGGCATGATTGAAAGATTTATGGCCAAACTGAAGCGAACATGACAAATACCCCAATTGACAAGGCAACCTTATGACCAAGTGCTTTATCAATTATTAAGGGATTAAGGGATTACAGGAGAACCCCTCACAGCTTGACAGGGAAGTGCCTCGCTGATGTCATGTTTGGACGGAGTGTTTGCACTAGACTGCCTCACCACAAAGGGGCTGCTGAACACCAGGAGGAAGACCAAGATGAGAAGTAGGGACTCCCAATCAAAGGAGCAGATGAAGGCCTACGCTGATCATAGGATGCAAGCAAGACCGTCCACCTTAGAGCTGGGGACGGGGTGGTTGTGAAACAAACCAGGACCAGCAAAGGGGACAGATTAAGGCGATGAAACAATATCTTAATTGAATTCCGTCAGATGAGTCAGAAGGTGTACATTAACTGAACTGGATGCTTGCGCTAATGGCCATTAGTGCAAGCATCCAGTTCAGTTAATATACTATTCTGCAGCAGCAGGAATGCTCGCTTCTGCAACCTAAGGGCTTTTATCCCATATTTATGCTTATTCAAGGTATTGATACCTCATATTGTTCCACCTTCTGACTCATCTGACGGAATTCAATTAAGATATTTCATCGCCTACATGGGGCTTTCTTAGAATACCTACTAGGTATTATTCAAGAAGTTTCACACTTGCATTCTTGCAAGTGTTGAAATCCATGCTGTTAAGGGATTTATCCCTATCATTTCTTGCCTTGAGGACAACTCTTTGGTCGAAACACGTGTCGGCTGTGAACACAATAAAAATCTCCATTCATAAGTCTGGATGGCTGTTTTTCGAACACTGAATGATATTGTGACTTGAAAATTAGAGTTCTTTGCGCAGTAGCACTACACACCTACCACTTCTATGATTATCTCTGAATAGCCCATTGATTGCATTGAGGTTGACTGATCACAGGCACTTTATCTTCACATCCACCCCAGAGGCTGTCCAAATCAGTAAGTATACTTCAATGGTGTAAACATTTTAATGTTAATGTGAGTGTTGCAAAAACTGAAATGAACTCCAAGCCCCATGTGTATTATGTTGTTAGTGATTCAAGCATGCAACCCTTTTAGCATAGGCATATTTGCTAAATATAAAGATGCACTTTGAGTTTAAGCAAAGCTGTCTCGAACCCTCACTGGTGTTATGTGACCCCTTCCCATTTCTCATAGTAGCATTTCGAATGATTGCAACAGAAGTGTACCGGACAGTCCACCTTGGAATGATAACCTTCTATCAGAAAAGAAGGACTATTTTAGGTTTTGATTATGCACTACGCTCTCCTGGGATACACTCAGAAACGTGATTCTTTTCACTCTAGCATCAGCAATCTCTCTGGAATCCAATCATATTTGATTAGGAGCGCTTTTAAAACAGACAGATGGCTAATTACGAGGGCCCGCTTTGATTGTCTTCGGCTACAGGGAAACACGTGCAACTGGAAAAGTTTTCCCAGTGATGCCGGCTGCCTAGTCTGTGGCCACAAGCGTGAGGACCTTTTGCATTTGTTGTTCTTTTGCATAGGTTATGCGGGTATCCGCAGAATGACCCTGGTCCCCGCACTCAAGAAAACGGAGATTCGCTCACACAAGGTCGCACTTGAGTTTCTTCTGAGTGCCGAGTCAGTTTTTACATCCTGGGCTCTGTTGACCTTTTTAAAAAGAGCGATGTATTTTAGAAAGAACTTATTAAATCTGCAAGGTGGGGACAGTTAGTGCAACTAATTTTTACAATGAACTGTGTATGGGGAAAAGTGTTTGAGTCCTGTTTTATGTTTGATTATAATGTATAATTTTTAAATATCCCCTCCCGATTGGCAAGTAAGTGCCAGTCATTTTTATTATTGCAGACTGTGATTTGTAATTTTCGGTATTTACCTCTACTTGTCTTTTACATAATTGGTGTCTTTGTAATGTTGAAAACGTGTAATTTATTTCTTTTTGTCGTTTAATGGAATTTTTTATATTTCCGAATAAACTTGTTGGATACGGATAACCTTCTATCAGAAAAGAAGGACTATTTTAGGTTTTGATTATGCACTACGCTCAGTAGGACACGTGTAACATTATTTGTATTACTATTAAATACACCAGAATTGATCAGTAGAAATAAACACTGTACAGTTTTAAAAGGAGCCAGTTTACCAGGTTAGTGTAATCAAATAATATGCTTTTTTGTTTTTTTATAGCTGCTTTTGCAAGGCCCCACCACTATATCTGATGTTTTCTCTGGTCGCACAGCTGTCAGGAACGGCTAGGGTGGCTCTAGTAAATGAGACTCTCACCCACCCAGAAATAGACAGAGACCTAGCGTGATGCCGATTGAGACAGACGAGAGAGAGAGCACGCGCAGAGGGAGAGAAAGATAGAGAGAGAGCCAGGGAAAGAGAGAGATAGCTAGGCATATGATACGCCGGGTATAGTTAGTCAATGTTTATTTCTGTTAACCTACATATAAATGCTTAATTAGAACCTTAGGGACATTTTAACTTTTTAGCTGATTAAAAAGACAGAAGATATAAAATGTCCTCCAGATTAAAAAACATGTTACCCAGTACACATAGCATAGAATAACATCTGACTTGCCCACTGCTCTTCTCAAGTCAGGCATTCCACTGGTCGAATGAGCCAGTTGGGTAGACCCTGGAGGGCCAACCGAAAAGGCCAGAGTGCAGCAGTGTTTGTAGGGGCAACATTGGCAGCTGCTAATTTAAGCCAATATTACTATGCCAGTTTTCTTAAGATATCAATTGCCACAAACCGATACCACTCAACCAGTTTGCTGGAAAGGTTCCTGTGTTGTGATTAGCCAATGTGGGCCATTTTATGTTTGGAATACTCAGTCCGTTGTTTTCCTTGTCCGACCCTGCTTGCAGTGGATCTTTTAATTTTGTTTTTGGGGACGCATTCCCCTGGTGTATGTCATTGTCTTAAATATTAACCCCATCGCACAGGTTGTGTTCATCACAGTGCAACATTAAATGAAGTAGAATTTAAAAATGTTTCTTAAGTGAGGAAGAGATAAACAAAATATAATTATTTATTACTAGTTAGTATTTTAGCCATTGAAATCAGAGGAACTGAGAATATAACGCTGAGAGGAGGTGGCAGGAAAATTAATAATTTTTAAAACTGCATATTTTCCATAAACATGGATTTTACCTTTTATCTCCCTACCTTCTTTAAGGAACGATAGAAAATGATTACCAGATTGAAGCAGTAACAGTTGTTCATCCGAAATTGAACCAGCCTTTCCTGCTATTGGAGGAAACAACTGATGTTGACAACTCACGGAAGGATTCTTTGCCCGAACCAGATGAGACACGTGATGATGAAGCCTCACGGGAGGAACCTTTTCCTAAAAAAGGTTGGTTTCCACATTATGTTTTCTCCTGGGAATTCCAATGACCCAAAATAAGACAATGGAAAATAGCAGGGTTTGCATTTGTGAGGGTATTGTCATGAAGGGCAATCCACAGTGCAAAAACGTTCAATGTATGAAAAGTCAAGTGACATCCTACTGCCAGTTAACGCAAGTATACTGCGCCCTCAGGTTTTCTCTGGTTAGTGTTTCCTGCCTTACTGCAATTACTTATCCAGCCTAGCAGATATTTTTAAAGTTCTTACCCCATACGATCTGCTTATTACCTAACAGTTGTGCCTTCTCCGATTTAACCAACTTCTATAAACGCAGCCATATTTCTTTGATACATAGAATCATAGGAGAGGTTGAAGCGAAATGGCACCAGTCCCAAGAAGTCCCTCCATCTTCCTGGCTATTTTAGACAGAGACCATGCTTATCCTCTAACTGCCTCATCTCCCCAACCGTAGCACCTCTCTCCATTCCAGAAACTACTTGGCAATACACTTTACTCTGGCAACTCTGAACTGAAAGAGCTTTCATGAGATTGAGGCTTCTTGAAATGATATTCAAATGGGTCTGCTCACCACTTTTACATAATGCAACATCTCCTGCTTTACCTTTGGTTTCTGCATTCTCTATTTCTTTAAACAATACGGCTATTTCGGAGGATTCTTGTAAATTGCTATTGTACTGCTATATAACAGTGGAAATAACTACAAAATGCCACCTCTGCAAAATGTGTATCATGGGTGGCCAGTGAGAGAAGATAAACGGTGATCGATGGCGAGAAATTTGGCAAACAGATCTAATGGAATGGAGATTGATATGAGGGTCTGGGAAGTAGGTAAAAATCAGAAGTCACGTAGTGAGGAGGTAGACATGGGAAGATCTGGTGTGAGGGGATAAAATATTTGGCTTAGGCTTTTTCTCAAAAAAGAGTGCTGCAATCATTTCAGTGCGTAATAGTGGCAAATTCACACATGTATTTATTGCTGATTTATACAGCGTCAACTGTAATACAAAATGACTCTGCAGCATACAAAAATGGAAGGGATGTTGGTGGGAAAAGACTAGTAGAGACATGATAAACTGATCATTCGCTGGCCTTGGTACTTTCAGATCAGTGTAAGAACTAGATGGAAGAGAGCAAGGGGCAAGTGTAATTAACAGCAATAGAGTAAGGAAGTGCTGGAGTGAGTGAGAACATTCAGGAGGAGGAAAACAGAACAGCTGGGGTAAGGGAGGGCAGAGGCCAGGAGAGAGACTTGTGACTTCTGGCCTCATCCAAAAAAGTACAAACATTTGGGAAAATAACCTTATTGGCAATTTGCACTCAAATAGAAGTTCTGCCTTAGAGCACTTGTGTTTGTGCAAAATCACTCAGTGCTACACAAACAGGAAAAATGTGTCAGTAGACGAGGCAGGAGACGCTACAGCATTAGAGAATGTGATAGCTGTTTAGTCAAACATTCCAAGCCATTCTCATTAACCATGAACAGTTATCCCGTCAAACTGAGGATAACAAAAGTTTAAATTACATGGCCTTGACAAAAAAAAGAAATATTTTAAACTTTCAAACAAAGTTCGAGGTTTAAATTCACCAAAAAGAACAGGTTAATGTAGATTTGCCAGTTCTTACGTAGTACTTGTCACTGGATTGTTTAACGTTGGAAGACATGCAATGCACGCTTTTCTGCAAAATGAGACTCTTGTCTCGGCGAGCCGAGTCTGACACATTTCGTTGTTTCACCTGCAGGGCCGAAAGGATTAGTGGGGAGTAAACTATACCTCTCCAGTCTCACGAGTAGATGCAAACTGCAATGCCCATGTGCAAGCGTTTGGCCGAGTGCATTGCTACGTATGGTGATTTGCTGTTCTGCAGATTTCATTGTCACATAATTTGTACTGTAGCATAGTAGTTTGAGTGCTCGTCTACATACAATGGAGCAATAGGGGAGCTAAGTTTGAGTCTCGCATTTCATTCCCTTTTTTTAATGGCATCAATGTGTGGTTTAAAACAAAATTACAAAAAATGTTAATAATAGATGTAATTCAATGTACAGTTCATTTAATTTATTTCTGCGAGGAATTACTCTCAGGGCCTCCTTACGAGCATGGAGGTAATGAAAAAAGGAAGGCGGAATGGCAATAACGGCATCAATTACCGGTCCGGGCCATTACGAGCCAACAACCTGTTAATGCCGCCCTCGCCCGTACCCTGCCCCTTCTTACTGGCATGCGTGCGTACACGTGCCCCTTCGCGGCGGCAATACCGGGATGCCGCTAACAGGAGGACATCACAAGTCACGTGGGCATGCACTTACCGGCATCCCGAAGGCCTTAAATAGGGCCTGCACGATGGCGGTATTACAGGCATCGCGGACCACCCTTAAATAGCAACCTGCAGTGTAGCCAACTGCCACAGGTGCACACAATCACCACAGGTGGAGCCAATGGAGCCTGTCCCAGCACACACGGAGCACACCACACACCACACCCCTTCCAACACCAAAATGTTCCCACTTGCTGCAGCAATCCTGGGGCTGGAGGACATGCCTGCACTGCCACACCAGCAGCAGCAACAAAAACAACTACAACAACAACAACAGGCAGCCCAAAGGAGACGCAGGAGGAGAAGGATGGTGAGACAGGCCCAGTAGGTCCCAACAGTGCAGCCAGTGGTACCACGTAGGCAGCCACCAATACCTCGCCTCAGAGCCAGTCCATTCAACCTAACCCCCATGCAGATTCACACCCTGTACTGATTGGACCGGGACACCATCACCACCATAGTGGACATGATACACGACAACATCGTCAGCCTGATAGAAATCCGCACTGCCATCCCCCCTCTACTGAAGTTGGTGTCTGTGTTCCACTTCCTGGCCACAGGCACCTACCAGCACACAGTGGACCAGCTGAATAGCATATCACAACCACTCTTTTCTTGCATGCTGACCAAAGTGTTTGATGCCCTCCTGAAGCATGCAAGCATCCACATATCCCTACCACGGACTGGCCAGGAGCTCGCTGACACTAAAGTAGGCTTCCATGCACTGGCAGGCATGCCCAATTGCGTCGGTATCCTCGACTGCACCCATGTAGAATTGGTGGTCCCTCATGCCAATGAGGTGGTGTACCGCAATCGCAAGCAATACCACTCCATCAATGTGCAGATGGTATGTGACTCCAGCAAGAGGATCACACATTGTTGCGACCGATTTCCCGGATCTACACATGGTGCCATGGTGCTGCGTATCTCCACGCTACCCCGCTACATGGAGCGACATGCTGGACGACGTGCCTGGCTGCTTGGTAAGTTGCCTGACTGGGCCATGGCAGTTCAGTGGGGTTGTATGATTGGGGGGATGCATACTCCACCTGGGTGAGATGGGGGGGGGAATGCATACTCCACCTGGGTGAGATTGGGGGGGATGCATACTCCACCTGGGTGAGATTGGGCGGTGAGTGGACAATGTACTTACAGCTATACACTATTGCCCTGAACATCCCTACTGGACCATGACACATCAATGGCATACATAAGACCAATGCTGCACAGCAATGACAACATGCCAGACGCACAAGCAGGCCACTATGGGCATGTCAAGCAATGGATGACTAAACATGATTACACCTGTGGCAATGCCGCTAGTGGGAATACGTACAGAGTACCATACACCGCAAATATGGGTGGCAAGACATTGTTCCGCATCCACAGTACTTCTGCATCAGCATGCAAGTGACCACCCTGCATCATCTGTACAACGCAATCCACACCAGCAGACCATAGTACAGTACACAATGGGCCTCATTACGACCCTGGCGGAAGACCATGGTGCTATTAGCACCATGGTCCATGCCGGTAAGTTACCGACTCTGCCATGGAGAAAGGGGGAATTACCACCCCATTACAAGGTTGGTGTGGCGGTAATTCCCCCTTCCTCCATGGCCCTTCCCCATTCCCATTTTTGCCCCATAGGACTCAATGGGAATGGGGAAGGCGCTAAGTACGGTGCCGCAAATTGCGGCACCGTAATTAGCACCAAGGCCCCTTTGCGGGTCCCTACTTTAACGGCTGGTCTACACCAGCCGTTAAGGTCGGGTCCCGCAAAGGGACCTCGTAATTAGGCGCTAATAGGTTAACGGCGCCGCAGCCTTTTACGGCGCCGTTAACCCATTAGCGCCTGGGTCGTGATGAGGCCCAATGCATCAAATGAACCTGTGTGCATACATCCAGGCACATGTGCATGTCAATACTAAATAGCTGCAGCCATGGCAGTGATTCCTAAAGGTGTCAGGTTCGATATTGACTCACACATACCTCATTGTGCTCCCATGCAGGTGATGGTGGCTATCCCTTGAACCCGTGGCTACTAACCCCTGTATGGAACCCGCAGAACAGGCACAAAGAGGAGTACAATCAGGTTCATACCCGTACCCGTTTTGCGATTGAGCAGACCTTTGGCATGTTGAAGGCATGGTTCCGCTGCCTCAGCAGGTCTGGTGGAGCACTCCTTTATGGGCCTGAGAAGGTGGCAAAGATCACCATGGTCTGTGTCATGCTGCACAACATGTGCATCTGGAGAAACGTACCACTGCCACCTGACATTGACCTGCATGCACCGGGTGAGGATGATGAGGATGATGATGGAGGAGAAACAGCACCCCTGGCAGTTTGTGATGCACAAGATGGCCGTGCTGTGTGCCAATCACTGATTGACGATTACTTCTGAACCACAGGGACGTTGATGGTAATGTGTTAGTACCACACTGGGCACTGGGATCGTGTGGACATGGACACAGGGTGTGTGGGGAGTTGGGCACTGTGCGCTGTCATGAATTGAATAAACCCACACGAAATGAACAATGTCCAGTCATGAAATGAATTTGAACACAACGGGTGTATTAGGAAAAATAACAATATAGTGCTACATCCCTCCACCTCTCACATGCCCCCCCCCTGCCCCCAAAACCCCCAAATGCCCCATACCCCCCCAAATACCCCATACTCCCCAAACACCCCCAAACACCACCAACACACTCTGGGGGCAGCATGTCTGTGTACCTTGCGCTGCGCCTCATCATCCGCACATGGCTTGAGGGAGTCGAGCTGGCAGGTGTGGTTGATGGGGTGGAGGTGGATGGATGTGGCACCGCCGTTGCAGGGTGTTGCAGCTGCATATGGTCCAGCATCCTGCTAAGGACCTGTGTCACCGCCCCTAAACTGTCACGAATGACTATGGCGCTTGAGTTGATGGCAATTATGGTTGCGGCATTTGCCTCCCGTATTTCACAGCGTGTCTGTTCACCCTTGGCCAAATACTGGCGGACCAGATCTATCACGGAGTCCTGGCGGGCCTCTACCCTGGTCAGGTATGCCTACATGTCAGTGGGGGCTGTGGAGGTGGATGGTGCTGTGGCTGGGTGGACCATGGCAGGGCTGCCCTCTGACGTGGTGGACAGATGCAGACTCCCCAGTAGAACCGCAGGTACCTGCATGGGGCATGCTGGTGTGCCCTGTGTGGAGTGCTGGAGGGCGGACTGGGGGCTTGGAGTATGGGGACATTCAACATGGATGGTGTCGTCCATATGGTATTCCTCCGCGTGCACATCCACGTCGCTGAGGGGGGCTGTGGCTGCTGCCTCACCTACAGAACTGGTGGCAGCGGACTTCATACCATCAGGCTCTCCCTCTGCAATTGTTGCAGACTCTGTATTGGCAGTCTCGTCAGCTGCTGTATTATCCTCCTCAGCTGGCCTGGGCTGTACTGGTGCCCTGTGTTGCACTCTGGCCATCGGTGCTGAGCCAGAGGTGGAAGACCCAGTGCCTTCTGGTCTAGCCCTGGATGCCTTAGAGTGTGTCGCTGCCCTTGGGGCAGGGTTCTGCCCTTCACTTTCTGCATCAGTGCCTGTGGGGGAACAAGAGATGCAGGGCATCACTGATGGTGTTACATGCAAGATGCATGATTTGGTGCTGTACAGTATTTCAATTTTCATGCATTGCATTCTTGTAGGTGTCACACACAGGGTACTTTCAAGGGGGGGCGCATATTGGCATAAGCCGTGGCCTCTCCATTCTCCATTGGCACGCAGCATGCATTTCATTGTGCCAGGGATTGGGCCTCCATCTGGACATGGATCTGTATATGTGTGTATGATGGGCCATGCATTGGCTTGGTTCACTTTCACATCTGTTGTGCTACGTCATGTTTTGGTCTACTGGGGTTTGCGGGATCACTCACCTCCATCTCCTGAGGTCACTGCACCTGTCTCCATTTCACCGAAGCCCTCAATCGACTCCATATTTATAGTGGTGCTGCAGGTCTCCTCCCATCACATCAATTTGATGGGTGAGTGGGCCCTCCCACCTGTACCTATGGCCTCCTGACGATTTGATGATAGGATGTTTCGCACCCGGAGACGTAGGTCATCCCATCTCTTCTTGCAGTCTTTCACCGTGCGGGGGGTTGTGCCAACCACTGTCACCTATCGTGCCACCTCCTCCCATATTTGTTTTTTTCTGAGTTGCACTTCCCTTTTCAGGTTGTTGGCGAACACCTCATCCGCATGGGCTGCCAGCGTATCAGCAAGCATGTTGAGCTCCTCATCGGAGAAGCGCTTCTTACGCAAGCGGGGGTTGGTCTTGCGAGTTGCCCTAGACATGATGGATAGTATGGCCCTGCTCTCCACTCTGTAGAACTGCTGGGTTGAGAGGATCGCAATGGATTGTGTTTTTTAAGATGGCCGCCGGCGCATTTCCCGTTCCGGCGCAATGACGTTACTTCCGGGTCCGGTATTACGAGCCTGGTATTTGCATGATGGTATTACCGGGTCATTATTAAGGGGTTGCTCCTTGGCGGAGGTGGTATCGGCGGGTCCCGTGATGGCACTATCGGGGGGTTGGAGGGCCTTTAGCGGCATGGCGGTGCAGCCATTATTGGCATGGGGGTTCGCGCACTCGTAAGCAGCCGCTATTAGCGGCGTCAAGGGTGCACGGACGCACTATTACCACCTTGCCGGTAATCAGTGCGTTTTTAGTGGGATTCTCATAATGGGGCCCTCATCTTGTAGCCAAGGGGATGTGTCGGTGCGCTTGTGTGTTTTAGATGGTCCAACCCAGTATCAAAACAATTGCATTTCAGAAACCATTGACAATCAATACCATTTTCCCCCTCACAACAAGGTATGTCACAGTGTGTTATTAGTACACTTATATAACACCTTGCTTTGTTGATGCGGCTATTCCATAGCCCCCTTTCTTCCATACTCCTCACCCGCTGTCCTCCTATAAATCAAACCTAGTTCAGGTGACCTCTCAAGCCGCTAGAAGGACTAATGGGTGTTTCAGGTGAGTGGGATCAGTGGGCCCAGACAAGGCCATGCTGCCACGCCTTACCATGCAACTAAATGTTAAGGTGGAATCTATCTTTATGATGTGCAAAATTAGCTTCAGTCCTGTCCCTTTGAATGGACACACATAGGTATGGAGGAAAGAGGACTATGAACTCAGAGTACAGAAGTCACTACAATAAGTAAACTTTTCTTTACTTTTAACTATATTCCTTTTTGTCCATTTCCATCTTAGTAAAGAACATTTCCAAATCACAGTTAGTCCAATTCAAATTAGATTGGAGAGTAAAGGGCCTGAAGTCCTTCATAAAAAGAGCCACCCTATGATCAATGCAAGGACTGGCAGTTAGCATTTCGTTAATGTCAGTTTGAATATGTCAGTGTATCCCCCATCCCCTTTGGTCCCCCGTGTTGTCACTGTGTACCCCTTGTCCTCTGGTTCCCCGTGATGTTGCTGTGTACTTCTCTGGTCCCTAGTGCTGTCGCTGTATGCCCAGCCCTCTCTAGTCCCTGTGTGCCCGCAGCCCCCTTTGGTCTACCGTGTTGTCGCTCTGTACCCCCTACCCTCTGATTCCCCAAGATGTTTCTGTGTACCACTCTGGTCCCCCGTCCTGTTGCTGTATGCCCAGCCCCCTCTAGTCCCTGTGATGTCCCTGTGTGCCCCTACCCCCTTCGGTCCCCTGTGTCATTGCTGCGTACCCCAGCCCCATGTGGTCCCCCGTGATGTTGCTGTTTGACCCTTGATGTCGCTGTGTACTCACGTTTCACTGTGTGCCCAGGCCCTCTGGTTCCCGCCTCCTCACTGCGCCCCTAAACCCCTGGTCCCCCGTGATGTCACTGTGTGCCGCAGCCCCCTTGGCTCTGTCCGTGATGTTGCTGTGTGCCCCTAGCCCCCACTGGTCCCCTACGATATTGCTGTGTACCCCGTGCCCGTCTTGTGTCCCGTGTTGTCGCTGTGTGCCCCCAGCTTCCCCTGGTCCCTCTTGATGTCGCTGTCTACCCCCAGCCTCTCTGGTTCCTGTGATGTCTCCCTTTACCCCCCAGGCCACTCTGGCCCCTCCATGCTGTTACTGTTTGCCCCAACCCCCCTCGTCCCCCGCGATGTCATTGTGTGCCCCAGCCCCTCTTGTCCTCGTGTACCGTTCCCTCCTGTCTGTGTCTTGGCACTTGCACTGTCTGGGTGTCGCTAGACCGAGTGCAGTGGCTAGTCTTCACATTCTTGTTATTCATGGTCTGTGGGAGTGTCTTTGCGTTTTCCCTTGTTCCCTCCCTTGTCATCGAGCTCTTTTGAAACGCATTGTGTTTGGGCGCTATGTGGATGAACCATCATATATCATATCATATCACTATGCTTCCTCTCTACTCTACACCATCAACCAATTAGAGTGCAGCTACACACCTCGATCAATTCGGCCAAGCTGCTCACATACGAGCACTATCCCATGAACACCCCACCATTCTAATAAAACGCAGCTATATCCCATGAAAAAAAATGGCCTAGCTGCCCACATAAGCGTCCTGCAGGCCTAACGCAGCCAGAACCCAGTCTTGGTGTCCACCTGCAGAACGGCACACATTGAACTGATACCAATACCACCACACCTAGTGCTAGAATGCAGCTACCATCAAGCAATTACATCAGCTGCACACCTAACTGATGCACCCAAGCACCCTTCAACACCCTACTCTTTCAACTGACCTGGACTACGGTCCCCAAGGGCGTTCAACCTACCAGCGCTTTGAGGTCATACCAATGATATATAGAGCGCTGTATAAATGCCAAATAACATAACATATACTCGAATTTGACCTCAATGAACTGCATTCAGGAACCGACAAGCCTTTCACATCTGTGAAATGAGTTGGCGTTGGAAGTGGTTGTTTGCATGCAGGAATCAAGACCATTGCAGAGTCATTTGGACAGAAATTCCCTGGCAGACAGAGCACTCACTGACACAGCAGTACCATGCTCGATGCCTGACATCATGTCTGGAAATCGTAACCTAAGCATGCAGAAGAGAGGAGGAGCCAAGGAACCATTACTCAACAACTGGCCTCTCCAGTAAACTCTTCTTTGTTTCTTATCCTGTTACTGCTGTTGCTAATATAGGATCCCTTGGCCTTTCTCTTGATCTCCCACTGCCCACTGATACTATGACCTCATTGCACTTAACCTCTTGGCCTGTCACTTTATCTCCTGCTGCCTGTTGATTCCGTGGTCTCTTTAATTGAAGGTTTACCTCCTAGCCTGCCTTCTGACCTTAATCTACCTGCTATTATCAGTGTACAGGAGGGTGCAGGGTCCTCTGACGGGCACATAGGTCAGAGCATACCCTCTAGTACCTGTAAAACAAGATAGCTGCACCTTGAGGAGGTTGGGGTGCAGGATTCACATACTCCAACACAATTTAATAAGGATCAGCACAGAGACTGTTAAGTTAAAAGGGTTTATTTCATGTCACAGCTGACTCAGAGCACACATATCCACGATAGTCAAGTTCCCTCACTCAAATCTCTACCCCAGCATTACACAGAGCTCATTTTATAGCAAAATTTGAGGGGGCAAAATCTGCCCCCACCTTTTCCTGCACAGTCTTAGACAACTTCATCGTTAAACATTAGCTCATTGGGCAATTAATTTTAATTGGACTAATCCTTCAGAATGAAATACGCTCTAGCATGCATGTCTGACTTGTCCTCCGGTATTCTGTTTGATTTATAGTTGCTGCAGCTGGACTCCTCAGATAAGGGTTTCGACCAGGCCCAATTTAATGTCTGGTTTTTGCCCATTAGTCAAGTTTCTGAAAGCATGTGTCCTTGAACGTCTCAGATTTAAAATGATCTCATCTTTACACACTTCGAGCACTACTCAGTTTCTTCTTATTTTAGCCACATTTTGGTTACATGTATTTCCATTAAAGGCATTTTAGCAGAACGATTTTCTGTCTGTGTATAGAATATCTCATTGTCCATTATGTGCCTTGCCACCTTATAACATCATGCTAATGCCATTTTCGACATTATAAACACAATGGCCCTCATTACGACCCTGGCGGAAAGTAACTGACCTGACCGCCATAGCGTAAATAGCGTTTCCGCCATTGCACGACGGAGTAAAGTGCGGCTAATTCCGACCCATCGGGCACGAGCACTACGCCATGGCGGAAGTGCAAAGTCCGCGATGGCGGAAATGTCCCCAAAACGCCCCTCACCGCCGTCGTACGGCGCCCTAGGTGCAATTCCGCCACCCATCATAGCGGTCACCGTAATGAGCGGCAATCGGAAAATACGGTGACCGTAAATATACGGAAACGGAAGTAAAAACATGGTCCCGGAACGGGAAACAGCACGCCGTACACCTATAAAATCAGAATTCCCACACAACCATTAAAAATACTACCCTGAGACACATCCCAACCCGTCATCCACCCTAGTGAAAACAATAAAAATGGGAAAAGTAGCGAAAAAAGCGTGCGACCGCAAGCGGCAGGTCCACTTCTCCCGTGAGGAACTCACCGTGCTCACAGAGACCCTCCAGGAGAATGCTGCCGTCGTCTTCTCGACGCAAATGACCAGGACGGCACTTGCGAACAAGAAGGCCATATGGGCCCTGGTGGCACAGCGGGTAAGTGCGGTGGGGACCGCACCCCGCAACCCACAGCAATGCAGAAAGCGATGGGACGACTTGCGGATACGCGTACGGAGCATACTATCCGCCAACCGTAACATTGCCACAGCTACCGGGGGAGGATCGGAATCACCCATCAAGTTGACCCCCTGGGAAGAAATCTGTGCCTCCACCATTGGAATGGAGAGTATAGAGGGAGTCGGAGGGATGGAGAAAGGAGTGCAGACATCCGAAGAATCAGGTAGGTGGCCCAAATAAAACAATGCTAAAGCCACAATGTCCAATCATGTGAAGTACCATGTGTCCACATAGTGCAACAGAAACACATGGCCAGGAGAACGTCCACATACATTGGCCTGATAGCGCACTTTAAAAGTCACATTAAATACATAAATAATTAAAAATCCTAAAAACACCCTCTACACGTGCAGCAGGCACACCCTAACTGCAGGCTGCAAAACAACTGCATCCTCAATCCACACAAAAATGAAACCACCTCCAAGGCCCTGACCCAAATCACCCTCAGGTACCACCCCAATGCATGTGATACATTGCCATTCCAATTTCCACAGACCCATTAATAACGCTCGCCCTCCTTTACTCCACCACAGGGTCCGATTCAAACGACGAGCTCCAGGACACCCCTACCAGCACACCTGCAAAGAGGGCCAAGACCAACGGCCAAAGACCCTCCACCTCAGCTGCACGGATCAAGACACGGCAGCAGCACAAATCAAGTGGCAGCACACAGGAGGGGACTTCAACAGGCACCCCAGCAGCCAGCATGCCCACAACAGCACCACCACAGGTCCCCCCAATGGATGCCACAGAAGGCACTGCTTCTGGTGGCAGCAGCACCATAGGTGACACTGCATTAATGGCAGCATGCTCCGACACAGAAAACGGTGATGTCGATGTAGGATCCATCCATGACCTGTCTCAATCCCCCTGTTTGTTTCATCCCGTACACCATGAGGATACCACGCAGGGGCACCCACAAGACGACGACTGGCCATCCCCCACAAGCCCTGTGGCAAGGCAACATGAGGTGATCAGCCCCTCTGTGACACCACCGCAAATGGCCATGGCACAGCAGAGGCAACAGTCCCTCGACCAGGTGATCGTGCAACAGCAGCAACTGGCCACGCTCCTCAAGGACCATGCTGATGAATGTGGGGGTACTAAGGCAGCCATAGAAACATCTACTGAGACACTTAGGGCAGAAATGGAGAGAAGTACAGAGACACTAAGGGCACAAATGGAGAGAAGCACCGAGAGCCTGAGGGTACAAATGGAGAGAAGCACCGAGAGCCTGAGAGTACAAATGGAGAGAAGCACCGAGAGCCTGAGGGGGGAACTGCATGCGACGTCCAAAGACGTATGTGCTGAACGTGGCGCTGTGCGCCGTGTGCTCACTGAGCTCTCACAAACCCTTAGGGACATGCATGGACGTGAGCAGGCAGAGACATCATCCGTTGCAAGTTCCGTCCAGGGCAGCCCCCAACGTAGATCTGGGAGGAACCTGCGCTCCACAGGCAGGGGTGCCCCTGATACCCGGAGAGGGGGCTTGCAATAGCGTCTGCCCACTGACAATGAGCATCTTTGGACACTGGTGTTCGGGGGGGAGGTAGGAGGGTGGAGGGGGTGTGTTGGGCTTACTTGGGTGGCGGGTCGATGGGGTGTGCAACATAATTTCACATATGCTATAAACATTGCACAATCATCCAATGAGATGTGTGGACATTGATCTTTGTGTACGAGGCCTTTATAGGCGTACAGTCCATATTGTGCATGTTCCAGACACACACAGTGCCACAAGTCCCATGTCCATGTATCAGCCACCAGGCGTGAGTGCTAGAAGCATGAATCTATGATAATCTGACGAATTTCACGGCCCTCCTGTGCCTCGCGGACTCCTTGAGGTGCTGCCACATCCCCACCCTCATCATGACCATCTTCAGGTGCTTGCAGTTCTGCGTCAGGGGGCATGGGCACATTTCTACGTACGCACATGTTGAGTAGCATGACACATGCCATGACCATCTTTGCAACCTTCTCATGGCGGTACAGGAGTGCCCCGCCAGACCTGCTGAGGCAGCGGAAACGAGTCTTCAGTAGGCCGAATGCCTGTTCTATGACTACACGGGTACGTGAGTGGGCATGGTTGTAGTCCTCCTCATGCTGGTTCTGTGGGTTCCGGAGTGGTGTAAGGAGCCATCTCTTCAGTGGATACCCGGCATCACCTGTATGTGGACAATAAAGGATGTTTGTGGAATGACATTGCTACGTACGCACCCCCCCCCTTCCTGCCAGGTCATTGCCGCATCACATACCCCACATTATCATGCATGAAATGAGACTCACCGAGTAGCCAGGATCTGTTCCCTGCGTGTCGCTCCATGTAGCGTGGTATTGTAGAGTTCCTCAAGACCATAGAATCATGGGTTGATCCAGGAAATCGGGCACAACAATGTGTAATGATCCTGTTGGAGTCACACACCATTTGTACATTAAGAGAATGATATTGTTTTCGGTTGCGGTACTGGGCCTCCATGGCATGTGGGACAACCAATTCCACATGGGTGCAGTCGATGGCACCAATGCAACCCGGTATGCCGGCAAGTGCATGGAATCCCACTTTTGTGTTCGTAATTTCCTGCTCCGAGCGTGGTAGAGAGATGTAGTCGTCTGCGTGCTTCAGGAGGGCATCGAGCACTTGCAATAGTGTCCGTGACAACAGTGGCTGTGAAATGCCATGCAACTGTCCGACTGTGTGCTGGTAGGTGCCTGTGGCCAGGAAGTGGAGTACAGACACCACCTTCAGTAGGGTTGGGATGGCGGTTGGGCTATCTATCATGCTGACAAGGTCAGCGTGTGTCATGTCCACAATGGCGGTTATGGTGTCCCGGTCCAAACGGTAGAGGGTGTGGATCTGCTCATCAGTGAGGTTGAACGGATGTGCTCGGAGGTGTGGGATTGCGGGCTGCCTGCGTGGTGGTAGTGGCTGTGCTGGTGGGCCTTGCTGGCCCTGCCTTGCCCTCCTCCTCCTCCTGCGTCTCCTCTGTGCGGCCGGTTGTTGTAGTAGTTGGTGTTCGTCTTCTTCTTGAAGTTGGAGTACTTGCAGTGCTATCAGGTCCCCCAGGGCCAACATCGCTAGTCCTGCCGGTAGCATTTTGGAGTGGGTGTGGTTGTGGGAGGGGGTTGGGTGTGCAATTTATGTGTTTTCAGGCTGTATAGCCTCCACCTGTGGTGATTCATTCCACCTGTGCAAGCTGCAATCCCCTTTGGGCGTGCACGTCCCGCACACAACGCTGCAATTCGACGCATGGCATCTTGCTATTACAATCATGTATTTAATCCCGATGGCAGTGAAATATTGGTTCATATGTTCATTCTGCTATGGTCCCATTGTTTCACATACTATCTTTGCAGTCGCGAACAAACTTGTGAAGGGTCAGTGGAATGTAGTACTCGATTGACGGTGGACCCTCATGCAGCACTGTACCGAGGTTCACCGACGGGCGGGGCGTCCCATTTGTGAGTGAAGCCAGTTGCCATTTTCACACACTGCCGCACTACATGGATGGATTTGTGATTTCAAGCGGTCACAGATGCCTTTTCGACGTGATGTTGCAAATGACGAATTCGAAGGACAGCGCTTTCGGTTTTCAGCTAGCGGCGAGGAGACGCCCACAGGTCTGACTGCAGATATAAAGTTCTATTGTTTAATGTCCTTTGGACAGTGGCCATGGCGAGAATGCAATGATTGATATGAATAGTATGGGATGCGCAATAGCGTAGTGGACGATAAGGCAGGACGTTCCCAAATACATGTTACTTCACAACACTGGAATTCCGGGCTGGAGCACAGTGGATTTTGCAGACTGCATTACGCACAGACTCAATGGAAATTTCACATGTTATGTGAGTAAATAATCAGGCGTTTTCATACCGGGATGAGGGAATGATGTATGGATGCATGGACAGATGATTTAATAGAGAGTTTGCCATGTACAGGGCTTTTTGGAATCTATCCACTTCCCCTGCGCTATGTGATGCAGGGCTGCCATAGTGGGACCATCGTCTATCTGCCCTTGTTGAACCCTCCCTGTCTCGACGCGCCTTCAAACACTTGTGTCTATGCACGTTACTAATCCCATCTAATGGATTCTGTTTTAACAGACGCATGCACACAAACACTCGTTTGTAATAGTGTTTTCACCTCGATTTATATAGTTATGATTCGCAAGTGATTTTTGGGTGGGAATAATCCTTTTGAGTGGGCTAGCATGCATATGGCTGTGGATTTAGTGTGATCATTGAAGTGAGTAATTCAAATGAAGTTCTGATGCCCATACTATTCTTTTTCATTTCATTTGGGTGACAGGTATCTCCTCCCCTTTTGCCGCTGCCATCTGTATGCCACTCCTGCAGATGGCTTTTACTCCCGACACCTGCTGCTTCGTGTTAATCAGTGGAGCACCATTACGATCTTATGGGACGATCGCCAATGGGCCACATGCCCTTACGCAGTACTAGTGGCTAGGAGCAACATATCGACCTTTCAGCTGGACTAGTGCCTACCTAATGGGACGGCCCTGCGGTTCTAGGCGCTTCCATGTTGTCTTTTTGAACGTGAATGTAGCCCCTGTGTACCATGAAGGAACAGGGCGTCACACAAGAAGAAGCTGGTCATTTATTCCGGATGCAGCCCACAATAATGAAATATATTTTGGAGTTCATGACCTAATAGCTGTATGGGCTTGGTGATTTTGTTGTGCATTAAATTTTGATTATGATATTGACCGTGTAGCGTTATTCTTTGCAAGTAATGTAGCATATTCCTATTTGTGGAGCGATGTATTGTGAGAAGATCTGCATTGGGTTCCGGCTTCTGAGTATAGTTGCGTGGTACTGTACTGGGCGAGTTTGCCTACGAAGCCCAGTGAGGTCAGGGATAGGGGCTGCCATTATGACTGTTTTAATGATGTCATGCTCAGGGGCGGGGGATTAGCTTTTGTGTAACAGATGCCGGTCAGCCAGGTGGATTGGTGGAATGATGTGATTATCAGAATATGGCTGGTCACAGGTGCCTGTGTTTGCATGCGTTTCTTGGAGGGAGACTGAGGTCATGTCCATTGGAATAGCTTCTGTATTCGTGCCATCTGTGCCCTGCAGCTCCCATTGGCCCCTCTTGAGATGAGCCTGGCTGCTCAGTCACTCTGCCAACTTGTGTGGTACATGCTTATGCTGATGGTTGGTTTGTTTACTGGCAGGAGTACAGGGCTGGTGCAGTCTCACTCAGGATACTGCTTTGAATGTTGCCTTACACTGGTGTCAAGCGATGGGGGGCCTGTTTTTGTTTGTCTCATATTTCAGTTCATGTTGCTGGACTTGAACCTTCACATGCCTGTGCTGCATCAGTACGGCAATGGTGCCATGGCAAATATGGATGGCCACTCACAAGGCACTTGGAGCCCCTAGATTCATTTGTTCGTTGGCATGCATGGGTGACTTGTACATTTCACTGGTTGCATTGTGTGACTTCATTGCACCTACGAGGAGTTGTGCAATGTGGCCAGGGAGTGGTGTACAGGCACTCAGTAGGGCCTTTTACGGTTGGTTCGCGATGCCGTACTTCTCACCATGGCGGAATGGTACTTTCCGCCATGCTTGATGGCGTTAGGTATATGTCCGCTAGGGTCAGAATTCGCGTACCGTTGCGCCATGGTGGTAATTACGGTTTTGCATGGTGCGCGTGCGCGTACTTGGTGCAGTTAGCGTTGGCGTTCACTACGGTGTCGCTAATGGCATCGTACTTTACGGTGACGAGTCATAATCGCACCGAGCGCTATTCGATGGCGGTATTGCATTTCCGCCATCGTTTTTCGATTTCCGCCAGGGTCGTAATGAGGGCCAATGACTTTTGAATACTAGTATATTGTAACATTATAAATACCATTTTGCATTATTGCAACACCACATAAGTCTCTTCGAATTTCTCTATTTAGGTTTAAGGGGGGAGGGGCTCCACTTCATCCAGCTGTTGATTCAATATATATATAAATCGGGACCTTCATTACACTCCCTCGTCTTGAAAGTTCAGTTGTTCGTAAAACTACAAGCTACAAAACATTTCCTTTTAAACATTTCCCTTTGTGGGTCATTTTCACACCATAACTAAAATACCCCCCATTCCTAGCTCTGTGTCAGCTGGCTTAGAAAATGATTTTTGTTTTCATTACCACTCAATACATCACAGGCTTCATGGGACACATTTTCCCTTCCGGTTGCCACATGCAACTCTAACGAGACAAAACAATTGAAGAAAGATGTCTTCTTCTTTCCTGGTCTTCTAGGCACGTCCGTAGTAGATGATGGAAACGTCCTTGGGGATCCCCGTTGTCTGTAGAAAGTCAAAATAAAGGCAAAAGTCATTCGGGCATTTGCAAAGGGTCAGGTTTTCTTCCCGACTTTAGCCCCCTTCCTCCTTTTCTTCTAGCAAAAATACTCTGTGGGTCATTCTCCCCTATTCGTTGGTGCACATAAACAACTAATTCCCAACCACCCCGCGGGGATACTTAATTTCCGCTTGGTTCTTTGCTCAGCTTAGCTGTATTCTTCCATGTTAGCAGTAAATTCTTGCTGGTTAGCTGCACATACTTCCTCAGCTTCCCAGTAAATTCTTCCTGGTTAGCTGCACACACTTCTTCAGTTTAACAGCCATTCTTCCTATTCTTTTTTTTCTTCGTTAGTTGGACCATGGTCTATGCTTGTGCTTTGTGTTCATCCTAAGGAGATAAAACAGAGGCGTTTTGCTGCACACCGTCCCTGTCTAACTTGATCTAGCCTACCCCTGTCTTCTAAGACTATGGCACCAATTCTTACTACGTGCCTCCACCTTTAATGTTCCCATTAATGTTTGCCTATTCTAATGCTTGCATACCTCTATCATAACAATCCTTTTGACATTATGAACATAAAAATAATTACTCACCTTCAATTTTACTTCTGTTTCCTGTGGTTGTCTGGAATGGCCTTGCTGTTTATCTATTTCTCTACTCTTTCCGCACCTGATTATACCTATCTTGGGAAAAACAGCTAACTTGTGAAGACCTTGTGTCTCTTGCTACCTTTTCCTGTTACTCACCTGGATCCTCTTACCTTTAGTGTTGATCAATTGTGTGTTCACACCCTTTTGGCGTGAACTAGTACTTACCTTTTTCTCTTTTCTCCCTAATTTAAGGCCTTGCAGACAATTTGTTGTGCTCCCACGCAAGAGGTCCATAGCTTGTCTGTAAAATAAATCAAAATTGTTACTGGCATTCACAAGTTGTTTTGCTTACTTCACCATATTTACTTAAAATGGCTTGTGTGAATTTCCTTCATTTAATTGGCCCAATTTTATCATCCATACTCCTTTTCTTGGTCTTCATGGTCTCCTGATGTTTTTTATTGCCCAATGCTCATTTTTTATGTTAGCCAGGAAACCTCATAAGTGCTATTTGTTTTCCACCTTTTGCTCTTTTTTCATTATGCTTTTGAGTGTATCCCTTATCCTTTTATTCATTTTTTATTCAAGATCACCACTCATTTTCAGTATTTCCTGATTTATTTATTTATTTATTTGTTTATTTATTTCTGTGACCAATCCTTTTGCGCTTTCTAACCTCTTCTCTGACCCTATCTTCTTCCTTTTCTCTTTATCTCTATGTTCATTTTTCCTTTGAACTTCCTCATCCCTTTTTTTTTGTACCTTTTGCTTTTCTTCTAACCTTTGCTGTTTCTGTCTGTCACGTTCATAGGCTGCTCTCTGGTTTGCGACCGAGCTGCTTTTCTTGCTCTTCGCGATAAAGCTGTTCTCGCCTCAGCCTAACTTTCCTTCTTATCCTTCCGTCCCTTAAATCCTTCTCTTTCTTCCTCCTCTGGGCCTCATCTAACTTCTCTTTAGGCCTCCCATCATCACTGCCTTTCCCATTGGGTTTCAATGAGATTTGTCCTCCCATCCATTCGTCCTTTGTAAATGCTATCTCATCAGTTCTGTCTTCACTTTCTTTCCTCTTCTTTCCCTCTCTCCCCTTGTCGAGAGATGCACTTGTCTGTGCCTGATCCCCTCCTTTATTAACGCATCATTGCATCTCCCCTTGTCCCTTGGCTAGGGATGTGAGATTCTTGTCCTTAACCTTCCTTTGATTTTTGCTACTACTGTATGAAGGCGACTCATAAGCGGGGTTGCTATAACCTGTGGCTGCTTTTAGCTCTCTTTAATGGGCAAAGTCCCTCAGGCTTACTTCCCTCGGTTCCTCTTTCAGGCGGGGCAGGCGTTGCAGCAGGTGTCTCACCCTGTAACGCTCACCTGATTCTCGCAGAGGCGCCGGTCTTGACTGGGCGACTACCGTATCTTCACAGGTGATGTGTAGCACCCGGTTGGCTCTTTGGGCTGGACCTCTGTGCACTGTATGCCTGACGTGTAGAGTAAGATGTCTGCAGATAGAAAATATGGGTTAATGAACTGGGGTTATTGGGGTGTCCCTATCTCTTTCCTCTTCTCCTCTCCTGTAGACCCCCAAAGGTTAACGCTCTCACCTTAGGTAAGTGAATGCCGAGCTCTCCATCTGCCTCGGGGCAGGGTGCTGTAACCAGTTTCTTCACTGGATAGGTAGCGCAGGCCTCTTGACTTCAGAGGACTGCTGTCCGTCGTTTACTGCACGAACGGTAAGTTTCAAGTCATTCAAATGTCTTTAAAGTCTTTAGTAATGATGTCTCTTGTTTTGCAGGGTTCCGGCGATGGCGGATGACGGGCTGAAGTGAGTTGAAGATGGAGCCCGTGTGATGAATAGAAGCGCCTGGAAGCACGTAAGTAAGCGCTTGTTGCCTGCTTCACTATGCGCTCTAACTGTCTTTTTATTTTGCAGGTACGAGTTCGGAGCGGCTGCAGGGTGCCGGAATACCCACTGGATTAGATGTGGAAAGGAGTAATGGCACGTGAGTATTAAAGTTCCCCAATGTCTTTAAACGCACCTTGTTTTGTCTTTCAGATGCGGGATGCAGCGCCGAAGAGTTGGTAAACTTTTGTCTTTCAGATGCCGGAATGCTAACCTGTTCTTTCTTGTCTTTATAGGTGTTGCTGAAGACTGGATTCAGAATGGTAAGCCTTTGCCTTTCAGATGCCGGAATGCTAACCTGTTCTTTCTTGTCTTTATAGGTGTTGCTGAAGACTGGATTCAGGATGGTAAGCCTTTTTCCTTAGGCCCAGGACCGGATGCAGAAGACACGATGAGCGTTCTGCTGCAGAGGTTGCAGAATAACGCAAAGCAAGATTCATCCACCGGGTGTGGTTTAAATAGCCTCCTGTAGTGCTTAGATGTCTCCTTCCACAGCCACGCCTAAGTAAGAAAAGAGTTCCTGGTAAGAAAAGAGTTCCTGCCTTCCAGAAGAGTTCCAGTGTTCTGAATCTAGGGAGTGGCTCCAGCCCCACCCAACAGGAAAAGTAGTTCCAAAGAGAAGAGGATCAGAGGCTCAACTGGCAGGCAAGTAAGCAGCATGGTCTGCTGAAGGTAAGTCCACCCAAGCATTATGAGCCCGGCGCTTCCAGCGCTGGGACTGGGCATATTTATGAGCCTGGTGCCACTGGCGCCAGGACTGGGTCCAAAAGGTCCCAATTGGGACTGGTTGGCACTCGGAACCTGGGTTATGGATCTGCTTCCAAGGGAGTTGGGAAAACCCTGACCTTTTGGAAGCAGAGATCATGACAGTACCCCCCCTCAAGGCCCCTCCCAAACCGGGCTTCTCCGGGGGTTTTGGCTTGTCAGGAAATGTTCGGTGAAATCTTTTGATTAGGCGAGGAGCGTGGACATATTCAGCAGGTTCCCAGGATCTCTCTTGGGGGCCGTAGCCTTTCCAGTCAATTAGGTAGAATAGTTTAGATTTGGAGATCTTGGAGTCCAGAATGCTTTTGACTTCAAACTCGAGTTCTCCATCCACTAGGATAGGTTTTGGAAATTTGGTTAGTCGGGTTTGAGGTTGCACGGGTTTTAATAGAGAGACGTGGAAGACCGGATGTATCTTCATGTGCGGGGGCAAGTCCAACTTGACCGCTACTGGGTTTACTATGGTAGTGATGGAATAGGGACCAAGGTATCTTGGGTTGAATGTGCGTGGCCCCTTTAGAGATAGATATTTGGTGGATAACCAGACTTGATCCTCTACTTGATAGTGAGGGGCTTCCTTCCGATGTTGATCTGCTCCTTTCTTGTATTGTTCTTTAGCCCTTTGAAGGTGAGAAACAGCTTCCTTAAAGGCTTGGGTGATTGTAGAATGCAGGTAGTCTACTGCTGGTGTTTCAAGATCTTGGAGGGGATCCAACTCCGAGGTTCGAGGGTGACTGCCGTACAAAAGAAAAAACGGGGTTTTCCCAGTTCCCGAATGGACAGAGTTATTGTAGGCATACTCGGCTATCCAAAGGATATCTTTCCAAGTTTTTTCAGTTTGTTGCAGCATGCAGCGTAAATACTGTTCCAGAGTTTGATTGGTCCTCTCGGTTTGTCCGTCGGTCTAAGGGTGGTGACTGGTCGATAGTCTCACATCAATTTGAGCCGACCGACATCAACTTCGCCAAAAATGAGAAATAAATTGACTACCTCGATCCGAAATTAGAACCGAAGGAAAACCGTGCAGTCGGACGATGTTTTCGAGAAATTCTCGGGCCAGAGTTGCTGCTGTTGGCAAGCCTTTGAGCGGAATGAAATGCGCCATCTTGGAGAATAAGTCCACGATTACTAGAATCGTATTGTATCCGGAGCATGGAGGTAGATCGGTGATGAAGTCCATAGAAAGCGTATGCCAAGGGCGAGGTTGGATGTCAATAGGGCTTAAGAGGCCTGCTGGTCTTTCCTTTTGACTCTTGTTTTGGGCGCATACTCCACAGGACATTATAAAGTCTCTGATATCTTTTTTCCAAGACGGCCACCAGAAGTAGCGCTTGATCTTTTCTGAGGTCTTGGCTATACCGGGATGACCTTCCATTAAAGAGTCGTGATAACAAGAGATTACTTTTTTCTGTAAATCTGTGCTGGGTAGGTATAATCGTTCTTGGAAATACAATAAGTTGTCCTTTACTGCAAAGTCCTTTCCCTGCAGATGCCAATTCTGTATGTCTGCTGGAGTTACAAGTTGCCTGGCTTTATCCTTAACTTCCTCTATGGATTCTGTGGCGATTACACCCAGAATTCTTTGTTCGGGAATGATTGGTACAGGTTTAGGGTTGACCAAGTGTTCTTCCACTCCCATCCGAGAAAGGGCATCGGCTTTACCGTTCTTTGTACCAGGTCGATAGGTAATTATGAAGTCAAACTCGGCAAAGAATAAAGCCCAACGGAGTTGTCTAGAGGATTGGGCTTTTGCGGTCTTCAAATATTGCAGGTTTCGGTGATCCGTAATCACAGTAACGGTGTGTCGGGCCCCCAGCAGATAATGCCGCCAAGCCTTAAAGGCAGACTTGATAGCCAGAAGTTCCTTGTCAGTAATCGTGTAATTGATTTCAGGAGGCGAGAATTTGCGGGACCAAAATGCCACGGGATGCAACTGATTGGTTACCGGGTCCTTTTGTGATAGAACTGCCCCCATGGCAAGGCTTGAAGCATCAGTTTCCACGATGTAGGGGAGTTCGGGGCAAGGGTGTTTTAAGATTGGTGCAGAGATAAATTTAGTCTTCAAATCCTGGAAAGCTTGTTCCGCCTCGGTAGACCATTCAAAACGTTTGTTTTTCTTTAACAAGGCAGTGATGGGCTGGACTATTCGAGAGAATTCGGGGATAAACCTGCGGTAAAAGTTAGCGAATCCTAACATGCTTTGCACACCTTTTACGGAGGATGGTGATGGCCATTTGAGAACTGCATCGACCTTCTTTGAATCCATACGCACTCCGCCAGGTGATAATATGAATCCCAAGAATTCAACTTCAGTCACGTTGAAAACACATTTTTCCAACTTAGCGAAAAGTTTGTGTTGACGCAATCTTTCGAGGACCATTTTCACGTGTTTCCGATGTTCAGATTCCGATGAAGAATAAACGAGGATGTCGTCAATGTAAACATCAACACATACATCAATGAGCTCTCTGAGGACATCGTTCATAAAATATTGAAAGGCGGCCGGGGCATTGCAAAGTCCGAAGGGCATGACCTGATATTCAAATAGCCCATACTTGGTGCGGAAGGCCGTCTTCCATTCATCGCCCTCTTTTACTCGTACCAAGTGGTAAGCTCCTCTAAGATCCAGCTTTGTATATATGCATGCTTTTCTGACTTGGTCCAGGAGTTCAGGGATCAAAGGTAACGGATATCTATTCTTAACGGTGATCTGGTTCAGGGAGCGATAATCGATACAAGTTCTAAGGTCTCCTTCCTTTTTTGGAACGAAGAACAAAGCTGAAGAAGCAGGGGACTTGGAAGGACGAATAAACCCGTTTGCCAGGTATTGATCCAGGTATTGTCGAAGGTGAAGGTTCTCAGGCTCGGTGAGGGCATAAATTCTACTACAAGGAGGAGTAGATCCAGGTATCAGGTCTATCTGGCAGTCATAATACCTATGAGGAGGTAGAGAGTTAGCCTGATCCTTCTGGAAAACATCTTGGTATTCTAGGTATTCGGGAGGTAACTGGGGAGTCTCTGAAGAAATTGCGGCCAGTGCAACACCAGGTGGAGGGTGGCAAGTAGAGACACATTCTGGAAACTGGACCGTTCTTGCTCGCCAATCGATCAGAGGATTGTGTTTCTCTAACCAAGGTATTCCTAGAATAATCTGAAACTGAGGGGCCTTGATCACATCGAACACGATCTTCTCATGGTGTCCATCTTGACTTACTAGCGTCACCTCTTGAGTGGTATGCGTTACTGGCCCGGAGGCTATCTCCGTACCATCCACCGTAGTAATGACGTCCTTTACAGCCTTGGGACAAAGAGTTAGATTCATCCTCAAAACCATTTCATGATCCACATAATTGCCGATGGCACCGCTGTCAACGTAAGCTTCAATTGCATGTAATCGATCCGGATTATCAGGGCTAATGAGGACCATAGGTATCACGAAATGCGAGGTCACGGAACTGGTTTTCACGCTCGGCAAGAGGACCTCTATTCTTGTCGGGCGAGGTTGTTTCCCTGCTCAGAGTTTGTAACTTTGGTAACTGCAGCTCCTACTGCCTTCTTGGCAGGTTTCACCGGACAGTCTCGAAGAAAGTGCCCTGAGTTTCCGCAATATAGGCATAATTGCAACTGTTTCCTCCTTTCCCGCTCCCTTTGTGTTAGAGGACCTTTCAGACCCCCTATTTGCATGGGTTCCCCGGAGTCTACTCCTTTGGAAGGAGTTGGCGGTTTGGAAAATACTCGAGCATCAAACTTGGAACGATCGGCCTTCCTGTTCTGCAGCCTGTGATCTATTTGAACGACCAAGTCTATATAATCCGAACAGTCTTGTGGGGGATTCACTACTTGGGCTAAAACGTCTTTGAGCTCTCCACGTAAACCTCTATAAAACAGCGTAATCCTTTTGTCCTCAGGCCATTGAGTTTCCACTATTAGTCTATTGAAAGATGCAATATAAACCAAAAGGTCTTGATTACCCTGTCGCAACGAAAGAAGCTCATTGTCCAAGGCCTGCCCCTGTGAATGTCTTGCGAACAGTTTTTCCATACTAAGCTGAAAGGCTTGAAAATCATGGAGAACCGGATCATCTTGATTAACTAGAGGGATCGACCAGTCTGCCGCATTGCCACTAAAGTACGAAAGTACAAAAGCTACTTTTGCTTGATCAGTTGGAAAGGCTGCTGGCCAGCATAAGAAGTGCAACCGGCACTGATTGATAAATACTGCAAACCTCTTTGGGTCACCAGAAAATCGTTCGGGCGGAGCCAGAGGTACATTCCCAGGTAGGTTGATCTGCACTGGATTCATAGAGGATGTTGAAGGAAGATTTGCCCCTGATGCGGGTAACGGGGTCTGTCCGGCTTGTGACTGTAGCACTTGTCTAGCAAGATTGTCTGTTCTCTCCTTGGAAATAATTAGTTCCCTTCTTAGAGCATTCGTTTCCTGACAAGCTGCATGCACTTCTGCCCTTAGTTCCCCAAGTAACCGGGCTAGGGGGTCAGTATCCGAGGTTTCCATAGCGCCTGGGCGAGAGTTTTGCGGTAGGCTTTGCGTTCTGTAACGCTCACCTGATTCTCGCAGAGGCGCCGGTCTTGACTGGGCGACTACCGTATCTTCAAAGGTGATGTGTAGCACCCGGTTGGCTCTTTGGGCTGGACCTCTGTGCACTGTATGCCTGACGTGTAGAGTAAGATGTCTGCAGATAGAAAATATGGGGTTAATGAACTGGGGTTATTGGGGTGTCCCTATCTCTTTCCTCTTCTCCTCTCCTGTAGACCCCCAAAGGTTAACGCTCTCACCTTAGGTAAGTGAATGCCGAGCTCTCCATCTGCCTCGGGGCAGGGTGCTGTAACCAGTTTCTTCACTGGATAGGTAGCGCAGGCCTCTTGACTTCAGAGGACTGCTGTCCGTCGTTTACTGCACGAACGGTAAGTTTCGAGTCATTCAAATGTCTTTAAAGTCTTTAGTAATGATGTCTCTTGTTTTGCAGGGTTCCGGCGATGGCGGATGACGGGCTGAAGTGAGTTGAAGATGGAGCCCGTGTGATGAATAGAAGCGCCTGGAAGCACGTAAGTAAGCGCTTGTTGCCTGCTTCACTATGCGCTCTAACTGTCTTTTTATTTTGCAGGTACGAGTTCGGAGCGGCTGCAGGGTGCCGGAATACTCACTGGATTAGATGTGGAAAGGAGTAATGGCACGTGAGTATTAAAGTTCCCCAATGTCTTTAAACGCACCTTGTTTTGTCTTTCAGATGCGGGATGCAGCGCCGAAGAGTTGGTAAACTTTTGTCTTTCAGATGCCGGAATGCTAACCTGTTCTTTCTTGTCTTTATAGGTGTTGCTGAAGACTGGATTCAGAATGGTAAGCCTTTGCCTTTCAGATGCCGGAATGCTAACCTGTTCTTTCTTGTCTTTATAGGTGTTGCTGAAGACTGGATTCAGGATGGTAAGCCTTTTTCCTTAGGCCCAGGACCGGATGCAGAAGACACGATGAGCGTTCTGCTGCAGAGGTTGCAGAATAACGCAAAGCAAGATTCATCCACCGGGTGTGGTTTAAATAGCCTCCTGTAGTGCTTAGGTGTCTCCTTCCACAGCCACGCCTAAGTAAGAAAAGAGTTCCTGGTAAGAAAAGAGTTCCTGCCTTCCAGAAGAGTTCCAGTGTTCTGAATCTAGGGAGTGGCTCCAGCCCCACCCAACAGGAAAAGTAGTTCCAAAGAGAAGAGGATCAGAGGCTCAACTGGCAGGCAAGTAAGCAGCATGGTCTGCTGAAGGTAAGTCCACCCAAGCATTATGAGCCCGGCGCTTCCAGCGCTGGGACTGGGCATATTTATGAGCCTGGTGCCACTGGCGCCAGGACTGGGTCCAAAAGGTCCCAATTGGGACTGGTTGGCACTCGGAACCTGGGTTATGGATCTGCTTCCAAGGGAGTTGGGAAAACCCTGACCTTTTGGAAGCAGAGATCATGACACACCCCCCCCTGTGTTGTTTTATTTTTCAACCAGGCTGCTGGAGGCTCTTCCTCCTTTCCTTGCTCTTATATTTTTACAATTTGAGAACAGCATAGCGTTTTTTAACCTCTCTTTTTTTTTCTTTATGCAGCATGCAAGTAAATTGCCATGCGTTGTAAAATGGCTTTAGATTAATACTCAATTTGTGGCCGCGGCATAAACATCTTGTGGGCGGTACCTTTCACCCACTCCTCCAATTGGAGCAATGTTTTCCGGGCTTAACTCCGTTTCTATTGATATCCTTATGTGAGTCCAAAATTCCCATTACAATGAGCAAGCATCAAATGCAGCGAGCTCCAATCCAGTCCCTTCCGCCAAATTATTTATACTGCCAGTTTACTCAAGAACATCAATCTATGTGCGATTCCTTCTCAACTGTAGAATCGCATTAAACCTTTACTTGATTTTAACCAACAAGGAGACACAATTCCTTACATTTGACATACAACAGGTCAGTATAACAGACACTTGACAGACTAGACAAACACCAGCTGGACACACATATACCTGCCTTCTAATCAATACCCCGACATGGGATGTAAACGAACCCCATTAGTGCCGTCTTTAATCGTCACCGTAGCCTAGTCATCCCCTATTATGTGTGCTCTGGGTTCACGTTTCTTCTGACCACTCTTTAAAGAGCAGGAAAAAGACGAATCCTTATGTTTTGTCTCAGGTGCCCCCCTGGTAATCCTTGCGTTTTCTCTCGGGTGCCCCCCCAGAATCCTTACGTTTTCTCTCAGGTGCCCCCCGGAATCCTTACGTTTTCTCTCGGGTGCCCCCCCAGATTCCTTACGTTTTCTCTCGGGTGCCGCCTGGAAATCCTTAGATTGTCTCTCGGGTGCCCCCCCAGAATCCTTACGTTTTCTCTCGGGTGCCGACTGGAAATCCTTAGATTGTCTCTCGGGTGCCCCCCCCCCGGAATCCTTACGTTTTCTCTCTGGTGCCCCCCGGAATCCTTACTTGAACCACTACTATCCTTCATGATTCCTATTTCATTCTGCTTGTTCTTTTATTTATTTGCCATATTTCCCTATTTTATGGCTGCCTTTATTTTCCTGGAGGCCATCTGTTTCTACCTCATGTCTGCAAATGTTCATAATTCGCAGCCTGCGCCTGAATTTCTAAAAATATGTCATTATTTCTCCGCCAGGTCATACCGCTGGCTATATTCATTATGCTGCAAAAATACTAAAATCCTTTACTTCTCACTCACCCAATCTCATTGGCCTTCTGCCGCGTTCATGCCTTCAAAATTGCTTGTGTTTAACTAGGGCATGCCCTAAATAATCATGCTTTCCTTGGTAACCACAACACTGTCATCATGCCTTCACACTTTGACATTCAAGCCTTTTTTCATTCATCTAATTCCTACGATACCAGAATCTCAACCGCCCGTCTCAAACCAAAAGTTTTTCCTTATTTAATAAAAATGTTCTCCACTCCGGCTGACAAGGCCTCAAAATTGTAAACTACCACCCCTGGTATGACTCCATGCAGACTGTCCTACCAGTCACGTTGGAGTTCCTAGAAAAAGCCTTTAGGAGCACCCCAAAAACCCCCTTCAGTACATGTTTGCTATCCCCAAAATTCCCCAAAAGCAGGTCACCGATGATCCAGTAACCTCCTTTAATTTCAGGGGGTATTCTAAGTCAAAAATGATAGAACGCATGAATGGCAATGGACCATTCAGCTACAGGGCAGTGCCTGCTCCTGTCTGCACGTTGATTTAAAACCCCATGTAAAATCACTTGCTCCTCATCTCATGAAGTTTATCACTACCTCTTTTAATTCTAACACTACTTTTGTAGCTGTAAAATAACCCTTGTTCATACCATGCCAGGTTACATGCTACACTCTTGTTTGTTGCACTTTATCGTTAGAGTGCCAATGCAGGGAGGTCACTTGGGGGTCGCCAGGGGTCGTGGCTGCACCCCCAGAGGTATCCCTTGTTGCCCCGGGGTCCCCTTTGCTACCCTAAGAATTAAAAAATGTTTTGAACTTTTCCTATAGTGGTATCATCAGAGGTCAAGGGTCATTGAGATGTCACTTCCGCTACCTTTACTCTTTTGGTGGGACGACGTCCCTGTGTCATTACTTCCCTTTCAATATCATATATGCTAATGCCTCCGGCCCTTTCCTTTCCCCGCCATACTTAATGAACACCCTGCTCATTCATTTTTTGTGTCCTTATCAGTGTTAAATTGTATTACTACACTGCCATTCTTGCAGGCATCTCACAAAAATCCTCAAAGGCTCTAAAAGTGCAGAGTGACGCAGTATGCAACTCTCAGTATTCTTTGAAAGAATACACATGACTTTACGCCAGATGAGCTGCTCACTGGCTATCCATGGAGGAAAGGCTACTTTTTTAAAGTCACAAATGTAAGTCTTACACAGCGCTGGCATATTTAACTGATGCTGCTGCTAGGGTCAGTTCAGCCCAGCGGCGGCTGGTGACTTTGGAAGTTGGTGAGGAGTACACATCTTGGTGGGAATTTGGGAGTGAGCTACGCCATCTCACACCAACCAATGTGTCGGTGGCTTCTCCCTCTGCAAGGCATTTTGGAAACATGGCTTCCAAGATGTGCAATTTACTGTTCAAGCCCACAGAAATACGACATCACAAATCCTGGCCTAATTATGGGTCTAAACAGCCTGGAATCCACTGAAATGTTGGCAATGGTTTTTTTCCCAGCTCACGGACATCTGGACTGGACTAATGTGAAGGCATTAACAAATAATGCATACGAATACAATTTTCTAAAATAAAGCACCTATAAACACCCCCAAAGGCAGTTCACAAAACTGGGAACACTGCGCCTCTGCCATACAACGCATGCACACAATAGACTTAACTAAAAGTCCACGTATCAGAAATACAAAGCAATATCTGAGCCAAGGTATCTGCAAATAAAGGCTATGAAAGCCACGTGTCCAAACAGCACACCATTGAGTGACATGTATGAGGCTGGTGGCATTCACAGATATGCACAGACACAGATTCTGCCCTTTGAAGGATCTCTGCCAGCCAGAAAGGGGTTGAGAGCGAGGAGACAGCTAAATTAGACTATGACCTACATTCTCTAGCTCCTTCAGAGCCACGCATACTATAAAAAGCAACATTCATACACTGACTGCCATATTCCATTTGCCTAAGTTGCTGGCAGTCCTGCATTTATGTGCCACTGGGACTGCTGGCTCACTGACCCAGCCAATATCTTTTGTGATACTCAGCCAGGGTCAGGTTGCCTACCTGCACCAGGCTGCTTGCCACCCCACAATATAAAAAAATAGAAATGGGGCTCAGACCTGTTTCATTGTCATCACTGGTTCCCTATTGGGTGCGCAGGATGGTCATACACTGCCTTGAATTCCCCTC
The DNA here is from genome assembly GCF_040938575.1 of Ambystoma mexicanum. Classification (NCBI taxonomy): domain Eukaryota; kingdom Metazoa; phylum Chordata; class Amphibia; order Caudata; family Ambystomatidae; genus Ambystoma; species Ambystoma mexicanum. The sequence continues at coordinate 691,738,996 of NC_090939.1, forward strand.
CCCATGCAAGGATTAAAATCCCAGTTTAACAAGTCGATTAGGCACGCCCACCCTGCAACCTTAGTGTTAAATTCACCACTACTGCTAGCATCCTGTTTCCATACAGCACTTAATAATACATAAACAAATGCATACCCGTCGCAGCTGGGCCTAACTGGGTGAGAAGCTTTTTCGGCATGCAATATGAGGGGCAAGCACTACTTAAATCCTGTGCTATCCCCCAGTGCTCATGCTCATGGACTCTGTGTCACCAGCTGCTGTCCCCATTAACCAAAGGAGCTAATGCCACAGGGCTAAACTCCCCCGTCTTGTCCCCAAATCATGGAATGCTTTTTCCAGTGAACTTGGCGCAGAACCAACCCTCCTCATTTCTCGCAAACTTCTCAACCCTGCTTTGGTTACCTGCCTCTGTCAGTTCCCCCAGCAGTGTCTGTACGTATCCCCCTTTTGCTAATTTAACCACTATGCAGTGTTTTACCTAATGTACTCTATACAGTGTGAGCTTAACATGCAGCTCATTCATAGTAACTACAATATATCTATTTGTCCTATAACCACAGGCGATGCATGCTTCATCCCGCAGCCCCTAGTGTATGCCTTCTTATTGTAATCTGCAAGTACCTTCCTTGTAATAGCACCACAATGCCTACGGGCTTCTGCATGCTCCATGCTACTAGGAATCGCTCATTCCTTGCCAGACGTCAGTAGACCCCAGAGATGTTTTTATTGGAGGGACCTTGGGGTGGCTTCCTAGGGCCCCCACAATGCTGCCTGGTATAAAGCAAGATTCCAGTTTACATTAGACGTAAATAGCACATGCCAGGAATATTTGATTGTATGCTGCTGAGGCTCCAAACCCATTGCCTGTCGATTTTGACAAGTACATTCTGCCTTGTTCAATTAAAACATGCAATGCCTTTCGTTTTCATTGTGGAATACATAGTTTGGGTAACACAACCTTTGTAGCGTTACTTCCCCTCTGTGGGAATGTTGCTGATCGTGTGCATTAGCCAAAGTTGAAATCCATATTCATCCACGGAGGTTCAGAAATTGTCTCAGTGTCTTAAGCACTTATTGTAGGGATATGTGTTCATGTGAGGGAACCGGATGGCACATCCCAGTGAGGCTGGCTGAACCGTTTTTAAATCTGAAGTTCACAAATATACCTGCACAATTACTTGGGTTTGCAGCACAAGAGGCGCGATTAGCAGCACTGTTCCTGCACCAGATAGGGGTTAAAATTAGTTTGCTCAGCTGGGCATTCTTAAACCCTAAGCAATCCCTTAAAAGATATGCATAGAATATCTGTCCAAGCGGCAAACAAGTATGCAAATTCGAGACTGTGCAGCAAAAAGTGTTCATGCTTATATCCTGGCTATGCCAGCAGACGGCACAGTGATCCTGGTCAAATCATATAGGATCCCTTGCATTACTGTGCTGTTTTCTGCGAGGTTTTACCTACTTGCATGCTGGAACTCCCCTTGATAATCGAGAACTGACGCTAAAATCATGCCCATGTTGTGTAGCCCCTGTCTGCAATATTTTGGGTTTTAGAATTGTCAGGTTTGGAAATACGGGTTGCGTACTCTTGCAAGTCAGTTTTATAACATTAGATTGTTTTAGTTCCTGTTGAGAGCTGGAATGGAAAGTGCTCAACTGCTTGAAATTGCAATATTGGCACACATCCCAGCTTCACCCCTTAAACGCGGTGTGATCATGGGCATCTCATTTAATCTTTTATACATTTTAAATGCTTGTCTTAAATGCTGCACCGCCGCATAGTATGTCTTACGGAGAGTAAGACCTCTAGGCAATACTGAATGTTCCCACACAGATGCCTTTCATAAGCCGGGTGCGACACGCACAGGCTATCAGAAAACTAAGGAACTTATTTTCCAAAACTCATTGGTACCACGCAAAGATGTCTTTTAGCCCATGCCTGTTCATACTTATCAGAATGCATCAATCTTGTTGGCCCTACAGACCCTTTTTTGTCAGTCCCATATATATATCTGCCTTTAACATTCACAACTGGGCTGTTTTACCATGGAACTCACTAATTTTGCATAAAAAACACCTTATTTAAAAAAATTAAAAAAATACATGCAATGTATAAGACACATTCAAGCATTTCCTAGATCACTGAAATAGCCTAACAATTACATCGGCTGTTAGCCTGTCTCTTTTTCCATACAGCTTTGCAAGGCAGGGTCATTTGCCAGGCACTGTTTCATCTCAAAACTGTCTTTGCACATTCCTTTCTTGACAAATCACTGCTCACTTTCGTGGGCCATAAAGCAAGCATGTTTTTATTTCTCTTGTCACGCTCTTAACGCACGAGAACAGCACTTCCCTAAATCACTACAACTCAGCCATTTCAATGCGAAACTCCATCGTTCTTTATCAGTTATCTTGCCTGCTACAAGGAAATATAACTTTAACTCCATAGCTGCTAGTTTGAAACACAATTGTGTTTGCTTAAAGTGTACCAGCATTTTTGCACTTTTGACAGATTCTCTAACTTTTTTTGGGCTGCAATCACCATGAATTTGTGTGCTTTAAACTATAATATCTGACCACTTACTGTAATGCAATTTTTGCAGTTTCAAAACCTTGGCTTGACGCCAATTTTTTATTCAGCTTAAAATATCATTTTTATACTAGTTCCAATGTTTTAACTGCGCACGCAGACAGTTATGCCACGAAGCAAGCCACATGAACAGCCACAACATACAAATTTAGACACATACATAGCGTGGCATGTAACAAAGTCAGACACAAACCCCGACAACCTGCATGCATGTCCCTCATTAATATTTTATTCTTGTTATTGATTTTTAAATGCAGTTAATGTTTTTGGTTTGTTCCCAAATCTTGACTGCCATTATTCTTTTTCCCTGCGTCCCTGTCTCTATCGGCTACGGCAGCTTTCACTCACTTTTTGTTCTCCCGCTGCTGACCCTTTGTGATCACTGCCTTCTTCAGGTTTTCGTCTGATCTGCTGCCCGTAGAGATGGGAGGAGATATGCTGGGTCCCTTCAGCGCCGTAGGATTTTTACCTATGCTGCGGGGGCAGGCGGAAATGACGGCGGGGAAACCCGGCTTTAAGGGAGGCGGGACAATGCCTCCCCAACCAATGATGGAAGCGCTAGCCAGGAACTCTGCTCAGGTGGGGGTTTGAAACCAACCAGGGAGTGTTATACAAGCCCACCTATTTTTACAAACGCTGTCTGTTATATCCCAAGGACGCCGAGAAGGAGAACTCAGTCACTCCCGAGTGGTGGGCCTATCTGGATATCACGAGTTAGAGGACAACCCCTTCTTCAAGAAGGCATTGGGGAAGGAAAGCCCCACGGTGAAAGAAACCGCCAGAACTTTCAGTTTATTGACTTTTGACCAAAACCTTAAACCAGTAATAAATATTATTTCAGCATTTCGCCTTGTCTCCAGCCTCATAATTCCACAAGTGGCGAGGAAGGTGGGATATCTGTGGCGTGATGGAGGCATTAATCAAAACCCTGTCGGAAGGACAGCAACAGCTGCAACAGTTGGTACAGCTGCAAAGCCAACAAGCAGTTGCCGATCGCCAAGCCTTCCAGCAGGCTATACAGTTGCAAAGCACAGTACAAACCACTGCACAGGACAAGCATCATGAGACCATTTCTAGGCTCACAACATGGTGGCTAGCTCTAGGACCCAACCAATGGTCCCATCCGCATTACTACAAAAGTATAAAGACGGCGAGGACCCTGCTTTCTTTTTACGAGTTTTGAAAGAATAGCCAGGAATGCACAGTGGCCCCATCGAATGATGGGGACAATATGTCGCCCCCCTTCTATCCGGCGTCATGCAGGGAGCCTACCAGGCAGTGAACCCTACCGGCAACACTCCCTATGGTGAAATAAAGGCAGCTGTATTGGACCTCTTTGGCCTTGATGAAGAGGCCTATCGAATCCAACTAAGGTACACCAAGCTACGGGCTGGGGAAAGCCCGCAACAGCTGTATTATCGTATAAAGGACTTGGTGGAAAAGTGGCTGTTGACTCCGACGCCAGCAACCCAACCGATACTTGACAAAATTATCCTCGAGCAGTTCGTGGAAGCCCTGCCAGGACAAATACAGAGGTGGGTGAGGCAACATCACCGGCCCTCCCTAACAGAAGCCGTGGACATCGCCTCAGCGTATCAAAAGGCAGGATACCACAAGTTGCCACCCACAGGAATAACAGCACGTATAGCAGTACCGATAACTGACCCCCACCTGACCAGAGGGTTCAGGCTCAACAATTGAGATGGAGACAACCCGACGAGGGTACCCGGAGACCAGAAGATAAGAAATCTGGCATTGAAGACAAAGCCGCTGGGGCCAGTCCAGGATATCGACAGCCTTAGTGCTTTGAGTGCAACGAATGGGGACATATAGCCCGATTCTGTCCCAGGAGAAGAACCGCTGAGCCAATGGATATAGGATACCTTAACCCGCTGCAAGAAGAAATCATACCCGGTCCTTACGTCGTGGACATACGAGTCGACGGCAGACCAACACGCGCTCTACTTGACAGCAGCAGCAGGCAAACCGCCATATCACCCACTGTAAGTAGCAAACCCAACTTACTTAATGTATCTATACCTATTAAATGTATCCATGGGGACATAAAACAATATCCGATTAAAAATGTGGCTATTGAAGTGAACGGGGAACTATCGCCCTTGAGGGCTGCCGTCCTACCTTTTCTGCCTGCCCAGGTAGTTATAGGAACCGATTTACCTAACTTTGACCAGGCACTGATGACCTGGGAGGGGAGAAGGGAAGCAGGACCCGACACGGACACAGGAAGGGGTACGGCTAGCCCAGAAACCCTGATCAATAAAAAGAGACAAACCCGTATGGACTGATGTCAGGCTAGTTATATGACTAGACCCATCGACTGGAAGATAGAGGATAACGAGGATAGCATTAGGGGAGAGACCCTAACAGCGAACACCCACAAGATAGCTCGGGAAAGGGCAGCCCAAGAAGGGGATCCAGATGTTTCTAAGGGGCCAGGATTTGTGCTTCGTCAGGGTTTGCTATACCGAAGATACTAGGCCGACGATGGGACTGTTAAGGAACAGTTAGTCTTACCAAGAAAGCAACGCACCGTGATAATGCAATTAGCCCACAACCACCCCTGTTGAGCCCACATGGCTTCCTTAAAGACCCAGAAAAACATACTCAAACGGTTTTACTGGCCAGGACTATATGGAGAGGTGGCCCAGTTTTGTAAAAGATGTCCTACCTGTCAGCTAACGAGCGGAGTGAAACCTGCTAAAGCTCCCCTACAGAAGATGCCCCTTATTGCAGTACCATTCCAGAGGATCGGCATGGATATAGTCGGTCCATTAGATCCAGCCAGTAGAGGATATAAGTATATGCTGGTCATAGTCAACTACGCCACCCGCTATCCAGAAGCTTTTCCCCTCAAGGAGACGTCAGCTAAACAACTATGTGATCAACTCATACCCTATTTGCCCGAGTCGGCTTACCCTCAAAAATCATCACGGACCAAGGGACAAACTTCATGTCGGCTCTCCTACGCCAGGTGTGCGAACGTCTACAAATCAAGCAGCTGAGAACCGCTGTGTACCATCCCCAAACCGATGGCTTGGTCGAAAGATATAACAAAACAATTAAGAAAATGGGTAACAGGACCGGATGCCAAGAATTGGGATAGGGTGATACCTCTTCTTCTGATGGTCCTAAGAGATGTTATGTTATGTTATGTTATGTTACCTAAATTTGTAGAGCGCACGGTCGCCCAGGGGCATCATGGCGCTGATGAGGAAACTGTCACACAGGAAGAGCAGTAATAGTCGGGGGGCTAGAATAAGGTAGTTTTCAGGGCTTTCCTGAAAGCCAGATGGTTGGAGATAGACTTGAGTGGCAGTGGGAGGGCGTTCCACAGCCTTGCTGCAGCAATGGAAAAGGCTCTGCCGCCGAGTCTTTCCCGATTGTACTTAGGAACCACCAAAAGGTTGGTGTTCAGGGAGCGAAGGTTGCGTTCTGGTATATAACGGACAAATTTAGTTTGGAGAAACTCAGCACCTAGGCCCTGGATTGCCCGGTGGACAATGCATAGTGACTTGAACTTAACTCGCTGGGCCACCGGGAGCCAGTGAAGTTGGCGAAGCACTGGCGAGATGTGAGCTCCATAGGGGGAACCTGTGGCCAGTCTGGCTGCCAGGTTCTGTATGCGCTGGAGACGTTGGAGAAGGCCCATTGGCTGGGCAAGGTATAAGGAGTTGCAATAGTCCAACCGTGAGAGGACTAATGCGGCTACCACAGGAGGACGCATAGCCTCTGGGATCATAGGGAGGACCTTCTTGAGTATCCTGATCTGGTGATGGGCAGATTGGCAGACCGTAGATACCTGGTTTGACATGGACAAGGAAGTGGAGAGAATAACTCCTAGGTTCTTTACTTTGTCCATTGGACAAGGCAGGGAGCCCAGTGAGGTGGGCCAGAAAGCAGGGGTCCAAAGTGATGGGCGGGGGGGACAACCCACCAACATCACCTCAGTTTTGTCGCCGTTAAGCTTGAGCCAGTTTTGGTCCATCCAAATGCCGACTGATGTCAAACAGTCATGAAGAGAAGCTGAAGCCTTGATATGATCCTGATCCAAACGGATCAGGATTTGAGTGTCATCCGCGTAGGAATAGCAATTAAGTCCATACGAACGGATAAGGCAGACCAGAGCCCATATATAGATATTGAATAGAATAGGGGAAAGAGAGGATCCCTGGGGAACACCACAGGTGAGGGCACAGGGGACAGAAAGGAAAGGGGGCATGGCAAGGGTCTGAGTGCGGTCTGCAAGAAAGGAGGTAAACCAAGCCAGAACTGATCCAGAGATCCCGATTTGTGCTAGGCGAGAGAGGAGAATAGGATGGTCCACTGTATCAAATGCGGCAGACAAATCCAGCAGAATCAGAGCTCCAACTCCACCTGCGTCTGCGAGTCTAGACATGTCATCTTGCACTGAGACAAGCACGCTCTCCGTTCCCCTACCAGGTCTGAAACCTGCCTGGGCAGGATTAAAGATCCTAGAGGATTCCAGAAAGGAGGAGAGAAGGGGTGTGACCAGAGATTCCAAGAGTTTAGACAAGAACGGGAGCAGGGATATGGGGCGAAAATTTGAGGGGATAGTAGGGTCGAGTGACGGCTTCTTGAGCAGGGGGATAACCCTAGCCGATTTAAGTTCCGGCGGGACCAGACCAGACTGGCATGAGTTATTTATAGCCATTGTGACGTCAGACAGAATGTCTGGAGCAATAGTCTTCATCATACTGGCCGGAATGGCGTCCTCTGGAGAGGAGGACTTGATTTTAAGAATCGCTGCTAAAACCTCTGCCTCAGTAAATAGAGGGAAGGTAGACCAGCTGGCCGGTGGATCAGTAGAGGTAAGTGGTACAAAGCAAGTAGTGCCGGCAGGTTGCATAGCAAGAGATGAGGCGATGTTAGATCGTATCGCAACGATTTTTGTAATAAAAAACGATGCCAAGTCATTGCATAGCTTTTGCGATGGTTTGACCATCGAGGTGAGGGGTTCAGAGGAGGAAAGTGATTGAACAATAGAAAATAGTGTTTTGGGTTTACACAGGGCACTTTCAATTTGTTGGGCGAAAAAAGTAGCTTTAGCCCGCTTAACATTGGCTAGGTAGGTGGAAAGACTGAGCTTATACAGGTTTTTAAGTAGAGGGTCGTAGCTAGCCCGCCATTTGCGTTCGGCTTGTCTGAGTAGCAGACGGGCGTTTTTTAATTGATCAGTAAACCAAGGCTGAGAGAGTAATCTCCGACTCTGGGTAAGTTTTGGAGGAGCGAGAACATTAGCGGCGGAGAGCAGCGATGTAGAGAGCGTGGATAGAGATACCGGTCCCAAGGAGGTACACTTGGAAATGATACAGGCACCAAGTGCCTTGGGGTCAACTGATCGCCAAGAGCGAAGTAACGTCTTGGGAGGGCGAGCTTTACAGACAGGGGTGGCTAGAGTAAACGAGCATGAAATCAGATGGTGATCGGACCAGGTCACAGGCTCAATAAGACCAGGGCCAAGTAAAGCATCATTGGCAAATACCATGTCTAGAGTGTTTCCATGCAGATGGGTGGGTGCTTGGATCAATGAACAGAAATGAAGATCGAAGAGGCTATCTAAAAGCAGATTTAGTTCATCTGATCTTGGAGGGTTAAAATGCAAATTAAAATCACCTAATACCACGAGATTGGTATACTGCAAGTTTAGGGCAGCAATAAGATCAGCTACGTCCTTCCCAAAAGTTCCCATAGGGCCTGGGGGGCGGTAGATAAGCAGGAGGTGGGTGGTACATGATGCCGATAGCTCGCATCGGCAGAGGAGGGCTTCCATGTTAAGTGTATGCGAGCAAGGTATTTGGTTCACCGTGTATTTGTCACTAAAAATAACTGCAATGCCTCCACCGCGCTTAGGGGGGGGGCGATCATAGTGAATGATGCGATAGTCGGGGGGGAGAGCTTGCACTACTGTAGGTGCCGAGCTCGGTGTCAGCCACGTTTCAGTTAGGCATAGCAGGGCAGGTTGCCTATTGGTTAACAGGTCCCGGATTTCACCCGAGTGAGCAGGAAGGGACCTTGTGTTAAGCAGGCAGAGAGTAGGGTTATCCAGCGTGGACTCGCTGCTAGGAGTGCTTCTGGTGGGAGAGGGGGTAGATGGGGTTATATTATGGTTACGCCCCAGTCCTCCACGGGTTTTTCTCCCTTTGAGCTGTTGTTTGGGAGACAACCCCGAACGATCCTAGACCTGGTTAAGGAAGAATAGGAGGCTTCCGATTAAATGACCTTAACCGAATACACCGAGGAACTGAAGGAACATTTAACCGCACTGCGTGCTTTGGCGGAAGCCAACATCACTCATGCCCAGACAACACAAGAAAAGAACTACAACAAGGGAAGCAGAATGAGGAGTTTTAACCCAGGTGACCAGGTACTCGTGCTCTTACCTACCAGCGGCAATAAATTATTGGCCAGATGGAGAGGACCGTACAAGATCACAGAGGTTCTCAGTCCCGTGACATACAGGGTGCACCAACCCGACCGAACCAACCCGGACCAAATATACCACATCAATTTATTAAAGGAGTGGAACGAACCACTAGTAGCTGCACTAGGAACCACCGGGGACATAGAAACTGTGGAAACAGCAAACCCTGATACCGGTTCTCTGGACCACGTACAGTGGGGAGACGCCCTATCACCAACTATGAGAACAGAGTTATTGGATAGGTTGCTACCCTACAGGAATGTCTTTTCCACCTTACCGGGGCGAACCAATATACTCGAACATGAAATAAAAACAAAGCCCGGACAGATAGTACGACTCAGACCCTATCGGATACCCAAAGCCCAGAGACGCATCATAAACACGAGGTGGATGAAATGTTGCACTTGGACATCATTGAGCCATCAATCAGTGCTTGGTCTTCGCCCATCGTACTCGTCCCTAAACCGGACGGCTCAATCCGCTTCTGCATGGACTACAGGCAACTGAACGCTGTCTCTCGATACAAGGCCTATCCGATGCTGCGGATGGATGAGTTATTAGAAGGACTCGGAGCTGCCCGATATCTGAGCACCCTAGACCTAACGAAGGGATACTGGCAGATCCCTTTGCGACCCAAGGATAAGGAGAAAAATGTCTTTTCCACACCACAAGGGCTCTACCAATTTAAGGTTCTACCCTTTGGCCTGCATGGGGCACCTGCCACCTTCCAAAGGCTTATGGACATCGTCCTACGACCACATGAGGGGTACACAGCGGCCTACCTAGTCGATATCATAATATAGAGCAGGTCCTGGGAAAATCATCTAAACCACTTGGAACTGGTCGTAGCCGACCAACATAAGGCGGGTCTACACATAAATCCCCGAAAAACCACGATGGGGACTCACGAGACCAACTACCTCGGACACCTGATGGGGGGTGGAGTTCTAAAACCGCAGATGTCCAATACGGAAGCTATACATAGAATCCCAACGCCCGTGAACAGGAAACAAATCCGGGCTTTTCTGGGACTCATCGGTTATTATAGGAGGTTCATACCCGATTTTTCCTCCATGGCCACCCCGCTCACTGATGCATTGAGACTCAAAGGAAACCCGAACTTGACAAATAACGAAGCCGCCCGAAGGGCCGTAGCCCTCCTAAAACAAAGGATCATGTCAGACCCCAATCTGTGTTGTCCGGACTTTCAGAAACAATTCTTCCTACAAACTGATGCCTTGGGTGCTGTGCTCTCTAAGAAACAAGAGGCGGAACTACGGCCCATATGCTTCATCAGTTGGAAATTGCTGCCGCATGAGTCGGCCTACTTCACTATTGAGAAAGAATGCTTAGCCATCAAATGGGCTATTGACTCCCTCAAGTACTATCTAGTGGGACGCCAGTTCACGTTGTTCTCGGACCATGCACCCCTACAATGGCTTGCCCGACACAAAGATACCAACCAGAGAGTCCTCCGCTGGTTCCACTCCCTACAACCCATTGACTTTCTAACTCTGCATAGACCGGCCAGGTTTCAGCTAGTGGCAGACTACCTGTCCAGGTGCTCTCACTGGCCCGATCGGCCTGAACCCGGGGTGAGTATGTGTGAGGAGGTACCAGTGACGGACGTGGGGAGGACCGACAACTCACAGAGAACAGGCGGTCATAGGGAATCGCACAAACAGGGAGCTCGAACACGGGACGAGCACAACGAACAACCCAGGAGCAGCGCCGCAGCGGAACGCTGCAACGTGGTCAGTTACTCACCGTGCTGGGATCCCAACCCGGGTTGGCGAACATCCTGGATTCGGCAGGCTGGACTGGGAGGAGGGCGGGAACACTATCAGGAGATGGTCCATGGCAGCTGCAGCCCGCGGCTGAGGGCGGGAGGAATCCCAGATGTCAGGGTCCGCCCATATGCTCTCGGGCCCAGGCGCCCATGAACCGTGCTGATGAAAGCGCTGTGGGATTTTTACCTATGCTGCGGGGGCAGGCAGAAATGATGGCGGGGAAAGCCAGCTTTAAGGGAGGAGGGACAACGCCTCCCCAACCAATGATGGAAGTGCTAGCCAGGAACTCGGCACATTGGTGGGGGTTTGAAACCAGGGAGGCTTATAAAAGCCTGCCTATTTTTACAAACGCTGTCTGTTATATCCACAGGATGCCGAGAAGGAGAACTCAGTCACTCCCGAGTGGTGGGCCTATCCGGATATCACGAGTTAGAGGACAACCCCCTTCTTCAAGAAGGCATTGGGGAAGGAAAGCCCCACGGTGAAAGAAACCGCCAGAACTTTCAGTTTGTTACCTAACCGCCAGAACTTTCAGTTTATTGACTTTTGACCAAAACCTTAAGCCAGTAATAAATATTATTTCAGCATTTCGCCTTGTCTCCAGCCTCATAATTCCACACTGCACCTTGAGGAGGTTGGGGTGCAGGATTCACATACTCCAACACAATTCAATAAGGACCACTCAATGGATCGGCACAGAGACTGTTAAGTTCAAAAGGGTTTATTTCATGTCACAGCTGACTCAGAGCACACCTATCAGCGATAGTCAAGTTCCCTCACTCAACTCTCTAGCCCAGCATTACATAGAGCTCATTTTATAGCAAAATGTGAGGGAGCAAATCTGCCACCACCTTTTCCTGCACAGTCTTAGAAAACTTCATCGTTAAACATAAGCTCATTGGGCAGTTAATTTTAATTGGACTAACCCTTCAGAATGAAATACGCTCTAGCATGCATGTCTGACTTGTCCTCCGGTATTCTATTCGATTTATAGTTGCTGCAGCTGGACTCCTCAGGTAAGGGTTTTGACCAGGCCCAATTTAATGTCTGGTTTATGCCCATTAGTCAAGTTTCTGAAAGCATGGTGTCCTTGAACGTCTCAGCTTTAAAATGATCTCATCTTTACACACTTCGAGCACTACTCAGTTTCTTCTTATTTCAGCCACATTTTGGTTACATGTATTTCCATTAAAGGCATTTTAGCCAGAACAATGTTCTGTCTGTGTATAGAATATCTCATTGTCCATTATGTGCCTTGCCACCTTATTACATCATGGTAATGCCATTTTCGCCATTATAAACACAATGCCTTTTGAATGCTAGTATATTGTAACATTATAAATACAATTTTCGCATAATTGCAACACCACATAAGTCCCTTCAAATTTCTGTTAAGGTTTAAGTGGGGGGGGGGGCCTCCACTTCATTCAGCTGTTGATTCAGTATATATATAAATCGGGACCTTCATTACACCAGTAACCCTGCTTCCGCTTGCACCTTGACCATCTCACTGAGCTTATTAATGTGACCAGTTTTATTACATTTGGAAGTTAGTCCCTCTCTTTCCTCCACAGCTTACCCTCCTAAGTCTCTCAACAGTATCCACCTTTTCCTGGACCATTTTCTTGTCGCCAACCTTGTATTTTCCCCAATCTCCCTTAATTTTCCTTCCCTGAAGTGGACCTTCCTTCTTCTACATAGAACCCATGACTTGGAGTTGTGCACTTCTCTGGATTTGTTTTTTCTTGTATCCTCCACGTCCTTGTGCTGGTGTGTTAGCTTCATATGCAGACTTTATTTTTCTGCATCTCCATTCCATTGTGTGGGTTTTCTGAGTTCAGGCCCTTGGGCATTGTGGTATTAATTCCCCGCTAAAGAATGTTGGGTTCTCTCTTGACTCATTTTTATTTTCATTAAGTTCCCTGCCAAAAACCTATTGTTTTCGTGTTACATCCTACAGCCTTATAGCAGACACTGTAAATTCCACGTGATCTTTCTGCTCAGTCCCTCGTTCTCACTTTCATGCCCCATTGATAGATACTTTGGTTTCTTCCTGCCACCTTGGTGGCAACACAGTTTGGATAAATCCGGCTGTGTGCCAGCCTCAAGAGTTCGGTAGGATGGTTACTTGTGAAGTCAATCCTCGGAGGTATAAGATCCTCTTACCCTGAAGATTGTGCTCTGATGCTGTTGATGACAGATTTGTACGTCAATTTGGCCGTCTTTCTTTCACGAATCCAGAGATAGGTGCCTAAATTCATGGGAATACCCTTGAAGTGCTCAGGCTCCAGCATGCTACCTAGAGAACAGATATAATTAGGCAGCAATCAGTTAGGATTGCTGATTGCAGCCAGAGAGAAAGTGTATTTACAGCTATGTCTAACCTATTGGGGTTGTATAAAGTGAGCAGGACACAGTATGGTTTTGCCGATTCTTTATTTACGAACAATGCATTCCAGCTGACGACAGGCTTAGGTTCTGTAAAGAAATCTCTTCCTAACATTCCAATATCATATTCTTCAGATTGGCATTGGTTGACTTACATGGACTGCAAACTCTATAGAGCTATCAGGATATAATACACCTGAATTCCTCCACTGACTAGACAACATCCTATATGCCCCTGATCACACTCATCCTTGTTGAGGGAAATATCGCTGCTCTCTCCTTTTTACAAATTTCCCAATTTTTGACCCTCAGAGAATTTCCCAAATCCTCCTTAACAGTCAACACTTTTGAAAAATGTGATCAACCCTAATGCACATCCCTGGGATGTCTCACCTTGGCCAAAGTTCCTTCAGGCATGTGAGTTTCACAAACGAGATTCAACTTATCATACCCACCTGTAGAATATTTCTCCTTCCTCCTTATTCTTTCCCTCACTTCATCCTCATGTTTATCTACTAAACAAGCTCTCCCAATCGTCCCGGGTCACAGCCAGGTATTGGGTTTGTGTCTCCTCAAACTTTCTAAACGGTACTGAAATACTCTATTATAGCCCTCACCCAGTCTCCATTGATTGCTGTGGGGATCCTTATCACCTCCATCAGCGTTCTGTTAAAACGCTCCACAACAGCATTACCCTTTGGATAACACAACGTATTGGTTACGTGCTATATACCATTCAGATTTAGGAATTCCACCATCTTCCTTGACACCCACTGCAGACCATTGCCAGAAATTTGCTTCTTGGGAAATCCATTATTGATTCTAAAAATTATATAATGCACGTAGAATGTATCTCTCTCATCACACAAACATCTGGATATTTAGACAAGAAATCCACCGGAACATAGTTGCCTTGCGTACACCTTGCATCCAGAGGCCCCAATATGTCAATAGCGACTACATCCCAAACCATGGCAGGGGCAGGCATTACCTTCATTGGTGGAGTCCTGGTTTGCAGCACTTTTTTTGCTGTCCCTACTAACCTCACACTCTTTCAGTCCATTCTCAATATTTGCATCCATGCATGGTCACCAGTAATCTTCTCTTATCAGACCTTTCGACTTGCACACCTCAAAATGTCCTTCATGCGCAACATCCATAATCAACTCGCTCATCCCTTGAGGCACTACATTATGATGATAAATAACCAAAACATTTCTCTTCTATTCCCAGCTCATCATTCACTGTTGTAAAGCTTTTAAGCTCTTCATCTATTTCAGCTTTTGGCCAACCTTCAGCCACAAATTGCCACCTTCTCGCACACTTCATGCAAAGCGCAGGCCTCGTTCTACTCTTTTTCATGCTTCCCCTTTGACACCATAGAAACGTCATCCACATCCCTTTATACATTTTCTGCACTTGGAGCTTGTTCAAACACAGCTCCGGTTTCTACTGAATTTCTTGGCAAGTCCTCTGCCACTATATTCCATTCACTGCACACATACTCTACTTCAAAATTCAAACCCTGCATGTTTGTAATCCACCTGACAATTCTTCTAGAAATTCCACCAAGGTCGTTCTTATTAAATATCAAAATCAAAGGCTTGTAGTCATTAATAATCAGAAATGACAGAGGCCCTTGAGGGGGCGTGGCCTAGGCTCATGGAGTAAGAGGCACCTGAGCAGAGATCCCGTCAAGATCCTTGGTCTGATCCTATTAACTAATGGCATGTAATGATTTATAAGATCCCACGCACATCCACGTATGGGCAAAACCTTCCTCTAACTCTCCAGTGAAAGTCTGGTGCAAATCATAGGCAGATTAATAAGAATTGCTGACTGAAAGTGCGAGCCCCGGGACGGGCAAAATGGCAGAGGCCGTGGCAACCCTGAAGCTGAGAGGAGGAGGGGCCATGTGCTTCGCAGAGCCCCGCTGATCTTGAGGCTGCGAGAGACAGCCCTGACCCCCTTCAATTGCAGACCTGGCTACTGGGAAAGTGGAGGAAGAAGAACGAGGACTCTGGCGGATAATAACACGGGACAACGCAGTGGTGTGAGGTGGCGGAACATCATATGAACTGAGGCTAGATGGTGGGCAGACCGCAGGTGACCAGGGGCATCCGCCCAGAACAGCGAAGCAGAAGGCAAAGAGGGTCGCAAAGTGGGACGCTGTAACACTGCCGCAGGAGGGATCCAGCAAGTGCCCTAGAGCGGCATGCAAATACAGCTGCAGTGTAGCTTACGGACTGCGCCACAAAGGGAGAGCAGCTGCAGTCGACCGGGAGAGCAGGAAGGAGCCACCCGCCGAGGCGAGGAGGGGCGCAGCAAGCACGGTAAGAGCAGCAGCGGCAAGGTGCCTGACTCTAACATTAAGGCCTTGGCCCCCCGAACAATCACCCAAGGTGCGGGCCGGAGCGGGGAGTGCTGCAAAATAAGGTCATCCCCCCCACAGTCCGGAGGGACGCCTGAGCTAATTCTAGGCCACCAAAGTATTAGAGCTGCAACACATCCACGCTGGCTCAGCGCTACACAGCCCCGTGAGCTGGGACACCCTCGATGAACGGCAATGATGCACCGCAAATCCACAAACAAGTGAAACAGGGAGGTGGGAACCGGACAGCGCAACGGGCAGGGGTGCATGCACAACTCAGTGGACCATGCAAACTGGCCTCCATTGAAAGGGCTGGCAATCTGGGAGTCTCCGTAGTGACAGATAGTACGGCGACTAGGGAACAGGAGCGCACAACATGCAACAAGGAGGACTGGAGCAGGTGAAGAAGTGCACCGCAGCAGTGAGCACAAAGAACCCACCACAGCCACAGACTGCCTGCTCATGGGAAAGAATTATCGACGTGGCAACTATTGAGATCACATCTCCCCTTTGCATAGAAAACACAGGAATATGCAAGACACAAGGGGTGCAATGGAGTGGCTGGCTACAATGGGAGGCACATAGGATGCAGGATTGCCGAGATGAGAGTGAAGCCGGCGACTGTGCATGATCAGCCAGAAAGTAACCCCCCAAGCAGCACAAATAGATAGGCAGTTGGGAAGAGACGGGGGGGGCAGACGTTCCAAGAGAACATGAACAGAGCCACACAAGCGGGCTATGGTGTTGACGGCCACAGCACAAAACACAGGGCAGACGTGGAACAAAGCGAGAGGCATGTAAAAGACGGTTTCACGAATAAGGTGCAAATCTACCGACCCACAAGACACACAGGAGGGAGCGGTGAATCAGCAAAGGGCGAGGGCTTCCCACTGAGCTAGGTGCTCAAGCACCGGGAGAAAGTAACGAGACCTCCCAGCAGCGAGAGGTACAACAGTGTGACTGAATCACTCACAAGCCACCTGAGATTGCGCTTAGGCGGAAGTAGTGTCAAAGAATCTGAAAGCAGTACCAGAGACTACATTGCCGCTAATTTACACTGCTGAGAAACACCAAGGCCTGTGAACAGCCCACCCACACACTGCAGTGCGATCACAGAGCACCAAAAAGAGCCCAGAAATAGACTTAGGGGAGCCATTCAAACCTACATAAACTAAGAAGGGCATGTCCCCATCCAAAGAAAAAAGCAAGCCCATAATCATGGACTCCTTTGCTGCAACCAGACCATGTGAACCGGCGCAGAGCAGCAATGAGGCACAAACAGAACAGAAGGCCCCAGAAGAAAGCAGCAAAGATGGGCAAGTGCTGGAGGCCATAGCTGCATTTTGATCGTTCATAGATACGAAAATAGAAGAGGTCAAAACTGACATGTAGCTATTGAGGCAGGACATGCGCAACCTGACAGAAAGGGTAATGACTACGGAAACTGGGCTGAAGGAAACGACGGAAGACATGAAGGACCTACAATCAAGAGTGAAGGAGCTAGAAAAGAGGAACGCGTTGCTGGAGGCCAGATCGGAGGACGCTGAAGGCCGGGCCCGGCGCAACAATGTGCGTCTGCTGGGAATTCCTGAGGGAATGGAGGGCCTGTACCCCACAGGTTTTGTAGAAACCTTACTACAGCAAGAGGTTGGAGCCGGTAAACTTTGTGGTACAAAGGGCCCACAGATCCTTATAGAAGAAACCATCACCGGGATCACATCCACGCCCGATGATTGCGAAAATACTCAACTTCCAGGACAGGATACTGAAATTCTCGAGGGAAGGTGGAGAGATAAAACGGGACAATTCAAGAATAGCCATAGACCCGGACGATACACCCACAGTACAGAGGGCACGAAGCTCCTTTGTCCTGATTAAAGCCAGGCTCAGACATCTACATCTTAAATACATGCTAATGTACCCGTCCAGGCTCAAGGTGATCTACAAAGGACTGGCCATTTTCCTGGAAACTCCAGTGGCAGCCAACGTGAGGCTAGAACACAACAATCTGGCGGGTGCGGAGGAGGCTGTAACATGAACTGGCCTGGTATAAGAAAGGCAACAGCAGCTGGGGGGCTGGGTGGGTGCATGGTAACCTACCAGAAAGATTGATGTGGGTTGCCTTTATAGCGTCTGACGTTGATTATGCCATAATAAGAATTTATGTTTGACGAGGGATTGCTGGGCCACTTGGCCGGGGCTAAGAGGTCTTCCCCGCGAAGGGACTAGTGTCAGCCTGTTGCTGACACGACATAACTCGCACACAACAACCCGGATGGGCCAGGAAGGGGCAGGGATGACTGAGCACTGCTGGGATAGAGCAGCAGCTGGCTGTGGTTGTTTAACATTGTTTGGTGTTTTGAATGTTTTTAGGTCTTCACATGCAATGCCGGTAGAGGGGGTATGGTCACCCAAGAAGACTCAGTGTGAAAGGTGGCTAGGCGTAGAGGGGAGGTGGGAAAAGGTGACTGAAAGAATTCTTGTGGGACGGCGGAAGAAGGAGAGGAGGCGGGGGAGACAGCAGCACTCGGTCATGGCGGCTGACATCAAGGTGCTAACGTGGAATATAAAAGGGATGGGCACCTACTCTGCACAGAAACCAAATTAAATCCTTCCAGACCAGGAAAAAAGTGTCCATTACTATGTTATAGGAGACTCACCTTACGGAGGACACAATGGCTAAAGTGAGGGAACACTGGGGGGGACAGGGATACGGAGCAGCATACTCTATGTATGCGCGAGGTGTCTTTACCTGGATCAGCACAGCTGTGCCCTTCAGCTTACTGGAGGTCGAGGCAGATGCAGGCGGAAGAGGCTTTATTGATCAGACAGAAGTTTGTATAGTCAACTCATATTTCCCTAACCACTGGATCCCAGTGCACCGCCACATGTTGAGCGCCAGCATAACCCCACATCAGGATAGCTTCTTTATCTTGGGGGGGGAGGGGTGATTTCAATTGTGTAAGGGAGTTGGATCTGGACAGGTCATGCCTGCCACTGAGCCGGACAATGGCAGCCCCTGTAATGTTAAATGGGCTGATGCAGAACCTAGATTTAGTGGATGTCTGGAGGGAGCTACACCCGACAGCGAATACTCCTATTTCTCCTCGACCCATGGTTTGTACACCAGACTCAACTACCTTCTGATAAGCAAGGCCTACCCGACACAGGTGGAATCAGCGCAATACTTGGGAAGAACAGTCTCTGACCACTCGCCACTACTTATGGAGTGGCAGGTGCAGGGCCCCAGACCCCCCATACCACTGTGGCATATGCCAACTGACGCACTGTCGGACCGAGCCTTCAAAGGGGAACTGCAGAAGAAATAAGAGGAATATATAGAACAGAATGTGGGAAGTGTGAAAGATTGGAGCACGGTATAGGAGGTACTGAAGGTAGTAGTGAGAGGAGAGGTCATCGCTGGAGCGGGGGGTATTAGGAAGACATTGAGGATGGACCTGGAGAGGTTGGAGGAGGAGATTAAACGGATGGAAGCTAGCGCCCAGGGAGACAGGGGGGAAGAATCGAAACTGGCCAAGGCTAGAAACAGCTGCCAGGAAGCCTGGGGGAGACTGTCAAAATTTGACCACATGGTGAAAACCACCAGGGCCCACGCGGAAGGGGATAAGCCAGGCAGGCTGCTTTCATGGCTGTGCAAGAGGGAACTCCCGAGGCACTCCATAACCGAAATTAAAGATGGAACAGGCGTGATGCAGAAATCACAGTGTCTGATTAACAACACCTTCATGGAATTCTATTCCCACTTGTACGGCCACGACTCAGTGGTACCATAAGATGAGATACTAGGCACACTGGAAGAAATAGGCCTGCCTAGGCTGGGCACAACGCATTGTGAGGCGCTAGACAGGTACATCACACCTGAGGATTTAAGCGATGCAATCAAGTCACTGGCCACTGGCAAGACCCTTGGGAGAGACAGGCTCCCCCCAGAGTTCTATAAGGCATACGAACCGGTTCTGACTCCGGTGCTATACAAGGAGGCATTCGCGAAAGGGGTACTGCCGCAGAGCATGAGGGAAACACTTGTGATCCGAATACCCAAACCAGGTAAAGCCACAGAAGACTACGGCTCATACCGGCCACTGGCGATGCTAAAGTACGACGTCAAAATATTTAAACCCATATTAGCCAAGCAGTTAACCAGGGTAGTGGGAGGCCTGGTGCACAGGGAACAGAATGGCTTCATGCCAGGCCATAGCATGGCTGTAAATCTATGCAGACTCCAGTACATAATGGCGCACACAGCAGACTCGCAGAAACAATACGCAATAGTCTCGTTGGACTCTATAAAGGCGTTCTATTCAATTTACTGGGAGTGGTTGGTTGCAGTACTGGAAAGATTTGGGTTCGGAGAAAGTTTTTTTTTGTGGGTTAAAATACTCTACACTACACCGGTGGCAAGAATGAAGACATCGATCTCGTACATCCAAAGGGGCACCAGACAGGGATGCCCATTTTCACCCATACTATACATACTGTGGCTAGAGCCAATAGCAATTTATCTCAGAATGTATTTTTTTGATGCAGGAATATGGGTGGGAGGCGCAAGTCACTTGGTATCATTATATGCGGAAGATGCACTGCTGTACCTGAGAGATCCGCATCTTAATTTGCCTTTACTACTGGACGTATTTGACAACTGTGCAATGGTATCAGTGATTTGCTTTAGCAGGGAAAAGTCCTGCATATTTCCACTGGCGGGCCTAAGAGGGAAGGATGTGATGGATTTGCCAGAGGTCGGACTCAAGTGGCAGATTGAAGCATTTAGGTACTTAGGATTAGCTGTAAGGCACACACCAAAGCTGCTGCACGAAAGCAACAACGCAACAGTAATAAATGGTCTAAGGAAATCCATAAAGTTCTGGTCTAGACTGCCACTCGCAATGACGGGCAGGGCAGGCATAGTTAAAATGATTATCCTGCCGAGATTCTTATATTATTTCCACAACGTATATTGCTAGATCAAAGCCTCATTCTTCCGCTTACTAGAAACACTGCTGCAAGGGTTCTTGTGGTGTCCAACCCGACAGGTTCTCGCTTGCTACGTTGAGCCTGCCCTATAAGGAAGGAGGGATGCAGCTGCCAGATTTAGAGAAATACTACCTGGCGGCGCAGCTTAGTTTTGTGACTAGGTGGCTCTTGGAGAAGGTAACGTCAGAAATGGAGCTGCTCCAGCAACTAGTAGCTCCGGCACGCCTAAAGGAGATACTGTGGGTCCCGTTGAGCTTTATGAGAAACGTCCCCATGATTGTATCACTGGGGAGACAGGTGTGGAACAGAGCTAAGTCGTTGCTGCAACTCAAATATCCGTACTCACCTGAGACCCCGATTGCCACAGATGTCTGCAAGGATAGAACAGACCTAGCAGTGGTTAAGCACTGGGAGAAATGGGATGTCTATACCTTGGGGGACGTACATGACAAGGGGGTTTTCAGAGAGTTTGAATCTCTACAGAAAAAGGAGGTGTTGCCAAAAGGGCAGTTCCTGTCGTATCAAAGAGCCAAACAGATGGCAAAAAAAGAAATGGGAGAAATGGCCAGAGGAACCAATGTCGGATCCCTTGCTGACCCTGATGCACAGCCTAGACGACGGCTGGAGACCGGTGTCCCGAATATACGGCCAACTGATAGACAGGCCCAATCCCAAAAGCGCAACACTAAAGGCAAGATGGGAAACAGATCTAGGTGAGGTTATAACAGAGAAGGAGTCGGAGAGGATTCTGGCGTACCCTCGGGAAGTGTCTAGAAATGCCCAATTTCGGCTGATCCAACCAAACGTCTTGTACCACACGTATATGACACCGGACAAGATAGCCAAATTCAACAGCAATGTAAAACCAGTATTCCCTTGGTGTGGGAGGGGGGAAGCAGGGATGATACACATGATCTGGGGATCCACTAAGGTACAACAGTTCTGGGCTCAAATAGAACAGGCCTGCAGGAAGGCTGGGCTGGTGTGGTATGCCTGGACACCGAAGGAATGTCTCCTTGGCGCCTACACTAGAATGAGCAAATTTAGGCATGTGGTCAAGTTTATAGATATTGCCTTTATACTGGCCAAGAGAACTATTGCAATGGCGTGGAAAGCCGTGGGGGGTCTGCAATATGTTAGATGGCACAGAGAATTTGAGCATTGGGCAGAGGCAGAAACCAGAGTGTGGGGAGAAAGGGTATCCAGGTCGGAGGAGAGTTTGAGTGCTGCATATGAAGCTTGGAAAAAACTGGTTTGGGACATGTTTCACCCTTCTGATGATAAACCCCCCTGAACGCAAATAAGTAATATCTGGGAGGATACTCATGACACTATGTGAACTAGGAGGGAAGCGCTGTCCCGGAAGCTACTCACTGCCCGCAAAGGAAGCTTGAAGTAGAAAAACCCCCATGTAATCTTGAATGAAAACGTCACTGATAACGGTTAGCTGGCTGGTTAAGTGAAGTCAGTTTATTGTTTGTTATTGTGTTATTTGTTGTTTATAATAATTCAGCATATACATGTATGGAAAAAAGTGGCAAAAAAGTGGTTCATTGAACAATTGCAGTTTATAAATGGCAATAAAAAGATTTTAAAATAAAATAAACAATCAGAAAGACCTTGACCATGCTCCCCACACATTTGCAAAATCGTATCTCTCTGGAACAGAATATCTTTTTTCTGCTTCACTCAAGGTGGGAGGTACAAACATCATGGTCGGCATTTCAGTTCCACTAAGTTGCATTAGCACACAACCGGTGCCATCTGCACTGGCATCAGGATACAACCTCACTTGGAGATCTTCACAATACAGGTGCTTCTACTGTTTTCTCTTTGAAATTCCTGAACTCTTCCTCACATCCCTCATCCCAATGAAATTGGAAATTTTTCAGAATCAGTCCCCTTAATCATTTTGTTTTGTCCAAGAGGTTTTTTATACATTTGCCATAATACTCAACTCAGCCCACACATGTTGACACTTCAACCTGGATACTAGGGGATTTCAACATCGACACAGCCTCCATCACATCTACTTTCAGCCAAACCCCTTTCTCAGACAGTTCATGTCCCAAATAGTCAAACTTGTCTTTCCGAAACTTATATCTGTCCAACGAAATTGTCAAATATGCTTCACTGACACTTTTCAGCACAACATGCAGCCACTCATCATGCATTTTCCTATCTACTCCCAAAACCATTATATCATCCTGATAGCACTTGATTTAGTTTCTCGCATGTGCCACGCAGGGTTATACTGCAATGGTACCTACATAGAAAACTACGAGCCACTTGTTTTACGGGCTGAAATAATGTCTTACATTTTGAATAGCATTCTGCTAAGTCACAATGCTATACATATTAGTGCTGGCTTATTTTAAATTCGATATTGATTAGGCACAAGCACAACATTTGTTAGTGCTTTTCAGATACACTACAAAATGGCCGACAGGTTAACTTAGCCTACGAGGTCAGTTGATAATCAGTCATGTGACCGCAAACATTATGTGACTTGGTAGAATGAGGAAATAAAAACAGACCCAAACAATGATTTGTAATTTTGTCTGAAGAAGTCCCTGAGGGTGGGATGGAACGCGTGACGCAATTTTACACGCAGGACTATAACAATCTGTTCAGTTAGACCATGTTGGTTCTTTTAAATAAAATGTTTCATATGTGGATTTTATAAGAATATAAGATTAAAGTAATTATTTGCTCCTTACAAGACCGAGTGCTCTTGCAATTTTGTGTTCACCTCTGTGTTTCTTTTATATAACTTCCTAGCACTACTCAGAGGTGAGCATGTGTGTCTAAAAAATAATTTTGGCCTATCTTGCGGTCAATCGAGAGCACCCGCTAATGGCAGGCTTGTGCACCGCATTAGCAAGTGTTGTTGGAGGATATATATATATTCAGTAAAAACACTTTGTTAAAGGGTCGTTATGGTTAAGTTGCACTACTAAAAACCTATGAAATTCAGCAAAAAAAACTTTGTTAAAGGGATGTTATGGTTCCAAGTAAAACCGAAAAACCCTTGAAATTTGCCAGTTATGGTAAGCTAAGCAAGCATAACTTGCGCCACCACTGTGCACTGCTAAGACTAACACCCAGGACATCAAAGATGACATCACAAATATCATTGATGACATCACTGATGACATCACATGTGCTTTTATTTTCATAAAAAGTCTGTACAAGGGATTCTTATACTAATGTTGATCAAAAAGTGTGAAGGTTTATTGGAATAAATTTCATGAGGTACGTAGTGCATTAATTAATGCATTGATACGAATACCATTCTATTATCAGGTTCTTTCCAGTATACTAAGCTACTCATGTAGAACATAGGCATTGTGTGCAACATAGATGATGGATGTGCAATATTATTAATCTTACCATGTGGAATAGTAAAATGATACATGCTTCTTATTACAGTTTTGTGTACTGGGCAACATTTAATAACTAGCTAATAAAACCCACTTACTACATAATTGCATTATTCAAAACGAAACACAAATAACAACAACACATACAAATATGAGCATATACAGGGAAAATGAAGTAAACAACAGTATTAGCAGCCAATCTTCATACCCCAACAGATTAACTTTATACACAGAAATGATCGCTGTGCTTCAAACCTACTAATTTGCTATGTATAACTATCCTATAATGTGACTGGACCCTAAGGAGAGTAGTGTACGTACAATGTATACAAATATGAGCATATCCAGGAAAGTAAAGTAATTAAAAAAAAGGCAGAACTATAAGAAAGTGTTGATAACCTTACTGATTATGTTTATACACACAAAGCATTGCTGTTTTCCAAATCTGTGTTTTCCCCTATGTATATGTTTCATATGCTGTGAGTGAAACCCAAGTGAATTACTGTAAGAACGTATTTGAAGTGTAACTCTACAAATATATTACTTGAATATAAATAATGAGTTTATGATTTTTTAGTTCCTGACTCTTACTGGGCTAGATATGTCAGTAATGGAAAAAAGAGGGAGCCAGACATGTGATGTCATCAGTGATAACGTCCCTTTAGCAACGTTTTTTTACTGAATTTCATAGGTTTTTAGTAGTGCAACTTAACCATAACATCCCTTTAACAATGTTTTTTACTGAATTTCATAGGTTTTTAGTAGCACAACTTAACCATAACGTCCCTTTTACAAAGTTTTTTTACCGAATTTCATAGGTTTCTAGTAGTGCAACGTAACCATAATGTCTACGAGCATCTGACTTCATTGCACACCTTCCGGAGAATGCCACATGACCATATGCTGGCACACAGCATGATGACGTGTCCGAGAACCCGTACTGCTGTAATCAAGGTGCATGAGAAACACTGCACCCTACCTTAGAAATAACACACGCGCAACATTTCCCCCTGTCTACCTGGCCCTCCATATTGGTTTTTGGTGCCTCTTCCTTCAGTTCCCTCCCCAACTTTCGTTCTTACCCCTCCTACCAAAAAAAAGCCATCCAAAAACAAAATAAGTGTTCCTTTAGGAACCACCTTTCACAGTTAAAAAATAGAACTAAAAAAAAACTGCATAGTCTCCATCTACTTTATATTTCTCAGTAAAGTACATAGATGCAATAAGATTTTCCAACATTTCCATTTGCATTTTGTGTTATGCTAATGGGAATATTGTGGCTTTCATCCTCCGTTCCAGGGACTGGAATGGTGGATAAAGGGTGAGCAGCCCAAGTTATCAGCCCAATCGAAGCGAGGGTGGATAACGAGGTCTCTGGACCATTACCCCCCATTCCACTAAAAAAGAGGATTTTTCGTCCTATACCGGGACGCCAAAGGTTTCGCCGGTTTAGGAAGGAAAATCCTTTTCCAAGATGGCCACCATGGAAAGGGAAGGCGGGGGTTCCATAAAGGTCCTCTCCTCGCTTTCCATGGCAGCTTTCAAAAGGCAAAAACAAAACCCTGTGACCACATTACAACGAGCACATTTTTCTTCCCTTTCAAATCTTTCCTAATTTCGAATAACTTTACCACAAAGCCAGTCCCAGGTGGACATGGCCACTTTAATCCTATGTTTTGTCCCTTCTGGTCATGGCCAGTAGCCACATTGTCCGGATCATGACCTTATACCATGACCCCGACATTCTGGCCACTGCCCATGGCTACAGCCTACCAATGAGCCTTACGCAAATTTGCTGGAAATCCACCAACTTTTTTTTTTTTTTCAAAACTGTCAAAAGAATACACAAATGAGTCGTAATATAAGGTGTGCACAAAATCCCAACAAACTTTGTAAACTCATTCGAAATCACGTCAGAAATATTCCAC
The DNA here is from genome assembly GCF_040938575.1 of Ambystoma mexicanum. Lineage (NCBI taxonomy): Eukaryota > Metazoa > Chordata > Amphibia > Caudata > Ambystomatidae > Ambystoma > Ambystoma mexicanum. The sequence goes on from NC_090939.1 coordinate 691,764,901, forward strand.
CCATCAGCATTACCACTCACCTCCCCAAACATTATTTCACAAGTTTCACAAGTGCAACGCTCAAAAAATATTAGTGTCCCGAGGGTTCCACCATGTATTTTTGTACATACGTTGATCTATCACATTTTCAATTTCAATTCACCTTACCTCATTTTTCCCCTTTTAGAAACATATGAAATCTGACAGCAGGGCGCGTCCATCTTGTGCTATTCTTATCCATTGCTGCATCTGCCTAAGGTAAACTACCCTGATGTCACTAAATCATATGCTCCGCCCCTGACCCTCACATAACCAACCCCAGTGATATTAATCGTAGGGCACACATTGTTCTTTTCCCATACACAAAGTGTTCGTTTTCGATAAAGGAACCGCTTGGGTAGCACAGTGAATTACAGGGCGTCGGCATGATTTGGGTCTAGACCACGATAAAAGATGTTATGTTACACCTAATCGCTAGTGCAGCGTACGGGCACATGGGCCCTGGCCGATCGTCCCACAAAACAGTCACAGTGATCCAGCCATTGACGACTATGTGCACCTGGCGAATAAAAAAGCCATCAGTTGGCATCTGGAATCCATGGCAATCGCAGTAAGGCAGCATGTGGCTATTTGGAAAACATAACACAAAATATGTATCAATACCCAACCTTTGTTACAATTCATCTATTGATTTCTTAATTCGGCATACAGTTTAAACTAACGATTAGAAGACACAGCAAACAATCTAAAAAAAAAAAGAACGTGGAAACTGATACACAAATCGATATGGTCATACATGACATTTTAAAGAAATATTAGCGTTGAACCAGGTTGAATCTACTGATAGTGTACATACACCTAGATTCTGCACTCCCCATAACCACAAAAAAATGACAACCACACAGAAAGATAGTACTTCAGTTACATTGCCAAAATTAATGTTCAGATAATAATAAACAAATAAATTAAAGCTCGTTCCGGTGTACAGTTGTCAAAAGCAAACTTACATGATATTCACCGTCTCCATTCTCTTCGTGTAACTCAGACTGCAATGCTCAATGCTCTCACACCAAAGAATCTTCATGAACTGATTTTACATGTTCCTTACAAACTCTGGGAATGCATAACCTTATCAAATGTTCCTTATTCCAAACCTCCTCTCCCTGCATTTGACAATTGACCCTTATAGTTTGAGCCTCATGCGTGGGCTTCCTTAGCTCACAACCAAAAAATCAAAGCTGGTGACCTTCACTCAGAATCCATATACATTCTCACTTTGCAACAACATGCCTCAACGCATTCATGAGAACTGGTACTCGCATATCAGTGATGTCATCAATGAGATTTGTGATGGCATCTTTGATGTCATGGGTGCTAGTCCTTGCAGTGCAAACTGGTGGCGCGAGTTATGGTTGCTTAGCTTACCATAACTGGCAAATTTCATTTTTTTCACTTTTACCTGTAACCATAACGTCCCTGTAACAATGTTTTTCTATTGAATTTCATAGGTTTTTGCTAGTGCAACTTAACCATAACGCCCCTTTAACAAACATTTTTGTTAGTGAATTTCATAGGTTTTTAGTAGGGCACTGTAACCAGAACGTTGCTTTAGCATAGTGTTTTCAGTAAAGGCAATAGTTTTTTAGTATCGTAACTTAACCATAACGTCCCTTTAACCACGTGTTTCCAGAAAGTACGGACTGGAAAGCACCAAGACCAGAACGTCACTGCAATATGGTAAGCACACTGAAGTTTGTCTATTAACTGCATAGGTGCTGCAGTAAACAATAGTAGAGAAGCATAATGTCTCATTTATTACGGAGCAATTGCAAGCACCTTAGAGTGGCTGGAAGAAAATTCCCCTCATGGTGCAATTACTTACACTACTAACCCCATTGTTACGCACAGTACTGTGAAGCGTACATTATGTAATATATATTGCTATATGTACAGCAAACACATTTTCTTTTCTGTGAGAGAACATATTGAAAGGAAAGCAAGGCAGCACAAGCAGCAACCCTTCCACAACAGCATACGGCCATAGCAAAGGAAAGAAACTCTGTGCATAGCAAAAAGGACAGGCTGGAAGCCAAAGTGGAAAAATTGCTGAACAATTGTGCCAGCTGAAAGGTTGCGTACAAGGGTGTATTATTGACAAAATGAAACAGCTCTAGCAGACCTGCACGTGTACCCCTTCCCCATGTCAAAGGGCGCCATCCCCTCAAAATCCATGTGATGGGAGATGTTAAGGTGATACCTGAAAATCTGTGTGATGGGAGACGTTGAGGTGATACCTCAATGTCCTCCTCCCCTCACAACCAACTTGAGGAAATCCCCAATTCCCTATGATAAGTATCCACTTATGCTACCCCTTCCCTTTGCTAATGGTCTGTATGAATGTGTACAAGTAAACATTAATAAGTGAAAGGTTGTTGCGTGTATATGTAATACTTTTTTTTGTTGAAATGCCATTCTCACTCAGCGGCACACAGTCCTTGTTGGAATGACTGCAATTAAGGAAAAGGTAGGTGACCTACGGACACCGCAGTTGCCTGGCCTATCCAGAATGACAATGGAGGCATCGTACGATGCCAGCATGCTCTGCATGTCCGCATGTTGTTCTCCACCTACAATGGCGTGTGGGAAGGGACATTTGGTCGTTGTGCAAATACACGCATGTGTATCTGTTCCTCTGTGTCCTGGTAATACTGCCACTGTGCAGCGTATGCGAACAAACGTTAATTATGTTGCAGTGCCTGCCCACACCCTACAGGTACCTATACAGATAAACATCCCACCTGCTATACCCTTTAAACAGACAGCAACTCCCAAAATGCTCGGCACACGTATGGCGCCCTATTATTCAGTATAGAAGTGGCAACGGTATGCACATGTGCACAACGTATTCTGCCCAAAACATGTCCTGCGCACAGCAGTTTGAAAGGAGAGCAGTGGCGACGTCATCATGCAATGCGATGCGATCATTCAGTAACACAATCTGGACCCATGGACAGCGGCAAAGTACAGTGTTGAGGAACGTAGGGAGTGTTTTTCGGAAAGTACACACTTACAAACACACCACAATGGGCCGTTGTACATGTATGTAGGTTTTTGAACAATGTAGGCCTGTTTTCCGGGTACAAGTTCTCCACAGTAGCCCTACAAAAGGCCACACCCCAGAGCTGCTCCGCAATCTGTTTGCAGCTTTTCAGAACACAGTAGCAGGCCACATAGGTTTGGCGTGTAAGTGATGTTGGACCAAATGGGCTGTGCTGCATTGCGTTTGCAAGCAATTGCAACCATGTCAGTCCGGCTCAGTGTGCACAGTAATGTAGAAAATTAAGAAACCCATAGGTGTGATAGTCCCCACTGTCCCAATGTCATGGGTAGCAAGCTGAAACCGGGAGTATGTGCACGTGCATTGCCTCAAGGACGGCGAGGGCCGTGCCCCAATAAAGCAGAAACATTCCTCCTTCCCTTTCTACTTTCTTCTTTCCAGCACACCGTCATTGCGTACTGTTAAAATGCTCCACACGCATCCACCAATAACATTGAAGAGCTCTCCATGTAACAGTATCAGTTCTGTACCACAGTCCTCTGCGTACACACCACGCCCAGAAACGTTATTGTGCAATCCCTCTGCCTCCACAGTCCCATTTCCATTACCTTCTAACACAAAGGAGGTATGGGGAAATATTTATACTGCTGCACAAACTATACTCCTCAGCATAGGTAACCCTATAAAATACACACAAAAAAAGTTGGTGAGCAGTGTCTAATCACAGGTGGGAACCTTTTTCTCGCTGATCCTAGCCCAAATCAAGATATTGAGGTAACTGCAACCTTCAACTCTGAGTTTAGTAAACCCAAGTGTAGTGGAAAATTAAAACATCCACTAAATCACACTCAGAATAGAAAAATACAAAAATCTGATTTATTATAATAATTCACGTTCATTAACATAATAATACCTTTCTAAAATGAACCTTCAATATTTATTATAATTCTTAAAATAAACAGCAAACTGCAGTCAAAAAAGGGGAAAGGCACACACAGGGATAGAAGATATATGTAAACCAAAATAAAGAGGGTTTACCAAATGGGTATGTGATGAATCACAATCTAGGGTCAAACCTAGACATTATGGGGTTGACCAAAGTCCAAACTTGAATTCTCAACTGACCAATGAATCACACACTACTTCATTCCATCACCGCCATCCTGAAAGTCCCCAGATGTGGCTTTCGTGCTGCGTGCGGGCGTGGGAGAATACATTGCAACCAGGGTAGGGGGAGTTCGTTGTAAGGGGCAGCTCTGAAACAAGCTTTTTGTTTTGTAGATGCTTCTAGAGGAACACCTTTCTTTCAGTTTTTATTTGTTTTTTGTTTTTTTGTGCTCACATTATTACAGTACACTCTTCAGCGCATCCTGTAGACAAGCAAAGAAAACTGCATTACCAATGGACGGCAACAAAATGCCATTTGCTTGGAACAACTCCGCATTTCCACAACTGATTGGGTCATTGTTGCAGAAGAACATCCCACGAACGGACATTAAAAGTATACATGCTTCTGTTGATGAGACCCCTTCCGACCTCTAGCTGGCGACAGCAATCATTGGAATAGGTGCATAGTAATCTTGGTGGTATACATGAGAAAAGCACTTTGGCAGCAATATCAAGCTAGGTAGGGGATTGGTTCTTACATCGTAGATGTAAAAAGGTTATTTTTTTTAATTTATTTGTTTACATCGGTGCAAGCAACTTTTTTTGTTTTTTCTCTTTATATGCGTTTCTGTTTGCCTCTCCTCACATTTTTACCACATTCTGGTCAATGCTTCTTGCACAGTGTAAAAGAAAACGGCAATGACATTGGCGCTCAAAGACCTTATGATCTCATAGTGGGTGGAGAACATGCCAGCAGTCTGTATAAATTCACACCTGCTTCTGTTTATAACAAACCTTCCGACCTTTGGCTGGGGACAAATTACACCAGCATGGTCCCATACTCCTCTTGGTGTTATGCATGAGAAAACAACCTTGCCAGTATGAAAAATCTGCATCACTGCGTTCAGCAACCTCTTCAGGTGACGGATTAAATGTCCACACGACATGTAACCCAAATGTAGACTTCCATAGTGCGCCACGATAAAGTTTACATTTGTGACGGAGGCCACATATCTACAAAGGCGAACCATCATGCCAAAACTGCAGTCACCCTGACAGCCCCAGAAAGCGTCCACTCCTTCCAACCCGAAATGACCAGCAACGCCTCTTTGTACAAAACACCTGTGCAGATGACGCACAAAGGTATCACCGACGATAAGCACTGTGCGTCTCTCCATCTCGACCAACCTCACGACACAGTATTGGGAAGAAATGGTACCGCCCCTTCCGGTCAACCACACCCTAAACACCTAATTGCCTATTTCCCACAATTCCATTTCCATGGCCACCATGCTCATAATGGCTGGATGTGGCACGTGCGCTTTCCCATTTACAGTGAGAGCCATGGCCAAGTAAAGCAGACACAATACTTCTTCCCTTTGCACTGGCATCTTTGCAGCACTCCCTCATTGGGTGCTGTCAAATTTTCAAATGGGCATGCAGCAATCACATACAAAACCTCTGTATTGCACACTATAATTTCTGTACACCGCTCCATATTTACCGTTAAACACTCTCAGTGCACGTTCCATTTCATTCCAAAGCCCCTCCACCAAAAACTTCTGCTAAAGAAGGCACGATTGCAGCATCCACAAAGATCCTGAGGCACACCCAGCACACCTTTGGCCATGCACACAACAGGGCAGCCCTTGCCCACAGCTACCACTACTCCAAGGATCCATGCATGCGACCATGTGGGCAGCTAACATTATGCACAAATGTAAAATACATAGCAGCACTTCTACCCAACTCCCCCACACCATAAAACACCTATTCATGAAAACGTGTCACAATTAGCAGAATCCACAAACATACCACAGCCTGTACCACCCCTACCCACTACCATTCTCAAAGTATAGTGTAACTGACAACCTAAGCACAACATCTTCACAGCATTGGGCCTACTTCAATAAATCTGCACACAGCAGAGTAAACAAGCACATATAAGCTGCACTTCAACCATACTGTCTTCCATACTCACATTATATAAACACTGCACCGAGTGGCCACACTGCACAACTTCTCACTGCACCATCTCCTGCCGTACACCAAATACTGTAGCATGTTGCAACTATCACCACAGCCATGGGACGCACAATACACGCCTTTCAACACACTTTTGTTGCTGCAGCACATCTACAATATGCTCCACACCCATTCTCCAAAGATCACCACCTTGTGCCTATAAGCTGCACTTCAACCATACCTTCTTCCATACTCACATTATATAAACACTGCACCCTGTGGCCACACTGCACAACTTCTCACTGCACCATCTCCTGCCGTACACCAAATACTGTAGCATGTTGCAACTATCACCACAACAATAGAACGCACAAGACACGCTTTTCAACTTGTGCTGCTGTAGCACATCTACAATGTGCCCCACATCCATTCTCCAGAGATCACCACCCTGTGCCTGATGCAGTGTCAAACCTGCATTGCTGAAGTGGGTGTGCTCCTTGCACACATTCCCCGCGCCGTAATGCAACCATGCATGTCAGCATGTCACCAACTACCACTATGCACATACGCACCACTGGCACCAGCACTCCTACCCAACCTCCGCACTGCAAAGGAGCTATACAGTGTAAAATGCAACAGTTACCATAATCTACAAACATTACACTGTCTCTGGCACCCCTACGCCCTTTCATCCACATACTATGGTCTTACCCACTTCCACTCAGAAAGTATTGTGTCACTGCCAACCTAACCACAAAATGTTCACAACATTGCCCCTACTCCAAGCAATCTGCACACAGAACACTATCCAAGCACATATAAGCTGCACTTCAACCACACCCTCTTCCATACTGACAGTACTCAAACATTGCACCCAGTGCCCACACTGCGTGACTTTTCAATGCACCATCTCCAACCACACATGAAAAACGTTACCAGGTTCTAACAGTGATCTCACCTGCGAAACCAAACATACACACATGGCAGCTCACTTCTGCTGCTCTATTGCGTCTAAAATGCACTCCACAACCATTCTGTACAAGTCACCACCCTCTAACTGATGCAGAGTCAAAAATGCATTACTGTTGTGGGTGTGCTCAAGCCCTAGGCTCTTGAGTGCATGGCTTACGGCCTACGGCCTTCGGGCATGCACCCTATTGTCTAGGCCTTGAACACTCCCACTGCAACGTTATGCCACCATGCATGTCACCATGTCACCAACTACGACAATCCACATACACACCACTGCCACCAGCACTCCTACCCAACCTGCGCACCGCCATGGAGCAATGCAGCAATTCATTTAAACAGTTACCATAATGTAGAAAGAAAACACTGTCTCCTGCACCCCTGTGCTTTTTCAATCACATACTATGGGCGTACCCACTTCCATTCACAAAGTACTGTGTCACTGCCAACCTACCCACATGCTGTTCGCAACATTGGCCCTACTCCAACCAATCTGCACACACCACACTATGCAAGCACCACCCTCCACCGGATGCAGAGTCAGACATGCATTGATGCGGTGGATGTGCTGAAGCCCTAGGCTCTTGAGTGCATGCCCTATGGCCTACGGCCTTCCGCCATGCACCCAATAGTCTAATCCTTCAACAGACCCACCGCTACTTCATGCACCCATGCATGCCACCATGTGTCCAACTACTGGAATCAATCCACAGAGCACAGCCACCTGCGCTCCCACCCAACCTATGCCATGTGCAATTCACTCCCCTTCTGAAATTCACCTGCCACCACTCACCATGGAAAGACGTTGCCGCAAACAGGTTGCGGCACAAGCTATTGGGCCATTATGACAGCTGCCTCCAATCACCACACAAAGTAGTCGCCTGTTTAGGTACCTGCAAAGTGGCGCAATATGCACGAATACTGTCGACACCCCTCCGTCGTCTTCTAACTATTTACATGTGTCACATGAACCACTTTTCACTTCCCTGACCTTTCCCTCCCTTCTTGCCTCCTACACATGGTGTACGGTATATTTTCCAGACCCTTCCGCCAGCGCACTGCCCTCTGATACACCATGGCAGCTTTAGCCAAAAAATGTTGACGCACAGCACGCTTCCCTCCAGCCAACCACCAGCCGCGTCCAAAGTTCTCCGACAGCACGCCGTTCCGCAAGCCAATGACACTTCTGTCTGCGGAGCGAACAGGGAAATGGGTCAGCGGAGCGGATCCAGATATCACTAATTTTTACAGACATACATTTCAGTTGTTTGCAACAAAAGTACTGATCGGATTCCCACCAAACACACAAAAGCACATTTTCTCACCCAAGCCCCTGCCGCAAATTTGGGGCAAATCCTTCCAGCCATTCAGGCTTTAGCCGTGCGCAAAGTTTTTGCCCATTCAGTCTATGGATCCGTCATTTGGGACCCCCGTATAACTTTGTCCCCCTGCACGAAACCTCGCCCAACTTGGCCTCAGACCCGACCATATACTTTTTTTGCAAAGTTTGGTGATGATTCCTCCAGGGAGAGCGAAGTTATAGGCCGCCGAAAAAGTGTTCTTCCTATGAGTTTAGCAACTTAACCATAACTACACGGCCGCTACCGGGGCCCGTGTAACATATATATATATATATATATCTCAATAAAAAAAGAAGGAAAAGGGAGAGACCGCACTCTCCGCGGATCGTATGGCAGGATCCAATCCAATATAATGCGCAGCTCACATGGGGAAGAGGTTGAAAACGTAAGTTTAATGTATTAAACAAAAATAAATAAACAAAAGACACGGCTGGGAGAGCAGCAATAACAGAGGCAGGATGCCCGTAGGCACGATCTGCTGACAACGCGTTTCACGCTCGACTGAGCGCTTATTCACGTAAAGGAAAAAGGGAGTAAAGCATAATTATAAAAACAAATAGTCTTTTTGCTGTGTCAGTGGAACTCAATAGGTGCATAAAGGAATGGAGTGAATGGCAGCCATATTGGAATGGAGAGGCTGCAAGGACCAATGATGGAAAATATGCAGGAATACCGGAAAAAAACCGACGAACGGTAAAATAGTCTGTTAAATATAAGGTGCGTGGTGCACACAATAAAAAAAAACGGTAGTAAATGAGTAAATGAAAAACAGGAATAGAAACTAAGCCACATAGTCCAAACCAAATTCACCCACGGTTCCACTGCTAATTCCTGGTCAAGTAGGAGAGGTCCAAGAAACATAAGCACATAATACATAAAATACAATAAATTGAAATTCCACGTACAATGAAGGAAAAAGTACACGAATATCAATAAATAAGAGCCCAAGACCGCAGTAGCCCAAGCCCATGTCAGGAGTAAAACAGCTAATGCATATAAATAAAAGCTGAGAAACTAGTCAGTATGCCATACTAGGACAGAGAATGAATAGAATAAAGTGCAAGTCCAAGCAAAAAATAGCAGCGTAAACTTGTACAAGTATGCAAAGCCAAAATAGCAGCATCGACAAGTGCAAAATTGCAAAATACAGCTCTAACTATAAAGTGCTTAGCAACAGCGACACGTGCAAAATAGCAAAGCCAAAATAGCAGCATCGACATGTGCACAATTGCAAAATACATCCCTAACCATGGAATGCATACATAAAAATTGGAAGTAACACCGTTGGTATACCTGACATTAGCAATGGGAAAATAATGGCAGCCTCAAAATTACAGCATAATTAGAAAAGAGCAAAGGAAAAGTACATGTGCAAATGATGTTGAAAAGGACACTGCCAATAAAATATGACCGAGAAAACACAACACTAAAAATTAAAAGAAGAAAGGACTACAAGAAAAAAACAATTAGTTTTAGAATGGAGCTAATTTCCTACAGAATCGTGACTACAGCAGCTAAACATGGACCGAGAACGGTCTGAAGAAAAATAATAAGACCACCAACAAAATAATGTGGAAAAATAAAAATACATATAGGCCAAGGATAGGACAGTGAACCAAAATAAATAGCAAAAAGACACGTCTAACCATACAGTGAGATGAAGCAAACCCATATAGAGGGAATAGTAGGCCTTCAGGTACCCAAAAACGTGGATAACTCCTCATCCAAGTTATGGCCATTGGGACACTTGGTATCAAAGTCCAACATGAATCTCGTCTCCAATTGTCTTAGCTTTAAAACGCGGTCTCCGCCCCTATGATGAATTGGAATGTGTGCCACTACAAAAAATCTCAGCAAATTCACATCATTCTCGTGTTCCTGCATGAAGTGCTTGGCCATAGGGTATGCGGGGTCCGAGTTTTTAATCGCCCTAAAATGCTGCAATATCCTTAATTTAAGCTTACAAGTGGTACTCCCGACATACCACTTCATGCAGGGACACGAGAGAACATAGACAACAAAGGCAGTATCACAATTCATAGAATACTTAATGGTCTGGTTACGTTTGGTAACAGGATGTAAAAAAGATTTGCACACAGTGGCATGGGCACAGGCTTTACACTTAGAACATTTGGTAAAGCCAATGGGGGGTACTGCCAGCCAATTGGTAAGAGAGAGACTTTTGTCAATGGGTGGTAAAAAGCTAGAAACTAGCTTATCTCTATGCAAGGGTACTCTTTTGTATGTGATGGTGGGATGTTTAGAAAGCAAAGGGCATAAGTCTTTGTCTAAAACAAGAACACGCCAATGTCGTTCAATGATCCTGCGAACATGATTAGAGGCATTATCAAACAAGACAATGGGCCTCATTACAAGTACTCCGGTCCGGAATTAACACTGCCGGTAAAACCATACCGGCACCGTTTCCATGTCCGCCCAATCATGACCCGCGGCCCCGGTAATAGCACCACCCTCAACCGCCACCGCGGAAATAGGGGTCCCGTTAAGTCCGTCTGCAAGGAAACCCCTCCGTTACCGTCAACACGAAACACCGTGAGCATCACAACTAGCGCGGACACGGAAATACCGGCAAAAAAATGGCGTAAATACCGTGATCACGGTAGCGGAACCGCGCCACTGCGAACATGGCGTTATACACTGCCTGCTGAACTGAATCAGGGCACAGGTGCACCAAATCAGCCCAGCTGGACCTAGCAGGCCACTGGGAGCCTACAAAAGGGCCACACCCAGCCCAACACAACACAGAACCATGCAGGCAGCAGGTCTAGTAGCACTGGGACTGGGCCTACTCAACCAACAGGCAGCACTGCACATGGTGGCAGTAATGGCGCAGAGGAGGAGGCGTAGGCGGAGGAGGCGCAGGCGGCAACCAGCCAACCCTGCAGCCATGGCAAACCCCATTGCCCAGCCAGCCCGACCCCGCCGCCAGCCAGCAATACCACGTATCAGGGCCTCACCCTGGAACCTCACCCCAGGACAGATCCACACACTATACCGGCTGGACCGTGCAACAATCCTGCACATCACCGCCATGATTGAGGACAACATCAGCAGCCTAATTGACACCTCCACCGCCATCCCCCCCTCTTGAAGGTTGTCTCAGTACTGCATTTCCTTGGCACTGGCACCTATCAACACACGGTTGGTGAGCTGCACGGCATATCACAACCCTGTTTCTTCAAAATCCTGGTACAGGTACTGGATGCCCTGTTGCGCCATGTGTCGGAACACATAGCCCTACCCCGCACCCTCCCCGAGGTCATTGCCACCAAGTTGGCCTTCCATGCCATAGCAGGCATGCCAAATTGCATAGGCGCAGTTGACTGCACCCACGTTGAGCTGACAGTACCACATGCAATTGAGGCGGTGTTCCGCAATAGGAAACAGTATCATTCTTTGAATGTCCAGATGGTTTGTGATGCCATGCAACTGATTACACACTGCTGCGCACGTTTCCCAGGCTCATCACATGACTCAATGGTACTGCGGAATTCCACGTTGCCACGGTACATGGAACGCTATGCCGGACAAAGCACATGGCTATTGGTTGAGTACAGCTGACGATGCTACAACCCTGTCGAAGTGGTGTGTGTGTCCCCAGGCCAATGAGCATTGTGAGTGTGCCGCTGTGACCGCACATGCATCACCCCCCTTCCATCTACCAAATACACAGCGGATGCCAAACATCATGAAGGAAGACATGACAGGGCACCACAATGTGCCCGTGCACACGCTGGCACAGCCAATCCCGTCACTCTCCCATGAGCCTTGTGCCACTGCAGACACCCACCCTCAATTGAAACACTGCCTCAAAAGGCACGAGAGGCGTGTAAATGAGACGACGTGTATTTACTACTTCCGTACAGTGGAGTCACTCTGCCATGTGTGGACAGCACTGCACCGTGACATGCACACAATCAAATGTCACCCGCAGAGCACAGTAAACATGCAAGTTAATGTGTAGGCCCATATCCAGTTAGCGTCATACATCGTGATGCCCGAAACATACCTCCATACACTGCATGGTACATATGCATGAATGAATGATGATACAAGAATGCACAGCAGCAGATGAGGACATGATGCCACAAACACTGACATGTTCCCCCATCTACATCCCATGTAGGTGATGCAGGATATGCACTCACGCCATGGATGATGACACCTGTACGGAGACCAAGGAACAGGCATGAAGAGGCATACAATAGGGCACATATCCGCACACGTGGAATGATTGAGAGGACATTTGGACTGCTGAAGGCCCGTTTCTGCTGTCTGAGCAGATCTGGCGGATCACTGTTGTACAGCCCAGTGAAGACGGGTAAAATCACGCTCGTATGTGCCATGCTGCACAATATATGCCTGCGCAGGAACATCCCAATGCCACCAGACGCAGATGAGGAAGATGGGGATGGAGATGGGGATGGGGATGGAAATGGGGATGGGATGGCACCGCCTCCCCCTGGGGGTCCACATGATGGCCAGAGAGCACGGGATGCCCGGATTCGCATTTACTTTTGAGTCACAGCACATTCACAGAAATGCACGAACATGGTGACGACAATGAATTAATAGTTGCACTGCAAAATAAATGATCAATGTCCACACATGTATGTCTTGATTCGAAATGGTGATGTATTGATGTAATAACAACAGGGAAGGAGGTGCATTGGTTAGGGAAGATGTAGACCCGGGGCCACCCACCACCCAAACGTGCCCACCCCCACCCAGACCCCATTGCTCAAAACCCCAAAACTACCTACCCCACCACCCAAACGTGCCCACCCCTCTCACACCCTTGTAGTCCACATGTGTCCTGCACTGCCCCACACACATGCCATCACTTCCGTGTGCGCTTCTGTGCCTGTGCAACCTTGCCCGAGGGACCCGTTAGCCTACTCGAGCGCCTCCTTGGACTGGCAGTAGTGGAGCTGGATGGGGTGGTTGTGTTTGATTGGGCAGAATCTGGGATTGAGGGCATCCGTGCCAGATTTGCCTGTTGGCCAACCAACATGGCCTCTACAAGCCTGGAGGTGTGGTCGTTGCCCTCCCGCACATGGCGTGCAAGGGTCACTATAGTGCTCGCAAAGCGTCCGATGGACCTCGACAGGCGACGCACTGAGGCGCTGTAGCTCTCCCTCTGCAGCCTGGATTCCTCTAGCTGCCTCTCCACCAGCTGGGTGAGGGTAGCCTGCTGGTCCTCCATCCGCTGCATGCGGGCATTCAGTTCGGCCATGGATGGGGTGGCTGACCTCATGGGACTCCCCAGTGATGTGGGGCCGAACTCCAGCTCATGGAAGGAGCCCAGGTCTTCCAATGTGGGCATCTCCCCCAAAGGCCCCGTTTCCGAGTGCTCTTGCGGGGCACTGTTATCACTGCAGGCCGCCCCCTCTGCAGTGCTGCTGCCTTCGGTGTTGTGTTGGGTGCTCATGATAGGTTCCCGTGGCACCTGTCTAGACTCAGGCAGTGTGGAGACGGTGGGGATGTCGGTGGTGGTGGTGGGCCGCACATCTGTAGTGGCTGGTAATGTGGACAGAGGTGCAGAACTGCCGGCAGCATCCTCCTGTGTGGTGGCGGTGGCTTGTGTACTTGCCGGTGCAGATTGGCTGGCCTGTTGTGCAGTATCACTGTCACTTGAAACGGCTGTGGGGACACAAAGGGCATGCAATTAGTGTTGTTGTGGTGGCAGATGGGTGCATCACATGCGTCATTAAGATTGTACATTGAATAGTGTTAGGCACATGCATCTGATTGCTGGTGTATGCATTCTGTGATATTGGTTGCCATACGGATCATGATGGGTCCTTTGGCCCACACATGCACTGCCTGGGGGGGGGGGGTTGCTAATGGGTCCTTTGGCCCACACATGCACTGCCTGGGGGGGGGGGGGGTGAGGTTGTTAATGGGTCCTTTGGCCCACACATGCACTGCCTGGGGGGAGGGTTGTTAATGGGTCCTTTGGCCCACACATGCACTGCCTGGGGGGGGGGTTGTTAATGGGTCCTTTGGCTTACACATGCACTGCCTGGGGGGGGGGGGGGTTGTTAATGGGTACTTTGGCCCAGTACTCACAACTGCATATTTTCATGTGGCATTCATGTTTGGGCACTTACCGGCATCTGCAGGTGGGCTCACTCCTGCCTCAGCCTCCCCGATCCCATGGATTCCCTCTAGGTGGAGGATGCTGCTGCAACGCTCCTCCCATGCTTGCAGCCTCAGTGGGGAAGGGGGTCCTCCGCCTGTCCCACTGCTGCGTTGGCGGTGCGTGGAAATGAGGTTGCGTACCCTCAGCCTCAGGTCGTCCCCCCGCTTGTAGCAGTCCTTCACGCTCCTCGCTGTCACGCCCACAGCAGTGAACTTGCGTGCAGCTTCGGCCCACACCTCCTTCCTCCGCTGCTGTGTGGCACGCCGTTGGTCGGCGCTGAACAGCATCTCCGCATTGTCCACAATGTGCTCCACCAAGACACCGGTTAGCTCCGCCTCGCTGAAGCGCTGTTTGCGCTGCCTCTGAGCAGGAATCCTGGCAGACATGCTAGTGGTCCCTTTTGGCTTCTCAGAGTTAGGATTGTGCTTGTGCTGGCTCTGGATGGCAATGGATTGTGCTTTTATATGTTGGCCGCCTCTCTGTTTCCTGTTTTGGGGATCATGGTATTTCCGGTTCCGTGTCCGTGGTGGCGGAGACGGACACGGACACGGGTTTTGCGCCACTTGTGGCTGCGTTATTTCCATTTCCGTGGGGTTTTCCGTGACGGCGGTAACAACGTTTCCGAGTCCGTGTGGTGCGCGCGACCGACAGCGTGTAATCGGACGGTTTTTCCGCAACCTTGCGGACACGGAAACGTTTTTACCGCCGTCACAGATTTTGCACGGTCCCGGACTGGCAGGTTGTAATGAGGCCCAATGAGTCTGGGTTCGTCATCAGTGTTACTATCGGACTTAGTACCATACAAAAGTTTATCCCTGCACAATCGACCGGCCTTGGTATAGGTCATTTCTATAGTTCTTCGCTTATAGCCTTGTTTCACAAAGTTCATGGCCGCCTGGGCGCAATGGTAATCGAAGGATGCCAGGTCGGTGCAATTCCTGCGATAACTAGTGAATTCGCCGTAGGGAATACTGCTTTTGCATGACATAGGATGACAGCTGGTGGCATGCAGAGGTAGACCAGTGTTAGAAGGTTTTTTATGCAATGCTGTGTGAAAACCAGATCTTTCAAGGGTCACAACCACATCAAGATAAACGATTTCGGTGGTGCTGTGACATTCTGTAAAACGTAAATTGGTCGTGTTGGTATTAATACTTTTCACAAACAATTGCCAGTCAGTTTCTGTACCCTTCCATATAACAAAAACATTGTCGATATAGCGCCACCAGGCGACAATTTGTGTGGGAAAACTAGATACAAGCAAGTCACTTAGAAAAGTAGCCTCCCACCATCCCATTGTCAGATTTGTATATGACGGGACAAAGGTACTACCCATAGCAGTCCCCCTTACCTGCCGATAAAAGGAACCCTCAAACAGGAAAACATTGTTGGTTAGGCAAAAAGACAACATCTCCAGAATCATGGAGCTATGGCCATAATGATTAAGTGAGCGAGTATCTAGAAAATATTTCCAGGCTCCTATTCCCACCTGATGGTCAATAGAAGTGTAGAGGGAAACAACATCGATGGTGGCCACAAAAAACCCATCCTCCCAAGGTGTATTGGTAATATGTTGCAAAAAATCTTTGGTGTCCCGCAAATAAGAAGGCAACAGAAACAAAAGGAAACAGAGTCTCATCAATAAACTGGGCCAGATGCTCAAGCAGGGAACCACATAGTGTAACGATGGGTCTCCCAGGTGGATGGGTGAGAGATTTATGAGTTTTGGGTAGAAAGTAAATGGTGGGTACAGTGTGGCCAGAGGGAACGAGGAATTTGACTAAATCATCCTCAATAAGTCCAATATCAGCCCACTTGGTACAGAGGCTATTAAGTTCGGACTGTATGTCAGCAAAGGGATTTTTTGATAATTTGGCATAACACAGTCGATCCTTGAGTTGGCGATTGGCCTCAGTAACATAGTGGACTCTGTCTTGGATTACGATATTAGACCCCTTATCGGCTTGCTTAATAACAATATTTGATAGATCTTGTAATTCGCCGATGGCCACAAGTTGTGAAGTAGTAAGATTATGTTTACTACTAACAGTACTCCTCCGTAACTTTCTAAGATCGCTGACGCACAAGTCATAAAATGCTTCGATACATCCACCAACTGGAAACTGTGGATTAAATTTAGATTTATCTTTGAGCCTGGTATGTACATCCCAATTGGGATTAGTGTCAAAATCGGTGAAGTCAACATTGAGAGGATCAAACTGGATATATTCAAGACAGGCTAAGTCCATGAGAGATGGAATGTCTGAAATAAAAAGATCAGTGCGACCTGTGCGAGGTATAGAAGGCTTGATCGCAGTAGGATTTATAGAGAAGAATGTCTTGAGTTTGATCTACCGGACGAACTTGTCTAGGTCTAGACGTGCTTGAACGTAGTCAAAGGCTTTGGTGGGACAAAAGTTAAGGCCCAGGGAGAGGACCGAAGTTTGAGCCTTGGTGAGAACATGAGAGGACAGATTGATAATTTGGCAGAGCTTCATGGTGTCGATGGTCACTTTTTGACCCCAGAGCGCATTGATCTGCTCTCTTGATACGCCCCTGAGCCGTTTCCCACGCCGGCCTCGGCGAGTTGTATTCCTCCTCGCGATTTCTGTCCTCTTCCTCTTCCCTTTCCCTTGTCTCGACCTCTGCGACGTTTTTGATTTTTCCCGTCTTGGCATAGAAGCCGCATCTCGTCTAAAAAATTCAGCCTAACTAAATATACACTAATGCACACATTTGAAGGTTTCCTAACATGCCCACTAACGATACCAGGACATACCGCAATACAACTTTTTGATACTCTATGCATTGTGTCACAATCCAAGTCAATACCATCTATGCAAAAGGAAGTTGGGACAATATCATCTGAATCGGATGTATTCACTTCTGAACATGATGAGCCTAATTGTACGGCTCAATTATTTGGAGGAAATGTGGCTCCTGTGCGAAGGTGGCAAATCTCAAAAATGGGGCAAGGGTCGCGCAAGAGGCTGAGGAAGAAAAACAGTGGTTGGAAGAAAACCGGCCGAGGTCAACGCGGGACACCACCTAACTCTAGATTCCCAGAGCAGGTAAACTAGCTTTGGGGTACAGGCCGAGAAATAAATTCCATGGAAGACTTACAGGTGATCAGTTTGTCCTCACATACCTTAACCAACAACCAAATGGATCTCTTAAGATTAAAGGGGTCATTCTGACCCTAGCAGTAGGGATTTAACGGCACCAGTAGAGCTGCCGGCGCCTTTAACCCCCTACCACCTCATTACGAGGTGCGCTCGCGGGTAAGGATACCTGGTAAAACCAGGCGTGATTAGCGGGTCCGGCGAGCGGTCCAGCATGCTAACAAACAACGGGCCTGTCATTAACAGGCCCGTTGATAGCATGCTCCCCATTCCCACTGAGCCCTATGGGGGCTTGAATGGGAATGGGGATGCACAGCGTCTGGGTTCCCTGAATGGGGAAATACCGGGCCCTCCATTGTCGGAATGGCCCGGTATTTCCCCATTTAGGGAACCCGGACCCGGGATCCGGTATGGGGATAGCCATGCCGCTAAAAGCAGCATGGCTACCTCCATACTCGGAATGACCCCCTAAGTCTTAATTTCTGTCCCACAACGACATTTGATTATGTCCAAACACGTCTTGATTTTGACTCATTTATTCATAAAATCATACTCAAGAATTGTTTTGCCACCAACCAAGCCAAAACTGTTCGATCCAACCTTGCGGAGGGAAGAAGAATTTATTGATTTCTGACATTAAAACGTTGACTGATTTGGCCATACTGGGGGATGCATCCTTTGACCCCACCAATATTAACTTAGGTGAGTTCGACATGGACACAGACTGGTCCATCAGCTCCCGATTGAAGGCCAAATCTAAGTTTAATCCCCCCATGCCTGGGATACATTGAGGCATTTCATGATGTGTGCATTGCCGATCTGAGGAAATTATGCAAGTCATCTGCTTCATCTGCATGTTGTAATCTCACCCAGGTGCAATAGAACTCCCTGTCAGAGTTACGAAATCTGACGGACATTGTAATCAAACTATCTAATATTGATATTGATATTTTATTTGTATTGTGCTTGTACACAAGTGTTTCAGAGCGCAACGAGGCAAGGGAGGGGAACAAGGGAGAACAAAAACAACGATCTTACTAGGCCCAGTGACATTGAGAACGCACAAGTGCATGGGAGAGGGAAAATGGAAAGTGCATGGGAGGAAGGAAGAAATGGAAAGTGCTGAGCAAAGGAATACAGATAAATATTAAATAAATAATAAAAGCAACAAACAGTAGTAGTGCAGCCAGCAAGTGGCAAGTGCTAGGTTTAAGAAGAAGAGTTTTTGGTGCACTCCTAATGTTAGATTCTAAATTCAGAGAATATCTTTATCAATATAAGAGTTTTAAGGTACGGGGGAGGAAAAATGGTCCTGGCACAGAACCACAAATATGCAAAACAACGGGAAAAAGAGGATCCTAGATTGGAATCCTCCCTTCCCCTGCACACTGTTATCTACCGTCATAAAACAGTTAAAGAAGCATTTTAAAATGTAGAGTAATGAAAAAACAGTTATACAAAATGTTTACATACTCAATGCTCATTAAGACAATCTTTATGGATTAAAAGGAGAAATATTTAATGAATATGCCATTTTTTCAATAAAGATATACAGGTGTCGAGTATCTATGGCTGACGCGTTTCGAGACTTTCTCTCTTCTTCTTGAACCTAATTGGACTGTGAACAAATGATACTTAAAAAATACTATAAGGATGCTTGTTAACCTCGATATACATCACCCATCTTAAAAGTAGTCTGTCTAACACATTTTATATGGGTCAATCAGGTATTATCCATCCAACTGCATCAATACCTCTTCTAGCAAATATACAACAAGGGATGTGGATCCACCCCTCACAAAACACAGATGTCTACGTATCTACAAAAGATACAAGTCTAAATGAGGTAAAACCCTCACATGTCTGTCCAGCCTGGAGTTCCCAATAATGTAAACACACACTGTGATGATACACATTGATACACATTGTCATCACTATATGCTATCATATTACATTGACCTCAGTGCACCACAAGTCACTTCCCTTTAGAATGCCCATCTTTGACATATATGTACCTTTCTTTCAAACTGCGGTGCTCCTTTTCTCCATGTGTAATCTAAAATTCTCAAAGCTATACATAGCAGCAAATATTGTGTGACAAATCCCCTGTGCAAATACAAAAGAAAGCCAATATAAGGTCTATTGTTTTACTCTCGTGGTCAAGGATCATAATCTGTATACATAAAGCTAGAGCCTACTAACTCATGGTAATACTCACCGCCTCTGCTGTATTCTAACCCCACTGAGTGCATTGTGGAAGAGTCTATCAAGGAGATCCTCAGACAGTAAGTAGTTAAAGGCTTTCGTCTTCTGGTGGAGAATGACCCTGGTCACTGTGAAAGTAACCGTGCACAGTCAAAGTCAGCTCTTTAATTTGGAATTGTACAGCAAACGTTACGTAGTAGGAAGGATTAAGGCAACAGACAAGGGTGTGTCTGATAAGTGCAGTAAAGGGGGGGCTGTATGGTTACAGATACAGACCCCAGTGCAATGAATCGCCTGGAGGCAGTGTGGGTAGGTGGCAGGGTGAGCAGGTACATGGGCCCGAAAGTCAGAGGGTAAACCAGGTGCACAGTGCTGAGACAGATCAGATCAGCAGGGGAGAGGAAGGGCGAAGGCAGAAGCAAAGAGGAAGATTTTGAGGTGTTTCCAGAACCTGAGATGGTTCTCCTCAAGTTTCAGGGTGGCAGGGAGGCTGTTCCAGAGGGAGGCCCCAGCTGAAGACAGAGATCTACCCCCAGCTCGTTTCTTTGAAAAACAACTGACCCTAAGGTAGTTGGAAGTAGAGGAGCGAAGAGTTTGAGAGGGAAGGTATTTGCGTTGGGATAGCTGAAGGTATTTTGGACCCAGGCCCCAGAAAGCCTTGTGGACATTGCAGAGGGTTTTGAATTTAATCCTTGCATCCACTGGGAGCCAATGGAGAGAGTTCAGAGCTGGTGAGATACGATCACTGGACTTGAGGCCAAGGACAGGTTTTGCAGTCCTGTTCTGGAATAGTTGCAAGGGGCGTAGAGTAGAGGCAGGTAGATTTAGAAAGAGGCTGTTACAATAGTCCAACCTCAAGAGAACCAGAGCCCGCTAGACAGTGAGCTTCTGGGGGAAGGAGAGGAAAGGCAGAGTACCTCTGAGGAGGTGCAGTAGGAAGTTTGACTTTTTAGAGACATCAGAGATATAGGCAGATAAGGAAAGTGTGGAGTCAAAGATGTGGAGTCAAAGATGACCCCGAGGTTCTTGGCCTTGCATGTGGGGGTAGGAGGAGGGCCAAGGGAGGCCGGCCGGAGAGTGAGTTGAAAGGAGGGTGAAGATGTGCCAATGAGGAGGATCTCTGTCTTGCTGGCATTCAGACAACAATAGTTGGTGGCACACCAATCTTGAATGGCAGCTAGGCAATCAGAGATGAGAGAAGGAGAGGAGGTGGCTGAGAGAAGCCTGAAAATGAGTTGAGTGTCATCAGCATAGCCTTGGAAATTGGAGCAGAAAATGGCAATTCAGTTGTCAGGTATTGGTTGAAAATCCAAGGCGAGAGGTTAGACCCCTGGGGAACACCACAGGTGGAAAGGGAGATAGATGAAAGGAAGGACCCAATTTGGACCTGGGAGGTTCGGTCAGAGAAGAAAGAGGACAGCCAGGCCAGAGCCTGATCAGTGTTACCCAGGTTATCACAAAGATGGTTAAGCAGGATGTTGTGGTTGACCGTGTCGAACGCAGAACAGAGATCGAGTAAGATGAGGACAGAGGGAATGTGTAACGCTCACCTGATTCCCGTAGAGGCGCCGGTCTTGACTGGGCGTATACCGTATCTTCAAAGGTGATGTGTAACACACGGCTGGCTCTTTGGGCTGGACCTCTGTGCACTGTATGTCTGACTCGAAGGGTAAGATGTCTGCAGATAGAAAATATGGGATTAAGGAACTGGGTTATTGAATGTCTCTCTCTTCTTCCCTTTCTCTTCTCCTGTAGAACCCCAAAGGTTAACGCTCTCACCTTAGGTAAGTGAACGCTGTGCTCTCCATCTGCCTCGGGGCAGGGTGCTGTAACCAGTTTCTTCACTGGATAAGGGGAGCAGGCCTCTTGACTTCAGAGGACTGCTGTCCGTCGTTTACTGCACGAACGGTAAGTTTCGAGTAATTCTAATGTCTTTAAAGTCTTTAGTAATGATGTCTCTTGTTTTGCAGGGTTCCGGCGATGGCGGATGACGGGCTGAAGTGAGTTGAAGATGGAGCCCGTGTGATGAATAGAAGCGCCTGGAAGCACGTAAGAAAGCGCTTGTTGCCTGCTTCACGATGCGCTAACTGTCTTTTTATTTTGCAGGTACAAGTTCGGAGCGGCTGCAGGGTGCCGGAATACCCACTGGGTTAGATGTGGAAAGGAGTAATGGCACGTGAGTATTAAAGTTCCCCAATGTCTTTAAACGCACCTTGTTTTGTCTTTCAGATGCGGGATGCAGCGCAGAAGGCCTCCGGAGCGTGCGAAGAGTTGGTAAGCTTTTGTCTTTCAGATGCCGGAATGCAGTGTGAAGACCTCCGGAGCGCACGAAGAGTAGGTAAGCCTTTGTCTTTCAGATGCCGGAATGCAGCGCGAGGCGTTGGTGACAGCCGATGGACCAGGTAAGTGAAGAGCTGTCACTGAAGACCGTAATGCTAACCTGTTCTTTCTTGTCTTTATAGGTGTTGCTGAAGACTGGATTCAGGATGGAAAGCCTTTTTCCTTAGGCCCAGGATCAGATGCAGAAGACACGATGAGCGTTCTGCTGCAGAGGATGCAGAATAACGCAAAGCAAGATTCATCCATCGGGTGTGGTTTAAATAGCCTCCTGTAGTGCTTAGGTGTCTCCTTCCACAGCCACGCCTAGGTAAGAAAAGAGTTCCTGCTTTCCAGAAGAGTTCCAGTGTTCTGAATCTAGGGAGTGGCTCCTGCCCCACCCAACAGGAAAAGTAGTTCCAAACAGAAGAGGATCAGAGGCTCAACTGGCAGGCAAGTAAGCAGCATGGTCTGCTGCAGGTAAATCCACCCAAGCATTATGAGCCCGGCGCTTCCAGCGCTGGGATTGGGCATATTTATGAGCCTGGTGCCACTGGCGCCAGGACTGGGTCCAAAAGGTCCCAATTGGGACTGGTTGGCACTCGGAACCTGGGTTATGGATCTGCTTCCAAGGGATTTGGGAAAACCCTGACCCTTTGGAAGCAGAGATCATGACAGTACCCCCCCTCAAGGCCCCTCCCAAACCGGGCTTCTCCGGGGGTTTTGGCTTGTCAGGAAATGTTCGGTGAAATCTTTTGATTAGGCGAGGAGCGTGGACATATTCAGCAGGTTCCCAGGATCTCTCTTGGGGGCCGTAGCCTTTCCAGTCAATTAGGTAAAATAGTTTAGATTTGGAGATCTTGGAGTCCAGAATGCTTTTGACTTCAAACTCGAGTTCTCCATCAACTAGGATAGGTTTTGGAGATTTAGTTAGTCGGGTTTGAGGTTGCACGGGTTTTAATAGAGAGACGTGGAAGACCGGATGTATCTTCATGTGCGGGGGCAAGTCCAACTTGACCGCTACTGGGTTTACTATGGTAGTGATGGAATAGGGACCAAGGTATCTTGGGTTGAATGTGCGTGGCCCTTTTAGAGGTAGATATTTGGTGGATAACCAGACTTGATCCCATACTTGATATTGAAGGGCTTCCTTCCGATGTTGATCTGCTCCTTTCTTGTATTGTTCTTTAGCCCTTTGAAGGTGAGAAACAGCTTCCTTAAAGGCTTGGGTGATTGTAGAATGCAGGTAGTCTACTGCTGGTGTTTCAAGATCTTGGAGGGGATCCAACTCCGAGGTTCGAGGGTGACTGCCGTACAAAAGAAAAAACGGGGTTTTCCCCGTTCCCGAATGGACAGAGTTATTGTAGGCATATTCGGCTATCCAAAGGATGTCTTTCCAAGTTTTTTCAGTTTGTTGCAGCATGCAGCGTAAATACTGTTCCAGAGTTTGATTGGTCCTCTCGGTTTGTCCGTCGGTCTAAGGGTGGTGACTGGTCGATAGTCTCACATCAATTTGAGCCGACCGACAGCAACTTCGCCAAAAATGAGAAATAAATTGACTACCTCGATCCGAAATTAGAACCGAAGGAAAACCGTGCAGTCGGACGATGTTTTCGAGAAATTCTCGGGCCAGAGTTGCTGCTGTTGGCAAGCTTTTGAGCGGAATGAAATGCGCCATCTTGGAGAATAAGTCCACGATTACTAGAATCGTATTGTATCCGGAGCATGGAGGTAGATCGGTGATGAAGTCCATAGAAAGCGTATGCCAAGGGCGAGGTGGGATGTCAATAGGGCGTAAGAGGCCTGCTGGTCTTTCCTTTTGACTCTTGTTTTGGGCGCATACTCCACAGGACATTATAAAGTCTCTGATATCTTTTTTCCAAGACGGCCACCAGAAGTAGCGCTTGATCTTTTCTGAGGTCTTGGCCATACCGGGATGTCCTTCCATTAAAGAATCGTGATAACAAGAGATTACTTTTTTCTGTAAATCTGTGCTGGGTAGGTATAATCGTTCTTGGAACTACAATAAGTTGTCCTTTACTGCAAAGTCCTTTCCCTGCAGATGCCAATTCTGTATGTCTGCTGGAGTTACAAGTTGCCTGGCTTTATCCTTAACTTCCTCTATGGATTCTGTGGCGATTACACCCAGAATTCTTTGTTCGGGAATGATTGGTACAGGTTTAGGGTTGATCAAGTGTTCTTCCACTCCCATCCGAGAAAGGGCATCAGCTTTACCGTTCTTTGTACCAGGTCGATAGGTAATTATGAAGTCAAACTCGGCAAAGAATAATGCCCAACGGAGTTGTCTAGAGGATTGGGCTTTTGCGGTTTTCAAATATCGCAGGTTTCGGTGATCCGTAATCACAGTAACGGTGTGCCGCGCCCCCAGCAGATAATGCCGCCAAGCCTTAAAGGCAGACTTGATAGCCAGAAGTTCCTTGTCAGTAATCGTGTAATTGATTTCAGGAGGCGAGAATTTGCGGGACCAAAATGCCACGGGATGCAACTGATTGGTTACCGGGTCCTTTTGTGATAGAACCGCCCCCATGGCAAGGCTTGAAGCATCAGTTTCCACAATGTAGGGGAGTTCGGGGCGAGGGTGTTTTAAGATTGGTGCAGAGATAAATTTAGTCTTCAAATCCTGGAAAGCTTGTTCTGCCTCGGTCGACCATTCAAAACGTTTGTTTTTCTTTAACAAGGCAGTGATGGGCTGGACTATTCGAGAGAATTCGGGGATAAACCTGCGGTAAAAGTTAGCGAAGCCTAACATGCTTTGCACACCTTTTACGGAGGATGGTGATGGCCATTTGAGAACTGCATCGACCTTCTTTGAATCCATACGCACTCCGCCAGGTGATAATATGAATCCCAAGAATTCAACTTCAGTCACGTTGAAAACACATTTTTCCAACTTAGCGAAAAGTTTGTGTTGACGCAATCTTTCGAGGACCATTTTCACGTGTTTGTGATGTTCAGATTCCGATGAAGAATAAACAAGGATGTCGTCAATGTAAACAACAACACACACATCTATGAGCTCTCTGAGGACATCGTTCATAAAATATTGAAAGGCGGCCGGGGCATTGCAAAGTCCGAAGGGCATGACCTGATATTCAAATAGCCCATACTTGGTGCGGAAGGCCGTCTTCCATTCATCGCCCTCTTTTACTCGTACCAAGTGGTAAGCTCCTCTAAGATCCAGCTTTGTATATATGCATGCTTTTCTGACTTGGTCCAGGAGTTCAGGGATCAAAGGTAACGGATATCTATTCTTAACGGTGATCTGGTTCAGGGAGCGATAATCTATACAAGTTCTAAGGTCTCCTTCCTTTTTTGGAACGAAGAACAAAGCTGAAGAAGCAGGGGACTTAGAATGACGAATAAACTCATTTGCCAGGTATTGATCCAGGTATTGTCGAAGGTGAAGGTTCTCAGGCTCGGTGAGGGCATAAATTCTACTACAAGGAGGAGTAGATCCAGGTATCAGGTCTATCTGGCAGTCATAAGACCTATGAGGAGGTAGAGAGTTAGCCTGATCCTTCCGGAAAACATCTTGGTATTCTAGGTATTCGGGAGGTAACTGGGGAGTCTCTGAAGAAATTGCTGCCAGTGCAACACCGGGTGGAGGGTGACAAGTAGAGACACATTCTGGAAACTGGACCGTTCTTGCTCGCCAATCGATCAGAGGATTGTGTTTCTCTAACCAAGGTATTCCTAGAATAATCTGAAACTTAGGGGCCTTGATCACATCGAACACGATCTTCTCATGGTGTCCATCTTGACTTACTAGCGTCACCTCTTGAGTGGTATGCGTTACTGGCCCGGAGGCTATCTCCGTACCTTCCACCGTAGTAATGACGTCCTTTACAGCCTTGGGACAAAGAGTTAGATTCATCCTCAAAACCATTTCATGATCCACATAATTGCCGATGGCACCGCTGTCGACGTAAGCTTCAATTGCATGTAATCGATCCGGATTATCAGGGCTAATGAGGACCATAGGTATCACGAAATGCGAGGTCACGGAACTGGTTTTCACGCTCGGCAAGAGGACCTCTATTCTTGTCGGGCGAGGTCGTTTCCCTGCTCAGAGTTTGTAACTTTGGTAACTGCAGCTCCTACTGCCTTCTTGGCAGGTTTCACCGGACAGTCTCGAAGAAAGTGCCCTGAATTTCCGCAATAGAGGCATAATTGCAACTGTTTTCTCCTTTCCCGCTCCTTTTGTGTTAGAGGACCTTTCAGACCCCCTATTTGCATGGGTTCCCCGGAGTCTACTCCTTTGGAAGGAGTTGGCGGTTTGGAAAATACTCGAGCAACAAACTTGGAACGATCGGCCTTCCTGTTCTGCAGTCTGTGATCTATTTGAACGACTAAGTCTATATAGTCCGAACAATCTTGTGGGGGATTCACTACTTGGGCTAACACATCTTTGAGCTTTCCACGTAGACCTCTTTAAAACAGCGTAATCCTTTTGTCCTCAGGCCATTGAGTTTCCACTATCAGTCTGTTGAAAGACGCAATATAAGCCAAAAGGTCTTGATTACCTTGTCGCAACGAAAGAAGCTCATTGTCCAAGGCCTGCCCCTGTGAATGTCTTGCGAACAGTTTTTCCATACTGAGCTGAAAAGCTTGAAAATCATGGAGGACCGGATCATCTTGATTTACTAGAGGGATCGACCAGTCTGCCGCATTGCCACTAAGGTACGAAAGCACGAAAGCTACTTTAGCTTGATCAGTTGGAAAGGCTGCCGGCCGGCATAAGAAATGCAACCGGCACTGATTGATAAATACTGCAAACCTCTTTGGGTCACCAGAAAATCGTTCGGGCGGAGCCAGAGGTACATTCCCAGGTAGGTTGATCTGCACTGGATTCATAGAGGATGTAGAAGGAAGATTTCCCCCAGATGCGGGTAACGGGGTCTGTCCGGCTTGTGACTGTAGCAATTGTCTAGCGAGATCATCTGTTCGCTCCTTGGAAATAATCAGTTCCCTTCTTAGAGCGTTCGTTTCCTGACGGGCTGCATGCACTTCTGCCCTTAGTTCCCCAAGTAACTGGGCTAGCTGGTCGGTATCCAAGGTTTCCATAGCGCCTGGACAGGAGTTTTGTGGTAGGCTTTGCGTTCTGTAACGCTCACCTGATTCCCGTAGAGGCGCCGGTCTTGACTGGGCGTATACCGTATCTTCAAAGGTGATGTGTAACACACGGCTGGCTCTTTGGGCTGGACCTCTGTGCACTGTATGTCTGACTCGAAGGGTAAGATGTCTGCAGATAGAATATATGGGATTAAGGAACTGGGTTATTGAATGTCTCTCTCTTCTTCCCTTTCTATTCTCCTGTAGAACCCCAAAGGTTAACGCTCTCACCTTAGGTAAGTGAACGCTGTGCTCTGCATCTGCCTCGGGGCAGGGTGCTGTAACCAGTTTCTTCACTGGATAAGGGGAGCAGGCCTCTTGACTTCAGAGGACTGCTGTCCGTCGTTTACTGCACGAACGGTAAGTTTCGAGTAATTCTAATGTCTTTAAAGTCTTTAGTAACGATGTCTCTTGTTTTGCAGGGTTCCGGCGATGGCGGATGACGGGCTGAAGTGAGTTGAAGATGGAGCCCGTGTGATGAATAGAAGCGCCTGGAAGCACGTAAGTAAGCGCTTGTTGCCTGCTTCCCTGCTTCACGATGCGCTAACTGTCTTTTTATTTTGCAGGTACAAGTTCGGAGCGGCTGCAGGGTGCCGGAATACCCACTGGGTTAGATGTGGAAAGGAGTAATGGCACGTGAGTATTAAAGTTCCCCAATGTCTTTAAACGCACCTTGTTTTGTCTTTCAGATGCGGGATGCAGCGCCGAAGGCCTCCGGAGCGTGCGAAGAGTTGGTAAGCTTTTGTCTTTCAGATGCCGGAATGCAGTGTGAAGACCTCCGGAGCGCACGAAGAGTAGGTAAGCCTTTGTCTTTCAGATGCCGGAATGCAGCGCGAGGCGTTGGTGACAGCCGATGGACCAGGTAAGTGAAGAGCTGTCACTGAAGACCGTAATGCTAACCTGTTCTTTCTTGTCTTTATAGGTGTTGCTGAAGACTGGATTCAAGATGGAAAGCCTTTTTCCTTAGGCCCAGGATCAGATGCAGAAGACACGATGAGCGTTCTGCTGCAGAGGATGCAGAATAACGCAAAGCAAGATTCATCCATCGGGTGTGGTTTAAATAGCCTCCTGTAGTGCTTAGGTGTCTCCTTACACAGCCACGCCTAGGTAAGAAAAGAGTTCCTGCTTTCCAGAAGAGTTCCAGTGTTCTGAATCTAGGGAGTGGCTCCTGCCCCACCCAACAGGAAAAGTAGTTCCAAACAGAAGAGGATCAGAGGTTCAACTGGCAGGCAAGTAAGCAGCATGGTCTGCTGCAGGTAAGTCCACCCAAGCATTATGAGCCCGGCGCTTCCAGCGCTGGGACTGGGCATATTTATGAGCCTGGTGCCACTGGCACCAGGACTGGGTCCAAAAGGTCCCAATTGGGACTGGTTGGCACTCGGAACCTGGGTTATGGATCTGCTTCCAAGGGAGTTGGGAAAACCCTGACCCTTTGGAAGCAGAGATCATGACAGAATGTTAGTGTCAAGGTTGGAGAGCAGATCTTCACAGATGTTCAGGAGAGCAGTTTCCGTGCTTTTGGCAGCACTAAAGCCAGACTGATGATCGTGGAGACAGCCAACAAAATCAGAATGAAGGTTAAGCTGAGAGATGGCCAGCTTTTCCAGGATTTTGCCCAGAAAAGGAGTAATAGAAATTGGGCGATAGTTAGCCGGGCAAGAAGGGTCGGCTGTGGGTTTCTTGAGAGGAGGATGCACAAGGGGGTGCTTCAGAGGGGAGGGGAAGGTTCCTGAGGCAGAAGAGAGGTTGCAGAAATCAGAAAGAGTCGGATCAAGGGTATCAATGTGATCATTGATAGTTTTAGAGGAACAGGGATGAACCTGTTGTTTTGATGAGGCTTTCATAGATCGGACTTGTCTAGTGACCTCGTCAGGGGGCAAAGGGGGGAAAGGACGAGAAAGAGGGTGGGGGTGGCTGAAGGAGGGTCTGCATGAACAGGAAGAGAGGGGAGAGGAGGTGTAGGCGAAGAGAGGGTGGAAGGGATATCCTTGGTTTTTTAGATGAAATGAGAGGCAAGGGCATTGCAAAGAGCCTGGGAGGCAACAGGAGGGGTAGAGACTGCAGTAGGGTTGGCAAGCTCCTTGCAGATTTTAAAAAGTTAGGCTGAGTTGTTAGATGGTGCAGAGACACAGGCTTGAATGTGGGCTCGCTTCTTGGTGAGGTCAGAGAGAAAGGCTCTAATATTGTTTTAATGAATCGCTGTGACAATGGAAATGAGGCCTTACTGCAACTCTGTGATAAAATGTGTTACTCCTCAGTGTCCACCTATCCCATGATGCAGCGTGAATTGGGTATTTTGGTCACCAAGTGGTGTGAGATGGGTATTGTGGATGAGGATTTCATTACATGTTTGGTCCCGTCTTTTTTTCACCATCTCCACCATTTATTTTTTGCCCACAGTTCATAAATCATTGGTGCACCCACCTGGGAGACCTATTGTTACTTTATCAGGATCACTATTGGAGAACATGTCACGATTCATTGATGAGACTTTGATTTCTTTTTTATCTGTGTTAACCTATTATTTACAGAGCACTAAGGATTCTCTTTCACATATTAACCAGGTACCATGGGAACAAGGT
The DNA here is from genome assembly GCF_040938575.1 of Ambystoma mexicanum. Taxonomy (NCBI): domain Eukaryota; kingdom Metazoa; phylum Chordata; class Amphibia; order Caudata; family Ambystomatidae; genus Ambystoma; species Ambystoma mexicanum. The sequence goes on from NC_090939.1 coordinate 691,794,864, forward strand.
TTGGTTTTGGCCACCTTAGATTTGTATACCATTACACCTCCATAGATCATTAGGTTGGCATCAATGCTTCCACATATTTTTTGGAAACCTGTTCGTTGAATTTTCTTTCTCACAGTAATATGATTTTGGAGATGTTAAAATGTTGTCTCAACAACAATATGTTTCTCTTTGAACATTTTTATTATAAACCAGAATCTTGGCACAGCTATGGGGAGTACTTTTGCTCACCCTTATGCAAATCTCATGATGGGTTGGTGGGAGGCCACATTTTTGAGTGATACCGTTAGTGAAACTTTACCTGAATAAATTGTGGCCTGGTGGAGGTACATCAACGATGTGTTTGTAATATGGAAATGGACCGAGTCAGAATGGTTACATTTTGTCAAACGCATCAATGAGAACACAGTGAATTTGATGTTCACCGAAAATCACAGTGTAAATAAGATGGCGTATCTTGATGTGATTGTGACCTTAGGCACACTGGAATACACACATCGGTATATAAAAACCCTACCAGTTCAGCACTCCCACTCCATGCTAGCAGTGGTCATCCGGTTAATTGTAAAAGAAGCATACCGTATGGGGAATGTCTATGTTATTGCAGCAACTGTTCGGACACTGTGCAATTTGACAAATGCTGCTCTCAAGCCTTGTGCAACTTTTTGAAGCAAGGCTACTCCAAGGGTGTCAATGAGAATGTTTATGTCAAGGCCAGATTGCTTCACTGTTAGAACTTGTTGTCCATGAATAAATTGGCACAGCAGACTGATAGTGAGGATCCTCGTCTGATCCTCATCTGATTGTCACTTATGGAAGTACTTTGCACAGTGTGAGGAAAATTGTTCAACACCACTGGCATGTGCTTAAGATGGACAAAGATTTATCATCACTATTGAGTATGCAGTGATAAAATTGTGGCAGAAATGTTGCCAGTACAAAAAATCATTGCTGCGGTTTGATCTGTTATTTGAGGGGAACAGCGGTTGCAGGGGTGCCCCCCTCTCCCTTTACATGGTATAATGGGTCCGGGAGTTGCAGGGGTGTTCCCAGCATCCTTTACATGAATTGCGGTGGCAAAACCACAGCCTTTTTGCCCTGATATTTTGGGTCCACAGCCATTTTTCCTGCGATTTTAACACATAGAACCCACTATTGGCACCACATCCAGTCTTGACATTTAGACGAAAACCATCATTGAAAGATTTTTTGCAACCTCAGTCTAAGATCGTCACCAATACCACCTGGCTGTCTTCATTACCCTCTGGTTTTGTTAAATGCCGCAAATGCAAAGTGTGTTCTCATGCTATGGTTCAGAAATCTTACACTCATCCGGTCACTGCCTTATCCTGTGTCATTAAGCAGTTCATCACGAGTGACACCACATTTGTTGTTTATGTACTCTGTTGCCCTTGCAACAAGTGGAACGTGGGCAGCACCACATGTAAATTACAAATCAGGATCCTCCAGCATCTGAGGGCTATAAAGACATCTGGCCCCTCATACTCCATGGCCAAGCATTTTAAAGAACAACACGAGAACAATGCTCAGCTATTAACTTTCTTTCGGGTTGCACATATAGTGATTAACCTGAGTGGGTGTGATCGAGTTCTCATGCTACGACAGTTGGAGACCAAATTCATTTTGGATGTTGACACAAAGGTTCAGTTGGGCCACAACGTAGATGAGGAATTATACACCTTCATAGGAGTTTAGTCCAGTGATTTGATCTGTGTCTTTCTCTCATGATGTGTCCTTGTGCTTTCATTAGTACACTGCTTCAATTTGGCTGTTTTCAGTTGTCATAATTTGATGACTTGATTTTGATTCTTTTTGATTGGAGTTTATGATGCTTGGATTAATTCATCAGGGTTTTATTTCTGCTGTTTCTTTTCTTACTTTAATCTCCTTTTTTTGCATTCAATTCTCTCACTTGAGTTCAGTAATTTTTCTTTTTCCTTTGACTCTTCTATTCAATTTTCTGCTCTTTGGTTGCAGTGGGGTTCCTTCCATCTGGTCCTTTTATTCCTTTTTGTGAGCATGAGGATATCACTTTCAGGCACTTTATCTTGCCAGTTCTGAGTGTCATGGGTCCATATGTGGGTTCTTCCCTGGTTTGAGTGTTCACCTAACTTGGGAACCGTGACCAGAGGTTTTCATGTCTGGCAGCCTTTTTTTACTGGTACATTTCTCTTGGGCAACATGTTTATGGTTATTTTAGGAGTGTGGATGTATATCCATCGTTTGGGTCTCCATTTGGACTACAGTTGCAGTATGCATTTTAATTGCAGACTGTTCAGTGCTCTTGCACTTTATTTGTTGATTGTCCGTTAGCTAATTTTGCACAACTGCTGGCACTATGCACTTTATTAGCCATTGGGGCTAGTATTTGTGACGTGTGCCCGCACATGATCGTTTCTGATTTTCAGTGGGTCGTATGTTGCTGCTTGCACGCACACTTTATTGCCACTTTGGCTTTCATTGTCATATGCACTTAAACTTTATGACCATTGATTGCCCATGGGTCAAACCTTGATGCTTGCACTTGCACTTTAACATTGTGTGTCCATTTAATGTTGATCCCATATTGATGACGATGCATTTTGCACTACAATTTTTCCCCACATCAATACATTGGTGACCTGTTTCCCATTGTTTAACAATGACCATTGTCTGTCTTGCTTGTATCCATTTGCCAGTATGCTGCCACTATTTGTCTTGTCCACTTAGGTTTTAGTACATTTCGAGATGTCTGCCTGAATTACTTACTGTAGCCCTAGACTAGTGCTGTATGCCACCGACATGATAGTAGGACTCAGCAAGTTATTTGATTGTGCTTTCTCCACTGCAACCAGTGTGTGACCAAGCGCTCTGTGAGTGTGAAACGCACTACCTTTTTTCCCCATGTGCCCTACACATGCTGTGAATTTTTACAAAATAACCTTTCTAAGCTATTCCATATTGGTTGTTTTTTCATTTGTTTCGGCATCTCCTGATCGCCTGGTCCGTAGTGTGGTCTGCCATGTTTCTGCCTTTATTTTAATATATACTACACGGGCCGCGGTAGCGGCCGTGTAAGTATGGTTAAGTTGCTAAACTCATAGGAAGAGTACTTTTTCGGCAGCTTATAACTTCGCTCTGCCTGGATGAATCCTCACCAAACTTTGCAAAAAAAAGTATATGGCTGAATCTTTTCGCCAAGATGGGTGAGGTTTCGTGTAGGGGGCAAAGTTATATGGGGGTCCCAAAAATAGTTTTTCCCATAGACTGAATGGGGAAAAACTTTCTGCACGGCTACAGCCCGAACGGCTGGATGGATTTTCACCAAATTTGCAGCAGGAGCGGGGGCTTGGGTCAGAAAGCATGCTTTTGTTTCTTTGGTGGGAATCTTACCAGTACTTTTGTTGCAAACGACTGAATTGTACTGGGCCTCATTCCGGGTTTGGAGATGACCATGGAGTAATTAGCTCCATGGTTGCCTCCGAAACCGTCTCAAATCCGGCATGGTGAATGGAGTAGTTACCGGTCCATTCCAGGGTTGGAGGGACCGTTAATTCCCCATTCACCTTTTGCTCTTCCCCATTCCCATTTCTGCCCCATAGGTCTCAATGGGAATGGGGAAGGAGGTAATTATGGCACCGTAAGTTACGGTACCATAATTACCTCTGAGATACCTTTGCGGGTCCCGTACTTAACTCCTGCTAAAAGCAGGAGGTAAGGAAGGACCCACAAAGGGAACTCGGAATACGGAGGTAAGGGATTACCGGCATCGGCACCCTTACCTCCAACCTCGTAATGACCCCCACTTTCTCTAAACATTTGTGATAACTGGGTCCGCTCCGCTGACCCATTTCCCTGTTCGCTCCGGGGCCCGAAATGTCATTGGCTTGCGGTACGGCGTGCTGTCGGTGAACTTTGGAGGCGGCCGGTGGTTGGCTGGAGGGAAGCGTGCTGTGCATCAACAATTTTTGAGGAACGCTGCCATGGTGTCTCGGAGGACATTGCGCCGGCGGAAGGGTCTGCAAAAATTTCCGTACGCCATGTGTTGGCCACAACAAGAGAGGGAAAGGGTGGGGGAGTGAGGAGTGGTTAATGTGACCTATGTAAATAAGTGGAAGATGACGGAGGAGTGGCTGCAGTATTGGTGCGTATTGCGCCAATTCGAGGGTACGTAGACAGCCGACAACTTTGTGTGGTAATTTTAGGCAGCTGTTGTAATGGCACGATAGCTTCTGGTGCGACCTGTTTGCGGCAACCTCTTTCCGTGCTGAGTAGTGGCAGGTGAATTTCAAAAGGGGAGTGAATTGCACATGGCAGAGGGTGGGGGAGAGGGCGGGTGCCTGTGCTATGCGGATGGATTGCAGTAGTTGGGGACAAGGTGGCATGCAAGGGTGCATGAAGTTGCGGTGGGTCTGTTGAAGGATTAGACTATTCACACAAAGAAATTCAAAGGCTGTAGGAAATAATAAATTGATAGACCGTAGTCCTAATTTACATGGTATCCAATAAGAGATATCCTAATTATTTTAACCTGAAACAAACTGAGATAATCAAATAGAAATATAATACCAAAAAGAAAGGGTTTTTTTTCCCTTTTTTTTATTTTACAAAAAATAAACAAGAAGAATTATGATATTGAAGTGACATAAAATTTACTGTGAGAAATAAACATTCCAGAGCATATAAGTCTGGGTGTACAATAACAAATTTGCCATAATTTAACATTTAAATAAAGACAAAATATATATATAAAAGGGAAAAACATTCAGTGCAATTTTGTTTAAGCAAAAGTGGGAAATCACTTATACATATATGCCTTGTTTATGCAAAAGTGTAAATTCACTTATACAGGTCTGCCAACGTAAACTTTTCACAATGGTCAAATAGAAAAGAGGAATTCGAAGAAATAATGCTGGGAACTAGGTTGATGTTCCAGCTGGAAAGAATCCCACATTGACGTTTCGGCGAGCCGCCTGTAAGGCCACTGGTGTTATAGGATTAGACTATTGGCTGCATGGCCGAAGGCCGTAGGCCGGAGCCAATGCTCTGAAGAGCCTAGGGCTTCAGCTCACCCACCGCAGCTATGCATGTGTGACTCTGTATCCGGTAGAGGGGCGCGCTTGCGTAGTGTGGTGTGTGCAAATTGGTTGTAGTAGGGCCAATGTTACGAACAGTATGTTGGTAGGTTGCCAGTGAGACAATACTTTGTGAATGGAAGTGAGTACGGCCGTAGTGGGCGGATTAAAGTGCACAGGGGTGCAGGAGACAGTGCTTTATTTGCACATAATGCTAATTGTTGCACTTTTTACCTGCATAGCTCCATGCGGTGCGCAGTTTGGGTAGGAGTGCTGGTGGCAGTGCTGTGTATGTGGATTGTCTTAGTTGGTGAGATGGTGACATGTATGGTGGTATTACATTGCGGTGGGTGGGTGCATGGCCGAAGCCTAGGCCTTGAGCGTACCCACTGCAGCAATGCATGTCTGTCTCTGCATTCATAGGCCATGCATTCAAGGACCTAGGTCTTGAGCACAACCACAGCAGTAATGCATTGTTGACTCTGCATCCGTTAGAGGATGATAACTTGTACAGAATGGGTGTGGAGCATATTTCAGATGCAATTGAGCAGCGGAAGAGAGCTGCCATGCGTGTATGTTTGGTTTGCAGGTGAGGTGACTGTTAGAACATGGTAAAGTGTTTGATGTGTGTTTGGAGATGCTGCAGTGAAAAGTCATGCAGTGTTGCCTCTGGGTGCAGTGTTTACATACTGTTAGTATGATAGAGGGCATGGTTGAATGGAAGATTATATGTGCTTGGATAGTGTGCTGTGTGCAGATTGTTTGTAATATGGCCAATGTTGTGAGGATGTTGTGGTTAGGTTGGCAGTGACACAAAACTTTCTGAGTGGAAGTGGGGAAGACAATGGGCCTCATTACGACCCTGGCGCTAATGGTTTAACGGCGCCGTAAAGAGCGTCGGCGCCGTTAAACCATTAGCGCTTGATTACAAGGTCCCTTAGCGGGTTGGAGGCTTTAACGCCTGCTTTTTGCAGGCGTTAAAATCCAACCCGCTAAGGGACCTGGGAGCTAATTACGGCAACCGTAATTTACGGTGCCGTAATTAGCGCCTTCCCCATTATGCCCTATGGGGAAAAATGGGAATGGGGAAGGGCAAATGGTGAATGGGGAATTACCGCCCCCGCCAACCTTGTGATGGGGCGGTAATTCCGCCATCCACCATGCCGGAGACCGGCATGGACCATGGTGCTAATAGCACCATGGTCCAGAGCCTGGGTCGTAATTAGGCCCAATAGTATGTGAATGAAAGGGCGTAGGGGTGCCGGAGACAGTGTAATGTGTGTACATTCGATTTCATTGCCTATGTTGTGCCTTATGGTCACTAATGGACCACTTTTGATCTATGCTATGCCTTATGGTCGCTAATGGACCACATTTGATCTATGTTATGCCTTATGGTCGCTAATGGACTACATTTGATTTATGTTGCACCTCATGGTCACTAATGGACCACATTTGATGTATGCTATGCCTTATGGTCGCTAATGGACCACATTTGATCTATGTTGTGCCTTATGATCGCTAATAGACTTCACTTGATTTATGTTGTACCTTATGGTCGCTAATAGGTCACCCGGTGTCCCATTCCAGACCTCCTGGTCGCTGCCAGTTAACAACTCGCAAGTCATGTATTTTAATCATTATAGTGAATCTTGAATCTAGGCGGACCTATCTGCACTCTACACACTTAGACTTCTAGAATACTAAAACTCCTGACTATCACTAGATAACTGGCTAACAAACACCGTTATGACATCCTTCACGCCCAACACATCCATTGGCTACCTAGCCATACCCTCTACACTCTCTGTCTTAGCTTTTACAATAGCCCCTCGCCACATTCTGACTACAGAAAGGCAACCTATCAGAAAGATGTACACACAGCCACCACTTAAACAGACTGCTCCCCCGACCTGGACTCAGCTGAATCAGGCTTGTCCCACCGGACTAAGGAACTCTAGACTAGGTACTAGACTACCCAAACAGCCTGCCCCCCTATCCCAGACCCAACTGAGACAGGCTGATCGTATCGCACTAAGGAACTCTAGACTAGGCACTAGACTACCTAAACAGCCTGCACCCTTCTCCCAGGCCCTACAGAGCCAAGCCTACCCTACCGAACTACGGAACCTCAGACTAGGCTATAGACTTACTAAACCACCTAGCACTCACATACCCTTCAGCCACGCTAAGAAGGAGTTCAAACACACCAGCCGAAACAGGCATATACGGAAACCTAGCTGCAATCTAACCCTTTGCACCAATTCCACTGAAACTCTGCCCAACAAGGTCCACACTAGTAATAATACGCAAATAACTCAAAACCTCCAGGGTGGTCTCATCAACGCTAGATCACTAATAGCTCACGCCTCGGAAATTGCTGACATCATCACCTGTAACCAACTTGACTTCCTAGCAGTTACCGAAACATGGCTTCACAAAGCCGCTGGCCCTGCCCTCATGATAGCCATACCCCCTAACTTCACCATCTTCAGAAAAGACAGGGAAACCTCCAAAGGAGGAGGCACAGCTTTTATTTGCAGAGCCAATCTCACTATCAAAGAAATAGACAGCCTCACTATGCCGTCAGCTGAACTACTCTCCCTTAAACTAGAAATCTCGGCCACATGTACTATCACAATACACCTGATCTACAGACCCCCTGGTAACCACTAGGCACCTTTGAAGAGGACTTAACCACCCTACTAAATACTAATGCCAAACCGGGAACACAAATCATCCTATTAGGCGATTTCAACTTAGGCTACAAAGACCCAAAAGATTCTAATGCCTCCACTATAGCTAACACTATTGAGGAAGCAGGCCTCACTATTCGAAATAACGGCCCTACTCATTCTAAAGGCCGCACACTGGACTGGGTCGCAGACATCAATTGCACCTCCCTCATAACGGCAATTGAACCCTGTATCTGGAAAGATCACCATCTGATCTCTTTGACTCTCTCGGACCTCCCACAACCTAAATCTACCAAACTTCATGCTCCACCTGCCCTCACCCGTTGCAAATAAAATATAACACTCGCTAATGTTCTCCCCCTGCTCCAACCCATCACTAATCACTCCAGCCAGTTCTCTAACCCTAACGATCTAGTCGACCTGTACAATAACACCATCAACTCGGTGATCGACGCCATTGCGCCGATGAAACCCACTAAATCAAAACCTATTGCCCATCTGAACACTTGGTTCACCCCTGCGCTAAAAGCCTTACGCAAAGAGAAACGACATGCAGAAGCCTGCTGGAGAAAAAACCCCTGCTCCCACAACAAAGACCTTCTCACTGCCCTATCAAACAGCTAGAAAAAACAAATCATTCAGGCTAAAAAAGAGACCTTCAATGACAGAATCAAAAAAGCCAATTCAAACACTAGGGAAATCTTCTCCATTCTGAGAGAATTAGAATCCCCAATTGCACCCATAGACCCTTGCACCAAAGACAAAGTCTGGTGCACTAACATTCAAAAAGCCCTATGCAACAAAATCACAATGCTACAAGACAAAATACGAGCTAAAAAATCCGCCCTCCACAACATCGCCCTCTATACGCAAGAAACCATCCTCCAGGAACTTGCCACTAACCAAACTAAACCCCCTAATTAATTTAGCTTTAGAGCCATCTCTACTGCAGAAACTAAGAAAATCATCTGGTCCTTGAAACCGTCCCGATGCCTCGGGGATACCTGTCCAGCCTCAATTATTAAAGAGGCTGCACATGAACTAGCCCCCTTCGTCACATCATTCATTAACTCCTCATTTAAATCATGCTCTGTGCCAAAAAACCTTAAAGACGCATGGATACTACCTCTACTAAAAAAAGTTAACCTGGACCCCAACGTCCCAACAAACTACAGGCCAATAACAACTGTCCCGTTCCTCCTTAATATCTTAGATAAAGCCGCATACCTTCAGATCCAAGATTATCTGGAGAGCAACAATCTACTAGGGTCAAGACAATCTGGATTTAGGCCAAGACATGGAATCGAAACGGCTCTCCTTGATCTTAAAAACCAGCTAGACGAGCGTAAAGACAGAGGAGATGTGTCTATTCTCCTACTCCTAGACCTATCAGCTGCTTTCGACTTGGTAGATCACAAGGTACTGTGCAATCACCTCAAATCGGCAGCCAACTTCTCCACAAAAGCCACGGCATGGATAAATTCATTCCTGGACCAGAGAACCATAAGAGTCTTCTCTCCTTCATCAGCAGCGGATCCAGTCCCCATCCCCTGTGGAGTCCCTCAAGGGTCATGTGTTTCCCCCAGGCTATATAATATTTTTACAAAGCCTCTCTTTGATATATTGGACAAGCTAGGGGTCTCATATACCAATTACACCGATGACACCCAAATCCTTATCCCAATCCAAGGTGACTACGAAAAAGACACCAGACTCATAAACAAAATTTACCAAATCATCCAAACATGGATGGCCACTCATGGCCTATGTCTTAACGACGATAAGACAGAGCTCTTAATCATTGGTTCTACCAATAAACTGAACAAACTACCCCAGCGTTACAATTCCATCAAGATCGATGACATCAAAATAAAGGTAGCCAAAGAAGTAAAAACCTTAGGCTTCTACCTAGAGTCAGCTCTCACCCTCGACAAGCAAATAAATGCTAGAGCCTCAGCAACCAGCTACACTTGCAAACTCATCCATGCCTGCAAACCATACCTTTCCACAGATAGCTGCACCACCATTGCGCGAGCCCTCATCCTCTCCAAATTAGATTACTGCAATGCACTGTACCTAGGCACCAGTAAACATAACACTAACAAACTCCAAACCCTGCAGAACAATGCTCTCAGAACAGCCCTAGGCATACCCAAAGGGCAACACATTTCTACCCACAGAAGAGCCGCCAACTGGCTGGCCATCAATGACTGTATCAAACTCAAAACCCTGAACATTACACATAACTGTCTGAACAACAAAGCTCCTGCATACCTGTCAGAAAAATTCACAAAGCATACTTCTGAACGTCCCATCAGAAAAGCCCTCTCAAATAGCATCAAAGTCCCTAACCTTAAACTGAAAATAACTGGTGGGTCTAGCTTCCCGGTTCAAGCAGCGCAGCTCTGGAACTCCATCCCAGATGCACTTAGAGCCACCCCCTCCTTCCATGTGTTCAAACCCAACGCTAAACTCTGGCTTAAAAAACACGACCGCTAAATGCCCCAACTATACCAAATACTATGTATATTAATTGCAAACATCTTCCTTATCTATACCGTAAGTCATCCGACAGTGCTACATAAAAGATTCTGATCAAATGTAACATATCTCTCTTGTAAGTAAAAATGCCTTGTAAGTAATGCTTGACATATGAGCCTGTAATATATGATACTGTAACCTAAGAAATGTAATGCAACTGTAATATATGATCCTGTAACCTAAGAATTGTAACATATTCATGTACCTGTAACCCAAGATTTATTTCACTGCAAGCGCCCAGTTGCTTAACGGCCAGGCGCGCTCTATAAATAAATAAACAATACAATACATTATGGTAACTGTTGCATTTAACCCTGTGCATATGCATTGCGGTGTGGAGGTTGGGTAGGAATGCTGGTGCCAGTGGTTACATTACGGTGCGGGAAATGTGTGCAAGGAGCACACCCACTGCAGCAATGCAGGTTTCACAGTGCATTAGGCACAGGGTGGTGATGTTTGGTGAGTGGGTGTGGAGCACATTGTAGACGTGCTAGAGCAGCGCACGTGAGTTGCAAATCATGTGTTGAGGGTTCCATGGCTGTGGTGATAGTTGGAACATGCTACAGCATTTGGTGTACGGCAGGAGATGTTGCAGTGAGACAATATTTAGTGTGGACACAGGGTGCAGTGTTTATGTGTAATGTTAGTTTGGAAGAGGGCATGGTTGAAGTGCAGGTTGTAAATGAAATATCTGCACTGGCTCCCACTGCTTGCAAGGATTAAGTTCAAACCCCTCTGCATTGCCCACAAGGCCTTCTGGGGCTTGGGGCCTCATTATCTTCAACTCTCTCTTCTTAAATATCTTCCTTCTCGACCTCTTCGCTCATCCGCTTCCAACTCCCTCAGGGTCAGTCGCTTCTCCAAGCAATGAGTTGGTGGTAGATCTCTTTCATCGGCTGGGGCCTCCCTCTGGAACAGCCTCCCTGAAACTTGAGGAGAATCATCTCTGGTTCCGGAAGCACCTCAAAACCTTTCTCTTTGCTGCTGCCTTCTCTCTTCCTCTCCTCTGCTGACTTCCTGGCTGCTACTGAAACTCCACTGGTCACCTAGCCACCCTCTGATCTCGGGCCCAGGTCTCCTCCCCTGCCAGTCTCACACCTGCACTGCCTTCTTGGTAACCCCCGCACTTGGGGATTGTTTTTTTGTATCCCTACATTCCCACTACCAGCACTTGACACCTGATGTCTGCACTTACCCTTGCACTCGCCACCTGTTGGCCGTACTTTTTACTTATTGTTTGTTTATTCTATTATCCCATGTACTGCACTGTCCCCTCCCCCTGCCTCTGACCGCACTTCCTCCTTCCTCCTTCCCATGCACTTGCGCGATCTGAATGACACCTGGCCTAGTAGGATCGCTGTCTGTCTTCCCTCCATTCCCCCTCCCTTGCCTCGTTGCGCCTTGAAACACTTGTGTATAGGCTTGTTATAAATGCCATATCATATCATATCATGTGCTTGGTTACAGTGCTGTGTGCAGATTTATTGAAGTATGCCCAATGTTGTGAAGCTGTTGTGCATAGGTTGCCAGTGACAGAATAATTTGTGAATGGCAGTGGGTAGGGTTGGTGCAGGCTGTGGTATATTTGTGGATTCTGCTAATTGTGACACTTTTTGGTGAATGGGTGTTTTATGGTGTGGGGGAGTTGGGTAGAATTGGAGCTACGTATGTTACGTTTGTGCATAATGTTAGGTGCCCACATGGTCGCATGCATGGATCCATAGTGTTGTGGTGGGTGTGGAAAGGGCTGCACTGTTGTGTGCATGGCGAAAGGTGTGCTGGGTGCGCCTTAGGATCTTTGTGGATGCTGCAATCTTGCATTTTTTTGGCAGAAGTTTCTGGTGGAGGGGCTTTGGAATCAAACGGAACGTGTAATAAGACAATTCGTCCCAATACCGTGTTGTGAGGTTGGTCGAGATTGAGAGACGTACACTGCTTATTGTCGGTGATACCTTTGTGTGGCATCTGCAAAGGTGTTGTGTGCAAAGACGAGTTGCTGGTAATGTCGGCTTGGAAGGAGTGGACGCTTTCTGGGGCTGTCAGGGTGACTGCAGTTTCGGCAGGATGGTTCGCCTTTGCAGATATGTGGCCTCCATCACAAACGTTAACTTTGTTGTGGTGCACTATGGAAGTGAACATGTGAGTTAAATGTCATGTTGATGTTTAATAAGTCACCTGAAGAGGTTGCTGAACGCAGTGATGCAGATTTTTGCTACTGCCAAGGTCGTTTTCTCATGCATAACACCAAGAGGGTTATGGGCCCATGATGGTGTAATTTGTCCCCAGCCAGAGGTCAGAAGGCGTGTTATAAACAGAATGATGTTTGAATGTATGCAGACTGCTGGCATGCGCTCCACCCACTATGAGATCATGAGTTTGGAACATATGCAGTGGTTCCGTAGAAATGGCATTTCTTTGAGCGCCATTGGCAATTCCATTTTCTTTTATACTGTGCAAGAAGCATTGACTAGAATGTGGTAAATATTTGAAATATTTGAGGAGAGCCAAACAGAAACGCATATAAAGAGAAAAAAATAAAGTTGCTTGCACGCACGTAAAAAAATAAATCTAAAACCTTTATATATGTACGATGGAAGCCTCAATCCCCTACCCAGCTTGCTATTGCTTACCCCGCCACACCTCCACCCTCACTTTCACAAAACGTTTATGGATTGGGTGGTAGTATCAGGATTATACGTGCCACATCCTGAGTGGCCATGTGGCTGTATGCGGATGGCGAAATCGTGCATACTTTTACTAAACTGTAGTGGCACGACACTTGTATTGTACATGTGTAACGGTACATTGGAAGTGTTGTACAGGAATGACAGTGTTGGATGATGGCGGCTTCAATGTGATTGGTGGATGAGTGAGTGCCTACTTACTCGTAAGCCAATGGGGTAGTGCTGCAGAGAAGATAGTGCGAAGGGAATAAGGACTGCTCCAGCTTGGTAGTGAACAAAACAGAGGGAGACACACATGTGATGTCATCAGTGATGTCATGAATGAGATTTGTGATGGCATCTTTGATGTCATGGGTGTTAGTCCTTGCAGTGCACACTGGTGGCACGAGTTATGGCTGCTTTGCTTACCATAATTGTTGAATTTCGTTTTATTTCCGGTTTTACCTTTAACCATAACGTCCCTGTAACAATGTTTTTCCATTGAATTTCATAGGTTTTTGCTAGTGCAACTTAACCATAACGTCCCTTTAACAATGTTTTTGTTAGTGATATACATATATATATATATATATATATATATATATATATATATAACCTCCTGCACACATTTTCCCTAACATGCCCGCTAACGATACCAGGACATGCAGCAGTACAGCTTCGATCAATTGTATCACTAACCTGAACATACCGGAACTCAAATTTGAATGGGTTGACTGTTATTGACACTGCCAGTATCGCCATTGCTACCGCTTTACAAGTGAACTGCTACGGATATGCAACTGAGTTAGTGAACATAACTTTTTTATCATTTGGACTTTGCCTAGGGTGATAAGGGTGCCCCGTGATCCATGTTCACCTAGAGGTGAATTATGAAATTGGAAGCTTGGTCAAGAAACGATCATGAACAAATATGGGTTGAAGAGCCATTGGGCCCCTCCTACCCTAACAACTTCATTTTGTTTCGTCGGAAATAGTGAGAGGAAGCATCTCAGGGTGACAGACCTAGTACGAATTTGGCTGAAATCCCTGTGAATTTTTCCACCCCAGCAGAGATTGCTCACTGACTAATCCCACAGACGTTCTCACCATCTAACAAAACAGTGTGCTTCCATGCATCAGTGCCGAAAGCTTCAACACTTATTTGTCAAGTGCCAAAATCAGCACCTCCATCTTTTTCGATACAACCACAGCCCATGGAAGTTTTTCTCTTTGGAGATCAACAGCAAGAGAGTGTGCACAAGTCCTGTAATAACTATAGAGCAACATGTAACGTGCCATGGGAACATGGCGAGCCCTCGCAAGATTTAACAATGCCTCATGAGAATTAATAATGACTCATTTTCAGCTCTCCTTTCAGTGAGCAGAGAGCTCTTTAGCGAGATCACAGACATGTAATTGTTTTCCCACCTCAACCAAGTTGAAGACAGAGTAACGAGGAGGCAGAAATTCACAAATGATGCCAGCTTGGCTATACCTGCAATGCCATGCACTTTACAGAGGGTTGTGGTGAGCCACAATTCTTCGCTGGAGCCCAACAAAGCTTATACGCTGGGCAGTGAACTATACTAGGTCAATACTCGGGCCCGGGGTGGAGTTGGAACTCGGACCGGAGATACAGATGTGATTGGCATGAGAGTCCAGCTACAACCCTCAGAGTGAGATTCAGAAGCCCAGCTGTCGTCTGTGAGGCTCCTGTTCCCAATCCTTGTGACAATTTAAACATCGCCTTAACTACGCTCCTCAATTTTCAGGAAACCGTTGGCATTGCTTTAGGCTTTCATGCTTGCCTTCTAAACTAATTAAACGGAAAAGTTACATTTGTGGAGGGATTTCTGAAGGAATCAAATCGTAAACCTGTTCAGGAGGTGGTTAGAATTGATGCCGTATCTCAGACTGATGCTATTCCTACCAATAATGCAGTGGAAATACAGTGGGAAGAATGCATGGGTGAAAAAGCAAGGTTTATGAATTTCCTACCCTGTGTGAACAGATGCTTTTTTGAAGATTGCCAACCCCCCAACGCTGGCTCATCACCTGTTCATGACAGCATACTGTGCGTTGCGGAGGACCTGATGGCCGAGGGTGGTGAAGGAAGCCCAGTTGTGATGGGAGATGAAATAATATCCCTTGGGGACTCTGTGAACTTACCATTTTTGTTTAAGAGAACCAGAAAGTCCAGGAAGGGTAAATCAGGTGAGGCCATTCACCGACAGGAAAAGTCAAAAAATAAAAAAGGTAAACGGAAGAGTACATCAAAGGGTTCTAGTAAATTTCTACGTAATCTTCAAACACCAGTCACCTCCTATTTCGCCAGAATCTCTAACCAAGCATCTGGGCTCCAGGTAAAAAGAGCTAAAAAGTCTGCAGTTTCCAAACAAAGTGGACCAAACATTGTGTCACTGCAGCCAGAGCCTGCGCCGGGGTACGAAGCGGTAGTAGTGGCGACAGAGCTTCAGGGCCATGATAGCTTTGAAAGGACCCCGACTCAGAAATTTAAACTACTTTACTAACCCACTGCAAATCATCTTGTGTTCCTTTTCAGTCAGAGCCTCAACTCAGGAAAATGGTGATAGAAAGACATTTGAGTCTGTATGGAAATGTGGCCCGACAGATATAGTGAGGTCTGTTGTTGGTGCTCACTCTTCACGTAAACATCAAGACTTAACAAGGAAGACCCTTTTAAACCCCACAGCTACCGCATTTATGACTTTGGAGGAGAGAAGTATGTTGTTGTCCAAACTCCCTGCTCTCTCAGAACAAGGAGGGACGTCATGCACAGTTGCACCCAAATCTCCACTAATAGTGTAATCATAGAGAAACTACCATTAGACCATGAGCAAGTAATCTTAAATAGGTCATATATCTTATGGATTTTAAAGATGGGCCCACATTTATCCTACATTAATTGTAATGGCATATCCCAAGTGGACTTCTGGAATGATCAAAGTTTAGACAGTTTATCCTGCATCTCTATTCTCGCATAGTACTGGAGTAAGTTCTTGCGGCGTCTGACCATTTTAGGGCCTGGGGTTTTGATATTACAAGCCCCATTTCAAAAACCTTTGTTCATAAAAGGTCAAACCCCTGCTAAACAACAACAGGCTAGAGGGTTTAGACCTGATATAGCCCCTACTTTACAGATAAAATGCTTCACAGATATGGCACAAAAAAGACAAATAGTTGATTACAGTGTGTGCCCGAATGGTGTGAATGAAAACACCAATTGGAAATGGCTGGCTACAACCTTGAATCCACATAACCTTGAATAGCATCCATTACAGAGGAATAAAATATCTAAAGACCTTAAATTTATTTTGTAGAACGGCAGGGGCCATAAACATCTGTTTGGGGAAACTAGCGTTGATTTGTTAAATGCAGAGGTTTTTTGTCTTCAAGAGTGCTGGTTGTTGGAAGACACAACAGTTGACAGACTCTCTTGTTTTCTAAATCCAGCCTATAAAGGGAATAGGGGACACCCGGCGTCCGGTTTGCTACTTCGGATTAGAAATTACTTGTACATTTCTGTGACAGTTTTTACGCACAGCCGAATCCTTTTGTACAGGTAGTTGAGATGAGTTGTGACACATCTGTTTACCCGTGCCTGTATTGTACATTCATTTTTAAATCTGTATTGGAATTCTGCTAAAGTTTCACAGGTTTAATTTTTTGACGCTATAGAGAATGTGATTTATAACTGGCAAGTGCAGAGAAACTCCAATTCCATTATCATTTGTGGAGATCTAAATGCCTTACGTCTTCGAAACCCAGGCAACAATAAAGGGAGCATGTGTGAGAAAGACGTGGTAAAGCGGGGAAATGTGAGGCTGGCTCTAGCTGATGCACGGGGGTTTTGTATTGTAATGATTACCTCCCAGCCTTCACATGGGTCAGGGTCTTGCAGACAAATGTCTTGGATTATTTCTTCGTCTCAGTAGACATATTCCTTGTGTCTATGACGATTATGCAGAATAGGACTAGTAGCCATTTACCACTCTACTTATTGTAGAGGGTAGAGTTCACTGGGTCGCTTCACATGTTTTATCCAGCAGTCTTAGAGGTGAACAGAGGAGTGCATAGGTTAACGTGGAACAGCTCACATATAAGGACTTTCAATACCGCCATGGCAAAGTTGTACTCAGAAGAAGATCTTTGGGTTCTGCTAGCTAAAGTGCCATTCTATGCTTTATTAGAAAATGATTATGGCAAGATACTCATCTCGATGGGAAAAAAACGGTAGTTCACAAATATGCATATGACCCAGTGGTACAGAATAAAAAGAGGCAATTAAGAAGAACACTGCGCCGGTCCCCCGGACCAGATGCTCGAAAATGCAGAGAAATAAAAAGAGCCTATAGAAATTTGCTCAGGGTATATACATTTGATCTATTGCTGAGAGACTTTCAGAAGATGTTACACACACTGGTCTCTAGAGGCACTAAGGAATTCTGGAATCTTATTAAAGAAGATGCCAATAACCCTAACTAAAAGCAAATTAATCTGATACCTGAGAATAGGTGGATCCAAAGCTTTGTAAGCATGCATGAAGCAGATGGCAGCGATGCCAAGTTTATTTTGCTCCTAGAGGTTCCCTGTACCCTTGAGTTTGATTATGAATACATCCATATGCTAATTGTCCGCAGTAAAAACTCTAGGGCTCCCGGCCCCGATGGTTTGTCAAATATGGTCCTAAAGCAAAACACAAACCTTTGGGCTTGCATGCTACTGATGATATTTAGGAGAGTCTTGGCAACTAACAGACTTTATGGTTCCGGGGTTAATTCAATAATCATCCCCATTCATAAAAAAGGGTACTGTATGGTCCCGTATAACTACAGGTCCATGGCCTTTTTGGAAGTCCTGTCAAAACTGTTTGTATCCCTCTTGCTACAGGAATTATTTGAATGGGCAAGGGTAGCAAGCAGACTTGATTAATTCCAAACGGGTTTCCTTAAGGGGACAGGAACCCATACAAATGGCTTTATCCAACAATAAAAAAAAACTAATTGAAAAACAAAGGGGGGTGGGGATAAACAATGGTATGGGGTTAGGAATAGGGATTAAATAATAGGGAAGGAGGGACTTGGGGGTAACCCCCATACATATAAAAAAAAACAATTAGATGAGTTTTTTCGTTGAATATATCTTTCCTGAAAAAAACTCATTGCAAAAAACCTGGTGGCAAAATAACATGGAACCATGCAGACTTAAGATCTATGATCGAGAACATCCTTGCACACAATATCACTGAGATTAATTCATTGATTTTTGGCCAGGGAAATCTCTCTGCAATTACATTCCCTTTCAGACCCCTCAGACCTATGCATAGCCTAATTATGCCAGTACTTTTCCTCACAACTAGAATGGGCTTATCCATTCAGAAGCCTCTGCAACTTCTATGATGTCTTCAAACACCAGCCTCTCCAACTCCTTTTCAATTTCTGCTCTTAGAGCCAAAGGTATTGTCTGCACTTTGGCTCTTAGCAGAACAGCCCCAGTCTTCAACTTAATATAGTTTACAACCCATTCAAAAATCATGTCCCATTCCTAAACAACCCGGGATACCAGTTCTCAATTTCTTCCATCTCACACTTCTGTCCTTTTTTGGTCTCTACCATCAACATTTTTTCTGGATGTTCAGGATTAAACTTTATTTCTAAATCGAAAAATTAGTCACGGGCGCCCCTCTATGAGATCGAACATGGCAAAAATGGCCTGTTCTATGGGATGGTACCCACTCTAGAGTCGGCAGCCACATTTTAGCTCACTGTACCTTTCACAGATGGGGAAATACCCATTTGCATTTCAGTCTTTGTCACGGCCACATGGGCAGTCCAGCACCGAAATGCTATGGCAATTCCCTTCTGAAAAGAGTACCAACAGCAACTACATACACGTGCTTCAGCCTTGTTGGGCATCATCAGTGAGGTGGAGCTGTGCCTCTCTCACCTAGAAGTAGATACGCAGCACTACAAAACCCATAGTTCATGACTCCATTTTGCAAAAGGCCCAAAAGTAATAAATTGCAGACTCGAGCTCTTCACACTCTCTGCTCACTAGGCCCACTCTCCGTATGACAGAATGAAGCCACAGAACCGTGTTCCCACGGAAGTCCACTTCCCCCTTGTCCCTCTAGCATTGCGAATATTTAGTATCTCCGGAAGTAATGCACCCTGCAAGAGCATGAGACAACACCAGGCTCCTCACTGCGTTCATTCATCTACAATAAACTGCCAGTAGGCCTCTAACCCCCACCCATCCAGTCCGGAGCCAGCCCCACACCCCTGATCTGACCATCCCACCTTTCTATCCCCCAATGTGTGCACAATACCCATGACACACCACAAATCACATGCCTCCAATCAGTGGCACCCAACAATAGTACTGTATATGATGACGACCATGGGGTTTTTAAGCCCTTGTTTGTGGAGAACAAGTCAGTGCGCTCTCGAGCAGCAGAGTCCTTTGCTGATATTTGTAGTCTGTACAATTAAACTTTGTTATCCTTGCAACGCTATCTCCTGGCCTATTTCCCTAGCGGATTGTCTTTATTCTGGAGTGTGAGTAAAAAGGGACTTGCCTTCAAATGCTACTGCTGGAATAATGGGATTTGTTTCAAGCTACAAGCATATTACCCCCATTTTCTGAAGTCTTAGTCTTTGTGTGATGTTCAAACTGGCAATTATGACCTTTACAGTTAGGTGTGCCAATTTAAATCAGTCAGAAATGGAATTTCAGAGAGTGACTACAGATAACCTTAGGCATTCAGAGGAGCTGCACAAGGATTTACCAGGGTTTTTCATCCGATCCTGGGGTGCTATGCCTTCCCGAGTACTGTTTCTGACGTATGGTAAACCCTGTACCTTTCTCTTAAATGCATGCCCATGTTGTCCCTACTCCTGCCAAGCTTTAAGGCCCTCTTTTTTAGGCCCCTTTCTGTGTCTGTAGTTGAATACGGTTTCGTTTTTTTTTTCAAGACTGTGGGCCTCATTACGACCCAGGCGGTAAGGGGTTTACGGCAGCGTAAACAGCGC
The DNA here is from genome assembly GCF_040938575.1 of Ambystoma mexicanum. Classification (NCBI taxonomy): domain Eukaryota; kingdom Metazoa; phylum Chordata; class Amphibia; order Caudata; family Ambystomatidae; genus Ambystoma; species Ambystoma mexicanum. The sequence continues at coordinate 691,814,888 of NC_090939.1, forward strand.
CGACCCTTACCGCCTGAGTACGAGGTCCCTTAGCGCCATGGAGCTTTTAACACCTGCTTTTAGCAGGTGTTAAAATCCATGGCGCTAAGGGACCATGGAGTTAATTACGCCACCGTAATTTACGGTGGCGTAATTAACGCCTTCCCCACTCCCATTATGGCCTATGGGTCAAAAATGGGAATGGGGAAGGGTAAATGGGGATTGGGGACTTACCGCCCCGCCGACCTCGGAATGGGGCGGTAAGTCCGCCTACCACCATGGCGTAAACGTAGTTTACGCCATGGTTGTAAAGTCACGGCCCAGGCGGTAACTTACCGCCTGGGTCGTAATGAGGCCTAGTGTTTTGGGTGTATACAAGTCAAAATCATAGATACGAATCTGATTTGAGTGAAGCAACTTCTCCTTTTCTCATTTTGCTTAAAAGCATGTGTTAACCAGTCCTGAACTTTTAATAAGATTAGACAGAATCATTCCATGTCCTCCTTGTGCCAGACATGGCTTGTCTCGTCACTTTATTTATAGATCCATACTTCTGAGACCTAACCTGAGCACTGGAAATAAGGAGGCACTGCAGGCAAGCAGAAAGCAACTATAAATCATTCATGGTCAAAGGGAGTTAGTGAGTGAAGAGTCAGTATGACGAAAACCTGGCCTACGCACATGAGGAACACGAACGACACATATTCCCTCTCTTACAGAGTAGGCATCGGGGTGCTGTCTCAGTGACATATTAGCAAACCGCTAATCTATGCCAGAAAGACACATACCATGCCGTATTGTAATGTTGGTGGTCCCAGGAAACAAACAGGAGGCAGTGAAGACTCAGAAGATAGGAGGTGTGGAAGTTACTGGCTTTATTGTAAGTTGCAGGGAATAAGATAGGGCATTTGGGGAGCAATAAATAAGCACATCATTACAACCTCAACTCCCATCCTGCAAAGACCAACCGTCACACTTAGAACTCACAAGAAACACAGAGTTCTAGCTACCCTCACATTCCATAGAATGCACTTCTTGGCGTGACCCCAAGCCAATACTACACGTATGCAAGTATGGACCGTGCCAGAAGCAGACGAGGGCATCCGCACAAAAGACGAAAGAGCATTATAATAAAGTGGAAAATGACACATATAAACCATATGAGTAACACATTGGAATATCCGTCCACGTTTATAATATAAAACATTCAGGAAGCACACTTAGAACATGAGTCATAAATAAATCTAAAGGACAAACAATGATTAGCTGTTCATATAGCAAGTGCGCTAAAGCGCTATACATAGAACTATTGTACCTGCCACTCCATTGGGGACAACTTTACAAGACCTCAGAAAAAAAGAGCAAGTATTTTGGAAGGGGGATTTCATTGACATACACAGCCCTGGTTGGTAAGGTATTTTCTGAACTTTGAACAACAAACACAACGCGCATTTCATCTTTTGGTATGTTATTGTACTCTTTTACGTGAAGTTTTATTTTTTTTGCTGTGGTGCCAACATAAATATAATGCCCCTATGTCTTCAGAAGTCCGGATCATTAATAGTCTTATTTTAAAGCCTGAATGTTGCCAATCATAAATGATTGCTTTTACAATTATCCATCGAATTTCTGTTAGGAACAAGAAAGCACGACGGTTATCATGATAAAGGCGAGAAAAGTCATTGGCCCTTAAAAGAGCAGACTGATGAAGAGACCTCCCTGAAGCAGCCTCCCATAAGATGGGAGTCGACAACTGAGATTGAGATTTCACTAAGTGGTCCATTTTCTTCGCTGGGTCAGGGAAAGAAAAATGAAACCCCACTGAAACAACCTTTCTCCAAAACAGGTTGGTGTTCACTTACTTTTTATTTGCCAACCAATGATATTGCTATATAGGGCAATACACAGTGTAACAGTATGTACAATTCCAACATGCAAAGTAATAGCCTACTGCTGGTTACTGCTCTACTAATCAAGCCAAGTTGTCCTGCCATATATCAATTACACATGCATCCTCCTGGGTGGTGGTGAATGGCAAAAGGCAGTGTATGGGGCGGGCCTTTACATTAGAGGCGTGCGTTTTATGGCATGCATGGTATACCGCCAGCACCCATGTGTGAGCTGAATAAGTGCAATATTTCCTAAACCTGGAGTCAATGGATCCACCCCAGAACTCCTTAACAATGGATAGGAAAGTTAATAGTAGGACACAAAAAACACAGAAACAGTAGAACGGTTCAACTGTATTTAGTAAACAATGGTCCTTGGTTACTCTGTTAACACATGACACCTGTTCTTATCACAACTGTATATGCATATATGTTTTTTCCTACTATAAATCCTACACACGCTCATCCATAATTAATGGAGATTGGCACCTTCCAATTATGTTCAGGCAAAAATAGAGTCTATCTGCCCACACAAAAATGTAAATATGAATGTTTTCTGGCTTATGTATCTTGAATTGTGCAGCTCTGAAACTCGAGTCATGTGAGAACATGGGAATCCGATTATGGTTGATGGTCATGTAAACATGCGCTTGTGCCCCTGCGAAGGAAAGATGTGCTCAAGCCCGAGTGTCTCTTTTTCCACTCTCTCTCCCTCGTATTTTCTTTCACCTCAAGCCCTGTGAGCAAAATTTGAATTGGTTAACATCCTAGAGCGCAGTCCTTTCAAAGAGGATTTCTTCCTTTTAACCAAGCAATCTTGAATCCATTCCATCCTGTCTGGATGAAGCCCACCTCTGCTCCAGCTGTGGACATTGATTTTGCCAGGAAGCACAAGCTTACACGTTCAGACCCAGTGTTTATTTCCCCACGTCCTACTCCTGGGAGTCTGGTGGTCCAGGCTTCTACTGAGGAGGTTAAAGCTGCTGCTTTTCACAATTAGCCCCAGGAAGGCAGAGTAAAAAGGTAAATGCTCTTATAAGTAAGATTTTTGATTCCAGTAGTTTGGACATGAGGACGGCGAATGCCTTGTGCACACTCACCCACTACACCCACTATTCCCATACTTCCTAGTTTTCGCCTTTCTGTGCGTCGACCTTCTTGTGCTTCTTCCCGGTTCTGTTCTTTCCAACTTCTTGCTCCTTCCCTCTGGAATTATTTCCCTCTCCCAATCCACTCCCCACCTACTCATTCTGAATTAAAAAAACGTTTGAAACTCCATCTCTTACATTCTGTCTCCTAACCTCTCCCAGGAAGCAATTTTGCTGTATTGGCTTGTGATTCTTGTTTTTATTACCCTCCTTTTTGTACCGTAGTATCTCCTCTTTGTTAAGCACTTTGGATAAAAGCACAATATAAGCTTTTGTAAATAAATAATAATTAGGCGAGGAGTACAAATGAACCATGGCGGCGAAATACAGTGACCAAGGCCGAACAAACAGTGGAAAATAAAAAAAAGGGGACACAATTAAAGGAAATATGCATATGTATACAATGTGAAAACACATTATATATACATATATATGAGCAGAGATTGCAAGAGGATTAGGGGTAAAACATACATTTCAATAAACATGCAATCTATAACAGTTCACCCTCCTGAATGCTTTTTACCAAATCCAGAACAAGCTTCCATCCATGGACAGAATGGATGGAATAATGGAAGAATTATCTCAAGAAAGTAGACATGACAATCTCATGGCAGATAAGAAAATATTGCATTTACTCTGTGCTTTGGGCCCTGAAGACCAACAAAAATCTCGAAAGTTGCCAGCATTGATTGCTGCGGTGGCAACTGACATGAATGAACAAGAGAAGACGATTAGACATCTCGATCTGTATTATGCTCCTGAATTGAACGTGGCAATACAAAAATGCAACTTTTATTCCTCATTGCAAAAATATGGAAAATCACATAGCAATATGTGTTGGCGCTCTAAAGCCTGGGCCATATCATGTAGATTGCTGTCATAACTGCAGTAAAGTTAATTAGGGACCAGATTATCATTCAAATGAATCATTCGAATGGATTGTGTCCTCCCACGTATTCCTCATCCTATGATATTCGTATCCTGCCAGCTTCGCTGCTCCGGAAAAATAATTCTCCCCAGAGGGCGCAGTGCACGAGGTTGTGGCATTGATGTCCCTCGACGGGCTCTGTGCTGTGTCGATGTCACCATCAGTATAAATAGCTTGTGCCGCGCCCGTTAACTTCAGTTCCGTTTTTCCGATTGCTTCGCTCTCGAGAACGGCGCGCTTTGAAATTTTCTTCAGAAAATGTCATCTTCTTCCACCCCTTCTACTCCCAAGATGGGGTTAAAAAAATGTATCGACTGCGGATTGAAGATGTCGATTACAGATCCTCACCGCGTTTGTCTTTGGTGCCTAGGTTCAGACCATCGAACTTGCGGCGACTGTGGCTCCTGTCAGTCGATGACGGAGAAGGCCCTTTGTGAGAGGAAAGGTAAACTGGCGGTGGAGCAGGAAGCTTCCAAGGCCTCCTCGAAGGCCTTGTCAAAAAGACATAGGAAATCGAGCGATTTGAAAGAATTGGATCGTCGTAAACATTCTAAGAGGTCTCGATCACGCAGTATGTCGAGACGCTCTTCATCTTCCTCTTCAAAAAAGGTTAAGAGGAGACATAGATCTCCCTCTTCTTCCTCGGATACGTCTACCAAATTGGCACGATGCCCGACTAAGTCGGATTCCCCAAGAAAATGGGATGCATCTAGAAGGAAGATGATGAAGGTCTTTGAGAATGCAGCCTCGACCTCCTCAAAGAAACCTCAAAAGAGCCAGACCCCAGTTGCTCCGTTGGACGACACAGGGAAGTCAGGAACTACTGTGGAAAAATCAAGGTGAACCTCAAAAGACTCGAGTCGACGTCAAATCGTCAAAGATTCCTCGAGAATCAAGTGTTTCCCTGACACCGTCTAAAAAAATACGTTGAAGCCCTCGACGACTTCGTCAACGCCATCAGCGCCGAAGCTTTCGACATCGAAGCCAAAAGCGTTTTCGACGCCTTTGTCGAAGATGTCATCGGTGTCTTCGAATACTCCTTCAATACCATCGAAGGTTCCTTCGATTCCTTCGACCCAAACTCATGTACAGGAAAGGAGATTTACTCCTTTATCTAAGTCAGGCTTCTTTAAGTCTATGGGCCTCATTACGAGTCGGGCGGTCCGGAATTAACAGTGGCGGTAAACCTGCCACCACTGTTAATTCCGGACCGCCCGATCCCGAGTCCTGCAGGCGGAAGGTGATCTTCCCGGCAGGTCTGACCTGGCGGGTTGAACACCTCCCGCCTGCAGGCGGATGTGGAAACACTAGCACCATCACGAGATGGTGCCGGTGTTTCCACTTCCCCATTCCCATTGAGTCCTATGGGACTCAATGGGAATGGGGATTAACACCATTCCGCCTCCGTGACTCCCAGGACACCGGGGGTTTAATGCCCTGGTAATTCCGGGAGTCACGGAGGCGGAACGGTAATACGAGTCCAGCGGTAACCAGGTGGTTTTACCACCGCGGTTACCGCCGGACTCGTAATGAGGCCCTATGTCTTCAATATTTGAAGAAAGTGGCTCTGAAGAAGAAGAAGTTTTTCCTTTTGGAGTACAATATGGTACTAGAGAGGTCCCAGAAGAATTAATCGATCCAGAATCGAAAATGAGAGACCTGTGTGATACCCTTCACTCTGCTAGTGGCATTGATACCTCACCTGAGCTGGAGTTTGCAAAACCTGACCCTGCAGAACATGCAGATTCAGGGTACAGGAGTCTAATGAATAGAGTGGTTGAATACATGGGCTGCGGTAGAGCCTCACTCACTTTTGATCAGGATGATATGACTGATATAATTGATCAGGGCCCCCAGAAGGATCAAGTTCTCCCCTTCCATAGGGCACTTCAAAGAACAGTACAAAAAAACTGGGAAGTTCCTGATACAATTGCTGCAGTCAACAATAATTTTCCAAAGAAGTATAGAACTTCTAGTTCTTATCCTGATTATTTAAGTAGGCATCCCACTTCAGAAAGTCTGGTTATTCAGGCTGCAACTTCCTCAAGACAAACAGCATATCCATCTATCCCTCCGGATAGAGAGGATAAGAAGGTGGATACCTGGTCCCGTAAGGTCTTTACCTCGGGTAGCATGGCTCTCAAGTCAACTAATGTCACCTGTACCCTGGCCAGGTTAATGCATACCCTGTGGAAACGCATTTTGGTGGTGGCTGAACATATTCCGGAAGGCGAGGAAAGGGAAGGCTTGCTGAATCTTGTCAAAGACGGAAAGGAGGCAATGGGGAAATGTCTCCAGTCTGGACTGGATACTGCTGATAGTATCAGCAGATCCATGGCCGCAAGCAAAGTGCTACGCAGATTTGCGTGGTTGAGGAAGTCGGGGTTTGCACCAGATGTGCAGGACAGAATACTCAACATTCCTTTTGATGGCTTGAGGCTGTTTGGTAGTAAAGCTGATGAAAGCTTAGAAAAACTACAGATCTCAAAAGCGGCAGCTAAATCTTTTAGCGCCTCCATGCGACAGCCTCAGAAACCTTATTCGGGCTCATCTTCCTGGAGAGGTCGTTCTTTTCGGTACTACTCCTCTTTTGGTAGAGGTAGAGGACATGCCATTCAAAAAGGCAAGAGAAATGTCGCTTGTGGTGGACGAGGAAAATGTGCAAAACCAGCCTCAGGAACGGCATCTTTGCCCTCAGCCGCTCCTGCATCTGCCTCCAAATCACTCTGAGGCCTTATCACACAAAACCCCAGTGAGAGGCAGAATCTCTCAGCATCTGAAAGAATGGCGGGGCATTACTGCAGATGCTTGGGCACTGGAGACAGTAGCTCAGGATTAATGCCTTCCCTTCCTAAAAAGGCCTCAGGACCATCCACCGGAACCAACTCTGTCAAAATTCCAGATCCGCTCCTGTTGCAGGAAATTTTAACCCTGCTAGAGAAAGGTGCAATAGAACAGGTACCTGTAGCGGAGAGGAACGAGGGTTGGTACTCCCCCTACTTTCTCATTCCAAAGAAGGACGGAGGATTGAGACCCATCTTGGACTTAAGAAACTTGAACAAGTTCCTCAGGAAGGACAAGTTCAATATGGTAATCCGTTCTCAGGTCCTTCAGGCTCTCCAACTCTAAGACTGGTTGGTATCATTGGACCTTCAGGATGCTTACTTTCATGTGCCAATCCCTCCCAAGCACAGAAAGTACCTGAGGTTGGCGGTTCTCATTTTCAGTTTTGAGTTCTGCCATTCAGCCTGACCTCCGCTCAAGGGTTTTCACCAAAATGATGGCAGTTGTGGCAACGAGTCTCAGGAGAGGGGGGATTCACGTCTATCCCTACCTGGACGATTGGTTGATCAGAGCGCGTTCTCCCGAACAAGCTCAGGAACATCTGTCGATCACCTGTCACTTCCTTCACAAACTGGGCTTCTCCCTCAATTTCAAGAAGTCTCACATGATACCATCCCAAGAGCTCCAGTTTGTCGGAGAAGTTTTGGATACTTCCTCGGGCAAAGCCTCGCCTCCCGAGGTGAGAGCTCTCCACATTCTGCAGATGGTAACAAAGTTACAGAATGCCCAGCATCTGCCAGCCTTTGATTTTCTGAGGTTGCTCGGCCTCATGGCATCCTGCATTTTCCTGGTGCCACAGGCTCGACTGAGGAGGAAATCTCTCCAATGGGCACTCAGAACTCAGTGGTCCCAATTCTCGGGGAGTATGTCGGATCTTCTGCAAGTCCCGGGCGCAGTTGCTCAGGATCTACTATGGTGGGCTTGCAACGACAACATCCTCAAGGGAGAATCTTTTTGGCAACCATGGCCGGAGATAACAGTAGTAACAGACGCCTCACTCACGGGGTGGGGAGCCCACACCAACGATCTGACAATCAGCGGTCATTGGTCTCCATCGGAGTCCATACTACGCATCAACCTATTGGAGCTGAGGGCAATCAGACTAGCGCTGAAGGCCTTCCTGCCCTCTGTACAGGGAAGGAACGTCCTGATAATGGCAGACAACACAAAGGCTATGTATTACCTCAACAAGAGAGGAGGTGTAGGATCACTACCACTGTGCAGAGAGGCAATGCAACTCTGGTTCTGGGCAATATAAGAGAGAATCTCTCTATCGGCAGTTCATCTAGTCAGAGAGCAGAACACAGCGGCAGACACTCTGAGCAGGCAGAGCACAGTCGTCCACGAGTGGGAGCTAGCTCAGGAAGTCCTTCTGGAGATCTTCGCCCTTTGGGGAACCTCTCAAGTGGATCTGTTCGCGACCGCGGTAAACCAGAAGTGCGAACAGTTCTGTTCAAGGGAATTTCCCCCAGGAGGAGCTCTAGGAGACGCGCTTGTGGCGGATTGGAAGTTCCCACTTCTGTATGCGTTTCCTCCAGTCCCTGTGATTCCTCAAGTAATCTCGAGGTTGAGAAAGTTCAGGAAAACCATGATCCTAATTGCCCCAGATTGGGCCAGGACGACGTCGTACCCAGACCTTCTGGACATGCCCATCTGCCCTCCAATACATCTTCCGCAAAGAGAGGATCTTCTCTCACAAGAGGAAGGTCGGGTTCTCCATCCAGAGGTCAAAACACTCAACCTTAACGCATTGTTTCTGAGAGGTTGAGATACAAGGATTGGGATCTTCTGGATGACATAATAGAGATTTCGCTTTCGGCTAGAAAGAAAGCAACAAAACCTTTGTACCAGTGTTGTTGGAACAAGTTCAGTAACTGGTGCAAAGATACGGATGTGGACCCTTTTTAATGTGGCACCCAATGGTGCTCTCTTTCCTATTTCATCTAGCCAATCTGGGGCTCCAGATTGGGACAATTAAAGGATATCTAGCTGCGCTGTCCATTTTCAAGCGCTCCTCGGAAGAGGTTTCTTACTTCAAAATTCCATTAATAATTCACTTATTGAAAGGGCTTTATTAATGTATACCCTCCAGTCCCCTTTCATGTCCCAATTTGGGATTTAAATCTAGTACTTAAGTTTCAAACTTGTATACCTTTTGAGCCTCTGCACTCCTGGCCCTTCAGGCTTCTAACATTAAAGACTGTCCTTCTTGTGGCAGGGTTAGTGAACTACAGGCCCTCTCATGTAAACCTCCATATACTACTTTTTACAAGGACAAAGTGGTTCTTAAGGTTAAACCCTCTTTCTTACTAAAAGTAGTTTCTGACTTCCACTTGTCACAAAAAATCATATTACCAACATTCTATCCTCCTCATTTGGGCAAAGAAGAGGAGAGACTGCATAGACTGGACCCTAAAAGGGCTCTCAGTTTTTACATTTGAAGAATGTCAAAATTGCGTCAAGATGAACAACTTCTTCTAGGTTATACAGATCATAAATTGGGATTAGCGGTGACAAAACAAACTATATCCCGCTGTATCATTCTGGCTATAATTGAATGCTACAGATTGGCAGGAAAGGACCCACCGGATGGGCTTTGAGCCCATTCCACTAGGGGGATGGCTACTTCTGCGGCTCTGAAGAGGGGAGTCCCTGCAGCAGATATTTGTTCAGCTGCAACATGGGCATCAATGCATACCTTCATCAAGCATTATTGCTTAGATACCTCTTCTTCCAATGAAGATTTATTTGCCAAGGAGGTACTTCATTCCGTCCGTGAGAAGAATAACTAGTACTCCCACCTCCAAAATGACCACTGCTATGGGAGCCTATCATAAGATGAGGAATACGAGGGAGGACACAATCCATTTGAAGAACAAGTTACTTACCAACTGTAACATTCTTTCTACTGGATGTTCCTCCCACGTATTCCTCATTGCCCCTCCCATCTTACCCCGCAGTACAGTTTACGCTACTTACACTTTCCTCTCACGAAGAGTCTATCAGCCATGAGGCACGCCTGGGTGTTCCTTGAATATTTCCTCGAAAAAACAGAAGTGATGTTAACGGGTACGGCACAAGCTATTTATACTGATGGTGACGTCGACACAGTACGGAGCCCGTCGAGGGACATCGACACCACAACCTTGTGCACAGCGCCCTCTGCCGAGAAAATGTTTTCCAAAGCAGCGAAGCTGGCACGATACGAATATCATAAGATGAGGAATACGTGGGAGGAACATCCAGTCGAAAGAACGTTACAGTTGGTAAGTAACGTGTTCTTCTTGAATAAAGGAGAGATTGTGGATGTGTGGTGACCCATCTCTCCCCGAAGCAATATCAATTGCGAAGAAGATAGAACACACATGAAGGGAAATCAAATAGAAGATAAAGCAAGTGTTTCAAGAAAAAAGAGGGTGTATAAAACCTGCTAATGAAGGGACGCAAATAAGAATGGTTAAAAAGAAACTTAACTTTGTGATCACGAGAGACAAGGATTTAAGAAGGTGAGGGAGTACTTTGATAGGGTAGACTGAGCCTTTATGTGTCAAACTCTTGAAGCCTTTCATATTGGGCCCATGTCCCAGAAGATGGTCTTGGCCAAGGTCTTGGCCAACTATCAATCTCCGAAGACTCTTCTTAGGGTCAATGGCGCTCTTTCCAACCCGATCCCGCTAACCTGCAGGACTAAGCAGGGATGCCTGCTGTCCCCATTGCTTTTTGCCCTTGCTATGGAACCTTTTGCCCAGAGAATCAGAGCCAATCCTAACATAAAAGGCCCTCAGATTGGCCCTACCCAACATAAAATAGCCCTCTACACAGACGATGTCCTGCTCACCCTTTTGGAAGCCACCTCCTTTTTACGCCACGCCCTTTCAGAATAGAGAACTATGGGAAAGTCACAGGCTTCTCCATTAACTTCAACAAATCGGTGGCTTTGGGGATCGGCCTGTCATCTGGCGACGGAAAGGCCCTAGCTTCACTATGTCCCGTCCAATGGAAGGAGAAGTCGATCCCCTACCTGGGAGTCCACATCCCGGCAGACCCCAAGTCGGTATACCAAGCAAATTTTCCCTCACTCTTCCGTGAACTGGAAATCTCCTTGATGGGGCGCATCACAGCGAGCAAAATGAATCTTCTCCCCAGATTGCTGTATGCCTGCTCTGCCCTACCCATAACGATTCCGCCGGCCACCCTTCAGGGGCTCCAAAAGAAACTGCTTCAATTTATCTGGAAAGCCAGGATCCCCCTGAAAACAATGCTGGGTAACGCACAGGTGGGAGGATTGGGAGTCCCCGACCTACAGAATTACCAAATAGCGGCTCAATTAGCCCACACCCATGCCTGGCTGATGACCTCAGGGCGCCCTAGATGGGTAGAAATAGAACAAGCCCAGCTTCCCCTTCCCCTTGCGCTTTCTTCTGTACATACCACCTCAACTTCGAACAGAGCTGGAACAAGCTGCTATGGTCCACAAAACACACTCTGAGCGCATGGGACTGGGCACGACGACACAAAAAGATTATGAGAGTCATGTGCCCCTTTTCCCCGGTCTTCATGAACCCCTCCTTCGCCCCCGGAACTGACCCTCATAACTTCAGGAACTGGATCAAGGGAGGCCTGGAGTCACTGGGCCAACTTTTTGCTGAAGTTAACCCCTGAACGTTTGAACAATGCAAATAAACATTTCAGTTTAAGGAATCAGACAGATTCTCTTATATCCAGCTGTGTCACTAGTGCACCCACCCGCAAACCCGGCGAGCCGCAACGTGCACCCCCTCCTCTCTTTAACTAACTCTACAAGAACCTCCGGCCCGGGGAAGGATTTCGGCCCTATACAAACGCTTCCTGGGAGACTTCCTTATCTCCAAGACCAGCGCCATGGCCCAGTGGGAGGCGTACCTAGGGCACACATTAACAGACCAAAATTCGGTTGACATATGGTCACAAACCCACTCATCGTCCTATTGCATCACAAACCGAGAATGCGCGTACAAACTCTTAATGCAATGGTACTACCCACCCCTGCGGTTCCACCATATGAACCAAGCTTTGAGCCCCATTTCCTGGGGACTATGTGGACAACCAGGCACCTTCTTTCACATCTGGTGGTCATGCCCGAAGGTTCAACTTTTCTGGTCACATTCCTTAACCACGATTGCAGACATTACTCAGACGGTGATCCCGTTTGAACCCAAACCTATTCTCTTGGGTGCTGCGGTCGCAGGGTGCTACTGTCATGATGCCCGCTCCCGGGGAGCCGGTTCAAGCCCTGCGTCCCCGAAAGTGGACATTGAGTCCCCAAGGAAGGACCCAGCAACCCCATATAGGGGCCCTTTGGACAGTGTCCTGGCGCCTATGGCGCCAGGCTCATAAAAGACATCAGACCTGGTGCCATAGGCGCCAGGCTCATTATGGATGTGCTTGGGTGCACTTACCTGATGCAGACCATGCTGCAGGATCCCGGCCTCCTTGAGGCCTAAAAGGAACTACTTTACCTGTGCGACTAATTTACCATCCGGGCGTGGTCGGGGAAGGATACATACCTGATTGGAGGAAGGATACATACCTGGATCTTCTTCCAAGGCTATTTAAACCCCACCCGAACAGCCACACGTGCTTCGCGTTGTTCTGCATCTAGCAGCTGGACGCTCACCGTGTCTGCTCCTGCATCCTGACTTCTGCCACGCCTGCCAGCATCCTGGATCACCTGCAAAGGAAGAGAAGAAGAGAACAGAAGAAGGAAAAGTCCTTACCTGCTAAATCCGCATCCCGGAGACATCTCGCCGACAATCCTGAAAAGGAAGACTTTTATTTAAAAGCTCATTGCGTCGATCGCTGCAGCGCCGCATTCCACTCACCTTTACTGGGCGCCTCCATGTTCAGCAGCGATCATCCGGATTCGCAGTCACGCCCCAGCGCCTAGGGAGAAAAAGACCAGAACAAAAGGTGAGAGAGAGAAGGGAATAAGGAAAGCTAAATCTCCATGTTAAGACTTACCTGTTGATTCATTCCCTCTTCATTTCGAGTCCGCGCCGCATCCTGGCATTTCCGGACCCCGGCCCCTAAGGGGAAAAAGAGACATCAGCGTTAATGAGCGAATGAAAAGACATTACCAAAAAACGCTCATTAAAGACTTACCTGATTTCTACAAGGATTTAAAGAGAATTAAAAAGCTGTTTGCCATTCAATAATGTTACCTGAACTGTAATCACTGTGCTCTGTTTCAAAAATAAACATAGTTAAAAAAAAAAAAAAAAGAAGGGAGGGAGTACAAAAACCCAGGGATGTCGAAAAAGAGAGAAAAAAAGGTGGGAAATGAGGCAGAAGCTACAGAGAACTTAGATTTATATTGAAATAAGTCTGCTGTGTGTTTGCTGGGTTGGAAACTACATTTCCCATGCTCCCCCCTCTCCTTGGGCATGTATTCATTTGCCCAGCGGTGGTGCATAGCTGGTGAGTGGTTGCAAGGCAAGCTACACTTTCCTTAACTGCAGTTCTGTGTCTTTCATTTGTCTGGTTATTATGGAATGCTTAGCTGATTTACGTAGTGAGCAGCATAAATCTATTCTTGCAAAATATATGGACATGGCATTGCATACTCATGAGGTTCCTCGTGATATACCTCCACCTATAGTGTCTACCTGTGGTAATTATGCCTGGCTGCCTCAGTGTCCGTCTCGCAAAGAGATTACTCCACACCTCCAGCATTGAAAGTCACACAGCCACGTGATATGTGACATGTGACAGTACTCCTGAATGGGAGAAAACAGGCCACTATTGGATTATATCAGCGTAGTCCAACAGGAATTAACACTTTGTGCATTGACAATTGTATGCCACAGCATTTCCAGTTGTCACGTCAACCACAAGGACTGCTTCTTGACACCCCTTTCTTCTTGTAGCAATTATCTTGGCGATATTTGCTGGCTTATGCCACCAAAAAGCACCAAAACCAAAAAGGGAAGCTGTGAGAAATCCAGCTCATAATCACCCCATATCTCCTCCGGATGTATCTAGCAATGTTTTTGCAACTTCTCTATTAAAGCACTCAGAGAGTTGGGCAATAAGACCAGAATGAATAATCGGATTCCAAAAGGCGTTCCATAAAGGAATGGGATCCACAGTCATTGGGCTAGGACTAAATCTCTTGTAAGTATGGGCAATCTCTGATCCAAGTTCGTCTTTGTAGCTAACTTTGGTAGACTTTTGTCAGCCTGTTATAGAGTGCATTGTGACGCCCTTTGGCTAAGTTGATGAAGGGGTACTGAAGTTGTTGATTTTGCTACATACAGAGGCAGTGGTCAGAATTTGATTGAATTTAGTGGTTAAATTTACAAGAGATATTAGGGCCCATTGTAGGCTTGAAAAGGGATGCGTGCTAGCCCTATGTCTGTTTAATCTCTATGTTTAAGACATGAGGGAAGCCATTTAAATTAGCATTTCTGTCCGAAACTTGGATCACATGACGTAATGTGGCTTGTCTAAGTGGATAATTTTATCTTCTGTGACCATACCCCTTTAGGCTTGCAACATTCTCTAAAGACTTTGTGGATATACGTGGTGGAACATTTGTTAGATATTAATACCACAAAGACAAATGTATTGAGCTACATCAACAAAGGTAAAAAGATAGGGTGCATATGCACCGTGCGTGGACACTCTATTAGAAGAGGTGATTCAGAAGTCATGTTTGCCATCTGTGATGAGGTCCCAGATTTCGAGATTAGGGGAACACAAAATAATTAGGGCAAAAATGACCCTGTTAATAATCAAACTTAAAATACTTGATGGTAAATATGGTAGGTGGCCTTTGAACATCCTAATTTGGGTGTACAAACAAAAATGTTTAGTTTTGTTGTATGGATTGAAAGTAAGTTTTAGTAAAATATGGGGTTGGTTGCAAGGTTTAGAAGTCTTTATATTGAGATATCTGTTAGATATCCCTATCTACATCCCATGAAGTGCTATGAGGATGGAATTGGGACTAACTTCAATAGTTGCACTGCTACACTCAAGAAGTTGGCATTTTACTTGAAGATCGGGCATACGTACGAAAATTCACTGCTGCGTGATGTTAATTCGGCTGTGATAACTGATTGTTCCCCAGTTAATATAATGTATTTCAAGGAATATGAGGACATACCAAAGGATTTGGGTTGATATTATGAACTTCAGTGAGCACAGCTGGAATTTGACTATGAAAAATATAACAAATAAGATGGTTTTACATAATTGGTATCACAATCAGTGGATCCTGGGAGAATGTGTTACTATGACTGAGTATGTGAAAGCATTGCCATGTATAAGTATGTAACCTCAGTATGTTGAACATTTTCCAAGCAGACAGAAACTTGTATATTTTATAAGATTCTGTTTTAATACCCTGCATACAATGGACGTTCTAGGAGCACTCTTGGGATTATGGAGGCAGGATAGGAAATTAAAAACTGGTAAGGAAATTAAGAGCTTTTGAAACTTTAAGGAACATGTGTATTAGTTGCTCAGGGACTTGAAATGTAGACAGGGGGCTTTGGTTGGTTTGCTCGTTACATAGCATCACTTTCAAAGAGCACTTCTGGCTGCACACATTGCAGGGACAATATGTATCCTGAATTTCTAGTGTAGTTGCATTTTGTAAAAAAAGGTTTTTATGATATTGACTGTATTATTTGAAATGTAATATAATTGCCCAAAGTGTAATAATAGCAGATTAAAATAGTAAAATTGATGTATGATAATGAGCTGATGATTTGTATAAAAGTGATATATTGCCACTGTTGTAACTGTGTAAGGTTGTAATTGAAATCAAAACACAATAACAAATATACTTTGTTGTAGAAGGTGACAGTGAACAGGAACTTTAAAGGCGTGGTGGCATAAAGTAAGCCACACTGCATTGTCTTGAGCCACCATGCATATCTGAACGCCTCTAATCCAAAATCTGACGTGCACAACAAGGTATGAAAAGCTGCCTTTTGATGGCAAGACCCTTTTTGCTCCAACATAGACAATCTGTTACAGCAATGTAAACCCAATCGCTTGACAGTCAAATTGTTCTTTGCTCTTGGCTATTGCATAGCATTTTGTATCTTTGTCACATTTTGTCCAAGCCTTCAAACTCTGTAAGTAAAGGCTGCCGCCTAGGGCTAACATAGGCACAGAA
The DNA here is from genome assembly GCF_040938575.1 of Ambystoma mexicanum. Lineage (NCBI taxonomy): Eukaryota > Metazoa > Chordata > Amphibia > Caudata > Ambystomatidae > Ambystoma > Ambystoma mexicanum. Next base: position 691,830,842 of record NC_090939.1, read on the forward strand.
TATTATGAAGTGTTTCAGCTTCATAGGTAATCCTCTGGCTGTGGTTTCAGTGGACAAATCAAACTCATCTGCTTGACCCCTCGCTGTTGTTTTCTGAGCCCCTTATCACTTTGAACACTTTTTACCCCAACTGTAAATGTCAGGATAAGCCAGTTTTTTCCGTAATGACAAGCTGTTAAACAAGACCATTGGGTCTTAAATATTATTAAACATGGTTACTCACTGGTCATCCGATGGTAACTGCTGAAGCTCTGCTAAAGATCTAAAAACTCTTCGTTATAGGGCCCATCCGAGAAGTTCAGGAACTTCTATAAGGGTAGGGATTGTATTCCTACCATTTCATAGTCCCTAGGAAATCAGGGGGCATGAGAAAGAATCTGGACTCATGATTTCTATGTTTTTTTGTTTCAGCTGTCCAATTAATTAGAGCAGCATTGAGATTCGGAATACAACCTGTTGGAGGTTTCTACGCAGACAGCCTGTAGTCCATGAAAGACTTTCTTTCATAATTTCAGTTGAAGTGGTTCAGGTTCACCCAGACAATATCACTGTATTGTTTTACGTGAACAAACAGGCAGGGGCAAATACTCTCACTCTTTGTGTATTTTGCATTGGATAATTTCGGACAAGCTTCTTTCCAGTGGTAGTTCAAGTTCAGGGTATCATCAAATAGAGAGTTAGTCATCTTCCTCACTCCACTTGATTTGCAAATGAACCATGATTTGGTTCATGAAAGTTTTTCTTCTGTGGGGTGTCACTTTTATAAACCTGTTTGCTGCAAGACACATTACAAAGTGATAGTCTCATGCCCTATGAATAAAGAAAGGTCTACATTCATTAAGGAGGGGCTTTGTACTGGATGTTTGGGCAGGTGCCTCTATGCATTTTATGCAGCGCCATGGACACATGAGTTTTGATGCTCAGATCTGCTACTGGTGTTGGGTATTGTCTTCCCTGTTCTTCCTTTGAAATAAGCCCTTCTGTCTCAGGAGAAAGGGTGGATCCTACAGCTAGGGATCCCACTACCTGAGGAGATTTTATGCAGAAGGGGGCATAGCGGGACCAATATTAAACATAGGTGTATTTCCTGGAAGGATTCACTTAGGAATCAGTACAGAAGCTAGTGGATGTGTTTCTGCCTTCAGCTCTGGATAAGAATATTAAATCTCCAATAGCATCCATATACAATGTCAGGTGTTTTATATCTCTTTGGGCAGCACTGGCAAACACCATCTCTCAGACATCACTTTGAAAGTGTTCTTCACCGTTATTCCCCTGTCAGAAAACATTCTCCTCAGTGTAATTTGAACTTTGTTCCTTAATGAGGATGTCTTTCAAACTTATAGCTTCCTGTGAACCTTCACCACCTCTACTGAAAGACTGCCTTCCTCTATGTGGTGCGTCTCGGAGGAGAGTAAACGAGTTGCAGGCTCACTCCTGAAAGGAGATTTATATGGTTTTCAAGCTGGGTAAGGTGATTCTAAAGACAGTTTTGCACTTAATTCCTAAATTCCTATCAGACTTTTATTTGAACCCGACAATTTACGTACCTATTTTACTGCTCTTAGGCCATAATTCTCCAGCAGAAGACCCTCTGTACAATGTGGATTTCACTTTATAGTTTTATTTGTGCACACTACAACCTTCTCCAGCATTGAATCTTTCATGGATTCAAATGCTTTTGAATAATCCCTGTTGTCAGTCTGGAAATGCTTGGTAATATTAAAGCAGTTTACCTTTACATTTTTAAACCGCTTGTGTTCTATTGCAGTCATTTTGGGTCCTATTTCCCATAGACAATTTGACAGACCCCCCCTAGTTCCACCCCTGGCGGCCATCTTCAGATTGGTGACTGCACGTTAAGTGCTGGGGGTCCTCAAGAATTCTTGTCTACAATTTTGATGATTTGTGTCCATTTGGAATGGCCCAATGGCAGGCTCGGCTATGCGACCTTGCAAGGAGGAAGACCCTGGACAAGACAGCCCTCATGGAAGCAATCTTGGAAGATTGTAGATGGAGACGAAGAGAGGAAAAGAAACCCCTGGGTTCACAGGCGGGAGATGTGCCCGTGGAGCAGTTGACGGATTTGCCTATTATAGCGCTTTCACCTCTAGGACCTTTGCTAGCAGAGAAACAACTAGAGAAGAGTGTGGTTGAGGGGATCAAAGATCCTCCCACCTTCCCAATATTTATCCAGAATAAGCAGTCGGATTTGGTGATCTAAAACATTAAAAGAAAAAAGGGGCCCCAACTGATGGACAAGAAATCAAAAAACATCAGTCTAGTCAGAAAGAGGAAATCAAATGGCTGGAGAGCCTTCTTGTGCAACATACAAACTCTGACGCGGGGGATTGCTCGCAACTTGCCAAAAAACCACGTAGAGAGCTGGTGATTTCAACGGCAGAAACCTTTGCAGAAAGGCTGCAGCTGCCCCTTAAGCTACCAAACCCCTCTAATGATCAGAGTAACCTGGACTTCACAGTGGGGACAAGCCTCAGTGATTTAATTGAAATCATTGATAAGGAAGACGGTGAGGATTGGAACAACTTAAGCAAGGCTGATTGGTTGGCGATTGAGCCATACGAAGAGGGCAAATAGCGGAAGTGCGGGAGGAAATAATGGTCCAACTCAAACCCCAAAGAACCAGTCACCGCAATTTCAAAAGAAAAAGCAGGAAGCTGATATGAGACAAAGATCAAGGCAAAATGTCTCTAAAGCTAAGGCTCGGGCAAGGCAAAGAATGGAAAAGGACCGAGAAACTCAGGCCCTAAATAGGCCTACTACTGAAACTGAGCTGATGCTAAGCCTGGAAAGAGTTCTATCAAGCCAAAAAAGCCCCAATATTAAATAGATGCAACGTTATGAAGATGCTGCATATGGTTCCTGCTCTAAGATATATCAGGATTGAGGATATTAGGGTGATAGAATTTGCCAATGAAGAGCGTAACGACTGTGTCATCTTACATTTAGTATGTTCCTTAATTAAAGAAGTGCTACTTGAACACAAATTCTGCATATGGGGTATGATCTTCGTAATTACCAAGAATCTTCGCCCGAGCATAATCAAAGTTTTGCATCTACAAGGATACAGGGGAAAAAGCAAGAAGATGAAAAATTGGAAGTCTTGAAATCTGCCCTAGCCAACCAACCAAAGCCAGTCGGTCCTAGCCTATCAGCAATGCAATTCTTAGTGGAAAATAGTCCACTCAGAAAGGGCCTGGAATCTTATAAACATCTATAAAGAATTAAGGAAATGGAGCTGGTTGGCGGGAGCTCTAGGAAGCATGAAACACAAATAGACTTATACTCCGCTGATAAATGGAACTGTGATCCTGGGATCTTGGAACTCTCGAGGATTTAAACCATTGTTTGCAAAGGATTGGAAATCCCTTGCCCTCTTTGATATTCTCTGTTTTCAGGAGACATGGTTACGGTCCACTCCTTCATGTGAGGGCTACGAGACGCTCTGAAACCCGGCCTCCAAAGGTTAATGGGCAGGCCTTTTTCAGGGTCACTCACTTTGATTAGGGTGAATGAGGTTTTAAGATATGCAGTCAGTCCAATCCAAACCCCTATGTCCAGCTAGTGAAACTCCAAAGGAGACGTTTGTGGGGAAATCTCAATATGCTTCTGATAAACTGCTATAGAAGTGCAAACAAATTAGACATTGAGACTTTCACCACAACAGTCATGTGTAGTGTGAGTAAGGTTCTGGTTCGTTCGGTAGACCCTTCTATTGTTATATGTGGAGATCTAAATATGCGGCTACTATCCACGGAGGACATTCAGCTTCGCTCATCTGACCTATCAGCTGTAGCGGTTAAATGGGCCAGGGCATGCCTTGATTATTGTCTAGGGGGGTTGGGATCACAGTGGATAGATTTGAAGTAGTAAGGATGCCCCACAGTTACCACGATCTGTTAACTATCACCCTGAGGTGGCCTTTCCTAGTGCAGTTGAATAAAAAAGATGCAGAGGATAGACCTGGCTTGGGGTAAAAATAGATTAAAAATGGATCCAAGGGACGTGGTAAAGCTACCTAGTTGTTTCTCTCAGGAAATCAGCTGGGATCCTACCATAGTAGAATATGCATGGACCCGTAGAGATTTCTCTCAGCCGCAGGCACAGGATAGGGCCCTCTCATATAATCCCAAGGCATGCCTATAACCAGGCAGGAAAAGAAATTAGAATAGACATCAAAAGGCTAAAGATGGAATCAGGGCCTGGCATAGAGGAGAAAATAAGATCTCGTAGACAGAAATACAAGAATTGGATCAGGGGTAATAAAGCAAGGGCCCTGCAATTAGATGAGGAACAAATGCTAAAGGCAGTTAGTTGGAGAAACTCGAGGCAGGCATGGGTCCTAATAAACAACAGGAGAATGTTTCGGGAGACCAACATGATTGGCCAGATCACAGAGGAAAAATGGGTCGAGTACTATTGCACTCTCTTTGCTAAAAATGATAACACTGTGATGCTAAAGGGCCCTTTAGAAGAAAGGTGCTGGCCTTTAGCCTTTGATATTGTAGAGGCAAGAGTAATGCTGTCAAAACTAAGTTCCTCAAAGGCGGCAGGCCCGGATGGCCTCTCGAATTTCACCCTAAAGTCGAACATTGAAAACTGGTCCAGATTGGTGGTAGCCCTTTTCGATCAAGTGATGACCACCAGACGAGTTCCGTTATCTTGGCGTGAGGCAACTGTGGTGCCTATATTCAAGAGGGGTGATAGAGGCGATCCTAAGAACTATCGCCCTATCTCCCTTCTTGATTCATTGGGGAAGATTTTTGCTTCCGTCATCCTGAGACACCTGAATACCTGGGCCATACAGAGCTGACGCCTTGACCCACGGCAGTCAGGCTTTGTTAAGGGAGTGGGAACAGCTTTAAATTTATTCATTCTCAATCTGCTGAAGCAGGACGCCATAAAATCAGGGCATTCATGGACCTTGGACAGGCCTTTGATGGGGTGGACAGGAAATGCCAGTGGACCAAATTAAGGGCCTGGAATTGCCCAGAATACATACTTGAGACTATAGACTGTCTCTATACAGACACTTCTGTCCAAATAAGGATAAGTGCTGACGGAACTCTCTCAACGAAAATAGCTACTGCCTGTGGGTTAAAACAGGCATGCACATTGACGCCCTTGCTTTTTTGCCTCTACCTTTCAGACCTGGGACACTCACAATGGGAGATTAGATCTTCCCCCCTAGGCTAAATGGCCATTTTGTGCCATGGGTTCTTTACGCCGATGACAATGTTATTTTAGACCAAACACCCATTGGTCTCCAGTGACAGATTGAAGCATTTAGATGGTACCTGGAGATAAATGGTATGACCATAAATGTCGTAAAATCCAAATTTCTGGCGATGTCTTCGGTTGCTAGGAAGCGAAAAGAAAACTTCTGCTGAAGGGTGGAGGAACAGCCCCTGGGGTTGGTGGAATCGATGGTTTACTTGGGAATCATGATCAACAAAGGTTTTTCTGTTCAGGGACACTACACCTTCCTGAGGAACAAAATTCAAAAACTGTCCACATAGGGGCTTGCCATAGTTAGACGTTACTGTGGTTTTTCATTGATGCCGGTGATCACCTTTTATAAGCAAATGGTGGTCCAAATCCTCACCTATGGCGCAGAGGCGCTACTAAACCTACCATGGGAAGTAGAGTGCTGAGGCTCCCAAGATCGCTACCGGTGGATGTGATTCGCCACAAACTGCATTTGCAATCGATGGCTTCAGTGGTGCTACATAAATCTATTGAGCTTTACCGCAAAAAGAAAAAAAGGGATGCCTCCTTTGAAATTTTGATGCCCCAGGAACGTGAGGGTGGTGCATTCAAGGACTGGAGGGGCATGATCGAAGCCCAGTTAGCATTCCATGATGTTGAGATGGGGGACTTACTGGGAAATACGTATAAAGTAAAGGAGGTCTTTCAAAGAGCGGATTGGATAAAAACTATAGAGGCAAAGCAAAAGGCCTGTGCTGGAGATGGGTTATCGATAGAGAAAAAAGGCCTCAATGATCTGCCAAATTATTAACAGAAATGTCCTTCTCCTAGATATAGAGACCTATGGTTAAGATGCCGGTTTAACATTATGCAGACGAATTAGCTCTTACTGAGAAGACATCTAACATCGGCAGAAAATGCCATCTGTGCATTCTGTAAAGAGCCAGGCCAAGTGGAGTCCTTGTCCCATTTGATGGCAAGGTGCCTCGCGTTGGCTGAGCTACGTATGTTATACTTAGGTGAATACCTGATAAAAACAGTCTCATTGACAATGGAGGAATGGTGGCTGCTAGTTTTAATAGGAGAGAGTGTAGGTATGGTCCTTGCCGCAATGAAATTTGTGGAGAGAATCTTCAGGGAGGTCTAAATATCAGTGGGTAAATGTGTAAATCATCAAAGAAGGGAGCGGGGCAGGGAGTGGTACGTATTACAATGGTTTCTTTTTAAGCTGGGAACCCCCAGGTTCTGGGAAAGGGGGTCAGAAATAGATGGGATGGATTTTAGGATTTTAATTTTAAGAGATTATAGTTTGCGTTCTACTTGCTGTGAGTGGAACATGGCTAGGATGTTTGTAGTTGATGTTATTTTGTATTAAGAGAATAGTTGGATCTTCTATTTGCCCTCTGTGGAAGGAGGGGATGTAATTGTTAAAGGTTTCTATTTGCCTTTTTTCTGTTTGCTTAAAACCAATAAAACAAAAAAACAAAAAAAAAACATGCTGATTGCTTTTTCCATCAAAGCTTTAGGTCTGGTGCTGCATCGCTTCTCGCCGACGGCAGTGAAGTTTCGGCCTATTCCATTTCCTCCAGGGTTCCAATCTTCCGTCTGTGGCCATCAGGAGTCTGCCAACATGACAGACACGAGAAATAAAAGCCTTTTTAAGGCCTACTCGACATGTAATCTGAAGAACATTTACATCGAGGATCTTCATGAACAACGTCTTTACTGTCTGTATCCGGATCAGGACTTAAACAACTGTACCATCTATCAGTCGTTCTCATATAAGACCTGCAAGGACCGCCACCGTTAGTGGCCTAGCTGGATGAAGGTACCGGGGCCACTGACTCGGCCTCTGTCCATAGTTTTACCTCTGCCAGGCACACACTCACTTGTCAAAGACAAAGGTCCCACGAGGAATCTTCCCGGGGGATGATAGCAAAAAAGGTACATGGATCATATGATCGGGCTGCTCCCTTGTCGACAATATTGTTGACGGCCCGTCTATGTCTACGGTCACCTCGTTGACCCAGGGCCGGTCTTAGATCAGATAACACCCCAGGCGGGAAGAACGAGAACAGAATACAATACAAAATGCATACATTAGATACTAGGTGACCGTCTTAAAATATTATCTGTATTATGGACTTAAAAAGTAACTTTTCTTGACTTTGCCATTGCCATTGCAAATTGAACCACAACCACATTTAATTCCATCCCATGTGCTTCAAACTATCTGAAACCATACCACCCGAGCATGCAGATTTGGGGCGACCCCCATATACCATCTACCCTAGACAAGGAGGCAGCCACACATTGGAGCGCTAAGAGTATCGTCCAATGGGGACAACTATTCCGTGACAAACGCTTCATGACCTGGGAAAATCTCAAAGACATAGTAGGAGATGCGGCTAAACACACATTGCACTACATGCGCATGCTAGCATCTGTTAAGAACCGGTGGCCCACTTTTCCAGAAGAACCAGTGATAAACCTGGGGCTGGGATATATGTTCACGGGAGGAACAGGGAAAATCACGGCTTCCACACTGTACAAGACTATCGTTCAAACTCGCCTAACAAGGAAACATAATGCCAGAACCAAGTGGGAACAAGACCTGGGGCATCAAATAGAGGACCACCAATGGCTACAGATATGCACTCTGACCAAACCCATATCATGTAACGCCAGATACAAACTAATACACTATAATATAATCCACAGGACACACTATACCCCTGCTAGACTCAAGTGCATCTACCCCACAGTAGCAACTACATGCCTGAGATGTCACTCCGAAGATGCAGACATTTTCCACATGCTGTGGACATGTATAAAATGAAATGAATACTGGGCAGAGATTTGTACAGCGCTAGACGAAATGGCTGATCAGCCCATTGAGTGGTCACCTCAATTATATCTTCTGGCGGCAGTGGGAAAGATGAACCCAACATGGCGGAAACTTTTGAACCTGGGTTTACTGAAAGCCAAGAGGACAATACTATTGAAGTGGAAGAGCAGTATACCGCCAACCAAGGCAGACTGGGGCAGAGATATGTTATGGACAAATGATACTGAGGAACTTTATATAGACTCAGTACTACCCCCTTCCAGACCCAGAAACATATGGGCCAGATACAAACAATACCTGTCGGACAAAGCCGAAGCTGAAGACCCTGACTGATATGGAATGTAATTGAATATGATGTGATGTTTGGTACCCTAAACAATTGTGTATATGCTCTGTAAGTGTGCAATTATAAATAAAGTTTTTTTTAAAAAACTATCTTAAACCGAAAGCACTACACTTTAATTTGTGTTCATTGGCTCAGAGGGGGCATCGCTCTGGCTCATAAAAAGGCCCCTGGCAGTCTCAGAAAAGGGCTGCTTGCAGTTTCATATAGGCAGGGCTGGACTGGGAACCAAAAGTGGACATGGAATTTTATTTTCAAAGTGACCATATATTGCACGATCAGAAGAGCGCAGCGTAGCAAGCTAGCCCCAACCACTTTAAGGAGTGATTGGGGAATCTCCCAAGAATAATATTTACATATGGACTAAAAGGGTGCATTACAGAGCAATTTCTCTTACACCTGGTGTCATATCATAACTGTCCCACTCTCCACAGCATAATATTCATGCCTAGCATCCTTCTTTCTAACAAAACAAGACCCCCACCTGCTGTGCACCTATCCACGATATGCTGTCCTACCCAATTTTGGCAGACACAGCGTAATGCGATGAATGAGTCGGCCCAGTATCCCAGACGGCAGTTAGGAGGCGAATCTGAAATTTAAGCCCAGTTTGCACTTCAGGCACTAGCTGACAAATGTGCGTTAATGCAGCTTTAAAAAGACAAACTGAAACGTAGTCAAAACGCATTATAAGCAACCAAATATATAAACTTTGACATTAAGCAAAACATGTATGATTGTAGCTTTGGTTCTCCTATCCTGAATGGAATCGTACAAGTAGCAGAATGCAGCGTACTTTCAAAACCTACATAACACACAGTAAATCACATGATATGATACGGTCATGGTTTGGCAGACAGGCAATGCTGTTATTCCCAGGTCAAACCTGCACTTGACATCGTGGGATGAACAGGGCAGTCTTCGGGGATTGAGCACTGATGGAGAGGGAATGTGGCAGAGATTTACCTGAAGGCCTTTGTACCACATTAAGAAATAATAAAAAGGGCTTCTGCCACAGTATAATCCCGAAGAGCGTAAATGTGCTCCAGTCTAGAATCATGCCCATTCGTCCATTTGGAGTATATATGCAGCAGCCACAAAACTCTAAAATATTCCACTGTGGCCATGCGTGAGAAAGGAATCCAGGCCTTTTTTAACATGGAATTCTGGGACTTGTAGTTTTCTTAAATTTCAAAAAGGAAAGAAAAACTACAAGTTACTGCTAAACCATGAGCACAAAAGCAATCGCATGACTCGTGCTTGGACATTATTTCCAATCATACACGCACTAATTAAATAGCATTATAGTATGTTAGAGTGACACCAGTCACAAATCAAACTTTGGAATTTTAACATCAGACAGCATGACTGAGCAACTGCAGATTCTCACATGGGACCGGGTTATTGGCCAATCTGTCCTAGAACAAATGCAGTCAGGGGAGCTTGAAACCCTAAATGAGAACTTTCGAAAAATAATTGAAATGTATTTGGCACAAGTATTTCCTTTATGATCTGGTGTCTGGGTCATATTTATCCAGCGAACCCGTGGCATCTGACATATACTCCCGACTCAGTGTGCATGCCCCTGGAACCCCACGTGTCATGTGTGGTGCTAGCCCTGTGCTGAAGACGGATGTGGTTGGGAGTAATTAAAATAATATCCTGGGGCACTCATATATTCTTTGGGACAAGGGGCAGAGGGCCCTGCCCATATACCTTCGATCAGTTTGGTTGGTCAGTGTGCTGTTGTGCAATACACTGTCAGAGCCAGGAGCAGGTCGAGTCACGGTGGCCCTGAGGACAGCCAGGAGACAGCAGGAAGGCTGTTCTTGGGTGGGAGTAGATGGGTCTGAATCGATACACGCAGCTCGTTCTGGTAGTCTAAGGAGCGCAGCGTTTGCCTGTTCATTTCCGAGGACACCCACCCAGGGCATGTGCAGTGCCAGTCTCCCAAACTTAATGTGCAACAACGGCCGGACTCGACGAACAACACCCTGTGTCCCCCCTCATACCTCACCACCAGAGAGTCAGAGCGTGTGAACAAGGAGGTACTGTTAGGGAAAATTCTACAGAATGGCTAATTTCCCTTACCTTTTGAGTCCCTCAGCAGCTTTGCTGGATTTCTAGGGTTTGATTTTTTACCTGGTAAGAGTGTGATCCTTTTCTCCCACTCTTACATGTGTTTTGCTGTGTGTTGTACGTTTATGCTCATGGACTATGGAGTCTCACCCACCTCATTGGCATCATCTTTTTACTGTATGCCACCCAGCACCTTTAGTGCAGTGACACAGGGTTGTCTTTTCAGACTTCCCACTTTAAACTCCATTTTATGGGTCTGACTACTGTCTCCCAGAACATTTAAAGTTACCATTGACTTTACTAGTCTTTTTAAATTTACAGACCCAGTACACCCTATCTTCCAATAGAGTACTGGAGGGGTTAACAGTTATCACCTTTTGTCCGATTCTCATGGAACATTATTATGTTCCCTTTCTCTAAGATTTGGCTGGTGGCAGTGGTATCTACCATTTTTATTCTACTGCAGACTATGAAAATAGCCTTTAGTACCATTGGAGGCTATGGTGGTAGCCTCGAACTCAAACCCGTTAATCCACTTTTATTTTTAACTTGGTTCCGGTTGAGTTCTTTTGCCATATCTTTTTGTAAAGGTCTTTCTAGTGTTTTACTCTGCGCGCCAAACCAGGTTTGGTTCCTTTGTTCGCCGTCCTTTGGCGGGCTCCTACACAGAAGCCCTCCTCGGGCGCCTGAGTGTCTGGGTGGACAAGATGTGAGGGAGCGGTTTGACACCCTCTGCACAGGGTCTCCTTGGAGACCCAAGTCGCACTCCTGTTTGATTGGCTAGGTGGCTGCCCTGCCAGGACAGCCACCCTGCTGTGTGATTGACAGCCAGGCTGTGTCAATGGGGGATTTGGTGCATAAAAAGCCAGTCTCTGGGACTGGAAGGCAGAGTCGCCACTGGAACGAGAGAACACACGAGGAGCTGAAGGAAGACGACTGCTGCAACTACTGGACACCTGGTGAAGCCCTGCTGAAGGTTTGAATCGCCTGAAACTTCGACGACAGAGGAGATCTGCAAGGAATCTTCTTCCCTTGAGCTTGGTGGGAACAAACGGCTCGCCAAACAACAGACACCAGTCCTCATCCTGGTCGAATTTACTGTGCATTGCTGCAGTGGATAGGATAGCCAGTGGGAAGAGAACCATTTTGGGTTTTAAGGAGTGCACCTTTTATTTGTCATTTTGCTCCGCTGCTGGCTTCTTCCCTGGGCAGAGCAGGGCCCTCCAGCCATCCTCCTTCTAGTCACCACGACGGAAGCTTCAGGAACTGCAAGCCTGCAGGAACTGCCAGGAACAACTGCCCCAGCTACAGCATTCTTTTTCTTTAAAGGTACTGTGCAAATTCGGCCGTTCTTTCCGTCCGTCCGTGGTGAAAGCGCGGGAAATCTTTTGCCTCTCTGAAAGCTTGTCCTTCTCTTCACCTTTAAGTAACTTTTCCTCCGACCAACTTCGTTTTGAACTCTTAGCAAAGACTTAACCGCAAACTATTTTGAACTGTGTGATCCTCTGCAAAGACTCTGAACCATTAACATTGGCCCACACCTATTGACTTGAATGCTTGTTGTAGTAGCCTTTTCTAGATTGCCCTGCCTATAACCTGTTGGTGCTATTGATTTTGGATAAACTTGTATTTTCCCCCTTTTAAATTGCTGGAGTGCCATTTTGCTCACACTTCATTTTAAGCTTAACTTGCCCAGAAATGATTGGGTGTTATTGTAGTATATTAAGACTGTGTTTCTCTGCTGCTTTATGATAGTGAACTTTTTTTTATAAATGATGGTGTAAATAAATGTATATTCTTTTACTCAGAAACCTTGAATCAGTGTTTGTTTGAACCATAGTAATTGTTGTCCTTTGTGAAATCTCTTGTACTGCTCACTTTACTCTTGAGATAAGTCTGGCTGCTCATCCATCGCTACCACTTTACTGTGTAGTACAGGCTTGCACCAAAGGTGAAATTGTACTTACACTTGTAGTCTTAATTGTGTGTAGTGTTCCCAAAGGGTACTGCATGCACATGATTCTGCCTAACAGGTACGTTACTTACATATGAGAGAACAACTCTCAGAGAGAGTTAGTGAGTCTGGGCCACAAAAAGGTACACATTTTTTATTAGCAAAGTTTTATTTATTTATGTGTATGGTATTTATAATGCGCCTATACAGAATGTGTTTTTCGAGGTGCAACAAGACAAGAAGGTGGGAAAAAAGGGAGGACACAACAAAAACGATCCTACTAGGCCCTCTGACATTCAGATTGTGCAAGTGCAGTAAGTGAAGTGCAGGGCAGAGTGGCGGGGAGGTAGGGGGGAAACGAGTACCAGAGGAGGCCAGGTGGACAGATCCAGGGGAAGGCAGTGAGTGAAGGGGAAGGAAGGTCCACGAGCTAAGTGCAAGCCAGGTAAGGGAGTGGAAGGGCTACAGAGTGCAGGCCCAGCCGGGCTAGTGCGGTGGGCGGGGTAGACGGGCAAGTTCTGGTTGGGGGGACCAAAGTGCAGGGGTAGACTGTATGATAGGGTCCTGGTGCCCTGTAAGACTCGGAAGGAACCACACAGTCAGTCAAGAAGCAGACATTTGGCAGGGTAGGGGAAGATGGAAGGAAGAAAGGAAAAGGGAGGTCTTGAGAAGCTTCTGGAACTTAAGGAGGTCCGGCACAAGTCTGAGATAGCCAGGGAGGCCATTCCAGAGGGAGGCACCTGTGGAGGAGAGAGATCTACCCCCACTCTCTGCTTGCAAAAGCGTCTGATCTGCAGGGAGTTAGAGGTAGATGACTGAAGGGTTCTAGCATGCAGGTATTTAGGGCGAGAGAGTTGTATGTAGAGGGGTCCCATGCCCTAGAAAGCCTTGTGGATGATGCAGAGGGTCTTGAACTTGATCCTCAATGCAACTGGGAGCCAGTGGAGAGATTTTAGGGCTGGAGAGATGCGGTCCCTGGGCTTGATGCCAAGGATAAGTCTTGTAGTCCGATTCTGAATTAGTTGTAGGGGCGAAGTGAGGCGTTAGGAAGATTAAGGAAGATTAGGCCGATTGAGGATGGTCTCCAAAATATGTACTTTTGGGATGCTTTGTGAATTCTTTTTGATGTGATGTTGACGGATAAGGCTGCTGACTTGTGGTTTACCAACAGGGCTACTCTCAAGGATTCTGGGGCAACTCAGAAGAAGGATGATGGGAAGCAGCAAAAGAAAGATGGCACAGCACAGAGAATTCTAATACCTCCAAACCAAAAGAGGGCCCCAAACAGAAGAAGGGTAAGCCACAAGGGAAACCGAATCAGGCTAGTGAAACCTCTGGCGCTAAACCAGAGGGAGCTCAGCAGAAGCCCCCATTTGTCAAAAGATTTGGAAAATGTTATGCTTGTGAGTCTTTTGACCATGTGAAAGGGGATCCCAGATGCAAGGGTAAACCTTCAGGGGTCCACACTGTCTCCTTAGCCTAATCCCAGAGGGAAAAGTACAAATGGCAACTTTCAATTACGGACTGGAGACCCCATTGGAGTCTCTGCCAGTGTTTCTTTAGTGTCCCTGGGTCTATGGGAACAGTAGAATTTAGATGTCTATAATTCAATTCCAGATAACACAAAAGAATATTATAAGGACAGTGTACTTGTAAATGGCCAGGAGACCCCTGCCATTAGAGACACTGGGGCCAGCATTACAGTGGTGGATGAATCTTTTTTCAAACCTGAGGCTGTTGCTAAGGCACCCAAAGGCCTCACTAAACCTGCTGGAGGCCCTGTTCAAATTCTTACAAGATTACCAGCACTCGTCCAGTGGAACAACATAACTGTCAGGATACCTGTTAGTGTGCAGAGTGAGGTGCCTAGGAGAGTCCTGTTGGCAAATGACTTATCAAGCACCCCCAGGCCTCCCAGCAAAAGGAAACAAGAACAAACAAGAAAGGACAGAGAGAGTATCTTAGATGTCTCTCCAGAGGATGTTACAAAAGAAACTATAGGACCCAGCCCACAGGAGCTACTAACAGCTATTTCTAGGAAGAAAGAGTCAAAGGGGAAACCCAAGGTTTCAAAGAAAAGGCAAGAGAGCACTCCTTTGCTTTCAGCAAGGACATCCCCGAGAGGACTGCCCAAAATCATACCTGTGACTACTCCACCAGCTGAGGCTGAGTGTGAGGAACAACCAGGAAAGGTTGAATCAGCTGCTGAAGATTCAGAGCTGCAAGAAGACCTTCCCCCTGTTGGAGATCTGGATCCTAAAGACCATCCTGAGCTGCAGTCTTTACTGGCAGAGGGTGGCCCCTGTAGGGCAGACTTCAGCAGAGGTCAAAGAGAGTGTCCTACTCTTAAAGGACTTTGCCAACAGGCTGCTTCCCAGCTGGACGGGCAAGAGCCAGGGAAGCACAGTGTCATGATGCCTACTCCCGGGAAGCCAGTTCAGGACCAGCGTCCCCGAAAGCAGACATCATGTCCCCAGGGAGGGACCCAGCAACCCCTTATAGAGGCTCTTTGGACATTGTCCTGGCGCCTTTGGCGCCAGGCTCATAGAAGGCATCAGTCCCGGCACCATAGGCGCCAGGCTCATTATGGGAGTGCTTGGATGACTTACCTATTTCAGACCATGCTGCCGGATCCAGACGTCCTTGAGAGGTGAAGGATGCCTGCATATACACCAAGTTAGATCTCCGGGGGGCCTACCATCTGGTGCGAATAAGGGAAGGCGATGAATGGAAAACTGCCTTCCGCACCAAATATGGGGTATTCGGGTACCAGGTGATGCCTTTCGGATTGTGCAATGCACCGGCTGCCTTCCAATACTTCATGAACGATGTCTTTCGGGAACTCATCGACGTTTGTGTTGTCGTATATATCGATGACATTCTTGTGTATTCCTCTTTGGAATCTGATCATAGAAAACATGTCAGGGCAGTTCTCGAGAAATTGCGCCAACACAAACTATTTGCTAAACTTGAAAAATGTGTTTTCCATGCCATAGAAGTCGAGTTTCTTGGTTTCATCCTGACACCTAAAGGAGTCCGCATGGACTCACGAAAAGTGGATGCTATCCTCAAATGGCCATCGCCTAGCTCCGTGAAAGGTGTTCAAAGCATGCTTGGCTTTGCCAATTTTTATCGCATTTTTATCCCGGACTTTTCTCGTGTGGTTCAACCCATCACTGCGCTCTTAAGGAAAAATAAACGTTTCGAATGGTCTGAAGAAGCCGAGCAGGCCTTTCAGGAACTAAAAGCTAAATTTACCTCTGCACCTGTATTGAAGCACCCACGCCCAGATCTCCCTTATGTCGTCGAAACTGACGCATCCAGCCTAGCCATGGGAGCTGTCCTGTCTCAAAGAGATCCCGAAACTAACCAACTGCATCCCGTTGCATTTTGGTCCAGAAAATTCTCGGCACCCAAGGTTAACTACGCAATCACTGACAAAGAACTGTTAGCCATTAAATCCGCCTTTAAAGCCTGGCGGCATTATCTACTTGGCGCTAGACATACCACACGGTGATCACCGACCACCGGAACTTACAGTATTTAAAGACCGCCAAGGCTCAGTCATCTCGACAGCTCCGTTGGGCTTTGTTTTTTGCGGAATTCGATTTTGTAATCACCTACCGTCCTGGCTGTAAGAATGGCAAAGCGGACGCTCTATCCCGAATAGGTATGGGAGAAACTGATACTAACTCAGAACCTGTACCGATAATTCCCGAACAGAGAATTTTGGGCATGACTTCTTTACAAACGCTTGAAGACATTCAAGCTAGAGTTAAACAACTCCTGGACCCTACAGACTTACAGGATTGGGTACAAAAGGGATCTGACTTTACTATAAATAATGATTTACCTTATTTCCAAGGACGCTTATTTCTGCCACACAAGGAATTACAAGAGCTCGTTATTTCTCATTATCATGATACTCTAATAGAGGGGCACCCCGGTATTGCCAAGAAGGAAGAAAAGGTGAAACGACAATTCTGGTGGCCTTCTTGGCGAAAAGATGTTAAATCATTTGTGATGTCCTGTGGTGTTTGCGCCCAAAATAAAGGCCAGAAGAAAAGACCAGCCGGTCTCCTTCAACCTTTAGACATTCCGCCAGCACCTTGGCACACCCTGTCATTGGATTTTATTACGGACTTACCTCCTTGTTCAGGATATAACACTATTCTTGTTATTGTGGATTTATTTTCCAAAATGGCCCACTTCATTCCATTGAAAGGTTTACCTTCAGCTTCAATTCTAGCCAAAGAATTCCTTGAAAATATTGTTCGTTTACATGGATTCCCGTCTGTACTAATCTCAGACCGGGGAAGCCAATTCATTTCCCACTTTTGGCGTAGATGTTGTCAATTGGCACAAATCGATGTAAGATTATCGACTAGTCACCACCCTCAGACCGATGGTCAAACAGAGAGGACGAATCAGACCCTTGAGCAATATTTACGGTGTATGTTGCAGCAATCTGAAAGTAACTGGAAAGACATTCTTTGGATAGCCGAATATGCATATAATAATTCGGTACACTCTGGAACTGGGCTAAGTCCTTTTGTCCTTTTTATACTTTATATGGGCATCACCCTCGCACCTCAGACCTCGACTCGCCTCAAGGCCTCGGAATGCCCGCAGTGGACCATCTGCATTCTACAATTACCCAAGCCTTCAAAGAAGCAACTACACATTTACAACAAGCCAAGAGAAAATACAAGAAGAATGCTGACCTGCATCGGAGTAAAGCACCTCAGTACCAGATTGGGGACCAGGTATGGCTGGCTACCAGGCACTTATCGCTCAAGGGACCTCGAACTTTTAATCCAAAATATCTGGGGCCTTACTCCATTACGGCCATAATCAATCCAGCGGCCGTTAAACTTGATTTACCAGCTAACATGCAAATTCACCCTGTTTTTCATGTGTCACTTTTGAAACCAATGCAACCTGGAACCAGACTAATCAAGCCTCCAGAACCCATTCAAATAGATGGAGAACCTGAATTCGAGGTGAAGAACATTTTAGATTCAAAGATGTTAAGGTCAAAACTTTTCTATCTAATCGATAGGAAGGGATACAGGCCTCAGGAGAGGTCGTGGGAAACCAGTGACCATGTACATGCACCTCGATTAATTAAGAAATTCCTCCGGATCTTCCCAAACAAACCAAAACCTCCGGAGGGAACAATCTTGGGAGGGGCCTTGGGGGAGAGTGCTGTCATGATGCCTACTCCCGGGAAGCCAGTTCAGGACCAGCGTCCCCGAAAGCAGACATCATGTCCCCAGGGAGGGACCCAGCAACCCCTTATAGGGGCTCTTTGGACATTGTCCTGGCGCCTTTGGCGCCGGGCTCATAGAAGGCATCAGTCCTGGCACCATAGGCACCAGGCTCATTATGGGAGTGCTTGGATGGACTTACCTGATGCAGACCATGCTGCCGGATCCAGACCTCCTTGAGGTCTGAAAGGGACTATTTTACCTATGGGACTATTTTACCACTCGAGCGTGGCTGAGGAAGAATACTTACCTGGAACTACTTTGGGGGCTATTTAAACCACGCCCAGACAGCAGCGCACGCTTCGCGGTGTTCTGCATCTAGCAGCTGGACGCTCACCGTGTCTGCTCCTGCATCCTGGCTCCAGCCACACCCGCCAGCAACCTGGAACACCTGAAAAGGAAGGAAAGGAGAGAAAGGTGAATAATTGAACTTTACCTACCTCCATCCGGAGTCCGGAACCATCACTCTGACGATCCTGAGAAAAGACATTATTTTTAGAAGCGCATCGCATCGCTCGCTGCAGCGCCGCGTTCCACTCACCTTCACGAGGCGCCCTCGGGCTCTTCAGCGACCATTGGCACCATCCATCGCCTTTCAGCGCCTAAGGAGAAAAAGAGACAAAACAAAGGTGAGCGAAGGAACAGATTGAGGAAGGCCTGATTCTTCCACCTTAAGACTTACCTGATTATTGTTGGGACAATCTTTCCTCACCTCGGGTCGGCGCCGCTTCTTTGGCACTTCCGTACCCTGGCCCCTAAGGGGAAAAAGACACACGCATTAGTGGGTGAAATCAAGATCACTAAGGGAACCATCCATCAAAAAGACTCACCAGAGTTTACCTTCGGCGAATCCATTCCTCAACGCGGATTCTTCATCCTGCATCTGAAATAGAGAAAAGGACAACGGACAATTAAGGCCTGAACTTTTGCAACTGAATACTTACGGCCTCATATCGGAAAAGTCAAGCGGAGTTGAATACTCACCAAACCCGAGATCCAGTGAAGTAACTGGAAATCAACACGCTCCTGCATCGGAAGCAGGATGGAGAGCTCGTCCTTTCAGACTCTAAGGTGAGACTCTATGGGGAATCGTGGAGGGGGTTCGAGGAGTGTGAGAGGGGGAAGGGGGGAATCCGACACATTATCCAGCAGACAGTTAATCCCCTCTTCCATCTACAGAAGGATTCTTCTACGGGCCAGACAGGCGAGGTTTGGGGGTCCAGTCCAGTCCGTCTTCCGAGCCCTGCGCATCACCTTAGAAGAGGTCATAGCAGTCCAGAACAGGTCGGCGCCTCCGTGGGAATCAGGTGAGTGTTACACACAGGTTGTACTGGGAAGATGGCCTCTTCTACAGTGAACCAACTGAGTCGATCCCAGTGGACTACAGGAGACTTGTAGTGCCTCTAGAGATCAGACAACAGTTTCTATAGTTAGCCCATGAGATTCCTTTGACTGGTCACTTGAGTTCCAAGAAGACCAAAGAAAGGCTTTCTCTATATTTCTACTGGCCTAAGTTGGGGTCTGATGTAGATAAATTCTGTAGGAGCTGTCACACTTGTCTGACAACTGGCAAGAGTGGAGCCAAGAATGTGGCACCCTTGGTGCCTCTCCCAGTGGTGGGAGTCCCTTTTGAGATGGTAGAAATCAACATTGTTGGTCCCTTAGACCCTCCAACCTCTTCAGGCAATCGATTTATTTTGGTTGTAGTAGACCATGCTACTAGGTATCCTGAAGCCATACCTATGAGGACTGTTACAGCTTAGGCTGTTGCTAAGGCCCTACTTGGTATTTTCACCAGTGTAGGTTTTCTAAGGAAGTAATCTCTGACAGGGGATCACATTTTATGTCCCACTACATGCAGGTCATGTGGAAGAACTGTGAAGTAACTTACAAGTTATCAACTGCCTACCATCCCCAGACAAATGTATTGGTAGAGAGGTTTAATAGAACTATGAAGAGCATGATAGGTGCTTTAGAGGAACCCCTTAGAAGAAGTTTGGACCTTCTACTGCCATGCCTTCTATTTGCTTATAGAGAAGTCCCTCAGGAGGGAGTGGAGTTAGTCCCTTTGAGCTTCTCTATGGTCATCCAGTTAGAGGTCCCTTGGCCTTGATTATGGAGTGGTTGGAGAGTACTTCCTCCCCCAAGCCAGTGAGAGTCACTGACTATGTGCTTGGTCTCCGGAGAAGAATGGCACACACAATGACAGAAGCAGCAGATAACTTGAAAGCAGGTCAGGCTCTGGTGAAGCATTGGCATGACCAGAAGGCCAACATGGTTGAGTTTATTCAAGACCAACAAATTCTAGTTATGGTACCTACATGGAAGAGGGCCTTACAGGACAAATGGATTGGACCCTTCAAAGTTGTGGGAAAACTTGGAGAGGTCAATTATTTGGTGGACTTAGGCAATCCTAAGGACGCTCCTAGGGTCTTTCACACCAACCGTCTAAAACCCTATGTCTCAAGACCAGAAGTGGGAGCTTTGCTTCTAGCTTCAGCTCAGGTGGAGGAGGAGAGTGAACCTCTACCTGATCTCCTCAGGGGACAATCTTTAGATGAAAAGATAGAAGGGGTTAATCTCTCTTCTAATCTGACACTGGAACAACAGGCAGCATGCACGTTTCTGTTAAATCAGTTTGGTTCCCTGTTTTCACTATCACTAGGCTTGACCACTTGGGGCCAGCATGATATTCTCTTTGGTGACTGTTTACCTGTTAAAAGCAGAGGGTACAGGATGTCAGATCATGTAAGAACCCACATAAAGGAAGAGGTCAACAAGATGCTTGATTTCGGGGTAATAGAGCCATCTAAGTCCATGGTCTGGTCCAGTTGTACTAGTGCCAAAGGCAGGATCCAAGGAGTTGAGATTCTGTGTGGATTATAGAGCTCTAAATGCAGTCACCAAGACTGATGCCCATCCTTTACCTCGGACAGATGAGCTGGTGGGCAAACTTGGTTCAGCCAAATACCTCAGTACATTTGACCTAATGTCAGGCTATTGGCAAATAGCCCTGACAGACCATGCCAACGAGAAAACTGCATTTTCAACCCCAGCAGGCCTCTACCAGTTTAAGGTAATGCCTCTTGGATTAAAGATTGCACCTGAAACATTCCAAAGAATGGTTAATCAAGTTCTGAATGGGATGGAGGACGTCTGCATGGCATACTGGGATGACATTGCAGTGTTCAGCCCCACTTGGAAAGAACATGTTGACCACTTACGATATGTTGTGCAGGCTCTTGAGCAGGCCCATCTGACCATAAAGGCAAGTAAATGTCAAATTAGTCAGAGCAAAGTTGTCTACCTTGGAGATGAGATAGGAGGAGGTGAAATCAGGCCATTGCCTAGCAAAGTACAAACTGACCATGAATGGGCCACCCCTACTACTCAAACCCAAGTGAGAGCCTTCTTATGCCTCACTGGTTATTATAGGAACTTCATAGAGAACTATGGGTCCATAACTTCTCCCTTGAATGTGGTCTCCTCACCAAATTCCCCAAAAAGGTCAGGTGGAATGAGGAGTGCACTAAGGCAAGGCATTTTAACGACTTAAGAAAGCCCTTTGTCAAGCTGCAGCCTTAAGAGCTCCAGACTACAGCCAAACCTTCATGGTGCAAACAGATGCTTCCTATACAGGTATAGGTGCAGTTCTGAGTCAGATGGTTGAGAAAGGTAGGGAGCACCCAATCTGCTTCATCAGCAGAAAGTTGAAGGAACCTGAGATCAGGTGAGCAACAATAGAACGTGAGTGTTTTTCCATTGTGTGGTCTCTGAAGAAGTTTAGACCATACTTGTATGGATCTACTTTTGTGATTCAGACAGACCACCAACCTTTGAGATGGTTAATACAGATGAAAGGGGAAAATCCTTAATTGTTAAGATGGTCAATCAGCCTACAGGGGTTTGATTTTACCATTGAACACAGGTCAGGGTGTAATCGCCAAAATGGTGATGGTCCCTCCAGAATGTATGACCGACTGGAGTAAGGAGATTCATCCAGGGGTGGATTAAATCCTCCTGTCCCTTAGTCTTGGGGGGACGAGTGTTAGGGAGAATTCTCATACATGTGCTGATTCCCTTCACCTTAGAGACCCCTAGCGACTTTGCTGGATTTTGAGGAATTTATTTTTTTTACCTGGAGAGAGTGTTAGCCTTTTTTCCCCACTTTCTTATGTATTTTGATGTGTGTTTTACTCTTGTGTTCTTTGATTATGGGGTTTTAGATAACTCCATAGGCATCATCTTTTCATGTGTGTCACACAGCACCCTCAGTGCAGTGACACAGGGAAGCCTTTTAGGCTGTCCCAAGGTGTAAATACCTTCTCTGGGATGAAACTACTTTTTTCCCAGAGACTGCAAAGTTAAATTGACTTTACTAGTCTTTTTAAATTCCTAGACCCAGCACACACTATCTTACAATAGAGTGCTGGAGGGGTTACCTATTATCCCCTATGTCTAGAAACTCATATAGCAGTCAAATGCTACCCTTTCCGATCGAAATGGCTGGTGGCAGTGGTTTTACAACGAACTACCATGATTTTTTCCCAACCGCGAACACAGGTAGCTAAAAATCACGGGAGCCATGTTTTTCAAGATGGCGTCTGAGCCCCCTTTGTTTAAACAGGTCCCGGTTTTCTGTTTTTGCCATTTCTTTTTGGAAAGGTCCTTCTGAATGTTTGTCTCTGCACGCCAAACTAGGTTTGGTCCCTTTGTTTCTATGCCATTGGCGGGCTTTAGAACTGAAGACTGCTTCTGGCGCCCGAGTGTCTGGGGTGGGCAGGAAGTGAGGGAGGTGTCTGAAACTCCCTGTGCATATTCTCCTAGGAGACCCAAATGCACTCTGGTGTGATTAACTGGCTGATTGTCCGGCAAGAACAGCCACCCTGCTGGGTGAGTGGCAGCTAGGCTTGAATGAATGGGAGAAAACTGTTTAAAAGGCGAGTCTTTTAGACTTGAAAGCAGAGTCGAGCACTGGAACGAAAGAACCAAAGACGAGCTGGAAGAGGACGGCTGCTGCAACTACTGGACCATTGGTTTGCCCAGTGGAGCCCTGCTGCAGGTCCGAACCTCCAAGTTCACCTCGACCGAGAAGCCCTTCAAGGATGACTTCTTCCTTTTAGTTGGTAGGACCAATCAACTCGTAAGCCACCTGGATACCATTCTCGGAGCTGGTTAGGATTAACCAGGGGTAAGGACACCAGCTTGTGCGTTTGAAGAACAGCAACCGGAATCGAAGATTTGCCAATTTGCCAGCTTTGCGACCAGTCCCCGTGCAGTGCAGGAGTTCCCCGACGTCCTCCCTCTTGTCCCCACGACTGAGGCTCAGGAACAGCGAGATCTGCAGGAACTGCCAGGAACAGAAGTCTTCAGCTGCATCTTTTTCTTCAATATAAAGTACTGTGAAAACCCGACCGAGAGAACTTACCTCTCACTGTGAAAGTGCGTACAACATAGGCAACTTGCGGTCCTAGTCAGCTTGTGACCCAACATACAAACCTTTCTTCCGTGAACTACTTCTAAGAACCGTGGCAAAGACTTTTCCGTTTTAAATACCAGAACAATTTTTCCTTATACAAGACATTAGCCCATTGACCTTGGCCTACATATTGCATTGATTCAACTCCTCTGGTGAACTCAAACTATTTGCACTGTTTTAGAGTAACTGTAATATTTGTTTTATTAACTTATGCCCTTTTGCTCGTACTTCCATGCTATTTTGCTCCTACTTCAAGGGAGCCCAACTGCTTATTAATCTGTACTGTAGTATACCTTTTGTGTGAAATTGGTTGCCTCATCTAGTGCATGCTTTATAAATGATTGTGTAATAAATTAATAAGTGTTTTATCAAGAAACCTTGAGTTTAAGTGTTTATCTGAGTACTTGTAATTATAGACCTTTGTGTAACACCCTTACAAACTCACATTCCCTCTTGAGATAAGCCTGGCTGCTCAGTTTGCTACCAAAAACTGTGTGGTACAGACTTATAGCAAAGGTTGGTTTTGCTTACACCTGTAGTCCTAGTTATGTGTAGTGGTCCCAGAGGGTATTGCATACAAACTTTGCCTAACAGTCAACCAGTCCAGAGCCAGGTCTGTGATGCCAAGGGTATCCTGGAGCCGATTTATCAGTGTGGCATGATTGACCATATCAAAGGCAGTGGAAAGGTCAAGATGTATGAGAACAGAAGGAGAGCTGGAATCGAGATTAGAGAGCAGGTCTTCACAGGTGTTCAGGAGAGCAGTTTCCATGCCTCTGTCAGCTCTGAAGCCAGACTGGTTGTCGTGGAGCCAACCAACAAAATCAGTGTAGTGAATACGCTGGGAGATGATCATCTCCTCCAAGAGCTTGGCCAGGAAGAGGGTAATGGATATAGGGAGATAGGCTGGTAGTTTGAGGAGAGGATGCACAAGGGAGTGCTTAAGGCGTGAGGGGATGGATCCAGTGGCAAAGGAGTGATTGCAGAAATCGGTCAAGGCTGGAGCAAGGGCGACAATGTTATTCTTGATAGTTCTAGAGAAGCAGGGGTGCACCGGTTGTAATTGTAATTATTTTTGGATGAGACTTTCATAGAGCGGACTAGAAACCTGATCAGGTGTTATCAGAGAAAAGGAGGAGAGTAGGAGGGGCAGGAAGAAGGGGGCCAAGGGAGGCCTGAGAGCGGGTGAGGGATATGATATATGATATGATAGGTTATTTGTAACACGCTTATTACCTAGAGGTTTCTAAGCACGGACCTGGGGATAGAACCTGCGTTGCTCCGTGTTGTCTTGCTTCCAAGGCAAGCACGTTGCCCCTGAGCTGTCCTCCCAAGAGATATTCTCCTGAGAAGGGTAAGGAGTAGAGGAAAGTGAGGACAAGATGTCCTGACTTTTAGAAATTAAGTGAGAGGACAGAGAAGTGCAGAGTGCCAGGGAAGGCAGCGAAGAAGTGGAGACTGCAGTAGGGTTGGCAAGTTCTTTGCAGATTTTGAAAAGTTCAGCCGTGTTTTAGTGGCAGCAGAGATGCAGGCTTGGATATAGGCCCTCTTCCTCGAGCAGATGGAGGGTCGGTATTGCATTTGGTGCAGATGCTAGGCCATTTTGTCAGAGGATGTGCTTGAAGCCTGCCACTTCCGCTCAGCTGTTCTGCACTTGCGTTTCAGAGTGGCCAGGTCGGAATCATACCAGGAGTTGCACTTGGAGGAAGTTTTGATGCGGATCCTCATAACAGGGGCCAAGGATGTCCAGAGTGTTGGAGATGGAGAGTTGAAGGTTAGTAAGGGCTGTGTCGGAGTTGAAGTCAGTGGCTGGAGTAGGAGGGGGAGTGAAGGTGGCGGCAAAAGCACAACTGACACTTGCTTTATATGTGGATTGATGTAGAAGGAGGCTGGCAGTAAGGGCGGGTGCTTAGACTGGAGACCCAGGAGGCCCAGGTGAGAGGAAAGGGGAGCATTATCAGACCAGGATAGAGGAGTAATGAGAGGGTTGGAGATGGGGATGTCAAAAGAAGGAGAGGGAGAGAGGCCACATTAGTGGAGTCAAGGTGAATATTGATGTCTCTGAGGAGGAGAATCTTGGAGAAAGGGGCAAGGAGAAAGGAGGTGGGGTCAGCCCATTCAGGGGTGGGTGAGTGACTTGGGCCAGGGGCCTATAGATGGTGGTCAGAATCAGAGAGAGGTCAGGAGAGACAGCAAGCCTGCATACAAGGCATTCAAAAGGGGAGTAGGCCTGAGTGGGTATGATAATAGCAGGGGCCCACTCAGGGAAGATCAGGACAATGCTGCCCCTGGGCCAGTTAGGTCTGGGCTTAGAGAGGATTGTGTACCCCTCAGGGAGGAGAAAACTCATGACAGAGCTGGCAGTGAACCACGTCTCAGTGAGAACGAGGAAGTCTAGGTCAAGGTCTTCAAGGAGGTGGCAGACAGTGTTTGACAGCGGAGCGAGAGTTGAGGATAGCTAAGTGGGGCTGGTTTCCACTTTTGAAGGCCTTCTGAGAGTACAGAGTGTTGGACATCCATCAGAGGTGGCAAAGGGGCCTGATGGGTGGCAGAAGAAGGTGTGCAACTCAGCAACATAATCTGTTACACGTTCAAACAGCACAAGTTGTATCATACCTCCTGTTGCTGGCAGGAGCTGGGCTAGCACACTCTTCCATCAAGGTGCAATTAGCAGCCATCTCATGCTGCACGCGTGCCACAGGTACACCTTCCCTTTGGTCTCACAGGTTAGTTAAATAATTCCTTAAGGGATTGTGTAGTACTTTTCTACCCTTCGAGCTCTTACTCCAGCTGGGGAATTCAATGTGGTCCTCTCGAAGATATAATGGGCCCTCTCTTCTAGCCTCTTTACTGAGCCTCTCTAAAGTTTCTCTCCTGGAAACAGTGTTCCTCGTTGCCATTACTTCAGCCAGGCTGGTGGGTGTGCTGCAAACCCTCTCCTGCAAACCTACATACATTCACCAGTCTCGGGTGGTCCTTCGTACAAACCATTCCTTCTTCTTTCTACCTTAATGAACCCTTGGTTTTTCCCGTTTTCTTTAGCTCTCCTTCGTCTCCATCGGAGCGATCCCTACACTTTCTAGAATTTTCAGAGCACTAAAGCTCTATGTAGCTCATACAAGGGTGTTCCAAAAGTAGTCACAACTGTTTGTTGTGTCCTGACCTGTCGGCAAGGGCACTGCCCTTTCAAAGTCTTCAATTGCGAGGTGGCAGTCGGTGTACATTTTCTCACTACCAATGTTTGGCAAGCAGGCCCCTTGCAGGGATTACAGAGAGGAGTCCTGAGTTGGCCAGGCAGCGCTTTGCAACCTGTCCGTGAGAGGTGAGTGTTCTAGAAGTGAGTTTGTCTACTTCTGTTGAGCTGTGCCCCTGCCCATCTTTGGTTGTGTATAGGTGGTGTTGTGTAATCTTATTTAAAAGCATGTGAATCCATGGAATATACAATGCTGGAGAAGGAACAAGTTGCTTACCTGTAACTCTTGTTCTGCAGCATTGGTATCTTTTATGGA
The DNA here is from genome assembly GCF_040938575.1 of Ambystoma mexicanum. Classification (NCBI taxonomy): domain Eukaryota; kingdom Metazoa; phylum Chordata; class Amphibia; order Caudata; family Ambystomatidae; genus Ambystoma; species Ambystoma mexicanum. The sequence goes on from NC_090939.1 coordinate 691,857,553, forward strand.
TTCACATGCGAGCCTTCCTCCTACCCCTCTCTGGATCTTCTTGACTCATTCGACCACAATACGTGCACTACCAAATCCGAAGATGGCCACCAGGGGTGGAGCTAAGGGGATCTGTCTAATTGGCTATGGGTAGAATAGAGCACTAAAGTGACAAGCTGTTTAAAAAATGTAAAGGTAAGACGGAAGGTCGAAAGGACCCACAACAACCGCTAACACAGGCAGACAACGCTCGAACTGCATTCACATTGACTAAGGGGGTAGAAAAGCGGAACCAGCCCAGTTGGGGGGGAGGGAAGGTTGAAAGGGGATAAATGTTATTTACTTTACTGCAGACAAAAGAGGGGGGAGTTATAAATGTTAAAACTCATGGACTTTCAGTAGATTTGAAAAGAGAAATGAAAAGAAGAACAATGATAAGATCCTGTATACTGTTTCTCACAGGTATGCCTATAACTTGAGCCCATGAGAAGAAAATAAAGTTGATAAAAAAAAAATATAAAGGTAAACTGCTTTAATGATATTGAGGATTCCAAGCCTGACCATGGGGAATATTAAAAACCAGGTGAAACCACAAAATATACCAATGCTGGTGAACAGGAGTTAGAGGTAAGTAATTTGTTCCTTTTGCAGGTCAGACACTCTTTTTGCTCAGTGCAGTCAAGACCATCATTCCCAGATGGCCTTGTTAATTGCCAAGGCATAAAATGTTCATGGTTTTCCTATTTCACAGAGACTACATGCATGTTGCACCAGATCTAATGTGTTCATTTCTGATATCTGTAGGCAGTATGCAGGATACACCCATGTGTTGTGATAGCACTGTTCCATAGCTGTTTCTTCCAGTTGAGACACTTTGGCCACAGATTTCTGCATAACCCATTTGCTTGAGCCTGCTGACAAATGCTGACCTCCCTGCCTACATAATGTTTTGCTCTGTAATATGCCGTAACAAGTATGCAATTTGAGAGAGATACATGGACGAGTAATCTTAGTCTGTAGCTCTCCGTCCCTCACAATTCCCACCCAGACTTCCCCTCAGGCATATGCCAGTGCTGTTACTCTACTTTGTGGTTCCCTGGAAGTGAAGATATGAATGTGTCTGAAGGACTGCGGGTGGAGCAAATGTGAGTCCAAGGTGGCAGAGATATCAGCAAGAATGAGGACAGATCAAAGATGGATGTGGTGAGCTTCAAAGAAGGAGTTGTAGAGTGAACACTTTGTATGTGTAGTGTCTGCTGTGCCCGAATTGGAAGGTGTTACTGAGTCCACTGACCTTGAGGAAGTCAGTGATGCAGTTGATTACACATATGGAAAGGTGAAGAAGGAGAGAGACAGGTCCTTAATTGGGTAGATTGTTGGGGTCAGTAATGGGTTTATTTAAAACTGTTATGAAGTTGTTCACCCGGATTGCTTTCATACAAGAATGCTATTATGATAATTGGGAGGTGTGACAATCCTCCTTAATAAAGACTTTAATTATTTTGCTATACTCTAGACGGCAATGTATTTGAAAGTCTATATAAAGCTATGCACAGGGGTAGGGAGTGCGCAGGATAGTGTCATTTTCGTGCATGTTCCTGTGTCATTCCCCACAGCTGCTGCTATTAAAGATTTACTGAACTAACCTCACCCTAATTGGAGTTTTGAGTCTGAGTTTTTCATTGTCATCAGCTACTACCATTATGGCAGTGCCTGAATAAATGCCTATCCCATGTCTGCACAAAACCCCAAAACTATTGACTTTGACAATGCTTATTACACAAGTAATTAGTCACAGTAATTGAAACTAAGGTTGTTTGTTTGGCCCAAACTAACTGCAAAAACCAAAACTATTGGCTTTTCCAGTGCTTGATTATAGTGATTTTGAAGTGGCGCTGGTAGATTGTATATGTGATTCACAAGGGAATGGGCATCTGGACACGTGTGGTTCTGCGCTGGTCACAATACTTCTTATGATTGCCCCTAAGAGTAGTTATCCAGCAGGGAGTGCAGCATGTAACTCAGCCCTAAGTCATATGAAACAAAATTGGTATGCTATGGGGGTTGCTTCACACATGCGCCAGCTCCCTTGAAAAAGTAAGAAACATCAACATTGCTTATCGATAATGTTTGAGTAACTTTATTAATGGTACTCAAGTTTCCCAATTAACTTCGTGCTGACATGTGTTTAAACCTGGTCTTAACAAAGGCTCAAAAGAAATTAATGTTGCTAAAAATACTGGGGGAATATTGAGGAAGGTTTCGAGATATACCTGCAGTAATAGTAACTCAAAAATATGGGCATTGCTTCCAGGCATTCTAACAGAAGTTTTTCAAAAACTTAATGAGTATGAGGAAGTGCTTTAGTTGAGGAACAGGTTAAGTTAATCAGTTGGAATACTCATGGGCCTAGCTCTTTTAGAGATGTTCAAACTAGTCGGATTATGTTGGAAACGATGTAGTGCTTTTCCAGGAAACCTGGCTCATGGAGAGTATGGTGTTAGATGGTTTTAGTCTGTCTGAACAACATGCGGTTTGCACAAATGGGGGTAGACCCTTGGGAGGTTTATTAACAGCAAACCGAAAAATACATTTGGGTTTAGGACTGAGAGCATTTGTTCCCATTGTACAGGTATCGTAGCATTAAGGACTGCTTTGAAAGAGAGCAACGCAAATAGAGGCCTAGTTTTGACCAAATGTATGGAGGATTTGTCCACTCTACTCACAGATGTGAAAATTAGGTTTCCGAACGACCCACTGTTGTTATCTGGAAACTTCGATTCCCACTGTGTCCAGATGTTCAATACTTTCAGTTGGACAATGGTCGGGAGACTCAATGGGAAGAGATGGAATCAATTATTTTCAGAGTGGAATCTATATATTGTGAATGGGAACTGTGAGAAACCAAAGGGTGCCTCTCTTTCTAGTCCCCGGGAATCTCTCTCTCAGGTGGCCAGGGCACGGCCATCGTGTTTGGATCCAGACCCTGGGGGTGACCAGTGCAGGTGAATCACCTGGGTGAGGGGTCTTCAGGGAGTGGAGGTGAGGCAACCGATCGTGAGATGCGGTATTCCCCCTTTCTTGTACCCATGCCCCATACTATTTTATAGGATACTCAAACATACCAACTCCCCCACCTTTCTACACAAACACTGGGCCGAGGAAGAGGGCAACATAGAGTACAGAGGGTAACACATACATATCTCCTTGAACATGTCCCGCTAATCCGGTCAGGCAAAGTCAGGCACATGACTTTTTTTTTTTTAACTTCTGTTTATTAGGTTTACAATACAGCAGTTCTACATAGGATCAAACTAACATTGCAGTATTCATTTTCAAATGAAAACCAAACCATTTACACCAAATCCAATAATAAAATCAACCATGCAAAACGCATCTAAATGAACCCCGATAAATATTATACCTAATACACATAAAATACCACAAAGACAAAACCAAACATCACAAAGAGGAAAAAAAAAACAAAAAAAAACACCCCATTAGCTCTCCCCACATGGATAAAAGGCAGAACATAGTGACACACTCTGAGCAAGGTGAAACACGAGAAGGAGCTGAACTTCCGGGGCAAATGCGAACCCACTCTAGCAGGACGACTGATTGAGGGATTAGAGCAAAGGGTAGGGAAACCCTGAAGATCCCTACAAAAGATTGTTGCTTCTGGGAAACCGTGAAGGAGACACAGAGAAAGCCAAATCACAGACAAGAAGAAACCTGCATTGTGTTTCAAGGATGCCAGGACCCTCCCGGTTGAACGACAGAGTTGGCGAAGCAAGGCCAAACCTGTGGTATTAACCTTGACTCGTGAATCAAAGACACAGAGACAAGAAAGGAACACGCACAACCAGTGAGCTGGTGACAGACATGAAAGGCCAGTTTGTGTCAAGCTAAGATTGAAGATGCAACAATGTATCTCACATGTTAAGGTTTCGCATATGCTGATGAGACGTGAAACAAAACTAACCAATGATGAACTTTTGAGTGGCTGATAATTGTGAAGCCAATGATACAGAGTAGCAGAGTGGTCCAGTGAAAGGAAGTAGCCCAGTCGAAAGTCTGACCGAAATGTGAAATGTTTTGTTATAAAGCGGTAAAGTGACCGAACTCTGAAATGTGTAATGGTCAAGATTAACCCTGGAAAATGGGGACGTGAAAAGGTGAATGCTTGAAGAGAAAGATTTCTTTTAACTTTTGTGCTTGTGGTACTGAACTACCAAGACCAAGAGACACTGGGGCAAATAACATAGGAGTGTGAGCTGAAGAGAAAGTTGAAGTGGTCCTGCAGAGGTCTATGGTAAAAGCCTTGCACATTCAAAAGTCTTCGACATCAGTAAATGGTCCGAGCCTTACTGAGGGAGACCAGAAGTGTGATAAGTTAGGGGGAAGGAACCCCTAACGAATGTGCATTAAGCTTGGGAAAGGGAACCTCTGCAAGTGCTGTGGTTGTGAGGTACGAGCCGGCTGAGCGAGATCTGTATTGAATCAGGTGCTTGTTGATTGAGAGGTCCGAGCCTGGCTGAGGGAGACCTATGTGAACTGTTAAAGATTTGAGTTGTCTGAGCCCGACGGAGGGAGACCTATGTGAACTTTTTGTTGAACTGTGAAAGAACTTTTGGAACACTGGAATAAGTGACTTTAACGTGGAAGTCCAGGCAGGCCTCGATCCATGTTTTGAACTGCCTTTGTTTTGAGAACCTGTTAGTATGGGCCATTTTGATTTGACAAAGAATGGCTAAGACTGTGTTTTCTTTATTAGTTGATGGTAGAGACTACTTCCGTCATAGCTATAGGGCAAAGTAGGAGTTTCTCCAAACCCCAAGAATCTAATAAAGGTTTTGAAAATCGTAACTCTTGTGTCAGTGTTATACTTGTAATACCATGCCTTCATTACAGAACATTGATGGTGATCGGGAACCAGCTGTAACTTGGACCAATGGTAAAGCAAGGTCAATGATAGATTACCTTGTGGTCTCTCCTCAGTTACTTCATCCGCGTGTGAGGTTTAATGTTGTAGAGTTAAGTACTAGTGACCATTGCTTATTGCAGGCCACTTTTACCCTTGGTAAACAGAAATGTATAAATACATTTTCCCATATAATTGTGACAAATATGAAAGGGAATTGTGTTCGATTTAATCGAGAAGGTATGGTTCTAAATGCAAAGATGGATGAAATTGTGTAGGGGGAGACTATATTTGACTTGCAGAGCTTGACTTCTCTGGGGGCCTTTGTAGAATTTCTGTGGAAATTAGTCCCTCCAAGGGTTGGTCTTCGTTCTGTATGTGGCCCACATCGGCATAAGTATGATGAGGACACCAATTTGCAGAAGAAAGCTTTGCATAAAGAGATTTCTGCTTTAAAACAATGGCGCTTTTCTGATGGGATTCTTAATCAAAAGAAGAGGGAACTAAGTAATGGGTATCGTAATTGGTCAAGAGACCATGGCTTTAAGCGTAGTGTAAGGGATGGACAGATTATGTTAGAGGCCGTTACAGCTAGCAATGGGAGAAATTTCTGGGCGTTAATAGCCAACCAGACTCAAGTACAAAGCGACATGCAAGCAAATGAGGTCATGGAAAGTGATTGCCTATTATATTTTGGCAAAGAATAAAAAAAAAATAGACACAACCACAAGAGTGGTGTCTAATGAGGTGGACTGGAAATTGGACTTCACCGTAGAAACCATAGAGAGACTGATTAAACACGCTTCAAGGTACAGATCTCCTGGACTGAATGGTTTAACCAATATGATTCTTAAAAAAGTTATAGTACCCTGGTCAATAATTCTGTTGGGTCTGTTTAAAAACAGTTTGAAAGCCCAAAAATGTCCAAAGTCTTGGAGTCAGGCAATTATTATTCCAATTTTTAAAAAGGCGGATTGGACGCATTTTGAAGGAGTTGGAGGACTGGGCCGAATCCAAGGGTATTCTAACAAAATTGCAAATTGGGTTCCGTAAGGGTCTCTCGATTACACTAAATGGATTGGCAATGCCTGTGATCAATGATAAAATTGGGACGAAAAATGCCACCCGATCTATGCTGCATGGATTGATTCATCCAGGGCATTTGATACGGTCAACAAGAGCAGACTGTGGGAAAAGTTAAAAGCTTGGAGTTTTCCTCACGGATTGTTGGCAATTATTATTGATATGCACAAGCGCACAAATATCCAAGTTAGGCTCAATATACAAGGAAATGTATCCCCACAGATCCTCTCGAATAGAGTTGTGAGGCAGGGATGCATTCTGGCTCCCTGCCTTTTTAACCTCTACATGGCGGATTTGGCTGAATTGTTGCCCCGGTTTGCTCTTGCTAGTCAGGGAATTGGAACATCTAAAATGTATTATATGGCCTACGCAGAAGATATAGTTTTATTCCCTATAGGCATTCAAATTATGATGCCGAGTAAAACATCCATGCCACAGTAAGAAAGTGAATGCAGACTGGCACCACCATTTTAGGCTTGTTTAGCCATGCAATAACACTTATCATGTTTGCTTTACCCTTGATTAAAGCAAACATGATAAGTATTATTACATGATTAGACTGCCCTGCATTGGGGGTGCCAGTCTGGCTTTATAGACCTATTGTGGCATCGGATGTCTTTTGCTGAATATAAATAGTACAGCGCATGTAAGTGTGATTATGTGGCTAGACTGGCCTGTATTAGTAGAGTCATTCTGCATATACTTTCTTTCTGTGGCATGGCACTTTTTACTGGTAGGTAATTTGTATATGGTATTGGTTCCCTATATTGGTGCAGCTTGCATAGCATTGTATGGGCACATCCATAATTGTTTATGATGGCATGTGTTGTGGAAAAAGGCATCATGAAAATGTGTGGCAAATGCTCTTGTGCTCTATTGTTTTGCTCATGTGTTAACATACAAAACTGACTGCAAACAGTGTTGTTTCCTACCCAAATTTTCACAGAATGTGTTCTGTAAAATGCACCATTTTATCCCATTATTTTAAAATAAAATTCGGGGGAGATCCCGCAAATACCCCATGGTTGGTTCTGGCTCCCTCTGCAGCATTTTCTGCCCAAACATTTATGCCCCTCGAATTGAAAAAATCACCAGCCGTCAGAGAGCGCTAGTGATGTATATTTAATGTATTTAATGACATAAAAAAGCTTAAGAGCCAGTTAACTAATTGGTAACATTTCATTAAAATTAGGCTAGAATTGAGCACTGAACGCACATGTTAGAAATAAATTGTAGGAGCTACTTCATTATCAGGAATAAAGTAATGGATATTCAAATCGCCTTTTCAGCTGCAAAGCATCCTCATGAAAATGAAGTGGAGCCAGATTTTGAACATCAGAGGCCAACAACTCACGCTAAAACATCACAGAAGAATCCGCGCAAATTAGGTCAGTGTGTTAATTTTGCTGTATACTTCGATTTTTTGCGGAAAACTGAATATTGTAAAATGACCTCATTAGTTTTATAACTGCTTTACAAATGAACAAATACAGCAATACATTTGAAAAACAGTTTAAATGAATCAGCACTTCAAGCAGTTTTTAGATATATCAAAGTGTGATAGTGCACCTAAGTCCAGCCAAATAATTCTCTGTCCAAATATTTTTTATCCCACCATATTAAAATGATGAACCCTTACCAATCAATGTTATTTTAATGTCATTGTTCTAATCTTTCTGTTCTCCCTTTGCTCTGTGGCTCTTACTCATTTAACAGTATAAGGCTGACATGGTCACACGTTCTATGTTTGGCATGGGGGAGCACCCATTGACTTCTGTTCCTTGGAAAGAATACAAATAAAAAGGAATATAGGAATAGTTTGGATTAAGGGCCTCTGTATTACTCTACAGGCAACGTTTTTCTTTTGATTATGCTTGCTGTTAAATGGAAATATTTTCCCCCCTTAGCCTTTCCATCTTGGCAAAAGAGTGTACTCTGTATCTTGGGACAGTAATGTATTTGTCATGTAGACATCAAAATGCCATCAGGTTTTAAGTGACCCTCCATGTATACTAGCCATAAGGTAAAGAGCGCATGTACACTTCCATTAATTTAGATAGAGTGTTTTGTTATATATATTATACTATCATAATACACAAAGAATGGATTGTGAAAATTAAACGGGATTGAAGACCCAAGGAAAATAGAAGGAACAAGTTAGTATCACTATCTGAAAGGTGTGAGAATACATCTGGCCAGTTTGACAAAAGGAGCCAATAGATTTTTTATTTATTTATTTAGTATTTGTAGAGCGCACTACAGCCCACAGGCAACGAGGCGCTATAAGGAAATTTTAAGAAGGCTTGCTTGATAAGCGGCCCCAGAATGTATACTTAAATACATTCACTTAAGTACATTTGCATGGTTACAGAAGATACACATTGATCGTTACAGTTGTTTACTCATATTCTTGTCTAGGGTGCAGGTGGCAGAACAGATAGTATCCTATACAAGGTGATACAGTAGTAGTGCATACCTAGAACAAGGGGCTCTTTAGATAAAGAGCTGGCTTTTTAAGGCCTTGCGGAAGGCTGTGTGTGAGTCGATTGATCTTATCTGAGCTGGGAGGTTGTTCCATAAGGTTGCCGCCATAGTGGGGAAGCTGGTGCCTCCTGCACGCACTCTGCACGTGTACAGGACAGTGATGCAGTTAGCATAGGCTGCCCTTGAAGGTCTGGCGACTGTCTGGTTATACTCTGTGTCAGATAGGGAGGGGACTGATCGTGAAGACACTTATGTGTAAGGGCCAAGGTTTTGAAGACCACCCTTTCCTTGATGGGAAGCCAATGTGCCTGCCTCCTGATCCCTGAGATGTGTTCCTTGCGCGAGGTGCCAGTAGCAGCTCTTAAGGCATTATTTTGGGCAATCTGGAGTTTGGCATGGTTTTTTTGGGATGTTCCAATGAACAGAGCATTGCAATAGTCCAGTCTGGAACCGATGATGGCTCTGGCAATTGAGATGCAGTTTTGCCGTGATAGGAAGGGCCTGATGGCATTGATAAGTTTGGAGTGATATGCTGCAGAGGAGGCGATGGCATTGACCTGTCTGTCCATAGTGAGGCTGGGTTCAAGATACACACCCAGTGTTTTGATTGTTTGAGAAACTCTGATGGGAATATTATCCACGCTTACGGATTGGTAGTTAGTATCAAGTTTGCCCAATGTAGATGGGGAGCCGACAAGCAGGAGTTTGGTCTTATCACTATTTAGACAGAGCCAATTCTCAGCCATCCATGATAGAATGGTGGCGTAGATGCTGTTGAGTGTGACCAGGTCCGTGGTGTAATCACCTGACAGGGGGAGAGAACCTGTGTATCATCTGCATAGTTTATATATGAGATAGTGATAGTGAACAAATGGATATTGGGGTATCTTCTACACTCTGTTTCTCTAATTTCAATAAGAATCAGAAACACATCTGAATCATCCTCATGATAATAACATAAATAATGGAATAAAAATAATATTAATAATAATAATTATATCAATTATTCCTACAGTGTGACAGTAAGATAGGATTCTGTTAATGGCACAGAGGCAAGTAGTATGCATCACAATCTTTTAATTTGGTCCAGATCAGTAGAAAACAAGAAAAACAAAGATTACAATAACCTTTAACCTCCCTCTTTAACATGCGATCCTGCCACCAATTCCCATCCATCAATCCATATTTAAGACTATAAACCGGCTAGTTCTTCATCTTTTCTCCTGAAACTCCTTTAAAATTCCTCTAGGGTCCTTTGTGGAAAAAGAATACCACCAACAACACTGTCCGAGCCCAGCAAGACCAAACTGAAAAACCGGAACGATATTCAGTAGAATGTGTGGTCTATGTCGAATCACTCTGTCAGGAGACACAACTGAAGCATTATTAGGAATGGTAATACAGGAGGGCTAATACTTGGATCCATGACATTAATAGAATCCTGACTCTCAATCTCAGTCACGCATGTCACAGAGGCTTCCCACTATGTAAATTTAAAGCTCTTCTAACACAGCCCGAGAAGCGTGCACAGTGAGCTTTCAATATAATCAGTATTAGACAAATTGGACAACCAAAGAATGTTCTCGAGCCTAGACCCTACCGAAAGAGCCTTGGACGCCATGGTTGCCCTAGCTGAATGTGCCCCAAATAGAAAAACATTAATATCACATAATCCATGTCCCAGCGCAACCAAGTAGCTAGCGTGGGGGTCGACACTGAGAGAAGATGTCTATGAATGGAAACAAACAAGGCCTGAGGTCTTGGACTCATAAGCACAGAGCCACTTAACACATGTAAATGAGGAAAATCTGTGATTTAAGGAAATCTGTACATTTACTCTTGAGGAGACTATAAAACCTGACCGCCTCCGGATACAAGAATCTCCCCAAGAGATGAAGCGTCCTATTTGAGCCCACTCTCCTGAAGTACACCAACAACATCAAAATCGCCAATTTGGCAGATAAGGCATGGGGCAACAAATCTGAGTAAGGTCTGAACAAAGATAATTCCAAATTAACATACCAAAAACATAAATACTTGGAAGAAGGAAGGTCTAAGATAGTCATAATCCTTTTAACAATCTGAATACAACAGAATATCGGACCAAAGGAAAATCCTGCCTGGAAGAGATAGCCAATCTGCATGTTTTAATAGTGCGGTTGGAGAGCGAAGTAGTTAAGCCAGCCACAACATTAACACCTATATTAATCCGACATGAACATGATTCAGCTCTCCTCAAATGTAGCAACGTACCAACACCTCCAGGCACTATTGTACGCTCTGACAGTACTGGATGCCTAGGAATGTTTGATGAGAGATGACTTTGCCTCCTAAGTGTCCTCAGGGAACCAGCATACCAACTAGGCTACCAACTGCAGGGACCACTCCAGGACCAATGGATTTGGGTGCTCTAACAGAAGATCTTTGAAAACTGGAAGAATAACTGATGGTGCCGTGGCCATCTGCAGAGCAAACAGATATCAGAGTTGTCCCCTCCAGAGAGGAATTACCAGCATCAGAATTGTGCCCAGCAACTGCGTAGGATGGTATGAGCAATCACTGCAAATTAGAAAAAGGCATAGTGCCGCCCCATTTCCCAATTCTGTAAAAACGCATCCGCTGCCATGGCAAATGGACCCAGCTTCCTAATGAAGTAACCCGGCAGTGGATTGTTTAGCCCGAATCCAAAAAGATCCAATGCAAACGTGCTCTATGGGTCCTGAAGCTACAACAAAGAGGGTGATGAGGTCTCCAATTGGTGAGGCCACCAGTGATCTGCCAGATTGAGGGATTGAGGGATCCCATTCGATATTCTGCTTGTATCTTAATGTTGTACGAAAGATATAACATTCCAGAATGTGATTGCCAGGTCTGGTAGGGTGCCCCCTAACCTGTTCATATAGGGTAGTTCCACTGTGCTGTCCATTAGAAGATGAACCATGGAATGTGATCTGGTCTGCAAAGCATCAGACTGCAAGAGAAGCAACAGGCATCTCCAAACAGTTGATGTAGCAAGATGACTCCTGAGTAGACCAAATCCCTCGAGTCAAGATTGTGTCACACCTCATGCCCAGCCCCTTTGGCTTGTGTCAGATTCTAAGTGAAGACTGTGGGATGTAGCAAAGGTAGCCCTTCCTTTACACACATCCTGGTGCAATTCTTCTCTTGCATTTGTGTAAAACGGAACCAAACTGGCAAAATCTAAGCCTTTCAGCAGTGCATGAATCTTAAACCACTACAGCACTTTGTAATGCAAAGAAACTGAGACTATGGCCTGGGTGGAAGATGAGAGAAGCCAATCGACCTTGGCGAGATGTCTGAGCGAAGTGACTGACAAAAGGAGGGCCCTCATCAGCTCCTTCTTGATTAGAGCTAACTTCATGGTTGGTGATCTGAGGATGTTCATCTAAGGTCTATCAGAATGCCCAAAAACAGGCATATAATGAAGGTACCAGATCCAAGTTTGGTAATGTGCCAAACCCCAGGGGATGACAATAAGACAACTACTAAATGGGCATGGGTGGGAGCGACCTTCACTAATTCGCTCATGATGTCAATATCATCCAGATGAATCAAATGGAACCCTCTGGCCTTGAGAAGTACTGCCACTGGATTAAGCAATTTGGTAAGGCACCAAGGAGTTAAGGAAAGTCCAAAGGGAAGGACAGAGAATTAGTAACATCTCCTTTCCCACAGAAAGTGCAGATAGAGTCTGTGAGGTTTGAGGGTAGGGACCGTGAGATAGGCATCATTGGGGTCCAATCTAATGAACCAATCTCCTGGATTCAAAGCATGTATTTCAGTGTGGCAATCATCTCCATTTTGCAGTGATGATCGAAAACAAACTGGCTCAGTTCCCTCAGATGTATCACTGGTATGAACCCTTTGTCCTTCTTCCTTACAAAAACTATGTTGCTCTGGAACCCCATTGGATTAACCCCGTTCTCTTCACCCACTCTTTCTCCAAGAGATACAACATTTCCTGCCATATCAACTGATGGTCCCTCTTGGAGAAAAAGTCTACCCTCATAGGACATCTCTGATGAGAGAAAACTCCAGAAAAATCCCTGAGTAGTCTGAAAACCCAAGGGTCCTCAGAACCAAGAATCCAATATCAAGTAAATAATTTCAACTGCCCCCTACTGGACTGTTTATTGTAAGAAAGGGAGAACACCTAACCTCTGAGAAGGCTTGCTCTACAGTGAGTACTTCTGAATCCATTACCTCTGTACCCCAGGATTGAGGAACGAAGGACTGTCTAGGTTTCTGCAAGGTAAGTTGGAACTCTGCTTGTCTAGGAGCAATAGGGCCTTTTCTAGGTATGTGAATGTGCTGACATATTTATCCAGCTTTTTGACAAAATCATCCCAGAGTCTATTTCCCCCACCTCTTTCGTATAAACGAACCCCCCATGCCCGACACCACTAATTTGGTGATGATCGCCCCAGGAAGCAAATCACTTGTGGAACCCAATGGCTAATCTCCGTAGGACCAAGTGGAGCTTAGAGCCCTTTGGGTAACGTGCATGCAATGGATGGGGATGCAGAATAACTCTGACACCAAATAATTGAACCAACTCATGGAAGATGGCAAACTTTGCTATTTTATTATCGATTGTCTAAAACAGGGAGTTACAACTGACATCAATGGATGTTCGCTTGAACTCTCAGTGAAATTCACATAAAAACACATTCATATGCAAAATATTCATCATACGTGATGTCATACTACATGGCAAATAAGAAAAACCTGTGAAAAGTTGTAATAGGCTCAAGGGGAACATCTAAGTATACTTTCCGTAAGGGGTGGGATTGTGGTTGGATATCTACTGTCAGGTGGACATTTATGCCCACCTCTAAAACGTGTCATATTCAACACTATTAAGTACACAGTATATCATTGGCTCTCAAACGATGAGGCCCTTCGTTATATGGCCCTCTATAATTGGTTGGCATGCTTGTGCCATGTCTGGAACATTCGGTTCACCTAGCAGCACGTGAACTCAGACCCAGGTGCCAGGAGATGGACTTGACTTTACCTCCCCACCCAATTAGCCCGACGTATCTCATCACCCATGCCTTCTGCCATAAAGATTGTCTTTGAATTTGGCCTTGCAGAGTATTCTCGTCCCTGGGACTATATATGAGTGCAAGCACACACTATTGCTGTTCTAGAACTCCATGCGCAACTCTATTTCCATCCTTGGCTCACGCAACAGAAAACCACAATTCGGACCATTTTGCAGCATTTAAATGTCTTAAATGAATCAAACTTGGCATGCATGGTGTTTTTTCTTTGCACATTAACAAGAGATGAGTCAGCTTCTCAAGTTCACTGCCTTTAAGAACACATAATCGGCCTTAGCTACTTTAATTTGACACCAGGCCAAACAGCCTTGCCATTCGTATCCACGATCCCAGTTAATTGCTGCAACAAAGTTCTCGGCCTTTCATCTCCATGGGTCAGGGCTTACTTAATTCATGACACTGATGTCCAGCTTCTATACAATGGCGGCTCTGCCTGCAGTCTATTCACTACATATAGCAAGCTTCTAAGATTACTTAATCTACTTGCGTTGCTGCATCTGTTCAGTTATTGAATGGCTTGCTTTTTCTGCAGTGTGTCGCGCCCGTGCAATCTTCTTTTCGCATATTAATGTTTACTCGATTCTTTACTTCATCATCAGATTCTATAAAGTCCATGTATCCTCTTCAGCCAGTCTTCTCAGGCCGTCATGTTCATCTCTTGTGATGTAACCAGCTCTTCTTTCTCTCGTTTTTCATATTCCTTCAGGGAGTTTCTCCCTCAGATTGTTGTCTCTTTGCAAATCCATTTGATACAGTTTTCTCAGAGGGTACTTTCTTTCGAATATTCGCTTTGGTATGGTCTCAACTGCTGGTGTCAAGCATGGCACACTCTCAGGCGTCCAACATACAGGAGGTAGGGGGACATGATTTCCTGCAGAGGCATGCAGCTGCTCATCTGCATTCCCCCTCTGGTCGAGTCCTCGAAAACCTCCTCAATTGTCTACACATCTTGATATTTCTTCTTGAAGAAGTGCTTCTTTGGAATTCAGATCTTCATCACCCCCCTCAGGGTGCCGGCTGATTTGACATGTTCATCCACACTCCAGGTCAAGTAACTGTCCATTCGGATTACAATAATCCCATCACCCCGCATACTTCTTGTGATTCTTCAGATACAGGAACTTCAGTCCTTCAGGTGCCACAGTGCTGGCATCTATATATTTTGTGACATTCTCATCTGTCAATTCCTTGGGTCCAAACCCAGATCGACATCGATCATGGTCTTCATTCCTACTGCTTTCTTTGGGCAATTATTATCTTGATCACACAGAATCCAAACATCACCATGAGTAATAGTGCTCCAGGAAATGTGAAGATGTTTGCCATCCACTGTGGAATGCATGAGAATATGGATGCAAACCAACTGTCATCTGCAATGTCCTCAGTTTCATCTTCCATCTGATTATGCAAGTTAGTCAACAGCGTTATGGCCTCTGTCAAGGTCCCATTCTCTTCATCATGAGAAGGTGTGAATGTGCAACAGGATGACCCAATGTTGGCACAAACTCCTCCTTGCATCGCTGGGATCATGTCAAGGACATATCTGTTCTGCAGGGTCATTAGTCATATGGGCCTCAGTGTCATGATCCCAGCACAGAAACACAGATCCCATTCAGAAATACGTGAGAAGCAGGGAACATCATTTCTATTACCGAACCCAAGGTTTCCAGGAATTTTCCGCAGTCCGCAGTAATATTTGGAGTCTCTCCATCTCCTGTCAGAAGGTCCGTCGCAGCCGCAGCATTTCTTCTCTCAGCAGCCTTTGTCCACGGTCGCAGCATATTCTTCCGAAAGTTTCCACAGCAGTTCCTTGCATCGTCCGAAGGTATTTTCTTCCACAGTTTCTCCAAAGACCTGCAAAGCAAAGGTATTTAATGAATGAATGAACTTGTTAAAAGAAAAGAAAGAAGAAGTTTCATACATGCTTACCTGAAGTATCAGCAAGGCTTTTCTTCGCTTATTTTTACTGTGTTTGTTTCTGAAGGCAGCTATTACTCTGTTTCTTTTTGACGAACTGATGTAATTTAATATTCCCTTAAAAACGAGGATAGCTGCAGCCTTACCACAGCCTAAGCCCTTGTTAGGGAACCATGAACCTGTAAAGGATTAAAGTGAATTCTAGCAAGAGAGATCTCTCCAATGTAGGCACCATTTCTAATTTGATGAAGTGTAAACAATTATTATTCTTACCAAGAGACTTTCCCTTTCTACTTAAAAGAAGCTTTGGACACTATACAGATAAAAGGCTTTCTACACCATTACCCCCTCAGAATAAGTCATCTACCCAATGCGCCCCTTTACAATACAGGATGGAGAGCTCCACAACACAAAAGCACGGGTGAGAAGCGAGGGTCATTTTCAAAGTACACTGCATCACAGTTATCAGTTTGTGAATAGGAATTACAATAGTGGTTTTGATATAATTGTTGTTTCCAGAGAACTAGTACCCAACCACAGGTCCTCAGCTGAAAAGGCATTACGCTCCGACTGAGACTTAAGGTAAGCATTACAGAACGTGAAGCCGTACTTAAACAACTCTACCTGAGCGTAATGGAGGACTCAGGAATAGATCCTTTATCCCAACTTCTGACAGAGCTCAGAGCAGAGGTTCATGCAGGTAGGTCTGATAGGGAGCACACTGAGATTGGGTCACCAGTTGCTACAGTCCCAAGCAGGGCAGGCACCATTCCCTGGTGGGGGTTCACAGGGTCGAATTCCTGCTTCCAGTCCTCCACTACAAGTAGTCTTACCCGGAAATATTCCCCTAGCAACCCCAGAGAGATTTACAGGCGATCCACAGCCTTTTGCAGTATTTATTAACCAATGTAATTTACATTGTCCATGTATACCTGGAGTTTTTCCTTCCGATCAGGCAAAAGTGGCATTTGTGTTATCTTATTTGGGAGGACATGCTGCAGATTGGTATCCCTAGTGAACAGAGATGATCCATTACTGAGGAACTATCCTGGTTTTTCAGCAGGAATTAGAAAAACTTTTTGCTCATCCAGCTCAAGATCAGGCCTTAGAGTTGCTTTCTTTACGCCAAGGTAACCAGGAATTGTTGGCTTATATAGCCTCTTTCAATGGATTAGTAGCTGAAACGAATTGGCCTGAGGAGAAGAGAACCACACATTTTCATCGAGGCCTGAGAGGAGAATTTAAGGATATTTTGGCACAAGTCGTGAATTCTCCTACAGGTTGTGCCGAATTCATAGATATAACCATCCAGTTGGATCACCGATTACAGAACTGATGCTCTGATCGGGCTAGATCAGAGGTTAAATCATTTTATGTTCATTCAAGAGACTATGGAAATCATTCAATGACTGAAAGTCACCCTTAACCCATGCAGTTAGGCGGGAGTTCGAGGTCCCATCTCTAAAGAAGAATGAGACAGACGAAGACAGCAGAATTTATGCCTCTATTGTGGCTCAGCGGTTCATCAATTGCGAAACTGTCCAGTGAAACCACCATGGAAGCCAGTGGGAGCCATAGACAAGGGGGATAGAAAAGTCACAGAAGATGAACAGTAGGTAAACTCCAACGCCGACAAGTATAGAGGTCGACTTGTCGAGCCAAAAGAAGGAAATTCAGATCTCACATTTCATTGTTCCGGTCATCCTAAGTAGTGACCTTCAACCGCCCAAGGTGTATGCTCTGGAAGCATGTGTGGACACATACATCAAAAGCTGTGGTAGAAAATGTCACTGCGGTAGATGGAACACAATTAATATCTGGACCAGTGATGAAGTGTACTGAAGTATATAACTTGTTCTGCCAGGAAGGACATCGCGAAAAGATATCTTTTGACCTGATTTGTGCTCCACAGTTTAAACTGATTCTACGAACTCCATGGTTAGAAAAACACAACCCACTGACTGATTGACGAGCCAGGACCATTGTTTTCACAGAGGAATGCAGGACTTCCTGCTATGTTCAAGGCAGAACCCTGAAGAACGGGTTACCAGAGATTCCTTACAACTCACCCACTTTAGGGATGATAGGGACCCTTCCTCATGAATATGAAGACTTTTGAGAGGTATTCGAAGAGAAACAGGCTAACGTGCTGCCACCTCATCGACCATATGATTGCCAAATCGATGTGATTCCCAGTTCAAAAACCCTGTGCAGCAGAATCTATGCCCAAACTGAACAAGAAAATATTCATTTGAAGACCTAGCTAGACAATTATCTGGCCAATGGGTTCATTCGGTCCTCTAAGTCTCCCATGGCATCTCCTCTATTTTTCGTGCCCAAGAAGGAAGGGGACCTTCATACCTGCATAGACTACCGTGCCCTAAACCAGATCACCCTCAAGAATCGATATCCCCTTCCACTTATCCCAGTATACTGATGGATAAACTTAAGGATGCCACAATTTTTACTAAATTAGACCTTAGAGGAGCCTACCACTTAATGAGAATCAAAGAAGGAGTTGAATGGAAGACTGCCTTCCGCACAAAATACGGATTATACGAATATCAAGTCATGCCCTTTGGCTTATGTAACGCCCCAGCGGCCTTTTAAAATTTTATGAACAACGTTTTATGTGAATTACTCGACATCTACACCGTAGTGTACTTGGACGACATTCTTAAATACTCAAGGTCAGTCAAAGAGCACATAACCCATGTAAGAGAAGTCCTCTAGAAACTAAAAAAACACAAGCTCTTCATAAAATTGGAAAAATGTTCTTTTCATACGACCTCAGTGGATTTCCTGGGATTCATATTGTCACCTAAAGGAATCCAAATGTATAACAGAAAAGTCAAAGCAGTTCTCAATTGGCCTTCTACTACCTCAGTGAAAGGAGTCCAGAGTCTTTTAGGATTTGCACATTTTTACAGATGCTTTATTGCAGGATTTTCACAATTGGTCCACCCAGTAACTTCATTGTTACGAAAACATAAGACCTTCTCCTCGACCACGGAAGCAGAAGAGGCCTTCCAGATGATGAAGAAACCATTTACCACAGCTCCGGTGTTGAAACACCCTCAACCAGAGTTACCATTTGTAGTGGAAACCGACACGCCCAGTGCTGCAATGGGAGCAGTACTATCCCAGAAAGACCCCGGCACTGGACAGCTGCATCCAGTGGCCTTCTGGTCCAAGAAGTTCTCAACAGCTGAATTGAGGTATAGCATCAGAGACAAGGAATTACTGGCAATAAAGCACAAGTTCAAAGAATGGAGACACTACTTGTTAGGGGCCGACCTACAGTGACTGTCTTAACAGATCATCGAAACCTGCAATATGTGCGCAATGCCAAGGCTTAATCATCACAACAACTCTCTTGGGCGTTATTTTTTGTGGAATACGATTTTGTTATCACATACCACCCAGGGGTACGTAATGGCAAAGCAGATGCCTTGACAAGGATTGGAGAAAAAGAAGAGATTCAAAGCACCACACAGCCTGTTAACATAATCCCTGAAGAAAAGATGCTGGGAGTCAATGGATCCCCCGAAGAAGGCTTAAGAGCACAAATTCTACTTCACTTAACCACATTTGAATTAGAGGCTTGGGAATCAAAAGGACCTAAGTTTAGTCTTCAAGAAGGTCTACCTTATTTCCAGGATCGACTTTACCTACCCCATCTGGAGTTACAAAAGAAAGTTATGGCAGATTACCATGGAGCACCCTTGGAGGGTCACCCTGGATCGCTAAGACCACGGCCAAGATCAAGAGACACTTCTGGTGGCCAACATGGCACAAAGACATCAAAGATTACATTCAAACTTGTGGAATTTGCACTCAGAACAAAAGTTCAAAACAGAAACCAGCAGGACTACTGCAACCGCTGCCTGTCACACCAGCGCCGTGGCATACCATTTCTATGGATTTTGTTACGGAACTACCTCCTTGTCAAGGATATAACACTATTTTAGTTGTGGTGGACTTATTTTCCAAGATGGTGCATTTCATAGCCATAAAGGGACTCCCAACTTCCGCAGTCTCAGCAAAGGTCTTCCTGGAACAAATTGTGCATCTTCATGGATTTCCATCTACTGTGATCTCAGATAAGGGAAGCCAATTTGTATCTCAATTCTGGAGAAAATGTTGTGAATTGGCCAAGATTGAAGTGCGCCTATTTACCAGCCACCACCCACAGACTGACGGTCAAACAGAAAGAACCAATTAGATCCTTGAATAACATCTTCAATGTCTCCTTCACCAGATAGATTGTTCTTGGGTAGATGTCCTTTGGATCACAGAGAGATTGTTCTTGGGTAGATGTCCTTTGGATCACAGAGTATGCTTTTAATAACTCAGAACACACCACCATGGGCTATACTCCTTTCTACACCCTGAACAGTTTAAATCCTCAGACCTCCACTTTCGATCCCACTCGATACCAGAAGTACAGAATCTCCATGACAACATTACCAGAGTACAGGAAGAATTTCTACGACATTTGGCTACAGCAAAGGAGGATCAAAAGAAATGTGCAAATAGACTTCAACAAGAGTCACCAGAGAATAAGGTGGGAGACAAGGTTTGGTTGTCTTCCAAGAACATGGCACTCAAAGGCCCACGTAAATTCCAACCAAGATTCATAGGCTCATTTCCAGTAGAGACTATTGTTAATCCTGCAGTAGTAAGACTAAAGTTACCCCCTCACATGCAAATTCACCCAGTTTTTCATGTCTCTCTGACCAAACCACTGAATCCAGGGACCAGATTACAGCCATCACCAAAACCTCAAATTGTCAACGGTGAACTAAAATTCATAGTAAAAGAAATTTTAGACTATAAGATAGTTAAAAAGAAATTGATCATCTTTGGGAGAGGTATTGAGGAGAGAAAACTGTCATGATCCCAGTACAGAAATACAGATCTCATTCAGCGATACGTGAGAAGCAGGGAACATAATTTCCATCAGTGGGTCAACAGTGGCTTCAAGCCTGGCGCAAGAGGTAATTGCCTCACTCTTAGCATTGTACCCATATGCTCATTACACTTACATTAACTTCCCTATCTTCAACATGGTCGCTGCTAATTCCCTAAGGTAACTCACAGTGCATTCTACACCTGTAGCAGAGGGAGCTACTTAAGCCCCGCTTCTGCCGAAGGTCTCGCTTCACGTCTTCTCCGCTGACAGTGGGTAACGCTTCCAACAATGTCCTGACAGAACCTGTCAACAGAAGAAAACGAGTCAAGAATATTAGTTCCGTAGCAAAATCAACAATAGTAGAAATACTGCGAAGATTTACCGAACCAAAGGTTTCCAGGAATTTTCCGTTGTAATATTCGAAGTCTCTGCATCTCCTGTCAGAAGCTCTGTCGCACCCGCAGCATTTCTTCTCTCAGTAGCCTTTGTCTGCGGTCACAGCGTATTCCTCCGAAAGTTTCCACAGCAGTTCTCTGCATCGTCCGAAGGTATTTTCTTCCACAGTTTCTCCGAAGACCTGCAAAACAAAGGTATTTAATGAATGAATGAACTTGTTAAAAGAAAAGAAAGAAGTTTCATACGTGCTTACCTGAAGTATCAGCAAGGTTTTTTCTTCGCTTATTTTTACCACGCTTGTTTCTGCCTTCAAGCGTGGTAAAAATAAGCGAAGAAAAGCCTTGCTGATACTTCAGGTAAGCATGTATGAAACTTCTTCTTTCTTTTCTTTTAACAAGTTAATTCATTCATTAAATACCTTTGCTTTGCAGGTCTTTGGAGAAACTGTGGAAGAAAATACCTTCGGACGATGCAAGGAACTGCTGTGGAAACTTTCGGAAGAATATGCTGCGACCGTGGACAAAGGCTGCTGAGAGAAGAAATGCTGCGGCTGCGACGGACCTTCTGACAGGAGATGGAGACAAACTGACATAATTTAATATTCCCTTAAAAACAAGTATAGCTGCCGCCTTGCCACAGTCTAAGCCCTTGTTAGGGATAAAAATGAATTCTAGCAAGAGAGATCTCTCCAACGTAGGGACCATTTCTAATTTGATGAACTATAAACAATTATTATTCTTACCAAGAGACTTTCCTTTGATACTTAAAAGAAGCTTTGGACGCTATACAGATAAAAAGCTTTCTACACCATTAACCCCTCAGAATTAGTCATCTACCCAACGCGCCCCTGTAGAATACAGGATGTAGAGCTCCACAACACACAAGCACAGGTGAGAACGGAGGGTCATTTTCAAAGTACACTGCATCACAGTTATCAGCTTGTGAATGGGAATTACAATAGTGGTTTTGTTATAATTGTTGTTTCCACAGAACTAGTGCCCAGACCACAGGTCCTCAGCTGAAAAGGCATTACGCTCCTGCGGGGACTTAAGGTAAGCGTTACACTCAGCTCTTCCTTGATAGCATTGAATCCCTTTATAGTGGTGTTGATTGTCTGCAGGAGCTCCCATTTGGTAATTTGCAACCATTTGGCATTGGCCATCGTCTGGATCCCAGGTGTGAAGATAGTTGTGAATATTGAATCAGTCTTGCTGAACAACCTGTGTTCATAGTGAATGGATTCAAAGGCTTCTGTTGACTTGGCTGAGAAGTAGTTCTCTCTTCTGGTTCGATTGAGAAATTCAAGCATTCTTCTCTTTTGGAAACTCTCCAATATTTAGGTCACTCTGAGGAATTGCTAATGCTGGAACATGGGTGAGCACCAAGGAACACGTTCCTCCCCATTCCTTGGGCAGCTTCATGTAGGCCCTAGGTCAACAAGCCCAATATCGATCCATCAGGACGGCTGTCCCTGCTCCCATTCTGGAAAAGTCAACTGTAGTTTTGCAGCCTTTGTTATCTCCCACATAATTTCTTCCTTCTCTTTGGAAACACAATGTCTCATTCGCCAATGGGATCACAATCATTGGACCTGCTTCATTTTATACCCATGTCAGCAGTTTGGCATGCTTAGCCCATGACTGCAAACACCCACTGTTTACTCTCTGTACCTCTTGCACATATTCTGACTTAGTAGATGAGCTTCACAGTACATCAGTTTTCCTTCCCATCCCTTTTTGGACTTCACTTGTCCATAGACTAAGGGCCTCATTACACGGATGGCGGAGAACCATGGCGCTATTAGCGCCATGGTTCATGCCGGTAAAATACCGGCACTGCCTTGGCAGAAAGGGGTATTACCGCCCCATTCCAAGGTTGGCGGGGCGGTAATTCCCCCTTCCACCATTGCCCTTCCCCATTTCCATTATTGCCCCATAGGGCTCAATGGGAATGGGGAAGGCGCTAATTACGGTACCGCAAATTGCGGTACCGTAATTAGCTCCCTGGGTCCCTTTGCGGGTTGGTTTTTAACGCCTGCAAAAAGCAGGCGTTAAATCCCCCAACCCGCAAAGGGACCTCGTAGTAAGGTGGTAAGGATTTACTGGTACCGGTATTTTACCGGTACCGGTAAATCCTTACCGCCATCCGTGTAATGAGGCCCTAAGACTTGAGTTTGTTCCCAACATCCAGGCGATCCAGCTATATCTGTTATATCAGTGCATTCCATTCTCTTCATGTCTTTCATGACCCCGTCTTCCTGTCCTGCAGGATACACAAGCATATTGCTCTCCCATCCAGGTTGCTTTTCCATCCGTGAAGTCTTGATATAATCATCCTTAAATACAAATTACCATTTCGATCTGCTTCGCAAAGTAGCCCAACTTCCCTGGAATTGTCCTCTGGTCATGCATACTGCAAGATGAACGAGGCACCTAGCTTTCTGTTCTGGAACTTCTCTAGAGATGAACGTTTGTGCTGTATTCATAGCATAGGGTATGAGAGCGCAAACGTAGCAACTCTCCTTAGATATTTTCTCTCCCACCTTTCTCATGTGCTGATACCACATGTTATTACCCAAGTGTGCTGCATTGTCTAGGTAGGTATTTATCCCCTCATTATCCTCCTCTGTATTTCTTTTATGTCTTCCAAATGTAAAAGTTGTGCAAATCAAAAGCATTCTTCACAATGGGGGAACTATAAGGGCCTCTGCCTTAGTGGGAGTACTAGTATGATAGAGACTGTGAAAGAGGAGAAATAGAAAGACAAAAAGTGTAATTGTGCAGGCAGCATTATGCACCAAAATATAGGCAACCACCTTTTGTGCCATCATGGTACATGTTGCACTTGTCCATTCTCCAGAACCGTGCCAGCTTCCAAATTTCTCATCTCTAATACAATTTGTCAATTTTCTTTACACTTGCAATTGTAAAATGTTGTAACGCTCACCTGACTCCCACGGAGGCGCTGGCCTGGTTCGCGCTGCTGTGACCTCTTCTAAGGTGATGCGCAGGGTTCGGAAGACGGACTGGACCGGGCCCACAAATCTGGCTTGTCTGGCTCGCAGAAGTATCCTTCTGTAGGCGAAAATAGGGGATTAATTGTCTGCGGGGTAATGCAATCAGCCTCCCACTTTCCTCTCTCACCCTCCTCGAAGCCCTTCTGTGATTCCTCATAGCGTCTCACCTTAGGGTCTGGAAGGACGAGCTCTCCATCCTGCTTCTGATGCAGGGGCGCGTTGGTATCCAGTTACTTCACTGGATTTTCGGATTGGTGAGAACCAAACTTGCTTGGCTTCCAGGTAAGTTTTTTGATAAGAGGTTCCCCTTGTGTCCATGCATTAATGTACTAATGCTAGTGTCTTTTTCCCCATAGGGGCCGGGGTACGGAATGCCGGGGAACAGGCACCGACCCGAGATGAGAGGTGAAATCCTTGTAGAAATCAGGTAAGTCTTTAATGAGCGTTTTTTGGTAATGTCTTTTCATTCGCTCATTAACGCTGATGTCTCTTTTTTCCCCTTAGAGGCCGGGGTCCGGAAATGCCAGGATGCGGCGCGGACCCGAAATGAAAAGGGAATGAAACAACAGGTAAGTCTTAACATGGAGATTTAGCTTTCCTTATTCCCTTCTCTCTCTCACCTTTTGTTCTGGTCTTTTTCTCCCTAGGCGCTGGGGCGTGACTGCGAATCTGGATGATCGCTGCTGAACATGGAGGCGCCCAGTAAAGGTGAGTGGAATGCGGCGCTGCAGCGATCGACGCAATGAGCTTTTAAATAAAAGTCTTCCTTTTCAGGATTGTCGGCGAGATGTCTCCGGGATGCGGAATTAGCAGGTAAGGACTTTTCCTTCTTCTGTTCTCTTCTTCTCTTCCTTTGCAGGTGATCCAGGATGCTGGCAGGCGTGGCAGAAGTCAGGATGCAGGAGCAGACAAGGTGAGCGTCCAGCTGCTAGATGCAGAACAACGCGAAGCACGTGTGGCTGTTCGGGTGGGGTTTAAATAGCCTTGGAAGAAGTTCCAGGTATGTATTCTTCCTCCAATCAGGTATGTATCCTTCCTCGACCACGCCCAGATGGTAAATTAGTCCCACAGGTAAAGTAGTTCCTTTCAGGCCTCAAGGAGGCCGGGATCCTGCAGCATGGTCTGCATCAGGTAAGTGCACCCAAGCACTTCCATAATGAGCCTGGCGCCTATGGCGCCAGGACTGATGTCTTTTATGAGCCTGGCGCCATAGGCGCCAGGACACTGTCCAAAGGGCCCCTATATGGGGTTGCTGGGTCCTTCCTTGGGGACTGGATGTCTGCTTTCGGGGACGCAGGGCTTGAACCGGCTCCCCGGGAGCGGGCATCATGACAGCACTCCCCCCCAAGGCCCCTCCCAAGGTTGTTCCCTCCGGGGGTTTTGGTTTGTCTGGGAAGAGTCGGTGGAATTTCCTGACTAATCGAGGTGCATGCACATGGTCGCTGGGTTCCCACGACCTCTCCTGAGGTCCGTACCCCTTCCAATCAATTAGGTAGAACAGTTTTGAACTAAACATTTTTGAGTCTAAAATGTTCTTCACTTCGAATTCGGGCTCCCCATCTATTAGAATAGGTTCTGGAGGTTTGAGTAGTCGGGTTCCGGGTACCACTGGTTTCAGAAGTGACACATGAAAAACAGGGTGAATTCGCATACTAGCTGGTAAATCAAGTTTAACAGCCACTGGGTTAATTATTGCCGTAATAGAATAAGGTCCCAGATATTTTGGGTTAAAATTTCGAGGCCCTTTGAGTGGTAAATGTCTGGTAGCTAACCACACTTGATCCCCAATCTGATACGGAGGTGCTTCACTCCGATGTAGATCAGCATTCTCCTTGTATTTTCTCTTGGCTTGTTGTAAATGCGTAGTTGCCTCTTTGAAGGCTTGGGTAATTGTAGAATGCAGATGTTCTACTGCAGGCATGCCAAGGTTCTGAGGTGAGTCAAGGTTTGAGGTTCGAGGGTGATGCCCAAATAAAGTAGGACTGTGGCCAGTTCCAGAGTGTACCAAATTATTATATGCATATTCGGTTATCCAAAGAATGTCTTTCCAGTTGCTTTCAGATTGCTGTAACATACATCGTAAGTATTGCTCAAGGGTCTGATTTGTCCACTCGGTCTGACCATCGGTCTGAGGGTGGTGACTGGTCGATAATCTTACGTCGATCTGCGCCATTTGACAACATTTGCGCCAGAAGTGGGAAATGAATTGGCTTCCCTGGTCAGAGATTAGTATAGATGGGAATCCATGTAGCCAAACAATATTTTCGAGGAATTCTTTGGCTAGGTCAGAAGCTTAAGGTAAACCTTTCAAAGGAATAAAGTGGGCCATTTTGGAAAACAAATCCACAATTACCAGAATAGTATTGTACCCCGAACAAGGAGGCAGGTCCGTAATAAAATCCATTGATAGGGTGTGCCAGGGTGCTGGCGGTATGTCTAGAGGTTGAAGGAGACCGGCTGGTCTTTTCTTTTGACTTTTATTTTGGGCGCAAACACCGCAGGACATCACAAAAGATTTAACATCTTTTCGCCAAGAGGGCCACCAAAATTGTCGTTTCACCTTTTCCTCTGTCTTGGCAATACCGGGGTGTCCCTCTATTAATGCATCATGATAACCGGAAATAACTAGTTCGTGTAATTCCTTATGTGGCAGGAATAAGCGTCCTTGAAAATAAGGTAAACCATTATCTATGGTAAAGTCTGATCCCTTTTGTATCCAATCCTGTAAGGTTGTAGGGTCCAGGAGTTGTTTCACTCTGGCTTGAATGTCTTCAAGCGTCTGTAACAAAGTCATGCCTAGAATCCTCTGTTCAGGAATTATTGGTACTGGTTCTGAGTTTGTATCAGATTCTCCCATTCCAATTCGGGATAAGGCGTCTGCTTTGCCATTCTTGCAGCCAGGTCGATAGGTAATCACGAAATCAAATTCAGCGGAAAACAAAGCCCATCGGAGCTGCCGTGATGACTGAGCCTTGGCGGTTTTCAAATACTGTAAATTCCGGTGATCAGTGATCACTGTGATGGTATATCGAGCGCCAAGCAGATAATGCCGCCAGGCTTTAAAAGCAGACTTAATGGCTAACAGTTCTTTGTCCGTGATTGCATAATTAACCTCGGGTGCCGAGAATTTTCTGGACCAAAATGCTACGGGATGCAGTTGGTTGGTTTCGGGATCTCTTTGGGACAGGACAGCTCCCATGGCTAGGCTGGATGCGTCAGTCTCGACGACATAAGGGAGATCTGGACGTGGGTGTTTCAATATCGGTGCGGAGGTAAATTTAGCTTTTAAATCCTGAAAGGCCTGCTCGGCTTCTTCAGACCATTCAAAACGTTTATTTTTCCTCAAGAGTGCAGCAATGGGTTGTACCACGCGTGAAAATTCCGGGATAAACCTGCGATAGAAATTGGCAAAGCCGAGCATGCTTTGAACCCCTTTTACAGAGCTAGGTGATGGCCATTTGAGGATGGCATCCACTTTTCTTGAGTCCATTCGGACTCCTTTGGGTGTCAGGATGAAACCTAGAAACTCGACTTCTGTGGTATGAAAAACACATTTCTCCGATTTAGCAAATAGTTTGTGTTGGCGCAGTTTTTCAAGTACTGCCCTGACGTGTTTTCTGTGATCAGATTCCGAAGAGGAGTACACCAGAATGTCATCGATATATACGACAACACAAACATCGAGTTCCCGAAGGACATCATTCATGAAGTATTGGAAGGCAGCCGGCACGTTAAACAATCCGAAAGGCATCACCTGGTACTCGAATAATCCGTATTTAGTACAGAAGGCAGTTTTCCATTCGTCGCCTTCTTTAACTCGTACCAGATGATAAGCCCCCCGGAGATCTAACTTGGTGTATATGCAAGCGTCCTTCACCTGGTCAAGGAGTTCAGGGATCAGAGGCAGAGGATCACGGTTTTTAACTGTTATCTGGTTCAATGCGCGGTAATCGATACAAGTTCTAAGGTCGCCTTCTTTTTTGGGCACGAAGAACAAAGCCGAGGATGCCGGGGACTTTGACGGGCGAATAAAACCATTAGCTAGGTATTGATCCAAATATTGTCTCAGATGCAGATTCTCAGGTTCGGTAAGGGCATAAATCCTGCTACAAGGGGGTTGTGCACCGGGCACCAGATCGATTTGGCAATCGTACGATCTGTGAGGGGGTAACGTGTTGGCCTGTTCCTTTTGGAATTCATCCTGAAAGTCTTGGTATTCCGGAAGTAGTTGCATGGAGGCAGAGGTTACAGATGCTAGATTAATCTTCAGGTTTTCTGGGTAGCAGGTTTGTGTACAATCCGGGAAGGTTATTCTCTTAGCTCGCCAATCAATTCGAGGATTATGTGTCTCTAACCAAGGGATTCCAAGAATAACCTGAAACTGTGGAGCCTTGATTACATCAAACACAACACCCTCCTGATGGCCGTCGGGACCAATAAGAGTCACCTCAGTAGTGGAATGTGTTACCGGTCCAGAGGCAATATCAGTTCCATTGACTGCGATGATGGCCTCTTTGATGGTTTTAGGACGGAGAGGGAGATTAATCCTAGAGACCAATTCACGATCCACATAGTTTCCAATAGCCCCACTATCGATGTATGCCTTTATTGCATGCAACCGCTTAGGCTGTTCTGGATCTACGAGAACCATTGGCACAATGAAATGTGAGGTCTGAGAGTTCGTTTTCAAGCTCGGCAAGCGGACCCCTACACTTGTCGGGCAGAGTTGTTTCCCGAAACAGAGTCTTCATGGTTTTTATCAGCGGCTCCTACCGCCTTTCGGGGCGGTTTTGCCGGGCAATCTCGTAGAAAGTGTCCAGAATTCCCACAATAAAGACATAATTGTAACTGCCGCCTCCTTTCACGTTCCTTTTGAGTTAAGGGTCCTTTAACCCCTCCAATTTGCATAGGCTCAGAGACATCAACTCCCTTGGGATTAGCATGGGTCTTGACCAACAACCGGGTCTCAAACCTGGACCGATCTGCTTTTCTGTTTTGAAGTCTGTGATCCAATTGGACCACTAAGTCTATATACTCTGTGCATTCTTGGGGCGGATTTACAACTTGGGCCAAGACATCTTTAAGTTCTCCGCGTAGGCCTCGATAAAACAACGTGACTCTTTTATCCTCTGGCCATCCCGTTTCCACAATTAGTCTATTAAAGGTTGCAATATAGGATAGGAGGTCCTGATTGCCCTGTCGCAGGGATAGAAGTTCGTCATCCAGAGCCTGCCCCTGAGAGTATCGAGCAAATAACCTTTCCATGCTTGCTTGAAACCTTTGAAAATCACGGAGAATTGGGTCATCTTGAGTAACCAGTGGAACTGACCAATCGGCAGCGCAGCCGCTGAGATATGACAATACAAAGGCTACCTTGGTCTGATCATTAGGGAAGGCCCCAGGTCTGCATAGGAAGTGCAAACGACACTGATTCATGAATACGGCGAATCGTTTGGGGTCCCCAGCAAAGCGTTCGGGTGGGGCCAGCGGCATGTTTCCAGGTAGATTAATCTGCACAGGGTTACTGGAAACCACAGGAGCGGGGTTCCCTCCGGAACCGGGTAGAGGAGTTTGCCCAGCTTGACCTTGCAAAAGCTGTCTGGCCAGGTCATCAGTTCTTTCCTTTGATATTATTAATTCCCTCCTGAGGGCATTAGTCTCTTGACGAGCGGCATGTACTTCGGCCCGTAATTCCCCCAGTAATTGGGCCAACTGATCAGTCTCAGAACTTTCCATAGCGCCTGGGTGGGAATTTGTAGGAAGGCTTCGCGTTCTGTAACGCTCACCTGACTCCCACGGAGGCGCTGGCCTGGTTCGCGGTGCTGTGACCTCTTCTAAGGTGATGCGCAGGGTTCGGAAGACGGACTGGACCGGGCCTCCAAATCTGGCTTGTCTGGCTCGCAGAAGTATCCTTCTGTAGGCGAAAATAGGGTATTAATTGTCTGCGGGGTAATGCAATCAGCCTCCCACTTTCCCCTCTCACCCTCCTCGAAACCCTTCTGTGATTCCTCGTAGCGTCTCACCTTAGGGTCTGGAAGGACGAGCTCTCCATCCTGCTTCTGATGCAGGGGCGCGTTGGTATCCAGTTACTTCACTGGATTTTCGGATTGGTGAGAACCAAACTTGCTTGGCTTCCAGGTAAGTTTTTTGATAAGAGGTTCCCCTTGTGTCCATGCATTAATGTACTAATGCTAGTGTCTTTTTCCCCATAGGGGCCGGGGTACGGAATGCCGGGGAACAGGCACCGACCCGAGATGAGAGGTGAAATCCTTGTAGAAATCAGGTAAGTCTTTAATGAGCGTTTTTTGGTAATGTCTTTTCATTCGCTCATTAACGCTGATCTCTCTTTTTTCCCCTTAGAGGCCGGGGTCCGGAAATGCCAGGATGCGGCGCGGACCCGAAATGAAAAGGGAATGAAACAACAGGTAAGTCTTAACATGGAGATTTAGCTTTCCTTATTCCCTTCTCTCTCTCACCTTTTGTTCTGGTCTTTTTCTCCCTAGGCGCTGGGGCGTGACTGCGAATCTGGATGATCGCTGCTGAACATGGAGGCGCCCAGTAAAGGTGAGTGGAATGCGGCGCTGCAGCGATCGACGCAATGAGCTTTTAAATAAAAGTCTTCCTTTTCAGGATTGTCGGCGAGATGTCTCCGGGATGCGGAATTAGCAGGTAAGGACTTTTCCTTCTTCTGTTCTCTTCTTCTCTTCCTTTGCAGGTGATTCAGGATGCTGGCAGGCGTGGCAGAAGTCAGGATGCAGGAGCAGACAAGGTGAGCGTCCAGCTGCTAGATGCAGAACAACGGAAAGCACATGTGGCTGTTCGGGTGGGGTTTAAATAGCCTTGGAAGAAGTTCCAGGTATGTATCCTTCCTCCAATCAGGTATGTATCCTTCCCCGACCACGCCCGGATGGTAAATTAGTCCCACAGGTAAAGTAGTTCCTTTCAGGCCTCAAGGAGGCCGGGATCCTGCAGCATGGTCTGCATCAGGTAAGTGCACCCAAGCACTTCCATAATGAGCCTGGCGCCTATGGCGCCAGGACTGATGTTTTTTATGAGCCTGGCGCCATAGGCGCCAGGACACTGTCCAAAGGGCCCCTATATGGGGTTGCTGGGTCCTTCCTTGGGGACTGGATGTCCGCTTTCAGGGAGGCAGGGCTTGAACCGGCTCCCCGGGAGCGGGCATCATGACAAATGTGTTCAATGGTTGCAATTAGCAGCCTTCTAATCACAGGGCCATTTTTAGGATCCTGTAATAAAGTGTGAATATCAACGTCTCTTCTGACAAGAGCAGGATAAGCTTGAAGTATAAATACAAAAACAGCAAGCACAAGCCTATGCACATCACTATCAGTGATTATCATAGGGTTAACTTCTTAGAACAGGTATGCACCACGAAAAAAATCTGGATACCGATCTCGTTTCCAATTATTGATCAAGAACTGACATTTAGGCATAGCTTTAATGCTTCAATGTGTTGCTAGAGTTCATTTTTGGCCTACTAAACCTCACTGCAAGTCTTTGTACTCCTGCTAAAATATCTATAAGGAATATCACCTTAGGTTTAGTCCAAACTAAATCTGTATCATTCACAAGTTGTTGTTTTGTCGTCCTTCTTTGTCATCGATCGAGTCTGCACACGCTGAAATTCTTCTTCTTGTCTTGCTTCTGGATTGGCAATGGTGGGAGGGAGGGTCACCTTTATAGACTTTCACGTCGCCCAAGTAAAGTCAAGCTTGTCTTCCTTGGAACTTTACGGCTGAAGGGATTATATTTTCAATGGAAAAGGGGCCATTAAAATGTGGTTCATGCCCCTTTCTCATACAATTCTTAATGAACACTAAATCACTGACATACAACTTGGGTACCGATAAATGTGCAGTTGAGTTGGTTGTTGAATTGTCTTCATCTGTGTTCTAAGACCGACCTCCCTCACTTCTACTTCTAGATGGAGGAGTAAGAGGCGTTCTCATTTGCCACCCTGTCACTAACTCATGAGGTGTGAGGTGTTGGTCTGATCCATGCTAATTCCGAAGGGCATATAAAGCTAAGTGTAGGCAATATAGCCATCCTTTACTCAAAGTCAATTTAATCTTGGCAGTCCTTTCCTTGAGGAGGCCGTTGAGTTTCTCACAAAAATCCTGTTTGCTTGCGGGTGATAAGCAGAAGAAAACGTGTGTTTAATATTCAGTAGAAGCCCTATCTGTTCAAATACTTCATTAGCAAAATGTTGCACATTGTCGGATCTCAGCACTTCACACACACCCCATCTTGGGAAAACTTTGCGCTTTAAAAACTTCTCTTTGCAAGTGACATCAGGGTGTGTACATGGACCTGCTTCGATCCACCTAGAGAAGGGACACACCACTGCTAATAGATGCCTATATCCATTATATACTTGCAGCATATCAACATAGTCAATATGTAAATGCTGAAACAGACCATTCGGTTGAGATAATACCCCTCTAATTGTTCTCAGTGTAGGGCCAGCAGTAAACTTTTGACATACGATGCAGTTCCTTACAAATAGTTCAACGTGTTCCAACAAATTCGGCATGAACCAGTCTTCCGCGATCTTAGCAGCAAGACTCTCCCTAGTTACATGCACATGGTAATGCAGCTGTTCAAGCGCAACCTTTAATAATGCTACTGGCATCACCGACTTTCCAGGGCTATCCTGTCACCATAATGCTTCAATGGGGGATAAAGAACACCCCCTTCACTTCCATAATTCCTGCTCTTCTTGCGGTGCACTCCCTTGAATATCCATTAGTTGGGTTATTGACAATTTATTAAACCCTTCTTGCACTAACATGGTTGTGACTACTTTCTCTTTCATGTTCTCAGTATCAAAACTCGAAATATCTGGAGAATATGCAACCCCTTTGGCATCTTCGTCTGCAGCTTCGTTCCAGCAAAAGATAAAATCTGTTTGCTTAGTGTGAGCTGCACATTTAACAACTGCTATGGCTACTGGGAGTTGTAGTGCCTTAATAAGCCTGTCCAAAAAAGATGTGTGCTGCAATGGAGTGCCGTCAGCATGGAGGTAGCCCCTCATTTTCCAACGTGCTAGTCCTGCATGTACGGTTGACGTCACATAGGTGGAGACTTTGTACACCATCACTTCCTGCCATTCGTGTTTCTGAAATGCGACAATAAGCTCTACCAATTATGCTGTTTGCGCTTGAAAAGTTAGGCAGTAGTCTTGTACTTGCTACAACTTTAAATTCTCCATTTAATTTGTGCCTCACTATCGCTGTGCCTGAATGCCTTTCCCCACTAGACGGATCCATTTTCGAAGAACCATCAATAAAGAGAATTTCCCCTACCGCTAAGGCATTTTCCTTCACACAGGATATATCATCAGTACATTCAACATAATTAGCACAGTCATGCACATGCTTGCCTTCTTTCACTGGCGCAGCTATAAACGTGTCAGGATTCACTATTTTACATCTTAAAATTTTAATCGTTGGATTCAAAATCATTACCTCATAAGCTGAAGTTCTTTGGCATGTCAATGTGCCTTTGGGTTTCTCTAAAATGGCAAACAGAGCATGCTCCACGAAGAGAGTCATAGAGTAGGCCATGACAATACTTGTAGACTTCTCAATTGTGATCCCGGCTGCTGCCAATGACTGTTTGCAAGGGAAGTGTCCTCTCATAACTGGCTCTAAAATCCCACTGTAATATGCTTAAGGCTTGTACCCCAGTGTAGTCCTCTGCGTAAGCCCTACTGTCATGACTGTGCCATTCATTTGCAAAAACAGATAAAATTCCTCCTCATAATTGGGAATTCCCAAAACAGGGGCTGTACAAATAGCTTTTTTCAGCTCTTCAATCCTGTCCTCCATTTCCTCAGTCCTTTCTATTTTTACCTTATCCACTTGTGCTTTCTTTAGAGCTTGCAAAAGGGGTCTTGTGTATATACTGTAATCAAACACCAGGCTCTAACATAGTTGCATAGCCCCAAAAACTGCTGCATCTGTTTCACTGTATTTGGCTGTGAGGTTTTCATAATCGCCTCAACTCTTTCAGGTGTCTCCTTCTTTCCTTTATGTGAAATCAACTGCTCTATGTATAACACCTCTTCTTGGCAGTATTGTAACTTCTCTTTGTCTTCTTTATATCCCTTTTCTGCTAGAATAGTCATCAACTGAATAGAATCTTGTCTGCACTCATCTGTCATGATGCATACCCCCGGGCATCCAGACCACGTCCATCAGCCTCGGGAGCAGGCATCATGTCGCCTTGAGAAAACCCAGCAACCCCTGCTAGGGGCTGTCTGGGTTCAGTCCTGGCGCCTATGGCGCCAGGCTCATATGGGACATCAGTCCTGGTGCCATAGGCGCCAGGCTCATAGGTGCACACTTACCTGAAGCAGACCATGCTGCAAGAAGATCCAAGCCCATGTGAGGCCTGGAAGGGACTACTTTACCTTAGGGACTATTTTGTTACTC
This sequence comes from Ambystoma mexicanum, assembly GCF_040938575.1. Classification (NCBI taxonomy): domain Eukaryota; kingdom Metazoa; phylum Chordata; class Amphibia; order Caudata; family Ambystomatidae; genus Ambystoma; species Ambystoma mexicanum. The sequence continues at coordinate 691,891,808 of NC_090939.1, forward strand.
GGAAGTGGTCGGGGAGGAATACCTACCTGGGACTACTTTGGAGGCTATTTAAACCACGTCCGGAGAGCAGCACACGCTTCGCGTTATTCTGCATCCAGCAGCGTAACGCTCACCGTGCCAGCAGCAGCATCCAGCCTTATGCCACGCCCGCCTCGAACCTAGAGCACCTAGAAAGAAGGAAAGAAGCAAAGGTTAGAACAAGAGTATTACCTGATTTCTTACCTGATTCTGGATTCATCGCATCTTCAAACCAGAGGAAAGATTTTGTTTTAAACGCGTCGCATCGCCAGCAGCAGCGCCACGCCAAACTCACCGTTCCACGCAGCATCTCTTTGATCCGGCGCTGTCTCCATCTTAACATCGCCGAATCCCGGCACCTAAGCGGGGCAAGAAACAACAAGGTTAGCTGGGAGAACAGACAGAGACAATCTCTTTAGCCGTCATATGCTTACCTGATTTTACCGCCGGAGGTATAATTCATCAGCACGCCACATCTTCTTATGCCGCACCTGTAAGATAAGGAGAAAGCAGCAAGTTTAACCTTTGGCATTATTTACTGGACAGTGTTGGGTAACATAGACTTTTACCGGAGCGCTTTCAGCTGTCAATCTTCTTTTTGGGTCAAAGCTGCAAGATAAAAGAGGAATTGGACAGGAGTGAATTCCAGACATTTTGAACTCTTACGAACTATATACTTATGGCTCTTCGCCAGGATCTTTTGTAGTCAGGATTCGTCTATAACTCTTCCAATACCTTCAAGCCAGTGAAGTAACTGGTCATCAACGCGCCCCTGCGTGCTTCGCAGGATGGAGGGCTCATCCTTCAAGAATATAAGGTGAGATTGCTGAGAGGGCGCTTCAGAGGTGATTAGTGGGGAGGACAGTGGGGGTGCTATCACTTGAATCCACAAGTGGCTAAATCCATCTCTCCACTTGTAGGAGAATATTTCTACGGGCCAAGCAGACAAGATTAGGAGGGCAGATCCAGTCAGTCATGGCTGCACTACGCATCACGTGGGTGCAGGCCGCAGCAGTCCGGGCCCGACCGACGCCCCTGTGGGAGCCAGGTGAGCGTAACACATCTTCTGTGGTGCTACAAATTAAAATGTCATCTACGTATTGTATCTCCACACTCTTAAGATCAATATTGCCTAAATCCATCTGTAGGACTCTGTTAAAGATTGATGGGGACTCACAGTACCCCTGGGGCAAACAAGTATGTTTCAGTCAAGTTTGGCGAAATGTAAAGGACGTCAAGTCTTGTGAATCCTTTTGCAACGGGATTGAGAAAAACACATTTCAAATCGATCACTGTGAAATATCAAACTTCCACCGGGATACTACATAGTATCTTCGCCTGGTTAGGAACTAAAGGAAACTCTGCATCTACAATCTGGTTAATCGGTCTCATATCTTGTATAAATCTCTGCAACCCTCCTTTTATATTTTTTGATCGGATACACTGCAGTGTTACACGATGATTCTGATTGCACCAGAATTCCTTGATTCATCAGTGCTGAAATAGTCTGAAATATACCTTCATCAGCCTTTCAAGACATGGGTTACTGTCTTGCTCGAGGTAAAATCGCTCCTGGCTTGAGCTTTATTTTAACTGCCCCTATTCCCTTTAATAAACCTATGTCATCAGGGCCTGTGGTCCAAATGACGCTTGCTACTTTCTCCAAGTCTTCCTGAAAATATGCTGGACACTGCCGCATTATCGCCATTCACTGTGGAACTTCCCTCTTCTTTATCCTTATCCAGTATGTGATCCTCATAAAGAACACCACTTCATTATCTGTTCGGTCTTCCCTCAACATGTCATCATCAGTTATGTCAGTCAACCTGTACCCTTCCTCGAGAGCTATTACTGTTTTCCATGCTCTACTCGCATCATCTACTCCTTCAAGCATTGCCATTTCCCTTTGTACTATGGCTGCTTCCAATTCTACAGGGATAGTCTGTCCCCCCTCTTTGTCCATAGGTATTCATGGTCTAAACAAAAACTCACCAGGTATCCTTACAATTGTTCCCACTAAGCCAGGTAGCGATGTCAGTAGAATGCTCACCCCATATAGAAAAACCTGTGGATCTACTGGAACGCCTTGCAGAGCCACTTGCCCTGTGAATGCCAGTATACATTCGCCCACGTTTAAATAGTGTATTCCTGGTGTGGAACACACCATTCCCTGATCAGTGAATTAAATTGTCATGTTAAGTTTGTCGTTAAATATCTTCCCAAAATGTTGACTGGTGTCTGTGGTGACTATAATAAAGGAACAGACATGTCACATTCTCATATGGAGACTGGTAATTCATCTCAACTCGTATCTCCAGAGAACCCTTCAGCATTCATGGCAATCCCCGACAGTGGATATTGTCCCTCTCGTATACATGAAGAAGTAGTTCCAGTGTCTGCTAGAAAAGAAAAAAATGTGCCTCCTATATTCACATCGACCCTTGATTCCTCTTTGGGGTCTGGTGTCACAGATAGTACTGAACACATTAAGTCACCCTGTGAGCTGTCCTAGTGTGGGTACAGGCTCATCCCCGTCCCTGTGAAAGGATTTCCTCCTACCACAGTGACACCTCCTATTCTTGGTGTCAGCACTTGTCCTGTGTTTGCATATTGCTGTGTCTGCAAGGGGGCTTCTTGTCACTCGTTCTTGCTGCTGTACCTGCTGCACTTGCAGCGCTTGTGTCTGATACACTGTGTGATCTTGGGCGAACACTTCCCTAGTTTGTGTGCTGTATGGTGGAGGATAAGCTGTATCCCCTTTTGAAAATTGCCCATTCTGTACATTCCCTTGGCTCCCACATATGCGTGCAATGTGCCCTGTCATCCAACAAGTCCAACCTACTGGAGGTGCCGTCTGACAAGTCCCCCTTGGTTAGATCCTCCCTGGGTACTCTGATTCTCATTCTGTGTATTCTGAAACGCACCTTGATTATTTTGGAATCCTCCTCCTCTTCCTATATAGCCCATACCTCTGCCTCACGGCACAAACCCATATCCACCGTGGTCCATTGTGCATTGATTATTAGCCTGCGATGTACCCATTGCTTCTTGCATTCCCAATCCTTGTCAATACCACCCCTTCTATGGCAAATCTTGACATTTTTTTCCAAACTAACTTGGCTTCATCGATTTTTCGAGTCTCATATTTCTTTCTATTGTTCTCTTGTAGCAACCGACAGTGATGCACTATTGTCAGCTGTATCTCAGCCCATGGTTTCGCTTCCATTCCCACTTGTTGCTTCATTTGTCTCTGTACTGGCTCAGGCAACCCCTCACATCAAATGTGGTAAAATAATGCCACTGTTTTTTCCCACGGCTTGAAGTTGCCATTTATCTTGAATGTCCTGAATGTAAGCAAGAAGGTATTCATCTTCCTTCATTTTACGTGTCGTAAATGCACCCATATCTGAGGTATCAGGATACTGTACCCTGAGAGCTCTCCACACTTCTGCTCTACCATTATTAAACGGCGCTCCGTCATGCACAATGTTTTGTGCTGTCACACTTGAATACCCTGTTTTCCTCTATATGTCATCATCCCTTTCTCCAAGGATAGCTGCCAGGAGACCTTTTTTGTCCCCTATGACCAGCGTATTTCCTCCTGTCATTTTTCCTAACTCATACATCCATTTCCTGGCACCCGAAGTCAAACTCAAGAGCTTACACCTTAAATTATCCTTATCCATCTGCGGCCATGGAATATACTGTGGTCCTGCTCTCCCTCTTTCCAATAAGGGAAACTGCGTAACCCCTGACCATTAGTCTATCATTGGCAGGGACGATCGTTTCCGTCCACCTCCCTGCCGGTAGTGACCTTAATCTGCTCACATATGGCTGTGATTCTCCCTTCTCACTATATGATTGTCCTCGGGGACACTCTGGGCATGGTATGGGATCTGGCATCCTATCCTTAGGTTGTTCCAGATTCGACCATCTTCTTTATCTAATTGCAGGCTTCCCCTGGGGGCACAATGCACCCTCCACCTACCTCGAGGATGGACTCTCTTTCTTCGTCTGACATGTCTTGTCCTCAACTAGTGTGACTATCATCCCCTTCACCTTCGTCTAGATTTGGTCTGCTTAAGGACAATGCTTTTTGTTTGTGACTGAACGGAATTTCTTCTTCACTTCAGAACTGAAATGCTAGGGATTGATCCCTCTTCCCTCGACTTCCATAGTTGCTGCCTTCCTTTAATTCTTGATAGACCATATCGATCCTTTCTCCGATGCTTCCTGCATCAAAGTTTTCTTCTTCAAATACTACTCTAGATGCCCCTGACGTTGCTTCCTTTATCGGAAGGAACTCTTCTGTTCTATCCCACTGTATTGCTGGGCTTGGCCCTACTGGTTCCTTATGAATGAGACTGGTACCAAGACCCCGCTGTCGTCTTCTTCGTTCTATTTTTAAATCTAATTCTCGTAGCTTTCTTGCCTCTCTTCTGATTCTTTCTTCCTCTTGCCTTCGTTCTTCTTTCCTTACTCCTTCCCTTCTTTCCTCTTCTTCCCTTCGTCTCTGTATTCTGTTGTCCCTTAATGTGTGTGCTTCCTCCTCTTCTCTCTTACTTTCTCTTCTATCCCCATCTTCAATCGCTCTCTGCCTGTTGTCATATTTTCTTTATTCTTCGGCCCGTTCTTCTTTTCTCTCTTGCTCCTCTTGATACATCTGTTCTTGTCGCTCTCTGTTTTTCCTTTTCTGCTCATCTTCTTTCAATTGCTTCTCTCGTTCTTTGTCTCTTTTTTCTTGTTCGTCCTTATCTTCTCTTTGCCTAACTTCCTCAATGCTTTTCCCAATCGATTTTAAGTAATATCTGTCCTCCCATCCATTCGTTCTGAACTAGCGCTATCTCATCATCTTTATGCTTCTCTCCTTTCCATCTTTTAATCTGTCTTTGTATTTCTGTCAACTGCTTCGACCGTTCACTCTTTTCTTCTTTGTCTTGTATGATCTTACAGATCTCTTCTTTTCTCTTACTCTCCTCTCGACTATCATCGCGGGAGGTTCGTATATTGGGTTACTATACCCATTGCGGCTTTCAACTCCTTTAGAGGATACAACCCTATTTCTTCTGTGCTAGTGCCTTTTTTTCAGGCGAGGCAAGGGGAGCTGGTGGCTCAACAACTTCATTCTTACACTAAGCATCCACTCCTCAGGTGGAGGGTCTTCCCTCTCTTCCTGGTAAATTTTCCAGAGCTCTAGAATTGCTAATCTTTTCTCTAATTTGTTCCCCGTGTATGCAGCGTGCAAGTATGTGGTCATATGCTGCAATACCGCTTTTGACAGCAATCCCCCTTGTGGCCACGGCATGAACATCTTGTCTGCTGTGCCTTTCACCCATTCTGCACTATACTGTTTGAACTTGGGCATGTGCTTTGGCAGTGTCTTGCATAAGTGCATCAAAGGAGTATCTCCCATAATGACAAGTCTCAATTCACTCAATACTTACCAGACTTTTTTAAATAACCTGTATGTTTTTGCGTAAATCACCACTGTTTCAACTCTTTAAAACAACAAATATGAGCATGCACCACCAATCGCTGCTCAAGCCTCTACTTTCTCAATTAGCTATCTCTACCTTTGGATTTGTACCAACCACTTTGCTAGGGTAGTTACTATAGCTTCCTCAACTTTTTTCTTAATGACTTCACAGCTTTTATCGCTCTTCGATATCTTTACTCAAAACACGCAGACTAGTCGACTTTACACATTAATAAACACTGTAATCACCTTTTTCTCTCTCGCCTTTACTTAATGCCCTATACAGGGTTTGAGACGTCACCTTACGTAAACCTTTTTATGCATTATATATTTCACTCTACTCTCACTGGAGTTTGAGACGTCTCCTTCTGAGTTCTGAGCTCCCTTGAGTTAGGACTCTAGGTGCTATTTTTTTCACACAGTATTTCCCGTTACTCAAAGATTATCATAACCCCATCCCCTTACTTTGCTATTCCCCTTAGTCTACTCACAATTTGTTTGTTAATCGACTTGAGGCCTTTGGTATCGACTCCTCATCCAATCGACCACTTTGCCTTCCGCCCGCAGAGTGCCCATGGAAACCGGTCAGGGATTTCGTCAAAGGGGGACCTGCCCACAGTTTCAGTTCATCTTGCAAGTTTTTTTCTATCGGCCGCTCTCCACACAAAACCCTGCGATCTTCCTGCTAATGGCGGAGGATGCCCAATCGTCCGAAACTCTGGAGACAAACTGGTGCAGTGCTACCACGTGAGTTTAGAGCCCTTTGGGTAACGTGCATGCAATGGGTGGGGATACAGAATAACTCAGACACCAAATAATCAAACCAACTCAGGAAGTTGGCAAAGTTTGCTGTTTTATTATCAATTGTCTAAAACAGGGAGTTACAACAGACATCAACGGACGTTCGCTCGAGCTCTCGGTGAAATTCACATAAAAACACATTTATATGCTAAATATTCGTTATACGTGCTGTCGTACTACGTAGCAAATGAGAAAAACCTATGAAGAGTTGTGATAGGCTCCAGTTGAACATCTAAGTATACTTTCTATAAGGGGTGGGATTGTGGTTGAATATCTACTGTCAGGTGGACAACTTATGTCCACCTCTAAAACGTGTCATCTTCAACACTATTAAGTACACAGTATATCATTGGCTATAAAATTATAAGGCCCATTCATCATATGGCCCTCTATAATTGGTTGACATGCTTGTGCCATGTCTGGAACATTTAGTTCACTTAGCAGCACGTGAGCTCAGACCCAGGTGCCAGGAGGTGGACTTGACTTTACCTCCCTACCCAATTAGCCCAACGTCTCTCATCACCCATGCCCTCTACCATGAAGATTGTATTTGAACTTTGCCTTGCAGAGTATTCTCGTCCCTGGGAATATAAGGGAGTGCAAGCATGCACTATCGCTGTTCTAGAACTCCAAGGTCAAGTCTATTTCCGTCCTTGGTTCATGTGACAGGAGACCACGATTTGGACCATTTTGCAGAATTTAAATGTCTTAAGTGAATATAACTTGGCACACATGGTGTTCTTTGTACCTTAACAAGGGATGATTCAGCTCCTCACATTCACTGTCTTTTAGAATAGATAACAGGCTTTGGCTGCTTTCATTTTGACACCAAGCCAAACGGCCTTGCCATTCATATGCACAATCTCAGCTAATTCTTGCTGCAACACAGTTCTCTGCCTTTCCTCTGAGTGGGTCTGGACTTACTTAATTCATGACACTGATGTCCAGATTCTATACAATGGTGGCTCTGCCTGCAGTCTATTCACCACATATAGCCAGCTTCTAAGATTTCTTAATCTGCTTACGTTGCTGCATCTGTACAGTTATTGAACCGCTTGTATTTTCTGCAGTGTGTCACACACCGGCAATCTTCTTTTCGCATATGAAAGTTTACTCAATTCTTTACTTCGTCATCAGTTTCTATAAGGTCCATGCATCCTCTTCAGCCAGTCTTCTCAGGCCGTCACGTTCATCTCTCTTGACGTCACCAGCTCCTCTTTCTCTCGAAATTCATATTCCTTCAGGGAGTTCGTCCCTCAGATTGCCGTCTCTTCGGGAATACATTTCATATGTTTTTTTCAGAGTGTACCTTCTTTCGAATACTCGCTGTGGTATGGTCACAACTGCTGGTGTCAAGCATGGCACAATTTCAGGCTTCCAACATACAGGAGGTAGAGGGTGGGATTTCCCGCAGAGGCATGCAGCTGCTCCTCAGTGACTCCCTGGCACCTTAGCTTCTTCTAAGTATAACTGAGCACAGGCTACCTCGCCCTTCCACACAATGGGCCTCATTACAAGTACTCCGGTCCGGAATTAACACTGCCGGTAAAACCATACCGGCACCGTTTCCATGTCCGCCCAATCATGACCCGCGGCCCCGGTAATAGCACCACCCTAAACCGCCACCGCGGAAATAGGGGTCCCGTTAAGTCCGTCTGCACTGAAACCCCTCCGTTACCGTCAACACGAAACACCGTGAGCATCACAACTAGCGCGGACACGGAAATACCGGCAAAAAAATGGCGTAAATACCGTGATCACGGTGGCGGAACTGCCGCCACCGCGAACATAGCGTTATACACTGCCTGCTGAACTGAATCAGGGCACAGGTGCACCAAATCAGCCCAGTTGGACCTAGCAGGCCACTGGGAGCCTACAAAAGGGCCACACCCAGCCCAACACAACACCGAACCATGCAGGCAGCAGGTCTAGTAGCACTGGGACTGGGCCTACTCAACCAACAGGCAGCACTGCACATGGTGGCAGTAATGGCGCAGAGGAGGAAGCGTAGGCGGAGGAGGCGCAGGCGGCAACCAGCCAACCCTGCAGCTATGGCAAACCCCATTGCCCAGCCAGCACGACCCCGCCGCCAGCCAGCAATACCACGCATCCGGGCCTCACCCTGGAACCTCACCCCAGGACAGATCCACACACTATACCGGCTGGACCGTGCAACAATCCTGCACATCACCGCCATGATTGAGGACAACATCAGCAGCCTAATTGACACCCCCACCGCCACCCCCCCTCTTGAAGGTTGTCTCAGTACTGCATTTCCTTGGCACTGGTACCTATCAACACACGGTTGGTGAGCTGCACGGCATATCACAACCCTGTTTCTCCAAAATCCTGGTACAGGTACTGGATGCCCTGTTGCGCCATATGTTGGAACACATAGCCCTACCCGAGGTCATTGCCACCAAGTTGGGCTTCCATGCCATAGCAGGCATGCCAAATTGCATAGGCACAGTTGACTGCACCCACGTTGAGCTGACAGTACCACGTGCAATTGAGGCGGTGTTCCGCAATAGGAAACAGTATCACTCTTTGAATGTCCAGATGGTTTGTGATGCCATGCAACTGATTACACACTGCTGCGCACGTTTCCCAGGCTCATCACATGACTCAATGGTACTGCGGAATTCCACATTGCCACGGTACATGGAACGCTATGCCGGACAAAGCACATGGCTATTGGGTGAGTACAGCTGACGATGCTACAACCCTGTCGAAGTGGTGTGTGTGTGTCCAGGCCAATGAGCATTGTGAGTGTGCCGCTGTGACCGCACATGCATCACCCCCCTTCCATCTACCAAATACACAGCGGATGCCAAACATCATGAAGGAAGACATGACAGGGCACCACAATGTGCCCGTGCACACGCTGGCACAGCCAATCCCGTCACTGTCCCATGAACCTTGTGCCACTGCAGACACCCACCCTCAATTGAAACACTGCCTCAAAAGGCACGAGAGGCGTGTAAATGAGACAACGTGTATTTACTACTTCCGTACAGTGGAGTCACTCTGCCATGTGTGGACAGCACTGCACCGTGACATGCACACAATCAAATGTCACCCGCAGGGTACAGTAAACATGCAAGTTAATGTGTAGGCCCATATCCAGTTAGCGACATACATCGTGATGCCCAAAACATACCTCCATACACTGCATGGTACATATGCATGAATGAATGATGATACAAGAATGCACAGCAGCAGATGAGGACATGATGCCACAAACACTGATATGTTCCCCCATCTACATCCCATGTAGGTGATGCGGGATATGCACTCACGCCATGGATGATGACACCTGTACGGAGACCAAGGAACAGGCATGAAGAGGCATACACATATCCGCACACGTGGAATGATTGAGAGGACTTTTGGACTGCTGAAGGCCCGTTTCCGCTGTCTGAGCAGATCTGGGGGATCACTGCTGTACAGCCCAGTGAAGACGGGTAAAATCACGCTCGTGTGTGCCATGCTGCACAATATTTGCCTGCGCAGGAACATCCCAATGCCACCAGACGCAGATGAGGAAGATGGGGATGGGGATGGGGATGGGGATGGGGATGGGGATGGAGATGGGGATGGGGATGGAGATGGGGATGGGATGGCACCGCCTTCCCCTGGGGGTCCACATGATGGCCAGATAGCACGGGATGCCGTGATTCGCATTTACTTTTGAGTCACAGCACATTCACAGAAATGCACGAACATGGTGACGACAATGATTTAATAGTTGCACTGCAAAATAAATGATCAATGTCCACACATGTATGTCTTGATTCAAAATGGTGATGTATTGATGTAATAACAACAGGGAAGGAGGTGCATTGGTTAGGGAAGCCGTACACCCGGGGCCACCCACCACCCAAACGTGCCCACCCCCACCCAGACCCCATTGTTCAAACCCCCAAAACTACCTACCCCACCACCCAAACGTGCCCACCCCCACCCAGACCCCATTGTTCAAACCCCCAAAACTACCTACCCCACCACCCAAACGTGCCCACCCCTCTCACATCCTTGTAGTCCACATGTGTCCTGCACTGCCCCACACACATGCCATCACTTCCGTGTGCGCTTCTGTGCCTGTGCAACCTTGCCCGAGGGACCCGTTAGCCTACTCGAGCGCCTCCTTGGACTGGCAGTAGTGGAGCTGGATGGGGTGGTTGTGTTTGATTGGGCAGAATCTGGGATTGAGGGCATCCGTGCCAGATTTGCCTGTTGGCCAACCAACATGGCCTCTACAAGCCTGGAGGTGTGGTCGTTGCCCTCCCGCACATGGCGTGCAAGTGTCACTATAGTGCTCGCAAAGCGTCCGATGGACCTCGACAGGTGACGCACTGAGGCGCTGTAGCTCTCCCTCTGCAGCCTGGATTCCTCTAGCTGCCTCTCCACCAGCTGGGTGAGGGTAGCCTGCTGGTCCTCCATCCGCTGCATGCGGGCATTCAGTTCGGCCATGGATGGGGTGGGCGACCTCATGGGACTCCCCAGTGATGTGGGGCTGAACTCCAGCTCATGGAAGGAGCCCAGGTCTTCCAATGTGGGCATCTCCCCCTGTGGCCCCGTTTCCGAGTGCTCTTGCGAGGCACTGTTATCACTGCAGGCCGCCCCCTCTGCAGTGCTGCTGCCTTAGGTGTTGTGTTGGGTGGCCATGATAGGTTCCCGTGGCACCTGTCTAGACTCAGGCAGTGTGGAGATGGTGGGGATGTCGGTGGTGGTGGTGGGCCGCACATCTGCAGTGGCTGGTAATGTGGCCAGAGGTGCAAAACTGCCGGCAGCATCCTCCTGTGTGGTGGCGGTGGCTTGTGTACTTGCCGGTGCAGATTGGCTGGCCTGTTGTGCAGTATCACTGTCACTTGAAACGGCTGTGGGGACACAAAGGGAATGCAATTAGTGTTGTTGTGGTGGCAGATGGGTGCATCACATGGTCATTAAGATTGTACATTGAATAGTGTTAGTCACATGCATCTGATTGCTGGTGTGTGCATTCTGTGATATTGGTTGCCATACGGATCATGATGGGTCCTTTGGCCCACACATGCACTGCCTGTGGGGGGGGGTTGTTAATGGGTCCTTTGGCCCACACATGCACTGCCTGGGGGGGGTTGTTAATGGGTCCTTTGGCCCACACATGCACTGCCTGGGGGGGGGGGGGGTGTTAATGGGTCCTGTGGCCCACACATGCACTGCCTGGGGGGGGGGGTTGTTAATGGGTCCTTTGGCCCACACATGCACTGCCTGGGGGGGGGGTTGTTAATGGGTCCTTTGGCCCACACATGCACTGCCTGTGGGGGGGTTGTTAATGGGTCCTTTGGCCCAGTACACACAACTGCATATTTTCATGTGGCATTCATGTTTGGGCACTTACTGGCATCTGCAGTTGGGCTCACTCCTGCCTCAGCCTCCCCCATCCCATGGATTCCCTCTAGGTGGAGGACGCTGCTGCAACGCTCCTCTCAGCCTCAAAGGGGAAGGGGGTCCTCCGCCTGTCCCACTGCTGCGTTGGCGATGCGTGGAAATGAGGTTGCATATCCTCAGCCTCAGGTCGTCCCACCGCTTGTCGCAGTCCTTCACGCTCCTCGCTGTCACGCCCACAGCGGTGCACTTGCGTGCAGCTTCAGCCCACACCTCCTTCCTCCGCTGCTGTGTGGCACGCCGTTGGTCGGCGCTGAACAGCATCTCCGCATTGTCCACAATGTGCTCCACCAAGACGGATAGCTCCGCCTCGCTGAAGCGCTGTTTGCGCTGCCTCTGAGCAGGAATGCTGGCAGACATGCGGGTGGTCCCTTTTGGCTTCTCAGAGTTAGGATTGTGCTTGTGCTGGCTCTGGATGGCAATGGATTGTGCTTTTATATGATGGCCGCCTCTCTGTTTCCTGTTTTGGCAATCATGGTATTTCCGGTTCCGTGTCCGTGGCGGCGGAGGCGGACACGGGTTTTGCGCCACTTGTGGCTGCGTTATTTCCATTTCCGTGGGGTTTTCCGTGACGGCGGTAACAACGTTTCCGAGTCCGTGTGGTGCGCGCGACCGACAGCGTGTAATCGGACGGTTTTTCCGCAACCTTGAGGACACGGAAACGTTTTTACCGCCGTCACGGATTTTGCACGGTCCCGGACTGGCAGGTTGTAATAAGGCCCAATATAACTGAGTACCAGGCTACAACCAAACCGGAGTATACATTTCCCTTTATGTCTGATCAGTAATCAGTCTAATTCATTAAAACAAATTGTATTTACAATTAATATCAAAACAAAACATATATCCCAAATGTCATGTTGTCTAAAAAACACGTGATAATCAATAGTTAAATGAAATAAAAGGAAATTTACCTTTGAGCTGGAAACACTAGTGTGTCGACCTTTTGCATTGTACAGTGATCACACGGTAACTACACCGATATTCTGTACATATGAACATGACAGACTCTATGAGAGGAATACCCAAAGTATGGGCTGTGTTATTATATTGATTATCATGTGTTTTTTTAGACATGTTGACATTTGGTATATATGTTTTGTTTTGATATTAATTGTGAATACATTTTGTTTTAATGAATTAGACTGATTACTGATCAGACATACAGGGGAATTTATACTCCGGTTTGGTTGTAGCTTGGTATCCAGCCATGTTGTGTGGAAGAGTGCGGGAGTCTGTGCTCAGTTGTACTTGTAAGATATTTCTGTTGTACCTCACAAGTCAGGCCCCCCAGTAACAAAAAAAGAGGGCTCTAACCAAGACTTTTTTTGACCTTAGCTTCTTCTGCCATGTGCCAGGATTTTAATCAGGAAGCCTGATGTATTCAAAAGCCTGTCTTGTCAAGAATGCCAAGCCTTATCCACCCCCTTGGACACCTCCCTCCCACATTCAGAAAAGAAAGTAAACATCTTGGAGCCTACAACAGGAGTGAAAGCCTATCCATGAGAGGGAGAGTAGATCTCGGACATTCGATGAATGTTCCTGCATACTCACCTGTTGACTGAGGGGGCACCACTCCCGGAAATTAGCATGGGCTATCAGATCCGAGCAAAACATGGGATTACCCACTGCATCCTGCAGCTCAGAAGTACCCTCACCTGCGTCAAGAGGATTCCAACCACCTTCAAAAGGTCCAGTATCCCTCAGCAGGCCTGCATCCAAACAAGGGGTAGAACCCACCCGGGGTGCCTTGGCGACAGATCAAGGACCACTATCGTGCCTCTCTTGACCTGTTTCTGAACCTCCTCTAGGCCAAAGGAGCACTGAGAGCACCTGCAGCAGCTACACCATGGATAGTCTCAATAGCGTCACAGCTCTGGGGTCACCATGCTGTCAAAAATGACCAAACAAAGTCGCCTGTTCAGGGTGGGTGGGTCAAAAATGTAATCCTGGAAAGATTACACGTGTGTATGCGCAACGTGCTAGAATCCAATCTTCTAATCAACCCAGAGCATCGTGGTCGTGTACCAGGGAACAGGACACTAGGCGTCCAGGGATTGCCTGGACCCCACACGCTGCTGAAAAACACTGGCAGCACATGCCGAGAAGAATGAAACAGCTCTCACCCATGCCTTGGTCCGGAGAAGAAATGTTTTTAGAACCTTGCGAATAGAAATCACACATGGCACTTCCAGCGTCAAGGTGAGACCCTAGCAAAATACGCATTTCATCTCCTGAGGAGCAGAAAGAAAAGCGGAAGAGCTATCTGGACTAGATTGCCATGTATGGATTGATGGATGGACGGGGATTGGTGGCAAGAGCACACATTAGAGAGGGGCCTTGTGGCTATTGCAGTCTTGGTGTGTCTTGCTTCTTACTGCTGTGGAGCGAATTAAAAGATTGCGACGCATAGTTCGAAGCCTCGTGCCATTCAATAAAATAATAATGTAGTTTGGAATTATTGTTATTGTTAGGTATTATTGTTATTATGATGATTATTATTATGAATATAATTGAGGCAAAGCTCACAAAGGATGGACAATGATACACTGCTGAAGCCCCAAAGAAAAACAATGAAACACGTTTCTTTTACTACCTGAATGGAGAGAGAGTTGAGGAATGAATACTTGCATTTAAGAATGTATGTGTCCAGTAAACAAACAGGTATTGAGTTCCCTTCTACATTTTATTCCTCTGATTTCAATAAAAAGCAGAAAAACATCATAATCGCCCTCACGGCCGAGTGGCTCAGCCTCAGGGGCATCACAAGAAGTCGCCTAGCATGGCCCCCCGAGATAAAGATGGCAAAGAAGGTAAGGGGGCAAAGTTAGAGCGGACGGAAGTAAAGCTGACTATAGGAAATGCATTGTATATTTAAATATTATGTTAGGAGAAAAAAAATCCGGGGGTTACAGACAAAAATATTTTGCGCCAGGGGCCACACTTCAGAATTCCTGTTGGAAGCCGGATGTGATTTTCTAAATACGTGTTGAGGGCTTCGACGTGCACGACAGTCGTGACCCTTAATTCACAGGAGGAATCGAGTTGCAGTAATAGCGCAGAGGCAGAGCTGCGAGCATAAGTGCTGTGTAGTGCAACACGCTGTACATATTACACTAGTATTATTGGTAGCGCTTCATGCTAAATACTGCCTACTTCCAAGCTCTCCAATAGGGGTTAAACAGCATTGTCCTGCTCGCAAGCAGAGCGCATTGCCCCTGAGGTATCCCCTCGGGGGCATTCCCTGTAACATTACAGGTGTGTTGTAGAATGTATGTGTATTTCTAGTGTGGCATCTTGGCACTATACACGTATAAGATGTTTTATTGCTACCTATTTCGACAGTACTCGTGTTATCTCTCTCGGAAGGATACGGCTCTGAACGCACCTGCCAGGATTCAAACATGTGGCCAAACATAGAACCGTGTAGTGTGTTAGTCCACTAAGCTTCAAACAAGCCTATATGTCATGTCTTTGAGTGTCGGGCAGTACTCATATATGCATGTGCCTGAGCGCATTGGTGAGTTGGGGGCCGGGGCAATGCTGGCCCTGGTGTGCTGGATTTTCATTTCAGGTTAATTGTGTCTGTCTGAAAGAACCTCTCACCTCAAATGCCAGTTTTATATTTCCATCCCCATTTAGAAACGCTCATGGTTTGCACTACCGTTTATAGTTTGGCACTGCAGTATCTCTGCCTGCTTTGCGCCTACCCCTGCACATGGGCAGTGACAGAGAAGGCCTGGCACTGGGAAAGTGACACAGGGGGAGTATATTCATGTGCCTGTCCCTCTGTTGGGTAGCGCCTAAGGTATTCCTGAGCGTATCTCTGTAAAATACACGCGGAGGAATCCCGTGTTCCCAAAGGAAGAGCCAGACTCAAATCCTGCATTAAGGAAACATCTCCCCTAGAGCAGTTTCACCTACTTGCAGGAGCTGTTGTTCCACATCAGAAGGGAACACCTTTTGTGAATGAGGTCCAATATCTCTTACATTGATTTTGTGGAATGGTAAAGGTCTCAGAATCTTGTAAAGTGCTTTTACTATAAACATACTCAAAGGTACAAAGTTACAGTGTACAATTATTCCAAGAAACAAAGTAGGGCCCGAACATTTTTTAAATGGGGAGGGAAGAATGGACATTGACAAAAGGTGCTTTGGTTTCCAACAAATTGAAAATCGGAAGGAGCATCTTGGATCAGCATTACCGAACAGGCAATCTTTCTTCATTATTTATCCCTCCCGACAGGATTTATCTACAACTGAGACACACTTGACAGTAGGAGTTAACATGGCAGCAGTGATTATAATACGTGATAACCTGTAGTTAAGGTAAAACCGATGCACCATTGACTTTTGGGAACATTCTGTTGTTAATAACTATTGACTCGTTTGACGCCTGTGGGTAAACATTAAAAAAAAACATTGCCTAATATGGCCCTCCTCCCCCTCTCGCCCACATACTGGTACATTTTGGTCAGATTTGTTGAGCGGTTCAAAAGTTATTAAGCATGGAAAAAAGTTGTTTTTGGACCGATACCAATTATTTTGCAATACGTGGAAAGGTGCATCCTTTAGACATGTTCACAGTGTAAAACATTGGACGGATTTCACCAAATAAGGAACATGTGGGGGCGAACAGTGATGCAGATGTGCCTTTTGATGGTTTGGTGTTAAGTTGTCCAGTTGTGCTTTTTTTTTTTTTTACAATTTGATGGCGTGGGCTGTTAGGCGGTGCACCCCAGTCAAAAAAGTTTAAACTTCATATATAATATCTCTGTTAGCATGCACTCACTACACATAAACCTGCATGATATGTTTGTCCTATGTCTTGAAATAGACAAAGATAACTTTTTGCTCTGATGTGTAGTTCCTATGATATAAACTGTGATGTCCTCAGTAATGTCATCTGTAATATCATCAGTGTGCTCTAGTTTCCAGTGATGTCATTGATGGTGCAATAAGATATGCCAGATATCATGGCATCTCTGATGTCATCCGTGATGCCATATGTGATGTTAGCAGTGTGCTCATGAGCTGTGCAGTAGGTGGCACAGATAGCTTCCAACACTTGCTGAATGTCAAGGGTTTTGTTGCGTTAAACCATCCCCATAATGTCATCTCAACTAACCTTTTTCACTAAATTGCAAGGTTTTCTTTGCATTGAACTATTTCAACTTAACACTCTTTTTTAACTTTATGTGTGTGGGTGTTTTATAGTTATGATTGTTATTTTTAGATGTAAATACACACAATTGATGGATTTGTAAAATTACATATTACTGAAAACTCAGAAAAAAACAAATCAGTGTTATTAGTGGTAAACCTTCAACGAAGGGGGACATTTTTCAGGAGAAGAACCGGCGAGGCGAGATTTGGTATTATGCTTTTATAACCCTACTAAATACATTGAAGTCTCTGGAACCTCCTGTTTATCTTACTCGTTTCACAAGGAGAAAAGCATCATAACCACCCTCAGACAGGCTATAGTGGACGTACCACATGAGCATCAGGAGCCATCTCCTCTTGTGGGCCCCCAAGATGAAAATAGCAAAGGAGGTACTGTTTGGAAAGATAACTTAAGGAAAGCAGAGAGAAATAAAGTCAAATCTAGAGAGAGTTCACTTTGCAGGCCCTGGATGCAGAGCCCGACTAAATTATGAAAGAGCACACAGCGTAGAGATTTGTACATTTCCCCATATATGTATGTCAGAGCATGCATGTTTAAAACGACTGTATCCTCTTTACAGTGGTTTCTTCATTGCAAATCTCTTTTCGCACATGCGCATTATGAAGCTCCTCATTGCCCAGTTTCTCAGCGCTTTCATGGCACAGCATACCTATGATATGTTTATATTTCATCAACAGGCTTGACATTTAGCATGCTGTGTGCGTGCAATCTAAAATGTATCAACTTAAACACAATAGTAACACTAACAGTAACCCATAACCAATTTCCATTAACTACACTAAATGTATGTACAAAGTGCAACATTGTGCCAACTTCACCATTTCCCCAGTCATCAATATGGCATGCACAACGTGAACCCCTCTTTCTCATGGGGACCTTTATTGACCACCCCAACCTGAGTCAATTTATTGTGAAGTTATGTGCCGTGTTGTCTGAAACCGGTCAAAATATCTGTATTTGGATTTGAAGTATACAATCTGTCTGGATAATCACAACAACAAAATGATCAGGGTGACCAAGTGGAACTAACACACTCTTAATATTCATAAAGTCATAAAATTTTAGGCATAGTTTTGGCTAGAAAAATACATTTTAGTTATAACCAAATTTTGCAAAACATGTACATTTGTGTAGAAAACATTTATACAGGACAAGCAGTGGTGAACAAAAGGGGGAAGAAATGCCCAAATATTGTGGAATGACATTTTAGTCCATCCAAATTGAACTAGGCAAACATAAACAGACAAAGCCCCAGGTAACATTCTGGGGTCAAACGATCTGGTTCATGCGAGACAGTATTGGTGTAAATAAATTGACAGTAATGGCAGTGTATTTGTTGGACACTCGGCACAAAGTCAACACTGTAGTGTTTCGACCAATTTGTAGCTGGTCTATTGTGCTGATAAAGTGCTGGCCTTCATCAGGACGGAAGGGAGATATATGGATACAATGGTCCTCATTACAGGTTTGCCGGTCCGGAAACAAAGGTAGCGGTAAATCCGCCTCCACCGTTGTTTCCGGACCGGAAAACTACAAGTTGCCAGTTCACTTTCAAACAAAAGATAAAAATGAAGTTAATATTTTGACGGAACATTGAACCTTTAAGGTACATTCTGATGTACTGATTCATAAGGGTCTGTCATCATGAGTTCCTGCCTTCTTTTGCGGAAGACAAATGGAATAAAGCGTGATTCTATGTTTTTCCCCACATGTTCATGAGATAGTCTTTTGCTTGATGCATTTCTTATGTTTCTAATGCTTCTTCTTTGAAGTATCTTGAATGTAGCAGGCAGATTTGTCATGGTCGTACATTTTAACAATTGTGTTATGATCAACATGTTCAACTTGACTAGTTTTTGATGAGTCTTCATATATTTTGTTACCTTTGCTAATATATTTGTCGATGTGTATGTCTTTGTAGTTTTATTTGTGCTATTTCAGAAATAGTAGAGCATATTGCTTGTTGTTTAAATCAATTAGTTCTTGCAACCTTGTATTGTATTCTATTGGTACACCATAGACCAACAAAATTAAAAGTTGATTCAGTTGACATCCTGCTCCTAATGTTTCCACATTTTCTTTGAGGTCTAATAGTAAATATACAACCTAACACAAATGCTGTAATTCTGATAGACGTAATTCATCCATTTTGGGTTACAATTGTATGATATGGTTCAATATGCCACTGAAATTCACAAACTCCTCATTAACTTGGACCTTGACATCCTAGCCATCACGGAGACCTGGCTTCATAGCGCAGCAGAGCCAGCCCTCAACCTTGCCATCCCACAAGGCTACTCCATCATTAGGCAAGACCGCCTCTCCTCAGTAGGAGGTGGAGTAGCACTCATCTTGACCACCTAGAGGCCAGACAAACCACATCCAATTTGGGTGACACCACTGACTCCCTTGCTATAAAAATCACCCTATCCCCTAACTCCCCCATCACCATCAACCTCGTCTACCGCCCACCTGGCCCACTATTGGAGTTCCATGAGAACCTCCTACATCGCCTAACTGAAAACCTAAAACTCACCTCCAAAAGCATCCTCTTAGGCGACCTTAACCTAGGATACAACGACAAAAAGGATAAGCCAGCCAAATCTCTCTCACTAGCCCTAAAAGAACTAGGCTTTGGCCAAAAGATAACCTCACCCACCCACAACAAAGGCCGCATCCTTGATTGGGTTGCCGACCACAACTGCCACATAGACATAAGCTCCATCACACCGACTCCTTGGTCAGACCACCACACCATTCACTTCACCATCCAGCCACATCCAAACCTAAAAAGCATGACCCCATTCCCCCAGCACTGGCAAAATGTGCAAAGAACCTTACCAAAGACAAGATCACACCACACCTCACCGCCCTCACAACTGACCTTAAGTCCTCCGACCCGTCAGTGTTAGCAGATATTTATAAGAACACCTTAAGCACTGCCATTGACACCATTGCCCCACTACAGAACAAAAAAGCCAAAACTGTGAAACACTCAAACACCTGGTTCTCCCCTGAACTCAAACAACTCCGCTCTCAGAAAAGAAAAGCACTGAACACCTGGCAGAAATCACCCTCCCCAGCCACCCTATCCTCCTACAAATCTATCACCTCTCAATACAAAAAAGCCATAATCGTAGCCAAGTCAGCCTCCTACAATGTAAGAATTGCTAATGCAAGTTCCGAATCCAAAGAACTCTTCGCCATTTTCAAAGAACTTACCACACCAGCCACCAAATCACGAGATATTGTTAAAGACCAAACATGGTGTAACTCCATACAATCCGCCCTACTGAACAAAATAGAACTCCTACAAGCCAAAATCAAGGAACATCACAAAAACCTATCACAGCACCTAACCACTACATCTGACCACTTGCACACCTCCAGCCCAGTGCCCCCTTCCGACAAAGCCCCCACAACCCCCTTCAAATTCAGGGAAGTAACAGAATTGGAAGTCATTGAGACAATGAACAAGATTAAACCATCCAACTGCAAAGGAGACCCCTCTCCAGCCAGTCTCATTAAAGACTGCACTGAAACACTCGCCCCCTTTCTCAAAACCTTCATGAACGCTTCCATCAACACCAGCTCAGTTCCAGACAGCCTAAAAGAAGCCTGGGTACGCCCACTCCTAAAGAAAAACACTCTTGACCCAGAAGTTGCTAATAACTATAGGCCCATCACTACCGTACCTTTCCTGCTCAAGATCCTGGATAAAGTTGCCTACACGCAAATCCAGGAATATCTTGAAACCAACCATATCCTAGGTAAAAGGCAGTCAGGATTCCGACCCGGTCACGGGACTGAGTCAGCCCTACTTGACCTAAAAATTCAACTTGGGGACATCATGGACAAAGGCAAACCGGCACTCCTTCTACTACTGGACCTGTCCGCCGCCTTTGACCTTGTCAACCATGATATTCTAGGCATGCACCTAAAAAATGAAGCACACTTC
Organism: Ambystoma mexicanum; assembly: GCF_040938575.1. NCBI lineage: Eukaryota > Metazoa > Chordata > Amphibia > Caudata > Ambystomatidae > Ambystoma > Ambystoma mexicanum. The sequence goes on from NC_090939.1 coordinate 691,912,679, forward strand.
TCCCCTGAAGCTATCGCTTGGGTGGCCTCGTTTTCAAATGGGAGACTCATGAAGGTCTTCTCAGACACTGCCTCGGCAACGCCCACCATCATCCACTGCAGCGTCCTTCGGGGCTCCTGCACCGCCCCCACACTCTACAACATATTTACCCTCCCACTCTTCAATGACCTTGACTGTCGCAACATAGCGTACACCAACTACGCGGACGATACGCAGGTACTACTCCCACTAACCGGGACCTATGATGAAGATGTGACAGCCCTAACTAAAATCTACACAGCCATCCAAACCTGGATGGCTGCCAATGGCCTCTGCTTAAATGGGGACAAAACTGAGATTCTGATAGTAGGCACCAGCGAAACTCTCAACAAACTCCCCCCTCAATACAAATCATTCAACATCGACAACTCCATCATCACAGCTTCCAAGACAGTCAAAACCCTAGGTGTTCACCAAGATGCCTCTCTATCCATGTCCCGCCATGTCAACGCCATTGCCTCTTCCTCAGCGCTCACCACCAAGGTGATCAACGCAGTCAAACCTTTCCTCTTCACCAAAAACCGCCTATCTATCGCCAGAGCCACAATAGGTACCAAACTGGACTACTGTAATGCCCTCTTCCTAGGCACCTCTGTCAACAATATAAAAAAAACTCCAAATCACACAAAATAACGCCCTCAGGGCTGCGCTGACCATCCCTAAAAGGGAACACATCTCCCAAGCCAGGAAAGATGCCCATTGGCTACCGGTAAAAGAACGCATACTTTTTAAAGCCATGGCTATCACACATAGGTGCCTTACATCAGATGCCCCACCCTATCTCGCCGAAAGAATCACACTCAACACCTCCAACAGACCCACCAGAGCACACCGCGCCAACCAGATTTATGTCCCCACGTTCAAAAGAACCAGAGCTGGAGGGTCTACTTTCCAACACCTCGCACCCAAAAACTGGAATGCCCTGCCAACCTCACTAAGGAACGAAGAATGTTACACCACCTTTCGCAAAAACCGAAAAACCTTTCTATTCCGCTAATGTCTTCACAGCAACATGCACAGTTATGCCTGCACTGTAACCAAAGCAAAGCATAACCTTCTCCTAACACCTGTCACTGCACGACTGCTACCGAATGTTGCAATCTACCTATGCTATGGTAATGCTTTGCTATGTTAAGCTCAAGCCTTCTGTAACAGCGCCACAATGCCTCAGGGCAGCTCTGTGCGCTTTATAAATGCAAATAAATAAAATAAATAAATAAATAAATAGGCAAACCTTGTTTAGCAGTGGCGCTGGAGAATGGTTGAGACCATGTTTATGAATGCTGATTGAAGGACGTCAACAACACTTTATTCGTGTTGACAAGTAGAATGTATTGTTAATTGTTGTTTGTAATAAAACCAATGCCATGGCACAAGAGTGCCAGGTGCATGTGAGAAAAGCCAACACGTGCTTTGACTACAGTCTTTGTCAAGGCTGTGCATACATAGTAAATTGAGTTTATATTGGTGAACCAATTTATGTGATTTAATAAATCAATATCTCAAATGTTTGTGTACCTCAAATGAACCTTCACATTATCACCACAATGGCACTTCAGCCACCACCTTTTACCATGTACATACTGTTCCTGAAAGCATTGGATGTGTGACTCATAGATGTTGCGTCGACGTGCACCAACCCTGTCACCAACACACACTCAATTCACTACATATGAACAGCCTTGATAACGACTTCGGTCGAAACACATGTTGGCTTTTCTCAGATACACCTAGCACTCTTGTGCCAGGGCATTGGTTTTGTTACAAACACCAATTAACAATAAATTCTATATGTGAACACGAATAAAGTGTTGTTGATGTCCTTCAATCAGCATTCGTAAACATGGTCTGAACCATTCTCCAGCCCCACTGCTAAACAAGGTTTGCCTATCGAACCAATGCATAATACCTTCAGGGATTTTGGAGCTTTGTTTCCCAAGCAAACCATGTATCAGGCTAAAGGAGCCAACTGATCAATCGACCAAACAAATTGATAGTGCATGGGCTGATTGTTCCTCCAAACTCCAGACACTCCTACCTCCTTCTCAGGATCAGGACCCCCGCTGCTACAGAATATGCCACAGCCAAGATGGCTGATTACCTGGAATCACAGAAAACCGACATAAAAATCTTATTTGCACCCAAAGGCTCGACAGCACATGCCTTTCCACCAGCACCAAATGTGCCCGAAAATCTTTAGCAAAAATTCATAAGACTGGAGCGTTTATGTACCAAGGAGATCAACAAATTTTAGGAGCGATTCACCCTCCAAACTTACATAGAACTAGAGAAAATCCCTTATGGGCTCGGCATCATTATCTTCCCAGACTTTACTAACCCGGATGATGCAGACCTAGCAACCAAGTGGAAAGAGAACCTTATCATGGGTTAAAAAATAATGCTGGAACTCATGATCGAACATGCCGACAGGGAGCACAAAAGGTTGATTGTTAAAATTGACAACCTCAAACAATAGATAGAAACAAGCAATTCCCCCACAGCGACTAAAGAAAGGAATGACAAAATAATGTACGAGATCCTCAAATCTCATCAGGATGAAGTCAAGATCAGGAAATGGAGAAAATGTGCGAGGGATGAAAGAGATTACCAGGAAAACCGTGTGTTCACATTTCAACCTAAATTTGATAATGCACCTAGCGGCAACACAAAGGAATGCACTCCCGATAGCTCCCCAGCCAGCCCCGATGCAGAAAGCAACTCAGATTTCGGTCCAGCAGAAACAGAGGCTGAAACATCAGAACTTCGATCAAATCTAGCCAAAACCAACAAATCAACCAGCTTCTGCATTGGTTACAATTTTTAGATGAAATTCAGCGCTACAAAAAAGGAACGCGTGCTCGAAATCAGAATCGTGTGCGCTTCCAGGAGCTACCAGTGGAAAACCCCTTTCCAAGAAGAGACATGAGAGAGGCATGAGAGCTGGGACTAAGAAACAACAGAAGAACACGAAAGTGCTATTAGACTGACAAGATCACAAAAACAGTTACAACAGAGAGAAGGGAGACCCCGGACTTAGTCATGAATCTTTCAAGGCAAATTCTATCTAATATGGACATCTGCATACTTAGTACAGGACTGTCCTTTGCCCCCAGAGCCTCATCCAAGCACATCAAAGCTCACATAGATCTATATAAATACACCAGAAAACTCAAGCTCAAAAAAGTATTTTGCCAAGCAGGTGAAATGGCGCACAGAGAGAACACCCAGAGTAAAAATCAGTGAGGTGGACATGGAACACCTAGACCTCAACCACCTCTTAGTGAACCTGGAAAATTAGAAAGGTACCACCAGACATACGAAACAAGACATCATCATGACCTAAACATTGAGGAAAGCAATCTTAAGATACCGGAAATACAGGTCAAATCTAGATTTACTCTGAACTTGCAAGCAGACAGCGCCATTGATATCTTCCAGGAGGCTGGAACCCGTAACCTACACACTCTGGAAGATGTCATGAGAGCGAGACCACAAAAGCGAGACGGTAATATCACGAGCTAAGAACGCCAGGTGCTCTAGGCACTATGAGACAATAAGTAGATCATTATCAAAGAGGCTGACAAGGGGGGTAATGTTGTGATTATGAACAGAACTGACTACATTACCATGGCCAAGACACACCTGGCCACACCAGGATGTTATCAAATTCTCCCCAACAATCCCACCAAGGACATTGCACTTGTAACTAACGGCTGCTCAAGAAATGGCACACACATGGGCTCCTGACCGATTAAAAATACAAATACCTCCAACCAAAACAGCCCAGAATGCCTACAATCTATTTTCTGCCCAAGGTCCACAAGGAATTTCTCAACGTTCCAGAGGGACATTCTGTTCTCAGTGCACTAGGATGGATCACTGAAGCTTTCAGCAAATACATCAACAACATACTTGCTCCAGAAGTACCGAAGATTCCCACGTATTTAAGGGACACTATGCACACCTTACTTGTTCTACAGGACGTTATTTGACAACCACACTACTCGCTGATGATGCTTGAGGTCAAAGCGCTGTATACAGCAATCGACCATGGACTAGCTCTCAAAGCCACAGATTTCACCTGTGCCAAAGCATCAGCATCCTTTTCGCAACTCAAACTCACCAAGGAATTCCTAAAGTTTTCATGAACTAAAACCATCTTCCTGTTCAACCAGCAATACTACAAGCAGACTAAGGGAATAGTCATGGGGGCGACATATGCCCCGGTGATGGCAAATCTCTTCATGAATCAATTTGAACAGGTCCATGCACTGTCCAATCCAGACTTTAACAGCTACATTCACAAATTGTATCGCTATATCGATGATATCCTCATGATATGGTCGGGCACCACTGAACAACTGACCCACTTCAAAGAATACCTCAAAGACAACAACTTTGGATTGCAACTAACAGGTACCTCGAGCAACACCTTTATAGACTTCCTGGACATCACAATCAGTACCAATGACACCAATTTGACCACAACAACATACAGGAAACCCACGGAAGTCAACTTGGTGCTCTACGCGACCAACTGCCATAGAAAATCGGTGGTCAACAGCATCCACAAAGGGGAATTTATTCGAGCAAAATGCAATTGCAGCACTGAAGCAAAATTCAAAGCCGAAAGCTCTCTCCTACAGCACAGATTCACAGAGAGAGGCTACCCAGAGCAAGCCATCAACACCGCCATCGACATGGCATCCAAGAAAAGACACAAATCTCTGCTGACACCAAAAACAACACCAAGGAGTTTCGCTGGAACAGACGAGAAAATCAGGTACATTACAAGGTTCAGCAGCGACAGTCATCAAGTTCAACGAATCTTACAGAGACATTGGCACATCCTCGAGATAGATGAAGACATCAATAAATGGATACCACCAAGACCATTACTGACATTTACCAAGGCCAAGATAATGCAGACAATGTTGAGCCCATTTTACATGATTCCAGTTGCTAAGACAACAGAAAACTAGTTAAGCAGCTCCAAAGCCATGGGTTTTCACAAATGCAGAACTTGTAACATGTGTCGACATGTGAGAAATGCCAAATCACTCACGTTCAATATCACTGATGAACACTGAATTACCCAATTCATTAATTGCAGGTTGAAATTTGTTTTCTATGCTATAATTTGTATTTGTGACCGTAAATATATTGCCAGCACCAAGAGAGAGTTGAGGACGAGGATCTGAGAACACCTAGGACTATTGGACTCCCAAGAGGCGAGATACCCACTAGCCATTCACTGCCAGGAAAAACACCAGCAGGACAACAAAGATGACATCAGATTAATGGGACTTGAAATTGTACAACCTGATGCCAGAGGTGGGGACAGGGAACTATACTTGCAACAATGCGAAGCAAAACTCATTTGCAAATACAGATGTGCCACACTTGGGCTCAATACTGATTATGAGTTTAATGTGTTTATCTGAAATGACCCTCGATACTGCCTTCTAACCATACTAAACCCCGGGACTGTAACCTGGGCCTTGGGCGTGCCCACCTCCCCTCCAACCTATTGCCCTAACGAGCAAGCACAACTCCAGCCACTCCATGGGCCCACACAAAACCTGTAGCCAGCTGGACTCACACAAGTAGACCACAAATCACCACCAATGCAGCTTACACCAGTGAAGGCATAAACCCGCCAAGCGCAACAATACCTAAACTTCCCTAAGAACCACGAGCACTTGAACAACCAAAAATTACTTTTAAAACAGGAGTGAACTCCCGCACACCGCCTGGCCAACTACCAAGATACCTGCCCACCCAGCTTCACAACCCAAGTGGGCACTTATCATGTACCAACCGTTGGCATAATCCGACTGAACTGACCGACAGGAACACTAACTCCCATTACTTCTTACACGCTTACATGACTGCCAACGCTCCTCCCAACAATAAGAGGATCCACCATGCTACCCAGCATGCTTATGCCCCATCCTCAAACAAGGCCTGACACAGATGAATATGACAGAGCAGCCATGCATTGCCTCACAGCCTCAGGGCTGTTTCCTATTAACAGAACCCTACAAACTACTGTCCCCGCCTGCAGCACCCAGCACTGCTGCTCTCAAACCATGAAATAGGCTATGAGCCGTACTGGCCCCAAGAAAGGGTCAGCACGACTGACCCACCAGGCCCGGCTCTACAAGAGACGGGTTAGAGGTCCTATCTGGGGATCCCCTCAAAACTGTCCCCCTCTCCCCGTGAGCATAAAGCACCAAGGTGCTGTCTATAACCTTGCAAGGTGGAAGCCATCCACCCTCCTCTTCCCTCTAAGAGCAACCATCACTAACGTGTTGTGTATCACCTCGCCAGGTGGAAGCCTTCCACCCTGCGCCTTTGATTGCTCCTTAGCACCTTTAATATAAAAAAACAGACCACATCAGAGGTCCTTTCCAGGGTTCACCATGTACCTGGCTTCCCCCCATCCCCCAGAGAGCATTCAGCACTAACGTGCCTTCTACCTCCTTTTAAGGGGGAAGCCGTCCAACCTGCACCCCCCCCCCGTGAGCTTTCTGCACTAACGTGCTGGCTATAACCTTGCAAGGTAGAAGCTGCCCACCCTGCGCCTGATCCCCACAGCAGCACTTCTAATTTTAAACTAACAGTCCACGTTAGAATGACACACTCACCAATCTGCTCGCTTCCAAGCAGACTACGGGTTATAGGATCAGGCCCCATGCACACCCCAGCGCCTTCCTTCTAGTGCTTAGACCGTCAAACTTTGTGCCTTTCCCACTGGACACGGACTGTTTATGGGCGTTGTCCTGGCAACGGCCAATGAACGTGCCCCAGGTCGCCAGCCAGGGACCAATGAGTTTCAATCTCACATGAGTCTATCAGCAAGCGCCTACTATTTATGTATCTGGCATTCGTTGACACTGTGTCACCATGATCAACACCGTAGAGCTCCGATCCGTCATCAGGATGACGAACAGGTAAGAGAACTACTCTCCCGGGGTCACATAATTTATGACTGCGAACGTATGCGAACACCCCCCTTAGTGGAGCCAGGCACCATCCGGTTTACCCCACTTCGCCCCATCCTCCTAATTGACCCCGTTGCCACTTGCAAGCCCACAACAGGCTTCCTCCTACACTATCCGTCCATATCTACCAACTAGCAACCTGCCGCCACCCTACTTAACGAATGCTGCAATGGTTGCTTTTGCCTAGCCCAGCCTGCCACCCACAACTAACAGCTGCGGTGGACCATGCGCTTATATATCCCACTTTCCAATGACTACGTATCCGCACGTGATGGGCTAACGCTACCTAGGAGCTGACCTGTTCACCGGTTCCTTGCCGCGCCTCGCCGCCAGCATACATGATCCCCCTAACTGACCCCCTTCCATCTATACATGGGGTGCACTTTACACTGTGACACCCACACCACATGCCACCCACTTATCAACCCTCAGCAATTGGCCCAGAGGCTTGTGGCTAACCGAAACAGTGACTGCCTAACACCGCTATGGATTGCGACTCCAACAGCCAGCTACCCACCCACATGTGAATGGACTCCGCATAGCAGCATGCAAGCCTGTGCACTTGTCCACATACAGTACATGCACACAGGACATACACTTCAATCACACCAGCAGACACACACAGAAACACACCAGACATAAGGCACCATTGTTTTAATTACTTAGCCACCTATAGACAGCACATATTTGCTCAGTAAATGAAGCCCTTTACCCCCTACAGTGGCTACTCAGCCAATTATTAGGAAGCGGTACTGCACCTACAGACAGGCCCAGACATCCTTAAGCAGGATCACCAACTACTCGCCCTCTGATAAGACCCTTCTAATTCATTCAACAACTACAACCTAATTCAGCTACTATCACCTACTCATCTTTCTACCCTTCTCTCCCCCTCCCACGCCTTCCTCCTCCTCCTTGGTACTTTCTGTGAACCAATTTATGTGATTTAATAAATCAATATGTCAATTGATTGTGTACCTCAAATGAACCTGCACATTCTCACCACAATGGCACTTATTCACTACGTATGCACAGCCTTGGCAAAGACTTTGGTCGAAACATGTGTTGGCTTTTCTTACATGCACCTAGCACTCTTGTGCCATGGCATTGGTTTTGTTACAAACAACAATTAACAATACATTCTATATGTGAACACGACTAAAGTGTTGTTGACGTCCTTCAATCAGCATTCGTAAACCTGGTCTCAACCATTCTCCAGCACCACTTATAAATAAGGTTTGCCTATTGAACCAATGTATAATACCATAGGGGAATTTGGAGCTTTGTTTCCCAAGCAAACCATGTATCAGGCTGCAGGAGACAACTGATTAATCGACCAAACAAATTGATAGCGCAGGGGCCCATCATTCCTCCAAACTCCAGACACTCCTACCTACAATTGTATGATAGCTTGGAATTGGTGACTAGTCTGAACTATAACAGTCTCACGTGGGTTCAATTGTTTGAGGGCCTCTGTAAGTTGCTATTGTTAGCATGAGAGGGCGTCTGGTTTTCATTAGGCTTACCATTGCAATATGTGCCAGAATTGAATGGAACTGTTAGATCATCTTTATCTTCTGCTGTAGGGTACAAGGCCAATTTAAACAATTCTTTGTGTTCATTGTCCCCTATTTTCTGGCAGATGTCTGATGTATATCTTCTTTGCAAAGTTGTAAAAGGTTTGACAACAGCATACATCTGCATAGTCTGGAATTCCAGCAGAAGTGATTTGAAGCTTTCTAATAGAAAGAAATGTATTGCTTACAAACTGTTGTGTGGTAACTTGTGCCATGGTACCATTATCCTTCTCTACTGCTGTGCCAAACTATTTAATTTGCATTTAATGTATTTGTATAAGGACTTCCACCAATTCTATACCTGTTAGTAAAGTTTGGTTTAGTTTTAGTAATTCTGAGCTGGACATTTAGCAACACACATTTTATGCACAAGATTGTGATCATAGAGGAGTGTGGTGCAGGCATCTGTATATAATAGAAAAAGGTTATTTTAAAAGATGATTCTGTAATGTAGCCCAAAGAATGTCATGTAATGCAGTGTGTATATGAAGAGGACAAGCATACACCTTCTAAAGAGTTTTGATTCCACTTTTGTCTTTTCCCTTCATGTATTGCTTCAAAAAAAGAAGAATTTGAATATCTGTGGTTTCAAATTGCAGACTGGGCTGCATAGTATTTTGGACGTGATAACTGGTGAGGAGGATCATCATGGTAAATCATTTTTGCAGAACCTTTTAGGATTACGTTTTCTTTTTTTATAATGTTTCCTTTGACCATCTCATAGTCTATGCCATCGACATCCACTGAAATTAGATTTTTCTGTTCCTGCTAGTCGGCCTTTTGATGGTAGAAAGTGTCTATGTTGCTGTTATGAAACCAATAGCCCTTACAAAAGTCACGGAAGTTAACATTGCACACATTTCTTAGTTTATGTTCCAGTTTTCTAATTGCTTTTGTTAATTTTTTCATTCTATTCAAGATTAGGAGAAACAGTTTTCTTTTTAGTTGAAAGCACTGTCAATTATCACTTCTAAATCTAATTTTCCTTGTTAATTGACAAGTGAGTAATGTCACTTTTCAATTTTTTAATCAGATTAGAGTATTCTACGATGGAACCGTTTTTGTAAAATGTGTTGTTTGATGCAGGTGGAGGAGTAAGTACTATCTTGGTAGTTGATGTAACTATGCTTTGCAAGGTGGGATTAATCTCTTCTCTTGCTTGCAAAGTTTCTATAAAGTTTTAGTGAGAAGGGACAATGTATGCCTCTCCCTTTTTATTACCTGAATGTTGATATTTTCTTTATTTTCTCCTCAGTTTTGCTTTCGCTGGCCTTTTTGTGTGCTGGTGAATAAAAGAATGTTAAAGTTTGGTTTTAGTAAGTTGTATGTAAGAAGAAATGTAATGTTATAGATAGGTAGCTATCAACTATTGGAATATATTGTACTGAGGGGTATCGAACGATGTCTGGGATACAAAAATAGGGAAACTCAAATTGTCTGAGTTGTCAGTTAGAAACCTTTTTTTTTCAAACAATTTTATTGTTTTGTTTTACATAATGATAACTCACAGACATTTCATTATACATTACATTGTATCACAGTATACATCTTGTCTGTTTTCCCCCACATCCCTCCAACTCTCCCCTCCCAGGCCCGGCCTACCGTGCACTACACAATTCTGCAGTCTTAACTTAATTCCTCCACACGCTCTAATGTCTCTACCTCTTGTGCAGGATTCTGTTCCCGTACCTCTTCCTCTAATGTGAACGCAGCCAGCTCCACACTCAACTGTCTCCAGGCTTCCACCCCCTCCCCCTCTTGGTCTCGGTTTCTGCTTACTGGGTCTTGCCACAACACAGTTTCCGCATTGGCCCTTTTGAGCAGGTCCCTTCATCATACATGCACCAGGGGCCTTGTCTGCACTTTCCATCCCATCACTATTCTGCGTTTTACCATTATGTATGCCCGGTCCCTCAATTTACTCACATGTTTAGCTCTCTTTGGCCTTGCGAAACCCCCCAGTAAACACACATGGGGAGATCCAATCTCCAAAGTGATGTCTACCTTTGCTAGTGTTTGAGTCACTTCTTCCCAGAATCTATCAATCTCTACGTAGGGCCAGAACATATGGACCAGGTCTGCCTCAACCTCCCCACACTTCGGACACGATTGTGTTGCTGTTTGGTTAAATTTTGCTATTCTGTTCGGGGTCAAATACGTTCTGTGGGTTATATATAATTGGATCAGAGCCTCGTATTCCTGGATACCTTTTTGTAGTACATTATCGCTGTGTTGCACACCGCTTCAGCCATTGGTTCTTTCAGATCTTTCTCCCATTGTTGTCTCATATGTCCCAACTTCTTCCCCACATTGGACATTAACAACTCATGTATTCTCAAGACTTCATGCCCACCTTCTGACACATCCTAAAATGTCTCAATCGTCTCATCTGGCTGCAATGGCTCTACGGTCTTCGGCCATCTGCTCCTTGCATTCCTCAGTAAGCAGGAAAATGTAAGGTGTTGCCCTGGGTGTACCCCAGTCTCTTCCATCAGTACCTCAAACCCCCTAGGCGAACCTTCCTCTATCAAATCTAACATTGTGGCCACCCCTTTAGGTTCCCAGAATTTCTGTACATTCAACCGCAGTTGATCACTCATCCCTTCTAGCGCTACCAGTGGGTTCTGTGGGTAATATGGTGTGGTGTTCCCTCTCAGTTGGAAAGCACTACGCCACATTACACACCCCAAATTTATCAGCCTAGGCGCCCGGGTTTTGTGTGATTCGGTTATCCATATAACTTTGTTAAAAATGGTTTCTTGTTCTTTGTAACAGTCTCGACTCCTGTGTTTGTTCGTCAGATAGCCATCTAGCCACAAATTGCAGCTGGCTAGCCACGAAATATACTTCAAAGTTGGGTAGTTTTATCCCCCCTAGTTCATACGAGTTTTGAAGCTTCCACAGCGCCACCCTGCACCTTGAGTTATGCCACAGGAAGCGTTGACATATGTTGTGTAGTTTATTAAAGAACGCTCTCGGTATCACGAAAGGGACATTTGTAAAAAAAAAGTGAATGGGTCTAGGGAGCACCACCATCTTCAGCAGTGCTGCCCGGCCCATCATGGACAATGGTAATCTAGCCCAAAAGGACATGGAGTTTTCAATTCCATTCATTGCTCTCACTGTGTTCTGTGTGTGTTCTGTCTGGGGGTCATGATAAATGTCTACCCCCAAATAGCGGAATGTTTTCGGTTCCCATTTAATTGCCAGCACCGGTAGCGTGCGCTCAGTATTCCCCATGTATCCCCCCTAGTGGAAATAGACACGACTTCTGTGGATTAATAGTTATGCCTGACAAAGCTGCGTATCGCTCCATCACGTCTAGTACATATTGCAGATTTGGCTCGGGATGTTGCAAGTAAAGAAGCATATCATCTATACACAGTGAGATGAGATGTCTTCGCCCCAGCGTGACTATTCCAGCCTCGCCACACTCATCCTTCTGGTAAGCCGCCAGTGGCCCTAACGCCAAGATAAAGAGCATTGGAGACCACATACACCTCTGCCTTGTGCCCTTACTTAGCTGCCATTGTTCTGATATGACTGCGCCCGTCTTAACTCTAGACACTGGTTCATTGTACAACAGTCACACCCACTTAATATAAGTCGGTCCCATACCAAATCTTTCTAACACCGACATTAGCCATGGCCACCTAACCGAGTCAAACGCTTTAACTGCATCTAATGATGCTATCACGCATTGTCCTGTGTCACCTCGGGTACTATCTGTTACGTGGAGCAATCCACACAAAATTACTGGTAATATTCCTTTGCGGGACATATCCTGTCTGATCAGAGTGTACAAGCTTGGCTATGAGCAGTCTAAGCCTAAGCGCCATTACTGCCGTGAGTATCTTTCCATCTTGATACAGTAATTACAGAGGTCTATACGAGCCACAGTCTGTGTGTGGCTTATTCGGTTTCAGAAGGGGGACAATCAGTGACTCCCGTAAGGATCCGGGCAATCTGCTTGTTTCCAAGGATTCGTTAAGAATTTCTAGCAGCAGAGCTAGGATATTTGTGTTGTATTCTTTATAGAATTTGCTGGGGAGCCCGTCTGCCCCTGGGGCCTTGCCTGTCGGTAGTTCTCTGATCACGTAGTCTAGTTAATCTATTTTAATGGGGACGTCTAGCTTATCACGTTCTTCTATACTTAGCTTGAGCAGGCTGTTCTCTGTAAGTGCCTCCTGTATCTCATATCACACTCTGGGTTTTCTTCATGCAATCTTTTATAATATTCATGAAAGCATTTATTTACTCCTTCTTGTGTTTTGCACAATTATCCATCCGTGCCCACCATTGCTCTAACTGTCTCCCGTTTGTTCTCGCTTTTGTAAAGCCAAGCCACAATCTCCCTAGTTTTTCCCCCTCTGCGTGTTGTCTCTCAATATACCTTTTATACCTTTTATACCTCAAATTGTCTAATCTATCCCAGTGTTTCCGACAGTCTAGTTGTAGGTGAGCCACCTCTTGTGCCTCCTCTAGGGACCTTTCCCCCGCCTGTGCTATAGCTTCTAACCTATCCTCCTCCTCTTTCAACTCCCATAAGATCACTTTGTGTATGCCCTTCGACTTTGATATGGCTGCTCCCCTTACCACCACTTTAAAAGCCACCCATAATGTACCTGATAAGCTCACACTGCCCTTGTTATGCTGAAAATATTCCTTCACCACCCCTCTTAGATGTTCCCTGAACCCTATGTCTCTGAGTGACTCCACGCTAAATCTCCATGTTGTAATCCTGGACCATGGCTGCTTCACTATACAAATGTACATTATGCAAGCAGTACTGGTTCACTTCTCCTTTCCGCTTCTCGCCTGGTCATCCTTCTCTGACGGGAGATTCAACGTGTCCATCCAATTGCTCACATTATCTGGGATCTCAAAGAAAACAGCTTGATCATTATGTATGACCTTCATCTTTGCCGGTATAGCAACATGTATTTAAGTCCTGCTGCCCGTAACCTCCGCTTGATCGACACATGGTTCATCCTCTGCTTTTGCACCAAGAATGTGTAATCCGGGTACGCCGTGATGGTCACTGATGCTCTCCTTATCGTTCCTCCTTTACAAAAGTGTTCCAGGATTCTCTCCGTCTTTATAATTTTTTTTTTTTAACAAATTTATTTATATTTGCTCACAGGTTATGTACGTACATTTATACCATTCAATTAATCAAGCATAAATACATATACAGGTCAATTCTCTTCAGTGTTCAGGTTTTCGAGGTCTGCCAGTTCCGCCAGATATTGTTTATATCGGGACCAAATGTTTCTGGGTGTACAGGGAGCCATAACTGAGTCTATGGGCCTCAGTACGACCCAGGCGTTAAGGGTTAACGCCGTCGTTAACCCTTAACGCCTATTCTGATTTTAACGGCTGCTTTTAGCAGCCGTTAAAATCCATGGCGCTAACCTGCCATGATGCTAATTACGCCACCGTAATTTACGGTGGCGTAATTAGCACCTTCCCCACTCCCATTATGCCCTATGGGGCAAAAATGGGAATGGGGAAGGGAAAATGGGAAATGGGGATTTACCGCCCCACTCACCTTGGAATGGGGCTGTAAATCCACCATCCACCATGGTGTAAACGTAGCTTACACCATGGTGGTAAAGTTGGCGCAATTAGCGCCTGGGTTGTAATGACCCCCTATGTAAAGTTCTTCAGTATCATTGACCCACACCATGTCTCTGTTCCTGTCTTCTAATGTGGGTGATTGCGCATTCTTCCATCTCATTAAAATGACCCTTTTCGCTATTAGCAGGCTTAGATTCAATCGTTTCCACCATGTCGGGTTCATTTTCCCCTCTGCCCCCAACATGCAGATCCGTGGTGTCCATTTCACCGGTTGGTCTGCCATTTTATCCAGTGCTCCACAAACCTCTGACCAGTATTGTCTCAACTTAGCACAGTCCCATAGCATGTGAAATATGTTTGTGTTCTCAGAGATACATCTCGGGCAGGTACCAGCCGAGGTGGGATATATTTGCTTGAGTCTGGACGGTGTGTAATGTGTCCTATGGACTATTTTATAATGAATCAGTCTGAATCGTGAATTACAAGATATCTATTTGGTCATTGCACAGATCCGGGACCATTCCTGGTCTTCTATCGACTGCCCCAGGTCGTGTTCCCACTTGCCCTTAGCTGCGTGAGTCACCGCTGGGCGTGTTTGCAGTATGGATTTGTAAAGAGTGGAGGTAGTTATTTTCTGGGTCCCTCCCGTGAATATATAACCTAGTGCCATATTTATCTCAGGTTCCTTCGGGAATGTTGGGTACATATGTTGTGCGAAGGATGCCTCTCTATGGTATTGTTGCTTATGTGTATTTGTGTTTCCTACTACATCTTTAATGTCCTCCCATTGGAGAAAGCTATGATCTGGGAACAACTGTGCCCACTGGGTGATACCTCTAGCACTCCAGTGCATTACCATTTCACTCTCGATAGCAAAGGGTGTGTGTGGGTCCCCCCATATTGGCATACTCAAATGGTATAGCTTACTGGCTCTGTATAAATCAACAATTCTGGACCATGCCGTGATAGTAACCCTGGATGGGTTTGTCGTGTTGTACTGTTTATGGGTGGGCTTTGTTATCCCATGCAGAGCCAGTATTGCCTCGCGCTCCCTCAGTGTGGGGCGTGGGGGAGTGGGGTTGAGAAAGCATGTGGCCCACCCAGCTGCATGGTGTGCCTGCGCTGCTAGGTAGTATAGTTCCATATCTGGTGCCATCAGTCTGCCTCTGGAGAGTGTGTCTGTTAATACCCTCCAACTCAGTCTGGGATGCCCTCCCCATACAAATGTTCTGCAGGCGCTGTTAATTCTAGAGAACAGGGCACGGCCTGGCCATACTGGCACCGTGCTAAAAAGGTAGAAAAGTTTCGGCAATATCACCATTTTTATCAAGGTTATCCTCCCGGCCAATGATATGGGTAACACATTCCAGCGGTTCATCTTGGCGCACAGTGCTTCAGCGAGTGTCTTGTAGTTCAGTGCACGGGACAGTTGGGGAGTTCTGGCTATATGAGCTCCTAAATAAACAATATGTACCGGGTTCCATAAAAGACCATGTAGGTTTTGGGGTTGTGTGATGTTGTCTGTGAGCGGGAATATCTCTGATTTATTGGGATTAAGGCGCAGTCCTCAGTATTCCCCAAACTTTCCCACTTCTGCCAGCACCCTGCCAAGTGTGCGATCCGGATTCTTAAGATATAGTAGAATGTCGTCCGCATCTAGCGTTATAATTTGGAGCTTGCCCTCAAGCATTAGCCCAAACGTACTGTAACGTGACCTAAGTATGTCTGCTAGAGGTTCTATCACTAGCACGAAGAGTAATGGGGAGAGTGGGCAACCCTGTCTGGTGCCACCCAACAATTCCAGTATGTCTGTGAGGGATCCATCGACTCTAATCCTGGCATAGGGTCTTGTGTATAGTATCCGGATCCATTTTATGAATTTTGGACCAAACCCATAGTTCCGTAGCACTCCAAAGAGATAGGGCCAGGAGACTGTGTCAAACGCCTTCCTCATGTCAAGGGAGACAGCTATTATTCCCTGAGTGGCAGGGGGGATCGTGGCTATTATTTGGTGACATCTTCTTATATTTGTTGCTGTGGATCTACCCAGTATAAAACCGGCCTGGTCCTCATGAACCATATATGGCATCAATGGTGTGAGTCTGGTCGCTAGTATTTTTGCTAGGATTTTGGCATCAGTATTATTAAGGACAGTGGTCGGTACGATTCATATTCTCTAGGAGGTTTCCCTGATTTAAGTAAAAGTGTGATTATTGCTTCTCTAGTATATTCTGGGAGTTCACCCTTATCTAGTGCTTCCGTCCAGACAGCATGCAGCCTGGGAGCTAGTAGCTGACTGAATTCTTTGTAGAATTCAGCTCCCAGCCCATCAGAGCCCGGGGCTTTCCCGTTGGGGAGAGCTTTTATTGCTGCACCTATTTCCGCCACTGTTATAGGTTCCTCCAGCGATTCCCTAGTCACATCCGCTATAAGCGTTGTCGGTATCTGAGAGAGGTATTGTTCTATCTCAGCCTCTGTGCAGAGCACTGGGGGGAGTATAATTCTTTATAGAACATGTTGAATGTTTCTGTCATGATGCCTACCCCCAGGGAACCAGACCAGGTCCAGCAACCCCGGAAGCAGGCATCAAGTTATTTTGAGCAAGCCCAAAAACCCCTGCTAGGGGCCGTTTGGGTGCGGTCCTGGCGCTTATGGCGCCAGGCTCATATGGAGAGTCAGTGCTGGCGCCATAGGCGCCAGGCTCATAGAGTCAAGCTTACCTGATGCAGACCATGCTGCAGAGCTCCAAGCCAAATGAGGCTTGGAAGGGACTATTTTACCAAGGGACTATTTTTTACTCGGGTGGGGCTGGGGAGGAATACTTACCTGGGACTACTTTGGAGGCTATTTAAACCACGTCCGAAGAGCAGCACACCCTTCGCGTTATTCTGCATCCAGCAGCGTAATGCTCACTGTGTCTGCAAGCCTGCATCCAGTCTTCTGCCACGCCCGCCTCGAGTCTGCAGCTCCAAGAAAAAGGGAGGAACAGAAGGAGAAGAGGTTAGAATATGAGCAAAACCTTCGATCCTTACCTGAATTCCGGATCCACCGCGCCTTCGAAGCATTTTACGCGCACCGCCTCGCCTGCTGCAGCGCCACGCTGAACTCACCGGCCTTCGCAGCATCCTCACGATCCACCGCATCCTTCTGCACGTTCCCGTCGCACTCTGGCACCTAAGGGGAACACAAGAACAGCAAAGGTGAGCCAAGGGAATAAACAGAGGCAATAGTAACTACCCCCATAGGCTTACCTGATTACCGCCGGGGGTACTATTCCTCTTCACGGGTCGGCGCAGTCTCCATTGCATCGTCGCCGTACCCCAGCCCCTAAGGGGAACAAAAGAACAACAAGGTGAGACGAAGGGACAAACAAGGGGAACTCTTCTCACCACAATAGACTTACCTAATTTTACCGCCGGAGGCATTATTCCCTGAACTTCATATTTTCTCTCCACACGTGAATAAGGGAGCAATCCACAGGTTACATTCTGGCCTTATTTTATTGAACTGTGTAGGATAAGCCAAATCCTTACCTGAACTTCGTCAGCTACCACGAGGAACTCTTCGCTGGGGTCAAGCTGCAAACTGCAAGGAATCGGACAAGAGTGAAAGTCACACACGTGAACTCTTACGAACTACATACTTTTCGGAGTCAATATTGTTCTGGAACTCACCAATTCCTTAGAGCCAGTGAAGCAACTGGTTATCAACGCGCCCCTGCGCTCTATGCAGGATGGAGAGCTCATCTTTTCAAACCATCAGGTGAGACTATAAGAGGGGACATCAAAGGTGATCTGTGGGGAGAACAGCAGGGGCTGGGGGGATTTACGCTCAACCCCACGGGTGGTTAATTCCCTTTCTCCATTTACAGAAGAATATTCCTACGGGCCAAGCAAACGAAGCTAGGTTGGCCAATCCAGTCCGTCATCTCAGCCCTACGCGTCACATTGGTGGAGACCGCAGCTGTCCACTTCAGACTGACGCCTCTGAGGGAGCCAGGTGAGCGTAACAGTTTCTTTCAGTTTCTCCTGATCTGTGGACATGGTGCCATCTGTTAATTGAATACAAGGTATGTTCGTGGGGCCTCTCTCCCCGCGCACCATTCTGGCTAATAGTTTCCCCGGGCGTTCTCCTTCTCCATATCTACGTGCCGCCGTGGGTCTGTCAAAGTATCTGATCTCTTGGTCTGCTGCTTCTCTAAACTCATCTAGCTTAGTCTTTATTTCTGTACCCAGATGAGGGGAAGAGGACAGAGCATATGGGGTTTGCAGTGATGTTAGTTGTGCTTCTAACCTAGCCAGTCTAGCCCGAATGTCTTTGAGAATTCCCCCCTCTATGGATATCGATTGACCTCTTAAGCATACCTTAAATGCCTGCCATAGTGTAGCCTGACTTGATACCGAGTGTTCATTGATCTCGAAGTATTCCTGCATGTATTGCGCCATAGATTCTTTATATACTATATCCCTTAGGGCCGCCGGTTTGAATCTCCAAGGTGGTCGGTCCCTGATCTTGTCCGGGATTTGCAATGTCAATTGTATCGGAGAATGATCTGAGTAGGTCCTAGGGTGTATATGTGTATCTGTTACCCATGCCATGCTGTCTGTGTCTATCAGCCATAGGTCAATTCTGGAGTGTGTGTGGTGGATTGTAGAGTAGTATGTGTATTCTTTCCTGCCGGGGTTTAGTGTTCTCCAGACGTCCTTTAACTGTAGATCTGTCATGTGTGTAAGTATTGTCTGTGCTGCCCTGGTTATTGTTCTATTTTGTGTTGATGAGCGATCTAATTGTACATCCAGAATTGTGTTGATGTCTCCCCCGCATAGCACCCGGGCCGTAGGGTATCTCGCTAGCTTTTCAAATACTGAGGAGTAGAAGTCTGGATGGTCAATATTTGGTCCATATATATTCAGGAATACTATTTCCCTGTCATAGAGCTTACCTTGCAGCAAAACTAACCTCCCATCTGGATCACATTCGGCCTTGATACAGACGAACGGCAGCGCTTTATGTATTAGTATTGCAGCCCCTCTCGCTCTGCTAGAGTAAGTTGTGAAATATTGGTGAGTCCCCCAATTTGGTATCAGCTGTTCGCCCTGTCTGGGTCCTGTGTGGGTCTCTTGGAGGAAGATTATCTTAGCGGCCTCTCTATTAAGATAGGCCATAATCTTCCTTTTCTTGATCTTGGAGCCCAGCCCCCTTACATTCCGACTCAGAACATTAATACCACCCTTGTCCGGTTTAGCCATTATCTATGGGGAGCTTTATGTGTCTTTACACCAATGTAGCTCTGCTTTATGCTTAAGTTTTTCTGTGCCTAGAACCTGTGTGCTTTTTGTGTTACCAACCTTCTTCTCATAACAAAAACCCAACTTCCCCATATCAGTCCCGCCCCCCACCCTCACAGTCCCCCAAACTTCAACTGTGCCTTTGAGTTTCCCCCCTCCGCTCCCAACAACAACGTGAGCACCTGCTACGGGGGGGCTGCGGCGTCTCCAGTGCCCAAGCCATTATCGTGTACGGGCATTACCTCCAGTTCAGGCTTGTTACTCTCATTTATTGTGACGTTTTTGGATGAACGCTTTCCATGTGTTTTGAGTTCTGGGTTACATCCTCTGCAGTGTGGGACTACCAAGGAAGCCTAAGTCTTTGCCATTCCTTCCGCCTTCTTGTACGCCGCGGTGGCTGTCTTGCCCTATGAATGTTTCGATAGCTCTTCTTTCAGGTTTGTCCATTATTTGGGGGGATATGTGTCTCTATGAAGCTCGCGGCCTCGTCCGGGAATGTGAAGAAGTATGATTTATTTTGATGTTGAATTTTGAGCCTTGCGGGGTAGAGCATCGCATATTGTACTTGTTGCTCACGTAGCATTTTCTTGATTCCTGAGAATAGCTTTCTCTCCTGTTGAACCGCCAAGGTGAAGTCCGGAAAGATGCGTATAGTGTTGGCTTCCCATTTCAGTTCTTGTTTTTCCCTAGCTGTTTTTAGGATCAGGTCTCTATCCCTGTAGTTTAGTATGCGCGCTATAATGGGTCTGGGGTATGCCCCGGGTTTCGGCTTTGGAACTAGAGAGCTGTGTGCTCTTTCCACACTAAACACAGGCGACCATCCTGGCTCCCCCAGTAGTGTGCGCAGAAGGTCCGCCACTGCTTTCTCCATTGATCCTTTAATAGCCCCTTCCGGAACACCAATAATACGGACATTATTTCTTCGGGATCTTGCTTCCAAATCTTCACACTTGGATTTTACAGTCCCTAGCTCGATGGCTATCGTTGACACCGTTGTCTTCAGGGTTTCCATAGCGTCCTCTGTGCCTGATATTCTTGTTTCAGCCTCTGTCATGCGAGCAGTTGTTTTGTCGAGTTGCGTTTTTATACTCGCGACACTAGCCGTGATACCATCCAGCTTGTCTGTCAACGTTGCGAAACCCTGCTGCATAGCTTGGAAAACAGCCTGAGGATCCATCATGGAGGCAGAGGGAATCTGTTCCACCTGTGCGGCCATTTCTCCCTCCCTTGTGGTCGTAAACTTATCAATAGTCCCTCTGCTCCTTTTATGGGCAAAGTTTTTGGGCATTGTTCTGGATCTGGAGCGTGTATTCGGAGGAGTACCCTTTCCTATAGATGCCTTCGCCAATTGCTTTGTAGTTGCACTATATTTCTGAGGCCAGATTAAGATGGATGGGCGGGGACCCGATCTTCCAGCATTCCCTCCATCCGGTGGTGGATTAAACGGGGCAGGGGGGGCCCGCTTGGCTCCCCTCAGCCCCCATTCGCACGTTCCAACGTTCTGTTGTATATGGTGGAGCGGAATATGTTAGTTGGGGGTTGGACGCCCGCCCCTCTCGTTGTCTCCTGCAGCTTCAGAGCCGCCCGCGAGCTGAGCAGAGGGCGCGGCGCCCCGCACCGGGTTTCGGCCAAGGCCCGGTCCCGGCTTGCCTTCGCCGCTGTGGGCCGATGGGCCGGGGGGAGGGCGATTCCTCCCTTCACATGTGTCGCTGCTGTGGTGTTGGGGGATGGGGTCCGCAGGCGATCAACGAGGACCGGGGCGCGCGCGATTCTCCCTCTCTGGGCGGGCGGCCCCGACTGTTACTGCCACTGCTCGAGTTGTTCCGGCGCCGGGCTCCTCCCTCCCCTCCGCGGCCGGCGCCTCTCGCTGCCTCGAGGTACTCCTGGGCCCACAACTCGGCTCTCGCTTCACCGTTCGGGCCCGAATTTCACGTGGGCTGTCCAGAGGTATAGTTACACGTTCTGTGTAAGAATCGCACCAAACCGGAATGAATAAATGGTTTATTTAGGCTTTTCGGCCCTGGACACTACCGGAGCTCACACAGAAGCTGCCATTTCCGTCCTTGCGCAACAGCGCCCCTTCCCTGTCTTTATAATTAAGTATATTGGCAATAATCGGTCGAGGTGGGGCCCCAGGCAGCGGTTTTCTTGTCAGGACCCTGTGCGCTCTCTCCACTGTGAACCCCTGAGTGAGTGTCTTGGCTCCTACTTCCTGCAACAGCATGGTTTATAATAAAATGTGTCGGGTTTGAGCCTTCTTCGCCTTCCGAAAGCCCAACAATGCGTACATTTTTTCTGCTGGCCCGTCCTTCCGCCTCTTCTGCTCTGTTTTACAGATTCTGCACCTGCTGTTGTAGTATGGAAACCTCCTTGGAATTTTTTTGCAGCTGCTTGTATTAGCCTTCACTTCAATGCCCTGACATCCTGTCGCAAAGGTTCACATCAATGCTGATAGCGTCAATTTTAAATTCCAATAATGTCTTCGACTCTGCTATGGCGTCTAAGTTCTGCTGGTCACTTTGCCTGGGGGCCTGCTCTACTTGTGCTTCTTGCCCTTTTGTTTTCGCATCGTCCATCAATTGTGCTGACTTGGCAAATGCATCTATTGATGATTGTTCCACTTTGGACTTGTTGGCCTTCGATGCCATTGTTGCGACTGCTAGCTCCACTGTCCGCTCTACCGTTATAAGCCGTGCCTTACTCTGTCTGTTCTGCTGTGGTGCCGTGTTGCGCAGTGTGCTTGTTTTAACACCTTGTGCTCACAACGATTCCTGGTAGTTGCATTGGTTGCCAAATATTCAGTAGCTCCGGCCCTAGTCTGTGGCAGCTATTATTGCGCTGATCCGAGATGCAGTACTTGGCTGCTTCAGGCCTCTAGTGCCCTCCGAGCACCCACCTAGGATCTGCCTCAGATGTCTGTGCTGGGTCTCATCAGTGTGTTCACAAGCGTCCTGGAAACATGTCCTGTTAACTTTCAAATATTGATGCTGCAGCCTCTGCCATGTTTGGGGGCCTTATGAATGTTAGCATGACTCGTGCTACCCAGTTTTGTGGGCTCTCGCACCTGGGGTCTGTTCTGTGGCAGCAGTTCTGTGATTGGGACCAAGGACCGCCTCTTAAGCGTTGTGGGCTCCAGAGTGCCCTTCAAGTTTTATAATGCCACCATTCCGATCTTCCGTGTAGTCATATCAGTTTTTCAAGTGCCCGTACAGCCTCTGTTGCCCATTCACTAGGCTGTCTCATTAGCATTATTCTGTTTAGTCGAGTATCCAGATGCAGCCCTACTGCACGCTTATTCTATACACAACCTTTCCCTGTGTGTGTTCGGTGTCTTTACATCTTGCGAAAGAGTCTCTATTGTGTGGCCAGCCTGCCCGTGTTGTGCCGTCTCTGTGTGTCCACCGTATTCCAAAGTACCTCTCGTGTCATTGTGTGTTGGTTTCCTTTTATCAGTGGTCCGTTCTTTGTTTCCCAGTGCTAGTTACTGTAGCAAGTTATACTGTGTCCATTACCGCACTCCCATCGTCTTCTATGGGATTCTGACACAAAGCTGGGTCCCAGGCACACAATCAGGCATCTATTGTTTATAACCCCAGTCTCGGGTCTCGCAGAATTCCTCAGCACACCGGAGGCCGCCTCCTGATTTATCCAACGTGTTGTTTACTTTGGGTAGTTCTGCAGAGTTGAGGGCTTCTCCTGCCGCTCCTTCGCTTTATCTTTTCCAACGTTCACTGCGCCCAGCACCTCGGTGCAACAGTCATTGACTCCCAGACCCCCTGCACACCCGTCGCCACCTTGAGTCTTCAGCTCCTCTGCTGCCAGGGCTTCAGTGGGCCACAGCCTTGAACCATGCTGCTCTTTCCCGCAGTCCCTACTTTATCTGCCGGTCGGGGTCCGCTTTCATTAAATGATAGCGTGACTTTCCTTCTTCAGCGTGGCAGACCTCTGGCAATTCCTTTGTTCTCTCCCGGCCGCCATCTTGTTCGCCCTGTCGTCTGATTTTTGAATAAGCATAAGAAACATAGGTTTTAGATTGTTTTGTGTATACAATAGTTGAATTGCATACATAGTCCCCCATCCTCTGTATTTTCATAATTGAATGAACAAGTATTACATTGTATGTAAATAATGAAGGGGTATGTACTAACTTAATTGTGCCTGAGCCTATCCTGCCCATGCAGGTGTCCGTGGGTGGGGAGAGGCGCTGTTTCTTTTTTGGGGGAAGCTGAGCCTTTGTTGTTACCACCATACGCCCCTGCCGTTAGGCTCCCAAGAGGCGCTGGTCCGAGAATCTCACCTGCTTCCCCATATACCTTTGTATTGTGTCAATAGTAGGCCAAACTCTCCCAACCTTTGTGCCTGAGCTTTTTTTTTTTTTTTTTTGCTTTTTCGTTTTTGGTGGGGTGGCCGATGGGGGGGCCAGCATTTTTATAAGGGTGGCCACAGCACCCCTGGCGCCCCTGTTTGTGGTATGTAGCATGCATGTGGGTTTGTTGTTTATAAAGTCTCTCACGTACTAGCATTTCCGGGGCAGTGGAGTGGAGACATGAGTGATTATGTGCAACATAAAAAATGCAAAGGGACCTATTGTAAGTTGGCAGTGTATGAAACAGTGTTGCTAAAGCTGTCATAATTCTATTACTTCCCGTTTACCCCTAATTTCCTGTACTACCAAATTCTGAGTCAAGTGGAGGAAATACCTCAAGCAGATTCTGGAAATTTGTCTCCAATTAACTTTAAAACATAGAGGATTCATAAAGAGTGGAATTATTACCAGCAGTAAATCCTGCAAGTCATCCATGTAGTCCTATGGGTTCCCCATATGGTTTAAACACTGGCATTCAGCCACTCATAATCAGGTGACTTTCCTGTGATTGTGAGTGAAGAGAAGGGTATTTTGCAGTTTTACTTTGGACGATACTGCTAAACTTCTACAGGGCTCTAAAGGTCCCTCTCCCCTCACCTTACAGGACCTCAAAAAGGCAAAAAATACATGTCAGAGAAAATGTATCCTACAGCCGTGATGTCATAACAGTTTGTTATGATTTTGAAAATCCTCTGCTATGATGTCACTGCAGAAATATACTGTATTTGAAAATGGCTAATGGTTTCCTATAGAACCCATTCACAAAGAGCATATGTATACCCATTTCAGAGATATGAATGCATGTGGGTAAAAAGGGTGTTGGTGCGTACCATTAAAAGAAACACTATCAAGTGGTCAGAATCAATCTGTTACATTTACCAAAAACCTTTTTGTCATTTCCAAAGAAGTGTTTGTAATTTCTTTGTTTTCTGTGTTTTTGAAAGCGTATCCCATTTGTGAATATGTTATCTGTTTTAGGATGTATAGAAATGCTGCTTTATTAGTGCACATTTGGAAAGTGGTGAGAAAGGCCATTTCAATGTGCACATTATGATGTTTACATTGAAAGGCACTTTCAGAATAGGGTGCATGTTTTTGTGCAAATTATTGTGTTAGTGCATCTCATTATTTTTGTCTAAATGATTTTGGAGAACTTGCAAATAGTATGTATAAAGTAATATATGTGATGTTTGTAGAGAGATGGAATGGTATCATTCCACGATAATGAAATGGTATCAGGTGGTTGCCCAAGGTAACTGTCAGAGTAATGGAGGCAGATCATGCTATTTTCTAAACTCTATTAGCCTTTTGATAATATTTATATTGTTATAAGTGTAACTTCATCTCAGATAACAAATATAATGTGATTTTTTACAAATGTTGAAAGCATGGATGTATACAGTGTATATTTTCAATAGAAGAACAAGTTACTTACCAACTGTAACATTCTTTCGACTAGATGTTCCTCCCACGTATTCCTCATCTTGTGATAATTCGTTTCGCCAGCTTCGCTGCATCTGAAACATTTTTTCGGCAGAGGGATCTGTGCTCGAGGTCGTGGCGTCGAATGTCCCTCGACGGGCTCCGTACCGTGTCGACGTCACCAATGGTATAAATGGCTCGAGCCGCGCCCATTGGCTTCAGTTCTGTTTTTTTCGAGGAAATATTTGTGGAACATCTAGGCGTATGCTGTGACTGATAGGCCCATCATGAGAGGAAATTGTAAGAGAATGTAAACTATACTGCGGTGTAGGCAGGGAGGGTCGATGAGGAATACGTGGGAGGAACATCCAGTCGAAAGAACGTTACAGTTGGTAAGTAACTTGTTCTTCGGGCGTGGCTAACCAGCCATGGACTAGGTCGCATCTCCGTGCAGAGCTCCTGTGGATCAGTCTTTCATCCGTGAATTTATGCTACTAATATGCTTTTTGATGCCTGAAACAGAAGAAATGGAAGTGGGAATGTATATGGAGCAGGAATCCTGAAAGGCAAGGCAACCGTGTCTGCAGATCGGCAGATAATTGTCTTTCTGTGCGGCGGCAGAGTTGAAACGTTGTTGCCAAAATGGCGGACAACAAAGGGAGCGGCATCGTAGCCCTGTGGATGTTGAACTGTTGCTGAAACATATGGGTAACGAGCGAGGCGGCTGCCTGCAATACTGAAGGACTCGCTTTGCCCTGCTGTGTGCTTATATAAAGACGCCCCGGGCCTGGACAAATGTAGCAGCATACGAGTGCTACATCGCTGGCAGGGATGGGCCGTGGCTTGAGGCGGCTCTCCGATGCCTAGTGTGACTGCGGGGCTCTGCCGGACCAGCGCCGAGGGCGAACAGTGTCCAGCGCTGCCAGAGGGGATGGCAGTGCACTGACTGAAAACGAAGTAGTGCCCATGGGTGGTCGCATGACATCGTGGCCCCCACCCGCTTATGGAAAAAGGCAGCTGTGAAGACCGCCAAGCGCCGCGCTGATACGAGCAGGCTGCAGCAGTGAAAACGAACAGTTGAAGATTTGCGTGTTGCATGCTGTGTGATCCCGTGTACCCTGGGCAGCAGAGGGACGCCTACGCACGGGACGCACAGATGCACACGATGATGCCGTATTGACCCGATAACAGGAATCAACTGTTAACTTTACGGTGGGGGCCGGATACAAAGTGCGCGTAAGTGTGCACAGCCTACGTTACCATCACGCTGTATTAGGGCCGCCTGGCTGGGCAACGGCAAGAGGCTGGACGGGCTGTGCTGCGCGCCCAAGCATTGACCCTATCCAAGGCCACGATCTCGAGTGAACGATCAAGTTTGAGTGGCATGGGATGCTGTGACCACTGGGCAAACCGCGTGAGACATAGGGCACAACAGGCATCAGAGGTGCACCATCATTATTCGTATGCACCAGACACTTGCACAGAAGATATGAGTGGAAGGGGTGGATTGTGAGGCCTGCAGAATAATAAAAGCTATGCACGGAACCCTCCCTGTAACGTAGCTGTGCCAACATACTATGTGCTAGTGGTATCACGTGGGAGGATACAATCCATTGAAGTTATAATTTCAGGGGCCTTGACAAATGGAAGCAAGAAGAAAGCACCCCAACAATCAAGAGAACCAGTTGAGCCATGACCTCAATACGAATCTGGAGTAAATACGAGTGAAGGGTGGTACTATGTCTGTAAAAAGCTTGAGGACCAAGACCAAGCAATCCACAATGGAGGTCTTTGCAAAAACGCAGAAAACCCCTACAACATCAGCGCAGAGCATGGTAACGACTCCTGCGGAAGAAGCCCCAGATGGAGACACGCACCAGATCCTGGAGGCCATTGCAGAGCTGAGTAGTAAATGGGGGTCGGCCATGGCGGATCTACGAACAGCCTTAGAGAATAAAATTGATACGGTAGGAACTGAACTCACTTTGTTACGGCAAGATGTCAGGGCACTAGCGGAACGAACAAGTGGGCTGGAAGGTGCAGTTAAGACCAATACTGACGTCAGTGCGAATAATACAAAGGAAGTGCATGTGCTAAAACAGCAGGTGGCCAATCTTGAAAATCAAGTGGAAGAAGCAGAGGGAAGGGCGAGAAGAAATAACATACGGGTAGTCGCCCTACCGGAGGTGGAAGAGCCCCAGGACCCCACGAACTACGTGGAGAACATGATCCTCCAGGAGATAGGAGCAGACAAGCTGTCGCGGGGTTCACGGTGGAACGTGCACATCGCGCCTTAATGAGGAAACCACGACCTGGGGCTCCGCCGAGACCGATCATCACAAGGATCCTGAATTACAGGGATAGAGAGAAGATCCTGGAATACTTTCGCAAAGGCGGAACAATAGAGAGAGCATCCACCAATGTCACGGCATACCCGGACTATACGATGCTGGTGCAGAGGCAGAGATACAGCTACATGACCGTCAAGAGGAGGTTGCGTGAGGCAGGCATCAGGTACATGCTTCTGTACCCGGCAAAGATGAAGGTTTATATAAGAGCAAAGTGTTTTTTTTTTTATGCCCCAGAAGGGGTGGTGACATGGCTGGACCTGCAAGGTTTCCCGTAACAAAAGGCGGACCGTGACCGGCATGGACAAGATAATTAAAGATTTTGTGCCATGGACATTGAGGGGGTAAGTGGGAAGATGATCCTGGTATACTGGGGAAGCGAGATGGGTTGAACAATGATTGACATTTGAGCTTTGAGCTCGGCATGGACTGGAATATAGTGGGTAAGATGCAATTGACAGCTGTATAGCATTAATGATTAGCGTAAGAATTTGAAAATGGGAGCGACAGGAGAAAGACAACCTACCCCAAAACATTAGTAGTTAAGTGGCCATTAGGGCGACTTCACCCTACTGAGTCCTGAGCACAGGTCAGTGCGGACAGGACTAGATGTGGGGATGCCTGAGATCCAGGAATGGAGTTGGGCAATCGTTGGGGAGGGTGTTGTTGGGGAAGGGATGGGTAGGGGGAGGGGAGGGAGGCGGGGAGTTTGGTATGTATATAGTTATGGGGAGATTAAGTTTAAACAAGAGCCTATGCGGACTAGAGTGTGGAATCTGTGTTGTGTGGGTGGGAAGGACTGGCAGGATGGAAGAAGGAAAAGTATTAACGAGCCATGGGGGATCTTAAGATAATAACGTGGAATGTAAGAGGACTTAACATTTATTTGAAGAGGAATAAGATCATGCTGTATTTGAGAAGGCAAAAGATAGATATTGCACTGTTACAGGAAACACATCTGACGCGAGAGAAAGTAGAGCTGGTTGGGAAAAAATGGAAAGGGATTGTGGTGGGCGCATCATACTCTGCCTATGCTAGGGGAGTGCTTGGTTGGGTGGCGCCGCACGTCCCGTTTAAGCTAATCGAGGAAGTGGTGGAGACAGACGCGAGGAGGGTTATAATGAAAGGGCTGATAGAGAATAAAGAAATATGTATTGTCAATACGTATGCCCCCGACCAAAACACGGCGGCATACTTCAGAACTCTGTGCACCACTCTTTGCGCGTGTGTAGGCAGTGCGGTGATTTGGGGCGGGGATTTCAATTGTGCAATGAACCCTAAAATAGACAGGTCAGATGATAGGATTGATAAGCCCACCCAACGGCTAAAGCATTGCAGATGCTGCTAGATGATTTTGGCTTGGCAGACGTTTGGAGGACAAAACATCCTAATGAGAGACAACATTCACACTACTCGGCCCCGCAGCAGCTGCACACAAGACTCGACTATGTCTTCGCCACTTCAGATGTGATGACAGAGAGTACCCATATAGAATATAAGGCGAGGGTCCTCTGGGATCACTCGCCGCTGGTCCTCGGATGGCAATATTGCCCCCGAGGGCGCGGATTCCAACATGGCGCCTCCGTGCAGAGGCACTCAAAGATCCAGTCTTTAGAGAAGACATAGGAGATGAGATTATCAATTACTTTGAGGTGAATACTGGCAGTGTTGACTCGGCAGGAACACTATGGGAAGCCTTTAAGGGGGTGATGCGAGGGGTTGCCATAGCTAAGTCAAGGGGATTGCAGGGTGGAGTAATAGCTGACCTACAAAGAGCAGAGGATGAACTAGAGAGAGCACTGGGAAGTGGCAGTGTGGATACAGAACTAGTACTCAAATTACAGCAGCAGTGCGCGGAACACTGGGAAAGACTCTGCAACCTCAATTATAAAAAGTACATAGAAAGACAGCATGCAGGGGGAGATAAAACGGGCCGACTCCTAGCGTGGTTATACAAGAATGAAACCCCTAGACCCCCAATCAGGACCATAACTAGAGAGGATGGCGAGGAAGTGGACACCCAAGAAGGAGTCAACAAGGAATTTGCGGAATATTACAGGGTGCTATACGAAGATAAGGAGAAAGGCAACCAAAGGGAGATAATTGAAACACTAGAAGATATAGGACTGCCCAAGATAAGTGAAGAAGAAAGGGAAGAACTGGACGCACAGATTACCTTGGAGGAATTGGAAGAGGTTGTGAGGCAGTTGCCCCCTAGCAAAACTCCAGGAGCAGACGGGTTTCCTAGTGAATTTTATAAAGTATATAGGGTGGAATTGCTCCCCCCAATGCTAGAAATGTTTAAATAAGCGTTTGAGGTGGGACGGTTGCCGGAGTCGCTCAGAGAAGCGATCATAGTACCGCTCCCCAAGCCCAGTAAACCAGGGCATAGATGTGGCTCCTACAGGCCCCTGTCGATGCTGACCCAGGACAGTAAGATACTGACAGCTGTCCTGGCAAACAGATTGCGGAGAGTAATTGGCAAATTAATTCATCCAGATCAAACGGGCTATGTCCCGTATAGGAACATAACTCACAACCACAGGCGACTCCACCGGGTGGTCGAATGGGGGAGCAGGGGTGAGGGCGAAATGGCGATTGTGTCACTAGACGCAGTTAAAGCGTTCGACTCGGTTAAGTGGCCATGGCTGTTGGAGGCCCTGAGAGGATATGGAGTAGGGCCAGGTTATATCAAATGGGCGAAGATGTTATACAGTGAGCCGCTGGCCAGAGTTCGAACAGGATCAGTGATATCTGAGAGATGGCAACTCAGCAGAGGCACTAGGCAGGGATGCCCCTGGTCCCCGATGCTTTACATTTTAGCCCTAGAGCCCCTAGTGATATACCTTAGGCAACAATATGATACAATAGGTATTGAGGTAGGGGGGGAAGGGCACTTAATATCCTTGTACGCAGATGACTTGCTATTATATCTGAAATACCCGGAAGAATATCTTGAATATATTTTGGAAGTGTTGGAGAGGTATGCTAGGCTGTCCGGTATTGCAGTGAACCCCCAAAAATCTAGCATATTTCCGCTAGGTGGCTATGTGGGAACCCCTGCAGAAAAGCTGCCGGTGCTGCAAATACCGTGGGCGGTGAGCTCTTTCCGGTACCTTGGGATAGACGTGTACCACACGGCAGAAGAGGAACATAGGTGTAACAACGAGATAGCCATTGGGAAAATCAGGAAATGCATGAGGTTTTGGGAAAAGTTGCCCCTAGCAATGATGGGACGAGGGGCAATGCTTAAGAGGGTGGTCTTACCTAGGCTGTTACATTATTTTAGTAACATTCCATATATGATACCTAAGAAGCTCTTTGTTAGACTGAACAGTACGTGTAGGGACTTCCTGTGGCATGGCACCCGGAATAGAGTGGCACTATGGAAGTTGCAGAACTCCCATGAAAAAGGTGGTATTAAACTGCCTAATCTTGAAGCTTACTATGTAGCAGGTCAACTGCAATATGTGGCCAAATGGCTCTCTGATGAAGAGACCCCTGAACATAGGTTGTTTGGGCGGAACTGCACACCATTTTACTTAAAGGAAATTATATGGTTGCCTGAGTCAGAAATGAAAGAGCGCCCTGGGATGATGATGCATGGGTGGAAAATGTGGCGCCGAGCTTGTCGGATGATGGGGGACCCATTCCCATGCTCCCCGCAGATACCGCTGGTTGCACTAGCAGGGGGATATAAGCAGTTGAGGGTGATTATTAGGACCTACTGGGAATCGGTGGGGCTGGTTACGTTGGGGGACATTTGGCAAGAGGGGACCATTAGGGATTTTGAAGGACTTGGGGAAGTAGCAGGATTACATACAGGTCAATATGTTACGTATCACAGAATGGTGCAGAAAATTCAGAAGACGTGGCCTGCAATAATTTTGACGGAGGAACTAGATGCTACTTTGGGGCAATATATGACATATCGGAAGGGGGGCATGAGATCTCTAGATTGTATGAGATGGTGATGACTGGGAAGGAATTGGTACATTTGAGATTGGAATGGGAAACGGAGGTGGGTGCCCCGATAGAGGATGGGATGTGGGAACGTGCCTTGGGATACCACAAGAAGGTGTCAAGAAATGCAAGATTAAAACAAATACAACTATATGTAACGCACAGGGCATACATGACCCCTCTGAGGATATCAAAGTTAAAAAACGCTGGGTGCCAGTCTTGTCCTAAGTGCGACAAGGAGAACGCCGATATGACACACATGTTTTGGTCATGCCCGGTAATTGAATGCTTCTGGGCAGAAGTGGCACAAAAACTAGCAGAGAAAGGGGTCACGTATAAGCCATGGGTGGAGATATGGTGGAAAGAGTTACAGAAATGGGCAGAGGCTGAGATGATGGTATGGCATGAGGCGAGCAGCACGGGAGGGGAAGAAGAAGTGGGCTCCCTGATGGCATGGAAATCATTGATAGCGGAAATGTTTGGAATAATATCGGATCTAACAGAATCCGAGGGCAGCGAAACCCAGCCACACGAAGCAGAAACTGAACGTGAAGAACAAACAGGCTCATAAAGGGGGGGTGGGATGGAGGGAGCAGTGATTAAAAGACTAAGGGCCTCATTACACGGACGGCGGTAAGGGTTTACCGGTACCGGTATTTTACCGGTCCCGGTAAAACCTTACCGCCTTACTACGAGGTCCCTTTGCGGGTTGGGGAATTTAACGCCTGCTTTTTGCAGGCGTTAAAAACCAACCCGCAAAGGGACCAGGGAGCTAATTACGGTACCGCAATTTGCGGTGCCGTAATTAGCACCTTCCCCATTCCCATTATGCCCTATGGGGCAATAAATGGGAATGGGGAAGGGCAATGGGGGAAGGGGGAATTACCGCCCCACCAACCTTGGAATAGGGCGGTAATTCCCCTTTCCACCAAGGCGGTGCTGGTATTTTACTGGCATGGACCAAGGTGCTAATAGCACCTTGGTCCACCGCCGTCCGTGTAATGAGGCCCTAAATGTTTTTATAAAGCTGTCACAAATTGCACTGCATGTTTGGTTTGTATTGTTGTTTGGTTGAATAAAATTAATAAAAATGTTTTAAAAAAAAAAAGTAACTTGTTCTTCGAATGGATTGTGTCCTCCCACGTATTCCTCATCTTGTGATAGATTCCCATAGCAGTGACCGATTTGGAGGTGGGAGTGCTAGTTTTTGTTTTCATGTACAGAGTGAAGTACTGCTCTGGCAAAAAGTCCCTCATTTGAGGATGAGGCATCTAAGCAGTAATGTTTGATGAAGGTATGCATTGATGCCCATGTTGCAGCTGAGCAAATATCTTTTGCAGGGACTCCCTTCTTCAAAGCCGCAGAAGTAGCCATTCCCCTTGTGGAGTGAGCACGTAAACCATCCGGTGGGTCTTTTCCTGCTAATCTGTAGCATTCCAATATAGCTAGAATAATCCAGCGGGATATGGTTTGTTTTGTCACCGCTAACCCCAATTTACGACCTGTGTATCCCACAAAAAGCTGGTCGTCTTGACGTAATTTTGACATTCTTGCAATGTAAAAACTGAGAGCCCTCTTGGGGTCCAGCCTATGTAACCTCTCCTATTCTTTTCCCAAATGAGGAGGAGGATAGAATGTTGGTAAAACAATTTTCTGAGACAAATGGAAGTCCGAAACTACTTTTGGTAAGGAAGATGGTTTTACTTTCAGAATCACTTTGTCTTTATAAAAAGTGGTGTATGGAGGTTTACATGAGAGAGCCTGTAGTTCACTAACCCTGCGGGCTGATGTTAATGCCACAAGAAGGACAGTTTTTAGCGTTAAAAGCCTCAATGGACATGAGTGCAGAGGCTCAAATGGTATACATGTTAGGAATTTAAGAACTAAATTCAAATCCCAGGTTGGAACATGAAATGGTATTGGTGGATATACATTTGTGAGTCCTTTTAAGAACTGTATTATTAATGGTATTTTAAAGTAAGAGACCCCTTCCGAGGAGCGCTTAAAAATGGACAGCGCAGGAAGGTATCCTTTCATTGTTCCGATCTGGAGCCCCAGATTGGCTAGATGTAACAGGAAAGAAAGCACCATTGGTGTGCCACATTGAAAAGGGTCCACATCTCTGTCCTTGCACCAGTTACTGAATTTATTCCAACGACACTGGTACAAAGATTTTGTTGTTGGCCTCCTAGCTGAAAGCAAAATCTCCATTACGTCATCCGGAAGATCCCAATCCTTCTATCTCAACCTCTCAGAAACCATGCATGAAGGTTGAGTGTGTTGACCTCTGGATGGAGAACACGACCTTCCTCTTGCGAGAGAAGATTCTCTCTTTGTGGAAGATGTATGGGAGGGCAGATGGACATGTCCAGAAGGTCCGGGTACCACGTGCTCCTGGCCCAATCCGGGGCAATTAGGATCATGGTTTTGTTGAACTTTCTCAACCTCCTGATTACTTGAGGAATCACGGGGACTGGAGGAAACGCGTATAGCAGGGGAAAATCCCAATCCACTACGAATGCGTCTCCTAGAGCTCCTCTCGGAGGAAATTCCCTTGAGCAATACTGATCGCACTTCCGGTTTACCGAGGTTGCGAACAGATGCACTTAAGGGGTTCCCCAAAGGGCGAGGATCTCTAGAAGGACTTCCTGAGCTAACTCCCACTCGTGGGAGACTGTGCTCTGCCTGCTCAGAGCATCTGCCGCTGTGTTCTGCTCTCCGGCTAGGTTAACTGCCGATAGAGAGATTCCTTCTTGTATTGCCCAGAACCAGAGCTGCATCGCCTCTCTGCACAGAGGTAGAGATCCTACGCCTCCTCTTTTGTTGAGGTAGTACATGGCCACTGTGTTGTCCGTCATTATCAGGACATTCTTTCTCTGTACGGAGGGCAGGAAGGCCTTCAGAGCTATTCTGATTGCCCTCAGCTCCAAACGGTTGATGTGTAGTTTGGACTCCGATGGAGACCAACGTCGGCTGATTGTCAGATCGTTGGTGTGTGCTCCCCACCCCGTGAGTGAGGCGTCCGTCACTACTGTTATCTCCAGCCATGGTTGCCAAAAAGATTCTCCCTTGCGCATGTTGTTGTTGCAAGCCCACCATGATACATCCTGAGCAACTGCGCTCGTGACTTGCAGAAGATCTGACATATTCCCCGAGAATTGGGACCACTGAGATCTCAGGGCTCATTGGAGGGATCTCATTCTCAATCTGGCCTCTGGCACCAGAAAAATGCAGGATGCCATGAGGCCGAGCAACCTCAGGAAATCGAAGGCCGGTAGATGCTGGGCTTTTTGGAATTTTGTTACCATTTGCTGCATGTGGAGAGCTCTCACCTCGGGCGGCGAGGCTTTCCCCGAGGAAGTGTCCAAGACTGCTCCTATAAATTGGAGTTGTTGGGATGGTACCATGTGAGACTTCTTGAAATTGAGGGAGAAGCCCAGGTTTTGGAGGAAGTGGCAGGTGAACAACAGGTGTTCCTGAGCTTGTTCTGGAGAACGTGCTCTGATTAGCCATTCGTCCAGGTAGGGGTATACGTGATTCCCCCCTCTCCTGAGACTCGCTGCCACTACAGCCATCAGTTTGGTGAAAACCCTTGGGGCGGAGGTCAGCCCGAATGGCTGAACTCAAAACTAATAGTGAGAACCGGCAACTGCAAACCTCAGGTATTTTCTGTGCTTGGGATGGATTGGCACATGAAAATAAGCATCCTGAAGGTCAAATGATACCAACCAGTCTTGGAGTTGGAGAGCCTGAAGGATCTGAAAAAGGGTTACCATCTTGAACTTGTCCTTCCTGTGGAATTTGTCTAATTTTCTCTAGTTCAAGATGGGTCTCAATCCTCCGTCCTTTTTGGGGATGAGAAAATAGGGGGAGTACCAGCCTTTGTTCCTCTCCACAACAGGTACCTGTTCTATTGCACCTTTCTCTAGCAGGGTTATAATTTCCTGCCAACGGAGCGGATCTGGAATTTTGGTAGAGCTGGCTCCTGGTGGATGATCTTGAGGTCTTTTTATGAAGGGTAGGCATTAACCTTGAGCTACTGTCTCCAGTGCCCATGCATCTGAAGTAATGCCCCGCCATTCTTTCAGATGCTGAGAGATTCTGCCTCCCACAGGTGTTTTGTATGATAAGACCTCAGAGAGATTTTGAGGCAGCTGCAGGAGCGGATGAGGGCATAGATGCCGTTCCTGAAAATGGCTTCATAGTCTTTGCTCGTCCACCACGAGTGACATTTCTTCTGCCCCTTTGAAAAGCCTGTCCTCTTCCTCTACCAACAGAGGAGTAATACCCCTCCAGGAAGATGAGCCCAAATAGGGTTTCTGAGGCTGTCGCATGGAGGCACTAAGGGACTTTGCTGCCGCTTTCGAGGTCTGTAGTTTTTCAAGGCTCTCATCAGCCTTACTACCAAACAGTCTCGAGCCATCAAAGGGCATGTTGAGAAGCCTGGTCTGTACATCTGGTGCAAACCCCGACTTTCTCAATCACGCAAATCTGCAAAGCACTGTGCTTGATGCCATGGACCTGCTAATACTATCAGCAGTATCCAGTCCAGACTGGATGCATTCCCCCATACCGTCATTGACTATATTCAGGAGGCCTTCCCTTTCCTCGCCTTCCGGAATATGCTGAGCCGCCGCCGAAATGCATTCCCACAGGGTATGTGTGAACCTGGCCAGGGTACAGGTGACATTGGTAGATTTCAAGGCCATGCTACCCGACGTAAAACCTTTACGAGCCCAGGCATCAACCTTTTTATCCTCCCTGTCCGGAGGTATGGTTGGGTATGCTGTCTGCCTGGATGTAGTAGCTGCCTGAATAACCAAGCTTTCTGGAGTAGGGTGTCTACTCAGGTATTCTGGGTCAGAAGTGGAAGTTCTGTACTTGATTGGGAGATTGCTGTCTACTGCAGCAATGGTATCAGGTTTTTCCCAGTTTTTCTCAACTGTTCTTTGTAATGCCCTATGTAAGGGGAGAACTAGATCTTTCCGGGGTCCTCGGACTATAATATTCATCATATCTGTTCAAACATAGGGGAGGCTCTTCCCCAACCCATATACTCAATCACCCTGTTCATCAAATTCCTATACCCTGAGTCTGCATGTTCTGCAGGATCAGGTGCAGTAAACTCCAATTCGGGTTATGTGTCCACACCACTAGCAGACTGCAGAGTTTCAGATAGATCTCTCATTTTTGTGTCAGGATTTATCAGTTCCTCTGGAACTTGTCTAGTTCCATATTTTACTCCAAAAGGAGTGACCTCCTCATCATCTGAACCAGATTCCGAAAAAAAATGGAAGACATGGACTTAAAGAAGTCCGATCTTGGTAAAGGTGTAAACCTTCTCTCTGTTTCCTCATCATTTGTTGAAGGAATCAGTGTTTTCTTCGAGCGATTCTTCGAGGGAGTTGAAGGAACCTTCGACACACTCGATGAAGCCCTCGACAAAGGCGTCCAAGATAAACTAGGCTTCGTCATCGGAGCAGTCGGCGCCAATGGCGTCGATGAAGTTGCACCGACTTCGACAATGAGGGGTTGGAGAGGCACTCGATCCTCGAGGATCTCTCGTCGACTTGTCGACTCGAGATCTATGGGTACTACTTCGCTTAACCGGTGTAGTTCCCGACTTCCCTGCATCGTCCAAAGGAGCAACCGGGCTCTGGCTTTTCTGAGGTTTCTTCGAGGGGGTCAAGGCCGCATTCTCAAAGACCTGCAACATTCTTTTCCTAAAGCTCTCCCACTTTGAAGGGGAATTCGATCTAGTCGGCCATCAAACCAATTCTGTCGACGAATCGGACGATGACGACGGAGATCTATGTCTCCTTTTGAGCTTTTTAGAGGAAGACGAAGAAGATCGTCTCAACCTGCTACGAGATCGGGATCTCTTCGAGTGCTTTTTATGGCGTTCCGATTCTTTAGAGTCGGATGATTTTTTATGTTTTTTAGATAAGGCTTTCGAAGAGCCCTTCGACGCCTCCCGCCTCACCGCTAACTTACTTTTCCTCTCACGGAGGGCCTTCTCCGTCATAGACTGACAGGAGCCACAGTCGCCGGTTCGATGGTCTGAGCCCAGACACCACAAACAGATATGGTGAGGATCGGTGATGGACATCTTCTATCCACAGTCATTACACTTCTTAAACCCAGTCTTGGGAGTCGAAGCGGTCGATTAAGAATACATTTTCTTGACAGAAAATCTCGAAGCGCGCCGTTCACGAGAGTTAAGCAATTGGAAAAACGGAACTGAAGCCAATGGGCACGGCTCGAGCCCTTTATACCATCGGTGACATCGACACGGTACGGAGCCCGTCGAGGGACATTTGACACCACGAAATCGAGCACAGCGCCCTCTGCCAGAATTCTTTTGCCGATGCAGCGAAGCTGGCGAAACGAATTATCACAAGATGAGGAATACGTGGGAGGAGACAATCCATTCGAAATAGCAAACTGCTGAATGGAAGATTTTTGTTGTTTTCAATTTTGCTCCTTTGGGCTATGTTATGTGGTAGGTTACTTTTGTTATTGCCAAAGTACTTTCTATCTGCTTCTGGAGGAGCCACTTTGATAATGGCTGTGTAGCACAAACTGGAGACTTCTAATCCAGTTTCTATTGAGTGATTTATTGAACAGATGTACTTATTTCGAGTGATTCTTGTGGTTTAAGAAGCATCTCTGGGTGATTCAGGTTTCTGTAGTAATTTGGAAGGAGATGTATTATTATTATTATTGTGGAATATATGACACATGCATAACAGATGTGCACATGCAGATGCCCTTTGTGTATATCTTCAGACAAGGGGGGATTTCTGCATGTTGAAGTGAGCATCCCAAATTTACAAATAGGATGCACTTTTACAATTTCAGAAATTAAATACTTTCCCTGCTCATGTCTGGAAAAGGTGCGAGAGGGTGTGCAAAGCAGGTCAGGCTAATTTCTGACTGTGTCATGCATTTTCATTTTTAAGTATGACAACAGCAGGCATGTATTGCAGTTGTTGCACTTTCATTTCTATCCCCCAAACATGGATAGATATGGTTTGTGTGTTTCCCTTTCAGAATGACTGGACCTTTATGGGCCCATGAGTGTGAATTACACTCCCAGTGCCATGTGGGTGCAGTGAGCTTGTCACACAAATCCTTTCCCTCACACACAAATGCCTCCATGATTTGCCCCCCCCTTACTTGGCTCAGCGGGTTACCATGCCCACTTCCTCAAGGCCATCCAGACCTGCCTATACCAACATGATCACCAATCCCCTTAACACGCAGAGTACGCGCAGGCGGCTCCAGCTTCCCTGCTATTGCAGCTACCCAGTCGAATGCTTACCATCGCACATCAGGGAAATTTACTCCCACTTAGCGTTCCGCAAAGCTATCAAAACAACGCTACTTGTCTGTAACTTGCCAATATGCTGTAACTAAGTAACTACTGCCTCCTATGCAATCTTGTTTACGTACACCTTCTTGTACACCTTCTTGTAACAAGCGCCTCAATGCCTTTGGGCTGTAGCGCGCTATACAAATGTAAAAAAATAAAATAAAATAAAAAATAAACACATTACAGTTGGGAGAGTGCACATGAGACTAATGTATGTCAAGGCACTGGCCAGTGCATCTCTTGTGCTGCTTCAGAATCTCCAAGAAATATGCAGTCGGCCTTTTTGAAAAGGGTGACCTGCTCATTTCGCAAAATGGCATAAGTAAAACAAACACATTCTCTGTACTAATGCGTATTTTTGGTATTTGAAATTGATATTTAGGTTTTCATTTGTGTAGTGGAAAGTGATGGGATGGGCTTCTGTATGTAAAGATTATTATGCTGTACCATTTGCAAATATTGGAATTGGTAGTGTGCGTTTTAAATAATCTCAATATATATATATAAATTTTAAAAATGTTTTTTAATTGTTACATGCTGAAGCATATTTGATCACTTGACTTTCAAAAAATAATAACCAATTATGAATGGACATGTAAGTATTCATCTCATTTTATATATAGCCATATGTTTTATTTCCCCCATTTTCGTTTTAAAAAATGATCAATATTTAACCGAAATCTAAAGTGGATCTTGTGTTTAAAAATGAAATCCACTTCAAAATTGAGTTAATACAATCTTTTCATGCATACATTTCAGAGTGATGAACAGTTGATGTGATACAAAGTGCACAAGGATCATGGGAAAAGCTGGGAATTTGTCGGACGGGCGACTGGGGCGTCTCGTGTGCGTTTTGAATATTTCAGCAGGGCAGGACTTAATGCGGCTGCCGTGCTGCGAAAGAATGCTCCAAGAGTTTCTGCTGTTCAGGAGCGTTTTTGCATTGCACAGGAAGCATGTAGGGTGTGTTTTCCCCTTCTAATGTTCTGTAAAGGTATGGTTGCAGCACAAGCGGCACCTTGCTCTTTATATATAGCCATATGTTTTATTTCCCCCATTTTACTTTTAAAAAATGATCAATATTTAATCGAAATCTAAAGTGGATCTTGTGTTTAAAAAGGAAATCCACTTCAAAATTGAGTTAATACAATCTTTTCGTGCATACATTTCAGAGTGAAGTCATAAGGATGCTATTTGTATGGTTTCATTTGTTTGTGTATCAAATGTACTCTTGATAAATGGTGAAAATAGTGCAATTGGTATCTATGACAGCACATTGCATGACTTGCCCTCTGAAATCTGCACTAATAGTCTATGTATATGCGAATAATTACATCAGAATTATTTTTAAATGTAGGAGTATTTGTTATTGTGAAAGGGGGTAATTGTGGGAGTCAACTTCTTCGGCCTCCCGACCTCTTAAAACAACAATGTGCAAGTGTCTCAAGTGCGTGAAAGAAGAGATCAGAGGAACCACTATTCATCCTCTGAGGTTGAATACATTTATATTATTTTCACACATAAACTGTGCCACACAATATTAGGTAGTTTCAATTGTGCATTTTTTTGGTTCACAGAGAATTGTGTGTAAGAATCACAGATCTCCCGAAGGAGAGCCCTTTTTCTATGACACATGTTTCGGCTCTTCCTGAGCCTTTTTCAAATTAAGGCCTATTATATGTGAGCTTCATATGCACTGGCAAACATAAACATACATGTTGAGTTATGTGAAGACAGAGAGTAGGGGGGTAGTAGATAGGGATAAAATGGGGTAGAAAAGAAACAACAAGAATGCAAATTAATATAGTCATGGCATAAGAGCGATGAATTCACACATGAGTCACACTAATGCATATATTATCCCATCAGTCATTTGTCGCTCTTCTAAGTTTTGCTTAAGAATATTCAATTGTTCATTGGTTTAACCATTCCAGACTCGCCCTTTGATAAGTTCATGTCAATAAAAAGTATGAGACTTGCATAGGTCCCTCTGGTGCATCTCTTTCAGCCTTTAGTCAATATTTTCCTCTATGTACTCTTAGCATATGCATTTTCAAGTTTTGTTTGGACTGGCCATTCCAGCCTTTCCCATTAAAATCATCAACCAATTTACATGCATTTGCCATCAATTTAAATTAGGTATCTCTAACCATAAGTTCAGTTTGTGTGGTATTCTGTGTTGAAAAGACATTTCTGTACTATTTTCTGGGTTAGAATACCACCTGTAATGCATTGATCATGTATCATAAACACCATTCTCTCAAGCTTAGCAGAGACATTCCAAACTCACATCCGTATCTACTCGCTGGTTCTTAAATTGTCATTGTGACCTATTTATACCTTTAATGTTTTATAAATAGTATACCTAATTCGCATAATCTTGCTCTATGTCTGATTGCATTAACTTACTTATTACTATTAATAAACTCCTTATTTATGAATGTGTATTGATGTCAATATTAGGCTTGACTGGTATTTTCGATGATAATTAGTGATTTCTTGCAGCATTAAAGGAAAATGCCCCAAAACGTGTTGTATTTCTTCATATTAATTACCCGGCTATGCGTCAGGCTCTGTCTGCGAACGCTCACATGTCTAATAGATCTCGTAACAAATGTGGCCCCTTAATGCATACTGAATCATATTGTGTTCCTCAAATATCGATGGGCCAGATATTTGCCAGGGCTATGTGTCAGTCTCTGTCAGTGAACGTTAAAATGTCTGATAGGATCTCATAACAAATGTGGCCCCTTACTGTATTCTGAATTGAATTATATTAATCCAATATCAATGCGCCAGATATTTACACTTCTGTTGGATGTGCTGCAATAGCGATCCTCATGTAGTGTCAGCTTAGGGCTTACCTGTAAAGTTCAACTTTTCATCTCTGCGCGTCGGCTTTCAATATGAGAACGCTGAGCCGGATGCCATGTACCTAGTTTATAGTGGTTTCGTTGGTTGCATGTGGAGTCCTACCTCCATTGCAGCTCCTGAACTTTGGCGTCTGCCATCTTTTGGGCGAAAATTACTGAAAGTGCAGCTTTCAATGTGGGTGTGCCCAATATGCTCGATGTAGGCAATTACTGATTATTAAAGTGTGGTCATCATGTTGTTATTCGATTGCTGAGTCATTATATAGTTTTGTGATTACCTCATAGAAATATTAATATTAATTGTTCTTATTCCTTGATTGTGCAGTTTTATATAAATGAAGATACAGTATTTCAGCCACTCCAGTTTAGGGCAATGTATGTTATTTTATGCTACTGTTGTGCTAGTTAAGGCAAAGTGTGCTAATCATTATTGATTGGCTGCAATCTCATATGCAAGAAAGTAAAAATATATATTGATAGGATGTGGATGGGTCCTGTTATGATCGGAGCTGGTGGTGAGTCACCCTTAAAATAGATATAATTGTCTGTTTCAAATGTGGCCTTCTAAGAATTAGTAGGATGAAGTATATTCATCTTGGAAGAGGTACTGGTGCATTATTGATAATGGCCTCTGTATTCAACTATAAAAGGTCAGTTCCATTTCAACTAGTTACATCAGAGGGCTGACATATTCGTACTCATGAGCAACCCTGCTTCAGATGCTTGATAAGTAGCGGTTGAGTAAACAAAAACAGTATTCCATTATCACATACAATTATGATTCTAGACAATGCTTATTTATCGCCCCGGGTGAACAGGGCCATGCCTGGAAAATGTCAGACAAGTGTCAGTTTTATAGGAAATGCACCATCTTGTTGTCCTTGTTGAGTCCATATTCTATTGATCTGAATTTGCAGATAAGGCGTGCCTCTGCCTGTCTCAAAAGAATCTCTTGGTTTCCTCCTCTTCTCCATAATTTAATCTTCTTTAATCCAATAAATATAAGTCTTGTTTCTTCCCCATTTGGTGCATTTCTTGCCAATGTTGCGCCAATGTTAGTGACGCATCTTGGCTACCAATTGTGGAAATGTGTTCTCAAATTCTTGTTCGGGTTTCTCTAATGGTGCTTCCAATATATATTCATTGGCATATGCATATTATTGCATATACTACGTGTTTAGATCTGCAATTTATATTTTCTTCGATTTTAATTTTTATTCCCCTTGAGTCTTGGAAGGTCATTGTATTTTTATGTGCATAGATGCACATAGTACATGTTCCCCATTTCCTGAATCCTGACACCTCCTTTGTTATCCAGGTTTCCGTTGCTTTGGTAGGTACTTCTGGAAGTAGCGACGGGCTCAGGTTCATTTGGATGGTTCTTGCCTTTCTATAAATGACCCTGGTTGGTCTTCAATGAATTTGGCTAAATGAGGGTCTAGTTTAAACCGATGCCAATTCTGTCTCAAGATTTGAATCAATTGTTGGTTGTTAGAACAATATGTTGTAATGAATCTTATTTTTTAATTTTCCCGGTTGTCTTTGTTATCCTTAGGTGTAGGGTTTGTTCCCTTGTCATCTTCAATGCTTTGAGATGAGCAGAAAGGATGCAATTTGACGAGTATCCTCTTTCTCTAAATCTGTTGTGTAGTAGGTTGCATTCTTCAGCAAATACCCTAGGGTCTTTGCAGTTCCTTCTTGCTCTAATGAACTCACCAGTCGGGATGTTCCCTTTGACCAGTTTATGGTGACAGCTTGTGGCGTAAAGTGTTGAGTTAGCCTCAGTTTCCTTGCAGTATGTGTGCTTATATAGTATTCCTTCAGAAACATAGATTGTCAAGTCTAAAAAAATGTATCCTAGTTTTGCTGTTCTGACCTGTGAATTCCACACCCAAATCATTACAGTTAATTCTAATTCTGAATTCTTCAAGTTCAACTGTCGTACCATTCCAAATTCGAAGAACATCGTCTATGTACCTGGCCCATTGAAGTACTTGTTTCTTAAATGCTTGG
Organism: Ambystoma mexicanum; assembly: GCF_040938575.1. Classification (NCBI taxonomy): domain Eukaryota; kingdom Metazoa; phylum Chordata; class Amphibia; order Caudata; family Ambystomatidae; genus Ambystoma; species Ambystoma mexicanum. The sequence goes on from NC_090939.1 coordinate 691,956,530, forward strand.
TCTTTATATACATGTTGGTCTTCATACATGCCCATAAATAATTTAGCAAGTGCAGGGGCATATTTGGTACCCATATCTATCCCTCTTTTTTGATGATAGTACTTATTATCAAAGAAAGAAAATTGAAATCCAATGTTGCCATGAGCTTTTCCTTTAGCATTTGTACAAAATGGTAGTGAGAAGCAGAGTCGTTTCTGAATACATCATTAATGGTTTGTATTGCTGAGTCATGTCTGATTATTGTGTAGAGAGCACGCACATCCCAGGTGGCTAAAAGATATGTCGGTTCCCAATCTATTTGTTCAATAATTTTTATTGTGTCAGTTGTGTCTTTAATGAACTACTTTTTTATAACAATAAAAGCATTGCATTTTGGTACATCTTATCAGAGACATCATTGAAGCCTCTTGTAATGTTATGTGTGATGCAAAGTGTGTTGGTATGAGCAGTACATGTTGGGGGCGTGAGGTATGGTTGTGTTGCTTACCATACTGCTTCATTTCAATATTTTTTTAGATTTTGTGCAGTAACCATAACATCCATTTAGCAAAGTTGTTTTGCAGAATTTCACAGCAACTTACCCAACCGTCCCTTTAAGAAAGTGCTTTCACTGACTATAAACTATGCTATTCATTTTAACACTGGATGCAAAAAACCTGAGGGATTGATCCTTTTAATATTCATTTATTGAAGACTCAAAAATCAGAAAACATTGTTACTACCAAATAACCTTACACTGAGGAGGAGGAGTTAAGGTTCACACACTGCTAATTTGGTGGAATGAACTAGGAGTGATTGTGTTGATTCTCCAGTAAATAAATGCATGACTCTCGTCCATCATGTTCCTCTTATTTTTTTTTTTTTAAGGAAAAAAGCGCCACAATCGTCCACAGGCTAAAGTGGAGTTACCAAATCAGCATCAGAAGCTATCACCTCCCCATGGTACCAAAGATGAAGACAGACAGAAAGGTTAGAGACATTAATGTAACTACAGCAGAATGAAGTCAATTCCAGAAAATATGAGATTGGGGGTATTATGCTTGAAAACAAAACATGGAGACTTAGAGATACAACTATTTCTTTCCAATGCTTTGCTTTTGGTATAACAGAGCAAAAAGAGTCAATGGCAAAGATTCCCCGATGCACTTGGCTATGTGTAATTGGGGTGTGAGTCTGTGAGTGCAAGTGCTATGTATCCCAGCATTGTATCTAAGTGTTGAGCATGTGCCCACAAGCCATATACACACAAACCCAAAGAACCCTTGTGAGTGAAATGTTGGGGATTGTTAACATTCGGAAGAGCTCCAGCCCTCCAACCATGTCTGTGCTAGTTGTACATCACTGGTTGAGGGTGCCTAAATTTCCTATCACCTAAAATGCTGGTTTAGGGGTGGAAATGGAAACCTGACAGAATCTAATGCATGTGCATGAGTGTTACGATCTGCGCAGCTGTGGTGCAGACACAGGAGCTGTAGATACCCATATCTACTTTGCAACATTTCTTTAGCATGGCCTGCTACCATAAAGATGAAGTACATATGAAGTGTGCCACATGGGAGCACATTCCTGTTCATGTATCTCTATGAATCAGGGATGAACTTAGTAATGCACTAAGCACACCCCAAGACACCCCTGCAACTGTAAGTAGTGCATTAGGGACAAACTGCATGTACAAATGTATTCACACACTCATTGATACTGTTTCAGAATTCCACCTAATACTAACATTATCTGATCATTTTCTCTACTTGTGTGAGAAGTTAGTGTACAAGGTAGGGAAATCATTTTGTGAAATCGGTTAATGTCTGCCAATTTCAGGGAATATGTCTGGCCTACAAAATGTAAGACTACTTGAAAGGCTAAGAGCATACATATTGCTGATGGGACTCTAGTTCAGGCAAGAATTGCCTATCATTTTGGTGCTGGACTTCTGCTGTGGGTGGGAACATACTGATATGGACAATGAGCTAAAATGTGATTGTAGACTCCTCTGGAAAGGTGCTCACTCAGGGAACAGGTTATTTGGCAGTGTTTGTCATCAGTAAAGAGGTTCTCACCTTACTGGTGAGCACACATAGAAATGTTTTGGTTAATTTTTTGTTTTATTAAGATGTGTATTTTTATTGTGGGTACTTTTATGGCTTGCTGGCGAAATAAAGTATTTATTTGAGACTAATGTTGTGGGAAAAGGGGCGTGGCTACGAGGCCATGTGAGGAGACGTGTTCCAGGAGGGGCTCTGCCGATCCTGCAGTGGTCCGTCCAGAAAAGTGCCTGGGATAGCTGAAAATGCTTGGACATGCATGCAACTATATGGAGCGCACTCGTTGAGAATCTGATGCCCACAGAACGTGTGTGAACAAAGTTCTGCACATTACGGGATCTACACTGGCCCAGGACACGAGATGAAACAAAATGGTGGCCTGAACATACGAACAAAGGAACCCATCGCGAAGAGCCGGCTCCATGACTACGGAGCAGTGAGGGCGGTGTTCGTGCCGAGCAAGTAAGGGAAACACATAGCAGTGCCCCTACATGGAGATAGAAGCCAAGCAGGGCTTCTACGTCTGAACCCACAACAGAGCGGTGTGTGCGTGGTGCCCAGTACGCAGAGGTGAGGCTCCGTAGAAGTATTGTCCCAGAAGCCGGTCAGGAACGGCTGTTCGTCGCTGCTGTGGGAGACGCACATACAAGCGCTGCTGTCCCACCAGAGGACTGGGCACATGGCTATGACCCCGGCATCTGCATAGCACCGGGGTCGATACATTGTAGCAAGTGGCCGCACAAATCGGAGCGGGCCGGCATGAACAGCTGTCTATTACGGCAGTAGGAGGCAGGAGCATTTGAAGAGCACCGGCGCTGATATGTTGTAGCAGGCGGCCGCTCGAATAATCAGAGCGGGGGCGGCAGGTCGTCATAAGCGTTCCAGTTGACTGAAGGATCAAGCACGGAGAGACAAGCCTGCAGCCCGGAACTGGAGAAGGGCTGGGAGGTGCTCACACAACAAAATCAGCTTTATCTTGAAAATGAGGGTGATACCACAGATGTACAAATAGTGAATGGATTCAGAGAACGATTGACCACTGGCAGTGGGTCCGGATGGTACAGGCACGATCAGAGGGGTGGCTTCCAACAACATTTGCATTGAGAAACACAGAGACACGCAGTTGCGCACGGCAAGGTAGTGTTGCATCACAGGGCACCCCCAAATGCCACACACCTTGGTAATCAGGCCCACTAACATACCACATTGAAGATCATCGATAGGAGCTGGCGCCTACATGCACGAAACGGCAGAGGCCGGGATACGAATGCCCAAAACCAAGCGACATAAAGGGCACGCCGAGCATGCGCCGGCCCGCAGCCAATGTGGTCTATTAAGCGCCCTATATAGTCTTGGAGATACCATTGGGGTGCTATAGAGATCACAGAAAGGAACTAACGCTGCAGAAGACCGATGTTATCAATTCTGGCTTCCTTCAGATACCTGTACAACCGCTGCTGGGACCTAGTGGAGTGTGCATACGTAGGCGGAGTATGGTCAAGCTCGGACTCCTTGTAACTAGTCAGCGCATACAGCAGTAAAGCACTGAGGATTGTCATCATACTTTATGGTGGCCAGATCCCCAAGCTATTGCAGGAGTCCCCGGCAATAGTCCCCCGTGAGGTGACAGAGGAGTCAGACTGACTAAGCGGAGCAAACTACGTCTGAGAGCATCTGCGGGCGCCCGCAGGAGCGACAAACAGCCCATGGGCACGCCGAGGGGAGCACCTGAGGGGCTTGTGGAGGCGTTGGAAGGACACAATCCACTCCAGGCATAGACTTAGCAGCATACGGGAGCCCCCAATCTGGCCCATCCGGGTTCCATTGCTGACCGTGGAACGACCCAGAGGAGCCAAAGACCAAACGCCGGAGCACCCGCATAAATACGCACAGTAACATCAGGATGGCCAACAAACTGGCTAAAACAAAGGGCAAACAACCCACGCTTGAGGTATACGCCAGAACACCGCCTGTGGCAGAAGGAGAGGACCCCCAAGGGGGGCACTGACGCCACAAACAAAGATCAGCAGATCCTTCAAGCAATTGCACACCTCAAAGTAGCATGGGAAACCAAACTGGAATCGGCTATGGTCGAACTGAAGGCGGCACTGGAGCTAAAAGTAGGGGCAGTACAGGAGGAGTTGAATCTCCTCCGGCAGAACGTGCAGGCAACCTGGAGAAAGAAGTAGCCCCGAACACAGCTGAATGCTCAAACCACAAATCTGAGATCAATATTTAGAAGAACACGTGGGCAACTTGGAAAACATGGCAGAGGAGGCGGAAGGACGCGCCCAGAGGAACAATATACGCATTGTAGGATTGCCAGAAGGAGCAGAGGGACCTAACCCCACGGAGTACATTGAAACAATGCTGCTGCAAGAGATAACCAGAGGGGTGCTGAATCAAGGATTTTCGGTGGAACGGGCGCACAGGGCCCTGACGAGGAGGCCAACACCAGGGGTCCCCCCGAGGCCGATAATTGCCAAGATCCTGAACTATCGAGACCGGGAAAAAATCCTAGAACATTTCCGGAAGGGAGGAATGATACAAAGGGCATCAGCAAACATAACGGCATACCCGGATTACACCCTGCAGGTACAATGACGACGCATGAACTTCGGTGCAGTGAAAAGAAGAGTGCGAGAAGCAGGCTACAAGTACATGTTGATCTATCCTGCGAAACTGAAAGTGTTCCACAAAAACAGAGCACTGTTTTTCGATACTCGGGAGGATGCCTCAGAATGGCTTGACACACAGAGAATCGCGTATCCAGAAGGAAGATGGTGCAGATAAGTAACATGGAGACTGCGGTATCCAGGGTGTTGCAGTCTCAGACACTGGGACTAGATTATAAAACAGGGCAAAGACTGTCGACCAGGGTTGTATATATATGATATGATCCTTTGAGCACGGAAATTTATTGCTAGAGTAGGAACCTGATGGAACCAGCCCTCACACCCCCAAGTATAGACCAGTTAGGTTACCGGTAGATCGGTGACACCCTGCTCTCGGCATTCCGAGGCAGGACCAAATGCGGGGGAGCCTGAGATCCAGTGATGGAGCTGGGCACCAGTTGGGGATGGGTGGGGAGGAGGGAGGGAAGGGGATGTGTGCAGTGAACATAGTTGGGGATGGAGGGGGGTGTTAGTTGGAGAGGGTTACGAGCCCATATTCATGCCGAACTAGACTGGAGAGAATAACCGGGATGGAGGGAGGAGGGACAAACCACACATGGCAATGGGAAGTCTTAGAATAGTAACCTGGAACGTGAGAGGCCTCAACAGCTACCTGAAGAGGAATAAGTTAATGATGTACCTGAGAAGGCAGAAAGTGGACGTAGCATTACTGCAGGAAACCCACCTCACTAAGGAGAAACTAGATGTGGTTAGGAAAAAGTGGAGAGGGACCACCACGCGAGCGAAATATTCTGTTTATGCAAGGGGGGTGGTCATGTGGGTGGCACCTCATGTACCGTTTCAGTTGCTTCAGGCCACAGCAGACCCAGATGGAAGAATGATAGTGGTGCGTGGGATGCTGGAAAACAAAGAATTGGGCATCATAAATTCATATGCCCCTAACCAGAACATGGAGGCCTATTTCAGGGCTCTATACGGTAAAATTAGCCCCCTACTGGGTGACGCAATTTTATGGGGAGGGGATTTTAACTGTACGTTACACCCTAAAATGGACAGGTTAGACAGTAAATTAGATAGACCCACCCCGGCTGCGAAAGCATTACAGGCCCTGCTGAAAGATTTTGTTCTAGAGGATATCTGCCGACAGCAAAACCCGGAAGATAGGCATTATTCACACTATGCAGCCCCACACAATCTGTACATGAGATTGGATTATATGTTTGTTGCCTCAGAACTTGTAGGGGAAATGATAGGCTCGGAATACAAGACAAGAATACTTTCGGACCACTCCCCCCTGGTCTTGGAGTGGAGACACCAGCCCCCTAGAGCGAGAATCCCGACATGGAGGCTCAGAGCAGAGGCCCTGCAGGACTCAGTATTCCACAAGGATTTAAGAGAGGCAATTGTAGAGTATTTTGATACCAACACAGGGAGCGTGCAGTCAGAAGGAACCTTTTGGGAGGCGTTCAAAGTGGTAGTACGGGGTGCAGCCATATCCAAATCCCGAGGGCTCCAAGGGCGCATAGAGCGAGAGCTGCAGGAGACAGAGAAGGAACTGGAAGAAATTATGCAGAGGGGGAGCACCTCACAGGAGGACGCCGAATGGGTGAATCTATTACAACAAACTAGCAGGGAGCACTGGGATAGACTATGTAAATTGAACTATAAAAAATATATCGAAAGGCAACATGCGGGGGGAGACAAACCGGGAAGGCTGCTAGCCTGGGTATACAAAAATGAGACACCAAGACCAGTGGTCAGAGAGATAAAGGGAGAAAAAGGCCAGACCTGGGACACCCAAGAGGGAGTTAACGAGGGGTTCCTTAGATTCTACAAAAGTCTCTACAAGGACACGGGGGAGGAGACGGGTCGGGAGATTCAGGAAAGACTGGAAGACATAGGATTACCCAAATTAAACGATGAGGAACGGAAGGACCTGGACGCCCCAATCACAATAGAAGAACTAGAGATAGTGATTCAGCACCTACCCACATGTAAGGCTCTGCGGTCGGACGGGCTCCCAAGTGAATTTTACAAAACATATAAGCAGGAAGTACTCCCCCCACTGCTCGCCATGCTAAATGAAGCGCTCCAACGAGGGAGGTTGCCGGAGTCTCTGATGGAGGCAGTGATTATTCCACACCTAAAACCTGGCAAGCCAAGCACGGACTGTGGGTCATATAGACCCCTATCTATGCTCAACCAAGACAGCAAAATCCTCACGGCAACGTTGGCAAACAGGCTCAAACGCGTTATTGGCTAACTTATACACCCCGCTCAAACAGGCTACGTTCCAGGCAGGAATATAACTGACAATCACAGGACACTCCACCATATCATAGAACAGACGGAGAAGGACCCCGGCGAAATGGTAATAGTCTTGTTAGATGCCATAAAGGCCTTCGACTCTGTAAGGTGGCCGTGGTTGATGGCGGCCTTGAAAGAATACGGGATGGGGCCGGGGTACCTGAGGTGGGTCAAAATGTTATACAGCTCCCCAATCGCCAGGGTCAAAACGGGCACGATAATCTCAGACAACTGGCAACATAGTAGGGGCACTAGACAGGGCTGCCCCTGGTCACCCATGCTGTACATCCTTGCATTAGAACCATTGGCAATCTGCCTCAGGCAACAGTATGGGGAGATAGGGATCCTTACGAAGGGGGGACCGCATCTGATATCATTGTACCCCAATGACATGCTGCTATACTTGCACTTCCCAGAAGAAAACCTACAATATGTCCTGGAGGGGATGGAACGCTACGCCACCCTCTCGGGCATAGCGGTAAACCCCAGGAAATCAAGCATGTTCCCTCTGGGGAGATATAGGGGGGCCCCGCATGGGAACCTACCGGTTTTGCTGATACCCTGGCAGACCAGGACATTCCGATACTTGGGAATTGACATATAACACACGGCCACGGAGGAACACAAATAGAACACGGAAAGGGCAGTGGAAGGCATCAAGAATAGTATGGGGTTCTGGTTCAAGCTCCCCCTGGCCATGGTGGGTAGGGCGGCTTTGATTAAGATGGTGATCCTGTCAAGGTTGTTACACTTTTTCACGAACATCCCATATATGCTCCCCAAACGCTTCTTCGTGAAACTCCACAGTTTATGCAGGGGCTTCATATGTCATAACTCAAGGAACAGGGTAGCCCTTTGGAAGTTGCAAAACTCGTGAGACAGGGGGGGCATAAACCTACTGAATTTCGAGATATACTACCTGGCGGGACAGCTCAAGTATGTGGCTAGATGGTTGTCCGAAGAAGAGACGGCTGAAGCCAGGCTACTGTGCAAGGATTCCGCCCCCTTTTTTCTTAGAGAAGTGGTGTGGTTGCCTAAATCAAAGATGCAAGGAAGAGAGAGATTGCTGGAACTGGGCTGGAAAATATGGAGCAAAGCATGCCAAATAGTGGGAAACCCGACCCCATGCTCCCTGCAGGTGCTGCTAGTGGCGCTATGCGGGGAGGACTCGCAAATGTTAAAAGGGATCCGTAGATACTGGGAACAGATGGGTGACACGACCCTCAGAGACATATGGCAAGAGGGGGAGGTATTAGATTTCCAGAAGTTAATGGAGGACACCGGGGTACATACAGGCCAATATATTACATATGCAAGAATTGTAAAACGTGTGCGAAAAAGGTGGCCTGAGGCAGTGCTAGCGAAGCAACCCGATACGGTCATTGAGACGATGTTCAATATTTCGGATGGTGGGCATGAAATATCCCGATGACCAAGGTGGGCAAAGAGTTGCTCCAACTGAGGCGGGACTGGGAGGAGGAGGTGGGAGAACCTATGCAGGATGGACAATGGGATAGGGCTCAAAGGTATCATAAGAAAGTGTCCCGAAATACGAAGCTACAGCAGATCCAGTTATATGTTACTCACAGGGCATATATGACCCCTAGCAAAATTGCCAGATTTGGAAGTTCAGTGACACAGAAATGTCCAAGGTGCGGGGAGGTGGAAGCTGGGATGATACACATGTTTTGGGCATGTCCGGAAGTGGGCAGATTCTGGACGGAGGTTAAACTACGCCTGGCCCAAAAAGGGATTATGCTGGAGGTGGAGTCAGTTTGGGCATGCATGCTGGGGGGTTTTGCCAGACCACGCAACCAGAAGCATATTAGTAAGATGAAAGACCTGGTCTACATCCTGGCCAAACAGAGAATTGCAATGGGCTGGAAAGCAGCCCAAAGACCCAGAATAGAGATGTGGTGGGCTGACCTCCTGAAGTGGGCAGAGACGGCAGGTTGGTATAAAGCGATCAGTAGGGGAGGGGAGGAGGAAGCGGGACCCCTGATAGCGTGGAGACAACTGGTGGCCACGATGGTGGGACCCTCCCAGGCCGAACTCAGTGAAGACGATACGAGTGGGAAAAATGAGGAAGACATACCCGGAGGTATACAAGCAGTGCCATTGAAGTAGGGGCTCGAGTTAAGGGGGCGGGAGGGGGAAGGACTGTGACGCATAACACGTGAATACAATGATGTGAAGCTTATACGAGAATGTCCTAAATGTTTGTAAAGTTTAGTGTGGTGTTAATAAAAATAATAAAAACTGTTTAAAAAAAAAGAATGTTGTGGGAATGTTCCCTTGAATTATTTGTATTTGTATTTGTTTTATTTGTAACACGCACCGTCAGGCCCAGACGCATCAGGGCGCAACTTGAACAGGGTGATATAAAGAGCATAGATATATACATACTTTAGACACAGGATGAGTGTATATACAAAATATTATACAAAATATTCTAAACATATATCAATATACATAATTTACAGAGTAGAGGTTAGAACAGACCCTCTACCGGGACAGGGCTCCAGGTACATATATAAGCCATATTTCAAGGCTGATTGAAGAGCCAGGTTTTCGTTTTGGCCTTGAAAGCGCTAAAGGACTCTTCAGATCTAATGGTGAAGGAGAGGGCATTCCAAAGCTTGGAAGCTAGGACGGGGAAGCTTGAGCCACCCGCTTTTTGCAGTTTGAACCTAGGGATAGTTAAACAGTGGATCTGGGCGATTCTTTGAGGTCGGGTGGCCGCGTGGCGGAATAGCCAGCTGCAGAGGTACAGGGGGGGCTTGGTTGGCCAGGCATTTGTGAGTGAGGCCTAGAGATTTTAGTGAAATTAGCTGTTTGACCGGTAGCCAATGTAGGTTGGATCTAGATTCTGAGATGTGGTGGTTTGGCGGGATGGTTAGAGCCGCTCTAATAGCGTTATTCTGGGTAATTTGTAATTTGTTCAGATTTTCTTGGCTGGATCCTAAGTAGAGGGCGCTGCCATAGTCAATTTTAGACATGATAAGGGTTCTGGCCAATGTGACCGTATTCGGGGTGGTCAGAAATGGCCTAAAGGCTGCAATGAGTTTGCAGATGTATGCTAGACTGACTGCATTTGTTTGTCGGGATAAGGATAAAGTGGGGTCAAGGTAGAAGCCTAAGGTTTTAGTGTCTTTCGAAACTTGGATGGTGTTGCCATCAATGGTAAACGACTGATAGGACGGCTCAAGTTTACTGAGGCGTTGCGTAGTGCCCAAGATGAGGAGCTCAGTCTTGTCATCATTCAGGCATAACTGGTGTTGTGCCATCCAAGCTTGGATGACCAGGTAGACGTCATTCGAGGCCTTAGTGTCAGCTAAGTAGTCTCCAGTGATGGGAATGAGTATCTGGGTGTCGTCAACGTAATTCGTATAAGAGACACCCAGATAGTCAAGTACATCAAAGAGCGGTTTCGTAAAAACATTATAGAGTGTTGGCGACACACAAGAGCCCTGGGGGATGCCACAGTGAATTGGGGAAGGATCTGCAGCTGCCGATTGAGAAAAGACCTGCATAGATCTATTACTCAGAAATGATTTGATCCAGGTCGTAGCTGACGGAGAGAAATGGGCGGCAGAGTGGAGATGCCTGCATAGGATTTGGTGATTGACCAGATCGAATGCCGCAGAGAGGTCGAGTAAAAGTAATACGGCTAGTTTGCCCTTGTCCTTCAAAACTTCAATTTGAGTTTTTAGGTCTAGTAGAGCTGTCTCTGTTCCGTGTCTGGGGCGTAAACCAGATTGTCTAAGACCTAGAAGATTATTGGATTCCAAGTACTCTTGGATTTGCAGGTATGTTGCAGGGTCTAACATTTTTAGCAGGAACGGGACGCTAGTTATAGGTCTGTAGTTGGTGGGTATGCTTGGGTCTAGGGAGGGTTTTTTGTGCAGTGGGATCACCCATGCATCTTTAAGGTTGTCTGGGACAGTTCCTGTTTTAAAGGAGGCGTTGATGAAGGATGTAATAAATGGGGCCAAATCGTGGGCAGATTCCTTAATAATGGGGGCATGGCAGGGATCACCCTGGCAGTTGGAAGGTTTGATCCTCAGGATGATGTTTTCCACCTGCGCAATAGTGAGCGGTGAGAAGGCAAACTGTTTGAGATTGGGCAAGTCAGGGGAGGGGGCCCCACCAGCGGTGGGAGGGCAATTGTCCATTGTCCAGTTTCAGGCTGTCTTGTTTGGTTATGATTTTAGATTGTAGCATGGTGATTTTATTTAGTAAGGCTGCCTGAATGTTAGCACACCATTTACTATCTTTAATGCAGGTGTCAGGTGGTAGCTGGGGTTTCGAGCTCTTTTAGGATCTTAAAGAGTTCCTTGGAGTTACATTCAGCTTGCAGGATACGGTTATTAAGGGAGTCTTTTTTCGCCTCGATAATGGCTGCTTTATAGGTGATCAATGCCAGGAGGAAACCGTCTTTGTGAGCGTCAGAAGGGTGACTTTTCCAACGATTTTCGACACACCGTTTGGTTTTACGGAGCGCTATTAACTGTGGTGAGAACCAAGAGTTAAAGTGTGCCCATGGTTTAGCCTTCCTAAGTTTCTCGCATCCAGGTACACGAGGTACAGAGCATGTTCAAAATGGCCACCTGTTATTGGCTGGAGCCTCATCTGCCTAACCAAGCTCCCAACACCAGCCAATGCCATCCGCTGATTGGCTTCTGACCCTTCTTAATAGCCATTGGCTGCCGGCAGGCGAAGCCAGCCCACGTTCTCCAAGGCCCACTGAATCAAGGCTGCTGCCTGTTATATGCCTGTTTGATGCCGTTTGACTGCCTTGCGCCAGACCACCTGCTAGAGGTAACATTTCATACCCTTCCCTGCCGCCTCTTTACTGAGCAACACCATCTTAGCCACGCACTTCCGCTTGCCCACTATTGAGCAACCGGCACCCAGAGTTGTTGATTTCCGCACTCGAGTGCAATCCATCGCCACAGAACTGTTCACCCACGCCACGTGATTGCCGTCTGAACGCTCCTACTAAGCCCCCACTCAAGAGGCACGCGCTCCTCCACTTCACCCACTGCCTACTGTGCATGCGCTGCTCCTTCCACCTCCTACTCCAGTGTCCAATGACCTGAAGCATTCTGCAGCCCGCTCCCTGACGGTTTTCCCCTTTGATCAGCCCGCAGTGTTAACACTCCTTCATGCCTCATACGGTGCCTACTGTGTTAGTTGCATGATTACCCAATGCCTCTATCAGCAAAATCGAACTTGCCTATTGCTGACTTTACACTGCCCTTGCCACAAGCGAACCTGCCTATTGTTGATTTTACACTTCTCTAGCTAAAATCGAACTTGGCTATTGCTGATTTTACACTGCTCGAGCCTAAATCGAACTTGCCTATTGCTGATTTTACACTGCTCTAGCTAAAATCGAACTTGCCTATTGTTGATTTTACACTGCTCTAGCCTAAATCGAACTTGCCTATTGTTGATTTTACACTGCTCTAGCCAAAATCGAACTTGCCTAAAGCTGATTTTACTAGCACTGCCCATGGACTCTGTCTCACACTGCCCTAGCTAAAATCGAATTTGCCTATTGTTGATCTGTCTTCACATCATTCTTAGCCTGTGTGTTGGGTCATATTCACTGTGATTAAGCGTCAGTGTGCTCCCACCACCTCCTCTGCCTCCCGGTGTGACGCATCATCTCTAGGTGCACCTCCACCATGCTCCTCAGGGCGCTCCTTATACTGCACTACGTTCTACCCCTTCAAGCAGCAATTACCACTCAGCTACTCACACGTCTCCCACGGCCGACAATCAATAAGCCTTCAGACACCACGATTCACCCAAGCCTTGTCCACCCGACTCTGCGTAGTGTGACCCCCACAATGGGCCCCACGACGCCCATCATAGGCCTTCATCACATCAACACCGACACGAACCCATACATCAATGACCCAGCCCTCTGGCTGGAACACTTCGTTAGCAAACCCACTCCGAACCAACCTTGTTCCTTATCTCTCAGAAACAAGAGACTTGGCACCAAATTCCGCATACGACCTACCTGCAGTAACTTCTCCAAGCGAACATTACATACACCACTGTGCTCACCCACCTCACCCACTAATAGCAAATCCTCTTCTACAGAGGCGAAACTGCCGGTCATCAAGGGCGCTCTTATCAATGCCAGATCGCTCCCAGCACACGCACTAGACATAGCAGACCTCATAACATCCTCAGACCTTGACTTCATTGCCATATCTGAAACTTGGCTACATGCCGCATCCGGCCCCTCCCTGTCTCTTGCCTTACCACCCGGCTTCGGCATCATGAGATGTGTCCGCACCTCTGCTTCCCACACCAGAGGTGGTGGCCTGGCCATCATCCATAAAATCTCTCTCGATTTAAGAGTATCAAACAACACCAAACTTGAGTCAGCTGAACTACTATCAGTCAAACTCGCACTAACGCCCAATCAAACAGCCACCCTCCACCTCATCTACAAGCCCCCAGGCCCTGCACCATCCTTTGTCGGAGAAATCTCCACTCTCCTCCTTGACAATGCAAAAACCAACTCACAAATTATCATCCTAGGCGACTTTAATTTGGGACTCGGCGACCCTAAAGATCCTATTGCATTAGACTTGGAAAATGCCCTCTCCTACTCTGGCTTCACCCTGCACATCCAAGAGCCCACGCATTCTAAAGGCAGGACCCTTGACTGGCTAGCCGGCTCTAATTACAATATTAATGTCCTTGCCAATACCCCTTGCTTATGGTCCGACCACCACATCATCACCTTTAATATTGAAGCCTCCCCCCGTGTCCCGACTCGGATAGCTCCAGTTCTCCCTACCAGAAATAAAAAGTACATAACCAAGGAGAAACTTCTCCCTTTGCTACTCCCATCGCTTAAAGCTGCCACTGACTCTTGCAATGACCCCACTATCCTAGCTGACATCTATAACCATAGTATGCTCACAGCTATAGACTCTATTGCCCCCATCAAACTTAGGAAGGCACTTATAACAAGAAAAACTGCTGAGGCTATATTTGAATGTTTGGCATGGTGGAAGGGATTCATGTCTTGTCATTAGCAAAAAGATGCTTTTGTTTCCAACAAGATGAGAATTAAAAGGGGATCTTGGATTAAAGGAATCTGAAGTACAGGACGTGTAATGTTCCTTATCATGTGTACTTCATATTCAGTAGAAACGTCCTCCTCTGTCAGCCTTCCCATCTTGTTTACAGTATATCTGGAGACAGTTAGATATATGGCATACAGGAATTAAAATAGCATCAGTAGGTACTATAAAGCAGTCTTGCATGTATTCTGGCCCTGAGTTGAATAGCTTATGTAGGGCACGACTAATTCCAGTAGAATTCAATTTGAGACTATATAAATTAAGCTTTTATTTTCAGCCATAGCAGTGGCCAATGATCTCTACGAAATGGGACTGTCCATGGTTTGTGCCCTGCAGCCCCCCAAGCCCTATAAGTGGCAAATGGGGTTGGTCTGTGCCATGCCCACTGACCACATGGACTCAAACTATGACCAAAAGAGAACCAGGAGGGTGTGCAGGCTTTAGTCACCAGCAAGCCACCACTCTGGTCCATGGGCCATTGCCTGGATCTGTGACCTAGTTGGCCACTACAATTAAACAGCTTTTTCCTTTGAATGCCTATTTGGGAGCATATTGTACACGTCTGACCCCCCTCCCCCACACCCCCTCTACCCACCCACATTGCCCTCCCTAGCGTTAGGGCAACAACAATAGGGCTACAATAAACCCCTTATCTAAAAAAATGTATTCTTAGTAATTTTTAACAATTTACATATAACAACGTAGCCTAAAAAGAACAAAGAAAGCAATTATACAGAAACGAAAAAGAATTCATACTGTATCTGCAATAGGAACAATGTACAGGTTCAGAACAGCAGATGGTCTGTGCAATTATACTGTGCTTCTTAGCCATTATAGTCCATGGTGTCTGAAAGATTCTTCCATAGCCAAAATAGCAGATGTTATGACTGTTTACAGTGTGTATCTGCTCATGGCAAATTCTAAGGGACGAGAAAATACAGCAACACATATAGCACAAAAGCATCCTTAAGGTTATCCATTCTTCACATGTATGATGTGAACACTGATCAATAATCTCTGGGTTTAGAGCCGTGAACTATTAATTCGCTATAAATCTCTTCTTGGGCGTTACACCAGTCCTTATACAATATTTATGGTCTGATAGGAGCTCTCGTATCCATTCACTTATTAGCAATTTGGCTAGTAATAAACCCAGTCCCTGGATTCTACACACATTTATATGAAAGCTATATGCATCACCAAATAGGCACACTGCAGGATGACATGGTATTTCGATTTCAGTGATTTCTGATAAGTTAATAGTAACTGCAGACCCAAAGGGCCTTATTATATTGCAGTAAAAATGCAATTCAGCCCTGCCAAGTGGGGTGCACCTACCAGTTACACAACTGATGGTGGGACGCAGCGGGGGAATGTGAGGGGGCACTCCTGGGGGTGAGGACATCATTGACTGAAATGTAACCTATGTGTAGGTGCAGAAGGAGGGAAGGTGGGGCCTGGGGAGAGGAGCATGCAGGGGATAGGAATGAGGGGCGGGGTTAGTGGGCAGAAAAGGTAGTGTAGCACGATACGAACAATACAACAGCCATTTTTAGTATAGGCCTCAGGTAAGTAAAACATTTGTCTTTTCGCAGCCACAGGCCTCAGGTCCTGGGGAAACATGAATTTCTCGAGCGCTCAGCTACAGCAGGGTACTAGAGAAATCATGCAGGCTGCTGGTTCCAGGGGACCATAGCTGCAGTAAAATGGGACCAGTAGATACTTTTGAGGCCAGTGAGCTAGGCATCTGGGTGCTCACTGGGAACTTGTAAAAATGCAGTCACCACAGTGAGGTGCGTGGTTTCAAGTCGCCCCTTGGCAGATGGTCATGGGAAGAGGGCTGTGGGGCGAGGAGACGAATGACGTGGAAGCAATCACAGGAGAAGTTTCAGTGTCCCTAGGCTTCAACAGTGTTTTGTGTCCTTGCTGATGTCCGCGGGGCACCTCATCGGTTGGATGCCATGTGAATGTCTTCCCTTTGTTAAACTCAGGTTGTCTGATGTGTTTGATGCGGGCTAGCCAATGGCAGATGAATAAAGTTCCAGTGGTCAGCACAATCATGTAATGCTTTACAACATTATTGTGGGGTGGTGTGGGAAGATTTGTGACATCACAATGGGTGGTGTTTGACAATGGGGGTTGGGTGGTGTTGGACAATGGGGGCCAGGATGGCATGAACCAATTACAATTATTCAATGTTTTTTTAGCTATAGGGGACTGACCTAGTCCCACCAATCAGCTTTCGTAGGGTGTTTTAAACAATTTTCAACTGTGTATTCAAATTATGTCATTTGTGTTTAAAAGTATTGTCTGTGGTGGGCGGCGTTGACAGCTCTCTTTGTTCTGTTCAGTTCCGCCATGCTGTTTGAACTGTGCTCTCCCAGCTGCGCCTGGGCCTCAATAAATTGCATTACTTCGAGCTTGGTGTACGCTCCTGTTTCGATTACCTTGGTGTTCCAGCCGTTACTTGCCTTGGAGGACCCCTGATACAATATGACCAGGCTAAGTGGATGAAATCAGCTTGAGCTCTCCCACATTTGGGGCAGCTATCCAATATGGCTGGGGCAACAATTACTTTTTGCAGGACGTAAAATAAATTGGCTTCCAAAATGTAAACTGTATCTACTTATCTATTTAAGACAATATTTATTTTCATGTATTTACATCATTCCACATCATTAATTTTCAGATTTAAGCCTTTTTCCCATTTAACTGATGTACAATTACCTCTGTCTGACAACACTATTTTTACACCATTGAAATGCCATGCCTGGGGACTTTTAACATCATTAGAAAGCTAACAAGGTAACTTTGCAGTTTACCGCACAATCCCTAGACCATCAGTCATTGGTAAAACACTCCCATCTGTCTAAAATCCACTAGGGTGATGAATCTACCTTCCAAAAAAGATAATCTAATTTAATCAGCCCCAGTCCAGCCAGCTCCCTCCATATGCCCCTATCAAATGAAGATTGCATACACTTGATCCTGCCAATAAATGTATTGAGGCATGTCGGAGGGATTGTTTAAAGTATCTTGTGCAGCGCTGAGATAACTGTGTTACCAGCTACCGTGGGTACATGCAGGATGCCCCGAAGCAGCACAGTTGGTATCACATAGTAATCACTTTTTCTATAGCTACTTGTTGACTATGTAGCGCTGGTCCATATCAGACGTGGATATGGCCAATTTGGGCCAAATAATATTAATATTCTTCAAGGACCTGAACACCCAAACCACCTTTCTCAAGAGGAAGAGTTAGCATGAACCATGCAACCCTGAAGTTAGCAGCCACCCATATAAATCTTAATAACAAAGGGGGCAGTTTAGAAAAGTATGAAGGTGGGACTAAAAATGAATATTTACAGAGATATATAGCATCCTGGGGCGCAATAAAGTTTTAAAAAGGGTTATATTAGCCATCGTGGATAGGGGAATTTTTATTAATCTCTCATCTTAATTTCCAGGCTACTCTACTTTTCCTTATAGTTGCTTTTCAACAGCTGGCCCGGTTCCATCAAGACCCTAATCCCCAGGTAATGCCTTCTCTCCGAACACCAGCGGAAGACCCATTGTTCATCTACATGCCTCATAACTGACATTAATTCCAATAGCTCAGATTTTGACCAATTCATTTAAAGTCCTGACAGTGAGCCGAATATGCTGAATGATTCAATAATTGGGCCAACGTTCGCCAACGGGTTAGCATTATAAATCAGAAGGTCATCAGAAAATAACCCTTTGCCTATAGAATTGTATATCTCTATCACAGTGTTTTTCTCTCAGATAGCAGCCCAGGGGCTCATTTGCAAGGGAAAAAAGCAAAGGACCCAATGTGCACTGGTCAGATTTTGAAGTGGGAGTATTTTCACCCCCCTATTTTTTCAAGTTGAGAGTAAAATGGTTTTGTAGGGAGTAAAAAAGTAAGTCCCATTCCCAATCGGAGTAAATTATAAGAGTAAAAGTAGGTTTTAACTGTAAAACAGAATGTTTTTGTGAAAATGTATACACCTAGTTACTCATGCACATTAAAACATTAGAACAGTCAAAATAGTTTCTCCCTGTGGCCCTAAGTGTACTACTTGCCCAAACATATCCAAGGAGTTGTGTGTTACAAAGCAGCCGGCAGGCTATTATGTGTTTGCTTTCTATTTTTGTTGGGAGTGTTTTTACTCCCAATTTATTTGAGGGAGTAAAAGGGTCTGATACACCGCTTATATGTAGGTCTGGCACTCGTACCTTGTGCCGGTATCAGGCCGTTTGGTTCGCCATAGCGATATTTTTATTGGGGATATTATGTGGGAGGGGGGGTTGCAGGGATGTCCCCTGCACATTCAAAAGTGATGCAGGGGTTGCGGGGCTGTCCCGCGCAGGGTCCATTGTGAATTTTGCTGCAAAAATATGGCGATATTTTTGTATGGCGATATTTTTGCGGAGAAATTATCACATGGAACCCTTGTGCCACATTCTAACGTGAATACCTCTTAAAAGTTACTGTTCACCTGGGCCCTCGCTCTTGGTTGTGCATTCAA
This sequence comes from Ambystoma mexicanum, assembly GCF_040938575.1. Taxonomy (NCBI): domain Eukaryota; kingdom Metazoa; phylum Chordata; class Amphibia; order Caudata; family Ambystomatidae; genus Ambystoma; species Ambystoma mexicanum. The sequence goes on from NC_090939.1 coordinate 691,975,162, forward strand.
AAGTCTAACCAATTCCAAAGAAACATCGCCATCACCCATTCTTTGTAAGATAGCAAATAAAAACAGCCACTCCAGAGAATAAAAAGCCTTTTCAATCCACAGAAACATGGCAACTATCTGTATATTAGGGTCGAGTTTGGAAATAATTGCAAGGAAACATCTCAAGTTCTGATGCATGAATCTGCCCACCACTAAACCAGACTAGTCTGGCAGCACCACTGTATCCACCAATGGCTCAAGCCTCCTAGATAATACTTTAGCTAACATCTAATTTTTGAAATTCAATAGAGTGGTTGGTATGAGCACAGACTATTTTCCTTTCTGTCCTTAGGAAGGACTGTTATGGCAGTCCCTCCAAGAGATGGTGGGAGAACATCCACCTCAAGGACCTTCCGATAACAGCAGAATAATTATATCCTTATAAAATGCATTTGAAAAGCCATCTGGGCCAGGTGCCCTACCACTCACAAGAAGTCGAATAGCTGCTCTGATCTCAGAAACACTGATAGTGGTATAGAATCCAGCCCTCTGTTGATCATCCATCAATGCCAGTTTGATTTTATCTAGGAACTCTACTAACCTATCAGGATGGATTAATACTTTCCCATCCAGACATATCTGATCTATCCATATTACCCACACTTTCCTGCTCAGCGCTCGGGAGAGTGTTTTTCCAGGACTATACCCCTCTCCATATATCTGCATGCCACTGTTATTCTTGATCTCATGTAACAATGTGGGGTAACCTGATGCTGCAAATACATTTTCAAGTGTTGTTCGATTACTTTCAACTGATGTAAACTTGCCTCTGGGATCCTTTAGCACCCCTACATTAGTGGATTTTCATACCCCACGCATACAAGCCTTGCATTCTTCCCATAATGCACCCACCCTAACATCTGATATGATATGATATGATTGATTATTTATAAGGTGCTTAATACCCAGAGGTTTCTAAACACGGACCCGGGGTTCGAACCTGTGTTGCTCTGTGTCATCTTGCTTCCAAGGCGAGCATGTTGCCCCTGAGCTTTTCTCTCGAGTCAACTGATCCTCAGTTGACCTCCATAAATTCCCACAGTGCTGAGCAGAGACCCATCTTGAATGCCATGTTAAAGCACCTACCTTAAACCGCCATATGCAGTCCATACTGGAGTGGGCGATGCGGGATTGCCGCACCAGCCTAATGTTATGAACACTGGAGAATAATCTGATATAGTTCTCGGTAGTATGGTCATTAGTATGGTACATGTCTCGACCATACCCATAGCGAGTCTAAATACCATTAATTAACATTCATTAATTCATTTTGTCATTGTTATAGCACCTTTCACCATAATTATGGTCCCAACGTGCTTTTAGTTGAATGCCCTCAATAGGGACCGGAGTCCAAAAAGGTGGGAACGTTTGGTAGGTGCTATTATGCGTGTGTGCATTTCAGAAATTAAAGTTATGCAAGGGTGGTCAAAAGTTCTCCCTCTACTCTAAGGTAGCTCCCCCCTGAATCAGCAATCACCTGACCAGACTGGAAATGGCATGTCGCATCTCTCTTGCTCCTCCAGTCCACAATGCTCTTTCCCTGATGATTGCTCCCCTCTCAAGGTAAATCTATTACAGTTCCAAGTCGCCTCCTCTCTCCTATGGACAATCATCTCTGCTCTTGGTTCTTGACTCTCCTTCCTAAAACCAGTCTCCAGTCCCATCTCTTCCTCTTCTACACTCTTTAACCTAAAGCTCAATGTTCTTCTCTTGCAATCAGTTTATCCCCCTCCTCCCACGTGGTATCACCCTCCTTCCTTTCCACACTGATATATTTCCCTCCCTGTTACAACAATCTCTCTTTCCTTAACAGTATTAATTTCTGTTACTCTTCAGATGGTACCACTTTCTATCCTCTTCAGGTAGGCTACACGTGGCGTGGTCTAAATGTGGGGTTGTTGAAGTATTTATTTAGTGCCACAGTGTACTTGACGGAGCCCTGCGAACTACGCGGGTCTTAACATTACATAAAGGAGTCTGCCAGAAGTGTTGCCCGAGAAATAACTGTATCGAATGCTTCATTGAAGGCTTTGAAGTGTTGCAACTTCATTCCATTACAGGGAAAGAGGTTGTTTTCAATGTCAGGTGTTTGGGTCTGGCTGTTGGCGGCTTCAGGTTCTCTCATCACTATAAGGGCTTCTTACTAGAAGGGCTCCTGCTCTTTATACCCCTGCACCATGGGAGCTGTGAGAGGCCCATTTAGGATTTTTAGGACTAGCCTGTGACTTGTCCCTGACCAAGTGCAGGTGACTTTATTACAATATATATAGATATACAACAACACCAGCATTGTTGGAATATTAACTCGCTCCAAAACATCACACCACTCGTAACACACTCTGCATAAAAACAAACCAACATTGCAGACACCTTGTTTAACCCATTTCTTTTGTATTATTATCATTGTGGTAACAGCGTTTTATTGTTTGTATGTAAAGTGATGCAGTATGTGCACTTGTTTTTGTGATTGTTATTGTTTTGTGAAATGTAGATTGATGGTGGTGGTAATTAAGAGTGTATATTGCGCGAAGAGTGTTAACATTTCAAGTGGATTTCTGTTTTTTTTAATTTTGCTGGAGGTGAATGTTGCCATTTATTTTTATTTGTATGCTTGTGTTTTTTGTTATGTATTCTATATTTGATGTGCATTCTTTTTTTATTGTTGATGCATGTTGTAAAGTGGTGCAGATGTTATTCTTTACATTTTATTTTACAGGGCCTATTAACATTACAGCAATACGAGTGTGTAATAAGTGGTGTAATGGTTGCGAGGGTGCTGGTTTGGTTTAATGAAAAGTGTGTATTAATTGTTTGAATCTTAACATTAGCATTTCCAACTGATTTGACTCTAAGTATTAATTAAGCAATGAAACCCACAGAGGTGGGCTTTTCCGAGCTGGTAATGACCTGGGGACCAAGTTAAAGGTCTGAGTGAAGTGGTGGCAGTTTAATGACATCTCAAAGACTGTTATTGACCGGGAAAGCCAGCCTCTGAGGGTCTTACTGATATTCGAACCCCAACATGCTTTCAGGTGTGCTAATAGCCTTGTTATTTTAAATTGTAAAATGGCATGGCAGCTGTTACAAAACAAGCATTGGCAAAGCGGATAGTGTTGGTGTTTACTGCTGTTCTTTGCATTCATAGGAACCAGGGTGCAAGGCGGAAAGCACAAAGTGTCAAGAGAGGATGTGTGAAGGGATGCAGGTGTGCAAGTAAATGAGAAGGGGTATAGAGAAAGCCATTGAAAGAGGGTGCCATCGATGATGAGCAAGAGGAGATATGAGTAAGAAAGTGTGTGAGTGGGAGGGTAAGAGAAGAAGCGAGGTTATGAGAGAGGGTAAAGGGTGGGGGTGGGCTGGGTGGGTGGGTTGTAGAGAGTTGGGTGGGTGGGGGTAGAGAGTGGGGTTAGGGTTGGTGAGTGGGGATAAAGAGAGTGGGGGTATTGTGGGTGGGTGTGTAGAGAGAGTGGGTATAGAGTGTTTGGGTGGGGGTAGAGAGAGTGGGGTTAGGGTGGGTAGTGGTAGAGAGAGTGGGGTAGAGTGGTTGGGTGCTTGTGTAGAGAATGAAGGTAGGTTGGAGGTGGAGAGAGTGGAAGTAGGTTGGTCGGGTGGGGGTAGAGAGAGAGGGGATAGGGTGGGTGCAGTAGGGAGAGTGGGGGTAGGGTGCATGCATGGGGAGCAGAGAGTGTGGGTAGTGGGGTTAGTGGACTCGAGAAAGTAGGGGTAGGGTGGCTGGGGTTAGAGAGAGAGTGGTGGTAGGATGGGTGGGCGAAGAGAAGGTGGGTGTTTGGTAGATCGGTGGGGGTAGAGTGAATGGGAGTAGAGTGAGTGGGTGGGTGTAGAGAGAGTGGGGGTATGGTAGCTGGTTGGGGCAAAAAACATGAAGAACAAAGCAGCCGCGGGAGGACTTGTCAACAGTAGCCCAAAATAGCCCAAACAAAACCTAACCAGCAAATGTAATGCGGCTGGGCTAGGGGGTAGAGAGAGGGAGGCCGGGGTGAGGGTATTTAGAGTGGCCGTGGAGTAGGTCATATAAAGCCAACAGAAGGGGGAAAACAGGTATGTATTAAAAGTAGCACAAACATAGCCCAATTGACCATGGAATAGCCCAAAATAGCCCAGTATAAAATCACTGCACAGCTGGGAAATGGAAAGCTTGGCACCCGACTTGCTTCTTACAAAGCTGCTAATTGGAGCAAATGTTGTCAGGGAACATTTCACTGGGTTGTATGGAGAGGACTTTGGAAAAAGAGATTTTAGTGATTTGGCAGTTTAATGCCATGGCATTGCTAGTTGCTATGCCAACCAGATATTCTCCGTTCAGATGCCTGATTCCCTCTCTCTCTCTTCTGTAACAATGTTTTCTGTAATGTTGTGGCACAAGCACCACAAAAACCACAAATGTTCCAACATCCTTCAAGGTGCGCCAAGACAGCCACAATCCCCATTTCCACACTGCAGCTGCGGACCATGATGATGCACCATACCTCTACAGTTATTATATCAGGCACTTACTTAGGCTATTTGTGGGGGATTCTCCTGTAGCCTCTGACAGGACGGCAGGCATGGGTGTCTCTGCGAGGTTTTTACCACCAGCAACACCTGGTTTGCTGGGGGACCCTCCCTTTTCTTCTCGAGTTGACTGCTTCCCCAGTGTGAAGAAATACCTGGCTCTGCCGCATAAGGTGCCACCCAGTACATGGGCTCCTAGAACTGGCATGGTCCTTCGGATGGCCCCTCTCATGACCATTATTTATGAGAGGGCCGCTTCTTTGAAAGGTTCCAGGACCTCATGCACATCCACCCCATGAGGCAGTACTTTTGAAGGCATCGTGCAGGACGTGCTGCTGCAGAATCCTCAACCAATGCACAGTTAAAGCTTAGTAGGTGACCCTAAAGCTCTGCCCTCTCTGGTCCCTGTGTCTGTGCCTACCACAGTTAGCATGCACTTCCACCAGTTCTTTCTGAGCTGCTTTAGAATCTCCCATCACCTTCTTCCGTGGCTGTTAGCTGTGTCACCGGATGATGACTCTAAGGGAGACAAAGATGCAGCAATGGATGATGCAGATGTGATCCCTTTGTTAGCTAAGATCTTCCACAAGAGAGTGCAGTAGCTGGTGGAGTAATTGAGAATTCCAGTCCCAGAAAGTCTGCCGTCAGACCAAGGGATCTTTTCCTCCATTCTTGCATTGAAGGCCTCTGATAAGTCATGCATTCACCTGCAGCCTGATGTGGTGAGGGAGGCAGCAATTCGTTGGCAGACACCAGCCTCATTTTCTCTGTTGGTCAAGAAGGTGACTCTCCGCTATCTTGCCCTGCCCAGTTAAATGTTCTGTGCCATGGGGCACATGGACCATACTCCACTATAGTTGCAGCGCCAACCCTTTTCGCAACAGTTAGTTATTTTTCACCCCTGCCTCTCAGGGGCTCCTAGGGTGTAATGACCAGCTCTTGGATGCGGGCAGCAAAATGTTTTATCAAAATGAGGCATTTAGCTTTCGGCAAGCTAATTCTGAAGAGCAAATGGTGGCTGCCAATTAGAAATTCTGCAGGAAACAAGGGGATCACGATGCCCCGCTCCCCTCCAAATACCAAGCGGGTTTCCCGTCTGGCTTATATGAGGAATGTCAAGATCTTAGTTGTACCCCTACTTGCATACTGCCGCCTGTGGACTGGCTATGGATGCCCTATGTAGGAAGGCACACTTGAAAGCTTTAAAGTTAAACCTTGTGTGCAAAAGTGCATCCTGGACTTGTCCTTCAATGGGGTGGAATTTTACCCTTCAGATATGGATGAAGAGCTGAAGAAGAAGAAAACGAGCACCCAAACAGCATATTCCTTGGTGTCTCTCTTAAAGACCCCACCAAAGCCAGGCCCTTCAGCTCAGCAAAGATGAAGCAGCCATACCCCTCTCTGAGGTGTCTGTTTTTTCAATCTTCACCCTCCCCAGAGCCCAAGTCATCTAAATGACATGAAGGTTTCCAAGTTGGTGGCAGGATTTGTTATCATCTTAATAATTGGAAGATAATATCCAATCACCCCAGGTTCTGTCGATGGTCGGCAGGCAAGGGCTATTACCTTCCCATTCCTGCCTCCTTTTCCTCCTACACCTCCTCCCTCCTCTCTCCATGAGGCTCAGAGACACATTTACAGGAGCTCCAGAAACATTTGCTGATGGAAGCAATTAGTCAGAGGTAGCTGGGTTTCTATTCAAGGTCCTTTGCTATTCCTGGAAAGTATAAAACGTGCCTTTGAGTGGTTCTGGACCTCTCCTCCTTCAGCCTTTTATTAGCTCAAGACAAATTCAAGATGATAATGCCTGTCGTCATGCAGGTCTTCCTACAACTGTACAACTGGCTAGTTGGCAGGGATCGTCAGAATGCAGCTCTATATGTTCCGATATGGCTTCCTAACCTGTGTTACCTGCATTTGTCTATCATGAAAATGATTTCAGCACACGGATATTCCATTCGGATTCAGTGTGGCACTGAGGGTATTCATCAAACTGATGGTCACAGTAACTGCTTCCCTTCGGCTGAAGAGCATTCACATATATCCTTATTTTGACAAGTGCTGATCAGTACAAAATTACCAGCACAGATGGCACCAACCTTCAGTTCCTCCTAGATTTTATTTTCAACCTCAGTCTCTTTGTCAACATCAAAAAGTCTAACCTGATCCTCAAACAAAGGCTAGAGTTCGTAGGGTTTTTTGGGGATTCAGTAGTGGGCAGAGTGTTCTCAAAGGAGGGGAGATCCAAGGATGTGCTGGAGACAGTTACCCCCTTCTTGTCCTACAATCAGATGTTGGCCTGTTGGTTTTAACACTTTTTGGGTCTCATGGGTGCCTGCATCCTGGCTGTCCCCCATGGCTAGACTATTAATGCGGACTATTAATGCGCTGCATGCAGTTTCACTAGGCAGCGCATAGGGACCAGACAAGGGAACCTCAGTTCAAGAAAATTCCCATACCACATTGGCTCCTAGTGGCTTTTCTCAGGTGGTTGGACAAAGGGTACATTCTCATGAGCACTCCCTTTCAGTTTTCTCTGCATCCGCTTAACATGAAAATTGATTCCTCACTCTTTGGTTGGGGAGTCACACTGGAAGATCTTTAGATAAATGGCAGGTGGCAGGAAGAGGAATCAAAAGAGCACATAAGCCTCCTGTGACTGAAGTCGGTATTCTTAGCATCTCAGGTGTTTCAACCAGTGGTGAGGGATGCCAAGGTGCTTGTACTGACATACAGTGAAGTCACCATGATATGATATGATATTTTATTTGTATCGCGCTCGTACACAAGTGTTTCAGAGCGCGACTAGGCAAGGGAGGGGAACAAGGGAGAACACAGCACAACATAAAAACGATCTTACTAGGCCCAGTAAAATTGAGAATGCGCAAGTGCTGGGAAAGGGAAAAGGGTAAAAGTACATGGAAGGGAGGAGTGGAAAGTGCAGAAGCCGAGGAGCGCAGATAAATAAAATAAATAGAAAATTGAGGCAAACTGTGGTAGTGCAGCCAGCAAGTGGTAAGTGCTGTGTTTAAGGCACCATGTATTACATAAACCAGCAAAGGGGCACCAAGTCAGTGGGACTGTATGCCCTGACTGTACATCTTTTGGAGTGGGCCTTGCAAAACGGCATCTATGTTCAGGCAGCGCAGCTGGCAAGAATAGACAATGAAGAGGCATTTTGCATATGCATTTCTGCCACTAATGCTGATTCCCAAAGTCATCCAGAAGTTCCACGCCTCCAAGAATAGTGAATTCTTCTGCTCACTCTCCATTGGCCCGAAGAAGGTTTGCTTTTCTGACCTACTGCTTAGAGCATGTGGGCCAACTCCCCTTCTCTCCCTCTTTCCGGAACTCCATTATCAACAAGGTGGATAAGTGTTGCACCCCTGTCAACAATCGCTTTCGCTGGTAGTTTGGTACCTTAGAAACTAACATTTGGGCACTTGGCTTTTTTGGAAGGTAACCTGTGTGCAATGGCAGGCTTTAGAAAGGATTCTACTCTGTCACAACATAAATGCAATGTGCCCAGAATTTGCCACTGGGTGTTGGAGAGGTCTCCAAATCATTTTCTAGCCTCAAAGGACGATGTTCTATCATTTGTATCAAGCCTGGTTCACGCATGAATGCAAGCGTCCTACTGTAGGACTTATCTTGCGGTCACAAACCAAGACAGGGTAATTTCCCTTTCTAATCCTATCATTAAATGTAATCTCTTGGTACTTTTTCATTTGTTTCCTCCTATCCCTCAGTCTATTTTGGCGCGGCACTTGCATGTGGTGTTTTCAGCTCTACTAGACAAACCAAGTGAACCTAGGACCAACGGCTGGCGTTGTGAAATTGTCTTTCTGGTGCCCCTAACATCGGCCTGCAGTTTCAGCGAAGTATAGGGGTTGTTGACATCACCTTTCACAAAGCAAAGTTGTTCTGCGGACTCACCATTGCTCCCAAAAGTGGTTTCAGTGTTTCACGTGAATCAAAAGATAGTGTTGCCATTCTTTTGTCTTTAACCACCAAATGGAAGTGGACATGGTCTTGAACTATTTGGATGTCCACAGAGCCTTGAGTTTCTGTCTCAGAGGTCTACACCTCATAGGTGCACAGACTTTGCACAGATTCTTTGTCACTTTCAGGGGCTTCCAGTCTGGCAGACAATCAACGAAAGCAACAGTAGTCAGATGGATCATGTCCTACATTATGCAGTGCTATGAAATGCAAAGTAAAGCTCTGCCTACTGGTCTTCATACATATGTGCTATAGCACTTTGAAGCGCCCTCTATGCGCTAGATGGAATTACCAATAAACATCTCAGACTAAATAATCGGACAGACCCAAGAAAGATGGTAAAATACTGCGCTCATCTCAATGAAAGAAAGCAGGGAGCTGTACAGTTATCAAAATAGATGCTTGCATAATCACTGTCCTGTTGTGTATACAGATTTTTATATATCTTTTTGTACGTCATCTATGACATCATCCTACGTGGCATTTTACAAAACCCATTAATGGGAGGGATTGGTTAAGGGGAACTACTACTTATAGAATGTATACAGTTTAAAATCTCTTTATCTGTCCCATGTCTCTAGGACACGCCCTGAGCTACATCTACATACGTAGTATACTGGTTACAGCAGAGAATATGGCAGTGGATTGGCTACTGCAACATTGTTTGTGAAAGTTCGTGGCAGGTCTTATGATTGGCAACCCCATCCAACCTTGGACTTTCGGCTTATTTAGCAGCACGTCAGTAGAAATGAAACCTAGGTGCTCGAGATGTGTCAATTCATTTCTTGTGTTCCCAATTAGTCCATCATTTTAACAAAATAGAATTAATACAGGGTAAGATTGGAAAAATTAAACCATCAGACCCATATATGGTCTCAGAAGCAATGATGGAAGTTTCTTCAGAAACCCTAACCCAGGACGTGGCAACTGAGATGAACCATAAATCATTCATGTTTACTGAAGTTTCAGAGGAAAGGGTTTGTTCCCTGCTCTCTGCGCTGAAGGCAACTAACAATGCACTTTGTGTTATCCCTTCCTCAGTAGCTAAACGAATAGCCCCAGATATTACACCATTCATTACTAAATTTATTAATAAATCTCTTACTTCAGGGGTGGTACCAACGATTCTGAAGAAATCTGTGGTTACGCCGCTATTAAAAAAGAATAATTTAGACCCCAAAAACTTTCAAAACTACAGACCAGTAGCAGGGCTGTCATGGCCAGCCAAAATTTTGGAGAATATTGTGACAATCCAGCTACAAGAACATGTGGAACAAGAGAACCTGCTGGACCCCCTGCAATCTGGCTTCCGACCAGGTGTGGGGACGGAGACAACACTGTTAACATTCTGGGACGATCCATTGGAAACGGCGGACTAAGGGGACATGTCCCTGCTGGTCATGCTGGATCTGTCCGCAGAATTTGATATGGTAAACCGCAGGATTTTACTTAAACGATTGAGAGAATTAGGCGGGGTGGGGGAGATTGCCCTGCGTTGGTTCGAATCGTTTCTCTGTAATAGAGAACAAAGAGTCCGCCTTGGAGATTTCCTATCGGACTCAGCACTACTAAACTGTGGCTTCCCGCAGGGATCCTCCCTCTCTCCTCTAGTGTTCAATCTATACGTCAAATTACTCATGGACATCCTTGGGAAGAATGGCATACCTTTCCACTCGTATGCAAATGACACCCAGGTAATCATGAGGATACAGAATCTCAAGGAGTCATATGTAAAAGTGGAACAATGCCTGCAGGAAATTCAGACCTGGATGTGTGCCAATCAGCAACTGCTGAATGCTAGTAAGACTGAGGTGGCCATATTTGCATCCAAAAACGGCTTATATAGAGAGCAAATATACCCCCAATGCTTCCTGGGGACACAGCTTGAGTTCTCTAAGAAAATCAAGAACCTAGGCTGCAAATGGGAAGATAACATGGGAAGCAGAGCTCAGGTTAGCGCGAAGGTACAGGCAGCCTTCCACTCCCTTCGACTGCTGAAACATATATTACCCTTCATTACAATAGAGGATAGAGCAGTTGTCATTGGTACTCCGGTCAATTCTACATTGGATTATGGAAATGCATTACTATCAGGCATTCCAAGTTATCAGCTACACAGACTACAGGTCGCTCAAAACGCAGCAGTAAGGCTAGTATATAGGGTTAAAAAATCAGCTCCAATTTCAGAGCTAAGGAGAGCCCTACACTGGCTACCTATAAAGCAAAGAATTGATTTTAAGATTCTTTGCCTAATCTTCAAATGCGTAAATAATATTGGCCCAGGATACCTATCGGACAAAATTAGGAAGCATGCTCCGACTCGACAACTACGCTTGGCAGATAATAATCTGCTTCAGAACCCACGCACTAGGTGTGTGTGTAAAGGGGACCGCAGATTTGGAGTTTATGGCCCAAGAGCATGGAACAAATTACCAAGAGAAATCCGCAGAATTACGAATCTTGCAGCATTCCGCAAGGCGGTAAAGACCTATCTGTTTTGCTAGACCTTAGAATTGAACTCGATCTGAACCAGCTGCCGCATAAACACTACATCTGCGCCCAGATATGATTGAATTCGTCCGGTGCGCGCTTATAAATATAAAAAAATCAACAACAAAAAAATCAAAAAATATGTCATCGGCCTGATCCTTAGCCAAGGCCTTCTGTTTGTAGTTGACCTAGTAGTCCGCTCATTGTTCTGGAACATTGAGGGGGTATGAACAGACCGCTATCTCCATTTAATGAATACCCCTTGTTTTCGACTTCTGAGTCACGTGTTAGAAGACCACAATTTTATCAATTTTAGCCTTTCATTTAGGACTATTTGATTGTATTAAACAGGGTGCCATTACCCTCTCCGGCCTTTAGAGACTTGCTCATTCCACCTCACATAGGCTTTGCCCTCGTGATTATTCAGTACTTGGCACTTGCAAATGTCCTTGTCTCTCCTAATCTTAGCAGAACTATGTCTTACGTGCGTGGTCCATTCCTTCGATTCCCTTTGTACCTTGCACCCATCTCTCAAAATAGCCTTCTTGATCATTGGCCAAGATACTCCCTTATTCTGCATGCGAAAGCAGCTGCTTCATTAGTTCTTCAATTTGCAATCCTAGGCTTGTCTTTTTGAGGTAACAGGGTAGATTCCTAGCACAGGCCATCGTCCATTTTCTTCCAATGGCCATCCTAAACGTTGTATGTCTACCTCTTTTCAGCAAGCTTCTATGTATCTTTTCTGTCGTGTATTACAACTTATGTACAGTTATTGGTCAACATGTTATTTCATCTTCTTTCATTCAGAATTACTTTGTATTTAGGTGCATGATTCTCTTTGTGATTCAGTTACATTTTCCATTTTAAGTATTTTCATATCGTTTCAGCATAGGTTTTACATCTCCTTTATGACATCATTCTGTCATCTTCAGACTTTATTTAGAGTTCATCCATAATTCCCATTGCTGCATTCTGGCATTTTGGCAGTGAGCATCCTTCTTGGTAACTTCCTTCCACTGTCTCAACAGGAGGGTATCTTCTTAATGGCTTTCTGAGTGCATATCATCTTTCATAGAATTGACCCGGTATTGACATGTCGCATAACCTCAAGCATGGGTTCCCAATTGTAGCTCTTCATCTGCTACTCCAATGAGTTGGTGGTGTGGGGGCTGGGACCAGAGGAGAGGCTTCCACCTGCTCCTCTACATTCCCCCCTCTGGTCGAATATTTGACCATACTCTGCTTTTCCTCTGCAATTCCTGCATCATCTTCTATCATCTCATCAAATAGTTGTTTTTCGTTGGGACCCATATTTTCATCACCCCCTCAGGTGGCCTACATTTCTTATGTGTTCATACACACTCCAGTCATACATCTACAATTCACAGCTGATTAACAGAATATCCATCATCCTGCATACTTCTTCTGATCTTGGGAATAGTAAAACATTGTTCCTGGGGATGCAAGAGAACTCTTCTTAATGCTCTCTCAAGTACTTTCTTCCATCTGCATCTTTTCTCCAATGGTACTATTAATGTCAATCATTATCTTCATTGCAATAGCTTTCTTGCTATCTTCTGGCATTGTCCCAAGATGTTCCTTATGAGACAGAATCCTAGCAGCACCAATACTGGTATGGCTCCAAGTAATTTGAAAGCACTCGCCAACCAAGATGGAATTCAGGAAAACAGAGATGATAGCCAATCGTCTCCTGACGTTGCATCAGCTCCCTCTTCTATCTTTGTGTACAGGGTTGTTAACATCGTTATTACCTCCTTCAGGGTTCCATTTTCTCCATCATGAGCTGGTATGAATGTACAGAAGGACGGCCCAACCTTTGCAGAAACGCCTCCTTCCATTGCTGTTATTAGGTCCAGAACATACCTGTTCTGGATGGTCATCAGCCTCATGGCTCTCAATTCTTTTTTGATTGCATTAAATCCTTTTATTGTTGCAATTATCGTCTGCAGCAATTCCCACCTAGTGATTTGTAACCACTTGGCATTTACTGCTGCTTGGAGTCCTGGTGTGAATGTGTCATTATCATGGCAGTCGTACTGAATAATTTGAATTCATCAGGAATATCTTCATATGACTTTATTGATTTTGATGAGAAATAGTTCTCTCTTTTCAGTCGACGAAGATGAAACGATCTCTTCTTCCTAAGATACTCATTCATTTTTGGAAACTCCTCAATATGGAGGTCACATTGGGGAATCACTAATGCTGGGACAAGTACCATTACAATTTAGCACACTCCTCCTCAGTCTTTAGGCAATTGCATATATGGTCTAGATCCGCAAGCCCAATATCGATCCATTAGTACTGCAGTTCTTCCATTCATTTGTAGTACTTCAATTATTTCTCCACAACCTTTATTCTTTCCAACATAGACCTTGCCATCATTCTTGAAGCAGGTTGTCGCTTTCTCTACTTGCAATATATGCACTGGTCCTGCTTTGTTCTCAACCCAGGTGAGTAGTCTTGCATGCTTGGCCCATGATTCTAAGCATTCATCATTCACCTTTTGCACCTCACAGATTGCTCCTTTCTTCAATAAATATCGAGGGCATGATATTAGGATGTCTTCCCATTCAGCGCTGGTGCTACACACCCATATACCAACAGCTGTGTCCTTTCCCAGCATCCTGGCTCTCCTGATTTTTCAGTCATGTCTGAGAAATTCATCCTCTTCATTTCGGCAGTTTTTATTGGGTCGCCATACTGGGATGCATACATGAGTTTTTTGCTTGTCCATCCCAATCCAGTCTCCATTTTCTTTGTTTTCACATATGAGTCTTCGTATGGAAAAGTCTGTCTTAATCGCCATCTTAAAGTTGCCCATTTTCCATCGAATTGTCCTCTGGTGGTACATGGTAGGTGGCTGAGACACTTTTCATTGTGTGGAAGAATTTCCCTTGCAATAAATGTTCTTGCTGCATTCATGGTATACAGTGTTAATGAACGAACATAACAGCCTTCTTCCGATGTTCTCTCTCCCACTTCCCTCATATGCTGGATCCATAACTTGTTATCTAGATGAGCTGATCTGTCTAAATATGTATTTATACTCTCATTGTCTTCTTCAGTGCCTCTCTTTTTTTGAGAAAAATGTCTTTTAATATAAGAAATCAGTGGGGTTTTGGACTCTTAATGGGGAAAATAGTAGCTGTTTCAATATTTTGTTCATCACTGCCTGTAATATGTGTGAATGCCAATGTAATAAGGATAACAGTTAAAATCAAAATACCACAAAAAGCTCCAATAATTAATGTTCGTGCATTGCATTTCTTTTGTGGAGCTACATTTCGAATGGATTGTGTCCTCCCACGTATTCCTCATCTTAGATATATCCTTACCTTTAGGTTTCGCCTCGGAATTTTTTTTCTCTCTCCAGCAGGGGGTGCTCCACTCGAGGCTGCGGCGTCGATGTCCCTCGGCGGCATTCCGTCGAGCACCAACGTCATCCCCCGTATAAGAGCCTCCAGCGCGCCCGTTGGCTTCAGTTCCCTTTTTCCATTAGCTTCGCTTCGGATCGAGTGAAACAGCGCTTCAGTATTTTGTGAGAAAAAAGCGATTTCGTCGTCTTCGAACCCTTCCACACCGAAGACAGGCTTTAAAAAATGCCTAAAATGTGGAAAGAAAATGTCCCTGACGGATCCACCTAAGAACTGTCTATGGTGCCTTGGTCCCGACCACCATACGGAAGACTGTGGTTCGTGCCGGTCGATGACCCTCAAAGCCCTAAAAGAGCATAGATGTAAACTGGTGATGGGGGAGGGTGTTTCGAAGTCCACTTTAAAAAAGAGAGACTCGGACGAGTCTTCAAAGTCATATCATAAAAAACATTATTCGAGAAGTAGATCGAGGAAGTCTTCTTCATCTTCTAAGAAGGCTAAGATGAGACGGCATCAATCTCCCTCATCCTCTTCGACATCTTCGGAAGAGGTTATCACATGTCCATCTAAACATGACTCTCCGAGAAAATAGGAAGCTTTTCGAGTTTCCATGCTAAAAAATGTTGAGAACGCAGCCTAGACCCCCTCAAAAATAGCTAAGAAGACCATGCTCCTGCTCACAAGAAAAGTGACAGAGGAAGGTCCAAAACAAGGAAGGCTGATAAAAAGACGTCGAGAACGTCATCGAGAGACTCTTCTCGATCACCTCGTAAGTCAGATCCTTCGGTGCATAAATCGAAGGCAGAGGGAAATAAAATGGCGTCGAAAGATGATATGCCATCGAAGTCGACATCGACGCCGTCGGAGACTTCAAAGCTCCTCGAGTTGACAACTCCCTCGAAGGAAATTACGTCGAGCTCACGCTCGAAGACCACGAAAGCTCCTTCGACGATTTCCACGGCTTCCTCAACGATTACATCAAGGTCGTCGAAAGTTTCTTCGACAATGTCGAAGGAAGTGATTAAAACTTCGGCGCCATCGACGCTTTCGTCGACGCCTAAACCTTCAATAAAGGAAAGACCTGTAATGCCTGAAAAGGTTTGTCATGCTGAGAGTCGACATGATTTTTTCAGGACCATGTCATCCATCTATGAGGGAGATTCATCAGAAGAGGAGGAAGTAACCTCTGCTGGTGTTAAATTTGGCACAAGATCTGTCCCAGAGGAATTAATTAATCCTCAATCAAGAATTCAAGATCTGCAAGAATGTTTGCAGACAGCGAGTAGCCTGGATACTTCTCCAGAGTATGAATTTGACAAACCAGACCCATCGGAACGAAGACTCATGAGCAGAGTTACAGACTTTATGGGGTGGGGTAGGAGTTCACCAGTCAGTCATGATGATGACATGATGAATATATTATCTGGAACACCCCAACAAGACCCCATTCTACCATTTCATATTGTCTTACAAAGAAGGGTTAGTTCTGCATGGGAATATGCCGAAGCCATAGGGGCAGTAAATAGAAAGTTTGTGGCAAAATATAGACCTTGTACATCAGATCTGGAATACCTCAGCGAACATCCAACTCCGGAAAGCTTAGTAGTACAGGCAGCAACTTCCACAAAGAATGCGGCATACCCTACAATCCCTCCAGATAGGGACGATAAAAAGGTGGATGCATTGTCTAGGAAAATCTTCACATCTAGAGGTATGGCTTTGAAGTCTACTAATGTAACCTGTACCTTGGCAAGGTTCACATATACCCTGTGGGACTGCATGTCGGCGGCAGCTGAACACATCCCAGAAGGTGAAGAACATGATGGCTTTCTAGCTATTATAAGGGATGGAACGGAGGCTTCGGGAGAATGCCTTCAATCAGGATTGGACACAGCGGACAGTATCAGCAGGTCTATGGCGACTAGCACAGTGCTACGTAGATTTGCGTGGCTAAGAAAGTCTGGGTTTGCTCCTGATGTGCAATCCAGACTTCTTAATATGCCCTTGGATGGCTCGAGGTTGTTCGGTAGCAAGGCGGATGAAAGTTTGGAGAAGCTACAGACCTCCAAAGCGGCGGCAAAATCTCTCAGTGCCGCTATAAGACAACCTCAGCAACGCCCCTACACAGGCTCATCTTCCTGGAGGGATCGTCCTTTTCTCTATTATTCCTCAATTGGAAGAGGAAGAGGGCAGGCCAATCAGAGAGGTCAAAGAAAATGTCCTCGCTGATGAGGAAAAGGTGCTAGATCAGCCCCAGCAACGGCATCTGTACCATCAGCCACTGATGCAGCTGCCCGCAAACCACTCTGAGGTTTTGACCCACAAGACCCCGGTGGGAGTCAGACTCTCACAGCATCTAGAAGAATGGCAGGGCATTACTTCAGATGCTTGGGCACTGGAAACTGTATCCCAAGGTTACTGCCTTTCTTTTCTAAAGAAACCTCAAAATCATCCTCTGGAATACAACTCTGCCAAGCATCCGGATCCGCTCCTGGTGCAGGAAGTTTTAACCCTGCTACAGAAAGGTGCAATAGAACATGTACCTGTAGCGGAGAGGAACAAGGGTTGGTATTCCCCATACTTCCTTATTCCAAAGAAAGACAGAGGACTGAGACCCATCTTGGACTTGAGAAACTTGAACAAGTTCCTAAGGAAGGACAAATTCAAGATGGTCACACTTTCTCAGATCTTTCAGGCTCTCCAACTCCAGGACTGGTTAGTATCATTGGACCTTCAGGATGCTTACTTTCATGTGCCAATCCATCTGAAGCACAGAAAGTACCTGAGGTTTGCGATTGGCAATTCTCACTATCAGTTTCGAGTTCTGCCATTCGGGTTGACCTCCGCCCCAAGAGTTTTCACCAAGTTGATGGCGGTGGTGACAGCGAGTCTCAGGAGAGGGGGGATTCATGTCTACCCCTATCTGTACAATTGGATGATCAGAGCACGTTCTCCAGAACAAGCCCTGGATCACCTGTCCAAGACTTGTCACTTCCTTCACAAACTAGGTTTTTCTCTGAATTTAAAAAAGTCAAACATGATACCATCACAGAAGCTCCAGTTTATAGGAGCAGTCCTGGATACCTGTTCGGGCAAAGCCTCGCCTCCCGAAGAGAGAGCTCACCACATTCTGCAGATGGTAACAAAATTCCAGAATGCCCAGCATCTTCCGGCCTTCGATTTTCTCAGGTTGCTCGGTCTGATGGCATCCTGCATTTTTCTGGTGCCAGAAGCCAGATTGAGAATGAGATCTCTTCAATGGGCTCTCAGAACTCAATGGTCCCAATTCTCTGGGGAAATGTCAGATCTACTGCAGGTACCAGCCCAAGTAGCACAGGATCTACAATGGTGGGCTTGCAGACATCATATCCTCAGAGGAGAATCTTTTTGGCAGCCATGGCCGGAGATAACAGTAGTGACCGACGCCTCACTTACGGGGTGGGGAGCCCATATCAACGATCTGACAATCAGCGGACGCTGGTCTCCATCGGAGTCCAAACTGCACATCAATCTTTTGGAGTTGAGGGCAATCAGACTAGCGCTGAAGGCCTTCCTGCCCTCTGTACGGGGAAAGAATGTTCTGATAATGACAGACAACACAGTGGCCATGTACTACCTCAACAAGAGAGGAGCAGTGGGGTCACTACCATTGTGCAGAGAGGCGATGCAACTCTGGTTCTGGGCAATACAAGAAGGGATCTCTCTATCGGCAATTCATCTAGCCGGAGAGAAAAACACAACAGCGGACGCTCTGAGCAGGCAGAGCACAGTCTCTCACGAGTGGGAGATAGCTCAGGAAGTCATTCAAGAGATCTTCGCCCTTTGGGGAACCCCTCAAGTGGATCTGTTCGCGACCGGGGCCAACCGGAAGTGCGAACTGTACTGCTCAAGGGAATTTCCCCCGAGATGAGCTCTAGGGGACGCGTTCGTGGTGGAATGGGAGTTTCCGCTTCTGTATGCGTTTCGTCCAATCCCTGTGATCCCTCAAGTAATAAGGAGGTTGAGGAAGTTCGGGAAAACCATGATCCTAATTGCCCCGGATTGGGCCAGGAGAACGTGGTACCTGGACCTTCTCGACATGTCCATCTGCCCTCCAATACGTCTTCCAAGAAGAGAGGATCTTCTCTCGTGACAGGAAGGTCATGTTCTCCATGCGGAGGTCAACACACTCAACCTTCACGCATGGCTTCTGAAAGGCTGAGATACAAGTATTTGGATCTTCCGGATGACGTGATGGAGATTTTGCTTTCGGCTAGAAGGCCAGCAACCAAATCTCTGTATCGGTGTCATTGGAACAAGTTCAGTAGCTGGTGCAGAGAAAAGAATGTGGACCGATTTCAATGTAATATCCCCACAATTTTATCTTTTTTGTTACATTTAGCCAATCTGGGGCTCCAGGTTGGGACGATAAAGGGATATTTAGCAGCGCTATCCATCTTTAAGCGCTCTTCCGAAGAAGAATCTTACTTTAAAATACCCTTGATAATTCCATTCCTAAAAGGTTTAAATAATGTTTTTTCCCCAATACCATTCCAGGTTCCAGTGTGGGATCTAAACTTAGTTCTAAAATTTCTCACATGTGTTCCATTTGAGCCTTTACATTCTTGTCCACTAAGGCTCCTTACGTTGAAAACAATACTCCTTGTAGCATTAACATCAGCCCGCAGGGTAAGTGAGTTGCAGGCACTTTCGAGCGGTCCTCCTCACACCATCTTTTATAAGGACAAAGTAGTTCTTAGGGTTAAACCTTCTTTTTTGCCAAAGATTGTTTCGGATTTTCATCTGTCACAGAAAATAACTTTACCTACGTTTTACCCTCCTCCTCATGCAAACAAGGAAGAGGAACGACTTCATAGACTAGATCCCAGGAGAGCTCTTAGTTTTTACATCTCAAGATTTGCAAAAAATCGTCAGTGTGATCAACTTTTCGTGGGATACACTGGACGTAAACTGGGCCTTCCGGTAACTAAACAAACATTATCCAGATGGATAATTTTAGCCATAACAGAATGTTACAGATTGGCGGGAAAAGAACCACCTGATGGACTAAGAGCTCATTTGACCAGGGGCATGGCAACTTCAGCAGCACTAAAAAGGGGTGTCCTTGTGCAAGATATTTGTGCAGCAGCCACATGGTCATCTATGCACACCTTTATAAAACATTATGCATTGGACTCAGCTTCTTCTCAAGGAGGTCTGTTTGCGAAATCTGTACGGGTGGTAGCACAAAAGCAACGGTTTTGTAGGGAATAATATTATTTTTAATACTGGAAACAAATCATGAGGCAAAACAATTGGAGGTGGGTTACCTCTAGTTCACAAGTGCAAGGTAGTTCAGGAGGGTAGCAAATCCAAAGGAGGGTAAGTGCTTCACTGTTCAGAACTGGGGATTAGATTCTGGAACTGTGAGATGATAGTCCGATGTAGATCGGGTTAGCTGTTCATTTTCTGTGTTCTATGTCATTTCTTTAATGGTTCCCGTGGGTAACAAAGAATCAGAGGTATTGACTGTTTGGAGATGCACAAAAGTTAAAACACAGGGGAGACTTCTTTGGCCAAGGGGCCAAGAAATGGGAGAGAGCTCTTCTAAAATTGCACACTCATAGCATCTGGGGGTGTGCTGGAGAGGTTGTTCACGCAATATCTTATTCCTTCCAATTGAGATATTTGCTGTAGGTCATGAGAGCCCTCATGACCTGTAGGGTCGACCGGTTTCAATGGCTGATGATAATGGAGCCATCTTCTTCAGGACCGTTGTTCAAAGCAAGGAGTCAATCCCAAGGTTTCAGAAGTCTGAAACAAGGACAATTGCTTTATGCAGACTGGGCTGGTGCTGTCTGATCAGTCACTCTGGTATACGTCTGCGTCTGGGCAGCAGTGCCACGAGCAGACGCCCAGACGCAGACGTATACCAGAGTGACTGATCAGACAGCACCAGCCCAGTCTGCATAAAGCAATTGTCCTTGTTTCAGACTTCTGAAACCTTGGGATTGACTCCTTGCTTTGAACAACGGTCCTGAAGAAGATGGCTCCATTATCATCAGCCATTGAAACCGGTCGACCCTACAGGTCATGAGGGCTCTCATGACCTACAGCAAATATCTCAATTGGAAGGAATAAGATATTGCGTGAACAACCTCTCCAGCACACCCCCAGATGCTATGAGTGTGCAATTTTAGAAGAGCTCTCTCCCATTTCTTGGCCCCTTGGCCAAAGAAGTCTCCCCTGTGTTTTAACTTTTGTGCATCTCCAAACAGTCAATACCTCTGATTCTTTGTTACCCACGGGAACCATTAAAGAAATGACATAGAACACAGAAAATGAACAGCTAACCCGATCTACATCGGACTATCATCTCACAGTTCCAGAATCTAATCCCCAGTTCTGAACAGTGAAGCACTTACCCTCCTTTGGATTTGCTACCCTCCTGAACTACCTTGCACTTGTGAACTAGAGGTAACCCACCTCCAATTTTTTTGCCTCATGATTTGTTTCCAGTATTAAAAATAATATTATTCCCTACAAAACCGTTGCTTTTGTGCTACCACCCTTGATCTATATTTAACGGTTAAAAGGAATCCAACGGCTTGTCCGTGCTCTCCCTTGGTTGTTTATCCCAACAACATACCCTGTTTGTTATTACACATGCGAAATCTGTACTACATTCTGTACACGATTAGAAAAAGATACTGTACTCCCACCTCCAATACAAAACTGCTTTGGGAGTCTATCTAAGATGAGGAATACGTGGGAGGACACAATCCATTCGAAGAACAAGTTACTTACCAACTGTAACGTTCTTTCGATTGGATGTTCCTCCCACGTATTCCTCATCGACCCTCCCATCCTAACCCCACAGTACAGTTTACGTGAATTACACTCTAAATTCTTTTAGGGCTTGGGTCAAAAGAGGCATGTCATTGACTATCAAAATCCATGGACGATAATATATGAAAAAACAGAACTGAAGCCAACGGGCACGCTCGAGGCTCTTATACAGGGGATGACGTCGGTGCTCGACGGATGCCGCTGAGGGACATTGATGCCGCGGCCTCGAGTGGAGTGCCCCCTGCTGGAGAGAGAAAAATATTTCCGAGGCGAAACCTAAAGGTAAGGATATATCTAAGATGAGGAATACGTGGGAGGTTCATCCAATCGAAATAACGTTACAGTTGGTAAGTAACTTGTTCTTCTTACTTCTTGAAACCTTTCCATGCTTTCCAAATACTTTTCAATATACCAAAGTTTGTCAATTATTGGTGACTCATACATTTTTAACAAGAATTCCAAAATGATTGCCAATATTCATAAAACGATGGTGTTTGTTTTCGGGTTCCCGAGAAATTACACAATATCTGTGTGCCTTCTCATTAGAGCTGGATAAGATTGTTGGATATACGAAAAAACTGCAAGCAAGAATGTGTATACAATTGGTAGCATAGAAAATGAAATGATGTATTCTTCTTTCTTATGGCTTTTACTGCTACTGTTCCATTGCCTTGTCCTAATCTAGTGAAGGTGTTCCAGCATCACTGAAAATCCATCAGTCCGTAAGAAACCCTAATCTAAAAGTTTTACTTCTTCTTTCTGTGCCTTGTCTTGACTTTTGGTAATTGATCTTGTCTGCATCTGCTGAAATTCTTCACTTGCTTCCCTAGGGGTAGCTGTAGGAGAGGTTAAGGGTTCTCCCTTGTATGGTTTGATGTTGTGTAGGTGGATCCATGCCCTCCTCCCTCACAACTTCACACCAATAGGGCTTACTTCTTCTACCTCGTGGGGGTCTTCAAAACGGGGGTGCTCCAGGTACGTACACATTTGCATTCCAGAACCTGGTCCCCAGGGTACAACCTGAGAGGCTTCATTGTTTCTTCCTAATCAATTGGCTAATTAACCTTTTTATTTTCCCTCGACCCCTCCCATCGATTCTGGAGCTGTTGAGACATAAAAGAAACACTTTCAGTCATCGTTTTCAAATAATCATGCATTTCATCCCCTAGTGCCCTTGATACACTATGGGCATCTGTATGTGCCCTTCTTGGGGGAGTTCTCATACAACGCCCAGTCACCAACTCATGAGGAGTTAAATGGTGGTCTGAGACAGGCTAATTCCGAGTGCATACAGCGCAGGGGGAAGCCATCCCTTTTTTAAACTAACTTTCAACTTTGCTATTCTTTCCTTCAAAAGCCCATTTAATTCTCACAAATACTGCTTGCAGATGGTAGGCTGAAGCAAACCTGGGCCTAATGCCTAATAGCAGAACTATATTTTCAAATAGCTCGTTTAGGAAGTGCGGTCCATTTTCAGATCGCAAAACTTTGCATATACCCCTTCTTGGAAATACTTCACGCACAAGAACTTGGCAGCACACGCAGCATTTGGGTGCGTGCATGGACCCGCCTTGATCCATCTGGAAAAGGGACATAATACAACTAACATATATCTATACCCATTAAAAGTCTGCAGCATATCTATGTAATCTATATGTAGATGCCGAAATGGTCCGTTGGGTCTGGTGATTACTCTTCTCACTGTTCATAAAGTGGGTCCTGCAGTTAATTTCTGGAAAACAATACAGTTTATATTGAACTGTGCCACATGTTCAGCTAGCTTTGGTACGAACCATTCTTCTGCTATAGTAGCAGCTAACTCTCTTGAGTCACATAGGCTGGGTAGTGAAGCTGCTCCAATACTACCCTCAATAATGCTAGAGGCATAACTGCCTTTCTAGTGCTATTCTGTCTCCACATTGCCTCAGTAGGGGATAGAGAACATCCCTGTTTTTTCCATAACTCTTTTTCTTCGTGCAGTGCTCGTCCTTGTATTTCAATTAGCTGTACAATGGACGTCATATTAAATCCTACCCTGACCAGCATGCATTGCCCTGTTGTCTGCCTTATATTTTTACATTTTTCTTTCAAATGTGTTTGGGTAATAGAGCGCTTTCTTGGCCTCTAAATCTGGCTTCGTTTCCGCGAGAAATTAAATCTGATCTCTTTGAATGGGCTGCACATTTTATAATAGCTATGGTCTCTGGAAAACTCAATGCTGCAATAAGCTTTTCTAATAACCATGCATGTTGCACTGGAGTGCCATCTGCACAGAGGAAGCCCCTCCTTTTCCAACGCGGCAGGCCTGCATGTACAGTTGACGTCACATAAGCAGAGTCAGAACACACAGTCACTTCCTCATACTCAAAGCCCTTTAGGACATCAATAAGTTCCGCTAATTCTGCAGCCTGTGCTGTGTAAGTTGGGGACAATCGTCTGCTCATCATTACCTCGAATTTATCCTCTAGGTTCAGTTTTATCACTGACGATCCAGCATGTCTCGCCCCTGTTTATTTATCGATTCTTGACCCATCAATAAAGGCCACTTCCCCTCTTCCTAGAGCATTCTCTCTAATCAGGGGGATATGCATAGGCCTAAGAATTGTTGCATTTGGCTCACTGTTTTCAGCTGTTCTGTCCTCATGATAGCCTCTGCTCTTTCAGTTGTCACTTTTCTTCCATCATGCGAGATCAACGGTCATATATCCAGTACTTCTTCTTGACAGTATTGCAATATCTCCTTATCTACTTTGTACCCTTTCTCTGCCAGTATAGTCATAAGTCTAACAAAGTCTTCTCTGCAACTTTCTACTGTCTCACTGCACACTAAAATGTCATCAACGTATTGAATTATGGTGCTTTCTAGTTGGACATTACCCAAGTCCACCTGAAGGACTCCAATAAAAATTGATGGGAACTCACAGTACCCTTCTGGCAAACAAGTGTGTTTTAGGCAAAGGAAGTCAAATCTTGTGAGTCTTCATGAAGGGGAATTCAGAAAAAGGCTTTATTCAAATCTACAACAGTGAAATATTTTGCTTTTGATGGGATATTGCACAATATCGTCACAGGGTTTGGAACTAAGGGACACGCTGCTTTGACTATATGGTTGAAAGAGCGAAGATCCTGGATAAAACACTCCACAACCCTCCTTTTGATTTTTGCGCAGGGTGCACGGCTGTGTTACACAGGGAATCAGATGGTACCATAATTCCTTGCTTCATTAGAGCGTATATGGTTTCGAATATACCTTCATCTGCTTCTCTGGACATTGGATACTGTTTTAAACATGGCAGAATTGCTTCTGCTTTATGCTTCATTTTAGCTGCTCCTACTCCTTTCAATAGGCCCACATCGTATATACTTGTAGTCCATAAAATGCTTGGGACCTTTTCCAAATTTTCCAGAAAAAAATGACGGTTTCTTTTTTGCCAATTCCATTCTCTGTGGTATTTCTATATTTTCTATTTTGATGCAATAAGTGAGATTTATAAAAAATACTGATTCATCATCTGAATAGTCACCCCTAAATAACTCCTTGTCTGTCAAGTCTGTCAATCAATATCCTTCATTGAGGGCTATCACCCTTCTCCATCCCCTCACCTCATTGTCTGTCCCATGAAGCATCACCCTTCTCTAACTATTGTTGCTTGTAGTTCTAAAGAGATAATTTGCCCTTCCTCATCGTCCATAGGCATCTCTGGTCTGAACACAAACTTATCAGGTACTCTCAATAGCTTACCAATCATTTTAGGCAACTATGATCAATCCATACAAAAATACTTCCTCATCTAGATGTACTCCTTGTAAAGCTTTCCTTCCTGTAAATGCTGATATAAGCTCTCTCACATTTACATAATGTATGCCTGGAGTTGAACACACTATTCTCTCATCAGTAAAATATATCGTCAGGTTAAGTTTTGTCATCAAATCACGGCCAAGTATGTTTACCGGCGTGTGTCTAGAGTATAATAATGGCATAGACATGTTGTGTTCACCTATAGACATTGGTAATTTGTCTGTGAAAGGAACTAAACTCATCGCACCAGAGAACCCTTGAGCATTCATGGCATTGCCTGACAATGGGAATTTTCCCTTGTGGACATAGGAACGAGTAGCTCCAGTGTCTACGAGAAATGAAAATGTCTTTCCTCCTATCGTCACCTTGACCCTTGGTTCCTCTTGGGGGTCTGGTGTCACAGATAGTGCCGAACACATCATCGCATCAATAGGCTGTCCTATTGTGGATATAAATTCATCCCTGTAACTGTGATAGGATTTCCTCCTACCTCAGTCAAACTACTCGATTTGGGTGCGGCTACCTGCGTGGCTCTCGTATCCATGTGCCATTGTGATGTACTTGCCCGTTGCATTGGAATATATTGTACTTGTTGTGTCAGTGCCTTCTGTTGTTACCCTTTAAGTGATTACATCTACATTGGGACTTGTTGTATTTGCTATGATCGCGGCGCATATGCCTGAGGTTGCGTGTGATCTTGGGTGTAATATCCTTGTGAATCAGTATTATACTGTGCAGCATATCCCTTGTCCCCTCCTGGAGATTGCCAATTCTGTTGTTGCATGCCTCCCCTGCTTCTGCATACTGTAGCTAAATATCCTAATTTAACGCAACTCCAACATACCAGTGGCTGTCTGCCATTAAATCCTCCTCTTCCTTGAGGGTGTTGAAATCCACCTCATCTTCCTCCTCGAGGCCCATTCCCTCCTTGACATATGTTGCATTATCCTGCTGCGATAACTGCACTATTGTTGCCGTTGCTCCCTCATTATTTGTCAATACCACTCCTTCTATAGCGCACTTTGATAATTTTTTCTGCACCAACTTTGCTCTTTCCTGTTTTCTACTCTCGGCTTTCTTTTTATCCTTC
The DNA here is from genome assembly GCF_040938575.1 of Ambystoma mexicanum. NCBI lineage: Eukaryota > Metazoa > Chordata > Amphibia > Caudata > Ambystomatidae > Ambystoma > Ambystoma mexicanum. The sequence continues at coordinate 692,001,320 of NC_090939.1, forward strand.
TCTCTTAATATTCTATTTTAGCGCATGGGGTCGGGGGTGCAGCCAATCTTATTCCGCAGAACGCAGGCTGAAATCTCTGATCTCAGCCCATGTTCCACAGAACCCGCAGACTGCCCCCGCCACGGGCCGACATTTATTATTATTTTTTTTAAAATATACCCTAAACTCCCCCCTCCCTCCACTTACCTCTTGGCAGTGGCGGCACTGGCCGCTGCCCACAGCTGCTCCCCATCATCCTGAGTGCTCCGGTTTGCCGCCATGGAAAGGGAGGAGGGGCTCTGTACAAAGCCCCGCCTTTCCTTTCCATGGCGGCCATCTTGGGAAAGGATTTTCCTTCGTTCAACAGGATGCAAGCGGCATCCTGTTGAAAGAAGAAAAATCTTTTTTTATCACCCCGGGTTGCCGCTTTTGTAACCCGGGGTGTTAATGGCCTTAACACCCAATCTGGCCCGCCGGATCCGGTGTTAACACCACAGTAATGCACAATTGCCAATTTTATCTCTGGTCCTGGTTTTGCTTCCATTCCCACCTGTTTCTTTAGCTGCCGTTGTACCGGCTCTGGGAGCCCTTGACATAAAATATGATAAAATAATGCTACCGTTTTATCCCATGATTCATGTGTTTCCAAATTCCATCTATCCTGAATCTCCTGAATAAAGGCAATGGTGTCTTCAGTCTCTCCCATTTTCCTAGTCATTATTGTCCCAATATCCGATTTATTAGGCTATTGTACTCAGAGTGATCGCCATACATCTACTCTACAATTATGAAATGGCGCGCCATCATGCACCGTGTTTTGCATCGTGATTTTCGGATATCCTGCTCTTTTCCAAATGTCGTCAGCTCTCTCCCCTAGAATAGCTGATAATAGGCCTTTAATGTCGCTTATAGTTAAAGTCGCTCCTGACATTCTTTTCTCTAATTCAGAAATCCACGTCCCCGCATCAGAAGTTAAACTTGGTCATGTGCACTTTAAATTAATTCTCCTTATCCATATGGGGCCATGGAATATATTATGGTTGACCCCCTCCTTTCTCTAATAGTGGGAATTGTGACAGTCCTGATTCATAATCATACCCACCCACACTCCTTGTCTTTCATGCGCCTTTGTCTACACCTGTTTATTTCCGTCCTGGCAATGCCCTTAATCTGTTTACATAAGGCAGTGATATATCTCTTGCACTGTGTTATCGTTCCTGTTTTCGTTTAGTATATGGTGTTGGTTATGGTATTTTTTTCTATGGGGACCTCTAAATCAGGCCATTTTACCCCTTTATTTACACACAATTCTCTTGAAAATTCATATGTGCCTTTTCTTTGTGCTTTTCGTCTTCCTTCCTTTCTTCATCTGGCATTATTATGCCCCAACTCGCATGACTGTTATCTTCTTCTACGTCACCAACGTCTAACCTGGTTAAAGACATGGTTGTATAATCGTCTGTTATGACTCCCGTGATCTACCTTCAGTTCCCTTTAATGGTAAACTTAGTATTCTCTTGAGTTCCATACCTTCCTCTATCCCACATTTGCCTATATTGGTTTCAAAGCCTCTGCCCTATATCTTCTGTATCCAGCCCATGCTGTACACAGCATTCCTTGAGCTCCCTTCGAGGCTGTTGTGACCCTCTTTCTCCTTCCAATCGTATTTGTGCTTCGATGGGCACTATACTCCTATGACATAAATATTCAATCTTATCATCTTTCAATCCCCTACTTCAATTAATTTTTCCTCTCTTCTTTGTAACCTACATACTTTCAATCTTTGGGCTTCTACCTCTTTTTGTTTCTCTTCTTCTAATCCCTCTTTCTCTTTTCTCTTTTCTTATACTCTTTGTCCCGTTCTTCTTTATATAATCTCTCTTTCTCTCAAACTCCATCAATGCCTTTGTCGTCTAGTTTAAACAATATTTGTCCTCCCATCCATTTGTTCTGTACTATTTCCCTGCCCTGAGTTGTATCCTGTGTTCCCTTTTGTCTCTGTGCCTTTTCCTCTATCTCTGTCTGTCTGTCCTTTCCATCATCATGCTGTTTGCCTTCATCGCGTGTCATATATGTGCGTTCTCGATTCCCACTCTCTTCCTTAGTATCATCACTGCTATAGGAAGGGGGCTCATACATTGAATTAACATACTGTGCTGCTGCCTTTAATTCCTTCAAGGGATAAAATTCCTAATCTTCAGTGTTTACATCTTGTTTATTAGTTGGTGGGATAGGAGCCGAAGGTGTTACATCTTCTCCTTTATGCTGATTAAGCATCCACTCCCTCTCAGCTGGATCTTCTTTCTCACTCTGGTACATTTTCCAGAGTTCTAAAATGGCCAACCTTTTCTCTAACTTTTTTCCTTTATGAGTGGCATATAAGTATGCCGTCATATGACGCAACATTGATTTTGATAATGATCCCTCTGGGGGCCATGACCTAAGTGTTTTATTAATCGTGCCCTTGACCCACTCGGAATGGAAGTTCCTAACTTTGACTGTATATCTCGGCAACGTTCTGCATAGGTGTAAAAGAGGTGTGTCCTCCATAGTGGCAAGTCAATTTAGACTGCTAATACTTACCCAGTTTTTTTAATCTTCTTCCTAGGTTTATTAAATATATAGTTTCAATCTTTTTGAGCTCCTTTGTTCACACTTTCTATACATTATTTTTTATATTGTTCTGTGTTTTTAGTATCTTAAGGTTCTCATCTTTATTTGTATATTAATTTCATCTAATTTTAGCCTTCTGATTGACGTCGATCCTTTGTTTACAAAAATGTACAAATAAATCACTTTTATTTTTTTGTTTGCTATCGTTTTGTATCTATCAGTTTAAACATGCAGAAAGCTTTATAGAAACATATTATATCCCCTCCACATGAGCACTTTTCAATTTGTTACACTACATACGTCTTCCTTTACTCTTATTAGAAAATGTATCCCTTCTCTTTTATTTACTCCATCTCAGAGTTTAATACATGCCCTTCTTATTGGATCTATGCCTCAGGAATCCTTTAACACTCCTGTATGGAGCTATGGCGTCTATTCTTTCTGTCCCTCGCAGGCCCGTGAAATCTCTTTCTATATTTTTATATGTATAAAACACACCACAATACAATCCCTCCCCCTTATCTTCTACCACATTTGATGGTCTATTTACATCCGTTACTCAACTCGAGTCCCTCAGCAGCGACTCTCCCACAATCGACCAGTTCACCTTCAGTCTGCGGGGTGCCTGCTGGGACCGGACAGAAATTTCGTCAAAGGGGGACCTGGCAACCAGATTTCGAACATGTGCTCTTTTACGCACCGTTCTCCGCAGGAAACTCTGCGATCGTCTGGCTAATGGTAGGAGCAGGCGACTGTCCGGGGTCTGGATCTGGGCCTAGATCTAGGTCATTAGACCAGAACTACCCATACCGCTACCAAATGTGCTGTAACACTTTGAAGCGTCCTCTATGCACTAGATGGAATTACCAATAAACATCTCACAACAAATAATCGGACAGACCCAAGACAGATGGTAAAATACTGCTTTCATCTCAATGAACAAAAGCTATCAAAATAGATGCTTGCATAATCACACTTCCTCTTGTGTATACAGTTTGTATATCTTTTTGTATGTCTTCTATGATGTCATCCTTCGTGGCATTTTTCAAAACCTAATAATGGGAGGGATTGGTTAAGGGGAACATATCTACTTATAGAATGTATACAGGTTAAAATCTCATTGTCTGCCCCTTGTCTGTAGGACACGCCCTGAGCTACTTCTACATACGTAGTATACTGATTATAGCACTGATTATGACAGCGGATTGGTAACTGCAACATTGCATGTGATATTGCTTGGCAGGCCTTATGATTGGTTGGCAACCCCATCCAACCTTAGACCTTCGGCTTATTTAGCAGCACGTGAGTAGAAACGAAACCTAGGTGCTCGAGATGCGTCAATTCATTTATTGTGTTCTCAATTAGTCCATCATATATCATCGGCCTGATCGTTAGCCAAGGCCTTCTGTTTGTAGTTGACCTCGTAGTCTTCTCACTGTTCTGGAACTTTGAGGGGTGTATGCATGGACCACTATCTACATCTGGGTTTTAATGAATAGCCCTTGTTTTTGACTTCTGAGTCACGTGATAGAAGGCCACGATTTTATCAATTTCAGCCTTCCATTTAGGACTATTTGATTTTATTAAACAGGGTTCCTTTACCCTCTCTGACCCTTGGAGACTTGCTTACTCCACCTCACATAGGCTTTTGTCCTCGTGATTATTCAGTACTTGGCACTTGCAAATGTCCTTGTCTCTCCTAATCTATGTCTTACACATGTGGTCCATTCCTTCGTCTCCCTTTGTGCCTTGCACCCATCTCTCAAAATAGCCTTCTTGATCGTAGGCCAAGGTACTCCCTTATTCTGCACGCGAAAGCAGCTCCTTCATTAATTCTTCAATTTGCAATCCTAGGCTCGTCTTTTTGAGGTAAAAGGGTTGATTCTTAACACCGGCCCTCGTCCATTTTCCTCCAATGGCCATCCTAAACTTTGTATGTATACTTCTTTTCAGCAAGTTTCTCTTTGTGCTTCAGTTACATGATTCATTTAAAGTATTTTCAAATAGTTTCAGCATAGGTTCATACATCTCCTTTATGATATCATTCTGTAGTCTTTAGGCTTTGTTTAGAGTTCATCCATAATTCCCATAGCCGCATTATGGCACTTTGGCAGTGAGCATCCTTCTTGATAACTTTCTTCCACTGTATCAACATGAGGGTATCTTCTGAATGGCTGTCTAAGTGCATATCGTCTGTCATACAATCGATGTGGTATGGACATGTTGCATAAACTTGTGCATGGGTTCCCAATTGTAGCTCTTCGTCTGTTACACCATAAAGATGATGGTGTGGGGGCAGGGACCAGAAGAGGGGTATCCACCTGCTCCTCTACACACACCTAACTAGGGCTAAGAGAACAGAAATAGCTTTACAGAGGCATATACCATGGAGGCAGTTGTTCAAGGCAGCAACATAGGCCCTTCTTCAGCTTTTCTACACACATTACTCACTTGACAGTAGTTCTAGAGCTGATGCTAAATCGGGACAAGCAGTTCTAGTCCTAGGAGACATTTTTTTAACAGTGTAGGTTCCTCCTCCATGGAGTAGAGTGGTGCTTGGTACTCACCTGTAAGTATGGAGGCAAGGGGACAGGATATAGGAGTGAGGAATGTTACTCACCATAGTTTCTACTACTAATACTCTCAGAAGCTGATCAATTGCAGGTCGATTCCAATAGGTAAGAGCTTCAGAACTTCACCTGTCAGCAAAAGTAAAGACGGCAGCACATATAACGGACCAGGATACCAGAGTGTATTTGAATTGAAATGCTTTCAGAATGGCAAGAGTTGCTTTATTTTATAGCGAAATTGATGTCATTCAGCCAAATAATGTCAAATATTAGCGCATTAACAGGGCATAAAGATAGCAACAAAAAAAATCACTCAGAACCTTATGTTTACCAAACAACTTAAGAAAAGTCCCACTACTGGACCACTAGTGTTCATTGCCAAGGGTTCCAGATGCAGTCCGATAAGGGGGCACTTGGAAAGATAACTTGTCCTATAATGAGGAAGATTCTGGCAGCAATAAAACAGACTTTATAAATGTACACATAAAATACAGTAACTAATGTTTTTTCATTCTCTTGATACAGCGTGTCCCCTTACCATCTTTGCCGTTTGGCCAAGTAAAAGACAGGCTGGAACATCCAGACATATGGCCTTGCATGGTAGTATTTAGTTTGCTAGTTTATTAATGACTTACCAAATGTGTGCTTGCGAAAATACATCTCCACGCGCCAACTCTGTATAAAGACTAATATTAAAACTAGTACCTTGCATGCAACATTGAGTAACAATAGCTAAGCAGATACCATAGGCCACATTCTAACACTCCCAAGCCCCTTTTCCTCCATACTTCCATCCTCCAGTAGTTAGTCCGCCCCAGTCCTCTCAATGGGTTCTGGGGCCACGGGCAAAGGAGTGTACAAGCTGAGACAGTTCCGTTGATATCGTCTAGTACAAAATAGCATTTTTTCTACCTCTTGCATTTTGATTGACATTTAGACTTTAACAAACCCTTCACCTGAAAGGCCAATCTTACCTGCGCAACACTGCCGCAGTGTTGCAAATGTGAAACAAAACAGAAGGGCTTATGTTGTTGAAGAGCATTTCTGTTTGGGACACTGAAGGGCAGAGGTCTAAAGATAACCGTACATGCCTTGCGCATACTCCTGCCCGTGACCTGGGATGCAGAAGAACAGGACTAGAGGAAGGGTGCTTCATGGGGCGGGGGGACATTCAAGTGTGAATCCCGATTTAATTTAGGGATACGCTGAATAATGCACTAGGAGCTCCTGAAGACCTGTGCACAAATTCAAATCTTGCATTAGAGAAACTGCATATGTATAGATGTGGCTGGGATTATCTAGCAGTCATCCCAATTATCAGCAAAAAACACTTGGCCCCATCAAAGACTCCCCGTCAAAAGAATGGAAGACTCAGCCACGGAGCAAAGTTACTGTCTTTTATTAGCATAAAAATGACAGGGATCACACCAGAAAGCAAATATCCTCTGGAGCTCTCATCTTCTAAGCACGTGTCATCCGGTTTTATCCCAGTGTGACATCACAAGTTCAGGTTCCATCCAGAAACCTATCACACATTTACATTGGTCAGTTTGGGTAGGGTACATATAGAAGATATACGGGTTAGTTCTACAAGTGCCATATCTAGTGGCTCCTCCTAGGACCACCTCTACTAGAGTCAATCTAAAATGTTGCAGGGTCGCAGAGAGACCATTGGCCCTTGCAAAAAATTATATTCCTTCATGAAAGGTGAATCTGGATTGGGCAGAATGTGTCCTCCCATCCCTGGAACCCTGGACAATTACCAGACTGAGTGTAGCCTTTCAAGGAAATGGGAATGAACATGGAGGTGCGAAGTGTTCCCTAGTGTTGCCATCCCTGATCACCTAAGCCTGGCAGAGTGCTGTCAGTTAGCAGTTCACAGGCAACACATGTAGCTTTTTCTTCACTGATTCAATGGGAACAGTCCTCTTTGTCTACCTTGATTGAATGGGCATTGTTCTGTTCAGCTGTGTCACGTGTGTGGAGACCACAAAATGAAGCTACCCTGCTTGTAATTATGAGGATTTTAGCCTGATTTTCTGCAGATAGCTCATTGTCTTGGTAACTGGAACTTTCCTGTCTTCACTTGTCCTTGGCTAGGTGCCTTGTCTCTGCACACCTCTGGCTGCGGCAATCATGTCAGAATGTCCATGTACACAAAGCCTGTCTCTCCTTTGCCATCCATTTCAGAGACCTAGAGCTTCCATATCATTCCTTATGGCTTCTCCACGTTAGTAGCAGTCAAGCGTGTGCTAGCTAAATATATGAATACTTAGCATCTTGTGGTTTCAGCTTTGGTGATGGAAGTGAATATAGAGAGACATGTATGTGTGTCCGTCCTCCACCTACATGAGTCATAAGCATGTGCTTCGTACCTATGCGCAAACTAGTGCATGTTTGTGTAATATTCATGAATGGATGAATATTTACTTCATGTATAAACAAGGTCACGTCGTGATGTCACTGAAGACATCATTGACTTCTGGCATTGCAGTCAGTCGACTTGCTCGATCAATGTCATTTCCATACCATCCAAATCATCGATTGAGTATGGCCTGAATGGCTGTCTGAGCGAGTAGCGCTTCTCACACCTGCGATACATTGATGATTGCGGTGATGGGCCTAAGAGTGAGGCACATCTGTTGTTTTTCTGCCTTCGTGCTGAGAGTTGTGTGGTGGGTATGAGGGTCAGATTTGGCCTCCCATCTACAATCCGCCCCTGTCGACCACACTACCTGCACGACTCCCTGGGTTTATCTGCAATTTCGGGAGCCAAACCTTTTTTATCCCTAACAGGATTTCCATAGTATTTTGCATGATCATCCAGGCTCCATGTCACGCAACTGAAGTCCCCATCAGGGTTGCACGGTAACCAATTTCTCCCAATAATCATGGGTGTTGTATCAATACTGTAACACTGTTCCTGTCGGGAACAGAGGACACTGCGTCAATTGTGATTTCAGTGCATTTTTTTCCTCATCTTCTTCAGTCTAAACGTCTATCAGTACTGTGAAAAATCAGAGGGTGTTTCACAACCTAGTCCCTGGGGATCCCATACTCAGGTGGACAGGGAAAGGCCATCGCTTTTGGATCCTGACCCTGAGGGTGGACAAGCAAGGGAGGATCACCTGTGTAGGGGGTCCTCGGCAAGTGGGGGAGAAGCACCCAATGGTGAGACATGGTACCCCCATTTTTCCACAACCCATCTAACTCCTATCCCGGCTTATTTTATGGGAAGCTACAACTCACATAATTCTTCCCCACTTTACCTTGACAAAAGTACTGCACCAAGGAAGATGAGGAATGAGGCTAGAAGGATTACCTCCCCTAACTTGCATTGGTCCTGTCCCTGTAATGAGGCCAGGTAGAGTCAGGCACGTGGCTCTAACAATGTACGGCTGCCACTTATTAACACTCCCTGTGAAGATTAAAGGTGGCGTGCACAGGGAACTTTGAGCGAGGCTGGGGACGAGAAGGAAGAGCTCTTCCGAGCGAACCAGGCTGTGGAAGGTGGAAGACCAACTGGATGATCAACAGTTGAGAGGATCAAGAGAAAGCCAGGCAAGATTTCCATGCTTTTGTAAGGCCGTGAGCGTTCAAAGAGCAAAGCCAAGCAAGCGGAGGAAAGAAACCTTCAAGTTGCCAGAAAGAGGCCTGCAACCCTTGCGGATGAACGGCAGAGCTGGGGAGGAGCAAAATAGGCATTAGTACCGGCCTTGAGCTACAAGAAAGAGGTTAAAGAAATCCAATTAACATAGCCGGTGAGTTTTCGAGGGAAACAAAAGTCTGGTTGATGTTAAAGGGAAAATGACTGTAATTTGAAAGTTGAAGGTTGTGCGTGTGCCGATAAAACACGAATGAAGAGAATAATTGTTGAAAGACAAGGATACAAAGTAGCAGAGTGGTCCTGCGAGATGAAGTTGCCCATTCAAAAGTCTCTGTGAAATGTTATGATAAATTTTGAATGATATTGGAAGCAGAGATCAAAGGCAACCGCGATAGAGAATGAAAGTTGAATAAGAAGAAAGTGACATTTGTAAACTGTGAAATAAGCCAAGAGGGCAAAAGTAAAATATACGAACTTTGAAAAAAGGCCAAGAAGGCAAGTGAAAGAGAATGAGAACCATGAATAAGAACTACAAGTAGGGGCGTGGCTACATGGCCATGGAGTAGGACGTGATTCCGAGGCGCGCCTGCAGATCTTTCAATGATCTTGATGATTAAACATGATTTGAGCAGACTGTGAGATGCAATTCTGGAATTGCAGAAGCATGAATGCATGGAGCATACTATTTGTAAACCGCGAACTTGAGAAGTTTGCAGAACCTAAACGGCGGAAATAAACAAGATGGCGGCTGGTGGGGAATAAAAGAATTAGCCGTTGGACAGGTACAACGAAAGAAGAAGAGCCGCACCGCAGTTAAACTAGAGCGGACCCCGACCGGTGAATAAAGAGGGATCTTAAAGAGAGGAAAGTGAGACAGCAGCATTGTATAAGACTCTTCAGCACAAGAGTCCCTGCAGAAGCGCTGCGGGTGGCTGGGTAAATGCTACGAAGTAGCGACGTATGTGCTGGAGGTCTGAGAGATCAAGACTGGTGCAACGGAGTGTTGGACACAGTGTGCATTACATAGAATGAAGTGGAAGAGCGATAGAATGGGCTCGCAAATCCACAGAGCTACCAGGATTGAAAACGTGATTGCAGGATTAAGTGTACGGCCTCCAGTGCACTAATGAATCTTGCAAAGTCGGAGACCAGAGCAATAAAGGACAGGAACGTAGGCATCCTATCGAAGTAGAGAATGTGCAGTGAACGAATACAGCTCCGGGGCGGAATCCCACAGACGAGAACATTGTAACTGATACTGTGTGAGGTGATACAGTAGCAAGCACTTGTAAGGCAGAGATCGGGCCTTCCGAAATAGTGAAACTGACATACAATTAGAGCGATAGGAATTCTCACATACGGCGGATACAGAGATGATGTACAACACGGGCAGGCTTGCCACATAAACTCAATGCTATGGGAGCTGAGGGGACACCAAACACTCGCTGGGGATCACGGTCACTGGAGTGCTACAAACAGCATATGTGAGAGGCAGACAAGAGCTGAATTAGGGGACGTGGAAGAAGGGAATCGAGTGAAATATGGTGTGAAATATGGAGGTCCATCCCACGTGAAGAAGGGGGATAGCTAAAGAACCTGCGGAATAAGACTACTTAATACAGATCTGGAAAGGGCAAGCAGTAAAGAGAGTGCAAAGGAGATCGGTCGACAGGAACTGGTACAGGAGATCAGAGTCGTGGCTGTTTAGAGCTCGAAGAACGCTGGAGGCCTAAGACAATCAAAAGGCTGTAACGGGTCCCATTAAAATTACAGTTGCCACAGAACAGGCTCTGGAGTGCGTAAACCTACAAGTGCGCGGTAGAACGGGCCAAACCAATACCCATAGGGCCCCCACCTGGTTAAGAGACTTGCAGCAACCACATCAGCAAGTGAACCGAAAGACTGGGGGTCGACGACTTTCCAAGTTGCTTTCGGATACAGAGACTACTGAGATGCAGAACAGGCCTACAACATGGTATGTGTGAACCCGGTGCAGATTGCTTAACACTGGCCCCCCCTGAAGTAGGCCAGTCCAGATCTGGTGGGAGCACATGCCAGTCAGTGCCAAGCACAGGGTGCCGACTGAATGCAGTGTCAATCACAGAAGGAGAGTACCTGTCTGGGGCAGTTCAGAATGCACTGTAATTGCAAAGGCAGAACAGTGGGGTGCTCAGAGGTAGAGCAGAGACCAGTAAACCGTGGAGGACAGAAAAGACTGTGAACCCACCATCAGACCTAGAAGTACCCACCGGGAAGCCCATGGACAAAAAGAGGAAGCGAGGAACACGAGAAGTACCAAGCAATACAAAAGTTCCCAACCACAAAGGAAGTTGAGAGGAGACGCCGGAGAAAGTGGGAGGTGCAAGGCAAGTGCATGACCTTGTAACGAGTATACACAGAACTTGCTTCTATACTGACGGCAGAAACACCTCCCAACAAAGCACTGTGATAGACAAGTGGCCGCACCATGGGAACCTGAGCAGAAAAGAGCACTACAGAGCAAGGGGGAGCAACAATGGCATATAAATCAAATAAGAGCAAAGGGAAGCAGTCGTCAATTGACACATTCGCCAAACCTGCACAGATGAAGGACAGCGCGAAGACAACAGTGCAAGATGCACGTGAAGGAGAAGCACCGGGGCGAATGGACCAATAAATACTGGGGGCCAAAGCAGATCTGAAGTCGACGCTGGAATTCAAAATCGACGCAATTAGTATCGATGTGAACCTTTTGAGACAGGACACACAGGGGTGCTAGAGAAGGAGGTGAAGGCTAATGCAAGCAGTTGCAACAAAAATTCCCAGGAGGTCTCCATACTGAAGCAGCAGGTACAGAATCTTGAAGACAGATCAGAAGAGGTTGTGGGTCTGGCACGGAGGAATAACGTGCGGATAATTGGGCTCCCAGAGGGCGAAGAATGTCCGAACCCGACCAACTACATAGAAGACGTGTTACTTCCGGAAATAGGAGCTGGAACACTCACCCAAGGGTTTACAGTGGAAAGGGTGCATAGGGCCATGACAAGGAAATTGCCACCTGGAGCCCTGCCCCTGCTGATAATTGCAAAGATAATAAATTACAAGGACAGGGAGAGAATCCTAGAACACTTCCGAAAAGAAGGAACGATCAGCCGAGCATCAGCATCCATCACAGCATACTGTGATTATACTTTTTGGTGCAAAAACAAAGGATGAACTACGGGGCCGTCAAGAGAAGGGTACGTGCCGACCATCTTAAATACATGTTGTTGTATCCAGCGAAGATGAAGGTCCTATATAAAGACTGTGCCATTTTTTTGAGACCCTGGAAGATGTGAGCAAGTGGATGGACACACAGAATATGCCGATGGAGTAACAAGACCAGACGGGAGGTGGAAGTGATAAGTGAATCTGCTTTTTGTCGTTAATGTACTCTTGAGTAGCATATGGGACAACACATAATGATCCGACAGAGACATTTAAGTTGAAAAGTGAATGAATTTTGCACTGTTAGCTAAATGCAGGAGGCACAGATGCTGCTTAATTTTAAGCAGCACTAGGAATCACACTATCACCAACATTAGTTTAGATTAGTTAGGGTACTAGTAGTTCAGTATCCTCCTGCTGCACTCCAATTACCGGCATTGGACCGAGAAAGCAGCGAGATGTGAGGAAGCCTGAGATCCAGAGTTGGAGCTGGGCAAACATTGGGAACTGTTGGGGCAGGGGGAGGGATGGGAGTTGGGGTAGTTAAAGGGAAGTGGCCTAAGGTTACGCACAGGGAAATAAGGGTGAGATGGAAGTTGAAATGGTTGAAGAGCATGGGTGAACTCAAAATAGCAACCTGGAATGTGAGAGGCTTGAATAGCTATATTAAAAGGAACCGGGTTACGACATATTTGAGACGCCAGAAAATAGGCATACCGCTCCTGCAGGAAACCCACCTGACCAAAGAGAAACAAGATACACTAGCACGGAAATGGAGTGGGATGATCCTGGGCTCAACATACTCAGCATATGCTAGGGGGGGGTCCTGATTTGGGTGGCACCGACAGTCCCATTCAAGATCCTTCAAACCTTTGTAGATAAAAAAATGGTAGGATGGTAATAATTTGTGGATTGGTCGAAAGTAAGGAAATATGTGTTATTAATATGTATGCCCCTAATCAGGATAGTGCAGCTTAATTTAGATCTTTATATCCTAAGATTAGTCCATATAGAGAGTGTGCGGTGATATGGGGAGGAGATTTGAATTGTACTCTGGTCCCGACAAGAGATGGATCAGATGATAAATTTGCTTATCGCACATTTAAGTTAGCGGATGTATGGAGAACAATGTATCCACAAGACCGAGTATACTCACACTATACCGCCCCACAGAACCTATACACGAGGGTAAATAATGTGTTCGTGGGGGAGGAAATGTTGAGTGAGTTCACACAAGCTGAGTATAAAGCTAGGGTCCTTTTGGATCATGCCTCTCTGGTTGTTACTTGGCAGGTTCTCGCCCCTGAGCCAAAATCCCGACCTGGAGACGCAAGGTTGAAGCACTGAAAGATACAGGGTTCCGATAACATTTGAGGGCTGAGGTGAAAGAATATTTTGAGTACAACACTGGCAGTGTAGACTCAGCCGGTACGCTGTGGGAGGCCTTTAACGTAGTGGTGAGAGGAGCGGCTATAGCTAAGTCAAAAGGGATGCAAGATGTTATACTGCGGGATCTACAAAAGACAGAAAGCAAACTAGAAACTATAATGCGGGCAAGTAACAGATCCCTCGAAGAGGCCAGGGAGTTGTCTCGCCTACAACAGGAATGTAGAGAACACTGGGAAAGGTTAGGCAAACGAAGCTACAAGAAATACATTAAGAGACAACATTCAGAGGGGGACAGGCCAGGCAGACTGCTGGCCTGGTTGTAAAAAAGTGAGATCACACGGCAGACGATCAGCGCGGTGAAAGCGATGGATGTAAAGATGCGGGAGACCCAAGAAGAAGTACAAAAGTGTTTCTATGATTATTATACGCACCTGTACAAGGAATCCACAGAGGTGGAGGAGGCGGATATACAAGAGGCATTGACTGAGATCAATCTTCCTAAACTGAATAAGGAAGAGGGAGACAGCCTAGAGATACCTATCATGATTGAAGAACTAGAGAATGTGATAAAGGAACTGCCGACCAATAAAGTCCCAGGGGCGGATGGGCTTCCTGGAGAATTCTATAAAGAATATAGGGCTGACATCCTTTCCCCACAACTAGCAATGCTAAACGAGGCGCTAGACACAAGTAAATTACCTTGGTCCCTGCGGGAGTCGATAATTATCCCCCTCCTCAAACCAAATAAGCCGGATACAGAATGTGGCTCATATATGCTGAACCAGCATAGGAAAGTTCTTACAGGAGTCATGGCAAAGAGGCTAAGACCGGTCATAGGTAAGCTCATTCACCCAGATCAGACAGGATATGTCCCAGACAGAAAGATTACCAACAATAGATTATACCCGTAGAGAGCCGCAGGAAGTAGCACTAGTGTCAATTGATGCAGTAAAAGTGTTCGACTCAGTCAGATGGCCTTGGCTGCTAGCGGTCCATTAAATGGGTGCAGCTGCTGTACAATGCACCAATACCAAGAGTCAAAACGGGCTCCACTGTCTCAGAGCAGTGGCAGCTGAGTAAGGGCACGAGACAGGGATGCCCATGGTCTCCGATGCTCTTCATCTTAGCGTTGGAACCACTAGAAGTCTATTTAAGGGAAGAGTATGGAATATTGCTCGCAGCGTGGGAGACAAGAAAACCCAGACGTTGTATTTTCCACTGTGTTTGCTTTACAGTGGGTCACACACACGGCAAGTATCTCGTTAGTATCAACGCCAGTCCGCCCAACATCTGCGAACGAAAAATGTTAAATAATCTACTTGTCAATAATGAAAAGAAGATGTGTGCGGGGGATATTCGTAACTTCTGTAAACCCACAGTAATTGGTCCTATTGTAATCATTGACGCCAATTCAGATCAGGCAATCAATGTGCCTTTAAAAACAGCTACAGTCTCAGCACCTTGCAATGTGTCCATCACCAACACCCACATATTGTCAGTGGAAGGGCAGTCAGTACCATCTTCTAAAACAACGTCGACAATGGCAACTATAAAAGATCCACTGCTCCCTCAGGGCGCATCATTGCCTGTGACACAGTCGATGTCACAATCGAAAGAAGCCCATGGTTCACTTTCTCTTGCATCTGTGCCTCACTGGGCGCATCAACTAGAGGACAGTAGCATTAATGTGGAAAATATCTCTCTAATTGCCTCTTCTTCTTTAATAATGTCAGCAGGAAACAGCCTTTATCAATCACCAAGTTTGTTTGACAATTCAGTTCACACAGTTTATATGTCATCATCTGTTGTGACTTGGATGAGTGAAATGATGCCTCTAAAGACATCTCCCCATTTAGGTGGAGAAGCTTCGAGTGTACGCTCCAAAGAGTATGAGTCTGCACTTACATCTCACCCCTATGTTCACCTTGAGAGCAAGAGCAACTTAGAACCTAAGAAAACACCTTTACCTGAAATTAACCATATAATATGTATGTATGTATGTATTTATTTATTTATGTATATATATATATAGCACTGCAGCCCGCAGGCATCAGAGGGCTTTACATAAAGACAAAGAACAACGTGGTGACAGGACAACACAAAAATGTGGATTTCTCAGTTTGGGGTGGTCATATTAGTGAATGATTATTTGAATAGGAACTTTTTCAGCTTCTTTTTAAAATTGTGCAGGTTTGTTTCAGTTCTTAAGGTTTCAGGTAGTGTATTCCATTTTCCAATAGCTTTGGTGGGGAATGCTCTGCCCAATGCATTTACTTTTGTATAACTTGGCCTCTATTAGCCTATTCTTCAAAGATCTTAGATTTCTTGTGGGTTCTTATTTTTTAAATTGTTTTTGGAGGTATGTTGGGCCATTTCCATTTGTGGAGCGGTGAACTAGCATCACTGATTTAAATGTTATTCTTTCTTATATGGCTGGCCAGTGCAGGTCTCTCCTTTCTCCTGTAATGTGGTCCCTTTTGGTTTTGCCGGTGAAGGTAATAGAGGCGATCATGGCTCACAATAGCGCGAGTGAGCTCCCTCAGTTGGGGGAATCTAATGGTGCGAATGAGCAGCCCAATAGAATTATCATCAGTTCTCTCCCACTACCAACAAGCAGTATACAAAGCAAGTAGTGAACCTAGGTGATGCAGAGTCACATATTCCTAAGATCTTCAATCACACCTTGACTCCAACTGGTGTGATTGAAGGCCAGAAGACGTGATACAATCTCTTCAAACCAAAAGTAGGCACAGCACTAGTTGCAGAGCATCTTGGCTCGATAAAGAAATCTAAAAATCAAAAGGCTTTGCCGTTGCGAGCTAGAGCAACATAAAACAACTAATTAAGTGCCTGGCCCCTCAAATGAAATCTGCTCCGAAAACTCGTGTGTCCAAATCCACAAAGCAAACTTCTACAAAAAAAAACAAATAAAGGAGACTCACAATCCAATGAGGTTGTAGACTATCCTCCTCTTAATGATCTGATAGCTTCCATTCCATCTTCGGATGTGAGCAAAGAGGGTATAGATATTCTCCAGCCATGCCTAGCTGGACCCCATACAGCTGATCCAGTACCTAAGCAGGTAAAGTTGACGACTGTGGAACAAGACGGTTGTCAACTTTCTGTCCTAGCGGACGTCCGAGCACAAATTGAGAGCTCAATTCAAAAATATGTTGCAATGCAACAAATTAGTGCTCAACCCATAATGAGTCAGCCTCAAGCCCAAAGTGGGTTATCTGACACTAGGTTGAACCCCCAGTTCCACCACTCTGGTGAGCTTGCTCAAAATCGGGTAAGCCATCAGAAATTGGATGGACAAGACAAAATTGCCTCACAATTGATGTTGTACAATCAAGAAGCGGGGAAGATTAATCCAATCAGAGGCACATCTGTCTTAAGTGTGGGAGGGCATTTGAGTCAGTCACTCCAGGGCTCCTTGATGGCACGAGAAAGTCAATGCCACAATGTCACTGAGGTTTCTAAGGCTAATCTTATCTCAGTGTGACACTGTGGTAGGACAGCTAACCATACCAAAATTCGACCAAGCCACTCCTTTTCCTGTGACTCAAGCAGCACAGCAACAAATTAGCTGCCCAATTGACTAACAAATTGGCAAGGCTGTGGAAAATTACTTCAGTTATAACATAGCCATCCAGGAATCTCATAGTAAAATCAGCAATTCAAAATCTGATAATAAGGCGCAAAATCTGCAACACACTCCAGGAGCTATATCATCTAAACAAGGTTGTGGAGCCAATCAAAGAGATCATGAGATCTCTAGTGGGTTGACAGTGCGGCATATTGCATCGAACATTGAAAAAAAGAAATAAGTTCCATCGGGTTATCTTAAAATGCCGTCTTGCTTCATTTACACCGTATGTAATGAATAGGACGTGCATTTTGGCTATATGAGAGGAAGTGAGTACATTACAACATATCACAACAGCTGACATAGAACAGGTTGAATTTTTTCAGGAAAATTATTTCTCAATTTTGAGAATATGGCAACAATCCAATTTAGGTAGGAATGCCCTTCGGCAAGCAAGAATGGAAATCTTTGCCATCGGGTTTGTCTTGGCGAGGGACCCATTTAGTATAGATTCCAACAGCAGTTTGAGGTTGGAAAATACTGTTAGTAATCCTGAGATATCTGAACATCAAAATACTCCTTTTGTTTAGAGGAAATCTATCACCAATAATCAAAATACACATGTATACATGCATGAGAGAATGCACGATCCCAACCTATAACCAACAGGCGATAAAGACAAATGTGTCATTTCCTTGATTAGTTGGAACACATGCGGGCATTCCCATTTGCTAGGGGCTAGTGCTGACTTTCTAGCCACTCATGATATTATAGTACTACAAGAGACCTGGCTAGTTGAGAGTCCAACATGGGAAGACCACACTATTATCGTAAACGCGGCTAAGTCCTCTGCTCGTGGTCGACCATCATCTGGTATGGTAGTTGCCATAAAAAATCACAAGAACTGGCACCTTTCATTCTGGGCTGCCCCTAATCTTTATCTATTTATGGCAAAGATTGCAATGCCTGGTGGAGCGGTTGCTATACTTAATACGTACCGTAACCTGAAGGGAATATCAGATGATGACTTTATTCTAGACCTAGAAATTCTGTTGAACATCATTTTAGAATCACCGGAAATAACCAATATTGTTGTGATTTGCAATCCTAATTTACAGCTATTGCCTTTGCACAATTCTAAATACAATCTATCCTGCCTGAGATGGAACTTACTGATGAAAGATAGAGGGCTTTTAATGTGTAATGGGTCTCTTCCAGGAGATACTACTGCAGAAGTGACTTGGCAAAGAGGGTCAAGCACTTCAATAATCGATTATGCGTTTGTTGATACATGCACGTTTGACGCGGCTACAAGCTTTAAGATATTAGCACAAATATATAGCGATCATGAAATGTTGAATCTAATTTGGACAGTAAATGTAGAGTCATCCGAATGTGTCTCAAAATGCCCTACACAGACCATGACAGTTAATAATGAACAAACACGTTTTACGTGGAATCTTCATACTTTGACATCATTCCACAACAACGTTGAGAGCAGCTATCTTGATGGAACAGCAGCTAACAGAGATTATACCTCTTTTCTTCATATCTATCGCACGCAATGATCCAGTCATACAGTCGAAAAATGTCCCTTCTAGGTAAAAATAAAAAACTCATTGCTGCCCTGAAAAGCATAAACTCATAAGATCACTCAATTGTCAGTATAGAAATTGTCTTCGTTCACATCAAATACAATTGCTACAAGCAGACGGTGAGTCTATGCTATGTAGCATTCTTCAAAAAAACACAGCTCAAATCCGGTCACTGATTAATATTGCAAATAATACAGCTCAAAAGCCGATGCAGTTGAATGGTGTAAATGAGAGTGGTTGGGTTTCACACTTTACCAATATGTATCTGAGACCAGTGTGTCATAAAAATTACATCATCCCTGAGACTTCTAATTATGAGGGATTGTCCATCGAAGAGGAAGATGATCTGTTTTACATACATAAACTCAATAACTCACGAGCCCCCAGCCCTGATGGGTTGAGCAACTTTGTGTTTAAGCAGAACCCTATCCTCTGGTCTAAAATTCTGACCAACCTCTTCAACCAAATCATACTCACCCATTTGATACCTCCATCATGGCAATCTTCAGTGATTATTCCAATCTTTAAGAGGGGCGATTGGTCTGTTCCAGGCAACTACAGACCGATCACCCTTCTAGATGCTCCTGGTAAACTATTTTCCAAGTTCATACTGAGGGACTTCAACAAGTGGACCCTAGAATCTGGTAGGAGGGATCCCCTTCAAACTGGATTAATTGCAGGCATGGGGACGAGTGTGAATTTATTTACTCTTATGTCTATTATTGAATACCTCATTCCATAAAACAACGATTATATATGATTTTTGTCGATTTACGAGCTGCATTTGACTCGATTTCAAGATAATTATTACTCCAGAAATTGATTCAACTGGGATGTCCTTCCTACATTGTGTCTCTCATAAAAGATCTCCACACTAATAACATCATCCAAGTGAGACAGCTGATGGGAAATTGTCTGCACCAATAATGACGTTTAGAGGGTTGAGGCAAGGTTGTACACTTGCCTCGGCCCTCTAACTTTTTAATATCAGATGTGGGTAGAGCTTTTTTGAATATCTTTACTGATCCCCCGAAACTGGCTAATAAGCCTATTCCATTTTTGATGTATACAGACGATTTAGTTATAATATCTAAAACTCCCAAAGGCTTCAGAGAGCTTTAGATCCTGTTGCAGTCGACACAGAAGAGAATCACTTGTTGATAAACTTGGAGAAGACTAAAATCATGCTATGCAACTCTGTAACAAAAACATAGTCTAAAATCCTTTTTCTGGACCCTTATAGGTACCAGACTCCAAATAGTACAACATTATACCTATTTGGGCGTTGACATACTAACTCATGGAGGAGGTCAATTACATAGACAAATATTATTAGACAAAGTAACAACATCTATACAGCAAGCCAAAATCATACAAGCCAAATATGGCAAATTCACAATTGCTCCTGCCATAACTTACTATTAAAAAGTTACACCCATTCTTCTATATGCGTCGGAAACTAGACCTATTCTGACAGAGAAGTTTTGGTCCACCTTGGAGGGAAAATACTGACAGGGAATATTACAGCTTCCTACATCCACTCCACTTCCATTGATAGGCAATTAAATAGGTCTTATCTCACTGAATATGAGATACGTAGCAGCTGGTGGCTCTTTTTAGGAAGTGCTTACTAGCTACCAAAACTTGTACAGTATTAGGAATCTTGCCAGACTATGGGCCTCATTACGAGTCTTGCGGTATGGCGAAAACAATGCAGGAATGGTAATACCAGCACCGTTTATCATACCGGCCCATTACGAGTCTACATGCCGATATTACAGGCAACCCCATGGAGGCGTTGATACCGTGCACCTCCGTACCGGTATGTGTGCGCCCACGCGCCCTTCGTGGCAGCAATACCGACATGCCGCAAACCGGAGGACATTACGAGTCACACAGACATGCACTTACCGGCATCCAGATGGTGGTAATAAGGGTTACCACCATGCCGGTAGCCCCGGTATCGCGGATTACCCGTTAATAGCAATCTGCTGTGTCCCCAACTGCCACAGGTGCACACAATCAGCACAGGTGGAGGCAATGGAGTCTGGCCCAGCACAAAAGGAGTACACCCACACACCACACCCCTTCCTAGACCAGAATGATCCCACTTGCTGGTGCGATTTTGGAGATGGAGGACATGCCTGCACTGCTACTCCATGAGCAGCCACTACATCAGGTACTACAGAGGAGACGCAGGAGGAGAAGGAGGGTGAGACTGGTCAAGCAAGTACCACCAGTGCAAGCAGTGGTACCACACAGGCAGCCACCAATCCCTCGCATAAGGGCCACTCCATTTAACTTGACTCCGGCACAGATCCATACCCTGTACTGCCTGGACAGGGACACCATCACCGCCATTGTGGATCTAATACACGATGACAGTCAGCCTGATTGAAATCTGTACCGTCATTCCCCCTCTACTGAAGGTAGTGTCTGTGCTCCACTTCCTGGCCACAGGCACCTACCAGCACACGGTGGGGCATCTGCATGGCATACCACAACCATGTTTCTCACGCATGCTGAACCAAGTGCTGGATGCCCTCCTGAAGCACACAGTCGACTACATATCCCTACCACGGACTGGCCAGGAGGTGAATGACACAAAAATAGGTTTACATGTACTGGCAGGCATGCCACATTGCATAGGTGCCCTCAACTGCACCCACGTGGAGTTGGTGGTCCCACATGCCATGGAGGTCGTGTACCGCAATCGCAAGCTATACCACTCCATCAATGTGCAGATGGTATGTGACGCCAGCAAGATGATCACACATTGCTGTGCCCCATTCCCCGGATCAACGCACGATGTAATGGTGCTGCGGAACTTCTCACTACCCCGCTACATGGAGTGACATGCTGCACGACGTGCCTGGTTGCTGGGTAAGTCTGCTCACAGGCCCATGGTAGTGTTTGGGGGGTGGGGGGAAGACATGCATATGCTACCTGGGAGTGTTTGGGGGGAGAGACATGCATATGCTACCTGGGCGTGTTTGGGTGGGGGGGTGAGACATGCATATGCTACCTGGGTGTGTTTGGTGGGAGTGAGGCATGCATATGCTACCTGGGTGTGTTTTGGGGGGGTGGGGGTGAGACATGCATATGCTACCTGGGTGTGTTGGGGGGGTGAGACATGCATATGCTACCTGGGTGTGTTAGGGGGGGTGAGACATGCATATGCTACCTGTCCGTCCTCTTACCCATGGGTGTGATTGTGGTGGTGACTGGACACTGTCCATGCTGGCAAACACTGCACCCTAATCATCCAAACCTGAACATGACACTGACAATGTATGCCCACATACTCTGGCCGCACGCCAATGTCAAAATGTCAGACTCTCAAGCAGCGCACAACCCTCATCATTTCCACTGCACATCATCAGACCGTACCCACAACACCACAATGCACCAACATGCAGTCACAAAGCTTAATATACAAGACCGCATCAAAACACCTCACAGATCATGCATGCATGAGTGCGTAGAATTAAATCCTGCTCAGGGAATCCACTGTCACTGACCCTCCACCACAGGAACTACGCATACCACCATGGCGAAATGTGTAGATGAATGCCAACGCAAAAATCTACTTGTGTCAAGACTGCCGGAAATCCAACCCAGCAGGTAGTCAACATAACCTTTATGAGTGCGATTGGAGTGGTAAACATCCACTGCACATATGTAACAGCATGCAAGTGGACACCCTGCATCATCAAATGAACACATCCGTACACTTGTGGACCTACCACCGAACACATCGTGGCATGATTACATGTGTGCAGACGTGTAGGGACATGTGCATGGCATCATCAAATGACTGCAAGCATGATACTCCAAACAACATGTGACATGGTGTATTTCAGCCTATACCATCAAATACTGGCCTACATGAATTTGGTCACACACCTGCCACACATCCCTCACATGTGAGTACATCAGGATCACTCTCACTCCATCTGGGTGAGTGGTGAGTCTGATGCCAAGTCCCCTCAGTCCTGTATGTCACGCATGCCTACCACCATGGTTTGGCAAGCAGTGAACAGGCCAGATAGTTGCACATATGTGCAGTCAATGGCTGCCATCAGAAATATCCTACATATGAACATGAACAATGTACATGCTGAGCAGAGATGGAATTGAAGAATTACCCTCACACATACCTTATTGTGCTCCCATGCAGGTGATGCAGGCTATCCCCTGAAGCTGTGGCTCCTCACCCCTGTCAGAAATCCGCAGAACAGGCACGAAGAGGACTACAATCGGGCTCATACACGTACCTGTGTCGTGATCGAGCAGACCTTCAGCCTTTTGAAGGCACGGTTTCGCTGCCTCAGCAGGTCGGGTGGGGCACTCCTGTACGGGCCTGAGAAGGTGGGCAAGATCATCATGGTATGTGCCATGCTGCACAACATGTACATCCGATGGAACGTACCTCAGCCGCCTGACATTGACCAGCAACCTACGGGTGAGGATGAGGGTGATGAAAGAGAAGCGGTTGCACATCAGCCAGGTGGCGATGCACATGAGGGACGTGCTGTGCGGCAGTCTGTGACAGGCCAATTTTTAGGGTGCCATGGATGTGGGACTCTGGGCACTGGGTGTGGGGGTAGATGGACACTGTGCACTGTAATGCAATAAATTCACACACACCTAGTGCAAAAAATGTTTAATGATGCACTTGCAGTCACCACATGCAGGGTGCCCCTGCTACTTCTGGCCCCTCTTCGGATAAGGGGGTTGCATTCCAGTGCGCCGCATGCTGTGAAGGGACCTGCGCACAGGGCTGGTCTACATGGAGCTGACAGGTGTGGCAGATGATGAGGTGGATGGTTGCGGGTCAGTTGGCCCTGGACACCGCTGCTCCATGTTGTCAGCTATTCTGGACAGGATCTGGGCCACTGCTGTAAAACCATCATGGACCTGCTTGCTGTTCCTGTTTACGGCCTTGATGATGGCCACTGTATTGGCACGCATTTCATGCCTACTTGCCTCCCCATCTGCAACATATTGTTTGACGAGTTCATGCATCACCTTCTGCCGGCCCTCCATCCGTGTCATGCGCCCCTCAATTTCCCATATCGCGGTGGAGGTGGATGGTTCATTTGCTGGCGTGGCCAATACGGCCGTGTTCTGAGATGGGGACCGCTCTGAATGTGTGCCGTCTCCTCCAGATTCCGGCTGTGGGGTGCCCTGTGGGGTGACTTGGGGGCTTGGGGTTTGCATGGCATCCTCAGACCGGGTGCCTCCCTCGTGAGTGTGCTCCTCATCAAGGCCCTCTTCCTCATCGCCACTATGGGGCGCAGATGCATCTACCTCCCCGACAGAACTCGTGGCAGCCGACTGTGTTCCGTCATGCTCCAATTCATCGGTTGTGGCCACGTCCTGTGTGACGGTTGACTCCTGGGGTGTGGCAGAAGGTGTTTGTTTGTCCTGTGCTGGGGGCTCTCAAGATGGTGGTGCACTGGTGTGTGCATTGCGTGGCACTCGGACCATCCGACTACCCCTGGACATCGATGGCATGGTGCCATCGTCCTTGGCCCTGGGCCTTTTCGCAGGTGTACTGGCCTGGGCACCTGCTTCATTGTCATCGCTGTCTGCATCTGTGCCTGTGGGGCACAAAGAGAGGCAGGGCATCAGTGATGGTAGTACTTGCATCATGCATGCGTTGGTGTCTATGTAGTTTGTGCCATGTAGATCGTTGCATGCTTGCTGTTGTGGCGGACAGGGTGCGTGCTATGTTATGGGGGGTGGAATTGGCATCCCTCAGGTTTTGATATGTTTGCCGTGGTGTCTGCTGTGTGGCCGACAGGTGTGTTGTGGCTTGCGTGCAGTGTGACACATGCTGTTTATCTGTGTCGGGTGTGTGTTGGGAATGGGTGCAGCATGCAGCATGCATGTTGATGTGACAGTGGTGGGGCCAGCATCTAGACAGGGATATGTGTATGTGTGAATGATGGGCCATATATTGTCTTGCATCACTATCACATTTGTTGGCCGACATTGTACTTTGCATGTCAGTTGTTTGTGGGGACACTCACCTTCATCTGCTGATGATGGTACTCCGAATTCCGCTGCACCAACTCCTTCGATACTCTCCATGTCTATTGTCGTGCTGCACGTCTCCTCCCACCTTGTAAGCTTAATGGGTGAGTGGGCCCTGCCGCCTGTTGCCTGCCCTTGGCTGCGATTTGCCGACAGGATGTTTCTTACTCGTAGGCGTAGATCGTCCCACCTCTTTTTGCAGTCCTTCACCGTTCGTGCGGTGGTGCCAACTGCACTGACCCTCTGCGCCACATCCTCCCAGATCTGCTTCTTCCAGAGCTGTGCCGGACACCTCAGGTCTGTGCAGAATACCACGTCCGCCTGCTCTGCTAAAGTGTCAGCCAACATATTTATTTCCTTGTCACTAAATCTTCCCTTGCGCTGGCGGGGAGCGCCTTTACGGGTGGCTTTAGACATCTTCTTCAAGGTGTGTATGGTATTTTCCCAGAACAGGTCTTGTCTATCAAGGATTGCAATGGATTGTGTCTTTGAAGATGGCCGCTGGTGCATTTCCCGTTACGGCGCGATGACGCTACTTCCGGTTCTGCTGATGACAGACCTGGTAATACCCCTAGCGGTATTGCCGGGTCTGTTATTTAGGGGTCGTTAGAAGCGGAGAAGGTATCAGCACATTTCATGATGCAGCTATCGGAGGTTTGAGGGACGTTACCGGCATGGCGGTACGGCCGTTACCTGCATGCTGGTACGCGCGTGCATGAACTCTCGTAATCAGCCGCTAATTTCGGCGTCAAGGCTACACGGACACGTTATTATTGCCATGCCGGTAATGACAAGATTTTACAGCAAATCTCATAATGAGGACCTATGTCTTTTCATCCTCTGATAGATTCATTATTATTATTAAATGGCGTAATTTGGTTATTCAAGCACTGCCACTTGTAGATATCACCCTGATGATTCTTCTTCAGAATCCTGTACAAGTCAAAACCAAATTCTTCTTAAGAGATTGTATCAACACCAGAGAAAAATGCAATAACTATTGTGATTTCGACGTAAAATTGTTTGCAATCAAAAGTCACAGCAGTCCAGAGCTATATTTGATCAAAGCTCCATCAACAGTGCACAGAAACGACTTCCTTCGGCTGAGGTTAAATTTGTGGCCCACTAGACAAGTGTTGGCTCGATGCAAAATAATAAAAGACTCAGAAAATATTTGTCAGTTCTGTCATCAGGAAGACAAAGAAGAAACATTAAGGCATCTTTTGACTGAGTGTGTTGCATTGATTGATCAACATGTGAAACACTTTCAACAGGTGGTCGAACTTTACAGAGTCTCAACTTCTGATACCCTATGGAAAATGATTAATTCTGGCTTCTCTACAATAGTGAGAATAAGAGCTTTAGCTTTATTACATGACTTAAAACTCGAAGAGAGTAATGCTAGAATGGAAAAAGACGAGTAGTAATTACTCACTCTAATGATAACTTGTCATTTCTAACTCTCCTCCTGTCAAAATCTTTTTTGCTTTGATTGGGTTTTTAGAAAGTACAAATTTAAATGAGCGATTTACTTTAGGAAAGTGATGCTATATCTGTATATTTTAATTATTATTTCTTTCTTCTTTAAAGGATTGTACATTTTCTTTTTATTCTGTATGTTTATTTGCTTTGTTATTAAGACAATGGGCCTCATTACAAGTACTCCGGTCCGGAATTAACTCTGCCGGTAAAACCATACCGGCACCGTTTCCATGTCCGCCCAATCATGACCCGCGGCCCCGGTAATAGCACCACCCTAAACCGCCACCGCGGTAGTAGGGGTCCCGTTAAGTCCGTCTGCACGGAAACCCCTCCGTTACCGTCAACACGAAACACCGTGAGCATCACAACTAGCGCGGACACGGAAATACCGGCAAAAAAATGGCGTAAATACCGTGATCACGGTGGCGGAACCGCCGCCACCGCGAACATGGCGTTATACACTGCCTGCTGAACTGAATCAGGGCACAGGTGCACCAAATCAGCCCAGCTGGACCTAGCAGGCCACTGGGAGCCTACAAAAGGGCCACACCCAGCCCAACACAACACAGAACCATGCAGGCAGCAGGTCTAGTAGCACTGGGACTGGGCCTACTCAACCAACAGGCAGCACTGCACATGGTGGCAGTAATGGCGCAGAGGAGGAGGCGTAGGCAGATGAGGCGCAGGCTGCAACCAGCCAACCCTGCAGCTTTGGCAAACCCCATTGCCCAGCCAGCCCGACCCCCCCGCCAGCCAGCAATACCACAAATCCGGGCCTCGCCCTGGAACCTCACCCCAGGACAGATCCACACACTATACCGGCTCGACCGTGCAACAATCCTGCACATCACCGCCATGATTGAGGACAACATCAGCAGCCTAATTGACACCCCCACCGCCATCCCCCCCCTCTTGAAGGTTGTCTCAGTACTGCATTTCCTTGGCACTGGCACCTATCAACACACGGTTGGTGAGCTGTATGGCATATCACAACCCTGTTTCTCCAAAATCCTGGTACAGGTACTGGATGCCCTGTTGCGCCATGTGTCGGAACACATAGCCCTACCCCGCACCCTCCCCGAGGTCATTGCCACCAAGTTGGCCTTCCATGCCATAGCAGGCATGCCAAATTGCATAGGCGCAGTTGACTGCACCCACGTTGGGCTGACAGTACCACGTGCAATTGAGGCGGTGTTCCGCAATAGGAAACAGTATCACTCTTTGAATGTCCAGATGGTTTGTGATGCCATGCAACTGATTACACACTGCTGCGCACGTTTCCCAGGCTCATCACAAGACTCAATGGTACTGCGGAATTCCACGTTGCCACGGTACATGGAACGCTATGCCGGACAAAGAACATGGCTATTGGGTGAGTACAGCTGACGATGCTACAACCCTGTCGAAGTGGTGTGTGTGTGTCCAGGCCAATGAGCATTGTGAGTGTGCCGCTGTGACCGCACATGCATCACCCCCCTTCCATCTACCAAATACACAGCGGATGCCAAACATCATGAAGGAAGACATGACAGGGCACCACAATGTGCCCGTGCACATGCTGGCACAGCCAATCCCGTCACTGTCCCATGAACCTTGTGCCACTGCAGACACCCACCCTCAATTGAAACACTGCCTCAAAAGGCACGAGAGGCGTGTAAATGAGACAACGTGTATTTACTACTTCCGTACAGTGGAGTCACTCTGCCATGTGTGGACAGCACTGAACCGTGACATGCACATAATCAAATGTCACCCGCAGGGTACAGTAAACATGCAAGTTAATGTGTAGGCCCATATCCAGTTAGCGACATACATCGTGATGCCCAAAACATACCTCCATACACTGCATGGTACATATGCATGAATGAATGATGATACAAGAATGCACAGCAGCAGATGAGGACATGATGCCACAAACACTGACATGTTCCCCCATCTACATCCCATGTAGGTGATGCGGGATATGCACTCACGCCATGGATGATGACACCTGTACGGAGACCAAGGAACAGGCATGAAGAGGCATACAATAGGGCACATATCCGCACACGTGGAATGATTGAGAGGACTTTTGGACTGCTGAAGGCCCGTTTCCGCTGTCTGACCAGATCTGGGGGATCACTGCTGTACAGCCCAGTGAAGACGGGTAAAATCACGCTCGTATGTGCCATGCTGCACAATATATGCCTGCGCAGGAACATCCCAATGCCACCAGATGCAGATGAGGAAGATGGGGATGGAGATGGGGATGGGGATGGAGATGGAGATGGGGATGGGGATGGAGATGGGGATGGGATGGCACCGCCTCCCCCTGGGGGTCCACATGATGGCCAGAGAGCACGGGAGGCCCTGATTCGCATTTACTTTTAAGTCACAGCACATTCACAGAAATGCACGAACATGGTGACGACAATGAATTAATAGTTGCACTGCAAAATAAATGATCAATGTCCACACATGTATGTCTTGATTCAAAATGGTGATGTATTGATGTAATAACAACAGGGACGGAGGTGCATTGGTTAGGGAAGCTGTACACCCGGGGCCACCCACCACCCAAACGTGCCCACCCCCACCCAGACCCCATTGTTCAAACCCCCAAAACTACCTACCCCACCACCCAAACGTGCCCACCCCTCTCACACCCTTGTAGTCCACATGTGTCCTACACTGCCCCACACACATGCCATCACTTCCGTGTGCGCTTCTGTGCCTGTGCAACCTTGCCCGAGGGACCCATTAGCCTACTCGAGCGCCTCCTTGGACTGGCAGTAGTGGAGCTGGATGGGGTGGTTGTTTTTGATTGGGCAGAATCTGGGATTGAGGGCATCCGTGCCATATTTGCCTGTTGGCCAACCAACATGGCCTCTACAAGCCTGGAGGTGTGGTCGTTGCCCTCCCGCACATGGCGTGCAAGGGTCACTATAGTGCTCGCAAAGCGTCCGATGGACCCCGACAGGTGACGCACTGAGGTGCTGTAGCTCTCCCTCTGCAGCCTGGATTCCTCTAGCTGCCTCTCCACCAGCTGGGTGAGGGTAGCCTGCTGGTCCTCCATCCGCTGCATGCGGGCATTCAGTTCGGCAATGGATGGGGTGGGCGACCTCATGGGACTCCCCAGTGATGTGGGGCTGAACTCCAGCTTATGGAAGGAGCCCAGGTCTTCCAATGTGGGCATCTCCCCCTGTGGCCCCGTTTCCGAGTGCTCTTGCGGGGCACTGTTATCACTGCAGGCCGCCCCCTCTGCAGTGCTGCTGCCTTCGGTGTTGTGTTGGGTGGCCATGATAGGTTCCCGTGGCACCTGTCTAGACTCAGGCAGTGTGGAGACGGTGGGGATGTCGGTGGTGGTGGTGGGCCGCACATCTGTAGTGGCTGGTAATGTGGCCAGAGGTGCAGAACTGCCGGCAGCGTCCTCCTGTGTGGTGGCGGTGGCTTGTGTACTTGCCGGTGCAGATTGGCTGGCCTGTTGTGCAGTATCACTGTCACTTGAAACGGCTGTGGGGACACAAAGGGCATGCAATTAGTGTTGTTGTGGTGGCAGATGGGTGCATCACATGCGTCATTAAGATTGTACATTGAATAGTGTTAGTCACATGCATCTGATTGCTGGTGTATGCATTCTGTGATATTGGTTGCCATACGGATCATGATGGGTCCTTTGGCCCACACATGCACTGCCTGGGGGGGGGGTTGTTAATGGGTCCTTTGTCCCACACATGTACTCCCTGGGGGGGGGGGGGTTGTTAATGGGTCCTTTGGCCCACACATGCACTGCCTGGAGGGGGGGGTTGTTAATGGGTCCTTTGGCCCACACATGCACTGCCTGGGGGGGGTTGTTAATGGGTCCTTTGGCCCACACATGCACTGCCTGGGGGGGGGGGGTTGTTAATGGGTCCTTTGGCACACACATGCACTGCCTGGGGGGGGGGTTGTTAATGGGTCCTTTGGCCCACACATGCACTGCCTGGAGGGGGGGGGTTGTTAATGGGTCCTTTGGCCCACACATGCACTGCCTGGGGGGGGGTTGTTAATGGGTCCTTTGGCCCACACATGCACTGCCTGGGGGGGGGTTGTTAATGTGTCCTTTGGCCCACACATGCACTGCCTGGGGTGGGGGGGTTGTTAATGGGTCCTTTGGCACACACATGCACTGCCTGGGGGGGGGGTTGTTAATGGGTCCTTTGGCCCACACATGCACTGCCTGGAGGGGGGGGATTGTTAATGGGTCCTTTGGCCCACACATGCACTGCCTGGGGGGGGGGGGGTTGTTAATGGGTCCTTTGGCAAACACATGCACTGCCTGGGGGGGTTGTTAATGGGTCCTTTGGCCCACACATGCACTGCCTGGGGGGGGGGTTGTTAATGGGTCCTTTGGCCCACACATGCACTGCCTGGGGGGGGGGGGTTGTTAATGGGTCCTTTGGCACACACATGCACTGCCTGGGGGGGGGGGGTTGTTAATGGGTCCTTTGGCCCACACATGCACTGCCTGGAGGGGGGGGGGGGGTTGTTAATGGGTCCTTTGGCCCACACATGTACTGCCTGGGGGGGGGGGGTTGTTAATGGGTCCTTTGGCCCACACATGCACTGCCTGGAGGGGGGGGGGGGTTGTTAATGGTTTCTTTGGCCCACACATGCACTGCCTGGGGGGGGGGGGTTGTTAATGGGTCCTTTGGCCCACACATGTACTGCCTGGGGGGGGGGTTGTTAATGGGTCCTTTGGCCCACACATGCACTGCCTGGAGGGGGGGGGGGTTGTTAATGGGTCCTTTGGCCCACACATGCACTGCCTGGGGGGGGGGGGGTTGTTAATGGGTCCTTTGGCCCACACATGCACTGCCTGGGGGGGGGTTGTTAATGGGTCCTTTGGCCCACACATGTACTGCCTGGGGGGGGTTGTTAATGGGTCCTTTGGCCCACACATGCACTGCCTGGGGGGGGGTTGTTAATGGGTCCTTTGGCCCACACATGCACTGCCTGGGGGGGGGGGTTGTTAATGGGTCCTTTGGCCCACACATGTACTGCCTGGGGGGGGGGGTTGTTAATGGGTCCTTTGGCCCACACATGCACTGCCTGGAGGGGGGGGGGTTGTTAATGGGTCCTTTGGCCCACACATGCACTGCCTGGGGGGGGGTTGTTAATGGGTCCTTTGGCCCACACATGCACTGCCTGGGGGGGGTTGTTAATGGGTCCTTTGGCACACACATGCACTGCCTGGGGGGGGGGTTGTTAATGGGTCCTTTGGCCCACACATGCACTGCCTGGAGGGGGGGGGTTGTTAATGGGTCCTTTGGCCCACACATGCACTGCCTGGGGGGGGGGGTTGTTAATGGGTCCTTTGGCCCACACATGCACTGCCTGGAGGGGGGGGTTGTTAATGGGTCCTTTTGCCCACACATGCACTGCCTGGAGGGGGGGGGGTTGTTAATGGGTCCTTATGCCCACACATGCACTGCCTGGGGGGGGGGTTGTTAATGGGTCCTTTTGCCCAGTACTCAAAACTGCATATTTTCATGTGGCATTCATGTTTGGGCACTTACCGGCATCTGCAGGTGGGCTCACTCCTGCCTCAGCCTCCCCGATCCCATGGATTCCCTCTAGGTGGAGGACGCTGCTGCAACGCTCCTCCCATCCTTGCAGCCTCAGTGGGGAAGGGGGTCCTCCGCCTGTCCCACTGCTGCGTTGGCGGTGCGTGGAAATGAGGTTGCGTACCCTCAGCCTCAGGTCGTCCCACCGCTTGTGGCAGTCTTTCACGCTCCTCGCTGTCACGCCCACAGCGGTGCACTTGCGTGCAGCTTCGGCCCACACCTCCTTCCTCCGCTGCTGTGTGGCACGCCGTTGGTCGGCGCTGAACAACATCTCCGCATTGTCCACAAGGTGCTCCACCAAGACGGTTAGCTCCGCCTCGCTGAAGCGCTGTTTGCGCTGCCTCTGAGCAGGAATCCTGGCAGACATGCTGGTGGTCCCTTTTGGCTTCTCAGAGTTAGGATTGTGCTTGTGCTGGCTCTGGATGGCAATGGATTGTGCTTTTATATGATGGCCGCCTCTCTGTTTCCTGTTTTGGCGATCATGGTATTTCCGGTTCCGTGTCCGTGGCGGCGGAGGCGGACACGGGTTTTGCGCCACTTGTGGCTGCGTTATTTCCATTTCCGTGGGGTTTTCCGTGACAGCGGTAACAACGTTTCCGAGTCCGTGTGGTGCGCGCGACCGACAGCGTGTAATCGGACGGTTTTTCCGCAATCTTGCGGACACGGAAACGTTTTTACCGTCGTCACGGATTTTGCACGGTCCCGGACTGGCAGGTTGTAATGAGGCCCAATATATTGTAAAGTTGATTAACATCAGCTATATCAATAAAATTAAAAAAAACTATATACCACAACCCTAAGATAAAACATATACATAACACAGAGAAGGAAGTTGGCAATATTGAAAACTGCATATCAATCTGGACGAGCCTACCATTGTCCATGCTGGGGCGCGCAGCATTACTGAAGATGGTGGTGCTGCCGAGACTCCTGCATTACTTTGCTAATATCCTGTTCGCGATACCTAAAATGTTCTTTAGGAAATTACATACCACATGCAGGAATTTCATATGGCACAATTCACTGTGCAGAGTGGCATTGTGGAAGCTCCAGAATTCATACGAGCAAGGGGGAATAAAAATTGGCCAATTTTAAGGTGTATTTTATGGCTAGTCAGCTGCAATTTGTGGTCAAATGGCTGGCAGATGGACAGACACCGGAATCAAGGTTAATACGAGCAGAAAGTACTCTGTTCTTTCTAAACTAAGTTACATGGGTACCTGATTCGCGCACGACCAGTGTGCACCTGCTGTTGCATGCACAATGTGGCGCAGGGCATGTCAGTTGATGGGGAACGCACCACTGTATTCTCAGCAGATACCGCTAATGGTGCTGCAAGGGGTAGATGAACAAGTTAGGCTAAACGTGAGGAGGAGTTGAGGGGGCCCAAGGATTTCGAGGAGCTGATAGAAGACACAGAAGTGCACCGGGGGCAACACATCACATATTCCCGACTCAAGCCTAAGACGTAGCTGGCCAGAGACCGAGATGTCCTTACAGCCAGACAAGATTATTCAGACATTTCATGATGTGTCGGAAGGGGGGCACAAAGTCTCACGTATATACGAGCTATTGATGTCCAAGGTTCGAAGGGATGTAGGATAGACAAGGCAGAATTGGGAAGCAGACTTACAGGAGCCAGTGTCGGACGAGCTGTGGAGCAGATCTATGGGATATCACAAAAAGGTGTCGAGGAATGCATGACTACAACAGATGCTATTATACGTGACCAATAGAGCATATCTGACCCCGAAAAAAATAGGCAAGTTTAATCAGGAAGATATACAGACATGCCGGAAGGAAGTGTGTGGAGGTTAATGGAGATCGGGTGCATGTGTTCTGGGCATGCTCAGAGATAGACAGATTTTGGGGAGAGGTAGCCCAAACATTGGCAAAAGGAGAGATTACCCTGGATGTAGGATCCCTCATGGCTTGCCTGTTGGGGGGCTTCCCGAGACCCAAGCGTGCTAAACATGTGAGCAAACTCAGGGACCTAGCATATATACTGGCAAAACACAGAATTGCGATGGGATGGAAGGCAAAAACGAGGCCAGCAGTGCAAATGTGGTGGAGGGATTTGTTAAAATGGGCCAACGCAGAGAACATGGTGTGGCAGGAAGCGATAGTTAGGAACACGGAACAAGGGGAGTGAGAGGTGTAGGCATAGAGGCAATTGATACCTGATCTGGCCGCTCTGAACAGGGTGCCCAGGACTCGGAAGAGACCCTTGGACATGATGATACTGTAGCTAGGAGAGTGGCTGACGGAAAAAGGAGGGAGGTGGAATGATGGGTGCGATGTAGGCCTGGGATGGGTAGTGGTAGTTTCGGGCAGGTGCAGTCATACAATTGAATGTGAAATGTTTCCAATGATTAACAGTTTGTAAGTTGTTATGATTAAGTGTTAAAAATCAATACATTTTCTTTTTTTTTAAAACTACAAGTACCAAGAGGTATTGGTATTACAAATGAACTGTTGAAAATGCCAAGAGGGCAGACCAAAGAAAGGAGAATTCTAAGTGCCAAGAAGTATTGGTGCCACAAGTTGTTATCGATTGTGAATTGAAGGATTGGTGAAAGAGAGGTTGAAGTGGTCATGCAGAGGTCTCTGTTAATTCCTTGCAGTCTCGAAAGTCTTCAACAGTGGTAAAATATATGAGGTAAAATTTGGGCAAGGTAACCCCCACGAATGAGAGACAGACTTTAGCCCGGCAGAGGTAAGCCTGTGCAGAACTGTGAGAAATTGTGTGATAAAGTAAAACAAGACAGGCTCAAGCCCGGCATAGGGAAACTGTAAGAAGTTGAGAGTATATGAACTGAGTATTGATGGCAAGGCGGGCGAAGTCTAAAGAAGTGATTGAACGATCAGAAGTTAAAAGCCTAATATTGAACTGTTGAATTGTACCAGTAAGCCAAAGTATGCAAGACTGACAGAATTGTACCATCCGCCCATCCTTTGTTTTTTGAGAGACTATCTAGATCCTGTGTGGTTAAACATGTGGAATGGAGTTGGTGCTAAAGCCATTCTGACATTTCCTTTTGAGACACTTTTTTTCATTTTATGTTCCCTTAATACATTTGTTATTCTAAAAAGGAAGGCAAGGTTAGGTTTTCTTAGTAGAGGCCTTTTGAGTTTGACCAGACTGACTTGTAAGTATTTGTTATTGTTTAATGGTCGAGATTACTCCAATTTTGGAGTTAGGGCCATTTAGGAATTCTACCATCCCAATTAAAGTGCATGCCTCAATGTCTAGAATAGGCTACTTCTTCCTACCAAGCCAGAATATTCATAAAGCACGTAGCGCGTCCCTCCTTCTGCGGGGAATTTCTGATTACTCCCCATTGTTACTGGAGCTTGAAACGGAGAGACCACGTCCTCCTTCCATGTGGCAGTTCAACACCTACTACCTGGGGTTCCCGGACCTACATGAGAGGATAGAGACAGCCACCTCCAACTATTTGGAACTCAATGCAGGCTCGGTCGATGATCCTGGTATACTATGGGAGGCTAACAAGCCGGTCCTACGGGGCGAAATCCTCTCGTGGACGACAGCTAAAAAAAAAGACCCAGCGTGAACAGATTGTAGAAGCTGAGAAAGAAGTTATGATCAAAGAATCAGAACACATTACTAGCGACACTCCCGAATCAAACAGAGCACTAATACTAGCGCAGAAGAAGCTGCATAATCTATCTCTGGATTGCGCCAAAAAAGCACACGGTGCCATGAAGGCACGCCTATATAAAACGGGTGGAAAAAGCTGGCAAATTGCTTGCATGGTTGGAAAGACGTGATGAGGGTCACCAGCAAGTGAAAAACATTAAAAATGTGAATGCAGAAATGGTCTCCTCTGATGAAGAGATAACAGAATGTTTTGCTAGCTTCTACGAAGAGCTTTACAAACCCCCCAGTGGCACAACGGACGGTACCATACTAGACGGAACCGATCTTCCAACACTCACCACAGAACATGCCAACATGTTAGATAACAAAATAACAGAGGATGAAATATCAGCAGCCATTACCCAGCTTCAAACAGGCAAGACCCCCGGCCCTAATGGTTTCCCACTTGACATCTGGAAAAAAATAAAGCACTTAGATATTTCTACCCACCTGCTTAACATGTTCGAACACTCCCTAGAAATGGTTATGCTCCCACTGGACCTACGTAAGGCCACAATAATAGTTATCCCCAAAAAAGGCAAACCCCCAGATGAATGTAGCTCCTACAAGCCCATATCCCTAATTAACAGCGAAGCCAAAATACTAGCCAAAATACTAGCTAACTGACTCCAAATGGTTATCACAGCACTGATCCATCCGGACCAATGCGGCTTTATGCCTCAGAGATCCACAAGGATGAATATCCGCAGGCTGCATTTAGCGCTAGAAAGAGCACCCACCATACAACAATCATTGGCGTTGCTGGCCATAGACTTCGAAAAAGCCTTTGACTCGGTCCATTGGGAGGCTTTGTGGAAAATTATGACGAAAATGAAATTTGGTGAACCATTCATAAAGTGGGTCCAGCTCCTATACAACACCCCGTTGGTAGAGGTAAGGGTGAACGGGTGGTCCTCTCGGAATACCCAACTAGGGAAAGGTACCAGGCAGCGGTGTCCGCTATCGGCAATGCTGTTCGCACTGATTATTGAACCGCTGGCAATTATCCTGCGGAACACAACAACATGGACTGGTTTCTGCTGGAACTCAGTATGGGAAAATAAGGTATCCCTCTACGCAGATGATCTCCTGGTATATCTGGGCGACCCAGCAATCTCCTGCCCTATAGTTACGCAAATACTGATAAACTACGGGGCCTTCAGTGGCCTCAGGGTGAATTGGTCCAAATCAGTGCTTTTTCCAGTTAAAGGAATAGATTGCATACCACCACAGGGTTCCCCATACTAAATCGAACTCAACCAGTTTCGATATCTAGGCATCCTGATCACAAACAGGCTGGACGACTACGTGACCCAAAACCTACATCCGTTAGTTACAAAATTTGCACAAGATGTAGCCCACTGGGAAGCACTGCCATTAACGCTACTAGGCAGAGCAGCACTCTTCAAAATGCTCGCCCTACCTCGTTTCTTGTACATCCTACAAAATGCCCCCCTCCACATCCCCTCAGTGGAATTTCGCAAAATAGACAGAATAACACGTAAACTAATATGGGGAGGGAAACACCAAATAATAGTCCTCAAGACCCTTCAACGCTCAGTGTGGGAGGGAGGAATAGGACTCCCGAATATCCAGATCTATTACTGGGCAACTCAGATTGCGACGGTAAATGACATACTACATGGTAACCCAGAACCTCCACACATTCAGGCCGAATTAGCAGCAAGGCACAGCATGTCTCCGATTGAAAGCCTCTGTAACATGAAGAGTCACCCCTCCCACCCCCGAAAGCACGATAATAGCGCATACAGCCCAAATCTGGAGAGAAACACACAGGCATATCGGATGGGACAATAAAGTCACCCCAGTCCAGCCCATCTGGAATAATGCCCACCTCATGGACCTCAGTAGACTCCCTAAATGGCCAAACTGGGAAATAGCCGGTATACAAAACATTCAGCAAATATTCGCAGACAATCAAATCATACCGTTTGCCGTGATCTCAGCTACATACTGTCTTCCTGCCAGCAAAAACCACCACTATGGCCAACTACATCACGCACTCACCAAACAAAGGGCCCAATTGGTGGACATGCCGGAATGCACGTCCATAGGAAGGAACATTGTCATAGATAGCGTGAAAAGCAAGGTTACATCCACTATGTACAACGCAATCTCCTCTTTTGCCACAAAAGAAATGTCTAGCCTAAAGATGAAATGGGAAAGGGATGTGGGCCCGATACTACCTGAGGAATGGATCTCGACCCTGATGTATCCCAGAGATACAGCAATATCTGCTAGAATCCGGCTCATACAGCAGAAAATACTCCATAGAATATATTATCCCTGGGTAGCATTATACAACTGGGGTAAAACAACCAATCCCAAATGCCTATGTTGTAAGCAGGAGGAAGGAAACTTTTACCACATCCTATGGCAATGCACACGAATACAACACTTTTGGCGAAAATGTAGTGAAAGGCTCTCGAGGGTCATGAGACGACCGATACCAAATGAACCCAAACTTCTTCTCCTAGGGATAGAAGAGGAAAGAGAAATGACTCGCTTTGAAAAACATCTGCTCTCAACGTCCACAGGGATTGCCAAAAGGAACATTGCGCAGCTGTGGGGTTCAGAGATTTATAGCCGGTCAAGTGGCACAGCGAGTAGAGCGCTCGCTTTGACATCCGTGCAGAGCCTGCTAACGCAAGTTCGAATCCCGGCAAGGCCAAACTCATCCTTCCGAGGTCGATAAATGAGCACCACACACTGTGGGTAATAATAAGCAGCGCTCAGATACCTGAGGGTTCGTAGCGCTATATAAGTGCCACATTATTATTATTATTATTATTTCTCCCCAATATGACCAATGGATATCGGACGTAGACGCTAACATTCTAATGGAGCGCCAAATCTATCAAGCAAGAGGCTGCCCGTGCATGGCAAACAAAGTATGGGGAAAGTGGGCGCAGACCATGTAATCAATGTATAGACTGTACCAACAGACCATGATGCATAACCCTGCCACTACCTCAAGGAACCGTACCATGATCAGTCATAACCCAAATAGGACAAGTGAGGAAGTGCCCAATAAATATATACAGTGTCTGATCATACTGCTCCACCATCTGTATGCAAAGTTATATGTTTGTGTAATGTTTGTGAATGCATTGTAGTATCAAAAATTCTATAAAATTTGTTATAAAAAAAAGTGAATATAAAGGTTTTCGAAATGTGTATCCAATGTGTCTGTGTCTACTGCTATATACCATGCCGTCCTCACAGTACTTTCATCCCTAAAGCCTTCTTAGTTGTCTTTCTACACTGTGTGATGATTATTCAGATGACACAAAATGTCAGCAACACTAATATTGGCCATCCATGTTGGTGTCAAAAAAGGGTACCTGGTATAGGTCTGTGGTCATCAAGGTGAGAAATATCAACATAGCAATATAGCAACAAAAAAAATGGACCACTAGACAGGAAATGACAGAGAGCTCTTACTTTTGTGATTCACAACGAGTGATTTTAATTCTTCATAGTACAAAATACCTACAACAGCAACTCAAAATCTTTTTCCATCATTCACATTAATTCGCTCATGCTTTCTAATATAATTTACAACAAGAAATGGTGTCACAAAATAACCATATCAACAAATACAAAGACAGATTTCGATTAAAACTCTGTCTGGTTAACAGATGTGTCCCTCTCTATCTATTACAGGAGATTTACCAGTCAGCACATGTTTCGGTTGATGGTGAATTGGGTATCAGATTTCTTGTCCTTTAATTTTTGCCAACCTTCATCAGGACATAGGACAACAGCCAGCTGTGTGTTGTCTCACAGGAGGATGGGTTTGAGCAGCGTGATCTATAAAACAATAGTAATCTAATTACTTTCTTCATCAACCTCTGTAATCTGAAACTAACTAATAAGCTCAATAAATGTAAGTGAAGTAACCTCTTGTTTTGTTACTCTTCTACTCACCTGCTCTGCCAAATGTGATGGAGGCGAGTGTGGAAGAACTAGGATGAATCCCATCTAATATCTGTCTGGAGATGCATCAAAAGTAGGCATTCCTTCAGAGCTGTAAGAACAGTGGAACATAGATCCAATATGTAAAATTCTATTGTACCTAGTTCAGATAACTTAACCCCGGCCGCACATATAAATGACAGAAGTGGATTGGTATACTCACATTTCAGGTGAGTAGATATAAACCAATCACAGCTAGGGCTCTTCTAGGTGTTATTTAGGTGATTCAGTGGAGAATCAGCGTCTAAAGGGTGAATGTCCTGGAAGAAGACCTAGAGTGCCCCATTGTATGGTGTCCCATTGTTTCAAAGCAGCTTCAACAGTTGCTGTTACACATAAGGTCAGAGCAGTTCTCATAATGATCTTACCTGGCATTGATTTGTACTCTGGAGGGATCCAAATTCATCAGTGAGAGGACCCTCTAATTCGTAAGTGTCATCAGAAATGTTTTCAAAATGTTTGAGCCTCCAAATTGCAGTGTCTGCAACAGAAAAATAGCTCTTGTTGCACTTGTGCAATACA
Organism: Ambystoma mexicanum; assembly: GCF_040938575.1. Taxonomy (NCBI): domain Eukaryota; kingdom Metazoa; phylum Chordata; class Amphibia; order Caudata; family Ambystomatidae; genus Ambystoma; species Ambystoma mexicanum. The sequence continues at coordinate 692,041,139 of NC_090939.1, forward strand.
GGATATGCATAATTAATTATATAAACAGTACTCTCTGTCTGGGCTTCTCCTTACTGATATCCAGTACTATGGGGTGTGTGGTACAACAATTTTTTGAACTTGCTGCCCCAACTAGCATATGTAATATATAATATGCATGCACAGCCCAATGACTGAGTAACTGCTGCTCTCCAATCTGCAAATGCCAGAAGAGATGTTGGGGGAAAAAAATTATAATAATAATGAGTATTGGTATTTTGAATGGATTGTGTCCTCCCACGTATTCCTCATCTATGATAATTCATATCTCCAGCTTCACTGCTTCAGAATTATTTTTTCGGCAGAGGGCGCTGTGCACGATGTCGAGGCGTTGATGTCCCTCGGAGGTCGCCGTAGGCTGTCAACGTCACTCTCAGCATAAATAGCTGGTGCCGCGCCCGTTGGCATCAGTTCCATTTTTCAGAGCTTTGCTTCAAGAACACGGTGCACTTCGTCTTTTCTTCAGAAGAAAATGTCGTCTTCATCTACCCATTCGACCCCTAAATCGGGGTTTAAGAGGTGTAAGGACTATGGGGCAAAAATGTCCATCACAGATCCCCACTGAGTTTGACTTTGGTGCCTGGGTCCCGACCACCAGACCGGCGACTGCGGCTCCTGCCAGTCGATGACGGAAAAAGCTCTTTGCGTACATAAGGGTAACTTGCGGTGGGTGGGGATGCTTTGAAGGGCTCTTCGAAGAAGGCAAAAAGATCGGAGGAATCTAAGGATTCCGCTTGACAAAAACATGGGAAAAGATCCAGATTGAGTTGTCGATCAGAACATTCTTCGACTTCCTCCAAGAGGTCAAAAAAGAGCCACCATAGGTCTTCCTCTTCCTCTTCAGACTCCTCCACGGAGCTTGTTCGTTGTCCAACCAAATCGGATTCTCCCAAAAAATGGGATGAATTTTGTTCACAGATGATGCAAATCTTTGAGAACGCGCCCTCGACCCCCTCAAAAGAAACTTGCAAGAGTAAGACCCTGGTCGCTCCGATGGACGATGCAGGCAGGTCGAAAACTTCTTCTGCAAGTAGTAAGTCGGAGTCTCGACATCATCGACCCGACTAAAAGGCGTTGAAAAATTCGACCCGTGAATCGAGTACATCTTCGATCCCATCGAAGAAATCGAAAACGTCAAAGGCCTCGACCATTTCGTCGACGCCATCCTCGTCGATTACTTCAAGGCCGAAGACTTCAGTGCTTCCCAAAGAGTGCCTGCCGACGAAACAGAACCCTGGTTTGCTTAGATAAAGTGACTTTATTAGGTTTCTATGGAGGGCGGATTTCCTTTAAAAATCCACGGTTCCCTGGTTGGTATCGTAGTATTCATACCATTCGACCATGGTGTATATTGGTGGGTATGAATAAAGTTTTTTTGGACCAAAGTTTTAATGAAGATTCTTTTCTATTCTCGTTCATGAAGTATCGTTTTACTTCTCTTGAACTTCAAACGCAAACAAACTTCCTAAATCTTGATCCTTCCATAGTTATGGGGAAAGATCAAACTGTAATCTGGCGTGGTTGTTTCTAATCCAGTTCCATTGCACAGATCCAGTATAGAGATGAGGCGACAAGTTTCAGTGGTGTAAGGACCACTTTCATTAGGGCTTTGAACAGCTGGTAGTGCATGATATGCTGTTATTAGTATTTTTTGTTGTAGTTAGCTTGAACTAGCTGTATGTTTATGAGGACCCGCCTGTAAGGGATACAAAGCGAGTAGGGAGGGAAAGACAAGGAAAGGTAATAAGTAAATGAACTCCATGTAATGCCTCAAAAAGTTAAGCCAACCGGGTGGGGTTGAATTTTACCCTGGACAAAAAGTGTCCTCCCTTGTCAAGGTGATCCTTCTACAGGACTGGATAATTTTCAGTCTCGCTGCAGGCGCTGATACTGCTCAGCCACGTGCGAGGTAACCTAAATACAAACAATGTATGGTTTCGGTTAGTCTAGGTGGGGCTGGGGCGGGTAGCGGGGACCCTGTGGGCTCTCTTGACCACAAATAGTTGTGATAAAGCTGATGTTCCAAAACGTTCTTTACAGATGTTTTTCAAGGTCTTCCATCTTTTCTGGGTTTTGTTGCTCACGGACCCTGAACAGCCTAATGTTGTTACATCTGGAGCATCCCTCCAGATCCTCATTTCTGGCGATGACGGTCCCTCTAGTGTAGAGACTCTTGCCGTAAGTGAAGCTGAGCTGTCATCAAGGACTGAGACCCGTTGCTCCACTGCGTCCAACCTGTCGCCGTGTTTGTCCAATCGATGCTGTAATTGGTCAACCTTGGAGGACAGGGCATCTAATTTGTTGTCAAGGTTGCCGATGCCTGCTTTCAGATCAAGCAGGATTTCTCGTATATCTGTGTTCAGAGTTGGCGCTTCGTCATCTTCTTCGATGTCGGAGGGGGATTCTGGCCGGTCGCTGGGCTTGGGGGTCTTGGCTGCCGATAACTTCGACGATGAAGGCCCCGTTGACTACTGCGTCATCAAGTAAACCATCGACACACTCGACAATTCCATCAAGTTCCTCGACGTCTTTTGTAGAAAAAGAAAAGGTTTACAAGCCTGTCCCGAGATCTGACTTTTTTAAGTCAATGTCCTCCATTTTTGAGGAGGAGAGTGCCTCAGGAGGAGAAGATATTTCCCCTTTAGGAGTCAGGTATGGCTCTAGGAATGTGCCCGAGGAACTAGTTGATCCTGAATCACAATTGAAAGAACTCTGCAATTCCCTCCACTCAGCCAGTGGTGTTGACACATCTCCAGAGGTGGAATTTTCTAAACCTGACCCTACGGATCATGATGATTCTGGGTACAAGAACCACATGAATAGAGTGACAAGTTTTATGGGGTGGAGTACATCTTCACCCACATTTCAACAAAACGATATTACTGATATAGTTGACCAGGGACAGCAGAAAGATCCAGTTCTCCCTTTCCACAGGGCTCTGCAGAGAAAGGTAGAGGCAAACTGGGAAACCCCTGAATCTGGTTCGGCCATAGATAGAAACCTCACCAGAAAGTACAAACCATCGTCTTCAGATCCTGATTACCTCAGGAAACACCCCACACCTGAAAATGTAGTCATTCAAGCTGCCACTATGCAGTCGGCGTATCCATCTAGCCCCCCTGACAGGGAGGATAAGAAAGTGGACTCTTGGGCCCAGAAGGTGTTTACCTCGGGTAGTATGGCCTTAAAGTCCACAAATGTCACTTGTACCCTGGCCAGGTTTACACATACCCTGTGGGACTGTATTAAATGGGTGGCTGAACATATTCCAGAAAGTGAGGAAAGGGATGGCTTTCTGAATAGTGTGAAGGAGGACAAGGAGGCGATGGGAGAGTGCCTCCATTCAGGGTTGGATCCAGCTAAATTCCTGATCCGCTCCTTGTGCAGGAGATGTTAACCCTGCTAGAGAAAGGTTCAATAGAACATGTACCTGTAGCGGAGAGGAACAGGGGCTGGTACTCCCCTTATTTTCTCATACTAAAAAAGGACAGAGGATTGAGACCCATTTTGGATTTAAGAAACTTGAACAAGTTCCTCCGGAAGGACAAGTTCAAGATGGTAACCCTTTCTCAGATCCTTCAGGCTCTCCAACTCCAAGACTGGTTAGTATCATTGGACCTTCAGGATGCTTTCTTTCATGTGCCAATCCATCTCAATCACAGAAAGTACCTGAGGTTCGGCGCTGGTGGTTCTCACTATCAGTTTCGAGTTCTGCCATTCGGGCTAACCTCCGTCCTGAGGGTTTCACCAAGTTGATGGCGGTGATGGCAGCGAGTCTCAGGAGAGGGGGGATTCACGTCTACCCCTACCTGGATGATTGGTTGATCAGGGCTCATTCCCCCGAGCAAGCCCAGGAACATCTCACAATCACCTGCCACTTCCTACACAGACTGGGCTTCTCCCTCAATTTCAAGAAGTCCTATATGATACCATCCCAAAGGCTCCAGTTTATCGGAGCAGTACTGGATACTTCCTTGGGAAAAGCCTCGCCTCCCGAGTTGAGAGCTCTTCACATTCTGCAGATGGTGACACAATTCCAGAATGTCCAGAATCTACCGGCTTTTGATTTTCTGAGGCTTCTCAGTCTCATGGCATCCTGCATTTTTCTAGTGCCAGAGGCCCAATTGAGAATGAGATCCCTTCAATGGGCTCTCAGGACTCAGTGGACCCAATTCTTGGGGAATATGTCAGATCTTCTGCAAGTTCCAAGCATAGTTGCTCAGGAACTTCTATGGTGGACTTGCAACAACAATATCCTCAAAGGAGAATCATTTTGGCAACCATGGCCGGAGATAACAATAGTGACGGACGCCTCACACATGGGGTGGGGAGCCCACACCAACGATCTGACAATCAGCGGTCGTTGGTCTCCATCGGAGTCCAAACTAAACATCAACCTTTTGGAGCTAAGGGCAATCAGACTAGCGCTGAAGGCCTTCCTGCCCTCTGTGCAGGGAAAGAATGTCCTGATAATGACAGACAACACAGTGGCTATGTACTACCTCAACAAGAAAGGAGGCGTAGGGTCACTACCACTGTGCAGAGGGGCAATGCAGCTCTGGTTCTGGACAATACAAGAAGGAATCTCTCTGTCGACAGTTCACCTAGACGGAGAACAGAACACAGCAGTGGACACTCTGAGCAGGCAGAGCACAGTCTCCCACGAGTGGGAACTAGCTCAGGAAGTTCTTCAAGAGATCTTCACCCTTTGGGGAACTATTCAGGTGGATCTGTTCGCCACCAGTGTCAACCGGAAGTGTGATCAGTATTGCTCAAGGGAATTTCCCCCGAGAGGAGCTCTAGGGGACGCGTTCGTAGTGGACTGGGAATTTCCACTCCTGTACGCATTTCCACCAGTCCCTGTGATTCCTCATGTAATCAGGAGGTTGAGGAAGTTCGGTAAGACCATGATCCTAATTGCTCCGGTTTGGGCCAGGAGGATGTGGTACCCGGACCTTCTGGACATGTCCATCTGCCCTCCAATACGTCGTCCACAAAGAGAGGATCTTCTCTCGCAAGAGGTAAGTCACGTTCTCCAACCAGAGGTCAAAATACTCAACCTTCACGCATGGTTTCTGAGAGGTTGAGATATAAGGATTTGGACCTCCCGGATGACGTAATGGAGATGTGGCTTTCGGCCAGAAGGCCAGCAACCAAATCTTTGTACCGGTGTCATTGGAAGAAGTTCAGTAACTGGTGCAAGGATAAAGATGTGGACCCTTTTCGATATGGCACTCCTGTGGTGCTCTCTTTCCTTTTACATCTAGCCAATCTGGGGCTCCAGGTTGATACAATAAAAGGGTATTTAGCTGCGCTTTACATTTTTTAAGCGCACCTCTGAGGAGGTTTCATTTTTCAAAATTCCATTGGACATCTAGTTTCTCAAGGGGCTCACTAATGTGTACCCTCCAACACCATTTCATTTCCCGGCTTGGGATTTAAACCCTGTTTTAAGAAGTCTGACAGGCATACCGTTTGAGCCTTTACATTCCTGCCCTTTGAGGTGTGCAGTAGGGACCCCAGCCGGCCCATAGGACTGGGGGTTTCCCGAACAGCACTTTAAGATGAGCCGCAGCACCCTCGAGATGTATGGGGATGCAGATTAATACTCTCGCATCAAATCAATAATGACAACTCAATAGTTTGGCAAAGGGAGTCAGTTTAATGACAAGTACAAAAAGCGGGGAGTTATGAATATCAGCAATCGCTCGATTTTTCTTCTCGCTTCAACTCCAATTAATTTCAGAAAAAACACATCATTTATACCAAAAACTCGTCATCACTGACGTGTAATATCTCAAAATTTAGCATGCAACTTGATTGGTTCTAGGAAGGTAACTTTAATATAGGTACAATATCTGTATATGGTAACGAAATGAGGGGATTGGATAAACAATTTCAGGTGGGGCGTCTAAGCCCTTCCTTCAAAATGGCTACTGTAGACGTCACTAAAAGTACAACGTCCCATTGGTTCTACTAACTATAGGACCCTAGATTACACGGTCCACTATGATTGGGTTGGCATCAACCCCACTCATACTTTTCCACTTGCTTAGCAGCGTGCAGAATAGCCGGCCAGGTGCAGGGAGTTTGTCTGCACCCCCAGCCTCCCTCCAATTATTGCAACAATCAATCATCACTTCAGTGGTCATGTGTCAGTTATTTCTTTGTATTTTGGCCTCGAGTCTGCTTCTTGGTCTGGGAAAGTTAAGGCGTCTGGGCAAGGCAAGAGTCCATGCGTAGGTGTGAAAGTTTCATCCCTTCTGCTTGCACGGTCACGTGCTTTCGACACCGTGAAATCGTCTTATTCTCCATGCAATTTCATGTATTTGATTTAATTCTGCCAGTCGTCGGCCATCTGTGGCTTATCTTGACCTTTCTGAACAGGATACTCTGTTCTTCTTCTCATTAATTGTATCCAATGTTGGTCTATTTCAGCCGATACGACCTTGGCTTCTTGTCATGGTTGTCTTCGTCTGAGTTTCTCTCTGTTTTAATTCTCAATTTGTTTGCTGCGAAGCTCTCCTCTTGAGACCTTTAGTAACCTTTGGTTGATTCTGCTCTTGTGCATAGTGGAAGTATACTTATATTGAGTGCTCCTTTTGGGGTAGATATGTATAGGTGGTGCCTGCCGCAATCTATCTTACTACTAAGCATAAGCAAGCCTTACGATTTTCTGTGCTTCTTGCTGTTACTGTGCATGTGCACATGTTTAAGCTGGCTGAATATCTTCATTGTGCTCATGGCATAAGTTTCTGACATTTGACATCAATCATTTCACTTTAGACTCGGGATGTCACTTATCCCTGGTGTTTCGTCTCTTTTCATCATTCTCAGGTTGATATATCTTCTATATGTGAGTCAGTTCGGTTTCTTATGACGTCACCTTTCGTCTTCTTTTAGTATCTTCTTGGCTTCTTCAGGTATTGCATTTTAACAATCGCCATTCTGTCTCACGTGTTGATATGGTTTTCTCAATGGGTACCTTACTGTCCAGGTTTTCTTAGGTGTCTGTACTTCAATAGGTGCTGTTCTTCTGATAGGTACTGGACAGAGTCCCACTGCAGCTCTCTGCTGGTTTATTTGTTCATCATACATCACATATTTTGGCGTCAAAGTTGCTGGTACTTCAAAATGGGCGGTTGGAGTGTGAATCGAGCTTGGCACCTCCTCTACAAAGGCTCTTAACATTTAAAACTGGCCTTCTTGTGGCATTACCATCAGCCTGCAGGGTAAGCGAGTTGCAGGCTCTTTCATATAAACCGCCCCATGCTACTTTTCATAAAAACAAAGTCATACTTAAGGTTAAACCATCTTCCTTGCCAAAAGCAGTTTCTGACTTTCACCTGTCGCAGAAAATTATACTTCCAACTTTCTATCCACCTCCTCTTTTGGGTAAAGGAGAGGAGAGATTACACAGACTCGATCCTAAAAGGGCTCTGAGTTTCTATATTATGTGTATGTCAAAATTACATCAAGATGACCAGCTTTCTGTTGGTTATACAGGTCCCAAATTGGGATTAGCAGTTAAAAAAAAAACTATATACCGTTGGGTTACTTTAACCATCATGGAGTGTTATAGATTGGCGGGGAAAGATCCGCCGGAAGGGCTTCGAGCTCATTCCACAAGGGGCATGTCTACTTCCGCGGCTCTTAGGAGGGGAGTCCCAGTAGCCGACATCTGTTCAGCTGCAACCTGGACCTCAATCCACACATTTGTTAAGCATTACTGCTTAGACTCCTCATCCTCTCAGGAGGGTCTATTTGCAAAGGCGGTACTCCATTCTGTTCATGAAAGGAGGTAAATAGTACTGCCACCTCCAATTCTTTTACTTATTTGGGAGTCTATCATAGATGAGGAATACATGGGATGACACAATCCATTCGAAGAACAAGTTACTTACCAACTGTAACATTCTTTCGATTGGATGTTCCGCCCACGTATTCCTCATCGCCCCACCAGCCTACCCCGCCGTACTTTTTCTGTGTTTACACTTGCGTTTCTGCGAAGAGCTTTCCGTCTGGAGCACACCTATCTGGTTCCTCTATGTAACAAACGAAAAAGCACAGCGCCCTCTACCGAAAAATGTTTACCGAAGCAGTGAAACTGGAGATACAAATTATCATAGATGAGGAATACGTGGGAGGAACATCCAGTCGAAAGAACGTTACAGTTGGTAAGTAACTATTTATTCTATGCTGGCCCCCAACTGCAAGCATGTCTTTTGACGCTGCTTGGAACTGAATGTTTGGTTAAATAAACATTCTAGTGCCGTGTTAGGACAGTTTTTCTGAAGTCCAACTAAGGGCCTCAGAAAAACCATTCAACTGAGGCAGTACAAGACTCCACTCTAATTATAAGGTTGTACCACCTGAGTATAGGGTAGCATAGACAGAGCAGCCAGGCTTATCTTAGGAGGGAGAGAGGGCAGTAGACACAGCACAAATGAAATTTTAATACAAACGATCCAAAGAAACACTGAAACACTATGTATTGTAAAAATAAAGGATTCATTTAAATACAGGTAGGCCCAGATAAATGTAGGGGTTTCTGGGTAATACATTCTGGGCCAAATTGCGCAAGTCAGACCTCTGCGGATTCCCACGGGTGTCCTCTTTTCGGAAATGCATGGGGTTCCCAGTTTTCTTGGTGGCTTGGACACCCTAGGCCCAGATCTGTATGGTGTGCCCTTCTGAAAAAATCGTGAAATTCAGCTGTCAGAAAAGAGTTGGGGTTAGCCGTGTTTTAGTCTTTTCCCTTGGCGCCCAGGTAGGTTCACCCACACATGTGAGGTACCGTTTTCATTGGGACACGGTTGGGAATACGTCAAGGTAGGCCTTGTGTTGTTGGCGGCGTGTTTCGATGGGTGAGCCGAGTGAAATGTGCGGAAATTGGGGTTTTTTCGCCGCATTTCGGACTTTGCCAGGGTTTCTGGGTAATAAATTCTGGGCCGATTTGTGCAAGTCAGACCTCTGCGGATTCCCACGGGTGTCCTCTTTTCGGAAATGCAGGGGGTTCCCTATTTTCCTTGGTGGCTTGAACACCCTAGGCCCATATCTGTATGGTGCACCGTTCTGAAAAAATCATGAAATTCAGCTGTCGGAAACGACTCGGGGTTAGCCGTGTTTTAGGCTTTCCCCTTGGTGCCCAGGTAGGTGCACCCACACATGTGAGGTACCCTTTTCATCGGGACACATGTGGGAATGCGGGAAGGCAGGTCATGTGTTGTTCGCGGCGTGTTTCGGTGGGTGAGCCGAGTGAAATGTATGGAAATTGGGGGTTATTCGCCACATTTCAGACTTTGCCGAGTGTTAGGGAGAATTCTCCAAAATGGTTAATTTCCCTTACCTACTGAGACCCTCAGCAGCTTTGCTGGATTTGTAGGGTTTATTGTTTTCACCTGGTAAGAGTGTGAGCCTTTTTCCCACTCTTACCTGTGTTTTGCTGTGTGTGTAATTACCATTTGTGTGCTCTTGGGCTCTGGAGCCTCACCTACTCCATGGGCGTCATCTTTTTGTGTGTTACACAGCACCTTCATTGCAGTGACACAGGGTTGTCTTTGAGACTTCCCACTGACTCCATTTTCTAGGCCTGACTACTGTTCCTCAGAAAAGGTAAAGTTGCCATTAACCTTATCATTAGTCACTTTAAACCACAGACCCAATACACCCCATCTTACATGGAGTATTGGAAAGGGTTCATTCTTATCCCTTTTTGTCTGTGTCTCTTGGAGCCTTGTTTAGCTCATTTTACATCAAGACTTGGCTGGTGGCAGTGGTAACTACCCTAACTTTTCTACCGCAGTTATCCTATATAACCATGGTATTGTTTCAGGCTATTATATTAGCCTCAAACATAAACCCGCTTGACCAAATACATTTTATTTTGACACTGGCTGGGTTTATTCGTCATTTCTTTTTGTTAAAGTCTTTCTCGAGTTTTTTTCTGCGCACCAAATCGGGGATGATTCCTTTGTTCGCCGTCTTTTTGCGGGCTTCTGCACAGAAGCCCTCCTTAAGGCGCCTGAAAGTCTAGGTAGGCAGGATGTGAGGGAGGGATCTTCAGACCCCTGCCATGTGTTCCCTTGGTAACCCAAGTCTCCCTCCTGTTTGAATGGCTGACGGGACTGTCCTTGCCAGGACAGCCACCCTGCTGTGTGATTGACAGCCAGGCTGTATAAATGGGGGAAAACTGCATAAAAAGCAGGTCTCTGGGACTGGAAAGGCAGAGTCAACAATGGAACGAAAGAACCAATGAGGAGCTGATGGAAGAGGACCCCTACAACGACTTAACTGCCCGGTGAAGCCCTGCTGCAGGTCCGAATCTTCAGAATCCGACGACAGAGAAGATCCTCCAGTCTTCCTACTTTTTGTCAGTCCGACAGTCGCTTCAGGAACCGTGAGCCTGCAGGAACTACCAGGAATGTCCGCCTCAGCTACAGCTTCCTCTCCGTTTTAAGGTACTGTGCAAATCCGGTTGCTCGTTTCGTTCAACCGCGGTGAAAGTGTTTGAAATCTTTCTCCAATCCGATGGCTTGTCCTTCTCTTCTCTGTGAACTAACTTTTCTATCAACCAACCTCGTCCGGAATCCGTGCCACAAACTTTACTGCAAACTACCCTGAACTGTGTGATCTTGAGCAAAAGACTTTTGACGCATTGACTTTGGCCCTAAGCCTTTTCTATCTGATTTTATCATTGTAGTTCCTATTGTTCAATTGCCCTGAGTACTTACCTGTTGGTTTGATTTAATTTTCTAATAACTTTGTCTTTCCCTCTCTTTTAAATTGGTGGAGTGCCATTTGGCTCACACTTGTGAGCTTAACTTGTCTGGAATTTAAGGGAAGTGGTGTGGTATATTAAGAGTGTGATTTTTAGACTGCTTATAATAGTGTAATGTTATACAACTGAAGAGTGAAATAAATGTATATTTTTTACTTGAAAACCTTGAGTCAGTGTTTGCCTGAATCATAGTAATTGCTGTCCTTTGTGTAACTATCTTGTACTGCTTACTTTCTCTTGAGATAAGTCTGGCTGCTCAGCCATCGTTACCCCTTTAACTGTGTAGTACAGGCTTGTGCCAAAGGTGAATTTGTACTGTCACTTATAGTCTTAATTGTGTGTGGTGTTCCCAAAGGGTACTGCATATAATTCTGCCTAACACTGGTGTACAGCGGTGAGGATCAAAGTATAGTAATTACACTTAAAGTGCTGCTATTACCTTGGATCAACTAACCACAAGGCTAACATCACTAAAAAGCAATATTATTCATGTCTGATATGGAAAGCCACAGTCAGGAGACCCTCCTGAGTTACACTGCTGATTATTTAAGAAACATGTGTAAAGAAAGGAACCTCTCTGCCAAAGGCAAAAAGATTGAACTAGTTGAAAAGTTGTTAAAGAACCAAAGTCTTGGGAGAGGGTCTGAAATGCTTGACTCTCTACCAAATGTGGAAAGTATTGAGGATGATACTATGTCTGTCAATGATGAGTTGGAAGAGGTAGATGTGTCTAGGAATGTAAGCCTCTCTGCCCTCTTGCCTGCTCAGCAACCTCATGCCTTGTCCACTGGGACCCCCACAGGTCCTACACTCAGTCCTGAATTCATTGCTCTAGAGGAAAAGAGGCTTGAACTAGAATTCAAACTTTTAAATGCTCAAACTGAACACAAACACCAATAATTTAAGCTCAGAGAAATTGAGTTGAATCATGAACTAGAAATGAAAAGATTGTCTTTTGAAAATGCTTCTCTCCCAGAGTCTTCTAGGTCTTCCAGTCCTAAGAGACCCCATATGCCTAAAGAAATGGTGGGTATGAATGAGGTTAAGCTTGATATTTTATGATTGGTTAGCACTGTTTGAATATAACCATGGTATTCAAGGTTTTACAGTGAATCAATTGCTTCCCTGGCTCTTCTTTAGGCTAACCACTGTTGCATCTGATGTTGTAATGGAGTTGGGGGAGGTGGATAGGATGGATTATGAGTGTGTGAAGCTAGCTTTAATTGCTAGATTTGGGAAGACCCCTTCTCAGTACCTTAAGAGGTTTAGGACCCTCAAAAAGCATGATGGTACCCCTTGGGCTACCTGGGTATGTGAATGTTTGAAAAACATAGATGGCTGGATTAAGGGTTACAGAGTAAACACGTATGAAGGAATGTGAAATCTTGTTATGTTGGAGTCTATTTTTGATGTCTGCTCTCCTGAGCTCAGACAGCACTTGGCTGATTCTAAGGAGATAGATCAAACGAAGCTAGCTAAGGCTGCTGACTTGTGGGTTGCCAACAGGGCTACTCACAAGGATTCCGGAGCTACTCAGAGAAAGGATGAGGGGAAACAGCCAAAGAAAGATAACAAAGAGAATTCTAATACCTCCCACCCAGATGAGGTCCCCAAACATAACAAGGGTAAGCCACATGGGAAACCAAACAGGGCTAGTGAATCCCCTGGTCCTCAACCAGAGGGAGGTCAGCAGAGGCCCCCATTCCAGAGAGCATTTGGTAAATGCTATGTTTGTGGGTCAACTGACCATGTCAAAGGAGATCCCAGATGCAAGGGTAAACCTGCAGGGATCAGCACTGCCTCCTTAACCTTCTCCCCAGAGGAAGAAGTACAAATGGCTTGTGCTCACTTCGAACTATTTGCTGAAGCACCCTTGAGTCTTCAGGCAACTGTATCCTTAGAGTCCATGGGTCTGGGTAAGAAACAGAATATGGAGGTGTACAACTCAATTCCAGAAAACTCTAGAGAATATTATATGGACAGTGTTCTTGTCAGTGGCCAGGATACTCCAGCCAGGGGAGACACTGGGGTCAGCAGAACAGTAGTGGTTGAAAGCTTTTTCAAGCCTGAGGATGTTGCTAAGGCACCCAAAGGTCCCACTAAATTTTCTGGAGGCCCTGTCCAGTTGGTTCCAATTCTGCCAGCTCTCATTCAGTGTAATAATATGACAGTGGGGATCCCTGTGTCATGACCACTGTGAGGGGGCAGAAGTTCTGCCACAAGCAGGCTCCCACCAGAACCCTGAGGGCCTTAAAACCACTGCAAAAGGGCTCCTGGAGGCAGTCCTGGCGCCTTTGGCACCAGGCTCATATGTAGGAAGGAAGGGCTGTTCAAACTAGGTCCTATTTATGTACATGGGCCTTTAAATGCAACATGGAAGCACCCACACAGTCTAGTTCTAAGAACCAAGCCATGCGGTCTAGTGTTTTGGGTGTGCAGGCCTGGAACTACTTTCCGTGGTACTACTTTACCAGGGCTATATAAACCACACCATGACTGCAGAACATGCTTCGCGTCATTCTGAAACAAGCAGCGTGACGTTCACCGTGTCCAGCTCCTGGTCTTCAGCATCTTCCTATAATCCTGCAAGAACAATATTATTTTGTTTTACCTGAGAAAACACCATCCAGCACTCAGCATCTCAACTGGGCTGCAATCTGTGGAAACCGAGAGAAGAAGAACCATCACTCACCTGTGAGTACTAGCTTAAGGACTTCCGGCGAACCGCTACCAAAGCTGCTGTTCGAACATTGCGACCTGCAATAACTAGAAAGGGAAAACAATATTAGAACGCGTGCTTCCAAAAAAATCGAATTCCATCAGTCTTACCTGAATTCCATCGCGCTACGCCACGCTTCCATCCGGAGCACCACAGCAACATCTTCAAAGGAAAAGAGACATATTCAGGTTCGCTTTCAATATTAAACAACCGCATCGCGCTGTATTACCTTAACGGATTCCGGGGGCCTGTTTTTTATCACGCTCTCATCCACTCACAGCAACACAGCGGCCTGTGAGGAAAAGAAGAAGAAAACACAGGTTAGCTTCAAAAGACAATAAAGGTGAGGCGCTTCGTGCTTTCTCTTACCTAGAAATGTGCCTCTTCATCCGGCACGCCATCATCAAGACCTTCGCACCCTAAAAGAAGGAGATAAAGACATTAACGAATTCCCACCATAAACAGAACAAAGACTTAAAATTAACAAACCTACCTGCCTACCAGCAGATTCGGGGTCACAGCAGGCTTGGGCCCAAGGAATGCGTACTGCACTAGTGAAGCAACTCGGGCAGTTCGCCAACAAATGTCAAGCGCCCCTGCACAAGAAACGCAGTACTGATAGCTCACCCTACAAATAACTAAGGTGAGAAAAGAACCCAGTGGGAAGGGAATCGGTCAGAGGGAGATGGGAGATTCACCCATTAGAGAAAGTTATCACAAATCCTCCCTTCTGTAATTGCAGATTAATTATTCAGCACTGGACAACTACGCATCCAGGGTTCCAGATCTCAGAACCTTCCAGACGCTCCCGGGGATATCAGGTGAGCGTAGCAGAACAGGAAGCCTTTAAACCTTATCCACCTGGGCGTCATGGAGACATCTGAAACTGATCAGTTAGCCCAGTTTGTGGGACAATTACGCGCCGAGGTACACGCAGCCCAGCAGGAAACCAATGCCTTAAGATGAGAGTTAATAGTCACAAAAGACCGTACTGATGAACTAAGCAAACAGCTACTACAAACACAGGCGGGGCAGGGTCCATTGCCCGGATTCACCCCATCCGTCGCTACATCATCATCAGTCAATCCAGCACAGATAACGTTGCCGGGAGCAGTACCCCTGGCACCACCAGAACGGTTTAATGGAGATCCCAGAAGGTACGCAACATTCATGAACCAGTGCCGCCTTCATTTTCTTTGTAGCCCTGGGGCTCTCCCAAACGACCAGGCGAGGGTGGCCTTCGTGTTATCATATTTGAGTGGAAGTGCTGCAGACTGTTCGGTACCTTTAGTGAGCCGGGATGACTCTTTACTGCAGAACTTCAGGGGTTTTCAACAGGAGATGGAAAAGTTATTTGCTCGACACTTGCATGGACAAGCTCTTGATAACGAACTCCTGTTCCTCCGCCAAGGGAATCAAGATTTGCTGACTTATAGTGCCACCTTTAATAGACTGGTTGTAGAAGTGGGGTGGCCAGAAGATAAAAGAACCACGTTGTTTCATCAGGGCCTACGAGGAGACCTGAAGGATGTCCCTGCTCAAGTGGTAGACCCACCTAAAGACTGTGCAGAGTTTATCAACCTGGTATTTCAGTTGGACCACAGATTACAGGATCAAAGAACAGACTTACGGATGCCATGGTTAGTAACTCACAATCCCCACATAGACTGGCGTGCAAAGAGACTGACCTTTTCCGACGAATGCGCCCACGCTTGCTACCCGAAATCTATACCACAGCCAAACCTGAAATTTGTTCAAGGAATGGCACCGGGGATCGCGGAACGAATGGACACCTTACCAAAAGAATATCAGAATTATCAAGATATTTCTCAGAAGGAACAGGCTAACACATTACCGCCACATAGGCTATAACTGTCAGATTGACATGATACCAGGTGCACAGGTTCCTTGTGGTCGAATGTATGCACTTACGGAAACTTAAAATCTACACTTGAAGTCCTATCTGGATCGATACCTGGCTAATGGGTTTATCCGCCCATCAAAGTCACCGGCAGCCTCTCCCTTATTCTTCTTAGCCAAGAAGGAAGGAGATTTGAGGACTTGCATCGATTACCGCGCACTTAATCAAATCACAGTAAAAAAACGCTACCCTTTGCCCCTTATCCCGGAACTGTTGGACCAAGTCAAGGATGCCCAAATCTACACCAAACTAGACCTCCGAGGAGCATACCACCTTGCACGTGTTAAGAAAGGGGATGAATGCAAAACCGCGTTTCGCACCAAGTATGGTCTGTACGAATATCAGGTAATGCCTTTTGGGCTGTGCAACGCTCCCGCAGCGTTCCAATACTTCATGAATGATGGATTATGGGAATTAATCGATGTCTGTACCCTGGTGTCAGGATTAGTCAGGCGAATACTAAGGCAGCGAATATGGCAAGGGAAATGTGCACATAGGAACAACGACTCATGTATGCTAGAAGCCAGGAGTGCAAACAGAGTGTGATATTAAACCCAATATGTGAAAAGGGATGTGGGGTAAGCACCTGACCGCGACGAAAGTCGGCAAGCGCCTTACCCCCAATTGCTGTTACAGGTACTGACAGCGCTAAACCCACGTGGAGGGCAAGCAATGACAGGATCTGTGAACTAACACTCTGATGGTATCAAATAAGGGAACTAAAGAACTGTACTCACAAGGACGAGAATAAACCTCTTGAATGTCAGCTAGCCCATGAATCCTGTTGATGAACTGGGACCCCGAGAGGCTAGAACAGCAATGGGAGAAGTAGGAAGGTCCAGAGGGCACGGGCTGTAGGTTGCCAGGGAGAGGTAGACTGTAGAACAGGGGGCCCAAGAGGACAAGGGCTGAAGGCAGCCGGAGCGAGGCAGGCTGCAGGGCAGGGAGCCCAGAGGACAAGGGCGGAGGCTGGAATGCAGCAGAGCGTGATCCGCTGTTATGTGGGGAGCCCGACAGGGCAAGGGTGAAGGCTGGAAGGCAGCCGAGAGTGATCCGCTGCAGAAAACTAAATACCTAAGTTGAAATAGTGATAACAAATAGTGAGGAAAACATAAGCATTCACACAGGAGCTAGCTAACAACCGCACACCACACCTAAAATCAAATGGGAAAATAAATGCAGAAGTGCTAAGGAAAACCTGGAATGGATCCCAATAGAAGTAAGGATCAGGAGCAGGGAAAAAGCTAAATAACCAATGCAAACTTCTCCCTATCCTTCCAAGGAAAAGACAGGAAGCTAATCAAGAGGAAGGCTAAGGCATACGGGTTAACAGCAGCAAAGGACAGAGTCAAAGAAATACCAACTGGGCTGCATTTGAATAGGGAAAGCACTGAGAAATGCTGCCTGTAAACAGAGGAAGGAAAAAAGGGAAACAAGGGAGCAGAAATCAATTAGAGCATGAATCAGAGATTCAGGGCGGAGGAAACAAGAAAACAGGAACAAGGAAGTAGGTGCAAAGGCAAGGAACCAGGAACCAGGGACTAGTCAAAAACAGGAACACTGCAAACGATGACCAGCGCTGGACTGAAGTGAGACTGAGGCTTTTAAAGCTGCTAAACGAGCACACGCCTCAGGTGTGCTGACTGCTGCACCTGCAGCCACAGGTGTTGCTTATCCTCCACCCAACCTAGTCCTGCAAGGGTGGAGGTGGAGCAGTGGGCCAGGCATTCTGGGAAACACAGTCATTTGGTTAAAGAAGCATGCTGGCTGCCAAAGACCTGGAATGGATCCGGAAGGGAAGTAGTTTGGAAAATAGGAATTTTGCGCTCCCAATTCATTACAGCACTGTGGCATTAGGTTCGAAGGAAATGTCCAGCAAGGAATAAGCCCCAAAACATGCCCCCAAGTGGCGGGAACGGGAGCGAAGGGAGCGAGTCGTGACAGTATACCCCCTCCTACGGCCCTCTTCGGGTGCCCGCCACCCGCACGAGACTTCTTCTTTCCATGATGGGAGTGCTTTTTCTTTGGAGGTGGCACTGATGGAAATGGTGGCTTGTGGGCAAAGGCAGATGGGCTTCCCTGATAGGAGTGCTTTGTCTTTGGAGGTGATACTGATGGAATCGATGGCTTCTGGTGAGGAAGAGACTCATGGTTTGAAGAAAGGCATGAAGGACTTGCAAGACCTGAAGCAAAGTTGAAAGGTCCAGGAAGCTCAGTCACTGGGAGTGGACCCTTGTAAGTCTTTGAGGAGGGAGGCAGGCTGGTGCAACTTGCCTTAGACAACGGTAGAAGTGCTGTTAGCCTTTCTGCCGAGAGCGGACATGCGGGAGGTAAGGAAGTTGCTGGCTTCAGGAAATGTTCATGTTCAGCCATTAGAGAAGGTGGCGGCTGAGGTAGAGGTTCAGATCTTTTTCTGTCATCCATCTGGGAAAAGGCTTGTGGTTGAAAATGATTAAGGTTTGATTGCACGTTGGATACAACAGCAGGGACGGTTGGCATACTGATAGGAGTGATAGACATAGTACTTGGTATTTCAGGCACACTTGCAGAAGGAGCAATAACAGACACATCTTGAACTGCAGCAGTCATTCCCTTCCTTTGGCTACTAGCACCCAACTGGTGCTTCTTGGCGGAATTCTGTTGCACAAGTTCTGTAGGTAATACGCCGGTCTGCACCTCCCCCTGTGCACACCCAGATGAGTGGTTCTGACTCACCACTTGGTCTAGCTTGATGACTCTGAAGCGGGAGCTGGCAAAAGTCTCAAAATCTGATGCTGCATTTTTTGGAGGCTCTGATGCTAAAGTGAAGCAGTTGGGAGAATCGTCTTGTGGAAAAGGCAGGCCTTCTGATGCTCCTCCTGAAGCAAAAGTAAGGCAATCTAAACGTTCATCGACAGTAAATGTTTGGGATTCAGGAGGACTGTCTGGAGCAGTAGAAAATACAGCAGGATCTGATGGTGTAGACAGGTATACCTCTGATGTTGGAAGCGAAGCTAAGCAGGATACCGGTGTCTCATGAACTGAAGGCAAACAAGCAATAGACTCTGGAACTGAAGACATGCACATATGATGGACTACCGGAGGCTCTCTGGCTGAAGGATGATCTTCTGGATGAGTCACTGTAGACAGGCAGGCCAGAGGAAACTTTGAAGCGGAAGGCATGCAAGTTGGAGCCATCTCGGTAGCTGAATCCAAACATGTCAGGGTCT
The DNA here is from genome assembly GCF_040938575.1 of Ambystoma mexicanum. Lineage (NCBI taxonomy): Eukaryota > Metazoa > Chordata > Amphibia > Caudata > Ambystomatidae > Ambystoma > Ambystoma mexicanum. The sequence continues at coordinate 692,059,786 of NC_090939.1, forward strand.
TTGGGACTAACCCCGTGCATGGTGGAGGCTCTTGATGAAATGGCAGACATGGCAGTGGTTCATTGGTTGAAGACACGTGTACCAAAGATGACTGCAGGGCTGTGGATCGGATCATAGAAGAGTCAATGGTTGTAGGAGGACACACAGAAGTCTCAGAAGTTGATAGACACATTGGTGTCTCAGGAATGGAGGGCACCTTTAGGGCATTAGACTCCTTGGCTCCCGTAACCAAGGACTGAACTGTACCCTTGCGGTCCTTTTCTTTAGTGGGTGACACAGAGTCTCTTTCTTTGTGGAAGTCAAAATCAACCAGTGGAATCACCATAGTAAAGTCTCTGTTAATCAGGATTTCGTCAATTGTCCATTCCTCTGTCTTAGCTTCTGAAAGAGGCAGATTAACAATCAACAGTTCAGGATTCGCCTGCTGGTCTTTTGGTTCTGTATACTGTGGAATGAGTTCATCAGAACATGCAATCTGTACAGTCTCTGACTGTTTGTATTGATCAGAATTGGCAGAAGGAAGAGTGAACCCAGAGGTAAGATCGTCTTCCACATCAGCTTTAAACTCTACTTCAGTCTCAGCAGCTGTATCAAGAGCAGGACCTAAGCCTAGTGTAGTGACTGAATCTGTGTATGCCACCTTTGTGTATTGTGTTTGGAGATCAGAAGCTTGTATGTGTGCTAGCTCAGAATTATGACAGACTGCTACACAGGAAACTTTAGGTAAAGGAGTGGCTTGAAAATCTTCAGCTAACTGCAATCCCTGATAATCAGCAGAACAATTGTTAGAAACTGTGCCCAGGTTGAGCGCTGTGCTAGAAGAAAGACCTTCACTTCCAATAGATCTAACATATTGGCAATTATCATGATTTACCAAAGTCTCTGCACTCAGGGGCTGAACTGTGTTCACTTCATCAACATCAATGGATAAAGTCTGAGGTGTATTCAGGAATGCGTGCAAGATCTTATTCTCCTCTTGTAAAGAAATGAATTCTTGTGTTAACTCCTCAAGCTTGGCTCTTATCATGCCCTGCATTAACTGTACATCACTATCAGTAGGCACAGGGGGAGGCATAGTAGCATCAGGGCTGGATCCTGCACTAGCAATCTGGATGTGCACCGATTGTGCACTGTCCTCTACTGCTATCAGGTTCTGAGATTTATACTTTCTCATACTAACTTGGCCTGTGTTACCCTTAAGCAAACTATTGACCTTAGACCTCTTGACATTAGGGACTACCGTATGTACTTGTGCAAAGAAGTATTTGGACTGAGGGTAGAAAACAGAAGTTATGCAAGGAACCCCTCCATTCTTTATGTTTGCACCATGAAACTGTTCTATCTGAGGTGAAGCACAACTGGAATCATGGGGTTCAACAACCGAGGTACTCTTGTATAATAAGTCTGACAGTGTGTTGTTTTCTACGGTTAAGGCTTGCGCTGACATAGAATCGGGATCAGAACAAAAGATCGAACTAGGATCAGGCAATGTAGGATGAGCCATCCTATGGGAAAAATACTCTGCTCGTAAATGCCCATTCGTGACAAGGAGTTCATTTAAACCAAGACTAGTGATTTGATTGTCACAGGTAAATGTAGGGGAAGCTTTCTGTACAAACTTGTTAGAGGCCTTGCTGCCTTTCTTTCTTAAACTTGCCATATTCAATGGGAATTTTAGGCTGGTCATTCTGTCAGGATTAGTCAGGCGAATACTAAGGCAGCGAATATGGCAAGGGAAATGTGCACATAGGAACAACGACTCATGTATGCTAGAAGCCAGGAGTGCAAACAGAGTGTGATATTAAACCCAATATGTGAAAAGGGATGTGGGGTAAGCACCTGACCGCGACGAAAGTCGGCAAGCGCCTTACCCCCAATTGCTGTTACAGGTACTGACAGCGCTAAACCCACGTGGAGGGCAAGCAATGACAGGATCTGTGAACTAACACTCTGATGGTATCAAATAAGGGAACTAAAGAACTGTACTCACAAGGACGAGAATAAACCTCTTGAATGTCAGCTAGCCCATGAATCCTGTTGATGAACTGGGACCCCGAGAGGCTAGAACAGCAATGGGAGAAGTAGGAAGGTCCAGAGGGCACGGGCTGTAGGTTGCCAGGGAGAGGTAGACTGTAGAACAGGGGGCCCAAGAGGACAAGGGCTGAAGGCAGCCGGAGCGAGGCAGGCTGCAGGGCAGGGAGCCCAGAGGACAAGGGCGGAGGCTGGAATGCAGCAGAGCGTGATCCGCTGTTATGTGGGGAGCCCGACAGGGCAAGGGTGAAGGCTGGAAGGCAGCCGAGAGTGATCCGCTGCAGAAAACTAAATACCTAAGTTGAAATAGTGATAACAAATAGTGAGGAAAACATAAGCATTCACACAGGAGCTAGCTAACAACCGCACACCACACCTAAAATCAAATGGGAAAATAAATGCAGAAGTGCTAAGGAAAACCTGGAATGGATCCCAATAGAAGTAAGGATCAGGAGCAGGGAAAAAGCTAAATAACCAATGCAAACTTCTCCCTATCCTTCCAAGGAAAAGACAGGAAGCTAATCAAGAGGAAGGCTAAGGCATACGGGTTAACAGCAGCAAAGGACAGAGTCAAAGAAATACCAACTGGGCTGCATTTGAATAGGGAAAGCACTGAGAAATGCTGCCTGTAAACAGAGGAAGGAAAAAAGGGAAACAAGGGAGCAGAAATCAATTAGAGCATGAATCAGAGATTCAGGGCGGAGGAAACAAGAAAACAGGAACAAGGAAGTAGGTGCAAAGGCAAGGAACCAGGAACCAGGGACTAGTCAAAAACAGGAACACTGCAAACGATGACCAGCGCTGGACTGAAGTGAGACTGAGGCTTTTAAAGCTGCTAAACGAGCACACGCCTCAGGTGTGCTGACTGCTGCACCTGCAGCCACAGGTGTTGCTTATCCTCCACCCAACCTAGTCCTGCAAGGGTGGAGGTGGAGCAGTGGGCCAGGCATTCTGGGAAACACAGTCATTTGGTTAAAGAAGCATGCTGGCTGCCAAAGACCTGGAATGGATCCGGAAGGGAAGTAGTTTGGAAAATAGGAATTTTGCGCTCCCAATTCATTACAGCACTGTGGCATTAGGTTCGAAGGAAATGTCCAGCAAGGAATAAGCCCCAAAACATGCCCCCAAGTGGCGGGAACGGGAGCGAAGGGAGCGAGTCGTGACACCTGGTCCATATTAACGACATCCTGGTGTATTCCCCCTCTGAAAGAGAGCATGTGGAACATGTTCCCTCAGTCCTTGCAAAACTTCGCCAGCACAAACTGTACGCTAAACTCGAGAAATGCTCCTTCCATGTCACCGAAGTTGAGTTCCTCGGTTTTGTTCTCTCGCCAAAAGGAGTCAAGATTGATTTACACAAAGTAAATGCCATCCTTAATTGGCTGTCACCTTCTTCACTTGAAGGAACCCAAAGCATGCTCGGCTTTGCAAATTTTTATCGCCGATTTATTCCAAATTTCTCACGGATAGTCCACCCAATCACACCGTTACTGCGAAAAAACAACAAAAAATTCCAATGGACTGAAGCAGCGGAACAGGCTTTTCAAGAACTCAAGAAAAGATTCACCTCTGCGCCAATTTTACCAGAACTTAACTATGCAATTACAGACAAAGAATTGCTGGCAATAAAATCAGCCTTCAAAGCCTGGCGGCAGTATCTATTAGGTGCCAGAAATACCATCACAGTAATCACAGATCACCAAAACCTTCAATACCTAAAGTCAGCAAAAGCCCAATCGTCACAACAGTTACGGTGGGCTCTATTCTTCGCAGAATACGATTGTTCCCTCAGTCCTTGCAAAACTTCGCCAGCACAAACTGTACGCTAAACTCGAGAAATGCTAAACGCTAATAACACACCGACTGGGAGTTCGGAATGGGAAGGCCAGTGCCTTGTCTCGTATGGGTGTTGAAGAGAAAACGAACAGTACTCTGGACCCTGTTGCCATCATCCCAGGTGATAAACTACTGGGACTCACCACCACATTGACTCTCAGTGAACTTCAAGATAAGATTAAAAACTTAATGAACCCCGAGATCTTGCAGAAATTGAATTCCCAAAATGAACATCACACGGTTCTGGATGTATTACCCTACCTCAGGGAACGACTATATCTACCAAGTAAAGATCTGCAAGAATTGGTCATGTCTGGTTATCACGATTCCCTGATCGAAGGCCATCCCGGAATTGCTAAGGCTCTAGCTAAGGTTAAATTGAATTATTGGTGGCCATCCTGGCATAAGGACATTGCTCGATTTGTTCTATCCTGTGGGATATGTGCACCAAATAAATCACAAAAACAGAAACCAGCTGGCCTCCTACAACCACTGGATATTCCACCGGCTCCCTGGCATACTCTTTCTCTTGATTTTATTAAGGACTTACCTCCCTGTCAAGGTTTTAATACCAAGTAAACAAAGAAGAATATAACTCACACTGTAAGTTGACAAAGAAGTTAAGGACTCATTTATGCTAAATTTACCAAACCAATGTGTGTTCTGCTCCTAAAGAGCCAGAAAGTAGGAAAGTACCAAGAAGAACAACTGGAGCGAAACTGACCATGAATTTTAATGAAACAAAAAGGAAATTGGTTAAATTGTCCAATGTACAACAAAAATGAAAGAAAATAGTTCTAAACAATTCAATAAGGATTTGTATATAGATTGTTCAAATACATAATCAGTGAATTAAACAGAATTGTCAAAGTAGATGGTTAAAACATACTAAGAGAGAGATTTGGTCAAAGCATGGGCAAAAATCACATTTAGCATACAAATTGCAAAATTAGACTTAGTATTTAGTATTTGCACAGTATTATTCAGACTGTCTTTTATCAAAGGTTCCTATCCTTTGTGTGTATTCATGATCAAGGTATGATCATGTTTTGTGGAGCTGCCTACGTGCCAGTATTGAAAGTATGGATAAGTAGTAATGCATACAGAAACATTAGTTCTTGCGATTTTGATATGCGCTGTACTAAAGGCACGTTTCGGCTATTGCCATCTTTCTTGGCATTGATTGAAGAGCCTTCCTCAGAGCAAATTGGATCTAAATAGAGTCCAAGAAGACAAAAAATTGGGAGGGGTAAGGCAGGTATATAAGGTCAGTAAATGCAATAAATGCAATCAGCTCAGTTTGTCAACAGTATTTCCTATTAAGGTTAAAACATTGTTGGAAAATAACAGTACTGCTAGCTAAAACAAAGGTGAAAGGACTGCACTGTACTCACCCCGTATATGGCACAGGGATGTGCAGACTTATCAGCCTTTGCGATTTGTAAGTGGCAGAAATCCCTCTCACTGGAGCTGCGAGGGATGAGTCTCCGAATGATAAACCCGAAACACTTGAAAATCCGAAAAATGGATGCACTATTTTATAGAGAAAAAATAAAGAAATAAATTCACAATTTAATTGGTGAAAAGAGGTAGGTGAAGAAGGGGCAAGACAAGATGTCATGCAGGAGGGTTAATGGTAACCGAGCTGAAAACTCGGGACAGGAAATTTGTAAAAGGGGGCAGATAAAGCCATCACACACCTAGCCAAGGAATTGGCGGTGACATAGTGAAAAACCGGGAGGTGCATACCGAAGTATAGGTGTCTTAGAAATAAGTACACCAAACTGCTGTCGACTGGGGCGCTCCTAAAATGTGGAGGTCGCGGGGCAAGATGTCCCAAATAATGACAAAGTTCACGTGGAGTGACGAGGAAAAACCTCCTTGGCTCACATTCTCGTTAGCCGCTGGTGGCGGCGAGGTGTCTGTAGAGACAAGACAGACATAAGGAGACGAATCTTTCAAAAAAAGTGGATAAGATTCGCACTACAAAGGAGGTGGTCAAGCGTAAAAAGCCCTTACTGAAGTTCCACTGAATGCGAATGGGATGAGGCTCACGAAGCACCGGAGAGAAAGTAAACCTGGCCGACAGCACGCCGTGTTCGAAGGCTTCTGTTAGTCAAGGAAACCCTTGATGTTACACTCCCCATGATGCCGTGCGGGTGGACTATACCAATCACGGGACCAAGGGGTTTGAAAGCTCTAGTAAAGTTCCGCGATCATGTGAAATTAAAATGCTGTAATTCAGTCAGAGCGGCAATAAACATTTTGCCGAATAAACTGCACCTGGTTAGGAAAATGTCAGAATGAGATACGTAACAGGGGATGTATTCCCGTTAACCGAGACGTGCTGCAAAAAAGTGGAGCGGACACTGGGAGCATGTGGTACATTCCTGGGTCTTGCTTTGCAGACGTGTCTAGCGGTGTCAGCAAGAAAAGTTGCTGTAGTTACCGCGGTGTCAAACAATAACAGATTAATCTGATGTCAAGAAATGGCATGCAGAAGAGCGAGGCAGGCAAGGCAGAAAGGGCAGAGAGAGAAGAACAAAGCAGAAGCAGGAACTATGGACTAAATGGGGCCAAAAAAATGGGGCTCAATGGGATGTGCCGCAGCGGCTGTGGGAAAAGAAGGCTCAATTTAGCACAGGCCATCAGAATGAAGAAATATGCCAACAAAATAAGGGGCATATAAAGGGAGGTAAGGTTATGTAGGACAAATATATTCTTCGTTGAGGCCATGTTGGAAAGAATCTACTCTCTAGATCCATTGTGCATCTTTTGTAGTAGACTCATTGTGAAATTTGTGGAGGATGTGATGGTGTCAACTACCCACCATAAAATGCCATCAGCTGTGTATTTGGCTTCCATGTAATGTTTCACCAATGGAGCACTTGCATGTTTGCATCTTATTCTTGAGCGATGCTCACAGATCCGAATATGAATAGGTCTCTCAGTTTGCCTGACATATCTTAAGCCACACGGGCATTCAATGATATAAATTGCATTTTTAGTTTTACAGTTTGTCAGGCTTTTCAAGATCCACTGTCTGTCATTGATCTTGAAGTATTTTATCTTTTTAGTAAATTTGCATGAGGTGCAATTCCCAAAAGGGAAATGTCCCACAGGTGACCTCAAATTCCACAAGCCCAATCTTGGGGCAGGGCTAAAGAATTTGGAATGTACCAATTGATCCCTAAGGTTTTTGCCCCGCTTATATGCAAATCGTGGTGTAGGTTCATTGGGTAAGCACAATCTAGTCAAATCCCAATGTTTGGTTACAGATTTACGAATTAATGATGTGTGAGCACCATGTGTTATCACACAGGTTGTTCTTGGTTTCTCATTGTCCGTCAGGAGTGCATCCCTATTGAAAAATCTGGCTCTTTTCCGTGATCTAGAGATCCATTGTGAGGGTAACCTCTCTCAATCAATCTGTGGTCGAGGTCATTGGCATGTTCATAAAAATCTTTTAGCTCAGTGCAATTTCTTCTAATTCTGAGGTATTGTCCGAAGGGCAGTTTTTCTCTAATATGTATACGGTGGTCAATTTTGAAGTGCAAAAGTGTATTCCTATCGCTAGGTTTGCAAAACAAATTACATTTCAAGGAACCATTGTCTATTTGGATTTTAAGGTCCAAAAAATTGATTTCGGAGTCACTACACTCCATCGTCAACTAGATATTTTTGTCCACCTTATTAAGCCATTGGATGAATTTTTCCAGATCTGATTTGGTGCCTTCCCAGATACAGAGAATGTCATCAATGTATCTTTTCCAATTTTTCATGTGCTTCTTGGTTTATTTTGGATAATATGTTGGTTTTCTGAAAGTCAGCCATAAACAGTATGGCCAGGCTGGGCGCAAAACTTGCCCCCATTGCCGTCCCTTTGCATTGGAGGTAGAACTGTCCATCGAATTCAAAGTAGTTTTTAGACAGAGCAAGCGTTAACAGTTCTGTGATGAAATGTTCTGGTACTGTAGTTTGTAGATTGAATTGTATCAGATATCTGCGTATACACTCTATAGCCAGTTCCTGTGGAATACTGGTATAGAGTGAGCAGATATCGAGAGTCACCAGAAGGTGAATTTTATCGTCAAAATCTATTCCTTCAAAGGTTTGAATGGTTTGGGTTGTGTCTCGTAGATATGTCTCTGTCTTTATACTCATCGGTTTGAGAAGAACATCTATAAAGTTGCAAACTGGTTCTAGCACCGAGCCACATTCTGGTGGTTGTAGACCTGTTCTCTAAAATGGCACATTTCATTCCATTCGAAGGACTTCCTAACGCTACCGGTCTGGCAAAAGCATTTCTTGAACATATTATAAAACTGCATGGTTTCCCCTCAGTCCTAATCTCAGATCGTGGAAGCCAATTTGTATCCAACTTCTGGAGGAAATGTTGTACCATGGCACAAATCGATGATCGATTATCCACTAGCCATCACCCCCAAACGGATGGACATACAGAAAGAACAAACCAGACATTAGAACAGTATCTATGTTGCATGCTGCATCAAGTGGAAGAGAATTGGAAAGACTTGTTATGGATAGCGGAATATGCATACAATAACTCCATACACACCAACACGGGAAAAAGCCCACTCTACACAATATACGGAAGACATCCACGTACCTCTGAACTAGACTCCCCCACGACCTTGGAAATGCCAGCGGTAAAGCATAACCCAAGCCTTCTAAAGGGCAAATGAACATTTACTGCAAGCCAAAGACAGGCAAAAAGAATTCTCGGATCTGCATCGAAAAAAAGCTCCCGATTACCAAGTTGGAGACAAAGGGCCTCATTACGACCTCGGCGGTAGCCATGCTGAAATCGTGTCCGGGTTCCCAGAATGGGGAATTACTGAGCCATTCCGAGTTTGGAGGGCCCGGTAATTCCTCCCTCCAGGAACCCGGGCCCAGATCTACCCCATTCCCATTTCTGCCCCTATAGGGCTGAATGGGAATGGGAGAGGGAGCAAACAACGGGCCGATTACAAGTGGCTCGTTGTTTGCTCCCTCTTCCCCTCGCGGGACCCGGTAACGAAGCCTGGTTTTACCAGGCGTCCTTACTGGGTCCCGCGAGGGGACCTCGTAATGTGGCGGAACGGGTTTAATGGGTCCGCCTCCTTTTGCAGAGCTCATTAACCCATTCCGCCAGGGTCGTAATGAGGCCCAAAGTCTGGTTGGTATCAAAATGCCATAAAAGGTACCCTGACCTTTCGTCCAAGATATCTAGGACTCTATACCATCGAATCGGTGATAAATCTGGTGGCCGTCAAGTTAGCCTTACCACCATGCATGAAAATTCTTCCGGTGTTCCATGTGTCACTTGTAAAACCTGTACAAACAGGACCCCGAGTCTTAACACCTCCAAAACCTGTGCTAGTTGATGGAGAGCTTCAATTTGAAGTTAAAAACATCCTGGATTCGAAACGTGCAAGATCTAAGCTATACTATTTAGTGGACTGGAAAGGGTACGGGCCTCAAGACAGAACTTGGGAACCAAGAGAACATATTCACGCACCACGTCTGATTCAGAGGTTTCACCTGGATGACCCCACCAAACCCGGACCAGACAGGAAGGATACCATGAGAGGGGCCTTGGGCGGGAGTGCTGTTATGACCACTGTGAGGGGGAACAAGTTGTGCCACAAGCAGGCTCCCACCAGAACCCTGAGGGCCTTAAAACCACTGCAAAAGAGCTCCTGGAGGCAGTCCTGGCGCCTTTGGCACCAGGATCATATGTAGGAAGGAAAGGCTGTCCAAACTAGGCCCCATTTATGTACATGGGCCTTTAAACCCAACATGTAAGCACCCACACAGTCTAGTTCTAAGAGCCAAGCCATGCGGTCTAGTGTTTTGGGTGTGGCAGGCCTGGAACTAATTTCCCTGGTACTACTTTGCCTGGGCTATATAAACCACACCCTGACTGCAGAACATGTTTGTGTTATTCTGCAACCAGCATGGTGACGCTCACTGTGTCCAGCTCCTGGTCTTCAGCATCTTCCTGTAATCCTTCAAGAACTAGAACAAGATTATTCTGTCTTACCTGAGAAAACACCATCCAGCACTCAGCATCTCAACTCGGCTGCAATCTGTGGAAACCGAGATAAGAAGAAACATCACTCACCTGTGAGTACTAGTTTAAGGACTTCCGGCGAACCGCTATCACAGCTGCTGTTCGAACATTGCGACCTGCAATAACGAGATAGGGAAAAACAATATTAGAACGCGTGCTTCAAAAACATCGAATTCCATCAGTCTTACCTGAATTCCATCGCGCTACACCACTCTTCCATCCGGAGCACCACAGCAACATCTGCAAAGGAAAAGAGACAGATTCAGGTTTGCTTTCAATATTAAACAACCGCACAGCGTTGTATTACCTTAACAGATTCCGGGAGCCTGTTTTCCATCGCGCTCTCATCCACTCGCAGCACCACAGCGGCTTGTGAGGAGAAGAAGAAGAAAACAAAGGTTAGCTTCAAAAGACAATAAAAGCGCTGCGCTTCGCGCTTTCTCTTACCTAGAAACGTGCCTCTCCATCCGGCACGCCAGAATCAAGACCTTCGCACCCGAAAAGAAGGAGATAAAGACATTAACGAATTCTCACCATAAACAGAACAAAGGCTTACAATTAACAAACCTACCTGCCTACCAGCAGATTCGGGGTCACAGCAGGCCTGGGCTCAAGGAAGGCGTACTGCACCAGTGAAGCAACTCGGGCAGCTCGCCAACAAACGTCAAGCGCCCCTGCACAAGAAACACAGGACAGATAGCTCACCCTACAAATAACCAAGGCGAGAAAAGAACCCAGTGGGAAGGGAATCAGTAAGAGGGAGGTGGGAGATTCACCCATTAGAGACAGTTATCACAAATCCTCCCTTCTGTAATTGCAGATTAATTATTCAGCACTGGGCAACTACGCATCTAGGGTTCCAGATCTCAGAGCCTTCCAGGCGCCCCGGGGATATCAGGTGAGCATAACACTATGTCAGTGTCCAGAATGAGGTGCCTGGGAGAGTCCTGTTGGGGAATGATCTAAAAGCTCTAGGAGTAGTATCCAGTACCCCCAGGCCTCCCAGTGAGAGAAAACAGAACCAAACCAAATTGGCTAGAGAGGCAACCTTAAGAGACCACTCTGAGCCTATGGGAACCTCTACAGAGAACCCCACTGCACCCCCTGGTGTTAGTAAGTTGATCTCTAACCCAGGCAAATCTGAGGCTAGTATAGTATGGAAATTGGAGCCCCAACCAAGCTCCATCATTGCCCATCCAATTGTAAAGTCCTTGACTCCACCTGCTTCTAAGGAAGAGGTGGATAGACAAATTGGACCCTTCTCTAGGCCTGTGAGATTGGTAATTCTCAAAGCTGGTGGAAAACCAGGAAAAATAGATCTGAGGCTAAAAACCTTAAGACTATTGGAGCTTCTACTGGAGACTCCAATGTGAATCATAGTATTAGGAGAGAACCTTCTAAAATAGGTAAAGTCAGATCTCAGAGGAAGTGGCAGCAGGTACCTTGCTTGACCACATCCCCTCCAACCAAGATACCTGAGACCCAACCTGCTCTTGTGAGAGAGGTGGTGAGGAACCATGGAGGCCCCTCTAGATCCAAGGGATCCCTTTCTAAGAACCCCTTGAAAAATCCTGTTGCAGGTTTAGGAGTTGTTACAACTTCTGAGGGACTGTTAGATAAGATCCCCTATACATTAGAAAAGAGTGATGTACCTCAACAGGTTTGTAGGTCATATAGTCTGCAAATGAAGAATGTCACCACCAAAATGCTGATGGTCTCTCTAGGATGTTTTCAACCGGCTAGAGGTAGAGATTCATCCAGCAGTGGATTAAATCCTCCTGTCCTTTAGTCTGGGGGTGGGGGGGGCGAGTGTTAGGGAGAATTCTCCAAAATGGCTAATTTCCCTTACCTACTGAGTCCCTCAGCAGCTTTGCTGGATTTCTAGGGTTTATCTTTTTCACCTGGTAAGAGCGTGAGCCTTTTTCCCACTCTTACCTGTGTTTTGCTGTGTGTGTTTTTACCATTTGTGTGATCTTGGGCTCTGGGGCCCCATCTACTCCATGGGCATCATATTTTTGTGTGTTACACAGCATCTTCAATGCAGTGACACAGGGTTGTCTTTGAGACTTCCCACCTACTCCATTTTATAGGGCTGACTACTGTCCCCCAGAAAAGGTAAAGTTGCCATTAACTTTATCATTAGTCACTTTAAACCACGGACCCAGTACACTCCATCTTACATGGAGTATTGGAAAGGGTTAATTCTTATCCCTTTTTGTCTGTGTCTCTTGGAGCCTTGTTTCGCTCCCTTTACATCAAGACTTGGGTGGTGGCAGTGGTAACTACCCTAACTTTTCTACCGCAGTTATCTTATATAACCATGGTATTGTTTCAGGCTATTATATACATAAACCCGCTTGACCAAATACATTTTATTTTGGCTCCGACTGGGTATGTTCACCATTTCTTTTTGTTAAAGTCTTTCTCATGTTTTTCTCTGCGCGCCAAACTGGGGATGACTCCTTTGTTCGCTGTCTTTTCGAGGGCTTTGGCACAGAAGCCCTCCTTAAGGTGCCTGAAAGTCTAGGTAGGCAGAATGTGAGGGAGGGATCTTCGGACCCTGCCATGGGTTCCCTTGGTACCCCAAGTTGTACTCCTGTTTGATTGGTTGAGGGGACTGTCCTTGCTGTGTGATTGACAGCTGTATGAATGGGAGAAAACTGCATAAAAAGCAGGTCTCTGGGAATGGAAAGGCAGAGTCACCACTGGAACGAAAGAACCAACGAGGAGCTGATGGAAGAGGACCCCTACAACGACTGAACCGCCCGGTGAAGCCCTGCTGCAGGTCCGAATCTTCCGAATCCGACGACAGAGTAGATCCTCCAGGAAACTTCTTCCCTTGAGCTGGTGGGACCAACCAATTCGCCCAAACTGCAAGCCAGGACCCTTCCTCTGGTCGAATTCGCTGTACAGAGCTACAGTGGGCCGGATAGCCAGGAAGGTCGGACCCTGCTTGGGTTTTAAGGGGCGCACCTTTTATTTGTTGTTTTGCTCTGCTGCTGGTTTCTTCCCTGGGTAGTGCAGGGCCATCCAGTCTTCCTACTTCTTGTCAGTCCGACAGTCGCTTCAGAAACCTTGAGCCTGCAGGAACTACCAGGAACGTCTGCCTCAGCTACAGCTCCCTATACGTTGTAAGGTACTGTGCAAATCCGGTTGTCCGTTCCGTTCAACTGCGGTGCCAACGCTCCGGCTCGACGCAGAGGGAGTCGGACAACCTGGGTAATCTTCGGGAGAAGCCCCGGTCGGCTCAGATGGAGAAATCCAAGGGGGGAGCGAGGCGGTGACCCTACCCCCACGGTGAATGCCTCAGACAGGCCTAAGGTCGTGAAGGCCCAGATTCACCCGGCTAAGGCCTTGATTGAGGGAGTTGTGGCAGCTCTGGCAAAGTGCGCAGAGGCGACCCCAGTGGAGACGACCTCAAGGCCTAGAGTTTCCCTGCCATCCCGTAGTCAATCTTCTTTCCAGCCTATTGAAAAGACCCCTGTGAAGCCCCGGGCCAAGAAGGAGGGGAGCATGATAGACCTAACGGGCTCAGTTACCTCCTCCCAGGACGAGCTGTCTGGCCTCAAGTTAGTCCACGACAAGAGGTTAGTCGAAGTCAGGCCCTACAGGAAGGATCCCGACGAGGCGGACGTGGAGAGCGAGGGTGGAGCCGATGAAGAACGGCAGATCGATGAAGAACCGGACACCACGCCTCTGCCGACGCTCCCGTCGCAACCGATGCCTGTTAGGCAGAAACCTGTGCAGTTCCCTTAGGGACCACTGCAAAAATGTTTAAGTCTACAGGAGTTAGCAGTAAACCCAATTGGTAGCAGTCTGCACCACCCAGATTTACCTGATAGCTGTGGGTGAGCAGTCAGACTTCTCTCAAGAAGAGTTATGCAGTATATAGAGTATACACAATAGGGCTAAAAATACAGTAGCACAAGCAAACACTGACCAGAGCTTTGGTATAAAAGTATATAATTATTTATTTAAAAACACACTTGTAAAAATACACTGGCACTAATATGTCAAGCAAGTTCAAACACAGTCACTATAAGTATATACACCTCCCTAGTTAATTATTCGACAAGTCTAGGTTAAGACACCACTTATTTAGCAAAACAGAGGTGAGCGTGTAACCGTAGATGGCACTCCAATAATTTGTTTAAAAAGGGAGAGAAAAGGCAGAATAGGAAAAACACACAGTACCAACACTTTTAAGAAACCACAGCAAGTCAAGAAAGGCAGGGTCTACTGTAGAGCAAAAGGTTCATAGGCCAGGCCCACTCTTGGAGAGAGCAAGGCGGAATGTGCCCAAGATCACACAGTGGAAATGCACTCAAAGTCTTTGCAGAAAAGTCAAAAGAGGTTGGATCAAGTTAGAAAGGTAATGTTAACAGGTCCGAGGTCACCCCAGGATAGAGAGTCAAGGATTTACGGGACACCTTGGACAATCTGTTGCAAGGGAGACCAGGCGGGACACAGTACCAGAAATGGTGAGAAAGCTCCAGCGGTGGCAGTTGTTCCTGGCAGCGGGTGCAAGTCGGGGCTTCGTCCAGGGGAAGAGAAGATCTCGACGTGGAGGAAAGCTGGAGGTCGTTGCACTGCCAGGGAAGAAACCAGCCACAGAGTTTCGCGGTTAAAAGGTACTAACTACCCTTTTATCCGCGGTAGTGGTGAAGCGTGGCTATCCGGCCACCGGGGTGCTTGGCACGGGCGATTCAACCACGAGACGATCCAGGAAGGCGAAAAAGGCGAACAGGTTGGTCCCACCAGCTCAAGGGGAAGAAGACTCTCCTGGAAGAATATCTCCTCTTTCGTCGGGGAAGTGGTGAGTTTCGTACAGCAGGGCTCCACCAGTGGTGTCGTCGTTGTAGATGGCTCAGCTTCTCCCCTCTTTGGATTCTTTAGGTCCTGTGGCGACTTCTGAAGTTCCAGTCCAAAAAGCCCTGCTTTTATGCAGCAAAACCCCCATTTATCAGCCTAGCTGTCACTCAAACATGCTAAGTGGTGAGCCGGGCGGCTCACCACTGGGCCAATCACACAAGAGTGCGACTTGAGTTGCCAAGGCAACTCAGTCCAGGGTGCCTATTCCCCCTCCCACACATCCTGTTGACCCAAGACAGAGTGGCACCATTTGGAGGGATTCTGTGGAGAAGCCTGCCAAAAGGTGGAACAAAGGGCCCGACTTGGGTTAGAGTTTCAGAGGCGAACACAAATGCCATTTTAAAACCGAGTCCTGGCAAAAAGACCCAACCAGGGAATACATATTAAATAAATAATCCAGCAGTATCTATAACATTGCACCAAAAAGTAGTGCGTTTAAAATGAATGGGAAAATCCCATAGGAAATATTCCGGTGGAATATTTTGCGTGGTATACACTGCCACCAGCCAGAAACTCGACAAGGCGGGACTGGACAGTGCCCCCTTGGAAAACAGACCCAGGGGCAATCGAATTACCCCTACCAGTACTTCCACAATATGATGGTTTGTACTGGTTCTGTTCACAATTTAAGACTAGTAAAGCCAACAGTGACTTTACATGCCCTGGGAGACAGTAGTCAGTCCCAGGGTATGGAGTCTATGTTTGGGGGTCACTATGACACCCCTGTGTTACTGCACTGAGGGTGCGGTGTAACACACATACCAAAAACACATGAAGCCCTATGGAGTAAAAGACCCCATAGCCCATAAAACACATTACATAGTCAAAGGACATTCTCAAATCATATCTAAGAGTGGGAGAAAAAGAGTCTCACTCTTAGCAGGAGTAAAAAATAAACCCCACAAATCCAGCAAAGCTGCTGGGGGACTCACTAGGTTTGGGAAATTAGCCTTTACAGAGAATTCTCCCTAACAATGCCACTGCTGATGGACAGGTCGGAAGACATCTTGCTGGCACTGCACACCCTGTGCACAGACATAAGGACAAGGTTGCCCTTACCTCCTGAGGATGATGCAGTGGCTCCTGGACCGTCGGGCAGTCCTCCAAACAAGCAGAGGCGAGTCCATCCTCCCCCACCCTTCCATCCTTCACCTCCATCCCCTCCCCTGAGGGATGAGACGGGGGACGGAGACGGCGACGACGGAGACGGACGACGGTGGTGACGACGGAACTGATCTCACATCGCCCCCTCCCCGGGCTTCCCCTCCCGACGAAATTGGCTCCTTTGACGCCATGATCGCCAGTGCCTCTGAGCTTTTCCAGCTATGCCACAAGGAGCAGAAGAAGGAGGGATTCCTTTACCAACGTTGGGAGGCCAAGACGAAGACTGTACTCTCAGTCCCGCTGTTGGACGACATCTGTTACGAACGGATGTCCCTTCTGAAAAACCCGTCCCAGACTCCACTCCTATGTGCCTGAGGGCGCAGCCGTCCCTGGACTCAGTGGCCTCTGCGGCGGCCAAGAAGATATCGGCAGGGGACGATGGCATCATCTTCCACTTCCCCACCGGACGGCGAGGGGAAAAAGCTAGACGCCATGGGACGTCGGGTCATCTCATCGCCAGCGACGACCATCAAGGCGGCCAACGCTCGCATTATCGTGGCCCGCTATGATAGGGAGCTGTGGTTCAAAATCGCTCTTCTCCTGGACTTCCTCCTCGATGACAAGAGGGCGCAAGCCCTTGAAATCCTGCAAGACGGTGAGGTGGCTTCGGACCATGCCATCATGGTAGCCACAGACATCGCCAACACTGGATTTCGCCAGATGGGCAACAGCATTTGCCTTCTCCAGCGCGGTTGGCTCAGGGCCACCGACTTCCGTCAGGATGTGCAAACCAGGGTACTGCACATGCCCTTCGATAGGAACAACCTGTTCGGCAAGGCAGTAGACGAGTCACTGCAGGCCATCAAGGAAGACACAGAGACGGCCTGTGCCTTGGGCACTCTCCATCAGCAACGGCCATCCTTTTGGACCTCCGGAGGCAGGTCTCAAGGTGCCTCTAAAGGATTCGGCGGCAGCTCTTCGTTGTACCGTCAGGTGGCCCGCTCAACGTCGCAGGAAGCCTACAGAGGCCGCAACAAGGCCGGTGGACACTGTCGTCGTCGCCAAGGGTACCAAGGTGGCAAGGCCTCGGCGAAGCAGGACTGAACCGGCCATGACGTCGGGCCTCCACCCGAGCACCCCGGTGGGAGGCCGACTGGCAAACTTCGTCGGCGTGTGGAAGTCCATCTCCACCAACTGTTGGGTGCTGGATCCCCTGGCCCACGGGCACACTCTGGAGTTCCAAAGGAAGTGTCCCCACTTTCCACCAGTGGCCAGGAAAGAAAACCACATTCCACAGCTGCTTCTAGAGGTACGAGCAATGCTGAAGAAGGGCACGATAGAACTCGTCCCAAAGAGGCTCCAGGGCTCTGGAGTATACTCGCAGTACTTCCTCGTCTGAAAGAAGACCAGCAGCTAGCGACCCATCCTAGACCTCCGCCGCCTCTACAAATAAATAAAATCCCAGAAGTTCCAGATGGTCACCCTTCAGCACGTGCTGGGACAACTGGATGAAGGCGACTTCCTGTCGTCACTGGACTTGGAGGATGCCTACTTCCCCATCCCCATCCACGTCTACCCCTATCTGGACCATTGGCTCATCCGAGCGAAGTCAAGAGAACTTGCCTTCGACCACACAGCGAGGACTGTCCGCCTTCTCACTGAACTGGGGTTGTCCATAAACTTTGCGAAGTCCTGCTTGGTGCCATCATAGGGCGCCCTGTTCCTGGGAGCCAGACTCAACACGGTGGCGCAGTTGGCTTCACCGTCGGAGGAGAGGATGAAATCCATCCTGGGCGAGGTACAACGGCTGTTGACCATGGAAATTGCGAGGGTGAGGTCCATCAAGTCCCTTCTCGGCATGATGTCGTCATTCATCTACCTTGTGCGACTGTGCAGGTTGCGGATACGGCTTCTGCAGGAGTTCCTCAACGCCTGTTGGATAAAAGTGACGGGAATCTTCGAAGACAAGATCTCCCTCAACGAGACTTTCCATCAAGCAATCCGGTGGTGGGGCACCTGCGTGCATCTCGCCGCGGCATGGACTTCCAGAACCCAGCGCATCCGGAAACAGTGATGACGGACGCCTCCCTGGAGGGATGGGGTGCGCACAACGGAGATCTCCACGCAAGAGGCCTTTGGCTCCCAAAGGAGAGGTCGCTGCACATCAACATCCTGGAGCTCCGGGCCGTGTTCTAGGCCCTCAGGTCCTTCCTTCCGTCCCTCAGGGGCAAAGTGGTACATGTCTTCACCAACAACACCACCACAATGTTCTACATCCGGAAGTAGGGGGGCACCAGATCCCCAGCTCCATCCAAGGAAGCGCAGGATCTGTGGCACTGGGCCGTCGCCCAGGGGATGTTCCTGGTACCCTTTCACCTGGCAGAAGTAAAGAACACCGTCACCGACTCACTCAGCAGGGATCTGCGCTCTTGCCACGAGTGGGAGCTTTGGCAAGATCAAGTAGATCTCCTGTTCCCACGATGGGGCAATCCCCAGATCGATCTGTTCACGACGGCAATGAACACCAAGTGCCGGAGGTTCGCCAGCAGGTTTCCCCAGCCGGGCAGAATGGGTGATGCATTCTCCTTCCCCTGGGACAGCCTGTTCCTCTATGCGTTTGCACCGTTGCCATTGCTTCTGCGACTCATCAGTCAACTCAGAGAGTCCTGGTGCAGGATGATCCTCGTCACACCGGCGTGGCCGAAGCAGATATGGTTCCCGGACCTTCTGAACATGTTAGCGTCCCCCCCAGTCAAGCTACCGACGGACGCGGATCTTCTCTCTAGGGAAGGAGGCGCGATCCTGCATCACGACCCAGGATTGTTGAACCTACAGGCCTGGCTCATGCAGCACTAGAGTTTGGAGGCTACAAATATCCCGGCGGACTGCAAGGAGGTGCTTGCCAAGGCCAGGGCTTCCTCGATTCTTAAGTGCTATGGACATAAATGGAAGAGGTTCTCTGTCTGGTGCCGTGCACAGAAGATCAACCTTCTACGGATTACGGCCCCTCAAGTGCTGCCGTACTTGCTGTTGCTGGCCAAGGCGGGGCTGGCACAGGCCTCCATCAAAATGCATCTGGCAGCTATCTCCCGCTACACCAGAGCTCTGGGGCGGTCATCGCTGTGGTCTCACCGCCTGGTGAAGGAGGTCATGAAAGGACTGTTCCGCTCGCTCCCACCAGTGAAGGCTCCGGCCCCGGCGTGGGAGCTCGATGTGGTGCTGACCAGGCTCATGGGCCCTCCATTTGAGCCGTTGCATTCAGCGCCACTGAAGTTCTATCGTGGAATACCACGTTTCTTGTGGCTATCACGTCCACATGACGAATGGGAGAGATCCAGGCCTTCTCCTGTCAGCCTCCATATCTGACATTTCACGAGATGAGGGTAGTGCTGAGGTGCACCCCTCCTTCATGCCCAAGGTGCCGTTGAACTTTCATCTCAACGAGCCCTTGGTGTTACCTGTTTTCTTCCCATCACCTTTGTTTTTTTTTTTTTATTTTTTTTATTTTTTTTTATTTTAAACCTTTATTTTTGTTGCACTTGGTCACTACTTTCACTTGGTTACAGAGACATCATAATTATAGACATTACATTTTACAATATGAATCACATTACAGCATCAAGTTGTTCAAGTCCGCTTTTCTCGGCGAGATACTGTTTGTACCTGCCCCAAATGTTTTTCGGGCGCGAGGCTGGGAGCACAGTATCGATATACAGTTCCTCCATGTCGTTCGCCCATGCCATGTCCCTTTCCCAGTCCGCCTTAGTAGGGGAGTGCGCACTCTTCCATCTGAGGAGGATCGCCCTTTTGGCGAGGAGCAGACTTACATTCAGAAGCTTTCGCCAACTCGGGCTTATTTTTTCAATTGACCCCAACAGGCATAACCGTGGAGTCCACTCTAGTGGGTGGTCTGCCATCTCGTCTATCGTCTGACATACAGCTTCCCAGTATCCCCTCAGTGCACTGCACCCCCAAAGCATGTGATAAATGCCAGCATTGTCCGCATGGCATCTCGGGCATTCCCCTGTCATGGTTGGGTATATGCGTTTGAGTTTCTCTGGGGTGTAATGTGTTCTCTGAAGAATTTTATAGTGGATTAGCCTGTATTTGGAATTGCAGGATATCTGTTTCACGAGTGCACAGTATTGAGACCACTCCTCTTCCCCCACCTCTTCTCCAAGGTCCTGTTCCCATTTTGCCCTTGCCGGACGCTGCTCTTGTGGGCGTGTGTGGAGTATGGTCTTGTACAGTGTGGAAGCTGTTATTTTTTGGCGTCCCCCCATAAACATGTATCCCAGTCCCATGTTGACTGGGGGTTCATCAGGGAAGGTTGGCCATATATTTTGTGTAGCTGCCCGCAGACCAGAGTATTGTCGCCTAGCCGTAGGTGTGTTCCCCACCTCCTCCCTGATATCCTCCCATCGAATGAACTGCCCGTCCACAAATATCTGCCCCCATTGTGTTATGCCCTTAGCAGACCAGTGGCGGGCCGTCTCTCCCTCTGACGTAAAAGGAGTCTGCGGCATACCCCAGAGCGGAATACTAGGGTGATATATCCTTTCAGTATTGTACATTTCAACAATCCTGGACCACGCAGTGATCACCACTTTAGAAGGTCTCAGGGAGTTATAATGCTTAACACCAGACTGTGTAATTTGGTGGAGTGCTAGTGTGGCCTCTTTTTCCAGTTGGTTAGGTACCGGGCCCGCTGGGTTGATAAACGTCGTCGCCCATTGGTTCGCATGTTGTGCCTGCGCGCTCAGGTAGTAGAGTTCAAAGTCTGGGGCCATCAAGCCACCGTACATGTAGTCGTTTGTAAGTGTCCCCCAGCCCACTCTCGGGTGGCCATCCCATACAAATGAGGAGCACGCGCCCGCCATTTTAGTGAATAAAACACGCCCCGGCCACACCGGCACCGTGCTAAATAGGTAAAATAGCTTAGGAAGGATTATCATTTTCACCAGTGCGATCTTACCCATCATGGATACCGGGAGGGCCCCCCAGCGCTTTAGTTTCAGGCACAACGAGTCCACAAGCAGGTTGTAGTTCAATGCTCGGGATAGCTGAGCAGTCCGAGCAATCCATGCTCCCAGATATAGAACATGCGTCGGGCACCACTGCAGCCCATGCAGGTCCCGTGGCTTCTCCGTGGCCCCTGTGATAGGGAACACTTCTGATTTATTAGTGTTAAGTCTGAGTCCCGAGAGTCCACCAAACCTCTCCACCACCGCCAGGACCCTCCCCAGTGTTCTGTCTGGATCTCTCAAATATAGCAGAATGTCGTCTGCGTACAGGTTTATGATGTGCATTGTTGCCCCTATTTTTAGCCCATAGATGCCGGCGAGAGCCCTCAGTTCGTCTGCTAATGGTTCAATTATCAGGGCAAACAGCAATGGGGAGAGCGGGCAACCTTGTCTCGTGCCCCCCCGGAGCTCAACCTGCTCTGTTAGGGTGGCGTTAATTCTAATCCTGGCCTGTGGGGACGTGTACAGTAACTTTACCCATCTCAGGAAGTTCGGGCCAAATCCGTAATTTCGCAATACCCCAAACAGGAATGGCCAGGACACTGTGTCGAATGCTTTGCGCATATCCAGCGACACTGCTATCGCCTGCTGATCCGGGGGGGTCGTAGTTAGGACCTCATGGCATCTCCTAATATTAGTAGCTGCTGACCTGCCGGGGATGAATCCGGCCTGATCTTCGTGGACCATGAATGGCATCCACGGTGTCAGTCTTGTGGCCAGTATCTTTGCTAACAATTTGGCATCTGTGTTGATTAGCGATAGAGGTCTATAAGACCCGCAGTCCTCTGGGGGTTTACCAGTCTTAAGCAACAGTGTTATCACCGCTTCCCTCGTGGTCGCTGGGAGCTCCCCTCCCTCCAGAGCCTCGGTCCACATAGCCAGTAACCTGGGTGCCAGAAGGAGCTTAAATTCTTTATAAAATTCTGCGCTTAGGCCATCTGTACCCGGGGCCTTCCCGTTCGGGAGAGCTTCGATGGCCCTTATCACCTCCGCCTCAGTTATCGGGCTTTCCAACACCTCTCTCGTGTTTGCAGCCAGCAGGGTCGTCGGGATACGGGATAGATACTGCTCGATCTCACCTTCAGTGGCGTCTGACTGGGGTGAGTATAGCTCCTCGTAGAATTTATGAAACGTGGAGCGTATACTGCCCTGATCTGTAGTAACCGTGCCCTCCGCCGTTGTTATACATGGAATGTCGGTCGGACCCCTCTCCCCCCTCACTGCTCTGGCCAACAGCCTCCCCGGTCGTTCGCTCTCACCATAGCGGCGAGCGGCCGCCGGTCTGTCAAAGTAGCGGATCTCTTGATCAGCCGCCTCATTGAATTCGTCCAGTGCGTTTTTTAGGTCTAAGGCTAACTGAGGCGTCGGTTGAAGCTCATATTGTGATTGTGTAGCAGCTATTTGTGTTTCAAGGCGTTGCATCCTATTCCTTATATCTTTGAGGATGCCACTCTCACTCGATATAGAGGCGCCTCTAATACACACCTTGAATGCTTGCCACAAAGTCGCCTGGCGAGACACAGAATTATCATTAAATGCAAAATACTCCAGTATGTGCTGTTCCAGCGTGTTCCTATAGACCAGGTCACGCAGCGCTGCAGGTTTAAACCTCCAAGGGGGTCTATTCACTGCTTCGCCCGGTAGTCGGAGGTCCAGCACTATCGGTGAGTGGTCAGAGTACGTCCTGGGCAGTATCTGTGCTGCGAGTACCCAGGCCAACACTACGTTGTCCAGTAGCCACATGTCTATCCTGGAATGCATGTCGTGCACCGTGGAGTAATAGGTGTATCGCCTCTCTGATGGGTGTAATGTCCTTCATGCATCTTTTAGTCCCAGGTCTGCCATATGAGCCATTATCGCTTGGGCGGCCTTAGTCAAAGTTCTCACCTGTGTTGAGGTGCGATCCATGTCTACATTCAAAATGGTATTGAAGTCCCCCCCGCAAATCAGGTGGGCAGTTGGATAGTGGGCCAGCAACCCGAAAAGTTCGGTGTAAAACACCGGGTCATCCAGGTTGGGACCGTAGATATTGAGGAGGACCACCTCTCTATCTTGCAAATTGCCATGTACCAAGACATACCTGCCCCCCGGATCACACCTCACCTCCTTGCACGTAAATCGGAGGGTTCTGTGTAACAGTATTGCTACTCCCCTGGCCCTATTCGAGTAGGTTGTGAAGTATTGGTGGGTTCCCCACTTCGGCGCCAGTTGTTCCCCGTGTTGCGGGCCAATGTGTGTCTCCTGTAAGAATAGGATTTGTGGGGCATGTCTGTTAATGTAGGCCATGATTTTCCTTTTCTTAACCTTAGAACCCAGGCCCCGAACATTCCAACTCATGATTCTGATATTCTCAGAGCTCATACCCGCCATCCCGTTCAGTGTGAATGCATTGTGAATCTGTAGAAGAGTGTCTCATATAATTCCCATTCGTGCAAGTATGTTGTAACCTCGTGCTTTTAACTTTCTCCCCATAACAATAACACATCCCCACTTCCGTCCCGATCCCACCTCCCCCCACCCTCACAGCACCCCGAACTTCTACTGTGCTTAAAGAAACCCCCTCCCCCCCACTAACTTTTAGCATATGCACCTGCAATTGGGGGGCCTGCAGAGATCCCCAGGGCCAATGCTCTTTCAGACTTAGAAAAAAACAAAACACTTAATCGGATCCGGCATTACTCTCACACATATTAATGGCGGCAAGGACAGTCCCCACGTAGCACAAACCGTAGACACTGATTTCCCACCTTAATGAATGTCCCCCTCCGGGGAGAACTGTTGAAATAAGTGGAGCGGGCATGCATTGCCGTACCTCTCCGGGCCCTCCCCAGGGAAGTCATTCTTGATTAGCGTCCTCGGCGCTCCCCACGTCCGTAGGGATGTGCGTCTCCACAAAATTGGCGGCCTCCTCAGGGAAGGTGAAGAAATGGACTTTGTTCTTGTACAGGATCTTCAGTCTCGCCGGGTAGAGCATTGCATATTGGACCTGTCGTTCCCTTAGCAGTTTCTTGACACCCGTGAATTGTTTCCTTTCTTGTTGCACCGCCAGTGTAAAGTCAGGGAAGATCCGTATCACGCTAACCTTCCATCTCAGCTCCTGCTTCTCTCTTGCCGTACGTAATATCAAGTCCCTGTCCCTGTAGTTAAGCACACGTGCGATTATTGGTCTCGGGTACGCACCGGGTTTCGGCTTTGGAGCCATAGATCTGTGTGCACGCTCTATTAGGAACATGGGGGACCACCCTGGGTCGCCCAGCAGGTCGCGGAGGAGGGCCTCAACTCCTTTCTCCATAGAGCCCTTCGTCGCATCTTCAGGCACCCCTACAATACGGATGTTGTTGCGTCTTGATCTCGCCTCCAAGTCCTCGCATTTAGATTTAACAGTTCCCAGTTCAATCGCCATTGTGGACACCGTGCTTTTCAGGTTTTCGAGCGCCTCTTCCGCGCCTGATATTCTGGTTTCCGCTTCGGCTATGCGCGTCGTAGTTTTATCCAGCTTAGCCTTAATGGATGCCACATTTGCGGTGATCCCGTCGAGTTTGTCGTTCAGGGCGCCGAACCCCTGCTGCATAGCGAGGAACACCGCTTGGGGGTCCATCTGAGCTTGCAGTGTCGTTTGTTGTTCTGGGGTGGGCGCCGGGGGCTCCATCTGCGAGGTGGTTTCCTTCTGGATATTTGTGGTGTACTTGTCGATGGCCCCCCTGGTCTTCTTGGATCCTAGGCTCTTGGGCATTATCCGCTGTTATTTGTATTGTCTGATCGCCCCAGGCCACCACGACCCTCAGCACACCTGCCGACAGGCATCCCCGATGCCTCCGGTGCGCAGGGTCGACGCCCCCCGGGCTCACGTCGTCGCGTGATCGAGTGTCGTCCCTCCTCGGCAACCCCCAGCGGACCAACTCTGGGCCCCCACTGTTCAGGTTGTGCGTTGTCAAGCCACAGGAGGGGGGGGTCAAGAGACCGTGCCGTAGAGGAGACCTCAAGCCTCTGGAGCGAGGGCCGTCGGGGGCCCGATTAGCAGTTAGGAAGTGTAGCCGTCGGCTCTCGCCAGGCAGGCAAGGTTCCCGTGTTCCGCCGTAGCAGTCGATGGGTGGTGGGGCGAAGCCGAGGGGCCGAGAGGAGGGCCACAGTACCCAGCCGGGTTAAGCAGCGCGGTGGGGAGAGGCCAGTAATGAAGGTTCCTCCGCGAGCAGGCCGCGGATTGCGCTCGCTTTCTCCCGGGCTCCTCCCCTCTTCAAGGCGGCCACGTAAAGGCCCCAGGCGCGGGCGCTCTCCAGAGCCGCGATAAGTCAGGATAGCAGCAGGCGTTCGGCCCAGAATTTCACCTCCGGGTAGCCCAGTCACCACCGCACCCTTCGTGCGTCGCCCGGGTGTAACCGGACCCGTTGTACGGATATATTTGGAGCTCGGCCCTGGTTCACTCCGGAGCTCAGACAGAAGCGGCCATCTTCTTCTGTGCGCAACAGCGCCCCCCTCTTCCCATCACCTTTGTCGCCGGCTGAGAGGACTTTGCACTCGCTGGATGTGGCTAGAGCTCTGAAGATCTACATGGATCGCACAAAGAGTTTTCGGAAGACATCACAGCTGTTTGTGAACTTTGGCTCTGTGAACCGAGGGAAGGCCCTCTCCGAGGCTTCCATTTCCAGATGGCTCTCTGCTGCATCATGCACTGTCACCGGTTGGCAAACCGACCGCTGCCCGGCCGTCTGAGAGCCCATTCAACCTGAACGATTGTTGCAACTACAGCGTTCCTGTCTGGTGTGCCCCTGCTGGACATCTGCAGGGCTGCTATGTGGAGGTCGACGCACATCTTCACAAAATTCTACTGCGTCGACCGGGATTCCAGGGAGGAGTCCAGAGTCGGCCAAGCAGTGCTGCGCAACCTCTTCGCTTGAAGGTGAGCCGAGTAAGAAAGTAAGAGATACTTAATGTTGAGTTGTTGAAATGCTTAATGTTGAGCCTTGCCACCTCCCGTGGTTGTGCTTGTGTGTACTGCTATGTATTCTTGTATTCATGAGCATCTGAATCCATGCCAGACCCCATGCTGGAGAAGGAACAAGTTACTTACCTGTAACTGTTGTTCTCCGGCATGGATTCACATGCAAACCCTCCCTCCAACCCCTCCGCGGCTATTCTCTTGGTCCTACTTGTTACGGAGAATTCTCCAAAGTGTCTAATTTCCCTTACCTACTGAGTCGCTCAGCAGCTTTGCTGGATTTCTACAATTTGTTTTTTCACCTGGTAAGAGTGTGAGCCTTTTTTCCCACCCTTACATGTGTTTTGCTGTGTGTGTTTAACATTTTCTTGTGTTCATACACTGTGGAGCCTCACCTACTCCATAGGCATCATCTTTTTACTGTGTGTTACACAGCACCTTCAGTGCAGTGACACAGGGTTGTCTTTTAGACTTCCCAACTCAGACTCCATTTTCTGGGACTGACTACTGTCTCTCAGAACATGTAAAGTCGCCATTAACTTTATTAGTCTTTTAAAGCCACAGACCCAGTACAAACTATCTTACATAGAGTACAGGAAAGGGTTAATACCTATCCCTTTTTGTCTGTTTCTCTTGGGCATTGTTTCGCTCCCTTTTCATCAAGACTTGTTTGGTGGCAGTGGCAACTACCCTATTTTTCCTACCGTGGTTATCTTAAATAACCTTGGTAGTGTTTTAGGCTATCTTGGTAGCCTCGAACTTAAACCCGCTAGACCATGTTCGTTTTTATACGGTTCCGGCTGGGTTTATTCGCCATTTCATTTTGAAAATGTCTTTCTCGTGTTTTACTCCGCACGCCAAACCAAGTTTGGTTCATTTGTTCACCGTCGTTTTGCGGGCTTCTACACAGAAGCCCTCTTTAGGCATCTGAAAGTCTGGGTAGGGAGAATGTGAGGGAGGGGTTTTAGGACCCCTGCCATGGTTCCCTTGGTAGCCCAAGTCGCACTCCTGTTTGATTGGCTAGGTGACTGTCCCGCCAGGACAGCCACCCTGCTGTGTGATTGACAGCCAGGCTGTGTGAATGGAGGAAAACTGCATAAAAAGCAGATCTCTGGGCCTGGAAAGGCAGAGTTGCCACTGGAACGAAAGAACCGATGAGGAGCTGACAATAGAGGACCCCTACAACGACTGAACCGCCCGGTGAAGCCCTGCTGCAGGTCCGAATCTTCAGACTCCAACGACAGACGAGATCTACCAGGAATCTTCTTCCCCTGAGCTGGTGGGACCAACCAGTTCGCCCAAACTGCAAGCCAGGACTCCCTCCTCTGGTCGAATTTGCTGTTCAGAGCTACAATGAACCGGATAGCCAGGAAGGTCAGACTCTGCTTGGGTTTTAAAGAGCGCACCTTTTATTTGTTGCTTTGCTCTGCTGCTGGTTTCTTCCCTGGGCAGTGCAGGACCCTCCAGTCTTCCCACTTCATGTCAGACCGACAGTCGCTCCAGGAACCATGAGCCTGCAGGAACTGCCAGGAACGTCCGCCTCAGCTACAGCTTCTCCATTTAAAGGTACTGTGCAAATCTGGTTGTTCGTTTTGTCCAGCTGCGGTGAAGGTGTGTGAAAACTTTTGCCAATCCGAGGGATTGTCATTCTCTACTCTTTCAACTAACTTTTCTGCCGACCAACTTCGTCCGGAACTCTTGGCAAAGACGTAACCGCGAACTACCCTGAACTGTGTTATCTTGAGCAAAAGACTTTTGTCCTATTGACTTTGGCCCTAAGCCTATTTGATTTGATTCCATCACTGCAGTTCCTCTTTCTAGATTGCCCTGCTTACTTGCCTGTTGGTGCTGCTCAATTTTTAACTTTATCTTTCCCTCCCTTTTTTAAAATTACTGGTGTGCCATTTTGCTCATACTTCATTTCGAGTTTAACTTGTCCAGAATCTATTGGGAGTGGTGTGGTGTATTAAGAGTGTGGTTTTTCAACTGCTTTACTTTAGTGAAATATTTTACAACTGATGTGTAAATAAAGGTATATTCTTTTACTCAGAAACCATTAGTCAGTGTTTGTTTGAATCATAGATATTGCTGTCCTTTGTGTAACTATTGATACTGCTCACTTACTCTTGAGATAAGTCTGGCTGCTCAGCCATCGCTACCACTTTACAGTGTAGTACAGGCTTGTACCAAAGGTGAATCTGTACTGTCACTTGTAGTCTTAATTGTGTGTGGTGTTCCCAAAGGGTACTGCATATAATTCTGGCACTTTACGTACTACCAAATCTGAAGATGGCTCCCAGAGGAGGGGCTTAGGTAGAGGGCAGTCATTGGCTGGGGGCAGTATGAGCCAGAGACCAGTGATTGGTTTTTAGTAGAAAGACAGTTCAGAAACAAAACTGAAACTGATTTTTTCTTTACCGAGGATTCCGAGCCTGACGACAGGGAATATTCATGAGTTTGTGAATCCATGCCAGGCCCATGCTGGAGAACAACAGTTTCAGTAAGTAACTTGTTCATTTTCCTTGGTGGCTTGTACACCCTAGGCCCATATCTGTATGGTGGATGTCGGAAAAGACTTGGGGTTAGCTGTGTTTTAGGCTTTCCCTTTGGCGCCCTGGTAGGTGCACCCACACATGTGAGGTACCGTTTTCGTCGGAACCTAACGACCAAGCACAAGCAATAGAGTGCCGCATCCGGCTTCTTTTTTAGACAGACACCCAAACGCAAGCGAACGAGGAGGGGGAAGAGGAAAAGGACCAGGAGTACAGACGAGATTCCAAGCTCGCAAAACTTAGTGGTTAACATCTCAAACCGTATTTTGAGCCAACAAGAAGAACGAGTACTACAGAAGGGTTTGAAATTTGTACCTACGTTTGGCACTAACCTATTCAGT
This sequence comes from Ambystoma mexicanum, assembly GCF_040938575.1. NCBI lineage: Eukaryota > Metazoa > Chordata > Amphibia > Caudata > Ambystomatidae > Ambystoma > Ambystoma mexicanum. Next base: position 692,088,558 of record NC_090939.1, read on the forward strand.
ACCAAGGTTGAGCTTCACAAATTAACCAGAAAATTGAAATTAAAAGTTTTTTTTGCTGAAATGGGAAGGTAGGCCATGTGTTGTTGGCGGTGTGTTTCGGTGGGTGAGCCGAGTGTAATGTGCGGAAATAGGGTTTTTTTCGCCACATTTCGGACTTTGCTGGGCATTCTGGGTAATAAATTCTGGCCCGATTTGCGCGAGTCCGACCTCTGCGTATTCCCACCGGTGTCCTCTTTTTAAAAATGCATCGGGTTCCCTGTTTTCCTTGGTGGCTTGGACACCCTTGGCCCATATCTGTATGGTGTACCCTTCTGAAAAAATAATGAATTTCAGCTGTCAGAAAAGACTTGGGTTTAGCTGTGTTTTAGGCTTTCCCCTTGGCGCCCCGGTAGGTGCACCCACACATGTGAGGTACCGTTTTCATTGGGACACGTGTGGGAACGCGGGAAGGTAGGCCATGTGTTGTTGGCGGCATGTTTCGGTGGGTGAGCCGAGTGAAATGTGCGGAAATTGGGGGTTTTTCGCCACATTTCAGACTTTGCCGGGCTTTCTGGGTAATACATTCTGGCCCGATTTGCGCAAGTCAGACCTCTGCGGATTCCCACAGATGTCCTCTTTTCGGAAAGGCATGGGGTTCCCTGTTTTCCTTGGTGGCTTGGACACCCTAGTCCCATATCTGTATGGTGTGCCCTTCTGAAAATACCATGAAATTCAGCTGTCGGAAAAGACTTGGGGCCTCATTACACGGTAGGCGGTAGGGATTTACCGGCACCGGTAAAATACCGGTACCGGTAAATCCCTGCCGCCTTACTACGAGGTCCCTTAGCGGGTTGGAGTTTTAACGCCTGCTTTTTGCAGGCGTTAAATACCAACCCGCTAAGGGACCTCGGAGCTAATTACGGCACCGCAAAATTGCGGTGCCGTAATTAGCGCCTTCCCCATTCCCATAGAGCCCTATGGGGCAGAAATGGGAATGGGGAAGGGCAATGGTGGAAGGGGGATTTACCGCCCCTCCAACCTTGGGATGGGGCGGTAAATCCCCTTTCCGCCAAGGCGGTGCCGGTATTTTACCGGCATGAGCCATGGCGCTAATAGCGCCATGGCTCACCCCCTACCGTGTAATGAGGCCCTTGGATTTAGCTGTGTTTTAGGCTTTCCCCTTGGCGCCCTGTAGGTGCACCCACACATGTGAGGTACCATTTTCGTCGGGACACGTGTGGGAACGCCTTGAAACACTTGTGTATAGGCGCGTTAAATTGCCATATCATATCATATCAGGTAGGCCATGTGTTGTTGGCGGCGTGTTTCGGTGGGTGAGCCGAGTGAAATGTGCGGAAATTGTTTTTTTTGCCACATTTCGGACTTTGCCGGGCTTTCTGGGTAATACATTCTAGGCCCAATTGCGCAAGTCAGACCTCTACGGATTTCCACGGGTGTCCTCTTTTCGGAAATGCATGGGGTTCCCTGTTTTCCTTGGTGGCTTGGACACTCTAGGCCCATATCTGTATGGTGTGCCCTTCTGAAAAAATCATGAAATTCAGCTGTCGGAAAAGACTTGGGGTTAGCCGTGTTTTAGGCTTTCCACTTGGCGCCCCGGTAAGTGCACCCACACATGTGAGGTACTGTTTTCGTCGGGACACGTGTGGGAACGCGAGAAAGTAGGCCAGGTGTTGTTGGCGACGTGTTTCGGTGGGTGAGCTGTGTGAAATCTGCGGAAATTTGGGGGTTTTCGCCACATTTCTGACTTTGCCAGGCTTTCTGGGTAATACATTCTGGGCCGATTTGTGCAAGTCAGACATCTGCGGATTCCCACAGTGTCCTCTCTACCTAGTTTTTGCCTGACCTCTGCAAATCACCCCTTCCTACACTTGGAATTTTTTCTACTTTTCAGAAATGTATGCCTTTCTGTCCTCCAATTCGGCTTTCCTACCCTTTTCTTCCATTCCGTCCACGCATGTCCAATTGACAAAAATTGCCAAAATCGCCTACCTCTCACAAAACGGTTGATAACCACATCAAAATTCTATGACAAGACAGGAGGCTCGCATTATGCTTTACTTTCTTTTCATTCTGCCATAGCAGCACTTCAACTCAACTTAACTTTAACTTTTTTTTTTTTTTTCTCAGAAAAAATAAAGGAATCAAATAAAGTTACAAGATTCATTTCCTTGAACCACTTGAAATGAGTTCCAGAACTACAACTCCCATCCCCCTGAGGCCTTCTGTAGTCCTGACCTCTGTCCTTGCACCAATCAGTGTCCAGCTCGGGGTATAAACTCTCTCACCCCTAGGTCCTTTCCTCTTTCTTTTGGCTGCCATACTACAGATGAGTACCGTTATATTTGTGTATTAATGGGAATGTAGAACGAAATGTATAGATAGATATCCTTTGTAAGCTGTTTTCAATGCACGCGTAGGAATTTGTCCGCCGTACACGGTGTGGAAGCGGGGCGGAGCCGCGGGCAAAGCCGCTCGCTTTAGTCAGCCGCCCCGTTCTCCTCAAGGTAGCGTTTCGCGCCGTTTTCTTCAGGAGCCCTCACTCGCGGCTGCGCCGTCCCCACGCACGCGCAGGGACGTCTCGCGCCGCCGAATTCAGTGAGCACTAAGACCCAGCAGCGCCGAGACTCTTCCCGGCATGCACGGCTCCCAACGCTCGTTGCGCATTAAATATTAGCGAAACGGAGCAGCGGGACGGGCGGACACTTGTGGGATATATAAAAAAAAAATAATAAAAAAAAATAATAAAAGAAGAGAATATCGTGATAGCGACTACCGGTCAGTGATACAAAAAAAAAAAAGGAAGAAAAGCAGTCGCAGGAGCTAGAAAGGCGCATTAATCTCTTAGAGCCTCCTTGAAGCTGATTCCCGGAAGTCAGCTCTGCTGACACAGTTTTCATGGCTCATTCATCACACCCTGTGGATTCTCAGTCCACTTCTCCAGAGTGGAGCGAACAAGAGTGGGAGGAGGAGCCCACCTGGCAAGATGCAGACTTATCCCTCAGTTTCAAGAGGGTGCTGGGGGATTTGCTGTCTCAGGCGGTCTCTCAAGGGGTGCAACCTCTAACACAGAGGTTACAATTGCTGGAAGCGTACATGGCCGAGCAGAAAGACCAGCTCACAGCAAGGAAAAGACGGGCGGATAGCCCTGGGGAAGGGACATCAGCTAGACACCCTCAGACGAGGGTTGAAGATAAGGGGTGTAAAAAGGCCCGTAAGAGCGCAGACTCTTTGACCCCCGCGGGCACAATAGAGAGGAGCAACACCGTTCCCCAAGACCAGAGCGACCCTGTCGCCAGACTGAAGGAAGCCTTTCTAGCCAAATTGGCTGACAGCCGCAACGGACCCCCTGCCCCAGGGGTGAATAATTCAGGGGATTATGAAGAGGGATACGCCCCCGACGATGAAGGTGGCGAAGAAGAAGAAGAAGAAGGAATTCTTCAGCCCTTTGAACATTTCCCACAAGATGCTCCCGATGAGGAAGACAACATTCTTGATATGTTTGATCCAGAGACCATTAGGCACCCGAGGTCTTCCGAATGGGTGCCCTCCCCCAGAGTAGCGCTGTACATGGCGCAGCACATCCGGAAACCACTGGACAGGGAAGTTAGATCCCGCATGCAAGCTGAATGTCCAAGACCGGAGCTGCCAGGCAAGCTAACGGATACTCCAGAATTGGACCCAGAGATGGTCACTTTCGTAACCAAGTTGGCAAATGACATCCGGAAAGGAGTCGATCATGCCTGGAAGGGATGCCAGGACAAGCTTCTGGACCTCGCGGGCCCATTAGCCAAGATAATGGACTTGGTTCAAAAGTCAAAGGACACTGGTGTTCCGGTTGATAATCAAGCGGTAGCGAACTGGGCTCAAAGGGAGATTTGCCTACTAGGTAACGTGAACTGCACCCTCTCTTCGGAGCGAAGGAGGGGGGTCCTCCTTAAAATTGACAAGAAGCTCAGTGACCTAGCTACATATGAGGCTGGGGAGGGCGCCAAAGGCCTTCTATTCGGAGAAGCCTTCACGAAAGAGATGGCCCAATTTGTTGGTACATATGCAGCGCTTGAAAGAGCCCAGAGTTCTATAAAAAAGATCTTCCCTGGACGTGTTTTTGCGGGGACCGGACACTTCAGAGGTCGCTCGTCCGGTCGCTATAGCTATCAGAAAAGACCTCAAGGTCCACACGCGCAGTACTGGGAAGGCCGTCAACAAGACTCCTTCTTCCCAGCCAGAAGAAGACACGCAAGGGGCCGCAGAGGAAGAGGTTCATTCCATCAGCCCAGTACAGCAGGCGGTGAGTACACCAAAGATTCCTATCGGAGGCAGAACCCTCCATTTTCTGAAAGCGTGGCAAGCCTTATCAAGCGATGCTTGGGTTTTAAGGGTGATAGAGGGTCTTCCCCTAGACTTCATAGGCGTGCCAAAGCAGAACGCAGTGCCAGTCCCCATTTATATGTCGCATGACGAAACAGTACTATTGCACAGCGAATTGAGCAAATTAGTGGAGAAAAATGCGATAGAGCGGGAGGTCATAGAGGGACAAGTGTTCATCAGCAACATGTTTCTCGTGCACAGAGGGGAAAAGATTTGCCCCGTGATAAACCTAAAGGAATTGAATGGCTGGTTGGAGTACAACCACTTCAAGATGGAGGGTATACACCTCCTTCGGGACCTATTGCGCGCAGGAGATTGGTTAGCGCGACTAGACCTCAAAGACGCTTACCTAGCGATTCCGATAGCAACTGCCTTTCGGAAATATCTGAAGTTCCGCTGGAAAGGGGAGATCTGGCGGTTTACGTGCCTGCTGTTCGGGCTGGCCTCAGCACCATAGGCCTTCACGAAGGTGATGAAGCCGGTGACTGCCGCTATCAGAGAAAGAGGGATTCGGATGATTATCTATCTAGACGATATTCTAGTAATGGAATCCAGCAAAGAGAATCTCAGTTCAGTGGATATTCAAGCTCCTTACATCTCTAGGATTTTTGGTGAATTTGGAGAAGTCCCAGTTAGCTCCGGTACAGAGGTTAGAGTTTTTAGGCTTCACAGTGGACACGGTGAGAGCAATTCTAAAGCTCCCAGGACACAAAGTGAGAGCCATAAAGAAGGAGCTCAGGGCAGTGATAGCGAAGCGTTCTATTTCGCTTCGGAATCTAGCCGGGATAGTGGGCCTGTTAGCAGCTTCCATTCAAGCTATTTTTCCCGGTCCTTTGCATTACCGCGCCTTGCAGAGACTAAAGATCAAACATCTGCAAGGAGGCCTCCAGTACCATCACCAAGTCGACTTAGATCAAGAAGCCATGTCAGAGCTACATTGGTGGCTAGAAAACATGGAGGCCTGGAACTGTCGAGCGATCTTCGGGGATGTCCCGGAACTGGTCATAGAATCAGACGCAAGCAGGTCAGGATGGGGAGCGAGATGCGAACACATTCAGACAGGAGGGAGATGGTCCGACGAGGAGTTACGTCTCCATATAAACTGCCTCGAGCTTCTAGCAGGCTCCTTCGCAGTGCAGGCCTTCACGAAGGACAGAGTAAGATGTTGTGTCCTGCTCAAGATGGACAATATTTCAGCGGTCCGTTACATCAACAAGTTAGGTGGAACGAAATCCAGAATGTTAGCAGAACTTGCAAAAGATTTTTGCCTCCAGAACAACGTTACAGTGACCGCAGAATACCTCCCTGGGAGCCAGAACTGCATAGCGGACTGGAACTCTCGATACCTTGTAGACTCCAGCGACTGGAAGCTGCATCCTCTAGTATTCCAGCGCATCCAGCAGACGTGGGGACCCTTAGATATAGATCTATTTGCGTCCAGACTGAATGCGCAGACGCAGAAGTACTTCAGTTGGAGGATAGACCCGGGAGCAGTTGGTACAGATGCCTTCCTACACCCGTGGCACGGAGCAGTGCACTATGCCTTCCCGCCATTTGCAATGATCGCGAGAGCGCTTGCGAAAGTCCGCAGAGACAGAGCAGAAGTGGTCATAGTATTACCCTGTTGGAGGACGCAGGCTTGGTTTCCAGTAGCGATGGAACTTTCTACGAATTTTCCGAGGATAGTTCCGAACGCTCCGGACCTTCTACTCGACCCGTCCGGCAGGACCCACCCGCTGATAGAAGCGGGCTCCCTGCAGCTGATTGCCTGCAGGGTTTCAGGAGGAAATGGAACTTGCCAGGAATTTCGGAACTCGCTGCAGACTGTATCCGAGATTCCTGGGCGCCTTCCACCGTCAGGAGCTATAACACAGCTTGGAACGGTTGGGCGAAATGGTGTACAGACCTCAGTTTGAATCCCATTTCAGCACCTCTAGTGAACATCCTAAATCTTTTAGCGTCGAAATTTCAGGAGGGAGGCGCCTATAGGACTATCGGAGTATACAGATCGGCCATTTCGGCAGGACACAGCACAATAGAAGGGAATCCAATGGGTGAGCACCCAGCAATACTGCGTCTCCTCAAAGGTATGAAATTGAGGAGACCGCCAGAGCCAAAATGCGCAGTCTTATGGGACGTCAGGGAGGTCTTCCAATTGTTTATCAGGTGGCCAGAGAATGACGTCCTGTCCCGTTCCCAGTTGTCGGGCAAATTAGCGATGCTCTTATGCTTGATAGCATGTCGGAGAGTCTCAGACGTGAAAGCGTTGGAGATTGATAGGAAAATATTCTATCCGGAGGGAGTGGCGTTTAATATCGCTAAAAGAACTAAAACAGATTCCAGAGTAATTTCCTACCCATATTTTACTGAAAGTAAGAAGTTATGCGTCGCGCAGTGTATAAAAGATTATGAAGCAGCGACAGCGCAGTTTAGACAGCGCGGCGTGACCCAGCTACTTATAGCGCGTAGGAGGCCTTATCATGCAGTAGCGACAGCAACCATTGCGAGATGGGTGAGGGAAGTTATGCAATGGGCAGGTATAGATTTATCCTTATTTGGGGCCCATTCCACTAGAGGGGCAATGGCATCTAGAGCTTTTGTGACGGGCGTCTCATTGCAAGATATTATGAAGTCTGCAGATTGGTCTTCTGAAACGATCTTTAAGACCTTTTATTTCAAACCGATTTCTGATATACCAAGCAGGGTCTTGACAAGCTTTGAACAAGCATAATGCGAGCCTCCTGTCTTGTCATAGAATAAAGATTGACAACGCTATCAGCTAAGGAAAATCTTCATTCTATTAAAGAAAAGGAGGCGAGCATTATATCCCCTCTATTACTGCCAGAATGAACTAATAATTGTGATGCATTTCTAGTATTGATATTTGCTTCCCACCCTCACGTGATATTCTCTATTCTCACAGGAGACGAGCAGAAGACGTCATGAGCGAGTTGAGAAGTGCGTCAGTGATTCGTTGACAAGTTGTCCCCGTTGGGCCGTGCGGTTAAGCCGATTCCGGATCAAGCACAGTTGATGATGTAGTTTGGTCACGTTCTGGATGTATATGGAATGGAGTGATCAGGGCAAAAGAAAGAGGAAAGGACCTAGGGGTGAGAGAGTTTATACCCCGAGCTGGACACTGATTGGTGCAAGTCAGAGGTCAGGACTACAGAAGGCCTCAGGGGGATGGGAGTTGTAGTTCTGGAACTCATTTCAAGTGGTTCAAGGAAATGAATCTTGTAACTTTATTTGATTCCTTTATTTTTTCTGAGAGAAAAAAAAAAAAAAGTTAAAGTTAAGTTGAAGTGCTGGTATGGCAGAATTAAAAGAAAGTAAAGCATAATGCTCACCTCCTTGTCTTTAATAGAATGAAGATTTTCCTTAGCTGATAGCGTTGTCAATCTTTATTGTATTTTTTCTTTTCCACTCAACCTGTACTTGGAAGCCAGGAAATTGGGGAATCCAGAACAGCAAACTATTTGTTCCTAGCTCTTACAAGAAAAAACCACAGGCTTCTTTGTACATCATTTTATTGGTATGTTTTGAAAACATCCAAAATGTTCGCCCTTTTTGCTTATTTTCTCTCACTCCCATAAAGCAACCTAGGATTCCTGTTACGGCCGCCTACATGTGGGAAAAAAGGGGCCAAATTTGGCTGAGATATCTCATGTAACAAAAAAAACAGGCATTGAATGACGACATACCGAATTCACCAAAAAAGGCCTTGGCACTGGGGGGGGGGGAACCCATGGCACATAAAGGGTTAATTACACCATTATTACCCAAGTGCAATGAGAGCCATTCTTCTGTTGCAGCCACTGCAATTTGGAGGCTGACAAATTTTGAAAATAGTTGTGACGACACTTACGAATTCGAGGGTCCTCTCGCTGATGAATTTGGATCCCTCCAGAATACACATTGGGCCTCATTACATGGTAGGCGGTAAGGGAATACCGTTACCGGTAACGAAATACCGGTAACGGTATTTTCCCAAGCTGATCACGACCCGGACCCACCGCTATTAGTGGACCCGTAAAGTACGGCGCCACCAATAGCGGCGTGGCTGCTTGCACGCGACCCCCACACCGTAAACAGCGCCATGGCGCAAATAGCACGCAATCACAACCCATGCGTACACGGCAATACCGGCATCCCAAAGACCCAAAAAGCATGTACCGGCATGGCGCTAATAACAGCATCGAAAACCACACGTTAAGAGTCCTGAGCAGTGTTCCCATCTGCCCATCTGCCCCAGGTGGACACAACCAGCACAGGTGGAGTCAATGGAGACAGCCAGCACTAAAGAGCACACCACACCCCTTCCCACACCCCTTCCCACAGCAAGATGGTCCCAACACCAGCAGCATGACATAGGCCTGCGTACATGACTGCAGTGCAGCACCAACAACAACAGGCAGCACCGAAGAGACGTAGGAGTAGGAGTAGGAGGAGGAGGCCGAGACCTGCGCAGCAAGCACCACCGGGGCACCCAGAAACACCACAAGGGCAGCCAACAAACCCCCGGAATCAAGGCAAAGATGACCATGGTATGTGTAAGGCACAACTAAATGTGCATCTGATAGAATGTGCCCATGGCACCATGCAAACACCAGATGAGCATGATGTGGATGTGGATGAGTATTGTCGAAATGCCCAGCCCGGACATGCAAGAGGCGATGGCATGGCGGGACAGGATCCGCGTCAGCATCGGAATCAGGAATAGCATCAGGAACAAAGGTGGAATATCATGCATGGAGAGACGTGCATTGTTGCCCTTGTGGCCGTCTTGAGACCCATAAAGGGCCCTCTCCCAAAGAAAATCACACATACACAATGATGGAGACCATGCCTGTTTTTCAACTGCAGAAGAGTGTATTTTGAACATAACGTGTACAGAAAGTGCATAACCCCAACTGTGCAAACACCCTCCCCCCTTCCCCCCACAACACCCCCGAATACACCATCCCCCCCTCCCCCCACAACACCCCCGAAAACACCCTCCCCCCCTCCCCCCACAACACTCCCACGTGAGTTCCAAGGCGTGAACATGTCCTTCCCCAAATGTGGCCGATATTCCTTGTTGGCCCTATTTGTTCGCTCCTTCTTCGGGCGTTTGCGATGGTGTGCGCCTGAGGTTGCGCATAGAGCGGCGTAGGGGGCTTGTCTGCCGCGAACTCCCAGAGGAGGCTGGGCCTGTTTCCTCCTGGGTAGGGAGTGGACATCTGCCCTCAATCGCCTCCGCAATGCGGATCATGGCCTGCCTGAGTTGCCCCATCTCATTGCATATGCGGTTGGTGCATGCCTCCATGGCCTCTCTCGTCTGGCGTGCGAATGCACCAATGTCCTCCCTCAGGTGCCCTGTCTCTGCCACATGTTGACCTACCAGACCAGCCATTTCGGTCTGCCTCTGGTAGATATCTGATAGGTCAAGTTCCTCGTTGTCTGCCGGTGGAATGGCTGATGCGCCTGGATCAATAGCACTGGCATCAGGCGTAGGTTCCAGGGGGCTCCATGACACATCATGTGTGTGGGCGGGCGATCCGCCTTGGCTGAATGGACCTGGTGAAAACATTGGGGATGCGAGTAAGTGGCGTGTGGGGATGGGGCTCTGACTCAGATCCTCATTCACCGGTGCTTCCTCCGCATCGGAAAGTGGCCCAGTGGCTGCTGCCTCACCCGTAGAGCTGGTGGCAGCAGAGTGCACTCCCTCCATGCTGCCTTCAATTGATGGGAGACACACTCCCGTGGTTACCACAACAGCGGCAGGCATGGCCTCTGGCTGCGTGGCACTGCTGCTCCTGCTGCCTTTGTCCCGGTCACTACCAATGTTCCCTCTAATTATTTTTCTCTATGTGTGAAACTGGTTTGCTGTTGTGCACACATTATTTTCCATGTGCGCAACTGACTAATGGGGTAAGCCACTTTGTGAGCATGCGTCTTTAGTGAACTACCGTTGCAGAAGAGAGTTTGGAAAGGAATTTCCTCTTCCCAGCCACGGCAATTCTTGACAAATCTTACAATCTTACAAATCTACCTTGCAAACGTTTTATGCCACTGGAAAATCACTCATGTGTACTACAAAACACAAATATCTCTTGTCATAAACTGATGTGGCTGTCAAGAAATTCAAACAGAATACAACATTTGCTGATGGATTAATGGCATTAAAAACAATGGGGATTTACCGGAGCATTACAGCCCCGGCGGTCCCGGTAATTACTCATTGCCGGGCGCCAGAAAATATTGCTCCCCATTCCCATTCGAGTCCCATTGGACTCAATGGGAATGGGGAGGTCGGATGCACCGGCACCATTCATAAATGGTGCCGGTGCATCCGACAAGGTCTGCGAGCGGGTGCCTTTCCGCCTGCCAGGTCCCGCCAGGTTAGACCTGGCGGGCGGAAAGGCACCCTCCTGCAGAACTCTTATTTTGCCAGTCCGGAAACAACAGTACCGGCAAGCTTACCGGGACCATTGTTTCCGTACCGGCAAACTCATAATGAGCCCCAATGTGAAAAAAAACATACTGATAGGAGTTCTAGTGCCACTTTAATTAAGTAATTCAAGGACCAGTAGAACATGCTAATAATTTGTGTAAGGATGATAATTGCATCAGAATAACTGCACCTCATAATATGATGATCAAATATTCCTGTGCCTCTGCATACTATCCACATTACGTTGTCCTTTGGGTAATGATAACACCACCCTTACAGCTAAGAGACATATACACCATCCATTTTTACTCCCTAAAAATGAAAATGTGCCAAACAATACATAGGTCTCAACTCACCCGCTTTTGGCGGGTGTCACCCGCCAAGCCGTCTGCACGCCCATTCATCCCAATGGGCGTCTCACCCGCCAAAAACAAAATTGGGTGATTTCACCCGCCTTTGCGAGACAAATGGTTGAGAGCTATGCAAATATAAGAAACAATGAACATTTTGTTGCTTCAACCCAGCGAGCTCCACTAATATTGTTTAGAATTAGTGACCAGTAGAGCAGTGGCATAGGAAGGAACTCTAATAATATAATGCCTGATCTCAACAGGAATTTTAAGGGGAGGAACATAGTTTAATAAGCAGAAAGTATCCCTATTGGCAAAGATAATTATTTTACTCCCTGAACAATCATATGACTCCAAGTAGGGAGCAAAATCTGATTACAGCCTTGCTTGTAACTCTGACATAGAAAGGTAAATGACAGGGAACATAATGTAGTCTATAGTTTTGCCCACCCTTTCGCACCAGAGCCTAGACAAATTAAACAAGAGCTTAATTGAGGTTTATTATGGATCCCTGTGTAAGGTAAGCACACATGTATGCCTTTTAAGTTAATAGCATCAAATCCCAAGAGACACAACAGATAGAGTCCCTTCTTCTGTAACTATGCATCCATATTCTGTAATTCTTTGTTATGAGTTAAATAAAATGCAGGGAGATGCTAGAGGCGTAAAGCCCTTGGCAGCTGAGCATAGAAAGAAAAAGAAGGTGCTGTTGTCTAGACGGGTACTGGAATTTCCTACCCTTTAGCCACCAAGCAATATGTTTCCTTCAGTGTACTGCTGAAACGTCTGACTTAGTTTTTGAAATTTGCTGCTTTGCTCATCACCCACAAGGAGTGATGACATGTGCTCTTCCACCCATACCCTTTCCTGGTCCCCGTGCTAGCCTCCAATACTAGTTGATGGCGCACTGTAAAAAGTGAGGGATTGTAGCAGTAAACACTCACTGGGATATTTTCAGATCCACAATACTTAGCAAGCAAGGCATATTTAATGCCTCAGCATATTATGTGAATTTTAAGAATGTCATGACTCTGCATGTACGCAATTATTTTGTAGCGCATACAAGATTGTTTGCAACATAGCCCACCCTCATTGTGTAGGATTAGACAATGCTCAGTGAAACTGTTTTTGCATAGCAGCGAGTTACCATATAATGTGTGACGGTCTATGCCCAAAAGAACTCTGAACACTTGGAAGTGAGGCAGATTGTGTGAAAAGCATTATTCTGTCTGAATATCCAGTGCCCTGATACTATGGACGAGTAATCCCAGGTAGAGTCTATACCCATTATGCCTTTTAGGCAAAGTACATGATGCTCTCCACTTATAGGGTAATGCTAAAGTAGGAGACGCTGAGCATCACATTTGTCTTCTCAAAATCCTTACGGGGCAAATTTATATTTGAGTTTTACAATGTGTTAACTTGCAAGGGGGCTGCTTCAAAGCGCTTGTGTGACATATGTACAAAGAAGAGGAAGTATGGGATAAGGATACACATCCACGTAGCCTGCTTACTTACAGTCAGTATCTTATTTTTTAGCTGGTAGTTCGATTGTATCGTGTGGGTGATGCTTTTGGTAAGGCACAATGAGTAACAGAAATTCTGGCACATGAACGTTATTCATATTATTCATATTACAACAAATATAAAACAAGTGGATGTAGGTACACTTCTATTAACCTTTTGCAGAGCCAAGAGAGGATGAGTCATGGTTGTCCGGTACTATTTTAATGTGTTCTGGGGAAGAAGTTAGAGTCATAAGGTCAAAGTGTGGTAGAATCAAGCTTTGAAGTCATGTGTGGGGAGGGGACATAGTTTGGTTAATGTGTGCAGGCATATCTTGGTTAGATTCTTCTGTTATGGAGCCAGTTTTTCATATTAGGTTTAACCTCTTATGTTTGTATTTTGCTATTAGGGATTTTAGGTGTTTACGGTCACCCTTGCATAGTAGTGTAATGCAAATTAGAAGAATATCAAGACTTGTTGCTTATTTTAAGAGAAAGCAAATTCCAATGTATTGCTGTGGCTTGTGCCTTATTAAATATTTTTGAATAGGTAAGAATTGTCTGTGTGCGCTGCTAAAAATCTTCTGAGCGGCACCCAGAAGGAAGCTGGGCAAGCGCACGTGCACACAGCTTAGAGGGAACACTGGTCACTACTCTTGGGTCCCCTAGAGGATGTTGCGTGGTCCCCGGTGGCATCCCTCCTGGCTTTTTTCATGGGTGTGGGAGTGGGTGCTGACGTGCGTGGCTCCTCATTTTCCGTGTGTGATCCTGCAGGGGTGATAAGAAGGGTAAATCATCATCTATGGGTCTACCTGCATTATGGCAGATGTATACGTCATGCAGTTTGATGCATTTTGGGGTCATCGTTGTGGCGGCATGGAATGGGGATGTTGGCTGGCTCATGCATGATTGGCCCTGTGTTGGTGGGTATGTGATGATGCATGCATGTCTGTTTGTGGCTGGATCCACGGCATTCATATGGACACATGATTGTGGGACCCCTCACCCTTCACTGCGCATTTTTGGGTGCATACACTCACCTCCATCCGATGAAACGGCCACGCCATGCTCCATATCGCCGACCCCCTCTATCGACTCGACTCCTATTGTGGAGACACATATCTCCTCCCACTCCTTCATCTTCAAGGGGGACTCTGCGCCACCTCCTGTGGCCATTGCCATGTTGCGGTTCACAGATAAAATGTTGCGCACACGCACCCGGAGGTCGTCCCACCTTTTGCGGCATTCCCTGACACTCCGGGTGGTGGTGCCCACCGCACTGACTTTTAGCGCGACTTCGGCCCAGATGGCCTTCTTCTTAAGGAGGGCCTCCCGCCGCATATCGTTAACAAATACTACTCCTGCATTTGCAGCAAGTGTGGTGGTCAGCATCATTAGTTCCTCATTAGTGAACTTTTCTTTGCGCTGGCGATCAGCAGTTTTTTTAAGCGCCTTCGGCATCCTCGAGCTACCCGGTATGGTTCCTGGTCGGAGTTGCCTGGATATATGTCCTGGATGCAGAGGATGGCAATGGATTGTGTTTTTGAAGATGGCCGCTGTGCTCTTTCCCGTTCCTGTGCGACGACGTAATTTCCGGTTCCGCTTTTTAACGGTGTGCGGTAATGGCGGTGTCCGCTATTTACGGGTAGCGGGAGGGCGGAGGCGCTATCGGCGGTTTTGCGGGTGCCGGTAAGGGGCTTTTTGGGGTATTTAGCGGCAGGGCGGAACGGTCATTTACGGCATGGCGCTATGCTCGTGTCCGCGTACTCGTGATGGGACGCTATTAGCGGCCTCTTGCGAGGGCGGACGCGCTAATGGCGCCATAATTTTTTCAATTTTTCCAATTTTTTCCGCCTACCGTGTAATGAGGCCCATTGTTAGGTAAGATTTGCAGAGAACTGGTAAATCTTCCTTTCCTGGTTCAACCTCAGAACTTTTTGCTTTATTAATGGGATATTTTTCATTAATACCTCAGTGATTGGAACCTTTTTTCACACTCACATAATCCTTAACTCTTTTTATGAGTGTCATTTATAAGACTCTCCATAATGTCTTTTTAAAGTTATCGGGCCTCATTACGACCCAGGCGGTAAGTTACCGCCTGGGCCGTGACTTTACCACCATGGCGTAAACTACGTTTACGCCATGGTGGTTGGCGGACTTACCGCCCCATTCCGAGGTTGGCGGGGCGGTAAGTCCCCAATCCCCATTTACCCTTCCCCATTCCCATTTTTGCCCCATAGGGCATAATGGGAGTGGGGAAGGCGTTAATTACGCCACCGTAAATTACGGTGGCGTAATTAACTCCATGGTCCCTTAGCGCCATGGATTTTAACACCCGCTAAAAGCGGGTGTTAAAAGCTCCATGGCGCTAAGGGACCTCGTAATTGGCGGTAAGGGGTCGGCGCAGCTAACGCTGGCGTAAACCCCTTACAGCCAGGGTCGTAATGAGGCCCATCCTCTTTAACAACTTACTGGCAATAATTACCTGTTGTTGCTGTGTTGCCCTAGAGGCTCCCCTTTTAACTTTCTTGTGCTAACCTTGAGTAAACTACGGTTCCCAAGGGTAGAAAGGATCTTTGGACCCCTTTTACATTTTATTTAGTGGAACCAGCACAATCCACCTTATGTGGAGTGCTGGGGAGATACAATGTATCCCCTTTCACACTAAAACTGTAACCATTTTGTTACAGTGACAAGCTTACCTTCAATGGCTGGTGGCAGTGATACCTTGTATTAATTTGGTGCACCTTTACTGCGGGCTGTATTCACAGCTGCAGCAAAGGGACCCAAGGGTGTCAAATTTTACCAAAATGGCTCCTGTCTTCTTTTTTTTATCATTTTAGTGTTTCTTTTCATTTCTTGTTCCTTCCCATGACATCCAGGGTGGGAAATTCCTTTGTGTGATTTTTGTCTTCGGCGGGAGTCCCCGGTACTCCCCGCCCAGGCTCCAGTCTGTCTGTGAGAGCAGGAAGTGAAGGAGGAGTCCAAACTCTCCCTTTATCTTACACCTTGCTTGAATGGGGACAAATCCCAGTGGGGGGGTGGCTGTTCTGATTGGACAACCAGACCGCCCCTTCTTGTAAAATGCAGGGAGAGAATGCAGAGGCTGTGTTGTAATTCCTGATAAAAACTGCAAACCTGGAAGCTGAAGATATGTTGACCACTGGAACTTAAGCCAAAGAGGGTGACCAAGGAAAAGCAGTGGAAACGATTTCCAGTGACCGGAGAGCCTGCTGTGTAACTAAAGCCTGCTGTAGGTCTTCCTTCCAATTGACCTCGGGACTCCGGAAATGATGAGCCCGACCCAGAGCCTAGCGAGACCCACTAGGCTCAAGAAGGCCTGCATTCACGTGTTGCTGCGACCTTGTGTTGTTGCACTACCCCAATACCCTGGGACCTCAAGCCATCATGCGGTGCACGGTCTTCCAAATTCCTAATCTTGCTGAAACTTCGTGGGCATCCTGGTGGATCTCCAGAGACATGAATCGAGTCCGAAAAGTCTCCTCACAAGAGTGCTGGACCTTTAAAACGACGAGAATTGAACCACAATGTTCTTTCTTCTTCTGTGCTCCTTGAAAAGGCGCCAAATGCACAGAACCGCATACAGCCACGAGGGAAACCTTGCCTAGAGCCTTGTTCATCAATCCCTGCTGCAAAGTCCCTTCTGAGTTCTTGTTTTCAGTTTCCACAACAAGGAATCCATTGACCGGGTATTTGGCTGCAGACCCTGAAGTTCTACTGCTGCAAAAGCTTCTTCAATGCTGAGGTACTGTGTTGGCTTGGTTATGTACTTACCTTAAGCCTGTTAAGATTTCTGTGTAGTTAAGTGGTGTTTTCTGTGATTGGGAGGTCCCTCGTCCAGTGCACCCAGTCCCGCTGCTAGAATCCTGCTAGGGTGTCTTCTGCGAAGCCTCTGAACCCTCTTCTAACTCTAAAGTAAAATACTCACCTGTTTGCCCAGTTTTCCTAAGGAACTCTGATTTTTGCTACTAAAGAACCTATTCTGATACTGCCTGTTGGTCACTAGTCCTAGTGACCCTCTCCTTCTGCCACTGAGAATACTCAAGCTCCAAAAATAAGGGAAAGACTTTGAAGGGATTGGGACTTCTGCCCAGAAAATAAAATAAGTGTTTCAAAGTTACTTACTTGTAAAGAGTTGGTTGGTAACTGTCATTCTAAGAGTGTACAGTTACAAAAGTTCTTACTGATCTTGAATGTGTGATGCACTATTCTTGAAAGTATGGTTAACATCTTTTCTTCCTTAGCCACTTTTTTGCCAGTCTAATAGAAAGTAGATGTGAAGGTATTTTACTCTCCTGTGATTAGGTTGTGCCTCTTCCAAAAGTAAAGTGTTGGTATCACCAGATTAGTCCTTTGAGAATAAGTGTATGAGTGTCCCCCAAATGGGTCTTGCTTCCCCTGACTTGCTGCTAGCCTGTCCTTAATAAGTCTGCATTAGGTTGTTGCCTACCTAGAATAACTATTCAGTAAAGTGTAACATTGGGTTTTACTTTCCCCCTCCATTGTGAGGTTCAACAAAGTATGTGGGTTTTACTTATCTTGTGGTAGCTGTGTGCCATCCAAAATAAGTTACAAGAGTTACTGCTTACCTTAGCCTGGGGTCCCCTGATTTCAAAAGCACCTGTAATTGTATATTACATCCTTAGGTTTTACTCACCTAATATAACTGTGTGTTATGACAAAAGTAGTTAGGTTTTTACTGCACCTAGAATAAGTGTTTCAATATTCACCAAATTATATTTTCCAGTTGACTGATTATGTGGTTTGTGCTAAGAGTCATTATACAACTGGAAAGGTCTACTGCCCTTGCATTACTGAATGTAATTGTAAAAACTAACCATTGTTTTTTACTCCCCAAGAATAGGCTTGACCTATACTGAATGTGTATGAAAAGGTTTTACCTTCCCTAGAACTACTGTTAGGTACTTCAAATAAGGTCTATACTTGGGTCTATGTACTTTCAAGTATACTGTTGTGTTTTTATACTGTGATTCCATATAATGTTTTAGTGCTTACTTACCCCTAGATTTATCTTGGGCTACTTGTATTTAAATACATCCTTTATTTTTACAATACATAGGGCCTCATCACGACTTTGGCGGTAACCCTTAAATCCGGCGGTAGCGCTATTACTGCTGGATTTAAGGGTCCGCCAAATTAGGACTTCGGCGGATTTCGCCGCAGCTCTTAGCTGGGGGGAAATCCGCCGAAAATTCGCGCTCATACCGCCGGTGAGAAATCTGCCAGCGGTATTAGCATGAAATGTCCACATTGAGCTCAATGGGGAATGGGGCATTCCCAAATGGGCTAACTGGGGAATGGGGATTAACATTACCGCCGAACTCGTGATCCGGCGCTATTAGCACCAGGGAGTTCGGCGGTAACGCAGATAGCGCCAGCGCTAATAGAGCCGGCGTTACCGCCAAAGTCATGATCAGGCCCATAGTGTTTCAGTGTTTCTTTGGATCATTTGTATGACAATTTCACTTGTAATGATTCTACAGCCCTCTCTCCCTCCTAAGATAAGCCTGGCTGCTCTGTCTACGCTACCATATACTCAGGTGGTACAGACTTATACTAAGAGTGGAGTCTTGTACTGCCTCAGTTGAATGGTTTTACTAAACCCTTAGTTGCACTTCAGAAAAACTGTCCTAACACAAATCAATGCCAGGTAAGATCACTATGAGAACTGCTCTTACCTTATGTGTAACAGCAGCTGTTGAAGCTGCTTTGAAACAATGGGACACCATACAATGGGGCACTCTATGTCTTCTTCCAGGAGATTCATCCATTAGACGCTGATTCTCCACTGAATCACCTAAATAACACCTAGAAGAGCCCTAGCTGTGACTGGTTTACATCTACTCACCTAAAATGTGAGTATACCAATCCACTTCTTTATATGTGTGGTCGGGGTTAAGTTATCTGAACTGGGTCCAATAGAGTTTTACATATTGGATCTATGTTCCACTGTCCTTACAGCTGTGAAGGAATGCCTACTTTGATGCCTCTCCAGACAGACATTAGATGGGATTCATCCTAGTTCTTCCACACTCGCCTCCATCACGTTTGGCAGAGTAGGTGAGTAGAAGAGTAACAACGCAAGAGGTTACTTCACTTACATTTATTGAGCTACATTTATTGAGCTTATTAGTTAGTTTCAGATGACAGAGGTTTATCAAGAAAGTCATTACATTACTAGTGTTTAATAGATCACGCTGCTCAAACCCATCCTCCTGTGAGACAACACACAGCTGGTTGTTGTCCTATGTCCTGATGAAGGTTGGCAAAAATTAAAGGGCAAGAGATCTGATGTCTAATTTACCATCAACCGAAACACGTGTCGACTGTTAAATCGCCTGTAATGTATACAGAGGGACACATCTGTTAATTAGAAGGCGTTTTAGTCAAAACTTGTCTTTGTATTTGTTAATATGGTTATTTTGTGACACCATTTCTTGTTGTATATTATATTAGGTGCTGAAAAAAGATTAAGACTACAGGAGTACGCAGTAACCCCAATTGGTAGCAGTCTGCACCACCCAGATTTACCTGGTAGCTGTGGCTGAGCAGTCAGACCTCTCTCAAGAAGAGTAGGGCAGTATATAGAGTATACACAATAGGGCTAAAGACACAGTAGAGCAAACAAACACTGACCAGAGCTTTGTATAAAAAGTATATAATTATTTATTTAAAACACACTTTAGGCAATATACTAGCACTCTAAATCAAAAGCAAGTTAAAACACAGTCAGGTAAAGTATACACACCTCCCTTAATAAATATTAGACAAGTCAGAATTAAAACACCACGATTTGTTAAACGAATGTGAGCGCATAACCTGATGGCACCCCAATAGTTCAGTTAAAGGGAGAGAAAAGGGCAGAGCATAGAAATAAAACAGGTCCCAACTCTTTTAGGAGTTTTCAGCAAGGGAATAAAGGCAGTATAGAGTGTAGAGCCAAAGTTCATAGGCCAGGCTCACTTAAAAGGGAGCAAAGCGAAATGTGCCCAGGATCACACGGTTTAAAAATGCACTAAAAGTCTTTACAGAATGTTCAAGAGAGGTTGGGGCGATTCAAGAAGGTAAAGTTAGAAGGTCTGGGGCCAACCCAGTTGGCATGAAGGGTTTAAGGGTCACCGTGGGCAAACCGAAGAAAGGGAGGCCATGCAGGACACAGTACCTTAAACAGAGAGGAAGCTCCAGCGGTGGCAGTTGTTTCTGGCAGTGGTTGCAGTTTGTTGTTTCGACCAGGGGAAGAGAGGATCTCGTTGAGGAGGAAACGTGGAGTCGTTGCACTGCACAGGGATGAAACCAGCCGCGGAGTTCATTAATAAAAGGAGCGTTCCTTTTATTCGCGCTCAAAGTGGTGAAGCTTTGCTATCCGGCCGCTGGGGTGCTTGGCACGGGCGATTCGACCAAGAGACGTCTTTGGAAGGCGAAAAGGACAAACTGGTTGGTCCCACCAGCTCAGAGGAACAAGACTCGCCCAGCAGAAGATCTTCTCTTGTCGTCGGGAAAGTGGTGAGGTAGTTGCAGCAGGGCTTCACCGGTGGTGTCGTCGTTGCAGATGGCTCAGCTTCTTCCCTCTTCAGATTCTTAGGTCCTGTGGCGACTTCTGAAGTTCCAGTCCCAAAGGCCCTGCTTTTATGCAGAAAACCCCCCATTCATCAGCCTAGCTGTCAATCACACATGCTAAGTGGTGGGACAATCAGAGTAGAGTGCGACTTGGGTTGCCGAGGCAACGCAGTCCAGGGTGCCAATTCCCCCCTCCACCCCTCCTGTGGAATCCAGACAGAGAGGCACCATTTAGAGGGCTTCTGTGGAGAAGCCTGCCAAAATAGTGGAACAAATTTGTAGATATGCTACTTTATCAAGTATTTTGAGAAGGAAGGGCACCATTGTGATGGGCCTATAGTTCGCTGGGATGGAAGGGTCCAGAGTCTGTTTTTTGAGCAGTGGTAAGACCCAGGACTCTTTTAAGTTACTTGGGACAAAATTTGATGTGAAGGAGGCGTTAATTAACTTAGAAATTAATGGCGCTAAGTCTCTAGCTGCGTCTTTGATTACTTGAGCAGGGCAGTTGTCACCCTGGCAGTTAGATGGCTTCAAGGAGGAGATAATCTTTTCGTTTCGAGAATAGATACTTTAGACAAGCTGAATGGCTCTACTGTGCTAGTGGTTATACTAGAATTAGTAGGTTGTGTCTCATGATTGGCTATAGAGGCTTTCTTGTTAGCAATTCTATTTTGGAGTGACGTTATTTTGTTTGCTAAGGCGTTCTGTATGCTTGTGCACCAAGGTTTGTCTTTTGTCCTTAGGCACGTTGTCAGTGGGGGAATGGGGGATTCTAATTCTCGTAGAATCACAAATAGTTCCTTATTATTGGAGCTGGCATTGGTGATTCTTTCGTTGTAGATGTCTTTTTTGGTGCAAATTATTATCTTTTTATAGTTATTAGTAAAGTTAGTCAGGTGCATTTTATTTTCAGCAGAAGCGGTATGTCACCATACGCTGTATCTCCAGTAGGGTTGTTATGTGCTCAAATGCCTCATTTACGAAATGTGGCCCATTGTCTGACACACACCCCATCATGGGAAGACTTCTCTAATGAGGAATTTTGCAGCCCAGAGGGCACCGGGTGTGAACTAGGATCAGCTTCAATCCACCAGGAGATCGGGCACACAACCACTATTATGAAGTGGTAGCCCTGGCACACCTGGATCATATCAACATAGTCGATGTGGAGATATTGGAAGGGCCCGATTGGGCGGGGTAGGGCTCCCCTCACTACACGTAAAGTATGTCCTGCAGTGAATATTTTACAGGTAACACAATTCAACATAAATGCAGATATTTGCTCTGCCATGTTCGGACAGAACCAAGCTTCCCAAATGTGAGCAGCAAATACCTCTTTACCAATATGAGTAGGATATTGCATTTGCGTGAGTGCAATCTGCAATAATGCTGTTGGGAGTACTATCTTGCCTGTGCTTTCCTGTCACCACAAAGCATCCATAGGATATTGAGCACCCCTTCTCACCCATAATTCTTTTTCCTCTGCTGGAGCCCTTCCCTGAAACTCTATTATCTTTGTGGCTGGTAACGTATTATAGCCTTCCCTTAGAATCATAGTGTGCACACGGATATGTGTGTTTGATGGGGTATCAAAGTCTGTTATTTCTGGAAAGTATGCTGCGCCCTTTGCTTCCGCATCTGCAGCTTTGTTGCCCCGGGAGACTGCGTCCTCCCCCTTGTGTGGGCCTGGCACTTTAAAACAGCTATTAATGCTGGATGTTGACGGGCATCTATGAGCCCACCCAATAGGGGTGCGTGCTGCACTGGTGTGCCTTCAGCACATCTGAAGCCCCTCCCCGGACATCGTGACAGCCCAGAGTGTACTGTAGACATCACGTAGGCCGAATGTGAATACACTGCGATTTCCTTGTCCCTGTGTGCTTTTAATGCCATTATGAGAACGACTAATTCTAATGCTTCCGCCGAAAACAAATGTGAAGACAATCTTGCACTTGCTATTACTTCTGCTGTACCGTTTGCTTGTCATCTCACCGCTGCTGTCCCTGAATGTCTCTCCCCTGTTGTCTGATCTATTGTCAATGATCCATCAATATAGAGCACTTCTCCACCCTCAAGTGGCTTTTCCCCCACCTTGGGAATATCATCATACTGTTCCATGTATGTACCACAGTCGTATACATAGGGGCCTCATCACGAGTTGGGCAGTAGCCCTTAAATGCGGCGGTAACAGTATTACCAACATATTTATGGGCTGTCCCTATCCCACCCTGTGTTACCGCCAGCTGTATTAGCGTGCAGTATTAGCACCGAAAATTCTGAATTGGATCCAATAGACCCAATGGGGAATAGGGATTTACCTTTAACGCCCAACCTGTGATCCTGCAGTCGTACCGCTGGACCGGTGGGCGCTGACACTATTACAGTTAGGCAGTATTACAGCCGGTATACCGCCCAACTCCTGATGATGCCCCTAGTCTCCTTCTTCTACTGGTTCACCGAAAAACATCACCAGGTTTACAGTCCTGCCCCTCACTACCTTGATTGCTGGATTTGAGATAATCCTATTGTATCCTGAAGCTCACTGTGTGGTCAACGTACTCTTGAGTCTCTCAAGAATTCCGTAACGTGTGGTGCTGCACCCCATAGTAATGCTCGCTGACTTCTCTACCGCAAATGCGGCAGCAGCCAGAGCTTGCTCACAAGGGTAATGTCCACTCATTACAAGTGCAACAAAGCTATACGATTAGCAATTTTCATTGCGATGCACAAGTTCAACCACAAGGGTTAAACCTGTCCAAGATGGCCACCGCCACTAATACAACAATACAACATCTCCTGCCCTCAACTCGGCCCCCTGTTAGCCCATTGGCTACCCAACAGCTTTTTCTTCCAACCAGGAGATGCCTGCCCACACCCAACGCACACACTAAGGCTCCTTAGTGAGCCTCATCAAAGAACACGGACCGCCAGAGCAGGAGCTCTCTCCCCACCACGCGCTGCCGAGGAGCAGTGTCCCCTCCACATCCAGGCTGAGTCTGGGTCTGAGGTAAGCCAGTGAGCTTGTGTCCTCTTATTGCGAACCCACTGCCGATGTCTGCATTGATCATTCGTGGAGCACGCAGCTCTGATCTACTTTTTACAGTATTAGCGTTTTGTTGTTCGAAAAGTGCAATGAAGCTGTACGATTAGCAATTTTCATTCTGATGCCCAAGTTTAACCACCAGGGTTAAACCTGTCCAAGATGGTTTAATACAACAACTCCTGGCCTCAACTCGGCCTCCTGTTAGCCCATTGGCTACCCAACAGCTTTTTCTTCCAACCAGAAGACGCCGGCAGGCGAAGCCGGCCTGCACCCAAGGCGCACACTAAGGCTCCTGACTCAGCCTGAGTGAGTCGTCCGAGTGGCGAGTGCCTGCAGTCGTAATCCTAAATCAACACCTTTTTCTACCCCTTCAAACTCTTACCTTCCAGCCACTCCATGCTTTCCGAACCTGCACACATGCATAGCTGTGAGCCTGTGACATCGACCCTGTCGGACCACACCTCCACCTAAGCCCTTGGTTACAGTGGCGCCCAATCTGACACTCACCCACCCTCAACTGCTCTGTCCTGCACCAGAGCGTAATTCGCTCCATCTGTATCCAATCCGCATGACGACACACCGTTTGGTGAGACTTTCAATCTGCACCGCCTTATGTTTTTGTTAACCTGCATGAAACAGTTTCATGGCACGCCACACTGTTCTACCATTAACTTGCCCCCAATTTGAATCACGCAAGCTGCATTGTATTACTTGTAACTGGCCCCTAATTGAATCACGGCACACTGCTCTGTGCCTCTGTTAACTTGCTTTGATATTGTTTTATGGCATGCCGCACTGTACTACCTTCATCTTGCCCTTAATTCGAATCACAGCAAGCTGCATTGTATAACTTGTAATTGGCCCCTAATTGAATCATGGCACGCAGCTCTGTGTCACTGTTATCTTGCTTTAATATTGCTTTATGGCACGCCACACTGTACTACCTTTAACTTGCCCCCAATTTGAATCACAGCAAGCTGCTTTGTGACCCACAGACTCCCCTGTACTGAAGTAGGCACTCTACAACCCTGCCCATCCACCCCACCGACCACTATGTCCTCTGCCTTTATCAATTATTTGATTTACGCAAGTCACTGCCTGACCATATCCTACATCAGGCCCTCCCTGAGTATAGTCATGTTCCCGCACACTTCCAAGGCCAACCCCATCCAGGCCTTCCTTCCCCCTATGGCTGTGACCAACCACAACTACACAACACCCCAGGTGACCCACAGCCCGCCAGTGGCTCAAAACAAGCACATCCTGGAAGCTAGGGCATCCCTTCACGGGCTCAACCTAATACACAGCTGCCTGTGCCCCTTGCATTCAGAAATACTAACCTTGCACTCAGATCGTACTCAACTAGAGACACATCGGGCACCACTGCCCCCACAATCGGAAATAGAAACTCATTCCTCACATTCCACACGGCACGCGCCAACTCACGACCTCCACACCTACCCCCCCACACACCCAACCACACCATTATGGGAGCCCTCATCAACGCCAGATCACTTTCTGCACACGCACTTGACATCACAGACATCATCACGTCACACAATGTAGACTTCATAGCTATAACAGAATCCTGGCTCAATGACGCTTCGGGCCTAGCTCTGTCACTTTCTGTTCCAGACAGTTAGTCCATTTGCAGGACGGACAGACCCAATGCCAAAGGTGGAGGAGTGGTCATCATAGCTAAAACATCTATGAACATGAGAGAGGTGCCTTTAACTCCCCATACCTCCTGCAAACTTCTATCAGTTAAATTGTCTCTCTCAGCAACAGCTACATTACACATTGACCTCATTTACAGACCTCCAGGGCCTGTACACACCTTTGAGAAGGAGGTTACGCTAATCATCTCCTCTAATGCCAAACCCAAATCACAAACCATAATTTTGGGTGATTTCAACGTAGGTCTGAACGACCCACTCGATAACAATGCTCTATCATTGGTTAGCACCATGTCAGCACTTGGTTTCGCTCACAAGATTCAGAAGCCCACACATGTGATAGGTTGAATACTCGATTGGCTTGCAGACATCAGCTGCATGTCCACCATCACATCTAACTCTCCCTGTACTTGGTCTGATCACCACCTCATCACTTTCAATGTCAATACTAGATCAGCCCATCCAACCTCCCCATTCTAGCCCCAGAGGTGCCATTGAGGAACTAAAAGAATATCACAGCCAACAATTTGCTCCCGCTAATGCAACCTGTCCTGGCAATACCCACTGGTGACAATGCCGACCCTACCAGAATGACCAGACTGTGCAATGACACAATCTTGGCAGCTATAAACAAAATAGCCCCGCTCGCGCTACGCAAAGCCAAACAACTGGCCCACCTCAATGGCTGGTTCACCCCTGTGCTAAAAGCTCTAAGAATTACTAAAAGAAAGGCAGAATCACTCTGGAGGAAAAGTCATCCACTACAACAAACAACAATATCTTTGACATGGCCTACAGGGAATACAAATAACAAGTACTCCTTACCAAAGGCAAACTCTACAACGACAGAATATCCAAAGCTAGCTCCAATACCAAGGAACTGTTTTTAATCCTCAGTGAGCTACAAACCCCTATCCCACCACCAGAAAGCTGTAACAAAGATGCAAACTGCTCTCCTTAACAAAATAATTCATCTCCAATCTACAATTGAAGCTAAAAAGAATGGCCTAGCCAATCTACACAAACCACCACTCCCATCCGAGACCGCCACCAACCTCAAGGAGCTCCCCCAATGCGAATTCACGGAGGTCACCATCTCAGAAGTCCTGAAAATCATCCTAAGCCTAAAACCCTCAAGGTGCCAAGGTGACCCATGCCCACCCAGAAGTCATTAAAGACTGCGAACCAGAACTCGCCCCCTTCATCACCAATCTTATTAATGCCGGATCTAAAAAACAAGTTGGTACTACCCATCCTAAAAAAGCCCACCATTGACCCTAACATTCTGACGAACTACCGCCCAATAACAACTGTACCTTTTTTCTTGAAAATTCTTGATAGAGTAGCATACTTGCAAATTCAGAAATACCTGGAAGCTAATAACATCCTGGGGCTACGTCAGTCTGGATTCCGCCCGAGACACGGGACCGAAACACCACTACTGGATTTAAAAATCCAAATGGACAACCTGAGGGACAAAGGGAAACTAGCTGTGCTGCTGGTCCTAGACCTCTCTGCAGCATTCGATCTGGTGGACCACAATATCCACAAAAAACTTACCTCAGCAGCAAACTTCTCCTCTAACGCCACACAATGGATAAAATCCTTCCGCAGCGACAGAACTATGAAAGTCTTCTCCCCTTAAGCCGAAGCCCCCCCACCTTAGTCGCATGTGGAGCACCACATGGCTCGTGTGTGGCCCCCACTTTGTACAATATTTTCACAAAGCCGCTCTTTGACCGTCTCAACGACCGGGGTATCACCTACACTAATTACGCAGATGACACCCAGATCCTCATCCCAATATCAGGGAACCACAACTCCAACACAGCCACCCTCAACGCCATTTACCTCACCATCCAAGCATGGATGGCGCAGCACGGGCTATGCTTAAATGATGACAAGACTGAGATGCTCATCATCGGCTCTCAACACAGAATCGCCAAACTAAATGACCTCTTCAAGTCCTTTATCATTGATGGTAACACCATTAAAGTCACTAACGAGGTAAAATCACTTGCTTCTACTTAGACTCCTCACTCAATCTACATTAACAAGTAAATGCCACTACTTCAACCACCTCATACACATGTAAACTCATCAGTGCTTGCAGAAAATTCCTAACAACGGACAGCTGTCTGACTCTAGCGAGAGCCTTAGTCCTTACCCGCCTCGATTACTGGAACGCCTTAAATGCCGGCACTAAGATCCAAAATATCCAGAAGCTACAGGTTCTTGAAAACATCGCCCTCAGAGCCACGCTCAACCTCCCCAGATCAGCACACATATCAACCATTAGACATCAGCAACACTGGCTGCCAGTACACAAACGTATCATGTGCAAATCACTCACCTTACCTCACAAATGTCTTTACCAAATGGCCCCCACTGACCTGTCTGACAGTATCACCTTGACACAACGCTCTAGACCAACCAGAGCAGCCTATTAGCACCGTCTCGCCACTCCTAGGTTCAAGCTACAAAATGCAGGTGGAAGTAGCTTCCCCACGATTGCCAGCAAACTCTGCAACTCGCTGCCGCTCCCACACAGAGCTCAAGAATCATTCTGGATATTCAGGAAACAACTGAAAACACACCTCTTCACTCAAAGCCTGAGTAACCAAGTAGCCCTACTAGCCATCCCGCCATCACCTCCTCTTGCTCTTCCCTTGGTATTGCATTTACTATATTTTACTGTTCATACTTTATCAACCTGTAATGTTATTACCTTGCCCTATGTCTTTCTTATACATGCTCTGTGTAACAACTGTAACTTTTCCATTCTGTAAAAAAGCACCCAGATGGCTTTCGGCTTGACACGCTATATAAACTTCATAAATAAATAAATTACTGGGTCTAAACGTCCACTGTGATTTCTTTCAATTTTTTAAAAAGTTTTATTGGTTTCAAACTAAAAACAAGATAATAGCGAAAGAAACCTTTAATAGTTTAAGAAAATCAAAAGCAAGATTCCACCAATTCCAAAAATAAAAACAGTTTGTTTCCTTATTTCAATCAAAATTAAGACCAAGGTAAAAGAAAATCAGGAGAGCAGCACAACAGATATCATACTTCAATCACAAAAACTCAAATCAAAACAACGATTTCTGTCGATTAGCCAGTCGTCCAACCTCTTCCGAAGTCAGGCCAATAATTGAGTCTATGGGCCTCATTCCGACCCTGGCGTTAACCAAGGCGCTATTAGCGCCTTGGTTGACGCCGTTATCTTTCCGACTCCGCCATGGTGAATGGCGGAATTACCGCCCCATTCCAAGGTTGGCGGGGTCGGTAATTCCCCATTCACCAAGGGCCCTTCCCCATTCCCATTTTTGCCCCATAGGGCTCAATGGGAATGGGGAAGGCGCTAATTACGGCACCGTAAATTACGGTGCCGTAATTAGCTCCTAGGTCCTTTTGCGGGTTGGTTTTTTAACGCCTGCAAAAAGCAGGCGTTAAGTACCAACCCGCAAAGGGAACTCGGAATAGGGCGGTAAGGGTTTAACGGCACCGGTCTCGTTAACGGTGACCGTTAACCCTTACCGCCCTACTCGGAATTACCCCCAATGAATTTCAGCAATGCCAAGACTCTCCCTATTTTTTGTCCCATTAGTAGCCAATCCCAATGATCTTCCAGAGACAGATATCCCTCCAAACAGCATCCAATGAAGAGTGCTCTTTCCTCCTGGAGTGCCTCACATTCCATTGCAATGTGAAACAGTGATTCCACCTGATCAACTTTTTTATAGAAGCGACAAACGTTATTCATTACACCTCCCTGGTGCCATTTAGACTGAACTTCACACGTAGGCATGATATTCAGACGGCAATGCAAGAGAAGGTCCCTATAAAATGCTGAGGGGAATTTGCAAAGATATGAAGGTGGATCATCAGGGGCGTTGCTAGTGGGGGGGATAAGGGGGCTATAGCCCCTGATCTTTTGGTTGTAGCCCCAGATAGAATCTCAGGAGCTACAGCCAAAAGACTAGCTAGCCCCCAGTCCCAACAGTTCTGACATCAGCTTAGCCCCGGGTCTTTTCCAGACCTAGCAACTCCCCTGTGGATCATTAAGACCCTTTTTTCCATCCACCATGTAAAAGTTTGAGGGGCGATAGGTTTAGCTTCACAGGTATTAATCCAGTCTGCTCTTTCCAAGGTTGACTTTACTTTAAGAGGGTTTTCCCTCAATACATCAATGTCCACTCTGCAGTTTGACAGTGTCTCATTCATTACCTCAAACCACTGGTTCAAAGATCCTTCATTTAGCCTATTGGCAGGTTTTAAAATGGCAAATGGAGCGGGTACTTTCACCATAATACATTTCCGATAGAAAGAAATGTCCTTCTTTAGAACTATGGAGGCCATTGATGGTAAGCGTAGCTCATGCCGATGTTTAGCTATTGATAAATACTTAGGAAGTCTTCAAACCTTGCACCAGAAGTAGCCTTCCATCAGGGGCCATGTTTTTTTACTTAGGTTGTGTAAGATTTACGCTCTGTAGTTTTAGGACCTGTATCACCTTTTGCCGATAAAAGGTGATAATAGGTATCATAGAGAAGGCCCCATAGCGTCTATGAATGGTTATTCCTTGGTTAGTCAAATTTTGCTATTTTATTTTCAGCCACACCAATTGTGCATTTTCATTTATGTTCTTGCTAATTTTGACTCCTAAGTATACAATGGTTTCTACTACATCCAGCCGTATTTCCTTGACCGTCCACGAAAAGGACGTCCTTGATTTCTTCCTAGCATTACACATAAGAAGAATTTGAGATTTTTTGACATTCATTCTCATGCCATTTTCTTTTAAATAAACATTAAATGCTGAGACTCTGTGTTGAAGGCCTATGGCCATTTGATCAAGAAAGACAATATCGTCTGTGTACAGCAGCCATGGGAGGCCACCTCCATTCAGCTTTGGTGGAAATGCGCGAATGCCAGTTTGTGAAATCCCCAGGTCAGACAAATACAGACTGAATAAGATGGGAGCAAGCGCGCAGCCTTGTTTAAGCCCGCAAAAAGTCATGATTTTCCTAGACATCAAACCGCCAACCCCAAATCTAATCTGAATAGATGTTTCTGTATAGAGGGCCTGGATTGCCTCTAAGATGTCTAAAGGGCACTTCCAGGCTTTCAATTTGACCCACATACTCTGTCAAATGCCTGATGTAAATCCAGGAAGGGCATATATACTGTGGAGTTTTTATCAATCACTCTCCGTTTTAGCATATTCAGCACAAAAAGATGTATCAAGGTCCCCACCCCCTTGACGAATCCCGTTTGCCTGGGATCAAGTATCCCCTTTTCAGTCGCTCATGAGCTAAGGTCACGGAGGACCACTGAAGCAAATTGTTTGTCCATTGAATCCAAGAAGGTGATAGGGCGATAGTTCTTAGAATTTGCCCTATCGTCCTTCTTGAACACTGGGACAATCCAGGCTTCCCGCCATCATCCTGGCACACGTCTATTTAGCATCACCTGTTTAAATACGCACACAGTACATTTCTCCCAGGCGTCAGGATTTGTCTTCATCATGGAGCTGGAGACACCATTAGGTCCTGCTGCTCTAGATGAACTGAGCTTCATGATCATAGACCTGGCTTCAGCCTCATCAAATTCAAAGTGCCAGTGGAGGGAGATCCCTCAAAGATTTTAGAATAGTGACTGACCCATCCTCTTCCGTGACACCACCCATCAATGGATTGTTTCTACTACATCCCCCCTTGTTAATGAGTTCCCACAAATTGTTCGGCGAGTTTTTCCGACAAACTGCAAGCAGCATTCTCTCTGCGTCTTTTTGGACGAGTATTGATTTATGTGCTTTCACCCATTTTTTATAGGCCTACCTATGTGTTTTGAGTAGCAGATGTATATTTCACAGCCCGATCCTTAGTGTTACACCTATCGTTTTCCTTTAATCTTCTCGATATTTCCGTAGGGTTATTGATTAATTCTATTTGAGAGCTTCCAATTTCTTCTAAACGTGTCAGGTTTTTAAGTGACCATTTAACTAACATTTTGTTTGTACCCTTTGTTAGTTCTTCATGAATTATCTCATAGATTCTTTCTTTTGAACTGTGGACCTTCCTGAAGAGCATTAGATTGTTACGGTCAACTGTGGCTTCCAGCGAGGTTAGGCCCAGTTCCCTCCTGACCAATGTTACTGGTGTCAAGGCTGAGAGACCCAACACCACCCTCCAGAAGGAACCTTCCAGCTTGCTCCAGATGCTCGTCGGTATCCAGGGCATGGCCTCCGCTCTGTAAATGATCGCAGGAATTGTTTCAGCTTTATAGAAATTCAAAGCTGCTTGGATGGAAAAACGACCAAATTTCTTGTTGAGCATTCTCGTTTGGTTGCTCAAGCTTTTGGTCTTTGTGCGCATGAAGTCTTGCATTGGTAGTTCGAGATTGTTTTTGCTAAACATAACCCCTAGGTATCGAAATGATTGAACTTTTTCGAGAAGGGTTCCTCCTAGGTGCCATGTCTTTGTGTCCCTCCTTTTGGCTGATTTTTCCAGGGTCATCACTTTCGTTTTGTTGATGTTAATTTCGAGGTCGTTGGTTTGCAGATATACTACAAAGTTGTCTAGTTTTCTTTGTAGGCCCACCGCCGTTTGATCTACCAGGATGATTTCGTCGGCATATAGTAGCCAACTTATTTTGGCCTTCCTGACTGTTGGGGGGAAGGATCTGATTGCTTTTTCTGCCTCTTGATAGTCACTGTATATGTGTTGTAGAGCACCGGGGCCACTGGGCAACCTTGTTTAACTCCTCTGTGTGTAGGGATGTTCTCTGAAAGGATGCCCAAGCCACTGAGCCGAACTTTCATCAACGTTTCTTTGTAGAGTTCTGTGATGGGAGCTAGAATAGATCCTCGACACTTACAGTTGTAGAGTTTCTCCCACAATTTGTCCCTGTTGACTCTATCGAAGGCTTGGGAGAGGTTGATGAAGGCGAGCACAATGTTTGGGGCACCTTCAACCACTTTGGCCTTTCGCTGTGGTTCCTATGTTTTTAGTGAAACCCGTTTGAAAATGGTGGAAGCCGGCTGAAGATGTCACCCAAAATTTAAATCTGTCTAAGAGGAATGAGCCAAAGATTTTCCCAATACTGTCCAGCAGGGCTATCGGCCGATAGTTGCATGGGTCCCCTTTTATCACCCTTTTTGAATATCGGAACGATATTGGCTGTCTTCCATGAGGGAGGGATTGTTCGGGAGATAGAACAAGTTTTACAAATTTCCGATATCAACAGGACCCAGCCCTCGATGTTTGTCTTGATAGCGGCATTTGAAAGCACGTCTGGACCTCGGGCTCGGGACGATATAAGTTTGCCGATTTTGTCTGCAATCGTAGTTTTGTCTTGCTCAATGTCTCATCTATCAGCGGTAACTTTATCTCTCTTAGATATTGTTGGTAATTGGCCAAATAAATTCGAAAAGTGTGATATCCATAACTTCTCATTCACACTGTTTAAGAGGGAGGCTTGGGTTGCTCGGCCCCCTGCAAATATAAGTGACCGGAACGCTTTTGGTTGCTTGCTACTCAGTGTTCGTAGCATGTGTTCGGAATCTTCTTGGTACAAGGTTATTTTGTGACCTTTCAGCCAGTTTGTGTACATCTTTTTGGCTTTGTTAGCTTCTTCAATGTTGCGCCTCGTAGGGAAGTTTTTGGCTTTCCTCACATGCTTACGGAGTTCTCTTCTTTGTGTTTTCAAGATTTGGTTATTGGAGTGTTGATGACAAGTAATCCTTTCGCCCCCCTTCGTGGGATGCTTGTAGGGTACTAGAAGAGGACAATAATAGAGGTTGGCCATCCCTGTGGCATTGTTGATGTTTGCTCTGGCCTGCAGATATTCTTTTGTAATGACGTTGATTGACCAAGTCTTTAGTCGTAGTCGAGTTCCTCCTTGATTGGTATCCACGCTGGCCGTCATATGTTGATTCTCCAAGTTCCCTTGGGTCCAACTTGCCTTCAAGAGGTTATGGGCACTGTTCCAAGTACGTATGATTTCAAAAGCCTTCACTCTTTCCAGGAGTTCTCACGAGACGTAAATATGGTCAATCATCGTTTTGTGGCCTTGACTTTCCCATGTGGCAATTAAGGGGGGGTCCAGGTGTCAAGAGGCAGTGTAGGTTACGCATATTGTTTCCCTGCATGCAAGCCATCCAAGGTTTGCCTCTAGCTTCCGAGATCACGTTACAAAAAAAAACGATGAGTTGGTTTACATATGTGGAGGAATTCAGGTCCCCACATATTATGATGCTTTCAGCTTGGTGCTCTTCTCTAAAGTTGACCATTAGAGCTTAAAATTTTGGAATAATGAAGTTGTAAGATGGATCACAAAACGATGTCCCTTCCTTTCTTGAACAGGAGCTCACCACGCTCGCCGCTGTGTGCTGCAAGAGCAGCACACCTACATTGGAATCCGTACAAGCTCGGAGGTAAGCTCTAGGCATGATCATGCTGCCTTGAAGCTTTTTGCTCCGTGCTCGGATATCACGATCTGCCATGGATCCAGCTGCTTTATTCTGCAACCCGACGCTTCCACATATAGAAGTGTAGCATTTGCCAACAGCTGATCGCTTCCCCCGCCCGCCGCATCCACCGTGATACACACAAGGCATTTCCACTACAAGATGGCCACCTCCCAGATGCAGCCCTGTGCCTGTTGATGTCCGCTCCTCCTGCCTGACTTCCCTTGGCCCGGATTGGCCGATCAGCTATACTTCTCTACCACCCAATAGCCGGCAGGCTATTAACGGGCCAGCGAAGTACGGACAAGAAAGAAGGCCTTGCACTGACCGAGCTGATCCTGGCTCACTTGATGTCCCTTCCTTCCTTGAGCAGGAGCTCACCACGCTCGCCGCCCCGTGTGCTGCAGGAGCAGCACACCTACATTGGAATCCGTACAAGCTCGGAGGTAAGCTCCAGGCATGATCATTCTGCCTTGAAGCTTTTTGCTCCGTGCTCAGATCTCACGATCTGCCGTGGATCCAGCTGCTTTATTCTGCAACCCGACGCTTCCACATTTAGAAGAGTAGCATTTGCCAAAAGCTGATCGCTTCCCCCGCCCGCCGCATCCACCGTGATACACACAAGGCATTTCCACTACAAGATGGCTGCCTCCCAGATGCAGCCCTGTGCCTGTTGATGTCCGCTCCCCCAGCCTGACTTCCCTTGGCCCGGATTGGCCAATCAGCTATACTTCTCTACCACCCAATAGCCGGCAGGCTATTCGCCGGCTAGCGAAGTAAGGCCAAGAAAGAAGGCCTTGCACTGACCGAGCTGACAGAGCGCAACAGGCACTAGGGGGCACCATGCTGCCCGAACTCCCATTGCTCCACCGTGATTCCTAGGTGAGTCCCAAATGCAATGATCCTCGCCAAACATACAATGCACCCTAAAAACGGCCTCCTACTTTACTGACCCTTGCCAGCCCCTAGCGGCACCTAGCTGTGTATGCCTTTGCCAGCCACTAGCGGCACCTAACTGTGTATGCCTTTGCCAGCCCCTAGCGGCACCTAGCTGTGTATCCCTTTGCCAGCCCCTAGCGGCACCCAACTGTGTATGCCTTTGCCAGCCCCTAGCGCCACCTAACTGTGTATGCCTTTGCCAGCCCCTAGCGGCACCTAGCTGTGTATGCCTTTGCCAGCCTCTAGTGGCACCTAACTGTGTATGAATTTGCCAGCCCTTAGCGGCACCTAACGGTGTATGCCTTTGCCAGCCCCTAGCAGCACCTAGCTGTGTATGCCTTTGCCAGCCCTTAGCAGGACCTAACTGTGTATGCCTTTGCCAGCCCCTAGCGGCACCTAGCTGTGTATGCCTTTGCCAGCCCCTAGCGGCACCTAACTGTGTATGCCTTTGCCAGCCCCTAGCGACACCTAGCTGTGTATGCCTTTGCCAGCCCCTAGCGGCACCTAGCTGTGTATGCCTTTGCCAGCCCCTAGCGGCACCTAACTGTGTATGCCTTTGCTAGCCCCTAGCGGGACCTAG
Source organism: Ambystoma mexicanum (assembly GCF_040938575.1). Taxonomy (NCBI): domain Eukaryota; kingdom Metazoa; phylum Chordata; class Amphibia; order Caudata; family Ambystomatidae; genus Ambystoma; species Ambystoma mexicanum. Next base: position 692,123,530 of record NC_090939.1, read on the forward strand.
CTGTGTATGCCTTTGCCAGCCTTTAGCGGCACCTATCTGTGTATGCCTTTGCCACCCCCTAGCTGCACCTAGCTGTGTATACCTTTGCCAGCCCCTAGCGGCACCTAGCCATGTATGCCTTTGCCAGCCCCTAGCAGCACCTAACTGTGTATGCCTTTGCGAGACCCTAGCAGCAGCTAGCTGTGTGTGCCTTTGCCAGCCCCTAGCGGCACCTAACTGTGTATGCCTTTGCCAGCCCCTAGCGGCACCTAGCTGTGTATGCCTTTTACCAGCCCCTAGCGGCACCTAGCTGTGAATGCTTTTGCCAGCCCTTTGCCCCACTGAGACCTCACTAGTAATCTGCCCAACTGGTCCCGCACGAACACTATCCACATCTGTTTACTAATGCATTCCTCAGCTTCCCACCCTACAGCACCTTCACCTCTCCTCTCCCCTTCCTCCATCTTCCGTATAACTCTCTCTCTCTGGACCACCAGCAGTGTGCTCCCCACACACACAGGCCTCACAACACCACCAGACATCACGCAACTTGCCTCATCCACGACACTACACAACTCATTTAACCTCTGCACCATTAACCCGCCTGGACCCTCCCTTAGACGGTACAGACTAAGAACCCGCACCAAACCATCCTTCTCGCTCCGCAGCGCTCCACCACCCACGCACAGCAGAAACATCAAGCTCAGATATCGAACCCACATAACATTCTCACACTCACACCTCCCTGTCCAAGCACACATCCCCTACCACCCGGCGCCCAAACCTACACCCCAACCTCACTCACCCATACATGCACCCTCCACCTCGCTTCCCTTGAACATCGACGCTCATGACACTTCACCAGCCAATCTGACCCTTAATTGCACACTCATTAATGCACGCTCCATCCATGCCCATGCTATTGAGATCAATGACCTCATCACCACCCACAAATTAGACATACTAGCCATATCCGAAACATGGCTCCATGAAGCATCTAACCCATCCATACACCTCGCCCTCCCTCAGGACTACACCATCCTTAGACAGGACTGCAATACCGCCAAAGGTGGGGGTGTCACCCTCATCTATAAAAACTCCCTGGCCATTAGACTATGCAACCAACAATGGGACAACAACGCAGATCTTCTCTATGCTAAACTGGCTCTCTCCCCCAACTGCACCATTAACCTCATAGTCACATACAGACCACCAGGTTCCTCCCCAGACTACCATAAGCAACTCCTCCAAATCATAGGCAGCAACCTGAAAAGCTCCACTAAAACCATCCTACTTGCTGACCTAAATTTGGGCCTAGATGACCCCAAGGATAAGGCTGCCACACACTTAGCTAAGGATCTCTCCCACATGGGGTTCCAACACAAAGTCACCAGACCAATCCACTGCAAAGGCCGGTCCATCAACTGGATAGCAGATCATAACTGCTCATCGGCCATATCCTCCATCTTAGCCCTCCACTGGACGGATCACTATTTCATCCAATTCTCCATCCCAAGCACACCCACCCGGAAAACTCTTACTTATGCCCCCCCCCAGCCAACGTCAGAAGCTCCAAAAAACTCACGGCTACTAACCTTGCTCCGCTTCTTGATATCCCTGAACTGAAGCGTCCTTTTAACCAAGATCCCACCTCTCTCGCCAACCTTTACAACAAGGCCCTCGCCCAAGCCATTGACTCTATCGCCCCGCTAGAAGATAAAAAATAAAAAGAATCCATGCACTCCAACTCCTGGTTCTCAGAAGAACTATCGGCATTATGAGCGAAGAAACGAAAAGCCCTATCCAATTGGCAATCTACACCCAACCAATCCTCTCTCAATGAGTTCAAGGAAATCTCACAGACCTACAAAGATGCCATATTCAAAGCCAAATCCGAATAATTTAATCAGAGAATTACCACAGCTAGCTCCAAGTCTAGAGAAATATTCTCTATATTCAAAGAACTCACCACTCCCGAGTCCAGCCCTGGCAAAATCATCAAGGATGAAGCATGGTGCACAGGCATCCAGACAGCACTCCTTAATAAAGTGAAAATGCTCCAAGACCAAATAGCATCTCAACGTAAAACACTTAACACCCCCCTAATGTCCCCCTCAGTCCCCTCTCACATCCCTCTCCCGCAAATACCCCTCCTTGCCTTAAGAGAAGTTACTGAGCTAGAAGTCTCCGCCCTACTCAAAAGTATCAAACCTTCCACATGCAAAGGGGACATATGCCCACCCACCATCATCAAAGAGTGCTCAGAAGCACTCACCCCCATCATCACTGCTTTCATCAATGCCTCTTTCTCCTCAGGAATCGTACCGCAATGCCTAAAAGAAGCCTAGGTTCGGCCACTCGTAAAAAAAACCCTCACTAGACCCCACTGTCCCTAACAACTATCGTCCCATCAACACTGTCCCCTTCCTCCTCAAAATCCTAGACAAAGCCACCCATAACCAAATACAGCAATACATCGAAACCCATGCTATTCTAGGTAGAAGAAAATCGGGATTCCGCAAAGGCCATTGAACCGAAACTGCCCTCCTAGATCTAAAGAATCAAATCACCAGTATAATGGACGCAGGCAAGCCTGCCCTCCTCCTACTACTCAATCTCTCTGCGGCGTTTGACTTAGTTGACCATGGCATCCTCACATCTCACCTATTCAATGCTGCTAATTTTTCCCACGAAGCAACTACTTGGATCACCTCATTCCTAGAAGGTAGAGCCATGAAAGTGTACTCTGATCAGGCCAACGCTCCCCCGACCACCATAAGCTGTGGAGTTCCACAAGGGTTATGCACCCCACCAACCCTCTACAACCTCTTCACTAAACCCCTCTTTGACTTACTGGACTCCCTCGGCATAGCCTACACAAACTATGCCGATGACACACATGTCCTCCTCCCCCTCTCAGGAGACTATATCCAGGACACAGAAGCACTCCTCAACATCTACACCACGATCCAAACTTGGATGGCTATCGATGGTCTTTGCCTTAACGGCGACAAAACAGAGATCACCATCCTGGCCCCCAGCGAAATTCTATCCAAGCTCAGCCAAGACTATTCACACATGTCTATTGACAACATTAACATACCTGTCTCCACTACCGTGAAGACCCTTGGAGTCTATCTAGATGCTACACTCTCTATGACGAGACAAGTCAGCGCCATCTCCTTCTCATCTGCACTGACCACTAAACTTATCTATGCCATAAAACCCTACCTTACCACTCCCAACTGCCTCTCCATCGCCAGAGCCACCATAGGAGCTAGACTTGATTAATGCAACGCCCTCCTAGCCGGCACATTCTCTAAAAATCTAAATAAGCTCCAAATAGTGCAAAACAACGCGCTCCGTGATGCCCTGCACATCCTCAAATCTGACCATGTATCACAGGCCCGAAGAAATGCCCACTGGCTCCCAGTCAAGGAAAGAATCAATTTCAAAATACTTACCCTCACACACAAATGCATTAACCTCACTGCTCCCTCCTACTTATCAGAAACCATAATCAGGAAATCCTCCCTCCGGCCCATAAGAAGCCACCTTGCTAACCAGCTCCAAGTTCCGACCATAAGAAGAGCTAAAGCTGAAGGTATTGGCTTCCCACACATAGCACCTAAGCTCTGGAACGATCTCCCCAACTCTCTCAGAGCTGAACCCTCTCTGTACTCCTTTCGCAAATCTCTCAAAACTACTCTCTTTACATAATCTTTCCTCGCCCTCCGCCCTGATATGAACCGCACCTTAATGCTCCATTCCTGTACTGTATCCAAAATTGCTAGTGTAAAACAAAAAATGACTTGTAATCATCAGCTTACCTATTTGTTGTAACTTCTTGTTGTATTCAACCTTGCTCTGTATCAACCTTGCTTTTTGTAACCATCCAATATTCTACATGTAACAGCGCCACAATGCCCACGGGCTGATTGTGTGCTTTAAAAAAATGCGAATAAATAAATAAATAAATAAACAAATAAATAAATCTTTCAGATTCCAATAGAGGTTGATCAGCAACACATTTTCCGTCTTCTTGGAGTTTTTGTGGTACAGGGTCAATGTCCACAGGATTATGGTGGCCAATATGTGGGGTTCACATGTGAGAATTTTCTCGAGGTGTATCGCTCGGCCAGTCCAGACGGCTGTGATCAGGCCGGCCCTTGGTCCTCCAAGAGATGACCTGATTGCTGAAGAAAAGGCCAAGTCGCATCCATCAATAGTTGGTTCCTTTGTGGACCATGTCTCTTGGAGAAAGAGAATATCGAAACTGCCCAAGTTAACGTCAGAAATGCTTGTCAGATGCACGAAGCCTCGCGTGTTCCATGATCCTATGGTTATTTGGGTGGGGGGAAGGATCGGTTTGAGCTTCAATGGGGCTGGAGAAATGTCATGTGACTCGGAATTTGGTTGCTAGAGTCGGTTGCTTCTGCTTAGGACTTCAGGCAACAAGTCCCATTTCGAGCCAACCGTTCTTGTTGCTGTATCTCTGTTTATGGAGGTGCGTTGATCCTGAATTATTGTGATGTTCCAATTTTTTTGAGGGCCACTTGGGACTCGTTCGTTTTCGAATGACTTGTCAAGGTCAATTTTGGATGCTTTTATAAGCCGAGGGTTGTCTTTATCACTCCTGGCCGAGTTGCGAGAGGCGGTCACGTCTCTTCGCACTTTGCACCTGTCACCTCAAGATGAGTTGTTCGGTGCCCCCGCCTTCTCTTCTTTCCCTAGCTCGATATTATAGGTGTGTTTGGGTACGAGACTAGTTTGACTGCCTTTTCTGAGATTTTGCGTGAAGCCTCTTAAAACCCACTAATATTCCACCAATTTATCATCCCTAGCAAAGCCTTGGTCAAGCCAGGGGGCCAGGAGGGGACTTTTTCCTACTGGGATTTTTACTTCATTTAAGCCTTCATTTATCTCAACGGGGGGCATGGGTTTATGTTTATAATGGCCTGCAGGAATGTCAATAGTAATGTATAGCAGGTCATGGTCACTCTGGGGAAGATGCACTACCTCAAATCTGGAGATCCTATCCCCCAAAGTAGATGACACAAAGCAAAAGTCTATACATGCAACCAGGGCACCATTGCTCCAGGTGGGAACACCCGGGCAATCGCCCATCGTTTGCCCATTCAACAATCTCAATTCCCACATTTTTGCCTCCTCCATCCATCTCTGCGCAAAGCCTTCAAGTGTCTCCCACTGTAGGGGACAGCCCTCTTTAGACAGTAAGCGAAAATTAAAGTCTCCACAGATAAGCATTTCCAGGTTTCCCCCCTCTAATAATGATTGGCCCACTTTCCCCATAATTAGTCCCAACCACCTTTCAGCTAGAGGAACCTTCATGCCACTATATACATTTATCAACAGGAGTTTGGAGATTCCCATTTGATGTGACCTTTCAATTTCTAGTATTTGGATGTATGGATTTGGTGAGAGATGGTGACAAATCGTGAAACCTCGATCTACTTTGATAAGGGTAAGCAGGCCAGAAAAGGGTCTACCCCGCATCCCTTTAAGTGCCGGGTTCAAGTAAGCCTCGTAGCCTTCACATGCCGGCTTGTCCCTTAGCCATGTATTTTGGAGGCATATGATATCATAGTCCCCAAGAATCATCCCCTAATCTGTAAATAGAAATTCAAATCCCTGTGTGTTCCAGGATCCCACTCTTAGGAATTCTCCATTCTCTTCTGCAGAAATCTATTTGTTAGTCGATATTGCCAGTGTTCCCGCAAGCCAACCCCAGTCCATCTGCTCTGATGCTTCACTTCCAGGTGGAACGGCATTCGGTTTCCCAATGTTTCTGCAGCCTTCATTTCTGATAGTGAAATTTCCAAGTAGGTTCATGTCTTTCTTTTGCAAGGTTTTTATAGGCCTTGTTGCGTTTCCATCAGCTTTTCTTCTTAGCTGTTTTGAGAATTTGGTAGGAAGTGGTGGAGGAGCCTGTTTCTTAGGTTGATTCCAGTGAGAGGACTGCTTTTTAGGTTGATTACTCTGAGGAGGCCTCCACTTATAATCACTAAGATAATATCCCAGAAAGAGCCGCCTTTCACTCTGTTCCATCAATGCTTTTTATGAGGAGTGAGTCTAAATGAAGAATTACACAATCTCCTCGATCTTCATATGGAAATTCCACTACTCTTATACCTCCTGTGGATATAAATCTTAATGCTGGAACACATTGCAGTAGCTTCATCACGTTGCTCCTATTTAATAATAGGAACTTTTGGACGCTAAAATTTTGGTCAAGAGTAGTTTGGAAACCTCCTTCAGATTTTTACTGGGGTTTCAATGCACTTTCTGTGGGAGATTGCTAGTGGCAAGTGATTGTCTCCATTCCGTTGTTTTGGCACTAGGTCTTTCGATATCTTCCGAGACAGCTATCTCAACTCACTTTGTTTTATTCCTCAATGAGCTCAGGCAACTTTTTTGAGGTGCAATTTTTCTTTTATCCTCCGTTGTTTGGAAAACAGGGTCCGCAGCTTGGAGCTGTATTGGTCTTACTGTTTTTCTGCAATATTAGGACATCTTGCTTCTCAATTTCCCTCCAGTCAGACGCACCCAGATTATTCCATTTGTCGTCTTCATCATTCTCCATTATTTCCAGGAGATCGCCGAGACACGTGTCTGATAGGAGTGTGGTTTCCTCTAAAATAGAGGAATGACTCTGATTTAAGTCCAACATAGCAGCAGACTCTTTGGGAGTCACAAGTTTATGCAGGCTCAATTCCTTACGTGGTCTTTTGGTGTTGTCAGATATCTCCGTCTGTACAGGGACTTGTATGTTTCAAAGAAATCTCTGGATCCATTCATCTTTTTTTTCAGGACCAGTTTAAGATTTTTGGATTTCCTTTCTTTTAGGACATCACTTTTCCTTTTCTTTCCACAAGCTACTTCTTTTATCGATAGGGATGATGAGGTTGGTTTGAATATCGAGAATGCATTTTTCTTTGGGGCCTCAAGAGTAGGTAACTTGGCCAGATCAATCATGGGCTTTTCTTGCTTGTTAGCTCCAATTCAGCCCGCTTCCGACTCCGCCCTAGAGCTGACACTGGGGACGGGAAGTACCTTTATAGAATCTTGTTCCTTAGCCTTCCACTGGTCCCTCATCCATTTCCCATCTTCAATGATGGGTTCCAGCAGTAGGGCTTTATCCGCTGTTGCACTCCTGACCAGATCACACAGCCTTCTCTGCCATTGATCCGAGGTCTCTGCCTCAGTGTCAAGTCGTTGTTCCAGTTTCCTTGTAAAGATGTTCAGGTTTTTCCGTTTCTGCTGCCAAGAGTGCATTAACTTTACTTGCTCTTGAATCGCCAAATGTATAGATTGATAGAGCTTGCAGAAGGGGGATAAGGAGATGGTCAGGGAGGACATCACAGTATTTCATATGTTGGCTATCTCCTTAGAAATACCACCCCCATTGCGCCGATCTTCTCTTGATTCACTATAGTAATGTAGGGAACTAGAGTCCGCAGGTGATGAAGCACTATTGTTTCCCTAAATGTCCTGGAAGCAGTCATCTTCTCCTAGGCTATCATCTGTCAAGGGAGTTGCCTCTAGAGTTTGATGGCTGTCTGGTCCCATGCTGAGATTTGTCAAAGATTTTTGCAAAGAGTTTTCCGCTGTAGCCAGTAAATCCCAACTAGGCCTTCCAGGACTGGACTGGTAATTGTCCCCGTCCAAAGGCTCTTTCTGCTCTACCGGGATTGTCATCTTTGGAAGGCCAGAATCCACAATCAGGACATCGAGTCTCTCTTTGATGAGTGAAATGCTCAGGCATCTTTGAGCGTTTATTTTTTCTGATAGGATTGAGAGGTCGGCAGTCAATTTAGCTGCTAGTTTGGAGTTTTTTGGTAGACCAGGCGGCTGTATTTGTTTAGTGTTCTCTACCGTAGGCACAGGGTCATCTTGTTTGCAATGATCTCGGCTCTCTGTTTCAAAAGTATCATTAGTCTCATTCCAGGAGACCCCGTCCAATCTGGGGCCTTCGAAACTATTCACACAATTCAAGGAGGCAGCAGACAGAACTGTGGTAGCAAGGCCTGGTTGGCTTTTCAATGTTCTCCAGGGGGATTGTGCAATCTGGAATCCATTTGGAAGGAGAGTAGTTTAGCCTGAACTCGGGTTCTAGCATCCGCTTGGCTATTTGGCTGCATAATGTCCTCTGCACCCCAGCAGAGATCACCTGACAAGGCCCTAATGGACTTCTAAACAAGAACAGGCAGATGGTAGCAAGGCAGCCGCAGCAATGATACGGCACCCGAATTGGGTTTTATTTTATTTTTTTATTTTCCCTTTCTGTTGCCACCGCGGGCAAGACGAGAAACGTCAGCCGAGCGTCAGCTGTTCGGTATAAACAGGGTGTTTGTTTCTTTTGCGTTGTTAGCCGGGGCACAAAAGCACCGAAAGTCACAAAACGTGAAACCACTCACAGCGACTCCTGAGCACATACAGTGGCATGTAAACAGTTCTCTCAAGCAAGGCGAGGCTTACCTTTCCATCTCAGTAGGAGAGGCAGCGTCAGCACAAGAGCTGTGTACTGCTTCTCTTCACTGCCAGCTGAGGTCCGCGCAAACCGAAGGGAAATTTCAAAGTTATGTATAGCACACAGGGGTCTCCTCTGGTCACAACGCTTCAACGCTTACCACTCCTCAGCCGTGTTAGCTACTTTGTCCATGCTTCCACTTTGCCAACACTAGCCAACACTCCACACACGCTTCGCATACACTGGAGTTTTTGTAATGCGGGCTCCTCCTTGCAGAGTCAAGATGGGCCACTGAAGACAGACTGCAGATGCGAGTTGAAAGGTGAAAATCTCACCAACACTCACCAACACTTCACACTGTAATAAGCCAATGTAATAAGCCCCTGCTTTGTGGCCCAGGGTAGTCTTCTGTGTGAGTACCGCAGTCATCACTACTCCAGTGGAGTATGAGAATAAGTCAAATGTGTCATGATAGTCTGTGATCTCTAGTAATGGAGCTCTGCATATCGCTTTCTTAAGCTCCTCGAAAACATCTGTCATTTCATGTGTCCTTAGCAACTTACCATTCCCTCTCTGTGCCTCCCTAAACCCGCCCAAAAAGGGTCTTGTATATGTGCTAGACAGTCAAACACCCACTCTTTGCAGAAATTGCAAAGGCCGAAGAACTGCTGCATTTTTTTCAATGTCTTTGGCATCAGCATTCTACGGATCGCCTCTGCCCTCTCTGGAGTCACTTCCTTTTGGCAGTATTGTAATTTTGCCGTGTCCACGTTATAACCCTTTCTGCCAACACTGTCAGCAAGTACACTGAGACATTTCAACACTGTTCCTTTGACTTGCTACACATTAGAATGTCATCCACGTAATGAATGACTGGGCTTGCTATCTGTATGTTGCCCAGATCCTTCTGTAGGACCCTATTAAAAATGGAAGGTACTGACAGAGCGCAACAGGCACTAGGGGGCACCATGCTGCCCGAACTCCCATTGCTCCACCGTGATTCCTAGGTGAGTCCCAAATGACCCTAACAGCAAAAAAAGTGCTGCAATGATCCTCGCCAAACATACAATGCACCCTAAAAACGGCCTCCTACTTTACTGACCCTTGCCAGCCCCTAGCGGCACCTAGCTGTGTATGCCTTTGCCAGCCACTAGCGGCACCTAACTGTGTATGCCTTTGCCAGCCCCAAAGGCATGCCAGCTCACAGTACCCTTGGGGGAGTCTTGTGTTTTTCCACTTCATTTTTCTATATAGAAAGGATGTTAAGTCTTGTGACTCTTAATGAAGTGGTATAGAATAGAAGGTGTTCTTCATATCTATTACAGTGAAGTCCCTAGCTTCCGTTGGGATGCTGCAGAGAACTGTCATCGGATTCAGAACTAATTGAAATTCTTCTTGAACAATTTGGTTCAAAGGATGGCAAATCCTGTATGAAAGGCCATGATCCCCCTGTCACCTTTTTCACCGGATACACTGTGATGCTACACTACAATTCTGAAGGCACCAGAATGCCTTTCTTCACTTATGTAGCGATTGTCTCTTATATGCCTTTGTCTTCTTCCCTCAGTAGGGGATACTGTCTTACCCTTGGTAAAATAGCCCCTGTTTTAGCTTTATCTTGACTGCTCCTATCCCTTTTAACAGACCCACGTCATAGGGACCATTGGTCCATAGGATGCCAGGTACCTACCCTAAGTCTTCCTCAGGAAATGGTGGTGGAGGTTTTCGCAACATGGCCATTCTCTGTGGCACTTCACTGTAATGCTTATGTCAAACACCACCTCGTTATCTGATCAATCGTCTTGGAATAATTCTTCATCTGTCCCGTCAGTCAACCTGTATCGTTCCCCCACTGCAATTACAGTCCTCCATGATCATCCTGAATCATCAGTTGCATGCACCACTATTCCCTTGTCTCTCACTATAACTGCCTCCAGTTCTATTGGGATGAACTTTACTTTTTTCTCATCTAAGGGAATCTCTAGTCGGAATAGGAAATCATTGGCATTGTGTAGCAGCATTCCGTGTATCCCTGGGAGCCATGTAATTAATACTTCCACCCCATACGAAAACAGTTCAATACCCAGTGGCACCCCCCTCTGTACCGTCTGGCCACAATAAGCCTGGAGGAGGTCCCTCACATTCAAGTAATGAATCCCTGGCATTGAGCATACCATTCCTTGGTCTGTGAATGAAATGGATATGTTAAGTCGGCTCATCATTTCTCTACCCATTATATTTACTGGTGTCTGTTGGGAATATAACAATGGCATGGTCAAGTCGTGTTCTCCCACAGAAAGTGGTAGTTCATCAGTAAAAGGAACCACATTTGTGGCCCCAGAGAATCCTTGCCAATTCATGGCAATGCCTGACATTGGGTATCTCCCCTCCCTAATAGAGAACTTAGTTGCCGCCATATCCACGAGAAAGGAACACGTCTTGCCACCTATAGTCACCCCTATACGTGGTTCCTCATCCGGATTGGGTGTAACAGATATGATTGAACACATCGGGTCTATCTGTGGGCTGTCCTATTATGGATATAATGACATTCCCGTCCCGGTGTATGGGTTGCCCCCTACAACAGTTGCTCCTCCCAGCTTTCGCACAGGTGTCAGCATCATGGAGCATGCATGCGTTGTGGTCATGATGTTCTGCTGGGCCGGTGCCTGCTGTGCTGGTTGTGATTGCTGCATGTGTCCCTGTGTCTGTAATGCATGTGTCCTGGGCTGGTATTGCTGCGTTTGCATGTCCCGGGCATGCACCTGTTGTGGTGAGTACATCTGCGATTGCGTGTGATCTTGTGCGTAATAGTCAGTCTGTTCTGTTTGTTATGTGGGCTGTTGCTGCATTCCGCCATTCTGAGGCATCCCTCCCCTGTATACGCAAACTTGCGATATATGCCCAATTTGTCCGCACACCCAACATTGTGCAGGACCCACCATTGGTCTTTGCTTTCCCCCATGAAACCCTCCTGCGTTCTGCTGCTTTTGGTGTCAAAATCTTCTTCCCTGAGGTATCCCTCCTTGTCCCCTTGGCCACTGATTCATATCCCCTTGCCCTGCAAAACCTCCCCCTGTCATCTGTAGTCAGTTCTGTGCATGCTGAGCCACTACTCATTCTCGGCTGGCTGCCATCGCCCCTTCCATTGTATACTTAGACAATTTCTTCTACACTAACTTCGCTTCTTCTTGTTTCCTCTCCTTACGCTTCTTTCTTGCATTCTCTTGTATGAACCTGCAGTAGTGCACTATGGTTAGCTGGATTTCTGACCATGGCTTAGCCGCCATTCCTACTAGTTTCTTAAGCTCCTTTTGTACTTGCTCTGGTAACCCTTGACATAATATGTGATAGAATAACCCCACTGTTTTGTCCTACGGTTCTCTCTTCTCAAGACACCATTTCTCTTGAATCTGTTGAATATATTGAAGTGGGTCTTCATCCTCATGAATTCTGCATGCCATGATCATGCTTATGTCTGAAGTGTTTAGGTATTGCACCCTTAGAGCTTGCCATACGGCTGCTTGGCAGTTATTACACGGTGTGCCATCGCGTGCCGTGTTTTTTGCTGTCACTCCTGGATACCTCGCTCTTTTCCATACATCGTCAGCTACCTCCCCAAGAATGGCTGTGAGTAGACTCTTCATGTCTCCAACCACTGATGTCATCCCTGCTGTCAGTCTTTCAATCTCATGAATTCACTTGCCAGCCCCAGTAGTTAAAGAAGGCAGCTTGCCTCTCTTAAATTATCTTTGTCCATTTGCTGCCATGGTATATACTGAGGTCCCCCACCACACTTCTCCAATAATGGGAACTGTGCCAGTGTTGTCCCTCCACCCTGTCTCCCCATGTCATTAGTGGTGGTGAACACCCTTGCCATCTCTGTCCTTTTTTCCGTCCTGGCAGGGCCCTGAGCCTCTGCGGATATGGAGTGATCTTGTCCATGCACTGCGACCCAACCTCAGGATGCAGTGGTTGCCCTTCAATGTCCCCCTCTCCTCTACCCATGTTTTCTTTGCCTCCGCATATTGTGTCTTTGTCTGGACTTGCTTCCCTGGAGTGGCGAGAGTGCATTCTCTCCTCATCATCCTCACTCCCCTGTGAATCCCTGTCTGACCCCATGGTCCCAATACTTCTGTCACTGTCCGTGTCTCTTTCTTCATCAAGTCTCCTTAACACAGTGTCTTCCCGCTGTTTTCACCTTGCTCAGTTTGTCACTCTGTGTTCCCTCCACACAAAGGGTCCAGCCCTCCAGTCAGCCCGCGGGGCAGCCGTGCTGCTTCTCCTGCTCCTATAGAGAACCCCTATCCTTCTTCGTATAGCTTCCCCAACATCATTGTCTAAACGTGGCAACTCCATCTTAACCTCTACCGCTCTTGAAGAGCGCCTTTCTCGGCTCTCGTCTCTTTCTCGTTCGCTTCCCTACTCCTCCCTTTCTCTGCATCTGCGTTCTTTAACTAGCCGCTCTACTTCTAACCTCCTTTTCTCTTTCTCTATTTAAAATTGTCTTTCCCACTCTTTTTCTGCTTTTCTCTGTGCTATATCTTAGCTCTTTGTTTTATTTTCTCCCTTTCTTCTCTTTCTCGTGATTCTGCTTGCTCCCTTTCTTTTCACAGTCTTTCATGTTCCTCCTTTTCTTCCCTTTCCCTTTTATACACTTCCTCCATTACCTCTGCCCATTCTTTAGGTAATTTCTCTCCTGTGTGCCCTGTCTCACTCCCGTCCAGTTTGAGCAATATTTGTCCGCATATCCATTTGTTCGATACTATCGATTCTTGGCATTCATTTAGCCCTGTTTTCCCCAGGTCATCCTCGTTTAGCTCCTTCCATTCACTGCTACTGTCTTGAGCTGCTTTACTTGCTTGCCCTGCGCCATCAGGTGCGCCTTCGATGCTATATTCTGGAGGTGTGAAAGTGGGATTGGTGTATCCCACTGCTGCTTTTAATTCTTTCATAGGGTAAAATCCCTTACTTTCTGTTGCTGTATCTGTGTCCGCTGTTTGAGGAGGAAGAGGGGGGAGCCGAGGGCTGGTCATCCCCTGTGTCCCATTGACTCAGCATCCAATGCTGCTGTGCTGATCCCCCTTCCTTGTCCTGACACATTTTCCATAACTCTAATATGGCCAATCGCTTACTTAGTTCATTCCCCTTTAAGCTGCCTGCAAATAAGTGGTTATTTGTTGCTGTGCACATATGGAAAAACGTCCCTCTTTGGACCATGACTTTGCCAACTTATCCTCTGTATCGCGAGTCCATTCCACGCTATACTTGCATATTTTGTCTTGATACCGCGGGAGGGACTTGCGCATGTGTTGAAGAGGTGTATCCCTCATTTTGTTACCCTCATATAACACCTTATCAATACTACTTGACCTCAAATCGGGATTTCAATGTATCCAATTGCAATTAACACAATATACCAAATCTTTTCCTAGCCTCTCCGGCTCACCATCATAAACACAGGCATGCCCTGCGCACTGCCCCTCTGCGGCACTCCACTCTGAAGGCTCAAATCACAACTCTACTTGTGTACTTCTCAAGCTCCGCCCAAATGGCACAACACTCATTTTCAATCACAATCGACAAAAGTCCTATTTCACAACCTCACTGGTGACAAGAAATTTTAAAGCTCAATCTTTCCATAGATATGTCCGCTTATAAACTGCCCCAAACACAACGACAAACACAACATAACATACATACGGTCAGCTTCCTGTCTCCTACAGGGAAAACCAATAAATCTTGTGGTCCCTTTTCTATAGCTTAGCCTTATAGAAATGCACCTCGGCAAGGTAAATCAGGAAACCACTTTCCACGATGTAAGGTAGCTTCTCCTGCTAACCAATATACCCAGGTAAACCATTAAATAATCATCCATGAACCAAGCTAAATTGCCTAACCCACAGGAAAACCATTATGTATTTTGTGGGGCTGGGGGGGGGGGGGTTCATTTTATTTTTCATCCGCAAGCTAAGCTGACTGTCTAAGCTGATCGCCCAAACTGACCGCCCAACAAACAGGTACCCTTACATCAAAAAAAGGCTTCAACACAAAATACTAAGCGAACCTTCCTCCCATTTGCCATATAGCTGAGTCTATACTTACATTCTGTGATCCGCTGAGGTCTTTCGGACACCAACTCTCCTACAACCTGCTACTCTTCCATCCAGTCTGATAGGCGTCCTACGGGAAGTTTTTTCCTCCAAAGGCAGCACCAGTCAGCCGTCTTTTCATATTCATGTGATATTAGGGATTGATTTCCGCGGGTCGCCACACAGTCCCTCTAGCATGCGGCAGGACGAGACGGTTTGTCGCTGAAAAAATCCTAGTGACCCTCCTCTGCTACCACTTTGTACAGATGTGGCTGGGAATATCTAGCAGTCATCTCAATTATTAGCAGAGAACACTTGGGCCCATCAAAGACTCCCCTACCACAAGAACAGAAGACTCAGCCATGAGGCAAAGTTACTGTCTTTAATTAGCATACAGAATGACAGGGATCACACCAGAAAAACAAGTATCCTCTGGAGCTCTCGTCTTCTATGCATGTGTCACCCGGTTATATCCCAGTGTGACCAGTGTGACGTCACAAGTTCAGCTTCCATCCCAGAAACCTATCACACATTTACATTGGTCAGTTTGGGTAGGGTACATATAGAAGATATATGGGCTAGTTCTACAATTTACAATAATCTTGAGACTCTACTAAAGACAGGTGCCAAATGATTATATTGCACAATACTATTTATTGCATTGTATAGCGTCATGGTACAGTGCCCTTAAGATGACACGTGTTTCGGCCGCTGGCCTTTCTCAAATCAGGGCATAGCTATTCATTTTTATTCTTAACAAAATGTTGTGATACATGTGCAGATTGTTTGGAAAGGTTACATCATCAAGTAAAACATGTTATGCAGGCCAATTATATACATTCATGATTGCATTGTCATATACATTTGTCATACCAATTAGCGAAATTAGAGTCAATTGGGTCGGAAACGGGGGTAGGGGAGGTTTCATAAAAGACAATGGACCTCGTTACGAGTTTGGAGGTAGCCATGGCTGCCTCCAAACCGGGCTCTTTTTACAGGTTCCTGCAATGGGGACTTACCCGGTCATTCCGACATAGGAGAAGCCGGTAAGTCCTCCTTGCAGGAACCATTCCCCATTCCCATTTGAGCCCCCATAGGGCTCAATGGGGATGGGGATGGAGGTAACAATGGGCACATTCTAAGTGTCCCGTTGTTACCTCCCTCTTCCCCTCACGGGACCCAGAAAGGACGCCTGCTTTTACCAGGCATCCGATCCGAGTCCCGCGATGGGAAGCTCGTAATGAGCCCTAACGGAATGAAGGGGGCGGTCCCGTACCGGCCCCCTTCATTCCGTCAGCACCTGCCTCGTAATGAGGCCCAATATATCATTTGGTGCCTGTCTTTAATGGAGTCTCGAGATTACTGTCAGTATAAGCGGTTTTTGGGCTTTTCTACCACCATTCTCCAATAAGACGCGACAACCAGACCATTGCAAACACTGTGACTAACAAGGTCGCCGAGTCAAACAGTAAAAGTTAAAATAGTTCTACAATTGGATAGCCATATCTAGTGGCTCCTCCTAGGACCACCTATACTAGTGTCAATATATAATGTTGCACGTTCGCAGAGAGGCCATTGGCCCTTGCAACAAATGATATCCCCACGTGAAAGGTGAATCTGGATTGGGCAGAATTTCACCTCCCATCCCTGGGACCCTGGACGGTTACTAGACTGAGTGTACTTTTTCAAGGCAATGAGAATTAATATGGAGGTGCAAAGGGTTCCCTAATGTTGCCATCTCTGCTCACCTAAGCCTGGGAGAGTGCAGTCAGTTAGCAGTTCATGGGCAACACGTGTAGCTTTTTCTCCACTGGTTCTATGGGAATAGTCCTCTTCGTCTACCTTGATTCAATGGGCATTGTCCTGTTTGGCTGGGTCACGTGTGTGAAGACCACGAAATAACGCTATCCTGCTTGTAATTATGGGGATATTAGCCTGATTTTATGCAGATGGCACATTGTCTTGGTAACTTGAACTTTCCCATCTCCACTTGTCCTTGGCTGGGTGCCTTGCCTCTGCATGCCTCTGGCTGCGGCGATCATGTCAGCATGTACATGTACTCGAAGCCTGCCATCAATTTCAGAGACCTATAGATTCCATATCATTCCTTATGGCTTCTTCACAGTAGTAGCAGTCAAGCATGCGCAAGCTAAATATATGAATACGTTGCATCTTGCAGTTTCAGCTTTGGCGAAGGAAGTGAACATAGAGAGATTTATATGTGTGCCCGTCCTCTCCTACATGAGTCATAAGCATGTGCTTCATGCCTATATACAATAAACTAGTGCATGTTTGTGTAATCTTCATGAATGGATAAATACGTACTTCATGTATAAACAAGGCTACGTTGGGATGTCAGTGATGACATCATTGGCTTCTGGCTTTGCAGTCAGTCGACTTGCTTGATCAATGTCATTTACATATTGTCCAAATCATCGATTGGGTATGGTCTGAATGGGTGTCTGAGCGAGTAACCCTTCTCACACCTGCCATACATCGATGATTGCATTGATGGGCCTAATAGTGAGGCACATCTGTTGTTTCTCTGCCTTTGTGTTGAGAGTCATGTGGGGGGCATGAGGGTCAGATTTCTGTTTAAATATGACCCATAACTCAAAATGTGTTTTTTTTCCAGAAAGCGTGAGCAGTTCACAGAAAAAGTAGGGAAAAGCTTTCTTGAAACAGGGCAGTTCTCTTCAAATAAACTAATGGAATGCAAAAGACTGTTACAATATTTCAAGAGGTTACAACTGAAGGAATTCTTAAGGGGGCAAAGTGCATATAAGGAAAATCTTTCTTTAATCAGGGCAATGTCTTTTCACATACACAAATGAAATACAAAATGCCTTTAAAAGGTTTCAAGTGGTTACAACTGAAAGAATTCTTAAGAGAAGAAAGAGCACACAATAAGATGTTCTTAAAAATCCATCTTAATTTATAGAAAACAAAGTATGAAAATGTGCATGCATGAAAGTTTGATTGGCCTGGGGTTTGGGTTAATCAGCTTTTTTCCTTGAAGAAAGTTGATTTTGTTTCATACACATTCACATTTAAAAGAAACATATTGGATCAAAGTGATAAAATCATAGAACTGCAATGATTCCTTATAATTTATGTGTGATGTTCAGTAGATACATTTATTACTCCGAACCTCTCTTTTCTGCCAATAAAGATTAATCTATCTCTGGGGACAGTGTGCTACCTGTCCTGTAGGAATTATAATGGCATCAGAAGTTGTCATTAGTCATTGTACTTGACGCGCAAAGCAGGGCCTCATAAATCCAAATAGTTGTTTTTCAAATATATTATATGATATGATATGGCATTTATAATGCGCCTATACACAAGTGTTTCAAGGCGTGTGACGCGACAAGGGAGGGGAAACAAAGGGAAGACAAAGACAAACGATCTTACTAGGCCAGGTGACATTGAGATCGCGCAAGTGCATGGGAGGGGGGAAAGGATAGGTGCAGGGGTGGGGGGAGGGGGCAGTGCAATACATAGGATCAACAGTAAAGAATAAATAAAAGAAATAAGAAAAAGTGCGGCCAGCTAGTGGCAAGTGCAGGAGTAAGCACAGATAGCAAGTGTTAAGAGCTGGTGTCAAGACCTGGTGGGGACTGTAGGGATACAGATACAGCCACCAAGCACAGGGGCTGCCAGGGAAGCAGTGAAAGTGTGCAGCTGGTGGGGGAGGGGACCTGGGCCCGAGGTCAGAGGGTAGCCAGGTGTCCAGTGTGGTTGGAGAGGAGGAGAGAAAGCATAAGCAAAGAGGAAGATCTTGAGGTGCTTCCGGAACTGGAGATGGTTATTCTCAAGATTCAGGGAGGCAGGGAGGGTGTTCCAGACGGAGGCCCCAGCCGAAGAAAGAGATCTGCCACCAACTTGTTGCTTGGAGAAGCGACTGACCCTGAGGAAGTTGGAGGCGGATGAGCGAAGAGCTCAAGAGGGAAGATATTTAGGAAGATAGAGTTGGAGGTATTCAGGCCCCAAGCCCCAGATGGCCTTGTGGGCAATGCAGAGGGTTTTGAACTTAATCCTCGCAGTCACTGGGAGCCAGTGCAGAGATTTCAGTCCTGGAGAGATACGACCCCTGGGCTTGAGGCCAAGGACAAATCTCGCAGTCCTTTTCTGGATGAGTTGCAGAGGGCAGAGAGTAGAAGCAGGCAGATTTAGAAAGAGGCTGTTGCAGTAGTCCAGCCTAGAGAGAACCAGAGATCTGTAGACAGTGAGATTCTGGGCAAAGGAGAGGAAAGGAAGTATACCTCTGAGGAGGTGCAGCTGGTAGTGTGACTTCTTAGAGTCGTCAGAGATGTGAGGAGAGAAGGAGAGAGTGGTGTCAAGGTTTTTAGCCTCACAGGTGGGAGAAGGAAAAGGGCCAAAAGAAGCCGACCAGAGAGGGACAGGAAAGGAGGGAGCAGGTGTGCCAATGAGGAGAATCTCAGTCTTATTGGCATTAAGGCAGAGCTTGTTGGTGGCACACCACTCCTGGATAATGGACAGACAGTCAGAGGTGAGAGAAGGAAAATAGGTGGCGGAAGGTAGCCTGAAGATGAGTTGAGTGTCGTCCGCATAGCACTGAAAGTTGGGGCAGAGATTGGCAATACGGTGCCAAGTTTTGGTTGAAAAGCCTGGGAGAGGAGCCACCAGGGGGCGCTGAGATGTGTTGGAAGTGTCTCAGCCGGTCTCCTCCCCGGGGCGCCTGATTTTGGGACCTGAGCCCCCCAGATCCTGTGGTAGAAGGTCCCTGAACCCCCCCCCCGGAAACTGTGTGAACCCCCTGGGCAGCTTTTGAGCGCGGTCCCGGTGTTTGGAAGCACCGGGAGACCCGAGATTGGGCCTGTCGGGCCGCCAGCGGGAGCGGAGAGGAGGTTGTTTCCCGCCGGAGTGCTCGTGGCGTGCTACCTTGTCTGGTGGAGGGGGATGGGCTGCTGCCTGGCATGCGTCTGAAGTATGCTGACTCAGTATTGAGAGAAGCCCCTTGTCCGGACTGCAGGACTTGGTGGCAGCGTGTTGCAGCTGGCGTCAGCAGCGGCAATAGGGAAGCAGACATCCTGGCGGCTGGCGGCCCCGGAGTTGGGAGTCGGGTGCGTGGGAGAAGCGGGCCGCCTCTCGGACCCCCGGAGATTGTGCTCCCCGGGAGAAGTGCGGTCCTTATGTGCGGTGGGTCCCCTGCTCTCCCCTGCGCCTCCTAGTTGAATTTTTTCGCAGACGCCCAGGCAGGCATCCCAGAAGAGTGGACAGCGCTCCAACAGCCGGGACCATGGGCCGGAGCACAGGAGGGGGAGGCCCGCCTTCCTGGCCAGTGATTTACTGCATTCACAGCTAGACCCTGAGGAGAGGAACATGGGAAGCGCTCGCAGCAGGACCTCCCCCGTGGACTATGGACATTCGGTCCCTCGGGCCATAACATCCCGGGCCCAGGGAGGAGTTGAGAGTGCCGCTGGAGCCCCCGGAGTGGGAAGGTATTGGAAGGCTACCCCCCTGAGGTGGGTGGCAGTGAGTACTACGTTTGAGGGAGAAGCGCTGTGGCGTCCCTGGGGACAGACGCCGCTCCAATCAAGCCAGCCCCGCTCCGGGGAGCCTGCACCCCTTGCCCCTCGCTCCAGGCTCACTGGAGCGGCCTGTAGAGGTGAGCAGACTCTTAGACCTGGGGAGGGGAAGACCGCTCCACAGGCTCTGTGTGAGTCAGTGAGCCAACCAGACTTCAATCGTAAACTGGTCTGCTGGGTGTTGGCCAGGATCGGCTTGTGTGTTTTGAGTAGTGGAGTCCTGGAGCGGATAGGGTCCTCCCCCCATCAGTCGCTGTTGAGGTGGGTGTCCTGAGCACTGCACGTTCCCGCCTCCATTTGCGGAGAGTCTCTAGTTTGTGCCTCAGGGGGTAGCCCCAGCCCAGTTTGCCTGCTGTGTATGAAGCCCCACCAACCTGCGCACAGTGATACCATCATCTTTACTTACCTGAACTGTCCTCCTCTTTGGATGTGGGTGTGCCTTGGAGCCGTGTGTGTGTAGAGTTGGAGCTTCGGCCCCCTCCCCCATTGTGCAGTCCCAGCTGTCGCCCTCCCCCCCTTCCAACTCTTGGACTCAGAAGAGTAGAGGCCAATTGGAACACTAGAGTTTGGCGCTGTGAATGCTGCAGGAGTTATCTGTCTGGGCTCTCCCCAAAGTGCCTTTCACCAGGGGTCTCTCCGGGCCATTGCTCTACCATTCTTGGTCGCTCTACACCTCACTATATCTGCTTGCAGTGGAGGAAGCCTCGAGGGTGTGCCTCTGGGTGTCTTGCTTGGTCCCCATCCTCCGAGATCTGGTCTCTGGGGCCTTCCTGGGGTCCGGGACTTCAGTGGATTCCTGGGGTTGCCTGGCCCAGGGATCTCAGTTCTGTCTGTGGGGGTTCCCCTAGCGGACTCCCGTTCCTTCTTTGATGGACTGGACACAGTCCCTACAAAATTCTGGCGCATCCCCGAGCAGACGAAGGAGTGAGTTACTATGCAGTCCACAAGCGATCCGGAAGCGACAGAGGTCCAAGCAATGAGCAGAAATATGGCGGCCCTGTTGGAGGAGATCCGTGGTTTTAGAGCAGACATCAGCAAAAGGCTTGACTCGTTAGACAAAAAGGTGGATGCTGTTGATGAGCGAGTCCAGGCTATGGAGACTAATCAGTCCTCAATTGACCTCCTCGAAACTCAATTCGACATGCGGTTGGTGGAGTTGGAGAGTAGAGAGGAGAAAGTTACCCTCAAACTTGACAACTTGGAAAACAGGTAGCGGCGCTCTAACCTGAGGTTTCTTGGTATTCCGGAGCAGGAGGGGGAGAGACGCAGGCAGACATTGCACGAGTGGTTAAAGCGATAATAAGTAAACTGTTCGACGAGGGAAACATCAACGAGCCAACAATAGACAGAGCTCATAGAGCAGATGGAAGCCCCCGCTAAAGCCCCTAAATCAATCCTTGCGAAATTCCACTATTACACTGAAAAAGCCAAAATCCTGGTGCTTGCTCGAAGAAAAGACCACATTGACTGGCAAGGTTCTAAAGTGGCAGTCTACCAGGACTTTTTTGGTCTCACCCTTTCACGTCGGAGACTGTGCAGCCCACTGACGAAATGGCTGCAATCAAAAGGAGTGAGATATAGGTGGGGTCACCCATTCTCAATTTCGTTTGAAGTGGAAGGTTATAGATATTCCCTTGTGATAGAGTCCGACATCCAAAGAGTGACTAGTGAACTTTTGGGAGACTCCGCCTTGAACCCTGGTAAAGAAGGAGTGGGGGGAGGGAGTGGAGCCCTGTGAAGCCCCTGGGTTTGTGGAAAGGCATCGAATCCGAGGCCATAGGAAGTATAGAAAGGAAGCCCCACCCTCCCCTAAGCAACCAGCTACTTAACTTGAATCTGTGGTTTTTGCTCTGTTGCCTTGTGGGCCACTGGGGGGAGGCGTGCATCAGGGTGTCCACCCTAATATCCTCTGGGGGCACCCTGGTCTGCGAATCTACGTGATGAGGTGGTGCTTTTATCCAGTTTTGCAGTATTTTTTGAACGGGTGGGGGGTTTGAAGGGGCCACATGATGTCGGTTTATGTCTTGGGGGGGGCTCAGGATGTAGTGGTGTGCCTGGTGCTGGCTACCCTGGTGGAAGTGGCCCATAGCGGCCTGGCGGTGCGGCTATGTCGCAAATGATCCAGGTTCTCGGGAAAGGAGGGGTGGAGGGAGGAAGGGGGGTTCTTTATGCAAGTTAAGGGTTTGTTTGTTTGTGCCAACCGATTGGAGTCTATCCTTTTTGGAGTGGGATATATGTTGGGGGGATCTGTCGGAGAATTAGCCAAGATCGCTTCTTCAGGGGAGCTTGAGCTCCCGAGGGTTAGAGGGTAGACTTTACCTACTGAATGGCTGAGTTTAGTTATCCGCTGACATTGGGCTCTCTGACTACACAGGGTCTCAATTCACCTTATAAGAGGTCTCTGGTGGTGAAAGAGTTTAACAGGCTGAAGCTGGATTTTCTTTTTCTTCAAGAAACTCACTGGGTGAGAGGTGGTGAGGCTGCTCTGAAGGCTAGGTCGATACAGAAGGTTTTTCAGGCGTCAGCTCAGGCCAAGAAAAGAGGAGTGGCAGTCGTGGTCTCTCAGAAGGCGCACTTTACCACTAAAGCCCAATGTAGAGATCCAGAGGGTCGTTATGTAATGGTTAAGGGGAAGTTAGAGGGGCTAAGGTAACTTTAGTCTCCATCTATGCTCCTAATGTCCTAATGAAGCTCAGGACCGCTTTTGGTCGGAGGTAAAGCTCAAAATGATAACGTTTACTGAGGGGGCCCTTATGGTGGGAGGAGATTTTAATATGGCACTGGACCTGGCCAGTGATAGGTTGTCCACCCGAGCTAGCGTAGACTCCCAGCTGCAGAGGCGTTTGGCGGCCTCTTTCCAGGCCACTAATGAGGAATTAGGGCTCAAAGATTCTCACTCGGCCCGAAAATGCCAGGAGCCTTTATACACCTTTTTTTCAAAACTCCATTCGTCATTTTCTAGAATTGATTATATCTTTGTAGATAAAGGGCTCTACGAAAGGATCTTGGAAGTGAAAGTGGAGGTCTCCCCTTGGTCCGACCACGATATGGTCAAGGTTCAGTTGGGGATCCCCCTGGGAGCTTCAGGGCCTGGGAGATGGACCTGCAATGATCTCCTGTTGAAGGACAAGGAGTTAGCTAAGACCATTCTAGCTGCCATAAACGATCATGACAGATTCACAGTGGGTTGACAATCTGACTCGCCCCCTCACGCCTCTGGAAAAAGTGATAGTGGATTCCAAGTCAAGGAAGAGGTCTCTTTCTAAATTTTACAATGCCCTAATTACCGCAGATGCAGAGCCTAGACAGATCTTCAAGAGGCAGTGGGAGGGATGGGTGGAAGGGAGGTAGTGGACTCCACATGGTCTTCGATTTTTAAGTTCATCTTCTCGGGTTCTCTGTATACATCAGCTATCGAACACAACTTTAAGGTACTTCACGTGTGGCACCTCTCACCAGAAAGACTTGCTAAAATGTTCCATGGGACGTCCCCACTCTGCCCGAGGAGTTGTGGCTAGCACAGGTCTTGGTTTCATCTGTGGTGGGGGTGTGCTGCTATTCAAGTTTACTGGTCAGACCTTCAGAACTGGATCAAGGAGATTTCGGGCTCCGACCTGCCCCTGCTGCCCCTGGTCTTCCTCTTTGGCATTCCGGCCCGGAAGCGGACAAGTCCATCTTACCGAGAGTGGTCCAGGCCATAGTGCGTGCAGGAAGGCTTGCCTTAGCCCAAAAATAGAAAAGTGGCTTAGTGCCCTCCAACGCAGACTGGCTGGCCAAACTCTGGGTGATATTCACATACGAGAAGTTGTCAGCCCTCACCCGTGACACTATGAACTCTTTTTTTGCAAGAGATGTATTGATTTTCCAGTTATGAGGTCTACTTTTTTTTTGTTGTACTGAAATGAGCCCACATGGTCAGCATTCTTACTTTGTCAGATCCCTGATTTCTTCGACGTCTGAGTCTCCATCGCCCTACTGGGTTTGGTTGTGTATGAGCAGGGGGTGGGAGAGGGGGGGTGGGAGGGTTTCCACTATGGTTCTTTGATGGGCTTTAATGGTTGATGTATCGTTGTACATCTTTTTTGGAAAATGTTTAATAACAATTCATGTGGAAAAAAAAGAAAAGCGAGTTTAGCCACCTGGGGAACACCACAGGTAGAGATAGACGAGAGGAAGGACCGAAGTTGGATCTGGGAAGGTCGATGGGAGAGGAAAGGGGGCAGCCAAGCCAGGGCCTGATCAGTGATACCCGGGTTATCACGCAGACGGTTTAGCAGGATGGCATGGTTGACCATGTCAAAGACAGAAGAGAGATCAAGTAAGATGAGGCCACAAGGGGTATTGGAGTCAAGGTTGGAGTGAAGGCCTTCACAGATGTTCAGGAGAGATGTTTCTGTGCTTTTGGCAGCTCTGAAGCCAGACTGATGGTTATGGAGACAACCAACCAATTCAGTGTGAAGATTGAGCTGGAGATGGACAGCTTTTCCAGGAGTTTGCCCAGGAAAGGAGTGATGGAGATTAGGCCATGGTAAGCGGGGCAGGAGGGGCCGGCTATTAGGCAGAAACCTGTGCAGTTCCCTTAGGGACCACTGCAAAAGGCTTAAGACTACAAGTGTTGGCAGTAAACCCAATTGGTAGCAGTCTGTACCTCCCAGATTTACCTGGTAGCTGTGGCCGAGCAGCCAGACTTCTCTTAAGAAGAGTTAGACAGTATATAGAGTATACAAGATAGGTACCAAAATACAGTAGCACAAGCAAACACTGACCAGAGCTTTGGTATCAAGTATATAATTATTTATTTAAAGACACACTTAGAAACAGTCTAGCACTATTATTGTAAGCAGGTTCAAAAACACAGTCACTATTAATATATATACATCCCTTATTCCTTATTAGACAAGTCTTAGTTAACACCACTTATTTCCAAACAGAGGTGAGCGCTCAACTAAAGATGGCACTCCAATAAGTTAAGAAAAAGGGAGGGAAAAGGCAGAAATTAGGAACAGCACACAACACAATACTTTAGAAGCACGCAGCAAGGTAGGAACGTCAAAGGCTACTTGTGAGCAAAAAGTTCAGAGGCCAGGCTCCCTCTTGGAGGGAGTAGAACACCAATGCGCCCAAGATCACCCAGTTTAAAAGGCTTGGAAAGACTTGCAGAGAGTTTAAAAAGGAATCAGTTCAGCTCATAAAAGTTCAGTTAGCCAGCCTAGGGCCAACCCAAGTGGTAAAATGAGGATTTACGAGACACCCCACACAGACCGTTGCGAGGGAGGCCAGGCGGACACAGTACCTTGAAAGTGCAGAGAATCCTCCAGCGGGGGCAGTTGTTCCTGGCAGTGGATGCAAGTCACGGCGTCGTCCAGAGGAAGAGAAGATCTCGACTTGGAGGAAAGCTGAAGGTCGTTGCACTGCCAGGGAAGAAACCAGCCGGTAAAAAGGTACTACCCTTTTATTCACGGTAGTGGTAAACCGTGGTATCCCGGTTGCCGGGGAGCTTGGCACAGGCAAGGTGGCCACGAGATGATCCGGGGAGGCGAAAAGGCGGGCAAACTGGTTATCCCCACCAGTCAATGGAAGAAGACTCTTCGGGATGAAGATCTCTGTCGTTGGAAGAAGTGGTGAGTCGGTTCAGCAGGGCTCCACCGGTGGTGTCGTCGTTGCAGGTCGGCTCAGCTTCTCCCTCTTCGGATTCTTTTGGTCCTGTGGCGACGTCTGAAGTCCCAGTCCCCAAAGCCCTCTTTTATGCAGAAAACCCCCATTCATCAGTCCTAGCTGTCACTCAAACATGCTAAGTGGTGAGCCGGGCGGCTCACCACTGGGCCAATCACACAAGAGTGCGACTTGAGTTGCCGAGGCAACTCAGTTCAGGGTGCCTAAACCCCCTCCTACACCCCCTGTGGTACCCAGACAGAGTGGCACCACTTTGGAGGGCTTCTGTGTAGAAGCCCGCCAAAAGTGGAACAAAGGGCTCAACTTCGGGTTGGAGTCACAGAAGCGAACACAAACGCCATTTTGGAACCGAGTTCTGGCAAAAAATACCAACCGGTGAATTAATATTAAATAAATAAACCGGCGGTATGTTTGAGGCTATGTTAAAAGTATTAGCCTCGAACAATGGGAAAATCCCATAGGAATATATTTGCGGTCGAATCTAAAAAGAAGTATCCACTGCCACCAGCCAAAACTCAGTCAGGGGGGACTGGACAGTGCCCCCTCGAACAACAGACCCAGGGGCAATCGAATTGCCCCTACCATTACGCCCACAATATGATGGTTTGTACTGGTTCTGTTTACAATTTAGGACTAGTAAAGTCAATGGTGACTTTACATGCCCTGGGAGACAGTAGTCAGTCCCAGGGTACGGAGTCTATGTTTGGGGGTCACTATGACACCCCTGTGTTACAGCACGGAGGGTGCTGTGTAACACACATACCAAAAACACATGAAGCCCTATGGAGTAAAAGAGCCCATAGCCCATAAAACACATTACAAAGTCAAAGGATATCTCAAATCATGTCTAAGAGTGGGAGAAAAAGAGTCTCACTCTTACCAGGAGAAAAAAATAAACTCCAGCAAAGCTGTTGGGGGACTCACTAGGTTTGGGAAATTAGCCTTAACAGAGAATTCTCCCTAACACTCGCCCCCCCAGACTAAGGGACAGGAGGATTTAATCCACTCCTGGATGAATCTCATACCTCTAGTCGATGACATACATCCTAGAGAGACCATCAGCATTTTGGTGTTGACACCCTGACCTGTGCTCAATGGTGAAATCACACCCTTGCAGGCAGATTGACCATCTCAGTAGTTTTGGGTTTTCCCCCTTCATTTGTATCAACCATCTCAAGGGGTGGTGGTCAGTCTGAAGGACAAAAGTAGAACCATACAAGTATGGCCTAAAATAAACCCCAAAAATCCAGCAAAGCTGCTGGGGGACTCACTAGGTTTGGGAAATTAGCCTTAACAGAGAATTCTCCCTAACATCGTCTGAGGGTTTCTTAAGAAGAAGGTGCACAAGGGAGTGCTTCTGGGGGGAAGGGAAGAAAGGGAAGACTCCAGTGGAAAAGGAGTGGTTGCAGAAGTCAGCCAGAGCCGGAGCAAGGGTGTCAATTTGGTCCTTGGTGGTTTTAGAGGAACAGAGGAGGACCTGTTTTGATGAGACTTTCATAGATTGGACCTGTCTAGAAACCTTGTCTGGGGAGAACAGGGGTAAGGCAGAGAAGGAGGGAGGTGGGGCGGCCACAGAAGGGCCAGAGGAAGAGAGGGGAGTAGAGTGGGGAAGAGGAGAGGAAGAGAGAGAGGACAGGATGTCCTGAGTTTTAGAGATGAAATGAGAAGCCAGGGCCGTGCAGAGGGCCTGGGAGGGGGACAGGAAAGGTAGAGAGTGCATCAGGATTGGCCATCTCCTTGCGGATTTTAAAGCGTTCAGCCGAGTTGTTGGAGGCTGCAGAGACAAGGGCTTGGATGAGGGCTCTCTTCTTGGTGCGGATAGAGAGCCGGTATTGCCCTTGGAGCAGGCGGCAGGCAGGTTTGTCAGGGGATGTACAAGAAAGCAGGGCATTTCATCTCAGCCACCCTGTGCTTGCATTTAAGGGTGATGAGGTCTGAGTCGTACCATGAGTTGCACTTGGCTTTGAGTTTAAAGCAGATCCTCATGACAGGGGCAAGGACATCAAGAGCATCAGATATAGCCGAGTGGAGCATAGAAAGGGCTGTGTCAGGGTGTGAGTCAGCCAAAGGGGGCGGGGGGTGAGAAAGTGGCGGCGAAAGCCTCAAATGACACACGCTTCATGGGTCGGATAACCGAGAAGGTAGGTGGCAGTGCTGGAGTTGGCTTGGTCTGCGGGGTGGAGAGAGTGAGCTGGGAGGAAATGAGAAAGTGATCATTCCAGAAGAGTGGAGTGGTGAGAGGGATAGAAAGGGGAAGGTCTGTAGAGATCAGAACATCCAGAGTGTGCCCTGCAGAGTGAGTCGGGCCAGAGGGGAGGATAGAGAGTGAGAGAGAGTCACAGATGTCGCGAAAGAGTCCAGAAGAAGGACAGGCAACATCCAGGTGGATGTTAAAGTCTCCAAGAAGGAGGAGTTGAGTGGTCGAGACCAGAAGGGAAAAGTAGAGGTCCGTCCACTCAGAGAGGAAGGAGGAGATCTGACCAGGTGGTCGATATATGGTGGCCACAGTAAGGGAATGGCTTGGAGAGAGAGAGATCAAAAAGAAGGAACAGGTAGCTTCCATCCCTGGGTGAGCTCACTCAAAGAACCCTTTCCGGGTTTCAAAGTAATGTTCCAATCAATTCATAACTTTCATGCCAATGAAACGGTGTCCAGTCATAATTTCGAATGAAAAATTTCGAAAGACAAAAAAGGCGAATCAAAAATGTCGAAAAAAAACCGTCATAAAAAAAATTAGACATTTTTTTTTTCGACTTTTGACTTTCGAGATTTTTGTATTCGAAATTATGTCTATAAACCCAATGAAACACGGTAGCGTATTTCAGTATGTTTTTTTGGGATATTTTTCAAATCTCATTATTTATTCCTGACACATCAGTGTTATGCAGTTCTTAGCCAATGCAGTTCGGACCTCCGTCCATCATCAGGGCTATTAACACTGTTATGTATCAACCGTAAATAGTCCCATCAATATGTTATGATACATTTATCAATTCGAACAGTTCATCATCATAAGGTGCATCCCACAATACGAGCAAAATGTGAAGTATAAAATATAAATTTCACATACCAGTTGATAGTTGCAGTCCACGTACAATTCAAGACAATAGAAAAACATACAATAAGCAAAAGGAAGTTCATTGCAGTGCATTATTCAGCTATCAACTTAACATTTTGTTTAAAAGATATGTCTCACTACCTGTGTGTCTTTTTCTCCCAGAGCGTTGATCCACTCTGCTAAGTTTTTCAGAGCAGCCTGTATTCACTGTGAAATTAAATATACATGTTGAGTTCCCCTCCGATTCAATTCGAATCTGTGTGATCATCCCTCCTGTTTGTTCGCTTACCTTGCGTCCTACAGTCTGCAGTGCTGAGCTGCCTCCCCAAAAAGAATTGCCACCATCATTGCGAGCGCATATAAACACTATTTAACCTTGCGCATGCGCGTGACTTACTATCTCTCACTTATATGTACTCTGTTAACATTCTCCGTGCACTGCAGTTCTGGGATGTGTAACTCTTCAAAGATCATATCTATTTTTGATCAATTATTGTACTGACAAGGAGATAGTTGTGAACCGACCGAGAAGATAATTAATTATACTTACGTAGCTGGTGTACACTGCTCTCTCTGGTTCCGCGCATGCGTGCTAGACCGAGAGGTAGTGTCCCGCTGTCCAAATGGTCTAATGGATTATACATGAGTCCTCAGAGTGCCAATCTACTGATACATAGATCATTTTTGCAGGTCTAAAAATGAGTGATTCCACATGTTCACAAATATATCTCTGTTCACAAATATATATCTCTGCGTACTGCTGCTTAATTTAGGATATTATTTACAATGGCCCTCATTACGACCCTGGCGGAAATCGAAAAACAATGGCGGAAATGCAACACCGCCATCGAATACCGCTCGGTGCGATTATGACCCGTCACCGTAAAGTACGATGCCATCAGCGACACCGTAGTGAACGCCAACGCAAACTGCACCAAGTACGCGCACGCGCGCCATGCAAAACCGTAATTACCACCATGGCGCAACGGTACGCGAATGCTGACCCTAGCGGACATTCACTTAACGCCATCAAGCATAGCGGAAAGTACCATTCCGCCATGGTGAGAATTACGGCATCGTGAACCAACCGTAAATGGCCCTTGTGAGTGCCTGTACACCACTCCCTGCCCACATTGCACAACACCTCGTAGGTGCAATGAAGTTACACAATGCAACCAGTGAAATGTACAAGTCACCCATGCATGCCAACGAACAAATGAATGTAGGGGCTCCAAGTGCCTTGTGAGTGGCCATCCATATTTGGCATGGCACCATTGCCGTACTGATGCAGCACAGGCACGTGAAGGTTCAAGTACAGCAATATGAACTGAAACATGAGACAAAACAACAACAGGCCCCCATCGCTTGACACCAGTGTAAGGCAACATTCAAAGCAGTATCCTGAGGGAGACTGCACCAGCCCTGTACTCTTGCCAGTAAACAAACCAACCATCAGCATAAGCATGTACCACACAAGTTGGCAGAGTGACTGAGCAGCCAGGCTCATCTCAAGAGGGGCCAATGGGAGCTGCAGGGCACAGATGGCACGAATACAGAAGCTATTCCAATGGACATGACCTCAGTCTCCCTCCAAGAAACGCACGCAAACACAGGCACCTGTGACCAGCCATTTTCTGATAATCACATCATTCCACCAATCCACCTGGCTGACCGGCATCTGTTACACAAAGGCTAATCCCCCGCCCCTGAGCATGACATCATTAAAAGAGTCATAATGGCAGGCCCCATCCGTGACCTTACTGGGCTTCGTAGGCAAACGCGGCCAGTACAGTACCACGCAACTATACTCAGAAGCCGGAACCCAATGCAGATCTCCTCACAATACACCGCTCCACAAATAGGAATATGCTACATTACTTGCAAAGAATAACGCTACACGGTTGAAATCAGAATAAAATTTTAATGCACATCAAATTCACCAAGCCCATACAGCTATTAGGTCATAAACTCCAAAATATTTTTCATTACTGTGGGCTGCATCCGCAATAAATGACCAGCTTCTTCTTGTGTGACGCCCTGTTCCTTCATGGTACACAGGGGCTACATTCACGTTCAAAAAGGCAACATGGAAGCGCCGAGAACCGCAGGGCCGTCCCATTAGGTAGGCACTAGTCCAGCTGAAAGGCTGATATGTAGCTCCTAGCCACTAGTACTGCGTAAGGGCATGTGGCCCATTGGCGATCGTCCCATAAGATCGTAATGGTGCTCCACTGATTAACTCGAAGCAGCAGGTGTCGGGAGTAAAAGCCATCTGCAGGAGTGGCATACAGATGGCAGCGGCAAAAGGGGAGGAGATACCTGTCACCCAAATGAAATGAAAAAGAATAGCATGGGCATCAGAACTTCATTTGTATTACTCACTTCAATGATCACACTAAATCCACAGCCATATGCATGCTAGCCCACTCAAAAGGATTATTTCCACCCAAAAATCACTTGCGAATCATAACTATATAAATCGAGGTGAAAACACTATTACAAACGAGTGTTTGTGTGCATGCGTCTGTTAAGACAGAATCCATTAGATGGGATTCGTAACGTGCATAGACACAAGTGTTTGAAGGCGCGTCGAGACAGGGAGGGTTCAACAAGGGCAGATAGACGATGGTCCCACTATGGCAGCTCTGCATCACATAGCGCAGGGGAAGGGGATAGATCCCGAAAAGCCATGTACATGGCAAACTCTCAATTAAATCATCTGTCCATGCATCCATACATCATTCCCTCATCCCGGTATGAAAACGCCTGATTATTTACTCACATCACATTTGAAACTTCCATTGAGTCTGTGCCTAATGCAGTCTGCAAAATCCACTGTGCTCCAGCCCGGAATTCTAGTGTTGTGAAGTAACATGTATTTGGGAACGTCCTGCCTTATCGTCCACTACGCTATTGCGCATCCCATACTATTCATATCAATCATTGCATTCTCGCCATGGCCCCTGTCCCAAGGACATTAAACAATAGAACGTTATATTTGCAGTCAGACCTGTGGGCGTCTCCTCGCCGCTAGCTGAAAACCGAAAGCGCTGTCCTTCGAATTCCTCATTTGCAACATCACGTCGATAAGGCATCTGTGACCGCTTGAAATCACAAATTCATCCATGTAGTGCGGCAGTGTGTGAAAATGGCAACTGGCTTCACTCACAAATGGGACGCCCCGCCCGTCGGTGAACCTCGGTACAGTGCTCGCCCAAAGGGGATTGCAGCTGGCACAGGTGGAATGAATCACCACAGGTGGAGGCTATACAGCCTGAAAACACATAAATTGCACACCCAACCCCCTCCCACAACCACACCCACTCCAAAATGCTACCGGCAGGACTAGCGATGTTGGCCCTGGGGGACCTGATAGCACTGCAAGTACTACAACTTCAAGAAGAAGACGAACACCAACTACTATAACAACCGGCCGCACAGAGGAGACGCAGGAGGAGGAGGAGGGCAAGGCAGGGCCAGCAAGGGCCACCAGCACAGCCACTACCACCACACAGGCAGCCCGCAATCCCACGCCTCCGAGCTCATCCGTTCAACCTCACTGCTGAGCAGATCCACACCCTCTACCGTTTGGACGGGGACACCATAACCGCCATTGTGAACATGACACACGCTGACCTTGTCAGCATGATAGATAGCCCAACCGCCATCCCACCCCTACTGAAGGTGGTGTCTGTACTCCACTTCCTGGCCACAGGCACCTACCAGCACACAGTCGGACAGTTGCATGGCATTTCACAGCCACTGTTCTCACGGACACTATCGCAAGTGCTCGATGCCCTCCTGAAGCACGCAGACGACTACATCTCTGTACCACGCTCGGAGCATGAGATTACTAACACAAAAGTTGGATTCCATGCACTGGCCGGCATACCGGGTTGCATTGGTGCCATCGACTGCACCCATGTGGAATTGGTTGTCCCACATGCCATGGAGGCCCAGTACCGCAACCGGAAACAATATCATTCTCTTAATGTACAGATGGTGTGTGACTCCAACAGGATCTTTACACATTGTTGTGCCCGATTTCCTGGATCAACCCATGATTCTATGGTCTTGAGGAACTCTACAATACCACGCTACATGGAGCGACACGCAGGGAACAGATCCTGGCTACTCGGTGAGTCTCATTTCATGCATGATAATGTGGGGTATGTGATGCGGCAATGACCTGGCAGTTAGGGGGGGGGGATGCGTACGTAGCAATGTCATTCCACAAACATCCTTTATTGTCCACATACAGGTGATGCCGGGTATCCACTGAAGAGATGGCTCCTTACACCACTCCGGAACCCACAGAACCAGCATGAGGAGGACTACAACCATGCCCACTCACGTACCCGTGTAGTCATTGAACAGGCATTCGGCCTACTGAAGGCTCGTTTCCGCTGCCTCAGCAGGTCTGGCGGGGCACTCCTGTACCGCCATGAGAAGGTTGCAAAGATGGTCATGGCATGTGTCATGCTACACAACATGTGCGTACGTAGAAATGTGCCCATGCCCCCTGACGCAGAACTGCAAGCACCTGAAGATGGTCATGATGAGGGTGGGGATGTGGCAGCACCTCAAGGAGTCCGCGAGGCACAGGAGGCCCGTGAAATTCGACAGAATATCATAGATTCATGCTTCTAGCACTCACGCCTGGTGGCTGATACATGGACACGGGACTTGTGGCACTGTGTGTGTCTGGAACATGCACAATGTGGAATGTACGCCTATAAAGGCCTCGTACACAAAGATCAATGTCCACACATCTCATTGGGTGATTATGTAATGTTTATAGCATATGTGAAATTATATTACACACCCCATCGACCCGCCACCCAAGAAAGCCCAACACCCCCCCTCCACCCTCCTACCTCCCCCCCGAACACCAGTGTCCAAAGATGCTCATTGTCAGTGGGCAGACTCTATTGCAAGCCCCCTCTCCGGGTATCAGGGGCACCCCTGCCTGTGGAGCGCAGGTTCCTCCCAGATCTACGTTGGGGGCTGCCCTGGACGGAACTTTCAACGGATGATGTCTCTGCCTGCTCACGTCCATGCATGTCCCTAAGGGTTTGTGAGAGCTCAGTGAGCACACGGCGCACAGCGGCAAGTTCACCACATACGTCTTTGGACGTCGCATGCAGTTCCCCCCTCAGGCTCTCGATGCTTCTCTCCATTTGTACCCTCAGGCTCTCGGTGCTTCTCTCCATTTGTACCCTTAGTGTCTCTGTACTTCTCTCCATTTGTGCCCTAAGTGTCTCAGTAGATGTTTCTATGACTGCCTTAGAACCCCCACATTCATCAGCATGCTCCTTGAGGAGCGTGGCCAGTTGCTGCTGTTGCACGATCACCTGGTCGAGGGACTGTTGCCTCTGCTGGGCCATGGCCATTTGCGGTGGTGTCACAGAGGGGCTGATGACCTCATGTTGCCTTGCCACAGGGCTTGTGGGGGATGGCCAGTCGTCGTCTTGTGGGTGCCCCTGCGTGGTATCCTCATGGTGTACTGGATGAAACAAACAGGGGGATTGAGACAGGTCATGGATGGGTCCTACATCGACAGCACCGTTTTCTGTGTCGGAGCATGCTGCCATTAATGCAGTGTCACCTATGGTGCTGCTGCCACCAGAAGCAGTGCCTTCTGTGGCATCCATTGGGGGGACCTGTGGTGCTGCTGTTGTGGGCATGCTGGCTGCTGGGGTGCCTGTTGAAGTCCCCTCCTGTGTGCTGCCACTTGATTTGTGCTGCTGCCGTGTCTTGATCCGTGCAGCTGAGGTGGAGGGTCTTTGGCCGTTGGTCTTGGCCCTCTTTGCAGGTGTGCTGGTAGGGGTGTCCTGGAGCTCGTCGTTTGAATCGGACCCTTTGGTGGAGTAAAGGAGGGCGAGCGTTATTTATGGGTCTGTGGAAATTGGAATGGCAATGTATCACATGCATTGGGGTGGTACCTGAGGGTGATTTGGGTCAGGGCCTTGGAGGTGGTTTCATTTTTGTGTGGATTGAGGATGCAGTTGTTTTGCAGCCTGCAGTTAGGGTGTGCATGCTGCACGTGTAGAGGGTGTTTTTAGGATTTTTAATTATTTATGTATTTAATGCGAGTTTTAAAGTGCGCAATCAGGCCAATGTATGTGGACGTTCTCCTGGACATGTGTTTCTGTTGCACTATGTGGACACATGGTACTTCACATGATTGGACATTGTGGATTTAGCATTGTTTTATTTGGCCCACCTACCTGATTCTTCGGATGTCTGCACTCCTTTCTCCATCCCTCCGACTCCCTCTATACTCTCCATTCCAATGGTGGAGGCACAGATTTCTTCCCAGGGGGTCAACTTGATGGGTGATTCCGATCCTCCCCCGGTAGCTGTGGCAATGTTACGGTTGGCTGATAGTATGCTCCGTACGCGTATCCGCAAGTCGTCCCATCGCTTTCTGCATTGCTGTGGGTTGCGGGGTGCGGTCCCCACCGCACTTACCCGCTGTGCCACCAGGGCCCATATGGCCTTCTTGTTCGCAAGTGCCGTCCTGGTCATTTGCGTCGAGAAGACGACGGCAGCATTCTCCTGGAGGGTCTCTGTGAGCACGGTGAGTTCCTCATGGGAGAAGTGGACCTGCCGCTTGCGGTCGCATGCTTTTTTGGCAACTTTTCCCATTTCGATTGTTTTAACTAGGGTGGCTAACGGGTTGGGATGTGTCTCAGGGTCGGATTTTTAATGGTTGTGTTGGGATTCTGATTTTATAGGTGTACGGCGTGCTGTTTCCCGTTCCGGCCCCATGTTTTTACTTCCGTTTCCGTATATTTACGGTCACCGTATTTTGCGATTACCGCTCATTACGGTGACCGCTATGATGGGTGGCGGAATTGCACCTAGGGCGCCGTACGACGGCGGTGAGGGTCGTTTTGGGGACATTTCCGCCATCGCGGACTTTGCACTTCCGCCATGGCGTAATGCTCGTGCCCGATGGGTCGGAATTAGCCGCACTTTCCTCCATCGTGCAATGGCGGAAACGCTATTTACGCTATGGCGGTCAGGTCAGTTACTTTCCGCCAGGGTCGTAATGAGGGCCAATGTCACCTATGTTTCCTTTCCATTACAAATATTCCTATCATTCTTACAGTGCTTACATTTTTGCATGTGATTGTCTCTCTGCTTCTCTTGTGAATCCGATCTGTCTGATCATATACATTATATATATTCTCTAGTTTACGAGATTAACCATCTGGTCTATGTGTATTCAAGTGATCACATATTTTTAACTACAGTATAATTTCATTTGCATTTTACATATGTTAAAACTAATCTCTAAACCGAATCTGCTGGTTGGCAGTGTCACACTGCCTTACGTCCCACAGGGGACAGGGGGTGCATTCCCTGCGGGACGTAGCGTGGATTCAGTATAGATGGTAATTCTATAACCCTGAATATCATGTTACCAATAGTATTCAATTGCAACTCGAATTACAAAAAACAGATGGAGTTTAATTCTTCATTAATGCCCCCCGGTCTCAGGGAGTCAAGACGATCGATCCAAAATGATTCTCGTTGGTTGAGTCTTTTCAGCAAATCTTCATGTGCATTAAGTGGCTGAATAACTTCTAGAACCTGTATCCTCATTTGGCTGATGTTATGTTTTTTCAAATTCCAATGTCTTGCCACCGCTGAATTTACGTTATTGTTCCGTATGCAAGATCTGTGTTCATTCCACCATAGTTTTCCTGCTCTTTTAGATTGGCCTACACAATAAATGCTGCAAGGGCATTTAATTCCATAAATTATGTTCGGTGTATCACATGTAGCGTAGAACTTTAATTTGATTTTTTCGCCCGTGCGTGGGTGCTCTATGATGTCTTCTTTCCTTATGAAATTACAATGACTACAATGTAGACATGGGTATGTCCCTTTCCTTGCCGTCTCTAATGTTTTCTTTCCAGGTCTCGTTTACACCAATCTGTCTTTTTGATTAGCGCTCCTTTTGTACGCAAAGGTGGGCATTACTCTAAACAGATGTTCCACTCTTGAGTCGCTTGTCAGTGTGTTCCAGTTCTTTTTGATCACATTCTTGATCTTGTTACTTTGTACAGAGTAACATGAGACGTAAACTATATTAGGTTCTTTCTTCTCCTTCTTTGTCTCACTGTTGGGAAGTTCCATTAGACGTTCTTTTGCTGCCGCTATCTCTGATGGTTTGTACCCTCTTGCTTCAAACCTTTCACCCATATGTTCAATTTCTGTTTCACATGTAGTGGGGTCATCCACAATCCTTTTCACCCTCATCATCTGGCTGAAGGGTACATTTCTTATCAGACTCAGTTGGTGAAAACTTAAGCGGTGGAGAAGATTGTTGCGGTCTGTCTCTTTTCTATAAATGTTGGTTGAATAGTTGTTGTTCTCGATTTGTATGGCCGTCTTGACTCCCTGAGACCGGGGGGCATTAATGAAGAATTAAACTCCATCTGTTTTTTGTAACTCGATTTGCAATTGAATATTATTGGTAACATGATATTCAGGGTTATAGAATTACCATCTATACTGAATCCACGCTACGTCCTGCAGGGAATGCACCCCCTGTGGGACGTAAGGCAGTGTGACACTGCCAACCAGCAGATTCGGTTTAGAGATTAGTTTGAACATATGTAAAATGCAAATGAAATTATACTGTAGTTAAAAATATGTGATCACTTGAATACACATAGAACAGATGGTTAATCTCATAAACTAGAGAATATATATCATGTATATGATCAACAGATCGGATTCACAAGAGAAGCAGAGAGACAATCACATGCAAAAATGTAAGCACTGTAACAATGATAGGAATATTTGTAATGGAAGGGAAACGTAGGTGACATTGTAAATAATATCCTACATTAAGCAGCAGTACACAGAGATATATATTTGTGAACAGAGATATATTTGTGAACATATGGAATCACTCATTTTTAGAACTGCAAAAATGATCTAGGTATCCGTAGATTGGCACTCTGAGGACTCATGTATAATCCATTTTACCATTTGGACAGCGGGACACTACCTCTCGGTCTCGCGCGCATGCGTGGAACCAGAGAGAGCAGTGTACACCAGCTACGTAAGTATAATTAATTATCTGCTTGGTTCACAACTATCTCCTTGTCAGTACAATAATCGATCAAGAAATAGATATGATCTTTGAAGAGTTACACATCCCAGAACTGCAGTGCACAGAGAATGTTAACAGAGTACATATAAGTGAGAGATAGCAAGTCACGCGCATGCGCGAGGGTAAAGAGTGTTTATATACGCTCGCCATGATGGCGGCAATTCTTTTCGGGGAGGCAGCTCAGCACTGCAGACTGTAGGACGCAAGGTAAGCAAACGAACAGGAGGGATGATCACAGAGATTCGAATTGAATTGGAGGGGAACTCAACATGTATATTTAATTTCACAGTGAATACAGGCTGCTCTGAAAAACTTAGCAGAGACTTAGCAGAGTGGATCAACGCTCTGGGAGAAAAAGACACACAGGTAGCAAGACATATCTTTTAAACAAAATGTTAAGTAGATAGCTGAATAATGCACTGTAATGAACTTCCTTTTGCTTATTGTATGTTTTTCTATTTTCTTGAATTGCATGTGGACTGCAACTATCACCTGGTATGTGAAATTTATATTTTATACTTCACATTTTGCTCGTATTGTGGGATGCACCTTATGATGATGAACTGTTTGAATTGATATATGTATCATAACATGGTGATAGGACTATTTACGGTTGATAGATAACAGTGTTAATAGCCCTGACGATGGACGGAGGTCCGAAATGCATTGGCTAAGAACTGCATAACACTGATGGGTCAGGAATAAATAATGAGATTTGAAAAATATCCCAAAAAAACATACAGAAATACGCTACTGTGTTTCATTGGCATGAAAGTGATGAATCGATTGGAACGTTACTTTGAAACCCCGGAAAGGGTTCTTTGAGTGAGCTCACCCAGGGACGGAAGCTACCCGTTTCTTCTTTTTGATATTGTTATTACCTTGTGCCGAGGCTACAGGGTGAGTTCCCATAATAATTGTGTAGAATAAGAAATAATTGTGAACTATTTAAAGCAAAAGTGGTTCCCACCCTTCCCCCAGTTTTGGAGAGTGAGAGAGCCTGCAGAAGAGGCATTCTAAAGAGGAGTAAGCCTGCATAGGAATGACGGAGGAAGGGATCCACTCTGGGAAGATCAGGGCTACACCCCCTCCTGAACGATTGGACCTGGCCGCGGAGAGGATCTTGCTGCCGTCAGGGAGGAGAGTGTCAAAGCTTGTGACAGCGCTGGCCGTCAACCATGTCTCAGTGAGACCGAGGACATCGAGGTTAAGTTCTGCGAGGAGGCGGCAGATGTCAGAGGAGTGTTTGACAGCGGAGGGAGAGTTTAGAGTGGCGATATGGAGAAGGTTGCGATCCTTGAAAGACTTTGGTGAAGGGGTAATATATATATATAATACTATCATCATTATAATAATTATTTTAACACACAGCAAATAGATTCTTAAAATGATAAATTATCGAATACAAAACAAAACAAAATCAGTGTTACTGTCCTGATAACCGTTCATTGAAAATAGTTCAAATTAATGAATGAACAGGTGATATCTTTGTGCAAAGCCTTAATTTTAACAATAAATTAAAGGACATTGGGCCTCATTATGACCCAGGCGATAAGTACCGGTCATTACCGGCATGGCGCAAGTACTGTGTCCGTGCTGGCAATAGACCGCTAAAAGCGGCCTATTAGGAATACGCAGGCACGAGCTTTGCGCCATGCCGTTAATGACCCCACCGCCATGCCGTAAAAGGGCGAAAAATCCCCCTTTCCGGCATCGTACATAGTGCAAATAGCTCCTTCAGCATCCAAGCCATTGGCATTAGCGGTGACCGCTAATAGCGGAACCGGAAGTAGCGTCATTGCACAGGAATGGGAAAGAGCACGGCGGCCATCTTTAAAACACAATCCATTGCCATCCACCACAACCAGGAGCCATCTGACCCCCAGAACTCCGCCACACCTCCAACACTACCTGCTGCATCTCACCATGCCGAAAGCTTTTAAAAAAACCACACATCGCCTGCGCAAGGAGTGCTTCTCCCGAGAGGAGTTGACCATGCTGGCAGAGACGCTGCAGGAACATGGCGATGTTGTGTTTTCCTCCGACATGTCCCACCCTGCAGTGCAGCGCAAAAAACAGATATGGGTGGAGGTCGCCCAGAAAGTAAGTGCCTTTGGCACCACACCCCGCACTCCCAAACATTGCCGTGAGCGCTGGGACGATCTGCGTTTACGCGTGCGGAGCATCCTCTCCGCCAACCGCAACCTGGGGATGGCGACAGGCGGAGGTGCGGAGTCCCCCATCAAGTTGCAACCATGGGAGGAGATATGCGCCAGCACCATAGGGACAGAGGCAATTGAGGGAGTGGGGGACATGGAGCGAGGAGCCCCGTCATCAGCAAATGCAGGTATGTGTCCCAAATGAAACAATGCTAATACCACCACGATGATGTCCACCTGAACTGACAGTGCATTGATGTAGACCAGGGTCCACCAGACACATATGTACAAGACTGCCTACAGGCAGTGCACAGCATCATCTTTTCCACATGCATAATGCACCCCATATGTGTTTCAACCCAGACGCCTCCATGCATCACCCACCCAAAAGCCAAGCAACCCGTATGTCACTCCCCCAATGTCAATCATCTGCCATTCCATATGAATGCAGCCACCCCAATGCATGCCCGATGCCTGTAGACCCATCACTAACCCTCTCCCTCTATTGGTCCCCCACAGGCACGCATTCAGAGAGCGGTGACGAGGACACCAGGGAGGAATATGCCACACCACAAAAAAAGGCCAGGGGCGAGGAGGGAGAATACCGCCCCTCGACTTCAAGGGGTAGAGGCCAACCTGCACCACTGCGGAAGGCCAAGAAAACCCTAGAGGCCACAGCACCAATGTGCACTTTGGCCCCCACAACAGCACCCGCAGCAGGCACCATCATCCAGGAGGCAGTGGCAGAACGCACAGCATCGGCTGCCAGCAGCACAGTGGGTGAGACAGCTGCCACAGCAGCCGTATCGGACGATGAGGCAGACGTTCAGCTGTAGGGCGCAACACCCGCCACAGGCCCCCTGCACTCAC
This sequence comes from Ambystoma mexicanum, assembly GCF_040938575.1. NCBI lineage: Eukaryota > Metazoa > Chordata > Amphibia > Caudata > Ambystomatidae > Ambystoma > Ambystoma mexicanum. The sequence continues at coordinate 692,164,540 of NC_090939.1, forward strand.
CACAACTATCCCCATGCAGCTTGCAGAACAGCAGCATGCACGGGCTGTCACCTGGTGATTCATGGCCCGCAAGTGCCAGCCCCACGCCAACAGTGCATGATGAACAAAGCATGGTGGAAACCCCTCACACATCCACCCCAGTTCCAACCAGCCAATAGGGGATCAGGGCTATTCAGAGGTGCCAGGAGGAGCTCACAGGGCTGTTGACGCAGCATATAACGGAATGTGTCCGGGCAAGGGATGACATTAGGGAATGTGCTGCATCCCTGAAAACAGCAATCGAGACCACCTCGAAGGACATTTGCGCCGAATTGGCAGCAGTGCGGCACGTCCTCTCGGAAATGGTGGCTGCAATGCAGGCCATGTGTCCACCACAGTTGCCAGAACAACCTGGGACATCTTCGAATGCAAGTTCAACCAGGACCAGCCCCGTGCGTAGGTCTGCCCGGAACATGCGCAGATCTGACAGGGGTGCACCTGGTGCTGGAGGAGGGGGAGGGCTGTAGGTACAGCCAGGCATACTGGTGCCATGTGGAATAATGTTGCACGCTACTGCACACGAAGCCAAGGGGGAAGGCGGAGGGGGGAGAGGGTGTGTCGGGGAGTTGAGGGGGGAGGGGGTGTGTGGGGGAGTTGAGGAGGGAGGGGTGAGAGGGTGTGTGGGGGAGTTGCGGGGGGAGGGGGGAGAGGGTGTGTGGGGCAGTTGAGGGGGGAGGGGGTAGAGGGTGTGTGGGGTGGAGGGCTTGTGCACTTTGTTATATTTCTTTAATACATCTGTTGGGAAATCATAATTCACATGTGCGGGCATTGCTTATTGTGTACGTGTGCTTTATTGGTGAACAGTCTACAGTGTCCATGTCCCTGACACACCCAGTGCCCTGAGTGCCACCTCCATGTCACACTCCCCGCCCATGTGTGCTAGAAACATTGGTTGATTAGAGTCTGACGCATGGCACGTCCCTCCTGTGCATCGCTGGCTCCCTGAAGTGCAACCCCATCTCCACCCTCCTCATCCTCATCGTCAGGTGGCTGCAGTTCAGGGCAAGGGGCCTAGGCACATTCCGTCTGATGCACATATTGTGTAGCATGACACATGCCATGACAATCTTGGCCACCTTCTCATGGCGGTACAGGAGTGCACCACCAGACCTGCTGAGGCAGCAAAACCGTGCTTTCAAGAGGCCAAATGTCTGCTCAATCACCACATGGGTACGTGTATGCATACGATTGTAGTCCTCCTCGTGCCTGTTCTGTGGGTTCCGGACTGGGGTAAGGAGCCACCTCTTCAGGGGATAGCCTGCATCACCTGCATGTGGGCAACAATGTATATGTGTAAGTCATCACATCATATGGGACCTGTATCAATGACACCATGGCATGCATTTATTTCCTGATTGGAACCACATTTCCATGCATGAATAGATACACACGATGTGACTGCTATGTGTGTATTCCACTTATGGACAAGTGTGCGTGCCATCGTCTAGTGGGCGCAGGGGGGTCCTGTTCCTTGTGAGTGCTCATGCACTGTGTTCGTCCACGCCAGTTGTTACCAGGATCTGGCTGATGTGCAGTCGTTTGTATGCTTTCATCCTGTCACCGTTGATGGCAGCCTCATGATTATCTCACTATGCACAACAAATGGTGACATGCAGTTTTGTTAAACCTCTGCGTCAGTGTAGTGGTGTATTAATGTATTTGACCCTCATGTAACTCCTTTGTACGCAGTAATGGAGGACGGTCCTTTCTGTTGATGGTATTTGGTGCTGTGTATTGGCCATACTGATTGCTTGTAGCTGCATTGTGTTGCGGGGGATACGGTCTGATTGACTACAGTGCACATGTAGATGGCTATGGAATGGTTGTGACACTGCATCATTCACATGGTAGGGCTGCATACATCATGCATTATGTGGTCAGGTGTCAGGTCCGGTCTGGCCTGCTTTGGGGTATGAGCATGGTCCATTCTCTCAGGCACTCGCAGCAAGGTGAAGTATGCATCTCTTCCCCCCATCTCAGCCAGGTGAAGTATGCATCTCTCCCCCCCCCATCTCAGCCAGGTGAAGTATGCATCTCTCCCCCAATCACCTACCCACATCGCATTTCCATGAGCCTAACATGCAACTCACCGAGAAGCCAGCATCTCTGCCCTGCCTGTCGCTCCTTGTAGCGTGGTATCGTGGAGTTCCGCTGGACCATTGAATCATGGGTTGATCCGGGGAATCGGGCACAACAATGTGTGATGATCTTGTTTGAGTCACATACCATTTGCACGTTGATGGAGTGGTATAACTTACGGTTGCGGTACACTACCTCCATGGCATGTGGGACCACCAATTCCACATGGGTGCAGTCGATGGCACCAATGCAACCAGGAATGCCGGCCAGTGAATGGAAACCAACTTTGGTGTTTGAGATCTCCTGGGCAGTCCGTGGTAAGTAAATGTGGTCGCCTGTGTTTTTCAGGAGGGCATCAAGCACTTGGTTCAGTGTATGTGAGAACAATGGTTGTGATATGCCATGCATGTGCCCCACTGTGTGCTGGTAGGTGCCTGTGGCCTGGAAGTGGAGCACGGACACTACCTTCAGTAGGGGTGGGATGGCAGTGCGTGTTTCAATCAGGCTGACAATGTCGTCATGTCTCATGTCCACAATGGTGGTGATGGTGTCCCGGTCCAGACGGTACAGGGTGTGGATCTGCTCAGGGGTTAGGTTGTATGGACTGGCTCTGATCCGAGGGATTGGGGGCTGCCTGCGTGGTACCACTGGCTGCACTGGTGGGGCATGCTGGGCCTGCCTAACCCTCATTCTCCTCCTGCGTCTCCTCTGTGCTGCCTGTTGTTGTTGTTGTTGTAGCTGGAGTTCCACTGCAATCATGTCCTCCAGCCCCAGCATTGCTAGTAGTATGGGAATCATTTTGGTGTGTGACTGGGTGTGGGAAGGGGTGGGGTGTGCTCCTTTCGTGCTGGCCCAGTATATATTTCCTCGACCTGTGCTGATTGTGTGCACCTATGGCAGTTGGGAACACTGCACATGGCCGTTTACGGGTGGTCCGTGATGCCGGTATTTGTTCCATGCCGGTAAGGTACTTTTCGGCCTTCAGTGGGCCGTTATTTGCATGGCCACCTGACTTGTGATGTCCTCCTGTTTACGCCATGCCGGTATTGCCGACATGGATGGTCGCGTGCCCGCGCCCATGCCGCTATTAGAGGCACCGTTAATTACGGTGCCTCTAATAGCGGACTGGCGGGTCATGATCGTACGGAGCGGTAAGCGATGCCGGTAATCCTTTAACGGTATCGTTGTTCCCTTACCACCCGGGTCATAATGAGGCCCATTGAATTGGTGTCCATTTTTTTTTCCAACAATCAAAGCTGGTTAGCTCCTTCAAGAAAAGTAAGAATCAATCAATTTTAATCTTTGTTGGAAAATGGGAGGCTTGAAAATTTAGTTCCCAATAGAAATGTATAAGTCGAAGACCATAGCACCTTTGCGAACTGTGGGTGCTTGGGAATAATCAAGAATCATTTTATAAAGAATTGGTTAGTTTGTCAGTAACAGCTATTAGAATCTGTAATGGGCACAGCAGCCAATCAGCTTTTGGATTGGGGGCTGAATCTCACGACCCAAGCACGCGTACTGAGCAAGCTGAAGACTCCTTGCACCTGCCCCTCCATCTTCCCCCAGATCCCGTTCCCACCTCTGGCCAGCTCTAGGGCTCCACCTCCCTCACCCTCCCTCCCACTCACCTGTTCTTGCCACCTCCATGCTGCTCCTCCATCCTGGACTGCCATGGAAATGAAGACAGGGCTCCACATGGAGCCCCGCCTTCCATTTTCATGCTGGTCATCTTGGGTGAGTATTTGGTTGAATGAACACCTGGTTGAATTGCTACTGGCACCCAGGGTGCAAATAGCAATAATACCCAGGACCCACACTTGACCAGATGGTAATGTCCTGAGGACCCTCATTAACTTGGTCCTGGGGTCGTTACCACCTGGTACAGCCTGGGATCTTGGTTTTTATTGCTTAATTAGCACCTGGGGAATAGGCTGAAGCAAATCAGGTGGCCTGAAGTGTGGGATGTATCTGCCAGTACAAGCCCACATTCCATCTTTACCATGTCCATGTTTGCCCAGGACTGCTATTCCCCCCGCCCATTCATTTGGTCCTGTCCAAAGCCCTGTATCACTCCCCTTGCCTGATCGCCTCACTCCCTGGTTCGCATAACTCCCCTACCAGCACACTCTCCCCTCACTTAACACTGAACTCCATCTTGCACAGCCCCTTGCTCCTCATCACTTTCGCATTGGGGTAGAAGTAGAAACAATAAAATGATGCATTCCCTTTATTGTTTCCCCTGCCAACCATCTTGTTTTTTAATGTTTTTTTACAGGCAAAGGTCAAATGTGAAATGTGCATACCCATTCCATTAATAGAGTAAACGCAGGTATAAGTCCTTTGTCCCAACACACCAATGTTTCGTTCTTTGTTTCTCCTAGATTTAAACAGAACAGTGTAAACTGATTGGGTGGGATGTTCTCATAAGAATAATGCCCCATCCTCTGGCCATAAATAGGGGGTAATGTCTCTTAGCCATGTTAAACGCCCTTGATTCTCATAGGCCTTAACTTGGACAGAGGGTCATTGTGTCATGATCTCTGCTTCCAAAAGATCAGGACTTGCCCAACTCCCTTGGAAGCAGACCCATAACCCCGGTTCCGAGTGCCAGCCAGTCCCAATTGGGACCTTTTGGACCCTGTCCTGGCGCCAGTGGCACCAGGCTCATAAAGATGCCCAGTCCCAGCGCTGGAAGCGCCGGGCTCATAATGCTTGGGTGGACTTACCTGCAGCAGACCATGCTGCTTACTTACCTGCCAGTTGAGCCCCTGATCCTCTTCTGTTTGGGACTACTTTTCCTGTTGGGTGGGGCAGGAGCCACTCCCTAGGTTCAGAACACTGGAACTCTTCTGGAAAGCAGGAACTCTTTTCTTACCTAGGCGTGGCTGTGGAAGGAGACACCTAAGCACTACAGGAGGCTATTTAAACCACACCCGATGGATGAATCTTGCTTTGCGTTATTCTGCATTCTCTGCAGCAGAACGCTCATCTTGTCTTCAGCTTCTGATCCTGGGCCTAAGGGAACAAAGGCTTATCATCCTGGAATCCAGTCTTCAGCAGCACCTGTAAAGACAAAGAAAGAACAGGTTAGCACTACGGTCTTCAGTGGCAGCGCATCTCTTACCTGGTCCATCGGCTGTCACCAACGCCTCGCGCTGCATTCCGGCATCTGAAAGACAAAGGCTTACCTACTCTTCGCATGCTCCGGAGGTCTTCGCACTGCATTCCGGCATCTGAAAGACAAAAGCTTACCAGCTCTTCGCACGCTCCGAAGGCCTTCGGCGCTGCATCCCGCATCTGAAAGACAAAAGAAGGTGCGTTTAAAGACATTGAGCAACTTTATTACTCACGTGCCATTACTCCTTCCCACGCCGAATCCAGTGGGTATTCCAGCACCCTTCAGCTTCTCTAAAGCTCCGAACTTGTACCTGCAAGATAAAAGGGACAGTTAGTGCGCATCGTGAAGCAGGCTACAAGCGCTTACTTACGTGCTTCCAGGCGCTTCTATTCCTCACGCGGGTTCGATCCTCAATTCTCTTCAGCCTGCCATCCGCCATCGCCGGAACCCTGCAAAACAAGAGATATCATTACAAAAGACTTTTAAGACATTTGAAGTGCCCAGAACTTACCGTTCGTGCAGTTAACGACGGACAGCAGTCCTCTGAGGTCAAGAGGCCTGCACCCTTATACAGTGAAGAAACTGGTTACGGCACCCTGCCCCGAGGCAGATGGAGAGCTCGGTGTTCACTTACCTAAGGGGAGGGCGTTAACCTTTGGGGTTCTACAGGAGAAGAGAAAGGGAAGAGGAGAGAGGCACCCAATAACCCCAGTTCATTAATCCCATATTTTCTATCTGCAGACATCTTACTCTTCGAGTCAGACATACAGTGCACAGAGGTCCAGCCCAAAGAGCCAACCGTGTGTTACACATCACCTTTGAAGATACGGCATTCACCCAGTCAAGACCGGCGCCTCTGCGGGAATCAGGTGAGCGTTACACATTGCCACCCGGTTATGGCCTCAATATCTGGCATTTTTGCATAAGTAGCACATTGTGAGTGTGGACTGCCCTTTATTATTGATTGAATTTTGTAAAGGCCAGCAACATCTTGGGAGGAGATTTGGCAAAGGTAGGATGGCACCTTAATAAAATTGTTGTTGTATGAACCATGGTATAATGAACAAAGAAGGAAGAGTCTATAGTTTAGGGATAAATCCTGTAAAGACCAAACAATCTAGGTAAATCTAGAAACAAAGGTGTATCAAATTATGTAATTGTAGACCTTAACAACATGATTGGTCATGTAAACACACTTTCAAGTTTACAACAATTCTAGTAGTAAGAAATAGCGGTCCTGCACTAATTAAGTGTGTTTCATCTAAAACAAACTAGTGAAATGTACATCAATTCCCTCATTCAAATGGACGATTAAAAAATAATCCCACAAAACAGACACGCACATCATTACATCACTGCTTAGGCCACAGTAACGTTATGGCGCCCACATCACGTATACTGCACCAACAATATTCTTACTCTGTTACAAAATTAAGTTATGTATACATTGTTAATTGTATACCAACAAACAAAAAGAATGATGGACCAATTTTCAGAACATGTGATACAGACAAATAAAGGAATTGGGGCACTAAGAAAAACATTACTGAATGATAACTGTGTTAAATAGTAAAACAATTTGAATTCTAAAACTTTGGTTAATATTCTTTCAAAATAAATCCCCTGGCAAGGTCTCGGGAGGATAGCTCAGGGGCAGATCAACGCAAGTTCGATCCCTGGGTCCGTGCTTAGAAACCTCTGGGTATTAAGTGCATTATAAAGAACTAATTATAATAAAGGTCAATACCAACCCAACTAAATTATATGATCATAATATGCTAGTAAGAGTAAGAGAATATCTTTCTGTGTATAAACTGACTTGTCAATCCACAGCGCCTACATTTGTTTCAAAATTCATTCAAGATCAACAAGTTGGGAGTCCATCTTGACAACCTCTGAAATGCAAAGCTTAATTTGCATAACATTGCTTTGCATTCGGTTTAAGTGTCTGGCGACTGATGATTTATAATTTTTAGTCCTCACATTTGAGTGATGTTAATTCCATCTTAGTTTTATCTGTCCTAAATAGTAAATGCCACATGGATATCTAACTGAGTAAGCAACGTTTTTGGCATCACATGTAGAGAAATGCTTTAGAAATAACTTTGTAGTTGGGCGAAATACCACATTCCCTTTCGTTACATAATTACAATTGCTACAATTTAGTCACGGGAAAATTCCTGCTTGTATGGCTACCTCTTGATTGGAACCTACTGAAACATCAATTTTAACCAACATGTCTCTTAGATTGTTACGTCGCTGGTAAGCAAAAACTGTGTAGTCTTTGAAAAGGCCCTTGATTTTATTATCATTTCCTAAAATATCCCAATGTTAAATACAGAGTTCTGGATGTACTTAATGTGGGTCTAATTGTAGGTTTAACCCTCAATACTCGACTATATGCAAAGCGCTTGAGTGTAGCTGGAGGATCAAAACTGAGTCTGTGTAATACATTGTTCCTGTCCATTAGCTTCTGATGTTAGTCCTAAATCCACAATCCTGAGGAATTATATTAACATTTAGACATTGTACACCAGATATGCCAATAGTCATGCTGAAATGTATCCAGTCCTTACTTTCATTCAGATAACCCCAATAATGATCTTGTGTCTCAATGCAACCTCTCCAAATGCCAAACACATCATTGATGTGCCTATCCCAAAAGAGTGTGTACCTGTGCCATGCAGGATGTGTGATAATATGATCATATTCAGAGGTTAACATGAAAGAATTTGCATATGCAGGGGCCATAGTTGCCACCATAGAAGTACCTAAAATCTGTAGAATAAATTTGTATGAATGTTCAGTGATTAATATCAGAAGAAGTATTATAAACTCTTTTGATGCTCCAATGTCATCCTGCTGTAACAATAACCACTCAACTGCATCCAGTCCCATGTTATGCAGAACGTAAGTGTATACATTCTTAATATCAATCATGAAAAGAGTATTGGGGGTTTTGGATGCAAATACTAGAAAATTGTTTCTAAACTGTGCCTTGATCTCCTTCCCTTGAATCCACCATTGTAAGATAGTCTAGTTATGGGGAGTGAGTGGGCGTAAGGTGGGGATGTTACCTTTCTCATTTCTTTGCATGTGGTATCAATCTCGTTGGCGGAAATAGATAACACATTTTACCAAGATCACTATGTAGGAATTATAGGGGCCACAGAGACCTCTACTATTTTTGAGACCTCAGGGTGATCAACACATATCGTCAGTCTACTTAACAGAACAGCATAATTATTTTTAAGATAATTGTGCTAGGTTTTCTTTGGGCTCAAGCTGGAGATATGTGTATGCCCTAAACACATCTAGCAGAACAATATAATGGACTGGGTTAGTACCTCATCTATGTGCTGCTCTTGGGGATGGGCTTATATATTCAACTTCCCTACATATGATGAATCTATAAATAGGTATATATGAAAGAGATTGGTACTATAAAATATTTGTCACATTTTGTGAATTTTATTTGTTCAGGAATATGTTTTTGTGATACGCTAGGTGGTAGAAATTAAAGCCAAAATGTATTCAGTTCATATATTTATTAAATAATTTGTCAATCTGTTCTGGAAATGTAGGTTTTTGCATATTCAAAGGTTCTAAAATATTACTTGTGATTAAATCTATCAATGTTCATTAATTCATGGTCTTTATTGGTTTGAATAATATATACATGAATTTGGTACCTTATCACATTTATTGTTATTTAAGGAAGTACTGAAACCATGTATAAATTATATTTGGTCATGACATTTGCAACATATTGCCTGAAAAAAGCCTATTGAACTGAAGTCCTTTCTACCATCTATTCCTCAAATTTCAATCACCCTCTGTCTAAAGTGGCGGAAGATCTTGAGCATCAGAAACCATCACATCGCCTGGGCTCCAGAGATGATGACAACAAGGAAGTACAAAAGAATAGTCAAATCCAGAAATGTATTAGATATTTTAGTATCATAAATGAAAGATAAATAAGTATATGTGCTTGAATATTAAAATCATTATGTTCAAAAGTTGGTTTGCTAGCATAACATAGAAAACATAGTTAATGGCCACAATTCCCAATTCATGCTCGAAGAAAATGCGAGGTTCATTTTTCTCGTTCTGCCCTAGATTCTGCCCTAACAAATGAAAGGCTACTGAAATCCGTTAGAGTAACTATTTCTCACATTTCTCTAAGGTGCAGGGAAGCATCAAAATCATCCTGAGACTGGAGAGAAGGCAGATCATGAGAATCAGAAGCCATCACCTCATCTGGGCACCAGCAATGAAGACAGCAAGAAAGGTAAGCAAGGTTAAGTACAGCATAAGTAAAGTAGAATCCAGACAAAAGTATCTGTAGTTTCATTCTGACAAATGTACGAAAAAACATCTCTGAACTCACTAGATTAAAACAAATATCTTCCAATATTGGTTCGCTGACAGGGCATAGAAAAGAGATATTCACTATTCCTATTGGATGCTAATTTTATGTTCAGAATGCTCATTGTTTCCCTCAAACAGCAGGTTCTACAAGCAGGTCTTCTATTCTATTCTATTCTATTCTATTCTATTCTATTTGTTAGTTATATAGCGCCTCACACCCAAAGACCTCAAAGCGCACACAAGACTCGCAAATAGAAACACATAGAGAAGAAATAGGCTGCTATAGCAAAGCCACATTAATCTTTGCCTTTGTAAAAGAGAAAAGTCTTCAAACATTTCCTAAACTGGACTAAGGACGAAACTGTTTTCAGAGAGAGCAGTAAAACTTTCCATAGAGGGGGAGCCCAGGCATCAAAGTTGCTATCCCGAATATTTTTTAGGACAAACCTGCGGCAATCCAAGAGAGCATCCTTGTTGGAGCACAGAGTTTGTCTAATAGGTGCTCTTTTTCCATGTGTACTAAGGTACCAGGTGTCATTGCCTGATAGACACCTATGTAAAAGGGTAAGGGCTTTATGCCTTACCCTCTGCTCCACTGGAAGCCAGTGTACCTTTCGACAGGCCTCTGAGACTTTCCTCCCAAGACCACAAACTGCTTGTACAGCCCCATTCTGAATTACTTGCAACTTTTTAATGTTTGACTGTGAAGTGCCAACCAAAAGGCTGTTTCAGTAATCAAGTTTTGCATTGATAGTGGCAGAAGCCATTAATGCCCTGTTGTTCTCAGATGAATAAGGGCAGATCTGCCACAGCAATCTGATCATATACGAGCAGAATGAGCTATGGTATGCCACGTGTTCATTGGACGTTAGTTGAGAGTCCAAATAGACTCCCAACGTTTTAACATGCTGCGGAACAGATATTGCACTACCAACAACCAACAATCATAAATTGGTTATATTGAGGGTCCAATTTCTTCAAACTAGCACTGGTTCCGATAATAAGCAGTTCTGTTTTCTTATTGTTTGATGCTGTGGAATTTAATGCCATCCAAGACCGAATTGCCGTATAAACTTCACTGACCATGCCTGCATCCTGAGAGCAGTGCCCAGAGAGTTTTGAGGAGGATCTGAGTGCTGTCTGCATAGTTAGAAAACTGCACACTCAGACCATCCAATAGGTCGCACATGGACCTGATGCAAATATTAACTAACAAGGGGGAAAGGCACAATCCCTGAGGAACACCGCGGGTAAGATACCCAGAGACGGACTGGCAATAATTCTTAACTACCTTAGCTTGTCATTGTCCAAGAAAGGATTTAAACCACATTGCGGCCTCATTGGAGCATTTTCTTACCCTAACCAGTCTTTCATCCAATAGGGAATGGCCGACCAAATTGAACACAGCTGATAGATCAAGCATCAGAAGCAATGCAATGTGACCTCTATAAACAATTCTAACAATATTAGATTTCAGGTCTACAGCAATTTCAGTACCATGCTTCATGCAAAATCCAGATTGACCTACTCCAAGTATCAAGTGTTGTTCGATAAAGTAATGATATTGACAGTAGGAAATTTTGTCAAGAATTGCTCACAAGAACGGAACATTGGTTACTGGCCTGAGGTTTGTGTGCATAGCAGGATCCAAGTTGTCTTTTTTTTTCAACAGCGAGATCCAAGCCTGTTTGAGGTAATCCGGAATCTGAGATTCGGAAATGGACATGTTCATGATTTGTGTAACTCATGAAAACAGGGGAACAAGAAGGTATTTAAAAAGAGAGGCAGATAGAACATCACCTTGACATGAGGTAGCTTTCATAGTTGGCATAATATTTTGAACCTCACTCTCGGACAACTCCTTAAAAAAAGAGAGGTGATGACTCCAGTAAATCTCATGGAGCAGTGTCACGCACTTACCTCCTTCTCGCCCCCGGAGCCGGCTCTCTCCCAGACATCCAGCGCTCTGCCGACTCCGGGGCCGTCCTAGTCCTGCATCTCTGTTTTCACAGGGACATGGTTGCCGCCCTTTCTGTCCGCTCCTGTCTCCCAGCATGGGGATGGTGCGGGGAGGCTACGGAGAGTCGCACGGCTGTGGAGGAAGCCGTGGGGAGGCTGGCGTTTGCCATGGCGACTTTCTGATGCACAGCAAACGCGCACCTCCTGCCATGTGGTCCGTAACGGTTCACGTGGCCAATTACCAAAACAACTGGTATAAATAAGCACGATTCAAGTCAACCATTGCTTCTCAGCTGTGTTCCGGCCGGCGTTTGGCATTTCATGTGTGCTTTTGTTCTCTTGCTCCCATTTGAACTGACTGTGGTTTGCTCTACTGGACTGCGCCAGGTTAACCCTTTAGATCTTGCTGCCTGGTTCTTCTTTCTTTCCCTGCCGGCTGTTACCTCTAGTGTTCTCGACCTCTCGACTGTCTTTTGGACTGCCTTTTTGGGTCCTCCCTGTGCTGTGTTCAGCTGAACTTTTCTTGCTTCTGGATTTTCCTTGGATATTGAACTTTGCTTTTGCACTGCCTGGCTGGTGTCTACTGCTGGATTGTTCGACACCCTGCGCTGTAACTTCAAGAGGGGAGCCTAACCTGCTTTTGGGGTTTCTCTGCTTCCTTCCCTGAACTCCATCCATGATTGCCCATAGGTCGGTGGTTTCCTTGGTGCTGTGTTGTTCCTTGTGTCCTTGACTACAGTATCCGTAACTCTGTTCTGTTCTTTCTCAGCTACCAGGGAATCCAGTGTGGCTGTTCCAGCCCACCTGTGGCCCCAATAACCAGTCAGCGAGTGAATATTACCTCTCTGACTGGTGCTTGGGGACCGAGGTATTTTAGTCTTTGCAGTAATCCACGTCTTGACAGACTGAGAAGCCTTTCTTTACCACGTGAACTATGGAGGCAGGCGCTGGGGACCCGGTAGCCGCTTTGGTATAAGCTATCACGGTGCTGCGGGCTGACATGTCAGCCGCTACCGCAGCTATCCACCAACGCCTAGACGCCATTCAAAGTGAGTGGTATGCCCTTCCTTCTGATGAGTAATGCGGGGATCCACCTCCCCAACAGCCCGCACCGGGCAACATGAACCCCCAGACCCCAGTGTATGTCCCCACTCTGTTTCCCTTGGCCACCCTGGAAAAGTTCCATGGGGACCCTCGATAATTCTGCATGTTTCTGAATCAATGTAAGCTACACTTTTTGTGTCGGCCCTTAAGCATTCCCTAACTCAACCACCCTCTCGCATCTAAGTGGGATGGCGGTGGCCTGGGCAAACCCGCTTTTGGAGAGTAACTCTCCTGGAGTCAGTCCTAATGCCTTTGGCGCCAGGCTCATGTTCAGATTGGGACACAGTCTTGAAGGGACTACTTTTCATTGGAGGCCTGCAGCCAACATGGAGGCACCCACACAGCCTAGTTCCTAGAACCAGACTGTGCGGTGCAGTGTTTTGAGTGTGGTAGCCCGGACTCCTTTACCTGGACTACTTTACTAGAGGGCTATATAACCACACCCAAGTTACATAACGTGCTTCACATTATTCTGCAGCCAGCAGCGTGACGCTCATCGTGTCCAGAGACCAGAATCCGGTGATCCTTGAACAGCGGACCTGCAGAGGAGACAAAAGAACATCATTAGCAGTCTCTGCTTAACTGCAGCTTCCAATCCGTCGAGTATCCTACAGCTTGCGGTCTTTCATCCAGTCGGCAGCATCACCAGGACATCACACACGCACCAGAACGAAGCACCTGGAGCGAGAGAGAAAGAAGGACAATGTTAAAACAGGTTACTCACGGCATTTACGGCAGTAATCACGAGAACCTCACCTGGCTGGGCATTTCTTGGCCGGCTCCGCTCCGGAAATCTTCACACGCCCAGAAAGACCATTGCGACCTGAAAAGGAATAAAGAAGACAGGTTAGCAAAAGAAGACATTACCGCACCGCACTTCGCGCTTAACCTACCATCGATCACATGCTCCTGCGTCCATCATCCGGGTAGGAGCCCGATCCAAGCTGCGCATCCACCGAATCTCCGTGCACCTAAGGGGGAATAAATAAGGAAAAGACATTAATAGCAAGAAAGGAAAGCAAGGACATTTTTTTTTTTCAATAAGTTTTTATTGATTTTCAAAGGTAACAGCATAAGCATTTCAAATTCAACCTTTGGGCAAGCGCCCACAACAAGTCAAACTGTAAGCCATTATTCCCTGTGTTTATTCCACCCCCTCCCCCCACCCACTTAACCCAATGTCTCGGGAGATACAGTCTGCTTATTCATGCTATGTGGCTTCGGGCATCTTCAAACAGGATTTTATCCGCCAGTGGTTAACCGGCTTTCCCAGTTCCGAATCCATTCGATTAATGTCAAGGCCTGTTTTCGGGCCGGGCCAAAGGCACCCGAGGGTCTCAGGGCGGGTCCCCTATTTTGCCGAACACCTCTTGAAATTGCAGCCAGTCTATCTCTATCTGGGCGCTTGATCCGTGTAAGGCCGCCGTGAGTCTTTCCATAAAGTATATGTCTTTGGCTATTATCACCCATTCTCTCCTCGTGGGGAGGGCAGGCCTCTTCCACGTTCCAGCGCGGGCTGCTCTGGCTGCCAACAGTAGGGAGTGTGAGAGGTCCGGCAATTATTCCCAGTGTTCATCCTTTTGCTGCAGACCAAACAGTATCAAAATTGGGTCCTGTGGGAATTCCCCCTCTCCCGCCTCTTTGAGCCAGCTGAGGACTTCTGACCAATAAGTTTGGACCTTCCCACACGACCACCACATGTGCCAGTAGTTGGCTCTTTCCCCACATCCATGCCAGCACAGCGGGATTACCTCCGGGAACATCCTTGAAAGCGTGATCGGGTCGTACTGCCATCTATGTAGAAGTTTAATGGCATGCGTCTTGTATTGGCAGGAGATCGATGTTTTAAATGCCCTACTGCAGAGTCGCCCCCAAAGACCATCCCCGATTCTACAGCCCAGGTCCCTCTCCCATTTTCTTTTGAGGCTTTTGGTGGTTCCCTCCCGGGGGGCTAAGAGGGTGGAATAGAGGAGTGAGATGAGCCCTTTCATTGCTACCTGGGTATCCAAGATTTTCTCGACTGGGGTGAGCTTTCTTTGTAAAAGGGGTTTTAGTTTTGGTTTCATTAGGATTCCCTTAAGTCTTAGATAGAGGAGTGGTGAGAGCCTGCCTATTCCCAGTGCCTTTTCGAGTTCCTGGATACTTATAAAGGACTCCTCCCTAACCAACTGACCAGCTCTACAAAGGCCCGCGTCAAACCAGGACTGATAGTGTTCGTGGCCTGGGATCTCTTCCAATACTGGCGTGGACCAAATGTGGCTCAGGGGGGAGGGCCATGTGGTCACCTTCTCTCCGTGTCCCTTCCCTTCCAGCGCCTTCCACATTGTTACTAGTATCGGGTGTTCCCTGATTTTTATTGGGAGTTTTCTCATTGGGACCCATAACCACTCACCCACCGTGACAGGGCTCGAGAGGGAGTTTTCAAGGAAGACCGATTGCTTGTTGGGGTCCTCTCTGAGGTTGGGGACTAGAGCACTGAGTTGGGCTGCTCTGTGGTAGGTTCGCAAATCTGGGAGGGCGACCCACCCTCTATCCTTGGGGAGGGTGAGGGTCTCATATCCTATTCTGGGTCTCTGGCCCTGCCATACGAATTTCGTTATGCGCTTTTTGGCTTCTTTAATGAGTACTTCTGGGGCCTCCAAGGGGAGCATCTGAAAAACATACAGGACCCTAGGGAGGAGATTCATCTTTATGGCGTTTATTCTTCCCATCCACGAGATTTGCCCCCTTCCCCATGTCTCCATGTCTTTGAATAATTTATCGAACAATGGGGGTAATTAGCCTGGCTTAAGTCTCATGGGGCCGAACGATGTTGATCCCCAGGTATTTTATCCCTTCGGTGCAAATTTGGAGACCAAGAGGGGTCAACTCCGTCAGGTTCCTATCTGTATCTGGGGCAAAGGGGAAAATCATCGACTTGCCCACGTTTACCCTGAAGCCTGAGAAGTAACCAAAGCGTTCGATAACCCGCAGGGCGGCTGGGACTGATCTAGTAGGCTCCCTCAGGTGGAGCAGTATGTTGTCTGCATAAAGGCCGAGTTTAAAGGTCTGACCCCCTACGTCAATACCGCGGACTGCCGGGGAGCGTCTGAGGTATTCCGCCTGTATTTCCATGGTCATGGCGAACAGGAGTGGGGAGAGGGGGCAACCCTGCCTTGTCCCCCTTTGGAGGCTAAATATACATGACAGGCACCCATTAACCGTAACTCTAGCTCAAGGGTCTGCATATAGAGCCCTGATGGCTCGTCTGATTCCCTCGCCGAAACCCAATTTGACAAGGACTCCATGTAAGAACCCCCAGTTAACCCTGTCGAACGCTTTTTCAGCGTCGATACCCACCAAGACAGGGTTGTCCCCCCTCTGAGCTGCTTCCCTCATGAGATGCAGGGTTTTACGGAGGGTGTCTGCCCCCTGTCTCCCCTGTATGAAGCCCACCTGGTTGGGGTGGATGAGTGCCGGCATATGACTGGCCAATCTCGTAGCTATGATCCTGGTGAACAGTTTCACATCCACATTCAGGAGGGAGATTGGTCTGTATGACCGACAGTCTGCTGGATCTTTGCCCTCCTTTGGGATCACCGTTATTAATGCTTTGCCAAAAGACGGGGGTGCCCTCCCTGTCATCATAATGTTGGTAAATAGGTCCGCCAAGAACCCCGCCAGCAGGCCCCCAAAGGTCTTATAAAAGCCTGCGGTAAACCCGTCTTCCCCGGGGGCTCTACCCAGCTTGAGTCCCGATATCGCCTTTAGTACCTCCTCTCCCGTTATTGGGGCGTCTAGGGCTAATGCCTCTGAGAGATTGATCACAGGCAGTGTTACCCCTCCAAGGTATGCTCCAAGCGCTTCCGCCTCTACCTCTCCTTACCTTCCATAAAGAGCCTCGTAGAACCCAGCAAATTCCTCCACTATACCCTCGGGATCAGTTCTCACCCCCTCTTCCCCGCTTGAAATCCTTGCCACCCATCTATCCATCCGCTGGCCCCGGAGTTTGGCAGCCAGCATAGCATCAGCCTTATCTCCTTTCTCATAATACCTTTGTCGCAGGTGTCGGAGGCCCACAATGATTTTGCCCATTTCCAGTTCTCTCAGCTCTTGCCTCTTCTCTTTTGCATTTCCCAGATCCCTTTCCCTCTCTTCATCACACTTCCCTTCCGATCCCTCTAATGCTATTATCTCCGCCCGTAACCTATGGGCGAGGAGGGTCCTGGTCCTTTTTTTGGAAGCCCCCTCTCCAATCAATTTACCTCTCCAGGTTGCCTTCGCCGCCTCCCATACTGTCTCTATGTTAACCTCGCCTGTGTTATTCAGCTCAAAGTATTCATTAATCGCCTTTCCCATCTCCTCCTTAAAAACCACATCCCTAAGTAAGAAATCATTGCATTTCCATAGGGATTCCCTGGACTTCAGACCTGATATGCTGAGGTCTGCCCAGACCATGTCATGATCCGACCAGCTAACCGGGCGGATGTCACAAGACTCCACTCTGCTCATGTTCTGGTGCCCTATGAAGAGGTACTCTATTCTCGTTCTGGTACCATGAACCTCCGAATAGAAGGTGTATCCCTTCCCTTCCGGGTGTAGCTCCCTCCATGTATCTACCAGCCCATAGCCCCACATCAGTTCCCGAAATTTCCCCTGGTGTCTGCCCCTTCTGCTGCCTAACGGAATGGTCTCCCCACTGTGGTCCAGCTCCCGATTTGCCCACATGTTAAAGTCTCCACCCAGTAATAGGTGACCTTCAGTTCTGGCCATTATGTCTCCCATTACCTCTTTGAGAAATTCAGCCTGGCCCGCATTGGGACAGTGAATGACTGCCAGAGAGACTCTGGAGTTGTGGAGGTTACCTGATACGACCATGGCTCTGCCGTCCTCCCTCCCCCATCTGGAAACCTCCGTGAGCCTCTGGTTTCTCTGTAGGATGATCCCGACTCCACCCCGCTTCGTGAGGGCAGATGCCCAGAAGGATTGGCCCACCTGTGCTCCAGGAATGGCCCTCTCCTCCCCTGTGACCGTTCTGGTTTCCTGGACAAAGAGAACATCCAATTTAGCATTTTTCATTTCCCTCCCAAGGAGGGAGCGCTTTGCTGGAGAGTTCAGGCCCTTTACATTAAGTGAGCCTATCCTCAATGCCTCAACCCGGCCCCTATTTTCATTGAGTGCCATTGGGTCCTTGCCTTGTGTGCACCTTCTTCCCGGACCTGTGCATGCGGCCCCGTTCCCATGTGGCTTTAAGACTGTATCGATCCCAAGAATTCCTAACCCCAACCCCCTCCCTCAACCCCTCCCCCCTCTCCCTCCTTTTCGTGACGCCTGCCAACGGGCAAGCCACCAGGGTGAATACAAGTTCATCCACCGCAGTTCCCTTGAAGAGCGCAGTGTCCCCAGCCGGGGTTTGCTAGATTCACACTCTAGATCTCTCTTGTGGCGAAACTTTGTCCACTTAATCCTCTTCGGCTTCCATTGTGGGGGTGTTTAGTTTCTTAAACTTCCTTCTGCCCTTTGTCCTCTTCTTTGTGGACCAAGGGCCCACCGGCTCCCTCCTGGTGTCCAGGGTCGCCTGTATGTTCATCTCGTTTCCGTCCTCCGGGGGATCACCCTTGAGTACCTGCAGCACTTGGGAGGCTTCTTTGCCTCTAGTCACTCTATAGTCCACTCCTGCACGTTCAAATGATAGGGCGAATGGAAAGGACCACCTATATCTTATGTCCTGGCTGGTGAGCCACTGCGTGAGTGGGCGACACTCTCTTCTGCGGGTAAGCGTGAGGGCCGAGAGGTCCTGGTAAATTCTAATCGTGTCTCCTTCGAATGAGAAGCTCTCCAGCCTTCTTGCCTTCTCAAGGACTTCCATTTTCTCTCTAGTGGAGAAAGTGCACAACGATGGACCTTGGGCCGCCCCCCGCTCCGCCTCCCCCTTGGTGCGCTCTTTCCAGCTGGACTTCCTTGCCCCCCTCGAGTGCAAAGAGTTGGTTGATGAGGCCTTGCACTTTCCTTCCCACGTCTGCAGCCATCTCGCCTCTCAGCTGGGTCACCCCCGTGATGCGTAAATTGTTTCGGCGTTCCCTGTTTTCTAAATCGTCCATCTTCAGGATTATGTCCTCTTCTCTGATTTCTAAATCTGTTAGCCTCGCTTCGTACTTCATGTCCAGCAAATCTGTTTGGAGGTGGTTGTTTTCCATTCCCTCCATTTTTTCTTCCAGCGTGTCTACTCTCCCCCTGAGATCGACTATTGAGGCTTGTATGTCCGTTCGGATTGCCCTAATCTCCTGAAATATATCCTTGAGGTCGTCCTTCGTTAGCGCTGCGGGGGAGGAGGCCATCACCGGAAGGCATGGTGTCCCTGTGCAATTCGCCGAGGGGTGTGTGGGATCGGCGGAAGCGTTGGAGAGAGCTGATTGCACTTGTGGGCTGGTCCTGCTCCAGGGCTCCATCCTCCTGGTGCACCCCGGAGTGATATGCAGGAGCACCTCACCCTGTCTTGAAATTCCCCCTTTTCGTCCTGGTCTCCCTTTGCCTTTGGGATGGTAAGCTTGCGGGTGGGGGGGCCCCCGGAGGTGGCCCAGGGTTTCTCGAGGGACGCAGTATTTGCAGCTGAGGCCTGCTTCGCCGGGTGTGTTACCACTGCAATGTCTCAAAGGGGCCCGCCGTCCTCCAGGGGGTGAGGCCAGATGGACTTTGTGGGGTATGTTACTCTGGCTCGAGCCCGGAGGGCACCAGGGAGGGTCAGGGGGGGTTAACCAACCCCAGTAGGGCCTCACGGTACTGCTCTCCCCCTGCACTCCTCAACTTCTTCCAGCCTCCCCCGAGGCCCGCAACAAGTCCGTTGTGCCCGCGGGGCCCGTTCGCTGGGCCTGGGCTCCTTCTCCACAGGCTTTACTCTTCGTGGGCATCAGTGTGCGGGAGGCAGATCGAGTGACTCGCTGTGTGCTGCCGGTGGGGATCACCCAGGAGCCGCCTGGAGGCCCCACACTGTAATGGCTCTTGGTGGTGGGGGCTCGTGCCGGGCCGCCTGGAGGCCCCACACTGGAATGGCTCTTGGTAGTGGAGGCTTGCGCCGGGCCGCCTGGAGGCCCCACACTGTAAAGGCTCTTAGTGGTGGGGGCTCGCGCCGGGCCACCTGGGGGCCCTTCACTGGAGTGTCTCTTGGAGGTGGGGGCTCGCGCCGGGCCGCCCACCCGCTATCGGGTTCGTGTGGCGGCAGCACACAGCAGGGGACGTGCTCCGGGGCCCGTGTGGCATCTGCACATAGCGGGGGGCGTTCTCCGGAGTCCTCCTCTCGAGGATGTGGGCAGCGGGGGGAGCACCCAAAGCTCCGGTGCTGGGCCGCGGCTGCGGGGATGGCGTCTCGCGGATGCGAGTTCTGCGGCAGGTCTCTCAGTGGCTGGGGGCGCAGTAGATTGTGCCGCCCCCGGGAGCTCGGTCGCGCGGGCTCCAGTAGAGTGAGTCCTCTGCCGCACTGCGACCGGGGCTCCGGTAAAGGTCCGGGCCGTGCTAACTCTCGGGGCGCGTAGCTCGCCGGGCTGCTCCCACGGGGCTCGCACCCTCGCCAGTACCGCTCCAAACTCCCGGCCGGGGATTAGGTCGGATTTCTAGGCCCTGCGGTGGTGGAGGAGTGCTGGTATTACACGTCCAGCATGCTCCACGCCCCCTGGCGGTCTCCAGCAAGGACATTTTAAGATTTCTTTAACCAGATTTACCCCCTTAAAGACACTTGAATGGGTTAGCACCAGTGAAGTTAACTTGGTCGCTCAAACCCACAGAAAACTACGCGCCCCTGCACAGAAGGCAGGACGGAGGGCACGCCAGACATCACAACAAAGTGAGGAGTGGGCCATCAGATAGAATCCAGGGAGCGGGGGGAAGAAAACGAAATCTGTTCCTAAGTCCAGTCCTCCTGTGTTTTCAGGCCCGACCTCCATAGAAGGCACCATCCGGAATCGGCAAGGGTCCAGGGTGAATCCGGCAACCAGGGCATAAGGGCGTCCCTGTGGATACCAGGTGAGCGTAACAGGATGCAAAGCCTCAATAACATTATGCACCTGGGCGCCATGGAGACTTCTGAAATGGACCAACTGGCCCAGTTATTAGGACAATTACGTGCCGAAGTGCATTCGGCTAGGCAAGAGACTAATACCCTAAGAAGGGATCTTGTCATCACCAAGGATTGCACCGAGGAAATCAGCAGGCAATTATTGCAATCACAGGCCGAACAAGTTCCGTTACCCAGGAATAATCCACCGGCGCAGGCCACCACGTCATCTGCCACTCCAGTACAAATCACCTTACCCGGGGCAATACCGTTATCACCGCCAGAACGGTTTTCAGGTGACCCAAGAAAGTATGCTGCGTTTATGAATCAATGTCGTCTTCATTTCCTCTGCAGACAGGGTGCATTCCCTAACGATCAGGCACGAGTTGCATTTATTTTGTCTTACCTGAGCGGTAGTGCAGCAGACTGGTCAGTGCTACTTGTGAGCTATGATGATCCGTTACTACGTGACTTTGGGGGTTTTCAGAAGGAAATGGAAAAACTCTTTGCTCGACACACCCATGAACAAGCTGTAGGCAATGAACTCTTGTCACTCCGGCAAGGGAATCAAGACTTGCTAACATAGATAGCAACCTTTAATAGATTAGTGGCTGAAACCAGGTGGCCTGAAGACAAGAGAACCACATTGTTTCACTGAGGCCTTCGAGGGGAATTAAAGGACGTCTTGGCTCAGGTGGTTGATCCACCTAGGGACTGTAGTGAATTTATCAACCTGGTGGTGCAACTAGATCATTGACTACGGAATCGGAAAGCAGATCGGTCCAGATCAGATACACAAGCTGTGTATCTTCAAACCAAGGATGCAACTCCACGCACGTCAGAGAATACCACAGAGCCAATGCAAATCAGAGGCATATGACCACTGTTAACAAAAGCTGAAAGAGACAAGAGAAGGCAACAGCAGTTATGTGTGTACTGTGGACAATCAGGTCACTTGCTAAAAGATTGTCCGATAAAACCCCCCAAGCGAATTGTGGGAGCTACAGAAAAGGATGAGAGTAAGGAGTCAGAAAACTGCCTAGCTCGACAAAAGTAGAGGTCAGTTTGTCGAGTGAGAAGAAGGAGCCACCAACCTCACATTTTGCAATACCAGTGATCCTAATCAATCACCAACAACTATCAAGGATGCATACCGTTGAAGCTTACATAGACAGCGGATTGCGCTTCCACCTGTTATTTCCAAGAAAACAAATCCAGTTTCAACGTTCCTACGAGTCCTAGAATCGGCATATCTGCACTGATCGCAACTAGCACTCTCCCTGAAGAATACCAGGATTCCCAGGATGTGTCCCAGAAGGAACAAGCTAATACACTACCGCCGCACAGGTCTTATGACTGTCAGATTGACCTAATACCTGGTGCACAGATCCCTTGTGGCAGAATCTATGTGCTCACAGAACCAGAAAACCAGCATCTAAACTCCTATCTAGACCAGTACTTGGCAAATGGGTTAATTCGCCCATCTAAATCACTGGCAGCCAGTCCCCTATTCTTCGTACCGCAGAAGGAAGGGGACTTGAGAGCCTGTACTGACTATCGCGCATTGAACCAGATCACCGTGAAGAACAGTTACCCCCTACCACTTATTCCCGAGATGCTGGATCAAGTCAAAGATGCCCAGATTTATACTAAGTTAGACCTCAGAGGAGCGTACCACCTGGTCCGAGTTAAAAAAGGAGATGAATGGAAAACGGCCTTCCGTACCAAATATGGGTTGTTTGAGTACGAGGTAATGCCTTTTGGACTTTCTAATGCCCCGGCGGCGTTCCAACACTTTATGAACGACGTCCTAAGGGAATTGATCAATGTTTGCCCCCTGCTCTACATAGACGACATTCTAGTGTATTCAACCTCGAAACAAGACCATGTCAAGCATGTCCGCGCTGTCCTTGCCAAACTGCGCCAACATCGACTATATGCAAAACTTGAAAAATGTTTTTTCCACGTAACCGAAGTAGAGTTTCTGGGTTTCATTCTTACTCCGAAAGGCATCCGAATGGATGTACACACGGTGGATGCCATTCTTAAATGGCCTTCTCCGACCTCGTTAAAAGCGGTCCAGAGCATGCTGGGCTTTGCAAACTTCTACCTTTGGTTCATTCCGGACATCTCTCAGATTGCGCATCCGATCACGTTACTTCTACGAAAAAACGAAAAAAATTCATGTGGACAGAAGGCGCCGAAAAGGCCTCCCAAGAACTTAAGGAAAAGTTCACCTCAGCCCCGATTTTGCGACATTCCTCGTCCGGATCGTCCTTACATTGTGGAAACGGATGCCTCCAGCATGGCTATGGGGGCGGTTCTTTCTCAGAGGGCCCCCAAAACTGGCAATTGCACCCCATGGCCTTCTGGTCGCGAAAATTCACACCCCCTGAACTCAATTATGCCATGACCGATAAGGAACTGCTTGCTATAAAATCCGCCTTCAAGGCATGGCGACATTACCTCTTGGGAGCCAGGTATACAGTCACGGTAATCACAGATCATCGGAACCTACAATATTTGAAAACAGCAAAAGCACAATCCTCATGCCAATTACGATGGGCCCTTTTCTTCTCCGAACATGACTACGTGATCACGTATCGACCAGGCGTAAGAAACGGAAAAGCAGATGCATTATCCCGCATGGGCAACAACGAGGAAGTATATGCAACCCCAGATCCAGTAGCAATTATTCCTGAGGACAAGCTCTTAGGCCTCACCACAGCTTTAACACAAACTGAGCTTAAAAATGTGATCCAACGCGAAATAACACCTAACGAACTACTGGAATGGCATACCAAACGAAAACAATACACCATTAAAGATCAACTGCTATATTTTGATGAACGCGTATATGTGCCTAAAACAGAGCTACAGCAACTAATTACTTTGGACTATCACAATTCTCTGATAGAAGGTCATCCTGGGATTGCTAAAACCCTACCCAAAGTGAAGTGCAATTATTGGTGGCCTACTTGGCGGCGAGACGTCATCCAATATGTTCAATCTTGTGGAGTGTGTGCACAAAACAAGTTACTAAAACAAAAACCAGCTGGCCTCCTGCAACCATTAGAAATTCTTCCTGCACCATGGCACACACTTTCTCTCGACTTTATTACCGATTTGCCTCCCAGCCAAGGGTTCAATACCATTTTAGAAGTAGTAGACTTAGTTTCGAAAATGGCACACTTCATCCCTTTCAAAGGACTCCCGGATGCATCCCATCTAGCAAAAGTGTTCCTGGAAAACATTATCAAACTGCATGGATTCCCTTCAGTCCTGGTCTCTGATTGAGGCAGCCGATTCGTATCTACCTTCTGGAAAAAGTGCTGCTCTATGGCTCAAATCGACATCCGACTATCCACCAGCCATCACCCCCAAACGGATGGTCAAACAGAGAGGACCAACCAGACTCTTGAACAATACCTACGATGCATGCTGCACCAAGTCGAAGGAACCAGGAAAGATCTATTATGGATAGCCGAATATGCTTACAACAATTCATTGCATTCAAGTACTGGTCAAACACCTTTCTACACCCTCTACGGCAGACATCCATGTACTTCCAAACTAGACAGCCCTCCCAGTCTAGAAATGCCGGCAGTAAAGACCCTTCATGCAAACATCACTCAGAACAGTTAATCCAAGCCAAAAACAAGCAAAAAAGGTTTGCTGACCAACATCGGAAAAATGCCCCTGACTATCAGGTAGGAGACAAGGTTTGGCTAGCCGCAAAATATATACCTCTAAAAGGAACCCAGACATTTTGTCCTCGCTATTTGGGACCTTATTCTGTTCAAGCCCTCATAAATCCAGCAGCTGTTAAACTAGCATTACCAGCCAACATGCAAATTCACCCAGTATTCCATGTTTCACTTCTAAAACCAGTACAACCCGGTACACGAGTTAAGCCACCACCTGAACCCATTATGGTCGATGGAGAACCCGAATTCGAAGTGAAAGAAATCCTGGATTCCAAATATACCAGATCCAAACTATATTATCTAGTCGATTGGAAGGGTTACGGCCCTCAGGACAGATCTTGGGAACCTAGTGAGAACATTCATGCACCATGTTTGATTTGACTGTTTAATCAAAACTTTCCAGCCAAACCAGGACCAGGCAGGAGAATTACCTTAGGAGGGGCCTTGGGGGGAGAGTGCTGTCACGACCAGTGACCCAAAACCGGAATCAGGAAGGGTCCAGGGTGAATCTGGCAACCAGGGCATAAGGGCGTCCCCGTGGACACCGAGTGAGCGTAACAGACCTCGAGCTGTTGGATCTGGTTCAGGGCAAGGCCAGCCTGTTGGAGTATATAACCAGATTTAACTAGCTAGCGGTTGAAACTGCCTGGCCCGAAAACAAGAAAGCAGTGTTTTTTACAAAGGCCTTAGTGACCCCATGAAAGATGCCATAGCTGTCGTGCCTACCTTACCCATCCAATATCCAGAATTGGTGGATTTAGCACTCCAAGTAGATGCCCACAGGGCAGAAATCTGAAACCACCAAACTCCCTTTCCTGCCTTTTTCCACGAGCTCTCCTTCTGTTGAATCCTCAGAGGAACCCATACAAATTGGGGTGGTGCGTGGTTTTCTGACCCCAACTGAACGAGAGTGCTGCCGTCTGTCCAATGCTTGTTTCTACTGTGGGCAATCCGGCCATTATATAAAGGAGTGTACCAAAAGACAGAAGAAAGCCATGGGTTTTCAGAAGGCTCATCCCTCGATAAGGGGGCCCAGATCTATTGCCCTCGATATCTATGCATGTGTCTGATCCCACTGCTCTATTGGTACTTAACGCCCTACTCACACTACCCAACAATCTAGAACATATGGTCCGTCTGGTGTTAGATTCTGGGGCTTCAGGCAACTACATAGACATCACCTTAGCCACCTCTCTTAATCTACCTCTGCAGAACAAGAGTCGACCAGAACCAGTATAGGCGGTTGACGGTTCCATTTTAATCTCTGGACCCGTCAAACAACAAACCGCCCCTTTCATGCTCACTATCCAAGACATACATACCGAAAGGGTATCATTCGATCTAATATCCACCCCTCAATTTGGTATAATTATAGGTATCTCATGGCTGGGGGAACACAATCCGCTGATTGATTTGACTATGGGTACCATCTCCTTCATGTCCCCACATTGTCAGGAGCACTGAATTTCACCCAACAATCCCCATCTCTCACCCTGCCAAGCTCTGGTTGCAGTTGCCCGCCTGGTGGACGTCGATCCACAGAACATCTCACGGATAGCAGCCACCCACCGCAGTGGGTACTATAGTACCAGTTGTCCCCCCTGAATACTTACATTTTGCTAAGGTTTTCGAGAAGGGCAGTGCCAAAACCTTACCTCCCCATCGCCTGTATGACTGCCCGGTAGATGTGATTCTGGAGGCAGAAATGCATTGTGTGCCTATTTATTCACTTTCTCCCTCCGAGGACCAGGCCTTGAAGGAAAACATAACCCAGGCTCTCCGACTCAGTCACATCAGACCTTCACAATCTCCCACTGCCAGTCCGATGTTCTTTGTGCCCAAACGGGAGGGTGACCTTTGTCCTTGTGTGGATTATAGCCGAATCAACCTAATTACCTTAAAGAACAGATACCCCATTCCACTGATCTCGCCGTTGCTCGAATAACTAGGTCAGGCAACAATCTTTACCAAGTTAGACCTGCAGAGGGCATACAATTTAGTCCGTATGAGGAAGGGTTACGAGTGGAAAACAGCATTTTGCACTCGGCACGGCCTCTACAAGTATACCGTAATTCCCTTTGGGCTGTGCAATGCCCCCACCACTTTTCAGCGGTTTATGAATGACATTTTCCATGACATCATAGATACATACGTCATTGTTTACCTCGACAATTTTTTGATCTTTTCTCCGTCCTACAAGACACATGTAAGACACGTCCAAGAGGTATTATCCTATCTACAAAACAACCCACTCTATGCAAAGCCAGAGAAATGCCTTTTCCACATAACAGAAATCGAGTTCCTGGGTTTTCTTATCACCTCCAAGGGTCTCTCCCTGAATACTGCCAAGATCCAAGCCATACTTAATTGGCCCATTCCCCCTAATGTCAAAGCCCTCCAGTCCTTTTTAGGTTTCTAAAATTTCTATCAGAGGTTTATCTCTGGGTTCTCTGCCATTGCTTCGCCCTT
Organism: Ambystoma mexicanum; assembly: GCF_040938575.1. Classification (NCBI taxonomy): domain Eukaryota; kingdom Metazoa; phylum Chordata; class Amphibia; order Caudata; family Ambystomatidae; genus Ambystoma; species Ambystoma mexicanum. The sequence goes on from NC_090939.1 coordinate 692,191,415, forward strand.
AACCAATCTCACGAGTCCCAAGATCATTTGCCTTAGGGGCAGTCCTTTCTCGATCCTGTCCGACTACTGGTTTATTGCATCATGTGGCTTCTCCTTCGAATGGATTGTGTTCTCCCATGTATTCCTTATCTTTGATATATCCATTTCCAGCTTGCTGGCCTCAGAAATATTTTTTCAGTAGAGGGCGCTGCACGTCGATGTCCCTCGAGTCGATGTCCCTCGGAGGCCTCCGTATCAACGTCGACGTCATCATAGGTATAAATAGTTGCGCGCAGCATCCGTTGCTCAGTTCCGTTTTTTCACGCTTCGTAAGCCTTGGAGACGTAACGCCCGATTCCTCAGTGAATCAAAAACTTTGAAATTTCTTGAAGGAAAATATCAATATCTTCTATCCACAATGGCATCTTCGTCAGCTCCATCGACGCCCGATCCGGCTTTAAAAAATGCTGAGATTGTGGGAAAAAGATGTCTTTGACTGATCCTCACAGGATCTGTCTATGGTGCCTGGGCCCAGATCACCCGTGTTCAGAGTGTGAAGAATGTCTTTCTATGATGCCGAAAGCCTTGAGGGAGAGCAGGGGGAAGCTGGAGAAAGGTAAGACCGTGAAATCTGTTACCCCTTCAAAATTGATGTTGAAAAAAGAAAGCCCTCCCGTTCGAGGTCTCGGAGTGGATCACACCACTCATCCGCTTCGAGACACAATAAGAAGAGACGCCATAGATCGCCCTCATCTTCATCCTCCAGTTCCCCAGAAACGTTGCTTGCCCCACTAAGTACAGCTCCCCGGCTCAGTCAGAGGAATTTCGTTTAAAAATGTTAAGGGTCTCCAAGAACATGGCCTTGCCCCCCTCGGAGAAACCTAGAGGCGATACCTCGGGTAAAAAAACGATAAACATAAAATCCATGAGTCATTGACCTGGGCAAAACATACTCCTCGAGAACGTCATGAACCCTCGAGTAGAGAAAAAGTCTCTTTGACGCATAAGACGTCGATCTTCCCTTCGAAGTCTAAAACTGCATCATCGGCGCCATCGATGACTTTGTCGAAGGAGAAATTACTGATGCCTCGTGCCCATTTCACACCGTTCGCACCCAAGGCATTGGAGTCTCCTTTGAGAACATCGAGACCGGTGTTGACCCCATTGGCGACATCAAAGAAAATCCCAAATCCCTCAACAACATCAAAGCCAATCTGGAATACATCAACACCTTTCACGATTACATCGAGACCTATGACGTCTTCAACAATTTTGAGTCTTTCTCATCCAGTGATGACTAAAATAGCCCCCTCATCACTTGAGAGAAGCGTCACACCTCTTCCACGCTCTGATTATTTCAGGGCTTTATCTTCCATATATGAAGAGGGGGAAGAGTCAGATTCAGAAAGGCCCTTTGGTCTACAACCTACAAGACCTTCTCTACCATAAGAATTTATACAAGAAGAGGTCAGGCTAAAGGATCTGCAAGAGTCCTTACAGGAGGCTAGTGGTATTGATACCTCTCGAGAGGTAGACTTTAGTAGACCGGAGCCTGGTGACCATGCAGAAGGAAATTATAGATTACTTATGAACAGGGTAATGGAGTACATGGGGTGGAGGAGACCCACACCCAACTTTGACCAAGATGACCTAACAGACATTTTAGATGAGGGACCTCAAGAAGACTCTATAGTTCCCTTCCATACAGCCTTGTAGAAAAAATGTACCACAAATTGAGAGACTCTGGAAGTAATTCCTGCAGTCAGTAAAAAAGGACATCGGCTACAGACCCTCCTTATTTATCTAAACACAGAGTCTAGTAGTCCAAGCAGCAACTTCATCAGGCCGACAATCAGCATACCCCACAATACCGCAGGATCGTGACGACAAAATATTTCACGCCATGGCCAAGGAGGTCTTATCGAAATGCAGCATGGCTCTTAAATCTGCTAACGCCACATGCACGCTGGCAATATTCAGCCACACCCTTTGGGAGTGTGCTTCAATGGCAGCTGAACACCTCCCCGAAGGAGAGGAAAAAGACGGTTTCTTGAAAATTTTCAAGGACGAGAGGGATGCGATGTGTGAGTCCCTCCAACCCGGTCTGGATGCTGTTGACGGCATCAGCAGAGCCATGGCGGCTAGTACCACAATCCGCAGATTTGTGTTGTTGCGGAAATCTGGCTTTGATCCTGATGTGCAATCCAGACTTCTGAATATGCCCTTTGATGGCACCAATCTATTTGGTGAAAAAGCTGATGATAGTTTGGAGAAGTTGCAAACTTCCAAAGTGGCAGCCAAATCCCTTGGAGCTGCAATTCGACAAACTCCAAACCGCCCCACAGGTACGCCCTGGAGGGGTAGGTCCTTTCGCTTTTACTCCGCTTTCAGAAAAGGCAGAGGACAGCCAGCTCAAAGGGGCCAGAGACGATTCACCCATGGTGGACGGGGCAAAGGTACAACGTCCACCTTATGCAGGTACTGCCTTGCCTTCAGCATCTGCTTCAGCTGCCCCAAAACCCCTCTGAGGTCTTACTACACAAGACACCAGTAGGAGGCAGGTTAACTCAACATCTGACAGAATGGCAGGCTATTACTTCAGATGCTTGGGCATTGGAAACAGTTGCCCAAGGTTACTGCCTGCCTTTCCTACACACTCCTCTGAGTCATCCACCCGGGAACAACTCATTGATGTTTCCAGACCCGCTCCTTATGCAGGAGATTTTGGACCTGCTAGAGAAAGGTGCTATAGAACCGGTACCTGCAGCGGAGAGAAACAAGGGTTGGTACTCCCCATACTTCCTAATTTCTGAAAAAGGATGGAGGAATGAGACCGATCTTGGACTTATGAGAATTGAACAAATTCCTCAGGAAAGACAAGTTCAAGATGGTAACCCTTTCTCAGATCCTTTAGGCCCTCCAACTTCAGGATTGGTTGGTATCTCTGGACCTTCAGGATGCTTACTTTCATGTGCCAACCCATCTCAAACAACAGAAAGTACCTGAGCTTCGCCATTGGAAGCTCTCACTATCAATTTCGGGTTCTGACATTTGGGCTGACCTCCACCCTGAGGGTTTTCACCAAGCTAATGGCCTTTGTGGCAGCAAGTCTCAGGAGGGGAGGGATTTATATCAACCCCTACCTGGACGACTGGTTGATCAGAGCAGCGTCCCCGGAACAAGCTCGAGATCATCTGGATTATGTTTGCCACTTCCTCCACAAGCTGGGCTTCTCCCTCAACTTCAAGAAGTCCTGTATGATACCATCACAGAAACTCCAGTTTATTGGAGCAGTCCTGAACACATCCCTGGGAAAAGCCTCACCAACAGAGGTGAGGGCTCAAGATATTCTACAGATGGTGACCAGATTTTAAAATGCCCAGCATCTGCCGGCCTTTGACTTTTTGAGGTTGCTTGGCCTCATGGTATCCTGCATTTTTCTAGTGCCAGAGGCTCGTCTGAGAATGAGGTCTCTCCAGTGGGCTCTAACGACCCAATGGTCGCAATTCTCAGGAAAGATGTCAGATCTCCTTAAATTCTGAACAGAGTCGCAAGGGACCTTTAGTGGTGGGGCTGTTGGGAGAACATCTTGAAAGGAGAACGGTTTTGGTAACCATGGCCGGAGATAACAGTAGTGACGGACGCCTCACTCACGGGGTGGGGAGCCCATCTAACGATTTGACCATCAGTGGTCATTGGTGTTCATCAGAGTCCAAACTACACATCAACCTATTGGAGCTGAGAGCAATCACCCTAGCACTGAAAGCTTTCCTGCCATCAGTACAGGGAATAAATGTTCTGATAATGATGGACAACAGTGGCCATGCACTACCTCAACAAAAGAGGAGGCATAGGGTCACTGCCACTGTGCAGAGAAGCAATGCAGATCTGGTTCTGGGCAATTGGAGAAGGAATTTCTCTATCAGCAGTTCACCTAGCCGGAGAGATGAACACAGTGGCGGACACTATGAGCAGGCAGACCACAGTCTCCCACAAGTGTGAACTAGCTCAGGCAGTCCTTCAAGAGTTCTTCGCCCTTTGGGGAACCCCTCAGGTGGATCTGTTTGCAATGAGTCTGAACAGGAAATGTGAACGGTACTGCTCCAGGGAATTTCCCCCAAGAGGAGCTCTAGGAGATGCGTTTGTGGTGAACTGGGAATTTCCGCTTCTATACGCGTTTCCTCCAGTCTCTGTCATTCCTCACGTAATAAGGAGGTTGAGAAGATTCCGGAAAACCATGATCCTAATTGCCCCGGACTGGGCCTGGAGAATGTGGTTCCTGGATCTTCTAGACATGTCCATCTGTCCTCCGATTCGTCTTCCACAAAGAGAGGATCTTCTCTAATGAGAGGAGGGTCAGGTTCTCCATCCGGATATCAGAACTCTCAACCTTCACGCATGGTTTCTGAAAGGCTGAGATACAAAGATTGGGACCTCCCAGATGACGTAATGGAGGTGTTGCTTTTGGACAGAAGACCAGCAACCAAATCACTATACCGCTGCCATTGGAACAAATTCTACAGCTGGTGTAGAGACCCTTTTTCATGCAACACACTGACAGTATTCTCTTTCCTACTACACTTAGCAAATTTAGGGCTACAAGTCGGCACAATTAAGGGTTATCTCGCTGCGCTATCAAATTTCAAATGTACGGCTGAGGAACCCTCATATTTTAAGATGCCTTTAGTCATTCAATTTCTGAAAGGGTTGACTAATGTCTACCCTCCAACTCCTTTTCAAGTTCCCCTGTGGGACTTAAATCTAGTTCTAAAATTTCTAATGGGCACTCCCTTTGAACCCCGCCATTCCTGCCCATTAAGATTTCTCACTCTCAAAACTGTTTTCCTAGTAGCTATAACTTCTGCCAGAAGAGTGAGCAAACTACAGGCTTTACCTTGCAAACCTCCACATACTATTTTCCACAAGGATAAAGTAGTTCTGCAGATGAAGCCTAATTTCCTCCGAAAGGTTGTGTCAGAATTTCATATTACGCAGAAAATACCATTACCTTCATTGTACCCTCCTCCTCATCCGGGGAAAGAGGAGGAAAGATTGCACAGACTTGATCCAAAGCATGCTTTGAGTTTCTACATCAGCAGACTAGCAAGACTTAGGCAAACAGACCAATTTTTTGTGGGGTATGCAGGACATAAACTAGGCCTAGCCATCACCAAGCAAACCATCTCAAGATGGATAATTTTAACTATCCTAGAATGCTATAAATTGGCAGGAAAAGACCCCCTGTCAACATCTGAGGGCTCATTCAACCAGGGGTATCTCAGCTTTGTCAGCTCCCCAGAGGGGAGTTCCAATAAAAGACATATGTGAAGCTGCCACATGGTCGTGTGCACATACCTTTACCAGATTCTATAGTCTAGACTCCTCCACTAGCCAAGAAACTAAATTTGGAAAAGCTGTATTGCACTCTGTGCACACTTAAACCATATTCATTTTGACTCCCGCCTCCTGTACACATTACTGCTTTGGGAGTCTATCAAAGATAAGGAATACGTGAGAGGACACAATCCATTCGAAGAACAAGTTACTTATCAACTGTAACGTTCTTTTGGCTGGATGATCCTCCCACGTTTTCCTTATCGTCCCTCCCATCCTTCCCCGCAGTAAAACTTCCCTTGTAGTTGCAGCCTGCGCTCCGTCTAGGATAGTAACCATCTCATCTTGGACAAACCTAGCACTTCAAAACGGAATTGAGCAACAGTCGCTGCACGTGACAGTTTATACCTATGATGACTGTGACATCGATACGGAGGCCTCCGAGGGACATCGACGCGCGTCGCCCTCTACTGAAACAAAATGTCTGAGGCCAGCAAGCTGGAAATGGATATATCAAAGATAAGGTATACTTGGGAGGAACATCCATTCGAAAGAACGTTACAGTTTGTAAGTAACTTGTTCTTCTCGGAAATTCACCTCGACCGAGATTCACTACACTGTCACTAAGATGGAGCTACTGGCCGTAAAAGATGCATTCCATGCCTGGAGGCATCCTTTTCTTGCGGCCAAATGGCCTCAACAGTCTATTCGGACCATCGTAAAATCCTGACTTGGCCCCGATGAAATGCGTCGTCTGCTGGCATTTGTTCTTTTCTGCTTTAGATTTCAGCGTTCGGCACCGTCTGGGTTCTGCTCATGGTAAAGCTGATGCCTTGTCTCGTCTGGCTGGGGGGGGACCCTTCCCGTATTTCCAGACGCTATTCTCGACAAATCACATTTCGTCTGTCTGTGTACTCCTTCCTCCTCTCTGATTGATGATGTCAGCAATTGGGTTTCTCAACACCATGAACAGCTGCAAGATTGGAATGCCGTACTCCTTGAGGGTCTCCCTTTTGTCCAGGACAGACAGTTCTTACCAACTCAACCCAATTGACTCCAGGCCTTGGACTGGTCACATGATGCGTTCATCAATGGGCATCCCGGGCAAAAGCGTACCCTGTCTCTCCTCCAACGCTGGTGCTGATGGCCTATTGTGTGCTGGGATGTCACTGATTACATCGATGGGTGCTCTGGCTGTGCCCAATGCAAGAGCTGTAAGGGCAAACCATTAGGCCTGCTCCAACCCAAACCACTCCCACACAAACTTTGGCATATGGTCACCATGGATTTCGTCACAGACCTTCCTAAAATCCACCAGTTTGATACTATTTGGGTGGTGGTGGATTGCTTTACAAAGATGGCACGCGTCATCCTCTGTTCAGGTATCCCTTCTGCCCCTGAATTGGACAATCTCTTCTTTCACAATCTCTTCTGTTTGTTCGGTCTCCCTTCCATTCTGGTCTCAGATCGAGGATCTCAATTCACTTCTAAATTATGTTGAGCTCTCACGGCAATGTTGGGTATCAATACCCGCTTCTCGTCCTCTTATCATCCAGAGACTGACGGCCAGACCGAGCTTGTCAATCAGACGCTTGAGCAGTATCTACGGTGTCTATGTCTGCAATGCCAAAAATCATGGGATTAGGTCCTTCATGCGGCAGAATTTGCATATAATAATGCACCACACTTGTCTACTGGGTTCTCCCCATTCTTTTCCGTGTATGGTCAGCACCCCCGTACCTTGCCCATATCAGACCTGCCTTCTTCCTCTACCCCTGCGGCTGATGCCTGTCTGAGGGACCTTGCTGCAGTACACAAGCAGACGCTTTTAAATCTCCAGGAGGCCCATGCTTCGATGCGTCGCTCGACTGACAGCAGGCAGTCTCCAGTCCTGCGCTATGACATTGATGACAAGGTCTGGTGGTCTGGTTATCAATGAAACATCTCTGCATCCAAGGGTGCCGTAAATTGCTCCCTCGTTTTGAGGGCCCCTACAGGATTAACAAGGTTATCAATGCTGTCTCCTACCACCTGGCTTTACCCGTATCCTGGTGCATTCACCCCGTGTCTCACACTTCTCTCCTGAAACCTTGTCCTCCATCTACCTTGGTCGTGATACCTCCTTCTGCCCTAGTTCAGGGTTGCAATGGTGAATATGAAGTGAATGCAATTCTGGATTCCCGTGTCTGTAGAGGACAACTCCAATACCTTGTTGATTGGAAGGGTTTTGTTCCTGAGGACCGATACTGGAAACCCGCTACCAATGTGCACGCCCCTGTTTTGGTTGCTCAGTTTTACCAGACTCGCTCTTCCCAACCACGAGGTGGTGGGCCTTTGCGGGGGGGACTGTATCACGCACCCACCTCCTTCTCGCCCCCAGAGCCGGCTCTTTCCCAGACATCCAGCGCTCCGCTGACTCTGGGACCGTCCTAGTCCTGCACCTCTGTTTTCACGGGGACATGGTTGCTGCCCCTTTCTGTTCGCTCCTGTCTCCCAGCATGGGGACGTGCGGGGAGGCTACCGAGACTCGCACAGCTGTGGAGTAAGCCGCGGCTCAGCTTGCGGTTGCCATGGCGACTTTCTAATGCACGGGAAATGCACACCTCTGACCATGTGGTCCGTAACAGTTCACGTGACCAATTACCAAGGCAACTGGTATAAATAAGCACGATTCACGCCAACCGTTGCTTCTCAGCTGTGTTCCAACCAGTGTTTTTGCGGTTCATGTGTGCTTTTGTTCTCTTGCTCCCCTTTGAACTGGCCCTGCTTTGCTCTACTGGACTGCACCTGGTTAACCCTTTGGATCTTGCTGCCTTGCTCTTCTTTCCTTCGCTGCCTGCTGTTACCTCTGGTGTGCTCAACCTCTGGACTGTCTTCTGGACTGCCTTTTTGAATCCTCCCTGTGCTGTGTTGAACTGGACTCTTCTTGCTTCTGCATTTACCTTGGATATTGAACTGTGCTTTTGTGGATACCTAAAGACTGCCTGGCTGGTGTCTACTGCTGGAACTTGTTCAACAACCTGCGCTGCACCTTCAAGAGAGGAGCCTAACTTGCTTTTGGGATTTCTCTCCTTCCCTGAACTCCATCCACGATTCCCCATAGGTAGGTGCTTTCCTTGGTCCTGTGTTGTTCCTTGTGTCCTTGACTACAGTATCCATAACTCTGCTCGGTTCCTTTTCAGCTGCCGGGGAATCCAGTGCGGCTGTTCCAGACCACCTGTGGGCCCAATAAACAGTCAGCGAGTGAATATGCTTGGGGACTGGTGCTCGGGGACAGAGGTATTTTATTCTTCGTGGTAAACCACATCTTGACAAGCAAGCAGGGATTGAGATTCAACTAAAGATCTTCTGAAGCAGCCCTTCTCGATTTGCAATAGCTTCTTGATGACAGGCGACTTTCTGGGAGAACTCAGGATGACCTGGATATTGTGAGGAACCTGGGGACGTCCTCACTGCATTCTCCCCAATATCCTCTGCTCAGGTGGCCCGGGAAGGGCTATCACTTTTGGATCTCGACACTGGGGGTAGATATGCGAGGGGGGATCACCTGGATATAGGAGATCTGTGTAATGGAAGGAGGATATCGTTGGGTGAGACACAATGGGCCTCATTCCGAGTATGGAGGTAGTCATGGTGCTGTTTGCGCCATGACTACCTCCCATACCAGGTCCGGGTCTGACCTGGTTCAATGGGGACTTAACGGTCCATTCCAATCCTGGAGGGACCAGAAAGTGCCCATTGAAAAATCCATTCCCCATTCCAATTTGGGCCCCCATAGGGCTCAATGGGAATGGGGCAGTAGCTAATAATGGTACCGCAATTTGCAGTACCGTTATTAGCTCTCTAGTCCCTTAGTGGCTGCCGCTAAGTGCGCCTGGTAAAACCAGGCACCCATTGCGGGACCCGCTAAGGGACCTCGGAATAGGGCGCAAAGGAATTACCGGCACCGATGTCCTTAACGGTGACCGGTATCCCTTTGCGCCCACCTCCGAATGAGGCCCAGTATCTCCCTTTTCCATTTCATGGTGAACCTTCAGTCCCAGCCGCCTTTATGGGGTATTGTAATCCTTTCCCCTTTTCTTCCTTTCTGGATGACCTTAGAAAATGTCATCAATGTAATGACAGCAGGAAGATGTTAAATAGGAGGATATTTCCTTATTCAGGGAAGGTAAACACATACCAACCACCTAATATTGTTTCAGAGAAACGTCAGGTCAGAATGGAAACAAAACAACTGAGATTTGTTCATGTTTCTGCTCAATCATACCATGCTGGTACTGACACGAGGAAGAGGCCTGAAACAATTGCGAGGGTCAGGCATGTCCAAAGAACACAAGTAATTGGAGTCAGGCAATTCCACTGAAGGGCTTGCACCTGCAACCTGCTAACAGGTCACAGGTGCATAAAAGGTGGAGCTCCAAGCAAGGAAAGAAAAACCAGCAGGAGAGAAGCCGGCAATGAGAGACGGGCATGACAGCGGAGAATTCATGCCAAGAAAAAGGCTGCCAGGGAGGGTCGTGCCTGGAGGCCAGGATGCCAGCAATTGCCAAGGAGAAACTGTGACATTGGGCCCTGTGCGGCCCATGAGTGAGTCAAAGCTGCCATAGTCCCCTCTCTCGGGTGCCTACAGCCGGAGCTATGAGGCACGGAAGATCCCCAAGTGCTGCAGGCCACCGGTTGCGTCTACGAGTGAAGAGTGGAGTGACCAGCAACCCACAGTGAGATTCATAGAAGGCGACCTTTGCTCACTGAGCTCCAGAGAAGTGTGCACAGAGCCAAGAACGTAGCAAGAGCATGCCCGGAGGAGCCGCAGAGGAATGGTGAGTGAATCAGAGGGAACACTCAGACCGGGGCGATTGTGGGGCATATGTTAAGGCCAAATGATCTGAGATATGTGTACAATTGAAAGCAAACCTTTAGTGAGTGGTTTATGAACAATAAGAGTGAGTTGAACTATAAGTAAAGGAACTTGAATATAAAGCAAGCATTATTGAATACCGAACTAAAGGAAAGCTTTGTTAAGCCTACGAATGAAATGAAAGCATTTGTGAAACACATGCAATGAACATTTAAAGACCAAGAATGAATCTTTAGCAATTGATGCACATTCATGAAGATTATGAAAGCAAGTTGGTGGCAGAGAATGAGCACCATGGAGTGAGTTGTATGGAAGAACAAACTGTGGCACAGCCAAAAGACTGACAATAAGAAAACAAAGTGAATATAAACCAGGGCAGTGGTCGAAGAGAGTGAGCACCGTGGAGTGAGTTGTGTAGACGAACACAAGGTTGCAAAGCCAAGAGACTGGCAAGGAGAAACCCAAAGTGAATGTAATCCAGGGCACACTAAGATCAGCTCATGCAAAATACTCCCCCAACACGTACTAAAAGCAGATGTATCCTGCTAATGAGGATAAATAGGAGAGCTGGGAGGTGTAGTTCAGGAGGACTACCACGAGCAAACAATTGAATTATAAAACAGTGCTAATCAACAGTTAAATATATATAAAACACATAAACATGTAATTGGAGGACAGTTCTGCATGTGCAAGTGCTGTGCATATCAGCACACCATGCATATTTAAGTGTTGGGCATGCACTCACAGGAGTGGACCTCTGAGTTCCCACATCCACCACCCAGTGTGGGCTAGGTCTGTATTTCATGCTGACTTGTCCTAAAAGACCCTTCACCTGAAAAGCCAATTAAAATGTTCACTCTTAATCAGGATGTAAAACTGTAAAACTAAACAGGAAAGGGCATACTTGGAGAAATGATTTCAATTTGAAGCACTTGATAGCAGTCAGAGTTGGCAGCTAACTCTGAGACTGTGTGTGTGTGTATGTGTGTGTGTGTGTGTATGTGTGCGTGCGTGCGTCGGTGCGTGCGTGTGTGCTTGCATGTGTTTGTGTGTATCTCTGTTAATCGTATTTTTTTGTTTTTTGTCAGAGCTATATTTTATTATATTGATAAGAACAATAAACAGAAATGGATATGATGTATAGTTAAAAGGTACAGAGGTATTTATGTAAAAAATGAAACAACAGTTTACATAAGTTCAACACAGGCTGGTACGATAACAATACATAGAAATGAACAGAATGCATTTAGTTACAAAATTACTGCTACAAACTGTAGCAAAACTTGCTTGCTGCTAATAAAAGTGATAATCCTGCTATAGTGAATGAAACAAATAGCAACAAATATAATATTCACAAAGTATTAAAGACCACCTAAGAATAACTAATAATACTTATTTAAAACAAATGACAAAGAATGATATGTCATTGCCATACAAATTTATATGTGATTTCCAAGAAAACAATACAATAAAAACGTATTGTAACAGACTAAGATAACAGACACACAGGAGTTAATTTAAAAAATGTAAATTGCATGCAGGCAATCACCAAAGTTTGCACTTATTTCCTGTTTGGACACCTGCGTGCAATTTTCAACTTTTGCAAGACAGAGTGCAATAGTAAACAGCAAACCAAGGTGCAATCACCTTTACTCTTTACTTGAGCCTGACGATTTGCAAATAAGTAAACACTGCCTGCAAATTACACTTTGCAGACTGCATTTACTAATAGTTCCTATGGAATCTGCATGCTCATTAACAGGTGAACAGGGAGATATCTTCCCATCAAGCATTCTGGCATCCATGAATTCTGGCTCAGAGACACAGGCAAAAAAACAAAAAGCAAGAGCTTGGAAGAGTATCTCAGTAGTTTTTATTTGATGTGGGTTCAAGACGCTTTAGATACACTCTCTCCTACTTTTATAGACTTTTGTATACCAAGCCCACATTAGTCATACTTGGCATTAACACTTGCTGTCTGACGCATAGACTGATAGGCTATTTAGACCCAGCTAGACACATTATAACATTTCTTAATTTCTGCCAAAAACAATTTCATCACATTACTTGTCAATTTTTATCTACTTTTTGAGATTCTGCCAAGTTAGTTTAATGCAATATACCATGGAGAAACGAATAACCTCTATTTTATGATGCCAAATAATGCAGCTGGTCTGTTCAAATTGGTAGTTTCCCATGCCTTTATCCGACTCCATCATCAATCTTGTCTGCTTTTCCTGCCAAGTTCTAAGATTAACTTCCCAGACTCAATTATCTACTGCAAGATGCCGCCAAAGACCATTTCTTATCAGAATGAGTCAGGATTTCCAAACCTGTCTTTTAACACTAGCCACCATTTTGCTTTAGGTGTCCATTTTGAAATGTATCTCTGTCTGCCTACTGTATTAAACTTTCAGGGAGCCATTAATTATTTATTTAAGCATTTCTCACTTTGTATCTCTTTTCCATAATATATTTTTTATATACTCATGATATGTGTGTGATATTTAAAGCACCCTTCACTTCCTGGATTATTTTTTACCTAGATATGCTCAGTGCCATGTGCACTATAATCCTGATTTCTGCAATAATGGAACCATTGATCTGTCTATCATGTTATCTGTACTCAATTGAGGGGGAAGTGGTTGATACCTCTATACACACCCCCTCTGGTCGATATTCGACCACTGTTTAATATACAACCACTACACCCAGTGTCCACCCTCCCCCATATACAGTGTACCTATGCATCCCTAACTCAGTCACTCCCGTCAATGTAGTGCTCTCAACATGGGAGATATCATAAAAGACACTTCTAAAGAATCAACAGTATCTTCAACCATATTGTATTCTCCTAGTCTAAGACATATATGTGTCTCTTTTCTGTCAAAAGACTCCTGTCTGGATCCCACCTCCATTACCTAATTAAATATAAAAATAACATGCACAACAAGTGATTTCAGCCACCAACAGAATCGGGAGAGATCATTCATTGAGGGAACCCACCAGACCATTTTCTCCTGTTCCGTCCATGTGCAACATTTCATTGTTCATATACACTTTTTCCTTCCTCCCACCCCACGACACGTCCTTATTTCCTGCCGTCTAACCATGCACATTTTAATTTCGTCTTCATTTTATTTGTCTTCCATCAGCATGTCTTCCACCCGATTCATCTTATTTTCTTTATTTCAAGTCTGAGGACTTTCTCATTTTTAGTCCATTTATATTTGTTTTATTTGTCCTTTGAGCTGCTTTGCAGCAAGTTCAAGGGCCCCTTAATTCATAGGTCAGTCTTGTTGGATTCACTCTTTTTGTGATCACACAGAGCTTGCACTCTCAATCTTCAGGGGGCAGGGTGCATTTGATTGTTTCTGGGGAACAGGATGGGGGAGTCTTGCAACTGGGCATCTAGCTGGGTCCCTCAAAACCCTTTTCACGCTGGGCTTTTCTCTGTGCTTGTAGGATCGGTTGCCATCAATCAGCTGATGTGCAGGTACCTCCCGTCCATCTGTAATATAAAAACTGAATGAGTTTCTTTCATAAATAAGTGCCTTTTTATCATCCGTACTGCCTCCTCAAACCCAAACCTAATAATAGTCATGTCCATTCTTTAAACATTGCTACCTCCTAAAAAAATTACTACTGAATTCTCCTTTTTCTAATATAATAGGATGACTGCTTTCTTCTCCCTTTTTCTGCATATCTTAGTGTCACCTATGGTTCATACATATTGGATGATGCAGGGGTGTGGCTATGACATGAAACCATAAAGCATATACATATTTGTCTTGTTTTGGCATTGCCCTATTTTCCTGGGATTTTATTCAAACAATGTTATAGTGTACTTATATAAAAAAAAGAAACATTTTCTCTGTGGCTGTCATTCTTCACACCACTAGCATTTGTAAAGTCTCCTTCTTTTAGGATAAGAATAATAAAAGACAAAACAGATGACATAAATGTAATATATTTCTCAAAAAAAGGATGTGTCTTCTTCAGCTACTCCCTTTCTTTCTTCTTGGTGCATCTGTAGGCGATTTCGTTCCTTGCTCCCTGTAGAAACCAAAATAGAGGCAAACTCATGAGCGATCAGTTACTTCCTCAAAAAATACCTTTTTTTTTATCTTTCAATATGATGCTGCTGAGGTTGTCTCTTGGCATTCTCAGCCCAATAAAATATAGGGTTTACTTTTCCTTTTCTGAAAAACAAAAACATAGGTGCACTTTAAATTGTCTCATAAGTGTAGCAACAGGCCTGTTTTTTAGTTTCTTCTGCTGTGCTGAAAACGTTCTCTGTACCTTTGAAGTCCTCCTCCTGATGGCATCGGACCTGGTGTCTGCCGTGAATATAACAATTGAACAGGCATTTCACACTCACCTATAGAGACTGGTAATTCATCAGTAAAAAGGAACTCGACTTGTAGCTTCTAAAGAACTCTTGAGCATTCATGTCAATTCCCGAAATTGGATATTTTCCCTTCTGTATACATGTACATATAGCCTCAGTGTCTACTAGAAAAGAAAAGGATTTGCCTCCTATCGTCACAGATAGTACTGAACACATCAGTCATCCTGTGAGCTATCCTGTTGTGGGTATATACATATTCCTGTTCCTGTGAAAGGATTTCCTCCTACTACAGTGGCACCTTCTATTCTAGGTGTCAATAATTGTCCTGTGTTTGCATATCACTAAGTCTGCATGGGGGCTTATTGCGATTGCCCTTGTAGTGGATTCATTTGCACTTACTCTCGCTGTTGTACCTGTTGCAAACTTGCAGTGCTTGCATCTGATACAATGTCTGATCTTGGGCAAATCCTTCTCAGAGTAGCCATATCTCTCTTTCCCTTATAGTCTCCTCAAATCTAGAAACTCTTATATCATAAAATTGTCAAGGGTATTGTCAAGGGTATCAGGCAGGTAGTTGGGGCAGGCTGGGTGGAGGCTTGGCAGGCCTGGCATAGGAACACAAAGAACCCATAACAAATCCCTCCTTTCATTCCTTCCTAGTGTTTGTAGTAACTTCATGTTTATCACTTCCTGTTGCCAAACAGGAAGTGAATGATAACTCATGAGCTCTCTAGTGTTTGGGTGTGGCTGGCTATATAAGCCACACCCAAGATTCTTCCAGTGCTTCGTGTTGCTTACTGTGAGCTGTATCAGCAACACGCTTGCCGTGCTCTGGATAAGCCAGCTTCTGCTTACCTGCTCTGGATCATCCTGTTTCTGCTTACCTGCTCCGGATCATCCTGCTTCTGCTTAGCTGCTCCGGATCATCCTACTTCTGCTTATCCGCTCTGGATCATTCAGCTTCAGCTTACCTGGTTCTTACTCCACACCACAGCTATCTCCAGTCAAGAGGGGACTTCTACACCAGCACCTGTAAGAACAAAGAAGAACAGCGTTAACACGCTCACATCAGTAACGCTGCGCATGCTCACCGAATCTTCCCGCGACGCTGGAATCCAGGTTAGTTGCACAAATGCAAAAACCCCTATAAGAAAGAAGAGACATTATTCATTGCGCTTGCTCCAATAACGCAGATACTTATTTCACTGCGCTCTCTCTATCTACGCGGTGCATACTTACCAAAAGCCTCCGTGCAAACTTACCTAACCACCAAGTCTCCAGTAATGCTGAACCCGGACTCGAGGCGCTAATACCACATAATTTCTCCTGCAAGGGAAAGGGAGAGACATTACCAGGCACGCTCGAATTGAAGGCGCTGCGCAAACCTACCAGCAGCTAGCTTCTACACGCAGCGCTACTCACCCACAAAAATACCGGCAAACAAAGACAATACGGACAATTTTGGACACTCAACATATTCCGCGCAACGTTCACTTGTGGGAAGGACTTTCTAGCCAGTGAAGAAACTCGCGCCTTGAACTCTCGGCTTTGCTGTGAAGACATAAAAAAGCATTTGGCATCCGAACTCAGCCTACAGACATTGTCACAATCACATGAGTGAATCGCGCCCCTGCAAATGCAGGATGGAGTGTGCACACCCTACTAAAGATCAAGGTATTCCTCCAGGTGAAACAGGGGAAGTGAAGACTCGGGGTGAAGGGAGGCTGGTCCATCACTCCTGCAGAGACACAGGTGAGTGTGACAGACATTATGTCCCTAACTGGTGTTCCTAATGTAAAGCGAAAGCATCCTATATGTGTGTGTTATTGCAATATTGGATTCCTTCTCTGACTACCTATGTGTTTTGTATGTGCATTGAGCCTCTGATCCATTGATTGCCTGTATTTCCATAAGATCATGTGTTTATGTGCATGTGTGTGCTTGCATGTGCATGTGTGTGCGTGTGTGTGTGTGTATTCATGTGTGCATGCATGTGTGTGTGTGCATGTGTGTGCATGTGTGTGTGTGCATGTGTGCATGCATGTGTGTGGGTGCATGTGTGTGCATACATGGGTGTGTGTGCACGTGTGTGTGTGTGTGTGTGTGTGTGTGTGTGTGTGTGTGCATGCGTGTATGCATGTGTCATTCCCCCTCTCCTTATAAGCATATCATGACAACAAGTTGTGAGTCCATTTTGGCAACATCTAAAATGTAAAACTTCATTTGCATAACATTGCGTCACATTTGGTTGAAATGTCTGGCGACTGTTGATTTATCATTTATCATTCTTAGTCCTCACGTTTGAGCGATGTTTATTCCATTTTAGTTTCACCTGTCCTAAAGAGTAAATTCCGCATGGATGTCTAATTGAGTAAGCAGCATTGTTGGCATCACTTGTAGAGAAATGCTTTCGAAATAACTTTTTAGTTCTTGGGTGAAATGCTGCATTCCCTTTCGTTACAAAATTACAATTGATTTCAATTTTGTCATGGGAAAGTTCCTGCTTGTTTGGCTACCTCTTGACTGGAACCTACTGAAACATCAATTTTAACCAAGATGTCTCTTAGATTGTTACTTCGCTGGTAAGCAAAAACTGGGTACTCGAATATTTAGACACATAAACTAGGGCAGCCTCTTCTAGTTTTTTGGCACTCTTGTTCTCATCCTTAACCGTAGGTTTAACCCTCAATACTCGACTATATGCTAAGCACTTGAGTGTAGCTGGAGGATGAAAACTGAGCCTTTGTAATACATTGTTCCTGTCCATTGGATTCTGTTAGTCCTAAATCCACCGTTATGATATGAAATGATATGATATGATATGATATGGCATTTATAACGCGACTATCACAAGTGTTTGAAGGCGCGACAAGGCAAGGGGGAGAATAAAGGGGGACAGACAACGATCCTAAAGGCCAGGTGTCATTCAGATCGCGCAAGTGCATGGGAAGGGGGGAAAGGAAAAGTGCTAGGGGGAACGGAGAGGGAAAAGTGTAGTACATGGGAAAGTGGAATAAATAAGATAAATAACGGCCAGCTAGTGGCAAGTGCAAGGAAGTGCAAGCGTAAGTGCTGGTAGGGGGACTGAAGGGGTACAGAAAACAGTGCCCCGGTGCAGGGATTGCGAGGGGGGCAATCCAGGTGGGCAATTGACGTGGCCTGGGCCAGAGATCAGAAAGGGTGTCCAGGTAACCAGGGCAGTTACAGTAGGGAGTTCAGTAGGGGAGAGGGGGAGAGAAAGCAGAAGCAAAGACGAAGGTTTTGAGGTGCTTCCGGAACCTGAGATGGTTCTCCTCGAGTTTCAGGGAGGCAGGACGGCTGTTTCAGAGAGAGGCCCCTGCAAAAGAGAGTGATCTGCCACCAACTCCTTGCTTGGAGAAGCGACTGACTCTGAGGGAGTTGGAGGCGGATGAGCGAAGAGCTCGAGAAGGAAGATATTTAGGAAGAAAGAGTTGAAGTTATTGCGGCCCTAGACCCCAGAAGGCTTTGTGTACAATGCAGAGGGTTTTGAACTTAATCCTCGCAGCCACTGGGAGCCAGTGCAGAGATTTCAGTCCTGGAGAGATACGGTCCGTGGGCTTGAGGCCAAGGACAAGTCTCGCAGTCCTGTTCTGGATAAGTTGCAGAGGGCGGATAGTAGAGGCAGGCATATTTAGATAGAGGCTGTTACAGTAGTCCAGCTTAGAGAGAACCAGAGCTATGGAGAGAGTGAGCTTCTGGGGGAAGGAGAGGAAAGGAAGAATACCTCTGAGGAGGTGTAGCTGGTAGTGTGACTTCTTAGAGACGTCAGAGATGTGAGGGGAGAAGGAGAGTGCAGAGTCGAAGATGACCCCGAGGTTTTTAGCCTTGCAGGTGGGAGTAGGAAGAGGGCCAAGAGAGGCCGGCCAGAGAGCTGCAGGGAAGGAGGGAGTGGGTGTGCCGATGAGTAGAATCTCAGTCTTACTGGCATTAAGGCCGCGGTTGTTGTTGTCTGCTCTTCTGCTCTTCCAGGAAGGGGGGGCCCCAGTACTTTCAGAATGGGCCACCATTGCCCACACACCTGCCTGAGCTTCCTTCGATGTATTATGGTGTCACCGACCCCTCACTCATGGCCAGTCAGCTCTGTCCAGTGCACTAGGGTTGTCCTCTAGTTCCTCCTTGGACGTCTGCCTCTGGTCACGTCATCTCCCGCACTGTACCATGGTCATTGCATGCACCAGCCAACCAGTTTTCTCTCCGGGGTTTCTGGTGCATGCCCTCTGCCAGGCGCTACTCTGGCCTCAGCTTTGGATCAATCTGGCAGTGCGCCCCCCTGCCTCCACTGCATCAATCAAATTCCTAGTACCAGCAGGCCGCCAGGTTGTGCCAGCTCGGTCCCTCTCAGGCTCACAATGCCTCAATGATGCTCTATGCAGCAACTGGCTGGGCCGGTTGTCGTCAGTGCTCCTTACGTTATGCTCCCAACAGACGGTCTCGTCGGCTCTCTGGCACCCACTTCCCCTGCTGCCTCCTCACCTGCAGGGCTCCTCCACGCCGCTTGCAGTCTCAGGTGTTCCTCCGTATGGCTCTTTCAGCTGCCAGGAGGATATCATCTGCCAGCCACAGCGCTTCAGCAGGTTTTGCACGCTCTCTTCCCCTGTCGCTGCACATCCTGTTGTGTGTCACTAATCCTCCAGCAGGGGAGCTCTCGACCACTTCACTTTGCCGGTTCTGCAACGGCTGCCATTTTCGGTGTCGCGCCTCCAAGCCTTCCAAGCAGACCCTATATCGATGTATGTTAGGGAGAATTCTCTGTTTAGGCTGAATTTCCTAACCTAGTGAGTCCCCAGCAGCTTTGCTGGATTTTTGGGGTTTCTTTTTTTTTTCTCCTGCCAAGAGTGAGACTCTTTTTCCCTCACTCTTGGACATGATTTTAGTGTGTTTCTTTGAATCTAGATGTGTTTAATGGGCTATGGGGTCTTTTACTCCATAGGGCTTCATGTGTTTTTGTGATGTGTGTTACACAGCACCCTCAGTGCAGTAACACAGGGGTGTCATAGTGACCCCCCAGTATAGACTCCATACCCTGGGACTGACTACTGTCTCCCAGGGCATGTAAAGTCACCATTGACTTTACTAGTCTTAAATTCTGAACAGAACCAGTACAAACCATCATATTGTGGACGTACTGGCTGGGGCAATTCAATTGCCCCGGGGTCTGTTAGTCGAGGGGGCACGTCTCTGTCCCCCCTGATCGAGTTTTGGCTGGTGGCAGTGGATACTACTTTTTATATTCAACCGCAAATATTTTCCTATGGGATTTCCCATTGTTTTAGGCTACTATCTGTATTTAATTATTTACGGTAGCCTCGAACATACCGCCGGGTTATTTAATTAATATTAATTCTCCAGTTGGTATTTTTTGCCAAAACTTGATTCTAAAATGGCGTTTGTGTTCTCTTCTCTGACTCCAACCCAAGTTGAGCCCTTTTGTTCCACCTTTTGGTGAGCTTCTCCACAGAAGCCCTCCAAAGTGGTGCCACTCTGTCTGGGGTACTTAGGAGGGGTGGAGGGGGATTTAGGCACCCTGGACTGAGTTGCCTAGGCAACTCAAGTCGCACTCCATCCTGATTGGCCCAAGTGGTGAGCCGGCCGGCTCACCACTTAGCATGTTTGAGTGACAGCTAGGCTGAGTGAATCGGGGTTTTCTGCATAAAAAAGCAGGGCTTTGGGGACTGGAACTTCAGAAGTCGCCATAGGACCTAAGAATCCGACGAGGGAGAAGCTGAGCTGACCTGCCACGACGACACCACCGGTGGAGCCCTGCTGGACCGTCTCACCACTTTTCCCAACGACAGAGGAGATCTCCCGCCGGAGAGTCTTCTTCCTTTAACTGGTGGGGATAACCAGTTTCACCGTCTTTTCGCCTTCCCGACGTACCTCGTGGCCGCCTTGCCTGTGCCAAGCACCCCGGCAACCGGGATACCACGTTTTACCACGACCGCGAAACAAAGGTACCACCTTTAACCGGAAAACTCAGCGGCTGGTTTCTTCCCTGGCAGTGCAACGACCTTCATCTTTCCTCCAAGTCGAGATCTTCTCTTACCCTGGACGACGGCGCGACTTGCACCCACTGCCAGGAACAACTGCCACCGCTGGAGGATCCTTCCCACTTAAGGTACCGTGTCCCGCCTGGCTTCCCTTGCTACCGACTGTACGGGGTAGATTTAGCCCCCGGCTTTCGAACCTGGGTTAGCCTGGGACACCCTGGCTAAACTTTCCTAAGCCTCTCTAAACTCTTTTTGAACTCTCTGCAAGACTTTCTAAGCCTAGTGTAATTGTGTGATCTTGGGCGCATTTGTGCTCTGCTCTCTCTAAGAGGGGGCCCAGCCTTTGGACTTTGGCTCACCAGTGACTTTTGCTCTTCTGCCTTGCTAACAGTGTTCCTGAATCTTAGAGTGGTGTACCTTTCCATATTCTGTCTTTTTCCCTCCCTTTCTCACAAACTTATTGGAGTGACATCTAGTTAAGCGCTCACCTCTGTATGAAAATAAGTGGTGTTTTACTGAGACTTATCTGATAAGGAAAAAGGGGTGTATATATTACAATAGTAACTGTGTTTAGAATATTTTACAACAAGAGTGCTGGACTGTTTCAAACAGTGTGTTTTTAAATAAATACTTATATACTTTGATACCAAAGCTCTGGTCAGTGTTTGCTTGTATTATTGTGTCTGAGTGCCTATTGTTTATACTTTGCATACTGCCTAACTCTTCTTGAGAGAAGTCTGACTGCTCAGCCACAGCTACCAGGTAAATCTGGGTGGTACAGACTGCTACAAGTGGGTTAACTGCTAACACCTGTAGTCCTAAATCTTTTGCAGTGTTCCCTAAGGGAACTGCACAGGTTTCTGCCTAACACTGGTGTACAGCGGTGGGATTTGTATTGAGTATACATTTTAGAGTGCTTTAGGATACCTTAGTACAACTAACCACAAAGCTTAGCACTGAAAAAGTAATCTTTCTAACATGTCAACTATGGAAAGTTATAGTCAAGAGCAATGTTCCCTCTAATTATTTTTCTCTATGTGCGAAACTGGTTTGCTGTTGTGCACACATTATTTTCCAGGTGCGCAACTGACTAATGGGGTAAGCCACTTTGTGAGCATGCGTATTTAGTGAACTACCGTTGCAGAAGAGAGTTTGGAAAGGAATTTCCTCTTCCCAGCCACTGCAATTCTTGACAAATCTTACAATCTTACAAATCTTACAATACTTTTTTCCAAACACATAGGCTAAATAGAATATGTCATATGTGATTAAACAGAAAACTCATAAACCAGTCCAATACTTCAACATCTGCCACAGTACCTTGCAAACGTTTTATGCCACTGGAAAATCACTCATGTGTACTACAAAACACAAATATCTCTTGTCATAAACTGATGTGGCTGTCAAGAAATTCAAACAGAATACAACATTTGCTGATGGATTAATGGCATTAAAAACAATGGGGATTTACCGGAGCATTACAGCCCCGGCGGTCCCAGTAATTACTCATTGCCGGGCGCCAGAAAATATTGCTCCCCATTCCCATTCGAGTCCCATTGGACTCAATGGGAATGGGGAGGTCGGATGCACCGGCACCATTCATGAATGGTGCCGTGCATCCGACAAGGTCTGCGAGAGGGTGCCTTTCCGCCCGCCAGGTCCCGCCAGGTCAGACCTGGCGGGCGGAAAGGCACCCTCCCGCAGAACTCTTATTTTGCCAGTCCGGAAACAACAGTACCGGCAAGCTTACCAGGACCATTGTTTCCAGACCGGCAAACTCATAATGAGCCCCAATGTGAAAGAAAACATGCTGATAGGAGTTCTAGTGCCACTTTAATTAAGTAATTCAAGGACCAGGAGAACATGCTACTAATAATTTGTGTAAGGATGATAATTGCATCAGAATAACTGCACCTCATAATATGATGATCAAATATTCCTGTGCCTCTGCGTACTATCCACATTACGTTGTCCTTTGGGTAATGATAACACCACCCTTACAGCTAAGAGACATATACACCATCCATTTTTACTCCCTAAAAATGAAAATTTGCCAAACAAATATAAGAAAGAATGAACATTTTGTTGCTTCAACCCAGCGAGCTCCACTAATATTGTTTAGAATTAGTGACCAGTAGAGCAGTGGCATGGGAAGGAACTCTAATAATAGTAATGTCTGATCTCAACAGGAATTTTAAGGGGAGGAACATAGTTTAATAAGCAGAAAGTATCCCTATTGGCAAAGATAATTACTTTACTCCCTGAACAATCATTTGACTCCAAGTAGGGAGCAAAATCTGATTACAGCCTTGCTTGTAACTCTGACATAGAAAGGTAAATGACAGGGAACATAATGTAGTCTATAGTTTTGCCCACCCTTTCGCACCAGAGCCTAGACAAATTAAACTTAATTAATTGAGCTTAATTGAGGTTTATTATGGATCCCTGTGTAAGGTAGGCACACATGTATGCCTTTTAAGTTAATAGCATCAAATCCCAAGAAACACAACAGAATGAGTCCCTTCTTCTGTAACTATGTATCCTTATTCTGTAATTCTTTGTTATGAGTTAAATAAAATGCAGGGAGATGCTAGAGACGATACAGAGCACATGGTTATATTGAAAAGCCCTTGGCAGCTGAGCATAGAAAGAAAAAGAAGGTGCTGTTGTCTAGACGGGTACTAGAATTTCCTAACCTTTAGCCACCAAGCAATATGTTTCCTTCAGTGTACTGCTGAAACGTCTGACTTAGTTTTTGAAATTTGCTGCTTTGCTCATCACCCACAAGGAGTGATGACCTGTGCTCTTCCACCCATACCCTTTCCTGGTCCCCGTGCTAGCCTCCAATACTAGTTGATGGCGCACTGTAAAAAGTGAGGGATTGGGGCAGTAAACACTCACTGGGATATTTTCAGATCCACAATACTTTGCAAGCAAGGCATATTTAATGCCTCAGCATATTATGTGAATTTTAAGAATGTCATGACTCTGCATGTACGCAATTATTTTGTAGCGCATACAAGATTGTTTGCAACATAGCCCACCCTCATTGTGTAGGATTAGACAATGCTCAGTGAAACTGTTTTTGCATAGCAGCGAGTTACCATATAATGTGTGACGGTCTATGCCCAAAAGAACTCTGAACACTTGGAAGTGAGGCAGATTGTGTGAAAAGCATTATTCTGTCTGAATATCCAGTGCCCTGATACTATGGACGAGTAATCCCAGGTATAGTCTATACCCATTATGCCTTTTAGGCAAAGTACATGATGCTCTCCACTTATAGGGTAATGCTAAAGTAGGAGACGATGAGCATCACATTTGTCTTCTCAAAATCCTTACGGGGCAAATTTATATTTGAGTTTTACAATGTGTTAACTTGCAAGGGGGCTGCTTCAAAGCGCTTGTGTGACATATGTACAAAGAAGAGGAAGTATGGGATAAGGATACACATCCACATA
The DNA here is from genome assembly GCF_040938575.1 of Ambystoma mexicanum. Taxonomy (NCBI): domain Eukaryota; kingdom Metazoa; phylum Chordata; class Amphibia; order Caudata; family Ambystomatidae; genus Ambystoma; species Ambystoma mexicanum. The sequence continues at coordinate 692,215,406 of NC_090939.1, forward strand.
GCCTGCTTACTTACAGTCAGTATCTTATTTTTTAGCTGGTAGTTCGATTGTATCGTGTGGGTGATGCTTTTGGTAAGGCACAATGAGTAACAGAAATTCTGGCACATGAACGTTATTCATATTATTCAGATTACAACAAATATAAAACAAGTGGATGTAGGTACACGTCTATTAACCTTTTGCAGAGCCAAGAGAGGATGAGTCATGGTTGTCCGGTACTATTTTAATGTGTTCTGGGGAAGAAGTTAGAGTCATAAGGTCAAGGTGTGGTAGAATCAAGCTTCAGAGTCATGAGTGGGGAGGGGACATAGTTTGGTTAATGTGTGCAGGCATATCTTGGTTATATTCTTCTGTTATGGAGCCAGTTTTTCATATTAGGTTTAACCTCTTATGTTTGTATTTTGCTATTAGGGATTTTAGGTGTTTACGGTCACCCTTGCATAGTAGTGTAATGCAAATTAGAAGAATATCAAGACTTGTTGCTTATTTTAAGAGAAAGCAAATTCCAATGTATTGCTGTGGCTTGTGCCTTATTAAATATTTTTGAATAGGTAAGAATTGTCTGTGTGTGCTGCTAAAAATCTTCTGAGCGGCACCCAGAAGGAAGCTGGGCAAGCGCACGTGCACACAGCTTAGAGGGAACACTGGTCAAGAGTCCCTCGCTACAAAAACTGCTGATTGTTTAAGAGTTCTCTGTAAGCATAAGAATCTCCTGACTAAAGGCACGAAAATGGAATTGATAGAAAGGTTGTTAGCTAACCAAAGTCTGGATGATGGTTCAGAGGAACCTAACATGCCAGAAAATGTAGATAACAGTATAGAGATTGATGTTGATCAAAATGTTGATAATCTTGAGGAAGTGTCAGAAGAGGAGGGTGAGGCTGCTGTGACTGTCCTCCTAGGCCTCTGTCTGCTCTACCTGCTGTACCTACTGGGCCTTTGCCAAGTCCCACACTTAGTCCTCAATATCATCAATTAGAGAAAATGAAACTTTAACTAGAGTTCAAGAGACTGTATACTCAGGCTGAACAGAGACAACAGGAACTGAATCAAGAACTAAGGCTAAGGGAAATGGAGCTCAAGTATGAGCTAGAAATGAAGAAATTATCTGTTGAAAATGCTTCTCTCTCTGGCTCCTCTAGAAGTTCCAGTCCTAAAAGACCCCGGATGCCTAAAGAATTGGTTGGTATGTATGAGCCTAAGTTGGATGTGTTGGATTGGTTGTCTCTGTTTGAATATAATCATGGGCTCCAGAACATCACAGGAAATGACTTAATCACCTGGTTGTTCTCTAGGCTTCCCCCTGTTGCAACTGATGTGGTAATGGAGTTGGGGGAGGAGGATAGGAAAGAGTATGAATGTGTGAAACTAGCTCTAATAGCTAGATTTGGGAAGACCCCTTTCCAGTATCTTAAGAGGTTTAGGACCCTCAAAAAGAATGATGGTACCCCTTGGGCTACCGGGGTGAGTGAGTGTTTGAAAAACTTAGAGGGATGGATTAAGGGTTACAAGGTGAACACTTATGAAGGTATGAAGAATCTTTTTATGTTGGAGTCAATTTATGATGCCTGCTCTCCTGAGCTCAGACAGCACTTGGCTGATTCAAAGGAATTAGATTCCAGAAAACTAGCTAAGGCTGCTGACTTGTGGGTTGCCAACAGGGCCACTCACAAGGATTCAGGGGTCACTCAGAAAAAGGATGAGGGAAAGCAGCCACCTAAAGTGAATCCAGAGAATTCTAATACCTCCCATACCAAAGAGAGCCACAAACCACAAAATAACCAGGGTAAGCCCCAGGGTAAACCGAATCAGGCTAGTGTACCTTCTGGTCAACAACCAGAAGGAGGTCAGAACAAGCCACCCTTTCACGGAGCATTTGGACAATGCTATATCTGTAAGGCTACTGACCATATCAAAGGGGATCCCAGATGCAAGAGTAAACCTGCAGGGATCAGCACAGTCTCCTTAGCCTTCACCCCTGAGGATGAAGTACAGATGGCTAGTGCCCACTTTGAACTCTTTGCTGAAGAACCCTTGGGTCTTCAAGCAACTGTAAACTTAGAGCCTATGGGTCTGGTTAGTCCCCAGAATAGGGTTGTGAATAACTCCCTACCTGTTAACTCTAAGGTGTATTATGTGGACAGTGTTATTGTCAATGGCCAGGATACTCCTGCCAGGAGAGACACTGGGGCCAGCAGAACAGTAGTGGATGAAAGCTTCTTTCACCCTGAGGATGTGGCAAAAGCACCCAAAGGTCCCACTAATATGTCTGGAGGCCCTGTCCAAATGGTTCCTATTCTACCAGCCCTCATTCAGTGTAACAACATGACAGTGAGGATCCCTGTCAGTGTTCAGACTGAGGTGCCTGGGAAAGCCCTGTTGGGGAATGACCTGAGAACTCTAGGAGTAGTGTCACATACCCCCAGGCCTCCCAGTATGGAGAACCAGAACCTAACCAAATTGGCTAGAGAGGCCACCTTAAGGGACCACTCTAAGCCTATGGGAACCTCTACTGAGACCCCCACTACAAGCCCTGGTGTTAGTAAGTTGACCTCTAACCCAGGCACATTTCAGGCTAGTACATTAGGGAAATGGGAGCCCCAACCAAGCTCCATCATTGTTCCCCCAGTTACAGAGTCTGTGACCCCCCCTGCTTCTGAGGAAGAGGTGGATAGACCTAATGGACCCTTACCTAGGCCTGAGAGAACTGGTAATTATCAATGCTGCTGGAAAACCAGGAAAGAAAAGTCTAAGGCCAAAAACCTTCAGACTGTTGGACCTTCTACTGAAGACCCCAACTCAAAACCTAGTATTAGGGGTGAAACTCCTAAAGTAGGTAAGGTTCGATCTAAGAGGAAGGGGAAGCAGGTACATTGCCTAACCCCAACCCCTCCAACCAAGAGGCCTAAGACCCAACCTGCTCCCACAAGAGAGGTGGTGAGGAACCTTGGAGGCCCCTCTAGATCTAAGGGAATCCTTTATAAGGACCCCTTGAAAAAGCCTAACACAGGTTCAGAAGTTGTAACCACTTCTGAGGGACTGGTCAACCAGGTCCCCTATAACTTTAAAAAGACTGATGTTCCTCAAAGGGTTTGTAGGTCATATAGCTTACAAAGGAAAACCTTTGCTTGGGCCATAGAACATAGGTCAAGGTGTCACCATCAAAATGCTGATGGACTCTCTAGGATGTATGTCATCGACTAGAGGTATGAGGTTCATCCAGGAGTGGATTAAATCCTCCTGTCCCTTAGTCTGGGGGGGGGGGGCGTGTGTTAGGGAGAATTCTCTGTTTAGGCTGAATTTCCTAACCTAGTGAGTCCCCCAGCAGCTTTGCTGGATTTTTGGGGTTTATTTTTTTCTCCTGCCAAGAGTGAGACTCTTTTACCCTCACTCTTGGACATGATTTTAGTGTGTTTCTTTGAATCTAGATGTGTTTAATGGGCTATGGGGTATTTTACTCCATAGGGCTTCATGTGTTTTTGTGATGTGTGTTACACAGCACCCTCAGTGCAGTAACACAGGGGTGTCATAGTGACCCCCCAGTATAGACTCCATACCCTGGGACTGACTACTGTCTCCCAGGGCATGTAAAGTCACCATTGACTTTACTAGTCTTAAATTCTGAACAGAACCAGTACAAACCATCATATTGTGGACGTACTGGCTGGGGCAATTCAATTGCCCCGGGGTCTGTTAGTCGAGGGGGCACGTCTCCGCCCCCCCTGATCGAGTTTTGGCTGGTGGCAGTGGATACTACTTTTTATATTCAACCACAAATATTTTCCTATGGGATTTCCCATTGTTTTAGGCTACTATCTTTATTTAATTATTTACGGTAGCCTCGAACATACCGCCGGGTTATTTAATTAATATTAATTCTCCGGTTGGTATTTTTTGCCAAAACTTGACTCTAAAATGGCATTTGTGTTCTCTTCTGTGACTCCAACCCAAGTCGAGCCCTTTTGTTCCACTTTTTGGCAGGCTTCTCCACAGAAGCCCTCCAAAGTGGTGTCACTCTGTCTGGGGTATTTAGGAGGGGTGGAGGGGGATTTAGGCACCCTGCACTGAGTTGCCTAGGCAACTCAAGTCGCACTCGTCCTGATTGGCCCAAGTGGTGAGCCGGCCGGCTCACCACCTAGCATGTTTGAGTGACAGCTAGGCTGAGTGAATGGGGGTTTTCTGCATAAAAGCAGGGCTTTGGGGACTGGAACTTCAGAAGTCGCCACAGGACCTAAGAATCCGACGTGGGAGAAGCTGAGCCGACCTGCCATGATGACACCACCGGTGGAGCCCTGCTGGACCGTCTCACCACTTTTCCCAACGACAGAGGAGATCTCCCGCCGGAGAGTCTTCTTCCTTTAACTGGTGGGGATAACCAGTTTCACTATCTTTTCGCCTTCCCGACGTACCTCGTGGCCGCCTTGCCTGTGCCAAGCACCCCGGCAACCGGGATACCACGTTTTACCACGACCGCGAAACAAAGGTACCACCTTTAACCGGAAAACTCTGCGGCTGGTTTCCTCCCTGGCAGTGCAACGACCTTCATCTTTCCTCCAACTCGAGATCTTCTCTTCCCCTGGATGACGGCGCGACTTGCACCCACTGCCAGGAACAACTGCCACCGCTGGAGGATCCTTCCCACTTAAGGTACCGTGTCCCGCCTGGCTTCCCTTGCTACCTACTGTACGGGGTAGATTTAGCCCCCGGCTTTCGAACCTGGGTTAGCCTGGGACACCCTGGCTAAACTTTCCTAAGCCTCTCTAAACTCTTTTTGAACTCTCTGCAAGACTTTCTAAGCCTAGTGTAACTGTGTGATCTTGGGCGCATTTGTGCTCTGCTCTCTCTAAGAGGGGGCCCAGCCTTTGGACTTTGGCTCACCAGTGACTTTTCCTCTTCTGCCTTGCTACCAGTGTTCCTGAATCTTAGAGTGGTGTACCTTTCCATATTCTGTCTTTTTCCCTCCCTTTCTCACAAACTTATTGGAGTGCCATCTAGTTAAGCGCTCACCTCTGTATGAAAATAAGTGGTGTTTTACTGAGACTTATCTGATAAGAAAAAAGGGGTGTATATATTACAATAGTAACTGTGTTTAGAATATTTTACAACAAGAGTGCTGGAGTGTTTCAAACAATGTGTTTTTAAATAAATAATTATATACTTTGATACCAAAGCTCTGGTCAGTGTTTGCTTGTATTATTGTGTCTGAGTGCCTATTGTGTATACTTTGCATACTGCCTAACTCTTCTTGAGAGAAGTCTGACTGCTCAGCCACAGCTACCAGGTAAATCTGGGTGGTACAGACTGCTACCAAGTGGGTTTACTGCTAACACCTGTAGTCCTAAATCTTTTGCAGTGTGCCCTAAGGGAACTGCACAGGTTTCTGCCTAACAATGTATCTGCAGGCTTTCCATTTTACATCTCTTTCGCCTCTCCTGACACGCTTTGCTACGGGTTGCTGTAAATAAAACGGGATGTAAGCGCTCGTAGCACTGTTTTAAATCATTGGTAACAGGATCATGCAGGAGCTCCAAATGAAAGTAGTCTCATTAGATGGCTTCTGGCCACTCCCTCTCATTCAACTTCTCTGTATATGATGAATCTATAAATAGGTTTGCATGAAAGAGATTGGCATTATACAATTATGTCACATTTTGTGAATATTATTTGTTCAGGAATACATTTTTGTGATAAGCTAGGTGGTAAAAATTATTGTCAAAATGTGTTCAATTCATATATTTATTAAATATGTTTTCAATCTGTTCGGAAATGTAGGTTTTTGTATATTCAAAGGTTCCAAAATATGACATTTGATTAAATGTATAAAAGGATCAATGTTCATTAATACATTGGGCCTCATTACGACCCTTGCGCTGACGGAATGAAGGGGGCCGGTACGGGACCAGCCCCCTTCATTCCGTCAGGGCTGATTACGAGGTTCCCTTTGCGGGACCCGGATCAGACGTCTGGTAAAACCAGATGGGTCTCATTACACGGTAGGCGGTAAAGGATTACCGGCACCAGTAAGGGCACCGGTGCCAGTAATGCCTTACTGTCCTACTATGAGGTCCTTTAGCGGGTCCCTCCCCTAACATCTGGTTTTACCAGGCGTTATGGAAGGGACCCGCTAAGGGACCTCAGAGCTAATAACGGTACTGAAAATTGCGGTACCGTTATTAGCTCCTTCCCCATTCCCATTGAACCCTATGGGGGCTCAAATGGCAATGGGGAATGGTTCCCGGGAATGGGTATTTCCAGGGTCCTCCAGGGTCGGAATGAACCGGTAAGTCCCTATTCCGGGAACATGGACCCGGAATGCGGTAAGGGGGTAGCCATGGCGCTAATAGCGCCATGGCTACCGCCTACCGTGTAATGAGGCCCGATGACTTTTCCGGGTCCCGCGAGGGGAAGAGGGAGGTAACAACGGGACACTTGTAATGTGCCCGTTGTTACCTCCCTCCCCATTCACATTGAGCCCTACGGGGGCTCAAATGGGAATGGGGAATGGTTCCTGCAAGGAGGATTTACCGGGTCCTCCTATGTCGGAATGACCCGGTAAGTCCCCATTGCAGGAACCCGGTAATGGAGCCCGGTTTGGAGGCAGCCATGGAGCTAATAGCTCCATGGCTGCCTCCAAACTCGTAATGAGGCCCATGGTCTTAATTGCATTAATAATGTATGCATGCATTATGTACCTTATCACCTTTATTGTTATTTAAGGAATGTTTATTGTTATTTAAGGAAGTACTGAAACCATGTATAAACTATATATGGTCATGACGTTTGTAACATATTGCTGGACAAAAGTCTGTTGAACTGACCTGAAGTCCTTTCTACCATCTATTCCTCAAATTTCAATCACCCTCGGTCTAAAGTGGAGGAAGATCTTGAGCATCAGAAACCATCACCTCGCCTAGGCACCAGAGATGAGGACAGCAAGGAATGTAAAAAAAAGTACAGAACAATAGTCAAATCCAGAAATGTATTAGATACTTTAGTATCATAAATGAATGATAAAAAAGCATGTGCGCTTTAAGATTAAAACCATTATGTTCAAAAGTTGGTTCACTAGCATAGCATAGCAAAAATAGTTAATGGCCACAATTCCCAATTCATTCTGGAAGAAAATGCAATGTTCATTATTCTCATTCTCCCCTAGACTATTCTGTCCATATGAATAAAAGGATACTGAAATCCCTTAGAGCAACTATTTCTCACATTTCTTTTTTTTTTATTTTAATGATTTTTATTTTTTAAATATTGAGTTTGATACAGATATCGACAAGTTACAGACTTTGAATAAAACAAGAACCATAAAGAAATGACATAGTAAATGATTCTGGTCACTTGTAATAGTTTTCTATATAGCTAAATCATTTGTTAAAACATTTGTTAAAATCACTTACGAATATCATATATATTTGCATCATTATCCATATTTCCATACTCATATTGAAATGCTTGAACTTAATAATATTCGAAATGATTAGTTTAATTTTGATGAAATAATCCAATATACCCATTCCCCCCTATCCTCCTGATTCTTATATGTCTCTTGTCTGTCTCCCTGTACGTCTCCCCTCTAATCTCTATATTCACTACATATAAGTCACTCTTTGCAGACTTGTACTACTATTAATTTTATACTACTTGTTATATTAATGCGGTTCTCACATTTCTTTAAGGTGCAGGGAAGAATCAAAATCATCCTGCGACTGAAGTGAAGGCAGATCATGAGAATCAGAAGCCATCTCCTCTTCTGGGCCCTAGCAATGAAGACAGCAAGAAAGGTATGCAAAGTTAAGTACAGCAGAAGTAAAGTAGAATCCAAACAAAAGTATCTGTAGTTTCAATCTGATAAAGGAATTAAAAAACGTCTCTGAACTCACTAGATTAAAACCAATATCTTCCAACATTTGGTCGCTGAGATGGCATAGAAAAGAGATATTCACTATTCCTGTTGGATGCTAATTGTATGTTCAGAATGCTCATTGTATCCCTCAAACAGCAGGTTCTACATGCAGGTCCTCTATTCTATTCTATTTGTTAGTTATATGGTGCCTCACAACCAAAGGCCTCAGATCGCAGACAAGACTCACAAACAGAAACACATAGAGGAGATAAAGGCTGCTATAACAGAGCCACATTAATATTTGCCTTTGTCAAAGAGAAAAGTCTTCAAACATTTCGTAAACAGGACCAAGGGCGAAATTGCTTTCAGGGAGAGCAGTAAAGCGTTCCATAGAGAGGTACTGGTAACAAGAGGGACAGCCCTAATGACGGCAGATCTTTGGGCTAAACTAGATTAGAAACAAAAGGGGGACGTCCTACCATCCACATTTCAATATTTACACATAATGTATGCAAACATAGTGATTTTTGTCATATATCACAAAAAAGGAATAACTCAATATCAATAATAACCTTGGTGTTACATAGAGAGGCACTAAGGGCCTCATCACGATTTGGGCTGTAGCCCTTAAATGCGGTGGTAACCGTATTACCGCTGCATTCAAGGGCTGGCCCTATCACGACTTGGGCGCTAAATCGGCTGTTTTACCTCTAGCTTTTTTCTGGAGGTGAAAATCCCTGTTTTCGGCGGTATTACAGCCGGCTGAATTAGCCCGCAGTATTAGCACTGAAAATTCCCCATTGGAGCCAATGGACCCAATCAGGAATGGGGATTTACTGTTAAGGCCCAACCTATGATCCCACCGGTCGGTGCTAGGGCTATTACAGTCGGGGGTATTACAGCCGGGAATACAGCCCAACTCGTGATGAGGCCCTTGTGGTTCAAGCAGCATTTATTATTTAGCTGCTTGTACCATTATTTTCTTTATTTTTCTTTTTTGTCAAAAGTATTTTAGTTTTCTCTAAAACATTCTATGATACAGTCATCATAGTATAATAACAACAACAAAAAGTGCAATGATATGTGTGTTCAAAAGACAATGACTTTTCATGCCTTAATTTCACATGTTCAGACATCATCGTTATTTAGCATACAGTACATGAAAAATATACAACTTAAAGTAAAAAGACCAAAGCAGGAATCATGGCTCTAAAGGTACATAAGAGTGCTAAATGTCGTATTATAAAGGCCCGTGCTAAAAGTCACATTCCTTTGTAAAGACCTCCCTGAGGTCTAGTGTGCCAGGCAGAAGGGTGACCCGGTGGTAGAGAGATGGAGCCCAGGTATCAGACCTGGTAACACTGATGTTTTTTAGGACAAACCTGCGGCAATCCAAGAGAGCATCCTTGCTGGAGTGCACAGTTTGTCTGATAGATGCCCTTTTTACATGTGTACTAAGGTAACATTGGGCATTGCCTGACAGACACTTATGCACAAGGGTGAGGGCTTTATGCTTCACCCTCTGCTCCACTGGAAGCCAGTGTAGCTTTCGACGGGCCTCCGAGACATGGGTTTGCTTCACAAGACCACAAACTGCTTATAAAGATCCATTCTGAATTACTTGCAACTTTTATCTTTTGACTGGAAGTGCCAACCAAAAGGCTGTTGCAATAGTCAAGGTTTGCATTGGTAGGGCAGAAGCCACTAATGCCTTGTCTTTCTCAGATAAATAAGGGTGGTTCTACCACACCAATCTGATCATAGACGAGCAGGATGAGCTAAAGTATGCCACATATTTATTGGATGTTAGTTGAGAGTCCAAATAGACTTCCAGCATGTGTACATGCTGGGGAACAGATATGGCACTACCAGCACTCACAAATTGGTTATACTGAGGGTCCAATTCTTCAACCTAGTACTGGTAAGCAGTTCTGTTTTCTTATAGTTTAATGATAGGGAATGTAATGCCACCCAAGACTGAATTGCCATATAGACTTTATTGACCATGCCTGCATCCTGAGAGCAGTCCCCAGAGAGATCGAGGAGGATCGGAGTGTTGTCTGTATAGTTAGTGAACTGCACACCTGGACCATCCAATAGGTCACACAGGGACCTGATGTAAATATGAAATAACAAAGGGGAAAGGTATGATCCCTGTGGAGCATTCCAGGTAAGAAACAAAGAGGTGGATTGGCAATAATTCTTAACTACCTTAGCTTGTACTTGCCCAAGAAAGGATTAAAACACATTTCAGCCTCATTGGACCATTTTTGGTTTCTTTGCCTCCAGGCAAGAAGGAGATAGAGGACAGGGTAAAAAAAAGCCTAAAAGAGATAAAATGATGGTCAGACCAAGGACAATTTTCCACACTTACAGGTGAGATATTAATGTTCCTGGTCAGAATCCAGTCAAGGATATTTCCCCCAATATGTGTGGCTGTCTTAACATCTTGCCTACATCCAGTAGCTTCCAACAACTTCCAAAGGACCAGAGCATCCAAATCCGAAAAATTATCTTCCCATAAATTAAAATCCCCAGGTATAAGAACACAAATGGAGTATTTCAATGTGGCACCCAATGCAGCAGCAGTTAATTGTTCCTCAAAACTGGCGTTGTATTAGGTGGCTTATAGAGTAAAAGAATGGTCAGCGAAGAAATTGCATTAATACTAAATATAACCATTAAGGATTCACAGTGATCCAGGTCTATTGTAGCAGCGCTGCAGATCTTTAGATTATTTGTAAAGATAAGAGCAACCCCCCCTCCATTGGAGCCACGGCAGTCAGCTCATAACAAATGATAACCTTCTGGTGTGGCAATGCAGAAGGCGTGGGAAGCAGAGTCCTGGAGTCAGGTCTTTGTAACAGCAAGCATGTCCACTTGCACTCCATTATGTAGTCAGCAATTTCCACTTCACGGCAAACCAAAGATTGCATGTTCAAAAGCGCAATTTTCAGAGCTGACGAAACGGCTGACAGGGAGCTAAATTCAAGACACTACATTTGGGGCTTCAGAGGATTGTACCAACAAACAAGATGACAACCGACTTCCCTCCTGCAAATGAGTGGAGAAGTCGCAGGTTCACTATGTAACAAGCCCATAAGAGACTCTGATGTCTTTTGAGAAGGTGCCTCAACAGGGGAATCAAGGGAGTAAGATGCCATTGAGGGTTGAGATATCATTGCAGAATTATTTGGGGAAAGAATGGACTCTCTAACAATAGTGTAGAGAAGGAACCAAGCACTCCCACCTCAATCACCTCGCCCATATTGCCTATATGTTGGGAGCCAGAGCATGAGAGACATACAGAGCCATTGAAACTACAGATACTAAGGAGAATCCTAGAAGCAATGTTCCCATTGAGAAAACCATACTTGCATACGAGACAGTACGATGGCCGTTCGAATGAAATTCCGGAAGAAACAGGACAAATGAATGGCAAAGATGAATGATGATGTCACACGAAGCAAGACTGATGTGCATAGAAGAGATGCTGAGGCTAGAGAATGCAGGCAATTCTATGAGGCATCAAGAAAATATCGAAGATAAGTGACATCTCGGGCTCGAGATAAAGAGGCTTATGCTATGAAAATGCTGAAGATATCAAGCTGTTTTACACGTGTAAATATGCAAAGAAACGGAAGAAGACAAAGTATTCCTGAGGCTAGCTTTATAGTGAATAGACTGCGGCATGCGCCAACATGTATATATGAATATATTAGAGTCAGTAAAGAATGGATGTTTCCACTACGTACAATAGCAGAACTGAGCAAAAGAAGGAAGGCTGCTTTTCCAGTATGTCGCAGTTAGAAAACAAGTGAACTGCAGGCGAAACTCCGAAAGGCAAGGTTGGATGAGCCAAGAAGCCAAGGCCGTATCAGGCTGGGGTGAGCTGACATTGGGTACATATCGTGTGAAAGAATGAAGCTCCTGTTCAGGACGCATGGTGTTAGGGAGAATTCTCTCTTTAGGCTGAATTTCCTAACCTAGTGAGTCCCCCAGCAGCTTTGCTGGATTTCTGGAGTTTGTTTTTTTCCTCCTGCCAAGAATGAGACTCTTTTTCTCCCACTCTTGAACATGATTTATGGTATTCCTTTGACTGGTAATGTGTTTTATGGGCTATGGGGTCCTTTACTCCATAGGGTCTCATGTGTTTTTCCTATGTGTGTTACACATCAACCTCCGTGCAGTAACACAGGGGTGTCATAGTGACACCCAACCATAGACTCCATACCCTGGGACTGACTACTGTCTCCCAGGGCATGTAAAGTCACCATTGGCTTTACTAGTCCCAAATTATTAACAGAAACCAGTACAAAACATCATATTGTGGACGTACTGGCTGGGGCAATTCAATTGCCCCGGGGTCTGTTAGTCGAGGGGGCACGTCTCCGTCCCCCCTGATCGAGTTTTGGCTGGTGGCAGTGGAAACTACTTTTTATATTCGACCGCAAATATTTCCCTATAGGATTTTCCCATTGTTCGAGGCTACCAACTTTAATTATTTAATACTCATAGCCTCGAACCTACCGCCGGTTTATTTAATTAATATTAATTCTCAGGTTGGTATTTTTTGCCAAGACTCGATTCTAAAATGGTGTTTGTGTTCTCTTCTGTGACTCCAACCCAAGTCGAGCCCTTTGTTCCACTTTTTGGCGGGCTTCTCCACAGAAGCCTCCAAAAGTGGTGCCACTCTGTCTGGGTACCACAGGGGGTGTGGGAGGGGGTTTAGGCACCCTGGACTGAGTTACCTTGGTAACTCAGGTCGCACTCTTGTGTGATTGGCCCAAGCGGTGAGCCGGCCGGCTCACCACTTAGCATGTTTGAGTGACAGCTAGGCTGAGTGAATGGGAGTTTTCTGCATAAAAGCAGGGCTTTGGGGACTGGAACTTCAGAAGTCGCCACAGGACCTGAGAATCTGACGAGGGAGAAGCTGAGCCGACCTACCACGACGACACCACCGGTGGAGCCCTGCAGAACCGACTCACCACTTCCTGACGACAGAGAAGATCTCCCGGCTGGAGAGGCTTCTTCCCCTGACTGGTGGGCACAACCAGTTTACCTTTCTTTCTTCGCACCCCAGCCCGGTTTGTGGTTGAACTGCCCGTGCCAAGCACCCCGTCAGCCGGATAGCCACTCACCACTGAACCGCAAATCAACGGACCGCTCCTTGTAACTGAGAAACTCCACGGCTGGTTTCTTCCCTGGCAGTGCAACGGACTCCTGTCTTCCTCCATGACGAGATCCTCTCTTCCCCCGGACGAAGCACCGACTTGCATCCGCTGCCAGGAACAACTGCCCTCGCTGGAGCGTTCTCACCACTTTAAGGTACCGTGTCCGCCAGGCCTCCCTTTCTAAAGATTGCAACAAGGTAATAATAACTCCTTAACCTTCTGGACTGGGCTGGCCGCCTTGACCCTCTAACTGGTCCCTTTTCTTTGATCCAACTCCTTTTTGAACCATTACAAGACTTTTGTGAACTGCACCCGTGTGACCTTGGACACATTTCGTTTCGATCCTCTTAAAGCGGATCCGGCCTACTGACTCTGAATTCACGGTTTGACTTTGCCTTCCCCTCTTGTTCTGTTCTTGTAAAAGTGTTGGGATCTGTTTCAAGTTGTTCTCTGCTTTTCTCTCCCTTTTTAAAAACAAATTATTAGAGTGCCATCTACGTTAAGCGCTCACCGCTGTCTGAAAATAAGTGGGGCTTTACTTAAGACTTGTCTAATATTCTTTTAAGGGAGTGTATATATTTTAGTGACTGTGTTTTTGAATTGCTTACTATTAGTGCCTGTGTGTTTTTCTAGATGTGGTTTTAAATAAATAATTATATCTCTTTTACCGCAAGCCCTGGTCAGTGTTTACTTGTTCTATTGTGTTCTCTTGACCTATTGTGAATACTCTGTATACTGCCTAACTCTTCTTGAGGGAAGTCTGACTGCTCAGCCACAGCTACCAAGTGAATCTGTGTGGTACAGACTGCTACCAAGTTGGTTTACTGCCAAACACCTGTAGTCCTAAATCTTTAGCAGTGGTCCCAGAGGGAACTGCACAGGTTTCTGCCTAACACATGGACAAAAACAAGAAGACGTCAGAGGTCTACTAGAAAAAACCATTTTAATACACTAGAAACTCGATTTCGTAGTCTTCAGTCACATGGGGAGAAGTTGGACGAGCATGATGGTCACACCTACGCACAAGGGCAGAGCGTGCCTTCACTCCCCCGAGCTCTCCAGAGCAAGGAACATTTCCAAGGCTGAGTTCAAAGTCCTAATTGACAACAGACCACTGAGGTGATGATGGATGAAAATGCTAATTGGTGGGAAGTTGTGGTTAAGACGAGCTCACCAGCACCTGGACGCTCATCCTGCGTGCTGCTATACGTCGGTGGGAAGGTACTGACTGAGGTTAGAAGCTAACCAATGATAGGGGACCGTACGACTAAGGGTCCTATCGTTTTATAGCCAATGGAACGTCGTATTTAGTGACGTTCATTGTGACATGTTTAAGGGAAGGGCTTAGTTGCCCCACCTGATGTTAAGAAGCAAAGGACATTATCCCACTGCACTAGACGAGTATGGATTATATACTTAGATGATCTTCTTAGACCCTATCACACTTGTCACTAGGTTTTTGAAGTTTGCCATGTAGGATGACGTTAGTAATGCATGGGTTAACATCAGCTATGACGATTTTCTGTTATTTAAGCAAGTTTTTTTTAAAATACATTGAGATTGTGATGAGACACGTCAGCTGATGTCCGTTGTACTCCCTGTTTTAGATAATTGATATTAAAACAGTTATCCTTTTGCCAACTACCTGAGTTGGTTCGATTATTGATGTTTGAATAATTTCTGCATACCCATCCATCTCAAGGGTATTGCTACCTCATCTTAAAGGGCTGGGAGCACCAGTTCTCGTGGTAGCTGTGATGATGGTTAGATATCCATCGAGATAAGTAAGCTTTGGGGTCCCGGAAATATCGCACAACCTCTGCCATTCGGCTGAAAGGGTGTGAGACTCCCTGTAGATAGTGATTTAGAGTAACGCAAAGTCTTGAAAGCCAGGTTAGACGGGTTCCTTGTTTTCATGCAAAATCCCCTCTCGGCATCTACAGGAAGCTGAACTAATGGAAAGTTGGAGAGGCTACTGAGGATGAGAGATAAGTGGGCAAAACCCTCTTTTTTTAATGGAGGCCTGACTCTGGAGGGTGCGTACAATGGGAAAGAGAAAGTAGAGTTAAAGGCTACCCTAACCCAAAGCGTGACGTGGGGTCACAAAAATTGCAGCGGAGCAAGGTAGCTACTAGCTCGAAAGACAAAACACCTTGAGAAACAAAAAAGAATATATCAAAGACAAGGTTTATTTACACTAACACAATAGACATATTAACAAAAAGTGCCGTGGCACTGAGAGTGTGCATCATTAAGCACATAGAAATCTGCACATTCGTGGGTTAGTAGGCAGAGTGATAATCTACTATATGTATTGCTTGGAATCACAATACGGTCTTTTTGTCGACACACAGACTGGTCTTTCTGGTTCGGTATATTGATGGCAAGATGCAGTGGCTGTGAATGAAGCAGCGCTGCTTGGATGTACCGAACGGTCTTCAGGACAGTGAGTTGTGGTCGGAGCCATGGTGGGGAAGTGTGTCCATCATGTTTAGGTAAGTAGACGCCTGGGTTGAGGTTTTTATTTCCAGTGAATATTATTTGGACTGGGGAGCAATCAGCAGGAAGTCAGATGTCAGGAGCTGTTTTAGTCAATTGAGGAGATGTACTGCGTCCGGAGCTATGTCCCGTTCGGTACATCCAAGCAGCGCTGCTTCATTCTTCACAGCCACTGCATCTTGCCATCAATATACAGAACCAGAAACACTAGTCTGTGTATCGAAAAAAAGACCGTATTTTGATTCCAAGCTTTCTACTTTGATTCTACTTTCTCTCTCGAGGCTACTGATGAGGCATGCGAACCCGAGAGTCGGAAGTTGAAAAATTCGAATGATGAGTAAAAAACTGAGTGAGGTGGCAAAAGTGTGAATGGGCAGTGGGTGAAGAAATTGATAAGGGAAAAATAAGTAATGGTGGGGATATCGTAACTTGAGAACGATGAGTGTTAAATATTGAGTAAATTGACTTGAGGAGAGGCCAAGCAATTAAGAAGTATCATGAGGAGAGGCCACGATAAAAGAGTACGCCTAGATACCTGTGTTTTAAAGAATGTAACAGAAGGAACAGTGCCTTGAATCCCGTAGCAGATGACGTAGGAAACAAACCCAGTTAAAGACGGGTCTAAGGAGGAGTGTTCAAACTCCCTAGGAGTATTTTTAGAGGCAGGAGAAGTCTTGAGGAGAAAGGCTAAGATACATGTGGCCGGCCCAGTACGTTTGTCTGTTTTATATGATTGTGTAATAATAACGAAATAATAGACGAAATTTATGAATGAAAAGAGCAGAAATGCAAGAGTTAAAGAACTAAGCATGTATTTAAATGAACTTGAAGTGACAGTATTTTTAGCAGATTAAAGTAAAAAACGTAATAAACAATTTGAAGCCTGCGACGATTGGTGCACGCGCATATTATTTTGTGTTCATTGAAACGTATTATTAAAATACATTTGCAAAAAGTAAATGGTGAGTATTGACGGTCAAAGAGTGACGTGTCAAAATGCCGAAACACGCACCTAAGCTTAGACAGTACACTGCAGAATGGGGTAATGGAACCGCAGATAAAATGCTCATGCTATGGCTACAAGGGGGATCGCTATCGAAGGCAGTTCTGCAGCATATAACGACATGTTTGCATGCTGCATATACAGGGAAAAGGTTAGACAAACGACTAGTGAGCTTAGAGCTTTGAAAAATGTACCATGAGAAGAGAGAGGACCCGCCTCCTGTAGATTGGATACTTAATGTATGCAGAGAGGGTGGTGAAGAGCCTTCCGCTCCACCCACCACGCCTGAAGCAGACAACGATAATAAGGATGACGGGCTGTATCCATTAGGGAGCTCAAGGCAGCAGCAGGGTATTGCGACCCGGCATACGTGTCACCTGTGCAAAGCAGTGATGAGGGCCTAGAGAAAAATACTAAGAGATATGTAATCTCTATGGTCCCGAGGGACAAGAAAAGACGCATTAAGGAGAAAAATGAATGACCAAGTACATCTCTAGATATAGGACGAGAAATAAAGAGATGGAAAGGAGAAAAGAATAAGACTGGTGAGTTAGCGCTTATACAGAATGAATGGATGGGTGGTCAGATTTTGCTGACACTCGATGGTAAAAGCATCAAGGACGTATGGCAAAGGGAAGATCAAGATGAACAAGATAAAGAAAGGCAAGAAAGATCGAAAGACGATGGGACAAAAAGAAAAGATAGACAAAGGCGGGAACAGTTTTATCAAGAGGAGCAACGGAGGAAACAGGAAAGAGCAGAGGAACAGAGAAAGTATGACAACAGACAGAGGGCAATCAAAGAGCAAGAAAGACTAGAAAGAAAAAGGAGGGAAGAAGAGGAACAGAAATTGAGGGATAAAAGAATGCAGGGACGCAGAGATGAAGAAATACAAAGGGGAAATGAGAGAATGGACATGAAAATAAAAGAAGAAGACAGGGTAAGGGAGGAAGCAAGGAAACAAAGAGAATTTGACTGTGAATTAGAACGAAAGAGAAGACACAGAGCATGTGATCTTTGCATGGAAAAGGAGGTAATGGATCCTAATCCAGTAGTGGCATGGGATGATTTAGAAGAATTCTTCACAACACATGAGCCAATAGCAGATCCGTCCAGAGTAAATCTGGAGGACGAGTTTGACTCTAGAAGCATTGGGGACGTAATCGATAAAGTCTATCATGATATTAAGACTAAGAAAGTACTGCAGGGAAGCGTAAAAATTATCGACTCGAGAATACACAGTTGTACGGCAAAGAGGGAGCCTCGTGTAGTTTTGAACCCAAGGAGCTCTCTTTAGATAGACTGACTCTGAATAGAGATGATGAGAAGTCACACGAGTTGGGTACAGGATATGTCAGACGAAGATAGAGAACCCGTTCATGAGGAGGAAGGTAATACAGGTGGACCTGAAGAGTGTTTGTCAATGGATAAAGAAGTAAGATGGTCAGATTTAGACCTCCCTATATCTTCAACGTCAGACTCAGTGACGCGGCTAAATCGGCCTAGGGAGCGGTCCCATGGTCAGAGGGGGGACTCACCACCATATGTGAACAGATTAAAGTCACTGCCAGGCAATGTTCCCTCTAATTATTTTTCTCTATGTGCGGAACTGGTTTGCTGTTGTGCACACATTATTTTCCATGTGCGCAACTGACTAATGGGGTAAGCCACTTTGTGAGCATGCGTCTTTAGTGAACTACCATTGCAGAAGAGAGTTTGGAAAGGAATTTCCTCCTCCCAGCCAGTGCAATTCTTGACAAATCTTACAAATCTTACAATACTTTTTTCCAAACACATAGGCTAAAATAGAATATGTCATATGTGATTAAACAGAAAAATCATAAACCAGTCCAATACTTCAACATCTGCCACAGTACCTTGCAAACGTTTTATGCCACTGGAAAATCACTCATGTGTACTACAAAACACAAATATCTCTTGTCATAAACTGATGTGGCTGTCAAGACATTCAAACAGAATACAACATTTGCTGATGGATTAATGGCATTAAAAACAATGGGGATTTACCGGAGCATTACAGCCCCGGCAGTCCCGGTAATTACTCATTGCCAGGCACCAGAAAATATTGCTCCCCATTCCCATTCGAGTCCCATTGGACTCAATGGGAATGGGGAGGTCGGATGCACCGGCACCATTCACGAATGGTGCCGGTGCATCCGACGAGGTCTGCGAGCGGGTGCCTTTCCGCCCGCCAGGACCCGCCAGGTCAGACCTAGTGGGCGGAAAGGCACCCTCCCGCAGAACTCTTATTTTGCCAGTCCGGAAACAACGGTACCGGCAAGCTTACCGGTACCATTGTTTCCGGACCAGCAAACTCATAATGACCCCCAATGTGAAAAAAAACATGCTGATAGGAGTTCTAGTGCCACTTTGATTAAGTAATTCAAGGACCAGGAGAACATGCTTCTAATAATTTGTGTAAGGATGATAATTGCATCAGAATAACTGCACCTCATAATATGATGATCAAATATTCCTGTGCCTCTGTGTACTATCCACATTACGTTGCCCTTTGGGTAATGATAACACCACCCTTACAGCTAAGAGACATATACACCATCCATTTTTACTCCCTAAAAATGAAAATGTGCCAAACAAATATAAGAAACATTGAAGATTTTGTTGCTTCTACCCTCCGAGCTCCACTGATATTGTTTAGAATTAGTGACCAGTAGAGCAGTGGCATAGGAAGGAACTCTAATAATATTAATGCCTGATCTCAACAGGAATTTTGAGGGGAAGAACATCTTTTAATAAGCAAAAAGTATCCCTATTGGCAAAGATAATTACTTTACTCCCTGAAAAATCATTTGACTCCAAGAAGGGAGCAAAATCTGATTAGAGCCTTGCTTGTAACTCTGACATAGAAAGTTAAATGACAGGGAACATAATGTAGTCTATAGTTTTGCCCACCCTTTCGCACCAGAACCTAGACAAATTAAACAAGAGCTTAATTGAGGTTTATTATGGATCCCTGTGTAAGGTAAGCACACATGTATGCCTTTTAAGTTAATAGCATCAAATCCCAAGAGACGCAACAGATTGAGTCCCTTCTTCTGTAACTATGTATCCTTATTCTGTAATTCTTTGTTATGAGTTAAATAAAATGCAGGGAGATGCTAGAGGCGATACAGAGCACATGGTTATATTGAAAAGCCCTTGGCAGCTGAGCATAGAAAGAAAAAGAAGGTGCTGTTGTCTAGACGGGTACTAAAATGTCCTAACCTTTAGCAACCAAGCAATACGTTTCCTTCAGTGTACTGCTGAAACGTCTGACTTGGTTTTTGAAATTTGCTGCTTTGTTCATCACCCACAAGGAGTGATGACCTGTGCTCTTCCACCCGTACCCTTTCCTGGTCCCCGTGCTAGCCTCCAATACTAGTTGATAGCGCACTGTAAAAAGTGAGGGATTGTAGCAGTAAACATTCACTGGGATATTTTCCGATCCACAATACTTTGCAAGCAAGGCATATTTAATGCCCTAGCATATTATGTCAATTTTAAGAAGGTCATGACTCTGCATGTACGCAATTATTTTGCAGCGCATACAAGATTGTTTGCAACATAGCCCACCCTCATTGTGTAGGATTACACAGTGCTCAGTGAAACTGTTTTTGCATAGCAGCAAGTTACCATATAATGTGTGACGGTCTATGCCCAAAAGAACTCTGAACACTTGGAAGCGAGGCAGATTGTGTGAAAAGCATTATTCTGTCTGAATATCCAGTGCCCTGATACTATGGATGAGTAATCCCAGGCATAGTCTATACCCATTATGCCTTTTAGGCAAAATACATGATGCTCTCCACTTATAGTGTAATGCTAAAGTAGGAGACGCTGAGCATCACATTTGTCTTCTCAAAATCCTTACAGGGAAATTTATATTTGAGTTTTATAATGTGTTAACTTGCAAGGGGGCTGCTTGAAAGCACTTGTGTGACATATGTACAAAGAAGAGGAAGTATGGGATAAGGATACACATCCACGTAGCCTGCTTACTTACAGTCAGTATCTTATTTTCGAAGGGATTGTGTCCTCCGACCTATTCCTTATCTTTGATAGATCATCTCCCAGCTTGCTGGCCTCGGAATGTTTTTTTCAGTAGAGGGCACAGCGCGTCGACGTCCCTCGAGCCGATGTCCCTCGACGGCCTCCGTATCGGCGCCAACATCATCACACGTATAGACTCGCGCAGCGTCCGTTGCTCAGTTCCATTTTTCCGTGCTTCGCGGGGCCTCGGAATATCGTTAGTCAGTTCTTCAGTCAAATATATCATTATTCCTCATGAATACCGACTCGTACTCGATGGCTTCCTCACCCGAACCGACGACTCCACGGTCCGGCTTCAAAAAATGTCGAGACTGTGGAAAGAAAATGTCGTTGACGGATCCTCACAGGATCTGTTTATGGTGCCTAGGAATAGAGCACCATTGTTCGGAGTGCGAGGACTGCATGTCCATGATGGCGAAAGCCTTGAAGGAGCGTAAGGGGAAGCACGAGAGAGGTAAGGCAGTTAAAAATTCTTCGAAAGTTTCCTCGGCGGAGTCGAGACATTCGTCTCCTCGCCATCACAAAAGACATTCTCGTTCTAGGACTCGAAGCAGTTCCCATCACTCTTCGAGGACTAAGCATTCAAAAGAGAGACGTTGAAGATCCCCTTCCTCGTCTTCGTCTTCTTCCGTTTCCCCTAAAAGGGTCTCCTGCCCCACAAAACATAGCTCTCAGGCTGAGTGGGAGGAATTCAGGAAAAAGATACTAAGCGTTTTCGAGAAAGCGGCCTCGACCCCCTCGAAGACTGCTGAGGGTGATACCCTGGGTGAAAGACTCGAAAAATCAAAAAGCCACGAATCGCAGTACCCGGCGAAAGAAGCCACTCGAGAGCGTCACAAACCCTAGAGTACAGGCAAAGTTGCGTCTTCGATGCAGTCGTCGAAGATCCCTTCGACACATAGATCGGCGTCGTCGACGCCATTATCGAAGGGTTCTTCGACGCACAGGTCAGTTGAGTCGACGCCGTCTTCGACGCCGAGAAAGGATAAACCCATGGCCACCTCACAGCCAGTGGCCATACCCAGAGCCTCGAGCACGAGAATGTCGTCGACAAGTTCATCGAGGCCTCTACCACCTTTCTCGACGCCTTTTTCGATGGCTTCGAAGCCTTTAACGTCCGCGTCGACGACGTCGACGTTTTCTCAGCCAATCATGACAAATTTGGCTCCTTCTGCTCTGGAAATGGGATTTATACCATTTTCAAGACCTGATCACTACAGAGTCTTATCTTCTATTTATGAAGAAGGGGAAGATTCGGATCAGGAAAGACCTTTTGAGTTGCAACTCCTGCACCAGAGGAATTTACCTTTGAGTAATCCCTAGAGGAAGCAAGTGGGTTGGACACTTCCCCAAAAGTGGAATTTCCCACACCCGACCCAGGGGAACATGCTGAAACCCCTTATAGAATCTTGATGGCAAGGATAATAGAGTTTATGGGGTGGTCCACACCCTCACCTGCTTTTCAGCAAGACGACCTCACAGACATCTTGGTCAAAGGTCCACAGGAGGATCCTGTGGTGCCATTTCATGCGGCATTACAAAGGAGAATATTGGCAAACTGGGAAACACCTGAGGTAATCCCGGCAGTTAACAAAAAATAGTCAGCTAAATATAGGGTGTCTTCTGCTGACCCTGAATATTTATCCAAACACACAACTCCGGAGTGTCTGGTTGTCCAGGCAGCTACTTCAGCAGGTACTAAATCGGCTTGCCCTACTGTTCCACAGGATGGGGATGATAAGAGATATGACTCCATGGCCAAAAAAGTATTTTCCGCATGTAGCATGGCGTTGAAATCCATCAATGCTACTTGTACGCTCGCAAGGTTCAGCCACACACTTTTGGAGTGTGCTTCATCAGCAGCTGACTGCCTCCTGGAGGGAGAAGAAAGGGAAGCGTTCCTAAACATCATCAAGGATGGTAAAGACGCTATGTGCGAATCCCTTTATACTGGCATCGATTCTGCTGACAGCATCAGCAAGGCCATGGCGGCAAGTACAACAACCCGGAGATTTGCCTGGTTGCGAAAGTCTGGTTTTGCTCCAGATGTCCAAAGCAGACTCTTGAATATGCCCTTTGACTGCTCTTCTTTGTTTGGTAAGAAGGCTGATGACAGTTTTGAAAAACTACAAACATCAAAAGCAGCAGCAAAATCCCTAGGAGCTGCAATCTGTCAGACACCATATCGCCCCTCAGGAACCTTTTGAAGAGGTAAGTCCTTTCGCTTTTATTCTGCATTCGGAAAAGGCAGAGGACAGCCGGTCCAAAGGGGTCAGAAAAAATTCACCCGGGGTGGACGGGGTAAAAATACAAAAGCCGCAGCAGCAGCAGCTGCCTCTTTACCCTCGGCATCTGCATCAGCCGCGTCCAGACCGCTCTGAGGACTCTCCTCACAAAACACCAGTAGGGGGCAGGTTAACTCAACAACTGACAGAATGGCAGGCTATTACGTCAGATGCTTGGACATTGGAGACAGTTGCCCAAGGTTACTGCCTGCCTTTTCTACGCATCCCTCAGAGTCATCCACCGGGGAACAGCTCTCTGAAAGTTCCAAATCCGCTCCTTTTGCAGGAAATTGTAGACCTGCTAGACCTGCTAGACAAAGGTGCCATAGAACTGGTACCTGTAGCGGAGAGGAACAAGGGCTGGTACTCCCCCCTACTTTCTCATACCGAAGAAAGACGGAGGACGGAGACCTATCTTGGACTTACGAGAATTGAATAAGTTCCTGAGGAAGGACAAGTTCAAGACGGTAACTCGCTCTCAGATCCTTCAGGCCCTCCAGCTCCAAGAATGGCTGGTATCTCTGGACCTCCATGATGCTTATTTCATGTTCCAATCCATCTCAAACACAGGAAATACCCGAGGTTCGCAATTGGCGGCTCTCATTATCAATTTCGAGTTCTGTCATTTGGGCTGACCTCCGCCCCGAGGGTCTTCACAAAGCTAATGTCGATAGTGGCTGCAAGTCTAAGGAGGGAAGGGATCCACGTCTACCCCTACCTGGACGATTGGCTGATCAGAGCTGTATCTTCGGAACAAGCTCAGATTCAGCTAGATTATGTCTGCCACTTCCTTCACAAACTGGGCTTCTCCATCAATCCACAGATGATACCATCACAGAGACTCCAGTTCATTGGAGCGGTCCTGGACACTTTCCTGGGAAAAGCCTCGCGACCAGAGGGGAGGGCTCAAGATATTCTGCAGATGGTCACCAAGTTTCAAAATGCCCAACGTCTCCCAGCCTTCGACTTTTTGAGGTTGCTAGGCCTCATGGCATGCATCCTCCTTGTGCCCGAAGGCTCACCTGAGAATGAGATCTCTTCAGTGGGCACTGAGAACTCAGTGGTCGAAATTCTCAGGGAGAATGACAGACCTCCTTCAGATTCCAGACAAGGTGGCTCGAGACCTTCAGTGGTGGGCCTGCCAGAAAAACATCTTGAAGGGGGAACTGTTTTGGCAACCATGGCCGGAGATAACAGTAGTCACAGATGCCTCACTCACGGGGTGGGGAGCCCATACCAACGACTTGACCATCAACGGTCGTTGGTCTCCATCGGAGTCCAGACTACATATCAACCTGTTAGAGCTGAGAGCAATCAGACTAGCGCTGAAAGCTGTTCTGCCATCTTTACAGGGGAAAATGTCCTGATAATGACGGACAACACGGTGGCCATGCACTACCTCAACAAAGGAGGAGGCGTAGGATCACTGCCACTGTGCAGAGAGGCAATACAGCTCTGGTTTTGGGCAATTCTAGAAGGAATCTCTCTATCGGCAGTTCATCTAGCCGGAGAGAAGAACTTGACGGCGGACGCTCTGAGCAGGCAGGGCACAGTCTCCCACGAGTGGGAACTAGCTCAGGAAGTCCTTCAGGAGATCTTCGCCCTTTGGGGAACCCCTCAAGTGGATCTGTTTGCCACCAGTACCAACAGAAAGTGTTTTCCTGGAGAAACTGGCCATCTCCCAGCTTAACCTCCATGCTGAATCTGTTGGTAATCTTCATGACCATCAATCCGGCTTCAGAGCGGCCAGAAGCACCGAAACTGCTCTCCTGAACATCCGTGAGGACCTGCTCCTTAACCTCGATTCCAACACTCCCTGTGTTCTCATTCTGCTCGATCTCTCCTCTGCCTTTGACACTGTCAACCATGCCATCCTGCTCAACCGTCTCCGTGATAACCTGGGTATCACTGGTCAGGCTCTGGCATGGCGGACCTCTTTCCTTTCCGGTCGACCCTCCCAGGTCCAAATGGGCTCCTTCCTCTCTGACATCTTTTTCTCCACCTGTGGTGTCCCCCAGGGATCCAACCTCTCTCCCTGGCTTTTCAACCAGTATCTGGCACTCCTTGCCCACCGCATCGCCGCTCTCTGCCCCCACTTCCAGTGCTATGCGGACGATACCCAGCTCATTTTCAGGCTACCCTCGGCCTCCTCCTCTCCTTCCCTCATCTCTGACTGTCTGTCTGCTATCCAGGAATGGTGTGCTGCCAATGACCTCTGCCTTAACGCCAGTAAGACTGAGATTCTACTCATCGGCACACCCACTCCCTCCTTCCCTGCAGCTCTCTGGCCGGCCTCCCTTGGCCCCCTTCCCGCCCCTACCTGCAAGGCTAAAAACCTCGGGGTCATCTTCGACTCCACACTCTCCTTCTCTCCTCATATATCTGACGTCTCTAAGAAGTCACACTACCAGCTGCACCTCCTCAGAGGTATTCTTCCCTTCCTCTCCTTCCCCCAGAAGCTCACTGTCTCCCGAGCCCTGGTTCTCTCAAGGCTGGACTACTGTAACAGCCTCTATCTTAATCTGCCTGCCTCCACTCTCCGCCCTCTGCAACTTATCCAGAACAGAACTGCGAGACTTGTCCTTGGCCTCAAGCCCAGGGACCGTATCTCCAGGACTGAAATCTCTTCACTGGCTCCCAGTGGCTGCAAGGATTAAGTTCAAAACCCTCTGCATTGTCCACAAGGCCTTCTGGGGCCTAAATACCTTCAACTCTCTCTTCCTAAATATCTTCCTTCACAAGCCCTTCGCTCATCCGTCTCCAACTCCGTCATGGTCAGCCGCTTCTCGAAGCAACGAGCTGGGGGTAGATCTCTCTCCGCAGCAGGGGCCTCCCTCTGGAACAGCCTTCCTGCCTCCCTGAAACTTGAGGAGAACCATCTCCGGTTCCGGAAGTACCTCAAAACCTTCCTCTTCGCTTCTGGCTTCTCTCTCCCTCTCCCCTGCTAAACCTGCTTAACTCCCCACTGAATTCTGCACTAAACCTGCATCTGGGCCACTCTCAGCGACCTCGGTCCAGGGCCCAGCCACTCTCCACTTTCACTGCCTCCCTAGCTCCCCCTGCACTGTGGGACTGTCACTGTATCCCTACAGCCCCCCTTCCCAGCACTTCTCAGCACTTGTTCTGCACTTACCTCGCACTTGCCACCAGCTGGCCCTTTTTATTTATTATTTATTATTTTATTACGCTACTTACCTTGTACTGCACTTCCCCCCCACCTCCTCCCCCTGCACTTTCTCCTTTTCCCCTTACCTCTGCACTTGCGCGATCTGAATGACACCTGGCCTAGTAGGATCGTTTGTCTGTCTTCCCCTTGTTTCCCTCCCTCCCTGCCTCGTCGCGCCTTGAAACACTTGTGTATAGGCGCGTTACAAATACCATATCATATCATATCATATCTGTTTTGTTCAAGGGAATTTCCCCCGAGAGGAGCTCTAGGGGGACGCGTTTGTAGTGGACTGGGAGTTTCCACTCCTGTACGCGTTTCCACCAGTCCCTGTCATTCCTCAAATGATCAGGAGGTTGAGAAGATTCCGGAGAACCATGATCCTAATTGCCCCAGACTGGGCCAGGAGAACGTGGTACCCGGACCTTCTGGGCATGTCCATCTGCCCTCCAATTTGTCTTCCACTCAAGGAGAATCTTCTCTCGCAGAAGGGAGGTCAGGTTCTCCATCCAGACATCAGAACCCTCAACCTTCATGCCTGGCTTCTGAAAGGTTGAGATACAAGGATTGGGACCTCCCTGATGACGTCATGGAAGTGTTGCTTTCGGCCAGAAGGCCAGCAACAAAGTCTTTATACTGCTGCCGTTGGAACACATTTTGCAGCTGGTGTAGAGAAGAGAATATCGACCCCTTTTCATGTGGTACACCAACGGTGTTATCCTTTCTACTCTACTTGGCAAATTCAGGCCTTCAATTTGGCACTATCAAGGGCTATCTCGCAGCGCTATCGATCTTCAAGCGCAATGCAGAGGAGCCTTCTTATTTCAAATTACCCTTAGTAATACAATTTCTAAAGGGATTAACTAATGTCTACCCTCCAAGACCTTTCCAGGTTCCTTTATGGGACTTAAATTTAGTCTTAAATTTCCTGATGGGTACTCCTTTCGAACCACTCCACTCTTGTTCACTAAGATTTCTTACCCTTAAAACTGTCTTATTAGTGGCTTTAACATCTGCTAGAAGGGTGAGCGAATTACAAGCTCTATCTTGTAAACCCCCTCATACAATTTTTCATAAAGACAAAGTTGTCCTACAGGTGAAGCCTAATTTCCTCCCAAAGGTGGTTTCTGAATTCCACATCACTCAGAAAATTACCTTACCTTCATTCTATCCGCCTCCCCATCCGGGGAAAGAGGAAGAAAGGCTACATAGGCTGGACCCAAGGCGGGCTTTAAGCTTTTACATCAGCAGGCTTGCTAGGATTAGGCAATCAGACCAACTGTTCGTAGGTTACTCAGGGCACAAATTAGGACTACCGATAACAAAACAAACCATTTCCATTCAACCAGGGGTATCGCTGCCTCCTCGGCCCTCCAAAGAGGGGTTCCGGTTTCGAGACATATGTGCGGCTGCCACATGGTCGTCCGCACATACCTTCACAAGATTTTACAACCTGGATTCCTCCTCTAGTCAAGAGACCAGGTTTGGCAAAGCCGTATTACATTCGGTTCATTCCTAAAAGGAAACATGGCGTTTTACTCCCACCTCCAATTGCACACCACTGCTATGGGAGTCTATCAAAGATAAGGAATACATTGGAGGACACAATCCCTTCGAAGAACAAGTTACTTCTTACCTTGTAACCTTCTTTCGATGGGATGTTCCTCCGATGTATTCCTTATCGCCCCTCCCATCCATCCCCGCAGTAATACTTCCCTTGTGGTTGCAGCTTATGCTCCTTCAAGGTCAATAACCAATTCATGTAAAACAACTGTTAACGTCAAAACGGAACTGAGCAACGGACGCTGCGCGAGTCTATTTATACGCGTGATGACGTCGGCGCCGATACGGAGGCCATCGAGGGACATCGGCTCGAGGGACGTCTACGCGCAGCGCCCTCTACTGAAAAAAAAATTGCCGAGGCCAGCAAGCTGGGAGATGATCTATCAAAGATAAGGAATACGTCAGAGGAACATCCCAACGAAAAAACGTTACAAGGTAAGAAGTAACTTGTTCTTTTAGCTGGTAGTTCGATTGTATCGTGTGGGTGACGCTTTTGGTAAGGCACAATGAGTAACAGAAATTCTGACACATGAACGTTATTCATATTATTCATATTACAACAAACATAAAACAAGTGGATGTAGGTACACGTCTATTAACCTTTTGCAGAGCCAAGAGAGGATGAGTCATGGTTGTCCGGTACTATCTTAATGTGTTCTGGGGAAGAAGTTAGAGTCATAAGGTCAAAGTGTAGTAGAATCAAGCTTCAGAGTCATGGGTGGGGAGGGGACATAGTTTGGTTAATGTGTGCAGGCATATCATGGTTAGATTCTTCTGTTTATGGAGCCAGTTTTTCATATTAGGTTTTAACCTCTTATGTTTGTATTTTGCTATTAGGGATTTTAGGTGTTTATGGTCACCTTTGCATAGTAGTATAATGCAAATTAGAAGAATATCAAGACTTGTTGCTTATTTTAAGAGAAAGCAAATTCCAATGTATTGCTGTGGCTTGTGCCTTATTAAATATTTTTTAATAGGTAAGAATTGTCTGTGTGCGCTGCTAAAAATCTTCTGAGCGGCACCCAGAAGGAAGCTGGGCAAGCGCACGTGCGCACAGTTTAGAGGAAACACTGCTGCCAGGTAGAAGGCGGTGCAGAACCATTGTCCCTGCAATGGACAGACAAACAATGGGTGATGAATATGAGTTTGGGGTTTCACAGTTCCTGCTGTTGGAGAAGGGAGGGGCCAGACCACAGTACATACCTTGGCCGCAAATGGATGAAGATAATTAAAGGTGCAAACTCCCGGTTTTACTTCTGGTGCTGGGAAATGGATACATGAGCTAGAAAAAATGACAGGAGGAAAAACGTTAACTATAGGGGACATTAAGTGTCTCCTGATTGCTATTCTTGGGGAAAGAGCTGATGACGTTTGGTTGAGAACAGGATATTCTGGTGTTAGCACGATAAACACTGCTCATGATGGAGCACCCTTCAATAATTTTAGAGCAGCAGTTTGGAAAACGCTTAGAGTGCTATGTCCAGACACATCAGATATGGGAGCTATAATGACAAAAAAGATGCAGGAAGGTGATGATCCGCTTGTTTACATTCAGAATTTTCAAGAGCAATGGGCTTTGGAGACACGTGAGGCTTGCAGGAAATCTATTCATGTGTTTTATCATATGCTATGCCAAGAGCTGCCAGACCTAGTGCAGAAGCAGCTCAAAGAGTTAGTGGGCATGGAAACAAAACCATGGTCAGAGATTCAGCTGGCCATTGCACATTATTGCAGGCTTTTGCAAGAAAAGAATTTCAAAAAAGACAATATTAGAAAAGGCGAAGAGGCAAAGTTAGTGCAGAAAAAACTCTCCAAGTATGCTATTGAAGGGGCAATGTTGACTGGTGGAGACATATCAGGTCCCAGCAATCAGCAAACATGCCACAGGTGAATAATCAAAGGCAGTTTGATCAAGGTAAAAATGGATTTATACCACGGGGAAGGGCAGGTTTTTGAGGAAGAGGCTTCTGGAATAATCAGGGAAAATTCCAGAACCTCCAGAGTGGTTTCCAGAACATGCAGAATGATAATCCAGGTATGCAGGGAGGACAGATGGGGAGAGCTCCGCCTATATGTTGGACATGTGGTACGACAGGTCATTTTGCTCACATGTGTAGAAGTCAAGGATTCATGCAGAATAATCAATTTTCGAGAGGGGGGACTTAAACCCGCCTGCATATTCGCAGCAGAATGGAGATGGGTTTGCTCAGAATCAGCCAATGCAGCAGTGCCGAGAGTACAGCAAGACTTTCAAACACAGCAGCTAACAATTAATCTGCCTCAAGGGCAGTCACAGCAGTCACCTATGCAGATTCAGCAAAGCATGAGCACAGGACAGTTAATGACTCCTAGAATAGGGGGTGTCCCTGTTGATGGAGGGAATCCTTCACAGGTACAGGGATGAAAATGTACCCACAATAGGACAGCTCACTGGGAGACTTCCATACTAACAGTCACGCCAAAAAATCCTCAAGAGGAACCAAGGGTTGACGTTAATATAGGAGGCAAACCTTTTTCTTTTTTAGTAGACACGGGTGCAACGCGCTCATGTATATGAGAGGGGACATTTTCGATGCCTGGAAATGCCATGATTACTCGAGGATTCACAGGAGCTACAAGTAGAGTTCCTTTTACTGATGTACTACCAGTCTCTATAGGAGAGTGTGACATGTCTGTTTCGTTATTATATTCAAGACAGACACCTGTTAATATATTGGGTCTAGACTTAGGGCCTCATCACGAGTTGGGTGGTAACGCCGACGCTATTAGCGCCGGCATTAATAGCCCTACCGCCAAACCCCCCGGCGCTAATAGTGCCGGATCACGGGTTTGGCGGAACGGGTATTGCCCATTCCCCACTGAGCCCATTCAGATATTCCCCATTCCCCATTGGGCTCAATGGGGAATTTTCGCGCTCTTACCGCCGGCGGATTTCCCGCCGGCGGTAACAGCACGAAATTTCAGCGGATTTCTCCCCAGCTCAGAGCTGGGGGGAAATCTGCCAAACCCGTGATTTGGCGGACCCTTAAATTTGGCGGTAATAGCGCTACCACTGCATTTAAGGTTTACCGCCAAACTCGTGATGAGGCCCTTAATGACCAAATTGAACATGACAATTTTATTTACTGATGAAGGCATAGTGTGATCAACACCAGGAATGTATTATTTAAACGTGAGTGAGTT
This sequence comes from Ambystoma mexicanum, assembly GCF_040938575.1. NCBI lineage: Eukaryota > Metazoa > Chordata > Amphibia > Caudata > Ambystomatidae > Ambystoma > Ambystoma mexicanum. The sequence goes on from NC_090939.1 coordinate 692,246,199, forward strand.
TGTTATGGCATTGCAGGACAGATAGCCATACAAGGAGTGCAATTAGAACCAGATGTTTTTTACTTTGGAGTACACATTCTGTTGACATGGCTACCAGGCTCAGTGGACAAAACGGTGAGACTACTTGATACATTTTTATTCAGGCCAAAGATACCTATGTTTGAAGAGGAAGGACGAGTCTTTCCTTTAGAGTTACAAGCAGCTATAATACAAGGAGAATTAGCTATGCTTGACGGAGTTGATTATGACAGCAGATGATGGAGCACCGGGATTGCCATTGGGGAGGGTTACAGATTGACTGACGTCACAGATGAAGACTTGTTTAGAGATCATCCATCCGATGACAAAGTAATCTTTAAAACAAGCATCACTTATTGGGTGAGAGCAATTGAACGTGAATTTCCTCAGAAGATGATGTTAGCACAGAAATGCCCTGAGTATTACGATGAAGACATGGCAAAGATACCAGTTTCTTTATGGCCAAAAGGCCCTATGACATAGGCCTCTTGAAGGATGCTGGGGAAGTAAAGATTAAATTTAAACCAGGAGCAATTTTACCTCGAGCACGACAGTATCCCATGTCTCGAGAGGCAGATGAAGGTATTTTTAAAACAATATCTGATATGATGGAACAGGGTATTTTAGTGACGTCAGAATCACTGTGTAATACTGCAATCTATCCGATCAAAAAGGGGAAAGGAGGGTGGTGGCATTAAATTTAATATTTGAGACCGATTAACCAGATTGTAGAGGCCGAGTTCCCTCTAGTTCCTAATCCGGTGACAATCTTATGTAATATACCTGTTAAAGCACAATATTTCACTGTGATTGATTTGAAAAATGCGTTTTTCTCAATCCCATTACATGAAGACTCGCAAGATCTGACGTAATTTACATTCAGACAAACTCGCCTGAAAAGCACTTGTTTACCACAGGGCTACTGTGAGTCCCCATCGATTTTCAATCGGGTCCTACAGATGAACTTAAGCAATATTGATTTAGAAAGTATTGTGTTACAGTATGTGGATGACATATTGGTCTGTAACACCACAGAGGAAGAGTGCAGGCGCGATTCAGTTCAACTGGTGATTATTCTTGCAGACAAAGGATATATAGTAGACCAGGAGAAGTTACAGTACTGTCAAGAGGCGGTGCTGTACATAGGCCAGTTAATCTCGCATGAAAGAAAGAAGGTTACTCCTGAGAGGCCTGAGGCTATATTAAAGACAGTAAAGCCAGTCACGATAAAGCACATGCAGAGATTTTTGGGATTATGTAATTATGTAAGGGCATGGTCTTTGACTACAGTTCATACATAAGGCCCTTGTAGCAAGCTCTGAAAAAGCACTGGTAAATCAGGAAAAAATTGTGTGGAATGAGGCGATGGAAGAGGGTGTGATGAATTGAAAAAGGCAATTTGTACAGCTCCAGTTCTAGGAACTCCTAGTTATGCTGAGGAATTCTTTCTGTTTTCGCACACAAACGCACTGTTATGACAGCTGTACTCATGCAGAGAACCACATTGGGGTTCAATCCCCTTGCGTATTACAGTGGGATTTTAGCCCCAGTAATGAGGGGTCACTTCCCTTGCGAACAATCTTTGGCAGCCGCCGCCTTCGGCATTGAAAAGGCTTCCAGTATAGTAATGGGGTGTTCTATGGCATTATTTGTTGAACATGCATTATTTGCCATTTTGGAAAAGCCTAAAGGCACGTTGACATCTCAGACGGCTTCTGCCTATGAGGTGATCATATCGAATCCGGCGATTAAAATAGTCAGATGCAGAATAGTGAATCATGCCATGTTTGTAGCGGAACCACTGGCAGAGGGTGAGCATGCACATGATTGTTCGAACAATGAGGAGTTCCATGATGAACTCCCAAGGGTGAAGGAAAATGCACTCGCAGCTGGGGAGATTCTCTTTATTGATGGTTCTTCTAGAATCGATCAAAATAATGGACAAAGATATACGGGTGCCGCTGTGGTAAAGAACACAGCCAATGGAGAGTTTGAAGTACTAATACGTGCACAACTACCGTCTAATTTTACGGCACAGGATACAGAATTAGTGGCGCTGAGTGTCGCGCTTGAGAATCATGCAGATCATGTGACGTCAAAGGTGGACGCATGGCTAGCACGTTGGAAAAGGAGGGGCTACATTTGAGTGGACGGCACTCCGGTGCAGCACACAGCATTATTGGACAGACTCATTAGAGCGGTCCAACTCCCAGTAGCCATAGCAGTCATAAAGTGCTCAGCTCACACTAAAAATCTGATTTTATTTCACATGGAAATTAAAAAGCAGACGAGGAAGCAAAACGTATTGCATGTACAGAAGTAATTATGTCTTTTGATACGCCTGATGTGAATGAAAGCATGGTGGTGATGATGAATGTGCCAAATTGTTACAATAGCTTATCTAGAACTCAGTTGGGAGAGATTTAAGAGGAGGTTCCGCAAGATGAAAAAGACATGTGGATGCGGAGAGGGTGTTCTTTAAACCCCTCTAAGACATTGTGGCGACAAGACAGCTCTGGTAAACCGGTGATGCCTGTAGCCTTATTAAGGGTGGCGTTGGAACAGCTGCACTACTCTGCGCACGTTACTAGAGAGAGCATCGCCGCAACAATAACGGAGGATTGGTTTGTTCCAAATATAGTAGAACACGTTGCATTTTATGTAGTTAATTGTATCGTATGTCAAAGGTTTACTACTGGGCACACATTGCACACAATTAGAGGAGTTATTCCGAGACCTAATGGTCCATTCCAGCATTTACACATTGACTATGTCGACGTGCTGCAAGTCTGTAATGGATACATATATATGATTGTAGTAGTATGTCCCTTTTCAAGGTGGATTGAAGCTGGACGGTGTACACACTCAGACGCCACCTGTGCAGCCAAATCTTTAGTACGAGAAGTGTTACCTAGATAGGGAATATGTGAAGTATTGAGATAATGGCCCTCATTTTGTTAATGAAGTCTTTGAACAAATAAGCTTGTTGCTTAGCATAAAGCACAAGTTTTCATCGGCGTATCACTCGCAAGCAAACAGTGTCTTTGAGAGACTTAATGGCCTGCTTAAAGAGTGAATAGCTAAATTGAAATTGACTCTGAAGAAAGGATGGTTGCATTGTCTATCACTGGCATTATATGTTTTGAGAAATGAGCCAGGTTCAGACCACCATCTTACCCCTCATGAGATAGTGACAGGGAGGCGAATGAGGACACCTCTCACACCTCCGTCTAGAACTATAAGGGATGCCCAGCCAACAGCAGAATTGTTAGGAAAGGAGCTACGTGATTACCTTACGTGTAGGCCTTCAAGTATCTGTGTCATTTCAGATCAGCTGAAGCTAAAGAGGTGTAGGGCTGTGAAAAGAGGAACAGAATATCGAGGCTGAGTACCCCAAAAGGAAATACACCAAACGCAGGTCTCAAAGGAACATACAAAGTACTTTATTCTCTATCAAATACAATTACAAAAACAGTGCAAAGTCAGATAGCTATCGGCCCTCAGTACAACACAACGAACTCCAGCGTGGTTCAGTGTGTTCAGTGAGAGACTGTACATTAGAATACATTCGTTTTTTATAGGTTTTGTGAGAGGTAGGGCCAACCCCTTCTTTGGGTTAATATTCTACTTTATATGTTACCTATTCTAGGGTTCGTTGCCGTGTCTAAAATAACCGCTTCTAACTGGTTCGTTCTTTATTACATGTAACAATAAGCGTATGCATTAACTGTGTATTCTAAATTTCGTATTGCAGGTCTTCTTAAACATTTATAGAATATAGTAAAACAGATGCTCTTTGTCCAATGTGTAAATACATTATAATAATACATACTCGTGGATTGGTTTCATTTCACGAGTAATCCTTTTACACATAGGTCAGCGTAGGACGAGGTCTCAGTTCATGACCTCAACAAGTAGCCTGCAGGCAGATTACACATTAGCGATGTACAGAGGTCAAGACGGCCATGTTGTATTTTGCAATGACATCGTCCACCATTTTAGCTCCCATGGTGACTTTTCCACATAAATCCTAAAATGGCGGTTTGACCTAAAATGGCGGCCTACATAGATTAAGGGTCAGGACCTTGTAACACAGATCTCGCAAATGACTTTCGAGCAGCTTGGCGTAGGCCAATATCAATATATTTGTTACAATAGGAGGCACGATATACTTTTTATTCTGACAAACCCTCCTTTTGGCCTATGCCAAGTGCTAAAAAGCTATTTTGGGTGTCCTTATGAATAACTCCATACATCAGTATCCATGTACCCGGAATCACTATCTGAAATATCTATTGCCATTAGGTCTTTTACTAATATATCTTTTAACACATATTCGTTGGAAGTTTTATCTGAGGCATACACCTCATGTCCTATCGAATTTATCGCTTGTGCACAACACCCCCTAGCATCAAACACATACCAGGCAGACACTGAATACAGCAACAAAGAAACAACAGAACTCCTAAAATAGTTAATAAAACCGAAAGTACCTTCCAACCCCAAGATTGCAAGAAGTCCCAGAACCAAGCGCTTAAATCCCAGTTTCCCTCGGGAACATGCACTTCGGAACCAAGGATGTGCAGATTTTATATTGCCTTAAAGATAGTTTGGGAGGAATCTGGTACAAAAACACAGCAAGCGGACCCCACTAATTTACATACTCCACCACGCTCAGCTAGAATGACATCTAAAGCCTTCGATTTTGGAGTGCTACTAATCTTATTGCTTTCTGCTCTAATGTCATATTGTATGTAGTATATCTGTGGTCCGGTTGATGGTTCTCTCCAGTACTCTCACTAGTTTTCTAATATCTTCTGAATTTGCTATCTGTCCCCAAAATGGCACAACTGATTTTGCTATGTCTCCCAATACTTGTGCCGGGGTATCACCATTCTCATACCGTTGTGGACGAGCCTTCGAAACTTCTTTAGTACTTGCTATAAACACCCCAGGTAACAGGATCCCTAAATAACAGGTTCCTTGCCAATCCCTGGGTACCATGGAAACGCTATATTACCGCAAACAAAATAGACAGGTTCGCCTACATACAAAGGTTTGTCTTCCCCAGTCAAATTTGCAACGTTGGCACAACCTTTAAACTCTCCCATTGACCAAGTGCCATTCCTCTGTATGCAGAAAGAAACTGAATCGGGGCTATGGTCAATGGTGTAAGAAAGAGGCACGGCATCCTTATTACCTATCGGAGACATTTTGAAGGAAATCAAAGATTGAAAAGGACGAGACAGTCTATCAGAAGGCCTAATAGAAGCAACATTCTGTCTACTCCTATTCGAAAAAAGAGAGCATACCAGGGGAGTCAAAACACGTTTCTCAAAACTATTCAAATTGGTACTATCGAAGTTCCCTGAGACGCTATCATTCCATCGGCCAAAGAACAGTGCTCTAAGAGAAGCATAGCAAGCAGTTGTCAACGGTAAAGGATGAATATACCAACCTAGCCCCTTATCCCCGAGTTGCGGTAAATGTGAACAGTCCCAACAATTGGATCACTTAAAAATGGCATGTGTAGCGTTTATTATAAGTAGAAAAGTATTATTATGATACCTTTGTCTGTGCTGGGAATCTCTAGGGGACAAAAGGTGTGTGAACAGTGGGTACATTTACAGTCGGTAGTGAAAACTCTAAAGGATAAGCTTCTTCTAAATACCAAATGCCTACAACAGTGCCTATTATAAAACCAAATATTACTACAAAAACACATCAGTACGTTTTCGGGGCCTAGGCATTTTGTCCATTTTCCCGGTTGGTCACCCCCTTATTTACAAGTCCAATACGAGCGGCGGCGGTAGCAGGCATTGCAGTCTTCAGACAGAAACCCCAATGTTCGTTGCTGGTGACCCCCCGGTCGCGCGATTTCTGTGTCCTTCCAAAAACCCTAGCCAACAGAATCCCCTTTCTTAAATTTGGGCAAAAGTAAGCCCTCGATGATCCTTGAATGCACAGTCGAACCGTACCGTATGTCTATTTTCTTGGACGCAAGTGATATCTGATTTTTCCTGGTTCTGATTGATCCGGAAGCAATGTGTCGTCACTTCCCATTGGAAGCAACGTATCCGGGACAAACGAAGGGGCTGCATTTGAAACAGCCGCTCCCGGATGCAAAATCGGTGGAGAGTGTGGAAACAAAATGGCAGCTTCCCCAAGCCTCTCAGGCTTAGAGATATTCTCCGACACACTCTCAGTGCTGTTTACTGCTTTGGAATCATTGGTTGCAGTATCAGCAAGGGGTTCTGCTTCTTCTGTAACGTGTGGCACAGGGTGAGGAAGTTTCTTGATGTGTGACGTGTGGATCCAATTCTTCTGGCCAGCTACCCGCACCGCGGTTTGGGTGACCAACAGGACCTGGAATGGCCCACGCCAGCGAGGCGCGAGGCAGGAGGTGCGCTCAAATGACTTAACAAGCACCCAGCTACCAGGTCATATGCCGTGGCCCGGGCTGGCGTACCGCACAGGTAAGGCCTCTCGTACCTGATTGTAAATCAAATACAGGTTTTTAGTCAATTGGCTACAATAATCGGAAAGTAATACATTTTCAATATCTCTTGACTTTCGACATTTTGGCAAATTCCAGATATTGGCAAGTCTCCCCAGTTCCACCTCAAATGGAGAGAGCCCAGTCTTAGTTTGAGGGGTTGTACGCATGACTAGTAACACGATCGGTAAGGCATCCGACCATTTTAGTTTGGTGCCGGCACACGTCTTAGCGAGTTTGTTCTTGATGATACCGTTGTGTCTTTCTACTAGTCCGGCGCTCTGAGGATGTCTGGCCGAATGGAACCGTTTGTCAATTTGTAACACTGTACATATCTGTCGGATTACAGCGGCGACAAAGTGTGGACCATTGTCCGACCAGATAACTCTCGGCAAACCGAACCGGGGGAAGTATTCTTTTAACATAGTTTTCGCAGTGGCCATAGCTGTGGCATCTTTAACAGGGAAAGCCTCGACCCACTTACTAAAGGCACAAATGACTACCAATACGTATTTTAAATTATTGCACCGCTCCATTTCAATGAAATCAAAGTGAATTACTTCAAATGGGACAGAGGGTGGCCCAAAACTTCCCCTCGGGGTTGCCGTCCCCTTTCCCACATTATGTTGTAGGCAAATCATACAATTCTGGACATAGTGCTGAGCAATTTTTGAAATGTTGTCGTTTACCCATACTCTTTCTAACATTTTCGTCATCTGTTGGGCACATACATGCATAGGACCATGTGCCATTGCAACCATCATCGGCACATACGCATCGGGGAGTAACCATTTCCCATCCACCTTGTCCACCCAACACCCATCGTCATCAAGTTCTCCCAAGCCCTCAGCCCACCTTTTTGCTTCTTCTACTGTGGCATCGGCTTGGATATCCTGTACAGACCCCACTCCCTCATCCATTACATTAGCTTTTTCAGTTTTCCTTGAAACATATATCTCCGTAAGGAGATCAATGGCAGTTTGGCTATTTGATCAGGGAAAGCATTCCTTTTTCCAATGTTATCTATAATCTTGCGATGTGCTGCACATTTTACAACTGCTAACTGGGTAGGGAGCGCAAGTGCTGAGAGAAGGTGCACTATTAGGGTACCATGTTGGATCTTGGTGCCATGCGAGGTTAGAAATCCTCTTTCCGACCAAAGTCTCCCAAAATTGTGAACCACCCCAAAGGCATACTGACTATCAGTGTATATATTTACTGCAAGCCCTTCTGAAAGTTCACAAGCTCGGGTTAAGTCTATAATCTCTGCGGCCTACGCAGAATTATGTGTAATTCTCTTAGTTTCCACAACCGTGCGTAGGGTAGTAATTGCATAAGCGGCTGTGGATGTACCATCCGGAAGTTTAAAGCAGGAGCCATCACAAAACAGCTCTCCTTGCGGATTATCCAAAGGGGTATCTTTCAAATCAATCCTGCCCTTTGTTTCTTGCTCGGTCATGTACAAACAATCATGTGACTCTTCATCACCGCAAGTAATATCTTGCGGGAAAGGTAGGAGTTCGGCCGGATTAAGAACACAATACCTCCTAATTTGAATGTGAGGGGCAAACAAGATCAATTCGTATCTCGTCAACCGTGCGGAAGTGAGGTGTTGCGTTTGAGTTCGGTTAAATAGAACATCTACAGAGTGAGGCACCATCAGGGTTAAATCATGGCCTAAGACCATTCCCTCACTCTGTTTTACAGACGCAGCAGCAGCAGCGACAGCGCGCAAACATCTTGGCAAAGCGCATGCTACAGGATCAAGGACGGAGGAATAGTAACCGCATGGCCTATTCTCCCCTCCATGCTCCTGCGTTAATACAGCCAAAGCACATCCATCACGTTCATGCACAAACAATACGAAGGCCTTTTCATAGTTTGGTGTGCCCAAAACTGGTGCAGAGCATAATGCAGTCTTAAGCAAGTCAAACGATTTCTGGTGTTCCGAAGTCCATGGCAACAGCAAAGAAATGCCCTTCTTCGTCAAGGCTAACATCGGTTTTATCACTAGTGAAAAATTTGGGATCCATAACCTACAGTAAGAAGCCATACCTATCAAGGCCCTAACTCCTTCAGCGTATTTGGGAAAGACATACCAGAAATGTGTTTTATTCTTTCAGGTGTCAATCTTCTTCCCTCCTTTGACAGGAGATAGCCTAAATAAGCGACCTCCTGGCAACAATATTGAAATTTTTTAAGCGAAGCTTTGTGACCATGCTTAGCTAGATGAATAAGTAGTAACACAGTGCCCTCCTTACAGGCAGTCTCAGAGACTGCAGCCAAAAGCAAATCATCAATGTACTGAAGCAAAGTACAAGTAGAGGGGAATTCAAGGGTATCAAGTTGCTCTTTCAAAGCCCCACTATAAATACTAGGACTTTCTGTGTACCCTTGAGGTGCACGAGTAAATGTAAACGAATGTGCCCCTAAGGTGAAGGCGAACAAATATCTACTATCCTTGTGTATAGGAATACTAAAGAACGCATTCTTTAGGTCCACAACACTAAAGTAAGTAGCTGTAGCTGGAATCATGGTTAAGATCGTTGTCACATCAGGCACAATTGGAAACTGCAGTGCCACGACTTTATTAATGGCACGTAAATCACTTATAAAACGGAATGGAATTACATTATCACCTTTCTTGTACACGGGTAAAATCGGACTATTACACAAACTTCCTGAGATTTCTTCAATCACACCACGGTGCACAAAATCGGAGAAAATACATTTCAAAGCTCGCTCGCCCTCAACCGAAATCTTATACTGGGGAATGCGTGGCAGCTCAATTCCATGTTTCAAAACTATCTTAACGGGCTCAATCTGCAAAACACCGACATCATTGTCATCGACAGCCCATAAGCTTTCTGGTACATCAATGAATTCTGGAGGCAAAGGTCTAGTCAGAAATTGCGAGGTAGAAGATTGCTGTGGTGAAATTGTCAAGCGTACTCCATCAGAAGAACAATAAATCACTGCATTTAATTCTTTTAACAAGTTTAATCCCAGCAAGTTTTCCCCGCAATCTGAGGTCAATAGGAAAGGACACTGGTCTGTAAAAGGACCCAAAGAAATAGGTACTGGCATAGAGACCGGACAAATAACAGGAGTACCGGAAAACCATACAGAAATATTGGTTTGCCCTGACAGTGGAACGTTTGGAACCTGTGAACGATCAATGGAACACTTCTGCGCTGCAGTGTCTATCAAAAACTGATGTTTCCTATTTCCCACTATCATTTCAATGTAGGGACCTTTCTGATTGACAGGAATAGGTGTAGGTTCCAAACCCTGCTTCGGCAATCCTAACGAAACAGAATATTGTCAAAAGGAAGCTCTTCAGACAAATATGCAGCGGTAGGATGATCGAATATGTTCCTAGTATCCACACTCAGAGTCTGATTGTCCTGCGAAAAAGGTTGCTGAGGGTCCTGTGTGAACTGACCTCTACCAGGGCCCCCTACGCCCGGGCGACCTCTAGATCGCCTACCCATGTTATTATTCGACCTCTGTTGAAGGACGGGTCATTGTGCTCGCCAATGACCCTCTCGTCGACAATAAGCACATTGATTAATGTTCACAGGACCCAAGGGCACATTCCCCTGTGGGACATACTGCCCTCTAACCTGAGAGTTACCCCCTCTGGGGCCTCTAACAGTTTGCTGCAATAACACCTTTGTCATTGTTGACACGATTTTCATAATACTGAGCTATATGCAGTACTTCTGATTGCGATTTCGCCTGCCAAGCGCTCTCAGAGGACATAATCTGTGACTGGATGTCAGGCAGTAATCCACGTACTAATTTATCCACAAATAACCTTTTCCCAGACTCTGTGCCGAAGTCTTGTCCACTGAAATCCGAAAATACCTGTTCGAACCGGTTAAAGAACTTGGTAGCACTCTCAGACTTTCCTTGGACACAGGCCGTAAGCTTGTCCCATATAATTCTTTTTTCGGGAATTATGGTTTTTAACTTTGCAATGATTCTATCAGGCAAGGTTAATATCACCTGCTGTGGTCTTTCAGCAGCTGGCCTTTCCCCATCGAATCTAGTTAAATTCGCCCATGTATCTCCCAAGCCGGGTACATCGTCAATAGTTCTAACTTGTTTCCATAAATCTACGAGCAGGAGTACTGGAAACAACAAATCAATGTCACCCAAGGTGAACAGTGAGGATTGCAAAACAGATTCCATCTCTTTATAGAACCCTGTCAGATTTTTCCTAATATCAGGAATAGACTGTCTAATGGTGTTCACTTCCTGTCGTGAAAAGGGGACGTGAACAAACTGTGATACATAATGTGCGGGAATGTCCACAGCGGCTATTCCTCGTGCAGCATAGGCCGCAACCTCAACCTTCGGGACAAATGTCGGAGGTACCTCTCTCATAGGCAACTGAGATGCAGGCAACTCCGAACGCTTACTAAGCAACAGAGCCAAATCGAGCGCTAAAGCAGTCGAAGAAGTGTCAGACGAAAAAGCTCTCTTATAAATACTCAATACGTCTGTGGGACAACTAATCTTCCTCTTTACATATTCATCTTGCAGGTACTCTATCATTACCTGTATCACTTTTCTCTGCATTTCCAACGTATATTGACCATATGTGTCATATACCTCAACTGGAGTTATCGATATGTCTGAAATCCATCTAATCGCATCTTTCTTACAAATTCGCTTTTCCTCCGATATTGGTTTACGACACGGAAGGTACCGTTTCTGTACATACATACTTTCCTCTTCATCATCCTCATTCCGTATCCTTTCTAATTCCTTTCTATATTCAAATAACCTTTCGACATGCTCATTTACCTTCTTCACAGTATCTCTGGAAAGTGCTAAAGTATTTAGATCCCTTAACCCTTGAGGAACATCCGTATTATTTAATCTTCCCCACATTATACATAACTGAATCCCCAAACCTTCAATGAAAACATTTTTCTCAGGAAAATTATCAGTATTAGAAAGTGTGGAAAAAACACTAGCCTGATCATCCTTCTTCATACAATGTTTAGCCCATGCAATTAACTCACGTTTCTTCTCCGGTGGTACAGTACTGTGAGTGACGACCTTCGAGCCTGCACCATGATCGATTACAAGCGGCCCAAGACCACTTGGCATAGAGGAATTAGGCAAATTAGATGGAGAAGCTATAAAAGGTGCGACAGGAAGAGGCAGAGGAGCAGGCGGAGGAACAACAGTCAAAGGAATAGGAACAACAGGTTGAGCAGGAAGAATAGGAATAACAGCAGGGAAAGGTACCGCAGCAGGAAGAGGAGCATACGGAGGTGGCGCAGAGGCACCAGGCCTTTGTTCATTTAATATTTTCTCAAAAAACTCATCAGAATCATGGAGATCTTTGGAAGGATAGATTTTCTGAATACCAAGTGAAAAAGCCCTTTCCATATTTTTAGCCGACTCAGCCTGTTTATCCTGATCATATAATAATGCTTTTTCGGCAACCGTCTTATGACGCCGTGCATGTTTTTCTCTACTCTTAAGCTGTTGTAACGCCTCTTTTTTCCAATTCTGTAAAACATCAAATGATGCAGGTCTAGCCTTTTTCTTTAACAATACTGATTCTAAATATTCAATGCAAGGGATCTCAAAACTACCATTGATTGGCCACTGAAGTTCGGAGGTATGTCTGGTTTGTCTGTGCCAAATATCATTAAATACTATACTTCCAATGCCATGCTTACAGTACATAGTACATGCCGGCGACCCCTCCTGTGGTGCCGGATGGCTAAATTCCAAAGATTGTCTATCACTGCGGAATAATGTCCTAAAGCAGGTAGACAATTTCCCAGGCATATCTCAAATTCTTGGTGTTACCTGGTCAATAATTGTGTCTGCAGATACAATGCGCCAAAATTCAAATTGCCAGGGTTAAATTAAGAATCGGATCATGACTCACCTGGCCAAATCTAAGGAGGACCGATTGGTACTTCTAAGATTCTTACCTAACTAATCTTACCTTGCATATGGTGATTTCGGCAAATCTGCCCGCCTCGATAAGTGGACCCTCGTCAAGATGCCGTCTCAGACCACAGGCTAGTCGTCCAGGGATCGGATCATGCAGCGCTGCTGAGGTGTCGCGTCTCATCCAGGGGCCCCTTACTTTTGTACACCATCCGATCCCGGTCCGATAGCAAGTGTCAACCTTCAACAATCCGGCATCAATCTTGAGGGTCCCTATTCGGGTGCCAACTGTGAAAAGAGAAACAGAATATCGAGGCTGAGTACCCCAAAAGGAAATACACCAAACGCAGGTCTCAAAGGAACATACAAAGTACTTTATTCTCTATCAAATACAATTACAAAAACAGTGCAAAGTCAGATAGCTATCGGCCCTCAGTACAACACAACGAACTCCAGCGTGGTTCAGTGTGTTCAGTGAGAGACTGTACATTAGAATGCATTCGTTTTTTATACGTTTTGTGAGAGGTAGGGCCAACCCCTTCTTTGGGTTAATATTCTACTTTATATGTTACCTACTCTAGGGTTCGTTGCCGTGTCTAAAATAACCGCTTCTAACTGGTTCGTTCTTTATTACATGTAACAATAAGCGTATGCATTAACTGTGTATTCTAAATTTCGTATTTCAGGTCTTCTTAAACATTTATAGAATATAGTAAAACAGATGCTCTTTGTCCAATGTGTAAATACATGATCATAATACATACTCGTGGATTGGTTTCATTTCGCGAGTAATCCTTTTACACATAGGTCAACGTAGGACGAGGTCTCAGTTCATGACCTCAACAAGTAGCCTGCAGGCAGATTACACATTAGCGACGTACAGAGGTGAAGACGGCCATGTTGTATTTTGCAATGACATCGTCCACCATTTTAGCTCCCAGGGTGACTTTTCCACATAAATACTAAAATGACGGTTTGACTTAAAATGGCGGCCTACATAGATTAAGGGTCAGGACCTTGTAACACAGATCTCGCAAATGACTTTCGAGCAGCTTGACGTAGGCCAATATCAATATATTTGTTACAATAGGAGGCACGATATACTTTTTATTCCGACAGGGCAATGCAGAACACGGAAGGAGATGCCACAACAACCGGAGTTGACCAGCTTTGTCTTCCCAAACTTTTTCCCAGAGATGCAGTTCTAACCCGCAACTTTACTAGAAGGTGGAACGAATCTCGTTTTAATGGCCCCTTCATATTAGAGGACATTACATCGTCTTCCGTCAAGGTGCAAGGCAGATGCCCTTGGATATTCCTCGGCAACGTAAAGATCTATACTGGAGAACCCACATCACCCTCACCCCCACCCGAAGAGAGCATCGGGGAAGAACCACAGAACATGCAGACTAGGTATATAATAAGGAAGAAGGATGAAGAAGCTGTCCAATAAAGGCAAAGACTAATATTGGCTGTGGCTTCAGTCACTAAAAAGGATTGTGTTCTTGAGCCACAGGAGTTTGTTGACATTAGACTGAGGCATGCTTAAGCCTTGATTTAAAAAAAAAGAAGATAAGCCAAATCTGGAGTTCCTTTTCGACAATTGGAGAGGGAGCAGTACCCAGATTCATGTCTTACTGAGTTCCTGTTGAGAGGCACGCATGGTGATGCCCAGTGACAGTGTTTGCCGGATCGTTCTTACTGTTTTCTTGTTCATCTTGCACGCTTACCCTGCGTTGGTGGGGAGAACTACTAGCGTTGATCTTTTCCTGCAAGATCATAAGAATGGTCCAATTGTGAGAAGATTGCTTGCAGCTATCATTGAGCGGCCAATTCATGGCATACAATGGGCATTTTAGTTCATTATTGTATAATAAGCCTGCTGAAGCTAATTGAGGAACTTTTTGAGCCGACTCAGCAGATTCCAGAAATAAGTGCATGATGTTGCCCCATTAAAGATTATTTTTTCCTTCCTTAAAAGTAACATGGGCAGCATCAGTAGCAAATGCATCATGGCAGATCATGAGTGACGTCCACGATGTGCCAAAAGTTATTGCTTCAAGTGGTCGTGTTTGTGCACAATTTACACCTGTATTTTGTTCATAGTAATACTGCTCTCACTTACAGTATGAACGGCTTATTGTGTAGACATAAATAGAGTGAAGATTCCTGTGTATCCTCCTGTGCAAGAGAAGGGTACAGATGTGGCAACTACAAGGCAGCCAAGACCTTATGTAGTTGTTCCTACTCTAGAAGTACACACGAGAGCACCTGTTCCTATGATAAATGAACCAAGGTTACCTTTTGGAGGGAAGTCACGCATGGAGGTTATAGTAGACTCTCTATGGCCATCATTTGCTGTTGCTAGAAAAAGACAGTTGGATAGGAAAAAACTTCTAGAACTTTCTCCTACACAGGTAGAGCACGTAAATACACCCAGTGCACTGATGAATGTTTCTATGATTGGTCCAGTAAGAGGAAACCATGCTGACATACTTCATGAGATGGTTAAAGAAGCTTGTAAGAAAAGAACGAGATCCAAGAGAAGTGCTAGGGAGGATGATCATGAGCTAAATGATTACCTGGACAGTACAGCACATTTGGGGGATAACATTTGGTATCAGCATATGAAGGAAGTGGGAAGGAGTCCCTCGAAGGAGGAATGCTTTGTGTGTGCACTCCTGCCTTATAGCATGGGGAACTCTAAGATCTTCATAGATATTGAAATAGACGTCCAGACAGCACATTGTATGTCGCACATAGCGCTCTGCAGTACAAGAGGCCAGTTCATGGGTCGAGATGCCTATCTCTAATGGGCAACTGAATGGACAGATCCATATGAAGATGACTATGTGCAAGACACAAAGACAAGAGACAGAGCTCATACCAAGAATCATGTGATCAGATATGAAAAGCCTGGAGTAAAAGGAGCTGGAATCAGATGGGAAGTAAACAAAAGACTTGAAAGTCCAGGAAAAACTGAAGAAGACATCCGTCATTGGAAGAACAGAGGCCAGATGCAGATTTGGGGATCAGTATTATCACCTAATGGATGGGAAGAAGGAGTGGTTATCTGCAAAGCCTGGATGATATATGATCATCCTCAATCAACTGTTTGGAATGCACAGGTGCTGTGCAAACCATTGTGGCCAAAACTTGCTCAACTATTGACCTGGGTCAAAGACAGAGGAGGACCCTTGCAGATGGTGCCTTTGGAAACTTCAAAGCTGTGCTTCAGAAACAATGGCACAAGTACATTTGGAAAGAATCAGAACTGTAGTCGGATCTTTGATGCACCAAAGATGAATCTTGGAACAGCAATGATCATGGATCACTATTGGGCCTGTGGAGCCAAAGCTTATATGAGACAACCCGCAGACTGGAGAGGAATATGCACCTTGGTGAATGTTCAAGTTCCAGAATTGGTGATTCCTAAAAGTGACTTGAATATTTATAGTTTCCCAAAAGTAAATGCTCACCTGAGGAAGAAGAGATCTGGCGAGCTGATTCATTGAATGAAGAGGGAGAACTATTTCTCTGCCAAGTCAATAGAAGCTTTTGACTCCATTCCGTATGAACACAGACTGTTCAGCCAGACTACATCAGTCTTCACATTGATCTTCATGCTGAGAATCCAGGTTGGAGGAAACACCAAATGGCTGCCGATTACCAGATGGGAGTTGCTGCAAACGATCAACACGACTATAAAGGGATTCAATGCTATCAGAGAAGAGATGAGAGCCCTACGCCTGATGACTCTTCAGAACAGATATGTCTTGGACATGATCACAGCTATGGATGGAGGTGTTTGTACAAAAATTGGAGAATCATGTTGCTCATTCATACCTTCTCACAATGACGAGAATGGCACCTTGACAGAGGCCATAGAAATGCTAACGAAGCTACACGTCCAGATGATAGACCAAGTAGAAGACATGCTGATGACAGTTGGTTTGGATCACTTTTTTCTTGGGTTCCACATTGGATGCCAGACATGTTCAAGTTCCTTAGAGCCCTAATCGTGTTACTGTTGCTGGGATTCTGTGTGATCAAGTTAATAATCACACAGTGCAAGAAGATAGCAAAGAAAGTTATAGGGATGAAAATCATGATCAATGTTGAATCAGGATGGAAGGCCAGAGATCTGACAGATGAAGAGATTAGAGACTTTGTGATGGCCAATGTCCATGCACTTGAGGGAACAAGGTTCCTGTATCCAAAGAACCATAAGAAGTATGTGGGAAGATGGATCTATTTCAGTCCAAGTGGACAGTGCATGCTCATGACTTGGAACAAGAATGAGCATGTGAAATCAGCTGGATGCCTGAAAGGAGTCATAACGATATGATCACAAAGATATCAAGCTGGTTTACACATGTTAATATGCAAAGAAACGCAAGAAGACAAAGTATTCCTGAGGCTAGCTTTATAGTGAATAGATTGTGACATGCACCAACATGTATATATGAATATATTGGAGTCAGTAAAGAATAGATGTTTCCACTACATACAATAGCAGTGCTGAGCAAAAGAAGGAAGGCCGCTTTTCCAGTATGTCGCAGTTAGAAAACAAGTGAACTGCAGGCGAAACTCAGAAAGGCAAGGTTGGATGAGCCAAGAAGCCAAGGCCGTATCAGGCTGGGGTGAGCTGACATTGGATACATATCATGTGAAAGAATGAAGCTCCTGTTCAGGAGGCATGGACAAAAACAAGAAGACGTCAGAGGTCTACTAGAAAAAACCATTTTAATACACTAGAAACTCGATTTCGTAGTCTTCAGTCACATGGGGAGAAGAAGTTGGACGAGCATGATGGTCACACCTATGCACAAGGGCAGAGCGTGCCTTCACTCCCCTCTGAATTCTCCAGAGCAAGGAACATTTCCAAGGCAGAGTTCAAAGTCCTAATTGACAGCAGACCACTGAGGTGATGATGGCTGAAAATGCTAATTGGTGGGAAGCTATGGTTAGGACGAGCTCACCAGCACCTGGACGCTCAACCTGCGTGCTTCTATACGTAGGTGGGAAGGTACTGACAGAGGTTAGAAGCTAACCGATGATAGGGGACCGCACGACTAAGGGTCCTATAGTTGTTTAGCCAATGGAACGTTGTATATTTATTGACGTTCATAGTGACATGTTTAAGGGAAGGGCTTAGTTGTCCCACCTGATGTTAAGAAGCAAATCACATTATTCCACTGCCCTGGACGAGTATGGATTATATACTTAGATGATCGTATTAGACCCTATCACACTTGCCACTAGGTTTTTGAAGTTTGCCACATAGGATGACATCAGTAATATGTGGGTTAATGTCACCTATGACGATTTTCTGTTATATAAGAAAGTTTGTTTTTAAATGCATTGAGATCATCATGAGAGACGTCTGCTGATGTCAGTTGTACTCCCTGTTTTAGTAAATTGATATTAAAACAGTTATCCTTTTGCCAACTACCTGAGTTGTTTCAATTATTGATGTTTGAATAATTTCTTCATCCCCATCAATCTCAAGGGTATTGCTACCTCATCTTAAAGGGCTGGGAGCACCAGTTCAATATTGATTTGGACAAAGAAACAATTTGGATGTCCTTAGACCGGTCCACGGGCACATCAGTGGTATGCTGAGCATTATTATGCTGATGTTCTATGATGGAGCAGATAACTGGAGTTACTTCAAAATCCATAGATAAATATTGTGCCACAGTAGCCGCACAATTGTGTGCGGTACCTGTCGGGAGAAGTTATTACATCAGCCATCTGATACATACTAAAATCCACAACGATAATGGAATCAAGTCGTAAAGGACATAAGTATAAAAATTACAAACCGGCTCACCTCCAACAAGCTGGCAAAAATGGAACACTAATATCAGCTCAAGCAAAACACTTCCCCAACACGCACCAAATGCAGACGCGGCTGCTAATGAGGATAAATACTGAGGGAGAGCTGGGAGATGTATTTCAAGAGGACCACCACAAGCAAACGATTGGATTATAAAACAGTGCTAATGAACGGTTGAATTTTAGAAAATACATTACAAGGAGGGATTAACGTGTATTTGGAGGACAGTTCTGCATGCGCAAGTGCTGCACATATCAAAACCATGCATATTTAAGTGTTGGGCATGCACTCACATGAGTGGACCTCTGAGTTCTGAAATCCACCAACCGCTAGGTCTCTATTTCATGCTAACAGGTCTTAAAAGTCTGTTCACCTGAAAAACCAATTAAAATGTTGACTCTTAATCGGGATGTGAAACTTTAAAACTAAATAGGAAAGTGCATCCTGGGAGAAGGAATTTCAGTTTGAAGCACTTTATAGCAGTCAGAGCTTGCAGCTAACTCCGAAACGTGTGTTTCTCTGTTATTCAGGTATTTCTTTTATTTTTTGTTGGAAATATATTTTATTATATTGATAAGAACAATTAACAGAAATGGATATACTGTATAGTTAAAAGATACAGAGGTATTAACGTAAAAAATTAAACAGTTTACATAAGTTTAGCACAGGCTAGTACGATAACAATACATAGAAATAAACAGAATGCATTTAGTTACAAAATTACTGTTACAAACTGCAGCAAAACATGCTCGCTGCTAAGAAAATCACGCTGCAGTGAATGAATGAAAGAGCAAGAAAATAATATGCACAAAGTATTAAAGAACACCTAAGAATAAATAATAAATACTTATTTTAAACACAAACAAATTAGAAAGAATGATATGTGATTGCCATACAAATGTATATGTGATTTCCTAGAAAACAATTGTGCTAATGCAAGGTGGATTTCATAGGAATAAATTCGTTTTACGCCTGCATAGAAAGCGCGGGCACATGTAAAATGCTGCAGTCTTCCAAGATGCTGAAGGAAAGCACTGTAGAGACGCAAACTCCATAACCTGGGCATTTGTCCATCAGCTATACCATATGCATCACCCATTACTCATTCTTGCCAGCCCCTTTCCTTTCCCCTCCAGTAAGGTGCTGAATGAGACGTTTTCCTTTGGTTTGGCAGAACAAGGCCGCAGATTTATTTTCACACATATCTATAACCACAGCAAACAGATATTGAAAATAGCTCCAAAGATGCGGCGACTGCTCCTCGTCCTGCTTCCCCCTTTTTATCCATGTCCATTGCAGGCCCAACTCCCCCAAGACCTTCGAGTCTGAGAACCGCCTGCCCCTGCAGGTATTTGCGGACTGGGGGAGCGCCGTTTGTTGGGGGGAAGCTGAGCCCCAATTGCTACCGCCAGGCACCCCCGCCGTTTAGGCTCCCAGGAGGCGCGGTCCAGAATGGGCAAAGCCCCTTCCGGTTTAGCAATGGCTCATTCGGAGTCTTTCTGTTCTCATTGGTCGCCACAACACCGCCTGGTCCTCCTGCGACAACGACGTCCAGGCTCTGCCTCAGCTGTAGGGTGGGAGGGTGGGAAACGAAAATCCTCTCATGCTTGGCGGGCGCCCGGCTGCTGGAAGAGCTGCAAGTGCTCCTGTGCCGGGCGCCTGCCGCTTATGAATCCCAAGCTCCTCCCCTTTCTTTTGTTGCCCTTCGCGGGCTTTTGCAGCGCTTGGCGCTCTTTTTCTGCCTCTTGCCGCCCTCTCCCCTGCCCCCGCGGGGGGAGGGACGAGAGAGCGGAAGGAGGAAGGCCCCTGCCCCGGTTATCGGGGTGCCTCCTCCATTTCCCTTCGGGTCTCCGTTCGTCACCTTCATAACCTGGGCATTTGTCCATCAGCTATACCATATGCATCACCCATTACTCATTCTTGCCAGCCCCTTTCCTTTCCCCTCCAGTAAGGTGCTGAATGAGACGTTTTCCTTTGGTTTGGCATAACAAGGCCGCAGATTTATTTTCACACATATCTATAACCACAGCAAACAGATATTGAAAATAGCTCCAAAGATGCGGCGACTGCTCCTCGTCCTGCTTCCCCCTTTTTATCCATGTCCATTGCAGGCCCAACTCCCCCAAGACCTTCGAGTCTGAGAACCGCCTGCCCCTGCAGGTATTTGCGGACTGGGGGAGTGCCGTTTGTTGGGGGGAAGCTGAGCCCCAATTGCTACCGCCAGGCACCCCCGCCGTTTAGGCTCCCAGGAGGCGCAGTCCAGAATGGGCGAAGACCCTTCCGGTTTAGCAATGGCTCATTCGGAGTCTTTCTGTTCTCATTGGTCGCCACAACACCGCCACGCCAAAGGTGGGTTACTGCCCACCGTGGCTCCCCCTTTTCCTAATTTGTAACTCTAGAAAGTTCTGTGTACACCTTGCTGCCCGGTGCCAGTCCTTCTATCCTTCTTTGACCAGGGATGTCACCTTTGCCAGTTGTGCCTGATCCTGGGGTACCTCAGCCCCCCCCCCCACCTTTCCATCCTCCTTGACCTGCTCTCGCACCACCGGCTCCTGGTTCTGCCACTGCTTTGAAGCCAACTGCCTCCTTCTCTTCCCACCATCTCCTTACTAGGCACAACTTTCCCAACACTCCGTGCCTGGCAACACCCTGCACCTGCAGGTGTTTTTTAGGGGTGAGAGAGCGCCATTTGTTCGAGGAGGCTGAGCCCTCGTTGCCAACCCCAGACGCCCCTGCCGTTTTTAGGCTCCCAAGAGGCGCTGGTCCGACTCCGTTCCTTGCATTATCCAACCATCTCCTTCGTAGACACAGCTCGCTCAACCCCCCGTGCCTGATACCTCCCTGCCCTTGCAGGTGTTTTCGGGCTGAGAGAAAGCCATTTGTTCGAGGAAGCGGAGCCCTCGCTGCCACCACCAGACGCCCCTGCCGTGTTAGGCTCCCAAGAGGCGCTGGTCCGACTCCCGAGTAGTGGAGTCTATACACGAAGCTACCGTACATACTGACTTGTCTTTTGGTTCAATTTATCCCACCTTTTGCCACATACTAGTGGTGTTATATTGATTCCACCGAACTGACCCATGTGCGCAAGCCCAATATATTGCGTTGTGTATTAGTAACTTTCCTGACCACTTCTGCAGCCCAATGGCTAGCCTGAGCCCTCACTCCCGCATCAATGCCCTTGCAACTACCAGGCCCTGCGGTGATAAGGTACCCCACCATGGCCCAGCCTGGACAACCTGTTTTATAGGGTATGCCCTCCTGTGCATTGACCTCGGTGGATCGGCCACTGACCTGAGTGCCCCAGCAACCTTCACCCCCTGGCCAATTCAGATATGTCCCATCCCATGCCCACTAGAATCTGCCCAGATATGGTTGCCTACAAGGGTATCCATCTACCTCCGTGCCCTTATTGCCTCCCCGGCCTATTCTCCCATCCTCTCCTAACCTGCTTTATATCATTTGGAACGTTGGTAGGAGGATAGGTTTTTTCTAATGCGCTTAATACCCAGAGGTTTCCAAGCGCTAACATGGGATCAAACTTTTGTTGCTCTGTGTCATCTTGCTTCCAAGTCCAGCCTGCTCCCCCTGAGCTGACCTCACCTCTATGCTTTTGTACATCCCCTGATTAGCCCTATTCACTTAGCTACATTTACTCTTATGTCCTCCAAATTTGCAAAGCCTTGCCACTCATGTCAAATCGTGTGACCCTGCGTGATCCCCACCAACCACCTTTGCGTGGTGGAAATTCCCTTAAAAGCCTGCTGCACTGAAAGGTTTGTCTACCGCAATGTCTCATCACGGGCCACCAAGTGAGCTCCGTAATAGAGTCCCTCACTGCAAACCCCTATCGGTTACTTGCGAATTCAGCTGACGCATTTGAACACTCTGTAGCCCCTGTGTCACCTCTGTGGCTGCTACCAGAAAACGCAAACAAATGCCGTCTACCCAACCCACGTGGCTGATAACTAACCCACTGTTGCTGTGCCATAACCACACTTAGCTAACTACTCCTAATCGTTCTTCACCTCCAGCCACCCGAGCAGCAACTGCGGTACGAAATAACAGCGCGACGTAATATAATGTCCCCACCAAGGACTTAAACAGCTGCCCCATACCCGTACCACTAGCTGCTTTACTGGGGCTCTACTGGTGCCTAGTCCTATCTTTCCCAAGAGTACAGCTGTCACCTACAATGAAAGCCTTAGACCCCACTCCTCTACAGAAACAGCAGGTGTACTACCAACCCCTGTACCATGTGGCAGTTGCGATAGCACCACACAAGAGATATGATCCTTCCAGCACGCTCCGCCCAGGTAAACTGTGGCCCAATCGAAAGCTTTAACCCTCCTATGTGCCGTTGCACGAGAAGTGGTGCGGTTTAAAAACAGTCACTATCTAGTGGTTTTGCCGCTGCCCGAATTACACATGTTAATCCCCCAGCTGTAGCCTTCCATACTTTCCCTGGCCGCACACCATCACCTCGCTGCTAGTGGGTCGCTCAGCCTGGCCAAAAGAAAAACGACACCCAAGACAAGTTGAAACCCGGCTGTAAACATGGAATATTCCCTTGATGACACTTGCAGGCCACTGCACTGCTCCCCCATCCCAACTGACGATAG
The DNA here is from genome assembly GCF_040938575.1 of Ambystoma mexicanum. Lineage (NCBI taxonomy): Eukaryota > Metazoa > Chordata > Amphibia > Caudata > Ambystomatidae > Ambystoma > Ambystoma mexicanum. The sequence goes on from NC_090939.1 coordinate 692,269,099, forward strand.
TTCGCCCTCATTTCCGATGGTTATGTGCGCCAATGTCTTACCTAAGCCCCACGAGGAGACACTCAATGTCACCCACACTGAACACGCGGGCGCCTCACAACCTTCCCTGTAATGAGCAACATAACGCATGTGTGGCGCCTAGTCCTAGTAAACACATCCCCACCTCTGACGGTGTTACCCAGTCATCAACAGGGACCTCCACTACCATAAGTCCCAGACTGCCAAAGAAAACCGGGCCTTGACCGGTTTCCCCCTAAAATGCAATGGGTAACGAACGCGGTATCTCCCGCTTGTCGCTTTGCCTCTGACTTGCTACCATGCCCCCTGCCGCTCTCGCGCGCAACGTAATGCACTTTCCCCTCCCCACGGTAATTCCCCTAATACTGGAGGACATATTGGCCGGACAATCGCGTACCACCTGTACGTTCAGCTCGTCGCCTCTGGGGAAATATAAAGAGTTGCCTCTAAAACCCCATCCCCTATATAGACGACTTTTGAAATGGTGTTGCCATGGGGTCCGTGTAAGGCATATGAAACTGCCTTCCTTTGTTGTGCTTGGGCACCCCCGCAAAGCACGACTGTCTTCTCTGTAATGTGTAGATCTGCCGCTATTTTGTACTGAAAATCCCTGATCCATCTCCATTGAAAAGCAAGGCAACGTGGAAGACCCCTGTCCTGCACGTTGTGCCACCCACTGCCATAGTAAACCCCTATACCATTAGCCCCGAGAGCACAGCTGTAAATATCGCCTGATGACTGTGCAGACGGCAATGCGGTACATAATGACACCCTACACGCCCCTGTACAGATTAAAACAACTTGCGGCACTCTTCAATAATTCCAACACCGCACAGAACGCCATGATGATGCCAACCGCCCTGTCCTCTAATAATGCAAGCCCCCCCAAGTTGATTGTAGTGTGAAAAAACAAACCTTATCTCACAGGCTACTACACACGCCGTTAATCATAATAATCTCCGGCGCCACAGCACACGGTTTCACACCCATGAACAGGTACCACCTCCCTTTTATCAAAGAGCTAGCTACCGACAGTTCTATCGTGCTGTACCACTGAACACAATGAAATGCAATTCATTATTTTCCTGCGAGCAACGCCGTAAGTTTAGGTCAAAGGCTTAGAGCAATGCATACTATTGTAACTGTCCTGTTACTTATACCGTGCTTAATGCCCAGCTGTTTTCAAGCACGAATCTAGCGCCTGAACCTGTGTTGCTCCGCGACTTCCACAGTGAGCACGTTGCCCCTGCGCTATCAGTTACGCTGTCCCTTGCCGCCCCGAAGCAGAAAAGCAAGAAACACACCTTTGGGTAAGCGAGTAACAACCTGGGGAGGGGGGTGCCTATAAACTCATCTTAAAGAAATGGCAGCCCAGAAGTGCCATATGGACACATGGCTCTGTACTCCATGACGCCCTCTGCTCCATTTAGCATGGAGCGCTGCTAGCACACTCCAAGCATACCCCAGCCTCTTCTAGTGGACAGCTGGCGGATGCTGAATCTCCTTAACAAGCGCTGCGAGAGGTGTCGTGTCTGCAACCTAGTGTAACCACCGCCCCTCTCAGGGGGCCATGGGGGTTTGGGGTCCATGTGGCATCGCACCAGCCACTGCAGGTTAACTGCTCAGTTTAATTACTTTTTTTTTTTTTCTTTTTTTTTTTTTACCGCCGCTGCAAGCCTGCATGCTCCAACTTGGAAAGTGTACTGCGGAGGGGGTGAGCGAGCACTGCCCCCTCCCCCCGTCCCCCACCGAGAAATATGCAATTTTCGAAGCGAAGCCACCGCAACGAACGATTAGTGGACACAATGAAGCCACACTGCGATGTGTGTCAGCCCTGGATTTGTGCTGCGTGAGAACCCCCACGGGAATGTGTACGATTCGGCAACCTGCAGGTAGACAGGAGAGGTGGGCGGGCACCCGCGCACACTCCTTCCCGTGCACATGCACGTACCGCTACCACCCAGGAGGAGTGTACCGTCACCCACCTGGGCCCCCTGCCTGTGGCTTTGCACCTCCAGAGAGGTGTGTCCTGCATTAGTCCCCTTCCCTATCAGCCCCACCACCCTGCTACCTACCGGTGGTGGGGGAAAATGCGGGGGACAGCTTGGGACAGTTACGGACCCTGTATTCTCAGTTGTTTCATCTGAGGAGGAGTTTGACCCACAAACCTTCTGGGTTCGCTCCACGCGCTTTTACTGCCCGTGCCACAGAGACTGGCTAAAAATGTTGCTGTCTGAACCCGACTCGCGTTTAGACATATAGGGGGACTCGTGACCGTATTTATACCTTACACATTTGCCTTTACACACCCATAAACCCCGCTCTTTCTACGTTACGCTTGCTGCATCATGTACAATTTCTGCATGGCCCATAAAAACACCCGCCTCAAATGAACACGCTTACTTGCTCCGGCGACCAGACCACCAGTTACTGGAAACCCCTTCTATGTAATTACGGAGCCAGCCGCACTATCATTATCCACCCCGTCCTCTAACCAACGGAGCATTAGGCTCTCCCCACCTGTATGTACCTTCTCTCCCTCTCTATCCGCGACACCCGCGCTCCTCTCGTGACTGCAGCCGGCGCACAAAATCATCCATTGGACCACCGTGACATCTAGGATCTCCCACGCGAACGCTGGAAAGGCCTTCAGCTGCAGTGACCGCCACACAGCAACGCGAACAGGGGTGAGCCAGGAGAGCAGGAACCCAAAACGACATCCTTCTTGAAACGAAAATCCTCTCATGCTTGGCGGGCGCCCGGCTGCTGGAAGAGCTGCAAGTGCTCCTGTGCCGGGCGCCTGCCGCTTATGAATCCCAAGCTCCTCCCCTTTCTTTTGTTGCCCTTCGCGGGCTTTTGCAGCGCTTGGCGCTCTTTTTCTGCCTCTTGCCGCCCTCTCCCCTGCCCCCGCGGGGGGAGGGACGAGAGAGCGGAAGGAGGAAGGCCCCTGCCCCGGTTATCGGGGTGCCTCCTCCATTTCCCTTCGGGTCTCCGTTCGTCACCTTCACTCGCACCCCATCCCTACCTTGAAAGAGGAGGAAAATAGGCAGGAGCAGCAAAGCAAGGTTTAAGCGCATTACATCTTGAAGTTTAAAATGACATGTACAATGGTAAACAAACAGACCAAAGAACTGAGAGAAACAAACAAGAAATGCTAAAATGCATAAATTAAAAAAAGGATGTCAAATAAAGGCTAAGAAATGGGCTTAAGAGCTGTTGGGAAAAATAAACACAATTAAGGAAGGTTTAGGAACATCAGCATCACTATCAAAAGGGGCTGGAACTAGACTCAATAAGACAGCCCGTGGTCTCAGCTGATTTCGGAACGCTCTCCTACAGCCGCACACGCGGAGTGTGTTTTGCTGTGTTTGGAGAGGCTTGGGATGGATTGCGCCTCGCATTCTGCCTTCTGCCGTGCTGCTCTTTTAAATCGGATGCTAAAAACCAAAGTGGGAAAGTTTCTTGTATAAATATTTAACCGCCTGGAATACCCGGAGCACCTGTGTTACACTGAGAAAAGTGTCGAGATGAGCCATGACACAAGTGGATAAAAAAAAAAGAAGTAAAAAAGAAACAAAATGTAAGCTTTCACGTTTGTTCACTGAAATGCCTGGTAAGGTCCAAAGTAAAAACAAACACTACAATTTAAAAGGAAATCTAAACTTCACGGCAAAACCTTTGGCTACCAAAGAGAAGATCGCGATACTGCCACACATGAAAAAAGAAGCAATGCTGATGTGAATAATTTAAAATCATTGCCTCAACGCGCAAAGAAACTCTCCCACGATCAGTATGCCCCGGGTCATATCACTGCTCACTTTAAACCTGGGAACATTGATTCTGTCCCTGCAGCCAATAAAGAACCTTTTGCAGCAATGGCGGGAATGAGTGCAATTAATGCTAATGCAAGCTTGTTATCTGTCACATCTATGGGGGCCATTGACGATAACTTGTTATTAGATCTCTGTTACCGCCTATGTGGTACTAATAAAGAATCTGTCGAGGACCATGTAGAGCAACCCCATGAAAATTCTGATGCTGTCAATCAAAACCCAGGAGATAAAAAGGTAATTGTTTCCCAACCATTATTGCCCACTCCAACTCTTTTTCCCATGACTCTGCCCTCCCCCTCGCACTAAGTAGATCCCTCCCATGATAACGAAGTAAAGAATACTAGGGAGAGGAGCGCGGAGGAAATGGAGTATAATCACTCCAACCATGAAGATGGCGTTTCAACATCTAATGGCGCTCAACCACCTAGTGGTGTAATACATTTCGCCATCAAAATGTTTATAAAACTATGTGATAGGACCCACACACAAACCCAGAAACATTGTGAAAAACTTGAAAGCCTATACCAGCAACATAAGGAAATTCTTTAACGAGATGAAACCAAGGGAACTCCAGTTGAAATATCTTCTACACTAATGGTGGCTCCGATTTTGACTAATTCGCAAACAGTACATGACCGTTTCCTGAACTTGCATAATCTATCGGAATCTCCTCTATCATTCCTTACACACAAGCAAAAACGTAAATATTAAAAACAACATAAACAGCAAGTAAAACATAAACCCCAACCAATCATTACTGAAGAAGAGGTAGAAGATCAGCCCTAACCTCTTAACTCCACCATAACCTCTGTATGTGATCCTAAAGGAAAATCTAGACATGTGCGAAAGCGTGAAAATCGGAGATAGAAAAGACATATGTAGAAAACAGGGACTCTGACCAGCTGGCTGTTACAGGACAGCAATCTAAGTAACACTAATGTGCAAGAGGAATCTTTTGAGAAAGCATTTCTACCTGAGAGAGAGATGGTGACACAGCTATTTTGCTTCGTGCAACGTCTTTATGTGAAAATAAAACAACTGCCAACATCAAAGTCAAAATAGCTGCAAGTAACACTGTGAAATAATCTGTGTGCCCTCTTCACATTAGAGTGGTTACTATCAGTGAAAAAGCTGGTAAAAGAACAAAAAAGCAAATAAATAGATCAGCGTTAGTCAACATATTCACAAAATTCTGTCATTAAGAATATTGAAATCCTGTGACTGCGAGTTTATACAACCTATGAAAACAGACTCTGTAGCTATAACACTAGTGCAATGCGTATTACCTGCTGCAGCCACATTGATTAGATCACAAGAAGAATCACTGGACTTCCTTGGCTTTGAGTTGGATAGAGAGATACCTGTTGCTATTCAATCCTCTCTGTGTGAACATTGCTGCATAGGTAAAAACAAAGACGTAGTAAAGAACAATATTCAAAAGACTTCGGTCATAGATAATCAAGTGGGCTGGAGATGGCTAAAAAATCTAGTCCATCAAATGGAAATTGCATAACCATGAGTGTGCACCATTGCCTCGTGGCGTACCCAATGCCATGCCCACTTCTTGAAAATGGGCGCTTCCCTTGACCGTCTGATTGGTTTTCCTATATGCATGCTACAGGAGACGTGGTTGGTGAATGATTTCAATATAGATAGCCACATTACTTTCCAGCTTAATGCAAAAAAAAGGGCATAAAGACTGTCCATATGGTGGCCTATTGATTGCTGTGAATCACAACTTCCACGTTATGGAAGTCAAGTTAGATCAAGCTACTGACAATATATTAGTAAAATCAAAATATAGTTCTGCAGCTCCCAATTTATTGATTATCAATATATATGACCCCCCAACTAGAAAATGTTGAAGTGATATATTTGAAAGCATTGATACAAAAATTACGAAATGGCTTTGAACTGCAGGAAATAATATGATCATAATGGGTGGAGATCTCAATGCCAGCGTGGTGTTTTCCCCATGACTGACCACTATGTAAATATTGCTGGAACTAATGTGATGGAATATTCCAAATATAATGATAAAGGAATGGAATGGAAGAACTTTATGGCAGATGGGATATATGGTCACTTAATGGCAGAACAAAAGGTGATACCCCGGGCAAATGTACATGGTCTAGTGGCTCTAGATCAGCCACCTTATACTACATTTGTGGCAATCCACCGATCTTTAGTTATATCAGTGATTTTGGTGTTGTGCTTCTACCGTACAGTAATCACTCTCTGATTTATGCAGGTGTTAATTTGCCTTTTCCCTCTGTGAATGAAACGGGGCCCCTGTAATATTACCGTTAGTAATAGTGGCATGAAACTAAAATGGATTTTGTATAAAATCAATAAAATGTGTCAGCGAATTTCGACTCTTAGCTATTGACCCAAAAAAAGGCCTTATAACTTTGAAGAGTGATGACATTGAAAATGTAATTAAATCTACTACAGCTGATGATGCTACTATTCATTTAGCCCCTTTTATTGCCACAGAGAAAAGGTTGAACAAAATTTATGATGGTGAATTATTAGTGGCCAACAGATTCCACCGGAAAAATCTTTGAAAATTACAAAGTCAAACTATGTCAGTCATGGAATATCATACAAAACGAAGAAAAAAAAATGAATAATCAATATAGACATTGGCGAAAAAGAAGACAAGCTGAGAAATTGAACCTTAAGTGGCAACAGATGATAGGTGTCTTGCAAGAAAATGATACCAGCTCAGTGTGGAAATTGTTGAATAAAGTTGGGGGAGACTCTTCTCCCCAGCCGTTGAACAGTATTTGTGAGGATGAATGGGTGACTTACCTCACCAATATGATGTATGAGGATAGCTCTGAAATGGTCGACAGAAGTACATCGATAGCATGGCCACTAACATTTTCACAGCAAACTATCAGAGAGATAATAGTGAAAGCAAAACATTCTAGAGCTCCCGGCCCTAATTGCGTAGAGACTATTGTTATCAAACAAGATCTTGAAATTTGGACTGAAATCATATATGTGTGTGCAGTGAAATGCATATACCGGCTTCATGGAAAACATCCATTCTAATTCCTGTGTATAAGGCTGGGGAGAGGCTTGCCCCTGTAAACTATTGCCTCTTCTCATTATCAGATACAACCAGTCAAGTTTTTGCGGCCATAGTTTTGGACCATTTGCATAGTTGGATTAAACACAACAATCTACTACACCCTTTTCAGACAGGATTTAGAGCTGGATCTAGTACCACCCACAATATTTGCCTACTAGATACAATAATATCCAAGGCACAAAATAGCAATAATCCTTCTTTATATGCCACCTTTATAGATTTTAACTCCGCTTTTGATAGTGTAAATCGCCATAAGTTGTGGGAAATATTAGCGGAAATTAATTGTCCAAGCTGGCTTCTAGAGATTATAATAAAATACTATGACACTAGTGCCTAAATATGTTTGAATAACGAAGACTGTTTTGCTAGACTTATTAAGATCTATAAGGGTGTCAAACAGGGCTGTCTGTTGGCAGCTCATTTATTTCATCTGTATCTTGCCAACCTTATAAACCGTCTGGAGAATAAAGCCAACTGTCCGGCTAAATTTAAATACACCCGGGTCTCAGCGATGCTCTATGCTGATGATCTTGTTATAGTAGACCACACCTATAGCAGAACGAAGGCACTATTAGAAGAGCTCGGCCGTTTTGCAACTGAACACTCTTTAAGAATGAATCTCAAAAAGAACCAGATAATGTTGATTGCTACCAAAAAACTGAATAAGCCTAAAACGGTAACCAGCCCGGGAACAATAAATTACACTGAATCCTATAAATATCTTGGTGTTGTTATCCATAGTAGACTTAGCAACATTCCTTTTATTGAAAATAAGGTTTGTCGACCCAAACAAATAGCTTTGCTTGTATGTAGCTTTGTCTCTAACAATGCAGGATAATCATTGAAAGGAATTATGATGTAATATACCCAGTGGCTTATCCCTGTGATAGCTTATGGTCTAGAGGCCCTCTCTATTAGAAATCTATCTTGGCTGGATAGGGTGGAAGGATACATTTGGCGAACTGTTCACCGACTTCCATCTTCTTGCGCAATCCAGTATGTAAGGGTTAAAGCTACCATCTTGTTCCAGAGAGGTTTACTTCCCCTAAAGGCAATTACCCACCCTGAATGCCAAATGTTAAGAACTATAGGTTCATCATCAACTATAGGTTCATCATCAATTTGAAGGAGTCTAATTTTTTGAATTTTTATGATGATTTTTGTAGATAGCTGTATACTCAACTACAATGGTCTTTAGATTAGGCTCGATGTGGCCGATATAAATACATCTAATTTTCATTTTAAAAAAATCTGAACAAATGGGATTGGGAAAGTAATTATACACACAAATCTACCTTTTACAGTGCCCAAATCAAGCTGCACGTAAATTCTGACTGCTAATGAGGACAAATCAACTCCCAGTTAGAGCAATATGTGGGGCCAAATGGCAATGTCCATGAAGCAACGATACTGTCATATCTGCAAATGCAGTAGTAATATTGAGACAGTAAGGCATGTTCTCACTGAGTGCCCGCGTTTGGCGACGATGTATATGTCTACCAATGGCCGGTTTGTTTATCAGTATGATGCAATTAAAACTGTTCACATTTGACATTATTGCCTAAATACGATTACTGAAAATATCCACATTGCGTTACATAGTGTTCGGCTACATGCTGTGAAATTCTTTGACCAACCGTAATGAAAAACTAAAATACCAATCTGCTCATACAGAAGTAATGTTGGGACGTGTCCCAGATAATGAGAGGCGGTCAGTTTATAGTTTATAGCTCCTCATTGTCTAGATCACATTGCTCATACTTTGAACAGTTAATTTGAATTTGAAGGCTAGTTGTCATTAAATTATCAGAAATGTCTGCATTGGAAAATTATATATAATCATTATTGAATTGTTTATATATGCTTGTACTGTAATGAATTTAATGAAGTTAAATGTGATTTTTATGAAATACATTTGTAACAGTTGTCGAACTTTCTAGGAAAGAAATACTAATATAACAATAAATAAATAAACAATAAATAAAATAAGACAACCTATTAAGCAATAACATAACCATGAATATTTTTAGAGTTCAGACAAGGATGTAAACCTGCACCTCTCATTTCTGTGGGTCGAACCGACAAAATGTCACCAATCAAAAATAGATACATCCTCCAGCTTCTTCCAATTTTTGGTTATGATCTGAAGAACAATAGCGAACATTACATTGAACACTATCAGTCTCTCCAAGCAGGCTCATAAACAATATACGCAAATTATAAGTTAGTTATTATTTCAAAAATATTATTGAGAAACCGCCAAACTTTCCAAAAGCGAGAAAACATGCTTACCCTCAAATCACCTTGCTTCAATGAGACTTCAGGTGACTGACAGCACCAAAAAATGTTGTGAAAATTGTTGATAATGCTGGACAACCTTACAGGCGTACAGAGGTACTCATGAAGATAAAGAACAGGGAATGACTCAAATTAGCCGCTACTAACCTATTGAACAACCACAGCCAGATATTTTCCCAAGTCTGAACCAACAGAACAAGATTACAATCCGTTTCCCTGTCAAGTTCAATTTCCTTTTAAGGAGTGAATCATAAATAGTCCCCAACAATTTATAAAACCCAGAAGAGTAGCAGAGACAGGCCTCCTCCAACCATGGTTGTGCTTTAGGAGGAACTTTATGAGATAGAAAATCAAATTAAGCCATTGTTGCTTAACTAAAGCCAGTATAACAGTAAAAATCTCAGCAGTTTGTCATCAATCGGGAGGCCATTTTGGTGTGTGGGGAAGATGGTGGTTCTTTAAAGCAACCCCAGTGCCTGGGCCCCCTTTCTGGTTCCCCATAAAACTCCTGAATAACCCTGAAATGGAGGAAAGCAGGTGGTGGATGCAGGAGTGAGCCTCTCACCCCCAGAGTCTAAGCAGGAGCCCTTCTGAAGAGCAAAAAGGTGAACTGTTATGAACCTCATCCTTGGCCGCTGGTGCAAGGCAAGGGGAGAGGAAGGAAAAGATGACTCTAGAGGTGTGGACACTACCGACGAGAGGTTCAGAAGCGGCAGAGGTGAAGCTAAGGGTGGAAAAGAAGCCATGTGCCCAGAGGGAAGACCAAAAAGTGCTGCTAAGGGAAGTATGTGAGAAGGAGAGTAAGCAGAGGCTGAAGTGAGAGGCACCAAAGGAGAGAAAACTCAGGACAGACTGAAAACATAGGCATGGACCCGTACCAGTAGTGAATGGGCAAGTATTTCCTTGCCCCCTCCTTAACCACAGAGATGACCCCTAACTAAAATTGTCCAGCCCTAAGTTGTCTTGGGCCTTGTGCCCAATAGTTCAGGTAAAGGTTCCACAGAAGTTATGAAGCAGGAATAATTGCATGTAGGGTCTCAGGGGTCGAGTGAAGGTTTCTTAGGGTTAGGGTACAAGTGATACTAACTACCAAAAGTATCTCCAACTTTCAGAGGTCTTGTGCGAGCAAGCAATGGCAAAAGTGTTAGAATAAAGGTTTATTATAAGCCCATTGACTTATAATGGGAGTATAGGGGTAGGTTAGAAACTCTCTACTTTACCCCCATACTCCAATTCTTCCCCAGACTTGACAGGACAAAGGAAGAGGGTCTGATGTTGCTTTTCCCGCCAAAAGTCTCAGTCCTCGATTTGCAGGGGTTGCAGGTTCGAGCTGATCTCTGGTTGGTCCCTTTCACTGTTGCAAGGACTCTCAATTGAAGAATGCAGAAAACATGATGCAGGACCCATCTCAGGACTGGACTCGGGTCAGGTAAGCAATTTCAGATGGTGGTCACTGCAGCACGGCGACGCAAAGTGACGCAGCAGCCGTGGTCGGACTTTCCCTCCTATCTCGGGTCCCCTCGATGCTAGGACGCCGAACTTTCATAGCCAAAACTTGGAACGGTGACACCATCAGCACGGTAGCCCAAAACCGAAGCTGGTCAACACACAGGACGGTTCTGGGGCACTTCTGAAGGCTTTCTTTGGCAGGGCACCGAGCAGAGGTCAGGAATGGATGGTCCATCCACTCCAAGGGTCGCAGCTCCTTCGCAGGACTGCTAAAGATCACGAGCAAGACAGCTCTCCTCCAGGTCAGCTGCAGAAGTTGGTCGCCAGGCCTCCTTCAGTCGGGTCTCAGGTTTCTTCGCAGGTCTCACAGCTGGAAAGGATACTTGAAGGAAGAATGGGTGCAGGGGTCCTCTTCTTATCCTAAAAGCCAGGTAAGAGCAGCTGCCCTCACTAGCCAATAGCAGGACTAGCCCACACACACAACCCAGCAGTCGTCCAATCAGGACCACTGACGGGAACATTCAATGCATACCGCTCACGATCAACGAAACCAGTTTGTGGATTGGTACCAGACTGTCCCAGCCTGCATCCTGCCAGCAAACACAGTGAGCCCTCCAGTAGCCCGCCAAAAGCTTCTGCTTTCCTGAGCATTGGCACTCCTTATTAGGATTTTCCTGGCCTCAGGCCAGGAAGAGGGCTAAAGAACAAGTTGGCAAAAGAACAAGTGATAAATCTCGTGGCACATCCATTTTTGACCAGTAGCTACAGTTATTAGCCAAACGCGGTAAACGCAGTAAGGCTAAAATGAGAAGTGAGAAAAAGTCACTGCTGTCACCGGCATATCCTTTTAGCACACCTAGAGTAACCTAGAGTAACCAAAAATCCTCTGAGTGTTAGTCTAGGGCAAAACAAAAAGGCATCCAATTGTACTGCGGTGTAAGCTGCATTGAACAATGATAATAAGTTACAAGTGATACAAAAGTAACCAAAAGTACTGACAGCCTGAAAGACATGTCAGTTTCCCCATGACATATGAGCAAACGCCATTGTAGTGAAACTTAAGGCTTCACCGCACTGCAAAAAGTACAAGTTAGATTCAAAAACAAAAGCAAAAGGTTCGAGGGTTCCATGAAGATGGAAGGAAAGGTGCAGTGAAGAGAAATCTTTCCTAAAGGGTACCGTGCCATTAAAAAACAGAAGAGCCTTGACGTAGAGGAATAAAAGAGTGGAAAAGAAGAAGTAAAGAGGAAGAATAAAGAAGGGAAAGAAAAAGGGAGGAGGAAAGAGAGAAAGGAAAATGAAGTGGAAAAGAAGGTGAAAGGGAAGGAAGAGAAGACAAAGAGAAAATGAAGTGAAAAGGAGAGGAAAGAAGAAGAGGAAAAAAGAGGACAGTGAAGAAAAGAGGGGAAAGCCGAATAGGAAGGGGGGAAAAAGGCCTATGTAGAGCACACCTCACTGGTGACTCGGACCTAAAGGTGGTGTGAGGACTTTAAAAAAGAGGGGGTCCCATCAATAATAAAGGGCAGTCCACATTCACAATGTGCCACGTATGCAAAAATGGCAGGTATTGAGGGCATTACCAGGTGGTAGTTTGAGGCCTGACCTGTGGGAAGCAAGCGCGTTTAACATGGCAAAGAGACATTACCCCATATTTATGGCCAGAGGAAGGGGCATTATTCGTATGAGAACATACCACCCAATGAGTTGAAAGTGTTCTGTTTAAAACTAGGAGAAACAAACAAAGAAACATTGGTGTGTTGGGACAAAGGACTTATTTCTGCCATTACTCTATTAAGGGAATGGGTGTGCACATTTCACATTTGAGCTTTTCCTGTAAAAAAAAACATTAAAACACAGTATGGCTGGCAGGGGAAACAGTAAAATGAATGCATCTTTTTATTGTTTCTACTTCTACCCCGATGCACAACTGATCAGGAGTAAGGGGCTGTGCAAGATGGAGTTCGGTGTTAAGTGAGGGGAGAGTGCGCTGATCAGGGGGGTTGGAGGTGGGAGGGTTATGCGAACCAGGGAGTGAGGGGATCATGCAAGGGGTGTGGCACAGGCCTTTGGACAGGGGCAAGAGGTGGACATGTCAAGGATGGGATGCGAGTTTGTACAGGCAGATACATCCCAAACATCAGGCCACCTGATTTGCTTCAGCCTCTTTCAAATGTGCTAATTCTGCAATAAAAACCAAGATCCCAGGCTGTAACAGATTGTAACGACGCCAGGCACAATTGGAGAAAGATATACAGACATCCAGTGCATTTCAGATCCTCCCATTCCTTCTTCAGGGATAACATCTGAAAAACATATAGCCAAAATCCCAATGTGAACGAACCCAAAGCAAAATATCACATGCAATTTAAAAAAAAAGGTAAATATATTATACTATACTAGTCTCATTCCAGTCTAGTCCTGTAAAGATCAACAATCTAGGCAAATCTAGAGACAAAGGTGTTGAAAATTATGTAATTATAAACCTTAACAACTTGACAGGTCATGTATCCACTCTTTCAAACTTACAACAATTCTAGTAGTAAGAAATAGCAGTCCGGTACTGATTAAGTGAGGTTCATCTGAAGTAAACTAGTGAAATGTACACCAATTCCTGCATTCAAACGGATGATTACAAGACAAGCCCACAAAACAGACACGCACATCATGACATCACTGTGTAGGCTGCGATAATATCATGGCGCCCACACCAGGTATCCTGCATCAACAATGATCTTACTCTGTTACAAAATGAAGGCATGTATACATTCTAAATCGTGTACTAGCAAACAAACAGAATCATGGACCAATTTGCAGAACATTTGATACAGACAAATAAAGGAATTGGTGAACTAAGAAAAACATTACTAAATGGTAACTGTGTACAATACCAAAACAATTTGAATTCTAAAACTTTGGTGAATAAGCTTTCAAAATAAATCCCCCCACACATTCATGTTTCTCTTCCTGAAAGTTCATTTTACCATTTATAGACAAGCCTTATCTAACATATTCATCAGTACTAAGTACATTGAGGTCAATAACAACTCAACTAAATCATATGATCATAATATGCTAGTAAGATAGTATCTTTCTGTGTATAAACAATGGCTCATACAAATCATGCCAGATCTTGTTCTTCAATCATGCCACCTGAGAATAATGTTTCTGACTTGGCAATCCACAGTGTGAGTCCATTTTGACAACATCTAAATGTAAAACTTCATTTGCATAACATTGCATCACATTTGGTTGAAATGTCTGATGACTGGTGATTTATCATTTATTATTCTTAGTCTTCAAATTTGAGTGATGTTAATTTCATCTTATTTTCACCTGTCCTAATTAGTAAATGCCACATGGATGTCTAATTGAGTAAGCAACTTTGTTGGCATCACATGTAGAAAATGCGTTAGAAATAACTTTTTAGTTCTTGGGTGAAATACCACATTTACTTTCATTACAAAATTTCAATCCCTACAATTTAGTCATAGGAACGTTCCTGGTTGTTTGGCTATCTCTTGACTGGCACCTACTGAAAAATCAATTTTAACCAACATGTCTCTTAGATTGTTTAGTTTAGTTTAGTTTGTTTATTTGTATAGCGCAGCCGAACCCTGGGGTAACTGGGAGCATTAGTCTTGTAGAGCAACATGGGTTACAGAAAGTTGCACAAAAAAAGAAACAAAATAAATAACATGAAGACCAGGTTACAGAATGGTCCGCGACATAGGAGGCAACACGGTAGCAAACTGGGCCTGGTTACAGATTGGTCCGCAGCTATCGATAACACAAAATTAACAGGGTGAAATAATTTACTAAGGGCAGGTAGCAGGCTACTGTTGAGATATGAGCAGTTCCTTCACCTTGGCTCTGAATGACCAGAACGAAGCATCAGCTCTGATTGCCATAGGAAGTGCATTCACTGTGAAAGACGCTAAACTATGGACCTTCCTGCCACACCAACTTAGAGTCGACCAACCATACCTACTATTCAGAAGTAGCTACATTAACATCCTCAACTCTCCCGTCATCTAAATATGTCACCTACTAGACGGACTTAGGATACCTGACTCTGAATATCGCCCATTGTATATATTTTTTCTAGTCCCACACCTTGGCCCAATTGTTCCACCTGAATATTTGTGCGTATGCTCTGTTGTAATTTCCTGTAACTATTTTATCCGAATTGTATTATATCTGCAAGGCTGCGCACCTGTGTATATGCTCCATTGTAATTTTTTGTAATTTTTTTTAACTATATGTTTGCACTGTACTATTTTTTGTAACTATGTAAGTCTTGAATTTCCTTATTGCTGTACCCTGTTACCTTTGGGTTAGGTGCGCATTATAAATTAATAAACAAACAAACAAACAACATTTCGCTGCTAACACTGGGAAACTATCTCCCCCTGCTGTTTTCAGGTTGAATTTCGGAATGTTTAGTTGGTGCAGATATGAGGTTCTGGTCGGTCAGGATGAGCTTTGTCTGGTGAATTTATCTGATAAGTATCGTGGGGCTGTCAGAGAAAGGCATTCGTGTGTGCGTAATTTGATTCTGTCACGGATAGGGAGCGAATGAACCTGCTTTCTGAAGGTGGAGATGTGAGCCTTGCAGGAAAGGTTGAGTGCACATCTGAGGGCATAGTTCTGAAGTATCTGTAGTCTGTTCAGGTTGTGGTTGGTGGAGCCAAGGAAGAGTGTATTGCAATAATCTAATCTGTACAGTATCAGAGCCCTAGCCAATGTAAGGCAGCTGTTGGTCAATAACAAGGGTTTGCAGGCATTGATAAGTTTATTAGTATAGGCCATGGATGAGATAGTGGTGTTTATTTGTTTTTTGAGCGAGAGTGTGGAATCGAGGTACACGCCCAGCGTTTTAACTTCTTTTGAGACTTTTATGATGTTACCATCAATGGTGAAGGACTAGTATCTAGGGTCGAGTTTGTCAAGACGGGCATGGGATCCGACGATAAGCACTTCTTTCTTATCATCATTTAGGCAAAGGCTATGGGTAGCCATCCAAGCTTGGATTTAAAGGTAGATTTCATTTAATTTTGCGACATCTTTCTCATAGCTCCCAGTGAGCGCGATGAGGATCTGGGTATCGTCCACGTAGTTTGTATATGTGACACCCAGGTCGTCAAGGCGGTCAAAGAGGAGCTTGGTAAAGATGTTATAAAGCGTAGGGGAGATGCAAGATATTTGGGGGACTCCACATTGGATTGGAACTGGGTCAGCCGTAGGGGTGAAGACCCTGGTCGTTCTGTCGGACAGAAAGGACCGAACCCAACTGGTGGCATTCTGGGATAATGCGGCAGCCGAGGCAAGGTGTTTGGTCAGAATGTGGTGGTCGACTAAGTCGAAGTCTGCAGACAGATCCAACAAGAGCAAGATGGCCAGATTGCCCTCATCTTCAGCTTCAACCATTTGGATTTTTAGGTCCATGAGGGATGTTTCAGTCCGTGCCTGGGTCTAAAGCCGGATTGTCGCAGGCCTAAAAGGTTATTGTCTTCCAAATGTTGCTGTATTTGGAGGTATGCCACTCTGTCTAATATTTTCATGCGAAAGGGGACAGTTGTGATAGGCCTATAGTTGGTTGATATATTAGGGTATAGGTTGGGATTTTTGAGAAGAGGTAGAACCCATGCCTCTTTAAGGTTGTGAGGGACAGAAGAGTTTTGAATGATGAGTTGATCAGAGTGGTGATAAAAGGCGCTAGGTCTTTAGCCTCATCCTTGATGACTGAGGCAGGGCACCGGTCACCTTGACAGTTAGAAGTTTTAGGCTGACAATTATGTTAACTACTTCGTCCTCTGTGACTGGGGAGAAGTGGAAAGGTGGGCAGTCTGGATGGGGAGAGCTGTGTTCATTGCTAGAGTGGTCTTTGGTGGCAAGGTTTTTTTTTTAATTCTATCTTGGCTTGTAAGAGAGCTATTTTGTTTGAGAGACCTTGTTGGATGTTGTTACACCAAGATTTGTCTTTGATGCAGTCATCAGAAGGAGGCACTGGTGATTCCAATTCTCTTAGGATAGAGAATAGCTCTTTTGTACCAAATTTGTCATTGAGATTCTAGAGTTGAAAATCTCTTTTTTAGAGTTCATAATTGCAGCTTTGTAGGTGGCTGCAGCTGATGAGAAGCTTTCTTTAGAGGAGAGAGAGGGGGGCATTCTCCAGCTAGTTTCAGATGTTCTTTTGATATTGCAAAGTGCTTTTAGTTCTGCAGAGAACCATTTATTCACGTGGGCAGGTGGTTTGGCCTTTCTTAATTTAAGTGGTGCTATTTGATTTAAGGCTTGTTCCAGTGTGTCATTATAGAGCTCGACTAGGAAAGTTGAATTTGAGTTAGTGCTAGTGTGATCACTATTGGTGAGCGGATGTTGTAAGGGTCTTAGGTTTTCTAAGGTGATTTTGCGTTTGTTCCTAGCCAAGTGGTGCCAAGGTTGTGGGTGCACTTTTTGGTGTCTCTTTGGGTATGGTGAAGGTAATAAGATGGTGGTCTGTCCAGGCGCATGGTGTGATGTCTATTAAGGAGATGTCATAGTTGATGTCAGCTAGCCAGTCCAAGGTTCTACCTTTGTCATGTGTAGGTTTGTTAATACGTTACGTAAGGCCTAATTGGGTGATAGTGTCATTGAGTAGGTGAGGCGTTAGCATCATTAGGATCATGAAGGCCAATGTTGAAGTCACCCATTAGAATAATTTTTTAACCTGGTTTTGTGTTGGATGTCAGTAGATGGAAGATGTCCTCCTCAAAAGAAGTGATGGCACCAGGGGGTCTATAAATGAGGTGAAGTAGTATAGTTTGGGTGTTGGATAGTGGGAGTTTAAAGGATAGAAGTTCAGCGGAAGGTAGACCTAGATTGGTGACTTCTCTAATGTTCAGATTAGATTTCGAGATGACGGCCACACCCCCCCGATCCCGGATTTTCTATCTGATCAGATGATAGAATAGTTCTCTGGGATGGCAATTGACAGTGAAGGACCAGCAGCAGGATGCAGCCATGTTTCTGTGACTGTGAGGAAATCCAGGTGATTGTCTGTAATCAAATCAGCAATATCGGGAGTGTGTGCTACAAGGGATTGAGCGTTGATGAGGGCGCCCTTAATTGTAGTAATGGCCAGTGTCATTGAGTCATCTAGTGGGAGATCAAGTGATGTGGGGAGACTGTGGTTATTAGGACTGTCGGTATGAGTTGCTGGATGAGAAGGTGGCAGCAATTTATTGTCCCAGGTGTGCAAGGTGAGGGTCCTAGGAGACTTAAGCTTGAGATTGGTGCAGGAGCCTAGTCTTACGTTTCTCAGGTGTGTGGGACATGCGACATAGGGATTAACGTCATTAGGAGTGTTAGAACAAGAACCTAGTCTCACGTTTCTCAGATGCGTGGGAAGTGGGATGAGAGGTGTGGGGGGAGGAAGCAAATCTAGTGATCCGTTCTGCAGGTGATAGGAGTGGTTCTAGGGGAGGGAGGCTGCAGTCATTATATTGGGAGATACTTTGTGCCACATGGTGGGTGGAAGATTAGAGGGTGATATGTTGTGGAATAGAGGAAGGATAGTGGCCATGGTGAGCGCCACTCGTCTTAGAGTGGCCATGGTTAGTGGCTAAACGGCTAGGTATACTGATCTGAGGAGTTGGTCAAGGGTGGAGGTCAGAGGATTAGGAAGTAGTCCGCTGGTTTGGACGCGATAGACTGGTGAGGCAATGGGTCACTAAGACTCTGTTTCTCTGGCTCAGGGATGCAGGGTGCGACAGTCAGATAGGTGACTGTGGCAGGCCGTAATACAGGGCAGAGAGTTATGCATTAAGGGCTGATATAATATATGCAGTCAGTAAGGTGCAAAGCAGTTTGCAGTGATAGGCTAGTTCAATTTATGCAGAAGTAGGCCAATATGAATAAATAGGTGGTAATGTATAATAGAGTGTGCTAATAATGCAACTTGATGCAGGGTGAGTATAGTGGCTAGCATACAAGTTATAGGAACAGTGGCTAGAGATACAATTTATAGCAGAGCAAGTACAATGACTAGCATACAAGTTATAGGAACAGTGGCTAGAGATACAATTTATAGCAGAGCGAGTACAATGGCTAGCATACAAGTTATAGGAACAGTGGCTAGAGATACAACTTATAGCAGAGTGAGTATGATAAGGATTCAAGCAAATAGTAGTCACGAGTCTAAGGGATGCATAAAATGACAGTAGGCTTATTGAGGTAGCGCAGCTGGGAATAGTGAACAAGGTGGTAACATCAGCTATTAGCAGGAGTAGAGAACAGATCTGGCCATAGCACACATGGGCCCTCATTACAACACCAGCGCTAAACCATGGCGCTATTAGCACCATGGTTGCTGCCGGTATTGTAACAAGTCCGCCATGGTGAAATGGGGAAGTACCACCCCATTCCAAGGTTGGCGGGGCGGTACTTCCCCATTTCACCATGGCCCTTCCCCATTCTCATTTTTGCCCCATAGGGCATAATGGGAATGGGGAAGGCGGTAATTACGGTACCGCAAATTGCGGTACCGTAATTAGCACCAAGGTCCCTTCGCGGGTCCATTCCTTAACGGCTAGTAAAACCAGCCGTTAAGGTGGGAACCCGCAAAGGGACCTCGTAATCAGGCGCTAAGGGATTACCGGTACCTTTACCGGTACCGGTAATCCCTTAGCGCCAGGGTCGTAATGAGGCCCATGGTGAACAAGGTGAGCATTTAAACAAACATTGTGAAAATAGTGAATATAGAGAACAGTATACAATTGGGGGTACAGAGTACCTTGAGGGCCTTGAGTTACCAGGCGGAGCCTGGATGTCTCCCCTCATGATAACCGCTTGTAGCACGGTGGTAATGCACTGCACGGGCGCGTCCGCACGCGAACAGGATGCACACAAGGCCTTTGTCAGGCCTTAGTCGTTGGCTGCAGCGTATCCGCCTGCCGGCATGTGTTGTGGGTGGTGTATCCTAGGAACGAGGTGTAGCCTCGCTATGGGCCCGAGTTGCGCCCGCCTTGCTAGGGTGAGGTGGTGGCTTCGGACAGGGTCAGGCAAAAGGAGTTGATCACTCATGGGTAAATGAATGAAAAAGGTTTGCTGCTACTCGCAATGAGAGGGCAAAAAGATGGGCAAGTAGAGATGATAAAAACTTAAAATTGTTACTCCGCTGGTGAGCAAATACTGGGTATTGATTTTGTTATCCTTTCCTAAAACATCCCAATTTTTAAATACAAAGTTCTGGATGTACTTAGTTTGGGTAGAATATTTTGACACAAAAACTAGGGAAGCATCTTCTAGTTTTTTGGTACTCTCATTCTCATCACTAACAGTAGGTGTAACCTTTAATACTCAACTATATGGTAAGCGCTTGAGTGTAGCTGGAGGATTAAAACTGAGTCTGTGTAATACATTGTTCCTGTCCATTGGCTTCTGATGTTTGTCATAAATCCACCGTCCTGAGTACTGATGTTAACATTTATAGATTGTACACCAGATATGCCAATAGACATGTTGAAATGTATCCGGTTCTTAATTTCATTCAGATGACCCCACAAATGATCTAGTTTCTCAGTGGGACCTCTCCAAATGCTAAACACATCATTGATGTGCCTATCCCAAAAGCAAATGTACCTGTGACATGCAGGATGTGTGATAATATGGTCATATTCAAATGTATACATGAAACTATTTGCATATGCAGGGGACAATAGTTGCCGCCATAGAAGTACCTAACATCTGTAGAAAAAATTATGTTTGTATCTGATGTATAATGCTCAGAGATTAATGTCAGAAGAAGTATTATAAACTCTTTTAATGCTCCAATTTCATCCTGCTGTAACAATAACAACTCAACTGCTTCCAGTCCCATGTTATGCAGAATGGAAGTGTATACATTCTTAACATCGATTATGAAAGGTGTTTTTGTGGTTTCTGATCCAAATAGTAGAAGATTGATCCGAAACTGTGCCCTAATCTCCTTCTCTTGAATCCACCCTTGCAAGATAGTCTAGTTATGAGGATTGAGAGGACGTAAGGTGGGGATGTAAGTTGAGACTTAGCGAAGACTGGGCACCTTTCTCATTTCTTTTCATTTGGTATCAGTCTCTTTGGAGAAAATAAATAACACCTCTCACCAAGATTACTATTTTGATTGTGATTTTATTTTATTTATATGTTTATAATGCACCGACAGCCTGCAGGCATCAGGGCGCCACCAAGACACAAAAGGAACAACAGAAAGACGGGACAAAATCATTGGAAAAATCTTAAGGATCAGAGAGAGTTATATCTGCAAAATGCCCAAGGAATTACCTGAACAGATGACTTTTCAAGGTTTTCCAAAAAAGCATCAGGTTATGCATGGATTTAATGGTTGGGGGTAGAGTGTTCCAGAAAGGCGACACAGTGACTTAGAAAGATCTTCCAAGACTCCTGGATCGAGTTTATCTAGGTCCCTACAACTGTGCCAAAGTGGAAGATTGCAGAATTCTGGATGGGTGGTACAGAGGTACCAAGGCTTTGAGATATTCAGGAGCATTGCCATGAAGGCAGTGGTCCACCATTGTGCTCCTTTTAAAATGGATTCGCTCAAGTACAGGGAGCAAATGAAGATTTCTCCTGAAATTAGAAATATAAGATCTCCTGGGGACGTTCAAGGCCACTCAAACCGTGTAATTTTGAATGGTTTGACAGGCCTGGATGTTGGACTTGGAGGCGCCACCTAGCAGGGCATTGCAGTAGTCCAGTCTTCTTAAAACTGTGGCACGGGCTATGGTCTCTGAGTTTTTTCACACAGATAGGGTGGTTGCTTCGTAGAAGCCTTAGGTAGTAGTTACAATTCTGGCAAAGTTGCTGCACTTTGGGGTCAGAGTTAAGAGAGCCCTCAAGGTAAACCCCTAAGGTTTTGACATTTTTGTGGGTCACAATTTTGTTATCTTGAAGGAGAAAGTTGTCATAAGAAGGGCTAAGTTTAGAGCCAGCCTGGGGAGAGCCAAAGATAAGGAGCTCGGTTTTGCTACCATTGAGACCTAATAATATCAACATCCCGGCTTTCCCTTTCTCTGTGATTTTTAGAAGATGGGACTGAAGGTCGACCAGAACATTTTCCGTGCTGAAAGAGGGGCAGAAGCCTGACTGTCGATTGTGAAAGTTGTGGTTACCTTCAGTGAAGGCTTGCAGTTGGGAGGTCGCCACTTTGTCTAAAATTGTCAAAAGGAATTGGCTGTTGGTAATGGGTCTTAAGTTACTGGGGTCCGTGGGATCAATATTCTTTTTTTTGGTATGGGTGAGATCGTTACTTTCTTTGTTTCCAAGGAGACTTGGCCATCTCTAAACGAGGCATTTACAAAGTAAGAAAGAAAAGGGGTGACGAGATCTTTTTGCTCCAAGATAAGTTTAGGCAGAAGAAGATTATACTGACATGAGGTTGCATGCGTAGAAGAGAGCATGGTAGTCCTATCTGAGATGCAGATCTGAGAGTAGGAGAACCCAGGAGCTGTCGATCCTTTCACTGTCAGATGGTTTATCTCGCCAGTAGGAGTGGAATGGCCCTGGGCTAGTATTATCCTGTTCCGAGCGCTGGAAATGTTTTCCCTAAAGATTGGTAGGTGTAAATTGAGACTCAGAGGCTTTTGGTTTTTCCAAGGACTTACTTCAATATTTCAAAGAGCTTCGGTGTAGAGTTTGAAGCTTGTTTTATTTGGGAATTGAAGATGTTCTTTTTTGTGTTTAGAATTAAGGATTTATATGATTTATCCACTTGTTTCCACTGTAACCTGGAAGCATCTGAAGTATGTTTTATCCAGCATAGTTGAAGAGCACGCTTTTTCTTCTTCAAGACCCTTAACTAAGATGTAAACCTATTTTGATGTCTTGGGTTGTCTTTAACTAATGTAGTTTTGATGGGGGCAGTAATATCAAGCATTTTAGTGAAGGTGTTAGTGAAAGTGGACATTAGGAGTTCCTCTTGGTCATTAGGTGTAGAGTTAAGTATGATGGACTCTAAGCAGAGATGAAGGACAAGGGGACGCACCTTTTAACTGTGACTAGTTTTGTGGTGTTGGAAGGTCCAGGCAGGGTTTCTGGGAGTTGCAGTGTGAAACTGATGGTATAGTGGTCAGACCATACACAAGGGGTGGTAATCACATCTTGGGATTTAATCTTCCTGGTCAGAATCCAGTCAAGCATATATTGGTTAGCCATGGTTGGCTCGGAGTTGAAGACTTCATGATCACTGTCCAATAAGGCGGATTCAAAGTCTCTCCCTTCCTTATCACTGTTGTCCCCTTTCCAGCGATTCAGGTCACCCAAAAAAAATGTAGGTGTTTGGGCTGATGAGGTTATTTAGGAGTGAGAGAATGTCTTCATTAAAGTCGGGCATGGGACAAGAGGGACGGTAGATTAGCATAATGTTGACACAGTTCTGCGGTCAAGGCATCATTTTAAGATGGAGAATTTCACAGCCTGAACATGAGGCTGGGACTGGAAACAGACCTAGATCAGATTTTGCAATTATTGCTACTCCGTCACCCTGTCCCTCAATACGGTTAGCATTGAAGAAAGTGTAACCTGGAGGGGAGGCCAAAGAAATAGAAGGGCCACTCGTATCTTGAATCCAGGTTTCGGTGATACAAAGAATATTGAGATTTTAACTCTGGATGTAGTCATGCAGATCCTGTGCATTTTGAACAAGTGAACACGTATTGAGCAGGGCTATCTTTAGCAAGCTCTTATTTATATCAGGTTGAGTGGGTTTTGGCACATTAGCGGCCTGGGAAGAGAGGGCAGGAAGAGATGGAACAGGATTCTCAGACAGCAGAGAATCGGGAGAGGATGGAGAAAAAGTCAGGGCGTTGGTGAGTAAGGTATCTTTCCGTACACTGGTGGGAGAGTAGTGGCCAGTTTCCTTCGCCATGTTTGGGGCGGCCGGTGAAAGGCCCGGTGAAATTGAACCAAACGGAAATGGGGGAAGGCTATCTAGTTTTGTACGTTTGAGCCTGTCAATGAGGGCCAGGTGATTAAAGTGGAGCGCAGCAATCAATAAAGGTTAATTCCTAGGAAAACCCATAGTTCAGGGACTGTGGGCACAGTGGATTCCAACGACGCTAGCAGAGTAGACCATCCCGCCGAAACTGACCGATGACCGGTGAAGACCAGTTTAGTGCAGAAGCGCCTGCGCTGAAGCGCCTGAGAGATCTAAAAATAGAGCCCTGGGATACAAGCAAATAAAACTAGCAATGCTAATGAGTGTGCTTTCTCTCTCTGCTGTATGTTGTTAAATACAAAAGGTATACCAGGCAAATATAAACATCACGCAACAGCGGTTGTAAAAGGCACACCCGCCGGCAGTAAGGAGTGAGCAATCAATGTGGAAAATCAGAGCGTACGTCTGAGCAGCTCACTACCACAAATACCTGAAGCAAAGAGGAGCATCAACACTATTTAAAGCCTTGCGAATTAGGAATTATAGGGCCACAGACACTTCTACTAATTCTAAGACCTCAGGGTGATCAACACATATTGTCAGTCTACTTAACAGAACAGCATAATTATTTTTTAAGATTATTGTGCTAAGTATGCTTTGGGCTCAAGTTGGAGATATGTTTATGCCCTAAACAAATCTACGACAACAATATAATGGACTGGGTTATTACCTCATCTCTGTGCTGCTCTTGATGAATCTATACATAGGTATATATGAAAGAGATTGGCACTATAACATATTTGTCACATTTTGTGAATTTGATTTATTCAGGAATATGTTTTTGTGATACGCTAGGTGGTAGAAATTATTGTCAAAATGTATTCAATTCATATTTTTATTCTGGAAATGTAGGTTTTTCCATATTCAAATGTTCTAAAATATTACTTTTGATTAAATGTATCAATGTCCATTAATGCATGGTCTTAATTGCTTTGAATAATGCATACATCAATTATTTACCTTATCACATTTATTGTTATTTTTGGAAGTACTGAAACCATGTATATATTTGGTCATGATGTTTGTAACATATTGCCGAACAAAAGACTGTTGAACTGAACTGACCTGAAGTCCTTTCTACCACCTATTCCTCAAATTTCAATCACCCTCGGTTTAAAGTGGAGGAAGATCTTAATCATCAGAAAACATCACCTCGCCTGGGCTCCAGAGATGAGGACAGCAAGGAAGGTAACAAAAGTACAGAAGAATAGTCAAATCTAGAAATGTATTAGATATGTTAGTATCATAAATGAATGATAAATAAGTATATGCGCATGAATATTAAAATCATTGGGCCTCATTATGAGTCCGGCGGTAACCGCGGCGGTAAAGCCGCCTGGTTACCGCCGGACTCGTATTACCATTCTACCTTCGTGACTCCCGGAAATACCAGGGCATTACGACCCTGGTGTCCTGGGAATCCCGGAGGCGGAATGGTGTAAATCCCCATTCCCATTGAGTCCCATAGGACTCAATGGGAATGGGGAAGTGGAAACACCGGCACCATCTCGTGATGGTGCTGGTGTTTCCACATCCGCCTGCAGGCCAGAGGTGGTCAACCCGCCAGGTCAGACCTGGCGGGAAGATCACCTCCCGCCTGCAGGACTCGGGATCGCGCGGTCTGGAATTAACAGTGGCGGCGGGTTTACCGCCGCTGTTAATTCCGGACCGTCCGACCTGTAATGAGGCCCATTATGTTCAAAAGTTGGTTTATTAGCATAACATAGCAAATATAGTTAATGACCACAATTCCAAATTTATTCTGGAAGAAAATGCAATGTTCATTATTCTCATTCTCTGCTAGTTTTTGTCCATACAAATGAAAGGCTACTGAAATCCCTTAGAACAACTTTTTCCCACATTTCTTTAAGGTGCAGGGAAGAATCAAAATCATCCTGAGACTGAAGTGAAGGCAGATCATGAGAATCAGAAGCCATCACCTCGTCTGCGCCCCAGCAATGAAAACAGCAAGAAAGGTAAGCAAAGTTAAGTACAGCAGAAGTAAAGTAGAATCCAAACAAAAGTATCTGTAGTTTCAATCTGATAAATGATTTAAAAAACGTCTCTGAACTCACTAGATTAAAACCAATATCTTCCAACATTGGATCGCTGAGATGGCATAGAAAAAAGAGATATTCACTATTCCTGTTGGATGCTAATTTTATGTTCAGAATGCTCATTGTATCCCTCAAACAGCAGGTTCTACATGCAGGTCCTCTATTCTATTCTATTCTATTCTATTCTATTCTATTTGTTAGTTATATGGCGCCTCACACCCAAAGGCTTCAGAGTGCAGACAAGACTCACAAACAGAAACACATACAGAAGAAAAAGACTGCTATAACAGAGCCACATTAATCTTTGATTTTGTCAAAGAGAAAAGTCTTCAAACATTTCTTAAACTGAACCAAGGACGAAATTGTTTTCAGGGAGAGCAGTAAAGCGTTCCATAGAGAGGGTGCCCAGGCATCAAAGCTGGTACCACTGAAGTTTTTTAGGGCAAATATGGGGCAGTCCGAGAGAGCATCCTTGTTGGAGCACGAAGTTCATCTGCTAGGTGCCCTTTTTACATGTGGACTAAAGTAACTGGGGGCATTACCTGACAGACACTTATGTACAAGGATAAGGGCTTTATGTCAAATCCTCTGCTCCACTGGAGGCCAGAGTAGCTTTCAACGAGACCCTGAGCTATGGATTTGCCCCACAAGACCACAAACTGCTTATACAACCCCATTCTGAATTACTTGCAACTTTTGCATTTTTGACTGGAAGTGCCATCCAAGGGGTTGTTGCAATAGTCAATGTTTGCATTGACAGTGGCAGAAGCCACTAATGCCCTGTTTTTCTCAGATAAATAAGGGTGGATCTGCCACAGCAATCTGATCATAGACGAGCAGGATGAGCTAAGGTATGCCACGTGCTTATTGAACATTAGTTGAGAGTCCAAATAGCATTTGTACATGATGGGGAACAGATATGGCACTACCAGCAATCGTAAATTGTTTATATTGAAGGTCCAATTCTTCAACCTAGCACCAGTAAGCAGTTCTGTTTCTTATCGTTTAATGCTAGGGAATTTAATGCCATCCAAGACTTAATTGCCATATAGACTTTATTGACCATGCCTGGATCCCGAGAGCAGTCCCCAGGGAGTTTGAGGACAATCTGAGTGTCGTCTGCATAGTTAGTGAACTGCACACCCAGACCATCCAATAGGTCACAGAGGGACCTGATGTAAATATTAAATAAAAAGGGGGAAAAGCACAGGAACACTGCAGGTATGAAACGCAGAGGAGGATTGGGTATCATTCTTAACAACCTTTACTTGTCATTGTCCAAAAAAGGTTTTAAACTCATTGCAGCCTCTTCGGATTATTTCCCTACCCTAACCAGTCTTTCAATCAATGGGGAATGGGCGACCAAATTGAACAAAGCTGATAGATCAAACATCAGAAGCAATGCAATGTGACCTCTATCAACAATTCTAACAATACTAGATTTCAAGTCTAAGAGAGCAGTTTCAGTACCATGCTTCATACGAAATACAGATTGACCTACTACAAGTATCATGTGTTGCTCAATTAAGTGATTATATTGAGAGTAGGCAATTTTGTCCAGAATTTCTAACAAGAATGGAACATTGGCTATTGGCCTGAAGTTTGTGGGGATAGCAGGATCCAAGTTGTCTTTAAAAAAAAAAGGCTGGATCCAAGCATCTTTGAGGCAATCCAGAACCTGAGCTTCAGAAAAGGACATATTCATGATTTTTGTAACCCATGACAACAGGGAAACAAGAAGGTCTTTAAAAAGAGAGGCAAGGAGAACATCACCTTGACATGAGGTAAATGTAATAATGTGTGTATAATATTTTGAAACTCGCGCTCGGACAACACCTTAAGAGGTGATGACTTCAGTAATTCTCCTGGAGCAGGCAGTGATTGAGATTCAACTACATATATCTCAAGCAGCACTACTTGTTTTGCAATGGCTTCTTGATGACAGGCGACCTTCTGGGAGAACTCATCCTGGATATTTTGGCACCAGTTATTATCAATTTCAATGTTGGATTTAGTAGATTTTCCCTCTAATTCGCGAAGAATAGGGAAGAGTTCCCATGAATTGGATTTTGCTCTGACAATTCTGTTGTTAAAGTTGGCATGCTTGGCTTTAAAGATAATGGGCCTCCTTACGAGGTTGCCGTTCCGGTAACAAAGGTACCAGTATGCTTGCCGGTAGTGTTGTTACCGGACCGGCAAACTCCGAGATGTGCCGCAGGTGCCTTTCATTCCGCCAGGTCTGCCCTGGCGGAATGAAAGGCACCCGCGTGCACAGCATGCTGGAGCACCGGCACCGTTGTGAACGGTGCCAGTGCTACAGGCATCCCCATTCCCATTGAGTCCTATGGGGCTGAAATGGGTATCTATTGGCGCCGCACCCACGAAAGTGCAATTACCGGGTCCGGCGGGGTCGGAATACCCAGGTAATTGCCCATTCGTGGTGCTGGATTTTCATGCCGGTATGGAGGTAGCCTTGCCGCTCTTACCGGCAAGACTACCTCCAACCTCGTAATGAGGCCCAATATCTTTATATCATTTTACGCCATTTTATATGTCAACAATGTGAAGTCACAGGGATTTTTTCTCCAGCTCCACTCAGCGGCACATTTGTTTTTCCTGAATAGTATCACTCAATATTGAACCAATGATTTTGCTCAGAAACTTTTTTCGGAATAATAGGATGTAGGGGTGCCAATGTATCAAGTGCAGTGTTGGTAATTGATCTAAAGTGCTATGTAAAATTTTCAAGTGAAGTGCCAGAATATAAATCAGCTAACTGAGGTAGCACCAATGAGGCAAAGCCTCTTAGGTGACTTCCCGAGTGTTTCGGACCACTCTTGGTTTCGTTGCCTCCAGGCAAGAAGGAGCTACAGGACCGGGTAAAAAAAAAGCCTAAAAGAGATAAAATGATGTTCCGACCAAGGACAATTTTCCACACTTAAAAGTGAGATATTAATATTCCTTGTCAAAATCCAGTCGAGGATAATGCCCCCAATATCTGTGGCTGTCTTAACATCTTGCCTAAATCCATTAGCTTTCAATGAATTCAAAAGGGCCAGAGCATCTAAATCCAAGGAATTTTCTTCCCACAAATTAAAATCCCCAAGTATAAGAACACTAGAGGAGGATTTCAATGTGGCACCCAATGAAGCAGTCAATTGTTCCTCAAATTCTAGGGTTTTATTAGGTGGCTTATAGAGTAATAGGTTGCTCAGCACAGAAATTGCATTAATACTCAATTTAACCATTAATGATTCACAGTGACCCAGGTCTATTGCAGCAGTGCTGCAGATCTTTAGATTATTTGTAAAGATAAGACAACTCCCCAGCCCCTGGACCACTATGGTCAGCTCTTAACAAATTATATCCTTCCGGTGTGGCAACACAGAATGCGTGGGAAGCATTTTCCTGGAATCAGGTCTCTGTAATAGCAAGCAGGTAGCTTGCAATTCCATTATGTAGTCAGCAAGTTCCATTGCATGGCAAAGCAAAGATTGCATGTTCAAAAGTGTTATTTTCAGAGACGACAAAACAGCTGACAGTGTGCTAAATTCGCTCTGAAAATCAAACGCTATATTTGGGGCTTCAGAGGATTGTACCAAACAAGTTGACAACCGACTTCCCCCCTGCAAATGACGGGAGAAGTCACAGGTTCAATATGTAACAAGCCCAAAAGAGAGTCTGATGTCTTTTGAGAAGGTGCCTCAACAGTGGAATCAAGGGAGTACGATGCCAGTGAGTGTCGAGATACCATAGCAGAATTAGTTGGTGAAAGGATGGATGACATCTATAACAATAATGATTTAGACAAAGAAATAATAGAGGCGTCCTTAGACTGGTCTACTTGTACATCTGTGGTATGCCGAGCATTATTATTCTGATGTTCTATAATGGGGCGGATAACTGGAGTTTCTTCACAATCTATCTATAAATATCGTGCCCCGATATACACCTGATTGTGTGCAGTCCCTGTCAGAAGTTGTTATTACATCGGCCGACTGATACATGCTAAAATCCAAAAGGATAATGGAATCAATTCTTAAAGGATGGAAGTATAAAAATTACAAACCGGTTCACCTCCAACAAGCTGGCAAAACGGAACACTAAGATCAGCTCACGTAAAACACTTCCCCAACACATACCAAATGCAGACGCGCCTGCTAATGAGGGCAAATACTGAGGGAGAGCTGGGAGATGTAGTTCAGGAGGAATACCACGGGCAAACGATTGGATTATAAAACAGTGCTAATCAAAAGTAAACATTTAGAAAACACATTGCAAGGAGGGATTAACATGTATTTGGGACTGTTCTGCATATGCAAGTGCTGCACATATCAAAACCATGAATATTTAGGTGGTGTGCATGCACTCACATGAGTGTAGCTCTGAGTTCGGAAATCCACCATCCAGTGTGGGCTAGGTCTGTGTTTCATGGGGGCCGGTCTTAAAAATCCCTTCCCCCGAAAAGCCAATTAAAATGTTCACTCTTAATCAGGATGTGACACTAACACTAAACAGGAAAGTGCATACTGGGAGAAAAAATTTCAATTTGAAGCACTTTATAGTAGTCAGGGGTTGCAGCTAACGTTGAGACTGTCAGGGTAATTCATAGAAATTCATGCACAAGTGGCGCATGCGGCTGGCGCACAGTGTGCACGTGCGAATCTCTGCGCCAGCCGCGTGCGCTAAAATCAATTTCCGCGCACAGCGTATTCATGGATTTAAGCTACCAAAACCAGCCGTGGCGCACAGTGGCGCAGCGACCCTGCAGCAGCGCCAGTTACGCCCCCAAGAACGCCCCTCGCGCAGGGAAAAGCCATAAAAATCCCCAATCCAGCGCAAAGGGTTGCGCTAACCCTGTACCAGCACGGCAAGCGGGGAACGTGTATTACTGGGGTTTGCAGGAAGTTTCACACGCGATAGGCCCTGTGCGAGTGGGGTACGTGTATTACTGGGGTTCGCGGGAAGTTTCAAACGCGATTGGAGCAGGGTACGTGTATTTCGGGGGTGCGCGGGAAGTTTCACACGTGATAGGCCCTGTGCGAGTGGGGTACGTGTATTACTGGGGTTCGCGGGAAGTTTCACATGCAATTGGAGCAGGGTACATGTATTTTGGGGGTGCGCAGGAAGTTTCACACGCGATAGACCTTGTGCGAGTGGGGTACATGTATTACTGTGGTTCGCGGGAAGTTTCTCACGCGATTGGAGCAGGGTACGTGTATTTTGGGGGTGCGCAGGAAGTTTCACACACAATAGGCCCTGTGCGTGTGGGGTACGTGTATTACTGTGGTTTGCGGGAAGTTTCACACGCGATTGGAGCAGGGTATGTGTATTTCGGGGGTGCACGGGAAGTTTCATACGCGATTGGCCCTGTGCGAGTGGGGTATGTGTATTACTGGGGTTTGTGGGAAGTTTCACACGTGATTGGAGCAGGGTACGTGTATTTCGGGGGTGCGTGGGAAGTTTCACACGTGATTGGCTCTGTGCGAGTGGGGTATGTGTATTACTGGGGTTCGCGGGAAGTTTCACACGCGATTGGAGCAGGGTACATGTATTTCGGGGGTGCGCAGGAAGTTTCACACGCGATTGGCCCTGTGCGAGTGGGGTACATGTATTACCGGGGTTCGCGGGAAGTTTCACACGCAATTGGAGCAGGGTACGTGTTTTTCGGGGGTGCGCGGGAAGTTTCACACGCGATTGGCCCTGTGCGAGTGGGGTACGTGTATTACTGGGGTTCGCGGGAAGTTTCACACGCGATTGGAGCCGAGTACGTGTATTCCTGGGGTGCGCGGGAAGTTTCACACGCGATTGGCCCTGTGCGAGTGGGGTACATGTATTACTGGGGGCGGTCGTCTTCCATGGCCCCGAGGGTTCGCAGGGCCCTCCGCATGGAGTTCTCCGCCCTGATCATTGTGAGCCGTGCCTCTTCTGCCCGCTGCCGCTCCGCATCTATAGCATGGCCTAACCGCTGCTGTCATGAACTTCAGATCACGCCCCTTTTGGACCTCCTGGTCCTTGTCTCAACGGGGCTTACATTGCGTACTACTTCCAACATGGCCGTTGAGAGCTGTAGCCCTTGCTCGCTCGATATGCTGAGCGCGGGGTGATCTATTTATAGACCACGCCTTCCGCGGCTGCGCGCATCTCAATGCTATTGCAGAGTAGCCCAGATGTGTGTTCGTAGCTCGCGGTATTGTTTCCTTTGTCCCAGTGCTATTACCCACTCCTGTCCCTTTCCCCCTTCCTGGTTCCGGGCATTTCTAGCCTCTTCCAGTCTCCCGGATTCCTGGACTCCGCGATCCCGGAACTAAACACAACCTGGAACCAAACGAGACTCGAGCAGCGCTGTTCAAGACCAGGAGCGTTCGCAAGAAGGCAGCGATCGAAGACACCAGCAAACACCGGACCCAGGTGAGAAGGGGGGAACTCCTTGACAGCTGCCACACGGAAGACACTTCCAGTCCTGGGTCCTCCTGCCCTCTGGCCGATGCCTGCCCCTCCGATGTCGAAGGCCCCGAGCCATGATGGCTCCCACCTTGTTGCTGCTGCTGCTGTGCCTCTGCCTGTGCCCTGGCTCTTGCTGCCTGTACATCCTCCTCCGGCTGGGGTGCAGTTGTTGAGGTGGCCACCCCTGCTGGACGTCCGACTCCCGACTGTGGCAGGGATGTGTCCTCCACCAGCCTGGCCGCAGGGTCAGAGGCGGCTCCACAGGGTACCCAGGTGATACATGGGTGGGAAGATGGCATGGAGGACGACTGGCGCGTAGGGGGTTCAGGTAAGGAGGGGGTCGCAAGGAGGTCCAGCACATGGAGGAATCCAGAACTGGTGACCCGTCCCAGCAGGTCAACGCGGTCAAAGAGGCACCCGAGATGACGTGCAGTCTCTTCACTAAAAAACTGCACTTCACCTCGCATGCCCCGTTGACGCAACGCTATCCCGGCCAGGACAGGCTCAACACGGTCCCGGATAGCCACGTCTGCAGGGAGAGGAAGGCCAGTTGTTGTGCGCTCATCCCCTCCCTGAAAACGGGTCTGGACGTAGGCATCCCTGCTGGTGCCAGATGATGTAGTGACAGGATCAGGGACAGGATTGCACACCTGTGCTGCCTCCTGTCCCTGGTCCTGCACTGCACCACTAGCACCAGTGGAATCCCCACCTTCAGACCCCGTGTGTGTCCCTTCCACGGCCTCCTCCTCCACCAAACCCCCCACCAACCTGGATGACTCCATGCCATCTTCCTCCGTCGGACCCTGTGGGGTGTCAGCTGCCCCTTCTGCTGCCGAGGAGTCCACCTCCGACCTCCGCCTCTTGGACCTACCCTCGGCAGCTGCAGCCTGGGACGCGGCACCAGACTCCTCACTCCCCGACGAGATGACAATCTGGGAGGGGAGCCGGGCCTTGCGTCTCCGGCTGGCGGGACGATCCCTGCCGCTGTGCTCCACAGCACCCTCTCCGCCCTCTTCTTCAGTTGACGCTGCAGACAGGGAGAGATAAAACACAAGCATCAGGGCACTGTACAATGGACTGATACACACATGACAGTTGCACATGAGTGGCAATGTTTAACTTCAGACACGGCATCACACTCCATGAGACACATGTCATTTTAACTCACACACATGAACATTTCAACAGCAATATTGCACCAGGCAGCACCATCCATACACATACAACAGCATGAACAGCCAAAGGTGAGCCTGACATCACATGAAACACAAGGAGTGCACTAGACATGCACACACGCCACCACACTTACATGCATGTCTACATCTCCTCCAACTGTTGCAGTGATGAGATCACCATACATGTCACATCTGCCATTCATCCTTCTACATATCAGTGTCACGTGCATCCATGTTGCATCACAGTTGTACACTTGTCAGATACACATACATGCACATGTACACAGTGCAGATACATGCATTATGAACCACCATCCATGCCACAACCATGCCAATGTACATACACAAAAATTCAAACATGTGTGCTCCCACACCTGCATTTGCCCAGCATGTTTACCAACACATACACCATCAATGTGTCTCACAACTGAGAGGACTCACATGTGGCAGCCTCACGCCCATGTTCATACACATCCCTACATGGCCCTACATAAATACATGTGCAACCTGCACACTACTGGCACACCACGACGCGCACAGCGTACTATCAACATGATTTGTACACTTACCGCTCGACTCCAGACGGGTCTGCCTCTCAAGGATCTGGACATAGAGCGCTGGGCATTTGCATTGCAGGACCCTCATTTGATGGTTCGACAGCTGGCTCCGGCACCCCTTGGCATCCGCTGCCTTAGCGAGGCGCCGGGCCTCGTTGAGGGTCCTGGACCTGAAGTCCTCCCAGCGCTTCTTGACATGATGTAAGTCGCGGACTGCCACCCCCTCCGCGTTGATGGCAGTCCCGATGTCCATCCAGATCCTGGTCCGTCCTTCATTGTCTGCGCGCCAACTTCCAAAGAGGGCAGCATACTGCCCCAGGACTTGCTCCACCAGGACACCAACTTGGGTGGCAATGAAGCTGGTGGCCCTCTGCCTCTCTGGCTGCCAGTGCTGCCAGATGGTGTTGTGCTGGACATGGCAACCCCAGAGGCAGGAGTGGGTGGGCAACTGGGTCCTGGGGCTGGGCTGTGGAGCGATGGAATCTCAGTCAGGAGTCTTCGGTTCCAGCAGGGGTGGTCACAGCAACTACACCCCTGGCTGACGTGCAGGCAGCAAATGGCAGGGCACGTGGGCAGCAGGCAGTCAGGCAGCAGCAGATGGCAGGTGGGAGCATGCTCGGGGCTCTGGGGGGCAGTAATTTGGCCTTCTGGGCAGGAGCGTGGTCTTCCGTGTGTTTTCGCGTGGCAAGCTTGATACGGAGTGATTTGGCACGTGAAAAAATTGCACTTCAGCGTGTAATTCGAGGAAAGGGCCTTAGCACGTAAGCGCATCAGCACACGCACGCGATTTCATTGGACCAAAGGCCTTTAGCGCGTAAGCGCGTAAGTTACATTACGCGCGCGGGCGTTTCCTTCATAGTACGTGATGACAGAGCACACGTGGAAAAACTGCCCGTCCAAGTGTCATTGCGTGTAATTGCAGGAAAGCGCCCGCGTACACGCGTATCTGACGTGTACGTGTGGGCCGGTTTAAAAGCTACGTGTAGGACGCCATTTCCTTGTACGTGCTTTTCGTGGAGAGCGAGTGGGTGAAATCTGTACTTCTTGTCGGTTCACACGCGATTACTTCACAGCGTTTCTAGTTCGTACTCCCTGTTACCTCTGACAGCTCTTTTCTGAATTTTTGTTTGGCCTGTTTCCTCAAACAGAGTTCACTTCTCCTTTTGTCCTGTCTCCTCAGACAGCGTACAATTCTTCTTTTGGCGGGGGAGTTGCCAACGTGCACACGTGCGTATTTTTCACGTTCTTTCTCCAGGCAGACGGTGAGTTCCACACGTACTTAGCAACTGTGCTTGCCCGGTGTGTCGCGTTCCCCTTCAGAGGTCATTGTAGGCTGCGTGTATTACGCGTACGCTTAGTTTTGTGTTTCTGGGTGCCACAGCGTAGTGCGGGTTCATTTTTTCACGCACGTGGTCTACGAGGGGTTGCATGCATGTTCATTTTTGATTTTGGGCTGCCTGTGCGTTGCGTGACCCGTCATATTCCCCCAGGGGTCACAGACAGCCTTGTTAGAGCACTAAATTCCATCTGGTATCCTACCCCTTTGACCCCCAATTGCCCAGGACAATAGTTTACTGCAACTCCCATACGCACAACAACATCAGTGCCATGGTTGGGAGGCGACCAAGCGGTAAGGAAGGCAAAGGTGGCCGACCTTCAAAAGGTGGGCGTGGTGGCCGCGGTAGGGCCGGGATTTGCAGGGTGCCCCTATACCCCCATTTGTGGAGGAACAATCAGGGACACCCATACCCCCCCTCCCCCCCCCATGGTTGAGGGAAACGTGGCTGACACCATCCCAGCTCAGCCCCTGTTGGACCAGCCCATTGTGGCACCTGACCTGGCACAGGATGACTCCCTGGCTGACTTCCAGGTCAGCAAGTCTAGGCCACGTTTGGCGGTGCAAGTTGTTGTCACCAAGCCACGTGGTTCTGGGGCAGCTATGTCATCTGCTGCCCCAACTATGCAGGGTGGGGAGGCTGCAGGGGCAGCTGCAGCTCCATCCGCCCCAGCTCTGATTCTCCCAGCCAGGACAGTGTCAGTCCAGGTCCATCAAACTTACGTTCCCCCTGCCAACATTACCCTGCAACCAATGCCTGCATCAAGACCTATGGTCATTGTGCATTCCCACACTCCTACTACCCAGTCCACTGGTGATTCTGCCCCTACTGACCAGAGCGGCGTAACCCACTCTGGCTCTGCTCCACCTTTAAAGAAGAGGAAGAAGGGTGCTCTGGCACGACAGGCTGAGACCCCAGACACGGCTACACACTCCGGTACCTCAAGGAAGCCTTGCTTTAATGATCCAGATCTTGATGCACTTGTGGCCTATGTGTCAGTACATAGCCACGAAATGGTGGTGACTGCAGGGTACAAGACCACACCTGGTCAACGTAGGGCACACTGGCAGACCATCGCCGACCGGATAAGTGCCCTTGGATTTGTGAGGCGCACAGCTGATTGCTACAAGCGGTGGAATGACCTGAAACGCAGAGCAAAGAACAAGGTGGCCTCAAATCATGCCGCTACTCTGGTGACTGGCGGTGGGTCTCCACAAGAGGACAACGAACTCACTGAACATGAGTCTGTTGCTGGGGCCTTCGTCACAGAGGAACAGATCCAAGGTGTGGGAGAACTACCTGATTATGATGCCATGTCCGGTGAGTGCCCATGCATGTGTGTGTAATGCATGTGTATGTTGTTTGGGTGACGGGTTCTGATTGAGTGCCAGGTGAGGGTGTGTGTGCCTGACTGGTATGGGTCACCCATGAGCTTCATCCAAAACATTCAGCGGCCTTGGATTTGGGTGTGACAGTATCCCTTCTGCCCACAGTAGTAATTTAGCGCAACATTACGGCAGTTGCCCTTGAACTGGCATCTTGCAACAACATTGTTTGTATTTTTCAGTGTTCGTTCAGGCTGATTGTTTCAATTCTCCCACTTTTGCTACGCATTCCTCAGCCCTATTGTCACATTTGTGACATGCTTCTGTCATTGATGAACCCCACATTGGCCCACACGTGTTACCTTGTTAGGTGAATGATTTGACCATTCAGGCTGATTGAGTATTGGACTGATCACATACATTTTTGGGGCCTGTTTGAATGTGGAACATGATAGTTATTTCCTGTCATGTTGAAGTGCACAACCATTGATGTGTACATCGGCCTGCAATCACTGTATTTTTGTACACTGGATATGTTGCATTGTGTGGCACATGCCTATTTTGTCACACTATGTAGCATTTTTCATCTCATCATGTCCATCTTACATGGATGGCTGACAGTATTCATTCACTGACATATGGATGTACTTGTGGAATGTACCATGGCTATGGTACATGCCATCTGTGTGATGGCATGTGTCATGTATGTGTATTTGGACATGCCACTCACAGGCCAATGTGTGATGGCAGTGCTACCCAGCATGCAGCAAATGTGTTGCTCTTCCATCTTGGTGTCATCAGTGTCTGCCTTTTGCCTCCCCTTCCAACTCAGTGACATTTGTTAAACGTTGGGAGCAAATACTTAACAAATGCTCACTGGACTTAATTCTTTTAACCATTGAGGAACTAGCAGGATCTCTCTCATCAATTAATCAAGAGATTGAGGATTTAACAGCACAACTGTCTAAATTTAAAACAGCAGAGGATCTAACAACCATCCTTGAAGATACCAATCGCAAACTAGAGAGTTATAAACGCGACATTGAACAAAGGAAGATTAGGAAGTTCAGACGGGACACACTAGACTACGCCCGGGACATTGTCTACACTTGGCAAGATTTCTACAATAACACCCGACCTGGTCCTACTAGACCCTTGAGACAACCTGGTACACCGGCACCTATCAACAATAGTGACAGCAGCGACGTAACCAGTGGCGAAATAGATACGCCTAACCCAATACGTCCATCCTTATCTACAAATATACCTCTAGATTCCACGGAACCACGCACACAACCGGACACAGCCACTCCTACAACATCTACAACGCCTTTTTTAGGCGGAGGAAAACCAGAAGAAGCCAAAAGAAAACCAAGGCAAAAGAACAAATAATAGAGTCCAACATTTTAAATATCTCCTCCAAAATTCTAACTAAATCACAAATGGACACACTGAACTTGGGCCTATCATTTATTCCCACATCCAGCACTAACAACTTTGAAGAAGAAGTGAACTTATTTAAACTTATACGTAAAATGGAACTCAAAGTATTCTTTGATTCACTTCCTGAACCGACTGGACAACACAAGGAACATGAGTATCTTGAATTAAAAAATAAAAGTTCTTTTCATCCTCAATTAAATCATCCAGTCATCAATCTCTTCAAGTTTAAAACCTCAAAAGAACTAAAACGACTCAAATACAATACTCCTAAAAAAATCAACATTAGGAAACATCAACTCAAATTGATAAAAGAATTGGCAGAAGACTCATCTATCACACTGAAACCAGCCGATAAAGGCGGCGCCTTAGTACTGATGGATACCAACTTTTACAACTCTGGATGCCTTAATTTATTGAATGACCAAGGCACATATTTGGTATTGGACTCTGACCCTATCCTGGCCATTAAAGACACTATTAAGAAAGCAGTCGAGAAAGCATCAGAAATGGATTGGATTTCTGACCACACCTGTGACTTCCTCATTAAAAAATTTCCAGTGACCCCGGTTTTTTATGCTCTTCCAAAAATCCATAAAGACAAGACTAAGCCACCATTCAGACCTATTGTTGCGGGGACTGAAAGTGTGTTTCACCCCCTAGCTACTTATTTGGATCAAGCACTCCAACCATTGGTCCAACGGACATCCACTTACCTGAAAGACACTGCTCATTTCCTTAGAGTTATCAATGAAGTACAAATTGACAATTCCACATCTATTCTATTTACACTAGATGTTAACAGCCTGTACACCTCTATCCCGCACCAACAAGGGATAGAAGCGCTGGAATGGTTTCTTTTGAAACACAGAAACACCAGGATACACAAAGTATTTGCTATGGAACTTATTCACATCATCTTATTCAACAACTATTTTAGGTTCAATGATAAATTCTATCTACAAACGGCAGGCACATCGATGGGGTCACCAGTGGTCCCTTCTTACGCAAATATTTTCATGTTCCATTTTGAAGAGACCTATGTATTGAACACAGAACAGTGGAAAACCAAGATAGCTTTATGGAAAAGGTTTATAGATGACATCTTTGGTATCTGGCTAGGCACCAAGGATGAACTCAACCAGTTCTTCCAATATTTAAACAATTGCCATGAAAGAATTACCTTCACCCTAGAGATGGGCACACCTAACATTCATTTTCTGGACATTAATATTGGAATCATTGGTAACAATCTACAAACCAGTATTTACAGGAAACCCACGGATTGTAACAGTACACTACGATTTGAAAGTTTCCACCCAACCCACTTGAAGGACAACTTACCCTTCAGTCAAATGTTACGTCTCAAAAGGATTACATCTGACACTAATAAACTACAAGGAGAATATGAGGATATGAAACAAAGGTTTATCAAGAGAGGCTTCCCTGATGCCACCGTTGATAAAGCTATCAGACGTACCGCGACTCTTTCAAGATCCAACCTACTGGAAGATAAACCTAAGAAGATTAATACCAGACTCATCCATTCATTGAAATTTTCCAGTCAGAGCTATCAGATCAAGAGAATAATAACCAAGAATTGGGACCTCATCAAAGCAGACCCTAATCTTAACAGATTATTCCCTGAACTGCCTATGTTGGCATATAAGAGAGGAAAGAACTTGAGGGACAGTTTGGTTAAAGCTGAAAAGAAAACATCATCAGTACAAACGACTTTGAGAAAACAAAAATCTGGAACTTACCCATGTCTACACTGTCAGCATTGCCCTAACATAATTAAAGGTGAATACATCCGACACCCTAACAATGGTAAAAAAATATTCCTATCAGATCATGCCACTTGTGACAGCAAAAATGTCATCTACGCCTTAAGATGTCCCTGTGGGAAATACTATGTAGGCAAAACTAATAGGAAAGCGAAAGAACGCTGGACTGAACATAAGTCGAATATTAGAACACAGAACGACAAATCACCAGTCTTTAGACACTTTAAGGAGAACGGTCATAACATTTCACAACTTAGATGGGTTATTTTAGAAACAGTACATTCTCTACCAAGAGGAGGAGATTTTACTAAGAAGTTAGCACAAAGAGAACTGTACTGGATCCATAAATTGGACTCAGTTAATCCCAAAGGACTTAACGAAGATTTCTACCTAGGTCCTTTCCTTTGAAACACCTCTCCTTTAACGCAACATCCTTTTTCCACCATTGCTGAGATCTGCTCTATCACATCGATAGCCTTTAAGTCTAAATATTGGCATCAACTTTTCCCCCCCAGAGGTATTAGAATTCAGTTTTGGGTTCGCATCTGAGCTAATCACATTTAACCTCAACAGATTGTGCACTCATCTGATATGAGGCAGAGTACAGTATACCTTGTTTATCATATTGATACTATTTATTTACTTGACTTCTATGGATGACTTTTATAGTATGTTTACATTTACAAATGCATATGTTTTTTATGTATAACATGTAATATCTGGCTACAAATGTCTAATATATCTATGCAGTTTAGTATTTGCACCTCCTATGTATTATCTCTAATGATATTCAGGTTAATCATTTTTGAAGGTTTAAATATACCCCTGCAATGACGCTAGTTTTCTTAATTACATCTTTTGTTAGACTCCCTTCACACGTACTTTCCAATGTATACAGACTTTTTGAGAATATTAAACAAACCAGACTAATTTCTTTAAATGACACTCCTTATTAGACTCCCTTCATACACATTTTCCTGCATACATAGACCTTTGTGTCACATTTAATGACTCAGGTAAACTTTACACATCCAGCTTTTCACATTCAGCCGTATTTACCTCTTGGCCACTTTTTGCTACCAGACTCGTCTCTTTAAACGGACGTATACATGGTGTTTACATTGGCAACGTCATGTGCGTTACAGCGTGATGACGTCACAATAATGACGTATATATTAACCGCCATGTTTTTTGGAGGCCTATAGCGACTGCGGAATCTCCCCGCTCCTACCTGTCTTTCCTGCCTTACAAAGACTACAGTAAGTTACCTATTCTAGGACAGGGCCAGACTACTATAACCCTATTTCTCAATTTTGATGCTAGTTGGATACTCTTGACACTGTAGACCTGTTTGGTCGTTCTATTTGTAACGAGTGGCGCCTCCATCTTTTAGGTACCGCGCACAGACTGAAAATACTGTTCTCCTTTTACACCAACACGTCCCCTCAGCCTCTGAGGGATTCAGATACAAGCAATTCTTGTTTGGCTAGTAAGTTAACAGACTTTCTTCTTCATCTATCAATTTTTACTTGATTCCAAAGCACAGTGCTCATTTAGTATCTTCTGCCTCTTTGGTTATACTATAGGGGACCCAGACAGCTACAACTTGTTGGGATGACACACTTGTGTAACGACATGACCCAGTCTATCCTTTAATGTAACATACGGTATGTTTATTACTCTTTATACACCTAGTGGTTCTTGCAATAGTCTATTTTTTCTTACATTTGATTTATAATTGTTTAGGATGAAGACTCTGCTATAGCGATATTAACTCTTGTTCCTTGTTACTTTATAACATGATTGCAGACTCCTCTAATTAGTGTACTACCTTTTGCTTTAAGAACTTATATGATTTATTGGATAAATCACTGTCTCTAAAACATTAAGTCGATATCATTATTATGTAAATTGACATTATTATTATTTTGTATATACTTCTCTAGAGTTACTGTGATTGACACAACGAATAACTACAGCCCCTGATGAAGAGAACATTATCTCGAAACGCGTTGGGCATTTGCTCTTTGAAAAATAAATCCAGATTGGATAACCAACTCTTCGTTGAATTGATGAATATGTTTCGATACTAAACAGATATCTTGAATTACTATGTTGTTTCATTGCACTTTAAATTGATTTACTCCATTTACTCTGATTCCCCTCTTGGGAATAAACCTTTATTCAGCTTGTTTAAGCGATTAATAGAGTGCAGGGGACGGGAGTTCCCTAATAGGGTTCTTTTTTGTCTTTGTGTACTTGTGGAATGTACCATGGCTATGGTACATGCCATCTGTGTGATGGCATGTGTCATGTATGTGTATTTGGACATGCCACTCACAGGCCAATGTGTGATGGCAGTGCTACCCAGCATGCAGCAAATGTGTTGCTCTTCCATCTTGGTGTCATCAGTGTCTGCCTTTTGCCTCCCCTTCCAACTCAGTGACAGTGCATGCATGGGAGGGTTATAGTCATGTGGGACATGTGTAAATCATGTACTGGTTCTGTAGCTTGTCAGGCCTATTTGTGTGCTATGGTGCTAATGCCTGTTTCCATTTTTTGTCTTTCATGTTTTTGCAGGGGATGACGCACTTGATGCTGTTGGGGTTGAGGAGATGGTGCAGACCCAGGAGGGATCTCAGGCACGACCGGGCACCAGTGGGGGACGTGGTGTGGTGGTGGGTGAGAACCCAATCTTGCTGCAGACCATTCTGTCCAGGGGTGTCTCTGGGTTCCCCTCCCCAGACCTCTATTCAGGTGCTGATTCGGATGATGAGACCTATGTGCCGTCGCAGGTAAGTGTTTCTGGCAGGGATTCTGTTCTGTCCAACCCACCTGCACCAGGGGTAGAACCCTCTATGGGGATGTCAGTGTTGGTAAGTCCGCCTTTGGCGGTTACAGATGCAGGGTCACAATCCACAACATCTGATCCTGTTCCTGGGCCAGCAGATCAGAGGGGGAATGCAGTCCTGCAGCCTCAGGTAGTGCCGGCACAGCAATGCGCAGATCGCCTTGCCCCAAACAGGTGTGGTGCCCGCCGACGCGCCCGCCGACGCGGTGGCCGTACGCCACCAGGCAATACCGCATGGCAACAATCCATGTACGGTATGGCAACCCAACAGGCAGCATCAGTTGAGATGATGTCTCAAGCAATGGAGAGAGTGGCCACTTCCATTGTCCCCCTTGAAAGGCACATGCCAACTACAGCAGGCAACAGACTCCATTTGCCAATCACACAGGGAGGACATGTTGGCGTCCAACAGGGACAGATGGGCGGCACTGGAGACTCTACGCCAATCGATATCAATAGAGTCCCAGGGCCACAGTGAAGCCCTGAGGGTAGAACTCCATCACCTCAGGGAGACTCTTGTTGACCTTGAGGCTTCCACTAACTTGAGGACAGAACAGCTGCTGGAGCGGCTCACACGTTCGCTCTCAGCTGAGATGCAGGTAACTCGGGAGGAGATCCGGACATCACGTCAGGTGGTGCATGGGGATCTCTGCACTATAATCCTCCAGAACAAGACCTTCCATACCCGCATGCTTGCTGCCATGGAGGACCATACCAGGGCTTTGCGTGGGCTGCCTCCCATAGCACCACCACCTCCTGTGGCAGCAGCAGAGGGTGATGAGAGCGACAGCAGCAGTTATCCCACATTGGCATAGCCGTGCAGACCATGAGCCCATGGAGGTATTTTTTTTTTCCCAACATCCACACAGGTGGCTGTTGGTGCGCAGCCTGTCCTCGGACCTCCTGGGTGGCCTCCCCACAGCCCCCCCCCCCCCAGCCCCCACATGGCCATTTTTTATTTTTATTATTTTTTTTTTTACAGTGTGTTGCCTTGTGTGGCTCCCGTGGGCATCCACTGTATTCCAGCTGGGTACATGCAGGCTTGTCCGGAGTTTGGGTTAGATGCTTGGGTTCGTGAGACACACACCCCTCCTGCTTCCCGTTTCCATGGGCTTGCAAAGGGTGTGCCCAAGTGACAGTGACTTACACAGTGACATTGGACTCCCATGAGCTGTGTGGGCAGTCTGTAGTCAATACTGTGTATACATTCCTAGTGGATATTGTTGTTGTATTGTACACTGCATGGTGTATTGATATGTGCTTGTGCATCCATGTCTTCCTCCTAATTTGCAGGTTCATTCCTCATGTCTTCACAAGGCTGTCTACTTTGGAGATGGAGTTCATGTTGTAAGCAGTGCACTTACACATTTGCGTGGCAGCAGCACTGTGCAGTTGGAAGTGGTCGATGTGCTGGCATAATC
Organism: Ambystoma mexicanum; assembly: GCF_040938575.1. Taxonomy (NCBI): domain Eukaryota; kingdom Metazoa; phylum Chordata; class Amphibia; order Caudata; family Ambystomatidae; genus Ambystoma; species Ambystoma mexicanum. The sequence continues at coordinate 692,313,167 of NC_090939.1, forward strand.
AGGTTGTAAGACTACCACTACTTTAACTTAGTACTGCCATGTTTATGCTATGTTTGAGGTTGTGTAGCTACATTGTATTGTTGGTAAGTATTTTGTCATGTGTGTTGTTAGTTCTATATTACTGGGAGCATATTGTGTGTGGCCAGTTTCCATTAGGGACACTGTACTTTGTGACAATTGTGTCATGTTTTGGGGATTGCTTTGTTTGCTCTCACATAGCATGACATGCCATGGTGTGTTGGGTGGCGGTGCTAGGGAGGGGTTGGGTGACATGGCACTGTTGTCATGTTGTATTTTGCAAGGGGGTAATGAATTTAGCAGCATAGAAGTGTGTCTTTTGATGACACAGCATTGGTGGTGTTTGTGTAGGTAGGGATGAACACAATGTAACACTGCCAGGTGACCAATCTCAGGCTGGTATGGTTGTGACAGTTGACTGTCCCTTATGTCATCATCATTGATTGTCAGATGGTATGTGCCAGGGCTGTGTGCACTCCACAGGGGTGTGATTTTAGGTGAAGTAATTAGCCACCAGCTGCGTACGGGCTGCCTCACCCCATGCCTTTCCCCTCCCATGCGCAGCGGGCGTGCATGTGGTTGGGGATGTGGGGGCACCACCATGTCCACGGGCAGGCCCCGGCGTGTTGCAACGTTGTGCAGGACACATGATGCCACTATGATCCTGCACACTACTGGAGGAGCGTATAATAGCTGCCCGCCATAACGGTCAAGGGAGCGAAAGCGTGACTTGAGCTCCTTACATCCGCCGGCAGGCGGATGTGCCGGCGGCTCCTACGAAGGCCATACAAAGGCCTGTTGAGCGGCTGTTTGGAGCCATAGGAGCCAGGGGCCAGGAACTCTGCCCTTACCGCTCCAGGTAAGCCAACGCTGCCACCTGCCACCTGTTTCTGTGCCTGTTTATGCTTGATTCTGCCGTCTGCCATACCCTATGCCCATCTTATTCCAGGTAACTTTTGGCCAACACTACTGCACTACTCCCAGCTACCCATTGTCTCCAGCACTATGTGTGTCTGTGACACCCCAGGAAATAGTAACCAAAGTGTATAACCCGTGTGCACCACAGGACTGTTAGGTGTTACCCCTTTGCATTTTTGCCTAATTATGCTATTAGGAATCTAGGTGTTACCCCTTTGCATTTTTGCCAAATTGTGCTATTTGAAGCTAGGTGTTACCCCTTTGCATTTTTGCCAAATTGTGCTATTTGAATCTAGGTGTTACCCCTTTGCATTTTTGCCAAATTGTGCTATTTGAAGCTAGGGGTTACCCCACTGCATTTTTGCCTAATTGTGCTACTTGGAATCTAGGTGTCACCCCTTTGCATTTTTGCTGCCTACCATTATTCCTGCGCATATTCTGTTTACAAAGCCACCTTTGTCCTCCCAGAGCCCACAGAGCTCCTACCGCAATCCAAAGTTCACCCCCCGATCACAAACTGAATCTAGATGTCACTGCCCTATCTGCATACTGCACTTTTACTGCCCTGCCCGAATTGAACTGTACGTGTTTGTATTGCTTCTCGCCCTGCCTACCCCATCTCTCAGATAACGCCTACATTGCCACTCCCACTCTGCTCACACAACGCCAGCGCAGTACTGCAGAAAATGCTAACTATATTACTCATCTTCTGTGCAATGGCCACGCCCGCATCCCCAGACATTCCCATCCAGGATACTGACTCAGGAGCCCCCCTCCCCAGCCAGGCACTAGTCTCACCAACGACTCCTACACAACTAGGTACTATCCTGACCCTTCCTACCCAAGATATCATCGCAAGTCAGGACCTACAACTTTTGCCTCCCACCCCTGCACTACCACCGAAAGAAACAACAAACTTCGCGCTAGACTCTCTAAACTTTATGAGCCGCCCCGAAGATCCCTGTCTGATTCCAAATGCGAAGCCAAAAGTTCTACCAAAGGCACCACTATCCCCACAACCAAGTCCAAACCTATCATTCAAACAAACACCTCAGTAAAAACGGATGTACACTCCTACAAAGGAGCTCTCCTTAATACCACATCATTGGTGGCACATGCCCTTGATATAGCAGACCTAATTATCAAAGATAAATTAGACTTTATTGCTCTAACTGAAACGTGGCTCCACAATGCAGCAGGCCCATCTCTAATGCTGGCCATCCCAGACGGCTACACTATATCTAGGCAGGACCGGGTAGGTAACCGGGGCGGTGGCATCGCCATCATATCTAAAGTAAGCTTAGCTCTCAGACTAGCCCCGACCCAAACTCTGCAATCGTGTGAATCCCTCACCGCCAAACTCACCATAAATAATACCCAATCCCTCACTATCCACCTGATCTACAGACCACCAGGTCCACTCGGAACCTTCGAGGAAGATCTACACAACCTAATCTCTAACAATGCGAAAACCACTTCACAACTACTGCTACTAGGGGACCTTAACTTAGGGTTCAACGACCCAGCAGACATACATGCCTCTACCATAGCCAATACGATCTCATCACTCGGACTCTCACAAAAAGTTAACCTACCCACCCACCTGAAGGGTAGAACCCTAGACTGGGTTGCCGATGCTAATTGCTCAGCGGTCATCTCCGCCACCACACCACTACCTTAGACCGACCATTCGTTGGTCTCATTTAACCTATTGACCTCTAGATCACCTACCACAACCGTGTCACTGGCACCACCCTGCCTCACAAGAAACAAGAAAAATATCTCAATAGAAAAAATCATCCCAGCTATCCTTCCAACCCTAAACGCATTGCCAGACAATCTAGATCCCAACACACTAGTTCACGAATATAATAAAATCATGTTAACCACCATGGACAAAATTGCCCCACTCAAACTTCGCACCAGCAAGCCTAAAACCCATTTAAACAAATGGTACACACCCGAACTCAAAGCCCTCCGCCTAAAAAAGCGAAAATGTGAAGCTGATTGGAAATTATGCCCCTCCAGTGAAAAGAAAGCCATCCTGGACACGATTTCTCGTCATTACAAAGCTGAAATCTGCTTAGCTAAACGGAATTCCTATAACATCCGCATTGCCAACTCCAACTCAAGTATGAAGGAGCTTTTCTCCATACTGAAGGAACTTGAGTCACCCATTGCCACACCCGACACCTGCACTAAGAACCAGACCTGGTGCACAGACATCCAACAAGCACTAGCAAATAAAATAAACACCCTACAAAATAAAATTCAACTAAAAAAAGACTCCCTAAACCTCACTAACCCTCCCACATCTCCGCCCAAAGCCTCACCAAGTACACACACTAACTCATTCACCTTCTCTAAAACCACCACCCTTGAGGTTGAGAAAATCATCCTCTCTCTTAAACCATCAAACTGTAAAGGCGATATCTGCCCTGCACACATAATAAAGGACGCAGCCAGAGACCTGTCGCCCTTTATCTCTAAACTTATAAACGCCTCTTTCTCCTCAGGCAGTATCCCTTCCAACTTAAAACAATCTTGGGTGCTCCCCCTCCTCAAAAAACAGACGCTTGATCCCCTCATCCCCACCAACTACCGACCCATCACAACGGTACCCTTCCTACTGAAAATCTTGGACAAAGTTGCCTATGTCCAGATTCAAAAATACCTAGAACTACACAAGCTACTAGGCGCCAGACAATCAGGTTTCCGCCCATTACACGGCACGGAAACAGCCCTCATCGATCTGAAAACCCAAATTGATGATCTGAGGGACAAGGGCAAGACAGCACTCCTCCTCTTTCTCGACCTCTCCGCGGCTTTCGACCTCGTCGACCACAAGGTCCTCTGCAGACACCTTGACTCAGCTGCTCATTTCTCCCCAGAAGCTATCAAATGGATTGAATCCTTTCTGAGTGAGAGAACTATGAGAGTCTTCTCCCCTTCAGCAGCAGCAGACCCCTCTCCTATCACTTGCGGAGTCCCGCAGGGCTCATGCGTCTCCCCCACACTATATAACATCTTCACCAAACCCCTGTTCGACGATCTGGACCATCTGGGTGTCACCTACACTAACTATGCTGATGACACTCAGATTCTCCTCCCACTTTCAGGGGATCACAGTAAGGACAGAGAGTTGGTGAATAGCGTATATCTCATCATTCAGGCATGGATGGCATCTCATGGTCTATGCCTGAATGATGACAAGACAGAGCTCATCATCTTAGGTACCCCTGCTAATATCAACAAACTAGGCCTTGAATATGCCGAATTCAACATAGATGGCAATCTCATCAAAGTATCCAGGGAAGTAAAAACCCTTGGCTTTTATCTGGATGCCACTATGTCATTCACTAAACAGGTCAACTCACTAGCATCTACCACTGCGTACACTTGCAAATTAATAAGGGCAGGCAGACCATTCTTATCCAATGACAGCTGCCTGATCCTGGCAAGAGCACTCATACTATCTAGGCTTGATTATTGTAATGCCCTCTATAGCGGTGCTAACAAAGCCATTATCCACAGGCTCCAAATCTTACAAAACAATGCCTTGAGAGCTGCCCTCGGCATTAATAAGAGAGATCATATCTCAACCACTAGACGCCAACAGAAATGGCTCTCTACAGACAACAAAATCAAACTAAAGTTGGCCTCCCTAACCCATAAAGCCCTCAACAATGCCGCCCCCAGTTATCTGATGGACAAGGTAAAGAGAAAGTCCTCCATCTGACAAACAAGAACTATCAATTCCAACCGTCTGATAATTCCCAGATTCAAACTCTCCACCAATGGTGGGAACAGTTTCCCGGTGAAAGCTGCCACGCTCTGGAACTCTCTGCCACACAACCTAAGAGCTGACCAACCATACTTGCACTTTAGAAGACACCTCATCAGTCACCTTAACTCCAATAACCCTTGTATTTAGCTGCACTTTCTACACCTATGTATAGATAGTGATACTTTTGTTCGTGATTCAGCCCTCGCCTCTAACAGCCCTGCACACATCTGTACACTTACCTCCTGTATAGATATTGACTTTTTATGTTTGAAGATTTGTATACCTCTTATTCCTGTAATCCTGAATATTTTTTTTTTCAGGATTACCCACCTCTAACAGCCCTGTACATATCTGTATACTTACCCCTGCATAGATATTGACTTTGTATGTATGAAGATTTGTATATTTTTTATTCCTGTAACTCTGATTATTTTTATTACTACTTCAAAGTGTATATTTCTGCAACATTGTAAGCTTCGAATTATCTTTTGCCTGCGCCCTGTTGCCCCTGGGTAAGGTGCGCCATACAAATAAATAAACAAACAAACAAACAAACAAACAAACAAACTCCGAATGTGCGCTGCACTATGCCCCGGGTTGCAATGTGGGCTGTGTTGTATCTTACCTCGGGTGGCGTGGTGGGGTTCCGAATTGGCGTCATCATGTGGCTGCTCAGAGGGTAGGCACTGTCCCCTGGGGAGGTGGTGATGGGTATCATTAGTGGGGTTGTGACATTACTCAGTATCTGACATGCATGCATGTGCTGTGGCATTTATACTCACCGAGCAGCCATGTATCGCCATGCTGCCCAGTTTCTAGGTCCCGGTTTAGGGTTGACATTCTGTAAATAAAACTGTTGTGGGTGGACCCTGGATAGTTGGCATATACTGAGGTGATGATTCCCTTGGCATCACATACTACCTGGACGTTGATGGAATGCCAGTGCTTGCGGTTTCTATAGATGTGCTCTGATGCCCTGGGGGGACGTAGAGCCACATGGGTGCAATCAATGGCACCTAGGACTTTGGGGAATTGTGCCACCCCGTAGAAATCCTGGACGGCAGCCTTCCTTTCTGCAGGTGTTCTGGGCAGGTATATGTGCCTGCGGACTGATGGGCGTGCAGTCATGATGGCCAAGACTTGGTGTAGGGAGCGTGACTGCGTGGCCTGTGACACCCCCCCCCCACTATAGCACTTGTCCGCTGAAATGATCCAGTGGCCAAGAAGTGCAGTACATTGAGGCCCTTCTCCAGGGGGCTGAGTGCTTGGGAGCACAGGGTGGGTGATGTGAGACATCCTCCCACTCACACACAAGGTCGAGTATTATGTGAGGTGGAAACCTGTACCTACCATACACCTGGTCATCAGGCATCCCAAAAAGGCTGGTTCTGGGTGTGAAAATTGTGGGCCTGACTATCCTCCTCCTCCTCCTGCGGTATCCCACGACCACTGCTGCTAGGAACGGTATATTCATCCTGGCGTCTGAGCTTGTTTGTTGTTTGCGTGCACTTTTATGCTGCGCGGGTCCACGTACGCCTACTTTCTGCTGGCGTACGTATTTCAGGATTAGCGCGTCTTTTTTGGCACACGCGTTAGCCCCGTTCCAATCCATGAATACGTGTTTTGAAAGTGCGTGTGGGCGTTCCGCGCATTTGCCTCCTGTACTTCCCCCATGAAGCCCACATTTTCACGCGTTGTTCCCCATTCCGCGTGTCACGCCCTCTGTTCCTCCTATTTTTGTTGTGTGCACCGCGCTATGTGCGATTTCGCTGTGCGTGTAGCGCACGCTGTTTGGAGACGCGTGCGCCACGCAGAATTCTGGCACCCATCCTGGGATTTACATGGGCACGGACTTCCATGAATCGCTGTGCGCGGGTTTCGCTGCGATTTTCGCACTGGCACTGCGATTCGCACGCTTTCACACGCTTTCGCACGCTTGCGCTGAAAATTTCAGCGCACATTAATTCCATGAAGCGGCCAGTGTGTGTGTATGTATGTGTGTGTGTGCGTGCGTGTGTATGTGCATCTCTGTTAATCAGGTATGTTTCTATTTTTTGTCAGAAATATATTTCATTATATTGGTAAGAATAAACAGAAATTGATATCATGTATAGTTAAAAGGTACAGAGGTATTTACGTAAAAAATGAAACAAAAGTTTACATAATTTGAACACAGGCTAGTACGATAACAAAAGATACAAATAAACTGAATACATTTAGTTACAAAATGACTGCTTCAAATTGCAGCAAAACCTGCTCGCTGCTAGGAAAAATGATAATCACGCTACAGTGAATGAAAGAAAGAGCAACGTGCACAAAGTATTAAAGACCAACTAAGAATAAACAATAAATTCATATTTAAAACAAAAACAAATTAGAACGAATGATATGTCATTGCCATACAAATGTATATGTTATTTCCAAGAAAACATAAAAGTATTGTAACAGACTAAGACAAAAGACACACAGGAGGTGATTTAAAAAATGTAAATTGCATGCAGGGAATCACCAAAGTTTGCACTTATTTGCAGTTTGAACCCCTGCATGCAATTTTCAACTTTTGCAAGGCAGAGTTCAAAATTAAAAAGCAAACCAAGGTGAAATCACCTTTGCTCTTTACTTGTACCCCCCGTTTTGCAAAAGAATAACCGCTACCTTCAAATTCAAATTACACTTAGCAGACAGAGTTTTGTTAATGAATTCCTATGCATTCTGCCTGCTAATTAACAGGTGCTAATGTGAGGCGGATTCCAAAGGAATCAATTTGTTTTACAGCTGCATAAAAAGCTTAGGAAGGCATAAAACACTTTGGTCTTCCAAGACGCAGGAGGAACGCACTGTAGAGATACAAACTCCACACGGCAGCCCACCCCTGTCTTGAAAGAGGAGGAAAATGGGCTGGAGCAGCAAAGCAAGGCTTAAGCGCATTACACCTTGCATTTATTCCAGTTTTAGCACTATTACAAGTTTAAAATGACACATATAATGGTACAGAAACAGACAAAAGAACAGAGGGAGAGACAAACAAGAAATTCTAAGAGGCATACGTTAAAAAAAGGATGTAAAGTAAAGGCTAAGAATTGGGCTTAAACGCTGCTTGGAAAAACAAACCCAATTCAGGAAGGTTTATGAACATCATCATCACTATCAAAAGGGGCTGGAACTAAACTCAATAAGACAACCTATCAAGAAATTATATAACCATTAATTGTTTTAGCGATCAGACAAGGATTTAGCACGACATCTCCCAATTCTGTGGGTGGAACCAATTAAAAATAGACATATCGTCCAGTTTCTTCCAATTCCTGGTTATGATCTGAAGAGCAATAGCGACCATTAGATTGTACACTATCAGTCTCTCCAAGCAGACTCATAAAAAATATATGCAAATTATAAGTTAGTTATTAGTGCAAAAATATTATTGAGAAACCACCAAACTTTCCAAAAGGGAGAACACATGCTTACCCTCAAATTACATTGCTTCACTGAGACTTCAGGTGACTGACAACACCAAAAAATGTTCTGAAAATTATTGATAAAGCTGGACAAGACCAAGGATTGACTCAAATTAGCAGCTACTAACATATTCAAAAACCACAACCAGATATGTTCACAAGTCTCCACCAACAGAACCAGATTACAGTCCATGTCCCTATCAAGTTCAATTTACTTTTAGGGAATGTATCATAAACAGTACCCAACAATTTATAAAATCCAGAAGAATTGGAGAGGCAGCCCTCCTCAAATTATGGTTGTGCTTTCGGAGAAACATTATTTGATAGCAAGTCAAATGAAGCCATCATTGTTTGACTAAAGCCATTATAACAGTAAACATCTCAGCAGTCTTTCACCAGTCGGGAGGCCATTATGGTGTATGGGGAAGATGGCGGTTCATTAAAGCAACCTCAGTGCCTGTGCCCCCTTTCAGTTCCCCATAAAACACCTAAATAAGCCTTGGAATGGAAGAAAGGAGATGGTGGATGTAGGAGTGAGCCTCCCACCCCCAGAATCTAAGCAGGAGCCCCTCTGAGGAGGACAAAAGTGAACTGTGATGAGCCTTATCCTCGGCCGCTGGTGCAAGGCAAGTGGAGAGGAAGGAAAAGATGGCTCTTGCGGTGTGGACCACCGGTGAGAGGGTCAGAAGCGGTGGAAGCCAAGCTAAGGGCAGAAAAGAAGCCATGTGCCTAGAGGGAAGACTGAAAGTGCTGCCAAGGGAAGGACGTGAGAAGGAGAGTATGCAGAGGCTGAGGTGAGAGGCGCCAAAAGAGAGAGAACTCAGGACAGACTAAAAACAGAGGCATGGACCCGCACCAGTAGAGAACGGGCAAGTATTTTCTTCCCGCCACCTCACCCGCGAGATCGGAGTCGCAGGTCTGTGATGAGAAGGAGACAGAGCAGCAGTGTGCACTCCTCCAGTCACTGACATGAAGTGAAAGGTAGGGAGACAGATAGATGCCGGGGAACCCAGGATCCACCCTAACTCTCCCAACAGGGAGAAGACCACAGATAATGAATGAGAGGCGGTGGCGGATAGTAGGCCTGGAGACTGAGGCGTGTTGTCAAGGGAAGGGCATTGATGGGTCTATCGACAGAACTTTTGGCAGAAAGTATGATGTAAGCCTAATAAAATGAGTGAGCAGGGGCGGACAAGAGATGAAACAGGACAGACTGAGAGCACAAAGGCAAGTACCGTGATAATAAAAAACAGAAGGGCCTTGACATAACCGAAAAAAAGAGAAGGTAAAAAGGAGGAGTAATGAAGGGAAGAGAAAAGGGGAGGCGGAGAGAGAAAGGAAAAGAAAAGGAAGGGAAGGGAAAAAACAGTGAAATGGAAGCACGAGAAGGGAAAGAGAAAAGGAAATGAAAAGAGGAGGAAAAAAAGAGGACGGTGAAGGAAACAGGGGAACCGGAGCAGGAAAGGCAAAAAAAAGGATTGTCTAGTGGCACACCTCACTGGTGACTTTGACCGAAAGGTGGCGTGAAAGCTTGCTCTAGACCTTCACCCTGGTGGATTACCCATGTAAATACGAGAAGCCTGGGCAATATGAAGCTTTTTGTGGTAGAATCTCCCCTCAAAAATTCCTGAACGAGAAACACGCTCCACAGGCTGTCCCAGGTGAGGCATATATGCAGGGTTAGTGAAAGTGGACAGTAGGAGTTCCTCTCGGTCATTAGGTGTAGAGTTAAGCATGATGGACTTTAAGCATAGCTGAAGGACATGGGGACGCACCTTTTAAAAATTCTGAGCTGTGACTAGTTTCGTGGTGTCGGAAGGTCCAGGCAGGGGTTCTGGGAGTTGTAGTGTGAAACTGATGGTATAGTTGGCATGGCAGCCATACACAAGGGGTGGTAATCACATTTTGGGATTTAATCATCCTGGTCACAATCCAGTCAAGTATATGTTGGTTAGCCATGGTTGGCTCCGAGCTGTAGACTTCATCATCACTGTCCAACCCTTTCCAGCGATTCAGGTCACCCAAAAAAATGGAGGAGTTTGGGCTGATAAGGTTATTTAGGAGTGAGAGAATTTCTTCATTAAAGTCTTGCATGGGACAGGAGGGATGGTAGATTAGCCTAATGTTGACACAGTTCTGCAGTCAAGGCATCATTTTAAGATGGAGAATTTCACAGCCTTAACATGAGGCTGCGACTGGAAACAGACCTAGATCAGATTTTGCAATTATTGCTACTCTGCCACCCCGTCCCTCAATACGTTTAGCATTGAAGAAAGTGTAACCTGGAGGGGAGGCCAGAGAAATAGAAGGGCCATTGGTATCAAGAATCCAGGTCTCAGTGATACAAAGAATAATGAAATTGTAACTCTGGATGTAGTCATGCAGATCCTGTGCATGTTTAACAAGTGAACGCGTATTGAGAAGGGCTATCTTTAGCAAGCTCTTATTTATATCAGGTTGAGTGGGTTTTGGCGAATTAGCGGCCTGGGAAGAGAGGGCAGGAAGAGATGGGACAGGATTCTCGGACAGCAGAGAATCAGGAGAGGAAGGAGAAAAAGTCAGGGCATTGGTGAGTAGTGTATCTTTCCGTACACCGGTGGGAGAGTAGTGGCCACTTTCCTTCGCCATGTTTGGGGCAGCCCGTGAAAGGCCCCGTGGAATTGAACCATCCAAAAATGGGGGAAGGCTATCTAGTTTTGTACGTTTGAGCCTGTCAATGAGGACCAGATGATTATGGTGGAGCGCAGCAATCAATAAAGGTTCATTCCTAGGAAAACCCATAGTTCAGGGACTGCGGGCACAGTGGATTCCAAGGACGCTTACCACTAGCGGAGTAGACTGTCCCGCCGAAACCGACCGATGACTGGCGAAGACCGGCTTAGTGCAGAAGCGCCTGCGCTGAAGCGCCTGAGGGATCTAACAAATAGAGCCCTGGGATACCTGGGAAGTTAAGTTTAATTGCAGTTTCTCACGTTATTACAAAGAAGCAAACTAACGGTGCCAAGGTCACATGCAAACAAAACTAGCAATGGTAATGAGAGTGCTTTCTCTCTCTGCCGTATGTTGTTAAATACAAAAGGGATACCAGGCAAATATGAACAGCACGGAGCAGTGGCTGTAAATGGCACACCTGCCAGCAGTAAGGAGTCAGCAATCAATGTGGAAAATCAGAGCGTGCGTCTGAGCAGCTCACTACCATCAAATACCTGAAGCAAAGAGGAGCATCAGCACTATTTAAAGCCTTGCGAATTAGGAATTATAGGGGCCACAGACACATCTACAAATTCTGAGACCTCAGGGTAATCAACACATATTGTCAGTCTACTTAACAGAACAGCATAATTATTTTTTAAGATTATTGTGGTAAGTATGCTTTAGGCTCAAGTTGTAGATATGTTTATGCCCTAAACACATCTACGACAACAATATAATGGACTGGGTTATTACCTCATCTCTGTGCTGCTCTTGGGGAAGGGCCTATATATACGACTTCCTTATATTTGAAGAGTCTATAAATAGGTGTATATGAAAGAGATTGGCACTATAAAATATTTGTCACATTTTGTGAATTTGATTTGTTCAGGAATATGTTTTTGTGATACGCTCGGTGGTAGAAATTATTGACAAAATGTATTCAATTCATATATTTATTAAATATGTTGTCAATCAATCTGTTCTGTAAACGTAGGTTTTTGCATATTCAAATGTTCTAAAATATTGCTTTTGATAAAAATCTATCAATGTTCATTAATGCATGGTCTTAATTGCTTTGAATAATGTATACATGAATTATTTACCTTATCACGTTTATTGATATTTTTGTAAGTACTGAAACCATGTATAAATTATATTTGGTCATGATGTTTGTAACATATTGCCGAACAAAAGACTGTTGAACTGAACTGACCTGAAGTCCTTTCTACCATCTATTTCTCAAATTTCAATCACCCTCGGTTTAAAGTGAAGGAAGATCTTGATCATCAGAAAACATCACCTCGCCTAGGCACCAGAGATGAGGACAGCGAGGAAGGTAACAAAAGTACAGAAAAATAGTAAAATGCAGAAATGTATTAGATATTTTAGTATCATAAATTAATGATAAATAAGTATATGTGCTTGATTACGTTCAAAAGTTGGTTTATTAGCATAACATAGCAAATATAGCTAGTGACCCCAATTCCCAATTCATTCTGGAAGAAAATTCAATGTTCATTATACTCATTCTCCCCTAGATGTTGTCCATACAAATGAAAGGCTACTGAAATCCCCTAGAACAACTATTTCTCACATTTCTTTAAGGTGCAGGGAAGAATCATAATCATCCTCTGACTGAAGTGAAGGCCGATCATGAGAATCAGAAGCCATCACCTCGTCTGGGCCCCGGCAATGAAGACAGCAAGAAAGGTAAGCAAAGTTAAGTACATCAGAAGTAAAGTAGAATCCAAACAAAAGTATCTGTAGTTTCAATCTGATAAATGAATTAAAAAACATCTCTGAACTCACTAGATTAAACCCAATATCTTCCAACATTGGGTCGCTGAGATGGCATAGAAAAAAGAGATATTCACTATTCCTGTTGGATGCTAATTTTATGTTCAGAATGCTAATTGTACCCCTCAAACAGCAGGTTCTACATGCAGGTCCTCTATTCTATTCTATTCTATTCTATTCTTTTCTATTTGTTAGTTATATGGCGCCTCACACCCAAAGGCCTCAGAGCGCAGACAAGACTCACAAACAGAAACACATACAGAAGAAAAAGACTGCTATAACAGAGCCACATTAATCTTTGATTTTGTCAAAGAGAAAAGTCTTCAAACATTTCTTAAACTGGACCAAGGACGAAATTGTTTTCAGGGAGAGCAGTAAAGAGTTCCATAGAGAGAGACCCCAGGCATCAAAGCTGGTACCACTGAAGTTTTTTAAGGCAAATCTGGGGCAGTCCAAGAGAGCATCCTTGTTGGAGCACAAAGTTCATCTGCTAGGTGCCCTTTTTACATGTGTACTAAGGTAACTGGGGGCATTGCCTGACAGACACTTATGTACAAGGATAAGGGCTTTATGTCAAATCCTCTGCTCCACTGGAGGCCAGAGTAGCTTTCGACGAGACCCTGAGCCATGGATATGCTTCACAAGACCACAAACTGCTTATACAGCCCCATTCTGAATTACTCGCAACTTTTACATTTTTGACTGGAAGTGCCAACCAAGGGGCTGTTGCAATAGTCAATGTTTGCATTGACAGTGGCAGAAGCCCCTAATAACCTGTTATTCTCAGATAAATAAGGGTGGATCTGCCACAGCAATCTGATCATAGATGAGCAGGATGAGCTAAGGTATGCCACGTGCTTATTGAACGCTAGTTGAGGGTTCAAATAGACCTCCAGCATTTGTACATGCTGTGAAACAGATATGGCACTACCAGCAATCATAAATTGGTTATATTGAGGGTCCAATTCTTCAACCTAGCACCAGTAAGCAGTTCTGTTTCTTATCGTTTAATGCTAGGGAATTTAATGCCATTCAAGACTAAATTGCCATATAGACTTTATTGACCATGCCTGGATCCTGAGAGCAGTCCCAAGGGAGTTTGAGGACAATCTGAGTGTCTTCTGCATAGTTAGTGAACTGCACACCCAGACCATCCAATAGGTCACACAGGGACCAGATGTAAATATAAAATAACAAGGGGGAAAGCACGGTCCCTGAGGAACCCTGCAGGTATGAAATGCAGAGGAGGATAGGGTATCATTCTTAACAACCTTAGCTTGTCATTGTCCAAGAAAGGTTTTAAACTCATTGCAGCCTCTTTGGATTATTTATTATTTCCCTACCCTAACTAGTCTTTCAATCAATGGGGAATGGTTGACCAAATTGAACACAGCTGATAGATCAGGCATCAGAAGCAATGCAATGTGACCTCTATCAACAATTCTAACAATATTAGATTTCAAGTCTAACAGAGCAGTTTCAGTACCATGCTTCATGCGAAATCCAGATTGACCTACTGCAAGTATCATGTGTTGCTCAATTAAGTGATTAATTGACAGTAGGCAATCTTGTCCAGAATTTTTAACAAGAATGGAACATTGGCTATTGGCCTGATGTTTGTGGGGATAGCAGGATCTAAATTGTCTTTTTTTTAAAAAAAGGCTAGATCCAAGCATCTTTGAGGCAATCCAGAACCTGAGCTTCATAAAAGGACATATTCATGATTTGTGTAACCCATGACAACAGGGAAACAAGAAGGTCTTTAAAAAGAGAGGCAGGAAGAACATCACCTTGACATTAGGTAGATTTAATAATGTGTGTATAATATTTTGAACCTCGCTCTCGGACTCTTTAAAAAAAAAGAGGTGATGACTTCAGTAATTCTACTGGAGCAGGCAGGGATTGAGATTCAACTACATAAAACTCAAGCAGCACTACTCGTTTTGAAATGGCTTCTTGATGACAGGCGACCTTCTGGGAGAACTCATCCTGGATATTTTGGTACCAGTTATTATCAATTTCAATGTTGGATTTAGTAGATTTTCCCTCTAATTTGTGAAGAATGGGGAAGAGTTCCCATGAATTGGATTTTGCTGTGACAATTCTGTTATTAAAGTTGGCATGCTTGCCTTTAAAGATAATGGGCCTCCTTACGAGGTTGCTGGTCCGGTAACAACGGTACAGGTATGCTTGCCAGTACCGTTGTTACCGGACCGCCAAACTCCGGGTTGTGCCGCGGGTGCCTTTCATTCTGCCAGGTCTGCCTTGGCGGAAGGAAAGGCACGCACGAGCCCTGCATGCCTGTAGCACTGGCACCGTTATATAAATGGTGCCAGTGCTACAGGCATCCCCATTCCCATTGAGCCCTATGGGGCTGAAATGGGAATGAGGATCTACCGGCACCCACGAAAGGGCAATTACCGGGTCTGGCGGGGTCGGAATACCCCGGTAATTACCCATTCGCAGTGCAGACTGTCATGCCGGTATGGAGGAAGCCTTGCTGCTCCTACCGGCGAGGCTACCTCCAACCTTGTAATGAGGCCCAATATCTTTATATCGTTTAACGGCCATCTTATATGCCAACAATGTGGAGTCACAGGGATTTTTTCTCCAGCTTCGCTCAGCGGAACATTTGTTTTTCCTGAATAGTTTCACTCGGTATTGAACCAATGATTTTGCTCAGAAACTTTTTTCAGAATAATAGGATGTAGAGGTGCCAATGTATCAAGTGCAGTATTAGTAATTGATCTAAAGTGCTTTGTAAGATTTTCAAGTGAAGTGCCAGAATATAAATCAGCTAACTGAGGTAGCACCAATAAGGCAAAAACCTCTAACAGGACTTCCCGAGTGTTTCTGACCAGTCCTGGTTTCTTTGCCTCCAGGTAAGAAGGAGCTACAGGACAGGGTAAAATAAAAAGTCTAAAAGAGATAAAATGATGGTCACCAAGGACAATTTTCCACACTTACAAGTGAAATATTAATATTCCATGTCAGAATCCAGTCGAGGATATTGCCCCCTATATGTGTGGCTGCCTTAACATCTTGCCAAATCCATTAGCTTTCAATGAATTCAAAAGGGCCAGAGCATCTAAATCTGAGGAATTTTCTTCCC
Organism: Ambystoma mexicanum; assembly: GCF_040938575.1. Classification (NCBI taxonomy): domain Eukaryota; kingdom Metazoa; phylum Chordata; class Amphibia; order Caudata; family Ambystomatidae; genus Ambystoma; species Ambystoma mexicanum. Next base: position 692,328,948 of record NC_090939.1, read on the forward strand.
ACAAATTAAAATCCCCAAGTATAAGAACACGAGAGGAGGATTTCAATGTGGCACCCAATGAAGCAGTCAATTGTTCCTCAAATTCTGGGGTTTTATTAGGTGGCTTATAGAGTAATAGGTTGCTCAGCACAGAAATTGCATTAATACTCAATTTAACCATTAATGATTCATAGTGATCCAGGTCTATTGCAGCAGTGCTGCAGATCTTTAGATTATTTGTAAAGATAAGAGCAACTCCCCAGCCCCTGGACCACTATGGTCAGCTCTTAACAAATGATATCCTTCCGGTGTGGCAACACAGAAGGCGTGGGAAGCGTTTTCCTGGAGTCGGGTGTCTGTAATAGCAAGCAGGTAAATTGCAATTCCATTATGCAGTCAGCAAGTTCCACTGCATGGCAAATCAAAGAATGCATGTTCAAAAGTGCAATTTTCGAGACGACAAAACAGCTGACAGTGTGCTAAATTCACTCTGAAAATCAAACGCTACATTTGGGGCTTCAGAGTATTGTACCAAACAAGTTGACAACCGACTTCCCCCCTGCAAATGAGTGGAGAAGTCACAGGTTCAATATGTAACAAGACTCTGATGTCTTTTGAGAAGGTGCCTCAACAGTGGAATCAAGGGGATACGGTGCCAGTGATTGTCGAGATACCATAGCAGAATGAGTTGGTGAAAGAATGGATGAAATCTATAATAATAATGATTTAGACAAAGAAACAATAGAGGCGTCCTTAGACTGGTCTACTTGTACATCTGTGGTATGCTGAGCATTATTATTCTGATGTTCTATAATGGGGCGGATAACTGGAGTTACTTCACAATGTATAGATAAATATCGTGCCACAATATACTCCTGATTGTGTGCAGTCCCTGTCAGAAGTTGTTTTTACATCGGCCGACTGATACATACTAAAATCCAAAAGGATAATGGAATCAATTCGTAAAGGATGGAAGTATAAAAATTACAAACCGGTTCACCTCCAACAAGCTGGCAAAACAGAACACTAAGATGAGCTCACGCAAAACACTTCCACAACACATACCAAACGCAGACGGCCTGCTAATGAGGATAAATACTGAGGGAGAGCTGAGAGATGTAGTTCAGGAGGAATACCATGGGAAAACGATTGGATTATAGAACACTGCTAATCAACGGTAAACATTTAGAAAACACATTACAAGAAGGGGTTAACATGTATTTGGAGGACAGTTCTGCATATGCAGGTGCTGCACATATCAAAACCATGAATATTTAGGTGGTGTGTATGCACTCACATGAGTGTACCTGTCCGTTCGGAAATCCACCATCCAGTGTGGTCTAGGTCTGTGTTTCAAAAAAATCCACCATCCAGTGTGGGCAGGTCTTAAAAGTCCCTTCCCCTGAAGAGCCAATTAAAATGTTCACTCTTAATCAGGATGTGACACTGTAACACTAAACAGGAAAGTGCATACTGGGAGAAAAACATTCAATTTGAAGCACTTTATAGCAGTCAGGGGTTGCAGCTAACTCCAAGACTGTGTGTGTGTGTGTGTGTGTGTGTGTGTGTGCGCGTACGTGCATGTGTATGTGCATCTCTGTTAATCAGGTATGTTTCTATTTTTTGTCAGAAATATATTTTATTATATTGATAAGAATAAACAGAAATTGATATCATGTTTAGTTAAAAGGTACAGAGGTATTTACGTAAAAAAAGAAACAACAGTTTACATAAGTTGAACACAGGCTAGTACGATAACAAAAGATACAAATACACTGAATACATTTAGTTACAAAATTACTGCTACAAACTGCAGCAAAACGTGCTCGCTGCTAGGAAAAGTGATAATCACGCTACAGTGAATGAAACAAAGAGCAACAAAAATAATATGCAAAGTATTAAAGACCAACTAAGAATAAATAATAAATACTTTTTTAAAACAAAAACAATTTAGAACGAATGATATGTCATTGCCATACAAATGTATATGTTATTTCCAAGAAAACATAAAAGTATTGTAACAGACTAAGACAAAAGACACACAGGAGGTAATTGCATGCAGGGAATCGCCAAAGTTTGCACTTATTTGCAGTTTGAACCCCTGCATGCAATTTTCAACTTTTGCAAGGCAGTGTTCAAAAGTAAACAGCAAACCAAGGTGAAATCACCTTTGCTCTTTACTTGTACCCCCATTTTGCAAATAAGTGAACGCTGCCTGCAAATTACACTTTGCAGACAGCGTTTTGTTAATGAATTCCTTTGGAATCTGCCTGCTCATTAACAGGTGCTAATGTGAGGCGTATTCCAAAGGAATCAATTTGTTTTACAGCTGCAAAATAAGCTCAGGCAGGCATAAAACGCTTTGATATTCCAAGACGCAGGAGAAACATACTGTAGAGATGCAAACTCCACTTGGCAGCCCACCCCTGCCTTGAAAGAGGAGGAAAATGGTCTGGAGCAGCAAAGCAAGGCACATTACACCTTGTATTTATTCCAGTTTTAACACTATTCCAAGTTTAAAATGGCACATATAACTGAAAAGGAACAGACAATAGAACACAGAGAGAGACAAACAAGAAATGCTAAGAGGCATACGTTAAAAAAAGGATGTCAAACAAAGGCTAAGAAATGGGCTTAAAAGCTGCTTGAAAAAACAAAAACAATTCAGGAAGGTTTTTGAACATCATCAAAAGGGGCTAGAACTAGACTCAATAAGACAACCTATCAAGAAATGATATAACTATTAATTGTTTTAGAGATCAGACAAGGATTTAGCCCGGCATCTCTCAATCCGGAGAGTGGAACCAATCAAAAATAGATACATCGTCCAGCTTCTTCCAATTCCTGGTTATGATCTGAAGAGCAATAGCGACCATTAGATTGTACACTATCAGTCTCTAAGCAGGCTCATAAAAAATATATGCAAATTATAAGTTAGTTATTATTGCAAAAATATCACTGAGAAACCTCCAAACTTTCCAAAAGGGAGAACACATGCTTACCCTCAAATTACATTGCTTCACTGAGACTTCAGGTGACTGACAATACCAAAAAATGTTCTAAAAATTATTGATAAAGCTTGACAAGATCAAGGATTGACTCAAATGAGCAGCTACTAACATATTCAACAACCACAACCAGATATGTTCACAGGTCTCCACCAACAGAACAAGCTTACAGTCCATTTCCCTGTCAAGTTCAATTTACTTTTACTTTTTAGCCAACAATTTATAAAAGCCAGAAGAATTGGAAAGGCAGCCCTCCTCAAACCATGGTTGTGCTTTGGGAGAAACATTATTAGATAGCAAATCAAATGAAGCCATCTTTGTTTCACTAAAGCCATTATAACAGTAAAAATCTCAGCAGCTTGTCACCAGTCGGGAGGCCATTATGGTGTATGGGAAAGATGGCGGTTCATTAAAGCAACCTCAGTGCCTGGGCCCCCTTTCGGTTCCCCATAAAACTCCTAAATAAGCCTTGGAATGGAAGAAAGCAGGTGGGGTATGTAGGAGTAAGCCTCCCACTCCCAGAATCTAAGCAAGAACCCCTCTGAGGAGGACAAAAGTGAACTGTGATGAGCCTTATCCTTGGCCGCTGGTGCAAGGCAAGTGGAGAGGAAGGAAAAGATTGCTCTAGAGGTGTGGACCACCGGCAAGAGGATCAGAAGCGGTGGAAGCCAAGTGAAGGGCGGAAAAGAAGCCATATACCTAGAGGGAACACCAAAAGTGCTGCCAAGGGAAGGACGTGAGAAGGAGAGTAAACAGAGGCTGAGGTGAGAGGCGCCAAAAGAGAGAGAACTCAGGACAGACTGAAAACGGAGGCATGGACCCGCACTAGTAGAGAACGGGCAAATATTTTCTTCCCGCACCCGCGAGATCGGAGCAGCAGGTCTGTGATGAGAGGGAGACGGAGCAGCAGTGGGCATTCCTCCAGTCACTGACATGAAGCGAAAGTTGGGGAGTCAGATAGATGCCGGGGAACCCAGGATCCACCCTAACTCTCCCAACGGGAACAACACCACAGATGATGAATGGGAGGCGGTGGCGGATAGTAGGCTTGGAGACTGAGGCGTGTTGTCAAGGGACGGGCATTGATGGGTATATCGACATAACTTTTGTCAGAAAGTATGATATAAGCCTGATAATATGAGTGAGCAGTGATGGACAAGAGATGAGGCAGGAATGACTGAGAGCACAAAGGCAGGTACCGTGATATTACAAAACAGAAGGGCCTTGACATAGCCGAAAAAAAGAGAGGAAAAGAAGGGGTAAAAAGGAGGAGTAAAGAAGGAAAGAGAAAAGGGGAGGAGGAGAGAGAAAGGAAAAGAAAAGAAAAGGAAGGGAAGGGAAAAAGACATTGCAATGGAAGTAAAAGAAGGGAAAGAAAAAAGGAAATTAAAAGGAGAGGAAAAAAGAAGAGGAAAAAAGAGGACGGTGAAGAAAAGAGGGGAACCAGAGCAGGAAGGGCAAAAAAAAAAGGATTGTCTAGTAGCACACCTCACTGGTGACTTTGACCTAAAGGTGGTGTGAAGGCTTGCTCTAGACCTTCACCCTGGTGGATTACCCACTCATATTAAACCTAAAAAAGAGGGGGTCCCATTGGATGTAAATACGAGAAGCCTGGGCAATATAAGGCTTTTTGTGGTTGAATCTCCCTTTGAAAATTCCTGAACGAGAAACACGCTCCACATCTCTGTCCCAGGTGAGCCATATATGGAGGGTAACATAATTTGGAGACATATCACTCTAGCCTTGACCAAAAGGAGGGAAAATCTAACTGCCACTGATAGAAATCAGAGCCATGAGGGCTGATATAGAACTTTGAGTGGATAAACTAAAGCTAAAAGTATATTCAATTGAAGACCGGGTATAATAGTTAGAGGCAAATCCAACATCACTGGATGCATTGGGAGCGCAAATTGACGTCACAGTCTCAGAGATGGAAAGACAGGAGGAGGAGCATCACCTGAACATTGATGACATTGGAAATCATGAGAACTGCAGCAACCTGTGTTTCTTTGGGATGACAGGGAAGGAGAATGAAGCTGGGAAGGGTGTGGAAAAAGCGGGCCAAGACATTGTGAATACCCTCTTCGAAGATGAGGGAGGTTTTCAGATCACTTTTAGGGGATACATAGGGGGGTTGAGGTGGAAGGAGGACATTGAGTGCAATATTATAAACAAAAGGGGTGCCTGATTACAATCCCTGGTCCTCCACACATCATATAATAATCAACAAAAATGGACCAACGGAACAGGGAATAGCCTCTCAATACATTTATCTCTTCATAAATACCAATAAATGTTCAATTGTCAATTTCTAAAAACTTTTATTTGCATATCAAAAATTCATATAAAATACTAATAAAACATTTGGACAAACAAATATCTATAAATTCCCCTCATGCTGATTCACTCCTACCATCCATTCTACTTTTTACTTTTTAACCAAATCATTGGCATATATATTTTTTGGCCTCCTGCATGGACCGCCTCTAATTCTATTTACACAGTGAACAAAAGTCCTCTATCCAATCCTCTGATGGTTCCGTCTCTGTGTTCCTAATCACACCGACATACGTCTACACATGTTTCGGTTGTCTTTTCGTGACGTCAACATTCGTCGCCCCTTAGTTCTTGCAACCTTCTTCAGGACAAATTTTAGGGAGTTTCCTTATTCCCGTAAGCATCAAGTAGGGTGAGTATCAACACTCAAACTAATTATCTCAGTGTGCAAATTTATTGCAGACCATTCAGACTCTTTCTTCAAGAGAGGTTCTTCACAACACAATTCAAGGGGAACTGTTAGTCCCGAATAACTCATCCGTCTCTGATCATATTTTACATAGAATCCTTTCTTAATTACCGCAGCTCCAATATTCAGCCGTGGAGATAATTCTTATGCTGGATCTTGTTGTTTCCTTTAATTCAAGAACCCGTCTGTGTGCCGTCTCGCATTCGTCTTCCGGCGCCGTTTCCATTAGAGCGTTGCGTGTTTATTTAAGCTTACGCGTGAGTCGAGATCGAAAGGGGACTAGCCTAAGATGTTCCGATAGTGAACACAATAAAGGCATATTTTGGACCAGGAGCAGCGGCTTGGTCCCGAAAGCGTGCTTTTGTAAATTTGGTGAAAATCCGTCCAGTAGTTTTTTAAAAAATGACCAAAAAGTAGGTCAGAAAAAATTAGTGATATCTGTGTCCGCTTCGCGGACACACTTCCCTATTCGCTCCGCGGACAGGACGGGGATTGGGCAAGCGGATTGCGTGATGTCCGCGGACAACTGACGTGCCCTCTCATTGGCTTTTGTTCCTCCACCCCCGCTCACGGCATCGGCACATGGTGGTGGCCTGCGGAGGGCCGAGGAGTGGGATCTGCTGCCTGCACAGTTAGCTCAGGCCCTGTATCTTCCTCACGTTCCCCCCGCTCATGGCCCGTGTCTGTCTCCCTTCTTCCCCCCACCCCAGCTCATGCCCCGTGTCTCCCTTCTTTCGCGCCCACCCCCGCTCATGCCCCGTGTCTCCCCTGTTCACCCCCAACCCCCGCTCATGCCCCGTGTCTCCCCTGTTCACCTCCACCCCCCGCTCATGCTCTGTGTCTGTCTCCCTTCTTCCCCCCACCCCCGCTCATGCCCGTGTCTCCCTTCTTTCGCCCCAACCCCCGCTCATGCCCCGTGTCTCCCTTCTTTCCCCCTCAACCCCCGCTCATGCCCCGTGTTTCCCTTCTTTCCCCCTCCACCCCCCGCTCATGCCCCGTGTCTCCCTACTTCCCCCCACCCCCCGCTCATGCCCCGTGTCTCCCTTCTTCCCCCCACCCCCCGCTCATGCCCCGTGTCTCCCTTCTTTCCCCCCACCCCCCGCTCATGCCATGTGTCTCCCTTCTCCCTCCCCACCCCCCGCTCATGCCCCGTGTCTCCCTTTTTTCCCCCCACCCCCCGCTCATGCCCCGTGTCTCCCTTCTGTACCCCCAACCCCCACTCATGCCCCGTGTCTCCCTCCTGTACCCCCCACCCCCGCTCATGCCCCGTGTCTCCCTCCTGTACCCCTCACCACCCTCTCATGCCCCGTGTCTCCCTCCTGTCCCCCCCTTCCCCCTGCTCATGCCCCGTGTCTCAGTTCTGTTCCCCCCACCCCCCGCTCATGCCCCGTGTCTCCCTCCTGTACCCCTCACCACCCGCTGATGCCTGTGTCTCCCTCCTGTCCCCCCTTCCCACCGCTCATGCCCCGTGTCTCCCTTTCCCCCATCCCCCGCTCATGCCGCGTGTCTCCCTTCTTCCCCCCACCCCCCGCTCATGCCCCGTGTCTCCCTCCTGTACCCCTCACCACCCGCTGATGCCTGTGTCTCCCTCCTGTCCCCCCTTCCCCCGCTCATGCCCCGTGTCTCCCTTCTTCCCCCCCACCCCCCGCTCATGCCTCGTGTCTCCCTTCTTCCCCCCACCCCCGCTCATGCCCCGTGTCTCCCTCCAGTACCCCCCCACCCCTCCGCTCATGCCCCGTGTCTCCCTCCTTTCCCCCTACCCCCCGCTCATGCCCCGTGTCTCCCTTCTTTCCCCCCCACCCTCAGATCATGCCCCGTGTCTCCCTTCTTTCCCCCGCTCATGCCCCGTTTCTCCCTTCTTTCTCCCCCGACCCCCCGCTCATGCCCCGTGTCTCCCTTGTGTTCCCCCTACCCCCCGCTCATGCCCCGTGTCTCCCTCCTGTCCCCCCACCCCCCCGCTCATGCCCCGTGTCTCCCTTCTTTCCCCCCACCCCCCGCTCATGCCCCGTGTCTCCCCTGTTCACCCCCAGCCCCTGCTCATGCCCCGTGTCTCCCTTCTTTCCCCCCACCCCCCGCTCATGCCCCGTGTCTCCCTTCTTTCCCCCCACCCCCCGCTCATGCCCCATGTCTCCCTTCTTTCTCCCCCCACCCCTCGCTCATGCCCCGTTTCTCCCTCGTGTTCCCCCCCACTCCCCGCTCATGCCCCGTGTCTCCCTCGTGTTCACCCCCACCCCCGCTCATGCCCCGTGTCTCCCTTCTTTCCACCCCCCCACCCCCCGCTCATGCCCCGTGTCTCCCTTCTTTCCCCCCCACCCTCAGCTCATGCCCCGTGTCTCCATTCTTTCCCTCTGCTCATGCCCCGTTTCTCCCTTCTTTCTCCCCCGACCCCCTGCTCATGCCTCGTGTCTCCGTCATGCTACCCCCACCCCCCGCTCATGCCCCGTGTCTCCCTCGGGTTCCCCCCACCCCCCGCTCATGCCCGTGTCTCCCTCCTGTCCCCCCACTCCCCCGCTCATGCCCCGTGTCTGCCTTCTTTCCCCCCCACACCCCGCTCATGCCCCATGTCTCCCCTGTTCACCCCCAGCCCCCGCTCATGCCCCGTGTCTCCCTTCTTTCCCCCCACCCCCCGCTCATGCCCCGTGTCTCCCTTCTTTCTCCCCCCACCCCTCGCTCATGCCCCGTTTCTCCCTCGTGTTCCCCCCCACTCCCCGCTCATGCCCCGTGTCTCCCTCGTGTTCACCCCCACCCCCGCTCATGCCCCGTGTCTCCCTTCTTTAACCCCGCTCATGCTCCGTGTCTCCCTTCTTTCTCCCCCACCCCCCGCTCATGCCCCGTGTCTCCCTTCTTTCCCCCCACCCCCCGCTCATGCCCCGTGTCTCCCTTCTTTACCCTCCCCACCCCTGCTCATGGCCCGTGTCTCCCTTCTTCCCCCCCACCCCCACTCATGCCCCGTGTCTCCCTTCTTTCCCCCCACCCCCCGCTCATGCCCCGTGTCTCCCTCCAGTACCCCCACACCCCCCCACTCATGCCCCGTGTCTCCCTCCTGTCCCCCCATCCCCGCTCATGCCCCGTGTCTCCCTCCTGTCCCCCCCACCCCCGCTCATGCCCTGTGTCTCCCTTCTTTCTCCCCCACCCCCCGCTCATGCCCCATGTCTGCCCTGTTCCCCCCACCCTCCGCTCATGCCCCGTGTCTCCCTCCTGTACCCCCAACCCCCCGGTCATGCCCCGTGTCTCCCTCGTGTACCCCCCAACCCCCGCTCATGCCCCGTGTCTCCCTCGTGTTACCCCCACCCCCCGCTCATGCCCCATGTCTGCCCTGTTCCCCCCAACCCCGCTCATGCCCCGTGTCTCTCCCCTGTTCCCCCCACCCTCCGCTCATGCCCTGTGTCTCCCCTGTTCACCCCCACCCCCTGCTCATGCCCCGTGACACCCTCCTTCCCCCTGACCCCCCGCTCATGCCCCGTGTCTCCCTTGTTTCCCCCCCACCCCCCGCTCATGCCCCTGTCTCCCTCGTGTACCCCTCCAACCCCCGCTCATGCCCTGTGTCTCCCTCATGTTACCCCCACCCCCCGCTCATGCCCCATGTCTGCCCTGTTCCCCCCACCCCTGCTCATGCCCGTGTCTCTCCCCTGTTCCCCCCACCCCCCGCTCATGCCCCGTGTCTCCCTCCTGTTCCCCCCACCCCCCACTCATGCCTCATGTCTCCCCTGTTCCCCCACCCCCCGCTCATGCCGTGTCTCTCCCCTGTTCACCCCACCCCCGCTCATGCCCTGTGTCTCCCACCTTTTCCCCCCACCCCCCGCTCATGCCCCGTTTCTCCCCTGTTCCCCTCCACCCCCGCTCATGCCCCATGTCTCCCTCCCGTTCCCCCACCCCCCCCGCTCATGCTCCATTTCTCCCCTGTTCCCCCCACCCCCGCTCATGCCCCGTGTCTCCCTCCTGTTCCCCCACCCCCCGCTCATGCCCCGTCGTGTCTCCCTCCTTTCCCCCCACCCCCCGCTCATGCCCCGTGTCTCCCTCCTCTCTCCCACCCCCCGCTCATGCCCCGTGTCTACCCTGTTACCCCCACCCCCGCTCATGCCCTGTGTCTCCCTCGTGTACCCCCCACCCTCCGCTCATGCCCCGTGTCTCCCTCGTGTAACCCCCACCCCCCACTCATGCCCTGTGTCTCCCTCGTGTACCCCCCACCCTCCGCTCATGCCCCATGTCTCTTTCCTGTTCCCCCCACCCCTCGCTCATGCCCGTGTCTTCCTCCTGTTCCCCCCTGCTCAAGCCCTGTGTCTTCCTCTTGTCCCCCCATCTATGATGCCCCTTGTTGACCTCTTGTTCCCCACACCCCCCGCTGATGCCCTGTTCTGTTCTCTTTATACACTCCACCTTCCCTTTCCATGGTGGCCATCTTGGTAAAAGATTTTCCTTCTTACACCGGGATGCCGCAGGCGTCCCGGTTTGGGAAGAAAAATCCTTTTTTTACCGCCCGGGGTTCCCACTTTGAGGACCTAGGATGCTAGTGGTCTTCATCTATTGAAAAGGACGTTATGGTTACGTTGCACTAACAAAAACCTATGAAATTCAGTAAAAAAAAATGTGTTAAAGGGACGTTATGGTTAAGTTGCACTATTAAAAACCTATGAAATTCAGTGAAAAAACATTGTTAAAGGGACGTTATGGTTAAGTTGCGCTACTAAAACCTATGAAATTCAGTGAAAAAACTTTGTTAAAGGGACGTTATGGTTCCAAGTAAAACCGAAAAACCCTTGAAATTTGCCAGTTATGGTAAGCTAAGCAACCATAACTCGCGCCACCACCGTGCACTGCTAAGACTAACACCCAGAACATCAAAGATGGCATCACAAATATCACCAAACTTTGCAAAACAAGTATATGGCCCGCTCTGAATCTTTTTGATGAGGTTTCAGCAAGGGGGGCAAAGTTGTAAGGGGGTCCCAATTTTTTTTTCCATAGACATAATGCGAAAAAACTTTGCTCACACCTACAGCCCAAACCGCCGGACAAATGTTCACCAAATTTGCGGCAGGAGTGCCGGCTTGGTCCCGAAAACGCATTTGTTAATTTGGTGTAAATCCATCCAGTAGTTTTTTATAAAATGACCAAAATGTAAGTCAAAAAAATTAGTGATATCTGTGTCCTGTCCGCAGACCCATTTCCCTGTTTGGTCCGTGGACAGGACTCTGATTGGCTTAGAGGGCAACGTGGTGTCCGCAGACATCGGGCGCGCCCACTGATTGGATGGTGAAAAGCATGGAGTGTGTCAGATTTGTGGAAACGACCGCCATCTTGAATTCACGGACAGCGGCCGGTGTCCACAGACATCGGGTCAAAGACATATTAAAAAACACAACATTGCACTTGTCAAACTTTTCAAATAATCTCTGGGGAGGTGAGGGGTGAGGAGGATGGGATGGGATGTGGCTGCAAGAAGCAAATGTGTTTTTTTGCGGCGAAGGTCTGCGAACAGTCCGGACGTTTGCAAACAGTCCTGTGAAGTTTGTGGACACCTCTGTATTACAGGGTTGGTGAAAAGCAGTTCTTGGATAGCTTATAACTTTGGTGCCACTTAATTAAACTGTATGAAATTAAATTTTGCATTTATATTCTTGACCTAGTCTGCACAGTTTGGTGGGATTCTGTCAAAGAAGGGGCGAAATTAGAGGAGGATCCCAAAATATTATAAAGGCTTATAAATTAGGTGCCATTTGACGAATCTACACTTCAGTTGGGGAACTGATAATAGATCTAGGTATAAATGCTTTTGCGAAGTTTGGTGGGATTTTGTAAAGATGGGGCAAAATTAGAGCGGGGTCCCAAATTATTTTAAAGGCTTATAGATGGGGCGCCATTTGACAAATCTACACAAAGGTGTGCAAAAACATTATAGATTTAGATATACATGTTTTTGCAATGTTTGGTGGGATTTTGTCAAGAGGGGGCAAAATTAGAGGGGATCCCAAAATAATATAAAGGCTTATAAATGAGGTGCCATTTGACGAATCTACACTTAAGTTGGGGAACTGATAATAGATCTAGGTATAAATGCTTTTGCGAAGTTTGGTGGGATTTTGTAAAGAGGGGGCAAAATTAGAGGGGGGGGTCACAACTTATTTTAAAGGCTTATAAATGGGGTGTCATTTGACAAATCTACACAAAGGTGTGTAAAGACATTATAGATTTAGATATACATGTTTTTGCAATGTTTGGTGGGATTTTGTCAAGAGGGGGCAAAATTAGAAGGGGGGTCGCAAAATATTGTAAAGGCTTATACATGTGGTGCAATTTGACGAATCTACACACAAGTTTGCAAAGAGATTTTAGATCTATATATAAATGGTTTCATAAAGTCTGAATGGATTTTGTCAAGTGGGGGCTAGGTTATATGATTATTGTATGTGCATACATTTGACACTTTTGAAAAAATAAAACATGGGTGGATTTCCAGCAATCTTGTGCAAGGAACATTGACAAGGATCTGAAAGCATGGTTTTGCAAATGTGCCCGTGTCATAATGTAGGTACAAAAAATAGTGATATACCTTTTTGGTGACTGAGGTATAGACCTCGTTAAACACCCTTGCTTCGCTTGGGCTGATAACTTGGGCAACTGGGCCAGTATCCACCGTTCCAGTCACTGGAACGAGGGATAAACGCCACAATATTGCCATTTAGCATAAAACAAAATGCAAATGGAAATGTTGGAAAATCTTATTGAGTGTATGTACTTTACTGAGAAATGTAAAGTAGATGGAGTCTATATGTTTTTTTTAGTTCTATTTTTTAACTGTGAAAGTTGGTTCCTAAAGGAACATTTCTTTTGTTGTTTTCGGATGTATTTTTTTTTTTTTGGCAGGAGAACTTAGAACGAAAGGTGGGGAGGGAAATGAGTGAATAGGCACCAAACACTATTATGGAGGGACAGGTGGACAGGGGACAATGTTGCGCGTGTGGTATTTCTAAGGTAGGGGGCAGTGTTTCTCATGCTCCTTGATTACAGCTTCAAAAGCACTTCGAAAGTGCTTCCCTCTGCAGAATGTTTTGTTGTAGTATGTACAGAGGACTGTTGTCTTCGAAAAAAATGGATCAAGAGCCTCTTTTGTTGCTTGCAAGGTAGCTTTTGGGATTTTGTGTCCCACAGAAGTACGCTGTGTGGTTACAGTATTGGTTGAGGAAGATGAGGTGGAGGAAGACTGCCTCCTACTTGCTAAGAAAGGAACAACCTTTCTGAGAGCATTGCGGTCATTGTATTTGGTGTGGTAGCACATGGAGGTGGTCCCACAGGATTACTGTTCGGGGAGTCTGTGACTGAATACAACGTTCACTCAGTGCATCTTACTTTGGTAGCTTTAGCCTTTGGTACATTCTCAACAGTGGTAAAGAACTGCCACACCTATGATTCTATCTGGGGGCTAGAGGTAGGCACTTCCTCTACCTCATCTTCTTGGTCCTAGTCATTGTCTAGGAAGTACTGCGCTTTTTTCTTTTGAAAGTCCTCCAGCTGGTGGTGGTGGCCTGGGTGTTTGTCTTAGCAGAACACGGTCGTGGCGCAAGTTATAGTTGCTTAGCTTACCATAACTGGCGAATTTCTGGGGGGATTCGGTTTTACTTGTAACCATAACGTCCCTTTAACAAAGTTTTTTCATTGAATTTCATAGGTTTTTATTAGTGCGCGCGCATTTGTGAAAGGGCATTGCAAGGGCTGTTACGGCTGGATTCCCTGTGGATCGTGGATCGTGCTGGGACGTTTTTTCACTGAACGCTAAACACGTGACTTTTGGCTCCGCCTCTGAGCTCAAGCTCCCAGCATTCTCTTTATCAATACTGGCGCACGCGCATTCGCGCGCGCGCATTTGTGAAAGGGCATTGCAAGGGCTGTTACGGCTGGATTCCCTGTGGATTGTGGATCGTGCTGGGACGTTTTTTCACTGAACGCTAAACACGGTACTTGCACTTAAAGTTGACACCAGAAGCAAGAACTGTGTGCATTTCTACTGAAACAAACATTGTGGTGGATTTAAACAAACGTTTATTTATCTTGCAGTGACTTTTGGCTCCGCCTCTGAGCTCAAGCTCCCAGCATTCTCTTTATCAATACTGGCGCACGCGCATTCGCTTTCTAACACAGTAGATATTAGGAAATTTTATCCCGAATGTCCTCCAGCTAGCGTGATATTGAATGCAGTTTCCAGTTCTAGAATGGGTATTCCTAACATAATTGAGAAACCACTGGGAGATGGATTAACGGTAGATGGAGAGGAGTCGACTCCTCCAATTGATTTATGTTCCCCTTCTGACTCCCTGATGATGGCCTTTTCACAAAAAGATTTGTTGGGAGAATTTGTGATACCTATAAAAAAGATTTCTGTCACTCCAACAAAGAATATAGTGGCTACAGTACAGATACATGGAACAAACGTAGGTGGTTTGATGGAAAACTACAAACACAATGATGTGATGAATAACACAGGTGAGGCACGGAAGAATGAGCAAGGTGATGTGGGTGTAGATGATGCTTCTACAACTAGGGAAATGAATGTGAATATACAGGAATTGCAATCAATAAATATGGAAGAAAGAGAGCAATTGTCACAATCACCAGTCTTGTTTGCTGACTCACAGCACGAGTCATCTGTGCTGTCTATATCTTTTACACACCCTACACCGCGACAATCTAGGGTGAAAGCCATAGAACAAAATGACAATGGACAGAATAATTCACTGAGGGAAGGCAATACATTACAGGCAATGAATACAGCTTTATATGCGTTAGCTAAACTCTATGAATCCTTAGACTCTCGACTCACAGATCAAAATTTCCTACTCAAGGAACTGGTAGAAACAAGACTGACACATGAAGTAAGAGAGACAGTAAAGGCGCCTACAGCACAAGATGGTTCTAATCAAAATGAAGAGTTGCTAAAACAAATAGAATTGATTGTGCGAGCGACTCTTCTTTCAGAGAGAAAAGAACGGGTCAGGGAAACACATGTAGTACTTGAAAGTATGAAAGGAAAAGTATGTGAAGAACAAATGAATGGTTGCTCAGTTCTGCTGGAAAAGGGCAATGAAATAACAGAAATAGACAAGGATAATGAACAGGAAAAGACAAATAGAAATGACGCTGAGCTAAAGGCTGTGGGAATGAATAACCCAGTCTACAATATATTTTCAGTGCAGGGCCCTCAACCTCAAAGCACTAAAAGCACTAAAAGTGTCAAAAAGATCAAAACGAATATTCTCAAGAAAGACAAGAACCAAAAAATAACAAAAGTTCAAAAAAGTAAAAATTCCAGACAATTTATAAAGCTTCTAACATTGCCGGATAAACGTGTACAGGACAAAAGTGCTGCTATAGTGAGAAAATACGCTGCCATGGCTAAATTAAAAGAACAAAACAAAGAACCCAATCTAGCTGTGATGGATAATTCTATATCTATAGTAAACCCGGATACAGATCAGAAAGAGCTAAAATATGCACCGCTAGATTCTTTGGTACAAGAAATAAAAAAAAAAGAAATGGAACCTGTAGCGGTCAATAGAATTATGGCTGGGGTAGATGGTGTGGAAAAAACAAAAGAAACTGTAGAAATGGACTCTGCAAATCAAGGCAGTTACATGACTCTGGAAGAGCGCAGAGAAGAAATCGAAAAATCCTTGAAACAATTTATGATAAGACCAGTAGTGACAACAAAACAGGCAAATGAGGAGAGACCAAAGTTATCTCAAGCGAATTTAAAGAATGAATTCCAGAGACAGTCCTTAGAAAATTTAGAAGCAAGTAGAGGATTTGTAGCAAAACAATTCGATAAAAGGCTGCATCAAAATACTCTAACCTTGAATACCCATGAAGTTAAGAAAACCTTTAACCAAAAACAAACCGAAAAGAATGATAGATCGAATGGTAAAGTTAGTTGTAATGAAAACACACATGTAAGTCTAATTATGCAATGTAGGGGAGGTGAATTTGGGATGTATGATCTAAATAGATTATCAGTGTTAAATATCTTTGGAAATGTTACAAGGTTACAGGGAGTGAAGTCCTCTGATTTAGCCCAAATTGAATTTATTCATGAATATGATACATCAGTGGTAAAGATATGGATGTCCTCGAATGTGGTAAAGGAGGCTATATGGCAAGAACGAATGGAAATCTATCACATGGGTTTTATGTTGATTAATTTGGCAGAGAAAAGTCAAAACATTGAGTTACATCAACCAAAAATATTCAGAACACCTGGAAATAAATCATGGGGACAAAATCCTATATCGATCTCTTATTCCACCATACATGCCGAAAGACCTCGTGCTGTAAGTTTTCCTGCCATAACTGCAATGATGGAGAGTTGATAGCTAGAACATAAAACACCAAAACAGGTGGTTAGAATGGCGTCATGGAACACCCGAGGAAATGCACATTTAACTTCCTCTTCAAAAGCTCAGTTGGAGCTATATGACATAATCTTACTGCAAGAAGTTTGGTTGGAATCTGCTCCGGCCTGGGAAAATCATCAAATAGAACTGATAGCTGCAACCACCAAAAGCAGAGGTAGGCCTAAGGGAGGTTTAATGGTGATAGTAAAAACGGGCACTGGGTGGAAGCTATCGCCGTGGTACTCTCCAAACAAGCATATTCAATTAGTCAAGATCACATGCAATACTAAAGTTATTGCTTGTGTACATTTATACTGGAACCATCTGGATATAAAAGAAAATACATTTTTAAAGGATATGGGACATTGTCTAGATTTGATAGCTAAAGATGTGTCGATAAAACATATTGTTGTAGCCGGTGATTTGAATATGAATTGTATGGAGGTCGAACAGGCGAAATTAACAGCTATAGCAAAACAATGGAATGGGTTGATGAGAGACAGAGGTTTGCATATGGTGAACGGTGCCATTAATGGAGACATCCCGCCTAAGCATACATGGCACAGGGGCAAGTTAACATCACGAATTGACTATATATTCGTAGACAATCAAATGTTTAATCTTTTAACTGCATTGGATATATCTGAACTTACACAGAGTGATCACAGTATATTGGCTTTGGACTGGGAGTGGATTAGTGATGATGAATGTGAGAGTCAAAAACAAATGTATACAAATTCCTTGGTGATGTCTGCAAGAGGGAACCGGTTTAGATGGACTTCCCCTATGCTGTCAAAGCTTTTAAAGGCAATATCATACCCAAAAGACATTCTTGAGCCAAATGTAGAATATCAAGATGGTAACTATGTAGCTATATTGCATTTGTTCAAGCAAAAAAATGGTCAAGTAGGTTTAATTAACCAAAAAACTCATCGGCATGAAAATGACAATGAGGTGCGACTGAGAAAAAGCAGACTAAAAAAGGAGATCCGTAATCTGCCTGAATGTAGCACATTGGAATGGAAAAAAGCAACTAATAAATTGAAAAACTCTTATAAAAATTGGCTTAAGGAATATAGAGCCCATTTGATTTTAAGAGATGCGAAAATTATGTTACATACTTTGGCTTCAAAAAATTCTGCTTTAATCTGGGGATTAATAAAAAAATATATATGTACCTGTTCAATCGATTGTTCAAGTAAATGCGGTCCCAGAGGAGGTATGGACTGATTATTATTCATCCTTATATGCAAATGCTGTATGGGCTAACAGACCCTCAGGTCCAATTGTTAAGGAAATAACTCAGTTAAAAATCACGGAAGAAAACATTGTATATTATATTAAGAAGTTAAGCTCATCCAGAGCAATTGGCCCGGATGGACTCTCCAATTCTATGCTTAGAGAACATCCACAGGCATGGGCCGCTATTTTGCGAGTATTATTTGACCAAATAATATATACAAAAATTCTTCCGAAATCGTGGAAAAAATCGATCATAGTTCCCATCTATAAAAAGGGGGATAGGACGGACCCTAGGAACTATAGACCAGTGGCTCTGTTAGATGCACCAGGGAAGTTATTCGCCAGATTTTTATTGGATGAATTTAACCAATGGACGGACGAATATGCAATTAATGACCCCTTCCAGACGGGTTTTCGACCAGGGTTAGGAACGGCGGTTAATTTACAGGTAATTCATGCCATTAAAAAACACGAATTACAGGTAAAACAAAAATTATACATGACCTTTATAGATCTGGAAACCGCATTTGATTCGATATCCAGACAGCTATTGTTTCAGAAATTGACCAATAAAAACTGCCCTGAACATTTGAAATTCTGGATTCAGGAATTTCATACAGATACTTCGATACAGGTCAGAATAACATTGGATGGTGCTTTAACCCGTTGTATACATACTTATAGAGGGTTGAAGCAAGGTTGCCGAATGGCTTCCTCGCTGTTTAATTTCTATATAGCAGATCTGGCGGATGAATTTAGGAGTGTTGTCTCAGATGCACCACGGTTGATGACAGCTGCAATCCCATGGCTGTTCTATGCTGACGACTTAGTTTTGCTAGCTAAAACAGCGAGGGGGTTGCAGGGGCTGCTAAATGTGTTGGGTAAATATGTGGAAAATAATGAATTGAGTGTAAACCTGTCAAAATCAAAGACCATGAAGATTGGCATGAGATGCAATAAAAAAGAGGTATGTTTGTCCTGGTACTTGCAGTCTCAACGCCTTGAAAATGTGACCGAATACAAGTACTTAGGACTTAATATGAATGCTTTTGAATCTGACACTCCATATTATAATGAAATACGAGGGAAAATGAAGACCGCCTCTGCTCAGGCCTCCTTGTTGAACCATAAATACGGAATGTTTTCCTTGAAGCCAATACTCATTTTCTACTGTCAGAAAGCTATCCCATCAGTGATATATGGCGCAGAAACGAGATCTTGGAGAGATGAATCTTATTGGTCCATATTGGAGGGTGCTTTTTGGAAATCAATTCTGAAACTACCAAAATCAGTTTCAATCTGTTTAGTGCGCTATGAGTTGGGTTTGACTTCACTTTACACAATGTATATGTGGAAGTTATGCTGCATATATCGCAAATGCTTACTGAAAACGGAAGTGAATTCGATTATGCAGATACTTTCGACATATATAATGACAACGAATCATTTGGCTATGACCAAATGGAGGGACAAGGTTCAAGATTTCTTAGTAAATGCAGATGTGTCTGATGATATGTTAATGAATAATCCAATGAAGGCCAAAAAGAAAATCCTGATATGGGATTGGTGTAATACTTATGATAAATGTGTTAACAGCAAACATGGATCTGAATTCAAGGTTGAGATAAAAAAGTTAAGAATGACTGAGACTTATTTATTAAAATTCCCTGGATCCAAATATAGGAATATGTTCTTGAGATACAGATTAAACATTTGGCATACTAGGGAAATCTTGGCGAAAAGGAAGTTAATACCTAAGAAAATGAATTTTTGTAGATTTTGCAAGAACAATGAAATGAAGGAAACATTACATCATCTAGTTGTGACCTGCCCGTTATTGGTAGAAGTAAGAACTAGGTTCTTTAAACCACACTTTGAAGGTTACAAATTGATAACAAAGGAATCATTGTGGTGGTATATATATAACACAAGGTTAACAAAAGTAAGAATTGCAGTAGTTAACTTTTTACTTGCCCTGAAATTAACAGATGTGAATAATTG
This sequence comes from Ambystoma mexicanum, assembly GCF_040938575.1. Lineage (NCBI taxonomy): Eukaryota > Metazoa > Chordata > Amphibia > Caudata > Ambystomatidae > Ambystoma > Ambystoma mexicanum. Next base: position 692,348,306 of record NC_090939.1, read on the forward strand.
TGCAGAGGCGAATGATGGTCATTGAATGTATTTACAGATGAATTGATTTTTATCCACTCAAAAATCCTGTCAATGGGCTGGCTGGAGAAACAAAGTGATGGTTTATTTTAGTATGTTCATGTGGTTTCTTCTTTGTAACCTTTTAGCTAGAAGATGATGTTAGGTAATTTGTTAGTGAAATGAATATGTATTTTCTTTCTTTTTTTTATTATTAATTGTTAAATCAAAAATTTTGATGTTCTTTGTATGAATGTATTATTGAAAAGTTGATTTATCAACTGTAACAATAAAAAAAAAAAAAAAAAAAATTAGTGCAACTTAACCATAACGTCCCTTTCACAAAGTTTTATCATTGATGTATATATATTATTATTTTTTTTTTTTTTGTGTTTGGTTTATTTAAGAAAAAAACCTTTACAGTTAATTCTTTACGATACAAAATATACATTATAAAATTGTTTAAAAAATAAACAAGGAATAAAAAAATGACATAAAATAGTGGAACAAACACATTCACATATCCAGATTACACATAACAGTGTTTCATCAGTACTTAATGCAACACCTTGCAGTTAGACCAAACAGTTTTTGGACTCTCTAAGAATATTCAATGCACATAATGATAACAAAATAGAGGAAACGCAATATAAATGATCAAAAGCACAGCTATCTAAGCTCGTTTTCAGAACAATACGATGGCCAGAAGAAACAGATTATACAGAATAATAAACGCTAATAAAGTAAAAGAAAAAAGTCATTAGCCGAAATAGTTTCTAAACCATTTCCTGATGGTTATTCAGTCAGTTGTCAATACTTCTACCATTTTAGCTTCAATAATTACAAGTAAGTTTATCAATTTAAGAGTCAGGCTTTGACTATAGCCTTCCATGCAGCGTCTCCAGAGAGATTCCCTTGAGATAACTGAACAAGAAAAGGAACTCTCAAACATTTGGATACGCCATACCTCAAAATAAGAACAGTAAGTCACCAGATGTTTTAGCGTTTCGGGTATATCGACATTTTCACAAAAACGGCAGAATGTCGCATCAAGACTCTTAGAACCATCGGCCCTATTTTTTGTACGTTGACGTGTGAGAAATTGATTTAATCTGAAACGCATATAGATTTTCCTTGCGAACGCAGAAGGAAACTGTATTAAGTATTTTAGTCTACATTCCCATTTGCCTCGAAAGAGATTGTATTCATCAAATGATGGATAGGTACCCATATTATCCATCATAATGCTCCAGAAAAATCTTTGGTATTTCTTTTTTGACTCGGTAGCCACATACTAATAGAATCAGGAGTTTCGTGAATCTTTGAGAGAATGTTAGTAATTTTTATAGTTTGAAGATGTAAAGATTTTATATGTGAGTCACCCAAGATTTTATTCAATTCGAAATATAAAGTGTTCTTAGGCGGATTTAGCATTTTAGAGTAGTTTGTGATACATCTCCAGTTGTGTTTAACTGACAAAGGTAATATATTCAGTTTGTGGCATATCATTACATTTGGAATAGATAAAGCCATGCCCAGTGCAGTTTTCCACAGCTTTCCCTGCAATATATTCAGAAAATCATCAATATCATAGCTGCAAATATCTAAGGAATAAAGAATAATGGGTTCAACTTTCTGAAGATAGAATTGAATAAGAGGAAGTAAGGAGAACATGCAGTATTGATGGAAAATAATTTTCATTTGTGAAGCAAGAGTTTTCACTTTTTGGTTAAGAAATTGTTTCCACATTGTTACAGAGTATGAGTCAGTAAGAGGGTAACCTAAATACCGAATCGTAGCAGCGTATTCTACTTTCATACCATTTAGGAACCAGGAAAAGCGATGTGGTTTCAGTTTTCCACCCGAAAAAATAAGTATGGAGGTTTTCATAGGATTGGGAGAAAGATTGTGGTTGAGGGCAAAATTTGCAAATAGATCTAATTTCCTTTGAAGCCCAAAAGGAGTTTGGTCAAAGAATAGCAGGTCGTCCGCAAAACCCATCCAATCCAGCTTGATATTACCAAGCTTGGCTGGAAAGCACTCTCCAGTCACCCATGTCTCATCCAGACCCAAAAGATATAAGTTGAATAGCACCGCTGCCATGATGCAACCCTGTTTCACCCCCGTTTCCGTCGAAATGGGGTCAGAAAGAGCTCCTTCTTTATTCAGCCGGATGCGATAGAATGTATTTTTATGCAACGAAGCAATCAATGCAACCAGATGATGCAGAATCCCCATGGCCAGCAATTTCTTCCACAATATCTCACAGACAACGCAATCAAAAGCTGCAGTGAGGTCCAAACTAGCCATGTAAACATGGTCTTGTTTGGAGGAGGAAGTAAAGGCCTGAAGGTGACAAAGAATGGTGACATTAAGAGGACAACCTATATGTTTCCTAAAACCTACTTGATAGGGTGACAAAAGGTTACAGTCATTAATGTACGTTTGTAATTCTTGTAACAAAAGTAAGGAACATTTTTTTGAGGAGGCGTCAGTTAACGCTATTGGACGATAGTTTGCAGGCAAATTAGGAGGACCTTTTTTGTAAATAGGAATGACAAGGGCAGAAGTCCAAGATGGGGGAATAATACCAGAAAACAAAATAGAATCAAATTTGATTTTAAGAGTACGAGCCCAGAAGGTAGGATTAGCTTTATATACGCAGGGCGGTATACCATCCGGACCAGGGGCCCTGGAGGGTTTAAGTTTCCCTATAGCCTCAATAATGTCGCCAGTCGACCACAAAGGTAATGTTTTAAGAGAAAGCTTGGGCTCGCCACCTTTTAACGTATTGAAACGTTCAGGTATTTGAAATTTGGGTCTGATGTAGGCGACCCAAGTTTCAGCAGAAATCACTGAGTCGATCGTAGTAGCAGAGTCACAAGAAATAGTACGCAAAGTATTCCAAATTTGCCTGGAGTCATGTTTTAGCAGGTGGTAGAAGACTTTTTGATTATCTTCATAATGCAGGTGACCCTTCAACCATTTCAGCTTGTTTCTGTAGCGTTGTCTAACAGTTCTAATAAGTTCTGAGCAAGTTGATAGGGAGGTGTTACCTTTCTGAGTATTCTAATCTCTGAATTTTTTTGAGCTTTCAAGTGCGCCACTTGGAGGTTAAATTTGTGAATATGGTGGGATAGAACTTGAGTCTTCTTATTTAGGGATTCTTTTAATTTTAAAAGATGAATTTTAATTCTATTTGTGTTTGAATTGTCTATTTGTAGGAGGGGAATGCCTCCTAAATAAGAATGATAAATGATGTCAGAATCACACTCGAGACAGTTGGTGAAAGCAAGTCATACTTTGTGATTCCATTTCACAGATAAAGCATGACGATCAGGTTCTATTAGAGCAAGTAGCATGTCGTCATTATAACGAGTCATAGGAATATTCAAGGACAGAGACAGTATCATGTGGTCTCCTATTGCTGGATCTATAATCATCACGGAATCAACACATGAATATAGCCTTGAAGAAACAAAAAAATAATCAATTAAAGACTTGCAATCAGCTCTTGCCCAGGTGTAATTGAAAGGTTCAAGTTGAAATAGCGGAGTTTGCATATCCCACTCCAGAAAAGAAGAGTTCCACATTTGCCCATATCTCTTAGAGACCATCGAATGATTGTTCCACATAACACTGGGATGAGATCTTTCATCATAACAATAGCAATTCAAGTCACCCCCTGCAATTATCCTGGCTGTTGGAAACAATATAAAACCTTTTTCTAGCACAGCATTCAATTCATCTAAAATGACATCAATTGACGTACTTAATTTGTTCCAGTAGCTGCAAAGCAATATAAGAGTTATAGAAGGGTCCTCATCATCAATCAATGCACAAGCTAAAATAGAAGCAGAACAGCTAATCAATTCTGTACAGCATCTATAGGCTGAATTAATCAAAATCGCAAGACCACCTGACTGTCTTCCGCAAAGGCCCCGCCTTGCAACCTGAACGAAGGCAAGATAGCCCTCTATTACAAAGTTTGTTTGGCACATGGTCTCCTGCAAAAGCATAATATCTGGTCTTTGATGGTAATTAAGGGAATACCATTTTTTCAAATTACTTAGACCGCATGGATTCCATGAAAAGATGAGTGACTTTGCCAGGCTAAGATTCACTCATCCCACTTAAAGGATTTGACACTTTTAGGATCCTTCCATGACGACTCCTTTATCGCTGATACAAAAGCCATAAATTGTTTCATGGTCTTGGCATCAAGATTGGATAAGTTGCCAACAATAGAACAAGGCAGAATGCTTTCAGCTATAGGAGGCATCATTTCCACAAAGGTTGTGGCTTCTTCAACCGATGCAAAAATGGTGGTTACTAACCCAATGGATGCTAAATTATCTTTGTGTTCCCATAACAATTTCAGAATGAATCGAGACATGCATTTACAGATCATTCTATTGTTATTCACAGCTGCCAATTTCACCCAGTCAATATCATTAGAGCGGATAATACGAAGAGCTGGAATGTCTTGGATGGCAGTCATCACAAACGTACGATTCAGACGCGCCTTTCCATAACGTTCAGGCTCGCTTTCCCACCCCATTACAGAGGCCGACTTGATATCTGTAAAATGGGCCTTTGCAGGACTGTTTTGCGGCACTGAACTCCAGCGGTCAGAGTTAGACACAGTCTGACCTATTTCTTGTATTTTGACATGAACGGGTGAACCACCCAACGTAGTACCTGCTACAGCAGTCTTCACCCCATCAGAGTGAACGCTGCTGCCGTTAGGAGTTGGCTTGATGGTATTAGCTTTAGTTTTTTCACATTTTACATTTAAGGGAGCACTTGACCCATTGTCTAGACCAATGATCACTTTTTCTGTCTTTTTAAGATCTAACAAGGGATAAAAGTTAGAAAGAGTTTCTGAAACGAAAGAGAAGCTTGAGAGACAGGTTCCAAGATCTCATTTACTGGTCTATCATCCCGACAGACAACTCCTTTCTTATCGTTAGAAACAACCCTTTTTGTCTCTTTAGACACCAGACACGCATCAGAAGCACCCTCTTTTTTAATTTCCAATGCTTTTTTCTTTCCAAGTGCCCTTTTTTGAGTCGGTGGGGCCGTCTGAATGAGTTCCGGAAGGTTCAGCATTGCTTTGGATTCATCGTTCAATTGGTTCAGATCAATGATAGTGTCACCCCCAGATAAGTTACAAATGTCTCTCATATGTGTGTTATGCTTATCGATTTTGTCACACCTTTGATTTTTTTGTTTTTTTTCTAGTTTTCCTTTCATTTTTTTGATAGGAAAATTTCGCTTTTCTGCACGAGCCTGAGCTCTTCTTTGTTTTTTTGTTTGGGGAAATGGAGGAGTCGCTACTTCTTGTAGGGCAACAGAGATTTTTTCTCCAGTTGGGTTTAGTTCAGGACTCTCTTCACATGGATCAATAAGGTCAGTCAACGCGGATGGGCTGTCCAGACAAGCACCATTTTTTTCATCACCTCCAGGACTGTGCACTCTTAACACTGGAGTTGATAAGGTTTTAAGGGTGGTAGCCATCTCTGAAACCAAGACTGTCAAAGCAGCAATATTTGAGGCATTTACGTCCTCTGATTTCTTTAAAGGCAGGTCAGTGAAGATCATGGCTCCAGGTCTAGACTGAGAGCCCTCAGACACTGCCTCTGCAAAGGATTTAGTTTGTGTAGCAATGTTATGGGAATTGGAAGTCTCCACCTTTTTATAGCACAGAGACGAGAACATATTGCAAGAAAGCAACATGCCCTCCATTTTACTTTGCTTAGTTATGAGATCAATCATTTGAATCTGTAGAGTTTTTAATTCTTCGTGAGTTTGCTCATGACCCTTATCCAACAAATTTAAGATCCGAGTTAGGACAGGGAAGGTTTCAAAGGATTGTTGGTATTCATCATCACATTTTTTCTCAATTTCCGGGACATGAGTTGGCTGTGATAGAGTTTTAGGAGATAACGACTCATTAAATTCATACTGAGAAACACCAATAATTTCCGGACCAGGAGAAGGGTGAGAATCTTGAGGCAACAATTTTTCTGAGTTTGGAGAGCTCATAGACTGAACGATTGGAGCACCAGCACTAGGCTTTCTGTATACAGGAATACCACCCAATGAACGTGCTTCTTTTTGGGCACTAAGTTGAGAAGGAACAGAGTAAGAGTAAGATGGAGGATTATTAAATAAGAAAACATTTTCAATCCCATATTTGCTTTTATTCACAGGGGTTGAAGGTTCATATGATAGTCTTATACGCTTTCCGAGTTCCATCTCAATCACAGGTGCCAACATAGAGAAATCAGCAGGGTGGGAGCCGAGTCTCTCTATCCCCATCTCTTTTTTAATAGCCTCTCTATCGAGGCTAAGATCAAGAATGGGCTCTTCATTGCCCCATCCCCTAGGGGATAATTTATTGGCTTCTTTGACAGTGATAGACCCTTGTATTTTTTTATGAATCATTGTATTTTGGTTCATAGGGGGAGACTTTAACTCCTGAGAGGGACTCATGGACATGTTCAGCTGTGTATATTTAGCCTTTAATGGTTCATGTTCAATCTCTGCATGAACCTCGATTTTAGGATCTATGATCTCATAGGTTTCACTACCAGCTGGAAATGTCAAAAGCTTTGAAAAAGAAGAATCTTTAGATAAGCAAGAAATTTCAGGCACCTTCGAAGCTTCTTTAGTCGCAGAGGGGGAAGTTTTAACACCATAGCCAGCTGGGGGATTGATGACCATATCCACCACCCTATTTCCAGATTCCAACAACCCTGATACTGTTCCAAGGGAGGCTATTTTTTCTAGGGAAACATCAGTGATAGAGTTGAGGTTAACCTCGAGATCCTCCTCTATAATCACAGGGGGTGGAGCAATGTCTAACAGTGTAGAGACATCATCCGAATCCACCTCATTTTTTTTTTTTTGATTGTGCTTGTTAGATTTATTGCCACTACGAAGGCCCTCGGCCATAGTGATAGAACTGAAGGACAATACTGCTCGACGGCAAATATAGCCTAAAGCCAATGCCTCTCAGTTGAGTAAAATGCCAGCAAACGCATCAAACAATATAAACAGTGCTAATCAATTCTGGTGTGCCTTGAATACCTTTTCCTCTCTTTCAATGCCAAATCTATTCAAACCTCATTAATTTCTACATAGGATTTTACAATGATAGCGTTTTAACCACTAGTTGATCCTATAAGGCGCCTTAGCACTTAATTATGCCAAAAGGTCGCTCCACAGGATAGCATGTATCACCTTGGAAGGTTCACAAACAATTTAGAAAAAAATGCATACAACAGCCTTAAGCAGCGGCAAAGATGATTACCTCTGATCAGGACAACCGATAAAGCCCTAAATGTGTCAACTGTAAGACTCTGAACAACCCCACCTCAGACGCCGAACAGCCCAACAGCCAGTGCACTTTTGAATGCACTTCCGAATGCGCGCGCGCAATGCGCGTGCACCGGAATGTTTGTAGCTGTAGCGTGAAAGCGAGGCTGAATGGGGGGCGTGCCTGAGGGAAGGCCGAAAGGCGGAGCTGCAGTAAAGTAAAAAGAAAGAGAAGGGGAGGTGAAGTTGGAAAATGTGTGCCGGCAGAAACACAATTAGCACAGATAGCACAGTTAACAGAGAGCACAAAGGGGCTGCCTAAATCGTTTAAAGTCCAAATAGTTACTTGAGCGAGTTGCAACGTGGAAGGAACTTCCTCTTGCCGACTCAGTGCTGATGGCAGAGAAACAAAGAACAAAGTTCAACAAAGTCCGTGGATGCAGCAGCAGGGCTCCAGTCTCCAGCAGCGTGGCAGCCCAACAGCCAGTGCACTTTTTAATGCACTTCCGAATTATTATTATTATCATAATTATTTTAACACACTGGAAATAGATTATTAAAATTATATATTATTGAATACCATAAAAAGAATATCATTGTTACTGTCCTGATAACAGTTTATTGAAAAGAGTTCAAATTCATGGATGAACAGGCAATACCTTGCCCCAGAGCCTTTATTTTTCCAATAAATGAAAGGACATTGAATTGGTGTCCGTTTTTTCCAACAACCATAGCTGGTCCGCCCATTCAACAAAAGTGCAAGTGAGAATCAAACAGCCAATGTGTGCAATTGTAACCTCTGTTAGGAAAACAGGAGGCATGATCATTTAGGTCCCAATATAAATGTAGACCATAGCACCTTTGTGAACTGTGGGTTCTTGGGAATCATTTTATAAATAATGTGTTGATTGTCAGTAAAAGCGTGAATAATATATTAGAATCCTTGGTGGGCACGGCAGCCAATCAGATTGCTTGGATTGCGAGCTGAATCTCAGGATCCAAGCAATCATTCCGAGCAAGCTGAAGGCTAGTCACACCAGCACCACCATCTTCTCCCCTTCTCCCACACCCCCCCAACCTCCTGTTCCTGCCGCTGGCCAGCTCTGTGATGTCACCTCCCCCACTCTCCCTCCCGCTCACCTGTTCTTGCCACCTCTATACCGCTTCTCCATCCTGGGCTGCCATGAAAATTGAAGCAGAGTTCCACATGGAGCCCCACCTTCCATTTTCATGGTGGCCATCTTGAGTGAGTATTTGGTTGAATGAATGATTAGTTGAATTGCTACTAGCACCCGGTCTGTTAATAGCAATGTATCCCAGGACCTGTTGTCTACCAGGTGGTAACGTCCTGGGGACCATCATTAACTTGAGCCTGAGGTCGTTACCACCTGGTACAGCCTTGGATCTTGGTTATTATTGTTTAATTAGCACCTGGATAAAAGGTTGAAGCAAATCAGGTGGCCTGAAGTGCAGGCTGCCTGCCAGTACAACCCCACATTCCATCCTTGCCACATGATCTCTTTCCCCTGCCAACCATCTTGTTTTTTAATCAATTGTTACAGGAAATGGGGAAATGTGAAATGTGCACACCCATTCACTTAATACAATAATGGCAGGTATACATCCGTTGTCCCAAAACACCATTGTTTCATTCTTTGTTTCTCCTAGTTGTAAACAGAACAGTTTAAACTCATTGAGTGGGATGTTCAAATTACTAATAATGCCCCCCCCCTCTGGCCATAAATAGAGGGAAATGTCCCTTTGCCATGTGTACCCCCATTGTTTCTCATGGGCCTTGAACCTGGACAGAGGGCCATTACCATCTGGTAATGCCCTCAATGCCTGACATTTTTGCATAAGTATGAAATTTTGAGTGTGGCCTTCCCTTTATTATTGTTTGAATTTTGTAAAGGCCAGCAAAATATTGGGCGGAGATATGGCAAAGGGAGGAAGGTACCTTATTACATCTGTTGTTGTAGGATCCATGGGATAATGAAAAAAGAACGAAGATTATATGGTTTAGAGATTAGGAAATAACCACGACATCTATAAGAAAATGATACTAGTTTCTGTCCCCAGTGAATAGCACTGAAAAGGCTGTTAATGAATACAAATGGAAAGTTCTAACTCGAGCATCTGAGTGGCTGCATTCTCTCAGCAAACAAAATGAACAGTTATGAAATATAGTTGTATTGTTAAGAAGGGATGTTGATCCAATCTGAAAAAGGACCAATCAGTCCATCCTTAGTGCAGTGCATACTCTAGTGTTACCATTGCTGCTGTTAAATAACCATATTTATAATTTCATGATACAACTCCTTAATGAAATAATTTTCTCTAATAGATAATTAAGATCTGGAATTCAATCGAAGACAGAGTGACAGACCTCCAATGCATGTCGGACCCTCCCGGTCCTTCTTCAGGGATAACATCTGAAAAATATATACAAAAAATCCCAGTGTGACCCGACAGCAATATATACCATACAATTTAAAAACATGAACATATATACTACTATACTTGTCTCCTTCCAGTATAATCCTGTAAAGACTAAACAATCCAGGCAAATCTAGAGACAAAGGTGTAGAAAATTATTGAATTATAAACCTTAAAAGCATTGTATACACTCCTTCATACATACAACAATTCTAGTAGTAGGAAATAGCAGTCCTGTACTGATTAAATTATATTAATCTGAAACAAAGTAGTGAAATGCACAGAAATTACAGCGTTCAAATGGACGATTACAAAACAAGCCCACAAAACAGACACACACACGTCATGACATCACTGCGTATGCTGCGATGATGTCATGACGCCCACGCCAAGTATCGCTCACCAACAATGTTCTTACTGGGTTTGAAAATTAGAAAATGAAGGTATATATAAATTGGTTATTGGGTACCAATAAACAAAACAAATTATCATGGATCAATTTGCAGAGCACGTGATACACACAAATAAAGGAATTGGTGCACCAAGAAAAACATTACTGAATGATAACTGTGTACAAGGCCAAAACAATTTGAATTCCATAACTTTGGTTAATAAGCTTTCAAAATAAATCCACTAGCACATTCATTCTTCTCTTCCTGAAAGTCCATAGTACCATTTATAGACAAGCTCTATCCAACATATTCATCAATACTTAAGTACGTTAAGGTCAATAACAACCCAACTAAATTATATGATCATAATATCTGTGTATAAACAATGGCTCATAGGAATCATGCCAGATCTTTTTCTTCAATCGTGCCACCTGGGAATAATGTTTCTGACTTGTCAATCCAGAGTACCTACATTTGTTTAAAAATTCATTCAACATCAACAAGTCAAATCTAAAATGTAAAACTTCATTTGCATAACATTGCGTCACATTTGGTTGAAATGTCTGGTGACTGGTGATTTATCATTCTTAGTCTGAAATAATAAATAATAAATGCCACATGGATATCAAATTGAGCAAGGAACCTAGAGAAATACTTTAGAAATAACTTTTTTAGTTCTTGGGAGAAATACCATATTCTCTTTTATTAAAAAATGACAATTGCTGCAATTAAGTCATGGGTAAATTCCTGCTTGTTTGGTTACCTCTTGATTGGAAGCTACTAAATCATTTTAACCAACATTTCTTTAAGATTGTTACAGGGTAGTCTTTGAAACGGTACTTGATTTTATTATCCTTTCCTAAAACGTCCCAATGTTTAAATACAGAATTCTTTATGTACTTACTTTGGGTTGAATTCTTTGCCAAAACACCAGGGACGGTGTATCTCTTGTTTATTTATCATTCAATAGTGTGTCTCTGGTTCACATGGCTTCCTTATGTGTTGCTATCTTCAACTCCTCATTTCGATAACCCTAGCTGCAAACTTATGCAAAGCTACTTCTAGGGTTTTGGTACACTTGTTCTCATCATTAACAGTAGGTTTAACCCTCAATAGCAAACTATATGGTAAGCTCTTGAGTGTAGCTGGATAATGAAAACTGAATCTCTGTAATACATTTTTTCTGTACATTGGCTTCTGATGTTAGGGCTAAATCGACCTCCCTGAGGAATGTTGTTAACATTTTGAATTGTACACCAGATAAGCCAATAGCCATGTTGAAATGCCCCGGTTGTTAATTTCATTCAGATAACCAAAAAAGTTATCTAGTGTCTCAATGGGACCTCTCCAAATGCCAAACACATCATTGATGTGCCTATGCCAAAAGCATATGTACCTGTGACATGCAGGATGTGTGATGATATGGTCATATTCAAATGTATACATGAAACAATTTACATATGCAGGGGCCCTACTTGCCGCCATAGAAGTACCTGAAATCTGTAGAAGAAAACGGATGTTTGTATCTGAAGTATAATGCTCAGAGATAAATGTCAGTAGAAGTATTATAACATCTTTTGATGCTTCAATTTCATCCTGCTGTAACCACTCAACTGCTTCCAGTCCCAAGTTATGCAGAATGGAAGTTCATTCTTAACATCAATTGTGAAAATGTTTTTGGGGGTTTCTGATCCAAATAGTAGAAGATTGCCCCTAAACTGTCCCTTAATCTTCTTCCTCTTGAATCCACCCTTGCAAAATGGTTTAATTATGAGGAGTGAGTGGACGTTAGGTAGGAATGTTAGATGGGGCTAAGAGAATACTGGGCCTCTTTTTCATTTCTTTGCATTTGGTATCAATCTCTTTGGAGGAAATAGATAACACCTCTCACCAAGATCACTGTTTAGGAATTATAGGGGCCACAGCGACTTCTACTAATTTTGTGACCTCAGGGTGATCAACACGTATTGCCAGTCTACTTAACAGAACAACATAAATATGTTTAAGAATATTGTGGTAAGTATGCATTGGGCGGGGCGTGGCTAAGACGGCCATGTAAGAGGACGTGCTCCGGAGGAGCTCCTGCGATCCTGTGATGATCCTTTGAAAAAGTTAGCACTGAAAATCAACATCCTTGATTTTGAAAGCAGAGAACGCACTCGCTGAACTTTTGGTGCACGCGTGATGCACAGATACAAAGTTATAATTGCTTGGAAACTACGAGCGCCGGAGAGGAAATAGGAAACAAAATGGCGGCTAGAACAAAGGAATCATCAGGATGCATGAGGGCGCTGCAGCGATAATGGAATGAGAGCCCAGCCGGAACCTGCGATGGATGGATGCACCCTGCTCTGAGACACGGACTCGAAGGGTCCGGGGCGCTGGGGAGCGGAGAGAGAGTGGCGGGCTGTACTGGCCGCGCACCATTCTTGCGGGGTGGGGAGAACAACTGTGATAGCACGGCATCCGAAGACGCGCAAACCCCGAGCTTGCACATATATCGTTTGGAGTTGACAGGATCCGCCGAGCACAAGCGAACTGGCGGCGGTTCCGCTGGGCCCACGGTGAAGTGCGATCGAACGTCGGAGGAAGCTACATGAGATACTTTGTGTCAGCGCACCTAGGGGAGAAACGAATGAGCGCTGCGCTCGGCGTATGGTACCAGCGAACGGGCATGCAACAACGTAGCAGTGGACCCTGGGGCTGGCGAGAGGGAGAGAGCGGCAGTGGCAGTATACATGAACGCTGGGGATCAGACTTTGGACACAAGGAGTGAATGAGAAGAATTAAAAGGCCTGTCAACAGTTCAAGACAGATGCCCCACCCGACCTATAATACTGCAAGCTGGGCTGCCTGTGGAAAGTGAGGTGGCCGGTGCTGTGAGGCGTGCCGGAATACAGGAGACCAGGCACGCTCCAGGGGGCCGCCTCCTAGGGGCATTGGAGGCTGAGGAGACCACAATACCGAGGGGCCCTACAGGGACACCCAGAGAGGTCTACCAGGGCACATATGAGGCCCTGGGGGAGGTAGAGAAGTGCGGGGGGACGCCCGCTGCAAATGTACTAGCGGCTGTGAACGGTGGAGACAGGAAGGGGCTCAGTGAACGCACCACAGCCTGCGATAGGAGTGGGGCTGCACCCAAGCAGGGGTATAAAGCAGCCCAAACCGACCACTGGGTGCACATGACCACTGGCTACTGAAGGATTACAGCAGAGACCGGCGGTACGACACTGCGCGAGCACAGGTACGTGGGAGGACACTGCCCATTCTAGGTGTGGGGCGAGCAATAAGGACACACCTGAACACAGCTGCAACGGCCCCTGCAACACCAAGGGTGGCCTGACGCCACGTGGACTTTTGCACGTAGGGTGGCGCTGCTGGTTTACACCTGGACAATATAGCATGATGTCTTCTAAAATTGTCAGACCCAGGAACAAACAGCCCAGGCTGGAGGCCTATGCCAAGTCGCCCCCAGGTGCAGAGGAGGGCAAAAGCAAGGACACTACTACGGCAGTAGCGGAGACACCGGGCACAATCCAGGAAGTGCTGGCAGCGATTGCAGACTTAAAAGTTGCCTGGGAGGGGGAGCGCTGTTGAGCAGCCTGCAAGATGGCTGCCTAGTGATTGAGCTCCACGCCTAGCCGCCCTTTATCCGTCTACATCTGTGGTTCTGTTCCTGATCCTGCAATCCTGCTTCGGATTAAATACTCCTGCTGCTGTGCGCTTCCCGCACGCCGAATCCCGGAGGAAATCGGACATCGGATGCCCCTGATCTGCCTTCTTACTACTCCAGCGGCGGCGCGGCCCTGGGCCGTTCGGCATCTCCCGTGTGCGCCGCGGCTCGGGCCCGCCGCCGTCTCCATCGCCGCTGACCCGTGTCTGTGTCTCGGACGCGGCCCCTCCTCGTTCTGGACTGGTGCCCCTGTTGTCTCCGCCTGCCCGCCCTTCCCGCTGAAGAACGGCGCCGCGCCGGCTGCTTCACTGCGGCCGGGAGTGGGGGCTGGGCGTGGTGCGGGCCCGAAGGGAGTGCTGCCGCGGCGGAGCCCTTCGCCCGCCGCCGTCGCGGCTTCTGGAAGCAGCCCACGGATCGGCGGCCCCTTTCTCTGGGATCGGGTGGCCTTGCCTGGGGTCGGAGTGGCGGCACCTGGATGGAGGACGCGGCGGACTGGAGGTGAGGATCCGGGGCTGCCGCCATCTTTGCCTCCCGCGCTCTCTTCGCTTCTCCCTGCATGTGGGATGGCCTGCTGAGGCCTGGACACCCTGCGCATTGCCCCGTCTGCTGGTGGGCCTCTCCTGCCTCGTGGCGCGAGGCCCTCCCTGCGGGGGTCTCCCTCCACCGCACTGCCACATTGGGGCCTCACCCCGCTCCCGGAGTTGAGTCGCCCTGAGGGAACACTATAACTCATCCTGCTGGGTGGGTGACCTGCACCGCGCCCAGCGGACCTACGTTTGCGGACCTCCTACGCTTTTGCCCCACTCACTCTTCATTATACTGGGCAGTCTCACCACAAGCTGCAAAACTTCATTGCACCGGATCGCACTCCTTGGCTCCGCAGCTCCCCATCTACGCATACGGGTGACCCCGTCCTCCATACTCCACCTCCTTGTCTCCCCAATCTCTGCTGGACTGTAAGCTGCTCCCTTGGGTGGAGACCTCCGCGGGGACTGCACTAGGGAGGGTGCTGGTCCCTCTGGTAAACCCTTCACTGCGTAAATAGTTGGACCTTCCACACGCATGGTCTCCTCGCTTCCTGGCTCGGGGGCTGGATCGACCTGGACCTGTCGTGCCCGTAGCAGCCCCTGTACTGCCGTAACTGTATAATCTCATCTTGTCATCCCCCCCTCTGATTCTCTGATCCTGATCATGTCGAATCGCTCCAAGAGTGGCGCCAGGGGGGGGGGGGCCATGGACAAATTTCCAAAAGCGGTCCCTCGATCCGAAGTGGGCCACGCGTCAACTACGCCGGAGGAACCTGATACCGAGCCGAGTCCCGGGGCTGCGGCTCCTGATCTTACTGCCATTATGGAATCGATGGCCAAAAACTTCGCCTCCTTTCATGAAAAGCTTGACGACATCAAAGCTAACGTGGCCTCACTCAAAACACGCGTTGATCAGGCTGGCTCCAGAATCACGGAGGCCGAAAACCGGATATCCACCAATGAAGATGAGATCCACACATTACAGGACACTGTGGCTGCCTTATCGCGCGATATGAAGAATGTAAAGGCAAAATGCGACGACTTGGAATCCCGCTCTCGCAGAAACAACCTGCGCATTATTGGGGTCCCTGAAACTGCCCTGAAGGGTCGAATGGAGGAGGCAGTTGAACGTGTACTCAAGGACTTGCTTGGTGACCCGGACCTTTCCCCCTACTTCACTGTTGAGCGGGCTCACCGGGCCCTGTCTCCGTGTCCCAGGCCTGGCGATAGCCCCAGGCCCATTATAGCCAAGATTCTCAATTACCGTGACAGGGACCTCATCCTCCGCCTGGCACGGGAGAGGGGGGAGTTGCGGTTGGAGGCTAATACTATCCGAATCTTCCCGGATTTCTCAATGGCTGTGCAGCAGGAGAGGCGTCAGTTCCTTGGCGTCAAGAAGATGCTCAGGGAGCGCAAAGTCCCATATGCCATTTTATTTCCTGCTAGACTCAAAATCACCCACAGGGGCAAACTCTATTTCTTTACCATCCCTGAAGAGGCGGTAAAATTTATTGAGATGCAGATACCACTTCAGGGCCCTGGAGATGCCATCGCTGAGGAAAGTTGATTGGGTGTCATGGAGTGGGGATATTGGCTGCATTTGTTGATTCTGTAATTACAATTTATTACTGTTAACACTGTTCGGCTTACTGAGTCGCTCTGGCTCCCGGCGGCGCTCGCCTGTGGTGGGGGTCGGCCACGAACTGCTGGCACTGGCCACTTACCTCTCACGTTGCTGGGAACTGTCGTTTACTCCAGTCTCCCTTGGTGGTTGGATGTCCTGGGGGGCGGTGACTGGCCCCGATATCACCCGAACACTTCGCATGCCATAGAGCTGGGCCTCGCTCAGTACATGCTGGTTCGTGGTAGGCCCATAAGGCTGGCCACGGTGGGACACTCTATCCGGCCACCTGCCGTTGGCGTTGCGCCTGCTTGGGAGCCGGATATCTACTCTGGGGCCTGCTCCCCCTGGGATGGTCTACGTATCTGCTGATTGCCCGGGCCACAGTGTTCAGGCGCTCATCCTCCTTGGGGCTTTGATGATGCTCTACACGAAGCCAATGTTGCAATATTTTGCTGCCCTACTGTTATTTTTCCTCTTCCAATTGCACAACTGCAGGACTTCTACCTCTTTGAGACTGGCCCAATTCCCCACTCTGGGGACACAGGGGGTGGATGCTATATGACTGTCGACACTGTTCTGGTAGTTACGGGAACCGCAGGGGCTCGTGCGCGGTCCCCGGCTTCCCGCTCTGCGGGCAGGGGCTTGCGTTATGAGTCCACCATTACTGTTCGTTTTGCAACAGAGCCATTTGGCTCTAAGCGTGCTAGTGCGTGGCAACGGCGCACCCCATTGCGATTGCACTGTTCTTTTCTGTTTTGCTGGAATGGGTTGGCCCCCGTTGGGCCTTGGGGAAGTGTTGGCCAGGTTGGTGTTGGCCCATCTGCGTGCTGTTAAGGGTGGGTGATGTTTACACTGCTGATTCATGGTTAGTGGTGCGGGTGGGGGGTGGAAAGGGGGCTGTTTCTCAAAAAGGCACACGAGGTTTCGCGAGGCGCATCCTGAGCTGGCACAAGCGCGCATGCTGTTTTTACTTTGGGAGCTCACACGGTCATTTGTGTTGGGATGTTCACTGAGGATGGATATTGCGGTTGGGGATGGCTACCACTGAAATGTCTACTGTCATAATGTCCTGGAATGTTCGGGGGTTGAGCAACCACACCAAAGCCCGCAAGATCATGGCGTATGCCAACAGGCATAACTGTAGGATCCTGCTCCTACAGGAGACACACTCCAATGGACTTATACCAAGGGCAGTTGCCCCGTCATGGGGTCCCGCCAGATTTTTCACTTCCTATTCCACGCAATCTAGGGGTGTTCTCACGATTATCCACAAATCGATTAAGTTTGGGCTGCATAAAAGCTACATCGACCCTGAAGGCCGCTACGTTATACTACACTGCACACTAGTCAATAAGGAATATCTGCTAGTTAACACCTACTGTCCCAACGTGGACTCTCCGGAATTCTTTGACACAATAACCACCATACTTCTGGGTTTCGTGGGGGTGCATATTATATGGGGAGGGAATCTGAACCTTATATTGGACACTGTTCTAGACAGAACTGCCACGGGTCCCAGAGCATTGTCTCGCGCGGCGCGCAGGCTGCGGGGCCATATGCAGTCGCTCAACATTTGTGACGCCTGGAGAACTCTCCATCCCCAGAAGCGGTAATACACCTACTATTCATCTGTGCATGACAGCTCGTCCAGGATAGATCTGTTCTTGGCCTCTGGCGAGGTAATGGGCGGGGTGGAGGATGCGGGCATTCTGGCCCGCACGCTTTCAGATCACGCTCCAATCACACTGTCCCTAAGACTGGGCACACCTGTTCCAACAGTCAGCACTTGGCGCTTTAAGTCCGAAGCCCTAAAAGACATCGTGTTTAAGTCCGAAATACTAGCTGATATCGGGTCGTTCTTTGAACTTAACTCACTTCGGGACACGACTGCCGCGGTTAGATGGGAGGCCTTCAAGGTATACATAAGGGGCATGTCCATCTCCCGGGAGGCCGGGGTGCTGAAGGCCATTAGGGCCGTCCTGGGGCAATCTGAGATCAAACTGAAACAACTTGAGCAACGTAACACTACCGGCTCTGACCCCTCCATTCTTGCCCAAATCTCGGATGAACTCCATGTATATAACACACTGGCCACCTCCGAAGTCCGTTACTTCAGCCGCCCTCAGGCCGCCAGGAGGTATGGGGAGGGCGACAGGCCTGGGAAAACGCTTGCGACACTTGTGAGGGGGGAGGTGGGCCGAACGCAGATCTCTGCTATCAAAGATCGAAATGGCGATGCTCAATGGGCGGACCGGGAAATACTAGACACATTCGCTGAGTTTTATAGCTCCCTTTACTCCCAGCCCGTAGAACATACTGAGCAACGTATGCGCGAGCTCCTTGGGCAGATTCCCACTACAGAAATTTCCCAGCAGACCAGGGACCAGCTAGACTCCCCGATCACGCTAGACGAGATAGTGTCGTCCATCTCTGACTTGCCCAAAGGCAAGGCGCCTGGCCCTGACGGGCTCACCGCCGATTTTTACCAGGAGCACATAGCTGTTCTGGCCCCTCGGCTGTTTGAGGTATGGAATGAGGCACTCCAGGCCTCCATCCTCCCCCCCTCCATGCGTGAAGCGGTCATCACGGTGCTGCTCAAACGGGGTAAGCCTGAAGATGAGTGCGGGTCATACAGACCTCTTTCCCTCATGAATCTTGACACAAAGATCTTTGCTAAGATCATTGCCAACCGCTTTTTGCCAATCATGACGCACCTGGTGCATGAGGACCAAGCGGGCTTCGTTCCGGGCAGGTCCACCTCCCATAATATCAGGAGATTGTTTAATGTCATGTCCCGCATAGATCAGGACGCCCAGGCGGTAGCGGTTACGTTGGACGCCCAGAAAGCCTTTGACATGGTTTCTTGGAAATACATGTGGCTGGTCCTCGAGACAATGGGTATTGGCCCAAACATGATAGGGTTTATTAGACTATTATACACCTCCCCTGTTGCGCGGGTTCGAGTTAACTCACTAACATCTGAGATTTTCACGTTATTTAGAGGCACCCGTCAGGGTTGCCCCTTCTCTCCAATTCTCTTCGCATTAGCGATAGAACCAATGGCGGACTATGTCCGTTCAAGACACTCTCGTAAGGGAATAAGATTGATAGAGGAGCCTGAAATTATATCCCTATATGCAGACGACGTCCTACTTTATATCAGAGATCCCACAACTCACCTCAATCCCATATTGAGAGATATCACCCGCATTGGCACCCATTCCGGTTTTACCATCAACTACTCCAAGTCGGAGATTTTCCTGCTCACTAAATCTACCACCCAGCCCGTCTCCGAATATCCCCTGCGCTGGGCCCCTGACGGCATTAAATACCTGGGTGTACATGTATCCCTTACTAAACCCACGCTACTTACCGATAATTACTCTGCGGTAGCGCAGACAGTTGAGGCTAAAATCTCACGATGGCGCACTCTTCCGTTATCCGTTGCGGGACGACTGTCCCTGATTAAAATGATTCTGCTCCCTAAGCTCTTATACACCTTCAGTAACATACCCGTATGGCCTGGGAGGGCATACTTCACTGAGTTGCACACGCTCTGCGCACAATTCCTCTGGCACTCTGGTGCGGTGCGCAAGAAGTGGACTGACATGGCACTCTCATACAGACGTGGGGGTATTGCTGCTCCTGACTTTGCTATATATTGGATTGCGGCCCAAGCCCAACATGCCACTCACTGGTACCCTGGCGCCCCAGTGCGCCCTCATGTTAAGCTGGAACGGTTGGCATCCGCTGGTATTAATCTAATGTCCCTAGTGCTGCATCGACACTACGCTCCGGACTCCCCCGTTGACCCCATTGCTGCGACCATGTTCGCCTGGACACGCATACTAAGCCCATCAGATGGGACCTCTCCGTACTACAAGTGGCTGCCCGCGTGGGCCTGTCCCGGGCTGGAGCCCACGCTGGATGCTGCCTTGGCCCGCCACTGGGAGGCTCTGGGGTATAGGGCACTGTCGGACTTCTATCCAGAGGGCAGATTCATAGACCCCCAGACTTGGAGGTCGGGTCACACTAGATCCCCCTTAGAGACTCTTCAGTACTACAGGCTTCGCGCTGCGTTCCGCACTATGTGGCCCTCCTTCCCAGATGAGCCCCTGGATGACCCGGCAATAGCGTACATTGCTAACTCGGGTGGTGCACGGGGCGTCATCTCATCATTATATCATATCCTGCAGGACGTCTCCTCTACTCCGGTTCTCGGAGCGCGCAACAAATGGGCAGACGAACTGGGCCTAGAGATAACTGATGAGTTATGGGAGAGCATGTGTCTTCACACCCAAAAAGTCTCCCTCAACTTCCGTTTTCGGGCCATGCAATATAAACTCCTTAATAGGCTATATTATACACCGCGCAGGACTTCCGGGTTTGCTCGTTCTGAGGTGCGCCCCTGCCCGTGCTGCAGGGCCGCGGACGCTGATCACCTACATATGTTCTGGACCTGTCATAAATTGTTCGATTTTTGGGACGGGGTCCTAAAAACACTTAGTGCAGTAACTGAAACCACTATTGATCCCGATCCTCTGGCAGTCCTATTTGGGGTTTGGAGCACTGAGGAAACTAAGCGCCTGAAAAAGTTTTTAAATATAAGTTGTATGATTGCCAAGAAGTTTATACTCCAGAGTTGGAGGTGTTCTTCTCCCCCGACCCCGCGGAGATGGTTGGGCCTGCTCACATGGTCACGGAACTGCGAGGAGGACTACTTGACTATGCTGCCGGCCCAATCTCGTCCCAAGAACATTTGGAATGAATTTAACACATATCTCAACAATCAGTCCGAAGGCGGGTCGGGGTCTTGTCTGTCCCCGGCCTCCACTCATGCATCGTGATCTCCTCTGGTTTCCTCCTTTATTCGTAAAATATTGCAATCACTGTTGTAATGATGATAAGGTAGCCTGTAAGCAGCTCCACGTTTTACATGATTCATATGCTTGTTGCCTCGATGTTTGTACCTTGTGAACCTCTGCCGATAAAAATAAAAGTTTTATAGAAAGTTGCCTGGGAGACCAAACTGGGCCTGGCAATGAACAAGCTGAAAGTGGGCCTGGACCTTAAGATCGGAGCGGTCCAGGAGGAAGTTAATTTGCTGAGACAGGATGTGCGGACGCTTGCAGAGCGCACTGGAAACTTGGAAAAGGAGATGGCTCCGAACATGGCGCCGCCCACGAATCAGAGCTCCATGCCCTTGTGCAGCGTGTGGGCAACCTGGAAAACAGGGCGGAGGAGGCAGAAGGGCGCGCCAGACGCAATAACATTCGTATTGTTGGTCTGCCAGAAGGAATGGAGGGGCCTAACCCAACAGAATATGTGGAAACAATGCTCCTGCAGGAGATAACTGGCGGAGCACTGACCCAGGGGTTTGCAGTTTAGAGGGCGCACAGGGCCTTGACCAGGAGACCGCCCCCAGGAACCCCCCCGCAGCTGCTGATCGCAAAGATTCTGAATTACTGAGATCGGGAGAAGATTCTTGAATTTTTCCGGAGGGGAGGAAAGGGGGCCGGCGAAAATCACGGCGTACCTGGACTATACCTTGCACGTACAGCGCAGCAGGATGAACTTCGGGACGGTGAAAAGGAGGTTAAGAGAGGCCGGCCACCGCTATAGGTTGCTCTATCCAGCCAAATTAAAAGTGTTCTACAAGAACAAAACCCTGTTTTTCGAGATGCTGAAGGATGCTATGGAATGGCTGGACATGCAGGGTCGCCCGCAAGAACCGGATATCCAGACAGGAGCCGCAGAAGATAAGTAGCACTCAGCTGGGTCATTTCTGGTGACATAGCTAAGACATTGGGACTTGAATATAGTGTTAAATAAAGCTTGTGGGGAATGTGCTGCTGCAAATACATGCTGGCAGGATCCGTTAGATGCAACAATCCTAATCAGATGAGTGGGAGCTCCTGGGAGACAATCCTTGAACCCCTTAGTAGTACACTTAGCTAGGTCACTGTTAGATCGGTGACGCCTTGCTGGTTCCTAGTCCTCGGTTACGAGATAGGACCAGACGCGGGTGGGCCTGAGATCCAGGGATGGAGCTGGCCCTTTGGCATTGAGTATGGTGGGGGGAGGGGAAGGGTTGTGTGCAGTGGGGCAGAGTTGGGGAAAGGGGAGGGGGGAGTTGCTGAGGTTGGGAGGGATAAGAGTCGGAAAACAGGCCATCAGGGAAGACATCGGAGGGGAGGGTGGATGAGGAGTACATCGAGTAGATGGCATCGGGTAATCTCAGAGTGGCGACCTGGAATGTGCGGGGCCTCAATAGTTATCTAAAACATAATAAAGTGATGATGTACCTGAAGAGGATGCGTATTGACATAGCCTTGCTACAAGAGACCCACCTCACCAAGGAGAAGTTGGAGGTGGTCTGGAGAAAATGGAAGGGTAACGTCATAGGTGCCACATACTTGACATATGCAAGAGGGGTGATCACATGGGTGGCACTGCACGTGCCGTTTCAGTTGCTCAGTTCGACAATAGACCCAGAGGACAGAATGGTGGTGGTGGCGGGACTCCTGGAGAACAGAGAAGTGAATATCATAAATTTGTATGCCCCGCTTACAGCGGCATATTTTAGGTCCTTATACAGTAAAATTAGCCCCCTGGTGGGTGGCGCGATGGTGTGGGGAGGAGACTTCAATTGCACCCTGAACCCCAGGATAGACAGGTCAGATGACAAATCAGGAAAGCCGGCGCCAGCAGCTAAAGCGCTGAGGACACTGTTGATAGACCTCGGCCTAGAGGATGTGTGGAGAAGGCTACACCCAATACTTGCATTACGCAGCGCCACATGACCTGCATACAAGGCTGGATTATGTGTTTGCTGCTGCTGAGATAGTGTGAGAAATGGTGGGGGCGGAATACAAGGCCCGGGTATTATCCGACCATTCGCCTTTGGTCGTAGAGTGGCGACATCAACCCCCCAGAGTGTGTATCCCGACATGGAGGCTCAGAACTGAGGCTCTACAGGATGCAGGTGTTCGAGGGGATTTGAGGGAGGCCATCAAGGAATACTTTGAAATTAACACGGGCAGTGTACGCTCTGTGGGAACAGTATGGGAGGCATTTAATGTGGTGATGCGTGGGGTAGCTATATCAAAATCCAAAGGGCTCCAAGGGGGTATTGAACAGGAACTGCAAGAAACAGAAAGAGAGCTGGAGGGCCTTATACAAAGTGAGGGGACCACCCGAGAGAACAGCGTCAAGATAAAGGACTTACAGTTAGCTTGTAGTGAACTCTGGGACAGATTATGCAAACTAAATTATAAGAAATACACAAAGAGGCTACATGCAGGGGGTGATAAGCCGGGTAGACTACTGGCCTGGTTATACAAAAATGAGACCCCCCGCTCGGTGATCAGAGAGATCAGGGACGTGGAAGGTCAAATCTGTAATACCCAGGAGGGGGTAAACGAGGAGTTCCTCAAGTATTACAGACGATTATATGAGGATACAGGAGAGGATATGAGTCAGGAAATACTGGAAACAATAGAGGATATGGGGCTGCCCACCTTGGATGACCTAGAACGCGCAGATCTTGACGCCCCCATGACCTCGGATGAAATGGAGGCGGTGATCCAACACCTGCCTACATGTAAAGCGCCCGGGTCGGATGGGTTACCCAGCGAGTTTTATAAAACATATAAGCAGGAGCTACTCCAGCGCTGCTGGCCATGTTTAATGAAGCCTATGAGCAAGGGGAACAGCCGGCGTCCCTCCGCAAGGCAGTGATCATCCCACTCCTGAAACCAGGCAAGCCGGATGTGGAATGCAGGTCCTATAGGCCCTTGTCCATGCTCAATCAGGATATAAAAATACTCACGGCAGTGCTAGCCAATAGGCTAAAGAGGGTAATTGGCAAGTTGATACACCCAGATCAAACGGGTTATGTCCCCGGTAGAAATATCACAGACAACCACAGGAGGCTGCACCATATCATTGATCAAACCGAGGAAGACCCGGGCGAGTTGGCTATCGTGTTGCTGGACGCGGTTAAGGCCATTGATTCAGTGCGGTGGCCATGGCTGAAAGCGACCCTGAAAGGATACGGAATGGGACCAGGATACATCAGATGGGTCCAGATGTTATATAGCTCCCCGATCCCGAGAGTTAAAACAGGAACCATAATTTCAGATAAATGGCAACTCAGCAGGGGGACCAGACAGGGATCCCCCTGGTCACCAATGTTATACATTCTGGCATTAGAGCCGCTGGCAATATGCCTACGACAACAATAAGGGGAGGTGGGGATTCGTGCGATAAGGGGCACACACCTGATATCACTGTATGCAGATGATATTCTCCTCTACTTGCGCTACCCGGAGGAGAACCTGCAATATGTGCTGGAGGTGATGGATCGTTATGCCACCCTCTCGGGCATATCGGTGAACCACGGGAAGTCTAGTTTGTTCCCCTTGGGAAGGTATAAGAGTACTCCATTGGAGAGGCTACCCATCCTGCAGATACCCTGGCAGACCGTGACATTCAGGTATCTGGGCGTAAACATTTACCATAGGATAGAGGCAGAGCACAAACATAATACAGAGAAAGCGATTGAGGGAATTAAGAATAGCATGGCGTTCTGTTCCAGATTACCCCTAGCCATGATGGGAGAGCAGCTCTGCTCAAAATGGTGGTTTTGCCCAGACTCTTGCATTTTTTTGTGAATGTCCCGTAATTGATCCCCAGACGCTTTTTTGCGAGACGTCATGGCATGTGCAGGGGCTTCATATGGGGCAACTCCAGGAAAAGGGTGGCCCTGTGGAAACTACAGAACACATGTGATAAGGGGGGCATAAACCTGCCAAATTTTGAACTGTATTACTTGGCGGGACAGCTGTTGTATGTGGCCAGGTGGTTGTCTGCAGAGGACTCGGCAGAAGCTAGGCTTTTGCAGGATGACTCAGCTCCATACTTTCTAAGAGAGACAGTGTGGCTGCATAAAACTAAAATGGTGGGGAGGGGGAGACTATTGGAGCTGGGCTGGGAAGTTTGGCGCAGAGCATGGAGAACGGTGGGCGACCCAGATCCGCTCTCTCAGCAGGTCCTGCTAGTGGCGCTATGCAGGGACGACGCCCAATTGTTCAAAGTGGTCCGCATCAGAGGTGCAGGTCCCCCTGACATTGCTGGAGCAGTGCCACTTCCACTCCAGGTGAGGCCAGGATCAGTATGCCGCTTTTTCCAGGCCGCCGCACCTTGATGGATGTCTTCTGCCATGAGCAGATTTGAAACCTGCTTTAGCCCTGATAATTCCCTGCAAGCTGCATTGAGGCAGCGTTATTTTCGAATTTGACACAAATGCTAAAGAAAATAGCATTTACCTCTCTGCCTCCATTAGGCCCCATGAGGCAGAGAGCACTCAAAGATGGCCGCCCGCAAATTTTCGCCCAGGAATCACAGCCTCTGCAGGCTGGTCTTGCCGTGATTGGCCAAAAAAATCCTTTTTACCCAATCACTTTTCGCCGGCAGGCGAACGCCGGCCCACCCACAAAGGCTACCCAACAA
This sequence comes from Ambystoma mexicanum, assembly GCF_040938575.1. Taxonomy (NCBI): domain Eukaryota; kingdom Metazoa; phylum Chordata; class Amphibia; order Caudata; family Ambystomatidae; genus Ambystoma; species Ambystoma mexicanum. The sequence continues at coordinate 692,373,791 of NC_090939.1, forward strand.
GGCAGCCTCCTGTCCCAAGCCTGTCACAAGCCGTACAGAGCCCAGGGCCAAGCTCCATGCCTGATTTCAGCCCACCAGGGCCCATTCCTCAGCCTTGCTCCACAGCTGCTACCGGGTAAGATCTCCAGCACCATGAACTTTTGCTCTCTCTGACTATTAACACAGTGCCAGCCCCCGTTCTAAGCACTACCCATAGCCGTTGTCTAGCATGTGTACAATATCAAAACTGTGCTTGTAAACCATATGCGTACTTCCCATTTGCCTACAGCCTTACTCAGTCAGCTCGTGCCATGAACATGCTATTAGCACGATCCTTGCCATAATGCATGTGTATGTACACTGCAGCCCATTTAGCCTCATTTGCCTGTGCCCCACTATAGGTGCTTCTCTGCCAACCGCATCTATATGAGTATATTGCCACTCCTTCAGCTGCCTGTGGAACATCAGAAAACGGCATAGTCCATATACTTTGCTCATTGTTGGACTGTTTTAAAATTGCCCATAGAATGCCTTGCTAGTAACTATATCTAGATGATTTGAAACTGTCTTGATTTTGGTCATAGTAGTGATCCACACTCAAAGTATTCTCGATTCTGCTCAACTGTTTTTACTACTGCACTTAGAGTGCGGGAACTGACAAATTTAGGTGCACCCTGCTGTATGCATCTTAGTCGCTGCTGGGATTGTCAAATCTAGGTGCTCTTGCTATGCGCACTTTTAGTCGCTGCTGGGACTGTCAAATTCAGTATTGTTGATTTTACATTGCCCTAGCTAAAACTGAACCTGCCTATTGTTGACTTTGCATTGCCCTAGCTAAAATCGGCTAAAATCGAACCTGCCTATTGTTGATTTTGCATTGCCCTAGCTAAAATCGAACCTGCCTATTGTTGATTTTGCATTGCCCTAGCTAATATCGAACCTGCCTATTGTTGATTTTCCATTGCCCTAGCTAATATCGAACCTGCCTATTGTTGATTTTGCATCGCCCTAGTGGTAATTGCACTTGCCCATAGCTACGAAGCCTACCCCCTTGGTGCTCATCTACCATGCTCCTTATGGCGCTCCTCCTTTTACTGTTCCACTCTCTGCCATCCGAAACAACCATCCTCACTCAGCCACGCACGTACCTGACACGGCCGACTCACCCTCAGCCACCTGACACTATGTCTCGCCTCAGTCTTGGCCCACAGACCCTGCGCATGGCGACCTCCGCTATGACACCCACCTTAGGCCTCCAACACCTCACTACCGACTTCAATCCCTACCTCAATGACCCAGCCCTTTGGTTGGAACACTTTGCCCTCAACAACAGCAAACCCCCCTGTTCAGAGGCGAAACTGCCTGTCATCAAGGGCGCCCTTATCAACGCTAGATCCCTCACAGCTCACGCTTTAGACATAGCAGACCTTATAACATTGTCAGATCTTGATTTCATTGCCATAGCTGAAACCTGGCTACATGCTGCCTCCGGTCCTTCACTGTCCCTTGCTATACCACCTGGCTTTAGCATATTGAGATGTGACTGTACCTCTGCCTCCCACTCTAGAGGTGGGGGCCTTGCCATCATCCATAAAATCACTTTGGACCTAAGAGTAATGACCAATACCAAACTTGAGTCAGCTGAGCTATTATCAGTCAAACTCACGTTAACACCCAACCAAACAGCCACCCTCCACCTAATTTACCGGCCCCCAGGCCCTGCACCCTCCTTTGTCGGCGACATATCCACCCTCCTCCTTGACAACGCTAAAACCAATTCACAAATCATCATCCTGGGCGACCTGAACTTGGGACTAGGTGACCCTAAAGATCCCATTGCACTTGATTTGGAAAACTCCCTCTCCAACTCCGGCTTCACCTCGCACATCCACAAGCCTACACATTCTAAAGGCAGGACCCTTGACTGGCTAGCCAGCTCTAATTGTAATATCAATGTCCTGGCCATTACCCCCTGCCTCTGGTCAGACCATCACATTATCACCTTTAATATTGAAGGCGCCCGCCGCATCCCGACCGCCATAGCGCCTGCTCTCCCGACCAGAAACAAAAAGGACATAACCAAAGAGAAACTCCTCCCTCTACTACTCCCCTCACTTAAAGCAGCTACTGATTCCTGTAATGACCCGACTGCCTTAGCTGACATCTATAACTGCAGCATGCTGACAGCTATTGATTCTTTGGCCCCCATCAAACTGAGGAAGGCCAAACCACGTGCTCACCTGAACTCTTGGTTCACCCCACAGCTAAGAATACTCCGTAAAACCAAACGCTGCGCCGAAAACCGATGGAAAAGGCAGCCTTCTTACGTGCATAAAGACGGCTTCCTCCTGGCCTCGCTCACTTACAAAGTAGCCATTATAGAGGCAAAAAAAGAATCCCTTAATAACCGCATTCTGCATGCTGATTCCAACTCCAAGGAACTATTTAAGATTTTAAAAGAGCTTGAAACCCCCGTTACTCCACCTGACACCTGCATTAAAGACAGCAAATGGTGTGCCAACATTCAGGCAGCGTTACTGAATAAAATCACCATGCTTCAATCTAAAATCACAGCCAAACATGATAGCCTGAAACTGGACAATCGCCCTCCCATCCCAGCAGGGGCCCTCCCTCCTGACGTCCCCAACTGCAAACGATTTGCCTTCTCACCGCTTACCATTGCGGAGGTAGAAAACATTATCCTGAGGATCAAACCGTCCAACTGCCAGGGCGACCCCTGCCCTTCCCCAATTATTAAGGAATCCGCCCACGACCTGGCCCCATTTATCACATCCTTCATCAACGCATCCTTCAAAACAGGAACTGTCCCCGACAACCTTAAGGATGCTTGGGTGATCCCCTACTCAAAAAACCTTCCCTCGACCCTAGCATACCCACCAACTACCGACCCATCACCACTGTCCCGTTCCTGCTAAAAATCCTAGACCGTGCAGCATACCTGCAAATCCAAGAGCACCTGGAAGCCAACAATCTTCTAGGTCTTAGACAATCTGGTTTCCGACCCAGACACGGAACAGAGATAGCTCTACTAGACTTAACAACCCAAATCGAAGTGTTAAAGGACAACGGCAAACTTGCCTTATTACTCCTACTCGACCTCTCTGCGGCCTTCGATTTGGTCAGTCACCAAATCCTATGCAAGCATCTTCACTCGGCCGCCCATTTCTCACCATCAGCCACGGCCTGGATCAAATCATTCTTGAGTAATAGATCTATGAGGGTCTTCTCTCAATCTGCAGCTGCAGATCCTTCCCTGATTCATTGCGGCGTCCCCCAGGGCTCTTGTGTGTCGCCAACGCTCTATAAGGTTTTTACAAAACCACTTTTTGACGTACTTGACTATCTTTGTGTCTCCTATACGAACTATGCTGACGACACCCAGATACTCATTCCCATCACCGGTGACTACCTGGCTGACACTAAGGCCCTGAATGAGGTCTACCTGGTTATCCAAGCTTGGATGGCACAACACCAGTTATGCCTCAACGATGACAAGACTGAGCTCCTCATCTTGGGCACTACGCAACGCCTTAGTAAACTTGAGCCATCCTACCAATCATTTGTCATCGATGGCAACACCATCCAAGTCTCGAAAGACACTAAAACCCTAGGTGTCTATCTTGACGCCACCCTATCCCTATCCAGACAAACAAATGCAGTCAGATCCTCTTCAGCATACACCTGCAAACTCATTGCAGCTTGCAGGCCATTCCTGACCACCCCCAACACGTCACTCTGGCCAGAACTCTCATCATGGCCAAAATTGACTATGGGAGCACCCTCTACCTTGGAACGAGCCAAGAGAATCTGAACAAACTGCAAATTACCCAGAATAACTCTATCAGAGCAGCCCTAAACATCCCACGAAACCACCACATCTCGGAATCTAGATTTAACCTACACTGGCTACCAGTCAAACAGAGAATTTCACTGAAAGTCTTAGGCCTCACCCACAAATGCCTAGCTAACCAAGCCCCACCATACCTCTGTAGCCGGCTATCCCGACATGCGCCCACCCGCCCGCAAAGAACAACTCAGACCCACTGCCTAACCATCCCTAGGTTCAAACTACAAAAGGCGGGTGGATCTAGCTTCCCCGTCCTAGCCTCTAAGCTTTGGAATGGCCTCCCTCTCACCATCCGATCCGAAGAACGCTTTAGTGCCTTCAAATCTAAAACCAAATCCTGGCTCTCCAACCAGCCATGATGTCCAGACCAGCCCTGGGAAACGCTTGCCCTAATCTACCCTCTGTAAATATGTATATTGCTGTATGCCTTGTATACTATGTACTGTTTAATGTTTTGAATATATTTAATTGTATGCTTATGTAACCATGTCTAAATTGCGCCCTGATGCCTCCGGGCCTGATGGTGCGCGCTACAAATAAAACAAATACAAATACAAATACCCTCGGAGACATATGGCAGGAAGGGGAGGCATTGGAATTTCAGAGGTTGCAGGAGGAGACAGGGGTGCATAGAGGCCAATACATTACTTATATCAGGCTCATGAAACGGGTGAGGGAGGGGTGGCCTGAGACGGTGCTAGCGGAAGAACCTGATGCCACCCTGGAAATGATGTATGATGTCTCGGAGGGTGGGCATGAAATATCCAGGATATATGAGCTGCTGAGGGTGAAGGCAGGGAAGGAGCTGCTCCAACTGAGGCATGACTGGGAGGAGGAGGTAGGAGAACCCATGACAGAGGGACAGTGGGATAGAGCTCAAAGGTACCATAAAAAGGTGTCCCGGAATGCGAGACTCCAGCAGATCCAGTTGTATGTCACCCATAGAGCTTATCTGACCCCCGGAAGAATAGCCAGGTTTGGAGGCTCGGCCATACAGAAATGCCCCAGGTGTGGGGAGGAGGAGGCAGGGTTGCTGCACATGTTCTGGGCTTGCTCAGAGGTGCACAGATTCTGGGAAGAAATAAAGACAAAAATGGCCGGTGGGGGAGTGGTGCTTGACGTGAGGTCTGCTTGGGCATGCATGCTTGGGAATTTTCCCAGGCCACGTAATTCAAAGCATATCAGCAAGATGAAGGACCTGGCCTATATCCTGGCCAAGCGCAGAATTGCAATGTGTTGGAAGGCGGCCCATAGGCCTAGAGTGGAGACATGGTGGGCGGAGCTCTTGAGATGGGCAGAAGCAGAAACTGCGGTATGGTTTGAAGCTGCCACCAGGGGGGGAGAGGAGGAAGTGGGCCCCCTGATAGCCTGGAGGCAACTGGTGACCTCAATGGCAAACCCCCACAAGGTCAATCATGAAACAGAAGACTCAGACGAGTCGACAAGCACTGAGATTCCTGAAAATGCTCATGTAGATGACACGGATGAGACGGCTCGAGTTTGTGGGGAGGGAGGGGGGAAGACGGAGAATAACACTGTATAATGTGATGGTTTGAAATTGATTATGAACGTCCTAAAAAGTTGTAATGTTTGGTGTGTTGTTTGTTTAAAATAATAAAAATTGTTTTTAAAAAAAGTATGCATTGGGCTTCAAGTTTGAGGTAAGTTAATGCCCTAAACACATCTGGGAGAACAATATATTGGACTGTGTTAGTACATCATCTCTGTGCTGCTCTTGGGAATGGGTTTATATATTCAACGTTCCTCTATATGGTGAATCTATAAATGGGTATATATGAAAGAGATTGGTACTGTACAATATTTGTCACTTTTTGTGAATTTTATTTGTCCAGGATTATGTGTTTTGTGATAATCTAGGTGGTAGAAATTATAGCCAAAATGTATTCAATGCCTATATTTATTAAATAATGTGTACAATCTGTTCTGCAAATATAGGTGTTTGCATATTCAAAGGTTTTAAAATATTACTTTTGATTAAATGTTCATTAATGCCTGATCTTAATTGCTTTGAATAATGAATACATGAATGATGTACCTCATCTCTTTTATTGTTATTTAAGGAAGTACTGAAACCATGTAGAAATTATATTTGTTCATGACGTTTGTAACATATTGCTGAACTAAAAGTCTGTTGAACTGAACTAAAGTAAAGTCCTTTCTAGCATTTATTCCTCAACTTTCAATTACCCTCGGTCTAAAGTGGAAGAAGATCTTGATCATCAGAAAACATCACCTCGCCTGGGCTCCAGAGAGGAGGACAGCAAGGAAGGTAAAAAGAAGTACAGAAGAATAGTCAAATCCAGAAATGTATTCGATATTTTAGCATCATAAATGAATGATAAAAAATATGTGCGCTTTAAGATTGAAACCATTATTTTCAAAAGTTGGTTCACTAGCATAGCATAGCAAACATAGTTAATGGCCGCAATTCACAATTCCTACTGGAAGAAAATGCGAGGTTCATTGTTCTCATTCTGCCCTAGATTTTGTCCATATAAATAAAAGGCTACCGAAATCCCTTAGAACAACTATTTCTCACATTTCTTTAAGGTGCAGGGAAGCATCAAAATCATCCTGAGATTAAAGTTAAGGTAGATCATGAGAATCAGAAGGCATCACCTCTTCTGAGCCCCAGCAATGAAGACAGCAAAAAAGGTAAGAAGAGTTAAGTACAGCAGAAGTAAAGTAGAATCCAGACAAAAGTATCTGTAGTTTCAATCTGATAATGAATGAAAAAAGTCTCTGAACTCACTAGATTAAAACCAATGTGTTCCAACATTGGGTCATCGAGATGACACAGAAAAGACATATTCACTATTCCTATTGGACGAACATTTTATGCTCATTGTATCCCTCAAACAGCAGATTCTATATGCACGTCCCCTAATTACAATGACGGATCAACATGTAATTGGAGGACAGTTCTGTACGTGCAAGTGATGCGCATATTAGTACAACATGCATATTTAAGTGTTGTGCATGCACTCAAATGAGTGGACCTCTCAGTTTCTACATCCACCATCCAGTGTGGGATAGGTTTGTATTTCATGCTGACAGGTCTTAAAAAACCCTTCACCTGAAAGCTAATTAAAAGGTTCACTCTTAATCAGGATGTGAAAATGTAAAACTAGACAGGAACAGGCATACAGGGAGAAAAACATTCTATTCGAAGCACTTGGTAGCAGTCAGACGTTGCAGCTAACTCAGAGACTGTGTGTGTGTGTATCTCTGTTAATCAGGTATTTTATTTTTTGTCATAAATATATTTTATTATATTGATAAGAACAATAAACAGAAATAGATATAATGGATATAATGTGTAGCTAAAAGATACAGAGGTTATGTAAAAAAGAAACAACATTTTACAAAAGTTGAACGCAGGCTTGTACGATAACAGTATATACAAATAAACAGAATACATTTAGTTACAAAATTACTGCTACAAACTGCAGCAGAACTTGCTCGCTGCTAAGAAAAGTAATAATCAAGCTACAGTGAACTATACAAAGAGCGATCAAAATAATATGCACCAAGTATTAAAGACCAATAATACTTATTTAAAACAAAAGCAAATTAGAAAAAAATGTATGCCATTACCCTACAAATGTATATGCTAATTCCAAGAAAACAATGCAATAAAAAAGTATTTTAACAGACTAAGACAAAAAACGCACAGGAGGTCATTTTAAAAATGCCAGTTGCATGCAGGGAATCGCCAACGTTTGCACTAATCTGCAACTGGGACACCTGCATGCAATTTTCAACCATTGCAAAGCGTAGTGCAAGTAAACAGTAACACAAGGTGATTTTGCCTTAACTCTTTATTGTACTCCCCGTTTTGCAAATAAGTAAACAATGCCTGAAAATTGCGCTTTGCAGACATCGTTTACTAATGGATTTCTATGGAATCTGCCTGCTCATTAACAGGTGCTAATGCGAGGCGGTTTCCATAGGAATCAATTCGTTTTACCTCTGCATAAAAAGATTATGCAGGCGTAAAATGCCATGGTCTTCCAAGACGGAGGAGGAAAGCAAACTCCATTTCGAGCCAAACCTCTGCCTTGAAAGAGGACGATAGTGGGCTGGAGCAGCAAAGCAATTGCATTAATTCCATTTTTTTTTGCACATTTAATTTTATTTTGTTTTGCAGGAGAACAGAATATAACAACAGTGTAACTTTGTCATTTCAGTCAACAGAGAACATGAAACCACAAGTAAAAACATCCAGCAACTTCCCCCACTTACGCACCCACCCTTGCACCCCACCTACCCCGCCTCCCCACCTGGTACTGTATGCTCATTCTTTGCTCAGTTTACAGGCCCTACGTAGTTGCATAGCCAACGTTTCAGCACCCTTATCCCTCATCCCCTCCTTACTCCTTGATCCCCCTCTGAGTGGTGTCAGAAATTCCCCAATCCTCCACTGCTTCCAGGCCATACCCACTACAATTCCACATTCCGTAAGATCACTGTCCATCACCCCGTCTGCATGCCCGGTGTCAAGTATCTAACAGTGAAGGGGTACCAATCCATTTCTGTCGGCCCTGGCATTCCGTGGAGTCCTGCTGTGATTCTTTCCATCAAGTAAATGCTTGTGACTACATTGATCCATTATCTCTTGCTAAGTATATGTTTGTCTTTCCATTTGGTGGCAATGCATGCTCGGGCGGCCAGGGGTACAGCTGCTGCCATTTTAGGGAGCCTGAAGTATTCCCCCTCATCCACCTCCATTCCAAACCAAAACCAGAAGGGGATTTTTATCCCTAGGTATCCCCTCCAGGTCTCTGACTCAACTGAGGACCTCATACCAGAAGGCCTGTATCCTAGGGAAAGCCCACCACATGTGCCAGTAATCCGACCTCCCTTCACAGCCCCTCCAACACTGTGGACTCACATCAGGAAATATACAGGACAGTCGGACCGGGTCATACTGCCATCTATGGAGGAGCTTGATTGCGTGCTGTCTGTACTGGCATGATAATGAAGTCTTGTGATCGCCCCTGCAAAGTCTGGTCCAGAGGGACTCATCAATTTCCACCCCCATGTCCCTTTCCCATCGCCCTCTCAAGTTCTCCATGTTCCCCCCTCCCGCCCCAACCAAGGCACCATACAAGGCCGAAATTAGCCCATGCATCGTCGTGCCCCTGTCGAGCAACTTCTCAAAGGGGGTGAGCTCTCAACCCGTCTTATTCCGCACCCTCGCATCCATGAGTATCCCTTTTAGCTGCAAGAACAGGAATACAGAGAGTTTGCCTACGCACAGTGCTTCTTTTAAGTCTGCTATCGATATGAATTTGCCCCACTTAAAGAGCAACCCTATCCTCTCCAAGCCCGCTTCGAACAACTCCTGAAACCGTCCTGGGCCGGGTATGTTCTCTCTAATTCCAGGTACCCACAGTTGACCCAGAGGCGAGGGCCACGTAGTGATCCCCTTCATATCTGCCCCCTGTCTCCAGATTTCCCATATTGTTCCCAGGATGGGGTGATCCCGTATTCTCCTTGGCAGTTTATTCCTGGGTACCCACAACCATTCCCCAACCGTGGCTGGGCTCAGATGGAAATTATCCATCATCACCCATTGATGATCTGTCTGGGACCGCAAATGGGGGATCAAGATTCTAAGCTGAGTTACCTTATAGTAGAGCTGCATATGTGGAAGGCCAACCCCTCCTGTCTCTGTTGGTAATGTTAGGGTGGACCTGGGGATTCTAGCCTTTTTTCCCTGCCAGAGGAACCTGTGAAGTGCCCCCGTACCTCCCGAAAGAATCCCTCTGGTATGTGTATAGATAGCATTTGGAATAAATATAGCACCCTCGGGAGGACCACCATTTTCATTTAATTCAGGCGACCCATCCAGAATATCGTTAGCTTTTGCCATTTTGTTATATCCTGGCGTATTTTCTGCATCACTGGGGAGAAATTAGCTTCATATAAGCTTTCCAAGTCTCTTGTGAGATTGACACCAAAATACTGCATCAGGGACACATTAACCTTGAGCCCAAGTGGGGTGAACCTTTCAATGTCCCCATCCCTACCGCTATCCAGGGGGAAGAGTACCGACTTCTCCCTATTAATCTTCAGCCCGGCCATGGTGCCATAGTGCTCAATCAGCTGGAGGACTGCTGGAACGGAATTCAGGGGTTCGCTCAAGTGTAGCAGCATATCATCAGCACATAGGGCAACCTTATATTCCAACCCTCCCATTTTGATACCCGCAACCCTGGGTCAACCCTAATCCGCTGGGCAAGGGGTTCTACTTACAGAGCGTACAGCAATGGAGAGAGGGGGCACCCCTGCCTGGTACCCCTTCTGAGCGAGAACCACCTTGAGAACCCCCCATTCACCATCACTGATGCCATGGGGAAATTATACACCGTTAGAACCCCTCGCAGTAACCTTTCCCCTTCACCAAACTTAACTATGACAGCCCTAAGAAAACCCCAATTCACCCGGTCGAAGGCCTACTCTGCGTCTATTGAAAGAAGAGACAGGTCTCCCCCATGTCCTGGGATGCGTGCATGAGATGTACTGTCTTCCTCATCGTGTCCACTCCCTGTCATCCCATAATGAACCCCACCTGGTCCGAGTGAATCAGGCTCGGCATATCCCCTTCCAATCTCATGGCTTTAACCCTAGTGTATAACTTGGCGTCCGTATTGAGGAGAGAGATCGGCCGATATGCACCACAGTTCCGATGGTCTCCACCCTCCTTGGGAATCACTGTGATCAAAGCGCAGGAGAATGTTTCCGATACCCTGCCTGTGTCGAGTATAGGGTTAAACAGCTTTGTCAGGAAAGGGAATAGGGCGAGGAGAAATGCTTTATAGAACCCAGAGGTGAAGCCATCCTCCCCTGGTGCCTTCCACATCGGGTAACCTCGCCACCGCATTTTTTACTTCCTCCTCCATTATGGGGGCTTCCAGTGCCGAGAATTCCTCCTCAGAGAGTTTGGGCAGGTTAATGGCCTCCAGGTAGGCACCCACCTCCTGTGCCTCAGGGGAAATCTCTGATGCATACAATTTCTCATAGAAGGCTGCGAAAGCCTCCGGAATTCCCTCCCCTGCTAAACCTGCTACCACATCATGCCCTCCTATTTCCATGACCCACCTATCCGCACGCTGACTCCTCAGTCACATGGCCAATAAGGAGTCTGCCTTATCTCCTTTTTCATATAACTTTCGTTTCAGGAAGATCAGGCTGCGGATGACTTTCCCTTCTTCCAAGAGTCTTAGGGGCCGATTCATGGAACAAATGTGCCCCCCGAAAAATGTGGCACAAGCTGGCGCAACCGTGAAAAAGCAAGCGCACGCGGGCGCGTGCGATTCATGGAAGGCCCTGCGCATGTTTACCCAGGAACGTGCGCCAAATCCGCGGGTGTCGCACACGGACGCACATGTCATTGCAACATCCCGAATGCCGTGCGTTGACACGCACAGCTAAAGCGCACAACGTGTAGCGCACACACCAAAAGGGGGTGGAACACGGGCGGAACACGCGGAATGGGGAACAACGCGTGAAAATGTAGGCGTAACTGGGGAAGTACTGCTGGGAAATACACAGAACGCCCACACGCAAGCGAACTACACGTATTCATGCAATCAAATACGGGAAACTCACGCACGCTGAAAGACGCGCACAGGCGTCAACACGTCCGCCACACAAAGGCAGGCGGAAGCGTCCCAGCGCAGTATAAAAGTGCACGCAAACAACAAACACTTATATACAACTACGATGAATGTCCCATTTGTCGCAGCACTGATCGTGGGACACCGCAGGAGGAGGAGAATAGCCAGGCCCTGCATTTTTGTTGCCCCGGACCAGCCTTTTTGGAATGCCTGACGACCAGGTCTATGGCAGGTATAGGTTTCCACCTCGTATCATCCTAGACATGGTCATGGAGTGGGAAGATGACCTTACATCACCCACCCTGTTCTCCCAAGCATTGAGCCCCTTGGAGAAGGTGCTCAATGTCCTGAATTTTGTGGTCACTGGGTCATTTCAGCGGACAAGTGCAATAGTTGGGGGTGTCTCACAGGCCACGCAATCACTCTGCCTACACCAGGTGTTGGCAATAATGACTGCGCGCCTCTCAGTCTGCAGGCACATATACATGCCCAGAACACCCGCCGAAAGGCAGGCCGTGGTCCAGGACTTTTACAGGGGAGCACACTTCCCCAAAGTGCTCGGTGTCATAGATTGCACCCATGTGGCCCTACGTCCACCTAGGGCCACTGAGCACATCTATCGAAACTGCAAGCACTGGCATTCCAAAACGTGCAGGTTGTATGAGATGCAAAGGGAATCATCACCTCTGTCTATGCAAACTACCCTGGGTCTACCCATGACAGTTTCATATACAGAATGTCCGCCCTGAGCCGGGCCCTGGAAGCTGGGAAGCATGGCAACACATGGCTCCTAGGTGAGTACAAATGCCTGTGCACATGCATGCATGTCACACATAGACAAATACACAAACCCTGTCACACACAGACAAATACACAAACCCAACTAATCACAACCATTATCACCTCCCCAGGGGACAGTGCCTACCCTCTGAGCAACCACATGATGACGCCAATACGGAACCCCACCACAGCACCCCAGGTAAGATACAACGCTGCCCATATTGCAACCAGGGGCATAGTGGAGCGCACATTCGGAGTGCTCAAGTCACGCTTCTGCTCCCTTGACCGCCCTGGCGGGCAGCTACTATATGCACCCCCAGTAGTGTGCAGGATCATTGTGGCAGCATGTGACCTGCGCAATGTTGCAACACGGTGGGACGCATCGGTGGACATGGTGGTGCCCCCACATCCCCAACCACAGGCACAGGCGCTGCCCATGGGAGGGGAAAGGGCATGTGGCGAGGCAGCCCGGACCCAGCTTGTGGCCACATATTTCACCTACACTCCCACCCCTGCAGAGTGCAGAGAGGCCTGGCACATGCCAGGTGACAATCGATGATGACAAAGAGACAGTCAACTGTCACAACTTTACCACCCTGAGAATGTTGCCACGGAAGTGCTACATTGTGTGCATCCCTAGCTACTTAAACATAACCAATCCTGTGTGACCAAAAGGAACACATGCAAGGTGTGTATCACACCACCCCCCTGCAAAACAGGCCATGACAATCACTGGCATGTCACCCAAACCCTCCCAACCCACATCACTCTTGTCAGCCACACCATGACATGGCATACAACAGCAAAAGCCCAACACATGACCACTTAAATATGATGTGACATGTGATAAATGGAAAGAGGGCCAAGACAATCACACCTGACATAGAATCAGATGAAATGACTGACCAACAAACTCCCACACATACAAAGTCATACACAAATGCATGCCACCAGTGGTACCATCAACAAAACACTGAATGCCTGTTGTGATGCACATTGGCCAAGCCAAATTCGCTCATCCCTAACCCATGTGCTGTGTGTGTCTCCTGCAACACACTGCTCAGCACACAGCACAGTGAGCAGCCATTGTGTTGGAGATAGACCTTGAGCATCATATAAAAAGGACAAGCAACACAAATAACCTAATGACGCATGTTCACGATCCCCAAATGGTAAGTGATCATGCGCTGGAGGGACACAGCATGCCAGAGAAGGCAATCTGTGTGCACGTGTGGGCATGGAAGGAAGGGTGTATGTGTGGTGGAGCATTGTGTAAGTGTGTGTGTCAGTAGGGACACTCAATACATGCATGTGAAATCAAGTGACCCTCAGTGTTCTGTACACATCACATGTAAACATTGTCCATGTGTACACCCCAGCATGTCAAACCACAACAATCTCCTGACACCTGAAAAGTAAACACAACACAGGAACAACCATTGACCAGCAGAACACATCATGCACATAGTACCCCACAATTAGAATGTCAGAGAGTGCCCAAACACTGTAGCCCAAGTGTACTGTCCCACAGCAAAAGGCACTCCCTCATTGACACATCACCATGACCTTCTGAAGAACTGTGTCTGGGGTCCGTTGCCTTCTTCCTTCTACTCTACCTGGCTCAGAATTCCCCTACCCCTTGGTTTCCATGTTCTACTTTGCATGTAAATAGGGTCCAGCCCCCTCAGAGACCACCTTGACTGGTAAAATACGAAATTGCAGAGAACTTCAAGGAGCCAAACCCCCAAACCAGGGAAGAAGCCTGTAGCCACAAAAAAAACCCTGGAAGAGTCTCCAGTAAATGAATAGAAGTCACTGAAAATTGCCAGGTACAAGTCCAAGCAGAATGATAGATGTACAACCCAGGTAGCACAGTTCAACAATGGTTCAACAGGATGGGTAGCATTTTCAGTACACAATAATCAATCAGGATGCAACAACTGATGGGTAGTGTCACAGCTCCGGTCTCCAGGCGCAGGAGTGGCACGAACCAACCACCCCCACTGTGGTCTGGGCGCCTGCAAGGTAAAACTTACACATGCCTCCGAGACCCCGTCGGGGAAAGAGGGTTAGGGATCCGTTCTTTGGATAGGCATCGCTATTCAGGATAACCGGAAAGAGGGTCAGGAGAGGGGAGGTAGATGGGCAAGGGAAAGTAGGCCAAAGACAAAATACAACTATTGACAATAACACATACTCAATCAGAGAAACCATGTTCTTCATGCACATTGTACAAAATGGGTCAAATGCAAGCCAAAGAGAGACTTATCTCTGGGGTGAGTGCTAGCCTCCTGCCTGCGCACTGTCAGGTCCGGTAACAGGAGCAGTTCAATGCTACAAAGAGAGTGTGAGTTACTATTCTGTGTGTGTTTTCACCACACACACAACACCATTCATGCCTCAAACTTAGTGACTCCTCCCCAAAGAAACACTGTTGTCTGCTGCTTTGTTGGTATACTTTTGCTTGCCCCCATGATGGGTCATACACTGTCAATGCGGTAAGGCAGCCGCATGTGGCCCCCAGGTAAATGGAAGAGCAATGTGCTAGATGCATGTGGCGAGGTGCGACTTCAGTACAAGTCGTGTTCTGGCAGCCGCGAATTTCCATAGGTAGCGCATGTGGCAATTTGCATATGCAAATGATATGCACTGCACTCGAGTCTGTGCGTCGCTGGGTGCCCCCCATGCGCTGAATTAGTTTCTGGCTAGGAACGCTACTGCTCTAATAACTTAGCTTCTATGGAGCAGGGGGGACTCGAGGATATGGGCGACGCCCCGTGTGTGTGCCCCTGACAACTTTGAAAGCTACTTGCCATTTGGTCCTCAACGCGGCTTAGCTGTACTGTGCGCATCTTCCCCAATGCCTGGCCAAGCTCCCCAGCACTGGCGCTACTTAGCATGCATGTGTGAGGGGCCTGGAGGAAGGTCGTCTGGGGCGTGGCCCCTCGTGCTGCTCACCCTATTGGAGTTCCTGGAAACACGTCTGCTTCTGTTGGACGTCTGAGCACAAGCCCCGTGCTTCTGCTTGTGCACGCATGGCACGTGTGCATCACCCAACCTGGCCAGGTTTTTGTAGCTCTTGGCCCCGTGTCTGCTGGGAAAGGCAGTCTGGAGGCTCATTTTCCTGCAGAAAGGGCATAAAAGCTTTTAATAAGGATGGAAATGTTCCTGTGTGTGTGTCTTCATGCAGGTTGACACTGGGCCATGTCTGAGACCTACATCCAACCTCCTCCCACCATCAGTGTGACTTTGACAGCCAAAGGGTGCAGGCTACTGTCTACAGCATGAAGTGCATCAACCACATATACAGGCAAGAAAAGAACATACATCAACATCAATAAATGGACATATCAATAATCTACTCACCAAAATTGATTGCTTACATGCTGTACAGGGTGCACCTCAACACCCACATGCAATGATGTCGAGATTAAAAAAAAAAAACTTCATGGGCTCAACGCCTGCATGGCCCGACCTGTGTGGGAGATAAGTCGTCGTCCTCCTCACCCTTTGACTCAAAAGGTGGACGTGACACAGTACCCTGATCACGCCTATGCGCAGCTTGCCCCTCATCGGCAGCAAGTCTGCGGGACCAGTGAGCCTGGTTCTGTGCGGCGATGACACGTAGGTCAGCATGCAGAACCTCGCGTAATACGCGTTCTTCCTCTTGCAAGGTAGCACGTGTAACACAGAGTTCTTCCTGCATGGCCTGGCATGACATCTGGAACACCTCCCGGCAAGCACGTAGCTCAGCCGAGATGGTATTCTCAAGCTGTTCCAACCTCTCCTCTGTCCGCTGCCTCTGGGACATCAAGAGCACACCCATAGTAGATCGGAGGGATTTATGGTCATCCCTCAGGACCTCCCTGTGTGCCTCTGCATGAGCAGCAATTGCTTGATGCAGAGACAAAATTTCAGCTCGGCGTGCCCTGTCTGAGGCCACCATGCCTAGCCTGAGCGAGTGGGCCATGGACTGTGCCGCCCGCTGCTGGAGATCCACCTGCCTGGCAGGGGGGAGCACGGATTGGGCCACACGTTCCATGCTCTGAGCGATATATCAATATCTGCCCCCTGGTGTTCGGAATTGGCAACCATGGCTTGCCCCCACTCAGTATATCTCGGTGGGCACGGCCATCGAGTTGCTGGGCTTGACACCCGTGGGGCCCAAGGAGCCACGGTCCTTGTTGGGTTGGCACCGCCCGCGGCTCCAGGACTACATTCCTCCATTGACATGATGCCCCAGGCACATCAGCAACTGGTGTGGAGTGTGACCATGCATCCCGATCCACCACAGGCGGACGTCCCACCACCGTCTGGCCCCTCAATGCAGGTGTCGCCGACAGAGGATCGTCCACATCAGAATCACTCACCATTGACGAATGGACATGATGCGTATCCAACTCGACATTGTCGTCAGAGTGATCATCCGGGCTAGACTCATTGCCAGCCCTAGACACGATGGTCTGGAGCACATGTGGGTTCTCGTGGCCTACCACCCCACGACCCCCATTTGTGCTGGGTTGCTGGTGTGATAGCAACCCTGTGTCTGGTATGACATCACCATCCTCTGCCTCCATTGCGTCATCATCTGAAAAGTGGAAAAAACAAACATGAGTTTACATGTCAGAAGCACATAACCCACACACACATAGACATCACATCGACAGCCAACACATGAAGCAGACATGTCACACACAAATGAGATCCTGGCATGCATCCAGTGGTATTGATATGCAAACACATCCCAAAAGCAGAAATGGATGTGTCTAAATAGCAAAGCCTACACAAGTACAAAATGTAGTATATCACCTCCATCAGACAACACCTCGGTCAGGCACATGTCACAGGCAGAAAAGACAGATGGCAACAAAGAGATGGCACTTACCATAAGCATGTCTAAACTGCAAATTCACTAAACCATCATCACCAATATAGCTTCATCCATCTGCAGCTCGGCCCGTACCGGGTGTCATGGGCCATGTAGATATAGTGAATGTCCCGAGCAAAGCAAGGGCCTGCAACCAGGCATGAGGGACCATAATGGCCAGTACGGTCCGAGCTGCAGGCCATGAAGCCCCCTGAACACCCCTCAGGGCCTGATTGAGCACATTGTGCTATGAATGTGCCCCATTCCATTCTTCCGTGTGTAAATTCTGCATGGCCAGGCCCCACCATATCAGCTAAGTGGGCCTGGGCGTACACATACTGCACTACAGCGCACCTTAAGGGTTTTGCCAGTTGAACATAACGTGCGCAATGCTGAAATCTCACCAGCATTAACGTCAATCAACTACATATCAGTCAGTCAACAATAAAGCTGCGGAAGACACATGTGTAAATGAACACTTTTACACACACATAAGTGAGTAGCCGCGATGTTGCACTACACAACATTGAAACTGCTTGCATATGTACATGTGAAAGCATTCCAAAACACCCCTTTCCCTGTACACCTGTATTGTGAACATGAACAGCATCCAATACAGCAAAGCAAGCAGCTACAACACTGCTTGCTTTGATGTATGTGAAAGTGTACACATACACACGTGAAGGCAGCTCCACAGTCATTACAACCCGATTTGCAGGCTACATTAAATCTGCGCCGCATACCATTTGGTATAGGCCGAACATTGACGTATCAATTTAGCATAATCACGCACTAGGGAGTTCCAATACTGAGTACATGTGTCACAGGATGCACCTGTCCCCGTGGCATACATAACAGAGAAGGGATGAAAATGTGACCATACATGCCAGGACACTTTGACATTGCAGCAGTGAGTAGGCATGTAGAATGGTGTAACACAGCTCAGAAGTGTGTTGATACAGTGCAGAACATGTGTATCTTACCCACTATCTACATGAACAAGTACATTATGATGTCAATGAATAAACATGACGGCAGTGTATGGGCAAGTTCAGGCATCACGTGCAATGTGCATGCAATGGGTTGCATGCCTACAGGCAAACCCCCCCAAGTGAAAATGCAGGGAGACATTGCATGGCAGCGAAAGTGTGAGCAGAGAAACGTGTATTGGCAGACAGTGTTGACTAGCGTCAATTGCATCATGAGTCAACTGACAACACAGCAGATGAGAATGGGACAGTAAGCAGGACACATGATGAGCCCTCAGTAGTACACTCATGTGTGCAGAAGCCTCTACACCAGTTGAACAGAGTCAGGGGGCCTGAAACGGGGAGGCCTGTGTGTAACGCTCACCTGACTCCCACGGGGGCGCTGGCCTGGTTCGCGCTGCTGTGACCTTGTCTAAGGTGATGCGCAGGGTTCGGAAGACGGACTGGACCGGGCCCCAGATCTGGCTTGTCTGACTCGCAGAAGTATCCTTCTGTAGGTGAGAATAGGAGGTTAACTGTCTGCGGGGTAATGCAATCGGCCTCCCACTTACCCCTCTCACCCTCCTGTGCTTCCCCGTAGCGTCTCACCTTAGGGTCTGGAAGGACGAGCTCTCCATCCTGCTTCTGATGCAGGGGCGCGTTGGTATCCAGTTACGTCACTGGATTTTCGGATGGGTGAGAACCAAACTTGCTTGGCTTCCAGGTAAGTTTTTCTATAAGTGGTTCCCCTTGTGTCCATGCATTAATGTTCTAATGCTAGTGTCTTTTTCCCCATAGGGGCCGGGGTACGGAATGCCGGGGAACAGGCACCGACCCGAGGTGAGCAGTGAAATCCTTGTGGAAATCAGGTAAGTCTTTAATGAGTGTTTTGGTAATGTCTTTTCATTCACTCATTAACGCTGATGTCTTTTTCCCCTTAGGGGCCGGGGTCCGAAAATGCCTGGATGCGGCGCGGACCCGAAATGAAAAGGGAATGACCCAACAGGTAAGTCTTGACATGGAGTTTTAGCTTCCCTTTTCCCTTCTTTCTCTCACCTTTGTTCTTGTCTTTTTCTCCCTAGGCGCGGGGGCGCGACTGCGAATCCGGATGGTCGCTGCTGAACATGGAGGCGCCCTGTAAAGGTGAGTAGAATGCGGCGCTGCAGCGATCGATGCAATGTGCTTTTAAAAATAAATGTCTTCCTTTTCAGGATTGTCGGCGAAATGTCTCTGGGATGCAGATTTAGCAGGTGAGGCCTTTTCCTTCTTCTGTTCTCTTGTTCCCTTCCTTTGCAGGTGATTCAGGATGCTGGCAGGTGTGGCAGAAGTCAAGATGCAGGAGCAGACACGGTGAGCGTCCACCTGCTAGATGCAGAACAACGCGAAGCACGTGTGGCTGATCGGGTGTGGTTTAAATAGCCTTGGAAGAAGTTCCTAGAATGTGTCCTTCCTCCAATCAGGTATTTATCCTTCCCCGACCACGCCCGGGTGGTAAATGAGTCCCACAGGTAAAGTAGTTCCTTTCAGGCCTCAAGGAGACCGGGGTTCTGCAGCATGGTCTGCATCAGGTAAGTGCACCCAGACACTTTCATAATGAGCCTGGCGCCTATGGCGCCAGGACTGACGTTTTCTATGAGCCTGGCGCCGTAGGCGCCAGGACGCTGTCCAAAGGGCCCCTATAAGGGGTTGCTGGGACCTTCCCCAGGGACTTGATGTCCGCTTTCGGGGACGCAGGGCCTGAGCCGGCTCCCCGGGAGCGGGCATCGTGACAGCACCCCCCCCAAGGCCCCTCCCAAGGTTGTTCCCTCGGGGGGTTTTGGTTTGTTTGGGAAGAGTCGGTGGAATTTCCTGACTAATCGAGGTGCATGCACATGGTCACTGGGTTCCCACGACCTCTCCTTAGGTCCGTACCCCTTCAAATCAATTAGGTAGAAAAGCTTTGACCTAAACATTTTTGAATCTAAAATGTTCTTCACTTCGAATTCGGGTTCCCCACCTATTTCAATAGGTTCTGGAGGTTTGAGTAGTCGGGTTCCGGGGACCACTGGTTTCAGAAGTGACACATGAAAAACAGGGTGAATTTGCATATTAGCTGGTAAATCAAGTTTAACCGCTACTGGGTTAATTATTGCCGTAATAGAATAAGGTACCAGATATTTTGGGTTAAAAGTTCGAGGCCCTTTGAGCGGTAAATGTCTGGTAGCTAACCACACTTGATCCCCAATCTGATACGGAGGTGCTTCACTCCGATGTAGGTCAGCATTCTCCTTGTATTTTCTCTTGGCTTGTTGTAAATGCGTGGTTGCCTCTTTGAAGGCTCGGGTAATGGTAGAATGCAGATGTTCTACTGCGGGCACTCCGGGGTTCTGAGGTGAGTCGAGGTTTGAGGTTCGAGGGTGATGTCCAAACAAGGTATAAAAAGGACTATGGCCAGTTCCAGAGTGTACCGAATTATTATATGCGTATTCGGCTATCCAAAGAATGTCTTTCCAGTTGCTTTCAGATTGCTGTAACATACACCGTAAGTACTGCTCAAGGGTCTGATTTGTCCTCTCGGTCTGACCATCGGTCTGAGGGTGGTGACTGGTCGATAATCTTACGTCGATTTGTGCCATTTGACAACATTTGCGCCAGAAGTGGGAAATGAATTGGCTTCCCCGGTCAGAGATTAGTATAGATGGGAATCCATGTAGCCGAACAATATTTTCGAGGAATTCTTTGGCTAGGACAGAAGCTGAAGGTAAACCTTTCAAAGGAATGAAGTGGGCCATTTTGGAAAACAAATCCACAATTACCAGAATGGTATTGTATCCCGAACAAGGAGGCAAGTCCGTATTAAAATCCATTGATAGAGTGTGCCAGGGTGCTGGCGGTATGTCTAGAGGTTGAAGGAGACCGGCTGGTCTTTTCTTTTGACCTTTATTTTGGGCGCAAACACCACAGGACATCACAAAAGATTTAACATCTTTTCGCCAAGAGGGCCACCAGAATTGTCGTTTCACCTTTTCCATTGTCTTGGCAATACCGGGGTGTCCCTCTATTAATGTATCATGATAACCTGAAATAACTAGTTCGTGTAAATCCTTGTGCGGCAGGAATAAGCGTCCTTGGTAATAAGGTAAACCATTATCTATGGTAAAGTCTGATCCCTTTTGTATCCAATCCTGTAGGACTGTAGGGTCCAGGAGTTTTTTCACTCTGACTTGAATGTCTTCAAGCGTCTGTAACGAAGTCATGCCTAGAATTCTCTGTTCGGGAATTATTGGTACTGGTTCTGAGTTTGTATCAGATTCTCCCATTCCAATTCGGGATAAGGCGTCTGCTTTGCCGTTCTTGCAGCCAGGTCGATACTAAATCACAAAATCAAATTCAGCGAAAAACAAAGCCCATCGGAGCTGCCGTGATGACTGAGCCTTGGCAGTTTTTAAATACTGTAAATTCCGGTGATCAGTGATCACCGTGATGGTATGTCGAGCGCCAAGCAGGTAATGCCGCCAGGCTTTAAAAGCGGACTTTATGGCTAACAGTTCTTTGTCAGTGATTGCGTAATTAATCTCTGGTGCCGAGAATTTTCTGGACCAAAATGCTACGGGATGCAGTTGGTTGGTTTCAGGATCTCTTTGAGACAGAACTGCTCCCATGGCTAGGCTGGATGCGTCAATTTTGACGACATACGGGAGATCTGGACGTGGGTGTTTCAATATAGGTGCGGAGGTAAACTTAGCTTTTAAATTCTGGAAGGCCTGCTCGGCTTCTTCAGACCATTCAAAACGTTTATTTTTCCTCAAGAGTGCCGTAATGGGTTGTACTATGCGTGAAAATTCCGGGATAAACCTGCGATAGAAATTGGCAAATACGAGCATGCTTTGAACCCCTTTTACAGAGCTAGGTGATGGCCATTTGAGGATGGCATCCACTTTTATTGAGTCCATTCGGACTCCTTTGGGTGTCAGGATGAAACCGAGAAACTCAACTTCTGTGGTATGGAAAACACATTTCTCCAGTTTAGCAAATAGTTTGTGTTGGCGCAGTTTTTCCAGAACTGCCCTAACGTGTTTTCTGTGATCAGATTCCGAAGAGGAGTACACTAGAATGTCATCGATATAGACGACAACACAAACATCGATGAGTTCCCGAAGGACATCATTCATGAAGAATTGGAAGGCAGCAGGCGCATTGCACAACCCGAAAGGCATTACCTGGTATTCGAATAATCCATATTTTGTACGGAAGGCTGTTTTCCATTCGTCGCCTTCTTTTACTCGCACCAGATGATATGCCCCCCGGAGATCTAACTTGGTGTATATGCAAGCGTCCTTCACCTGGTCAAGGAGTTCAGGAATCAGAGGCAGAGGATAACGGTTTTTAACCGTTATCTGGTTCAATGCGCGGTAATCGATACAAGTTCTAAGGTCGCCTTCTTTTTTAGGCACGAAGAACAAAGCCGAGGATGCCGGGGACTTTGACGGGCGAATAAAACCATTGGCGAGGTATTGACCCAAATATTGTCTCAAATGCAGGTTCTCAGAGGTTCGGTAAGGGCATAAATCCTGCTACAAGGGGGTTGTGCACCGGGCACCAGATCGATTTGGCAATCGTACGATCGGTGAGGAGGTAACGTGTTGGCCTGTTCTTTTTGGAAGACGTCCTGAAAGTCCTGGTATTCCGGAGGTAATTGCATGGAGGCAGAGGTTACAGATGCTAGATTAATCTTCAGGTTTTCTGGGTAGCATGTTTGTGCACAATCCGGGAAGGTTATTCTCTTAGCTCGCCAATCAATTCGAGGATTATGTGTCTCTAACCAAGGAATTCCAAGAATAACCTGAAACTGTGGAGCCTTGATTACATCAAACACAACTGCCTCCCGATGGCCGTCAGGACCAATAAGAGTCACCCCAGTAGAGGAATGTGTTACCGGTCCAGAGGCAATTTCAGTTCCATCGACTGTGGTGATGACATCTTTGCTGGTTTTAGGACGGAGAGGGAAGTTAATCCTAGAGGCCAATTTACGATCCACATAGTTTCCAATAGCCCCACTATCGATGTATGCCTTTATTGCATGCAACCGCTTAGGCTTTTCTGGATCTACGAGAACCATTGGCACAATGAAATGCGAGGTCTGAGAGTTAGTTTTCAAGCTCGGCAAGCGGACCCCTACGCTTGTCGAGCTGAGTCGTTTCCCGAAACAGAGTCTTCATGGTTTTTATCAGCGGCTCCTACCGCTTTTCGGGGCGGTTTTGCCGTGCAATCTCGTAGAAAGTGTCCAGAGTTCCCACAATAGAGACATAATTTTAACTGCCGCCTCCTTTCACGTTCCTTTTGAGTTAAGGGTTCTTTAACCCCTCCAATTTGCATAGGCTCAGAGACATCAACTCCCTTGGGGTTAGCGTGGGTCTTGACCAACACCCGGGTCTCAAACCTGGACCGATCTGCTTTTCTGTTTTGAAGTCTGTGATCCAATTGGACCACTAAGTCTATATTTTCTGTGCATTCTTGGGGCGGATTTACAACTTGGGCCAAGACATCTTTAAGTTCTCCGCGTAGACCTCGATAAAATAACGTGACTCTTTTATCCTCTGGCCATCCCGTTTCCACAATTAGTCTATTAAAGGTTGCAATATAGGATAGGAGGTCCTGATTGCCCTGTCGCAGGGATAGAAGTTCGTCATCCAGAGCCTGCCCCTGAGAGTGTCGAGCAAATAACCTTTCCATGCTTGCTTGAAATCCTTGAAAATCACGGAGAATCGGGTCATCTTGAGTAACCAGTGGAAATGACCAATCGGCAGCGCAGCCGCTGAGATATGACAATACAAAGGCTACTTTGGTCTGATCATTAGGGAAGGCCCCAGGTCTGCATAGGAAGTGCAAACGACACTGATTCATGAATTCGGCGAATCGTTTGGGGTCCCCAGCAAAGCGTTCAGGTGGGGCCAGCGGCATGTTTCCAGGTAGATTAATCTGCACAGGGTTACTGGGAACCACAGGAGCGGGGTTCCCTCCGGAACAGGGTAGAGGAGTTTGTCCAGCTTGACCTTGCAAAAGCTGTCTGGCCAGGTCATCAGTTCTTTCCTTTGATATTATTAATTCCCTCTTGAGGGCATTAGTCTCTTGACGAGCGGCATGTACTTCGGCCCTTAATGCCCCCAGTAATTGGGCCAACTGATCAGTCTCAGAAGTTTCCATAGCGCCTGGGTGGGAATTTGTAGGAAGGCTTTGCATTCTGTAACGCTCACCTGACTCCCACGGGGGCGCTGGCCTGGTTCGCGCTGCTGTGACCTCGTCTAAGGTGATGCGCAGGGTTCGGAAGACAGACTGGACCGGGCCCCAGATCTGGCTTGTCTGACTCGCAGAAGTATCCTTCTGTAGGTGAGAATAGGGGGTTAACTGTCTGCGGGGTAATGCAATCAGCCTCCCACTTACCCCTCTCACCCTCCTGTGCTTCCCCGTAGCGTCTCACCTTAGGGTCTGGAAGGACGAGCTCTCCATCCTGCTTCTGATGCAGGGGCGCGTTGGTATCCAGTTACGTCACTGGATTTTCGGATGGGTGAGAACCAAACTTGCTTGGCTTCCAGGTAAGTTTTTCTATAAGTGGTTCCCCTTGTGTCCATGCATTAATGTTCTAATGCTAGTGTCTTTTTCCCCATAGGGGCCGGGGTACGGAATGCCGGGGAACAGGCACCGACCCGAGGTGAGCGGTGAAATACTTGTGGAAATCAGGTAAGTCTTCAATGAGTGTTTTGGTAATGTCTTTTCATTCACTCATTAACGCTGATGTCTTTTTCCCCTTAGGGGCCGGGGTCCGAAAATGCCTGGATGCGGCGCGGACCCG
This sequence comes from Ambystoma mexicanum, assembly GCF_040938575.1. NCBI lineage: Eukaryota > Metazoa > Chordata > Amphibia > Caudata > Ambystomatidae > Ambystoma > Ambystoma mexicanum. Next base: position 692,398,728 of record NC_090939.1, read on the forward strand.
AAATGAAAAGGGAATGACCCAACAGGTAAGTCTTGACATGGAGTTTTAGCTTCCCTTTTCCCTTCTTTCTCTCACCTTTGTTCTTGTCTTTTTCTCCCTAGGCGCGGGGGCGCGACTGCGAATCCGGATGGTCGCTGCTGAACATGGAGGCGCCCTGTAAAGGTGAGTAGAATGCGGCGCTGCAGCGATTGATGCAATGTGCTTTTAAAAATAAATGTCTTCCTTTTCAGGATTGTCAGCGAAATGTCTCTGGGATGCAGATTTAGCAGGTGAGGCCTTTTCCTTCTTCTGTTCTCTTGTTCCCTTCCTTTGCAGGTGATTCAGGATGCTGGCAGGTGTGGCAGAAGTCAAGATGCAGGAGCAGACACGGTGAGCGTCCAGCTGCTAGATGCAGAACAACGCGAAGCACGTGTGGCTGATCGGGTGTGGTTTAAATAGCCTTGGAAGAAGTTCCTAGAATGTGTCCTTCCTCCAATCAGGTATGTATCCTTCCCTGACCACGCCCGGGTGGTAAATGAGTCCCACAGGTAAAGTAGTTCCTTTCAGGCCTCAAGGAGGCCGGGGTTCTGCAGCATGGTCTGCATCAGGTAAGTGCACCCAAACACTTTCATAATGAGCCTGGCGCCTATGGCGCCAGGACTGACGTTTTCTATGAGCCTGGCGCCATAGGCGCCAGGACGCTGTCCAAAGGGCCCCTATAAGGGGTTGCTGGGACCTTCCCCAGGGACTTGATGTCCGCTTTCGGGGACGCAGGGCCTGAGCCGGCTCCCCGGGAGCGGGCATCGTGACACTGTGCCCCACACAGACTGTGACACCCTAAACATGTGCGTGATGCAGGACTGAGCCAGAGTGGGCATGGAATGGATGATCAAATGCCATTTAATGTATGTCATCCTGGACACGTACTACAATGATCATCCGGGCAAGGACACATAGGGGCATGCATGGAATGCGCATGGAGCATGAATGGGCACTCATGTCCCTGCGGAGCATCTGCCATCTGCACAGTCCTAGTGAGATACCCTGCATCAAGGACAAAGTATGTATCCCACTTTATGCGTCTGGCAGGTTTGCAGGGAGAAGTGTGCATGTACACAGGAGCGTTGAACAGGCCATTGCAGTACTCCAACATGACACCCACCAGTGCCATGGGGAAATTGGGGTGCAGTGGGGTGGAGGGGCAAGGGAGCATGCCTACATGGAGTACCTGCATGCAGGCAGAACACACATGCACGTCAGTCATGCGATGACATAGTCCCAGTGCTGAGTGGAAAGACACCCCAGGCTACATGCAGAAGGGCCAGTGAGCTGGAACATGGACTGGAGGGGCAGCCGGGTGACTAGCATGTGAGGAGGTTGCAGGTGTGGTGATGAGGACAATCCCCGTCTGCTCTACATGTCCAGCATCCTGCACAGCAGGCACGCATCAGTGAAGCATTGCATGAATCGCACATGAGAACCATGTACACATAACATGTAGTGGCAGTCAAGCACAACACATCACACAAGCAAACCATACATGGTCTGGACAAACATGCAACAGCACTCACTGAACGGGGCATCAAAGTCCAGCATCTCTCCCACTCCTTCGTACAATTCTGCTGGTTTGAACTCCGCAGCGACTGACTCGTGCAAAGTGAGCTCTTCCTCCTCAGGTGGTGGCCCACTGCCAGTCACCAGAGTCATGTTATAATTAGAGGCACGCTTTTGCTTAGCAGAGCATCGGAGGACATCCCAATGCTTTTTGCACTCCTGAGCTGTGCGCACCTCATGTCCGATTGCACTGACATCCTCCGCAACATGCTTCCAGTGGGTCAAACGCTGGGCAGCCGTAGTGTGACAATTCGGGCCCACTAGCATATCACGGTCGTGTTCCGACACGTAGTCCACAAGGATGTCCAGTTCCTGCTTGCCTGGGGTGCCAGCCTCTGTGGCAGATGCAACCTTCCTACTCTTGAGCAGTGGTCCGGACCCTGGCTGGCAAATGCCGCCCTGATCAGTATGGGCAGTGGCGCTGGTGGATTGAACAGAGGGAGTGGCAGGTGGAACAAGGACGGAAGCCCTGATTTGCTTCAGTGGCTGCTGGGTGCCCTGGAATGCACCCTGCGCAGCAACATCCGCTGTGCCTGCGTTATTGACCGGGACTGTCCTGGATGGTAGACTCACAGCCGGGGTGGTGTCGGCTGCATCTGCCCATGCACTTGCCAACACCTGGCTGCTAGGGGCAGCAGATGACAATATTGCCCCAGGGACACGTGCCCCGGTCAGGGCACCCCGCGTGCACTTACGGTGTGCCTCCTGACCTCCTGAAAATCATCCTGGGACTCTTCAGGTGCCAATGCAGCATGTGCTGGCCGACCCTGAGCCTGGGTGGTGGTGTCCACAGCTGCACCTGCAGCTACCACTACCCTTGGGCCCGTGGCAGTCAATGAAACGGACTGCCGGGTCACATGGGTGCCAGTGCCAGATGCAAGAGCTGCATCTCCCGGAGCCACAGGGGGTGGTGGCATGACTGCACCAACGCGTGGCATAACATCATGCTGAAGTGGCGCACTCCTGCCTCTTCCCCTTCCCCCTCTGCAGGCACCCTGGACACCCTGGATTCCCCCTACTCCCTGGTCAACCCGGCCACATCCCTGACCACACCCGCCATGTGGAGTACGGCCATCTGAGGCGCCCCTCACCTTTCGTGGCCTCCCAACCATGGCACAGATGTAGTAGTACCGGCACAGATATAGTATTGCCAATGGGAGGTCTACACGACAATTGTCCTGGGCAATTGGGGTGAAGGGGGAAGGGGGTGGGGTACTAGATGTTAACAGCACCCCTGCACCTGCAAGGCTGTATGCGACCCCGGTGATAAAGTGATGGGTCGCGCAACGCTCAGGCACCCCAAAACTGCAGTAGAACCGTGCATGCAACCCCCGGTAGCCCACGTGTGTGGAATTAACCTCCCGCAATATGTGGTGGAACCCAGGGACACGAACGACACGTACGCGTGGGACACGCAGGCTACTATGATCTCAAAAACGGGTATGCGATACACAGGGGCTCCCGCAGTGGGAAAAATAGTGTGCGCGACTCACCGTCTGACTAGCGTGATAATGAAAAACATGCATAGCCAATACCCCCGCCAAAAGAAGAGATACGTCCTTGATCCGCTGTGAAGTTGTGATGGCGCGCGAAACAACCAGAAGTAGCAACACATGTCGGTCTCCATGAAAGGCACGTACAGTGAACTGCTGGCCCCGCTCACCTTTAACCCATGCTGAGGGAAACGGCAGTGTGCGTCACGTCACTTACGCGCTTAGGCATTTCCTTGAATTACACGCATTAACACGCGGAGGTGCTGTTTTTTCACGTGCAGAATCACTATGCACCCGTGATGAGGGGAACGACCGCGCGTGTTACATCACAGATGCGCAGTAAGGGCCTTTCCTCGAATTACATGCTGACGTGCTGTTTTTTCACGTGCCAATTCACTCTGTATCAAGCTGGCCATGTGACAACACACAGAAGACCACGCTCCTGCCCAGAAGGCCAAATTACTGCCCCCCAGAGCCCTGAGCCAACTACCACCAGCCATCGGATGCTTCCTGCCTGCCTGCCTGCTGGCCACGTGCCCTGCTTTTTGGTGCCTGTACGTCAGCCATCTGCAGGGGTCCAGGTGCTGTGACCACCCCTGCTGGAACAAAAGACTCCTGACTGAAGTTCCATCGCTCCACAGCCCAGCACCAGGACCCAGTTGCCCACCCACACCTGCCTCGGGGGTTGCCATGTCAGGGGAAACAACATCAGAGACCACTGGCAACCGCCAGCCGGAGAGGCAGAGGGCTACCAGCTTCAGTGCCGCAGAAGTTGGTATCCTGTGGAGCAAGTCCTGGTGCATTATGATGCCCTCTTCAGAAGACCACGCGCCGACAATGAAGGACGGAAGAGGATCTGGAAGGACATCGTGGCTGCCATCAACGTGGAGGGGGTGGTAGCCTGTGACATAGCACACGTCCGGAAGCACTGGGAGGACTTCAGGTCCAGGACCCTCAGGAAGGCCCGGCGCCTCTTGGAGGCATCGCATTCAGAGGGGTGCCAGGACCGCCTTACTGACAACCAGATGAGGGTCCTGGAACGTATACGCCCAGCGCTCCACCTCCAGGTCCTTGAGAGTCAGACCGATCTGGAGTCAAGCGGTAAGTGTCCATGTGTACTGATTGGACATAGTGCATGTTGAGGTGTGCCAGGAGTGTGCAGCTTGGACATATGTCTGGAAAGGCCCATGTATGGTTATATATGTGCAGGGACATGAATGGTGTATGTGTTCAAATGCATGATGCACAAATGCATGTGGGGATGCACACATGTTAGCATTTCTTTGTATGTACTGTGGCATGGTTGTGGTGTGACACATGGATGCTGCTTCAACCTTCATGTACGTGCACGGCATACATGTGCATGTGTGTGTTTGACATGTGTGACATGTGTGCGAATGTGATACGCCATGGATGCATGTGACACAGACATGTGGGAGCCCAATTGGCACATGTGACAGGTGGTGGAGATATACAGATGCATGTATGTCTGGTGGCATGTGTGCATGTGTTCGGCACTCCCCGTGTTGCATGTGACGTCAGGCTAACCTTCGGATGTTCATGCTGTTTTATGTGTATGGATGCTGCTGCCTGCTGCAACTTTCCTGTGAATTTGCACATGTGTGTGGGTTCATATGATATGTGTGTTGCGGAGTGTGATGCCAACTGTGAAGTTTAAGACTGCCACTCATGTGCAACTGTCATGTGTGTATCAGACCATTGTACAGTGACCTGATGCCTGTGTTCTGTCTCTCCCTGTCTGCAGCATCAACTGATGAAGAGGGCAGAGATGGGGCTGTGGAGCACAGCAGCAGGGATCCCACCACCAGCCGGAGACACAAGGCCCAGCTCCCCTCCCAGGTTTACATCTCTTCGGGGAGTGAGGAGTCTGGTGCCGCGTCCGCGGCTGCAGCTGCCGAGGGAAGGTCCAAGAGGCGGAGGTTGGAGGTGGACTCCTCGGCAGCAGAAGGGGCAGCTGATCCCGCACAGGGACCTTTGGAGGAAGATGGCACGGAGTCATCCAGGTTGGTGGGGGGTTCGGTTGAGGAGGAGGCCATGGAAGGCCCACGCACGGGGCCTGGAGGGGGGATTCCACTGGTGCTAGTGGTGCAGTCCAGGGGCAGGCACAGGAGGCAGCACAGGCCGCCGCAGAGGTGCCTGTGTGTAATCCTGTCCCCGATGCTGTGACTGCATCATCCGGCATCCCTACCCGTTTTCAGGGAGGGGATGTGCACACAACAACTGGCCTTCCTCTCCCTGCTGACGTGGCAACCCGGGACCGTGTTGAGCCTGTCCTAGCTAGGGGGGCGTTGCATCAACGTGGTATTCGGCATGACGTGCAGGGTTCTCGTGAGTGGACACATCCCTGCCACAGTCGGGAGTCAGAGGTCCAGCAGCGCTGGCCACCCCAACAACTGGATCCCAGCAGAAGGAGGACGTGCAGGCATCACAGGCAGGGCACATGCATGGCAGCAGCAGGCTCAAGGTGGGTGCGAAGATGGCTTGGACCCATCTACATCAAAGGGGCAGGCATCGGCCGGAGGGCAGGAGGACCCTGGATTGGGAATGTCTTCCATGTGGCAGCGGTTGGGCCAGCAAATAGATGCGGAGCTGCGGCAGGCGGAAGAGGCACGGCTCACTAAGGTCAGGGCGGAGAACTCCATGCGCAGGGCATTGAGGCGGGCTGAGTGCCTCGAGGCAACTCGCAAGGAGTTGGAACAAGCCATGAATGCATCCCTGCGAGACCTCGAGGCCAGAGAAGTGGCCCGCTTCCGGGACATCGACATGGAGTTCGATGATGCCCTGGCCCGGAACATCAAAGAGTGAGCCATAGGACTTGCCCAACGCCATTGTACATAGTTCATTAGTGTTAGGTTTCCTTTATTTGTTTTTTTATTGTGGAGTTAATGGACATTGCTCCACTTCATGTATATATTTTTTTCTTCATAGGACTTTTTTGTAGTTTTCATTTGCTTTGGGGATCATGGACCCTTTGGACTTGGATTGTAGATAGTTTAAGACTTGTACATACTTTCTTTTTCAATGTTCCCATGGATCAATGGTTTTCTCTTATTTGGATTGTTTATTTCTTATTGACATTGGCAAAGGACCACTTTTTTTTATTCAACATGACGTTCAATGATTTTTTTTTTTGGATTACCTATTTTTTTTACATCTGTCATTGTATATTGATTTACATGTTTGATATCCTCTATGTCACTTAGGTATGTTTTCAATAGATTTTTTGTAACTTCATGATTGGTGTTGTGTTCTATCATTGCTTTTTTGCATGTCTCAATGAACATTGCCTCAGTCATGTGTTGCCAGTGTGTGGCTACGTTGTGCATTTATGCATGGGCATGGTCTTTCTTTTAATACTGTAATGGCATGGGTGATTTGGGAGTGGGCACAGTGGATGGTTGCCTGCTTGTACTGGGGTGCAGGGGGGATTTTGGTTGGCATTTGGGCCATGGGTCTGTTTAGTCATGACATGTTGTTTGGTGGGCCATGTGTCGGGGCCTGCTGGTAGGTGCTGTCACTGGAGGGTGAGTGGGTGGGGTGGGGGACATGAGTCGGGGCCTGCTGGCAGGTGCCCGTCACTTATGGGTGGGGGACATGAGTCTGTGCCTGCTGGCATGTGCCCGTCACTGGCAGGTGGGTGGATCAGATGGGGTGGGGGACATGAGTCGGGGCCTGCTGGCAGGTGCCCGTCACTTATGGGTGGGGGACATGAGTCTGTGCCTGCTGGCAGGTGCCCATCACTGGTGGGTGGGTGGGGTGGGGGACATGAGTCGGGGCTCACAAGTGCATGGTGCCAGCAGGGATGCAGTCATGGCTTGTTCCAACTCCCTGCGAGTTGCCTCAAGGCACTCAGCCCGCCGCAATGCCCTGCGTATGGAGTTCTCCGCCCTGACCATAGTGAGCTGTGCCTCCTCCGCCCGCCACGCTCCGCATCTCTCCGCTGGCCCAACCGCTGCCACATGGAAGACACTCCCAATCCAGGGTCCTCCTGCCCTCCGGCTGATGCCTGCCCCTGTGATGTAGATGGCTCTGAGCCATGATGCCTCCCACACTGAGCCTGCCGCTGCCTCCGACGCAACTGCCTTTGCCACCACAACGACATCCGGGATGATAGAACCGACCGGTGCCCTCGTGCATGTGCCTTGCCTGATGATGCCGGCACATCCTCCACCCGCTGGGTTCCAGTTGGTGGGGTGTCCAGCCCTGCTGGACCTCCGACTCCCGACAGTGGCAGGGATGGGATCTCCACCAGGCTGGCTGTGTTGGTTGGGGCAGATCCACAGGGGGCCCTGGTGGCATCTGGGCCGGAAGACGGCACAGAGAACGACTGGCGTATGGTGTGCACAGAGGAGAGGGCTGCAAGACTGGCCGACACATGAAGGAAACCCCCGACCATGGACCCTCCCAACTGGGCCACGTTGGCACACAGCTCTTTGTGATGACGTGCGTGGTCCCCCCAGGAAGCATGCATGTCATCACGAATGTCACGTGTGCGCAACATGACACCAATCAGGACAGACTCCATACGGTCACGGGTCCCCTCGTCCGCAGGTAGAAGAGTGCCAGATGACGTGTACCTCCCCCCTACCTGCAGACGGGCCTGGGACGGGGCATCCCTGCTGGTGCATGGTGATGCAGTCACAGTGTCAGGGACTGAGACATGCACAGGCATCTCTGCGGCGACCTGTGATGTCTCCTGCCCCTGGACTGCACCACTTGTACCAGTGGTACCACCCGCACCAGGCCCCGTGTGCGGCTCTGTAGCAGCCTCCTCCTCCACTATACCCACCACCAACCTGGATGGCCCAGCACCGTCTTCCGCCGTTGCAAGCAGGTGTACAGAGGGACTTGTGGAGTTTAAAGAACAGGGATCGACTCAAATAAGCAGGTACTAACATATTGAACTTCCACAGCCAGATATTTTCCCAAGTCTCAACCAACAGAATAAGATTGCAATCCGTTTACCAGCCAAGTTCAATTTGCTTTTAAGGAATGTATCATAAACAGTTCCCAACAATTTATAAAAGCCAGAAGAATTGGAGAGGCAGCCCTCCTCCAGCCATGGTTGTGATTTGGGGTGAACTTTATTAGATGGCAAAACAAATTAAGCTATCATTGCTTAAATAAAGCCATTATAACAGTAAGACTCTCAGCAGTTAGGAGGCCAGTATGGTGTGCGGGGAAGATGGCAGCTTTTTTAAAGCAACCCTAGTGCCCTGGCCTCCTTCCTGCTTCCCCATACAGCTCCTGAATAAGCCCTGAATGGAAGAAAGTTGATGGTGGGTCTAGGAGTGAGCCTCCCACCCCCAGAATCTAAGAAGGAGCCCTTCTGCAAAGGAAAAAAGTGAACTGTGGTGAACCTCATCCTTGGGCGCTGGTGCAAGGCAAGTAGAGAGCAAAGAAAAGATGGCTATAGAGGGGTGGATCCCACCGGCGGGAGGATCGGAAACAGACCTCCACCCTGGTGGACCACCCACTCATATTGAATCTAAAAAGAAGGTGGAGCTGGTCCCATTAGATATAGATACGAGAAGTCAGGCAATATAAGGCTGTGTGTGCTAGAATCTCCCCTAGAAAATTCCTGCAGGAGAATCACCCTCCACATCTCTGACCCAGATGAGCCATATATGGAAAGCAACAGCATTTGGAGACAGCTCTAACCTGGAGCAAAAGGAGGGAAAATCTAAATGCCACTACACGCAACCAGGGGAATGAGGGCTGATATAGGACTTTGACTGGATCAACTAAAGCTAAGAGTAGACTCAATTGAAGACCTGGTACAAGAGTTAGAGGCAGATCGAACATCACGGTATGCATTGGGAGCACAAATTGACATCACAGTCTCAAATATGGAAAGACAGGAGGAGGAGTATCACCTGGAAATGGATGACATTGGAAATCACGAGAACTGCAGCAACCTGTGTTTCTTTGAGATCCCAGGGAAGCAGAATGAAACTAAGAAGGATGTGAAAAAAGCGGTCTAAGAAATTGTGAATGAACTCTTCGAAAATGAGGGAGGTTTTCAGATCACTAGTGACAGGATCCATATGGGGGTCAAGGAGGAAGGGGGACATAGAGTGTGGGAGTAGCATGTCCCCACTCATTTCTGTTAAAGGCATGGTTTCTGAGCAGAGCCAAGAGTGTTATGTAGATGGAGTACCAGAACTCTGCAATAGTTATTTTCCAAGATCTTTCTGCCCCTACTCTAGGAAGGCAGAATTAGGCAAAGAGCTGACCCACTGGCTGAGGGATACAGTGGTAAGATACAGATGAGGTACACATTCTTTCCTCCCTTTTTCACTGCTCACGGAAGATGACATACAAAGAACATTGACTAAACTGATTAAGGATTTTGTCAAACATATGGTGGTATTTGAAGCTAAACTTCCGGGAATGCTACTGCACTTACCACAAAATCTAATGTGGAATACCTGTGTTTGGAGTTTGCTGTCAACGGTATCTGGTATGCCTACATATGCCAATGTGTTTTGTCCTACGAAAAGGTTGTCACCTTATCCAATGATACGATCATATCTTCGCTTAGAAGGCAATGTGTTGGTTTGCACTATTGGCACTTTACAAAGATTACATAGAAAATGGTTATGTGGATGCGTCCCTGGAACGTCAACGATTGCCGTTCAAAAAGAAAGGGATATAAAAATGAAAGTGTATGACCTCTGGCACGAGCAAAATGTTGTTAACATCGCCTCAAAAGCACATAGCAGTCCGTACCTCGAAGAGTATCTCAACCGAACTATGCCTCCCAAATACATTGTTGCCTATCCTAGCACTAGCACTTTTCGCACCTATCTTCTGATGAAATAAAATATGACGGAAGCACTGGAGACAAAAGGTGACATAATTGGAATCCCACATGAAATGAGGAAATGTCGCTTATGTGGCAATAACGAAACTGAATCACTCTTTCACCTTATTATGAAATGTGAAAGTCTGACAGAAATTAAAATGAAATCTTTTAAATCTTTTAATAATGTAATTGACATGATGAACACAACTGATTTGTGGATGTCTTTTATGAGAGGCAATGATATCAACCTCATCTACTACTTTGTAATATTTTATGTAAAGATTGTGGCGATTTTAAAATGTATTGAATGATGTATTTTAAAAGTGTATTGATGTTATATTTTAGAACTGTAAACTGATTTTTTTGTTTTTTGTGTGATTATTTGTAATTGTTGTATGTTCATGGTTTATACAAAGCCTTTTGGCTAGATGTATATCTAACAAAAATAAATAAATAAATTAAGGATTAAGGAGGAGAATGCATGCAACAATGGAACAAAGATGGTTTGAGGAGAGACTCTGTTGAGACCAAGAGATGAGTAAAACCAAGGGTAGAATGAAGATGTCCACATCCAGGAAATTAAGAAAACCTAGTACCCCCTTTTTTCAGAGAAATTACTTAGTTGGCTGAGTATAATAAAGATGCCTACTGGACAGAAATGAAAAGAGGAAGGCTTTGGAAGGGATGGATAGTGATGAGGGGGGTTGGGAAACAGAAAGAAGAACAAAGGAGAATGGAGGAAGAAAACAAGGGAAGACATTTCTAAATTGAAAGTTGTTAGATGGAGGAATGGAAGGGGTTGGCTAAAGGTGAGAGGGTAATAACAGGGGTGGATAAGACATGAGGAGAAGTACAAAAGGAATAGTTGAAAGGAGAGCGTTAAGTAAGCTAACTAACAGGCAAACCCACGGGGGGGTGACAGTGTAGATAATTGAGTTCGAGAAAATAGACAAGGTAAGAGGGATTTGGGTGGTGACAGGGGGAGGAAAAGGAACAAGGAGGGTGTAAAGGAGCAAGGGGCAAAATTGTGAGAGCAGAAACTGGAAAAAGGAATATATATATTTTTTTAATAACTTTATTTTTGAATTTTGCATACATTCAGTGTACAATTGCACCAACTGGGTGCACATTCAGAAAAAAAAAAAAAGAGCAATTCCCAACTTCGAACCCCCCTACAAAGCCGCCCCCTCCCTCCCGTATCCTCCAAGATAAATTCTGACACATTGCTTCATCAGTTTCAACTACTTTGACTCCAGAGTTGTTTTATGGTTCACAGTCTCAGAGCCGTTTTTCAAGTTCCAGGGGTTTCGGAATCTGAGGACTCAGCGTTGATTAGCAGATATGCTATATATGGCCCCCAGATGTCAGGGGGGCGAGCATGGAATGGTAAGGTTCTTATAAATTCGCTCTCCACATCTTGACAGTATGTGATGTCTCTTTTCCAGTCTTCAATCTTTGGAAGTGGGCCTCGGCTCCATGTCATGGCGATTCTCCTCGGAGCTAACACCAGAAGAAGAGCCTCCAGTTTTCGTGATGCGGGTTGAAGGTATTTAGTGAGACCGAGAAGGGCCTCCAATGGCAGTGGGGTCACTTGTTCGCCTATGATGTCGGCAGTTATTTGTAAAACGGAGGTCCAGAAACTCTGTATTCCTGGGCAGTTCCAAGCTAGGTGGAGAAAATCTGTGTTTGCCGCTGCGCATCTTTCGCATTGGGCCGACACTTCTGGGTGATGTTTTTTTTTCTTAACTGGGGTGAAGTATGTTTGATGTATGAAGTTGAAGTGAATTAGTTTATACCGTGTGTTTAATGCGACCTTTTGGGTTTGGCGGAGGATATAGGACCAGTCTTCTGCGGTTATTGTTTCTTGGCTGGCAGTTTCCCATTTTTGTTGTACTTTGGGGCTGGGTTTCCCGGTGTCGGCTACTAGGGATTTGTATAGAAGCGACACTAGCCTCCCTTCCCCCTGTGCCTGAATTGTGTTGTGTAATAAATCCCATGTAGAAGGTTGTTTTGGGAATGAGGGAAACAGCCTTTGTAGGGTGTGGCGCAGTCTAAAGTAGAGGAACACATCTAGGGAGGTGTTTCCACCCCGATCTTTGTCCATTTGTGGAGTTAGAAAGGTACCCTCTGGAAAAAGGTCCCCGAAGGATTAGATTCTGACCTTGTCCGCCCATGTAAGGAATACTTTTTCATTTGTGAGGGGGATGCCAGGAAAAAATTTGATTGGTAATAGGGTGGAAAATCGTATACTCACTCCGTATTTGATGGCTATCTTTTTCCAAATTGCTTATGTGGATAGGACCGTATTTAAGGTGTTGTATGGAACCGGGATATGACTGATAATGAAGGCTCTTAGCAAGTTGGGGGAGGCCAGGGCTCGCTCCACCTGTACATGTGGGCGAACGACATGGGTCGTGTACCAGTGGCTCAGAAATTGAGCCTGGGCTGCCCAATAGTATTTCTCAATGTCGGGAAGCGCTAGGCCATCATTTGACGTTGGTAGAGTTAGTGTGCTGTACGCAACACATGCAGGTTTACCTGCCCATAGCAACTCTAGGATTAGACTCTTGACTTTTTGAAGAAAGGATTTGGGGATAAGTAGCGGGATGTTCGTAAATAGATACAGAAGCTTAGGAAGGATGACCATCTTCGTCAAAGAGGCCCTGCCCCATAGCGTTAACGGCAGCGATTTCCACCCATGGATTCGGTCCTGCAGGGGATTTAGTGTGGAAACATAATTATGTTTGTATATCTCGTGGTGGTTACGTGACATGTAGATACCCAGGTAACAAACCTTTGAGTTTTCCCATTTAAAACCATGATCGTCTGTGAATTCAGTTGTATTAGGGGTCAAGTCGAACACTACTGATTTTGAGTGGTTGGTTTTAAGGCCTGACATTTGACCAAATTGTATTACTTCGCGCATTACAGGGTTAAGGTTGTCTTGGTGGTCACTGACAAATAGCATGACGTTGTCAGCATAAAGAGAGACAATTAGACTATGGGGACCTAGTTTAAGACCCCGGTGCAATTGGTTGGATCGTAGCCTCGAGGCCAGGGGTTCCATAATAAGGGAGAAAATCAGGGCTGAAAGTGGGCAGCCTTGCCTTGTTCCACGCTCCAATGATATGCTTGAGGACCTAGTGTTTCCAAGCGTGACGTAAGAGCGTGGGTCGTTATATAACAAAGATACTAACTTAATAAAGAAATTGCCTAAGCCCATTTGTCTGAGTGTTGCGAGCATGAATGGCCATTCTACTGAATCGAACGCTTTCTCGGCGTCGAGCAGAACTGCTATTGCCTGTTGTGTTGGGTCTAGGGCTTCAATGATGCCGAACAGTCTTCTAATGCCATAGGTAGTGCTGCGCCCTGGGATGAATCCGGCTTGATCTCCGATTACAAGAGCCGGCATTAGAGGGAGTAACCGTAATGCGAGAATTTTGGACAGAATTTTATTGTCCAAATTGATCAGGGAGATCGGCCTATATGATGCACAATCATCTGTGGGCTTGCCGGCTTTGTGCAACACCATTACATTGGCTTCGCGTAATGTGGGGGGGAGGCTTCCACGCTCTTTTGATTCCTCGTAGACTCGGAGCAGAAGGGGGGCCATGATGGTTGCATGGGCCTTGTAGAACTCCCCAATGAGCCCGTTGGGTCCGAGCGCTTTAGTGTTTGGAAGAGATTTTATTGCTTCCAGTATTTCATCCACTGTTATAAGTGCGTGCAGGGGTTCACGAAGGTCTGCTTCTACCCAATACAACTCGGTGCCGTCGAGGAACTCCTATATAGATTCAGGGTCTGAGTTACCTTTGGAGCTGTACAGGTTTTGGTAGAAGTTAGGAAATGCGTTGGTGATTTTTTCCTCTGAGTATACAAGTTGTCCTTGTGCGTCTTTGAAGCATTCGAGGCGGGTTGGGGTTTTGTCTATCGATAGTAGACGGGCTAACAAAGCGCCTGGTCTTTGCCCTTCTCCGTATTGGCGGACCTGGTGATTGCGGCTTAGGAATTTTATTTCTCGTTCGGCTGTTTCTTTGAACTTCAGAAGTTCCTCCTTTAATGCGGTTTGGATATGCGGGTCTGGGGCTGTTAAGGCTTTCAGCTCTAGTTCTTTCAAACATTGTTCACTACAGGACAGTTCTCTATGGATCAGTTTTAGTATGCCGTTTTCTTTGGCCAGGCATAGTCCTCGCACGTAGAATTTTAGTGTTTCCCAAGTGGTGCTGGCCGAGTCGACAGAATCTTGGTTTGTTTTAATGAAGGATATTATTTCTTGGCGCAGTTCTGCTGAGAAAACGGTATCGGTGAGTGAGCCGGGCTTGAATCTCCAGTTGAGGCCAGGGACTGTAGTGCCTGCTAGAGTGACGCCAAGTGTGACCATCGAGTGGTCAGAGAAGGAACGTGGTAAAATTTGACTCATTCCCCAGACGAACAGGCTGTGGGTGGATGCTAAAATGTAATCTATCCAGGAGCTGGTCTTGTGAATGGCTGAGTAAAGGGTATAGTCTCTTGTGTCACGGTTGTGATGTCTCCATGTGTCAGATAGATCAAAAGTTTGGCAAATCTCTTGAACTTGGGTGCTGGCTTTGGACGGATATCCTGTTGCGTTGTGGGATTTGTCGAGTCTGGGATCAATTGGAGTGTTGAGATCCGCTCCCCATATAATGGTTGCTGCGTTGGTCTTTCCTAGTTGGGACATAACCCAGTTGAAGTTGTTAGGGCCATCGGTGTTCGGAGCATAAGAGTTCACAATTACTACTTCTTTTCCTGCGATTATCCCTCTCACTAGCAAGGCTCTTCCCTCAGAGTCTTTCTGTGAGTCGATGAGACTGAAGTTCGTTCTTCTGTCAATTAGGATTGCAACTCCTCTGGCATAGGACAAATAAGATGAAAAATACCTATGACAACCCCAGGATTTGGCCCAGTGAAGTTCTGACAATGGCAGGAGATGGGTTTCCTGTAGTATGGCGATGTTAATTTTGTGTCTTCGGAGGTAATGGAGGATTCTCCTAGTTTTCGCTGGTTGATTACCTCCACGAATGTTCAAGGTGGCGATTTTAAATATTGTCGCTGCCATTTGAGAGGCCGGTTGATTTCATGTCTGCCAGGACATGAGGGTTTGACTGGTGTCTCAATCCATGTAGGTGTCTGGAGGCCTTAGCTTTCGCTCGGTCGACGATATACTCTGTGATTGTTGTGAAATGAGAGTGAGGGGTTAAAGGCAGCTCTGCAGAACTTGATTCTCTCCCTTGTGTGGGCAACCCCCAACTGGCCCACAATAAACAGTCCCTTGTGAACAATACAGTCAACATTGCTGTGCTAGGGGCGCTGGTGGCCCTCCAAGAGGAGGCTGGCGCCCTACCACTGTTACAATTTTGTTCCGTGGTGGTGAATTCGTTACGTTGGTGGTGATTGGATACCTTTGTTTTGTGTCACTTATGGAGTGAGTTTGTATGGCAGATCTCTCCTCGGCCGGTTTCCCCTTTGTGGGTCTCTGTTGTTTTGGGCAGGCCTGCAGCCGGTGCGGTCCAGGTAGTCACTGGTCTCCTCTGGAGTGTTGAAGAACTGGGTTTTACCTTCATATTGGATGCAAAGGTTCGCCGGGAAGAGCATTGAGTATTGAATTTGGTTTTCTTGCAGTCTGCGTTTCACGGCTGTAAACGACCGCCTTTGCGCCTTTGATTGGGAGAAATCTGGGTAAAATTGAATCTTTTCTCCTTCGTATTGGAGATCTCTTTTATCTCTGGCGGCTATGAGAATTGCATCTCGATCCCTGTAGTTTAGCAACTTTGCTATGATAGGACGAGGGTTTGTTCCTGAGATGGGTCTCGAGTTAGGAACTCTGTGAGCTCTTTCGACGACGAACAGCTTGGAGAGGATCTCTGGTCCAAACAGGTCTGTGCAAATCTTCTCCACATGTTCCTCCATTTTGGTGGTAAGTTGATGCTCTCGGACTCCGACGATCCTTATGTTATTTCGCCGGGAGCGACCCTCCAAGTCCTCGTTTTTGGCACTTACTGCTTTCATTTGCACTTCTAGTGAGGATACTCTGGTAGTTAGGGCTGTTGCACCGTCATTGAGGTTGGATACCCTCTGCTCAACTGTGTCTAGCCTGTCCGCATGTTTGTCCAGCCGATGTTGGAGCTGGTCAACTTTGGAGGAAAGTGTGTCTAGTTTGCTCCCCAGGCCTCCTATGCCTGCTTTGAGATCAAGGAGAATTTCCCTGATGTCAAAGTCCTGCACCTCTTCCTCGTCTTGGGGTGGTGCTTGAGTGGGGGATTGTGATCTAGTGTTGGAAGAGGTCGTTTTGGCAGAGGAACAGCTCTCAAAGTTCAGTTTTCTTTGCGACCTATCAGTTTCCCCCATATTCGGTGTAGATGTAGATGCCAACGCACCAAGGAGGCGCACGGAGCAGGTCAGGGAGAACCGGCTGGGTGAATGCATTTGTGTCATGCCGGGCGGCATGGTGTAGTAAGAAGGCCGGGGGTCAGGACCTTCCGCTGCGCTCAATGGTGCAGCGTCGTCGTCCACAGGATGTTTACGCCTGTTGGTTATCTCCCAGGCGAGATGTTGGTGGTTACAGCAGTGTGTGGCTTGTCTTTGGTTGAATGCTGGTGACAGGGCTTCGTTGGGGGCCTGGGGCGATTTCTTTGGGTCTAGGCGGGATGGATTGCTTCCGCTGAGTTTTTGTGTCCCTGGGTTGTTGACTTGACTCTAAGTGCGCAGCTCATTGATGGCCATTCCCCCGTGGGCCCTCTGACACGCGCACCAATGTAGGGCTTCTAGGCTCACCTTTTCATCTTTTGGTCTCCCACGGTGTTCTGTGTTTGGGATTGTCGGCCCCCGGGCGGATGCAGCGCCGAGGATCGAGCTTTCAAGGTGGCCGCCGGTAGTGAGGTCTTGATCCCCGCTCCCTCTGTGCATGCGGGCGCGGGACCCCACAGAGCCCTGGTGGCCATTGATGAACTGTATGTCACACGGGAGGTTCAGGGTTCTCAGCGGGCCCGCTGCACGGATGAATGATTATGGAGATGTGCAGGGCACTCGTACCTGGATTCCAGCCGGGTAGCGGTCGGCTGCCTCTGCACTCCTCTCTGCGTCTGTGTTGGACTTCTCCAGCTTCCCAGGCCCTGCCTGGGTGCCGCGGCCGCGAGTCCGCCGGCTCCATTCTGTGATTCCGGCACTCAAAGCACAGTGAGCGCCGCTGGGATATTTCTGTCGGGCGCTGGTCCGCCTCCCAGCCGGCTGCCTCCCGGACTCCTGGTCTTCAGGGTCCTCGCCAGAGGCCGCGTTTCCACGTTGACAGGGGGAGGGGAGGCTCTTCTCCGCCGGATAATCAGGGGCGAAACACCGGGTGACAGGCGGGGTGACTGCAGGGTTTTGTGCGGAATCACCTCGGCTATATATAAATGGTGACATCTAGCAGTTTAGACCCCACGGAAGCTGCGATTTGTCAGGATCTTGTGGGAGCTACACGGAGCTCACATGGAGGCCGCCATCTTGGACGGCTCTCTAGCGCCCTCTTGAAAAAAAAGGAACATAAACATGAAACAACAGTAAGTAGAAGAGGTGATCAGTATTGAGCTTGCTGAGAGGGTGTGAGTTGATGAAGAGTTAGGTTGTAGGTTTGCTTTCATGAGGTGGTTTGTAGGGTTGAGAGGGAAAGTTGGGTCGGGATATGCGGCCAAAGTGTTTATACCCTGAGTAAGATGAGGAACCGATCTGGGAAAAAGGCAGTCTTGATCTGAACTCAGGGGGGTGGAAAAGAGTGAATGGCTGGGGAAGAGGATTGAAGGTGCTAAGTTTGCTTTTTGTGTTATCCCTGTTGTGTCCTGTGTGTCATTGTCTATTGTTCTGAAAAAGTTGAGGCCAGGACCAATGTCTCCCTCAACCGGGAATTAACTAACCAAAATGAAGTCACCTAAAGGAGATACTTAGACTCAATGTGGCTTTCTATTCCTCACCCACCATTCACAATCACACTCTTTTCTGTTTAGATACCATTTGTTCAGGAGCCACCCAACCTCTAATGTGCAAAAAATATATTTTATTCATTTAAAACACAATTAAAAGAACACAATAATAATACATATTCCACACTTAGTGACTTGAACCTAAAAAAAGAACAGTACTTAAATTGGTTCACAGAAGCTTGGTGATGGGTATAGTAAAGTGCGCCAAATGTATAATTCATCCATTCTTTCTTGGCAAAATTTAACTAATAAAACAAAGCAGGATTCCAAGATGGCCGCCGTGGTGAGGAGTTGCATGTGAGCTGAGCTCCGCCCGGACCGCCACACAATTTAGCACGGATTTAGAAGCATAAGTGGCCAGAACTGGCGGATCGCCCTTGCAGCAACGAAGACTCCCCCCCCCGGGCGGTTTCGGTGCCCAACTGAACGGTGGCTTGCTGTTAAACGGCCTGCCCACAGCGGAATTCTGAGGTGGGCATCGGAGGAGTAGAGATGCCGAGGATAAACTCAGACCCGCGGCAGGAGTGGAAGGACCCGGGGCCCCCCACCCCCCGCTACGTAGAACCAGAGCCCTCTGAATCTGGGGACAGTGAGGGGACCGGAGAAGGAACACGCTCCCATCCTCTCACTCACCGGGGGCCGCTGGTGAACGGCGCCGGCGGACGAGGAACACAGGCGGCAGGAGGAGGGGCGCGGGATCGCCAGAGAAGGAGGCGGCGGCATATGAGGGCCCACACAGGAGGAAGGCTGCGGGCAGCGGAGAGAGACTCTCGAGGACATCGGTACGTGGGGCGGACCGCTCGGATCCCTGAGCGAGGGCCGCTCTGTGAGCTCCACAGCTCCGCAGGCCCCGCATTGAAGAGGTGAGTCCAGATGGGTGGGACTCTGGTGCTGGCCTCTCACCAGAGGAGGAAGAAGGAGAACGGGAGGGGGCGAAGCGAACCCCCCGGCGAGACCCAGCGCACCCTAAAGTCACGGGGACACCCCGGGGGGGGGACCCATATATGGACTTCAAAAAAAAAAAAGAAAATAGATAAAGCAAGTGGTTCGAGTCCAAAGAAACACTGCAAAGCTCACCAAAACAGGCCAGAAACCCGCATAAAGCCCACCAAGGGAGGCAGATCCACCATTGGGAGAGGGGTGGAATTGGACACACGAGTGAAGGAGACAGAGAGGGGGCTTCCTTCCCCCCCACACCCCCCGACGCAGCACACTGCAATGCTGGTCAACCCATCCCAATAACGCGACTAGCAGG
Source organism: Ambystoma mexicanum (assembly GCF_040938575.1). Classification (NCBI taxonomy): domain Eukaryota; kingdom Metazoa; phylum Chordata; class Amphibia; order Caudata; family Ambystomatidae; genus Ambystoma; species Ambystoma mexicanum. Next base: position 692,417,871 of record NC_090939.1, read on the forward strand.
GAAAGACTCAAACGCAGAGGGGACCCCCCCCAACGCACGAAACAACAGCAAGCACAGAGGACCCCGAACCAGGGTCAAAAGTGAACAAAAAGGGAGACGGGGAACACGACGCTGGTGGTAACGCGGAAACATTCCACGGAAAGAAACGATCAGGAACACCCCAACTAACATAGGTGCAGAGCGCACGGGGAGACAAGGCTGCTACCGAAAGGCCAGAAATTACTACCCCTGACTCATTAGGGGATAGGAAAGAGAACATAGCCCAGAAGGAGCAAATTAGCGGAGTGTCAAATAGGTAACCCCAGGACTGGAGGAGGAACCTATAAACCCAGGAACATCCCAGAAAGGCATTATAATATGTCAAGAGCCAAGGGGAAAGGCAACGCCATGCAACAAACGCCACAACCCTCTAAACAAGACGCAAATATTCTACAAATGTGGTCGACTGAAGGGACGACACAAAATAGAAATAAATCACACGAGGACTCCCAAAGGGAGGGGGACTCGCCCGCCCACCACCAACAGCCACCCACGAGAGAAGACATGCAGACATGGTTCCAGGACCTGCAAGAAAAATTAATGTCCACCGTGCAGGAACAATTCAACAAGATGAAGAACGACATGAAGCAGGCGGTGCAGGACATGAAAATAGACATGGCCAACCTAGAGGAGAGAACGGATATAATGGAGAGAACAATCCAACAGGTCGAGGAAGAAGCGATACAACTCAGTGAAACTCAGGAACACCTAGTGAGACTTACCCACAACCTGGAAATCCAGTGCGAAGACCTAGAAAACCGTTCTAGACGGTCCAACATTCGCATCAAAAATATGGCGGAAACCGTCCTAGATAAAGACTTGAAGCTCGCAGTGAAGGAAGTCTTCAGAGATGTCCTGGGCGCTCAGGAGACAGAGGAAATTGGGATAGACAGAGTACACAGGGAAGGGCCGAAAAGGTCAGGAGCACCGGGAGAAAGACCAAGGGATGTCCTGGCGGCTTTATCTTCATACCCATAGAAAGAACAAATATTGAGGAGGGCAAGAGAAATGGAGCATATCAGAATGAATGGGCAAGATATACAGCTTTATCAGGACCTAGTTCTGGTGACACTACAAAAAAGGAGAGCTATGGCCCCTCTAGTCAAGGCGCTGGTAGCAAAACAAATCCGCTACAAATGGACCTTCCCTTTTGGGCTGATATTCACTTGGGAAGAGAAACAGAGAAGAGCTACCACATGGGAAGAAGGCCTTAGCATTATGGGTCTACAGGAAGAGGAGGTGGATTCGGAGGAAGCCAAATCAAGGGGAGAACAATCGAGAAAGCCGAGAGGCTGGGAAACGGTCAAACAGAGAAGAACAAACCTAGGAAGAGAGAATCGTAGGAAATAACTGACAGAAATGAGATGAAAAGAATACAGATAGCCAGAATAAGGTGAAATACTAACTCTTGGCTCACTAAGAGGGTGAGCGGGGAGATAAGAGCAGCCACTTACTACCTAGTGATGGTGGTCCGGGATGGACCCACAGGCTTGGAATCGGGTAGGAGAGGACGGAAATGTGGGGTTTAGGATTCCCTACAAATTCGACCCCCGAGGGTAAGATGGGCAGGGAGCGATGGGTGCAACGCCCTAGCGTCATTAGGAACCCTCGCCCAACTCGGGGGCAACTTGTCTGGTTTAATATTTCTTGTTGGAGGGGACAGTTAATGGGGAAGGGAGGAAGGGAGTGGGGCTTGAATAATCTATACTGGGCAAACATGGGGACCCGAAAAATGTGCATGAACACGTAGAAAATGGGGAAGATTCGTATTTTAAGCTATAATGTGAGGGGCATAAACCATCCAACAAAAAGGGTGAAGCTGGAGAAGCAGCTTAAAAAGGAGAAGGCAGATATTTTACTGCTCCAAGAAACCCATATCAGGACGGGGGACAAGCATAAAACTCGCATTAGGGGGTATAAGATCTGGGCACAAGCAACATCAACAGAGAAAAAAGCGGGGGTTCTGATAGCGATAAGGGAAGGGAGTGAGGCCAACCTGGTGGATACTCTTGCGGATAAAGAAGGGAGATATGTGCTTGCTAATGTGGACATAAATGGATATCGCATTACCCTAGTATCGATATATGCTCCAAATCAGGGTCAAGACTGCTTCCTCAGAGATGTACTGGGGAAACTAGAAGGCTTTGCGAGGGGGGAGATGATTATGGGAGGCGACCTCAACATGGCATGGAACCCATTATTAGATAGAAGCGCAGGCAACGCCCAGGGGCAGGGAGCACCATCAAACCGCCTCAAACAGCAGATGGACATTTGGCCCTAAACGATGTGTGGAGGGAACTGAAGGGGGAACGATAGGGGTTTACATACTTCTCGCATGTTCACAATTTCATGTCAAGGATTGACTATTTCTGGGCTTCGGTGGGCCTTTTGGGAAAGATACAAGGGATAGAACTGCGAGTGATAGCGCTCTCGGACCATGCTCCGCTATGGCTTGACCTAAATTTACCGGGGAAACCAAAATGGCCTGTGGAGGTGGAGATTACCCCTGGATGTAATCCAAGATCCGATAACAGGGGAAGCCATAAAGGAAATGATAGAAGAATATTTTGCACAAAACGACACCGGGGAGGTCTCCATGGGCACAATCTGGGATGCGTTCAAAGCTATTCTGAGAGGGAAGATTATAGCCCTGAAAATTACGAAGGAAAAACAAAGATATCTGTGGAAAAAGGAGCTGGAAAAATCTATAGCAGAGCTGCATGAGAAAATCCTGACCCACCCCACTAAGGCTAACAAGAAAGCACTGAAGCACACACAGGGCCAATTGGAGCAGCTGCGCTCAAAAGGAGCAGAAAAGAACTTACTATACCTGAGACAGAGATATTATATAAAAGCTAATAAAGCAGAAAGACTCCTAGCGAGACAACTCCGCACAAAGCAGAAAGAAACAACAATTAAGGCCATACAAAACTCCAAAGGGGAATTACAGACTCGAACGCAGGATATGGGAGAGGCATTTAGAGAATATTATCAAAAACTATACTCCTCAGATCTCCCAGATGCAGAGGCACAGGACACATATCTGAAAGCCCTCCCCATCCCGCGAATCTCAGAGGAGGATAGACAAGCCTTAGAGAATCCAATCAGGGAAGAGGAAGTTAAAAAAGCAATAGCAGATCTCCCGGTAAATAAATCACCTGGCCCAGATGGCTTATCAGCCCCTTTCTATAAAAAGTATGTGGATCAGATATCCCCAACCCTCACTAGGCTCCTAAACTCATTCAAAGACAGCGTCAATGTGACTCCGACAGTGAATGAGGCGAAGGTGTTAGTCTTCCATAAACCTGGGAAAGATCCGACACTCCCGAGGCATATAGGCCGATATCCCTGATCAATTTGGACGCAAAAATGTATACAAAGATCCTAGCAGCAACACTATCCCCGCTCCTCCCAAAGATAATTAATTTAGATCAATCGGGCTTTATCCCGGGAAGACAAACCCATGATAATCTTAGGAGACTAATCCACTTAGTGGAAAAAATTGGCATAACACATACCCCAGCGCTATTACTCTCAGTAGATGCCGAGAAGGGGTTTGACCGGGTTGAATGGTCAATGCTATTTAGAGTACTAAACTACATGGGATTTGGGGAACAATATATAGCCAGGGTAAGGGCGAACTACAACTCCCCATCTAGCAGGGTGGCAATCAATGGAGAGGTTATGGATAGGATACTAATATCTAGGGGAACGAAACAGGGCTGCCCGCTATCCCCACTTTTGTACGCTATATTCTTGGAACCCTTCTTAATAAAAATAAGGGAGACTACTCACATTAAAGGGATCGAAATGGCAGGAACACAGCATAAAGTAATAGCGTAAGCAGACGACATGCTGATAGCCTTGGAAGATCCAGAGGCAACTTTACAGGCAGTGGTGAAGGAATTAGAAGAATTTGGGAGCATATCAGGACTCAAAATTAATAGGAAAAAGTCAGAAATCCTGATCCTGGCAGGAGATAGGGGGAAGATAGAAAGGGCAGCTAACCTACTGGATCTAAAAATTGGCGAGAAGGGCATAAAATACCTGGGAATTAGAATAACCCAAAAGATAGAGCACCTATATGGGGAAAACTACCCACAACTCCTAGCTGACGTACGTAGAGATCTAGAAAGATGGAACCCACTTTTTATCTCCTGGTGGGGCAGGATACAATCGGTCAAGATGACCATTCTCCCGAAGATATTATATTACTTTCAGGCTCTCCAGGTGGGCGTCCCCCACACCTTCTTCAAAACACTCTCCAAAGCTATCTCCGCATTTATATGGAGAGGAAAGAGCCTGAGACTAGCTAGGGCCTCCCTCACAGCACCAATCAGGGAGGGGGGGGGTGGCGCTCCCCCACTTTATGAAGTATTACCAAGCTGCGCAATTAAAGGTCCTGAGCGAATGGATGGGGGAAGACCGTCAGCCGATATGGGCAAAACAAGACAGGGCAGTGGCAAGGACACCTTTGGTGGAACTACTCTGGAGGCAGAAACAACATAGACACCCTAATCTAGGGATAAGCGAAATTATGAAAACCACATTGGAGGCATGGGACTCCCAAACACGGAAAGGCATAATGACCACGGCGCTAGGCCCCTTCACACCCATCTGTCTAAATCCCCAATTCCCACCAGGTATGGAACAAGGGGCATATGAAAAATGGGAAGAGGCGGGAATAACGAAAATTGGGGAAATGTTTATAGACAATGAAATCAGGTCACCTGACTCATGCTTCTTAGCAGCACCACATTCCCGACAAGATAAATACAGATATGAACAACTTAAACACTGGCTGAAAACCCCCAGACATTATTAAAGCGGCAACAAGGAGCCTTACACCATTTGAAAGCTATGTCATCTCCAACTCGGGGGCGAAAAAATGGGTGTCGACGCTGTATTCATTCATAAACACACAAGACGAGGAAATCAAATGATTAGGTGGGGCAAGGCATTGGGGGAAGAACCTACGAAAGCCCAATGGGAAGACCTATGGAAAATAATCCCCAAGATGATGCGCTCCGCACAGACCAGAGAAATGTGGACCAAAATAGTGACTCAATGGCACTACACTCCAGAAAGACTGAAAACCATGTTTCCCAAAACATCAAATAAATGCTGGAGAGGCTGTGAGGAAGTGGGTTCGTGGAGGCATATATGGTGGGATTGTAAAGGGATAAAACCATTCTGGGAAGAAATAAAGGGAAAGATGGGAAAGATGTTTCCAGATATGAGGATGCTGGGAGAAGGGGTTTGGCTGTGCGGAATGAGAGACCAAACAGCAAAAAAATTTAAAAGACTCAGTGGAGAGGCTTCATGGGGCTTCTCATAGCAGCTTGGTCAACCATCGCCCAGAATTGGAAAAATAAAGACACCCCACTAACCTTCACATGGCTACAAAAGGTGTGAGAGACAAGTTTGCAATGGAATAGGAAGGGATTTTGGAATATCTTCAGTCGGACTTTACAATGCATGAATAAGCCCCCAAAAAACTGGACATAAATGTCCCTGGGGAGGGGTGTGAGGGGGGGGGGGGGAATGTTGTTTGTATTGTTGAAGTTTTGTTATGTAAAACCAATAAACACATGTTTTAGAAAAAATAAAACAAAGCAAAGCACAGGTCTGGATTCGAGTACCACATCTCTCCTGGGTGGCCACTTTGGTGAACACTGTCACCTGAGTAATCTTCAAATTAGCTACACCTGGCTGGTACACATGAACTGACAAATCCTATGATTGGCTTTGTGTTTGTATGACTTACTTTGTATGACTTACTTTGTCCCCTTTATTGCATATATTGCAGTTTTCAAACTCTGACTGTAATTCAATATGACATCTAGCCGGACACTTAAATGTATGTATCTACAAAGAAAAACACATGCATACAGGCACTGACAGTTTGTCCTGCACTATTCATTGCTTGCAGTCTTGCACTACCTTTTCTCACTCCACCACCATCTTTACCTTTCAGATTGCTTTGCCATGGTGCTCTAAATTGTCTTCTAACTTGTGCTCATTTTGTAGGCAACATGGCCTGAAGTGGCTGGCCCCATCCACGCTTTGAAGCTAAGCAGGGTCTGTCTCATTTACTGCATCGATAGTCCCGGATGCCTTCACCCCCGACGTCACTGTAGCTGTCAAATTATATATTTATATATTTTTCTATATAACCGTGGCTATGAACTACACATTTCCTTGGTTATTATTTTGTAATTTCCCTGATTTTGCACCTGGAAATGGCATGTTCCTGCTTTTTCGTCTAACCGAGGTTACAGCCGCGGCTAACTCTCGCATTGAGGAAAAAAAAGGATGGAGGCTGATTCATTTATAAACACCCAGTTTCTTGTCAATTTACTCGAGACATATCTATTTATTTTGGTGAAGAGGGCACCCCCTTATCTGTCAAATACCAAAAAAAGTACTGGATGGAATAACCCCAAACCACAAAAGGATGGTGAGTCAGCGCTTCTTGCCCAAGTTGTTTCGGACCTGATCCAAATCTATCCAGCGGTTTTGGCTGTGCGGTCGGGCACGAATTGACCTTTTTCAGTCTACTCATTCATTTTCTCATCAGGAAAAAGGTGCTTCCACAGAACGCAAAAACCACTTGACACATTTGCACCAAATTAGAAACAACCTGGGCACAAACTTCTGTAGATGTGCATCTTGTTTGTTTGGGGTAAAACCATGCAGACGTTTTGAAGTAGTTTCATGAATAAAGGGGCCCTGGTACCAAAAACATATATCCACCCATGCATCAGTGAACCTTTTCAGAAGTGAAAAGCGGGGGGGATTAGCCTTAGTAGTTGGCTGGTTGTACTGGTGATTCACGCTTTGCCAACAAATAATGACAGATAGTTATCGATATATGTCACAGACTCCTCTGTATGGTACATAGTTTGAAAAAAACAAGGTTTATTCTAATCCAGATATGTTTCCTGATTTCAGCATTACCCTTGGTGGTAGGCCGGGGCAAGTTGCCATCACCGAATGCCAAGGCTATTGGGCCTCCATCTTTTTTAATAATTGAGGCAACATGGACAGTGCCCCCTGGCCATGGCTGGTTAGGCAGTACGCAGAGGCGATTGACCTCGGACATATTGGGGCAACATTGGAAATTACCAAGGCTAAAGGTCAGTGGGCCACAAACTCACCTTAAAGTTAAAGCTAACTTTAAGGTGAGCTTTAATACATATAGGAGGCATACAATACAAGAGCAGAATGAATGTACATTTTATGTATGAACTGTTCACCATGGGAAGGAGAGGTACATTTTGAAAATGTACACTAATATGTGTCTGAAAACAGACATCAAAGTCAGAACTGACTTTGATGTCAGTTTTCTGGAGATGTAAATGATGTACATGTATAAACTGTAAAACTCATAAACGCCTCTTGTACATATTGAACATGCACATCAAAGTTATAGCTCACTTTAATGTTAACTTTTATACATATAGGAGCAGTATGATACAAGAGCAGAATTCAATCTAGATTTTCTAATCAAACTGTAGAACAACATGTAGGAGATTACATTTCATAGATGTGCACTATGCTACATATGAGAATTCCCATGAAAGTCAGTGCTAACTTTGATATTAGCTTTCAGGAGATGTAAATTGCGTAAAAGCATGAACTGTACAACTCATACATTTTCTATATCTATAAAAGCTCACATCAAAATAAAACCTGACTTCAATATGAGAGTTCACATTTAAAGGAGGCATATAGGAGGTGTGTCCTTCATGACTTTAGATCAACCACTCATACGCTACCTAAAAGACATAGGGCCTCATTACGAGGCTTGCGCTCAAGGAATGAAGAGGGGCGGTACGGGACCGGCCCCCTTCATTCCGTCAGGGCTGATTACAGGGTTCCCTTTGCGGGACCCGGATCGGACGCCTGGTAACCAGGCGTCCTTTTCGGGTCCCGCAAGGAGAAGAGGGAGGTAACAACGGGACACTCATAATGTGGCCGTTGGTACCTCCATCCCCATTCCCATTGAGCCCTATGGGGGCTCAAATGGGAATGGGGAATGGTTCCTGCAAGGAGGACTTACTGGGTCCTCCTATGTCGGAATAACCCAGTAAGTCCCCATTGCAGGAACCCAGTAAAGGAGCCTGGTTTGGAGGCAGCCATGGATCTAATAGCTCCATGGCTGCCTCCAAACTCGTAATGAGGCCCATACACTCATATGCCAGACACTTAGATACCAAACACTGAAATGCCTTACACCACATACTTTTATGACACATGCACTTATGACAGACACACGACACACATTCTTACAACACTCTTACTACATACACATACTATTTTCGGTCTCCAAACCCTGGACAAAGGCAGAGATTGTTCCTATATATGAGAAGGGTGGACGTGATGAGCCAGGCACCTATTGTCCGATATCTTTACTAAATGTCACTGGGAAGATATATATGCAAGGCTACTCTGCACATGACTTGAGGAATGGGTACAAGTAAATGACGTTATCCACCTACAGGCGGGATTTAGGAAGAAGATAAGCACCATCGAACACTGCTTTAAGTTAAATCTGCTCATTCAGAAATATGTAGCCCTGACAAGGATGAGTCTCTACGAAATGTTTGTTGATGTCCGGACAGCATTTGACGATGTTCCAAGATCCCTGCTGTGGGAAACACTGAGGAGCCTCGAACTGCTCATGGCCCTACTCCTGGCGATCCGGTCCCTATATCATAACAATGTGGAAACAGTCAGATGGGGCTTGGCAGCAATGTAACCACCACTTTTTAGGTGCACAAAGACATCCAGCAGGGGTGCGTCCTTGCCCCTTTCCTGTTTTGCCTTTAATAGTTGGGCTCTCCATCAGCTGCCCCAACACTTGAGTCTGACAAATGCTGTCTGCTCATGTACGCAGACAGTGCAAATGTATTTGCAATTGTATTTCCTTGACGCCCACAGGACTTAGAAAAGAGGGCAATGCTTTTAATGAGTTCTGCCAACACATGGGCCTTCAAATTAACAAAATCAAAACCAAATTAATAGTCATTGCTGCAATTGGAAGGAGATTGTATACACTTAATATTGTCCTGGAGAGAATAGAAATTGACCGTATACACGTGGTAGTTACTTTAAATATCCATTAAATGTGTTACCTACCGGTACCTAATAGAAGGACACCCTTTCCCTGTGTGGGGTGCCTATCCCTAGGAGAGAGGTGACGCACCGCCTATCTAAGAGGGATAAAGAGGAGAGTCGTCCCTAAGTCTACAATGTTATTCACTGTCTGTGATTCTTGATGACAAGAAGGCAATGTCTCAATAAATAGAGTAACATTTCTAAGAGGAGATATTTCAATCACGGGCACATGGGCCTTATACAATTATTTATTGACCTCCAAAGAAGTGTGTTAGCACTAAGTTGTAAACCAATTGCTTGGTTAAGGGAAACCATAAAATCTATTATAGTAAAAAAACAAAAAACTGTTAATAGAAGGAGCCTTCCATTAAGAGCAATGCCTTTTGGAGAAGGCCGTACTGTGAACACCGAACCAGTGAGGATATAGATGTTCAGGTACCTTCTATGAGCCACTAATGGATTCAGATTTCTTCAACAACTTTGTTAGTTAATGAGAGTTTGGAGAGAAACTGTTCTCCGTTACGATGACATCACTTCACTCCCGTATCCCACGTGTTCTTTGGGGTTGCAATAACACTGTGTTTATGTACATTCAATGGCAAGATCAATCCTGAAATAATGATGATTACAGTAAGTGTATCCTTAACAGGCTGTTATTATTAGTGGAATTCAAAGGGTTGGCGCAGAGGTCGGTTAACTTATGTTTATAATGTTTCACATGTTATATAGGTTTGGGTTGTTAGGCAGAATTATATGCAGTACCCTCTGGGAACCCCACACACAATTAAGACTACAAGTGACAGTACAAATTCACCTTTGGTACAAGCTTGTACTACACAGTTACAATGGTAGCAGTAGCGGAGCAGCCAGACTTATATCAAGAGTAAGTGAGCAGTATCAGATAGTTACACAAAAGACAGTGGCCCTCATTACGACCCTGGCGGAAAGCGACTGACCGGAGCGCCACAGCGTAAATAGCGTTTCCGCCATTGCACGAAGGAGCAAAGTGCGGCCCATTCCGACCCATCGGGCACGAGCACCACGGCATGGCGGAAGTGCAAAGTCCGCGATGGCGGAAATGACCCCAAAACGGCCCACACCGCCGCCGTACGGCGCCCTAGGTGCAATACCGCCACCCCTCTTAGCGGTCACCGCAGTGTGCGCCTACCGGAAAGTACGGTGCCCGGAAATATACGGAAACGGAAGTTAAAACATGGGCCCGGAACGGGAAACATCCCGGCGTACACCTATAAATACACTAAAACCACACAACCACTAAAATCACTACCCTGAAACACACCCCAACCCGTCAACCACCCTAGCGAAACCAAGAAAAATGGGAAAAGTAGCGAAGAAAGCGTGCGACCGCAAGCGGCAGGTCCACTTCTCCCGTGAGGAACTCACCGTGCTAACAGAGACCCTCCAGGAGAATGCTGCCGTCGTCTTCTGCACGCAAATGACCAGGATGGCACTTGCAAACAAGAAGGCCATATGGGCTCTGGTGGCACAGCGGGTAAGTGCGGTGGGGACCGCACCCCGCACCCCACAGCAATGCCGCAAGCGATGGGACGACCTGCGGATACGCGTCCGCAGCATACTCTCTGCCAACCGCAACATTGCCACAGCCACCGGGGGAGGTCCTGAATCACCCATCAAGTTGACCCCCTGGGAAGAAATCTGTGCCTCCACCATCGGAATGGAGAGCATAGAGGGAGTCGGAGGGATGGAGAAAGGAGTGCAGACATCCGAAGATTCAGGTAGGTGGGCCAGATAAAACAATGCCAAATCCACACAGTCCATCCATGTGAAGTACCATGCGTCCACATAGTGCAACAGAAACACATGTCCAGGAGAACGGCCACACACATCGGCCTGATAGCGCACGTTAAAACCCACAATAAATACATAAATAATTAAAAACCCCCAATACACGCACTACACGTGCAGCAGGCACACCCTAACTGCAGGCTGCCAAACAACTGCACCCTCACTCCACACACAAATCAAAGCACCTCCAAGGCCCCGACCCAAATCACCCTCAGGTACCACCCCAATGCATGTGATACAATGCCATTCCAATTCCCACAGACCCATCAATAACCCTCCTCCTCCTTTACTCCACCACAGGGTCCGATCCAAACGACGAGCTACAGGACACCCCTACCAGCACACCTGCAAAGAGGGCCAAGACCAACGGCCAGAGACCCTCCACCTCAGCTGCACGCATCAAGACACGGCAGCAGCACAAATCAGGTGGCAGCACAGAGGAGGGAACATCAACAGGCACCCCAGCAGCCAGCATGCCCACAACACCACCACCACAGGTCCCCCCAATGGATGCCACAGAAGGCACTGCCTCTGGTGGCAGCAGCACCATAGGTGACACCCCATTGATGTCAGCATGCTCGGACACAGAAAACGGGGATGCCGAAGTCAGATCCATCCATGACCTGTCCCAATCCCCCTGTCTGTCCCATCCCGTACAACATGAGGATACCACGCAGGGGCACCCACAAGACGACGACTGGCCATCCCCCACAAGCCCTGTGGCAAGGCAACATGAGGACAACAGCCCCTCTGTGACACCCCCGCAAATGGCCATGGCCCAGCAGAGGCAACAGTCCCTCGACCAGTTGATCGAACAACAGCAGCAACTGGCCACGCTCCTCAAGGACCATGCTGATGAATGTGGGGGCACTAAGGCAGACATAGAAACATCAACTGAGACACTTAGGGCACAAATCGAGAGTAGCACCGAGAGCCTCAGGGGGGAACTGCATGCGACGGCCAAGGACGTATGTGCCGAACTTGCCGCAGTGCGCCGTGTGCTCACTGAGCTCTCGCAAACCCTTAGGGACATGCATGGACGTGAGCAGGCAGACACATCATCCGTTGCAAGTTCCGTCCAGGGCAGCCCCCAACGTAGATCTGGAAGGAACCTGCGCTCCACAGGCAGGGGTGCCCCTGATACCCGCAGAGGGGGCATGCAATAGCGACAGCCCACTGACAATGAGCATCTTTGGACACTGGTGTTCGGGGGTGAGGTAGGAGGGTGGAGGGGGTGTGTTGGGCTCACTTGGGTGGCGGGTCGATAGGGTGTTCAACATGACATCACATATGCCATAAAAAGTGCACGATCAACCAATGAGATGTGTGGACATTGATCTTTGTGTACTAGGCCATCATAGGCGTACAGTCCATATTGTGCATGTCCCAGACACACGCAGTGCCACGAGTCCCGTGTCCATGTATCAGCCACCAGGCGTGAGTGCTAGAAGCATACATCAATGAGATGCTGACGAATGTCACGGGCCTCCGGTGCCTCGCAGACTCCATGAGGTGCTGCCACATCCCCACCCTCATCATGACCATCATCAGGTGCTTGCAGTTCTGCGTCAGGGGGCATGGGCACATTTCTACGTACGCACATGTTGTGGAGCATGACACATGCCATCACCATCTTTGCAACATTCTCATGGCGGTACAGGAGTGCCCCGCCAGACCTGCTGAGGCAGCGGAAACGGCCCTTCAGTAGGCCGAATGCCTGTTCTATGACTACACGGGTACGTGAGTGGGCATGGTTGTAGTCCTCCTCATGCTGGTCCCGTGGGTTCCGGACTGGTGTGAGGAGCCATCTCTTCAGTGGATATCCAGCATCACCTGTATGTGGACGAGAAACGTATGATGTGGAATGCCATTGATACGTACGCACACCCCCCCCCCTTCCTGCCAGGTCATTGCCAATTCACATACCCCACATCATCATGCATGTAATGAGACTCACCGAGTAGCCAGGATCTGTTCCCTGCGTGTCGCTCCATGTAGCGTGGTATTGTAGAGTTCCTCAAGACCATAGAATCATGGGTTGATCCAGGGAATCGGGCACAACAATGTGTAATGATCCTGTTGGAGTCACACACCATTTGTACATTCAGGGAATGAAATTGTTTTCGGTTGCGGTACTGGGCCTCCATGGCATGTGGGACGACCAATTCCACATGGGTGCAGTCGATGGCACCAATGCAACCCGGTATGCCGGCAAGTGCATGGAATCCCACTTTCGTGTTTGTAATTTCCTGCTCCGAGCGTGGTAGGGAGATGTAGTCGTCTGCGTGCTGCAGGAGGGCATCGAGCACTTGCAATAGTGTCCGTGAGAACAGTGGCTGAGAAATGCCATGCAACTGTCCGACTGTGTGCTGGTAGGTGCCTGTGGCCAGGAAGTGGAGTACAGACACCACCTTCAGTAGGGGTGGGATGGCGGTTGGGCTATCTATCATGCTGACAAGGTCAGCCTGTGTCATGTCCACAATGGCGGCTATGGTGTCCCGGTCCAGACGGTAGAGGGTGTGGATCTGCTCATCAGTGAGGTTGAACGGATGTGCTCGGAGGCGTGGTATTGCGGGCTGCCTGCGTGGTGGTAGTGGCTGTGCTGGTGGGCCTTGCTGGCCCTGCCTTGGCCTCCTCCTCCTCCTGCGTCTCCTCCGTGCGGCTGGTTGTAGTTGGTGTTCGTCTTCTTCTTGGAGTTGGAGCACTTGCAGTGCTATCAGGTCCCCCAGGGCCAACATCGCAAGTCCTGCCGGTAGCATTTCGGTGTGGTTGTGGGAGGAGACTGGCTGTGCAATTTATGTGTTTTCAGGCTGTATGGCCTCCACCTGTGGTGATTCATTCCACCTGTGCAAACTGCTCTCCCCTTTGGCCGAGCACGTCACGCGCACAACGCTGCAATTCGGGGAATGGTATCTTGCTATTGCTATCATGTATTTGTACCCGATGGCCGTGTAAGATTGGTTGATATGTTCATTCTGCTGTGGTCCCATTGTTTCCCATACTATCTGTGCAGTCGCGAACAGACTTATGAAGGGTCAGTGGAACGTAGTACTCGAGTAACGGTGGGCCCTCATGCATCACTGTACCGAGTTGCAACGACGGGCGGGGCGTCCCATTCGTGGGTGAAGGCAGTTGCCATTTTCACACACAGCCGCACTCGATGGAATAATTAGTGATTTCAAACGGCCACAGATGCCTTTCCGACGTGGTGTTGCAAATGAGGAATTCGAAGGGCGGCGCTTTCGGTTTCCAGCTAGCGGCGAGGAGATGCCCACAGGTCTGACTGCAAATATAACGTTCTATTGTTCAATGTCCTTGAGACAGGGCCCATGGCGAGGGAGCAATGATTGATATGAATAGTTTGGGATGCGCAATAGCTACGTGGGCGATGAGGCCGGCCGTTCCCAAATACATGTTACTTCACAACACTGGAATTACGGGCTGGGGCACTGTGGATTTTGCAGGCTGCATAACGCACAGACTCAATGGATGTTTCTAATGTTATGTGAGTAATTATTCAGGCGTTTTGATCCCGGGATGAGGGAATGATGAATGGATGCATGGGCAGGTGATTTGATACAGAGTTTGCCATGTACAGGGCTTCTTGGGATCTATCCGCCTCCCCTACGCTATGTGATGCAGGGCTGCCATAGTGGGACCATCGTCTATCTGGCCTTGTTGAGCCCTCCCTGTCTCGAGGCGCCCTCAGACACTTGTGTCCATGCACGTTAACATTCCCATCTGATGGATTCTGTTTTGACAGACGCATGCACAGGTACACTCGTTTGTGATGGTGTTTGCACCTCGATATAGATGGTTATGAGTCGCAAGTGGTTTTGGGGTGGTGATGATCCTTTTGAGTGGGCTAGCATGCATATGGCTGTGGATTTCGTGTGATCATTGAAGTGAGTTGTTCGAATGTAGTTCTGATGGCCATTCTGTTCTTTTTCTTTTCTTTTGGTTGACAGGTATCTCCTCCCCTTTTGCCACTGCCATCTGTATGCCACTCCTGCAGATGGATTTTACTCCCGACACCTGCTGCTTCTTGTTAATCAGTGGAGCAGCATTACGATCTTATGGGACGATCGCCAATGGCCCACATGCCCTTACGCAGTACTGGTGGCTCGGAGCAACATTTCGGCCTTTCAGCTGGACTAGTGCCTCCCCATTGGGACGGCCCTGCGGTTCTGTGCGCTTCCATGTTGCCTTTTCGTACGTGAATGTGGCTCTGTGTACCATGGGGGAACAGGGCGACACACAAGTAGTGGCTGGTCATTTCTTGCGGATGCAGCCCACAATGGTGATTAGTGTTTTGGAGTTCATGGCCTGATGGCTGTATGGGCTTGGTGACTTTGATGTGCATAAATTTCTATTCTGATTTGGCCCGTGTAGCGTTTTTCTTTGCAAGTGATGTGGCATATGCCTATTTGGGGGGCGATGTATTGTGAGGAGATCTGCATTGGGTTCCAGCTTCGGGGTTTAGTTGCGTGGTACTGTACTGGGCGCGTTTGCCTACTAAGCCCGTGAGGTCAGGGATGGGGGCTGCCTATATGACAGTTTGAATGTTGTCATGCTCAGGGGCGGGGGATTGGGTTTTGTGTAACAGATGCCGGTCAGCCAGGTGGACTGGTGGAATGATGTGATTTTCGGAATATTGCTGGTCACAGGTGCCTGTGTTTGCGTGCGTTTCTTGGTGGGGGACTGTGGTCATGTCCATTGGGATGGCTTCTGTTCTCGTGCCATCTGTGCCCTGCAGCTCCCATTGGCCCCTCTTGTGTTTCTTTTGTTCGTTGGCATGCATGGGTGACTTGTACATTTCAATGGTTGCATTGTGACTTCATTGCACCTACGGGGAGTTGTACTTTGTGGGCAGGGAGCGGTGTACAGGCACTCAGTGGGGCCGTTTACGGTTGATTCGCGATGCCGTACTTCTCGCCATGGCGGAATGGTACATTACGCCATGCCTGATGGCGTTAGGTACATGTCCGCTAGGGTCGGAATTGGCGTACCCTTGCGCCATGGTGGTGTTTGCGGTTTGGCATGGCGCGCGCGCGCGTGCTTGGTGCAGTTAGCGTTGGCGTTCACTACGGTGTCGCTAATGGCTTCGTACTTTGCGGTGACGGGTCATAGTCGCACCGAGCGCTATTCGATGGCGGTATTGCATTTCCGCCATCGTTTTTCGATTTCCGCCAGGGTCGTAATGAGGGCCAGTAATTACTATGATTCAGGCAAACACTGACTCAAGGTTTTCAAATAAAAGAATATACATTTATTTCACTCTTCATTTATACAACATTACACTATTATAAGCAGTTGAATACCACTCTCTTAATACACCACACCACTTCCCTTAAATTCCAGACAAGTTAAGCTCACAAAATGATATGGGAGCAAAATGGCACTCCAGCAATTTAAAAGGGAGGGAAAGACAGAAATTAAATCAAACCAACAGGTAAGTACTCAGGGCAATTGAACAAGAGGAACTACAGTGATAAAATCAGGTAGAAAAGGCTTAAGGCCAAAGTCAATGGGTCAAAAGTCTTTTGCTCAAGATCACACAGTTCAGGGTAGTTTGCAGTAAAGTTTGTGGCACGGTTTCCGGATGAGGTTGGTTGATAGAAAAATTAGTTCAAGGAAAAGAGAAGGGCAAGCCCTCGGATTGGAGAAATATTTCAAACACTTTCACCGCGGTTGAACGAAACGAGCAACCGGATTTGCACAGTACCTTGAAACGGAGAGGAAGCTGTAGCTGAGGCGGACGTTCCTGGTAGTTCCTGCAGGCTCACCGTTCCTGAAGCGACTGTCGGTCTGACACGAAGTAGGAAGACTGGTGGGGAAGAAACCAGCAGCAGAGCAAAACAACAAATAAAAGGTGCGCTCCTTAAAACCCAAGCAGGGTCCGACCTTCCTGGCTATCCGGCCCACTGTAGCTCTGTACAGCGAATTTGACCAGAGGAGGGGTCCTGGCTTGCAGTTTGGGCGAACTGGTTGGTCCCACCAGCTCAAGGGAAGAAGTTTCCTGGAGGATCTTCTCTGTAGTCAGATTCTGAAGATTCGGACCTGCAGCAGGGCTTCACTGGGCGGTTCAATTGTTGTAGGGGTCCTCTTCCATCATCTCCTCGTAGGTTCTTTCATTCCAGTGGCGACTGTGCCTTTCCAGTCCCAGAGACCTGCTTTTTATGTAGTTTTCCCCCATTCATACAGCCTGGCTGTCAATCACACAGCAGGATGGCTGTCCTGGCAAGGACAGTCCCCTTAGCCAATCAAACAGGAGTGCAACTTGGGTTACCAAAGGAACCCATGGCAGGGGTCCGAAGATCCCTCCCTCACATCCTGCCTACCCAGACTTTCAGGCGCCTTAAGGAGGGCTTCTGTGTAGAAGCCCGCGAAAAGACGACAAACAAAGGAATCATCCCTGGTTTGGCGCGCAGAGAAAAACATGAGAAAGACTTTAACAAAAAGAAATGGCGAATAAACCCAGCCGGAGCCAAAATAAAATGTATTTGTTCAGGCGGGTTTATGTTCGAGGCTAATATAATAGCCTAAAACAATACCACATGTATATAAGATAACCGCAGTAGATCAGTTAGGGTAGTTACCACTGCCACCAGCCAAATCTTGATGTAAAGGGAGCGAAACAATGCTCCAAGAGACACAGACAAAAAGGGATAAGAATTAACCCTTTCCAATACTCCATGTAAGATGGGGTGCACTGGGTCTGTGGTTTAAAGTGACTAAAATAAAGTTAATGGCAACTTTACCTTTTCTGGAGGACAGTATTTAGCCCCAGAAAATGGAGTCAGTGGGAAGTCTCAAAGACAACCCTGTGTCACTGCACTGAAGGTGCTGTGTAGGACACATGAAAAATATGAGGCCATGGAGTAGGTGAGGCTCCAGTGCTCAAGATCACACAAAAAGTGAAAACACACACAGCAAAACACATGTAAGAGTGGGAAAAAAGGCTCACACTCTTACCAGGTGAAAAGAATGAATCCTAGAAATCCAGCAAAGCTGCTGAGGGACTCATTAGGTAAGGGAAATCAGCCATTTATGAGAATTCTCCCTAACAGGGCTAAGGCCTATGCTAACCAGAACTGCAGCTCTCTGTTATTTACAATTAGTGATTTATACTGCAGAACCTAAGCGCACTTACTTACGGATTCGCCCATATACTTTTTTGCTGTTTTTATTCATCCTTTTTTTTTTTTACTAGCAAAGTAATTTTATACTAAGGAAATAGCATGGACTTCTATTTTAGAGCAGCAGTTGTTCTTGTATGTAGTATGAGGATGTTATTTTAGATAACATTTGACTGATGATCGATATCTCTACACATTGGTATCCTATTTTCTTAAACTGTGCTTATGTTGTATTGTAGATGAATTGTTCATATGTTTTTATCTGTGGTATGTGTGATTATGTGTATTTCTGCCTAAAATATTTTATATTGAATATAGCATTCTGAGAAGAAGATGAAAATACACATACTACACACACTAATAACACTCACATTTACGACACAAACACACACACAGCACACACACTTATGGCACATGTTCTTATGACACACATGCTCTTAAAACACAAGCACTCTTGCAACACACACCCTTATCAAACCGACTACTTATGATGCGTGCTCTTACGACACACGCACTTACGACACATGCACTTGCAACACACAAACTTACAACAAACATTTTGTATGTGTATATGAAACATATTGGAGATGTAAATTGTGTAAATGTACAAACTGCAAAATCTTGTATATGCTGGACACTTAAACTCATACACCTTACACAATACACACTTAGTACATGCTGTTGTGACACATACTTATGATACACATTTATGCCACTCTGTTGCCTATGCACAGAAATGCTAGAAGACATGTGATACATGAATGGACATGTTCTACATGAACTCAGCATGTGCGTGTATCAAATTATGGGGGTTCCAAGATGGCCGCTGTGATCATAACTGCGTGAGAAACGGGCTCCCACCGGGCAACGCCTAACAAAGGAGCAATAAAAGACTGAAGACCCCCATTTCATGGTGCTGGTGCTGTGTGACCACCTGGGGAAAGATCTAGCACCCGGATGACATGCAGCTGTGCGGGTATACTGCTAAAGGAAGGAGGAGTGCTGTACGAGAGGAGGACGTCCCATAGTCACCTTTGTGGGGGGCGGAGCGGTCCGGCGCCTGGCACTGGACGAAGCAGCAACCAGACATCGGCCAACTCGGGCAGAATATTAGAGGATCCCAGGAAGGGTTTGCAATCTAGCGTCACCCGTATCAGGGTGCTGAACCTCTGCGGTGGGAAAGAGCTCTACCTGACAGCCGGTGACGGCCGGGCCCCGACAGTGGGCGGACCCGGGCTCCCAGTGTGGCAGCACTCCAGGCCTCCTGTTACACACGGGCCGGAGGATGAACGCTCCCCCCGGGCGTGGCATTGCTCGAGACACCGGAGCGGCCCAGGTAAGGATAGGCATAGCATCCACCTGGGAGGCATTGGGAACAGGGACGACAAGGAGAAGAACCCTCGAGTGTATAGCAACACCACGCGAGGTGGGGCACGCATTACCGTAAAACACCCCCAGTCTCTCTCTGACTCACAAACAATCATTGAGCAATCATCATGCACATCAGATAAAATCAAACTCTCTCATATGGCATCCTCCAGAGCAGTGATTTCGTCATATCCCCCATGGGTGGCCTGAATCATGGTGGGACCAAGGTATTCAAACCTCGGGACCTGTGCAGAAGACCAGAGGACAGCAAGGAGCCAAGACACCTAAAGCTCTGCCGGCACGCACTGTCAAAGAGAGCACTACAGCACGCACTGGTTGGTGGGGGGTGTGGGTCCGGACAACCAGGGGCAGAGAAACAAGGGACAACAATAGCGGCCTCAGGAAGCCATATGGGAACAGTGCCCTAGAAAGACGCCCACCATCTCCAGCGTACCACAGGGGCTGAGTACCTATACATTCTATGAACAATCGCATATCCTCTCGGCCCCATAAAGCAATGGTACGCACTCCCTGCAACCGCCGCTTATCATAAGCAGACCCCTCTACAGGCACTGGTAAGGGCCATAGCGAGAACATCAGATAAAACACACTGGGATGTACGGCCAGGAGCAGGGGAGGAGTACATTGCTTCCAGATGAATGTGGCAGAGCGGGACAGGGGGTAGAGTGAGCCATCACCTTCCAGAGGTATGATATGATATGATATTTTATTTGTATCACGCTTGTACATAAGTGTTTCAGAGCTCGACTAGGCAAGGGGGGGAACATGGGAGAAAACATCACAACACAACAACGAGGCACAGTGACATTGAGAACGCTCAAGTGCATGGGAAAGGGAAAAGGGAAAAGTGCATGGGAGAGGAAGAGTGGAAATTGCAGAGCAGAGGAGTGCAGATAAATAATAATAAATAAAAATAAATAGAAAATGGAGGCAATAAACAGTGGTAGTGCATCCAGCAAGTGGGAAGTGCCGTGTTTAAGGCAACAGACTGGGTAAGTCTGATAAGTGCAGAAAAACAAGAAAAATGGGGGGGGGGTGTATGGGTAGAGATACAGTCCCCAGTGCAAGTGGTGGCCAGGAGGCAGTGCAGGAAGGTGGCAGGGTGAGCAGGTACCTGGGCCCACGGGACAAAGGGTAGCCAGTTGCACAGTGCCAAGAGAGAGCAGATCAGCAGGGGAGACGGGGAGCGAAGGCAGAAGCAAAGAGGAAGGTGTTGAGGTGCTTCCAGAACCCAAGATGGTTCTCTTCAAGTTTTAGAGTGACAGGGAGGCTGTTCTAGAGGGAGGCGCCATCCGAAGATAGAGATCTACCCCCAGCTTGTTTCTTTGAAAAACGATTGACCCGGAGGGAGTTAGAGGTAGAGGAGCGAATAGCTCGAGAAAAGAGCTATTTGCGGAGGGATAACTGAAGTTATTTTGGGCCCATGCCCCAGAAAGCCTTATGGACAATAGAGAGGGTTTTGAATTTAATCATTGCATCCACTGGGTGCCAATGGAGAGGTTTCAGAGCTGGAGAGATATGATCCCAGGGCTTGAGGCCAAGGACAAGTCTTGCAGTCCTGTTCTGGATACGTTTTAGAGGGCGGAGAGTAGAGGCAGGTCGATTTGGAAAGAGGCTGTTACAATAGTCCAACCTAGAGAGAACCAGAGCTAGGAGGAGTACAACTGATCTCGCCTGGGGGAAGGAAGAGATACCTCAAAGGCCCTCAGGGGAGAAGTGGTCGGGGGCAGGATACTAACAGCTAAAATTCCACAAATGACGTGGAATAGGCCCAAGGAACTAAACAAAGGGGCCGCTGTGGCCAAGATGTCAAAAAAGCAAGATGGGACCCTCCAGATATTAAAGCAGAAAGAAAGGGAACTAGCGACGGAGGATAGTGAGGCTCAGACCGACCAGCCGGGGCCAGAAGGGTCCCAGAGCATTTGAAAGGGTAAGTGGGCACGAGTGAGGTGTTCCAACAATGCTTCAAAGCGTTCAGTGACCAAATGACAGGAAACACTGCAAACACAACTGAGCCTCATAAGAATGGAACTAGCGCAATCCCTGCAGGAAGTCAAAGGGGAAATCACAGAACTAGGAGACAGAGTCAACACAAACGAAAATGCCATCCAAGAACTAACAGAGGATACCCGCAAGAAAGACGCACTTGCAGACCAGCTAGCAGTTGCCACACATAATCTCGAGCTCCAAACAGAGGACATTGAGAACCCCACAAGGAGGGTGACCATTAGGGTTAAGAGATTACCTAAAAGTGTGAACGACAGTGACCTCCGAGAGACAATGCAACAAGTGTTTATAGACTTTCTGGACTTAGAGGCGGGGGAGATACCTGTGGACAGGATACACCAGGTGGGCCCAATAAGATCTGAATCAGGCGCCAGACAGAGAGAAATGGTGATGGCGCTGCAAAGATATGATCAAAAGGAGACAATCCTACAAGCGGCAAGGAAAGCGATACCAATAAAAGTCAATGGCACCGAAATTCAACTATTCCAGGATCTGCCCAAATCTACCCTGGCGAAAAGAAGGCAGATGGGCCCGGTGACTAGGACACTGTCCCAAGCCCAGATCCGCTATAGATGGACCCTTCCATTTGGGATGGTCTTTACGTGGCAGGGCCATCAACACTGTATCACCACACTGGAGGAAGTGCTCCAGAATGGAAACTGACAAAGGGATATCCCTTAGGAAGGAATATAGACACCTCAAAGGTCAAATTAATAGCCTGCAGACGAAGCAGGCGGAAAGTTTGTTACTATTTTTGAGACAGCAATACAATGTTCAGGCAAAAAGGCTGATTGACTCTTAGCACGACAAGTAAGGAGAAAAGAGGCAGCTAGAGCGATCCTCTGCATTGAAACATCTAGGGGAAACATCACTTCTATATCCAAGGCGATCCTTCAGGCTTTCACGGAGTACTGTTGTTGTACTCTTTGGAATTTCCAAACAAGACCCTCCAAGAGGCCTACTTGAGATCATGCCCCTTGCAGAAATTGATCAGAGTGAAAGAGAGAGCCTGAAGGGAGAGATCACAAAAGATGAGGTTCAGACCGATCTCTGCCGCTGAATAACGCCCCCGGCCCTGATGGTTTCCCTGTAATTTTCTATAAGGCATTCCAAGATACACTGATCCCAATGATGAGAATCTCTTTTTAACTCTTTTTCCAATTCGGGGCATATCTCCCGGACCATGGAAGAGGCGAAAGTGGTTCTATTCCCCAAACCTAATAGGGACAAGACGCAATGTGGCTCATACCGCCCTATTGCATTAATACATTTAGATGCAAAGATTTTCACCAAAATATTAGCATCTAGGTTGGACAAAATAATCCCGGGCTTGATCCACTCAGACCAGGCGGGATTCATCAGGGGGAGACAAACGTTCGACAACACAAGACGAATATGCCATCTAATAGAAAAAGTAAATAAGACCAGCCTCTCCACGGGGGTATTGGCCCTGTACACGGAGAAGGCTTTCGACTGCGTAGAATGCTCATTCCTGTTCCTCATCATGGAGGCTATGGGTTTCGGTCTGGTTTTTCTCTGCTTGGTCAAAGCTAGCTATGGGTCCCCTGTGATAAGGCTAGCCATAAATGGGCACATTTCCCAGATGATAAGGTTGTCCGGGGGTACCAAACAGGGTTGCCCGCTATCCCCGGTGTTGTACGCAATATAATTAGAACCTGCATTAGCTAAGATCAGACGAGAGAGGGGGATAAAAGGGGTAACATTCGGTGGAGGAACATACAGTGATGGCCTTTGCGGACTACCTGCTGGTTATGTTGATGGAATTGAGGTGCTCACTCCCAAGGTTGTCGACACTTCTGTGGGAATTTGGCAAAGTGGCGGGCTGAAAACCAACAATCAAAACTCTGAATTAATGGTCCTACAGGGGGAAGGGGCCCCTACTCCTGGTCCACTAGACACTGGGTAATTTGTGCAAGCAGAAGGAGGCCTCTGATATCTAGGCGTCGCGATTACGCCATCCCTAGACAATATATATCAAGTAACTTACCCTTCTCTGCTAGAATTGGTAAAGACATGGCTGGAGGAACATGGCCCTCTTAGTATCTCTTAGATGGGACAGATCAATGTTATTAAAATGATAATGCTGCCCAAAACACTGCACTCCTTTCTAGTCCTTCCCCTAGTGGTCCCTCAGAATTTCTTTTTTTTTAGGACCCTTAATAAACTGGTAAGAACTTTTATCTGACAAGGAACGAGGCCACGGGTGGAGTGTAAAATCATGACGCCCCTCCATGGAGTGGGAGGATGGGGGTACCGAATTTTCAGATATACTACCAAGCAGCCCAGTCAAGGGTTATACGAGAGTGGTTTAGCGGAAACCCAGACAAGATATGGCGAAGGATGGACAGGGCGGTGGTGGGCAGACCCCTCGATGAAGTCTTGTTGTGTCCAAAGGCAGATAGACCCAATATGTATAGAGGCCGTATAACGGCTCTCGTAGGTGACACATGGGATGTCATGGTCATGAGGACCTGTGTTACAACCTTCCTGTCCCTTGTTTACCCCCTTGTTATGCAATCCCTAATTTACCCTGGGGTTAGAGAAGGAGGCTTTCCTCAGGTGGGAAGAAGCAGGCTGTCAGCGAGCAAAGGATATGATGGAAGGGCAGGAGGTCATGTTGTTCCACCAATGCAAGCAATCCATCGGGCTGTGGGAGGAGGATAGGCTTCGATATGCCCAACTGAGGCATTGGTTATTATCCCCAGACATTAAACAATCTGTAAGTAGGGAACTCACTCCACTAGAAAAATACTTGCTGGCAAACTGTGGAGATCGCAAGATGATAAGTAATCTATACAAAATGTTCTCTTTTTTCCAGCTGCTCAGACACAAGGGACCTATATGAAACAATGGAAAACCTATTACCCTCTCCAATCTCTGAGGAGCAATGGTGGGAGGTGTGGCAGAGTATCCCAAAGCTAATGAAGGTGTTACCGATCCGTGGAATGTGGACAACGGTCTTAGTAAAGTGGCATTTAACCCCGGGAAAATAGCACCCATTCTATTTATTTATTTTATTTATTTTAATTCTTAATAACGCGCCAAATCGCCCGAAGGCCTCACGGCGCACATAAAACAAACGAGACAGTAATATGAACGAGAAGATTGAGACACAGAAATCTGAAAGAGACCATTTAGCGAAAACTAGGGAGAGTTGAAGAGATGGGTCTTAAGATTTTTTTTTAAATGGATCAGTGAGGAGGACCTCTTAAGGTGAAGAGGAAGAGTGTTCCAAAGAGCAGGGGCCACGACACTGAAGATGGTTTTGCCAAATTCGACTGAGCGAAAGCGCGGCTGAGTGAGCAAGGCTTGCTCAGTGGACCTGAGTGAATGACCACGGACATAGCAATGAATACACTGGGTCAGATAGATGGGTACAGAGTCAGTCAAACATTTGAATGTGAGAATGAGTATCTTGAAGGATACCAATGCTTGATGGGCAGCCAGTGCAATTTTTTCCTGGCTTTAGTGATAGAAAAATACCTAGGTAAACCAAGCACTGCTCGGACTGCGCCGTTTTGGGTTGTCTAGAGAGCAGCGATATTAACAGCAGACGTGCATGCTAGGAGACTATTGCAGTAGTCTAACCTGGAATTAAAAAGGGCAGATGCAAGAAGAGAGGTATTGCTAACAGAGAGAAAAGGGTGCATTGCACAGAGTTGCTTGTTAATCCAGCTACAGGTCACCCTGGTTTTAAAGACATGTAAGCGCATTGAGAGCTCTGCATCAATGGTGACGCCAAGAGTCTTAACGCTTCGTGCCACTGGAATAGATACATTAGCAATGGTAAATGAGTCATATTCCTTTGGAATATTTTTTAACATGTGGCTTGACCTGCAATGAGGAGTTCAGTTTTATCCGCGTTCTGAGCCATGAAATTCTGACTCATCCATGAGTGGATGATAGAATAGATGCCCAGAGATGGCGTTGGAGTCTGTGGGATAGGAGCCAGACAGTTCAGGACTACCTGGGTGTCGTCTGCGTAGTTGGTATACAGAACACCCAGGTCGTCAAGCATGAGAAGCAAGGGGAGAATATAGATGTTGAACAGGGTGGGAGATAGGGAGGATCTCTGGGGGACACCACGTTTGAGCATAGGGGGTTTAGAGGTAGCATTTTGGATGACCACGCGGGCATTGCGAGGACCAAGAAAAGAGACTAGCCATTGAGTGGTGAGATTCGAGCCGCCGTCAAGGGATTGTAGCCTAGTTGCCAGGAGCGCATGGTCGAACAGGTCGAACGCGGCTGAGAGATCTAACAACATTAGAAATGCAGGATGGCCACGATCGATGATGGATTAAAGATTTGAGCATGGCAGTTTCAGTGACGTGACAGGCACGATAACCGGATTGACAAGCCCAAGGATGGCATTATCATCGATGAATTTCTGTAACTGAAGATAGGCGACTCTGTCCATGACCTTCAAGAGCAAGGGCACGTTGGTGATAGGACGATAGTGTTTGGCAAGAAGAGGGTCAAGATTGGCTTTCTTGAGCAGGGGCATAATCCATGCCTCGTTGATGTTAGTTGATACTTGATCCTCTATAAAGGACTGATTGATCAGCTTAGTGATCCAAGGACTAATCTTATCAAGGCATTGCACCAGCAACCTGGAAGGACAGCCATCACCTTTACGTGATGTGGGCTTCATTTTTAGGATGATGGAAGTTAATTCAGATACTGTGCAGGGGGTAAAATAAAAAAGAAGGTTTCGTAGTAGCTAAGTTGGGAGTTGTCCCAAGGGACGAATGAGGGGAGGAATCAATGGGAGCACTACTGGGTGAGTGGCCATGGGTCGTCTTTAATGACAAAGGTTGTTCAGGTAGGTGAACAAGTGTAGGATCAAGAGGAGCAGACAGAGGGATGACAGAGGCATTGGTAGAGGTCGAAGTACTAGCTTCAAGATGTGAAGCAATTTTTGCCGAGAAGGCATCATGGATGGTTTGACACCAGGCACCATCCTGAGGTGGGTGTCAAGGAGTAACTATGTGGAATGCGCTGGTCCTAAAATTGCACAAGTGTTGTCTACTGGCCGCTGGTTTTTAACACCCGGGGTTCCCTTGAAAAAATACCCCCAAAAGTAAACAGAAACTGGAGTGTTAACCTGCGCCAAGACCAAATATATAACTCGAAATAAGAAATGTATCACAACATTTACTGCCCAAATGTGATGTCCACAATTAAACATCTGCACATTTACGGCCACTGTAATGTAACCATGTGAATATATCACAAGAAACACTGTCCATAGGTAATATCCTCAAAGGAAAAGTCCACACATTTGTGCTCGTGCTCAGAAAGACAATTTAGTTGGTTCAGCCGACACGTGTTTCGACCTATGGGTCGTTTTCAAGGCTATTGTAATATGTTACAGATTTTATAAGGAAAACATCAAATATTATATGCCATTTATACACCATTCAAAATTTTTGGTTTACATACCATATTACATCCATGGCAGTGACGATGAGGACAACAGAAGAAAAATAAATGAAAAATAAACAAAATTGATTGAACAATTACACAATCAGTCAGTACTATAGACTATATGGAATCATGTTATTGAAAGTGATTGGCCGTGCGTTGCCTTCTCGAAGCTTAACACCACCAATTGAGTCAGATATCACATATGAAGCAAGAAATTGTAATTTGGAACCCGTATAAAGAATAAGCACCCGTGCAAGTGTGAGACTGTGGTGAAATTTAGCTGTAAATTCAGAAAAGATGATTTTAAACTAAACTCAACCGAAAAGGTAATGAGGAAATGGATGCTGAATATGGAAGTTACCCAATGTGAGACAATCTGTATGCCAGGAAAAATGCAAAAAATAGATATGAAAATTATATATAACAGAAAAAAAGGCCATAAGCACTATTGCCTCGTTTAGAAACTATTTGGGGATCTGTACAGAGAAGTGACACGATTCCCTAGTGACTATGGTGCAACAACTTATAAAATACTCACAGCATCTGTGATCAAGGTGCTACTAGTAGTGAAATCCAATCCATGGGTCCCAATACCTGAAATAAATAGGTTCAAAGGTAAATGGCACATCCGTGACGCATTACCTTGAATGCTAAATTGAAAACGTAGGGCGTGCGGAATTCCTAATGGCTTATAAATAGATTCAATAACACTTACCCTAGTAGAGGTCTAAACAATCGAACCCTCTGCGTGAGTTCCTAGTGTCTGTTTAAATTGCTGCCAAGAAATGCACTGCATATACAAAAAATGCGTGAAGTTCACGTTACGTGATCACGCTACTGATTCTCACGTGACCAATGTCATAGATGAAGTTATGCAGGTGTTCTTGGGAGGAGTAGTTCCCCAACGAACTGATGGATTGTGATTCCCCGAAAATTAAATGTTGCATAAACGCCATGAAATATATCAAGTTAATGTGAAAAACACCGTGGTTGCTGGGCCTGAAATTAGAATAACACAAGCAGTTTAACTAAGCAAGCTTGTTTTATAAAGTGTTTGGCAAATACCAGATAAACAGTCACAACCGATATGAAGGTAAAACCAATTATTATCCTGTGCATGAAAATATATACATTCTCACTAAAGCTAAAAAAGCCGGATGAGAATTATAGAAAATAGTGCAAACCACTGTAGTATGGTGTTGCATCTTGAGTCTGAATTACATTGAACGCCTGCTATGAATTAAGGTAGGTTCAGGTAAGTATGAAACAAATAATTTAAACAAATATGCCAGATAGAAAATACAATCCTTAGCTGTTAGGGATTAATCTATTCATGAACTGCATTCCTATAATAATATAGAAGGAACGTAAAATGGACAATGTCTATAATGGAATAATACCATATAGGTTATCCATGCAATTGCTAATTATGGTGTCACCAGGACATGACAACGCACCGCCAGTCAAGTTACATATAACAGATTAACATGTTTTAACTCCTAAATTGTTATTCTATTTCTGTACAGAAGTGCCTTTCTCCAGCCAACAGTCTCCAAATTAAACAATCAAATATTATACAGTCTCTCTGATTCTTCATTATGATCGAATTACAGCTGACTGTTCCAGAATTATATTTTACAAAATATGAGAGATAACCAGCCCTATACATATTGTGCTAAATTCAGCTAAATTAAATTGATATGTTATCAAAATCCTGTACATCATCCAAGAATACATTATGAGGCATAAAATCTACAGAAATGTAGCTATACATTTGCTCATAACGGGTTACCCTTTTCGTGATCCTTATTTAACCCTGTAAGGACACATTGCAACTTGCATATATATTTAGATTCCATTTGTCTCAAAAGAAGTTGGATGTCACCTCCACGTTTACCCAGTTGGATCTTTTTGAGTCCAATGAACCTGATGTCCCTAACTAGATCCAATTGGTGCACATTTTGCCAATGATTAGTTAACGGCAAATTAAGGTCTGGTTTGCGTAATGCTGAAATGTGTTCCCGGATCCATATACATAATTCTCTAATGGTTCTCCCCACATAAATCTTGCGGCAGACACACACAATAGCATAGATCACAAATTTGCTGCGTCAATTGATGAATTCATCAATGCGTACTTGAATACCCTGTTCATTTGAGAATTCAGAACAGTCCGAATGTGCATAACAGCACATGCTGCAGGTACCACATTTTGAGAAACCCCTTAAGGGCTTCAACCATTCTGCACCTGTAGGTTTGATGTTTTGTATGAAAGATGGACAAAGTTGATTTTTAAGATTCGGTGCTTTTGTGTACGTAAATGAGGGAGTTTCATTAAGAAAGGAAGAGATATCTCGATCCAGATGCAATATGCCCCAGTGTTTTTTGACCATGTTATATAGTAAACTAGCCTCTTTGGTATATCTTGTTATGATACCAATTTTATGTGGAGGTCTAGTGATCTCAGTGACAGAATGCTTATTGATCATTGCCATCCTCGGTTTAGTTTTAACCTTTTGCTGCGCTTTTGCGATCATCTTTGCACTGTAACCTCTTTCTAAAAATCTTTTAGACAAAAGATCACATTCTTGTTGGAACGTTTCATCATTGGAGCAATTGCGACGTGCCCTGAAAAATTCTCCCACTGGTATATTAGAAATGACAGATTTTTTGTGACAGCTATCTGCATGCAATGTAGAATTAACTTCTGTTGATTTTCTAAAGGTTCTAGTCTCTATTTTACCCGATTCAATGTAAATAGTTAGGTCGAGAAAGTTAATTGAGGTGGTACTATATTCTCCTGTTATCTTGATCCCAAAATTGCTGTTGTTCAGCTGATTAATAAAGATTAATAAATATTGTTCTGTTCCTTTCGATATCATCAATATATCATCAATAAATCTTTTCCAAAAAACCACATTATCCTTGTGTTTATCATCAAAGTATACATGACTAGCTTCATAATAACTCATAAACAGGTTGGCCAGTGAGGGCGCAAATTTGGCCCCCATTGCAACCCACTTCACCTGAGAGTAAAAAATATCATTGAACAGAAAAATATTGTTATTGAGTGTGAATCTCAGAAATTCCTTCAACATATCAACTTGTAATGCATAGGATGCTGACAAGTCTTGAAACACAAAATTAATGGTCTGTAAAGCTAAAACATGATTGATCGAGGTGTATAGAGCAGTGACATCCATCGTTACTAGAAGAAAATCCTGATTCCACTTTATATCAGCGATAATTTGCAAAACATGGGTACTATCCCTAATTAAGGAGGGCATCAATAATACTTGCTCTTTGAGTATGTTATCAATATATTGCGATAGACCCTCCGTCACCCATCCTATGCCACTCATTATTGGTCGCACATCTGGCAATCTATCGAAACTTTTATGTATCTTATGTAAGAAGTACATTACGGGAATGGTTGGATGCATAATCTTGAGAAATGAACTTTAATCATCAGTTAGAGCTCCCTTTGTGTGCCAGTAATCCACTAAAAGATGTAACTCTTTAGTAATGGTCTTGGATGGGTTGCCTGGTAGGGTCGTTAACAGCCTGGAGTATTCAAGTGCTTGTTACCCATTTCAATGTAGTCCTGGATATTCAACAACACAATATTGCCTTCCTTATCAGCTTCACGTATTACAATGGATTTATCAAGTCTCATATTCTTCAAAGCCTCTCGTTCACACCTTGAGAGATTACCAAAGGTATGTGTTCTGTGTGTAGCCTTCACCCTGTCCAAATATTTGTGTATATCATGGGTCACTGCTCGCTGAAATGTGTCAATGATGTTATCATTTGCCAATACTGGTGTGAATTTAGATTTTGACTTCAATTCTGAAACAGGTAAAAAGAGATCATGTACCTCCAAATCCTGCCGTGTCTCCCCAATAGACAGTTCTTGCTCTGAAGATAAAGACACAAGCATGTGAATATTCTCAATATCTTTAATCGTATGACTACTAGGTGGGTCCAATATTGCTCGTGATTTGTATTGCTGAATCTGGGTTGCAAAATATTTTTTCAGTTTTAATTTTCGAGTGAATTTAATTTAGCACAATATGTATAGGGCTTGTTATCTCTCATATTTTGCAAATTCTGGAACAGTCAGCTATAATTCGATCATAATGAAGAATCAGAGAGACTGTATAAGATTTGATTGTTTAATTTGGAGACTGACGGCTGGAGAAAGGTGCTCCTGTACAGAAATAGAATAACAATTTAGGAGTTAAAAGATGTTAATCTGTTATATGTAACTTGACTGGCGGTGCGTTTTCATGTCCTGGTGACACCATAATTAGCAATTGCATGGATAACCTATATGGTATTATTCCATTATAGACATTTGTCCATTTTACGTTCCTTCTATATTATTATAGCAATGTAGTTCATGAATAGATTAATCCCTAACAACTAAGGATTGTATTTGCTATCTGGCATATTTGTTTAAATTATTTGTTTCATACTTACCTGAACCTTAATTCATAGTAGGCGTTCAATGTAATTCAGACTCAAGATGCAACACCATACTACAGTGGTTTGCACTATTTTCTATAATTCTCATCCGGCTTTTTTAGCTTTAGTGAGAATGTATATATTTTCATGCACAGGATAGTAATTGGTTTTACCTTCATATCGGTTGTGACTCTTTATCTGGTATTTGCCAAACACTTTATAAAACAAGCTTGCTTAGTTAAACTGCTTGTGTTATTCTAATTTCAAGCCCAGCAACCACAGTGTTCTTCACATTAACTTGATATATTTCATGGCGTTTATGCAACATTTAATTTTCGGGGAATCACAATCCATCAGTTCGTTGGGGAACTAATCCTCCCAAGAACACCTGCATAACTTCATCTATGACGTTGGTCACGTGAGAATCAGTAGCGTGATCACGTAACATGAACTTCACGCATTTTTTGTATATGCAGTGCATTTCTTGGCAGCAACTTAAACAGACACTAGGAACTCACACAGAGGGTTCGATTGTTTAGACCTCTACTAGGGTAAGTGTTATTGAATCTATTTATAAGCCATTAGGAATTCAGCACGCCCTACATTTTCAATTTAGTATTCAAGGTAATGCGTCACGGATGTGCCATTTACCTTCGAACCTATTTATTTCAGGTATTGGGACCCGTGGATTGGATTTCACTACTAGTAGCAGACTGATCACAGATGTTGTGAGTATTTTATAAGTTGTTGCACCATAGTCACTAGGGAATCGTGTCACTTCTCTGTACAGATCCCCAAATAGTTTCTAAACGAGGCAATAGTGCTTATGACCTTTTTTTCTGTTATATATAATTTTCATATCTATTTTTTGCATTTTTCCTGGCATACAGATTGTCTCACATTGGGTAAGTCCCATATTCAGCATCCATTTCCTCATTACCTTTTCGGTTGAGTTTAAAATCATCTTTCTGAATTTACAGCTCATTTTCACCACAGTCTCACACTTGCAAGGGTGCTTGATCTTTATACGGGTTCCAAATTACACTTTCTTGCTTCATATGTGATATCTGACACAATTGGTGGTGTTAAGCTTCGAGATGACAACGCACGGCCAATCACTTTCAATAACATTATTCCATATAGTCTATAGTACTGACTGATTGTGTAATTGTTCAATCAATTTTGTTTATTTTTCATTTATTTTTCTTCTGTTGTCCTCATCGTCACTGCCATGGATGTAATATGGTATGTAAACCAAACATTTTGAATGGTGTATAAATGGCATATATTATTTGATGTTTTCCTTATAAAATCTGTAACAGATTACAACAGCCTTGAAAACGACCCATAGGTCGAAACATGTGTCGGCTGAACCAACTAAATTGTCTTTCTGAGCACGAGCACAAATGTGTGGACTTTGATTTGAGGATATTACCTATGGACAGTGTTTCTTGTGATACATTCACATGGTTACATTACAGTGGCCGTAAATGTGCAGACGATTAATTTTGGACATCACGTTTGGGCAGTAAATGTTGTGATACATTTCTCATTTCCAGTTATATATTTGATCTTGGCGCAGGTTAACACTCCAGTTTCTATCATCCTGAGGTGCCTGCCCCATTATATGAGTGTTTGAGTTAAATTCTTGAAGGATGGAAAAAAAGTTCCTTGGATCTGGATTTAGCTTGTTGAATACGATTGCTGTAATAGGCGGCTTTAACCTTGATCACAGCAGATTTGAATGTTTTTACTGAGCTTTTGTAAGCGGCGAGCAAATCTGGAGAGGGACATGTTCGCCGTGCACGTTCAGCTGAACGTCGAAGATGTCTAAGTGCCAGAATTTCATCATTGAACCAGTGTTTAGTAAGGGTTTCTGGTTTGATAAGTCTGGTACTAAAGGGGGCAAGGTCCTCCACAATAGAGTCCAGTGTTTTTTCAGGTGTTCGAACATTTTGGTAGAGTCTTCTAAATTACACAGATTACCCAATCTGTTAGTGAGTTCATGGGATAATCTTTCAGGGGTTAGCTTTTTGAATGATGTGGTGACAATGGGGAGTCTGGGTATGGTGTCAACTCTGGGAGATACAGTAGGGAGAGTGATCATAAATGTTAGTAAAGAATGGTCAGACCAGGGGCATGATGAGATTTTGGGACTGGAGGCTTGAATTTCCTGAAACAAAACCCAATCAAGGATATGACCGCCAACATGGGTGGGTTCAGTTACCTGCTGACAAAAGCCAATGGAGGACAGAGCAGCAAGCAGTGATTGAGCAGTTTTATCAGAGAAATCATTAGCCCATAAATTAAAATCGCCAAGGAGAATGACTAGGCCTTTGTTGATGGTGAAACTGTTAAGAATATGTAACAGTTGTTCTTCAAACAAGGGTAAGTTACGAGGTGGCCGATAAATAAGAATAACAGTTAGTGTGATGTTATTTGAGATCTTGATTTTAGTGAGCAGAGATTCACATTCATCAGGAGATTCGTGTGGGCATAGGTGGTATTGGAGGGTGTTTCTCAGAAGGAGGGCGACCCCTCCACCTTTAGTGACCTGACGGTTAGCCCTAAATAAAACGTATCCTGGCGGGGTGGCCAAAGTGGCCTTATTAGAGATGCAGTCATTAAGCATTGACTCAGTGACTGCCATCAGATCGAAGCCTGCCTGCGTGAGCAAATCCTCAACCTCTACTCCATGAGACATCCAGGAGCGGGTATTGAGAAGCGCCGTGGATAGAGACTGCATAGGCGGCTCTTTTCTGGGAGATAATTTAAGAGTCAGGTCATTAGTAACCATGTGCTCAGGCATCTATCCCTCTGCATCCAGGGTATGTTGGCAGGGCTGCAAGGAGGTAGGAACATGGGTGCATGTTTGGTGGTCATACCCGATCCTCAAACCATTTTGAGACTCTGTTAACGGTGCAATGAGGGCTATCTTTGGCTCACACATCCGAAGGGAATGCAGGGAAGCAATGCTGGTTCTGGGGGACGTATTGGATGCACTTTAGACTAAACCTCAGAAGAAAGCATACATGATCTTGAGTGTCACCGCTCTCTCCTTAATAGCCCAAAAATGGAAACAAGCAGAGGCTCCCACTGAACAAGAATGGATAGCAAAATGTGGCACTACACTTCTTTAGAATGGGTAATTTATACTATCCAGGGGGACTATCCCAAATGTAAGGAAGATTGGGACATAGTGTTGGACTTTCTTTATAAAGACTATCGAAAACAATGGTGACCACAAAGAATCCACCTGCTGGATATTTTGTAGATGTTGGCCCTCATGTACATTTACCTTCAGACATTGAACAATATGCCTTGCAGCGATACGGGGAAGGAGAGATGAGGGTGGTGGACAGAGGTGACAGGGAGGAGGGGTCTGTATGGACGGGGATTGTTACTGTTTAAAACACTTAAATGCCAATAAAAACATTTATTTTTAAATGTACATTATGAGCATGTACATGACCAAACGTATAAAAACTGACATCTACAGCAGGACAAACTTTGAAGTTAATTGTATATGTATAGAATTGTGTAAGTGTATCAGATATAAACCATATGGCTTATACGCAATGTGTTCATACTCTGATATACTCATGTGTTACACACTCATAATAAATATATTCATAAGCTATGTGCCATATCCCTGCAGAAAGCACTGAAACTAAATATGAAAGTGAATGTTTTAAATCAAGAGTTACATTTCATCTCACTAAAAGCTAAAGTCTACAAAGATTGGGAATAACATAGTTAAGGTACAAACTCTCACTGAACACCACTGCAAATTCAACAATAAAATTCTGAGGTAGTAACACTCAATCTATACCACTTTCAATCCCACCTGAGCAACCCCTCCAAGTATTAGACAGTTCACACCAATACTATATTTGAAGTGATTGTTAAGGTTGGATTTGTACTGATGTACAGTTGAGTATCAAGTACCACAGGAAAACCGAAAAATGTATTTCTAATAACTTTTTACTTGTATTTTGGATTTGGCTGAGGTTTTGCAAACAATATTGTACGTACGGGTTCCCCGCAGACTGGAACATATGGGGAATATCAGTTAAAAAGTAAAGAAGTTATTAAGAAAACAAAAAGATGCAGTTTCAGCCTAGTCCCTATTCATTTTCATTTTGCTCGAGTGCACAGTGAAAACTGCTGGACGGAATTGGACCAGGTACGAAACAACTTGGGCACAAAGTGTTGACTGGTGGGGGGGTTCTGGGATTATTGCATCCAGTAGTTTTGAAAATATTTGATGGAGAAGGGGTTCCCCCTGCTCCCAAAATTATAGTGATATCTCCCATGGCGCTTTTGCAGCAGAGAGTCTGACAGAATTTTCAGAAATGAAAAAGCAGCAATTTTTTCTCCAAATTCTATTGCTAACTTTTGGCATGCTGAATGTACTTCAATGACAATTCCAAAACAAAATGTTTGTCAAGGGCCCCCCAAACTGAACATTTTGGGAAAAATATGTTATAAAATGTAAAAGTTATTACAAAAACAAAACACCACAGTTTCACAGTTATCAGCCCATTCATTTTCCCACAGAGAAAAAGTGCAGTTTTGGGTGGCTGAGACAAAGGGAGGGCTGTTTTAATCTTGGCACTGAGCAGGGAACTAATAACAAGGAGGTCTTGGGCCACATGTATATGCTCTTGGCCTCTATATACAAGGGAAAGAAGTTGAAAAAGAGAAAAGAAGTGTTAGAGTTGTGTAAGAGGGTAGAGGATTTGGAGGAAGTGCCCACAGAACAGTTGAAGACATTACAAGGGCCCCGAGCAGTATGCGTTCCCACAGCCACACCCAGTGTAGAGGCCCATGGCTCAGTAACATCGGAACCCACAGAGCCAGTGCCATCAGGACCCATAAAAACACTGCTAGGATGCTACCCTACTAGGGCAGCCTCAGGTTATGCAAACCCTACATACGTCCCTCCCCCTATCACAGCGCCCCTCAGTATTCTGTGGCCCAATATCAGAATCTTCCCAATCAAATAGCATCTGTAGCCACAAACAGGAGCACAGAGGGCAGGATCGGAAACCTCAGAAAGAGTTAGAGGATGGATAGAAGAAACAGACAGAAGGCCCCGATTAATTGGATGAATGAAGAGCAGGTAACATATTGTTCAGGATTGATGTACACATAGAGAAGGAGGATAGTGGGACAGCACAGACTGAAAACGGAGGCATGGACCCGCACCAGTAGAGAACGAGCAAATATTTTCTTCCTGCCCCCTCACCCGCAAGATCGGAGCAGCAGTTCTGTGATGACAGGGAGACGGAGCAGCAGTGGGCACTCCTCCAGTCACTGACATGAAGCGAAAGGTGGGAAGTCAGATAGATGCCGGGAACCCAGGATCCACCCTAACTCTCCCAACGGGAACAAGACCACAGATGATGAATGAGAGGCAGTGGCGGATAGTAGGCTTGGAGACTGAGCAGTGTTGTCAAGGGAAGGGCATTGATGGGTCTATCGACAGAATTTTGTCAGAAAGTATGATGTAAACCTGATAAAATGAGTGAGCAGGGATGGACAAGAGATGAGACAGGACAGACTGAGAGCACAAAGGCAGGTACCGTGATATTAAAAAACAGAAAGGCCTTGACATAGCTGAAAAAAGAGAGGAAAAGAAGGGGTAAAAAGGAGGAGTAAAGAAGGGATGAGAAAAGGGGAGGAGGAGAGAGAAAGGAAAAGAAAAGGAAGGGAAGGGTAAAAGACTGACTGTGAAATGGAAGTACGAGAAGGGAAAGAGGAAAGGAAATTAAAAGGAGACAAAAAAAGAACAGTAAAAAAGAGGACGGTGAAGAAAAGAGGGGAACCGGAGCAGGAAGGGCAAAAAAAGGCTTGCCTAGTAGCACACGTCACTGGTGACTTTGACCTAAAGGTGGTGTGAAGGCTTGCTCTAGACCAGAGGTCGCCAAATGAGACAGGGAGGCTGTTCCAGAGGGAGGTCCCAGCCGAGGAAAGAGATCTACCACCAACTTGTTGTTTGGAGAAGCGACTGACCCTGAGCGAGTTGGAGGAGTATGAGTCAAGAGCTCGAGAAGGAAGATATTTTGGAAGAGAGAGCTGAAGGAATTGAGGCCCCAGACCCCAGGCCCATGAAGGCCTTGTGGACCATACAGAGGGTTTTGAACTTAATCCTCGCAGCCAGCCACTGGGAGCCAGTGCAGAGATTTCAGTCCTGGAGAGATACGATCCCTGGGCTTGAGGCCAAGGACAAGTCTCGTAGTCCTGTTCTGGATGAGTTGCAGAGGGCGTAGAGTAGAAGCAGGCAGATTTAGAAAGAGGCTGTTGCAATAGTCCAGCCTAGAGAGAACCAGAGCTCTGGAGACATTGAGCACCCGGGGGAAGGAGAGAAAAGGAAGAATGTCTCTGAGGACGTGCAGCTTGTAGTGTGACTTCTTAGAGATGTCAGAGATGTGAGGAGAGAAGGAGAGTGTGGAGTCGAAGATGACCCCGAGGTTTTTAGCCTCACAGGTGGGAGCAGGAGGAGGGCCAAGGGAGGCCGGCCAGAGAGTGACAGGAAAGGAGGGAGCAGGTGTTCCAATGAGGAGAATCTCGGTCTTACTGGCATTAAGGCAGAGATCATTGGCGGCACACCACTCCTGGGTGGCAGACAGGCAGTCAGAGATGAGGGAGGGAGAAGAGGTGGCTGAGGTTAGCCTGAAAATGAGCTGATTGTCGTCCGCATAGCAGTGGAATCATAGAAAAAGTGCTATAAACTGTGTTTGGCCAGGGTATGGGTTGGGCTGGTTGCTTGCTTATATTCAGGATGGAGGTGGGGATATTTCTGCCCCTGTAGTGAAAGTCAAAAGTTGGCACCCATGAACCCACAGTTTAATTTCCTAAAAACTGCTGTCAGCACAACAGTAGCATTTATTTGTGATTAACCAGTTTGACAAGCATATAACATCTTTATAAATATAACCTGTGCTAAAACACAGAGGGACACACAAATAACAGAGTATGGGCCTGATCACGACTTCGGCGGTAATCCGGCGGATTATCCGCCGGACGTAAACAGCGCTAACGCCAAGGCCCCCGGCGGATAATCCGCCAGATCACGAGTTATCATGCACGCGCCCCGGTCCATGGCATTATCGCGAATAGCGCAAACCTTTAAATCTGGTGCACCGTGCGCTACCGTCATATCGCGCTCATAGCGCACACTTTTAGCGCGCAGGAAACGCGTCGACCACAGGAATGGGAAATAAAGCGGCGGCCATCTTGGAAAACACAATCCGTCGGATATCACAGCCCCTGGAAGCCATCCACGCCATCCAAGCCCAAAACATGTCTCAGGAGCGCAGTAGGGGCAAGACCGCCCTGGACAGGGTGAGAAAGCCCAAATTCAGTGATCAGGAGCTAGCAGTACTGGTCGAGGAGGCCGAGATACACCACGAGGAGCTGCAGCAGCACAAAACAAGTGGCCAGCGCAGAGCACAAATATGGCAAACCCTCTGCCAAAGGGTCAGTGCTCCGGGATGGGGAGGATTGCCGCAAGCGCCTGAACGACCTGCGCGTGTGAGTCCTTGGCATCCTGTCACAGCACAGGAGTGCAAGCAGGGCCACTGGAGGAGGCCCACCCCCACCCCCACCCCCACCTGAACTCACACCTTGGGAAGAGAAAATGACAGCCCTGATAGATGCTGGCACCATCGAGGGCATTGGTGGAGCGGAGGCAGGCACTGGCATCGACCCAACTGCAGGTGAGTCCCACCCCCGAATACATGCAGCTGAAAGTACCACACATGCAGACCCTGAGTGAATGAATGCGAAGAAATGTGTGTGTGGTACTGCATACAGTGACCACAAAAGTGATGGGTGGAAGGTTTTGAATAAATCTTTACCACTGGCGTTGCTCTGGGCAACCTTCCACACCACCGTTTTTTAGCACATCTGCGCCATTGCAAAAGGGTTCAAGCCATATGCAAATCAGTCTGGTACTGCCACCAATGGTAGCAGCCCAGCCCGAACTGCTAGGCCAGGTCCCCTCTGCACGGAAACACAAGCATCCCCAGACATGTTTCGGCCTTGTTGGGCCTCCTCAGTGAGGTGCAGCTTGGTTCCCTATGGCGCAGCGAGCAAGGGACCCACGTCTGGGCATACCCTCTCTCACATAGTGAGACAAACTGTGACCACAAAAGTGATGGGTGGAAGGTTTTGAATAAATCTTTACCACTGGCGTTGCTCTGGGCAACCTTCCACACCACCATTTTTTAGCACGTCTGCGCCATTGCAAAAGGGGTCCAGCCATATGCAAATCAGTCTGGTACTGCCACCAATGGTAGCAGCCCAGCCTGAACTGCTAGGCCAGGTCCCCTCTGCACGGAAACACAACCAACCCCAGACATGTTTCAGCCTTGTTGGGCCTCCTCAGTGAGGTGCAGCTTGGTTCCCTATGACGCAGCGAGCAAGGGACCCACGTCTGGGCATACCCTCTCTCACATAGTGAGACAAACTGTGACCACAAAAGTGATGGGTGGAAGGTTTTGAATAAATCTTTACCACTGGTGTTGCTCTGGGCAACCTTCCACACCACTGTTTTTTAGCACGTCTGCGCCATTGCAAAAGGGGTTCAGCCATATGCAAATCAGTCTGGTACTGCCACCAATGGTAGCAGCCCAGCCCGAATTGCTAGGCCAGGCCCCCTCTGCACGGAAACACAAGCAACCCCAGACATTTTCGGCCTTGTTGGGCCTCCTCAGTGAGGTGCAGCTTGGTTCCCTATGGCGCAGCGAGCAAGGGACCCACGTCTGGGCAAACCCTTTCTCACATAATGAGACAAACTGTGACCACAAAAGTGATGGGTGGAAGGTTTTGAATAAATCTTTACCACTGGCGTTGCTCTGGGCAACCTTCCACACCACCGTTTTTTAGCACGTCTGCGCCATTGCAAAAGGGGTCCAGCCATATGCAAATCAGTCTGGTACTGCCACCAATGGTAGCAGCCCAGCCTGAACTGCTAGGCCAGGTCCCCTCTGCACGGAAACACAAGCAACCCCACACATGTTTCGGTCTTGTTGGGCCTCCTCAGTGAGGTGCAGCTTGGTTCCCTATGGCGCAGCGAGCAAGGGACCCACGTCTGGCCATACCTTCTCTCACATAGTGATACAAACTGTGACCACAAATGTGATGGGTGGAAGGTTTTGAATAAATCTTTACCACTGGCGTTGCTCTGGGCAACCTTCCACACCACAGTTTTTTAGCACGTCTGCGCCATTGCAAAAGGGGTCCAGCCATATGCAAATCAGTCTGGTACTGCCACCAATGGTAGCAGCCCAGCCCGAACTGCTAGGCCAGGTCCCCTCTGCATGGAAACACAAGCAACCCCAGACATGTTTCGGCCTTGTTGGGCCTCCTCAGTGAGGTGCAGCTTGGTTCCCTATGGTGCAGCGAGCAAGGGACCCACGTTTGGGCATACCCTCTCTCACATAGTGAGACAAACTGTGACCATAAAAGTGATGGGTGGAAGGTTTTGAATAAATCTTTACCACTGGCGTTGCTCTGGGCAACCTTCCACACCACTGTTTTTTAACACGTCTGCACCATTGCAAAAGGGGTCCAGCCATATGCAAATCAGTCTGGTACTGCCACCAATGGTAGAAGCCCAGCCCAAACTGCTAGGCCAGGTCCCCTCTGCACGGAAACACAAGTAACCCCAGACATGTTTCGGCCTGTTGGGCCTCCTCAGTGAGGTGCAGCTTGGTTCCCTATGGCGCAGCGAGCAAGGGACCCACGTCTGGGCATACCCTCTCTCACATAGTGAGACAAACTGTGACCACAAAAGTGATGGGTGGAAGGTTTTGAATAAATCTTTACCACTGGCGTTGCTCTGGGCAACCTTCCACACCACCGTTTTTTAGCACGTCTGCGCCATTGCAAACGGGGTCCAGCCATATGCAAATCAGTCTTGTACTGCCACCAATGGTAGCAGCCCAGCCCGAACTGCTAGGCCAGGTCCCCTCTGCACGGAAACACAAGCATCCCCAGACATGTTTCGGCCTTGTTGGGCCTCCTCAGTGAGGTGCAGCTTGGTTCCCTATGGCGCAGCGAGCAAGGGACCCACGTCTGGGCATACCCTCTCTCACATAGTGAGACAAACTGTGACCACAAAAGTGATGGGTGGAAGGTTTTGAATAAATCTTTACCACTGGCGTTGCTCTGGGCAACCTTCCACACCACAATTTTTTAGCACGTCTGCGCCATTGCAAAAAGGGTCCAGCCATATGCAAATCAGTCTGGTACTGCCACCAATGGTAGCAGCCCAGCCCGAACTGCTAGGCCAGGTCCCCTCTGCATGGAAACACAAGCAACCCCAGACATGTTTCGGCCTTGTTGGGCCTCCTCAATGAGGTGCAGCTTGGTTCCCTATGGCGCAGCGAGCAAGGGATCCACGTCTGGGCATACCCTCTCTCACATAGTGAGACAAACTGTGACCACAAAAGTGATGGGTGGAAGGTTTTGAATAAATCTTTACCACTGGCGTTGCTCTGGGCAACCTTCCACACCACCGTTTTTTAGCACGTCTGCGCCATTGCAAAAGGGGTCCAGCCATATGCAAATCAGTCTGGTACTGCCACCAATGGTAGCAGCCCAGCCCGAACTGCTAGGCCAGGTCCCCTCTGCAAGGAAAAACAAGCATCCCCAGACATGTTTCAGCCTTGTTGAGCCTCCTCAGTGAGGTGCAGCTTGGTTCCCTATGGCGCAGCGAGCAAGGGACCCACGTCTGGGCATACCATCTCTCACATAGTGAGACAAACTGTGACCACAAAAGTGATGGGTGGAAGGTTTTGAATAAATCTTTTCCACTGGCGTTGCTCTGGGCAACCTTCCACACCACCGTTTTTTAGCACGTCTGCGCCATTGCAAAAGGGGTCCAGCCATATGCAAATCAGTGTGGTACTGCCACCAATGATAGCAGCCCAGCCCGAACTGCTAGGCCAGGTCCCCTCTGCACGGAAACACAAGCAACCCCAGACATGTTTCGGCGTTGTTGGGCCTCCTCAGTGAGGTGCAGCTTGGTTCCCTATGGCGCAGCGAGCAAGGGACCCACGTCTGGGCATACCCTCTCTCACATAGTGAGACAAACTGTGACCACAAAAGTGATGGGTGGAAGGTTTTGAATAAATCTTTACCAATGGCGTTGCTCTGGGCAACCTTCCACACCACCGTTTTTTAGCACATCTGCGCCATTGCAAAAGGGGTCCAGCCATA
The DNA here is from genome assembly GCF_040938575.1 of Ambystoma mexicanum. NCBI lineage: Eukaryota > Metazoa > Chordata > Amphibia > Caudata > Ambystomatidae > Ambystoma > Ambystoma mexicanum. The sequence goes on from NC_090939.1 coordinate 692,460,542, forward strand.
TGCAAATCAGTCTGGTACTGCCACCAATGGTAGCAGCCCAGCCCGAACTGCTAGGCCAGGTCCCCTCTGCACGGAAACACAAGCAACCCCAGACATGTTTCGGCCTTGTTGGGCCTACTCAGTGAGGTGCAGCTTGGTTCACTTTGGCGCAGCGAGCAAGGGACCCACGTCTGGGCATACCCTATCTCACATAGTGAGATAAAATGTGACCACAAAAGTGATGGGTGGAAGGTTTTGAATAAATCTTTACCACTGGCGTTGCTCTGGGCAACCTTCCACACCACCGTTTTTTAGCACGTCTGCGCCATTGCAAAAGGAGTCCAGCCATATGCAAATCAGTCTGGTACTGCCACCAATGGTAGCAGCCCAGCCCGAACTGCTAGGCCAGGTCCCCTCTGCACGGAAACACAAGCAACCCCAGACATGTTTCGGCCTTGTTGGGCCTCCTCAGTGAGGTGCAGCTTGGTTCCCTAAGGCGCAGCGAGCAAGGGACCCATGTCTGGGCATACCCTCTCTCACATAGTGAGACAAACTGTGACCACAAAAGTGATGGGTGGACGATTTTGAATAAATCTTTACCACTGGCGTTGCTCTGGACAACCTTTCACACCACCGTTTTTTAGCATGTCTGCGCCATTGCAAAAGGGGTCCAGCCATATGCAAATCAGTCTGGTACTGCCACCAATGGTAGCAGCCCAGCCCGAACTGCTAGGCCAGGTCCCCTCTGCACGGAAACACAAGCAACCCCAGACATGTTTCGGCCTTGTTGGGCCTTCTCAGTGAGGTGCAGCTTGGTTCCCTAAGGTGCAGCGAGCAAGGGACCCACGTCTGGGCATACCCTCTCTCACATAGTGAGACAAACTGTGACCACAAAAGTGATGGGTGGAAGGTTTTGAATAAATCTTTACCACTGGCGTTGCTCTGGACAACCTTCCACACCACCGTTTTTTAGCATGTCTGCGCCATTGCAAAAGGGGTCCGGCCATATGCAAATCAGTCTGGTACTGCCACCAATGGTAGCAGCCCAGCCCGAACTGCTAGGCCAGGTCCCCTCTGCACGGAAACACAAGCATCCCCAGACATGTTTCGGCCTTGTTGTTGGGCCTCCTCAGTGAGGTGCAGCTTGGTTCCCTATGGCGCAGCGAGCAAGGGACCCACGTCTGGCATACCCTCTTTCACATAGTGAGACAAACTATGACCAAAAAAGTGATGGGTGGAAGGTTTTGAATAAATCTTTACCACTGGCGTTGCTCTGGGCAACCTTCCACACCACCGTTTTTTAGCACGTCTGCGCCATTGCAAAAGGGGTCCAGCCATATGCAAATCAGTCTAGTACTGCCACCAATGGTAGCAGCCCAGCCCGAACTGCTAGGCCAGGTCCCCTCTGCACGGAAACACAAGCAACCCCAGACATGTTTCGGCCTTGTTGGGCCTCCTCAGTGAGGTGCAGCTTGGTTCCCTAAGGCGCAGCGAGCAAGGGACCCACGTCTGGGCATACCCTCTCTCACATAGTGAGACAAACTGTGACCATAAAAGTGATGGGTGCAAGGTTTTGAATAAATCTTTACCACTGGCGTTGCTCTGGGCAATCTTCCACACCACCGTTTTTTAGCACGTCTGCGTCATTGCAAAAGGGGTCCAGCCATATGCAAATCAGTCTGGTACTGCCACCAAAGGTAGCAGCCCAGCCCAAACTGCTAGGCCAGGTCCCCTCTGCACGGAAACACAAGCAACCCCAGACATGTTTCGGCCTTATTGGGCTTCCTCAGTGAGGTGCAGCTTGGTTCCATATGGCTCAGCGAGCAAGGGCCCCACATCTGGGCATACCCTCTCTCACATAGTGAGACAAACTGTGACCACAAAAGTGATGGGTGCAAGGTTTTGAATAAATCTTTACCACTGGCGTTGCTCTGGGCAATCTTCCACACCACCGTTTTTTAGCACGTCTGCGTCATTGCAAAAGGGGTCCAGCCATATGCAAATCAGTCTGGTACTGCCACCAATGGTAGCAGCCCAGCACAAACTGGTAGGCCACGTCCCCTCTGCAGGGAAACACAAGCCACCCCAGACATGTTTCGGCCTTATTGGGCCTCCTCATTGAGGTGCAGCTTGGTTCCCTATGGCGCAGCGAGCAACGGACCCACATCTGGGCATACCCTCTTTCACATAGTGAGACAAACTATGACCACAAAAGTGATGGGTGGAAGGTTTTGAATAAATCTTTACCACTGGCGTTGCTCTGGGCAACCTTCCACACCACCGTTTTTAGCACATCTGCGCCATTGCAAAAGGTGTCCAGCCATATGCAAATCAGTCTGGTACTGCCACCAATGGTAGCAGCCCAGCCCGAACTGCTAGGCCAGGTCCCCTCTGCACGGAAACACAAGCAACCCCAGACATGTTTCGGCCTTGTTGGGCCTCCTCAGTGAGGTGCAGCTTGGTTCTCTAAGGCGCAGCGAGCAAGGAACCCACGTCTGGGCATACCCTCTCTCACATAGTGAGACAAACTGTGACCACAAAAGTGATGGGTGGAAGGTTTTGAATAAATCTTTACCATTGGCGTTGCTCTGGGCAACCTTCCAGACCACCGTTTTTTAGCATGTCTGCGCCATTGCAAAAGGGGTCCAGCCATATGCAAATCAGTCTGGTACTGCCGCCAATGGTAGCAGCCCAGCCCGAACTGCTAGGCCAGGTCCCCTCTGCATGGAAACACAAGCATCCCCAGACATGTTTCAGCCTTGTTGGGCCTCCTCAATGAGGTGCAGCTTGGTTCCCTATGGCGCAGCGAGCAAGGGATCCACCTCTGGGCATACCCTCTCTCACATAGTGAGACAAACTGTGACCACAAAAGTGATGGGTGGAAGGTTTTGAATAAATCTTTACCACTGGCGTTGCTCTGGGCAACCTTCCACACCACCGTTTTTTAGCACGTCTGCGCCATTGCAAAAGGGGTCCAGCCATATGCAAATCAGTCTGGTACTGCCACCAATGGTAGCAGCCCAGCCCGAACTGCTAGGCCAGGTCCCCTCTGCACGGAAACACAAGCAACCCCAGACATGTTTCGGCCTTGTTGGGCCTCATCAGTGAGGTGCAGCTTGGTTCCCTAAGGCGCAGCGAGCAAGGGACCCACGTCTGGGCATACCCTCTCTCACATAGTGAGACAAACTGTGACCATAAAAGTGATGGATGGAAGGTTTTGAATACATCTTTATCGCTGGCGTTGCTCTGGGCAACCTTCCACACCACCGTTTTTTAACACGTCTGCACCATTGTAAAAGGGGTCCAGCCATATGCAAATCAGTCTGGTACTGCCACCAATGGTAGCAGCCCAGCCCGAACTGCTAGGCCAGGTCCCCTCTGCACGGAAACACAAGCAACCCCAGACATGTTTCGGCCTTGTTGGGCCTCCTCAGTGAGGTGCAGCTTTGTTCCCTATGGCGCAGCGAGCAAGGGACCCACGTTTGGGCATACCCTCTCTCACATAGTGAGACAAACTGTGACCATAAAAGTGATGGGTGGAAGGTTTTGAATAAATCTTTACCACTGGCGTTGCTCTGGGCAACCTTCCACACCACCGTTTTTTAACACGTCTGCGCCATTGCAAAAGGGGTCCAGCCATATGCAAATCAGTCTGGTACTGCCACCAAAGGTAGCAGCCCAGCCCAAACTGCTAGGCCAGGTCCCCTCTGCACGGAAACACAAGCAACCCCAGACATGTTTCGGCCTTGTTGGGCTTCCTCAGTGAGGTGCAGCTTGGTTCCATATGGCGCAGCGAGCAAGGGCCCCACGTCTGGGCATACCCTCTCTCACATAGTGAGACAAACTGTGACCACAAAAGTGATGGGTGCAAGGTTTTGAATAAATCTTTACCACTGGCGTTGCTCTGGGCAATCTTCCACACCACCGTTTTTTAGCACGTCTGCGTCATTGCAAAAGGGGTCCAGCCATATGCAAATCAGTCTGGTACTGCCACCAATGGTAGCAGCCCAGCCCAAACTGGTAGGCCACGTCCCCTCTGCAGGGAAACACAAGCCACCCCAGACATGTTTCGGCCTTGTTGGGCCTCCTCATTGAGGTGCAGCTTGGTTCCCTATGGCGCAGCGAGCAAGGGACCCACATCTGGGCATACCCTCTTTCACATAGTGAGACAAACTATGACCACAAAAGTGATGGGTGGAAGGTTTTGAATAAATCTTTACCACTGGCGTTGCTCTGGGCAACCTTCCACACCACCGTTTTTTAGCACGTCTGCGCCATTGCAAAAGGGGTCCAGCCATACGCAAATCAGTCTGGTACTGCCACCAATGGTAGCAGCCCAGCCTGAACTGCTAGGCCAGGTCCCCTCTGCACGGAAACACAAGCAACCCCAGACATGTTTCGGCTTTGTTGGGCCTCCTCAGTGAGGTGCAGCTTGGTTCCCTATGGCGCAGCGAGCAAGGGACCCACGTCTGGGCATACCCTCTCTCACATAGTGAGACAAACTGTGACCACAAAAGTGATGGGTGGAAGGTTTTGAATAAATCTTTACCACTGGCGTTGCTCTGGGCAACCTTCCACACCACCGTTTTTAGCACATCTGCGCCATTGCAAAAGGTGTCCAGCCATATGAAAATCAGTCTGGTACTGCCACCAATGGTAGCAGCCCAGCCCGAACTGCTAGGCCAGGTCCCCTCTGCACGGAAACACAAGCAACCCCAGACATGTTTCGGCCTTGTTGGGCCTCCTCAGTGAGGTGCAGCTTGGTTCTCTAAGGCGCAGCGAGCAAGGAACCCACGTCTGGGCATACCCTCTCTCACATAGTGAGACAAACTGTGACCACAAAAGTGATGGGTGGAAGGTTTTGAATAAATCTTTACCATTGGCGTTGCTCTGGGCAACCTTCCAGACCACCGTTTTTTAGCATGTCTGCGCCATTGCAAAAGGGGTCCAGCCATATGCAAATCAGTCTGGTACTGCCGCCAATGGTAGCAGCCCAGCCCGAACTGCTAGGCCAGGTCCCCTCTGCATGGAAACACAAGCAACCCCAGACATGTTTCGGCCTTGTTGGGCCTCCTCAATGAGGTGCAGCTTGGTTCCCTATGGCGCAGCGAGCAAGGGATCCACGTCTGGGCATACCCTCTCTCACATAGTGAGACAAACTGTGACCACAAAAGTGATGGGTGGAAGGTTTTGAATAAATCTTTACCACTGGCGTTGCTCTGGGCAACCTTCCACACCACCGTTTTTTAGCACGTCTGCGCCATTGCAAAAGGGGTCCAGCCATATGCAAATCAGTCTGGTACTGCCACCAATGGTAGCAGCCCAGCCCGAACTGCTAGGCCAGGTCCCCTCTGCAAGGAAACACAAGTAACCCCAGACATGTTTCAGCCTTGTTGGGCCTCCTCAGTGAGGTGCAGCTTGGTTCCCTATGGCGCATCGAGCAAGGGACCCACGTCTGGGCATACCCTCTCTCACATAGTGAGACAAACTGTGACCACCAAAGTGATGGGTGGAAGGTTTTGAATAAATCTTTTCCACTGGCGTTGCTCTGGGCAACCTTCCACACCACCGTTTTTTAGCACGTCTGCGCCATTGCAAAAGGGGTCCAGCCATATGCAAATCAGTCTGGTACTGCCACCAATGATAGCAGCCCAGCCCGAACTGCTAGGCCAGGTCCCCTCTGCACGGAAACACAAGCAACCCCAGACATGTTTCGGCCTTGTTGGGCCTCCTCAGTGAGGTGCAGCTTGGTTCTCTAAGGCGCAGCGAGCAAGGAACCCACGTCTGGGCATACCCTCTCTCACATAGTGAGACAAACTGTGACCACAAAAGTGATGGGTGGAAGGTTTTGAATAAATCTTTACCATTGGCGTTGCTCTGGGCAACCTTCCAGACCACCGTTTTTTAGCATGTCTGCGCCATTGCAAAAGGGGTCCAGCCATATGCAAATCAGTCTGGTACTGCCGCCAATGGTAGCAGCCCAGCCCGAACTGCTAGGCCAGGTCCCCTCTGCATGGAAACACAAGCATCCCCAGACATGTTTCAGCCTTGTTGGGCCTCCTCAATGAGGTGCAGCTTGGTTCCCTATGGCGCAGCGAGCAAGGGATCCACCTCTGGGCATACCCTCTCTCACATAGTGAGACAAACTGTGACCACAAAAGTGATGGGTGGAAGGTTTTGAATAAATCTTTACCACTGGCGTTGCTCTGGGCAACCTTCCACACCACCGTTTTTTAGCATGTCTGCGCCATTGCAAAATGGGTCCAGCCATATGCAAATCAGTCTGGTACTGCCACCAATGATAGCAGCCCAGCCCGAACTGCTAGGCCAGGTCCCCTCTGCACGGAAACACAAGCAACCCCAGACATGTTTCGGCCTTGTTGGGCCTCATCAGTGAGGTGCAGCTTGGTTCCCTAAGGCGCAGCGAGCAAGGGACCCACGTCTGGGCATACCCTCTCTCACATAGTGAGACAAACTGTGACCATAAAAGTGATGGATGGAAGGTTTTGAATACATCTTTATCGCTGGCGTTGCTCTGGGCAACCTTCCACACCACTGTTTTTTAACACGTCTGCGCCATTGTAAAAGGGGTCCAGCCATATGCAAATCAGTCTGGTACTGCCACCAATGGTAGCAGCCCAGCCCGAACTGCTAGGCCAGGTCCCCTCTGCACGGAAACACAAGCAACCCCAGACATGTTTCGGCCTTGTTGGGCTTCCTCAGTGAGGTGCAGCTTGGTTCCATATGGCGCAGCGAGCAAGGGCCCCACGTCTGGGCATACCCTCTCTCACATAGTGAGACAAACTGTGACCACAAAAGTGATGGGTGCAAGGTTTTGAATAAATCTTTACCACTGGCGTTGCTCTGGGCAATCTTCCACACCACCGTTTTTTAGCACGTCTGCGTCATTGCAAAAGGGGTCCAGCCATATGCAAATCAGTCTGGTACTGCCACCAATGGTAGCAGCCCAGCCCAAACTGGTAGGCCACATCCCCTCTGCAGGGAAACACAAGCCACCCCAGACATGTTTCGGCCTTGTTGGGCCTCCTCATTGAGGTGCAGCTTGGTTCCCTATGGCGCAGCGAGCAAGGGACCCACATCTGGGCATACCCTCTTTCACATAGTGAGACAAACTATGACCACAAAAGTGATGGGTGGAAGGTTTTGAATAAATCTTTACCACTGGCGTTGCTCTGGGCAACCTTCCACACCACCGTTTTTTAGCACGTCTGCGCCATTGCAAAAGGGGTCCAGCCATACGCAAATCAGTCTGGTACTGCCACCAATGGTAGCAGCCCAGCCTGAACTGCTAGGCCAGGTCCCCTCTGCACGGAAACACAAGCAACCCCAGACATGTTTCGGCTTTGTTGGGCCTCCTCAGTGAGGTGCAGCTTGGTTCCCTATGGCGCAGCGAGCAAGGGACCCACGTCTGGGCATACCCTCTCTCACATAGTGAGACAAACTGTGACCACAAAAGTGATGGGTGGAAGGTTTTGAATAAATCTTTACCATTGGCGTTGCTCTGGGCAACCTTCCAGACCACCGTTTTTTAGCATGTCTGCGCCATTGCAAAAGGGGTCCAGCCATATGCAAATCAGTCTGGTACTGCCGCCAATGGTAGCAGCCCAGCCCGAACTGCTAGGCCAGGTCCCCTCTGCATGGAAACACAAGCAACCCCAGACATGTTTCGGCCTTGTTGGGCCTCCTCAATGAGGTGCAGCTTGGTTCCCTATGGCGCAGCGAGCAAGGGATCCACGTCTGGGCATACCCTCTCTCACATAGTGAGACAAACTGTGACCACAAAAGTGATGGGTGGAAGGTTTTGAATAAATCTTTACCACTGGCGTTGCTCTGGGCAACCTTCCACACCACCGTTTTTTAGCACGTCTGCGCCATTGCAAAAGGGGTCCAGCCATATGCAAATCAGTCTGGTACTGCCACCAATGGTAGCAGCCCAGCCCGAACTGCTAGGCCAGGTCCCCTCTGCAAGGAAACACAAGTAACCCCAGACATGTTTCAGCCTTGTTGGGCCTCCTCAGTGAGGTGCAGCTTGGTTCCCTATGGCGCAGCGAGCAAGGGACCCACGTCTGGGCATACCCTCTCTCACATAGTGAGACAAACTGTGACCACCAAAGTGATGGGTGGAAGGTTTTGAATAAATCTTTTCCACTGGCGTTGCTCTGGGCAACCTTCCACACCACCGTTTTTTAGCACGTCTGCGCCATTGCAAAAGGGGTCCAGCCATATGCAAATCAGTCTGGTACTGCCACCAATGATAGCAGCCCAGCCCGAACTGCTAGGCCAGGTCCCCTCTGCACGGAAACACAAGCAACCCCAGACATGTTTCGGCCTTGTTGGGCCTCCTCAGTGAGGTGCAGCTTGGTTCCCTATGGCGCAGCGAGCAAGGGACCCACGTCTGGGCATACCCTCTCTCACATAGTGAGACAAACTGTGACCACAAAAGTGATGGGTGGAAGGTTTTGAATAAATCTTTACCAATGGCGTTGCTCTGGGCAACCTTCCACACCATCGTTTTTTAGCACATCTGCGCCATTGCAAAAGGGGTCCAGCCATATGCAAATCAGTCTGGTACTGCCACCAATGGTAGCAGCCCAGCCCGAACTGCTAGGCCAGGTCCCCTCTGCACGGAAACACAAGCAACCCCAGACATGTTTCGGCCTTGTTGGGCCTACTCAGTGAGGTGCAGCTTGGTTCACTTTGGCGCAGCGAGCAAGGGACCCACGTCTGGGCATACCCTCTCTCACATAGTGAGACAAAATGTGACCACAGAAGTGATGGGTGCAAGGTTTTGAATAAATCTTTACCACTGGCGTTGCTCTGGGCAATCTTCCACACCACCGTTTTTTAGCACGTCTGCGCCATTGCAAAATGAGTCCAGCCATATGCAAATCAGTCTGGTACTGCCACCAATGGTAGCAGCCCAGCCCAAACTGGTAGGCTAGGTCCCCTCTGCAGGGAAACACAAGCCACCCCAGACATGTTTCGGCCTTATTGGCCCTCCTAATTGAGGTGCAGCTTGGTTCCCTATGGCGCAGCGAGCAAGGGACCCACGTCTGGGCATACCCTCTTTCACATAGTGAGACAAACTATGACCACAAAAGTGATGGGTGGAAGGTTTTGAATAAATCTTTACCACTGGCGTTGCTCTGGGCAACCTTCCACACCACCGTTTTTTAGCACGTCTGCGCCATTGCAAAAGGGGTCCAGCCATATGCAAATCAGTCTGGTACTGCCACCAATGGTAGCAGCCCAGCCCGAACTGCTAAGCCAGGTCCCCTCTGCACGGAAACACAAGCAACCCCAGACATGTTTCGGCCTTGTTGGGCCTCCTCAGTGAGGTGCAGCTTGGTTCCCTAAGGCGCAGCGAGCAAGGGACCCACGTCTGGGCATACCCTCTCTCACATAGTGAGACAAACTGTGACCACAAAAGTGATGGGTGGAAGGTTTTGAATAAATCTTTACCACTGGCGTTGCTCTGGACAACCTTCCACACCACCATTTTTTAGCATGTCTACGCCATTGCAAAAGGGGTTCAGCCATATGCAAATCAGTCTGGTACTGCCACCAATGGTAGCAGCCCAGCCCGAACTGCTAGGCCAGGTCCCCTCTGCACGGAAACACAAGCAACCCCAGACATGTTTCGGCCTTGTTGGGCCTCCTCAGTGAGGTGCAGCTTGGTTCCCTAAGGCGCAGCGAGCAAGGGACCCACGTCTGGGCATACCCTCTCTCACATAGTGAGACAAACTGTGACCACAAAAGTGATGGGTGGAAGGTTTTGAATAAATCTTTACCACTGGCGTTGCTCTGGACAACCTTCCACACCACCGTTTTTTAGCATGTCTGCGCCATTGCAAAAGGAGTCCAGCCATATGCAAATCAGTCTGGTACTGACACCAATGGTAGCAGCCCAGCCCGAACTGCTAGGCCAGGTCCCCTCTGCACGGAAACACAAGCAACCCCAGACATGTTTCGGCCTTGTTGGGCCTCCTCAGTGAGGTGCAGCTTGGTTCCCTATGGCGCAGCGAGCAAGGGACCCACGTTTGGGCATACCCTCTCTCACATAGTGAGACAAACTGTGACCATAAAAGTGATGGGTGGAAGGTTTTGAATACATCTTTACCGCTGGCGTTGCTCTGGGCAACCTTCCACACCACCGTTTTTTAACACGTCTGCGCCATTGTAAAAGGGGTCCAGCCATATGCAAATCAGTCTGGTACTGCCACCAATGGTAGCAGCCCAGCCCGAACTGCTAGGCCAAGTCCCCTCTGCACGGAAACACAAGCAACCCCAGACATGTTTCGGCCTTGTTGGACCTCCTCAGTGAGGTGCAGCTTTGTTCCCTATGGCGCAGCGAGCAAGGGCCCCACGTCTGGGCATACCCTCTCTCACATAGTGAGACAAACTGTGACCACAAAAGTGTTGGGTGCAAGGTTTTGAATAAATCTTTACCACTGGCGTTGCTCTGGGCAATCTTCCACACCACCGTTTTTTAGCACGTCTGCGTCATTGCAAAAGGGGTCCAGCCATATGCAAATCAGTCTGGTACTGCCACCAATGGTAGCAGCCCAGCCCAAACTGGTAGGCCACGTCCCCTCTGCAGGGAAACACAAGCCACCCCAGACATGTTTCGGCCTTGTTGGGCCTCCTCATTGAGGTGCAGCTTGGTTCCCTATGGCGCAGCGAGCAAGGGACCCACATCTGGGCATACCCTCTTTCACATAGTGAGACAAACTATGACCACAAAAGTGATGGGTGGAAGGTTTTGAATAAATCTTTACCACTGGCGTTGCTCTGGGCAACCTTCCACACCACCGTTTTTTAGCACGTCTGCGCCATTGCAAAAGGGGTCCAGCCATATGCAAATCAGTCTGGTACTGCCACCAATGGTAGCAGCCCAGCCTGAACTGCTAGGCCAGGTCCCCTCTGCACGGAAACACAAGCAACCCCAGACATGTTTCGGCTTTGTTGGGCCTCCTCAGTGAGGTGCAGCTTGGTTCCCGATGGCGCAGCGAGCAAGGGACCCACGTCTGGGCATACCCTCTCTCACATAGTGAGACAAACTTTGACCACAAAAGTGATGGGTGGAAGGTTTTGAATAAATCTTTACCACTGGCGTTGCTCTGGGCAACCTTCCACACCACCGTTTTTAGCACATCTGCGCCATTGCAAAAGGGGTCCAGCCATATGCAAATCAGTCTGGTACTGCCACCAATGGTAGCAGCCCAGCCCGAACTGCTAGGCCAGGTCCCCTCTGCACGGAAACACAAGCAACCCCAGACATGTTTCGGCCTTGTTGGGCCTCCTCAGTGAGGTGCAGCTTGGTTCTCTAAGGCGCAGCGAGCAAGGAACCCACGTCTGGGCATACCCTCTCTCACATAGTGAGACAAACTGTGACCACAAAAGTGATGGGTGGAAGGTTTTGAATAAATCTTTACCATTGGCGTTGCTCTGGGCAACCGTCCAGACCACCGTTTTTTAGCATGTCTGCGCCATTGCAAAAGGGGTCCAGCCATATTCAAATCAGTCTGGTACTGCCACCAATGGTAGCAGCTCAGCCCGAACTGCGAGGCCAGTTCCCCTCTGCACGGAAACACAAGCAACCCCAGACATGTTTCGGCCTTGTTGGGTGTCATGATCTCTGCTTCCAAAAGGTCAGGGTTTTCCCAACTCCCTTGGAAGCAGATCCATAACCCAGGTTCCGAGTGCCAACCAGTCCCAATTGGGACCTTTTGGACCCAGTCCTGGCGCCAGTGGCACCAGGCTCATAAATATGCCCAGTCCCAGCGCTGGAAGCGCCGGGCTCATAATGCTTGGGTGGACTTACCTTCAGCAGACCATGCTGCTTACTTGCCTGCCAGTTGAGCCTCTGATCCTCTTCTGTTTGGAACTACTTTTCCTGTTGGGTGGGGCTGGAGCCACTCCCTAGATTCAGAACACTGGAACTCTTCTGGAAGGCAGGAACTCTTTTCTTACCAGGAACTCTTTTCTTACTTAGGCGTGGCTGTGGAAGGAGACACCTAAGCACTACAGGAGGCTATTTAAACCACACCCGGTGGATGAATCTTGCTTTGCGTTATTCTGCAACCTCTGCAGCAGAACGCTCATCGTGTCTTCTGCATCCGGTCCTGGGCCTAAGGAAAAAGGCTTACCATCCTGAATCCAGTCTTCAGCAACACCTATAAAGACAAGAAAGAACAGGTTAGCATTCCGGCATCTGAAAGGCAAAGGCTTACCATCCTGAATCCAGTCTTCAGCAACACCTATAAAGACAAGAAAGAACAGGTTAGCATTCCGCCATCTGAAAGGCAAAGGCTTACCTACTCTTCGTGCGCTCCGGAGGTCTTCACACTGCATTCCGGCATCTGAAAGACAAAAGTTTACCAACTCTTCGCACGCTCCGGAGGCCTTCGGCGCTGCATCCCGCATCTGAAAGACAAAACAAGGTGCGTTTAAAGACATTGGGGAACTTTAATACTCACGTGCCATTACTCCTTTCCACATCTAATCCAGTGGGTATTCCGGCACCCTGCAGCCGCTCCGAACTCGTACCTGCAAAATAAAAAGACAGTTAGAGCGCATAGTGAAGCAGGCAACAAGCGCTTACTTACGTGCTTCCAGGCGCTTCTATTCAGCACACGGGCTCCATCTTCAACTCACTTCAGCCCGTCATCCGCCATCGCCGGAACCGTGCAAAACAAGAGACATCATTACTAAAGACTTTAAAGACATTTGAATGACTCGAAACTTACCGTTCGTGCAGTAAACGACGGACAGCAGTCCTCTGAAGTCAAGAGGCCTGCGCTACCTATCCAGTGAAGAAACTGGTTACAGCACCTTGCCCCGAGGCAGATGGAGAGCTCGGCATTCACTTACCTAAGGTGAGAGCGTTAACCTTTGGGGGTCTACAGGAGAGGAGAAGAGGAAAGAGATAGGGACACCCCAATAACCCCAGTTCATTAACCCCATATTTTCTATCTGCAGACATCTTACTCTACACGTCAGGCATACAGTGCACAGAGGTCCAGCCCAAAGAGCCAACCGGGTGCTACACATCACCTTTGAAGATACGGTAGTCGCCCAGTCAAGACCGGCGCCTCTGCGAGAATCAGGTGAGCGTTACATTGGGCCTCCTCAGTGAGGTGCAGCTTGGTTCCCTATGGCGCAGCGAGCAAGGAACCCACGTCTGGGCATACCCTCTCTCACATAGTGAGACAAAATGGGACCACAAAAGTGATGGGTGGAAGGTTTTGAATAAATCTCTACCACTGGCGTTGCTCTGGGCAACCTTCCACACCACCGTTTTTTAGCACGTCTGCGCCATTGCAAAAGGGGTCCAGCCATATGCAAATCAGTCTGGTACTGCCACCAATGGTAGCAGCTCAGCCCAAACTGCTAGGCCAGGTCCCCTCTGCACGGAAACACAAGCAACCCCAGGCATGTTTCGGCCTTGTTGGGCCTCCTCAGTGAGGTGCAGCTTGGTTCCCTATGGCGCAGCGAGCAAGGGACCCACGTCTGGGCATACCCTCTCTCACATAGTGAGACAAACTGTGACCACAAAAGTGATGGGTGGAAGGTGTTGAATAAATCTTTACCACTGGCGTTGCTCTGGGCAACCTTCCACACCACCGTTTTTTAGCACGTCTGCGCCATTGCAAAAGGGGTCCAGCCATATGCAAATCAGTCTGGTACTGCTACCAATGGTAGCAGCCCAGCCTGAACTGCTAGGCCAGGTCCCCTCTGCACGGAAACACAAGCAACCCCAGACATGTTTCAGCCTTGTTGGGCCTCCTCAGTGAGGTGCAGCTTGGTTCCCTATGGCGCAGCGAGCAAGGTACCCACGTCTGTGCACCCATAAGTGAGGCCTACATCCATTGAACCGTAGTGCTGCCTAGACGACCCTGCACGTGCAGTGCATGAATGACAGGGGCAGGGGATAGACATACATAGCCATAGGACAGCTATGTAGAGTTTGAGTGTGCATGAATACACCCCCAAAACCCAGAGCGCAGTGCACCCCAACCACGCATGCAATCTTGTCACTCCGACATTCCCATGCAATGTACCTCCATACACACTCACAACAAGCACCACATCGACTGAACAGAATGCAAGTTGAATGCGTCATTGTTACTGTCTTCATTCACACTTATTGGCATGACCTGCATCACACAAATATATGTAGCATTGAACTCAAACCACACCCTATGTACCCCACAGGCACACGTCGATCCCAACGGGACGAAGATGATGGGGAGGAGGCCACACCAACACAGCACCCACGGCAGCGGGCCTCCACCAGCACCCCACAAAGAGGCCGCACGGAAGGGAGACGACCCAGGCCAACACCCACTTCACCCCAAGGCAGCACCACCAGACAGCAGCAGCAGCAGGGAGGCGATGGCCAGCTCGCCCCAAGCCACCAGTCACAGCCCCTATGCTGAGGGACAGAGGTCTGGATCGGAGCCCAATGTGGGAGCAACACCTCCACATGGCCATCATGCCAGAGGACAACACTCTCCCGGAAGCAGTGAGGCCAAAGGGATGATCACACCCCAGGGAAGCCCAAGCCAAGGCACACAGCATGCACAAAGTCGACATGTGCCTGTGTGTCATGTCCGCACACCGCAGCCAGACGTGGACACGCCATCATATGGCAGCCCAGAAGACCGGCACTCTGAACCAGGCAGCCCATTCCAAGCTGGCGCTATGTCGCCATGCAGCCCCCCCCCCCGACAGCACACAAGTCGCAGGCCACCACATGACACACCAGGGGTGCCCTTCGTCACTGGGGCAGCAGTGATGGGCCGACTTGACATTATTAAGGCCAAACAGGCCAGGGTGGAATCGATGGCCAAGGTGCAGAGCCGGCACATCAAGGCTGTCAGTGCATCTATATGGCATGGGTGCAAATACATAGCGCGGGACAATGCGCGCACACGCCGTGTCATTGAACAATGTACCGCTGCCCTGACAGGCTTCGGCCAACGGGTGAGGGAGTTGACGGAGGCAGTCTCAGCACTTGCTGAGCAGACAAGGGAGGGAAACAACCTCATGCGACAGCACATGATGGCCACTGCTTCAGTCCCTTCGACATCGACCACACCCACGGAGGGTTCCCTAGAGCCATCTCCTAGGTGCCAGTCTATGCGCCACCTAAGGGCACGCACACCAGAGGGGCCCGGAAAAGGAAAGCACCCGCGACCATCCTAGTGGTGCATGGCATCATTGTTGGTGCCCTGATGAGACGCATGTGCCTATCTGCACAGTTGGGGGTAGTTCACTGGGGGGAGGGGGGAGTGTGTGCTGGGTGTTTACTGGGGAGAGGGGGGATTGTGTGCTGGGTGTTTACTGGGGGAGGGGGGATTGTGTGCTGGGTGTTTATTGGGGGAGGGGGATTGTGTGCTTGGTGTTTACTGGTGGGAGGGGGAATTGTGTGCTGGGTGTTTACTGGGGGGAGGGGGGATTGTGTGCTGGGTGTTTACTGGGAGGAGGGGGGATTGTGTGCTGGGTGTTCACTGGGGGGGAGAGGGGATTGTGTGCTGGGTGTTTACGGGGGGCTGGGGGGATTGTGTGCTGGGTGTTCACTGGGGGGAGGGGGGTTTGTTGTACGGAAAATAAATCACTTTAGAAAAATCACAATGCATGGACAGTAGTGATTGTTACTAATGCAATTTAATGTTGAAGTGACATATTTCAAATTTACCCATTACCCATTTCTAAAAGAATCCATCAATCAATCCCTGTCTGGCCAACCTCCCCTCCCTCAGCCCAATCCTTTGTGCATGTGCAACACTTTCTGGCACTTCATCGCCCTCACTACCATCCTCAGGTGGCTGCACATGAGCATCAAGGGGCAGTGGCACACTTCTGCGACAGCAGATGTTGTGCAGTATGGCACATGTCAATACAATTTTGCCAACTTTTTCTGGTGCATACATCATTGCCCCTCCCGCGCGGTCGAGGCACCGGAAGCGTGCCTTCAGCAGTCCAAATGCCCTCTCCACGCAGATCCGTGTACAGGCATGGCCAAGCTTGTATGCCCGCTCCGCCGCCGTGTGTGGGTGACACACAGGGGTCATGAGCCACGTGTACTGGGGATATCCAGAATCACCTGCAGGGGAGAGAAAGCCGGTATGGGGACAAGGTAAGTCCAGTGGGTGTACACAGCTCTGTCACCAGTGTCATTTTGCCATTTTTATCATTTGGCCTATAACATTGTGGAGTGTGCTGTCCTACGGGCACGATTGAATCAATGGGGTACTCTCCACTTGGTACGCCTATGTATCTGTATGTAACAGTACTCATTCACTTGTCGCAGGATAAGGGGGCCCTTCCATCTACTTCTGCATGACAGAAGTGGCTGCCTCATGTGTCATTGCAAATCCATTTGGCTAATGTTGCATTTGCTGGTCGTCACTATTCTGTACTGTTCTCCATGCATTTCCCTGGCCATTTTGGGGACAGTGTTCGTGGGATGTACATTGTCATTACTCAGCCAACTTATGTGTGGTGCATTTGTGGATGTGCCAGCTTATGGTTTGGAATTTCATTACTGTCGGGTGGGCAGAGTGGGATTTCTGTACTGTGTCAGTGTTCGGAGCCATGGTGCTACTCACACAGAAGGCTTTATTGTGGTGGGGCTTCCATATGTCACTGTGCAGCCACATGTCTTACATCCTGCATGGGTGTGTTCTGCTGTGTCGGACATGTCCAAGGTTTATCGTGCAAGGTGCTTGATTGTGAATGCTGCAGTAATGCTGCTGCCTATTGGGAATAATGGATTCTGTGACAGGCACCATCTGTTGTGGGTTGACATGCTTTATGGTATACATTTGTACTCACTCAGTAGCCATGTGTTTTGGACTCAATGCCTTTTTACGCCGGCAGGGTACTGTTGCGCAGGACCATGGAGTCGTGGGTGGATCCTGGGTAACGGGCACAGCAGTGGCTGAAGGTGAGGTCAGGACCACATGTCATCTGCACGTTGAGGGAATTGTACTGTTTACGGTTTCTGTAGGCAGCCTCATGTGCCTGGGGTGGTATGAGTGCCACATGTGTGCAGTCCAGGGCTGCTATTACATTCGGGACTTGGGCAATGGCATAGAATTGACCCTTCAGCTGGTGCAGCTGTGCCTGTGTGGCTGGCAATGCAATGTGTTCGTTCACATGATTCAACAGTGCATCAAGCACCTGTCCCAGCATGGCACTGAATGTGGACTGGGCCATTCCAGGCATCATGGCAACGGTATGTTGGTAGCTGCCAGTCCCAAGAAATTGAAGCACAGACACAAGCTTCACTATGGGAGGTACTGCCGTGCTGGTGGCTATGCGGCTGCCAATGTCACCCTGGATTGTGTCCAGCAACTGGGTGATGGTTGCCCTGTCCAGCCGAGATTCTGTCACCAACTGACCATCAGTCAGGGCCCAGGGTGTTGGCCTGACCCTGGGGATGGCTGGCCGCCTTGCTGGTGCTGCTCTCCTTCTCCTCATCCCCACTGCCCCCTGCACTCCCACGGCCCTGGCCTGGTTGGATGGTCTCTGTAGCTCCAGGCGCAGCAGGTAGAAGTCAACATGAAGGCTCCCGGCTCCAAATGGCAGTATGGTGTTGGGGAGGGTGTGTTGTGCATGGGTGGGTCCTTTGTAGGCCTCTGATTTGCAGTGGTTCCACCTGGGCCCTTACTGCTGTCTCCTCCGTGCTCCTGCTGGTGTAATGGTGTTGGGGAGGGTTTGTTGTGCATGGGTGGATCCTTTGTAGGCCTCTGATTTGCAGTGGTTCCACCTGGGCCCTTATTGCTGTCTCCTCCCTGCTCCTGCTGGTGTAATGGTGTTGGAGAGGGTGTGTTGTGCATGGGTGGGTCCTTTGTAGGCCTCTGATTTGCAGTGGTTCCACCTGGGCCCTTATTGCTGTCTCCTCCCTGCTCCTGCTGGTGTAATGGTGTTGGGGAGGGTGCGTTGTGCATGGGTGGGTCCTTTGTAGGCCTCAGATTTGTAGTGGGTCCAGCTGGGACCCTTATTGCTGTGGCCTGTGTTCTGTTACCTCCAGCTTTTTGCTGGAGGTATTTTTTCGGCGGATTGTCCGCCGCTTTAGGATTACCGCCAAAGTCGTGATGAGGCCCTATGTGTGGTGTCTGACAAAATTTCAAAGAAAACTAGTGAACGCAAGCAGCATTTTTCAATTTGGAAATTACTTTTGTTTTTTTATGGAGGTGTAAAATTCACATTTGGAAAACAATAGTGTGCCTAGCATGTAGAAAGCCTGCATAAAACGCAAAGGAAGGGCACACAAATTACAGGATTTTGTATATATATGTGTGGTAGTCCAACAGCTACTTCTAAATAATAATGCAACAAAGAGGTTTTTGAAGTTCTTATTATAATCGTGAAGGCATATGTTATTCCATCTGTTTATAGAGAGGAAAAGAATTGGGCCAAAAAAATATTGGTAAAAATTCAGAGGTTTATAAATATCCCCACCCCAATATCGCACGCTAGTAGCTCTCCACTGTTGGCCTCCACTACAAGTAGCTCTAGCTAACGTAAAGGTTGAAGACCCCTGCTCTAGACCTTCACCCTGGTGGATTACCCGCTCATATTAAACCTAAAAAAGAGCGGGTCCCATTGGATGTAAATACGAGAAGGCTGGGCAATATAAGGCTTTTTGTGGTAGAATCTCCCCTTTAAAATTCCTGAACGAGAAACACGCTCCACATCTCTGTCCCAGGTAAGCCATATATGGAGGGCAACATAATTTGGAGACAGATCACTCTAGCCATGAGCAAAAGGAGGGAAAATCTGCCACTGATAGAAATCAGAGCAATGAGGGCTGATATATAACTTTGAGTGGATAAACTAAAGATAAAAGTATATTCCATTGAAGACCGGGTATAATAGTTAGGGGCAAATCCAACATCACTGGATGCATTGGGAGCGCACATTGACATCACAGTCTCAGAGATGGAAAGACAGGAGGAGGAGCATCACCTGAACATTGATGACATTGGAAATCATGAGAACTGCAGCAACCTGTGTTTCTTTGGGATGACAGGGAAGGAGAATGAAGCTGGGAAGGATGTAGAAAAAGCAGGCCAAGACATTGTGAATATCCTCTTTGAAAATGAGAGAGGTTTTCAGATCACTATTAGGGGATACATAGGGGGGTCGAGGTGGAAGGGGGACATTGAGTGCAGTAGTAGCATGCTCCCACTATTTTTTTTATATAAAGAACCTGGTTTTCTGAGCAGAGCCAAGAGTGGCATGTAGATTGAGTACCAGAACTCTGCAATAGGCATTTTCCAAGATCGTTCTTCCCTCTACCATGTGCAGGTGGACATTATGCAAAGAGCTGACCAGTTGGCTGAGGGATAAAGTGGTAAAATACAGATGGAGGTACCCATTATTTCTGCCCTTTGACTGGTCACGGAAAATGATGTACAAAGAGTGTTGACTAAACTGATTAAGGATTAAGGAGGATGATACATGGAACAAAGAGGGTGTGAGTAGAGACTCAGTGGAGACCAAGAGAGAAGGAAGGAAGGAAGGAAGGAAGGAAGGAAGGAAGGAAGGAAGGAAGGAAGGAAGGAAGGAAGGAAGGAAGGAAGGAAGGAAGGAAGGAAGGAAGGAAGGAAGGAAGGAAGGAAGGAAGGAAGGAAGGAAGGAAGGAAGGAAGGAAGGAAGGAAGGAAGGAAGGAAGGAAGGAAGGAAGGAAGGAAGGAAGACATTTCCAAATTGAATGTCATTAGATAGAGGAATGGAAGAGGAATGCAATAGCGGTGAACCCCCAGAAATCTAGCATATTCCCACTGGGTGGCTATGTGGGACTCCCAGCAGAAAGATTGCCGGTGCTACAGATACCGTGGGCAGTGAGCTCCTTCCGCTACCTTGGGATAGATGTGTATCACACGGCAGAGGAGGAACATAAGTGTAACACTGAAATAGCCATTGTGAAAATTGGGAAATGCATGAGGTTTTGGGAGAAGTTGCCCCTAGCGATGATGGGACGAAGTGCAATGCTTAAAATGGTGGTTCTACCTAGGCTTTTACATTATTTTAGCAATATTCCATATATGATACGGAAGAAGTTCTTTGTTAAGCTGAACAGTATGTGCAGGGACTTCTTGTGGCATGGTACCCGGAATAGAATGGCATTATGGAAGTTACAGAACTGCTACGAAAAAGGCGGTATTAAACTGCCAAATTTTGAGGCTTACTATGTAGCAGCTCAACTGCAATATGTGGCTAAGTGGCTCTCTGATGAAGAGACCCCTGAACATAGGTTGTTCGGGCGGAACTGTACTCCTTTTTACTTGCGAGAAATGATCTGGTTGGTTGGCTCAGAAATGAGGGAGCGCCCTGGAATGATGTCGTTGGGGTGGAATATGTGGCGTCGAGCTTGCAGGATGATGGGGGACCCTTTTCCATGTGCCCCGGAGATGCCGTTGGTTGCACTGGCAAAGGGAGATAAGCAGTTGAGGGTAATTATTAGGACCTACTGGGAATCAGTGGGATTGGTTACATTGGGGGACATTTGGCAAGATGGGACTATTACAGATTTTGAAGGACTTGGGGAAGTTGCGGGATTACATGTAGGCCAATATGTCACATATCATGGAATAGTGCAGAAGATTCGAAGCATGTGGCCTGAAACTATTTTGACTGATATCACAAGAAGGTGTAGAGTAATGCCAGGGTCAAACAAATACAGCTATATATAACGCAAAGGGCATACATGACCCCTCTGAGAATATCAAAGTTCCGAAATGTTTGGCGCCAGGCGTGTCCTAAGTGTGATGAGGAGAACGCCGACATGATACACATGTTTTGGTCGTGCCCGGTAATTGAATGCTTCTGGGGCGAAGTGGCACAAAAGCTAGCGGGGAAGGGGGTCACGCTCGTAATAGACACGGCCTGGGCTTGCATGCTGGGGGGGTATCCCAGATCACGAAAATTTAAACATGTTGGGAAATTGAAAGATTTGGCATATGTGCTTGCGAAACAGAGGATCACTATGGGATGGAAGAAGTGCCATAAGCCACGAGTGGAGGTATGGTGGAAAGACCTACAGAAATGGCCGAAGGCTGAAACAATGGTGTGGCAAGATACTAGTAGCACGGGTGGGGAAGAAGAAATGGGCTCCCTCATGGCATGGAAATTATTGATAGCTGAAATGTTTGGAGTAGTATTGGATCCAACAGAATCCGAGGGCAGCGAAACCCTGCCACGCGAAGCAGATATTGGATGCGAAGAACAAACAGGCTCATAAAGGGGGGTGGGATTGGGAGAGCAGTGTCTATATTCTAAACGTGCTTAATTGAATTGTCACAAATTGCACTGCATGTTTGGTTTGTATTGTTGTTTGGTTTGAATAAAATAATAAAAATGAATTAAAAAAAATGGAAGAGGAATGCAAGAGGTTGGCTAAAGTTGAGAGGATAATAAAAGGGGTGGATGAAACATGAGGAGAAGTACAGAAGGAATAGTTGATTGAAAGGAGCATGTGTAAGCTAACTAGCAGGCACTCCAACAAGGGTGGGGGGCAACAGTATAGTGAATTGAGTTAGAGATATGGTAAGAGGCACTAGGGTAGTGATAGGGGGAGCAAGGGGGGAAAGGGGAAAAAGGGGAGAACAGAAAATAGAAAACGGAATAGAACTGGAAAAAGGAGAAGAGACAATTGGCATTGTGCTTGCTAAGAGGGTGTAAGTTGATGAGGAGGGAGGGTGTAGGCTTGCTTTAATGAGTTTGTTATTTTTATGGTGGTTTGAGGGTTGAGAGGGAAAGCTCGATCAGGATATGCGGACAAAGTGCTTATACCCCGAGTAAGACGAGGAACCGATCTGGGAAAAAGGCATATATTTCATTATGTCGACATCTCATAATCTGAACTCAGGTGTGGTGGAAAAGAGTGAATGGATGGGGAAGAGTATCACAGCTAAGTTTGCTTTTATGTTATCCCTGTTGTGTTCTGTGTGTCATTATGTACTGCTGTTTGAAGTAAAGGAGCTCACTCCGCCCATATAGGTTGATGAATAGCAAGAAACATTAGAGGTGTTAACTTATGGAAAAGATAGACAATGCACACAAGGAGGGGGTTGGGGGAGGAGAGTCAACCTTGAATGGGGTCTCTCAAGGCCAGGGGCCTTACTTCTCTGATTATGAGGTAATTCATAAAGAGTGGTTTCAAGAAACTAATGCTAGATATTTTGGGGTCGATTCATGGAGCAAACGTGCGCCGAAAATCCCAGCGCAAGCAGGCGCAAGGTAGCGCAAGCATGAGAAACGCAGCGCACGCGTGCGATTCAAGAAAGACGCTGCGCGTGTTTCCCGCTGTCTGTGCGCCCAATCCTGCCATGGCGTACGCAGGCACACACGGCGTGCGCTACGCGCACAGCAAAAGCGCACATAGCACGACGCACACAACCAAAGTGGGCGGAACAGTGGGCGTAACACGCGGAATGGGGAATAACGTGTGAAAAAGAAGGCGTAACTGGGGAAGTACTGCAGGGAACTACACGGAACGCCCACACGCACGCCAACAACCTGTATTCATGGATTCGAATACGGGAAACCCGTGCACGGCAAAAGACGCACACAGGTGTCAACACGTCTGCCACACGAAGGCAGGCGGAAGCGTCCCCGCGCACAGTATAAAAGTGCGCGCAAACAACAAACACGTATATACAGCTATGATGAATGCCCCATTTGTCGCAGCACTGATCGTGGGACACCGCAGGAGGAGGAGAATAGCCAGGGCACGCATTTTCTCACCACGGACAAGCCTTTTTGGGATGCCTGACGACCAGGTCTACGGCAGGTATAGGTTTCCACCCCATATCATCCTAGACCTGGTCAGGGAGTGGGAAGATGACCTTACATCCCCCACCCTTTGCTCCCAAGCATTGAGCCCCTTGGAGAAGGTGCTCAGCATTTTTTGGCCACTGGGTCATTTCAGCGGACTACTGCCATAGTGGGGGGGTTCTCACAGGCCACGCAGTCACGCTGCCTACACCAGGTACTGGCAATCATGACAGCGCGCCCCTCAGTCCGCAGGCACATATACATGCCCAGAACACCCGCAGAAAGGCAGGCCGTTGTCCTGGATTTTTTCAGGGTGTTACACTTCCCCAAAGTGCTCGGTGCCATAGATTGCACCCATGTGGCCCTACGTCCACCTAGGGCCACTGAGCACATCTACCGAAACCGCAAGCACTGGCATTCCATCAATGTACAGGTGGTTTGCGATGCAAAGGGAATCATCACCTCTGTCTATGCAAACTACCCTGGCTCCACCCATGACAGTTTCATATACAGAATGTCCGCCCTGAGCCGGGCCCTGGAAGCTGGGCAGCATGGCGACACCTGGCTCCTAGGTGAGTACAAATGCCCTTGCACATGCATGTATGTCACACACACACAAATACACAAACCCCAATAATCACAACCATTTACACCTCCCCATGGGACAGTGCCTACCCTCTGAGCAACCACATGATGACGCCAATCCAGAACCCCACCACACCACCCCAGGTAAGATACAACGCCGCCCATATTGCAACCAGGGCCATAGTGGAGCGCACATTCGGAGTGCTCAAGTCACGTTTCCGCTCCCTTACCGCTCTGGCGGGCAGCTACTCTATGCACCCCCAGTAGTGTGCAGGATCATTGTGGCAGCATGTGTCCTGCACAATGTTGCAACACGGCAGGGCGTACCGGTGGATATGGTGGTGCCCCCACATCCCCAACCACAGGCACAGGTGCTGCCCATGGGAGGGGACAGGGCACGTGGCGAGGAAGCCCGGACCCAGCTTGTGGCCACATTTTTCACCTAAACTCCCACCCCTGCGCAGTGCACACAGGCCTGGCACATACCAGGTGACAATCGATGATGACAAAGAGACAGTCAACTGTCACAACCCTACCACCCTGAGATAGTTGCCATGGAAGTGCCACATTGTCTGCATCCCTAGCTACTTAAACACAAGCTATCCTGTGTGACCAAAAGGCACACATATGACATGACATGATATGGCCTTTACACAAGTATTTCAAGGCGCGATGAGGCAGGGAGGGGGGAACAAGGGAAGACAGACAACGATACTACTAGGCCAGGTGTCATTTAGATTGTGCAAGTGCAGGGGTAGGGGGAAGGGAAAAGTGCAAGGGGAAGGGGGGGGTGCAGTACAGGGTAAGTAGACTAAAAAACAAATACATAGGCCAGCTGGTGGCAACTGCAAAGGTAAGTGCAGACAAGTGCTGGGAAGGGGGGCTGTAGGGATAGAGAGACAGTCCAGCAGTGCAGGGGTTGCCAGGGAGGCAGTGCAAGTGGAGAGTGGCTGGGCCAGGGACCGAGGTCGGTGAGAGTGGCCCAGTTGCAGATCCAGTGCAGTTCCAGTGAAGAATTTTGCAAGGGAGAGGCAGAGCGAAAGCAGAAGCAAAGAGGAAGGTCTTGAGGTGCTTCCCGAACCGGAGATGGTTCTCCTCAAGTTCCAGTGAGGCAGGAAGGCTGTTCCAGAGGGAGGCCCCTGCCGCGGAGAGAGATCTACCCCCAGCTAGTTGCTTTGAGAAGCGGATGACCCTGACATGTAAGGTGTGAATCACACACACCTGCAAAACAGGCCATGGCCATCACTGTTATGTCACTCAAACCCTCCCAAACCACAACCTGACATGGCAAGCAATACCCATACACCAACACAGTAACAATAAGGTACACATTGCCATGTCCAAAATGTACAGTGGCATCAGACAATGATGCCTGACATGGAATCAGATGAAATGACTGACCAACAACCTCCCACCCACAATAAGTCATTTCCAAATGCATTACAAGAGTTGTAGACGTAACATAACAATGAATGCCTGTCTACATGCACATTGTGCTTTGCAAAATCAACACTGCAGCTTCTGTGTGCTGTGTCCAACTCCTGCAACACACTGCTCAGCGCACAGCACAGTGAACAGCCATTGTGTGTGATGCACACCCTGAGCATCACATCTAAGCGACAGACCACATCAAAAAGCAAATTAGGCATGTCCAGGATCCATAATTGGAACAATAGTTTCCTATTTAAGGAAACCCGCGTACCCTGCACACTATCAGCAAGAGGCTAAAAGCCTTTTTGGAAGTTTTAATAGGTACAGTCAGTAACCTAGTAGTTTTCACAGTTTTTAAATAAATTTCATTGCTTTGTTTAGCTCACAAAGTTATTCTTCAATCATCCAATTATTTCTTGACAACTTTTCTGTTTATCCAACAAACAGTAGTTTATTCATTTTATAACAACAAATCATAAATCACAAGTTAATGTGGCCCAACGCGTTTCGAGTATCAATTTTCACTCTTCATCAGGGGCAATGTGTTCTGTATTCTTAACATTCAATACAATTTCTGTAGAAAAAAGTAATAAATTAATTATCTAATAATATGTATTCATGTTTATACTTTTGAACCAAAACAAGGTACTTCATTAGTTAGATAGGAGTACAAAAAATGGCATCATCACATGTTTTCAACCAATAACATTAGTTTAAGAGATTTAGTCTTGTAACAAAGGATGAACTTATTCACCAAATGCTTGGGAGCCTATTGAATTTGTAGACAATACCATCAATAGAATCGGAGTGTGATTGGTAACCTATTAAGAAAAAAAGTGGGGAATGGTGTAACAAGATCCTGTTCCTGTGCTATTTAGACATGTAAGAACTACAATGGTGACAAATGCCAAGCACCCGTGGTGATTTATGAAGTGTAGAATAAAACCTAGACTCACTTCACGATGTCATGTAGGACACCCCCAGTAGTCTTTTAAAGGCATCAGTGTGAACTGGTTGTAGTATTCTAAAAAAGAGAAATAGCATGGCTATATTATAAAGAAAAGGTCAAGCCGCCTAAGAAAAGGTAGCCTTAAAGGATACTTACAGTACAAGAAGGTGACTGCTGGTAAGAGGTAGAGTATGGGCATTCTCCATCCGCACCCGAATGCCGGATAAGAGTGGTATGTATATTTATAGTTGCGAGTGACGTCACCCACGCATGTGCGTGATGACGTCACGTCGCGAGCTCCAATTCTGATTGGATTTAAGTGTAAACATGGTCGCGAGTGACGTCACCCGCGCGTATTGCGTGATGACGTCGACACGACCAACCTCACATGAAATAATCGTGTAGAGGGAATCATGGGAATTGAAGTTTGATTTCCCATCGTACTGTATGTCAGACGGCAGCATCTGCTAGAACGCAGAATATGTTTTCCTACTGTGAGGCAAAAGGTGGTAGTCCGCCTCGTTTGTCTGTAGATGAATCTGTATATGTATGGACGCTCCCTAGATGCACTAAATGATCGTGTATGAGTGTTTCTGTGTGTTACTCAAGGCTTGAAATAGTTGAAAATAAGTGTTGAAAAAAAGTGTTATTGCACATAATAAATGTCACTGTGACCAGTGGGAGAGTGGGCAATGTATGTCCACAACCTAACTAAGTGTTGTTAGTGAGATAGAATAAATATTCAACAAAATAATAATAATTTGGTGAGCAAGTAATAAAAACAAAATAAGATAAATCGTCTTAAATACAAAAGAGACGCCCATGCATTTTTCAAAAAATGGTATCAGAACACAAATAAAACTGTGTATCTAGATGAATCTGACCCATGAATGGGTGTACATTCTAAAAATCAAAGTATATACTTGTAATAATTTTATATGTCTATTATATTCCATTTGAACCCAGAATTTGGAGGGTTTTCATCCTCTTTGGTAACAACGTGTAGTTGGACATGCTACAATTTAGGGAACTTATTGAAAATCAATTATATTAAAAAACTGTATGGTATTAAAAATCAGGGGTGGTCAAAGGAATCAACAAATAAGAGAAGAGGTACCATGGCTGTGTTTCCAGATAAGTATACAAGCTCACAAGAATGAACCCAAATAGTATTCCTCATTTAACCCTAAGGGGTACATGGAGTCTAGTTTTTGTATCCAATACAACTCCCTTTGGGCTAAGATTTTTTGGAGATCACCTCCTCTTGAGAGTGGGTGGACCACTTCAAGAACTAGCATTCTCATTTGTGAAATGGTATGTTTTTCATCTCGATAATGTCTGTAGACTGGTGACTTCACATTTTTTGTTCTTATGGAGGATTTGTGTTCTGTCCACCGTTCTTTTACTTTCCGGTTAGTTTTTCCAACATAATATTTTCCACAGGGACAACGAATTGCATAAATCACATTCTTGGTATCACATGTTGCGTAGTCTCTCAAATTTATTTTTTTGCCTGTGTTGGGGTGTCTCACTTGATCTCCTTTCATGATATTATTGCAATGTTCGTATGAGTGGTCTGTGTTGTTCTTTTTGGTTTTTCTGCTTTAATCAGTTGGTTTCTGATATTTCTACCCCGTTTGTATGCCATCATAGGGGGATCTGGAAAGAGTTCTTTTAAAGTATTATCTGTCTGTATGATATCCCAATTTTTGTAGATGATCCTTTTGACTTGGAAACTTTGGCTTGAGTACTTTAACGTATGTATTAGATTTTTGCTTTCCTTCTTTGTATTCCCTTGGAGGAGGTCTTGTCTTTCTTGTAAGTTGGTTCTGACTATGGCTTTTTCCACCGTCTCTGTTGGGTACCCTCTTTCAAGGAATCTCTGTTTCATGATATCATATTCATTCTGAAGAGTAGATTGATCTGATGTTATCCTCTTTAGTCTTAGTAGTTGACTGTAAGGTAAGTTTTCTTTTAGATGTTTAGGATGGAAGCTGCTATGATGAAGGCAACTGTTGACATCTGTCGGTTTTCTATATATCGTTGTCTTGAGTGTTGTACCTGAGCGTTCAATTGTGACATCAAGAAAATTCACCTCCGGTCTTCCTATCTCCATGGTAAAACCGATTCTGTCATTGTAGTTGTTGAGAGATTCTGCGAATTTGACAAGCTCACTTTCAGTTCCATGCCAAATCCCAAAAATATCATCTATGTAGCGTCTCCAGCATTTGATCTTGTCTCTCCATAGTGGATTTTCTAATACAAATTTGAGCTCAAACTGGTGCATAAAAATATTTGCATACGATGGGGCCACTGATGAGCCCATTGATGTTCCAGAAATTTGTAGGTAGTATTGGCCATTATATCTAAAGTAATTATTATAGAGGATGATGTTGATCAGTTCAATTGCAAAAACTTTTTGTATATGTACATCTGAATGCCGAAGTAAAAACCATTCCATGGCTTCTATGCCATCTTTGTGAGGGATTGAAGTATAAGGACTATTGACGTCCATTGTGAACAAGATAAGTTCTTCCTCCACTAAGTTTAAAGTGTTAATTATACCCAGAAAGTGAGTGGTATCCTTTAGGTAGGTCATGGTTTTTTGTATTGAAGGTTGTAATGCAGTGTCCAGGTAAATTGCAAGAGGTTGAAATATGCTGTCTGTTCCAGCTACTATTGGTCGAAATGGTGGATCTTCTTTGTTTTTATGTATCTTCGGTAACCCATAGAACACTGGGGTCACTGGATGTTTCTGTATAAGGAAATCAGCTGTTTTCTCACTTATCCAATCCATATCCATAGCTTTGTCAACTACATTTTTGATAAGGTCCTTAATGTTCAAAATCGGGTCACCATCTAGTGGTAAGTAGGTCTTGATGTCATTGAGATCCATAATTGGTCACAGAACATGTGCCGCAGGGACACAGTGGGCACCAGAAGGCAAACAGTGTACACATGGATATGCAAGGGTGGTTGTACATGTAGTGCATCAGAGTGCAAGTGTGTGGGTCAGTAAGGACATGCAATCAACATATGCATGTGCAATCAAGTGACCATCAGTGTCCTCTACACATCACATGTGAACATTCACCATGTGTACACCCCAGCATGTCAAACCACAACTATCCCCTCGCACCTGAAAGGTAAACACAACACATGAACAGGCATTGATCAGCAGAACACAACATGTACATAGGATACCACCATTACAATGTCAGGGTTCCCATCACATTGCAGGGCAAGGCAACTATCAACAACAACCCCCCCTCCCTCACAAATGACCATGACCCACTGAACAACTGCACCTGGGTCATGGAGCCTTCAACCCTCAATTCCACCTGGCCACAGGATCACCTTTCCCCTTCGTCACCATCTCCCACCTTGTGTGTAAAAAGGTGCCTGCACCCTCACAGTCCATACTCATTTGCAAAATCACAAAAACCAAACCAGAAAAACGAACCAGAACACCCTCCAGAAGATGACTTGACGTAGCAGTACCTCACAAAGGCCAAGTACTACCACAATGATGTAACAACCAAGGTAGCACAGTAAAACAATGTCACAACAGGATGTGAACCATGTGTGGTACATAACATAGAATGATGCACCATGAACGGATGTGTACTGTCACAGGTCCCGTGTACAGGCGCAGGAGTGTCACGAAACAACCACCCGCACCGTGTCCCGGGTGCCTGCAAGGTCAAACTCACACAGGCCTCTGAGACCCTGGTGGGGAAGGAGGGTCAGGGATATGCAGTCGGGACAGGTGTTGGCACACTGGATAACTGGAATGAGTGGCAGGAGAGGGGAGGAGGAATGACACATGAAAGTAGTGAATGCACGAAAATGTACTACTTGCATGAACACATACACAATCCAAACAAACTTGGACATCATTGTCATGGCCTTCTGTAGTCCAGGCTTAGGAGTGGCACGAACCAACCACCCCCTCTAGGGTTTTGGCGCCTGCAAGTTTGGGGCTTACACAGACATCCACAACCCCAGCGGGGAAAGAGGGTTAGGGAACGTTGCTTGGATAGGTACGGGAAGCAGGAACACCGGGTAGAGGGTACAGGGTTCAAAGTTGGATAGGATTCCGGGTGATTAGGGGAAAAAAAACATACCAAATTGAATTACACATTCATCCATGCATTAGTGCACCCCCCAGCAAACCTATGCAGAGCAGTTTGAAAGAAAAACAACAAGACACTTAGCTCTGGTTTTGAGTGCTGGCCTCCTGCCTGCGCCCTCTCAGGTCCGGTTAAAGGAGCACTGCAATGCTGCAAAGAGAGCCACAGTCAACAACCTGTATGTGCCCATTACACAAAAACACACCACCAAACATGCCCCATAGCAACAAACTACTCTACAAACAGACAATCTGGTGTAGATGCTTCGTACCCATATATAACATTACCCCTGTGATGGGTCATACACAGTCAATGCAGTAAGTCAGCCGCCGGTGGGTGCGTGGCAAATGGAACACCAATGTGTCACAATTCACACAACATGCAATGTTCCCTGGGTAAGCAGACAGACCCATATAGCAAGGCATGACTTCAGAGCAAGTTGTGTACCACCATGACCGAAACAAAGTTGGCAGTGCATTTATCAAAATGTACATGGAAATGAAATGCACTGCACCCGAGTATGTCCCTTGCTGTATGTCCCTGTGAGCTGCCCCTTTCCATGTCTCGGAAGGCTAGATGGTTGATACAAGTGCCTCAATGGACCTTAGTGTACCGGAGGGTATGTGCCACTGCCCCTGCAGGTGTCCCAGACAACCTTACAATCAACAGCCATCAGTCCACCAACACATCTGAGCTGCATTGTGTGCTTCAACACCAATATTCGTCCAAGCTCACCCTCAGTGCTGTGACTAAGCCTGCATGTGCATCTCGCCTGGTGCAAGCTTTGCTGTGTTGTGGCCCCCCTGTGCTGCTCACCTTGCCTGTTGTTCCTTGGAACACGTCAGCAGTTCTAGGATGTAGGTCTGCAATCCCTGTGCCTCTGCTTGTGCACACATGTGCATGTGGGCACCAACAAACGTGTCCAGAATTCCGACGTCCAATGGGCCATGTCTGCTGGCAAAGGTGCTCTGGAGGCTCATCCCCCTGCAGAAAGGGCATGAAACACATGATTAATGCTTTAAAGTCATCTGTGTGTGTCTCTTCAGGCATCTCATTACTTGACCATGTCAGAGAGTTACATCAGAAATCACACCATCAGTCCGTCTTTCACATCCAAAGTGTGGAACACAATATCTACGGCATGAATTGCAACAAGCACGTGTACAGTAAAGATAAGAAACATACTACACAATGTATAGCAATGAATGTACACAATAATCATGAAACACCCCATCTAGCAAAAGCTGAACAGTGGACAATAACACCGAAATCATCCCCACTAGGGGTGTCAACACAAGTCACACAGCACCAGACATGCCACAGATATGACAGCCCAAAGCCCTTGTGTAATAGGTTGTCACACCAAACCATCCTTGCGAGCCCATGGATAAGGGAGGCAGGAGTGGCATATGTGAGTCAAGGACCCCAAGCAGCAAACACATCCACAAGACAAGCCTGAAGGGCCCAGCTGGAACAGACAGTGGATGCCTTCAAAAGCCACAAAGCACCGCACCGTCACATGAAAGCACAATAGACAAGCAATTTTAAACTATATTAACTAATTACACTAACTATGGAAAACCTACATTACCTAATTAAACTAACTATCAAACAGAAACTTAACTAACTAAACTAAAAGAAAAATCAAAAATGGCCACATACGACCCGGGGGGGGAGGGGAGGCACCCAGGAGGGGGGAGGTACAGGGTGCTGCTCAACATCCACATGCGATGATGCTGAGCCAAAAAAAAAACCTCCATGGGCTCAACGCCTGCACAGCCCGACCTATGTGGGAGATAGATGGTCGTCCGAGTCTGGCTCATCCTGGAAAGGAGAACGTGGCACAGTAGCCTGGCCACCCCTAGCCGCAGCTTGCCCCTCATCGGCAGCAAGTCTGCCAGACGGGTGAGCCTGGTTCTGTGTGGCAATGTGACGTAGGTCTGCATGCAGAACCTCACGTGATACACGTGCTTCCTCTTGCAAGGTAGCACGTGTAACACGGAGTTCCTCCTGCAAGGCCTGGCTGGACAACCGCTGCACCTCCTGGCAAGCCTGTAGCTCAGCCGAGATGGTACGCTCAAGCTGTGCAAACCTCTCCTCTGCCCGCTGCCTCTGGGACATCATAAGGACACCCAGAGTGGATTTGAGGGAAGCATACTCCTCCCTCAGGGCATCCATGTACGCCTCTGCGTGAGCAGCAATTGCTTGACGCAGAGACGACATTTCAGCCTGGCGTGCCCTGTCTGAGGCCGCCATGCCCAGCCTGAGCGAGCGGGCCGTGGACCGTGCCGCCTGCTGCTGGAGAAGCACCTGCCTAGCAGGGGGGAGCACAGAACGGGCCACACACTCCATGCTCTCAGCGAAGTTCTCCATTGCTGCCTCCTGCTGTTCTGAATTGGCAGTCATGTCTTGCTCCCACTCAGTATACTGCGGTTGCACGCGGCAACCGCGTTGCCGTGCTTGACCCCTGCGGGACCCAAGGATCGGGGGTCCTCACTGTGTTGGCACCACCCGCGGCTGCACGACTACATGCCCCCGTCGACGTGATGTCCCACGCACATCAGTGACTGGTGTGGAGGGTGACCCTGCGTCCCGATCCACCACGGGCAGAGGAACCAAGACTGTCTGATCCCTCAGTGCAGGTGTCGCAGACAGAGGAGTGTCCACATCAGAATCACTCACCCCTGACACATGGACTTGATGCTCATCCAACTCAACATGGACGTCAGAGTCGTCATCAAGGCTGGACTCATAGGCAGCCAGAGACATGATGGACTGTAGCACTTGGAGGTTTTCGTGGCCTACCACCCCACGACCCCCACTTGTGCCGGGTTGATGTAGTGGTAACAACCCTGTGTCTGGCATGACAACACCATCCTCCGCCTCCATTGCGTCATCACCTGAAAAATAGAGAGAAAAATGGTCACTACACATGTCAGAAGCACACAACACACACACACACCGACAACAAATGCATCAGGCAGACATGTGACACACAACATATAACCTGGCATGCATGCTGGGTCAACTTTGAATTGCTTCTGTGATCAGACCTGTTGAAAGGTGGCAGTTTCCATGGAAGTGGGTCTATGCAGTGCAGAAAATGTGTACGCCACTCACTACCTACATGTACAAGGACTCCATGGTGTGTGCCAGGAAATGTGAAGGCAGTGCAAGGTCAAATTCAGGCATCACATGCATTGTGCATTCAATGTGTACCATATCTAGAAGCCAAGCACCCCTCCACCCCAGTACCAAAGCAGGGATGCCTAGCATGGTATCAAAAGGCTGACCATACACCTGTGTATTGACAGGCAGTGTTGACTGGCATGAACAGCTTAATGTGATTCAAGTGACAACACTGCAAATGATGATGGGACAGTAAGCAGGACACATGATGAAAACTCTGGATGCCGCCCATGTGTGAAGAAGACACAACAACAGTTGGACAGAGTCATTGGCCATTGAACAGGCTGAGGCCTGTGAGCCACACAGATTGTCAGACCCTAAACATGTGTGCAACGCAGTACTGAGCCACAGTTGACATGGGAAGGCTGATGAGATGCCATGCAATTTATGTAACCAAGGACTTGTATTACAGTGATCATCCAGTCAAGGACACATGGGGGCATGAGTGCAATGCACATGGAGCATGAATGGACACTCATGTCCCTGCGGGACATCTGACCTATGCACAGTACAAGTGAGATACCCTGCATCAAGTACTAAGGCTGTACCACACAGCATATTTCTGGAAGATTCTACGCTGGAAGTTATCATCTACACAGGACGCATGAACAAGAAAGTACACATTGGCAAGATTGAAGCAGACCAGTGCAAAGGTGGAACTGGGGTGCAGAGTGGCGGAGGAGGGGCAAGGGAGCATGCCTACATGGAGTCCCCGCATGCAGGCAGAGGAGACATGCATCACGGAAGCATTGCATTACTTACACATCAGAACCATGTACACGTCACATGTAGTGGCAATCATGCACAACACATCCCACAAGTGAAACACACACGTCCTCAACAAACACGCATCAACACTCACTGGACTGGGCATCAAAGTCCAGCATCTCTCCCACTCCTTCGACCAATTCAGGTGGTATGAACTCCGCAACAAGTGCCTCATGCGGAGTGAGCTCTTCCTCCTCTGGTGCAGGCCCACCGCCAGTCACCAGAGTCAAGTTGTAATTAGAGGCACGCTTAGCCTTAGTGCTGCGTTTGATGTAATTCCAACGCTTTTTGCACTCTTGCGCCGTGCGCACCTCATGGCCGAATGAACTGACATGTTCCCCAACATGCTTCCAGTGGGTGTCACGTTGGGCAGCCGTAGTCTGACTATTGGCACCCACTAGCATGTCACGGCTGTGGCCCCGCACGTAGTCCACGAGGAAGTCCAGTCCCTGCTTGCAGAAAGGCTTCTTCCTCGACGTGCAGGAGGTCGTGGCTGTGTGTGGGGTCCCGCCTGTGCTGCAGGTGCAACCTTCCTCCTCTTGGACTGTGGCGCAGACCCTGGCTGGCTAATGCCGCCCTGACCAGTATGGCCAGTGGGTTCGGTGGATTGAGCCGAGGGAGTGGCAGGTGGAGGGACGACCAAAGGCCTGACTTGTGTCAGTGGCAGCTGGGTGCCCTCTAATGGACCCTGCGCAGCAACATCAGCTGTGGCAGGGTCATTGACCGCACCGGTCCTGGTTGGCAGACTCACAACCAGGGTGTTGTTGGGTGCATCTGCCCCTGCACTTGCCAACACCTGGCTGTTCGGGGCAGCAGATGCCATAACTGCCCCAGGGACACGTGTCTTGGTCTGAGCAGCCCGGCCTGCCCCTATGGTTTCCCTCCTGGCCTGTTGGAGATCTACCAAGGGCTCCTCAAGTGCCAACGCAGCCTGCGCTGGCAGACCCTGAGCTTGGGTGGCGGTGTCCACAGCTGCACCTGCAGCTACCACTACTCTTGGGCCCGTGGCAGTCGATGGAACGGACTGGCTGGTCACATGGGTGCCAGTGTCAGATGCAGAAGCTGCATCCCCCGGAACCACAGGGGGTGGTGGCATGACTGCACCGACACATGGCACAACATTGTGCTCAAGTGGCGCACCCCTGCCTCTTCCCCCTCTGTGGCCGCCCTGGACACCCTGGAGTCCCCCTACTCCCTGGTCACCACGCCCACGTCCCCGACCACGCCCGCCATGAGGAGTACGCCCAGCTGAGGCGCCCCTCACCTTTGGTGGCCTCCCAACCATGGCACAGATGTAGTAGTGCCGGCACAGATGGAGTGGTGCCAATGGGAGGTGTACACCACAATTGACCTGGGCAATTGGGGTGAAGGGGGTGGGAAGCAAGATGTTAACAGCCCCCCTGCACCTGCAAGGCTGTATGTGACCCCGGTGATGTAGTGACGGGTCACGCAACGGTCAGGCACCCCAAAACTGCAGTAAAACCGTGCACGCAACCCTGCAGCCTACATGCGTGGATTCAACCTCCCGCAGTACGCGGTGGCACCCAGTAACACGAATAACGCGTACGCGTGGGACACGCAGGCTACTATGACATCGAAAATGGGTGCGATACACAGGGGCACCCGCAGTGGGAAAAAGAGCGTGTGCGACTCACCGTCTGACTAGCGCGATGCAGAAAAACACGCGTAGCCAATACCCCCGCCAAAAGAAGAGATACGTCCTTGATAGCTGTGAAGTTCTGATGGCGCGCGAAACAACAGGAAGCAGCAACACACGTCGGTCTCCACGAAAGGCACGTACAGCGAACTGCTGGCCCCGCTCACCTTTAACCCGTGCTGAGGGAAACGCCTGCGCGCGTCACGTCACTTACGCGCATGGGCCCTTTCCTCGGATTACACGTGGACGTGCAGTTTTTCACGCATGCTGAAATGCCCATGCACGCCTGCGCGTGTCACGTCACAGGGGCGCTTGCGCTTGAGGGGCCTTCTGTCCAATGAAATTGCATATGTGTGCAGACGCGCTTACGCGCTAAGGGCCTTTCCTCGGATTACACGCTGACGTGCAGAATTTTCATGTGCCAAATCACTCCGTATCAAGCTGGCCACGCGTAAGCACACGGAAGACCACGCTCCTGCCCAGAAGGCCGAATTACTGCCCCCCAGAGCCCCGAGCACGCTCCCACCTGCCATCTGCTGCTGCCTGACTGCCTGCTGCCCACGTGCCCTGCCATTTTCTGCCTGCACATCAGCCAGGGGTGCTGTTGCTGTGACCACCCCTGCTGGAACCGAAGACTCCCGACTGGGATTCCATCGCTCCACAGCCCAGCCCCAGGACCCAGTTGCCCACCCACTCCTGCCTCTGGGGTTGTCATGTCGGGCACTGCAACATCTGGCACCACTGACAACCCCCGACCAGAGAGGCAGAGGGGCACCAGCTTCAGTGCCAGGGAAGTTGGTGTCCTGGTGGAGCAAGTCCAGGGGCAGTATGATGCCCTCTTCGGAAGTTCCTGCGCCGACAAGGAAGGACGGACATCGTGACTGCCATCAACGCGGAGGGGGTGGCAGTCCGCGACTTCCAACATGTCAAGAAGCGCTGGGAGGACTTCAGGTCCAGGACCCTGAACAAGGCCCGGCGCCTCTTGAAGGCAGCGGATGCTAAGGGGCGCCGGGGCCACTTGTCGGAAGATCAGATGAGGGTCCTGGAACGCATATCCCCAGCGCTCCACGTCCAGGTCCTCGAGAGGCAAACCCGTCTGGAGTCGAGCGGTAAGTGTACATGCATCCTGATTGTGAGCTGTGCGTGTGGTGATATTTCAGTAGTGTGCAGATTGCACATCTGTTTGTATGGGGTCGAGTATGGGTGGGGGTGTACAGGGCCGTGAGTCTAACACATGCGAGGGCTGTAATGTGTGAGACATGGATGGTGCTTGTGTGTGTAGGCTTGCATGCCAAATGCAGTTGTGTGGGCACACATGTTTGGATGAATGTGTATGTAAGTAGACATGTTTGTGATGTCACGCATGTATGTTGTTTTCAGCTGCATGTATCAGCACTGTGTACATGTGCATGTGTGTGTATTTGACAAGGGTGCAACAGTGATGCAACATGGATGCATATGACAGCGGGATGTGGAAGCCTGATTGGCAGATGTGACATGGATGCCCATCTGAACACTGCGACACTTGGCAGAGGTGTACACATGCATGCAAGTGTGGTGGTGTGTGTACATGTGTAGTGCACTCCCTGTGTTGCATGTGATGTCTGGCTCACCATTGCCTGCTCATGCTGTTGTATGTGTATGGATGGTGCTGGCAGTTGCGATATGGCTGTGGTATGGCTCATGTGTGCAAGTTGAAATGACATGTGTGTTGGGGATTGTGATGGCATGTCTGAGGTTTGCCAATGCCACTCATGTACAACTGTCATGTGTGTATGTGTCCATTGTACAGTGCCCTGATGCCTGTGTTTTATTTCTCCCTGTCTGCAGCGTCAACTGATGAAGAGGGTGGAGAAGGTGCTGTGGAGCACAGCGGCGGGGATCCCACCGCCAGCCGGAGACGCAAGGCCTGGCTCCCCTCCCAGGTTGTGATCTCGTCGGGGAGTGAGGAGTCCGGTGCCGTGTCCCAGGCCGCAGCTGCCGGGGGGAGGTCCAAGAGGCGGAGGTTGGAGTTGGACTCCTCGGCAGCAGAAGGGGCAGCTGGGAACCCACAGGGCCCAGCGGGGGAAGATGGCACGGAGTCATCCAGGTTGGTGGGGGGTTTGGTGGAGGAGGAGGCCGTGCAAGCAACAGAGACGGGGTCTGGAGGTGGGGATTCCACTGGTGCTAGTGGTGCAGTGCAGGACCAGAGACAGGAGGCAGCACAGGCTGCCGCGGAGGTGCCTGTGTGCAATCCTGTCCCTGATCCTGTCCCTGCATCATCTTGCACCAGCAGGGATGCCTACGTCCAAACCCGTTTTCAGGCAGGGGATGAGCTCACGACAACTGGCCTTTCTCTGCCTGCGGACGTGGCTATCCGGGTCCGGGTTGAGCCTGTCCTGACTGGTGTGGCGTTGCGTCAACGGGCCATGCGAGGTGACCTGCAGTCTTTTCATGAGGAGACTGCACGTCATCTCGAATGGCTCGTTGACCGCGTCGGCCTACTGGGACAGGTCACCCAGGCCGGATTCCTCCGTTTGATGGGGCTTGCTACGACCCCCTCCTCAACTGAACGCCCTATGCGCCAGTCGTCCTCCGTGCCATCTTCCCACCCATCAGTCACCTGGGTGCCCTGTGGAGCTGCCTCTGACGGTGCGGCCAGGCTGGTGGAGGAGGCATCCCTGCCACAGTCGGGAGTGGGACGTCCAGCAGGGGTGGCCACATCAACG
Organism: Ambystoma mexicanum; assembly: GCF_040938575.1. Classification (NCBI taxonomy): domain Eukaryota; kingdom Metazoa; phylum Chordata; class Amphibia; order Caudata; family Ambystomatidae; genus Ambystoma; species Ambystoma mexicanum. The sequence goes on from NC_090939.1 coordinate 692,498,756, forward strand.
ACTGCACTCCAGCCAGCGGAGGATGTGCAGGCAGCAGGAGGCAGTGCACAGGCAGAGGCACAGCAGCAGCAGCAACGTGGTGGGAGCCATGATGGCTCGGGGCCTTCGACATCGGAGGGGCAGGCATCGGCCGGAGGGTAGGACGACCCAGGACAGAAAGTGTCTTCCGTGTGGCAGCGGTTGGGCCACGCCATAGATGCGGAGCGGCAGCGGGCGGAAGAGGCACGGCTCACGATGGTCAGGGCGAACTCCATGCAGAGGGCCCTGAGGCGGGCCGAGTGCCTCGAGGCAATCCGCAGGGGGTTGGAGGTGGACACGTCGATGGCCCTGCGGACCCTCGGGGCTATGGAGGAGGACCGCCTCCGGGACATTGAGCAGGAGTTCGATGATGCCCTGGCCCGGGACATCCAAAAGTGAGCCGTCGGACTAGCCCGCTGCCCTTGTAAATAGTTCTGTAGTTAGTGTTAGGTTTCCTTTGGTTTTGCATTTTTTTTTTACCTTTTGGACAATGGGCCACATTTTTGTATAGTTTTTTTTTATTAGGTAGTGTTATTAGATAGGTTTCATTTCTTCTGTTGGGATCATGGACCCTGGCTTGTTCATCTGCATATAGTTGACTGTTGGATTTTCTTTTTTTTTTACAATTTACCCATGGAGCAATGGCTTTCAATTATAATTTTCCATTGGATTTACTTTTGTGGACTGCGACTTTGGACACCATTCCTTTGGATTATGATTTTTGGTTTTGCATTATTTCACAGACATGCTGCTTTTTATTTTTTTTAATTCCCATTTCTGTTTGTTTATTTTTGATTCAATTTATGTTTCCTTTAATACATATTTTTTGTTCAAACTTCAATGTGTAGTATCATCTCATTGGTTTCATGCATATCATGATATGGGTTTTGAGATTCACTGACACCCATTGGGTATATGTGAGGGACATGTGTTCATTTCCAAACTTGCAATTGGGGTTCTATCATGTTATTGCCATTTCTAAGTGGGTGGATGCAATACTCGGGTGGGTGTTTGGCATTTGGAGGCTGACCATAGGGACCAGGGATCTAGATTGTGATGACATGTTGGCTGGGGGACATGAGTGGGGGCCTGCTGGCAGGTGCCCCACAGTGCTGGGGGGTGGGGGTGCAGGGGGACATGAGTTGGACATGAGTGGGGGCCTGCTGGCAGGTGCCCCACAGTGCTGTGGGGTGGGGGTGCAAGGAAACATGAGTTGAACATGAGTGAGGGCCTGCTGGCAGGTGCCCCACAGTGCTGGGGGGTGAGGGTGCAGGGGAACATGAGTTGGGGCCTGTTGGAGTGTGCCCCACAGTGCTGGGGCGTGGGGGTGCAGGGGAACATGAGTTGGGGCCTGGTGGAGGGTGCCCCACAGTGCTGGGGGGTGGGGGTGCAGGGGAACATGAGTTGGGGGCCTGCTGGCAGGTGCCCCACAGTGCTGGGGGTGGGGGTGCAGGAGAACATGAGTTGGGGCCTGGTGGAGGGTGCCCCACAGTGCTGGGGGGTGGGGGTGCAGGGGAACATGAGTTGGGGGCCTGGTGGAGGGTGCCCCACAGTGCTGGGGGGTGGGGGTGCAGGGGGACATGAGTTGGACATGAGTGGGGGCCTGCTGGCAGGTGCCCCACAGTGCTGGGGGGTGGGGGTGCAGGGGAACATGAGTTGGGGCCTGGTGGAGGGTGCCCCACAGTGCTGGGGGTGCAGGGGAACATGAGTTGGGGCCTGGTGGAGGGTACCCCACAGTGCTGGGGGATGGGGGTGCAGGGGGACATGAGTTGGGGGCCTGGTGGAGGGTGCCCCATAGTGCTGGGGGGTGGGGGGTGCTGGGGGACATGAGTGGGGGTGCAGGCTAGTCCCCCGTGGTGTGGGCTGCCTGCAGGGGCCGTGGAGGTTGTGGAGCGAACACCTGGGAGGACCCACACGGCCAATTCACGTGTAGTACTCCACGGAACCCCTGAAATACACGTACCCTGCTGATATCGCATGTGAAACTTCCCACGCACCCCAAGATACACGTACCCAGGACATTCGCGTGTGGAACTTCCAGCGCTCCCCTGAAATACACGTACCCTGCTGATATTGCGTGTGAAACTTCCCGCGCACCCCAAGATACACGTACCCAGGACATTTGCGTGTGGAACTTCCAGCGCCCCCCTGAAATACACGTACCCTGCTGATATCGCGTGTGAAACTTCCCGCGCACCCCAAGATACACATACCCAGGACATTCGCGTGTGGAACTTCCAGCGCACCCCTGAAATACACGTACCCTGCTGATATCGCTTGTGAAACTTCCCGCACACCCCAAGATACACGTACCCAGGACATTTGCGTGTGAATCTTCCAGCGCACCCCAGTAATACAGGTGCCCTGCTGAATTCACATGTGTACGTTTCCGCGCACCCCGAAATACACGTACCCAGGACATTCGCGTGTGAACCTTCCAGCGCACCCCTGATATACACGTACCCTGATGGAATCGCGTGTGAAACTTCCCGCGCACCCCTGAAATACACGTACCACGCTCGCACAGGGCCAATCGCGTGTGAAACTTCCCGCGCACACCATTAATACAGGTACCCTGCTGAATTCACGTGTGTAAGTTTCCACGCACCCCGAAATACACGTACCCAGGACATTCGCGTGTGGAACTTCCAGCGCACCCCTGATATACACGTACCCTGCTGAATTCACGTGTGAAACTTCCCGCGCACCCCTGATGTACACGTACCCTGATGGAATCGCGTGTGGAACTTCCCGCGCACCCCTGAAATACACGTACCCAGCTGAAATAAAGTGAGGAACTTCCCGTGCACCCCAGTGATACACGTACCCTGCTTGCCGTGCTGGTACAGGGTTAGCGCAGCCCTTTGCGCTGGATTGGGGATTTTGATGCCTTTTCTCTGCGCAAGGGGCGTTCTTGGGGGCGTAACTGGCGCTGCTGCAGGGTCGCTGCGCCACTGTGCGCCACGGCTGGTTTTGGTGGCTGGAATCCATGAATACGCTGTGCGCGGAAATGTATTTTGGCGCAAGCGGCTGGCTCAGGGATTCGCACGCGCACACTGTGCGCCAGCCGCGTGCGCCACTTGTGCGCTGAATTCTATGAATTACCCCCTTTATGTGCCCAGGAAACACATTTTGTCAAAGGGAAGAAGCCCTGGAAAACCTTTAATCAGGACAATGTCTCTTCAAATACACTAATGAAATGCAAAATCCCTTTAAAATGTTTCAAGAGGTTGCAACTGAAAGAATTCTTAAGGGAAAAAAGAGCACACAATATCATTTTCTAAACATTCCATCTTAAATCATAGGAAACAAAGTATGAAAATATGCATGTATGAAAATATGTTTGGCCTGGAGTTTGGGTTAACCGTCTTTTTTTCTTGAAGAAAGTTTATTTTGTTTTAACCACATTCAGATTTAAAAGGAGCCTATTGGATCAAAGTGATAAAGTTATGGAACTGCCATGAGTCCTTATAATTTATGTGTGATGTTCAGTAGAGTGATTTCTTCCTCCGAACCTCTCATTCCTGCCAATAGAGATAAATCTATCTCTGGGTACAGTGTGGTTCATGTCCTGTAGGAATTATAATGGCATCAGAAGTTGTCATTAGTCATTGTACCCGAGTAACAAGGAAGACCCCATCAATCCAAATAGTTGTTTTCCATATATATATATACGTTATATAGAGGACCTATTTGTAATCTGGGATGGACCCACGGATGAATGGTTGGAGTTTAAGTTACTCAATGTTAATGAATTTAATTTGCAGTTCACCGAGAGCCAGAGCAGGACTGCTATCGTTTATTTAGATATTCTTGTTAGTGTGGCACAAGGTGTACTAGTGACTGAACTTTACCGTACACCTACACGCTCTAGCATACCCCTCCATGCAAAAAGCAACCACCCCACAGCCCTAAAGTGGAGTATTCCCTACAGTGAATTTATTCGCATAAGGCGGAACTGTTCCCAACTTGAAAGTTATGATAAGGAATGCAGAAATATGGCCTTGAAGTTTTCAACAAATAGGCTAAACCAAGAAAGTGTTGGAAAGAGCGTATATCAAAGCACGAGAAAAGGATCATTCTATTTTATTGATGCCCAAAGTTCGAACCGAGACTGAAACGGAAGAAACAGATACAAGACTTATTTTGACGTTCAGCAAAGCTTCTAAGAACATTCGCCATATAATGCACAAACATTGGCATGTACTTAAGCAAGATGAACACTTGGGGAGTACTTTGGGCAGCAACATTAATATTACCTTCAGGCGCTCCACTTCTCTTAAGGATAGTTTGGTATCCAGCTACATGAGTCCCAGAACCACACAAATAGCCCCGGACTGGCTAAGTGCCCACTCGGAAGGTTTCCAGAAATGCACAAAATGCAAGGCGTGTAAGTTTTCTAAAAATACAAAAAATTGCCTCCATCCAGTACTACACAGTAATGTGACGATTAAATCTAGGATCACATGTGAAACTGAGTATGTTGTGTATGTACTAACTTGCCCGTGTGACAAACGGTATGTGGGGAGTACGATCGGCAAATTGAAATTTAGGATATTACAACATATAAGAGCCATCAAAAATGCCGACCCCACATATCCGATGGCTCTACATATCCAAGAAAAGCATGGATGCGAACTAGAAGGCTTTGGGTATTTTGGCATATATACCACTCTGAAAACAGCAAGGGGAGGCAATGGGGAACTTCTTCTCAGACAATCGGAAACCAAATATATCTTAGATTTCGAGACCAAGAAACCCAAAGGCCATAACCTGGACAAAGAATTATATACCTTCCTAGGCACCTAAGAATTTTAAGATTAAACCAGAAAATCAAATGCATGGATTTTAAAGAAGACCCCAGACTCTAACATTTTTCTATTTGGGGGATCCTGATTCTCTCCTAGCATGAACTCTTAAGATAGTTATCTTATCGTTATAATTGTACAGCCTGTCTTGATTTAATCCACATGTAAATGTTTTGTTGCAAATTGGAGTTTATATGAAGTTGTCACAGGTAAATGTGTTTCACCAGCATTTAGGATAGAAGGTCTATCAATTCAATATTTTACTCTTGATAAGGGAATTTAATTAATTTTAGACATTTTTCTTTCTTTTTGCTTTTTCTATTTTATACCTTTCTCTTTTTATAGGGTGGGCAATATTTTTGTTGAAATATTTATGAACGCAGGAAAACTAACAGTTACATGTACATTATCCTTACAGTGTCATTTTCCGCCCTTTAAACTAAATTTATGGTGGCCAATACTGTTTAGTTTTTTTTGTTTTATAATTAAGGTTTTGTGACAGTGTTTCAATGTTTTTTATCTACGCTCAGCAATTACATTTTATGTAGTAGGCAGTGACTAATATGAGTATCTAAAGCATAGAAATTCCAAGCACTAAAGCACTTTATGTATTCCCATATAAGGAACACTACCTCGAGGCTGCTAACTGCACATTGCACTTTATCAACAGTATGTTGTATTCTCAGGCTGCTAATTGCACATTGCACTTTGTTAACACTATGTTGTACATTGCAAGTTTGCACAGCTAGCAAAAATAAGCATTTGCACTTTAGGAGGTAATTTCTGGATATATGAATTAAAACATATTCCTGCCATGAGCACTAGGCACCTTATTCTGAACACTGCATTACTTTGTTAGTACTAGCCCCGATGACTATTATATATTATATGCCTAAACTGTAAGAACTGGCCCTCACAGTAAGTCACAGCACGTTGCCGAGGTGAACTGTGCATCCGACAGAGTTAAGTATTCAGCTTACTGAAAGGAGCGCAGTAATGCAATGTTCTCAGAACTAACTACCTCTAGTCACGTGAAAAGTAAAGTTAGCCAAATTGCATGTAATGAGATTTGCTTTCAATCTTTTTACATCAGTAAGATGTTATGTGATTGCACACAACTTGTGAAAAAATATTTATTAATGGTAATATTTGCCATGGATATATACCTGAAAGCGATTTCTGCACATTTTTGAAAAAGGCAATAAGTAATGTCTATTTACTTTTATGCTTCTTTGTAAATATATATTTCTTTTTACTTACTGTGACTAATTGCGCTGAATACACCATTCAAACATGGCAGATTTCTACCATAGATTGTCTGGATGTACATGAGACTCTCTATATGACAACCATAGAGATGATGTTAGTTTAAAAGTCCTTCCTTAGTGTTTACACCCTCAACGTGAACAAGCGGTGTGTTTGCCGCAAAACGCGTTGTTGTTATCTTGTGAAAAAATAAGTTTGGTGGTGGTGCGAGCTATGGTTGCTTAGCTTACCATAACTGGTGAATTTCAGGGGGTTTTCGATTTTACTTGGAACCATAACGTCCCTTTAACAACGTTTTTTCACCGAATTTCATAGGTTTTTAGTAGCGCAACTTAACCATAATGTCTACGAACATCTGACTTCATTGCAGAGCTTCCGGAGATGCCACATGACCATATGCTGGCGCGCACCATGATGACTTGTCAGAGAACCCGTACGCACTTCACAATAAGATCTATGCTTCGAGGACAGTTTGGAACTGCATTTTCTACAGATCTAGGAACTTTCCCTTGCACAGCTCCAACACCTATTCCTACTCATCCATTAACAATCTAGTACACAGTACATACTTTTAGCAGAACTGCTATTTATCTTAAAATGGCATCAGCTAAGGCCATCCTTCCTCTCCAAGAGACACCACCACTGCTGTAATCAAGGAGCATGAGAAACACTGCCCCCTACCTTAGAAATAACACACGCGCAACATTTTCCCCTGTCCACCTGCCCCTCCATATTAGTGTTTGGTGCCTTTTCCCTCATTTCCCTCCCCACCTTTCGTTCTAAGCTCTCCTGCCAAAAATCCATCCAAAAACAAAATAAATGTTCCTTTACGAACCACCTTTCACAGTTAAAAAATAGAACAAAAAAAAAAACACGGACTCCATCTACTTTATATTTCTCAATAAAGTACATAGACTCAATAAGATTTTCCAACATTTCCATTTGCATTTTGTGTTATACTAATGGCAATATTGGGGCGTTCATCCTCCGTTCCAGGGACTGGAACGGTGGATACCGGCCAAGCAACCCAAGTTATCAGCCCAAGCGAAGCGAGGGTGAATAACGAGGTCCCTGGACCATTATCCCCCCATTCCAGCCCCTGAAATGGGGGATGAAGGACATTAGCAGCCTAGGTTCCCAAAGTGGGAACCCGTCGTACTAAATAAGAAGATTTTAGGAAGGAAAATCCTTTTCCAAGATGGCCACCATGGAAAGGGAAGGTGGGGGTTCCATACAGGGCCCCTCTTCGCTTTCCATGGCAGCCTGCAGAAGGCAAAAAGAAAACCCTATGACCATATTACCACAAGCACATTTTTCTTCCCTTTCAAATCTATCCTAATTTCGAATAACTTTACCACAAAGCCAGTCCCAGGTGGACATGGCCATTTTAATCCTGTTTTGTCCCTTCTGGTCATAGCCAGTAGCCAGATTGTTCGGATCATGACCTTATTCCATGACGCGGACATTCTGGCCACTGCCCATGGCCACAGGCTACCCCTCAGTCACTAAAGCTATACCGCTATTTGTTTTGTCAAATAAGAAAACACTGCCACATTTGCAAAACCATGCTTGTAGATCCTTGCCAATTCGCCTTACGCAAGTTTGCTGGAAATCAACCCACGTTTTATTTTTTCAAAAGTGTCAAATGAATGCACATACAATCGTCATATAAGCTACCTCCACTTCACAAAATCCATTCAGACTTTACGAAAACATTTATATCTAGATCTATAATCTTTTTGCAAACCTTTGTGTACATTTCTCAAATGGCACCACATTTATAAGCCTTTACATTATTTTGGGACCGGCCCCCTCTAATTTCGCTCCCTCTTGACAGAATCCCACCAAACTTTGCAAATACATTTATATCTAGATCTATTATCAGTTTGCCAAAAGAAGTGTAGATTCATCAAATGACACCTCATTTATAAGCCTTTACATTATTTTAGCACCCCCCTCTAATTTTGCCCCCTCTGCACAAAGCACCCCTCACCTCCCCAGAGATTATTTCATAAGTTTGACAAGTGCAATGCTCAGAAAATATTATTGTCCCAAGGGTTTGGGCATGTATTTTTATACATACATTGATCTGTCGCACAAACATTTCCAATTCACCTTGCCTCACTTTTCCTCTTTTATAAACATGCGAAATCAGGCAGCAGTGTGCGGCCATCTTGTGCTAATCTTATCCATTGCTGCATCGGCCTAAGCTAAACTGCCCTGACATCACTAAATCATATGCACCGCCCCTGAGCATCACATCACCAAACCTAGTGATATTCTCCACCTTTCTCTGTGACGTTCCTCATCAGCGTAGCCAAATGCGCCCATAATCACCTACGTGATGTGACGCAGAACCCGAAAATCAACACACATCGACACACAACACAGCACGTCACAATTCGGAATATTAAACCGTAATTTAAAAGTAACAACAACACTGTACAATTTGTAAAGTACTTTTATTTCACAATAAACGCTCCGAGAACATCTGACTATTGCCATATTCAATGAAATTGCAAATTTGTTTCTTCGATCACAATCGAAAATGTTTATCGTGAGGCACGCTAGTTCTTTTTGCATACACAAGGTGTTCGTTTTCGGTAGAAGAAGCGCTTGGGTCGCACAGTGAATTCCAGTGCTTCTGCATCTACTTGGGGCTAGACCACCGTAAAGGATGTTATGTTGCTCCTAATCGCTAGTACAGCATAAGGGCATATGGGCCCTTGGTGATCGTCCCAAAAAAGAGTCACTGTGATTCAGTTGTTCACAACTGTGTTCATCTGCCGGTTGGAAAACCCGTCAGTTGGCATCTGGAATATATGACAATCGCAGAATGGCAGAATGTATCTGTTTCGAAAACATAACAGAAATGTGTCTCACTACCCGATCTTTATTACAATTTATCTATTGACTTATTAATTCAGCATAGAGTTTAAACTAACGATTAGCACAGACATGAAACAATCTCAACAGAGAGAAAACAACGTGGAAAGTGGTACACAATTCGAGATGGTCATACATGACATTTTAATTAAATATTAGCGTTGAACCTGGGGGAACCGAGTAGTGGTTTACATGTACCTCGATGCTGGACTCACTACACACAATGGTTGTACTTGTGTTTCATTGCAATAAGCCACACAGAACAAACGACTCAAATGTAACCCAGAAATAATGTTCAGATAATAATAAGTTAATGCTCATTCCGGTATACAATCGTCGAAAATCAAACTTACATTATATTCACCATTTCCATTCTCTTGGCGTAACTCAGACCGTAACGCTCACTGTGTTCACACCAACGATTCTTCATAAACTGAATTTACATGTGCCTTACCCACTTTTGGAATGCATAACCTTATCATAACTTCATTATTACAAACCTCCTTTCATTCAATTCCTGTCGGAATGGTCCCTTTCTCTCAAGGTCAAAAAACAATTGAGCCTTTTACTGTGTGTCCGATGCGTGGGCTTCCTAAGCTCGCAAGCAAAAATTCAAAGCTGGTGACCTTCATTCACAATCAACATACATTCGTACTTTGCAACAACTTGCCTTACCGCATCCATGAGAACTGTTATTCAGATCCACGTCCATCGGGCACTGCAGGTGGCTGCCTGAGGTGCCAGGCTAAAGGGGGCTCCAGTCTGACTCCATTATTATTTTAATTACATTTTAACACAGACACATTAGCCCTTTATTTGCCGCGCTCTGGGTGTAGCACCAGCACATCAATTTATAAACATCAACCGTTTTAATTAAGAGTCTAAAATAACCTGATAAATTGCTTCTATTTAATATTAATAAATATTGGGCAACCAATATGAACAATATAGAGGAACAGGCTTTCAGAATGTAGTATTACTCTGTAATATCACAAGGTAAGGTTGGGGTTGCAGTCTGCACTAGCAACAATCTATGTTTACCAGTCCACAATTCCATGATTATACATCTCCATCCCTTGAATGCCAAAATGCAATCTCTTTCGCCTGTACTTTAGGCACATATTGTGGAACACCTCCAAATGTACCGTGTGACTTTCGCGACAAAAAACACCAATTTTTTGCTTCTTGCAGCCATATCCCATCCCATCCTCATCCCCCCTCACCTCCCCAGAGATTATTTGATAAGTTTGAAAAGTGCAATGTTGTGTTTTTTAATATGTTTTTATCGCGATGTCTACGGACACCAAACACGGATCCAAGATGGCAGGTGCATCGAAACAATCCGACGCACCTCATGCTTCATCCTAACCAATCAGCGAACAAGTCGTCTGTCCACAGACATGACGCAAGCCGATTACCCAATCGGTGTCCTGTCCGTGGTGCGGACATAGATATCACTAATTTTTTGTGACCTACTTTTTAGTCGTTTTAAAGAAAAATACTGGACGGATTTCCACCAATTTACAAAAGCACGCTTTCAGGACCAAACCACTGTTCCTGCTGCAAATTTGGTGAAAATCCATCCAGCGGTTTGGGCTGTAGGCATGCGCAAAGTTTTTTCCCCATTCAATCTATGGGGAAAAAATACGTTTTGGGACCGCTCCTATAACTTTGCCCCCCCGGACCAAACTTCACCAAACTTTGCAAAAAGAATTCAGAGTGGGCCATATACTTTTTTTTGCAAAGTTTGGTGAGGATTCGTCCAGGGGGAGCGAAGTTATAAGCCGCCCAAAAAGTGCTCTTCCTATGGGAATATATATATATATATATCACTAAAAAAACTTTGTTAATGGGACGTTATGGTTAAGTTGCACTACTAAAAACCTGTCAAATTCACACAAAAAAACTTTATAAATGTGACATTATGGTTGAAAGTAAAACCGAAAAACCCCTGAAATTCCCCAGTTATGGTAGGCTAAGCAACCATAACTGCCAGCGCCATTGTGCACTGCTAATACTAACACGCAGGACATCAAAGATGACATCACAAATGCCATTGATGACCGGGAGTAAACCAGAAAAAAATTACTTTGGTAGTTGGAAAGATGTTCATGACAGCTTGAACCAACTGTTCCAAATCTTTCAACAAAGTACAAGAAGTCATGTAGCCCAAATGGCAAGCACCGTAGTGCAAAAGTACTACATGCGGAGTGGTCATCGTACGCATGTGTCGGCAAACTTCCACAATTGCCTCAACATTGCGATTACTCTCAGCGCTCCACACCAACTCCACTCCTCTAACATGGAAATGGTGTGCCACATGCCTACTCTCGGCATAGTGCTGTAAACCATGGACAAAAATATCTCCAAGCACCAAAACCCTGACCCTCTGCACCTCTGCCATCTTCAATATACGCACCGTCTTTTGACACAAAAGAGCAATGTGAACATCTGATTGGCTGATGCCTACAGTCCCCTTTCCATGGTGGATTTGCTGTAGAAACCTGTATGTGACACGCCCTACCCGCGGACAAGCGTTGTCTACGTGCAGCACGTAACTCTTACTCAGTCATTCTACCCTTTCCACATCAGTCGCGAATCCATTCCCTCATTGGAAAGAACTAAGCAGCCACACAGCCATCCACAAATCACAATCAACATCACTAAATCTAACTCCGTCATCAACATTTCGCACTTCAAATGTACTATCAATGACTCTGAAGGGAAGGAAACTACTGTGCAAGTGTCGCGGATTTCTACGTACATCTCCATGCATGCGCACATGCATAAGTATAAAGTACAGGTATGCATATTTTAAGCAGAGAACATGTGCAACCCTTATGATTTCATTTAAACAAATTAATGCCAATAAATCTGCATAGGCAGTACATGCCAACGCTCCCCCTTTATGTGCAAGATATCCGATTTTTCATTGACAAACTGCACTACTTTTTACTGTCTCCCGCATAACCTGTACATACGTCAAAAATATCCCTCTTGAGCGCGAAACTCTATTGTTCATTAGAAAATGTCTGAATTTTGTAACGTGTACCGCCTACATTAATGCTACTTGCAATGCGATCGTATGAGAAAAATAAACGCTCCCGATTGCTGTGGTGACATCTCCCACTGAGGGTCTCCTGATTTTTCGAAATCGTACTTATAATACGAAAGTAGAGGAATTTTTCCCATCTACTATAATGACCTATCGCTTACAAACCTCTCTGCTATAGATAATACAGCTTTAAAAAAACAAGGCATTTTCATAACCTAAAAATTGTACTCATTTCTGAAGCACGTGCAACTAAGATACTGCAAATAACATACAGAGGTAGCACATAGTGAAATGAAATGTGCGCATGCACTGTGTTGAAATATGAAAGGAGAATACTCTGATAAAAGATGCAAAAGTAACGTGTATAGTAACATCGCTGTTTTAAGCACACAAAGTTAATAATTTCTTTTTTTTACAATTGCAGTGAAAACTACTCTCCTGAAAATCAACAGCATCTACACTACAAACGACATATCCAAAGAAACCTGGTCATTCTGCAAAAAAAAGTAAGTACAGTACTACCTTTATATTCTAACTATTACTCAAAGAGACTGTGTGGGTTATTTATTTAATTTGTGCAGCAAAGCACACATTGATTTCTGAACAATTCTACCCACAAATCCCCGTTTATTAAATTAAGAATAACAGGCAGAATGGCTCACAAATCCCTGTGTGTTTGGAACGCAAATAACATCCAAAATACTTAGAATGTTAGTACTAGAAAACAAATAGCTGTTTTAATTTTATGCCATTACGTTTACTGTTAGTGCTTCTCCTCACCACCAGGCGACTTTGTACTCTCATCTGAAGCACATCGTAGTAGTATACAAACAGAGAAATAGCCTTCCCAAATCATTGTAAGAGGCCAATGCACATTGACACACGACCACAAAGAGTTTCCCCATCAAACGCATGCACGCATGCACACAGCACACATACATTGTACAACAGACCAAACCATGCCTTCTTTTTTTCAACAGACCTCAAAGAATGCCTACCGAAAAGCAAGTCCGTAGAAAGGAACGCAGAAGTAGAGCAAATAAAAATAAAAGTGTCCAACCTAAGCATCCACCTGTAGCAGAGTTTGTAGAGAATGTTGGAACAAAACAGCTAATACAGTCATTTCGGAAAACAAAAGAAGCTTCAACTACCATACCTCCTCCATCAAAATGTAGCATGAAACACAAAACTCTTCACAAAAAACCGGCTACCAGTACTGTTAACAATTCTCCTATTAATCCTGAAATAGTAACAAGAACCCATAGTAAAAAAAGTATTTTATCAAAAATGATTCGCCACAGAGTCCTTCAGAATCTAATAAGAACAGGACTGAAATCATCCTCATCTGTTAAAACCTACCGTAGAAAATTAATCCTACAACCTCTCGTTGACAGTGCAATCCTTCTCAAAAGGAATCAGTTCATATTAGTGTTAAATAGGATGAAATCACTAACAAAACTAAGTACCAAACTACAAAAGAAACTTATCAATAAAAGGAATGTGAACAAAAATAACTTCTTACATATTTGTGGAGGTGAATGGAGTCACACAACAACCACAGAACCATATTTGAATGAAGAAGCATAAAAACAAAATCAAACAAACACAATTGCCATCAATAGCAATGGACGCGGGTATGAAAAAATCAATAATACCCTCATGGAACAAGAAACAGTGCTTAGAAAAGTATCCCCTGAAAACTCAGAATTACCTCTCGATTTGACTGAACCAGACCGTCCAGTATACAAATGGCCCTGCACATCAATGTGTGCCATTCCTAACAAATCTTTCAAATCTTTATGTCAGATCCTCAATCAGTATGTAAAAGGTAAAGACAAAATGAAAATGAAAGTGCGGCAAAATATGGATATCTGTCCAGTGCGCAAATACACAGGACTGCAAGGACATTCATTAGCCTGCATTTCTGGACTTATTTGAAAAAGCACCTTCCATGATATCAAAAAGATATCAATACATCATTCAAATGTAAGAAATCTAGTGTATAAAATATACTATGCTAGAAGTCCAGCTTCAGAATTAGCCAATTTAAATAACACTCTTCTGCATGGTACACCCAAATACCTACAAGAAGAAATTGACCGTATCCAGAGAAAATATTTTGGAAGTGAAAGCCACTTACAAAATGCAATTGTTTTAGAACAGACTACCAACAATGCTGCACATAGCAACCTTCTATTACACACATACAAAAAAGAAATACTAAAATTTAAAAGTCCATCGGCTGAAGTACCAAACCGTGTGTGTGTGTGTGTGTGTGTGTGTGTGTGTGTGTGTTGCCGCAGAACATTTTACAAAAGGAACACAAAAAATGTAGACATAGCATACAAAATAGAAGACAATGAAGATTCCAAATGGTTTCAATTAGCTCTCTACCTTTTAGCATAAAACAAATATGAAATAAGAGAACCCCTAATATGTTGCAGTTACTGCACAACAAAACTAGACAACAACCAAAACTCCTTCACGTGCTATCACAAATAATTTGGAATTGTTCCCACTACCAAAAACCCTGCAACAACTCAATTTGTATGAGAGCATCATAATTAAAACAGTTCACCCATTTTAAGCAATTATACGCCTTCACCCAAAAACAGCAAAATTACCTCCCTCTGAATTGGTGAAAGGCATTTGTGGCAAAGTAGTTTATTTGCCATTAGATCTAACCGAAAATGCACACACTAGGAGTGCAACAATCAATAGAGCATTCTTTAATTGTCTTGGTAAATGGTGTACCAACAAAGGATAAAAAAAATTGGCAACAACTGGTGGATTTACATAAAGTTAGACAAGCCTTGCAATATCTGAAAGACCCAACGAGTACTACAAGGAAATAAATATTGAAGAAAACTTAAGGGAAGCAACTGAAATAATTCAAGAGCCATCAGAAACTGGAAAATCGAACTTCTGAATCCTGCTGCAGTATGCACTCTTTTGGACCAGTACACAACTCATCCATTGCATTCCAATGAAAGCATAGATGATGCACTAGAAACTTACCAAATGCGACAAACCAAAGGTTCACCGATGAGTATATGGGAAAAAAGTATAGAAGCACGTGCTTTTCCACTGCTATTTCCTACTGGTAAAGGTGGAAGATACGATGATAGACCCACTCATATTACGGCATCAGAATACCGCTCATTACGAATGTATTCGCACGAACCCAGATTTAGACAAAATGTGGAGTACATATTCCACCTACTCTTTGAAAGTGAACTAGCAACGCTATGTTATGGAGTTACACACATTTTGAAATCTGGAACCCACTTTCAAAATATGTCAGCTAAACAATTAATACAAAAAGTACAGGAAAAAGATGGGGTTTTTACAATCAAGTATAACAAATTTGTTTGCAAACATGCGTGGTACAAAAGAGTACTGGTTCCGACGGCACGGAGACGTATGTTGTATGATCAGAAACCTTGGACCACCGACTTGGTTTGTGACACTAAGTTGTGCAGAATATGCATGGGAAGATTTACATGAGTTCTTACGCTTAGCAAACAACAACAAAACCAACATAGATATGTTAACACCTGGAGAACTTTGCTCTCTAGATCCAGTTAATATGTCAAGATATTTCCATCATCGTTTCATTGCTATGCTACACTTTATTTGCAATAAAACTGTTCCTCCCCTCGGAGAAGTGCAACACTTCTTTTGGAAAAAAGAATATCAAGCGAGAGGAGCACCACATATTCACATGCTTTTGTGGATCAAAGGTGCACCTAAATTTGGTCACAACAGTGATGCCACTGTTTTGCAGTCCATCCAAAAATATGTCACTTGTGAAATCCCGTCACAACGGACACATAGTGACCTGCATGGGCAGATTTTACAATTTCAAAGACACAAATGTGGCAAATATTGTCGTCGCAAATACAAAAACAAAGGTAAATACTACACCAAATGCCGCTTTGGTTTCCCTAGACCACTTACAGAAACAGGTGAAGTGAATAACTTCATGCCTTCAGTGCGACATAGTGTTAACGGTAAATCACCTAAGAACACGTATTACATAAAAAGAACAGAAGAATCAAAATATATCAATGATTACAATGCAATCATTGCCCTCTTATGGCATGCAAACATAGATGTGCAGTACATTGCAGACAATTCTACTGCTGTTGCCCGATATGTTACAGCCTACTTAACAACAGCAGAAAAAACAGAGATTCAAGACCTCTGGGATGACCTAGCATCAGACAAAAAACACTATCGCAGAAATTGTACAGCCTAGGCATAAAAATGCTCTCTTATAGAGAATGTGGCACCTATGAAGCAGATCATTTAACCGGTACTGCTTTGTATGGAAAATCAGACAACATAGTATGGCTAAGTCTTGGTCCTGCTAAAGCTAGAAAAAGGGTTCTGAAATCATATGAGGACATAGAAACAATTGACAGAAATGATCCCAACAGCCAAGACATTTTAAAAAACAATTTACTGGATACATACTATCCGAACAGGAGTAGCACTTTGGAATGCATGTGTCTTTACCACATAGCTCAAAAATTTGCATACAAAAATAGTGTAAAACCTGATGAAAGCAAAGGTAGATACAGAGTAACCGATTGTGAAGGCAGCTTAGTGAAACTTACCAAATGAAGCTTAATTAATCATGGTAAATTGTCATTAAAAACTCCTCAACAAAAAGAACTATATTACATGTCTCTGCTACAACTTTTTAAACCGTGGAGAAAAGGGGAAGAGATACTAGATAACTATGACTGCTATGAAGATGCTTTCAAAGCAAATGAAAGCGCTATCACCAATGTGAACTTTACTAAGTACAAAACAATGTTACACAATGAGCAGATAAGGACTTTTCCGACAGTAGTCAACCTTCTGTAACAGGAAGCCAAGAACCACTAGGACAGTAACTAATAGCAAATGAGGCAGAATTAGCTATGACAGAAGTGGAAAACACCATGTGTCACTATCAAGAAGATATCGAAGACCTAACTGTACAACAAGCAAAACGTAACAAAGATCAGCGCACCATTTTTGAAGACGTAACAAAACAAACTGTACATGGTGTGCAACACGAAAATAAAGAATGTACCTGCCAAAATTACAAACCTATACTGCTGTACGTCAGTGGTGAAGCTGGGTCTGGAAAAACATTCTTAATCAAAATCATCAGCAAGTTCCTTCAACAATTGACAAACAACAAACTGTCAGCTGTTATAACTGCCCCCACAGGTTTAGCTGCCTACAACATAGGCGGTGTCACTTTACACCGATTACTACTTCTTGCAGTAGAGCACCAAAACAAATCAGTCTATTACAAACTTTCTGCAGAAGCTGCAATAGAACTACGCAGAGTATCCAACCTAATGTTGGCCTTGATTCACCTCAGATTGCAAGAAGTACTTAAAACAAACTACGAAGATCTCTTTGCAGGAAAACACATTATTGTTTTCGAAGATCTTCTACATTTGACACCAGTGAAAGGTGAACCTATTTTTAAATCCTTAGGACACAAACTTTGCCGTAAAACTGTGGGCAGCATAGGAAATGTCAACCTTTGGCAACATTTCCAATACAGAGAATTAACAGAAAACATGTGGCAATCTGCAGATCTCACTTATGCCAACATCTTTAAAAGTATTAGAGTTGGTGTACTATCGTAAGAAGCACAAGCCATATTTAAAAAACGGCACATTCATGCACTTTATGGCGATAATGCATGTGCCACTGAAGTTATGGAACAATTAGCACACAAAAATGTCAATTGTATGGCCTTAATGCCAACTCTTGCTAGCTGTTTCAAATTCAATGAAACAATGTTAAATAAAGAAATGCAACCAATTATAGAAATTAGCGCCACAGACAAACTAGATGTACATGGTATGACACGACCTATGTGTGAGAAAGCTAAAACAAGACTACATAGCTTAGAAAAATCAATCTCCAACACAGCTGGGTTGGAAAAAATATTAAAATTATCCTTAAATTCTAGAGTAATGCTTAAACGTAACCCTGACGTGGAGCAAGGGCTAGTTAATGGGGCACTGGGTACAGTTTTGGCTTTCAATCATACCCACGTGACAACAACATTCAGTTTGTCAATATTCGCTTTGACAAACTTTCGGAAGTGAAAAGGATAGGGCGCTCAACTGCTCGCTTCCTTCTCTTCAAAGACATGTATGTACATAGAGAACAATTTTCTCTAACTCTTACATATGCAGTCACCATTCATAAATCCCATGGTCTTACCCAGACAAAGCATTGATAGATATAGGAAACACAGTCTTTAAAGAAGGCATGAGCTACGTAGCGCCATCATGCTTACGTACACTTGACGGTCTATTTCTAATGAACTTTGATGCAAGTAAAGTGAGCGCTAATATTCCTTCCATTTTAGAATCAATAGACTGTGTTCAATGTACACCCCAGATCTGAAACAATATCCTGTTGTAGAAAAATTAAAACGTGGTAAAAGAAAACTAAATCAAACAGAAATGCAACAGAATCTGACAGCACATTCTTCAAAGAAAACAAAAGAAGCTAAAGCTTCATCAATTACCACAAGCAAAGAAGAACATATTAGGGAAAGTAAACCAGGTACTTCTTCAAACAAGGAACAGAAAGGCCGAAAAGTGCACTCAGATACAGAACTAGCTTGTCCATTCAAATTTTCAAATGAAACTGGTGTAAGTTGCTATGCAAATGTAGCAATGAATATTCTATTTCAATTGCCACCAATTGTCAACAATATTTACTTACACAGTACAGATCAATTGTGTTTGCAAATGTTAGTCCTGCATAGAAACGCAACAAACAACCCTGACAACACGTACAGTGTTCAAAGAATAAGACAAGAATTGGACTACTGTGCTGGAATTGTGAGTTTCACTATAAACACACAAGAAGATCCACAAGAATTTCTAATGTTCTTACTACAAGTACTGGAAAACAAAAGCATACCTATAAACGAAATCTTCCAGATTTCATACATGTGGAAACATACATGCACTCTCTGTAGCAATGTGATACAGGAACAAATCCCAAATGAGCGATTTGTGTACGTATCCATAACTAATTGAGAATCCATTCCATTTCAGCAACTTGTACAGAATGCAAACCATGGCAGATTATGTACTAGGTGAAATTCAGACAATCGCTCCACCTTACTGATACAAACACATAGTAACTACATAATACTTATGCTTCAACGTTTTAATGCAGATGGTACCAAAAACAACTGCAAGCTGAGTGGATTCACACACGGTCAAGTGTCACTTGGAAAGAAAACCTTTACAACAATAGTTATAATCTACCATGCAGGAGCTACAACCAATGCAGGTCACTACACTGCATACATTAAAAAGAAATGTGGATGGTTGGATTGGAATGATGGCACCATTACTGTAAAGCAGAGATTGCCAGCTAATCTTACAAATGCGTATTTATTCTTCCTAAAGCCAAAATTTGATAACTAATGTGTACCTCAACATTACCAAAGAATTCAGTGAAATACTACAAACAGTTAGAACACGCCAACAGGTATCTAACTGCCCAAGAGTGTATTACAACGACACAGATAAATGAATATCACAGATCTGTAACCACAAATGCACGGTTAGAATACGCCAACAGGTATGTAACTGTTGTTAAAAATCGGCAGCAAGGCAACAAAGATAACATTAATCAGAAAGAAGAAGGAAACAGTCAAAGAAAAGAAAGAAATAGTGTGTACCATTGCAAATAAAGTTTTTTTTTCAAATCCGACATGGATTTTTTTCCCCCAGACCGAGGTATTTGAAAAACATACACAGAAACTGAGCAAAATGCACAGTACACTGGATTGTAAACTAAATATGAGGGTAAAAAAAAAAAGCTAAACTGTCTATTATACAGTGTAATAAGTCTTCTTAAAATGCAAACACTAACATGCTTTTTTCTTTTATCACAGAAATTGAAAAAGTATTGTTCCGCCAAGTGCTAAAGTCATGTAAGGCATATATGGATTCTGAACAAAGTAAACAGTAAGTATAATTACAGGCATCTCATACATATGCAAATCTACACATCTAATCTATGGCACTAATATGATGCAGTGGCTGTAGGCTGGCCCTAGGATCTTTGTTGTATAACCTACCACCTACACCCTACAGCCAAGCAACCAAGACGATAGGTCCTACCCGCAACCATCGCTGCATATCAAAACCATGGTGCTTCTAATTTGACTACTTATAAGTTTACTCTTGGGTGCATATTCTGCAGCCATGCACCCAAGACGCTATGATGTGCACCCAATTACCGCACCACACCACACCCATGTTCACTTATAACCTCACTGCTTATGACTTCAGTATTGGGTGCATGGCCTTTGGCCATGCACCCAAGATTCTGGGTCCTGGGAAGAACCACCACAGCATATCGCACCCATTGTGGCTTCTAACTTCACTACGTATAAAGTTGGGTTTGGGAGCATGGCCTTCGGTCTGAGACTGTTTAGTTCGGAATGGTGGCAAGTAGTGCAGTTGTTTTTGTTTTTTTATTACTGTTGCACTTTCAACTTGTCAGACTATATTAAATACAATTTGGAATTGGGGACAATAATCGAACTTTAAAGGAAATATTACTAATTGGTTAAACCCCTGTTGTGTTTTGCTCCCCCTCTCTAATTTCGCCCCCCCCCTTTTTTCCTTTTTGCATAATTTTGTTTTGGAATATCTTTATATTATTTTTGATATTGGATTCTGGTTTTGTGTATTATGTTTCTGAATTGTATTCGCATTATGCACTTTACGTCCATCCTACATTATAGGATGCTCATTAGATTACTATGCACTTTAACTGTAGATATCTAACATTGACTGTTTTTTATGCTGTTTTACCATAGACTCAACACTATGTGTTATGCTATTAGACATGTGTATAATAAAGATTGATTGATTTTATACCGTCCTTGACCTGGCCTATCCCCTCATTGAGCTCCTATACTGAGAGCAATTTATCCCGCTTGATATTTCTACTGGTGTGGTTCACGTGACTCCTCTTCTTTTTTGTTACTTGTTCTGTTACTCCCCTGGTTCTACGTGGTTGGGGACACCTATCCTTGATCATAGGTTTATAAGGTTATAGCTTATAACTTTGTTGTTGGGTGCATGGCCTTTGGCCATGCACTGAAGACTGCAGGTCCTCCTCACAACCACATCAGTGATGTGACGGCGATACGGGTGTATCTATAGGTGTGGTATGCTTCAGTGCTTGTGGCCAGAGGCTGGACTCCTAGCTGTATGTGCATAGATAATGGAAGTTATGGCTGTGCAGTGGCTTAGACCTCCAGTGCTTATTACTGTGTTCTTAGGTGCATGGCCTTTGGCCATGCGCCCAAGACTGTACACACTCTCCACACAAGCTAATCCATAATCAATACTACAGGTGTAGCCATGGGTGTGACACGCTGCGGTGGTTGTGGCCAGGGCCTAGAGTCTTGGAAGTATGGCCGTCGGCCTACGGCCATGCATCCAAGCCTCTAGGCCCTGGCCACACCCACCGCAGCATGTCACACCTATAGCGGCATTCGAATTAATGGCGTACGCATAGGAAAAAGTAATGTAAATACGGCATGTACTCAATTTCAATGTTCGCTAACAGCACGCGTGTCCTTAGAACAGTTTCAAGTTCCCTGTACACAGCACGGACTGAAATACTACCCTTATTAGACCCCTCATTCTCTGTACGTACAAACATCCCGAACAAGGCGTCCATAGAAAGTACATCAGGAACACCTACCGCCAGAACATAAGCATTTTTTCACCCATCTCTTACTGTCTAAAACTCCCCAAGCACATCTCACTGCAGCCAATCGGCAGAGACGTTGCGTGTCCGCGGTCATGACGCCAGCCCCTTAGCCAATCAGTGTCTTGTCCGTGGAGCGAACAGGGAAGTGTGATCGCGGAGTGGACATAGATATCACTAATTTTTTAATACCTACTTTTTGGTCATTTTTTTAAAAAGTACTACACGGAAAGTCACCAAATTTACAAAAGCACGCTTTCGGGACCAAGCAGTTTGGCCTGTAGCCGTGCGCAAAGTTTCTCCTCCATTCTGTCTAGTTTTGGGATCCCCCCTATAAAACTCAGAGTGGCCCATATACTCTTTTTGCAAAGTTTGGTGAGGATTCGTCCAGGGGGAACGAATTTATAAGCCGCTCAAAAAGTGCTCTTCCTATGGAAACAGCAACTTAACAATAACTAACCATAACTACAAAGGCGGGTCCATATTCTTTTAACTAAATAAGCACATTTTGCACACAATAAATACAGCTGTAAGAAAACATATCCACCCCAAGACCCTAAAATAAGCAGTTTTCAGGATTGAAGGACATTAAGCGCATTATATGTTTGCAGTGTAAAAATAAGCAATCTTTAAAAACAAAAGACCGTGTGCAACTATTGCACACACACATCCCCTACGTTGATGACAGAGGTAAAACTCGAAGTGTGGAAAAATAAGCAGCTTTCGAAATTACAAAACCCCACATCTGCTTTTGCCATCAGTCAGCTTTAGACCCCCCAGAAAACATGCTTTTAAAAGAAGAGACACAATCCAGCCTGAATTTTAAGCTTACAATTCAGGAAATCACAGACAGCACAGAATAAAAATACATCCTGATAAATCAACATAATTTATGGGGGCGAGGGGGTTCTTTGCAACAACAACAAAATGGACGTTGTTTTACATAGTTTGGAATAAACAATCTTTACTGCTTAAAAAAATAAAGAAAGGAAGCTCACCAGAGCTTGTTTAAAAATCTATTCAATCGCAGAAACATGGGGCTGCATAAATCTGTAAGAAATTAAACTAATGAACTAAATAAACTTTTTACGCTTTTCAGAGCGCCAAAACACATACCTCTCATCCCGGGTGATCAGGCATGCTTTCTCTTTCTAAGCCTGAATGGGTCAGCAGAAGGTGTGGACAATCTCTAACGCAATGCTTTGCAGGGCAGATGTATATATATATATATATATTATATGGCCACAGTAGTGGCCATGTAGTTATGGTTAAGTTGCTGTTTCCATAGGAAGAGCACTTTTTGGGCGGCTTATAACTTCGCTCTCCCTGGACGGATCCGCACCAAACTTTGCAAAAAAAGTATTTGGGTCACTTTGAATTTTTTTGCAAAGTTTGGTGAGGATTCGTCCAGGGGGGGCAAAGTTATAGGGGGGTCCCAAAACTTTTTTTTTTCCCATAGACTGAATGGGATTTTTTTTTGCTTTTGCTCGCGTCTACAGCCCAAACCGCTGGACGGATTTTCACCAAATTTGTACCAGGAGCAGCGGCTTGGTCCCGAAAGCGTGCTTTTGCAAATTTGGTGAAAATCCGTCCAGTAGTTTTTTTTAAAATGACCAAAAAGTAGGTAAAAAAAATTAGTGATATCTGTGTTCGGTCCGCGGACACACTTCCCTGTTCGCTCCGCGGACAGTGTCCTGATTGGCCAATCGGCTTGCGTGATGTTCACGGACATGCAACGTGTTCGCTGATTGGACGGCATGGAGCGTGAAGCGCGTCAGATTTTCGGTAGCGCCCGCCATCTTGACAGCGCAGTGAAACTTTGTTCCAAATTTGTATTTAGTGGAGTGTGTTGGTGTGTAGGAGTGTTTGGGAGGGTGGGAGTGTATGAGATAGGATGAAAGTTGTGTTTTTTATGTGTTAGACATTCTTTTTGTGTTCGATTTGTCTGCGGACATCACGGGTGTTCTGAAATGTTCTAAATAAACTGAATGGGGGGTGTTCTGAGGACTCAATATGTGTCTGTTTTGTTTGCAAGCAAACTGAAACTGTTCTAAGAACACTCGCAGTGTCCTGAAATGTTCGCAAATACACAAAATGGGGGTGTTCTGAAGACGTTGTTGAACACTCGCTGTGTCCTGAAATGTTTGCAAATATGAATGGGGTTGTGGCTGACAAGTTGAATGTGTTCTAAGAACACTCGCGGTGTCCTGAAATGTTCGCAAATAAACAAGATGGTGGTGTTCTGAAGACGCTTCTAAGAACACTCGCGGTGTCCGGGGAATGTTCGTAGGGGGTGTCCTGAAGACGCTGTCCGTATTGTTCTCCGTCAAGTTGAATGTGTTCTAAGAACACTCGCGGTGTCCTGAAATGTTCGCAAATAAACAAAATGGGGGTGTTCTGAAGACGTTTCTAAGAACACTTTCGGTGTCCTGGAATGTTCGTAGGGGGTGTCCTGAAGGCGTAGTCCGTATTGTTCGCTGGCAAGTTGAATGTGTTCTAAGAATACTCGCAGTGTCCTGAAATGTTCGCAAATAAACAAAATGGGGGTGTCCTGAGGAAGCTGTCCGTATTGTTCTCTGTCAAGTTGAATGTGTTCTAAGAACACTTGCGGTGTCCTGAAATGTTCGCAAATAAACAAGATGGTGGTGTTCTGAAGACGCTTCTAAGAACACTCGCGGTGTCCGGGGAATGTTCGTAGGGGGTGTCCTGAGAACGCTGTCCGTATTGTTCTCTGTCAAGTTGAATGTGTTCTAAGAACACTTGCGGTGTCCTGAAATGTTCGCAAATAAACAAAATGGGGGTGTTCTGAAGACGTTTCTAAGAACACTTGCGGTGTCCTGGAATGTTCGTAGGGGATGTCCTGAAGGCGTAGTCCGTATTGTTCGCTGGCAAGTTGAATGTGTTCTAAGAACACTCGCAGTGTCCTGAAATGTTCGCAAATAAACAAAATGGGGGTGTCCTTAGGACACTGTCCGTATTGTCGGTTGTCAAGTTGAAAGTGTTCTAAGAACTATCGCGTTGTTCTGAAATGTTCGTAGGGGGTGTCCTGAAAACGCTGTCCGTATTGTTCGCTGGCAAGTTGAAAGTGTTCTAAGAACACTCATAATGTCCGAGGACATTAAAAGTTTCCATAGACCATAGTTGAAATGTTTGACTCTATGGATGTGATATGCTGCGGTGGTTGTTGCCAGGGCATACAGTCTTGGGTGCATGGCCATTTGGCCATGCACCCAAGACTGTATGCCCTGGCAACAACCACCGCAGCATATCACATTCATATTTGCTTATAACTTTGGGTGAAAAACAAATGTATAAGGAACAAAGGTATTAGATACTATGGATGTGATGTGCTGCTATGGTTCTCCTTATTATTGTATACTTACTGTTTGGTCTAGTAACCGGAGTACATGTATTTCTTGTTAATTTCTGTGATAAAAGAAAATAGCATGTTAGTATTAGTATTTTGTAATGACTTATTACATTGTATAATCAATATACTTTTTTTTTTTTTGGACCCTCATATTTAGTAGATTACAAATCAGAGTACTGTGCAATTTGCTCAGTTTCTGTATTTGTTGCTAAAATCATTGGGTCTGTGGGAGAAAAGAAAATCCATGTTGGATTAAAAAAAAAAACTTTTTCTGTTATGCTACAGTTTATTTGTTTGTTTGTTTTCAGTGTTCACTTGCTTTATACTTTGGCTTGTTGTATTTTTTTGGAGCAGTTAACATATTATTTATTTGTTTTGATATTATAAAATTTTGGAGCAGTTAGATACCAATTGGCGTATTCTAACTGTCTATTTTTTTGATATATTTTAGTGGTATTGATATATCTATTTGGATATTGTTAAATTTTGGGACAGTTAGATACCAATTGGCGTATTCTAACTGTGTATTTTTTGGTCTAATTTAGTGGTATTCATTTATCTGATTAGTTGTTGTAGAATCTTTGAGCAGTTAGATAGCTTTTGGAGTATTCTAACAGTTTATATTTTTTTAACACAAGTTTACTTAGGGTTTAAATACAGTTTAGTTATCAAATTTTGGTTTTAAGAACATCAAATAAGCGTTTGTAAGATTTCCTAGTAATCTCTGCTTTAGAGTAATGGTACTATGATTACATTCAAACCATCCACATTTCTTTTTTATATATGCAGTGTAGTGCCCTGAATTAGTTGTGGCTCCTGCGTGGTAGATTATACCTATTGTTGTGAAGGTTTTCTTACCAAGTGATATTTGACCATGTGTGAATCCAGTCAGCTTGCAGTTGTTTTTGGTACCATCTGCATTGTAACGTAGAAGCATTAGTATTATGTATTTACTATGTGTTTGTATTACTAACGTGGAGCGATTATCTGAATTGCAGGTAGAGCATAATCTACCATGGTTTGCATTTTGTACAAGTCGCTGAAATGGAATGGATTCACAATTTGGTATTGATATATATATGAAGCGTTCATTGGGGATTTCTTCTTGTGTCACATTGTTGCAGAGAGTGCATGTATGTTTCCACATGTATGAAATCTGAAAGATTTCATTTATAGGTATGTTTTTGTTTTCCAGTACTTGTAGTAAGTACATTAGAAATTCTTGTGGATCTTCCTGTGAATTTATAGTGAATTTCACCATTCCAGCACAGTAGTCCAATTGTTGTCTTATTCCATAAACACTATACGTGTTGTCAGGCTTGTTTGCTGCATTTCTGTGAAGTACTAGCATTTGCAAACACAATGGGTCTGTACTGTGTAAGTAAATGTTGTCAACAATTGGTGGTAATTGAAATAGAATATTCATTGCTACATTTGCGTAGCAACTTACACCAACTATATTTGAGAATTTAAATGGTCCAGGTAGTTCTGTATCTAACTGCTTTTTTTGGAGTTTGTCTTCCTTCTTTAAAGAAGTACCTGGTTTACTTTCCCTAATTGATTCTTTTTTGCTTGTGGTACTTGATGAAGTATTAGTTTTTTTTACTCTCTTTGGAGGATTTGCAGTGACATCCTGTTGCATTTCTGTTTGATTTATTTTTCTTTTATAACGTTTTACTTTTTGTGGAACAGAATATGTGTTTAGGTGGGCAAAGTCTATTGTATTCTAAAATTCAAGGAATATCAGCGTTTATTTTACTTGCATCAAAGTTGATTAGAAATAGACCGTCAAGTGTACATAAGCGTGATAGTGCTACATAGCACATGCCTTCTTTAAAGACTGTGTTACCAATATCTATCATTGCTCTGTCTAGGGTAAGACCTTGTGATTTATGAATCGTGACTGCGTATGCAAGAGTTCGAGAAAATTGTTCTCTGCGTACATACATATCTTTGAAGAGAAGGAATCTAGCTGTTGAGCGTCCTATCCTTTTTACTTCTGAAAGTTTGTCAAAGAGTATATTGACAAAATGAATTTTGTTGTCGCGTGGGTATGTTTGAAAATGAACAACTGTACCCAGTGCTCCATTAACTAGTCCTTGGTCCACATCAAGGTTACGTTTAAGCATTACTCTGCAATTTAAGGATAATTTTAATATCTTTTCTAAGCCTGCTGTGTTTGAGATTGATTTTTTTAAACTATTTAGTCTTGTTGTGGCTTGGTCACACATGGGTTGTGTCATACCATGTACATCTAGTTTGTCTGTGGCACTAATTTCCATGATTGGTTGCATTTCTTTACTTGGCATGATTTCATTGAATTTGAAACAGCTTGCAAGAGTTGACATGAAGGCCATACAATTGACATTTTTGTGGGCTAATTGTTCCATAACATCTGTAGCACATGCATTATCGCCATAAAGTGCATTAATGTGCCGGGTTTTCAATGATGCTTCTGCTTCTTTAGAAAGTATACCAACTCTGATACTTTTTAAAATGTTGGCATAAGTGAGATCTGCAGATTGCCGCATGTTTCTGTTAATTCTCTGTATTGGAAATGTTGCCAAAGGTTGACATTTCCAATGCTGCCAACAGTTTTATGGCAGAGTTTGTGTCCTAATGTTTTAAAAATAGGCTCACCTTTTACTGGTGTTAATTGAAGCAGATCTCCAAAAACAATAATGTGTTTTCCTGCAAAGAGCTCTTCATAGTCTGTTTTGAGTACTTCTTGTAATCTGAGGTGAATCAAAGCTAACATCAGGTTGGAGACCATGCTCACGTCATCTATTAGTAGCATTTTCATTTGTTTCAATACTCTGCGTAATTCCATTGCAGCTTCTGCAGAAAGTTTGTAATATTCTAATTTGTTCTGGTGTTCTACTGGTAATAGTAGTAATCGGTGTAATGTAACACCACCTATGTTGTAGGCAGCTAAACCTGTGGGGGCAGTGACAACAGCTGACAGTTTGTTGTTTGTCAATTGTTGAAGGAACTTACTAATGATTTTGATTAGGAATGTTTTGCCAGAACCAGCTTCACCACTGACGTACAGTAGTATAGGTTTATAATTATGGCAGGAACATTCTTTATTTTCATGTTTTACACCATGTGCAATTTGTTTTGTTACTTCTTGAAAAATGCTACTTTGCTCATTGTTTAGTTTTAATTGTAGTATAGTTAAGTCTTCCTTATCTTCATACTGACACATGGTGTTTTCTACTTCTATCATAGCTAATTCTGTCTCATTTATTATTAGTGGTTCTCCCAGTGGTTCTTGGCTTCCTGTTACAGAAGCTTGACTTCTGTCAGGAGTGTCCTTATCTAGTTGGGCTTGGAGTTCTTCCTCGTGTTGCTGTTCATTGTGCAACATTGTTTTGTACTGTGTAAAGTTTACATCAGTTATAGTGCTTTCATTTGCTTTGAAAGCATCCTCATATGAGTCATAGTTATCTAGTAATTGTTCTTCTTTTCTCCATGGTTTGAAGAGTTGTAGCAGGGACATGTAATATACTTCTTTATGTTGAGGAGTCTTTAATGACAATTTGATATGATTAATTAAATTTGGTTTAGTGAGTTTAACTAAGCTGCCTTCACAGTTTGTCACTCTATATTTACCTTTTTTTTCATCAGGTTTCATATTATTTTTGTATGTGTAGTTTTGGGCTATGTGGTATAGACACATGTTTTCCAAAGTATTACTTCTGTTTGGGTAGTATGTGTGCAATAAATTGTTTTTTAAAATGTCTTGGCTGTTGGGATCATGTTTGGCTATTGTTTCTATATCTTCATATGATTTTAGAACTCTTTTTCTAGATTTAGCTGGACCAAGACTTAGCCATACTATATTTTCAGATTTACCATACAATGCAGTACCAGTTAAACGATCAGCTGCTTCATATGATCCACATTCTCTATGGGTTAGCATTTTTATGCCCAAGCTGTATAATTTCTGAGATACTGTTTTATCTGATGACAGGTCATTCCAGAGGTCTTGGAGCTCTGTCTTTTTGCTTTAGTTAAGTATGCTGTGACATATCGTGCAACTGCAGTAGAATTGTCTGCAATGTACTGCACATCTATGTTTGCATTCCATAAGTGGGCAATGATTGCATTATAATCATTGATATATTTTTCTTCTTCTTTTCTTTTTATGTAATATGTATTTTTAGGTGACTTACCTTTAACACTATGTCTAACTGAAGACATGAGGTTGTTCACTTGACCTGTATTTGTAACTGGTCTAGGGAAACCAAATCGGCATTTGGTGTAGTATTTCCCTTTGTTTTTGTATTTGCGACAACAAGATTTTCCACATTTGTGTCTTTGAAATTGTAAAATTTGTGCATGAAGATCACTATTTGTGGCTTCTGATGGAATTTCACAAGTGACATATTTTTCAATAAACTGTAAAACAGTGGCATCACTGTCTTGACCAAATTTAGGAGCATCTTTAATCCATAAAAGCATGTGGATATGTGCTGCTCCTCTGGCTTGGTATTCTTTTCTCCAAAAGAAGTGTTGCACTTCTCCAAGGGGAGGAACAGTTTTATTACAAATAAAATGTAGCATAGCAATGAAGCGATGGTGAAAATATCTTGAAACATTAACAGGATCCAAAGAACAAAGTTCTCCAGGTGTTAGTATATCTATGTTTGTTTTGTTTTTATTTGATATGCGTAGGAAATCATGTACATCTTCCCATGCATATTCTGCACAACTTAATGTAACAAACCAAGTGGGTGGGCCAAGGTTTCTGATCATACAATGTACATCTCCATGACGTCGAAACCAGTACTCTTTAGTATCACGCATATTTGCTAATAGATTTGTAATATTTGATTGTAAAACCTCATCCTTTTGTTGCACTTTTTCTAATAATTGTGTAGCTGTCATATTTTGAAAGTGTGATCCTGATTTTAATATGTGTGCAACTCTGTAACATAAAGTTGCTAGTTCACTTTCAAAGAGTAGGTGGAATATGTATTCCACATTTTGTCTAAATCTGGGATCTTCAGAATACATCCGTAATGAGCGGTATTCTGAAGCTGATATTTGAATAGGTCTATCATCATACCTTCCTCCTTTGCCAGTAGGAAAGAGTAGAGGAAAAGCATGTGCTTCTATACTTTTTTCCCATATGCTGATTGGCGATCCTTTTGTTTGACGCATTTGGTAAGTTTCCAGTACATCTTCTACGGTGTCATTACAGTGCAAAGGATGAATTGTATAATGGTCTAAAGTATTTGATATTGTAGCAGGATCTAGTAGCTCAAATTGACCAGCTTCTTGAATTATTTCAGTTGTATCTTTCAAGTTTTCTACAATATTAATTTCTTTGTAATATTCATTATTCTCTTTAAGATATTGGAAGGCTTGTCTAACTTTATATAAATCTACCAGCTGTTGCCATATTTTTTTGTCTTTTGTAGGTACTCCATTTACTAAGATAATTAAAGATTGCTGCATGGGACGTTGCACTCCTAGAGTATGCACATTTTCTTTTAGATCTAATGGTAAATAAACTACTTTTCCACGAATGCCTTTTACCAATTCAGAGGGAGGTAATTTTGCTGTTTTTGGTTGAAGGCGTATTATTGCTTGAAATGGGTGTACTGTTTGAATTATGATGCTCTCATATAAATTAAGTTGTTGTAGGGGTGTTGGTACTGGGTATAATTCCAAATTATTTGTGATAGCACATGAAGGAGTTTGATTGTTGTCAAGTTTTGTAGTGCAGTAACTGCAAAGTATTAAGGGCTCAGTTATTTCGTATTTGTTTTCTGCTACAAGGTAGAGAGCTAATTCAAACCATTTAGAATCTTCATTGTCTTCTATTTTGTATGATAGGTCTACAGTTTTTGTGTTACTTTTATAAAAAGTTCTACGGCAACATACACATACATGGTTTGGTACTTCAGCTGATGTACTTTAAAATTTTAGTATTTCTTTTTTGTATGTGTTTAGAAAAAGGTTGCCATGTGTAGAATTGTTGCTTAATTGGTTTAAAGCTATTTCATTCTGTAAATGGCTTTCACTTCCAAAATATTTTTTCTGGATATAGTGAATTTCTTCAAGTAGGTCTTTTGCTGTACCATGTAGAAGGATGTTATTTAACTTTGCTAGTGCTAAAGCAGGACTTTTAGCATAGTACAGTTTATAGACTATATTTCTTATAGTTGAATGATGTGTTGATATCCTTTTGATATCATGGAAAGTGGTTTTACAAGTAGGTCCTGTAATGCAGGCCAATGAATGTCCTTGTAGTCCTGTGTACTTGCGCACTGGACAGGTATCCATATTTTGCAGTAATTTAATTTTGATTTTGTCTTTGCTTTTTACATATTTATTGAGGTAAAGATTTGAAACATTGTTTGGGAATGTTACACATTGACGTGCATGGCCATTTGTACACTAGACGTTCTGATTCAGTTGAATGGAGGGGTAATTCTAAGTTTTCAGGGCATATTTTTGTAAGGAGTACTTCTTGTTCCATTATGGTATTATTCACTTTTTCATAACCTCGACCACTGCTATGTATGGCAATTGTATTTGTTTGCTTTTGTTTGTACGCTTCTTCATTAAAATATGGTTCTGTGCTCGTAGTGTGATTCCATTCACCTCCGCAGTACTTAAGAAGTTCTTTCTGTTGACATTTCGCTTATTGAGAAGTCTTTTTTGTAATTTAGTTATTAGTTTTGTTAGTGGTTTCATTTTCTTTAACAGTAAAATAAATAACTTTCTTTTGAGAATAATTGCACTGTCCATCAACGCTTCTAAGATTAATTTCTTACGATAGGTTTTAAGCATTGAATCTGATTTCTCTCCTGTTTTTATAAGATTTTGAAGGACCTTGTGACAGTACATTTTGGCTAAAATACTTTTCTTGGTATGCTTACTTTGCACTATATTAAAATTTGAAGAAGTAGTTTTATCTGTAGTGATAGCTGATTTTCTGTTAATTGTTTTTTGGTTTGTTTTACATTTTGATAGAGGAGGCAAAGTTTTTGTACCTGAAACTTCTTGTGTTTCACTAAATGACGGTATTAGCTGTTTTGTTTCAACTGTTTTTACAAATTCTGCTAGAGATGGATGCTTATGTTGGACACTTTTATTTTCATTTGCTCTACTTTTGCGTTGCTTTCTACGGACTTGACTTTTGGTAGGCATTCTTTAGGGTCTGTTGAAAAAAATAAAGAAGATATGGGTTGGGGTGTTCTGGAATGTATGTGTGCTGTGTGCATGAGTGTTTGAGTAAGATGATAAAGATGTATGTAATGGTGTGTGATTGTGCATTGGGAACTACAACTAGTAGGGATAGGTATTCTTGAATTTATGTGTTACTAAACTGGGGTTCAGATGACAAAAAAAAAGTAAGCTAGTGGTGTGGAAAAGTACAAATAGTAAATCTAATGTATACAATTAAAACAGTTGTTTGTTCTATAATATGAAAATTGTAGCGGTTCAGTTGGATAATTTGTGTGTCCAAAAATAGGAATTTGTGGGCCATTCTGGCTGTAAATCGCTGTTTAAGACATGGAGATTTTTGGATAAAATGGTACACAATCTCTATTTTTAGGCGCCGAAATAGCTCGTATTAACGTTATAGTATGTTTGATTAATAATACAAATATTATGGTGATATTCTACTTACTTTTTTTCTTAAATTAACAGGTAACTTCTTAGTTCTTCTTTGTTCTTCGAATTCAGCTGCTTCTTTTCAGGAGACTGGTCTTCACTGCAATTGTAAAAGCTTCAAATTAGTAACTTTGTTTGTATATAGCGCTGTTTTCAATTTAGATATTGATTTTTTAATTGAAATCCTCAGTGCCTTCTTTAAAACCATTAAACTAATTTATTTACATAAAATACATTGCATCAGTTCAGTACATATGATATGTTCTTAATGAACAAATTGTATTGAATGACTAACTGTAGCAAAAAAAAATATCTTTACTATGTCTTGTGAAATTTATAATATACCAGTGAATACCACTATTTCTGTAAGTATGCTGTTCTAGGTAATAGCGCCTCAATGTCATGTCTAAATTAAAGTAATTAAGTAAATAAATAAATAAAAACAAAAAAATATGAAATTGTATAAGTATTTTTTTAAAGATTTAAACATAGATTGTGCTTGCATGCAATTTTGTTTGAATATATGTAGTCTATATATTTCATTTAAAAAATGTTAGTTTAACATGATTTGAGTGTGTGTGTATAAAGACAGTAAATAGTATAAAGGTTTATAAGTGATAGTTGATTTTAGGAAATTGAAAAAAATACAGTAAATTCATTTTACAGATTACACAAGCTAAAAGTCTGTTTGAAAATGTGTTCATCTACTGTACAGAAAATATGCATACCTGAAGTTTGTGTTCATGCATATGGATATGCATGGAGCTGCAAGTAGAAATCTTGTAGACTTGTACAGTATTTCTTGTAGATGGTGCTTGCCAATGATATCACACTTGTACTCAGAGAGATTCACAGTACATTTGCAGTGCTGATCTATGATGATGCAGTTAGATGTAGAGGTCTTGAATGTGATTGGTGCATGGTCATGTGATTTTTTAGCTACATCCAATGAGGGAATGGCAGAGAGAGTGAAGTGGAAATGGTAGAAGGGCTGTTCATGTTACGATAGGGCCGCGGACATGGCGGTAGTTCGCGGACATCGGGAGTTACATCCGGGGATTTTTGGGTTCAGAAGTCATGCAAATGAGAATAAGCACTGAAAGGGATTGGTCAGGAAAGTTTAGTGGGTGTGTTGTGCCAGGAGAGAGTTTCTCAGATACTCTTTTTGCTGAGAGAACAAAAGATAGCTATGGCTGTGTGTTTCAGAAAACAGATTGTTTGGATTTTGGGAGATTCGTGGATACATTGGTTGAAGGTGCATGCAGAAAGCTGTGGAGTAGCTATAGATCTTGGATTCCCACATGTGGAAGTACACTGGCATGGAGTACGTGGAATGAAGTGGTTGGACTTGCTACCTTTCTGTGCTACTTTGGAGACAGAGCAACATCCAGACATAATTGTAATTCATTGTGGAGGGAACAGTTTAGGACATGTGACTGGAATATTTTTGCAATTTGCCATGAAAGAAGGACTTGGGAAGGTTATGGACATATTTCCTAATTCTCAAGTGATATTTTCACGGATTGCACAGAGACAAATGTGGCTTCGTTCTTCTTCATTTGGTCCACAAAT
Source organism: Ambystoma mexicanum (assembly GCF_040938575.1). Classification (NCBI taxonomy): domain Eukaryota; kingdom Metazoa; phylum Chordata; class Amphibia; order Caudata; family Ambystomatidae; genus Ambystoma; species Ambystoma mexicanum. The sequence goes on from NC_090939.1 coordinate 692,533,143, forward strand.
GGAAAAAGCAAGGCGCAATGTTAATAAGGCTGTTTGTGCCTTTCTAAGAGATTTTGGCATGTCCTCTTTTCACAATGAAAATATTATGTTTCGTAGTACATACATTTTTCGCAGAGATGGAGTCCATCTTACTTATGCTGGCAATCAGATTTTTCTGAGAAATGTACAAAATGCATTGCGACCTTTTTTGGAATTACAACAACCATTTTGAAGTAGGTGTTAAGCATTTATAATTTTTGACTTACAAACACCCCCCAAAGGCTCTTTTCAGAGCCACCACTTCTTCCCAGAGAAAATTGCAATGTTTGTGATGGGGTAGCAACCCAATTTTTTAAATGTTCGCGAACTGTCCGCGGACTTCTAAAAAATACAAAGGGCCATGCATCATTTATTTTCACTTCTATTTTTTAACTGTGAAAGGCGGCTCTGATATATTTTGTATTATTTTGGTTTTTTATACATGACACACTAGGAGAGGAGCGGAAAGGAAGGTAAAGGGGGGGACACCAACCACAGGGATAAGAAAGGGCGAGCTGAGAGAGGAAGATGTAGAGTGGGTTTTATTTGGGTAGTGAGCAGATCTTCTCGTGCTCTGAGATGATAGTTTCAAAAGCACTACGAAGTCGCTCCCCCTGCAGAGTACTGTGTCACAGTACATACATACAACTGTGACCCTCGAAAGGTAAGGGTCATCAGCATTCTGTATGGCCTGTGAGGCAGCTTGAGGAAGACGCTGACCCACAGAGGTGGTCCTTGTGGTGACAGGATCAGAAACAGAGGATGAAGTAGAAGAAATCAACCTGCTACGTTCTTCGCAAGGTACAACCCTGCGAATAGCCCCAGAGTGAAATGACCTCAGGTGTCGCTTCATAGTAGTGGTCCCAAAGCTGTACTTACCGTGCTTCCCGCGACTGAGTATAATTTTGCACTCATTGCAGGTAACACGGTTTGCACGAGCCTTAGGAACATTACCATGAATGGTAAATAACCGCCACACCCAAGACTCATGCCTAGTGCGGGTAGTAGGGTTTTCCTGTACCTCATTCTCATCATCCTCTTCTTCCACCTCCGCATCCTCACTCCTGTTCCCCTCTTCAGGCCCTTGGGGGGGTGGTGGTGGTGGCCCTTGGGGGGGTGGGGGTGGTGCTGAAGCAGGTGCAGCACCAGGTGGCAGTTCTGCAGCCAGGGATGCCATCTCGATGGTGTAATCAGCAAGTTGCTGGAGAAATAGCTGTGCTCTGAAGAATAGCCAGAAACACAATGAGAATAAGCTCTAGGGTGTGGTCTTTTATAGGTGTGCTTGTGCGCGGTCCGCGGACATGCGCGCTGTCCGCGGACAGATCGAACACAAAAAAAAGTTTTAAAAGTTTCAAAAGGTATGTAGAAACTCAGGATTACTATGTGGGACTTGTGCCATTGTGAGATTTTATTGAAAAATATTATGGATTAATTGAAAATGTACTTTTAATTTGTTCGGGGACCCGAACAGTGTCCGCATTCAGAACACGCGATCAGTGTGGGCGTGGTCATATGATCCGTTCGCGAACAAGTTCGCGAAGGAAGCGCATGTCCGCAGGACACGAAATGCACGGAGATTGGCTAGCGCATGCGCGTTGATGTTCTACGGACACTGTTCGGGTCCTGAACTAATTAAAATTGCATCACACGTGAAACGAACATTTCAGGACACTGCGTGTGTTCTTAGAACAGTTTAAATTTGCTAGCGAACAGCAAGGACAGATATAGTGTTCTTCAGGACACGTTCAATTTCGTTTATGTACAAACATTTCAGGACACCAATTGCGTTCTTAGAACATTTTCAACTTGCTAGCGAACAGTACGGACAGGTATAGTGTTCTTTAAGACACCTCCATTTTCGTTTAATTACGAACAATTCAGGACACCGCGTGTGTTTTTAGAACAGTTTGAACTTGGTAGCGAACACTACGGACAGATATAGTGTTCTTTAGGACACTTGAATTTTTTTTTTTACGAACATTTCAGGACACCGAGTGTGTTCTTAGAATAGTTTCATCTTGCTAGCGAACAGTACGAACAGGTATAGTGTTCTTCAGGACACCTCCATTTTTGTTTATTTACCAACATTTCAGAACACCTGCACTGTCCGCGGACACCTACATTGTTTTTTTTAAAAAAAAACGAAACTATTTACAACACAATATAAAAATTAAACTTTATTTAACATATATTAATAATTTATGACAGAGAAGTTGAGGCAGAAACAGAAACAAAAACAGGAGAATTAGGGGTTTCATCATGATTGTTATTAGGTGAAGAAGGGATGGAAGTCTCATCAAAACGTTTTGGGTTATGGAGAGGGTTTGGGGATAATTGACTGGGATATGGTGAGGAGGGGCAAGTACATGTGGGGCAATGGTACAAGGTTTTTGGTTTAAAATGATCTTCCACAAAAGTTTTCAAATTATTAAAATTAGTCAACAATAAATCCATTTTTTCTTCTATACTGTGAAAAGTGTTATCCATAACAGGTTTTTCTGAAGTATTTTCTATTTTGGTATGCTCTGTACAAAAAAAAAAATTATATATGTTAAATGTATACAAAATAATAATAATTAAATGGTTTATATTATAAAGTGTTTACCATTAGTTTCACTATCTTGTGACATTTCTTCATGTGGGAAATGTTCCTCTAGCCATTCCAGAGTACTAGACATTTCTGTGAGAGAGAAAAAAAAAAAAGATAATATATTTTTTTATCTAATACAGAAAGTTTATAAATATATGAATAAAATTAAGTACACTTACTATTTCAGGTAAGATATGTCCTATGTACTCAGTGGGTCTGCTCTTGTTCTCAGTTCTGTTGTGTTTGTGAGGTAATTATGTTGGAAGCCAATTTATTTTCTTGTGGTATATTCCATTTTAGAACATAGTGCATTTAAATGAATGGTTAGTGTGTTGTATATATGGGTTACATTTCTTATGTATTAGTACATATAATGTGTTTGTGTGCTTTTTTTTTTAAATGTGTTAAATGTTCCTATGTTATGATATAACAATCAAACATACCCCCCCAGAGTTTTTTAGGTAGTGGTACTGTTCTTCGAACATGTCCGCGAACATTAAATGAGTTCGCGGACATCAAGTACAGTAGAAGAGATTCAGTCAGTTCCATATGATATGTATATAAAGTGAAAGTCATTATTGTTAAGTTGCACTACTAAAAACCTACGATATTCAATGAAAAAACTTTGTTAAAGGGACGTTATGGTTAAGTTGCGCTACTAAAAACCTATGAAATTCAGTGAAAAAACTTTGTTAAAGGGACGTTATGGTGCCAAGTAAAACCGAAAAACCCTTGAAATTCGCCAGTTATGGTAAGCTAAGCAACCATAACTCGCGCCACCACCGTGCACTGCTAAGACTAACACCCACAACATCAAAGATGACATCACAAATGTCATTGATGACATCACTGATGACATCACATGTGTATGTACTTTTCATGAAATATGTGTTCAAGGGATTCTTATTATAATGTTGCGAAACAAGTGTCAAGGATCATTGAAATAAATATCATACCCTAATTAGTGCATTGAACGATGCATTGATATAAATAGCATTCTATTATGGGGTTCTATCTACTATATTAAGCTACTCATGCAGAAACATAGCATTGTGTGCAGCGTACAAGATGAAGGTATAATATTCGTAATGTTAATATGTTGAATAATGAAATGATAATTGTTTTCTTAATAGATTTTTGTGTACTGTGAAATATGTAATAAGTAGCTAATAAAACACATGTATTACATAATTGCATTACTATAGACAAAACATAAAGACACAAGAACAGATACCAATATGGGTATATACAGGGAAAGTGAAGTCAGCAAAAAAGCACAAGTAGTAGCAGAAACAATTCATAACCTAACTGATTATTTTCATGCAAATAAATGATTGCTCTGTTTCAAAGCTGCTATTTACCCTAGGTATATGTATCACTTGATGTGATTGGACCCTAAGGAAAGTAGTGTGAGTACAATGTATACAAATATGACCATATACAGGGAAAGTACAGCCATAAAAAAACATCAGAACTATCAGAAAGTGCTGATAAGTCTATTGATTATCTTTATGCACAAAAAGGATTGCTGTTTTTCAAGCTTGTGTCTTCCCCTATGTATATGTTTCATATGATGTGACTGGACTCTAAGGGAATTACTGTAAGAACCTACTTGAAGGATACGTCTACAAATAAAATAAATGTTTTAGTTTCCGACTGTTACTGAAGAAAACCATGTGGCCTAGATATGTCAGCAAAAGAAAAAAGAGTGAGCCAGACATGTGATGTCATCAGTGATGTCATCAATGACATTTGTGATGTCATCTTTGATGTCGTGGGTGTTAGTTTTAGCAGCGCACGGTGGTGGCGCGAGTTATGGTTGCTTAGCTTACCATAACTGGCGAATTTCAAGGGTTTATCGGTTTTACTTGGAACCATAACGTCCCTTTGACAAAGTGTTTTCACTGACTATATATATATCTATATATATATATCTATATATATATATATATATATATATATGTATATATATATATATATGTATATATATAAATATATATATATATATATATATATAAAACTGGGCTTGTGGTAGCGGCCCAGTAGTTATGGTTAAGTTGCTAAACCCATAGGAAGAGCACTTTTTGGGCAGCTTATAACTTTGCTCCCTGTGGACGAATCCTCACCAAACTTTGCAAAAAAAAGTATATGGCCCACTCTGAATCTTTTTGGTGGGGTTTCGTCAAGGGGGGCAAAGTTGTAAGGGGGACCCAATTTTTTTTTTCCATAGTCATAATGGGAAAAAACTTTGCTCACACCTACAGCCCAAAACGCTGGACGGATTTTCATCAGATTTGCAGCAGGAGCGGCGGCTTGGTCCCGAAAACGCTTTTGTTAATTTGGTGTAAATCCGTCAAGTAGTTTTTTTTAAAACGACCAAAATGTAAGTCAAAAATATTAGTGATATCTGTGTCCTGTCCGCAGACCCATTTCCCTGTTCGGATGCGCCCACTGATTGGATGGTGAAAAGCGTGAAGTGTGTCAGATTTATGGAAACGACCGCCATCTTGAATTCGCGGACAGCGGCCGGTGTCCGCGGACATCGCGTTAAAACATATTAAAAAACACAACATTGCACTTGTCAAACTTATCAAATAATCTCTGGGGAGGCGAGGGGTGATGAGGATGGGATGGGATATGGCTGCAAGAAGCAAACATGTGTTTTTCGCGGCGAAACTCTGCGAACAGTCTGGATGTTCGTAAACAGTCCTGTGAAATTTGTAGACACCTCTGCATTACAGGGTTGGTGAAAAGCAGTTCTTGGATGGTTTATAACTTTAGCGCCACTTAATTAAACTGTATGAAATTTTGCACTTATATTCTTGACCTAATTCCGAATAAGTCTGCACAGTTTGGTGGGATTCTGTCAAAGAGGGGGCGCAATTAGAGGGGGATCCCAAAATAATATAAAGGCTTATAAATGAGGTGACATTTGACGAATGTACCCTTAAGTTGGGGAACTGCTAATAGATCGAGGTATAAATGCTTTTGCGAGGTTTGGTGGGATTTTGTAAAGAGGGGGCAAAATTAGAGGGGGGTCCTAAATTATTTTAAAGGCTTATAAATGGGGTGCCATTTGACGAATCTACACAACGGTGTTCAAAAACATTATAGATTTAGATATACATGTTTTTGCAATGTTTGTTGGGATTTTGTCTCTAAAATCTTATCTTTTTCATTCACCTCCCTAGAACCCTTTGTTTCCTCTCGTTCTTCTCCCTCCCCCTCATTCCTCACCTCCTACTACTGCTCTTCCTTATCCTCTCCATCCTCTCTATCTCCTTCCTCCCCACCCCCTGCACTCATCTAGTATTACTCTTTCCTCTCTTCTTCCTCACACATTCCTGCATTCTCTCTTAATCCCGCTCTTACCTCCACTAACACCTACCATTCCCTCACACACCACTGCCCCTTCCTACTACCTCCTCACCTCTGCAATATTGTAAATTGTTCTTTATACTGTTTTCGAGCTGTGATTCAATTGCCATTTTATGCTTGTTGTATTTTGCTTGCTCTCATGTAAAGCACTTTGGATTAAAGGGCTATATAAATTCAATAAAATACAAATACAAATATAAAATACACAAAAGTTTGCAAAGAGATTTTAGATCTAGATATAAATGTTTTTAGAAAGTCTGAATGGATTTTGTCAAGTGGGGGCTAGGTTAATATTGTACGTGCATACATTTGACACTTTTGAAAAAATAAAACATGGGTGGATTTCCAGCAAACTTGTGCAAGGAGCATTGGCAAGGATCTGAAAGGAACAAGTTACTTACCTGTAACTGTTGTTCTCCAGCATGGGTCTGGGATGGATTCACATGCTCATGAATATTCCCCGTCGTCAGGATGGGAATCCTCGGTAAAGAAATAATCAGTATCAGTTTCGTTTCTGATCTGACTTTCGTAGTAGTAACCAATCACTGATTTCTGCGTCATACTGACCACAGCCAATGACTGCCCTCTCCCTAAGCCCCGCCTCTGGCAGCCATCCTCAGACAGTACATGATACAGCCGGAGAGCTATCTGGAAATGGAAGCCTTTGAGAGAGCCTTCCCCTGATTGACAGGTCCAAAGTTCACAAAAAGTTGTGACGTCTTCCGAAAGCTCTTCGTGCGGTCCACGTAGAACTTCAGCGCTCTAGCCACATCCAGCGAGTGCAAAGTCCTTTCAGCCGGTGACGAAGGCGACAGGAAGAAAACAGGCAACACCAAGGGTTCGTTGAGGTGGAAGTCCGACGGTACCTTGGGCATGAAGGAGGGGTGCGTCCTGAGCACTACCCTTGTGTCGTGAAAAGTCAAGCACGGGGGCTTGCAGGAAAGGGCCTGGATCTCTCCCACTCGTCGTGCGGAGGTGATGGCCACAAGGAACGCTGTTTTCCACGACAAGAACTTCAACGAAGCTGAGTGCAGAGGCTCGAACGGAGGTCCCATGAGCTTGGTCAGCACCACGTTGAGCTCCTACGCCGGGGCCGGCGCCTTCACCGGCGGGACGATCTGAACAGTCCCTTCATGAATTCCTTCACCAGACGATGAGACCACAAGGACGTCCGTCCCGTGGTTCTGGTGTATCGGGAGATCGCAGCAAGATGAATCTTGGTGAGAGCGTGCGCTAGTCCAGCCTTGGCCAGCGTCAGTAGGTACGGCAGTACTTGCGGAGCCGTAATCCGTAGAGGGTTAATCTTCTGTGCGTGGCACCAGACAGAGAACCTCTTTCATTTGTGTCCGTAGCATTTAAGAGTTGAGGACGCCCTGGCCTTTGCAAGAACCTCTCTGCAGTCGGCCGGTATGTCGTAACCTCCAAACTCTAGCGCTGCAGGAGCCAGGCCTGCAAGTTCAGCGACTTCGGGTCGTGATGGAGGATGGCGCCTCCTTCCCTGGAGAGAAGACCCGCGTCCACTGGCAGCTTGATTGACGGGGACGCCGACAAGTCCAGAGGTCCGGGAACCATATCTGCCTCGGCCACGCGGGTGCGACGAGTATCATCCTGCACCATGACCTCTTGAGCTGGTTGATGAGCCGGATCAGCAACGGCAAAGGAGGGAACGTGTACAGAAATAGGCCCTCCCAGGGGAACGAGAAAGCATCGCCCATGCTCCTCGGCTGGGGAAACCTGCTGGCGAACCTCCGGCACTTGGAGTTCGTCGCCGTCGCAAACATATCGATCTGGGGTGTGCCCCAGCGTTGGAAGAGGCGGTCCAATAGATCCTGTCGTAGTTCCCACTCATGGCACGAGCGCAGCTCTCTGCTGAGCGAGTCGGAAATGGTGTTTTTTATTCCTGCCAGATGAAACGGCACCAGAAACATCCCTTGGGCGACGGCCCAATGCCACAGATCCTGCGCCTCCTTGGACAGGGCTGGGGATCTGGTACTGCCCTGCTTCCTGATGTAGAACATGGTGGTGGTGTTGTCGGTGAAGATCCTCACCACCTTGCCCTTGAGGGACGGAAGGGCCCAAAACACTGCACGGAGCTCCAGGATGTTGATATGGAGGGATTTCTCCATCGGAAGCCAAAGGCCTCTCGCGTGCAGATTTTCGGTGTGCGCTCCCCAACCTTCCAGGGAGGCATCCGTGGTCACTGTCATCTGGTGGCCCGGGGTCTGGAAGTCCATGCCCGCCGTCAGATGCGCACGGGTGCCCCACCACCGGATCGCTCGCCGGAAACTCTCGTCGAGTGTGATCCTGTCCTTGAAGCTGCCCGTCGTCTGGACCCAGCGAGCGTCCAGGAACTCCTGCAATGGGCGCATCCGAAGCCTGCACAGGCAGATGAGATAAATGCAAGAAGACATCATTCCGAGGAGGGATTTGATGGACCTCACCTTGGCCGCGTCCGCAACCAGCATCCGCTGCACCTTGCCCAAGATGGCCCTCGTTCTTTCCTCCGACGGCGAGGCCAGAAGCGCCACTGTGTCGAGTTTCGCTCCCAGAAACAGTGCGTCTTGCGTGGGCACCAGGTGGGACTTGGCGTAGTTCATGGAGAATCCCAGGTCCGTGAGTAGTTGGACGGTCCTCGCTGTGTGTTCCGCGGCAAGCTTCCTTGTCTTTGCTCGGATGAGCCAGTCGTCCAGGTAGGGGTAGACGTGGATCCCCTCCAGGCGCAGCCGCGCCGCCACCGGTGCGAGGCACTTGGTGAACACCCTGGGTGCCGACCTCAATCCAAAGGGAAGGGCTCTGAACTGGTAGTGCCGCCCTTGGACCACGAATCTGAGAAACTTTCGGTGTCCCCCCTAGGATGGGGATATGGAAGCAAGCATCCTCCAAATCCAACGACGACAGGAAATCGCCCTCCTCCAGCTGACCCAGGACGTGCTGGAGGGTGACCATCCAGAACTTCTGCGCCTTGATGAATTTGTTCAGTCGTCGTAGGTCCAGGTCCTCCTGTCTTCTTCTTCACGAGGAAGTATCTTGAGTAAACTCCGGAGCCCCGAAGCCTCTTTGGGATGAGCTCCATGGCGCCTTTCTTGAGCATCGCCTTTACCTCCAAGAGAAGTTGAGGGACGTGATGTTCCTTCCTGGCCACGGGGGGACGCGCGGGCACTTCTTTAGAAACTCGAGCGCGTGACCCTGGGCCAGGCCGTCCAGCACCCAACGGTCGGCGGAGATGGACTCCCACACGCCGACGAAGTTCGGCAGCCGGCCTCCCACCGGGGTGCTTCAGTGGGGGCCCGACCCCACGGCCGGTTCAGTCCTGCTTCGACGAGGCTTTGCCGCCTTGTCCTCCCTGGCGACGACGGCGGGGTCCGCCCGACTTGCCTCGTCCCCTGTAGACTTCCTGTGACGACGAACGGGCCGCTTGACGGTAGGTGGAATATCCGCCGCCGGAACCTTTGGAGGCACCCTGCTTGCCTCCGGTGCTCCGAAAGGGTGGCCGTCTTTGCTGGAGAACACCAAGAACCCAGGCCTTCTCCGTGTCCGCCTTGATGGCTTGCAGGGAATCGTCCACTGTTTTCCCAAACAGGTTGTTCCCGTCGAACGGCATGTCCAAAACTCTGGTCTGCACGTCCTGCCGGAAGTCCGTTGCCTTGAGCCATCCACGCCGTCTAAGGCACACGCCGTTGCCCAACTGGCGAAAACCAGTATCAGCGATGTCCGTCGCTACCGTAATGGCGTGGTCCGACGCCACTTCCCCTTCCTGCAAGATCTCTAGGGCCTCAGCCCTCTTGTCGTCCGGTAGGAAGTCCAGCAGGGGGGCGATCTTGTACCACAACTCCCTGTCGTAGCGTGCTACGATAGCCAAGGCGTTGGCAGCCTTAATCGTCGTCGCTGCCGATGAGATGACTCTGCGTCCCATCGTGTCCAATTTCTTTCCCTCGCCATCCGGGGGGGAAGTTGACGTGGAGGCCGATGCCCCCCCCCGCTTTCTTCCTGGCCGCCGCAGAGACGACCGAGTCCGGGGTCGGCTGTGCCCGAAGGCACAATGGGGCCGCGTCCGGGACCGGTACTTCTTCCCGTACCGATCCCTTCTCGCAGGCGTTGTGGATGGGTTCTTGAGGAGGGAGAGACCCTCATCCCAGATATCGTCTAGTAGAGGTACAGCGAGGACCGTCTTCCTCTTGGTCTCGCGCCGTTGATAAAGGAAGCCTTCCTTCTTCTTCTCTTCCGGGCAGAGCTGGAAAAGCTCGGATGCCCTGGCGATCATGGGATGAAACGATCCAATCTCGTCGGGCGGGGAAGCCCGGGGAGGAGGTGACGACGGAGGATCCTCGCCGTAAACTTCGTCGTCTGTACCCGTCGCGGCCGTGTCCGTCCTCGTGTCATCCCCCGGGTCGTGGACGGGGAGGAGGGCTGAGACGGGCGCGATGGTTGAAAAGGAGGTGGAGGATGAATCCTTCTTCTCTTAGTAGGAGGACTCCCAGAAGGGCCCGGCTCCGGGTCCCCCGTCGGGAGCGGTTCCTCCATCGGTGGTAATGGCAATCTCGTCCTTATCTCCGAGCATAAGGACTGTATAGCCAACAAAATGGCCGGCGAGTTGTCTTGCGGCACTGGTTGAGGGGGTTCCGACGGGCGGAAAGGAACCTCGTCGGTACCCTCGACGTTCTCATCGTCCCCCTCGTCGGGGTCCCTGCTGACGGGCTGGTCTTCCTCCACGCCAATGCCGTGGCTTAAGACTTCGATCAGCTCCTCTTCAGAGGTTGAGGCCGAATCCACGATGGCCTCCTGCCCCCCCTTTTTCTTCTCCGTCGGAGGATTCACGGGGGTCCTGTCGATGGGCTTAAAAGAGGACTCCCTCCGCGGTGGCAGGGAGACTCTGGGCCCTGAGGTCGCCTCCACTGGTGTAGCCTCCACAGGCTGAGCCATGGCCGCCACGACTGTCTCGATAGAGGCCTTGGCCGGGTGGATCAAGACTTTTGCCACCTCAGGTGCGTTCACCGCCTTCTCCTTAGGGGGGGGTCACCGCCTCGCTCCCCCTCCGAATTGACCTTCGAGCTCGACTGGGGCCTCTCCAGAAGCTTTGCCAGGTGCTCGGACTTCCTCTTACCCGAGCCAGAGCGTTGGCTCGTGGTTGATGGCGCCGGGGAGGTTGCGCCCTGCCTGGCAACCGAAGAGCCCGACCGTTCGGCGCTCCCGGTGCCCACGGACTCGCGGTGCTTGGCCTTCTGTTGGGTTCCCGTCGCCGGGGCGCCCTCAAAGGTCTTAGAAGACCGCTCAGAATTCTTCTTCTTTTTCTCGCCTGACGGGCTCTTCCCTTCCAGCCAGTTGACGAGACGCAGATGGCGGTCCTTCATGGTCCGCTCCGACATGTTCCCGCAAAACGCACAGTCCTTCTCCACGTGCGTCTTGTCCTCATGCAGGCAGTAGAGGCAAAGGGAGTGTTCGTCCTCCTTGAAGACATTCTGAAGCTGGCATGCAGGGCAGACCCTGAATAGCTTCCCGGGCGTCGAGCTTCCCTTCTCCTGGGCCATGTCCGAGATGGGCCTGAGAAAGTTCTGGAGTCCTCCAAAAGCATGGCTCGACGAAATCTTCACCCTTGAGGGGCGTAGAAGAATCCGACACGGGTCCCCGTTGATCGGATATAGAAACGGTGGAGCTTGAGGCTCTTTTGACCGAAAAAGAGAGTAATTTTCCTATGAAAAAAGCGCGAAAACGCACTAAAGCTCGAGAGCAATAGCATGAGGATCCCAACACTTGAACGTGCAGTAAAAATCTGAGGATGGCTGCCAGAGGCGGGGCTTAGGGAGAGGGCAGTCATTGGCTGTGGTCAGTATGACGCAGAAATCAGTGATTGGTTACTACTACGAAAGTCAGATCAGAAACGAAACTGATACTGATTTTTTCTTTACCGAGGATTGCCAGCCTGACGACGGGGAATATTCATGAGCATGTGAATCCATGCCAGACCCCATGCTGGAGAAGCATGGTTTTGCAAATGTGCCTGTGTTTTATTTTTGAACAAGTGTCATAATGTAGGTACAAAAAATAGTGATATACCTTTGTGGTGACTGAGGTATAGCCGGTAGCCGTGGGCAGTGGCCAGATTGTCCAGGTCATGGAATACGGTCATGATCCGGACAATCTGGCTACTGGCCATGACCACAAAGGACAACACATTGGGTTAAAGTGGTAATGTCCACCTGGGACCAGCTTTGTGGTAAAGTTGTTTGAAATTGGGATAGGTTTGAAAGGGAAGAAAACTGTGCTCGTAGTAATATGGTCATAGGGTTCTCTCTTCGCCTTCTGCAGGCGGCCATGGAAAGCGAAGAGGGGCCTGCATGGAACCCCACCTTCCCTTTCCATTGTGGCCATCTTGGAAAGGGATTTTCTTGGACGCCGGAGGCATCCCAGTGTAGGACGAAAAAATCCTTTTTTAGCACCCCAGGTTCCCGCTTTGGGAACCTAGGGTGCTAATGGCCTTCATCCCTCATTACAGGGGCTGGAATGGGGGGATAATGGTCCCGAGACCTCGTTAGACAACTTTGCTTTGCTTGGGCTGATAACTTGGGCTGCTGGGCCGGTATCCACCGTTCCAGTCCCTGGAACGGGGGATGAACTCCACAATATTCCCATTCAGCAAAACACAAAAAGCAAATGGAAATGTTGGAAAATCTTATTGAGTGTATGTACTTAGTTCTGAACTGTGAAAGTTGGTTCCTAAAGGAACAATTCTTTTGTTGTTTTTGGATGTATTTTATTTTTTTTATTTTTTGGCAGGAGAGCTTAGAATGAAAGGTGGGGAGGGAAATGAATGAAGAGGCACCAAACACTATTATGGAGGGACAGGTGGACAGGGAAAAATGTTGCGCGTGTGTTATTTCTAAGGTCGGGGCAGTGTTTCTCATGCTCCTTGATTACAGCTTCAAAAGCACTTCGAAAGTGCTTCCCTGTGCAGAATGTTTTGTTGTAGTATGTACAGAGGACTGTTGTCTTCCAAAAAAATAGATCAAGAGCCTCTTTTGTTGCTTACAAGGTAGCTTTTGGGATTTTGTGTCCCACAGAAGTAGGCTGTGTGGTTACAGTATTGGTTGAGGAAGATGAGGTGGAGGAAGACATCCTCCTACTTGCTAGAAAGGAACAACCTTCCCGAGAGCATTGCGGTCATTGGATTTGGTGTGGCAGCACATGGAGGTGGTCCCATAGGATTACTGTCCGGGGAGTCCGTGACTGAATACAAAGTTCACTCAGTGCATTTTACTTTGGTAGCTTTAGCCTTTGGTACATTCTCAACAGTGGTAAAGAACTGCCACACCTATGATTCTATCTGGGTGCTAGAGGTAGGCACTTCTTCTACCTCATCTTCTTGGTCCTAGTCATTGTCTAGGAAGTACTGTGCTTTTTTTCTTTTGAAGGTCCCCCAGCTGGTGGTGGCCTGGGTGTTTGTCTTAGCAGAGCACGGTGGTGGCGCGAGTTATAGTTGCTTAGCTTACCATAACTGGGGAATTTCTGGGGGTTTTCAGTTTTACTTGTAACCATAACGTTTTTTTAACAAAGTTTTTTCATTGAATTTCATAGGTTTTTATTAGTGCAACTTAACTATAACGTCCCTTTAACAAAGTTTTTTCATTGATGTACATATATTATTATTATTGTTATCATCAGTATTTTAACACACTGGAAATAGATTCTTAAAATTATTATTGAATACCATTAAAAAGAATATCAATGTTACTGTCCTGATAACCGTTTATTGAAAAGAGTTCAAATTCATGAATGAACAGGCAATATCTTGGCCCAAAACCTTTATTTATCCAATAAATGAAAGGACATTGAATTGGTGTCCGTTTTTTCCAACAACCACAGCTGGTCCGCCCATTCAACAAAAGTGCAAGTGAGATGTGCAATTGTAACCTCTGTTAAGACAACAGGAGGCATGACCATTTAGGTCCCAATATAAATGTAGACCATAGCACCTTTGTGAACTGTGGGTTCTTGCGAATCATTTTATAAATAATGTGTTGATTGTCAGTAAAAGCGTGAATAACTTATTAGAATCCTGGGTGGGCACTGCAGCCAATCAGATTGCTTGGATTGCGTGCTGCATCTCAGGATCCAAGCAATCATTCCGAGCAAGCTGAAGGCTAGTCACACCAGCACCACCATCTTCTCCCCTTCTCCCACACCCCCCAACCTCCTGTTCCTGCCGCTGGCCAGCTCTGTGATGTCACCTCCCCCACTCTCCCTCCCGCTCACCTGTTCTTGCCACCTCTATACCGCTTCTCCATCCTGGGCTGCCATGGAAATGGAAGCAGAGTTCCACATGGAGCCCCACCTTCCATTTTCATGGTGGCCATCTTGAGTGAGCATTTGGTTGAATGAATGATTAGGTGAATTGCTACTAGCACCCGGTCTGTTAATAGCAATATTTCCCAGGACCTCTTGTCTACCAGGTGGTAACGTCCTGGGGACCATTATTAACTTGGGCCTGAGGTTGTTTACACATGGTACAGCCTTGGATCTTGGTTATTATTGTTTAATTAGCACCTGGATAAAAGGCTGAAGCAAATCAGGTGGCCTGAAGTGCAGGCTGCCTGCCAGTACAACCCCACATTCCATCCTTGCCACATGACCCTCTTGCCCAGGTCTGCCATTTTTCACTCAATCTGGCCCAAACAAAGCCCTGTGTCACACCCTTTGCCTGATGCCCTTACTCCCTGGTTTGCATACCCCCCACATCATCACCAGTACACTCTCCCCTCACTTAACACTCAACTCCATCTTGCAGAGCCATTTCCTCATCATCAGTCTTGCATTGGGGTAGACATGGAAACAGTAAAAGATGCATTACCTTTAGTATTTCCCCTGCCAACCATCTTGTTTTTTAATCAATTGTTACAGGAAATTGGCAAATGTGCACACCCATTCACATAATATAATAATGACAGGTATACATCCTTTGTCCCAAAACACCATTGTTTCATTCTTTGTTTCTCCTAGTTTTAAACAGAACAGTTTAAACTCATTGGGTGGGATGTTCTAATTAAGAATAATGCCACCTCCTCTGGCCATAAATAGAGGGAAATGTCCCTTTGCCATGTATACCCCCATTGTTTCTCATGGGCCTTGAACCTGGGCAGAGGGCCATTACCACCTGGTAATGCCCTCAATGCCTGACATTTTTGCATAAGTAGCACATTTTGAATGTGGCCTTCCCTTTATTATTGTTTGAATTTTGTAAAGGCCAGCAAAATCCTGGGCGGAGATATGGCAACGGGAGGAAGGTACCTTATTAAAACTGTTGTTGTAGGATCCATGGGATAATGAACAAAGAAGGAAGATTATATGGTTTAGAGATTAGGAAATAACCACGACATGAGTGTTTCTTCTGCCTTGGAGGCTTGAACTGCTAATCTGCTTCGCTTTTCCTTCGTTTCACGTTGCCAGCACTGCGAGCTGCATTGAGCTCTTGCTGGACGCTGCTGCCGCTTCCTGGAGGAGGCGGTCCTGAGGCAAGTCACGTGACTGATCACGTGTGAAAACAGCGACCTCAAATTGAGCCGCGAACCACCCTTGCGGCGTAAGCCCTTAGGAACAAGGGCGAGGAGATTCTGTTTTGCTGTTTGGCTGTAGGGCGTCAAAATGCAGCCTGTGTCTCTGGCTAATGACTTGCTCTCCAAACCTCTGGTGCCTGCCCCTACAGAAGGCTCCCGTCGAAAAATAAGGACCTTGTCTTATCCATCTACACGTCTGCAACAACGTCGGGAGAATGAGAGGAACGTCCAACACCTATTACCACTCACTCCCCAGTTGCCTCGAGTGATTGAAGCAAGTCAAGTAAGTCAATTAAGATCTGTAGAGGAAGAGACATTTGAAGAGCCCATTGATACGCAATATAATGCAGATGCTTTTCCATCAAGTAGGTTAGGAGTAGGAGCGGGTGTCTTGGACTTGACCACCCCTTGCCAGATCGCTCTTGCTGACGAATTGAATTTACTATCACATGACAGCGTCTTGGCAAAAGAGATAAAAATGCATATGAAGGCTGTGAATGACTATGGGCCTAATGTTGTTCCCGTTAGACTTTCTGCTGTGTTTGCTGTACCTATGTTGAATGTTTTGGCTCGCATGGTGACCGAGAAATTGCAAGCTCATCTGTCGTATGAGAGCATTTTGGTACCAGTGTCTGTTTCAGACGCGCCTGGTGAGGAATTTAACCACTGCTCTGGTGAGTGTGGTTTTGTAATGGATCTTGTTCCACTTCCTTCTTCGTTACCTGAACCTCCCAACAGGCGGAATTCTATTGAAATTGTAAACAATCTTCTGGTTGATCTAGAACAAATCAACATTGCTCGTGCTAGTCTTAAACATAATAAGACCCGACCTGTTGAGTCAACACAAGCTTCAAATATAAGTAATAGTCAAGGCACTCTCATGGTTGAGGCTGATACTAATTGTTTTTCTGGTTCCATCAAACGAAGTAGGATTGAAGTCAGTAAATCTCCAGAAATACATTGTTCACAATCGAGACCTAGACTTTCTAAAAGCAAGTCTGCAAATACTCCTGAGTCCTCTCTCTCTAAGGTTCAGTCTTTTCAGCCTATTGGTGTAAGCAGAAATGGTAATACATTAACCATTCCAACAAATACTGAGAATGTTGAGAGTCAGACAACAGACTGCTCTTCTGACGATGAATCCTCTGATTCGTCAATTATGGAACGCGCATTTCCTAAAGTTCGAAGAACTTATTATAAAACAGTAGATCGAATTCCTTGTGAGCCTGATTACGCACAGATGATGGAAAAAATTTCTAAAGAACTTCTACCGATCCTGATGTCTTCTATGTCTATAACACTTTCACCGTTTGTCAAATTATATGAGCAGGTTCAAGATGGTGTGAAAGACTTGACAATGCTAGTTGCACTTTTGAATACAAAAATGTGTGCAATTGAACATGCAAGTATGTCGTCCACTCAGTTGTTCGGTAAAATGTCAGATAAAATGGACAGCAATTTAACAAACACGAACGACCAACGGTTAAAAGATGCTGATGACAAGAAATTACTTGCTGAAGTGGCCAAACAGGCTCTAAGTATCCTACAACGACAAAGTTCGAAACCTGCCTCATTTCCTAGTGTTGAAGCACCATTTACAAGGCCTTGTAATTCTTCGAGTGGCCGACTAAATGTGTCTGAAGTAATTACTATTTCTCCATCAGCACCCAGCGACTTATTGCCCCCAGATCTCACTCTTCTACCAGACGCTGGCAAAGTCTGTGCTGTGGAAAACTCAGATCCGGCAAATAAAACACAGCCCATTGATCTACCCGTTAGTGTTAAGGACTGTGTTATGGGAAGTGTTGTACCAGTAAGTAAAGTTTATTCCTTTTCTTCTGCTTTACAAAGTCTTAGGCAACCTGATAATGGTGCAAACCAAGATATCCAGGAGCCTACAACATCTAATGTAGCACTCGAGGTTGCCGAAAAAAGGTTGTTATCCGGGAAACATTGGCAGATAAGACTACTACAGAGCCCGTTGTTATTTCCGATGAACAAGAGGCTTTGTTTGACATATTTAACACCAAGCTTAAATCGGATGCTAAACATCAGAGTGTGAAAGTAAACCTGCAGAAAAAATCAAAGAATATAACTAAGAGGAAGCCTCGTGCTATGAATGGTTCTCGCAAGTTCTTGCGTAATTTAAAAGCTATAAGCTTTACTCTCAAATCTGTTACAATCAACAAAGAACAAAATGATAACTTAGTTGAGCCTGAAAAGTTTGCAGGTTGTGACAACTCTGATAAACCTGTGACTAACTTACCTGAATCTGATGTGGATTTGTTAGATCTTTCAACACATGATCATAATGATGACTCTGAAATTGTGACAGAAATTCAATCAAAAGGTTCAAATAACACAAACCAGGTTAACTTGGCTGGAACTTCTCTTCCTAACATCATCTTATCTGAACCCTTGCAGAATTCAAGACTGTGCGTCATTGTGCCCACGAAAGAATCACAACTCGTTGGTATTTTGAAACCTGAAAGCTCGAAGGTTCTTACTTTGGGAGAAAGATGGAAAAACCTATCAATGTACGAACATGGCAAACTGAAGGACTCAACTGCCAATGATGTGAACAGTCGGGTAGGGAGTTCTATAATTACTCCCTTTGACACTATGGGCCTCATTACGACCCTTGCGGAAATGGAAAAATGATGGCGGAAATGCAATACCGCCATCGAACACCGCTCGTTGCGATCATGACCCGTCACCGTAAAGTACGATGCCATTAGCGACACCGCAGTGAACGGCAACGCTAACTGCACCAAGTACGCGCACGCGCGCCTCGCAAAACCGGAATCACCGCCATGGCGCAACGGTACGCGAATTCCGACCCTAGCGGACATGTACTGAACGCCATCAAGCACGTCGTAAAGTACCATTCCGCCATGGCGAGAAATACGGCAACGCGAACCAACCGTAAATGGCCCACTGAGTGCCTGTACTCCACTCCCTGGCCTCATCGCACAACTCCTGGCAGGCGCAATGTACTCACACTATGCAACCAGTGAAATCCACAATTCACCCATGCATGCCAACGTAGAAAAGCATGCAGGGGCTCAAAGCGCCCCGTGAGTGGGCATCCATGTACGGCATGTCACCATAGCCGTACTGACGCAGCACAGGCATGTGAAGGTACAATACATCAAAATGAAAATCAAGAACACATGACACAAAACAACAGTAGTCCCCCATCGCTTGCCACCAGCGCAAGGCAACATCCAAAACAGCATCCTGAGGGGGATTGCACCAGCCCTGTACTCATGCCAGTAAACAAACCAACCATCAGCAGAAGCATGTACCACACAAGTCGGCAGAGTGACTGAGCAGCCAGGCTCATCCCAAGAGGGGCCGATGGGAGCTGCAGGGCACAGATGGCATCAATACAGAAGCTATTCCAATGGACATGACCCCAGTCCCCCTCCAACAAACGCACGCAAACACAGTCACCTGTGACCAGCCACATTCTGAACAACCCATCATTCCACCAATCGACCTGGCTGACAGGCACCAGTCGGCCAAAAGCCAATCCCCCGCCCCTGAACAGCACATCACGTAAACAGTCACAATGGCAGCCTCTATCCGTGACCATACTGTGCTACGTAGGCAAACGCGGCCAGTACTGTACCACACAACTCAACTCAGAAGGCGGAACACAATGCAGATCATCACGCAATACATACCGCCACAAAGCGAAAATCGCCACATCACCTGCAAAGAACAACGCAACACGACAAATATCGGAATACAATTTAAATGCACATCCAAATGACAAAGGCCCCACAGCAATTTGCAAAATACCACCAAAACAACCATCATCACCGAGGGCTGCATCTGCAAGAATTGACCGGCTTCCACTTGTGTGACGCCCTGTACCATCATGGCACACAGGGCCTACATCAACGTTCCAAAAGGCAACATGGAAGCGGCAAGAACCGCAGGTCCGTCCCATGAGGCAGGCACTAGTCGAGCTGAAAGGCCGAAATGTTGCACCTAGCCACCAGTACAGCGTAAGGGCATGTGGCCCATTGGCGATCGTCCCATATGATCGAAATGGTGCTCCACTGATTCACCCGAAGCTGCAGGAGTCGAGAGTAAAAACCATCTGGAGGAGTGGCGTAGAGATGGCATCTGCAATAGGGCAGGAGATACCTGTCACCCAAAAGAAACACAAATCAACCGATTGCATTACGGGACTCATGATGCATTACAATCTTCATTCAACACACCAAATCCACACCCACATGCATGCTAGCCCACTCCAAAGGAATATACACACCCCTTAATCAGTATCGAATCATAACGAAACCAACCGAGCTAAATACACCATTGGCAACGTCGGTTACTGTGCATGCGTCCGTCAAGATAGAACCCATGACATGGGATTAGTAACGTGCCTAGACACAAGTGTATGAAGGCGCGTCGAGACAGGGAGGATCCGACAAGGGTAGATAGACGTATGTCCCACTATGGCAGCCTTGCATCACATAACGCAGGGGAAGGGGAGTGAATCAAAAAACCCATGTACATGGCAGACCCTAAACGGAATCATCAGTCCATGCATCCACACATCATTCCCTCATCCCGCAATGAAAACGCATGAATATTCACTCACATAATATGTGAAACTTCCATCGCGTCTGTGCGTAATGCAGTCCGCAAAAACCACTGTGCCCCTGGCCGGATCTGTAGTGTTGTGAAGCAAGATGGATTTGGGAACGTCCTGCCTTATCGTCCACTACGCTATTGCGCATCCCATTCAATTCATATCATTCATTGCCTGCTCGTTATGGGCCATGTCCCAAGGACATTCTACAATAGAACGTTACATTTCCAGCCAGACCTGTGGGCGTATCCTCGCCGCTACTTCAAAACCCAAAATGCTGGCCTTCGAATTCCTCACTTGCAACATTACGTCGAAAAGGCTTCTGTGAACGCTTGCATTCACAATTACATCAATGTAGTGCGGCTGTGTGTCATGATGCTAACTGGCTGCAATCACAAATGGGACGCCACGCCCGTCGGTGAAGTACGTTACTGTGCTGCATGAGGGTCGGCCATCGATCGAGCCCTACATACCACTGACTCTTCACAGGTATGTAAGCGGCTGCAATCATAGCATGTGTAACAATGGGAGCATAGCATGAAGATCAGTCAAAGTACATCACACTGCCATCGGGATTAGATACATGAATCAAATCCCAAGATGCCATGCGGCCAAATGCAGCCTTACGTGCGGGACGTGCTCGACCAGAAGGGATTGCATCTGCCACAGATTCATTCAATCAGCACAGGTGGAGGCCATACAGGCCGACAGCACATATATTGCAGACCCAAACCCCTCCCACAACCACTCCCACTCCAAAATGCTACCGGCAGGACTAGCGATGTTGGGCCTGGGGTACCAGATAGCACTGCAAGTGCTACAACTACAAGAAGACGACGAACAACAACAGGTACAACAACCGGGCGCACAGGAGAGACGGAGGAGAAGGAGGAGGAGGAGGGCAAGGCAGGGTCAGCAAGGCCCACAAGCACTGCCACTACCACCACGCAGGCGGCCCGCAATCCCACGCCTCCGAGCCGATCCGTTCAACCTCACTGCTGAGCAGATCCACACCCTCTACCGTTTGGACCGGGACACCATAATCGCCATTGTGGACATGACACATGCTGACCTCGTGAGCATGATAGATAGCCCAACCGCCATCCCACCCCTACTGAAGGTGGTGTCTGCACTCCACTTCCTGGCCACAGGCACCTACCAGCACACAGTGGGACAGTTGCATGGCATTTCACAGCCACTGTTCTCACGGACACTCTTCCAAGTGCACGATGCCCTCCTGAAGCACGCCGACGACCACATCACACTACCACGCACGTACCAGGAGATTACCAACGCTAAAGTGGGATTCCATGCACTTGGCGGCATCCCGGGTTGCATTGGTGCCATCGACTGCACCCATGTTGAATTGGTTGTCCCACATGCCATGGAGGTCCAGTACCGCAACCGGAAACAATTTCATTCAATCAATGTACAAATGGTGTGTGACTCCAACAAGATATTTACGCATTGTTGTGCCAGATTTCCAGGATCTACCCATGATTCTATGGTCCTGAGGAACACAAGAATACCACGCTACATGGAGCGACACGCAGGGCACAGATCCTGGCTACTCGGTGAGTCTCATTCCATGCATGACATCGTGGCCCATTTGATGCGTCAATGACCTTGCTGGGGGGGGGGGGGCTACTTAGCACTATCATTCCACTGACACCCTTTATTCGTCTCATACAGGTGATGCCGGGTATCCACTGAAGAGATGGCTCCTTACACCAATCCGGAACCCACAGAACGAGCATGAGGAGGACTACAACCATGCCCACTCACGTACCCGTGTGGTCATTGAACAGGCATTCGGCCTACTGAAGGCTCGTTTCCGCAGCCTCAGCAGGTCTGGCGGGGCACTCATGTACAGCCATGAGAAGGTTTCTAAGATGGTCATGGCATGTGTCATGCTGCACAACATGTGCATACGTAGGAATGTGCCCATGCCCCCTGACGCTGTACTGCATGCACCTGAAGATGATGATGATGATGAGGGTGGGGATGTGGAGGCACCTCAAGGAGTCCATGAGGCACAGGATGCACGTGCAATCCGACAGAGCATCATAGATGCATGCTTCTAGCAACCACGCATGGTGCCTATTACACGGAAAGGGGACCTGTGGCACTGTGTGTGTGTAGTACAGGCACATTGTGGACTGTACGCCTATGAAGGCCTCGTACGCAAATATCAATGTCCACACATGTCATTGGATGATAATGAGGTGCTGTATTGTTAATGTGATTTGATTTATACACCCTATGGACCCGCCACCCAGTGAAGCCCAACACACCCCCTCCACCCTACTACCTCCCCCCCCAACACCAGTGTCCAAATATGCATGCTGTCCGTGGGTAGACGCTATTGCAAGCCCCCTCTACGGGTATCAGGGGCACCCCTGCCCGTGGAGCGCAGGTTCCTGCCAGATCTGCGTTGGGGGCTGCCCTGGACGGAACTTGCCACGGATGATGTCTCTGCCTGCTCGCGTCCATGCATGTCTCTGAGGGTTTGTGAGAGCTCCGAGAGCACACGGCGCACAGCAGCAAGTTCAGCACAGACGTCTTTGGACGTCGCATGCAGTTCCCCCCTCAGGCTCTCGGTGCTTTTCTCCATTTGTGCTCTCAGGCTCTCGGTGCTTCTCTCCATTTCTCCCCTGAGGCTCTCACTACTTTTCTCTATTTGTGCCCTGAGTGTCTCGGTGGATGTTTCCATGGCTGCCCTGGAACCCCCGCATTCATTTGCATGGTCCTTGAGTAGCGTGGACGCTTCCTGCTGTTGCTCGATCAGCAGGTCGAGGGACTGTTGCCTCTGCTGGGCCATGGACATTTGCGGTGGTGTGACAGGGGGGCTGCTCAACACATGTTGCCTTGGCACAGGACTTGTGGGGGTTGGCCAGTCGTCGTCTTCAGGGTGCCCCTGCGTGGTTTCGTCATGGTGTAGGGGATGGAACATGCAGGGGGATTGGGAAAGGTCATGGATGGTACCTACGTCGCCAGCACTGTTTTCCGTGTCGGAGCATGCTGGCATGACAGCTGTGTCACCTATGGTGCTGCTACCACCAGAGGCAGTGCCATCAGATACGTTCTTTGGGGGGACCTGTGGTGCTGGGGTTGTGGACTTGCTGGCTGCTGGGGTGCCTGTTGCAGTCCCCTCCAGTGTGCTGCCACTTGATTCCTGCTGCTGCCGTGTCTTGATCCTTGCACCTGAGGTGGAGGCTCTTGGGACGTTGGTCCTGGCCCTCTTTGCAGGCGTGCTGGTAGGGGTGTCCTGCAGCTCGTCGTTGGTATCGGACCCTGTGGTGGAGTAAAGAGGGGCGAGCGTTAGTTATGGGTCTGTCGGATTTGGAATGGCAACGTATCAAATGCATTGGGGTGGTACATGAGGCTGATTTGGGACTGGGCCTTGGAGGTGGTCTCATTTTCGTGTGGATTGAGGATGCATTCATTTGGCTGCCTGCAGTTAGGGGGTGCATGCTGCACATGTAGGGGTTGTTTATGGCTTCTTGATTGATTTGTTTGTTCATTCTGACTTTTAGAGGGCGCTGTCAGGGCAAAGTATGTATTGCACTATGGGGTCACATGGTACTGCACATGTTCGTGGTTTGTGGATTTCGCATTGTTTCTCTTGGCCAACCTACCTGATTCTCCGGATGTCGGCACTCCTTTCTCCATCCCTCCGACTCCCTCTATGCTCTCCATTCCTATGGTGGAGGCGCAGATTTCCTCCCAGGGGGTCAACTTGATGGGCGACTCTGAACCCCCCCCGGTAGCTGTGGCGATGTTCCTGTTCGCAGAAAGTATGCTGCGTACGCGGATCCGCAGGTCGTCCCACCGCTTGCGACATTGCTGTGGCGTGCGGGGTGTTGTCCCCACCGCACTTACGCGCTGTGCCACCAGGGCCCATATGGCCTTCTTGTTGGCAAGGGCCGTCCTGGTCATTTGACTGGAGAAGACGACGGCGGAATTTTCCTGGAGGGTCTCGGTGAGCACGGTCAGTTCCTCTCGGGAGAAGTGTACCTGCCGCTTGCGGTCACACGCTTTCTTGGCTACCTTTCCCATATTTATTTTTTTAACTGGGGTTGCTAACGGGTTGGGATGTGTGTCAGGGTCGGATTTTTTATGGTTGTGTTGGGATTCGGATTTTATAGTTGTGCGGCGTGCTGTTTCCCGTTCCGGCCACATGCTTTTACTTCCGTTTCCGTATATTTACGGTGGCCGTAATTTGCGGTGCACGCTCGTTACGGTGACCGCTCATTACGGTGACCGCTACGATGGGTGGCGGTATTGCACCTGGTGCAGCGTACGGCGGCGGTAAGGGCCGTTTTGGGGTCATTTCCGCCATCGCAGCCTTTCGGATTCCGCCATGGCGTAATGCTCGTGCCCGATGGGTCGTGATTGGCCGCACTTTGCTCCTTCGTGCAATGGCGGAAACGCTATTTACGCTGTTGCGGTCCGGTCAGTCACTTTCCGCCAGGGTCGTAATGAGGCCCTATGTCTGCTAACAAACAAGAGAGTGAAAACAGGAAGGATCTTTTTCCAAGAGCTCTAACAAATGAGCATGCCTTAACACAAGCATCTTCATCGAAGAATCAAACCAAACTGCCATTCTTTAAAAAAACAATTTCTAAATACCAACTGATTTTGGAACGTATAGCATCGAATAATGATGGTCTTACACTAAATAGGACCAACGTCCTCCATTTACTCCATTATGTACCTAATCTTCGGACAATTGAAACGAGGGATATTAGAACTGTGGAATTCTATAAAGAACCACAAAACGATACTGTCCGTTTGCATATCGATTCTGGGATCATACGTAACATCCTTTTGGACTCTGCTGCTGTTCTTTTATCAATGGGCTTTGACATTCGAGAAGATCAAATTACCCAAGAAACCAATCCATCTGTTCAGAAAGATTGTATCCTTTCAAGGACAATTCAACCTGATTCCCAATTGCAATCAAAGGACGCTTTTGGGTGCCTTGGTCTTGGGTCAACCCACCTCATGGGGATTGCAATTGACCCTTCGAGGAGCCTCAATGTTGATGATGGTCTGCCCCCCAAGACAACAAATGCACCCCGGATGAGTGAACAAATTCAAATAACCTTTTCTTGTGTCGGATCTGCTGCAAACAATAACAGCGCTACGGATGTCATTGCAGTTGGCCCTACACAGTCGAATGATTGGGATTGGATTGCCAAATCCTTGGCTAATAATCAACGAAGCTAATGCCTAAAACCTGGAAAACGAACTTTTGTAACACTAACATCATGGAACTCTCGTGGGTTTAGCCACTTGTATTCACACTCCTGGCTTATGGGATTGGACTTTCTGTGTATCCAGGAGACATGGCTATCAGAGTCTCCGCTATGTGATGAGTTCGAAGTGGCCTTAAATCCTGCGATCCAGAACAAACGAGGTAGACCTTTGGCCGGTCTGCTCACTATGATAAGGAAAAGCTCTGGGTATCAAATCAAAGAGAGTAGAAATATAACACCATATCTTCAATTTGTATCGGTTAGATTACAGAACAAAGCAAAATGTCCCGTGGACTTAATATCAATCATTAACTTGTATTGGCAACATCAAGCGTCTAGTGCAAATATGTTTATTGATCAAATTTCAACCCTTCTTGATACCATCTATGAAAATGAACTGTCTCCTAAAATTGTGTTGTGGGGGGATTTAAATATCGATTGCCTAAAAGCACATACTAGGACATTGGATGCGACAAGCTCTACCCAAAATGATGTCTTGTTGTGGGTTGCAGAGATGTCTGCGCGAGGAATGTCGATGCTTAATGGATGTACTACTGGAGACATTCCTGCGAAACCTACTTGGAAAAGGATGGCTCAGAAATCTAATCTTGACTATTTTTATGTTTCTGATGACCTTCATGCTAGAGTGCAGTCACTTCAGGTGGTGGAAAAAAAAGAAAGTGATCATAACTTATTGAAATTGGTAATTTCCGCATATGATAAGCCAGTTGCTCATTGGGGACACGATATTTCTGTCGAATCCAACAGGATCCGTCTGCGTTTAGCAAATAAAGAGGTTGAAAACATAAATCAAGCATTCCTAAAAGAACCGAATCAAATTGAATATCGGCACTTACTAACACAATTTAAAGAGACTAACAAGGGACCAAGAAGTCAAACGTTTCAACGATCCCATGTCTTTGACTTGAATATTTTGAAACGTAAACGCCGAATGAGAATGGAGATTAGACGATGTCCAAGAGATTCAACCAGTATGTCCACCTTGCAAAGGAAAAAAATAAAGCAATCATACAAAAACTGGTTAAAACAGCATCGAGCCCATCTGCTCCAACTTGATGCGGAAGCCATGATGTCAAAACTGGCAAATAAAAATACCCGAGACATTTGGAACCTTGTAAATAATCTTAGTGCTCCTCGAGACGCCCTACAAGAAAATATGGTATCAGAGGAAAGCTGGATTAATCATTATACATTACTCTATAGTTCCAAAGGCGATACCAAAAGATCTTTAGTGCCAGAGTTGAACTGTTGGGACCTAAAATTTGAGAAATCTGACATCTTGGAGACCATTACTAAATTAAGTTCATCTTGAGCCCCTGGGCCTGATGGTCTGACCAATTTCACCTTGAAACAAAACCCTGTGGAATGGACCGACTTCTGCTACGATCTTTTTACCAAGATTGCTCTTACTGCTACAACACCAACCACTTGGAAAAGTGCCATTATCGTGCCAATTTTTAAAAAAGGCAATCGCTTAGATCCTAGTCACTATCGACCCATTGCCTTACTCGATGTCTTGGGAAAGATTTATGCAACCTTTCTACAGCGAGATCTACGGAGATGGTCATTATCTAGCAATCACACAGACATCCGACAAACTGGGTTCATTAAAGGTGTTGGCTGTAGTCTTAACCTTTTGTTAATTAATTTGTTGAAAATGAACAACCTCCAAGTTGGTGGAAAAATGTATATTGCATCCATTGATCTATCCCACGCTTTTGACAGTATTAATCGCGAATTACTATGGGAAAAGATGTCCAAATGGAACTGTCCTGCCAGCTTAATCCTTGCCATTAAAGACCTACATACCGATACAAACATACATATTAGGCTGGATAAAACTGGTAGACTGTCTGAGGCCATCCAGACATTTTGTGGGGTAAAACAGGGCTGCCCCCTGGCAGCAATCCTTTTCAATCTCTTTTTGTCAGATGTGGATCAAACTTTGAAGGAAGCTGCCTCATTTCCCCCGAAAATCAATGGTTGTCATATTGGCCATATGATTTATGCAGACGACCTAATTTTGATCGATTTAACGCCGATTGGTTTACAACGCAGTTTGAATACCCTTCAAAAATACGTGAAAAATAATGACTTGGTTATTAACACTACTAAATCTGAGTTCATAGTATTGCAAAAGCTACAAGGGTCCCACGCACGAACCCGACAAAAATTTCGATGGTACTTGGGTGACAAACTGCTAACCACTACATCGGAAATTAAATATTTGGGTACTGTGTTTAATTCGAACTTAAACGATGCACCATGGGTCAGCAACATCAAAACGAAATGTAACAAACTATCAAATCAAGCGACTTGGCTTAACAAAAAATATGGCAAATTTTCGCTTCTACCGGTGTTAGTGTTTTATAAACAGAAAGCTGTACCTGCTCTTCTATATGGAACGGAGTGTGCTCTTGGGTGCTCAGCAGGTTTATGGAACCAATTGGAAAATATGTTTTGGTCACGTGTTTTATCTCTTCCACGGGGTACTCCAACAGCCTGCATCAGGCATGAGCTTAGTCTGATTTCACTCAATGCAAGAGTCTATTGGTCTACGCTTAACCTGTATCGAAAAATAACACATCTTCCCAAAACCCCCAATTTGAGATTCTGAACCTGGCGAATCAAACGACGATAATGTCTGTTTTTTCCATGTGGGTAGAGCGTTCTAAGAAGATCCTGAAGGAATTGGGCACTGACACTCACACTCTGCAGACAAATCCTAACCACGTTAAATTAAAGTTGTGGAGACAAGATTGGATTTTAACGAGTGAGCAATGCCAAAAACATCGCATAATGAAGAATGTGCCTCCGCTGAAAAGAAGTGTTAATGAAATTCAAAACTATTTAGTGAAATTTCCGGATATACGCCGAAGGAAAATTTATATGAAATTTCGTCTAAATGCTTTTCAGACGAGAGAACGTTCTAGCCTTTCGGTGAACGATGCTACCATGCCGGAATTATGTAGACTGTGTAACGAATCGGAAGAATCACTTAAACATCTAATAATGACATGCCCAGCCTCATCTGGTGAAAGATGCAATCACCTGGGGAAATTCAGCAATGCACGTCCATCATTGAGTCTCGAGGACTGGTGGCAAGTTCTTTTTGATGAAAGTGACAGAAGGCTTACTATAGCCTTGACTTTTTTCTTAGAAGCTATCTTCTCCTGGAAACTCTTGTCTGTGACCTAAAATTGGTGATGAACTGTCTTAATTAACAAAGGCTGTAGTGGAAAAATAATTCTTTTAAAGGAAAAAAAAAAAAAATATCCGTGTTGTCAGGACAGATTGTAAAATGTGTAATGAGTATTGATGATGTGTTTTTTCGCTTTTTAAAGGTTTGTAATAAACCAAATAAAAATATTTTTTTAAAAAAAGAAATAATCACAACATCTATGAGAAAATGATCCTAGTTTCTCGCCCCAGTGAATAGCACTCAAATGGCTGTTAATGAATTAAAATGGAAAGTTCTAACTCGAGCATCTGAGCCGCTGCATTCTCTCAGCAAACAAAATTAACAGTTATGAAATATAGATTTATTGTTAAGGAGGGATGCTGATCCAATCTGAAAGAAGGACCAAGCAGTCCATCCTTATTGCAGTGCATACTCTAGTGTTACCACTGCTGATGTTAAATAACCATATTCCTAATTTCATGATACAACTCCTTAATGAAATAACTTTCTCTAACAGATAATTAAGATCTGGAATTCAATCGAAGACAGAGTGACAGACCTCCAATACATGTCGGACCCTCCCAGTCCTTCTTCAAGGATAACATCTGAAAAACATATACAAAAAAAACAAGTGTGACCCAACAGCAATACATACCATACAATTTAAAAACATGAACATATATACTACTATACTTGTCTCCTTCCAGTATAATCCTGTAAAGAATAAACGATCTAGGCAAATCTAGAGACAAAGGTGTAGATAATTATGGAATTATAAACCTTAACAGCATTGTATACACTCCTTCATACTTACAACAATTCTAGTAGTAGGAAATAGCAGTCCTGTACTGATTACGTTTTATTAATCTGAAACAAAGTAGTGAAATGCACAGAAATGACAGCGTTCAAATGGACGATTACAAAACAAGCCCACAAAACATACACACGCATGTCATGACATCACTGCGTATGCTGCGATGATGTCATGACGCCCACGCCACGTATCGTGCACCAACAATGTTCTTACTGGGTTTGAAAATTACAAAATGAAAGTATATATAAACTGTTTATTGTGTACCAATAAACAAAACGAATTATCATGGACCAATTTGCAGAACACGTGATACACACAAATAAAGGAATTGGTGCACTAAGAAAAACATTACTGAATGATATCTGTGCACAAGGCCAAAACAATTTGAATTCTATAACTTTGGTTAATAAGCTTTCAAAGTAAATCGCCTGGCACATTCATTCTTCTCTTCCTGAAAGTTCATAGTACCATTTATAGACAAGCCCTATCCAACATATTCATCAATACTTAAGCACATTAAGGTCAATAACAACCCAACTAAATTATATGATCATAATATCTGTGTATAAACAATGGCTCATAGGAATCATGCCAGATCTTTTTCTTCAATCGTGCCACCTGAGAATAATGTTTCTGACTTGTCAATTCACAGTGCCTACATTTGTTTAAAAATTCATTCAACATCAACAATTCAAATCTAAAATGTAAAAACTTCATTTACATAACATTGCGTCGCATTTGGTTGAAATGTCTGGTGATTTATCATTCTTAGTCTGAAATAGTAAATGCCACATGGATATCAAATTGAGTAAGGAATGTAGAGAAATACTTTAGAAATAACTTTTTTAGTTCTTGGGAGAAATACCATATTCTCTTTCATTACAAAATGACAATTGCTGCAATTAAATCATGGGTAAGTTCCTGCTTGTTTGGTTACCTCTTGATTGGAACCTACTAAATCATTTTAACCAACATTTCTTTTAGATTGTTACTTCGTTGGTAAGCAAAAACATGCTAGTCTTTGAAAAGGCCCTTGATTTTATTATTCTTTTCTAAGACGTCCCAATGTTTAAATACAGAATTCTTCATGTACTTACTTTGGGTTGAATTCTTTGACAAAACACCAGGGACGGTGTATCTCTTGTTTGTTTATCATTCAATAGTGTGTCTCTGGTTCACATGGCTTCCTAATGTTTTGCTATCTTCAACTCCTCATTTCGATAACCCTAGCTGCAAACTTATGCAAAGCTACTTCTAGGTTTTTGGTACTCTTGTTCTCATCATTAATAGTAGGTTTAACCCTCAATAGCAAACTTTATGGTAAGCTCTTGAGTATGGCTGGATAATGAAAACTGAGTCTCTGTAATAAATTGTTTCTGTACTTTGGCTTCTGATGTTAGTCCTAAATTGACCTTCCTGAGGAATGTTGTTAACATTTTGAATTGTACACCAGATATGCCAATAGCCATGTTGAAATGTATCTGGTCGTTAATTTCATTCAGATAACCAAAAAAGTTATCTAGTGTCTCAATGGGACCTCTCCAAATGCCAAACACATCATTGATGTGCCTATCCCAAAAGCATATGTACCTGTGACTTGCAGGATGTGTGATAATATGGTCAAATTCTAATGTATACATGAAACAATTTGCATATGCAGGGGCCATACTTGCCACCATAGAAGTACCTGAAATCTGTATAAGAACATTGATGTTTGTATCTGAAGTATAATGCTCAGAGATGAATGTCAGAAGAAGTATTATAACATCTTTTGATGCTTCAATTTCATCCTGCCGTAACCACTCAACTGCTTCCAGTCCCAAGTTATGCAGGATGGGAGTTCATTCTTAACATCAATTGTGAAAATGTGTTTGGGGGTTTCTGATCCAAATAGTAGAAGATTGGCCCTAAACTGTCCCTTAATCTTCTTCCTCTTGAATCCACCCTTGCAAAATGGTCTAATTATGAGGAGTGAGTGGACGTAAGGTAGGAATGTTAGATGGGGCTAAGAGAATACTGGGCATCTTTTTAATTTCTTTGCATTTGGTATCCATCTCTTTGGAGGAAATAGATAAAACCTTGTTACGCTCACCTGGTATCCACAGTGACGCCATCCAGCTGGGTTACTCACTGGTATGCTTCTCAGCTTTGCCCTGATGTGGTCTGCGGGGAAGGTTCTGCCTTGTGGTAGAATCAGGCGTGTACTCCATCCTGCTTTCTTTACAGGGGCGCGTTGTCTTTCATGGGCGAGTGCGGTCCAGTTACTTCACTGACTCCGGCCCATTTGATATTGTTCAGGTAGGTCTTATTGCTGTTCTTTAGTTTTGTTGCTATCCTGCATGCCTTTCTTTGTTTAAAATGTCTCTTTTTTCTCCCTTAGGTATGCGCAGCTTCGCCGCGGCGAACTGACTTGGTTGAGCCCTGCTGGTAAATGATGGCGCATTAAAAGCGCTATGATGCGTTAAGTAAGCGCTATGCGCAGCGCTGCAAAGTCTTGCCTTTGCTAACCTGTGTTTTCCTTCCTTGTAGGTTGCGCTGTTCTTCAGCGCGAGTGGAATGTCCGCAGTGGTGCCAGCCAAGAGGCGACCAGCCAGGTAAGCCTTTTGAGCAGTTCGTAATTTGTAAATGTCTCTACAGCTTTCTTTAATGTTGTCTCTATCTTCCTCTTTCAGGTCGTTCTGTCCGGGAGGCGTGCAGATTCGAGGAAGCTGTTCTCAGTAGCTGCGAGTGTTTAAAGATGAAGACTGCAGGTAAGATGCTGCTACTAATGATGTTCCTTTTGTCTCCTTGCAGGTTCTGCTTCTCTGAGGTTCGAGGGAATAGCTGGACACGGTGAGCGTCACGTTGCAGGCTGCAAAGTAACACAAAGCATGTTCTGCAGTCAGGGTGTGGTTTATATAGCCCAGGTAAAGTAGTACCAGGGAAGGTAGTTCTAGGCCTGCCACACCCAAAACACTAGACCGCATAGCTTGGTTCTTAGGTACCAAGCTATGTGGATGCCTCCATGTTGGCTGACAATACAATAAAGTAGTTCCCAAACACATTGTTGTTCATGGTGTATGAGCCTGGCGGCATAGGCGCCAGGACTGGCCCCATGAGGGCTTTTGAAGAGGATGCCAGGCTCTAGAGACCAGAGTCCTGACTCCACCTGGCCAATGGGTTTGCCAGAGGGTGTTTTGGGAAAGGGTTGTGACAGACCTCTCACCAAGATCACTGTTTAGGAATTATAGGGGCCACAGCGACTTCTACTAATTTTGAGACCTCAGGGTGATCAACACGTATTGCCAGTCTACTTAACAGAACAACATACATATGTTTAAGATTATTGTGGTAAGTATGCATTGGGCTTCAAGTTTGAGAAATGTTAATCCCCTTAACACATCTGGGAGAACAATATATTGGACTGTGTTAGTACATCATCTCTGTGCTGCTCTTGGGAATGGGTTTATATATTCAACGTCCCTCTATATGATGAATCTATAAATGGGTATATATGAAAGAGATTGGTACTATACAATATTTGTCACATTTTGTGAATTTTATTTGTCCAGGATTATGTTTTTTGTGATAAGCTAGGTGGTAGAAATTATAGCCAAAATGTATTCAATGCCTATATTTATTAAATAATGTGTACAATCTGTTCTGCAAATGTAGGTTTTTGCATATTCAAAGGTTTTAAAATATTACTTTTGATTAAATGTTCATTAATGCCTGATCTTAATTGCTTTGAATAATGAATACATGAATTATGTACCTCATCTCTTTTATTGTTATTTAAGGAAGTACTAAAACCATGTAGAAATTATATTTGTTCATGACGTTTGTAACATATTGCAGAACTAAAAGTCTGTTGAACTGAACTAAAGTAAAGTCCTTTCTATCATTTATTCCTCAAATTTCAATCACCCTCGGTCTAAAGTGGAGGAAGATCTTGATCATCAGAAAACATCACCTCGGCTGAGCTCCAGAGATGAGGACAGCAAGGAAGGTAAAAAAAAGTACAGGAGAATAGTCAAATCCAGAAATGTATTCGATATTTTAGTATCATGAATGAATGATAAAAAATATGTGCGTTTTAAGATTAAAACCATTATGTTCAATAGTTGGTTCAATAGCATAGCATAGCATAGCAAACATAGTTAATGGCCACAATCCACAATTCCTACTGGAAGAAAATGTGAGGTTCATTATTCTCATTCTGCCCTAGATTTTGTCCATATAAATAAAAGGCTACTGAAATCCCTTAGAACAACTATTTCTCACATTTCTTTAAGGTGCAGGGAAACATCAAAATCATCCTGAGATTGAAGTTAAGGTAGATCATGAGAATCAGAAGCCATCACCTCTTCTGAGCCCCAGCAATGAAGACAGCAAAAAAGGTAAGAAGAGTTAAGTACAGCAGAAGTAAAGTAGAATCCAGACAAAAGTATCTGTAGTTTCAATCTGATAAATGAATGAAAAAGTCTCTGAACTCACTAGATTAAAACCAATGTGTTCCAACATTGGGTTGTCGAGATGGCACAGAAAAGAGATATTCACTATTCCTGTTGGACAAACATTTTATGCTCATTGTATCCCTCAAACAGCAGATTCTATATGCACGTCCCCTAATTACAATGAGGGATTACCATGTAATTGGAGGACAGTTCTGTACGTGCAAGTGATGCACATATTAGTACAACATGCATATTTAAGTGTTGTGCATGCACTCACACGAGTGGACCTCTGAGTTCCTACATCCACCATCCAGTGTGGGATAGGTTTGTATTTCATGCTGTCAGGTCTTAAAAAACCCTTCACCTGAAAAGCTAATTAAATTGTTCACTCTTAATCAGGAGGTGGAAATGTAAAACTAGACAGGAATGGGCATACAGGGAGAAAAACATTATATTCGAAGCACTTGGTAGCAGTCAGAGTTGCAGCTAACTCAGCGACTGTGTGTGTGTGTGTGTGTGTGTGTGTGTATCTCTGTTAATCAGGTATTTTATTTTTTGTCATAAATATATTTTATTATATTGATAAGAACAATAAACAGAAATAGATATAATGGATATAATGTGTATCTAAAAGATACAGAGGTTATGTAAAAAATGAAACAACATTTTACAAAAGTTGAACGCAGACTTGTACGATAACAGTACATACAAATAAACAGAATACATTTAGTTGCATAATTACTGCTACAATCTGCAGCAGAACTTGCTCGCTGCTAAGAAAAGTAGTAATCAAGCTACAGTGAATTATACAAAGAGCGATCAAGATAATATGCACAAAGTATTAAAGAACACCTAAGAATAAATAATACTTATTTAAAACAAAAGCAAATTCGAAAAAATGATATGCCATTACACTACAAATGTATATGCTAATTCCAAGAAAACAATGCAATAAAAATGTATTTTAACAGACTAAGACAAAAAACGCACAGGTGGGCATTTTAAAAATGCCAGTTGCATGCAGGGAATCACCAACGTTTGCACTAATCTGCAGCTGGGACACCTGCATGCAATTTTCAACTATTGCAAAGCGTAGTGCAAGTAAATAGTAACACACAGTGATTTTGCCGTAACTCTTTATTGTACTCCCCGTTTTGCAAATAAGTAAACAATGCCTGAAAATTGCGCTTTGCAGACATCGTTTACTAATGGATTCCTATGGAATCTGCCTGCTCATTAACAGGTGCTAATGCGAGACGCTTTCCATAGGAATCAATTCGTTTTATTCCTGCATAAAAAGCTTATGCAGGCGTAAAATGCTGTGGTATTCCAAGACGGAGCAGGAAAGCACTCCAGAGATGCAAACTCCATTTCGAGCCACACATCTGTCTTGAAAGAGGATGAAAGTAGGCTGGAGAAGCAAAGCAATTGCATTAATTCCATTTTTTTTGCATATTTAATTTTACTTTGTTTTGCAGGATATGATAAGGCATTTGTGATATGATAAGGCATTTGTAACGCGCTTATACACAAGTGTTTCAAGGCGCGACGAGGCAGGGGGGGAAACAAGGGGAGACAGACAACGATCTTACTAGGCCAGGTGTCATTCAGATCGCGCAAGTGCAAGGGTAGAGGGGAAGGGAAAAGTGCATGGGGGAAAGGGAGAGGGGAAAGTGCAGTGCAGGGTTATTAGCATACAGCATACAGGATAAATAACAAGGGCCAGCTGGTGGCAAGTGCGAGGTAAGTGCAGACAAGTGCTGGGAAGGGGGGGCTTTATGGATACAGACACAGTCCCGTAGTGCAGGGGTTGCCGTGGAGGCAGTGCAGGGGAGAGTGGCTGGGCCGAGAACGGTGAATGGCCCAGTTGCAGATTCAGTGCAGTTTCAGTAGTATTAGCAGGGGAGAGGGGGAGAGAAAGCGGAGGCAAAGAGGAAGGTTTTGAGGTGCTTCCGGAACCGGAGGTGGTTCTCCTCAAGTTTCAGGGAGGCAGGAAGGCTGTTCCAGAGGGAGTCCCCTGCAGTGGAAAGAGATCTGCCCCCAACTCGTTGTTTGGAGAAGCGGCTGACCCTGAGGGAGTTGGAGGCGGATGAGCGAAGAGCTCGAGAAGGAAGATATTTAGGAAGAGAGAGTTGAAGGTATTTTGGCCCAAGGCCCCAGACGGCCTTGTGGACAATGCAGAGGGTTTTGAACTTGATCCTCGCAGTCACTGGGAGACAGTGTAGTGATTTCAGTCCTGGAGAGATACGGTCCCTGGGCTTGAGGCCAAGGACAAGTCTTGCAGTCCTGTTCTGGATGAGTTGCAAAGGGCGGAGAGAAGAGGCGGGCAGATTTAGATAGAGGCTGTTACAGTAGTCCAGCTTAGAGAGAACCAGGGCTCTAGAGACAGTGAGCTTCTGGGGGAAGGAGAGGAAAGGAAGGATACCTCTGAGGAGGTGTAGCTGGTAGTGTGACTTCTTAGATACGTCGGATATGTGAGGAGAGAAGGAGAGTGTGGAGTCGAAGATGACCCCAAGAACATAGTATAACAACAGTGTAACTTTGTAATTTCAGTCAACAGAGAACATGAAACCACAACCACTGGTAAAAAACCCCAGCAACTTCCCCCACTTACACACCCATCCTTGCACCCCACCCACCCCGCCTCCCCTCCTGGAACTGTATGCTCATTCTTTGTTCAGTGTGCAGGCCCTAGGTAGTTGCATAGCTCACGTTTCAGCACCCTTATCCCTCATCCCCTCCTTACTCCTTGATCCCCCTCTGAGTGGTGCCAGAACTTTCCCAATCCTCCACTGCTTCCAGGCCATACCCCTACACTTCCACATCCCGTAAGATCACTCTCCATCACCCCTTCTGCATGCCCGGTGTCAAGTATCTAACAGTGAAGGGGTACCAATCCATTTCTGTCTACCCTGGCCTTGCATAGAGTCCTCCTGTGATTCTTTCCATCAAGTAAATGCTTGTGACTACATTGATCCATTAGCTCTTGCTAAGTGTATGTTCGTCTTTCCATTTGGTGCAATGCATGCTCGGGCGGCCAGGGGTAGAGCTGCTGCCGTTTTAGGGAGCCTGAAGTATTCCTCCTCATGAACCTCCATTCCAAACAAAACCAGAAGGGGATTTTTATCCCTAGGTATCCCCTCCGGGTTTCTGACTCAACTGAGGACCTCATACCAGAAGGCCCGTATCCTAGGGCAAGCCCACCACATGTGCCAGTAATCCGCCCTCCCTTCACAGCCCCTCCAACACTGTAGACTCACATCAGGAAACATCCTGGACAGTCGGACCGGGTCCTACTGCTATCTATGGAGGAGCTTGATTGTGTGCTGTCTGTACTGGCATGATAATGATGTCTTATGAACGCCCCTGCAAAGTCTGGTCCAGAGGGACTCATCAACTCATAAAAAAAAGTACAGAAGAATAGTCAAATCCAGAAATGTATTCGATATTTTAGTATCATAAATGAATGATAAAAAATATGTGCGCTTTAAGATTAAAACCATTATGTTCAAAAGTTGGTTCAATAGCATAGCATAGCATAGCAAACATAGTTAATGGCCACAATCCACAATTCCTACTGGAAGAAAATGTGAGGTTCATTATTCTCATTCTGCCCTAGATTTTGTCCATATAAATAAAAGGCTACTGAAATCCCTTAGAATAACTATTTCTCACATTTCTTTAAGGTGCAGGGAAGCATCAAAATCATCCTGAGATTAAAGTTAAGGTAGATCATGAGAATCAGAAGCCATCACCTCTTCTGAGCCCCAGCAATGAAGACAGCAAAAAAGGTAAGAAGAGTTAAGTACAGCAGAAGTAAAGTAGAATCCAGACAAAAGTATCTGTAGTTTCAATCTGATAAATGAATGAAAAAAGTATCTGAACTCACTAGATTAAAACCAATGTGTTCCAACATTGGGTCGTCGAGATGACACAGAAAAGAGATATTCACTATTCCTGTTGGACAAACATTTTATGCTCATTGTATCCCTCAAACAGCAGATTCTATATGCACGTCCCCTAATTACAATGACGGATCAACATGTAATTGGAGGACAGTTCTGTACGTGCAAGTGATGCACATATTAGTACAACTTGCATATTTAAGTGTTGTGCATGCACTCACACGAGTGGACCTCTGAGTTCCTACATCTACCATCCAGTGTGGGATAGGTTTGTATTTCATGCTGTCAGGTCTTAAAAAACCCTTCACCTGAAAAGCTAATTAAATTGTTCACTCTTAACCAGGAGGTGGAAATGTAAAACTAGACAGGAATGGGCATACAGGGAGAAAAACATTCTATTCAAAGCACTTGGTAGCAGTCAGAGTTGCAGCTAACTCAGCGACTGTGTGTGTGTGTGTGTGTGTGTGTGTGTATCTCTGTTAATCAGGTATTTTATTTTTTGTCATAAATATATTTTATTATATTGATAAGAACAATAAACAGAAATAAATATAATGGATATAATGTGTAGCTAAAAGATACAGAGGTTATGTAAAAAATGAAACAACATTTTACAAAAGTTGAACGCAGACTTGTGCGATAACAGTACATACAAATAAACAGAATACATTTAGTTGCAAAATTACTGCTACAATCTGCAGCAGAACTTGCTCACTGCTAAGAAAAGTAATAATCAAGCTACAGTGAATTATACAATGAGCGATCAAGATAATATGCACAAAGTATTAAAGAACACCTAAGAATAAATAATACTTATTTAAAACAAAAGCAAATTCGAAAAAATGATATGCCATTACCCTACAAATGTATATGCTAATTCCAAGAAAACAATGCAAAAAAAAAGTATTTTAACAGACTAAGACAAAAAACGCACAGGAGGTCATTTTAAAAATGCCAGTTGCATGCAGGGAATCGCCAACGTTTGCACTAATCTGCAGCTGGGACACCTGCATGCAATTTTCAACTATTGCAAAGCGTAGTGCAAGTAAACAGTAACACAAGGTGATTTTGCCTTAACTCTTTATTGTACTCCCCGTTTTGCAAATAAGTAAACAATGCCTGAAAATTGCGCTTTGCAGACATTGTTTACTAATGGATTCCTATGGAATCTGCCTGCTCATTAACAGGTGCTAATGCGAGACGGTTTCCATAGGAATCAATTCCTTTTATTCCTGCATAAAAAGCTTATGCAGGCGTAAAATGCTGTGGTCTTCCAAGACGGAGCAGGAAAGCACTCCAGAGATGCAAACTCCATTTCGAGCCACACATCTGTCTTGAAAGAAGATGAAAGTAGGCTGCAGCAGAAAAGCAATTGCATTAATTCCATTTTCTTTGCACATTTAATTTTACTTTGTTTTGCAGGAGAACATAATATAACAACAGTGTAACTTTGTAATTTCAGTCAACAGAGAACATGAAACCACAAACACTGGTAAAAACCCCAGCAACTTCCCCCACTTACACACCCACCCTTGCACCCCACCCACCCTGCCTCCCCTCCTGGTACTGTATGCTCATTCTTTGTTCCGTGTGCAGGCCCTAGGTAGTTGCACAGCTAACGTTTCAGCACCCTTATCCCTCATCCCCTCCTTACTCCTTGATCCCCCTCTGAGTGGTGCCAGAACTTCCCCAATCCTCCACTTTTTCCAGGCCATACCCCTACACTTCCACATCCCATAAGATCACTCTCCATCACCCCGTCTGCATGCCCGGTGTCAAGTATCTAACAGGGAAGGGGTACCAATCCATTTCTGTCTACCCTGGCCTTCCATAGAGTCCTCCTGTGATTCTTTCCATCAAGTAAATGCTTGTGACTACATTGATCGATTAGCTCTTGCTAAGTGTATGTTCGTCTTTCCATTTGGTGGCAATGCATGCTCGGGCGGCCAGGGGTAGAGCTGCTGCCGTTTTAGGGAGCCTGAAGTATTCCTCCTCATGCACCTCCATTCGAAACAAAACCAGAAGGGGATTTTTATCCCTAGGTATCTCCTCCAGGTCTCTGACTCAACTGAGGAACTCATACCAGAAGGCCTGTATCCTAGGGCAAGCCCACCACATGTGCCAGTAATCCGCCCTCCCTTCACAGCCCCTCCAACACTGTGGACTCACATCAGGAAACATCCTGGACAGTCAGACCGGGTCCTACTGCTATCTATGGAGGAGCTTGATTGTGTGCTGTCTGTACTGGCATGATAATGATGTCTTATGAACGGCCCTGCAAAGTCTGGTCCAGAGGGACTGATCAATTTCCACCCCCATGTCCCTTTCCCATCGTCCTCTCAAGTTCTCCGTGGTCCCCCGCCTGCCGCAACCAAGACACCATACAAGGCCGAAATTAGCCCATGCATCGTCGTGCACCTGTCGAGCAACTTCTCAGAGGGGGTGAGCTTTCAACCCATCTTATCCCGCACCCTCGCATCCATGAGTACCCCTTTTAGCTGCAAGAACAGGAATACAGAGAGTTTGCCTATGCCCAGGGCTTCTTCTAAGTCTGCTATCGATATGAATTTGCCCCCCTTAAAGAGCTGCCCTATCCTCTCCAAGCCCGCTTCGAACAACTCCTGAAACCGTCCTGGGCCGGGTATGTTGTCTCTAATTCCAGGTACCCACAGTTGACCCAGAGGCGAGGGCCATGTAGTGATCCCCTTCATATCCGCCCCCTGTCTCCAGATTTCCCATATAGTTCACAGGATGGGGTGATCCCGTATTCTCCTTGGCAATTTATTCCTGGGTCCCCACAACCATTCCCCAACTGTGACTGGGCTCAGATGGAAATTATCCATCACCAGCCATTGATGATCTGTCTGGGACCGCAAATAGGGGATCAAGACCCTAAGCTGAGTTGCCTTATAGTAGAGCTGCATATCTGGAAGGCCGACCCCTCCTTTCTCTGTATATAACGTTAGGGTGGACCTGGGGATTCTAACCTTTTTCCCCTGCCAGAGGAGCCTGTGACGCGCCCCCTGCACCTCCCGAAAGAATCTCTCTGGTATGCGTATTTGGAATAAATAGAGCACCCTCGGGAGGACCACCATTTTAATTTCATTCAGGTGACCCATCCAGGATATCATTAGCTTTTGCCGTTTTGTTATGTCCTCGCATATTTTCTGCATCGGTGGGGAGAAATTAGCTTCATATAAGCTTTTAAAGTCTCTTGTGAGATTGACACCGAAATACTGCATCAGGCACACATTAACCTCGAGCCCAAGTGGGGTGAACCTTTTAATGTCCCCATCCCTACCACTATCCAGGGGGAAGAGTACCGACTTCTCCCTATTAATCTTCATCCCGGCCATGGTGCCATAGTGCTCAATCAGCCGGAAGACTGCTGGAACAGAATTCAGGGGTTCGCTCAAGTGTAGCAGCATTTCATCAGCACATAGGGCAACCTTATATTCCACCCCTCCCATTTTGATACCCGCACCCCTGGGTCATTCCTAATCCGCTGGGCAAGGGGTTCTATTGACAGAGCGTACAGCATTGGAGAAAGGGGGCACCCCTGCCTGGTACCCCTTCTGAGCAGGAACTACCTCGAGAACCCCCCATTCACCATCACTGATGCCATAGGGGATGTATACACCGCTAGAACCCCTCGTAGTAACCTTTCCCCTATACCAAACTTAACTATGACGGCCCTATGAAAACCCCATTTCACCCAGTCGAAGGCCTACTCTGCGTCTATTGAAAGAAGAGACAGCCCCCCCCCATGTCCTGGGATGCATGCATGAGATGTAGTGTCTTCCTCATCGTGTCCGCTCCGTGTCATCCCATAATGAACCCCACCTAGTCCTAGTGAATCAGGCTTGGCATATACCCTTCCAATCACGTGGCTATAACCCTAGTGTATAACTTGGCGTCCGTATTGAGGAGAGAGATCGGCTGATATGCACCACAATTCCGATGGTCTCTACCCTCCTTGGGAATCACTGTGGATCAAAGCGCAGGAGAACGATTCCGGTGCCCTGCCTGTATCGAGTATATGGTTAAACAGCTTTGTCAGGAAAGGGAGTACGGTGAGGAGAAATGCTTTATAGAACCCAGAGGTGAAGCCATCCTCCCCCGGTGCCTTACCCATCGGTAACCTCGCCACCTCCTTTTTTACTTTTACTTTACACGCTGATCCCTCAGTCGCATGGCCACTAAGGAATCTGCCTTATCCCCTTTTTCATAGAACTTTTGTTTCAGGAAGAGCAAGCTGTGGATGACTTTCCCTTCTTCCAAGAGTCTCAGTTCCTCCCTCTTACCCCTCGCCTCCTGTATACTCTCCACCCGATACCCCGAAGGGTCATGGGCCTGTGCATCCAGATGTCTAATCTCCTCCCTTAGTCTCCTCACAACTATCGCCCTTTACCTCTTTAAACAGACCCCTTTCCAAATTAGGATCCCTCTCCATGTAGCCTTCTCAGCCTCCCATACAGTCCTAATGTCTAACTCCCCGTCACCACTTATCTTGAAGTATTCCTCTATTTCCTTTTGCATCTCGGTGAGGAAAACCGGGTCCTTCCAAAGCGATTCTTTGCACCTCCATTTCAAACCTTTTCTAGAAATGCCCGCCCACTGTATATCCACTGTCACATATCATGGTCGGACCACGAGATTGGAACGATCTCAGATGCCAGAGCCTCCTCACATATATGTTGCGAGATGTACAGATAGTCAATCCTCGTGCATGTCCGATGTGGTGGGGAGTAAAACATGTGTCCCCTTATCCCCTGGTGGAGATGGCACCATATGTCCCTAAGCGCCCACTTCCCCATTGAGTCATGAAACTCGTGGCATCCGGGGCCCTGTGTCTCCCATGACCTTTACCCAAGGCTCTCCCTGTCCATGGCCGGATCTGCCCA
This sequence comes from Ambystoma mexicanum, assembly GCF_040938575.1. Taxonomy (NCBI): domain Eukaryota; kingdom Metazoa; phylum Chordata; class Amphibia; order Caudata; family Ambystomatidae; genus Ambystoma; species Ambystoma mexicanum. The sequence continues at coordinate 692,575,808 of NC_090939.1, forward strand.
TGTATTGAGGTCCCCCAATGTGATCAGATGCCCCGAACTTTCTACAAGGATTTTTGCCATTGTATCCTTAAGGAACCGCAACTGTCCCTTGTTGGGCACGTACACTGTGGTGAACATGAACCTTGTCTTCCTAATATCCCCTGAAACCAGTAGGGCTCTCCCGTTTACGTCCGACCAGACCTTGGTGACCTCCATCCTCAGACCCTTTAGTACCAGAATGCCCACCCCCACTTTTCGCAGAGGGCCAGAGGCCCAGCATTCTCGACCGAAACGCCCGCATGGGTTCCTTCCTTCCTCCCCCTTAGAGTACTTAGTTTCCTGGATAAACATAACATCCAGCTCGGTCCTCCGGAATTCCCTCGCCAACATAGATCTTTTGGTGGATGAATTTAAACCCTTCACATTCAGAGTGCCAACCCGTAGGCAACGGTCCGCCGGTCTATTACCCTTCAATATGCTTATGTTATTCCTGTCAGGGGGTGGCCTGCCCTCCTCTTTTTGGACTTCATTGTATCAGACTGAACCTTGCGCAAACCTAACTCTACTTCTGTACCACCCAGTACCAGTTGGGTTTCTCCCCTCCCCCCCTTTCTCCCAACCCCCACCCTTCCAACCGCCCCATCCGGTGCTCAGTTCCTCCCTGTTAGCATCACTGGGTGAAAACCGAACCACCTGTGGGATCCCCCTCCTGGGGAGTGCCCCTGCTTTCCACACCACATGTTCTTGAGCCCCCTGGTTGTCACCAGATTCACACGCATTTCCCCCATTAAAGCTCCTTCAAACTTAACTGGGGTTAAAAAAAAGTTAAGGGGGGCCCCAGGTCCGGGTTCATTGGGACATTCATCTTCCAAGGCTCCGTCACCACTTGCCAGCTCGCTTTCACATGTTGCCTCCGTCCCCCTCTGCCGGGGGAGTGTTCAGTTTCCTGATCTTCTGTGATCCCTTGATTCGCCTCCTCCTTGCCCCTGGTGTTTCCCACTGACCTTCGTCCTGCTTCCTTTCCCTTGAGGTGTGGGGGTCTCTCCTTCTCCCATCAATTCGCTCATTGTCCTCTTAATCTCTGGCTCCGAAGTAAGTCTATATTTGCATCCCTCCACTTCAAACGATATGGAGAAAGGGAACCCTGACCTGTATCTGATTCCCTTTTCATTTAGTCACCTAGTGGGGGGAGGGGTGCAGATCTTTCTCTTAGAGAGGGTAAGGGACGATAGGACTTGAAAAACTGTCACCTTTTCTGAGCCATACATTACACGTCCCTTTCTTCTGGCCCCTTTGAGGATTTGGATCCTATCACTATAGTTGTGGAAGCGAACAAGCACGGATCTGGGGCGATTGGCAGCCCCCCCAGCCCTGTGTATCTGCTCTAGCTTGACCTTGTCAATGGTGTTGTTTTCAAAAATTAGTTTGGTAATGGCGAAGAGGGCACTTTGCAAGTCCTTCTGAGTCTCCCCCTCTTTCTCAGGAATTCCAAAGAAATGAAGGGTGTTGCGCCTATCGCGATTCTCTTTGTCATCCACCTTCAGGAGGATTTCTTCCTCCCTTTTTTCATCCTCCATGAGCCTAACATCAATCTGGGTTTCTAACGTGTCCACAGAGGACTGGTTATGTTCCACCTCCACCAGCCTTTCTTCCATCTTGTCAATTATGTTGGTTATCTTGTCCACTCTCCCCCAATGTCCGCCCTCATGCTTCTCATCTCTTCAACAAGGGCCGTTACGTCCTTTTTGGTGGTACCAATGTCTTCTCCCATCGTTGACCCTAGGCCCCAGTTGGGCATTCTCCTGTCTGGGGTACGTGGGGTGTATACAAAGGGGGCCAGTTTCTTCCTCACGTCCATGTGTCACCACCCCACGCCTTGTCTCTGCTGTTGGGTCCCTTGGAGGGTCTGTCCAATCTCTGGCCAATGTCGGCATGCCCTCCTGGCCTGATAGCATCTCTCTATGTTGCTCCTGTACTCCTGTGGGTGGCGCCCCCAGTGGATGCTCCGGTGTCCTGGCTGACTGTGGTCAGGGAGAGATGGGCACATGCCCCTGTAATATTCGAGGGGGCCCACACCTCCCCCTGCAAACTCACAGTACTGCTCCTCCTGTCCGATGGTCCAGGAGGATGGGTACCACTTCCTACTCCTTCACTGCCGCCAAGGCCCCAGTACAATCCACTCCACCTGCTGGGGGTGACCCACATCCGCCTCTTCTCTTACTCCTCCGGGTTTGTTTTTCCGCTATTTAGGGGCCCCTGGTCCCTGCAGCTCTGTGCACCTCACCACTTTCCAGCCGCCCTCCTATACACGGCACTCATATGGCGCCCAGAAAATGACCCTCTGCACCCAGGCAGGCACACACCCCTGTATGCTCCCAGGGGGCCCACACCTCACTCCTTGACCTTACTGTCCTTCATCTCCTGCTAGGCAGTCCAAGCCATTTCCCACCCCTATCAGTCTGTCCTTGCTGTGGTCCTCCCAGCTCGTGCCACTCCTGTTATCTGAGCTCCTTGTTGCAGGTGCATGCTTTTCCAACTCTGCTGGGGGGTTTGGGGCCTTCTCCTTCCCTGATGGGTCACTCGATTCCCTTGGCGCACCTCCTGGCCCATGGCTGGGTGACCCTCACACTCTCTGGGCCCTAGCCTATCCCCTGTGCCTCCCAGTCCACTAGCACCTCCTTCCCCCCAAGAGGCTAGCAGGGAGGGGTACCTGACCTAGCTGCAGCGACTATGCATATATATGGGGGGCAGTCCACCACTGAGAGCTGTGTTTAGTCCACCTGGGGACCCCCGGTTTATTATGGGGGAGGGACCAGGCACTCCTCCTCTCCCTGCAATAGAACGCCTCCCCCAGGATCCAACCTCTTCCTCCCCACTGACGGGGTGGGGGCGGGGATGGTGAGGGGGGTTTATGCCCCAGTCGCTCTTTTAATGTCAAGGGGGGTACGTCGCTGTATGCGCGGTGTGCGCCAACCTGCCCGGGCACCCCCCCCCGCTCAGGTAGAGCAGGGACTCCACTGTCCCAATGGGAGTTCTTAGGGTGGCCCCTCTAAATGGCCTCAACTGGAGCGTTGCTCTCCACAGATGCCCTCCTGGGCTCCTCCTCTGCTCCGGGGGGGCTCTGTGAAGTGGCCCCCCCACCAGGTCAATCGGGGGTCAACTGTGGCAAGTCGGCGGTGGGGGGTGTCTAACCGCGCCATGTGCAGGGCTGCTCACTTTGTCCTTTTGGCCAGGGAGAGGCCCACTCCCCTACACCGGCCAGGTGGGGGGTCCTCAGGCTCCAACGTTGGACCACATTGGGCCAGTGGCTCCGCCTTGGCAAGGTCTTGTCTGTCGCCTTTCGCTCCTCGTAGCACTCTGGGGCACCTCCTCCTTATGGCGGGGGGGCCTTTGAATTGGCCTCCTCAGTCGGGAGGGGTGGGGGCCGTCGCCATCCCTCTGGAAGCCCCCCACAATTAGGGGGCTGCTAATGTATGCTGGTGTGGTGGGCGGCTCTCCCCTCGCCCCGTGGATAGCCGCTTTCTCCTGGTTTCATGTGGCGACTGAGGACTGCGTCACTGGCAACTGCTGAGAGTTCAGTGGTTATCTCCCGTTTCCTGACACCACCTCGTCTTCGGAGTTGGAATGGGTGGTGCACTCAATCTTTGCACTTCTCCTGGAAGTTTTGTCTTCTCGGAAGGGGGCTTCTTGTGGGGGGCCTCAGCCCGCAACGTGGCCCTTTGTGAAGAGAGGTTTACAGAGACATCTGAGTCTCTGCGCCACCTGGTGGCCGTTATTAATTCCAGTTTTAACGCTATTCCAAGTTTAAAATGACACATCGTCATGGCCACAGGCCCCAGAACACAAAAAACACACCATCTAGTGATGTGGGCAATGGGTCACTTGACTCACTTATGTCCCTTTGGGACCCATAAACACAGAGGCCCTGGCTGGGCTCATATAGAGATGTGAGCAGGAACACTTTATTTCAGTGCAGGAGTGCTTTTACTTTATTTCAGTGTCGGAGTGCTTTTATTTTAAAAGAACTTTCCAGGAGCTGATACATCCTCATGTGTTGTCTCATCGGGTGTGACTCCCTAGGCCTGGTCTTCAAGTGCTGACTCATCTGGTGTGGCAGGGTGTGGCAGGCAGGCTGTACCTGGTGGGAGTGGCTTCAGAAGCTCAGCTATACAAGCTGCTCCACCCTTAAGGCCGGTGCTTTGCGTTGCTGTGCACTCGCGTGCATCGTGACGCTCACCACCGCTTGGACCAGTTTACTTACCTTTGAAACTAGGCGTTCTCCTGCATACTCACCTACAGAAAACAGGTGCTTCATCGCTTCATCTGCAGACTCATCTCCTGACATCCAGTGATCTTGATCCCGACGCTGCAGCACCGCGCTACGCATCCACAAACTCGGACTCTGTGAAGAAGAAGAAAGACAAGGTTAGAACATCCGACCTAAGGCTGCGCCGCATTTGAACCCTGCAGGCCCCCTAGTTAACAATTTACCAGCTACTGTACCACTGCAGCTTCGTTCCTTGTTCCCTCCGGCTGCCGCCCCAAGCTCCGCAGCTTCTGCCGGGCCGACAACATCACCTGCAAGGGAAGAAAGCAAAAGAGCAAACATCAAAAGTGGAACGGACAGCAACACAAGACAACAAACTTTACAATGCAACAAAGACAGACGTGCAAGGGACCAGTGAAGGAACTCACTCCAGATCATACAAGCGCCCCTGCCAGAAGCAGCAGGACGGCATGCTCGCCAAAACTAATCAACAGGAGCAGTCCCAAGCAGCATCACCTATTACCACCAGTCACCAGATAAGCGCAGAGGTTGAAGTCGGACCCGAGCGACCTCACCCCCGGGAGGGCTGCAACCGTGCCCCAACGCCTCCGTAGAGAGACCAGGTGAGCGTAACACACAAACAATGGTAAAGGAACAGACAAAAGAACAGAGACAAACAAAAAATGCTAAGATGCATACGTTCAAAAAAAGGCATAATATCATATGCAATGAAGGATGTCAAATAAACGCTAAGAAACTGGCTTAAAAGCTGGGAAAACCAGAAACAATTCAGGGAGGTTTAGGAACATCATCATCCCTATCAAAAGGTGCTGTAACTAAACTCAATAAAACAACCTATCAAGGAGTAACATAAACATGTATGTTACTAGAGATCAGACAATGATTTAGCCCGGCCCCTCTCAATTCTCTGGGTGGAACCGACAAAATGTCACCAATGAAAAATAGATACATCCTTCAGCTTTTCCAATTCCTAGTTGTAATCTGAAGCACAATAGCGACCATTACATTTAACATTATAAGTATCTCCAAGGAGGCTCATAAAAAATATATGCAAATTATGAGTTGGCTATTTGAAAACGCCAAACACTAAAAAAGGGAGAAAACATGCTTACCCTCAAATTGCATTTCTTCAATGAGACTTCACATGACTGACAACACCACAAACATTCTGAAGATTGTTGATAAAGCTGGACGACCTTGCAGGTGTACAGAGGGACTCATGGAGGTTAAAGAACAGGGATCGACTCAAATAAGCAGGTACTAACATATTGAACTTACACAGCCAGATATTTTCCCAAGTCTCAACCAACAGAATAAGATTACAATCGGTTTTCCAGCGAAGTTCAATTTGCTTTTAAGGAATGTATCATAAACAGTTCCCAACAATTTATAAAAGCCAGAAGAATTGGAGAGGCAGCCCTCCTCCAGCCATGGTTGTGATTTGGGGGGGACTTTATTAGATGGCAAATCAAATGAAGCTATCATTGCTTAAATAAAGCCATTATAACAGTAATAATCTCAGCAGTCAGGAGGCCAGTATGGTGTGTGGGGAAGATGACAGCTTTTTAAAGCAACCCTAGTGCCCTGGCCTCCTTCATGGTTCCCCATACAGCTCCTGAATAAGCCCTGAAAGGAAGAAAGTTGATGGTGGATCTAGGAGTGAGCCTCCAACCCCCAGAATCTAAGAAGGAGCCTCCTGCAGAGGAAAAAAGTGAACTGTGGTGAGCCTCATCCTTGGGCGCTGGTGCAAGGCAGGTAGAGAGGAAAGAAAAGATGGCTGTAGAGGGGTGGATCCCACCGGCGGGAGGATCGTAAACAGACTTCCACCCTTGTGGACCACCCACTCATATTGAACCTAAAAAAAAGATGTAAATACGAGAAGTCAGTCATCAATTATAATGAGCTTCAATAGTCCTCTTTTTAGGGGCTGTGTGGGTGAGGACAATGGAATACAAAATCTAAAGAATCCCACAAACCAGCTTCCTTCCCTTGCTGTTCAGAGTGAGTTACTCTAGATGCATATAAACTTGCTCATGTACGCCCCTTAACCAAAAAACGGGCGAATAACCATGTAATTATCAAAAATATACATATTTTAATGTTTATCAAAAACACATCACATTCACAATAAATTTTTCTTAAAAACAACACAACAGAGTGATCTGAACGCATTCTGAACCACCTATCTCTGTGTATACATATTCCACAACTTCTACAAATGGCATAGAAGCTGACACTTCAAAAAACCTTTCCTATGCCTAACTATGGGGTATTTTTATATTTTGACCTCCACTGTTATTAATGCCCTCCCTGCTTTCTACGGGCAAAAGGCTGTGCACACTCTGTTGTGTTGTTTTTAAGAAAAATGTATTGTGAATGTGATGTGTTTTTGATAAACATTAAAATATGTATATTTTTGATAATTACATGGTTATTCGCCCGTTTTTTTGGTTAAGGGGCGTACATGGGCAAGTTTATATGCATCTAGGGTAACTCACTCTGAACAGCAAGGGAAGGAAGCTGGTTTGTGGGATTCTTTAGATTTTGTAATACGAGAAGTCAGGCAATATAAGGCTGTGTGTGCTGGAATCTCCCCTAGAAAATTCCGTAAGGAGAAACAAACTCCACATCTCCGACCCAGATGAGCCATATATGGACAGCAAAGCATTTGGAGACAGCTCTAACCTGGAGCAAAAGGAGGGAAATCTAAATGCCACTACAAGCAACCAGGGGCATGAGGGCTGATATAGGACTTTGACTGGATCAACTAAAACAAAGAGTAGACTCAATTGAAGACCTGGTACAAGAGTTAGAGACAGATCCAACATCACGGCATGCATTGGGAGCACGAATTGACATCACAGTCTCAGATATGGAAAGACAGGAGGAGTATCACTGGAAATGGATGACATTGGAGATCACGAGAACTGCAGCCACCTGTGTTTCTTTGGGATCCCAGGGAAGCAGAATGAAACTAAGAAGGATGTGAAAAAGCGGTCCAACAAATTGTGAATGAACTCTTCGAAAATGAGGGAGGTTTTCAGATCACTATTGACGGGATCCATATGGGGGTCAAGGAGGAAGGGGGACATAGTGTGCGGGAGTAGCATGTCCCTACTCTTTTCTGTAAAATACATTGTTTCTGAGCAGAGCCAAGAGTGTCATGTAGATGGAGTACCAGAACTCTGCAATAGTTATTTTCCAAGATCTTTCTGCCCCAACTCTAGGAAGGCAGAATTAGGCAATGATCTAACCCATTGGCTGAGTGATACAGTGGTAAGATACAGATGAGGTAGACATTCTTTCCTCCCTTTTTCACTGCTCGCGGAAGATGACATACGAAGAGCATTGACTGAACTGATTAAGGATTAAGGAGGAGGATGCATGGAACAATGGAGCAAACATGGTTTGAGGAGAGACTCTGTGGAGACCTAGAGATGCGGAAAACCAAGAGTAGAATGGAGATTCCAGATCCAGGAAATTAAGAAAACCTAATACCCACTTCTTTCAGAGAAATGACTTAGTTGGCTGAGTATAATAAGGATGCCTACTGGACAGAAATGAAAAGAGGAAGGCTTTGGAAGGGATGGATAGTGATGAGGGGGGTTGGGAAATAGAAAGAAGAACAAAGGAGAATGGAGGAAGAAAACAAGGGAAGACATTTCTAAATTTAAAGTTGTTAGGTGGAGGAATGGAAGGGGATAGCTGAAGGTGAGAGGATAATAACAGGGGTGGATAAGACATGAGGAGAAGTACAAAAGGAATAGTTGATTGAAAGGAGAGCGTGAAGTAAGCTAACTAACAGGCACGCCCACAAGGGGGGGTGACAGTGTAGATAATTGAGTTAGAGAAAAGAGACAAGGTAAGGTGGGATTGGGTGATGACAGGGGGAGGAAAAGGAACAAGGAGGGTATAAAGGAGCAAAAGTGTGAGAGCAGAAACTGGAAAAAGGAATATAAACACGATACAACAGTAAGGAGAAGAGGTGATCAGTATTGTGCTTGCTGAGAGGGTGTGAGTTGATGAAGAGTTAAGTTGTAGGTTTGCTTTCATGAGGTGGTTATTTTAATGGTGGTTTGTAGGGTTGAGAGGGAAAGTTGGGTCAGGATATGCGGCCAAAGTGTTTATATCCTGAGTAAAATGAGGAACCGATCAGGGAAAAAGGCATATTTTCCATTATGTCGATGTCTCTTGATCTGAACTCAGGGGGGTGGAAAAGAGTGAATGGCTGGGGAAGAGGATTGAAGCTGCTAAGTTTGCTTTTTGCGTTATCCCTGTTGTGTCCTGTGTGTCATTGTCTATTGTTCTAAAAAAGTTGAGGCCAGGACCAGTTTCTCCCACATCCGGGAATTAACTAACCGAAAAGAAATCACCTAAAGGAGACACTTAGACTCAATGTGGCTTTCTATTCCTCACCCACCATTCACAATCACACTCTTTTCTGTTCAGATACCATTTGTTTAGGAGCTACCCAACCTCTAATGTGCAAAAAATATATTTGATTAATTTAAAACACAATTAAAAGAACATAATAATGCATATTCCACACTTAGTGACTTGAACCTAAAAAAAGAACAATAGTTAAATTGTTTCACAGAAGCTTGGTGACGGGATTAGTAAAGTGCGCCAAATGTATATTTTCAATTCATCCATTCTTTCTTGGAAAATTTTAACTAATAAAACAAAGCAAAGCACAGGTCTGGATTCGAGTACCACATCTCTCCTGGGTGGCCACTTTGGTGAACATCGTCACCTGAGTAATCTTCAAATTAGCTACACGGGGCTGGTACACATGAACTGCCAAATCCAATGATTGGCTTTGTGTTTTTACGTCTCAGACCAGTCACTTGGTTATGCAATGCATTAAACAACAGAATTTCGACAATGGTGTGTTCCGGCCTATTATTCTAGGGTCAGTTCTCTTTGAGCAGCCCTTCATCGGGACACAAGACAATGTTTGCCCCAACTTTATTTTACACAAAAAGATGCATTTAGGACCAGTCGGGATGAACTCTCTTTTTCATTTACTGCTCCTACAAGCAATACATACAACAATCAGTCAAACTCTAATAGCACTTTACATCCACCTTTGGGAATCGCATTTCACACATGAATGACAAAAAGCACATGACTTACTTTGTCCCCTTTATTGCATATAATGCAGTTTTCAAACTATGACTGTATTTCAATAGGACATCTAGCCGGACACTTAAATGTATGTATCTCCAAAGAAAAACACATGCATACAGGCACTGTCAGTTTGTCCTGCACTATTCATTGCTTTCAGTCTTGCTATACCTTTTCTCGCTCCACCACCATCTTTACCTTCCAGATTTCTTTGCCCAGTGGGTTTAATTCTTTCATGCCAAGGCTATCCATTCTAGCTACAGGTTCTAATCTCTACAGCTAAGTACTTCTGTAGAGTTAATCATTTCTGAAAGAGCAAAAAGGGAGAGGAAAATATATATATGTACGTTGTGCTTCTTTCTCGCCATGTAACTGCGCACACATTCTTGTTTAACACTGTTATTGTATCATCACACAGCTTTGTAATAGTCATTAGTGCTCCCTTTGTGCCCATCCAGCTACTCAAATGTCCTCAAAAGCTTCCACTAGGGTGCTCATTATATATTAATTGCCTCAAGCGCAAATCGCAACATACTTGAAACCCTCTAGGTTTTATTCTTTCGTTTGTTTTTGCAACCTGACTGTGCTTTTCAAAGCCTCCCCTAAGTGGGCCCTTCTAGATTTGGCACCACTGTGTTCTAGGAGACAGTGGATGTTCAAACCTGCCCTTTCCCTATGTAAAGCAGTTTTCCCCTTACTATGGATTCTTTGTTCGCGAGTGACCCACTCCTGCCCAAGTGCCACAGGGTCTCAGACACTCGATGGTCTCCTGCAGCCTAATCTCATCATCCTCTAGTGCAGTGGTCTTCAAACTTTTTTGGCCTGGGCCCCCCCTGAGCAAAGTTTGGACAGGCCGGACCCCCTAAAAGTGCCAGATGGACAGTATGTAGAAATCGCTATGAACTTTTGTGTGCCGTCACCGCACCCTACTCCCAGTACAGACACTGGGCTCTCCCCACCCTACTCCCACCACTATTCCAGTGCTGCCGCCCATCCTGCTCCCACCACAGTCCCATAACACAAGCATACACACATCCGTACACATTTAAATAAAAAATAAATCGCCATAAACGTACCTTCTGCAGGGGCCTGCGCGTGGTTGCTAAAATGCCCCGCTCCAGGTTGTTCTGCCTGTATGTCCGAGGAGGCGCAGGAGCACCCCCTCGCACATACATACATGCAGTGCCCCAGCCAGCATTTCCAATGAGCTATGCAAGGCTGACAAAGCAAAACACCCCCAGCGTTGCATGGCTCAGTGATCATGTGCGGCTGGGGAAATTAACTGTCAAAGGCAAACAGTGTTTGCCTTTGACAGTTCAGCCAGCCAAGGAGCACTCCCTCAGCTGGAAAAAGCAGCTGAGGGAGTGCTCAGTGTTTCACTAGAGTCTAGTGTGAAAAAATGTAATTGCTGCCCTTTATTTAAGGGAAACGGTTTTGCATTTACAATCTAACAAACGAATATAAATGCCTAACTCCGGTTGTGAAGTCTATTTAATTTCATCCACTCTAAAAGGATTCTTACTGTGCTGTCTTTTGTCACCTTGCTTCACACAGGCACCATTGTGCTACTGTAGTGTGTTATGAGATATGTAAAACTAAGAAAACACACAGCATCCGGGACTGTAGACTGTCTCCCATCCGTGCCAGGGCTGACCCTGCTTAGCCTTAAAGCGAGGAAGGGGCCAGCCCCTTCAGGCAATGGTGCTCTAAGTGGTCTTGTAACTTGTGCTCATTTTCTAGGCAACATGGCCTGAGGGGGCTGGCCCCATCCACGCTTTGAAGCTAAGCAGGGTCTGTCTCATTTACTGCATCGATAGTCCCGGATGCCTTCACCCCCGACGTCACTGTAGCTGTCAAATTATATATTTATATTTTTTTTCTATAACTGTGGCTATGAACTACAAATTTCCTTGGTTATTTTGTAGTCCTTATGGCCGCGGTTATTGGGAAAAATGGTGAAACCCAAAAATGCTTCCCTGCCCCCAGACCCTCACCAAGTGCCCCCTCATGTGTGCTTGCTGCACTCACTGTTTCTGTGATGCAGTTTCAATGAAATCTCGGTTACTCACGGCTATTCTGTCTGCTAGGCAAAGCTACAGAAAAGCTTTGTGTTGCCAACTTAGTCCCTACACCTCTTACGACTCCCCAATTTAACTTGGTGTCCTAATACCTCCCACCGCCTCTACCCTAAAGGCATTTCCGTGATTTTGCACCTGGAAATGGCATGTTCCTGCTTTTTCGTCTAACCGAGGTTATAGCCGCGGCTAACTCTCGCATTGAGGAAAAAAAGGATGGAGGCTGATTCATTTATAAACACCCGGTTTCTTGTCAATTTACTCGAGACATATCTATCTATTTTGGTGAAGAGGGCACCCACTTCTCCGTCAAATACCAAAAAAAGTACTGGATGGAATAACCCCAAACCACAAAAGGATGGCGAGTCAGCGGTTCGTGCCCAAGTTGTTTCGGACCTGATCCAAAACTATCCAGCGGTTTTGGCTGTGCGCTCGTGCACGAATTGACCTTTTTTAGCCTACTCCCATTCATTTTCCCATCAGGAAAAATGTGCTTCCATTGATCACAGAGAACTCAAAAACCACTGGACACATTTGCACCAAATAAGAAACAACCTGGGCACAAACTGCCTTAGATGTGCCTCTTGTTTGTTTGGGGTAAAATCATGCAGACGTTTTGATATAGTTTCATGAATAAAGGGGCCCCGGTACCAAAAACATATATCCACCCATGCATCAGTGAACCTATTCAGAAGTGAAAAGCGGTGGTGGGGGGATTAGCCTTAGTAATTGGCTGCTTGTACTGGTGATTCACTCTTTGCCAACAAATAATGACAGCTAGTTATCGATATATGTCACAGATTCCTCTGTATGGTACATAGTTTGCAAAAAACAAGGTTTATTCTAATCCAGATATGTTTTATGATTTCAGCATTACCCTTGGTGGTAGGCCGGGAAAAGTTGCCCTCACCGAATGTCAAGGCTATTGGGCCTCCATCTTTTTTAATAATTGAGGCAACATGGACAGTGGCTACAGCAGAAGGCCGTGCCCCCTGGCCATGGCTGGTTAGGCAGTACGCAGAGGGGATTGATCTCGGAAATATTGGGGCAACATTGGAAATTAGCCAAGGCTAAAGGTCAGTGGGCCACAAACTCACATTAAAGTTAGAGCTAACTTTAAGGTGAGCTTTAATACATATAGGAGGCATACAATACAAGAGCAGAATGAATGTACATTTTATGGATGAACTGTTCACCATGTGAGGGAGATGTACATTTTGAAAATGTACACTAATATGTGTCTGAAAACAGACATCAAAGTCAGAACTGACTTTGATGTCAGTTTTCAGGAGATGTAAATGATGTACATGTACAAACTGTAAAACTCATAAACGCCTCTTGTACATACTGAAAACGCACATCAAAGTTATAGCTCACTTTAATGTTAACTTTTATACATATAGGAGCAGTATGATACAAGAGCAGAATTCAATCTAGATTTTCTAATCAAACTGTACAACAACATGTAGGAGATTACATTTCATAGATGTTCACTATGCTACATATGAGAACTCCCATGAAAGTCAGTGCTAACTTTGATATACGCTTTCAGGAGATGTAAATTACCTAAAAGCATGAACTGTACAACTCATACCTTTTCTATATCTATAAAAGCTCACATCAAAATAAAACCTGATTTCAATATGAGATTTCACATTTAGAGGTGGCATATAGGAGGTGTGTCCTTCATGACTTTAGATCAACCACTCATATGCTACCTAAAAGACATACACTCATATGCCAGACACTTAGGGCCTCATTACACGGTAGGCGGTAAACCATGGCGCTATTAGCGCCCTGGTTCATGCTGGTAATTTACTGGGTACCGCCTTGGAAGAAAGGGGAATTACCGCCCTATTCCAAGGTTGGGAAGGCGGTAATTCCTCCTTCCTCCATTGCCCTTCCCCATTCCCATTCTTGCCCCATAGGGCATAATGGGAATGGGGAAGGCGCTAATTACGGTACCGTAAATTGCGGTACCGTAATTAGCACCCTGGTCCCTTTGCGGGTTCGTTTTTTAACGCCTGCTAAAAGCAGGCGTTAATGTACCAACCCGCAAAGGGACCTCGTAGTAAGGCGGTAAGGGTTAACCGGTACCGGTAAAGTACCGGTAAACCCTTACCGCCTACCGTGTAATGAGGCCCTTAGACACCAAACACTCAAATGCCTTACACCACATACTTTTACGACACATGCACTTATGACAGACACACGACACACATTCTTACGACACTCTTACTACATACACATACTATTTTCGGTCCCCAAATCCAGGACAAAGGCAGAGATTGTTCCTATATATGAAAAGGGTGGACGTGATGAGTCAGCCACTTATTGTCCGATATCTTTACTAGATGTCAATGGGAAGATATATATGCAAGGCTACTCTGCACATGACTTGAGGAATGGGTACAAATAAATGACGTTATCCACCTACAGGCGGGATTTAGGAAGAAGATAAACACCATCGAACACTGCTTTAGGTTAAATCTGCTCATTCAGAAATATGTAGCCCTGACAAGGATGAGAAATGTTTGTTGATGTCCGGACAGCATTTGACGATGTTCCAAGATCCCTGCTGTGGGAAACACTGAGGAGCCTCTAACTGCTCATGGCCCTACTCCTGGCGATCCGGTCCCTATATCATAACAATGTGGAAACAGTCAGATGGGGCTTGGCAGCAATGTGACCACCCCTCTTCTGGTGCACAATGACATGCAGCAGGGGTGCGTCCTTGCCCCTTTGCTGTTTTGCCTTTAATTGTTGGGCTCTCCATCAGCTGCCCCAACACTTGAGTCTGACAAATGCCCTCTTCTCATGTATGCAGACAGTGCAATTGTATTTGCAATTGTATTTCCTTGACGCCCACTGGACTCAGGAAAGAGGGCAATGCTTTTAATGAGTTCTGCCAACACATGGGCCTTCAAATTAACAAAATCAAAACCAAATTAATAGTCATTGCTGCAATTGGAAGGAGATTGTATACACTTAATATTGTCCTGGAGGGAATAGAAATTGACTGTATACACGTGGTAGTTACTTTAAATATTCATTAAATGTGTTACCTACTGGCCCCTAATAAAAGGACACCCTTTACCTGTGTGGGGTGCCTATCCCTAGGAGAGAGGTGACGCACCGACTATCTAAGAGGGATAAAGAGGAGAGTCGTCCCTAAAACTACAATGTTATTCATTGTCTGTGATTCTTGATGACAAGAAGGTAATGTCTCAATGAATAGAGTAACATTTCTAAGAGGAGTTATTTCAATCACGGGCACCTGGGCCCTATACAATTATTTATTGACCTCCAAAGAAGTGTGTTAGCACTAAGTTGTAAACCAATTGCTTGGTTAAGGGAAACCATAAAAATTGTTATATTAAAACAATAGGAGCCTTCCATTAAGAGCAATGCCTTTTGGAGAAGGCTGTACTGTGACCACCCAACCAGTGAGGATATAGATGTTCAGGTACCTTCTATTAGCCACGAATGGATTCAGATTTCTTCAACAACTGTGTTAGTTAATGAGAGTTTGGAGAGAAACTGTTTTCCGTTACAATGACATCACTTCAATCCCGTATCCCACGTGTTCCTAGAGTGTTTATATGCGTTACAACCAGTTACAACCAGTGACTTTAACTAACACTTAAGGTCGAATATTGGAATACAAATCAGTATCCCTGATTGTTTGTGGTAGAATAGAAATTGAAAAGGTAATAAACTATGATTATTTGGGCCTTAGAGTAACTGCAGCTGGGAACTGGAGTGCACATTTGGAGGAAGCAAATCTTATGCTGAGCAGGTACACTGCCGCTACTAATGCTCTTTTAAACACCCATAGAAAAGGGGCAATCAGCCGAGCTCTACGAGTATATGACCGACAAGCTACACCGGATGCTATTTCCGAAGCAAGACTGTGGGGTTCTGAATGTATACATCCTTTTCCTTGACTGAAAACAGATTTTTTAAATTGCCATTAAATTTACCTAAGAGCACCCCAACAAAAATACTACAAATGGAATTAGATCTTCAAGGTATTGAAAGTTTAATTCTTCTCAAACCATTATTATATTGGGTGTGGGGAACCCCCTCTCTTGCTAAGTATGGGGCAGCCCTGCAGGATATTCTGGGGCAAAGCGGAGGATTGTCAATCCCATAGCTCAAATGCATCAAAAATGTGTCACCTTATATAGAGTTCCCTCAATTAAATCCATTGTCAACTGGGAAGAAGACAAACATTTTGGTAAAATCTGTGTTCAGGATTAAAGAAGAGGATTGAATGCTCACTAATATTGTTGATTCAGTATCTCTTACGATATACTGGGAATCTAAAAATAGTTGGGGCTTTAAATGATATATGGACAATGTAGCCTGCCAAACCCCCGTTCGCACAAGTACTTTATCTCAAATTTAGATTTTAGACCCTTCCGTTAACAATTATAGTAAATATGTGGGATCCATCCACATCAGATAAGCACCCTTTCTTTGATTCTGTTACAGAAATCGATATCCATTGTCTTTTTGTCGTCCTCTATACATTGAACACAGGAGCATGTGTTTAAGGTTGATACTTATTAAGAGCAACAGGTGCTGCACAGCTGATGCCCTTTTATATTGCAAAAATACAGAAGATATAGCGCAAGTTTCCATGGTTGCAAAATATATCAAAATAGCATGGTTAAAAAGAAAGCCTTGCTTGGACACTTTATGCATTATAAACATAATGTATCCAGACCTCTGCGCTAACCCTTTGAATTCCACTAGTAATACCTATGACTCAATTTGGTATTGCAATAACAATGTGTTTATATACATTCAATGACAAGATCAATCCTGAAATAATGATGATTACAGTAAGTGTATCCTTAAACGGGCTGGTATTATTAGTGGAATTCAAAGGGTTGGCGCAGAGGTCGGTTAACTTATGTTTATAATGTTTCACATGTTATATAGGTTTGGGCTGTTAGGCAGAATTATATGCAGTACCCTCTGGGAACCCCACACACAATTAAGACTACAAGTGACAGTACAAATTCACCTTTGGTACAAGCTTCTACTACACAGTTACAATGGTAGCAGTAGCAGAGCAGCCAGACTTATCTGAAGTGTAAGTGCGCAGTATCAGACAGTTACACAAAGGACAGCAATTACTATGATTCAGGCAAACACTGACTCAAGGTTTTCAAAAAAAAGAATATACATTTATTTCACTTTCCTGTTGTATAACATTACACTATTATAAGCAGTTAAAAAATCACTCTCTTAATACACCACACCACTTCCCTTAAATTCCAGACAGGTTAAGCTCACAAAATGAAGTGGGAGCAAAATGGCACTGCAGCAATTTAAAAGGGAGGGGAAGACAAAGTTAATAGAAATTAAATCACACCAACAGGTAAGTACTCAGGGCAATTGAACAAGAGGAACTACAGTGATAAAATCAGGTAGAAAAGGCTTAAGGCCAAAGTCAATGGGTCAAAAGTCTTTTGCTCAAGATCACACAGTTCAGGGTAGTTTGGGGTAAGGTTTGTGGCACGGTTTCCGGACGAGGTTGGTTGATAGAATAATTAGTTCAAAGAGAAGAGAAGGACAAGCCCTCGGATTGGAGAAAGATTTCAAACACTTTCACTGCGGTTGAACGAAACGAGCAACTGGATTTGCACAGTACCTTAAAACGGAGAGGAAGCTGTAGCTGAGGCGGACGTTCCTGGTAGTTCCTGCAGGCTCATGGTTCCTGAAGCGACTGTCGGACTGACACGAAGTAGGAAGACTGGAGGGTCCTGCACTACCCAGGAAAGAAACCAGCAGCAGAGCAAAACAACGAATAAAAGGTGCGCTCCTTAAAACCCAACCAGGGTCCGACCGTCCTGGCTATCCGGCCCACTGTAGCTCTGTACAGCGAATTCGACCAGAGATGGGGTCCTGGCTTGCATTTTAGGCAAACTGGTTGGTCCCACCAGCTCAAGGGAAGAGGTTTCCTGTAGGATCTTCTCTGTCGCCGGATACTGAAGATTCAGATCTGCAGCAGGGCTTCACCAGGCGGTTCAGTCATTGTAGGGATCCTCTTCCATCAGCTCCTTGTAGGTTCTTTCATTCCAGTGGCGACTCTGCCTTTCCATTCCCAGAGACCTGCTTTTTATGCAGTTTTCCCCCATTCATACAGCCTGGCTGTCAATCACACAGCAGAGTGGCTGTCCTGGCGAGGACAGTCCCCTTAGCCAATCAAACAGGAGTGTGATTTGGGTTACCAAGGGAACCCATGGCAGGGGTCCGAAGATCCCTCCCTCACATCCTGCCTACCCAGACTTTCAGTCGCCTTAAGGAGGGCTTCTGTGCAGAAGCCCGCGAAAAGACGGCAAACAAAGGAATCAGCCCCGGTTTGGCGCGCAGAGAAAAACACGAGAAATAATTTAACAAAAAGAAAAGGTGAATAATCCCAGCTGGAGCCAAAATAAAATGTGTTTGGTCAAGCAGGTAATTTACGAAGCTAATATAATAGCCTAAAACAATACCAGGTTTATATAAGATAACCGCGGTAGAAAAGTTAGGGTAGTTACCACTGCCACCAGCCAAGTCTTGATGTAAAGGGAGCGAAACAATGCTCCAAGAGCCACAGACAAAAAGGGATAAGAATTAACCCTTTCCAATACTCCATGTAAGATGGGGTGCACTGGGTCTTGCGGTTCAAAGTGACTAAAATAAAGTTAATGGCAACTTTACCTTTTCTGGGGGACTGTTGTCAGCCCCAGAAAATGTTTTTGCTGTGTTTTTATTCATCCTTTTTTTTTTTTTACTAGCAAAGTAATTTTATACTAAGGAAATAGCATGGACTTCTGTTTTAGAGAAGCAGTTGTTCTTGTATGTACTATGAGGATGTTATTTTAGATAACATTTGACTGATGATCGATATCTCTACACATTGTTATCCTATTTTCTTAAACTGTGCTCATATTGTATTGTATATGAATTGTTTATATGTTTTTATCTGTGGTATGTGTGATTATGTGTATTTCTGCCTAAAAGATTTTAAATTGAATAAAGCATTCTAAGAAGAAGAAGAAAATACACATACTACATACACTAATAACACTCACACTTACGACACACACACACACACACACACTTATGGCACATATTCTTATGACACACATACTCTTCAAACACATACACTCTTGCAACACACACTCTTATCAAACCCACTACTTATGATGCTTGCTCTTACGACACACGCACTTACGACACATGCACTTGCAACACACAAACTGACAACAAACATTTTGTATATGTATATGAAACATATTGGAGATGTAAATTGTGTAAATGTACGAACTGCAAAATCTTGTATACGCTGGACACTTACACTCATACACCTTACACAATACACACTTAGTACATGCTGTTGTGACACATACTTATGATACACATTTTAGCCACTCTGTTGCCTATGTACAGAAATGGTAGAAGACATGTGATACATGAATGGACATGTTCTACATGAACTCAGCATGTGTGTGTATCAAATGTACATTATGGGGATTCCAAGATGGCCGCTGTGATCTTAACTGCGTGAGGAGCGGGCTCCTGCCCGGCAAGTCCTAACACATAGCTCTCAACTCACACGCTTTTGGCGGGTGTCACCCGCCTTGTAAACAGCTGACTCACCCGCCAAGCCTCCTGCACGCCCATTCGTTTCAATGGGCCACTCACCCGCCAAAAATAAAATCGGGTGTTTTCACCCGCTTTTGCAACCCAAATGGTTGAGAGCTATGCCTAACAAAGGAGCAATAAAAGACTGAAGTCCCCCATTTCATGGTGTTGGTGCTGCGTGACCACCTGGGGAAAGATCTAGCACCCAGATGGCATGCAGCTGTGCGGGTATACCGCTAAAGGAAGGAGGAGTGCGGTACGAGAGGAGGACGTCCCATAGTCGCCTGTGTGGGGGGTGGAGTGGTCCGGCGCCTGGCACTGGACGAAGCAGCAATCAGACATCGGCCGACTCGGGGAGAATATCGGAAGATCCCAGGAACGGTTTGCAATCTAGCGTCACCCGTATCAGGGTGCTGAACCTCTGCGGTGGGAAAGAGCTCCACCTGACAGCCGGTGATGCCCAGGCCCTGGCAGTGGGCAGACCCGGGCTCCCAGTGTGGCAGCACTCCAGGCCTCCTGTTACACACGAGCTGGAGAATGAACGCTTCTCCTGGGCATGGCATTGCTCGAGACACCGGAGCGGCCTAGGTAAGGATAGGCATAGCATCCACCTGGGAGGCATTGGGACCAGGGACGGCAAGGAGAAGAACCCTCGAGTGTATAGCAGCACCAGGCGAGGTGGGGCACGCATTACCGTATAACACTGCCGGTCTCTCTCTGACTCATAAACAATCATTGAGAAATCATCATGGACATCAGATAAAATCAAACTCCCTCATATGGCGACCTCCAGAGCAGTGATTTTGTCATATCCCCCACGGGTGGCCTGAATCACAGTGGGACCAAGGTATTCAAACCTCGGGACCTGTGCAGAGGACAGCAAGGAGCCAAGACACCTAAAGCTCTGCCAGAACGCACTGTCAAAGAGAGCACTCCAGCACGCACTGGTTGGTGGGGGTGTGGGACCGGACAACCAGGGGCAGAGAAACAAGGGACAACAATAGCGGCCTCAGGGGGCCATATGGGAACAGTGCCCTAGAAAGACGTCCACCGTCTCCAGCGTACCATAGGGGATGAGTATCTATACATTCTGAGAACAATCGCATATCCTCTCGGCCCCATAAAGCAATGGTACGCACTCCCTGCAACCGCCGCTTATCGTAAGCAGACCCGTCTACAGGCACTGGTAAGGGCCATAGCAAGAACACCAGATAAAAGGCACTAGGATGTACGGCCAGGAGCAGGGGAGGAGTGCATTGCTCCCAGATTACTGTGGCAGAGCAGGACAGGGGATAGCGTGAGCCATCACCTTCCAGAGGTATGATATGATATGATATTTTATTTGTATCACGCTCGTACACAAGTGTTTCAGAGCTTGACTAGGCAAGGGGGGGAACAGGGGAGAACACAGCACAACACAACAACGAGGCACAGTGACATTGATAACGTGCAAGTACATGGGAAAGGGAAAAGGGAAAAAGTGCATGGAAGGGGGAGAGTGGAAAGTGCCGAGCAGAGGAGCGCATATAAATAATAATAAATAAAAATAAATAGAAAATGGGGGCAATAAACAGTGGTAGTGCAGCCAGCAAGTGGTAAATGCTGTGTTTAAGGCAGCAGACTGGGTAAGTCTGATAAGTGTAGAAAAAGAAGAAAAATGTAGGTGGGTGTATGGGTACAGATACAGTCCCCAGTGCAAGGGGTGGCCAGGAGGCAGTGCAGGAAGGTGGCAGGGTGAGCAGGTACCTGGGCCCAGGGGACAGAGGGTGGCCAGGTGCACAGTGCCAAGAGAGAGCAGATCAGCAGGGGAGATGGGGAGCGAAGGCAGAAGCAAACAAAGAGGAAGGTCTTGAGGTGCTTCCGGAACCCGAGATGGTTCTCCTCAACTTTTAGAGTGACAGGGAGGCTGTTCTAGAGGGAGGCCCTAGCCGATATAGTGATCTGCCCCCAGCTTGTTTCTTTGAAAAATGATTGACCCGGAGGGAGTTAGAGGTAGAGGAGCGAAGAGCTCAAGAAGAGAGGTATTTGCGGAGGGATAACTGAAGGTATTTTGGGCCTAGGCCTCAGAAAGCCTTGTGGACAATGCAGAGGGTTTTGAATTTAATCCTTGCATCCACTGGGAGCCAATGGAGCGATTTCAGAGATGGAGAGATACGATCCCAGGGCTTGAGGCCAAGGACAAGTCCCGCAGTCATGTTCTGGATACGTTGTAGAAGGCAGAGAGTAGAGGCAGGTAGATTTAGAAAGAGGCTGTTACAATAGTCCAACCTAGAGAGAACCAGAGCTAGGAGGAGTACAACAGATCCCGCCTGGGGGAAAGTAAGAGATACCTCAAAGGCCCTCATGGGAGAAGTGGTCGGGGGCAGGATACTAACAGGTAACATTCCACAAATGTCGTGGAATAGGCCCAAGGAGCTAAACAAAGGGGCCGTTGCAGCCAAGATGTCAAAAAAGCAAGATGGAACCCTCCAGATATTATAGCAGAAAGAAGGGGAACTAGCGACGGAGGATAGTGAGGCTCAGACCGACCAGCCGGGGCCAGAAGGGTCCCAGAGCATTTGAAAGGCCAAATGGGCACGAGTGAGGTGTTCCAACAATGCTTCAAAATGTTCAGTGACCAAATGATAGGAAACCCTGCAAACACAACTGAGCCTCATAAGAACGGAACTAGCCAAATCCCTGCACTAAGTAAAAGGGAAAATCGCGGAACTAAGAGACACAGTCAACACAAACGAAGATGCCATCCAAGAACTAACAGAGGATACCCGCAAGAAAGACGCACTTACAGACCAGCTAGCAGTTGCCACACAGAATCTCGAGCTCCAAACAGAGGACATTGAGAACCGCACAAGGAGGGTGACCTTTAGGGTTAAGAGATTACCTAAAAGTGTGAATGACAGTGACCTCCGAGAGACAATGCAACAAGTGTTTATAGACTTGCTGGACTTAAGAGGCAGGGGGGGAGATACCTGTGGACAGGATACACCAGGTGGGCCCAATAAGATCTGAACCAGGCACCAGACAGAGAGAAATGGTGATGGCGCTGCGAAGATATGATCAAAAGGAGGCGATTCTACAAGCAGCAAGGAAAGCGATCCCAATAAAAGTCAATGGCACCGGAATTCAACTATTCCAGGATCTGGCCAAATCTACCCTGGCGAAAAGAAGGCAGATGGTCCTGGTGACTAGGACACTGTCCCAAGCCCAGATCCGCTATAGATGGACCTTTCCATTTGGGATGGTCTTTACGTGGCAGGGCCATCAACACTGTATCACCACACTGGAGGAAGGGCTTAGGAATCTGAACATAGAGGACGACGGAGGGGAGCCTTCCGGAGGGAGGCCTAGGAGCCCACCCCCATGAATGACTGCTAGAGAAACCCTGGGAATGGAGAAGTAAAGGAGAATCCAAGGCAAAAAGAAAGCCTCCACGTGGTCCCGAAGGCCAACAGCCCAAGTCTCCAGCCCTAACGAAAGACTAAGTATAAAAACGGTCCCAGGGAGATGGATATGAAAGGGGTAACCCAGGGAGGTGACTTGCAATTGTATTGAGGGGGACTTCTAGATATTGGGGGATCGTCCGGGGTGGTGGGAAGAATGGTCACAGCACTTGGAACCGGGGGAGGGCATGGGAAATGGTCGACCCACACTATTGCTCTCCGGGTGTTAAACGAGACTCACCCCCATGGCTACGAACATGGGAGAAGGAAGGAGAATTGAGTTCAGCCAGAGGAGTGGGGGGAAGGGGGATATGCAAGGGAGGGGGGCTCGAGAAGGTGGGGGATTGCTGCACTTCAGAAACACACAGGGCATAAAAGGGGATGGATAGCAAACAGGGGATTCACGTGCTCTCACTGAATGTTAGGGGGTTGAATCCACCTACTAAAAGGCAGAAAGTAGAGGGACTAGTGCAGAAGGCGAAACCCAAAATAGTTACTTTCCAGGAGACCCACATACATCTGAGAGATAAGAGCAAACTGAGGATAAGAGGTTACCGACATGTGATGCAGGCTAAATATTAGGGCAACACGCGAGTGGTCCTCAGTAGCGTTCAGGTACCTAGCAGACTTGAGAATAATAGGGATGAAGGCAGACAAAGAAGGCAGATTCCTTTTTGCCCAGGTTCAATTGGGAGTCAAATTGCTTACAATCGCCACAGTGTATGCCCCTAGCACGGGACAAGAGGGGTTCTTACGGGGGCCTTGGAGAAATACATGGTAGGACAACTCATAGTAACAGGGGACTTTAACATGGCATGGTTCCCACAGGTAGATAGAAGCGCAGGCACGACCTCCACAACCCGGGGCCCGTCTCAAATTTTGCGTGCCAGCATGAACCGGGCAACACGGGTCGACGGCTGCCATAAATCCCCATGGGGGGCCACAAGGTATACATTGTATTCCCACGTGCTCAGAACATTCTCAAGGATTGATTACATCTGGGTCTCCATCACACTATTGGGTCAGGTATGGTATATGGAATTGGGGCCCATAACTCTGTCAGGTCATGCTCCCCTGCAGTTGGAATTTCAATGGGAGAGAGGGGATCAGGGATGTGGAAATGGCAATACCCTAGATACCTTTTATAGGACATGACGATTAGAAATGAACAACGAGACACCGTTTGAGAATTCTTTGAAAGAAACAAAACCCCGACACTGCAGGAACAGGTAGTATGGGATGCTTTTAATGCAACCATACAGGGGGATGTTATAGCAAAAAAAGCACTCCGCAACAAGCAGGAAAGGGCACTACAAGAGAATTTGGAAAGATGCTTAACGGGGGTGATGGCCAGAATGGAAACTGACCAAGGGGTATCGCTTAGGAAGGAATATAGACACCTCAAAGGTCAAATTAATAGCCTGCAGACGAAGCAGGCGGAAAGCTTGTTACTATTTTTGAAACAGCAATACTATGTTCAGGCAAATAAGGCTGATTGACTCTTAGCACGACAAGTAAGGAGAAAAGAGGCAGCTAGAGCGATCCTCCGCATTCAAACATCTAGGGGAAACATCACTTCTATATCCAAGGCGATCCTTCAGGCTTTCACGGAGTACTGTTTGTTGTTGTACTCTTCAGAATTCCCAAACACGGACCTCCAAGTGGCCTACTTGAGATCATGCCCCTTGCAAAAATTAGATCAGAGTGAAAGAGAGAGCCTGAAGGGAACGATCACAAAAGATGAGGTTCGGACGGCGAGCCGATCCCTGCCGCTGAATAACACCCCGGCCCTGATGGTTTCCCTGTAATGTTCTATAAGGCATTCCAAGATACATTGATCCCAATGATGACATCTATTTTTAACTCATTTTCCAATTCGGGGCATATCTCCCGGACCATGGAAGAAGCGAAAGTGGTTCTATTCCCCTAATAGGGACAAGACGCAATGTGGCTCATACCGCCCTATTGCATTAATACATTTAGATGCAAAGATTTTCACCAAAATATTAGCATCTAGGTTGGACAAAATAATCCTGGGCTTGATCCACTCAGACCAGGCGGGATTCATCAGGGGGAGACAAACGTTCTACAACACAAGGCGAATTTGCCATCTAATAGAAAAAGTAAATGAGACCAGCCTCTCCACAGGGGTTATTGGCCCTGTATGCGGAGAAGGCCTTCAACTGCGTAGAATGCTCAATCCTGTTCCTCATCATGGAGGCTATGGGGTTCAGTCTGGTTTTTCTCTGCTTGGTCGAAGCTAGCTATGGGTCCCCTGTGATAAGGCTAGCCATTAATGGGCACATTTCCCAGATGATAAGGTTGTCCAGGGGTACCAAACAGGGTTGCCCACTATCCCCGGTGCTGTACACAATATACTTAGAACCTGTATTAGCTAAGATCAGACAGGAGATGGGGATAAAAGAGGTAACATTCAGGGGGAGGAACATAAGGTGATGGCCTTTGCGGACTACCTGCTGGTTATGTTGATGGACTTGAGCTCCTCACTCCCAAGGTTGTTGACACTTCTGTGGGAATTTGGCAAAGTGGCGGGCTGAAAACCAACAATCAAAAATCTGAATTAATGGTCCTACAGGGGGAAGGGGCCCCTACTCCTGGTCCACTAGACACTGGGTAATTTGTGCAAGCAGAAGGAGGCCTCTGATATCTGGGGGTCGCGATGACGCCGTCCCTAGACAATATACATCAAGTAACTTACCCTTCTCTGCTAGAATTGGTAAAGACATGGCTGGTGGAACATGGCCCTCTTAGTATCTCTTAGATGGGACGGATCGATGTTATTAAAATGATAATGCTGCCCAAAACACTGCACTACTTTCTAGTCCTTCCCCTAGTGGTCCCTCAGAATACATTTTTTTTAGGACCCTGAATAAAGTGGAAGGAACTTTTATCTGACAAGGAACGAGGCCATGGGTGGAGTGGAAAGTCATGACTTCCCCTCCATGGAGCGGGAGGATGGGGGTACCGAACTTTCAGATATACTACCAAGCAGCCCAGTCAAGGGTTATACAAGAGTGGTTTAGCGGGAACCCAGACAAGATATGGCGAAGGATGGATAGGGCGGTGGTGGGCAGACTCCTCGATGAAGTCTTGTTGTGTCCAAAGGCAGATAGACCCAATATGTATAGGGCCTGATTACACGGTAGGAGGTAACCATGCTGCTATTAGCGGCATGGCTACTCCCTTACCGCATACCGGGTCCGGGTAGTCGGTATGGGGACTTACCGGGTCATTCCGACCCTGGAGGACCCGGTAAGTCCCCATTCCAAATACCATTCCCCATTCCCATTTGAGCCCCCATAGGGCTCAAATGGGAATGGGGAAGGAGCTAATAACGATACCGCAATTTGCGGTACCGTTATTAGCTCTGAAGTCCCTCAGCGGGTCCCGTCCTTAACGCCTGGTCAGACCAGGCGTTAAGGACGGGACCCGCTGAGGGACCTCATAGTAGGGCGCTAAGGGATTACCGGCACCGGTGACCTTACCGGTTTCGGTAATCCCTTAGCGCCTACCGTGTAATGAGGACCATAGTAGCCGTATAACGGCTCTCATAGGTGACACATGGGATGTCATGGTCAAGAGGACCGGTATTACAACCTTCTTACGCAATCCCCAATTTACCCTGAGGTTAGAGAAGGGGGCGTTCCTCGGGTGGGAAGAAGCAGGCTGTCAGCGACCGAAGGATATGATGGAAGGCCAGAAGGTCATGTTGTTCCACCAATGCAAGCAATCCATCGGGCTGTGGGAGGAGGATAGTGTTAGGGAGAATTCTCATTCTATGGCTAATTTCACTCACCTAGTGAGTCCCCCAGCGGCTTTTCTGGATTTCTGGAGTTTATTTTTCCCACTGTGTAAGAGTGTACCTCTTTTCCCTACTCTTACCTGTGTTTTGTCATGTGCATTTCTACTTGTTGTGTGGTTTTGGACTCTGGAGCACACCACTCCATGAGCCCAAACTTGTTGTGTGTGTTTCACAGCACCTTCAGTGCAGTAACACAGGGTTGTCTCTAAGACTTCCCAATGACTCCTTTTTCTGGGGCTGACTACTGTCCCCCAGAAACAGGTAAAGTTGCCATTAACTTTACATAGCACTTTTAACTACAGACCCAGTACAACCCATCTTACATGGAGTACTGGAAAGTGTTAAATCCTACCGCTTGTTGTCTGTGCCTCTCTGAGCTTTGTTTTGCTCTTTTAACATTTAGACTTGGCTGGTGGCAGTGGTATCTACCCTAACTTTTCTACCGCGATTATACTATATAAATATGGTATTGTTTTAGGCTATTATATTAGCCTCGAACATAAACCTGTTTGACCAAATACACTTTCTTTTTGCTCTGGTTGGGTTTAATCGCCATTTCTTTTTGTTAAAGTCCTTCTTGTGTTTTACTTTGCGCGGCAAACCAGGTTTGCCTTCTTTGTTCACCGTCTTTTGGCGGGCTTCTGCCAAGAAGCCCTCCTCTGGGCGCCTGGGTGTCTAGGTGGGCTGAATGTGAGGGAGGGGTGTAGTCACCCCCTGCACAGGGTATCCTAGGAAACCCAAGTCGCACTTTGCCATGATTGGCTGAGGTGGTTGTCTGGACTGGACAACCCCCCTGCTGCGTGATTGACAGCCAGGCTGGATGAATGGGGGATTTTCGCTAAAAAGCAGGACTCTTGGGCTGGAGGTCAGAGTCGCCACTGGAACTACAAGGAACCGAAGGGAAGCGGAGAAGAAGAACGCTGCTGCAACTACCCCGTCCCGGTGAAGCCCTGCTGCAGTCCTGAGCTGTCTACCCTTCGACGACCAGAGAAGATCCAGTCCGGAGTCTTCTTCCCTTGAGCCTGGTGGGGTTAACCAGCTCATCTTCCACAGCCAGAGGATCCTCTTCATGGTCAAAATCACTGCACCCTGCTGTAGTGGTCCGGATAGCCGTCTAAAGAGCCTCTCCTGTTTTAAAGGAGCGCACCTTTTATTCACCGTCACTGCTGCTGGCCTCATCCCTGAGAGGTGCAGACCCCTCCAGACGTCCTCCTTCTCGTCTCCACGACCGAAGCACCAGGAACCGTGGGTCTGAAGGAAACTACCAGGAACAACTGCCATGGCACCAGCTTCTTCATTGAATAAGGTACCGTGTTCTGCTTTGAGGAACTAGGGTGAATCCCTTTTCTCCTCTAACAAGGCTTGCCCTTGTCTTCCTTCCCTCATATAACTTTTGCTTCCTCTGTTGACAATATCCAAGTACTCCTGGCTACGTTGAATCTTGAACTGTCTAACTGTGTGATCCTCGACAACAGGACCCAGGTTCCACTTGACACTGGCTCTGGCCTATTGACTTTTGTATTTCTGTCAGCGAGTGTTCTCTGATTCTGTCTGCCTTGACAAAAGTATTGCCTATGATTTTTGCCCCCAACTCTCTCAGGTTAGCCCAGGTGCTAAGTGTGCTTTTGCCCCTGTAACATTTCTCGCCGCGGATACGCGTTTCGTTAATACGACCGAGCTGCCAAAAAGTGATCGAATATTTATTCCCGGTAACGTCTTTTGTTTCACAACACTGGTCCGCCAAAACATAAGGTAGTTACCTTGAGCTATACTGTGCCAAGAGAATTGGTTGCTTGTAGTGTATTTTACGTGTGGTTTTGAATTTATAGAAGTGTTGTGTTTTATAATAGATGGTTTAAAAATAAATTTACTTATATTTTTTACCTGAAACCTTGAGTCAGTGTTTGCTTGAGTCACAGTAATTGTGGTCCCTTTGTGTAATCTCTGCTACTGCTCATATACTCTTTAGATAAGCCTGGCTGCTCCACTACTGCTACCAGTTTAACATAGTAGTACAGGCTTGTACCAAAGGTGAACTTGTATTACCACTTGTAGTCTTAATTGTGTGTAGTGGTCCCTAAGGACAGTGCACAGGATTCTGCCTAACACTGGTGTACAGCGGTGAGGATTTGGAAGTAGAGTGATTACACTTAGAGTGCTGCTGTTGCTTGGGTTCAACTAACCACAAGGCTAAACACCACTAATTCTATTTAACTGAGAAATCATGTCAAATATGGAAAGCTACACTGAAGAGGGTCTCTTAAACTACACTGCTGAGGTTTTGACCAAGGACATAGCAATGAATACACTGGGTCAGATAGATGGGTACAGAGTCAGTCAAACATTTGAATGTGAGAATGAGTATCTTGAAGGATACCTATGCTTGATGGGCAGCCAGTGCAATTTTTTCCTGGCTTTAGTGATAGAAAAATACCTGGGTAAACCAAGCACTGCTCGGACTGCGCCGTTTTGGGTTGTCTAGAGAGCAGCGATAATAATAGCAGACGTGCATGCTAGGAGACTATTGCAGTAGTCTAACCTGGAATTAAAAAGGGCAGATGCAAGAAGAGACGTATTGCTAACAGAGAGAAAAGGGTGCATTGCACAGAGTTGCTTGTTAATCCAGCTACAGGCCACCCTGGTTTTAAAGACATGTAGGCGCATTGAGAGCTCTGCATCAATGGTGACGCCAAGAATCTTAACGCTTCGTGCCACTGGAATAGATACATTAGCAATGGTAAATGAGTCATATTCCTTCGGAAGATTTTTTAAAATGTGGCTTGATCCTGCAATGAGGAGCTCAGTTTTATCCGCGTTCTGAGCCATGAAATTCGGACTCATCCATGAGTGGATGATAGAATAGATGGCGGATATGGCGTTGGAGTCTGTGGAATAGGAGCCAGACAGTTCAAGGACATCCTGGGTGTCGTCTGCGTAGTTGGTATACAGAACACCCAGGTCGTCAAGCATCAGAAGCAAGGGGAGAATATAGATGTTGAACAGGGTGGGATATAGGGAGGAACCCTGGGGGACACCACGTTTGAGCATAGAGGGTATAGAGGTAGCATTTTGGATGACCATGCAAGCGTTACAAGGACCAAGAAAAGAGACTAGCCATTGAGTGGTGAGATTCGAGCAGCTGACAAGGGATTGTAGCCTAGTTGCCAGGAGGGCATGGTCAACCAAGTCGAATGCGGCTGAGAGATCTAACAACATCAGAAGTGCAGGATGGCCACGATCGATGATGGATCCAAGATTCGATTTTAAATCCAGCATGGCAGGTTTCTGTGCCATGACAGCACGATAACCAGACTGACGAGGCCCAAGGATGGCATTATCATTGATGAATTTCTGTAACTGAAGATAGGCGACTCGGTCCATGACCTTCAAGAGGAAAGGCACGTTGGTGATAGGACGATAGTGTTTGGGTAGAAGAGGGTCAAGATTGGCTTTCTTGAGCAGGGGCGTGATCCATGCTTCCTTGAGGTTAGTTGGTACTTGGCCCTCTATAAAGGACTGATTGATCAGCTTAGTGATCCAAGGACTAATGTTATCAAGGTATTGCACCAGCAACCTGGAAGGACAGGCATCACCTTTACGTGAGGTGGGCTTAATTTTTAGGATGATGGAAGTTAATTCAGATACCATGCAGGGGGTAAAATAAAAAAGAAGGTTTCGTAGTAGCAAAGTTGGGAGTTGTCCTAAGGGACGAATGAGGGGAGGAATCAATGGGAGCACTACTGAGTGAGTGGTCATGGGTCGTCTTTAATTACAAAGGTTGTTCAGGTAGGTGAACAAGTGTAGGATCAAGAAGAGCAGACGGAGGGATGACAGAGGCATTGGTAGAGGTCGAAGTACTAGCTTCAAGGTGTGAAGCAATTTTTGCCGAGAAGGCATCATGGATGGTTTGACACCAGGCGTCATCCTGAGGTGCCTGCCCCATTATATGAGTGTTTGAGTTAAATTCTTGAAGGATGGAAAAAAGTTCCTTGGATCTGGATTTAGCGTGTTGAATATGATTGCTGTAATAGGCGGCTTTCACTTTGCGAGCAAATCTGGAGAGGGACATTTTCGCCATACACATTCAGCTGAACGTCGAAGATGTCTAAGTGCCAGAATTTCATAATTGAACCAGTGTTTATAAGGGTTTCTGGTTTGATAAGTCTGGTACTAAAGGGGGCGAGGTTCTCCACAATAGAGTCCAGTGTTTTTTTCAGGTGGTCGGACATTTTGGTAGAGTCTTCAAAATTACACAGATTACCCAATCTGTTAGTGAGTTCATGGGATAATCTTTCAGGGGTTAGCTTTTTGAATGATCTGGTGACAATGGGGAGTCTGGGTATGGTGTTAACTCTGGGGGATACAGTAGGGAGAGTGATCATAAATGTTAGTAAAGAATGGTCACTGGACGCTGTTGAGCAGCCGAAGAAAATGGCTGCCTAGCCAGTGAGCTCCGTCTCTACCCACTGCAATCTGTTGGACATCGGCGGTATACCAAATACTTCCACTATGAAAACACCGCGATTTTAGTCCCCCTATCATCCTGTGCACCCGAGTGAATTTTGGGCGAAAAACGGTGCTGGGAGAGGGAGTTACGGGCCTCGGGCCCTGTGGTGCGACGTCCCCTCCTCGCCAGCCCCGGAGGAGGCGACCTGCGGCCTCCTGACGCGCCGCCCTCGCTGGCCTGCTGGGCTCCCCGCTCCGAGGCACCCCCGGACGGCGCAAATCCCCCGTGGGGGCCCGACAGTCGGGGCCTGCATACTGTGCGACTCTCACCCCGCTGCCGTTCCGGGAATGGTTACGGGCCCCGGACACCTGATCGGCTCCGGCTGCCGCGGATTGGGCTCCCGGCCATCGGCGCCCCATCTCCTCCTGGACATTCGCCGACCCCTGCGGTGACAGACCACGGCCCCCTAACGGGACGCCTCCACCCGGCCTGTGGGGCTCTTTTGCTGCACCTCTTCTCCGCGCGGCGGAGGCCTGGGCGGGCCCTCATCCAGCATACCTCCCACGCGGCTGCTGCGCCGGAGGCTCGGATTGCCTCCACTTGCTGCGGGCTGGGCGGCTCGGCCCCCGCACCCGCGTGTGCTCCGCATTGAAATACGAGGGCGGCAGGGATCCAGCTGCAAGGTGGGTGAACAAAACTGGACTGGGCCTCATTCCCTCTGGACTGGCGGGGCCCCCAAACACTCTCCTGCATTGTGTTGGTGTGTACTCACGAACGCTGGCCCTGCTTCCCCAGCTCGGCCTGTCTAAGGCCTCCCAGCCCTCCAGGGGCCAACACTTTGCCACTACCTTCCATTGGACGCCTCATCGGGGTCTGTAAAATGTGATGTAACATCTGGGGTGCGGATAGATCTGGGACCCCCCATCCAGTCAAACGGCGTTGCACAACGTTCTGACCTGCTCCGCCGGCGGACCCTAGGCACATCTAGACGGTACCATATAACTGGCGACTACCTAGCCCTTCCTGGATCACCCCCAACAGTGCCCTCACATCCTGGCTACATAATACTGCGCCTACTGCTCTCGTGCGACTTAAGCGCTACAACTGTGGTCTAATCTCCGTCCCATCAGCGACGAGCCATCCTAAAGTAGTCATCGGGCATACCCAGGCGGGTGCTCCCCCCGCCGCAATGCCCAGTAAGCCGAGGCCTAACGGTAAACCAGGCGCCATGGACAGATTCGCAAAGTTAGCGCCTAGAACGGAGCACGCAGCGTCCTCTCCGCCACCTGAGGAGGAGGAGGAATGGACCCAGGACCCCCCTCAGGCAGAACTTTCTACGATGATGGAATCCATGGCTAAGAACTTTGCTGCCTTCCATGAAAAGCTGGACGACATCAACGCAAACGTCGCCACAATGAGAGCGAAGATCGATCAACATGGGACCAGAATTGCCGAGACTGAGCAGAGGATCGGGGCTAATGAGGACAACGTCCACACCCTACAAAACACGGTCTCACAACTTGTCCGCGACATGAAGCAGGTAAAGGCTAAATGTGATGACCTAGAATCGCGGTCCTGGAGGAACAATGTCCGCATTGTGGGGGTGCCCGAATCTGCGATGAAGAGCTGCATGGAAACTGCGGCCAAACAACTACTCAGAGACCTCCTTGACAACCCGCCACTCTCACCGTTTTTTACTGTGGAAAGGGCACACCGCTCCCTGGCACTTCGACCTAAACCTGGGGATTTCCCTAGACCAATCATTGCAAAACTTCTGAGCTACAAGGACACAGATCATATCCTACGATTGGCCAGGGAAAAAGGGGAACTTAGGATGGATTCACAAATCATCAGAATCTTCCCGGATTTCTCGGTGGCAGTTCAGACGGAAAGGCGTCAATTCAACGGAGTGAAGAAGCTGCTGAGAGAGCGGAAAATTGAATATGCAATGCTCTTCCCTGCTCGCCTCATGTTCACCCACCGCAACAAACACTACTTTTTCACTGTCCCGGATGAGGCCGTCAAGTTTATTGAGGCGCAGATCCCGCCGGCTGACCCTCCTGGGGGGCGGATGGAAGACGTCTAATGTCTAGACCTATGATATCCCGTAATGGGTGCTAGGGATGGTGGTGTAGGTACTATGAGCTGCCCTGGTGGGCTCTGACCCCCCCCTCTCTGTCGGATAGCGGGCACCTAGTGGCCCTGCAACACTGCAGCGTAAGCATATTTAAGTGAGGGGAATGTACAGGGAGTTCATTTATCTATAACACCACACACTGAGCCTTGATCCGCAAAACTGTACAGCATTGTGTAAAAGCGGACCTTAGGGATGTAAGACATACTTTTGCGCTATGTACCAACTGGGTTTGTCCCATGGAATCTAAGTGCTCCAGTATCCTCTCTCTGAAATTGTTTGCTTGTCAGCTGAAGTCCAGTCAGATATGATGTTATTGTAACTGATATTAGTAAAAGTGGGTAGAACGGCAGCGGCAGCCCCCACTGCGGCTGCAATTCCTTCTGAGTCTAAATGTTTGTGTTTTGGCCCCGGTTGGGCTAGTTTCCCGGTGCCGCCAAGTTGGGGAAGGTGTGCAATGGGTCAAGGTTTGGGTGGGTTTTCACACACTGCTGGTTGGGGCAGGGCGGTGAGGGAGGGGGTGGCAGAAGTTGGGGTAGATTGTATACAAAACGGCAGAGGAGTTGTGACTGGCTCCAAAGGGTGGCAACTGTTTTCTGGTACGGCACACATCATGAGAATCAATGTTAGATGCTTAACCTGGGATGTTCCGTAAACCGGTGATATGGCGGTCAGGATGATGTCCTGGAATGTCCGGGGGCTGACAAATTTCACGAAGACACGAAGGATTGCGGCATATGCACAGAGACATGGGGTTAAGGTCCTCCTACTACAGGAGACGCACGCTCGGAAACATTTATCGTCCACTATAGCACACACCTGGGGTCTCAATAGGTATTACACTCAATATTCCACTCAAGCTAGAGGTGTCCTGACACTTATCCATAAATCTTTAAACTTCACACTCCACACATCCCGTATTGACACAGAAGGCAGATATGTTATTTTACACTGTACCTTGGCTCATGAGGACTGCATACTGGTCAACTTATACGCGCCCAACACTGATTCCCCCGAGTTCTTCGATAATGTGGCCTCCATCCTAATGAGATACCCAGATATCCCTATCATATGGGCGGGAGACATGAATCTGATAATTGATAATACCCTAGACAGAACAACAACCACTCGCAGAACCACGACGCAAGCTGCAGTTCGACTCCGTGCACATATGGACGCCCTTAATCTGCATCCTCACGAACGGGACTATACATTCTATTCCACCGTACACGATAGTTCCTCACGAATCGATTCGTTTTTGCTTTCTGGAGGGCTGGTGGGCAGGGTCTCGGACGTTAAGATCCTGGCACGCACGCTGTCTGACCATTCCCCTGTGCTGCTACTCGCTTTAAGTCTACCGCCTGGCGGACATTGTATTCAAAGCTGAAATATTAGCGGACGTTACCACATTCTTCGAAAATAACAGTACGTCGGAGACATCGGAGGGGGTCAGGTGGGAGGCATTCAAGGTGTACATCAGGGGGATGTGCATCTCTAAAGAAGCAGGCATCCAGAAGGCCATTAGGCAATCCCTAAACACTTCGGAAACTAAGCTCAAAGCCCTTGAGCAGAAATACCTTGCTACACCGTCCCCAGAGATACTAGCAGAGATCAGATCTGAGTTGGAACAGTTCGAGTCACATGCTATAAGGGAGGTGCAATACCACGCCCGTCCAGTCGCCGCTCGCAGATATGGAGAGGGGGACAGGCCGGGTAGAACACTGGCCAGACTGGTGCGAGCGGAAGGCGGCAGGACCAGGATCTATTGTATTTTAGATGAGAAGGGACTGAAACACTGGTCTGACCGCTCCATCCTTGACATATTCGCTACCTTTTATGCCGAGCTATATGGCCCCCGGCCCGGACACTCAGATCAAGATCTAGATGACCTCCTAGAAAGCATCCCTATGACGGTTATCTCCCGGGATACCAGAGAGTGTCTTGAAGCCCCGTTCACACTTGAGGAAATAGTCCAGGTGATATCAGACCTTCCCAAAAACAAGGCCCCTGACCCGGACGGACTCACCTCTGAGTTTTACCAGGAACACGTGGCAGTTTTAGCACCAGCACTACACGGGGTCTGGACCGAAGCACATCGGTTACGCATCCTCCCTCCCTCCTTACGGGAAGCCTTAATAACAGTCCTCCCCAAACCGGGTAAACCCCCGGAAGAGTGCGGGACCTATAGACCACTATCCCTCATCAATACTGACATGAAAGTCTTCGCCAAAATAATTGCAAATAGGTTTCTTCCTTTCATGACCCATATGGTTCATCCGGACCAGAGCGGGTTCATCGCTGGTAGGTCCACGGCACTCAACATCCGTCGTCTATTCAACATGATGTCCAGGATTGACCCGAGCGCTGATGCGGTGGCTGTAACTATCGATGCCCAAAAGGCCTTCAATATGGTCGCATGGCAATACTTGTGGGCGGTGCTACAGAAGATGGGTGTGGGCCCAAACATGCTCTCCTACATAAAGCTCTTATATACTGATCCGGTAGCCAGGGTCCTTGTAAACTCTGTTCCTTCCCCCCTCTTTAAACTACACCGTGGGACCCGCCAGGGCTGCCCATTCTCCCCCCTCCTTTTTGCGCTTGCCATCGTGCCCATGGCAGACCATGTTAGAGGGCGTCACTCCAATAAAGGCATTCGGTTAATTGATGTTCCAGAAGTAATCTCGCTTTACGCAGATGATGTCCTCCTCTACATCAGAAATCCCTCCACATACTTGAACCCGATTATCCGAGACGTCACCAAAATAGGCACTTTCTCTGGGTTTGAGATAAACTACTCAAAGTCTGAAATCTTCCCCCTCACTGCAGCGACACAACAGCCGACATGTGATTACCCCCTGCGCTGGTCTCCGAATGGGGCCAAGTACCTGGGGGTGCAGGTGTCGCTGTCCAAAAAGACCCTACTAAAGGACAATTATGAAGCCGCGGCTCAGCTCATCATTTCCAAGTTCTCCAAGTGGCGACACTTACCACTGTCCTTGGCAGCCAAACTATCCTTGATAAAGATGATAGTGGTCCCCAAGCTCCTTTATGTTTTTACTAATGTCCCAATCTGGCCCGGAAAGCAATATTTCAAGGAGCTCCATTCGGAGTGCGCCCAGTTCCTCTGGCACTCTGGGTCTGTCCGCATGAAGTGGCAACACATGACAGCTCCATATGATAAAGGGGGGTTTACGGCACCAGACCTACAACTGTACTGGTACGCGGCCCAGGCCCAGCATGCCTCCCATTGGTATGCACTTCAGAAACCCCCTCCGCATGTAAAACTCAAAAAAATGGCCGGGGAGGGAACTAACATTATGACCCCATTGTTGCACCGCGGGCTCCAAACGGAAGCCGAGGCAGACCCAGTGACTGCCACGATAAGGGCTTGGACTGCTATCTTACACACCGAGCAGAAGCTGCCCCCGTACTATAAGTGGCTCCCCCTGTGGCGGTTTCCGGGACTCTCCCCCGCACACGACCGCCACCTCTCATGATACTGGGAACAACTTGGCTATTGAGGCCTGACGGACCTCTTCCCAGAGGGGAAGTTTATCACCCCCCAAACATGGCGCCCAGAACATACTGACTCCCTCCTTGAGATGCTTCAGTACTACAGGCTCCGAGCCGCAGTTCGTGCCATGTGGCCCTCGTATCCAAACGAACCCCCAGATTCACCCGAACTCCAGTACATAGCGAACTCTGCGGGATCCAAGGGGGTGTTATCCAATCTGTACAAAATGCAGCTGGGGAAGAAGGTGTTTGGGTCACTCAAACCCCATGAGGCGTGGGCAGGGGAGCTCGCAATAGAAATATCTGAGGGACAGTGGAGGAAGATGTGTGCACATACACGCACAGTCTCTCTAAGCGCCAGATTCCGCTGCATTCAATTTAAATTCCTCAACAGGCTTTACTACACACCGTCCAGGGTGGCCAAATTTGCTGGCGCCCTGTCCTGTGCATGCCCAAAGTGTAAACCTCCTGAAGCTGACCACATTCACATGTTCTGGACATGCCCTGCAGTTCACGCTTTCTGGGTGGCTGTGGCGGAGGCGCTCTCCGAAATAATAGAGACCCCGGTGGATGTGAACCCACTTGCACTACTGTTTGGAGTCTGGGAGGGGGAAAGTGCAGGGAAAATGTCTAAGTTTTTGAATGTTGGAGCCATTGTCGCAAAAAGGTGTATATTGCAAAACTGGAAGAGGCACAGCCCCCCTACCTTCTCGATGTGGCTTAAAGCCCTTACTTGGACTCAATTGTGTGAAGAGGAATACATTGGGTCCTTGCCTCCCACATCACGACCCAAAAATGTGTGGACAGAATTCCGCAGCTATCTGAATAATAGAGACAAAGTGGAGCGGACGGCCTCCCCTCCCCAAGCACGCTCCGCCACACCATGTCACTGACTCGTGTCCCTTTTCGCCCAGGCTGGGCTGCTCCAAAAGCTAATTGTTCTCTCCAATGAGGCGGCACCCTGCCGTTATGTGTTACTGGATGTTGTGTGATATTACCTGATGGCTGTAATGTACCCTGTTCTATGCCTGTCTCAACTTTCTGCCAATAAACAAAGTTTTAAAAAATAAATTAAAAAAAATTTTTAAAAAAAGAATGGTCAGACCAGGGGCATGGTGAGATCGTGGGACTGGAGGCGTGAATTTCATGAAACAAAACCCAATCAAGGATTTGACCGCCAACATGGGTGGGTTCAGTTACCTGCTGACAAAAGCCAATGGAGGACAGAGCAGCAAGCAGTGATTGAGCAGTTTTATCAGAGGAATCATTGGCCCATAACTTAAAATCGCCAAGGAGAACGACTGGGCCTTTGTTGATGGTGAAACTGTTAAGAATATGTAACAGTTGTTCTTCAAACAAGGGTAAGTTACGAGGTGGCCGATAAATAAGAATAACAGTTAGTGTGATTTTATTAGAGATCTTGATTTTAGTGAGCAGAGATTCACATTCATCAGGAGATTCGTGTGGGCATAGGTGGTATTGGAGGGTGTTTCTCAGAAGGAGGGCGACCCCTCCACCTTTAGTGACCTGACGGATAGCCCTAAGTAAAACGTATCCTGGCGGGGTGGCCAAGGTGGCCTCATTAGAGATGCAGTCTTTAAGCCATGACTCGGTGACTGCCATCAGATTGAAGCCTGCCTGCTTGAGAAAATCCTCAACCTCTACTCCATGAGACATCCAGGAGCGGGTGTTGAGAAGCGCCGTGGCTAGAGACTGCATAGGCGGCTCTTTTCTGGGAGATAACAGACAGGTTGTTAGTAACCATGTGCTCAGGCATCTATCCCTCTGCATCCAGGGTATGTTGACAGGGCTGCAAGGAGGTAGGCACATGGGTGCATGTTTGGTGGTCATACCCGATCCTGAAACCATTTTGGGATTCTGTTAACGGTGCAATGAGGGCTATCTTTGGCTCACACTTCCGAAGGGAATGCGGGGAAGCAATTCTGGGTCTGGGGGACGTATTGGATGCACCTTAGACTAAACCTCAGAAGAAAGCATACATGATCTTGAGTGTCACTGCTCTCTCCTTAATAGCCCAAAAATGGAAACAAGCAGAGGCTCCCACTGAACAAGAATGGATAACAAAAATGTGGCACTACACTTCTTTAGAATGGGTAATTTATACTATCCAGTGGGACTATCCCAAATGTAAGGAAGATTGGGACATAGGGCCTCATTACAACTCAGGCGTTAAGGGTTAACGCCACCGTTAACCCTTAACGCCTGATTCTGATTTTAACGCCTGCTTTTAGCAAGCGTTAAAATCCATGGCGCTAACCTGCCATGGTGCTAATTACGCCGCCGTAATTTACGGTGGCGTAATTAGCGCCTTCCCCACTCCCATTATGCCCTATGGGGCAAAAATGGGAATGGGGAAGGGAAAATGGGAAATGGGGATTTACCGCCCCACTCACCTTGGAATGGGGCGGTAAATCCGCCATCCACCATGGTGTAAACAGAGTTTACACCATGGTGGTAAAGTTGGTGCACTTAGCACCAGGGTTGTAATGAGGCCCATAGTGTTGGACTTTCTTTATAAAGACTATCGAAAACAATGGTGACCACAAAGAATCCACCTGCTGGATATTTTGTAGATGTTGGCCCTCATGTACATTTACCTTGAGACATTGAACAATATGCCTTGCAGCGATACGGGGAAGGAGAGGTGAGGGTGGTGGACAGAGGTGACAGGGGAGGAGGGGTCTGTATGGACGGGGATTGTTACTGTTTAAAACACTTAAATGCCAATAAAAACATTTTTTTTAAAATGTACATTATGAGCATGTACATAACCATACGTATAAAAACTGACATCTACAGCAGGACAAACTTTGAAGTTAATTGTATATGTATAGAATTGTGTAAGTGTATCAGATATAAACCATATGGCTTATACGCAATGTGTTCATACTCTGATATACTCATGTGGCACACACTCTAAATATATTCATAAGCTATGTGCCATATCCCTGCAGAAAGCACTGAAACTAAATATGAAAGTGAATGTTTTAAATCAAGAGTTAAATTTCATCTCACTAAAAGCTAAAGTCTACAAAGATTCCGAATAACATAGTAAAGCTATAAACTCTCACTGAACACCACTGCAAATTCAACAATAAAATTCAGAGGTATTAACACTCAATCTATACCACTATGAATCCCACCTGAGCAACCCCTCCAAGTATTAGACAGTTCACACCAATACTATAGTTGAAGTGAATATAAGGTTGGATTTGTACTGATGTACAGTTGAGTATCAAGTACCACAGGAAAACTGAAAAATGAATTTCTAATAACTTTTGACTTGTATTTCGGATCTGGCTGAGGTTTTGCAAACAAAATTGTACGTACGGGATCCCCTCAGACTGGGACATATGGAGAATATCAGTTAAAAAGTAAAGAAGTTATTAAGAAAACAAAAAGATGCAGTTTCAGCCTAGCCCCTATTCATTTTCATTTTGCTCGAGTGCACAGTGAAAACTGCTGGACGGAATTGGACCAGGTACGAAACAAATTGGGCACAAAAGTGTTGACTGGTGATGGGGGTTCTGGGGTTATTACATCCTGTAGTTTTGAAAATATTTATTGGAGAAGGGGTTCCCCCTGCTCCCAAAATTATAGTGATATCTCCCATGGCGCTTTTGCAGTAGAGAGTCTGACATGATTTTCAGAAATGAAAAAGCAGCAATTTTTTCTCCAAATTCTATTGCTAACTTTTGACATGCTGGATGTATTTCAATGACATTTCCAAAACAAAATGTTTGTCAAGGGCCCCCCAAACTGAATATTTTGGGAAAATATGTTATAAAATGTAAAAGTTATTACAAAAACAAAACACCACAGTTTCACAGTTATCAGCCCATTCATTTTCCCACTGAGAAAAAGTGCAGATTTGCGTGGCTGAGACAAAGGGAGGGCTGTTTCAATCTTGACACTGAGCCTGGAACTAATAACAAGGAGGTCTTGGGCCACATGTATATGTTCTTGGCCTCTACATACAAGGGAAAGAAGTTGAAAAAGAGAAAAGAAGTGTTAGAGTTGTGTAAGAGGGTAGAGGATTTGGAGGAAGCGCCCACAGAATAGTTGAAGACATTACAAGGGCCCCGAGCAGAATGCATTCCCACAGCCACACCCAGTGTAGAGGCCAGTGGCTCAGTAACATCGGAACCCACAGAGCCAGTGCCATCGGGACCCATAAAAACACCGTTAGGATGCTACTCTACTAGGGCAGCCTCAGGTTATACAAACCCTACATACGTCCCTCCCCCTATCACAGCACCCCCTCAGTATTCTGTGGTCCAATATCAGAATCTTCCCAATCAAATAGCATCTGTAGCCACAAACAGGCTAGGGCAAAAAAAAAGGCTTGTCTAGTAGCACACCTCACTGGTGACTTTGACCTAAAGGTGGTGTGCAGGCTTGCTCTAGACCTTCACCCTGGTGGATTACCCACTCATATTAAACCTAAAAAAGAGGGGGTCCCATTGGATGTAAATACGAGAAGCCTGGGCAATATAAGCCTTTTTGTGGTCGAATCTCCCCTCGAAAATTCCTGAACGAGAAATACGCTCCACATCTCTGTCCCAGGTAAGCCATATATGGAGAGCAACATAATTTGGAGACATATCACTCTAGCCTTGAGCAAAAGGAGGGGAAATCTAACTGTCACTGATAGAAATCAGAGCAATGAGGGCTGATATATAACTTTGAGTGGATAAACTAAAGATAAAAGTATATTCCATTGAAGACCGGGTATAATAGTTAGGGGCAAATCCAACATCACTGGATGCATTGGGAGCGCAAATTGACGTCACAGTCTCAGAGATGGAAAGACAGGAGGAGGAGCATCACCTGAACATTGATGAGATTGGAAATCATGAGAACTGTAGCAACCTGTGTTTATTTGGGATGACAGGGAAGGAGAATGAAGCTGGGAAGGATGTGGAAAAAGCGGGCCAAGACATTGTGAATACCCTCTTCGAAGATGAGGGAGGTTTTTAGATCACTATTAGGGGATACATAGGGGGGGTCGAGGTGGAAGGGGGAAATTGAGTGCAGTAGTAGCATGCTCCCACTATTTCCTTTTTTATAAAGAACCTGGTTTTCTGAGCAGCCAAGAGTGGCAATTAGATTGAGTACCAGGACTCTGCAATAGGCATTTTCCAAGATCTTTCTTCTCTGTACCATGTGCAGGTGGAAATTATGCAAAGAGCTGAACCGTTGGCTGAGGGATAAAGTGGTGAGATACAGATGGAGGTACCCATTCTTTCTGCCCTTTGACTGGCCACGGAAAATAACGTGCAAAGAGTGTTGACTAAACTGATTAAGGATTAAGGAGGATGATACATGGAACAAAGAGGGTGTGAGGAGAGACTCAGTGGAGACCAAGAGATGAGGAAAACGAAGGTTAGAATGAAGATGTACGTATCCAGGAGAAAGAAGGAAGGAAGGAAGGAAGGAAGGAAGGAAGGAAGGAAGGAAGGAAGGAAGGAAGGAAGGAAGGAAGGAAGGAAGGAAGGAAGGAAGGAAGGAAGGAAGGAAGGAAGGAAGGAAGGAAGGAAGGAAGGAAGGAAGGAAGGAAGGAAGGAAGGGAGGGAGGGAGGGAGGGAGGGAGGGAGGAAGGAAGGAAGGAAGGAAGGAAGGAAGGAAGGAAGGAAGGAAGGAAGGAAGGAAGGAAGGAAGGAAGGAAGGAAGGAAGGAAGGAAGGAAGGAAGGAAGGAAGGAAGGAAGGAAAGAGGAATGGAAGAGGTTGGCTAAAGTTGAGAGGATAATAAAAGGGGTGGATGAGACATGAGGAGAAGTACAGAAGGAATAGTTGATTGAAAGGAGCATGTGAAGTAAGCTAACTAGCAGGCACGTCAACAAGGGTGGGAGGGCGACAGTATAGAGAATTGAGTTAGAGATATGGTAAGAGGGACTAGGGTGGTGATGGGGGGAGGTAAAGGAACAAGGAGGGGAGAAAGAAGCAAGGGGGGAAAGGGGAAAAAGGGGAGAACAGAAACTGGAAAGCGGAATAGAACTGGAAAAAGGTGAAGAGACAATTGGCATTGTGCTTGCTAAGAGGGTGTAAGTTGGTGAGGAGGGAGGGTGTAGGTTTGCTTTAATGAGTTTGTTATTTTTATGGTGGTTTGAGGTTTGAGAGGGAAAGCTGGGTCAGGATATGTGGACAAAGTGCTTATACCCCGAGTAAGACGAGGAACCGATCTGGGAAAAAGGCATATGTTTCATTATGTCGACATCTCATGATCTGAACTCAGGTGTGGTGGAAAAGAGTGAATGGATGGGGAAGAGTATCACAGCTAAGTTTGCTTTTGTGTTATCCCTGTTGTGTTCTGTGTGTCATTATGTACTGCTGTTTGAAGCAAAGGAGCTCACTCCGCACACATAGGTTGATGAATAGCAAGAAACACTAGAGGTGTTAATTTATGGAAAAGATAGACATTGCACACGAGGAGGGGTTGGGGGAGGAGAGTCAACCTTGAACGGGGTCTCTCAAGGCCAGGGGCCTTACTTCTCCGATTATGATGTAATTCATAAAGAGGGGTTTCAAGAAACTGATGCTAGATATTTTATGTGCCCAGGAAACACATTTTGTCAAAGGGAAGACGCCTAGGAAAACCTTTAATCAGGACAACGTCTCTTCAAATACACTAATGAAATGCAAAATCCCTTTAAAATATTTCAAGAGGTTGCAACTGAAAGAATTCTTAAGGAAAAAAAGAGCACCCAATATAATTTTCTAAACATTCCATCTTAAATCATAGGAAACAAAGTATGAAAATGTGCATGTATGAAAGTGTGTTTGGCCTGGAGTTTGGGTTAACCATCTTTTTTCTTGAAGAAAGTATATTTTGTTTTAAACACATTGGCCCTCATTACGACCCTGGCGGAAAGCGACTGACCGGACCGCCACAGCGTAAATAGCGTTTCCGCCATTGCACGATGGAGCAAAGTGCGGCCCATTCCGACCCATCGGGCACGAGCACCACGCCATGGCGGAAGTGCAAAGTCCGCGATGGCGGAAATGACCCCAAAACGGCCCACACCGCCGCCGTACGGCACCCTAGGTGCAATACCGCCACCCATCATAGCGGACACCGCAGTGAGCGCCAACCGGAAAGTACGTCGACCGTAAATATACGGAAACGGAAGTAAAAACATGGGCCCGGAACGGGAAACAACACCCCGTACACCTATAAAACCACAAAATACACACAACCACTAAAAACACCACCCTGAGACACATCCCAACCCGTCATCCACCCTAGTGAAACCAAGAAAAATGGGAAAAGTAGCGAAGAAAGCGTGCGACCGCAAGCGGCAGGTCCACTTCTCCCGTGAGGAACTCACCGTACTCACAGAGACCCTCCAGGAGAATGCCGCCACCGTCTTCTCCACGCAAATGACCAGGACGGCACTAGCGAACAAGAAGGCCATATGGGCCCTGGTGGCACAGCGGGTAAGTGCGGTGGGGACCGCACCCCGCAACCCACAGCAATGCAGGAAGCGGTGGGACGACCTGCGGATACGCGTCCGTAGCATACTTTCTGCCAACCGCAACATTGCCACAGCCACCGGGGGAGGGTCGGAATCACCCATCAAGTTGACCCCCTGGGAAGAAATCTGTGCCTCCACCATTGGAATGGAGAGCATAGAGGGAGTCGGAGGGATGGAGAAAGGAGTGCAGACATCCGGAGAATCAGGTAGGTGGCCCAAATAAAACCATGCCAAATCCACAATGTCCAATCATGTGACTCACATGTGTCCACATAGCGCAACAGCAACACATGGCCAGGAGAACGTCCACACACATTGGCCTGATAGCGCACTTTAAAACCACAATAAATACATAAATAATTAAAAACCCCAAAAACACCCACTACACGTGCAGCAGGCACACCCTAACTGCAGGCTGCCAAACAACTGCACCCTCACTCCACACACAAATGAAAGCACCTCCAAGGCCCCGACCCAAATCACCCTCAGGTACCACCCCAATGCATGTGATACATTGCCATTCCAATTCCCACAGACCCATTAATAACGCTCGCCCTCCTTTACTCCACCACAGGGTCCGATCCAAACGACGAGCTCCAGGACACCCCTACCAGCACA
Source organism: Ambystoma mexicanum (assembly GCF_040938575.1). Lineage (NCBI taxonomy): Eukaryota > Metazoa > Chordata > Amphibia > Caudata > Ambystomatidae > Ambystoma > Ambystoma mexicanum. The sequence goes on from NC_090939.1 coordinate 692,620,393, forward strand.
CCTGAAAAGAGGGCCAAGACCGACGGCCAAAGACCCTCCACCTCAGCTGCACGCATCAAGACACGGCAGCAGCACATATCAAGTGGCAGCACACAGGAGGGAACATCAACAGGCACCCCAGCAGCCAGCATGCCCACAACAGCACCACCACGGGTCCCCCCAATGAATGCCACAGAAGGTACTGCCTCTGGTGGCAGCAGCACCATAGGTGATACCCCATTAATGGCAGCATGCTCCGACACAGAAGACGGGGATGTCGAAGTCAGATCCATCCATGACCTGTCCCAATCCCCCTGTCTGTTCCATCCCGTACACCATGAGGATACCACGCAGGGGCACCCACAAGACGACGACTGGCCATCCCCCACAAGCCCTGTGGCAAGGCAACATGAGGTGAACAGCCACTCTGTGACACCACCGCAAATGGCCATGGCCCAGCAGAGGCAACAGTCCCTCGACCAGTTAATCGTGCAACAGCAGCAACTGGCCACGCTCCTCAAGGACCATGCCGATGGATGTGGGGGCACTAAGGCAGACATAGAAACATCAACTGAGACACTTAGGGCACAAATGGAGAGTAGCACCGAGAGCCTGAGAGTCCAAATGGAGAGTAGCAACGAGAGCCTGAGAGTCCAAATGGAGAGTAGCACCGAGAGCCTGAGAGTCCAAATGGAGAGAAGCACCGAGAGCCTGAGGGGGGAACTGCATGCGACGTCCAAAGACGTATGTGCCGAACTTGCCGCAGTGCGCCGTGTGCTCACTGAGCTCTCACAAACCCTTAGGGACATGCATGGACGTGAGCAGGCAGAGACATCATCCGTTGCAAGTTCCGTCCAGGGCAGCCCCCACCGTAGATCTGGGAGGAACCTGCGCTCCACAGGCAGGGGTGCCCCTGATACCCGCAGAGGGGGCTTGCAATAGCGACTGCCCACTGACAATGAGCATCTTTGGACACTGGTGTTCGGGGGGGAGGTAGGAGGGTGGAGGGGGTGTGTTGGGCTCACTTGGGTGGCGGGTCGATAGGGTGTTCAACATGATATCACATATGCCATAAACAATGCACGATCAAACAATGAGATGTGTGGACAATGATCTTTGTGTACTAGGCCATCATAGGCGTACAGTCCATATTGTGCATGTACCAGACACACGCAGTGCCACGAGTCCCGTGTCCATGTATCAGCCACCAGGCGTGAGTGCTAGAAGCATGCATCTATGAGATGCTGACGAATTTCACGGCCCTCCTGTGCCTCGCAGACTCCTTGAGGTGCTGCCACATCCCCACCCTCATCATGACCATCTTCAGGTGCTTGCAGTTCTGCGTCAGGGGGCATGGGCACATTTCTACGTACGCACATGTTGTGGAGCATGACACATGCCATAACCATCTTTGCAACCTTCTCATGGCGGTACAGGAGTGCCCCGCCAGACCTGCTGAGGCACCGGAAACGAGTCTTCAGTAGGCCGAATGCCGGTTCAATGACTACACGGGTACGTGAGTGGGCAAGGTTGTAGTCCTCCTCATGCTGGTCCCGTGGGTTCCGGACTGGTGTGAGGATCCATCTCTTCAGTGGATATCCGGCATCACCTGTATGTGGACGATAAACGAATTATGTGGAATGCCATTGCTACGTACGCACCCCCCCCCCCTTCCTGCCAGGTCATTGCCGCATCACATACCCCACATCATCATGCATGAAATGAGACTCACCGAGTAGCCAGGATCTGTTCCCTGCGTGTCGCTCCATGTAGCGTGGTATTGTAGAGTTCCTCAAGACCATAGAATCATGGGTTGATCCAGGGAATCGGGCACAACAATGTGTAATGATCCTGTTGGAGTCACACACCATTTGTACATTCAGTGAATGAAATTGTTTTCGGTTGCGGTACTGGGCCTCCATGGCATGTGGGACGACCAATTCCACATGGGTGCAGTCGATGGCACCAATGCAACCCGGTATGCCGCCAAGTGCATGGAATCCCACTTTTGTGTTGGTAATTTCCTGCTCCGAGCGTGGTAGAGAGATGTAGTCGTCTGCGTGCTGCAGGAGGGCATCGAGCACTTGCAATAGTGTCCGTGAGAACAGTGGCTGAGAAATGCCATGCAACTGTCCGACTGTGTGCTGGTAGGTGCCTGTGGCCAGGAAGTGGAGTACAGACACCACCTTCAGTAGGGGTGGGATGGCGGTTGGGCTATCTATCATGCTGACAAGGTCAGCCTGTGTCATGTCCACAATGGCGGCTATGGTGTCCCGGTCCAAACGGTAGAGGGTGTGGATCTGCTCATCAGTGAGGTTGAACGGATGTGCTCGGAGGCGTGGGATTGCGGGCTGCCTGCGTGGTGGTAGTGGCTGTGCTGGCAGCCCTTGCTGGCCCTGCCTTGCCCTCCTCCTCCTCCTGCGTCTCCTCCGTGCGGCCGGTTGTAGTTGGTGTTCGTCTTCTTCTTGGAGTTGGAGTACTTGCAGTGCTATCAGGTCCCCCAGGGCCAACATCGCGAGTCCTGCCGGTAGCATTTCGGAGTGGGTGTGGTTGTGGGAGGAGACTGGGTGTGCAATTTATGTGTTTTCAGGCTGTATGGCCTCCACCTGTGGTGATTCATTCCACCTGTGCAAGCTGCTCTCCCCTTTGGGCGAGCACGTCCCGCACACAACGCTGCAATTCGAGGAATGGCATCTTGCTATTACAATCATGTATTAGTACCCGATGGCCGTGTAACATTGGTTGATATGTTCATTCGGCTATGGTCCCATTGTTTCACATGCATTCTTTGCAGTCGCGAACAGACTTGTGAAGGGTCAGTGGAACGTAGTACTCGAGTAACGGTGGACCCTCATGCATCACTGTACCGAGGTTCACCGACGGGCGGGGCCTCCCATTTGTGAGTGAAGGCAGTTGCCATTTTCACACACAGCCGCACTAGATGGATTAATTTGTGATTTCAAGCGGCCACAGATGCCTTTTCGACGTGATGTTGCAAATGAGGAATTCGAAGGGCGGCGCTTTCGGTCTTCAGCTAGCGGCGAGGAGATGCCCACAGGTCTGACTGCAAATATAACGTTCTATTGTTCAGTGTCCTTGGGACAGGGGCCATGGCGAGGATGCAATGATTGATATGAATAGTTTGGGATGCGCAATAGCGAAGTGGACGATGAGGCCGGACGTTCCCAAATACATGTTACTTCACAACACTGGAATTACGGGCTGGGGCACAGTGGATTTTGCAGGCTGCATAACGCACAGACTCAATGGAATTCTCACATGTTATGTGAGTATGGTAACAGGCGTTCTCATTACGGGATGAGGGAATGATGAATGGATGCATGGGCAGATAATTTGATACGGTGTTTGCCATGTACAGGGCTTCTTGGAATCTGTCCGCCTCCCCTGCGCTATGTGATGCAGGGCTGCCATAGTGGGACCATCGTCTATCTGGCCTTGTTGAGCCCTCCCTGTCTCGACGCGCCTTCAGACACTTGTGTCCATGCACGTTACCAATCCCATCTGATGGATTCCGTTTTCACAGACGCATGCACAGGTACACTCGTTTGTGATGGTGTTTTCACCTCGATATGGATAGTTATGAGTCGCAAGTGGTTTTGGGGTGGTGATGATCCTTTGGAGTGGGCTAGCATGCATATGGCTGTGGATTTAGTGTGATCATTGAGGTGAGTTGTTCGGATGTAGTTCTGATGGCCATTCTTTTCTTTTTCTTTTCTTTTGGTTGACAGGTATCTCCTCCCCTTTTGCCACTGCCATCTGTATGCCACTCCTGCAGATGGGTTTTCCTCACGACACCTGCTGCTTCGTGTTAATCAGTGGAGCAGCATTACGATCTTATGGGACGATCGCCAATGGGCCACATGCCCTTACGCAGTACTAGTGGCTCGGAGCAACATTTCGGCCTTTCAGCTGGACTAGTGCCTCCCTATTGGGACGGCCCTGCGGTTCTAGGCGCTTCCATGTTGCCTTTTCGTACGGAATGTAGCCCCTGTGTACCATGAAGGAACAGGGCGTCACACAAGAAGTAGCTGGTCATTTCTTGCGGATGCAGCCCACAATGGTGAAATGTGTTTTGGAGTTCATGGCCTAATGGCTGTATGGGCTTGGTGAATTTGTTGTGCATTAAATTTCTATTCTGATATGGGCCGTGTAGCGTTCTTCTTTGCAAGTGATGTGGCATATTCCTATTTGGGGAGCGATGTATTGTGAGGAGATCTGCATTGGGTTCCAGCTTCGGAGTATAGTTGCGTGGTACTGTGCTGGGCGCGTTTGCCTACGAAGCCCAGTGAGGTCAGGGGTGAGGGCTGCCAATATGACTGTTTGGATGATGTCATGCTCAGGGGCGGGGGATTAGGTTTTGTGTGACAGATGCCGGTCAGCCAGGTGGATTGGTGGAATGATGTGATTATCGGAATATTGCTGGTCACAGGTGCCTGTGTTTGCGTGCGTTTCTTGGTGGGAGTCTGAGGTCATGTCCATTGGAATAGCTTCTGTGTTCGTGCCATCTGTGCCCTGCAGCTCCCATTGGCCCCTCTTGTGATTCTTTTGTTCGTTGGCATGCATGGGTGACTTGTACATTTCACTGGTTGCATTGTGACTTCGTTGCACCTACTGGGAGTTGTACTATGTGGCCAGGGAGCGGTGTACAGGCACTCAGTGGGGCCGTTTACGGTTGATTCGCGATGCCGTACTTCTCACCATGGCGGAATGGTACTTTCCGCCGTGCTTGATGGCGTTAAGTACATGTCCGCTAGGGTCGGAATTCGCGTACCCTTGCGCCATGGTGCTAATTACGGTTTGGCATGGCGCGCGCGCGCGTACTTGGTGCAGTTAGCGTTGGCGTTCACTACGGTGTCGCTAATGGCATCGTACTTTACGGTGACGGGTCATAGTCGCACCGAGCGCTATTCGATGGCGGTATTGCATTTCCGCCATCGTTTTTCGCTTTCCGCAAGGGTCGTACTGAGGGCCATTCAGATTTAAAAGGAGCCTATTGGATCAAAGTGATAAAGTTATGGAACTGCCATGAGTCCTTATAATTTATGTGTGATGTTCAGTGGAGTGATTTCTTCCTCCTAACCTCTCATTCCTGCCAATAGAGATGAATCTATCTCTGGGGACAGTGTGGTTCATGTCCTGTAGGAATTATAATGGCATTAGAAGTTGTCATTAGTCATTGTACCCGGGTAACAAGGAAGACCCCATCAATCCAAATAGTTGTTTTCCATATATATATTTCTGAGGCTTGTGGAATCTGCTTAGATCACATGCTGTGCATAGGCCGACATCTAGTGGAAGCTGCGGAGTATTACAGTTTGTTTTTCGAAACTCGAAAATGGGCGTCGACACAGGGCGTGCCAGTAATACTATCCCTAGTGTGAAGTCCACTGTACCCATGATCCCTCACATGTGCAAGACCCTCAGATTGTTTTTTTCCGCCATACTTGACGGAAGCATTCCGCGGAGTTCCCTGGCTTTCAGCCATATTTTGCTAAAAATCAATAGTTATTCCCTGTTTCTTCCACTCCCACGTCGAATCATCGAGATTCGAAGTTCGACGCCGGCCCGGAGAAGAAACAACCGTCGAGAGCTGCACGACAGACTTTGGGCCTCGGAAGGCTGCTGGCCTCGGCCCGGGCCTCGGACAGCCTCTGGCCTCGGCCCTGCAAGTAGGGAGAGTGGGGGGGTGGTAACATACTCTACACTCATATATATTTTCCTACACACACTAGCCCGTTGCCACAGGGTGCATATGGAGAGTACCCCTTTCAAATTCTGCCCCAAGTGCAACCGCAAGTATCCTTGGGTTGACAAACACACCACCTGTAACCTCTGCTTGCCGAGGGACCACCCCGAGGCGAACTGCAGAGCGTGTACCCGGTTCAAGGCTAAGACACTTAAGGACCGCTCGACCAAATGTTGGGCCTACCACCCCAGGCAACGCGAGGCCATGGAAGCGGAGGGCACCTTCAGTGATGGCAGCGACGCCATACTTTCGGACGGCGAGGGCAACGAGGCGTCGAAAGACACCCAAGCGCAAGTCCCCGACCTATGAAGGCTGTCCGGCAGGGCAGTTATGGGGAACACACCCGGCGACACGAGCGCTACCCACACCACTTCCACACCTAAGCACTTGAAGTCCAACCGAGCCTCGACGCGCGTGTCGAGTTCTCGGAAAGAGGCACCCAAAGAGCGGTCCACCGAATCGGTGTCCTCTGGGCGTTCTCGGTCAAGATCGCCTCACGACACCAGGCAACCATCTACACTTGTCAAAAGTGCCTCACTCACCAAAGTCATGGAGGTACGCTCGTCAGAAGATGAAGCCGACCGCCAGCCCCAGGCCTCTCACCAAGAGTCGGCGTCAGCAGACCGTTCGGCGGCTGCTTCCGAATCCCAACGCCCTCAGTCTAAGGAAAGGGACACTAACCCCCGAATCTCGACGCCAGGCGTCGAAAAGCTCTGAGAGGGTGAAAACACCAGGGAAACACTCTTCCACTCATGAGGAAGGGGGGAAACAGCAGAAGAAACCATCTCACCCTTCTTCTGCACCACAATTACATAAAGACAGTTCTAAGTCTTCTAAGTCTTCTGATAAACAGCTAGCCAAGACCCCTGCACAGGCCCATAGGTCCAGTCAAGGCATAGAAGGGGAACCCTCTCAAGAAAGGGTCATTCTCAGCTCCAAAAAGTGGACCAGTGAGGATATAGACAGGGTTATCTCTAGAATGTCCTCCATAGCAGACTTATACTCCACGAAGCCAGAACACTTCCTCTCCTATACCCCTGACGGTGCTACTCCCTCAGGGTCTAGGGAACCGCAGCCCCCTGGTAAGAAACCTCGGTTTGAGACCCAAACGCAAGGTCGGTCTTCAGACCCTTTTTACATCCAGCCTTACGCCCAGTATAGTGAGGATTATTCACTACAGGAAGAGGATCCAGACTTGGTAATGTTGGCCGACCAAACTGAGGGGGACTATTATGGGGATGACGAGGACCAAGAGGAGGAGGAAGATGACCCAGAAGTCTACAGAATAGACTCCCCGGTTGGCAAAGAACCTCAAGTTACCGACTCTCCAGTCGACAACCAGCCCCTCCTAAATGAGGTCTTGACTAGAGCGGCAGAACACTTCCGCATAGACACTCAAGGGGCACAAGAGGAGAGAGACTTTGCTGAGGAACTAGTAGGAGAAAAGAAACCAATTGCTCAGGCCATTCCAATTCTCAAGTCCATTCAACAGAGAATTGATCCTTCCCTTCTCAATCCTAACCTCACAAGGGAAGTAAACCCCAGAGTCGAGAAATTGTTCAGGGCAGCCCAATCAGACCCGCTTTACATAAGGGGGCAACTGAAGCCGGACTCCCTGGTAGTTACTAATACCCGGAAGAGGGCGGGAACACCTCTATCATCATCTGAGGCTCCCACCAATAAGGAGAGCAAGAAAATCTACAGGTTGGGAAGGAAGGTAGCCTCCACTTCCGCTTACCAGGCAAGGATTGCCAACTCCACCACTCTGCTGGCTAGTTACAACTGCCACCGGTGGGAGCAAGTAGCTGCCCTCATCGACTCCGCACCGGAACCCAGGTTGAGTCAGAGGGGAGAGCCGTATCCGGTTGCATCCTTAAGGCAACCTTTGATGCCGCAGAAAACGCCGGCAGGCTAATAGCAGCGAGCACTGTCATTAAGAGGCATGCTTGGTTAAGACAGTCAGGGTTTAAACCCGAGACACAAGCATCCCTAATCGATATGCCGGTGGAGCCTAATCTACTGTTTGGCAAAGCAGTAGAGGACGCATTAAAGAATGCCAAAGATGAGTATGAGGCTCTGAAATCCCTGGGACAGTTGACCAACAAGCCCCCTAATCAAAGAGGCAATAGTAATTTTTGTGCCCACGTGGCCAAAATTCACAAAGAGGCTCCAACTATTCACAGGGGCAAGGTACTTCATGGGGTAACAACCAGCAGTCTACCCAGAGTTACAGCAGAGGAAACAAGAGGGGCCGTAGTAAGGGTAGAGGCAGCCCCAGCAGAGGCTGCACGCCTCCCGCAAAACATTGACGCTGCGTTCAGGGTCCCTTCTCACGCATCCCCATTAGGGGGACGCATTACCAACTTCACCCAAGCTTGGGAAGGGATCACATCAGACAGATGGGTGCTGTCCACAGTGTCTGCAGGATACTGCATAGAACTACTCAAGCATCCCCGATACCACCCTCCAGGTCAAAAAATACATTCCTCAGACCACCAGAAGATCCTCCTCGAGGAGATTGTCAATCTTCTAGCAAAAGACGCGATAGAACTCGTCCCGGGCAACCAAGAGTATTTATTCAACTTACTTCCTTGTGCCAAAAATAGATTTGACTATGCGCCCAGTATTAGACTTACGCCCTGCAAACAAGTATGTCAAGCCCCAAAGGTTTCGCAGGACTACTCTCCAAGAGGTAATCCCCCTCCTAAAAAAGGGGATTACATGGCAACATTGGACATGAAAGATGCCTATTTTCATATTTACATGTTCCGAGCGCACAGAAGATTCTTGCGCTTCAAGGTGGACAGTTAGCACTACCAATTCAAGGTGCTGCCCTTCGGTATAGCCTCGGCTCCAAGGGTATTCACCAAGGTACTGGCGGTGGCGGCGGCACACCTACGCAGGGAGGCAATCCCAGTGTACCCTTACCTGGACGACTGGCACATCACGGGGGAGACCCCAGTAATTTGCAGATCAAACATTCAAAGAACGATCGGCCTTCTCTTCGAATTGGGTTTCTCCATAAACGAGAAAAAATCAAGCCTGGTGCCAAGCACCTCCAAACAGTTCCTAGGAGCTGTCCTAAACACTCAAGAGGTGTTGGCCTTTCCATCAGAGGAAAGAATTCGGAATCTACTACTGCAAATTCCTCTTTATCAGCCCGGTCGCCAGATAAGGGTGCGCAAAGCGATGCATTTGCTAGGCATGATGGCGTCATGTATTTTCCTAGTCCACCACACGTGCATGCGACCCATGCAAGAATGGTTGGCGAAACAGTGGTCTCAGGCAAGTGGTCAGTGGACGATCTAGTGGTCGTTTTGCCAACACTTGTACAAAGTCTTCACTGGTGGACAAGAGAGAACCTGTCAAAGGGGAAACCCTTTTACGATCCAGAGGTACAGGCTGTAGTCACTACAGACGCATCCCTGTCAGGGTGGGGAGCACACCTCCTTCACCACACAGCTCAGGGTCTCTGGTCTCACACAGTGGCCAAGAATCATATCAATCTGCTAGAGCTTCTGGCAGTATTCAGAGCGCTTCAAGCGTTCGAGCCGCACCTGTTGAACCTGTCAGTGTATATCCTGACAGACAGCAAAACAGCAATGTTTTACCTAAACAAACAGGGAGGGACTCGTTCGCCAAATCTGTCCAAGCTTGCCCACAAAATCTGGAAACGGGCACTCAGACAGAACATTTACCTGTCATCTCAACATGTTCCAGGAGATCTCAATTCGCTAGCGGATGCTTTGAGCAGAGATCCCCTCCCAAGAGAATACGAATGGTGTCTACTCAGAGAAGTCGTAGAAGACATCTTCTCACAGTGGTGTTTCGCCACTACAGACCTATTCGCCACAAGCGAAAACAGGCAATGCCCAGGATTTGCATCCAAGTTCCCCCAGCCAGGCTCCAAGGGAAACACCCTGTGGATGAACTGGCCAGGGATGTTTGCCTATGCTTTTCCACCAACCCCTCTCATGAGGAAGGTGGTCAACAACATGCACAGGGAATCGATGACGCTCATCCTAGTTGCTCCCATGTGGGCGAGGCAACCGTGGTTCCCACACCTACGCAGACTAGCAGTGTGCAAACCCATTAGACTCCCGTGCTGGGACAACCTTCTGTCCCAGCACCAAGGTCAAACAGTGCATCCTCAACCCAGCTCAATGAACCTGCAGCATGGCTCCTGAAGTCATAGAGTTTGGACATCTCAATTTACCACAGAGATGTATGGACATCCTAAAGGAATCTAGGAAACCTAACATGAGGCACTGTTATTTTGATAAATGGAAAAGATTTGTTATCTGGTGCCAGAATAAGCAAATCAACCCAGTTGATTGCATGCCTTCCAATATTGTCACTTACATGCTCCACCTGCTGGATGCAGGCCTGGTATTTAACTCACTAAAGGTACATTTGGCAGCGCTTTCAGCCTACACCACTTCCCACAACAAGGTTTCGTGGTGGAAAGTACCAGTGGATAAAGCCATCATGGAAGGGGTAAAGGGACTCCACCCTCCAATTTCAAACCCACCAACTGGTTGGGACCTTAATGTGGTGCTTGCTAAGCTCATGGGCCCACCTTTTGAACCCATGCATAAAGCCAGTCTCAAACACCTGACCTATAAAACTGCCTTCTTAGTAGCCATTACATCCATAAGAAGGGTCAGTGAAATTCAGGCTCTGTCAGTGCAGGATCCTTTCTTTACTGTTCATAAGGATAAACTGGTTCTACGAACACACCCTAGGTTCTCACCTAAGTTTATTTCTAAATTCCACGTTAACCAGTCCATCGAGCTTCCGGCCTTCTTCCAAGAACCCAAAAGCTCTGCTGAGGTGAAACTACACACTCTAGATGTGTGAAGAGCGGTCCTCTACTATGTAGACAAGACCAGACCGCTAAGGAAAACAGACCAACTGTTTGTCTCCGTAGCTACAGGCAGAGGAGATCGCGTCTCTAAAGGTGCCATCTCCAAATGGATAGTCAATTGTATCCAACTGTTACTCCCTTTCTGAAAAGACTCTGCCTTTTACGCCAACAGCCCACTCTACAAGAGGCATTGGAGCCACTCTGGCTTTAATTGCAAATGTACCCCTTGACACCATTTGCAAAGCAGCTACTTGGTGCTCTATTCACACTTTTACTCAGCATTACTGCATTGACACTCATTCCAAGAAATACTCAAGTGGGACAAGCGGTTCTAAGACATCTGTTTGCACAGGACCCTTCTCAGATCCCACCTCCTTCTTCTAACACTACTCGCTAATCTATGCACAGCATGTGATCTAAGCAGATTCCACAAGCCTCAGAAGGGATACATTACTCACCGTAATCGTATTCTGATGCTTGTATCTGCTTAGATTCACATGCGACCCACCCTTCCTCCCCTCTGAGAGAAGGCGCATGGATGCTTGTAGTCTTATCTTCCTATCTAGCTGCTTGGATAATCTGTACGTACGCTACTCCTCATGCTACCTCATGTCAGAAAAAATACAATCTGAGGGTCCTACACGCGTGAGGGATCATGGGTACAGTGGACATCACACTAGGGATAGTATTACTGGCACGCCCTGTGTTGACGCCCATTTTCGAGTTTCGAAAAAAAAACTGTAATACTCTGCAGCTTCCACTAGATGTCGGCCTATGCACAGCATGTGAATCTAAGCAGATACAAGCATCAGAAATACGATTACGGTGAGTAATGTATCCCATATATATTCAATGAAAAAACTTTGTTAAGGGAACGTTATGGTTAAGTTGCGCTACTAAAAACCTATGAAATTCAGTGAAAAAACGTTGTTAAAGGGACGCTATGGTTGCAAGTAAAACCGAAAACGCCCTCAAATTCGCCAGTTATGGTAAACTAAGCAACCATAACTCGCGCCACCACCTTGCACGGCTAAGACTAACACCCAGGACATCAAAGATGACATCACAAATGTCATTGATGACATCACTGATGATATCACATGTGTATTTACTTTTCATGAAAAGTCTGTACAAGGGATACTTATTATAATGTTGACAAAAAAGTGTCAAGGATCATTGGAATAAATATCATGAGCTACTTAGTGCATTAAGCAATGCATTGATATAAATAGCATTGTATTATGAAGTTCTATCCAGTATACTAAGCTACTCATGTAGAAACATAGGCATTATGTGCAGCATACATGATGGAGGTGCAATATTCATAATCTTGCCATGTTGAATAGTGAAATGATAATTGCTTTCTTATTAGAGTTTTGTGTACTGTGAAACATATAATAAGTAGCTAATAAAACCCACTTACTACATAATTGCATTATTACAGACAAAACACAAAGAGACAACAACACATACAAATATGAGTATATACAAGGAAAGTGAAGTAAGCAAAAAAAGCAGCAGTAGTAGCAGAAAGTGTTCATAACCTAACTGATATCTTTATGCAGAGAAATGATTGCTCTGTTTCAAAGCTGCTACTTCCCCTATGTATATGCATCACATGATGTAACTGGACCCTAAGGGAAGTAGTGTGAGTACAATGTATACAAATATGAGCATATAAAGGGAAAGTACAGTAATAAAAAAACAACAGAACTATTAGAAAATGCTGATAACCCTACTGATTATCTTCATGCACAGAAAGGATTGCTGTCTTTCAAGCCTGTGTCTTCCCCTATGTATATGTTTCATATAATGTGACTGGACCCTAAGGGAATTACTGTAAGAACATACTTGAAGGATAAGTCTACAAATATAGTACCTTTTCAATTTTTATTTCCTGACTGTTACTGAAGAAAACCATGTGGCCTAGATATGTCAGTAAAGGAACAAAGGGGGAGCCAGACATGTGATGTCATCAGTGATGACATCAATGACATTTGTGATGTCATCTTTGATATCCTGGGTGTTAGTTTTTTCATTGAATTTCATAGGTTTTTATTAGTGACTTCATTGCAGACGTTCCGGAGAGTGCCACATGACCATATTCTGGCACGCACCATGATGACGTGTCCGAGAAACCGTACGCACTTCACAATAAGATCTGTGCTTCGCGGACAGTTTGGAACTGCATTTTCTACTGATCTAGGAACTTTCAACTTCAAAATTTCCCTTGCAAAGCTCCAACACCTATTCCTACTCATCCATTAACAATCTAGTACACAGTACATACTTTTAGCAAAACTGCTATTTATCTTAAAATGGCATCATCTAAGGTCATACCTCCTCTCCAAGAGACACCACCACTGCTGTAATCAAGGAGCATGAGAAACACTTCCCCCTACCTTAGAAATAACACACACGCAACATTTTCCCCTGTCCACCTGCCCCTCCTTATTAGTGTTTGGTGCCTCTTCCCTCATTTGCCTCCCCACCTTTCGTTCTAAGCTCTCCTGCCCAAAAAAATCCATTCAAAAACAAAATAAATGTTCCTTTACGAACCAACTTTCACAGTTAAAAAATAGAACTAAAAAAAAACTGCATAGGCTCCATCTACTTTATATTTCTCAGTAAAGTACATAGGGTGGCGCTCCCGTAATGAAAGGCGGCCGGTACGGGTCCCGTGAGGGGAAGAGGGAGGTAATAACGGGTCAGATGTTATTACCTCCCTCCCCATTCCCATTGAGCCCTATGGGGGCTCCAATGGGAATGGGGAATGGTTCCTGCAAGGAGGAATTACCGTGTCCTCCTATGTCGGAATGACCCGGTTATTCCTCATTGCAGGAACCCGGTAAAGGAGCCCGGTTTGGAGGCAGCCATGGAGCTTATAGCTCCATGGCTGCCTCCAAACTCGTAATGAGGCCCATAGACTCAATAAGATTTTCCAACATTTCCATTTGCATTTTGTGTTATACTAATGGCAATATTGGGGCGTTCATCCTCCATTCCAGGAGCTGGAACGGTGGATACCGGCCAAGCAGCCCAAGTTATCAGCCCAAGCGAAGCGAGGGTGGATAAGGAGGTCTCTGGACCATTACCCCAACATTCCAGCCCCTGAAATGGGGGATGAAGGCCATTAGCAGCCTAGGTTCCCAAAGCGGGAACCCGTGGTACTAAAAAAGAGGATTTTTCGTCCTTTTCCAAGATGGCCACCATGGAAAGAGAAGGCGGGGGTTCCATACAGGGCCCCTCTTCGCTTTCCATGACAGCCTGCTGAAGGCAAAAGGAAAACCCCATGACCATATTACCACAAGCACATTTTCTTCCCTTTCAAATCTATCCTAATTTCGAATAACTTTAACACAAAGCCAGTTCCAGGTGGACATGGCCACTTTAATCCTATGTTTTGTCCCTTCTAGTCATGGCCAGTAGCCAGATTGTCCGGATCATGACCTTATTCCATGACCCGGACATTCTGGCCACTGCCCATGGCCACAGGCTACCCCTCAGTCACTAAAGCTATAACGCTATTTTTTTAAACTACATTATGACACTTGTCAAATGAGAAAACACTGCCACATTTGCAAAACCATGCTTGTAGATTACTTGCCAATGCGCCTTAGGCAAGTTTGCTGGAAATCCACCCACGTTTTATTTTTTCAAAAGTGTCAAATGAATGCACATACAATCGTCATATAAGCTACCCCCACTTCACAAAATCCATTCAGACTTTACGAAAACATTTATATCTAGATCTATAATCTTTTTGCAAACCTTTGTGTACATTTCTCAAATGGCACCACATTTATAAGCCTTTACATTATTTTGGGACCCCCCGCCCCTCTAATTTTGCTCCCTCTTGACAGAATCCCACCAAACTTCGAAAAAAAACATTTATATCTAGATCTATTATCAGTTTGCCAAAAGCCTTTACATTATTTTAGCACCCCCTCTAATTTTGCTCCCTCTGCACAAAATCCCACCAAACTTTGTAAACTCATTCGAAATCAGGGCAGAAATATCCCATCCCATCTTCATCACCCCTCACCTCTCCAGAGATTATTTAATAAGTTTGACAAGTGCAATGCTCAGAAAATATTATTGTCCCGAGGGTTCGGGCATGTATTTTTATACATACGTTGATCTGTCGCACAAACATTTCCAATTCACTTTACGTCACTTTTCCTCTTTTATAAACATGCAAAATCTGGTAGCAGGGCGTGGCCATCTTGTGCTAATCTTATCCATTGCTGCATCGGCCTAAGGTAAACTGCCCTGTCGTCACTAAATCATATGTCCCGCCCCTGAGCCTCACATCACTAAACCTAGTGATATTCTTCACCTTTCTCTATGACGTTCCTCATCAGCGTTAGCCAAATGCGCCATAATCACCTACGTGACGTTACGTGACGTGATGCAGGATCCGAAAATCAACACACATCGACTCACAACACAGCACGTCACAATTCGGAATATTAAACCGTACTTTACAAATTGTACAGTGTTGTTGTTTTCTTTTAAAGTACTTTTATTTCACAATAAACGCTCCGAGAACATCCGACTATTGCCATATTCAATCAAATTGTAAATTTGTTTCTTCGCTCGCAATCCAAATAGTTTGGCACGCGTTGTTCTTTTTGCGTACACAAGGTGTTCGTTTTCGGTAAAAGAAGCGCTTGGGTCGCACAGTAAATTCCAGTGCTTCTGCATCAACTTGGGGTTAGACCACCGTAAAGGATGTTATGTTGCTCCTAATCGCTAGTACAGCGTAAGGGCATATGGGCCCTTGGCGATCGTCCCAAAAAAGAGTCACTGTGATCCAGTTGTTCACAACTATGTTCAGCTGCCAGTTGAAAAACCCGTCAGTTGGCATCTGGAATCTATACAATCGCAGAATGGCAGAATGTATCTGTATCGAAAACATAACAGAAATGTGTCTCACTACCCGATCTTTATTACAATGTATCTATTGACGTATTAATTCGGCATAGAGTTTGAACTAACGATTAGCACTGACATGAAACAATCTCAACAGAGAGAAAACAACGTGGAAAGTGGTACACAATTCGAGATGGTCATACATGACATTTTAATGAAATATTAGCGTTGAACCTGGGGGAACCGAGTGGTGGTCTACATGCACCTCGATGCTGTACTCCCCATAAGCACGTTAGAAAGACCACTACACACAAAGGTTGTACTTGCGTTTCATTGCAATAAGCCACATAGAACAAACGAATAGAATGTAACCCAGAAATAATGTTCAGATAATAATAAGTTAATGCTTGTTCCGGTATACAATCGTCGAAAATCAAACTTGCATTATATTCACCATTTCCATTCTCTTGGAGTAACTCAGACCGTAACGCTCACTGCGTTCGCACCAACGATGTTTCTTACCCACTTTTGGAATGCATAACCTTATCATATCTTCATTATTACAAACCTCCTTTCATTCAATTCCTTTAGGAATGGTCCCTTTCTCTCAAGGTCAAAAAACAATTGAACCTTATACTGTGTGTCCGATGCGTGGGCTTCCTTAGCTCGCAAGCAAAAATTCAAAGCTGGTGACCTTCACTCACAATCAACATACATTCGTACTTTGCAACAACTTGCCTCAACACATCCATGAGAACTGTTATTCTGATCCACGTCCATCAGGCACTGCAGGTGGCTGCCTGAGGTGCCAGGCTCTAGGGGGCGCCAGTCTGACTCCATTATTATTTAAATTACATTTTAACACAGAGACATTAGCCCTTTATTTGCCGCGCTCTGGGTGTAGCACCAGCACATCAATTTATAAACATCAACCGTTTTAATTAAGAGTGTAAAATAACCTGAAATACTTTTCGCAGGTGTCTAGCTGCTTCACATGTTCGATTTGTGTAATGCTTTTTAAGTGACCATTGACATCTATACTACTGTCCAGATGCCATACTTTTCGCTGCCTAACTATGCCTAGTGACTAGTCGACTAACTGGTATCCTTACTCCTTACTGATTAGTAGAGTCATTTTTACGGTACATTTATAAATCATTTTATCATTTTTGTGGTAGCCAATTTAACTTTGGCCGAAGTATATCCGTAAGCAACATTTCATTCTAATACCCCAATTGTGTAAAATGTTAATTTTAGCAATACTGCTCTGCACTATGGCTGCCACTACATACTCTGGCACCAGAAGCCACCTTGCACAGCTCCCACCCGCACCTCTCTCAGACCCCAGTCTGCCCACATTGTCTAAAACAGCAACTAATAATGCCCCTAGTGCCTTAGAGACAGTAACCTGCACCTCTCTTCCTTGTGCCACGGCTATCAGAAACTCTAGACTCCGTGCCAGATTAAATAAACTATATGAACCTCTAAGAATATCCCTCCCGGCTACTAACCTCAAAACCAACTACAGAAGTAGCTTGACACCCAGTCACTTAAAGCTGTCTCCACCAGTGTCCATCTCGAAAACGAATGCCCATCAGACCAATAACTATAAGCACAAGTCATGTAATAATAACTCTGATAAATTCATCCTAGTCAACAAAGTAACTGAGGCTCCCCACCTTAAAGGAGCGCTTCTCAATGTAAGATCACTGGTCGCCCACGCCACCGACATTGCCGACCTAATCACTGAAGGCAATCTGGATTTCCTTGCAATCACGGAAGCTTGGCTCCATAATGCAGCAGGACCTGCACTCATGTTAGCTATCCCCGATGGCTACACTATAGTTAGACAAGACCAAGATAGTGCCCGAGGAGGCGGCATTGCCATTATTTCTAAAACATGCCTCTGCCTCAGACTAATCCCCATCCTTCTGTCACAATTATGCGAAGTTCTCTCTGCCAAATTCCAGATAAATAATTCACAATCACTCACCATTCACTTAATATATAGACCGCCTGGTCCTCTTGGCACTTTTGAGGAGGATCTGCATAACATAATCACGAGCAACCTTAAACCTTCCACGCAACTACTCCTATTAGGGGACTTTAATTTAGGTTTTAATGACCAAATGGATAAAAATGCCACAGATATAGTCAATATAACACACTAGGCCTATCCCAAAAAGTTAACAAACCTACCCACCTAAAAGGGAGAATACTGGATTGGATAATGGATTATAATTGTTCAGCTACTATCTCATCCATCCTGCCATTATCATGGACAGACCCCTCTTTGGTGTCCTTCCACCTATCTTCTACAAGACCTACCCCATTGGCCCAGTCATTAGCGCCACCATGCTTAACTAGAAGTAAAAAAAAGTATCACAGCAGAGAAAGTCATCCCTGCTATCCTGCCCACCCTTAATGCACTGCCAGAAAATATTGACCCTACTAGTTCAGGAATTCAACAACATTATGCTCACCACTCTAGACAAAATTGCCCCTGCCAAACTCAGACCTAGCAAACCAACAGCCCATCTAAACAAATGGTTCACACCGCAACTTAAAGACCTTCGCAGTTTTAAAAAAAAAAGTGAAACTAACTGGAGACTTTGCCCCTCCAGCGAGAACAAAGCTAAACTAACCTCACTTTCCTCACATTACAAGAAGGAAATCTGCCGGGCAAAACGCAACTCCTACGATGAGCGTATTCCTAATTCCAACTCCAGCATGAAAGAACTCTTCTCCATAATCAAAGAACTCGAGTCCCCATAGCTATACCTGATGTTTGTACCAAAGACAAATCCTGGTGTACAGACATCCAACATGCTCTAGCCAATAAAATTAACACTCTCCAAAATAAAATTCAGCAAAAAAAAGAGGCACTGAACCTACAGCACTCGCCTAACAACCTCTTGCTGAGTGTTTTACCACCGGCACACAACTCTATGTTTCATTTTTCCAAAATGTCTACCTTGGAAGTAGAAAAAATTATCCTGTCACTAAAGCCTTCGAATTGCAAAGGCGATATCTGCCCAGCACAACTAATAAAAGATGCTGCCAGAGAACTATCCCCATTCATCACCAAACTGATAAATGCCTCCTTTGCCTCAGGCTCCATCCCGGCCAACCTCAACCAATCTTGGTTGTTCCCTCTCCTCTAGAAACAGACTCTAGATCCTCTTATCCCTACCAACTACCGGCCTATTATCATGGCCCCATTTCTATTAAAAATATTGGATAAAGCCGCTTATATCCAAATTCAAAAACACCTAGAACTGCACAAACTCCTAGGTAATAGACAATCTGGCTTCCGTCCACTACACAGAACAGAGACAGCCTTGATCGACCTAAAGTCCCAAATAGACGAGCTGAGAGACAAAGGTAGGACAGTATTCCTGCTCCTACTTGATCTCTCTGACGCATTTGATCTGGTCAATCATAAAGTCCTATGCTGACACCTTGGGCCTCATTACATGGTATGCGGTAACCATGGTTGCCGCCGGTATTTTACCGTGTCCGCCTTGGTGGATGGTGGAATTACCGCTCTACTCCCAGGTGAGCGGGGGCGGTAATTCCCAATTCACCAAGGCACTTCCCCATTCCCATTTTTGCCCCCATAGGGCTCAATGGGAATGGGGAAGGAGCTAATTACGGTACCGCAAAGGGTCCTCGTAGTAAGGCAGTAAGGGTTTACCGGTACCAGTGCCCTTACAGGTACCGGTAAACCCTTACCACATTCCGTGTAATGAGGCCCCTTGACCCTGCGGCCCACTTCTCCCTGGGAGCCATCAAATGGATTGAGTCCTTCCTGAGTGAGAGAACTATGAGAGTCTTCTCTCCCTCGGCAGCTGCAGACCCGACACTCATCCTGTGCGGTGTTCCTCAAGGCTCCTGCATCTCGCCAACCCTATACAACATCTTCACCAAACCTCTGTTTGATGATCTGGACCATCTGGGTGTTACCTATACTAACTACGCAGATGACACTCAGATTCTCCTCCCGCTTTCTGGGGATCACAGTAAGGACACAGGGCTAGTGAACAAAGTATATCTTATCATCCAAGCATGGATGGCCACTCAGGGCCTATGTTTGAACGATGATAAGACTGAGCTGATCATTCTAGGTTCACAGGCCAACATCAAAAAATTAGGCCAAGAATGTTCCTCATTTAATATTGACGGGAACACCATCAAAGTCTCCAAGGAGGTTAAAACCATTGGTTTCTACCTGGATTCCACATTGTCTTTTGATGAACAGGTAAAATCCCTCACCTCCTCCACGGCTTACACCTGCAAGTTGCTCAGAGCTGCTAAGCCATTCCTCTCTGATGACAGTTGTCTGATCCTGGCCAGAGCCGTAATATTCTCTAGAATTGACTACTGCAATGCCCTATACAGTGGTGCCAACAAATCTACTATCCAAAAGATCCAAACATTACAGAATAATGCCCTAAGAGCAGCCTTAGGCATAAATAAAAAAAACACATCTCCTCCCTCAGGCGCCATCATAAATGGTTATCCACATCCAATAAAATACAACTAAAAACGCTATCTTTGACTCATGAAGCCCTTAATAACGCGGCCCCTAGCTACCTTACAGACAAACTCCAGAAAATAATTTCTCACAGACCCACCAGAATTGGGAATGCGAACTGTCTGACCATACCTAAAGACAAGCTCAACACTATTGGCGGTAATAGCTTCCCTGTAAAGGCAGCTAAAATCTGGAACTCACTGCCACAAGACCTGAGAGCCGACCAACCTTATCTACACTTCAGAAAAAATGTAATAAAACATATCATCACAAGTGACCCTTAGTCTCCCAGTAATATTGTAATATTGTGTTAATACCTGAAGACCATGTATAATTCAGCCTACCTATGGTGATATAAGGAGGGTATCACTCTGTAAACTGTATTTTGTACGGTTTACAGTCATAATGTCGAAAAAAAATGTCGACAAACAAAAATGTCGAATTTTTTTTTTCGAAAACAATAATGTCGACATCCTATACTTATGTAAAAGGTCATTTTTTAGGAAAAAAAATGTCGACAAAAAAATGTCACTTAGAACTATCAACACCTCACCCAACACCCCCCTGCCACCCCTCATACTCAACACATTCTAATTATATATTTATTTATTTATTTATTTATTTTTTCAATAAATAAATAACCAAAAAGAGTATCATTTACTATTGGGGGGGTCCCCCCCAACACCCCCTCGCCCAACACCCCCCTGCCACCCCCCCACACCCCCCACCACCACCCTCCCACCCCTCATACTCAACACATTCTAATTATATATTTATTTATTTATTTATTTTTTCAATAAATAAATAACCAAAAAGAGTATCATTTACTATTGGGGGGTCCCCCCCAACCCCCTCTCACCCAAGACCCCCTGCCACCCCCCCCCCCACACCCCCCACCCCTCATACTCAACACATCTTAGTTATATATATTTATTTATTTATTCATACAATAAATACAAAATTTCGAAAAAATATCGAAAAAATGTCGACATTATTGTTTGTCGACATTATTTTTTTCGACATTTATTTTTCGAAATTTTGACTGTCGACATTTTGACTGTCGACATTATGACTGCCCACCATTTTGTACACTGTTCACTTATTACTTCTGTAATTACATAAGCCACTTTTTAGTGTTTGCCCCTATTTGTACATTTTGTATATCCTGTAAACATGTAAATATTGTACCTGTTGTATATTTTGCAACTATGTAAGCTCTGCATTTACATACCGCTGCACCCTTTTACTCACGAGTCTGGTGCGCATAACAAATGAATAAACAAACAAAGAAACAAACAACAACAAACATCGCGTTAAAAACATATTAAAAAACACAACATTGCACTTGTCAAACTTATCAAATAATCTCTGGGGAGGCGAGGGGTGATGAGGATGGGATGGGATATGGCTGCAAGAAGCAAACATGTGTTTTTCGCAGCGAAAGTCTGCGAACAGTCCGGATGTTCGCAAACAGTCCTGTGAAGTTTGTGGACACCCCTGCATTACAGGGTTGGTGAAAAGCAGTTCTTGGATGGCTTATAACTTTAGCGCCACTTAATTAAACTGTATGAAATTTTGCACTTATATTCTTGACCTAATTCCGAATAAATCTGCACAGATTGGTGGGATTCTGTTAAAGAGGGGGAGAAATTAGAGGGGGATCCCAAAATAATATAAAGGCTTATAAATGAGGTGCCATTTGACAAATGTACACTTAAGTTGGGGAACTGATAATAGATCGAGGTATAAATGCTTTTGCGAAGTTTGGTGGGATTTTGTAAAGAGGGGGCAAAATTAGAGGGGGGGTCCCAACATTTTGTAAAGGCTTATACATGTGATGCAATTTGACGAATCTCCTTACCTTTCACACTACTAAACTTTTTATTACCTCCCTCATCTTCTCCAGACTCTTCTACTGTTCCTCCCTTCTCTTTGGACTCCCCTCCTCTCATCTCTCCCCACTCAAATCTCTACCACTTTGCCATCCGCTCCCTCTGCCTTCTCTCACCTCTTGATTCCATCTCCTCTTCTCTCACCTCTCTAGGTTGGCTCTCTTTTCACTCCCAGCTCAAATTTAAGTTCCTCTGTCTTGTTTTCAAATCCCTTTATGGACTTGCCCCCCCACCTCTCCTCCCTTCTTACTTTCTATACCCCTTCTCGTTCTCTCTGCTCTACTAATCTTTTCCTACTCTCTCCTACTCCACCTCCCTGCGCCCCCTCCCGCTTCCGCTCTTTCCAACTCCTTGCTCCCTTCCACTGGAACCGCCTCCCCCTTCACATCCGTTCTTCCCCCTCCTACCCTTCCTTCTCTAAAATCTTATCTTTTTTATTCACCTCCCTAGCACCCTTTGTTTCCTCTTGTTCTTCTCCCTCCCCCTCATTACTCACCTCCCACTACTGCTCTTCCTTACCCTCTCCAGCCTCTCAACCTCCTTCCTCCCCACCCCCTGCTCTCATCTAGTCTTACTCTTTCCTCTCTTCTTCCTCACACATTCTTGCATTCCGTCTTACTCCCGCTCTTACCTCCACTAACACCTACCATTCCCTCACACATCTCGCCTTTCCTACTCCCTCCTCACCTCTGCAATATTGTAAATTGTTCTTTATACTGTTTTCGAGTTGTGATTCAATTGCCATCTTATGCTTGTTGTATTTTGCTTGTTCTCATGTAAAGCACTTTGGATTAAAGGGCTATATAAATTCAATAAAATACAAATACAAATACAAAATACACAAAAGTTTGCAAAGAGATTTTAGATCTAGATATAAATGTTTTTAGAAAGTCTGAATGGATTTTGTCAAGTGGGGGCTAGGTTATTATTGTATGTGCATACATTTGACACTTTTGAAAAAATAAAACATGGGTGGATTTTCAGCAAACTTGTGCAAGGAGCATTGGCAAGAATCTGAAAGCATGGTTTTGCAAATGTGCCTGTGTTTTATTTTTGAACAAGTGTCATAATGTAGGTACAAAAAATAGTGATATACCTTTTTGGTGACTGAGGTATAGCCGGTAGCCGTGGGCAGTGGCCAGATTGTCCGGGTCATGGAATACAGTCATGATCCAGACAATCTGGCTACTGGCCATGACCACAAAGGACAACACTTTGTGGTAAAGTTGTTCGAAATTGGGATAGGTTTGAAAGGGAAGAAAACTGTGCTCGTAGTAATATGGTCATAGGGTTCTCTCTTCGCCTTCTGCAGGTGGCCATGGAAAGCAAAGAGGGGCCTGCATGGAACCCCACCTTCCCTTTCCATTGTGGCCATCTTGGAAAAGGATTTTCCTGGACGCCGGAGGCGTCCCAGTGTAGGATGAAAAATCCTTTTTTAGCATCCCGGGTTCCCGCTTTGGGAACCTAGGGTGCTAATGGCCTTCATCCCTCATTACAGGGGCTGGAATGGGGGGATAATGGTCCGGAGACCTCGTTAAACACCCTTGCTTCGCTTGGGCTGATAACTTGGGCTGCTGGGCCGGTATCCACTGTTCCAGTCCCTGGAACGGGGGATGAACGCCACAATATTCCCATTTAGCATAACACAAAATCCAAATGGAAATGTTCGAAAATCTTATTGAGTGTATGTACTTTACTGAGAAATGTAAAGTAGGTGGAGTCTATAGTTTTTTTTTAGTTGGAACATTTCTTTTGTTGTTTTCGGATATATATATTTTTTTTTGGCAGGAGAGATTAGAACAAAAGGTGGGGAGGGAAATGAGTGAAGAGGCACCAAACACTATTATGGAGGGACAGGTGGACAGGGGAAAATGTTGCGCGTGTGTTATTTCTAAGGTCGGGGGCAGTGTTTCTCATGCTCCTTGATTACAGTTTCAAAAGCACTTTGAAAGTGCATCCCTCTGCAGAATGTTTTGTTGTAGTATGTACAGAGGACTGTTGTCTTCGAAAAAAATGGATCAAGAGCCTCTTTTGTTGCTTGCAAGGCAGCTTTTGGGATTTTGTGTCCCACAAAAGTAGGCTGTGTGGTTACAGTATTGGTTGAGGAAGATGAGGTGGAGGAAGGCAGCCTCCTACTTGCTAGAAAGGAACAACCTTTCTGAGAGCATTGCGGTCATTGGATTTGGTGTGGCAGCACATGGAGGTGGTCCCATAGGATTACTGTCCGGGGAGTCCGTGACTGAATACAAAGTTTACTCAGTGCATTTTACTTTGGTAGCTTTAGTCTTTGGTACATTCTCAACAGTGGTAAAGAACTGCCACACCTATGATTCTATCTGGGTGCTAGAGGTAGCCACTTCCTCTACCTCATCTTCTTGGTCATAGTCATTGTCTAGGAAGTTCTGCGCTTTTTTTCTTTTGAAGGTCCTCCAGCTAGTGGTGGTGGTGGCCTGGGTGTTTGTCTTAGCAGAACACGGTGGTGGCGCGAGTTATGGTTGCTTAGCTTACAATAACTGGCGAATTTCTGGGGGTTTTCGGTTTTACTTGTAACCATAACGTTCCTTTTTTCATTGAATTTCATAGGTTTTTATTAGTGCAACCTAACCATAACGTCCCTTTAAGAAAGTTTTTTGATTGATGTATATATATTATTATTATTATTATTATTATCATCATTATTTTAACACACTGGAAATAGATTCTTAAAATTCTATATTATTAAATACCATAAAAAAGAATATCAGTGTTACTGTCCTGATAACCTTTTATTGAAAAGAGTTCAAATTCATGAATGAACAGGCAATATCTTGGCCCAAAGCCTTTATTTTTCCAATAAATGAAATGACATTGAATTGGTGTCTGTTTTTTCCAACAACCATAGCTGGTCCGCCCATTCAACAAAAGTGCAAGTGAGAATCAAACAGCCAATGTGTGCAATTGTAACCTCTGTTAGGAAAACAGGAGGCATGACCATTTAGGTCCCAATATAAATGTAGACCATAGCACCTTTGTGAACTGTGGGTTCTTGGGAATAATTTTATAAATAATGTGCTGATTGTCAATAAAAGCGTTATGTTATGTTATGTTACATACACTTGTAAAGCGCACGGTCGCCCAAAGGCATCATGGCGCTGGTGTGGAAGCTGCAAGCTAAGGAAAAACAAAATAGGCAGAAAGCTAGAACAGAGTGATTTTCAGAGCTTTCCTGAAAGCCAGATGATTAGCAGAAGATTTGAGTGATAATGGAAGAGTGTTCCAAAGCTTGGCCGCGGCATTAGAAAAGGCTCTGCCGCCAAGTCTTTCCCGGTTAAACCTGGGGACCGTAAGTAGGTTGGTTGTAGAAGAGCGGAGGTTACGTTCCGGAATATATCGGAAAAATTTGGATTGAAGGAACTCCGCTCCTAAGCCATGGATTGCCCGGTGGACAATACATAATGACTTAAACTTGATTCGCTGTGCCACAGGGAGCCAATGGAGTCGGCGAAGCACCAGTGAGATATGGGCACCATAGGGGGAGCCAGTGGCTAATCTGGCTGCCAGATTTTGCATACGTTGGAGCCGTTGGAGCAGGCCAGTTGGTTGGGTTAGGTACAGGGAATTACAATAGTCCAGCCGTGAGAGGACCAGCGCTGCCACCACAGGGGGGCGCATGGCTTCCGGGATCATAGGCAGGACCCTCTTTAAAACCCTGATTTGATGATGGGCGGACTGGCAGACCGCTGAGACCCGATTTGACATAGAGAGGGAGGCAGAAAGAATGACCCCCAAGTTCTTTACCTTGTTGACAGGACAAGGTAATGGACCCAGCGATGTAGGCCAAAAGGCGGGGGTCCATAGTAAAGGGTTAGGGGGACAGCCCACCAGCATCACTTCCGTTTTGTCACCGTTGAGCTTAAGCCAGTTTTGGTCCATCCAGGCACCGACTGCTTTAAGGCAGTCATGAAGACAGGCTGAGACCACAGATTGATCCTGATCAAGCCGGATCAGGATTTGGGTGTCATCAGCGTAGAAATAACAGTTAAGCGTGAATCACGTATTAGAATCCTGGGTGGGCATGGCAGCCAATTAGATTGCTTGGATTGCGAGCTGAATCTCAGGATCCAAGCAATCATTCCAAGCAAGCTGAAGGCTGGTCACACCAGCCCCACCATCTTCTCCCCACCCCCTCAACCTCCTGTTCCTACTGCTGGCCAGCTCTGTGACATCACCTCCCCCACTCTCCCTCCCACTCACCTGTTCTTGCCACCTCTATACCGCTTCTCCATCCTGGGCTGCCATGAAAATTGAAGCAGAGTTCCACATGGAGCCCCACCTTCCATTTTCATGGTGGCCATCTTGAGTGAGTATTTGGTTGAATGAATGATTAGTTGAATTGCTACTAGCACCCGGTCTGTTAATAGCAATGTATCCCAGGACCTGTTGTCTACCAGGTGGTAACGTCCTGGGGACCATTATTAACTTGAGCCTGAGGTCCGAAGACAGATTGACAGACCTCCAATGCATGTCGGACCCTCCCAGTCCTTCTTCAGGGATAACATCTGAAAAACATATTAAAAAAATCCCAATTTGACCCAACAGCAATATATACCATACAATTTAAAAACATGAACATATATACTACTATACTACTATACTTGTCTTGTCTCCTTCCAGTTTAATCCTGTAAAGACTAAACAATCTAGGCAAATCTAGAGACAAAGATGTAGAAAATTATGGAATTATAAACCTTAACAGCATTGTATACACTCCTTCATACCTACAACAATTCTAGTAGTAGGAATGTTAGTTGGGCTAAGAGGATACTGGGCATCTTTTTAATTTCTTTGCATTTGGTATCCATCTCTTTGGAGGAAGTAGATAACACCTCTCACCAAGATCACTGTTTAAGAATTATAGGGGCCACAGCGACTTCTACTAATTTTGAGACCTCAGGGTGATGAACAGGTATTGCCAGTCTACTTAACAGAACAACATAAATATGTTTAAGATTATTGTGGTCAGTATGCATTGGGCTTCAAGTTTGAGATAAGTTAATGCCCTAAACACATCTGGGAGAACAATATATTGGACTGTGTTAGTATATCATCTCTGTGCTGCTCTTGGGAATGGGCTTATATATTCAACGTCCCTCTATATGATGAATCTAGAAATGGGTATATATGAAAGAGGTTGGTACTATACAATATTTGTCACATTTTGTGAATTTTATTTGTCCAGGATTATGTGTTTTGTGATAATCTAGGTGGTAGAAATTGTAGCCAAAATGTATTCAATGCCTATATTTATTAAATAATGTGTACAATCGTTCTGAAAATGTAGGTTTTTGCATATTCAATGGTTTTAAAATATTACTTTTGATTAAATGTTCATTAATGCCTGATCTTAATTGCTTTGAAAAATGAATACATGAATTATGTACCTCATCTCTTTTATTATTATTTAAGGAAGTACTGAAACCATGTAGAAATTATATTTGTTCATGATGTTTGTAACATATTGCTGAACTAAAATTAAAAGTCTGTTGAACTGAACTAAAGTAAAGTCCTTTCTATCATTTATTCCTCAAATTTCAATCACCCTCGGTCTGAAGTGGAGGAAGATCTTGATCATCAGAAAACATCACCTCGGCTGGGCTCCAGAGATGAGGACAGCAAGGAAGGTAAAAGAAGTACAGAAGAATAGTCAAATCTAGAAATGTATTCGATATTTTAGTATCATAAATGAATGATAAAAAAATATGTGCGCTTTAAGATTAAAGCCATTATGTTCAAAAGTTGGGTCACTAGCATAGCATAGCAAACATAGTTAATGGCCACAATTCACAATTCCTACTGGAAGAAAATGTGAGGTTCATTATTCTCATTCTGCCCTAGATTATGTTCATATAAATAAAAGGCTACTGAAATCCCTTAGAACAACTATTTCTCACGTTTCATTAAGGTGTAAGGAAGCATCAAAATCCTCCTGATATTGAAGTCAAGGTAGATCATGAGAATCAGAAGCCATCACCTCGTCTGAGCCCCTTCAATGAAGACAGCAAGAATGGTAAGAAGAGTTAAGTACAGCAGACGTCAAGTAGAATCCATACAAAAGTATCTGTAGTTTCAATCTGATAAATGAATGAAAAAAGTCTCTGAACTCACTAGATTAAAACCAATGTGTTCCAACATTGGGTCGTTGAGATGACACAGAAAAGAGATATTCACTATTCCTGTTGGACGAACATTTTATGCTCATTGTATCCCTCAAACAGCAGATTCTATATGCACGTCCCCTAATTACAATGACGGATCAACATGTAATTGGAGGACAGTTCTGTACGTGCAAGTGATGCACATATTAGTACAACATGCATATTTAAGTGTTGTGCATGCACTCACACGAGTGGACCTCTGAGTTCCTACATCCACCATCCAGTGTGGGATAGGTTTGTATTTCATGCTGACAGGTCTTAAAAAACCCTTCTCCTGAAAAGCTAATTAAATTGTTCACTCTTAATCAGGAGGTGAAAATGTAAAACTAGACAGGAATGGGCATACAGGGAGAAAAACATTCTATTCGAAGCACTTGGTAGCAGTCAGACGTTGCAGCTAACTCAGAGACTGTGTGTGTGTGTGTATCTCTGTTAATCAGGTATTTTATTTTTTGTCATAAATATATTTTATTATATTGATAAGAACAATAAACAGAAATGGATATAATGTGTGGTTAAAAGATACAGAGGTTATGTAAAAAATTAAACTACATTTTACAAAAGTTGAACGCACACTTGTATGATAACAGTACATACAAATAAACAAAATACATTTAGTTACAAAATTACTGCTACAATCTGTAGCAGAACTTGCTCGCTGCTAAGAAAAGTAATAATCAAGCTACAGTGAATTATACAAAGAGCGATCAAAATAATATGCACAAAGTATTAAAGACCACCTAAGAATAAATAATACTTATTTAAAACAAAAGCAAATTCGAAAAAATGATATGCCATTACCCTACAAATGTATATGCTAATTCCAAGAAAACAATGCAATAAAAAAGTATTTTAACAGACTAAGACAAAAGACGCACAGGAGGTCGTTTTAAAAATGCGAGTAGCATGCAGGGAATCGCCAGCTTTTGCACTAATCTGCAGATGGGAGACCTGCATGCAATTTTCAACTATTGCAAAGCGTAGTGCAAGTAAACAGTAACACAAGGTGATTTTGCCTTAACTCTTTATTGTACTCCCCGTTTTGCAAATAACTAAACAATGCCTGAAAATTGCACTTTGCAGACATCGTTTACTAATGGATTCCTATGGAATCTGCCTGCTCATTAACAGGTGCTAATGCGAGACGTTTTCCATATGAATCAATTCGTTTTACTCCTGCATAAAAAGCTTATGCAGGCGTAAAATGCTGTGGTCTTCCAAGACAGAGCAGGAAAGCACTCTAGAGATGCAAACTCCATTTCGAGCCAAACCTCTGCCTTGAAAGAGGACGAAAGTGGACTGGAGCAGCAAAGAAATTGCATTAATTCCATTTTTTTTTGTTGCACATTTAATTTTATGTTGTTTTGCAGGAGAACATAATATAACAACAGTGTAACTTTGTCATTTCAGTCAACAGAGAACATGAAACCACAACCACTGGTAAAAAACCCCAGCAACTTCCCCCACTTACACACCCACCCTTGCACCCCAACCACCCTCCCCCTTCCCTCCTGGTACTGTATGCTCATTCTATGTTCAGTTTGCAGGCCCTAGGTAGTTGCATAGCTAACGTTTCAGCACCCTTATCCCTCATCCCCTCCTTACTCCTTTATCCCCCTCTGAGTGGTGCCAGAACTTCCCCAATCCTCCATTGCTTCCAGGCCATACCCCCTACACTTCCAAATCCCGTAAGATCACTCTCCAACACCCCGTCTGCATGCCCAGTGTCAAGTATCTAACAGTGAAGGGGTACCAATCCATTTCTGTCTGCCCTGGCCTTCCTTAGAGTCCTCCTGTGATTCTTTCCATCAACTAAATGCTTGTGACTACATTGATGCATTCGCTCTTGCTAAGTGTATGTTTGTCTTTCCATTTGGTGGCAATGCATGCTCGGGCGGCCAAGGGTAGAGCTGCTGCCATTTTAGGGAGCCTGAAGTATTCCCCCTCATCCACCTCCATTCCAAACAAAACCAGAATTGGATTTTTATCCTAGGTATCCCCTCCAGGTCTCTGACTCAACTCATACCAGAAGGCCTGCATCCTAGGGCAAGCCCACCACATGTGCCAGTAATCCGCCCTCCCTTCACAGCCCCTCCAACACTGTGGACTCACATCAGGAAACATCCTGGACAGTCAGACCGGGTCATACTGCTATCTATGGAGGACCTTGATTGCGTGCTGTCTGTACTGGCATGATAATGATGTCTTATGAGTGCCCCTGCAAAGGCTGGTCCAGAGGGACTCATCAATTTCCACCCCCATGTCCCTTTCCCATCGCCCTCTCAAGTTCTCCATGGTCCCCCCTCCTGCCCCAACCAAGACACCATACAAGGCCGAAATTAGCCCATGCATTGTCGTGCCCCTGTCGAGTATCTTCTCAAAGGGGGTGAGCTTTCAACCCGTCTTATTCCACACCCTCGCATCCATGAGTACCGCTTTTAGCTGCAAGAACAAGAATACAGAGTTTGGTCATGCCCAGGGCTTCTTCTAAGTGTGCTATCGATATGATTTTGCCCCCTTAAAGAGCTGCCCTATCCTCTCCAAGCAAGCTTCGAACAACTCCTGAAACCGTCCTGGGCCGGGTATGTTGTCTCTAATTCCAGGTACCCACAGTTGACCCAGAGGCGAGGGCCACGTAGTGTTCCCCTTCATATCCGCCCCCTGTCTCCAGATTTCCCATATAGGTCCCAGGATGGGGTGATCCCGTATTCTCCTTGACAATTTATTCCTGGGTACCCACAACCATTCCCCAACCGTGGCTGGGCTCAGATGGAAATTATCCATCACCACCCATTTATGATCTGTCTGGGACAGCAAATGCGGGATCAAGACCCTAAACTGAGTTACCTTATTGTAGAGCTGCATATCCGGAAGGCCGACCCCTCCTTTCTCTGTTGGTAACGTTAGGGTGGACCTGGAGATTCGAGCCTTTTTCCCCTGCCAGAGGAACCTGTGAAGCGCCCCTTTGTACCTCCCGAAAGAATCCTTCTGGTATGCATATAGATAGCATTTGGAATAAATATAGCACCCTCGGGAGGACCACCATTTTCATTTCATTCAGGCGACCCATCCAGGATATTGTTAGCTTTTGCCATTTTGTTATGTCCTGACCTATTTTCTGCACCAGTGGGGAGAAATTAGCTTCATTTAAGCTTTCCAAGTCTCTTGTGAGATTGACACCGAAATACTGCATCAGGGACACATTAACCTCGAGCCCAAGTGGGGTGAACCTTTCAATGTCCCCATCCCTACCCCTATCCAGGGGGAAGAGTACCGACTTCTCCCTATTAATCTTCAGCCCGGCCATGGTGCCATAGTGCTCAATCAGCCGGAGGACTGCTGGAACGGAATTCAGGCGTTCGCTCCAGTTTAGCAGCATATCATCAGCACATAGGGCAACCTTATATTCCACCCCTCCCATTTTGATACACGCACCCCTGGGTCATCCCTAATCCGCTGGACAAGGGGTTCTATTGACAGAGCGTACAGCATTGGAGAGAGGGGGCACCCCTGCCTGGTACCCCTTCTGAGCGAGAACCACCTCGAGAACCCCCATTTACCATCACTGATGCCATAGGGGATGTATACACCGCTAGAACCCCTCGTGGTAACCTTTCCCCTACACCAAACTTAACTATGACGGCCCTAAGAAAACCACATTTCACCCAGTCGAAGGCCTACTCTGCATCTATTGCAAGAAGAGACAAGTCCCCCCCATGTCCTGGGATGCGTGCATGAGATGTAGTGTCTTCCTCATCGTGTCCGCTCCGTGTCGTCCCATAATGAACCCCACCTGGTCCTAGTGAATCAGGCTCGGCATATACCCTTCCAATCTCGTGGCTGTAACCCTAGTGTATAACTTGGCGTCCGTATTGAGGACAGAGATCGGCCGATATGCACCACAGTTCCGATGGTCTCTACCCTCCTTGGGAATCACTGTGATCAAAGCAGAGGAGAATGATTCCGGTGCCCTGCCTGAGTCGAGTATATGGTTAAACAGCTTTGTCAGGAAAGTGAGTACGGCAAGGAGAAATGCTTTATAGAACCCAGAGGTGAAGCCATCCTCCCCCGGTGCCTTCCCCATCGGTAAACCTCGCCACCTCCTTTTTTACTTCCTCCTCCGTTATTGGGGCTTCCAGTGTCGAGAATTCCTCCTCAGAGAGTTTGGGCAGGTTAATGGCCTCCAGGTAGGCACCCACCTCCTGTGCCTCAGGGGAAACATCTGATGCGTACAATTTCTCATAGAAGGCTGCGAAAGCCTCTGGAATTCCCTCCCCTGCCAAACCTGCTACCCCATCATGCCCTCCTATTTCCATGACCCACCTATCCGCACGCTGAACCCTCAGTCACATAGCCAATAAGGAGTCTGCCTTATCCCCTTTTTCATAGAACTTTTGTTTCAGGAAGAGCAGGCTGCGGATGACTTTCCCTTCTTCCAAGAGTCTCAGCTCCTCCCTCTTACCCCTCGCCTCCTGTATACTCTCCAGCCGATTCTCCGAAGGGTCATGGGCCTGTGCATCCAGATGTCTAATCTCCTCCCTTAGTCTCCTATCAACTATCTCCCTTTACCTCTTTTTACAGACCCCTTCCCGAATTAGGATCCCTCTCCATGTAGACTTCCCAGCCTCCCATACAGTCCTAATGTCTACCTCCCCGTCACCATTGATCTTGAAGTATTCCTCTATTTCCTTTTGCATCTCGGTGAGGAAAACCGGGTCCTTCCAAAGTGATTCATTGCACCCCCATTTCGAACCTTTTGGAGAAATGCCCAGCCACTGTATATCCACTGTCACATATCATGTTCGGACCACGAGATTGGAACGATCTCAGATGCCAGAGCCTCCTCACATATATGTTGCGAGATGTACAGATAGGCAATCCTTGTGTATGTCCCATGTGGTGGGGATTAAAACATGTGTCCCCTTATTCCCTGGTGGAGATGGCATCATATGGCCCTCAGCCCTCACTCCCCCATTGAGTCATGAAACTCGTGGTGTCCGGGCCCTGTGTCACCCATGACCTTTCCCCAAGGCTCTCCCTGTCCATGGTCGGTCCTCCGGAATTCCCTCACCAACATAGATCTTTTGGTGGATGAATTTAAACCCTTCACATTCAGAGTGTCAACCTGTAGTCAACGGTCCCCCGGGCTATTACCCCCGATATGCTAATGTTATCCCTGTCTGGGGGTGGCCTGCCCTCCTCTTTTTGGACTTCATTGTATCAGACTGAACCTTGCGCAAACCTAACTCTACTTCTGTGCCACCCAGTACCAGTTGGGTTTCTCCCCTCCCCCCTTTCTGTCACCTCCCACCCTTCCAACCGCCCCATCCGTCGCTCAGTTCCTCCCTGTTAGCATCACTGGGTGAAAACCGAACCACCTGTGGGATCCCCCTCCTGGGGAGTGCCCCTGCTTTCCACACCACATGTTCTTGACCCCCCCGGTTATCACCAGATTCACATCCATTTCCCCCATTAAAGCTCCTTCAAACTCCCCACTCCCCTCATCCCCCATATCCAACTGATCCACGATATTAACCCCCCCCCCCAAAAAAAGAGAACCATAACACAGAGTGCCCCCACCTGAAGAGGGGGTAAGAAAAAAGTTAAGGGGTGCCCCAGGTCCGAGTTCATTGGGACATTCATCTTCGAAGGCTCCGTCACCCCTTGCCGGCTCGCTTTCACATGTTGCCTCCGTTCCCCTCTGCCGGGGGAGTGTTCAGTTTCCTGATCTTCCGTGAGCCCTTGATTCGCCCCCTCCTTTTCCCTGGTGTTTCCCACCGACCTTCGTCCAGCTTCCTTTCCCTTTAGGTGTGGGGGTCTTTCCTTCTCCCATCAATTTGCTCATTGTCCGCTTAATCTCTGGCTCCGAATTAAGTCTATATTTGCATCCCTCCACTTCAAACGATATGGAGAAAGGGAGCCCTGACCTGTATCTGTTTCCCTTTTCATTTAGCCACCTAGTGGGACGATAGGACTGGAAAAACTGTCACCTTTGCTGAGCCATACATTACACATCCCTTCCTTCTGGCCCCTTTGAGGATTTGGATCCTATCACTATAGTTGTGGAAGCGAAGGAGGACGGATCTGGGGCGATTGGCAGCCCCCCCGGCCCTGTGTATCTGCTCTAGCTTGACCTCGTCGATGGTGTTGTTTCAAAATTGAGTTTGGTAATGGCGAAGAGGGCACTTTGCAAGTCCTTCTCATTCTCCCTCTCTTTCTCAGGAATTCCGAAGAAATGAAGGGTGTTGCGCCTATCGCGATACTCTTTGTCATCCACCTTCAGGAGGATTTCCCCCTCCCTTTTTTCAACCTCCATGAGCCTAACATCAATCTGGGTTTCCAATGTGTCCACAGAGGACTGGTTATGTTCCACCTCCACCAGCCTTTCTTCCATCTCGCCAATTATGTTGGTTATCTTGTCCACACTCCCCCAATGTCCACCCACATGCTTCTCATCTCTTCAAGAAGGGCCGCTATGTCCTTTTTGGTGGCACCAGCGTCTTCTCCCATCGTTGACCCTTGGCCCCAGTTGGGCGTTCTCCTGTCTGGGGTACGTGGGGTGTATACAAAGGGGGCCAGTTTCTTCCCCACGTCCATATGTCACCACCCCACGCCTTGTCCCTGCTGTTGGGTCCCTGGGAGGGTCCGTCCGATCTCTGGCCAATGTCGCCATGCCCTCCTGGCCTGATGGCATCTCTCTATGTTGCTCCTGTACTGTTATGTTATGTTATATGATTTGTAATGCGCACCTGATACCCGAAGGCTGATGGGCGCAGACTGACCAACACAAAACAAAACAACACATGCAGCCCAATTAAGAACTGTCCATTGTAGTGACTACCAAGACTCTAGACGAAGAGCAATGTTTTCAACTTCTTTTTAAAAAGTTGTGTTGAAACCAACATTCTTAATGAAGTTGGGAGTGCATTCCAAGCGGTAGGGGCCGCTACTTCAGAGGACCCCTGCCTTGTTTTGTTGGTCTTATGCTGTGGTACAATGAGTATATTTGAGTTATCTGATCTAAGTGATCTTCCCTTATCTTTCACAATTATAGCCTCCTTCAGATAAGATGGCATTGGACCTACAATGCATTTTTGAGTGATGAGAAGAAGCCTAAACTGAATTCTTTCACCAACCGGTAACCAATGAAGGCTCCTTCTGGCCTTAGAGACATGGGGGGGTCATTCCTAGTAGGGCGGTAAGGGTTAACGGTCACCGTTAACGAGACCGGTGCCGTTAAACCTTACCGCCCTATTCCGAGTTCCCTTTGCGGGTTGGTACTTAACGCCTGCTTTTTGCAGGCGTTAAAAAACCAACCCGCAAAGGGACCTAGGAGCTAATTACGGCATTGTAATTTACGGTGCCGTAATTAGCGCCTTCCCCATTCCCATTGAGCCCTATGGGGCAAAAATGGGAATGGGGAAGGGCCCTTGGTGAATGGGGAATTACCGACCCCGCCAACCTTGGAATGGGGCAGTAATTCCGCCATTCACCATGGCGGAGTCGGAAAAATAACGGCGTAACCAAGGCGCTAATAGCGCCTTGGTTAACGCCAGGGTCGGAATGAGGCCCATGATCTCTTTTACTTAGGCCCCTCACTACTCTCACTGACCCATTTTAAATTACCTGGAGGCGATGGATCTCAGTCTGTGGGATACCCACCAAAAGATTGCATCCATAGTCTAGTTTTGAGCCAATAATGGCTCTAGCCAGTGTTTCTGAATTTTTTTCAGAAATGAATGGGCGAAGATGGCGGAAAAGGTTAAGGAAATAGGAGGCTGACAAGACAAGGCTATTCACCTGTGCCTTCATATTTAAATGTCTATCCAGACATACGCCCAGCGTTTTAACTTTGGACAAGGTTTTAATAACACAATTGTCTAGGTTGACATTCTTCTACTCTACTCCTAGTTTATCCAATTTGCTTGGAGAGCCTAGAAGGAGGAGTTCAGTTTTAGCACTATTCAAGGCCAAACCATTGGACACCATCCAATTTTGAATTTTCAAATAAATTGCATTAATGAAAGCTTCATCTTTTTTGATATATTCCTGAGATAGACCTGATGCATTGTATGTCATCCAAGTAGTTAGCGAACACGATCCCTTCCTCTTCTAACATCTGGAAGAAGGGGATCATGAAGATGATATAAAAACAGGGGGACACGCATGCTCCCTGTGGAACTCCATACAATAGCAGCATGGGATCAGCTTCTGCCAATTCACTGGCAACTCTAATTTGCCTATCCTTTAAAAAGGATATCCATTGAATGGCCTTTTCAGAAAAAGACACATTCTCTCTTAACCTGGTGGACAAGATCGAATGGTCCACCAGGTCAAAGGCCGCGGAAAGATCTAAAATCATCAGTAAGGCAATCTGACTTTTATCCATACCCTGAGTAAGATGGGATTTGAGGGCAAGAAGCACTGTTTCAGTGCCGTGATTGGCACAGAACCCTGATTGATAATTATGCAGAATTTGATTCTGTTCCAGGAATAGAGAAATCTGATTATACGTCACCCGATCTAGTATTTTAAGGTGAAAGGCAGTATTGGTAATAGGCCTGTAATTAGCAGGGGTAAGTGGGCATAGGTTGGACTTTTTAATAGAGGTGTAATCCATGCGTTTTTCAGATTAGCAGGCACTACCTTTGACTCAAATTAGCATTAACACATTTTGTAAGAGCTGGTATTAAAGTGGATAGGCATTCCTTAATTATGATGGCAGAACATGGATCGCCTTTACAACGTGTGCTCTTCAGTTGATTAATGGTTTTTGCCAATTCCTCTTCAGATATGGGCAAACATCTGAATATAGGTTGATCTTTATCTGTAGCTGGGGAGTGTATGATCTTCTCCTGCTGATTTGATATATTTAAGGAAAGTTTTTTAATCTCTATGGTTTCTTTGATCTTGTCTAATTTATTCGACATAGCTGATTGAATTTCTGTGCACCAAACCTTGTTTTTAATAATCAGAGCTAGTGTGGGTCCTGGCGTGTGCGTTTGTTCTTTTAATATTTTAAACAGCTCCTTGCAATCTGATTTGGCATTGATGATCCTCTCATTCAATGCCTCCTTTTTAGCTGTTATAACTTCTTTTTGAAAGTTTGTAGCGCTACTTTTATAAAGTTTTAGGTTACTAGGGGATTTATCATTTCTCCATGCATGATAGAGTTTGTTTTTCTTGGATTTTAGTTCTGATAACTCCTTAGAGAACCGGTTATTATTATGCTCAGTTCTCTTCATTTTATTTTTGATAGGAGCAAGCTTGTCGGTCACTGTTTTCAGTGAGTTTGTAAACATATCCGACATGGCATCTAGATCCCCTAATTGACTTATGTCGGTATTCAAGGATTGGGCCCAGAGATGTAACGCCTCTTTGTTCAGGTTTTTTCGATTTCTACTAGTAAAGAATAATTTAGGGAGGGATGGTTTAGTCCTAAAGGATTCCACTTTAGATTGGAAACCAATGCTGAAGTGGTCTGACCATGGACAATGTTGTACATCTACATTATTTACAGGGACATTAAAGGTGGATATCCAATCCAATGTGTGACCCTTAATGTGTGTAGCAGTTCTGACATGATGAACAAAACCTAAGGCGTCAAGGGTATTCTCCGTTGTCTTTGCTATTGTGTCC
Organism: Ambystoma mexicanum; assembly: GCF_040938575.1. Taxonomy (NCBI): domain Eukaryota; kingdom Metazoa; phylum Chordata; class Amphibia; order Caudata; family Ambystomatidae; genus Ambystoma; species Ambystoma mexicanum. Next base: position 692,658,142 of record NC_090939.1, read on the forward strand.
AAGTCGCTACCCAGCCAGAGGTTAAAATAACAGAATCAATTTGGTATTAGGTTTCAGAAAGGAGAGTAACAAACTATTTAGAGAGGTGGGAAAGGTGGGGTCCACTGAAGGGGTGCTATAAAGTAAAAGAACATTCAGGGTAGTTTCTGCGCTAATAGCAATTTTAATGAGTAGAATTTATGAACCTGGAATGGAGTCAATCTTGGTTTCCCATGTTTTCAAAGAGCATTTGATGATAAACGCTACCCCCCCCTCTTCTGTGTTCTATCTTGTCTGATCATATAGTAACCTTCGATAATGGCAAGTTATAATGTAGGATCAGCACCTTCATGGCTCCACGTTTCCGTCAGGGCACAAATATCAAGATCATATTCTTCTATGATCTAAGCCACCTCTGTGGCATGTTTTAGGAGTGATCTAGTATTAAGTAACAGATATTTGAGAGAACATAGCGGAGTACTGGAGTTACTCCTGTGGGCGGCGCCCCCGGTGGATGCTCCGGTGTCCTGGCTGACTGTGGTCAGGGGACACGGGCACATGCCCCTGTACTATTCCAGGGGGCCCACACCTCCCCCTGCAAACTCACAGTACTGCTCCTCCTGTCCGATGGTCCAGGAGGATGGGTACCACTTCCTACTCCTTCACTGCCGCCAAGGCCCTAGTACAATCCACTCCACCTGCTGGGGAAGACCCACATTCGCCTCCTCTCTTACTCCTCCAGGTTTGTCTTTCCGCTATTTAGGGGCCCCTGGTCCCTGCAGCTCTGTGCACCTCACCACTTTCCAGCCGCCCTCCTATGCAGCACTCATATGGTGCCCAGAATGACCCTCTGTACCCAGGCCGAGGGGAGGCAGGCACACGCCCCTGTGTGCTCCCAGAGGCCCACACCTCACTCGTTGACCTCACTGCCCTGCACCTCCCGCTAGGCAGTCCAAGCCATTTCCCACCCCTATCAGTCTGTCCTTGCTGGCGGTCCTCCCAGCTCGTGCCACTCCTGTTATCCAAGCTCCTTGTTGCAGCTGCATGCTTTTCCAACTCCGCTGGGGGGGTTTGGGGCCTTCTTCTTCCCTGATGGGCCACTCGATTCCCTTGGTGCCCCTCCTGGCCCATGGCTGTGTGATGCCCGCACTCTCTGGGCCCTAGCGTATCTCCTGTGTCTCCCAGTCCGCTGGCACCTCCTTCCCCCCAAGAGGCTAGCAGGGAGGGGTACCTGGCCTAGCTGCAGCGACTATGCCATATATGGGGGGCAGCTGTGTTTAGTCCACCGGGGGACCCCCGGTTTATTATGGGGCAGGGACCAGGCATGCCTCCTCTCCCTGCAATAGAACGCCTCCTCCAGGATCCAACCCCTTCCTCCCCACTCACGGTGAGGGGTGGGGGATGGTGAGGGGGGTTTATGCCCCCAGTCGCTCCTTTAATGTCGAGTCGGCGGTGGGGGGTGTCTGGCTGCGCCACATGCAGGGCTGCTCACCTTGTCCCTTTTGGCCAGGGGGAGGTCAACTCCCCTACACTGGCCGGGTGGGGGGTCCTCAGGCTCCAACTGTGGACCACGTTGGGCCAGTGGCTCCGCGTTGGCAATGTCTTGTCTGTCGCCTTCCGCTCCTCGTAGCACCTCTGGGGCTCCTCCTCCTTATGGCGGGGGGGCCCTTTGCATTGGCCTCCGCAGTCGGGAGGAGTGGGGGCAGCCGCCGTTCCTCTGGAAGCCCCCCACAATTAGGGGGGCTGCTGATGTATGCTGGTGTGGTGGGCGGCTCTCCCCTCGCCCTGAGGAGAGCCGCTCTCTCCTGGTTTCATGTGGTGACTCAGGGCTGCGTCACTGGCCACTGCTGAGAGCTCACTGGTTATCTCCCGTTTCCTGACACCCCTCGTCTTCGGAGTTGGAACGGGGGGTGCACTCAATCTTTGCACGTCTCCTGGAAGTTTTATCTTCTCGGGTGGGGGCTTCTTGTGGGGGGGGCTCAGCCCACGACGTGGCCCTTTGTGAAGAGAGGTTTACAGAGACATCCGAGTCTTTGCGCCTCCTGGTGGCCATTATTAATTCCAGTTTTAACGCTATTCCAAGTTGAAAATGACACATTGTCATGGCCACAGGCCCCAGAACACAAAAAACACACCATCTAGTGATGGGGGCAATGGGTCACTTGACTCACTTATGTCCCTTTGGGACCCATAAACACAGGGGCCCTGGCTGGGCGCATATAGAGATGTGAGCAGGAACACTTTATTTCAGTGCAGGAGTGCTTTTACTTTATTTCAGTGTAGGAGTGCTTTTATTTTACAAGAACTTTCCAGGAGCTGATACATCCTCATGTGCCGACTCATCGGGTGTGACTCCCTAGGCCTGGTCTTCATGTTCTGACTCATCGGGTATGGCAGGGTGTGGCTTCAGAAGCTCAGTTATGTAAGCTGCTCCATCCTTAAGGCCGGTGCTTCACGTTACTGTGCACTTGCGTGCATAGTGATGCTCACTGCGCTTGGACCAGTTTACTTACCTTTCAAACTAGATGTTCTCCTGCATACTCACCTCCAGGAAACTGGTGCTTCACCGCTTCATCTGCAGACTCATCTCTTGACATCCAGTGATCTTGATCCCGACGCCGCAGCACTGCGCTCCGCATCCACAAACTCGGACCCTGTGAAGAAGAACAGGTTAGAACGTCCAGCTTAGGATTCCAAGATGGCGGCCGACCCGAGTGGACGTGCGTGAGCAGAGCTCCGTCCCTCAGCTCGGGCCGCAACAATAAAGCACCACACATAAGCACTCACCGTGCCCAGCGGAGTGCTGCCTCCCTCCAAATTCAGGCGAGAAGAGAAGTCCCGAGTAGCGAGGACCTTGCACGAATTGCGAGCCTTTCCAGAGACGCCGGCGCGGAGGACGGGCGAGATCCGGAAGCCCCGCCCCGGAGCAGCCCAGAGACGCGCAACAGATGGGTGAGCCAACCGCCGGCGGAAGCCAACCACCGACGGAGCCCCTCCACCCCCCGCCCGCAGCAAGGAGAGAAGGGCCGATCGACGAAAGGAAGGAGCAGAGACTAGATGAAGAGGTCCGTCTTAGAAGACCCACGAGCGGCTTTGGAGAACTCCCAACCACAAACGGGGAGGGCGCCAGCCCGACACAGAGAGCCCAGCCGCGGACGACGCAGCAATCCAGGCGAAGCCGGGACCCGGAAAGAAGAGGCCGCCGTAGTCAAAGCGGGAGAAGACCTGCTCTCAGACGACCCCGATTGGAGGAGCGAGGGCGATCCGGCCACGGCAACAATCCACCGGAGGACGACGGGGCTCCACAGAAGCGCCGGACCCACAGACACTCAGGTACGAGGTGGGGGGGAGAGAGCCTAACATCGGCAGACCACCCCCCCAGAAAATACCGAAGCGCTCCAGGGTATCACAGCGGGCAGGGAGATCCAAGTAGCAAACGACCCCGGCGCCACAAAGAGGGGAGAGCAAGGCCCTAAATATAACCGATCAAACTACGCGCAGCAGTAGGCCGGGGCCTACCCCCGCGCCAGTAACGTAACACTGCTAGGCCGCGGAGCGCCAACCCATCCCCCCTCGAAACTCATACCCCGCCAAAAGCATCGGGGGGTGCTGGCCCTCCACTTCGCCAAACGAGGGGGAAAAACCGTTGAATAAATTAAGGGATAACGAGAAGGACAGAACATATGCGCAAAATCTCCAAATAGAAGGGGCAGCATCGAGAAGCAGATTGGCGAGGGCCCACTCCGACGCCCCAGAGAGCTCTCAAAAACAATAAAGAACCCCCCACACAAATAACAAACTTGCACCGAGGCCATCGAAAACACCACACAGATCACGCGTAATACAGGATAAAGGGTCGCAGAAGCAGACACCCCCGCAACCGCAAAGGAAATACACGCGGGCCGGCGCGGCCTAGCTGCAATTCAAATCAACACGAAACAAACAGCCAAAGGTCCCCTAAAACACATGCATGTCAAAAGTCAGGACCAGACACGGAGCTCAGGCAGCTTTAACGAGCAATAACAGAACCAAACAGGACCTGATCCAAATCTGGGGTGCAGGAAAAATAGCGCCAACACAAACCGACAGACTAAGAAACAAGGGGGAAAGCACGCCAGACCAAGAAGGGAAAGCAGGCATGGCCTCGAAGGACGATATGAAAACCTGGTTCAAGGAATTTCAGGAGCAATTCATATCCACAACTCAGGCACAATTTGAGAACATGAAGGGCGAAATGAAGCAAGCGGTCCAAGAATTAAAGAGGGACATAGAAAACCTGGAGGAGAGAACGGACACTTTGGAAAGGGCAGTACAAAACATAGACGAGGAAACTCTCCAACACGCAGAAGCGCAAGACAGACTAGCGTGACTGGCACAGGAACTAGAAGCACAATGTGAAGACCTGGAAAATAGATCCCAGAGGTCGAATATAAGGATTAAGAATATGCCGGAAACAGTGGAGGACAAGGACCTTCGCACTGCAACACAACAGGTTTTCAAAGAAATACTTGCAGATGACACCGGGGAAGAAATCCAGATAGACAGGATACACAGAGTGGGCCCAAAAAGAACGGGCGAACCCGGAACCCGCCCGAGAGATGTTCTAGTGGCAATGACACAATATGGGCAAAAGGAACAAATCCTCAGGAAGGCTAGGTCAATAGAACACATAAGAATGAACGGCAAAGAAGTCCAGCTATATCAAGACCTGGCACAATCCACACTCAGAAAGAGAAGAGAAATGCTCCCAATAACAAAACTCCTAACAGAAAAACAGATACGATACAAGTGGACCTTCCCGTTCGGCCTACTATTTACATGGGAGGAGCGTCAACACCGCATCATAACTTGCGAGGAAGGCCTCAAGATCATAGGATGTCAAGAACATGAGCCAGATCCCCCAAACGATGGAGAAACAAATAGAAGAAGGAGAGAACCGAAGGGATGGCAGACGGAGAAAAGAAAGACAAGACTCCAATCCCGCAGATAAGAGCGAAATGGACACGGGCTCGGACACGGATGACAGACTTAAGTAAAAACGGAGGGGGCCTCAAGTAAAAGAGCGATGAAAAGGAAATAATCCTCCGCCTGGGCAGGAGCCCACTTAAGGACGCGGCAGAGCAGGGGGACACCCTTGGAATCCACAACTCAAGCATGGTTTAGGACCCCCTGCGGAACTGTACACCTGAGATGTTAGAGGGCATGGGGCAAAGGCGGAGTGCCCGAGCAACCATAGGGCCCAGAGCCCTCCTCAGGGGAAAAAGTTGGGGGGGGAAGGGAGGGAGGGAGGGGGAAGTTCAGAGGGAGATAGACACAATTACCGGACCTAAAGCGCAACACCGCGACCAAAGAGAAGAGCCCCACCTGCAGAACCGACCCCAAAAGAAAAGATGGGGCTAAAAATCTGAACATGCCAGTAAAAAGGAAAAAAAATAGAAAACTTCCTGCACAGAGAAAAGTTTGATATAATAACGTTCCAAGAAACACACATACCAAAAAACAGGAAGACCCTAACCCGCATAAGAGGCTTCAATCAAATACTCCAATCCAACGACACGGAAAAAAGGAGTCTTGATAGCATTTGCCAACCACCTCAATGCACAAATCAAAGAGACAATGGCGGACAAAAATGGTAGATACTGGTTCACAGTGGCCCAGTTGGAAAATAGACTACTAACCATAGCAACCATATACGCCCCAAACACGGGCCAGGATGGGTTCATCAAAGAAACGATTAACAAATTAGAAAATTTCACAAAAGGTGAAGTGATACTAACAGGGGACTTTAACATCGCATGGAATCACCTGGTAGACCGATCAGACCCCAAACACACCCATCAAGGGACCCCTTCATCAGCACTAAAACAGATCATGAACAGGATGGCACTAGAAAACGTTTGCCGGAGAGTCAGAGGAACGACCAGTGGATACACGTACCACTCGCACATACACAATACAAGCTCCAGAATAGATTACATATGGACCTCGGGTAGCTTGATGGGCGAGATCCAAGATATAGAGAAAGGACATATATCCCTGTCAGACCACGCCCCATTATGGATCATACTCCCCAAAATACGTAAACGGTCAGGTCTCTGGCGCTAGACACTCCCCAGAGATACTCTACAAGACCCGGCCCTGAAGTAAACAATAAGGGAAAAGATAGTGGACTACTTCGAACACAGCGACACTCCAGATATATCACCAAGTACAATTTGGGAAGATTTTAAAGCGGTGAGAGAGGTCAAATCATAGCACTAAAAGCTCAAAAAGACAAACAACTCTACAAATGGGAAAGCGAATTAGAAAAAAACTGGAAGAGATAAGAGAAGAGATGTTCAAGAACACATCCCTGAAAATAAAGAGAGATACCGACACGTCCAGAGCCAGATTGACACGCTCAGAACTAAAAGAGCGGAAGCATAACTTCTCAACACAAAGCACTGGTATGCGATGAAATCAAATAAAGCAGACAAACTACTGGCGAGACAATTAAAGGGCAAACAGCAAAACCAAACGGTGCAAACACTGAAAGACCGGCAGGGGTCAATAAGAACGCAATCAAAAGATATCAAATAAATATTTAGAGACTATTACCAGGAACTCTACACATCACAGACCCCGAACGAACAAGAACAGGCAGCCTTTCTAAAGGAAGTCACGCTCCCAACCATAACAACAGACGAAAAAACAGCACTGGACGAACCAATAACACCAGAAGAGGTCGCGAAGGCAATCAGAGAACTTCCCAGGAATAAATCTCCAGGACCGGATTGCTTTACAGCTGCCTTTTACAAAACATATGCGGGAACATTGACACCTATCTTGACGGCTCTATTCAACACCTTCAAAGACACAGCCAACATCGCTCCCTCCATGAACGAAACAAAGATTTTAGTCTTCCACAAGAAAAGGAAAGACCCAGAAAACCCGAGCTCCTATCGCCCAATAGCCCTGATTAATATCGATGCAAAACTCTACACTAAAGTGCTCGCCAATAGACTCTCACCACTACTCCCGAAGTTAATTCATCAAGAACAAGCAGGATTCATCCTGAATAGGAAAACCCATGATAACATTAGATGAATAATTCATCTTATAGAGAAAGCCGGAATCACAAATATCCCCTCAGCAATTCTATCAGTTGATGCGGAAAAGGCCTTTGACCGGGTAGAATGGACAATGCTCTTCGCGACACTGAAGAAAATGGGCATGGGCAACTCATACATAAATATGGTTTGGGGCAATTACAATTCACCAATGGCCAGGATAGCACTGAATGGAGAACTTTCGGACCCGATCCGAATTGGAAGAGGTACCAAACAGGGTTGTCCTCTATCACCCCTGCTCTACGCAGTCTTCCTCGAACCACTACTGGCAAAGATCAGAGAGACACCCACGATAAAGGGCATGGAAATGGGCGGACAGACCCACAAGAAAGCGGCATACGCAGATGATATGATGAGGACCCTAACAGACCCAATCAATACACTCCCTCTCCTCATCCAACAAATTGAGGAATACGGCGCAATCTCAGGCATAAAAATAAACAGACAGAAATCATCAGTGATGGCTTTGGCAGGAGACAAACGAGCAATCTACAAAAAGACGAAGGATCTCCACTTGAAGACAGTGGAAGACGGGGTGAAATACTTGGAAATCACCCTAACGGACACAGTAAAGAACCTCTACGCAGGAAATTACAGGGAGCTCATAGAAAAAGTGAAAAGAGACCTAAACAGATGGAACCCCTTAGGAGAATCCCAGGTCTGTGAGCAGCTGGACGGTCTTCGCAGTGTGCTCCACGGCGAGCTCCCTTGTCCTTGCCCGGATGAGCCAGTCGTCCAGGTAGGGGTAGACATGGATCCCCTCTAGGCGCAGCCGCGCCGCCACCGTTGCGAGGCACTTGGTGAACACCCTGGGTGCCGACTCCAATCCGAACGGGAGGGCATTGAACTGGTAGTGCCGCCCTTGGACCACGAACCTGAGGAACTTTCGGTGTCTTTTAAGAATGGGGATGTGGAAGTACGCATCCTCCAAGTCCAACGACGACAGGAAATCGCCCTCCTCCAGCTGTCCCAGCACATGCTGGAGGGTGACCATACAGAACTTTTGTGCCTTGATGTACTTGTTCAGTCGTCGTAGGTCCAGGATGGGGCGCCATCCTCCTGTCTTCTTCTTTACGAGGAAGTACCTCGAGTAAACTCCGCAGCCCCGAAGCCTCTTTGGGACGAGCTCGATGGCACCCTTCTTGAGGATCGCCCTTACTTCCAGCAGTAGTTGAGGGATGTGATTTTCCTTCCTGGCTACGGGTGGAACGCGAGGGCACTTCTTCTGAAACTCGAGGGCGTGCCCTTGGGCCAGGGCGTCCAGCACCCAACGGTCGTTGGAGATGGACTCCCACACGCTGACGAACCTCGCCAGCCGGCCTCCCACCGGGATGCTTCGGCGGGGGCCCGACCCCACGGTCGGTTCAATCTTGTTTGGAGGCCGTCTTGCCTCCTTGACCTCCTTGTCGACGACGACGGGCACCACCTGACTTGCCGCGTCCCTTGTAGGCTTCCTGGGACGAAGATCTTGCCGCTTGGCGGTAAGTGGAGGAGCCACTGCCGGATCCCTTGGAGGCACCTTGTCTGCCTCCGTAGCTCCGAAAGGACGGCCGTCGTTGTTGGAGCACTCCCAGTCTCTGTGTCTTTCTTGATGGCCTGAAGGGACTCATCAACCGCCTTCCCAAACAGGTTGTTCCCGTCGAAGGGCATGTCCAAAACCTTGGTTTGTACGTCCTGGCGGAAATCCGTGGCCTTCAGCCATCCTCTTCGTCTCAAGCAAACGCCGTTGCCCAACTGACGGAAACCGGTGTCAGCGATGTCCGTTGCCACCGTGATGGCGTGGTCCGAAGCAATTCTCCCCCTCCTGTAGGATTTCAAGGGCCTCAGCCCTTTTGGCGTCCGGAAGGAAGTTTAACAGAGGCACGATTTTGAACCACAACTCTCTGTCGTAACGGGCTACAATACCCAGGGCGTTGGCCGCCTTAATAGTCATCGCTGCGGATGAGATGACCCGTCGCCCCATCGTGTCCAACTTCCTGCCCTCGTTGTCCGGCGGGGAAGTTGATGTCGAGGCCGATGACCCCCCAGCTTTCTTCTTTGCCGCCGCCGAGACGACCGAATCCGGGGTAGGTTGGGGGCAGCGTCGGGGACCCGGTACTTCTTCTCGTACCGGTCCCTCCTTGCCGGCGCCGTGGCAGGGTTCTTGAGGAGGGTGAGCCCCTCATCCCAGATGTCATCAAGAAGCGGTACGGCGAGGACCGTCTTCCTTTTAGCCTCGCGCCACTGGTATAGGAACCCCTCTTTCTTCTTTTCTTCTGGGCAGAGCTGGAAAAGCTCGGATGCCCTGGAGATCATGGCATGAAAGGATCCAATCTTGTCGGGCGGGGACGCCCGAGCAGGGGGCGACGGGGGACACGTCCCGTCGTCGCCTCTGTCGTCATCTGTACCTGTCGTAGCCGTGTCCGTACCTGATTCATCCCCGTGGGTAGTAGACCGGGGGGAAGGCAGAGCAGGCCGCAAAGAGGTGGGAGAGGTGGCTTAGGATGCGTCCTCCTCCTCTTATGCGGTGGACTCTCCGAAGGTCCTGGCTCCGGTTCCCCCGTCGGGTCTGGCTCAGGTACCTCCGTCGGGGGAAGGGGCAACGTTGTCCTTATCTCCAAGCATAAGGACTGAATCGCTGACAAAATGGCCGCCGAGGTGTCCTGCGGCACCGGAAACAACGGGCGCGAGGGCTCTTGAGGAGCCTTGTCGGCGACACCGTCGCTCTCGTCGTTGCCCTCGTCGGGATCCCTCCCGATGCGCTGGGCCTCTTCCACGACTTCGATGAGCTCTTCTTCAGAGATCGTGTCCGTATCCACGATGGCCACCAGCCCCTCCCCCATTTTCCAACGAGGACTTCGTGGGGGTCTTCTCAATGGGCCTGAAAGACGACTCCCTCCGCGGCGGCAGGGAGACTCTGGGTCCTGAGGGTGCCTCCACTGGTGTAGCCTCCACAGGCTGAGCCAGGGCCGCGGCGACATCTTAGCAGGGTGAATTAAGGCCATCGTCACCTTCTGGACGCCTGGGGCCTTCACCTTGGGGGGAGGGTCCGAGCCTCGCTCCCCCTCTGCCGGAATCTTCGAGATCGACCGGGGCCTCTCCAGAAGCTTCGCCGGGTTCTCGGACTTCCACTTACCTGAGCCAGAGCGTTGGCTCGTGGTTGATGGCGCCGGGGAGGATGCGCCCTGCCTGGCAGCCAAGGAGCCCGACCGTTCGGCGCTCCCGGTGCCCGCGGACTCGCGGTGCTTAGCCTTTTGTTGGGCCCCCGTCGCCGGGGCACCCTCACAGAATTTAGAAGACCGCTCAGACTTCTTTTTCTTCTTCTCGCCTGACGGGCTCTTCCCTTCCAGCCAGTTAGCGAGACGAAGGTGGCCATCCTTCATGGTCCGCTCCGACATGTTCCCACAAAACGCACAGTCCTCATGGAGACAGTAGAGGCATAACGAATGCTCTTCCTCCTTGAAAAGATTCTGAAGCTGGCATCCATGGCAGGTCCTGAACAACTTCCCGGGCGTCGAGCTCCCTTTCTCCTGGGCCATGTCTGGGGTAGGCCTCGGAACTTCTGGAATCCTCCAAAAGCGCAACTCAACAAAATCTTCACCCTTGAGGGGCGTAGAAAACTCCGAAACGGATCCCCGTTGATCGGATGTAGAAACGGTGGAGCTTGAGGCTCTATTTAACTGAAAAATGAGAAAAATCTCCTGAAAAAGCGCAAAAACGTAGCAAAAGCTCGAGAGCTACAGCACGAGGACTCCCAACACTTGAACGTGCGGTAAAACTCTGAGGATGGCTGCCGGAGGCGGGGCTTAGGGAGAGGCAGTCATTGGCTGGGGGCAGTATAACCCAGAGACCAGTGATTGGTTACTACTAAGAAAGACAGATCAGAAACGAAACTGATACTGATTTTTTTCTATACCGAGGATTCCCGGCCTGACGACGGGGAATATTCATGAGCATGTGAATCCATGCCAGACCCCATGCTGGAGAACAGGGATAGACTCAAATAAGCAGGTACTAACATATTGAACTTCCAAAGCCAGATATTTTCCCAAGTCTCAACCAACAGAATAAGATTACAATCCGTTTCCCAGCCAAGTTCAATTTGCTTTTAAGGAATGTATCATAAACAGTTCACAACAATTTATAAAAGCCAGAAGAATTGGAGAGGCAGCCCTCCTCCAGCCATCGTTGTGATTTGGGGGGAACTTTATTAGATGGCAAATCAAATGAAGCTATCATTGCTTAAATAAAGCCATTATAACAGTAAGACTCTCAGCAGTTAGGAGGCCAGTATGGTGTGCGGGGAAGATGGCAGCTTTTTTAAAGCAACCCTAGTGCCGTGGCCTCCTTCATGGTTCCCCATACAGCTCCTGAATAAGCCCTGAGTGAAAGAAAGTTGATGGTGGGTCTAGAAGTGAGCCTCCCACCCCCAGAATCTAAGAAGGAGCCCTTCTTAGAAAGTGAACTGTGGTGAGCCTCATCCTTGAGCGCTGGTCTAAGGCAAGTAGAGAGGAAAGAAAAGATGGCTGTAGAGGGGTGGATCCCACCGGCGGGAGGATCGGAAACAGCCCTCCACCCTGGTGGACCACCCACTCATATTGAACCTATAAATAGAGGTGGAGCCAGTTCCATTAGATTTAAATTCGAGAAGTCAGGCAATATAAGGCTGTGTGTGCTGGAATCTCCCCTAGAAAAAAATCCTGCAGGAGATACACACTCCACATCTCCGACCTATATGAGCCATATACGGAAAGCAACAGCATTTGGAGACAACTCTAAACTGGAGCAAAAGGAGGTAAAATCTAAATCTCACTACAAGCAACCAGGGGCATGAGGCCTGATATAGGACTTTGACTGGATCAACTAAAGCTAAGAGTAGACTCAATTGAAGACCTGGTACAAGAGTTAGAGGCAGATCCAACATCACGACATGCATTGGGAGCACAAATTGACATCACAGTCTCAGATATGGAAAGACAGGAGGAGGAGTATCACCTGGAAATGGATGACATTGGAATTCACGAGATCTGCAGCAACCTGTGTTTCTTTGGGATCCCGGGGAAGCAGAATGAAACTATAAGGATGTGAAAAAAGCGGTCCAACAAATTGTGAATGAACTCTTCGAAAATGAGGGAGGTTTTCAGATCCCTATTGACAGGATCCATATGGGGGTCAAGGAGGAAGGGGGACATAGAGTGCGGGAGTAGCATGTCCCCACTCTTTTCTGTAACAGACATGGTTTCTGAGCAGAGCCAAGAGTGTCATATAGATGGAGTACCAGAACTCTGCAATAGTTATTTTCCAAGATCTTTCTGCCCCTACTCTAGGAAGGCAGAATTGAGCAAAGAGCTGACCCATTGGCTGAGGGATACAGTTGTAAGATACAGATGAGGTAGACATTCTTTTCTCCCTTTTTCACTTCTCGCGGAAGATGACATGCAAAGAGCATTGACTGAACTGATTAAGGATTAAGGAGTAGGATGCATGGAACAATGGAACAAAGATGGTTTGAGGAGAGACTCTGTGGAGACCAAGAGATGAGGAAACCCAAGGGTAGAATGAAGAAAATCTAAACCCCCTTTTTTCAGAGAAATGACTTAGTTGGCTGAGTATAATAAGGATGCCTAATGGACAGAAATGAAAAGAGGAAGGCTTTGGAAGGGATGGATAGTGGTGAGGGGGGTTGGGAAACAGAAAGAAGAACAAAGGAGAATGGAGGAAGAAAACAAGGAAGACATTTCTAAATTGAAAGTTGTTAGGTGGAGGAATGGAAGGGATTGGCTAAAGGTGAGAGGATAATAACAGAGGTGGATAAGACATGAGGAGAAGTACAAATGGAATAGTTGATTGAAAGGAGAGCGTGAGGTAAGCTAACTAACAGGCACGCCCACAAGGGGGGTTGACAGTGTAGATAATTGAGTTAGAGAAAACAGAAAAGGTAAGAGGGGTTTGGGTGGTGACAGGGGGAGGAAAAGGAACAAGGAGGGTGTAAAGGAGCAAGGGGCAAAAGTGTGAGAGCAGAAACTGGAAAAAGGAATATAAACACGAAACAACAGTAATGAGAAGAGGTGATCAGTATTTTGCTTGCTGAGAGGGTGTGAGTTGATGAAGAGTTAGGTTGTAGGTTTGCTTTCATGAGGTGGTTATTTTAATGGTGGTTTGTAGGGTTGAGGGGGAAAGTTGGGTCGGGATATGCGGCCAAAGTGTTTATACCCTGAGTAAGATGAGAAACCGATCAGGGAAAAAGGGATATTTTCCATTATGTCGATGTCTCTTGATCTGAACTCAGGGGTGGTAGAAAAGAGTGAATGGCTGGGGAAGAGGCTTGAAGCTGCTAAGTTTGCTTTTTGTGTTATCCCTGTTGTGTGCTGTGTGTCATTGTCTATTGTTCTAAAAAAGTTGAGGCCAGGACCAGTTTCTCCCACATCCGGGAATTAACTAACCAAAAAGAAATCACCTAAAGGAGACACTTAGACTCAATGTGGCTTTCTATTCCTCACCCACCATTCACAATCACACTCTTTTCTGTTCAGATACCATTTGTTTAGGAGCTACCCAACCTCTAATGTGCAAAATATATATTTTATTCATTTTAAACAAATTAAAAGAACACAATAATGCATATTCCACACTTAGTGACTTGAACCTAAAAAAAGAACAATACTTAAATTGTTTCACAGAAGCTTGGTGATGGGGTTAGCAAAGTGCGGCAAATGTATATTTTTAATTCCTCCATTCTTTCTTGGCAAAATGTAACTAATAAAACAAAGCAAAGCACAGGTCTGGATTCGAGTACCACATCTCTCCTGGGTGGCCACTTTGGTGAACTCTGTCACCTGAGTAATCTTCAAATTAGCTACACGGGGCTGGTACACATGAACTGCCAAATCCAATGATTGGCTTTGTGTTTTTACGTCTCAGACCAGTCACTTGGTTATGCAATGCATTAAAGAACAGAATTTCGACAATGGTGTGTTTCGGCCTATTAATCTAGGGTCAGTTCTCTTTGAGCACCCCTATGATTTTCTTTTCACGCCTTCATCGAGACACAAGACAATGTTTGCCCCAACTTCATTTTACACAAAAAGATGCTTTTGGGACCCGTCGGGATGAACTCTCTTTTTTCATTTACTGCTCCTACAAGCAATACATACAACAATCAGTCAAACTCTAATAGCACATTACATCCACTTTTGGAATCGCATTTCACACATGAATACCAAAAAGCACGTGACTTACTTTGTCCCCTTTATTGCATCTAATGTAGTTTTCAAATTCTGACTGTATTTCAATATGACATCTAGCCGGACACTTAAATGTATGTATCTACAAAGAAAAACACATGCATACAGGCACTGTCAGTTTGTCCTGCACTATTCATTGCTTGCAGTCTTGCACTACCTTTTCTCACTCCACCACCATCTTTACCTTCCAGATTTCTTTGCCCAGTGGGTTTAATTCTTTCATGCCAAGGCTATCCATTCTAGCTACAGGTTCTAATCTCTACAGCTAGGTACTTCTGTAGAGTTAATCATTTCTGAAAGAGCAATCATTTCTGAAAGAGCAAAAAGGGAGAGGAAAATATATATTTATGTACGTTGTGCTTCTTTCTCACCATGTAACTCCGCACACATTCTTGTTTAACACAGTTATTGTATCATCACATAGCTTTGTAATAGTAATTAGTGCTCCCTTTGTGCCCATTCAGCTACTCAAATGTCCTCAAAAGCTTCCACTAGGGTGCTCATTATATATTAATTTCCTCAAGCGCAAACCGCAACATACTTGAAACCTTCTCTGTTTTATTCTTCCTTTTGTTTTTGCATCCTGACTGTGCTTTTCACAGCCTCCCCTAAGTGGGCCCTTCTGGATTTGGTGCCACTGTGTTCTAGGGGACAGTGGATGTTCAAACCTGCTGTAAAGCAGTGTTCCCCTTACTATGGATTCTTTGTTCGCGAGTGACCCACTCCTGCCCAAGTGCCACAGGGTCTCAGACACTCGATGGTCTCCTGCAGCCTAATCTCATCATGCTCTAGTGTGAAAAAATGTAATTGCTGCCCTTTATTTAAGGTTTTGCATTTACAATGTAACAAATGAATATAAATGCCTAACTCTGGTTGTGAAGTCTATTTAATTTAATCCATTCTGAAAGGATTCTTACTGTGCTGTCTTTTGTCACCTTGCTTCACACAGGCACCATTGTGCTACTGTAGTGTGTTATGACATATGTAAAACTAAGAAAACACACAGCATCGGGGACTGTAGACTGTCTCCCATCCGTGCCAGGGCTGACCCTGCTTAGCCTTAAAGCGAGGAAGGGGCCAGCCCCTTCATGCCATGGTGCTCTAAGTGGTCTTGTAACTTGTGCTCATTTTCCAGTCAACCTGGCCTGAGGGGGCTGGCCCCATCCACGCTTTGAAGCTAAGCAGGGTCTGTCTCATTTACTGCATCGATAATCCCGGATGCCTTCACCCCCGATGTCACTGTAGCTGTCAAATTATACATTTATATATTTTTTCTATAACTGTGGCTATGAACTACAAATTTCCTTGGTTATTATTTTGTAGTCCTTATGGCCGCGTTTATCGGGAAAAATGGTGAAACCCAAAAATGCTTCCCTGCACCCAGACCCTCACCAAGTGTCCACTCATGTGTGCTTGCTCCCCCCACTCCCCTGATAGTCTCCTCACCTCCCCTGCCCTCAGCTTTTCCCCCCACAGCACTCGCTGTTTCTGTGATGCAGTTTCACTGTAATCTCGGTTACTCGCGGCTATTCTGTCTGCTAGGCAAAGCTACAGAAAAGCTTTGTGTTGCCAATTTAGTCCCTACACCTTTTACTACTCCCCAATTTAACTCGGTGTCCTAATACATCCCACCACCTCTACCCCAAAGGCATTTCCCTGATTTTGCACCTGGAAATGGCATGTTCCTGCTTTTTAGTCTAACCGAGGTTATAGCCGCGGCTAACTCTCGCATTGAGGAAAAAAAAGGATGGAGGCTGATTCATTTATAAACACCCGGTTTCTTGTCAATTTACTGGAGACATTTTGGTGAAGAGGGCACCCACTTCTCCGTCAAATACCAAAAAAAGTACTGGATGGAATAACCCCAAACCACAAAAGGATGGCGAGTCAGCGGTTCGTGCCCAAGTTGTTTCGGACCTGATCCAAATCTATCCAGCGGTTTTGGCTGTGCGGTCGGGCACGAATTGACCTTTTTCAGTCCACTCAATTCATTTTCCCATCAGGAAAAAGGTGCTTCCATTGATCACACAGAACGCAAAAACCACTGGACACATTTGCACCAAATAAGAAACAACCTGGGCACAAACTGCTGTAGATGTGCCTCTTGTTTGTTTGGGCTAAAACCATGCAGACTTTTTGAAGTAGTTTCATGAATAAAGGGGCCCCGGTACCAAAAACATATATCCACCCATGCATCAGTGAACCTTTTCAGAAGTGAAAAGCGGTGGTGGGGGGATTAGCCTTAGTAGTTGGCTGCTTGTACTGGTGATTCACGCTTTGCCAACAAATAATGACAGATAGTTATCGATATATGTCACAGATTCCTCTGTATGGTACATAGTTTGCAAAAAACAAGGTTTATTCTAATCCAGATATGTTTTCTGATTTCAGCATTACCCTTGGTGGTAGGCCGGGGCAAGTTGCCCTCACCGAATGTCAAGGCTATTGGGCCTCCATCTTTTTTAATAATTGAGGCAACATGGACAGTGGCTACAGCAGAAGGCTGTGCCCCCTGGCCATGGCTGGTTAGGCAGTACGCAGAGGGGATTGACCTCGGAAATATTGGGGCAACATTGGAAATTAGCCAAGGATAAAGGTCAGTGGGCCACAAACTCACATTAAAGTTAGAGCCAACTTTAAGGTGAGCTTTAATACATATAGGAGGCATACAATACAAGAGCAGAATGAATGTACATTTTATGGATGAACTGTTCACCATGTGAGGGAGATGTACATTTTGAAAATGTACACTAATATGTGTCTGAAAACACTGACTTTGATGTCAGTTTTCAGGAGATGTAAATGATGTACATGTACAAACTGCAAAACTCAAACGCCTCTTGTACAATATTGAAAACGCACATCAAAGTTATAGCTCACTTTAATGTTAACTTTTATACATTTAGGAGCAGTATGATACAAGAGCAGAATTCAATCTAGATTTTCTAATCAAACTGTACAACAACATGTAGGAGATTATATTTCATAGATGTACACTATGCTACATATGAGAATTCCCATGAAAGTCAGTGCTGACTTTGATATCAGCTTTCAGGAGATGTAAATTGCGTAAAAGCATGAACTGTACAACTCATACCTTTTCTATATCTATAAAAGCTCACATCAAAATAAAACCTGATTTCAATATGAGATTTCACATTTAAAGGAGGCATATAGGGGGTGTGTCCTTCATGACTTTAGATCAACCACTCATACGCTACCTAAAAGACATAGGGCCTCATTACACGGTAGGCGGTGAGCCATGGCGCTATTAGCGCCATGGCTCATGCCGGTAAAATACCGGCACCGCCTTGGCGGAAAGGGGATTTACCGCCCCATTCCAAGGTTGGAGGGGCGGTAAATCCCCCTTCCGCCATTGCCCTTCCCCATTCCCATTTCTGCCCCATAGGGCTCTATGGGAATGGGGAAGGCGCTAATTACGGCACCGCAATTTTGCGGTGCCGTAATTAGCTCCGAGGTGCCTTAGCGGGTTGGATTTTAACGCCTGCAAAAAGCAGGCGTTAAATCCCCCAACCCGCAAAGGGACCTCGTAGTAAGGCGGTAGGGATTTACCGGTACCGGTATTTTACCGGTACCGGTAAATCCCTACCGCCATCCGTGTAATGAGGCCCACACACTCATATGCCAGACACTTAGATACCAAACACTCAAATGCCTTACACCACATACTTTTACGACACATGCACATATGACAGACACACGACACACATTCTTACGACACTCTTACTACAAACACATACTATTTTCGGTCCCCAAATCCTGGACAAAGGCAGAGATTGTTCCTATATATGAAAAGGGTGGACGTGATGAGCCAGGCACCTATTGTCCCATATCTTTACTAGATGTCATTGGGAAGATATATATGCAAGGCTACCCTGTACATGACTTGAGGAATGTGTACAAGTAAATGACATTATCCACCTACAGGCAGGATTTAGGAAGAAGACAAACACCATCGAACACTGCTTTAGGTTAAATCTGCTCATTCAGAAATATGTAGCCCTGACAAGGATGAGTCTCTATGAAATGTTTGTTGATGTCCGGACAGAATTTGACGATGTTCCAAGATTCCTGCTGTGGTAAACACTGAGGAGCCTCGAACTGCTCATGGCCCTACTCCTGGCGATCCGGTCCCTATATCATAACAATGTGGAAACAGACAGATGGGGCTTGACAGCAATGTGACCACCCCTCTTCTGGTGCACAATGACATGCAGCAGGGGTGCGTCCTTGCCCCTTTGCTGTTTTGCCTTTAATTGTTGGGCTCTCCATCAGCTGCCCCAACACTTGAGTCTGACAAATGCCCTCTTCTCATGTATGCAGACAGTGCAATTGTATTTGCAATTGTATTTCCTTGACGCCCACTGGACTCAGGAAAGAGGGCAATGCTTTTAATGAGTTCTGCCAACACATGGGCCTTCAAAATAACAAAATCAAAACCAAATTAATAGTCATTGCTGCAATTGGAAGGAGATTGTATACACTTAATATTGTCCTGGAGGGAATAGAAATTGACTGTATACAAGTACTAGTTACTTTAAATATCCATTGAATGTGTTACCTACCGGTCCCTAATAGAAGGACACCCTTTCCCTGTGTGGGGTGCCTATCCCTAGGAGAGAGGTGACGCACCGTCTATCTAAGAGGGATAAAGAGGAGAGTCGACCCTAAGTCTACAAGGTTATTCACTGTCTGTGATTCTTGATGACAAGAAGGCAATGTTTCAATGAATAGAGTAACATTTCTAAGAGGAGCTATTTCAATCACGGGCACCTGGGCCCTATACAGTTATTTATTGACCTCCAAAGAAGTGTGTTAGCACTAAGTTGTAAACCAATTGCTTGGTTAAGGGAAACCATCAACATTATTATATTAAAACAATAGGAGCCTTCCATTAAGAGCAATGCCTTTTGGAGAAGGCCGTACTGTGAACACCCAACCAGTGAGGATATAGATGTTCAGGTAGCTTCTATGAGCCACTAATGGATTCAGATTTCTTCAACAACTTTGTAGGTTAATGAGAGTTTGGAGAGAAACTGTTTTCCGTTACAATGACATTGCTTCAATCCCGTATCCCACGTATTCTTCGGGATATCATGCGTTTTAGATGGATATGGGGGCGGGTCACCACATCTACCTAAGAGAAAGTATTAAAGACCCTCTATCACCCAGGGCTTTATTATTCAAATAATAGAGCACTGGGTGGTAGAGTGGCACTATGGGGCAACAGATTGAGCCCTTCTTTTGCAACTTTGACTGTAATGGTCTTCACCATACCGATAGAAATTATGCAGACTACCACTAATATGTAACGAACAAAGTTGTTGAAGAAATCTGAATCCATTAGTGGCTCATAGAAGCTACCTGAACATATATATCCTCACTGGTTGGGTGTTCACAGTACAGCCTTCTCCTAAAGGCATTGCTCTTAATGGAAGGCTCCTTCTATTAACAGTTTTTTGTTGTTTTAATATAATCATTTTTAAGGTTTCCCTTAACCAAGCAATTGGTCTACAACTTAGTGCTAACAAACTTCTTTAGAGGTCAATAAATAATTGTATAGGGCCCAGGTGCATGTGATTGAAATAGCTCTTCTTTGAAATGTTACTCTATTGATTGAGGCATTGCCTTCTTGTCATCAAGAATCACAGATAGTGAATAACATTGTAGACATAGGGACGACTCTCCTCTCTATCCCTCTTAGATAGGCGCTGCGTCACCTCTCTCCTAGGGATAGGCACCCCCCACAGGGTAAGGGTGTCCTTCTATTAGAGACCAGTAGGTAACACATTTAATGGATATTTAAAGTAACTACCACGTGTATACAGTTGGTTCCGAGAGTGTTTATATGTGTGACAACCAGTGACTTTAACTAACACATAAGGTCGAATATTGGAATACCAATCAGTATCCCTGATTGTTTGTGGTGGAATAGAAATTGAACAGGTAATAAACTATGATTATTTGGCCCTTCGAGTACCTGCAGCTGGGAACTGGAGTGCGCATTTGGAGGAAGCAAATCTTATGCTGAGCAGGTACACCGCCGCTACTAATGCTCTTTTAAACACCCATAGAAAAGGGGCAATCAGCCGAGCTCTACGAGTATATGACCGACAAGCTACACCGGCAGATTTTTTTAATTCGCATTACATTTACCTAAGAGCACCCCTACAAAAATACTACAAATGGAATTAGAATCTTCAAGGTATTGAAAGTTTAATTCTTCTCAAACCATTATTATATTGGGTGTGGGGCACCCCCTCTCTTGCTAAGTATAGGGCAGCCCTGCAGGATATTCTGGGGCAAAGCGGAGGATTGTCAATCCCATAGCGCAAATGCATCAAAAATGTGTCAATCCGCATCAGATAAGCACCCTTTCTTTGATTCTGTTACAGAAATCGATATCCATTGTCTTTTTGTCGTCCACACAGGAGCATGTGTTTAAGGTTGATACTTACTAAGAGCAACAGGCGCTGCACAGCTGATGCCCTTTTATATTGCAAAAATACAGAAGATATAGCGCAAATTTCCATGGTTGCAAAATATATCAATATAGCATGGTTAAAAAGAAAGCCTTGCTTGGACACTTTATGCATTATAAACATAATTTATCCAGACCTCTGCGCTAACCCTTTGAATTCCACTAGTAATACCTATGACTCAATTTGGTATTGCAATAACAATGTGTTTATGTACATTCAATGACAAGATCAATCCTGAAATAATGATGATTACAGTAAGTGTATCCTTAAACGGGCTGGTATTATTAGTGGAATTCAAAGGGTTGGCGCAGAGGTCGGTTAACTTATGTTTATAATGTTTCACATGTTATATAGGTTTGGGTTGTTAGGCAGAATTATATGCAGTACCCTCTGGGAACCCCACACACAATTAAGACTACAAGTGACAGTACAAATTCACCTTTGGTACAAGCTTGTACTACACAGTTAAAGTGGTAGCAGTAGCAGAGCAGCCAGACTTATCTCAAGAGTAAGTGAGCAGTATCAGACAGTTACACAAAGGACAGCAATTACTATGATTCAGGCAAACACTGACTCAAGGTTTTCAAGTTAAAGAATATACATTTATTTCACTCTTCAGTTGTATAACATTACACTATTATAAGCAGTTAAAAAATCACTCTCTTAATACACCACACCACTTCCCTTAAATTCCAGACAAGTTAAGCTCACAAAATGAAGTGGGAGCAAAATGGCACTGCAGCAATTTAAAAGGGAGGGGAAGACAAAGTTAATAGAAATTAAATCACACCAACAGGTAAGTACTCAGGGCAATTGAACAAGAGGAACTACAGTGATAAAATCAGGTAGAAAAGGCATAAGGCCAAAGTCAATGGGTCAAAAGTCTTTTGCTCAAGATCACACAGTTCAGGGTAGTTTGCGGTAAAGTTTGTGGGACGGTTTCCGGACGGGGTTGTTTGATAGAAAAATTAGTTCAAAGAGAAGAGAAGGACAAGCCCTTGGATTGGAGAAAGATTTCAAACACTTTCACTGCGGTTCAACGAAACGAGCAACCGGATTTGCACATTACCTTGAAACGGAGAGGAAGCTGTAGCTGAGGCGGACGTTCCTGGTAGTTCCTGCAGGCTCACGGTTCCTGAAGCGACTGTCAGACTGACACGAAGTAGGAAGACTGGAGGGTCCTGCACTACCCAGGGAAGAAACCAGCAGCAGAGCAAAACAACGAATAAAAGGTGCACTCCTTAAAACCCAAGCAGGGTGCGACCTTCCTGGCTATCCGGCCCACTGTAGCTCTGTACAGCGAATTCGACCAGAGGAGGGGTCCTGGCTTGCAGTTTGGGCAGACTGGTTGGTCCCACCAGCTCAAGGGATGACGTTTCCTGGAGGATCTTCTCTGTCATCGGATTCTGAAGATTCGGACCTGCAGCAGGGCTTCACAGGGCGGTTCAGGATTTGTAGGGGTCCTCTTACATCAGCTCCTCGTAGGTTCTTTCGTTTCCGTGCCAACACTGCCTTTCCAGTCCCAGAGACCTGCTTTCTATGCAGTTTTCCCCCATCATAGAGCCTGGCTGTCAATCACACAGCAGGGTGGCTGTCCTGGCGAGGACAGTCCCCTTAGCCAATCAAACAGGAGTGCGACTTGGGTTACCAAGGGAACCCATGGCAGGGGTGCGAAGATCCCTCCCTCACATCCTTCATACCCAGACTTTCAGGCGCCTTAAGGAGGGCTTCTGTGCAGAAGCCCGCAAAAAGACGGCGAACAAAGGAATCATCCCCGGTTTGGCGCGCAGAGAAAAACAAGAGAAGACTTTAACAAAAAGAAATGGTGAATAAACCCAGCCGGAGCCAAAATAAAATGTATTTGGTCAAGTAGGTTTATGTTCGAGACTAATATAATAGCCCAAAACAATGCCACGTTTATATAAGATAACCGCGGTAGAAAAGGTAGGGTAGTTACCACTTGCCACCAGCCAAGTCTTGATGTAAAAGGAGCGAAACAATGCTCCAAGAGACACAGACAAAAAGGGATAAGAATTAACCCTTTCCAATACTCCATGTAAGATGGGGTGCACTGGGTCTGTGGTTTAAAGTGACTAAAATAAAGTTAATGGCAACTTTACCTTTTCTGGGGGACAGCAGTCAGCCCCAGAAAATGGAGTCAGTGGGAAGTCTCAAAGACAACCCTGTGTCACTGCACTGAAGGTGCTGTGTAACACACATGAAAAATATGAGGCCATGGAGTAGGTGAGGCTCCAGTGCTCAAGATCACACAAAAAGTGAAAACACACACAGCAAAACACATGTAAGAGTGGGAAAAAAGGCTCACACGCTTACCAGGTGAAAAGAATAAATCCTAGAAATCCAGCAAAGCTGCTGAGGGACTCATTAGGTAAGGGAAATCAGCCATTTATGAGAATTCTCCCTAACAGGGGTAAGGCCTATGCTAACCAGAAATGCAGCTCTCCGTTATTTACAATAAGTGATTTATACTGCAGAACCTAAGCGCACTTACATAGGGATTTGCCCATATACTTTTTTGCTGTATTTTTATTCATCCTTTTTTTAAAAGGAAATAGCATGGACTTCTATTTTAGAGCAGCAGTTGTTATTGTATGTATTATGTGGATGTTATTTTAGATAACATTTGACTGATGATTGATATCTCTACACATTGTTATCCTATTTTCTTAAACTGTGCTTGTATTGTGTATGAATTGCTTATATGTTTTTATCTGTGGTATGTGTGATTACGTGTATTTCTACCTAAACTATTTTATATTGAATAAAGCATTCTGAGAAGAAGAAAATACACATACTACACACACTAATAACACTCACACTTACGACACACACACACTTATGGCACATGTTCTTATGACACACATACTCTTACAACACATACTCTTGCAACACACACACTTATCAAACCCACTACTTATGATGCGTGCTCTTACGACACACACACTTACGACACATGCACTTGCAACACACAAACTTCCAACAAACATTTTGTATGTGCATATGAAACATATTGGAGATGTAAATTGTGTAAATGTACGAACTGCAAAATCTCTATACGCTGGACACTTACACTCATACACCTTACACAATATACACTTAGTACATGCTGTTGTGACAAATACTTATGATACACATTTATGCCACTCTGTTGCCTATGTACAGAAATGCTAGAAGACATGTGATACATGAATGGACATGTTCTACATGAAATCAGCATGTGCGAGTATCAAATGTGCATTATGGGGATTCCAAGATAGCCGCTGTGATCTTAACTGCGTGAGGAGCGGGCTCCCGCCCGGCAATTCCTAACAAAGGAGCAATAAAAGACTGAAGTCCCCCATTCCATGGTGTTGGTGCTGTGTGACCACCTGGAGAAAGAACAAGCACCCGGATGGCATGCAGCTGTGCCGGTATACCGCTAAAGGAAGGAGGAGTGTGGTACAAGAGGAGGACGTCCCATAGTCGCCTGTGTTAGGGGCGAGGAGGCCGGCGCCTGGCACTGGACGAAGCAGCAAACAAAATAAATAGTAAAGGACTCCTGGCTATGTCCTGATATGCCCAGGAAAGTAAATAGTAATAAAGAAAGAATCAGGATGGGAGATCAACACGACAGGATTTTGGATTAATTTATTTAATCTCAAAATAGTCGCGAAAAAACTCAGTTTTGCTTAATCACAAGTTAACAGACAACGGACAGATTTCAATTTGACAGTGAGGGGTACTACTACGTACCACCTTCTTGGATGTTTGAGGGTATTTCCTTCAAAGTGGTGCACAATCTCTAAAACGCATTTCGGACATTTTAGTACAAACAAGAGTAAGTGCTGCCCAGGACTTCTGATGGTCCATGGGTATTATGAAACATAACACACAACAGCAATATGAACAGAAAGATGAAAAAATGATGTTGTGTCACAGATCAACACTGTAGGGTTTCGGCCAACTGTAGCGTTTGCTGGGGGCTAGTTGTTGGCGTGGCCTTCTTCAGGATCGGAGTGAAGGGTAACACTGTCCGTGTGGTATCTGTTTGAATAAATTGGTGAAATGTGGTTAAGGTCGTAGGTCGTGTTGGATCTCTGTTTTATTTGCAATTTTAAATACTTATTAGTGACTGATTGGTGTCAGCAAAAGCACTAAAGAGTGCATTACTGAGAGGCTTATCGTCCAAAAAACGATGCGGCGGTAAAGCTTTTCAGAGTTTCTAACTGTAAAGTATAGTGTAGACTGGTGGGGCGGTGTGATAAATACACTGCTCTGTGGACTTCAGTGAAAGTCACTCAGTCGGTCCAGGGTATGATTGGTAGTTCAGGATGCAGCAACGCCTGCAAATGGCGTGTGTCTCTCAGCAGTTCTAAGAGAAAAGGAAGTATGATCTGTGATTAAAGGACCACAATACTGTGCTGCGTACCTAATCGTGGCGTGCAATAAGGTAAAACCAAGCTCTGGACTGAGTAACATCTGAGGTGGTAAATGGTGCCAGGTGATGGCATGGAATAAATAGCCTCTAAAAACTTGGGGCTCAGTGCTACGAGTGCCAGTATGCATGCATGAGCCATGTTACAGTGATGTGATAAACGGCATGGGGATGCCCTGATGACGTAAATAGAAGAAATTGTGTCCGGCGCGTGGTATTTGCTGCCATGAGGGCCGAGTGTGCCGTCCGTCATTATACGGATGCATTTAAATGGGGGCACCCTTTGGACGCGGATGACAAAGTGCAGGTTCGAGATCAATGTGAACGTGTGATAGTCAAGTAAAAAAGGGGGCCCGGTGGCCAGACTGAATTACTTATAGAAACTGCACAGTCATCTCGGTCTCACTGAATGAGCATCGCGGTGCGATCAGAAAGGGCTGAGGCTAAAAATGTACGGCTGTTCCAAAGTGCCCGCCCTCTGGTCATCGCAACCAATGATAGTGCGACACTTGGGCCAATGAAATGGATGGTGTGTAGCGTTCGTACAAAGAGAAAGTGAAAGTATTCCTGATAGGCTACTCAATGATTGGGGCACGTGGGTGCCGAGGTATAATGGGAATTGTGGCCCCGGTGTGCAAAATCACGTAAGCACAGTGAAAAGAACCAGCTGAGGTGTTGGAAGTATGTCTAATGGCGTACTACAGGCACAGTGGTGGATTGAATGTTGATACCAGTGTGCAAATGGGATGGCCTTCGAGTCGGGTCTGTGGGGTACCGACTGTGATGTACGGGCGGCGCTAGACAATTTAGAATGATTGTATATGTGTGAACAACATCGAGTGGTGTCTGTGTGGCATCCAAAATGATAGTTGGCAAAAAGGGATACATCTACACAACATTGAATCAATTGATAAACTCAGTCTATCATCATATGGACGCCATTTATAGGGCGAAGCATGTGTATTACCCGAAATATAAACAGGTAGAATGCCCGTTACTCAAAAGAAGAACTTTCTGGTGTTCCACATGAATTGTGTCACACAGGTGAAAAATGGTGATATGACTGATTGAGACAATGCTATACATCAACAAAATGCTAGGATGTTTCGCCAGCTACACATTTTCTCATTAGGCCTACGGCATAGTCAAGAACAGAAAAAACACTTTGGTGCGTGCCGAAGTATTGACAGACCCAAGTTTTGGCTGAGCATTTTTTCATGTGGCTTATGGCCTTGTGATAAACATGTCGAGATTTTTGAGAAGGTGAGACAATGCTATATATCAACAAAATACTGGGATGTTTCATCAGCTACACATTTTCTCATTAGACCTACGGCATAGTCAATAACAGAAAAAACACTTTGGTGCGTGCCGAAGTATTGAACGACCGACACTAGTTTTGGATAAGCATTTTTTCATGTGGACTATGCATTTTCATAAACAGAAACTCAACTGTGCGTGCTGCAGTATTAAGCGAGTGATCTATGTGTGCTCTGATGGTACTGGTTCATCGGGTACATAGGCAAGATGGAGTTAGCATGTGTTGCACAGAAGATTGATGAATAGGGAGTTGCATATGTTTCATCTAGAACAAATATATAGCCACTTGTCTGTCTTGGTCAGCTTGAAAGAGATTTAGAACATCGTAGTGCGAGGGTACTGGCATACCATTATTTTGAAGGTCCTGGACAAAAGGGTGGGAATCTCCAGGGGAACGTGTATTTGGTTAGCTTAGAATGTTAAAGTACATCGGCACAACAATCCACTAGTCTAAATTCAAGCATGAGACATTGTATGCACACTTGGTGAACTCTATACTGGAGAACTCGGACTGAGTGTGGGCTAGGGGCTATGGATTAATTCAAAAAATGCTTCCATTCTACTGCAATATTCAGTCCGTGTTTCACGGTGTCCAATCTATGGACCCATTTATTTCTGTTCCAAACGAGTAAGAGATAGATTGATATCACCCCCTCGTTTCTGGGTGTCAGTTGTTGTATGATCGTCCAGGTGAAGTGTTCATTGGTGTGTCCTTTCTTGGTGAAATGTTCAACAAGTGGTTTGTCGGACACCGCATTTTTAATGCACGACCTGTGTTCACAAATTCGTTGTTTGATAGGCCTGATCATCTTGGCAATGTCGAGTAGGTCGCAGGGGCATCTGATTACATAAATAACTAATCTACTTTCGCAGTTGGTATGGTTTTTCAGAGTCCAATGAAAGTCTTTGTAATCAAAAGTTTTGCTGGATTTAGTGTATCTGCATGCCACACAACGGCCACAACTAAAGTGACCCACCAAGGGTGGTAGATTCCATAGTGTTTGCATTTCCTTTTCTGGTTCTCGAAAAGAGTGTACTTAGGTGTCTCGCAGATTTTTATTCTTCTTGAAAGCAAAAAGAGTTTTTTCGACAGGATCCCTTCATTTTTGATTAGATGCCAATGTTTGTTGATGGCCGATTTTGTCAGATTCTTATAGGGCTGAATGTGGTGACACAAACAGTTCTCTCGATGGATTTCTTTTCCTTGAGGGTAAGGCAGATGGATCGGTCTGTGTTGGCTGCTCTCTTTTTGGCCATTTTGACTGACTTCTTCGGGTAACCTCTCTCTGTGAGACGTGTCTGTAGTTGTTGGGCATGGTATTCAAAGTTTTCTCTTTCAGAGCAGTTTCTGCGTACACAGAGAAATTGGCCGTATGGAAGGTTGTATTTGAGTCCTACAGGATGGTAGCTGGTGAAGTGTAGAAGACTGTTCCTGTCTGTCGTCTTTCTGAAGAGTTCTGTCTTCAGGTTGCTTCCAGAGCGATATATATGTAGATCAAGGAAGTGATGGTCTGGAAGTCCCATTCAAGGGTGAATCTTATGTGTGGGTTCCGTTGGATGAGCTATTGATGGAAATCTATGAGTTCGGACTCGGGACCTCACCAGATGAGGAGGACATCGTCTATGTATCGACGCCACTCTTGGATGTTGTTTCTGTAGGGATTGTTGCTGTTATAGATGTGGTCTTCCTCATATTGGGCCATGTATAAATTGGCCACGTCTGGGGCAAAAGTAGCGCCCATGCTGACCCCTTTCACTTGCTGGTATATTTGTTTCTCAAACAAGAAAAAGTTTTCAGACATGGCTAAACGGATGCATTCCAGTATGAAATTGGTTGGTGTGGTGGTGACATCACGTCTTCTGTTGAGGCAGATGGTTAGTTAGTGCTTCTAAACCTTCCTGTTGCGGTATAGAGGTGTAAAGGGACTCGACATGGTCACCAGGATACCGTTTGGAGAGAGATCGAGGGTCTGTAGAATCTTAATGGCCATAGAGAAGTTCAAAGGGAGAATAACCTACTCCCTCCTGAGGGACTTCTCTATAAGCAAAAAGAAGGCATGGCAGTAGAAGGTCCCACTTCTTTTTAAGGGGTTCTTCTAAAGCACCTATCATGCTCTTCATGGTTCTGTTAAACCTTTCTACCAACCCGTTTGTCTGAGGGTGGTATGCGGTTGAGAACTTGTAGGTAACTCCGCAGGTTTTCCACATGGCCTTCATGTAGTGGGACATAAAATTTGACCCCCTGTCAGAGATCACCTCCTTAGGAAACCCAACCCTGGTAAAAATACCAAGGAGGGCCTTAGCTACGGCCGGAGCTGTAACAGTCCTCATAGGAATTGCCTCAGGGTACCTAGTAGAATGGTCTACTACAACAAGGATAAACCTGTTGCCTGAGGAGGTTGGAGGATCAAGGGGACCAACAATGTCAATCCCTACCCTCTCAAATGGGACTCCCACAACTGGGAGAGGCACTAAAGGTGCCACATTCTTGGAACCAACCTTACCAGAAGTCTGGCAGGTATGGCAGCTCCTGCAATATCTATCTACTTCAGCCTCCATCTTTGGCCAATAAAAGTAGAGAGAGAGAGCCTTTCCTTGGTCTTCTTGAAACTCAAGTGACCAGCCAAAGGAATCTCGTGGGCTAGTTGCAAGAACTGTTGTCTGTTCTCTTGGGGCACTACCAGGCGTTGGTAGGCTCCAGGTTCAGATCCAGTTGGTTCACTGTAGAATAGGCCATCTTCCCAGTGTAACCTATACTTCCCAGGCTCTTGCCCATCAGCCTGAGAAGCTGCCTGTTGGCGAAGGCCCTCCAGAGTTGGACATTCTCTTTGTCCCTTACGAAAAGCTGACCTGCTGGGTCCACCTTCTGCCAGTAAAGACTGCAGCTCAGGATGGTCAGCTGGGTCCAGGTCTCCAATAAGTTCTGGGCCTCCTACTAGCTCTTCTTCAGAGTCTAGTTCAACCAGACAGGGTTGTACCTCCCTCTCAGCCTCAGCTGGAGGTGGAGTTACAGGTGTAACTTTGGACAACTTCGGGGAAGTCCTTTTTGGAAGCACTGGAGTGCTTGCTGTAGGTTTTTTCCTAGGAGTCTTGGGTTGCTCCTTTGCTCCTGATCTGGTAGTCACTGCAGTAAGTTGCTCCAGTGGAAGAGGAGTGATTTCTGTCATCATCTCCTGAGATAAACCTCGCAGGGTTTTCGCTCTTGCAGGTTTGGTGAGCTCCTGTAACCTTTTACTAGGAGGTCTGGGGGTATGTGACACAATTCCAAGAGCTTTCAGGTCATTACCCAACAGAACCCTTCCTGGTACTTCACATTGTATACTGACAGGTATCTTCACAGCCATATCATTACACTGGATGAGAACTGGTAACTGGGGACACATCTGCACAGGCCCTCCAGCAAACTTGGTGAGGCATTTGGGTGCCTTAGCAACATCCTTTGCCTTGAAAAATGATTCATCCACCACAGTTATGCTGGCCCCAGTGTCCCTGATGCAGGAGTCTCCTGGCCATTCATGCGGACACTGTCCTTATAATACTCTTTAGTATTATCTGGGATAGAATTATAGACATCTGAATTCTGTTGTTCCCACAACCCCAGAGAGACTAAAGAAACACTGGCTGAGACTCCAGTGGGTTCATCAGCCAGTAGTAGAAAGTTTCCACTTGCCATAGGGACTTCCTCCTCTGGAGCGAAGGCTAAGGAGACAAGTTGGATCCCTGAAGGTTTACCCTTACATCTGGGATCTCCTTTCACATGGTCAGTAGCCTTACAAACATAACAGGCTCCAAAGGTCCTTTGGAATGGAGGCTTGTTCTGACCTCCTTCTGGTTTGGCACCAGAAGGTATACTACTCTGCTGTTGTTTCCCAGGTGGCTTACCCTTATGGTGTGGTTTGGGGCCCTCTTTGGAATTGGAATTATTAGAATTCTCTTTGGAGTCTTTCTTAGGCTGTCTCCCCTCATCCTTCTTCTGAGTTACCCCAGAATCCTTGTGAGTAGCCCTGTTGGCAACCCACAAGTCAGCAGCCTTAGCTAGCTTTCTAGGATCTAATTCCTGTGAATCAGTCAAGTGCTGTCTGAGCTCAGGAGAGCAGGCATCATAAATTGACTCCATCATTACAAGATTTCGCATTCCTTCATAAGTGTTCACTTTGTAACCCTTAATCCATCCCTCTAAGTTTTTCAACCCTTCACACACCCAGGTAGCCCAAGGGGTACCATCATGCTTTTTGAGGCTTCTAAACCTCCTAAGATACTGGGAAGGGGTCTTCCCAAACCTAGCTATCAAAGCTAGTTTCACACATTCATACTCTTTCCTATCCTCCTCCCCCAACTCCATTACTGCATCAGTTGCAACAGGGGGGAGCCTAGAGAACAACCAGGTTAGTAACTCATTACCTGTGATGTTCTGGAGCCCATGATTATACTCAAACATAGACAACCAATCCAACACATCCAACTTAGGCTCATACATACCAATCAATTATTTAGGCATCCGGGGTCTTTTAGGACTGGAACTTCTAGAGGAGCCAGAGAGAGAAGCATTCTCAACAGACAATTTCTTCATTTCTAGCTCATACTTGAGCTCCATTTCTCTTGGCCTTAGTTCTTTGTCAGTTTGAGTATTAAGTTTCTTGTACTCTAATTCCAGTTTCATTTTCTCCAGTTCATAGTATTGAGGACTAAATGTGGGACCTGGCAAAGGTCCAGTAGGTACAGCTGGTAAGGCAGAGAGAGGCCTAGAGGGAACATCTACAGCAGTTTCATCTTCCTCTTCTGGTTCTGACCCAAGATCATCAATACTTTGTTCAATATCAATATCATTGCTGTTCTCTACATTTGCTGGAGTGGTAGGTTCCTCTGAACCATCATCCAGACTTTGGTTTTCTAACAACCTTTCTATTAGCTCTATTTTCTTGCCTTTAGTCATGAGATTCTTATGCTTACAGAGAACTCTTAAACAATCAGCAGTTTTTGTAGCAAGTGACTCTTGACTATAACTTTCCATAGCAGACATGTTTAGAAAATGACTTTTTCTTTTTGTGCTTAAGCTTTGTGGTTAGTTTCACTAAGGTATCTCAAAAGTACACTAAAGTGTATACTCAATACAAATCCCACCGCTGTACACCAGTGTTAGGCAGAAACCTGTGCAGTTCCCTCTGGGACCACTGCAAAAGATTTAAGTCTACAGGTGTTTGGCAGTAAACCCACTTGGTAGCAGTCTGTACCACCCATATTTACCTGGTAGCTGTGGCTGAGCAGTCAGACTTCCCTCAAGAAGAGTTAGGCAGTATATAGAGCATACATAATAGGTACAGAGGCACAGTAGTACAAGCAAACACTGACCAGAGCTAGGTGTAAAAGTATATAATTATTTATTTAAAAGACACACTCATAAATTACACTAGCACAGAAAAGGTAAGTAAGTCAAAACACAGTCAATATTACTTATATGTACATCCCTAGTTATTTGTTGGACAAGTCTAAGTTAACACCACTTATTTCCAAACAGAGGTGAGCTCTTAACGTTAGATGGCACTCCAACAAGTTAGTTAAAAAGGGAGGGAAAAAGGCAGAAGTAATGAAAACAGCAAGGTAAAACACTTTTCAGAGATTCACAGTGAGTTTAGAAAGGCAGTCTATTGAGGAGCAAGGAAGTTCGATTGCCAGGCCCACTCTAGGGCAAGCCAGGCGAAAAGATGTCCAAGATCACACAATGTCACAAGTCTTTACAGGTGAGTAGAAAAGGTTTTACTACGTTTTTAGAAAAGGTTAGTTAGGGTGTCCCAGGCTTACCCAGGTTCGAGAGCCGAGGGCTAAATCTACCCCGTACAATCGGTGGCAAGGGAAGCCGGGCGGAACACGGTACCTTTAAAATGGAAAGGATCCTCCAGCGGTGGCAGTTGTTCCTGGTAGTGGGTGCAAGTCGCGGCGTCGTCCAGAGGAAGAGAAGATCTCGACGTGGAGGAAAGCTGAAGGTCGTTGCACTACCAGGGAAGAAACCAGCCGTGGAGTTTTCCGGTTAAAAGGATGTTACCCCTCTTTCGCGGTTGAGGTAAAAAGTGGTATCCCGGTTGCCGGGGTGCTTGGCACAGGCAAGGCGGCCACGAGATGCTTCAGGGAGGCGAAAAGAAGACAGAAACTGGTTGTCCCCACCAGTCAAGGGAAGGAGACTCTCCCGGCTGGAGATCTCCTCTGTCGTTGGGAAAAGTGGTGAGACGGTTCTGCAGGGCTCCACCGGTGGTGTCGTCTTGGCAGTTCGGCTCGGCTTCTCCCTCTTCGGCTTCTTAGGTCCTGTGGCGACTTCTGAAGAACCAGTCCCAAAAACCCTGCTTTTATGCAGCAAACCCCCATTCATACTGCCTAGCTGTCACTCAAACATGCTAAGTGGTGAGCGGGGCGGCTCACCACTTGGGCCAATCACACCAGAGTGCGACATGAGTTGGCACGGCAACTCAGTCCAGGGTGCCTAAACCCCCCTTCTGTGCAGAAGCCCACCAAAAGTGGAACAAAGGCTCGACTCGGGTTCAGGGTTACTGAAGTGAACCTAGACGCCATTTTGGCGGCGAGTTCTGGCAAAAAATCCCAACCGGTGAATTTATATTAAATAAATAAACCGGCGGTATCATTAACATTGCACCAAAAAGTGGTGCATTAAAATCAATGGGAAATCCCATTGGTATCCACTGCCACCAGCCAGAAACTCGGCGAGGGGGGACGGAACAGTACCCCCTCGACAACAGACCCAGGGGCAATCTAATTGCCCCTACCAGTACTTCCACAGCTTGATGGTTTGTACTGGTTAAGTTCCTAAGTTAAGACTAGTAAAGTCAATGGTGACTTTACAGACCCAGGGAGACAGTAGTCAGTCCCAGGGTGTGGAGTCTATGTTTGGGGGTCACTATGACACCCCTGTGTTACTGCACTGAGGGTGCTGTGTAACACACATTCACAAACCAATGATAGCCTATGGGGAAAAAATACCCCATAGCCCATAAGCAGATAGCAAGTCACAAAAACACTCTTAAGTCATGTCCAAGAGTGAGGGTAAAAGAGTCTCACTCTTGGCAGGAGAAAAAAATAAACCCCAAAAATCCAGCAAAGCTGCTGGGGGACTCACTAGGTTAGGAAATTCAGCCTAAACAGAGAATTCTCCCTAACATATGTCCATGACGATGAAAGCCTTGAAGGAGCGTAAGGGGAAGTTAGAAAGAGGTAAGGACTTTAAAACTTCTACTCCCTCGAAAGTTTCTTCGGCCAAGTCGAGAAATTCATCTCCTCGTCGACAAAAGAAACATTCTTGTTCAAGATCTCAAAGCGGTTCTCACCAGTCTTCGAGATCAAAACACTCTAAGAAGAGGCGTCGTAGATCTCCCTCTTCTTCTTCCTCTACTTCTCCAGAAAGGGTCACCTGTCCCACAAAACACAGCTCTCCGACTAAGTGGAGGAATTCCGTAAAAAAAAATGCTTAGCGTCTTCGAGAAAGCGGCCTCGACCCCCTCAGAGACTTCTAAAGGTGATACCCTGGGTGAAAGACCCAAAAAATCAAAACGCCGTGAGTCGTTAAACCCGCTGAGAGAAAATACTAGAGAGCGTCATGAACCCTCGAGTAAAAGCAATAAGACTGCGTCATCGATTGCGTCATCGAAAATTCCTTTGACTCACAAATCTGTGTCATCGACGCCTTTGTCGAAGGACCCTTCGACACATAAATCGGTTTCATCGACGCCGTCTTCGACGCCACTGTCGACCCCGATAAAAGACAAACCTACAACTGTCACTACGTCACAGGCAGTAGAGGTGTCGAAAGCTCCGCCCATGACGTTGAGAATGTCATCAGCAATCTCGACGACACCGAGTAGGATTCCGATCCTCTCGAGTCTTTTCAAACTTTTTCGACACCTTTTTCAGGATTGTCGAAGCCTACGACGTCCACATCGACAACCTCAACGCTTTATCAGGCAGTGACAACAAATTTTGCTCCTACTGCTCTAGAAATGGGTTTTAAACCTTATCCTAGGTCTGATTACTTTAGAGCCTTGTCCTCTATATATGAGTAAGGGGAGGATTCCGACAATGAGAGACCCTTTGGTTTGCAAAGGACTACAATACCTATGCCAGAGGAATTAATCTCTGAGGAGAACAGGTTTAAAGACCTTCAAGAGTCTCTACATGAGGTAAGTGGTTTGGATACTTCTCCAGAAGTAGAGTCTGCTAAACCAGACCCTGGAGAGCATGCTGAGACTCCTTATAGGATTCTGATGGCCAGAATAATCGAATTCATGGGGTGGACTACACATACACCTTCTTTTCAGCAGGATGACCTTACTGATATTTTAGATAAAGGTCCACAGGAGGATCCTGTTGTTCCTTTTCATACTGCTCTGCAAAGAAAAATATCTGCTAATTGGGAAACTCCTGACGTTATCCCTGCAGTAAATAAAAAACTTTCTGCTAAACACAGAGTATCAGCTTCAGATCCTGAATATCTGAGCGAGCATCCAACTCCAGAGAGTTTAGTTGTACAAGCAGCAACTTCATCTAACAGTACGTCGGCATACCCCACTATTCCACAGGACAGGGATGATAAAAGATTTGATGCCATGTCAAAAAAAGTATTTTCGGCATGTAGCATGGCGCTTAAGTCGAGTAACGCCACTTGCATGCTAGCAAGATTCAGCCACACACTTTGGGAGTGTGCTTCATCTGCGGCTGACTGTCTCCCAGAAGCAGAAGAAAGGGATGCATTCTTAAACATTATTAGGGATGGAAAGGATGCAATGTGCGAGTCCCTTCAAACAGGCATTGATTCTGCTGACAGCATCAGCAGGGCCATGGCGGCAAGTACCACAATCCGCAGATTTGCGTGGTTGCAGAAGTCTGGTTTTGCTCCAGATGTACAAGCCAGACTTCTGAACATGCCCTTTAACGGCACTTCTTTATTTTGAAAGAAGGCTGATGACAGCCTGTAGAGATTACAAACATCCAAGGCAGCAGCAAAATCCATTGGGGCTGCAATTCGACAGACTCCAAATCGCCCCTCAGGAGCCTCCTGGAGGGGTAGGTCCTTTCACTTTTACTCCGCATTCGGAAGAGGCAGAGGACAGCCTGCTCAAAGGACAGCCTGCTCAAAGGGGCCAGAAACGATTCACCCGTGGAGGACGGGTCAAAGGTACAAAAGCTGCAGCAGCAGGTGCTGCTTTACCCTTGGCATCTGCGTCAGCCGCTTCTAAACCCCTCTGAGGTCTCCCCTCACAAGACACCAGTAGGGGGCAGGTTAACTCAACATCTGGCAGAATGGCAGGCTATTACGTCAAATGCTTGGGCATTGGAGACAGTTGCCCAAGGTTACTCCCTGCCCTTCCTACACACTCCTCAGAGTCATCCACCGGGGAACAACTCTCTGAAGCTTCCAGACCCGCTCCTTATGCAGGAGATTTTAGACCTGCTAGAGAAGGGTGCCATAGAACCGGTACCCGTAGCGGAGAGGAACAAGAGTTGGTATTCCCCATACTTCCTAGTACCAAAGAAGGATGGAGGACTGAGAACCATCTTGGACTAGGGAGAATTGAACAAATTCCTCAGGAAAGACAAGTTCAAGATGGTAACCCTTTTTCAGATCCTTCAGGCCCTCCAACTTCAGGACTGGTTGGTATCTCTAAACCTTCAGGATGCTTATTTCCATGTGTCAATCCATCTCAAACACAGGAAATACCTGAGGTTTGCAATTGGCAATTCTCACTATCAATTTTGACTTCTGCCATTTGGGCTGACCTCCGCCCGAGGGTCTTTACCAAGCTAATGTCGGTAGTGGCTGCGAGTCTAAGAAGGGAAGGGATCCACGTCTACCCCTACCTGGACGATTGGTTGATCAGAGCAGTATCTCCTGAACAAGCTCAGATCCAGCTAGATTATGTCTGCCACTTCCTTCACAAGCTGGGCTATTCCCTCGACTTAAAGAAGTCACAGATGATACCATCACAGAGACTCCAGTTCATTGGAGCAGTCCTGGACACTTCCCTAGGAAAAGCCTCACCACCAGAGGTGAGGGCTCAAGAAATTCTACAGATGGTCATCAAGTTTCAAAATGCCCAACGTCTACCAGCCTTCGACATTTTTGAGATTGCTAGGCCTCATGGCATCCTGCATCTTCCTTGTGCCAGAGGCTCTCCTGAGAATGAGATCCCTCCAATGGGAACTAAGAACCCAGTGGTCGCAACTTTCAGGAAGAATGTCAGATCTCCTTCAAGTCCCGGACAGAGTAGCTTGAGACCTTCAGTGATCGGCCTGCCATGAAAACATCTTGAAAGGAGAACAGTTTTGGCAACCATGGCCGGAAATAACAGTAGTCACGGATGCCTCACTCACGGGGTGGGGAGCCCATGCCAACGACTTGACCATCAGCGGTCGTTGGTCTCCATCGGAGTCCAGACTACACATCAACATGTTGGGGCTGAGAGGAATCAGACTAGCCCTGAAAGCTTTCCTGCCATCAGCACACGGAAAGAATGTCCTGATAATGATGGACAACACAGTGGCCATGCACTACCTCAACAAAAGAGGAGGCATAGGGTCACTGCCACTGTGCAGAGAGGCAATGCAGCTCTGGTTTTGAGCAATTCAAGAAGGAATCTCTCTATCGGCAGTTCACCTAGTCGGAGAGAGGAACTTGACAGTGGATGCTCTGAGCAGGCAGAGCACAGTCTCCCACGAGTGGGAGCTAGCTCAGGAAGTCCTTCAAGAGATCTTCACCCTTTGGGGAACCCCACAAGTGGATCTGTTCACCACCAGTAGCAACAGGAAGTGGGATCAGTTTTGTTCAAGGGTATTTCCCCCGAGAGGAGCTCTTTGGGACGCGTTCGTAGTGGACTGGGAGTTTCCACTTCTGTATGCGTTTCCCCCAGTCCCTGTCATTCCTCAAATGATTAGGAGCTTGAGAAGTTTCCGGAAAGCCATGATCCTAATTGCCCTAGATTGGGCCAGGAGAACGTGGTACCCGGACCTTCTAGACATGTCCATCTGTCCTCTGATTCGTCTTCCGCAAAGAGAGGATCTTCTCTTGCAGAACGGAGGTCAGGTTCTCCATCCAGACATCAGAACCCTCAACCTTCATGCTTGCTTTCTGAAAGGTTGAGGTACAAGGATTGGGATCTCCCGGATACCGTCATGGAGATGTTGCTTTCTGCTAGAAGGCCAGCAACAAACACTTTATACCGCTGCCGTTGGAACAAATTTTGCAGCTGGTGTAGAGAAAAGAATATTGAACCCTTTCATGCAATACACCAATGGTGTTATCTTTCTTGCTTTACTTAGCAAATTCAGGTCTTCAAATTGGTACGATCATGGGCTACCTCGCTGCGCTGTCAATCTTTAAGCATACTGCTGAGGAGCATTCATATTTCAAAATACCCCTGGTAATCCAATTTCTGAAAGGATTAACTAATGTTTATCCTCCAAAGCCTTTTAAAGTTCCACTGAGGGACCTAAATCTAGTCTTAAAATTTCTGATGGATACTCCTTTTGAACCACTTCATTCCTGTTCATTAAGATTTCTCACTTTTAAAACAGTTTTTCTAGTGGCTCTAACTTCCGCCAGAAGAGTGAGCGAATTACAAGCTCTATCTTGCAAACCTCCTCATACAATCTTTCATAAAGGCAAGGTTGTCTTACAAGTGAAGCCCAATGTTCTCCCAAAGGTGGTCTCTGAATTCCATATTACTCAGAAAATAACCTTACCTTCGTTCTATCCTCCTCCCCATCCAGGGAAAGAGGAAGAGAGATTACACAGGCTGGATCCAAGGCATGCCTTGAGTTTTTATATTAGCAGACGTGCTAGGATAAGGCAAGCAGACCAAATGTTTGTAGCATACGAGGGCACAAATTAGGACTGCCAATCACAAAACAGACCATTTCAATATGGATCATTTTAACCATTCTAGAATGCTATAAATTGGCAGGAAAAGAACCCCCTTAACATCTTAGGGCTCATTCAACCAGGGGTATCGCATCCTCTTCGGCTCTCCAAAGAGGGGTCCCAATTAAAGATATATGTGCGGCTGCCACATGGTCGTCCGCACATACCTTTACCAAATTTTACAGCCTGGATTCCTCCTCTCGCCAGGAGACACGATTTGGGAAAGCTGTGTTGCATTCTGTACATCTTTAAAGGGAAATATTTCATCTTTACTCCCACCTCCTCTTTACACTACGGCTATGGGAGTAAATCAAAGATAAGGAATACGTCGGAGGACACAATCCCTTCGAAGAACAAGTTACTTACCAAACTGGTAACGTTCTTTCGATGGGATGTTCCTCCACGTATTCCTTATCGCCCCTCCCATCCATCCCAGCAGTAAAACTTCCCTTGTAGTTGCAGCTTACGCTCCTTCAAGGTTACTAACCAATTAATACAAAGCAAATCTGAGCTTTAAAACGGAACTGAGCAACGGACGCTGCGCGAGTGTATTTATACGCATGATGACATCGGCACCGATACGGAGGCTGTCGAGGGACACCGACTTGAGGGACGTCGACGCGCAGCGCCCTCTACTGGAAAAATAAATCCGAGGCCAGCAAGCTGGAATGGATAACATCAAAGATAAGGAATACGTCAGAGGAACATCCCATCAAAAGAACGTTACTAGTTTGGTAAGTAACTTGTTCATCTCTTATTCATTTGGAACAGAAATGGGTCCATAGATTGGACACCGTGAAACACGGACTGAATATTACAGTAGAATAGAAGCATTTTTGGAACTAATCCACAGCCCCTAGCCCACACTCAGTCCGAATTCTCCAGTATAGAGTTCACCAAGTGTGTATAAAATGTCTCATGCTTGAATTTAGACCAGTGGGTTGTTGTGCCTATGTACTTTAACATTTTAAGCTAACCAAATACACGTTCCCCTGGAGATTCCCACCCTTTTGTCCAGGACCTTCAAAATAACGGTATGCCAATACCCTCGCACTACGCTGTTGTAAATCTCTTTCAAGCTGACCAAGACTGACAAGTGGCTATATATTTCTTCTAGATGAAACATATGCCACTCCTTATTCATCAGTCTTCTGTGCAACACATACTAACTCCATCTTGCCTTTGTACCCGATGTCCCAGTACCATCAGAGCACACATAGATCATTTGCTTAATACTGCAGCGCGCACAGTTGAGTTTCTGTTTATGACAATGCCATAGGCCACATGAAAAAATGCTTAGCCAAAACTAGGGTCTGTCGTTCAATACTTAGGCATGCACCGAACAGTTTTTTCTGTTCTTCACTATGCCGTAGGCCTAATGAGAAAATGTGTAGCTGGCGAAACATCCCAGCATTTTGTTGAGGTATAGCATTGTCTCACCTTCTCAAAAACCTCTCGACATGTTTATGACAATGCCATAGGCCACATGAAAAAATGCTCAGCCAAAACTTTGGTCTGTCGATACTTTGGCACGCACCAAAGTGTTTTTTCTGTTCTTGACTATACCATAGGCCTAATGAGAAAATGTGTAGCTGCCGAAACATCCCAGCATGTTGTGTTGTTGATGTATAGCATTGTCTCACTCGGTCATATAACCATTTTACACCTGTGTGACACAATTCATGAAGAACACCAGAAAGTTCTTCTTTTGAGTAACAGGCATTCTACCTGTTTATATGTCGGGTAATACACATGCTGCACCCTATAAATGGCGTCCATACGATGATAGACTGAGCTTATCAATTGATTCAATGTTGTTCAATGTTTTTGCCAACTGTCATTTTGGATGCCACACAGACACCACTCGATGTTGTTTACACATATACAATCATTCTAAGTTGTCTGAAGCCGCCCGTACATCACCGTTGGTACCCCAGAGACCCGACTCAAATTCCATCCCATTTGCACACTGGCATCAACATCCATTCCATCACTGTTCCACCACTGTTCCTGTAGTACGCCATTAGACATTCTTTCAATGCCTCAGCTGGTTCTTTTCACTGTGCTTATGTGATTTTGCACACCAGGACCACAATTCCCATCATACCTCGGCACCCACGCACCCCAATCATTGAGTAGCCTATCAGGAATACTTTCACTTTCTCTTTGTAAGAACGTTACACACCATCCATTTCATTGGCCCAAGTGTCGCACTATCATTGGTGCGACGACCAGGGGGCGGGCCCTTTGGAACAGCCGTACATTTTTTGCCTCGGCCCTTTTTGATCGCACCGCAATGCTCATACAGTGAGAACGAGACGAATGTGCAGTTTCTATAAGTAAGTCAGTCTGGACCCGGGCCCCCTTTTTTACTTGACTATCACACGTCCACGTTGATCTCGAACCTCCAATTTGTCATCCGTGTCCGAAGGGTGCCCCCATTTAAATGCATCCGTATAATGACGGATGGCACACTTGCCCCTACTGGCAGCAAATACCACACGCCGGCCACAATTTCTTCTATTTACCTCATCAGGGCATCCCCATGCTGTTTATCACATCACTGTAACATGGCTCATGCACGCATACTGGCACTCGTAGCACTGAGCCCCAAGTTTATAGAGGCTATTTATTGCTTGCCATCACCCGGCATTATTTACTGCCTCACATGTCACACAGTCCAGAGCTTCTTTCATTCCACTTACTGAATTAGGACTGATCCTGACCTCTGACAATCACAATGCCGCGTGACATCATTTTGAGGTCCCCCCTATGACTTATGTACACATACTGGCACATATAGCACTGAGCCCCCAGTCTGTAGAGGCCATCTATTGCATGCCAATCACCCAGCACCATTTACCGCCTCACATGTTACTCAGTCCAGAGTTTTGTTTTACCCTGTTGCACGCCACGATTAGCTACGCAGCACAGTATTGTGTTCCTTTAATCACGGGTCATACTTCCTTTTCTCTTAGAACTGCTGAGAGACACATGCCATTTGTGGGCGTTGCCGCATCCTGAACTACCAGTCATACCTTGGACTGGCTGAGTGACTTTCACTCAAGTCCACAGAGCAGTGTACTCATCACACCGCCCCACCAGTCTCCACTATACTTTACAGTTGGAAACTGTGAGAAGCTTTACTGCTGCTTCGTTTTTTTGGACGGTAAGCCTCTCAGTAATGCACTCTTTAGTGCTTTTGCTGACACCAATCAGTCACTAATAAGTATTTAAAATTGCAAATAAAACAGATATCCCACACGACCTTAGCCACATTTCACCAATTTATACAGATACCACAAGGACAGTGCTACCCTTCACTCCCATCCCGAAGAAGGCCACGCCAACAACTAGCCGCCAGAAACCGCTGCAGTTGGCCGAAACACTACAGTGTCGATCTGTGACACAACACCATTTTTTCATCTTTCTGTTCACATTGTTGTTGTATGTTATGTTTTATAATACCCATGGACTATCAGTAGTCCTGGGCAGCACTTACTCTTGTTTGTACTAAAATGTCCGAAATGCGTTTTAGAGATTGTGCACGACTTTGAAGGAAATACCCTCAAACACCCAAGAGGGTGGTACGTAGTAGTACCCCTCACTGTCAAATTGAAATCTGTCCGTTGTCTGTTAACTTGTGATTAAGCAAAACTGAGTTTTTTTGCTACTATTTTGAGATTAAATAAATTAATCCAAAATCCTGTTGTGTTGATCTCCTATCCTGATTCTTTCTTTATTACTACGAAGCAGCAACCAGACATCGGCCGACTTGGGCAGAATATCGGAGGATCCCAGGAAGGGTTCGCAATCTAGCGTCACCCGTATCAGGGTGCTGAACCTCTGTGGTGGGAAAGAGCTCCACCTGACAGCCGGTGACGCCCGGGCCCTGCCAGTGGGCGCACCCGGGCTCCCAGTGTGGCAGCACTCCAGGCCTCCTGTTACACACGGGCCGGAGAATGAACGCTCCCCCCGGCATGGCATTTCTCGAGACACCGGAACGGCCTAGGTAAGGATAGGCATAGCTTCCACCTGGGAGGCATTGGGACGAGGGATGGCAAGGAGAAGAACCCTCGAGTGTATAGCAGCACAACGTGAGTTGGGGCACGCATTACCGTAAAACACCCCCGGTCTCTCTCTGACTCATAAACAATCATTGAGCAATCATCATGCACATCAGATAAAATCAAACTCGCTCAGATGGCAACCTCCAGAGCAGTGATTTTGTCATACCCCCCACGGGTGGCCTGAATCACAGTGGGACCAAGGTATTCAAAGCTCAGGACCTGTGCAGAGGACCAGACAACAGCAAGGTGCCAAGACACCTAAAGCTCTGCCAGCACGCACTGTCAAAGAGATTACTACAGCACACACTGGTTGGTGGGGGTGTGGGTTCGGACAACCAGGGGCAGAGAAACAAGGGACAACAATAGCAGCCTCAGGGGTCCATATGGGAACAGTGCCCTAGAAAGACGCCCACCGTCTCCAGCGTACCACAGGGGCTGAGTACCTATACATTCTAAGAACAATTGCATATCCTCTCGGCCCCATAAAGCAATGGTACGCACTCCCTGTAACCGCCACCTATCGTAAGCAGACCCCTCTACAGGGCACTGGTGAGGGCCATAGCGAGAACATCAGATAGAACGCACTGGGATGTACGGCCAGGAGCAGGAGAGGAGTACATTGCTCCCAGATGAATGTGGCAGAGCGGGACAGGGGGTAGAGTGAGCCGTCACCTTCCAGAGGTATGATATGATATTTTATTTGTATCGCGCTCGTACACAAGTGTTTCAGAGCGCGACTAGGCAAGGAGGGGGAACAGAGG
Source organism: Ambystoma mexicanum (assembly GCF_040938575.1). NCBI lineage: Eukaryota > Metazoa > Chordata > Amphibia > Caudata > Ambystomatidae > Ambystoma > Ambystoma mexicanum. The sequence continues at coordinate 692,701,459 of NC_090939.1, forward strand.
AGAACACAGCACAACACAACAACGAGGCACAGTGACATTGAGAACGCGCAAGTGCATGGGAAAGGGAAAAGGGAAAATGTGCATGGAAGGGGGAGAGTGGAAAGTGCACAGCAGAGGAGCGAGATAAATAAAAATAAATAGAAAATGGAGGCAATAAACAGTGGCAGTGCAGCCAGCAAGTGGCAAGTGCTGTGTTTAAGTCAGCAGACTGGGTAAGTACAGATACAGTCCCCAGTGCAAGGGGTGGCCAGGAGGCAGTGCAGGAAGGTGGCAGGTTGAGCAGGTACCTGGGCCCAGGGGACAGAGGGTGGCCAGGTGCACAGTCCCAAGAGAGAGCAGATCAGCAGGGGAGACTGGTAGCGAAGGCAGAAGCAAAGAGGAAGGTCTTAGGTGCTTCCGGAACCAGAGATGGTTCTCCTCAAGTTTAGAGTGACAGTGAGGCTGTTCTAGAGGGAGGCCCCAGCCGAAGATAGAGATCTACCCCCAGCTCGTTTCTTTGAAAAACGATTGACCCGGGGGGAGTTAGGGGTAGAGGAGCGAAGAGCTCGAGAAGGGAGGTATTTGCGGAGGGATAACTGAAGGTATTTTGGGCCCAGGCCTCAGAAAGCCTTGTGGAGAATGCAGAGGGTTTTGAATTTAATCCTTCCATCCACTGGGAGCTAATGTGGAGAGTTCAGAACTGGAGAGATACGATCTCAGGGCTTGAGGCCAAGGACAAGTCTCGCAGTCCTGTTCTGGATACGTTGTAGAGGGCGGAGATTAGAGGCAGGTAGATTTAGGAAGAGGCTGTTACAAAAGTCCAACCTAGAGAGAACCAGAGCTAGGAGGAGTACAACATATCCCGCCTGGGGAAAGGAACAGATACCTCAAAGGCCCTCATGGGAGAAGTGGTCGTGGGGCAGGATACTAACGGATAACATTCCACAAATGTCGCGGAATAGGCCCAAGGAACTAAATGAAGGGGCCGCTGCGGCCAAGATGTCAAAAAAGCAAGATGGGACCCTCCAGATATTATGGCAGAAAGAAGGGGAACTAGCGACGCAGGATGGTGAGTCTCAGACCGACCAGCCGGGGCCAGAAGGGTACCAGAGCATTTGAAAGGGCAAGTGGGCACGAGTGAGGTGTTCCAACAATGCTTCAAAGCGTTCAGTGACCAAATGACAGGAAACACTGCAAACACAACTGAGCCTCATAAGAACGGAACTAGCCCAATCCCTGCAGGAAGTCAAAGGGGAAATTGCAGAACTAGGAGACAGAGTCAACAGAAACGAAAATGCCATCCAAGAACTAAGAGAGAATACCCGCAAGAAAGACGCACTTGCAGACCAGCTAGCAGTTGCCACACAATCTCGAGCTCCAAACAGAGGACCTTGAGAACCGCTCAAGGAGGGTGAACATTAGGGTTAAGGGATTACCTGAAAGTGTGAACGACAGTGACCTCCGAGAGACAATGCAACAAGTGTTCATAGACTTGCTGGACTTAGAGGCAGTGCGGGAGATACCTGTGGACAGGATACACCAGGTGGGCCCAATAATATCTGAACCAGGCGCCAGATAGGGAAAAATGGTGATGGCGCTGTGAAGATACGATCAAAAGAAGGCGATCCTACGAGCAGCAAGGAAAGCGATCCCAATAAAAGTCAATGGCACCGAAATTCAAATATTCCAGGATCTGGCCAAATCTACCCTGGTGAAATGAAGGCAGATGGGCAGGGTGACTAGGACGCTGTCCCAAGCCCAGATCCGCTATAGATGGACCTTTCCATTTGGGATGGTCGTTACATGGCAGAGCCATCTACATTGTATCACCACACTGGAGGAAGGGCTCAGGAATCTGAACATAGAGGACGATGGGGGGAGCCTCACGGAGGAAGACCCAGGAGCCCCCATTAATAACTGCAAGAGAAACCCTGGGAATGGAGAAGAAAAGGAGAATCCAAGGCAAAAAGAAAGCCTCCACGTGATCCTGAAGGTCAACAGCCCAAGTCTTCAGCCCTAACGAAAGACTAAGTATAAAAACGGTCCCAGGGAGATGGATATGAAAGGGGTAATCCAGGGAGGTGACTTGCAATTGTATAGAGGGGGACTTCTAGATATTGGGGGATCATCCGGGGTGGTGGGAGGAATGTTCATAGCACTTGGAACCGGGGGAGGGCATGGGAAATGGTTGACCCACACTATTGCTCTCCGGGTGTTAAACGAGACTCGGCCCCCATGGCTACAAACATGGGAGAAGGAAGGAGAATCGAGTTCAGCCGGAGGAGTGGGGGGAGAGGGGTATATGCGAGGGAGGGGGGCTCAAGAAGGTGGGGGATTGCTGCACTTCAGAAACACACAGGGCATAAAAGGGGATGGATAGCAAACAGGGGATTCACGTGCTCTCACTGAATGTTAGGGGGTTGAATACACCTACTAAAAGGCAGAAAGTAGAGGGACTAGTGCAGGAGGCGAAACCCAAAATAGTTACTCTCCAGGAGACCCACATCCATCTGAGAGATAAGAGCAAACTGAGGATAAGAGGTTACCCACATGTGATGCAGGCGCAATATAAGGGCAGAGCGGGACAGGGGGAGGAGGCGCGCTCCGAGGAAGTGGGCCGGAAGTGGGCTGTCAGCTGTTGGGAGGACTTTGTCTCGTACTGCATTGACGTCAACTTTTGGTACTTACTGCATTCACCCTTTCCTAAAGGACTACCTGGACTCACATACAGACAATATATAATTTACAAAGTTCCTCTATAATTATCAGTGGTTAATATGCATTTTTTACAATGTTTACTATTAGGCCATGCCCCTTTTTTCTGTGAAGGAGTAAGAAGCACGGCCTGTGTGCTCCTGCACGCGCGCTCCGAGGAAGTGGGCCAGAAGTGCGCTGTCAGCTGTTGGGAGGACATCGTCTCGTACTGCATTGACGTCAACATTTGGCCACGCCCCTTTTTTCTGTGAAGGAATAAGAAGAGCGGCCTGCGTGCTCCTGCGCGCGCGCTCCGAGGAAGTGGGCCGGAAGTGGGCTGGAAGTGGGCTGTCAGCTGTCCGCTGCTCTCAGCACAGCTGAGCAGCTCGCCCACACCTCCAGACCCACCCTCGGATTATGCAGAGTTTCGTTCCGTCAGGGTTGAATTCATTTGAGCATTACAGTCTCATGTATCATTCTATTGGTAAGATTTGCCTTAAGCATTCATTGTGGGGAGTTCCTAAACTGTAAGGAAAAGCGTGGCAATTGTAGTTTGTTCTCCGTGCAGTTCTGAGCACCACAACTTATTCATTATCAAGTGCTCCAATTTCACTGACTTGTCACATCATTAAGTCCTTTTAGACGGAGACATACTACTATTTCTGTGCCATTCGCACATATATCTGCATACTTATACATCTGTCCGCTCTCTCGTGGACGTATATGCCTATTGAATTGGCACTGCAATTATACTCCATAAAACATGGCAGCAATTTACGTAGTGGCAAACATAATAAACATGCCGCGGTCATTATTAAGGAAGGGTTGTTCAAATGTGCAGGGACTTCAAAACCCCTGTGCACTCAAATGGAAGGTTCTACAGAGCCTATTCCTGATTTGAGTCATGATAGTGTGGTTGTTGACTTCCCCTCATCTATCACAACTACGGTTCAACTTAGTAATGCAGTTAATGAGAAACAACAAAGTGTTCATATTAGTCTGCCTGGTGATTCAACCACTGACTGAAAATCTTTCCGTATTAAGGATATGTATGATGGGGATTTTTCAGTCCAGCATAGTTTCCTTAGTGTTAGGGAACCAATCTTACCAACGGTGCTGGCTAATTCTAACAAGCATATCAGTGAACATATTTCAGACATCACCGTGATGGAATCTACCGTAATGACGGAATTCTCCAAGCGGGCACGTCTTTCACTTGGCCCGTCAATGCCTGCTACAGGTAGACAAGGGGGCATAGAACACATACATTTGCATCAAGCAAGTATCTTAGACGTGTCTTCCACTGCCCCTCCAGAATTGCAGAGTTAAAAGGTATAAGCAAGGCAATGTTTCAACACGATCTGGAAGGTGGCCTGGAAAATGTAACCCCCAGCCTCAAACAAGGTATACGTGAGTTCTCAAGTCCGGTAGACTTAACCTCTCCTCCAAGGAATACACTTGAGTCGGTACATAATACCTTTTCCGGGCCTTCCCCAGTTGCCCACTTATCGGAGGACTTGGATGTCCAATTCCCTGCCATGACTAGGATTTTAAATCTTCTAGACCGGGGGCATGAACTGACTCATCTTGAATTAAGATTACTAAAACACTCAAATACTGAGATTATAGCATGTATAAACAAGATAGATGATCTTGTTTATGGTAGCCTAAATAAAGGTATCCAAGAAAGTGTCTGAACACCTTATTTTGCCAAAAAATACTCAGTCTAGAGCTTCTCAAACTGATCATGTTGACACAAAGACTACGTGTTCACAAACCAATATTATAGGTAATGAAGCTTTGTTTTTGAAACTTTCCTTTTCGCAGGTCATAACTGAGCAGAAAGAGGACTTGGGTTTCATTGAGAATGACACAGTTAAACATACTCAATATCCTCAAGTGGTAATCTACAGTAGAGTGGAGGAAATTATCACTAAACTTGCCGCCAATGTAATACGATTGGCCTGTCACATTGGTCTATCTCTTGAGCCCAATGATGGTCCTAATTCTACTGTAGTGGTGGACAGTCCTTCAGCACTTGTTCAGTTAATTGAACTGGAACATAGTGAGAATGTACCTGTGGTAAGTCCATCTATTGTCATTGATGACAGTAGGTCGGACTGTAACGGTACTGGTCTGAAGAAGGGGGCATTTATGTCCAGAAAACAAAGATGCCTACACCAAAGGGCGCTAAAATGTGTACAAAATGAAAAACAAAAAACAAATAAAAAATCAAACAGTTCAAATAAAGTTGAGCATTCTCAAGGCCATCTTGTCGACACGATTGTCCAAGTTAATAATGCCAATGCTCTGTCCAACTTGGAAGTGGGAGTGGCAGACCTGGATCAGTTAAATGCGGAGAGCAAGTTAGCTTTGGAGCACCCGCATGAAGAGGATGATACGGCTTGCAGCAACAAAAAGGATACACTAACTGTAAAAATAAAGCAACATTGATACAAAATAAGGCTAAAATCACATTGAATGTATTGCCGATTAGTGAAGGAAAACTATCAGATGCTTCTAATAAATCTTCAAGTGTTTCAGAAACTCTAGGAGGTAAACAAACACAGATCTCCTCCTTTTATCCCATGACGTTGATCTGTACCAAAAGTCTGCAACATACAAATGATACCAATGAAGGGCGGTTAGTTCAGGGTCCTGTAAGTCAACCAAATGGTGCTAGTTTAGTTCATAGGAACAATGGGATCAAATCTCAGGATTTGATATTAATAGAAAATGTTGCAGCTTCAAATTTAGCTGAACACTTCATTTCTGATTCTGTACGTGTTGTATCTCATATTGAGCCAGTTGATATTGTCAAGGGCATGGGTCAGCACGAAGAATCCGAGCTTGGTCTTAAACAAACTGAAGCTAATGCTGCACTGTTATATAATTCTGCCACTTTATTAGGATGGCTAATTGACCCGGCTCAACATGTTAATGCACGATTAAATCGTGAATTCATATTTAAAAGTTTTTATAAAATCCCAAGGTTAAGACCTTTAAACTCAAATGATGTGGAATGGGTGAAATTAACTAACGTTAATAACGGGAGAATGATCTGTAAAATTGCATCAGCAATTGTCCTCAAACAGATTTGGAATTTTAAAACAGAATTTTCACAGTTGGGTTTACAAATGACTTTGTTACAAGATGAAACAAATCCTCTACAGTTTTTGAATTATGTGTCACCTACTCCTAAACCTTCTACTGTAAAATCAAGTCATGTTACTATTTCATCTATTGCTACATCTGATGCTCTTGTACAATTAGCTACAATTGCTTCCAATATCAAGGATTCGTCTTGGGTAGGTAATCTAGTTAATGCACTCAACAGTAGCACACTAGATGACCAGTCTCGGTGACCATACTAATATTCAAGTGTTTTCCTGGAACGTGTGTGGCTTTCATAATTTTTTTGCGGCACTTAATTCGAACTTGTTGTTTGATACTCCGGCTATTATTCTCCTTCAGGAGACAATGTTTCTCAAACACTTGTCCATAAATGGATATTCCACCTTTTCTAGTCCTGTCTTAAAATCATGGCTGGGGCGTCCGATGGGTGGTTTGGCTATTTTGGTCAATAATACAATCAATGTCAATACCTCGGTTTGCTATTCGTCTACTAACATTCTTGCCATTGATATGGAAATGACAGTGGGGAAAAGGGATAAACTGATGTTGATTAATATATACTTCAACCCTATCAAACATAATTTGGATGTGGTCATGAACATCTTTGATTCTATTCTCAAAAAGGCTGTGTTATCTAACCAGTATCAGGGTATCATTGTTGGAGGTGACTTTAATGCCAATTGTCAGGGTGATATCGACTGCAATTCTGTTTATATAGGTTCATACAGTCTGAATAAATCTTGGAATCTTGGACAGATTTGGAAGCAATATTTTCATGCATGGGATACGGAGGTTGTAAGGTTTTCCAATTATACCATCCAATATACTTGGCACAGGGATCACTCTGTTTCAACAATTGATTTTTTCTTTATTTCTGATAAACTTTTGAAGTATTGCCATCCAAGTTTTTCTATTGACATGGGATTGAGTGATCATTCTCTCATTTCAATAAATCTAGACTATGCCTGGGTTCAGTTTGCAAACACTCCCGAATTGGCCCTGGTTGAAATAGAGCATCTCCCGTGTACAATTCGGTGGAATACATTTTTATGTCAAAAGCTTATCAACAGTCTGAATACTATAGTATTATATGATCCCAGTGTTTGTTACTCTGTGCAGGATTATTTACACTTGGAAAGACTCAATAACAACATCATATGAGAAAAACTGGTGAAATTGTCTGAAACATATACAAAAGCGCAGATAACACATTCTCATTGTTTTGATTCTTATATAGCAGACTTAAAGAAACGCAAGCATCGTGACTTGAGAAATCTTGCAGCACAAAAGTTATCAGTTGGGAAATATAGTCGCAAAGAAGCAAATTTCACGAGTATATAATAATGCTCGCAGAAATCATCGATTTGTGATGTATTTGCATGATAATCAAAGAATTATCAACCATCTATGCAAACACAACACCAAAGCGATTTGGCATATGTTTAAAAACTCTGACTCCAGTTTGACTGAGAAAGTTCTATCAAACGTTATTGCTGCTAATGTCTGGTCCACTTTCATTTTGAAAAATTTTAAAATCCCTAAACATTTCCAAAGTCTACAGTTTATCAAAAAGGATTTGCAGTCTCTCACTCGGTTCAAATGGTCCTTACATGACATAATTTGGGCCATAGTCAAACTCAATTTTTCTATGGCTTCCGGACCGGATGGCATTCAAGCTTGTACTTTAAAAATGGATCCGTCTTTTTGAGCCAGAATTCTGTTCCTAAAATTTGAAAACATTTTTATTTCTAGACCATTCCTCATTCTTGACACATTGCATTGATTGTTCCCATTTATAAAAAGTGAAATCCCGCTGAACCTTTAAACTATAGGCCTATAACGCTTATGGACGCATCTTACAAAATATTTTCCATACTTTTGCTTCAGGAGTTAGAGCAGTTTTTAAAAACTCATGATACTCTCTCACAGAACTAAACTGGGTTTCGAAGACAAGTGGGCATGTCGACCAATGCCAACATTTTATCACACATGCTATACCTTGTATAAAAAAGGTGGTGGGCACCATCTACATGGCTTCTATAGATCTATGTTCAGCTTTTGATTGTGTGATTCGTGATATTTTGTGGAACAAATTAAGGAGATTTAAAATCCCTGAGAACATCATTCAGCTACTAGCATTATTACATTCAGATACATATTTTAAAATTTGTATCAGCAATCAGTGTGACACTACTTATGGCATTCGTACCTCAATGGGGGTGAAGCAGGGCTGCAGTCTTGCCTCCACCCTTTTTAATTTGTATCTAGCTTATTTGGTTTCATGTATTGTGCTACCCAGTAAAACTTGGCCATCTCAAAATTTACTGGCTAGCTTATGCTGATGATATTCTAATTTTCGATAAAACAGCTATGAGACTCCAAAATAAATTACAGGCATTTTCTATATTTGCATTTGATCACAATCTACATTCTAATGTAAAAAAATCTAAGATCTTAATTTTGTCAGGTTCCAAAAAAATTCCTCATTATACACGGACCATTAACAACATAAAGTTGAATAGAACTTCAATGCTCAAATACCTGGGCTTTAATATCACCAATGACTTCTTGAAAAAAACACTGGCGTGATCTGTTAATAGCTAAATTAAGACCCTTGACTTCTCAATTAAGGATCATTTTCCAAAAATATTGCACATTTTCACTAAATCCAGCGATTCAATTTTATCTTTTAAAAATTGAATTGATACTGTTGTACAATTTAGAACTTTGTCTCTATAACATTGATGATATATTGAACTTTTTTCAAGGTGGTTTATGGAAACGGGTTTTGAATTTGGCAAACTCTGTCCGTAATGCATGTACATGCATAGAACTAGGTCTTTCAAGTCTTGCATCGTGATTTCTGTGGCATCAACTCAACACATATGTGAAAATGGTGAATCCTCATAGCGTTCAGGTACCTACCAGACTTGAGAATAATAGGGATGAAGGCAGACAAAGAAGGCAGATTACTTTTTGCCCAGGTTCAATGGGGAGTTAAATTGCTTACAATCGCCACAGTGTATGCCCCTAACACGGGATAAGAAGGGTTCTTACGGAGGGTCTTGGAGAAGCTGGAGAAATACATGGTAGGACAACTCATAGTAACAGGGGACTTTAACATGGCATGGTTCCCACAGGTCGACAGAAGCGCAGGCACGACCTCCACAACCAGGGTCCCGTCTCAAATTTTGCGTGCCAGCATGACCCGGTTAACAGTGGTCGACGGCTGGCATGAATCCCCCTGGGGAGCCACAAGATATACATTCTATTCCCACGTGCACAGAACATTCTCAAGGATTGATTACATCTGGGTCTCCATCACACTGTTGTGTCAGGTATGCAATATGGAATTGGGGCCCATAACTCTGTCGGATCATGCTCCCCTGCAGTTGGAATTTCAATGGGAGGGGGGAGAGTAATCAGGGATGTGTCAATTCCTTAGATACCTTTTAAGGGACATGGCAATTTGCAATGAACTACGAGACACCATTTGAGAATTCTTTGAAATAAACAAAACCCTGATACTGCAGGAACATGTAGTATGGGATGCTTTTAATGCAACTATACAGGGGGATGTTATAGCAAAAAAAGCACTCCGCGACAAGCAGGAAAGGGCACTACAAGAGGATTTGGAAAGATGCCTAACGGGGGTGATGGCCAGAATGGAAACTGACAAAGGGGTATTGCTTAGGAAGGAATATAGACACCTCAAAGGTCAAATTAATAGCCTGCAGACGAAGCAGGCAGAAAGATTGTTACTATTTTTGAGACAGCAATACTATGTTCAGGCAAATAAGGCTGATTGACTGTTAGCACGACAAGTAAGGAGAAAAGAGGCAGCTAGAGCGAACCTCTGCATTCAAACACCTAGTGGAAACATCACTTATATATCCAAGGCGATACTTCAGGCTTTTACGGAGTACTGTTTGTTGTTGTACTCTTCGGAATTCCCAAACAAGGACCTCCAAGAGGCCTACTTGAGATCATGCCCCTTGCAGAAATTAGATCAGAGTGAAAGAGAGCGCCTGAAGGGAGAGATCACAAAAGATGAGGTTCGGACGGCGAGCCGATCCCTGCCTCTGAATAAGGCCCCATGATGGTTTCCCTGTAATGTTCTATAAGGTATTCCATGATACACTGGTCCCAATGATGACATCTCTTTTTAACTCATTTTCCAATTCGGGCATATCTCCCGGACCATGGAAGAGGCGAAAGTGGTTCTGTTCCCCAAACCTAATAGGGACAAGACGCAATGTGGCTCATACCGCCCTATTGAATTAATACATTTCGATGCAAAGATTTTCATCAAAATATTAGCATCTAGGTTGGACAAAATAATCCCAGGCTTGATCTACTCAGACCAGGCGGGATTCATCAGGGGGAGACAAACGTTCGACAACACAAGACGAATATGCCATCTAATAGAACAAGTAAATAAGACCCGCCTCTCCACAGGAATATTGGCCCTGGACGCGGAGCAGGCCTTCGACTGCATAGAATGGTCATTCCTGTTCCTCATCATGGAGGCTATGGGGTTTGGTCTGGTTTTTCTCTGCTTGGTCAAAGCTTGCTATGGGTCCCCTGTGATAAGGCTAGCCATACATGGGCACATTTCCCAGATGATAAGGTTGTCCGGGGGTACCAAACAGGGTTGCCTGCTATCCCTGGTGTTGTACGCAATATACTTAGAATCTGTGTTAGCTAAGATCAGGCGCGAGATGGGGATAAAAGGGGTAACATTCGGGTGGAGGAACTTAAAGTGTTGGCCTTTGCTGACTGCCTGCTTGTTATGTTGATGGACTTGAGCTCCACACTCTCAAGGTTGTCAACACTTCTGGGGGAATTCGGCAAAGTGGTGGGCTGAAAACCACCAATAATAAAAAATCTGAATTAATGGTCCTACAGAGGGAAGGGGCCCCTACTCCTGGTCCACTAGACACTGGGTAATTTGTGCAAGCAGAAGGAGGCCTCTGATATCTGGGGGTCACGATTACGCCATCCCTAGACAATATATATCAAGTAACTTACCCTTCTCTGCTAGAATTTGTAAAGACATGGCTGGAGGAACATGGCCCTCTTAGTATCTCTTAGATGGGACGGATCAATGTTATTAAAATGATAATGCTGCCCAAAACACTGTACCACTTTCTAGTCCTTCCCCTAGTGGTCCCTCAGAATTATTTTTTTTAGGACCCTGAATAAACTGGTAGAAACTTTTATCTGACAAGGAACGAGGCCATGGGTGGAGTGGAAAGTCATGACGGCCCCTCCATGGAGCGGGAGGATGGGGGTACCGAACTTTCAGATATACTACTAAGCAGCCCAGTCAAGGGTTATACGAGAGTGGTTTAGCAGGAACCCAGACAAGGTATGGTGAAGGATGGACAGGGCGGTGGTGGGCAGACCCCTCGATGAAGTCTTGTTGTGTCCAAAGGCAGATAGACCCAATATCTATAGTAGCCGTATAACGGCTCTCGTAGGTGACACATGGGATGTCATGGTCAAGAAGACCGGTATTAAAACCTTCCTGTCCCTGTTTACCCCCTTGTTACGCAATCCCCAATTTACCCCGGGGTTAGAGAAGGGGGCGTTCCTCAGGTGGGAAGAAGAAGGCTGTCAGCGAGCGAAGGATATGATGGAAGGGCAGGAGGTCATGTTGTTCCACCAATGCTAGCAATCCATCGGGCTGTGGGAGGAGGATAGGCTTCGATATGCCCAACTGAGGTATTGGTTATTATCCCCGGACATGAAACAATCTGTAACTAGGGAACGCACTCCACTAGAAAAATACTTGCTGACAAACTGTGGAGATCGCAAGATTATAAGTAAGCTATACAAAATGTTCTCTCTTTTCCAGCTGCTCAGACACAATGGACCTACATGAAACAATGGGAAAAGGTACTACCCTTCCAATCTCTGAGGAGCAATGGTGGGAGGTGTGGCAGAGTATCCCATAGCTAATGAAGGTGTTACAGATCCGTGGAATGTGGACAAGGGTCTTAGTACAGTGGCATTTAAACATAGCACACATTTTATTCATTTATTTCAATTCTTAATAACGCGCCAAATAGCCCAAAGGCCCCACGGCGCACATAAAACAAATGAGACAGTAACATGAACAAGAAGATTGAGACACAGAAATCTGAAAGAGACCATTTAGCGAAAACTAGGGAGAGTTGAAGAGATGGGTCTTAAGATTTTTTTTTAAATGGATCAGTGAGGAGGAGCTCTTAAGGTGAAGAGGAAGAGTGTTCCAAAAAGCAGGGGCCGTGACACTGAAGATGGTTTTGCCAAATTTGACTAAGCGAAAGTTCGGCTGAGTAAGCATGGCTTGCTCAGTGGACCTGAGTGAACAACCACAGACATAGCAATGAATACACTGGGTCAGATAGATGGGTACAGAGTCAGTCAAACATTTGAATGTGAGAGTATCTTGAAGGATACCCTCTGCTTGATGGGCAGCCAGTGCAGTTTTTTCCTGGCTTCAGTGATAGTAGAGTGCCTGGGTAAAGCAAGCACTGCTCGGACTGTGCCGTTTTGGATTGTCTGGAGAGCAGCGATATTAACAGCAGATGTGCATGCTAGGTGACTATTGCAGTAGTCTAACCTGGAATTAACAAGGGCAGATGCAAGAAGAGACATATTGCTAACAGAGAGAAAAGGGCGCATTGCACAGAGTTGCTTGTTAATCCAGCTACAGGTTGCCCTGGTTTTAGCGACATGTAGGCACATTGAGAGCTCTGCATCAATGGTGATGCCAAGAGTCTTAACGCTTCGTGCCACTGGAATAGATACATTAGCAATGGTAAATGAGTCATATTCCTTCTGAAGATTTTTTAACATGTGGCTTGATCCTGCAATGAGGAGCTCAGTTTTATCTTCGTTCAGAGCCATGAAATTCGGACTCATTCATGAGTGGATGACAGAACAGATGGCCGAGATGGCGTGAGTCTGTGGGATAGGAGCCAGACAGTTCAAGGACTACCTGAGTGTCGTCTGTGTAGTTGGTATACAGAACACCCAGGTCATCAAGCATGAGAATCAAGGGGAGAATATAGATGTTGAACAGGGTGGGAGATAGGGAGGAACCCTGGGGGACACCATGTGTGAGCATAGAGGGTATAGAGGTAGAAATTTGGATGACCACGCGAGTGTTGCAAGGACCAAGAAAAGAGACTAGCCATTGAGTGGTGAGATTCGAGCAGTCGACAAGGGATTGTAGCCTAGTTGCCAGGAGCGCATGGTCGACCAAGTCGAACGCGGCTGAGAGATCTAACAACATCAGAAGTGCAGGATGGCCACAATCGATGATGGATCCAAGATTCGATTTTAAATCCAGCATGGCAGTTTCAGTGCCGTGACAGGCACGATAACCGGACTGACCAGGCCCAAGGATGGCATTATCATCGATGAATTTCTGTAACTGAAGATAGGCGACTCGGTCCATGACCTTCAAGAGGGAGGGCACGTTGGTGATAGGACGATAGTGTTTGGCAAGAAGGGGGTCAAGATTGGCTTTCTTGAGCAGGGGCGTGATCCATGCCTCCTTGAGGTTAGTTGGTACTTGGCCCTCTATAAAGGACTGATTGATCAGCTTAGTGATCCAAAGACTAATGGTATCAAGGCATTGTACCAGCAACCTGGAAGGAAAGGCATCACCTTTACATGAGGTGGGCTTCATTTTTAGGATGAAAGAAGTTACTTCAGATACCGTGCAGGGGGTAAAATAAAAATAAAGTTTCGTAGTAGCGAAGTTGGGAGTTGTTCCAAGGGACGAATGAGGGGAGGAATCAATGGTAGCACTACTGGGTGAGTGGTCATGGGTCGTCTTTAATGACAAAGGTTCTTCAGGTAGGTGAACAAGAGTAGGATCAAGAGGAGCAGACGGAGGGTTGACAGAGGCATTGGTAGAGGTCGAAGTACTAGCTTCAAGATGTGAAGCAATTTTTGCCGATAAGACATCATGGATGGTTTGACACCAGGCGTCATCCTGAGGTGCCTGCCCGATTATATGCATGTTTGAGTTAAATTCTTGAAGGATGGAAAAAAGTTCAGTGGATCTGAATTTAGCTTATTGAATACAATTGCTGTAATAGGCGGCTTTAGCCTTGATCACAGCAGATTTAAATGTTTTTACTGAACTTTTATAAGAGACGAGCAAATCTGGAGAGGGAAATTTTCACCATGCACGTTCAGTTGAACGTCGAAGATGTCTAAGTGCCAGAATTCCATCATTGAACCAGTGTTTGGTAAGGGTTTCTGGTTTGATAAGTCTGGTACTAAAGGGGGCGAGGTCCTCCACAATAGAGTCCAGTGTTTGTTTCAGGTGTTCGGACATTTTGGTAGAGTCTTCAAAATTACACAGATTACCCAATCTGTTAGTGAATTCATGGGATAATCTTTCAGGGGTCAGCTTTTTGAATGATATGGTGACAATGGGGAGTCTGGGTTTGGTGTCAACCCTGGGAGATATAGTAGGGAGAGTGATCATAAATGTTAGTAAAGAATGGTCAGGCCAGGGGCATGGTGAGATCGTGGGACTGGAGGCTTGAATTTCATGAAACAAAACCCAATCAAGGGTATGACCGCCAACATGGGTGGGTTCAGTTAACTGCTGACAAAAGCCAATGGAGGACAGAGCAGCAAGCAGTGATTGAGCAGTTTTATCAGTTGAATCAGTGGCCCATAAGTTAAAATCGCCAAGGAGAACGACCGGGCCTTTGTTGATGATGAAACTGTTAAGAATATGTAACAGTTGTTCTTCAAACAGGGGTAAGTTACCAGGGGGCCGGTAATTAAGAATAACAGTTAGTGTGGTGTTATTAGAGTTCATGATTTTAGTGAGCAGAGATTTGCATTCAGCCAAGAGAACTGATCAATATGCACTCCCAATTTTTAAACAAGGTTAAATTTAGAGATGTTGCCTTTAAGAATTACTATTTTTAAGGTGCAGAGGAGATGAAAGGCAACCCTGGCATATGGGTTGCAACAATGTACAAAATAGAAAAAGTTCCCTAATGTGGGAACTCCCGTCCTCTGCACTCTATGTGTGGCTCTGTGAAGAGTCCTTGTATGTCTGATTATTAGTTAGATATTTTATACAATAGTTTAATTTATACTAGACTGTAGGTAATTTGCTTAATGACATATATAAGTACATATATCAAGACACATTGACAATATTAGGTATTGTTAGAAAAAATCCATTGGTTTATTGGAGCCCAACGCGTTTTGTGAGAAAATTCACTTCTTCAGGGGCAATTTTAGCATAATTTTTCTGGAAGACATAAAATAAAAGTACATGCATATTAGTCCCAATTGTTACAAAAGGTTTATGAAATTTCCAAGAAGAAAAAATAACTTTTTCAAATGATACATATATATCCCATTCTTCAATATTTCATTAAGTTGATTAGAGGTTAGAACGTAAAACAGATCATTCAGTAGTAATCAATAATAATCACATTTTCATCAATGATCAATATATTGACATGTTGTGTAAGAAAAATTACCTAAGGAGAAAGGTTCCCTTGTTGGCTGTCCTTCCTATGGGGAAAACTATCAGTTTCCTTTGCTTGTAGTGTAACCTCAGTGAGCAGGACTGAACCCAGACAGCCCCTAGCAGGGGTTGCTGGGTTTTCTCAAGGCAACATGATGCCTGCTCCCGGGGCTGATGGACGTGGTCTGGATGCCCGGGGGTATGCATCATGACAGCACTCCCCCTCAAGGCCCCTCCTAAAGTTGTACTTTCCCTTGGTCCTGGTTTGTCTGGGACATCTCGATGGAATCTCTTCACTAATCGAGGTGCATGAACGTGATCACTAGGCTCCCATGACCTTTCCTGTGGCCCGTAAACTTTCCAATCGATTAAGTAAAAAAGTTTTGATTTAACCACCTTGGAGTCCAGGATGTTTTTCACCTCGAATTCAGGTTCTACATCTATCAAGATAGGATATGGTGGTTTGGTTAATCTTGTTCCTGGTTGAACTGGTTTTAAAAGTGAAACATGAAAGACAGGATGAATTTGCATATTGGAGGGTAATTCCAGTTTGACGGCCACCGGGTTGATAATGGCCTTAATGGTGTAAGGTTCTAAATATCTAGGATTAACAGTCCGAGTTCCTTTCAGTATGTGTTTTGTAGCTAGCCAAACCTGATCTCCAACTTGGTACTGTGGAGTTTCACTTCTATGTAGATCAGCATTTTTCTAGTATTTCTCTTTTGCTTGCTTCAAATGTTCAGTTGCTTCCTTGAAGGCTTGTGTAATAGTAGAATGCAAATGACTAACTGCGGGCATCTCTAAGTGCTGAGGCGAATCGAGTTCTGAGGTTCGAGGGTGGTGTAAAAGGGGCTTTGTCCGGTTCCTGAATGTACAGAGTTATTGTATGCATATTCGGAAATCCATAAAATATCTTTCCATATACTTTCGGTCTGGTGAAGCATGCAACGTAGGTACTGTTCAAGGGTCTGGTTGGTCTTCTCCGTCTGACCATCGGTCTGGGGATGGTGACTGGTTGATAACCTTACGTCGATTTGCGCCAATTGGCAACATTTCTTCCAAAAATTTTAAATGAATTGACTACCTCGGTCAGAGACCAATACGGAAGGAAACCTGTGTATTCGAACGATGTTTCGAGGAACTCCTTGGCCAGAATTGAAGCAGAAGGTAATCCCTTCAAAGGAATAAAGTGGGCCATCTTGGAAAAAAGATCCACGATAACTAGAATGGTGTTAAATCCATTACATGGAGGTAGATCAGTAATAAAGTCTAAAGACAAGGTGTGCCATGGTGTAGGTGGAATATCCAAAGGTTGTAAAAGGCCAGCTGTTTTTTTTCTTCTGACTTTTGTTATGAGCGCAAATGCCGCAAGACATCACAAATGACTTTATACCTTTTCGCCAGGTGGGCCACCAGAATTGTCTCTTAATTTTAGCTTTGGTTTTTGCGATACCTGGGTGACCTTCCATCAGGGTATCATGATAATTGGAGATGACAAGTTCCTGTAATTCCTTGTGTGGTAGAAATAGTCGTCCTTGATAGTAGGGTAGATCATTGATGACTGAATAATCCGGGCCTTTCTTTACCCATTCCTGCAGGGCTGCTGGATCGAAGAGTTGTTGGATTTTTAAATGAATTTCTTCTAGTGTCTGTTAAGTAGTTATGCCAAGAATTCTTTGTTTAGAAATTATAGGCACCGGCTCCGGGTTCGCATATGCTTCTTCCATTCCTATTCGGGATAAGGCCTCTGCCTTGCCGTTTTTACAGCCTGGTCGATAAGTGATCACAAAATCGAATTCGGCAAAGAACAATGCCCATCGAAGTTGGCGTGATGATTGGGCTTTGTCTGTTTTTAGATACTGCAAGTTCCGGTGATTGGTGATTACAGTAATGGTATGCCTGGCACCGAGAAGATAGTGTCGCCAAGCCTTAAAGGCGGATTTGATGGCTAATAACTCCTTGTCGGTAATCGCATAGTTTAACTCGGGTGCCGAGAACTTTCTGGACCAAAATGCCACTGGGTGAAGTTGACTAGTTTCAGGATCCTTCTGGGACAGGACAGCTCCCATGGCTAAACTGGATGCATCAGTTTCCACTATGTATGGAGGGTCTGGGCGTGGATGTCTTAAGACAGGCGCAGACGTGAATTTTGCTTCCAGCTCTTGGAAGGACTTTTCAGCCTCTTCGGTCCACAAGAAGCGTTTGTTCTTTCGCAAAAGTGCTGTGATGGGATGTACAACATGTGAGAAGTCCGGAATGAATCTGCGGTAGAAATTGCCAAATCCGAGCATGCTTTGTACCCCTTTAACTGAACTAGGTGATGGCCACTTGAGAATTGCGTCCACCTTTCGTGAGTCAATTCGGACTCCTTTTGGAGTCAGGATAAATCCAAGGAGTTCAACTTCCGTAACATGAAAAACACATTTTTCCAATGCTTAACATGGGCTGATTCTGAGGAGGAGTACACTAGAATATCGTCTATGTATACAACAACACAGACGTCAGTGAGTTCACGAAGGACATCGTTCATAAAATACTGGAAGGCTGCTGGTGCATTGCACTACCCGAAGGGCATCACCTGATACTCGAATAATCCGTACTTGGTGGAAAGGCTGTCTTGCATTCGTCACCTTTCTTTACACGTACCAGATGATATGCCCCTCAGAGATCTAACTTAGTGTAGATACAAGCATCCTTCACTTGGTCTAGTAGTTCAGGGATCACAGGCAACGGGTATCGGTTCTTAACAGTTATCGGGTTCAATGCGTGGTAGTCTATGCACGTTCTGAGGTCACCTTCCTTTTTGGGTACGAAGAACAAAGATGAAGATGCAGGGGACTTGGATGGGCGAATAAAGCCATTGGCAAGGTACTGGTCTAAGTATTGTCGTAGGTGAAGGTTCTGAGGTTCCGTAAGGGCATAGATCCTGCTACAAGGGGGTTGTGCACCGGGTATGAGATCGATTTGACAATCGTACGATCTGTGAGGAGGTAAGGTGTTTGCCTGTTCCTTTTGGAAGACATCCTGGAATTCTTGGTATTCTGGAGGTAGTTGCATGACTGCTGTGGTTACTGTGGCCAGGCCTGCGTTGTGATTTTTCTTTGGGTAACAGGTTTGGGCACAATCCGGGAAGGTTATTCTCTTCTCTCGCCAATCAATACAAAGATTATGTGTTTCCAACCAAGGTATCCCCAGTATTATTTGGAACTGTGGGGCTTTGATTAGATCAAACACAATAGTCTCTCGATGCCCATCCTGACCCAATAGTGTCATCTCTGCGGTGGAGTGAGTTACAGGCCCTGAGGCAATTTCAGTTCCATCGACTGTGGCGATGACATCTGAGGTAGTTTTTCGGCAGAGAGGTAGATTCATCCTGGAAGCCAATTCATAGTCCACTTAGCTTATGGCGCCAGGCCTGATGTCCCATATGAGCCTGGCGCCATAGGACTGAACCCAGACAGCGCCTAGCAGGGGTTACTGGGTTTTCTCAAGGCAACATGATGCCTGCTCCTGGGGCTGATGGATGTGGTCTGGATGCCCGGGGGTATGCATCATGACAAGTAGACTAATTTAGTATTTGTGAGAGTTCGCACTACAGTTGGGTGATCCTTCTCAGAAATTTGTGCAAGTAGAGGCTTGAGAAGTTTTAGCTGGAAATAAAGAGACTTGATGATCTGATTAACTTGTAGATTACAACTCATTTTGGACTGCCAGATGCAGCCCAAGTTGTTTACTGTCTGAGTGTATTTGGTTGAAATTCCAAATAAAGGTGGACAGGGAACAAAGTTTAGCACATATACTAATTTCCTTTTTTGAGTAAAAACAATAATCTCTGTTTTTGAAGGATTCAGTTGGAGCTTATTTTCCAGCATCCCACTTTGAATTTTGTCTGTGCATTTTAAGACTCGCTCCATTGCCTCCAGTGCTTGCTTTAACTGGACATAAATCTGCATATCATCCATGTATGAGTGATCATCCGTGTATGAGGGGGGATCACTAACAAGCCTTGCCCCATAGATCACACTAGCAAATAAAATAAACACCCTCCAAAATAAAATACAACTAAAAAAAGATTCATTAAACCTTTCTTATCTGCCCAAGCCACCACCCAATGCTACCCTCAACAACAAGACTAATACATTTTCCTTCACCAAAACTACTACAATAGAGGTAGAGAAAATCATCCTCTCTGTTAAACCTTCTAATTGTAAAGGTGATATTTGCCCTGCACAGATAATAAAAGACGCTGCCAGAGATTTATCACCTTTCATCTCCAAACTCATTAATGCCTCTTTCTCCACAGGCATTATCCCTGCCAACCTAAAACAATCTTGGGTGCTCCCGCTTCTCAAGAAGCAGACTCTTGACCCTCTCATCCCTACTAGTTACCGTCCGATTACCACTGTACCATTTTTACTGAAGATATTGGACAAAGTGGCTTATACACAGATTCAAAAATACCTCAAACTACATAAACTACAAGGAGTTAGACAATCTGGCTTCTGTCCACTTCATGGAACCGAAACAGCCCTCAGTGACTTAAAGACCCAGATAGATGAACTGAGAGATCAAGGAAAGACAGCACTCCTCCTCTAACTTGATCTCTCAGCTGCATTCGACCTTGTGGACCACAAGGTCCTCTGTAAACATCTGGACTCTGCTGAGCATCTCTCTGCCCAGGCTATCAGATGGATAGAATCCTTTCTGAGTGAGAGAACTATGAGAGTTTTCTCCCCCTCGGCAGCAGCTGACCCGACACCCATCACATGTGGAGTCCCCCAGGGCTCCTGTGTCCCTCCAACACTATATAACATCTTCCCCAAACCTCTGTTCGATAATCTGGACCATCTAGGTATCACTGTACCGCTCACCTGGTATCCACGGGGACGTCACTCAGCCTGTTCTGACCTGTTACGACCTCGAACCCTTCCCTGGAGGCTATATGACTGGAGACTAGGCCTGAAACACAGGATTGGTAGAGTTAAACTCCCTATTGTCTCTGTGTGCTTGAACCCCTTCTTCCCCAGGGTCCAACCCTTCCCTTTGATCCACAGCTCACCTTGTTTTCTTGGATAGTGTGCTCTCCGTCCTGCTTTCAGCGCAGGGGCGCGTTGATTGATGCGGGCTCGTTGCTGCCTAATTACTTCACTGGCAAGAGTCCGACAGCTAAGTATAATGAGTCTTATGAACAGTTCTCTAACTTCGTTCCTTTCCTTCATTAGATGATGGCTGGCGTCCGGGGATGGCGGCGTGCTGCTGAGATGAGTAGCACTGAAGGTGAGTGAGAGCGCTATGCGTGATGCACCCCTTTCGTATTTGTATTGAACTGAGTTCTTTTTCTGTGTCTTTTAGGGGCTGCAACATTTTCAGCGTGGATGCTGGTTATGAAGAACAAATTCGGTGGGTAAGCGCGGTATGCAGCGCCTCTAGATGTTTCCACGCTAACCTGGAGTGTCTTTTCCCTCTTGCAGATGGATGAGAAGTTCTGGAGACAGAGTTCTCCCCAGAGCGGCTGGGATTCAGGTAAGCGTTTGAAGCTCGTACAGTATTTAAAAATCAGCAAAGATTTGCAGGATGCTTACTAATGCCTTTTTTTCTGTTCTTTTCCCTTTTCCTTAGAAAGCGGCGTGCCGGGATGGGAATGACACCGCCGAAGATGCCCGCAGAACAGAAGGAGCGATGAATGATTGGCAGAAGCGCCCCAAGGTAAGGCTGTTCCTAACAGTGTTCTTGTTCTTGCAGGAGCTGAGCGCAGAAGAAAGATGCAGGCCTACTGGAGACCGATCCGAACACGGTGAGTGTCATGCTGCAGGTGCAGAAAACGCAAAGCATGTTTCTCAGCCTAGGTGTAGCTTAAATAGTCTCTGGGTATCCCAGGTGGCTCTGTGCTGAACCACACCCAAAAGACTAGACCACACATGCAGTTCTGGGAACCGAAATATGTGGGGCCATCCATCTTGTCCCCATCAATGCACAAGTCCAATCCCCAATGTTATCCTATGGGAGTGAGTGAGTCTGGTGCCACAAGCGTCAAGTCTGACTCCAAGTGGGTCTTTGGAGGGATGGAGAGGTCCTTGAGGGCCATGTAGGTGATTGTGGCCTGGCTCCAGCCTGACATCTTGGAGGGCTGGGGACATGAGGGGCAGGAATCATGACAGCACTCCCCCCCAAGGCCCCTCTCAAGGTGGCTCTTCTGTCTGGTCCTGGTTTGGTTGGATGGTTTTGA
The DNA here is from genome assembly GCF_040938575.1 of Ambystoma mexicanum. Taxonomy (NCBI): domain Eukaryota; kingdom Metazoa; phylum Chordata; class Amphibia; order Caudata; family Ambystomatidae; genus Ambystoma; species Ambystoma mexicanum. The sequence continues at coordinate 692,722,995 of NC_090939.1, forward strand.
TGAAATCGTCTAAGCAAGCGAGGTGCATGGATGTACTCACAAGGCTCCCATGTCCTGTCTTGTGGACCATACCCCTTCCAGTCTACTAAGTAGTATTTTTTGGATCTGATATCCTTGACTTTGAATTCTGGCTCCCCGGCGACTACTACCGGCTGCGGTGGCATTGCTACCCGGGTCCCAGGTTGAAGAGGTTTAAGGAGAGACACGTGGAACACGGGATGAATCTGCATGTTTGACGGCAAAGCTAGTCTGACCGCCACAGGATTAATCACGGAGGTGATGGTGAATGGACCCAGGTATCTTGGACGGAAAGTTCGGGTTCCTTTAATGGACACGTGTTTAGACGCCAGCCAGACTTTGTCTCCCACTTGGTAGTTGGGGGCCTTTGCTTGGTGTTGATCAGCAAACTTCTTTTGGCGATTCTTAGCTTGAAGTAGGTGTTCAGCTGCCCTTTTAAAGGTTTGAGAAATGGTTGTGTGCAAGGTTTTGACTGCTGGCATTTCCAGGGTTGTAGGAACGTCCAACTCAGAAGTACGTGGGTGCCTGCCATACATGGTATAAAAGGATGTCTGCCCAGTGCTGGTGTGTAGGGAACTATTATAAGCATATTCAGCTATCCATAATAGGTCGAACCAGCTTCCTTCAGCTTGGTGTAACATGCAACGCAGATACTGCTCGAGCGTCTGATTTTTCCTCTCAGTTTGACCATCCGTTTGGGGATGGTGACTGGTGGATAGCCGGATGTCTATCTGGGCCATAGAGCAGCATTTTCTCCAGAAGTTAGATACGAATTGAGTACCTCGGTCTGAGACTAAAACTGAAGGAAACCCATGGAGCCGTACAATGCCTTCAAGAAATATCTTTGCGAGAGTGGAAGCACTTGCGAGCCCCTTAAGAGGAATAAAATGTGCCATTTTTGAAAATAGGTCCACGACCACAAGAATAGTGTTAAACCTTTGACTGGCTGGTAAGTCAGTAATAAAATCGAGGGACAACGTGTGCCAGGGTGCTGGTGGGATTTCCAATGGTTGTAATAGCCCAGCCGGTTTCTGCTTGGATGACTTGTTTTGAGCATACACTCCAAAAGATAGGATGAATTGGATAATGTCTTTGCGCCACGTGGGCCACCAATAATTTAATTTTACCTTGGCTAGGGTTTTAGCGATTCCGGGGTGGCCCTAGATCAAGGAATCATGATAACCGGACATGACTTGTTCTCGTACTTCTTAGTTTGGTAAGAATAAACGATTCCTGAAGTAGGGCAACTGATCTTTTATCATGTAATGTTCTCCTTGTGCACTCCACGCTTGTAATTGCTCCGGACTCATCAGGTTTTGGATTTCTTCATGTAATTCTTTCTGAGTTATGGTTGCTGTGATTCCTAGGAGCTTGTCACTCGGGATGATTGCTATTGGGTCAGGGTTCTGATACCCTTGCTCTTCCACCCCCATACGGGAAAAGGCATCGGCCTTCCCGTTTTTCACCCCTGGTCGAAATGTAATCACGTAGTCATATTCAGCAAAAAAAAGAGCCCATCGTAGTTGTCGTGAGGATTGGGCCTTTGCCGTTTTTAGGTACTGGAGTTCCGGTGGTCAGTTATTACGGTGATTGTGTGTCTGGCGCCCAAGAGGTAGTGCCGCCATGCCTTAAAGGCTGACTTAATGGCCAGGAGGTCTTTGTCTGTGATAGCGTAAGTGAGTTCAGGGGGTGTGAATTTACGCAACCAGAAGGCAACAGGGTGTAACTTGCCCATTTCGGGGTCCTTTTGTGAGAGGACGGCTCCCATAGCCATGCTTGAGGCGTCCGTTTCCACCAGGTATGGGAGATCAGGGCGATGGTGGCATAAGATTGGGGCAGATGTGAATCTTGTTTTGAGTTCCTGGAAAGCCTCCTCGGCTTCTGTTGTCCACTGGAACGTTTTGTTGCTTTTCCTTAGTAATGACGTGATGGGATGCACGATTTATGAAAAACCTGGGATGAACCGGCGGTAGAAGTTTGCAAAGCCCAGCATACTTTGAACCCCTTGAATGAATTTGGGGATGGCCAGTTCAGGATAGCATCTACCTTGTGTACATCCATTCGGATTCCATTCGGGCTGAGAATAAAGCCCAGGAATTCCACCTCGGAGATGTGGAATGAGCACTTTTCGAGCATGGCGTAGAGCTGGTGTTGACAGAGTTTCTCCAATACGGATCGGACGTGTTTAACGTGGTCCTGCTTTGATGCGGAATATACTAGGATATCGTCGATGTACACGAGAGCACAGACATCAATCAATTCCCGTAGGACATCGTTCATGAAGTATTGAAATGCAGCAGGCGAGTTGCAAAGGCCAAAGGGCATTACTTGATATTCGTACAAGCCGTATTTGGTGCGAAAGCGGTTTTCCATTCGTCCCCCTGTTTTACGCGAACAAGGTGATATGCCCCCCTCAGGTCAGGTTTTGCGTAGATTTGGGCATCTTTGACTTGATCAAGCAATTCAGGGATCAGTGGCAGGGGGTAGTGATTTTTTACAATAATCTGGTTCAGTGCGCGATAGTCGATGCACGTTCTCAAGTCCCCCTCCTTTTTCGGTATGAAGAATAGAGGACTGGCTGCTGGAGACTGCGAGTACGGATGAACCCGTTGGACAGGTATTGGTCAAGATAGGCCTTGAGGTGCTGATTTTCTGGTTCCGTGAGTGCGTAAATTCGCCCACAAGGGATTTGTGCGCTGGGTATCAGGTCGATTTGGCAATCGTATGGTCTATGCGGTGGCAGGGTATTAGCCTGTTCTTTCTGAAAGACATCTTGAAAGTCCTGGTATTCACTTGGTAGGGTGCCGATTGCCACAGTCGCAAGCGTGGAGGTTCTGGTGTCTATTGGTTGTTTCTCTTGGCGATAACATGTGTGGGAGCAAGTCTCTGGAAAGGCCAATTCTTTTGCTCGCCAATCGATTCGAGGATGTGAGCTACCAACATGGCATTCCCAAAATAAACCGGAACTGCGGTGCCTTAATGAGGTCGAAAACGATAGATTCTTGGTGTCCATCCTGCCACAGAAGGGTTAAAGCTGCAGTGCATTGGGATACTGGACCAGAAGCTATTTCCGTGCCGTCGACAGTGTTAACAGTGTCGGTGGTTGATTTAGGGCATAACGGAAGCCCCATTTTTGCCGCAAGATCCTATTCGATGTAATTCCCAACGGCTCCACTGTCTATGTACGCTCTTACTGCGTGCATCCAAGATGGTTGTTGGTGATTGATCAAGACCACAGATAGTGTAAAATGGGAGATCTGTAGTTCACTTTCTTTGCTCGACAAGTGGACCCCTACACTTGCCGGGCTGGGGAGTTTTCCGATTCCTTCATGGTATCTTCCTTGTCCGTGGCCCCTACTGTCCTCCTCGGTGGCTTCATGGGGCACTCTTTAAGGAAATGACCTGACCTTCCACAGTACAGACATAACTGCTGCTGTCTCCTTTTATCCCTTTCCGCTTTAGTCCAGGGGGATCTGACCCCCCCGATTTGCATTGGTTCTCCTGAACCTTCCGTTGTTCGGGCAGTATTGTCCTTTGAACGCACATACATAGGGCGAGGGTCCGGTCTGGTTCGATCTGCTCTTCGGTCCTGCAACCTATGATCCAGATGAACAACAAGGTCAATGAACTCTGAGCAGTCTTTCGGGGGGTTCACTACTTGTGCGAGAACATCCTTGAGCTCCCCCCGCAACCCCCGATGAAATAACGTGGTTCTCTTCTCCACTGGCCATTCTGCTTCAACTAGAAGTCTATTGAACGTGGCTATGTATGTTAATAGGTCTTGATTCCCTTGGAGTAGGGATAGAAGTCCGTTGTCTAATGCCTGCCCATGAGTACGACGGGCGTACAGCTTTTCCATCTCCTGCTGAAAGCCCCTGAAGTCATGCAGCAAAGGATCGTCTTGGGCCACAAAGGGTACAGACCAGTCCGCGGCGCTACCACTCAGGTAGGATAGCACAAAGTGACCCGTGATTGGTCATTCAGAAAGGCCCCTGGCCTACAAAGGAAGTGTAGGCGGCACTGGTTCATGAACATTGCAAACCTCTTGGGATCCCCTGTAAATCGTTTGGGCGGGGCCAAGGGAACTGCCCCAGGAAGGGTTATCTGAACTGGATTGGCTGATGGCGCTGGCATCGAGGGCACGCTTCCCGGCAATGAGGCATGCCCTGCTTGTGACTGGAGAAGTTGCCGGCTTAAATCATCAGTGCGTTCTTTGGCTACTATCAGCTCTCTCCTCAGGGTGTTGGTCTACTGCCTGGCTGCATGTACTTCGCTGCCCCAACATGTAGGCTAACTGGTCGGTTTCTGACGTTTCCATGACGCCCAGGTGGATTTTGATGTGAGGCTTTGTGTTCTGTAACGCTCACCTGGTATCCACGGGGACGTCACTCAGCCTGTTCTGAGCTCTTACGACCTCAAACCCTTCCCTGGAGGCTATTCGACTGGAGACTGGGCCTGAGTCTCTGTGTGCTTTAACCCCTTCTTCCCCGGGGTCCAACACTTCCCTTTGATCCACAGCTCACCTTGTTTTCTTGGATAGTGTGCTCTCCGTCCTGCTTTCAGCGCAGGGGCGCGTTGATTGATGTGGGCTCATTGCTGCCTAGTTACTTTACTGACAAGATTCCGATAGGTAAGTATAATGAGTCTTTTGAACAGTTCTCTAACTTCGTTCCTTTCCTTCCTTAGATGATGGCCGGCATCCGGGGATGGCGGCGTGCTGCTGAGATGAGTAGCGCTGAAGGTGAGTGAGAGCGCGATGCGCGATGCACTCTTTTCGTATTTGTATTGAACTGAGTTCTTTTTCTGTGTCTTTTAGGTGCCGCAACGTTTTCAGCGTGGATGCCGGTTAACAAGCGCCAAGTCTGACTCCAAGTGGGTATTTGGAGGGATGGAGAGGCCCTTGAGGGCCATGTAGGTGATCGTGGCCTGGCTCCAGCCTGACATTCTGGAGGGCTGGGGACATGAGGGACAGGAATCATGACAGCCACCTACACTAACTATGCAGATGATACACAGATTCTCCTCCCACTTTACGGGGATCATAGTAAGGACAGGGAGTTGGTGAATAGAGTGTATCTCATCATTCAGGCATGGATGGCATCTCACGGTCTCTGGATGAATGATGATAAGACAGAGTTGATTATTTTGGGCACGCAGGCTAACATCAACAAATTAGGCCCAGACTACTCTGCGTTCAGCATAGACTGAAACACCATTAAGGTCTCTAGGGAAGTAAAAACATTCGGTTTTTACCTTGATTCTACCATGTCATTCACTAAATAGGTTTATTCCTTAGCATCAACCACAGCCTACACCTGTAAATTAATAAGAGCAGGCAAGCCCATCCTATCCAACGACAGCTGCATGATCCTGGCGAGAGCCCTAATACTTTCCCGACTCGACAACTGTAATGCCCTTTACAGTAGTGCCAACAAAGCCATTACCCAAAGACTACAAATTCTACAAAATAATGCCCTAAGAGCCGCACTTGGCATAAATAAAAGGGAGCATATCTCTTCTATTAGACGCCAACATAAATGGCTCTCTATTGATAACAAAATCCATCTGAAAATGATCTCCTTGACCCACAAAGCCCTTAATAATGCTGCTCCTAGTTAACTGACGGATAAAATCAAGAGAAAAACATCTACCAGACCGATAAGAGCTGCCAATTCCAATTGCCTGGTAGTACCAAATTTTAAACTTGCCAAAATTGGCGGCATCAGCTTCCCTGTGATAGCCGCTAAACAATGGAATGCTTTGCCACATAACCTGAGAGCAGACCAACCCTTCTCGCACTTCAGAAGGAATTATATCAAACGCATCATCTCAAATAACTTGTAGATACCCATGTATCTTTAGCCCAACTGGTTTCTATTGATGTTTTATTAGAAAACCACCAACAAATGTATATAATTCCAACATCATTTGTAAACTTATTGTACCTTGTATATTATTTCTGTGTAAATTATCTGCACACATCTGTAAATATGTAAATTGTATATTTTTGTAACGTTGTCATTTTTTGATTCTTGTAATACTGTAAGCTTTGCATATTCTTTCTGCTGCGCCCGGTTACCTCTGGGTCTGGCGCGCATTACAAATAAATAAACAAACAAACAAACAAAGTGCAGGTCGGACGTTGAGTTACAATCATAGATGATAGGTAGATTGGGGCTCTTCTCTCAAGATGTAGAACCTGCCCCTTCTCTCAAGATGTAGAACCTCCACCTAGCCTTTCATCTGTGTATTCAATGTAATGGATCTATGTAATGGATATCATGCAACCGCAGTTATACCTGTGCTAACATTGTTACTGCTCTAAGATAAACTTAACTGCGCTTTCTGTAACTAGCGCCTCGATGCCTTCTGTTCTCATGCAACCGCAATCCTACCTGTACTAACGTTGTTACTGCTCTAAGTTAAACTTAACTGCGCCTGCTGTACCCAGTGCCTAGATGCCTTCTGATCTCATGCAACCACAATTGTACCTGTACTAACATTGTTACTGCTCCAAGTTAAGCTTTACTGCACTTTCTGTAACCAGCACCTAGATGCCTTCCAGTTTGGTGCACTCTACAAATGACAAAATAAATAAATAAATGAGTGATAACATAAGCCAAACTGGGCAAAGCTATTAAGCAGTGGGCGGATATGTACATCAAACAAAAGCAGAGACAAAGAAGAACCATGAGGCACTCCACAGATTGCTGCCAACGGATCAGACAGGTACGAACCTCCCTTAACCTGCTGAGAATGATCGGTCAAAAAGGAGGTGAACCATTTGAGTGCTTTTTCAGATACATGTGCCAGTGATGATAGTCTTGATTTGAGAATGATATTAGAGCCCATGTTTGGGTAGCTTTGTGCTGTGCCTACCCCGATAACCCCAATCTTCAGTCTATCGTGCACCGCACAGTGGGAGATGATGAAGATCCTACCCAGTATATTTTACAGACACAAGAGACGCAGAGGGCAGAAACAGGTCAATCATGGGATTGGTTGATCCCATTCTTTTATTTCGTGGTCAAGAAGGGCCTTCCCAAGGAGGTCCAGAAGGCATCAACAAGATTGTGGGGACAGAGGCGAAGGGATGGGCGGAAATACAGTCTATAATTATGCACCACTGAAAATGGTTGGAAGAAAAAGAGAAGGAAACGGCCTAACGACTTCAGACAGAGGAAGCAAAACTAATTTAAAATAAGTTAGCAAAGATATCAGTGGAAAGAGCAGTAGTGGCAGCACTGCAAGACGCACAAATAGAGAACAGGGCGGTACAGGCAGACATAAGAACAACCCCTGCATGATCAGGAGAATACTTGTGTACGAGCGCGATATAAATAAAATATAAGATACAAATGGAATGGTGGGTCTCAACCACAATATCAAGGGTGGCCCCAAGGAGGATATCAGTGGAGAAGAAGGGGATTTATGGGACAGAGAGGGGGAAGAGGAGGATTTGGAAGAACCGGACCGATGGGGGGAAATATGGGACATGTTGGACATGTGGGAGGATGGGACTTTTTCAAAAGAGTGCAGAAATAGGTTTGGAGGTGGGTACAATCAGATGCCCTCATATGCTCCAGGAGCACCAGCTCCATACCAGGTATCCTACATTACTGGCCCTGCCACAGTTCCGTATGATGCTCCACAAACCTCTGCTCAAGTAGCCCTGCCTCTGCAGTTACTGCAGCTTCAAGCCAAGAGGCATATGCCGCCCACCCTGCCCCACCACAGGTTCCTCAAATACCCAACAGTAATGTAGTACCCAATGGTACTGTCACACATTACCAAGATGCGAGTGTGCTTTGGTGGGACCCTTTCGTCATCCCAGGGACGAACACTTATCCAGACTAGGACTGTCCACAGAGAACTGTTGCGTGCCCAGTACTGTCGGTCACTGCTGATCAAGAAGAGGAACCCTTGGTGGGCGTGGAGATAGGTGACAGACCCTTTATTTTCATGGTGGATACAGGTGCCACCAAATCATGTATTAAGGAGGGGTATTTTCCTTTGTCAGGTGAGAATATGGACACCCAGGGCTTCTCTGGGGCAGTGAAATCGGTTCCTTTTACAGCAGAAGAATCTGCCATCAAAGTAGGGGGAGGATAGTGCAGGCTCCTTTGTTGTTTTCAGAAACATCTCCTGTCACCTTGGTAGGACGAGACGTAAGCTCAACATGACAATCTCATTTACTAAACGGGAGTGGCATGTTCAACTCCAGGGATGTGTCACATAAGAGCTATGGTGATCATTCATGCCTCGGGCAGTGAGATGGCTGCTTGAGGGATGCCAGTACACCCAGATTTGTTCTTTTATTGGGTTACATTGTTGTTAAATGCAATCTCTTAAGCAGGAAATGAGCATTGGACAATAGCATCAGACTGTATATTCTGGCCTGCTTTGCCCCAAGAACGTGTTGCAGGGACGATTCTCATGTTGGTATTTAAGGAGTGGTGTTATCAAAAACGAGGATTGTCTTGATGGAGTAGACACTGAGGGTGGTCATTGGTACACTGTGTTATGCATAGATCCGACAAAGGTATTGAAGGCATAAAAGAGTGTCCACATCTTGAGACATTCTAGTCCCTGCAATTAGACTAGAAAACCAGTCAATTTTTTAGAGAATCAATTACACTTTTTATTAATTCGTAGATCATAACACAATACTAAAGAACTAAACACATATAAATTTCAAATTTTTCAATATAAAATAAACAAATTCAATTAACCAAATAATCTTTCTCCCAATCAATGGGGCAACATTAATTAGTAACAGGGAAACTTGTGGCTTGCTCTACGCGTTTTGGAAGAAACACTCTTCTTCAGGAGCAGATAACTGTAAAATGCCATATACAATAACTCAGTAAGTAATTGATCAAATATTGATTTCAACAAAAATGTACATGCATATTCAGGATATTAATGTTTTGCTATGTCCCCAACCAGTTACTTCAGCAGATCAGGATATAGATGTTAAGTGTCCATGTGGGTTATAGCAGTAAAGCCCAATCCATACATGCTTGAAATTGTGAATACCCAGGAAGGTAGATTTAAAGAGAGGGTCTGTATCACCGCGGTGAATCTGGTCAGCTAAAGGACTGAATTCCTTAGCGCTAATAGCGGTGTCAAAAGTGTGTAAAGGAAAGTCGCTACCAAGTGGTACTCTACATGCTGTCTACTATGTGAGGTTACTTAACTCAAAATGGAAGAGACTGTGCATACACACCCATCAATGAAAGATATTAGTTATACATTATCATCTATCCTATTGGTTAATCAATAAGTGTAGGACTATTTAGAGATGGGATATCTACCTGTATGCCACGGCTCGATGCTTGTGCGATAAATCAAGGTGCAAAGAATTGCACGTTAGTGGAGGGTCATCAGAAACATTCCGTCCGCTTCTCGGGAGATCCCGTAAACAAAATTTAAACGGTATGGTCTACAAAAAATCTGTCATGAAGTACAGACGGGAGTTAACCTAAAGAAAATATCCCAAGTGTTGACTAAAGCCAGTAAGTACAGCAGGTCCTTACCTGTCACACCAGGTGAGGACTGAGCACTTAAATCAATAGACGTTCCTCTGGATGTTAATATATTGTGCATTTAGTCCCAAACTCTACCATCTTGATGCCAAAAGGATGAATCAAAGACAGTAGTACCACATAGATCAGGAAGCGAGACCGCCACTTCAGAGACTACCCTACAAGCAGTCCCTGACAAGACACTTTTTTTTAGAAAAAAGCCAGTTAGACATGGGAAAAAAGCTATCAAGTTAAAAAAACAAATGGTTGATGACATTGTTGTCAATAATTCTAGCAAGAATCTGACCACTAGTCAGTTGGCCGTTTTGAATAAGGGCCTATCATTTGTACCTACCTCCAACACAAGTTTTTTTCAAAACACAAACATTTGAAGCTACATCAGATCCGACAGACAACAGACTTGTACTTAAATCTAAAAGCACGTTTGATCCACCCATTCAAAATCCAGCAATGAACATGCTTAAACATAACGTGGAACAGGAACTTAAAAAGATCGATTATTTAAATAAAAAAACCCACACAATCGAAAAGACCAACAACTTAGAGAAATTGAATCTCTAGCAAAGAATGAAAAAAATCACATTAAAACCTGCATATAAGGGCGGCGCTTTTGTAATTGTTGTAATTGTAATTGTTTATTAATTTGTAGTGCGCACCGGGCCCTGTGCCATCTGGGTGAAGATCAGGTTACAAGGTTACATATGACAGGTCATCAGTATACAAGTGACAGGAAATCAATATACAGTAAATCAATATACAGTAAATCAATATACAGGAATATACAATAGAGCAATGGCACAATATACAATAAGCAATAGGTATATAAATACTGGTATACATATGTGTACAGGAACAGGTGGCGTCAGAGTGCATATATACAATGAAATAGATTTCTAGGTTGCTGTTTTGAAGTGTTTTGAATATCCTAGTAGTTAGCAGTGAGTGGTACCGGCAAACCGGTTGGGTGTCATTGGTCCAGGGATTGTAGCCAATTCTTGGCGTCAGTCTTAAAGCAGTGGAAGGGGGATATGGCTCTTATAGAGTCACGGATGGAGTTCCAAATCTGTGCAGCTAGGACTGGAAAGCTGGCACTTCCTGTTTTTTTAAGCTTGAATTTAGGTATTCTAAGACTATTGGATTGTGCAGCTCTGATAGGTCGGGTGGAGGTGTCTTTGGTAAATCTGTCGGTGAGGTATAATGGAGCCTTGTTGGACAGACATTTGTGAGTGAGGTTGAGTGATTTGGGTTTGATTCTGTTGTTTATGCAGAGCCAGTCGTTGTCGCGTCTTGTGTGGGATATGTGTTGGGTTTTAGGAATGCCTAGGGCCGCTCTTAGGGCATTGGTTTGGATTGTCTGTAGTTTGGTGGCGTTATGTTTGCTGGTGCCTAGGTATAAGGCATTGCATTAGTCCACTTTGGAGAGGATTAGGGCCCTTGCAATTGTGATGCAGCTAAACGTGGACAGGAACGGCTTACAGGCGTAAATCAAATTACATGTGTAGTTGGTGGCACAGGCAGTGGTGTTTATTTGTCTATTGAGGTTGAGAGTCGAGTCTAGGTAAAATCCTAAGGTCATGACCTCCTTGGAGACTTTAATCTTGATTCCATCAATGAGGACGGAATTGTAAGCTCAGTTTTATCGTCGATGAGGCAGAGGCTAAGGGTGGCCATCCAGATCTGCATGATTACATATATTTTGTTGATCAGGGTTACGTCTTTGTCATAGTCGCCTAGGATAGGGATGAGAATCTGGGTGTCATCAGCGTAATTGGTATATGAGACACTCAGATTGTCAAGTATGTCGAAGAGGGGCTTTGTAAATATATTATACAGGGTGGGGGATACGCAAGAGCCTTGTGGTACTCTGCATGTAATAGGCACTGGGTCCGCTGAGGATGAGGGTGAGAATACTCTCATGGATCTGTTATCCAGGAATGCGCTGATCCAGGTGGTGGCTTCTTTAGGTAGTTACACAGGACATTATGATCGATAAGGTCGAACACGGCGGATAAGTCTAGCAGGAGAAGAATGGATGCTTCACCTTTGTCTTTCCGGTCATCTAGTTGATTCTCCAGGTCAATAAGGGCTGTTTCAGTCCCGTGTCTTGGCCTAAAGCCTGATTGGCGAGTGCCCAATAGGTTGTTAATCTCCAGATAAGCTTGAATCTGGACATAGGCAGCTTTATCAAGGATTTCGAGCAGAAAAGGCAAGGTAGTAATGGGCCTATAATTAGTGGGAATAGTGGGGTCTAGGTTGTTTTTTTTTTAGTAGGGGGAGCACCTAGGCATGTTATGTTATATTATATAGACTTATAAAGCGCAGCATACGCCAAAGGCATCTTGGCGCTGGAGGGTAGCAAAAGTGAGACAAAGATATTAGAAGAGAAGAGCCTTCAGAGCACATCTGAAGGCCAGATGATTAGCGGTAGCGCAAAGAGCCAAAGGAAGTTGGTTCCATGCTTTGGCTGCTGCCACTGAAAAGGCGCGGCCGCCAGTTCGGGCACATTTGAAGTGAGGAACCAGAAGTAGTAACGCAGTGTGAGGGTGCAAGCTGAGGCGTGCGGTGCACCTCGGCATCTTTGAGATTGGTGGGTACTGAGCATGATTTGAAAGAGGAGTTGATAAATGTAGAGATGAATGGAGCCATGTTTTTTGCGGTTTCTTTGATGATGGGTGCTGGACATGTGTCCCCTAGGCATTTCAAGGGTTTGAGGCAGGAAATTATCTTTTCATCCTCCGCAGTGGAGATGGAATTGAATTTGAAATGGTGACTGGGTCTTGTTTGTTTGGTGGAGGATTCCCTCAGTATGGTTCCTTGAGTTTCTAAGGCAATCTTGTGTAGGGTGTTTTTTTTTCCCTTTCCATGGTGGCCATTTTCTTGGTAGTTTCTTTGGTTTTTTTTCTGTCCCGAAACGCTGCAGCTGTGTGACAGGTAAGGACCAGCTGTACTTACTGGCTTTAGTCAACACTTGGGATATTTTCTTTAGGTTAACTCCCGTCTGTACTTCATGACAGATTTTTTTGTAGACCATACCATTTAAATTTTGTTTACGGGATCTCCTGAGAAGCAGACGGAATGTTTCTGATGACCCTCTACTAACGTGCAATTCATTGCACCTTGAATTATCGCACAAGCATCGAGCCGTGGCATACAGGTAGGTATCCCATCTCTATATAGTCCTACACTTATCGATTAAACAATAGGATAGATGCTAATGTATAACTAATATCTTTCATTGATAGATGTGTATGCACAGTCTCTGCCATTTTGAAGTAAGTAACCTCACGTAGTGGACAGCATGTAGAGCACCACTGGGTATCGACTTTCCTTTACACACTTTTGACACTGCTATTAGCGCTAAGGAATTCAATCCTTTAGCTGACCCGATTCACCACGGTGATACAGACCCTCTCTTTAAATCCACCTTCCTGGGTATTCACAATTTCGAGCATGCAAGGATTGGGCTTACTGCTATAACCCACATGGACACTTAACATCTATATCCTGACCTGCTGAAGTAACTGGTTGTGGACATAGCAAAACATTAATATCCTGAATATTCATGTACATTTTTGTTGAAATCAATATGTGATTAATTACTTACTGAGTTTATGTATGTGTTATTTTACAGTTATCTGCTCCTGAAGAAGGGGGTATCCCCCGAAACGCGAAGAGCAGGCCACAAGTTTCTCTGTTGCTAATTAATGTTGCCCCATTGATTGGGAGAAAGATTATTTGATGATTTTAATTTGTTTATTCTATATTGAAAAATGTGAAATGTATATATGTTTAGTTCTTTAGTATTGTGTTATGATCTAAGAATTAGTAAAAAGTGTAATTGATTCTCTAATAAATGGACTGGTTTTCTAATCTAATTGGTGTGCAGGGGACGGGAGTGTCTCAAGTTGTGGACACTTTTTCATTTATTGTTTGTTGTTCGAACTCCGTGCCAGGGTCTGTTTTCCACCCCTGCACCCTAAAGCAAATAGATTGTCTAAAGCAGGTCTTTATCGTTTAGATAAATATTAGGTGTGCACATATAGTCTGGTAGGTTGCAAAAGTATTGAAGGAACTGACTGACTTTGATCTGTTTGAGGACAAGGACAATGTGGGAGAAATAGTGTTGGCCCCATGTGTTCCCCATGGGATTATTATCCAGTACTGCCATGCCCCATGTTTGTGGCAGGAAGTGTTCCATCTTTCTCCCAAGAAGATCTGGCACAGGTCCCCAAAAGTGTGTGGATGATTAACTCCTATGATGAAGTGCTCTTTTGCAGTGTTGCCCCAATACAAATTACTCTTAAACCAGGAGCAGTGTTGCCCGGAGTAAAGCAGTATCCGTAAGGAAGCAGAGGAAGGAATAAATGACACCATCACTCGGTCTGTTTACAGTCGTGTATGTCACTCCCATTACGGTCAAAGTGAAGGAATTGTGGCATTGGTTGCACTTTTCAGATGTTCACAGGTCCCCCCATACAGCACCTCTGGCGCATGAAACAGTCCAATTAAATGCATGATCACTTGCCTCTTAAGTATATGAAAAACTATAATACTTGATTATTCATATGCATAGTGCTTGGTACATAATATGCTTTCTTTTGGAGGATTGGAAGTAGGATTTCTTTGTTTTTATTAGTATACATATATTGTGGACATTTAGCTTTACAAGAGACGGATGACACTCAGCTCATTTTCAGGCTACCCTCAGCCATCTCTTCTCCCTCTCTCATCTCTGACTGTCTGTCCTCCATCCAGGAGTGGTGTGGCACCAATGATCTGTGCCTTAATGTCAGTAAGACCGAGATTCTCCTCATCGGCACACCCGCTCCCTCCTTTCCTGTCACTCTCTGGCCGGCCTCTCTTGACACTCTTCCTGCTCCCACCTGTGAGGCTAAAACATCAGTGTCATCTTCGACTCCACACTCTTCTTCTCTCCTCACATCTCTGACGTCTCTAAGAAGTCACACTACCAGCTGCATCTCCTCTCCTTTCCCCAGAAGTGCACTGTCTCCAGAGCTCTGGTTCTCTCTAGGCTGGACTATTGCAACAGCCTCTTTCTTAGTCTGCCTGCTTATACTCTACGCCCTCTGCAACTCATCCAGATGAGGACTGCGAGACTTGTCCTCGGCCTCAAGCCCAGGGATCGTATCTCCCCAGGATTGAAATCTCTGCACTGGCTCCCAGTGGCTGCGAGGATTAAGTCCAAAACCCTCTGCATTATCCACAAGGCCTTCTGGTGCCTGGGGCCTCAATACCTTCAACTCTCTCTAACTAAATAGCTTCTTTCTTGAGCTCTTCGCTCATCTGCCTCCAACTCCCTCAGGCTCATTGGCTTCTCCAAGCAGCAAGTTGGTGGTAGATCTCTTTCTTCAGCTGGGGCCTCCCTGTGGAACAGCCTCCCTGCCTCCCTGAAACTTGAGGAGTATCATCTCCGGTTCCGGAAGCACCCCAAAACCTTTCTCTTTGCTTCTGCTTTTTCTCCTCCTCTCCCCTGCTGACTTCATGGCTGAAACTGAAACTGCAATGGTTGCCTGGCCACCCTCTGATCTCGGGTCCAGGTTACCTCTTCCGCCAGTTGCACACCTGCACTGCCTTCCTGGCAACCTCCGCACTTAGGGACTATTTTCTGTATCCCTACAGTCCCACAACCAGCACTTGACACCTGATGTCTGCACTTACCCTTGCACTTGCCACCTGCTGGCTGTACCCTCCCCCCACCCTCCTCAACCTCCCCCTTCCCATGCACTTGTGCAATCTGAATGACACCAGGCCTAGTAGGATCGTTGTCTGTCTTTGCTCTGTTCCCCCTCCCTTGCCTCGTCCCACCTTGAAACACTTGTGTATAGGCGCGTTATAAATGCCATATTATATCATATCATATCATAGATATATACATATATATGTAGTGTTTTTTTTTTCCTGTCAACACTTCTAACTCATCACTGCAAAGTCAACTCAGGGCAATCAACGAAACACCAACTTCATCGACCATTCTTTACAGAGGGTTAGCTGCTAAGAATGTTTGGTGCTTGGTTTAATGTTCTTTTTTCTACCATTGTACGTCTATATAGTGCTTTGCAAATTACAGACACATTTCCAGTTTCATTGAGAGCACAACAGCTCAACCCCTGTCACTGGAAACTGTGAGCCTGATTCACAAAATGTTTAACATGGGATATTCTCATTGAAAAACTTTTCGTGAATCAGGCTCTATATATATTAACATGATAGGGGTGGGTGCGAGCAAACGGGAGCGAACATATTTGGGGAAGAAAACATACACAGTGACAGCTACAAAGATGTATTGATAAGTCGGCAGAACACCCCAGTGACCAGCACAGTTACATGTAAGTGGTCACACAGGATAAAGAGGAAGGTGGGGGAAAGACGATGTTATGATGAATACAGAAGACATGGATTAGATACAATGACAGATGTGCACCATCCAGAATTTAACAATGTGTGGTATAGCTAAATGAGCTCAGTGGGGAAACAGAGGGCAGATGGAAGTTGCTATGTCTGCTCCTTGATCCCCCACTCTTCGGGAGCACCCAAAATGTTAGTTCCCCAGGAGACGTCTCTAGAAGCTCAGTGTTTAGTCCATCTAGCTCTATGCCGGGTTTGCAGCTTGTTCCAGGGGCACAGAGTACAACTCGTGGGGATGGACAGAGATGAAGCAAAATGTGCCAAGAATACTAAAAACCAACAGTGCAGACAACGCCCACTTCTGAGGATGGAAGCTGTACTAGTCGTATTAGAGAGATTGCAAGAAGCGGCTAAGCCCTGAGGAGCAAAGGGCTGAGAATGTTGCTGTTGGGCTGTGGCAAGTGTGCTAGAGAGAGACAGACAGACTCGCTATCTACTTGGAATTCTGCCATTCTAACTTGGAGGTAACTAGGAGGTGCGTGTGCCTGTAACTTTAACTCTGAACCCAGTCACCTGGTACAAGAGGCCGCCTCCGCCGCCCTTGTGGCGCTAAGCCCTGAGGAGCAAAAGGCTGAGAACGTTGCTGTTGGGCTGTGGCGAGTGTGCTAGAGAGAGACAGACATACTCGCTATCCACTTGGAATTCTGTCATTCTAACTTGGAGGCAACTAGGAGGTGCGTGTGCCTGTACCTTTAACTCTGAACCCAGTCACCTGGTACAAGAGGCCGCCTCCGCCGCCCTTGCGGCGCTAAGCCCTGAGGAGCAAAGGGCTGAGAACTTTGCTGTTGGGCTGTGGCGAGTGTGCTAGAGAGAGACAGACCGACTAGCTATCTACTTGAAATTCTGCCATTCTAACTTGGAGGCAACTAGGAGGTGCGTGTGCTTGTACATTTAACTCTGAACCCAGTCACCTGGTACAAGAGGCCGCCTCCTCCTCCCTTGCGGCGCTAAACCCTGAGGAGCAAAGAGCTGAGAACGTTGCTGTTGGGCTGTGGCGAGTGTGCTAGAGAGAGACAGAAATACTCGCTATTTACTTGGAATTCTCCATTCTAACTTGGAGGCAACTAGGAGGTGCGTGTGCCTGTACCTTTAACTCTGAACCCAGTCACCTGGTACAAGAGGCCGCCTCCGCTGCCCTTGCGGCGCTAAGCCCTGAGAAGCAAAGGGCTGAGAACGTTGCTGTTGGGCTGTGGCGAGTGTGCTAGAGAGAGACAGACAGACTCGCTATCTACTTGGAATTCTGCCATTCTAACTTGGAGGCAACTAGGAGGTGCATGTGCCTGTACCTTTAACTCTGAACCCAGTCACCTGGTACAAGAGGCCTCCTCCGCCGCCCTTGCGGCGCTAAACCCTGAGGAGCAAAGGGCTGAGAACATTGCTGTTGGGCTGTTTGGCGAGTGGTGTTGTGGCAACGTAGGAATCATGTCTAACGGGCCGCATTCAACTCATCTGACTGCATTTACATCAACGCTGAAAACACGCACACAGAAGAAACGCAAATGTACTAGTGAATCTAATAGAAGCATAGTGCCTCAATGTGGCTGACCGATTAAGGTAAGCAAATACTACTTGTGTGCCTCCACAAGTGAAGCTACTGCGACACTTACACAAACTCATACATTTGCCTCCCCCGTATCAGCATTACATGCAAATGTTGTAGACGATGTATTTCGTGAAGACTGCGCAGCTAACATTTCTGCTCAACAAGATCTAACATCGAAACCTGGTTCAAGGGATTCACTGGCACAGTGTAAACGTGTAACTGACGTTTTGGACACATCTGAAGTATACGAGGTACAAAATATAGTGCCAATAACTGTAGGTACGGAAGCACACAGAACGTTACCTTTGGCGGCCAAAGTTGAGGAGGGCTCTGCGGCCGTTGGAAGCGGGTGTCAGCCGTCCGCGGTGCGGGAGGGTGCAGAGCGGCAGATAGACTTACCGGAAGTTTCTGTTGCGTGTTCCGATGGATGTTCTAATGGATGTGAGGAGTAGGTGTGCAAAACGTGCAAGACTGATGCAATCGAGTGCCGCACGATCGATGCAGGATCCTGCACGCTGCATCCATTGAGAGCCAGCTTGCCTGGCGTACACAGTGCCGACATTCCTCCAACTCCTCCACATGCACTAGGGTTAAGCGTGAACGGCACAGAAGGCTTTAATGAGTCAAAGCCAGTCGAGGCAATACTTGGGGGCTGGCTTGAGGAACAGGATTTTGGTTCAAACACAAGTATGTTGGTTGACCCTGCAGTGTCGGCTATAACTACTAATCACAAGGTGCGACGTGACTCTCTGGAAATCGTAAACAATGTGCTTCAAAATTTACTTACATTGAACAAAGCTTGTAAGATCAATGACTTTGACATAACACCGACAAACAACAATAGAGGGTCGAAAGTCTCACTGAAACGTAATAACACGAAGATAACTGACCTTTGTGAAGAATCAGTATCAAGTGTTCCTTATAAACGTGCCAAAATGTCTGAAAAAGGCGAGCACACCGGGCTTCCCCTTGACCTATCCTGTTTACCGACTCTGTCTCAGAAAAGGCTCTGCTCTAATATGAAACGTGCAACTATTTGCAGCACCTCAAAAACAAAAATGCCCCATTTAGCGAGCACTGACGACTCTTATACTGATCCTAATTCTGATGAGTCTGCCGACTCTTCTTTTATAGAACGTCCTTTCCCTAAAATCAGGAAAAATAGAGGCAACGCTGACAGATTGTCCCAATGCTTCAAAGTCCTGAAACATGGTCCAGTCTTAAGTACAGTACTGCCGTCAAGAGAATTACAAGAGCTGTTATTATCTACACTATCTATCTCATTGGAACCATTCATGAAATTATACAAAAACTTACACGAGGCAACTAGAGATTTAACAACAGTTGTGGCTTTATTAAACTCCAAAGTAGTAAATCTGGAACAAATATGTGGTCAACCGAACAATAAGCAACATGAGGATTCTAAAAGATTGGAGGACTTATACAAGCTGCTACATATGCAAAGGAGCAACGACGCGACTGATAAAAAGCTGTTTGCCGAAGTTGCAAAAGAAGCACTTGCGTTATTTAAACAAGATGGAAAAAGATTGCTACCTACGGAGTACTGTAATAGATCTAATGGTTGTACACGCTTGACCTTGGATAGAGAATCACACGATACGGCCAATAGTGGTAGTATCGTAAAGTCACCCTGGATGTATGCCATTAGCAGGGAATAACCAAGCGCAGAATACTTCAAAACCCGCTATCGAGATTCCACTCCCACAAAAGCCGACTACGGTACCCATGACTTTGAACCTTAATAACGGCGAGACAAGCATCTCGTCTCTCAGGGACAAAAATATGCCACAGAGCTTTGATGAACCAAGTCAATCTGTAGTACCGATCATCGAAATTGTGGACGTGTCTTTCCATACTGCCTTTGAACAAGCAAGAAGTTCGGCAAATTTGGCTAATGGCATTACTCAGGTTCAATCCACATCTAATACTATTCCTCAGGAGGAGGTTACAAGTCACATCGCGGGAAAATCTACTACTAATATAGCTCCAACAGTATTCCCTATTTTTAATAAAGAGGCTGGGGCACCTTAAAGCACAGGCACGGCAAAACAATAGAAAGTGTCCCAATGCAAAAAAACTAAAAACCTATCTGCCAAGAAAGGGAATAAACTAAATGGAGCACGGAAATTTCTTCGGAACATTAAAGTGGTGCACGTGTTAGCAAATGAAAACAACAAACAATTGTCTAATACAGCTAAAAATCAAGTTGCCACAATTCTTCCGGCTATTGAAATCCGAGACGCCGTAAATGACAAAGGGAGCGTGGAGTATGAAATTCCAACTGAATTGCTTAACATGTCAACTTACGACGACATTGAATATGAGGACGTTGTTGAGTCCACTATAATTACTGGAGAAAAACAAAAATCCGGCGCTGATACACTCGTGGGTAAAAAAGTGGCAAGTGACCTGACTGTGGGAAGACTTGTTGTTATTGGGAAAGAAGTTCCAATACGTGACACAGCAGTCCCATGTCAGGCGGAAGCAGAGTCTTCGCTTGAAAGGTCTAGTTCCAGCAATGACAAGATGGTTGAAATACCTCCTGTGTTAGTGCAATTGAAGAGTCCCACTTTTCTGACAATGCAGGCAAAACGACAAGAGATACATAGAAGTTACCAGTCACAAACCATAAAGAATGGGGACTATGACCGGAGGGATAGGGATCTGGGGGTGAGCCTAGATCGTGGTTGTGAGGAAAGGGTCGTTCCACATCAGCCAATGCTGCCTGATAAACAAAACAAGTGTCAACCAATAAGACATCACAAAGCTGGCCCCACACGATCTAGGACAATTTAACAAGGAGAACATCGCAACAAACCCTGGTTAGATTATTCGTTGAGAGCTTACAGTCGTATGACAACTTGATCTTAAATCGTAGTAACATCATAAAATTATTACATCACGTACCTGGATTATGTGCAATCACCACTGAAGATCTGCAGATTGTTGAATTTCCAGATGAGCGGCGTAACGACAAAGTGGTGCTTCATATAAACTCGCCTTTAATAGCTACATCTATTTTGGATGCCAATGTGTCTCTTTTTTCCTTGGGCTTTGACGTCTACATGTTGCGAGACGGTCAGTCAGTAATACAAACAAACGACCGAGATGTGGCATCCTATCCCGTAGAATGTGTATCTACCTCACATTAATCAGTAATAGGATTGGTCACAGATGCCTCAAATCGATCTGTAGGATCAATTAAGTCATCCCGCAACATCCTTAGAGACGATGTCCTTAAAAAAAGAACGATACACACTGGAAAGATACAAGTCTCGTTTGCGGAAGACAGATGTCCAGAATCAGTGGGTGAGATCAAACAAATAAGCATAACTATACAAGGTCAAATGCACTCAGACGGACTAATGGACAATCCTGTTAGAAGCAGTATCAACCAAGAAACAGCTCAAAACTGGCAATGGTTGGCCACAACCTTAAATAGTAATCAACCGCAATAATGCCAGAAGGAGCCCTGCCCCGCAATATCACACATTAGGATCTTGGAATATGCAAGGTTTTAGTCATCTGTTTACTAGAGAGTGTTTGGGGGATTTGTCTATTGCTTGCCTACAGGAGACCTGGCTAAGCGTTTGCCCAACGGTATTGGACTTTCAGATTGCATTAAATCCGGCCATACATCTAGAAAAGGGTCGTCCCATGGCTGGCCTGATTACTTTGGTAAGATGATCATCAGGCTTTGACATCATCAATTCAGTAAATCACTCACCATTCATTCAAGTGTCAACGATTTCTAAACTGGATTTTAGGTTTCAAATAAGAGAACAAATGACTATAATAAACTTGTACTGGAACCATGGAAGAGCGGGCAAACAAGCGTTTATCGATGCAGTTTCCACCATTATTGATCGCTTACTTGTAGATCAAAAGGGTTCTAACATAATAATCTGTGGTGACTTGAATATCGACCATTTCAACTCGAAAACATCCCAGACTAAAAAATTATCGTCACAATGGATGAAGGAAATGAGTGCAAGAAACTTACAGATGCTGAATGGATGTACACTAGGCCCCCAGGCAGCTTTACAAGCATCCATGGTATTGGAAGCAGTGTGGATATCCTACTTTAATGAGTAATATAAAGAGAATGTAAGTTCCTTGTATGTTCCAACTATTACAAAATGGGCTTTAACATTTCTGAAAGATGAGATTGTAAGAATAATCATGAAAGCAAATAACTCAAGTGCACCTGGGCCTGACGGCTTAACAAATTTCACGATTAAACAACTCCCAGAGTTATGGGCAGATGCCTGTGTGGCTCTCTTTCAGAGAGTAAACGATCAGCGCCAGACGCCAAACTCATGGAAATCTGCCGTAATTGTACCAGTGTTCAAAAAGGGGGACAGAACTTGCCCGAGAAACTACCGTCCGGTTGCTTTACTCGACGTTTTGGGGAAGATTTATGCAACCATGTTACAACTTAAACTAGTAAAATGGGCCACACTGTCAAAACATGTAGATGTCAGGCAGACTGGATTTGTTAAGCAGGTCGGTTGTTCGTTGAACTTGCTACTGCTGAATTTACTGAAAATGGAGGCGTTAAGATCACAAACAACGGTATATCTCGCCTTCATTGATTTCTCCTATGCCTTCAACACTATTGATCGAGGATTGCTATGGAACAAAATGTGTGCATGGGGTTGCCCAGAAGATCTACTGGCTGTAATAAAAGAACTGCACTCTGGAACCTCAATTAGAGTACGCCTGGATCAATCTGGCACCCTGTCATCATCGATTAAAACATTCAAGGGTGTTAAGCAGGGTTGTCCCTTGGCAGCTGCGATATTTAGTCTGTTTATATCGGACATTGCTAATTCCATCGAGGTAGTAAAGTCATTTCCCCCAAAGATGCACAGATCCCATCTAAGTTGGCTCCTTTACGCTGACAACCTCATATTGCTGGACTTAACACCAATTGGTCTACAAAGAAAAATTGACACAGTTCAACAATATGTGGTTGAAAATCGTCTGCTCATTAACACAAAGAAATGCGAAATTCTTGTTCTCAAAAATCTTAAAGTAGGAGGACGCGACTGTCAAAGAGACCATTTTGGTGTATGGGGCACGAAAAATTGCAGACATCACCTAGTGTAAAATATCTTGGCATGACTATTAGCTCCTGTCTCAACGACGGCCCATGGATATTGGTGACAAAACACGAATGTAAACAACTGGTGATTCAAGCCCTAGTGTTAAAAAAGAGATTTGGAAAGTTTTCTTTTAAAGCGGTTCTGCGATTTTATCAACAAAAGGTAATACCAGAAAACGCCCTGGGCTGCTCATGGGAGGTGTGGTCTAAACTTGAGAACACTTTCTGGACCAAAGTATTAGGTTTACTGAAAGGAATATCGACAGCCTCCATTCTATATGAATTATCGCTAATTTCCATCCATGCACGAGTCTGTTGGAGCCTGCTATCGTTATATCGGAAAATAAAAGCATGCGAATAAATTCTGCAATTTGAAATCTTCCATAGTGCCAATTCATCAGCTCCAGGTGTAATGGCAATGTGGTTGAAACGATGTGAAAATTTGATGGAAGAATATGACATTACTCCAGAGTTGCTGCAAGATAATCCGGATGCAGCAAAAATAAAAATTTGGCGCGCGGATTGGGAGCAGACATGCTCTAAAAGGGGGGCATCTAAAATGTTGAGTGTGGCTCCACCTGAGGCTCGTGCATTTAACAGCATCCAAAAATATATTGAACTATTCCCAGACCCAAATGCCAGAAGGGTGTTCATGAGTCTTCGGTTTAACATGCTCAAAACTAAAGAACGTTTGAGAGCATGGTCAGTCAACGCGAACTTGGACCCAGTGTGTCGATGTTGTACACAAGAAACTGAAACTCAAACATTTGGTGCTATTTTGCAATAACTTACGAACAGAAAGAACTCGATATCTGGGCTCTTGGAGCGAGTCTCATCCGTCTCTTAATGCAGATGATTGGTGGCAACTAATGTTCAACGGAACGATATGAAATTGATATTGCCATTGACATACTTCTTGGCGATAATTGAAAAGCGGTTATTGGCCTAAGAGCACCATGTCCGTTGTGGGATATGCTAACCTGTGATTTAGAGTAGAGGTTGATGAGAACGTAAAAATATATTGAACAAAAAAATGCAAGTTCGTAAAAGAATACACTATAAAGAGATGTAATGGGTAATAATGGATGGTCTTATTTTAAAGGTTTGTATGTAAACCAATAAAATTAATAATACAAAAAAAAGAAGTGGTTTGTTTGTTTGTTTTATTATTTATAATGTGCGTCAGACCCGAGGGTATCAGGGCACAGAGAGAGACAAGAATATTTTCAGCTTAGGTTACAGGGCTGTACAAGTATATACCACAAGGATAAAAGTCAGTAAGTATATACAACAGGATAAGGTCAGCAGATTTAGAAACAGGTGGCGGTCAAAAAGCATTTGGAAATTATATGCAGACAGCGATATGGCCGCCACATGTCCCAGGGTAGTGCAATATACCTTGGAAATATATATACAGTAGGAGCTAGGGATGAGTTAACAGGCAGAGTATTTTGAAAAAAGCAACATTATATACAGTGCAGGATCCTAGAGTGGAGATGGCGGGATGTGCCCAGTGTTTTATTGGTCATTTTCTTTAATCCAGTTAATGATGTTATATCTGAAGTGTGGGTAAGTTTGGTCTGCCCTGAGGGCTGGGAGTAGGGAGTTCCACAGCTGAGCGGCTTTGACTGGAAAGCTACACCCTCCAGTTTTAGAGAGTTTGAATCTGGATTCCGTCTGGAGATTAGAGTTGGCAGTTCTTATTGGCCGGTTGGATGATTGTCTATTAAATCTTTCTATAAGATAGCAAGGGGAAGTGTTATTTAGGCATTTATTTATAAGTGAAGCTGTTTTAAGCAGTATTTTATCGTTGGTGGTAAGCCAATTATTCATACTGCTCTCAGGGCGTTGTTTTGGAGAGTCTGGATTTTATTGATGATATACTTGTTGGCCCCGAGATATAGGGCATTGCAGTAGTCTAATTTCGATAGAATTAGGGCTCTGGCCAAGGTAGTGCATCTGTGGAAAGGAAAGGCTTGGCAGCTCTGATTAGCTTACAAGTGTAAGCAGTGGCGGAGGCCATGGAGTTTACCTGTTTGGAGGAGGAGAGGGTGGCATCTGAGTAGAAACCTAATGTTTTAACTTCTTTGGCAACTCTGATGTTGTTGCCATCGATGTTTATGCTGGTGTAACTGTGGCTGAGTTTGTTAATGTTAGGGGTGGTGCAGAGGATAATGAGCTCAGTTTTGTCATCATTCAGGCATAGACCATGGGTGGCCATCTATGCCTGGATGATGAGGTAAACTCTACTCACCAAGGCCAAATCCTTGTCGTAATCTCCCATCAACGGTATGAGAATCTGGGTATCATCTGCATAGTTAGTGTAGGTGATACCAAGACCATCAAGATCATCGAAAAGGGGCTAAGTGAATATGTTGTACATGGTAGGTGAGACACATGAACCCTGTGGCACTCCACAGGTGATGGGAATGGGGTCAGCAGATGCTGATGGTGAAAAGACATACCTGGTCCTGTTATTAAGGAAGGATTGTACCCAGCCGATTGCTTCTTGAGAGAAGTGCGCAGCCGAGTCCAGATGGTTAGAGAGGACTTTGTGGTCCACCAAATCGAACGCCACTGATAGGTCATGTAAGAGTAGCAGGGCGGTTTCTCCATTGTCCCTAAGTGCGTCGATTTGGGCTTTAAGGTCGATCCGTGCTGTTTCGTCCCATGTTGGGGCCTGAAGCCTGACTGGCGGACTCCTAATAGTTGGTTTTGTTCTAGATACTTCTGTATTTGGAGGTATGCTACCCTGACCCTGTCTAGAATAAGTGACTGAAATAAATACCAGAAATGTATCCGCTGTTCAGCAAGACGGACGTGTTCTTGCATCGATCCTGATACCACGGTTCCAGACTGCTACAAATTCAAAATGGCTCCACATCATACAATGGGAAATGATCCAGTTGGTGAATGAAACGGAGCCAGGATTGAACGCGATCAAGTGGGAGATGCGGGCTATTAGACTTATGACTCTCCAGAACCATTATGTATTGGATCTATTAACAGCCATGGAGGGACGGTATGGAAGACAATTGGTCTGGCCTGCTGCACATTAACACTCCAAATGATGCAGAAAATGTGTCACACATCATAGGGGCCTTAGACAGACAAAAGACTGGCATGGAAAGCGAAGGAGGAATTGAAGTGAATGACTGGTTTGGTGCAATGTTTTCTTGTGCCATCATGGCTAGGAGCGTTGGTGAAGATCTTGGTCCCAATCATGGTACTCCTGTTAGTGATGGTCTGCATGCACCAGATGATCCTTCGGTGCTGCATGAGAATCCTCTTAAATAGCGCAATGATGATGATTTCGTTTGGGGCAAGTAGTGCACCTTGCGGTACAAAGGATGGGCAGGCCCAAACAGATGACCCTGCTAAGCCCGGGTTTGTAAGGATTGAGCGATCCATAGATCCCTCAGGGACTGTGACCACACCCCCACCAGATCCAGAAAATTACACGGAACCCTGGGTTGATTTATCAGGTGATTGAGGGTGTATCTATCTTACATGTACCCAGTGGCGGCTGGTGAGTTTGAAAGTTGGTGGAGTGTAAATTTCCCCATGTTAATCGGGAGCGAGCGTGCGCTGCACGTGAGCCCACGCCACCCAAAGCGGTGATCGGGGGGATTCTCCCCCTGTGAAAATTTTGTGAAAAATGGCCTCCAAAATTTGAAATTTACTGTCCAAACCCACTGAAACATGACATAAAAAGCTTTAGGTTTTACATGCTATTGGTGGTACATTATTCTTACGTGTGCAAGTGTGATGGTGTATTTTACAGCAGCTTGTATTGCGAATAGCTGGTACTATGGTGCATGCATAAAGAAATTCATTACATAGATAGTCATGATGGAAACATATCATTTGGTCATGCTGTTACTGGCATTCCACTGTAATCTGGTGGTTTTACTCAGTCTTTTACCATTATAATAAGGGGAGTGCCATTATGCTGTCCTTTGGGCCTAGAGACAATCTACTGTGCAGGGTGCCCAACACAGAAAGCCCAACACAAAAAGCGAATATCGCCATTATGAGTAGGACAGCCTGCACATTCCTGCTCAACCCCATACTTCATGTTCACTGTTCATTTCTGGAGCAGAGAATGGGCGTTTGAGGAGGTACTCATTACACAGTATTTCTTTTAAGAGGTCTGGAAAATAACACCCAGCATTAACCAAGAGCTCTGGAGGTAATTGCTCTTCACTCTTATCTACATTTCCCAAATGAACGTCTCTTAAAAATGATGTGCTGAGTGTTACCATAGAAACCGTTTCCTCCTCGCCCTAGGAATTTTCAAAAAGGACTGACACCGCTTTTGTATGAACCTTTGAAAAATCTATTGCCCCTTCCCTCAAAAGCACAACAAATGCTTAGCTCTAATGAATCACAGCTTAGAAACCTCTTCGGTATTAAGCGTGTTATAAAAAAACAATTAAATTATAATTAATTATATATGTTTGGCACTGCGATAATTTGGTTATTTTTAACTGGAATCGAATTTAGGAATCAACGGCATACCATTCCAACAATCTTCCCATCACTCACAAGGCGTGCTGTTTTCCTAGGTGCCTGGGATTGGGTGATATGTTACTCTTGAAACATTTGCAGTGGCCTTTCAGCCTTTACTAAACTCCTCAAAACTATGGGCCTCATTACGACCCTGGCGGAACGGGTTAAACGGGCCCGTAAAAGGCTGCGGCGCCGTTCAACCTGTTCCGCCACAGTACAAGGTCCCCTCGCGGGACACGTTAAGCATGCCTGGGAAAACCAGGCATGCATACCGGGTCCCGCGAGGGGAAGAGGGAGCAAACAACGGGCCATCTCGTTAAGGGGGCTGAAATGGGAATGGGGATGAACCGTGTCCGTGTCCTCGAGTGAGGAATTACCGGGGCATCCGAACTCGGAATGGTCCGGTAAGTCCTCATTCCGAGGACACAGACATGGATGCGGTTTTGCCGGCAGCCATGCCGCCAATAGCGGCATGGCTACCGGCATACCTCGTAATGAGGCCCTATGTGTTGATTCGCCTCGTTTTGAATCCTAACACTTCTCAGCACTGTTACATTAGGCGTCATTGTAATTCACTGCCCTAGGAAGGATGAAACGCTGAGTTGGCGGCCCTGTGTCTGGGATGTTTGAGGCAAGGCTCATCGGCATGACCCCTAGGAGTAGGCCAGTGGGAGTCAGGACAGGACTGGGACTCATAGTCTGGAGACAGAGCGTTCCTCCTGGGCTGACTGTGCACATTCAGTACTCCTCTGACTCCCAATCCTGCCCGCGACCCACCGCCTTTTTTTCTTTTGATTTGAAATCTTTTCATCTTTTTAATTTTGTTTTGCGGAATAATTCTTAATCTGCGAAACCCCTCCCGAGTGCATTCTGCACCTTGCTGCGACACGCACCTGCTGTTGGGAAAGGAAATGATGGCCAAAGGGCCGCATCCCAGGCACCGCCGCGTGACGCAGCAGAGACCTGCAGACTTCAGCGTGCCTTTTCTGTCTCATTAGCCCAGCTTCTTGTACTTGATTAGGCCCTTCCTCGATGGACCTGGTGGTCGTCCGGCTGACATATCAGGTTTAGGAAAAGTGGCCACCTTAAGGGAAGGCCCACCTTGAAATATTTATTAACTGAGTGGTCAGCATTTAAAAACCACATAAGTTGAAGTGAATTCTGTGCCCTGCTGGGTGGACAACTTGGGTCATTCTGTCAACTAAAATCTCTATTATAACAGAGACGGTAATTTAAGACAGTCGTGAATAGTTCATTTTAGATTTTGTCCAACTATGGGAACATATCTGCGAAAATATTCTAAAATGAATGAAAACAAAAATACAGGGAGGTTGATGTCTCCATTTGTCGCTCCAGGATAATTCTACACATTGGGCCCAAGGCTAGAGGTCAGAACTGACCAAAAGACATTACCAAATGGGGCAGCATTAACCTCTGCATTTCCTGCATTTGGCCAGCATAAGCATCCCCAGAGCATGGCCTGCAAGCGCACACCATACGCAATCCCGGACTTCAATGGGCACAACATGGTCGGTGCCGGCCGCAAGCCACCCACCATGACACTGGCACTGCATCTGGCCGCGCGACATTTGGCCTACATCTCTCACTATGTGAGATGCCGCATCTCACACAGTGAGAGATCTAGGCTGAGTGTCCCGAGGGAGGCCGCCATTAAGTTTTAGTTAAGGAAACTCTTAGTCCTCTTCGCCAATGCGGCATGGAAGACTAAGAGTTCACTTAACTAAGCCAGACAACACAAGTTACCTTAGGCGCTGACTCGCTCACTTACCTGGGGCTGCAGCAGCACACGTCCGTGGATGTGCCTGGTTCTTCTGGGCTGCTGGGCCTGTGTTACTGCCACGACGACCGCGACTCCTAAATCCACCACCACACCAGCAAGCAACTATGGAAAGAAAGAACGAGAAGAAGGTGAGGCACACCGTCTGCCCATGACCCGACTCCATCCACACGGATTGTCATTGGCTCGCAGCCAATGACAATCCAAACAACCTGTTGCTATGCTGCATGGCCTGCAGGGCTAGCACAGGACTACAGGAGGTCTCCTTTACTGCGCTGTTTGCTCAGAATACCAACAGTGATGGGCCACCCCTCCAGCGCCCCGACAGCCTACCAAATAAGAGGATGGGATACGTAGAGTGCGTGGAGCTATGAGTTCCACGCACTCTACATGGTAGAAAACTAACGTAGATCCGGAAGTGCCCCGCTGCCCTAGAGGTTGGGCAGGGCAGGAGCAGGCCTGGCAGCTGAGCCCAGCATACTGCAGAGCGGCAGATTAATAAATAAATAATTAATCTGCTGCTCTGCAAAACATTGATTTCATTTTCGGCACAAAAAGCAAAAGAGTTGTATCTTCTTCTCTATGTGGCGGGGAGGCGGTGGAGGGGGCGGCGCCTCCTCACCCTATGTAAGCAGCCGCCACTGCATGTACCCCCCAAGCAATATGCCCAGGCGGGGGAAAGTTTGTGCTATGTGTGCACAGTCTAGGTACCAAAAGAAGGAACTTGGAAGGCACAAGAAGCAGCAAAATTGCCAGCAGAGTTAGTTAATGTAGGATTAACTAAAGAGGGAAATGTTGGGATGCATATCCAAGTCCCTTGCCTCCCAAAGCGATTTAGGTTGAAGAAAATGTATTAGAGACACATGATAACATAGAAGGGTGATTGTAGGGAGGGGGTTGCCCTGTAGGGTTGAGAGAATGTTATAGCTCACAGTGATGGAGGGAAAGAGAGCCATTGCAGCCCTGCGACAATGAGTGCTGAACTATGACCATTTTTGAGATTGGGTCCTAGAAAGGCCAGGTCCCAGCATTCGCAATAGTATGCTCTTGCATTTCAGCGCCAATACACATTTCCCATCCCCGTTCCCAGATCAGGTGGCAGGTGGAAAAGCCTTCACACCAAATATATACAACAACCCCATTGTATCACGTGGCAGTCCTATGCAAAGAGAAAGGAATGAGAGTAGCTATGCGTGAGCAGGGCTGCGCCTGTCCCTAAAGAAAAATCTCCTGGGAACCAGGGCAGAGGTCCTGAGCTGCCAAAACAGCCCCATTCAGATTAAGGGTCCCAGTGCCCCAATGATACTGGTCACACTGTTGAACTGCCAGATGCCCACTACTAAAACTCTTAAATCCATCACAAGGTGACTGATTAGTGTAGTCCTGGCAGAGCCGAGGTGAAGGTTCAGGGAGGGGGCTGCTGCCAAGTGGGGGAGCACAGAGCAGTATGTCTTGTGATTTGCACGATGAGGTACACAGGGTGAGTATAACAAATCTAGGTCATTACCAGGGAGGCATGGTGCGGACACCTATGTGTCTGGGATCCAAAGAAGCACCTCACATTTCAGAGGGCCAAGTTGACCTGAACAGTATCCACTGAGCTCATGAACAGTTACCAGGTGCACATCAGGTGAGTTGTTTGTGGGGTGAAAAGCTGTCTCAATTAGGGATACAATCACCTCTCTGGGACCCAACAGTAACAAGGTCAGAGGCCACGTGGAAGGGGCTCACTCAAATTAAGGATAGCCAATCATGTGGCATCCCATACGGAGCGGGTTGTATGTCTATAGGGGATGCCCAATGAACGAGAGGAATTAAAACTGTATATTGCTTGTATTATTTATTTTATTTTATTGGGCATTTGTAAGGCGCTTAAACATCAAGAAAATGGTGTTTCAAAGCGCTCACAGGGGATAGAAAAGGGAACATGGGAAATATAGGACAATTGAAACGACAAATACAGAAGAAAGCAGTCCTACTAGGTCTTGTGAACATTTGGATTGTGCAAGTGCAGAGAGAGATAAGGGACAGGGGAAAGGGGTAAGTGCTAGAGGATCCATAGGATCAACAGAGGGGTGGCGTATCAGGGAGGTATTTGCAAGGCAACAGGTAAGTTCTAAAGCCGGTCGCTAACGCAGAAGGCAAGTGCCAGGCAATGACCACTGGATGGAAGAGGGGTCACCAGCCCATCAGTAAGTGCAGACCTGTGAGGCAGCACAGGCCGAGAGGTGCCCTAAGGCAAGTGCAGGGAGAGGGCAGATGCTGCAGGTGATCAGACAGAAGGCCAGGACCCAGAAGGACACATAAGGGCCCATCCCACAAATCTCAGCTACAGTGAGGTTTAATAAGGGAGGGAGAGAGGGAAGGAGGAGGAAAAGAGGAAATTCTTGAGGTGCTTGCGGAACTTGAGGAGATCCGGCACAAGATGGATAGAAAGGGGGAGGCTGTTCCAGAAAAGGGAGCCAGCTGAGGAGAGGGAACAGCCACCCGCTCTCTGCTTGGAGAAGCGGTTGACAAGCAGAGAGTTCACGCCAGAGGATCGGAGGGATCTGGAAAAGAGGTATTTGCAGAGAGCAAATTGCAGATAGCATTGTCCCCAGACAGCTTTATGGAGGATGCAGAAGGATGTAAATGTGATCCTTGCAGCAACAGGGAGCCTGTGTAGAGATTTAGGGCTGGAGAGATATGGTCTCTGGGCGTAAGGCCAAGGATAAGTCTTGCAGCCGTATTCTGGATTAGCTGGACGGGGCAGATAGAAGAAGAAGGTAGATTAAGAAAAGGCGATTGCAGTAGTCCAGCATGGAGAATACCAGAGTTCTGGTGACATTGAGCTTCTGGGGGAAAGTGAGGAAAGGGAGGATGTCCCTGAAGAGGTAGGGTTGGAAATCCGCCTACATGGCAAGGTCCAAGATGTGAGGCATGAAGGAGAGATAGGAGTCCAAGATAACAACTCCCAGGTTTCTGGACTCAGAGGAAGGAGAGGGGGAGAGCCCATTGAGGGTGGCCAGAGTGAGGGGAGAAAAGAGGAAAAATGAGTCCCGATAGGAAGAATCTCAGTCTGGCTGGCATTGAGACAGAGGTCATTGGAGGTACACCATGGCTGGATAGTGGAGAGGCAGTCAGGGATGACAGTGGAGATCAGAAGAGATAAAGAGGGTAGTCTGAAGAAGTGTTGGGTGCCGTCTGCATAACAATGGAAGTGTGGTGAGAAGGTGGAGATAAGGTGAGCAAGAGGAGCAAGAT
Organism: Ambystoma mexicanum; assembly: GCF_040938575.1. Taxonomy (NCBI): domain Eukaryota; kingdom Metazoa; phylum Chordata; class Amphibia; order Caudata; family Ambystomatidae; genus Ambystoma; species Ambystoma mexicanum. The sequence continues at coordinate 692,755,211 of NC_090939.1, forward strand.
AGATGTTAAAGAACCAGGGAAAAAGGTTAGAGCCCTGGGGAACACCATAGGTGGAGATAAAAATTGGAAAGGAGAGAGAACCCAGAATAACCTGGGAGGGCCGGTCGCTGAGGAAGGAGGTCAGCCAGTCCAGTGCCTGCTCTAAGATACCAAGGGTATCATGGAGCAGCTTTATGAGGATGGAGTGGTTAACTGTCAAAATCAGAGGAGAGATTGAGTAGAATGAGAACAGCAGGTGAGTTGGAGTGAAGAGATGCAAGCAATTCTTCACGGTTGTTTAGGAGAGCAGTTGTCATGATGCCTACCCCCGGGCATCAGGACCAAGGCCCTCTGCTCCGGGAGCAGGCATCCAGACATTTGTTTAAATCTCAGCAGCCCCGGCTAGGGGCTGTCTGGGTTCAGTCCTGGCGCCTTAGGCGCCAGGCTCATCATAGAAATCAGTCCTGGCGCCATAGGCGCCAGGCTCAAAGACTTTACTTACCTGATGCAGACCATGCTGCAAAAGAGTCCAAGCCTACATGAGGCCTGGATGGGACTATTTTGTTACAGGGACTATTTTTTACTCGGGCGTGGCTCTAGGGAACTTCTTACCTGGAACTACTTTGGAGGCTATTTAAACCACACCCGAACAGCAGCACATGCTTCGCGTTATTCTGCATCCAGCAGCGTGACGCTCACCGTGCCTGCAGCCAGCATCCAGTCTTCTGCCATGCCCGCGTGCCTGCAGCCAGCATCCAGTCTTCTGCCACGCCCGCCTCGAATCCGGAGCTCCTAGAATAAAGAAGAAGAAAAGGACAAGGTTAGAAAACGAACTTATTTAAAATTCCTCACCAAATTCCGGAACCATTTCATCTCCGGACCTGGAAAGTACCATCAGTCCTGCACGCGTCGCTTCGCCAGCTCCAGCACGGCACCATACTCACCAGTTCTCACAGCACCTTTCGATCCGGCACTGTCTTCATCATTTCTTCGTCGTAATCCGGCACCTAGGGGACACAAGAAAAAACAAGGTGAGCCAAGGGAATCAACAAATACAACCTCTTACCACCATAGAGTTACCACCGGCGGTATTATTCCATAACTCTCCACATTTTCATATGCCGCATCTGTAAAGAGGGAGAAAAACAACACGTTAACGCATGCAATAGTTACCGGACAGCGTTGGGTAACACAGATTCTTACCTGAACGCCAGCAGCAGCTACGAGACCTTCTTCTCATGAACTCAGTTGCAACTTAAGGAAGGAAGGGGACAAGAGTGAACATCGGGCACATTGAACTTTTTGAACTTGATACTTACCAATCCCGCCAGGGACTTCAGAGTCAATACTTACCGGAACTCTCCCAACGCCTTCAAACCAGTGAAGTAACTGGTATCGACGCGCCCCTGCAAGACACGCAGGATGGAGAGCTCATCTTTTACGAACATAAGGTGAGGTTACTAAGGGGGTATCGGAGGTGATTAGTGGGGGAGAGCGAGAACAGTTGGGAGGCCATCACTAAAACCCACAGGTGGTTAATCCCCTGTCTCCACTTGCAGGAAAATACTTCCTCGGGTCCAGCAGACAAGACTAGGCGGGCCAGTCCAGACAGTCATCTCTGCACTACGCATCACGTTGAAGGAGACCGCAGCTGTCCGGGTCCGATCGACACCCCTGTGGGGTCCAGGTGAGCGTAACAGAACGCCGAAGCCTCTCTACAAATACCCACCCGGGTATTATGGAAACCTCAGAAACCGACCAACTGGCCCAATTATTGGGGGAACTTAGGGCAGAAGTACATGCCGCTCGCCAAGAGACTAATGCCCTCAGGAGAGAACTGATTGTCTCAAAGGAGCGCACGGCTTGGAAACTACTGCAAAACCAAGCTGGGCAAACGCCCCCTACCTGGATATTGGGGAAACCCATCCCTCGTTTCATCAAGCAATCCAGTGCAAGTGGTTTTACCAGGAAATATTCTGTTAGCTCCACCTGAACGCTTTGCTGGGGACCCCAAAAGGTTGCCGTGTTTATGAACCAATGCCGCTTGCACTTTTTATGCAGACCGGGAGCCTTTCCAAATGACCAAGCCAAAGTATCCTTTGTATTGTCATATCTTAGTGGCAGCGCAGCGGATTGGTCCATTCCATTAGTCATACAGGATGATCCTCTTCTCCGGGATTTTCAGGGTTTTCAAAGGAGCATGGAAAAACTATTCGCCAGACACGCACAGGGTCAAGCCCTGGACAACAAACTTTTATCCTTACGACAAGGTAACCAGGATCTGCTAACCTATTTGCAACCTTCAATAGGTTGGTGGTGGAAACCGGGTGGCCGGAGGAAAAACGAATTACATTGTTTCATCGTGGACTTCGGGGAGAACTCAAAGATGTCTTGGCTCAAGTTGTGAACCCACCTCAGGATTGCACAGAATTTATAGACTTAGTGGTCCAGCTAGACCACCGACTTCAGAACCGAAAGACTGATCGAGCTAAGTTCGAGAACCGGTTATTGGTTAAACCCAACGTTGCCCCCAAAGGAACAGATGCATCTGAACCTATGCAGATCGGGGGGGATAAAGGACCCTTAACTCAAAAGGAAAGAGAAAGAAGACGACAGATGCAGTTGTGTCTGTACTGTGGAACCTCAGGACATTTTCTACGGGATTGCCCTACAAAACCACCCAAGAGGGTGGTAGGAGTTGCTGATAAAAGCCACATAGAGCCTGATTCGGGAAACGACCACACCCGACAAGCGTAGAGGTCCGCTTGCAGAGCTTAAAGAAGGACACTCAGACCTCGCATCTGATCATCCCAATGGTCCTACTTGATCCCAGGCAGCCATCACGTATGCACGCAGTAAGGGCATACATAGATAGCGGGGCCCTAGGAAACTATATGGACCACAAATTGGTGTCAAGGATGAATCTACCTCTTTGCAAAAAGACCACTTCGGATGTCATCACCACAGTTGATGGAACTGAGATTGCCTCGGGACCTGTAACTCATTCCACTACAGAGATTACACTGTTGAGTCAAGATGGGCATCGAGAGACTATTGTGTTTGATCTAATCAAAGCCCCACAGTTCCAGATAATACTGGGGATGCCATGGTTGGAAACACATAATCCTTGTATAGATTGGCGAGAGAAGAGAATAACCTTCCCGTATTGTGCACACACCTGTTACCCAGAGAAAACTTTGAACAAAGGCCTGGCTACAGTCATTAACCCAATCGTGCAGTTACCTCAGGAATACCAAGAATTTCAGGATGTTTTTCAAAAAGAACAGGCCAATACATTACCTCCTCACAGATCATACGATTGTCAAATCGACCTCCTACCCGGTGCACAACCCCCATGTAGTAGAATATACACCCTCACGGAACCTGCAAATCATCACCTATGGCAATACTTGGACCAATACCTTGCTAATGGCTTTATTCGTCCTTCCAAGTCTCCTGCATCCTCAGCTTTATTCTTCGTGCCAAAAAAGGAAGGTGACCTTAGAACGTGCATAGATTACCGCGCATTAAACCAGATCACGGTAAAAAACCGATACCCATTGCCTCTGATCCCCGAATTACTAGACCAAGTAAAGGATGCTTGTATCTACACTAAGTTAGATCTCCTAGGGGCATATCATCTAGTACATGTCAAGAAAGGCGACGAATGGAAGACTGCCTTTCGCACCAAGTGCGGATTATTCGAATATCAGGTGATGCCCTTCGGGTTGTGCAATGCACCAGCAGCCTTCCAGTATTTTATGAACGATGTCCTTCGTGATCTCATTGACGTCTGTGTCGTCGTGTACATAGATGATATTCTAGTGTACTCCTCCTCAGAATCAGACCATGTTAAGCCCGTGCGTGCAGTCCTTCAGAAACTACGCCAGCACAAGTTATATGCAAAATTGGAAAAATATGTTTTTCATGCTACGGAAGTTGAATTTCTTGGATTTATCGTGACTCCAAAAGTAGTCCAAATGGACACTCGAAAGGTGGATGCAATTCTCAAGTGGCCATCACCCAGTTCAGTCAAAGGGGTACAAAGCATGCTCGGATTTGCTAATTTCTACCGCAGATTCATTCCGGACTTCTCCCATGTTGTACACCCCATCACAGCACTTTTGCGAAAAAACAAACGCTTCTTGTGGACCGAAGAGGCTGAAAAGGCCTTCCAAGAGCTGAAAGCGAAATTCACATCAGCACCTGTCTTAAAGCATCCACGCCCTGAACTTCCATGCATAGTAGAAACTGATGCATCCAGTTTAGCCATGGGAGCTGTCCTGTCCCAGAAGGATCCTGAAACCGGTCAACTTCACCCAGTAGCGTTTTGGTCCAGAAAGTTCTCAGCACCTGAGTTAAACTGTGCGGTTACCGATAAAGAGCTATTAGCCATCAAATCCGCCTTTAAGGCTTGGCGGCACTATCTTCTTGGTGCCAGGCATACTATTACCGTAATCACCGATCACCGGAACCTGCAGTATTTAAAAACAGCCAAAGCCCAATCATCGCGACAACTTCGATGGGCATTGTTCTTTGCCGAATTCGATTTCGTAATCACTTATCGACCAGGCTGCGAAAATGGCAAAGCAGATGCCTTATCCCGAATAGGGATGGGAGAAGCATATGCAAACCCGGAACCGGTGCCAATAATTCCCGAGCAAAGAATTCTTGGCATAACTACTCTACAGACACTAGAAGATATTCATTCAAAAATCCAACAACTCTTCGATCCAGCAACCCTGCAGGACTGGGTAAAGAAAGGCCCGGACTACTCAGTCGTCAATGACCTACCTTACTATCAAGGACGACTATTTCTACCACACAAGGAAATACAAGAACTAGTCATCTCCAATTACCATGACACCCTGATGGAAGGGCACCCAGGTATCGCAAAAACTGAAGTGAAAATTAAGAGACAGTTCTGGTGGCCCACTTGGCGAAAAGATGTAAAGTAATTTGTGATGTCTTGTGGCATTTGCGCCCAAAACAAAAGCCAGAAGAAAAACCTGCTGGCCTTTTACAACCTTTGGATATTCCACCTACACCATGGCACACCTTGTCTTTAGACTTTATTATAGATCTACCTCCATGTAATGGATTTAACACCATCCTAGTTATTGTGGATCTTTTTTCCAAGATGGCCCACTTTATTCCTTTAAAGGGGTTACCTTCTGCCTCAATTCTGGCCAAGGAGTTCCTCGAAAACATTGTTCGATTACACGGATTCCCTTCCGTATTGGTTTCTGACCGAGGTAGTCAATTTATCTCGCATTTTTGGAAGAAATGTTGTCAACTGGCACAAATCGACATGAGGCTATCAACAAGTCACCATCCCCAGACCGATGGTCAGATGGAAAGGACCAACCAGACCCTTGAACAGTACCTACGCTGCATGCTACACCAGACCGAAAGCAATTGGAAAGGTATTTTATGGATTTCCGAGTACGCATACAATAACTCTGAACATTCAGGAACCGGACAAAGCCCTTTTTATACCATGTATCGACATCACCCTCGAACCTCAGAACTCGATTCGCCTCAGCACTTAGAAATGCCCGCAGTTAGTCATTTGCACTCTACTATTACACAAGCCTTTAAGGAAGCCACAGAACATTTGAAGCAAGCAAAAGAGAAATACAAGAAAAATGCTGATCAACATAGAAGTGAAACTCAGACTTTTAATCCTAGATATTTGGGACCTTACACCATTAAGGCCATTATCAAACCGGTGGCCGTCAAATTGGAATTACCCTCTAATATGCGAATTCATCCTGTCTTTCATGTTTCACTTCTAAAACCAGTTCAACCAGGGACAAGATTAACCAAACCACCTGACCCCATCTTGATAGATGGAGAACCTGAATTCAAGGTAAAAAATATCCTGGACTCCAAGATGATTAAATCAAAACTTTTTTATTTGATCGATTGGAAGGGCTACGGACCACAAGAAAGATCATGGGAGCCTAGCGACCACGTCTATGCACCTCGGTTGGTGAAAAGATTCCATCGGAACTTCCCAGACAAACCGGGGCCAGGGGGAATAACAGCTTTACGAGGGGCCTTGGGGGAGAGTGCTGTCATGATGCCTACCCCCGGGTATCAGGACTAAAGCCCTCAGCTCCGGGAGCAGGCATCCAGACATTTGTTTAAACCTCAGCAGCCCCGGGTAGGGGCTGTCTGGGTTCAGTCCTGGCGCCTTAGGCGCCAGGCTCATCATAGAAATCAGTCCTGGTGCCATAGGCGCAGGGCTCATAGACTTTACTTACCTGATGCAAACCATGCTGCAAAAGAGTCCAAGCCTACATGAGGCCTGGATGGGACTATTTTGTTACAGGGACTATTTTTTACTAGGGCGTGGCTCTAGGGAACTTCTTACCTGGAACTACTTTGGAGGCTATTTAAACCACACCCGAACAGCAGCACATGCTTCGCGTTATTCTGCATCCAGCAGCGTGACGCTCACCGTGCCTGCAGCCAGCATCCAGTCTTCTGCCACGCCCACGTGCCTGCAGCCAGCATCCAGTCTTCTGCCACGCCCGCCTCGAATCCGGAGCTCCTAGAATAAAGAAGAAGAAAAGGACAAGGTTAGAAAACGAACTTATTTCAAATTCCTCACCTAATTCCGGAACCATTTCATCTCCGGACCTAGAAAGTACATCAGTCCTGCACGCGTTGCTTCGCAGGTCCAGCACGGTGCCATACCCACCAGTTCTCACAGCATCTTTCGATCCGGCACTGTCTCCATCATTTCTCCGTTGTAATCCGGCACCTAGGGGACAGAAGAAAAAACAAGGTGAGCCAAGGGAATCAACAAATACAACCTCTTACCACCATAGAGTTACCACCGGCGGTATTATTCCATAACTCTCCACATTTTCATATGCCGCATCTGTAAAGAGGGAGAAAAACAACATGTTAACGCATGCAATAGTTACCGGACAGCGTTGGGTAACACAGACTCTTACCTGAACGCCAGCAGCAGCCACGAGACCTTCTTCTCACGAACTCAGTTGCAACTTAAGGAAGGAAGGGGACAAGAGTGAACATCGGGCACATTGAACTCTTTGAACTTTATACTTACCAATCCCGCCAGGGACTTCAGAGTAAATACTTACCGGAACTCTCCCAACACCTTCAAACCAGTGAAGTAACTGGTATCGACGCGCCCCTGCAAGACACGCAGGATGGAGAGCTCATCTTTTACGAACATAAGGTGAGATTACTAAAGGGATATCTGAGGTGATTAGTGGGGGAGAGCGAGAACAGTTGGGAGGCCATCACTAAAACCCACAGGTGGTTAATCCCTGTCTCCACTTGCAGGAAAATACTTCTTCGGGTCCAGCAGACAAGACTAGGCAGGCCAGACCAGGCAGTCATCTCTGCACTACGCATCACGTTGAAGGAGACCGCAGCTGTCCAGGTCCGATCAACACCCCTGTGGGGTCCAGGTGAGCGTAACAGCAGTTTCCATGCCTCTGGATGCTCAGAATCCAGATTGATGGTCATGCAGGCAACCAACAAGCTCAGTATGCTTGGTCAGTTGGGGGAAGACCAACTTCTCCATGAGTTTCCCAAGGAAGGGAGTGAGAGAGATAGTAGCCAGGTGTAGAGGAGGTCCCAGGCATGGCCTGCACCCCTTCCCCGCATTTCGAGGTGCCAGCAGCGTACTCGCCAAGGTATGTGACGTATGAAGCGCAAATTAACCTACAAAGAGCTGCACTGGGACTCTGCCCAGTATACATCAGAAGATCCATACCGATTGAAGCACCCATAACCAGACAACTCTAGGCAGCAGGAAGCAATAGAGAATTTGCAGAGGTTATGCAAACCTCTGTGGCCAAAGCTAGTAAAGTTACTAACATGGGTCGAAGATAGAGGGGGGCCCCTGCAGATAGTGCCAATGGAGAGCCTGAAACTATGTTTCACCCTATCAGACAGCCGTACCAGCCGCTGATACGAAACAAGGAATACCTACATACGGTCCACGAAGAGACCCCGAAAGCCTTAATGGAAGGCCAGTGGAAATGACACAAAGGGCCTGAACAGACTCGTGAATGAACAAAAGCGGCTATCGAAGACAAGCACGCCAGTGCGAGTAACTACGAAAATAAATGTAATGGACACAGAGAAGAGACAATGTTAAAACGTGAGGAAACAGTGCTACGTGACAAGATGGAAGCAACCAACCTGTTAAACGTGTGTAAATAGGCTTGAAACGCAAGATGCTAAGAAATTGATACTGCTTGTAATGCTTAGTAGAAGATATAGCGGCAAGCCCCAACCATATATCTACCTCAATAAGGCACATTATACAAGTGCGACTCCATTTTGTAAAAGCAGAAATGTACCCAGGTGTCCAGAGGCCTGACAGGACAAGTTTCGTAACCCAGCCAAGGCAAGAGAAGGAGCGGAATCGAAACTCAACAAAGAGCGGCTCATGCCTAGGAAATCGAGGTCACCCAGAGAAAGGGAGGAGAGCGTCAGCTAACAAGACTCAAACTTCAGAGCATACCAGCCTGCCTCATGAAGGTCAAGATAAGGGGGGCCCATGCAGGTGGCGAGGCTGAAACAGAATTAAATGCACTAAAAGCTGGAAACTGAAGCAGATTCATGGAGAACTAACACGTGACCAGCCAGGCGCAAAGAGGTACCACAGCCTGATGTCATCCAGAACCCGAGGATGCCATAACTTTTCCCAATAAGAGACTACAGTTTCGAGGCCATCCTTAGCCAACTAATTGACACATCGCCCTAAAACACTGATTGTTGGAAGGGGGCGGGGTGAAACTTGGGACACCAGGCACAGGGATGTCCATTCTGCATGCTGCTAATTAAAATTGGAAATTTATGTATAGGGGTGTAACCTGCCCAATCACAATGGACCAAGTTATCTGGAGTCCTATAGATACTGTAACCAATAGGACGTCGTAGTTGTAGTGACGTCTATCACGCGTGGTGTAGAGGGAATGGCGAAGAGATATCCAATCTGCACGCCATATTATCATATACAGATATAACACCTATACTTAAGTTACCTTTCCTAACCAATTATATTGCATGATGATTTTTTATAGAATTAGACGTCAGTGATGACGATTTTTGCCTATAAGAATTGCTGTTCGACTGAGGTTCGAGGAAGTGGGAGCGAGACAGGTGATCGCAATGCTGATTTCCATTTGTTTCTCTGTTTGATGTACTTGTCATTAAACGAACTTCCCTTTGCCAACTTACTGAGTCCTCATTATTGAGTCGTGTTGGAGTAAGTGAATCCTGCACCCCCCTTCCTCACATGGTGCAGCTATCTTGTCTTACAAGTTCTAGAGGGTGAGCGCTGACCTATGGGCCTGTCAGTGATTTCCTCTCCCCCAGAACACTTGGTAGCAGAGGATGGTTTTGGCCATTAAATATTGATTATATAATAATAAGACACCTTAGTCCGACGTCACAAAGTAACTTCGGCAAGATCATGAGTCCTTTCGCCATTCCGGCTTAGTAAACTGAGAAGCTCCCCGTGGAAAATGATAGAGTAAAATTTAAAAAATCTGCAGTGGGTCTGAAGGAACCCGCCTTTCCAAGCATAACCCTTCTCATTCCCACGGGCAGCCAATCGGACGAAAACCTCAAAGGCGGGAAGAGGAAAGGGCGGTGATCCCGAAGTTCCAGAGAGGAAATGATGCGATCGGTGAGTGAAACAATAAACCTGTTACTTTGGCAAATGTCTTGTAGGCATTAAAGCAAGTAGGAAAAAGGTAAAGGAGGGCGGCGGAGAAAAAATAAAGTAGTTAGAAGTAGAGAAGACTGTATATATATATATAGGGGGTAATGACTCGAGCATAAGAAATAAAGAGTGGATACCAGGGGGACACCCGAGATAACACGTTAGGATACCGGGGGGACACCCGAGATAAAACGTAAGGATTACCAGAGGGGCACCCGAGATAAAACGTAAGGATTACCAGAGGGGCACCTGAGATAAAACGTAAGGATTACCAGGAGGGTACCTGAGATAAAAACGTAAGGATTCGCCTTATTCCTGCGCTGTAAAGAGTGGCCAGAAGAAACGTGAACTCATAGCCCACAGTGGGGGGACGATTTAGGCTACGGTGACGATTAAAGACGGCATCAAAGGGGTTTGTTTACACCCCATGTCGGGGTATTGATTAGAAGGCAGGTATACGTGTGTCCAGCTGGTGTTCGTCTAGTCTGTCGAGTGTCTGTCATATGTGTCTTGTTCTATGTCAAATGTAAAATAATTGTATTAATGATTGGTTGAAATGCATTTTGGCTTTACGCGATTCTGTAACTAAGAGGGAATCACCATTGAATTGATGGGTTTTGAGTGACTTGTTGGTATACATTTTGGCAGGAAAAGATTGGATTGGACCTTACGTATGTGGTGCTCGCTCATACTATTGGAAGGTTAAAGAACTGTATAAATACTGTTAGTGACAAAATTAAAAATGGAGGAAGTTACCCCGCTTGTGCATTTGTGCATGCAACTGCCCAAGCATGCACCAAAACTAAAGAAATACAACACGGAGTGGGTTAAGGGTACTGCCAATAAGATGTTTATGCCTTGGCCCCAGAACAGTTCACTCTCTAAGGCTGTTTTACAGCCTATGACTACCTTCCTACATGCCACATATACAGGCAAGAAGCTAGAGTAACGTCTTGCTGTTCTAGAATGGTGGGCAATGTTTGAGGAAACGAAGGTCAAAGAACCACCCACAGACTGGATACTAAATGTATGTATGGAGGGGAGTGAGATGCCTACCCCGCCACCAGCCCCGCCTGAGCCAGTCATTGAAGGAAGTAAGTCAGAGGGTCTGTACCCACTAAGAGAACTTAAGTCAGCCACGGGTTAAAGCAACCCCGCATACGAGTCGCATACGAACAGTAGTGACGATAATAAGGGAAAAGAACAGGAAAACAATATCGCCTCCACGGTCTCAAGGGACAAAGAGTGATGCGAAGATGAAGGGAAAGATTGGGCACGGAGTTGTGCACCTCCAGATAAGGAGAAAGAGGGAAATAATTGTAAAGGAAATGAAGGTAGAGGTGATGAGATAGCATTCGCGAAAGACAAATGGATTGTAGGTCAAATATTACTGAAGTTGGATGGAAAAGGATGTGATGATTTGAGGCCAAGGGAGAGGTCTGATGAGACGCAAAGAAGAGAGAGAGAAAGGGATGGAAGAAAGGGATGAAAGGACAAGAAAGAAAGATAGGCTAAGGCGAGAACAACTATATCGTGCAGAGCAAGGAATACCACTCAGTCGCACACAATACGCAGCCTATGAAAAGTACAGGCAGAACATGTTAAGGTTAGAGGAAGAAAGGAGAGTGCACGAAAGGAAAGTAAAAAAGCAGGAAGATGAGGAAAGTAGAAGGGCAAAGGAACGTAGAAATGAACAGATGAGGGAAGTAGATAAGGCTAGAGAAGAAGCGAAGAAGCGAAAGGAAATATGCAAGGAAGTAGAACGTAAGCGCAGACAGAGGGCACGGGATCTTGAATATTTGGAGCGGGAAGTGATTAAACCTAATCCTGCAGTAGAATGGGAAGACATAGAAGAATTCTTTCCTGCAAGCGATGCGGTACCAGGTACAAGCGGGACAAATATTGAAGATGACTTCGACACCAGAAGCATCGGGGAAACGATTGATAAAATCTATGACGAGATGGATCTGGAACTAATTTCTCAAGGGGGAAGGAAAGATGAGCGTTTAGAGAGCACTCAGCTATATGACACTGAGGATGCCACCCGAAGTAGTGGGAGCAGGGGACTGTCCCTAGACAGGCTGGAGATTGGGCAGAACGAAGAAGATCCAAGGAGTTGTGTAAACTGGGAGTATCAGGATCTGACTCCGGTGGGGAAACGGAGGATGTGGCACTTGAAGAAGGGAGACGGTGTGAAAAACGGCTCCCAGGGGACCGAGGGGTATGATGGTCAGACGCTAGCGAGTCCGTAACGAGGACACCGAAGTCTGCCGCGAAGTCCGGCCGACATGAAGGAACACCCCACAGTCAGAGGGGGGCGTCAGCACCAGCCTATACAGACACACTAAGGGCATTGCCAGGTAGACTGCAAGGCGGGAATGCCACCCCGGCGATAGACCGGAGAGCTATGGGGAAATAGAAGGAGGACTGTGCATTCTAATTCCCGTTGCTAGAAAAGGGGGGAGCAAGACCACAATATATTCCATGGCCACACATGTACCGAGAGAACCTTAAAAATAAGCTTCCAATGCTGACATCGGGAGCCGGAAAGTGGATACATGAGTTAGAGAAAATGACGGGGGGTGTCACCTAAGCTATAGGGGACATTAAGGGCCTCCTAATTGCCATACTTGGTGAAAGAGCAGATGATGTATGGAAACGGGCAGGCTATCCTAGAGTAACCCTAACTAACACCTCCCATGACAGAGAGCCATTTAATAATTGTAGGGCAGCAGTGTGGAAAGCGCTGCAAACGCTATATCCAGACACTTCTGATATGGGGGCTATAATGACTCTGAAAATGAAAGAGTCAGAGGATCCGTTGATATATATACAGAATTTTCAAGACGCGTGGGTGCTCGAAACGCATGGGTCTTGGACGAAATCTATCCCTGTATTCTACCACATATTATGCCTGGGGTTGCCTGATCCGGTGCAGAAGCAGCTCAAGAAATTGGTAGGAATAGAAGCTAAACCGTGGGCCGAAATACAGTTGACAATTGCACATTACTGTAGATTGTTGCAAGAAAAGAATTGGAAAAAGAAGGAAACTCGTAAGGGCGAGGAGGTGAAGCTGGTGCAAAAGAAGCTCTCGAAGTATGCTCTCGAGGGAGACATGCTCACCAGCCCAGCCAAACCAAGCGCACAACAAGCGACCAACCCATCGCAGAATAATCAGGGTAACGCAGGATTTTACCTAAGAGGAAGGGGTTTTGGAGAAGAGGATGGCAGAGTAATCAAGGAGGGTTTCGAGGTAACCAGGGAGGATTTCAGAATAATCAAAATGGCTTTCAGAACGCACAGATGGCTATGCCAGATGGACAGATGGCCCGACCACCGCCAGTGTGTTGCCTGTGTGGAATGTCAGGACATGTGGCGTGCATGTGCAGAAGCTAAGGCATGTGGCAAAACAGCCAAGGGATGGGAGCAGGCATGGTGAATCAGCCTGCCGTCCCGCAACAGGGCAGTGCACAAAATTACACAGTGCAGCTGCAGGCGTCAGGCGTGCAGCAAGGTGCACAGCAAGTGGTTCAACCACCGAACTTGGGGAACTTGCTACAGGGACAATCCCAGCAGGCACCACCGCAAATGTCACAGGGTGCTAGCTTTGGAGGGGGAGTCAACCCTGGGGCTGAGGGAAATCAACAAGTATACAGTGGGCCGAAATTATATATGAAATAGGACAGCTCACGGGGGACTCTGATGTGCTCTATCCTATCAGTGACACCAGAGCCTAACAGGGAACCAAGGGTGAATGTCACCATAGGGGGTAAATAATATTCCTTCTTAGTTGACACGGGTGCAACACGCTCGTGCATACGAGAGGGCAAATTTTCCTTGTCCGGCGAGGCTATAGATACTCAGAGTTTCACTGGAGCTCATAGTAGAGTTCCCTTTGCAAACACACTCCCAGTCTTAGTTTTAGAACGCGAAATGAATGCACCCCTATTATATTCACATCAGACCCCAGTAAATATTCTGGGCCGAGACCTGATGACTAAATTAAACATGACCATCTCGTTTACCGAGAATGGTATAGTGTGCTCCACTCCAGGAATGCATTATTCAAACGTGTGCGAAATGATCAGAGCATACTCAGGACGTATAGCCATGAGAGCTGTACCGTTAGAGCCAGAAGTCTTTTCATATGGCGTGCGGGTGCTTATGGCGGAACTGCCAGGCCTCGCAGATAGAACTATGAGGACACCTGATGAGTTTCTGTTCAGGCCAAGAATACCCATGCATGGAGAGGAGGGACAAATATTTCCCTTAATGATACAATATGCCGCAGTGCGAGGGAAAGTGGTATTGGTCGAAGGATATGATGACGAAGGCAGACATTGGTGTGCGATTATCGCCATTGAGGAAGGGTATCGAATGACTGACGTGACCGATGACGATCTGTTCGAAGAGCACCCGGACCTAGAGGAGAAGAGAGTGGAAGTAAGTCCCACATTTTGGGTCAAAATGATCAGACGGGAGGTGCCACAGAGAATGATGTTGGCGCTGGTACGTCCAGAATCCTTTGATGACGACATGGCCCAAATGCCTGCCGCAGCATGGACTACAGGGCCCTATGACGTAGGTCTCCTGAAAGGGGCAGGTGAAGTGAAAATTAAACTGAAACCAGGAGCAATTTTACCACGAGCGCGGCAATATCCCATGTCTAGAGAGACAGATGAAGGGATCGCAAAGACAATTTCCTCTATGATGGAGCAGGGCATCCTAGTAACGTCAGAATCACCTTGCAATACGGTGATTTACCCTGTCAAAAAAGGGAGGGTCCTGGCGTTTAATCCAAGATTTATGAGCATTAAACAATATAGTTGAAGCCGAGTTCCGTCTAGTCCCCAATCCATCCACAATACTGTTTAACATACCCACCGAGGCAAAATATTTCACGGAGATCGATTTGAAAAACGCATTTTTCTCAATTCCACTGCACCGTGACTCTCAAGACCTGATGTCATTCACTTTCAGACAGATGCGTCTGAAAAGTACAAGGTTGCCACAGGTGTATTGCGAGTCCCTGTCTATTTTCAACAGAGTCCTGCAAATGGACCTAGGCAATATTGCGGTGGACAGTGTTGTTTTGCAGTACGTAGATGACATTCTGATCTGCAGCACCACTGAAGAGCAATGCACGCGCGACTCTGTCCAGCTATTGACTATACTGGCTGAAAAGAGATACAAAGTTGATAAGGAAAAGTTGCAGTACTGTCAACAGGAGGTGTTGTACATAGGGCAACTGATCTCTCATGAGGGGAAAAAGGTAACCCTAGAAAGGGCTGAAGCCATCATGAACACGGCTAAGCTGCGCACGATAAAACAAATGCAGAGCTTCTTAGGCCTGTGCAATTATGTCAGAGCATGGGTCTTTGACTACAGCTCGTATACCAAGCCCTTGCTTCAGGCTTTGAAGAAAGCCCAGGCAAAAAAAGGAGACATTGAATGGACTGAGGCAATGGAGAAAGGGTTTGCAGAACTCAAGGGGGCAATTTGTAAGGCCCCAGTTCTCGGGATTCCTAATTATGCAGAGGAATTCTACCTGTTCTCACATACCAATGGTAATTTTATGACGGCAGTGCTTGCGCAGCGAACCTCGCTGGGGTACAAGCCCCTAGCATATTACAGCGGGAGTCTGGACCTGGTTATGAAGGGCCACTTCCCATGCGAACAAAATCTAGCTGCTGCCGCATTCGCTATCAAAAAGGCGTCATCCATCGTGATGGGGTGCTCCATGACATTGTATGTTGAACATTCGCTGTTCGCCGTACTAGAGAAGCCAAAGGGCACACTGACATCTCAGAGAGCATCAGGCTATGAGCTGATTATCTCTAACCCATCGATCAAAATAGTGCAATGTAAAACTGTAAACCCTGCTACTTTCATAGCTGAGCCAGTCACAGAAGGAGAACCTATACATGACTGTGCGAATTATGAGGAATTCTATGATGAGATCCCCAGGGTAAAGGAAAATGCCCTGGCAAGTGGAGAGATCGTCTTTATTGACAGATCTTCAAGAATCGACCAAGAAGATGGACAAAGGTATACAGGCGTGGCCGTGGTAAAACACCTAGTGAATGGAGAGTTTCAAGTACTCGTCAGTGCGTGAATACCCTCTTACTTATCTGCACAAGCTGCATAACTGCTGGCACTGATACTCGCCATTGAGAATCATATAGAATAGGAAGTAACTGTGTGCAGTGACTCAGCCTATGTGACGTCCACAGTACATGCAGGTCTAGCGTGCTGGAAAAGGAGGGGCTACCTCCGAGCAGACGGCACGCCAGTGCAACATGCAGCCTTAATGGACAGGCTGATAAAAGCACTACAGCTCCCAGTGGGCATAGCGGTCATGAAATGCGCCGCTCATACCAAGGGGATGGATTTCGTGTCACGTGGAAATCGTGGAGCAGACACGGAAGCCGAGCACATGGCATCCAAGAATGAAACAATCATGGACGTGGAGGTGGCACGTACCCATGAGCGGATGATGGTAGCGCGAGCCACACCAGAAGCCTATGGCAATATGGCGCAGACTCAGCTAATGGAGATCCAGGGGGTGGCACCGCAGGAGGAGAAAAATTTGTGGAAGCGTCAAGGGTGTTCTTTAAACCCCTCTGATGGGTTGTGGAGGCAAGACAGCACTGGTAAACCAGTAATGCCTGTCTCCCTTCTAAAGGTAGCATTAGATCAACTACACTACCCCATCCATATGACAAAAGAAAATCTGCAACGCTCGCAGAAGACTGGTTCACACCGAATTTAGCAGAGCATGTTGCATTTTTCATGGTGAACTGCATAATCTGCCAGCAATTCCCCGCTGGGCACACATTAAAAGTAGGGAGAGGGATCAACCCCAGACCAAATGGACCATTCCAGCACTTGCATATCGATTACGTCGACATGATTCAAGTGTGCAACGGGTAAAGGTATTTAATTGTGGTGGTGTGTCCATTCTCTAGATGGATAGATGCAGGTCCCTGCACACACCCCAACGCTACCTGTGCTGCCAAGTTCCTAGTGAGGGAGGTATTCCCTAGATGGGGGGTGTGCAAAGTAATGAGATCAGATAACGGGGCTCACTTTGTAAATTCAGTTTTCGAACAGATTAGCTTGTTGCTTGGTATAAAGCACAAGTTCTCATCGGCATATCATCCTGAGGGGAATGGGATATGTGAACGGATCAACGGCTTGTATAAGGAGAGGATAGCCAAGTTGAAGCTCACATTAAAGAAGGGATGGCTGCACTGTCTAACATTGGCATTGTATGCACTTCGGAAGCAACCAGGCTCCAACCATCATTTCACGCCGCACGGGATAGTTACAGGCAGAAGGATGAGGACCCCTCTTACCCCCCGAGATAGAGCTAGTTGTGATGTCCAGCTGACTAGAGAGGTTCTGGGAACAGAGATGCAAAAGTACCTTAACTGTATGACATCCAGCGCCTCTGTCATTACAGGCCAGCTCCAGTGACGGCGAAAAGGGGACGGCACAGCATGAAGCACAGCACGAAACACAGCAGGAAGTGCTGAAGCAGACACTGAGCAAGGTGTACATGCGCCCCTCATCTTCCCTGGTGACAGCGTGCTTGTGAAGAACTTTACCAGGAAAAGGTGGCACAAGCCAAAATTTAATGGCCCTTTCATCGTAGAGGACTGCACCCCCTCTGCCGTCAAGCTCCAGGGCAGAAGGGCATGTATCTTCCTAAATGACATTAAACCCTATATAGGAGAGAGCCCTCCTGCTGCATCCAACTGCAAAGAAACCACAGAGAATGGGGAAGAACCTCAGCACGTGCAGACAAGATCCATGGCGAGGAAGAAGGACGCATGAGCAGAAAACCAAGACAAAGAACCCGGATGCAAGTTGTGGCATAAAACTGGACAGGTTTCCCAAGCAAAGGGGGAATAAGGACATAACAAACACTCTGTACATCCCAGTTGCAGGGTAAAGAGAAGCACATCCTAAGCCACAACAACATTGATAAAATGAACTTGTGAAAGCACGTCATGCCCAAGTAGTACAAAGAATCAAGACTCTGATAAACTGCAAATAAGACATTGCCTGAGAGTGAACCGCAATATCCTGAAGCAACCAGTATCAAGACTTTGTTTTGCAGAATGTATGACATCCCCCAACAGGAATATTACAAGAGATGTGTTGTCCTGTTTTCAGTTAGTGCTAGAGACATATCCATCGCTTGTAGGGAGAGTTACCAGTATCACAGACTTTGTCCAAGATCCGGCCAACAAGAAAATAACCTGGCAACTACTGACTGTCATCACGGAAGCCTTCATTGTACTGCCCAAGTATGGTGATAAGGGTACAGATGCTTCCACCACAAGTGATCATTGATGAGCTGACATACACGCTTTTCTTTCACATCATAGAGGAATGCCCAGGACTCGTCGGGAGAACCACAGATACCTTATCCTTTATCAGAGATCCAAGACACAACAAATTTCTAAACCGAGTGTGGTACAAACTGAATTACGCGGTCGCAATCCACGCAGCAGGAAAGTGTAAAAGCTGTTCACGTCACAAAAAAGGCCTATGATCTAAAGACTAGAAAATCAGAACGAATGTCGTTGTCACCAGAAGACAGCAGATATGCATACCATGTCTTCTTTCACCTCATTGAGAACTTTCCAGAACTAGTGGGTGGACCAAACAATGTTGACGTACCCACATTCCTCAGAGACCCAGTAAAGAACGCACAATGAAACAAGCTCCTGAGAGCCATCACAGCACAAATGAGAAGTAATTATGTTCATCAACTGCTGAGGAGAGCCTTGTGAAGAGGAGATCCCAATAAACTTTCCGCCGAGGACAGATCGAGAAGAGCAGAAACGAGGATTACAACATCATTGATCCTAGTTATTTTTATTTTTCTTCTATTTTTCTTATTATCCTTTTCGTCATCCTTCCGCCGTGGAGCAGATCGAGGAGAGAGACACTGTTCTTAAACTTGTCGCGAGAGACTGAGTGAAAGGAGCGGACACAAGAACTTCACCATCTTATTTTCATTTTTCTGCATTTATCTAATTTTTTCCTATTTTTTCATATGTTCACTTTTATTTTTATTTTTGTTTTTATTTGTACAACATTTTATTTTTGTGTGATTTTTAGCAGTTCCATCTCTTCATTCTTTCGCATTGAACAGATTCCAGCATGTCCTCAGGACCAAAGCAAATTCGAGGAGTGCATTGGGACCTCACCTATTATAGATATGTATAATGGATGTGATGTACCAAAGTTGCTAGCCTAACCCTTTTCCATAGTCTAGCACAGAAACTGTACTGAGTACCCATAGACTACCGTCGTCACTCACATGAGGGGTGACATGTGGAGCAGTACTCGTCACTTTAATAGTAAAGAACTCTCGAACTACGAGACCAGAGCAAGAGAAGGAATAAATAACTGACTATGAACTCATTCGAAATGGGGGCCCAGAACAGTAACTTGGTTTTACCCCCAACAGAAGGGCGCCCCCACTTCCCTGGAAGAAAATGCTGCAAATTGTCGTTCGTAACAATTATGTGTGTATGTATGTTATTATTATTGTTTTTCTGTTGTTAACAATCAGAACTGCTTTCTTTATTGGTGCACGAAGTATCCCAATCTCAGTGCACCCACCAGATAATAAACGTCTGGGGCCTACGAAAGCACCCAGACCCTATATAGTCATCCCAGTCCCAAGAAAACCTGATGATAAAAGTAGCAAAGTAAATTTAAATGTAATAAGCAATGATTTAGACACATTTGAGGTAACAAATGAAGAGAAAAGCTGAAGACAGGGTCAGCATGGAATGAATGAAAACGCTGCACTGACCACTGCACGCACCCAAACACAGGATGCACACAGACAAGGGCAAGTGTCAATGGCTACAGGGCCTCCAACAAAGGCAGCAGAGAAGAGGAGACTGCCTACTGAACAATCTCTTCCACAAAACAGTGGAAGTACCCAAGAGGAGCCAAGTGAAACACTAGAGAGAGAGGGCATAGCAAAATCCCTCAAAAGAACAGAAGTAGCCACAAAGGAATTCACAGAGAAAACTTAAATGCTGATAGACTATTTGTTCCCCTTCATAGTCAGAGCAAAGAAACTGCACAAGGAGCTGGAACATAGAACTGCAGAGACTATAACGACAAACACGCCAGCTCAAGCACTGCAAACAAGCACCAGATCTATGACTCAGCCTCAGGTTGAGGAGATGGTGAGCCAATGGCGGCCAGAGAACCACAATGAAAAACAATAAGAGGAGAGGAAGAGAAACACAAAACCTTCTCCTACCACAGCAATGCAGTCGAGGCAGCCTGCTCCACCGAGACACCCAGCGAGGAAAAGCAGCACAGACGCATTTAGAGACATAGGGCCTCATTACACGTTGTGCGGTAACCATGGCGCTATTAGCTGGTAAAACCAGCCGTTAAGGTCGGGTCCCGCAAAGGGAACTCGTAGTAAGGCGGTAAGGGTTTACCAGTACCGGTGCCCTTACCGGTACCGGTAAACCCTTACCGCCTACCGTGTAATGAGGCCCATAGTCATAGCCAACTACAGAAGAACGCTGGGAATCAAGAGAAGCCCACACAAAGATAACAATGAACTTAATTATTACCTGGACAGCACAGCCGATCTCGGAAACAACATATGGTACCAGCACATGAAGGAAGTAGGACGAACACAGTTGGAAGGAGAATGCTTCGTCTGTGCTCTCCTACCATACAACATGGGAAAATCCAAGATGTTCGTGGCCGTAGAAATTGATGTCCCTACAGCACACTGTATGTCACATGTAGCAATGTGTAACACCAGAGGACAATTTATGGGAAAAGACGCCTCGTTGATATGGGCCAACGAAAAGGATTACCCGGATGTAGATGGCTATGTCCAGGACATTAAAACAAGAAACTGAGCGCACACCAGAAATCATGTGATCAGGTACGAGAACCCTGGCATCAAAGGATCAGGGATAAAATGGGAAGTTAACCCGAGACTGAATGTTCAAGGGAAGGCGGCAGAAGAGGCTCAAATCTGGAAGAACAGAGGCCAAGCGAAGATGTGGGGGACAGTGGTCTCCCCAGATGGATAGGAGGACGGAGTAGTAATCTGCCGAGCGTGGATGGTCCTTGGAGCCTGCAAGGAAGCAATAGAGAATTTGCAGAGGTTATGCAAACCTCTGTGGCCAAAGCTAGTAAAGTTACTAACATGGGTTGAAGATAGAGGGGGGCCCCTGCAGATAGTGCCAATGGAGAGCCTGAAACTACGTTTCAGAAACAATGGCACAAGGAAGATGGGAGAGAATCAAAACTGCGGAAGAATCTTTGAAGCCCCAGGAATGACACAAGGTACCGCAGTTATTATGGACCATTACTGGGCGTGTGGATCCAAGGCATACATTAGGCTGCTGAAAAACTGGGGAGGCATATGCACACCAGTGAACGTCCATGTTCCCGTGCTATTGATCCCTAAGAATGACCTGAAGTTGGACAGTTTCCCAAAAGCAGATGCTCACCTAAGAAGAAGGAGATCTGTGGAACTGATATCCAGGAAGGATGAATAGGGAAAATTACTTTTCTCCCAAATCAGAAGAGGCATTCCATGCAATCCTGTACGAACACAGGCTGTTCAGCCTCACCTCGACAGTATTCACAACACTAATCTTGCCCCACATCCAGGTTGGAGTGAATGCTAAATGGTTGCAGATAACCAGATGGGAGTTATTGCAGACCATCAATACCACTATAAAAGGATTCAACGCGATCAAAGAAGAGCTGAGAGCAATCAGACTGATGACCCTCCAAAACAGATATGTGCTTGACATGATCACTGCAATGGATGGAGGTGTTTGTGCAAAAATCAGAGAATCATGTTGCACATTTGTACCATCACACAATGAAGAAAATGGAACCCTTACAGAGGCCATAAGTATGTTGACAAGCCTGAAAAACCAGATGATCGATGAAAGTGATGAAGTGGACGATGACAGCTGGTTTGGAGACCTATTCTCGTGGGTCCCACAATGGATGGCAGATATATTCAAGTTTCTGGGAGCTCTATGTCATGATCTCTGCTTCCAAAAGGTCAGGGTTTTCCCAACTCCCTTGGAAGCAGATCCATAACCCAGGTTCCGAGTGCCAACCAGTCCCAATTGGGACCTTTTGGACCCAGTCCTGGCGCCAGTGGCACCAGGCTCATAAATATGCCCAGTCCCAGCACTGGAAGCGCCGGGCTCATAATGCTTGGGTGGACTTACCTGCAGCAGACCATGCTGCTTACTTGCCTGCCAGTTGAGCCTCTGATCCTCTTCTGTTTGGAACTACTTTTCCTGTTGGGTGGGGCTGGAGCCACTCCCTAGATTTAGAACACTGGAACTCTTCTGGAAGGCAGGAACTCTTTTCTTACCAGGAACTCTTTTCTTACTTAGGCGTGGCTGTGGAAGGAGACACCTAAGCACTACAGGAGGCTATTTAAACCACACCCGGTGGATGAATCTTGCTTTGCGTTATTCTGCACCCTCTGCAGCAGGACGCTCATCGTGTCTTCTGCATCCAGTCCTGGGCCTAAGGAAAAAGGCTTACCATCCTGAATCCAGTCTTCAGCAACACCTATAAAGACAAGAAAGAACAGGTTAGCATTCCGGCATCTGAAAGGCAAAGGCTTACCTACTCTTCGTGCGCTCCGGAGGTCTTCACACTGCATCCCGCATCTGAAAGACAAAACAAGGTGCGTTTAAAGACATTGGGGAACTTTAATACTCACGTGCCATTACTCCTTTCCACATCTAATCCAGTGGGTATTCCGGCACCCTGCAGCCGCTCCGAACTCGTACCTGCAAAATAAAAAGACAGTTAGAGCGCATCGTGAAACAGGCAACAAGCGCTTACTCACGTGCTTCCAGGCGCTTCTATTCATCACACGGGCTCCATCTTCAACTCACTTCAGCCCGTCATCCGCCATCGCCGGAACCCTGCAAAACAAGAGACATCATTACTAAAGACTTTAAAAAGACATTTGAATGACTCGAAACTTACCGTTCGTGCAGTAA
This sequence comes from Ambystoma mexicanum, assembly GCF_040938575.1. Classification (NCBI taxonomy): domain Eukaryota; kingdom Metazoa; phylum Chordata; class Amphibia; order Caudata; family Ambystomatidae; genus Ambystoma; species Ambystoma mexicanum. Next base: position 692,777,966 of record NC_090939.1, read on the forward strand.
ACGACGGACAGCAGTCCTCTGAAGTCAAGAGGCCTGTGCTACCTATCCAGTGAAGAAACTGGCTACAGCACCCTGCCCCGAGGCAGATGGAGAGCTTGGCATTCACTTACCTAAGGTGAGAGCGTTAACCTTTGGGGGTCTACAGGAGAGGAGAAGAGGAAAGAGATGGGGACACCCCAATAACCCCAGTTCATTAACCCCATATTTTCTATCTGCAGACATCTTACTCTACACGTCAGGCATACAGTGCACAGAGGTCCAGCCCAAAGAGCCAACCGGGTGCTACACATCACCTTTGAAGATACAGTAGTCGCCCAGTCAAGACCGGCGCCTCTGCGAGAATCAGGTGAGCGTTACAGAACGCAAAGCCTACCGCAAAACTCTCGCCCAGGCGCTATGGAAACCTCGGATACTGACCCCCTAGCCCGGTTACTTGGGGAACTAAGGGCAGAAGTGCATGCAACTCGTCAGGAAACGAATGCTCTAAGAAGGGAACTAATTATTTCCAAGGAGAGAACAGACAATCTTGCTAGACAAGTGCTACAGTCACAAGCCGGACAGACCCCGTTACCCGCATCAGGGGCAAATCTTCCTTCAACATCCTCTATGAATCCAGTGCAGATCAACCTACCTGGGAATGTACCTCTGGCCCCGCCCGAGCGATTTTCTGGTGACCCAAAGAGGTTTGCAGTATTTATCAATCAGTGCCGGTTGCACTTCTTATGCCGGCCAGCAGCCTTTCCAACTGATCAAGCTAAAGTAGCTTTTGTACTTTCGTACCTTAGTGGCAATGCGGCAGACTGGTCGATCCCTCTAGTTCATCAAGATGATCCGGTTCTCCATGATTTTCAAGCCTTTCAGCTTAGTATGGAAAAACTGTTCGCAAGACATTCACAGGGGCAGGCCTTGGACAATGAGCTTCTTTCGTTGCGACAGGGTAATCAAGACCTTTTGGCTTATATTGCATCTTTCAATAGACTAATAGTGGAAACTCAATGGCCTGAGGACAAAAGGATTACGCTGTTTTATAGAGGTCTACGTGGAGAGCTCAAAGACGTTTTAGCCCAAGTAGTGAATCCCCCACAAGACTGTTCGGATTACATAGACTTGGTGTTCAAATAGATCACAGGCTGCAGAACAGGAAGGCCGATCGTTCCAAGTTTGATGCTCGAGTATTTTCCAAACCGCCAACTCCTTCCAAAGGAGTAGACTCCGGGGAACCCATGCAAATAGGGGGTCTGAAAGGTCCTCTAACACAACGGGAGCGGGATAGGAGGAAACAGTTGCAATTATGCCTATATTGCGGAAACTCAGGGCACTTTCTTCGAGACTGTCCGGTGAAACCTGCCAAGAAGGCAGTAGGAGCTGCAGTTACCAAAGTTACAAACTCTGAGCAGGGAAACAACCTCGCCCGACAAGAATAGAGGTCCTCTTGCCGAGCGTAAAAACCAGTTCCGTGACCTCGCATTTCGTGATACCTATGGTCCTCATTAGCCCTGATAATCCGGATCGATTACATGCAATTGAAGCTTACGTCGACAGCGGTGCCATCGGCAATTATGTGGATCATGAAATGGTTTTGAGAATGAATCTAACTCTTTGTCCCAAGGCTGTAAAGGACGTCATTACTACGGTGGATGGTACGGAGATAGCCTCCGGGCCAGTAACGCATGGCACTCAAGAAGTGACGCTAGTAAGTCAAGATGGACACCATGAGAAGATCGTGTTCGATGTGATCAAGGCCCCTCAGTTTCAGATTATTCTAGGAATACCTTGGTTAGAGAAACACAATCCTCTGATCGATTGGCGAGCAAGAACGGTCCAGTTTCCAGAATGTGTCTCTACTTGTCACCCTCCACCTGGTGTTGCACTGACCGCAATTTCTTCAGAGACTCCCCAGTTACCTCCCGAATACCTAGAATACCAAGATGTTTTCCGGAAGGATCAGGCTAACTCTCTACCTCCTCATAGGTCTTATGACTGCCAGATAGACCTGATACCTGGATCTACTCCTCCTTGTAGTAGAATTTATGCCCTCACCGAGCCTGAGAACCTTCACCTTCGACAATACCTGGATCAATACCTGGCAAATGGGTTTATTCGTCCTTCCAAGTCCCCTGCTTCTTCAGCTTTGTTCTTCGTTCCAAAAAAGGAAGGAGACCTTAGAACTTGTATCGATTATCGCTCCCTGAACCAGATCACCGTTAAGAACAGATATCCGTTACTTTTGATCCCTGAACTCCTGGACCAAGTCAGAAAAGCATGCATATATACAAAGCTGGAGCTTACCACTTGGTACGAGTAAAAGAGGGCGATGAATGGAAGACGGCCTTCCGCACCAAGTATGGGCTATTTGAATATCAGGTCATGCCCTTCGGACTTTGCAATGCCCCGGCCGCCTTTCAATATTTTATGAACGATGTCCTCAGAGAGCTCATAGATGTATGTGTTGTTGTTTACATTGACGACATCCTCGTTTATTCTTCATCGGAATCTGAACATTGGAAACACGTTAAAATGGTCCTCGAAAGATTGCGTCAACACAAACTTTTCGCTAAGTTGGAAAAATGTGTTTTCAACGTGACTGAAGTTGAATTCTTGGGATTCATATTATCACCTGGCGGAGTGCGTATGGATTCAAAGAAGGTCGATGCAGTTCTCAAATGGCCATCACCATCCTCCGTAAAAGGTGTGCAAAGCATGTTAGGCTTCGCTAACTTTTACCGCAGGTTTATCCCCGAGTTCTCTCGAATAGTCCAGCCCATCACTGCCTTGTTAAAGAAAAACAAACGTTTTGAATGGTCTACCGAGGCGGAACAAGCTTTCCAGGATTTGAAGACTAAATTTATCTCTGCACCAATCTTAAAACACCCTCGCCCCGAACTCCCCTACATCGTGGAAACTGATGCTTCAAGCCTTGCCATGGGGGCAGTTCTATCACAAAAGGACCCGGTAACCAATCAGTTGCATCCCGTGGCATTTTGGTCCCGCAAATTCTCGCCTCCTGAAGTCAATTACACGATTACTGACAAGGAACTTCTGGCTATCAAGTCTGCCTTTAAGGCTTGGCGGCATTATCTGCTGGGGGCCCGACACACCGTTACTGTGATTACGGATCACCGAAACCTGCAATATTTGAAAACCGCAAAAGCCCAATCCTCTAGACAACTCCGTTGGGCATTATTCTTTGCCGAGTTTGACTTCATAATTACCTATCGACCTGGTACAAAGAACGGTAAAGCCGATGCCCTTTCTCGGATGGGAGTGGAAGAACACTTGATCAACCCTAAACCTGTACCAATCATTCCCGAACAAAGAATTCTGGGTGTAATCGCCACAGAATCCATAGAGGAAGTTAAGGATAAAGCCAGGCAACTTGTAACTCCAGCAGATATACAGAATTGGCATCTGCAGGGAAAGGACTTTGCAGTAAAGGACAACTTATTGTATTTCCAAGAACGATTATACCTACCCAGCACAGATTTACAGAAAAAAGTAATCTCTTGTTATCACGACTCTTTAATGGAAGGTCATCCCGGTATAGCCAAGACCTCAGAAAAGATCAAGCGCTACTTCTGGTGGCCGTCTTGGAAAAAAGATATCAGAGACTTTATAATGTCCTGTGGAGTATGCGCCCAAAACAAGAGTCAAAAGGAAAGACCAGCAGGCCTCTTACGCCCTATTGACATCCCACCTCGCCCTTGGCATACGCTTTCTATGGACTTCATCACCGATCTACCTCCATGCTCCGGATACAATACGATTCTAGTAATCGTGGACTTATTCTCCAAGATGGCGCATTTCATTCCGCTCAAAGGCTTGCCAACAGCAGCAACTCTGGCCCGAGAATTTCTCGAAAACATCGTCCGACTGCACGGTTTTCCTTCGGTTCTAATTGCGGATCGAGGTAGTCAATTTATTTCTCATTTTTGGCGAAGTTGCTGTCGGTCGGCTCAAATTGATGTGAGACTATCGACCAGTCACCACCCTCAGACCGACGGACAAACTGAGAGGACCAATCAAACTCTGGAACAGTATTTACGCTGCATGCTGCAACAAACTGAAAAAACTTGGAAAGATATCCTTTGGATAGCCGAGTATGCCTACAATAACTCTGTCCATTCGGGAACTGGGAAAACCCCGTTTTTTCTTTTGTACGGCAGTCACCCTCGAACCTCGGAGTTGGATCCCCTCCAAGATCTTGAAACACCAGCAGTAGACTACCTGCATTCTACAATCACCCAAGCCTTTAAGGAAGCTGTTTCTCACCTTCAAAGGGCTAAAGAACAATACAAGAAAGGAGCAGATCAACATCGGAAGGAAGCCCCTCACTATCAAGTAGGGGATCAAGTCTGGTTATCCACCAAATATCTATCTCTAAAAGGGCCACGCACATTCAACCCAAGATACCTTGGTCCCTATTCCATCACTACCATAGTAAACCCAGTAGCGGTCAAGTTGGACTTGCCCCCGCACATGAAGATACATCCGGTCTTCCACGTCTCTCTATTAAAACCCGTGCAACCTCAAACCCGACTAACCAAATCTCCAAAACCTATCCTAGCGGATGGAGAACTCGAGTTTGAAGTCAAAAGCATTCTGGACTCCAAGATCTCCAAATCTAAACTATTCTACCTAATTGACTGGAAAGGCTACGGCCCCCAAGAGAGATCCTGGGAACCTGCTGAATATGTCCACGCTCCTCGCCTAATCAAAAGATTTCACCGAACATTTCCTGACAAGCCAAAACCCCCGGAGAAGCCCGGTTTGGGAGGGGCCTTGAGGGGGGGTACTGTCATGATCTCTGCTTCCAAAAGGTCAGGGTTTTCCCAACTCCCTTGGAAGCAGATCCATAACCCAGGTTCCGAGTGCCAACCAGTCCCAATTGGGACCTTTTGGACCCAGTCCTGGCGCCAGTGGCACCAGGCTCATAAATATGCCCAGTCCCAGCACTGGAAGCGCCGGGCTCATAATGCTTGGGTGGACTTACCTGCAGCAGACCATGCTGCTTACTTGCCTGCCAGTTGAGCCTCTGATCCTCTTCTGTTTGGAACTACTTTTCCTGTTGGGTGGGGCTGGAGCCACTCCCTAGATTTAGAACACTGGAACTCTTCTGGAAGGCAGGAACTCTTTTCTTACCAGGAACTCTTTTCTTACTTAGGCGTGGCTGTGGAAGGAGACACCTAAGCACTACAGGAGGCTATTTAAACCACACCCGGTGGATGAATCTTGCTTTGCGTTATTCTGCACCCTCTGCAGCAGGACGCTCATTGTGTCTTCTGCATCCAGTCCTGGGCCTAAGGAAAAAGGCTTACCATCCTGAATCCAGTCTTCAGCAACACCTATAAAGACAAGAAAGAACAGGTTAGCATTCCGGCATCTGAAAGGCAAAGGCTTACCTACTCTTCGTGCGCTCCGGAGGTCTTCACACTGCATCCCGCATCTGAAAGACAAAACAAGGTGCGTTTAAAGACATTGGGGAACTTTAATACTCACGTGCCATTACTCCTTTCTACATCTAATCCAGTGGGTATTCCGGCACCCTGCAGCCGCTCCGAACTCGTACCTGCAAAATAAAAAGACAGTTAGAGCGCATCGTGAAACAGGCAACAAGCGCTTACTCACGTGCTTCCAGGCGCTTCTATTCATCACACGGGCTCCATCTTCAACTCACTTCAGCCCGTCATCCGCCATCGCCGGAACCCTGCAAAACAAGAGACATCATTACTAAAGACTTTAAAAAGACATTTGAATGACTCGAAACTTACCGTTCGTGCAGTAAACGACAGACAGCAGTCCTCTGAAGTCAAGAGGCCTGTGCTACCTATCCAGTGAAGAAACTGACTACAGCACCCTGCCCCGAGGCAGATGGAGAGCTTGGCATCACTTACCTAAGGTGAGAGCGTTAACCTTTGGGGGTCTACAGGAGAGGAGAAGAGGAAAGAGATAGGGACACCCCAATAACCCCAGTTCATTAACCCCATATTTTCTATCTGCAGACATCTTACTCTACACGTCAGGCATACAGTGCACAGAGGTCCAGCCCAAAGAGCCAACCGGGTGCTACACATCACCTTTGAAGATACGGTAGTCGCCCAGTCAAGACCGGCGCCTCTGCGAGAATCAGGAGAGCGTTACACTCTACTAGCAATGGTATTGCTAGGATTCTGTTATCAAGATAATCATTACACAGTGCCAGAAAACTGCGGAGAAAGCCATACGGATGAAAATAATGGTTGATGTCGAGCCAGGGTGGAAGCCCAGAGACCTGACTGATGAAGAAATAAGAGACTTTGTGAAAGCCAGCAAATTTGCGCCAGAGGGAACAAAGTTCACATACCCTAAGCAACGAAGAAGGTATGAAGTGAAATGGATCTACTGCAGCCCAAAGGGACAATGTCAGCTAATGACATGGAACAAAGACGAACATGTGAAAACAGCAGGGAGTTTGAAGGGAGTGATAAAAATATGGACTCCAAAGGCTCACACATTCACACCATCATGCACAAACGCTGACGACGATGAGCATGACACCGAAGAATCAAAAGAAATGAATGCAAAGGAGGGTGCAGAAGTGGTCGATGAACCGACCAGAGAGGGGAGTGTAGAGGAGGTCCCAGACGTGGCCTGCACCCGTTGCCCTCATTTCGAGGTACCAGGAGTGTACTCGCCAAGGTATGTGACGTATGAAGACCAAATGAACCTACACAGAGATGCACTGGGACTCTGCCCAGTATACACCAGAAGATCCATACCGGTTGAAGCACCCATAACCAGACAACTCTGGGCAGCACAGTACCCTATCAGACAGCCATACCCGCCGCTGATACGAAACGAGGAGTACCTACATACGGTCCATGAAGAGACCCCAAAAGCCTTAATGGAAGGCCAGTGGAAATGACACAAGGGCCTGAACAGACTCGTGAATGAACAAAAGCGGCTATCGAAGACAAGCACGCCAGTGCGAGTAACTATGAAAATAAATGTAATGGACACAGAGAAGAGACAATGTTAAAACGTGAGGAAACGGTGCTACGTGACAAGATGGAAGCAACCGACATGTTAAACGTGTGTAAATAGGCTTGAAACGCAAGATGCTAAGAAATCGATACTGCTTGCAATGCTTAGTAGAAGATAGAGCGTCAAGCGCCAACCACATATCTACCTCAATAAGGCACATTATACAAGTGCGACTCCATTTTGTAAAAGCAGAAATGTACCCAGACGGCCAGAGGCCTGACAGGCCAAGTTTCGTAACCCACCCAAGGCAAGAGAAGGAGCGGAATCGAAACTCAACAAAGAGCGGCTCATACATAGGAATTCGAGGTCACCAAGAGAAAGGGAGGAGAGCGTCAGCTAACAAGACTCAAACTTCAGAGCATACCAGCCTGCCACATGAAGGTCAAGATAAGGGGGGCCCATGCAGGTGGCGAGGCTGAAACAGAATTAAATGCACTAAAAGCTGGAAACTGAAGCAGATTCATGGAGAACTAACAAGTGACCAGCCAGGCGCAAAGAGGTACCACCGCCTGATGTCATCCAGAACCCGAGGATGCCATAACTTTTCCCAATAAGAGACTACAGTTTCGAGGCCATCCTTAGCCAACTAATTGACACATCGCCCTAAAACACTGATTGATGGAAGGGGGCGGGGTGAAACTTGGGACACCAGGCACAGGGATGTCCATTCTGCATGCTGCTAATTAAAAGTGGAAATTTATGTCTAGGGGTGTAACCTGCCCAATCACAATGGACCAAGTTATCTGGAGTCCTATAGATATTGTAACCAATAGGACGTCGTAGTTGTAGTGACGTCTATCACGCGTGATGTAGAGCGATGGGCGTAGACGCCCACCCGATAAGAGATATCCAATCTGCATGCCCTATTATCATATACAGATATAACACCTATACTTAAGTTACCTTTCCTAACCAATTATATTGCACGAAGATTTTTTATAGAATTAGATGTCAGTGATGACGATTTTTGCCTATAAGAATTGCTGTTCGACTGAGGTTCGAGGAAGTCGGAGCGAGACAGGTGATCGCAATGCTGCTGATTTCCATTTGTTTCTCTGTTTGATGTCCTCATTATTGAGTCGTGTTGGAGTAAGTGAATCCTGCACCCTCCTTCCTCACATGGTGCAGCTATCTTGTCTTACAAGTTCTAGAGGATGAGCGCTGACCTATGGACCCTCAGTGATTTCCTCTCCCCCAGAACACAGACATGAGGGGTCAGCCAAATACTTTTTCAGGAGAGGGTGCACAAAAGAGTGCTTGAGAGAAGATGGGAAGGACCCAGTGGCAAGAGAGTGATTGTAGAAGTCTGCAACTGCAGGGGCAAGGGAGCAGATATTGTCCTTAATAGTTCTGGAAGAACAGGACGAGACCTGTTTGGAAGAGACCTTCATAGAGCATACAAATCCAGTGACCTTGTCCGGTGTGATAGGGGAAAAAGAGGAAAGCGTGGAGGAGGGGCCATAGGTGGCAGGGGAGGGGAGGAAGTAAGGGGGGTGAGAAATAATCAGGATGTCCTGGGTTTTAACAGTGAGTGGGTGGTCAGTGCATTGCTGACGGCCTGGGAAGGAAGAGGCGAGGTAGAGACTGCAGATGCATTGGCTAGTTGCTTGCATATTTGAAATAGTTCTGCCATGTTGTTAGAAGCTCTAGAGATGCAGGTCTGGATGTGAGCCCTCTTCTTCGAGTGAATGGAGAGGCGATGTTGGTTTTGGAGAAGGTGACAGGACAGTTTATCAGAGAATGTGCTTGAGGTCTGCCACATCTGTTCAGCAGCTCTGCACTTGCTTTTCGAGGCTACTAGATCAAAGTCATACCAAGTGTCACGCTTGCAGGCAGGTTTTAGGCGGATACTCAGGTGGAGTATGACAGGGGCAAGAATGTCGAGAGTGTGAGTGATAGCGAGAGCTAGGGCCTCATTACGAGTTCGCCGACCTGGAAAGTGTAGATTCCGTGACGACGGTGAAAATGTTTCCACGACTGCAAGGTTGTGGAATCAACGGCCGATTATGGCTTGTCGGTCACGCACACCAGACCAACCCAGAAACGGTGTCACTGCCGGCACGTAAACACCCACGGACACGGACATAGCACCCCAAAAATCAGTGGAATAACCAGGACCGCCTCCACCAGTACGGTCACGGGATCACCGGATGCGGAAACACCATGATCGCGAAAACTAGGTTTTCTTGTTCTACTATGTTCTTTTGACCTATTGTGATTACTCTGTATACTGCCTAACTCTTCTTGAGGGAAGTCTGACTGCTCAGCCACAGCTACCAAGTGAATCTGTGTGGTACAGACGGCTACCAAGTGGGTTTACTGCCAAACACCTGTAGTCTTAAATCTTTTGCAGTGGTCCCAGAGGGAACTGCACAGGTTTCTGTCTAACACTATGTACGCTCCAAAATAATGTGTTCCTATTTAATAATGTGTACTACAAACAATTGGTTGGGATAGCCATGGGGGCCAGCTTTGCACCAGCCCTGGCCAACCTCTTTATGTACCAATTCAAATAACAATTTGTATTTGCTAATGCATACTTTCTGCCATTCATACATTTATGGAAACGTTTTATTTTGTTTGCTGGCATTTGTTAATTATTTGAACTCCAATGACTGGGATATCCAGTTCACACACAAATTCAGTGACACAAGCATTGACATTTAAGATCTCACAATCGCCATTACAGAGCAAGGGTTCAAGACCAAAACATTTCGCAAAAGCACATCTGTCAATGCGGTTTTACATGCGCAAAGCTGTCACAAGAAGTCAGTGATGTCTAACATTCCCAAAGGTGAATATATTAGGGCAAGGAGAAACTGCTCAGAGCCTGAGGACTTCAAAACTGAAAGTCTTATGAGTAACCAAAGATTCGGAGCTAGAGGATACAACACCAAAATACTTGCTAAAGCAGAAAAAGAAGTGAACAACCTGAAGAGAGTTGATCTACTTATCCCTAAAATACGCACCACTTCTACACAGTCCAACAAACTTAGACTTATTACTCGATTCAATGCTGACAGCCAGAAACTCATCTATGATCATCAAAAGGCACTGGCATTTGCTCCAGCTGGATCAAGATCTAAAGAAATGGCTAGACACCAAACCAATCATTATTTATAGTACCTACACTGATGAACATACTATGCCCCTCCTTCATGTCCAACCCAGTGAGCAGCAAAACATGGTTGCAAGGGCCTCAGAAGAATGGTTTCCACAAATGTGGAGTTTGCACCATGTGCAATAACGCCTTGGAAACTATGACTGTTGAATTTGGGACATTTGGAAGCTTCTCTATCAACTCATTTATCAATTGCAATTCTAAATGTGTAGTGTATTGTATTATATGTGTGTGTGGTTTACATTACATTGGAAGTACAATCAGACCCTTAAAATCAGGATTAGAGAGCACCTATCGACTATCGCCAACCAAAATGCCAAATATCCGTTAGTCACACTGGCAAAATGTCCATCAAATGGACGATAAAAAGGACATTAAGTTTGTGGGACTTTTGTATGTGTAGAGATTACCTACTTAGAGATCTGACAACAATGTGTAGGGAGCTATATATTGTGCACAAGCTAGTTTGATATCTTAGCACAACAAGGGTCAGTGCTGCTTCATCTGTGCAGCCTAATAGCATAACCTGTATATACCAAACATGCACGTACTGCTGTGCAGCCTTGTCTGTGGAGCCTAATAGCATAACCTGTATATACCAAACATGCACATATTTCTGTCTTTCCTAACACAAAAGGGGAGAAGGTAATCTTGTCTGTGCACCTGAATTGCACAATCTGTATGCATCATCAGGCACTTATTGCCTAGATGTCACGTTACATCGCTTTGACTAGAAGTGACATTACAAGAATGGCTATTTCAAAAGGATTGTGTCCTCCCACGTATTCCTCATCTTAGATATATTCGCCAGCTTGCTGCTTCTTCGGAAAAAAATGTCACCAGAGGGCGCTGTGCACGAGGCCGCATAGCTTGGTCTCTCGAAGGCTGCCATCGAGCGTCATATAAAGGGCTCAAGCCGCGCCCTTTGGATTCAGTTCCGTTTTTCCAAGCTTCTGCTTCGTGTTTTGAAACGGCGCGTCAGTTTTCTCATCAAAAATTTCTTCATCCTCAATTCCGACAACACCCAAGACGTGTTTTAAAAAGTGTCTGAAATGTGGAAGATAGATGTCCATTACGGATCCTCACTGCAACTGCCTTTGGTGCCTTAGGCCTGATCACCGGGTCGACGAGTGCAGGTCGTGTCAGGCGTGTCGAACAAGGCTCTTAAGGAACACCAAGGTAAGCTAACGTTGGGAGAGGAGTCTTTCAATTCAGCAAAAAGACTAAAATACTTGGGAGAGTCGAGTAAAAAAATCTCATCATGAGTCGAGGTGGTCGAGGTCGAAAAGTCGCTCGAGGAAGTCTTCTTCTTCTTCATCTAAAAAAATCAAAAAAGCGACATCACAGATCTTCGTCCTCTTCTTCCTCCTCGCTCAACAGAAGATTAATTTCTTTTCCTAAGCATGATTCCCCAAGAAAATGGGAGGCCTTTAGGGCTTCAATGCTAAAAAATGTTGAGAAGGCGGCCCGACCCCCTCAAAAAAGTTGCGTGAAAGTGACAGAGGGAAATCTAAAACGACAAACGCTAAATCCGACAAAAAGTCGAGGGCGTCCTCGGAGGATGATTCTCCAGCGCCTCATGAAACAATACAGAAACCTTTGGTGCACAAATCGAGGTTGACAGAGGACAAATTGGCGTTGTCATCGTCGAAGTCAGGTATCAACTCGACGTGTCCTTCGATGACTTCATTGAAGCCAAAGATGTCGTCGATACCTTCAGGCTCAGCGTCAAAGCCTTGCTCGATGACGTCGAAGCCTTCCTCGATGAACTTGGGGATTCCTTCCAGCATATCGAAGCCATCGATATACCGGTTGCCAAGACGACAACTATGGGTAAATCTAGGTCTATGCCACCACCTTTACCAGAAAAACTTGTCCACCCTCAGCCCAGGCAGGAATTTTTTTAATCCATGTCTGCTATTTTTGAAGAAAAAACCTCTGATGAGGAGATTACATCAGCTGGTGTTAGATTTGGGACAAGAGAAGTCCCTGAGGAACTAGTGGATCCTAGTTAAAAAATAGCAGACCTTTATGACTGCCTACAATCGGCCAGTGGCCTAGATACCTCACCTGAGGTAGAATTTGAAAGGCCTGACACCACTGACCACGCTGAACTGGGGTATAGGAACCTCATGGGCAGAGTGATAGATTTTATGGGGTGGAAGTTAGTGTCTCCAAGGTATGACCAGGATGAGTTGACTGATATTATTGAGGAAGGACCTCAGAAAGACCCAATCCTTCCTTTCCACAAAGCTCTTTATAAGAGATTTATGACAAATTGGGAGACCCCTGAGTCTTTACCAGCTGTAAATAAGCAATGTGTAGGAAAGTACAGACCTGCTCCCTCGGATCCAGAGTATCTAACTAAACACCCTTCACCTGAAAGCTTGGTGATTCAAGCTGCGACTGCAAATAGGAAATCGGCTTATCCCTCCATGCCCCCTGACAGGGATGACAAAAAGATTGACGCCTGGACGAGGAAAGTTTTCACTTTGGGTAGTATGGCCCTTAAATCTACTAATGTGACTTGTACATTAGCTAGATTTACTTACACCCTGTGGAGCTGTTTGGATGCAGCGGCTGATCACATCCCGGAGGTTGAGGAGTGGGATGGTTTACTGGCGATAGTAAGGGATGGAAAGGAGGCTATGGAGGAGTGCCTCAAGTCAGGACTGAACACTGCAGAGAGTATAAGCAGGTCCATGGCATCTAGCGCAGTCTTGCGTAGATTTGCATGGCTAAGGAAATCTGCCTTTGCATCTGATGTACAGTCCAGATTACTTAATATGCCCTTTGACGGCTTGAGGTTTTTTGCCAGCAAGGTGGACGAGAGCTTGGAGAAGCTGCAGACCTCGAAAGCGTCAGTAAAATCACTGAGCGCCGCTATAAGGCAACCTCAGCAACACTCTTACGCAGGCTCATCTTCCTGGAAGAGTCGCCCGTTTCGCTTCTATTCCTCGTTTGGAAAAGGGAGAGGGCAGGCCAGTCAGAGAGGCCAACAGAGAAATCCCTTTCGTGGTGGAAAAGGGAGAGGCACTAGATCAGCCAAAGCAGAGGCTACTACCTCCTCAGCCACTGCTGCAGCCACTGCAAAGCCACTTTGAGGTCTTAACCCACAAAACCCTGGTGGGAGGCAGAATCACTCAGTATCTGGATGAATGGCAGGGCATTACGTCAGATGCCTGGGCACTAGAGATAATGACCTATGGTTACTGCCTTCCTTTTCATCAAAGGCCTCAAGATCATCCACCGGGAGCCAACTCTGTACAAATTCCAGAACCGCTCCTTCTGCAGGAGATTTTAACCCTGCTAGAGAAAGGTGCAATAGAACATGTACCTGTAGCGGAGAGGAACAAGGGCTGGTACTCCCCCTAATTTCTCATCCCCAAAAAGGACGGAGGATTGAGACCCATCTTGGACTTGAGAAATTTGAACAAATTCCTCAGGAAGGACAAGTTCAAGATGGTGACCCTTTCTCAGATCCTCCAGGCTCTTCAGCTTCAGGACTGGCTTGTTTCATTAGACTTTCAGGATGCTTACTTTCATGTGCCACTCCATCTCAAACACAGAAAGTACCTGAGGTTTGCAATTGGCGGATCTCACTATCAGTTTCGAGTTCTGCCATTTGGGCTGAACTCTGCCCCGCGGGTCTTCACCAAACTAATGGCAGTGGTGGCAGCGAGTCTCAGGAGGGAGGGGATTCACATGTACCCTTACCTGGATGATTTGCTAATCAGGTCATGTTCACCCGAACGGGCCCAAGGACATCTAGCCATGACCTGTGACTTCCTACACAAACTGGGCTTCTCCCTCAATTACAAGAAGTCGCAAATGATTCTGAGCCAAAGACTCCAATTCATCGGAGCTGTCCTGGACACCACCTCAAGGAAAGCCTCTTCTCCCGAGGCCCGAGCAGAGAACTCACCACATTCTGCAGATGGTAGCAAAGTTTCAAAATGCCCAACCTCTACCGGCGTTCGACTTCCTAAGGTTGCTAGGCCTCATGGCATCTGCATTTTTCTGGTGCCAGAGGCTCGACTGAGGATGAGATCCCTGCAATGGGCCCTCAGGACTCAATGGTCCCAGTTTTCGGGGGAGATGTCAGATTTTCTACAAGTCCCGTCCAAGGTGGCTCAAGATCTCCTATGGTGGGCTCGCAAAGAGAATATTCTCAAGGGGGAACCTTTTTGGCAACCATGGCCAGAGATAACTGTAGTGAAGGACGCCTCACTCACAGGGTGGGGAGCCCACACAAACGATCTGACAATCAGCGGTTGTTGGTCTCCATCGGAGTCCAAACTACACATCAACCTTTTGGAGCTGGGGGCAATCAGACTAGCGCTGAAGGCGTTTCTGCTCTCTGTACAGGGAAAGAATTTCCTGATAATGACGGACAACATGGTGGCCATGTACTACCTCAACAAAAAAGGAGGCGTAGGATCACTTCCACTGTGCATAGATGCAATGCAGCTCTGGTTCTGCGCAATGCAAGAAGGAATCTCTCTATCGGCAGTTCATCTTGCCGGATAGCTGAACACGGCGGTGGACGCTCTGAGCAGGCAGAGCACAATCTCCCATGAGTGGGAGCTAGCTCAGGAAGTCCTTCAAGAGATCTTCACCCTTTGGGGAACCCCTCAAGTAGATCTGTTTGCGACCGGGGCAAACCGGAAGTGCGAACTGTATTGCTCAAGGGAATTTCCCCCGAGAGGAGCTCTAGGGGACGCGTTCGTAGTGGACTGGGTATTTCCACTCCGTTTCCTCCAGTCATTGTGATTCCTCATGTAATCGGGAGGTTGAGATAGTTCAGGAGAACCATGATCCTAATTGCCCCGGACTGGGCCAGGAGGACGTGGTACCCGGACCTTCTGGACATGTCCATCTGTCCTCCAATACGTCTTCCACAAAGGGAGGATCTTCTCTCGCAAGGGGAAGGGTGGGTTCTCCATCCAGAGGTCAAGACACTCAACCTTCACGCTTGGCTTCTGAGAGGTTGAGATATAAGGATTGGGACCTCCCGGATGATGTTATTGAGATTTTGCTTAAATTCAGTAACTGGTGCAGGGATAAGAATGTGGATCCTTTTCAATGTACCACTCCCATGGTGCTTTCCTTTCTATTACATTTAGCCAATCAGGGCTTCAAGTTGGAACTATTAAAGGATATTTGGCAGTGCTATCTATCTTTAAACGCTCCTCAGAAGGAATTTCATATTTTAAAATGCCTTTAGTTATCCAATTTCTTAAAGGGTTATCAAATGTGTTCCCTCCTAGACCTTTCCAAGTTCCAATTTGGGATTTAAATTTTGTTTTAAAGTTTCTTATGTGTGCCCCTTTTGAGCCTTTACATTCTTGTCCTTTAAGGCTCCTAACTTTAAAAACTGTTTTACTAGTGGCTTTAACTTCAGCCCGCAGTGTGAGTGAGTTGCAAGCGCTCTCTTGTAAGCCTCCTCACAAGATTGTCCACAAGGATAAAGTTATTTTAAAGGTGAAGCCTTTTTTCCTACCTAAAATAGTTTCAGATTTCCATCTGTAACAGAATATCACTTTACCTTCCTTTTATCCTCCTCCGCACGCTACTAAAGAAGAGGAAAGATTCCATAGACTAGACCCTAAAAGGGATCTCAGCTTCTACATCTCTAGACTGGAAAGATTTAGACAAACTGATCAGTTATTTGTCAGTTACACTGGACACAAATTGGGCCTTGATGTGTCCAAACAAACCTTATCCAGATGGATAATTCTAGCAATATCTGAATGTTACAAATTGGCTGGGAAAGAGCCTCCAGATGGTTTAAGGGCTCATTCAACCAGGGGCATAGCAACTTCCAGGGCTCTTCAGAGGGGTGTCCCAGTGCACGACATTTCTGCTGCGGCCACTTGGTCATCTATGCACAGCTTTGTAAAACATTATTGTTTAGCCTCCACTTCTTACCAAGGGGGCCTTTTTGCAAAAGCCATCCTTCATTTGGTACATAATTAAAAACTGTGGTACTCCCTCCTACAAATTATTACTGCTGTGGGAGTCTATCTAAGATGCGGAATACGTGGGAGGACACAATCCATTCGAAGAACAAGTTACTTACCAACTGTAACGTTCCTTCGACTGGATGTTCCTCCCACGTATTCCTCATCGACCCTCCCAACCTACCCCTCGGTACAGTTTTTACACTTTTGCTCCTGTACTTCCTTAAGAGCCTGACATCTGTCCACACCTAATACAACTGATGCAACCATTAACATCGAAAACAAAACTGAATCCAATGGGCGCGGCTCGAGCCTTTTATACGACGCATGACGTTGATGCTCGACGGCGGCCTTCGAGGGACCAAGCTACGCGGCCTCGAGCACAGCGCCCTCTGGCAAAAACATTTTCCGAAGAAGCAGCAAGCTGGCGAATATATCTAAGATGAGGAATATGTGGGAGGAACATCCAGTCGAAAGAACGTTACAGTTGGAAAGCAACTTGTTCTTCTACCATACACAGAATAGGTTTGAGGTATATTTGAGTGGCTGTGAGTGATACCGTGAGTGGTACAACCACACAAGCAAGATGGCGGCTGCAGTAGCATCTGCACCAACAAAGCTAGCTACATGCCATTCTATTTTGAAATGATATATGCGGCTCGAATCCAGCGTTACGGCTTCCCTGACAACGCAGAAGTGGGCGAAAGGCGGGGTAAGTGTTGTAACTTTCTGTTTGGACACGGCCCCTTGTGAACTGAGCTAACTTCACGATGTACAACCGATAGAGTGTAGTTTCTATTGACTCTAAAGTCACAATCTGCACTACGATGCTTGCTGTGCTCGTGCAATGTGCTGCCTTATTATTCTTCAATCAATCAATCAATCAATCAATCAATCACTTTTATGGCGAATTCCAATGTATTAAGGAGAAATATTATTAACCGCACTAGCGAAGGAATATATTGGTAAATATATATTATATTTATATACTTTATATACATACATTTTGGATTTTGATCAACTAAGATAGTATGATCAATGTTTATTCTTGTTGCTGATGGACCGCTCTACTTTGATTATTTCTTCTCAGAAATGGCATCTAATTGATCTTATCTTGCTGGCAAAACACCACTTGTTAAGTGTCAGACCCTAGCACATAGCTGGGTAGATAACATTACATAAGAATGCGAATGGGTGTTCTCTAACAATCATGCAGCTCTGATGCTAAACTTGCTCAATAATGTGGGATAGAACATCCTCTGCTATTCGATTCAATGTACCTTGTAGAATATTTACTGTAATTATCATTACCCCTATATAGATCATATTCGGAAAAGACGAGCATTTAAGGTACAATATTTCTTTATGTAGCCCATACGGGCAGAAGTGATGTGACACACCACTTAAATTGCTGCATAACCCATCCCGAAGCATGCTAACTAATAATGAACTTTTTGGGCTTTGTTTCTCTCTATACATGTATGGCTTATGGCTTTGTCCTATGTTGAATTGGCATTGTATGGAACTGAATATTGGATTGATGAATGTTTATTTTTAACATTAATCTGCATCATGTATCCGGCTATAACTTATTGGGCCTCTGTATACAACATCCCTGATATGCTTGGCTTGTGCCATACCAACCTTTGGATTTATATGAATGTAAATGTTTTTTTTTAACACCTGTGACGTAATAATTCAGCCTCAGAAGAAGAGCGTGGCTCGAAACACGTGTTAGGCTGATGTTCATTTAAATAAATTACAGGCAATCACGCATTGAATACATAGACCTTGTGCGCAGTGTGATTGTAACTATCTATAAGTGTAGATTTAACTTTGCACACAAGCACTAAAATAGCACAAAGTGGAGGTTGCGACAATTTAAAAACATACCTAGATTTAATATAGGGAAAGAGCACCAGAGCAGCTTTTTTAAAAGGGGGTTAGGCAAAGTATGATGCAGACACAGGTAAAAAAGAGATGTATAGTAAGTAATTATTGCAGGTTGGAGAAGGACATTGTTAGCAGTGTGGCTATGAGCCAAAGGAGGCAAGAGTCAGTAGGCAGTCAGGTGGAGAGATTAAAGCCCAAAGCAGGTGATCTGGCATGCTTACCGGTGCAAGAAGGTGGCACATTGTCTATGCTCTGTAGGAAGAGGCAGATAATTTAATCTGTGATGGGTGGATCAGAGGTCCGGCAGCATGGGGAGTGCTTTGCATCGACAGACAGGGGCCTTTGTGTGTGGGCCTTCGTGTTGGGGTCCGGCACTCGCCTGCCGGCTCTCAATAGGCCTAGGAGTAAGCGGCAGCACCCAATCAGGGTTGAGCAGTCAGGGCATCATGGCAACATTGGTAGCAGAGAAGAGGGCGCCATTTCCTGATGGGGAATCCAACTTTGTATTGCGATGAGAATAGGTGAAGCCCCAATGTGCTTTTGCGGATTCACGGGAAGAAATAAAAAAATGCCCAATGGAAACCTGTCGGTCGCCTGCCAGGCTGGGGGTTAGTGGATATCACATCCAGGGCACGTTGCGATTGTTTAGCCTAGCTGGCTTACCATCATGAGTGAGGCACAGCAGGCCTCTGTGATCTGTGCTGTTGCATTGAGGAGGGAGAGCGAGGGCAGCCAGCATACACCAAAGGAAGAGAGAACATAAGAAAAGTAAGTACAGGGCCAGACAGGGGCCTTATTGTGTAGGCTTTTGTGTTGGGGGACGGACACCCGCCTGCCAGCTCCCGATAGGCCTGGGAGTAAGCGGCAGCGGCCAATCAGGGTCGAGCAGTCAGGGGATCATGGCAACTTGGTAGCAAAAAGGAGGACGGCCATTTCCTGATAGGGATCCAACTTTGTAATGCAACAAGAATAGGTGAAGCGCCAATGTGCTTTTGCAAATTCACTGCAAGAAATGAAAAAATGCCCAATGGAAAACTGTCTGTCATCTGTCAGGCTGTAGATTAGAGGATGTCATCACATTCGGTGCACGTTGTGATCGTTTAGCCAAACTGGCTTACCTTCATGAGTGACGCACCACAGGCCTCCGTGATCCATGCTGTTGTGTTAAGGAGGGAGAGCGAGGGCAGCCAGTGACCACCACAGCAAGAGAGAGCATGTGTGATGACAATTGCCTTTAAAATGTACTGTCCTACTTTGAACTAGTCTCTGCGCTGCAGGGCAGTAGGTTGTGAATGCTCCTGCTGACATGTTATTTTCTTTATTTGTGAAAATAAAACGTGTTATCTGAGAGGTGCACCAAACAATTTCCCTTACAGGATTGTCAATTACTGGTCTGGTTGTCTTTGATCCGCCCTACAAGTTGTAGCGTGAAAACTTATGGGCAGATTTGGACCAAATAAGAAACAACATGTGCAAAACACATTGACTTAAATATCTTGAACTGTTTGGGGCAAATCCATCCAGTAGTTTTAAAAATATCTGACAGAGAAAGGTGTGCCCCCTCCTCCTTAAAACCTTTATATCGGCCTTGGTGCCTTTCACAGAAGAGAGGCTGAACAAGGCTAATAACCTTTGACTTGCTGGATAGATTTGGAATGCATTTTGGGAATGATTCATTAGAAAATTAAAAGGTTATTAAGAAAACATAAAAACACTGTTTTCAGCCTACTACTTCCATTCTTTTTCCCACAGAGGACAAAGTGCAGTTTTTGAACAGCCATAGCGTGAAAACCACTTAATCCAAATAAGAACCAACTTGTAATTTCCTAGACTGGTCTGGGGTAAATTCATCCAGCAGTTTTTTAAATATTAGACAGAGAATAGGTTGCCCCCTGCGCATTAATACCTTTATATTGGTTTTGGTGCTTTGTAGCAGAGAAGCTGAGAGAGGCTAATAACTTTTGACTTGCTGGATGGATTTGGATGGCATTTTCTGGACTGTCAAAGGCTGCACCAAACTGGACATTTTGGGAACATTTCATAAAAAAATGAAAACGTTATTAATAATGATATGAATAGTGTATAGTGGCCACAGCATGGCCACTGGCAATGGCCAAAGCCACGACTAGTGGCCCACTAGAGCAATAAAAAATACAGTGGGCATGGCCAAAGGTTGTGATCACTGGCCAGTGCCAATCCCTCTGGTTAGCGGGCCCAAAGGATATTTATAGTAGCCACAGCCAAAGGCTGTGGCCACCTAGTGGGTGTAAAAGAAACATATTGGGAGAACATGTACAGTGGACATGGCTGTAGGCCGTGGCCTCTTGCCACAGAGACTGCTGGCATTAGCTCCCTTACTGTTCCCTCCAAAAATCGGGACCCCAACATAGATGTATGGCTAGTTACCTACAGAGGGTCATTATCCAAACACTTTCAAACCCCACTTTCTTTTTCCTAGCGTAAAGCTTTATACCTGAGTTTTTGCTTTATTTACTTTCAGTTTATTCATCTTAGCAGTGATGAAATGTCATCCGCATAAGATTGCCAATGGATGCAGCGACTACCCAATATAGGAGATGGCAAACAAGTGGCCTCAAGCGCCATACCTATATCAGAAATGTAAAGGTTACACAAAAAGGGAGCCAATACACACCTCTGACGTATGCCCTATTTGTCTTAACCTGCTTCAATAAAGTTCACTTGCTGTGTAAGCACACCTGCAGATCAGAGGCATAGACAGGGTAGGGCCTGAGCAAGCAAGGCCCACCCAAAGTCTGTAAATGCCCACTCAGCAGCTGAGTAAACCCTGCAGCAAACCCCAGCCTGATAGTTTCTCCCACATTGTATTCCTCACTACAGAGGGAAAATCTATGAATCCTAGGAAGATATTCTGGGAGTTATGGCCCTTTGCCCAATTATGAAGAATATTTAGGATGGTTACATTCAGTGTTGTGTCCACATTTCTTCTGAACCCTGGTTGATATCTTCTTAAGTGAGCAGAAGCAACAGCCCAAGATTCAAACTCCTTTAATACTAATATTGAGAAGATCTTACAGTCCACATCCAACAAAGTGATAGGCCGATAACTTAATGGGTCTAGTTTATTTCCCTTCTTAAAAATGGGAATGATAGTTTCCAAGAGCCTAGCGCATAACTATGCTGAATAATTATATTAAACAGGATATTAAGTATTTGTGGCCATAACTGTAGAACAGCTTTAAAAATATAAATCTTCAATCCATTAGGGCCAGTGGCCCGAGAACTACTTGCCTTTTTTATATCATACAACACATCTTCATAGGTGAAGCTCAGATCCCAAACAGCAGTCCTAAGTAAATTAACCCCTTTATAATTCCAAGTTTCCATATACATTGTGCTAAAATGCCTGATCCATTCAGGTTCCAAAGATCGGATTGATCTGCCTTTTTTTCTGTTGGCTACCCTCTAATCTGTTAATGACGGTCCAGAAACCTCTATCATTATTTTTTCTGATTATCGCTAAAATTCTTTCAAAAACATTCTGGATCATTGTATGTTTATATCGCAGTAGCCACATTTGATAGTTCTTATTGGATGCTATTTTATTCTGCAGATCCATCCCAGCATTCCTAATTAGCATCAGGTCTTGGTTTAATTTCCTTTTTAATTTCCTTTTCCTAACCACTACCCTGGTACATCACTAAAGCAAAGGCGGCAGGCTCACATGCAGACCCTTTTAAATGAGCTCTCGAAAGCCAGGACCAGTCTTGTTTATGCCAATCCCCCTGGCTAATTTTGATGACCAAACTATCCTCCAGGTCACAAGCTTTAACATTAGAACAGGATTTAAATAATCAATTTTGGTCCTCACTGTTAGGGTGACCTTCTCCAGAGAGATGGGTCGAGTTCGCCTTCTATGTATGCCCCCCTATATAGGGGGCTATATCATAACCCACTGAGTTCAAAGTTTTGGCTCCAGCAAGGATCATCTCAAAAGAGGTTGTTGAAAGTATTTCTAGGGCGATAAGGAGAAACTGGTCTTTGTGTATAAACTAAACCAGTTATCATGTTACACAATTAGTCTTGGCAATTTATGGAAAACGGGCCGCAATATCGAGTAATTTAAGAAAGACTTTGTGTTTTCAGGCAGTCTGAAATCCAGGATTAGCCTAGGACCTCCATTATTTCGCTTGAAAGATGAACCATTAAGCCTTTCCCTGAATTGATCACTTGGGCTCCCAGCATCTGTCTTGTGAATTTGTAAACAGGAGTATGGCTGTGACTTATGACCTTTATTCCCTCCCAATGTACGGGGAGCAAACTGGCCTATGGTGGTCACTGGTTTATGCAGAGATGACTGAGCATCCATCTTTGACAAATCACTTCTAGGGCACATCCATTGCTCCATCTCTACTTTTAACCATAGTTTCCAAGGCTTCATATGTATTATTATGTTACTTTGCTCCCCTAGAGATCTTGTGAATAAATGTGACACCATCATCCAGAATAGGTGACTGTTGACCGTAGGCAGTTTTCCCCCTGTATTCAGCCACAATGCCACTCTTAGTGAGATTAGCCTGTTGTTTTCCTCTTACTCTTAGGAGGTTTCCCTTGAAGAGTGTTTTTTCGTAGGAGCCGTCCTTTGCCACACCTATAATTCGATTTCTTCAGATTCTTCAATTTCTTTTTCAAAGGCGTACATTCTTGCTTCCTCGAAGAAATAATTTCGACTGAGGCTGCAATAAATTCAACTAGATTTTCAATAGTGGCCATACATTCTTGCTCCCCCCGAAGAAAACATTTCACAGAGGCTGGAATAGAATGAACTCAGATTTCAGGTGTTTCTCCTCTAGTTGTGTCAAACTCTCTGTCATCCTCCTCCACTGTAACTACACAGTCCTCTGTTACCACCTCAGCAATAAAAGGTAGTGCCCCCCCCCTTATTGCTCTCATCCAGGTTATGGTCCTATGTGGCTTGGTTGTCAGAAGTGTGGAGGTAACATCACTCTCCAGCAACTTTCCCAAATGTATTTACAAAGTATTTTAAATACATCTATGGTACTTTACTTCTACCCAAATATTATCAGAAATATTTACCAATAAAGATAGGACCAGATTCAGAGGGAATATTGAAGCCGGATTCAGTGTGGATAAATGATCTGGAAAATCCATAACCGGGGTAAAATACCTGAATCCAGACACCTGTGATGTAATACAGGTGTCCAGTAATGAATCTCCAAAATTATCTTTAAAGATAACAGGAGTGTTAGAAGGTGAATAGTGTTTTGGGGGAACTTCAGTGAAAGTGGGTTCATCCAAGTCTCTTATAACTGGAGCGTCTATGACTGACTTGTCAAACTTTCCTTCTCTCTTCTTTTGCCACTGCTCAGCTGGAATCCATGACTGGGCTGGGGTGGGGGAGGGGAGTCCCCTCTTCCTCACAAACCACTGCAGCAGCGTGCTGATTATTCTCCACCTCCAGATTGTAAGAGGGGAAAAAGTCATGGGGGGTCATTATGATGTTAGAGGTAAGTTACATCCCTTACCGGCATGGAGCAAATACCGTGTCCGTGTTGGTACAAGGCCGCTATTAGAGGCCGATTCCGAGTACGCGGGCACGAGCTTTGCGCCATGCCGGTAACGACCTTACCGCCCTGCCGTTAAAGAGCGAAAAATCCCCCTTACCGGCATCGTGCGAAGCGCAGATAGCTCCACCGCCATCCAAGCCATTGGCATTATAGCAGTCACCGCTAATAAGCGTAACCGGAAGTAGCGTTATCGCACAGGAACGGGAAAGAGCATGGCGGCCATCTTTAAAAACACAATCCATTGCCATCCTCTGTAACCAGGACCCATATAACCACCACATCTCTACCACACCTCTACCTCTACCTGCAGCATCTCACAATGCCCAAGGCACTCAAGAAAAGTGCAGAGCTTCTCACCAGAGGAGTTGAACATGCTGGCCGAGACGTTGGCAGAAAATGAGGATGTCGTCTTCTCCACCAACATGTCTCGACCTGCAGTGCAGCGGAAGAAGGAGATATGGGCGGAGGTGGCGCGGAAAGTGAGCGCCGTTGGCACCACCCCGCGCACACCGAAAGATGTCCGGAAGCGCTGGGACGACCTGCGCTTACGCATACACAACATCCTCGCAACCAACCGTAAACAGGGGATGGCAACAGGCGGTGGTGCGGACTCGCCCATTAAGATGCAACCCTGGGAGGAGATCTGTGCAAGCACCATTGGGATGGAGGCTATTGAGGAAGTGGGGGACATGGAGCGAGGAGCCCCGTCATCGGCTGATGCAGATAGGTGTCCCAAATTAAACACTGTAAAGAACAACACAATGATGTCCCCCTGAACTCACAGTGCAATGATGAAAAGCAGGGTCAACCAGACACATAATTTGCAAGACTGCCTACAGGAAGTGCACAGCTCCATCTTGTCCACATGCATGATGCACCCCATATATGTCTCATCCCAGACGCATCCTTACATCACCCACCCGAAAGCCAAGCAACCCGTATGTCACTACCCCAATGCCAATCGCCTGCCATTCCATACAAATGCAGCTACCCCAATGCATGCCTGATGCATGTAGACCCATCACTAATGCTCTCCCTCTCTTGGTCCCCCACAGGCACGCAATCAGACAGCGATGGCCAGGACCCTAGGAAGGATGCTGCAACACCACACAAGAAGCCCAGCAGCAAGGAGGGATCTAACCGGCCCTCCACATCAAGGCAAGACACCCCCAGAACCCACAGCACCAATGTGCACTATGGCCACCACCACAGCACCCACACCAGCCACCAACACACAGGAGCCAGTGGCGGAAGGCACTGTATCGGTAGAACAACCTGGGACATCCTCAACTGCCAGCTCCACTAAGTCCAGCCCCCTGCGTAGGTCTGGGCGGAACCTGCGCAGGTCGGACAGGGGTCCCCCTGATGCCGGAAGAGGAGAAGGGCTGTAGGTTCAGCCAGGCATTCTGATCCCATGTAGACTTACGGTGCATGCCAGTGCACACCATGTGTGGGGAAGTTGAGGGGGGAGAGGGTGTGTGGGGAGTTGAGAGGGAGGGGGAGGGAGGAGAGGGCGTGTGGGGGAGTTGAGGGGGAGGGGATAGAGGGTGTGTGGGGGAGTTGGGGGGAAGGGGAGGGGGGAGAGGGTGTGTGGGGGAGTTGAGGGGGGAGTGGGAGGGGGGAGAGGGTGTGCGGGGTGAGGGCTTGTGCACTTGATATGTTATATATTCTGAATACACCTGTTGTGAAATCTGAATTCACATGTGCGGACATTGCTTATTGTGTACGTGTGCTTTATTGGTGAACAGTCTACAGTGTCCATGTCCCTGACACACCCAGTGCCCTGAGTCCCACCTCCATGTCACACTCCCCATCCATGTGTGCTAGAAACTTTGGTTAATCAGAGTTTGACACATGGCACATCCCTTCTGTGCATCGCTGCCTCCCTGAAGTGCAGCCCCATCTCCACCCTCCTCATCCTCATCGTCAGGTGGTTGCAGTTCAGCGTCAGGGGGCAGAGGCACATTCCGTCTGATGCACATATTGTGTAGCATGACACATGCCATGACGATCTTGGCCACCTTCTCATGGCGGTACAGGGGTGCCCCACCAGACCTGCTGAGGCAGCGAGACCGTGCCTTCACGAGGCCAAATGTCTGCTCAATCAACACACGGGTACGTGTATGCGCACAATTGTAGTCCTTCTCGTGCCTGTTCTGCGGGTTCCGGACTGGGGTAAGGAGCCACCTCTTCAAGGGATAGCCTGCATCAGCTGCATGTGAGCAGCAATGATTATGTGTAAGTCCTCACATCATATGGGACCTGTATCAATAACACCATAGCATGCATTTATTTCCTGTTTGCACCCACAGATCCATGCATGAATGGAGACACATGATGTGACTGCTATGTGTGTATTCCTCTTATAGATAGGTGTGCGTGCCATCGTCTAGTGGGCGCAGGGGGGGCCATTTCCTTGTGAGTGCACATGCACTGTGGTAGTCCACGCTGGTTGTTCCCATGATCTGGATGATGTGCAGTGATTTGTGTGCTTTCATCCTATCACCGTTGATCGCAGCCTCATGATGATCACACTATGCACGACAAATGGTGACATGCTGTTTTGGTGGACCTCTGTGTTGGTGTAGGGGTGTGTTCATGTATTTTGCCCTCATGAGGCACCTTTGTAAGCAGTAATGGAGACCTGTCCTTTTTGATGATGGTATTTGATGCTGTGCATTGACCATCCTAATTGCTTGTCGCTGCATTGTGTTGTGGGGGCTACGGTCTGATTATGTGCAGTGACATGTTGATGGCTATGGAATGGTTGTTGCACTGCATCATTTTCGTGGTAGGGCAGCTTAGGTCTTGCATTTCGTGGTCAGGTGTGGGGTCAAGTCTGGCCTGCTTTGGGGTATGAGCATGGTCCATCCTCACAGGTACTCTCAGCCAGGTACAGTATGCATCTCTCCTCCCCAGCTCAGCCAAGTGAAGTATGCATCTCCCCCCCATCTCAGCCAGATGAAGTATGCATCCCCCCCCCAACTAAGCCAGGTGAAGTATGCACCTCTCCCCCCCCATCTCAGCCAGGTGAAGTATGAATCTCTCCCCCCCCATCTCAGCCAGGTGAAGTATGCATCTCCCCCCCCCATCTCAGCCATGTGAAGTATGCATCTCCCCCCCCCCCATCTCAGCCAGGTGAAGTATGCATCTCCCCCCCTCATCTCAGCCAGGTGAAGTATGCATCTCCCCCCCATCTCAGCCAGGTGAAGTATGCATCTCTCCCCCCCATCTCAGCCATGTGAAGTATGCATCTCCCCCCCCCCATCTCAGCCAGGTGAAGTATGCATCTCTCCCCCCAACTCAGCCAGGTGAAGTATGCATCTCTCCCCCCATCTCAGCCAGGTGAAGTATGCATCTCCCCCCCATTTCAGCCAGGTGAAGTATGCATCTCCCCCCCATTTCAGCCAGGTGAAGTATGCATCCCCACACCCCCATCTCAACCAGGTGAAGTATGAATCTCTCCCCCCCCATCTCAGCCAGGTGAAGTATGCATCCCCCCCCCATCTCAGCCAGGTGAAGTATGCATCTCACCCCCAATCACCTACCCACATCGCTTTGCCATGAGCCTGACATGCAACTCACCGAGTAGCTAGGATCTGTGCCCTGCGTGTCGCTCCATGTAGCGTGGTATCGTGGAGTTCCACATGACCATTGAATCATGGGTTGATCCTGGAAATCGGGCACAACAATGTGTGATGATCTTGTTTGGGTCACATACCATTGGCACGTTGATGGAGTGGTATAACTTACGGTTGCGGTACACTGCCTCCATGGCATGTGGGACCACCAATTCAACATGGGTGCAGTCGATGGCGCCAATGCAACCAGGGATGCCGGCCAGTGAATGGAAACCAACTTTGGTGTTAGAGATCTCCTGGGCTGTCCGTGGTAGGAAAATGTGGTCGCCTGTGTGCTTCAGGAGGGCATTGAGCACTTGGTTCAGCGTACGTGAGAATAATGGTTGTGATATGCCATGCATGTGCCCCACTGTGTGCTGGTAGGTGCCTGTGGCCTTGAAGTGGAGCACAGAGACACTACCTTCAGTAGAGGTGGGATGGCGGTGTGTATTTCAATCAGGCTGACGATGTCGTCATGTATCATGTCCACAATGGTGGTGATGGTGTCCTGGTCCAGACGGTACAGGGTGTGGATCTGCTCAGGGGTTAGGTTGAACGGACTGGCTCGGATGCGTGGGATTGGGGGCTGCCTGCGTGGTACCACTGGCTGCACTGGTGGGGCATGCTAGGCCTGCCTCACCCTCCTTCTACTCCTGCGTCTCCTCTGTGCTGCCTGTTGTTGTTGTTGTTGTTGTTGCAGAAGTTCCACTGCAATCATGTCCTCCAGATCCAGCATTGCTAGTAGTATTGGAATCATTTTGGTGTGTGACTGGGTGTGGGAAGGGGTGGGGTGTGCTCCTTTTGTGCTGCCCCAGTATATATTGCCTCCACCTATGTTGATTGTGTGCACCTGTGGCAGTTGGGAACACGGCACATGGCCGTTTACGGGTGGTCCACGATGCCAGTATTTACTCCTTGCCGGTAAGGTACTTTTCGGGCTTCAGTAGGCCGTTATTTGCATGTCCGCCTGACTTGTGATGTCCTCCTGTTTACACCGTGCCGGTATTGCCGGCATGAAGGGTCGCGTGCCCGCACCCATGCCGCTTTTAGAGGCATCGTTATTTACAGTGCCGCTAATACCGGGTTGGTGGCTCGTAATAGCCAGGAGCGGTAAGCGATGCCGGTATTTCTTTACCGGCAGTGTTCGCTCTAAGCTGTGTGCACGTGCGCTTGCCCAGCTTCCTTCTGGGTGCCGCTCAGAAGATTTTTAGCAGCGCACACAGACAATTCTTACCTATTCAAAAATATTTAATAAGGCACAAGCCACAGCAATACATTGGAATTTGCTTTCTCTTAAAATAAGCAACAAGTCTTGATATTCTTCTAATTTGCATTACACTACTATGCAAGGGTGACCGTAAACACCTAAAATCCCTAATAGCAAAATACAAACATAAGAGGTTAAACCTAATATGAAAAACTGGCTCCATAACAGAAGAATCTAACCAAGATATGCCTGCACACATTAACCAAACTATGTCCCCTCCCCACCCATGACTTCAAAGCTTGATTCTACCACACTTTGACCTTATGACTCTAACTTCTTCCCCAGAACACATTAAAATAGTACCGGACAACCATGACTCATCCTCTCTTGGCTCTGCAAAAGGTTAATAGAAGTGTACCTACATCCACTTGTTTTATATTTGTTGTAATATGAATAATATGAATAACGTTCATGTGCCAGAATTTCTGTTACTCATTGTGCCTTACCAAAAGCATCACCCACACGATACAATCGAACTACCAGCTAAAAAATAAGATACTGACTGTAAGTAAGCAGGCTACGTGGATGTGTATCCTTATCCCATACTTCCTCTTCTTTGTACATATGTCACACAAGCGCTTTGAAGCAGCCCCCTTGCAAGTTAACACATTGTAAAACTCAAATATAAATTTGCCCCGTAAGGATTTTGAGAAGACAAATGTGATGCTCAGCGTCTCCTACTTTAGCATTACCCTATAAGTGGAGAGCATCATGTACTTTGCCTAAAAGGCATAATGGGTATAGACTATACCTGGGATTACTCGTCCATAGTATCAGGGCACTGGATATTCAGACAGAATAATGCTTTTCACACAATCTGCCTCACTTCCAAGTGTTCAGAGTTCTTTTGGGCATAGACCGTCACACATTATATGGTAACTCGCTGCTATGCAAAAACAGTTTCACTGAGCATTGTCTAATCCTACACAATGAGGGTGGGCTATGTTGCAAACAATCTTGTATGCGCTACAAAATAATTGCGTACATGCAGAGTCATGACATTCTTAAAATTCACATAATATGCTGAGGCATTAAATATGCCTTGCTTGCAAAGTATTGTGGATCTGAAAATATCCCAGTGAGTGTTTACTGCTACAATCCCTCACTTTTTACAGTGCGCCATCAACTAGTATTGGAGGCTAGCACGGGGACCAGGAAAGGGTATGGGTGGAAGAGCACATGTCATCACTCCTTGTGGGTGATGAGCAAAGCAGCAAATTTCAAAAACTAAGTCAGACGTTTCAGCAGTACACTGAAGGAAACATATTGCTTGGTGGCTAAAGGGTAGGAAATTCCAGTACCCGTCTAGACAACAGCACCTTCTTTTTCTTTCTATGCTCAGCTGCCAAGGGCTTTTCAATATAACCATGTGCTCTGTATCGCCTCTAGCATCTCCCTGCATTTTATTTAACTCATAACAAAGAATTACAGAATATGGATGCATAGTTACAGAAGAAGGGACTCTATCTGTTGTGTCTCTTGGGATTTGATGCTATTAACTTAAAAGGCATACATGTGTGCTTACCTTACACAGGGATCCATAATAAACCTCAATTAAGCTCTTGTTTAATTTGTCTAGGCTCTGGTGCGAAAGGGTGGGCAAAACTATAGACTACATTATGTTCCCTGTCATTTACCTTTCTATGTCAGAGTTACAAGCAAGGCTGTAATCAGATTTTGCTCCCTACTTGGAGTCATATGATTGTTCAGGGAGTAAAATAATTATCTTTGCCAATAGGGATACTTTCTGCTTATTAAACTATGTTCCTCCCCTTAAAATTCCTGTTGAGATCAGGCATTATATTATTAGAGTTCCTTCCTATGCCACTGCTCTACTGGTCACTAATTCTAAACAATATTAGTGGAGCTCGCTGGGTTGAAGAAACAAAATGTTCATTGTTTCTTATATTTGCATAGCTCTCAACCATTTGTCTCGCAAAGGCGGGTGAAATCACCCAATTTTGTTTTTGGCGGGTGAGACGCCCATTGGGATGAATGGGCGTGCAGACGGCTTGGCGGGTGACACCCGCCAAAAGCGGGTGAGTTGAGACCTATGTATTGTTTGGCACATTTTCATTTTTAGGGAGTAAAAATGGATGGTGTATATGTCTCTTAGCTGTAAGGGTGGTGTTATCATTACCCAAAGGACAACGTAATGTGGATAGTATGCAGAGGCACAGGAATATTTGATCATCATATTATGAGGTGCAGTTATTCTGATGCAATTATCATCCTTACACAAATTATTAGCATGTTCTACTGGTCCTTGAATTACTTAATTAAAGTGGCACTAGAACTCCTATCAGTATGTTTTTTTTTCACATTGGGGCTCATTATGAGTTTGCCGGTACGGAAACAATGGTCCCGGTAAGCTTGCCGGTACTGTTGTTTCCGGACTGGCAAAATAAGAGTTCTGCAGGAGGGTGCCTTTCCGCCTGCCAGGTCTAACCTGGCGGGACCTGGCGGGCGGAAAGGCACCCGCTCGCAGACCTTGTCGGATGCACCGGCACCATTTATGAATGGTGCCGGTGCATCCGACCTCCCCATTCCCATTGAGTCCAATGGGACTCGAATGGGAATGGGGAGCAATATTTTCTGGCGCCCGGCAATGAGTAATTACCGGGACCGCCGGGGCTGTAATGCTCCGGTAAATCCCCATTGTTTTTAATGCCATTAATCCATCAGCAAATGTTGTATTCTGTTTGAATTTCTTGACAGCCACATCAGTTTATGACAAGAGATATTTGTGTTTTGTAGTACACATGAGTGATTTTCCAGTGGCATAAAACGTTTGCAAGGTAGATTTGTAAGATTGTAAGATTTGTCAAGAATTGCCGTGGCTGGGAAGAGGAAATTCCTTTCCAAACTCTCTTCTGCAACGGTAGTTCACTAAAGACGCATGCTCACAAAGTGGCTTACCCCATTAGTCAGTTGCGCACATGGAAAATAATGTGTGCACAACAGCAAACCAGTTTCACACATAGAGAAAAATAATTAGAGGGAACATTGTTTACCGGCATCGTTTTTCCTTTACCTCCAACCTCCTAATGACCCCCATGGATTTTATATGTTCTGAATATTATGAAAAATTAGCTGCGCATCTGCATCCATGGGGTTTACTATGCTGTCGCCTTGCTACAAAGTTCATATATACTCCTGCAAAGCGGAAGACCTAGCAACCTATTATTCTATAGTTCTATGGAAGGAGGAGGGGAAGTAAGGGGGAGCTCCTTACCGGTATTCCTCCACAGCACTCCTGCGGCCGACTGCGAGCAACTGCACTCATGCTTCTGCACTCTGCTTCAGGTGCGCCGTGCCAGAGATCTGGATAAAAGTAATACCACTGTGACAGTGAATGCTGTCCTCCCAGGTCCGAGCAACTGCACTTGTTCTTTCTCACTCTGCTTCAGGTGCTCCGCAACAGAGGTCCAGTTAAAAGTACTACCGGTGTGATGGAGAGTGCTGTCGTCCAGCTGTGAGCAACTGCACTCATGCTTCCGCACTCTGCTTCAGGCACTCAGCGTCAGAGATCCAGTTAAACGTACTACTGGTGTGACAGTGAATGCTGTCCTCCCAAGTGCGAGCAACTGCACTCGTGCTTCCGCACTCTGCTTCAGCCACTCTGTTCCAGAGATCTCGTTAAAAGTACTACCGCTGTGACAGTGAATGCTTTCCTCCCAGGTGCGAGCAACTGCCCCTGTGATACCGCGCTCCACTTCAGGTGCACTGTGCCAGATATCTGGTTAAAAGTACTACTGGTGTGACTGTGAATTCTGTCCTCCCAGGTGTGAGCAACTGCACTCGTGCTTCTGCACTCCGCTTCAGGCACTCTGCACCAGAGATCCAGTTAAAAGTACTACCAGTGCAATGGTGAATGCTGTCCTCACAGATGTGAGCAACTGCACTCGTGCTTCCGCACTCTGCTTCAGGCGCTCTGTGCCAAAGATCCATTTAAAAGTGCTACCAGTGTGATGGTGAATGCTGTCTGCCCAGGTGTGGGCAAATGCACGTGTGCTTCTGCACTCCGCTTCAGGTGCTCTGCCCCAGAGATCCAGTTACACGTACTACCAGTGTGACAGTGAATGCTGTCCTTCCAGGTGCAAGCAATTGCACTCGTGCTTTCTCACTTCACTTCAAGTGCTCCACTCCAGAGATCCAGTTAAAAGTACTACCCGTGTGACAGTGAATGCTATCCTCCCAGGTGCAAGCAACTACACTTATGCTTCCGCACTCTGCTTCAGGTGTTACGTGCTAGAAATCCAGTTAAAAGTACTACCGGTGTGATGGTGAATGCTGTCCTCCCATGTGTGAGCTACTGCACTCATGCTTCCGCACTCTGCTTCAGGCGCTCCGTGCCAAAGATCCATTTAAAAGTCCTACCAGTGTGATGGTGAATGCTGTCTGCCCAGGTGTGAGCAAATGCACGTGTGCTTCTGCACTCTGCTTCAGGTGCGCTGCCCCAGAGATCCAGTTACACGCACTACCAGTGTGACAGTGAATGCTGTCCTTCCAGGTGCAAGCAATTGCACTCGTGCTTCCTCACTCCACTTCAAGTGCTCCGCTCCAGAGATCCAGTTAAAAGTACTACCTGTGTGACAGTGAATGCTGTCCTCCCAGGTGCAAGCAACTACACTTATGCTTCCGCACTCTGCTTCAGGTGTTACGTGCTAGAAATCCAGTTAAAAGTACTACCGGTGTGATGGTGAATGCTGTCCTCCCAGGTGTGAGCTACTGCACTCATGCTTCCGCACTTCACATCAGGCACTGTGTGCCAGAGATCCAGTTGAAAGTACTACTGGGGTGACAGTGAATGCAGTCCTTCGATGTGCGAGCAACTGCACTCGTTCTTCTGCACTCTTTTTCAGGGGCTCCGTGCCAGAGATCCAGTTAAAAGCACTACCAGTTTGATGGTGAATGTTTTCCTCCCAGGAGTGAGCATCTACACTCGTGCGTCCACATTCTGCTTCAGGCACTTGCTGTTTTCCTTTGACTCCCACCCCGTTTCTTGAATGTGTCTGCATCTAGGGCATCCAACCTTTGTGGTGTAGTCCTTTGTTTGTTTCTTGCTCTTTTGCTTTCCCCACACAACCCCTTGCAATTGGATGAGTCAGTCAGGTGTCTCTTTGCCTCTGTCCTGGCAGTTATTTCTCCCCCTTTGTCCCTCCCTTCCTGAATGTAATCTGGATCCATCCTGCACAGAGATCACTTGGTAAGCGGTTTTAGGCGCTGGCTGATGCTCTGTGAGTAGGCTTACTTTGATTAAAATCTCTTTTTGGCTTGTTTTAGTTGCATTCTGGAGGAATTTGTGTGTACATTGCACCATGTTTTTTGCCTAGGTGGTGGTGTTCTGTGGAGTTTTTTTTTGTGTTTTCCTTTGACTCCAACCCCGTTTTTTGAGCTTGCCTGCATCTTAGATATCCAGCCTTTGTGGTGTAGTATTTTGTTTGTTTCTGCTTTTTTGTCTTTCCCCATCCAACCCCATGCAATTGGCTAAGTCAGTCAGGTATCTCTTTGCCTCTGTTCGGGCAGCCACTTCCCCCTCCTTACCCCTCCATTCCTGAATGTAATCTGGATTCATCCTGCACAGAGACAGCTTGGTAAGCAGTTTTAAGGGCTGGCTGATGCTCTCTGAGTAGTCTTACTTTAATTTCAAACTGTTTTTGGCTTGTTTTAGGTGCCTTATTGGAATGTTTTGTATGTACATTGCAATCAATATATTTTGCCTTAGTGGTGGTTTGCTATAGGGTTTATTTGGTCTTTTCTTTTGACTCCCACCACATGCTTTTAGCGGCTCTGCATTTAAGGTTTCCAGGATTTGTGGTGTAGTCTTTTGTTTGTTTCTGGCTCTTTTCCTTTCCCCATTCTACCCCGTGCAATACGCTAAGTCAGTCAGGTGTCTCTTTGCCTCTGTCCTGACAGCCGCTTCCCACTCCTAGCCCCTCCCTTTCTGAATGTGATCTGGATCCATCCTGCACAGAGACCACTTGGTAAGCAGTCTTAGGGGCTGGCTGATGCTCTGTGAGTAGTCTTACCTTGATTTTAATCTGTTTTTGGCTTGTTTGAGGTGCCCTTTGGAGGGTTTGTGTCTATATAGCAATCTTTTTTGTGCTTAGTTGGTGGTTTTCTGTGGGGTTTATTTGGTGTTTTCCTTTGATTCCCATACTGCTTTTTAGCTTGTATGCATCTAGGGTATCTGTCCTTTGTGGTGTAGTCTTTTGTTTGTTTCTGGCTCTTTTTCTTTCCCCACCCAAACCCTTGCAATTGGCTAAGTCAGTCAGGTGTCTCTTTGCCTCTGTCCTGACAGCCGCTTCCCACTCCTAGCCACTCCCTTTCTGAATTTAATCTGGATTCATCCTGCATACAGACCACTTGGTAAGCGGTCTTAAGGGCTGGGTGATGCTTTGTGAGTAGTCTTACTTTGATTTCAATCCGTTTTTGGCTTGTTTTAGGTGCCTTTTGGAGGGATTTGTGTGTATATTGCAATCATGTTTTTTGCTTAGTTGGTGTTTTTCTGTGGGGTTTATTTGGTGTTTTCCTATGACTCCCACCCGAGTTCTTGAGCATGTCTGCAGCTAGGTTATCCAACCTTTGTGGTGTAGTCTTTTGTTTGTTTCTGGCGCTTTTTCTTTCCCCACGTACCCCCTTGCAATTGGCTAAGTCAGTAAGGTGTCTCTGCCTCTCTCCTAGCAGCCAATTCTCCCTCTTTGTCCCTCCCTTCCTCAATGTAATCTGGATCCATCCTGCACAGAGACCACTTGGTAAGCAGTTTTAGGTGCTGGCTTAGGCTCTTTTAGTAGTCTTACTTTGATTGTGTGTGGGGGAGTTGAGGGGGGAGGAGTGAGAGGGTGTGTGGGGGAGTTGAGGGAGGAGTGGGAGGGGGGAGAGGGTGTGTGGGGTGAGGGCTTGTGCACTTGATATGTTATATATTCTGAATACACCTGTTGTGAAATCTGAATTCACATGTGCGGACATTGCTTATTGTGTACGTGTGCTTTATTGGTGAACAGTCTAAAGTGTCCATGTCCCTGACACACCCAGTGCCCTGAGTCCCACCTCCATGTCACACTCCCCATCCATGTGTGCTAGAAACTTTGGTTAATCAGAGTCTGACACATGGCACATCCCTCCTGTGCATCGCTGCCTCCCTGAAGTGCGCCCCATCTCCACCCTCCTCATCCTCATCGTCAGGTGGTTGCAGTTCAGCGTCAGGGGGCAGAGGCACATTCCGTCTGATGCACATATTGTGTAGCATGACACATGCCATGACGATCTTGGCCACCTTCTCATGGCGGTACAGGAGGGCCCCACCAGACCTGCTGAGGCAGCGAGACCGTGCCTTCACGAGGCCAAATGTCTGCTCAATCACCACACGGGTACGTGTATGCGCACGATTGAGTCCTTCTCGTGCCTGTTCTGCGGGTTCCGGACTGGGGTAAAGAGCCACCTCTTCAAGGGATAGCTTGCATCAGCTGCATGTGAGCAGCAATGATTATGTGTAAGTCCTCACATCATATGGGCATGCATTTATTTCCTGTTTGCACCCACAGATCCATGCATGAATGGAGACACATGATGTGACTGCTATGTGTGTATTCCTCTTAAAGATAGGTGTGCGTGCCATCGTCTAGTGGGCGCAGGGGGGGCCAATTCCTTGTGAGTGCACATGCACTGTGGTAGTCCATGCTGGTTGTTCCCATGATCTGGGTGATGTGCAGTGATTTGTATGCTTTCATCCTGTCACCGTTGATGGCAGCCTCATGATGATCTCACTATGCACGACAAATGGTGACATGCTGTTTTGGTGGACCTCTGTGTTGGTGTAGGGGTGTGTTCATGTATTTTGCCCTCATGTGGCTCCTTTGTACGCAGTAATGGAGACCTGTCCTTTTTGATGATGGTATTTGGTGCTCTGCATTGGCCATCCTAATTGCTTGTCGCTGCATTGTGTTGTGGGGGCTGCGGTCTGATTATGTGCAGTGTACATGTTGATGGCTATGGAATGGTTGTTGCACTGCATCATTTTCGTGGTAGGGCTGCTTAGTTCTTGCATTTTGTGGTCAGGTGTCGGGTCAAGTCTGGCCTGCTTTGGGGTATGAGCATGGTCCATCCTCACAGGTACTCTCAGCCAGGTACAGTATGCATCTCTCCCCCCCATCTCAGCCAGGTGAAGTATGCATCTCCCCCCCCCCCCATCTCAGCCAGGTGAAGTATGCATCTCCCCCCTCCAAATCAGCAAGGTGAAGTATGCATCTCTCCCCCCCATCTCAGCCAGGTGAAGTATGAATCTCTCCCCCCCATCTCAGCCAGGTGAAGTATGCATCTCTCCCCCCATCTCAGCCAGATGAAGTATGCATCTCTCCCCCCCCCCCATATCAGCCAGGTCAAGTATGCATCTCCCCCCCCCCCATCTCAGCCAGGTGAAGTATGCATCTCCCCCCCCATCTCAGCCAGGTGAAGTATGCATCTGCCCCCCATCTCAGCCAGGTGAAGTATGCATCTCTCCCCCCCATCTCAGCCAGGTGAAGTATGCATCTCTCCCCCCCCATCTCAGCCAGGTGAAGTATGCATCTAACCCCCATCTCAGCCAGGTGAAGTATGCATCTCTCCCCCCATCTCAGCCAGGTGAAGTATGCATCTCCCCCCATTTCAGCCAGGTGAAGTATGCATCTCTCCCCCCATCTCAGCCAGGTGAAGTATGCATCTCTCCCCCCCATCTCAGCCAGGTGAAGTATGTATCTCCCCCCCCATCTCAGCCAGGTGAAGTATGCATCTCACCCCCCAATCACCTACCCACATCGATTTGCCATGAGCCTGACATGCAACTCACCGAGTAGCTAGGATCTGTGCCCTGCGTGTCGCTCCATGTAGCGTGGTATCGTGGAGTTCCGCATGACCATTGAATCATGGGTTGATCCTGGAAATCGGGCACAACAATGTGTGATGATCTTGTTTGGGTCACATACCATTTGCACGTTGATGGAGTGGTATAACTTACGGTGGCAGTACACTGCCTCCATGGCATGTGGGACCACCAATTCAACATGGGTGCAGTTGATGGCGCCACTGCAACCAGGGATGCCGGCCAGTGAATGGAAAACAACTTTGGTGTTAGAGATCTCCTGGGCTGTCCGTGGTAGGAAAATGTGGTCGCCTGTGTGCTTCAGGAGGGCATTGAGCACTTGGTTCAGCGTACGTGAGAATAATGGTTGTGATATGCCATGCATGCGCCCCACTGGGTGCTGGTAGGTGCCTGTGGCCAGGAAGTGGAGCACAGACACTACCTTCAATAGAGGTGGGATGGCGGTGTGTATTTCAATCAGGCTGACGATTTCGTCATGTATCATGTCCACAATGGTGGTGATGGTGTCCTGGTCCAGACGGTACAGGGTGTGGATCTGCTCTGGGGTTAGGTTGAACGGACTGGCTCGGATGCGTGGGATTGGGGGCTGCCTGCGTGGTACCACTGGCTGCACTGGTGGGGCATGCTAGGCCTGCCTCACCCTCCTTCTACTCCTGCGTCTCCTATGTGCTGCCTGTTGTTGTTGTTGTTGTTGTTGCAGCAGTTCCACTGCAATCATGTCCTCAAGCCACAGCATTGCTAGTAGTATTGGAATCATTTTGGTGTGTGACTGGGTGTGGGAAGGGGTGGGGTGTGCTCCTTTTGTGCTGCCCCAGTCTATATTGCCTCCACCTATGCTGATTGTGTGCACCTGTGGCAGTTGGGAACACGGCACATGGCCGTTTACGGGTGGTCCGCAATGCCAGTATTCACTCCATGCTGGTAAGGTACTTTTCGGGCTTCAGTAGGCCGTTATTTGCATGTCCGCCTGACTTGTGATGTCCTCCTGTTTACGCCGTGCCGGTATTGCCAGCATGAAGGGTCGCGTGCCCGCGCCCATGCCGCTTTTAGAGGCACCGTTATTTACGGTGCCGCTAATACCGGGTTGGTGGCTCGTAATAGCCCGGAGCGGTAAGCGATGCCGGTATTCCTTTACCGGCATCGTTTTTCCTTTACCTCCAACCTCCTAATAACCCCCATGGATTTTATATGTTCTTAATATTCTGAAAATTAGCTGCGCATCTGCATCCATGGGGTTTACTGTGCTGTCGCCTTGCTACAAAGTTCATATATACTCCTGCAAAGCGGAAGACCTAGCAACCTATTATTCTATAGTTCTATGGAAGGAGGAGGGGAAGTAGGGGGGAGCTCCTTACCGGTATTCCTCCACAGCACTCCTGCGGCCGACTGCGAGCAACTGCACTCATGCTACTGCACTCTGCTTCAGGTGCGCCGTGCCAGAGATCTGGATAAAAGTAATACCACTGTGACAGTGAATGCTGTCCTCCCAGGTCCGAGCAACTGCACTTGTTCTTTCTCACTCTGCTTCAGGTGCTCCGCAACAGAGGTCCAGTTAAAAGTACTACCGGTGTGATGGAGAGTGCTGTCGTCCCAGCTGTGAGCAACTGCGCTCATGCTTCCGCACTCTGCTTCAGGCACTCTGTTCCAGAGATCTTGTTAAAAGTACTACCGCTGTGACAGTGAATGCTTTCCTCCCAGGTGCGGGCAACTGCCCTGTGATACCGCGCACCACTTCAGGTGCACCGTGCCAGATATCTGGTTAAAAGTACTACTGGTGTGACTGTGAATTCTGTCCTCCCAGGTGTGAGCAACTGCACTCGTGCTTCTGCACTCCGCTTCAGGCACTCCGCACCAGAGATCCAGTTAAAAGTACTACCAGTGCAATGGTGAATGTTGTCCTCACAGATGTGAGCAACTGCACTCGTGCTTCCGCACTCTGCTTCAGGCGCTCTGTGCCAAAGATCCATTTAAAAGTGCTACCAGTGTGATGGTGAATGCTGTCTGCCCAGGTGTGGGCAAATGCACGTGTGCTTCTGCACTCCGCTTCAGGTGCTCTGCCCCAGAGATCCAGTTACACGTACTACCAGTGTGACAGTGAATGCTGTCCTTCCAGGTGCAAGCAATTGCACTCGTGCTTCCTCACTCCACTTCAAGTGCTCCACTCCAGAGATCCAGTTAAAAGTACTACCCGTGTGACAGTGAATGCTATCCTCCCAGGTGCAAGCAACTACACTTATGCTTCCGCACTCTGCTTCAGGTGTTACGTGCTAGAAATCCAGTTAAAAGTACTACCGGTGTGATGGTGAATGCTGTCCTCCCAGGTGTGAGCTACTGCACTCATGCTTCCGCACTCTGCTTCAGGCGCTCCGTGCCAAAGATCCATTTAAAAGTGCTACCAGTGTGATGGTGAATGCTGTCTGCCCAGGTGTGAGCAAATGCACGTGTGCTTCTGCACTCCGCTTCAGGTGCGCTGCCCCAGAGATCCAGTTACACGCACTACCAGTGTGACAGTGAATGCTGTCCTTCCAGGTGCAAGCAATTGCACTCGTGCTTCCTCACTCCACTTCAAGTGCTCCGCTCCAGAGATCCAGTTAAAAGTACTACCTGTGTGACAGTGAATGCTGTCCTCCCAGGTGCAAGCAACTACACTTATGCTTCCGCACTCTGCTTCAGGTGTTACGTGCTAGAAATCCAGTTAAAAGTACTACCGGTGTGATGGTGAATGCTGTCCTCCCAGGTGTGAGCTACTGCACTCATGCATCCGCACTTCACATCAGGCACTGTGTGCCAGAGATCCAGTTGAAAGTACTACTGGGGTGACAGTGAATGCAGTCCTCCAATGTGCGAGCAACTGCACTCATTCTTCTGCACTCTTTTTCAGGGGCTCCGTGCCAGAGATCCAGTTAAAAGCACTACCAGTTTGATGGTGAATGTTTTCCTCCCAGGAGTGAGCATCTACACTCGTGCGTCCACATTCTGCTTCAGGCACTTGCTGTTTTCCTTTGACTTCCACCCCGTTTCTTGAATGTGTCTGCATCTAGGGCATCCAACCTTTGTGGTGTAGTCCTTCGTTTGTTTCTGGCTCTTTTGCTTTCCCCACACAACCCCTTGCAATTGGCTGAGTCAGTCAGGTGTCTCTTTGCCTCTGTCCTGGCAGTTATTTCTCCCCCTTTGTCCCTCCCTTCCTGAATGTAATCTGGATCCATCCTGCACAGAGATCACTTGGTAAGCGGTCTTAGGCGCTGGCTGATGCTCTGTGAGTAGGCTTACTTTGATTTAAATCTCTTTTTGGCTTGTTTTAGTTGCACTCTGGAGGAATTTGTGTGTATATTGCACCATGTTTTTTGCCTAGGTGGTGGTGTTCTGTGGAGTTTTTTTTGGTGTTTTCCTTTGACTGCAACCCCGTTTTTTGAGCTTGCCTGCATCTTAAATATCCAGCCTTTGTGGTGTAGTATTTTGTTTGTTTATGCTTTTTTGTCTTTCCCCATCCAACCCCATGCAATTGGCTAAGTCAGTCAGGTATCTCTTTGCCTCTGTTCGGGCAGCCACTTCCCCCTCCTTACCCCTCCATTCCTGAATGTAATCTGGATTTATCCTGCACAGAGACAGCTTGGTAAGCAGTTTTAAGGGCTGGCTGATGCTCTGTGAGTAGTCTTACTTTAATTTCAATCTGTTTTTGGCTTGTTTTAGGTGCCTTATTGGAGTGGTTTGTATGTACATTGCAATCAATATATTTTGCCTTAGTGGTGGTTTGCTGTGGGGTTTATTTGGTCTTTTCTTTTGACTCTCACCACATACTTTTAGCGGCTCTGCATTTAAGGTTTCCTGGATTTGTGGTGTAGTCTTTTGTTTGTTTCTGGCTCTTTTCCTTTCCCCATGCTACCCCTTGCAATACGCTAAGTCAGTCAGGTGTCTCTTTGCCTCTGTCCTGACAACCGCTTCCCACTCCTAGCCCCTCCCTTTCTGAATGTGATCTGGATCCATCCTGCACAGAGACCACTTGGTAAGCAGTCTTAGGGGCTGGCTGATGCTCTGTGAGTAGTCTTACCTTGATTTCAATCTGTTTTTGGCTTGTTTGAGGTGCCCTTTGGAGGGTTTGTGTCTATATAGCAATCTTTTTTGTGCTTAGATGGTGGTTTTCTGTGGGGTTTATTTGGTGTTTTCCTTTGATTCCCATCCCGCTTTTGAGCTTGTCTGCATCTAGGGTATCTGTCCTTTGTGGTGTAGTCTTTTGTTTTTTCTGGCACTTTTCCTTTCCCCACCCAACCCCTTGCAATTGGCTAAGTCAGTCAGGTGTCTCTTTGCCTCTGTCCTGGCAGCCATTTCCCCCTCCTTGCCCCTCCCTTCTTGAATTTAATCTGGATTCATCCTGCATACAGACCACTTGGTAAGTGGTTTTAAGGGCTGGGTGATGCTTTGTGAGTAGTCTTACTTTGATTTCAATCCGTTTTTGGCTTGTTTTAGGTGCCTTTTGGAGGGATTTGTGTGTATATTGCAATCATGTTTTTTGCTTAGTTGGTGTTTTTCTGTGGGGTTTATTTGGTGTTTTCCTATGACTCCCACCCGAGTTCTTGAGCATGTCTGCAGCTAGGTTATCCAACCTTTGTGGTGTAGTCTTTTGTTTGTTTATGGCGCTTTTTCTTTCCCCACGTACCCCCTTGCAATTGGCTAAGTCAGTAAGGTGTCTCTGCCTCTCTCCTGGCAGCCAATTCCCCCTCTTTGTCCCTCCCTTCCTCAATGTAATCTGGATCCATCCTGCACAGAGACCACTTGGTAAACAGTCTTAGGGGCTGGTTTATGCTCTGTTAGTAGTCTTACTTTGATTTCAATCTGTTTTGGCTTGTTTTAGGTGCCTTTTGGAGGGATTTGTGTGTATTTTATTTATTTTGTTTTATTTTTTCATTTGTTACACGCCCAGACCCTGGGTTATCACGGCGTGGTTACAGACATCTTCAAAATATTGGCATACACAGGCATTGGTTATGCATAGGATACAAAAACATTGCAAATCATTGGTATTACATGGTCATTTAGAAGTCAATACGATTGTCAAGGATTGGTGCTGTGCTAGTATAGGTTGCACATCCATGTTTTCAAATGTTTTTTGAACATGGGGAAGGAGGTCTCTTTATTGATGTAGATGGGGAGGGAGTTCCAATATTTGGGGGGTAGGACATAGAAGCTGCTACCCCCTGCTTTGTTGTTGTTATACCGAGGAGTCACTACGTTTTGGCTGTCATTAGATCTTAGGGATATGGCATTTGCTTTTTATTGTAGAACATTGTAGTGTATACCACAATCATATTTTGCCTAGTTGGTGGTTTTATGTGGAGTGTGTTTTCTTTTGACTCCCACACCATTCTTTGAGCTTGCCTGCATCTTAGATATCCAGCCTTTGTGGTGTAGTATTTTGTTTGTTTCTGCTTTTTTGTCTTTCCCATCCAACCCCTTGCAATTGGCTAATGCAGTCAGGTATCTCTTTGCCTCTGTCCTGGCAGCCATTTTCCCCTCTTTGTCCCTCGCTTCCTGTCCAGCATTATTATTGTGGTTACCAAGTCTCTTTGCCTCTGTCCTGGCAGCCATATCTCCATGTTTCTCTCTGCCTTCTCCCATCTCGCCTCACCCATCATCTGATCCTCCCTCCCCACTCCCTATCCGACCACCCACTTGCTTCTCATTGGTCCTTGCCCCCCACACCCTGTGACTGGACCAGCTCCATTTCAGAGGCCCTTCCAGGGCAGTGTTGCCCGGGCAGCCCTTGGCTAAGGGCCATAGGTAAAGTACAGCTCCCGAAGAAGCAGCTCCACTCCGTATTTGCCAGTGTTCGCCTCGGAAGCTAGCCGTCAACCAGCAGTGACTGACAGGGTAAGTGTGGTGTGGGTGCTGAGTACAGCAATGAC
Source organism: Ambystoma mexicanum (assembly GCF_040938575.1). Taxonomy (NCBI): domain Eukaryota; kingdom Metazoa; phylum Chordata; class Amphibia; order Caudata; family Ambystomatidae; genus Ambystoma; species Ambystoma mexicanum. The sequence continues at coordinate 692,821,177 of NC_090939.1, forward strand.
TGTATTCCAGCAAATCCCTACCACTCTTATTACCTTAACAAAGAAAAAAAAATAGCACACCCATTTTAGTCAGCAAATAAATTAGTTTCAATCGCTGCTGTATGGCAAAGTAAGATGTTTATTGATTTAGAGTTGACTCTCAAATGTAGGCGTCTTCTCCCACTGCCCAATTGTCTCAAATCAAGTTGTTTGTTCATTTGCTTCTGTGTTTCAAATCTAGGTGTCACTGCATTTACATTTGAGTCACAAATGTAGTTGTGTGTCCATTTCTCCAGGTACCTCAAATTTAGGCATGTTATCATTTCTGATGTATCTCAAATCTAGGTGTCATTGCATTTACTGTTCAGTCCCAAAATGTAGGCATTTCTCCATTTATCTAGGTACCTCAAATGTATGCATTTTTTCATTACTCATTTGTCTCAATTCTAGGTGTCACTGCATTTACTGTTGGGTCCCAAATGTAGGTGTTTCCCCCATGAGAAAGACCAGGGAGTAAGCCAAACCAGAGTGGAGTGCAGAGAAGAAGAGACCCATCCGAAAGCGAGGGAGCCTTAGGTGTTCCATTCCCCATAGAAGGCCGAACGGGAAACAGGGGAAGAGGTATGGGTCTGACTTAATTGGACTACTGACAGAGAGCATTAGATAAAAAATGGAGAGAGAGGCGTTCCGACCTCAGAACTGTTGGTTTGCGGGCCACAGGGAGTGCATCCAGCCTGGTGGAGCCTGTGGGGGTGGTGGTCGCTGCACACCAGGGGGTGCTAAGGGGGAAGGATATGGGCAGCACCTGGTCAGAGCGCTGGTGGTTGAAAGGGTACTGCCACTCAATAGGCCTTTGAGGACCCGCTCTTCTGCACACAACATAGTGGTAAGTATAGCACACCAGAATATACAACAGGTGAAGGGGCACAGGCCACAGTCAATCAAAACAGTGGGGGTAGGATAGGGTCCTGCCACTAACCAACCCTACTAAAAAAACTCATCCTCTGCATACACCTCTCAAACTCTGAACTAAACACAACTATACCCCTACAGCACAACAAACCGCACACACGTCACTACACTACAACTACGAAACAAGCCACACTTAGGCTCATACAACACCACATGACAGCTTCCAACCAAAAAAATACCTACGCTCAGCGAATGCTGTAAACCAAATTGAAGCTGCCAACAGCACATCACAGCTCTCTTGCTCTCTTCTCCTGCGCAGTCCTACTAACTCACCCCTTACCCTCTTGCTTTACAGATCCGCAAGAGCGCCAAGGAACCACGCAGGTGGTGACAGTGCGCGTTAAAAGAACCTTTAACATTACATAGCATCGGGCCTGTATCTTCTCTAGACCATAGACACTCCTCTATTACTTCTAAAGTGTCTACCTGAGGGAGTTTTGTATAGGGGAGACTATGTCCAATAATAAGAATAGATTACGTTCTGCATTGTATTCCTTGTCTTGCAGTACCTGTACTACACGTGTGGTGTCTCTAAGATCAATTTCATTTTAATTGCAAAGAGTCTCAAATAATGATCAGCAAATGTACATAAAGGTTCCAATACAGGGATACTCCTGATCGCTTTTATGTATAGGTACAGTACAAAATATTGGTGTTCTTACATGGTTGTAATGCCATCAGGGAAATGATCTTCGAACGTCACTTCCGTGATATGATATCACTTCCGTTACCCCTAGCATTTTTCTGAGTTGATGTACCACCCATAAAGGCCCATCACCTGAAATGCCAGTTTTACATGAACCTTTATCACAGTGATTGAAATGTAAAACAAAATAACAAGGTTAACCTTTTTCAAGAGCATTTGTATTCAGGACACTGCAGGGCAGACAGGTTTAAAGATCACCCTGCATGCCTTGCACGTACTCCTGCACATCACCTGGGAAAGGAAAACACAGGACTACTGCAAGGCTGCTGCAGGGGGAGCACATTCGTGTTTGTTTCCCCCTTTGAATTGGGGATATGCTTAATTATGTGCTACGGGGCATCCTGAGACATGTCCACAAATGGAAATCTTGCATTATGGAGAAACTGCATGTACAAAGTTATTTGAACTGTGATTCTGTTTAAAATGACCCAGACTTCAAAATGTGGTCATTATTCCTGGTAGTGTGAGCAGTTCACTGAGAATAGTCAGGAAAACCTTTCTAGAAGCAATACAAAGACTCCTTAAATAAGCTAATGGAAAAGATAATGTTCTAAGAAATCCATCTTCAATTAGAGCAAGATTGGTGGCTTAAGTGAGAGACTCCTCGGAACTGAGAGATTATTCATCAACTATGGGCAATGCATCTTAATACTAACGTCTTAAAAAACATTGTGATATACTACATATCAGCAGGCCATCATATTGGTGTGTTTTCGAACTGAAACATCTACAAAATTTGCTTACCCTAAAGTGGGACACCTCGTGTGTGAGGAAGCGCGACATTCGTGTCCCGCTAAGCTCATCTCTTGTGTACCTTCACCTGGACTTCCGAGGTGGGCAAGCCAGAGAGGATAAGGAAAACTGCCTTGTAAACATCCTAAGGCAGCAACGCGCTCATATTGCCGGTGAGTGCTGTTATGGGCCTTGGGGCGTGCCGGGGCCTCGCTCGCACACACACACACGCATGCATGCATGCAGGCACACAGAGAGAGGACGCCGGAGATGTGTGTCTGTTCCGGTCGCCGGCGCGAACTGCCGGCGCACCGCCTTTAATATTCTCTCTCTCTACAATCAGAATTGCTACGCAACATCCCTCCTTTTCCCCCAAAACAAAACAACATTTTCAAACATGGGGACCAACAGGGTCCATCATAACGTTCACAATACCTCTGCCTTAATTACGAGGTAGGGTCCATGATGAAGTCTTTGAACCTCAGCGGTGGCTTGCGCCCCGCCCGGCTCGGGTACCTGCGTGCTCCGGCGTCTGGGTCCTCAGGTGCCGCCGGAGCCTCTGGCGGCCCATTGTCTTCCACTGGCACTCCCGTACTCGGGTCGGGATCATCCCTGACGGCTGCTCCAGGGGTTGCAGGTTCTATGCGCTTGAAGAACGAAACATTTCTGGTCACAGTCCCTCTTGCATTGGCGGCTGTGACCATCGACCCTTTGACGTGGGTCACACCCAATGGTTGTGGTTCATATGGCAGTGATAGCTTCCCCTCCGGCTTCCTGTTGCGCACCAGCACGGTGTCTCCTATCGCGATCGCCCTCTCGGGTAGTCCCCGCCGTGTGGTCTTTTTCTCATTCAGAGTGGCCCTCGCTGTGCGCACTTTGCTGTTGTCAATCTCTCCTGGTTCTCTCCCTTCCACTTCGGGTAGTAGGCCTCTTGGTATTCTTTTGAAAAGGGCTTCTGCGGGGGCCACTCCGGTGGACTGATGTGGGGTCGTGCGATACTCTCTGAGGAACTCGACCAGATTTCGCCTGAGATCTTCTCCCCCATTCACCGATATGCGGAACACTTTGTTGAGCGTTCGCATAAATCGCTCTACCTCGCCATGTGCTCTCAGCCATAATGGTGTTATTTTGCGATGCTTTATCCCCCTGTCCTCACAGTATTGAGCAAAACGCTGGCCCTGAAACGGTGACCCGTTGTCCGAGCAAATTTCGAGAGGGAACCCATGTGTGGCGAATATTTTGTCCATGGCCAGAATGGTGTGGTCGCTGGATGTGGATTCGACCAATTCCACCTCTGGGTATCGTGACCACTGGTCTGTCACCACCAGAAAGTATAAGCCTTGGCCCGTGGACCCGAAGTCCGCGTGCACTGTCCCCCATGGGCGGTCACTCCTCTCCATGGCCTGAATTGGTGGCGCCTTCTCCACCGGGCTGGCGGCTTGACATGGGATGCAGGCCTTCACAAATTTCTCCACCCTTCCTTCCAGATCTGGAAACCAAACTTTCAATCTGAGCCGAGCTTTCATCTTGGCCATTCCTTGATGTCCCTTGTGGGCTAGCTGTAAGACTTTCTCAACCAGCACTCCTTGTATTACGATCTGGTGCCCTCTTAGCAGTATTCCATCATCCGCCACCGACAATTCGTGGCGTGCCTTCCAGAGTGCCTGTAGATCTCTTTGAGCTTCCGCGGTCCTTCGGGAGTTGTCTAGGAGGACCTCCCGCCATTCTCCTGTGTCCACCGCATCTTTTATTTTTCGGAACGCTTCATCGCTATTGGACTCATCTGCAATTTCCTGACGCGGCAGGGCTACAGGCAGTGCTGCCACCACAACTAGATGTACGGCTTCCCACGCAGTCCGCCACCTCCAGTGAGTCCCTGGGCCTCCCGGTGCCCGGATGGCGCGACAGGTAATCCGCCGGGTTGAGTGTCCCTGGTCGATATAGCAATTTGACCCCATATTCCATGAGGGCCAGCATCCACCTTTCTATGCGCAGAGGTGGTTTGGACGATGTTCCAGACAGTATGGGGATGAGGGGTTTGTGGTCATCACCACCACAACTGGCTTCCCTAGAATGTAGATTCTGAAATGTTTACACCCCCACAGTATGGCCAAGGCTTCTCGCTCTATTTGGGAGTAACGCCTCTCTGTGTCGGTCAGGGCCTTGCTGGCATAGGCGATGGGCCTCATGGTCCCTTGCTGGTCTGCTTGCATGAGGACTGCACCCAGCCCTACCGGGCTAGCATCAACTACGATCTGCGACTCGCGACCGGGGTGGAAGTATGCCATTGTTTCTTGCTCCGACAGGGCATGTTTAATGGCGGTGAACACTCTCTGTTCCTTCCCTGTCCATGTCCACGCCACGTCATTTCTGGTGAGCACCCTCAGTGGTTCCGATAGGGAGGCTAGATCTCGGATAAAGCGGCCACAATAATTGACCATCACTAAGAAACTTCTTACTTCGGCTGGGGACGCTGGTGGGGATGCATCTCGGATGTCTTTCACCTTCTCCGGATCCGGGGAAATCCCTCCAGCATGAAATATAAATCCGAAAAATTCAAGCCTGTCCTTCAGAAATTCGCATTTCTCCTTATGTAGGGTTAAACCGACACTGCACAGTCTCTCCAGGGTATGCTCGAGGCGCTTCAGGTGTTCCGCTTCTGATTTTGCAAAAACTAGGATGTCATCTGACATGTTGATGACCCCTTTTAGTCCTGACAGTGCCCCCCTGATGGCATTCTGAAAGACCTCTGCTGCGGACGAGATCCTGAAGCTAAGTCTTTTGTATTGATGCAACCCCTCATGGGTCGTAAAGGTCATAATATACCTGGACTCGGGGTGGAGTTCCAACTGGTGGTAGCCTGACCTTAGGTCTAGCTTCGAGAAGACCCTGGCTCCCTGGAGCTCTCCGACGATGTCATCTAGGGTCGGTGTGAGATGGCGTTCTCGTTTGATCGCTACATTGGGCAGCCTCATATCTACGCAGATGCGTACTGCCCCTGGTTGTTTCGGCTTCGGGGCCACCACAATTGGGGAGACCCAGGGAGTGGGTCCATCTACCCTTTCGATAATGTCCTTGTCCACCAGTGACTGTAGCTCTTTCACCACTTGTTCCCTGAGATGAAAAGGGATACGCCGATGTTTAAGCGCAGTCGGCCTCACAGACTCATCTATGTGCAACCGTATGGGCTCTGCCTTGAGTTTTCCGATGCCAGTGAATATCTTCTCAAAACGCTGTAGTAGGCGGTCCAGATCGGTGAAGTACACAGCAAGGGTGAAGTGTACAATGTTGAGCGCTTCTGACGCGGCACAGCTTAGGAGGGAGTGTGGGCTTACGCTGGTGACAAAAAACCGCGCCTTTATTCTGTTTTGACCATGAGAGACCGGGGCCACAAACACTCCTTGGATGGGAAGAGGTGTATCCCCTCCGAATGCGTAGATTCGCGCTGTGGAATTTGTCAGCCTTGGTGGACCAGGAAGAGCATTGTAATGTTTGTTGCCAGTACGCAGACGGACGCCCCAGTATCTATGAGGACCGGAGTTGGCATCTCGCTAATGTTGACGGTGCATTTGGGTTGTCGACGGTCCCCAGGGCCTTGCGCAATGCTTGAGATGAAAAATATTTCTTCATCTTCCTCCTCCTCTTCCGCGATATTGAGATCTTGCATGCCTTGTTCGACAGAGGACACACACCTTACTCTTCCACCCCTGCCAACTCTCTCTGGTCCTCTCAAAACCGTAACTGGCGTCGTTGCCCTGCACATTCTCGCATAGTGTCCCGGTGTGCTGCATCGACCACAGGTCCTTGACTTTGCTGGGCACTCTCCCGCATGTGGCAGATCGTATCCACAGTATGAACACGATGAGACATTCCCTTGCGTTGTGGGCCCTTCGCTTCTCTTTGGTGTCCATCTTGCCTTCCCCATGGCCGAGCGTCCTATAGCGTATGCCTCTTCCTCCTTCCTGGAGCGTGTAGCAGCGTCCATTTCGCCCCTCTTGCCTCCGCCAGTTCATACGCTCTCCCCATGTCCAGAATTTTCTGCAGAGTCAGTCCAGGCTCTCTTAGCACTTGTCTCCTCAGTTTCCCTGAGCAGCAACCTTGCAGCAGTTGGTTACGAACCATTTCTTCCTCGTTGACCCATCTGCAGGAGCTCGCCAGTTGTCTCAGACGAGCGCAAAACTGGTCCAGTGATTCCTCTTCCAATTGTTTCTCAGCACCCATGACAAACCTGTCAAAGTCAACATTCGGATAGGAAGGAAGTGGTCACGGAAGGCTTACTTGACCGCATCATAATTCGCTGCTGGAATATTGAGAGTGTCATAAATGCGTTGAACCTCGGTCCCTGCAGAATAGACCATGATGGCAATCTTCACCTCATCTTCCGTTTCCCCCGAGGCTCTAAAAAACATTTCCAGCTTCTTGACCCATGTGATCCACTTCGGCCCTAACTTGGATGGGGGGCCCGTGGTATCAAATTCAGGCATAGGAGCTAGAGTACTGTGCATTCTGCGAGGTATTGGGGCGACAGCATTTTCTTCTTCCTCTCCTTCTTCCCCCATAGTGTACTCACAGTGATCCTTGTCTGGTAGAAACCGAGGTAACTGGTGGCCTTCAGAGTGCTATCACATTCTCTTTCTTGTCTTTACCACAACCCTGTGGTGTCTGGGCTGTGGTGGTTTCAAAAATTGCTCTGGAGCAGTGCAGGAGGCAGATGGCGCACGAGCACCCTCTCGGGCCGCAACCACTGCACTCCGCGTGTAGAGAAGAGAAAAAGAAAATGGCCGCCGGCCGTGTGCGTGGGTCCGTGTGCATCCAATCGATACACACGCAGCAGCGTTCCTTCACTCCGATGTCGTCGGAGCAGAGGATGGCTCCGTGTCCGCCCTCGTCGCCAGTGTTATGGGCCTTGGGGCCTGCCGGGGCCTCGCTCGCACACACACACACGCATGCATGCAGGCACACAGAGAGAGGACGCCGGAGATGTGTGTCTGCTCCGGTCGCCGGCGCGAACTGCCGGCGCACCGCCTTTAATATTCTCTGCGCATGCGCGAGCCTCGATGCGGCTCGCGCATGCGTATACGATCAGAATTGCTACGCAACAAGTGCCCCATTCATTGTCAATCACCCCTCACTGAGGTAATCTTCCTGAACAGTTCCCGAATTGTGCTTTGCAGTTCCTCACATCATCTCAGAGATACACTCACAGGGGAAGGGGCTCTGGTTGCCATTTGTATGCCCATAATTCTATCCTCGGGTGCGTTCCCTCTCCGGCCCTCACCAAGGTGTGTGCGTTATCTTTCACAAGGATTCTTGACTTCCTGCTTCGCAACGGAGTAAATCATGTTACACTCTGGCTTCAACATAATCTCTGCGGCCTACTCAGCACTGACACCCGGTGTCCAAATAATAAACTGCAGGCCTCCTATTCAATTGAATGTATCTATTTCTGTCAAATTTTATCTGCATTTCTTCAGAAATATGGCCAACGCCAAAGACAGCTCGATATCAGAGAAATCATCATTTAATTCATGCCTGGAAATGTTTTTAGAAGAGCTTTGGCAATATTCGTTCTTCCATGTCCACATTAGACTTTCGTTCCTCCAACATTCAAGATGAAATTAAAGGTATCAAACACGAAATAAAAATGTTCTCAGGCAGACTTGATGAAGCTGAAGAAAGAATTTCTGTTGTTGAAGATAGAGTTGGAGACCTTGAAAACTTGCAGCAACAAATTCTTCAACTTGAATTGGACACCACAGAATTAGAGGACAGTAACCGTAGAGACAACCTATGCTTTTATGGGATCCTTGAAAACGTAGACGCAGATGACCCTATAGGCTTCCTTACCAAATAGATCTCCTCGGCTTTAGGGATTACCGTCTCACCCTCACTTGAACTGCAACAGCCTTATCGAATAAGACTTCAGTTCTCAGTCAACTAATCTACTCTCAGACCATTCATTGCTTGCTTTCTGAGGCATCAACAAGCGCGCCAAATCTTACTTGCTGGCTGAAAAAAATCTCCAACTCTTTATCAAGGTCATAGGATCTTCATCTCTCCAGACTTCTCCAAAATTACCCAAACCAAAAGAAAGACATTTCTGGATATGCGACCTCTCATGAAAACCCTTGGCATCAGATATGTACTGCATGAACCAGCAAAAGTGATAATCAGCATACCGGAAGGACCGACTAAAGAATTCACAGAGCCCAGCAACCTTTACAACCTGCTACAGTCTCTTCAATCTACTCCGATGGATACTACTTCATTAGAATCAACACCCGGCTCCACTTTCTCAGCCCCTTCAATTACCTCTATTTAGAAGATCAAAGAATATACACACCAAGTTTATCTCAAAACGTAGCAGATCTGTCTCATCAATCCCTCAGGACTCTTCATCTAACTCCTCATGTCCCAGAGACAAATCAAGATCTGCTATAAAAACCTCTGATCCTGCTCTCCCTACCCTGCAAACTTGATTTTGTTATGCCTCTTGTTTCAGTTTATCCACATTTATCTATGTCAAAATATGTTGTCATATACTTCCTCTAGCTATTGCCTAATCTTCTCACTTTTTCCTTAATCTTGGGCTTTATCTATATCTCCTGTTCACTAGCCCTGTCTCACTCTCGCTTTGCTCATCTCTGTTCTCTTGTATCCCCCATGATAATTCCTATTTTTTCTATTTTTGCTCTAATGGATTCTTCTCATTTCTACTACATTCTCTTTCATACATGATTACATCAACCTTATACTCCTTGCATTCTCTTATTTGTTATTCTCCCCTTTGTTATAGTCCCTCCCCTCTGTTCTTCCCCACAAACCCTAGTGGCTCCTTAATGCATAAAAAATTATTGCTTCATCTGTTCATTAAATGTTTTAGTGTCATATATATGGACTGCATTTTCTATTACATTCATGTGTACTGCATACTTTGGTCAATGCATATACTTCTTTATGATTACTAATGTCTATTAAGGTTGTTACTTGGAATATTAAGGGGTTAAATCATCCCATCAACCGTACCAAAATTATTACTCAACTCACAAAAATGACAGTTGATAGAGCTTGCCTTCAAGTGGCAAATCTTGATTCAGACATGAGAAAACCTCAAAATCGAAGCATCATGGATTAGCCACACATTTTTCTCAAACACCCTAAACAAAAAAGGCAGGGTTTCCATCCTGATTAACAAACACCTCACCTTTTCCCTTATCAGTGAAGATAAAGATCCAGAACGCTGCTGTATCATTATCGAAGCAACTATCAACAACTTGCTAGCAATGTTCCCTCTAATTATTTTTCTCTATGTGTGAAACTGGTTTGCTGTTGTGCACACATTATTTTCCATGTGCGCAACTGACTAATGGGGTAAGCCACTTTGTGAGCATGCGTCTTTAGTGAACTACCGTTGCAGAAGAGAGTTTGGAAAGGAATTTCCTCTTCCCAGCCAGTGCAATTCTTGACAAATCTTACAATCTTACAAATCTTACAATACTTTTTTCCAAACACATAGGCTAAATAGAATATGTCATATGTGATTAAACAGAAAACTCATAAACCAGTCCAATACTTCAACATCTGCCACAGTACCTTGCAAACGTTTTATGCCACTGGAAAATCACTCATGTGTACTACAAAACACAAATATCTCTTGTCATAAACTGATGTGGCTGTCAAGAAATTCAAACAGAATACAACATTTGCTGATGGATTAATGGCATTAAAAACAATGGGGATTTACCGGAGCATTACAACCCCGGCGGTCCCGGTAATTACTCATTGCCGGGCGCCAGAAAATATTGCTCCCCATTCCCATTCGAGTCCCATTGGACTCAATGGGAATGGGGAGGTCAGATGCACTGGCACCATTCATGAATGGATTGCCGGTGCATCCGACAAGGTCTGCAAGCGGGTGCCTTTCCGCCCGCCAGGTCCCGCCAGGTCAGACCTGGCGGGCGGAAAGGCACCCTCCAGCATAACTCTTATTTTGCCAGTCCGGAAACAACAGTACCGGCAAGCTTACCGGGACCATTGTTTCCGGACCGGCAAACTCATAATGAGCCCCAATGTGAAAACAAAAATGCTGATAGGAGTTCTAGTGCCACTTTAATTAAGTAATTCAAGGACCAGTAGAACATGCTTCTAATAATTTGTGTAAGGATGATAATTGCATCAGAATAACTGCACCTCATAATATGATGATCAAATATTCCTGTGCCTCTGCATACTATCCACATTACGTTGTCCTTTGGGTAATGATAACACCACCCTTACAGCTAAGAGACATATACACCATCCATTTTTACTCCCTAAAAATGAAAATGTGCCAAACAAATATAAGAAACAATGAACATTTTGTTGCTTCAACCCAGCGAGCTCCACTAATATTGTTTAGAATTAGTGACCAGTAGAGCAGTGGCATAGGAAGGAACTCTAATAATATAATGCCTGATCTCAACAGGAATTTTAAGGGGAGGAACATAGTTTAATAAGCAGAAAGTATCCCTATTGGCAAAGATAATTATTTTACTCCCTGAACAATCATATGACTCCAAGTAGGGAGCAAAATCTGATTACAGCCTTGCTTGTAACTCTGACATAGAAAGGTAAATGACAGGGAACATAATGTAGTCTATAGTTTTGCCCACCCTTTCGCACCAGAGCCTAGACAAATTAAACAAGAGCTTAATTGAGGTTTATTATGGATCCCTGTGTAAGGTAAGCACACATGTATGCCTTTTAAGTTAATAGCATCAAATCCCAAGAGACACAACAGATAGAGTCCCTTCTTCTGTAACTATGCATCCATATTCTGTAATTCTTTGTTATGAGTTAAATAAAATGCAGGGAGATGCTAGAGGCGATACAGAGCACATGGTTATATTGAAAAGCCCTTGGCAGCTGAGCATAGAAAGAAAAAGAAGGTGCTGTTGTCTAGACGGGTACTAGAATTTCCTAACCTTTAGCCACCAAGCAATAGGTTTCCTTCAGTGTACTGCTGAAACGTCTGACTTAGTTTTTGAAATTTGCTGCTTTGCTCATCACCCACAAGGAGGGATGACCTGTGCTCTTCCACCCATACCCTTTCCTGGTCCCCGTGCTAGCCTCCAATACTAGTTGATGGCGCACTGTAAAAAGTGAGGGATTGTAGCAGTAAACACTCACTGGGATATTTTGAGATCCACAATACTTTGCAAGCAAGGCATATTTAATGCCTCAGCATATTATGTGAATTTTAAGAATGTCATGACTCTGCATGTACGCAATTATTTTGTAGCGCATACAAGATTGTTTGCAACATAGCCCACCCTCATTGTGTAGGATTAGACAATGCTCAGTGAAACTGTTTTTGCATAGCAGCGAGTTACCATATAATGTGTGACGGTCTATGCCCAAAAGAACTCTGAACACTTGGAAGTGAGGCAGATTGTGTGAAAAGCATTATTCTGTCTGAATATCCAGTGCCCTGATACTATGGACGAGTAATCCCAGGTATAGTCTATACCCATTATGCCTTTTAGGCAAAGTACATGATGCTCTCCACTTATAGGGTAATGCTAAAGTAGGAGACGCTGAGCATCACATTTGTCTTCTCAAAATCCTTACGGGGCAAATTTATATTTGAGTTTTACAATGTGTTAACTTGCAAGGGGGCTGCTTCAAAGCGCTTTTGTGACATATGTACAAAGAAGAGGAAGTATGGGATAAGGATACACATCCACATAGCCTGCTTACTTACAGTCAGTATCTTATTTTTTAGCTGGTAGTTCGATTGTATCGTGTGGGTGATGCTTTTGGTAAGGCACAATGAGTAACAGAAATTCTGGCACATGAACGTTATTCATATTATTCATATTACAACAAATATAAAACAAGTGGATGTAGGTACACTTCTATTAACCTTTTGCAGAGCCAAGAGAGGATGAGTCATGGTTGTCCGGTACTATTTTAATGTGTTCTGGGGAAGAAGTTAGAGTCATAAGGTCAAAGTGTGGTAGAATCAAGCTTTGAAGTCATGGGTGGGGAGGGGACATAGTTTGGTTAATGTGTGCAGGCATATCTTGGTTAGATTCTTCTGTTATGGAGCCAGTTTTTCATATTAGGTTTAACCTCTTATGTTTGTATTTTGCTATTAGGGATTTTAGGTGTTTACGGTCACCCTTGCATAGTAGTGTAATGCAAATTAGAAGAATATCAAGACTTGTTGCTTATTTTAAGAGAAAGCAAATTCCAATGTATTGCTGTGGCTTGTGCCTTATTAAATATTTTTGAATAGGTAAGAATTGTCTGTGTGCGCTGCTAAAAATCTTCTGAGCGGCACCCAGAAGGAAGCTGGGCAAGCGCACGTGCACACAGCTTAGAGGGAACACTGCTTGCTAGTAACTATAATTAATGAATATGGTCTCACCGGTCCAAACCCCCTGTTTTGGTCCAACTTTAAAGCAAAACCTCTTCAGAAAAGTCCAAACAGACTTATTTTATGTGGAGATGTTAATCAAATCATGGATTTCACCCTTGATCGTAAATCTACCTCCACTTTGTCAACTCCAAGTCCTGCAATAATTTTCTCAATATGATACATAACCTTAACTTGATTGACTCTGACGTTTTTGACATCCAGACACATTTCTTACGTTCTACTCCCCATCACTCTTTATCTAGATTTGATTACATCGTTGTTAACCTTTTATTAACCTCTGCCATTTTTAATTCTGAAATCGGCTCTATTACCATTTCTGATCATGCCCCTGTATTGACTATTTTAGAATGGTTACCTATACCCAAACTCTCCCCAAGATGAAAATGTAACTCTTTCCTCCTTAAAAATATCTCCTTCATTCAAAAGATGAACTCTTTCATCAATGATTTCTTTCTCCACAACCGCCCGGAACATACTTCCTTCGACAACAATTGGGATGCCTTCAAATCCACCCTACGTGGTTTTATTATTCAATTCTCGGCTACCAAAAAGCAGCAATCTGAATCCACTCACGATACACTATTAACCTCCATTAAAGATCTTGAGAGATTATACTGTAGCAACCCAGATCCCATTATAGAAAAAACCTCATGAATAAATGTATTGAATGGAATAAATTATGTACTGATAAAGCGGCTAATTCTATACTCCGATCTAAATCTATATTACATAGTGCTTCCAACAAAGCCACATTTTTTTTAGCATCTTATCTAAAAAGCAAGAAAGAAAAATCGCTCATCACTCACATCACTCTTCTGAGTGTAAGAGACTAACTAGTCAGAAAGATATAAATGGAGCCTTTCTAGACTTCTATTCCAACCTATATTCCTCTGACACCTCTATAAAAGAATTGGAAATGCACTCCTTTTTTGAGGAAAAAAAAACACTGACCCCATAGATCTCTCTCCTCTTAATACATCAATATCTTTAGCAGAAATTAAACAAGCCAGAGTAGATCTTAAACCTAATAAAGCCCCAGGACCGGATGTATTTTCCATAGATTTTTATAAAAAAATGATTGATGCAATCTCTCCAAAACTTCTTCAATTATACTCTTATTTTACTCAAATTGGCCAAAGTCCTGCCAGCTTTGGAGATAAAGACCCCTCTCTAGTTAAAAATTATAGAACTATCTCTCTTATCAACTCTGATTCTAAGATATATGCTAAACTCATACTTTTGTTTTTCCTCCTTGCTCCTCACTCTCCTTTTGTTCCCCCTTCCATGCACTTCTCCCTCTCCCACTACACCATGCACTTGCGCGTTCTCAATGTCACTGGGCCTACTAAGATCGTTGTTTTTGTTTCTCCTCTGTTCCCCTTCCCTTGCCTTGTCACGCTCTGAAACACTTGTGTATGAGCGCGATAGAAATAAAATATCAATATCAATATCAATAGCTAAACGCTTAGATAAATATCTTCCCAAACTCATACATATTGATCAATCTGGTTTTTATTAAAGATCGTTACTCATCCTCCAACACTAGATTACTTTTTAAATATTGTATCACATTCCCAAAAATCTAATGACCCCTTGGCTCTTCTTGCACTAGATGCGGAAAAAGCCTTTGACCATGTTTCTTTGACCTTTATGTTTCATTCATTAATATTGCATGGCTTTTCCCATTACTTTATCAACCTTATTCAAATCTTATATTCCACCCCATCCACCCAAATCCTCACCAATAACTCCCTCTCTCCTTCTTTCCAAATAATGAGAGGTACCTGTCAAAGCTGCCCCCTTTCACCCCTATTATTTAACCTTGCATTAGGACCCTTTTTACAGAATATAAGAACTAACTTTAACATTAAAGGCATCCCCATTAATAATATAGAAGTTAAAATATCTAAGTTCGCTGATGATATTGTACTCTACCTTTCAGACCCTGCCTCTTCCATGTAAAACTTAATCACTACCATAAACAATGTCTCTATTGTTTCCGGATACAAATTAAATCTTGATAAATCTGAAGTTATGCCTCTCACTAATGCATGTAATCTTATCAATATTGTATTGTTTGGTATGACACGGCCTTCTTCTCATATCAAATACCTAGGACTTCACATCTATAAAGAGATTCATACTGCAATTACTCTTAACACCAACCTCTTGATAGAAAAAGTTACAACAACAGTCTCTGGATGGTCACCTCTTTTCTTATCCTGGTGGGGACACCTTGATTATATAAAAATGATGACAACCCCCATATCTTCTATTCACTATCCATGATCCCTGTTGCAATTCCAGCAAACATTTACAAAAAATGGCTTCCTTACTCCTTAAATTCTTATAGAATCAGAAAACACCAAGGGCCACATTACACGGTAGGCGGTAAGGGTTTACCGGTACCGGTATCCCCTTACCACCTTACTACGAGGTCCCTTTGCGGGTTGGAGAATTTAACGCCTGCTTTTTGCAGGCGTTAAAAACCAACCCGCAAAGGGACCAGGGAGCTCATTACGGTACCGCAATTTGCGGTGCTGTAATTAGCACCTTCCCCATTCCCATTATGCCCTATGGGGCAAAAATGGGAATGGGGAAGGGCAATGGGGGAAGAGGGAATTACCGCCCCACCAACCTTGGAATAGGGCGGTAATTCCCCTTTCTACCAAGGCGGTGCCGGTATTTTACCGGCATGGACCAAGGTGCTAATAGCACCTTGGTCCACCGCCGTCCGTGTAATGAGGCCCCAAGAATTGCCATTAATAAACTTAGACTTCCAAAGCTTCAAGGAGGAGTAATATTTCCCAATTTTTAACCATATCATAAAGCCTTTATTTTAAAACAACTAATTTCCTTCAAACACTACGAACATCATCTTACTGATGCCCCCTTATGGATTAATATAGAGGCAAATAAGATTGCCCCATTCTCTCTCTCTCTCTCTCTCTCTCACACACACACACTTCTTAGCCACCTCCATATGGCCTAATATAACCCTACTCCCGTCTCTACATTTCTTCAAATCCATCTGGAATAAACTACCTCCCAGCTCTTTTGCTGAAACTGAATCAGGAGACATCTTCCTTTGGTTAAAAACACTGCCCTATCAAATCTAATCTTATTAATATACACAGATGGTACCTATCAGGTGTTAAACTTGTTAAACACTTCTTACATAATTCTATAGAAATCACTTTTCCACAGCTTTCTATACTATAGAATATCCCTGAATCTGATCTACCCTTCCACACATCTCTTCTTAAATTGCTAACTAAATCCTTACCCACTCTAACTCAAACATCCCCTCCCAACTTACTAACGTGTTTAATTAGTATTCCTTCCGTTAGAGCTGCCAAATTATATTAATTTCTGAATGAACCCTTGTCTCCTAACCTATCAATTTCTAGTATCACCAGGCAATGGGAGCTTGACTGGAACTTCCAACCCACCTCACAAATGTAGTCAAAAATATAGAAAATATATTACTCAAAATCTGTAGCGGCCAATCTAACTCAAACTCATTTCTTTATTTTAGACCCTGCATTTCTTACTCCCCTCAGAATTGCAAAAGTAGCAAGTAACTCATCTAATAAGTGCCAGTCGTGTCATTTACCAAATGACAATTTTATTCATTTCATTTTTGATTGTAAATTTGTTTATGCGTTTTGGACAAAAAAACGGATTTGCTTGCAAAAAATATTTTATTTTAAAGTATCCTTGTCACTCTGTAATCTTATGATCGGCACCATTGTTAATCTTTATATGCAACAGATTGTATCACCTACATTATTTAATGTATTTATCAGTACTGCGTACCACAATATTACGTATAAGTGCAACATGCTTCCAACTTGTCTTTTAACACCTGGTGAAACTCTATTTGCTCTATGCACCAGATTGAAAAGTGTCATGCATTTTTTATTCCTTGCCTGCACAAACTTAACAAAAAGTGGAATGTTTTTATTCAATACCTTAATAATGCTTATTATTCAATACCTTAATAATGCTGATTAAAATAACATTAACTATATAATCATCAATGCCACGATATATTAACCCTCCCCTTACCTTCCCTATTGTTATCTGTCTTGTCTGTCTCCCCTGTTCGTCCCATTATTAATTCATGTAAATAACCGTTTTTTCCCATTTATCTTATCAACCTGTTCCACTAATTTTAACGGTTTAATGTTTCTCTAAATTACAAAATATAAAAATGTTTATCTAATGTTTATATTATCTGTAGATGAACATGCCTAATAAAAACTACGAAACAAAAAAATATATACAAAGAGGCTTCAACTGAAAGAATTGTTAAGAGAACAAAGTGCAAACAATAATGTTCAAGGAAATCCAGCTTCAGTTAGAAGAAGATTGGATGATTTTGCATTGCCGTCAAATTAATTTGTTTTAATTGATAAAACAGAGTTTTCCTTTTAAACATATTCAGAATTAAACGGGACATCTTGGATTAAAGTCATCAGCATTACTGGACGGACAACGATAGCCTATAATGTATGTGCAATCTTCAGATTTTTAAAAGCACATTTTTCCCACTCTTTATCTATTTCCTGCCAACAAAGTTTCATCTTTATCTGGCGAAAAGTGGAAAGCATTTCAACTACGAGTTTTCATGTCATTAGTCACATACAGGAAAGCATTAAAATATAGTCAATATTATTAGTATTGAATGCAAAATCAAACACAGCAGATTAATTCTTGAAATTGTTTACTGACTTACAATAAAAAAAAATCAGTGTTACTACTTGACAACCTTTCACTGAAAGAAGCTAAGATTTGGCAATGAACCCCACAATGCTGTAGGGAAGACTCAGGAGATTTTTTGCATTAAAGCCATTATTTCGCCAGTAAATGAAAGTCTGTTGAAGACCCTTCTACCATCTTTTCCTTTAATTTCTTGAAGACACAGGGAAGCATTCAAATCGTCCACAGATTGAAGTGGAGGTAGAGCTTGAGCATAAGAAGCCATCACTTCATGAGGGCACCCAAGATGAAGACAAGGAAGGTAAGCAAAGTTAACCCTAAAAGAAGTTGAATTGAAACCAGAAAATGTAGAAGACATGGCAGTTTTGCTAATGTACCACAGACATTATTATCATGAGGGCATTGGAGAGTATTATGCATCTTAAACATCTTTTTTGACAGCAACAATAAACATTTCAATTTTGCAAGATAGTCTATCCTTTGTGATCTTCATGAAGAGAAATACAAAGTGGATATATCCCATACTGGCGAAATATTTGGTTCTGTGCCCTTAAGAACATCCCAACTTTCCTTGTACCCTAGGAAAATTGTGATTCAATACAAGGGTTCAGAGGCTTCCCATTATGCAAGTTTAAGGCGTAGACGAAACTGGTAAGGAAACATGGTCAACCGGCTTACAATCAAATGTGCTAAACAATGATTCATCAGACACATCTGTTGCTCTAAGGAAGTCCTCCAGCTGTGAGCCTTCACAGAAAGCGCTAAAGGCCATTGGACCTCTGGCAGAATGAGCTCCAAAGAAACACATATCAACACTTGCTTGAGGCATCACCCACCTGCATATCTAGCTAGAATGGGAGAGGACAATGGATTATGGGATTTCCAATAAGAAACAAAGAACTGACCCCCCCAACCCAAAAAAAAAGAAACTCTGGTAACATCCTAATACTTATTGGGGCAATGAATAATGCACAGCTTTGGAAAGACATTAATGATCAGATGCTCTACTGACCTGCTACATGTCTTAGTCCTACACATGTTGACACATACAACCCCAGGCATAAAGACATCAGAGAATCACTTGAATGAAACCAAACATAGCAAAGTGACCAATTTGGCTGAGTAAGCTTGCACATAAATACTGATAAAACTGAATTTACATCCTTCAAGAACAAATATCTGGCCTTTAATTGTCCTTAAAGCATAATACCCTTAAGTAACCTGTATACCAAGGTTTCAACAGCAGGCTTTAACAATGGTAAATGTGAGTAATTCCAATCTGGCAAGGATGTAGAAGCCCTGGCTTTTTAATTTTTTTTAATTAATAAAATGATGCAGGTAATTCCATCTCATAAAGGGAAATCTGTGAATCATATCTCCCTTTCATAGGTTCCATGCCAAAAGCATAGAATACAATTTTGGCCTGCTGAATCAATAGCCTGATTTGCAGCACCTGCTCTCTAGTGGCACAGAGCAGGTTCGGGTGACAGGTGTCTTCTTGACAGCTTGAGTGACAGCCAAATCCCCAAAGCAGAGGGACTGCATTTAAGATATGCAGCTCTATTCCAAAAACAACATAACTATGAGAGTTGCTATCCTAGTGGCACGTTAAACTTTAAATATAAGCTATATCTTAGTTTGAGGTAAGGTGGCTAGCATCTCTCATAATTCTCAAGCCCAAATCAATTTCATATTGCACATGTGTTATCCCTGTGAGCCACCCCCAGCTGGGGAAGGGTTATGTGTATTCCCCCCAGTCAGGCTGTTTCAGCTGCTCCAAGCAAGACTGCAGCCCTCTGGGTTACCTCTCTTTGATCCAGTGTGAGGGAAAGGTAACACCCTCCACAGTCAGACAGCCACTACACAGGAAGCTGTCCTAGGACCAGGAATCAAAGGGAACACCCATCACAAAAGGACTAGCCTCCAACTATGGAGCTGCTGCATACCAAAAGGGTCTTTGATGCTATTGATAAGGAAATGGGTGGGGTTATTGTAGACAGAGAGAGCTCAGACCGGTTGCAGGATGTTTTCAACATCTTGTTTTCTCTCTTTACCACCCTTCTTTCCTGTTTCCTCCACTTCATTTAACACAAAGCACTTTGGGTGTGAATCCGAAGGCACAATCCATTTTTTCTCAAAACAGGGATTGGGCCCTTAAAAGTGGCTTGTTTTGGTCCAAACTCCTGTATGCTTCTGCCTTCAAAGGGGGGAGAGGGGTCATGCATGTCTTCCTAGAATCATCTCTGGATGGATTTCAAACCATTAAGAAGATTTAATTTAGACACTGTTGGGAGAGCTGTCCTTTCCAAAGTCCTCCAGTTGTGAGATGAAGACAGGCAGTCCAAGGCAGAGGCAAGCTCTGTCCTCCTAACCATCCCAGGGACAATTAGGGGTGGCCTGCTCCTGGAACAAGACCTGCCTCTCTGCCAGCCTCCCCCATGTTTGGAAGCCAGAGAAAAGGACTACTCTTGCCCCTGTGACCCGGAATTGGTACTCAGAACTCCTGAACTCCTGAGAGCTAGGACAGCCAGGATCCCTGTACTTTTTGCCTGTGAACTGCAGAAAGTCATGATTTTAGTGTGTTCAATGCCGTTCAGACAAAAAGAACCCTGTGGAGCTGCCGCTGGCAATCACCAACCTTTAAACCACAGTTCCACCCGTTTGGACAAGTTTCCACTGCACCCTGCCAGCTGAAGCATATCATTGCCTTGGCTTGAACAAAGAAGCATTGCTGCACCTGCATTGCTCAAACCACGGTTTGAACCACCAGCCTCTTCATCTCCAATCCAGTCAACGATGATGCAGAACCTAGTGTTCTCCCCGAACCGCACCCTTCGAGCCCAGCATTGAATCGACTCGCCTGTATGTTCCGTCATCATCATGTCCTCCATCGAACCTCATCTGTCGAACCGAAACTGGTGGCATCCACAATCTGCAAAGCTCGAACATTGCTTCGAACTGCAGCCTTGTTGAGTGCGATCCTGCCTTGACATCTTCTTGCCACTGGACTTCCGCAACTGCCACACTTTTAACTGAATCAAACCACAGAACAGCATAGAGAAGCCTGGTTTGCCTTTGTTGAACAACCAACACACTGCATAGGTTGGATGTCCGAGAAAGTAAGTGGCAGTGTTGGGGTGGGGTTGGCTTGGCGGGAAAAGAGTGAGAGATGGGAGGAGAGATAGAGAGGGGAAGGCCAGGGGAGATCAAGACATCAATTGTGTGTCCTGCAGAGTACGTCGGGCCAGAGGGGAGGATAGAGAGGGAAAGGGAATCGCAGAGGTTGCGAAAGAGCAGAGATGAGGGACAGGAAGAATCGAGGTGGATGTTGAGGTCACCAAGGAGGAGGATTTGAGTGGTTCAGACCAGGAGAGAGGAGGAGAGGTCAGCCCACTCAGAGAGAAAGGAGGTGATTTGCCTGGGGGGCCGGTAGAGAGTAGCAATAGTAAGGGAGTGGCTGGGAGAGATTGAGAGCCTGCAGACAAGGTATTCAAAAGAGGAGTAAATCTGAAGCGGGATGATAGTGGCCGGAATCCACTCATAAAAGATCAGGGCTACGCCCCCTCCATGTCCGGTGGATCTGGGTGCAGAGAGGATCTTGTAGCCCTAAGGGAGTAGAGTGTCAAAGCTTGTGACAGAGCTGGCCGTGAACCATGTCTCCGTAAGACCGAGGACATCAAGGTCCAGTTCTTCAAGGTGGTGGCAGATGTCACAGGAGTGTTTGACAGCAGAGCGCGAGTTGAGAGTAACAAGATGAAGAAGGTTGCCGGCCTTAAAGACCTTCCGGGGAGGGGTACAATTCAGAGGTACGTCCTGTGGAGTTTTGGAGGTAGCCTGAAAAGTGGCAGAGGAGGATGAAAAAGTGGGCAAGGAAGCCAAGGGGTGAGAGGAGGGGACAGCTGGAGATGAGAGGAAGTTGATGAGGTGAGGGAAGTGCCTATCGAAGAGGAGGAGATTGGCCTGAGGACCTTGGACCATGACAGTTCCATTTAGGTAGAGATTACAACACTTATGCTCAAACACTGGGTTACTGATAAAACATAGAAAAATATGTAATTACTATAATTCATTGCTCCTACTGAAAGCCAATGGGAGGTTCAAAATCCTCATTAGCACCCTGGGAGGCACTGTCAACCAATGAGAATGCTTGGAATGTGGGCTGTATTCACTGAGGCAAGCCGGCCTTCCGAGCATTTTCATTAGTGTCGGGTTTTTCCTTTCCCCACTCCCATTTCACCTTAGCACCATTAAGGGAAAAAAAAATTAAGTGTTCCTTTGTTGTGCGGCCCGGCGCTGCTCAGTACTACAATCTGCAAAGTCTGTTTTCATGTTGATGACGACACAGTCATCAACATGAAAAACTGACTTCAGGAACAGCATCACTGCCAGCACCAGGACGCACAAGCAAGGTACGTTTATTTTCTGCACTTGGGCCCTTAACTTGGGCGGTGGGCTTTTACCTACAGGTTCGACCCGCAACTTCGGGGCATGTCGTCTCATTATTTCTCCAGTAAATTAAAGAATATTGACCTCCCTTCTACCAGCAATGCCTCTAATTTCTTTAAGGCTCAGGCAAGCATAATAATCATCCTCAGACAAAAGTGCAGGTAGATGTTGCGCATCAGAAGCCATCACCTCATCTAGGGCTCAGAGATGAAGACGGCAAGCAAGGTAAACATAGATAAGTACAAAAGTGCAGCCAAATCCATAAAACATGAGAGATATTTCATTAGCATCCTGGAAGAGGACCCTGGCCAATCAGGAAGCTCAGAACGCGGGCTGTATGGTCTGGTACAAGCCCACTTTCCTAGCAACCTGAGTACTGCTGGCCAGTGCCCTCTTCCCTTCCCCACCCCTCCTCTGCTTCCCAGCCCCATTCCCCACCTCTTAGCACCCGCGTAGTTTCCTATGTGGGTACTAAGGGTGTTTAATTTAAAAAAGAGAATCTTGCCTTGCGGTGCCCCACTGCAGTTCCCATAGTATGTTTTCTTGTTGATAATGCGTCAGATTTTGAAGAGTCCATAAGTACACCGAGCATTAATCCGCCGAAATTGAATGCGACTGCAGTACCTTGTTTGATCTACGCAGATGATATAATTCTATTAGCAAAAACACTGTGCGGATTACAAAAAGCCCTCAACAAACCTCACGAATACATGGAAAAAAATGAACTTACAATAAACATCAAGAAAACAAAAATTATGTATCTGACAAAGAAGAAATCAAAAGGGAATAAGGCCTACAATTATTATCTTCAGGAAGAAAAATGGATCCAGGTCACAACCTATGAATATCTAGGAATATGGATCAATCAGTCGCTGACAGAAGCGCCATGGGCAGAACAGTTAAAGTCTAAAACCAGAATGCTTGCTAGACAAGGACTGTCAATCCATAAGAAATTTGGGAAATTTTCTCTCATACCAGTTGTAACATTTTACAAGCAAAATGTGACAGCGATCCTTGCGTACGGTGCTGAAACTATGATCAACCTTGACAGAACCAAATGGATGAAACTGGAGGTGATCTACTGGCAGAAAGTACTAAGCCTACCCCAGAACATGGCGATGGCACTTATCCGTTATGAATTGGGCCTCCAATCACTAGAATCAATAATAGAATGGAAAATACTAGATCTATTCAGAAAAATGAACAGCGAAGAAAAGATACCGGCTTTGGAAATACTAAGAACCTTACAAGAACACGTTAATGATGCTACATTAAACAAATGGAAAGAAGCGTCTGAGTATAGGCAACAAAAAAGGAATTACACTAGAAACACTGACGAAGATGCCTTAAATCGCAAAAAAGAAGTTGAGCCGAACTGATTGGATCAAGACACAAGAGCAGAAAGACCGATATAAACTGAGTCTGAAATGTGAGGGAGAGGCACGATCACTCAACCAACTTCCTCACTACCTAAAACTATATCCAGATCGAAGAATTAGAGATAAGTTTTTAAGATTCAGACTGAACCTGCTACCAACAAGAGAAGTCCAGGGAAAATGGAGTCAAAATAAAAGTGCAAATAGCGACTGCAGATTCTGCCAAATAATAGGAAAAACAGAAACTCTCTACCATGTAATTATGGAATGCGAGGCACTAAACCAAAAAAGACTGCTCTTCAGCACCAAATATCTTAGTGCCACAGTAGAAATGGAAAAAGAAGAAAGATGGAGCCAAATCCTGATGGGAAAGAACAGAAAGATTGTTGCAACCATAATTCACTTCTGGGAAACTATTATGTTGGAAAGCAGTAGCAGTAATGAAGAATAACAAAAGCCAAAATACTTTTTTTTTTGTTATATAAGGAGGATAATGTAAATTGAACGTGAATGATAAATGTAAGGTTTAAGATGAAAACCAAATGCATTTTAATTTAAAAAAAAGAAATAAAAAAAATAATGCTACAGCCATCAACAGTGTAAACAGACTTCAGAAACTACGGCACAGCCTGGCGCCGCAAGATACGTTTCTTTTTTAATATAAAGTAAACACCATTAGTACCTGTGTAAGAAACTAAAGGGGTCTAATTGGCAATAAAACCCGCAGCAGGTAGCTCATGGGTCATTCTTCATGCCTATGGGCTGAGCATTTAAGCCCTCCATGAATATTAAAGTGTGAGGCATTCACCTGCACTCAAATAAACATTCATTCCAGGCACCCACAGGAGTGGAGGTTTGAGTGCCCCAGTCCACCAGAAGGTTAGTGCTAGGGGTTTGTTTCAGGATGTCAGGCCTTAAAGGGCCCTTCTTCTGAAAATCTATTTGAAAGGTTCACCCTTAGCTTAGAGCGACCATATACATTTAACAGACATACTCACTGTGAGCAAGAGTCTTTCTATTCGAAGCAATGCACGGCAGTCAGGAATTGCAAATACCCCCGAAGGCATCCCTGTTTGTGTCCCTCTATGAATGAGGGGTTTTACTTATTTTTTGTGTAAACAGATTTTTTCATATTGAAAATTGAAACAATGCCTATTCAAAATGCATAGAGATATTGATATCAAAAATAACAATAATCTTAAAAGGTTGAGCACAAAATACCATGAAAAACATACTTTTTGTTCCTTCTTTTTTTGGGTTCCTGAATAAGCTTTTAATGTAAGTTTTTTTTTAAACAATTTGTATTCATTTTATTCCAACCAACAACAACCAACCAAACTTGCAGTGCTTATTACAGTATTTCAATTTGTGCAACTCAAACAATGTCTACTGCATCTCCCTCTCCCACCCCCCCATCCTAGCCTACACTACTTCGTGATCTGCTTCTTCGTCTTGCGAAGGGGTTTCTTCTCCTATGTTCTCTGCTGGGTCCTGGTCGTTCGACCAGTCCAGAGCGGGCTCAAACAGAGTGGCTATTAAATGTTTCCAGGCTGTCAAGGTTTCTGCTTCTTCATCCCCTCCCATATTGCTAGCTTCCAGCCACACTGCAGTTTAGGGTTCCGCCCATTTCTGAAGGTCTTTCCACCATACTTCCATCCTTTGTCTGTGGCATGCCTTCCATCCTATAGGAATTCTACGCTTTGCAAGTATGTATGCCAAATTCTTTCGTTTACTTCCATGTTTAAGCTTACGTGGTCTGGGAAACCCCCCTAACAAACATGCCCACGCTATTTCAAAATTTAACTTAATCCCTTTTTCTTCCAATCTGTGGGCTACTTCACCCCAACATTTCTCAATTTTCTGGGCACGCCCAGAAAATATGCATCATCCCAGTGTTTTCCTCGCCGCATTTGGGGCAAGTTTGTCGTTCTGCATTTTTAAATTTAGCTATCCTCTGGGGTGTCCTATAAGCCCTGTGGGTTACATACAATTGTATTTGCTGTAGCCTCGCATTCCTTGACACTTTCTTGTGGTACCCTTGGGCCCGCTCCCACATCCCATCACTCATAGGGGCACCCACTTCTTCCTCCCAATCCTGTCTCAGTTGTGCCACTTATTTCCCCACTTTGGACATCACCGACTCATATATCCTGGATATCTCGTGCCCTCCCTCTGCTATATCGTACATCATTTCTATGGCGGCGTCCGGTTGTCCCTCTAGTCCTATTTCGGACCATGTCTCTTGGATGCACCGCACCATCCTATGGTCTGTAATATATTGCCCCGTGTGCAAACCCGTTTCCTCCACCAGCATCCCAAATTCTTTTATCCTCCCCTCTTGCCATGTGTCCCCCACTGTTGCTATCCCTACCGGTTCCCAGTGCCTCCTGATCATCTTCCTTAATTGCCCTTCTTTTCCAGTCAATGCGACAAGTGGTACTTGCGGGGAACACGGGACTGGGTTCTCCATTACCTGACAGGCCCTATGCCATATTTTACATCCCAATAGCATCATCTCTGGGTGCTCTTTCATATCTGATTTGGGCAGCCATATCATTTATTTCAGGAAGAAAGGGGCACATTCCAGTCTACACAAACTGGATTCTGAGGTTGGGTCTTCTGATAGCCACTTTGCCACATATTGTAATTGGCTCGCTAGATAGTAGACCTCGTAGTTCGGCAGTTTTATAACCCCTTCATTATACCAATTTTGTAACTTCCAGAGGACAATTCTGTTCCTCGTCCCGTGCCAGAGAAATTCCCTACATATGCTATGTATTCTAGTAAAAAATCGCCTTGGTATCAGATATGGTATGTTTCCGAAATAATGCAACAGTCTTGGCAGAACTACCATTTTCAGCATTGTCCCTCTCCCCATCATCGCCAAGGGAAACTTTGCCCAGAACTTCATGCTGTTTTCAATGTTCCTGACCGTTTTTTCAGTGTTATGTTGGTGCTCTGCCTCCACCGTATGGTAAATGTTTATCCCCAAATATCTAAATGTGCTCACTTCCCATGGTATTTGTAGAATTGGTAATTGACCTTGCGGGATCCCTACATACCCAGCGGAAATATACATGATTTTTTGGGGTTCACTGCTATGCCTGATAGTGTCCCAAACCGCTCCATCACTCCCAAAACATATTGGAGGTTTTCTTCAGGGTATCATAAATACAACAGCATATCGTCTGCTTACAAGGAGACTAAGTGCGGCTCCCCTTTTATGTTAATCCATATTATGTCATACTGCTGCCTTAAATATATCGCCAGGGGCTCTAGTGCTAAGATATAATGCATAGGGGACCACAGGCATCCCTGTCTAGTACCCCTGCTAAATTGCCACCTTTTTCCGATATTATTGCTCCCGTTTTAACCCTAACCAGCGGTGCACTATATAATAGATGGACCCATTTAAGATACCCAGGACCTATCCCATAACTGGACAGGTTTGCCATCAGCCAAGGCCATTTGACTGAATCAAAGGCTTTTATCGCATCCAACGATACGATTGCAATTTCGCCTGCATCCCCTTTAGTGTGCTCTATCACTCGGTGGAGTCGCCTGAGGTTGTTGGATATATTCCTATGTGGCACATAGCCAGTCTGATCGGGGTGTATTAGTTTGGTAATGATCCATTTCATTCTGTTTGCCAGAACCGCCGTGAGCATTTTGCTATCTTGATTAAGCATTGACAGCGGTCTGAATGATCTGCAATCTTTGCCAGACTTATTGGGTTTAGGGAGCGGTATGATAATCGCTTCTCTTAGGGACTCTGGCAACTTTCCTATTTCGTATGCCACATTTAGCATTGATAAAAGCAAGGGAAGCACCTCCTTTCTATACATTTTATAGAATTCACTAGGGAGTCCATCGGCCCCCGGAGTCTTGCTGGTGGGTAGCTGTACTACCGCCTCTTCTAATTTCTCCAAGGTAATCGGGGCATCTAGATCTTCTCGCTCCTCCGCGCTAATTCGCGGCATGCCTATGTCTTCTAGGGTTTCCTTTATCTCCCTACAGTCACTTCCTCCTTCATCCCCATACAGTTGTTGATAGCACCTTAGAAATTCCTGATTCACGCCCTCTTGGGTGTCCACTATACGCCCATCATCCTTCATTATTGCTCTAATTGGTGGTCTGGGGGTCTCGCTTTTATATAGCCATGCCAGCATTCTCCGTGGTTTATCTCCTCCTGCGTGTTGTCTCTCTACATACTTTTTATAGTTTAGATTGCACAGTGTCTCCCAGTGTTCTGCACATTTCTGTTGCAGCCTGAGTATGGTTTCAGAATCTTCCTTGGTGTTACCCTCTCTGCTCAATGCTGTTTCTAACTCTTTTTCCGCCTCCTGTAATTCTATTAATAACCCTCTTTGTAGTCCCTTGGAGTTAGCTATGGCTATCCCCCTCATTACCACTTTGAAGGCTTCCCATAGCGTGCCAGCTGACATAACACTACCAGTATTGGTCTCAAAGTTGTAACGCTCACCTGGTATCCACGGGGACGTGACTCTGCCTGTTCTGACCTCTTACGACCTCGAACCCTTCCCTGGAGTCTACTTGACTGGAGACTGGGCCTGAAACCCAGGATTGGTAGAGGTTAACTCCCTATTGTCTATGTGTGCTTGAACCCATTCTTCCCCGGGGTCCAACCCTTGCCTTTGATCCACAGCTCACCTTGTTTTCTTGGAAAGTGTGCTCTCTGTCCTGCTTTCAGCGCAGGGGCGCGTTGATTGATGCAGGCTCGTTGCTGCCTAGTTACTTCACTGGCAAGAGTCCAACAGGTAAGTATAATGAGTCTTTTCAACAGTTGTCTAACTTCGTTCCTTTCCTTCCTTAGATGATGGCCGGCCTCCGGGGATGGCGACGTGCTGCTGAGATGAGTAGCGCTGAAGGTGAGTGAGAGCGCGATGCGCGATACGACCCTTTCGTATTTGTATTGAACTGAGTTCTTTTTCTGTGTCTTTTAGGTGCTGCAACGTTTTCAGCGTGGATGCCTGTTATGAAGAAGAAATGCAGTGAGTAAGCGCGGTATGCAGCGCCTCTAGATGTTTCCACGCTAACATGGAGTGTCTTTTCCCTCTTGTAGATGGATGAGAAGTTCCGGAGACAGAGTTCCCACAGAGCGGCTGGGATTCAGGTAAGCGTTTGAAGCTCGTACAGTCTTTAAAAATAAGCGAAGATTTGCTGAATGCTTACTAATGCCTTTTTTTCTGTTCTTTTCCCTTTTCCTTAGGAAGTGGTGTGCCGGGATGGGAATGACACCGCCGAAGATGCCCGCAGAACAGAAGGAGCGATGAATGATGGGCAGAAGCACTGCAAGGTTAGGCTGTTCCTAATGGTGTTCTTGTTCTTGCAGGAGCTGTGCCCAGAAGAAAGATGCAGGCCTTTGCCGTTTTTAGGTACTGCAGGTTTCGGTGGTCAGTTATTACGGTGATTGTGTGTCTGTCGCCCAAGAGGTAGTGCCGCCATGCCTTAAAGGCTGACTTAATGGCCAGGAGTTCTTTGTCTGTGATAGCGTAACTGAGTTCAGGGGGTGTGAATTTACGCGACCAGAAGGCAACAGGGTGTAACTGGCCTGTTTCGGGGTCCTTTTGTGAGAGGACGGCTCCCATAGCCATGCTTGAGGTGTCCGTTTCCACCAGGTATGCGAGATCAGGGCGAGGGTGGCGTACGATTGGGGCAGATGTGAATCTTGCTTTGAGTTCCTGGAAAGCTTCCTCAGCTTCTGTTGTCCACTGGAACTTTTTGTTGCTTTTCCTTAGCAATGACGTGATGGGATGCACGATTTGCAAAATATTGGGATGAACCGGCAGTAGAAGTTTGCAAAACCCAGCATACTTTGACCCCCCTTGAATGAATTTGGGGATGGCCAGTTCAGGATAGCATCTACCTTGTGTACATCCATTCGGATTCCATTCGGGCTGAGAATAAAGCCCAGAAATTCCACCTCAGAGACGTGGAATGAGCACTTTTCGAGCTTGGCGTAGTGCTGGTGTTGACAGAGTTTCTCCAATACGGATCGGACGTGTTTAACGTGGTCCTGCTTTGATGCGGAATATACTAGAATATCGTCGATGTACACTAGAGCACAGACATCAATCAATTCCCATAGGACATTGTTCATGAAGTATTGAAATGCTGCAGGCGCGTTGCAAAAGGCCAAAGGGCATTACTTGATATTCGTACAAGCCGTATTTGGTGCGAAAAGCGGTTTTCCATTTGTCGCCCTGTTTTATGAGAACAAGGTGCTATGCCCCCCTCAGGTCTAGTTTTGTGTAGATTTGGGCATCTTTGACTTGATCAAGCAATTCAGGGATCAGTGGCAGGGCGTAGCAGTTTTTTATGGTAATCTGGTTCAGTGCGCGATAGTCGATGCACATTCTCAAGTCCCCCTCCGAAGAATAGAGGACTAGCTGCTGGAGACTTCGAGGGATGGATGAACCCGCTGGCCAGGTATTGGTCAAGATAGGCCTTCAGGTGCTAGTTTTCTGGTTCAGTGAGTGCGTAAATTCACCCACAAGGGATTTGTGCGCCGGGTATCAGGTCGATTTGGCAATCGTATGGTCTATGCGGTGGTAGGGTATTAGCCTGTTCTTTCTGAAAGACATCTTGAAAGTCCTGGTATTCACTTGGTAGGGTGCTGATTGCCAAAGTCGCAAGCTTGGAGGTTCTGGTGTCTATTGGTGGTTTCTCTTGGTGATAACATGTGTGGGCGCAAGTCTCGGGAAAGGCCCATTCTTTTGCTCGCCAATCGATTCGAGGATTGTGAGCTACCAACCATGGCATTCCCAAAATTAACCAGAACTGTGGTGCCTTATTGAGGTTGAAAACGATAGATTCTTGGTGTCCATCCTGGCACAGAAGGGTTAAAGCTGCAGTGCAATGGGATACTGGACCAGAAGCTATTTCCGTGCCGTCGACAGTGGTAACCGCGTCGGGGGTTGATTTAGGGCGTAACGGAAGCCCCATCTTTGCTGCAAGATCCTGGTCGAGGTAATTCCCAACAGCTCCACTGTCAATGTACGCTCTTACTGTGTGCATCCGAGGTGGTTGTTGGTGATTGATCAAGACCACAAATAGTGCAAAATGGGAGGTCTGTAGTTCACTTTCTTCGCTCGACAAGTGGACCCCTACACTTGCCTGGCTGGGGAGTTTGCCGATTCCTTGATGGTATCTTCCTTGTCCGTGGCCCGTACCGTCCTCCTCGGTGGCTTCACAGGGCACTCTTTAAGGAAATGATCTGACCTTCCACAGTACAGACATAACTGCTGCTATCTCCTTTTATCCCTTTCCGCTTTAGTCAAGGGGGATCTGACCCCCCCCCGATTTGCATTGGTTCTCCTGAACCTTCCGTTGTGCAGGCAATATTGTCCTTTGAACGCACATACATAGGGCGAGGGTCCGGTCAGGTTCGATCTGCCCTTCGGTCCTGCAACCTCCATCCAGTTGAACAACAAGGTCAATGAATTCTGAGCAGTCTTTCGGGGGGTTCACTACTTGTGCAAGAAGATCCTTGAGCTCCCCCGCAACCCCCGATGAAATAACGTGGTCCTCTTCTCCACTGGCCATTCTGCTTCAACTACGAGTCTATTGAACGTGGCTATGTATGTTAACAGGTCTTGATTCCCTTGGCGTAGGGACAGAGGTTCGTTGTCTAATGCCTGCCCATGAGTACGACGGGGCGAACAGCTTTTCCATCTCCTGCTGAAAGCCCCTGAAGTCATGCAGCAAAGGATCGTCTTGGTCCACAAAGGGTACAGACCAGTCCGCGGCGCTACCACTCAGGTAGGATAGCACAAAAGCGACCCGTGATTGGTTATTCGGAAAGGCCCCTGGTCTACAAAGGAAGTGCAGGCGGCACTGGTTCATGAACGTTGCAAACCTCTTGGGATCCCCCGTAAATCATTCGGGCGGGACCAAGGGAACTGCCCCAGGAAGGGTTATCTGAACGGTATTGGCTGATGGTGCTGGCACCGAGGCCACGCTTCCCGGCAATGGTGCATGCCCTGCTTGTGCCTGGAGAAGTTGACGGCTTAAATCATCAGTGCGTTCTTTGGCTACTATCAGCTCTCTCCTCAGGGTGTTCGTCTCCTGCCTGGCTGCATGTACTTCGGAACGTAGCTGCCCCAACATGTGGGCTAACTGGTCGGTTTCTGACGTTTCCATGACGCCCAGGTGGATTTTGATGTGAGTCTTTGTGTTCTGTAACGCTCTCCTTGTATCCACGGGGACCTCACTCAGCCTGTTCTAACCTCTTACGACCTTGAACCCTTCCCTGGAGTCTACTCGATTGGAGACTGGGCCTGAAACACAGGATTGGTAGAGTTTAACTCCCTATTGTCTCAGTGTGCTTGAACCCCATCTTCCCCCGGGTCCAACCCTTCCCTTTGATCACAGCTCACCTTGTTTCAGCACAGGGGCGAGTTGATTGATGCGGGCTCGTTGCTGCCTAGTTACTTTACTGGCAAGAGTCCGACAGGTAAGTATAATGAGTCTTTTGAACAGTTCTCTAACTTTGTTCCTTTCCTTCCTTAGATGATGGCCAGCGTCTGGGGATGGCGATGTGCTGCTGAAATGAGTAGCGCTGAAGGTGAGTGAGAGCGCGATGCGCAATGCGACCCTTTCATATTTGTATTGAACTGAGTTCTTTTTCTGTGTCTTTTAGGTGCCGCGACATTTTCAGCGTGGATTCCAGTTATGAAGAAGAAATGCGGTGAGTAAGCGCGGTATGCGGCGCCTCTAGATGTTTCCACACTAACATGAGTGTCTTTTCCCTCTTGCAGATGGATGAGAGGTTCCGGAGACAAAGTTCCCCCAGAGCGGCTGATATTCATATAAGCGTTTGAAGCTCATACAGTCTTTAAAAATAAGCGAAGATTTGCTGAATGCTTACTAATGCCTTTTTTCTGTTCTTTTCCTTTTCCTGAGGAAGCGGCGTGCCGGGATGGGAATGACACCGCCGAAGATGCCCGCAGAACAGAAGGAGCGATGAATGATGGGCAGAAGCGCCGCAAGGTAAGGCTGTTCCTAATGGTGTTCTTGTTCTTGCAGGAGCTGAGCGCAGAAGAAAGATGCAGGCCTATTGGAGACCGATCCGAACACGGTGAATGTCACGCTGCAGGTGCAGAAAACACAAAGCATGTTTCTCAGCCTGGGCGTGGCTTAAATAGTCTCTGGGTATCCCAGGTGTCTCTGGGCTGAACCACACCCAAAAGACTAGACTGCACATGCAGTTCTGGGAACCGAAATATGTGGGGGCATCCATCGTGTCCCCATCAATGCACTACAAGTCCAATCCCCAATGTTATCCTATGGGAGTGAGTGAGTCGGGTGCCACAAGCGCCAAGTCTGACTCCAGGTCGGTCTTTGGAGGGATGGAGAGGCCCTTGAGGGCCATGTAGGTGATCGTTGCCTGGCTCCAGCCTGACATCTTGGAGGGCTGGGGACATGAGGGGCAGGAATCATGACAAAGTAACTAGTTATTTCTTCTCTTAAATCCTCCCTAAACATTGTATCTTTTAATGCCTCTGCTCTGAGGCGCCACGTTGGTATCCTTGCTCTTGGGGGTTGGCATTGCCATATTAGGACCAATGGCGAGTGGTCTGATAAGATCTTTGCTTTGTATTCTGTCTGTACTTTTTCTGCCATTAGTTCCTGTGTGACAACCATATAATCTAGCCTGGTATACTAATTTTGTGGGGCCGAGTGATGTGAATACTGTCTGTCCTGCGGGTGGCGCACCCTCCATGCATCCTGAAACCTAAAGCCTGTCACCAAAGACTGCAACGCCCTGGCAGCTGGGGTGGGTCTGTCTATTTTGTTATCCGATCAGTCTATTTTCGGGTTTAGTGTACAGTTAAAGTCCCCTCCCCAGATCACCACCCCTCCTACGTACATGCTCATTTTGGTGTACAGAGTCTTGAAATATGCTGTTGTTTCTTGGTTTGGGGCATATGTATTTATAATGCTTATTTCCTTATTTTCGACCAGCCCCCTTATTGCAACCATCCTCCCATCTGCTTCCACTGTGGACTATAGTAACTGAAATGGGACATGCAGTGCTACCCAGGTAATCACTCCTCTTGCCTAAGCTGAATATGTTGCACCAACAACAGTCTGCTTCCATTTTTTCTGAATCACCTCTAATCTTTCTTTTGTGAGGTGAGTCTCTTGTATCAGGGCTATGTCTATTTCCTGTCTGCGCAGGTACATCATTACCTTATTCCTTTTTAGGTACTATTGAGCCCCCTCACATTCCAGGTAATTACTTTAAGGTCCCCCATGATTCGATAACTTCCCATTCCCCCTCCCCTCTACCTTCATTTGCATTATTGGTATATAGATATAGGCTCGGTCCCCAACTAACATTGTCACACCCAACTCCCTTCCAAACTCCCTTCCTACCCCCCCTCCCCACCCTGCCCCAGCTTAATATTCAACGCGCTACTGCACCTCCCACCCCCGACTGTTGCCCAGCTCCATCCCTGGATCTCAGGCACCCCTGCATCTAGCCCTTTTCACAGCGATTGCCCGTACTCAGGGCTCAACAGGGAGATATCACCCTAGTGGCTCTTCTCCTTACCCTATCTACTGGGGGTAGGTCATATCCTTCCTGTGTCTCCTGCATTAACCATCATGCTAATCACGCTTATCGCTAACCTCTGATTTATGCAGTCTATATTCCCGTCCAACAAGTCCATATATTGCACATTGTGATCAATTAGTACAATCATGTGTGTCTGCTCCCATTATTATTCCCATTAAATGTCTTCGCCCCAGGTACCCTCATACCTAACTACATGTGGCGTAGCATCATATCACTTATCGTGTTCATCTTGCTTCTGCTCATCTTCACGCTCCGGGCAGCCCTGGGCGTACAGTCAGATCGTCGCGTCTACCGGGGAGTCAAAAAAGTATGCTTTGCCTCTGTTTAAAATCTTGAGTCTTGCGGGATACTAGAGCATATATTTAAATCCGGCTGTGCGCAATCTCCTTTTTATCGCTGCGGATCCATAGCATTGTATTTGCACCTACATAGTGTAGTCGGGGTATGCAGTGATGGTTGCCGACGCCCTCGTTATCGTTCCTCCTTTCCTAAAAAATTCCAGGATCTTCTCCCAATCCCTGTAATTCAGGATCTTCGCTATGATTGCACGGGGAGGGGCCCGGGGTTGCGGCCTTCTTGTCAGGGCTCTGTGTGCGCGTTCTGTAACGCTCACCTGATTCTCGCAGAGGCGCCGGTCTTGACTGGGCGACTACCGTATCTTCAAAGGTGATGTGTAGCACCCGGTTGGCTCTTTGGGCTGGACCTCTGTGCACTGTATGCCTGACGTGTAGAGTAAGATGTCTTAGGTAAGTGAATGCCGAGCTCTCCATCTGCCTCGGGGCAGGGTGCTGTAACCAGTTTCTTCACTGGATAGGTAGCGCAGGCCTCTTGACTTCAGAGGACTGCTGTCCGTCGTTTACTGCACGAACGGTAAGTTTCGAGTCATTCAAATGTCTTTAAAGTCTTTAGTAATGATGTCTCTTGTTTTGCAGGGTTCCGGCGATGGCGGATGACGGGCTGAAGTGAGTTGAAGATGGAGCCCGTGTGATGAATAGAAGCGCCTGGAAGCACGTAAGTAAGCGCTTGTTGCCTGCTTCACTATGCGCTCTAACTGTCTTTTTATTTTGCAGGTACGAGTTCGGAGCGGCTGCAGGGTGCCGGAATACCCACTGGATTAGATGTGGAAAGGAGTTATGACACGTGAGTATTAAAGTTCCCCAATGTCTTTAAACGCACCTTGTTTTGTCTTTCAGATGCGGGATGCAGCGCCGAAGGCCTCCGGAGCGTGCGAAGAGTTGGTAAACTTTTGTCTTTCAGATGCCGGAATGCTAACCTGTTCTTTCTTGTCTTTATAGGTGTTGCTGAAGACTGGATTCAGGATGGTAAGCCTTTGCCTTTCAGATGCCGGAATGCTAACCTGTTCTTTCTTGTCTTTATAGGTGTTGCTGAAGACTGGATTCAGGATGGTAAGCCTTTTTCCTTAGGCCCAGGACCGGATGCAGAAGACACGATGAGCGTTCTGCTGCAGAGGTTGCAGAATAACGCAAAGCAAGATTCATCCACCGGGTGTGGTTTAAATAGCCTCCTGTAGTGCTTAGGTGTCTCCTTCCACAGCCACGCCTAAGTAAGAAAAGAGTTCCTGGTAAGAAAAGAGTTCCTGCCTTCCAGAAGAGTTCCAGTGTTCTGAATCTAGGGAGTGGCTCCAGCCCCACCCAACAGGAAAAGTAGTTCCAAACAGAAGAGGATCAGAGGCTCAACTGGCAGGCAAGTAAGCAGCATGGTCTGCTGAAGGTAAGTCCACCCAAGCATTATGAGCCCGGCGCTTCCAGCGCTGGGACTGGGCATATTTATGAGCCTGGTGCCACTGGCGCCAGGACTGGGTCCAAAAGGTCCCAATTGGGACTGGTTGGCACTCGGAACCTGGGTTATGGATCTGCTTCCAAGAGAGTTGGGAAAACCCTGACCTTTTGGAAGCAGAGATCATGACAGTACCCCCCCTCAAGGCCCCTCCCAAACCGGGCTTCTCCGGGGGTTTTGGCTTGTCAGGAAATGTTCGGTGAAATCTTTTGATTAGGCGAGGAGCGTGGACATATTCAGCAGGTTCCCAGGATCTCTCTTGGGGGCCGTAGCCTTTCCAGTCAATTAGGTATAATAGTTTAGATTTGGAGATCTTGGAATCCAGAATGCTTTTGACTTCAAACTCGAGTTCTCCATCCACTAGGATAGGTTTTGGAGATTTGGTTAGTCGGGTTTGAGGTTGCACGGGTTTTAATAGAGAGACGTGGAAGACCGGATGTATCTTCATGTGCGGGGGCAAGTCCAACTTGACCGCTACTGGGTTTACTATGGTAGTGATGGAATAGGGACCAAGGAATCTTGGGTTGAATGTGCGTGGCCCTTTTAGAGATAGATATTTGGTGGATAACCAGACTTGATCCCCTACTTGATAGTGAGGGGCTTCCTTCCGATGTTCAGATTCCGATGAAGAATAAACGAGGATGTCGTCAATGTAAACAACAACACATACATCTATGAGCTCTCTGAGGACATCATTCATAAAATATTGAAAGGCGGCCGGGGCATTGCAAAGTCCGAAGGGCATGACCTGATATTCAAATAGCCCATACTTGGTGCGGAAGGCCGTCTTCCATTCATCGCCCTCTTTTACTCGTACCAAGTGGTAAGCTCCTCTAAGATCCAGCTTTGTATATATGCATGCTTTTCTGACTTGGTCCAGGAGTTCAGGGATCAAAGGTAACGGATATCTATTCTTAACGGTGATCTGGTTCAGGGAGCGATAATCGATACAAGTTCTAAGGTCTCCTTCCTTTTTTGGAACGAAGAACAAAGCTGAAGAAGCAGGGGACTTGGAAGGACGAATAAACCCATTTGCCAGGTATTGATCCAGGTATTGTCGAAGGTGAAGGTTCTCAGGCTCGGTGAGGGCATAAATTCTACTACAAGGAGGAGTAGATCCAGGTATCAGGTCTATCTGGCAGTCATAAGACCTATGAGGAGGTAGAGAGTTAGCCTGATCCTTCCGGAAAACATCTTGGTATTCTAGGTATTCGGGAGGTAACTGGGGAGTCTCTGAAGAAATTGCGGCCAGTGCAACACCAGGTGGAGGGTGACAAGTAGAGACACATTCTGGAAACTGGACCGTTCTTGCTCGCCAATCGATCCGAGGATTGTGTTTCTCTAACCAAGGTATTCCTAGAATAATCTGAAACTGAGGGGCCTTGATCACATCGAACACGATCTTCTCATGGTGTCCATCTTGACTTACTAGCGTCACCTCTTGAGTGGTATGCGTTACTGGCCCAGAGGCTATCTCCGTACCATCCACCGTAGTAATGACGTCCTTTACAGCCTTGGGACAAAGAGTTAGATTCATCCTCAAAACCATTTCATGATCCACATAATTGCCGATGGCACTGCTGTCGACGTAAGCTTCAATTGCATGTAATCGATCCGGATTATCAGGGCTAATGAGGACCATAGGTATCACGAAATGCGAGGTCACGGAACTGGTTTTCACGCTCGGCAAGAGGACCTCTATTCTTGTCGGGCGAGGTCGTTTCCCTGCTCAGAGTTTGTAACTTTGGTAACTGCAGCTCCTACTGCCTTCTTGGCAGGTTTCACCGGACAGTCTCGAAGAAAGTGCCCTGAGTTTCCGCAATATAGGCATAATTGCAACTGTTTCCTCCTTTCCCACTCCCTTTGTGTTAGAGGACCTTTCAGACCCCCTATTTGCATGGGTTCCCCGGAGTCTACTCCTTTGGAAGGAGTTGGCGGTTTGGAAAATACTCGAGCATCAAACTTGGAACGATCGGCCTTCCTGTTCTGCAGCCTGTGATCTATTTGAACGACCAAGTCTATATAATCCGAACAGTCTTGTGGGGGATTCACTACTTGGGCTAAAACGTCTTTGAGCTCTCCACGTAGACCTCTATAAAACAGCGTAATCCTTTTGTCCTCAGGCCATTGAGTTTCCACTATTAGTCTATTGAAAGATGCAATATAAGCCAAAAGGTCTTGATTACCCTGTCGCAACGAAAGAAGCTCATTGTCCAAGGCCTGCCCCTGTGAATGTCTTGCGAACAGTTTTTCCATACTAAGCTGAAAGGCTTGAAAATCATGGAGAACCGGATCATCTTGATTAACTAGAGGGATCGACCAGTCTGCCGCATTGCCACTAAGGTACGAAAGTACAAAAGCTACTTTTGCTTGATCAGTTGGAAAGGCTGCTGGCCGGCATAAGAAGTGCAACCGGCACTGATTGATAAATACTGCAAACCTCTTTGGGTCACCAGAAAATCGTTCGGGCGGAGCCAGAGGTACATTCCCAGGTAGGTTGATCTGCACTGGATTCATAGAGGATGTTGAAGGAAGATTTGCCCCTGATGCGGGTAACGGGGTCTGTCCGGCTTGTGACTGTAGCACTTGTCTAGCAAGATTGTCTGTTCTCTCCTTGGAAATAATTAGTTCCCTTCTTAGAGCATTCGTTTCCTGACGAGCTGCATGCACTTCTGCCCTTAGTTCCCCAAGTAACCGGGCTAGGGGGTCAGTATCCGAGGTTTCCATAGCGCCTGGGCGAGAGTTTTGCGGTAGGCTTTGCGTTCTGTAACGCTCACCTGATTCTCGCAGAGGCGCCGGTCTTGACTGGGTGACTACCGTATCTTCAAAGGTGATGTGTAGCACCCGGTTGGCTCTTTGGGCTGGACCTCTGTGCACTGTATGCCTGACGTGTAGAGTAAGATGTCTTAGGTAAGTGAATGCCGAGCTCTCCATCTGCCTCGGGGCAGGGTGCTGTAACCAGTTTCTTCACTGGATAGGTAGCGCAGGCCTCTTGACTTCAGAGGACTGCTGTCCGTCGTTTACTGCACGAACGGTAAGTTTCGAGTCATTCAAATGTCTTTAAAGTCTTTAGTAATGATGTCTCTTGTTTTGCAGGGTTCCGGCGATGGCGGATGACGGGCTGAAGTGAGTTGAAGATGGAGCCCGTGTGATGAATAGAAGCGCCTGGAAGCACGTAAGTAAGCGCTTGTTGCCTGCTTCACTATGCGCTCTAACTGTCTTTTTATTTTGCAGGTACGAGTTCGGAGCGGCTGCAGGGTGCCGGAATACCCACTGGATTAGATGTGGAAAGGAGTTATGGCACGTGAGTATTAAAGTTCCCCAATGTCTTTAAACGCACCTTGTTTTGTCTTTCAGATGCGGGATGCAGCGCCGAAGGCCTCCGGAGCGTGCGAAGAGTTGGTAAACTTTTGTCTTTCAGATGCCGGAATGCTAACCTGTTCTTTCTTGTCTTTATAGGTGTTGCTGAAGACTGGATTCAGGATGGTAAGCCTTTGCCTTTCAGATGCCGGAATGCTAACCTGTTCTTTCTTGTCTTTATAGGTGTTGCTGAAGACTGGATTCAGGATGGTAAGCCTTTTTCCTTAGGCCCAGGACCGGATGCAGAAGACACGATGAGCGTTCTGCTG
Source organism: Ambystoma mexicanum (assembly GCF_040938575.1). Classification (NCBI taxonomy): domain Eukaryota; kingdom Metazoa; phylum Chordata; class Amphibia; order Caudata; family Ambystomatidae; genus Ambystoma; species Ambystoma mexicanum. The sequence continues at coordinate 692,860,565 of NC_090939.1, forward strand.
CAGAGGTTGCAGAATAACGCAAAGCAAGATTCATCCACCGGGTGTGGTTTAAATAGCCTCCTGTAGTGCTTAGGTGTCTCCTTCCACAGCCACGCCTAAGTAAGAAAAGAGTTCCTGGTAAGAAAAGAGTTCCTGCCTTCCAGAAGAGTTCCAGTGTTCTGAATCTAGGGAGTGGCTCCAGCCCCACCCAACAGGAAAAGTAGTTCCAAACAGAAGAGGATCAGAGGCTCAACTGGCAGGCAAGTAAGCAGCATGGTCTGCTGAAGGTAAGTCCACCCAAGCATTATGAGCCCGGCGCTTCCAGTGCTGGGACTGGGCATATTTATGAGCCTGGTGCCACTGGCGCCAGGACTGGGTCCAAAAGGTCCCAATTGGGACTGGTTGGCACTCGGAACCTGGGTTATGGATCTGCTTCCAAGAGAGTTGGGAAAACCCTGACCTTTTGGAAGCAGAGATCATGACACGTTCGCTCGCGAAGCCCTCGGAGCGCCTGCTGGCTCCTATTTCCTGGATAATCATGTTCTCCACATAGGGCCTCATTACAACCCAGGCGGCAAGTTCCCTACTTTACCACCATGGTGTAAACTCTGTTTACCCCCTGGTGGATGGCGGATTTACCGCCCCATTCCAAGGTGAGTGGGGCGGTAAATCCCCATTCCCCATTTACCCTTCCCCATTCCCATTTTTGCCCCATAGGGCATAATGGGAGTGGGGAAGGCGCTAATTACGGCACCGTAAATTACGGTGCCGTAATTAGCACCAAGGCGAGTTAGCGCCTTGCATTTTAATGCCTGCTAAAAGCAGGCGTTAAAATGGTAATCAGGCTTTAAGGGTTAACGGCGCCAACGGCGCCGTTAACCCCTTAACGCCTGGGTTGTAATGAGGCCCATAGTCTGTAGGATCTTGGCCTTTTTCTCCCTCCGGTAGGCCGACCAGCGTCGCTTTCAGATCCGCCATCGCTATTCCCCACGAGGATTTTAGTTCTGTGATGGCTGCGAGGATCGCCTGGTCATCTCTCGGCGGGGCAACATATGCAGGTGTAATAGCCAAGGCTTGCACTGGGTTGGTCGGCGTCTGCTGCGACTTGGTGAATATGTCTTTTGTTGGCTGTTTGGCCTTTGCTTTTCCCCCCTTTAAAGACACTGCGCCACCCGGTCTCTGCTCTACGTTGCGTGTTCTTGGCGGTGTGTGGGTTCTTGCGCCACCCTTTGGCCTCTTCTTTGTAACTGCGGGCTTCTTAGGGCGCTGCCTGCCTTGTAAATGCTTAATATTCTAGTCCACCGAGTGGGGAGTTTTCATCTGTTCGATGTTGTTTCTGTATGATCCGCCAAGTCTCCCCCAGGGTGTTGAGGTCCCTTACAGTCTATAGCATATGATCTCACTCTCAGCAGGACACCACTTCCACTGTGCCCCTGGCACCCCAGCACTCCACCTCTGTAGTGCCTGTGGTCGCCTCTGTGTCCTCTCGCCCCGCAGGCCTTTGCGTGCCTTTGGTATCTTTTGTTCTCATCAGCTCACGTTGTGCCCTGTTGTGCTCATTTACCCTCAGGTATCTTAATGTCTATAGCATGATCTCACCGCCTTCAAGACACCACTTCCAGTGGGCCGCTATCCTGCTCCCGCTCCACTTTCACATTGCCTGTGGTCACTCCCTGCAGGCCTGCTTAAGCCTTTAGTTTCACTTGCCCTATTGTGCACATTTATTCGCCATCCAAATCATGTGCAGCGTTGGCTTGTCTGCTATAGTGTATCTAGCAGTGTGTCTGTTTATTTATTTCTTTTATTTGCCTCCAGTAGCGTCCATGTAGTGCAGCGTCACATGTGTTGGCTTTCTTTGCTGCTTTGGGCCTTATCATATGACCAATAATCCCAATGTGGGCTTTCGTGCGTGTTGCATTAGTCCTCCAGCAGCTTCGCTCTACAGCCGGCCTTCGATTCCTTATTCCTACCTTCAGCACTGTTTCATGCAGTCATCTCGCCGTGCCATGCAGCCCTTCTCACCAGCTATACACTAGCATCCACGTTATATTCCAATCATATCAATTTCACCTTCCAGCGGTCTGCTCCTTGTTTACTGTGCTTGCTACACTGTAGCTTCCCAATGACTGCGTGAATGCTTTGTATTCAGACTGTCGGCTCTCATCGCAGGGTCATGTGTTTTCGCTGGACATCTGCAGTTCCGATCGGTATTTCAATGTTATTTCAGCGTTGTGATCTTTGTCCTGCCCGCTTCTGCCCTATGTTCAGAGCTTCACCCGCTGTATGGCCATGCAGGATATACAGCGCAACACTCCTTCTGCTATTACTCTGCTGCATTCTTCACTGTGTGTTCTGCATTCAGTCACCGGGTGTGCCAACTCTATACATTGTGCGACTCATATTCGCGGCACAGCTCGATCTTTACAGTCTGCTCACCGCTCCAATTCTAGTTATAAAGCTGGAGCTGGACTGCACATTTGAAAGTCACCATCCGATTTATTGTCCGTTTGCTCTGCACAAGTGTAGCTTCCAGGGACCGTCCTTGATGGGCATGTACTTCACTCGCTTTCTCACAATCTCTTGGGATAGCTGCCTCGCAGCTGCTTCCTTTGTTCTATTACGGCCGCCATCTTCTCTGTCTGCACAGCTCTGTTCCCGCAAACTCCTTGAGCTCCCGGTTTACATTCCGGGCTGTATTTCGTTTCGGTGTTTGACTCCTGGTGTGCTCCCCGACTGCATGATTGTGTACTTGCTTGTATACTCTGCACAGTGGGGTCTGAGCCTCTGTATTTCACCAGATCATCCAAGGATCAGCAGGAGCTCACTAGAGCCACGTCCTATTCCGTGGCCATGTTGCCACGCCCCCCCATGAAAAACATACTTATCATTAACTGCATTAGGGACCACTGATGTAATTAGGGTAAAATAACTGATAGGAATTTTGTTGTGATCATTAGCAAATTACATTTCCCTATTATTTCTAACGGGACAAATAGGGTGTTGTCTGCTAGCAGATCGCTGGTAAGGGGGAGATAGATGGGGGTTAAAGATATCTATCAAATTTGATCTAACTTAAAAACAGAATATGCTGGGTGGGGGTCGGACAATAGTACATACTGCACGTAATTCGGCCAGCATGTTGTTGCTGGCTTTAAGGTTGATTGATGGAGGGACAGCATTTGCACCACGTTAAGGACATTTTTCTTCATTTATGCCTTAAGAGGGTAACGGAAGATGGTAACATTGAACTACTTTGAAGTGTCCTTTTTATTTTTATTTTATTATCTATTAAACATTTTATATAGTGCTGCTCTGACACAAACACAGGACATAGAAAATCAGATAAAAAAATCCTAAAATTTAAATGTATAGTAGAAGACAAAACACACTATAAAATTAAGAAATTCAAGAGTACGCCATCTCAAATAATTATAAAGGTGACAAAGAGAGGGAAGGGGAGCAATGCAAGCTCGAAGGGCAGCTGCGGAGAAAGCCTGGGAAGATAGGAATTTCAAGACGCAAAAGCCTAGCACTCCTTTTGCATCTCAAACCCCAGAAATAAACACAAAGTGGCTAAAGAACTTGAACATACCAACAAGTGTGTAAATGAGTTGGAATAAAGGGCTGAAACTGAAATGAAGAAAGAAGAAATTCCACAAGTGATGGAAGTCCTAGCGATACAAGATAAAAAATTGACTAGGAAGAAACTGGGAGTTAGAAAAAACATGTCAAAGAAAAGAGGAACAAAATTCAAAGAGGGGAAAGATGAAAATGAAAGGAGAAGATGCTTTCGTTGTGACAGCTTATATCATCGAGCCAGTAGTAACATCTGTCCGGGTATTAGAGCGTTATGCAAGAGGTGCAACAAAAAGGGTCACTTTACTACCTGCTGTAAGACAAAGGCTGAGAATATTGACTGTGTTGACGAGTTTTGTGAAGAGTTGGAAGAGTGCACTTTCGTCATTGATTGTGAAATAAACAATGTGGAAGATGAAGATGAAGACGGCGACATTGAGAAACCTATGTCAACTATAGAAATTGGCAGTATAAAAATGGACATGGTTATTGACTCTGGGCCCAAGTATACCTTACTACCCAGATCCATCTTTGAAGCAAAAATGGGGAAGGATATTGTATTGAATGAAGTGAATGTCAAACCAGTCGCCTATGGTGGCAAACACACTGACTTAGAAGGTTGGTTCTGGTCTACCATGTGATTTAAGGATAGATCAGCAAAGGGCAAAATCTATATTTCCAGCAAAGGAACATTTCCACTATTGAGTTGGTCTCATCAAAAAAGTCTCAAAATTAAACGCGACCCCAATGCTGAGGATTCTGTAGATCATGACAAGTAATTTGAACTATTTGATCAACACTCGAGAGGAATTGGGCAACCTACAATATTTCAGGCATAGATTTCGCATGATAACCGATGCTGTTGCAGTTGTGTAGAAAGTAAGTCAGATACCTTTAGCCATTAGAGCTACTTTGAAGGAGGAACTTGAGAGAATTGAGACACCGGGTGTGATAGAAAGGGTTGAGTCTTCTCAGTGGGTTTCACCGTTGGTCATTGTTCACAAACCCAATGAAACCTGAGATTGTGTATAGATTTGAGATGTGTGAACAAATGCGTGATACCAGACATACGTCCCTTGCCTAATATAACAGAGATGCAAGGCACTATTAATGGTGCAAGAGTAATGAGCACCTTGGATTTAAAGTCTGTTTACCATCAAATTGTATTGCATCCCATTTCTAGGAATGTAACTTGCTTTATAACCCCTGAAGGGCTGTTTCCATGCAAAAGCATGTCTTTCAGTCGTCTATTTGCAGCAGCTGTATTTCAACATATAATGTACTGATTGTTTCACCACATGGAAGGATTATTATGTTTCCAAGATGATGTGTTAGTATATGGCAAGACTCAGGAGGAACACAATCTTAGGCAATTTTAGGCTTTGTAGTGTACTAGACACTGTCAAGGAAGCTGGTTTAACACTCAGTAAAGACAAGTGCAAGTTCCACCATACAATACGTAGGCCATGAAATATCCAAACAAGGTATTAGACCAGCCAAGGATTTAGTGAACACTGTTTTCAATTTTCCCTGTCCTAATAACAAGTAAAAAATAATTTCCTTTCTAGGAATGGCCGAATACAACACCAAGTTTATTCCTGAATCGCCTGATAAAACATTTCACATGAGGAAACTTGTGAAGAAAGGTGTGAGGTTTCAGTGGGATAATCAATGTGAAGATGAATTTGAAGAGATAAAGGTAGCTTTAAACAATGCGCCTACTCTGAAGAGTTGTAATCCCAATAGGAAAAGTATTCTCACAACAGATGCCAGCAATCATGGTCTGGGGGCAGTATTGTCTCAGATAGAGAGGCAGAACACAACTACTCCATGATAGAGAAAGAGCTTCTTGCCATTAAGTGGGCGATTGTCAGGAAAGGAAGAAGGCGATGGATATGGCAGGGGAAATGTGCACAAAATACACAGTAAACAACCTTGAATATAACAACGTGCATTCAATACCCAAGACTCGTGTATACCACTATATGAAAAGGAATGTAGGGTAAGCACTTAGAACCTCCTTATGACTGAAAGGAAAAGTCGGCAAACTCCTTACCCACTATGCTATTACAGATACTGGCAGCGCTAAGCCCACGTAGAGGGCAAGCAGGGACAGAATCTGTAAGCTGACACTCTAGACGGTACTGGATAAGGAATTTGGAAACAGTACTCACAAGGACCGGAATGACCACATGAATGCCAGTACTCACGAAGACCGGAAAGACCACTTGGATGTCCGTGTTCACGAGGATCGGAAAGACCACTCAAAAGTCAGTACTAACCCACAACCCTGTAAATCAAACAAGAACCCAGAAGGCAGTAAAGGCAAAGAGTGAGGATGACTAAATACCTAAACCCAAGTCAAGAGGCAAGAAGGAATAGTACAGTGTGGAAAACAAAGGATAATCACACAGGAGCTAGTTATAACAGCTTCCCACACCTAATAATAAATAGGAAATAAATGTAAAAGTGTAAAGGAAAACATGGCATGGATCCCAATAGAAGGCAAGGATCAGGAGCAGTGATACCAAAAGGGAAACCTTCCCACCCATCCAAGGTGAAAAGGCAGGAAACTAAACCTGTAAAGGAAAGATTAATGCAACAAGTCTTTCAGTAGCAAAGGACAATTTCTAGGAAACAGTGAACACAGGCAATTGGGCTACAGCAAAAGGAAAGCTCAGAGAAAGGCTGCCTGCAGACAGAGAAAGGGAGAAAGGGATTTCCAAAAGGCAGAAATCAATTAGGCATACAAATTCGAATTCCAGGACAAGGAACAAGAAACACTAACTAGAAACTGGGCACAAAACTAGGAACCAGGAACAAGGGACCAGTCAAGACAGGAACGCTGCAACAATGACCAGCGCTGGACTGAAGCAGACTGAGGCTTTTAAAGCTGCTTAACGAGCACACCCCTCAGGCGTGTCGCCTGCTGCACCTGCAGCCACAGGTGTTGCCTATCCTCCACCCAGCCTTGTCCTGCAAGGGAGGAGGTGAGGCAGTGAGCCAGGCATTCTGGGAAGCATAGTCATTTGATTAGAGTAGCAGTAGCATGCTGGCTGCCAAAAACCTGGAATGGATCCGGAAGGGAAGTAATTTGGGAAATAAGGTTTTAGAGCTCCCAATTCATCAGGACACTGTAGCATAAGGTTCGGAGGAAATGTCCAGTAGGGAAGAAACCCCAAAACATGCCCCCAAGTGGCGGGAACGGGAGCGAAGGGAGCGAGCCGTGACACTGTACCCCCTTCCACGGCCGACTCCAGGCGGCCGTTACTCGCACAAAACATCTTCTTTCCATGACAGGAGCGCTTTGTCTTCAGAAGTGGCACTGACGGAAACGATGACCCACGGGCAGAAGCAGAAGGACTGGAATGAATAGAATCAGGCCGCAGTCTATAAGAGCCATAGGTGGGTTTTCGGTGAGGAAGAGACTCATGGGTCGAAGAAAGGCATGAAGGACTTGCAGGACCCGAAGCAGAGTTGGAAGGTCCAGGAAGCTTAGTCACTGGAAGAGGATATGCATACATCCTTGAGGAGAGAGGCAGGCTGGTGCTACATGCCTTAGACAACGGTAGAAGTTCTGTTAGCCTCACTGCCGAGAGTGGACACACAGGAGGTGAGGAAACAGCAGGTTTCAGGAAATGTTTATGTTCGGAAGAGGAAGGTGGCGGCTGAGGTAGAGGTTCGGATACTCTGTCATCCATCTGGGTAAAGGTTTGTGGTTGAAAGTGACAAAGATTCGCCTGCATAAGTTCCTTACCTTGGAGGTCTGAAGATCCAATGGGTTGTACGAGGCTAGCACTCCCATTGACAGTCATGTAGCCAGTCAAGTAGCCACCTTGTTGCACGTGGGATACAACCGCAGGAACGTTTGGCATACTGATAGGAGTGTTAGACACAGTACTCGGAACATCAGGCATACTAGCAGCGGGAGCAAAAACAGGCACATCTTGAACTGCAGCAGACATTCCCCTCCTTTGGCTACTAGCACCCAACTGGCGCTGCAGCTGGAGGGCCGTGCCCGTCCCTTCCCTCAGGCTCATGTGGGATCCGGCAACAAAAGGATTGTCAAGCGGTTGATCCAAACCGGACTCCAAACGCGGACCGTTCAGCCCGCTATCCTGGTCGGCTACTCGTTCGGTGACTGGGCAGTGGTGGATGGCATCCGTTTCTCTCTCGTAATACTCCAGGCAAGTCCAGCGGCCTCGCATGTAAGGCCCTCCCGAGTCGTGAGCCGGCTTGATGTTTCTGAAGAGAGAGCTGGCAGAAGTCTCAGGCTCAGATGTTGCATATTCGGGAGGCGCTGATGCTACAGTCAAGTAGTTGGGAGAATTGTTTTGTGTACAAGGCAGACATTCTGGTGATCCCCCTGAAGCATAAGAAGGGCAAGATGGACGTTCATCAGTAAATGGTTGGGATTCAGGAGGAATCTCTGGAGCAGAGGAATATGCAGCAGGATCTGACAGTGTAGACAGGTACACCTCCGATATTGGCAGCGAGGCTGAGCAGGATACAGGTCTCTCATGAACTGAAGCCAAACTAGCAGTAGGCTCTGGGACCGAAGACATGCACTTAGAATGTACTACCGGAGGCTCCATAGCTGAAGGATAATCTGCTGGATGAGTCACTGTAGTCGAAGACAAACATGCCAGAGGAAATTCTGAGGCTGAGGGCATGCAAGCTGGAGCCGTCTTGTTAGCTGAAGACAAACTTGTCAAGGTCTTTGGCTCTGACTGCGTACATGGTGAAGGCTCTTGAGTGACTGGCAGACATAGCACTCCTTTATTGATCGAAGATACGTGTGCCAACGATGACTGCAGAGCTGTGGACAGGATTATTGAAGAGTCAATGTTAGTAGGAGGACAGTCTGAAGTCCCAGAAGTCGACAGACACACTTGTGGTTCAGGAACGGAAAGCCCCTTTAAGGCAGTTGACCCCTTGGCACCAGTAACCAAAGTCTGAGCTGTACCCCTGCCGTCCCTCTCCTTAGTGGATGACACAGAGTCTCTTCCTTTGTAGAAGTCAAAATCAACCAGAGGAATCACCATAGTAAAGTCTCTGTTAATCAGGATTTCGTCAATTGACCATTCCTCTGTCTTAGCTTCTGAAAGTGGCTGATTAACAATCAACAGTTCAGGGATCGCCTGCCGGGTTTTTGGTTCAGTAATCTGTGGAATGAGTCCATCAAAACATGAATTGTGCACTGTCTTTGACTGCTCGTAGTGACCGAAATTGGCAGAAGGAAGAGCGAACACAGAGGTAGCATCGTTTTCCACATCAGCTTGAATGTCTACTTCAGTCTCAGCAGCTAGATCAAGGGCAGAACCTAAGCCTACAGTTGTGACTGATTCTGTGTATGCCACCATTGTGGATTGTGTTTGGAAATCAGAAGCATGTATGTGTTCAAGCTCAGAGTTATGACAAACTGCTACACAGGAAGCTTCAGGTAAAGGAGTGGCTTGTGAATCTTCAGCTAACAGCAATTCCTGACAAACGGTAGGACAGTTGTCAGAACCTGTGCCCTGAATAAGCGCTGTGCTTGAAAAAAGACTTTCACTCCCAATAGATCTTACATATTGACAAGTATCATGATTTACAAAAGCCTCCGCACTCAGGGACTGAACAGTATTCACTTCATCAACGGATAAAGTTGGAGGTGTATTCAGAAAAGACTGTAACATCTTATTCTCCTCTTTTAAGGAAATGTATTCTTGTTTTAACTCCTCAAATTCTGCTTTTAGCATGTCCCGCGTTAACTGTACAGCCCTATCAGTAGGCACAGGGGAAGGCATGGTGGCATCAAGGCTGGATCCTGCCCTAGCCATCTGGAAGTGCATTGATTGTATATTGTCATCTACTGCTTGCAGGTCTTGTGATCTATACTCTCTCTTACCGACGTGGTCTGTGTTTCTTTTAAGCAGACTATTGGCATCAGACCCCTTGGCATTAGTGACCACAGTAAGAATCTGTGCAGAGGAGTAAGCTGTAGACTGAGGGCAGAAAACAGAAGATATGCAAGGAACCCCTCCATTCTTCATGCTTGAATCATGAAACTGTTCAATCTGAGGTAAAGCACAACCAGAGTCATGGGGTTCAATAACAGAGGTACTTGTGTGTATAAATTCTAGCAGTGTGTTGTTTTCCACTGCTAAGGCTTGTGCGGACATAGACTCTGGATCAGAATTAAAGACAGAGCTAGGATCAGGTAATGTACGATGGGCCACCCAGTGGGAAAAATACTGTGCACGTAAATACCCATTCGTGTCAAGGAGTTCATTTAAGTCAGGAGCAGAGATTCGATTTTCACGGGTAATTGTAAGGGAGGCTTTCAGTATAAACTTGTTAGAGGCCTTGCTGCCTTTCCTTCGTAATCTGGCCATGTTCAAACGGGAACAACGGCTGGTCATTCTGTCAGGAAAGGAAGAAGGCGATGGATATGGCAGGGGAAATGTGCACAAAATACACAGTAAACAACCTTGAATATAACAACGTGCATTCAATACCCAAGACTCGTGTATACCACTATATGAAAAGGAATGTAGGGTAAGCACTTAGAACCTCCTTATGACTGAAAGGAAAAGTCGGCAAACTCCTTACCCACTATGCTATTACAGATACTGACAGCGCTAAGCCCACGTAGAGGGCAAGCAGGGACAGAATCTGTAAGCTGACACTCTAGACGGTACTGGATAAGGAATTTGGAAACAGTACTCACAAGGACCGGAATGACCACATGAATGCCAGTACTCACGAAGACCGGAAAGACCACTTGGATGTCCGTGTTCACGAGGACCGGAAAGACCACTCAAAAGTCAGTACTAACCCACAACCCTGTAAATCAAACAAGAACCCAGAAGGCAGTAAAGGCAAAGAGTGAGGATGACTAAATACCTAAACCCAAGTCAAGAGGCAAGAAGGAATAGTACAGTGTGGAAAACAAAGGATAATCACACAGGAGCTAGTTATAACAGCTTCCCACACCTAATAATAAATAGGAAATAAATGTAAAAGTGTAAAGGAAAACATGGCATGGATCCCAATAGAAGGCAAGGATCAGGAGCAGTGATACCAAAAGGGAAACCTTCCCACCCATCCAAGGTGAAAAGGCAGGAAACTAAACCTGTAAAGGAAAGATTAATGCAACAAGTCTTTCAGTAGCAAAGGACAATTTCTAGGAAACAGTGAACACAGGCAATTGGGCTACAGCAAAAGGAAAGCTCAGAGAAAGGCTGCCTGCAGACAGAGAAAGGGAGAAAGGGATTTCCAAAAGGCAGAAATCAATTAGGCATACAAATTCGAATTCCAGGACAAGGAACAAGAAACACTAACTAGAAACTGGGCACAAAACTAGGAACCAGGAACAAGGGACCAGTCAAGACAGGAACGCTGCAACAATGACCAGCGCTGGACTGAAGCAGACTGAGGCTTTTAAAGCTGCTTAACGAGCACACCCCTCAGGCATGTCGCCTGCTGCACCTGCAGCCACAGGTGTTGCCTATCCTCCACCCAGCCTTGTCCTGCAAGGGAGGAGGTGAGGCAGTGAGCCAGGCATTCTGGGAAGCATAGTGATTTGATTAGAGTAGCAGTAGCATGCTGGCTGCCAAAAACCTGGAATGGATCCGGAAGGGAAGTAATTTGGGAAATAAGGTTTTAGAGCTCCCAATTCATCAGGACACTGTAGCATAAGGTTCGGAGGAAATGTCCAGTAGGGAAGAAACCCCAAAACATGCCCCCAAGTGGCGGGAACGGGAGCGAAGGGAGCGAGCCGTGACAGCGATCGATAAGTTCCATCCCTTTCTTTGGGGTATGAGATTTGTAGTCAGGTCAGATCACAAATTGCTGAAATTTTGATGACAAAAGGTTTAGACAAGGTGTCTTCAAGAATACGCAAGTGGGTTGCACATATGCAAGATTACAACTGGGAAATAGAATATGTACCTGGAGTAAGGAACAAAACAGCTGATTGTTTGTCACGACTGACGAATGTTGTTGAAGGTGATAATGATGATGAGAGTGAAGCAGATAACATTTTAAATGTTAACCAAGGGATTGTGTCAGAGAAAGAGTGGAAAGAAGCAATGTTAGCAGATGAAGTACTCAAGAATGTCAAGGAATGTTTACAAAGGGGCATTAAAAGTCGTGAAATTAGGAAAGGGATCATGACAGATGCAATTAGACATGTTTTTGATGAATGACTGATAAACAAAGGCATCATTTTGAGAGGGGACAAAATGTTTCCACCCATAAATGTGAGAAAATAAAATCTAGAGAAAGCACGAGGGACACCAAGGAATGACAAAAACTAAACAACTCATAAAACAAGAGTACTGGTGGCCCGGAATGGACTTGCAGGTAGAGAGATTAAATAGAGACTGTTACAAGTGTGAAGATTCCGCAAAGGGTTGTATCATTAGAACCAAACCCATGACAGTAATGTCTATTCCTTCCGAACCTTGGGAGCATGTATGTTTTTTCGACAATGTCGCACTTGTGAGTTGTCAAGGACCTTAACGTTTTTGTGTTGTGTTGATAGATATGCTCTCTAGATGGGTGGAAATTGCATGGGTACAAAATATCTGTTCTAAGGATATCATTACATTTTTGTAGGATATTTATAAAAGAGAGGGTTACCCCACGGCAATTATATCAGATAATGGAGTTCAGCTTGTGTCTGAAGAAATGGAAACATTTCTTAAGCAAAATGGCATAGAGCATAAAACTAGCTCAATTTATCATCCAGAGACTAACGGAATTGTCGAGCGATTCAATAAGGTCATCAAGAATAGTATCAGAGGTGCAATTTCTGAGAATGGAGATTGGAGGAAGGCAGCGGAAGACACAGTAGTGGCACATAGATTTACACCCCATGCCACTACGGGTGTTTCTCCTTTTGAAATGTTGAGGGGAAGAAAACCAAATAACAGAGTTTGTCCTCCATGGTTGGGCAGATAATGACTTTAATATGGTCAAGAAGAATATCATCAAGAGACAAGTAAATAATAAAATAGGCTTTGACATCAGGAAGGCAGCAAAGAAATGCTGTGTTAAGGAAGGTGAATGGGCTAGAATAAAACCTCCACACTTATAGGCAGGGAGAGGTGTTAATTGGTCTGAGCCTATAGAAGTTCTAAAAAAGTGTCACTGAGCAGTTAGAGTCTCAGATGGCAGGGTTTGGAATGTTCGAGAAGATTTGGATGGGGAGGTGCACTCATGGGTTATTGTAATTTTATTTACTTAACTCACTTGTGGTTATTTAGGTGCAATCTGTATAGAGTCTGTGCTACCAGACCAGAGAAGTATACAGAAAGAAAGGGTCAGCCGTCAACAACGGCGGACATTACAGATGCACACTTTTGCGCTGACAAAAATATAAAAATATGTGTGTCTTTATTTTTCCATTTTTTCTCTTTAACACAGAGTTCGCAACAAGTTTATAATTCACTCATTTAGACCTTCAACAAAATTTCGTGTCATTATATACATAATTTTTTCACCTTCCTAACACATATAACATAATGTGTGACAACATTTTTTAACTATGAACAAAGTTAAATTCTACTTGAATACAATATAATGTTAAAAAAAGTGTTTCTGATATTCTGTATCTGTTGTTCCAGTATGACTGCCCTAATGACGGGCTTCTGGGATTTCCACTACGCGTTTCGGGCACTTAATAAGCCCTTCTTCAGGTCGGAATATCAGATTTTTCTGTCTTTTTTCTACAAAATTAAATGTAGAGAGGGAGCTCAATTAATATCTTTTTCTGTTAAAAATATATTTAAACACATTATTTAGGACTATTTACACTTCACTAACCTCTGTCCAGGTAAACCGTTGTGCGGTAAGACTTTGCCCGCTGCTATATGACAGCTGCTTTTATCTGCATATAGCTGTTAGTATAATTGCTTGGATTCATCAAACTATAGAGATAAAACATAAATCAAAATACCAAAAGTCACTACTCTGTTCCATGTGTATAGAGACTCACACTGCTATGTCAGAAATAGGTAAATGTGGAGCGATCACGAGTGGGACCAGTCGCTAAAAACAGCGCTGGGTCCCACCCTGTGATCACATATTAAGGAAAGTCGATTTTCAATTCTTGTTGGACTCACCCATTACTGATGACTCAGTCCCCTTCTAGATCTTAGTTTTGGCGCTGAGTCCATTGACCATTCTGTATCTTAGTCGAGAAAAGGGCTGTGTACAGCCTTTTTTTAATATCCCGGACGGGGCTCCGCGTCCTGCCGTGGTGTCCGTACCACACAGGCCCTCCCTCGCAGTGCAGCGTCTCCGTGTCCTGTACTTTTCGAAAGGATGTAAACTTGTTGCTGTAATTAAATCTCGCGTGGGTGTTATGCCTAGAAAACTCTTTCTATCTTTCAACCCTTAGTCGATTCCTTAGCTACACTGTTCGTTACGGTCACGGTACTGAGTTCTAGGTCCTGCATCGTCAGGTTGCCACGCAACCGCTCTCCACTTTTCTGTCTATTCCGTTGCCTGTTCCAGTTCAGGCACACCTTTTGATGGTCGCCATGTTGGGTGAGGATGTAATCTAAAATGTGCAGATTAGATCGTGTATTGCTGATCATGTTTGTTAATGCTGACTGTTGAATTATTTACAATAATGGTGAATTTTAAACAGTACAGTATAATACATTAAAACGCACTTTGAGAAAGAAAAACAGTTGGTGTATATTACATTTGCGAATACTGTTCTCAATGAATTAGTGCTTGAAAGTTCTCCAACAAAATAGTGAATGATGAACATTTTGGGGGATATAATCATATCTAAATCCATGATATCACATATACACATTTCCCTACTATCACAGATGACTCATAGTCCACAACTTCTCAATATTTCATTCACATAAACCAATCTGACATAACATAATTTTAGTGGGTTGGTTTATACATCAACAAAACATTTCATTAATTGAATGTGAGTTAGTTGGTCACCACTATACTCAGTGCTGGTTCATAGGGGGGGTATAAGGGAGTGGAAACACCTTAGTTCAAATTTACAAAAAGCAATTTAAATCCCATTCCATATTCATTCCCCTCGGGTACATACTGTCCAATTTCTCTATCCAAAAAATCTCTCTCTGCTGTAAGAGTTTGTTCAAGTTCCCCCCTCTCCTGGGTAGGGTAACGTGTTCCAGAATCACTAATTTAATTTGTGCGATTGTGTGTTTTTCTTTCACAAAGTGTTGAGCCACCGGAGATTTTTCTGAGTTCTGTCTTATGTTTGATTTGTGTTCACACCATCTTGTTTTTACTTTTCGTCCTGTCAGTCCTACGTAATAAAGTCCGCATGGACATTTTATTCCATAAATTACATTACAGGTATCACAAGTTGAGGTGTGTTTGAGTTGAATTCTATTTCCATTATGTGGATGATATATCACATTTCCTTTAATTAGATTGTGACAACAATTGCAATTATTACATGGAATAGTTCCTTTATATGTTGTCTCTTTTTTCTTTTCATGTCCAAAATCTGATTTCATTAAATGATCTTGTATAGATGGGCTTTTGGCGTAGGCAAATAATGGTGGATTCGGAAATAGAGCTGTTAGGCTTGGATCCAATTCTAATAATTTCCAATTCTTTTTGATTATTTTTCTGATCACATTGCTCTGTTGTGAGTAAGTAGTTACATAGACCATTTCAGTTGCTGTTGTTTTTGTTCTTGGTATCATTGCCTCTGTCCTTGCCATTCCTTTTACTTTAGCTGAATGTAGTGATACTGTCTCCGCACTGTATCCTCTTTCCAAAAATGTCTTGGTTAAATCCCTTGCTTTGATATCGTACTCTTCCTCTTTGGATATAATCCTCCTATATCTCAAAAATTGGCTCAAGGGAATACTTTTTATAGTTTTCTTGGGGTGAAAACTTGAAGCTAACAACAAACTATTTCTGTCCGTAGTTCTTGTGAAAATTGTCGTCTCCAGTTTGTTCTCTTTCAGGTAAACTTTCACGTCCAAAAATTCTATGGACGTTTTACTTAATTTATATGTGAATTTGATTCTTGGTGTAATCGTGTTCATGAATATAAAGAATTCACTCAAGTCTTCCACTGTTCCATTCCATATTCCAAACAAATCATCTATGAACCTCACGAAGCATTTCAATTTATTTTTCCATCTCGGGTTCTGCAGTACATGTTTTTCTTCCAAATATGTCATGTAAGTGTTAGCATAACTGGGAGCCATAGCCGCTCCCATGGATGTTCCCGAGATCTGGATGAAGTAATGATTCTCAAACATAAAATAGTTGTTGTTCAATATGATAGTGAGTAACTTAAGTATAAACAAGCGATCACTCATAACTGTTTCTCTTGTATTTAATAGAAGCCATTCCATTGCTTCTAATCCTTCCTGATGATTAATGTTAGTGTAGAGACTCGTCACGTCCATCGTGAACATGATGTCTGTTTCTTCCTCAAATTTAATGGATTCCAGTATTGTCAAAAAATGGTTTGTATCCTTGATATATGTCGTTGATTCTTGTGTCAAGGGTTGGATTACCTTATCAACATATTGTTCCAATGGCTCTAGTAGACTATTCTTTGCTGCAATAATAGGTCGTCCTGGTGGTTGTTGGAGGTTCTTATGAATTTTAGGCAGTATGTATATGACTGGCATAATTGGATTAGTCTTCATTAAAAACATCTTAGTCTTGTTGGTAATGATGTCGTCTGCCTCTGCTTCTTCGAGAGTTTTTTTTATTATTTCCCGTATTTTTTCAGTCGGGTCATTAGATACTTCCAAGTATGTGTCCTGGTCACTTAATTGTCGCTCCACCTCTGCTTTGTATTTGTTGGTGTCCATAATGACTAAAGCTCCACCTTAGTCCGCCGGTTTCAAGATGATGTCAGGGTTGAGCCACAATTTATTGAGTACTTGTCTTTCTCTGTTCGTGAGATTAGATTCCTTTCTGTCTTTAAATTTGACTTTCTGAAAATCTTTCAATACAACTTTCTGAAATGCCTCCATTAATGGATTTTGTATTTGGGGATTGAATACGCTCTTAGATTTCATCTCCAAATTTTCATTCGTTAAAGTCCTTTCTTGTATTTCCACTGATTCAAAGAAAATCTTTAATCTCATTTTCTGGATCAATTTGAAGAAATCTATCTTCTCTTTCAGTAATGTTGTGTTATATGATGGAACAAATGAAATTCCTTTCTGCAGTGTCTTTTTCTCAACATTTGTAAGTTGATAGTTAGAGATGTTTATAACTAGGTTTTCTTCTGTTGTAAGTTGGCTTTTCTTGCTGGGTTTTTTCTTTTTACCTCTTCGGCACGGATTCGGTCTAAAAAAGAATACACAGGTATTGTGTTTTCAACAGTTTGTTTTGAGGTCGTTGGTACTTGATTGATTCCCCTTACCTCTTCGTGCTCATCTCTTGGTTTTCTCCCTGCTACTTCAGGTAGTTCAGTTTCACCACTAGATGCGTCTGACAATTGTGTATTTGGATTTGGTTCTCGTCTGTTTCTATCATTCCAGCTTGGTCTTATCCCTCTACTGTTATCTTTTTGTTGATAATATTCCTTCCACGTATATACTATGTCAAGTTTATAATCTAGGGTATCCCTTCTGAATTTCCTGATCTTTTTGGATTCTATTTCTTTTTTGTAGTTATCCAATTTGTTGTTGATTTCCTCTAATAGGGAAGACAATTCATCCTTTGTAATTAATGATGCCAGTGACTTCTTAGTTTGTTCTAAATCTAATTCAATTGATGTTAAAGATTTCGATAATTCTTCTATCGTTAAAAGAATCAGATCCAAAGAACACTTATTCAGTATAAGTCTCCACCTCTTGACAAACTCCGGGCTTTCCTTACATAAGGTCGGTTCTAAATCTATCCTTAGTCCCCTTGGGATTCTTTGTGCTTTAAAGTATTGTGCCAATGTTGTTGCATGTAATCTTTGGCTTATCTCTCTACGTATCAGTCGCTCCTATTGGTTTACTAGTTCTTCTGGTTTTGAGTCAGTGCTTAAGTCCTGTTCGGTATCTTTAATTAATTTTAGTATCTTAATCGCCTCTTCTTGAGAGAATGCAAGTGTTTCTGCCCTATTCTTCGTTATTGATTCAATTTTAGAAAATGACATGATATTTACTTGATCGGTGCCACCTCCCGATTGTTGTAGCAAAAACAGAATTGATCGAGAAGATTTGGATGGGGAGGTGCACTCAAAGGGTTTGGAATGTTAACAGAGTATTTAGGTGTGTGAATAGTAAACAACAGTACAAGCACCACAGGACAAAACATGAAGGAAAAAATGAGTTTCAAGTCGAAGGTGGAAAAGAGAGGTAGAGAAGGCAGTTGTTTAGTCTGTGCTAAACGTGTGTCTGTGGTAAACCTTCATACCTAAGAGACTAGTGAGTTAGATGAAGATGTATCTTAAAGAAAAGGTTTTTTTTGTTATCATCAAAGAATGTATATATGTTAATATCAAGTTTTCAGTGTATTGTTTTATCAATCATCACGAGGATTAATCCAATGTTTCTCCCATCCACCAAGTTTCATAATGCTAACCTAGTAGTTATCCAATGTTTAACATGTGTTGCAAAATTTTGTTTTGTTAATGTAAGAAAAAGAGATGTGTAGTATTTCATGCTTCACACTTCACATTCCATGCTGAGGTAATTGTGGAATGCGCAGTATGAAATACAAGGAGAAAGATGCAGGAGAGGAAGACAGTTGAACAGATGGTACTGATGAGCCTGTGGGCATATACATTAACTACAATAAACAATCTCACAATCCAAGTTGTATCCTGGATTTCTTCGGACAGCTGAAAATAGCAGATGCAATATAAAAGATGTAGTTTTAATTAGGCAGTTTAAAGGCCAGGTGCAAACTTAGACTATGGGCCTCATTACGAGTAGGCCGGTAAAAACGGGGTCATTACCGGCATGCCGGTGAAAGCGGGTCTAAGCTCGTATGAATCCGCTAATAGCGGGTGATTATGAGTGCGCGAGCACGCGTGAACATCCATGCCGGTAATGGAAATACTGGCATGCCGCTAAAGGCCCTCCAGCCCCCCGATAGCGGCATCGCGGGACCCGCCGATACCGGCACCGCCTCAGTGCAACCCCTAAATACCAGCACGGTAATACCACCATGCAAATACCAGGTTCGCAAAAACGGACCCGGAAATCACGTCATCGCGCAGGAACGGGAAATGGGCCGGTGGCCATCTTTAAAATCACAATCCATTGCCATCCTCCACAACCAGCAGTCCTTTCGTGTTGTGCTGCATCAGAAAACACTCAGGATGTCCAAGGCAACCAGGAAGATGACCCCCCGGAAGCGGAAAAAGCGTTTCTCTGACGCTGCACTCAATATGCTGGCAGACACTCTGGCCCAGCATGCAGACATCATCAGGTCCAACGACATGAAGCATGCTGCCCAGATGAAAAAGAAGCAAATCTGGCAGGAGGTTGCCCAGAGGGTGTCGGCTGTGGGGACCGCCCCACGTACAGTGCGCGACTGTCGCAAGCGGTGGGACGACCTCCGCCTGAGGGTGAGGAACATCCAGGCAGTCAACAGGAGTGCGGCCATGGCGACAGGTGGGGGCCACACTCACCAGCAAAGCTGATGCCATGGGAGGAGACTGCCAGCTCATTCATTGATCCCGAGTCAATAGAGGGATTCGGAGAGATGGAGATGGGCACCGCATCATCCACAGAAGGAGGTGAGTGACCCAGCACATCCCTGTAGGGGAAACCACTACTTGGCACAAGTGACGTGGAAGTGAGACTAGGCAAGGCAATGCATGTCCCAGACCTACATAAACATATCCAGTCAAGAATGTGTGCCACACCCTGCCACACACAAATGCATGCTGAGTGCCAATCCCAATACCAACACACGGGCAACATAACTCGACCGTGCCCATGTAACACAACACCCAGACACCATATCAATGGCATGCCACCTGCCATACATTGAAATCCTACATGCCCCTTCAGAACACCAAATGCCACACCTCTGTAATAAATGGATGCATGAATGTATGGAGATTTCACAGCGCAATAGAATGTCGCTGGCATGTGACACCATCACTGATGACCTGCAGCTCTTCTATCCCCCAGGCACCGATGAGGAAGATGCCAGGCAGGACAGGGGTGCAAGGGCATCAACATCACGGCAAGGGAGAAGGGCCACCGCCACCACCACCCCCCAGCCTGAGAAACAGGCCAGACCAACAGGCACTGTGCCAGACCAGGCTGAAACCCAGGAAAGAACACCTGCAGCCAGTGTGGGCCACACACATGGAGACCAGCAGCAGCCGCCACCCACAACAGTGGGAGGTGTTCCCGTACCTGCACCGCCAACCACCACAGACGTTGCGGATGCTAATGTGAACACCGAGGGTGTCACAGTCGTGTCCACTACACCCACCCCAAGCCCTATTACCACCCCCACCCCATTTGGAGGCCGACGGCAGTGACGATCCCTGCCTCCACGACTCCGACCTCGGAGATTCCAACATGTGCCCCTCGAGGTGGACAGCACCCTCAATGTGGGCCCCACGCAAGCGCCATCAACCACCCCGGCTACCACCACCCCGGCTACCACCACCTCGGCCACCACACCAGCACTCCCGCTACCGATACCTTTGAGGCTCGCCTGTCGAGGGTGGAGGCACGACAGGAGTCGATGCTAGAACTAATGCGGCAGTATATTGCCGATGGGGAGGACTCCAGAAGGGACATTGCTAATGCCATTGGGGAGACCCCAGCAGCCTTCGCTGCAAACACTGCTGCCGTTAACACGTCCGCAACTCTCATGAGGGACTGTCTGGGGGCAGTGACGCAAGTCCTGACATCCATCCTGCTCCAAATGCAGCGGCCACGCCTTCAAGCAGGCGTGGGACCAGCCTCTGACACGTCCACTGCTACGACCGCTTCAACCTCTGCCCACTCAAGCCCCATGCGGATGACCCGGAGGAGTGCACGGCACTCGGACATGTCACCCACGGATACCAAAAAGGCCAAGAAGTAAGGTGGCCAGACAATGAAGGGAACAAACTTCAGAGTACATTTGGGGACATCTGGGGTTTGTAGAGTGGGTTAGGGAGTTCACTGGGGTTATTTGGGGTTTGTAGGGTGGGTTGAGGAGTTCACTGGGGGTTGGGGGAGAGTGTTCACATTGTTGCCTGTTTGAAAAATACACCCGTTGTGTGCCAAAAATTCAATGGCTGGACATTCTTCATTTTGTGCATGTACTTTTAATGTGTGATGGTGTTCAGTGGCCAACTCCAAACAATACAAGTGTGCATGTACACATGGAGCCAGTGTGTCACTGACACATGTCTATCATAGTCCCTGTGTTTCAGAAGTATTCGTGAATTAGTGCTTGGCATACAGCATGGCCATCCCGTGCATCAGGTACTGGCAGGGGGCTACTTCACCTCTGTCTCCATCCTCATCATCTTCACCCGGGCCATGCATGTCAATGTCAGGTGGCAGTGGTACATTTCTCCGGACGCACATGTTGTGCAGCATGACACAGGCCATGGTGATCTTTGCCACCTTCTCAGGCCTATATAGGAGTGCCCCATCAGACCTGCTGAGGCAGCGGAACCGCGCCTTCAACAGGCCAAAGGTCTGCTCAATCACAACACGGGTACGGGTGTGCACATGATTGTACTCCTCCTCATGGCTGTTCTGCGGGTTCCGCACAGGGGTGAGTAGCCACGGCCTCAAGGGATATCCTCCATCACCTGCAAGCAGATACAAATAGGTGTATGTCACTCTGAACTGCCACCTTCAGGGAGCACAGTCATGGCGGCAGCTATTTGGTGTGGGCATGCACATGTCCCTGTATGCATGCAAAAATGTTACCTAGATGCAATCTATACTGTCATGAGGTGTGGCAGTCTGGATGGTGTTCAATAGATGATGCAGGGTGTAATCATGCATGCTGAGGTAGATGTGCTGTGGTAGTGCAACAATGTTTAGCCTCCAATTCATGCTGTTCATCCCTCACTATGCATGGTCACACTGACCACATTGCCACAGTTGCCATCCTGTTCATTCATGCATTGCTTGGCATCACCATGGTGGCCTGGTTGTGCCTCTTACTTGTTGTCATCGATATGCATTAATTGTGATATGTGGCCCAGTGATGTGTCATGATCCGTTTGGCTGGTTCAGGTCAGGAGTGTTTAGCTCTGCGTGCATTCTCCAATCACGGCTATTGCCACCCAGGTGCAGTATGCCCCCCCCTTTCCCACCCTGGTGCAGTATGCCCCTCCCCCCTTTCCCACCCAGGTGCAGTATGCCCCCCCATTATGCATCCCCACACATCAGTACCCCAAAGCACTGCCATGGGACAGTTGTGCAACTCACCAAGCAGCCAGGCACGTGGTCCAGCATGTCACTCCATGTGACGGGGTAGCGTGGAGTTACGCAGTACCATGGCATCATGTGTTGATCCGGGAAATCGGGCGCAGCAATGTGTGATGATCTTGCTGGAGTCACATACCATTTGCACATTGATGGAGTGGTATTGCTTGCGATTGCGGTACACCGCCTCTATGGCATGGGGGACTACCAATTCCACATGGGTGCAGTCAAGTGCACCAACACAATTGGGCATGCCTGCCAGTGCATGGAAGACCACTTTGGTGTTGGCTATCTCCTGGGCAGTCTGTGGTAGGGATATGTGGCTGCTTGCGTGCTTCAGGAGGGCATCCAGCACTCGGTTCAACTTGTGTGAAAATAGTGGCTGTGAAATGCCATGCAGCTGGCCCACTGTGTGTTGGTAGGTGCTTGTGGCCAGGAAGTGTAGCACAGACACCACCTTTAGTAGCGGGGGGATGGCAGTGAGTATTTCTATGAGGCTGGCAATGTCGTTCTGTATCATGTCCACTATGGTGATGATGGTGTCACGGTCCAACCGGTACAGGGTGTGGATCTGCTCAGGGGTTAGGTTAAAAGGGCTGGGTCTGGTGCGAGGGATTGGTAGTTGCCTACGAGGCACTGCTCCCTGTGCTGGTGGTAATTGCTGGGCCTGTCTCACCCTCCTTCTCCTCCTGCGTCTCCTCTGTGCTTCCTGTTGTTGCTGCTGTAGTTGTTGTTGCTGTTGTTGCTATAGTTGTAGCAATATGCGCATGTCCTCCAGCGCCATGATTGCAACAGCTAGTGGTAGCATTTTGGTGTTGGAAGGGGTGTGGTGTGTGGGTGTGCTCATTTTATACAGGCCCAGGCTCCATTGACTCCACTTATTAGGATAGGATTGTGTGCACCTGTGGCAGCTGCCTTGTATCCTGATTGCTGTTTGCGGGTGGTCCGCAATGCCTGTATGGCCGGCATCGTGCAGCCCATGATTACCGGCTTTGCTATGCCGGTATATGCATGTCCACGTGGGTTGGGATGTCCCCCTATTACCGGCATGCCAGTATTTGCTTCCCGAAGGGGCACGTGTACACGCCTATGCCGCTATTAGCGGCACTGTTGTTTAGGGTGCCACTTATACCGGGTTTGCGGGTCGGAATACACCGGAGCGGGAAACAATGCCGGTATTACCATACCGGCATACCGGCATCTTTTTTGCCTTACCGCCAACCTTGTAATGAGGCCCTATGCCTCTTTAAATACATCGGGCCTCATTACAACCCTGGCGTTAAGGGGTTAACGGCGCCGTAAAAGGCTGCAGCGCCGTTAAACCCTTAACGCCGGATTCACACTTTAACGCCTGCTTTTTACAGGCGTTAAAGTCCAACCCGCTAAGGGACCTTGGTGCTAATTACGGCACCGTAATTTACGGTGCCGTAATTAGCGCTTTCCCCATTCCCATTGAGCCCTATGGGCCAAAAATGGGAATGGGGAAGGGGCCATGGTGAATGTGGATTTATCGCCCCGCCAACCTTGGAATGGGGCGGTAAATCCGCCATCCACCATGGCGGAATCCGGCATGGACCATGGTGCTAATAGCACCATGGTCCAACGCCAGGGTTGTAATGAGGCCATAAGAGCACATGAAATTGAGAATATGCAGTTAGACATATATGGGCCTCATTACACGGTAGGCAGTAAGGGTTTACCGGTACCGGTAAGGGCACCGGTACCGGTAAACCCTTACCGCCTTACTACGAGTTCCCTTTGGGGGACCCGACCTGAACGGCTGGTTTTACCAGCCATTAAAGTAGGGTGCCGCAAAGGGACCTTGGTGCTAATTACGGTACCGCAATTTGCGGTATCGTAATTAGCGCCTTCCCCATTCCCGTTATGCCCTATGGGGGCAAAAATGGGAATGGGGAAGTGCCTTGGTGAATGGGGAATTACTGTCCCCGCTCACCTTGGAGTAGGGCGGTAATTCCGCCATCCACCAAGGCGAACACGGTAAAATACCGGCGGGCCATGGTTACCGCCTACCGTGTAATGAGGCCATAGAGTCAAATTCTCCAAACTTTATTGGCGTAGGTGGTGGGTTCTACAAGCACAACCGCTTTACTTCTAAACAAATGCTGAGCATAATTCCCAAAGGGCATCTGACTGCACAAGTCAAAGGTGCACACATTCTAATACCAATTTTACCACCTTTGGGCAACTGCGCACATCAGGTGTAATGTATGTGCATTTTAAAGAGTATTCCAAATTCACGTATGGGATTTGCCTTAAAATGTAAAAAGAAAAGAAAACCACATTCCATTTTCTGCTGTCTGGAACAGATGCAAGGGGATGCACAATGCTTGACAGGTACATTTCAGACCCAGAAACAATATGAAAAACTGTCGTCCACCATCTATTTCTATCCATCAAACAGAGATGCAAATGCTTTAAAATATGTTTAACGCATCATAATGGCAGGCAGGTAAATGCTCTCCCAGCACTGACATGCTGGGATCCTTCTATATATTACTGCTAGGTGTATCCAAGTTGAATGGTCAACACATAATTTGTGCTGCAGCTTAGGCCCCCAGAAATGTGCAGAATACCTTTGTGGTAAGGTGACCTGCACTTTTCATAAAAATGGGCCATCTACAAACTCTGCATCCTCTGCTCTATTTTTTAATGCCCAATTTTTAGGTTTGTTGCACTTTGGTGGTGCAGCACCAAAATATCGGCAACACCATTGTTACAGAGAAGAGGGAGAGTTAAGGGGTACCAGAAAACGACTTTGTGGTTGTCATGACAACTGAAAATGCAGTGGCCATATCGGCAAACACACACACTCTGGGGCTAATTCATGGAATAAATGTGCGCCGAAATTTGTGGCACAAGCTGGCGCAAGCGTGAAAAAGCACGCGTGCGATTCATGGAAGGCCCTGCACGTGCTTTACCCGGGATGTGCGCCAAATCCGCGCGTGGGGCACACGGGCGCACACGTCACTGCAACATCCCGAATGCCGTGAACGACGCACACAGCGAAAGTGCACAACATTAGCGCACACACCAAAAAGGGGGTGGAACACGGGGCGGAACACGCGGAATGGGGAACAACGCGTGAAAATAAGGGTGTAACTGGGGAAGTACTGCTAGTAAATACACTGAACGCCCACACGCGCGCGAACTACACGTATTCATGGAATCGAATAGGGGAAACACACGCACGGCAAAAGACACGCACAGGCCTAAACACGTCTGCCACACGAAGGCAGGTGGAAGCGTCCCCATGCAGTATAAAAGGGCACACAAGCAACACAGTACGTATATACAGCTACGATGAATGTCCCATTTTGTGGCCCCTTAGGAGAAATGACATGTCACGCAACGCTCAGGCATCCCAAAAAAGCAAGAAAAAGAGATACGTGACCCCTGTAGCCCACGTGCATGTAAAAAAACACACGCAGTATGCTGTGGCAGCCAGGAACACAAAAAATGTGTACGTGATCAACACGCAGGCCAGTATGCCCAAAAAAAAGGGGTTTGTGACTAACAGGGACACTCGCAGTAGGAAGAATAGCGTGTGCTACTCACCGTCTGCCTTGCGTGTAGAAGAAGAACACGTAGCCAACACCCATGCCAAAAGAAGATGTACGCACTGTAGCCGCTGTGAAGTAATTCACGTGTGAACCCCAACGTCTGGAAAACACACGCACCGCTTTCCATGAAAAGCACATACAGAGTGATGGAAACCCACGTGGGACCTTCAACCCGTGCCGAGGGAAACGCTCATGCGCACATTACGTCACCTACGCGCTTACGCGCTAAGGGCCTTCCCTCGGAATTCACACAAACGTGCTGTTTTTCATGTGCCAAATCACTCCGTATCAAGCTGGCCACGGGACAACACACAAAAGATCACGCTCCTGCCCAGAAGGCCGAATTACTGCCCCCCAGAGCCCCGAGCCGCCTCCCACCATCCATCTGCTGCTGCCGGCCTGCCACCACTGTGCCCTGCCATTTGGTGCCTGCACATCTGCCATCTGCAGGGGTCCAGTTGCTGTGACCACCCCTGCTGGAACAGAAGACTCCCGACTGGTGTTCCAACACTCCACAGCCCAGCCCCAGGACCCAGTTGCCCACCCACACCTGCCTCGGGGGTTGCCATGTCCGACACAACACCTTCCGGCACCAGTGGCAACCCCCCAGCAGAGGGCTACCAGCTTCAGTGAAAAGGAAGTTGGTATCCTGGTGGAGCAAGTTCTGGGGCATTATGATGCCCTCTTCACACCATTGTGCGCTGATAAGGAAGGACGGAAGAGGATCTGGAAGAACATAGTGGGTGCCATCAACGCGGAGGGGGTGGCACCCCGCGACATCAAATATGTCCAGAAGCGCTGAGAGGACTACAAGTCCAGGACCCTCAAGAAGGCCCAGCGCCTCATGGAAGCAGTGGATGCAGTGGGGCGCCGGGTCCAGCTTACCACCCAGCAGATGAGGGTCCTGGAGCGCATTCGCCCAGTGCTTCACCACCAGATCCTCAGGATGCAGGCCTGTCTGGAGTCGAGCTGTAAGTGGCCATGCATTCACGTTTAAAAAAGGGCATGTTGCAGTATGCTGGTAGTTAGCTACCTAGCTGCATGTGTGACATGGGTCATGTTTGTCCAGTCAAAGGATCGAAAAAAAAGGATCGAATGCTCTTTTATTCGAATGCAAAAGGGCCGAAAAAAAAGAATTGAATGCTTTAATATTCATTTATTTATGTTTTTTTGTTTAGTGTGCGTAAAAAGTGTTTTTATAAAGAAATACGGTGAGTTGGGGGGAACCCCCCCATAAGAAAAAAAAAAGCATTTGAAACTTTTTTTACGGCACTTTTGGTGTCGAAAAAAAGCCATTCGATCCTTTTGTTTTCGATGCTTTCACCTATAACCTGCCTCAGTCATGTGTTGCCACTGTGTGGCTCTGTTGTGCATTTATGCATGGGCATGGTGGTTCTTTTAAGACTGTCATGGCATGGGTAATTTGGGAGTGGGTGCAGTGGATGGTTGCATGCTTGTACTGGGGGCAAGGGGGATTTGGGTTGGCATTAGGGCCATGGGTCTGTTTTGTTAGGACATGTTGTTTGGTGGGCCATGTGTCGGGGCCTGCTGGCATGTGCCTGTCAATGGGAGGGATGGTTGGGGGCTTGGGGGACATGAGTCAGGGCCTGCTGGCAGGTGCCTGTCACTGAGGGGCAGTTGGGGGGTTGGGGGATATGAGTCGGTGCTCCCGAGTGCATGGTGTCATGTGGCCTGCCTGTGAGGCATGGTGTGAGGTGATGGACTGCCTGTGGGCCATGAACTGGGGTGATGGCCTGCCTGTGGGCCATGGACTGGGGTGGGGGGGAAAATAGCTGTTTTTTGTTTTCATAAATCAATGCTTAGTATGGGATGCCCAATGGAAGCCCTTATTTATATATTTTTATGTCAAAGTTCTTTAAATCTGGATGATGAACCCTTATATAAGTCCCCTCTCTTTGAATCCCCTGATCTCACTGAGCCTGGAAGTAGGTTTGTTTTGCAAATTAAAAAGGTTTATTTGAAGAATTAAACAAATATATATATATATATGGTGTGCAGTCATAATGTCGACAGTCAAAATGTCGACAGTCAAAATGTCGACAAATAAATGTCGAAAAACAATAATGTCGACAAACAAAAATGTCGACATTTTTCGATATTTTTTCGAAATTGTGTACTTATTGTAAGAATAAATAAATAAATAAATAAATAAATATATAATAGATTGTGTTGAGTATGAGGGGTGGGAGGGTGGTTGGAGGGGGTGTGGGGGGGGTGGCAGGGGGGTGTTGGGTGAGGGGGGGTTGGGGGGGGACCCCCCCAATAGTAAATGATACTCATTTTTGTTATTTATTTATTGAAAAAATAAATAAATAAATATATAATTAGAATGTGTTGATTATGAGGGGTGGGAGGGTGGTGGTGGGGGGTGTGGGGGAGGGTGGCAGGGGGATGTTGGGTGAGGGGGGGTTGGAGGGGGACCCCCCCAATAGTAAATGATACTCTTTTTTGTTATTTATTTATTTATTGAATAAATAAATATATAATTAGGATGTGTTGAGTATGAGGGGTGGGAGGGTGGTGGTGGGGGTGTGGGGGGGTTGCAGGAGGGTGTTGGGTGAGGTGTTGATAGTTTTAAGGGTTTATAGTCATAATGTCAAAAAAAAAAATGTCGACATTTTTTTTTCGAAAAAATGACCTTTTACATTATAAGTATATGATGTCGACATTATTATTTTCGACATTTTTGTCTGTCGACATTTTTTTTTCGACATTATGACTATAAACCATATATATATATATCACACTTTTATGAACAAACAATATCTGAATAGCACACTTATGAATATGAACAGTGATCATTACTGGGTAATATTACAATATCAACAACTCTTTAATCTCTTAGTAGTAGGAACAGAGAGGATAAGGTAGCAGCGAATACTTTTATGGTTCGCGGAAATGCAAGATAGGAAAAAATGCAACACAAAATAACTTGATACGATTTCAATCAAAAGATAATATGATCACTTTTTCCCCTATGACTACTCACTCCCCCCCTCTGCAATATGAAGAGATAGAAATGAGGGCACACAGGTTTCAAGAATACAATCAATAATGCAGTTCAATCCCAGTTCCCCCAGCAAGCTTAGAGAAAACAGGTATGACTTTAAACACAGGTAAACATACTTTTGAAAGTGATTGTCATGAAAGGGGAAATATGCTAAAAATATTTTTATTCACTAAAGGAGATTCAGGATAAGTGATAGTTACTTTGGATTGGTTCAGGTCAACACTAGCAACACACGGGCCCTTATTACAAGTCAGGCATTAAGGGGTTAACGGCGCCGTAAAGAGTGTCGGCACTGTTAAACCCTTAACGCCTGATTCACACTTTAACGCCTGCTTTTTGCAGGCGTTAAGTCCAAGGCGCTAAGCGACCTTGGTGCTAATTACGGCACCGTAGTTTACGGTGCCGTAATTAGCGCCTTCCCCATCCCCATTATGCCCTATGGGGCAAAATGGGAATGGGGAAGGGCAAATGGTGAATGGGGAATTACCGCCCCACTCACCTTGGAATGGGGCAGTAATTCCGCCATCCACCATGGCGGAATCCGGCATGGACCATGGTGCTAATAGCACCATGGTCCACCACCTGACTTGTAATGAGGGCCTAGCAATGATTCATGAATGATTATCAGATTGGAAACAAATTTCAGCAGTTCAAAAAAAGAAACAGCTATTTTTACAATTGGTGAAATGGAGCTAAATTGCACTTCACAGCAGTTTTACGGAAGAACTATAATGGGTTAGTTGGAAAGCTTAGGATCTTAGCTTCAAAATGACAGTTACATTTCGGTTCTAGGATGTGCGGTTTTCGTGAAGGTAGATTTTCAGAAATAAAGTCAAGATTTCAAAATGACAGATTGCGCTTTACAGATTTGAAATCATACAGGATGGACACAAGATTCTATAATGCAGTTCTGGATAAGTGGAATGGTTGGAATAAGATTACTTTAGACTAAGAGATGACTATGCACAGTTCTACACTAGATACTCACTCCTAGGCTTGGGAATGGAATGGGCCTCGTCAAAGATCTGGTCAAGGGTTTGGCTGGGTTCTCTCACCACCGGACAGGTCTCAGGCACTCTGGGTTCTGCTCTCCGCACTGCACTGCGGTCTGCACAACCTCTTGAACTCGATCTGACGGGTTCTGGATACAGCGCTGCTTTCTGGGTCTGGATCTTGGTTCTAGCACAGGGTTCTTGGCTAGAAGCAAAACAGCACAGCCCGGCTGTTGGATGTAAGAGCCCCTTGGCAGTTTAGGGGTTAGAATCAGGTTGTGTAACGCTCACCTGACTCCCACGGAGGCGCTGGCCTGGTTCGCGCTGCTGTGACCTCTTCTAAGGTGATGCGCAGGGTTCGGAAGACGGACTGGACCGGGCCCCCCAAATCTGGTTTGTCTGGCTCGCAGAAGTATCCTTCTGTAGGTGAAAATAGGGGATTAACTGTCTGCGGAGTAATGCAATCAGCCTCCCACTTTCCCCTCTCACCCTCCTCGAAACCCTTCTGTGATTCCTCGTAGCGTCTCACCTTAGGGTCTGGAAGGACGAGCTCTCCATCCTGCTTCTGATGCAGGGGCGCGTTGGTATCCAGTTACTTCACTGGATTTTCGGATTGGTGAGAACCAAACTTGCTTGGCTTCCAGGTAAGTTTTTTGATAAGAGGTTCCCATGCATTAATGTACTAATGCTAGTGTCTTTTTCCCCATAGGGGCCGGGGTACGGAATGCCGGGGAACAGGCACTGACCCGAGACGAGAGGTGAAATCCTTGTAGAAATCAGGTAAGTCTTTAATGAGCGTTTTTTGGTAATGTATTTTGTTTCGCTCATTAACGCTGATGTCTCTTTTTCCCCTTAGGGGCCGGGGTCCGGAAATGCCAGGATGCGGCGCGGACCCGAAATGAAGAGGGAATGAATCAACAGGTAAGTCTTAACATGGAGATTTAGCTTTCCTTATTCCCTTCTCTCTCTCACCTTTTGTTCTGGTCTTTTTCTCCCTAGGCGCTGGGGCGTGACTGCGAATCCGGATGATCGCTGCTGAACATGGAGGCGCCCTGTAAAGGTGAGTGGAATGCGGCGCTGCAGCGATCGACGCGATGAGCTTTTAAATAAAAGTCTTCCTTTTCAGGATTGTCGGCGAGATGTCTCTGGGATGCAGATTTAGCAGGTAAGGACTTTTCCTTCTTCTGTTCTCTTCTTCTCTTCCTTTGCAGGTGATCCAGGATGCTGGCAGGCGTGGCAGAAGTCAGGATGCAGGAGCAGACACGGTGAGCGTCCAGCTGCTAGATGCAGAACAACGCGAAGCACGTGTGGCTGTTCGGGTGGGGTTTAAATAGCCTTGGAAGAAGTTCCAGGTATGTATCCTTCCTCCAATCAGGTATGTATCCTTCCCCGACCAAGCCCGGATGGTAAATTAGTCCCAAAGGTAAAGTAGTTCCTTTCAGGCCTCAAGGAGGCCGGGATCCTGCAGCATGGTCTGCATCAGGTAAGTGCACCCAAGCACTTCCATAATGAGCCTGGCGCCATAGGTGCCAGGACACTGTCCAAAGGGCCCCTACATGGGGTTGCTGGGTCCTTCCTTGGGGACTGGATGTCCGCTTTCGGGGACGCAGGGCTTGAACCGGCTCCCCGGGAGCGGGCATCATGACAGCACTCCCCCCCAAGGCCCCTCCCAAGGTTGTTCCCTCTGGGGGTTTTGGTTTGTCTGGGAAGAGTCGGTGGAATTTCCTGACTAATCGAGGTGCATGCACATGGTCGCTGGGTTCCCACGACCTCTCCTGAGGTCCGTACCCCTTCCAATCAATTAGATAGAACAGTTTTGACCTAAACATTTTTGAGTCTAAAATGTTCTTCACTTCGAATTCGGGCTCCCCATCTATTAGAATAGGTTCTGGAGGTTTGAGTAGTCGGGTTCCGGGTACCACTGGTTTCAGAAGTGACACATGAAAAACAGGGTGAATTCGCATACCAGCTGGTAAATCAAGTTTAACAGCCACTGGGTTAATTATTGCCGTAATAGAATAAGGTCCCAGATATTTTGGGTTAAAAGTTTGAGGCCCTTTGAGTGGTAAATGTCTGGTAGCTAACCACACTTGATCCCCAATCTGATACGGAGGTGCTTCACTCCAATGTAGATCAGCATTCTCCTTGTATTTTCTCTTGGCTTGTTGTAAATGCGTAGTTGCCTCTTTGAAGGCTTGGGTAAAAGTAGAATGCAGATGTTCTACTGCAGGCATTCCGAGGTTCTGAGGTGAGTCAAGGTTTGAGGTTCGAGGGTGATGCCCAAACAAAGTATAAAAAGGACTGTGGCCAGTTCCAGAGTGTACCGAATTATTATATGGGTATTCGGCTATCCAAAGAATGTCTTTCCCAGTTGCTTTCAGATTGCTGTAACATACACCGTAAGTATTGCTCAAGGGTCTGATTTGTCCTCTCGGTCTGACCATTGGTCTGAGGGTGGTGACTGGTCGATAATCTTACGTCGATCTGCGCCATTTGACAACATTTGCGCCAGAAGTGGGAAATGAATTGGCTTCCCCGGTCAGAGATTAGTATAGATGGGAATCCATGTAGCCGAACAATATTTTCGAGGAATTCTTTGGCTAGGACAGAAGCTGAAGGTAAACCTTTCAAAGGAATAAAGTGGGCCATTTTGGAAAACAAATCCACAATTACCAGAATAGTATTGTACCCCGAACAAGGAGGCAGGCCCATAATAAAATCCATTGATAGGGTGTGCCAGGGTGCTGGCGGTATGTCTAGAGGTTGAAGGAGACCGGCTGGTCTTTTCTTTTGATTTTTATTTTGGGCGCAAACACCACAGGACATCACAAAAGATTTAACATCTTTTCGCCAAGAGGGCCACCAAAATTGTCGTTTCACCTTTTCCTCTGTCTTGGCAATACCGGGGTGTCCCTCTAAAAATGCATCATGATAACCGGAAATAACTAGTTCGTGTAATTCCTTATGTGGCAGGAATAAGCGTCCTTGGAAATAAGGTAAACCATTATCTATGGTAAAGTCTGATCCCTTTTGTATCCAATCCTGTAAGGTTGTAGAGTCCAGGAGTTGTTTCACTCTGGCTTGAATGTCTTCAAGCGTCTGTAACGAAGTCATGCCTAGAATCCTCTGTTCGGGAATTATTGGTACTGGTTCTGAGTTTGTATCAGATTCTCCCATTCCAATTCGGGATAAGGCGTCTGCTTTGCCATTCTTGCAGCCAGGTCGATAGGTAATCACGAAATCAAATTCAGCGAAAAACAAAGCCCATCAGAGCTGCCGTGATGACTGAGCCTTGGCGGTTTTCAAATACTGTAAATTCCGGTGATCAGTGATCACTGTGATGGTATGTCGAGCGCCAAGCAGATAATGCCACCAGGCTTTAAAAGCGGACTTAATGGCTAACAGTTCTTTGTCCGTGATTGCATAATTAACCTCGGGTGCCGAGAATTTTCTGGACCAAAATGCTACGGGATGCAGTTGGTTGGTTTCGGGATCTCTTTGGGACAGGACAGCTCCCATGGCTAGGCTGGATGCGTCAGTCTCGACGACATAAGGGAGATCTGGACGCGGGTGTTTCAATATAGGTGCGGAGGTAAATTTAGCTTTTAAATCCTGAAAGGCCTGCTCGGCTTCTTCAGACCATTCAAAACGTTTATTTTTCCTCAAGAGTGCAGTAATGGGTTGTACCACGCGTGAAAATTCCGGGATAAACCTGCGATAGTAATTGGCAAAGCCGAGCATGCTTTGAACCCCTTTTACAGAGCTATGTGATGGCCATTTGAGGATGGCACCACTTTTCTTGAGTCCATTCGGACTCCTTTGGGTGTCAGGATGAAACCTAGAAACTCGACTTCTGTGGTATGGAAAACACATTTCTCCAATTGAGCAAATAGTTTGTGTTGGCGCAGTTTTTCAAGTACTGCCCTGACGTGTTTTCTGTGATCAGATTCCGAAGAGGAGTACACCAGAATGTCATCGATATATACGACAACACAAACATCGATGAGTTCCCGAAGGACATCATTCATGAAGTATTGGAAGGCAGCCGGCGCGTTACACAATCCGAAAGGCATCACCTGGTACTCGAATAATCCGTATTTAGTATGGAAGGCAGTTTTCCATTCGTCGCCTTCTTTAACTCGTACCAGATGATAAGCCCCCCGGAGATCTAACTTGGTGTATATGCAAGCGTCCTTCACCTGGTCAAGGAGTTCAGGGATCAGAGGCAGAGGATAACGGTTTTTAACCGTTATCTGGTTCAATGCGCGGTAATCGATACAAGTTCTAAGGTCACCTTCTTTTTTGGGCACGAAGAACAAAGCCGAGGATGCCGGGGAGTTTGACGGGCGAATAAAACCATTAGCTAGGTATTGATCCAAATATTGTCTCAAATGTAGATTCTCAGGTTCGGTAAGGGCATAAATCCTGCTACAAGGGGGTTGTGCACCGGGCACCAGATCGATTTGGCAATCGTACGATCTGTGAGGAGGTAACGTGTTGGCCTGTTCCTTTTTGAAGACGTCCTGAAAGTCTTGGTATTCCGGAGGTAGTTGCATGGAGGCAGAGGTTACAGATGCTAGATTAATCTTCAGGTTTTCTGGGTAGCAGGTTTGTGTACAATCCGGGAAGGTTATTCTCTTAGCTCGCCAATCAATTCGAGGATTATGTGTCTCTAACCAAGGGATTCCAAGAATAACCTGAAACTGTGGAGCCTTGATTACATCAAACACAACACCCTCCCGATGGCCGTCGGGACCAATAAGAGTCACCTAAGTAGTGGAATGTGTTACCGGTCCAGAGGCAATTTCAGTTCCATCGACTGTTGTGATGACATCTTTGCTGGTTTTAGGACGGAGAGGGAGGTTAATCCTAGAGACCAATTCACGATCCACATAGTTTCCAATAGCCCCACTATCGATGTATGCCTTTATTGCATGCAACCGCTTAGGCTGTTCTGGATCTACGAGAACCATTGGCACAATGAAATGCGAGGTCTGAGAGTTAGTTTTCAAGCTCGGCAAGCGGAACCCCTACACTTGTCGGGCGGAGTCGTTTTCCGAAACAGAGTCTTCATGGTTTTTATCAGCGGCTCCTACCGCCTTTCGGGGCGGTTTTGCCGGGCAATCTCGTAGAAAGTGTCCAGAATTCCCACAATAAAGACATAATTTTAACTGCCGCCTCCTTTCACGTTCCTTTTGAGTTAAGGGTCCTTTAACCCCTCCAATTTGCATAGGCTCAGAGACATCAACTCCCTTGGGATTAGCATGGGTCTTGACCAACACCCGGGTCTCAAACCTGGACCGATCTGCTTTTCTGTTTTGAAGTCTGTGATCCAATTGGACCACTAAGTCTATATACTATGTGCATTCTTGGGGCGGATTTACAACTTGGGGCCTCGATAAAACAATGTGACTCTTTTATCCTCTG
This sequence comes from Ambystoma mexicanum, assembly GCF_040938575.1. Classification (NCBI taxonomy): domain Eukaryota; kingdom Metazoa; phylum Chordata; class Amphibia; order Caudata; family Ambystomatidae; genus Ambystoma; species Ambystoma mexicanum. Next base: position 692,895,519 of record NC_090939.1, read on the forward strand.
GCCATCCCGTTTCCACAATTAGTCTATTAAAGGCTGCAATGTAGGATAGGAGGTCCTGATTGCCCTGTCGCAGGGATAGAAGTTCGTCATCCAGAGCCTGCCCTGAAAGTGTCGAGCAAATAACCTTTCCATGCTTGCTTGAAACCTTTGAAAATCACAGAGAATCGGGTCATCTTGAGTAACCAGTGGAACTGACCAATCGGCAGCGCAGCCGCTGAGATATGACAATACAAAGGCTACCTTGGTCTGATCATTAGGGAAGGCCCCAGGTCTGCATAGGAAGTGCAAACGACACTGACTCATGAATACAGCGAATCGTTTGGGGTCCCCAGCAAAGCGTTCGGGTGGGGCCAGCGGCATGTTTCCAGGTAGATTAATCTGCACCGGGTTACTGGAAACCACAGGAGCGGGGTTCCCTCCGGAACCGGGTAAAGGAGTTTGCCCAGCTTGACCTTGCAAAAGCTGTCTGGCCAGGTCATCAGTTCTTTCCTTTGATATTATTAATTCCCTCCTGAGGGCATTAGTCTCTTGACGAGCGGCATGTACTTCGGCCCATAATTCCCCCAGTAATTGGGCCAACTGATCAGTCTCAGAACTTTCCATAGCGCCTGGGTGGGAATTTGTAGGAAGGCTTCGCATTCTGTAACGCTCACCTGACTCCCACGGAGGCACTGGCCTGGTTCATGCTGCTGTGACCTCTTCTAAGGTGATGCGCAGGGTTCGGAACACGGACTGGACCGGGCCCCCCAAATCTGGCTTGTCTGGCTCGCAGAAGTATCCTTCTGTAGGCGAAAATAGGGGATTAACTGTCTGCGGGGTAATGCAATCAGCCTCCCACTTTCCCCTCTCACCCTCCTCGAAACCCTTCTGTGATTCCTCGTAGCGTCTCACCTTAGGGTCTGGAAGGACGAGCTCTCCATCCTGCTTCTGATACAGGGGCGCGTTGGTATCCAGTTACTTCACTGGATTTTCGGCTTGGTGAGAACCAAACTTGCTTGGCTTCCAGGTAAGTTTTTTGATAAGAGGTTCCCCTTGTGTCCATGCATTAATGTACTAATGCTAGTGTCTTTTCCCCATAGGGGCCAGGGTACGGAATGCCGGGGAACAGGCACTGACCCGAGATGAGAGGTGAAATCCTTGTAGAAATCAGGTAAGTCTTTAATGAGCGTTTTTTGGTAATGTCTTTTCATTCGCTCATTAACGCTGATGTCACTTTTTCCCCTTAGGGGCCGGGGTCCGGAAATGCCAGGATGCGGCGCGGACCCGAAATGAAGAGGGAATGAATCAACAGGTAAGTCTTAACATGGAGATTTAGCTTTCCTTATTCCCTTCTCTCTCTCACCTTTTGTTCTGGTCTTTTTCTCCCTAGGCGCTGGGGCGTGACTGCGAATCCGGATGATCACTGCTGAACATGGAGGCGCCCTGTAAAGGTGAGTGGAATGCGGCGCTGCAGCGATCGACGCGATGAGCTTTTAAATAAAAGTCTTCCTTTTCAGGATTGTCGGCGAGATGTCTCCGGGATGCGGATTTAGCAGGTAAGGACTTTTCCTTCTTCTGTTCTCTTCTTCTCTTCCTTTGCAGGTGATCCAGGATGCTGGCAGGCGTGGCAGAAGTCAGGATGCAGGAGCAGACACGGTGAGCGTCCAGCTGCTAGATGCAGAACAACACGAAGCACGTGTGGCTGTTCGGGTGGGGTTTAAATAGCCTTGGAAGAAGTTCCAGGTATGTATCCTTCCTCCAATCAGGTATGTATCCTTCCCCGACCACGCCCGGATGCTAAATTAGTCCCACAGGTAAAGTAGTTCCTTTCAGGCCTCAAGAAGGCCGGGATCCTGCAGCATGGTCTGCATCAGGTAAGTGCACCCAAGCACTTCCATAATGACCCTGGTGCCTATGGCGCCAGGACTGATGTCTTTTATGAGCCTGGCGACATAGGCGCCAGGACACTGTCCAAAGGGCCCCTATATGGGGTTGCTGGGTCCTTCCTTGGGGACTGGATGTTCGCTTTCGGGGACGCAGGGCTTGAACCGGCTCCCCGGGAGCGGGCATCATGACAGGTTGCTAGATTCTGCAGGCCTGCTGAGAAGGGTTCAGCTTTTGGATTAGGCCTCTGCTTCAGGGATCTAGAGTTTGGTTCTAGAGTTGGTTCTAGAGTCTGGTCTCTGGATCTATCTGGAGTCTGGAGTCTACCGTCAGGGTGCTTTGCAAAGAATAGTTGAGTAGTGGAAAAGTGTGTGTGTCTCTGGGTCTCAGCAGTCCCTATTTATGTATTTACAAAGCGGGTGGGGAGGCTGACTCCCTATGCCCAACCCTCTAAGGATCCTGATAGGTCAGAGAATTTCCTGTCCCTTGATTTGAGACAGGAGCAGTGTGGCATATGTGTCAGCATGATGCTGTGTTGTATGGCTTAACTGAAATCCCTCCCCTTTGCTTTTTCATAGAAACTCTATTTTTTGGGGGGCGTGGCTTGGACGCCATGTGAAAGGACGTGCCTGAACGGGAGCTCCCGCTGATCCGAACATTATCCGGCTGAATCCACGCAACGGCCGCTACGATGTGGCATAGACGGTGATGACTGTAAATGCGAAGCTCGGCTGCACATGTGGATGCATTCTCATACGGGATTGTGCAGCGCTTGTGTACTCAGGAGCCGCGTGAAGTTTTGGGGCCGGAGCTTTGCCGGCAGACAAAATGGCTGCCGTCGCTTGATGTTGGGACAAAGGATCGGGGACCGGGATTCTGGAGGCGATTCCCTCAGTTCACGTTCAGCGCGATCCAGCGAGAGCAAGCCTGACTGGAGGTAGCCGAAACTGTGTGGCGACGGGGGGGACATAGTGCCCCCAGGCCTGGGGCCTAAGCGAGATCGAAGGGACGCTCCTGATCGAAGATATGTCGTGCAAGCTCCTGAGGGCGAAGAATAAACAGCCCACGCTCGACGAATTTGCCAAGACATCGCCTGGCACCGAGGGGACCAGGAGCAAAGAGAAGGCCCAGCCCAAGGAGATGGCCGCAGGAGGAACGAACCAGGAGGTCCTGGCAGCGATCGCAGATCTGAAGGCGACATGGGAGACCAAACTCCAACTTGCGGTGGCCGAACTGAAAACTGCGATGGAACTTCAGGTCGGGGCGGTACAGGAGGACGTGAACCTCCTGAGGCAAGATGTGCGAACCCTGGCCGAGCGCACAGAGACCCTGGAGAAGGAGATGGGCCCGACGGTGGCGGAATGCACCGCGCACAAACGAGAGATCCATGCCCTGGTGCAGAGGGTAGGCAACCTGGAAAGCAGGGCTGAAGAGGCAGAAGGTCGGGCCCGCAGAAACAACATCCGGATTGTGGGCCTACCGGAGGGAGCTGAGGGCCAGAATCCCACAGATTTTATTGAAACTTTGTTGCTGCAGGAGATCACCGGAGGTGCCCTAACGCAGGGATTCGCAGTGGAGAGGGCACATAGGGCCCTGATCAGAAGGCCACCGCCGGGTAATCCGCCCAGGCCCGTGATCGCCAAGATCCTCAACTACAAAGACCGGGAGAAGATTCTGGAACATTTTCGTAAAGGGGGCACCATACGGCGAGGGGAGGCAACCATCACTGCTTACCCCGACTACACTCTACAAGTGCAGCGCAGTCGGATGAACTTTGGGGCGGTCAAAAGGCGCCTGCGGACGGCCGGTTTCAAGTATATGTTACTCTACCCAGCCAAACTTAAGGTCTTCTCCAAGGCTAAGACGCTGTTTTTCGACACCCCTGAGGAGGCCATGGAATGGCTCGATGCGCAGAACTGCCCTCAGGAGCCTGATGAGCAGATGGCGGACGGAGCAGGGAGAGTTAAGTGAAACAGTGGGCCCGGCGGACTTTGAACATTTGGACTGGAATATAGTCTTTGCTACTTTGTGATGGGGATGCACTTTTTAACTGTTTCGAACATGGTCCGCGAGCGCGGATATAAATGTGTAGGGGGCATCCGAAGGCCGTTTTATTCGTACCCCAGTGTGTAGTTAGGTTAGTCACTGTGTGGGGTGTGACACCCTGTCGGGTTCTCTACACGGGCTTCCGAAGAGAACCGAACACGGGGATGCCTGAGATCCAGGGATGGAGCTGGGCAGTTGGTTGGGTTAGGGGGGTGGGGGGTGTTAGTTGTTATGTGAGCCTGGGGAAGAAACTGAGAAGGGATGTAGTCGGGACTGGGGGGAGGCGATCAGACCAGAGGGGGAAGTGGGAGCTACGGATAAATCATGGGAGACCTTAAGGTATTAACATGGAATGTTAGAGGGTTGAATAGCTACCTTAAGCGTAATAAGGTCATGCTGTATTTGAAGAGGCGGAGGATAGACGTGGCCTTGTTACAGGAGACGCATTTGACACGGGATAAACTTGAAATGGTGCGGAGAAAATGGAGGGGGACAGTGGTTGGATCCACATTCTCTGCGTATGCCAGGGGTGTGCTGGTTTGGGTTGCACCACATGTCCCGTTCAAGCTCTTGGGGGAGGTTGTGGAGTCGGACGGGCGGCTGGCCATGGTTCGGGGGATTGTGGAAGGTAGAGTTGTCTGTATCATAAACACTTATGCGCCCAACCAGGACACAGCGACTTACTTTAAGACACTGTGCGCGAGACTCGGTGAAGGGATGGGGAGCACAGTAATCTGGGGTGGAGACTTTAATTGTGTGCTTAACCCCAGGGAGGACAGGTCGGATGACAAAATGGTTAGGCCCAGCCCAGCGGCCAAGGTGTTGCAGTCGCTGCTAACGGATCTAGGCCTGGTAGACGTGTGGAGAGCGAGACACCCGGGTGGGAGGCAGTATTCGCACTATTCGGCTCCGCACCAACTGCACACGAGGCTCGACTACTTTTTTGCCACTCCAGACATTCTTACGGAGTGTGAACAGATTGACTATAGGGCGAGGGTCCTTTCGGACCACTCGCCCCTAATCATGCATTGGCGGCTGCGCCCCCCACGTGCACGGATTCCAACATGGCGCCTTCGGGCGGAAGCGCTACGGGATCCGGTATTCAAGGAGGATATGAGGGAGGAGATAGTCGCGTACTTTGAGTCGAACACAGGGAGTGTCAAGTCGGCTGGTACTTTGTGGGAGGCTTTTAAGGTGGTGATGAGGGGAGTTGCTATTGCGAAGTCCAAGGGATTAATGGGTGGAATCCTGACCGACCTGCGAGAGGCCGAGATCGAGCTGGAAAAAGAATTGGAGAAAGGTGGGACCGATATGGAAGTAGTTACTGAGCTGCAGCAGCGGTGCTCTGGGCATTGGGACAGACTTTGTAACCTGAATTATACGAAGTACATTGAGAGGTTGCATGCGGGTGGGGACAAGACAGGCAGGCTCCTCGCTTGGCTATATAAGAGCGGAACCCCTAGGGCTCCGATCCGATCGGTCATCACCGAAGGGGGTGCGGAGATCGACACGCAAGAAGGGGTAAATGGGGCATTCGCAGAATACTACCAAACATTGTATGAAGATCGGGAAGGGGGGAGCCGCGAGGAGATAGATGAAGTACTCGGGGATATAGGCCTGCCCAGAATCAGCGATGAGGAGCGAGAGGAGATGGATGCTCCGATCACTCTGGAAGAGCTCAGAGAGATAGTGCGACAACTGCCCACTTGCAAGGCCCCGGGGGCGGACGGGTTCCCCAGCGAGTTTTATAAGGCGTATGGGGAGGAGGTACTCCCACCCATGCTGGACATGTTTAATGAGGCGTTTGAGCTGGGACAGCTACCAGAATCACTCAGGGAAGCGGTCATAGTGCCACTCCCCAAGCACAATACACCGGGACACGGTTGCGGCTCCTATCGACCCTTGTCGATGCTGAACCAGGACAGCAAGATCCTAACAGCTGTCTTGGCGGCTAGAATGAGGAGAGTGATAGGCAAGCTGATTCACCCTGACCAGACGGGCTATGTCCCGGACAGGAACATTACCCACAACCATAGACGCCTACACAGAGTGGTCGAATGGGGATGTAGCAGAGACGGCGAAATGGCGATAGTGGCGCTGGATGCGGTCAAGGCGTTCGACTCTGTTCGTTGGCCGTGGCTGTTGGCGGCACTGGATCTCTTCGGAATGGGGCCAGGGTACAGGAGGTGGGCCGAATTGTTATATAGCGCGCCTCTAGCCAGAGTTCGTACGGGGGCAGTAGTGTCGGATAGGTGGCAGTTAGGTAGAGGCACCAGGCAGGGATGTCCTTGGTCCCCAATGTTGTACATCCTGGCCCTTGAGCCCTTGGCAATTTACCTCCGGCAACAGTATGACCCGGTGGGCATAGAGGTGGGGGGGAAGAGCCATCTGATATCCCTGTATGCCGACGATATGCTGTTGTACCTCCAATACCCTGAAGAGAACTTGCAATATGTCTTGGAGGTGATGGAGAGGTTTGCTTGGCTTTCTGGCATAGCGGTCAACCCTCGGAAATCCACTCTGTTCCCGCTGGGCGGCTATGTGGGGATACCGGCTGAGAGGTTGCCAGTATTGCGAATCCCATGGGCGACAGGCACCTTTCGGTACCTTGGCATAGACGTGTACCACACGTCCGGGGAGGAACACAGGCACAATACTGAATTGGCAGTGGGGAGGATCGAGAAGTGCATGAGGTTTTGGGAGAAACTACCCTTAGCGATGATGGGCCGGGGTGCTATGCTTAAGATGGTCGTGCTACCTAGGCTGCTGCATTATTTCAATAACATTCCATACATGATACCCAAGGGGTTTTTTGCTAGACTACATAGGGTATGTAGAGATTTCTTATGGCAGGGCACGCGTAACAGGGTCGCATTGTGGAAATTGCAGAAGGCTTATGAGAAAGGCGGCGTGAGGCTGCCGAACTTTGAGGCCTACTACGTGGCAGCGCAGCTGCAGTACGTGGCCAAGTGGCTTTCGGACGACGAAACCCCGGAACATAGACTGTTGGGTATGGACTGCTCCCCCTTCTACCTGCGAGAGATTATTTGGGTATCCAGCACATGGATGAGGGGGCGTCCTAAGATGCTAGCTTTGGGCAGGAACATGTGGCGAAGAGCCTGCCGGATGATGGGGGATCCCCTGCCGTGCATGCCGCAGCTGCCGCTGGTGGCCTTGGCAAGGGAAGACGGACAGCTTAGGGCCATCCTGCGAACATACTGGGAGTCAGTGGGGCTGGTCACTTTGGGTGACATTTGGCAGGATGGGGCCTTGGCGGAGTTCGCAGATCTAGAGGCGGGGGCGGGGCTGCATGCGGGGCAATACATGACGTTCCACAGAGTGGTCAGGGAGGTCCGGAGCACTTGGCCCGAGACCGTATTGGCTGACGAGCCGGATGTGACGCTGGAGATTATGTATGACGCATCCGAGGGCGGGCATGAGGTCTCCAGGCTGTACGAGATGCTGATGGCAAAGGTTGGGAAGGATTTGGGGTACCTGAGGTTGGAATGGGAAACAGAGATGGGGGCCCCGATGGCGGATGGGCAGTGGGAGCGCGCCCTGGGGTACCACAAAAAAGTATCGAGGAATGCCAGGTTTAAACAGATACAACTATATATCACGCATAGGGCATACATGACCCCCCTGAGAATTTCCAGATTTCGAGACGCTGGGCGCCAGGCGTGTCCCAAGTGTAACACAGAGAACGCTGATATGATTCACATGTTCTGGGCCTGCCCTGTGATTGCAACCTACTGGAGTGAAGTGGCGCAGAAGCTGGCAGGGAGGGGCATTGCACTTAAGATAGATTCGGCCTGGGCCTGTTTGCTTGGAGGGTATCCCAGGGCGCGCAAGCTTCGGTACGTGGAGAAGCTTAAAGATTTGGCTTATGTACTTGCCAAACGCAGAATAGCCATGGGATGGAAGGATTGTCAGAGGCCACGGGTGGAGGTATGGTGGCGTGACCTCCAGAAATGGGCTGCCGCCGAGACGACAGCATGGTGGGAGGCCAGCAGGGCGGGAGGGGAGGAAGAGGTGAGCTCCCTCACGGCATGGAAGGTGCTGTTGGCTGAACTGTTTAGTACGGGGTCGACCTCGGCTGGATCTGAGAGCGACGGAACCCCACCACACGGAACGGACAATGATGGTGGACACCCTACAGGCTCATAGGTGGGAGGGAAGGGGATTGTTAAGTTAATTTTGTTCTGTTTTTTCTTTCTTTTCTTTTTCATATCTGTTGTTTGGCCTTTGTTGTGGCTTGATGTGTTCTATTTATGTTCTGTTGCACTGTGTGGTTGGTATAAAATAAAATACATTTAAAAAAAAAAAAAAAAAAAAACTCTATTTTTCCCAAAAAACATATTTCCCAGATACACAAGTTGTTCATAATACATATTCACATCACAGATTAATTAAGGCATGTCTCTGTTCAAGTCCTATGTTCCTACAAGCTTGTGTTCAGAAATGACCACTTATTTGCGCTTTTGGTGGGTTTCCCAATATTGGTTCTGCACCAAATTTTACACAAACATACACACTCCATCTGATCACATTTCTGTAATTTTTCTTGTCCCTAGCATAAACATAGCAGCTACAAGATGAATACATTCTGGGGTTTAGTCTTAGAACATCGCACAGATTTCAGCTTAGTCTTAAATCGTGAGTGAATTTTTCATTTTAGCAATCCCAAAGTTTCATATTTTTGTCAGCTTGGTACACTTTGTTATAAGCATTTTTATAAAACATACATTTGCTTTCAATTCAATTCACATCTCAGTCTGGTCCGCCCCTAGACCTGGGCTGAGTCAGATGGTCACATGTCTTGTTTCCTGCCAACACTTTGTTGACAGTTACACCTGAATTCAGCATATTCCTATTCAGTTGAATATTGTCTCTTTCTCCTGCCAGCAGAGGAATCCCCTCCCCATCTAATTAACATGTCCATGCGATATCCTCCCTTTTGGTGGGAAGGCCCAAGGTGTGAAGGGTTCTCAGGGGAAGCAAGCCTTTTGGAGTTTTAAGTGCATCAGGTTACTTTCTGATCAATTGTAACATAGTTCCTTGTAAAAAAATGCATTTATAAAGTTAAAATAAGCAACATATCTTTAAATCAAGTCTTTTTCAACATGAATCACTGTGTGGCACTCTATATGTTATTTTGATGGAATTCTCTTCTTTGGCATGGTTTGGGGTTCAATGTATAAGTTTACAAAAATGGTTTTAAAACGCCGGCTTCTTGGTAGAGGCGAGTAACGGTACTGCACCCATTGTTGACAGCTGTCTTTCCATCAAGTATTTTTAAAATAGGATTTTGTTCTGAGAACATATCATTTGTGCTGACATTGTATTGATGTGGATTCTTGCAGTAAATGATGTGGAACACCCAAGAAAGAGGTTGGATCTTTTAGGTGATTTGTGAGCCATGATTTTAGCAATTCTTGACAATCAAGAAAAATTGATTTTCTATGTTTCTTTTTTCAATCAGCATTGCTATTTCCAAGTGGTTTCAGGCTACTTTGTGGGTAGCCCAATGGTGGGTTTTTGGCAGTGTACCATTTTGACAAATGGAGAAATGTCAACTTTATTTTTTCCTATGTCATACAGTACCAGTTGTTAAAAAGGTGTTGGCGGACTTTCCTGTACCTACTCAGGAGTGCCACCAGCAAATGAGTGAGCTGTTTCGGATTTGGAAACCCCTTTATACTACCACAGAGTACAGCGTTCTATTTGTTCTCTGTGTAGTATCATATGGAGTATCAGTACAGAGAAAATGAAATTAAAAAAAGGTGTGTGTATCTCTTTTAAATTGTCGTCAAAGGATAGCTTTTGGCCTCTTATCCAGTTTTCTTTGAGCAGTTCCTTTGTATTGGGCCGAAGATGGGCCTTTCCCAGTTTCAGTGATGAGAATAGCATGAACTACTTTCTTCAGGGCCAAATGTTTAAAGCAGACAAGTCTTTAGATGCTGCTGCAATGTGGATTTGGTGTTGTGCTGCTAGGTATGTTCACGGTACCCCACCTTTCAGATGGAGGGGGATGGGGTAAAGTGGAAAGACACAAAAGCAGCATCAGACTAGAAATAGTGTCTTTTGTGTGGTTGCAACACATTTGGGAGTCACAAAAACAAGGTGAGTGACTTACCATTGCAATTATCCTTCCCACGATCTATCGGTCAAGAAGAATGGAAAGGGCTACTTCACTTAGGTGTGTTGTACTTTGCGGTAGGACGCGTTTCGTGGTGCGTTCCAAACAACCTGAGAGGTTCAAAACATATGTGTATATGTTATGTTATGTTATGTTATTTTGCATTTATATAGCGCCTTATATACCATTGGTATGGTCTGAAGGGGCTGGTAGGTTGTAAGCCCTTGGGAACCGAAGTTCATGTTGTATAAAGGTTAAATGCTTTATGTTTTGCTGGTTGATATGGTGTCTCTGTTGCAGCTATCTGGAATGATGTTACTTCAATATGTTTACACTTGAGTTTAGTCAGTTGTACCCTGGAAGCTGCTTGTGTTGGGGGTCTTATGGTATGCTACTGAAGATAAGACAAATAAACTGTCTACTACATACCTCTGGCTCCGGTGGCTTCATTACAATGGCGACGAGGATGGGATGTCTGATGTGATCCCTATTGAAGCCAAGACCCCCAACCGTGTCTGGAAGCGGTGTTCGTGAGGAGCGGTCAGTGGTAGCCGACATCCAGGAGGAGTTCCCTCGGAGCCTGCAGTTTGGTCCAAGCGAAAAGTGTCCCCATCTGCTATTCCCAGGCGTGAGGTGCGCCTGTCCCGAGTGGGTTGACACTGCCAGATGGTGCCTGGAGGGTGCCCCCTGGAAGCACACTCGTTTTTTTTTGGAGTAGCGCCGCTGGCTCCGGGGTCGATGTGTGGCCGTCGCTGGAACTGGGCTGGAGGCTGCAGGGTGAACCTGCGGTGCTGCGGGGAGGACATCTTCTTCCCCCACCAGCGTCCCAGCTGGTTCGCGTGCGAGCTGCGGTATTTCGGCAAGCCCTGCCCGTCACCAGCTTTCCTGCTGGTTCGTCAGTGTCAGCGAGCGGAGGGCTGTCTGCAGGTGGAGCTGCAGTCCCGTGGTTTCAACAAAGGAGATATGGGCCGTACGTGCCCGTCACGGCGCTGTCAGCTGCAAGCGACGCGGAAGAGAAGATCCGTGTTTGCGTGTTACGCGGCCCGCTGAATGCGGATGTGGCGCCGTAATAAGGCCAGCTGAATGCGGATGTGGCGCCGTAATAAGGGAAAGTACTGAGGTCTCGCCTAGGGCCCCGTGTGGGAAGGCGAACTAGGGGAGCATTGTCAAGGAGCATCACAGGTGAGGGAGTGTGTGTTTTTCCAGCCCACGTGAAAAAAAAAATCCTTATGGATCTGGCCTACAAGGAAATTAACTGGAGAGAGCATTCCTAATTGGGAGTGTTTATGTTCATAGTGACATTTGACTGTGGTCTAGAAGTTGCCATTTGACACTTTTGGAAGAATTTTTTCTTGGACACACCACAACTGCTGTTTTAGCACTGCATTTATTTTGGTTCTGGTGAAAGTTACTGTTACACACAGCCTATCAAGGGTAGAAAACATGGCCCTGTCTGGAGTACCAGGTCCACAAGTATTTATGCCCACACAAGGTCCGTCAAAAATTAAGTGGGCCCCTTGGAAGAAGGGCTTCCTGCATTATGTTAAAGCCACATGTGGAAATGGGATGTCTGTAGAACGTAAAGTAGCAATGTTAATGCATTTTTTGGGTTATGAAGGTCAGAGGATATATGACACGCTTCCTGATATTGTTGAATTGGATTTGGAAGAGGGAACAAATGATTTTGACCTGGCATTAATCAAACTTAATAAGCATTTTGAGTCAAAAACTAGCACTGTATTGGAGCGATATCACTTTGGCATGAGATGTCAACATGAGGGAGAATCTGTTGAAGACTATATAACTGCTTTGAGACATTTATCCCTAAATTGTAAATTTGGTGGTGGATTAGAGGAACACATAAGGGATCAATTTATGATTCATTGCTCTAATGATAAAATATGAGAGGAGATTTGGTTAAAGGACGATCCCAATTTGGAGGAGGTTATTAGTATAGCAAAGAGGATCGAGCACACCTTACAGTGTGTAGCGAAATTGTCGCTCAAGGAAAATAAATCAGCACCAGGTGTTGAGGTACTAAGGGTTGGAGACAAGAAGGGAGGTTGCCCGAAGGAAAAGAAGAAACATAGAACCAAGCCCAATGAGCATTATGAGAATACCCAAACCAAGGGTGGGAGTGGTGAGCAGGGTAATAGGCGTCTTCAAAAGGACACTGCCCAATTTAATGTGAAAAGGGAAGATAGACTGTGTTTTCGTTGTGGGAGTTCACAACATTTGTCCACATCTCCCATTTGTCGTGGAAGTCGTGTGAATTGTAGTTTGTGTAAGAAATGGGGGCATTTTGAGAATTGCTGTAAAAACTATAGAATTGGAGGTGGAAAGGGAACACTCCTGATTGAAGAGTATGATGGTGCGTTGTCTGAAGAGGCTGATGTTTCAGAGAATGAAATAGTTACGGTTCATATGGTAAAGTGCTAGATGTCTGATGAGTGTGAGCATCCCTCAGCATGGATAGAAGTAAATGGCCATTTGGTTAAAATGCTTGCCGACTCATGCTCCAAAATCACATTAATGTCCAAGACTGTCTTTGAAAATGTAATTGGAGGCGATATCAGATGTTTGGTTCCTTCAGATAAAATGCCTCGGGGATACAATGGAGACAAAATAGAAATTTTGGGGTGTTGTGAGGCAGAGTTCAAGTTCAAAGGGAGAATGGCACATGGGAAAATATATATTACCAAAAGAGGTGAAACATTGTTAGGTTGGAAAGAGCAAAGGGGATTGGGAATTAAGTTAGATCCCAATAGCGAAGAACAAGTTCTCAATGTGGTTAACTCTTCTGAGCCTAATAGCAATAAAACCAAATGTGAAATGGTAGCTAGATACCCTGAAGTATTATGTGACAAAGTGGGATGTCTCAAAGGGATGGTACACAAGATTGAGATAAAAGAAGGGAGCAGTCCTGTTGCGTCAAAGCTCAGACTGTTACCCTTATCTATGCGGAAAGCTGTGCGCGATGAATTGATAAAATTGGAGAAAGAGGGAATCATTGAGCCAGCTAGGGCAGTAGAATGGATATCTCCCGTGGTGGTGGTGAAGAAAAGCAATGGGGATTTGAGGGTATGCATCGATTTGAGGGAACTCAATCGGTGTGTTGTAGCGGATCGCCATCCCCTTCCAAATATGGGAGAGTTGTTAAGTAGGATAGGGAGTGCAAAATATTTCGCAAAACTTGACATGGCGAGTGCGTATCATCAGATAAGTTTAGATGACGAATCGCGCAAATTGACTGCTTTCATTACTTATGAGGGAATATATCAATTCAAGCGCATGCCATTTGGATTGGTATCAGCGTCTTCCGTATTCCAAAAGGTTATGGACAAATTATTGAAGGATGTTGGTGGAGTGTGGTGCTTTCAGGACGATGTTCTGATATGTGGGAAGGATGAGAGTGAGTTGAAAACAAGACTGGATCTGGTTCTTAAGATCTTTAAAGCAAGAGGAATAACTTTGCGTGGCGAAAAATGTGTGTTTATGACTCAAGCGGTTGATTACCTAGGTCATGAAATATCTGAGCAAGGACTCAAACCGAAGAGGAATTTAGTTGAGTCTATTTTGAAAACACAATCACCAAAGAATAAGGCCGAATTGAGATAATTCTTAGGTACTATTGAATTTTATCATAGGTTTGTTGAGAATTATGCTGATTCCATAACCAATTTGAGAGGGTTGTTAAGGAAAGGTATTGAGTTTGTATGGAGCAATGAATGTGAAAAAGAATTCGAAGCAATGAAAAGAAAAATTGATATGGCAAAACCCCTATCGATGTTTGATATAAGAAAGAAAACTATTCTGGCTGTGGATGCTAGTGACACAGGAATAGGAGTGGTGATGTTGCAGCCACATATTGATGGTACGGAGATGACTGTGATGCATGCATCCCGTATGTTAAGAGGCGCAGAATTGAACTATTCCGTGTTGGAAAAAGAAGCTTTGGCGTGCCAGTGGGGCATAGAAAAAATTAAAAAATTTGTCTGGGGTCAAGATTTTACCTTAAGAACAGACCACAGGCCACTTAAGGCGATTTGTGAAAGTGAATGAAATGGTTTTTGCAACCGTGGAAAGTATAATACAAAAACAAGAGTGGGTTCAAGTTTTAAAGTCTAATGAAATGTGGAAGTGGGTCATGGCTTTTGTGGTGGATGGATGGTCAGAGAAAAGGCTCTTATCCGGTGAAGAAAGGGCAATGTGGGAGTTGAGGAATGAATTGTCTGTAAAAGGAGAGTTGTTCTATAGATGGGAAAGTTGGTGGTTCCTGGTGTCTGAGAAGGAGATTAATAAACTGTGCTCACCAGGGACATATTGGGGTTTGTAAAACAAAAGAGGTTGTAAAAGCTGATTACTGGTGGCCAGGGATTGATCATGAGATTGAGAAAGTGGTTGGTGCATGCAATGATTGTACCAAATCAGGAAAAAATGTGATAGCGGTGTCCCAACCTATGGGAAAAACAAGCATTCTGGAGGGAGTGTGGCAAGATTTGTCCATGGATGTTCTTGGTCCAGTAGACATGGGTGCGAGTAGAGGAAGGTTCATTTTGTTTATGGTTGATACTTTTTCAAGAGGGACAGAATTTAAGATCTTGAGGGAAGTCACATGTCGGTGTATAATTGAATTCATGGAGGATGTGTTTGAGAGGGAGGGTTTACCCAGGAGCATACTCACCGATAATGGTCCACAATTCATGGGAAAATTATTTTTAGAGTATCTTCATAAATGTGGAATTAAACACAAAAGGACCCCTTTGTATTATCCCCAAGCAAACGGTATGGTCGAGAGAGTAAATCGATGTATTATGGATGCTATTCGTGGAGCGAATGCATGTTGTCTTGACAAAAGAGTTGCAGTGAGAGACAGGTTGCATGCGTTGAGGATGGCTCCGCGAATAGAAACAAGGATTAGTTCTTTTGAACTTATGAGAGGGTGAAAAGCAAACACTTGTGTGGCGCCAGCTTGGTTGGGCAGGGCAAGAGCAACAGATGTGGTTGTGGATGTTGTAAAGAAAAAGATGGATGCCCGAAAAAACAAATGGGTGGAAAAAGTAAATGAGAAACATCCAAGAAAAACTACTGTGGTCGGGCCGGAGATTGGGTGCGGATAAGGAAAGCGGTCATTTCTAAGAAAGGGGAGTCGCTCTACACAGAACCTGTTAGAGTTACACGAGTTTTCAAAAATGCTGTGTGTGTAGAAAGTGGTCAAATTTGGTGTTTGTCCAGAATTGCAAAGGTAAAAAGATAGAAGTTTTAGTATCTTTTCAGTTGGTATATTTCTCACAATAAAGAATTTTATTTCATAGGGGAGGAGGGTCTGTTGTATAAAGGTTAAATGCTTTATGTTTTGCTGGTTGCTATGGTGTCTCTGTTGCAGCTATGTTTATGCCAAGCATGCCACCTGTAATTCCAGAATGGATCCCTGCCTATTGTACCATTCTGGAATGATGTTACTTCAATATGTTTACACTTGAGTTTAGTCAGTTGTACCCTGGTAGCTGCTTGCGTTGGGGGTCTTATGGTATGCTACTGAAGATAAGACAAATAAACTGTCTACTACATACCTCTGGCTCCGGTGGCTTCATTACAGTTCAGGTCAGTAGAGAGAGTAGAGAGAGTCAAGGTGCCTGTGAGCACCGGGTATGTGTGCAGCTGGTGCGGTATTCATGTAATAGCTGCTTTTTAGCGGTAGGTGTGGTGGTTGAGAGATCAGTAGTATGTGTTCGTTCTGGCAGGATTTATCCAGACCGAATGTGGCTGCGTCAGGCCTGAGGAGAACGCCTGGCTGGGGGGTGTGTAACCAGCAGTGTTTACTTAGAATGATGTGGAGTGAGCGGCGGATGTTGGTATGAGAACAGTTATACCGAATGGTGTCATATAATGAATCTCTCTGGTGGTCAGATAGGTATCTACATATTTCACAATTATTTTAAAGAAGATCAGTGCTTTCTTTTAAGTTAGCATGTCCAGAGAGCATTGCTAACATGGTGTCCATATACTTGAGAAAAAACCCTGGTGGGCAATATAAAACGTGCCACATTGATTCCTAAAATCGTGGCAATTGCTTGGTTTAAACAAACCTGCAAAATACTTGGTTCAGTTAGATGCGCTGTGTGGCGATGCTTTTAATTACGACTCAGAAATGGAAATCTGAACGAAACGAAACAAAAAGGCTTGTCAAAATAGATTACCCCGCGCCAGGGAGGGTGTGTATAAATCCACTCCTATGGGTGTCTTCCCATCAAGTCCCAAAAAATGTTTCTATTCGTGAGAGTTTTGTGGTTTTCTGATGAGAAGCAGAGCATTTCGTTTTAAAACCACCCATTTTTTTTTTACACACAATACTCATTAGCCCTGCTGTAACTTGCAGTCTAACAGAATGTCCCTCAATGTTTGAGCAACCATTTGTTTACATATGTAGCAGGAACTATCCCTAGATATTGACTTTTCCTGGAAGGCTCGTATTTTCCCTGTATTGATCAAATTTAAGCAGAGCCTCAAAAATTCCATCCTTAATTTTTTACCTGGGAAGCGTGTCAGATATCTTGGAAGATAGTTGCACGGTTTGTCATATTACGATAATGATTTTGCTAAAACCAGGCCCTGCAAATGGTTGATGGTTTTAATCCAGTCCAGTTGCAGGAAGGCAGTTTTAACACCCATCGAATTTGACACCAGACCAGCACTTGTACGATTACATTCATGCAATCTTTTGGTAGCATAAATGAGCCTTTCTGCATCTCGCAATTAATATTCCCATACAGGGAGTTAACTCCCCCATACAGGGAGTTATCCTGCGGACTCACAATCTACCTATACAGGGAGATCATTTTTCAATCAATGTGTACCTTCATTGATTGGAGGCCCAGTTTGTATCTCTGGCTCACTATAGGGAGGCACCCGGGCAGATTTAGAGTCTTTTTCCAGATCTTTCCCTCTATCCTAGACCAGTTTAGTACCTGTGAGTGCAAGCATATCTCCAGACCATATAATAACGAGGGAATTACCTTAATTTTCCAATCTTATTATTGGGGTCAAAGAAAACGTGCTGTATACACTATGCAATTTTTTCATTTGAGCCGGCAGAGGAACCAGTTCAAAGTCCAGATCCTGTTCTAATTGGCATAGCGTTTGGGATGGACGTAATTTCATACCTAAATAAGTAACTTCTTTGACACGCTGCACCGGTTGGTCCAATAATTGCCATTTAAAATGAGGAGCGATCTTCTGTTGCCTTTTAAAGACTACTATTTTTGAGGATTTACGAGGAGATTGTTTTCCCTGGCATACATACCAAATGCATTTAAAAAACTTTGGATGCCAACTGGTGTATGATCCAGTATAACAATATCACCGGCGTAGACTCTCCAAGTTATGGATTGCCGTCCGATCTTAGGGCTAGCCAGGGAGTGAGGGGTTAGTGAAGTTGCCAAATCAGCTAAATAGAGTTTAAATAGAAGCAGTGCAACAATGCACCCCTGTATGACCCCCCTCCGACTCCTCCTGGATCTGTCCGCCACCTTTGAACTGGTGTACCACAACACCCTCTGCCACCACATCATGGCAGCCGCCAACTTCTCCCAAGAAGTCACGACCTGGGTAGCCTCCTTCATGGAAGGTAGAACCATGACAGTCTTCTCAGACATTGCCGGCGCCCCCCCACTCCCATCCCGTGTGGGGTCCCACAAGGATACTACGTCTCCCCCTCCCTCTACAAAATTTTCACCAAACCCTTCTTCAACCTCCTGGACTCTATCGGCATAGCCTACACCAACTATGCCTGATGACACCCAAATCCTCCTCCGCCTTACTGGCATTTATGACACAGATTCCCTATCAACAAAATATATCCATCAATCCAAGCCTTGATGGCTATGATCCACCTATGCCTTAATGACAACAAAACTGAGATCCTCCTGGCGGGATCTACAACCATGTTGAAAAAACTCAACTCCCAATATTCAGCTTTCACCATAGATGGCATTTGCATCGCCGTCTCAAAATCAGTAATAAACCTGGGTGTCTATTTGGTTGCCTCCCTCTCCCTCACCAGACAAGTAAACGCTATCACTTCCTCTGCTGCATACACAGCCAAGCTCATCAATGCAGCTAGACAATTCCTCACACCCAACAGCTGCCTCACTATCGCCAGAGCATTCATAGCAGCGAGACTTGACTACTGCAACGTCCTCTTCGCAGGGACATCTAAACAGAATATCAACAGGTGAACCAAAACAATACCCTAAGTGCTGCCCTCAGCATCCCAAGAAACGATAACATCTCAACAGCAAGAAAGGAAGTGCTCTGGCTCCCCATCCGGGAAAGAATCCTCTTCAAAACTCTCTCCATCGCGGATAAATGTCTTGCCAACTCTGCCCCGAAATACCTGTCTCAAAGAATTTGCGAGATCCAAATCCTCCACACCATTAAGGTCCTTCCATGCCCACCTTTGTCCCTCCCTCGTGAAAAGCTTCCCCGCAGTGGCAACACACCACTGGAATGCGCTGCCCCCCACCTTAATGGCAGGTGGATTCTACTGACCCTTCCGCAATCCCCTAAAAATGTGGCTCTTTGCCTATCCGACACTGCAGGACGATCTAACACCTCCCCCGAAATGTCTTTATCTGTGGGGACAATCTTCTTGCCCCTGGTTTGCAAGCTTCATGTCTTCTTCGCACTAATAAAACCACTACAGGTTTTGGAAAAATTGTGTTGTAGATACCGATTTCTTTATTTAATAGTGCAAGGTATTGCGTTACATTTTTATTTTACATTTCAAGGAGGTGTGGGCTGCGCCTTTAACAGGGGCGTAGGAGACACATAAAATCTGGGGGGGCAGGGGACTTCTTGGGGAATTTGCTTTATTTATTTATTTATTTATTGTGTGTTAGTCAAAGAACTCGACTTTTCACAAAATTAGAATTAAAATATCAGTATGTATCAAAATACAAATATCACCGTATAAAACAAGAGAAAAGAAGAAAAGAAAACAGAAAAAAATTAAAGGATGCAGCAGCAAAGAACATGTCTTTGTATGTTGCATTTCTGGATTTTTCATCTGACTATGTGGGCCACAGCTAGGACGCTAGCTCGTTAAGAGGCAGATCACCCGTAATTGGACTCCTGCCAAATAAAGGAGTTGCAGCCTTTCTACCAACTGCAAGTTGCTACTTTTTTTGTGTGGGGCAAGGAGACGTGTGCGTCTCTTGGAATGGAAGGATGGGGGTTTCAAAGAAAGAGGAAATCTTGCTTGTACCTCTGAGTAAGCCCTGGTATGGGAGTAGAGGGACCAGGTGTGTGATGTTGCTGCTTTGACTGTCCTCCGGGGGCGGGGGGGATACAGCAAACCCAGGTCTGCGGCGGGATGTGTCGGACCCGGGGGATGGGGGATGCCTAGTAGGTGGGGTGTATGTGGACCCAGGGGGGTGGCCAGAGGGGCAGCCCACTATGTGGGGCCAGCCTCTCATGATGAGTCTGGTCCCTCTTATTCCATCTCATGCTGGCTTCAGAGCCTAGCCTTTCTTTGCCTTTGTTATTCTGAATGCAGAGTTGGACTCTGTTCCTTTGTCATTTAACATTTGCTGCAAAGCCTGATATATTTGATTCTCTCATATGTTACTAGGACGGCAGAGCATGGGTCCTCTGCCCTGTTAAATTATTCAAAGAGCCCCTCTGGCCTTTCTTTGCCTCTCCCTTGTCTCACTCCTTGCTTGCTTAATACATACCTCCTTGCTTGAACACTCAACATATTCTCCCTAACACAGTAATGGCAGCTGCAGTCTGTCTTAACTTCTATTTGTTCCGTGTCTTGAATTGGCCTCTTATTTCCGCGTTTCTGTCTGCAGGGGAAAGGCATTTGCCAGTCACTGCCATGATAGTTCTACATGGCCATAAGAGGGCAACAGCTAGCCAATATTGAAAGAACATGGGCATATTACGCCAGAGTCTGGCAACTGCCTTCCTAATGCCTACACAAGAGACACAACTCTTGCCTTTGTTTCTAACAGTAATTCAGTGGATGAAGAAACGCGAGAACACACATATTGCTTATAAATGAAGGGGATGATGTCACACTTGGTTAAGACATTTTGATCACGCCAGGAGCTAATTTGCAGCTGCAATTAAGCGATTACCTTTTAGACTTCTGGCTTTAAATAACGTTAGTATCACCTGGAAAGCACAGAGGTTGCTCAACAGGGTTCCTGGAGCACGAGGGGTACCCAACTCGTGGGCATGGATGATTGGAGGGCATTCTTGCCCTGGTTTGGAGCCTGGCCCCTACAGCCATGATGGGGGGAGGGGCCTATTACATTTGGTTGTACGTACCCTTTGAGGGTGGTAAGACATTGCCTCCTGCTTTAGCCCACTAACAGCTCTGCTTTGCAACTTTATCACACATACCTGTCAGGTGGCATGTAACTCAATGCTACTAATGTTATCAGCCTCAGAAGTCTGGAATCCTTTGCCACATCAAGTAGGGTACAGGCTTGCCACCTGAGACTTACCGATTTCTGAGTCGGCATCTGTCGCCCTGTGGGGAAGACACACACAGAAAGAGCAGGGCACAGTGCCCTTGTGGGTTTTCACACTTCTTCCTCGGTGTGGGCACAATTCAGTCCGCAGAGAAAGTGGCACATGCTGGGCAACATTCTCCCACTATGACAATGTCACCCAAAGAGCTAAATTGGCCATTTGAAATACCTCTGTCGACTTATTATTGCGCAATCCACACTGATGGGTTTAAGCACCTGCTTAACGCAAGATGGCAATTAAGGGCATTTGCCAACGCACTCAAGAAGCACAGGACACCCTCTTACCAGCAACATGCCATGCTCACTCATTCTGATCATGAATTGCATTTATCTGGGGTCATGTTAAATGTATGTATTTATTTATTACATGTGTAGCATCACGCAAACCCCCCAAGCAGCAAGGCGCAAAGTAAACTGCATGGAGTGGACCACTTCCATTGGCGCACGTTTTTACTTTTCCGCCACAAAATTGAAGATTTTAGCGTAAAAGGCAGGTGAAATCACATTGCTTTTCCACTTTGGAAGAGTGTAAACACCTCACGCAATTAGCGATTGCTGGCAGAATTGACAATGGCTTTCTCTGGACTCGGCCTGCTTTTACCAGGTTTCATTTCCAATCAGGCCCCAGAGGAATCCCTTTCCTTATTTCCAGCATGAGAATCCATGCTGGCAGTAAGGCCCCATTTGTCTGGTGGAGCGGGAAATACAGGGGGTCCTGGTGTGTCCACTCGGCTCCCCAACTCCACCCAGAAAATGCACAAAAATCTGGCCAATTAGAAAAAGCGACAGTAATAGTGTTTTCCATCACTTTTTCTGAACCAATTGACCTGAAAAATGCTGTGTTGCATCGGAAGCAGAATGCATTCTCTCTGCCTATTATCCCACTGGAAGATTAAGCCAGATGCTGAACACAGGTGTTACATATTCCTGTGCCCAATCTGCATTTGGAACATTAACTAACTGAGCTACCTTACAAATGATATCTCCTCTGGGGCTTTACCGTCTTAACCCCTTAACTGCCATGGGTATTTCCCTCCAGTGCCAAGGCCTTTTTTGGTGATTTCGGTATGTCGCCATTCAATCCCTTGTAACTTCTTTGTTACATGAGATATCTCGGCCAAAGTTGGCCCCTTTTTTCCCACATGTAGGCGGTCGTAACGCCCCCCAGGAATCCTAGTTTGCTGTAGGCGGATGAGAAAAAATGACCAAAAAGGAGACCATTTGTTTTTTTTTCTGAAAATGCCAATAAAATGTTGTACAAAGAAGTCTGTGGTGTTTTCCTTGTAAGAGCTAGGAACAAATGGTTTGCTGTGCTGGATTCACCATTTTCCCGGCTTTCAACAACAGATTGAGTGGAAACCAAAATAACATATTTTGATATGCTAATCAGCCGTTTTGGGAGAGGTAGGCGATTTTGGAATTGTTTGTCCAATAGGACATGCGTGGACGGAATGAAAGGAAAGGGTAGGAAAGCTGAATGGTAATCCATAAAGGCATACATTTCTGAAAAGTAGACAATATTCCAAGTTTAGGAAGGGGTGATTTGCACAAGTCAGGCAACCACTATGTAGGGAAAGATTCCATAGTTTGGGGAGAAATCGGGAAAAGGACAGAAAAAAAAACACAATTTCCGCACATTTCACTCGGGTCACCCACCGAAACACGCAGCCAATAATACATGGCCTACGTTCCCATGTTCCCACACGTTTCCCGACGAAAACGGTACCTCACATGTGTGGGTGCACCTACCTGGGTGCAAAGGGAAAAGCCTAAAACACTGGTAACACCTAGTCTTTTCAGACAGCAGATTTTCAGGAATTTTGTTCATGTGGGCAAGCTACAGATTTGGGCCGAGGGTGTCGAAGCCACGAAGGAAAACAGGGAACACCATGCATTTCCAAAAAGAAGACACCCGTGGGAATCCACAGAGGTCTGACTTGCATGAATCGCCCCATAATGTATGACCCACAATCCCTGACAAAGTCTGACATTTGGTGGAAAAAACAAAATTTTTACTTTGTCTGGGATTGTGGGTAATAAATTCTGGGGCGATTCGCGCAAGTCAGACCTCTGTGGATTCCCACGGGTGACTTCTTTTCGGAAATGTATGGGGTACCCTGTTTTCCTTCGTGGCTTCGAAACCCTAGGCGCAAATCTGTAGGTTGTCTACCCAAACCCTTTGGGGGTTACCAGTGGTTTAGCCTTTTCCTTTTGCAGCCAGGTAGGTGCACCCACACATGTGAGGTACCGTTTACATTGGGACACCTGTGGGAATGCGGAAAGGTAGGACATGTGGTGTTGGCGGCGTGTTTCGGTGGGTGGCAAGAGGGAAATGTCTGAAAATTGTAGTTTTTTCACCAAATTTCAGACTTTGCTGGGGATTGTGGGTAATACATTCTGGGGCGATTCGCGCAAGTTAGACCTCTGTTGATTCCCATGGGTGTCCTATTTTCAGAAATGCATGGCGTTCCCTGTTTACCTTGGTGGCTTTGACACCCTAGGCCCAAATCTGTATGTTGTCCACATGAGCAAAATCTGCTCTGCCGAAAGGCTTGGGGTTACCAGTGGGTTAGCCTTTTCCCTTTGCACCCAGGTAGGTGCACCCACACATGTGAGGTACCGTTTTCGTCGGGACACCTGTGGAAACGTAGGATGGTAGGACATGTGTTGTTGGCGGCGTGTTTCAGTGGGTGGCCAGAGTGAAATGTATGAAAATTGTGGGTTTTTTCATCCAAATTTCAGAGACATTTCCCTCTGCCCACCCACCGAAACACGCCGCCAACAACAGAGGTCCTACCTTCCCGCGTTCCCACAGGTGTCCCGACAAAACGGTACCTCACATGTGTGGATGCACCTACCTCGGCGAAAAGGGAAAAGGCTAACCCACTGATAACCAAAAGCCTTTCGGCAGAGCAGATTTTTGTCATGTGGACAACCTACAGATTTGGGCCTAGGGTGTCGAAGCCACCAAGGAAAACAGAGAACCCCATGCATTTCCAAAAAGAAGACACCTGTGGGCACCCCCCTTTCCACTAAAAACATCCATGGTGGTTTAGTGACCCCCACACCCACCCAAAACAAGTTATCATTTTTTTTATTTTTGTTTTTGTTTTGCCTCTTTCCTAGGGGCAGATTGTGCTAGCAATCTGCCCCCAAGGAGGGCTACATGAGATGCCCCCATACATTTGGGGTGTGGGGAGGGCCACCCCCTTTCCACTAAAAACATCTATGGTGGTTCACCTGCCCCCCACACCCACCTAAAACAAGTTATAATTTGTTTTATTTTTGTTTTGCCCCTTTCCTAGGGACAGATGTGCACATGTGTGTGGCCATCTGCCCCCGGGAGAGCAAAACATTCCGTGCCAGGCTTGGGGGGTGGCTCTGCTAATATTTACAGTGGCCTCCCCTCACCCCAAATGGATGGGGGCATCTCATGTACCCCTTCCTAGGGGCAGAAATCTGCCCCCAGGGAAGGCTACATAAGGTGCCCCCATCCACTTATGCTGGGGGAAGAGGGCCACCCACCCACTTAAACACAAAAAATCCTGGTGGTCTACCCCACCCCACCCCACCCAAAACAAGTTATAATATATATATATATTTATTTTGCCCTTCCCTAGAGGCAGATGGGCACATGTGTGTGGCCATCTGCCCCGGGTGGGCAAAACAAACTGCCCCAGGCTTGGGAGGGGTGGGGTGGCTCTGCCAATATTTGCAGCAGCCTCTCCCCCCACTCCAAATGGATGGAGGGCATCTCATGTACCCCTTCCTAGGGGCAGAAATCTGCCCACAGGGAGGGCTACATAAGGTTCCCCCATCCACTTAGGGTGGGGGGAGAGGGCCACCCCCCTGGCAAAAATCCCTGGTGGCTAGTGGTCCTAGCCGCACCCACCACACCCAAAACTACGTTTTTTAAAAAATCGATTTTTTTGTTTGCCCCCCCTTCCCTGGGGGCAGATGATCACCCATCTGCCCCCAGGGTATTTTCGCCATGCTTCGGGGGGCATGGGGGAGAGGGCAGCTTACATAGTAAGCAGCCCCTCCCCCCACTTCAAAAACAGATCCCTGCACAACACACCAAACACATATTCTGGGGGGGATAAATGACATTACACCCCCCCACTTAAAATTGTGGGGGGGATTTGTCCCCCCTGCCTCCCCATGTCCTACGCCAATGGCCTTTAACCACCCGTGACCATCAGGCTAAAATTGAATTCAAATGACAATAAAGTG
The DNA here is from genome assembly GCF_040938575.1 of Ambystoma mexicanum. Taxonomy (NCBI): domain Eukaryota; kingdom Metazoa; phylum Chordata; class Amphibia; order Caudata; family Ambystomatidae; genus Ambystoma; species Ambystoma mexicanum. Next base: position 692,920,341 of record NC_090939.1, read on the forward strand.
AAGCGCAAGAGTAGTTTTAAGCCTAGGGCCCAACTTCTTTTCATGCGTAACTGGTTTCAATAACAGCACCCTGATGCCCTGGGCTAAGGTGCTTTACAAATGCATGAATAAATAAATACATTGAATAGCATCAGCAATATTCGGGACCAGAGCTGCGTATTTATTTTCAGTATAGCATTTGTTAGGCCGTTAGGGCCCGAGGCTCTGCAAGAGGAGGATCTTTTTATCAAATCTATAATTAAGTTCTCATTTAGGGTTAGTTTCCAGTTTGCTTCATACCTCATACTATACGATTCCTTAATTGATTTTTTTATACATATTTCCAAAGTAGTCACACCAGACTATATCAGAGATAACATTGCTTTGCACTTGATTTAGGGTGCCATTCGTATTATTGACTAAAGCCCAGAAGCAGCGTGAGTTTTTATTCTGCAGGACGTTCAACATCAGCTCAGCGTCTTGTAGCTGTTGTAAATACCTGTTAGATCGAGACCACCCTCTATAATTGCTACATAGCTTTTTTACCTCTCCATTATAGTCTAATAATGAGTTACAGGAATTTTCCAAATTTCGTATAGCAGGCCTCAACTCTTTTTTCCTCTGACAGGTACCCTCGTCCAAGGCCTGAGGATGTTTCGTGGATTTCAGATTAAGTGGTTGTCCTGGGGGGGTCCAGTTCCCAGAGATAATCCACAACATTTAAAGGAGAACATCATCTCAATAACTCATATTTCAATGAGTTATTTGTGGCATGCACTAGTTTGGTATTTAAGCGGGTCCCAATTTGTCTGAATTTAACCACACTATTTCTGACTTGGTTTACTCTTACTTGTGTGTCAAAAACTCCCTCACCTTCACCTTGTGCTAGAGCAAGGGATCCTGTCAACATTGCATGGTCGCTAGAGCCCTTGTTGAACACCTGGAAGTCAGTGTACTTGGCAAATAAATTCTTAAAGAGAATTAAATAGTCTATGGTTGATCCTGTACTACCACGGGACCAGGTAAAAGCTGGAGGGATGTTGCCATGTATGTTGCCATTGGCCATTATTAACTCCTAGCTAGTAAAAAAGGAGAGCCATCGCTGGCCATTGGCGTTAGGCTGTTTAAATAACACATTTCTGCCAGATCTGGAAGACCTAATACACTGGGAATTTAAGTCACCAAAGAATATGATTCCCACTGAACCATAATGAAGTTTAATCCTTAACAACAGTTCCGACAGAGATTCAAGATAGTCACTTACAGTGGAAGAGGCAGGGTTCCAATAAACATTTATTACCAAAATCATTCTAAATGAATCAAAGCCTGTTAATGAAACTAGGGCGGCAAGGAGGCCATTTGTTGAAGTTGGTATAAGCTCTAAATGAGAACTTATCGTCGATCTAATGGCTATAGGTAAGCCACCAACTGGATGACCGCTAGTTCCTTTAGTATGCAAAGGTAGCAGGCACCCCTCTCTCGACAGAACAAGGCCTGATAACCTGTTCAGTGGTTATTAACCAGTTGAGAGTTCGCAGCCACTGCTTTTACTCACTGTGCCTTTCACAGATGGGAAATATCCATTTGCATATCAGTCTTTGTCCTGCCCAGGGGCAGTCCAGCACCGAAATGCAATGGCAATTCCAACCTGAACGAGAGTACCACCAGCAACCCCATACACGTGTTTCACCCTTGTTGGGGATCATCAGTGAGGTGAAGCTGATGCCTCTCTAAGCACAGTGAGCACCTTGTGGGCGGGACAAAGACTGATATGCAAATGGATATTTCCCATCTGTGAAGGTACAGTGAGCAAAAAGCAATGGCTGCGAACTCTCAATGTGGTTAATAACCACTGAACAGGTTATCATGCCTTGTTCTTTCGAGAGAGGGGCGCCTGCTACCTTTTTTGTAATTTTGAAAGGAACTTGGGGTTGGTCACCCTAGGTTACCTGGGGGCTACCAGACGTGGACTCCCTGCTCACTGTGCTTAGAGAGGCTCAGCTTCACCTCACTGATGATGCCCAACAAGGCTGAAACACGTGTATGGGGTTGCTGATGGTACTCTTGTTCAGAGAGGAATTGCCATAGCATTTGGATGCTGGACTGCCCTTGTGGGCGGGACAAAGAATGATATGAAAATGGATATTTCCCATCTGTGAAGGTACAGTGAGCAAAAAGCAATGGCTGCGAACTCTCAATGTGGTTAATAACCACTGAACAGGTTATCATGCCTTGTTCTTTCGAGAGAGGGGCGCCTGCTACCTTTTTTGTAATTTTGAAAGGAACTTGGGGTTGGTCACCCTAGGTTACCTGGGGGCAACCAGACGTGGACTCCCTGCTCACTGTGCTTAGAGAGGCTCAACTTCACCTCACTGATGATGCCCAACAAGGCTGAAACACGTGTATGGGGTTGCTGATGGTACTCTTGTTCAGAGAGGAATTGCCATAGCATTTCGGTGCTGGACTGCCCTTGTGGGCGGGACAAAGACTGATATGCAAATGGATATTTCCCATCTGTGAAGGTACAGTGAGCAAAAAGCAATGGCTGCGAACTCTCAATGTGGTTAATAACCACTGAACAGGTTATCATGCCTTGTTCTTTCGAGAGAGGGGCGCCTGCTACCTTTTTTGTAGTTCCTTTAGTAGCTGACTGCTGAACAGTTATAACCCCATCTAGATCTAGTCTATGTGTCAGCCAGGTCTCATGGAACAGCATTAGGTGGTGTTTGCCAAATATATAATCTCTCATCCCTGCTGTGGCAAAAGAAGTGAAGTTCTGTATATTCTAGTCCAGCACTTTAAAGTCATGTTTCACTAAAGTACATCTTTTACATGCCCTTAACTTCTCGATAACTTAACCAATTATATCAGGCAGCATGGGCCACACATGACATCTATTGAGACATTTCTTTCCTCAACTAATGGGAGCGAAGATGTTAACAAACTTGACGAGAGGGGGACTGGGTATTTTCCAGAGTGTTTGTGATCAGGACTGTCCCTTTTTTTCATCCCTTTCTTATCCTTCTTAATTAAAACTGAAGAGATTTCAAGACCCATCCTTTGAAGGTCCGCATTTTATTTTGTATTGGACATTTGTATGGCGCGTATACACAAGTGTTTCCAGGCGCCACAAGACAAGAAAGAGGTGGGGAGGGGGTGAGGGGGCGGGCATGAGATATCATGGAAAAATAGCAACAAGAAAAAGAGACGGTTATATTGGTCTTGTGACAATCCTACCGTGCAAGTGCTTGAGGATAAGTGCCAGGGGAGGGGTAGAAGGAGAAGTGCAATAGTGGGGGGAATCCATGGGTGGGGAGGGGGCAAGTGCTGTACAGTCCAAGGTGGTAAGTGCCAGGGGAGAGAATGGGAATGAGAGGCGAAGTGCTGTGGGCAGGTGGACTGGGTAGGGAAGTCCAGGAAAGGGAGCTCAAGGGCAAGTGCTTACGGAGCATGCTGGTAGGGACTGGTAGGTGAGGTGGTCTGGTCCCAGTAAGACTCAGAAAGGGACAGGCCCCAGTACCAGCGGCAGGTGGAGAGCTTAGCAAGGGAGTGGGAGAAGGAAGGCAGAGGAGAAAAGGAATGTCTTGAGAAGTTTCCGGAACTTAAAAAGATCTGTCTCAAGTCTGATGGGCAGAGGGAAGATGTTCCAGAGGGAGGCACCACCCGAGGAGAGGGATCTACCTCCCACTCTCTGCTTGGAGAAACGTCTGACCTGCAGAGAGTTGGAGCGAGAGGACCGAAGGATTCTGGCTCAGCGGTATTTAGGGATGGAAAGCTGGATGTAGAGACGTCCCAGGCCTCAGACAGCCTTGTGTATGATGCAGAGGGTTTTGAATTTGATCCTTGCAATCACTGAGAGCCTGTGGAGACATTTAAGGGCTGGAGAGATGCAGTCCCTGGGCTTGAGGCCAAGGATAAGTCTTGCAGCCCTATTCTATATTAGTTGGAGGGGGCGAAGGGAGAAGAGGGGAATGTTGAGAAAGAGTCTGTTCCAGTAGTCAAGTTTAGAGAGAACCAGGGCTTTGCAGACATTGAGCTTCTGGGGGAAGGTGACAAAAGGTAGAGTGCTTGTAAGGAGATGGAGCTAAACGTTGGACTTCTTGGCAAGGTCTGTGATGTATGGAGAGAAGGAGAGAGAGGAGTCAAAGATGATTCCAAGGTTTTGGCCATGGAGTAAGTGGAAAACTGTGCAGCAGGCATCCCAATGAGAAGGATTTCAGTCTTGCTGGCATTGAGGCAGAGATCATTGGCAGAGTACCATGCCTGAATAGCAGTCAGGGAGTCAGGTATAAGACAGGAAGAAGAGGAGGAGGAAGTAGGAGAAGGCAGCTGGAAGGAGAGTTGGGTGTCGTCTGTGTAACACTGGAAGTGAGGAGAGTAGATGGAGATCAGGTGGGCCAAAGGGACCAGGTAGATGTTGAATACCCACGGGGAAAGGATAGAGCCCTGAGGGATACCACAAGTAGAGATTGAGGTGGAGGACAGGAACTGACCCATTTGAACTTGGGAGGGTCTGTTAGAGAGGAAAGAGGTAATCCACGCCAGTGCCCTGTCTGTGATGCCTAGAGTATCACGGAGACGGTTTATGAGTATGGAGTGGTTGACAGTGTCAGAGGCAGAGGAGAGATCGAGGAGGATCAGCACTGATGGAGAGTTTGAGTCCAGATTGTAGAGTAGGTATTCTCGGGTATTCAGGAGAGCTGTATCTGTGTCTCTGGCCCTGAAACCGGACTGGTGATCATGGAGGCAGCCAGCCATTTCAGTGAGGAGGGTCAGTTGGGGGATGACCAGCTTCTCCATGAGTTTACCCAAGAAGGGGGTGATAGAGATGGGTCATCGTTAGCCGGACAAGAGGGATCAGCAGACAGCTTTTTAGGAGAGGGTGCACAATGGAGTGCTTGAGAGGTTGAGGGAAAGAGCCTGTGGCAAAAAAGTGGTTGCAGAGGTCAGCCAAGGTAGGGGCGAGAGGTGTTGATGTTGTCCTTGATGGTTCTGGACGACCAGGGAAGTACCTGTTTAAAGGAGACTTTCATAGAGTGGTGTTGGGGAGAATTCTCCAGAATGGCTAATTTCCCTTACCTACTGTGTCCCTCAGCAGCTTTGCTGGATTTCTAGGATTATCTTTTTCACCTGGTAAGAGTGTGAGCCTTTTTTCCCACTCTTACGTGTGTTTTGCTGTGTGTTTTACATTTTTGTGTTCATAGACTGTGGAGCCTCACATACTCCATGGGCATCATCTTTTTACTGTGTGTCACACAGCACATTTAATGCAGTGACATAGGGTTGTCTTTTCCAGACTTCCCACTCTAAACTCTATTTTCAGGAGCTGACTACTGTCCCTGAGAACATGTTAAGTTGCCATTGACTTTATTAGTCTTTTTAAATCCACAGACCCAGTGCAAACTATCTTCCATAGAGTACGGGAAAGGGTTAATAGTTATCCCTTTTTGTCTATTTCTCATGGAACATTATTTTGTTCCCCTTTCTTTAAGATTTGGCTGGTGGCAGTGGTATCTACCATATTTTTCCTACCGCGGACTATGAAAATAGCCTTGGTACTGTTTTGGGCTAAGTTAATAGCCTCAAACTTAAATTTGCTGGACCCCATTTACTTTTATTTAGTTCCGGCTGGGTTTATTCGCCATTTCTTTTTGTAAAGGTCTTTCTCGTGTTTTACTCTGCGCGCCAAACCAGGTTTGCTTCCTTTGTTTGCCATCCTTTGCCGGGCTTCTGCTCAGAAGCTCTCCTTAGGAGCATAAGAGTCTGGGTGGGCTGAATGTGAGGGAGGGTCTCCTTGGAGACCCAAGTCACACTCCTGTTTGATTGGCTAGGTGACTGTCCCGCCAGGACAGCCAGCCTGCTGTGTGATTGACAGCCAGGCTGTGTGAATGGGGGAAAACTGCATAAAAGCAGGTCTCTGGGACTGGAAGGCAAAGTCGCCACTGGATCGAGAGAACCGAAGAGAAGCTGAAGGAAGAGGACCACTACAACGACTGAACCTCCCGGTGAAGCCCTGCTTCGGGACCAACCAGTTCGCCGAACTCCAAGCCAGGCCTCCCTCCTCTGGTCAAATTAGCTGTGCACAGCTACAGTGAATCGGATAGCCAGGAGGACCGGACCCTGCTTGGGTTGTAAGGAGCGCACCTTTTCTTTGTCGCATTGCTCTGCTGCTAGATTCTTCCCTGGGCAGTGCAGGACCCTCCATTCTTCCTCCTTTGTGTCAGTCCGACAGTCGCTTCAGGAACCGTGAGCCTGCAGGATCTGCCAGGAACTTCTGCCTCAGCTACAGCATTCTTCTTCTATTAAGGTACTGTTCAAACCTGGTCATTCGTTCCGTCCGACCGCAGTGAAAGTGTTTTAAATCTTTTGCCAATCCGAGGGCTTTTCCTCTCTACTCTTTTAAGTAACTTTCTTCGGATGTACTTCGTTTCGAACTCTTGGCAAAGACTTAAAACTGCGCACTACTCTGAACTGTGTGATCCTGTGCAAAGACTCTGAACCATAGACATTGGCCCAGGCCTATTGATTTGAATTCTCATTGTAGTAAGCCTTTTCTAGATTGCCCTGTCTACTTACTTGTTGGTGCTGCTTAATTGTGAATAACCTTGTCTTTCCCTCCCTTTTAAACTGCTGGAGTACCATTTTGACCTTAACTTTTCCAGAATTCATTGGGTGTTGTATAGTATGTTACGATTGTGATTTTCTGCTGCTTTACTTTAGTGAACTGTTTTACAAATGATGTGTAAATAAATGTATATTCTTTTACTCAGAAACCTTGAGTCAGTGTTTGCTTGAACCATAGTAATTGCTGTCCTTTGTGTAACTTCTGATATGGCTCATTTTACTCTTGAGATAGGTCTGGCTGCTCAGCAATCGCTTATACTTTACTGTGTAGTACAGGCTTGTACCAAAGGTGAATTTGTACTGTCACTTGTGGTCTTAATTGTGTGTTGTGTTCCCAAAGGGTACTGCATATGATTTTGCCTAACAAGCGGACAACTCTAGAGATCTCATCTGGTGTAATGGGAGAGAGGGAGGATAGTAAGTGGCGAGTGGAGTCAGAAAGATGGACGGGCGCAGTGTGGGAAGAGGGAGCAGATGACAGAGGACAGAATGTCAAGAGTTTTGGAGGAAAAGTGGGAGGCCAATGCAGAGCATAAGGCCTGGGAGGGGAGAGGAGGAGACTGTTGTAGGATTGGCAAGTTCCTTGCAGATTTTAAAGAGTTCAGCCGTGTTGTGTGTGGCTCCAGAGATGCGAGTTTGAATATGAGCTCTTTTATTGGAGCAGATGGAGAGTCAGTATTGTCTTTGAAGTAGGTGGCAGGCCAGTTTGTCAGGGGATGAGCTAGATGTCTGCCACTGCCACTCTTCTGCTTTGCACTTTCGTTTCAAGGCGGCTAAGTCGGAGTCATACCAAAAATTGAATTTGGTGGCAGACTTCATCCGAATCCTAATGGGAGGGGCAAGGATATCCAGGGTGTTAGTGATAATGAGATTGAGGTTAGCCGCCAATAGAGCATCCGCACCATGGCGTGATTTCAAACCCAGTTCCGTGATATATGTCCAGTCTGCATGTGGAAAACAAACATATTCCATATTTGTCGTGGAAAATAAATATAACATTGGAATCTTCTTTAGAACAGATAAGATTCTACTGCGATTGAAAGCCCTTGTGTCACCACCTCTCTTCTCCATCTTCAGCCATACCCTTGGTATAGCAAAGGATTGATGTGATGTTCATGGAGTGGGATTGCTGGTAGGAACACTAACTTCAGTGGATTGCCTTTCTCCCGCAGATTCCTCATCTGATAGATATTCCTTCCAGCTTTGCTGCTTAGGAAAATATTCGACAGGAGGTGTAGTGGACCTCGACCCGGCCGTCAACCGTCGATCCGTCTTGCTCAGCATTTGGTCGTTGGCTCCGGACGTGACATCAGTCATTGTATAAATACCACGTCACTACACCCCCACCTTAGTTTCTTTTTTCTACATGCTAATATGCTGCTTGGGAACACAGAGCTTCGACTCACTCAAAGTTTTTGTCAGAAAATGTGTACTTTTTATTCAAATTCTTCGAGGCGCGATGTCGGTCGCTCGGGTATCGGGTTTCAAACAACGTTCTGATTGTGGCACCAAGATGTCCATCACTAACCCACACAAGTTGTGTCTCTGGTACCTCGGCACGGGTCATGGGACTGACGGGTGTCCGTCGTGCACCAAAATGCAACCCAAATCCCTACGTGATTGATCGTGATTGACCACCTTCAAAATCACTGGCGCGGTCGACGGGTCGGTCTTCAGAGCCTGAAACTGAGGGGAACACCCCCGAGAAAGAATATAGGCGGAAGAAGAAATGTTCCCACTCGAGGGGCCACTCTTCCTCGTCCCGAAAGAAGAAAAGGCGTCACTCTAACCGTCGGGACTCCGAGTCGTTGACGGATAAAGGTAAGCAATTAGCTGGGCCTACCACCCACCAAGAGTGGGAGGATTACAAATACTCAATGCTTGACATGTTCAGAAAGCATGCTGCAGTCAGAGTGACTAATCCCCCCACACAGCAGGCTTTGGAGCCAAGAAGCAGCGCTCGGTATATCCGACTCCTCTAGTGCCCCGGTAGCGACAATTTCGGTGCTTATACATCTTTCGACACTGAAAGAGATCCAGTGGAAGCCGGATCAACCCTGTGCTACGCTACGGCATCTCAATCCCGATCGACACTGACATCGACCATGTGAGTGTAAAGAGACAAACCCTCGACGTCGACGGTTGTCGATAAAACATTCACCCCCAACCCCGGTCCGAATTTTTCAATACTATAGCAAGTATCTTCGGCGGTCATGACCAGGGGGATGTCAACCCGATTTACTTGGTTTCAGGAGGGGTTTATTATTTTGACGACCAGAATCAGCTTTTGCCGCTGCTCAATTCCACCAGGATGCAAGCGTTCTGGAGACCTCTCCAGACCTCAAATTTCAGCAATCCCAGCCCAATCTTCATAATACTTCCAAATTCAGGACTCTGGTAGAAAGGGTTATTGACATCCTGAGATTGCACTCATCAGTGGCACCTGTACAAAGTTATGAACCTTACTGACATTTTAGATGAAGGCCTTACCACAGAACGTAATATGCCTTTAAACCCTGCCATTGCTGATCCTTTAGCAATTATGTGGCAAAACCCTTGTTCCATTCCTCCCGTCAGCTCCACCATTTCCGGGAAACACAGGCTGGCAAGAGCGGACCCTTTATACTTCTCCTCCCATCCTTCCCCAGAGGGGCTTGTCATGCAGGCTGCTATGCTCTCTTCTAGACCTGCATCTTCCACGTCCACTCTGCCTCCTGACAGGGAAGTGAAAAAAGTAGATGCCTTAGCAAAGAAGGCATTCACGTCAGGTAGCATGACCCTAAAAGCTACAAATGTGGCAGGCAGTTTTGCCAAGTACTTCTTTGGTCTCTGGACAGCAGTTGAAAATGCTTCTCATTATGTCCCAGAAGGAGAAATGCATGTAGGCTTCCCACAGCTAGTGGAGGATGGGAAAGAGGTGGCCAGAGAGTCGCTGCGAATGGGCCTGGACATTGCTGACTGTGCGGGCTGATCTATGGCATCAGCCATAACACTAAGAAGGCAGGCCTACTTAAAAAGCTCTGATTTTTCACTTAATGTCCAAGTCGAGCTTCTGGACGTGCCTTTCGAGGGCGATCTTCTTTTCGGCCAGAAAGCTGATGATTGCTTAGAGAAATTTAAGGAATCCAAAATCGCTGCTAAATCCTTAGGCCTAGCTGTGCAGCCGGCCAAACCTGCATTTAGCTTTGCCTCTAGGGCACGGGGCTACAGGGGATATGCTCCTTACGGCAGGAGAGCACATCTCCTAATGGCCAGGCAAGGGCAGAAGCATTTCTCGTGCTCTGGAAGGGGCAGATGGGCTTCTGGAGGTCAGCAGGCAGCATCAGCAGTGGGTGCGACCCAGCCTCCGAAACTGCTTTGATTTTCCCATCTGACAGCGGACCGGTTGGAGTACAGTTGACAGAGCATTTGTTCCAGTGGCAGGGAATTACTTTCGATGCCTGGGCTCTACAGCTTATTTAGTGGGGTTATTGTCTGCAATTTGTAAGAAAACCACCGGACAGCCTGCCCCACCTTTAATCCAGCCCAGACAAGAACTCCAAGAAGAACTGAGAGCCCTGTTGTTGAAGGGTGCTGTGGAAGAAGTACCTTCCGAGCAGAGAGGATCGGGTTGGTATTCCCGGTATTTCCTGGTATCCAAGAAGGGAGGAGGATCTCAGGGCCTTGAACAAGTTCTTGAGGAAAGACAATTTCAGGATGGTGATGTTGAGAGCGATTCTCCACGCTCTCGAACTACAGGACCGGCTGGTGTCAATAGACCTACAGGACGCTTATTTCTATGTGCCAATCCATCGAAAGTACAGGAAGTTCCTAAGGTTCACCATAGGGGATATGCATTATCAGTTCAAGGTGCTTCCCTTTGGTCTAACCTCTGCTCCAAGGATTTTCAGCAAGCTCATGGCAGTAGTTGCGGCTCACCTCAGGAGAACTGCGGTCCACGTATTTCCATATCTGGATGACTGCTGATCTGAGGGAAGTCTCCAGTGCAGGTCTTGTCCCATTTAGAGGACAACTGCTTGCTGCTGCACAAGCTGGGCTTCTCCCTAAACTTAAAGAAGTCCCACATGACACCAGACCAGCAGCTCCAGTTCATCGCAGCAGTCCTAGACACCTGGGTGGGGAAGGCCTTCCCTCCCGTGGAGAGAGTAGTCAGCTTGACACAGATGGTCGACTTGATCCGGAACCATGCCACTCTACCAGAGGCTTCCTTCCTCCACCTCCTAGGCCTCATGGTCTCCTGCATTTTTCTAGTGCCAGAGGCCAGATTACGCATGAGATCCCTCCAATGGCTACTGAAGGATCAGTGGTCTCAGTACCTCGTCTCTCTTTCGGATCTCCTCAGAGTGTCCGCATCAGTGGTCAAAAACCTTTGCTGGTGGGCGGACCCCAACAGTCTTTTGCCTTTTTGGCAGGAGAACTCTTCTGGCCTCCTTGGCCTCACGCCCGAGTGGTCACGGATGCAGGGGAAACATGCCCTGGTTCTGATGGACAACACAGTGGCAATGCAACAAGCAAGGTGGTGTGCACTCCTGCCCTCTCTGCATGGAGGCGATGAGGCTTTGTTTCTGGTAGCTGGAGAACAGGATCTCAGTCTCGGCAGTTCATCTGGTGGGCACAGAGAACAACTTGGCGGATGCTCTCCGCAGGCAGAGCACGGTCTCGCACGAGTGGGAAGTATGCCAGGAAGTCCTAGAGGAGGTCTTCGCTCTCTGGGGTACCCCAGCAGTGAATCTGTTCTCAATGGAGTCCAACAGGAAATGCAAACAGTTTTGCTCGAGGGAATTCTCAGCGAACGGTACACTGGGGGATGCGTTAATGGTGGTTTGGACCTTCCCTCTCCTTTATGCGTTCACTCGGATTCCCGTCATTCCATGGCTTCTCCGGAGGTTGAAGAGGTTTCAAGCGACCGCGAACTTTATTGCCCCCAACTGGGCGAGGGGAACGTGGTACTGTGATGTCTTGGATCTGTCCATCTGTCCATCTGTCCACCTCACCAGTTGTCTCGATGTCCGGATCTCCTAACCCAGTCGGAAAGTCGGATACTCCATCCGACCCCGGAATTCCTCAACCTACATGCGTGAGATCTTTGTACGTGTGCAGATGGAGAAGATTTTAGGAGTGGTGCAGGGAACGCGAGATTGACCCCATCTCTTGCCCCACCACTACAGTGATAGAGTTCCTTCTGTCACTGGCCTCTGAAGGCCTTCAGGTCACCACAGTTAAAGGATATTTGGCGGCCTTGTCCGTAATTAAAAGATCCCCGGATCAAGGTTACATTTTTACGATCCCGGTAATGGCACAATTCCTGAAAGGCCTTGTAAATAAGTTTCCGCAACTAGCTTTGTTGTCCCGGATTGGGAACTTAATCTGGTTCTGACATTTCCCATGGCGTCTACCTTTGAGCCTATGCACTCTTGTCCCTTACGGCTTCTCTCTTTGAAAACAGCCTTTTTGGTGGCGTTTACATCCTTTAGGTGAGTGAGTGAACTACAGGCCTTATGCTGTAAGCCACCCTTCCTGTGTTTTTTCTGGGAGAATGTTTCACTCAGGGAAAGGCCTGGCTTCCTCCCCAAGTTTGTCTCAGAAATTCACCTGTCGCAATCCATCGCCCTTCCGGTCTTCTACCCTCCTCCGCATCCTTCTAAGCAGGAGGAAAGGTTATATCACCTATACCCGAAGAGGGCGTCAAGTTATTATATTGCCTGGACAGCTGACTTCAAGAGGGCTGATCAGCTCTTTGAGGCCTTTTCCTTAGCCCGTAAGGGCCTGCCCATAGCCAAGCAGACTTTATCCTGATGGAAACTTTTCTGCACAGATGAATGCTACCAGTTCGCTGGTAAGGAATTAGCAGCAGGCATCAGGGCCCATTCAACAAGGCGAGTCTCAGCATCAACAGCATTGCAGAGGGAGAGTCCCTGTTCGAGAGATTCGTCGCGCTGCGACATGGTCATCCCTGCATACCTTTGCAAAGCACTACTCTGTGGATGTGGCTCATACTACTGATGCACATTTTGGCAGGGCAGAGCTACAAAATTTCTTGGTATAACTTTCTGCCCACATCCTTCATTTACTGCTTTGGGAGTCTATCAGATGAGGAATTAGCAGGAGAAAGGCAATCCATTCAAGGAGAAATTACTTACCGTAATGTTCTTTCTATGGATTATTCTGCTGCAGATTCCTCATCTCCCATCCCATCCATCACTGCTCAGAAAGTCGGTGGTTGGCGCGCAACTTCTCTTTCATGTTGACTTGGTGATGGTCCTCTGTGTCCGTTTTCTGTCTTCTTGACACAGTTTTTAAACAAAGATTTTTCTAACGCTACTTGTAGTGTTTGTTCAATTGAGATCTATAGTTACTTCTTTTTTAAGGGCTCATTAGCCTGTTTGTTCTCTCGTTTTTCTTATGCAGCGTGTGGTGCTCAGGGAAAAAAAGGGGGCAACTGAGGTTGGGGCGTGGTGACGTGGTATTTATACGACGCTTGATGTTACGTCTGCAGCCGACAACCAGAGGCCGAGCAAGATGGATCGACGGACGACGGCCGGATCAAGGTCCACTATGCCCCCTGTCGAAAATGTTACGAAACAGCGATGAGCAATCTGCAGAAGAATCCATAGAAAGAACATTACAGTAAGTAATTTCTCCTTCTCCTGACTCTCTCAGAGGTTAGTTCTGGGATAATCTTATGTTCTGTAGATGTGTTTCTTGATTCCATACTAGGGCCTTTTCAATCTTTTACTGCTTCCTTTTTTGCGCCTTGTATTATTTGCTTTGACAAAAGATCTGCTCCAATCTTTTCAAGTCAGCCGCTACCTCTGTCTGAGTGCCTGATGTTCTTGTGCTCCCTTTTTCTGTGGGGTTCTCCTTATTCCCCAGTGTCCACAAGTCCTGTTTTCCTATACTATTAGCAGATGTGGAATTTTTTTGTTTCCTGCTATTAAATATGGGCTCCCATTTAGGGGATGTAATTGTTGTTATATCGCTGATTGATGTTTGAAAGCACACAGGTATTTTAGTAGTTGAGACTTTGTTAGATGCTATACCAATTTTCATTGAAGCAGTCTTTTTCTGGACCCTTTGGTCTTCCACAAAAGATGTTTGCTGCCCCCCATTCTTGGTGAGAAGCACCGTTCTCTGTGGACTTCGATTTCAGGGCAGCTGCGGTCGAAATGCCTTGCAGGAATTTCGTTTTAGTGGAGTTCTTTTTTTTTTTAGCCTTTCCATTCTTGAATTTAGGGAATTGGTTAGAGACAGATAGGGAGTCGCTTCGATTTGCAGTCTCCTTTTTGTTTTTCCTCTTATTCCCTTTTCAACTCTTCTGCCCCCTTCGCCCAACTCCTTGGTGCGCTGATGCCTCAGGGGTTTCACCTCCAGCAACTCCATCAGATCAGCAATTGACCCTTCACATAACAATGAGTCGTTGGCGGCATGTGCCAGTCTTCTGAACTCCTCCAAAACAGATTCAGAGAGGGGAGTATCGTCCACATCAGATGTGTGATAAAATCTCATTGCATCTTCAGTTTGGACCGTTGCTGGGGCTGCCTCAGACCGGTTTATACCACCCCTTTCAAACGTAAGGTCCTTTTCCATTTCTTTGGCTGAAACAATGTCCTTTTGCAGATCGCCAATCTTACTTTCCTGTCTCACAACTGCGGTCTTTAGATCTTTTATTACGTCTAATATAGATGTATTTATTGCAGTCATCAAGCCCACCAATGTCGGTCTGTGTTGCTCGCCTCTTTGGACAGTTCCAGCAAGATGCCTGATTGAACCTGTACTTCACTTTTCAACAATTCAAAGACGGTTACTAATGATGTTAGAACAAAGTTCAAAGCGGTCCAAGTTGCTGCGGTTTCAGTCTTGTGGAGTGAGCCAATATCCCTCTGGGGACACTCCACCATTGGCAACATCAGTGATTGAGTTAGAGGGACATATGAAGAGCTTGAATTATTTGTTTGCGTGGTCATAGTCAGTGGGTTGGGCTTCTCTGAAGACCCAAGATTGGGCTGGACAGATGTTGCACTGGGTCCCCACTCATAGCCTTATCATGCAGCGGCAAACTGGTGTTGATAACTGTCTCAAATAGGTCGACATCAGTCTGACTCCAACACTTCCTCTCCTTAAAACAGTAATTTAGTTTCTTTTGTATATTCCTCACAGTGACAGTGTATTCAAGACCACCAAACAATGTTGCCTTTAATTCTAGACTGGAGTTAGTTGGAGTATGAGGCAGTGATCGCTCATTTCAATCCAACATAAAATGATGCTCCTGTTAGTCCCTGTGCACCTGCGCCTTTGTCACGTTTGTCGAGCTATTTGCTCCTTCACTTTCCATGAGTAGCTTGAGAGCATGCTACCCCAGCATCATCCAATTTGGGCGCTCTCAGATCGTCTGTTAGGTCGCCACTGCGCAAGCAATTGACGTTCAGCGTTTCCGAAGCCTCCCCACCACCCTGTTTCTACATGCTCGGGAGATAAGTCTGAGGAAACGTTAGTCTTAAAAAACAAAACCAACACAGAGAATACACTGCAATTCTGTAGAAAAATGACGAGCATCCACTGCCGACCACACTCAGCTTCCGCACTTTGCCTGAAGGGATTGATTGTTGGCTGGAGTTGTGCCCGACAACCGACTATTCCAGTATTGCAGTAATCCAGCAGTAATCCAGCCTGGAATTCAATAGGGCGGTGGTCAATAGTGAGCTACTGCCAGTCGAGATGTAGGGACAAATATAATTGAGAAGCTTGGTTGTGTAGCCACAAGAGGAGCGGATATGCGAGACTTGCAGTTTCATTGTGAGTTCAGCGTCTAGGTACACTCCAAGTGTCTTCACACTTCTGGCTAAGCCACAATCATGAGCTCGGTTTTGGCTCTGTTGAGAGCTAGGGAATGGCATGGACGACCTGGGTGTCATCAGCATAGATGGTTTAATGCACACCCATGTGGTCCAAGAGACTGATGAGGGGCCTGATGTAAATGTTGAATAACATAGGGGCAATACAGGAGCCCTGTGGGACAAGGCAGGTCATGGTAATAGGAGTGGAACTAGAATCATTGATTGCCACACTAGCAGTGCAAGGTCCCAGGAAAGAGTAAATCCATTGTGCTGCCAAGCCTGATCTTTGAATCTAGCCACCAAAAGTGATTGGTCAACCAAATCAAAGGCAGCAGAGAGATATAGCAGCATAAGCAAGGCATGGAGTCCTCTGTCCACTATGCTGGTCAAGGTGGACTTAAGATCCAGCATAGCGGTTTCGGTGACATGCCTGGCTATGAAACCCGATTGACCTGCCTCAAGGATGCCATGTTCTTCGATGACGTCCTGGAACTGTAGATAGGCTACCCTGTCCATGACTTTAAGAAGAAAGGCGCATTTGTAATGGGCCGATAGTTTTTTGCTACGGCTGGGTCCATGTTGCTCATGATGGTGGCAGGGTAAACTGTTAAGGGCCTTGTCACAAGTTTGGCAGTAAAACGGCACAAATATCGGCAGGCGCAAATAGTGTTACCGCCGGATCATGCGGTGCAATTACCGATGTATCACAACCTGGCATACAGACACCCCTGACACCTACGGTAGCGCTATCAGCACCCGGCGGTAATTGTACTGGAATAAGGGCTACCACCAAGGTAGCGGTGCTAATTGCGTTACCGCCGGCAAACCCAGCGCTATTAGCACGGGCGAAAATTGCGTCATCGTCGGAACAGGAAGCATTACGGCATCCATTTTGAAAAACACAATCCATTGAATATCTCCACAACCTGCAGCCATCCGGTCCTGCAAATATGTCACAGGAGAGGCAACGAGGTAAGGGGGCTCAACATCGCCTGGGAAAGCTGAAATTTAGTGAGGAGGAGCTTGTGGTCCCCATAGATGAGGTGCTGGTCAACTGTGAGGAGCTGTATGGAAGCAGGCACATAGCACCTAAGCTCTGGAATGCCCTCCCCAACTTGCTCAGAGCAGAACCATCTCTGTATCTCTTTCGCAAATCCCTCAAAACCACGCTATTCAACTAACTCCACCTTCCCTTCACCCACTTCAGCTCGCACACATCTGATACGAAAAGTGTTCGACACGAAATGCTTCCTGTAATGAAAATTGCTTTGTAACCATCTTCCTTCCATTGTAACCAGACTATGTATGTATTCATGTAACAGCGCCACGATGCCCCCGGGCTGACGTGCTCTTTAAATAAATCCGAATAAATAAATAATAAATAAATAAAGATCAGTGGCCAGTAGGCAGACAGCAATCTGGAACAGTATCGCCAAGAAGGTGTTGAGCCACTGGCACTTACGGCCCGGGAGGAGAAATGCAGCACAGTGCTGGACCTTGAGGGGATATAGGGAGTCGGCAGTGCGGTGACAGGAGCCAGCAGCCAGGAGGCAGGAGGTGAATGATTCCCCCCCCAACAAATGTATGCATATATAAAAACCCAGCATAAGAAGCCCCAGTGAACAGGGACACAAGTCAGCAGCCCCCGAAGCTGAGCATGCGATACAGCAGAGTGACTGGGTGGCACATTAGCCATCCTCCACATCAGCCAGGGGGCATGGCACCAAGGGCACCCCTGAGTGTAGCAGCAGCGGGAAGGGCAGACAAGTGCACCAAATAAATGCCATGCACACTACACCCCTACGGGTGCACCGTGTGCCAGCGGGATTGAGGTGTGTGAATGACCATGACACTGTGCAACTGTCACCCCAGCAAGAAGCTTTCCCAGTTGGGCCGCCCCATGAGGGCATGGCTGACAAGCCACAGGGAAGTACATGTCCCACATACATACATGTGCACAGCCTTCCAATCACTGTGCACCACAGTACAGCCCTGCTGGCAGCGCAGCATTGCCCCATGAGGCCATGACAGTGCCATGGAACAAGCCACCCCCACCCCACCATGTCACTGCCACCCGGGGAGATGATATGGGGCCATGAAGGTCCACAAGCATGCATGTCAGACATAAGCCGGCCCAGCATGGACACCCTGCCCTACACAAACACAGGCCAATGGCCAACAGGCCATGGGTCTCACATCCATCGTCACAGGCAACCCCATTACGGTGGTCCCACATGCATCTTCCCAAGGTCAACCATGCCCATTTGCCCACATGTGTGGGGCCACACTTTGTACCATTGCTATTGTGTCTTGCATGCCAACACATGTGTTTGAACCATACCTGATGATACTTCCTATGTCCCCTACAGGCACTCGCACATTGTCAGAGGCCTCGGAGGAGGAGGAGGAGGATGTTGCAGCCCATCAGGGAGTGGCTCGACTAGTCCCTCAAGGTCTACCACCACCACCCCAGGAAGAAAAACACGATTGTTGCCTCGCCACAAGGATCGCCATGCAACGCCTGCAGCCAGCAAGACCAAGCCTGCCGGTGGCACCTCAGGCCCTGCATCAACACCATCAACCACCAGGAGCAGTGCAGGCCAAGCTGCACCCACACCTGCAGCCATATGCACGGACACAGAGCCTACACCTGATTTTAGTGCCACTGAGGAGCCACAGAGGGACACCAGCCCGGAGTCTACACTTGTCCAAGGCCTACACTCCCCAGGAAGCCCTCCACGCCACCAGCGCAAAGCAACACCAGAGCCGGATGAGGACCCTCCATCCTATGGCTCACCCGCACACAGCCCTAACCCAGTGCAGAGCCCCCCTCCCTGACCGTATAGTCTGTCTCGCAATGTGGTGCTGCCAAGGCTGGACGACATACAGCGCAGACAGCATGAGATGGAGACTATTGAGCACACTCACTCCGCCCACCTGCAGGCCATCAGGGAGAGTATCCAGGGGGCCACCCGCATGGTAGTGTTGCAAATGGAGCGTAATAGGGCTGAGATGAGTGCCAACACCTCCGCTCTGACAAACTATGCACAGCATGTCGGGGAGATAACGGAGGGCGTCTCTGCCCTAGCGGAAGCCATCTGTAAGGGCAATGAGTTGCAGTGGCCACTGAACCTGATGACAGGCTCTGTACCATCCACCTCCACAAAACCCACGGTGGGTCACGGTAGGGCGTGCCACAGCCACAACGACAGTCCCAGTGCCTTCTTTGTGCAAATTCATCAGGGGCAGGCAGGGTGGGGAAGAGGCCCCGACTGTGAATGACTTTGTGACACTGGCTGCCATGAGTGGCCGTGTTGGGGAGTTGGTGGTGGGAGGGGGTTGGGGGGATAGTGTGCTGGGGGGTTGGTGGTAGGACAGGGGTTGGGGGATAGTGTCTTGGAGAGTTGGTGGTGGGAGGGGGGATAGTGTGCTGGGGAGTTGGTGGTGGGAAGGTGAAGGGTGGATTGTTGGGGTAATTAATCCCATAAAAAACATAAAAATTCTTCAATGCAAGGACATTCATGATTGTATCTTAGTCGTGTTTTATGATTGAGTGGTGTCACACAGTGGTGCATTGCTTGTGCCATGTGAAAGTGTCAAAATAAATTGTCTATCTGTGCCTGGCATGCCCTTCTCCCATCCCTCACATCATCTCTAGCACTGCATGCATTTGCCTCAGCTACGGACACTGCAACCTCATCCTCTGGGAGTGGCATGTCCACGTCAGGGGGTAGGGGCACATTCCTTTTCATGCAGATATTGTGCAACATTGCACACACAAGCACAATTTAGCAGACTTTCTCTCGAGCGTACATCAGGGCTCCACTGGTATGGTCGAGCAGTGGACACGTGCCTTCAGGAGGCCAAAGGTGTGCTCAATGCACACACAGTTCTGGCTGTGAGTGTGGTTGTAGGCAGTCTGTTCAGGTGTTTGTGAATCACGCACAGGGGCCATTAGCCAGGGCAGCTGTGGGTATCTGGAGTCACCTGCATGGGTGGAGGCACAGGCATAAGTCACGGTGTAAGGTGTGGGGTGGACTTACACATTATCAGGTCAATGGACTACTTGTGCATGCAGATGGGCCTTCATTTCACAGCATGTGTCTATTCTGTCTGTGCATGCAGTGTCACTCGTGCCATGCATTGTTTGTGTTTCACATGCACCCTGTTCCCTTGCAGTATATGTTATGTACGGTGTCTGTCAGTGACAGGTGCTGCGGACATTGTTGCAATCATGTGGCTGTGTCTTAACACAGTGCATGTGGCATGCTGGGTTCCCCATGGACCCTCCCTGGGCGTCTGGTGGCCACACATGGGTGCATGGCCATGGCACTGGCAGGGATGTGGTTCTGTGTCACAATTTGGCCATTTCTCTGTATTGCTTTGGTGGGTGCAATTTGCATTGTGGTGCCTGTAGTCATTTTGGTGTAATTGATTGATACTGTATGTGTACTACAGCTTCTCTGTGAGCAAGTCTGACATGTGCATGCTCCCTGGTCTGTACTGTGAGGTTGCTGCTAGGGTCGGTAAAGTGCAGATTTCACATTTGCTTGTAATGCCATTCTTTGTGTGGTCATTCACACCCCCCATCCTCTTTGGGCATGTGACCCGCAGCATGTGTGTGCTAGCTTTCCTACTCACTCACTATCCAGGTCCATTGTCCTCTGTGCCTCTCCATGTATCCTGGCAGTGTGCTGTTCCGTAGGACCATGGCTTCGTGGGTGGAACCAGGGTAGCAGGCACAGCAGTGGGTGATGATCAGGTTGGAGTCGCATGTCACCTGCACATTGAGGGAGTGGTAGTGCTTGTGGTTTTGGTACACTGCTTTGTGGGACTGGAGGGCCACCAGCGCAATATGGGTACAATCCAGGGAAACTATCACATTTGGCATTTGGGCAACGGCATAGAACTATGCCTTCATGGCATTGATCTGCACGGGGGTGACTAGTCAGTGACATGTGGCCTTGCACTTGCTGATGGAGGGCTTCAAGCACCTGGACCAGAACTGCACAGAATGTGGGCTGTGCCATGTATCATGACCACAGAGTGCTGGAAGGTGCCAGTTCCAATGAATTGTTGGACAGATACTAGTTTCGCAGTGGGGTACAGCTGTCCTGATGTTGATCCTGCTCCCTATGTCATCCTGTATTTTGCTGAGCAGCTCTGTTATGGTCTCCCTGTTGAAGTGGTACAGGGTGAACAACTGGCTGTCAGTGAGGGTCCAAGGTGAGGGCCTGACGCTGGGGATTGGGGCATGCCTTGCTTGGACTCTCTCCTGCTCCTCCTCCTCCTGATCACCCTCCCTGTACTCCCTGTGCCCTGTCCTGGTTGTCCAGCGTCTCTACTTCCAAGTGCAGCATGTGCAGCTGGCTGTCCCAGCTCACAGTGGCTAGTGCCAACATGATGTTGGAAACAGTGTGTGGGGTTGGGTGTGCCTTTTGTAGCCCTCTGGCATGTATTGGGATCATCTGTGGTTTATTTCAGGCACCTGTGTTCATTTACCTCCAGCTCGAAGTTGGAGGTAAATGTGCCATGTTTTCAGAGGTAGAATAGTGCCAGTGAAGGACTTGTGATGCAGCTGTGTTTGGGTCTCATGTGGCTGGCTGTAACAGCGCCGGCTGATTTTACAGTCAGCGGTATTTGCGCTGGCTCGGGATCCAGCGGAGCGGTATTGTCGGTGCTAATTCCATTATCGCCACTTTTAAGGGTTACTGCCGAACTTATGATGAGGCCCTAACTCTAAAGCTATGCCTGGGTTAAGGTATGGTGCATGGCACTACTTAAAACCATTGCAGCCACATTAAACTTGATATCACACATGCGTCAGCCCTGTGGGTCCAGTTCAGCTGTGAAGGGGTATGTGTATTTATTCCAGACACTGGCAGGACTGTATCCCTGAGGGATTGCCTCTCTTTTTTCCTTCGTAAGGACAGGTAACACCCTTTGCACAGGCACAGCCATTTCACTGGAGGCTGGCCTTGCAATAGGACTAGGCCTCACACCAGGATGCTGCATTTCTAAAGGCCTCTGATTCTATTGGGAAGGGATGAGGATGAAGTTAGTGTAGCCATGGAGACACCTATACAGTTTGGGGAAGATAATGCCATTTTGTTTCTCTGTGCCTCTCTCTCTCCTATCTGTCCCCTCCAATTGCTCTGGAGCCAAGCACTTTGGGTGTGATGTCAGAAGTGCAAAGTCCACTCATTTCAAGAGCAGGGATTGCACCACTAAAGCAGGCAAGCTATAGTCCAATCACCTGTGGGATTTTGCCTTTAAAAGTAGGGGTCTCACGCCACGTCCTTGAATCATCCTTTGGACGCCAATGATTTTGTTGGACCCTGCTGGCAGAGCAGTCCTTTCTGGAGTCCTCCAGTTGTGAGGTGGAGGCAGGTGTTCCAAGGCAGAGGTGGCCTCTCTCCCTTAACCATCCCGAGGAACCATTGGGAGTGACCGCTGCTGCTGGACCAAGACCATATCTCTGCCAGCCACCATGTTGCCCAGGACCTCAACCTGTTGCAGAACCCCTGAAAGTGTGTGTCAGCCTCTGCCATGTTTGCGAGCCAGAGAAAGGACTAACTTTGGTAATTTGATTTGAGAGCGTTCAACACCGAGCAAACTATCATGACCCTCTGGTGCTGCCTTTGGCATTCATTGCACTTCGACACAGCGCTGTCTGCTAAATCTGTTCATGCTGCACCGCACCTGATGAAGCACGCAGATGCCTAGGCTCGAACCAACGAAGCACAACTGCCTCACATTGCTTGAGTCCCTGTCTGAAGCACCAGCTCCTTCATCGCTGCTGCTGTAAGTCTATAGACCAGGCCCTCAGCATAGAATTGACTTGCCTGTACATCCCAGTACCAGCTCCACCACTGTCGATCATCGACTGATGAACCGAAGCTGGTAACTGCCTGAACCCCACAGCTCGAGCAGATGATCCGAGACCGCAGCTACCTTCCTTCGACCCCAACTCAACACCACTTTGCCGTTAGACCACCGTGACTGCTGCTTCTTCGAACTGAAGAGAAACCATGATCTATGCCGAGAGGCCGGGTTCAGTGCCGTTGGACCACCAAGACCTTTGCAAAGGTATTACTAACTAGTATATACCTCCTTGATCAATCTGTGGGCCCTAGAGTCTGGATAGGTCATTTTAATCCCTTTTGCAACCTCAAAACATATACTTTGAGCATTGTGGTCTTATATTGCCTTTTCTACCCCTGTCTCATTAGCCAGAGTGCTGCATCTATTCTATCTCTGCATATTCAGTGTTCTTTCCACAAGAGTGGTTGTTTACAGTGTTTTCTAGTTAGTTATTATTATACATGATGTGTTTGATTAAAGTATATATTTGTATCGAACCTTGTTTGGACATTCGTTTAATTTAGACTGTTATACTTCGCTGTTTGGGTTGCTACTGGACCACATTCATGCCCCGCTTCACTCAGCCCACGTTACCACTAAAGGCAAAGAAGGTGTATTTCTTAACTGTGCCTGTCTTACCTTTGTGATTGTGTTGGCTCCATGATTGTAGAAGTGTGAGGGCTGATGGGTCGCTTTAGCCTCTACTCATCCTTGTACTCCTGCAGGGCAGAAGTCAATTCATTAGAGTGGTACTGAACCTCTCCAAGAAATTAAGTTGTGAGGACCTCTTTAGATACTAATTCATTGGAGAAATGCAGTACCACTGACAACATACTGCTGTCCTTGTAAGGAATCACATTGCAATCAAAACTACAACACATGACAACTACGACTAAAGGTAGCAATTATACATACAACCCGCAGATGTCAGTCCCCACTTATGCTTTTGCTCCTTTCCCCTGTGCTGTACCTCCTCCCCCTTATGCTGTTGCTCCTCCCACCATTGCACTGTTGCTCCTTCCACTTGCGCTGTTGCTCCTTCCCCCTGACGCTGTTGCTCCTTCCCCCTTGTGCTGTCTCTCCTTCATCCCTTGTGCTCTCGCTCCCGCGACCTTTGCGCTGTCACACCTTTCACCCTTTGAGCTGTTGCTCCTTCCCCCTTTGTGCTGTCGCTTTGCTCCCCCTTTTCACTGTCACTCTGCCCCCCTTTGCAGTGTCGCTCCACCCCCCCACTCCTTTGTGCTGTCAATCCTTCCTTCAAATGTTGTACAATGCTGCTATGCACTATGTACTGTTACTGGCCTAGCTTTCATCTATTGGATTTTTTTTAATTCTCCCTCATGTTGCCATGTATTTTGTATTCCTCCCCCACAGTGCTTCCCCCACCCTTTGGTGCTACCCGTTATTCCCTCCCATGCTGTCATTTCTTCCTCCCTGTGCTCTCATTCCTTCCCTCCATACTAAATGTAACCTGCAATAAACAACTACAAAAGCCAAAACTATTGGCTTTGCCAATGTGTGTTTACGAATCTTGCCTACAGAATAAGGTGACCTGTGTTTTTGCTAAAATCTGACATCTAAAAAAAGTGCATCCTCTGCACTACTATATAGAGCCCCATTTTTTAAAAAAAAAACCTCGCCCATAGGACATATTAGGCCGTTTTATAATCTTGGATGACATAGTAAAAAATAATGAATGGGCACAATTCGCTGTCCCTGCTGGATGCGAATGCAATGTTCTAATAGTAAATGAAAGGATGATGAAGTCCCTTCCACCATCTACTCCTCTTATTTCTCTTAGGCGGAGTGAAGCATCAAAATCATCCTCAGAATGAAGTGGAGGCAGACCGTGAGCATCAGAAGCCATCATCTCATCTGGACTCCCCAGATGAAGACACCAAGGAAGGTAATAATCGTTAAGTACAGCACAATTAAGTTAAATCCAGAAACTGTTAGATAGATGTTCAAATGATGAATGAATGAAAAGAAAGTGTGTTTTTTTAGAAAATAAAAAAAATAATGTTACATTCTAGGTCGCTGGGATAACATTGGAAAAAAGAGATGATGACTACAAGTCATTATTCCTTGTGGAAGCAAATGTAGTATTCACAAAGCTCATTATAACCCTCAACCTGCTGGGTTTGCACAGAGGTCCTCTTATTCACAGAAGGGCCCTAAATGAAATCAGGGGATTGTTCTCCTCAGCCCGCCAATGTTTCTTTAAGTATCAGGCACATGCCCACCTCAGATAAGTGTCGATCCCAGGCTCCCACAAGTCTGGGTGCCACTATAACATCTGAAAAATGTGATACTGAATTGGTAGACCTCAACCCTCCAAAATGCTGGAACATCTGTCAGAACAGTGCAACCAAGTTACTGACCACTTAAAAAAACCAGGGCTGGCACATGGACCATGCCTACCTAACACCTATAGAGTGGCAAATGTTGCACAATGCTTGTTCTTTTCTGCAGCCAGTTCAAGAGACCAACCAGCGTGTTAATATGTGTGCTAGGACACAGAGAGAGGTTCTGACACTGGTGTATTTGTTGGAATTATAACTATCCAACATAATTGATGAATATTACATTTCGGGCGATGCAGAATAAGGGCAGCTGGCCATGAAATGAATCTTCTTAAAGGAAACACTCATATTTGAGATGATTGGGAATAAGTTGTACCTTCCAACCCCTGTTGTGGAACCATTCCTCCTGAGGGTTTGTCTGTTGGCTAACACAGTTTGCCCTGAGTAGAGCTTAATTTTCACCACGTGTGCCTCTCCATCAATGTTAAACCTTTCCAGCCCTGAAGTGTTGCAGCAAGCAAAGATGTATTTAATATAAATGGCAAATCTTCATCATCTAGATAAGATCATAAAGAATGCCCCCTGCTTCTACAACCGATCATAGCCTTTCTTCCCAACTCATACCAGATGCCTGGTTACAACCCACCCGCTCTCTGATTCACCCATCATAGTCCTTAGGCCTAGTCCATCCCTACCTTTATGACTAATCCCATGACTTTGCACTCACAAAAGCCTGTTGAGCATCTGATATCCAAAGTCCAGTGTATGCCCACAAACTGAACAAAGCCATCTACTCTTAAACAATTGAGATTGTCGTCTCATGCCTGTTCTCATCATTTCTCCGGAAATGGTTGGGGACCAATCACAGGACAGCTCTCTAGAGCTTGTCAGCCCTGCATCTCTTCCTCCAGGTGGAGAGAAATTCCTTCCTGCACAGCTCCTGGCTTCCACCCTTGTGTTTTGCGCAGCATTTGACCTGGTGCAACCCGACCCCCCCCCCAAAAACAAGCTTTGTCTTTCTCCTTTAAAAATGCTCGAATTAATCTTCCAATTAACATTTTGGTGTTTTTTTGCATACAGAGAAGAGAGGGCAGTGCATTAAGAGTGTGATGGCAACCCGTCTGGAATCAAATTCGTCTACCCTCTATCCTTGATAATAGCAGATAAGACCCCATGCAAAACCGTGTTTTTTGGCATTGTCAGGCAGCACAACAAAATATTGCACATATTCATTACATTTATTGGATTTATAGAGCGCTTTTGGCCAAAGGCACTGAACAAAATATATTTTTAAAAAGTACAATCATGATAAAATGTAGACACATGTAAAAACAGAAGAGGAAAAAGCCAGAGGATTAGGACACAAGAGAAGAGAAAAGATGAGTTTTGAGGTTTGATTTGAAGATACGAAGAGATGAGGCAGAACAAAGTGAGAGGGTCAGGAGGTGCCAATGTTTGGTGGCAAGGAGAGCAAAAGAACTTAAACGAGAAGGAGCACAAGGAGGTTTGGGAACAGTTACAGAAATACATTCTGTGATCCTGGAGGGCGAGGTGGGACGTAAAACAAAAGTTAAGCAGATAGATAAGGTGCAGGAGCTGACCATGGGTACATTTGAAAACAATTGAGAGAAAGTGATAGAGAAGATGAAATTCAAAAGGAAGTAATGAAATGGAAAGTAAAGAAGATGTAATAGAAGACTGAACAGGTAAAGAAAAAGAGTCGAATCAAGGAATTATAAACTGAGCAGAGAGGCAGAAGATGGGAGGCAGGAAAACCGAACCATAGTGATGAGCAGTAATCAACACAGGAAAAGACAAGAGACAAGAGAAAGATGTTTTTTGGCATGAAAAGAGAGATGGGGCGCGCACGACGGTTGTTGAATAGCGTGTAGCAAAAAGAGCGAGCAATAGACAGATCAAAGATAATGGCCAAGTTACACGCAGAAATATGAAAGAAAGAGAAGATGGAGGAAGGGGGAGAGATGAAGGGGGAAGACTAGGAGGAATTGTAGAAGCAGGAAAGAACCGAACCTCAGTTTTAGAAGGGTTGAGATGTAAAAAATGAGAGGACATCCACATATTTCACAAAGGGCATCTGAGTGCACATCCATCATAGAAGCACATTCAAATTCCCATTTTTACCATCTTTGTGCAGCTACACACATCAGGGGACATTTATGTGCATTTTAAATAGCTTCCCAAATTCGCATACAGAATGTGCTGTAAAATGTGCGGAAAGCAAATCCATTCCTCTGCACTTTTCACTGGGGGATGCACAATACTTGACAGGGACATTTCTGACCAGGGAAAGCATTTATTTATATGTGTTACAGAAGCGGTATAAAAACCTGTCTTTCCGCTTGCATTTCTATTTCTCAAACAAAGATAGAAAGGCTTTAATGTATTTTTGCATTTCACAATGTCAGGCCCATCATAGTGAAATGCTCTCCCAGCACTGACATGGGTGCTGGTAGCCTGCCATATGTTACTGTCAAGTGTATGCAAGGGGGCTAGTCAGAGCATCATATGTGGTGCCGTCTCAGGCCCCAAGAAATACACAAATATCCTTTGTGGATAAGATGACCAACGCTTTTCTAAAAATGCACCATCCAAAAACAGTACATCTTCCTCGCTTTTTTTCAATTCCCCATTTTTTAAGACCTTGCACGTAGGCCATGAAGTAAGATGCATTTCTAAGTAGACAGTTTTAAAATCGTATGCATGAATAGTAAAAAAGTATTTGGACTTAAAACCATTATGTTCAAATTCTGGGTTTCCGGAATAATACAGCAAAACATAGTTTTTTTTAAAATATATTTTTATTTTATTTTTTAAGGTCAAACAAACACACTACAACCGTTTCAAAACATAGAAAGCATCATATTTCAACACATTTTCAAACTCCCCAACTCCCCCCTCCCCCTTTAAACTAGAGCCAGTTCTCACATATCATTTACGGGAACATCACTGGGTGGCACACTACCTAGACTGCCATCAACTGGGTCCTCTGTTTCGTTGTCACCCTGGTGAGGGTTTGCCAACGAGGCCACCAATTGCCGCCAGGCCAACAAGGGCCCTACTTCTTCTTCGCCCCCCCTCGTGACCGCTTCAAACCAGACTACGGATTCAGCTTCCGCCCATCTCAAGAGGTCTGTCCACCATAACTCCACCATGGGTCTATGGGCCGCCTTCCAGCCCATAGCGATCCTACGTTTGGCCAAGACATAGGCCAGGTCTTTCATCTTGCTTATGTGTTTCAAATGCCGGGGTCTAGGGAATAGTCCAAGCAAGCATGACCAGGCCGATTCCACATCCAGCACTACCCCCCCGCCAGCCAGTTTCGTCTTGACCTCATTCCAAAATCTATGCACCTCCGGGCAAGCCCAAAACATGTGTAGCAGTCCCGCGTTCACCTCCCCACACCTGGGGCATTGCTGTATAGCTGATCCCCCAAACTTTGCAATCTTCCCGGGGGTTAAATAAGCCCTGTGGGTAACATACAACTGAAGCTGTTGGAATCTCGCGTTACGGGACACCTTTTTATGGTACCTCTGGGCCCGTTCCCACTGCCCATCCGTCATTGGTCCTCCCACCTCCTCCTCCCAATCTTGTCTCAATTGGAGCAACTCCTTCCCTGCCCTTGCCCGCAGGAGCTCATATATCCTCGATATTTCGTGCCCGCCCTCCGATACATCGTACATGGTTTCCAGGGAGGCATCTGGATCCTCCACGAGCACTGTCTCCGGCCATCTTTCTCTAGTCTTTTTCACCAGCCTAGTGTAGGTTATATATTGGCCACCATGTACTCCTGTCTCTTCCTGCAGCCGCTGAAAGTCCACTGCCTCCCCTTCCTGCCATATGTCCCCGAGGGTGGCTAGGCCTACCTGTTCCCAGTATCTGCGGACCGATTCAAGTAGTTGGGAGTCGCTCCCACACAGAGCTGCCAAAGGGGCCTGCTGGGAGTATGGTTCCGAGTCCCCCCCAATCTTCCATGTCCTGTGCCAGATCTCCCAGCCCAACCTCAGTAACCGCCCCTTGCCCACCAATTTATCTCTGCCCAACCACACCACTTCCATCAGAAAGTATGGGGCTGTATCTTTGCGCAGGAGCCTGGCTTCCGCCGAATCTTCAGTCGAGAGCCACCTGGCCACGTACTGCAGCTGCCCCGCCACGTAATAGAGTTCGAAGTTAGGCAGGCCTATCCCCCCCCCTGTCGCACGGGTTCTGGAGATTCCACAGAGCCACCCTTTTCCTAGAGCTGCCCCACACAAAACCCCTACACACGCTGTGAAGTTTCGCGAATAGGCTTCTGGGTATCAGAAACTGGACGTTTGTAAAAAAGTGCAAGAGTCTAGGCAGGACCACCATCTTGAGCAAGGCCGCCCTCCCCATCATGGTCAGGGGCAGTCTGGACCAAAATACCATACTGTTCCTAATCCCCTCTATCGCCTTTTCCGTGTTGTGCTTGTGTTCTGTCTCGATCTTGTGGTAAATGTTTATTCCCAGATACCTAAATGTTACGGGCTGCCATGGTATTGGCAGAACAGGCAGCCTCTGCACCGGGACATTCCTATATCTACCCAAAGGGAACAGGCTGGACTTTCCAGGGTTCACCGATATACCGGAGAGGATGGCGTACCGTTCTATCACCTCTAGGACGTACTGTAGGTTTTCTTCTGGATAGCGTAAATAAAGGAGCATATCATCCGCATATAATGATATCAAATGCTCTCCACTGGCCGTGTTTATGCCCACCTCCTCATATTGCTGACGCAGGCATATTGCAAGCGGCTCCAATGCCAGTATATATAGCATTGGTGACGAGGGACATCCCTGTCTGGTCCCCCTGCCCAGTTGCCAAGAATCTGAGACCGTGGACCCTGTCTTGACCCTCGCCACCGGGGTGCTGTAAAACAACTGTACCCATCTGAGGTATCCGGGTCCCACTCCATACCCCTTCAGGACTGCTTTCAGCCAGTGCCATCGTACCGAGTCGAAGGCCTTGACCGCGTCTAACAACACTATGGCCAGCTCGCCCGTGTCCTCCTCAGTTTGGTCCATGACATGGTGTAGCCTCCGGTGTTTGTCGGCGATGTTCCTGCCCGGAACATATCCCGTCTGATCTGGGTGTATCAGTTTCTTAATCACCCTTTTCAGTCTATTAGCCAGCACCGCCGTGAGTATTTTGCTGTCCTGGTTGAGCATGGACAACGGTCTGTAAGACCCGCACTCCACGGCCGGCTTGCCTGGTTTCAAGAGTGGGATGATTACGGCCTCACGGAGACACAACAGGAGTTCTCCCTTCTCATAGGCCTCGTTGAAAGTGGCAAGCAGTGGCTGGAGCAACTCTTGCTGGTATGTTTTGTAGAACTCGCTGGGCAGCCCATCCGAACCCGGCGCCTTGCAAGTGGGCAAGTTCCGAATCACTACCTCCAGCTCATCTGAGGTGACGGGTGCGTCCAACTCAGAGCGTTCTAGATCATCTAAGGTGGGCAGCTCAATGTCCCCCAATGTGCCTAGTATGTCTTGACCCATATCCTCCCCCGTGTCCTCATACAAGTGTCTGTAAAACTTAAGGAATTCCTCATTTACCTCTTTCTGGGTGTTGCATATGCTACCTCCTTCGCCCTGAATCTCACTAATCACCGAGCGGGGGGTCTCACTCTTGTACTGCCAAGCCAGCAATCTGCCCGGCTTATCGCCCCCTGCGTGTATCCGCTCCGTATATTTCCTGTAGCTGAGTCTGCACAGTCTATCCCAGAGTGCACTACAGGA
The DNA here is from genome assembly GCF_040938575.1 of Ambystoma mexicanum. NCBI lineage: Eukaryota > Metazoa > Chordata > Amphibia > Caudata > Ambystomatidae > Ambystoma > Ambystoma mexicanum. The sequence goes on from NC_090939.1 coordinate 692,950,720, forward strand.
GAACTGTATCTCCTCTACTTTGGTTCTGTTATCATGAGCTCCTCTAGCTCTCTTTCTGCCTCCCGGAGCTCCCTTTCAACCCCCCCTGCAGCCCTTTAACTTGGGAAATAGCTACCCCACGCACCACCACCTTAAAGGCTTCCCACAGTGTGCCCACAGAGCTTACGTTTCCCGTGTTTTTATCAAAATATTCTTCAATGGCGTCTCTCAGGCCCTCCCGAAACCCCTCATCCTGCAGAGCCTCGGTCCTAAGTCACAGCAAAACATAGTTCATGGGCACATTTCACAGTTCCTGTTGGATGAGAATGCGAAGTTCAGAATTGTCATTGTTATTTTAGTAAAGGAAAGGTTGCTGAAGACCCTTCATCATTCTGTCTATCTTCTTCCTCTTATTTCTCCAAGGAGGAGTAAAACATCAAAATCATCCTCAGAGTGAAGTGGACGCAGATCTTGAGCATCAGAAGCCATCACCTCGTCTGGACTCCAAAGATGAAGATGGCAAGGAAGGTAATCAAAGTTAAGTGCAGCAGAAGTAAAGTTTAGCGAATACAACACATAATGCTTCATTGCTAGGTCACTGGAGAAACATAGAAAACAGAGTGAATGGCTATGATTAATTATTCCTTGTGGAAGCAAATGCAATATTCAGAATGCTCATTATATCGCTCAAACTGCTGGGTCTACATAGAGGTTCCCGTATTCTTCATAGGAGGGATTTATATGCAATCAAAGTGTTCTCATCAGGCCAACGTTTTTTAAGTGTCATGCATATGCCAACACTCAGATAAGCATTTTATTTAATGTCATGTATTTATTTATTTATTGGGTATTTATAATACGCCTATACACAAGTGTTTCAAGGTGCAACAAGACATGAGGGTGGGGAACAAGAGAGGACAACAACAAAAATGATGATACTAGGCCTTGTGACATTCGGAACATGCAAGTGCAGTAGAGAGAAGTGCAGGGGAGAAGGGAGGGTGGAAGTGATGGTCAGGGCAGAAGGGCCGATGAGAAAGAGAGTACCAGGGGAGGCCAGGTGGACAGAGCAAGGGAATGAAAGGCCCACAAGCTTAGTGTCATGTAGTGGGTTGGAAGGGCTACAAGGGTGCAGGCCATCGAGTCTTTTGTGGGGGAAGGTGCTCAGAAGGGCAAGTGCAGGTGAGAGAGGGAGGGCGCAAGTGAGACCAAGTGCAGGGGGAGACTGAAATTAGGGGGCCCTGGTGCCCTGTAAGACCCTGAGAGAACCAGGTTGTTAGTCAAGAGGCAGACAGGACATTAGCAGGGGAGGGGGAGAGGGAAGGAAGAAGAGAAAAGGAAGTTCTTGAGAAGCTTTTGAATTTAAGGAGATTCGGCTCAAGTCTGAGAGGGGCAGGGAGGCCATTCCAGAGGGAGGCACCTGCGGAGGAGAGAGGTCTGCCCTCCCACCCACTCTCGAAAACCATTTGATCTGCAGATAGTTAGAGCTAGACAACCGAAGGGCTCTAGCAGGGATGTATTTAGGGAGAGAGAGTTGGATGTATAGGGGTCCCAGGCCCGAGAACATCTTGTGGATGATGCAGAGGGTCTTGAACTTCATCCTTGCAGCAACCGCATCTTGTCAGCACTGCATCTCTTCCGACAGGCAGAGAGATATTCCTTCCAGCCCAACTCCTGGCTGCCACCCTTGTGTTCTGCACATTTGACCGGGTTCAACCCAGCCTTCCAAAAACAAGGTTCGTCCTTCTCCTTGAAATAAATAGAATGAATCTTTAAAGCTAAATTTCGGTGCCTTTTTGCATCCAGAGAAGAGAGGAGGGCATTGCATTAAGAGTGGGATGGCAACCAGTTTGGTATCAAATTCTCGTCCAAGCCTCTATCCTTGATAATAGTAGATAAGATCCCAAACAAAATCGTGTTTCTTGGCATGGTCAGGCAGCACAACAACCTTGGAGCAAAATGTTGCATATATTTCACAAAGAGCATCTGAGAGCACACACATCTTAGAAGCACACATTCAAATGCCAATGTTTACCACCTTTGTGCAATTACACACATTGTGAGAGATTTATGTGCATTTTAAAGAGCTTCCCAAATTCACATGTGGGATGTGCTGTAAAATGTATGGAAAGCAAACCCACTCCTCTGCACTTTTCTGGAATAGGCACAGGGGGTGGTGCACAGTGCTTGACAGGGCCATTTCTGACCATGGCATGCATTTATTTATATGTGCTACAGAAGCAGTATGAAAACCTGTCATTCGGCTTGCATTTCTATCCCTCAAACAGAGATAGAAATTAATCTATTTTTAGCATTTTGCAATGGCAGGCCTTTTAAGAGCCTGTCATAGTGAAATTCTCTCCCTGCACTGACATATATTACTTTTAGGTATATGCAAGAGGGCTAGTCAGCACATAATTTGTGCTGCAGCTCAGGTACCCGGAAATATGCAGATCTCTTTTTTGGATAAGGTAACCTACGCTTTTCCAAAAATGTGCCATATAAAACCAGGGCATCCTCTGCGCTATTTTTCAATTCCCTATTTTTTAAGACCTTGCACGTAGGCCATGAAGTCAGGTGCATTTCTAAATAGACAATTTTAAAATCTTATGAATTAATAGCAAAACAGTATTTGGACTTAGAGATTAAAATATTAGTGGGTTTCTGGGATAACATAGTAAAACATAGTTAATGAGCACATTTCACTGTCCCTGCTGGATGAAAATACGATGTTCAGAATTGTCATTATTTTTCTAGTAAATTAAAGGATGATGAACTCCCTTCTGCCATCTATTGCTCTTATTTCTCTAAGGAGGAGTGAAGCATCAAAATCGTCCTCAGAGTGAAGTGGAGGCAGATCTTGAGCATCAGAAGCCATCACCTCGTCTAGAATCCAAAGATGAAGATGGCAAGGAAGGTAATCAAAGATAAGTGCAGCAGAAGTAAAGTTAAATCCCAAAACTGTTAGTTTTCAATATGATGAGAATAAAAATAATAATGTTTAATTGCTGGGTCGCCGGATTAACATTGAAAAAACATTGAAAAAAAGAGTTAATAGATATAATTAATTATTTCTTGTGGAAGCAAATGCAATATTAAAAATGCTCATTATATTGCTCAACCTTTTCGGTCTACACAGAGGTCCTCTTATTTATGGGGGGATCTGCATGCAATCAGAGTGTTGTTCTCATCAGCCCTCCAACGCTTTTTAAGTGTCAGGCCTATGCCAACACTCAGATAAGCATTAATCCCAGGCACCTACATGAGTGGAATTCTGAGCGCCGCCAGTCTACCACCAGTCAATGTTAGATGTGTATTTCTGGTTCCCTGGCTTTAAAGTGCCCTCACCTAAAAGCCACTTAAAATGTTCATCCTTAATTTTGAGTTGAAAAGATAAAACTAAACAGAATTATTCATGCTGGGCAAGATAGTTTTTAGTTGGAGAACTGTGTGGCAGTCAGAGGTAATCCAGGGGGAATAAATAATAGTAGGGCACACACTACGGCAATAACAAGAGATAGCAATACATTGAATACATATTTATGTATTTCTATTTTATTTTTTATTTCAATAAATATCAAGTTAAATTACAGCAAAAAACTGCAGCTAAAACGTCTCATGGGACAAGAAAATGTATTAACAAACAATCTAATGCCATTAGTATTTTAAAGAAGAAGAAGGAGAATTTTGATTTTGTTGCTAATATCACACATCTCAGTAACAAGTCGATGGGCCTCATTACGAGGTGGGCGGTAAGGGATTACCGGCACCGGTAAGGGCACCGGTTCCAGTAATCCCTTACCGCCCTACTACGAGTTCCCTTTGCGGGTCCTTCCTTAACGCCTGTTTTTTTCAAGCGTTAAGGACGGGACCCGCAAAGGGACTCTAGAGCTAATAACGGTACCGCAATTTGCGGTACCGTTATTAGCGCATTCCCCATTCCCATTGAGCCCTATGGGGGCTCAATTAGGAATGGGGAATGGGGAATTACCGGTCCCGCCAACCTTGGAATGGACCGGTAATTGCTCCATTCACCAGGGCGGAGTTGGAACGAGTTTGGAGGCAGCCATGGTGCTAATAGTGCCATGGCTACCTCCAACCTCGTAATGAGGCCCCAATGTATCGTGTATATAGTACCCAAGGGTTTAGACGGGACCATCTCCCGACATATTTAATTAAATTGTCTTTGAATATACGCAGGTTTATTATATACCTGCGTTTCAACATACTCCCGACTAGGCAGCATACAGGGAGATGGAACAAATTAGCATTAAATGAAAGAAGTTGTAGACTGTGTAATGTACACGTTGAGACTGCGCGCCATCTCCTCACTCAATGTCAGGCACTTACATCGTATTATATTGCTAATTACAGCTGTTTAGTACACAATATATGTTCCATCCAGGGTGACCAATTCTGGAATGTATTATTTAGCGCAGAAAGCATGGTCATGACGGGTGCAGCCTATTATGCGTGGAAAGTAGCGATATACCAATTTTCAACAGCTAATTACTAGATAAATAACAATTGGATAGTTTCTTCACAGAAAGAATTGCGCCACGCTGGTTAGTTAAGTTCCACGGGAGATGGAATGTTCTTTTTCATTGGCAAACCATACACATTTATGAATTTAACTAACCAGCGAGGCGCAGTTCTTTCTGTGAAGAAACTATCAAATTGTTCTTTTAAACAGGGGTGGGGGACTTTGCCTCTGCATTTCTTCACACACTCGCGACACAGCAATATTATTATTTGAATTGGGAGCAGAGCCTAAGATAATTGGCATAACAAAACCCCAACCATCTTTTATTAATTACTAGATAATGTATTGACTACTAATGAATTACAAGTTAACTTTTTATATTTTAACCCCAACAATGTTTTTGATTGTATTTGATTGATTGAATATAAATTGTTTTCTGTACTGTTTTATTTCCTCTAACTTGTCTTTTATATAATATGATTCTATATGAAATATATTTTGCTGTATTAAATTGCCAAAAGGTTTGTTTTATAACCATATGCTAACAATAAAAAATGAACAAACTACAGATATTGTTAAAAGAGCAAAACATATAATGTATATGTGGTATCAGAACGTACCCAAGGATAAATCTGAAATACCTTTTAAAAACCATCCAACTATAAAGGTTGAGGCATTATGCCCATATAATTGCATATGTTAATAATTCAATCAAAAACAGCAATCATTCAGCAATAGACAAGGGATGTAAACAATGGCAAAAGAACAGACAAACAACAGAGAGACAAACCAGGCATCGGTGGGACAGTTTATGTAAAACTAGAAAGCCTAGAATTTCCATTGGTTTAGAACATAAACATCTTTTCATATTTTCCCCCAAAGTTCGAGATACGAGGTTCTATTGGAGTGGACCTCAAATCTATCTAAAGGCAGGCAAATGAAAACTGGGAAATTGGTGATTGGCGTTTGAAGAGTTAGGGGCTGTAGTACAGAGTTCTAGATAGTTGGAGAAGAGAATGTGTGTACTTCAGGGGTTTTTAGGGGTTTGGAGGCACAAGACCTGTGGGTGGATGGTTGTTTCACCAAGCCAGGTGAAGGTCGAAAAATGAGAATGCCACAAATTAATTTGGTAGGTGGGGGAGTAGGCCAAAACAGTCTTAAGCACACATGAATTTTGTAGTCAGGGAAGTATGCCCAAGTAGTTTAAGGCAGACTTGAATGTTGTGGGTGTGGGAGTGCAACAAAGCCCTCTTAGGCACCAAAAGGTTTAGTGGGAGTACATCAAAGCACTCTTAGGCACATAAAGGTTTAGTAGGTGTGGGAGTACATCAAAGCACTCTTAGACACATAAAGGTTTAGTAGGTGTGGGAGTACATCAACGCACTCTTAGGCACATAAGGGGTTTGAAGGCCGGGGAATAGGCCAAAGCTGTCTTAGGCACACGTGAATTTTCTAGGTGGGGTAGAAGCCAAAGCAGACTTGGACAGACAAGGATTTTTTTTAGGTGGGGAGTACACCACAGCATTCTTAGGAACATGTCAATGTTGTAGGCAAGCAGTACACGTAAGCAGTTTTCCACATATGTCAATTTTGTAGGTTTGGGAATATGTCAATGCAGTCTTCGGCAGACATATTTTTAAGTGTGGGAGTAAGCCAAAGCAGTGCTAGGCAGACCTTAATTTTGTAGGTGGAGGAGTACCCCAAAACAGTCTTAGGCAGAGCGGAATTTTGTTGGCGAAGTAGTATGGCAAAGCACTCTTAAGCATTCCTGAATTTCTGTCGCATTTAAAGCATAATTGAGCAGTCCTAAGCAGACAGGAATTTTGATGAAGGAGGAGTATGGTAAGCCAAAGGAGTCTTGGGTAGTCATGAATTTTGTAGGATAGGAATATGACAAAGAAAACTGCAGGGGAGTACTGTAAAACCGTCTGAGGCAGACATGAAAGTTGCAGGTGGAGGATGAAATTGAATATAATTGAGATATCTGTATCTGTTGTGGTACCCTAAAATGGTATGGGACAGGCTCGGTGCTGTAGAGGAAATGTATCCATTAGACATTTTTAATCTTCCACAGCAGCAGCTGCGTGTTTTGGCAATTCACAGATAGTAATTGTGTCTGTGTGCCAGTCAGGATGATGAATCAGTAGCTGCAGATCTATTCCTCTGCAAAGCATAGAGTTTTCTGCCTCACCTACATTTGGAAGAAATGTAATTGCACATGGACCTCTGTTGCACTTGCATTCTGTGACAGAGGATGATGTTTGGGGGTAGGAGGAAGAAGTTGAGACCCCATCATCTGAGGTACAAGAGTGAAAATAGATGACATCACCTCAACAACAAAGAGCATCCACAGTTGATGAGCGAACAATGATGCCTGAAAATTTCCCAACACCGATTTCCTTGGAAATAGTCAACAATGAAGAATATGACAAAGATTATGCTCCCTCCCATGGTTCAAGACTGATGGAATAGGCTCAGATAACAATTATTTGATCACACCAGAGCTAGTCAGCTAGATAATGAAGGCAGAACAAGTGGGTGCAGGCATTGACAAACCCATGTACCTGTGATGTGCCAGCACTGTGCAGAGGAAGCAAGCTGCAGAAACCCCCCATGTGCCAGTGTGAAATCTTCTTCAAAAACAGACAGAAAATAATGGCATGCTTGTGGTAGTAGAACTTTGAAGCCTTTCACATCAACATCACCTGCTCCTATGTCAGTCGTACCCACACAACATCCACTGCAAAGTACCCAAGCAGCCCCCAAGAAGGAGACGTTAGGGCCCATCTAAGCCCTGGAAACAATTGAGAATGTAAAATAATGTCCCAGAAAAAAAACAACAATCACATCTTGCTATCTGCCATCTATGCAAAAAGTGTGTTACTTACAGAATTTACCATTTATAACAGAGCGGAGGACATGGGTTCTTTACAATGGGATGAGAAAATGTGGCTTGAAGGACGGATGTTGTAGGGGGAAGGTCGAAACTTAAACCAGGGACGAGGCAGGACAGAATGACATACAAATGGGATGGTGGAGAAAGTGCAGATTTAAGGATGGAGGGGTGACAGAAAAGTGATGTAGGGATGTCCATGAAGGGTAGGAGAGAGGAAAACACTGTGATTCAGTAGCGTAGAGTGCTAGGAAAAAGGTTCTTTAGAAAGAAAGAGAGCTTTCAGGTTGGATTTAAATAGTGGTAGAGTTGGAGTAGTATGGAGAGGGAGAGCATTCCAGAGTAGGGGAGCACGGAGAGAGAGAGAGAGAGAGAGAGAAAGAGAGAGAGAGAAAGGGAGAGAGAGCGTAAATGAGAGGGAGCAAAGGGGGCTCGAGTGGTGGCATGGAGGTGAGGTGAAGATGATCTTAACGAGCAAGGAGGAGAGTAGGGAGAGAGGTGAGCAGATAGGTAGGGTTGGGCTAGTCCATGGATAGTTTTGAAGATGAGAAGAAGTTTATACTTAGCCCTTTGTTTTATAGATAGCCAGCCAATCTGGTGACAGGTAGAGGTAATGCAAGAAAGGTTGCAAAGTTTGCAGACCGTGAAATTGAGGACTTTGTCCATAGTTGGGAAAGCCATAGAGGAGCCGGGCATAGTAGTCAGATCTAGAAAGGATTAAGCACGAGATTAGCTGTTTCGCAGTAGTGAAAGGAAGAAGATGACAGATTTGTCTGATATTGAAGAGGTTGAGACTGGCTGCATTGGCAGATTTGGAGATGAGTGAGAAGTTGTGTGATGGGTCAAAGATGACACCAAGGTTACGAGTGGAAGCAGAGTAAGGAAGGTAGTCAGGAAAGAAGAGAAGAAAAGGATTTGAAGAAGAGATAGCCTGATGGGCTGGGAAGTACAGATCTTCAGTCTGAAAGATTCTTAAAGAATAACTAAGATCCAATAGTGTTAAAGTTAAAAGAGGATGCTAAATACTGGGCTAAAGTGTAACTGTCAATGTCGGGGAGAGCTATTCTGTTCAATCATTAATTTCCTCATTTGTATTGCACCTTTCACCATAGGTATGGTCCCAGCGCGATGTAGGGTGAACGCACTCGGAGGGACCGAAGTTCAAAGTATGGGAAATTTAAAGATGTGCTAGTATGCGTGTGTGCATTATAGCCATAACAAAGTTAGGAGGGGGTGGCCAAGTCCATGATATCCAACCATGTCTAATTGGCATGTCTATGGGTGGGGAGAGTTAGTCAGAGACGTAATCTGGAGGGGTGTGCAAAATTGATAGTCATTGTGTAGCTACAGTTTGAATTTATGTAGTGAAAGGTAGCTGCATTCTGACAGAGGTGATGTGCAAATTGTCATTCAAGTTGTGTGTGCAGCGAGATGCATCTGGTTATGTGGCTGTGTCTTCACTGAGTGCAATACATTTAAATACATATGTTGCACTCTAGCAAATGTTGTGGTTCATAACATTCACTGTATTTGATGCGTTTGTTACAGTTCTCCCTTCGTCTGGGTTTAATGCAAAGGCTATTTTCTATATTCAGCTAGATTAAATCATTGCTATCTTTTGCATAAACCTGGAAAGATGGGTTAGCTATTAGCTGCAGACAAACATTTATTACTTCACAGATTGAGTGAGAAGGCTGCATACTGCATTCAGTCTGGATTACATTGATTGTTACATTCTGCCATCACCTAGCTTTCACAAGGGAGTATATTTGAAATCTTCTTCGGAAGCAGTAAATAGACAACATTCTGCAATATACCTGAGTATTATGGATTGGCTACACTTTAACATTCGTCTAACTGATTTGTTGTCTGCTCGTTAGAGTCATCTAGAGATAGTAAGGAGTTCACAAGGATTAGTTTACGAAAATGATTATATATACTGCAGAACACCAGAGAAAATCCCATGAGACCAACCTTAGAGGAATTTTTCATGGATTGCTTTTCTCCCGCAGATTCCTCATCTGATAAATATTCCCTCCAGCTATGCTGCTCTGGAACATTTTCGACAGGGGGCGTAGGGGACCTTGAACCGGCCGTCGACTGTCGATCCATCTTGCACGCCATCTGGTTGTCAGCTCCGGACGTGACGTCAGACATCGTATAGATACCTCATCACTATGCCCCAAACTTCATTTCCTTTTATCCGTGCGCTAACACGCTGCTTGGGAACACAGGTGAGTCTTCGACTCACTCAACGTTTTCGTCAGAAAACTAATTTGTCTTTTTCAATTCCTTGGCGCAAGATGTCAGTCGCTCGGGTTTTGGGGTTCAAGCGGTGTACTGACTGTGGTACCAAGATGTCCATCACTGACCCACACAAGTTGTATCTCTGGTACCTCAGCACGGGTCAAGTCGTGCGCCAAAATGCAACCCAAATCCTTATGCGATTGACCCGCTAAACTCGCTCTTGGTCGACCACCCTCTAAATCACAAGCACGGTCGATGGACCGGTCTTCAGAGGTCGAAACTGAGGGGAAACCCCCAAAAAAGAACATAGGCGGAAAAAGAAATGGTCCCACTCGAGGCGCCATTCTACCTCGTCCTCATTCCGAGAGAAGAAAAGGCATCAACGCCATGAGCGGGACTCCAATTCGTCGACAGATAAAGGTAAGCCGTCGGTGGAACCTAACACCCACCAAGAGTGGGAGGATTTCAAGTCCTTCGTGCTTGACATGTTTATAAAGCATGCTAAAGTCAGCGCGGCTAACCCCCCAAGCATAAGGCTTCAGAGCCAAGAGCGGCGCTCGGCATGTCCGACCCCTCTCGTGCCGCGGTACCGAAAACATCAGCGCTGATAAATCTTTCGACACCGAAAGAGGTCCAACGGAAGCCGGATCAACCCTGTGTATCCAAGGATGTCGACGCTATGGCGTCCTCAATCCAGTCAACACCGACATCCACCATATAGGCGCTGGCGCTGAGAGTCAAACCTTCGATGTTGACGGTTCTCGAGAAAACCTTCACACTACAACCCCAGTCTGAATTTTTTTATACCATTGCAGGTATCTTTGGCGGTAATGGCACCGATGATCAGGGGGATGTTGACCGCATTTGCTTGGGTACAGGATGGGTCAATTATTTTGAAGACCAAAATCAGCTTTTTTAGCTAGCGCAAGGCCTCCATGATGCCAGCGGTCTGGACACCTCTCCAGATGACGAATTCCAGCAATCCCAGCCTTAAGTTCATGATATGTCTAAATTCAGCGCTTTAGTAGAAAAGGTTATTGATACCCTAGGATTGCATTCATCAGTGGCGTCTGTACAAGGTTATGACCTTAAGTATATCTTAGATTCAGTAAAAAAAACTTTGTTAAAGGGACGTTATGGTTAAGTTGTGCTACTAAAAACCTATGAAATTCAGTGAAAAATACTTTGTTAAAGGGACGTTATGGTTCCAAGTAAAACCGAAAACCCCCTGAAATTCGGCAGTTATGGTAAGCTAAGCAACCATAACTCGCGCCACCACTGTTCACTGCTAAGACTAACCCAGGACATCAAAGATGTGGAATATTCCAAAACACAATAAATATGCCTCCAACAGAATTACCTCACAGAAATTGCAAAGCAAAAAGCAAAAGGACACCTACGCAGCAGTAATAGCAAAACATAGCAAGAAACTAGTGAGTACACTACATTTATTGTATATATTTAAAAACTTTCTGTATTAGGTATAGTAAAACTAATATTTTTCTTTTACACAGAAATGTGTAGTACTTTGGAGTGGCTGGAAGAATATTTTCCTCGGGATGAAATGAGTGAAGACAGTGATACTAATGGTAGACACTACACTTCTCTATATAAGCCAATTAATAACCATTACTTTATGTGAATTTAACACATTTTTCTTAACAGACCATACAAACATTAAAAATAATACTAAACAGAGACCTTAGAAAATCATCTGCATCGAATGGCACGCCCGTGAGGCTGACATCACCAAACCTAGTGATATTCTCTGCCTATCTCCAGAACGTTACTGGGCAGCGTAGCCAAACGCACCCAGTCATCACCTACGTGATAACGTTAGTTGACGCACAACCCGGAATATCAACACACATCATCTCACAACACAGCGCGCCCCAATTTTGAATTTAACACCATACTTTTAAAGGAAATACCAAAACTGTACATTTTTTAAAGTACTTTTATTTCACAATAAACGCTCCGAGAACATCCGGCGATTGCCATAATCAAGCAAATGGGTATTTTTTTTCTTCATTCTCGATCCACAAATGTTTATCATGAGTCACGCAGTGTTCCTTTGGGGTATAAACAGGGTCATCTTAAGCTTTTTTGGGGCCCTGGGCATGGACATCTTTGGGGACCGCTCAATCAAACCAAAGGAATTAAGTGATCAAGTATATCTGGTGGCACCCCCCCAAAGCCCCACCGTGAGCAAAACCCATAGGTAGACATGCCGCCTCGCAGCATTCAAAATAAGCATGTTTACTCCCTTTAAATCCCCTTACCCTCTTCATTCTTGCTCTGATCAGATTGATAAACAAGTAGCATTTGAAGGCGAACATTAGCCATCTACGAAGAGGTTACTTCTCTTCTAGTATAGAAACATGATACTTTTTATCAATATCATCCGGGAAGGTATGCAGCCTGTTGTATTAATGCAGTACTGTATATAAAAGGTACATGTAACCCGGAATAAGCAGAGAGCGCACATTAGCTGACTCGGAGAATGCAAAAGTGCTCAAGCATGGATAGAGTAGACCAATTGTGAGGAAGGAGAAAGCTACACACACCATAGGATGGATAGTGGAGGCAGATTAGAAGCTACCAGGAATGTGCCTCTATCCAGACAGAGTGAGATTAGAAGTGGGACATGATTTTCAAATAGCGTTGCCATTAGAGATCAGGGGAGCAAGTGCCTGTGGTGCGCAGTATATCAATGCTCACTATTATAGTGGAAGTAACCCTATAGCCAGTGAAACCATGAGTGAGGCTTTTATGAAGATCATACCCTGAAAAGGAAATCACACTGAGGGGCTGACAATTTTGAAAGGTTTAGGAACTGGCAACACTGAGAGGTTAGGCAATACAGGATTAAATGAGATGCCCAGGATCACATATTGCTTTATGGGGTGAAGCTGGGATTTGTGCCAACTCTGCAATTTCTGCAATCTAATTTTATAAAACTGACTTGCAAAGTACATAAAATCACATTTCCAAACCGGACAATTTTTAAAACTATTACAGAAGGGTGTTACGCAAAAATGGGAATGAATCTAGCTGCATTCTCTCCATCATCAAGGGAAGTATATAAGTACCAGCATACCAATCGATGTGATATAACAGATTTAATCTAGGTATGTCTTTTGTACTTTTAAGTTTTAAATACTTCCAAAACAATGGCTTGTGAAATTGTCATTTATAAACGTGCAGAAAAACCTTTGACTTTCATACAAAAAGCAAAAGGTTGTTTGTGTCAAACGAACAGACCTTAAAATATGCTTGCCCAATGCCTACAACATCTGGTCCGCTCTCTCCTGTCTACCACCCCTTCCACTCAAATGGCCTACATAAAATGAAAGATCAAGTAATGAGCTAAACGATGCCACCAGCATGCAAGAAGGCAAACCTCACAGAAGACAGCACAGTAATGCAAGAGATATATGATTTGACCAGGATCACTGTATCGTCTGCTGGCAAAGCCTGGATACAAGCATGAACACTTTAGTCCCACAGTCTTTTATTCACCTTTTGGACGAACAGTTTATGCTTATCTTTGAAGAGTATTGCCTAGGTTTTAGAACGCCCCTTTTGAACAAACCAATTTCTAGACCATCACCATATGAATGACATGTTAGTTTATATAGCAACCCCTATCTGGTGCAGGAGCATTGCTGATAATAGCACCTCTTATGTTGCATAACCAAGTACATATGCAGGTAGGTTTATAAACTTCAGACATAGGAAAGGTTCAGCCAGCCTTGCTGGAATGTGCTCTTCTAAATTTTCATATGAACACACATCTCTGCAGTGCGTGCTTAACACAATGAGCTAACGTCTGAACCATTGTGGCACTCAATTTATCAATATGGATTTCAACTTTGGCTATTGCACATGAACAACATAATTCCCACAAGAAGGAACGAATGCTACAGAAGTTGTGCCGTATGAAACACACTAACTTTGTATTCCACAGTGAACATAGAAAGCATTACCTGATTAATTTATCAAGGCAGAATGTACTTGTCAAAACAGACATACAATAGGTTTAGGACCTTAGCAGCATGCCATAAAATCTTCTGGCATGTGCTATTTAAGTCTAGTGAACAATGGAATCTTACTTTAGATCAGGCAGCCTTGTGGGGGCCCCCTCCAAGGTGCGGGCCCTGGGCAAGTGCCCTTTTTGCCCTCCCATAAAGACGTCTATGGGTATAAAAAGCGCATTGGACGCACTGTGAATCGCAAGGCTGTGGCATCAGCTTGGCGCTAGGCCACCGTAAACGATGTCAGGTTGCTGCTTATCACTGCTGTCGCGTAAGGGCATATCGGCCCGTGGCGATCGTCCCTAAAAAGAGTCACTGCTATCCAGCCATTCACGTGTATCTGCAGCTCCCGGTTGAAAAACCCATCAGTTGGTATCTGGAATCGATGACAATCGCAGAAAGGCAGGATGTACTTGTTTAAATACTATTAAAGAAATGTGTCGGCCCTGTGTTAAAACTAATGATGAACACGTACATGAAACAACGTACGTGAAACAATGGGAACACAGAGAAAACAACGTGAAAAATAGTCATCAATTTACTTCAAAGGTTACTGCTATGCAGTATGTTCACCTCGAAATGGAATGCTGACGCTACAATCAGGGAGCAAGCTAAAGGCACTAAGAACACATAGATGGAATTTTAATTAAATATTAGCGTTGAATTATGCGTTTGTGGAACCTGGGGGAACCCACTAATGGAGTACACGCATCTCGATGCTGCACTGCCCAGGAGCCTGGGACAAAGCCAAGTACACACACAGGTTGTATTTGCGTGTCGTTCCCATATGACACAAACAACAACCCTGTACAGTGTAAGCCAACAATAACGGTCGGCCAATGATAAGTTGACACGTTGCTCTATAAAATCGTCGAAAGTAAATCTTACATAATATTTGGCATTTCATTCTCTCAGCGTAACTCAGACACTCCGTTCAGGTCAATGTATTTTCATCATATTTCACAGTGTTACATCCCTCCCTGAAAGCATTCCTTTTGGAATCCTCCCTTTGTTTCAAGGTCAAACAACAATTGAACCTTATACTCTGTACGATGTGTGGTTTTGCCGAGCTCGGAAACAAAATTTCAACAGTGCTGACCTTCACTCAGAAGCCAATAGCCCTTCAGACCATAGTGGCATTAGAAATATTTTTTAAAAGATATTAATTGTTTGCTTCCATTTACCAATGCGGGCCACATTTCTACAGATTTACTTTGTTCCTCTGGAGAACTTCGCACTCTCCCAGCGACTCCCACAACCAGGCCACACCACCTGTCACCTCAGCCCATTTCCTCTTCACACGGCAAAGCACGTAAACATTTTTCACAAGCAGCAAATCTCGAGCCCTGACAAAATGTGCTTGTACGAGAATGTCCGAGGAACTTCGGCCATGCACCCAAGACTCTAGGCCCTGTCCACAACCACCGCAGCATAACACACCCATAGAAACAAACACCTACCATATAACCACAACCAAAAAAACATAATGCATCCACCTCAAAACCTACCCACTTCAATTAACATTCTAAAAAATAATGACAACCAACGTACAAACTCTTCAATACATACCCTCTTCACCCAATGCTCTTCTAATGACCCAAAACCAACATCATACTAAATGAAAATAGCCAGTAGTGCGCCCGGTTTTTATTATGTCTGCGGACACCGTGAACACATCACAACCTTCTCCCGCCTAAACAAATACAGCATTTGACCCATCTCTTACTCCCCCACCCTCTCGAAGCACTCATACAAACCAACACACTCCCCAAAATTGGATTTATGCTCACTTCCAGCGCATGTCCATGCCTCCAATATGGCAGGCGCATCAAAACAATTTGATGCACCTCTCGCCTCATCCCAGCCAATCAGACAACACGTCGCGTGCCCGCGGACATGAGGCTAGCCGATTATCCAATCGGAGTCCTGTCCGCGGAGCGGACATAGATATCACACATTTTTTGCCTTACGTTTTGTTCGTTTTAAAAAAAAATACTGGACGGATTTACACCAAATTAACAAAAACACGCTTTCAGGACCATGCCGCAGCTCCTGCTGCAAATTTGGTGAAAATCCGTCCAGCGGTTTGGGTTCTAGGCGCGACAGACATTTTTTCCCATTATGTCTATGGGAAAAAAATAAATGTTGGGACCCCCCTATAACTTTGCCCCCCCTTGACCAAACCTCACCAACCCTTGCAAAAGAATTCAGAGTGGGCCATATACTTTGTTTGTAAAATTTGGCAAAGATTCGTACAGGGGGAGCAAAGTTATATGCCACCCAAAAAGTGCTCTTCCTATGGGTTTAGCATCTTAACCATAACTACACGCCGACTACCGTGGGCCGTGTAATGAAGGCCTCACCACAGAGCGCAATATGCCTTTAAACCCTGCCATTGCATATTCATTACCAATTATGTGGCAACATCCTTGTTCTATTCCTCCCATCAGCGCCACCATTTCCGGGAAATATAGGCCTACTAGAGGAGACCCTTCGTTCCTCTCCTCTCACCGTTCTCCAGAGGGGCTGGTTATGCAGGCTTCCACTTCCACTTTTCCTCCTGACAGGGCAGCGAAAAAGGTTGACGCCCTTGCAAAGAAAGCATTTACTTCGCTCATTAGGGCCCTTAAGGCTACAAATGTGGCAAGCAGTTTTGCCAAATACTCCTTTGTTCTATGGATGGCAGTTGAACGTGCTGCGCATTATGTCCCAGAAGGAGAGATGCGCAAGGGCTTCTTATAGCTAGTGGAGGATGGGAAAGAGGTTGCCAGACAGTAGCTGCAAATGGGCCTGGAAATCGCCGACTGTGTGGGCGGATCTATGGGGTCAGCAGTAAGGCTAAAAAGGAGGCCTATCTAAAAACATCTGGTTTCTCCTCTAATGTCCAAGTTAAACTTCTGCATATGCCCTTCAAGGGCGATCTTCTTTTCCTTAGAAAAATTAAAGGAATTCAAAATCACTGCTACATCCTTAGGCCTAGCTGCGCAGCTGACCAAACCTGCCTTCAGCTTCACCTCTAGGGCACGGGCTACTGGCAGTATGCCCCTAATGGCAGGAGAGTGCAGCTCCCACCGGCCAGGTAACGGTAGAGCGTTTCTCATGCTCCTGAAGGGGCAAACGGGCTTCTAGAGGTCAACAGGCAGTGTCCCCTCTCACAATGCACCGGTTGGTGGACAGTTGACGGAGCATTTGCTCCAGGAGCAGGAAATTACTTCCGACGCCTGGGCTCTTCATCTCATTTAGTGGGGTTATTGTCTGCCATTTGTATGAAAACCACCGGACACACCACCTCTGCCCCCAATCCAACCGAGACAAGAGCTCCAGGAAGAACTGAGAGCACTGTTGTTGAAGGGTGCCGTGGAAGAGGTACCTCCCAAGCAAAGAGGATCGGGTTGGTATTCCCGGTATTTCCTGGTACCCAAGAAGGGAGGAGGTCTCTGTCCTCTTCTGGACTTCAGGGCCTTGAACACATTCTAGAGGAAAGACAGGATGGTGACGTTGAGAGAGATTCTCCATGCTCTCGAACTACAGGACTGGCTGGTGTCAATAGACTTATAGGACGCTTATTTCCATGTGCCAATCCATCGAAAGCACAGGAGATATATCAGTTCAAGGTGCTTCCCTTTGGTCTAACCTCCGCCCCAAGGGTCTTCACCAAGCTCATGACGGTAGTTGCGCTCACGTAAGGAGATCCAGAGTCCACGTATTTCCATATCTGGATGAGAAGTCTGCAGTGCAGGTCCTGTCCCATTTAGAGGACAGCTGCTTGCTGCTGCACAAGTTGGGCTTCTCCCTAAATTTAAAGAAGTCCCAAATGATGTCAGTCCAGTGGCTCCAATTCATCGGAGCAGTCCTAGATACCCAGGTAGGGAAGACCTTCCCTCCCGAGGAGAGAGTCGTCAGCTTGACACAGATGTCAACTTGTTTTTCTGGAACCATGCCACTCTACCAGTGGCTTCCTTCCTCTGCCTTCTAGGTCTCATGGCCTCGTGCATTTGTCTAGTGCCAGAGGCCAGATTGTGCATGAGATCCCTACAATGGCTTTGAGGGATCAGTGGTTTCAGTACCTCGGCACTCTCTCGGATCTCCTCAGGGCATCCACTTCAGTGGTCAATGACCTGTCCTGGTGGGCGGACTGCAGCAGTCTCCTGGCGGAGGAAGCCGTCTGGCCTCTTTGGCCTCATACCCTAGTGGTCACGGATGTGTCCCTGAAGAGTTGGGGTGCTCACTGCAAGGATTTGCAGGTGAAAAGCCTTTGGTCAGCAACAGAAGCCAGGTGGCACATCAAAAGACTGGAGTTGCGAGCTATCAGCCTTGCCCTAAAAGCATTCGCCCCGTCTCTGCAGAGGAAACATGACCTCGTTCTGACGAACAACACAGTGGCGATGCACTATCTCAACAAACATGGTGGCGTGCACTCCTGCCCCTTCTGCATGTAGGCGTTGATGCTTTGGTTCTGGTTGTTGGAGAACCAGATCTCAGTCTCGGCAGTTCATCTGGCGGGCAAAGAGAACAACTTTATGGATGCTCTCAGCAGGCAGGGCACGGTCTCGCACAAGTGGAAAGTGTGCCAGGAAGTGCTAGAGGAGGTATTCTCTCTCTGGGGTGCCCCAGCAGTGGATCTGTTTGCAACGAAGTCCAAAAGGAAATGCGAACAGTTTTGCTCGAGGGAATTTCCACTGAACGGTGCACTGGTGGACTAGTTCCTAGTCGATTGGACCTTCCCTCTTCTTTACGTGTTCCCTCCGATCCCCGTCATTCCACGGATTCTCCAGAGGTTGAAGAGGTTTTGAGCGACCATGATCTTGATCGTCCCGACTGGCCGAGGAGAACATGGTACTCTGACCTCTTGTATCTGTCCATCGGTCCACCTCAGCGGTTGCCACGGCGGCCAGATCTCCTAACCCTGTCGGAAGGTCGGATACTCCGCCCGACCCCACAATCCCTCAACCTAGATGCGTGGTTCTTGAGAGGATGAGATATGATGACTGGGACCTCTTTGAGGTGTTGCTAGCTGCACGTAGACCATCTACAAGATCTTTGTATGCGTGCAGCTGGAGAAGATTTGAGTCGTGGTGCAGGGAACGCGAGATTGACCCCATCTATTGCACCACCACTACAGTGATGGAGTTCCTTCTGTTACTGGCCTCAGCAGGCCTTCAAGTCTCCACAATCAAAGGGTATTTGGCGGCATTGTCTGTGTTTAAGAGATCCCCGGATCAAGGCTCATTTTTTACGATCCCGGTACTGGCACAATTCCTCAAAGGCCTTTGGACCTTAATCTGGTACTGACTTTTCTGATGGCTGCTCCTTTTGAACCAATGCATCAGAGGATTTGCTGGGGGGGGTTGCTGAGGGGGCTATAGCCCCGGGTCTTTTGGCTGTAGCCCCAGATAGAAGCTTGGGGGCAACAACCAAAAGGCTAGCCTGCCCCGAGTCCCAACAGTCCCGACACTAGCATAGCCCCAGATGTTTTCCAGACCTAGCAACACCCCTGCTATGCATGCTTGCCCCCTAAGACTTCTCTTTTTGAAAACAGCCTTTTTGGTAGCTATTACATCGGCTAGGCGGGTGAGTGAACTGCAGGCCACACTTCTTGAGTTTTTTGCTGGAAAAAGTCTCACTCAGGGTAAGGCCTGGCTTCCTTCCAAAGGTTACAAAAACAGAAAAGAGCAGGGAAACTCTATACTCTGGACCAGAGTATAATTGTACCACAGAAATCTGGAAAAATTTGTCCAGAGAACAAGACTGTGTTGCTTACAAGTTGTATCAATTTTATTTAGTCATGATACAGGAATTTGAAAAAATTATCAATTAATGACACAGTGCTTTAACAAACATATTAAACATATCACACATGTCGGATGTGTGACTGGGGCCACCGAATATTCGTAAATAGCACTTGGCATCTCAGTTACCAGCGGCGAACAAATGGATATTTGGAGGAGGCGATGGGGATCATGTAACATTGGAAAGAAAATGAATGAAGTATCACTCCCTGCTACAAGTTTTATATGTGAGCCCATCCAGGAATGCCTTACCATTGACAGGGCTTAGAGTAATTAAGATAAAAAAGGATAAAAAAGGATATATAAGTTTTATATCTGATAAAAAAGGATATATAAGTTTTATATGTGAGCCCATCCAGGAATGCCTTACCATTGACAGGGCTTAGAGTAATTAAGATAAAAAAGGAAGTCACACGAGCAATGGGGTGGGAAGGGAAGATTATATTAATGTCACTACTTTGGGACAATCCCGACATCTCACACGATATGAAGCTCTGTAACCTGTTACGCTTTAGCACAAAGAGAAGGAGGGTGACATAACTTATAATACATAAAAAATTAGCAACTTTTCAATTCCTAACTGAAAAATATAATCTACCATCAAATGAGCTGTATGCTTCTATTTGCTTGAAACATGCAGTAAAAGAACATTTAAAGAATGGGGTTAGTATTCCTGAATGCACACCCCTTTAAATAAACTTGATGCCAAATGAAATGTTTAGAAAAAACAATTATGACATTATATCATGTAATTAACAAATGTACTTTCACACAATTAGCAAGATTGAAAGATAAATGGCCAGTAAGCCTAGGAGATCTAAATGAGGCAGACTGGAGACAAGCCCTAATCTACGAAAACCAGTTCTCTCCAGTGGGCTACGGTTAATACAATATAAAATCTTGCATAATATATTACTAAAGGGATTGCTGTTAGTGTATTTTGAAGAGGTGAATGAGGTGTCAGACTTTTAGAATCAATGTACTCAGTGTTTGAGTGTTAAGGCCTAATTAGGAATATTTCCTGGGAAGAGGAACAGGGATGTAGTGCCTGCACAGAAGGTCCCTGTTTGTGACACCAGCATTGGGGCCTTCATAGCCCGATTGACGCTAGTAAAGAGATTATTCATGCCCCAAGGATTGGAAATCAAGCAGCAGGCTAAACGTCATTCTCCCAAGAGGTAAGGTTCAGAAGTCAGGCCAGTGAAATGTGGTGTTCAGCAAGGGGTCCGGTAGACATGTAATACCAGGGGCTTGGCGTTACTGCAGGAGTTGAGTAGTCTCCAAGGGAGCCAGATGGATGAGATGAAGAGGAGAACTCCAGAGCCATGTTGTAAGAAATGTGGTAGTTGCTCATGTGGAGGGGTACACCTGGTGTGCTGCTCTGAAATTATCAAGGCTGCTTACAATTTGTCTTTTTAGGGTCGGGAGCCTTGTAGGTGTTATTTAGAGAGATCTGCGGGGGGAGAGTGACTGAGGTTGTCTCTTGCTGTTAGTCATCTTAGTTCAATATGAAGACATTTTGCTGGCTGGAAGAAAGGTGAATGGGTAGCAATAGCACATCAGTGCTGATCATGAAATCCAATATGGCTGACCTACTATTCCAGAAAAGAAGTAGTTGAGCACTCCAGTTTATTCATAGGGAAAGTTTAGGACATACCCGGCCTGCTACATTACCTTGGTGTTATCCTGGCAATAGGTTTAATGCCCTACTCCAGTTTAAATCCATGCCTTCAGAAGACTCCTTTACTTTGTTGATCCCTGGTATGAACATTTTGAGTTGGCACTCTATGTCCATGTTATGGAAGCAGTGGGAATGGTAGTGGAAGACTACACAAGTAAGTAAGTCCATCTGTCAATAGTCATGTGGAGCAGTGCTTAATTCACAGATTTCATGGCCATCACCGGACACTGGGTTACTTCCTGCACACCTCATATCAAGGAAGCCCAGGACAGTAGCTACAGACTGCAGTTTGACAGAGGGTCACCGTCTTTATGGAAGAGTTTGACAGTTAGTTCCACGGGGGAGTTACTCTCTGGGAGAAAGCAAAGGAGTGTGTGGCATATGTGATGAATAGAGGGAATTTGTCTCTTCTCCAAAAGGACCCCCCATGTGAGGTTAGGGAGGTAAGCCCACCCCGCAACACCCTACCTAGGGGTCGAGGCAAGTGGGACCTCACCAGGAGAGACACCACCTAAGGGACAAGGACTCCCATTCCTGTGAGGAACTCCCTAACCCGCTCCACGTGATGGCATATATGGGACTTTCTAATACACAAAATTGTAAGTTCCAAGACTTGGCTGAAGAGAAAGTAACTTATACCATTACCAGGAAGAAAGAGGTGTTGTCTCTTTAAAGGAAAATCCCCAGTTAGCTGTGACGAGTAGATTCAAAGGGAGGACATGCCAAACGAACAAGGAGAGAAAGAGAGAGATGAACACAGACGCAGGAAGGGGAGGCCCCCTGGAAGCAGAACACCTGAAGGCCAAAGCCTGCAAGGTTCAGAACTGCTCTGAACAGGAGAAGGAGAGGCTGGAATCCCAGCATATGCCGAAAGCGAGAAATTGAGATGGCTGGAGTGTAAAACACAGTGGGGTGTGACCATGGAGCAATCTTGGTGGGCAGGCTGCCCATTCAACTACGCTGACACCACCTCAGGGAAGAAGCAGCAAACGGTCTGCATACCCAAAGCGGTATCGAGGTGCTGAGAGTGAGAGAGAGTTGCATGAAATGGACGCCCTGAAAAGCGGCTGAACAGAGAAACGGAAGGAAGGAGAAGGTCCCAAGCATCTACGGGCCCCAGAGACGTTCCCCTGCAATACCGGGAATCTGAAACGGACTCGTCACATAATCAGTGAGACTTGTCCCAATACAAGTGATGAAAACTTCAAAACAAACTTGATGAACTTGAAATGCATTCATGTGAGAAAAAGAATCATAGAAACTCAGAAGAAGGAGAGCAATAGAATGTGTGTATCAATACACTGGGAAGAGGGGAAAGGAGCCTGTTATCCAAGAGGCAAAGTGTGGTAAATCACAGAAAGAGAATATTATGAACTCAAAGGCAGAAAAGTCCTTAGGAACAGTATCAAAGTTAGAAAGAGAATCACAGTGGCCCCGGAGAGGGAGATCAATAAAACCTGGACACCAGTACCCTGGGAAGAGGGGAAAGTAACCTGTTACCCAAGAAGCTAAGAGTGTAACGTAACAGAGGGCGAAAACTGTAAACTGAAGGCTAGAGAAACCCTTAGGACAATCAGTATACAAGACAGGCCATACCAGGAAAAGGTGAGCTATAATCTCCCAGAAAGCCAAACCCCCTCAGGATGTACATTCTACAAGAGTACTCAGAACCCTTTAACACAGATCAAAGGGTTCAACAAAGGTCAGGGAAAGCCTTCGGTGAAGAGGAGAGACAAGCCAATAGTCCCATGAGGGAACTAGATGAACTGACATAGAGAATAACGAGAGACTAAGAATTGCCTATTAGCGCACCTTGAAACACTTGTGTATAGGCGCGTTATAAATGCTATTTCATATCATAGCAAGAACACTAAAGAAAAGAATACAAGTGCAAAAACGCACCCATCAAGAGAAGGAAGTAATTCTCCTGACCTTAGTTGTTTACAATAGCAATAGAGTCAGTTAGAATTCGTTTTGGACAGCAGACCTATTCCATAGGTAGGGATTACCTCATAGCGATAGGGAAAGTTAGGCCTTAGTGTAATTTTTTAATAAGCACAATTTGGAAATGTCCTCAGTGTGTCCACGTCCTCCGTCTGACCCGTCACGCATATTGTATTTACTCCCTGTGTTTACGAGTGGGTTTTGTTGGATCTCACAACAGGTCTAATATTTTTGCTGCCTGCATTGCCCATGTCCTCCTCTGAGTAGTGTCCTGCTTCAGAAGCCAGTAACATCCACTGGAATATTTGATAAGTGGGGCCCAGATCATCTGAGGCAATTGAAGCTGCTCATACACTTCCTGAGATCTCTTAGGAAAGGTGCAGTCATGACACAAACTCCCCTACAACATCTGAAAAATGTAATGCTGAATTTGTTGAATTAAACCCTCCAAATGATGCAGCATCTGTCAGAACAGTGTATTCAAGTGACTGACTACTTAAAAAACCAGGTCTGGCACATGGACAGTGCCTACCTAACACGTACAGAGTGGCACAAGTTGGGCAATGCTTGTTCTTTACTGCACTAATTTGAAGAGTCCACCCTGTGTATTAGTCTGTGTGCTATGTCACTGAGAGAGGTGCTGACGCTGGTGTATCTGTTGGAATTAGAACTATCCAACATAATTAATGAACATTACATTTTGGGTGATGCAGAATAAGGGCAACTGGCCATGAAATTGCTCTCAATCTTGAGAAAGTAAACACTCATATTTGAGATAATTAGGAATATGAAGGCCCTGTTTGCCCCGGTATCCAGAAGCGTCCTCATCTTGAAGTGGAGATGGGAGGAGCCCCCACCAACCCCTGGCTGTCACGAGGAGCTGCGTGCAACGCGCCGTATTGCCTGCTGTGACCTGGAGTCCTGGAGTCCCTCCTGCACCGGACTACGTGCCATCTACAGCAACCGAGTTCTGGTGAGGCCCTGTGTTCTGAAGACTTCTGTGTGCCTACCGTGGCTTATCAGACTCCCCTCCCGATTTTCTGCTACTTGCAAGCAGAATCGTGCCCCGAATTCCATTTACTAACGCTGCCTGTCCCAAAAATTGGCGGCCGCGATGCAGTGCCATACCGAGGCTCTGTTTGATCGTTGCCTGGCAACCGACCTGAATATTTACCAGCAACATCCGCCGGCAGGCGGAAAAGCCAGCCTGCGAGGAAGGCCTAGATAAAGGCCCTGTTTGCCCCTGTTAGCCGCAGTAAGTCGCTACCCGACATCTAAGCCTTTATTATAAAAATTAATCTGCCGCCCATTCCATCATTACTGTCCTTCTGGCTCATCAACACCCGGACTGCACCCTCTACAACGCTACCGCTGGCGCACCATCTACCGCTCCGAGGAGTTCCCATTTTGCCATCGCTCATCATTACGCATACTGCGCATAGCCATTGGTAAGCAACGGCCGCCTAAGCAGACCTTATACCTCCAGTATACTTCTAGGGCTAATGCACCTGGCAGCTGCATAATCACCTTGTGTATCTGGCTCCTGCGACTATCTACACCTCACAGAAAACCACAAGCGCTTACAATCGGCATTCTGGCCAAACTAGTCCAATGCCACTACACACTCGCACATAGGGTTACTATGCCCTCAGGGACATTGTGACATGCATGCTCTATGCCAACATTCCAATTCAGTACCCCTAGCACAATGTTATCCACTGCTATGTTATTGCTATGTCCCACTGAACTGTGCTGAACTGTCCCATAGCATGTTATGTGCCCTAGCTGAGCGAAATTGATTTGAACCACTGTATCTGTTTCCCCCATTTGATACAAGTTGGCCTATTGTGTGCCCATTTGATACAAGTTGATCTATTGTGTGCCCTAACTGAACAAAACTGATTCGCTCTACTGTATCTGTTTGCCCCACATCCCAAGGAGATCTGCTAGATTGCATTTTGTATGCCCTAGCTGAATGAAATTGATTTGCTCCACTATATATGTGTAACCCATATGATCTAAGTTAATTCGCCCCAGTGCATTTTCCCATTTGATCCACATTGCTTTGCTCCACTGCATTCCTGCACCCTACATGATCTAACCTGATTTGCCCTATTGCATGTTGTGCATCCCACCTGACCTAAGTTTGCACGCTTACCAAGATCCATCACTATGTACATGCCCTATCTATTACGTTACACACGACTGCTATTCTGCATCACACTAACACCTGCCTTGTTATTGCCCAACATCAGTAGGGATATACCATCTCAGCCCCCTATGACTTTGAATAATAGGCTCATTATGTCGGGCTCATCATTTACAAGCAGCTCTAGACCCCCACCTTCAGAGAGCATTCCCCCTTCAACCTTCCTGCCCCCTTGCTTACAGAATACCACCATCACCACTCCCACCACCATTGCACTACCTACTAACCCTTACCTGAACTCACCAGCCTTGTGGTTGGAACACTTTGCTGTCAAACCCACTCCTAACCAACCATGCGATTTGCATTTTAGGAATCTCAGACTAGGCTCCAGATTCCTACGCATAGCCTCACGATCACACATTCCCACCACTGCCACCAAACCTCTCAATACTTCCATCAAACATACACACATACCCAAGATAACACCTACCAAGAACACCCCACCTAAAGTTCCTTCTAATATCAATGTTATCAATCATACCACTGACAAAGTTACCACGATTAAGGGTGCCCTTATTAATGCAAGGTCTCTCCCTGCCCATGCGTTGGATATTGCAGACTATATCATAGCCCAAGATCTAGATTTCCTAGCCATTACAGGGACCTGGCTACACTCAGCAGCAGGACCATTACTCTCACTTGCCATCCCCGATGGTTATTCCATCACTAGATGCGACCGAGATTCCAACCAATCCAAAGGCGGAGGCGCCGCCTTTATCTCCAGAAGCTCCTTAGACCTTAGACTCATCCCTAATCAGCACATTCCATCCGCTGAGCTATTGTCCATCAAGTTGCGTGTCTCAACTACCCAAACTATCACCATGCACCTCATCTATAGGCCACCTGGACCTGTCTCTACCTTCACAGATGACATTACCACCCTCCTATCAGCTAACACCAAGCCCAATTCACAAATCATCTTACTAGGTGATCTCAATCTTGGCTTCCAAGATCCTAAGGACCATAAAGCCTTAGACTTGGCCAGCATCTCTAACTGAACTGGGCTTCTCTCATCGCATTCAGGAACCCACCCACATCAAAGGGAGAACCTTTGACTGGCTGGTTGATCTGAACTGCAGCATCAATATAGTGTCCAACACACCCTGCGCCTGGTCAGATCACCATATGATAACCTTTAACATCAAAGTGAATAACCAATGCTCTAAACAGAACATCGCACCTCCTATCAGCACGAGAAATAAAAGGGACATAACAAGGGAGAAACTGCTCCCACTAATATTACCTATACTAAACAATGCTGCAGTGTCTTCCGCTGACCCACGTCCCTAGTTGACACCTTTAATCAAACTATACTCAAAGCCATCAATACCATTGCCCCACTTAAACTAAGGAAACCCAAACCCCGTGCACACCTCAACTCTTGGTTTACGCCACACCTTAGAACACTACGTAAGGATAAGAGAAACATAGAGGCCCACTCAAAAAGCCTTCCCTCAGTCGCGAACAAGGACAGCTTTATACTACCATCCCTTAATTACAAAGAGGCAATATCCCAAGCCAAAAAAGACACATATAACAATCGGATCTCGCAAGCCAAATCAAGCACCAAAAAGCTCTTTAAGATACTTAAAGAATTAGAATCACTGTCAGCTCCACCCAATACCTGTGTCAAAGATAGTATATGGTGTTATAATATTCAAAAAGCGCTCTTAGATAAAATCACCATGCTACAAACTAAAATTAACACCAAAAAAGCAGCTTATCGGCTGACCTACAGCATAGTATTCACACTGGAATGCACCCCCCCCCGCAAAACACCCACAAACCTTTTAGCTTTGCACCACTTTCTATCAAAGAGGTAGAAAATATCATCCCCCAACTTAAGCCATCCAATTGCTGGGGCGACACATGCCCAGCCCCCATCATTAAGGAGGAAACCATTGAGCTAGCACCATTCATCACCACCTTTATAAATGCTTCATTTCACACAGGCATCGTACCTGATAACCTCAAGGATGCGTGGGTCCTCCCCCTACTTAAAAAACTATTGTTAGACCCAAACACCCCTACTAATTATAGGCCCATCACCACGGTCCCCTAATTACTGAAAATCCTGGACAGAGCTGCTTTCCTGCTGATCCAGGAATATCTAGAATCTAATAATCTCCTTGGCCTCAGACAATCTGGCTTCCGACCGAGGCACGGAACAGAAACAGCCCTAATCGATTTAAAAACTCAAATCGAAGACCTTAACGATAAAGGCAAGCTGGCCCTCTTACTACTGCTCGATTTATAGGCAGCATTTGATTTGGTTAACCATCAAAATCTTTGCCAACATCTCAAAACTGCAGCCCACTTTTCGGACAATGCTACCACATAGGTTAGATCCTTTCTGGTGATTATATCTACGAGGGTCTTCTCCCCCTCTGCCTCCGCTGAACCGTCCCCAGTTCTGTATGGGGTCCCACAAGGATGAAGCATATAGCCTACACTTTATAATGTGTTCACAAAGCCCCTCTTTGATATTCTTGACTATTTGGGTGTCACCTACACTAACTATGCAGGTGACATCCAAATACTCATCCCCATCACCGGAGGCCACATAGTTGACTCCAAAGCACTAAACAACGTCTATCTTGTCATCCAGGCCTGGATGGCACAACATAGGCTCTGTCTTAACGACGATAAGACAGAGCTAATCCTCCTTGGATCCCAGTTCCAACTCAACAGATTGGATCCCGCCTTCAAATCATTCATCATCGACGGCAACACCATAAAGGTATCCAAGGACACAAAAACCTTAGGCATTTATCTTGATTCTACTCTATAGTTAACTAGACACACTAATGCCGTAATATCTTCAACAGCCTGATGGTGTCACATTCTGATCATGGTCATAATTCTGGGGGGGGGGAACAGGGATGCACGTCCCCCCAATCTCCATGGCACACCATTCTGTCCCCACTCATTTGGCTCGGGCATCTCCCCTTCAGATGTCATGTCCTCTCCAACCCATCAGCAAAGTTACCCCTTCAAAATGTAATCAATCAGTGTGTCTAGCCATGAACCATACTTCCCATTTGCTTGTGTATCTGTCTGTCTCCAGCTCTGTATTTGTCAAGCCAGGTCTTTCCTCTTCCCGCTACTCTCTTCAATCAGTCAGTCAGCCGTGGCAGGTCCCCGAGATCTGGTCACACGACTGCTTCTGCCAAGTTCTGCCAAGCTCTCTGCCCCAAAATCATCGGATTCTGCTGCACCAAACATCTCTCCCTCATTCTCAGGATTGCATTCTCCAGACAAACTCCATCAGCAGCTAGCTCGAATGAACTCCATCAGTTTCTAGCTGCATCCTCCATCAGACTCTCAGAAACTACCAAGAACTACAGCAACTACCTCGAACTAGCCGCAACTCTCTAGACAGTCCCCTCTCCCTTTATGGTTATACTCTTCAAATGACTCACACATCTCTATGGTTACATACATTCTGTACTAAGAATGTCTATTCCCTTTGTGTCAGCATTAACAATGCCTGCCAGTCTGTTTGCGTGTACTTTCATGGCATGTCCTGTGTCAAAGAGTGTCAAAGTGACATTGAACATCGTATCTCTCTGCCTTGGCCTTCCGTGTCTGGTGCGAAAAACACCAACTAATTCCCTATTTCACTGTTGGCTCTCTCTGCATTATGAAATGCTCTCTTAGTCCCCCTTTTCAAAGTATCCCCTTTGCAAAAAGCACCTCTTTCCCATCTCTCCATGTCGCTACCTGGCGCTGCCCCCACCCCCGTGTTGTCTCTGCGAAGCTCAGAGCTCAAGCTGATTAGCCTCCCTTCTCGGACAAGGGTTTGTGTTATCTGTCTGCCCAGCAAATGTTTACAAATTCCTGGTACACTGTTCCATAACAATCTTCGCGCTGTGCCCAGTGGCGCAGGCAACTTCTGTGTGTCTCATAGGCCTTGTGTTAAATGCTTCCTAGCGTTTACACTATCCTCTCATAATGCAAACGCTAACCACATAATGCAAACTCATTCTAAGGGCATACTCAACATACACACATACATGCATAACAGTCTCTTCATGTGTCTCTACAAAGCATACATGCCATTCATACTAAAGGGCTCTTCATGTCATTTCAAATATGCCTGCGTGTGTCATTCCAGGCCTCATTCGTTCTCAATCCTGCAAACAATACGTTTCTCTCAGCCTAAGCGCTATTTCTAATGCAAACATAAATGCATAGCAAATCATTCTCTAACTGTCAATGCTGCAAATATACTGTGTCTCTAAAGCACTACATGGCACTTTAAAATATGCTGCGTGTCATTCTATTGCAAATGGCAAAGTGTCTAGCATGTTTCTCTCCTAATGGCAAGCGCTATATTCTAATGCAAACATATCATTCTAAAAGCCAACCCTTCATACAACAGGGCCTATTTCTCTTTTCAAATGCATAACGTGTCAATGACTAATGCATACAGTGGCAGTCTAATAATATGGATAGTGTCTACTTAAACAATATACTAATCAGAACTAAACTGAATACATAATGGATAGTTAACCATGATGCACCCATGCCTAAAGGGATAATACTGTGTAACAATAAGTAATGACACTCTATTGGGTCTTATGATTCTCTAATGATAACAATTCCAGGCTCCTCATTTTATCAAATTCCACAACACATGTAAACTTATCACGGCCTGTCGACCATTCCTCACCACAGCCAACTGCACCACACTTGCAAGAACCCTCATCATGTCGAAACTCGACTATTGCAACGCGCTCTCTCTAGAGACCAGTCAGAGGAAACTAAGTAAGCTACAGGTAGCACAAAACAGCGCCATCAGGGCACCACTAAATATCCAGAGAATTCATCATATCTCTCACACTAGATGTAGCCTACACCGGTTATCTGTCACCCAAAGAATCACCCTCAAAACTCTCTCACTTACGCATAAATGCCTGGCCAACCAGGCACCAAAATACCTGGCGAACCGCTTCACACCCAACACTTCCACTCGCCCACTCAGAGCAGCCCAAGTACACTACCTATCACTACCAAGGTTCAAGCTGCAGAAAGCTGGGGGTAGCAGCTTCCCGGTGCTCACCACCAAGCTGTGGAACTCGCTTCCTAATCGACTCAGATCCGAACCCTCATTCCACTCCTTTAAAAGTAAAGCTTAAACCTGGCTTTTAGCGCAGGACTGTTAAAGCCAATACCTAACACATTGCGCAGAACAACCTACGCTGCCCTTTGGTGCTTTGCGATGCCATCCTGACAAACACCTTTGTAAATACTACTGTATGTAATTGGATATATACAATGTTATATATTTGCTTCCTCTGTATATTTATGCTACTGTAACCTTAAAGAAATGCACCCGGATGCCTTTGGGCCAAGCGCGCTATACAAATAAACAAAATACAAATACAAATACCTTCCAGCACCTGTTGGGAAACCATTCCCGTTTAGGGTGTGTCTATTGGCTAGCCCATTTTGCCCTAAGTAGAGAATTATTCTCACCACCTGTGCCTGTTCATCAAGGTTACACCTTTCCAGCCCCAAATTGTTGCAGCAAGCAAAGATGTATTCAATAAAAATTACAAAGCTTCAGCATCTAAATGAGACAATAAATAATACCCCCTGCTTACACCAGATGCCTGGCTATAACCCATCTGCTCTCTGATTCACTCATTATAGTCCTTAGGCCTTGGCCATCCCTTCCTTCATGATTAATAAAGATTACCCATGCTAACTGCGCAAGGAGTATTAATTCTATTAACGACTAGGAGGCGAGCATTATGCTTCAACTTCTTTTATTTCAACAAAACTATAACAAACAAACAACTTTTGAAATGTCCCAAGTGACTTTTCTCTCCTTGAACTACAAGTCCCATAGTCTCTGTAGTCCTTAGCTCTCCAGCTCAACTATGACCACATCCTATCCCTGAGCTCCTCCTCTCTTTTTCGTGCTCTGAATGTCATTTAAACTTTAGAACTTTGTCCCGCCAACTGTGCGAAGACTTTATCCACTCAAACTGGCTGCCGGTCTTTCCCCGGCTGTTTGCTCACTTCTTCGTTATTAGCGATCCCACTCAACTATTCTTCTGCTCTTCTCCTAAGGAAGATACAAACAGAACATAAGGGTGGCGTCTATGCATTGTTATCATGTCCATACACATTATAATCACAATTCAGATGATCAACAATATATATACATATTTTAGGGTGGGAAATGAATGCTCGCCTCCTAGTCTTTAATAGAATTAATACTCCCTGCAGTTAGCAGGGGTAATCTTTATTCTATGGCAAGACTGGAGGCAAGCATTATGCTTGTTCAAAGCTTCCCTAATACTGTAACGGCTATATTTTCCGCTAGCTTAAAGTAAAATTCTTTAAAGGTACGATCATTAGTCCAATCTCCTGCTAGCATGATCTCTTGCAACGACCCTCTAGCTGTATATGCTTTGGATGCCATCGCCCCTCTTATGGAGTGAGCTCCATACTTTCGCAGGTCAATTCCTGCAGCTTGCATCACTTCCCTGATCCATCTCGCAATGGAAGCTGTCTTTACTGCGTGAAAAGGCTTTCTACGCTCAATTAGCAGTTGAGTGTTACTCGCTGCCCTGTTCTCCGCTGTCCTAGCTTCATACTCTTTGATGCAACTTGCTACGCACTACTTGATATTATTTGGGAAATACGAGTAATGAACTGAAGAAGTTCCTGTCTTAGTTCTCCTCACTATCGTGAAGGTTACTCCCTCTGGCCCGAACGTCTTCCTATTGCCCTCCATAGCTCTAATATCCGATACTCGTTTACAGGATATGAGGCAAAGCAGCATTGCCAGTTTCCATGACAGTTGCTTGAGGGATAGATATCTGTCCGCTGGCCAGCTCTCTATTAACCGCAGAACTGTGGTAACGTCCCATAGCGTATTGTTCTTAGGCTCTGGTGGTACTTTAAACTTAGCTCCTCTGATGAGCCTAACTACTGCTGGATGCTCTCCTGCTGGAGTCCTCTCGATCGGCAAGTGCCCCACAGAGATCGCCGATCTGTACACTCCTATGGTGCGGAATACTTTTCCGTCTTGTAGGAGCTGTGCCAGAAAATTCAGTATCGCTAATACAGGCGCTGAAATGGGATGAAGTCTTCTCCCTTTACACCAGCTAGACCACTTGGCCCAAGCCACGTCGTAGCTCCTCCTAGTAGATGGAGCCCAGGATTCCGCGATTAGTTCTGCAGCCTGCATCGAAATGCCTGGCAGCTCCCATCCTTTCCTGATATCCTGCAAGCGATTAGCGGGAGTGTCCCTCTCAATCTCAAGAGGATGAGACAACCCCGCTGGGTCCGTGAGTAGTCGCTCTCCTTCGGAGAGGACCCTCGGCAGGTCTATCGAGAGCTCCATCAGAGTCGGAAACCACACTTACTTCCACAAAGGTGCTATTAAAATCAGCTCCGCTTTCTCCCTCCGACATTTCGCTAGAACTCTGCTGAACATCATGAAGGGGGGAAAAGCATAATGGAGGTCGGTCGACCTGTCTTGGAGGAACGCGTCTGTCCCTTGAGCTCCCGGGTCTAATCTCCAGCTGAAGTAATTGGCTGTCTGTGTGTTGAGGCGGGATGCAAACAGATCTGTGTGCACTGGCGCCCAGCTCCGATCCAGTATCTAAAATACTGTCAGATCCAGCTTCCAGTCGCTGGAGTCTGTGAGGTATTGGGAGTTCCAGTCTGCTACTACGTTCAGTGCTCCGGGCAGGTATTCTGCCGTCACTGAGGTCCGTGTCTGTAGGCAAAAATGCCAAAACATTTTGCAAGCTCTGCTAGCATCTTGGATCTTGTGCCTCCTAGGTGATTTATGTAACGAACTGCTGAGATGTTGTCCATCTTCAACAGTACGCATGACTTCACCCTGTCACTCGTAAATTCTTTGATTACGAAGGAGCCCGCTAGGAGCTCAAGGCAATTTATGTGTAGCTGCAGCTCTGCTTCGCTCCACTTGCCCCCTGTTTGCGACTCTCTGCATCTTGCTCCCCAGCCGAGGCGGCTGGCGTCTGACTCTATGATCAGGTCTGGTCGGTCTCCGAAAATGGCATGCCTATTCCAGGCATCCATATTCTGTAACCACCATTCCAGTTCCGTGATGGACTCCGGGTCCAATGGTATCAGTTGGTGATACTTCAATCCCTGTTGTAAGTGCTTTATTTTCAATCTTTGTAATGCTCGATAGTGTAAAGGACCTGGAAATATGGCTTGAACGGAAGCTGCTAGCAGCCCTACAATTCTTGCGAGAACTCTCAGCGAGATCACTGGTTTCTTCAGGCATAATCTGATCTCCCTCTTGATATCTTTTCTCGGTGGTAGCACCATCGTAGCTTCCTTTGTGTCTAATACGAACCCCAGAAAGTCTAGTCTCTGCGCTGGTTTGGTATCTGACTTCTCGGTGTTCACTAGGAATCCTAGAGACTGGAGTAGATCCAAAACCCAATTCGTCTGATACACTAGCGCCTCTCGATCCTCTACTAGGAGCAGTAGGTCGTCTAGATACATGATTAGTCTTATGCCCTTCTCCCGGATTGCCGCTGCCACTGGTTTCATCAACTTGGTGAAAGCCCAGGGTGCTGACGCAAGCCCGAAGGGCATTGTCTTGAATTGCCAGAGCTGTTTCTTCCAGCGAAAAGCTAGGAATGTCCTGAAACAATTCTGCACCAGAATCATCAGGTAAGCATCCTTCAGATCTAATCTCGTCAACCAGTCTCCTTCTCTCAGGCAATCTCTGAGCTGGTGGATCCCTTCCATCTTGAAATGATGGTATACAATACATCCGTTCAGCTCTTTCAGATTTATTACTGGCCTCACTTTCTCTTTCTGTGCACGAGAAACATGTTGCTTATGAAACTGGGGGTCTCTGAGCACCTCTCTATGGCTTACTTCTGTGCTAGTAGTGATAACTTGTGGTCCAGGCACTCCTGCTCTGGTACAGCTAGACGCTGCTGATGGGGGGTGTGTGCCTGCAATGGTGGCTGTATAAATTATATCTGCAACCCTCTTACTGTTTGTAAAATCCAGGCATCGCTGGAAAGCGTGTGCCAGTTTCCCCAGAACATACTGGTCCTCCCTCCTACCGGGGGGTAAGCAATAGTTCTTACCTGGTGTAAATCCTTGCCCTCGGCTGAAGCCTCTTCCTCTGCGTCCCCTGGGGGTATGGCCTCTGGCTGGGAAGAACGCATCCTGCTGTCGGTTCTCCCAGTATTGTGCTCTATGATTGGGGGGTCTTCTCCCTCCTTGTTGGCAACCGGTCGAATGACCCCTGAAACGACCGGTCCCGGCAAAAACCCTTTTCAGAAATATTTTTCGGATGGAGGCTTGGGCCTTCTCCAACGATGTGCAGGTGCCTACGAAATGGCCCATCTCTTTTCCGAAAGTCTCTCCGAAAAGAAGCCCTTGAGCTGCTTCAACAGCCTCATAGGACGCTAGATCGCTGAGCTTTGGGTCTATTTTGAGCAAGAGGCTTCTCCTTCTCTCCGAGGCGATTGCGCAGTTCCCCAGCAGGCAAACGGCTCTTTGCGCCCATCCTGCCAAGGCCTCTGGGTCCACTTCTTCTCCTGTGTCTCTCGCTCTTTCTGCAAGATCCATGACCTTCTCCAGAGGGTCCGGTGGGCGTGCGGTCTGCCCTTGCGATGCTATCTTTAGGCTGGTTAAGCATTGCTTCCAAGGTCTCCAGCCTTGCTTGTAGGGGTCTTACCCCTTGTGCCACAACATCTACTAGCTAATTCCCCAGCACCTCTTTGAAGCTGGCAGATAGGTCTAATGATTGCTCCTCCTCGCTCAATTCGAGCTCCAACATCTTTAAGAGCGTGCTGTGTGCCTGAATACCTGCAACAGGTGTCTTTTGCACGCCCACTTAGCTAGTAGTTACCCTTCTTTGAGATATTTCCTTAATGTCTTTGACCTTTATTTATCTTTTTTGTTTTTGTGAGTGTGGCTGCACCGGGCTTATGCAAATTATTTATGACTGTGATGGCTTTTTGTTCTTTTTGCTTTCTCCCCTTCTTCTGAGGCTTAATGTCTTTTAACAAGCAGTATGCTTGCTTCAAACGTGTTGCATAGCTTTCACTTTGCTGCTCAGGGTGCTGGTCCCAATGATGGCAAGTCTGTACTCCTCGCTCGCCGCCTTATCTTTTAGCTTTCACACGTGCGTGTGAGCGCTCGCCTCCGGTCACTAGATGTCTCTGTGTCGCATTTGAAATGTGAGGCAGAAGCAATACATAAGCAATTGGCACCCGGCTCCGGCCATGCCTCCACAAAGGAGGGGCCCGGAGCGCTCTGGTGCTTCTTCTCCCTCGTCTGAGGGCTCTGACGGCTTTGCGGGCGAACGCGCACCGGACTCCGGCTCTGTCTCCACGCAGGTGGGGGCCCTGACAACTCCGCGGGCAATTGGAAAAAAACCTGAGGTGCCGGTCATACGCCACGGGGGCGCCGCACGGAAGGAGTACTGTAAGGTATTGTTAGAAAAACAAACTATATATATCTGATGCTAAGCTGAAACGCTGTATCACTGTTATTTTCTGATCACTGTAAATGTCCGCCACACGCTACGCGCTATATTGTATCTGCTCTCCCTCGGGCATTAAGCGCTGTCTATCGCCCTGATCTACATCATTCAATATACTTATAAATCACAATATGTTATAGTATTCTGCTCTCATACGGATTTATAGCGAGATAAAGAAAACGTTACTTATCTGCTTGAAGAGCAGTAAAAGAAGAGGAGGAGCTCACGGACAGGATGTGGTCATAGCTGAGTTGGAGAGCTATGGACTACAGAGACTATGGGACTTGTAGTTCAAGGAGAGAAAAGTCACTTGGGACATTTCAAAAGTTGTTAGTTTGTTATAGTTTTGTTGAAACTGCTGAAGAGTGGTAATAAAAGAAGTTGAAGCATAATGCCTCCAGTCTTGCCATAGAATCCCAAGTATGTTGAGCATCTGATATCCAAAGTCCAGTGTCTGCCCACAAACTGCACAAAGCCGTCAACTCTTAACAATTGAGACTGTCCTCTCATGCCTGTTCTCAGCACCTCTCCAAAGTCAGGCCATGGGTTTGGGCCAATCACCGGACAGCTCTGCAGAGCTTGTTTGTTTGTTTGTTTTATTATTTATAATGCACACCAGACCCAATGGTATCAGAGCCCAGAGGGCAGCAAGAGGGCAGAGAGATATTCCTTCCAGCGCAGCTCCTGCCTGCCACACTTGTGTTCTGCACATTTGACCGGGTGCAACCAAACCCCCCCCAGAAAGTGTCGTCCTTTTCCTTGAAAAAAATAGAATACATCTTCAAAGCTAAATTCCGGTGCTTTTTGCATCCAGAGAAGAGAGGAGGGCATTGCATTAAGAGTGGGATGACATCCAGTCTGGTATCAAATTCTCCTTATAGCCTCTATCCTTGATAATAGCAGATTAGACCCCCGGAAATATGCATATTTCCTTTGTGGATAAGGTAACCTACGCTTTTCCAAAAAGGCGCCTTCTAAAAACAGGGCATCCGGCGTGCTATTTTTCATTTCCCTATTTTTTAAGACCTTGCCCCTAGGGCATGAAGTCAGATGCATTTCTAAGTAGACAATTTTCATATCTTTGAATTAATAGTAAAAAGGTATTTGGACTTAGAGATTAAAACTATTATTGGGTTTCTGGGATAACATAGTGGGCACATTTCACTGTCGCTGCTGGATGAACATGCTATGTTCAGAATTATCATTATTGTTCTAGTAAATGAAAGGATTATGAAGTCCCTTCTGACAACTGTTCTTCTTATTTCTCTAAGGAGGAGTGAAGCATCAAAATCGTCCTCACAGTGAAGTGGACACAGATCTTGAGCATCAGAAGCCATCACCTCGTCTACAATCCAAAAATGAGGATGGCAAGGAAGGTAAGCGCAGCAGAAGGTAAATCCCCAAACTGTTAGCTAGATTTCAATATGATGAATGACTAAAAAAAAGTTTGTTTAGTTAGAGAATAAAAATAATAATGTTTAATTGCTGGGTCGCCGGATCTAATTAATTATTCCTTGTGGCAGCAAATGCAATATTCAAAATGCTCATTATATTGCTCAATCTGTTAGGTCTACACAGAGGTCCACTCATTTATAGGAGGGATTTGCATGCAATCCGAGTGTTGTTCTCATCAGTCCTCCAACGCTTTGTAAGTGTCAGGCCTATGCCAACACTCACATAAGCATTGTTCCCAGGCACCTACATGAGTGGAATTCTGAGCGCCGCCAGTCTACCACCAGTCAATGTTAGATGTGTATTTCTGGTTCCCTGGCTTTAAAGGCCCTCGCCTGAAAAGTCACTTGAAATGTTCACCCTTCATTTAGAGTTGAAAATATAAAACTAAACAAAATTATTCATGCTGGGCAAGAGAGTTTCTAGATGGAGAACTGTGTGGCATTCAAAGGTAATCCCGGGGGAAAAAGTTAAAAGGTACAGAGGGTGTGCAGTCATTTTTTCGAAAACATGTCGAAAGACAATAATGTCGAAAAAAAAATATCGAAAAAAAAAAGTCGTATTCTTTTTTTTTAATTATATATTTATTTTGGGGTCCGGGAATAAAAAAAAGGGGGTAAAATAAAAAAAATAGAAAAAAATGAGGGGTTGGAGGGGACCCCCATTTCGAAAAAAAAGGTATTGAAAAAGAGATTCGACATTTTTTTTTCGACATTTTTTTTTTCGCAAAAATGACTTTCGGCATTTTTGTTTTCAAAAAAATGACTATGAACCGGTACAGAGTTGTAAACGTGAAACACAATCGTTTATAATGGTAGGGCACAAACTACTGCAATAGCAATAGATAGCAATTCATTGAATAAATATGAAGTTAAATTACAGCAAACAACTGCAGTTAAAACTTCTGATTGGCCAAGAAAATGTATTAACAAACTACAGTTACTGTTAAAAGAGCAAGAAATATAATGTATATGTGGTACTTAAGCATACCCTGGCATACATCTGAAATACCTTTTTAAAAAACCATCCAACTATAAAGGTTGATGCATTATGACCGTATAATTTTAATAATACAATAAAAAACAGCAATCATTCAGTAATAGACCAAGACAAAGGATGGAAACAATGGCAAAAGAACAGACAAACGACAGAGAGACAAACCAGGCATCGGTGAGACGGTTTATGTAAAACTAGAAAGCCTAGAATTTGCGTTGGTTTAGAAGATACAAATCTTTTCAGCTTTTTCCTCCGAAGTACGAGAAAAGAGATTCTATTGGGTTCACCTCAAATCTATCTAGAGGCAGGCAAATGAAAAACGGGTAAACTTGGTGATTGGCGTTTGAAGAGGTAGAAGGTGTACTACAGAGTGCTAGATAGTTGGAGAAGGGAATTTGTGTACTTCAGGGTTTTTAGGGGTTTGGAAGCCCAAAACCTGTGGGGGGAGGGTTGTTACACCAAACCAGGAGAATGACGAAAAATGAGAATGCCCCAAATGAATTTGGTAGGTGGGGGAGTAGACCAAATCAGTCTTAAGCACATGTGGATTTTGTAGGCAGGAAGTATGCCGAAGCAGTTTAAGGCAGACTTGAATTTTGTGGGTGTGGGAGTGCAACAAAACCCTCTTGGGAACATAAAGGTTTAGTCGGTGTGGGAGTACATCAAAGCACTCTTAGGCACATAAAGGTTTAGTAGGTGTGGGAGTACATCAATGCACTCTTAGGCACATAAGAGGTTTGAAGGTGGGGGAATAAGCTACAGCTGTCTTAGGCACACGTGAATTTTGTAGATGGGGAAGTAGCCAAAGTAGACTTGGACAGACAAGAATTTTTTGTAGGTGGTGAGTACACCGCAGCATTCTTAGGAACATGTACATTTTGTAGTCAATGTGTACGTACACGTATGCAGTTTTCCACATGTGTGATTGTTTTAGTTTTAGAATTATGTCAATGCAGTCCTGGGCAGACACATTTTTAAGGGTGGGAGTATGCCAAAGCAGTGCTAGACATACCTTAATCTTGTAGGTGGAGGAGTACCCCAAAACAGACATAGGGAGAGCAGAATTTTGTGGGCGAAGTAGTATGGCAAAACACTCTTAAGCAGATCTGAATTTTGCAGTGCTGAAAGAATAACGAAGCAGTCATAGGCAGACAGGAATGTTGATGAAGGAGGAGCATGGTAAGCCAAAGGCGTCTTGGGCAGATGTGAATTTTGTAGGATAGGAATATGCCAAAGAAAACTTAGACAGGCATGAATTTTGTAGACAGGTAGTACTGCAAAACCGTCTGAGGCAGACATTAATTTTGCATGTGGAGGGTGAAGTTGACTATAATTGACATATCTATATCTACTGTGGTATCCTAAAATGGTATGTGAAGGGTAGGTGCTGCAGAGAAATGTATCTTTTGGGCATTTTTCATCTGCCACACCAGTGGCTGTGTGTTGGCAATTCCCAGAACGTAAATCGGTCTGTGCGCCAGCCATGATGATCAATCAGTAGCTGCAGATCTATTCCTCTGCAAAGAAAAGAGGTTTCTGTCTCACATGCTTTTGGAAGATATGTAATTGTACATGCACTTCTGTGTCACTTGCAATCTATGACAGAGGATGATGTTTGGGAGCAGGAGGGAGACGTTGAGCTCCCATCATCTGAGGTGCAGGGGAGAATTGATGATATCACCCCAACAACAGAGAGAGCAATCCGCAGATGATGAGCAAACAATGGTTACTGAAAATTCCCCAAAACAGATTTCCTTGGAAATAGACAACAATGAAGAACATGACAAAGATTATGCTCCCTCCCTTGATTCAAGACTGGTGGAAGAGGCTCGGATACCCATTCTTTGATGACACCACAGCTAGTCAGCGAGATAACAAAGGCTGAACAAGTGGGTGCAGGCATTGACAAACCCATGCAACTGTGATGTGCTGTCACTTCGCACAGGAAGAAAGCTTCAGACACCTCGTATATACCAGTGTGCAATCTTCTTCAAAAACAGCCAGAAAATAATGGCGTGCTAGTAGTAGTTGAACTTTGTAGCCTGTCACTTCAACACCACCTGCTCCTACATAAATGGTACCCATACGCCATCCATTGCAAAGTACCCAAGGAGCCCCCAAGAAGGAGACATTAGGGCTCATCTGAGCCTTGAAAACAATTGAGCAGGTCGAGTAATTTCCCAGAAAGAAAGCAACAATCACAACTTGCTATCTGCTATGTATGCAAAAAGTGTGTTACTAGGAAAGTCATGAAGCAAAACTTTGCCACTCTATGAAGCAAAACTTTGCCACTGTTTTCCTGTGGTCCCATATGAGAAGGCATCATCTATTGACAAAAAGAAAAGGA
Organism: Ambystoma mexicanum; assembly: GCF_040938575.1. Lineage (NCBI taxonomy): Eukaryota > Metazoa > Chordata > Amphibia > Caudata > Ambystomatidae > Ambystoma > Ambystoma mexicanum. The sequence continues at coordinate 692,991,287 of NC_090939.1, forward strand.
GACCGGTCAGCCTCCACACCTCCCAAAATCAGGCAATGGCCACACTCCACCACCCTGCATCATTACACTAGAGCGACATATTGTTTTTGCAGGTTTTCACAAGCCCAGTTGGAACCCCACCTTTGCATGCAGATTCCAGAACAGGCAGGCAAATTATTTCCCCCTCAACCCGCCAGCCCACTGTTTCTGTGGGTTTTTAGCATGTTACAAAATATCTCAAAAAACACATCCATTGGGGAGCACTGTTAAGCAGCAACATGAGATGTTTGGAAGAATTGTCTGCTCTACTCTGACATTGGAATAAAACGTATATATATATCCAGTTTTTCTGATATATGTGTGCAAGCACATCGATCTTCCCCAACTGGGAATACCTTGAGGAGTGTGCAGACTAGAAATTGAATTGGCTGATGAAAATTGAGTTGTTGGCAGCGCAATCAGAGTTTCAGATGGTGCCACTCAGCTCTGGGGAAGGTAAGATGTCAGCCGCCAGACAACGAGGAATCGAAACGATGGACAAGAGAAGCTAGTTTGTGGTAGTATAAGGGGAGTCTGGGAAAGAATATGCCCAGCCAAGATTCTGTGTCAAGGACCCCTGGCTTACAGTGTCCTATCTTCTGGTGAGGCTAACAAAAGTGAATAAAGAGGGATCAGGCCGTGTTTAAACAGTGAGAGGGGGCAATCATACTCAAATGTGGCACTCTGTATTGAAAGCAGCCAGTGACAGCATCCCTTTATAAAATGGGAAACGCTCTCCAAACCTGAAACTCCTCTCCCCCGGTCGATGCTACTGCCAGGTCCACTCTCCCAGCAACAACCGCTGTAAATAGAGGGGACCTGGATTTCACAGACCAGGAGATTATATATGTGATGTTTTCATGCATGGCCCAAACAAGCAGGAAGTGGGGGGGATAAATGCAACAGCCAACATCCTATCCACTGAAGTGAGATTAGCGCATCAAGCATTTAAACCTGTGCAGTGTTCCCAGAAAATATTTGAAGGGGAGATTAAGACCATCTCTCCAGCTGTAGTAGTGTGTACTGGGGGGAGGTTTGCCAAATTCATTGTCCAGGACTTCCGCAACTAGCACATCACAAATGGCTAAGGGAAGGGAGAACATAAAAAGTCAGATCTTTGAGCTAGAATGGACTCCTAAATGACAACACCCCTCCACAACACCCTTGAGACAAGCACAGAAACAGTACAATTGAAACAAAATATAGACGCAATACATGCCCAATCATTCAAAGGTATTGTGCAAGCTATCCAAGATGCTAAAACACGCTAAACAATTATGCCATAGGAGCAGACACTGGCCTTCTCTCGCTACTATGTCTTCCTTTGCCCCAACCAACCCTGATGAGATTATTGCCGGACTCTTCAAGGCTAACCATTCCTGTGCCCCCACTGACCCACTGTCCCTGCATATTGTGAAGCACATAGCTCCCAGAGTTGCTCCACATCTTACTTCCGTCTTCAACTCCTCTCTTGACAGTGGCACTTTTTCCCTCATCCGCTACTGTCATTCCTCTCCTTAAGAAACCTGGTCTAGATCCTAACTGCCCTGCCAACTTTTGCCCTGTCTCTCTTCTACCACACTATTCCAAGATCCTAGAGTGAGTAGTATTCAATCGACTCCTCCAGGACCCTCTTCAATCTGGCTTCTGACCTCTGCTTTCTACTGAGACAGCTCTCCTCAATGTCAGTAACTTCATCTATTCCGCTCTGCATGCAAAATGTGCATCCATTCTTATTCTTCTTGACCTCTCTACTGCATTTGATACTGTTCACCATTCTGACCTTCTCTCTACATTATCTCTGCTTGGCATCAGAGCTAAGGCCCTCGAGTGATTTGCTTGATAACTTGCCCCCAGACACTTTCAGGTGTCCTGCAACAGCCATACGTCCCCACTCACCTCCCTTACTGTTTGTGGTCCCCAAGGGTCTGTCCTTGGTCCACTTCTCTTCACTCTCTATACTTTAGCTCTTGGCACCCTGATGTCCTCTTACGGCTTCTCCTAGCAACTCTTTGCTGATGACACTCAGATATTCTTCTCCTTATACTCCTTATCTGACGGCTGTTGTAAAATATTTCAAAAGGTCTCTACAACATCACATTTTTAATGGATGGCATCACATTCGCTCATGCTGAACTCCACTAAGGCTGAAGTTTTTCACTTCCCCGCCAAACAGGCTATCTCTTCCTCTCCTTCTCTTCTTCTCTCCTGGCTACCTTTTTTACTCTGCTTCCGTTCGTAACCTTCGTGTCATCTTGGATCCATCACACAACTTCTCGCTCTTCATCTCCAAATCTGCCACTGCAGCCAGTCTCAAACTCTTCAATATCAAAAGAATCCAATATCTTCTTCCTTTCAATACTGTTAAACAGCTTATCGCCTCCTTAGACTTTCTAGAACTGACTACTGTGCCAATATCCTCGATGGCCTTCCCAACTTTGCTTTTTCACCTCTGGACAAAGTCCTCAACTTCCCGGTCTGCACACTTTGCAACCTTTTTCGCTTTACCTCTACCTCCTCTCCCCGCCACCAGAATGGCTGGCTGCCTACGAAACAAAAGGCTAAGTAAAAACAACTTCTCATCATCTTCAGAACTATGCATGGACTTGCCCCACCCTACCTATCTGCTCATCTCACTCCCTACTCCCCTCCTTGCTAGTTAAGATCATCCTCAGTTTACCTCTTTTCCACCACTCGAGCCCCCTGTGCTCCCTCTTGATAACGCTCTCTCTCTCTCCTCGCTCCCCTACTCTGGAAAGCTCTCCCTCTCCTTTTCCATACTACTCCAACTCTACCACTATTTCAGTCCAACCTCAAAGCTCTACTTCTTTCTGAAGAAAGTGTTTCCTAGCACTCTACGCTACTTCATTCATCACCCTGCTTTCCTCTCTCCCTACCCTTCCTGGACAACCCTACAGCACTTCTCCGTCACCCTTCCATCCTTAATTCAGCCCTTCTCCCACCATCCCATTCCTATGTCATTCTGTCCTGACATCGTCCTTAGTTTGTTTACACCTTCCCCTGCAACATCTGGTCTTCAAGTCACATTCTCTCACCCCAGTGAAAAGGACCCAGGGCTCTGGAGACACTGAACTTTTGGAGGAAGGTGAGAAAATGTAGAATGCCCCTGAGGAGGTGCAGCAGGAGGTGCAGCTGAAGGCTGGACTTCTTGGCAAGGTCTGTGATGTGTGGAAAGAAAGAGAGAGAGGAGTCAAAGATGATCCCAAGGTTTTTTGCCACACAGGTGGGTGAGGGGAGGAGACCCATCGAGTCAGGCCAGAGAGTGGGGAGGAAACACAGAGCAGGCTTCTCCATGAGAACAATCTCTGTCTTACTGGTATTAAGGCAGAGATCATTGGTGGAGCACCATGCCTGAATAGCAGTCAGGCAGTCAGGTATGAGGCAGGAGGCAGAGTGGTGTGTGTGTCGTCTGCATAACACTGGAAGTGAGGGGAGAAGGTAGATATCAGGTGGGCCAGAGAGGCCAAGTAGATGTTGAAGAGCCATGGTGATAGGATAAGCCCTGTGAGACGCCACGGGTAGAGATTGAGGTAGAGGAGAGAAAAGGGCACAAATGCACTTGGGATGGTCTGTTTGAAAGGAAGTGGGTAAGCCACGCCAGTGCCCTGTCCGTAATGCCTAGGGTATCATGGAGACAGTTTAGGAGGATTAAGTGGTTGACTGTGTCAAAGGCAGAAGAGAGAGTGAGGAGGATTAGAACAGAAGCAATGTTAGAGTCCAGATTAGAGTGTAGGTCCTCACGGGTATTCAGGAGAGCAGTTCACTTGCCTGTGGATGTCCTGAAACCGGACTGGTGTTCATCGAGGCAGCCAGCTATTTCAGTGTGGGTGGTCAGTTGGGGGAGGACCAGCTTCTCCATGAGCTTGCACAAAAAAGGGGTGATAGAGATAGGGCAATAGTTAGCCAGGTGTCAGCAGATGCCTTTTTTAGGAGAGGGAGAACAAATGAGTGCTTATGTACGAAGGAGCCATTGGCAGATGAGCGGTTGCAGACGTCAGCCCATGCTGGGGTCAGAGAGGCAATGTTGTCCTTGATGGTTCTGGAGGAATAGGGGAGCACCTGTTTAGAAGAGACCTTCATAGAGTGGAAACTCTAGAGATCTCATCTGGGGCAATTGGAGAGAAGGAGGAGAGTATGGGGGGAAGAGGGGCCAAGTTAGGCGAGACAAAGGGGAGTCAGGGGGGAGCAGATGACAGAGGACAGGATGTCCAAAGTTTTGAAGCAGAAGTGGACCGCCAGAGCAGAGGGCCTTGGAGGGAGGAGGAATGGAAGAGAATTCAGTAGGATGAACAAGTTTGTGCAGATTTTAAAGAGTTCATCCGTGTTATCGGTGGCTCTAGAGATGTTGGCTTGCACTTTGGAGCACATTGCCTTTGGAGATATTTCCTATTATAACACATAACGAATTGGCATCTTTTCAATTCATAATTGAAAAATGTAATCTACCATCAATTAATCTACCATCAAATGAGCTTTATACTTCTATTTCATTGAAACATGCAGTTAAAGAACAATTTAAGAATGGGTTTAGTATTCCCGAGGCGATAGGGAGGTTTCATCGCAGGAGATTTGATCAAAGCCAAATTCATCGGATTTATTCGGCTGAATATGGCCGCAAATATATGTGGGGAGTGGGTAAGTGTAATACTTAAGCTTGGGGACAACAGGGGATATGGGGGACTCCCCCCAGAAATATGTGCAGCCAAATGGCTTGAAAAAAAAAAAAATTGATGGATTTGGATTCAACCAAATCTCCTCGATGAAATCACATAGAACCATTCCTGAATACACACCCATTTAAATAAGCTTGTTGTTGCCATACAAAATGGTTAAAAAAAGCAATTATGACATTACATCATGTAATTAACAAATTTACTTCCCCACAGTTAACAAGATTGATAGTGAAATAGGCAGTAAGCCTGGGATATCTAGAGGAGGAAGACTGGGCAGAAGCCCTAATCTTAGAACTTGAATCAATTATCTGCAGTGGGCTGCGGCTGATACAAAATAAAATCCTGCAGAATATATCACTCAAGGGATTGCTGTTAGTGCATTTTGATGAGGTGAATGAGGCGTCAGACCTTTTACTATCAATGTACTCAGTGTTTGAGTACTAAGACCTAATTAGGAATGTTTTCTGGGAAGAGGAGCAGCGATGTAGTGCCTGCACAGAGGGATCCTGTTTGTAACACCAGCATAGGGGGCATTCATAGCCCGATGATTGCTAGTGAAGGGAATGTTCATGCCTCGAGGATTGGCAATCAAGCGGGAGGCCGCATGTCATTCTGCCAAGAGGTAAGGTTCAGAATGCAGGTCAGCAGAATGTGGTGTTCAGCAAGGGTTCCGGTAGAGATGTAATACCAGGGGTTTGGCGCCACTGCAGAAGTTGAGTAAAGTCTCCAAGGGAGCCAGAAGGATGAGATGTGGAGGGGTACATCTGATGTGCTGCTCTGAAATAGTTAAGGCATGGGCTGCTGACAGTTTGTCTTTTTAGGGCCTCAGAGCCTGGCAGGAGGTATTCAGGGAGTTCTGCGGGGCCAAACTGGCTGAGGTTGCCTCTTGCTGTTAGTCATCTTAGTTCAATATGGAAACATGTTGCTGATTGGCACAAAGGTTAATGGGTAGCAATAGCACATCAGTTCTGATCATGAAATCCAATATGGCTGACCTACAATTCCAAAAAAGAACCAGTTGCAGTACTCCAGTTTATTCATAGGGACCGTTTCAGACATACCCAGGCAGCTACATTACCTTGGTGTTGTGTTGGCAATAGATTTAATGCCCTACTCCTTTGTTGAAATCCATGGCTTCAGAAGACTCCTTTACATTATTTTCTCCTGCTATGAAATTTGACGTTGGCACTTCTTCGTATGTACTTCAGTGCCATGACTCTATGTCCATGGGATGGAAGCAGTGGGAATGGTAGTGGACCACTGCAAGAGTAAGTAAGTCCATCTGTCAATACGTATGGAGCAGGGCTCAATTCACAGATTTCATTGCCATCAGCGGGACCTTAGTCACTTCCTGCATACCTCATGTCAAGAAGCCCAGGACAGCAGTTTACAGAATGCAATTTGACAGAAGTCCCCCGTCTTTATGGAGGAGTTTGACAGCTAGTTCCTTTGGGAGAAAGCAAAGGACGTTGTGGAAAAATGTGATAAATCAAGGCAATGTGTCCCTTCTCCAAAAGGGGATCCCCCTGTGTGGCTAGGATGGTGAGCCCACCCAGCAACACCCTCCCTAGCTGTTGAGGCAAGTGGGACCTCACCGGAAGAGACTCCCCCGTAGGGGACAAGGACTCCCATTCCTGTGAGGAACTCCCTAACCCACTCCACGTGATGGCATATATGGGACGATCTAATACACAAAATTGCAATTTCCAAGACATGGCTGGAGAGAAAGTTAACTTATATCATTACCAGGAAGAAAGAGAAGTTGTCTCTTTAAATGAAAATCCCCAATGAATTGCGACAAGTAGCTTCAAGAGGGAAGACATGCCAAACAAACAGGGAGAGACGGAGAGAGGAACTCAGACGCAGGCAGAGGATGCCCCTGGAAGCCGACCAGCTGAAGGTGGTGGGGCTGATGTAAGCAGCAAAGCCTGCGAGGTTCAGAACTGCTCTAAACAGGAGAAGAAGACACTGAAATCCCAGCGTATGCCAGAATTCAACTCGCTACATTCAACTCTCTCTCCCTAAATACCTTGCGGCTAGAGTTCTACGGTCCTCTAGCTCCAACTCTCTGCAGATCAGATGTTTCACCAAGCAGAGAGTGAAGGGTAAATCTTTCTCTTCGGCAGGAGCCTCCCTCTGGAACGGCCTCCCAGCCCCTCTCTGACTTGAGCCGGATCTCCTTAAGTTCCGGAAGCTTCTCAAGATCTTCCTTTTCTCCTCCTACTTCCCTCTCCCCCTCCCCTGCTAGTCTCCTCCTGCCGCTATAACAGGATGCCTGTGTCCCTTATGAGTCCCTCCAGGGTCAGGTCCTCCTTCATACAGTCTTTCCCTCTCACCCCTTCCTACCAGCACTTGCCCTCAGGCACCCATCCCTGACTAGCATTCTAAAGCTGGTCCCCCTACCCCTTACTCCCCCCGGTACTTTTACCCATCTCTCAAGGGGAAGCATGTACTGATTCTGATGGACAACACTGTGGCCATGCCCTACCTAAACATGCAGGGTGGTGTGCACTATCCTCCTCTGCAGAGAGGTGATGCAGCTGCGGTTCTGGTTGTTGGAGAACCAAATCTCAGTCTCTGCAGTTCATCTGGCGGGGACAGAGAATGGCTTGGCGGATCCTTTGAGCAGGCGCAGCACGGTCTCACACAAGTGGGAGGTGTGCCAGGAAGTCCTAGAGGATGTCTTCTCTCGCTGGGGTACCCCATCAGTGGATCTGTTTGCCACAAAGTCCAACAGAAAGTGCATACAGTTTTGCTCTAGGGAGTTCCCATCAAAGGGCGCACTGGGGGATGTGTTTTGGGTGGATTGGACCTTCCCTCTCCACTACTACTTCCCCCGGTTACCATCATCCCATGGGTTCCCTAAATACCTTGCGGCTAGAGTTCTACGGTCCTCTAGCTCCAACTCTCTGCAGATCAGATGTTTCACCAAGCAGAGAGTGAAGGGTAAATCTTTCTCTTCGGCAGGAGCCTCCCTCTGGAACGGCCTCCCAGCCCCTCTCTGACTTGAGCCGGATCTCCTTATGTTCCGGAAGCTTCTCAAGATCTTCCTTTTCTCCTCCTACTTCCCTCTCCCCCTCCCCTGCTAGTCTCCTCCTGCCGCTATAACAGGATGCCTGTGTCCCTTATGAGTCCCTCCAGGGTCAGGTCCTCCTTCATACAGTCTTTCCCTCTCACCCCTTCCTACCAGCACTTGCCCTCAGGCACCCATCCCTGACTAGCATTCTAAAGCTGGTCCCCCTACCCCTTACTCCCCCCGGCACTTTTACCCATCTCTCAAGGGGAAGCATGTACTGATTCTGATGGACAACACTGTGGCCATGCCCTACCTAAACATGCAGGGTGGTGTGCACTATCCCCCTCTGCAGAGAGGTGATGCAGCTGCGGTTCTGGTTGTTGGAGAACCAAATCTCAGTCTCTGCAGTTCATCTGGCGGGGACAGAGAATGGCTTGGCGGATCCTTTGAGCAGGCGCAGCACGGTCTCACACAAGTGGGAGGTGTGCCAGGAAGTCCTAGAGGATGTCTTCTCTCGCTGGGGTACCCCATCAGTGGATCTGTTTGCCACAAAGTCCAACAGAAAGTGCATACAGTTTTGCTCTAGGGAGTTCCCATCAAAGGGCGCACTGGGGGATGTGTTTTGGGTGGATTGGACCTTCCCTCTCCACTACTACTTCCCCCGGTTACCATCATCCCATGGGTTCCCAAGAGGTTTTGGGCAACCATGATTTTGATCGCCCCGGACTGGGTGAGTAGAACGTAGTACTATGACCTCTTGGATATGACCATCTGTCCACCTCAGTGGTTGCATCGGGCCCGGATCTCCTGACCCAGTCGGAGAGTCGGGCACTTCACCCAAACCCAAAGTCCCTCAATCTACATGCATGGCTCTTGAGAGGGTGAAGAATGATGACTGGCACCTCTCTGAGTAAGTACTTGAGGTGTAACTGGCTGCACCCAGACCATCTCCAGCTCATCGTACGTTTGTAGGTGGAGAAAATGTGAGACCTGGTGCAGGGAACGTGAGATTGACCCCTTTGAATGGTCCTCCCGCGTATTCCTCATCTTAGATATATCCTTGCCTTCAGCTTTGCTGCTTCAGAATTTTGTTTTTCTCTCTCTCCACCAACGGGTGCTCTCCTCGAGGTCGCGGCGTCGATGTCCCTCGATGGCATCCGTCGAGCACCAAAGCCATCCGCTGTATAAATGCCTCAAGTGCGCCCGTTGGCTTCAGTTCCGTTTTTCCGTTAGCTTCGCTTCGGATTGTTATAAACGGCGCTTCAGTCTTTTGTGAAGAAATATGTCGTCTTCATCGAACCCTTCGCCACCGCAGACGGGATTTAAAAAATGTCTAAAATGTGGAAAGAAAATGTTTTTAACCGATTCACACAAAAATTGACTCTGGTGCCTCGGGTCCGACCCCCAAATTGAAGACTGCGGTTCGTGCCAGTCGATGACCCATAAGGCCTTAAAAGAACGCAGAGGTAAACTGGAAATGGGGGAGGGTTCATCGAAGTCTACTTCGAAGGGGAAAGACTCAGCCGAATCTTTGGTAAAACATCATAAAAAATATAGATCGAGGAGTAGCTCCGGGAAGTCTTCTTCTTGGTCCTCTTAAAAGACAAAGAAAAGACAGCACCGATCTCCCTCTCCCTCTTCTTCCTCGACGTCATCTGAGGAACTGATAGCATGCCCTTCGAAGCATGACTCCCCGAGTAAATGGGAAGCCTTTAAAGTTTGCATGTTAAAGATTTTTGAGAACGCGGCCCAGACCCCCTCAAAAAAGTCTAAAGAAGACCATGCCCCTACTCACGAGAAACGTGGCAGGGGAAGATCCAAAACAAGAAAGTTTGACAAAAAGTTGTCGAGGGTGTCACCCAGGGACTCTTCCCGGTCACCTCATGAAAAAGACCTACCGGTGCATAAATCGGAAGTAGAGGGAAACAAGATGGCGTCAAGCTATCATACGTCATCGAAGTCGACATCGAAAACGCCATCGAAGTCTTTGAAGGCTCTTAAGTACAAGGCGTCGACAACTCATTCTAAAAAAGTTATGTCGAGTACACAGTCAACGTCTTCAAAGGCTCCTTCGACAGTGTCGATGGTTTCTACAAATCCCTCGACAATTGCCTCAAGGTCATCGAAGGCTCCCTCGACAACATTGAAGATTGTTGTAACAACATCGGCTCCATCAACGTTTTCGTCGACACCCAAGCCTATAACAAGGGAAAAACCTGCATTACCAGAAAAAGTTTTTCATCCTGAGAGTAGACATGATTTATTTACGACCATGTCATCTATTTACGAGGAGGAATCATCAGCAGATGAAGAAATTACCTCTGCTGGTGTTAAATTTGGCACAGGACCTGTTCCGGAGGAGTTGATTGATCCTCAATCTAAAATACAGGATTTACAGGAATGCCTGTAAACAGCAAGTGGTCTGGACACCTCTCCAGAGTACGAATTTGATAAACCAGACCCATCAGAGCATGCTGATGTGGGTTACAGAAAAGTAATGAATAGAGTCACTGAATTTATGGGATGGGGGTAGAAATTCACCAGTCGATCAGGATGATGATATGACTGATATTCTATCAGGAACACCTCAGCAAGACCCCATTCTTCCATTTCACATTGCCTTGCAAAGGAGGGTTATTTCTGCATCGGAACACCCTGAGGCCATTCCAGCAGTTAATAAAAAGTCTGTGTCAAAATATAGACCCTGTAATTCTGATCCAGAATACCTAAGCAAACACCCATCTCCAGAAAGTCTGGTAGTGCAAGCAGCTACCCCCACTAGAAATGCTGCATACCCCACAATCCCTCCGGATAGGGACAATAAAAAGGTTGATGCATGGTCTAGGAAGATTTTTACATCAGGGAGTATGGCTTTAAAATCCACTACTGTAACTTGCACCCTGGCAAGGTTTACATATACCCTGTGGGACTGCATGTCAGCGGCAGCCGAACACATCCCAGAAGGTGAAGAACATGATGGCTTTCTAGCCATAATAAGGGATGGAAAGGAGGCTTCGGGAGAATGTCTTCAATCAGGTTTGGACACAGCTGACAGTATCAGTAGGTCCATGGCAACTAGCACAGTGCTACTTAGCTTTGCATGGCTAAGGAAGTCTGGTTTTGCGCCAGATGTGCAATCCAGGCTTCTTAATATGCCATTTGACGGCTCAAGGTTGTTTGGCAGCAAGGTGGATGAAAGTTTGGAGAAGCTGCAGACCTCCAAAGCGGCGGCTAAATCACTCAGTGCCGCTATAACACAACCTCAGCAACGCCTCTACACAGGCTCATCTTCCTGGAGGGGTCATCCTTTTCATTATTATTCCTCAATTGGAAGAGGACAGGCCAGTCAGAGAGGTCAAAGAAAATGTCCTCAGGGGCGTGGAAAAGGTGATAGACATGCCCCAGCAGTGGCATCTGTCCCTTCAGCCGCTTCTGCAGCTGCCGCAAAACCACTCTGAGTTTTGACCCACAGGACCCCGGTGGGAAGCAGGATCTCACAGCATCTGGAAGAATGGCAGGGCATTACTTCAGATGCTTGGGCACTGGAAACAGTATCCCAAGGTTACTGCCTTCCTTTTCAAAAGAAACCTCAGAATCACCCACTAGGATACAACTCTGTCAAAAATCCAGATCCGCTCCTGTTGCAGGAAATCTTAACCCTGCTACAGAAAGGTGCAATAGAACATTTACCTGTAGCGGAGAGGAATAAGGGTTGGTATTCCCCATATTTCCTCATTCCAAAGAAATACGGAGGAGTGAGATCCATCTTGGACTTGAGAAACTTAAACAAGTTCCTAAGGAAGGACAATGTAACGCTCACCTGGCTCCCACGGAGGCGCTGGTCTGGTCTGGGTTGCTGTGGCCTCTTCAAGCGTGATGCGCAGAATTCGGACCACCGATTGAACAGGACCCCCAAATCTTGCTCGTCGGGTCCGTAGGATTATCCTTCTGCAGATGAGAAAGGGGATTAACTGTCTGCCGAATAGTGTGCTTGCTCCCACCTTCCCCCTTTCGTTCTTCTCTGATTCCTCCAAAACCCCCGGTTTAAGCTCACCTTATGGTTTGGAAGGATGAACTCTCCATCTTGCTTCTGGTGCAGGGGCGTGCGTTCGTCCAGTTACTTCACTGGTTTTCAGAATGGCGCTGGCACATCCACTTGACTTTTCTGAGCAATACGCCGTAAGTATGAAGATGCAAAAGTTCAAGTATGAGCCTCCTTTTATGTTGTCTTTTCTGTCCTTTATTTCAGGTGCAGAACAAAGGCGATGCGTTGAGGGGTTAAATTGCCGGTGGTAAAATCAGGTGAGTTAGTGATGAGGGCGACCCCTCTAAATGTCTTTATAATTCCCCAGTAATGTCTTTTGTCCTTTCCCATAGGGGCCGGGGTGCGGTACCTGCCAAAGATGCGGCGCCGACCCGAGATGTGGAATGATTCACCAAGAAAAGCCGGTAAGTAATATGGCTGAAAATGTCCTTTCCCCATAGGGGCCGGGGTGCGGTACCTGCCAAAGATGCGGCGCCGACCCGAGATGTGGAATGGTTCACCAGGAAAAGCCGGTAAGTAATATGGCTGAAAATTCGGCTTTCCTCTTGTGTTCCCTTGCTCACCTTTTGTCTCTTCTTCTCTCCCCTAGGTGCAGAGATGTGGCGACCGGTGCTGAGAGCCGCGATGGAGCAGTGCGGCGTCTCGGGAACAGGTGAGTGAAGCGCGGCGCTGCAGCGAGCAACGCAGTGCTTTTAAATGGAAGTCTTCCTTCAGGAATGCTGGCGTGAAGATTCCGGATGCAGTTAAGAAAGTTGAATAAGTTCTTGGTTTTTACCTTTCTTTTCTCTTATTCCCTTACAGGTGTTCCAGGTTCGAGGCGGGCGTGGCTGGAGTCCAGGTGCAGGAGCAGACACGGTGAGCGTTCAGCTGCTGGGATGCAGAACAACGCGAAGCACGTGTGGCTGTCCGGGCGTGGCTTAAATAGCTTTGGAAGAAGTTCCAGGTGAGTATTCTTCCACAGCCCCACCCAAGTAACAAAATAGTTCCATCAGAAAAATAGTTCCTCCTAAGCCTCATTTGGCTTGGTTCTTCATGCAGCATGGTCTGCATCAGGTGAGTGTGCAGCATGGTCTGCTTCAGGTAAGTGCACCAAACACTTCCCCTTATGAGCCTGGCGCTTATGGCGCCAGGACTGATGTCCAACATGAGCCTGGCGCCAACGGCGCCAGGACAGAGTCCAAAGAGCCCCTATAAAGGGCCACTGGGCTTTTACCCGGGGGCGTGATGCCTGCTCCCGGGGGTGCTTGGCCTGGCCTGGTGCTCCGGGGGTAAGCATCATGACAGCACTGCCCCCCAAAGCCTCTCCCAAGGTCTTTTCCCCAGGAGGTTTCGGTTTGTTCGGGAAATTCCGATGGAACCTTTTTACTAGCCGAGGTGCATGTACGTGGTCGCTGGGTTCCCAAGATCTTTCCTGAGGCCCGTACCCCTTCCAATCAATTAGATAGAAAAGTTTTGATTTTGAGATCTTAGAGTCCAAAATGTTCTTCACCTCGAATTCAGGCTCCCCATCTATCTGGACTGGTTCTGGTGGCTTTATTAATCTGGTTCCTGGTTGCACTGGTTTCAAAAGCGACACATGAAAAACGGGGTGAATCCGCATGTTAGCTGGTAGATCTAGCTTGACTGCCACTGGGTTAATTATAGCTTTGATCGAGTAAGGGCCTAAATACCTTGGATTAAAAGTCTGAGGTCCCTTGAGCGATAAGTGTTTGGTAGCCAACCATACTTGATCCCCTATTTGGTATGGAGGCGCCTCCTTTCGATGCAGATCCGCATTCTTTTTGTATTTCCCTTTCTCATGTTGTAAGTGTGCAGTAGCATCCTTGAAGGCTTGAGTAATCGTAGAATGCAAATGGTCCACTGCGGGCATTTCGAGGCTCAAAGGTGAGTCCTGATGTCCATATAGGGTATAAAAGGGGCTCTGACCAGTTCCAGAGTGTATCGAGTTATTGTATGCATATTCAGCCACCCATAAAATATCCTTCCAATTACCCTCCGATTGGTGCAACATACATCGTAGATATTGTTCAAGGGTCTGGTTCGTTCTCTCCGTTTGACCATCGGTCTGTGGGTGGTGGCTGGTTGAGAGTCTTACGTCGATTTGTGCCAGTTGACAACACTTTTTACAAAAATGAGAAATAAACTGGCTTCCCCGATCGGAGATTAGTATGGACGGGAATCCATGCAGACGGATGATATTTTCTAGGAATTCCTTGGCAAGAACAAAAGCTGAAGGTAATCCTTTCAACGGAATAAAATGGGCCATCTTGGAAAATAAATCCACCACAACCAGAATAGTATTGTATCCATTACAAGAGGGCAGGTCAGTGATAAAATCTAGTGACAAGGTGTGCCAAGGTCCTGGTGGAATGTCTAAGGGTTGAAGAAGACAGGTGGGTTTTGTTTTTTTACCTTTGTTTTGGGCGCAAACTCCACAGGACATCACGAAAGATTTAATATCCTTTCGCCAGGACGGCCACCAGAATTGTCGTTTAATTTTTTCCTCTGTTTTGGCAATGCCAGGATGTCCTTCCATCAGAGTATTGTGATGACGAGAAATAACCAGTTCTTGCAATTCCTTTTCTGGCAAAAATAAACGTCCTTGGAAGTAAGGTAAGCCATCGTTGATTGAAAAGGCAGATCCCCTCTTGATCCAATCCTGCAAGGCTGAAGAGTCCAGGAATAGTTTTACCCATGCTTGAATGTCTTCAAGGGTTTGTAAAGTGGTTATCCCCAAGATTCTTTGTTCGGGAATTATCGGCACAGGTTCTGGTTTGTGTCCATTTCTCCCATTCCAATTCGAGATAGCGTGTCCGCTTTGCCATTCTTACAGCCGGGACGGTAGGTGATTACAAAATCGAACTCAGCAAAGAATAAAGCCCATCGGAGCTGTCGTGAAGACTGAGCCTTGGCTGTTTTTAAATATTGTAAATTTCGGTGATCAGTGATCACGGTGATGGTATGCATGGCGCCAAGAAGATAATGCCGCCAAGCCTTAAAGGCGGACTTAATGGCTAATAATTCCTTATCGGTGATTGCATAATTTATCTCCGGCGGCGAGAACTTTCTGGACCAAAATGCTACGGGGTGCAGTTGGTTGGTTTCGGGGTCTCTCTGAGACAGGACAGCTCCCATGGCTAAGCTGGATGTGTCGGTTTCGACAATATATGGGAGATCAGGACGCGGGTGTTTCAAAATAGGTGCAGACGTAAATTTAGCTTTTAATTCCTGAAAGGCCTGTTCAGCTTCCTCGGTCCATTCAAAACGTTTATTCTTCCGCAAGAGTGCAGTGATGGGTTGCACCACGCGTGAAAATTCCGGGATAAACCTGCGATAAAAATTGGCAAAACCAAGCATGCTTTGGACACCTTTCACCGAACTAGGTGATGGCCATTTGAGGATGGCATCCACTTTCCGTGAGTCCATTCGGACCCCTTTAGGTGTCAGGATGAATCCAAGAAACTCAACCTCGGTGGTATGGAACCGCATTTTTCCAGCTTTGCGAACAGTTTGTGCTGGCGCAATTTCTCAAGGACGGCCCTGACATGTTTTCTGTGATCAGATTCCGAAGAGGAGTACACCAGAATGTCATTGATATACACGACAACACAGACATCGACGAGTTCCCGAAGGACATCATTCATGAAGAATTGGAAGGCAGCAGGCGCGTTGCACAACCCGAAAGGCATCACCTGGTATTCGAATAGTCCATATTTTGTACGGAAGGCCGTTTTCCATTCGTCGCCTTCTTTTACTCGTACCAGATGATAAGCCCCCCGGAGATCTAACTTGGTGTATATGCAAGCGTCCTTCACCTGGTCAAGGAGTTCAGGGATCAAAGGCAGAGGGTAACGATTTTTAACAGTTATCTGGTTCAATGCGCGGTAATCGATACATGTTCTAAGGTCGCCTTCTTTTTTTGGCACGAAGAACAAAGCCGAGGATGCCGGAGACTTTGACGGGCGAATGAAACCATTGTCTAGGTATTGGTCTAAATATTGTCTCAAATGCAGATTCTCGGGCTCAGTAAGGGCATAAATCCTGCTACAAGGGGGTTGTGCACCGGGCACCAGATCGATTTGGCAATCGTATGATCTGTGAGGAGGTAACGTGTTGGCCTGTTCCTTTTGGAAGACGTCCTGAAAGTCTTGGTATTCCGGAGGTAGTTGCATGGAGACAGAGGTTACTGATGCTAGACTGATCTTCAGATTTTCTGGGTAGCAGGTTCGTGCACACTCCGGAAAGGTTATTCTCTTCGCTCGCCAATCAATTTGAGGATTATGTGTCTCTAACCAAGGGATTCCCTGAATAACCTGAAACTGTGGAGCCTTGATTACATCAAACACAACTGCCTCCGGATGGCCGTCTGGACCTACAAGTGTCACCTCAGCTGTGGAATGTGTTACCGGTACCGAGGCAATTTCGGTTCCATCAACTGTGGTGATGACATCTTTGCTGGTTTTAAGACGCAGGGGAAGGTTAATCCTGGAGACCAATTCACGATCCACGTAGTTTCCTATAGCCCCACTATCGATGTATGTCTTTATTGCATGCAACCGCTTAGGCTGTTCCGGATCTACGAGGACCATTGGCACAGTGAAATGCGAGGTCTGAGAGTTTGTTTTCAAGCTCGGCAAGCGGACCCCTACGCTTGTCGGGCGGGGTCGTTTCCCGATACAGAGGTTTCATGGATTTTATCAGCGGCTCCTACCACCTTCCTGGGCGGCCTTGCCGGGCAATCTCGTAGAAAGTGTCCAGAGGATCCACAATAAAGACATAAGTGCATCTGCCGTCTTCTTTCATGTTCCTTTTGCGTTAAAGGTCCTTTAACTCCTCCGATTTGCATTGGCTCAGAGGCTTCAGCCCCCTTGGGGTTAGCGTGGGTCTTGACTAACACCCGGGTCTCAAACTTGGACCGATCAGCTTTTCTGTTTTGCAGTCTGTGATCCAATTGGACCACTAAGTCTATATATTCTGAGCATACTTGGGGCGGATTTACAACTTGGGCCAGGACATCTTTAAGTTCTCCGCGTAGACCTCGATAAAATAACGTGATTCTTTTATCTTCTGGCCACCCAGTTTCCACAATTAGTCTATTAAAGGTTGCAATGTAGGAAAGGAGGTCTTGATTGCCCTGTCGCAGAGATAGAAGTTCGTCATCTAGAGCCTGCCCCTGGGAGTGACGAGCAAATAACCTTTCCATGCTTGCTTGAAATCCTTGAAAATCACGAAGAATCGGGTCATCTTGAGTTACCAGTGGAACTGACCAATCGGCAGCATTGCCGCTGAGATATGACAATACAAAGGCTACCTTGGTCTGGTCATTAGGGAAGGCCCCAGGTCTGCACAGGAAATGCAAACGACACTGATTCATGGATACGGCGAATCGTTTGGGGTCCCCCCAGCAAAGCGTTCGGGTGGGGCCAGCGGCATGTTTCCATGTAGATTTATCTGCACCGGGTTACTGGAAAGCACATTGTTACAATCACTTCCCTCCTGAGAGCATTAGTTTCTTGACGAGCGGCGTGTACTTCGGCCCGTAATTCCCCCAGTAGTTGGGCCAACTGGTCAGTCTCGGAAGTTTCCATAGTGCCTGGGTGGGAATTTGTAGGAAGGCTTCGCGTTCTGTAACGCTCAACTGGCTCCCACGGAGGCGCTGGTCTGGTCTGGGTTGCTGTGGCCTCTTCAAGCGTGATGCGCAGAATTCGGACCACCGATTGAACAGGACCCCCAAATCTTGCTTGTCGTGCCCGTAGGATTATCCTTCTGCAGATGAGAAAGGGGATTAACTGTCTGCCGAATAGTGTGCTTGCTCTCCCCTTCCCCCCTTCGTTCTTCTCTGATTCCTCCAAAACCCCCGGTTTAAGCTCACCTTATGGTTTGGAAGGATGAACTCTCTATCCTGCTTCTGGTGCAGGGGCGCGCGTTCGTCCAGTTACTTCACTGGTTTTCAGAATGGCGCTGGCACATCCACTTGACTTTTCTGAGCAATACGCGGTAAGTATGAAGATGCAAAAGTTCAAGTGTGAGCCTCTTTTTATGTTGTCTTTTCTGTTCTTTATTTCAGGTGCAGAACAAAGGCGATGCGTTGAGGGGTTAAATTGCCAGTGGTAAAATCAGGTGAGTTAGTGATGAGGGCGACCCCTCTAAATGTCTTTATAATTCCCCAGTAATGTCTTTTGTCCTTTCCCCATGGGGGCCGGGGTGCGGTACCTGCCAAAGATGCGGCGCCGACCCGAGATGTGGAATGATTCACCAAGAAAAGCCGGTACGTAATATGGCTGAAAATGTCCTTTCCCCATAGGGGCCGGGGTGCGGTACCTGCCAAAGATGCGGCGCCGACCCGAGATGTGGAATGGTTCACCAGGAAAAGCCGGTAAGTAATATGGCTGAAAATTCGGCTTTCCTCTTGTGTTCCCTTGCTCACCTTTTGTCTCTTCTTCTCTCCCCTAGGTGCAGAGATGTGGCGACCGGTGCTGAGAGCCGCGATGGAGCCGGGCGGCGTCTCGGGAACAGGTTAGTGAAGCGCGGCACTGCAGCGAGCAACGCAGTGCTTTTAAATGGAAGTCTTCCTTCAGGAATGCTGGCGTGAAGATTCCGGATGCAGGTAAGAAGGTTGAATACGTTCTTGGTTTTCACCTTTCTCTTCTCTTATTCCCTTACAGGTGTTCCAGGTTCGAGACGGGTGTGGCTGGAGTCCAGGTGCAGGAGCAGACACGGTGAGCGTTCAGCTGCTGGGATGCAGAACAACGCGAAGCACGTGTGGCTGTCCGGGCGTGGCTTAAATAGCTTTGGAAGAAATTCCAGGTGAGTATTCTTCCACAGCCCCACCCAAGTAACAAAATAGTTCCATCAGAAAAATAGTTCCTCCTAATCCTCATTTGGCTTGGTTCTTCATGCAGCATGGTCTGCATCAGGTGAGTGTGCAGCATGGTCTGCTTCAGGTAAGTGCACCAAACACTTCCCCTTATGCGCCTGGCGCTTATGGCGCCAGGACTGATGTCCAACATGAGCCTGGCGCCAACGGCGCCAGGACAGAGTCCAAAGAGTCCCTATAAAGGGCCGCTGGGCTTTTACCCGGGGGCGTGATGCCTGCTCCCGGGGGTGCTGGGCCTGGCCTGGTGCTCCGGGGGTAGGCATCATGACAGACAAGTTCAAGATGGTCACACTTTCTCAGATCCTTCAGGCTCTCCAACTCCAGGATTGGTTGGTATCATTGGACCTTCAGGATGCTTACTTTCATGTGCCAATCCATCTCAAACACAGAAAGTAACTGAGGTTTGCGATTGCCAATTCTCACTTTCAGTTTTGAGTTCTGCCATTCGGGTTAACCTCTGCCCCAAGAGTTTTCACCAAGATGATGGTGGTAGTGGCAGCGAGTCTCAGTAGAGGGGGGATTCATGTCTACCCCTATCTGGACGATTGGATGATCAGGGCATGTTCTCCAGAACAAGCCCAGGACCATCTGTCCAGGACTTGTCACTTCCTTCACAAACTAGGGTTTTCTCTGAATTTAAAAAAGTCGAATATGATACCATCACAAAATCTCCAGTTTATTGGAGCAGTCCTGGATACTTGCTCGGGCAAAGCCTCGCCTCCCGAAGAGAGAGCTCACCACATTCTGCAGATGGTAACAAAATTCCAGAATGCACACTACCTTCCGGCCTTCGATTTTCTCAGGTTGCTCGGTCTGATGGCATCCTGCATTTTTCTGGTGCCAGAAGCCAGATTGAGAATGAGATCCCTTCAATGGGCTCTCAGGACTCAATGGTCCCAATTCTCAGGGGAAATGTCAGATCTTTTGCAGGTTCCAGCCAAGGTAGCACAGGATCTACAATGGTGGGCTTGCAGACATCATATCCTCAGAGGAGAATCTTTTTGGCAACCATGGCCGGAGATAAGAGTAGTAATGGACGTCTCACTCACGGGGTGGGGAGCTCACACCAGCGGGTTGACAATCAGCGGTCGCTGGTCTCCATCGGAGTCCAAACTACACATACACCTTTTAGAGCTGAGGGCGATCAGACTAACACTGAAGGCCTGCCTGCCCTCTGTACGGTGAAAGAATGTCCTGATAATGACGGACAACACGGTGGCCAGGTACTACCTCAACAAAAAAGGAGGAGTGGGTTCACTACCACTGTGCAGAGAGGCGATGCAGCTCTTGTTCTGGGCAATACAAGAAGGGATATCTCTATCGGCAATTCATCTAGCCGGAGAGCAAAACACAGCAGCGGACGCTCTGAGCAGGCACGGCACAGTATCCCACGAGTGGGAGCTAGCTCAGGAAGTCATTCAAGAGATCTTCACCCTTTGGGGAACCCCTCAAGTGGATCTATTCGCGACCGGTACCAACCGTAAGTGCGAACTGTACTGCTTAAGGGAATTTCCCCCGAGAGGAGCTCTAGGGGACGCGTTTGTGGTGGACTGGGAGTTTCCACTTCTCTACGCATTCCCTCCAGTCCCTGTGATCCCTCAAGTAATCAGGAGGTTGAGAAATTTCAGGAAAACCATGATCCTAATTGCCCCGGATTGGGCCAGGAGAACGTGGTACCCGGACCTTCTGGACGTGTCCATCTGCCCTCCAATACGTCTTCCAAGAAGAGAGGATCTTCTCTCACGAGAGGAAGGTCATGTTCTCCATCCTGAGGTCAACACACTCAACCTTCACGCATGGCTTCTGAGAGGTTGAGATATAAGGATTGGGATCTTCCGGATGACTTGATGGAGATTTTGCTTTCGGCCAGAAGGCCAGCAACCAAATCTCTGTATCTGTGTCGTTGGAACAAGTTGAGTAACTGGTGCAGGGAAAAGAATGTGGACCCATTTCAATGTAACATCCCCACAATTTTATCTTTTCTATTACATTTAGCTAATCTGGGGTTCCAGGTTGGTACGATAAAGTTCTAAATAATGTGTTTCTACAAATACCTTTTCATGTTCCTGTGTGGCATTTGAACTTAGTTCTGAAATTCCTCAAATCTATTCCATTTGAGCCTTTACACTCTTGTCCGCTAAGGCTCCTTACTTTAAAAACAATACTTCTTGTGGCATTGACATCAGCCCGCAGGGTAAGTGAGTTACAGGCGCTTTCTAGCGGTCCTCCTCACACCATCTTTTATAAAGACAAAGTAGTACTTAGAGTTAAACCATCTTCCTTACCAAAAATTTTTTGGATTTTCATCTGTCACCAAAAATAACTTTGCCTACTTTTTACCCTCCTCCTCACGCAAGTAAGGAAGAGGAACGACTACATAGACTAGATCCTAGAAGAGCTCTTAGTTTCTATATTACAAGATTAGCAAAAATACGTCAGTGTAATCAACTTTTTGTGGGGTACACTGGCCACAAATTGGGACTTGCTGTAACTAAACAAACATTGTCTAGATGGATAATTTTGGCTATAACAGAATGCTATAGATTGGCTGGGAAAGAACCACCAGATGGACTGAGAGCTCATTCAACCAGGGGCATGGCAACTTCAACAGCACTGAAAAGGGGTGTCCCTATACAAGATATTTGTGCACCAGCCACATGGTCATCCATGCATACCTTCATAAAACATTAGGCCCTGGACTCGACTTCTTCTCAAGGAAGTCTGTTTGCTAAATCTATACTCCATTCTGTACACGATTAGAAAAATTCTGTACTCCCACCTCCAAGACAAAACTGCTTTGGGATTCTATCTAAGATGAGGAATACGTGGGAGGACACAATCCATTCGAAGAACAAGTTACTTACCAACTGTAACGTTCTTTCGATTGGATGTTCCTCCCACGTATTCCTCATCGACCCTCTCAACCAACCCCACAGTACAGTTTACGTTAATTACACTTCTAATTCTTTTAAGGCTTGGGTCAAAAGAGGCACGCCATTAATTACAATCCATGGACTACAATATACGAAAAAACAGAACTGAAGCAAACGGGCGCGCTCGAGGCATTTATACAGCGGATGACGTCAGTGCTCGACGGATGCCGTCGAGGGACATTGATGCCGCAGCCTTGAGGAGAGCGCCCTCTGGTGGAGAAAGAGAGAAAAAAATGTCAGAAGCAGCACTGCTGAAGGTAAGGATATATCTAAGATGAGAATACGTGGGAGGAATATCCAATCGAAAGAACGTTACAGTTAGTATATAACCTGTTCATCTCTTACCCCATCACTACAGTGATGGAGTTCTCTCTGTCACTGGCCTCAGCAGGCCTTCAGGTCACCACAGTCAAAGGATATTTGGCTGCCTTGACTGTGTTTACAAGGTCCCTGTTATTGAGAGTTTTCATTTCTGTGCCAATTCCCTTGAACCTTAGAGACCCCCAGCTCTTTTGCTGGACTCAGGGCTTTATCCTTTTTACTCCTGAGTGAGTGGCCCCTTTATCTCACTCACTCATGTGTTTTTCTGACTTAGATTTTCTATGTTCCTTACTGTTTTATGGAGTCTGGTAAAGTCCATAGGCATCTGTTTTTGGATTGTGAAACACAGCACCTTTTGTGCAGTGCCACTGAGAAGTCTCTTGGACTTCTCTTAATGTTTAAATACATTTTCTTCTGTGAACTACTTTTCCCAAGAATAGTAAGATGATCCCTGTGTTACTAACCTTTACTGTATGGGTCCAGCACACACCACACCATTTGGAGTGCTGGGAGGTTACATAGTAATTCCTTTAACCTATTCCTCATGTAACCTTTTGAATGGCTGGTGGCAGTGGTTTCTTTTTTACTATCTAGTGACATGTATCTGCAGGCTGATACCTCAGGTGCAGTG
This sequence comes from Ambystoma mexicanum, assembly GCF_040938575.1. Classification (NCBI taxonomy): domain Eukaryota; kingdom Metazoa; phylum Chordata; class Amphibia; order Caudata; family Ambystomatidae; genus Ambystoma; species Ambystoma mexicanum. Next base: position 693,013,822 of record NC_090939.1, read on the forward strand.
CTGCACCAAAGGGTGACCATTTTCACAAAATGGACCCTGGCTTCTTTTTTTTACCTTTTCTTGATAGTTAGTTTCTTCTGGGCTCCGTTTTTTGCATCAGGTTTGAGCCTGTTGTGTAGTTTTCCTTTGGCGGGCTTCAACCCTGAAGCCCCCGCAAGGCTCCAGTGTGTCTGTAAAGGTAGCAAGTGAGGGAGGTTGCCGAAACTTCCCTGTCCTTTGTCTCTAGGTGCGCCTGAGAGAAACCAGTTCCAAGTGGGCGGCAGGACAGCCTCCCGGCTGTGTGATTGACAGCCTAGGGCTGTGAATGAATGGGAACTTGCATAAAAAGCAAGGTTTTGGAACTAAGAGCAGAGTCCGCCACTGGAGGACAATATCTGATCAGAAGACAAGAGAAGATGCCAGCCACCTGGACCGCGTAGTGCCCAGCGAAGCCCTTCAGCTGTGCTGACCCCGTTTTCGAATTACCAGGGAAGACCCGTAAAGGGCAACTTCCTCCCTTAGGCTGGTGAGACCAACTAGCCTCGAGGAAAACTCTATTTTGGCACAACCCTCGACTTGCTGCAACTTTCCAGGGCTGCAGAAGCCCAATACCCGGTGTAACTAGACCACTTGTGAGTGCATTGTCTTCCGAAGTCGGAATCTAGCCAGATCTTCGTGGGCATCCAGAAGACCCCACAGAAACAAGTAATCTGCATCCAGAGTCCCCTCAACAGAGTCCAGGGCGGAGGGGTCAAGGAAATCCTAACCGGAGCATTTCGTTCTTCATTGGTGCTGACAAAAAGGCGCCAAAACCACAAAGAGCCGCTGAATCAACAGAAATCCTTTGCTACCGAGTCCCTCTCTTGAGTGCTGCCACAGGAGCCCGCCAGATGTCCTTCCTTTCATCACCACGACCAAGTACCAGGAACAAGGGTTTACTACATTGCATTTTGAAGGCAACCAGCTAGAACACTTTCTTCATTTTCAAGGTACTGTGCGGCTTGGGGTATTTTATCCTTTAGCCATTTAGGATGCTTTGTATCTTTGGGGGTGCAATTAAACCCTACACTACATTGACCTCAACTTACCTGCTTTGGCCTTACAGCTTGTGCTTTATAAAGGTGACTCCTCTTGAGTTGCTGTGATTTCTCGTTTGAACAATGATTGTTTAAGAACATTTTTGAAAAGACTAAGAGCATCAGAACTTTCGCTTTGGCCATTGACTTTGGCTGTCCTGGCTCCCTAAAAGCCTCCTTCTGAACCTATTGGCTTTGGCAGTGCGTGTTCCCTTACTTTTTTTTTTTGTAGTGCGTTATTAGATGTCTTGCATCCTTTTCGCACTGACATAATCAAAGCAAATACAAAATATACAAAATTTTAAATACATTCATATTAATAAGCACATGTAATTCATACAAATGTCCTCCATGAGGAACTATCTTAAAACAACTTAAAAACTGTCCCCATCGGCTTTTGTTATCATTTTACTTGCCACCTCCCACACATGTAATGCCGCAGTACTTAATACTGATGACTTGGCTTCAAACAATTCACTCCAAAATGTCTCAGAATGCGGTTTGCGGTATTTTTCATATGCCCGCTTGTAAACTGCTCCTAGTTCTTCACATTGTGTAAGCCGATGTCTAGCAGACTAAGTGGTTCTCCCACAAAGTCTGCAAAGCCTTTGCGGTCACGGAATACCACTCCATGCCCCCGTGTTTTCCAACACCTTGATTGTTTGAAGCCTAACTGACAGGATGAACCTAGTCATTGTCGGGTATCGCTTCCTTATCAGATACAACCTGGGACAATTTCTATCAAAGGATTGTCTGACATACTCACTGAATTTCTTTAGTGTGCCGAGATGAGTTAAAGCAGAGTCTATATCATCCATTCTTGCTTTATCAGGGATTTTAGCCAGGTTGTATTCTAACCACGTTTTCGGAATTTGTGTTATTCCAATTTTATCCATATAATTTGTTACTTTGGACTAAACCAATAACTAGTCTCATACCTATTTGCATGTTGTGTAGTGAGCGAAAGTAAACTGTCAGTGCTGGCTAAATAGAACTTTATTGTTGTCCATAAATTGCAAGAGGCTACTGACCATTGCATGCTGAGAGAAGCAAGCCCCAACTCTAGTCTAATCACCTGGACTGGGGTACAAGAGGGTAGACTTAGCATTGAACGCAAGATCTTTCCTTCTAGTTTCTCAGTTGCCTCAACCCTTTTCCAGTGGAAGACCTCCAAGGCATACATGATTGTGGGAATAATTGATATTTCATATGCTGGAAGTTTTGCTTCAAGACATTTGCCCCTTTGAATGTCAATTGTTTTCCTTAGCGCTAACCATTTCCCCCAGGCTTTTTGGGTCACTTCCTCTAAGATAGAAGCCGCCATAAACTTTGCCATTATGGTTATTCTCAGGTAGCGATAGGTATTGATGGTTTCTACTCTTTCTCCCCCTAACCAGGAATTACTATGTTTGTTTACCACTGTTATATCACCAAATATCATAATCTTAGTTTTTTTGATGTTTGGCTTAAGTGACAACTCCGATGAGGAGGAGGATAATGCAGAAAGTGAGTGTTGTAACCCAACTTTAGTCCTGTCGAGAATCACCACATCATCTGCGTATGAAATACAGGTCAATCCCTTGTTACCATATTGCGGTGGGGTATTATGCACTTCCCCCAATCTTCTTGCCAACAGGGAAAGATATTTTAAAAAATAGAGGGGTTTAAGCACATCCTTGTTTCAAGCCCATCCGGGTAGGGATACTATCAGAAAGGGCCCCCTCCTGAGACAACCTGATTCTTACTGTTGCATCTCCATACAGAGCTTTTATGAAATATAGGAGGGAAGGATCTATCTCCCAATTTTCTTGCATGGACCACAATTTTTCTCTGTCAACACTGTCAAATGCGGATGAATAGTCCACGAAACAGGCAAACAGAGCCAACCCCGGTTTGGCTTCAATGTCAGATATCAGAGTTAACAGGGTCCAAATAGGGTGAGTTGTAGAACACCCCTTTCTGAACCCTGTTTGATGGTAAGTAAGAATGCGCCTTTGGGCCACCCAATCCTTGAGTAGTTCCAAAAGGATATTAGCGAATACCTTCCCGCTACAGTCTAGCATTGCTAAGAGTTGTTAATTTTCCAGCCTGTTTCTCTGGCCTTTTTTGAACACGGGGATCAAGATAGCCACTTTCCATGTCTCTGGGATCTCCCCAGTACGGCATATCTGAAGAAACATCTGTCTTAACGTTCTGGCCCATAACTCAGGGTCACTTTTCAAGGTCAAATTATTTAAGCCGTCTGGGCCCGTGGCGCTTGATGATTTTAATTTCTTAATTCTCGTTACAAGGTCAGTTCTTTTCAAAAAGTCACCCACTTTACTGTTTTGCAGGCCCTGGGTGACCAGGACTGTCTTTTCAGGGCCCTGGAAGGAGTTTTTAATAAACTCTGTCCAATTATCCTCAGTTACCGTGACATGTGTCCCTGGCAGTCCCTGAGCCTTCCCTAGCCAGTGGCAGAACTTTTTGAATCATTTATTCTTATTATGCTGTTAAGATTTGTCCACCCCTCGTCTTCTAAGGACTCTCTGTGATTACGGAGACAGGATTTATAGTTATTCCTTACAGCCGTTAACCGCTCTTTTAGAGTAGTCGGGGACCCCTTGAGGTTTTTCCCTAGTTTCCTAATAGCCAGGTTCTGCTCTTTCTTCTTCCTAGCAATAAGGGGGTTGTAAAGCTGTGTTGATCGCAATACCTTCTTATACACCCCTTTCTTACAAGTGACTATCTCAGAAGCAACTCGACAGAAAACTTCAGCAATGGTATCTTGTACCCTCTCTCCTTCTCTAACCGCCATCTGGGTCCTTAGAAGAGCGTTAAATCTGAGCATTGTCTTTGGAGTCCAGCATAGAAGGTTGCTACCAGAATTGACCTCTACACTGTTTCTCAAGAATATTTTTGGTCTAAGAATGTTTTCATATAATTTGACACTAAGCATCACATTGTCACTAACTTTCGTGTCCGTTAACTCTAACTTCAAAGCAATCGACTTTGACTGCTTATTGACAAATATAAAATCAATCCTTGATGAAAATTTACCGTTTGTCCAAGTGATGTTCTTTACCCCAGTCTCTGGATAGATGAGAGTGAGGTCAAATTCTGCCATTCTTCTCAACCATGCTTTGGCTCTCTGGGTACCCTTCGCCCTAGATGGTGTCAATCCATCCCTCTTTCTCAACTGGGTTCCCCCTGCGAGATAACCACAATCCACATTAAAATCCCCAGCTATCACCGCCACCCCACCCTTATTCGTTGCTTGCCAGGATCGTAGAGTTCTACTAAGAGTATCTTTGATTTCCAAAGTCATAGCCCCACCAGGGGGGGGGGGGGTCGTATAGTGTAGCTACCAACATAGGTAAAGATCTATCATTGGGGTTGTAAATAGTGGCCGCTAAAAAATTCAGGTTTCGGGGACCCTCTGTATATTCCGCCAAGTTGAGCCAAGTTTTGGCCCCTATGCATTGTCCCCCCTTTGGTCTTCCCGTTACCCGATGTTTAGCCAATCTATTTATTACTTTTCCCTAAACGAAAACCCCAAAAAATACATATATCTAAAAAAAAAATGTAATCATTTGTCCTGTCGACCAAATTGTGTCGACCATTTGTCTGTCGACCATTTGTCTGTCGACCATTTGACTAGACAGAGTAATTACTGGTCCATTCCAGGGTTGGAGGGACCGGTAATTCCCCATTCACCTTTTGCTCTTCCCCATTCCCATTTCTGCCCCATAGGGCTCAATAGGAATGGGGAAGGAGGTAATTACGGCACTGTAAATTACGGTACCGTAATTACCTCTGAGGTACCTTCGCGGGTCCCGTACTTAACTCCTGCTAAAAGCAGGAGGTAAGCAAGGACCCGCAAAGGGAACTCGGAATACGGAGGTAAGGGTTTACCGGCATCGGCACCCTTACCGGTGCCGGTAATCCCTTACCTCCAACCTCGTAATGACCCCCAATGTCTTTAGAGGATATCAGCGCTAAATCTGGGACCATCTGTAACAACTCTAACAGCCACTTTCTATTCATCAACGGGCTATTCGCAGCGGGGTTTCTTTCCACCAATTTCATATGCCTTAGCTCCTTGCACCATTGAGGGTCTTTAGCTTGTCTCTCTTTGATTAGAGTTCTGGGTTTTAGCTGATTTACTTTCCCCTCCCAGGTTGTGTGGGAGTCCAGTACTCTAGCTTCCACTGTCCTAGTTTGCCCAACCGATTGTTCCGCTGCCCTTATCGACTCCACAGGCCCAGTTTCTTGGGCATTGTAACTTGGCATTTTTGACAATCAAGGAGGGCGACATCCTTTTGGCTCATCTGGTCAGTAGTCCCCACAGGCTGTTGGAGCCCTTCTTCCCGTTTGTTCGTCATTTTCAGCTCTTTCTTATTATGAGGAGGTTGAGGATTAAAGATCCAGCCGTCCAGTGGGCCTCTAAGTTGTACTTGTCTAATTTCCCAGTCCCAGAACCTATTTATCACTGTTGTTAAAGTTTTGTGCTTGGCTGGACTTCGTTGTTTAAATTGTGGCTCTTTCACCTCCTTCTTGTTTGTAGTTTTTTTCTTTTTCCCCAAATCTGCAGATGGTTTAACCCGCTGGTATTTTCTTGGCGGGGAATCGGGGGCATTCATTATAGAAATGTCTACACATAATGCCTCCAGCATCCCGCTATCTGACTCAGCTACTACATACGCCCTATCTAGGGATGCGTCTTGTTTTCTTAGGGATGAAGTGACAGTCTCAGTATGGTCGAGTCCCTGCTTATCCCCCTCGCCAGATGCGGGACCTTCCAACTTTTCAGTAGAAGAATAATTTCTGTCATATCCTCTCTCCCTGCTTTTTGCTCCATAGCCACATTGGCGCACAGTTGGAATAGAGCTTCAATCTTAGATTTGAGTGCGTCAATTCCCTTTACCAAATCTGGTGGGCAGCATACTTCTTTTAAGAGCTCACTTTCCCCTGGCTACCTTTTCTTCACATGCCATACGGGCCTCTTCGTCGTCTGTCTCTTCAATGGCTGATTCAGAAGACGTCATAAATTGTTCAAAGTCAGGGGAGGCTGATAGGTTTAATGTTAATAGATTATTAGACTCTAGCTCGCCTGGCATCAGAGAATTTCTTTTGGCTACTTTACATAGTTTTAGTAATGATCCATTATTGTCGATAGAAATGAGTGAATCTTGGTCTGTCATGCCATGGCAAGATACCACGGACTGTTGGGTCTATGGCAGCTCCTCTTTAGAGAGGAAGAATGTTTTTATGTCCTTTTGTGCCTTTTGCACGGGCATGGTAATGGGGCAGACAGATTTTTTCCCCTTCAGCAGCTCATTAAGACTGCCCTTTATTGGAATTGGGCTTCTCGCCCTTTTTCCTCGAGTCTTCATGGTATGGGGAAATGGCCACTGGTCTCAGATCAGTAGAGTGCCCCTTCTCCCAGTGGTGCCCCCGACGACCAGTTGTCCTTTATGGGGCAAAGCTGTGCTGCGGGGTATAGCAAAAGTCCAAATGCCCTATGTTTAATATGTTGAGAAACATTTTGGAACTTTTGCCGCTTCAAGCTCTAATGAGTGGGATGGAGCACTCTGTGGCGTCAGGAACGCGTATGCTTTTGGTTTTGATTAAATGGGATTCATTATGGGTTTAGGCTTATGGGGTGAGAGTTAGATGTTGTATATTGGAGGTTGTAGATAATATTTAGAAGTTCCGTCCCCTCGCACTAACTTTACTTGCTCACATGCTCGCAAACTGCAGAGCAGTGTCAGAGCAGTATCAAAGCAGCGCCGTACTGAGGCTGTGTCCACAGCACTCAATATCCCCTTGCCTTGCAGGAGACTCGTTCTGCTCACCAATGGCCCGAAGGCCTTCACAACCACTCACTGCTACCTCACCGATGCCTACTGGGGCGGGACCGACAGAGAGGCAGTAGGAGCATCTAGTCTCAAGGCACACAGAGCTTTCTCTGCCACCACCGTCTCGCCGCTTACAGCTCTGCCCGCTCAGCTTCAGGTTCAGATTCAGCTCCTTCACACGATCTGCACTCTCTGCAGGCGGATAGAGGAAAGAACCTTGCAACGTACACCTACGTGTCAAGCCGCACCTCTGAATGCACAGAATCAACGTGAAAGGAACACTGAGGCCGCCTCCGACATGTAACAATACCAAATCAGGCCTCAGACCCTTGTTCACTTACAGGTTTTAAATGTTGAACGGTGTAATGCTGGGATAATAGACTGCCTGCATCCCTTTGGGAGAATATAACTGTTCTTATAACCTATCAGTCTGTTCTGATCTAACCCTAACCTTTCCTTCCTTGAAAACTCAATATTGCAAAGGTGATACTATATAAATGCTATACTGACCTTGAATGACGTCGCATCCGGGTGCTGGAACATGTGTAACATATGAATAACTTACTCACCTGCTTTATTGTTCAGTGTTTTTAATTGAATCCTAACTTGGGATTAATGTTACAGCTAATTAATGATTTTTAAAGAATGCTTTAAATAAATGTGTGTATAAATAAATAATTATTTATTATATTGATTTATTGATTGATTTATTTAACTTTAAGTGTATAAGTGTTTAATTGGATACTTGTATTTACTGGTTTCATTGCACAGCTTTGCAGCTCACATGACCCCTCTTAAGATACACCTGGCTGCTCAGTCACACTACCAACTTGTGTAGTACAGACCTATATTAAAAGGTGGGTTCGAAATCCCAAGAGATAGGTCTTGCGTAGTACCACACCAGTTGGACTGTACTAATTCTTACCTAATACTGGTGGCAGGTGGTGGGATTGGCATAGAGTGGTTGCAGTGACTACTGGTTGTACATGTGCCCAAATAAACCACCCACAAGGCTAGCTCCACCAAAAAGCAAAGTAATCTTGTAACTGAGAATAATGCCAGGAATGGATAATTTTAATGAACATTGCCTTAGTGCACTTACAATGGATTAATTGAAAGATGTATGTAGGACAAGGAGACTGAGTTTAAAGGGTAGAAAAAATGAGTTGATTGAAAAGTTGTTAAATCACCAAAACCCTGGGAATAGGCCCATGACCCCTACTCCCAACCTTGATATGGAGATTGATGAAACTGAGAGTTTAGAGCTTAGCTCCAATCTGCCAAATGGGTCAGAAGGTGAGGAACATCCTCAAGGAGTGAGCAACTCCCCTCTTCAGCCTGGTCCTGTAATTCAACAGTCTTCTATTATGACCCCTGTGGGTCACAGTCTAAGCCCAGAATATCTATCTCTTGAAAGAATGAGACTGGAACTAGAATTCAAGAAACTTGCAGTACAATCTGAAGACAAAGACAAAGAGAAAAGGTACAGAGAGAGGGAAATGCAGCATGAACATGATATGAAAAAAATGTCCCTTGATTCTGCTTCCTTCACAGGGTCCTCTCGGTCTACTAGTCCCAAGAGACCTTGCTTACCAAAAGAGTCTGTTAGTATGTATGATCCTAAACTTGATGTGTTGGATTGGTTGTGTACATTTTAGTTCACTTATGGTTTGCAAAATATTTGGGGGAATGATTTAGTTGCATGGATCATGTCTAGGCTCCCCAGAAGGTTTGTGATGCTATTATGGAATTGAGTGCTACAGACAGGAAAGATTATGAATTAGTCAAACAGACACTTGTTGCCAGATTTGGGAAGACTGCTTCTCAATACCCTAAAATGATTAGGGACCATACAAAGAAAGATGGTACCCCTGGGCTACCTGGATTTGTGAATGCCTGAAAAACTTAGATGGTTGAGTTAAAGGATACAAATTAAACTCCTTTGAAGGAATGATGAATTTCTTTTTACTAGAGAATATTTTTGATGTCTGCTCTCCTGAGATGAGACAGCACCTGGCTGACTCTAAGGAACTTGATCCCAAGAGACCAGCTCAAGCTGCTGATTTATGGGTAGCCAACAGGGCCACTCATAAGGATTCTGGGGCAACTCAGAAAAAGGATGAGGGAAAAAAGCACAAGAAAAATAGTACATTCTAATCCTCCACCACCTAAAGAGGGACACAAAAACAATAAGGGTAAATTTCATGGGAAACCTTATAGGGCTAGTTGAACCTCTGGGGCCAAAGCAGAGGGAGGTTACCAGAGACCACCATTCCAGAAAAGCTTTGGTAAATGTCTGGTTTGTGGGTCTGGTGGCGATGTGAAAGGGGTGCCCAGATGTAAGGGTAAACCTTCAGGGGTGCACACTGTCTCCTTAGCCTTCACTCCAGGGGAGGAAGTTCCAATGACAGGTGCTCACTTTCACTTACCAGCTGAGGACCCCATTCGAGTTCAAGTTAGTGTTTCCTTAGTGTCTTTGGGTCTGTGGGAACAACAGAATATAGATGTGTATAACAATACCTGACAACACAAAAGAATATTATAAGGACAGTATACTTGTAAATGGCCAGGAGACTCTTGCCATCAGAGACACTGTGGCCGGCAATACAGTGGTTGACAAAAGCTTCTTCAAACCTGAGGATGTAGCTAAGGCACCCAAAGGTCCCACTAAACTTGCTGGAGCCCCTATCCAAATGGTTCCTATTTTGCAAGCCCTCATCCAGTGCAATAACATGACTGTGCACATTCCTGTTAGTGTGCAATCTGAAGTACCTGGGAGAGTTCTGTGGGGGAATTACTTGAACACTCTTGGAGTAGTCTCCAGTACCCCCAGGCCTCCCAGCAAAAAGAAACAGGAGCTGACAATATTGTCCAGAGAGGCAACCTTAAGAGACTCTCAGTTTGAGGTCAGGGAGGAATCCATTATCTCAAACCAGTGGACAGGCCAACCTTCCACTTCTAGAAAGAAGAAAGAGACCAAGGAGAAATCCAGAGTCTCTGGAAAGAAAAAGGGTCTCAAACCCAAACCTGCTCTGAAGACAAGGACTTCCCCAAGAGGGCAGTCCCAGTTTACCCCAGTGACCCCGACCCCAGTTGAAAATGGGTGGGTGAACGAACCAACTCCTGCAAATCCAGCTACTGGTGACACAGAACTGGAAAAGATCCTTCCCTGCTTGGAAGATCTGGATCCTAGCGACCACCCAGAGCTGCAGACTTTGCTTGCAGAAGGTGGACCCTCTAGGGCAGGTTTCAGCAGAGGACAGTGTTAGGCAGAATCATATGCAGTACCCTTTGGGAACACTACACACAGTTAACACTACAAGTGTAACTACAATTTCACCTTTGTTACAAGCCTGTACTACACAGTAATGTGGTAGCAGTGGCTGAACAGCCAGACTTATCTCAAGAGTAAAGTGAGCAGTAGAACAGGTTACACAAAGGGCCAACAAATACAGTGATTCAAACAAACACTTACTCAAGGTTTCTTGGTAAAAGAATATACATTTATTTATACAGTCATTTGGAAAACATTCCACTAGTAAGAGCAACTCAATATCACAATCTAATATACTACAATACACAACCAATCGGTTTCTGAACAAGTTCAGCTCCCTTGAAGTGGGAGCAAAATGGCACTTCAGTTACTTTAAAAAGGGGTAAAAAGACAAGGTTATAAGAATCAACAGCACAAATACTTTCATAGGCAGGGCAAAGGGTTCAGTTCACTACAACCAGCAATTCAATTCAATAGGCCTGGGCCAAAGTCAATGGTTCAGAGTCTTGTATAGGAAAGCACAGTTCTGGTAGTAAACGGTTAAGTCTTTGCCACGGATCTTAGAAGAATTGATGTTGGTTTAGGGAGGACAAGCCTTCGAAGTCAGGAAAGTTTCACAAACTTTCACCGCAGCCAAACAGAGTTCTGCACCGCACTTGCACAGTACCTTGGAAGTTAAGAAAAGCTGTAGCTAAGGCAGTTGTTCCTGGCAGTTCCTGCAGATCTCGCTGTTCCTGAGCTTCAGTCGTGGGGACAAGAAGGAGGACGTCAGGAGGTTCCTGCACTGCCCAGGGAAGAGGCTACAAGCTTGGCAAAATGTCGGTTTAAGGTGTGAGTGCCTTAAAGTCCACAAACTGGTTTCCTTCCCCCTGGCTATCCGGTTTTCAACAGCACTCTGCAGAAAATTCAACCAGGTTGGGGACGGTGTCCACGTGGCTTGCGAGTTGGTTGTTCCCACAAAACTCAAGGGAAGACGTTAACCTTGAAGGGCTTCTCTGTCGATGGAGTTTCAGGCAATTCGGACCTGCAGCAGGGCTTCACCGGTGGACCAGGAGTTGCAGCAGTTGTTTTCCTTCAGCTTGCCTTCAGTTCTTTCATTCCTTTGGTAGACTCTGCTTTCCAAGTCCCAGAGACCTGCTTTTAAACAGTTTTCCCCCATTCATTCCAGCCTGGCTGTCACTCACACAGCAGGGTGTCTGTCCTTGCCGGACAGCCAGCCGGCCAATCACGCCAGAGTGCATTCAGGTCTCCTAGGAGACTAAGCACCGAGAGTTTCGGCTCCTCCCTCACATCCGTTCCACCCCAGACACTCAGGCGCCAGAGGAGGGCTTCAGCATGCAAGCCCGCCAAAGGCCAATGAACAAAGCGACCAAACCTGGTTTGCCGCGCAGAGAAAAACACAAGAAGGACCGTTCCAAAAAGAAATGGTGAAAAAAGTTGACCAGAGTCTGTTTTTACAGATAGGTCTTGGGCGCCATATTGGAAAACATGGCTCACCCGATTTTTAGCTACCAGTGTTCGCGGTTGGGAAAAATCATGGTTGTTTGTTTAAAACCACTGCCACCAGCCATTTCAAGCGGGAAAGGGTAACATTTGACTGTTACATGAGTGTTTAGACTCAGGGGAAGCTAGGTAACCCCTCCAGCACTCTATAGTAAGATAGTGTGTGCTGGGTCTGTAAATTTAAAAACACTAGTAAAGTCAATTTAACTTTACATGCTCTGGGAGACAGTAGTCAGTCCCAGAGAAGGTATTTAAATCTTGGGGAGTCTAAAAGACACCCCTGTGGCACTGCACTGAGGGTGCTGTGTGACACACAGAAAAAGATGATGCCTATGGAGTTGTTTTAAAACTCCATATCCAAAGAAGACAAAAGTAAAACACACATCAAAATACATGGAGGAATGGGGAAAAAAGACTCACACTCTTCCCAGGTAAAAAAATCAAATCCTAGAAATCCAGCAAAGTTGCTGGGTGTCTCAAAAGGTAAGGGAAATTAGCACATTCTAGAGAATTCTCCCTAACAGAGAGAGCGTTCCTCTCTAGAAGGTCTGAGACAACAGACAGCTTCCCAGCTGGAAGGGCAAGAGTCAGGGAAGCATAGACTGTACTGGGAGAATGGAGTCCTCTACAGTGAGCCCACAGAATCTGCCCCAGGGGCATTCAGACGACTGGTAGTACCCCAGGAGGTGAGAGCTGAGCTACTACTACTAGCACATGAGATACCTCTGGCTGGTCACTTGAGCTCCAAGAAGACCAAATAGAGGCCTTCCACACCTTCCACACCTGGCAAAAGTGGATCCAAGAATGTGGCACCTTTAGTGCCCCTCCCAGTGGTGGGAGTTCCTTTCGAGAGGGTGGGGATTGACATTGTTGGTCCCCTAGACCATCCTACTTCCTCAGGCAATCGATTTATATGGGTTGTGGTAGACCATGCTACCAGATACCCTGAGGCTATACCTACTAGGACTGTTACTGCCCAAGCAGTGGCTAAGGCTCTCCTTGGTATTTTTTACCAGGGTTGGGTTTCTTAAGGAAGTCATCTCTGGCAGGGGAGCTAATTTTATGTCCCACTACATACAGATCATGTGGAAGAACTGTGGAGTAACTTACAAGTTCTCAACTGCCTACCACTCTCAAAGAACAATGATAGGTGCCTTAGACGAACCCCTGAGAAGAAAAAGTGGGACCTTCTACTGCCATGCCTTTTATTTGCTTACAGAGAGGTTCCTCAAGCTGGAGTGGGTTTCAGCCCCTTTGAGCTCCTCTATGGTCATCCAGTCAGAGGCCCGTTGGCCCCGATTAACAAGGGTTTGGAGAGTCCTCCATCCATAAAAACCAGTCCGTGCCATTGATTATGTTTTAGGCCTCAGGAGGAGGATAGTACTTTTGATGACAGAAGCAACAGAAAACCTGAAAGCTGGTCAGGCTCTAGTCAAACATGGGCCCGGTGGAGCTTACTCCAGACCAGTTAGTATTGGTTATGGTTCCTACAAGGCATAGGGCCTTACAGGACAAATGGATAGGACCCTTCAAGGTTGTAGGTAAACTTGGAGAGGTGAATAATTTAGTGGACTTGAGCCACCCCAAGGAGGCCCCTAGGGTCTTTCACGCTAACTGTCTGAAGCCCTATGTCTCTATGCTGGAACTGAAAGCTTTTCTTCTAGCCTATGATCCAGAGGAGGAGGAGAGTGAGCCTCTCCCTGATCTCCTCAGGAGACACCCTTCAGATGAGACAATTGAAGGAGTCACACTCTCTTCAGATCTGACTCTGCAGCAACAAGAGGAGTGCAAAGCTCTGTTAAGTCAGTTTGCCTCCCTGTTTTCTCTGACACCAAGCTTGACCACTTGGGGCCAGCATGATATCCTCACTGGTGACAGTCTTCCTGTCATAAACAGCTGGTGCTACAGAATGTCTGATCGTGTCAGAACTCAAATAAAGGAGGAGGTTATCAAGATGCTTGACCTCAGTGTAATAGAGCCATCTACCAGTCCCTGGGCTAGTCCAGTTGTACTAGTGCCAAAAGCAGGAACCAAGGAATTGAGATACTGTGTAGACTATAGAGCTCTTTGCACTTTTTTAAAAACATTATTTATTGTGTATTTGGTTAAACAAAATTATAAACCATAAGCACATACATAAGATCATGAATTGAGCAATATACATGATAAAAAAAAGAAAGTCACACATATCCTTTATATTAAAACCTTTCCATGTATTGCCTTACATCTTAAAAGAAGAAGAAGAAAAATGAAGCAAGAAATCATTACAGGTATTTCCTTTCCCCTTAAAAAAAAAACATTGTCTAGATTCTCTGTTGGTACAACATAATAATATAACAACAGGTCAAGAGGTGCAGGCTATGATTTCCTTCCAGATATTAAATGCAGCTGCAGTACCTATAAGAGATTCCACACTGTACAAGTGGCTGCAGAACTGATGTGTATTCAGGGATTGGATATTAGAAACCATGGCAGAATAGCCCTTGATATACAGGTTTAGTAGCTTTGGACAGCTGGTAAATAGGTGCTGTGTGGTTTCAACTTTGCTACAACAGAAGCGACAAATCCTTTCCTCATATGGGATTACAGACCGGCGGCTCACAGCCTCTCTAATAGGTAGTATATTAAAACGCATATACGTGATAAATCTCCTGAGTTAATATAGGCAGGGCTTAACTAAATAGGTTTGGGCATGTTATATTTAAATCCATGCCTAGAAAATTCAGAGAGGGTGGTCTTGGTATGTAGCCAACAGAGATTGAGATCGGTGGCCCAGACTGCAGTATGTCTTTTTAGTTGTATAATACCTGCAGGGGAATCAATCAGGTCTGTAATATTTATAATGATTTCTCTCAAAAAATGTTGAGTGGAAGCTCCCAAGTCCTGAAGATAAAGATTGGTGGAGTTTTGATTATATTGGCCCGCGATGAGACCCTTCAGAGAATCTTTGAGTTTGGTGGATAAAAGAGATAGCAGGAATTTGCTGCGCAATAGATATCATAGCGCTCTTAGCAAAGTAAGACCAAGTTCCAGTCGCAGGGCTTCAACTTGTAACTAAGTGTAACTACAAGTAACAGCGCTGCGATGCACAGGGGCTGCCTTGTGCGCTATACAAATTTAAAAATAAATAAACAAATAAACAGGGACTGAATTGGGGACCCCCAGAATAGAGCAAAGAATTTTTGCCTCCAGGGTCTCCAGCCATTTCATTTTGTGCTCAGGTATAGCGATTGCGCCATATAATATCCCTGGTACCACGCTAGTTCTATAGATCGAAATCATGCCCTCGATATTATATCCACCTTTTCTTCCGACACATTTTCTGAGGGTCCACCATTTTTTTAACACCTTTGGCATTGTGTAATCTCCATAGTATGTATGGTGGTCCAATAGGCAAAATGTCTCACCTCACTCAGCAGTGCAGCATGGAACAAGGGGGTGGGAGGCAGAAGGGGATGTGTGCCCAAAATAGATCCAATATCGAGATGAGAGAAGAACATCTAGTATCTACAATCGAGGGGGGCAGCGGTGGATTGTGAGAGGAGCCGAACAAGACACACACTCCCCTTAACAGAGTGTACAAGAAGAATCCACCCAGCTCTGCCCCGAGGATGAAGTGTAGCGAACTGAGAGGCTATGTGCCACGAAATGACACATACTCCCGACAGTTCAGAAATTCAATGAAACAGGATACCGGAGAAGTCTGTGTTGCTCTGCCCCATTCGAGGAATAAAGCGAGCTGAAGGGCTATGCACCAAGATGTGACACACACACCTGACCGCTCCAGCAGACAGCAGAGTCAAGATTTTAGGGGGCGGAAGCTGCCATGTGAACTATGCAGCGTGGACAAAATGTTGCAATTGTGCAGAAAGGGACGGGTATTCACCCACAGTGCTTTGGGATGGATGGTTGACGGCACCTCAGTGCTCGGCACACCAAACACCCAACACACACTGCTGCTGCCGACCGTGCTGCGCTCTGCACAGGCGCAGTGTATTTAAGCAATAGTTCTTCCTTCTGATTGATAGCAGTAGAGGTAGGACTGCCAGATGTCCCAAGGTCTGTTCCACAGAAGCAAAGGGGGTTGCTCCCTTCGTGTCCCACACCCAACACACACTGCAGCCGCACACCACCAAATGCAGTCACAAAGACTGATGCCCATCCTTTACCAAGGACAGATGAGCTGGTGGGCAAACTTTGGTCTGCCAAGATCCTCCGCACATTTGACTTGACCTCAGGCTATTGACAAATAGCACTGACAGACCATGCCAAGGAGAAAACTGGATTTTCTACCCCAGGAGGCTTATACCAGTTTAGGGTTATGCCTTTTGGACTAAAGAATGCACCTGCTACATTCCAAAGGATGGTGTACCAGGTTCTGAATAGGTTAGAGGACCTCTGCATGGCATACTGGGAGGACATTGCAGTGTTCAGCCCCACTTGGGAAGATTATCTTCACGACTTTATATGTGTATTGCATGCTCTTGAACAGGCCCATCTGACCATAAAGGCAAGTAAATGTCAAATTGGTCAGAGCAAAGTGGTCTACCTTGCGCATGAGGTAGGACGTGGTGTGATTAGGCCCTTGCCTAATAAAGTACAAGCTGTACAAGACTGGGCCACCCCCACTACTCAAACCCAGGTGAGAGCCTTTCTAGGCCTCACTGGGTGCTACAGAAATGTCATTGAGAACTATGGGACCACGGCTTCTCCCCTGAATGTCATCTCCTCTCCAGAATTTCATAAGGAGGTCAGATGGACTGAGGAGTCTTCCAAGGCATTCGCAAGGCTGAAACAAGCCCTCTGAAAAGCTCCAGTTTTAAGAGCTCCTGGCTACAACCAATCCTTTGTTTACAAACTGATGCTTCTGACACAGTGATAGGTGCAGTCTTAAGTCAACTGGATGAGCAAGGCAGAGAACACCATATTTGCTTCATCAGTAGGAAACTGAAGGACCGTGAAACAAGGGCAAATATAGAGCATGAGTGTTTTGCCATTGTGTGGTCTTTGAAGAAGTTTAGGCCATACTTGTATGGTTCTACTTTCCTTATTCAAACAGACCATCAACCCTTGAGCTGGTTAATGCAACTGAAGGGGGAAAATCCTAAATTACTCATATTGTCTATCAGCCTCCAAGGGTTTTATTTTACCATTGAGCATAGGTCAGGATGAAATCACCAAAATGCTGATGCTCTTGCCAGAAAGTATGAACGACTGGAACAAGAGACTCATCCAGGAGTGGACTAAATCCTCCTGTCCCTTAGTCTGGGGGGAAGAGTGTTAGGGAGAATGTTCATTTCTGTGCCATTTCCCTTTAACCTTAGAGAGGGTTAAGCCTCAGGGATTTTGAATTTTTACTCCTGAGTGAGTAGGACCTTTTCTCACTCAATCATGTGTTTTTCTGACTAAGATGTTCTATGTTCCTTACTGTTTTAAGGAGTCTGGTAAACTCCATAGGCATCTGATGTTGCATTGTGACACAGAGCACCTTTTGTGCAGTGCCACTGAGAAGTCCGTTGGACTTCTCTTAATGTTTAAATACATTTTCTTGTGTGAACTATTGTTCCCAATAATAGTAAGATGACCCCTGTGTTACTTACCTTTAGTGTATGGGTCCAGCACATACCACCCTATGTGGAGTGCTGAAGGGGTTACATAGTAATTCCTTTAACCCATTCCTCATGTAACATTGTGTTACTCTAACTCACTTGAATGGCCTGTGGCAGTGGTTTCTTTTTTTACCACCTAGTGACATGTATCTGCAGGCTGATACCTCAGCTGCAGTGCTGCACCAAAAGAAGACAATTTTCACAAAATGGCCCCTGTCTTCTTTTTTAGTCATTTCTTGTTAGTTCGATTCTTCTGGGCTTTTACTCTGTTGTTTGCATCAGGTTTGAGTGCTTTGTGTAATTTGCCTTTTGCAGGCTTCAGCCCTGAAGCCCAACCAGGCTTCAGTGTGTCTGGAAAGGCAGGAAGTGAGGGAGAGTCCCAAAACTTCGCTGTCCTTTGTCTCTAGGTGTGCTTGAGTGAAACCAGTTCCAATTACCCTGCTGGGTAATTGACAGACTAGGGCTGTGAATGAATGGGAACTTGCATAAAAAGTGAGGTTTTTGGGACTAAGAGCAGAGTCAACCACTGGAGGGCAACATCCGAAGCAGGAGATGAGAGAAGACACTAGAAGCACCCACCTGGACCGCAAAGTGCCCGGTAAAGCCCTGCAGCTGTGCTGACCCCTCTTTTGAATCGACAGGGAAGACCCGTAAAGAACGACTTCCTCCCTTAGGCTGGTGGCACCAACTAGCCTCGAGACAAACTCTATTTTGGTGCAACCCCTGACTTGCTGCGCCTTTCCAAGGCTGCAGAAGCCCAATACCAGGGGTACTTTGACCACTTGTGAGTGCATTGTTTTCCAGAGTCTGAATCTGGCCAGATTTGAGTGGGCATCCAGAGAACCCTACAGAAGCATGGATCTGTGTCCAGAGTCCCCTCACCAGAGTCCAGGTTAGAGGGATCAATGAAATCCTAACCAGAGCTTTTCATTCTTCATTGCCGCTGAGAAAAAGGCCCCAAAACCACAAAGAGTCGCTGAATCAATGGAAATCCATTGCTGCCGAGTCCCTCTCTTGAGTGCTGCCACAGGTGCCCGCCCGACATCCTCCCTTTTGTCACCACGACCAAGGACTAGGAACACGGGTCTACTGCATTGCATCGTCTACTGCATTGCATTGTGAAGGCAACCAGCTAGAACACTTTCTTCATTTTCAAGGTACTGTGGGGCTTGATGTATTTTATCCTTTTTGCCTTTTTTTTGGTGCTTCCTGTCTTTGGGAGTGCGATTTAACCCTACACTAAGTTGACCTCAACTTACCTGCATTGGCCTTACAGCGTGTGCTTTCTAAAGGTGACTCCTCTTGAGTTGCTTTGATTTCTCGTTTGAACACTGACTATTTAAGAACACATTTCTAAGAAGAAGAGCATCAGAAATTTGACTTTGTCCATTGACTTTGGCTGTCCTGGCTCCCTAAAGGCCACCTCCTGAACCTACTGGCTTTGACAGTGCTTGTTCCCTTACAGGTTTTAAATGTTGAAAACTTTAATACTGGGATAATAGACTGCCAGCATCCCTTTGGGAGAATCAAACTGTTCTTATAACCTATCAGTCTGTTCTGATCTAACCCTAACCTTTCCCTCCTTGAAAACTAAAAATTGCAAAGGTGATACTATATAAATGCTATGCTGACCTCAAATGACGTCACCTTTGGGTGCTGGTACATGTGTAACATATGAATGACTTACTCACATGCTTTATCGTTCACTTTTTTAATTGAATCCTAGCTTGGGATTCATGTTACAGCGAATTACTGCTTTTTAAAGAATGATTTAAACATCTTTGTGTATAAATAAATACATACTTATTATATCATTTTAAGTGTGTAAGTGTTTAATTGGATACTTGTATTTACTGGTTTCATTGCACAGCTCTACAGCTCACATTACCCATCTTAAAATACGCCTTGCTGCTCAGACACACTACCAACTTGTGTTGTACAGGCCTATATTAAACGGTGGGTTACTTAATGCCAAGAGATAAGTCTTGTGTAGTTCCACCACACCAGTTGGACTGCACTAATTCTTACCTAACAGTCCCTGAATCAAGGTTCCTTCTTCATAATCCCGGTTATGGCCTTGTAAATACTTTTCGAATGGATTGTGTCCTCCAACGTATTCCTCATCTTAGATGTATTCCATCCAGCTTTAGCTGCTTCGGAAATTTTTTCTCGGCAGAGGGCGGCGTGCGTCCATGCCGTCGAGACGATGGTCCCTCGAAGGCCTCCGTCGAGGGTGACGTCATCGGTATACAAGTAGCACGCGCGGCGCCCATTGGCCTCAGTTCTGTTTTTCCACAGTACGTGTTGCTTCGGAGACTCAGCGCGCCTTGAGTAGTTCTGTGACGCAGTTACTGAAGATATTCGATATGTCCTCGCTGTCGACCCCGACTACGACCCCGCGATCGGGATTCAAAAAGTGCAAATCCTGCGGTTCGAAAATATCCATCACGGACCCCCACCGGGAATGTCTGTAGTGTCTCGGTGAAGGCCACAACATGGAGGCCTGTACAAAGTGTCAGGCGATAACGGGGAAGGCCTTGCGAGAGAGGAAGGGAAAACTGCAGGTAGGTTGTAAACCCGACCGAAAAGCCTCTAGCATTGAGTCGAGGTCCCGTGAGGAGAAATCTCCTCTACGCGAAAGGCATCGGTCTAGGTCCCGAAGCGATTCTCATCGCTCTTCGTCTTTGACGAAAAAGTCCAAAAAAAGGTACCACCGGTCCCCTTCCACCTCGTCCTCGGACGAATCCCCAAAAAGAATGAAATGCCCCACAAAACATTCGTCCTCCAAAGAGTGGGAAGCATTCAGGGTAAAAATGATGTAGGTGTTTGAAAAGGCTAAGCCTCGGTCCGTGCCTTCTTCGGAAGCCGGCCGGGAGCGTTACCGTTCCGACGCTCGCGCGCCCTCGAACCCGGTTGATCGAAGGAGGAAGGATTGGGAACCCTCCAAGACAGCGAGCGAAAAAGACTGCTCGAGTCGAGTTGACTGTTCGAGGTCACCGACGCCGTCTGAAACCCGACACACCTCAAAGGGTAAGTCTTCGAAGAGCACCTCGACTCCCTCGAAGCCAGCTCCGTCGATGACCATTATTTTGTTGCCACCATCGGCGCCATTGATGCCTTTGTCGACATCAACCCCGAAGCCCTTGGTGCCAAAGATTCAAACAAAGGCTCCAACTCAGCCAAATCAGCCAGAAGCTGTCAAAATAACAGCAAAAGAGAAGGCTGCAAAGGCTATAGTGCCTTCAGGTTCCACTAGTACACCTCCCCCACCTCTCCCAGAAAAGGTTTTTAAACCTCTTCCAAGAAAAGAGTTTTTCAAATCCTTAACTTCAATTTTTGAAGAACAGGAGAGGTCTGATGAGGAGAATGTTCCTTTTGGACTGGAATATGGCACCCCAAATGTCCCAGAATGCCTGAAATCTGAGGAAAGCAGGATGAGGGACCTGGTGGAAACCTAAGTGGTATTGATACTTCGCCTGAAACAGATTTTGGCAGGCCAGAACCAGGGGAATATGCCGGTCCCTCATACCGTCAACTAATGACAAAGGTGGTCGAATACTTAGGATGGGCTAAACCACCAACTCAGTTCATCCAGGATGAGCAGACCGATATATTGGATCATGGTCCCATCGAAGATCAGATTTTACCCTTCCATGTAGCCTTGCAAAATAGGGTGGCCAAAAATTGGGAGACTCCGGATTCTATTCCTCCGGTGAATAAATCCCTTACTTCAAAATACTGCCTTCCAGTAGCGACCCCAGCTATCTGTCTAAATACCCTACTCCCGAGAGTCTGGTGGTGTAGGCTTCAAATAAGGTGGCGTACCCTTCTATACCTCCGGATAGGGACGACAAGCGTGTGGATGGTTGGGCACGCAAGGTATTTTCAGCTGGGAGTATGGCGTTAAAATTGGCCAACTCCACATGTGCCTTGGCAACATTTTCGCACACTCTGTGTGAGTTAATTGCAATGGCGGCGGAGCACATACCAGAAGGGGATGAAAAGGAAGTATTCCTAGCCATTGTTAAAGATGGAAAGAGAGGCCATGCAGGAATCCCTTCAGTCTGGATTGGACACTGCAGATAGTGTGAGCAGGTCCATGGGCACTAGCACAGTAATGCGCAGATTTGCGTGGTTACGGAAGTCGGGTTTCGCACCAGACGTGCAAAACCGTCTTCTGAACATGCCCTTTGACGGGTCTCACCTTTTTGGCAGCACGGCTAATGAGAGCCTTGAGAGGTTGCAGACCTCAAAAGCAGCTGCCAAGTCTTTAGGAGCTGCTATTAGACAACCTCAGCCTTTTCGCGAGTCAGGACAATCTTGGAGGGGACGATCCTATCGTTACTACTCCTCATATGGAAAGGCGAGAGGAATGGCCAGTCAAAGGCCACTCGTGGTGGACGAGGAAAATGTGCAAAGCCAGCTACAACTGAAGCCTCTTTGCCATCAGCGGTCGCAGCAACCGCCACAAAACCACTTTGAGGACTTGCATCACAAGACACCTGTGGGAGGAAGGCTGTCACAGCATCTGCAAGAATGGCGAGCCATTACTTCAGATGTTTGGGCTCTAGAAATAATAGCCCAAGGTTACTGCCTTCCTTTTCTAACTCAAACTCAAAGCAATCCACCAGGAATGCACCCTTTGAAGTTTCCAGACCCGCTCCTACAGCAGGAAGTTCTAACCCTGCTGGAGAAAGGTGCTATAGAGCCAGTACCTGTAGCGGAGAGGAACAAGGGATGGTACTCCCCTTACTTTTTGATCGCCAAAAAGGACGGAGGACTGAGACCCATCTTGGACTTAAGAGGCTTGAACAAGCTCCTCAGGAAGGACAAGTTCAAGATGGTTACTCTTTCTCAGATCCTTCAGGCCCTTCAACTTCAGGATTGGTTGGTGTCATTGGACCTCCAGGATGCTTATTTTCATGAGCCAATTCATCTCAAGCTCAGAAAATACCTGAGGTTCGTAGTTGGCGACTCACACTATCAGTTTCGAGTCCTGCAATTCAGATTGACCTCCGTCCGAGGGTCTTCACCAAGTTAATGGTAGTGGTGGCAGCGCACCTCAGGAGAGGGGGGATTCACATCTACCACTACCTGGACGATTGGTTGATCAGGGCACGTTCTGCCGAACAAGCACTGGATCATCTGAAAGTCACCTGTCACTTCCTCCACAGACTGGGCTTCTCCCTCAATTTCAAGAAGTCACAAATGACACCTTCCCAACAGCTCCAGTACATAGGGGCTGTATTAGACACATCCTTGGGAAAGAGCTCGCCTCCCAAGTCCAGGGCTCAAGACATTCTTCAGATGGTTTCCAAATTCCAAAATGCCCAAAATCTCCAGGCCTACGACTTCTTAAGGTTGCTCGGCCTCATGGCATCCTGCATCTTCCTAGTGCCAGAGGCTCGCCTGAGGATGAGATCCCTTCAATGAGCTCTAAAGACTCAATGGTCACAGTTCTCGGGTCAAATGACGGATCTTCTTCAGATTCCAAACAAGGTTCTGCAGGATCTTCTGTGGTGGACTTGCACAGAGAATATCCTAAAAGGAAAACAGTTTTGGCAACCATGGCCAGAGATTACAGTAGTGACGGACGCCTCACTCATGGGGTGGGGAGCTCATGCTAACGATCTGACAGTCAGCGGTCGTTGGTCTCCATCAGAGTCCAAACTACACATCAACCTTTCAGAGCTGAGAGCAATCAGACTAGCGCTGAAGGCTTTTCTGCCATCTGTCAGAGGAAAAAATGTCCTGATAATGACAGACAACACAGTGGCCGTGCATCATCTAAACAAAAGAGGAGGTGTAGGCTCACTACCTCTGTGCAGCGAGGCAATGTGGCTCTTGTATTGGGAAATTCAAGAAGGAATCTCCTTAACGGCAGTCCATCTAGCCGGGGAGGAGAATATGATGGCGGACGCTCTGAGCAGGCAGAGCACGGTGTCCCACGAGTGCGAACTGGCTCAGGAAGTCCTTCAAGAGATCTTCGCACTTTGAGGAAACCCTCAAGTAGACCTGTTTGCGACCGGAATCAACCGGAAGTGCGAAAGGTATTGCTCAAGGGAATTTCCCCCGAGAGGAGCCCGAGGGGACGCGTTTGTGGTGGAGTGGAACTTCACACTATTATATGCGTTCTCTCCGATTCCCGTCATTCCTCAGGTCATCAGGAGATTGAGATGGTTTGGAAACCGCATGATCCTAATTGTGCCGGATTGGGCCAGGAGAACGTGGTACCCGGACCTTCTAGACATGTCCATCTGTCTTCCATTACGTCTTCCTCAGAGAGAGGACCTTCTCTCACAAATGGAGGGCCAGGTTCTCCATCCAGAGGTCAAGACTTCATGCTTGGTATCTGAAAGGCTGAGATACAAGGATTGGGACCTTCCAGATGACGTCATGGAGGTGTTGCTTTCGGCAAGAAGGCCAGCAACAAAATCTCTATACCGTTGCCATTGGAAAAAGTTTTACAACTGGTGTAGAGAAAAGAATGCTGATCCTTTTCTATGTTCCATTCCGGAAGTGTTGTCCTTCCTCTTGTCCCTAGCACATAGAGGTCTAAACGTTGGGACCATTAAAGGTTATCTTTCAGCGCTTTCCATTTTCAAGCGCTCTTCAGAAGAATGCTCCTATTTCAAAATTCCTTTAATAGTACAATTCTTAAAGGGACTCACCAATGTGTTTCCTCCTCACCCCTTCCAAGTACCAATTTGGGATCTTAATCTGGTTCTAAAATTCTTAATGTGTGCCCCCTTTGAAACCCTGCACACTTGTCCCTTAAGATTACTAACATTGAAAACCGCTTTCCTAGTAGCTTTAACATCTGCAAGAAGAGTAACTCATTCTTCTGCCAACTCCCTTTGTTGTCCCAAACTGGGATTTGAATCTGGTTCTAACGTTCTTGATGGCGTCTCTGTTTGAGCCCATGCATTCCTCTTCATTATGGCTGATATCCTTGAAGACAGCCTTTCTGGTTGTGATTACATCAGCCAGGAGAGTTAGCAAACTTCTGGCCTTGTGTTCCGAGCCCCCGGTCCTTCGGTTCTTTCGGGAAAAGGTTTCCCTTAAAGTAAGACCTGGTTTTCTTCCTAAAGTGGTATCTGAATTCCACCTTTCTCAGGCCATAGACTTACTGGTTTCCTACCCTCCACCAGATCCCTCTAAGCAGGAGAAGCAGTTCCATCGCTTGGACCCCAAAAACAGCCTTGAGCTTTTATGTCGCTAGGACTTCCGAGTTCCCGGAAATCTGAACAGCTGTTAGTGGCCCATTCTTTGTCGCGCAAAGGTCTGCCTACAAACTAAGCAGACTCTATCACAGTGGGTCATTCTGTGCATCGCTGAGTGCTACCAATATGCAGGCAAATAGCTTCCTTCAGGCATAAGGGCAAACTTGACGAGAGAAGTATCGCCTCTACGGCCTTACAAAGGGGAATCCCCATTACGGACATTTGGCGTGCGGCTACTTGGTCATCCTTGAACACATTTACTAGACAATATTGTCTGCATGGTGCCTGCGGGGCTGACACACTTTTTGGTAGGGCAGTGCTGCAAAATCTGCTACTGTAACACTTTCTGCCCACCTCCGACATCTTAACTGCTTGGGAAGTCTATCAGATGAGGAATCTGCAGGAGAAAAGCAATCAATTGAAGTAGAAATTACTCACTGTAATGATCTTTCTATGGATTCTTCTCCCACAGTTTCCTCATCGCCCCTTCTGTCCATCCCAGCTCAGAAAGTTCTTATGGCCTGGCACACCTATCTTAGCAAAGAGATGCCTGGTGATGGCTCTGATGTGACAGCTCCAATCTGCCTAGTCATTTGTTTTTCCATTGATTCTAAAAAAAAATGTTAAACTTTTTTTTTCAAGCTTTTTCATTCTGTGATGTTTCCCTTTTCAAAGTTTTTTGTAGGCTGATTATCCTTGTCTCCCATCATTTTTCCTGCATGGGTCTGGCATTGATTCACATGAATAAACAGTTTCACTTTCACTTACAATCTGTATTTCTCCTTCAAACCAATCACTGTCCTCTGGATCATACTGGCCCCATCCAATGCCAGCCCTCTCCCTAAGCCCCTCCTCTGACAGCCATCTTCAGATATTTACTGCATGCTTCAGTGTTGGGAGTCCTTGAGTTAGCTCTGAAAGCTACTTCTATGTTTTTTCGTGTTTTCGACGGAAAAAGGAGCCTGTGTGCTCTTTTCTCCATCTGCCGACACCAGGGGTCCGTTGTCGATGAATTTCAGCACCCCTCAAGGCCGAAAATCATCAAAGATTGTCGAAGATTCCAGAAGGCCATAAGGCCTACTTCGCACACTCTGACCATGATGGAGGAGAAGAAGAAGGGAAGGTCCCGCTTCAAGCCCTGCACCAAGTGCAGGCTACGGAATGTGTTTGTAAAAGACAAGCACCTGCAATGCCTCTACTGCCTGCACCCAGACCATAAGGAGGTGGAGTGCGAGATATGCCTCAGGTTTTCCAAGAAGATGACGAGGGACAGGCACAGTAGACTGGCGGAGTGGCTTAACGCTAAGGCCTCTGCCCCATGCCCTGAGCGGGTTCATGGCTCACCCAGGACCAGCCGGTCTGAGGAGCGGTCTTATTTTTTTTCTTTTTTTAAACTTCTTTTTATTGGCGTTTCTAACATAATGCCAACTCCCCCCACCCCCGGAAGATCTGAGTCCCTTGCATCATTATGGAAGCAGTTAAGTCGAAAACAAGTCCAGAATTCTTATTTTGTGAGGGCACCATTGTTCCATGTAGTCCGATTGGAGGTAATCCAGTACCGCCCCCCATTCCTTCCCGAAGGACCCGCTCATACCTTGCAGGTTATGCGTTAACCTTTCCATTGCCACCAATGTCCACACCTTCTGAAGCCAACCGAACACCAATGGGGGGGTCTCTTTATTTCCAACTCTGTGCAATTGCAAGCGACGCAGCAATAACCAACCCCATAAAGCTCCTCCATTGCACCCTCGATAATGCCTTTGCTGTCTGGTCTCTTAGCCCGCAAAGCCATACCCTCTCCCCCATTTGGCCTGCGCTCGAGAAAATCACCTGCATCTGCTTCCTTACTTCAACCCAGAACTTTTAAATATGTTTCCAGGTGCCCTCCCTTGAGCAGCTCCTCCACAGAGTTTGGATGTTTGCGTCTACATTTTATTCAATCTCTCTGGGGTATAGTGCCATTGGGTCATAATCTTTACCCACATTTCCCTCATTTGCACTGTGCGTGTCAGTTTTGGAATATTTGCCCATAGGTCCTCTCATTGCGGTCTACTGATATTCTCCCCTAAAGTGTCTTCCCATATTTGCATATAGTTCCACTTTATGGTCTCTGTCTGGATATTTATGAACCTGTATAGTTATGAAACCAACTTCCTTGACCCTGAGTTAGTCAGGGTATATGTTTCAAATGGGGTAAGGTTCTGTGTAGCTGCCCACTTAATTGGTTGTGTCAATAACCAGTGCTTTAGTTGCTCGTATTTATATCTATCTGTTTCCCTAATATTTAGTTGTGTTTTACAGACCTCAAACGATTTTATGTCGTGGTCTTGGGCCATTTGTCCTATTTTTGTGCAGCCTGCTTTTACCCATTTTTCAAAGGTCCCGTTTTCCATTCCTGGTTGGAATTCGGGGTTCCCAAACATGGGGGTAAACAGGGCATACTCCTTTGTGAGGGTGCCTCTGCGTTTCTGTTCGTCCCAGACATCCATCGGGGCTCGTAGGACCTCACGAATTCTGAGATTTGGGTGTCTGAACTGTTCATTTGTCCACACTAGGCCCACCAGCGGGGCTCTCGCTACTGTCCTGTCTTGCACACCCACCTTTTTTGTTGATCCTCTGCCATCCATTCCTTCAGAACCCACAGCGGCACAGTCTGATAATAGTTATAAAAGTGTGGAAGGGCCATTCCCCTGTCTCGAATTGCAGCTGTCAGTACCGTTTTACCCACCCTCGGATGTTTCCCGTTCCATATAAAGGAGGAGACCACCTTTGTCAATGCCTTGAAAAGCTACCTGGGGACCCTAATCGGGAGTGCTTGGAAGTAGTACACCACCCTAGGAAGCACATTCATCTTTATGGACGCGATGCGCCCCCACCAAGAGATCGTCAATGCGGTAAATTTCCTTTTTTTATTTTATCCAGGAGCTTTGGGTAATTTTCCCCATACAGGAGGTCTACCGACTGTGTCAGCACTATGCCTAAATATTTTATTCCCGAGTTCGCCATTTTTAAATTTAGGGCTGTCGCTATCTTTTTTATTTCCCCCCTGTCCCCTGCTAGGACTACCAATTCCGACTTGTGTCTATTTATTTTCAGTCCTCAGATTGCCCCGAATTTGTCTAGTTTGTGTATTGTTTTGGGGAGTGTTCGTGTAGGGCCTGTAAGAGTCACCAGCATATCATCTGCGTATGCTGTTACCTTGTGTTGCCCCCCTGCCCTTTCAATTCCTGTGGTGGAAGCCAGTTCTCTGATTCTGATTAGGAGCGGTTCTAGGAAAATAGCGTAGAGTTGAGGGGAGAGCGGGCATCCTTGTTTGGTACCTCTTGAGATTCCCACTACATTCGAGATTTCCCCATTTATGGCTATTCTAATGGATGGATTGTTGTAGTTTGCCTTGATCATCTGGATATATTGTTCCCCAAACCCTGTGAGCTTCATCATGTGGAATACCAACGACCACTCCACCCGGTCAAAAGCCTTTTCGGCATCTAACGTTAACATTGTTGCTGGAGTATGCGTTATGCCAATCTTCCCTATTAAGTGTATCACTCTTCTCGTATTGTCATGGGTTTGCCTACCTAGAACAAAGCCTGATTGGTCCATATTTATCAGCTTTGTAAGAAGAGGTGAAAGTCTCTGGGCAAGAATTTTGGTGTATAATTTTGAGTCCAGGTTGATAAGGGCAATTGGACGATAGGAGGCGGGTTGCGCAGGGTTTCCCATTTTGTCAAAGACTAGTACTTTTGCCTCATTCATTGATGGTGTCACGTTGCCTTCTCTTTTAAAGGTATTAAAAACCCTTGTTAAAAATGGGGTAAAAAACGGACGACAAAGACCAGGAGTCCTTGCACACAGTCAACAAGGACGTGGAAGAGGAGGACGATGGCAATGACAGAGACGATGACGCAGTGCCAAGTTTTACGATCCCGTCAACTCAGCCGAGGGATATGTCTCTGGAAATTATGTCGACCCTTTACACCTTGGTGTCTGAGATCCAGAAGAGGATGCCAATGGGTCCGGTTCCAGTGGTGCCCCAGGCCCCCGTTTAGCCTCCAAAGAAGAAGAGGAAGCGTCATCCGATGCCCCCATTTCAGCCTCCACATCCGCGTCGGGCCCCTTCTCCCCCAGAAGACCCAGACACGATATGGGGACGGATACGGCCATGGCTATGGACAACGAGGAGGATATCGTATCAACGGACGGCGAGTCTGCACATTTCGATGCGCCACCTTGGGCATCCCCACCGGACGAGGAGGGGTTGTTCTACTCCATGATCACCAGAGCCTCCGAGCTATTTCAACTTGTGCCCGAAGAAACCAGGAAGGAGGGTTTCTTGTACCAGAAGCGCAAGGCCAAGAATAAGACTATCATGGTAATGCCTCTTCTAGACGACGTGTGGGAAGAGGATATAGGTGATTTGACCAATCCATGTTTTCGAAAGAGTGAAGTGACCAAATGTTTTATTTTCTTTTACTGCGGCAGGAGATCCCACGCATCCCCTCCTCTTCCCACTACATTTATTAATATCCGTACCCCACCCCACATATATTTTATTAAAACAATTTGTTCACTTCTTCCTGTTAGGGAGAATTCTCTGTTTAAGCTGAATTTCCTAACCTAGTGAGTCCCCCAGCAGCTTTGCTGGATTTTTGGGGTTTATTTTTTCTCCTGCCAAGAGTGAGACTCTTTTACCCTCACTCTTGGGCATGATTTGAGTGTATTTCTTTGAATCTAGATGTGTTTAATGGGCTATGGGGTCTTTTACTCCATAGGGCTTCATGTGTTTTTGTGATGTGTGCTACACAGCACCCTCAGTGCAGTGACACAGGGGTGTCATAGTGACCCCCCAGTATAGACTCCATACCCTGGGACTGACTACTGTCTCCCAGGGCATGTAAAGTCACCATTGACTTTACTAGTCTTAAATTCTGAACAGAACCAGTACAAACCATCATATTGTGGACGTACTGGCTGGGGCAATTCAATTGCCCTAGGGTCTGTTAGTCGAGGGGGCACGTCTCCGTCCCCCCTGATCGAGTTTTGGCTGGTGGCAGTGGATACTACTTTTTATATTCAACCGCGAATATTTTCCTAGGGGATTTCCCATTGTTGTAGGCTACTATCTTTATTTAATTATTTACGGTAGCCTCGAACATACCGCCGGTTTAATTAATATTAATTCTCTGGTTGGTATTTTTTGCCAAAACCACTCTCTCTGGGGTACTTAGGATGGGTGGAGGGGGATTTAGGCACCCTGGACTGAGTTGCCTAGGCAACTCAAGTCGCACTCCGTCCTGATTGGCCCAAGTGGTGAGCCGGCCGGCTCACCACTTAGAATGTTTGAGTGACAGCTAGGCTGAGTGAATGGGGTTTTCTGCATAAAAGCAGGGCTTTGGGGACTGGAACTTCAGAAGTCGCCACAGGACCTAAGAATCCAACGAGGGAGAAGCTGAGCTGACCTGCGACGACACCACTACCGGTGGAGCCCTGCTGGACCGCCTTACCACTTTTCCCAACGACAGAGGAGATCTCCCGCCGGAGAGTCTTCTTCCTTTAACTGGTGGGATAACCAGTTTCACCGCCTTTTCGCCTTCCCGACGTACCTCGTGGCCGCCTTGCCTGTGCCAAGCACCCCGGCAACCGGGATACCATGTTTTACCACGACCGCAAAACAAAGGTACCACCTTTGACCGGAAAACTCTGCGGCTGGTTTCTTCCCTGGTGCAACGACCTTCATCTTTCCTCCAAGTCAAGATCTTCTCTTCCCCTGGACGACGACGCAACTTGCACCCACTACCAGGAACAACTGCCACCACTGGAGGATCCTTCCCA
The DNA here is from genome assembly GCF_040938575.1 of Ambystoma mexicanum. Classification (NCBI taxonomy): domain Eukaryota; kingdom Metazoa; phylum Chordata; class Amphibia; order Caudata; family Ambystomatidae; genus Ambystoma; species Ambystoma mexicanum. Next base: position 693,044,158 of record NC_090939.1, read on the forward strand.
CTTAAGGTACCGTGTCCCGCCTGGCTTCCCTTGCTACCGACTGTACGGGGTAGATTTAGCCCCCGGCTTTCGAACCTGGGTTAGCCTGGGACACCCTGGCTAAACTTTCCTAAGCCTCTCTAAAACTCTTTTTGAACTCTCTGCAAGACTTTCTAAGCCTAGTGTAACTGTGTGATCTTGGGCGCATTTGTGCTTTGCTCTCTCTAAGAGTGGGCCCATCCTTTGGACTTTGGCTCACCAGTGACTTTTGCTCTTCTGCCTTGCTAACAGTGTTCCTGAACCTTAGAGTGGTGTACCTTTCCATATTCTGTCTTTTTCCCTCCCTTTCTCGCAAACTTATTGGAGTGCCATCTAGTTAAGTGCTCACCTCTGTATGAAAATAAGTGGTGTTTTACTGTGACTTATCTGATAAGGAAACAGGGGTGTACATATTACAATAGTAACTGTGTTTAGAATATTTTACAACAAGAGTGCTGGAGTGTTTCAAACCATGTGTTTTTAAATAAATAATTATATACTTTGATACCAGAGCTCTGGTCAGTGTTTGCTTGTATTATTGTATCTGAGTGCCTATTGTGTATACTTTGCATACTGTCTTGAGAGAAGTCTGACTGCTCAGCCACAGCTACCAGGTAAATCTGGGTGGTACAGACTGCTACCAAGTGGGTTTACTGCCAACACCTGTAGTCTTAAATCTTTTGCAGTGCTCCCTAAGGGAACTGCACAGGTTTCTGCCTAACACTTCCTCAAAAACAGTGGATTTGGTCACTTCTACGGTATTGGTGGGAAGGCGGCCTGGCCCTCATGAAGAACCCTTGCACGGCTCCAGCCAAACGGGATAGGCTGGAGAAGAAGAATCGGGTGCCTGAGGTCGCAACCATCGCTGGATTCAGAGGTATCAGCGACCGCGAGTAAACGGTTGGCTAACCCGTCCTCGCCATCTTCGGTGCCTTCCGGACAGTTAGGGGAAGAAGATGGATGCCATGGGAAGGAAGGTTATTTACACCACGGTGTGCAAAGGCGACCAACGCATTGGCAATCCTAGCTAGGTACGACACGGAAATGTGGTACAAGCTGTGGCCTATTCTGCAGTTCCTCATCAATGATAAGAGGCACTCGCTCTTTTCCTGGAGGGGGAAGTAGCATCTGATCATGCGGTTACAGTGGCGTTGGACGTCGCTGACACAGGGTTCCGGCAGATGGGGAACAGTGTCTTCCTTCATCGACAAGGCTGCATGAAGGCCACAAATTTCCATCAGGAGGTCCAGGCGAAGGTGTTGGACATGTCCTTCGATGGAGGGAAGTTGTTTGGGAATGTCGTTGACAAGTCCCTCCAGGCCATCAAGGCGGAAAAGGAGATGGCCCGTACCCCAGGCATTCTCTAGCAACAGCACTCTTCTTTTCGCTCCTCCTGGGGAAAGTTGAGCAGGTCTTCCAAAGGTTTCTCCTCTTCGTACCATCAGCCCTGCAGATCCACGACTCAGGAAGATTACAGAGGACATTCCCAGGCCTACAGTAGCAGAGGACAGCATTGCCATCACCCGCAGGGCAGGATGCCGGTGCGGAAACAGGCCCGAACCGACCAGGACATCAGGCCTGCACGCGTGCAGCCCGGTGGGCGGCCGGCTCATAAAGTTCATCAGCCAGTGGAAGAAGATCACCACCGACAGATGGGTGCTGGATGCTCTCGCCCCGGGGCACACCCTGGAGTTTCAACACATGTGTCTGCGGATTCCTCCGAATACCCATCAGGAACAGCACATCCCTCAGCTCCTGGAAGAGGTGCGGGCCATGCTGCGAAAAGGGGCGATACAGCTAGTTCCCCAATGTCTCTGGGGCTCCTGAGTGTATTCCAAATACTTTCTGGTCAGAAAGAAATCAGGGGGCTGGAGGCCCATCCTAGACCTGCGATGTCTCAACAAATACTTAAAGTCCCAAAAGTTCAGGATGGTCACCTTGCAGCATGTGCTCGGCCAACTGGAGGAAGGAGACTTCTTGACGTTGCTGGACCTGGAGGACGCCTAGTTCCACGTCCCCATTCACAAGAAACATTGAACGTTTCTGCGTTTCGTAGTGCAGGGTCAGCACTAACAGTTCAAGGCTCTGCCTTTTGGATTCAAGTCAGCCCCCAGAGTGTTCACGAAATGCCTAGCACCTGTGGTGGCCCATCTACGTCTACGGGGCAAACACGTATACCCGTACCTCGATGACTGGCTGATCCATGCCCGCCTGTGGGACTTAGCCGCTGGACGCACAGAGGTGACCGTCCAGCTACTGATGGATCTGGGATTTTCCATCAACTATCCAAAGTCCTGCTTAACACCATCGCAGTATGCAATGTTCCTAGGAGCCAGACTCATTACGGTGTCCTGCCTGATGTCACCCTTGGAGGAGAGGGTAGCGGCCATTCAAGGGAAGGTGCAGTGGCTGTTGTCAGCGTGATGTCATCCTGCATCTACCTCAGGTTTCAAATGCGACCTCTTCAGGAGTTCCTGGATGCTCGCTGGATACAGATGTCCGGAAGCTTCACGTAAGAGTTAATTGCTTCTGTTGAGCCTTGCCACCTCCCGTGGTTGTGTTATGTTCTACTGCTATGTATTCTGCTATGTATTCGTTATTCATGAGCATGTGAATCCATGCCAGGCCTCATGCTGGAGAAGGAACAAGCTACTTACCTGTAACTATTGTTCTCCAGCATGGGTATGGCATGGATTCACATGCGAACCATCCCTCCGACCCCTCTGCAGCTCTTCTTGGTCATATTGCCACTTTACGTGCTTACCAAATCTGAAGATGGCTGCCAGAGGAGGAGCTTAGGGAGAGGGCTGTCATTGGATGGGGGCAGTATGGCCCAGAAGACAGTGATTGGTTTAACGGAGAAATACAGTTTGTAAGTGAAAGTGAAACTGTTTTTCTTTTAAAGAGGATTCCCAGCCTGACGACTGGGAATATTCAAGAGCATGTGAATCCATGCCAGACCCATGATGGAGAACAATAGTTACAGGTAAGCGTTCAAGCATGGGGAAAAAAAGGGGAACTAAGGTATGGGGCATAGTGAAGCAGTATATGTACGAAGCCTGTCAGCACCGAACAAGACGGGTAGACGATCCACTACACCCCCTGTTGACGTTTTCCAAAGCAGCAGATCTGGATGAGGATATCTTTCGTACTGCACGGCTCATGCGTCTCGCCAACGCTCTACAACATCTTTACTAAGCTCCTCTTTGACCGTCTTGATAACCTGGGTGTCACATACACGAAACGCTGATGACACCCAGGTTATCATCATGCTCTCAGGGTGCTATAAAGATGATTCTAAATGGATTAACAAGATATACTTGAAAATCCAGGCATGGATGGCAGACCACCATAGTCTGTGCCTCAATGATGAAAAAACCGAGCTCTTGATTGCCGGCACCCAAACACGTCTTAACAAACTAGACGCTTGCTATGCATCCATCAACATCGATGGAAATTCTCTCAAGAAGCAAGTGACTGCCACTGCCTCCTCCACGGCCTACACTAACAAACTAATTAATGCCTTTCGCTGTGTAGTTGCATTACCTTAGCCACGGCACTACTGTTATCCAAGATTGACTACTGTAACACCCTATACCTAGGCACCTCAGAAAGGAGCCTCAACATGCTCCAGGTCCTCCAAAATAATGCCTTAAGATCTGCGCACATCACTAGCTTTAGACAGGACGCCCATTGGCTACCAGTACGGGATAGAATTGCCATCCGCATGCTCGTCATCACCCACAAGTGCCTCTCAAATTCTGCCCCCAAATACCTGGCAGACAAAGTCAACAAACGCCAACCAACTAGACCAACTAGAGTTGTGTACTCACATTGCCTTGCTGTTCCTAGTTTCTGCCTAAAAAGAACGGGGGGAGCAAGTTTCCCTGTGTTAGCCTCCAAACAGTGGAATGCCCTACCCCTCAGCCTTAGAATGGAATCTGCATTCTGGACCTTTAGAGCCAAAGTAAAGGGCTGGCTCTTCGGTAAGAAACAGGAGTGGCCAGCTTTGTCAACTTGCATTCACCCTGCATCCACCAGCCTGCTTATTCTCTTTATGTCTTCTGTTACACGAGCAGCCTGGTATTCTAACTGAATTTTCCATGTCTCGACCCCCATGTAACCATGGTCGACCTGCACTTATTTCTGCTACTGTTATTGTTCTTTTTGTTGTTGTCTAAACTGTCTGTAACTCTTGCATAAGCCTTGTGCGCCAAGTTACCTGAGGGTTTGGTGCGCGGTACAAATAAAGAAACTAAACTAAACTATCAGATGAGGAATCTGGGGGAGAAAAATCCATAGAAAGATCATTACGTGAGTAATTTCTCCATCTGCTGGAATTAAAAGTTTCCAACATAATTAATGAACATTTCATTGCAAGCGATGCAGAATAAGGGCAACAGGCCATGAAATTGCTCTCAATCTTCAGAAAGGAAACACTCATATTTGAGATGATTCAGAATAAGGAGTACTTTCTAGCACATGTTGGGGAACCATTCCTGTTCAGGATTTGTCTATTGGCTAACCCAGTTTGCCCTAAGTAGAGCGGGCCGTCCTAAGAGATTTCCATTCCATCTTTTCATCACCGGTCAATTCTAAACATAAAAGGTCATATAACTTTTCCAAGAAGGAATGGGAGCGCCTTCAAAATATCAAGGGAGACATCTCGATATTTATTAAGCAAGCTGATAAAGGCAGAGGTGCAGTTGTCTGTCACTCTACCTATTATGACACTGAGGTGATGAGACAGGTAGACAATTCCTCCTTCTATCTCAAACTCAGAGGTGACCCCACGGACAGCATTAGAAACGAGATTCTAGCCCTTGCCACTTGGGCACGTGACATTGGCATATTGAGTGAAAAAGAATTCCAGTTCCTTACCATCAAGTAGGCAAGTACCTTGATTTTTTCCTTAAACCACTGGCGGCCGACACAGCAACCTATCTGGCGGATACGACAGATGCAATCTTGCATCTGGAAGGTCTACCTTTCGATCCTTCCATCAATATATTCATTACATTGGACGTGGAGTCCTTGTACTCCAATATTCCACAGCTGGAGTCTTTGCCCATAATTAAAATCTTCTTGGACTCTAGAAGTCACTCGCAATTGGTCCCTAGTGAGTTTCTCATTGATCTTCTAGAAATAGCATTGACGAAAAATAACTTCCATTTTAAAGAAGATTTCTTTTTGCAAATCAAGGGCACTGCAATGGGCGCAGCATTTGCCCCGAACTATGCCGCTCTGTTCATGTGGGCATTTGAGAAGGTCTCCATTTTCGATTGAGTCCAATCCTTTTCTTCAATCTATAGTGTTCTATAAAAGGTATATAGACAATATCATCATTATTTGGGACAACACCAAAGGTGACTATAAACATTTCTTGCCATGGATCAATACGTTAAATGAACATCTACGATTCACCATGTCTGTAGATAATGCGTCTTTACCTTTTTTAGACCTTCTCTTGAAAGCCAAGGATGGGTCGATTCCAGTGGACTTGTACCGCAAAGTCACAGATGGAAATACCATCCTTCATTTTGAAAGCTTCCACCCTCAATCCCTAAGGGTCAGTATTCCCTATGGCCAATTTCTAAAGGCTAAGGGCTAGACGGAACTGCACAGATAAACAAGATTTCTCGGTTCAGGCGGACATTATTGAGAACAGACTGTCGAACAGAGGTTATCCTCCCCATGTGTTGAGACAGTCCCGCAAGAGGGCATGCAATCAACATCGCAATGTGCTGTTGTCTAAGAATACTCATGACAACATGGGAAAGTCACGTATTGTCTGCGCCATGACCTAAAGTACCCATCACTCGGCTATCAAAAAGGCCATTAGTAAACATTGGCCTTTGTTACAACTAAATAACTCTGACTTGGACCCCCCGCTGTATGCGTTCAAAAAGGGTAAGAACCTCAAGCCAACAGATCCCAGATTAAAAAAGGACCTAAAACCATCTCTGAACTTTGGGGGAAGAACAAGATTTGTGGCCATTTTCCATGCAGCTATTGTTGCCAATCTGGGTCCACTTCGGCCAGTAGCACGGTTACCATCAGCAACAAGCTCTGGCATCTTAGGGATCATATCACATGCAACTCTAAGAATGTGATATATGCTGTGACTTGCTCGTGCAATATGACATACATAGGGAAAACATACAGACCGGTAAAATTTAGGATTACCGAACACAAGTCCAGGATCAGAACCAAAAATCTCACTTCTCCTCTTGTTTCCCATATCGTTGAACACAACCGCAGGTGTGACGATTTCCAGTGGTGGTCTTTAGAACTTGTGAGAGGCGCAGATATGTATTCCACTGCCAATAGACTCTCCACCCGAGAACACTGGTGGATATATAATACACAGAGTCATCTGGTCGGCCTGAATGTCCAAGATGAATGGCCACTGGATCTTTGAGCACCAGTGTAATGAATCTTTAACTAGCACATGATTGACCCCTGATGCATGGGTCAGGGGACCCCTGATGCACGGTCCTTTTATTGTGCTGTGGTTATTGGTTATCTTGGTTATTTTTTGGGCTCTTTACCCATACACTATTTTTACTATTTGTTTCTGTTCTTGGCCATATGGGTGCATTTGTCGTCATACGGCCATCAAGAAATTCATGATATGACAGCGGCCTTATTGGGATGGTATTTATTTCGATCCACTATTGCCAATCCCACTTGTTGTCCAGCTTTTGGGGGTCGCGTTTTCTACACTAACGTGCCGTCTGACATTTATTGTTGCCCATTATAGAGAAATTTGTATTATTATTTACTTCTGACTTTGCAGTTTTCTTTTTCTTTTCTTTTCTCTGATATTCCAGTGGTCGACTTTGTATGTTATGAGCCGTTCCGGATCCATTACAAATTGATTTCTTGAATGTGCAGGCTACAGCTGCTATGTTCATATCTATTTATATCAGACGACTAGAGTGTCATCTTTCATCCATTACTCTCGGCTTGCTGCCTTTTTTGCCACTTTGTTGCCTACATCAGTGCTGGCCGCAGTAATGCGGCGCTCGTAATATTCTGGAATGTCTCTATAACGTAAAGAGATGAACGCATTGTCACTGCCACGCGCTTGCCCCTTGTTTATGTTAGCCGTGGCACATATAATGAGTACAGCTTTACATTTACAATTACAATTTAGTAGCAGTATCTAATGGCAACGTTCTAGTGTTGACGGCTGACGGTGCACACAACACGTCAGACGTCGTTCACTACATAACGCAATTACGCGCAGGCGCATGTGCAGATTTTGTGTACCCTGACGTGCTTTCAAGCAGAGGATTCCTGGATGCAAGGTAGATACAGCATTTGCTGTATATATATTATACATTGGTAATATTAGCTCCCCTTAGGCATGATTGCGAACCTTTGTCTTTTTTATCTAGTATATTACTGCAACAAAGGCCACGTTTCTTGGGGGCACTAGCCTTGTGGTGCAGCACCTTTGCGATGCTGCGTGAACTGAAGACATTACAGCTCGCAGCCAACAGTACGGTCCATTCATGTATTTATATATTTATATATTTACATGTTTGTAATACCCTGCACAGTTTAGAATTGTGGAAAGTTTTAGCAAGCCTAGCTTTGACAAACTGGGAGTGGACTGCTTAAATTCAAGTTTAGACATAAATGAGGCAGTTTTTCTGCTAATAGTTTCTGTCTCTTCTACTCAAATCAGAGATGCTCTTGAAGCCATTTATATTCAGTGGATCATTCATATATTTAAAACAAGCTTTGTCTTCTTTCATTACATGTGGGCGCTCAGTGTTTGAAATCTATGCAACATGATGTCATTGCCGATGAAAAATGGCTAATTGCAGAATCCTTTCGCTTTCACGATTTATCCATCAGGATTGTCCATCCCTTAAACCATTCAAGGCTTTTTTCTCCAGCCATCGTAAATAGGTGAGTTGGAGTTTACATATTTTTGTCTCCTGGGGAGTGTTTGGCGCTACACCCCTGAGAACCGACAGTCTGTTTGCTTCATAATTCGGATTTAGGGATTTTTCCTTTCCCATGTTCACTAGATGTTCTTGTGCTTTGCCTCTACACACTCATTTATTGCGATCTGTGTGTTACACAGTTGACACATCACCGGATTAACCCACATGATGCTGGTACCAGTTTGCCTGATCGAGAAAATCGTATTTAACAGTTCTCCCAGTTTTTTCCTTGAGGTTCTTCAGAACTTCGGTTTTGGACTATGTTCCAAGTAGAATTTCCCTCCAGATCAATTTCTAACCTGTTGTTTTGGTTCTTTCCTTTTTCTAGGATTGACCATCCGTCTTGGGCCTACTTGCCCAATGTTGGTTTCAGAATTCTGCATTATTGAACCTACCCACACTCTGTGGTTCGCAACATCAAGGGAGTGCTACCGTCCTGAAGAAGACGGGAATCAACTGAAGCACAGTTGGATGCGCTATCCCCTGTCGAAACTACAAATATGATGCTAAATCATTGTTAGGTTGACTCCAGACTATCTTGAAGTCCCAACGCTAGTGTAGTCGACGAATGGCACCCCACTTCAACCATTTGTGCAATTCTTTTTTAGGACAATATTTACTCTGTTCAAATGTATGCCACTAAGATCTGTGTTACTGTTCCGCAGACACGCTTGTGAACACCGGCCCCTTCTTGAGTGATTCCCTTCACTCATTTAGGGTTTCAGGCGTTTCAATTGTGTGCACGCGGCATGGACCACTCAGGCGGTCCTCTTCAAGGGTGTGATTAGCACTTTATTTGTGATGCACTTTAGTTGTATTATAATGAGCTAATATTTAGTATGGGCCTCTGCAGATTTAATATGCATTTTTATCCATTTGTGTAATAACAATAAAATGAAAATAGTTTTTTAAACAAATTTCCTCAGTATAGTTTTGATCTGTCGAGTCCTTCTCTGTGTCCTTTTCCATTGTAGTCTGTTTTATACTCATGTATTAATTTAATTTGTTCACTTGCCATGACCACTGTTTGAATAGAGCTTAATTCTCACCACGTGTGCCGGTTCATCAAGGTTACACCTTTCCAGCAGTAAGCAAAGATGTATTTAATGAAAATGGCAAAGCTTCAGCATCTAGGTTAGACAATAAATAATACCCCCTGCAAATGTTCCCTCTAATTATTTTTCTCTATGTGCGGAACTGGTTTGCTGTTGTGTGCACATAATTTTCCATGTGCGCAATTGACTAATGAGGTAAGCCACTTTGTGAGCATGCTTATTTAGTCAACTGGAATTTCCTCTTCCGAGCCACAGCAAATCTTGACAAATCTTACAACACTTTTTCAAAAAACATAGGCTAAAATGGAATATGTCACATGTGATTAAACAGAAAACTCATCAACCAGTCCAAGATTTCAACATCTGCCACAGTACCTTACAAAAGTTTAATGCCACTGGAAAATCACTGGTGTATTACAAAACACAAATATCTCTTGTCATAAACTGATGTGACGGTCAAGGAATTCAAACAGAGTACATGTGCTGATGATTAATGGCAATAAAAAGGAATGTGTCAATAAACATACTGATAGGAGTTCAAGTGCCACTTTAATTAATTCAAGGGCCAGGAGAACATGCTTCTAATAATTTGTCTAAGGATAATTAATTGCATCAGAATAACTGATGATGAACTATTCCTGTGCCTATGCTTACTATCCACATTACGTTGTCCTTTGGGTAGTGATAATACCAGCCTTACAGCTAAGAGACATATACAACATCAATTTTTACTCCCTAAAAAAGGAAAATGTGCCCAACAAAAACGAGAAACAATGAACATTGTGTTGCTTCAACCCACAAAGCTCCACTGATATTTATCCGAATTAGTGACCAGTAGAGCAGTGGCATAGGAAGGACCTCTTATAATATTAATGCCTGATCTCAACAGGAATTATAAGGGGAAGAACATCTTTTAATAAGCAGGAAGTATCCCTATTGGCAAAGCTAATTACTTTTTACTCCCTGAAAAATCATTTGACTCCAAGTAGGGAGCAAAATCTGATTAGAGCCCTGCTTATACCGCTGACATAGGAAGTTAAATGACAGGGCACATAATAAAGTCTATAGTTTTGCCCACCCTTCTGCACCACAGCTTAGATAAAATTAAATAAGAGCCTTACTCAGGTTTATTATGGAGCCCTGCTGAAGATCGTATATATGTATATATATATACATACATATATATATTTAAGAAAATACTCGGTAAGGATGCAGGATAGCGGATAAACATTAGCTCCAGCTTTAGCCAAGGATTGCCCAAGAACTCACGACAATTTGCTAAGTTTAAAATTACTTTAGTAATCACAAATAGTGCAAAACAATATTAAAAAGCATAAAACAGCAGTAACTGGTCAGACCAGGTGTGAAGCAGCACTCACTCTACCGGGTGGAAAAGCGCCACGTGTTCCGCTCGACTCGCGAGCTTCCTCAGGCTTGTAGTTGTTCCCAATTAATGTATTCTCCTGTTTATATTACCTCGCAAGCCGTGTGATGGGCCCCTCCCACCTGCCGCCTGTGCGTCATGTGATAACCAGTCTAAATTTACTGCAGACGAACTCTATGGTTCAGTATGGTGGTGTATCCGCCATATTGGAATGTCTATGTTGTCTAAGGACTTAAATATAAATATATTAAAAAATCTGACATTAATGGGCCAACTTAATAGTAGTCTAATGCGTGCAACCAGCAGGTACAGGAGAAGTCAAACACTCCGCGGCTCTGCGGGAATAAAGCGTATCAACTTAATTACGAGATTTCACGCCAGTGTGCAAATACAATATTTGTTGCCTCACCGTGTGAGAAAAAATTCTCTGCAGTTTGACAAACAATCCGCAAGAGGGAATGAGATGCAATTGTTGTCCCCCTAGGGGGTAAATTCTGTGCACCTATTCTCCCTGATACAGCACTTCCAGACGAGTATCTTTTTAGATCAAAGGATATATTTCTTCATGTTGCACTATCACTTTAGACATCTCCACATATGCACTTGCACTTTTGTATAATTTGCACTGTTTAATACCCCACAGTGCATTGAGATGAATTGGCCACACCATTGTGGGGTTCTTCTCTCTTTCTCTGTACATCACGCAGGCGGGCATTGTCGGAGTTTGGCTGCAGTAACTGCATTTGTTTTGTGCTCTCATTCCCTCTTGTGGATTGTTTGTCACACTGCAGAGAATTTTTTCTCACACGGTGGGCAACAAATATTGTATTTGTGCACTGGCACGAAATCTCGTAATTAAGTTGATACACTTTATCCCCGCAGAGCCATGGAGTGTTTGACTTCTCCTGTACCTGCTAGTTGCACGCATTAGCCTACTATTAAGTTGGCCCATAATGTCCGATTTTTTTTATATATTTATATTTAAGTCCTTAGACAACATAGACATTCCAATATGGCGGATACACCACCATACCGAACCATAGAGTTCGTCTGCAGTAAATTTAGACTGATTATCACATGACACGCAGGCGGCAGGTGAGAGGGAACCATCACACGGCTTGTGAGGTAACATAAACACGAGAATACATTAGTTGGGAACAACTACAAGCCTGAGGAAGCTCGCAAGTCGAGCGGAACGCGTGGCGTTTTTCCACCCGGTGGGGTGAGTGCTGCTTCACACCTGGTCTGACCAGTTACTGCTGTCTTACGCTTTTTGATATTGTTCAGCATTACTTGTGATTAATAAAGTAATTTTAAACTTAGTAAATCGTCGTGAGTGCTTGGGCAATCCTTGGCTGAAGCTGGAGCTAATGTTTATCTGCTATCCTGTATCCTTACCGAGTATTTTCTTAAATTTTTAGAGCCTAGCCTGCTCTAGCCCAACAGCACCAGCTCAGTAATGACGTAGAGCGCAGTCTAGGGACCAGCCTTTTAAGTTAATAGCATCAATTCATCAGAGATACAACTGAATGAGTGTCTTCTTCTGTAACTATGAATCCCTTTTCTGCAATTCTTTATCAGTTAACTAAGATGCAGGGGGATGCTAGAGACGATACACACAGAACACATGGTTATATTGAAAAGCCCTCAGCAGCTGATCATAAAAAGAAAAAGAAGGTGCTGTTGTCTAGACAGTTACTAGAATGTTCTATCCGTTAGCAAACAAGCAACACATTTCCTTCAGTGTACTGCCGAAACATCCGACTTGGTTTTTGAAATGTGCTGCTTTGTTCATCACCCACAAGGAGTGATGACTTGAGCTCTTCCACCCTTAGCCTTCCCCAGCCCCTGCACTAGCCTCCAATACTAGTTGATAGAGCACTGCAAAAAGTGAGGGATTGTAGCAGTAAACACTCACTGGGATATTTGCCGACCCTCAATACTTTGCAAGCAAGGCATATTTAATGCCTCAGCATATTATGTGCATTTTAAAAATGTCATGACTCTGCATGTACACAAATCTTTTGCAGTGCATACAAGATTGTTTGCAACATACCTCAACCTTACATCATTGTGTAGGATTACACAGTGCTCAGTGAAACTGTTTTTGCATAGCAGCAAGCTACCATATAATGTGTGAAGGTCTATGCCCAAAGGAACTCTGAACACTTGGAAACTAGGCAGATTGTGTGAAAAGCATTCTCCTGTCTGAATATCGAGTGCCCTGATACCTTGGACAAGTAATCCCAGGCATAGTCCATACCCAGTATCCCTTGTAGGCAAAGTAAATGAATTTGTAATGTTGCTCTCCACTTATCGGATAATGTTAGTAATGTGTTGTAATATGCACGGGCTCGTGCATAGGCACACTGGTGGAATGTTGATGCACGTTCAGCAATCAACATTCCACAGTGGCCGTTGAGTGAGGGGAGCCATAGTATCTGGCTGCGGGGTCTCATCAATAAAGAAACATAACTGCACTTAGCTGTGTCGGAGAGATTGTGTCATTGGCGACGAGGATTTCGACGAGACCCTGTCCCACATGTGCGCGGATCAGCTGTTTGGGCTCCTTGATCACTTCGGGCGCAGTCGGCGTGGACGTGGGCCGATCAACGCTGGATCCGTTGGAGCTGTTGCTGCAGGCCTGGTCCAATATAAGGACAGTGTCCCCCCCGGGCGGGCGACTGTCTTGTGAAGGAGGGGAAGGCGAGGAACTGTTCGGGTGCCCAGTCGGGATGTTTGTGCGGGGCAGCTTGCCGCCGGCTGGTCGCGAGCAGCTGGAGGTGTCAAGGGGTTCGCCTTGCCGGCTGTAGTGCTTCCATTGCAGTGCTTCCATTGGAGGCCTCGCTGCGAGTGTGTCGGTTGAGCGAGGCGGAGGCCTGTGCGCGGAGCGCACTTGCGTTTGCAGTCCGCCGGCAGCTGGCCCCGCCCCCGGTGGCGTCCCTGCGCTGCGCTGCCCAGCGTGATCTGCGGTCTCCTCGAGGAACGAGGAGGGGCTGCGGTTACTGGCATTGGCAGTCCCCCCGGCAGCTGGCTCCGCTCCGACAGCGTGTCTACACTACGCGGGTCAGCGTGGACTGCAGTCTCCTCAGGGAACAAGGAGGGGCTGCGGTGACGCCCACGCCGCTCAGCGCAGACTGCGGTCGCCCCAGGGAAGGAGGAGGGGCTGCGGTGGCATTGCGCGGTGTGCTTTGATAGCAGCTGACTGCGGCTGCTGGCGGATGAGAGAAGACAAGAGGAGAATACCGTCAGCTACGTGGCAAGTTTGAGGAGCCATAGTTTATATTTAAGGTGGATCTGGAGGGGTGTGCTGGTAAGGTTGGGGCACACAAACCCCATTTGGCCCAGACAAGTGAAGGGTGGCAGCTCGGCTGGGGCTGGGATTGTGCAAATCTGTTGGTACATCAGTGGTTGTGACTCACCCAGTGCCAGGACCTGGCTGTACTGCATATGCGTGGGGGTGCACGCTCACAAGGCTACAGGGGAAGACATCTGTTGTGGGCACATTGGTTGGTGTGTTGTGACTCACCCACTGCCGGAAAAATAAGAAAAAAAAAATATATATATACATATTTTTGGTGGTACTGCAGATACGTGGGAGTGCACTGGCTCAAAGTGACAGACAGGACATTTTCTGATTGTAGGGGGCACTGAAAAGCACAGTGTTGGGTAGGTTATTTTGGGGGGCACAAGGTTCTGGGCAGCAAATTCGGCCATGTTGCATACAGCTGCTAGGCCTCCACCTGCCTTTCTGTCTAACCCAGGAGAGCCGGTTGCGCCTTGGGAGCAGTGGTTAGATGCCTTTAAGGTATATTTGCGGGCTGCAGGTGGGGCAAAGTTCAACGATGATGAAAAGGAGGCTGCTTTGCTTAATTGTATTGGTACTGAGGGCTTGAGAGTTTTTCGTCACCTGCCTGGAGAGAATGTTATGGTTCAAGGGGGAGGTGAGGGGGAAATGGTTGTAAGTGCCTACGAGACGGCTTTGAAGAAACTGCAAGTACGTTTTGGAAAAAGAGTTAATGTGGTTTTAGAGCGGTATAGGTTTTTCTCTAGGGCACAAGGTTCCGCGGAAAGCATAGATTCATATGTTACGGCCTTACGTGCACTCATGGCTACATGTGGGTTCCCGGGTAACGGTGAGGAACCTATAAGGGATCAGATTATGATGAAAACGTCAAATCAAAAAATTAGAGAGAGATTGTGGATTGAGAGCGATCCTTCACTTGATAAGGTTTTGGAGATTGCTAGAGCAATTGAAGCCTCCAAGGCGAGTGTACAAATTGTTACTGAAAGGGATGGAAATAGGGAGATGGTGCATGCGGTGGTGTCAAGGAGCAAGAAGGGTTTGGACAAAGGGGTCGTACAAGGGAATAGAGCATCTAAAAGTAAAGAGGTGTGCAAAAATTGTGGTTGGTCGAGTCACACAGTGGATTCGAAATCCTGTCCGGCTAGCAATGTGGAATGCAGGAAATGTAAACGGATGGGCCATTTTGCACGAATGTGTAAAGGGCAGGTGGTCGCAAATGTAACTACAGAGGAGGTTACCATGGGGCTAGAGGGAGCATCAGGTGGTGGTCCCAAACAGAGTGTCATATTACATGTGGAGGGTTGTGGGCGGAAGGGTCCATGGGTGTCGGTATTGGTGGACCAGCACCCTGTGGATATGCTGGTGGATTCTGGGTCACCTTATACCCTGGTGTCTCCGGAAGTGTATCAAGAGGTTTTGTGTAAACCAATCTCTACTTTGTTGGCTCCAGACATCAGACCATATGCATATGGGCAGAGTTCCATTGACCTGCTTGGTTATAATTGGTCAAATTTCTCATTCAAAGGGAGGCAAACCTTGGGTAAATTGTATGTGGCTTCAAAAGGGACAAGTATGTTGGGTTGGGATGAGCAGGCTGCACTAAAAATACAAATTCATCCAGGTGAAAAAGAACCGGTTCTCAGTGTCATGGAGGGAATGGAAGAGAAGGACATAAGGGTTACCCCAACAGTGCTTATGAGTGAGTTTCCTGAGGTATTTTCAGACACCCTTGGTAAGTTTAGGGGCTTTACGCATCGCATTGTGTTGAAGAAGGGTGCAGTTCCTAGAGTTCATAAAGTGAGGGGGGTGCCAGTTGCAGTGAGGGAGGCATTTAAGGCGGAATTGACTAAGTTGCAGTCGGCAGGAATAATCGAACCTATTGAGTCCTCGGAGTGGTTGTTTCCTGTGGTTTTAGTTAAGAAGAGTGACGGCAGCATCAGAATGTGTGTAGATCTCCGGGAGTTAAATGCTAGTATATGGGTGGATCGGCATCCTTTGCCAAGTATTAATGAGTTGCTGTTGACGTTGGGTGAAGCTAAATATTTTTCAACTTTTGATCTATCAACGGCGTATCACCAAATTGACCTGCATGTTGAATCTAGACCCCTTACTTCATTTGTGACTCCGTTTGGGGCATACAGATTTTGTCGCATGCCTTTTGGCTTGGCTTCGGCTTCGGCAGTGTTTCAGAGGCTGATGCAGCAGTTGTTTGGAGGGGTGGTGGGGGTCAGCTACTTTCAAGATGACATTTTGGTTTGGGGCAGCAGCAAGGAGCAACATGATGCAAGGGTAAGAAGGGTCATGCAGATTCTTAAAGAGAGAGGTCTGACTGTAAAATTAACAAAATGTCAGGTGGGGGTGGAGGAGGTCACATATTTGGGACACACATTGAGTTCACGAGGTGTGAGCCCAAAAAGGGAGTTGGTACAAGTGTTGAGGGATACGCCAGCTCCGGTTAATAAGGATCAGCTAAGGGCTTTTCTGGGTCTTGCAGAGTATTATGTTAAATTTGTTTCAAATTACGCTGAAAAAACAGTGGCCATGAGAGCTCTTATGAGGAAGTGTGTAAGATTTGTATGGTCTGCGGAGTGTGCAGCAGAATTTGAGTTGGTTAAGAGGGAGGTGGAAAAGGCTCCATGTCTAAAATCATTTGACCCAAAAAATAGAACTGCGTTGACGGTGGATGCAAGTGAGGTGGGTCTAGGGGCAGTGCTAGAGCAATGCATTAATGGTGAATAGGTCCCGGTGGCCTTTGCTTCGAGGACCTTGAGAGATGTGGAAACCAGGTACTCTGTAATTGAGAAAGAGACGTTGGCAGTGTTGTGGGCTTCAAAACATTTCAGGACATTTGTGTGGGGCATACCCTATGTGGTCAGAACGGACCATAAATCGTTGGTGCAGGTATTTTCCTCCAAGGGAGTCATGGCAGTATCCCCGAGGATTGCGAGGTGGTCAGTACAGTTACAAGATTACAATTTTTCCTTGCAGTATTTTCCGGGGAAGTTTAATGTTGTCGCGGATTGTTTGTCCCGTTTGCCAGTTGTAGAGGAGGACAGTGAGGGGGGAGTAGTTAAGGAGGATGATTTGCAGGAGTGTCAGGTTGCTTTGGTCACTTCTGCTGTGGAGAGGTCGGTGTGGGATCAGGAGTCTGAGGATGATCTTGAGTTAAAGTGGATTAGGGAAGGTCTGGTGAAGGGGTGGCACACTGTGAAGGAAAGGCCGGAAGGGAAAGGTTATGTCCAGGTTCTCCAGGAGTTAGCCGAGGGTCCCTGGGGTGTGTCTAGGGGTAGTAGGTTGATAACCCGGTAAGTCTGAGGGGAAGAATGGTGGAATCGGCACATGAAGGTCATTTGGGCCGATCTTTGACCAAAAGGAGACTGATAGAGGAGTACTGGTGGCCGTCAATGGACAAGGATGTGGAACAGGTCGTGAAAGAGTGTCAGGCGTGTTCTGTCAGTGATAAGAGCAAGGTACTGCATCCACAACCTGTGCATCCTGTAGAGGTTCCAGAGCAGGTATGGTCGAAATTGGCTCTGGACATTATGGGTCCGTTTGACTGTTTAGAGCCTGAGTCCAGATATATGTTGGTGTTGGTGGATTATACGTCTAGGTGGATTGAGGTGGCGGCGTGTTCCGGTGTTACGACCAATACCGTAATTGATTTTCTGAGGAACGTATTTGACCGTGAGGGTTTACCTGCAAGTTTAGTTACGGATAATGGTGTGCAGTTCACTTCTAGAGCCATGAGAGAATTCTTGGAACAGCATGCCATTTCTCACTATAGGACAGCTCTGTATAATCCTTCTGCGAATGGTCTGGTTGATAGGGCCAATGGCACGATTAAGTCAGCCATACAATTGGCTTTGGCCAATGGTTTGAATTGGCAGGAAGTTGTGACACAATACCTGGCTGCATATCGGAGAACTCCTGCCATGCTTACGGGAAGATCTCCATTTGAACTAATGAGGGGCAGGAAGGCAGGTACAATGTTGAGAACCCTGGCTATGGGTGGTGGTGGTCCATGCGATATGGATTTGCGAGCAATTCATTGCAGCATTTTAGAGCACGAGCAGACCATGAGGTCCTCACAAAAGAGTAGGAAGGAGTTGAATGTTAAGCCTGGGGATCAGGTGTACATAAAGAATCCTAGGATAGTTCATAAAGGATACAGCACTTTTATGCCCTCAAGGAAGGTTGTTAAAGTTGGAAAAGGGCATGTGCACTTGGAGGATGGCTCTGTCTGGAGTAAGAAGCGAGTGGTGGTGGATGGATGCAAACGTGTGGACAGGGATGGTGTGGAATCTGGTGTGGAATCACAGGAAACAGCGCTGGATTATAATCCTGTGGGTTCACAAGCCATCGGATGTGAACAGGAAGAGGGGGTACCAATTCCAGGTCCTGTTGATCCACAGGCCAATGTGGAATGTCAGACTGCTATGGCTCAGCAACCTGATGCAGGTCAACAAAGGGGTCGTGCGGGTAGAAGCTGTGGACCTCCCATAAGATTTAGAGATTATGTTTGTTAAGGGTAGAAGTACATTTAATGGCACCCATGTTACTTGTATTGATCTAGCTGTGAAAGTAAGTTGTATTTATGTCTTGTGATATTTGTTTCATTTTTCCATTGTTCAAATTGGTATCAACATTTTTATCCAAGGGAAGAGGATATGTTGTAATATGCACGGGCTCGTGCATAGGCACACTGGTGGAATGTTGATGCACGTTCAGCAATCAACATTCCACAGTGGCCATTGAGTGAGGGGAGCCGTAGTATCTGGCTGCGGGGTCTCGTCAATAAAGAAACATAACTGCACTTACCTGTGTCGGAGAGATTGTGTCATAATGCTAAAGTAGGAGATACTGAGCATGACATCTGTCTTCTCAAAATTCTTACAGGGCAAATTAATATTTGAGTTTTATAATGCATTAACTTCCAAGGGGGCCGCTTCAAAGCACTTGTGTGACATATGTACAAAGAAGAGGAAGTATGGGATACGGTTACACATCCAGGTAGCTTTCTTACTGACAGTCAGTATCTGATATTTTGACTGGTAGTTCGATTGTATTATGTGGGTGACTCTTTTGGTAAGGCACAATGAGTAACAGAAATTCTGGCACGTGAACGTTATTCATATTATTCATATTACAACAAACATAAAACAAGTGGGTGTAGGTACATGTCTGCTAACCTTTCACAGAGCCAAGAGGAAGAGTCAAGGTTGTCCACTACTATCTTAATGCGTTCTGGGCCAGAAGTTAGTCATAAGGTAAAAGTGTGGTAGAATCAAGCTCAGGAGTCCTGGGTGGGGAGGAAACATTATTTGGTTAATGTTTGCGGGCATATCTTGATTAGATTCTTCTGTTCATGGAGCCAGTTCTTCATATTAGTTTTTAACCTCTTATTTGTGTATTTTGCTGTTAGGGATTTTAGGCGTTTACGGTCACCCTTGCTTAGTAGTTAATGCAAATTATCAGAATATCAAGACTAGTTGCTTAGTTTAAGAGAAAGCACATTTCAATTAATTGCTGTGGCTCGTGCCATATTAAATATTTTTGAATAGGTGAGAATTGTCTGTGTGTGCTGCTAAAAATCTTCTGAGCGGCACCCAGAAGGAAGCTGGGCAAGCGCACATGTGCACAGTTTAGAGGGAACATTGCCCCCTGCTTCTCTGGCCGCTCAACGCCTTTCTTCCCAACTTATACCAGATGCCTGGCTACAACCCACCCACTCTCTGATTCTTCTATCATAGTCCTTAGGCCTTGGCCATCCCTTCCTCCATGACTAATCCCATGACTGGGCACTCATAAAAGTCTGTTGAGCTTCTGATATCCAAAGTCCAGTGTCTGCCCACAAACTGAACATAGCCGTCTACTCTTAAACAATTGAGACTGTTCTCTCATGCCTGTTCTCAGCACCTCTCCAAGGTCAGGCCATGGGTGTGGACCAATCATTGGAGAGCTTTGCAGAGCTTGTCAGCACTACATCTCGTCCTCCAGGCGGAGAGAAATTCCTTGCAGCAGAAGCTCCTGGCTGCCACCCTTGTGTTCTGCGCAGCATTTGAATGGGTGAAACCCAACCCCCCCAAAAACAAGCTGCATCCTTCTCCCTGAAAATACATGGAATGTATCTTCCAAGCTAAATTTTGGTGCCTTTTTGCAAACAGAGAAGAGAGGGCATTGCATTAAGAGTAGTATGGCAACCAGCCTGTTATCAAATTCTCGTTCTAGTCTCTATGCTTCATAGTAGCAGGTAAGACCCCAAACAAAACCGTATTTTTTGGCATGGTCAGGCAGCACAACAACCGTGGAGCAAAATGTTGCACGTATTTCACAAAGAGCATCTGAGTGCACACACATCTTAGAAGCACACATTCAAATGCCCATTTTTACCACCGTTGTACAATAACACACATTGGGGGTCATTTATGTGCATTTTAAAGAGCTTCCCAAATTCACATGTGGGATTGTAAAATGTTTGGAAAGCAAACCCACTCCTCTGCACTTTTCTGGAATAGGCACAGGGGGTGCACAATGCTTGACCGGGACAGTTCTGACCATGGCATGCATTTATTTATGTGTGTTGCAGAAGCGGTATGAAAACCTGACATCCCACTTGCATTTCTGTCCCTCAGACAGAGATATAAAGGCTTTAATCAATTTTAACATTTCACAATGGCAGGCCCTTTAAGAGCCCTTCATAGAGCCCGGATCAACGCTTTTCCAAAAAGGAGCCTTCTAAAAAGAGGGCATCCTGCGTGCTATTTTTCAATTTAATATTTTTTAAGACCTTGCCCCTAGGGCATGAAGTCAGATGAATTTCTAAGTAGACAATTTTAAAATCGTATGAATTAATAGTAAAAATGCATTTGGAACTAAAACTATTATGTTCAAACATTGTAAAACTTAGTCAATGGGCACATTTCACTGTCCCTGTTGGATGAGAATGCTATGTTCAGAATTATCATTATTATTCTAGTAAATGAAAGGATGATGAAGTCCCTTCTACCATCTATTCCTCTTATTTCTCTAAGGAGGATTGAAGCATCAAAATCGTCCTCAGAGTGAAGTAGAGGCAGATCTTGTGCATCAGAAGCCATCACCTCGTCTACAATCCAAATATGAAGATGGTAAGGAAGGTAAGTGCAGCAGAAGTAAAGTAAAATCCAGAATTGTTAAATAGATTTCAATATGATGAATGAATGAAAAAAAAACGTTTGTTTTTTTAGAGAATAACAATAATAATGTTTAATCGCCAGGTCGCCGGAGTAACATAGCAAAATAGAGTTCATGGCTATAATGAATTATTCCTTGTTAAAGCAAATGCAATATTCAGAATGCGCATTATATCCCTCAAACTGCTGGGTCTGCACAGAGCTCCTCTTATTCAAATGCTTTATAAGTGGCAGGCATATGCCAACACTCAGATAAGCATTGATCTCAGGATATCACATGAGCTGAATTCTGAGCACCCCCAAGTCCACCACCAATCAGTGTTAGATGTGTATTTCAGGTTGTCTGGCATTAAAGGGCCATTCACCTGAAAAAACTTGAAATGTTAAACCCTAATTTAGAGTTGAAAATGTAAAACTAAACACAATTATTCATGCTGTGCAAGAAAGTGTCTATTTAAATAACTGTGTGGCAGTCAAAGGTTACAGATAACACATAGGGCATATAGTTAAAAGGTACATTTGATATCAATAATAAAACGTAGTAATGTATTATAGTTGGGCACAAACTAGTGTGATAACAATAGATAGCAATACAGAGAATACATTTACAGTTTTAAAAACTACAGCTAAAATGTGTGGTGGGCCAGAAAAATGGATAATAAAACTAAAGGGATTGTTCAAAAGAACAACAAATATAATGTGTAAGTGGTATGAAAGTACAACAAAGGATAACTATTAGATACATTTTTAAAACATCAAATGAAAAAGAATGATGCATTCTCATGATATTAATGCTCATGTCAATTCACAGAAAAATACCACAATCATACAGTAATAGACCAAGACAGGGGATAAAAGGCAAATGAAAAATTAGGAAACCCGGTGGGTAGCGTTTGATGAGATAGATAGTACTACAGAACTCTAGATAGTTGGGAAAGGGACTTTTGCTGTTGCCAGCAGACTCACCTTACCGTTTCCACTACCCGATATCCCAGTAATACCGGGATATTATGGGCAGCAGAGGAACAGTAAATTCTCATTCCCGTGGAGTCCCATAGGAATTTGAACACTGAAGCAACAATGAACATTGAAGCACCGGCACCGTTACTAATGGTTCCAGTGCTTCAGTGAAAAATCTGCCGGTAGGGCCTTCAACTACCGGCAGATCAGGCCTGCCAGTAGTTCACTGCCCCTGCCGGGAGACTTGTAGTTTGCCATTCCGGAAAAGGTGCCAGTATCCGTTGTTACCGGCACTTTTTTCCAGACCAGCATACATCTAATGAGGGGCTTTATGCAGTTCAGATTTTGTTGGTACATAATTTGTGGTTGGAGGGGTGGTACACCAACCCAACAGAAGGCCAAAGCAATGAGACTGCCACTGGCATTTTGTTGTTGTGGAAGTACGCTATAGCAATCTTATGCAATGTAAGTTTGATAGGGAATGGTGCTCTTCAAAGCAGTCTTATGGACACATGAATTAAAGACAGGAATGTATGTCAAAGCAGTATTGTGCAAATGTGAATTTTGTAGGCCGGGTAGTATGCCAAATCAGTCTAAGGCAGACTTGAATTTTGTAGGTGTGGCAGCACACCAAAGCCTTCTTAGGGACTTAAGAGTTTTATAGGCAGGGTCATTGCCAAAGTTGTCTTGGGCTCATGTGAATTTTGAAAATGGGGGAGTGCACCAATGCAGTCTTAGGCAGACTTGATTTTCGTAGGTGAGGAGTACACCAAAGTAGTCTTGGGCAGACGTGAATTTAGTAGTCATGGAGTACACTACAGCAGTCATAGGGAAACATATTTTTTTTACATGGGGGAGTGCACTGTAAAGGCTCACTCCCCGACTTACACATGCAGAATAATAAAAAATGCAACACACCCCAGTGGTGAATGAGACTAGGAGAACAGGTTGCAAGATTTAGTGAGTTTATATAAAGTTGGCATCCAAAGAACTCTGCTGCTTCGAGAGCGCCCTGGCAAACATTATAGTTACAGGCAATAATACAGGGAAACAGCGACATAGATGACGCAACTAACATAGGGTGCTACAACAGTGTGGGATTGGCTGGAAGCCATAGAAACATATATCGTTGTAGGCGCTGCTTCTTCTGGATTGGGTCCCCAGATGGTGGGAGGGTTAGCGTCACAAGGCCCATCTACATGTGTCCGTGAGGGGTGAGGGTTAGGTCACGGCGAGATAGAGTTGATACTAAGCTGGAAAAAGGGAATTGTGAAGCTTTCAGACAGGGAGGAAAAGGTGGGGGCCATGAGCGCACTGTGTGCAGCGCTGTAGAGGGGAGAAAAGCCTTTTTGTATTATCAAAGTGAAGCCTAGTCCAAAGATGTAGTCGAGGGCACACAAAATGGAGGCCAAGTGTATCCCGCAATAGCCCCACTTATGCTAATGTTGGCATATGGGCAATGGAGACGTCCCCCGCTATTACACGAGCAAGTAGTCCATAACGTGCAGGATGTGTGAGTGGGGCCCAAACGACCCTTCACTCCCACACATTCCCCCCTTTCGTTACATCTAAAGTAACAAACTAATCCTTTTTATTATTTTCACTTCGATAATAATCAGCTTCCTGTACTGCCTCATGCCATCCTGGAGTCCCTTTAATTGGCATCCGAGCTCTGCAAACACTTTGTAAGCTTTGACCTCTCCTGGCGTATTCATCAGGGGTGCAGGTCATATATATTCCACCATCTCCATCCAGGTCCCCCCACACCTCCCTGTACCATTGTAATTCCTTGGCTCTTTGATGGTTGTATGGTATAAGTTATTCACCCTGTCCCCACGCTGATGATATACTGCTGTGAGGCAATACTTAGGGGGATTTGATTCTCCTGTTTGTATTTGAGCATCTTTTACATTCGCTACCATTGTCGGCTTGCCCATTGTTACCATCATCATTGCTGAATTAGGCATTGATTTTGCACAACATCGAATGCTGACCTGGCACACACAGGAAAAATAGCAGCACAAAAACAATGAGCGGGACAAAAATGTTCATCATCACACTGAGCCAGGACGGTATCCAATTGAAAATGACATCGAACCAGTTGCTTGGCTCTATTCCTCCTTCCTTCCGCATTCTCTCCCCCAAACTATGCACAGCCGAGATGACGTGGGAGAGGGTCCCATTGTCTGCGTCTTCAGAAGGTACGAATGTGCAGCAGGCACTCCTGATTTTTCGGCAAACACCGCCGTCCATTGCTGTGAGAAGGTCCAGGACATACCGGTTCTGCATTGTCATTAAGCACAGGGCACAAAGTTCCACTTTTATAATGTTGAACCCTTTTTTAGTGTCGTTAGCCAGTTGGATCAGCTCCCAGCGCACGATCTGCAGCCATTTGGCGTTCATCCATGCTTGAAGTCCTGGCACCAGGAGGGAAGCAAAGAACGTTTCAGCAGAGTTGCAGAGCGAGGAGGTCTGATGACTTGCTGGAGATAGAGTTGGATGACCGTCATTTGCGGGACACCCTGTCTTGTAGTTTGTTTTCAGACAGAATGTCGTATGTGGAAGGCTCTGTTGTTGCTGGCTGGGGTGCTGCCGATATGTCAGCCAAATTTCTCCCCCCTTGGATATGGCTTTCTGGAATCACCATTAGCGCTGAATGAAGTGTGGCCAGGGCACAGGTACCCCACCAGGATGGTGGGAGATGCAGGTATGCGTGTTTGCCACATACCCAATACATGTCCATGAGTGCTGCTGTGCCCTTTTTCATTTCTGGGATGATAATTGTCTTGTTTCATTTTCTGTTCGAGCCCATTTGCACCTTTCCCTCGCCATGGAAACAAAGTTCATGTTCACTTTCTTTCTGTGTTTTAATGGGTTTTTCGAGAGCTGTGACCCATGTGAGCTTTGGGATGTGTTGAGACCGGACTGGAGTGCATGTATCTTTGACCCATTGAAAGGTTGCCTCAGTAAGTCCTCGCAACGCCTCTGCTTTGCACGTGATCGTCTCATCATGCCATTTGTTTTCTGTGAACCGTGTCCCTCTGATAACAAAACATTGTTCTTTGATGCAAATCACTCCTTGTGGCTTACTCGTGCAGGTTTTTTTCATTCTGCAGCATTTCTATTGTAACTGTGTGTGACTGGAAGGTGTTTTGAATGCTACACAATAAGAGATGAACTAAACATTGGGCATCCAACAAGCACACTTCTTGAGGTATAAGTATTTTTGGAGTGCCTGAGGCACGCGGTATGAGAGAGCAGACATAACAGCTCTCATTCGTTGCTTGTTTGGTTGTTGCACTCATGCCTGAGTACCATTTTGATTTGATTGATCCAGGTGGTGGGGGTCATCAATCTATCTAATCCCAGGCCATGGTATGCGTCATAGCTTTTCCCTCCCACCCCCCTTTTCTGCCTCCTCCTCCCCCCTTCACTATTATATATCATTTTCACTCTCTTGTAATTTATGGGAAAGATATCTGCCCACGTTACATTGCTTAGTTCACTATTAGCTTGTTAAAACTGTGGTGCTGGGGGGTCTTGGGTAATTGGGGTATCAGGATTAAAGTGCATTACAGTGCCTTGTGAGGTAGGTTCTGTAGTTGTATGTGCATTTGTATATATCAGGTCAGGCTCACCGAACCAGGAATAATCACCATCATACTGGTTTGTCTCATTATCTTTGTCAAAACCCATAGCAGCAAGTGAAAAAACAGGGGTTTTGACAGTTCGGTTTTTATGCAACGTAGTGAAATTATCATTTACACAGCCATTATGTTTCCACATTGTTGTAACTCCAGCCCATATGAGGCTTGAGCCTTCTCGTATTAGGTTTACCCCACTCCCCCCCCTCTTTCATATGCCCAATTATGAAAGTAAATGTCCAGTACAAGGCAGCAAAAAATAACATCACAGAAAATACTATTGCTGCAAATGCTAATCCACATTCGTAATTATACCATTTATTTATTTCATATTTCTAACCACATTTTCTTTTCAAACATTACCGCATTAATGCCTAATGTTTCTGCTATTCACTTTCTACCTCTAATTCTTTAATTTATATTAAACTTCATAAATGTTCTTTGAAAAATATTATCTTAGCCGAAAAACACGAGAGAGTAGTAAGGGACAGAAGGATGTAGAGAGAAAGAAAGAGAGAGAGATTGTACACTTTTTAACGCAATCCTTTACACATGTTTCATTGTCCCACAATAATTCTTTACTTATTTTGTACCACGTTATATATCTCTATTTTAACCACTTGCAACTTCTTGACTCTGTTGTTGCTCACTTTGAACAGTTGTGCTATCGTGTGCTCTTCTCACATCTGAGAGATGCACCCAATGTTTCAACCCCTTAACTTTCACTGCAGTGGGTGTGCAGTAAATAACTTCATAGGGGCCATGAAATCGTGGGGAGTTCCATCTCCGCACAAAACTACGCACATACACGTTTTCTCCTGGCATTAACTGTCCTGTGGGGCTGTCTTGTGCTTGTGTTGTTGTCTCTGTTTCATTCTTCTGTGTGAATGCAGGTGCTATTTGTCTTGCTATACTTTGTACTGCTAGTGTCAGTTGGGTAAGGTATTCCTTGAATTCATTCCCCAGCACTGTGGCAGCTCTGTGAGCGTCTGATGCTCTTCTTACGGGTGACAATGGCGTATGAATGTTATTTTTGAGTGTGTTACATAACTTTGACAATTTGCTTTTGAGCAGGCCATTTAATTTTTCTACCATCCTGTTAGCCTGCAGGTGATAAATCGAAAATAATTTGTGCTTTACACCTAACAAGGTCGTCACCTCCTTGAAGAGGTCATTTACAAAATGGGTGCCATTGTCTGATTTAATACAGAGAACAAAAAGATGTCCTGACAGGTTCACTAAACATACATATACATTGAATTTATAGTAGTCTCCTCAATGCCAAGAGTATGGCACAAACTATCTGAAATGGTTCCTAGGTATGTATTTTATAATTTTATGTGTCCACCTAAGTCTTCATTGGGATAAGTCTTTCAAATCCACCATTTCATACTTCTGTTTAAGAATTTTACAAAAGTAATTTTTTATTATTTTTGTTATTGCTCACAAACAAGGTCTGTAAATTACCAAGCACAATTGGCTAAAAATAAATTCCAAAGCAAGCACAATATATACAAAAATGGAAAAGATGGGTATCCATGTTAATGTACACAGTTTTTCATACAAAACAAAATGCAATTATTTACACACATTTGAAAAGAACATTTGAAAGAAAAAAACTTTTTCTCAAAACAGTCAACACGATGTGAATATTGGAAATGATAGGCCCTCTCTCAGAGGTTGAAACCATATGTAGCTGAATTTTAAATTTTTCAGTTCAGTTGGGGGCATTTCCAATTTACTAGCTAGACTCAGGGTCTACTAGCTGAACTCGGGGTCTACGTGTGACACCAGGATGGATCTAGAGGGTGTCGTACTCGTACAAGTATGAATCAAAAAGTACAAGTAATCTACGTTTCGGCGGAGTAGGCAATCCCGCCTTCCTCAGGACCAGCAGAAGTCATGACCCCTGAGGTACAGAAAAAATAATAAAAGAGAAAAAAGAAGAAAAGACATAATCCCACTAAGAATCTCGGAATCCCAATCTAAATACCACAAAATAATGTGAATCCCGTGACTCTTTGGGCATGCAACTACAAGTCCCACAAGGCATTGGGCTCATAAACCTGTGAAGGCAGAGGGATGTGAAAGAAGCCAATCCCTCTATAGATGGAGCCTGTGGGAAACAGTTGCCTCATGTGCAGAAACCAGGTTAAAATGAATAAAAACCTGTCTGATTTGATCACATCGCATATGCCCCACCCCGAGAAAACCTTTCGTACTAAAAATGTTGCTGCGCATTTTGCATCTGGTTGTGGACATGGCACAGCTTCCACCCACCGTGAGAAGGGACAAACCATTACAATTAGATATCTTGCCCCATTACACCTTTCTCCCATGTCCGCAAAGTCTATATGGAGCTCTCTGAAAGGACCCACGGGACGTGGCAGTGTTCCTCGTAGTGTTCTGAGAGTCATTCCTGAATTATATGTTTGGCATGTAGTGCATTCAATCGTTAATTTGGATAAGTGTTCCTGCAAATTGGGGACAAACCATTCTTCCTGAATCTTGGCTGCAATATGTTGTTTTGTTACATGCGTTGGGAAGTGGAGCTGTTGAAATGCTATCAGTAATAATTCTACTGGCATCACTACTTTCCCTGTCAGTTCTTGCCGCCATATCATATCTGTTGGTGATTGTTTACATCCTCTTGTTCCCCATAATTCCTGTTCTTCTAATGGTGCACGTTTTTGCAATTTTATAACTTGTAGAATGGGTGTGCTGTTGTATCCTTCCTCTTGTACTTCTGAGCTTGTTGTTTTTACAATGCACTCTAATAGTTGGGGAACATTGAAATATGCTGCTTCTTTCACAGCAGCGTCCGCTGCCGCGTTCCCGAGTGAGATTGCGTCCGTGTTATTGGTGTGTGCTTGGCACTTTACCAATGCTACCACTGACGGTTCTGCTAGTACTTCAGTTAAGTCATTTAATAGTGCTGCATGCTGAACTGGTGAACCGTCTGCCCTCCTGAACCCTCTTCTTCGCCATTGTGACAACCCTGAATGTATTGTCATTGTCACTTATGCCGAGTCAGAATATACTGTCACTGCACATCCTTTTGCTGTATGTAGCACTTCAATTAGTGCAATCAGTTCTGCTGCTTGTGTTGAGCAGTGTGATGGGAGGCTTTTCTGCACTATAACTTCGTACTCGTCTCCTTCTATTCTTACCACTGCTGCTCCTACATGTTTCTCTCCTGTCTCACTGTCAATTGATGCCGACCCATCCACGAAGTATATTTCCCCTTCCTCCAGTGAATTTTCACTTGCTTTTGGGATATCATCTCCCTCCCCCTCGTACGTGGCACAATCGTGTTCTTGCATATCTTCTACAGTACAGGGTTCAGTAATGAATGTGGCAGGGTTTACACTTTTACGTCTAACTACATGGACGTTTGGGATGGATATTATTATCTCATAAGCTGTTGCTCTCTGTGTTGTGAGTGTTGATTTTGTTCTCTCTAGAACGGCAAATAATGAATGCTCTGCATGCAACGTTACTGAGCATCCCATTACAATTGTGGCGCTTTTTTCTATCGCGAAGGCCACTGCTGCGAGAGCTTGTTTGCACGTGAAGTGGCCCTGCATCACTGAGTCTAATGTGCCGCTGTTTGTTTGTTTTATTCACTTATAATGCGCACCAGACCTTGGGGTAAGAGGGCGCAGCAGTACAAGATATGCGAAGCTTAGGTTACATAGTTACATAATTACACATAATGCTAATAAAATATACAGGTCGTAGCAGTAATACAGTAAATTATATACAGGATATTATACAGGTTACAGGTAATATATCAGCAGGGTGGGGGGAAAAGAGGCACTGGCTAGTTGATCAATTGCTTCAGGTGGTTGATGTAATTGGATCTGAATTTAAGGTAGGATGTCTCCTCACGTATAGTGTGGGGCATTGAGTTCCATACTTGGGCCGCCCGGACGGGGAAGCTGGCACCTCCGGCCTTGGTCAATTTGAATCTTGGAATGTGTGTGTTGGCATTGGAGATGCCTGAGGGTCTGGAGGATCTTCTTTCTACAAATCTATCAGTTAAATAGGGAGGAGCCGTATTGTTCAGGGCTTTGTTTGTGAGGGAGGCAACTTTCAGTTAGGATTATGTCTTGGGTCGACAGCCAGTTGTTATTACGCCTTATCTCAGAAATGTGTGATCGTCTGGAGATACCAAGAGCTGCTCTCAAGGCATTATTTTGTAGAATTTGTATTCTATGTAGGATGTATTTGTTGACCCCAATATATAAACCATTGGAGTAATTGAGTCTAGATAGAATGAGAGCTCTAGCTAAGATCATGCAATTGTCGTTTGAGATAAAGTGTTTACCTGCTCTGATGAGCTTAAATGTGTAAGCTGTGGCTGAGGCCAGTGAATTCACCTGTTGAAGGGGAGGGTGGCATCTAGATGAAAACCTAGAGTCTTCACTTCCTTGGCTACCTTAATAGTATTCCCGTCAATCTCAAAGGCAGAGTAATCCTGGCCTAGTTTGGTGAGATTAGAGTGTGTACCCAGAATGATTAACTCTGTTTTTTCATCATTCAGGCATAGACTGTGAGTTGCCATCCATGCCTGGATGATGAGATACACCCTATTTACCAAGGCCACATCCTTATTGTAATCCCCTGAAAGTGGGAGGAGGATCTGGGTATCATCTGCATAGTTAGTGTAGGTGATACCAAGAAGGTCCAGATCATCAAAAAGGGGCTTTGTAAATATGTTGTATAGTGTCGAAGATACACAGGAGCCCTGGGGAATGCCGCACAAAATGGGGATCGGGTCTGCTGCATCTGATGGGGAGAACACCCTCATGGTCCTTTCGCTGAGGAAGGATCAACCCACATTATGGCTTCTTTAGAGAAGTGTGCAGCAGCGTTTAGGTGGTTACAGAGGACTTTGTGATCTACAAGGTCGAATGCGGCCAAGAGATCCAAGAGTAAGAGGAGGGCTGTTTGACCTTTGTCTCTTAGCACATCAATTTGGGCTTTCAAATCGATGAGAGCGGTCTCAGTCACATGTTGTGGGCGGAAGCCAGACTGCCTTGCTCCTAAGAGCTTGTGGTGTTCTAGGAATTTTTGGATTTGGGTATATGCAATCTTGTCCAAGATTTTTAACAGGAAGGGGACTGTAGTAATGGGGCGGTAGTTAGTAGGGATGAGGGGGTCTAGGGATTGTTTTTTTAGCAATGGCAGTACTCATGATTGTTTCAGGTTGGACGGCACAGTGCCTGAGGTGAATGAGGCATTTACGAGTTTAGCTATGAAGGGGGAAAGTTCTCTAGCGGCATCTTTTATAAGTTGTGCAGGGCACAAGTCGCCTTGGCAGTTGGAAGGCTTGAGAGAGAGCATGACTTTCTTCACCTCCCGGTTAGATGTTTTTGCAAATCTGAATTTGATATAATTGTGTTTTGCTCTATGGAAGGTGGATATTGGCGGTTGATTAAGTGCTGCTTTCTTAGCCGCTATTTTCTTTTGGAGCATGGTGACTTTGTTGGCCAGTGCTTGTTGTATCCCTGTGCACCAGGCTTTGTCTTTTGTGCATATATCTGGAATGGGAGTAGGCGACTCTAACTCCTTTAGGATGGAAAACAGCTCCCTCATACTTGAGTTGGCCGTAGAGATATGCTTATTATATGAGTTGCGTTTGGCCAGGATAATTTCCTTCTTGTATTGTGAGGAGATTTCCATGAGTTTGTTTTTATGGTCTTCTGATGGGGTAAGTCTCCAAGTGGATTCGCAACTTCTTTAAAGTTGACGGAGATCTTTCAGTTCAGGGGTAAACCATTTATTAATGTGGGCTTTAGGTTTGCTTGGTCTAAGTTTTAGAGGGGCTATGTTGTCAAGAGTGGTTCGTATAATTTTGTTATACTCTTCAACGAACATCTCTGGGTCTAGATGTTCATCAAGTTGGTTTAGGATGGGTAGAATAGCAGGAATTACTTTATCCTTAGGGATACTTTTTTTGTTCCTGATAGGGCATGAGGGGGCCATATTGGCTGCAGAAGGGAGTGGCCTAGTGGTGGATAAATTGTAGGTTACCAAGTAGTGGTCCGTCCATAATTGTGGAGAGATGGAGGTAATGGATGCGGAGCAGTTGTAGTCTGCTAACCAGTCGAGAGTTCTCCCACTATTATGGGTGAGTTCCACAATTTTTTGGGTTAGTCCTAATTCAGTGAGGGTATTAGCCACGTTGAAGGCATATTTGTCTGATGGGTCATTATAATTGTTAAATGTTAAAGGTATTTGTACCGCGCACCGTCACCAACGGAATTGGACCCCAGGCGCTCTGGCGGATCTGTAAACGATAAGGTGGGATGGGTTAGTAAGGTGAAGAGGGAGTAGGATAGTGAGAGGAGTGGTGTTCTGTTGGCAGCTTCAACTCGGTATACACCGGGTGCTGAGCTTTGGTGCGGGTATTGGATCGGTGTCAGTCCGCGTGTGCTGTTGCTCCGGCTTATGTGTTGTTGCAGTGTTGTGAACTGTGTGCGGCTTGGGGTGCGAGAGATGGTTGTGTGAGTTTTTGAGTGAGATAAGTATGCAGAGTTTGAGGTTATATTGGTTAGTGGGTTACCTGACCTTTAGCATGCTGACATTCAGAGTTTTGTCTAAGTGTGGCACTTGTTGGCCTTCACAATCCTATCTGGAAGCGGTGCAGGCCAATGTTCAGAATTCTATATAGGTGTGGGCATGCTAACATTCATAATCTTATCTAGATGTGGCGCAGGCTGGTGTTCACAGTTCTAAGTGCGGCACATGCTAACATTCAAGTTTCATCTAGGCGCGGGCATGCGATCCTTCAATAAAACAGTCTATCTAGATGCGACGCAGGCTAATGTTCACAATTCTATCTAAGTGTGGACATGCTAATATTCACAATTCCATCTAGATGTGACGCAGGCTAATGTTCACAATTCTATCTAAGTGTGGACATGCTAATATTCACAATTCCATCTAGATGTGACGCAGGCTAATGAAGATTGAAGTCTCCGAGAATGAGTAGTTGTGTGGATGTTGTGAGATTAGTAGATAATAGACAGTTAATAACTTCTTCAAATGTACCCACCGGGCCGGGGGCCTATAAATGAGGTAGATAGTCAGGGTTTGGGAGTTGTGAAGTGGGAGTTTGATAGCGCACACTTCGCAAGAGTTTGAGTCTGGAGTATAGGTAGTTCTCATGTTTAGGCTCATTTTGGCAATGATGGCAATGGCAATGCCACCACCTCGCATGTTATTTCTATCTTGTCGCAGGATGGTGTAGCCATCTGGGATTGCTAGAGATAATAGAGGTCCAGCTGCTTCGTGCAGCCAGGTCTCTGTGACGGCGAGGAAGTCCAACTTATTAGACAGTATAAATTCACAAATGTCAGTGGCATGTGCCGTTAGGGAGCTGGCATTTATTAGTCCGCCTTTGAGCGGAGGGGCTGCAGTGGTGATTTTAGTTTGTTTGGTTTTGATAGAGGAGGTTAAAGATGTCTTAGTTTTGCTATTAGCAGTGCTAGCTTGTTGAGTAATGGTTCTTTTGTTGGTGACAGGGAGGGATCTAGTCAAAGGTTCATGTAGTCTCGTGAGTCTTGCTCTAAGTCTGGAATTTCTGGTGGGTGGGCTACATGGTCTGCTTGGGGGTGCACTGCTCAGGTGGTGCATCAGCATGCAAGGGCTAGACTTCACCATTGAGCATAGACCAGGGAAGAGTCATGATAATGCAGATGGCCTTTCCAGAAGGTATGTTTACCGTGTGGATGAGGGTGACAATCTTCTGGGAGATTAGTCCCCCCTAACCTCAGTCTGGGATGCAGGGGGCAAATGTGATGCTGACAATGTTTTTGGAGGGACAGGGCCTCCTCGTCCTCATTCTATCACTTCCCTGTATGTGTTTTCTGTGTGTTGTTCTGCACAGTATTCCAGTTTGGACCCCTGGAAGTGTACCTCTTCATCTTTTTCTTTTGGTGAATAATACCCATGTGGTACACCTATGGTACCCATGAGAAGACCTACACCCTGGTACTCCTAGTGTATGTTTATGGGCATCTGTATGTTGCCCAAAGAGCAGGGCATGGGCTGGTGGCAGCAGCATGCTAACTTCACAGTGGCTCTGAGTGTCTTCCATGTTTGGGACACCCAGACCCTGCCATAGGAATCAATGGATTCTTGGACAAAGGCAAGATGGCCACTGTGACTTCTTTGTTTATTTTGCCTTTACCCCTTGTTTCTCAAAGTCCTGACAAGCCCTGGCTCTGTTCCCTTCCCGTGAATGACTGTTGGGTGGAAGGGCCATATATAAGGCTCTGGGGGCTGCCCATACCAGACTAGCTGGAGCCTTTCAAGGGACTGGTTGTTGTGGGTACACCCTAGGGGTGGGACCTGAATGAAAGGAGAGAGGAGTCAAATTACATCCTGTGTTGTGGGTGTCTGGTATTGGTTGCGTGTCGCAATGCCTGTGGTCTGCCTGAGCCAGCCCTGACTGAAACTGGAATTAATGTAGTTTGTGTCAGCCCTGACTGAAACTGGAATGAATGCAGTGTTTTCTCTGAAAGGCTGGTAGATGCCTTCAATGCACATTCGCTGTTTTGGGTGTCTGGTTGTGGACATGCTAATATTCACAATTCCATCTAGATGTGACACAGGCTAATGAAGATTGAAGTCTCCGAGAATGAGTAGTTGTGTGGAGGTTGTGAGATTAGTAGATAATAGACAGTTAATAACTTCTTCAAATGTACCCACCGGGCCGGGGGCCTATAAATGAGGTACATAGTCAGGGTTTGGGAGTTGTGAAGTGGGAGTTTGATAGCGCACACTTCGCAAGAGTTTGAGTCTGGAGTGGAGGTAGTTCTCATGTTTAGGCTGATTTTGGCAATGATGGCAATGGCAATGCCACCACCTCGCATGTTATTTCTATCTTGTCGCAGGATGGTGTAGCCATCTGGGATTGCTAGAGATAATAGAGGTCCAGCTGCTTCGTGCAGCCAGGTCTCTGTGACGGCGAGGAAGGACCAGAATAGCCTGAGTGGATGCTGACGGATGAATTCACTGCTGTGTGATTGACTGGTTGAGCTTAGCGCAGCCTGAGTGAATGGGGGACCTTTGTGTACAACAAAGGACCCACCACTTAGTTCTGTGTCAGAAGCTTGTGAAGGCATCATGAGGTAGACATGGGCAACAGAGTTGAAATTGGTTCACAAGAGTTTTAATAACATGAAAGTCAGGATGGAGTAAGGCTAACTTGCCCTATGCTAAGGTGGGATTTCCATACTTAAAGAAAACTAAGGATAGTCTGTGTCAGGAAGAACTGTATAAAATGTGTAGGGATGTCAGCATCAAAATGAATAGTGTTCAAAAGAAAGTTCAGAGCTCCTCCCAGCTCTTGGCTTAGGATCAGCTTCCCCTTTCCTAAGTTCAAAAAAGTTCACAAAATATCGGGGTTCCCTTCTCCAAGAGTTCAAATCTTCCAGCTTTCAAAAACAACACAATTCCTTGGGACACTTCCCAGCTCCTCAAATATTAGTACTTTTCACTAGTTCTCTTAGGTAGTTCTGTTTCTTGACATCTAAATTACGTACAAGGTTTCTTTATGTGTACTTTCATTGGCTCTTCCATAAAGCGGCACTCAATCTAGGCGCAGTTGTTGGACCACACCGTCCACGCATTATAGGTCACGCAACTGATAACCTTCCATGACTGCTTCCATCAACAATTAGCCACTGGTTTCCTCTTGGCAGTGATGTTTAGTTGATTTCCCAGTGTCACACTCTTCTGACACTGTTCGGTGGCTTGTTTGGCCGCCATGCACTTTGCCACACTTTTCTGTATTCCTCTGGCTCTTGCCAACACAGGTTTCCTCTTAACCTGCAATTCCTGGGACCCTTGTAGCTTTGGATCAATACTTTGTTTCTCCTTTCATACTCTTCTTGGTTTTCTCTTGACTTTGCCAATACTTGTTTCATACAATACATTCTGTGGTATCTGCTAAATGCACCACTTTGCTTTCACTCAATTCACGAGTGCTCAACTTGCTTTTTACTCTGTGCGGCATTCAAAAAGTGTGTACTTTTTTTTAACTTAATTTTTCTTGACCTTTGTTAAGGAATCAAGACATTGAAACATACCATCATCATAGTACCACATTATAGTAAACGATCTTGAATCCCCACCCTCCCCCTCACCCCTCATCAATGTTACCCTACCAACAAAAAAACGCTTCCCCTCCATCTCCCCCCAACTAAGCCCCATCTCAATAACATGTCTGAATGTAAG
The DNA here is from genome assembly GCF_040938575.1 of Ambystoma mexicanum. NCBI lineage: Eukaryota > Metazoa > Chordata > Amphibia > Caudata > Ambystomatidae > Ambystoma > Ambystoma mexicanum. The sequence goes on from NC_090939.1 coordinate 693,079,910, forward strand.
GGTATCCAATCTCCCTTGTCTCAAAGGATCCATCGCCCTCATATCTCTACTGTTTTACATCGGCTCCCTCAGAGATCCTCCCCAGCTCTTCTCATGACTCATGCATCTGTAGGGTTTGTCAGGCTTCCTTCTTCCAGCCCCCACCTAAGTAGCAGCGTGCTCCACTCCGCATTGAACATATTCGTCCCATCGTGTGCCACAGCCGTTAATTTCTCCATCACCATCATGCTATGCACGTTCTCCACTCCCAAACTTCTTTCGAAGGGAGCGTTTCACTTTTCCAACCCTGGGCAATGGCTTGTCACCCCACCATCAGCATGTCATTCCACATCCTGGGGAGCCTATATTCCTCCCTGTCCTTCGCCGGGACCCCCAAGAGCATATGCAGCGGGTCCAGTCCTAGCTGAACTCCTGTGACTTCTTTCATCCAGCTCAAAACTTCTGCCCAGAAAACCCGTACCTTGGAGCACCGCCACAAGATGTGGGCCAGAGACCCCAACTGTCCGCATCCCCTGGGACACAGGGGAGAGGCCCCTGCAAACATCCTGGATAACCTCAGGGGGTCCCTATTCAAACCCATCAGTACTTTAAACTTATGTTCTATCGTGAAGGTGAACAGATTGTCCTGGAAGGTAACTTTGTAGATTTTTGCCGAACCCTCCGAAATTTCCTCACCTGCCAAATCCACCCAGAACCTCTGAAATGTCTGTCTCCCCATCAGGATGTCTCATTCATGGCCTTGTACAACCAAGACAAAATACCCCTTCTAGTGGTTGATACGTCAATAACCTTCTCAATTGTAGTTAACTCCCTTGCCACGGATCCTTCCCACTTTGGGTCAGTCAATATGCCTTTGATGCAGAGATACTCAAAAACCGAGACTGCGCCCTTACCTAGTACCTCCAAGACAGCTTTCAGGTCCAGAAAGACCCCAACAATAAATAGTTGGCTGACCCTTTCAAGGCCCATGTCTGAGCATTTCTGCAAAAAGGCCAGACATGGGCAAAATCGAATGGGGGGCCCCATACCCATGACAGTGGGGAGGGCCATGATGAGAACTTCTGGTTACCCTTGTTGTCATGCCAGACAGACCAAAACACACTCAAAGTAGGGTGGGACTTCAGTCGTTGAGGAATTGGACTTGATCTGTGACCAAAAATAGTCCCTCACCTTCAACGGATGGGCCTTCAAATCTTCCAAATAGTTCCAGTGGGTCCTCAGGTCATCCCTCATGTGATCGAGCATCACCCTCAAGTGGGCATCCTTATAGTATAATCGCACATCAGGGAACCCAAATTCCCCGTTGTCCCTTGGGAGTGTTAGTGTCGCCATTTTCACCCTCTGTGTCTTATTACATCAAACCTACCGAGTTCTCCTGTTATTTTTAGGAAAAACCTCTCCTGAAGCTGCCTTGGGATAGCTGCAAATAAGTATAGCAGGCGGCGAGCACATTCATTTTTATGGTGGTCATCCTTCCGTACCAACTTAATATTAGGGGGTCCCACCTTTTAAGGTCAGCTTTCAGCTTCTCAAGGAAAGGGGTATAGCTAATACCATCTCCTCCAGGTCCCTAGTCACCTGAATGCCCAGATATTGCATGCCCTTTTCGTCAACTGTCATGCCTTGGTATCTCCTCTTCAAGTCCAGAAGGGGGCTATGCTTAAGTATAGGCACAATACATGATTTGTCTACATTGATTTTAAGACCCGAAAGGCGGCCATATTCTGAGATCTGTACCATCAGTGTTGGGAGTGAGTGTTGAATGTCGGTGAGGTTTCCCAATATGTAATTCGCAAACAGCAACAGCTTACACTCGATCGCTCTACCAGATATGCCCCTAATCTGGCCATTTGCTCAAATAGTGATCGCCAGTGGTTCCATCATTAGGGTTTAAAGTAATGGAGAGAGGGGACACCCCTGTCTAGTGCTCCCTGTTAGCGTAAATGCCTCAGACAGCCCCCCGTTGATGCAGACTCTAGACTTGGGCCTATTATAGAGTTCTGCTACCCATCTCAGGAAGTTTGTACCGAACCCCATTTCCGTCAAGACCTCATAAAGGGCCATTCCACCCTGTCAAGTGCTTTCTCTGAATCAAGAGACTCCAAGCAAGCATCCAGCCCCCGTCTGCGCACAGTGAATCAGGTTTATGGTCTTCTGTATATTATCTGATCCCTGTCTCCCTCTTATAAAGCCTACCTGGTCTCTGTGTACTAGTTTTAGCAGTCCCACCTCCAATCTCATTCTAAAAACCTTTGCCAGGATCTTCACGTCACTTTTCAGGAGGGAGATGGGTCTGTACGAGGAACACTTGGTGGGATCCTACCCCTCCTTCGGGATAGCTACTATCGTTGCCAACAGCATCATAGGGGGTAGGGCCTCCCTCTGCAGACATGCGTTATATACTGGGGCTAGCAATGACCTAAATAATTTATAAAACTTCATTGAGAACCCATCCTCCCCTGCAGCCGTACCTGACTTCATGCCCTTAATAACCTGCACGACCTCCTCTACTGTTATAGGGCACTCAAGATTCTCCACTATATCTTGGGTAAGCCCCGCAAGGGGTAGCCCCTCTAAGAAACCATCTACCTGTGCATCCTCACCCTTCAATTCCGATGCGTAGAGGATGCTATAATATTTTGCGAATTCATTCCCTATGATGTTTGAGTAAAAATCGGCCCCTCTCCTTGGCCTTTATACCTCCTATTGTTCCCCGCTTCCTTTCCTCCCCCAGTCTCCAAGCAAGAATCTTGTCTGCTTTATCCCCTTTTTCATGGTATTTCTGTTTCAAGAACAGAAGTTTATTTTCTGTGTCTTGAATCATGGTGGCATTTAATTGTGTTTATATTGTCAGAGTTTATTTGCTTCCGTCTGAGACATGTATTTCCCCTGGGCACCCCCCGGCTGTAGTTGCGGAATCTTTCGACGAAGATTGCTTTTCTTCTCCCGCCTCTCTTTTTTCTTTTGGGAGCCTATCCTAATCAGTACCCCCGAATCGTCGCTTTAAAGCCCTCCCAGAGGATTGAGCCCCCAACTCCGTGGCGTCATTGAAGAGGAAGTACTCCTTTATTCCTGAGAGCAGTTCTTGTTGCACCTCTCTATCCATCAGCAGGAATTTGTTACACCCACAACTACCCCCACGGTCTGTTGTCTATCCTGAACCCACCACTATTCTTACCATATCATGGTCAGACCATAGGAATGGAGCGACCTTCAAGGTTGTACCTACCAAAATCAGGTCTATGCGTGAATACAAATAATGTACCACTGAAAAATAGGTATACAGCCTGTCTCCTTCCAGAGGGGGAGAAAGGGAGTCCACCATGCCCAAAATCTCATTCACACGTCCAAAATAAAATGTGTCCTTACAGCTGGCTCCTCCCCCATTCTCTTACGATCCTTCACAGGGTCTAACACCATATTGACGTCCCCGCCAACCAACAACCAACCTTCGACAAACGCAATCAGTTTGTCTCTCACCTCCTCCCAAAATTCGCATTGGCCCGCATTAGGGGCATAAACCGAACCCAACGCAAATCAAGCACTGTGTAGCAATCCCTTAATAAGCACATAACTCCCATTTGGGTCAGCTAGAACCGATTCCACAAGAAATCCCACACTGGTTGGGACCAAAACCACCAGATTAGAGGCCATGAACACTTCCCTCACCAGCCGAGATCGCAACCATGGTTCGCTGCCCCTCTGCCAGTTTGTTTTCTGTAGACACATCCAATCTAGTCTAGCCATCTTAAATTCACAGAGCACCATCAACCTCTTACCTGGCGAGTTGAGAATTTGTACATTAAGGGAGCCAATAAACATTTCACCCAGCCCAGTCATTTCTCCGCTGCCGGAGCATCACATAGCTCTCCACACCCATGAGACATTCCCTTTGACAAGCCCTTGTCTTCGGAACCATAGTATCCATGAAAAGTTTTGAAACTGTGTACTCCGAACTCCGTCTGAAACAACCAACCATAACTTCCCCTTCCCACCCTTCCCACCCCACACCCCTCTCGGCACCCAACTGCACCCAGATTCATCACCTAAAATGTGATCAAGTCACTAGTGGTCCTCCCAAAACCTAGAACCAGCTCCACAAAGCTCTTTTCCCTGAGGCCTTCCCACCCCAGTGTGCCCCTGCACTCTTCACTCACCCCCCATCTGACCATCTCCTCTTTGCTTCAACACAGCCCTGTCCGTACAAAAGGTCTCTTCCCTGAATGATCCCCTTCAGCCCCCGCCATAGCCTTCTTCAGTAGTGTTGTCGCTAGCTTAACCATCCCCAGTCATATTCAACGGCTCCTCTTCCCTCCCGGAGAGTTATTACGTTTTTTGAACTTCCGTGTCTATGGGATTTTTTTGTCTATCTTTCAACTGGTCATGGCTGCATGCGCCTTCCATCGCATCACCTTGGGTCTGGGGAGGGGGTTGGGGGTCTTCCATGAGTCCAGCGGTCACCCTTTGTACGTCGTCTTGTGTGACCAGCCTGTACGAATACCCCTTGTACTCAAAGATATGGAGAAGGAGAAGCCCCAAAGATACCTCACTCCCTTGTTGTTAAGCCATTTCATCAGGGGGCCACATTGTTTCCTCCTGGTCAACCTGAAGGCAGGTAAATATTTATTTTAGCAGGGCCACAGTCTACTGGACCCACCTTTCTAGCCCGCTCCAGTAACTTCACCTTTTTTGAGAAGTAGTGGAACCTTGCCAGTACTGTCCTTGGCCCCCTAGTCCCTCTCCCTGCCCGGTGAACCCGATTGATCGTGGGTTTGTCGATTGCATTAGAACCAAACAAGTGCCTCAACACTTGCATAATTGACCTCTTGATGTGACCCTCGGTTTCTCCTTCCTTCTCTGGGAACCCAAAAAAGCAGAGACTGTTCCTTCACTCCTTGTTCTCAAAGTCATCCATTTTTAGTTTCACTTCAGACTCCCTTCTTTCCAGTTCTGACAGCCTCATATCAATTTGTGTCTCCATTGTGTCAAGAGAGGTTTGATTGCTCTCCAGACATTGAACCCTCTTATCAATTGAGTCCATTATTTGATCCATTTAATCAATCCGGTGACCCAGGGTGGAGTGCATACCCCTTATTTCCTCCATTAATGCGGCAATGTCCTTTTTAGTTGATACCGGGTTATCCTCCATTCTTCCGACCTGGGTAGGTTCAGTCGGGTGTGCTCTGGATATGGGGGCTTGGAACTGGAATTTCTCTAAGGCTGTTCTCCAGCTCATTGATTTCTGAAAAATCAGTACTATTTGCGACTCCTTTAATGGCCTGCCTGGCTTGTTCCTCCTGGGTTAATTGCCTGGGATCGATGCAGCCAGCCTCCACCACGATCACTCGGTCCTTCCTATCACTCGATCCTCCAAGGCCACCACACCTCCGTGACCAGGCACCACCTTGCACAAAGCCTAGCCCTTCACCTGCCGGCTGGATAGATCGGCTGGCTCCAGCAAACCTGGGGTGCCGGAATAGACCCTCCCTCTTCTCCATCGTTGGCAACCCCCGAATGTGCGTAGGGGTCCCTTCCTGCTTGCGGCGGTCTCACCCAACCCCGTGTTGGGGCCTCTCACCCTGTCCCACCCCCCCTCAGGGGTGACCTCTGCAAATTGTATGTCCCCCCACGGCCACTGTGGCGCTGCTTCTGAGCCATGCTTACCCGGTGGCTGGTTCCTCTGTTGCTTGTCCACCTTGGTGCTCCTCAACTGCCAGCTACAAGGGTGTTCTCCCTCCTTGTTCAAACAGTGCCTAGATGCAGCAGGACTAAGAGTGGTGTGGTGAGGTGGGGACATGCCCCTCTTCCACCATAGGGGGCCCACATCTCACCGCTACCACCTTGCACCCTCTCTGCCTAAAATGGTCACAGTCCCAGGGGCGGGTGTGTTACGGGGCCTCTTCCCGCAGCCCGCTGGAGAGACATTAGTTCAAAGCTTCAGTGCTCCAAATCCCCCTCCAGGATAGAGCTGCAACATGGCAGAGGCTGGAGATCTATGATAAAACAAAAATAAGGGGCAGACCAACCTTCCTTCGCTCGGCCTCCGGAAACACTGCAGGGGGGACCCTGCATGCGGCCGTTTGTGGGTCCTTGAGAGAGCGTGGTCTGGGAGCACTTTGTGTCTATCTGCTCAGGCCGCCGTCATAGGGCGCTGTGGCTACCAATCTACTTTCACTTTCCCGCTGGAGCTTCAGACGATGATAGCTCTGGAACAAGACCCTCAATTCATTGTGCTGTTTCTCCGGTGTGTGCCCTAGGTACATTGGCCAGTGCGCCTGCAACAAATCATCCACTCGGGGGAGTGGGGGGTCATCACAAGTGGGGGCTCAGGCCACTCTTCGGCCCTCAGGAGCGGTAGAGTTACTTCCAGGCTTCCGCCATGAGCGCGCCCCCTGCTACCCTCCAAAAAGTGCTTACTTTCCGTTTGTTTATTATTCAAAGTACTTGTTTCAGCATTCAAAAGTACTTACAATAACTTTCAATTCATTTGATATTCAAAAGGACTTTGCTACAAGTTCCCAGAGCACCCCGGAAAAAGTGTTTCCCTGTTTTACACTCACAGGTCTCAAGCCTTATATCCGTTAAGAAAGTTAAGTGACCCCAGGTGTGGGTCATTAATTCCAATTGCCTGACTATGGCAAAACTCATTAGGTGGACGTGCCTTGTTGTTCCACCTGCATGCGTCCATAGCTCTCTTCTTCGTCTCAGTACCAGAGTGGTGTTTGGGACTGCCTGATTTAAGAAAGGAAGTATGTATAACTCTGTGTTGTCTCTGATATGTGTTGGTATCAATAAAATGAGGACATGCCCTCCTAGTTGGTCTCTTCATCGTCCCAGTGTTAAGATGGTGCTTCTGGGGGACAGTTTGGGGGAACAAAAGGGAAAGGTCTGACAGCCCACAAAGGCTTGCAGGATAGATGGTTCATTGTGAAAAGGGAAAGGGAGATACCATGTTTCACTTAACAATGTCCTCTCCCCACTCCCCAAGTTCCCTCCACCCAGGAAATCCTCCCTTGCATATCCACTCGAGGGTCAGGATCCAACAGCGGTGGCCTTTCCCTGGCCACCTGTGAGAAGGATTCAAGAGGAAAAGAAGTGAGGATGCCCTCAGATTCCTCACAAGCAGCAAATCGAAACCAGGTTTCAGAAGCTTAAGTCAGAAGCCAGAAGAAAAAACCTGGAGTATTCTTGAAGCTTGTATCCTGAATCCTTTCCTGAATCCAGATAGTGGAAGAAGCCTGCAGCTGCAATGCTTCTTTTTATTTTAAAACAATTTTTATTGAATTTTACATAACCATGGCAACTTGCAGACATGTTACATCATTACACCACATTTCCGTTGAATATTGTCAGTCTGCCCCCGCCATCCCCCCATCTCCACCCCTGCCCCCTGGCCTACTTCGCTCCTGGTATACTATATGCTTCTTTTATTCCACATCTCCCTCTCGTGTCCCGGTATCTTCTTATATAAAAGTTTCTTCCGTCTCTTCTACCCCTGTTCAGAAGTGGCCAAATCCGCCTTCAGTTGTCTCCAAGCATCAACACCTCCTCTCCCTGTTCCATGTTCTGTCTCATCGCCTCTTGCCACACAACCGTTTCTGCATTTGCCCATTTTAACAAGTCTCTCCCCACATCTGTAGAGGGTCACATCTGTGCTTTCCACACCATGGCTATTCCGTGTTTTCGCCATTATATATGCCAGGTCCTTAAGCTTACTTACATGTCTAGCCCTTTTGGGCCTTGGGAATTCCCCTAGCAGACAAGCTATGGGCGATCCTAGGTCCAGGGTGATATCTACCTTCGCCAGTGCTTAGGGCTACTTCTCCCCAGAATCTACTAATTTCTATACATGCCCAAAACATACGCACTAGGTCTGCATTGATCTCACCACATTTAGGGCATGCTTGTGGTGCTGCCTGGCTAAATTTGGCAATTTTGCTCGGGTTCAAATATGCCCTATGGGTCTCATACAATTGGATCTGTTGTAGCCGTGCATTCCTTGACACCATTTTATGATGCACCATAACTCTACTCCACCCACTGTCCGACATTGGTTCTTGTAAGTCTGCTTTTCTATTCTGCCTCGTATGTCCTAAGTCCCCTCCTATCTTGGATATTATCAGTTCATATATCCGTGAAACCTCATGCCCTCCTTCTGCTACATCATCAAATGTCTCTATAGTCTCATCCGGTTGCAAGGCTGTCTCAGTCTCTGGCCATTTGCGCCTCAGAATCCTCTGGAGGCGGGTGTATGTGAGCTGTTGCCCCAGTGCACCCCTGTGTCTCTACTCAGTTCCTCAAAATCTCTGGGTAATCTCTCCTTCAGTATATCTCCCACCGTCGCTACCCCCTAAGGTTCCCAAAATGTCCTCACGTTCAATCTTAGTTGTTCGTCCACCCCTTCAAGTGCAACAAGCGGAATCTGCAGGGAGTACAGTGTTGAGTTCTCCAACAACAAACAGGCCCTGTGCCACCGTACTCTCCCCAGGTGCAACAGCAAGTACAAGCGGGTTACATTAGGATCAGCCAGCCATATCACTACGTTAAAAAAGAACAGAGTACCTTCAGCTAGTAGTAACCTTGATTCTGGCGTTGGGCCATCTGACAACCATTTGGCCACAAATTGCAGCTGTTTCGATACAAAATATACCTCAGAATTAGGCACTTTTATACCCCCCTCATTCATATGGATTCTGGAGCTCCCACAGTGCCACTCTACACCTCACATTATGCCATAAGAAGCCTCTGCATATACTATGCAATTTCCTAAACAACAGTTTCGGCATTGCGAACAGGATATTTGTGAAATAGTGGAGGAGTCTTGGCAGTACCACCATTTTCACTAATACTGCATGTCCCATCATGGACAACAGCAGCCTAGTCCAAAAAGACATACTATTTTCAATTTTGCTCACCACCCTCACCATGTTCTGTATATGTTCTATCTTGGGGTCATGGTAGATGTCTACTCCTAAGTACCGAAATGTATCTATTTCCCACTTAATTGGTAACACCGGTAGTTCACGCATGGGCTTCCCTGCGTATCCCCCCAGAGGGAACAGGTGGGACTTCAGTGGGTTAACCATTATGCCTGACAGTGCAACATATTGCTCCATTACATCCAAAACATATTGCAAATTCGTTTCTGGATGCTGCAAGTACAGAAGCATATCATCCACATACAGCGAGATCAGCTGCCTCCCTCCCAGTGTGTTGATGCCCGGCTCTCCGTATTCGTCTGTTAGGTAGGCTGCCAGTGGCTCCAACGCCAGGATCAAGAGCATTGGGCACTACAGATATCCTTGCCTCGTGCCCTTACTCAACTGCCATTGTTCTGAGATATTTGTACCCGTTCTGACCCATGCTATCGGTTCATTGTACAGCAACCACACCCATTTAATGTATGTGGGTCCAATACCAAACATTTCTAGAACTGCTAGCAGCCAAGGCCATCTAACTGAGTTGAACACTTTTACTGTGTCCAGTGACACCACTGCAACGTCCTGTGTTCCTCCTTGGGTGCAATATATTATATGGTGCAATCTTCTTAGGTTGTTGGCAATGTTTCTATGTGGCACATAGCCTGTCTGATCTGTATGAATAAGCTTATCTATGAGCGGTTTGAATCTATGCGCCATGACCTCCGTGAGAATCTTCCCATATTGGTTCAACAACGAGACCGGTCTATACGAGCCGCAGTCGGTATCCGGTTTATTTGGTTTGAGAAGGGGGACAATTACCGACTCTCTCAGGGATCTGGGCAATTTGCCTGTTTCGAATGTCTCGTTCAGAATATCTAGTAGTGGGGCGAGGATATCTGTTTTATATTCTTTATCAAATTCACTGGGGAGCCCATCCGCCCCCAGGACCTTTCCGGTCCGCAGTTCATTTATCACATATTCTAGTACTTCTATTGTGATGGCCATTTCTAGGCTGTCCCTTTCTTCTGTATTTAGCTTGGGTAGACACATCTCAGTTAATGCTTCATGTATCTCTGACATACCACTGTCTGAGGTTTCCCTATAGAGATGTTTGTAGTATTCATCGAAACACTTGTCAACCTCCTCTTGGGTCTCTCTTAACTCCCCATCTTAACCACTCACTGCTCTAATTGTCTCCCGTTTGGTCTCACTTTTATACAACCAGGCTAGCAATCTCCCCGGTTTATCCTCCTCTGCATGTTGTCTCTTAATATATTTCCTGTAACTTAATTTGCCTAACTTGTCCCAGTGTTCCCTACATTCCTGTTGCAGGCGGGATACCTCCTGGGCCTGTTCTACGGACCTATTCCCTGCCTGCATTATCATTTCTAGCCTACTTTCTGCTTTTGTCAAATCCTGCATAATCACATCCTGCATCCCTTTAGACTTCGCCATAGCCGCTCCTGTCACCACTATTTTGAAGGCCTCCCACAGTGTACCAGCAGATTTCATGCTGCCTGTGTTATGCTACCTCCTCCCTCAGGTGTTCCCGAAACCATGTATCTCTCAATGCTTCAACCCTAAGTCTCCATTATGGGATTCTGGCTCGGGTGGGAAGAATCTGCCATGTGAGAACCAGAGGGGCGTGGTCCGAGTGGACTCATGCTTTATATTCAGCTTGTATGAATTCCCCCAGCGTTTCCTCCCCACAAACACATAGTCTATTCTTGTGTACAGATGGGTCGGGGGGAGTAGTGAGAGTATGTTTGGTCCTGCATGTACATTGTTCTCCATACATCAGCTAACTTGAGTGTACGCAATAACGTATTTAGGGCTTTGGCCGAGGGGGTTGGATAGGTGAATTTATCATCTGATCTATCTCTCATCGGGTCTAATTTACAATTAAACCCCCCACCCCCATACCAGCGCACCATCTCTGTATTGGCTAATCTTGGAATATAGCGATATAAAATAGGTTGCTGTGTCCTGAATCAGGGCATACATATTAATGACGCATATTTCCTTATTTTCCACCAATGCCCGTAATATTACCATCCTATCATCTGTGTCCTGGAAGGTTTGAAGGATCTTGAATGGGACGGTCAGAGCGACCCATGTTAAGACCCCTCTAGCATATGCTGAGTATGTGGAGCCCAAGGTCACCCCCCTCCATTTATGTGCCAGTGTATCTTGTCTATCTCTAGTTAGAGGAGTCTCCTGTAGGAGAGCTATATCTATTTTCTGCCGTTTCAAATACACCATAACCCAGTTCCTTTTGATATAGCTGTTCAGACCTCTTATGTTCCAGGTTGCTATTTTAAGTTCACCCATTCTCTCTGCTGGTTTCCACTCTCGGTTCCTCCTTTTTGCATTCGTCCCAATCCCGAGTGCGTGTCTATAGGCCATGTGCACCCTAATTATCCCAACCCCCCGTCCCCCACTCCACAACTGTTCCCAACTTGTACCCAGCTCCCAATCTGAGGCTCAGGCATCCCTGCATCTCACTCCTATCCCAGCTTGTTGCCAGCATTCAGAGTTCAGCAGGAGGATACTGAACTACTAGTATCCCAACCAATTTAATCTATTGTGGGTGACAGTGTGATTCCTAGTGCCGCTGATATCTGAGCGGCACTGGTGGTTCCTGCATTTATATAACTTTGAGATTAACATTTGCTCTTCTACTGTAACTGCCATTTTGTGATCATGTCATAATGGCTACTGCGTCGCTCAATAGTACATTTTAACCAACTAAGATTAATTTATCACTTCTGCCTCCAGCCTGGTCTTCCTTCTCTGTCGGCATGTTGACTGTGTCCATCCATTTGTCTACATCTTCGGGCATCTCGAAAAAGAGAGAACTATCTTTATATAGGACCTTCATCTTTGCCGGGTACAATAGCATATATTTAAGGATAGCTGCGTGCAATCTCCTTTTTGGCTGCCACATAGTTCATCCTTCGTTTTTGTATATATCCACCTGACCTATTTAACCTGTATGTTAGTTAATAAAAGATCACGGGTAGCAACTAACATATTGTGTAGACATTCCTATCTGGAGTTTTGGGGATTCACTGTACCTAAGAAGCAGCCTGCATCACCTACCTCGAATCTCAGTCTTGGCTGCTCGCACACATTTACCAATTTGAAAGCCTTGGCGCAGGTGCCTCTATTCCTCTACCACAACCATATAGCGGTTAGTAGTACAGATACCCCACTCCAGTCTTGACATAGGTGCCTTTCATCTCCAGCAGATTGTAATGGAGATCCTCTGACTGCTGTCCCACGCTGGATTCACCCCCGGCTGGACCCTGAAAGGGTGACGGGAGTCCTTGGACTTGTACCTGTCTCTTACAAAAATGTCGAGGTGGCTATGCTTCTTGGAACTGTACCCTGGCATGGTGGCCGTTAGTGTGAAGTGCTGCGAGTGGTCTCCTCATTAAGCCATTAGCACTGGATCAATAGTCCTAATGTCCCCCCTTGGGCGACAGACCATCACGTGATGTCTATCACGTAGAAATAGGGTCCAGTCCACCAAGCACTGCTTCTGTAACCTATTTTTTATTTATTTTATGTTATCATTTAAAGCGCAGACCTAGCTTGAGAGCAGTGGAGCTAGGTCCTGTACAGAGTGTGGGTATCCAGCATTTGGGCTGGCATCTTTTAACACTAGCACAATACTGTGAGGTCTGCACGTCTGTATGTGCATCCATTGTAATTAGTCCTTGGCCAGGTGTTGTTGAAAGAGCCATGTTTTAAGAGATTTGGGAAATTAGGGAATTGTGGGGGATTTCTGAGCTGACACCAAGATCGAGTTCAAGGAGGTGGGTGGATTACAAGAGAAGGATTTTTGGCAGTCGTCTCTTTGCGGATGAGTTGTGATTCAAGCAGGTTGGTTGATTTTGTGCGTGGGGATGGTGTGCCACCAGATATTTGGAGCTTAGCCACCAAGTACGCTGGTGTGCTACTCATGACTGCTTTGTAGATTATACATGAAGTCTTGAACAGTATCCTGGCCTGGAGAGGAAGCCATTGTAGTTCGCGTAGGACAGGGGTGATTTGGTCAAATTTCCATACTCCTATAATAAGACGTGCTGCAGAGTGGTGGACTGCTTTTAAGGGAGACAAGTGAGCAGCTGGCAGCCCTGTCAGGAGAACATTTCCCCTATCGATGTGCAAGACCACAAGGGCCTGCACTATGATCCAGAATTCCTGCGGCAGGATGAAGGTTTGATTTTATTGAAGGGTAGAGATTCGGAGCCAGGCTCTTTGGGCCTTCTTGGTTATGTGGAAGGACAGGCTGCTGTCACTGGTGAAGCCTACGGATTTTGCGAAGTCCAATAGTTGTGGATCAAACTCTTCTAGGCGCATATCGTTGTTGGACAAGTTGTTTTTTAGCGGGCGGATCGATTGGGACGAATTCAGTCTTGGATGGGTTTAGTTTGAGGCAGGCAGTCGACATCCTGGAATAGATGATGGCAAGGTAATCGGGAGGAGCCTTTGGGCCTTCTTGGTTATGTGGAAGGACAGGCTGCTGTCAATGGTGAAGCCTACGGATTTTGCGAAGTCCAAGAGTTGTGGATCAAACTCTTCTAGGCGCATATCATTGTTGGACAAGTTGTTTTTTAGCGGGCAGATCGATGAGGACAAATTCAGTCTTAGATGGGTTTAGTTTGAGATAGGAATTCGACATCCTGGAATAGATGATGGAAAGGTAATCGGGAGGAGAATGATGTCCTGTGCGCTATTTACTCTCATGTACAACTGAGTATCATCCGCGTAACCTGACTTCTTAAGTGAAAATGCCAGTACAAGGCATGAGAGCAGACTTTCTTCGCCCAGACAGAGTCCATCAGTAATTATGTAGCACCAGACTCCCCACACGCCTTAAGTACAGCACCTGTAGATCGCTCCTCACGGGGTCCAGTTGCGGCAAGCACCCAGAGCAGCAAGGTGCCTTTGCCATGCCAGCATGCACCTGTGTTAGCCCTAGTCACGCCACCAAACCCGCTGGCCCTGGCCCCTTTGTCTCCTCCGAGCCACACTGGAACCCTTACACCCAGTGAGAACGCCAAGTGAGCAATCCACATGGCACAGGCACAAAAAAAGGAGCTTGGCGCTCAAGGGTGAGGAGCAGCGGAGCGCACCCCGGTTTGAATGTCTGCACAATTGTCAGCTGGGCCCACTACCACGTTCGGAGTAGAGGCAGACCTACACCTTCTCACCTTTACTCTGTTGTTCTTTGTTGCATCTGTGCCGGCTGTGAACAAAATGCAAACCCACGCCGCACTCACTAGCATAGGCCGGGACTCACTCCATTCACTCCAGCAGACATGGGCCTTGTCCTCTGCGCCGCTGAAATTGAGGGTCAGGATACACAGTTGCACTAACCCTGCTTTCCTTGGAGACCAGCACTGCATTGCGGGCAGTTGGCTGTGCCGCAGGTAGGTATCTCCACCATTGGTACGGTCGCTATCCCTTGGATGGAGTAGGATTTTCAGGTCGCTGGGCGAAACTCTCACTCTAGGCAGCCATCACTATCACCATCCTCTAGTACCCTACTTGATTTTCTATAACTGAAAAGGAGATATAAATGCTTTAATCTATTTTTGGCATTTCACAATGACAGGCCCTTAAAGAGGCTTTCACTGTGAAATACTCTCCTAGCAACAATGTGGGTGCTCGGAGCGTGCCATAAATTACTGTTAGGTGTACACAAGGGAGCTGGCCAGCGCATCGTTTGTGCCGCAGGTCAGGCCCCCATAAATGCACAGGTCACCTTTTTGGATAAGGTGACCTGCACTTTTCCAAATCTAAAAACAGTGCATCCTCTATGCAATTTTCTAATGCCCCATTTTTTTAGATTCTCGCCTGTAGGACTTAAAGCCAGATGCAGGTCTAAGTAGGCCGTTTTAAATTAGTGTACATTAATAATTTAAAAAGTATTTGGATTTAGAGATTAAAACCATTGTGTTAAAAAATGGGCTGCTGGGATAACAATGTAAACACATAGTTAATGGGCACTCTCCCTGCTGGATGCGAATACGATGTTCAGAATTCTTATTCTTTTTCTAGTAAATGAAAGGATGATGAAGTCCCTTCTGCCATCTGTTCCTCTTATTTGTTTAAGGTGTGAAACATCAAAATCGTCCTCAGAGTGAAGTGGAGGCAGATCTTGAGCATCAGAAGCCATCACCTCGTCTGGAATCCAAAGATGAAGACGGCAAGGAAGGTAAGTGCAGCAGAAGTAAAGTAAAATCCAGAATTGTTAAATAGATTTCATTATCATGAATGTATGAAAAAAAGGATTTTCTATTTAGAGAATAAAAAAAACAATATTCCATCGCTGGGTCACTGGGATAACATAGAAAAAAAGAGTTAATGGCTACAATTCATTATTCCTTGTGGAAGCAAATGCAGTATTCACAATGCTCATTATATCCCTCAACCTGCTGGGTCTGCATAGATGTCACCTTATTCTAGGAGTTGTGCTCCATGCAGTCAGAGGGCTGTTTTGATCAGCCCTCCATACATATTCAAGTTTCAGGCATATGCCCACACTCAGATAAGCATTGATCCCAGACACCAACATGAGCGGAAATCTAAGTGGCCCAGTCCATCACCCATTGGGTGCTGTACGACCATATATGGAATAAAGGCACAATAACCATATACTAATGACACACCAGTCGTGAGGTTCGTTTCCCAAACCAGTCTGGTTTATTTTCAGAGTATCTCAGTCGGCCAACCGGGTCTCAACACCTCACGACGTGTGTTCACAGACACTGTGAGAGGAGAGAGAGCAAGCATCGGTAAAGCAGTAATATATATACATAACACATCATCATTGTACAGCATTATTCAGTCCGCCCATATACATGACATACAAGCTAAGGTTCGATAATTGACAGTTATGCACGTAACTTCATTTAGTCTAAACATTTGGTATTTCCAGCCGAAGCTGTAGAGACAGTTTACTGTTTTGGGGCACACGGGGCACTGGCATGGGGAAGGATATCATGTTCTAGCAGGGAGACATTCCAACTAATGTTATCTATTTGCTGCGCTCATCGGCTAAGGGGCAGACAGTTCTGAAGCAGAGAAAATACCATCTTTTGTGGAGGAGCACCGTTAGTCGCATATAACTCTTATTTAACTGCCTTCTACAAAAGCGTTTGCAAGACAGCCTGGCACCTGGGTTGCTGATTAGTCGATGCTTATGTACAGCTTCAAGGCTTCACAGAATAGAGAAAAACAATGTATTGCTGCAGGGTTTCATATTCCTGCTACGTTAGCATTCAAAGTTCAAGCTGTGGCCTCGTACCGTGTGTAGATCTGAAGCACAGAATATATTTGCAAAAGCGTTTAGAAAAGAAAATGGCAGGCAATTACAAATTGGACTCCCAATGGTCACATTCAAGTTTCATGGTTTGCAATGTTTGTCACATGATGCGATTTGCTTCTGGCCAACATATTATTCATACGATTCAGGCTATATGATTGCATTACAGTTTTACAAACCCTCCTTTTGGCCTCAAGCCAATGGCATTATCCAAACATTGCGTCATCATCGGATCAAGTATCACTTTCCGAACTATCTAAGTCATAATCATTATCAGGAATATTGATTGCCATAAACTCCATGATTATTTCACTCTCATGTTTGAGATCACCATTTATCATATTGGGTTTGGGCTTCAGGATCTTTGTACTAATTATCTGTACACATTCATTTGTGTTTATGGAACAAATGGCTGGCAAACATTGTATGCAACACCAGCAGAGTATGAGGATACTAAATATCATGATCAAAATTGCGATCAATTTCCACCCCCAGGATCATAACAGTTCCCAGAACCATGTACTCAAATTTAGATTCCAGCCACATGTGGGAACGTGAATTTCAGAACTTAAAACGTGAAATTTTTTAATTACTTCAAATATTGTACGGTAGGAGTCGTTTACAAAAACACAGCAAGCTGATCCCACTAATTTGCATACACCTCCACGGTCAGCCAAAATAATGCCCAGAACCATTCTATTTTGAAGTGCAACTAGTCTGATTGCTTTTTGTTCCAGTGTCATGTTGTATAGTATGTCAGTGGTTTCATTAATTGTTTTCTCTAACACCCTGGACAGTCTTCTAATATTCCATTAATGTATTGCTTGTCCCCAAAAAGGTATAAAGGATTTAGCTATGCCACCAAAAATGTGCCCAGCAGCATCATCCCGCCAGGGCCGAGATCTGGATACTTTTGCTATTTTAGAGGTTGTAGCGAGAAATACACCAGGTAAAAGTATCCCTGAATACCAGGTACCTTCCCAGTTTCTAGGTAACTATGGATAGGCTTGATCCCCACATACAAAATAGCCAGAACCTCCTATATATAGTGGTTTCTCTTCATGCTCAAGTACAGCAGTATTCATTAATCTGGTAAATGTAGAACCTTTTTTCTGCAAATAGAATGGAACAGAGTGTGGACTATGGTTATTAGTGTAGGAAGGAGGCATGGCTACAGAAGCCATTTTTAAAAGTAATCAGCGATTGGTAAGGTCTAGTGAGTCTATCAATGGGGCTGGTCGATGCAGTGTTCATTTCGCTTCTCTTTGAAAACACGGAAAAACCCAAGGGTGTAAATACCAATCTTTCAAATTCATTTATGTTAGTTCCATCAAAGTTTCCAGTGACACTATCATTCCATCTCCCAAAAAACAGAGCTGTTAGGGATGCATAACAGGCAGTACTCAGGGGAAAAGGATGTATATACCAACCCATTCCTCTTTCCCCATGCTGGGGTAAATACGAGCACACCCAGCAATTCGATTGGTTCAAGATTGCATGTGTCATATTCATAATCAATAACAGAGTATTGTTATCGTAACCTTTTCTGTGTTTAACATCTCGTGGAGGAAGAGTGTAAGAAAGCACATGAGCCGGATTCATGGTGGGAGCATCGACAGTGGGCAATAGGGTATTCATTGGATGTATATATTCTAAATACCAGGACATTGGAATTAGAGTAAATAAAATGCAGATAAGTATGATGGCCAGGAGCAGTTTAGTCTTAATAGTCCAAGTCTTTCTAGGAACAGATTCAATGTCAATGTGTATGGTTCTATTAATGTCTTCATCAGCGCAAGAGGCAACAGGAGCGAATACAGGCATGATCTAAAGAGGATTATTTCAAAAGTTTCTCAACGTTCGTCCAGAAAAGTCTCACACGGCGACACACGTTTAGTCAGTAGAATGTAAGCCAATTCAATTTGGCCTGCTTAAGATGGCAGCAAGCAGGCGTTTGCCTCAGAGGCTCCAAAATATAGAAGCAAGTATCAACATCAGTTTTCTATAGTGTCTGTACCTTTGCCCCTGCTTGTCTGCGCTAGGTTGCAAAGCCCTTTACTTTCAAAAATAGGACCGGGAAATCGCATGTCAGAGCTTTTATTTGATACAGCTCATACGCTCCCTTTCCCTAGACCTCCATTTCTAGCCCCATTCGTGGGCCAGAAACAAAGGCTGTTGCAATTACTTCTGAATTTGTGGACGCAGATTGTACCTTAAAGCTCCAAGTACGGTGTGGTCAATGAACAATGCACTATCGTTGTTTGCAGCAGATGCAGAAACAGTGCCAATTGGTGGTGCAATTGGTGATGATGAGGCAGCAGGCAAACAAGGTTCAGGTAACACTGATGATGTTTCAGATTTTTTTGCAATCTCCTCAGGCCCCTTCTTGGGCTCAGGAAGTGGTTTTGGCTGAATATCGGCGATGTCCTTGTGATCAATTAAAGCTGGTTCACTCTGGAAATCACAATCATTGGTCTCTTTCTCATGTGGCAAAGGAAACGGGATTCTTTTTGTGTGCTTTGCATGTATCCAATGCTTCCGATTGCTTACTGGAACTGCAGTCTGCGTGGCCAGGAGTACCTGATATGGCCCCTTACACTGCAGTGCAAGTGAAGACTTTCTCTCAAAATGCTTGATCAGGACCAAGTTCCCCGGTTGCAGACGATGGCCTTGGCCCATATATCTGACAGGAAGAGCCTACTGCACCTGCTAATGAATCCAATTCAAGTATTGAGTCAACTGTTTACAGTATTCAATAAGTAATGGATACTCTATATCCTTTAACCTGCTTGGATGTGGCATATTCAATACATTGGCTGGTCTCCCCATTATAACCTCGTAGGGGGAGAGACCAGTCTTTGATTGCACAGATGTACGCCTAGTCAACAAGGCTAGTGGTAAAGCATCGGGCCATTTCAAATTACTTTTGGCACATATTTTCACCAGTTTATTTTTCAGAATACTGTTTTGCTGTTCCACAAGATCGGCACTCATCGGATGTCTGGCTGAATGGAATTGTTTATCAATTTGGAGGCCTGCACAGATCTGTAGTATCATGGCAGCTATAAAATGCAGGTAGTTATCTGACCATATGAATGACAAGTGGTAGCCCAAACGGAAAGTGTTCTTTTAACATGGATTTCGCTGTTGACATGGCTGAACAATCTTTCAGGGGATAGGCCTCTACCCATTTGCTAAATGGACAGACCACTACAAGGACATACTTGAGGTTGTGGCATCTCTCCATTTCTATAAAGTTGAAATGGATTACTTCAAAGGGCATTGAGGGAGGACCAAAACTTCCTACTGGTGTCACTGTTCCTTTTCCAATGTTGTGTTGTAAACAAGTCATGCAATTTTGAACCAACCTCTCAGCAGTTTTTGTAATATTGTCATTGTACCATACAGAATCAAGGTGCTGACACATCTTTTTTGCACAAATATGTGTTGGACCATGGGCCATAGTAACCATTGCCATAGCATACGCATTCGGCAACATCCATCTACGGTTCTCTTTGTTTACCCAACAACCCTCGGGATCTAATTCTGCTGGACCCTCTGACCATTGTTTCATTTGCTCAGGAGTTGCCTCTGCTTGTATTTCTTTTACATTCCCAATTTCATCCTCTATCATGCAGCTCACCCTCTCCGTTGTTTCGACATACATTTTGGTGTGCGAATCAGTGGCCGTTTGTTTCGCGATTCTGTCCTCAAATGAGTTTCCTTTTACTAAGTTACACGTTACCTTTTTATGGGTGTTACATTTCATTATTGCTAATCACTTAGGAAGCGCAAGTGCTGACAACATTTTCACTATTAAAGTGCCATGTTTAATCTTGGTTCCATGTGACGTCAGAAAACCCCTTTTAGCCCAGAATCGGCCAAAGTTGGGGACCACCCCGAAGGCGTATTGACTGTCAGTGTATATGTTCACACTAAGGTTTTCAGAAATTTCACATGCTCTGGTCAAAGCTATTATTTACGCAGCTTGTGCTGAGTTATGTGGGATTCGTTTGCACTCTACAATAGTTTTCAGTGTAGTAATGGCATAAGCAGCAGTTGATATGCCATTCGGTAATTTAAAACAAGAGCCATCACAAAACAGTTCTCCATATGGCCCTTTCAGGGTATATCAGTTAAATCAATTCTTCCTTTTGTCTCTTGCTCAGTTATAATTAAGCAATCATATGATAATTTCTCCTCATTCCCTCCTTTACTTGGAGGAGGCAATAACTCGGCCGGATTCAAAGAGCAACATCTCTTAATTTGGATATGCGGTGCAAATAGGATCAGTTCATACCTTGTTAGTCGGGAAGATGTGAAATGTTGCGCCTGTGTTCTATTTAAAAGAACGTCTACTGAATGGGGTACCATCACGGTTAAAGAGTGACCTAAAACCATCCCCTTGGTTTGTTTCACTGACTCAGCAGCAGCAGTAACAGCTTGCAAGCAACGTGGCAAAGCACATGCAACAGGATCCAACGTGGAAGAAAAATAACCACATGGTCTATTTTTGCCCCCGTGTTCCTGAGTCAAAACAGCCAAAGCACATCCATCGCTCTCATGCACAAACATGAAACACTTCTCATAATTTGGCATGCCCAAAACCAGAGCTGAGCATAATGCAGCTCTAAGCAGGTCAAAAACATTTTGACACTGCATGTTCCATGGCAAAGGTAAGGTAATATCCTTCCTTGTCAGTGCCACTATGGGTTTTACAATCATAGAAAAGTTCGGAATCCACTGCCTACAATATGAAGCCATGCCAATTAAAGCCCTGGCTTCCTTTTGCGTATTTTGGAATAGGCATATCAGAAATGCTTTTTATGCGTTCTGGTGTCAATCTCCTTCCCTCCTTCGATAGGAGGTATCTCAAATAGGCCACCTCCTCTCGACAAAACTGGAATTTCTTCAATGAAGCCTTGTGTCCGTGTGCTGCTAAATGTTTCAATAATAAGACAGTACCCTCTTATGCAATGCCCTCTGAATCCGATGCTATAAGCAGATCGTCAGTGTACTGCAATAATATAAAGCCTGCTGGTAACTCAACCATATCTAGCTGTTCCTTCAATGCCCTACTGTAAATACTCGGACTTTCAGTGTAAACTTGAAGAATACTTGTGAATGTGAATGAGTGTCCTCCTATTGTAAATGCAAACAGATATCTACTGTCTGAATGAACGGGGATACTGAAAAATGCATTCCTTAAGTCAATCATGCTAAAATGTGATGCAGAGGGTGGAATCATAGTCAAAATTGTGGTGACATCGGGGACTAGCGGGAATTGCGGAGCAACAATTTTGTTCACTGCACGTAAGTCAAGTATAAAACGGTAAGGGATTTCATTACCTCCTTTCTTGTAAACTGGAAGAATCAGACTATTACATATACCTCCAGAAATGTCTTCAATTACATTTCTGGATATTAAATCGGATACAATGCATTTCAGAGCTTGCTCACCTTCAGTTGAAATCTTGAATTACGGAATGCGTGGTAGTGTAATTCCTTCTTTCAAAACAATTTTTACATGTTCCACTTTTAAAATTCCTACATCGTTATCATTTACTGCCCATATACTAGTCAGTACTTTACTTAATTCAGTCGGTAATGGTAAAGACATGAATTGTGAAATGAGAGTTTGTTGTACACTCCATCAGGAGAACAATAAATGACTTCATTCAATTTCTTCAACAGGTTCAACCCCAACAAATTTTTGCCGCAATTTGTTGTCAAAAGAAATGGACAAGATTCAGTGAATGGACCTAATGTGATTGGCACTGGCTGTGAAACTGGACTAATTACTGGTGTACCGGAGAACCCTGCTGAAACATTGCTATGCCCTGACAGTGGTATATTTGGAACCCGCTGATGGTCGATCGAACATTTCTGTGCACCTGTGTATTCTAGAAAATGATGCTCCCTATTCCCAAACTTCATTTCTACGTAGGGCCCTTTCTGATTCACAGTGATAGGCACTGGTTCCAAACACTGCTTCGGGCTGTCCTAGGAGAACAGTACATCATCAGATGTAAAGTCTCCGGAGTAATATGCATTGGAGGGATTATCAAAAACATTTGCACCGTTCATGGTGTTCTGTTGCTGATTCTAATTAACTTGATTATCCTGAAATTGTGACTGAAACTGACTTCTGTTCTGGCCCCCTATTCTTGGACGGCCTCTAAACAGTCTTCTCGAAATAGTCCTATTTAACCTCTAAAATTGCAGGCACTGTGCTCGCCAATGGCCTTCCTGTCTGCAATAGGCACAATGATTTATACCTAACGGACCCCCTTGTATGTTGGACGATAATGCAAATTGGACTGTAGATGGTGCGTTTCCGCCACCTCTATTACCTTTGGCTACCTGCTGTAGTAACACTCTTGTTTTCAGATCTCCTTTCTTCCTTTCTACCTTATTCTTTTTTTTAATTTACTCGGTTTTTATAATATTGGGCAATGTGTAATACTTCAATTTGTGATTTTGCTTGCCATGAACTTTCAGATGGCATTATCAATGTCTGAATTTCCGGTAACAATCCTCGCACAAATTTGTCAACAAATAACCTCTTTCCAGGTTCTGTACTTAGATCTTGACTACTAAAATCTGCAAATACTTCTTCAAATCGGTTAAAAAATTCTGTTGCTCCTTCCGATTTACCTTGTAAACAAGCAGTCAATTTATCCCAAACTATTCTCTTCTCAGGCACTAAAGTTTTCAATTTCGATACTATCCGTGAGGGCAAAGTTAAATTTACTTGTGAAGGCTTCTCTCCGGCCTTTCTCTCACTACCAACTCTAATCAAAGTTTCCCATGTATCGCCCAACATCGGTGCATCATTTATACTTCTAATTTGCTTCCGTATGTCAGCAGGAAGAATCACAGGGAACAGTAAATCAATGTCACTCAGTGTAAAAACAGATGAATTCAAAACGGATTCAATTTCTTACTAAAACCTGCAGGATTTTTCCTAATATCAGGGACCGACTGTTTTATAGTATTCACTTCTTGCCTAGAAAAGGGGACATGTACAAACTGTGCGATGTAATGAGCTTCTATCATACGTGCCGGAGTTTGTCCTACGGCAGGAATTTCTACCTTCGGGACAAACGTGGGAGGCACCTCCCTAATGGGTAATTGCAAAGTAGGGGATTGTGAATCTGAGCGTTTATTAAACATCAAAGCTAACTCAAGGGAAAAAGCTGCAGTTCTGGTGTCAGACAAAAATGCTCTTTTATAAATAGTCATCAGATCAGCAGGACAACAAACCTTCTTCTTCATGCATTCATCCTGTAAATATTCCACCATAACCTGTACCACTTTTCTCTGCATTTCCGGTGTATATTGACTAAACGTATCATGCACTTCAATCAGGGAAATGGCAACATCCGTAACCCACCTAAGCGTATCTCGCGTACAAATTTGCATCTCTTCACTAACAGGTTTCAACGGCGTCCTATATGTTCTCGTATTTTCGCCGCACTATCTCAAGAGTAGGAAAGGACAATCAAATCACACAACTCTTGCGGTATCACGGTATCAGTTAAGTCACACCATACATTAACAAGATAATCTCCCATGTATTCTAACAATACCTGTTGTTCACCAAAGCCTCTATAATCAGATATGGAACTTTGCACAGCCACATACGTCCCAGCCCACCGTTTCAGTTCGTCTTTCCGTTCCTTACTAATCGTATTACGAGTCTGTCTAATACTTCCTCACTGATGCAGATCTGCCAGCTGAAGCGTATAACTCATGCTCTGTAGGAGGGGGAGGAAATTATGTCATTGGTGCAGATGGGAAGGTTACTGCAGGTGCAGATGCAAGCGTGGGAATAGTGGCAGGAGGAGATACATAGGGAGGTGGTACAACTGGGTCAATACTAGAATGATAGTTTCTTCGCTCATTCAGTATCTTATTTATCAATTCGTCTGATGTATGCAAATCTTGTGAAGGATATATTTTCTGTATGTCTAATTGGATGGCCCTATCCATGTTCCTAATGGTTTCTGTCTGCTTCTGTTGATCATGCGCTTTCTCTGAATTTGACATGTGTCTACATGCGTGTTTCTCTCTACTTTTCAAGTGTTGATTTGCTTCCTTCCTCCAGTCCCTAACAGCATAGAACGCTGCGGGCCTGGCCTTTTTCCGTAGCAGTACTGATTCCAAATGTTCTATGTGCGCTAGCTCGAAGCTCCCATTATTCGGTCACTGAAGGTCTGATACAAGTCTGGTCTGCCTATGCCAAATCGTATTAAACACAATTGCCCCAATACCATACTTAATGTACATTTCATACGCCGGCGACCCCTTGGGTGGCGCGGCCTGGCCAGTTTCCAAAGACTGTATACCGCAGTGAAAAAATCTCACTTGGCAGGAAGACAATTTCCCAGGCATGGTTAACTCTTACCTCTTTCCCCTGGGTGTTTGTACTTGCAAGTGCAACACTCAACCAATATCAGGATGTTTAAGAATCGGGGCACGCCTCACCTGATCAATCAATTCATCACTCAGGGCGCAATTCGCCCGTATACAGGCGCAACAAAGAATCATCACGACCAACTTGTCTGGCACAATTTGCCTCGCTTCCAGGACCCTCGCCTTGATGCTCTCTGGGTGCGGCTCATCGATCAGGGACCGGCTGTGTACAAATCTGCGGAGGAGTCTCTAATCACGTCTGCAGGGGTGCCCCGAACACCTTCCGATCCCGGTCCGACAGCTTCGTCCTCGACTCGTCCTTGCCTTCATCGTACACGATGGAGCATCACACGGACGGTCCCTATTCGGGGCGCCATTTTGTAAGACCATGCATGGAATAAAGGCACAATAACCACATACTAATGACACGCCAGTCTTGAGGTTCGTTTCCCAAACAAGTCTGTTTTATTTTCAGAGTATCTCAGTCGGACGACCGGGTCTCAACATCTCACGACGTGTGTTCACAGACACTGTGAGAGGAGAGAGAGCGAGCAGCAGTAAAGCAGTAATATATATACATAACACATTGTACAGCATTATTCGGTCCGCCCATATACATGACATTCAAGCTAGGGTTCAGTAATTGACAGTTATGCACATACTTCATTTAGTCTAAACATTTGGTATTTCTAGCCAAGGCTGTAGAGACAGCTTACTGTTTTGGGGAACACGGGGCACTGGCACGGGGAAGGATATCATGTTCTAGCAGGGAGACATTCCAACTAATGTTATCTATTTGCTGCGCTCATGGGCTAAGGGTCAGACAGTTCTGAAGCAGAGAAAATACCATCTTTCATGGAGGAGCACCGTTAGTCGCATATCATTCTTATTTAACTGCCTTGTACAACAGCGTTTGCAAGACAGGCTGGCACCTGGGTTGTTGATTAGTCGATGCTTATGTACAGCTTCAAGGCTTCACAGAATAGAGAAAAACAATGTATTTCTGCAGGGTTTCATATTCCTGCCTACGTTAGCATTCAAAGTTCAAGGTGTGGCCTCGTACCATGTGTAGATCTGAAGCACAGAATATATTTGCAAAAGTGTTTAGAAAAGAAAATGGCAGGCAATTACAAAATGGACTCCCAATGGTCACATTCAAGTTTCATGGTTTGCAATGTTTGTCACATGATGCTATTTGCTTCTGGCCAACATATTATTCATACCATTCGGGCTATACGATTGCATTACAGTTTTACAGTGCTAGTTGTGTATTTCTGGTTGCCTGGCTTTAAAGGGCCCTTCACATGAAAATGCACAAAATGTTTATCCTAAATAAGTTGAAAATGTAAAACTACATTTAATTATTCATGCTGGGCAAGAGACTTTCTATTTGAAGAACTGTGTGGCAGTCAAAGACTTGCAGATACCTCAGAGGGCATACAGTGAAAATGTACAGATTTGTTGATGTAAAAATTGAAACACAATAGTTTAGGCACAAACTACTGCAATAACCAATAGATAACAATACATAGAATAAATAATTATAACAAATTATAGATACAAACTGCAGCTAAAACCTACGGTGGTCTAAGGAAGGGGACAATATAACAACAGTGATTGTAAAATAGAGCAACACATATAATGTATATGTGGTATCAAATAATACCCAAGGATAAATATTAAAAACATGTTTAAAACGCCACCAGCAACCCCAGACATGTGTTTCAGCCTTGTTGGGCCTCATCAGTGAGGGGGAGCTGTCAATCTCTGAGCACAGTGAACAAGGGGTCCACGTCTGGATGACCCTAGAATACTTAGGGGGGACTAAACCTAAGTCCCTTAAACAATCAATAAATATTCATATGCGCTCCTCTGCGAGAACGAACACGGCTAAATGGCCTGTTCTTTGAGAAGGTACCCACTCGAGAGTCTGCAGCCACACTTTAGCTCACTGTACCTTTCACAGAAGAGAAATATCCATTTGCGTATCAGTCTTAGACAAACCTACATTTTTTAGGGTTCCGATTATGCCAATGCAGTCTTTGGCAGAAGTGAATTTTGTAGGCGAGGCGTGTGCCAAAGCAGTATTAGGTAGACATGAATTTTGATGGAAAGGGAGAATGGCAAGACAAATAAGTTTTAGACAACGAATTTTGTAGGCAGGGGACTACTGTAAAACACTGTGAAGTAAACATGAATTTTGTAGGCAGAAGGTGAAGTTGAGTACACTTAGGATATCAGAATCTGCTGTCGGACTCTAAAATTTGTAGGGAACACGGTAGGTGCTGGGGGATGAATATATCTGTTGGGCAGGTTTCATCTGTCGCTGTAGCGGCTGCTTATGTTGGCAAAGTGCAGATATTAGGTGGGTCTGAGCGCCGGCAATGATGATCAGTCAGTAGCTGTACATCTATTCCTCTGCAAAGAACAGAGGTATCTGCCTCACATGCATTTGGAAGAAATGTAATTGTGCATGCACTTCTGTTGCACTTGCATTCAGTGACAGAAGATACGGTTCAGGAGCATGAAGAAGTTGATATCCCATCATCTGAGGTATAATAGAGAGAAGAGATTACATCACCTCAGCAACAAAGATCGGAAACCACAGGTGATGAAAAAACAATGATTTCTGAAAATTCACCAACACAGATTTCCTTGGAAATAGACAACAATGAGAACAGGACAACGTGAAGCCCCCTCCCATGGTTCATGATTGAGACTCAGATACCAGTTTGGTGATGATACCATGGTTAGTAATCAAGATAACAAGTTAGGACAAGTGGGTTCATGCATTGGCAAACCCATGCAATTTTGAAGTGCCAGCAGTGGGCACAGCAAGCAACTTTCGGACAACCACTATGTGCCAGCGTGCAATCCTCTTCATAAACAGCCTGGAAAATGGCAGGCTGTTGGAAGTAGAACTTGGTACTGAAGAACAGCAACGCCACCTTCTCCTGCATCAAAGGTACCAACACAGCATCCTCTGCAAAGTACCCAAAGCAGCCCCCAAGAAGGAGTAGTTAGGGCCAATCTCGGCCCTAGAAACAATTGAGTATGTGGAGTAATTTCACAGCAGCAATGCAACAAGCACATGTTAGCATCTACCATATATGCAAAGAAAGTGTCTTACAAGGAGTGTAATGAATCAAAATTGGCACTTCTTCCCTGTGGGCTCACATGAAAAGGCATCATCCACATGGCAAAAGGAAAATGCAACAGGTCAGTCTCCACACCTCCCAAAAGCTGGCCATCACCATCCTTCACCATTACACTGAAGTGTCTTGTCGATTCACAGGCTTTCACAAGCCCTGTTTGAACACCATCTTTACATGCAGATCCCACAGCAAACAGACAATGTATTCCCCCCTCAAAGCACCGCCCACTGTTGCTGAGGCTTTTGGGCATGTTATGCAGTGGTCGAAGTGTACGAAAAGAGGTAGTGGAACTATGTTCCCTGCTGGTCTGCCCTGCTCCCCACAAACCCCATCCCTGCGCCCCTTCCCACACACTATTTAAACACCCAAACAAACACTCGTGCTATTTATAGGAATGTGCAGTGCAGTGCACTGAAGTGCAACCCTCAGCTTCTTCCTACACTTTTATTTTAAAACTAAACCATTCCAGAACGATTTATTTTTAAAATAAAAGTATAGGAACTGTGAAACTTAAAAATAAAAAGTATGGACCGCTCCCGCCCACTTCGACCTCTGATGTCATGGAATATCTTAAAAGGCACATCTATTAATTGTATTTATTTATTTGTTATTATTATTGTTACGCGCTGCTTGCCATGGGTGGTCTCAGAGCGTGTGAGCAAGACAGAAACAGCAAAAAGAGAAACCGGGCGACTACAAGGGTGAAGAGAAAGGATTTTAGCTCTTTCCTAAATTTGGTGAGGTTAGGTTACAGATGAAGTGAGATGGCGAGAGAGTTCTAGATTTTGGCACTGAGATGTTAGAAGGCGCTTCCACTTTTGGTCTTTTTCCTGATATTAGGGATTTGAAGCAGTCTAACATTTGTAGAGCGTAGAGTCCTTCAACTTGTAGCGGATACAGACTGGGCCAGTCCAGTGCTGTGAAAGGCTTTGTGAATTATGCAAATGGCTGTGAATCGACCTCTTTCCAAGGCAGGGATCCAGTGAAGTGACTTTAGTGCTGGAGAGATGTGGTTACGCCCAAGAGAGCCAACTTTTGAATTTCCTTGTAGTTTCTGGTGGCCAGATTTTAGGGAGGTTCCTTTGAAAGTATAGGGACATATAGCACAGATTGCTTTTCCAGGGGTGCCTGGGCCCCACAGCACCCACGTACTTGGTGTCCCCGGTCACATCAATTGAGGTAGAGCAGAAGTCTGGCCACAGAATTTTGAAATTTCTGCAGTCAAGCGAGTTGATTGCAATAGAGGCCAAGTTAGAGGCTGTTCCAATGATCTTGGCAGGTGGAGATGGAAGTGAAGACTCTATTAGGGAAGTTTAGGGTGGGTGGGTTGGAGACGTTTAAGTGGAAAGAAACAGGATTTGAGGACAGTGCAGTGAGGAAAAGCTTTTGGTCAATAAGGAAGACCAGGTCTTTTTGACGAAATTGGTGGGAGAAGGACAGCTCCGAATGAGGGCCAGAGACATTCGCTTTATAGGTACGGGCTCCCTCCAAGGAATAACATTTCTGTTTAGGAGTGATTACATTTCAGCCAGGTTAAGCTGATCCAGATGTTTATGGCCTGAAGACAGGGACCCAGGAATCACTCAGTAGAAGAGTATTGCTTGTCCAGGCAAAGTAGGAGCTGCATGTCAGCATGCATGAAGAGGTTTAATCCAAAAGCGTGTATGATAATGGGAAGGGGACAAAGGTAGAGATTGAAGAGGGGGGGAGCAGAGCAGAGCCCCGGGGCACACTGCAAGTTAGTGGGAGAGGCTCTGGGATGTAGGGGGACAGAATGACGCATTGAGATTGCTTATGAGGAAAGATGTAAACCCGTGTAAGGCAGTGTCTTTAATGACAGCAATGGAGTGACACAGTTCAGTAGAATCTGATCATTGACTGTTTTGAAAGCTGTTGACTGGTATATGAAAATTAGGGGGCTGGTGCCGTCGACGTCAGTAGCCATACAAAGATCATCCACTAAGGAAACCAGGACAGATTCAGTACCTGCGCCAAGGCAGAAGGCTGCTTGCTCTGAGTCAATGAGGGAGTTATCTGTGCAAGATTGAACTTGTTTACAGGCTGCACATTCTAATCGATTAGCAAATAGAGACAGGTTACAGATAGCTCTGTAGTTTGTTAGGTCAGAACAGTCCATGTTTGGCTTCTTCAGCAGGAGGACAATAACAGCTTCTATCATGAAATTAGTCCTGTGGAAAGGGAGTGGTTCACTAAATTGGGAATGTGGTAAGAAAGGCCTCAGAGATTTGAAAATGTTTGTAGGGCAGGGGTCAAGAGGTGATCTAGACTTTTACTTTACAAGTAGGGACTCCAGATGGCAACTGAAGAGGTGGGAAAAGGAGGAAAAGATAGGTGGCTTGTGTGAGGGTGGGGGGTGGAGCTGACACTGAACATTGGTACAGGAGTGGAATTGTCAGTGAAAATGGATTGTCTATTTTTAAAGAAGGTATGATTATTGCAGAGTTTTTGTGACAGTGTGTGGTCATTGAAGGGGTCTGTGGGCTTTGAGAGTGCTGTTAATGGTTTGAAGAGTTCGGCTTGAGGGGTTTTGGCAAGAAAGATTATTTTCCCATGGTAGGATTTATTTGCCTGATGTAGTGTGCCTCTGTAGAATCAGAGGTGAGACTGGTAGGTAAGTTTGTTTCAGGGAGCTGACTTTTTTCCCCTGCAACTTTCAAGAGCACATGCTTTCCTTTTGAGGGTTTGGTGGTCATGGTTGAACCATTTAGCATGTAGATGTTTTGGGTTGGAGCAGATCGTTTATAGTGGAAGGAGGTTATCAAGGGTGGGGGTCAGCCAGGAATAGCTGGTGTCTAATGTGAATTCATCTGAGGCAGGAGAGATTTCTTATAGGTGTTTTATTAGGTTCGTATTGTTAGTAGCTTTCCAGAGGAAAGGTTTGAAATGATGGGGTTTGGTTGTTGGGTTCAGAGCAGACGAATTAAGAAGTATTAAGGTTAGGGCAGAGTGGTTGAACCAGGCAATTGGCAAAAAGTGGTCAACTAGTATTTTGATGTCTTATAAGAAAAGGAGA
Source organism: Ambystoma mexicanum (assembly GCF_040938575.1). NCBI lineage: Eukaryota > Metazoa > Chordata > Amphibia > Caudata > Ambystomatidae > Ambystoma > Ambystoma mexicanum. The sequence continues at coordinate 693,110,777 of NC_090939.1, forward strand.
TCAATAGTGTGACCTAGGCAATGGGTAGGGGAAGACACAAGTGTTAGAGAGCATTTTCATTTCTGTGCCAGTTGCCTTTAACCTTAGAGACCCTCAGCTCATTAGCTGGAATCAGGGCTTTTTAGTTTTTACTCCTGAGTGAGTTGGCTTTTTCCTCACTCTCTCATGTGTTTTTCTGACTAGGAGTTTTGGTTCGTTACTGTTTAATGGAGTCTGTTAAACTCCATAAGCATCTGCTTTTTGCATGGTGACACACAGCACCTTCTGTGCAGTGCCACTGACAAGTCCGATGGACTTCTCTTAATGTTTAATTTATTTCATTTTCTTTTATTGTGCATTAGCTTAATTTAAAAAAAAACCTTGTTTAAATACATTTTCTCGGGTGAACTACTGTTCTCAAGAATAGTAAGATGACTTTTGTCTTACTTAACTTTTCTTTTGTGGGTCCATCACACGCCACCCTATGTGGATTGTTGGGAATCCTTATCCCACTTCTCATGTAACATTTTGTTACACTAACTAACTTGAATGGCTGGTGGCAGTGTCTTTTTTTCTACCTTTTCACCATGTATCTTCAGGCTGATTCCTCAGCTGCAGCACAACACCCCAGGGTGACCATTTTCCCAAAATGGCCCCTGTCTTCTTTCTTCGCCATTTCTTGTCAATTAGTTATTTCTGGGCTTTCACTCTGTTGGACAAAGTCCTAAGTAGGCACTTTTAAAATCTTTTGAATGAATAATACAAAAGTAATTGGACTTCGAGATTAAAGCCATTATGTTCAATCATTGGGTTGCAGGAATAACTAATGAATAACATAGCTAATGGGTAAAATTCACTGTCCCTACTGGATGTGAATGTGATGTTAAGAATTCTCATTAATCTATCAAGTAAATGAAAGGATGATGAAGTCCCTTCTAGAATCTATTCTTTTTATTTCTCTAAGGGGGAGTGAAGCATCAAAATCGTCCTCAGGAGTCAGATCGTGAGCGTCAGAAGCCAACACCTCGTCTGGAATCCAAAGATGAAAACAGCAAGGAAGGTAATTAAAGTTAAGTGCAGGAGAAGTAAAGTTAAATCCAGAAACTGTTAAATCTCAATATGATGAATACATTTTTAAAACGTTTGTCTATTTAGAGGATACAAAAATAATGTTTCATTGCTGGGTCGCTTGGGATAACAGAAAAAAAGAATGATTGGCTACAATTATTTAATCCTTGTGGAAGCAAATGCGGCATTCACAATGCTCATTATATCTCTCAACCTGCTGAGTCAGCACATAGGTCCTCTTATTCAGAGAAAGGAGCTACATCCAATAAGAGATTGTTCTCCTCAGCCCTCCATACATATTCAAGCGTCAGGCATATGCCCACACTCAGATAGGCATTGATACCAGACACCTACATGATCGGAAGTCCGAGTGGCCCAGTCCACCACCCATTGGGTGGTAGGTGTGTATTTCAGGTTGCCTGACTTTAAAGGGACTTTTACCAGAAAATCTACTTGAAATGTTTATCCTTAATTTAGAGTTGAAAATGTAAAACTAAACAAAATTATTCATGCTGGGCAGGAGAGTTTCATTTTTTTTTAAAAACATCTTTATTTAATGCTTTCAAGTTAAACAAGTAAACAAATACAACAGTGAACTCTTTGAACAATATAATCAATTTGCTTTACATCACTGCACAGGCAACTATATCAAATCAATCTTAACCCCATTAAATCAATTGTACATTCTTTCAATCAGGGCAAAATTCATCCTTCCTAGACATAGTCGCCTCAATAACAAAATACTCTTGTACATCAAACAGTAACACAGGACAAACATTCACACAACCACAAAAACAAAGACAAAGACAAAATAAAGAAAATAGGGGGAAATCCCATTCTTCACTAACTCCGTATGGCTGAAGATACTAATAAACCAGTCAAACGTTCATCCACCATATAGGTCACTAAAAGGCGTCCAAAGGTTCAAATAGCTTTCCTCTCTACCCTGACTCTGAAATATAAGTCGCTCAAACTCAGACAATACCAGTACATCATTCACATAGTTCTCAATTTGCGGCTTTTTCCTTGTCTTCCACACTCTCAACACCAGCTTTGCTGCTATCAGAAGTACCTTGTGAATCCATTGGTTGAGCAATTTCACACCACCCTTTATCTGATAACAGCAGTACTTGCAAAGGCGTCCTGGGAAAGCTTATACTATCGCATCCAATCTATCCAACACTTCACTCCAGAATTTCAGTGCTCGAGAGCAGTACCACAACATATGAACAAGTGTCCCCTTCTCCTTTCCACATCCCCAACATACATCATTGTCAATCTACCTCAATTTGCACATCCATACTGTTGTCCAATACAGACATCCTAAGATTTTTTGATGGATGATTCTTAATTTAAGGTCCAACTTACTCTTATAACCCACCAGCCACATTTGTCGCCACTCCCTTTCTGTAACTCTACATCCCTATTCCTCCTCCCATTTTTCCAGTAACCTCTTCCAGAATTCAGCCATGAAGCCACTCTTTGGCATACGATTTAAGTAAGTGGATACCATACGTGGTGAGGTAAGAAAAATAGCACAACCTGTTCGCTCTTTCTCTAACGGTATAGATAGCATACTTAGGGCCTCATTACACGGTATGCAGTAACCATGGCGCTATTAGCGCCATGGTTGCCGCCGGTATTTTACCGTGTCTGCCTTGGTGGATGGCGGAATTACCGCCCTACTCCAAGGTGAGCGGGGACGGTAATTCCCCATTCACCAAGGCACTTCCCCATTCCCATTTTTGCCCCCATAGGGCTCAATGGGAATGAGGAAGGAGCTAATTACGGTACCTCAAATTGCGGTACCGTAATTGGCACCAAGGTCCCTTTGCGGGCCCGTTCCTTAACGGCTGGTAAAACCAGCCGTTGAGGTTGAGTCCCTTAAAGGGACCTCGTAGTAAGACGGTAAGGGTTTACCGGTACCAGTGCCCTTACCGGTACCGGTAAACCCTTACTGCATTCTGTGTAATGACGCCCTTAGTCTTTGACTCAAAAGGTATTCCAGTTCTTTAAACCTATTCTTTTCTCTATTAGCTAAATGAAATACCCCCTGCAGTTCCTCAAACGTTAACATTCGCCCATCTCACACTATATCTCCTGTTCTTAAAATCTCTTCCGAGATCCATCTTTGCCAGTTTAAGGTCTTATTTGCAATCTATAGGCCAGGATTGAGCCCAATAGATGCCTTGTAGTTAAAATATAGATTCCCATTAAAATTAATCAACCACCAATTAATAATTTCCCTAGTCACAGCAACAGATGGTAATTTGCCAGTTCCTCCAGGCAATTTCTCTATTGAATAGATGTTATTTAACCTGAATCGAGATAACCTATCCCTTTCTTTTGCCAGCCAAGTTGGCTCACATTCATTCTCTGATGACATATAAAGTGCTGCCTTTTTCAGTATGAACCCTCTATAGTACTTTTCCAGGTCTGGATACCCAAACCGCCCCCCCCTCTTAGTACTAATTAACAAGATGAATCTCGGGATCTTCGGTCTTTTCTTCTTACCCCATAGGAAGTTCTGGAAAACTCTATTTCTTTCATCCTTTTTTTAGAACCTTAGAGGCAAGGATTGCATAACATAAAGTACTTTCGGTAGAAGGGACATCTTAATTGCATTGATCTTTGCCCAAATCCCCAGGTCCAGCCGTTCCCATTTCCTTACATCTCTATTCAGGACTTCCACTAAACTTTTCACGTTAAATTCCATCATCTTCTTTATATCTTTATTCAGATAAACTCCTAAATATTTTACATGAGCTTCGGATCATTTACAATTCCAATCATAAAAATCTCCTCTTCTGCAGGTCATGGAAAGCAGAAACACTTCCATCTTATCCCAATACATTTTGTTCCCTGAGATCTTACCCATTCTTTCAAATCCTTTTTCAGGGTCGCACTACCTCCCTCTGGGTTAGAAAGGATCACCACCATATCATCTGCATAAGAGAGCACCTTGACTTCTTTGCGTCCAAACCTCAAACCCCTGATTCGTTGCTCATTATGTATATAAGTTATCAATAGCTCCAAAGCAATATTAAATAAGAATGGCAATAAGGGACAGCCCTGTCTCGTTCCCCTTGTTACATTGAATGCATCAGACAATTCATTATTCACCCAAATGTGTTCTTTTGCTGCACTCTGAAGAAAATTGACCGCTCCAAGGAAGTTACTCCCAAATCCCATTTTTTGCATCTTAAGTATCCAAAAGGTCAAACTTACTCGGTCAAACGCTTTTTCTGCATCCATGTAAACTAATGTTGTATTTGACATTTCACTTTGGCGCACACTCATTGGGGCTGATTCACAGAACGTTAACCAATGGGATTGCGCCATTATAAAACTCTTCCATGAATCAGGCTGATTATGTCAATAAGTGTTCTTATATTGTGATATCCAAATCTATTTCTCATAAATCCTAACTACCGATTCACTAATTATTTTCCCAATACATTTTTCCAATCCCTCCTTATGGCTGCTTTCCCCTATATGATCATGTTGAAATGTGCTCTTTTCATTACTGTTACTTCCCCATAGTTCTTCGTGGACTCCTACACTTAAATCTAACTTCTCCTAGTGACCACTCTTCCCCTCTTCAACCATTCCCTAACTCCTTATTCATGAGAGAATGATAGGGAAAGCAAGGAGTGGGACTTTGGGTCTTAACTGTGCAAACAACGCACTCCCTCTGATACTTAAAAGAAAATAAAGTGGTATAGATAATACAAAAGCAGGTAGAAGTACAGGATCAAAGGATTTCTCAAGAGCAGCGATAAACGGACAACCTAGCCCATATAGTGTTGCTACTGGATTGGGTTTAGCCAACGTCATTTACATGTTTTAAGAAATATGCCTTCATTAGATCAAACTATGTACTCTGTAAAACGCTAATGGAACCCTGCGGGTGTTGGATGACAGTCTCCATTAAAATGGCTGGCTTTTGGCTATCCCTTCTCCAGCCAATGGCGCAGGTACACACACTAACACAACATCACAAGCACATGTAAGTGGGTCACGCCTACTTTGTGCCCCCTTTAGTTTTTTCATCTTTGGCCGCAGGTACCATAGGATCTTCTGTTATCTTTAGGCCTAACAGGGGTGGGAAGTACAAGAGGGCAGTGTGGCACAGTGAGTGAAGCCCCGGTGCAGGTGGACCATGCCATAAATGGATATGGTACTCACAAGGCCATAGTGCCTTCATGACCAACTAAGCTCTCCAAGAGGTGCAATGATTGCCCCCCAGCGGCAGTTGCAAAAGTAATTCACATCGCCCGGCTCAAAAGGGGTAGCAGTATCACAGGCGTTCCTTTTTTTATGAAAGGGGGCTTAGCGAAAAGATTGCTCCACATTTTTTTAAGATTTAACTGACACAAGGAAACCAGGCCAGCTGATCCCTTGATCTTACTACTAGGCCACCAACACAATTCTTTTTTGGTAATTTCTTAAACTACAACAGGGTTGCTCATATGCATGTGACCCAATGAGTTTGATCCTCAGAATATTTGTACATATTTTGCTCATACCTATTCGCCAATGACATGTATTTTGCATTCATTTTGCTGATGATAGAACCAAAAAAAAATAAAGTTGATAGCAGTGGTCAACTGATTCACCATACCTCACTGCACGTTAAAAATGTACATTGCAGGATTCAATGCATGTATCTAACGTGCAGTTCAATTGCTCTATCGGATGGCGTTAACACTTTCAAACAATTGGTTGGTACTTACCAACATCAATATAAGCCCCTTATGGTCAGCATGCCCAAAGGACAACACGCCTCACGAGTAAGTACAATTTATATGACACGCGCTACATTTGCATATTATCTCACCCAAAGCAGAGCACGGCAAGATGAATAGATACTGAGCATATGCTAGGATACAAACTTTAACGGAAGCAGATTAACGCATAGCTGCTTCGACAAGTCAGAGCGTACTTCGTATGGTTCTTCACACTTCCTCTCTCTGTCGTCCCCTGTAATTTGTCATCACGTTATGTTGCATTTCGCTCAGCATTGTCAGGTCCTTTCCTCAGAAACGCTTCTCAATGAATCGTACTCGCGTGTTACATTTCAAATGTTTACACATCCGAAACGGTTTCAACAACACCATTGATGCTTATTATATTAAATTATAACAATCCCAAGATATAATGCCAATTAAAAATAAAAAAAAGGCTAAACAAAGCAAGAACAAATAATAAACAAACAAAGCGCTGCAGATTCTTAAGGCAGATTATCTTTTCTTCTTCCCCGCTATCCACTTCTCTGCACAGTTGACTCCTCCATAGGCTCAAGATCCAAGTCTGAAAGAAACGCCTCTGCACCATGGTGATCTGTAAATGAGTACCACTCCTAATATAGCTGGATACTCCATGTAATATTTTAAATGTTTGCTTCTTGCTTTATCCTTTGCCATGTTGAAGGCTATTCTCTCCTCTAGGATATCTCTACATAGATCTCCAAACATCATCATTTTCTGACCTCCCCAGGCCACATCACCCACCTCAAAGGCTCTTTTTAATATCAGTTCTCTCACAGGGAATCTTAGAAATGTTATAATAAAATGCCTTGGTCTCTGTCTAAGAGTTGATTTTGGTCCCAAAGATCTATGAGCACTCTCTAGCTTTGGGTCTAGATTAAGCATTTTAATTAATGCTTTTTCCAAAAAGTCCATTGGGCAGCCTTGTTCAATGTTTTCTGGAAACCCTGCTACGCGAACATTGTTCCTTCTTGAGAAATGTTCTTGTTCAGAACACTTGATAGCTAATTTCTCTGTGTGGATCAGAAACTCTCTTATTTGCTCAGCCATCTTTCTTGACACCTCATCCATTGTGCTTAAGTGACTCTCCACAGAGGTAAACTTGCCAGATAGTTCATTATATTTTTCCTCTGAGGAAAACAGTTTAGTCTTGATTTCTGCAATGTCAGCAGTCACTTTGATTAGAAGTTCCAATAATGTATCCTCTCTCTTTTCACAATCTGCTGTTTCTTCTTCTTCCTTTTGTCTCTTTCAGGGCTGCAATGTTTCAGAGGTTTTCTCAGCCATTGCAGATAAAGTACAGTAGAGAGAGGAGCTCAGGCTTCAGGCTGCCATGCCTGGAGCTGCAGGTTCTAAAATCGGCAGGAGAGTTTCTATTTGAAGGACTGTGTAGCAGTCAGAGGCTTGCAGATACTTGAGATGGCATATAGTGAAAAGGGAAAACATTGTTGATGTAAAAATGAAACACAATTATTTATAATAGTCGGGCACAAACTACTGCAATAACAATAGACAGTAATAAATATGAAAAATATACAGTTAAATAATTACAGGTAAAAACTGCAGCTAAAACCTATGGTGGGTCAAGAATATGGACAGTAAAACTGTAGTGATCGTAAAACGGAGCAGCACATACAAAGTACATGTGGTATCAAAGAATACCCAAGGATGAATAATAAAAACATTTTTAAAAAACCAGCCAACCAGAAAGGATGATGCATTATGACCATGAAATTACATGTTATTTCCAAGAAATAAATTACAGTAAAAAACACAAATCTTACAGTAACAAACCAAGACGAGGGATGTAAACAATGACAAAAGAATAGAAAAACAAAAGAGAGGCAAACAAGAAAAACTAAGAATCACAAGTAAAATAAAGCTTAAGGTCAATAGCATGTACAACAGTCATCATTTAGATGGTTCGTGTAAAACTAGAAACCCTAGAATTGCCCTTGGTTTAGAACATGCAGATCGTTTCAGGTGTTTCCCCCAAGGCCTGGGATAAGAGGTTCTGATGGTTTCAACCTCGAATTTCTATAAAGGTAGGAAGTTTAACAATTGTGAAACTCAGTGGCAGGCATTTGAAAAGGTAGGAGCAGTACTATAGAGGTCTATATAGTCGACGTAGGAAATGTGTGTATTTCAGGGTTTTTTAGGAGTTCAGAGGCACATCATTTGTGGGTGGAGGGGTGGTTGTTCACCATACCAGGAGAAAGCCAAAGTAATGATAATTCCACCTGCATTTTGTTGGTGTGGAAATATGTTATAGCAGTCTTAGGCCACATAACCTTTATAGGCATTGGAATGCAATCTTTTGTAGGCAGCGAAGTATGCCGAAGCAGTCTCATGTAAACTTGAATTTCATAGGTGAGGGAGTAAACCAAAGCAATCTGGGACACACTTAAATGTTATTGTTGTGGGAGCACACCAAAACCCTCTTATGCGCACATCAGAGTTTTGTAAGCTTTGGAGTACACCAAAGCACTCTTAGGCACATAAGAGTTTTGCAGGCAAGGCAGGGGAATATGCAAAAGAAGTCTTAGGCACAGGCACATTTTGTAGTTTGGGCAGTAGGCCAAAGCAGTCTTAGGCAGACTTATTTTGTAGTGGGGGTGGAGAGCACAGCACAATAGCAGTCTTGGGCTAGTGTGAATTTTTCAGACAGGGAGTACTCCACAGCAGTTTTAGGCACATGTGAATTTTGTAGGCAGGGAGTACATGAAACCAGTTGTATGCATATGTACATTTTGTAGGTTTAAGAAAATAGCAAAGCATTCTTAGACAGAACTTAATTTTTAAAGTGGAGGAGTACTGAATTTTGTAGGGCTGAGAGTATGCCAAAGCAGTTTTTCACAGAAGTGAATTTTGTAGCCGAGGAGTATGCCAAAGCAGTCTTAGGTAGACATGAATTTTGATGCAGAAGTAGAATGGCAAATCAAAGGAATCTTGGGTAGATGTGAATTTAGTAGGGTACGGGTATGCCAAAGAAGTCTTAGGCACATGCGAATTTTGTAGGCTCGGGAGTACTACAAAACCCTCTGAGGCAGAAATGAATTTCGAAGGCGGAAGGTGAAGTTGAATACAATTAACACACCTGAATCTGCTGCAGTATCCTAAAACGGTAGGAGACATGGTAGGTGCTGGCAGAGGAATGTGTCTGCTTGACATGTTTCATCTGCCACAGTAGCAGCTGCTTGTGTTGGCAAACTGCAGGTAGTATGCGGGTCTGTGCACCAGCCATGGTGATCGGTCAGTAGCTGCAGATCTATTCCTCTGGAAAGAACCTCGCATGCATTTGTAAGAAATGTAATTGTGCATACACCTCGGTTGAACTAGAATTCAGTGACAGAGGAGGAGGTTCGGGAGGAGTAAGAAGTTGAGATTCCATCCTCTCAGGTACAAGAGAGAGAAGAGATGTCATCATCTCGGCAACAAAGAGGGCATTCACAGGTGATGAGCAAACAGTGAATCCTGAAACTTCTCCAACAAAGATTTCGTTGGAAATGGCCACAACGAAGAAGATGACAAAGTTATGCTCCCTCTCACGGTCCAAGATCGAGACTCAGAGATGAGTTCTTTGATCATACCACAGATAGTTAGGGATATAATGAGGCAGAACAAGTGGGTGCAGGCGCTGACAAACCCATGTAACTGTGAAGGGCCTGCACTGTGCACAGGAAGCAAGCTTCAGACACCCCCTATGTGCTAGTGTGAAATCTTCTTCAAAAACAGCCTGAAAATGGCATGCAATTGGTAGAACTTTCTAGTCGGTCACTTCAACACCAGCTGCTCCTATGTGGATGGTAACTACTCAGCATCCACTGCAAAGTACCCAAAGCAGTGCCCAAGGACGAAACGTTAGGGCCAAACTCAGCCCTAAAAATAATTGAGTGTGGGGAAATTTCACAGCAGAAATGCAACCAGCACATGTTGCCATGTGCCATATGGATCTATATTCATTTATCAACGGTCATTTTCTCCATGGGTTTTTTGCCTAATTTTGTTTTGTGAAACAATGCATACATTTCGTTTTTCATTTTTGGGGGTTCCCCCCATTCTCCCTTCCCTATTAATGTAACACTATACCCTACCCCTCCAATCCCTTATATACCCTTTCCCACACCCCTATGTAAATGAATGCATACCCTGTTATATATGCTTTAAAAAGTGTCTTAGTAGGAGTATCATGAAGCAAATTTGGCACTTCTTCCCTGTGGGCCCAATTGAGAAAGCACCATACAAATGGCAAAGGGAAACTGTAACAGGTCAATCTCCACACCTCCCAAAAACTTGCAAATGATCACGATCACCCACTATCCTGCACCATTACACTAGAGAGTCCTGTTGATTCATAGCTTTTCACAAGTCCTGTTGGAACGCCATCTTTCACGAAGATCCCACAGCGAGCAGACTCAAAACCCAGCCCACTGTTGCTGAGGCGTTTGAGCATGATACAAAATATCTCAAGTTCTTTTTTCTTTCTTTCCTTGTTCTTATTTTACTGCATGCCACAGGTGACCTCAGAATGTGTGAGCAAAACTGGAACATTAAAAAGAGAAACCAGGGGATTTCAGGTGGAAGAGGAAGGAGTTTAGGTCTTTACTAAATTTGGTGAGGTCAAGATGCAGACTAAGTGAGATGGGGGAGAGTTTCAGAATTAGGCACTGACATAATAGAAAGCTTTCCCACCTCAGGTCTTTTCCTGAGTTTAGGGATTTGAAGCAGTGCAGTAGAGTACTTCCTTTGAGGTTATGAGTGAGCCTGTAGCAGATACAGCTTGGGCCAATGTTGTCAAGCGCTTTGCAAATGTTGTAAGTGGCTTTGAATCAACCTCTTTCCAAGGCAGGGATCCGGTGAAGTGACGCAAGTGTTTGAGAGATGTGATCACATCCGATTGAGGTGAAGCAGAAGTCTGGCTGCAGCATTTTGAACTCTCTGCAGTCTAGCAAGTTGATTGCAATGGATGGCGAAGCTGGAGGCTGTTCCATAATTTAGACTGGTGGAGAGGAAAGGGTTGACAGAAGTGACTCTGAATATAAGTTTAGAAAGGGGAGGTTGGGGATGACTTCTGACCCAAATGTACCATATTATGGAAAGCCTGCCTTGCCCCTTACGCTTTGGGAAGTCAAATGGGCCCCAGTCTCCTCCTGAGCCATCTGCTGTGGACCACCTCTGGCTCCTCTGCCTGATGCTCTTCGGTCTCCTTCTATACCACCGCCTCCTGCTTCCCTGTCTGTCTGTGTCCCACTGCTCCTCTGTGGCTACCTCTCCCTGCTACTTGGTTACGACTTCCTCCCCTCCAACCCCAAGGGGAAAGTAATGCACCGCATTCTTAGAGTATCCCTGCAGCTACCACAATCTCATCATCACTCAGAGCCACATCTCTAACCTCACATCACCAGCTCCTCCAACCACTGTGTGAGGCTAAAGTTCTTCTTACTCTGATATGCCCCCTAACAAATGTGGCCAGACTCTTTTTCTTCTGCCTCCTCCCCCGCCATAATTTATTTCTACCTCTCCACAGTCTCAGTCTCCCCTTCGTGGGTGACTAACAGTCTGTTCTCTTCTTCTCCCCCTGCCCCTCAGCATTGCCTCTAACTAAACAGATGTGTTGCATAAAGTGTCAGTGTACAAAATAAAACAAACATTTGTGTAAATTTGCATTTGGCATTTGCCAGGTACTGGCATATTGATACTGCCTGGCCGGGAGATAGCAACAGCTGAAAAATGCTCTGAACATATGATAGCAGTGCTGGGCAAATGCCCATCTACTACTCATACACAGGCCCAAACTCTTTGCAAAAAAGCTTGTTTCTGTTGAGTCTTCAGTGCAAGGAACAAATGTGTGGACACACATACTACTTATAAATCAAATGGAAGAAAGAACACTTGGTTAAGACATTCTTATCACACCAGTAGCACGTTTGTATCTGCAATTAAGCCATTAACATACAAGTCTGTTAGGTCCTATAGAGCAAAAAGCCTGATGTTACTGCTCGATAGAGCTAGGTCAGTGTCATCCTAGGAGGATGTGTTTTGGGTAGCAGGGAAAGTTGTGGAGGAGGCCATAGGAATTAGCATGGCCATGGGCAGTCAATTGGTGGGTAAATAGCCAAACAGCACACTCGTATCCATTCTCACAACCGATCTTCCTCCTACCCTTCTATCAGTTTTCTAATTGAACTGTTTTGGTTTATAGGTGGCAGTTAAGCGGAATCTAATAGCAAAAACCAAACGTTGTCCGAATTCTGCTCTTGCCAAAGCTTTATTGCATGCAGGCCAAGTACTCAAACAATAAATATAATTGTAAAAAATAAAGTGGCAAGTCAGGATTGCAGTAGACAGAAAAAAACAGAGATGTGAAAAAGAAAAATAGCACGCGGATGGGCGATGCAGAAAGGAAAACGGTTGCGGGGGTGGAACTTTGATTATTCACCCTTCAAGTAAATGGAGAAGAAAGGAAGCAATGGAAGGACGGAGAACGGAAGGGGTTGGGGCAGAGGGACAGAAAACTAACCATCAGAGAAACATGAAAAGAAAGGCAAACGGGTTCGAAATCAGAGAAAGACACTGAAAACATCAGGAAGTGAACACTGTAATGCAAAGTCGCAATTGCAGCTAACATATTTCCTCTGGGAGAATTCAGGGAGTAAGACCTTCAGGGGAAAAACATTAAGAACACTTAGATCCCATGAGATTTATCAATGATCTGTAATGTAAATGCTCCAGCCAATGGACTATTGCATAGCAACACCGTTACTAAAAAGATGGGGGCTCAATTACATGCCTCAAATTAAATAGCTTATTAGTTTATGTGGTCTTTGTTGGTCTTCCACCAGGGCTTGGTGAGGACTGGTTATCTGGGGTAATGGCCCAAAATGTCGCCCTCATAATTCTGACAGACTTTTTTTTTAACACCCCCCTTACATCACAAATATATGTGGGGGGGCATGTGATATTATAGTAATATGAGGGTGGGGCTGCGGGGGTCTCCCGCCACGCATATATGTGTGGTGTAAAGTGGGTTAAAAATATATATTTTTTAAGTCGCCATTTTCGGCTGTCGGGATTATGTGGGTCGCAGTATCTGGTCTCCCTCGAGCCGGTCCACAAGTGCCACACATACCACAGCAGCTAATGATGAAAAGAATATGCATGGCTTTATGTGAACACTTAAGTTTTATTACAAGTCATTTACATGCAGGCAAATTGAGAACCTTGTACTGCAGATGCACATGAAGCTGGATGGCATAAATCTACACCCAGAAATACCTTGAAATGACCCTTAATAATTGTAAGGCTGAACAAATTACCAAAGCATGCCACATGCATCAAAACCATGTACCTTGCACCTTGTTTTAATAGACATTCTGTATGAAGACATGTGTTTAGCGCTAGCTGTCTTCTCTACCAGTCAGGTAGCTAGCTTGAAATATTTGTTGTTGTTACGCCAATATTCCAAGCTTTTCAATGGCTGTCACCTCACCATGCCTGCTTTCCACTTATCCCCGTGTACATCCACCTAATTTCTATTAAAATAAAAACAATTGCCTTTATGCACCTCCTCAGGCCTCTGTCTCTGCCGTTTCGGCTGCACTTCCTTGCAGCACCACAGCACAAATGAATTGCACGCACAACCATTATCTCTGGCTGGTGGGCAGAAGCCATCTTGTATTATCTGGCTGGCTGTAAGGCGATTACAGCTTAATTAGCAATCAGAGGTTTGCCTCAGGGAACCTGGATGCTCGGATCGCAGGCATTACCTGCTTGTACATATCTGCATGTAAATCAGCCTGATCTGAGAATGCAGTCCTTGCCCACGTGCATCCCTGCATGCCTACCTCATGCAGCAAACCCAGACAGCGAACACGGGCTGCTGGCAAACGAAAACAGCGGTCGCTTGTGGTGGATGCGGTTTATTTCTAGTTACATTTAAAACAAGCCGCAGTGAAAATAAGGTCATTGGAAATAAAACATATCCGTCATAGCGGGGCTAACCTCCACTATGGTCCCCTACTCAGTAACAAATCATATCTTATACATTGGCCACACATAGGGCCTCATTACGACCCAGGCGGTAAATTACCGCCTGGGTCGTACCCTTACCACCATGGTGTAAACTATGTTTACACCATGGTGGATGGCGGATTTACCGCCCCATTCCAAGGTGAGTGGGGCGGTAAATCCCCATTTCCCATTTTACCCTTCCCCATGCCCATTTTTGCCCCATAGGGCATAATGGAAGTGGGGAAGACGCTAATTACGCCACCGTAAATTACGGTGGCGTAATTAGCACCATGGTCCCTTAGCGCCATGGATTTTAACGCCTGCAAAAAGCAGGCGTTAAACTCACCATGGCGCAAAGGGACCTCGGAATCAGGCGTTAAGGGTCGGCGCCGTTTACGGCGCCGTTAACCCCTTAACGCCTGATTCGTAATGAGGCCCATAATGAGATGAGACAGAGACCTTCTGAAATTTGAAAACATATGACATTTTATTGGAAAACATTTTATTGGTCGCTTTCATAGAGTCATCCTATCGGGCGGTCATAGCCACGCTCAGGCCATAAGTATGCCTGGCCCAATCCACAATATTGAAGTATGCCTGGCCCAAAACATCATCCTTTCCCGGGTGGCTCTGCCAATCCCGTATTACATAGTCCACTTTCCAAAGCGGTGAGCCTTTCTCACTTTAATTTCCATTCTCCCGATAACGGCCCGCCCTGGTATCTGACTGCCAGTTCAGCCACTCCCATTTACTCAATGGAGCGAACAAGGCCACTGCATCAGTTGTTGACAACCGTCCATAGTGGTATCAGTGCCTGTCTCCCCCATCCTGGCTGATGCAGCCATTGGTTATAGCTTGCGGAAAGACCGCAGTGTGCCTCCTTCTCTTGGACCGCCCTTGTAACTCCGCCTGTGACAGAATAATGTATTAGAAACAATGCTACAATCACCTATGATAAATGAAAACTTAGTTAACAATCGTCAAAACATCAACAAAACTGCACATATCGCTAAACCAAATTGGCACTCTTAATCTTACTAAACGTAGTCATTTGCCCCTGTTTCATTAACTACAGGTTGGGTGGGAGGGTGGCTGCTGCTGCCTGGGCTGGAAGAGAGACCTGGCCCTCTCAGCCCAGGCTATTTATGCGCCCCCAAAGGCCCAGCTGTTTCCGGTAGGACCATAGGGGGGCACGCACCAATGCTCCCTTGGTAAGGGGAGGCGGGTCCGCGGAGGGGGTGGCCAGAGGGACAGTCTGTTTTTGCCAGCTGCCGCTCTAACGCCCCTTGCGTGGTCTGGTGTACCTCCTTAACCTGCTGCTGCTTTCATTTGTCAGCATCCCATGCTCGCCGTACACATGGATTTGAAGGGTTGGGCCAAAGAAAGAGTTGTGTTTGTGCTAAAAATGTGTACTTTTGCAGTCTTCAAATACCCTTTGGCCCTCCAGAAGCGACAGACCTACCATCCATTCCAAGGAGAGGCAGAACAATGTTTTCTTGCTGAAAACACAGTAGCAGCTGCACTCCCTCAGGAAGAGCAGACGGCTAATGCTGGTGCCCTGCGACACACCCACTGTCCATTCCAAGAAGAGCCAGCACAATGTTTTCATGCGGCACGACATGAATCCAGCAGTCATCTTGAAAGGAATGTTTGTGACCCATTGCTAAGGGTCAGTTGAAAAGAATCAAAAATGTTGATACTTAGTTGACAAAAAATCTTTAGAGCTGTTAAATCTTACAGTTTGGAAACGTGTTTTCATGAATACAGATTCTCTTTCGAAAAGTAAAATATTTAAAAAATATGAGCAAAATGTTCTCATAACAAATAATTAAAAATGCACATTTCGAATGGATTGTGTGCTCCCACGTATTCATCATCTTAGATAATCTGCCAGCTTGCTGCTTCTTCTTCAGAAATTTTTTTTCGCCAGAGGGCGCTGTGCTCGAGGCTGCGTAGCTTTAGTCCCTCGAGGGCCGCCGTTGAGTGTCGACGTCATCCATCGTATAAAGGGCTCGAGCCTCGCCCGTTGGTCTCAGTTCTGTTTTTCTGAGCTTCTGCTTCGTGTTTTAAAACGGCGCGCCAGTTCTCTCATTAAATATGTCTTCATCCTCAACTCCGACAACACCCAAGACAGGTTTTAAACAGTGTCTGAAGTGCGGAAGATGTCCATTACGGATCCTCATCGCAACTGCGTTTGGTGCCTCAGCCTCGACCATCGGGTCGACGAGTACGCTCCATATCAGGTGATGTCGAACAAGGCTCTTAAGGAACACCAAGGTAAGCTAGCAGTGGGAGAGGAGTCTTTTAAGTCCGCAAAAAGACTAAAGGACTCGGGAGAGTCGAGTAGAAAATCTCGTCACAAGTCGAGGCGGTCGAGGTCGAAGAGTCGATGTCACAAATCTTCTTCCTCTTCTTCCTCCTCGCCTGACAGAAGGTTCATTTCATGTCCTTCTAAGCATGATTCCTCAAGAAAATGGGAGGCCTTTAGGGCTTCAATGCTGAAGATTTTTGAGAAGGCGGCCCGACCCCCTCAAAAAAGCCGCGTGTAGAGCATGCCCCTGTCCACTCAAAAAGTGACAGAGGGAAATCTAAAACTGTACATGCTAAATCCGATAGAAAGTCGAGGGCGACCTCGGAGGATGATTCTCCAGCGCCTCATGAAACAAAACAAAAACCTTTGGTGCACAAATCGAGGTTAACAGAGGACAACATGGCATCCTCATCGTCGAAGTCAGGCATCGGCTCGACGCATCCTTCGACAACTACGTCGAAGCCAAAGATGGCGTTGATACCTTCAGCCTCAGTGTCGACGCCTTGCTCAATGACATCGAAGCCTTCCTCGATGACCTTGAGGATTCCTTCGAGCTTAACAAAGCCATCGCCGATTCCATCGACGCCTTTGACGGGGAAATCTTTTAAACCGATACCCAAAACGACAATTATGGCTAAACCTAGGTCAATGCCACCGCCTTTACCAGAAAAAATCTTCCATCCTCAGCCCATGCAGTAATTTTTTAAATCCATGTCCTCTATTTTGAAGAACAATCCTCAGCAGGTGATAGATTTGGGACAAGAGAAGTTCCTGAGGAATTAATAGATCCTAGTTCCAAGATGGCAGACCTTTGTGACTGCCTACAATCAGCCAGTGGCCTCGATACCTCACCTAAGGTAGTATTTGAAAGGCCAGACCCTACTGAACATGCAGAATCTGGTTATAGGAACCTCATAGGAAGAGTGACAGATTTTATGGGGTGGAAGACAGTGTCCCTGAGTTATGACCAGGATGACATGACAGATATTATTGATGAAGGACCTCAGAAGGACCCGATGCTTCCTTTCCACAAAGCTCTACAAAACAGAGTTATGACAAATTGGGAAATCCCAGAATCTTTACCAGCTATAAATAAAAAATGTGTAGGAAAGTACAGACCTTCACCTTCAGATCCAGAGTATCTATCTAAACATCCTTCACCTGAGAGCCTGGTGATTAAAGCTGTGACTGCAAATAAGCAATCAGCTTATCCCTCCAGGCCCCCTGACAGGGACGATAAAAAGATTGATGCTTGGGCGAGGAAAGTGTTCACTTCGGGCAGTATGGCCCTTAAATCTACTAATGTGACTTGTACATTAGCTAGATTTACTTACACCCTGTGGGACTGCTTGAATGCAGCGGCTGATCACATCCTGGAGGGTGAGGAACGGTATGGTTTCCTGGCCATAGTAAAGGATGTAAAGGAGGCTTTAGAGGAGTGCCTCAAGTCAGAACTGGACACTGCAGATAGTACAAGCAGGTCCATGGTTTCTAGCGCGGTCTTGCGTAGATTCGCATGGCTAAGGAAATATGGTTTTGCACCTGATGTGCAGTCTAGATTACTTAATATGCCTTTTGACGGCTTGAGGTTGTTTGACAGCAAGGCGGACGACAGCTTGGAGAAGCTGCAGACCTCAAAAGCTGCAGCAAAATCACTCTACAGCACTCTTACGCAGGCTCATCTTCCTGGAAGAGTCACCCTTTTCGCTTCTATTCCTCTTTTGGAAAAGGGAAGGGGCAGGCCAGTCAGAGAGGCCAACAGAGAAAACACTTTTGTGGTGGAAAAGGGAGAGGCGCTAGATCAGCCACATCAGCGGCTACTACCTCCTCAGCCACTGCTGCAGCCGCTGCAAAGCCACTTTGAGATCTTAACCCACAAAACCCCGGTGGGAGGCAGAATAACTCGGTATCTGGACGAATGGCGGGGCATTACGTCGGATGCCTGGTACTAGAGATAGTGACCCATGGTTACTGCCTTCCTTTTCATCAAAGACCTCAAGATCATCCACCGGGAGCCAATTCTGCAAAAGTTCCAGACCCGCTCCTTGTGCAGGAGATTTTAACATTGCTAGAGAAAGGTGCAATAGTACATGTACCTGTAGCGGAGAGGAACAAGGGTTGGTGCTCCCCCTATTTTCTCATTCCCAAAAAAGACAGAGGATTGAGACCCATCTTGGACTTAAGAAACTTGAACAAGTTCCTCAGGAAGGACAAGTTCAAGATGGTGACCCTTTCTGAAATCCTTCAGGCTCTTCAGCTTCAGGACTGGCTGGTATCATTAGACCTTCAGGATGCTTACTTTCATGTGTCAATCCATCTCAAACACAGAAAGTACCTGAGGTTTGCAATTGATGGATCTCACTATCATTTTCGAGTTTTGCCATTTGGGGTGACCTCCGCCCGAGGGTTTTCACCTAGCTGATGTCTGTAGTGGCAGTGAGTCTCAAGAGAGGAGGGATTCATGTCTACCCTTACCTGGACGATTGGCCAATCAGGGCGAGTTCACCAGAACGAGCCCAGGAACATTTGACCATGGCCTGCCACTTCTTACACAGACTGGGCTTCTCCCTCAATTGCAAGAAGTCACAAATGATTCCAAGCCAAAGACTCCAGTTCATCGGAGCAGTCCTGGATACTACCTCAGGGAAAGCCTCACCTCCTGAGGAGAGAGCTCACCACATTCTGCACATGGTAACGAAGTTTCAAAATGCCCCACATCTACCGCCATTCGACTTTCTAAAGTTGCTAGGCCTCATGGCATCCTGCATTTTTCTGGTGCCAGAGGCCAGATTGAGGATGAGATCCCTTCAATGGGCCCTCAGGACTCAATGGTCCCAATTTTCAGGGGAGATGTCAGATCTTCTGCAAGTCTCAACCAAGGTGTCTCAAGATCTTCTATGGTGGGCTTGCAAGGGAAATATCCTCAAGGGGGAACGTTTTTGTCAACCATGGACGGAGATAACGGTAGTGACGGACGCCTCACTCATGGGGTGGGGAGCACACACCAACGATCTGACTATCAGCAAACTACACATCAACCTTTTGGAGCTGAGGGCAATCAGACTAACGCTGAAGGCTTTTCTGCCCTCTGTACGGAGAAAGAATGTCCTGATAATGACGGACAACACAGTGGCCATGTACTACCTCACAAAAGAGGAGGCGTAGGATCACTCCCACTGTGCACAGAAGCAATGCAGCTATTGTTCTGGCCAATGCAAGAAGGAATCTCTCTATCGGCGATTCATCTAGCCAGAGAGAAAAACACGGCAGCAAATGCTCTGAGCAGGCAGAACACTGTCTCCCACGAATGGAAACTAGCTCAGGAAGTTCTTCAAGAGATCTTTGCCCTTTGGGGAACCCCTAAAGTGGATCTGTTTGCGACCTGTACCAACCGAAAGTGCGAACTGTACTGCTCAAGGGAATTTCCTCCGAGAGGCGATCTAGGGGACGCCTTTGTGTTGGACTGGATATTTCCACTCCTATACACGTTCCCTCCAGTCCGCGTGATTCCTCAAGTAATCAGGAGGTTGAGAAAGTTCAGGAAAACCATGATCCTAATTGCCCCAGATTGGGCCAGGAGAACATGGTACCTGGACCTTCTGAATATGTCCATCTGCCCTCCAATACGTCTTCCACAACAAGAGGATCTCCTCTCGCAAAGGGAAGGTCAAGTTCTCCACCCATAGGTCAAAGCTCTCAGCCTTCACACTTGGCTTCTGAGAGGCTGAGATATAAGGATTGGGACCTTCCGGACGACGTTATGGAAATCTTGCTTTCGGCTAGAAGGCCAGCAACAAAATCCTTATACCGGTGTCATTGGAAGAAATTCAGTTACTGGTGCAGGGATAAGAATGTGGATCCTTTTCAATGTAGCACTCCCATGGTGCTTTCCTTTCTTTTACATTTGGCGAACTCGGCCTCCAAGTTGGTACTATTAAAGGATATTTAGCAGCGCTATCTATCTTCAAGCGCTCCTCAGAAGAAGTTTCATATTTTAAGATGCCTTTAGTTGTCCAATTTCTTAAAGGGTTAACAAATGTGTTCCCTCCTACACCTTTTCAGGTTCCCATTTGGGACTTAAATTTAGTCTTAACATTTCTTATGTGTGCCCCTTTTGAGCTTTTACATTCTTGTCCTTTAAGGCTCCTAACTTTTAAAACTGTTTTACTAGTGGCTTTAACTTCATCCCGAAGGGTGAGTGAGTTGCAGGCGCTCTCTGGTAAGCCTCCTCACACTATTTTCCACAAGGATAAGGTTATTTTGAAGCTCAAACCTTTTTTCTTACCTAAAATTGTTTCAGATTTCCATCTGTCACAAAAGATTACTTTACCTTCCTTTTACCCTCCTCTGCACCCTAGTAAAGAGGAAGAAAGGTTCCACAGGCTAGACCCTAAAAGGGCTCTCAGCTTCTATATCTCTAGACTTGAAAGATTTAGGCAAACTGATAAATTATTTGTCGGTTACACTGGACACAAATTGGGCCTTGGTGTGTCCAAACAAACCTTACCCAGATGGATAATCCTAGCAATATCTGAATGTTACAGGTTGGCTGGGAAAGAGCATCCAGATGGATTAAGGGCTCATTCAACCAGGGGCATAGCAACTTCCACGGCTCTTCAGAGGGGGTGTTCCTGTGCAGGACATTTGTGCAGCGGCCACCTGGTCATCCATGCACACGTTTGTAAAACATTATTGTTTAGATTCCACTTCTTACCAAGGAGGCCTTTTTGCAAAAGCCGTCCTTCATTCAGTACATAATTAAAAACTCTGGTACTCCCTCCTCCAATTTACTACTGCTTTGGGAATCTATCTAAGATAATGAATACGTGGGAGGACACAATCCATTCGAAGAACAAGTTACTTACCAACTGTAATGTTCTTTCGACTGGATGTTCTTCCCACGTATTTCTCATCGACCCTCCCAACCTACCCCTCTGTACAGTTTTTAAATTTCTTGCACTTGTACTTCCTTAAGAGGCTGCCATCCTTCAATGCCTGATACAAAACAGAACTGAGACCAACGGGCGCGGCTCGAGCCCTTTATACAACAGATGACGTCGACACTCGAAGGCGAACCTTGAGGGACTAAAGCTACGCGGACTCGAGCACAGCGCCCTCTAGCGAAACATTTTTTCCGAAGAAGAAGCAGCAAGCTGCCAGATTATCTAAGATGAGGAATACGTGGGAGGAACATCCAGTCGAAAGAACGTTACAGTTGGTAAGTAACTTGTTCTTTTAAGTCCTATATTACTATATTATAAAACTTTGTTTTGGTGAATCAAGGATTTTCCTCACCAGCTTACAATTAGGTGCATCTCCAATATGACCACCATCATGGAATTACTCAGACCTCAAAGACTTCCCGTGCAGAGAACTTGTGGGTGGGAAAGACAGGAAGTGCTAGGATTAGCCATAGGGAGTTGCAAGGCTATCGGAAAGGAATGGGTGGGGTTTATAGCTAAATACCGGTATATCCCTCCACAATGTCATTTCAATGTGCCCCTCTTCAAAGCCCTTCTTCAAAGCCCTTCTCCCTATGTATACATGAATCAGTATTAGAATGCAATAGTTTGGGCCATTATAGGTGTCCCAAGCAACACCTAATACCCCAAACTAACAAGTGACAAAGACAAACAAAAGGATTTACAGAGGACTCACACAATGGAAAAGAGCTTTTGTGTCGGTAGTCTGCCAGGTGGAAGGGCGACACACAGAAGAGTGTCGACAGAAGGATGCCGTGCATTTGGAGGCAAAGGACAGATAAGAGGAGCCAGAGAGAAGGGGCGAGTTGGGGGGCAGTGGCGTTACAGGTAAGGAGTTGCTTGAGAGTAATGAGAAAGATGGGATGATAATAGAGATTTGTATCTCCTGTGACATAATGATACAGTACCGAAGGGTGCAGTGCCCCCTGATGACAGTGTTAATCCCACCCCTATTTCTTGACAAAGGCTTACAACATGTACCTTCACAGTTGTGTACTACAAATCCACGTGATGTAAGATTACTGAAAGACGTGAACCCTGTGCGTATAACACTGAAGCCAGGTGCAGTGCTGTCCATAGTAACAAAATATCCATTATCGAGGGAGGCAGAGGAGGGTATTAGAAAGACAATACAGTCCCTACTGGACCAAGATATTGTGCTGTCAATGTCTCTGTGTAACACAGCAATATACCCTGTCAAGAAATCAATAGGGGGCAATTGGCGAATGATCCAGGACTTACACCCCCTTAATGACGTGGTACAGAAAGAATTTCCAGTCGTCCCGAATCCTGCAACAATTTTATGCAGCATCCACAAGGAAGCTAGATAGTACACTATAGTGGACTTAAAAAATTAATTCCTCTTGATTCCACTCCATCCTGAGTTGAAGTACTTCACAGCATTTACACAGGGCCAGATGTGGTTTGAACATACTAGGTTACCTCAGGGGTACTGCGAGAGTCTGAGAATATTCAACAGAATACTGTACGCTGATTTAGGGAAGATTCAGGTGCCTAGCACCATCATTCAGTACATAGATGACATGTTAGTGTGCAGTGATAGTGAACAGCACTGCCGAAAGGATTCTATTGCACTCTTACAATTGTTGGTCTATTAGGGGTACAAAGTTGACAAGGCTAAGTTGCAATACTGCCAACAGGAGGTTCTCTATCTGGGATAGTTCATATAAGCAAATGGTAAAATAATATTACCAGGTAGGGCAGCGTTAGTACGTGCCACACCCAGACCCGCCTCACTTAAAGAAATGCAGAAGTTTCTGGGCCTGTGCAACTACTGTAGGGTATGGATCTTACATAACGTGGCATACACAAGGCCACTTTTTCAAGTCCTTAGGGAAGCACTAAAAACAAAGGACCATAGGTCACAGTGAACTGCAGAAATGATCAAACAGTTTGACGAATCGAAAGAAGTCATTCGTTCGGCACCCGTACTGGCCACCCCAGACTACATGCAGGAATTTTACTTATTCTCATGGCAAGCTTATGACAGCGGTGCTGACACAGAAGAGTACTGTGGGCCATTAGCCATTGGCCTATTATAGCAGCACCCTGGATGCAGTGATGCAATTGCAGTTTGTGTGTGAACAAGCTTGAGCAGCTGCTGCTTTCACAATAAAGTTTCGACAATTGTAATGGGGTGCTCAGTTACGTTGTATGTGGAACACTCTTTGTTTGCCATTCTAGAAAGGTCAAAATCTACTCTGACTACACAAAGATCTACAGCGTATGAGATTATCATTTCTAAACCCCATATTCATGTGGTTAGATGCAAAACAGTGAACTGTGCCATCTTCCTAGCAGACATGCCTAGTACAGAGAACATAGCGGTGCACAATTCTGCTACATACGAAGGGGAGGAGGTTGACATCCCCAAAGCAAGGGACTGCGCATTGTCAGAGGGTGAGATACCTTTCATTGACGGTCTTCCAGAATTGACCAGGAGGGTGGGCAAAGACATACAGGGGCAGCAGTGGTATGACTTGAGGAAGGGGAGTACAAGACGGTGGTCATGAAAAGGTTGCCCATGCATTATTCTGCACAGGCGGCTGAACTCATAGTGCTTATTGAAACTTTGAGAGCATCTCAAGGTTGCCATGTCACAATATATTCAGATTTGGCGTACATCACAACAACGGTACATCCCGCTAGAAGAGGAGGGGGTCTTGAAGGGCAGATTGATCCCCGGTGGAGCATGCAGCACTGCTAGAAATACTGATAGAAGCATTATCCCAGCCATCTGTTGTGGCGGTCGTCAAGTGCGCCGCCTACACTGATGGGACAGACCCAACATCGATCAGGAATGCAGCCGGCGATGCATCAGCCAAAATGGTGGAGTATCTGCCAAATGAAATACCAGCTGAATACGTTGTGACTTCTCCACCAGCAAGCGAACATCCAACACCTTATACAGCATTGCCCATCTCCCAGATTATCGAGTTACAAAGGAGGGTACCTGAAAGGGAGAAAGAGTTGTGGTTACAATGCAAGCAATCCCCAACAGATGTGTTATGGAGGCAAGAGAGCTCTGGGAAGACAGTAATGCCTCGGGAACTCCACACAGTAGCTTTTGAACAGTTACATTACCCATCCCACTGTTCGAAGCAGCACATAGCAGCAGATATACAGGAAGATTGGTTTATACCAAATATTCAGGAGAGTATCACAGAAATGGTCATATCTTGCACCACATATCAAAATATCAGTCCAGGGATGACACTACAGACGTTACGGGGCAACTTGTCCCACCGTATGAAATACACATAGATTATGCTGACATGGGTGAGCGTTGTAATGGCTCTAGGTACCTCATAGTAGCGGTTTGCTCTCTCTCAAGGTGGGTGGAGGCAGGGCCGTGCGCACATCCGGATGCCAAATGTGCTGCTTGATTTTTGGTACGTGAGGTTTTCCCTCGCTGGGGTGTGTTTCCAGGGCACTCTTCCAGCATGTCACAGCACTACTCAGCCTTAAGCACCAGATGTGTTCAATTTACCACCCACAGGCCAGCAGCCTTGTGGAGAAGATCAATTGGCTTCTCAAAAGTAAATTGTCCAAACTGTGTACCACGTTGAAGAAGAATTTGGTGGACTGTTTGCCCCTAGCCATCTTCAGTTTACGTTCACAGCCCAGCTAAAACCATCATCTGTCACCTTACTTGGTGGTCACTGGTCGGCATATGCACACACCCATATCCCCTTTAAGAAGAGCTTCAGACGCACATAGAGCATCAGCAGTGCTAGGCGATGAGTTCAAAGATTATTTGACCACACTAACTAGAGCAATTAAATGTGTTTCCCGACAGATTGCATGTCCAGGATTGAGATGACACAGACACCGGACATAGCAACTACTACGGCAACAGATCCGAGCACATGATCACACAACCGCTGCTGCCTGGTAATTTTGTACACGTTTGTAATTTTGTGTGCAAGTAAACAACCCTCGGTTGCATGGGCCCTACGAGGTGGTATTTTGCACTCCCCTCGTGGTGAAAGTAAAGGGCTTGCGCTATTGGGTCCACCTCTACGATGTTCGTAGGGCACCACCAGGTAGTTTGTTGGGAGACCAATTATGTTAAAAAGGAGGGGTAGAAATGCATGTACCCCATCTACTCCACTGGCCTGTCCAGATGCGATACGTGTGCAGTGGCACACTCCATTGGTGGCCCGAAGCTCTGCTGCTAGCTCCATATCTTTCTTTTTTAAGGAGCTCTTTCTTTCTTTTTTTTTCTTTCTCTCTTTCTCTTTTTCTCTTTCTCTGTGTAAAAAGTATGTCTTGTAAGTCTCTCCTTTTTGTTGTCTTATATATCTGTGTTTTCATTTTCGGATAGAAGAAGATGGACATGACTAATGTAAATAATTAGTTAAGTAGGGACCCGAGGTGTAGATGCACAAATGAAAAAATATGGACCTATGTTTATTATTGTGGATTGACCATTATCGCAGGTCTCTGTGTGACATTGATGGTACTATTGGGACTGTATTAGGGGAGGATGTTATAGGGGGAGGTCCTATCAAGGGGGTGAATGGGATTGTATAGTATCCAAAAGGGACAGTGCATATAAATGTTAATATTAGCAGAGTTACATATATTAGTAATAGTGTGAATACTAACAATAATAATAGAAATTAATATAGGAGTAGCGATAGTGCTGATACAAGTGTTAGTGACGATTATAGCAGGTACAACACGACATTGAAAAGGTTGTTCTCAGCAAGTAGGAGATTGTCTACAAACTAGAAACAATATAGTGTTATTTTCGATAGCACTGTTAAAGCTGCCATCCCTGAGAACATGTATAGAATAATAAAAAGGGAAGTACGAAGACAGTATGACACATATCAAGGGCTGGGTTTGGATGTGATTGAGGATATCCGTCATCCCAAATTTACCAACTCATGGTTTTCCGACATGAGTGGTGTGGGAAGAAACGCTGTGAATGGAAGCTGTTATGTGGGTTCACTTATTCCGCATGTGTCAGGGCTCCCAAGGTGTTAGTACCGCAAGCAGTCCCAATTATAGAGGCACAATGCCTAGTTAATCTTGTGCTATGCAGAATAAAAGGAACGTTCCAGGCACATAGTTTGCCACTGCAAATGGCGGGTCCAGATCTTATACAGTGCAGCAGCGATTCAAAAAACATCAAGTGTGTGGATCTACCCTATCTGATGGTGAGAGAGTGTAAACATGTTAATAACAACTGTCAGGACACCACTCTACCTTGCTTGGCAGAAGGACTAGTAACATACAGAAAATAAATGATAGCACGGGTGGACAATTTCCGTGCACAAATCTGGACACAGCATATCACAAAGCTGACGTGGATTACAACAATGGAAAAGCCGGTGCGAGTGCACAAGGAAGAAGAATATAGACTCTGTTTCTGCAGCAAGGGTGCAGTCTTTGTTGGCTTGAACGAACGTTGCAGCAAGACTCTCCTGATCACAGACATGATGAAGGGAACAACAGCGATGATGAATTACTACTGGGTCTGTAGCCAACAAGCTTGCTTGCACCTCCTACCATCATGGAGGGGCTGTTGTTCACTGGCCACATTGCACTCAGCGTTATTAGTAATCCCAGAAGAACACCTGAAGGGGGGGAGCATTGCCCGCTGAGAGGCCAACTAGTCTCCCCACATTCGAAAATGAAGATAAGGGCCTGTTGCCCATACAAGAGCTCCACACCCTTCCAAGAAAAGGACAGTTCCAACAACTAAAGAGGATGAAGAAATGTAATTATATATCCAAAGACTCTTCTGCATTGCTTGCTGAAATACAAGAAGAATACAGGCTATTCAGCTCAGCAGAATCCTTTTTTGCATCTTTACTTTTGCTGGGAGTGTAGGCCACAGCAAATGCCAAATGGTTGCAGATCGTTAGATGGGAGCTGGTCCAGCTTGCGAACGATACAGAGAATGGGTTCAATTTGATCATGGGTGAGTTGCGTGCATTGAGACGATGCAAAAATGTTATGCGTTGGACATGTTAACAGCAATGGAAGTAGGGGTTTGCAAAAAATTTGGCGATTCCGGCAGGACATTTGTGCCTCCAGAGGATGCAGAGAACGCATCATTATCCCACATCATTGCAGCTGTCCGTGGCCTGGGTGTTCGCATAAAGAAAGAGGGAGGGGTACAGGACAGTAATTGGTTTACTATGTCATTCAGTTGGGCTATGTCATGGCTCGGAGCGATCATGAAGATGTTGATGCCCATCATTGTGTTCATCCTTGTTATTTTCTGCACCTGTCAACTGCGTCTTTAATGTTGTGCCAATGTGGCACCTAATAGCGCAAGAATGATGGTATGAATTGGGGTTTCAAAAGCACCTTGCGAGACAAACAATATTGAAATGCAGGATGATATCCAACAAAGTGGCCATACGTATGAAATGCTCCCTATCCCATATGGAGATGAAGTTGACCATTTATAACACACTATCATTTCTCCACCCCCTGATCTAGAAAATTAAACAAAGGTTTGGGTCGAACTGGCGGGGTATGTGGGATGCATCTATATGACATAGTCACCGAAACAGTATGCATGTAGTTTGCAGTCAGTGTGTAGGGCCTGTGTACCAATAAAGGGAACTCAACCATATGTGGAAGCAGAGAGGAGGTAGCAGGAGCACACAGGTATTGCAGAGTTTGTTATTGTAGAAGTAACGAAAGGGGGAATGTTGGGAAGGGGGCAGCCCTGTCCCACCCCCTAAGCGCTTTAGAGTGAGGTGAGATGCATTTGAAGCACTATGATGGGCCAAGGGAGAGGTGGGACGGTGAAAGGACCGCCTCGCAATACAAAGGACCCCACTTCAATATAATCAGATATAATCAATCCACATAGTGTCGTACAGGGTGTGAGCAGCATTGCTATTTTGTGTAGATATTAGTAATGATAGATAGAAGGGAAGGCCTGCGCGTCAAATGCAGCATTTCATGCACTAGGCCCTTATTGCGAGACGAGGGAAACCTCCAGCCATGTCCAAGCTCCCATGAGGACAACCCACACCCCAACCGCCATTAGCTCATTAATTGTTCTAACAGTGTTGCAAACATTTTACTCAAGATAAGGCCATGATGACAGACCGATGCCTGGTGTGCATGTTATCTCACACTGGCCAAAGCATGACCCAGCGCATCCCCACGCGACCACGAGTTCTAGCTCATATAACAGACTAAACCTTAAGATCCCTGAATTCCATGGCACCAGGTGGCCTTTGACCACCAACTCCAAAGTAACAAGTCCTGAAATGTTCAAAGAGGACGGACAGGGTACATCATTGAGCAACAATCGGGTGATTTGTATTGCAAAGTGCTGGGATGGATAATTTTAGTTCAAATCGAGGGTGGAGACCTTGATCCAGATGGCGTGGAAGGTAGTAAGTGAAACGTGTGTGTGAAGGTTAGAGTGTACTAGAACCTCCTTTGTGCCCATTTTAAGGCCTGCCAGGTGCACAGTATAGTGGTAAAGTAACATTATATCAGGAGTATAGTTAATTTGTTCTTTGACCTTCGACGTGAGAAGATGATCACTGCAGCACCCATGTGATGGAAGACGGATTGACTGGGCTGGAACCAATGGCCTGGCATCTTTTATGGAGCAGGCGGATCATATATAGGCACACACCAATCAGCTGCACTGGTTTTTACTGTATTGTACTATTTTGTGGCAGAACGTTCTTAGCAGCAGAGATTGTTGCTGCTGCTCTAATCTGCATGTGAGATTAAAACTTGTTATCCTTACAAGATCTACTTGGGCCTTTCATCCCTGGTGGGTTGTATTCTCTCCAGTGTGAGCGTTAAGGGGCGTGCCTTCATATGAAACCCAAATTACAGTTCACAGGAAATTATACACGAAAGATGGAAAGGTTACACCAATGCACAGAATAGAAAATTAAAACTCCCATGGAGGCATGCTGCCTGAGAGGAAGCAAGAAATGCAGTTAGGGAAAGTGCCAAACAATTAAATAAATGGTCAATTCCATTCATCCAATTGCATATATGTACAGCAAGAATTATAGTCAAATCCAAGCCCCAGAGTCTTGTGACAGGCGTAAGGACTCAGAGCAGGTACTTGCAGACTACAATTCTTAAAATCTTTCAGTTTGCCAAAGCCACGTAATCATGGTGCATGACAGTGTTCGAGAATCTGATAGAAAAAGAAGGGGGGTGTGCCTGTGAAGTTATCTGCAACCTATTATCAGGGGATCCCCGGGACCAGTCCTTCTTGCATAATTAATGAAGCTACCCAACTAATGAAATGAGACAAACAGCTGTTACCATAGCTCTAGAAATGAAAATACAATGCGTATTTTGACTCTCAAAATTATTAAAAGATCTCTACTGGCATCACAAATAACAGGGGGGAGACAAGGAGGATACCTACAAATGTGTACAACTGCGAGCCTCATTATGAGTAGCGCGGTAAAAATGGGGTCATTACCAGCATGGCGGAATGAGCGGGTCGATGCTCGTATGACCCCGCTAATAGTGGGTGATTAGGAGTGCGCGAGTGCGCGCGAACCCCCATGCCGGTAATGGCCATACCAGCATGCTGCAAATGGCCCTCTTTAAAAACACAATCCATTGCAATCGTCCTAAACCACCAGTTGATTCCTGGAGAGCTCTGTGCCAATCCTTCCATAATGTCCAAAGCAACCAGGAAGACCACCCACCGGCTGCAGAAACAGCTCTTTTTCGACGCAGAACTGAATATGCTAGCTGACACCCTTGCTGCACACGCAGACATCATAAAATCCCAGAGCCTGAAGCGTGAGGTGCAGCAGCAGAAAAAGGACATCTGGCAGGAGGTAGCCCGGTGTCGGCCGTAGGAACCACCCCACGTAGTGTGAAGGACTGCAGGAAGAGGTGGGATGACCTCGCTTGTGGGTCCGTAACATCATGGCAAGCAACAGGAGGGAGGCCATGGCCACAGGCGGGGGTCCCCACTCTCCTGTAAAAATGACCACCTGGGAGGAGACCGCAAGTACCTTCATTAATCCAGAGACCATCGAGGGATTTGGGGAGATGGAGACGGGTGCGGCATCATCACCAGAAGGAGGTGAGTGACCCTGCAGATCCCTGTAGGGGAAACCATGACGTAGCACAAGTGATGTCGAAGAGAGTCTAGGCAAGGCAATGCATGTCCCAACACCCACATGGACACATACAAGTCTAGATGGCGGGCCAAACCCTGCCAGACAGAAATGCATGCTGAGTGCCAATCCCATAACCAACACACAGCCAACACACATGGACCATGCCCATGTAATACATCACACAAACCCCAAATCAACGGCATGCCACCTGCCATGCAGCAAATGCCAAAATGCCCCCTCAGACTACCCTGTGTCACACACCTGTAAGACATGAATGCATGATTATATGAATAATGAACAGCACCACAGTATGCTTCTGGCATGTAACACCATCACTGATGCCCTGCATCTCTTCTACCCTCCAGGCACCGATGGAAAAGATGCCAGGCAAGACACCACTGCCAGGGCATCCACATCCCGCCCAAAGAAAATGGCTACCACTACCACCACCTCCGGGGCCGCCAAGCAGGCCACACCTACTTCCAGTGTGCCTGACACACTTGAGACCCAGCAGCCCACACCCACACCAGTGGAAGGGGAGTCCCTTCAAGCACTGGCCACCACAGAGTATGACTATGAGGAGATTGTGGACCAGGAGGGAGTCACTGAAGTGACATGTCTACCCACCCCAAGCCTGGTGTCCACCCCCTGCCCCACAATCTGCCCTCACCCACCTACAGCATTGCTGATCCCTGCCTCCATGATTCGGACCTGAGCCCCTTCAAGGAGGACAGCACCGAAAATGCAGGCCCCTTGAGTGCACCACCCACCACTACTGCTCCCACCAACACCCTCGAGTCATGTCTAGCAAGGGTCGAGGCCCGACAGGAGTCCATGTTGGAGATCCTGCGGCAGTACATGGCAGATGGCGAGGACACCAGGCTGGAAATAGCCACTACCATTGCGGGGACCACTGCTGCTATTACCGCAAACACAGCCACAGTGAATGCGTCGGCTGTGCTGATGAGGGACTGCCTGGGGGCAATAACACAGGTGCTTACTTCCATCCTGCTCCACATGCAGCGGCCATGCCCTGCAGCAGCTGTGGAACCTGACACCGACTCCTCATCAGCCACCACACCTGCTTCCTCAGTCCCCACCAGCCCTGTGCGTCCCACCAGGAGGAGTGCAAGGCACACCGAAATGCTGCCCCCGGAGAGCAAAAAGTCCTGCAAGTAGTGTGGGCGGACAATGGGACTGGGACACCTGGATGGGGGTGAATGGAGCATTTGGTGGAGTTTTTTGGGAGGTTGGGAGTTTTCTGGGGGGGGTTGTGAGTTTTTGGGGGGTTTGGGAGTTTTTGGGGGGGTTGGGAGTTTTCTGGGGGGGGTTTGGGAGTTTTCGGGAGGGTTGGGGGAAGAAACATTCAATGGCTGGACATTGTTCATTTGGTGTGTATCCATTTATTGTATGACGGTGTTCAGTGCCCAACTCCCAACATTCCCTGTGAGCATGTCCACATGGACCCAGTGTGTCACTGACACATGTCTATCATAGTCCTTGTGGTTCAGAAGTATTCGTGGATCAGTGACTGGGGTACTGCATGGTCATCCTGTGCATCACGTACTGGCATGGGTGCTGGGTCACCTCCGTCTCCACCCTCATCATCCTCACCCGGAGCATGCATGTCAATGTCAGGTGGCAGTGGTACATTTCTCCGGACGCACATGTTGTGCAGCATGACACAGGCCATGGTGATCTTTGCCACCTTCTCAGGCCTATAAAGGAGTGCTCCACCAGACCTGCTTATGCAGCGGAACTGCACCTTCAACAGGCCAAAGGTCTGCTCATTCACTACACAGGTACGGGTGTGAACCCGATTGTACTCCTCTTCATGGCTGTTCTGCGGGTTCTGCGCAGGGGTAAGTAGCCACGGGCTCAAGGAATATCTTCCATCACCTGCAAGCAAATACAAATAGGTGTGTGTCACTCTGAGCTGCCACCTTCAGGAAGCACAGTCAGGGCCGCAGCTATTTTGTGTGGACATGCACATGTCCCTGTACATATGCACAAATGTTATCTAGATGCATACTATACTGCTATGAGGTGTGGTAGTCTGGATGGCGTTCAATAGATGATGCAGGGTGAGATGATGCATGCTGAGGCGGATGTCCTGTGGGTGTACTACAATGTTTTGCCTCCCAATTATGCTGCGTATTCTACACTGTGCATGGTCACACTAGCCACATTGGCACAGTAGCGATCATGTATATTCATGCATTGCTTGACATACACATGGTGGTCAGGTCGTGTGTCTCACATGTGGTCATTGATATGCATCAATGGTCAGATGTGTGCCAATGATGTGTCATGTTGGGGTTGAGAGGTCAGGTCAGGTGTCATTAGCTCTGCATGCATTCTCCAATCACCGTCCATTCCCACCCAGGTGGGATATGCATCCCCCCCATTCCCACCCAGATGAGATATGCATCCCCTCCCAATCCCAACCAGGTGGGGTATGCATCGCACCACATCCCTACCCCATTGCACTGCCATAGCCCACTCAGGCAACTCACCAAGCAGCCAGGCACGGGGTCCAGCATGTCGCTCCATGTGACGAGGTAGTGTGGAGTTACGCAGCACCATGGCATCATGTGTTGATCCTGGAAATCGGGCGCAGCAATGTGTTATGATCTTGCTGGAGTCACATACCATCTGCACATTGATGGAGTGGTATTGCTTGCGATTGCAGTACACCACCTCTACGGCATGGGGGACTACCAATTCTACATGGGTGCAGTCCAGGGCACCAACACAATTGGGCATGCCTGCCAGTGCATGGAAGCCTACTTTGGTGTCGGCTATCTCCTGGGCTGTCCGTGGTAGGGATATGTGGGTGCTAGCGTGCTTCAGGAGGGCATCCAGTACTTGGGTCAGCATGCGTGAAAATAGTGGTTGTGAAATGCCATGGAGCTGCCCCACTGTGTGCTGGTAGGTGCCTGTGGCCAGGAAGTGGAGCAAAGACACCACCTTTAGTAGAGGGGGGATGGAAGTGCGTATTTCTATGAGTCTGGCAATATTGTTGCCTATCATGTCCACTAGGGTGGTGATGGTGTCCCGGTCCAACCGGTACAGGGTGTGGATCTGGTCAGGGGTTAGGTTGAATTTACTGGGTCTGATGCGAGGGATTGGCGGCTGCCTATGAGGGACTACTGGCTGCACTGGTGTTAATTGCTGGGCCTGTCACACCCTCCTCCTCCTGCGACTCCTCTGTGCTGCCTGTTGTTGCTGCTGTAGTTGTTGTTGTAGTTGCTGTTGTTGCTGTAGTTGTAGCAGTATAGGCATGTCCTCCAGCGCCATGATTGCAACAGCTAGTGGTAGCATTTTGGTGTAGGAAGGGGCATGTCTGCGTGGGTTGTGATGTCCTCCTATTACCGGCATGCTGGTGTTTGTTCCCCGGAGGGGCGCATGTACGCGCACGTGCCGGTGTTAGGGGGCACGGTACGGGCAGTGCCGGTATTGGCGGGTTGTCGGTTCAGAATGCCCCAGACCCTTTAACAATGCCGCTATTACCATTCCGCCTTCCTTTTGTCATTACCTCCATTCTCGTAATGATGCCCACTATATTCATGTTCTGTATTCAGGCCATGTTGAACAGTGTGAAATGTGCAAATATATCGCAATTCCAGTTGACGCAGTTTCAGTTCACAATCTCCTCCTCGGGTATCACAAGTCACTGGGGCCATTCCCACAAATTTCAAATTCTTCTTATCTTCCATTTGATGGTGAGACTGCAAGTGCGCAGCTAGAGGTAACTTTTGATCTTGGCTCACAGTAAGGTTGAGGTGCTCCCGAATCCTGGTTTGCAATTTGCAGATTGTACTGCCAATGTTTACCAGCTTGCAAACACATACAATTGCATACTGTAGCTACACATTTAGTTTAGCAATTAATGACATTTTTAATAGGATGATCTACATATTGGTTGATGCAAAGACATTTAGTTTGTAAAGCATACATTCACATTGAACGATTGCCACATTTGTAGAAGCCTTGTGTCTGGGACTCAGCCAATCAGTTATCCTGTGAATGCTGTCTAGTTGTCATAAAAGAAGGATTCAGTGATGATCTCAGAGAGGAGGTCCTGGTGTAATTTAGGGTCGGGTTCTGGTTGAGTGCTCTTCTAATATCTGAATCAAGTAATAGAATGTGCCAATGCTTTTTAATGATTTTGTGAGTCAGGTGACTGTCGGCATTGTATCTTGTGAGAAATATTACCTTTTCTGCCATGTTGCTTGTGGTCCTGATTCTGGGAGTGAGCAAGTAATTTCTGTTAAGTCGTGAGTGAGGCCTTTTGTTCAGCGTGGCTGGGTAACTCAGGGCTGTAGCCCTTCTGCCGGCATTGTCCTGACAGGGTGACACATTCTTGCTTGAAGGATGCTTCCTCGCTGCAATTTCCTCTGGCTCTTATATATTCACCAAGAGGTATATTGTCAATCACTGATTTTCAGTGACAACTGGAAGCATGTAACTTCAGCTGGTTTACTGAAAGTATGTGGGGTTAATCTCTCTTGATCAACAGAGATTCTTAGGTCTAAATAGTCAATACTGGTGGCGCTAGCAGAATATGTTCGGTTTATTCCAAACCAGCTGGCATTCAAATATGTCACAAAATCTTGTAATTGTTGTTGTTAACCCTGCCAAATCATCAAGACATCATCAATGTATCGATGCCACCTTATAACATGTCTTGAAAATTAAGTTGTTGCAAATGCATACATTTGCTCGAAATACCCCATAAATAGTTTGTCTAGAGAAAGTGCATATTGGCCCCCATGATATGATATGATATGATAGGTTATTTATAACTTGCTTAATACCCAGAGGTTTCTAAGCCCGGACCCGGGGATCGAACCTGTGTTGCTCCGTGTTGTCTTGCTCCTAAGGCGAGCACGTTGCCGTTGAGCTCCTCCCACACCTTTTTTCTGTAGATAGTACAGACCATTGAAAAGGAATATGTTGTTTTGCAGAGAAAATGATAATTCTTTGATCAGTACCACGAGTAAAATATGATGCATAAGCATCTCCACATGCAAAACCAATGCTGTCTAGTGCCAAATTATGAGCTATTGAAGTGTACAATGCCTTGACATCTAAAGTGACCAAAAGGTAGTCAGATTGCAAAACCAAGTCTTTGTGGATATCCAAGATATGATTGGTATCTCAAACGTATGAAGGTAGTTTGGGGATTTCTTTTTGGTATGCACTGTTGATATATTTGGACATGGGTTCTGTCACCCATCCGATTGACAACCACAGCCTTGAAAAAGACCCTAGCGAGTCGAAACACATGTTGGCTGTTTTTCATGTATTATGTGCTCACATTGAAAATGTATATAAATAATCTCTTTCAATACTTTTCTTCACATGCATTAATTTGTCCTCTTTGATGCCTTGCCTCTGGCGCTTTGGTGGTTTACGTTTTCTCCTTTGATACCTTTTTATAATAACAAAAACAACTAGAAAGAATGATGCGTTGTGACCATAACATTATATGTGCTAATTCGAAGAATGCAATACAACAACAAAAAAAATCGTAGCACACCAAACGATGGTGACAAACAATGGCAAAAGAATAGACCAAGAACAGAGAGATAAACAAGAAAATCTATGAGGCAAAGGTCATTGAAGGCATATGGTCAACAGAATATACAATCAAGGATAATTAAGTGTATCAAATGAAGACAATGGGCCTCATTACAACCCTGGCATTGGACCATGGTTCTATTAGCACCATGGTCCATGCCGGATTCCGCCATGGTGGATGGCGGATTTACCGCCCCATTCCAAGGTTGGCGGGGCGGTAAATCCCCATTCACCATGGCCCCTTCCCCATTCCCATTTTTGGCCCATAGGACTCAATGGGAATGGGGAAGGCGCTAATTACGGCACCGTAAATTACGGTGCCGTAATTAGCACCAAGGTCCCTTAGCGGGATGGACTTTAACGCCTGCAAAAAGCAGGCGTTAAAGTGTGAATCAGGCATTAAGGGTTTAACGGTGCCGCAGCCTTTTACGGCGCCGTTAACCCCTTAACGCCAGGGTTGTAATGAGGCCCAATGAAATAGATCTAAAAACTCTTTCTACACCTCTCAATCTTGTGGGTGGAACTAAGATAATTCAATCATCAAGAAAAAGCACGTCCTCCAACTGCTTCCAATTCCTGGTGATAATCTGAAAAGAACATTGACAATAAACAATTTGGAGGACTGAATAATAGCAAAAGCACTCCCTGCAAGAAGGCTCAGAAAACATATATGCAAAGGATAAGTTAGTTGGAAAATGAGCCACCTAACCTTCTCTCAAAAGGGAAACATGCTTGCCCTCAAATAGCAGGTATTTTAATGATGCTGCTTTAATGATGCTTGCTGTAACTGACAAAACCAAACATTGTTCTAAAAAATTGGATTAAAAAAGGGAATATTATGCAATGCGCCTGCCTTGTAAACTCTGGGATTCAATGATACAGCTGGTGAGGCCTGGCTGCAGACACCTAATATAGACTGATATTCACTAGTCAGTCAGAGGAAATGTCAATGTGTGTGTAAAATAGCTGCACTCAAGCTAAATAAATCAATCCAGAACCTCAAATAGCTTCTTTTTGGTTTAATTCCATGAATTGTTAGTATATTATGTGTTTATTTATTGGTGTCAATATAGTCTGATTGGAGGCACGTGTATATGTTTCTCCCGTACCTGGGTTTTCTCAAGGCACATTAGTTTAAGTACAATTGTTGAATATATACATTTCCTTCACAATCAATGAACATCAAACTTTTTCTTACATCGACTCTACCAGAAAGTCTAATTGTTATCCCTTTACAATAGGCTGGTTTTCAAATGGTATTTCAAACGTTTAAAGTTTCTTATTCATACTCATTGTGACATCGATCAATCATAGTGTGTGCACATTTCCTATTATCAAAACATCCTGTTATTGTTCAATCTCAACAGGATGGTGCCCCATAGTATCTCAAACTCATTACATTCTTTGCATTGTGTAGCCTGTCCACATATTATTTCCTTATTTTCACTGTATGGGGATATCGAAGAGAGGGGAGAGAAAAATGAACACAATATGTGAAAGCGGTTAAGAAAGTTTATATATAGTTCCAAAATTAGAACTGATTGATCAGTCATTTTGCCATTTTCTAGATCCTCCTACCTAGAACTTTCATGTGTTTTTGATAACACGTTTCAGCATGTATGCTTCATTTCCTTCAGTAGGCCATCAAAAAGGGTTACTTTGTCATAATATTTGAAAGACATTGGTATTTTATTTTTAAGATGAAATCCTGTTTAAATCCTTATATAAGCTTTGTTACGTGTAAGTCAAGATAATTCTGCATGAACTGTTGTTCTGAAAATTGTCATTAGTTCTGGACAACACTGCATAAAGAGAGACCTGTGAAAATTAAAGAATAAGGGTTGCATCAAATTGGCAGCCACTGATGTATTAAACAAGTGCAACCAGATATTTTCCCAAGTCTAAACCAACAAAACCAGTTTACAATCCTTTTCCCAATCAATTTCAATGTACCTTTTGAGAAAGTACCATACAACTTCCCAAACAATGTATGAAGGTCAGGAGCCTTGGAGAGACAGCAAATCAGATGACGCCAAACCCACCTGAGTAAAGCCATTACAACACTAAAGATCAGAAATAAACAATACCAAGCCTAGCTCTAAGGATGGAAAAGGGGGCAAGGTTAAAAGACCCTTATCAAACCAAAAATGTCAGCATATGGAACAACCCTGAAAAGTAATAATTTCTTTATGCAATGAAATAACCTAATTTCTTGTTGCTTCAAAGAACCAAGAATATAATGCTCATTTAAAACTTGAGAGCATTGAACAATGGTTATAATGCCATCCAAACTAGGATAGGAGTGAGTACATGGTCCTAAAAAAGACTTGGGAAATGAGTTAGGTAACATAGAGATAAGGAAAGAGCATGATTGAGGCCAACATGGTTTTGATTGACTTCAGCCTATCCCAGCCCAACAAGATTAGAAAAGAGGAGACCATTCTTCAATGAGTAGCTTGAATCGATTGTGGCAGGCCAGAAGAAGGACTCAGACCAGAGGACATGTTTGAATATATTTTTATTTAAATTTAGAAAAAAAGCCTCATGGACCATACTACTAAAAGGGAGTTCCTTCCCTAACCAAAGTAAGCTAACATGCTCATCTATAGTATTTTTTATTTTCTATTTATTCGGTATCATTATTTTTCTACTGAAAGTTTTATACCTTCCATTTAAACCTTTTAACATCATTTCCACAGAGTAAAGAAAAAAAAGAGAATGAAGAAAAGAAAACTCTTCAAGCGCAAATCAAACAGTCTCCCCCTTACCATCATTCTGGAACTATAGACTTAAATGCCCAACCAAATAGATTACGCTGGTCCCAACCCTCCCTTAAGGCCTCAGCAAATACTCAACTGAAGACTGCTGTCTGCTCACAGAACAGGGTGCTAATGTTCCCGAATACCGTGACAAAATGCCTATTTTCGCAACTCCTGCCATACACAAAGGCCAAAAAAGCAATAGAGACCGACCTACCCATGCTTATGATTAAACCATCAGCCTTAAGAAGGCTCTCTTCCGAAAACAGAAAAGACAAGCCATGCTCCTCACTGCGGAATATCGTGAGGCTGCCTATGAAAGTTAAAAACCTCCTACAAAAACTGGATTCGAGGACGTAAGGCTCTAATGTTCCAAAGAGATGGTGAGCTTTGGTTGCACACAATTCAAGGAAGGAATACAGCCCAAATTGGAAACTGATTAATATGGCAACAACTTGTTTGCAGTTATCATCACAGATCAATGGAGTCTCTGAAAAAAGATGGGTTGAACACTTTACTGATTTATATGCTCCTCCTGAACCCAGCACTCCATCGGAACCACCTAATTCTCTTGACTCTCGTTTCCATTTAAACTTTGACTGAGAGGATGTACTTTATTACATTAAAAAAGCCAGTTCCTCCAGAAGCCCTCTCAAATTTAACTTTGAAGCAATATCCAGATTGTGGGCAACCATCCTGTACACCATCTTTGTACTAATCCAACTAAAACAATGTATTCCAATGTCTTGGCGTCAGGCTATAGTTGTCCCAATCTACAAGAAAGGAGATCGAGCAAATCCAGCCAGCTATAGACATATCGTTCTCCTTGATTTTTCCGGCAAAATTTACAGCCTAATTATTCTGAGAGATCTAAACATCTGGGCCTTAAGAGAAAATTTAAGAGATCCTTTTCAAACAGGCTTTGTCGCGTGACTTGGAACATCCATTAACATTACCACTCTAAATGCCATTAAATCAGTCTACGCTGCAAAGAATCAACCTTTGTACATGGCTTTTGTGGACTTTCGAGTCGCTTTTGACTCTGTAGATCGACAACTCCTTTTTTTAATAAATTGGCAAATTTTGGCTGTCCTCATTCTTTGGCCACGCTCATCAATCTCCTCCATTCGAATACCACGATGCAGGTGAAATTGAACATGAGTGGGCTACTCTCCGATATAATTAACATCAAACGTGGCCTTAAACAAGGCTGCATACTAGCCTAAACTCTGTTCAACCTATTCATACTTGATCTAGGAATGGAATTTATAAATGTGATCAATGATGCTCTCAAGCTTGGCAACTAGACAATTTCCTGGCTACTGCATGCCAATGATCTGGTGCTCCTCTTTCAAACACCGAGTGGGCTCCAAACGCTATTGAACCAACTAGATAACTACGCAGCAAAAAACAACTTAATGATCAATCTGGAGAAAACGCAAAGCCATGAATTGGGAAAAGTGAAAAAGAGTCACTCAAACAAATTCATTTGGTGCCTAAAAAATCAAGCCCTCACAGTGGTCAATGACTATAAATATCTTGGAGTAACTAGTATATTATCAAAATTATCCACCTTGATATCTCAAGCCAAGATTTAAATATGGAAAATTCTCCTGCTCTCATATTGTGACCATTTTTCAACAAAAGGTAATCCCTATCATTACTTATGGGGCTGAAACTTGGCTAACCCAAAAGAAAATATACTGGGACAGAGCAGAAGCTCAGTTTTGGAAAAAGGTGTTAAAATTACCTTACTGCACCCCAAATGCCCTATTGTGATTTGAACTGGGTACTTTATCAATTAATATCCAAGTAACATGGAAGAGATGTTGCCTTTTTCGCAAATGTCTCTTGGGTTTAGCTGCCAATAACATCCTGTGTTGGCTAACTATCTTTTGCTATCCCC
This sequence comes from Ambystoma mexicanum, assembly GCF_040938575.1. Lineage (NCBI taxonomy): Eukaryota > Metazoa > Chordata > Amphibia > Caudata > Ambystomatidae > Ambystoma > Ambystoma mexicanum. Next base: position 693,151,263 of record NC_090939.1, read on the forward strand.
CCATAGGTTTCCCTTGAAATGGAGAAATAGTGTTTTTCTGTATTGCAAGAGGCTAATATCTCATTAGAACTATTACTTAGAAATCCATCCAAATGTAAGAATAAACTATATCAACTTGATTGGCATCATACTGAGCAAAAATGTCTATCATTAGTGGATTTTGATAGATCAATTTTTGGCCATAAAAAATTTCGGCAGACAGCTGACTATCTTATGAAATGTCGTTCACATTCCCTTAGAACTCAAATTCTAAGCTTCTGTATGAATTTATGGCCTACTAATGAAATTTTGGCGAGAAGGGGTCCATCCTGACTTCTCCTATTGTCAATTCTGAAAAGATAAGGAAAAGAAATAGACTTTGAAGCATCTCATAATTGAGTGTGCTGCTTTAATAGTACAAAAGAAAGTCCTCTTTTGCAAGATGATACAAACAAGCTATCTCTTTTTATCGAATGATGAAATATTTGCAACTGGTAAAATCTCACTTACAATAGTCATGCAATTTTTAAAATCAATATTATCTCCAGAAGAAGTGTCATGGCCATCAAGGAAAACGTAAAGTAAGATGTATATGTAATATGCTGGAACCTGAAATTTCAAATTACTTTGACTGCTTAATCATAAATGGTAGCTAAGATTTTTATGTTCATGTTTATGTATTGAATTGAGATTTTATTTTATTTTATACTGTCACTTTGTTTATTATGTGTTGTTTTCCCTCTTTGTCTGTCTTTCCCATGTACACATTGTTTTGAAAGGTTAATTTAATTTAGCCATCCAAAATAAAAAGAAAAAAAAAGAAAAGAAAAAAGAACCTCCTCAGTTAGATCAAGATAATTCCTTAACTAACAACAATAGTTAGGGAAGTTCTCGCTCCAAACAGGAGAGAAGACTACCAATCATCTGGTATATACGTTTCCAGCTCTTCAGAAAAACCATGCAGTAGTCTTGTTCTTGGATGAGTGAGAGCCTTACAGAAAAGAACCAGATGCTTTAGACTCTCTTTTCCCTCCTTCAGCTTACATAGTCTGCACCCAGTGTGTCTTTTAGGCCCTCATCTCTTGAAGCCAAGACCTCCTGAATAAGGTATAAGTTCAGATGAAATCTCATGAATTTCGATCTTAATGCATGACTAGGAGATCTTAACAGGTATTTGGGGAGAGTGTTGTAAGGGCCCCTTATTACTCACTCCTTTGTGCATATTTTAGCTTTACTCGCTTTGTCTTGGGTCAAGATCCAGTCATGGCACCAGATTTGGATTGTCACTGAGTCAGGGTTAGAGGCCAGTTGATCTTCTGTTCTTGTGACTTGGTCCAGTATGCTCCTACAAGCTCTTCCCCATTCCTGAAGGTCACCTTATCGGTACAACATCCTTTCATCGCCAGGCATTTCTATGCCTGCATTTTAAACATGCCCAAAATAATGAGAAAGTTCATCAATTGTTTTTTGGGGGGGGTTGGGTTTGGGGGGCTCCCCCAAAACAAATAATAATAATTCAATTAACTTTTTTTTCCTGTTATTTTATACACGTTTAAAGTGCAGGCGTAGAAATGCCCGGCGATGACAGGACATAGAACCCTCCTTCTCCACCTCCCTTCAGAGCTATTTTCAGTGTATCGCGTAGCCTCTTATTGGATCTGTTGCTATTATTTTCCGAAAGAGCGCAAGATTTTTCCCAAATTACGTACGCTTGGATTGAGATGAGGCCCAGCTCTTGCCTTATTACTGCCTTCGGGACACATTTTGGTAGTTTGAGCAAGTTTTTCCAGTAAATGTTTTCCAGAGACTCCCAAACTCTCTCTCTGGGAGGGTGTTACGCTCACCTGATTCCCACGGGGGCGTCGATCTGGACTGGCCCACTGTTGCTTCCACCAGAGTAACACGTAGAGCCGAGATGACAGACTGGACAGACCCACTTAGCTTCGTTTGTTGGACTTGTACAAATATCTTTCTGCAATGGAGAAAGGGAATTAACCTCCCGTAATCTGAGCGTTAACCCGCCTTCCCACTCCCCTTGTCTGCCCACAAAACACTCCTGAAGTTCCCTCTTAATCTCACCTGAAGATTTGGAAAGATGAGCTCTCCATCCTGCGTCGAGCGCAGGGGCGCGTAGACGACCAGTTACTTCACTGGCGTGGAGGAATTGGTGAGTTCCAGTATTGACTCTAAGTCCAATTGTTCGTAAGAGTTCAAAAGTCTGATCTTCACTCTGCTAGATTCCTTGCAGGTTGCGGATTTAAACCACCAGAAGAGTTCCAAGTGGCAATTGGTAAGATCCTGGTAAGTCTATTGTGGTTCTCCCCTTTGGGGCCGGTGTACAGCGATGATGCAGAATTAACTGCGCCGACCCGAAATGAGGTGAGTACCCCCCTGTGGTAAATCAGGTAAGTCTTTGGGGTTAGGTTGTATTGTCCTTGTTTTTTCCCCTTAGGGGCCGGGGTGCGGCGGTGATGTGGAATTGACTGCGCCGACCCGAGATGAGGTGAGTACCCCCCTGTGGTAATCAGGTAAGTCTTTGGGGGTGATTTGTATTGTCCTTGTTTTTTCCCCTTAGGGGCCGGGGTGCGGCGGTGATGCGGAATTGACTACGCCGACCCGAGATGAGGTGAGTACCCCCCTTTGGTAAATCAGGTAAGTCTTTGGGGGTGGTTTGTATTGCCCTTGCTCACCTATCTGTTCTTGTCTCCCCCAGGTGTTGAAGAATGGCCTGGAGATGCTGGATTCGCGATGGAGTAAAGGAATGCAGCCTCGGTTGGTGAGTTCAGCGCGGCTCTGCGAGGTGCGTGGCAATGCACCTGAGAAGGCTTCTCTCTTCCAGATCGACGATGTGCTGGATCAAGGATTCAGGTAAGGGTTTTGTTCTGACCTCTTCTCCTTCTCCTTTTCTTGTTTCAGGTGTTACAGGGCTGAAGCGGGCGTGGCTGAAGACTGGAGCTGCTGAAGACACGGTGAGCATCACGCTGCAGCAAGCAGAATAACGCGAAGCACGTGTGGCTGTCCGGGTGTGGCTTAAATAGCCTTGGAAGAAGTCCCAGGTAAGTATTCTTCCACAGCCCCACCCGAGAGGAAAGAAGTCCCTGAGGTAAAGTAGTCCCTTTAAGCCTCATTTGGCTTGTGGCTTCGTGCAGCATGGTCTGCATCAGGTAGGTATGCAACATGGTCTGTACAGGACTGACTTTATTCTTATGAGCCTGGCGCCATAGGCGCCAGGACTGTAGCCAAAGAGCCCCTAACTGGGGTTTTTGGGCATGCTTCAAGTGGCATGATGCCTGCTTCCGGGGTTGCTGGGCCTGGTCTGGCTTTCCGGGGGCAGGCACCGTGACAGCACTCCCCCTCAAGGCCCCTCCTAAAGCTGTTCTCCCTCTCGGCCTTGGTTTGTCTGGAAATTCTTGGTGGAACCTTTTCACTAATTGAGGTGCATGCACATGATCACTAGGCTCCCAAGATCTTTCTTGTGGACCATACCCTTTCCAATCAATGAGATAGAAGAGTTTTGATCTCACCCTTTTAGAGTCCAAAATATTCTTGACTTCGAATTCGGGTTCCCTGTCTATGAGGATAGGTTCAGGTGGGGTGGTTAGTCTAGTTCCTGGTTGCACAGGCTTCAAAAGAGACACGTGAAAAACAGGATGAACACGCATATGACCAGGCAGGTCCAACTTGACAGCCACTGGGTTAATAATAGCCTTAATAGAATAAGGTCCCAAGTACTTGGGGTTAAAAGTCCGTGTTCCCTTGAGTGGTAAGTACTTGGTGGCTAACCATACTTGGTCCCCTACTTGGTGTTGCGGTGCTTCACTCCTGTGTTGATCAGCATCCTTCTTGTATTTATCCTTAGCCTTTTGTAAATGTACAGTCGCTTCTTTAAAGGCTTGTGTGATAACAGCATGGAGATGGTCCACCGCAGGCATCTCTAAATGCTGGGGAGAATCTAAGTCTGAGGTTTGAGGATGGTGACCATATATGGTAAAAAAAGGGCTTTGTTTAGTTCCTGAGTGTACAGAATTATTGTATGCATACTCGGCGATCCAAAGAATGTCTTTCCAATCCTCCTCAGATTGATGTAGCAGACAACGTAGGTATTGCTCAAAAGTCTGGTTGGTTCTCTGAGTTTGACCGTCGGTCTGGGGATGGTGGCTGGTTGAAAGCCTAACATCAATTTGTGCCAGCTGGCAGCACTTCCTCCAAAAATGTGAAATAAATTGACTTCCCCGGTCTGAAATTAACACGGAAGGAAAACCATGTAGACGGACAACATTTTCAAGGAACTCCTTGGCCAGGATTGAAGCTGAAGGTATTCCTTTTAAAGGAATGAAATGGGCCATTTTAGAAAAAAGATCTACAATAACTAGAATGGTGTTATAACCTTTGCACGGGGGTAAATCCATGATAAAGTCTAATGACAAGGTATGCCAAGGAGTAGGTGGTATGTCTAACGGTTGTAATAATCCAGCAGGTTTTTTCTTTTCCCCTTTATTTTGAGCGCAAATGCCACAAGACATGACAAACAACTTGACATCTTTTCGCCAGGTGGGCCACCAAAACTGTTTCTTGATTTTGGCTTCAGTTTTAGCAATGCCAGGATGTCCTTCCATCAAGGTGTCGTGGTAATGAGAAATGACAAGTTTCTGTAGTTCCTCTAGTGGCAAAAATAGCCGGCCTTGGTAATAAGGTAGATTGTTGGTGACAGAATACTCTGGGCCTTTCCTTGCCCAGCCCTGTAAGGCATCGGAATCAAAGAGTTGATGGACCTTTTCTTGAATGTCCTCCAGAGAGTGTATGGATGTCAGACCAAGGATCCTCTATTCAGGAATTATGGGTACAGGTTCTAAAGCTCTTTCTGTTTCTCCCATTCCTATTCGGGACAGGGCGTCAGCTTTTCCATTTTTACAACCTGGTTGATAGGTTATTACAAAATCAAACTCGGCGAAGAACAATGCCCAACGGAGTTGGCGTGAAGATTGGGCCTTGGCTACCTTTAGGTATTGTAAGTTGCGGTGATCAGTGATGACCGTAATGGTATGCCTGGCGCCCAGCAGATAGTGCCGCCAAGCCTTGAAGGCGGACTTGATGGCCAACAGTTCCTTGTCGGTTATAGCATAGTTTAATTCGGGAGCCGAAAACTTTCTTGACCAAAACGCCACTGGGTGAGGCTGGTTAGTTTCGGGATCCTTTTGAGAGAGCACTGCTCCCATAGCTGAACTGGATGCATCTGTTTCCACTATGTAGGGAAGCTCTGGGCGCGGGTGTCGTAATACAGGAGCGGACGTGAATTTCTTTTTTAACTCTTGGAAGGCGTTCTCGGCTTCTTCTGTCCATGTAAAGCGTTTATTCTTTCGCAATAGTGTTGTAATGGGATGTACAATGTGTGAGAAGTCCGGGATAAACCTACGGTAGAAATTGGCAAAGCCGAGCATGCTTTGCACTCCTTTGACTGAGCTTGGCGAAGGCAAATTAAGAATTGCGTCCACCTTCCGTGTATCCATCCGGATTCCTTTCGGGGTCAGAATAAATCCAAGAAACTCTACTTCCGTAGTGTGAAAGATGCACTTTTCCAGTTTAGCGTATAACTTATACTGGCGTAACTTTTCTAGGACTGCTCGGATGTGCTTTACATGATCGGATTCTGATAGAGAGTATACTAAGATATCGTCGATGTAAACGACTACACAAACATCGATGAGCTCTCGGAAGACATCGTTCATGAAGAACTGGAAGGCTGCTGGTGTGTTACACAGTCCGAAAGGCATCACCTGGTACTCAAATAATCCGTACTTGGTGCGAAAAGCAGTCTTCCATTCGTCACCCTCTTTGACGCGTACCAGATGATATGCCCCCCGAAGGTCTAGTTTTGTGTATATACAAGCGTTCTTTACCTGGTCTAGTAGTTCAGGGATCAAAGGCAATGGGTACCGATTCTTGATAGTTATCTGATTCAGCGCGAGGTAGTCAATGCATGTTCTAAGGTCGCCTTCCTTTTTTGGCATGAAGAACAGAGCGGAAGATGCAGGGGACTTGGACGGGCGGATGAAGCCATTAGCAAGATACTGGTCTAGGTACTGGCGCAAGTGGAGATTTTTAGGTTCCGTGAGGGCATAGATTCTGCTGCAAGGTGGTTGTGCTCCTGGTATGAGATCTATTTGACAATCATACGATCTGTGCGGCGGTAAGGTGTTTGCCTGCTCCTTTTGAAAGACATCCTGAAAGTTTTGGTATTCAGCAGGTAATTGTATGGCAGCTGGGATTATTGGGGCCAGTACTGAATTTAGAGTTCTCTTTGGGTAACAGGTGTTAGCACATTCTGGGAACGTTAGTCTCTTCTCTCGCCAATCAATACAGGGATTGTGTTTTTCCAACCAACGGATTCCCAGTATCAGTTGAAACTGTGGAGCCTTGATTAAATCAAACACCATAACCTCTCTGTGTCCATCCTGACCCAGCAAAGTCATCTCTGCAGTGGAATGAGTTACAGGCCCAGAGGCAATTTCAGTTCCATCAACAGTGGTGACGACATCTGTAGTGGTCTTTCGGGTGAGAGGTAGATTCATCCTGGAAGCCAATCCGTAGTCCAAATAGTTTCCTATGGTTCCACTATCTACGTACGCCTTTACCGCGTGCATGCCTGATGGCTGCTCTGGATCTATAAGGACCATGGGTATGGTGAAGTGCGAGGTCAGAGTGTCCTTCTTTAAGCTCAGGAAGCTGACCTCTATGCTTGCCGGGCGTGATCGTTTCCCAAGTCAGGTTTCAAGTGGTTTTCATCTGCTGCTCCTATAGTTTTCTTGGGTGGTTTTATAGGGCAGTTCCGAAGGAAATGACCAGTAGCTCCGCGATATAAACATAATTGCTGTTGCCGTCTTCTTTCCCTTTCCTTCTGGGTTAAGGGTCCTCTAACCCCGCTGATTTGCATGGGTTCTGAGGCATCTAGCCCCTTCGAGGGTACGTAGGTTTTAACCAAGACCTTGTTTTCAAACTTGGTTCGATCAGCCTTTCTGGTTTGAAGTTTGTGATCTAACTGGACCACAAAATCTATATATTCAGCACAGTCTAAAGGCGGGTTCACGACTTGGGCTAAAACATCCTTGAGTTCTCCCCGAAGCCCTCGATGGAATAATGGAATTCGCTTGGCTTCAGGCCATTCGGTTTCCACAACTAATCTATTGAAAGTTGCAATGTAAGATAAAAGATCCTGATTACCTTGCCGTAAGGATAAAAGTTCGTTATCCAAAGCCTGTCCTTGGGAATGTCGAGCGAACAGTCTTTCCATGCTAGTTCGAAAACCTTGGAAATCTCGAAGAATCGGGTCATCCTGATTTACTAGCGGAATGGACCAGTCCGCTGCACTGCCGCTGAGATATGACAGTACAAAAACTACTTTGGCTTGATCGTTTGGGAAAGCTCCTGGTCTACATAAAAAGTGTAAGCGACATTGATTCATGAATATAGCAAACCTTTTAGGGTCTCCGGCACAGCGTTCAGGCGGAGCCAAGGGAACGGCTCCAGGAAGGTTTATCTGCACAGGGTTAATCGGTGGCACCGGAGCTGGGCTGGCCCCGAGTCCAGGTAGAGGTGTTTGTCCAGGCTGGTTTTGTAATAGCTGTCTGGCCAAATCATCAGTTCGTTCTTTTGACACTATCAATTCCCTCCTGAGGGCATTGGTTTCCTGGCGGGCAGAATGCACTTCGGCCCTTAGTTCCCCTAATAATTGGGCCAATTGATCGGTTTCCGAGGTCTCCATGACGCCCAGGTGGGTATTTGTGAGTAGTCTTCGCGTTCTGTTACGCTCACCTGATTCTCACGGGGGCGTCGATCTGGACTGGCCCGCTGTTGCTTCCACCAGAGTAACACGTAGAGCCGAGATGACAGACTGGACAGACCCACTTAGCTTCGTTTGTTGGACTCGTACGAATATCTTTCTGCAATGGAGAAAGGGAATTAACCTCCCGTAATCTGAGCGTTAACCCGCCTTCCCACTCCCCTTGTCTGCCCACAGAACACTCCTGAAGTTCCCTCTTAATCTCACCTGAAGATTTGGAAAGATGAGCTCTCCATCCTGTGTCGAGCGCAGGGGCGCCTAGACGACCAGTTACTTCACTGGCGTGGAGGAATTGGTGAGTTCCAGTATTGACTCTAAGTCCAATTGTTCGTAAGAGTTCAAAAGTCTGATCTTCACTCTGCCAGATTCCTTGCAGGTTGCGGATTTAAACCACCAGAAGAGTTCCAAGTGGCAATTGGTAAGATCCTGGTAAGTCTATTGTGGTTCTCCCCTTTGGGGCCGGGGTACAGCGATGATGCAGAATTAACTGCGCCGACCCGAAATGAGGTGAGTATCCCCCTGTGGTAAATCAGGTAAGTCTTTGGGGTTAGGTTGTATTGTCCTTGTTTTTTCCCCTTAGGGGCCGGGGTGCGGCGGTGATGTGGAATTGACTGCGCCGACCCGAGATGAGGTGAGTACCCCCCTGTGGTAATCAGGTAAGTCTTTGGGGGTGATTTGTATTGTCCTTGTTTTTTCCCCTTAGGGGCCGGGGTGCAGCGGTGATGCGGAAATTGACTACGCCGACCCGAGGTGAGGTGAGTACCCCCCTTTGGTAAATCAGGTATGTCTTTGGGGGTGGCTTGTATTGCCCTTGCTCACCTATCTGTTCTTGTCTCCCCCAGGTGTTGAAGAATGGCCTGGAGATGCTGGATTCGCGATGGAATAAAGGAATGCAGCCTCGGTTGGTGAGTTCAGCACGGCTCTGCGAGGTGCGTGGCAATGCACCTGAGAAGGCTTCTCTCTTCCAGATCGACGATGTGCTGGATCAAGGATTCAGGTAAGGGTTTTGTTCTGACCTCTTCTCCTTCTCCTTTTCTTGTTTCAGGTGTTCCAGGGCTGAAGCGGGTGTGGCTGAAGACTGGAGCTGCTGAACACACAGTGAGCGTTACGCTGCAGCAAGCAGAATAACGCGAAGCACGCGTGGCTGTCCGGGTGTGGCTTAAATAGCCTTGGAAGAAGTCCCAGGTAAGTATTCTTCCACAGCCCCACCCGAGAGGAAAGGAGTCCCTGAGGTAAAGTAGTCCCTTTAAGCCTCATTTGGCTTGTGGCTTCGTGCAGCATGGTCTGCATCAGGTAGGTATGCAGCATGGTCTGCAACAGGTAAGATTTCTGTAATGAGCCTGGCGCCCATGGCGCCAGGACTGACTTTATTCTTATGAGCCTGGCGCCATAGGCGCCAGGACTGTAGCCAAAGAGCCCCTAACTGGGGTTTTTGGGCATGCTTCAAGTGGCATGATGCCTGCTTCCGGGGTTGCTGGGCCTGGTCTCTGGTCTGGCTTTCCGGGGGCAGGCATCGTGACAGGGCCAGGAATGCTGCAGCTCCATACGTTGCTATAGGTACAACTTTTGATTTGTAAAATGTCAAAGCCGGAATGACAGAAGAACATTTTCCTTCCTTTCGATCAACCTTCCTTGTGCTGTCAACAATTTAACTTTGTTCCTTAGTATAACGTCTTGCGGGAGATCTCTAAGTGTTCGGTTTACACATCCCCCCAAGTACACCATAGCCGGCACTTCTGACAGTTTTTCATTTGCCAGGTGTCAAGGTTTCACTCTCGGACTCTTTCCCCCACGTTGTCCCAAAGTTACAATCTTAGATTTATTTGCGTTGGCTTTAAATCCATTGTCAAGCATGTATTGTTCCAAGGCACATAGTTGTCTTTTTTTCCAAACGTAAGTTTGGTCTATGAGGACCAAGTCATCTGCATATAGAAGGTGATCCAACTTCACCCCATCGATGGTTGCGGTGAAGCTACATATTTTGCACAGCGCATCCAGGATGTCTGATAGAAACAGGTTGAAGATGGCCGGGGCCAAAGGGCACCCCGGCTTCAGGCCTCTGGCTGTTGGTATTGCCACTGAGAGTGACCCCCAATGGTCCAGCCTGATTTGTACGTTTGTATTCATATGGAGATGCTTCATGGCCTGCAGGAGATCGCCCGGGCAACCACACCCAGCCAGTTTAGCCCACAATTTATTTCTGTCCACTGAATCGAAGGCCTGCGTCAGATCTATAAATGCCAAAAAGAGTTCATTGTTTGAGCGTCTTAGCTAGCTTTCAACAGGTTGGCCATGAAAAGATTGAAGGACGTGTTCATTCCTTTAACGAAGCACGACTGCCAGTGATCTAACCTTCCAGAATTCTTGATCCTTTTGCCCAGGCCTACCAGGAGCAGTTTAGCGAAAGCTTTACCTCCAACATCCAGGAGTGAGATTGGGCGGTAATTGCTTGGGTCCTTTCTGTCTCCCTTTTTAAATATTAGGACAATTATGGATGACTTCCATGATGAGGGAACCTTCTTTTGCTTCTTTATCTTATCAAATAAGATTGACAGGAATTTAACCTATAGGTCAGGTTCCTCATTCAAGTGAGGATTTGTCATCCCACCCGGGGCCGGTGCTCTTGGGGAGTTGAGCTTGTGAAGCATTCTAAAGGTCTCTTTTTCCTCCATTTCAAACGTCCATTCCGTGCCCCAGATGCTTCCCCCGATAATTGATTTAGCTTCAACCAAGTTGAACACCCTTCCATAATGACTGACCAATCAAGCTTGTCTACTGTGTTTTCCAGTACAGCGTCCAGTGGGGGTGTAAAGGGTGTTAAGATGTTTCCAAACTTCACCAATTTGCTTGTTTGATATGCTCCTCACCATCAATTCAGAGTCCTCCTGGAACATTCTTGCTTTCCTTCCCTTGATCCAGTTTTCATAGCTTTGCCTTCTACTTGTAATTAACCCCACAATATCTGGGCTATTAGATTTCAAATCACGCCTCAGTAATCGTTTTTTTCCCAAACTAGGTCATTATCATAGCAGTTTTTATGCTTAAAAGATGCTTTACCGCCCTGTCCCTCAGTTTCAATAAATGTTTTTAGGAATTTGGAATGGTATTGTACGTTTTGACTGTATCTAAACGTACAAAAAAGTCTAAAAATGCTACCACCAAAGATTCGGACACCAAAAGTTTGAACCTTTGATGGTAGCATTGTAAAAAAAAAAAGAAACGGGGGCTGCTAGGGTGTCCCCCGCATTGCCCCGCTCACCCCTACAGCCTTCCGTAAAAAAAATAAAAATAAAAAACGGGGGCTGTGGGGGTGTCCCTCACAACACCCGGCTCACTATACTTTACAGTATAGTGAGCGGCGGTTGCGGGGGGAACCCCTGCAGCCTTCTGTAAAAAAAAACAAAAAGAAAAGGACCCTGCTGCGCTGGTTCCCGATCCCGGAAGTGAAAGGGAACTGGCGCCGCATGGACCCAGCGTGAAGAAGAAGGTAAGTGTTTTTTTTTATGTTGGGGGTGTGAGTGGGGTTTGTGTCATGGGTGGGTTGTGGGTGTGTTGTGGGTGTGGGTGTGGGTGGGGGTGTGGGTATGTAAGTGTGTTCGCATGAGAAAGGTGCAAACTTTTGGTAGTTCGGACCATTCTCATGCGAACTTTCAGCCGGGGTGGGATCACGTAGATCCATTTGGAATACTCCTCGGTGTTGTTCTCATTTCCCTTTTTGGGCGCAGTTAACATTAGAAGCTGTTGTGTCAAATTTTATTTTATCCTGTGACCATTTTTAGACGATTACGTCCTTGGGTAGTTGTTAAAAGGTATTAATGTTTGTTTTGTGGTGGGACTGAAGTTCTTCTGGCTATTCAATTAAGTATGTTATGGTCACTGTTAGTTGTTGCAGTGACTTTCAGTGAGGATATCCAAGGCAGCAGAGTTCCGGAAGCAAATGTGTAATCCAGAACCATTCTTGGGTCACCACAAGACCATGTGGGGTGTGCAGGCACGTCCGAGGTTTGTCCATTTAATAAGTGTAGGCCTCGTTTCATGGATTCCCTCATCCCCCCAAGCCTTTGTCCGTTTTCCTATGTCTCTGATCTTTTGAGTGTAGATGGTTACACTCCTCTTCTCATATAACTGACATATTGAAGTCCCCACAAATGATGACAATAGGATCTTCCAAGTCATCTCGCAATTTGTCCAATTCCCCCAAGATGGACCGGACAAAAGTGGCACAATCAATGCCTGCCGAGTTCCAGTACAGATTGCAGAGTATCAACCACTCAAATTTGTTAGCCCTTAGCCATTACATATCAGCTTTGTCATTTGTATATAAGGGGTTAAGTTCCATGATTCCCCAATTTCAAAGACAGCACCGGTCTCAACCACTTTCAAAAGCCCTGAGATGAGCCTTCTTTTAACACCCTTTATAGCTGGGTTAAGAAGGACGCTGTATCCGTCAAGGCCGGGGGCCTCTCAAAGCCACGTTTCCTGCAAGCAAACGATTTCATGGTTATCCCAGATAATCTCTTCTTCTCCAAACAAATGCTTAATGCCTCTGGTGTTCCAACTAGCAAGCAACCACTTGTCTGGACCTTGTTTTGGTGATGGTTAGGATCTTTTATTAACCACCGAGGCTTCTGCAGCCAATGCCATGATTCATCCTGCAGCTTATCACTTTCATGTTTACAGAGCGCTACTTGTCTTTCAGCATTGTTCAGGTTACTGACAATTATCTGAAGCGGTGCAAGATCCCCCACTCTGCCTTTTGTTTTGTTCCCTCTTACCATGGAATCGGCCTCTTTTCATAATTGAGTTGGTAAATCGCTGTTCCTCCTCTCATAATTTTGATTCCGCTCTGTTGTCAGGCTAAGGCCTTTTGGGGAGTTTTTACCATGCAAAGATAATCCTACATCTAATATTGCCGGCAATTCCTCTAAAATGGCTTTCTTGACTAGCTGGTCTTCAAAATAAAAAAATAATTTTGTCCAGCCTCTGTTCAGTGTGAAACGCCACCCGTGCAATATCATCAGATGTAAGCCACCTCATTCTCGGAAATCAGTGAAATGTTCTGAGTGTATTGCATCAATTTAGTGTTAGACCATCCCCTGATTTTTTTACTCTTTCAAGGGTGAGTCCCAGGGGTCATTAGCTTCAATGGTTTTCCTGCCATCCATGTTATATCTTCTCTTCTACATGGAGGATTCTCCCACTTGAATCTTAAATCATTCTCCCCCGTCAATCTTTACATTTGATGACAACTGCCAGACTATGGTCCATACACCTAGACATACAAGAATTGACATTGTTTTTAGAGTTCAATCTCCTTTGCTCCAGTGTTTTAAAGCAGTCATTGGCAAGCGTAGCACGGTTGTGAAGAATGGTTTATAGTCTTTCTCTGTCTGTACATCATTACGTCATCCTCCAGTTCATCACCTGATGCTCTGGATTGGAGTTCCGGGAGGTCTTCACTTTCTTCTCCTATTGAGTAAACTGACAGTTCCGTTAGGTCGTCTATTGAGACTTCTTCTGCATTAAGTTTGTTTCAATTTACCCCTGAAGCAAGTTTGTGATGTTTCCACTACTTTCTCTAGGCTTTGTTTCCTTGAATTGCAACTTATTTCAACCACTCCCTTTATTTTCTTTAGGGGGGGTTTGGTAAGGATTGTTTTTTTACAAAATTGTCTAACACTGTTAAATTTTGATTTTCCTGCGGACTTCCCAGCTTTGAGGTTGAGGTACTCCGTTTCTGATTATTTGTAGCAACTGACTTAGTTCCAATGGTCATGCTAGGGTTCTTCAATTTTACAAAGAGGGGGTAATCCACTAGACCTTTTGTAAGATCTAAATCCACAGGGATTGGGTCTAAAGGTTTAATATCTTAGACACTTTTTTGGGGCTCGGTTGTATTGTCTAATTCCACCATTTCCAGGGCCACACCCCCAGATATCGGTTCTTTGTTTGTCTGCTCATCTCTCTCTCTACAACCAGTTGTTTCTCCCAATACCATTTTCACCCAGCACCTCACTACTTAATCCAATGAAGGCAGTGACTCCATTGGGTTTTGTCTGGTTAGACTCCTGGCGCCCATTCTTCCCCTTCCTGTGGAAGCATTTGCATCTAAAACACCCCCAAGGACAGGCAGGAAAACGCCAGGTTGGGATCTCTCATCATACTTTCCACCTTTCTCCCTATACTTACATCTCTTGAATTTCTCTTTGAATATAGGATCCAAGATCTAGTGAAGAAAGCTAGTCGTCTCCTCTTTATTTCTGTCCAGTTTGTCTTAGACCGCTGTTACAAAACCTTCAAAAAATACGATTTTTGAGTGGAACATCGCTAGCATTGTGGTGTGGTATTTTATTTGCTCATTGATTGTCTCCTATAATTTGGTGAATGGGGCCATCACCAGTGAAAATGCAGCCACTGTGCTCTCATTTACTGCTGTGCAGCCCAAACTCTGTTTTCTTTATATCAATCACTTTTAAGGACCTTCCGGATTGGACCCTGGAAGGAGAGGTTTAAAGGAAATCTCCCAACCCAAGGCTTCACGTTGCACTTTTTGACTCTTTACCACCTCCACCACCCCCAATTGATCCAACTCTTGCAGGGCAATAGACGATCGTTGTAACTAAGTCCCTACCACTTGCCATGTTTCCAGCCCATAATGCTTTGTGGGTTCCTCGTTGGTTGTGTTGAAAATAGGGCGACTGGGCGCCCTATCTATCAACCACAGACTTCTAATTCAGGCCAATTTGCAAGCAGGTCTGTGTCCTAAAGATCCCCGAGTCCCTGACCATTCAGGCCGAAGTCCTGACAACTTTTGGTTTCGAGTTATTATAATCAACTCTAGGCACCCCACCCATCACACTTATTCCCAAGCCCTTTGGTTTCCAGGGGTCCAATAATTTCTGCGGGTGAAGGGCTGGTCACTGCAACTGTACACCTCACCCACCTATAACTGGTTCTGTTAGGCTTCTAGAAGCGATTAGATGGGAGGGAGCTTCCTTGCAAGTCTGGATCCCCAATCCATATCTAAATGTAAAGGTTTCCAGTACCCCCAAGGTATCCCTACATTTTGTTTGCCAAATGTTGTGTCTACTAGCAAAGGTATGTTGTCGCTCTGCACTGAGCTCCTCTGAAGTACCCTCTACTACACAACCCATCAATATGTCCCTCGATGCCAGGCGGAGCGAGGCGTCACTTTGAAGAGGTTGGACCCACTGGGCCCTCGGATTTGCGTCACACTGCAGGTCAGATTTCAACTTGTGTCCACATCCTTTAGTCCGGGACCACCTGCAGCGAGATACCTGTCTCCTCCCACTCTTAGCCCCAACCATGTTTGCAACTGTACACTGTGGTTCCAGCGTAGTTGAAGATAAAGTGGGAGTAATATATGCAGGTGGGCCATGTTTTAAAATGTACTCTGCTGTGGAGGCCATTACTATTACTTCTGCCACACAGGCCACTGGGGGGAACTGAGCCCCCCCGCCACCTCCATTTCAATTAAATCATTTGTTGTTTGTGGTGGCAAACTGTTGGCCAGTGCCTGGTCCAGATCTATTTGTGATGATGAGCACGCCAGGCCAAAAACTCCCCCCTCCACACTCAGGCTCTTACTGACTTCCTGCCACTAGTCCGGGTCCAGTCTCGGATCTTGATCTTGCTCTTGGTCTTGAGCTTGGTCACACGGTATGGGAGTTGATGGAGTCATATCTAGAGCGGCCTTCGGTGGCCCTGCCGCAGACTACAAGAAACTGCTGACTCTCTGCTGTCACTCCACTTCGCTCTGCGATGTGGTTGAGGTTTTTGAATGCTCCTCTCCAGCTGCAAAAAAACAGCGAGAACCGACTCTCTCCCACAGCAGAAGGAAACAAACTGCCGTGAACTGCTGACACTATGCTGTCACTCCGCTTCACTCTGTAATGTGGGTCCAGTTTTTGAATGTTCCTCCCGAGCCACAAACCAACATTGAGAACAGAAGGCAACACACTGCCAGGAAATGCTGACACTCTGCTGTCACTCCGCTTTGCTCTGCAATGTGGGTGCAGTTTTTGAATGCTCTTCCCCAGCCGCAAAATAAACTGTGAGAACAGACTCTCCCCCACAGCAGAAGGAAACACACTGCCAGGAACTTCTGACACTCTGCTGTCACTACATTTCGCTCCGCGATGTGGGTGCAGTTTTTGAATGCTCTTGCCAAGCCGCAAAAATGACAGCGAGAACATACTTTCTCCCATAGCAGAAGGAAACACAGTGCGAGGAAGTGCTGACACTCTGCTGTCACTCCGCTCCTCGTCTAAAGTCAAAATAAAAATGTGTGCTTAGTCTAAACCTATCCACTAAAGTGGCCCTACCACTTAGCAAAAACATAAAAGAAAAATATGTTGAGTGCCCTGCATTCTTGGTTCTTCACAAAGGTATCTCTGGCTGTCCCAGGAATCCCTCCTGGGTCTGGATCCAATGGTAAGAAGTAAATAACAGTTCTACTCAAAGCCGATAGTTCTTGTCAGTCTATCAAAAGCTCCTCAAAGTTCAGACAATAAGTTTCAAGTTCCTGACAAAACTAAGTGTCCAAACTTCTTTAGGTGCAGGGATATTTTCCTGATCCCTTTACACCAACCTTTTTATCTTCCCCCACTTCAACCAACTGTCGGGTGCCTCTGTGCTCCCTTGATATCTGCTTTTCACTCTGCTTATCATGCCCGTGTGGTTTCATTGGGTTGTCCTGACCCAATATCTCACTTAGTTCTTTAGGGTTCCTATGACCCCTCTCCTTTTGGCTCTCTTAGTTTTTATGTGTCCGTGTGAACCTTCTGGAGGTTTGTGCTGTTTGAGTTTCTCTGGCTCCCATATCCCTTCAACTTGTCTTATTCTCTCTTGTCACTCAGGTCCCTGTGACCCTTGGGTGGGACTAGGGTAGTCCTTCCCTCTTCCCCATTGGTTCTCTCTTCTCCTCCCTCCAACCTGGGCAGTCCACGTACTGGCTGGGTTGTGGCGCTTGCTCCAGTGAGGGTCCGTCTCATAAGCAAAAGCAGCGTTCTGCACAGCTTGCTGCTTTTCTGCACTGGATGCTAGCGGTCTTCCTGTTCTGCTTGTCTCGGCTCTCTCTCTCTTGGTGGCTCGTGGTCTGGGAGTGGAGGACCCAGTCCTCCCTTTGTCCCTGAATTCAGCGTCTTTTCGTGTGCTCCGGGCCCACCATGTTCTGTACCTGGTCATTCCTCCAGTTCACACCTCCAGGTCCAGCTTACGCAGCCTCTACATCTAAGCCTTGCACGCTTCCTCGTCTGGCAGACAGCGCTTTCACCCCCTTTTGTGCTGGAGCCGGCTGTGCTAGTCACTCACAATGAGGTCCTGCTTTCTCAAACCCCTAGAGAGGGTTTTGCTGAGTGGGCTCACCTGCCTAGCCTCAAAAGGGTGGCTCCCTCTAAGGAAAAAGGGCCAAATTCCCCAGAATTCTCACACTATGCAGAATAGGTTCAGTATTAAGTTGGATGGCAAAAAGAATGCTATTAGTGAATTTTATGCCTAAATAGTTACTATGTTCCTCAGTCCAATCCATACCAACAAACATCTCTTCATTTACCACCAAGTAATACAATTAGTAAAGGGAAACATTTTGGACTTAGGTATGTTCAACTTATAAGCAGTAACTGAGGATTAGAAATGGACACAAGCAAATAAACTCCCAATAGGAGAGACTGGTCTCAATAAGTACATAAAGATGTCCTCAGCATAAGCTAAAAGTTCAGGCTAAAACCCATTAATCTTGATACCCGAGATTCTGCAATCAGTTTGAATGCTCAATCGATAGGACAAATAAGAATGGAGAGAGTGTGCATCAATGACGCATCTCCTGATCAGCGAAAAAGAGTTTGAAATGGAATAATTAACAGAAACTCGGCCTTATAGGAAAAATGAGGATACCAATGAAACACAAGACATGTTTGCCCAGTACATGCAATCTCATAGATTCCATAAGCCAGCTCCACCACACCCTATCGAATACCTTCTCTGCATTCCAATCAACCCAAGCAAAGTACTCAAACACAGATTGAGCGAAATCACAGATGCTAGATATAAGACAAATATTGGAGGACCCTGCTCTGCCCTTGATAAAAATCGATTAGATCAGAAAAAGCTTAAAGCCCTTAAGTCTGTATGAAAGTACCGTTGTGGTGTTCAGGAAGGGTCCCCATGATTATGAGGGGTTCATGTTGCGCGCACCATATTGATGACTGGGGGTGATGGGGAAATGGGCGCCATGTTGCAATATCGTATGTATTGAGTGTAGTAAATTATGGATAGGATATGTTACTCTGTAGTGTTACTGTTTGTCTAGAATTGATACATATTAGATTTGCACACGCATAGAAAGATAAAATGTTAAAATCACAAATGCAACATGGACACGATCTACCCACAGGGTGCTGGCAACACAAGGAAAATGGGAGACAGAGAGGATTTCAATCCGCATGCGGAGTGGAGCCTGTCCTAAGACCCCGCAGTAGTGAAGGAATAATATTTATAAAACGAACGCACAGAGAAATATGTATAAAAGGAGGATTGATCACATAGAGAAACATTTGAAGGAAGTTTAATAAGGAGTTTATATAAATCTGCATGCAGTGGGGTTTTGTGAGTTTATTCAGGCTTTGCAGTTACACAATGCATTTTAGGTAGCTGGGACATTCTGGTTTTTGGGGTTGGGGGTTGACGGAGGAAGAATGAGTCATTCAATAGAAGGTCATCTTGTGAACAGGACGAAGGTTTATGGTTTAACAATTCCGTAACAAGCAGATGTGATCTTGCTTATTGCATTGAAGTCACCTAGAGGGGATTGACCATTTGTTTGGGCTAACAATAAAGATGGGGTCCAAGACCAGGGTATCCGAGGGTTCAGTTGTTTTCACATGTTGAAACTAGAGTATGTATATGTTGGAATAGTGGTCACATACATTAAAATGTCTTAAGAGGATCCAGGAGTCTGGGGTGGATGAGATCACAATCAGAAGTTCAAAGAGAAACCTGTTTGTTCAGCCCTTCCTCTTATTGCTAAGATATCCGCTCGGACCATGTGAAATCCTACTTAAGGTTAAAGGCTCTAGGTTAGTTGTTACTAAGTAATGAATTATGTTATATGTGAATGTTTCATTGCACCATGATGTCACAACCTGTGAAAGCAAAAAGAAGATATCGAGGCTGAGTACCCCAAAAGGAAATACACCAAAATATACCAAACGCGGGTTCAAAAGATACACAGATCTTTATTCTACAACTGAACAGTTTCAAAGGACAAAGCAACAGATAGCTATCAGACCCTCAGTACAACACAGCGAATACCAGCCCTGTTCGGTGTGTTCAGTGAGTGGGACTGTACATCAGAATAGTCGCACCTTTTATACAATCCAAAACATGATGTCCAACTCACTTGTAAGTTAATGAATCTCGGATCTAGGGTTTGTGCCGAGTTTGTTCCTAATTTATGCATCCATACATTTAGGGGTTATCCTTAATACATTCGCCAACAAGTTACAATGGCAACAGTGTGTCTTTGGATTTCATATTGAGCCTTCATACACATTTATACAATATAGTTAAACAAGTATTCACATTAGATGCTCAAACAGTATTGTGATGATATATGTTCATGGATTAGCTTTGTTGATACAGGTAATCCTCTATACACAGGTCAACGAAGGACAAGGTCTCAGTACATGACCCTAACATTTGGCCTGCGGGCAGTTTACACATTAACTTGTACACAGAGGTCAAGACGGCCATGTTACATTCAAAACGACACTGTCCACCATCTTAGAACACAGGGTGAATTTAGAGTGAGAATCTAAAATGGCGGATGAACCTAAAACAGCGGCTAACACTGATCTAAGGTCAGGACCTTGCAACGCGGATTTCCTCGCAGAGTGACTTGGCCTAGGCCAATATATATACATATGATCTAGAGGGTATAATATGATTTCCGTTCGACACACCTACCACGGACCAAACCCCAGCAAAGGCAGACTTTGACTATGATTTGAAGATGATTGTAAAGATTGTCGATGACCAATGGGAAAAGCATGAATTTGGAAAAGTTGGAAGTTCTTTTGACCAATCATGTTTGAAGGGGTGGGTGGTAATAAAATATTTGAGTGTTTTAACTGTTGCTAAAATGTATACAAATGTATCAATTGATGTAGTTTGTTGAGACTTGAGTTGGTTTGGTTTCACTGGACTATCCAACTGCTCCTCATATTTTTGTACAATAAACCTTGCTTTATGAACAAAACGTGCACTCGTTCCTCAGGTGGAGGAACCGGATCGGGCTGAGGTAATTAGGGGTCTGCCCCCACAGTACCTTAGGCAAAATTGTATAATCTGCATTCAACTTTTGTTCCCTATGACAGAAGAGTCCTTATCCTGCTTGGGAATCGGCATAAACAAAGGCTCTGAAAAAACACTTTTATTCAGGTTGAAGAAAACATAGAATAATTCAGATAGGAAACTGAAAAACAAATTCATGAAAGGTTTAACAAATTAATAGAAAACCCATCCAGACCCAGAACGTTACCTTTCCTGTTCCTCTGATGTCAGTAGAAATCTCATCAAAAGACTAAGGATCTTCCAATGGAGAAAAGGCAAGTTATGAGGGGATTCAGCAGACTTCTCTGTGTTAGATAGCTACTCCCTGACCTCATCAGCATAAGCATCATACTCCCAAGTAGAGAAGAACTTATAAAGTTGGTATTACAAATCCCAGAGAAACAATATCTCAATCAATCAGAATGTTCAGAGTGCAGCCAATACCTAATGGTATTGACTGCACTCTGAACATTCTGACTTCAGAAGCAGGCAAGGAAACAATAATACAATTTCCAGGCAAATTGTCATTCACCCAGACACTTCCTCTCTAGGAGGAGGGCTGTTTTTTCACTGTGGCGTCTTATTTCACATACCAAAGAGAAAGCTTAACAATGAGAAAATGCTTTCACTTTCTTACAAAGAAACCTTTTACTTGTACATGACCCTGAATCCATACTCAAGTCAAACCCTCTCTAGTTTATTCAACTTTGCAATTGAAATTAAATGCTTATTGCTGTAATACATACTACCAAATAAAACCACATTTAATTTACTGAGTTTGTCGATGTACATTCTCATCATTAAACTAAAGTATTTTACTTCACCCCAAAAACTCCAGTAAATGATTTGCTAATACCACCATGTGCGAATAGCCTTTTAGACCTTGGCAGGGGTCATTATTCCCCAGGATAACAACCCTTTCTCAATTTATGGCGGTTCATTGTCCCGCCATAAAGGAATTTTTAGATACCCACGGTAACCCAACACAAATGCTCCAATAACATATTGCTTTGTTGGTGAATAAACAAGAGCTATAATAGCCTTATAAGAAATTCCTCTTAGTAATGTTTGGCACATAAAAAGCTGATACAATGATGCTCTGTCTCCTGCATGGTCTACCATCAATGTTGGTTTTTAGGTAAATGACTTATATGCCAGATTGATTGCATAGTGTAGAGTAGGGACAGATTTCTCCTTTTTAGTAGTTTTCAAAGATCAATAGTTGCTCAAATTGTTGTACAAAATGTACTGCTCCAAAACCCGTTTTATTGTGCTAAAACGTTTGAAATATAACAGTGGAATGAAGCATTTGTAAATGGTAACTCAGTCCCTGACCTTTATCGTGGGAAATATTGAAAGCCAGCCCCACTCTTCAAATAGACCAGGGAACCATGGCCAGATGTAATCGGCACCCTTGATGTGCACCTCTTCTTCACAATTAGATTAATACCAGGATTACTTGTGGCAGGGACAACATGCTTGAGTGCATTAAATTGAATATGAGCCCCAACCCACACCAGATGATGGCGGAGACACAGGAGACACAGTGAAATAAGCGGCCATTATTTCTAAGCAGTCGGCTGGGAGAGACACAGAGAATGGCCGGTCGGGGTGCGGGCATCAGGCTTACATGCTTCCCCACTGCACCCATGTGACAGAAAAGGGGTAGATGATCTCAGGAGCATGGTAATCTGTGCTTTGTGGGGAGAATTGCTATTTTATTTCTTTCGAGCTTGTACACAAGTGTTTCAGAGCGCGACAAGGCAAGGGATCGGAACAGGGGAGAACAAAACAACAAAATTACTAGGCCCAGTGACATTGAGAATGTGCAAGTGCATGGGAGAGGGAGAGGGGAAAAGTGTATGGAAGGGGGAGAAGTGGAAAGTGCGGAGCAAAGGAGGAACAGATAAATAATAATAAATAAATAATAAAGGCAACAAACAGTGGTAGTGCAGCCAGCAAGTGGCAAGTGCTGGGATTAAGGCAGCAGACAGGCTAGGTCTGATAAGTGCAGGAAGAAAAAAAGGGGGACTGCATGGGTACAGATACATACCCCAGTGCAAGGGGTGCCCCAGCGGCAGTGCGGGAGGGTGGCAGGGTGAGCAGGTACCTGGGCCCGGAAGACAGAGTGTGGCCAACTGCACAGTGCCGAGATAGAACAGATCACCAGGGGAGTGTGGGGGCAAAGGCAGAAGCAAAGAGGAAGGTCTTAAGCTGCTTCCGGAACCGGAGAGGGTTCTCCTCAAGTTTCAGAGTGGCAGGGAGGCTGTTCCAGAGGGAGGCCCCAGCCGAAAACAGGGATCTACCCCAGCTCATTTCTTTGAAAAACGACTGATCCTGAGGGAGTTAGAGGCAGAGGAGTGAAGAGCTCGAGAGGGGAGGTATTTGCGGAGGGATAGCTGGATGTATTTTGGACCCAGGCCCCAGAAAGCCTTGTGGACAATGCAGAGGGAACCAATGATTGCAACTCCTACCGAAGTGGACATAGCAAAATAGTCGAATCTATATGCTGAAGGTAAGCAGCAAATCCATGGTCCCCGATTCCTCCTGTGCTGGAGTCCTGGTGAGTCATGTTGCACTCCTAAGTCAAAGGGAGTTGATGGGCCACCAATGCAGAGACGGAGGAACTTCCCAGCCTCACCTGCACTGTTTGGAAAGCACCACAAATGCACTGCACAGATAAGGGCAGTGAATGAACAGAAGGAGGGTTTAGAATCTGGGCTTGGCTGTGGCTGCTAAGAAGAAGGACCGCCTCCATAAGTAAGGCAAAACAAGAGGAACAGAAGAATCTACTCTGGGGCCTGGGTCCCTCCTGAAAAACAGAGAGTGAAAGCCAGTTGCCAGAAAAGCAAACAAAACAGATCACCACCCAGCAATTGGAAGGTCAAGAGGGGAACATGCCCCCCTTAACAAGAGAGCACTCTAACTGCTGGATCTGAAAAATGACCTTAAACTATTTCTGAAAGGACAGATGACATCCTTAAAAAATGAGCTTACTGCTGCCATTCAAGAAAACACAAAAGTATTTGGGTCCTAAGGAGCGAGAATGTCGGTCTGTGAGGCAGATGTATCAATGCTCAGGCATAGTAGTGGCACCCTGCAAAGAGGCATCAGCACGCTAGAATCACCAGTGAAGGCCCTGCTTGATAATTGTGAGGCATGGAGAATCACCTGCAGACAGAGAACATACTCATGAAAGCTTTGAAGGAAGATGCCGAAGGGCAGAACATTAAGGCGTGTTTTTCACACAAGAGGCCTCATCACGAGTCCAGCAGTATTTAGGTGCAATTTCCGCTGATCGGAAATAGTGTTACTGCCGGGTTGTACAGCGGTATCAGTGCCGCATCACAATCTGGCATGAATGCATGCCCCATTCCAATATTGGCTATTAGCACCGGCAGAAATTGCCAGAAATTGCGGCCATCTTGAAAAACTCAATCCATCCAGAATCTTCCACTTCCCGCAGCCACTCGGACCTGGAAACAAGCCAACATGTCACAGGAGAGGACCCGAAGCAAGGTGCCTGAAAATCGATTAAGGAAACCAAAGTTCAGTGAGGAAGAACTGGTGGTCCGCACTGATAAGGTTGTTGCCCAGTGTGAGGAGCTATATGGCAGTAGGCAGTGTGAAACCTCAGGCCAGAGCAGACAGCCATGCCATCTGCCAGAAGGTAATTGCCGCGGTCAGCATACCCCAGGATGGGGAGGACTGTAGGAAGCGCAGGAATAACCTCAGGGTCCGTGGACTCCTGTCCCAACACCACCAGGAGTCACTGGCAACTGAAGGTGGTACCGTAGAACCACTGGTCTTCGTTGCCTGGGAGGAGTGCCGCACGGTCCTGGACATGGAGGGCATTGAGGGAGTCGGAGTGGCAGAGGTGGGTGCCAGCAGCTAGGAGGCAGGAGGTGATTCAACCCCCCCACCAGCATAAGTGCATGCATAAATGTCAGCCTAGCACAAGACACCCCACTGGACAGGGACACATGTCAGCAGACTCAGAAGTTGGGCAAGCCAATCAGGATATAGTGACAGGGTGCCACACCAGCCACCCTCCACACCAGCCATGGGCCAGGGCGCCAAGGATACCCCTGAGCATAACAGCAGTGGGAAGGGGTGGCAAGTGGCCTATTCAAGTTCCATGCACACCATACCCCTGCCGGTGCACCCTGTGCCAGCATGCACACCATACCCCTGCTGGTGCACCCTGTGCCAGCGGGATAGTGTTGCGTGAGCAACCATGACACCGTGTAGCAGTCACAACAAACATGTTGGTCCCATCCCATGTTGGCATGGCAGACGAGCCACATGGAAGTACATGTCCCCCTACACCGACATGGGCATGGCTAGCCAATCACTGTACACCACAGTGCAACACTGCAGGCTGCACAGCAGTGCCCCATAGAGCCATGGCAGTGCCATCGAGGAAGCCACCACACCCACTCCCACAAGGTGTGGGCCACCCAGGTACGGGATGTGGGGGCATGAAGGACTACAAGCATACAAGCTATACATCAGCTGCCCCACCATGGACACCATGCTCTGCCACACACAGGCCAAAGGCCAACTAGCCATTTGTCACACACATATTGTACCAACCATTCCCACAATGCTGTGCCCACATGCAATGTCCCATGACCAACCATGGCCATTTGCCCAAATGTGTGGGGTCCCACTCTGTACCATAGCAAATGTGTCTTGCATGCCAACACACGTGGCAGAACCATAGCCACAAAAATGCATATGTCCCCTACAGGTGCTCACGCATCACCAGAGGCATCAGAGAAGGACGAGGGGGCAGGCCCATCTAGAAGTTGTACCTCCAGGGCCTCAAGGTCAGCCACCACCACCACCCCACAAAGGCACACACATGTTACGCCTAGGTGGATCGACCGCTATGAGATTCCACGGCCCAGCAAGGCCTTTGCGGAGGCCATCCGCCAGAGCATGGAGGACACACTCCAGCCCATCCAGGGACCAGGCTCAATAGACTCCAGTTCTACGACACCCACTGAGATGTTGCAGCAGAGTACACCCAGGCGCCGGTCCCAGAGCCAATTGGGTGCCAGATCACTGTTTGCCATGAGTGGCGGTGCTGGAGAGTTGGGAGATGGGAGGGGGATGGGGGATAGTGTCCTGCAGAATTGGTGGTCGGAAAGGGGAGGGGGATAGTGTGCTAGGGAGTTTATTGGTGGGAGGGAGGAGGGGATATAGTGTGCTGGGGAGTTGGTGGTGGGAGGGGGGATAGTGTGCTGATAGTGTGCTGGTAAATTGGTGATGGGGGTAGTGTGCTGGGAGTTGGTGGTGGGAGGGGGGATGGTGTGATGGAGAGTTGATGGTGGGAGGGGTAGGGGGATAGTGTGCTGGGGAGTTGGTGGTGGTGGGACGGGAATAGTGTGCTGGGCAGTTGATGGTCGGAGGGTGGATAGTTGGTGCCCATCATGTAATTAGAACTGTTGAACTTCATCAATGTGAGGACATTCCTGATTGTGTCATTGTGGTGTTCATCATTAGAGGTGAGTGTTAGGATTTGCAGTTAAAATATTTGCGGTAAAACAAGAACCCTTTGGGAATAAAACCTCTGACTATGATGGGAATTTGAAGGTTGTGTTCCATCCTGATAGACACACTTCATGGCAAGAGAGGCAACAGATCAGAGGCTCTAATAAACAGAACCAAGACTGGGCTCAAAATGCAGACCCTATGTGGAGAAGATAGCCCTATGGTAAATATCGCTTTTAAAGGGTTGACAGAGGAGGACATATACCTGAAGCTGTTGTCATGGAACACTGGGGGGATCCTACATCTCCTATGAAATCCCGAAACCACTGCCATGTTGAAAGAAAGTACTTGTATTTTTGTACATGAAACGTGGCACTTAGTAAATCTCTCTATAGATGGTTATGAGGTTTTCTCTCAAACAGCTAAATATAATAAGGGAGGGAGACCATCAGTGGGCCTCATGATTGTTATCAAGGGGACCTTAGGTTTTTCATCTAGGATGGTGCCTAACCTACCATTGGGGATCCTTGTGCTATAGCCTCCTCCTCGGTGGGAAAACGCCATATCCTCATGATTTACATCTATTGGCGTAGGGGAATTGGGTGAATTCCTGGAAATAATAACAAACTTGGTCCAGGTCTGGCAAGGTGTTGTCCCAAATGGTAGAATCATTTTTGCAGGTGATCTTAATTCAGATTGCCGTTTATCGCATGATGGGTCTTATACTGATGTTTATGTTCATGTTTGGGAATTTATAACGCGCACCTGGTACCCGAAGGCTGACGGGCGCAAATATACATACATAAAAAGCATACAGGGAGAAACGAAAAAGATCATAGACTTATCAGCAGGAACATAAAAAAGAGAGACAGAAAAACCTCTACGAGAATAGCAGAGTCTTCAACTGCTTCTTAAAGAGTTCTGTCGATGGTATGTTCTTAGCATAGGTGGAAGAGCATTCCATGCCAAAGGAGCTGCCAGGCCAAAGGCCCCCTGCCATGCCTTATTGGAATTGCTGCGAGGAGTGTTGAGAAGGTTGGCTTTATCTGATCTTAAGGCCCTGGTATTATGTTCGATGACAATGGCTTCTGTCAAGTAGGTTGGCATTTGGCCCATAATACATTTATGGGTAATAAGAAGAAGCCCAAACAACACTCTTGCTCTAATCGGGAGCCAATTGAGACTTTTTCTTGCCTCAGATATATGGTCTCTTCTCTGGGGCTCTTTGACCACTCTAACTGCACCATTTTGGATCACCTGGAGGCGGTGAATCTCTGATTGCGGAATGCCTACTAGCAGGCTGCAACCATAATCCAGTTTGGATCCTATGATGGCCCTAGCCAGAGTTTCCAAATTCTTTTCGGATATGATTGGGCGCAGATGGTGACAAAGTTTGATAAAATATGAGGATGATGAGATCAGACTATTAACCTGAGCCTTCATATTCAGGTGTTTGTCCAGGTAAATACCTAGGGTCTTCATCTTATTCGGGATCTTGATGACATAATTGTCTAAATTGAATTTCTTATAGTCAGAAGCAAATTTCTCAGTTTGCTTGTTGTGCCAACTAATAGAAGTGTTGTTTTGTCACTATTTAAGGCTAGCCCATTTGTGACCATCCAGTTTTGAATTTTCAGATAGATTTTATTGATGTAGGTTTCATCCTCTTGATAAGAACCCAAGATGGGCAGGACGCATTGCGTATCATCTGCGTAATTAGCAAATATGATCCCTCTTCTTCCAACATTTGAAAGAAGGGGATCATGAAAATGTTGTAAATGCACAGTGAAACACAAGCTCCTTGTGGAACACCATATAAGAGTGTCATGGGACTGGCTTCAAACCAGCTCACTTGCAACCCTAACTTGTTTATCATTCAAAAAAGAAGATATCCATTGGATTGCCTCCTCAGAGAAATTAGGAATTGTCCCTTAGTCTGGTGGACAGAATGGAATGGTATGGTCCACCAGGTCGAAGGCCACTGAGAAATCCAAAATCATAAGGAGGACAATGTGCCATTATCCATACCTTGTAGAAGGCGAGATTTAAGGGCAAAAAGAGCCGTCTCTATTCCATGGTTGATACGGAAACCTGATTGATAATTATGAAGAGTT
Source organism: Ambystoma mexicanum (assembly GCF_040938575.1). Classification (NCBI taxonomy): domain Eukaryota; kingdom Metazoa; phylum Chordata; class Amphibia; order Caudata; family Ambystomatidae; genus Ambystoma; species Ambystoma mexicanum. Next base: position 693,179,043 of record NC_090939.1, read on the forward strand.
TGATTTTGCTCCAAAAATATAGAGATTTGATTATAGGTGACTCGATCTAAGATTTTTAACAAAAAGGTGGTATTGGTGATTGGTCTATAATTGGATTGTAATGGACACAGATTGAGTTTCTTCAATAAAGGAGTAATCCAGGCATTTTTTATGTTGTCTCGTACCCGATTAAGCCGAAAAGAGGCATTCATTTAGGCGAGAAATTGCCAGGCGGGACGAATGGAGGGCACAAGCTATATTGGGGGAAAATGTGGAACCTCTCCCTTGAGTCATTGGGCTTGGTGTGTCTGAATGGAGAGCTAGATGTTGCAAATCCGACTATTCCGACATGGCACAGAGGAGACAGTTCCTCAACCATAGATTATATATTTGTGGAAGTTCTCTCTTTAAATTACAATAAAGGTGTTAAGTTCTTCACCAGTCTGTGGAGTGACCATGGTGTCATGAAAGTGGACTTTAATATATTTGTCAATAAGACACTTAAAGGGGACTTAGTCAACCTGCGAATAGCGGGACAAGGTAAAGGGATTAGGTGGACTCCTAGAAAATAATGAATTAACTAGTGTTATGAGCTCCAGTTCCTTGGAATGGAAACTTCATGTTTTCACATCCTCTAAATTTTAAAATGTATTGGGCGACCTGTTCGATAAGTCTACCCCTAAGTTGAGGCTAGGTGCTGCTAGCTACAAACACACATATGTTTTTGATCAGCAGCTAGCCTTTGAGAAAGCTTCCATGCATCGAAAGTTGAGATCTATTTGCGGCTCTGGCTGGGACCAATCACAAAGAAATATCAGAATTAAATCAGTAAAACAAAGTATAACAATTATTGTAGATCTAGAAAGTCAGCAATGCTGCAAAAGGATGCTGAAATTATGCTGCATACTGTAGTGAAAAGAGACTTAAGAGCATTCTGGGCACTGATCAATGACCAAGACCTCACAGTAATTGTTAGCCAATTGAACGCGGTCTCTGACGCTCAATGGGTAGATTTTCTTTCTTTTTCTTATTCATCTTTATTTATTGATTTCAAAAAATACATGTAAGATGTTAATACAAGAAAATGAATACAGTGAAAACCTTTAAACCTTACCACAGTTATATTATACATCAGTCATATCCTCAAAAAGAAAAGAAAAAGAAAATGAAAAACAAAATATTTTGTACAAGATTTATCTAGCTCCCCCAAAACATTGACAAAAAGACAAGACAGAAAGACCACAACATATATAACATTTCAAATAAAAAACGACTAATAGCACTACCGACCCCATTAAAACAACATATTCATCATGACCTTCATTATGCACTCCACTACCATACAAATCAATGAAAGACTTCCATAAGGACCAATAGTTTCCTCCTTATCCTGTTTCTTAAACATAACCAATTCAAATTCAGATAATACAATCACATCATTAATCCACTCTTCTACTGTCGTTTTTTTTTCCCTGGACAGCCACACCTTCAAGATCTGTTTTATTGCTATCACTCAAATCTTATCTATCCAAACTCCATATAAGCAGGCCTTCAAACAGCGCCCACTTTTCGCTAAAAACAAAACTTGAAACGGCTCTCTTGGAAACAAAATTGACAAAGTGATATCCAACCTATCCAGTACCTCTCGCCAAAATGGCAGCACTCTTGGACAATGCCATAACATATGGCTCAATGTCCCCTCTCTTTCCACCATCCCCAACAAAAATCTTCAGTTATTAATCCCAAAGCAGACATTCTTACTGGTGTCCAGTATAATCTCCCCAGAACCTTCTGATGAACAAGCCGTAACTTAATATCCATCTTACTATAGCACACAACCCGCCATACATATTTCCAGGCATCATCATTAACTACACAACCTAAATCTATTTCCCATTTCTTTTTCAAATTGTTCCAAGACTCCATCACTGAATCACTCTGTTGCATAAGTTTTACATTTGTAGATACATTACGTGGCGATATGCAAAACATGTTCTAGCTGCTGGCTCCTTCTCTAGTGGTATAGTCAACATACTGAAAACCTGAGTCAAAAGACTTTCTAATTCCCTATATCTATTCCTTTCCCCTCCCACCTAAATGAAATACTTCTTGAAGCTCCTCAAAGGTCAGCAAGCGCCCATCCCGCAGTAAATCACCCAATGACAACACCCCCTTCGAAATCCAGCTTCACCAGCATAGAAATCTGTTTCCTATTTGTAAAGCATGGTTATACCAAATTGACGAATTATGGTTCAAAAACACATTACCATTGAAGTTAAGTATCCACCATGACATTTAGTCTTTAGTCACCTTAACAGTCGGTATCTTAGTAGACCCTTTAGGCAATCTCACCATTGAAAAGATATTTTCCAAACGGAATGGCAACAAGGCTTACCTTTCTATAGTCAACCAAATTGGTTCTTCTTCTAACTCTACATTCGCGTATAGGGCTGCTTTCTTCAAAATAAAACCTCTATAATACTTTTCCAAATCCGGATATCCAAACCCCCTTCCTTTGTGTCCCGTATCAAAATGTATTTCAGAATCTTAGGAGCCCTCTTCTCACCCCAAAGAAAATCCTGAAAAACCTGATCAAGTTCTTTAAGCAATTTTTTAGAAAAATTAAGGGGAATCGACTGCATAACATATACGATCTTAGGTAGAAGTGACATTTTGATCGTATTAATTTTCGCCAAAATCCCTAAATCTAATCTTGACCATTACCTCATATCTCTCCTAAGGGTATCCAACAGCTTAGTTACATTAAACTCAACCATTTTTCGCATATCTTTGATCAGAAAAAATCCCCAAATATTTCACATACACTTCAGACCACCTACAATTACATCCTACAAAATCCCCCCTCCTAACTGCCGTTGAAAGTGGGAACACCTCTATTTTATCCCAATTGATTTTGTAACCTGAATACTTGCCCACTTTTTCAAGTATCTCCTTAAGAACCATGCTACTCCTCTCAGGGTTTGAGAGTACCACCACCATATCATCCGCATAAGAAAGTACTTTCACTTCCTTTGTCCCAAAATTCAGGCCATGTAATCTCTGTTCACTTCATATCAATGCTCCCAAGGGCTCCAAAGCAATGTTAAACAAAAAAAGTGATAAAGGACATCCCTGTCTCGTACCTCTGCTAAGACGAAAAGATTCATACATTACACTATTAACCCAAACATGCCCCGATGCGGAGCTTTGAAGACAACAAATCACCTTTATGTATCTATTTCCAAATCGCATTCTTTCCATAGTAAAATCTAGAAAGTCCCAATTCACTCTGTCAAATGCTTTCTCACCATCCATGAAGACCAAGGCAGCATCAACGCGTGTATTGCTATAAAGACTTATTATGTCTACCAATGTCCTTATGTTATCATAACCGGATCTACCGCTCATGAATCCTACTTGAGACTCATGAATGATTTTCCCAATGCAACCACTCAATGTATTTGTTAATACTTTTGTAAAAAGTTTAACATCCACATTTAATAAAGAAATTAGGCTATCTCTTCCTTCTTTCGGTATCACAGTAATCATGGCCTCAGTCATTAATCGACAAAGATCTTCCCCTCTTAAAAAAGAATTAAACAAGTCGTATAAAATCAGAGCCAAAAAAGTATCACATTTCTATGGAACTCAATGGGTAACCCTTCCAAACCTGCAGATTTCCCTAATTGCAGATGCCCAATGGCCATTAGAACCTCATCAACTCCAATGTCTGTTTCTAACATATTGGTATCATCTGATGACAATGCTTTAATAGGAATATTTTCAAATAGATTTTCTAAATCTGGTCTGGCTAATGATTCTTCTTCTGTATATATTTTTTGTAGTAATCTCTAAAACTTGAACAAATGTCAGTACTCTTCCACACTAACTGTTCATTCTCATCCTGAATTCCCTGAACAAATGTCCCTCCCTGCATATCCCTCTATCTATTCGCCAACAACGTACCACTTCTTTCACCAGCCTCCAAGTATTTTTGTCGCGTAAAAAAAAGACCCTGTTGCGCCATCAAATAATTTGCATTTGCCAATTTTTCCCGAGTCTGGTTCATTTCAGACCTGTCCTTTACCCTCCCATGTCGAGCGTATTTTTTTCTGCATCTCTGATAACTTCATTTCCAATAAATTCACTTACTTCATAGATTTCTTTCGAAGAGGAGAATTCCAGTCAATCATAAAACCCCTAATAGTCACTTTAAAACTATCACATATAACCCCTTTCCGAGCAGAACCTTCATTTAGTTCAGAGAAATTGGTCATTTGTGACAACAGATCCATTGCTACCTCTTTTTCTTCCAATATTTCTGTTTTTAACCTCCACTTCCTAAAAGGCGAATTGGTTGCATCCATCTGCAAACAAAGATCTACCGGTGCATGATCAGAAATTTCTCTCTTCCTAATGTTAACATCTAGAGTTTTATCCAATAATGTCTTGGTGATTACAATATAATCTAACCTAGAGAAAGGGTGCACCGGGGAGAAGAATGTCAATTCTTTGTCATTTGGGTGCAATTCCCTGCAAATGTCAACCAGCTGAAATTTTTTAAGAAAGAAATTGAACTCCCTACAAATATTCACATTAGTATATCTGCACAAGCTGACTCTATCTAGTTTTTTTAACCACGAATACAATTGAAATCACCTCCTAAAATTATTATCTCACCATGCATTTTATTCAAAAGTTTCCAAACATCACCAAAGAAGCCTTTACTAGGCATACTTGGACCATAAATAACAACCTAGTGTGATCATTTTTTCTTTGTAAATTATATCAGCAAAAATCATGTGACCTTCCCCATCCATCACTACCTTTTCAACCTTATATTGCAATCCCTTCCTAAACAAAATACTCACTCCCCCAGAAGTTTCGGAATAACAATTCGATAGGTCCTTATTATATTTAGAGGTATTCAGGCATTGTCTAGTTTCATCCATTAAGTGTGTTTCCTGTAAAAAAACAATGAACCTCCATAATCTCACCATAACTTTCCTCCTTTTCCTAGGTCATTTCAAACCTTTCACATTCCACGTTACTACGGTCAGATTATTTACCCCCATCTTGGCCTACTCTAAGTGAACAATAAAGTGGAATATCATGCCATCCCTTTCTTGTGAGTGAAACAATGCCCATCTCTCGAATCCATACATTGATGTACCAGGAATCATCAAATTCACGTGACATCAAAAATAGAAAACCAAGTAAGGTATCAACACATACAAACAACATAAAGACAAATACACAGACCACACATCCACAAGACACAACATTGAAACACAAAGCAAATAATAAGAAAACAGAACCTTGGGAAAACCCTCCAGGTAACACTAAATTCCAAAACTCTTTAAAAAAACAGTATTCCAAACCAATCCCTTCTAGGTTGTACCTGCCATCATATAGTATAAATGTTGACTATCTCAGTCTCCCTATTATCCAGAACCCAGGAAATGTATTAACTATAACATTACATTTTAATTATCCCACAAGGCTGCCTCATCCAAATCTATATAAACGATATCCAAATTCTCAAAGTCTAACAGATCTCATAATCTGTGACATTTCCCAGGGTCCCTGATCCTCTATCCCTTATTGAACTCAATAGATAACCCTCCTAAACCCAGAGAATGAAGTAACAATTTTGTTATTCCCTTTTATTCTCTCTTTGCTCTTTTTTAAAAATGTATTTTCCCCTTTTTTCTTTCCCTTTTTAACAATATCACCCTTGATTTCTATTCTAGTTAACCTTTAAGAAACACTGAACCAATGTATTATGTGGCCATCAACATTTAAAATGTGATCTTTACACCAACGGTCCAACTTCAAGATACATCACCCCTTTCACCAATGACCTATAGTCATCACATACAATAAATTCACAAAGCAGCCGAACTCCACCTCTCCTTATGCTAAAAGTGTAGGTTCTCAGATGAGCTAACATCATGAAAATGTACAAGACAATTAGCATTCGCAGATATCTTTCACAATTAGCACATAACATTTTACCAATCTGGCCATGTCGCCAACACTCTTCTATTTTGAGAGTAACACATGGATGCATTGCGTGATCATATTAGCCAAATTGTAACCAAACCATAAATCAACTTAGACGAACAACCCATCAATGTTCCCACAATTGTCAGAACCTTTACAGATGATTCCTTAATCTCATTAACTCCTTGTAGTGGTATGTTTTGAAAATAAAAACAAAAACACTGAGTTCTGACAAAATACCCATTCCTCATAACTTGCTCCAAGCCCTCTCCTAGTGCAGATTTTAGGAAGAACCTTGTATGTGCATCCATGCATGCATCCATTTATCTATCAATTAAAGATAACAGCTAAGTAAAATTGCAATTCCTATAACTGTACACATTGGCATGGATTAACCTCATATTATAATAATAAATATAACTGTAACATTCCATCCCATATGAAACCAAATAACCCTGTTTTGCAATGCTCACAATGTTATGTTATCATGTATACACCAAATGAACAGAGTAGAATGCATTTTACTCATTATAAACATTGCAAAAGTCCTTTCCTGTAAACCAAGTATACATGTTAGTAGCGAACTTACTTTTGTTTAGCATACTCTGAAAGTGACAGTAGGTTATGGAACAGATATCCTATAGGTATCCCAAAATATGCTGCAGTACATTGTTATGAAGCACATCTTTAAGTTTGTTTACAGAACCAGCCCATTCCACCTCTGATGCATAAAAAGAAAGCGCTGGAGTTAAATATAGTTGCCTTTCCATGACTACAATGAGGTGTATGCACAAAGATTTTCAAGCAGATCACCATGCCTCAGTGTATAGCTCCAAATGCAGCCAGACTAATGAGTTGAAGGGCAGGTGATACCTGACTGACATTGCAGACAAGTTGAGAGCTATCCTGAAACCCATCATATATAGTCAAGTATTTCTATTAGGGTCCGAACTGATATAATAGAATGTGGCAAACGCTGAGCTTAACGGTGAACAAAACACTCATCCCCATCATATCAATCAAAGTTATTGAATCTACGCGTGCACCTTCGTATATATCACGTGTTTTCCTGAGACGTGCCCCAAAGAAAGTAGGAGATGGACAAATTAATTTGTAGTAGCAGTTTATCACTTGTGCTGGTTCGCCTAGTAGAGTTAACATGACATACTCGAACAAACTGCTGATAATCCGATCAGACAGTTGAATGTCTCTTATCACTGCCTGATACCTGCTTTGCCTCTGAGGAATTTGTGAATCCCTCTCAGTCCGGCAACAAGCCCCCTATCTCTGCCATTAGCTTGCACATCTTGTTTACAGGGGCGCGATTGACACCATGCACGCATACGGCAACAGTCTGGCTACAAATAGGATAGGCCGGAGATTGCATATTAACCAAGCGGCTCCCGGAAGAGATCAGTCACTCCACCCCCATCTGCTCGCATTATAGCAAAGGTCTGGACATATTCACAAGTGAACCTTACCCAATATTCAGTAGATTCCTCGCTGCTTACACTGCGTACCTCATCCTGATATGGGAACTGACTCCAGGCAGCACTGCGGCTCATCCCAATATTCTGTGATACCATTCCGTGATGCGCAGAAGAGTCACATGGAAGTGATCTCTACAAGCATTACACGTTATTGATGTCCTTTCCTCTAAAGTCGACGAGAAAGCAAAATCCACGCGCAGCGTTCGAATCAAAACAAAACAACGGTAATGCACACGCATCAACTAAATCAATAAGAAAAAAATGGTTTTAACCCATAAACCTCTCTAATAAACACCAAAGAAAATAAAACCAATAAACTAAGAAATTAATTAAATCAAAAATTCAAAAAAGGAAAAAGATCATAACAAATCACAATAAATATGGATCAATGCAGTCATCTTTTCTTCTTTGAAGTTTATCCTGAGCATTCAGCAGGTGCCTCCTCCATGGGTTGATGATCCAAGTCTGTGAGGAAAGCCTCTAGCACTGTTATGATCCATAAAAAAGTGCACAGTTCCATCAAATACTACCCTTAAAATCGCTGGGTAAATCATGTAATACTTCAGATGCTTCCCATTTGCCTTCTCTTTGGCCGTTGCAAAAGCTCTACTTTTTTCCAGTACGTCGGCTTAGGTCTCCAAAGATCATGATTTTATGGGTACCCCAGAACAGGTCTCTTTTCTCTTTTGCCTTCTTTATCACCAATTCTCGTACTGGGAGCCTCAAAAATGTTATGATGAAGTGGTGGGGTCTTTGTTGTGGTTCAGGTTTAGGGCCCAAAGACCTATGAGCCCTCTCAATCTCTTAGGTCTTAGGATCAAGATCAAGCAGCTTAAACAAAGCTATTTCTAGAAAGGCTGCAGGAGAGCCTTCTTCAATATTCTCTGGAAAGCCAGCCACCCGGATGTTATTTCTCCTAGAAAAATGTTCTTGTTCAGAGTTCTTGAGGATCAGCTTTTCCACCTGACCTTGTAAATCCTGTATCTGGATGGCCATTTTCTGAGCATCATCACTCTGTTAGATGACCTTCCATGTTTTTAAATTTTCCTGACAGTTTATTATATATGTCTTCAGAAGCCACATAGAGGCTTTAATGTCAGCAATGTCTGTAGTTGCTTTGATCATCAATTCCATCAGCTTGTCCTCTCTCCTTTCAGTGCTTATCTCACCCCCCCTCCTGCCTTTTAGATGGTTGTGAACTTCCTGAATTTTCCTCAGCCATTGTAGTAAGTTCAGGGAGATGAAGGCAGGTACAGGAGCTCAGCCTTCAGGCATCCATCCCCTTGAGCTGCAGGTTCCGGAATCAGATTTCTTTTCTGATCTCTGTGGGCTCCCCCTGGGGGTTCGACAGAGAACTTTAGTGATGTATTGAATATGAGGAGGTGTTGAGGCTTATTAAAAATGATAGATATTCCCGGGCGGCAGGACTGAATTATGTGACCAATAACGCTTTCAAGGGCTACCATTTCGCCTGGGTGCAGATCCTCACCTTGCTATTTAAGAATTTTAAAAAAGTGGTGCAATTCCAAACCGCTTACGTAGTCCCTATCTATAAACGCAGTGAGAAAGATCAGGCTAGAAACTATAGACCCATTGCATTAATCAATGCCGATTTTAAAATGTTTGCTTCTATTCTGCTATTACATTTGAATGAGTGGATGTCCACCTCCCATCGATTAAACAAACTCCAGACGGGGTTCAGAATAGGTCACTCCACAAATCTGTATGGATTGGTAATGAGGGCACTTCCGGATAATGCATGGGGAAGTTATGGTGGAGAAATCAATGTAGCGTCAATCGATTTGTCGACAGTCTTTGATCGTGTTGCTCGGAACGCCTGTGGGCTAAATTGGCAAAATGGGGGTTGCCAGGAGGCCTTTTGAGGCTTATAATGGCACTTTACAATAATGCAGGAATCTGTGTTCGACTTAACTTGGAGGGGACCTTGTCTCATCAACCCAAGTAGGTTTGAGACAGGGGTGCTCCCTTGCCCCCTGCCTTTTTAATGTATATGTATCCGACATTGGAGAGTATTTGACAGAAGTGGGCCTGGTAAACTTGAAATTGGGAGACTGTTTATCCCATGGTTGGCATATGCAAATTACTTCCTGCTGCTCAAATGCACCAAAGTGCGCCTCCAACATCTTAATAATAAATTTGCTGCGTTTGCGTCCGAAAATGGACTGATTGTCAGTCCTAGGAAGACCTGCATTTTGATGTTGTCAAGGGGCGGAGAAGGAAAAGTCAGGATTGGAGTATACAGGGCATACCTATAGAGTGTACCAGAATGTCCTCTAATAGAATTTCCATTTAATGGCCCAACGGTCAGGATGTGAACTCCACTCTTTCCTTAAGCAGAAGATGATGACTATAAATAAAAAAGCACTGCTTTTCTTTTAAACCGTGGATCTGTTTCTATGAAGGTAAAGTTGCGCCAAAATTGACATATGGAATGGAGCTGCACTACTTTGAGCTAGAGAAATTCTGGGAAACACTGGAGGGAAGGCTGTGGAGACGGACGTTGAAGTGGCCCAACAACATTGCAATCGCTGCTATCAGATACGAATTAGGAATAACCTCGCTGCAGGCCCGGGTGAGATGGAGACTGTTATCCCTTTTTTGCTGTCTGATTACCCCATTGCAAAATACACTCTATGCTGATTTGGGTAAATTAGTCCCTTTGTATTTGTATTTGTATTTATGTTGTGCCTATTGGGGAATGATTCTAGTAAATATATGGCTCACATGTGGGATATATGTGATCAATCTCTAAATGATCTTGATTAGGATAGAGAGACACTGGTAACAAACCCTGAGAAGGTGAAACGTTTACTATATGAGAAGCATTGGATTGTAACCATAAACAAATTCCATTCCTACCCTTCCTTGAGCCATCTAGAGTGGGAGCATAAGAAACGTAGGGTTGTTTCAGCCCTTCTCCTGCAATTCCCTAACCGTTACTATCTAACGATGCTTCTAAAATTATGCTGGAACATTTTGCCAACCCGTTAGGTGGTATTTAGAAGGAAAATGATAGGTCCAGAAAATTACCTCTGCCGATTTTGTGAGAAGGTAGGTGACATTGAAACCATGAAGCACCTATTACTCTCAGGTCCGGCTTTACGTGAAAAGAGATCGGTCCAAATGGCCAAGTTTGTAAAATGGGCAGTCAGGGGTGACGACAACTATATATGGCACTGGTGTATTAATATCTAGAACACTTCTAAGGGCTTGGCAATAGCATTATTTATTAAATCTTTGACTGTGTATAATGACCGGAATACAGTATAGTGGGTCTTCCCTGCATTGGCCTTAAAATGGGATACATAGGTATAATGCAGTTGCTGCTTACCTTGTAACCCATCTCGGATCGATATAGTGACTCTTTTTGCTTGCATTTCAGACAAATTGGGAGGAAATTATTGGTTTTACAGTTAGCTTTTTTTATATATAGATTTTAATGTATATATTGATGCTAATTTGTTGCAATATGTCTAGATAGTTAATATGTTAGATTGTGTACATTCCTCTATCATAAGGCTGCTTAAGATGAGTTGAATTTACCTGATTTTGTTAACTAGATTTTCCCTCGTTTTTTAAACTGATTATACTTATGAATGTTGGCACCTAATGTGATAATAAGGCTCTATGAACTGTAAGCCGTATGAAATTATATATTCTGTAAGAAAGTTGTAAAACAATGTAGCATTTGTGTGTCCACTATGAATAATCCCTTTTGGTAATATGTAAAGCTTTGTAATATGGTTCTTTCTTGGATATATATTAATGATTTTAGTGCTATAAAGGTTTCTTTGTAAACCGTATACAATAAAAACAAAATTAAAAAAAAGAGGTGAGTGTCACACAGTCGTGCATGGCTTGTGCCAAGTGAATGTGTCAGAAGAAATTGTCTATCAGTTCCTGGCGAGCCAGTCTCCCATTCCTCACATCATCTCTGGCAATGCGTGCATTTGCCTCTGTCACAGACACTGCATCCTCATCCTCAGGGGTGGCATGTCCACATCAGGGTGTAGCAGAACATTTGTCTTCAGGCAGATATTGTGCAGCATGGTACACACATGCCCAATTCTACCCACGTTCTCTGGAGCTTACATCAGGGCTCCACTGGTACGGTCGAGGCAGCAGAATCGTGCCTTCAGGAGGCCAAAGGTACACTCGATGCACACATGGGTCCTGCTGTGAGCGTGGTTAGAGGCAACATCATGCAATTTTTATGGATCATGCACTGGGGTCATTAGCCAGGGCAGCTGTAGGTATCCGGAGTCACCTGCATGGGGGGACGCACAGACATCAGTCACAGTGCAATGTGTGGGTGTGGCCTTACACAGAATCAGGGCAAAGGGCATCATGTGAATGCATACGGGGCTTCATTTTCATGGCATAGGCCTGTACAATGTCCGTGCATGCTGTACGCTCATATCATGCATTGTTTTTACTTCACATGCACCCTGTTCCTTTGCCGCAGATGTTATATGAGGTGTCTGCCGGTGACATGTGCAGCTGACATGGTGGCTGTCTTGTGGCTGTGTATTTTTCCCATACATGTGGCATGCTGGGTTTGCCATCGGCCCTCACTAGGCTTCTGGGGCCAGAGGGTCTGCATTGCAGGCTGGGCGCACATGGGTGCATAGATGTGGCACTGGCCCGGTTGCTGTTGTGTGATGCGATGTGGCCCTTTGCCAGCATTGCTTTGAATTGTGCATGTTGCATTGTGGTACCCGTAGTCATGATTGTGTTAGGAGTTGCAACTGTATGTGTTCATCAGTTCCTCCATCCAGGTATGTCCAACGTGTGCATGCTCCCTGGGCTCTACTGTGATATTTGGTGCCGGAGGTGGTCAGGTACGTCTTTTGCATTGATTTGTCATGTCATGCTTTATGTAGTCATTTGCATTCCCTCCTCCCTATTTGGTCAGGTGCATTGCAGTGCATGTGTGCAGGCAATTTTACTCACCCACTATCCACATCCGTTGTCCTCTGTGCCTCGCCATGTATCGTGGCAGTGTGCTGTTCCGTAGGACCATGAAATTGTGGGTGGAACCAGGGTGGTGGACACAGCAGTGGGTGATGTACAGGTTGGGGTTGCAGGTCACCTGCACATTCAGGGAGTGGAAGTGCTTCCGGTTATGGTACACTGCTCTGTGGGCCTGTGGGGGCACCGATGCAACATGGGAACAGTCTAGGGCTGTGATCACATTTGGTATTTTGGCAACGGCATAGAACTGTGCCTTCATGGCATTGACCTGGGCTTGAGTGGTAGGCAGTGAGATGTGGTGTTGCACTTGCCGCCGGAGGGCTTCAAGCATCTGGGCCAACACTGCACATATTGTGGGCTGTGCCATGCTGTGCATCATGGCCACAGAGTGCTGGAAGGTGCCAGTTCTGAGGAATTGTAGGACAGACACTAGCTTCAGCAGTTGGGGCACAGCTGCCTGTATATTGACCCTGCTCTCTATGTCATCCTGTATTGTGAGGAGCACCTGTATTGTGAGGAGCAGCTCATTTATGGTCTCCCTGTTGAGGCGGTACAGGGTGACCAACTGGCTGTCAGTAAGGGTCCAGTGTGAGGGCCGAACCCTGTCGATCAGTGCACACCTTGCTTAGGCTCTCCTCCCCCTTGTACTCTGTGCCCTGGCCTGGTTGTCCTGCATCTCTACTTCCATGCGCAGCATGAGAAGCTGCCTGTCCTAGCTCACAGTTGCTAGTGGCAGCATGGTGTTGTAAACTGTGTTTGGGGTAGGGGTGTGCCTTATGTAGCCCTCTGGAGTGCATTGGGATCACCTGTGGCTTCATTTCTGACACCTGCGTTCATTTATCTCCAGCCACACGCTGGAGGTAATTGCGCCATGTTTTCATCAGTATTAGTGTCGTTTTTTGGCGCTAATACTGCCGTACATGGACTTGTGATGCGCAGTGATTGCGCTTTGTATTGCCTCTGCAGATACCGCCGGCTGTAATAGCGCCAGCTGAGTTTACAGTCGACTATATTTGCGCCAGCTGGTGATCCAACAGAGCAGTGTTGGCTGCGGTAATTCCATTCCTGCCACTTTTAGGCCTTACACCCAACTCATGATGAGGCCAGAGGTGTTTTTCACACCTGTGCAACAGCTGAACACCAAATAAGATATGGAGAGGGCTCATTGCACAAGAACCTTAAAAAATGGACAGGGGGAGAGAACAAGAGATATTGTGGTAAAAATGCATACTTATCAGATTACAGAGAAGATAATGCAAGCAACATACAATAAACGTGCACTTATGTTTATGGACTGTTCTGCTCAAATCTAAAATGAACTGGTGTCACCCAAATTGACCCGCAGAAGAGATATGAAGGAGGTCACTGATCTACTATGACAACAGCAGAAGATATATAGATGGATCTTTCCATTTGGACTCCTATCTTGACAAGGTCACAGAACATTGACTATTCGCTCGATGCAGGAGGGCCTCAAGATTCCTAAAGTTGGCAGGTCGAAAGTTGACTGAGAGTCCTCCACAGGGGCTCTAGGCCCTTATGTTTGAGAAAGGGCGGTAAGGAGGGTGCAGAGATTGAGCATGGGCAGGGATGCGGAGAAGGGTGAATACTGGGCAACAACTGAGTTAATTATGTAAGGGAGTGAATTGAAGTGCGGTTGATTATCGAAGATATGTTACATTTTGAGGATAATGACAATGGCTAAGAGAATGAAATTTGGGAGAGGGAAAACGTGAAGAATGCACATGGGAAACTGGATGAAGGGGGAGGTTGGGGGTGGTCAGAGGTGGGTGGGGTGCATGAAGGGTGATGGGGCTGGAGCAATGCTGTCCTTTACAGTATTGAGAAGAGGTGTTGCGGGGTGGGAAGGTTGTTGAACTTATGAAGGTGTTATCTGGTTTCTGTTATGTAACCAGTGAAAATCTAGCCTTCAGAAACAGGAGCACTAAGGTGAAATTTATGACCACAGTCAAACGGTACCGAAAAGTTATGTGGGGATTATATTCAGCTGAAGGATTTCGTTAGAGTTTTTTCTATGAATGTGAGAGGACTGAACTCCCCTGAAAAAACACGGTCTCTTTTAAAGGACTTGAAGAGGGGAAGGCAGATATAGTCATGCTAAAGGAGACCCACCTGATTCAGCCAGATGCTCATATACTTGCAAAGAGGGATAACTCAACCCAGTTTCTTGCATGTACGCAATCAAAAATTGTGGAGCGGCTATGTTGCCAAGAAGAGGGCTAGTGTTCTCAGTGTAGACAGAATGAAAACATTAAGATTGTCTGCACATAATTCTGATAGAAAAGTCGGGGGACGAGCAGTGTACATTAATGTTGTTTTATGCCCCTAATCAGGGTCTTGAGAAATTCATGAGGGAGTGCCTGAGACCCATTGAAGAACATTCCAGGGCAGGTTTAATTATGGCAGGGGATGCTAATGTAGTGCAAGAGCCCAAACTAGACAGATCACATACCGGAACGTATGAGGAGATATGGAATGGGGACTGTTGGAATGGTAGATAGCTGGAGGTAAAGGTATCCAGACAAGAGAGACTACTTGTTTTTCTCAGAGGTACACCATACATGCTGAGAAATAGATGTGATATTCCTAACTATTGGAATAGCTAAACTACTGAAGAAGATGATAAGGAAAGTGTCACGTGATCGGATCGCACCACAGTATTGATTGATATCTCTTGGGGAGGCTAGTGGCTGCGGAAGAAGCATGGATATCGGAAAACGATCTGTTAAAAGAGTTACAGGAGGGAAAAGGAAATAGAAGTCACTAGACAGGAGTACTTACAATGAATTAAAAAAAAGGGAACATCTCCCCGATGATGTGGGATGACATTAAAGCTGTTGTTCTGAGGTGGGAAATCCATTCAAAAGGTAAAGGAAAATAAAATGTGCTGGATCAAGGTGGAGGAAGATCACAGAAACCAATTGGAAATGGCTGAAGCCACTCACAAGTCCAATCCATTGAGGGCCTTTGAGCAAAAGCTAAAAGCTAGAGGGGCTCAATTACACAGCCTCATTATTAATTATGAATAGAATTGAGTCAACCCTATTAGAAGCTTCTTGGAGCATGGAGCAAAATTAGGAAGATTGCTGCCAAGGCAGTTCCATGCACAGAAAAACAGAGCATTCATAAAAGAAGTTCAGGAGAATGATAGCTCTCTAGTGGGGAGTAAGGAAAGGAAATGGGCTATATTTGCTAGATTTTACTCATATATATTCTCTGCAGAAGATCTGGACCCTCAAGCTCAGCACAGATACTTGAGCAAAATCAAGCACCCCTCACTGAGGCACAAAGAGATAGGATGGATGGGCCCATCATGCAAGAGGAGGTGACGAAAGCTATACATCCGCTTGAGATTAACAAAAGTCCAGGCGCAGACGGCTTCTCAGCTATGTTTTATAAAAGCTTCTCTGCTTGTCTTATCCCATAACTGACTGATTTATTTAACTTTTTCCACAAAATGGAGAGAATAGCATCCGCTATGAATATTACAATTAGACCAAAATCTGGCTAAGATCTCGAGCTATGCTCCTCATACCACCCAATAACATGAATAAATCCAAATGCAAAGATCCCAACAAGAATACTGGTTAATAGTTAATAGTGTGAACACTGTTTTTGAAAACTTTATGGCCTCAGACAAAGAAGGGAAAAGCATGAGTGAAAACACTATACGCGTCTTAAGGTGTCCAGTCAACTGGTCGACAACAAACTGGTCGACTGCAATTTGGTCGACACCATTTGGTCGAATGCCAAATGGTCGATTTTTTTTTTTTTATATATATATATGTGTTTTGTGGGTTTTCGTGTGGGGAAAAAAAATAAAAAAGAAAAAAAAGGGGGTTGGGGGGGGTCCCCCCCAAAAAAAACCAAAAAATGGGTAAAAAAAAAATTCGACCATTTGGCATTCGACCAAATGGTGTCGACCAAATTGTCTGTCGACCAAATGTTTTCGACCATTTGACTGGTAACCGCGTCTTAAACATAATTGATAAAGGTGGGTGCACCAGAACAAAAGTGGTTCTCTTTGCGTAGACTCCAAGGAAGCATTTGGCCAAGCTTACTGGAAATGTAAGAAAGGGTGTGACAGACATTTGTTACAAACGTTAATCAAAATGATCAGGGTGAATTATAGATTACCTGTGGTGAGGGTAGAGGTTAATGAGGTGCTATCACAGAAATTCTCAGTGTGAAGGACAACCAAACACAGATGCCTAATCTTCCTTTTTCATTTGGCCTCATTTATTAGCGCTCTGCGGCCCACGTTACAAAAGAACAGGAGCTCTCTGGTGTTAAAGGGGCTAAAGGCTCCTGACACTAATGAAATCTGAGGCGTCCATTCCTGTGGTAGTTGGGGCTATTGACATATTTCCAGAGGTTCGGCCTTTAAAGTTAACATATCTAAATCAGAGCTATTAAACTTGACACTGCGATAATAGTCTGAATATGAGAGGGTCTGGCCATTCCGCTGGGCTAGCAAGTCCTTAAAGTATCTGGGAATCCACCTCATCAAAAATATCTCAGGAATAAATGTTTAAAATGATCACCTATGAAATGTACTTCTTTATGGAAGTTAGAATGCTATTTTTATGCTGTTTGAAGACTGATATGTTTATGAAACAGTCAAACAATCACAATGCGTTAGAAGATTTGTTTATATTATTTGATTATATATGGTACTAACAGAAGTACCTGTTCTGCGAACGGGCTCTGTAGACAGACATGATAACACTGATCATGTAGGTCGCTGTTCCGATTCGCTTATCACTTGCTGTGCTTTGCCCTCTGAAATAAACTGCACTGAGAATGGGTGTGTGTGGCGGGAAGACATACCCAGGAGAGGACATTGGGGGAGGCGAGAGTTGGCATGGTGCTGCATACTGGGACCTTCTGTGCTCTCTCCCCACCTGTCGCCAAACCCTGGCGTGGTGCAGTTTGCCCACATTGATGGTTCACTGATTTCAGGCAACCGTCTCATGTGCAAAGGTGCTAAAATTCGGGGAAAGCGGTGCAGTATCCAAATGTCATGTACCTAGTACTGTCCGGAGGGTTCTAACAGATAACTATGCAAAATGTGGTACAGATTGGTGAAACGATGTGGAATTGTATAAGTAACAACGCTTCACCAAGCCACAAAACCGCAAACGAATGTTGACCTTTGCTGAAATCCAGTAAAAGGGGTGGGTTTGTCCAAATGCCATGTGGCCAATAGTGACCAGAGGGTCCTAACAGGTAACTACGCAAAACCTGGTGCAAATTGGTGAAACAGTGCATAAGGAAAAAAGATTTGCCACAAACCCACAAACACATTTTGACTTTTGCTGAAATCCAGGGAAAGGGGTGGGGTGCCCAAATGTTATGTAGCCAGTAATGTTCAGAGGTCCTAACAAGCAATATGCAAACGTTGGTGCAGATTGGTGAAACGGTCTGGAATTGTATAATATACAACACTTCACCACAAATCCTGCCACAAAAAACAGACACATTTTGACTTTTAAATATATAGATAGAGTAAAAAAATATATAAGTATAGCATTTATTTAGAATACTATTAAATACAATCACATCATATTAGGTTCAACATCAAATTGGGACGATTTGTAGGGACAACATGTGCAAGATGCAGCGCAATGTGGGCCAGATGATCATGCTAGTCATCACTGCAGTGACTGATGATGTCATTTCCAGGCAGGCCTGGTTCCTACGTGTATGGAGGTTAGTTATCCTGACCACCTCCCATTCATGACCTGTCTTCTTTGACAGAGACATGCTTCTGTTTAAGATACTTTGGACAGCAACCATACAGCTTCTGTGATAAGCAGGTTACTATAGTAGAACCTGTTATGCCAAACTATCATTTTTACTTAGAAGATAAGAAACTTGTTTTTCAATATATATTATTTACAGAACATAACCTATTGAGATAATACAGACTGGGGACCTAGTTATGAATATACAGATCATCTTTCGAGTTAGAGGATTTTTAGTGCTGTAGGATACGTTGGATATGTATATGAAGTACGTACAATAGCACTTTGGTTGTAATATCAATTCTAACAATACAGTGGACATTTAGAAGTCCTAAAAGTATCTTCTTTTTTATAAATGTAATGTAATGTGATTCCAAAGGTAGAGGGACTGGGCTTTTTCTTTCTACGAAAGTTTCAGGTTAGGAGTGATGCTCATTAAAAGTGTTTTGATATAATTTAAAATACACATTAGCAGCACTGGGAAAGATATGTACCTATTTTAAGAAAATAAACAGAACTGCCCCTGAAGAAAGTTATATATACCCGAAACATGTTGGGTAATTAGTACTCCTCCAATCACCGTCATTGGATTTTTGATTTTTAATTCTCAATTGCTAAAACATTGGAACATATTTGGATATGTTTGAAAATGATTTAGTTGCAATTGTTGTGAATTTGTATTACCTTTTTATATTCCTAAACAGGCTTAAGCAAAAGTACTAATTGTGCACATGTGCAATCCGTTGCCGTCAGTATTTGTCATGCCACGCTATAAAAATTGTATGGTTAGTATATATTTGTAGCTAATAAAAGGATTTCTTTAAGACATTTTACACAAAATAAAATCGTTTAACATTGAAACATCAATTATTTGAAAGTGTATTTGTCGACCCTTGTGTGAGAGGTTTCCTTTGGTTATAGTTAAGTAAAACATGTTGTAGTTGATAGAGGGCTAATTTGCTATGAGTTCTAGCCCCTAAGCACTTAAGATTTATTTGAAATGAAGATGTTTTATGAAATAACATTATGCATTTTCCGAACACCACAGTGCACTTGATTTTTATCTTCAGTTGAAGCATTTCTCTCAAATAGCTTCCACATCTTGCCAACAGAACTTACTCTATTTCTGGGGACCCATTAATATATCTTATGTAGAATTTAAATGGATTGCTTTTCTCTCGCAGATTCCTCATCTTGATAGATATCCATCATCAAGCTGTGATTCTCTGAAACGTTTAGAAAGGTGGTGTAGTGGTGTCGTCGATCCGTCTTTAGCTGTGGTCGATCGTCTCCTCCAGGAGGGACGCCAGGTGGCATACATATACCACGTCACTACGCCTCATGCTGCAGTTCCTTTTTTCCGAGTGCTCACACGCTGCATCTGGAACCTACTCGAGTTTACTTGAGACAACATTTTTAGGTTTTCAACTCGATATGTCTTCGCAACGGATCTCGGGCTTCACGTTGTGCTGTGACCGCGAGGCCAAAATGTCAGTGTCGGTATGGTGTTTGGGTTTCACTCACGACACAGAGGCCTACAAGTCATGCGCCAAGATGCAACCCAAGTCCCTGCGAGACAGAGCCAGTAAGCTGGCCCTGTGCCGACTGTTGCCAAAATCATTGCCGCAGTCTCTCGTTCGGCCGTCTGAGGCCGAGGCTGAAGAGCCCCCTCGCCATGACGAGGACCGACACTACAAAAAGACGAAAAAGAGATCCCACTCCAGAAGCCATTCCTCATCCTCTTACTCACGGAAGAAGAAGTGACACCACCATCAGCGGGAATCGGATTCTTCCTCGGAGCGAGGTAAGCTTTCTGAGGGACTAACCACTCGCGAAGAGTGGGATTCTTTTAAGAAAGAAATGCTCAAAATGTTTTGGCAACAGGCGGCTGTCGGTGTGCCGGCCCGTCCATCTCTGATCAGCAGGCATTGGCAGCTAATGCGGCACTCGACACCACCTGACCCCATACTTGCCAAGAAGTGGATGCCTTCGGCGCCGACTGAGCCTTTGGGCTCTGTGCCCCAAGAGGCATGAAAATCGCCCTCTAGAAGCCTCTCCCAAGGCACCCATCAGAGCCATCAGTGCTGCTACCCACTCCATTGGCGTCTAAGGCTGCGCTACAAGTGGCTAAGCCCTCTGCCTCGTCAACCAGGGCCACAGCGCCGAAGTAAAAGCCCTCGACATCGACCAGCGACGTCAGCACCTTTCATCCGCTATCGCAGACAGCCTTTTTCGACTCGATGCAGTCGATTCTTTTGCACTGATCAGACCGAGGAGTAAATAGAGATTGATCCCATCTTTGTGGGATCAGGCAGTGTTGATTATTTCGAGGACCAATATAATTTGGTGGTACTTGCTTAGGCCCTACAAGATACCAGTTGTTTGGACACATCTCCAGACCTTGAGATGCATCAAAAACAGCCCTATATTCACTCTAATGTCAAGTTTAGGACATTAGTTGAGAAAGTGGTTGATACCCTCGGTCTCAAGTCATCCGCCACTACCCATAAAGGGTATATCCTTAAGTATATCCTGGATGAGGGCCAGGCTAATGAGCACAAAATGCCCTTCAATCAGCCATAGCTGACCCTTTGTCTTCCATTTGGCGAAATCCATGCACTTCACCCACGCAAATTTCAATGTCACGTGGAAGTACAGGCCTTTTAGAGGGGACCCTTCCTTCCTCTCAACACACCCTTCCCCGGAAGGGCTGGTAGTTCAGGCTGCCACTATATCCTCCAGGCCCACGGCTTCCACGTCAAATCTCCCTACAAACAGGGAAGGGAAAAGAATGAACGCTTTGGGCAAAAGGTTTTTACCTAAGGCAGTATGGCTCTCAAGGCCACAAACATTGCTTGCGGTTTCACTAAATTCTCCTATGGTTTGTGGAAGGCTGTCGAGCATGCAGCAGAATATGTCCCGGAAAGTTGCGATGGGATGGAAACTGCCAAGCAGTCCTTGCAAACAGGTCTGGATATTGCCGACTGTGTTGCCCGCTCCATGGTGTTGGCAGTAGTTATGAGAAGGCAGGCCTATTTGAAAAGTTCTGGGTCCTCCCCCAATGTACAAAACTGCCTTCTAGACATGCCTTTTGAGGGTTAGATGCTCTTCGGAAAGAAGGCAGATGAGTCTTTGGAGAAATTTAAGGAGTCTAAAATTGCTGCTTAGTTGCTTGGTCTGGCTGCACAGTCAGTTAAGGCTGCCTTCAGCTTTGCCTCTGTGTGCCCTATGGCAGGAAAGCACAGCTCCCACAAGCCAGGCAAGGGCAGAAGAGTTTCTTGCATCCCGGATGGGTCAGAGAAGCTTCTAGGGGCCAGCAGACAGCAGCTGCGGCTGCTAGGCGTTCGAAGCCACTTTGATTTTCCCCTGCCACGACGTACTGGTTGGTGGACGTTTTCCAGTGCATGGTCTTTCCTTTTTAAGAAAACATCCGGACAAACCACCATCATCACCGATCCGAGCCCTGTTGTTGAAGGGTGCAGTAGAAGAGGTGCCTCCCGATCAGAGAGGGTCAGGCTGGTATTCCCGGTATTTCCTGGTACCCAAAAAGGATGAGTTCTCCATTCCATTCTGGATCTCAGGGCTATAAACAAGTTCCTGAGAAAATGCACATTCAAGATGGTGACGTTGAGAGAAATTCTCCACGCTCTCAAGCTTCAGGACTGGCTAGTGTCCATAGACCTGCAGGAGGCCTATTTCCATGTGCCCATACATCAGAAGCACAGGAAATTCCTGTGGTTCCTCATTGGGGACAAGCACTATCAGTTCAAAGTGCTGCCCTTCGGGTTGACCTCCGCTCCAAGGGTCTTCACCAAGATCATGGCTGTAGTCGTGGCTCACCTCAGGAGATCCAGATTCCGCATATTCCCGTACCTGGATGAATTACTGATGCGGGGGAAGTCAGCGGGACAGATTTTGTCTCACCTGGAAGACACCAGTCTGCTACTGCATAGGCTGGGGCTCTCCCTGAACTTAAAGAAGTCCCACATGTCACCGGTCCAAAGGCTCCAGTTGAACGGGGCAGTCCTAGACACTGGAGCAGGGAAGGCCTTCCCTCCAGAGGAGAGAGCCGACAACATTCAGCAGATGGTCCAGTTGTTCCGGAACCACGCCACCTTACCAGCGGCTTCCTTTCTCCGCCTTTTGGGCCTCATGGCCTCCTGGTGCCAGAGGCAAGACTGCGCATGAGATCCCTTCAGTGGCTCCTACGAGTCCAGAGGTCTCAGTATCTGGGAGCTCTCTCAGATCCTCTCAAGGTGTACAGCCAGGTAGTTCGTGGATTCTGCTGGTGGGACACATGCAGGAATCTTATGGCGGGGGAACTCTTATGGCCTCCTTGGCCTCAGACCCGAGTGGTCACGGATGCGTCCTCGAAGGGATGGGGCGCTCACTGTGAGGATTTGCAGGTGAGCAGCCTTTGGACTGCGTCAGAGGCCAGGTGGCATAGCAACAGGCTGGAGTTACGAGCCATCAGGCTAGCCCTTAAGGCCTTTGCCCCACCACTCAAGGGGAAGCATGTCCCGATTCTGACGGCAACACAGTGGCCATGCCCTGCCGGAACAAGCAGGGTGGAGTTCATTTCCGTCCCCTCTGCAGAGAAGCGATGCAACTGTGGTTCTGGTTGCTAGAGAATCAAATCTCAGTCTCCAGTTCATCTGACAGGGGCAGAGAACAGCTTGGCGGATGCTTTGAGCAGGCAGAGCACGATAGCACACAAGTGGGAAGTGTGCCAAGAAGTCCAGGAAGAGGACCTCACTCTCTGGGGTACTCCAGCAGTGGATCTGTTTGCCACAGAAGCCAACAGGAGTGTGAACAGTTGCTCGAGGGAATTCCCAGTGAACGGTGCACTGGGGGACGTATTTCTGGTGGATTGGACATTCCCTCTCCTTTACATGTTCCTGCCGATCCCCGTAATTCCTTGCATTCTCTAGAGGCTGAAGAGGTTTCGAGTGACCATGCTCTTGATCACCCAAGATTGGGCGAGGAGGACGTGGTACTCCGACCTCTTGGATCTGTCCAACCCAGATCCTGCACCAAACCCAGATTCCATCAACCTACATGCGTGGACTCTTGAGCGGATGACGTGTGATGACTGGGACTTCTGCAAGGAAGTTCTTGAGGTGTTGCTGGCTGCACGCAGACTGTCTACAATATCTATGTATGCATGCAGGTAGAGAATATTTGAGGCATGGTTTAGGGAGCGCACGGTTGATCCCATCTCTTGCCCCACCACGACGGTGATGGAGTTCCTTCTGTCGCTAGCCTCAGCAGTTCTTCAGGTTACAATGGTCAAAGGGTATTTAGCGTCCATTTCTGTTTTTAAAAGGTCCCCGGATTAAGGTTCTTTTTTCACTGGGCGTGGCTACATGGCTGCGGGCTGAGACGCACTTTCCAAGTGCTCCTTTGATCCGACGAAGATACAGTGAAAAATAGGCATTTTCAATCTGCAGTAACAAGTGGACCTGAAGCTACAGCTGTCCGAAGGGTGTGGGCATGTAGCGGTACAGAGCCCGACACGGAAAGTGCTCGTAAGCATGAATAAATAAATGGAGACGTTTTTGAGATCTCGCGGAGGAGAGAATCAAAATGGCGCCCACTTGATAACAGAATAAAGGCTCATTGAGAAGCCCAAACGGAATGAACAAGAGCCCCGCTGGGCATGGACAGCAGGCCCAGTGCACTGGAGGAAGGGCGAAGGGAGGAGCACTTACATGACACACTGGTAACTGTTGCGTGTGAGGCTGCCAGAAGAGTAGGAGTGCACCTGATTGGCTGTTACACTGTGGCACCCGGCGGAGGAACGAAGTGAACAGACGGACTCGAAAATAACGCATATCCAGCTGACTGCAGCGCAGCCAGGCGCACTGAAGAATCTGAGACTGATGGGCAGACCGGAGTAGATACACGTTACACACGACAACATAAAATACCAGTGACTGCACCATGCGCGCAAGGGGACACCGGCAGAAGCCAGGCATCACGAAGTCAGAGTAACAAGACTGCTCTTTTCTGACAAGCAGCAGCTTCGAAGCCTTGTGAAAGCCGAAGAGCGGATAAGGGGAAGCACCTCCGTTGTAGACACCTGTCTACCTAAAAGTCAGTGACCGTGAAAGGACAAGACAGGGAAGCCGGCGCGGGGGTAAATAGGCTGGAACTGCACAGAAGAAACATTGGCCCCAGACAGCGGTTCAATGACCTCCCAGCACCGCAAGGCAAGCGGAAGAGAAGCAGATTTTAAAACGCACAAAAGGCTGCATATGTAAGCAAGATTACACACTTGCATCAAGGACATAGGCATTGTTCGCCGCACGAGGCAAACCAGAAACCATCCCATAAAGAGTCAATCCAGGAAGGCACCACTGGGAGCAAGCAGAAACAAGCACCAGCACACTATAAGAGGCAAGGCGGAGCGCCCATCGCAGTGTACCACTCGTCGTACGAGCGGGTGAGCACAAGACGGCATACAGTGGACCTGGTAGCCGTAAGGCACACACAAGAACTGGCAAGAGACAGTATTAAAACAAACAATTCACTGGGAATCTGGCCAAGATAAGAGGTCCCAGTTAGCGGAGCCCAGGAGAAGGTCGCCCTCACTGTGTAGAAAATTGAGACGCAGCACGGGGAGACACCGGTAACGAGCCAAGTAAGTGGGACCAAGGACCAACTATAAATTTAGACAAACTAACCAGCCCGGTGGGGAGACCTGGGGCGACATGCTCCCATATAAAGGTTGTAGACCATACAGCAGAGTATATAACCACTGTCACTGAATTGGGGGAGGCGTGGCTAGGCAGCCATGGAATAGGCTGCTTCACTTGAGAGCTCCGTGATCCGTCCAACGATCCGAGCGCGTGTTACCTGACTGAACAGTTCAACTATAAAAGAACATCACAGGGGCATGAATATGCCGGGATCAGGAAGCGCGTACCAGCTGGAGGATTGCACTACATGAAACAAGCCCCAACAAAGCAGAGCGGCTCAGTAGCGCAGTGACCCTACAGAAGAGCACGAGGGCCACACCCCAAGTGACACAAGGGGACCCCAGGAGGCAAAGGAAACACAGCATACGCCTTGTGAGGGCGATATTACGGGCGGGGGAGCAGTAGAACCGGAGAAAACCGCAGCAAGCAGCTAAACTGCGACCTTGGGGCAGCTCCACCTATTGCTACAAGACACTAGGCCTGAGACTGGCCTGCCCCCACACAAGGACAGACAGGTGGTGGGACCACAGGCTAAAAATAGCCATATACTGAGGACTGGCGGACACTGCATCCTATATAAACCTGCACATTGCTGGCGAAACGGATCCTAGGTGATGGCGAGGGGGAACAATGTCTGGAAAAGGGGGTAAACCCAAGGGCAAACAGCCTATGATGGAAATTTTTGCTAAAACGCAGCAACTCTCCACTACCCCAGTACAAGGTATGGCCGCTGCATCTACAGGCGCGGCCTCACCGAGAGAGGACCAGTTGATCCTAACAGCCATCACAGAACTGAAAACCTTGTGGGGAATAGCGATGGCAGACCTGAGAGCCGCACTGGAAACCAAAATAGATGCAGTGGGGATAGAGGTCACCTGTTGAGACAGGATGTGAGAATGCTTGCGGAAAGTACGAGCAGCCTGGAAAGCGTGGTGAAAACTAATATGGACACCAGCACAAACAATGCCAAGGAGGTCCACATATTGAAACAACAGGTGGCCAACCTGGAGAACTGAGCGGAAGAGGCCGAGGGAAGAGCGAGATGCAATAACATCCGCGTGGTCGGCCTGCCGGAGGGGGAGGAAGGCCAAGATCCCACAGACTATGTGGAAAACATTATTATACAGGAAATAGGTGCCAGTTAACTCTCCGACGGGTTCGCAATCGAACGCGCACAAAGGGCCCTGAAGAGGAAGCCGCAACCTGGAGCCCCCCCACCCCCGAGCAATTATAGCAAAGATCCTGAACTACCGGGACAGAGAGAAGATTTTGGAATTCTTTTGGAAAGGAGGGACGATAACAAGGGCGTCTGCGACCATCACTGCGTACCCTGATTACAACATGCTGGTGCAGAGACAGCGCTATAACTATGTGGCGATTAAGAGGAGTCTGCGCACAGCTGGATTCAAATACATGCCTTGTATCCTGCAAAGCTCAAGATTTTACACAAAGGCAAAGTGCACTTTTTTGACACCCCGGAGGAAGTGGCAACATGGTTGGATGCACATGGCTGTCTGGAACGAGATGAAGAGCAAGGCCGAGAGGAACATGATAAGTGATTCAATAGCCAACCATGATAAAAGGTGGGGGGGGCAGGGGCAGATATTGTAGGACAGATGATATTGGCGTGGCTAGAATATATAGTAATGAGAAATTATAACATGTGGCACTTGAACACACAGAACTGGAATATAAATTGTAAAAAGCAAAATGGGCAGAGTTAAGCGTGCTTAGCCTGATGAGCAAATCAGGAGTCACAAGATGGAGACAACCTACCCCAGGGAGCTAGAGTAATCGGAATGCCACTAGGGCGATATCTCCCTGCTGAGCCGTGAGTACAGCAATTGCTGGAAAAGGGCTAGATGCAGGGGTGCCTGAGATCGAGGGATGGAGCTGGGCAACAGTTGGGGAGGGGTAGAGAGGAGTGGGGATTGAAGGGTGAGTTGGGACGGGGGGAAGGGGGAGTTTGGAGGAGAAGAGGAGGCAGGGAAGAGGGAATGTTGGGAGTTGGGGAGTGTGTTGGGGTTTGGCAGGGGTGTGGGAGGGAGGGCGGCTGGGGAAGTTGAAGTGTTTATAGTTAAGGGGAGTTTATGTTGGGGAACGAGTCTATATGTAATAGGGAGGACAAACTTAGACATGAACTGCCCTTGTAGAGGGAGAAGAGGGTTCCTAATACATCATGGGGGATCTTAAAGTAATTACTTGGAATGTTAGAGGGCTCAATAGTTATCTAAAGAGGAACAAGGTCATGATGTATCTGCGTAGACAAAAAATAGACATAGCCCTGATACAGGAGACTCACCTCACAAAAGAAAAGTTGGAGGTGATACGGAAGAAGTGGAGGGGGACCGTCGTAGGCACTACATATTCGGCCTACGCTAGAGGGGTGATTACATGGGTAGCGCCGCATGTTCCATTCCAGCTACTACAATCTACAGTCGAAGCAGACGGGAGGATGGTCATAATAAGAGGGCTGGTGGAAAATAAGGAGATAAGTATTATAAACACATATGCCCCGAACCAGGACACGACGGCATACTTTAGGACCTTATATAATAAACTCAGCATGTACATAGGGGGAGCGGTGATTTGGGGAGGAGACTTTAACTGCGCACTAAATCCGAAAATAGACGGATCAGATGGTAAAATAGATAGACCCACCCCAGCCGGCATGGCGTTGCAGTCACTGTTAACAGATTTCGGGTTCGGGGATGCATGGAGGCTGTGCCATAAGCAGGACAATGTTCACACTACTCGGCCCCACAAAATGTACACACCAGGCTGGATAATGTGTTTACCATGCAAGAGCTAATGGTAGAAATTGCGCAGAAAGAATACAGACCACTCAACCATGATATTGGTATGGCAATACTGGCCCCCGAGAGCAAGGATACCAACCTGGCGCCTCAGGGCAGAAGCGCTGAAGGACACAATCTTCAGGGAGGACTTGAGGGAGGAATTAATAAGCTATTTTGAGATCGACACGGGCAGTGTTGAGACAGCGGGTATGCTCTGGGAAGCCTTTAAAGTGGTTGTGAGGGGGATAGCCATAGCTAAGTCCAAAGGCCTACAAGGAGGGATATTAGCTGAACTGCAAGCTGCAGAACAAGAACTAGAAACGGCACTGAGGAGGGGAGGCAATACCAAGGAAGATAATGAAGCAGTAGTTAGGCTGCAACAGAAATGTGCTGGGTATTGGGATCGATTGTGTAACTTCAACTACAAAAAGTACATAGAGAGGCAGCACGCAGGGGGAGATAACCCCAGCAGTGCCCTAGCATAGTTGTATAAGAGCGAGACCCCGAGACCCACAATCAGAACAATAACGAAAGAATATGGGCGCAGAGTGGACAACCAAGAAGGTGTTAATCAGGAATTTGTAGAATATTACCGACTCCTGTACAGAGACGAGAAGGGAAGCAACTACAGTAATATAAGTAAAACACTGGAGGATATAGGGTTTCTGCAAATTAGCACAGAGGAGCGAAAGGAGCTGGAAGCCCGATTACTCTAGAGGAATTAGAGGAGGTAGTGGTACAACTACCCACCAGCAAGACTCCGTGGGCTGATGGACTCCCTAGTGAATTATATAAAATGTATAGAAACGAGGTGCTCCCCCCGCTTTTGGCGATGTTAAACGAGGCATACGAAGTGGGCAAGCTACCAGAATCCCTTAGAGAGGCGATCATCATACCGCTCCCTAAACCCAATAAACTTGGTAACGACTGCAGCTCATATAGACCGCTCTCAATGCTGAATCAGGATAGCAAAATTCTAACAGCGGTTCTAGCAAATAGAATGAAGAGGATTATTAGTAAACTAATACACCCTGACCAGACCGGTTATGTCCCTAATAGGAATATATGCAACAACCTCAGACGACTCCACCGAGTCATTGAACAAGCGAATGGGGACGTGGGCGAGCTGGCAATTGTATCGTTCGACACAATAAAGGCCTTTGACTCCATCAAATGGCCCTGGCTGATCGCGTCTTTGACTAATTATGGAATAGGACCGGGATACCTCCAATGGATCAGACTATTATATAGTGCGCCGCTAGCCAGGGTTAAAATGGGAGCAGTAATATCAGAGATGTGGCAACTCAGTAGAGGTTCTAGACAGGGATGCCCGTGGTCCCCTATGCTATACAGCTTAGCCCTGGACCCCCTGGCCATATACCTGAGGCAGCAGTATGACATGATAGGCATTGCCATAGAAGGTGAACCGCACTTAGTCTCTTTGTACGCAGATGATATGCTGTTGTATCTACGCTACCCTGAAGAAAACCTCCAATATGTCTTGGAAGTGATGGAGCGATTTGCAGGGCTGTCTGGTATAGCAGTGAATCCTAAGAAATCTTGTATATTTCCTCTGGGCAGATACAAAGGGATCCCGTTAGATCAATTACCTGTTTTACAGATACCATGAGAGGTCAACACGTTCCGATATTTGGGGATAGATATCTATCATACGGTGGAGGCAGAGCACCAACATAACACTGAGAAAGCGATTAAGAGTATAGAAAATAGTATGAAGTTCTGGGTAAAGTTCCTCTTGGCTATGATGGGATGGGGGCAATGCTGAAAATGATGGTTCTCCCAAGACTATTGCATTATTTTGGGAACATCCCATACGTGATACCAAGGCGATTCTTTGCTAGGATACAGTGTATATGTAGGGAATTACTTTGGCAGGGGCCAGGAATAGACTTGCCCTGTGGAAACTACAAAACTCACACGAGAAAGGGGGCATAAAGTTGCCAAACTACGAACTCTACTGCATAGCAAGCCAGCTGCAATATGTAGCAAAATGGCTCTCAGAAGAACCAACTTCAGAATCCAGGTTGTTTCGACTGGATTGCGCCCCATTTTTCCTGAAAGAAATGATGTGGCTGCCCAGAGCGGATATGGAAGGGTGCCCAAATATGATGATACTAGGTTGGGCGATATGGCATAGGGCCTGCCAGGTAATGGAGAACCCATCCCCATGCTCCCCTCAAGTGCCACTGGTTGCACCGTCGGGAAAAGACATGCAATTAAGGATGATGATCAGGAAGCACTGGGAATCGGTGGGGATAGTAACAATGGGAGACATATGGCAGGAGGGGAAGATAAAAGACTTTGAGATGTTGAAAGAGGAAACAGGGTTACATACGGGACAATATATTACGTATCATAGGGTGGTACGGCGAATCAAAGAGACATGGCCGGAAGAAGTACTAGAAAATCAGCCGGACGCCACCATTGATACAATATATGACATAGCAGAAGGTGGACATGAGATATCCAGGATATATGAGATGATGAAGACCAAAGTGAGGAAGGAAGTGGTACAACTGACACAGGACTGGGAGGAAGAAGTGGGTGCCCAAATGAGTGATGGGATGTGGGAGCAAGCACAAGGGTACCATAAGAAAGTGTCAAGAAATGCAAGGCTACAACAGATACAATTATATATAACCCACAGGGCCTATATGACACCCCAAAAGATAGGCACATTTAAAAATGCACGACCACAATCATGCCCCAAATGTGACGAAGAAAATGCTGGAATGGTGCACATGTTCTGGACATGTCCAGTAATTGAGAGATTTTGGGGAGAAGTAGTACACAGGCTAGAAGAAAAAGGGATTAAGTTAGTGGTGGAGACAGTGTGGGCATGCCTGATAGGCAGGGGTGTACTGGCCTATAGGGAACTCTGGAGATTTCCCGGTGGGCCTCTGCACCCTGGGCCTCTTTTGTGTAGTATTTCCAAATGTTCTTATAGGAAAAGCATTGGGCTTGCTGAAAGTGTGTCATATGGGGCCACT
This sequence comes from Ambystoma mexicanum, assembly GCF_040938575.1. Taxonomy (NCBI): domain Eukaryota; kingdom Metazoa; phylum Chordata; class Amphibia; order Caudata; family Ambystomatidae; genus Ambystoma; species Ambystoma mexicanum. The sequence goes on from NC_090939.1 coordinate 693,209,791, forward strand.
TTAAACATTTTTTCCAGGGCCTCTTGTGGTCCCCAGTAATTATTTCCAGGGCTTCTTTCAGTTCCCAGTCCACCCCTGCTGATAGGAGGGTTTCCCAGACCGCGTAAACTCAAGCATGTAAGTAAACTGAAAGACCTGGCATACATACTTGCAAAGCGCAGAATCTCTATGGGATGGAAGGCATGCCATAGACCGAGAATAGAGGTATGGTAGAAGGACCTTCAGAAATGGGCAGACGCTGAAACTGCAGTATGGCAGGATACTAGTAACTCTGGAGGGGAGGAGGAGGCTGAAACCCTGACGGCCTGGAAACATCTAATAGCTGAGTTATTTGGGCCTGCGCAAGATAGGTCCACTGATCGGGATCTAGCAGAGATTACAGGAGAGGAACCCCTATTGCAAGATGAAGAAATAGAACATGAAGGAGACTAGGCTCGAAAGGGGGGAGGGAATGGGAGAAGCAGTGGACACGGATGGAGCAATGTACATACAAAATGTTGTTATATGCACTGCAAGTTTTGTTTGTGTTGTTTTTTGGAATAAATTAATAAAAATTGTTTAAAAAAAAAGTTATTTTTTCACCAGACCAGTTATGACCCAATTCCTGAAGGGCCTTCTCAACACATTTTCGCCAGGTCCTTTTGTTGTTGCAGATTGGGACCTTAACCTAGTTCTGACCTTTCTTATGGCGGCTCTGTTTCAGCCTATCCATTCTTGTTCACTTCGGCCTTTTTGGTTACCATCACATCGGCCAGGAGGGTTAGCGAGCTGCAGGTCTTATGCTGCAAGCCCCCCTTTTTGCATTTCTTCAGAGAGAAGGTCTCTCTTAGGTCAGACATGGGTACCTTCCGAAGGTTGTTTCGGATTTCCCACCTTTCACAGTTTATTGTCTTGCCGGTGTTCTACCCTCCTCCTCACCTATCATGCGAGGAAGAGCGCTTTCACCGTCTCGATCTGAAAAGAGCTTTGAGTTTTTATGTTGCCTGCACAGTGGAGTTCAGGAAGACGGACCAGTTGTTTGTTGCCCACTCTCTTTCCCGCAAACGTCTTGCGATTACTAAACAAACCATCTCACGCTGGATCTCTAATACCAGTCTTTGGGAAAAGAAGTCCCACTGAGAATCAGGGCACATTCCACTAGCAGAGTCTCTGCTTCCACGGCCCTTCAAAGGGGACTTTCTGTTCGGGACATTTGCTGTGCTGCCACGTGGTCTTCATTACATACTTTTACAGAGCATTATGCTTTAGACATTGCACGTGGGGCTGATGCAAGTTTTGGCAGAGCAGTTCTGCAGAACCTGCTTGTATAATCCTTTCTGCTCTCCTCCTTTAGCTTACTGCTTAGGGAGTCTATCAGGATGAGGAAACTGAAGATTCCTCATCACCTCTCCCAGACGTCTCAGCTCAGAAAGTGTTGTGGCTCCTCGGTTCAAGTGTGTTGGCAATGGCTTTGGGGTGCTCATCTCAGTTACTAAATTCAACAAAAAAATACAAAAAAAATGTCTGATTGGAATGTTTTTAACCTGTTGTTTTCTATTCCATAGTTGCTTTTTAAGGCTGGTTAGTCTCCTTCCGTTGTCCTATGCAGCGTTTGAGCAAAGGAAAAATTAAGAGTAACTGAAGCATAGGGCATAGTGACGTGGTATATGTATGGTGCCTGACGTCACTTCCGGAGACGGCGATTGAGCACCTCGCAAGACGGATCGACGATCAACGGGCAAGTCGAGGTCCACTACGCCCTATATCGAAAATTTTCCCAGCAGCAGAGCTGGATGATGGATATCTATAAAGATGAGGAATCTGCGGGAGAAGCATCCATAGAAAGAACATTACGGTAAAGTAATTTCTCCATCATCACTCTGAACCATATAGGATTTTGCATGTGTACCAGAGAACAGCCCTTGCACCATTATTTTGTATATAGTTTTTTAAAAACAAATACATTTTATCATTCTGTTTAGGTGAAAAAGAACAAAGGATGGATTCTGAAAGTCATCATTTTTAAAGACTCATAAAAGAACGAAAATATTGTTACTTCCTGGTAGATTTTCTTCGTAAAAAACGGAATTATGGTATTATATTTAATGTAAATCTGACATGTTGGCAAGAAGATTCAGGAGAGATTAAACTCTTTACTTCCCTTTCAAATGAAAGGATAATGAAGTGCCATTTCCCACCTATTTCTTTATTTTCGTTTAGATGCAGCAAAACATCATAATCATCCTCATGTTGAAGTGGATGTAGATTATGACCTTCGCAAGCCATCACCTCAGCATGGCGCCCAAGATGAAGATGGCACGGAAGGTAAGGGAAACTTTCATATAGCAGAAGGAAGTAAAGTAACCAGTGTACAGTTAGAAGGTTGTGCCAGAAGCTGAGTGTTGAACAGCCCTCCATGCATATATAAGTGTCTGGCATGTGTTCATCCTGCAATATGCATTTCCCCAACCTTCACGTGAGAGAAGTGCTTGGTGCATGCTAATTTTAGCAAGCCACCAGCACCTTCACATCCATGGGTTCAGTGTGAAATTTTAAGGTGCATATCCTCAATGGCGTCTCAACTAAAGTGCTAGTTTTACATTGTTTCACTGTGAGGTGAAATTATGAAACTGAAATGCTTATTCGTTGCATCTTCCGTTTCTATTTTGGGCACTACATGGCAGCTGGGTCTGAAGATGAAGATACCGCTGCCTCTCTTGCACCTTCACCTGAGCATTGCCAGTAACAGGGAAGACCTGGCTCAGGCGGAGGATTTTGCCAATGTGACTATGGGGTCAAAACAGAACTTGACGTTTAACACAGTGCAATAGATGGGCTGTTGAAAAAGTGCAAAGGCCTATAAGGATTGAATGAGTTGGAAGCTGTCTTGGCTGGTTCACATTAATGCGAGAAACAAAAACAGGAGGAAAAATATATTAAGTGCACTTTTATATTTTTGTCTGCTTGTTTACTCATTTATAATGCGCGCCAGACCCGAGGTATCAGGGCGCAACAGTACAGGATATGCAAGGCTTAGGTTACAGGGTTACATAGTATGCAAAGCTGAAGTGTATATACATGGCAATAGTGGGTCAAATAAGTAGATACATATGATAAAACGTACCTGCTAGATAAATAGATACATATATATATATATATATATATATATATATATATATATGTATATATATATATATACACAAGCAAGGGTGAGTCAGGGAGACTTGTGTGCACTAGTGTAGGACTAAGTATCCAACGATTTCAACCAGTTTATATAGTTAGATCTGAATTTCAGGTAGGGCTGCTCTTCTCTTATGGGATGTGGCAGGGAGTTCCAGAGTTGTGCCGCTCTAACTGGGAAGCTACCACCCCCGGCTTTAGACGACTTAAATCTCGGTATGATGAGGGTATTGGTGTTGACTGTTCTCGACGGTCTGGAGGAAGTTCTCCTCTGGAATCTGTCACTGAGATAACTAGGGGCTGTGTTGTTCAGAGCTTTATGAGTAAGGGATGCAACTTCTAAATTAATTTTATTTTGGGTAGAAAGCCAATTATTTTGGCGCCTTGTCATAAATATGTGAGATTTTTTAGACATGCTCAGAGCCGCTCTGAGGGCATTGTTGTGAAGGATTTGGATCCTGTGGACAGTGGCTTTGTTTGCACCGACGTATAAGGCATTACAATAATCTAGCCTGGATAGAATAAGGGCTCTGGCCAGAATGATGCATTTGTCGTCTGAGAGAAAGGGTTTGCCTGTTCTTATGAGCTTACAGGTGGAGGCTGTGGCTGAAGCCATGCACATCACCTGTTTAGACAAGGAAAGGGTGGAGTCAAAGTAGAAACCAAGTGTCTTTACCTCCTTGGCCACCTTTATGAGGTTGCCATCAATTAGCATGAAGAGTAGTCTTGGCCTAATTTCTTAAGGTTAGGGTAGGTGCCTAGGATTATGAGCTCGGTTTTATCATCATTCAGGCATAGACTGTGGGTTGCCATCCATGCCTGGATTATGAGATACACTCTATTTACCAAGGCCAAATCCTTGTTGTAATCCCCAGAAAGTGGGAGGAGAATCTGAGTATCATCTGCATAGTTAGTGTAGGTGATACCAAGAAGGTCCAGATCATCAAAAAGGGGCTTAGTAAAAATGTTGTATAGAGTGGGGGTGGACACAAGAACACTGGGGTACACCGCAGGTAATAGGGATCGGGTCTGCCGCTGCTGATGGGGAAAACACCTGCATGGTCCTGTCACTTAGAAAAGACTCAATCCATGTTGTAGCCTCTTTAGAAAAGTGGACGGGCGAATCTAGATAGCTACATAGGACCTTATGGTTTACAAGGTGGAACGCCGCCGAGAGGTCGAACAATAGGAGGAGGGCTGTTTTCCCTTTATCTCGTAGGACATCAATTTGTGCCTTCAGATCCATAAGGGCAGTCTCAGTCCCATGTTGAGGTTGGAACCCTGATTGTCGCACACCTAGGAGCTTATGTAGTTCTAGGAATTTTTGAATTTGATTGTAGGCGATCTTGTCTAGGATTTTTAACAGAAATGGAACTGTTGTGCTAGGACGGTATTTTGTGGGTATGAGTGGATCTAGGGTTTGCTTTTTTAGCAAAGGCAACACCCAGGATTGTTTCAAGTTTGTAGGGACAGTGCCTGATAAAAATGAAACATTAATAAGTTTGGAGACAAATGGGGAGAGATCTCTGGCAGCATCTTTTATGAGCTGGGCTGGGCAGAGGTCGCCCTGGCAGCTGGATGGCCTGAGTGAGAGGATAACTTTCTCTACCTCAAGAATGGAAGATTTTGGTGAACTTGAAGCAGGCTATCGAGTCATGCTCCTTCAAAGGGGGGGTTGGGCATATTATTGTTGGATTGGTGTAGGTGATTGAGTGAGGCTTTTTTTAAGGTATTTTGTTTTGAAGTATAGTTGCTTTGTTGGATAGTGCCTTTTGTATGTCTGTACAATTTTTTTTATCTTTGGTGCAAGTATCAGGAGTCGGGATGGGGGATTCTAATTCCATAAGGATAGAAAACAATTCCCTCATGCTGGAATTAGCATTGGATACACACTTGTTGTATGAATTACGCTTGGCTAGGTAGATTTCCTTTTTATAGCAAGAAGAGATTTCCCCAAGTTTGGTTTTATTGTCTTCAGAAGGGTGTAGCCTCCACGAGGTTTCAAAACTCCTCTTTGGTTGTCGTAGATCCTTTAATTGGTGGGTGAACCATTTGTTTAGATGGGATTTGGGTTTGCTCGGTCTGATTTTCATTGGGGCAATATTGTCTAGTGTAGTTAACGTAATATGAGTGTACTACTCAACAAGCGTTTCTGGGTCTAAGTGATCAGCCAGCTGGTTGAGGGTCAGTAAGATGGCAGGAATCACTTTGTCCGCTATGATATTCTTTTTATTCCTGGTTAGACATGGTGGGGGTTGTTGTGGGGACAGGTGGGAGTGGTCTGGTGGTGGAGAGTTCAAAGGACAAGAGGAAGTGGTCCGTCCATAGTTGAGGGGAATTAGTTGTGATGTTGGCGGTACAATTATAGTCCGCCACCCAGTCAAGAATACTTCCTTTGATATGTGTGGGTTCAGTCATTTTTTGGGTTATGCCAAGTTCGGTGAGGGTGCTGGCAATGGAGGTGGCGTGTTTGTCTAGAGCAGAGGTCTTCAATCTGTGGGGCGGGCCCCCCTGGGGGGCGCGCCACCATGCCTGGGGGGGGCGTGTGATGCCTTCCAGAACAAAAGAAAAGAAAAGAAAAAGAGTAACGCTTTTTTTTTTTTTCTGCCGCACTTAACTGAGCATGTGCAATGGGGAGCCACTGGCTCCCATGCACATGCTCAGCCAGTGCGATGTGGTGGGGGCGTGGAAACAGGAAATAAACGCAGCCTGGACGCGCGCTTTCCTGCATTTGGATCGCGCGTCCAGGCTGCGTTGTGGTGTCCTGTGTTCCCTGTTGTTGCTGCTGCTGCCGACGTGTGCGAGTGCGAGGTAAGTCACCCGTTCCGGCTTTATTTTTAACACGGCTCCCCCATGGCAATCTGCCACGGGGGAGCCGCGCTATTAATGCAGCACCGGTCCCCCTGCGCCCATCTCTCCCTGCATCCCCCACATTGGGGGGCATGCATGGAGGAGAGGAGGCGAGCGGGGGACCGGAACTGCTCTGCCGGTGTTTTTTTACAGCGCGGCTCCCCCATGGCAGATTGCTGGAGCCCAGCAATCTGCCATGGGGGAGCTGCGTTATTAATGCAGCACCGGTCCCCCTGCGCCCCTCTCTCCCTGCATCCCCCACATTGGGGGGCATGCATGGAGGAGAGGAGGCGAGCGGGGGACCGGAACTGCTCTGCCGGTGTTTTTTTACAACGCGGCTCCCCCATGGCAGATTGCTGGAGCCCAGCAATCTGCCATGGGGGAGCTGCGTTATTAATGCAGCACCGGTCCCCCTGCGCCCCTCTCTCCCTGCATCCCCCACATTGGGGGGCATGCATGGAGGAGAGGAGGCGAGCGGGGGACCGGAACTGCTCTGCCGGTGTTTTTTTACAACGCGGCTCCCCCATGGCAGATTGCTGGAGCCCAGCAATCTGCCATGGGGGAGCTGCGTTATTAATGCAGCACCGGTCCCCCTGCTCCCCTCTCTCACTGCATCCCCCACATTGGGGGGCATGCATGGAGGAGAGGAGGCGAGCGGGGGACCGGAACTGCTCTGCCGGTGTTTTTTTACAACGCGGCTCCCTCATGGCAGATTGCTGGAGCCCAGCAATCTGCCACGGGGGAGCCGCGCTATTAATGCAGCACCGGTCCCCCTGCGCCCCTCTCTCCCTGCATCCCCCACATTGGGGGGCATGCATGGAGGAGAGGAGGCGAGCGGGGGACCGGATCTGCTCTGCCGGTGTTTTTTTACAGCGCGGCTCCCCCATGGCAGATTTCTGGAGCCCAGCAATCTGCCCTGGGGGAGCTGCGTTATTAATGCAGCACCGGTCCCCCTGCGCCCCTCTTTCCCTGAATCCCTCACATTGGGGGGCATGCATGGAGGAGAGGAGGCGAGCGGGGGACCGGAACTGCTCTGCCGGTGTTTTTTTACAACGCGGCTCCCCCATGGCAGATTGCTGGAGCCCAGCAATCTGCCATGGGGGAGCTGCGTTATTAATGCAGCACCGGTCCCCCTGCGCCCCTCTCTCCCTGCATCCCCCACATTGGGGGGCATGCATGGAGGGGAGGAGGCGAGCGGGGGACCGGAACTGCTCTGCCGGTGTTTTTTTACAACGCGGCTCCCCCATGGCAGATTGCTGGAGCCCTGCAATCTGCCATGGTGGAGCTGCGTTATTAATGCAGCACCGGTCCCCCTGCATCCCCCAATAGCGATAACCCCACATTCAGGGGGAACCGGGGTGCAAAGCTCCTGCTCCCCTGAGAGAATTGAGGGCCTCTGCCACTGGAGTAACTTTGCTTAAAATGTTGGGGGGGACATGACATCTGAAGAAAAGGTGCCCCAGCTAAATGAATGAGGACAAAATGGTATGCCATGAAAGTTGGGGGGACAAACACCCCCGCCCTCCCTAAAATTACACCCATGGCCTCTGCCCCCAGGTCTGCCAGGGGCATCACTACTGGCACAGCAGAGCTGCCCGCCAGAGTATTTCCCAGAGCCGCTGAAATAATGTAAAATGGTAGTAACACCAGGGCACTAAACCCACAATTAGCAAGAGTGCTTCGGGGCACCCCAGCAAAACAGGAAGTAGCATTGTTCCCAAGTACTTTAATTTTCCACATAAATTTGCTGGACTTCCAGTCCCCCTTATGCCCACCCGTCCATTCCATGCACCCCCAGTCCCCTCTCCAGATCTTGTAGTCCGAAGCGTTCTAATCTTGTGGCTGTGCAGTAGACAAGGAAACCACAAGCAGAAATTATTAAACTATCGAGTGATGAAAACATTAAGGGTCAGGTGGGCTCATGAATTTTTTTGCATGGGGTGTTTCCCACCAACCCCAACATTTTCACATGGCTCAGTTCAACTCTTTGCATGTGGTGTTTGCCATGTTTTTTGGGGTGCATTTTTACTTTTTTAAAACCGTTTGCAATGTTTCGACAGGTTCAGGCTCCTTTTCTTGATGGATCGTTTTGTAGTGCCCAAAGATGGTAGGGATCTGAAACGTAAAGCGGAAGGAGAGGTGGGAACAGACAAAAGAAATGCAAAAACACAGAAATATGATCACTCTTATTTGGACTTTGGGTTCACATGCATCACAGTCTCTGGGGAAGTGAAGCCGCAGTGTGTGATTTGTGGTGCTACATTAGCAAATGACAGCCTGAAGCCAACAAAATTAAGGCGGCATTTGGAAACCAAACTTGCCGATTTAACAAAAAAGACCAGGGATTTCTTTGTACGGCATCTGCAAGGCATGAAAAAGCAAAAGGAGACTGTTAAAAGTGTGGCATCTGTACCTGCAAATGCTTTGAAAGCATCTTACCACATTGCGTACTTTCTTGGCAAAAACAAGAAGCCTTTTACAGATGCTGAGAAAGTGATTCTCCCAACCATTCTCGCTGTCAACCGGGTAATGCTTGGTGAAAGTGCAGCAGAGAAATGCAAAAGTATCCCTATGTCAGACACAACAATTTGCCGCCGTATTGCTGACCTGTCCTCTGATATCAGTACAGAATTGGTATCACGCCTGAAAGACAGCCAGTTCGCCCTATAGTTGGATGAGGCCACTGACATATCAAAAGAAGCTCACTTGATTGCCTATGTGAGTTACTGCCACGGAAAGGAGATGTTGGAGGACTTCTTGTTTTGTAAGCAAATTAAGGGCAGAGCAACTGCACCTGAACTCTTTAAAATTTTAAACAACTTCCTAAGTTCCAACTGCCTAAAGTGGGAGGCGTGTGTTGGTATTTGCACGGATGGTGCTCCTTCAATGTGTGGTGCTAGAGCTGGGCTAAAAGCAAAAGGATTGGCAGTAGCTCCACATATTGTGTGGACACACTGCATGATACACCGAGAAGCTTTGGCTGTGCGCAATATGGGGCATGAACTGACACAAGTTTTGACTTCTGTTGTAAAGATCGTAAATTTTATTAAGATGCACCACACAAGAGCCCGTCTGTTTGCCACCTTATGTGCAGAAATGGGAGCTGACCATGATGCTTTGCTGTTTCACACAGAGGTCAGGTGGCTATCCAAGGGAAAGGTTTTAAATCGCATCTATGAACTCAGAAACGAAGTGAGACTCTTTCTCCTGGAGTTAGACCAGACAAAAGCAGAGCCTCTGTGTGATCCACGCTGGCTTATACTGTTGGCTTACCTTGGCGACATCTTTAAAAAGCTAAATTTTCTAAACCTCTCCCTGCAAGGCACAGAAACCACATCATTTGCCATGAATGCAAAAATATTTGCATTCAAGAAGAAGCTGGAGCTTTGGAGGAGGAGGGTTGATATTGGCATAGCCGATGCGTTCCCATTATTAGAAGATGCTCTTGAGGAGACGGAGTATGATCTTTCATGTGTTTCTGAAGTAATTGGAAACCATTTAAATGCTCTCAGAACCAGTCTCGAAAAGTACTTTCCTGACGGCAATTGCAACATGAATGACTGGGTGGTTCAGCCTTTCCTAGCTGACGTAGGAGCCCATCTCCCAATACAACTCCAGGAGGAACTAATGGAGCTCCAAAGTGACCGCCTACTAGAGAGCAAATTCAGAAAATTGTCTTTGGGTGCATTTTGGCAACATGTGTCTGCAGAGTATCCAACTTTATCGAAATGTGCAGTCAATGTGCTTTTACCTTTCAGCACCTCATACCTGTGCGAAATTGGGTTCTCTGCACTTGCAGCCCTAAAGACAAAATATTGGTCAAAGCTGGAGGTGGAAGAAAGCCTGCGGTTGGCTATTGGAAAAATTGAACCCAATATTGACAGGCTGGCTGGTGAAAGGCAGGCCCACCCTTCACACTAGTTCTCCAGTATGCCACTGTCCAACTTGCAAGTGACAGCATTGACAGTACGCTCTTGTACTTCAGAAACAAATTGTTACAGCACTTGCATAGCAAATGTTACTACAGGACAGCAATATTGGGTATTTTGGTTTGTGTGAAATAAATATCCAACACTATTTTTAGTCGAGTCCTCTGTATTATAGCAAAATAATCGGAATGCTTTGTTCACAAATATTTGTCCTCATCTGATTTGAATCATTGCAAGCAATGATTTTGAAACAAAGTGGTGTTTGGCATGCACTCCTTCGTTGGGGGCACCATTGTACTCCAGCGCGCGATAACCGTTCGCAACCGAGTACAATTTTGGAGTAGATGTGTATAGGGGGGGGCTGGGCCGGAGAAATTTTTCTTAGGGGGCGCTCGGGGTCAAAAAGTTTGAAGACCACTGGTCTAGAGGATCATTAAAACCCAGTCTCCTAGGACAAGAAGTTGAGAAGTGACTTTGAGATTATTAGAGTGTAAGGTGTTATTATCCTCCTCGAATGTTCCAATAGGGCCAGGGGGTCTATAGATAAGGTGGATAGTAAGTGTCTGAGAGTTAGGTAGTGGCAGTTTGGCTGTGAGCACTTCACATGAGTCGGTAACTAGGGCGGGTGTAACTCTCATAGTTAGGCTAGAATTTGCAATGATGGCAATACCGCCGCCTCGCATCTTGTCTCTGTCCTGCCTCAATATGGTATAGCCATCAGGGATTGCTAAAGACAGTAGAGGTCCTGCTGCCTCATGCAACCAAGACTCTGTAATAGCAAGAAAGTCCAGATTGTCAGCCAATATCAGGTCAGAGATATCAGTGGCGTGAGCAGTCAGGGATCTGGCATTTATTAGGGCTCCTTTGAGGGGGGGCGCTGCAGTGGCATGAATATGAGTAGGATTTATTTTGGTGGTTAGGGTTTGGGACCTCAAAATTTTTGCCTTGTTAGCAGAATTGGCAATGGAGACCTCTTGATTTGTGACATGTTAGGGGAGGGCACACACTAATATGCTCCTTCTCGTATGCCACCTTGCAAAAACATCTTTAAAGCCCAATTCTGTTACACTCCCCACCCAGCTCTAAGTGGAACTACTCACTAGCAAAGCTTATGGCCATCACTGTCTAGTTTAGGATAAAGCACAATACAATAATCAAAAAAATTCTTTAATTTATCACTCCTTTGATGAGGTCATAGAAATATCCACTATACGTTTGTACGGTATACTGTGATGAATACAGGGAATGTACCCCCTCTCCCCAATCCACCCCCTTTGGGGCTGGGGAGAGCCTGCTAAGCTTCACACCCCCTGGGGGACAGGGCAAGAAGGATCCCACTGGGGGTGACCCTCACTTAGTGGACAGGCAAACCCTGAATAGGGATATGTGTTATCCTCTCTTGTTTCCATAAACTGATAAATTTGTTGGTTTTGGATATTAAATTGTGTAAAGACTTGCGACTTCCCACAACATTGGCTGGTATGGACACTGACCTTTTTCAGGTTATGTCCATACCTCAGAAGAGAAAATGGTGCACAGACCACCCCCAGTTGTGTGGACAATAAAGACACTGGGCCTCATTACGAGTCCGGCGGTAACCGTGCCGGTAAAATCGTCAGGCTGCTGCCGGACTCTTGGGGATTTACCGGCTCTGAATTTGCCGGAAACACCAGCGGCATTACAGCCCCGGTGGTCCGGTAATTCCAGAGCCGGCATTCTGTTACTCAACATTCCTGTAGAACTCCACAGGAATGGGGAAGAGGAAACACAGGCACCATGTCGTAATGGTGCTGGTGTTTCCATGTCCGTGTGCGGCCGGTGGCGATACGCCCGCCACATCAGACCTGGCGGGTGACACACCACACAGCCACATAACTCGGAGTTAGCCGGTCCGGAAAATGGTGCTGATATGGTTTTACTCGTAATGAGGCCCAAAGTCAGCATTGTAACGTGAGACGAGAGGATACTGCAGAGCTGCAGATGTAGAGATACCTCCTCTTGGCAGATCAAAGCGCTGTTCTGCAAGTGGAACACTTGGCAACCCTTCCGAGACATCAACCAGAGAAGGTACCTGGACTTTGCATCTAATACCTTTCCATTGAATGCATTTGCATCGAGGCATTTGCTTCGAAAAAATATGCATTGAATGCATGTTTTTAGGGGGCAGAGAGTTCATTTTTATTGTGGTGGGATTTAAAGGGTTAAAAACAGGGTTGGGGGGTGCCCAAAAAAAGAAAATAAACATGCATTGGATGCATATTTTTTCGATGCAAAAAAATTAGATGGAAATTCATTTGATGTAAAAAAATGTGATGGAAAGTCCATAAACCACCAGAGAAGGCTGGTTGAAGAGAGACTAAAGCAACGGAGAACACCTGAGCAGTGTGCACGTGGTGTAATAGGCACCAACACTGAGCCCTGCCAGAAGAGAGCTGGAAGAGGAGCACAAACTCCGTAAGATGCATAATGCTGGGAAACAGACCAAGGAGAAAAGCCGTGTCGGCCTAGTGGAAGCCTAGCCCGCACGAAAACCAAGTGGAGACAGAAGGTTTACGGTCTCTCCATGGAACAAGGAGGAGGGTGGAAAGCCCCAGACCCCGGGGTGGGTGAAAGACTGGAAATCCCCATGTGGGAGAGATGTGAAACTTAAAGATGGGCAGAGATTCCCGATACCCTAAGATGCGGTGAGAGAAGCAAAACCACAAAGTGGGGTGAGAGAAAGCAGAGCCAAGATGGGTTAAAATAAACCAGGCCCGAAGGTGGACTGAGGGTTACCAAACTGCAAAGTGGGGTGTGAGATGCAAGGCTCCAGGGCCTTGTTAAACCCAGGTGATAATTCTGTGGAGTGAGTACCACGAAGTTCCTTGGTGGGGAAACCTGAAAGAATACCTATTGCCAAATTATGAACCAGGCAGTTTACAATTAAAGAAAACCAGAGACCTAGAGAAAGAGACATTTGTTCTTCTGGTTTGAACAATGCTGGCCCTTGAACTGGTCACGTCTGATAGGTACCTTACATTCATCCATCAAACAGTTATTAATGGTTTTTGTGATGTCTTTACTTATTTTATGGCTCTTTCCATCCCTCACGAGCTTTATAGCAGTCTGATGCTGTTGGGGCCATTTTGGAATCGTGCAGACATTGGGCCTCATTACGGCTTTGGCGGTAGCCATGCCGCTATTGGCAGCATGGCTGCCTCCAAAACCGGGTCCGGGTTCCCTGAATGGGGAATTACCGGGCCATTCCGAGTTAGGAGGGCCCGGTAATTCCTCCCTCAGGGAACCCTGGCCCAGACCTTCCCCATTCCCATTCGAGCCCCCATAGGGCTCAATGGGAGTGGGTGCAGGGAGCTAACAACGTGCCGATTACGTGTGGCCCGTTGTTAGCTCCCTTGTCCCCTCGCAGGTTTTACCAGGCGTCCTTACCGGGTCCCGCGAGGGGACCTCGTAATCTGGCGGAATGGGAATAACGGGTCTGCATCCATTAGCGGACCCCGTTAACCCATTCCGCCTGACTTGTAATGAGGCCCATAGTGCTGCTGCTTCATAGTGGTCTCCATCCTTTCCATCCAGCCGCGAGGTAAGCAAGCAGATCATTCTCTGTGGCTTACCCCATCCTATTACATAATCAGCCTAGCAGACAAGTGATTGTTGTTTGTGGATTGGCTCCATGGTCTGGTTACTGCAGCACCATGGCTCTCTGTGAAATGTAGTCTTTATCAAAGACTTCTTATTTTGTTTTTTTCATGGGTTCTGGCTATCATGTTGGGGTGTTGTATGCACGACGGAGTGAAGACACTGGGCAATCCCCCTCCACCCACCCTCTGAGAGTCACTTCAATTAGAGGCTGTTTTTTCTCAGTGCCATGAAGCCTCCCCCTCCACACAATTTCTCCAGCCGACCACAACATATGCACATTTACAGAACACAGCTCACTTCAATATGCTACACAAATGAGGTGAAGCTGGCAGGAGTGTAATGCAAACATAAGGTGGAAGAAAAAACATTCATAATAAAAATGAAAATCACTCAAGGGTAACAAAAATACAAGTTATATTGGCTCTTTCAAGGTACATGAAGGTAAATGAATAAAAGTATACATGGAATTCGTGATTAGATGGGATCGTAAATTGAGTGAGAATCAGGGTGAGGAAGGAGATGCCGGACTGAGAAGCTCGACTTTGATGATTTTTCTGAATCATTTATAGTTAGGCTAATTTCTACTCAAGTTGTGCTCATAGTGCTCCAAGGTTTGGAGCATTGGATAGAAATTGATTTATCTCTGTTTTTGAGTTGGTTGTATTTGGGGATGCAGAGCCTGCCTAGGAAAACTGGCCTAAATGATCTTGCCTGTATGTGACTCTGAAAGAGCAGCAACTGGTATTTTGGGCTATTTCCATAAAGTGCCTGGTGAATTAGATTGAGGTACTTCGGGGCGATTTGATGTTTCACATTGGGCCAGTTTAGCATATTCAGTGCTGGGGGATGTGTGGTTGTGAAAGTGGAGTCTCGTAGTCCATCCTTCTGGATTTGTTCATCCAAAGTTGCAGTTGATGGGGTAACTTTTTATGGGAACCCAGATAGATGCTTTTGCAATAGTCCAGATTTGAGAGAGAATAATGACTCTGATCAGTTCTGACTTGTAAAGCATGTCGAGCAAATGGAGGATTTGCACACACAACCAAAATGCAACATCTTACGGCACACCCTTAAACCTTGCTGCTCATGCAGTGATTCTTTTTAATTAATGCACCTCAGGCAACATGTGTTTTTTTCTTATTTGCATAAGTAATTAACTTTAAACTATTTATTGGAGAATGTGACATACTTTCAAAATGTTTGAAAACATTCATATGTATTGTTATTTAATGCAGAAAACTACACTGATCAATATTTCCATTCAAAATTAGACCAAGAAAGTTAACTGAAACGACACTTGCATGTTTGGTATGTGGGAGTTAATTTTCTTTCCTTGACAAAGAGTGCCTTTATTGCACACCAACTGAGAATTAGAACTTGCAGTCTGTAGAAATGTCATCTGCATTACTGAACAGCAAACATTTTCTCATCAATTAAAGTTTGTCCGATCTACAGTAGAACGATAGATACTGAGACACTTGCGTTTGTTAAAGAACCTAAATCTTAAGAACATAATGCCAAAGTTTGTTTCAATCCAAATATTCAGAATGCTACACTACACTGGTTAATTGCATTAATGCAAAATAGATACATGAGGAATACACATTCTAACTTCACATATTATATTTTGTAAGATTTGTTAAAATACAATGATTACGATTAAACCAGCTAATGAAAGTGGTGCTTTGGTGATCATGAATAGTTGTGACTATCGGAATTAAAGTTGAGGCAATTATTTGATGAAGATGCATATATGGAGCTACACATAGATCCAACTCCTCAGATTAAAAAATTAATCAAAAACGTGTTAAGAGACAATCCATAATAAATGGATCACTGTAAAGACACAACAACCTTTGACTAAAGAATTTCCACTTATTCTCATTAGCTCACAGGGAAAACCAATAGCAGATTGTTGATTTAAATTTATACTGTAATGCAAACAATAATTCAGAAGAGCAATACTTACATTACAAATACAGGACATTTTTTACAGATGATTAAAGATGTACCCTTTGATCCTAAAGAAGAAATATTATTTACCACAGATATTTTAAACACAGATACATTCCACATCAGGATGCCTTAGAAGCAGTGGAATGGT
Organism: Ambystoma mexicanum; assembly: GCF_040938575.1. NCBI lineage: Eukaryota > Metazoa > Chordata > Amphibia > Caudata > Ambystomatidae > Ambystoma > Ambystoma mexicanum. The sequence goes on from NC_090939.1 coordinate 693,225,472, forward strand.
GCAATGGTAAGAGAGGAAGTACCGGCTAAGAGAATTTCTATCATCACATTACTCAAATCAGTCTTACTCAAAAATTGCTTATATTTTGAAAATCAATTCCATCTTCACATTGCTGGTACATCAATGGGGTCCATTATGGCACCAGCGTATGTAAATACTTTAATGTATTTTTGGTAAAAGCAAAATATGTCACAGAAAAGGGAATTAAACTGCTATCTATTATTTTATAAGAGATATATAGATGATAGTTTTTTAATTTGGAACGGTACGATTGATGAATTTGTACTGTATTTTTCAATGCTTGAATATGGCTTATCCAAGAATTACATTTGCTATTGAATATAATAAAGAGCAGATTGACTATCTGGACGTTGAGCATATTACTGACGTCAAGCGTTCATCCACCAATCATCATAATTATTCCTTACCATCAATTCTTGCCATATAGACAGATTATTTCAGACAATTATGAATTTCAAGAGAAAAACGGCAAGTAACGAAACAGAAACTTGGAGAAGACTGTAATCTAGGGTTACTTGGCAATGCACTAAATATGACTAAAAAGAGAACCAGATTGGGATTATTAAAAGAAAATGAAAAGTAAACGTTGCCCTCATAAGTGTATTTGTCAGCTCGTTCAACTCAAAGCAGGAAATTCAAAAACATTGTTAAAAAGAATTGTAAGATCTTCGAACATGACACATTGCTAAATGATTTATTTATAGAGTTTCCGATCTTTGCCTACAGGAAAAGCTATCATTAAGCAGTCTTCTTGTTAGGACTGAGAGACCTATAGCCTGGCTATAATCAGATTCTTACAGAGGCACTTTGCAATGTAATAATTGCCAACACTGTAATTGTATCATTGAGGGCAATGAGTTAAACCATCAGTGAGAAACACATTGGGGGTCATTAGTAGTTTGGAGGTAGCCATGGTACTATTAGCGCCATGGCTGCCTCCAAACTCGTGTCCGGGTTTCTTGAATGGGGACTTACCGGGTCATTTCAACCTTGGAGGACCCGGTAAGTCCTCGTTCAAAATACACATCCCCATTCCCATTCAAGCGCCCATAGGGCTCAATGGGAATGGGGAGGGAGCTAATAACGGGCCTGTTAATAACGGGCCTGTTATTAGCTCCCTGGTACCTTAGCGGCTCCCGCTAAGGATGGCTGGTTTTACCAGCCGGCCTTATTGGGACCCGCTAAGGGACCTCGTAATGCGGCGGTAAGGGGTTAACGACACCGGCATCCTTACCGGCGCCGTTAACCCCTTACCACCGCACTCGTAATGACCCCCATAGTGTTGAAACATAAAGGATATGCGATTCTACACAAGTGATTTATGCAATACTATGTCCTTGTGGAACATTTTTATGTAAGAATGACAAACAGAAAAGCTAAAACTCGCTGAACAGTACACAAATCCAGTGTTAGATTATATAATTCAAAATCTCCAATGGCTACTCACTTTGAGGAAAAAGAACACAGAATCACATAGATGGAATTTGTTATTTTGGAAAGATTATTCTTGCTCATGAGTGTTGGTAATGTGAACCAATCTCCAATCTAACTAGCAAGATCTTTTGGATTAGGCAATTTGAGGCACTGCACTTGAGTGGGATTTAAGTAGTTTCCTATAACTTACTGATCTATTTTTTACTGTGTTTAAGATTGATGTATATTGAGACAGAAGTTTAAAATGATCATCTACGAAACTATATGGAAGTTAGAGTATTATTTTAATGCTGATTGAAGACTGATATGTTTATGAAGCAGTCAAACAATCACAACTCTTTAGAAGATTTGTTTATATTATTTTATTATATATGGTATACAGTAAATCATTTTGTACGCATGGCATTTATTTAGAAGAATATTAAATACAATCACAACATATTCGGTCCAACATCAAGTGGGATGGTCCATTGGGACAATACGCGCAAGATGCCGCCCAATGTGGGTCAGAAGATCATGCTAGTGATCACGGCAGTGACTGATGATGTCATATCCAGGCAGGCATGGTTTCTGCATTTATGTAAGTTATTTAGTTATCCTAGTCGCGTCCCATTCATGAACTGTCTTCTTTGACAGATAGCTGCTTTTGTTTAAGAGACTTTGGACACCAATCATACAGCTTCTGTGATAAGCAGGTTACTATAGTAGGACATGTTATGGCAAACTATAATTTTTACTTAAAAGATAAGATACTTGATTTTTTAAAATATATTATTTACAGAAGAGAACCTATTGAGATTATGCGGACTTGGGAACTAGTTCTGAATATACAGATCATCTTTAGAGTTAGAGGATTTGTTATGCTGTTGTATAAGTATATGAAGTAAGTACAATAGCACATTGGTTGTAATATTAATTCTAACAATACCGTAGAAATTTGAAGTCCTAAAATTATCTGCTTTTTTTAATAAATGTAATGTCTTGTGATTCCAAAGGTAGATGGACTGGGATTTTTCTTTCTACGAATGTTTCAGGTTAGTGGTGATCCTCATTAAAAGTGTTTTGATATCATTCAAAATACACATTAGCGGGAATGGCAAAGATGTGTAACTATTTTAAGAAAATAAACAGAACTACCCCTGAAAAAAGGTACATATACCCTAAACACATTGGGCAATAATTACTCCTGCATTCACTGTCATAGGATTTTTGATTTTGAATTCTTAAATGCTAAAACATTGGAACATATTTGGATATGTTTGAAAATGTTCTTGTTGCTATTGTTGTGAATTTGTATTACCTTTTTATATTTCTGAACAAGCTTAAGCAAAAGTAATACTTGTGCACAAGTACAATCTGTTGTAGCCGATATTTTGTAATGCTGTGTTATAAAATTAAAAGTACACAAAAATGGTATGGTTAGTAAATACCTGTAGCTAATAAAAGGAATCCTTTAAGACATTTTTCACAAAAATAAAATCATTCTACATTGAAATATCAATTGCTTGAAAGTGTATTTGTCGACCCGTGTATGAGAGTTTCCCGGTGGTTATAGTTCAGTTAAACATGTTGTAGTTGATAGAGGGCTCATTTGCTATGAGCCCTAGCCCCTAAGATTTCTTTGAGATGAAGATATTTTAAGAAGTAACATTATGCATTTTCTGAACACAACATTGCACTTGAATCTTGATTTTTATCTTCAGTAGAAACATTTCTCTCTCATAGCTTCAGCATCTTGGCAACAGCGTTTACTCTATTTCTGGGGACCCCTCAATACATGTTATGTAGAATTTAAATTCCATCACTCTGAACCATATAGGATTTTGCATGTGTACTGGCCCCTTGGCCAGAGGACATCCCTTGCACCATTATTGTATAAACATTTATTTTAAAAGCAAATACATTTTGGGGGTAATTCATAGAATTTAGCGCAGAAGCAGCGCAGAGATGGAGCGTACGCCAGCGTGCGCTAGCTGCGTGTGCCAAAACCCATTTTCACGCACAGCGTATTCATGTATACTTACATCCATAACCAGCTGTGGCGCCGAGTGGTGCAGCGACCCTGCAGCAGCGCCAGTTACCCCCCCAACCCCGCGCCATGTGCCAAAAACATCACACAAATCCGCTACATGGCGCAAAGGCCAGTGGACCAGCATACAGCCCCCAACAACGAAAACGTGATAACTGCCAGCACACAGCCTTCATGCGCCAGCGAAAATGCATGTAAAACGCCCTGCGCACCCCTCGGATTACACGTACCCCGCTTGCGCCAGCAAATTTGTGTGTAAAACTCCATGCGCACCTCTTGGATTACGCATAACCCGCTCGTGCCAGCGAAATCGCATGTAAAACTCCCCGTGCACCCCTCGGATTACGCGTACCCTGCTCGCGCCAGCCCAATCACATGTAAAACTCCCAGCGCACCCCTCAGATTACACGTACCCCGCTCGCACCAGCGGAATCACATGTAAAACTCCAAACTCCTTGCGCACCCCTGGAATACGCGTACCCCGCTCGTTCCAGAGAAAACGTGTGTAAAATTCCCCGCGCACACCTCGGATTACACGTTCCCCACTCGCACCAGCGAAATTGCATGTACAACACCCTGCGCACCCCTCGGATTACACGTATCCACCTTGCGCCAGCGAAATCGCGTTTAAAACTCCTTGCGCACCCCTCGGATTATGTGTACCCCGCTTGTGCCAGCGAAAACACGTGTAAAACTCCCCACGCACCCCTCGGATTACGCATACCCCGCTCGCACCTAGCGAAATCACGTGTGAAACTCCCCGTGCACCCCTGGTATACGCGTACCCTGCTTGTGCCAGCAAAATCACGTATAAAACTCCCAGCGCACTCCTGGGATATGCGTACCCAGCTCACGCCAACAAAATTACATGTAAAACTCCCTGTGCACCCCTCGGATTACGCGTACCCGGCTTGCGCCAGCGAAATTGCGTGTAAAACTCCCCACGCACCCTTCGGATTACGCGTACTGCGCTCGTACCAGCAAAATCGTTTGTAAAATTCACTGTGCACCCCTCGGATTACGCGTACACTGCTCGCGCCATCAAAATAGCATGTAAAACTCCCCACGCACCCCTGGAATACCCATACCCCTCCCCATGCCCTGCAGGCAGCCCATCCACTCTGACCATGCCTCGCAGGCAGCCCATCCACCCTGACCATGCCCCGCAGGCAGATCATCGACTCTGACCATGCCCCGCAGGCAGCCCATCCACCTTCCCCATGCCCCGCAGGCAGACCATCCACTCTGACCATGCCCCGCAGGCAGCCCATTCATTCTGACCATGCCCCGCAGTCAGCCCATCAACCCTCCCCATGCCCTGCAGGCAGACGATTCATTCTGACCATGCCCCGCAGTCAGCCCATCAACCCTCCCCATGCCCTGCAGGCAGACCATCCACTCTGACCATGCCCCGCAGGCAGCCCATCCATCCTCCCCATGCACCCTTCGGATTACACGTACTGCGCTCGTACCAGCAAAATCGTTTGTAAAATTCACTGTGCACCCCTCGGATTACGCGTACACTGCTCGCGCCATCAAAATAGCGTGTAAAACTCCCCACGCACCCCTGGAATATGCGTACCCCTCCCCATGCCCACAGGCAGCCCATCCACCCTCCCCATGCCCTGCAGGCAGACCATCCACTCTGACCATGCCCCGCAGGCAGCCCATCCACCCTCTCCATGCCCCGCAGGCAGCCCATCCACTCTGACCATGCCCGCAGGCAGACCATCCACTCTGATGTGGGATGTTTTAACCCACTCTGCTCTGCCCTGCGGCATCACTGTGTGCTGGTGGCACAAGAATCAGCAAAATGGCTGCGAAAACCCGATGCGCGCCAAAACCTAAGGAAATTGCGCTCTACCAAGCACAAAAGATGGCTGCCAAATCTACCTTGCCTGTGTCAGTGGTGGAACAGAAACCTCACTTCTGAAACATGCCACTGGGCTGCCCACCAAGTAAAAATGGAAACTGCATGAAAGGCAGTGCTTTACTGAAGAAAACCCAGAAATTGTTCTTAAATCCCTTTTTCTTGGTTGCTGAAAATACAAAATACCGGTCCAAAACACCACAAAACATCCAATATCCTTGCTGGGTGTTACCCGTCACCTCCTTTAAGAAATCATTATGAACCTACAATGTCATGGAAAGCGGAATCTGTCATCAAAATATCCACAGTAAAAAGTGTGCCTGCCTGTGAAAATCTGTCAAAATATGGGCGCAGTACCAGCGGCCGCCTGTATGACAGCTGTCATTAGTTTGCATCAGAAGTTTAAACTTGTGCAATTGAAATCAAATGTCTGGAAATTAAGTGACCTGTTATTAAGAGGAACCTACGTTGTAACTATTTAATTTCCATGGTTTAGACGCAGGAGTAGGAGTTCTAGCTGCTTGTGTGAAAAATGCAAGCTTTGTTTTAAACCAAGAAAAATGTAAGAAAATGACATTGAATTTAAACTGAACTCAAAGCAACCCAACAGGTTCCACAGCCTCCCCCCAACAAAAGGCATCTCTCTGCTGCTTCCCACCAAGGCCAGGAAGTCATACCTTTGTGAGAATTAAATCAGGGGAGGAGATCTTGGGCTGCACCAGAAAGAGACAATGGACCTTCCTTCGCTGAAAGGATATGCAGATTAGGAAGTGCCAAAAGTGACCTCTCCCAGGAGGAAGGGGGCAGATTGCTTCAGACCTGCCCGCAGAAAAAGGAGGCAGGGACAGATGACCACTTGTGGATTCACAAGCACAGAAAGCATATTTTTGAAAAAGACTGATAAATGACTGTGCGAATTTGTAAAAATTATAGAATGAATAGCATTGTTAATGTGATTTTTGGGTGCACATTTTAAAAGATGCCAGAACTCTGTGTGATGTTCAGGGAAGGCACAGTGAAAATTCAGGTTTTACAGCAAATGTATTTATGTCAGAAGCATGAAACTTCACAAACGTATGCCCATTAGACAATGCGCACATATGTACCAATTTTTGGACAAATTAGATATTGTGTCCCAGACAAAAAGTGTGAAAATCTGTCAAATCCAGACCCAAGATCCCACGGCAACGGGTCTTGGAAGAATACTTGCTCCACAAAATATGTGATCTAGATATGCTATTGTTATAAAGTTTGGAAAATTGTGAATATGTGTTATATGAAAAGTAGATTTCATGTTCAAAAGGCAAAGGGGAGGAGGTTTTGACTCATAAAACCACATCATCATGGTGACACACTGTTTTCTCCTCCAATCAAGGGAGAGAGCGGATTCCAGCCAATAGCCTACCTAGGGGGTGCGCTTAGGATAATCCAACATACACGCCCCTTTATTAAATGCATAAATAGAGACAGCTGAGGGCTTAGTGACACAGATTCACCCACCAGCCGATTTGTGTCAGAGCACCCTGCCAGAGGACCTGACATCTCCCTTGCTCCAGACTCCAGAAACTTGGCAAAGCAGAAAGGCCCATTTCCAAAGCTGAACCATTCTCAGCTTGGCCTTGAAAATTCCGGAAACCAGAATTTACCCTAGACCTCTAAGGGGAACCAAAGAACAACCTGGCTGTGCTGTAACTGCTTTCCTGCTAAGAATTATTGCCAGAATCCAAAGACCCAACCCAGTTGAGCGTCTTGCTGATTGCAGACCAGAGCGCCTTGCTGTCCAGTCCTGTGTGCCCAGCAGAATTCCTGTCCAGAAATCTTGACTGGCCTGAATCCCTGACGGTTATGTTCAAACCTATATAGTGAGTATCCTTAGTAGAGGACTGTCACTAGCCTATGTACTGTCCATAGTCATCCCTATCCAAACCCATCCTCTCTTATATCCAGAACTGCATTGTTAGAATATTTTTGAACTGCCTGAACTCTCTATCTCATCCCTATTATCCTTCTGTACTGGTAGTGTTAAACCGATCTTTGCGCTGAAGAAGGCGAGCATCTCGGCAGGCAAAACCATCCAGAGACGTCCTGGCCTGGTGGCTGTGCTGTCGTGTAATTTGTTTCTTCATAGTCCATCCCTAGTGTCAAGAAATCCTGTTTGTCTTTTTAAAAGCGCATCTTTATTTTACAATTTGCCTCTATCTAAAAAAACGACCTCCACGAAAACGTTCATAGCTTCTTCAATTTTCATGCTAGAAATGGAGCTAACATCCTAAGCTTTCCAGAGAACCCAAAACCACATCCCGAATCCTCATAGTTCTCCCGCGATCGCGATTAACACGCGCTGAAAAGTTTCCCGCAAATTTTGTCTCAGGAGATTTCTATAACATGTAAAATAGCTTTTCATTGCACCCGACCTCAAATTTAAGTTTTCCCATTGCTTATTACTCTCAAATCATTGCTAGTGTTTGTCTACAACCAGATAAAGTGGCTCCCTTTAGTATTTCAACAATTTCTGTGATTTAGCCCATTTTTTGTGTTTTCCCCATTCCATTCAAGCCAACTTTTAAAACCATTTTTACAGTTTGCCAACCTATTGTGTTTCTCTCTTGTGTTTGTTGGGGGGAAAAGGGGATTGATATATTTGCTTGAATTCTGCATTCCTGAAACCTGTTTTCTCTCCTCCTATCCCTCTATATTGCATATTGGGGGGGATTGAGGGGTGTGCAGGGGGGAATAGTAACCAGATTGCTATTTAATTTGAACACCCATCCACAAAAGGATTATTTCCATGCTGCATTATTGTTGCTCATTATTACTCCTTATGATTAAAGATATTGTTTAGTGTGACAGTTGTGCATCCCACGGTAGGCATTGGCTTAGGTGAAGTGCCGGATTGAAATCACTTACACTGACCATGCCCCGCAGGCAGCCCATCCACTCTGACCATGCCCCGCAGGCAGCCCATCCACCCTGACCATGTCCCGCAGGCAGACCATCCACTCTGACCATGCCCTGCAGGCAGCCCATCCACCCTCCCCATGTCCCGCAGGCAGGCCACATGGCACCATGCACTTGGGAGACCCGACCTATGTCCCCCCCATTGACGGGCACCTGTCAGCAGGCCCTGACTCATGGCCCCCCCACCATTGATGGGCACCTGCCAGCAGGCCCCGACTCACGTCCCCCCAGGCCTCCCCATTGATGGGTACCTGCCAGCAGGCCCCGACTCATGTCCCCTCACCTCCCCATTGACGGGCACCTGCTAGCAGGCCCCGACTCATGTTCTCCCCACCCCCCCATCAACGGGGACCTGCCAGCAGGCCCCGACTCATGTCCACCCCACACCCCCATTGACGGGCAACTGCCAGCAGGCCCCGACTCATGTCCCACCCACCCCCCATTTACGGGAACTTGCCAGCCAGCCCCCGACTCATGTCCCCCCCATTGACGGGAACCTGCCAGCAGGCCTCGACTCATGTCCCCCCGAGCACCCCCATTGACGGGCACCTGCCAGCAGGCCCCAACTCATGTCCCTCCCACCCCGCCCATTGACGACACCTGCCAGCAGGCCCCGACTCATGTCCCCCAAACACCACGTCATAACTATACAGACCCATGGCCCTAATGCCAACCCAAATCCCACACCTGCACCCCCAGTACAAACACCCAACGATCCACTGCACCCACTCCCTACTAAATTACCCATTCCATGATAGTCTGAAAACAACCAGCATGCCCATCAACACAGTGGCAACACATGACTGAGCCAATGCCCATGGAGACATGCACAAAAGAAATCATAGTAGACCACACCAAGAATGAAGAATTATGAAATGTATTAAAAATAAAAATAAATGACAATATGAAAATCACACATACAAAGAAAGAAATAATGAAAGCAGTATGAAAAATAAAGTGAAACCCAAAGAAAAAGAAAAATCCAAAACACAAAAAAATAAAAGTGGTCCATACCCAAAGTCCATAGAAATAAAGCCCAAGATGAAAAGCATAAAAAAAACATAACTCCATGTGAAAATGAAAAAAACAAAGTATGTACAAGTCCGTAATAATGAAAACAAAAGTCTGAAGGGGCCATTATCCCAAAACAAAAGGAAATCTACCTAAAACCCTATCTAAAATACAACTATATACAAAAAGAGGAGCAAAGTCTGTGAACTCCAAATAAAAATAAAAACCAATTGAAACCTAAACCTAAATAACTATATACAAAGGTGGCGGGCTAGTCCGACGGCTCACTTTTTGATGTTCCAGGCCCGGGCATCATCGAACTCCACGTCAATGTTCCAGAGGCGAGCTTCTTCCCTGGCCTCGAGGTCTCGCAGGGATGCAGCCATGGCCTCCTCCAACTCTCTGCGAGTTGCCTCGAGGCACTCAGACTGCCTCAAAGCTGTCCCAACCGCTGCCACACGGAAGACACTCCCAATCCTGGGTACTCCTTCGCGCCGGCCGATGCCTGTCCCGATGATGTAGAGGGCCCCGAGTTCACATGCCTCCTACGTTGAGCCTGCCGCCGCCTTTTTACTGCCTGCCGCCGCCACCACGACTGCCTCTGAGTAGATGGCAACACCTGGGGCCGTCGTGCAGGTGCCCTGCTTGAATGTGCCTGCACATCGTCCGTTGCCAGGGGTCCAGTTGCTGGGGTGACCACCTGTGCTGGAGCTCCGACTGCCGACTGTGGCAGGGATGGGATCTCCACCAGCCTGGCTGCGTTGGTTGGGGCAAGTCCACAGGGGGCCCTGGTGTCATCTGGGCCAGAAGACAACTGGTGTATAGTGTGCACAGAGGAGGAGGGGCCACAAGACAGAGCAACACATGGAGGAAACCCCGACCATGAGCCCTCCCAACTGGGCCACGTTGGCACACATCTCTTCTTGATGACATGCATGGTTGTTAGACAGAAACCTGTGCAGTTCCCTCTGGGACCACTGCAAAAGATTTAAGACTACAGGTGTTTGGCAGTAAACCCACTTGGTAGCAGTCTGTACCACCCAGATTTACCTGGTAGCTGTGGCTGAGCAGTCAGACCTCCCTCAAGAAGAGTTAGGCAGTATACAGAGCATACATAATAGGTACAGAGGCACAGTAGTACAAGCAAACACTGACCAGAGCTAGGTGTAAAAGTATATAATTATTTATTTAAAAGACACACTCATAAATTACACTAGCACAGAAAAGGTAAGTAAGTCAAAACACAGTCACTATTACTTATATGTACATTCCTAGTTATTTGTTGGACAAGTCTAAGTTAACACCACTTATTTCCAAACAGAGGTGAGCGCTTAACGTTAGATGGCACTCCAACAAGTTAGTTAAAAAGGGAGGGAAAAGGCAGAAGTAATGAAAACAGCAAGGCAAAACACTTTTCAGAGATCCACCATGAGTTTAGAAAGGCAGTCTATTGAGGAGCAAGGAAGTTCGGTTGCCGGGCCCACTCTACGGAAAGCCAGGCGAAAAGATGCCCAAGATCACACAATGTCACAAGTCTTTACAGCTGAGTAGAAAAGGTTTTACCAAGTTTAGAAAAGTTTAGTTAGGGTGTCCCAGGCTTACCCAGGGTCGAGAGCCAAATCTACCCCGGACAATCGGTGGCAAGGGAAGCCGGGCGGAACACGGTACCTTTAAAATGGAAAGGATCCTCCAGCGGTGGCAGTTGTTCCTGGTAGTGGGTGCAAGTCGCGGCATCGTCCGGAGGAGGAGAAGATCTCGTCGTGGAGGAAAGCTGAAGGTCGTTGCACTACCAGGGAAGAAACCAGCCGTGGAGTTTTTCCGGTTAAAAGGATGTTACCCCTCTTTCGCGGTTGAGGTAAAAAGTGGTATCCCGGTTGCCGGGGTGCTTGGCACAGGCCAGGCGGCCACGAGATGCTTCAGGGCGGCGAAAAGAAGGCAGAAACTGGTTGTCCCCACCAGTCAAGGGAAGAAGACTCTCCAGGCGGGAGATCTCCTCTGTCGTTGGGAAAGTGGTGGACGGTTCCGCAGGGCTCCACCGGTGGTGTCGTCTTGGCAGGTCGGCTCGGCTTCTCCCTCTTCGGCTTCTTAGGTCCTGTGGCGACTTCTGAAGAACCAGTCCCAAAAACCCTGCTTTTATGCAGCAAACCCCCATTCATACAGCCTAGCTGTCACTCAAACATGCTAAGTGGTGAGCGGGGTGGCTCACCACTTGGGCCAATCACACCAGAGTGCGACATGAGTTGGCAAGGCAACTCAGTCCAGGGTGCCTAAACCCCCTCCCACACCCCCTGTGGTACCCAGACAGAATGGCACCACTTTGGAGGGCTTCTGTGCAGAAGCCCGCCAAAAGTGGAACAAAGGCTCGACTCGGGTTCAGGGTTACTGAAGTGAACCTAGACGCCATTTTGGCGGCGAGTTCTGGCAAAAAATCCCAACCGGTGAATTTATATTAAATAAATAAGCCGGCGGTATCTTTAACATTGCACCAAAAAGTGGTGCATTAAAATCAATGGGAAATCCCATTGGGAAATATTCCGGTGGAATATTTCCATGGTATCCACTGCCACCAGCCAGAAACTCGGCGAGGGGGGACGGGACAGTACCCCCTCGACAACAGACCCAGGGGCAATCTAATTGCCCCTACCAGTACTTCCACAGTATGATGGTTTGTACTGGTTAAGTTCCTAAGTTAAGACTAGTAAAGTCAATGGTGACTTTACAGACCCAGGGAGACAGTTGTCAGTCCCAGGGTGTGGAGTCTATGTTTGGGGGTCTCTATGACACCCCTGTGTTACTGCACTGAGGGTGCTGTGTAACACACATTCAAAAACCAATGATAGCCTATGGGGAAAAAATACCCCATAGCCCATAAGCACATAGCAAGTCACAGAAACACTCTCAAGTCATGCCCAAGAGTGAGGGTAAAAGAGTCTCACTCTTGGCAGGAGAAAAAAATAAACCCAAAAAATCCAGCAAAGCTGCTGGGGGACTCACTAGGTTAGGAAATTCAGCCTAAACAGAGAATTCTCCCTAACAGTGGTCCCCCGAGGAAGCACGCACATCATCACAAATTACACGTGTGCGCAACGTGACGCCAATCAGGATGGACTCAACCCTGTCACTGGTCCTCACATCTGCAGGTAGAGGAGTGCCAGATGACGTGGACCTCCCCCCTACCTGCGGCCAGGCCTGGGACGGGGCATCCCTGCTGGTGCATGATGATGTAGTCACAGCGTCAGGTACAGTGACATGCACAGGCCCGTCCGCGGCGACCTGTGCCGCCTCCTTCCCCTGCCCCTGGACTGCACTGTTAGGGAGAATTCTCATTCTATGGCTAATTTCCCTTACCTATAGAGTCCCCCAGCAGCTTTACTGGACTTGAAGGGTTGGTTTCTTTTTCCTGCCAAGAGTGAGACTCTTTGTCCCACTCTTAGGCATTTTTGCTATGTGTGTTCTAGGCTATTTTTGTGTTTAATGTATATGGGATTTTCTCACCCCTATAGAAACCATCTTTACTCACATGTGTTACACAGCACCCTCAGTGCAGTGACACAGGGGTGTCGTACCGTAGCGACCCCCAAACATAGACCCCATATCCTGGGACTGACTACTGTCTCCCAGGGCATGTAAAGTCCCAATTGACTTTACTAATCAATTTTTATTAACTAAACCAGTACAAACCATCTTACTATGGAGTTACTGGAAAGGGTTAATAGATTTTCCCTTATGTTGATTTTCGAGAGGGTATCGTACATTCCCTCTCTCAAAAGTTTCTGGCTGGTGGCAGTGGTTACTACCCTAAATATTCGACCGCAAATATTTCCCTATGGGATTTTCCCATTGTTCGAGGCTACTACTTTTTCTGACAGCCTCTAACATACCGCTGGTGCATTTTAATATTAACTTGACTCCAGTAGGTTTTATATGCCAGAAGTTTAATTTAACTTCTTTCTCGTGTCTTTCTCTAAACTCCTAACCCAGGTCGGGGATCCTTTGTTTGTCCTTTTGGCGGGCTTCTACCGAGAAGCCCTCCTTTCGGCGCCACTGAGTCTGGGGTGGGTCCATTGTGTGCCTCGGCAACCCATGTCGCACTCTATCCTGATAGGCTGGAGGGTCTCCCGCCAAGATGACCGCTCCACTGTGTGAGTGACAGCTAGGCTGTATGAATGGGTATCTTTTTGCATAAAAGCAGTGTCCTGAGGACTGGAAGAGCAAGACGTCGCCACTGGAACTAAGAAGCCAAAGAGGAGAGAAGCCAAAGACATCTGCAACAACTGAACCACCGGTGAAGCCCTGCAGCAGCGTCTCACCACTTTTCTCCATACGACGAGAGAAGATCTTCATCTGCAAGAGCCTTCTTCCCTTGAGATGGTGGGGCCAACCAGTTTGCCAATCTCCTTCCCGGACCTGCCTTGGTCGAATCTCCCGTACCCTGCAGTCGGAGGCCGGATAGCCAGGCACCAGTCCACCCGGACCGCGATTTAAAGGAGCATACCTTGTATTCGTCAGGCAGCACCGCGGTTGGTTTCATCCCTGGGAGGTGCAGTAACTCGAACCTTCCTCCACGACGAGAGTCCCTCTTCCTCTGCTGGATTACCCGAACTGCAGGAACTACCAGGAACAACCGCCACGCAGGAGCCACTTCTTCATTTAAACGTACATTGTTCCGCCAGGCCGCCCTTTCTTCGCGGTAGCACTAAAGGTGTTTTAAATCCTTTACCTACCTGTTGGGTTGGCCGCCCCTCTCTCTTAACATTGTCTTTTCACTTTCTGCATCCACCTTTTCAAAATCGTTAACCAAAGACTTGACTGCACCTACAAGAACATTTTGCTCTTGGGCCCTTGCCCTGTACCACTGACTCTGGCACAGGCCTACTGACTCCGGCTACATTTGTTAGACATGCCTTCTTTAGATTGATTTTCATCTAGAACTGTGTGGTGCACCTATTTCTTACAACTACCCTTTCCTTACCATTTTTAAACCTTGTGAAATGGCATTTTGCTCAGTTTTCATTTAAGTATTGCCTATACTGATGCACTGTCTTGCTTAAACTGGTCCACAAATTTATGGGAAGTGTTGCTAGGGTGTGTAGGAAACTATTTCTATATAACTTGTGCTTTCTCTCCCTTGTAAGGAATTGTGAGAGTATCCCTTGTGTGTGGTTTTCACTGTGCCATTTTGCTCAGTTTTCACTCTGGTTCACTTGGTCTACAATTTAACTTGGGAGTGTGTATATTTTTCATTTGACTTAATTTAACTTGCTTGATGACTGTGATATATGTGTTTTATTAGAAGTGTATAAAATACATATATAACTACTTTTGAATACAAAGCTTTGGTCGGTGTTTCCGTGTGCCATAGCACTGTAGGCCTATTGCGTAAACCCTTAATACTGCTCATCTCCCCCTTGAGATAAGTCTAACTGCTCAGCCACAGCTACCAACTAAATCTTTGTGGTACAGACTGATACCAAAGGGGATTTATTGCTCTGACCTGTAGTCTTAATCTTCTGTAGTGCTCCCTATGGGAACTACACAGGATTCTGCCTAACATGCACCACTTGCACCAGTGGTACCACCCCCACCAGGCCCCATGTGCAGCTCTGATGCGGCCTCCTCCTCCTTCGTACACACCACCAACCTTGATGTCTCTGCACCGTCTTCTGCCGTCGCCAGCCCCTGTGGGGGCTCACCCACCCCTTCCGCTGCAGCCATAGTGGCAGACGCGGCACCAGTCCCCTCGCTCCCGGATGATGGAATTTCCTGGGAGGGTGACAGGGCCTTGCGTCGCCGGCCGGTGGAGGCATCCCTGGCGCTTTCCTCCACAGCGCCGTCTCTGCCTTCTTCATCACTCGCCGCCGTGTAAAGGGAGACATTGAACACAAGCATCAGGGTACTGTACAATAGTCCCCTAGAAACAAAGCAAAAGCACATGAGCGGCACTGTCAAACCTCACAAAACCATCATGTCCCTCCACAACACATGGGTCAGTGCAGGCAACACACATGCAGGAACAGGCATGGCACATGCAACAAACATTTGCATCCATGTCCAAGGCACCGTAGAAACATCCAATGGTGGGATGAAACTCACATGCATCATGGGATGTGCTGATCACATGCACATACATCACCAGAGGGTCATGGATCTGGCCCCGTATACCCCAAGACACAATGGATACAAGGATGACTAGGCTGTATCAGTGGATCAACACATCATCATGGACATGTGTCATGTATCCATGGCGTTTACCAGTCACTCACACACTACTCAAACTCACAGACATGTACACCATGCATGTCCATGACAGCAGCACCCATCTCTCATACCACAAACATGTCCAAGTACAGACACAGGCATGCATGCACGTGTACATTCAGCATGCTGCTCTGCATGATGCATTGTGACACATACACCATCCATGTGGGTCACGCCTGACTGCATTCACATGCAGCACCATCATGTTCCTGCACACACACATCCATACCTGACCCATTTCACACATACAGCCAAGTAGCTAACTACCACCACACTGCAAAATGCACTGTTTTAAACAGGAATGCACGTGCACTTACCGCTCGACTCCAGACGGGACTGCATCCTGAGGATCTAGGGGTGAAGCACTGGGCGAATGCGCTCCAGGACCCTCATCTGCTGGGTGGTAAGCTGGCCCAGGCGCCCCACTGCATCTGCTGCGTCTAAGCGGCGCTGGGCCATCTTGAGGGTCCTGGACTTGTAGTCCTCCCAGCGCTTCTGGACGTGTTTGATGTCACAGGGTGCCACCCCCTCCGCGTTGATGGCACCCACTATGTCCATCCAGATCCTCCTCCATCCTTCCTTGTCGGCACACATGGTGAGAAGAGGGCATCATAATGCCCCAGGACTTGCTCCACCAGGATGCCAACTTCATTGTCAGTGAAGCTGGCAGTCCTCTGCCTCTCTGCTGGGGGGTTGCCACTGGTGCCATATGGGGTTGCGTCAGACATGGCAACCCCCGAGGCAGGTGTGGACGGGCAACTGGGTCCTGGGGCTGGGCTGTGGAGCGATGGAATACCAGTCGGGAGTCTTCTGTTCCAGCAGGGGTGGTCACAGCAACTGGACCCCTGCAGATGGCTGATGTGCAGGCACCAAATGGGGGGGCACTGTTGGCAGCAGGCAGGCAGGCAGTCAGGTAGCAGCAGAGGGCATATAGGAGGCTCTCCAGGGCTCTGTGGGGCAGGAAAATGGCCTCCTGGGCAGGAGCGTGGTCTTCCGTGTGTTGTCGCGTGGCCAGCTTGATGCAGAGTGAATTGGCATGTGAAAAAACAGCACGTCAGCGTGTAATTCGAGGAAAGGGCCTTAGCGCATAAGCGCGTAAGTGACGTTACGCGTGTGGCCGTTTCCCTCGACATGGGTGCACAGTGAATCGCACGTGCAAAAACAGCACGTCTGCGTGTGAACGCGTGTAATTTGAGGAAAGGGCCTTAGCGCGTAAGCGCGCCAGTGTCGGTACGCACATGGGCGTTGCCTTCAGCATGGGTTAAAGGTGAGCACGGACCAACAGTTCACTGTACGTGCTGTTCGTGGAGATTGACGCATGTGTCTACTCTTCTGGATTAACACGCGATTTCTTCACATTGTTTGAAGTTCGTACCTCTTCTTTTGGCAGGGTGTTGCCTACACGCACAAGCGCGTGTGTTTTTCTTTTTCTTTTCCACGCAAGGCAGGCGGTGAGTCGCGCACGCTATTTTTCCCACTGTGGTACCCCCTGTTCATTGCGTACCGTTTTCGAGGTCATAGTGGCCCATGTGTTCCACGTGTATGTGTTTTTTGTGTCCCTGGGTGCCACACCGTACTGCTGGAGATAAAATCCACACACGTGGGCTACCGGGGTCGCGTGCATGTTTTTTAAAAAATGTGTACTATTTTTTAATTTTTAATTTTATACAAATATTTCTTTATGTATTGTTTTTTAAAAACATTTTTTTTGGGAGGCCTGAGCATTGCGTGACCTGTCATTTTTCCCCAGGGGTCACAGACAGCCTTGCAGGAGCACAGGGGTACGTATTCCTTCCAGTACCCTGCCACCTTCAACCCAATTGCCCAGGACAATTGTTGAGTGCACCTCCCATTGGCTATTTACCATCTGTGCCATGGTTGGGAGGCCACCAAAGGGTAGGGGGGCAAAGCGGGTTGCCCTCCCAGGGGTGTGCGTGGTCAGGCACGTGGGCGCAGAGACCAGGGGGGACAGGGAGGGTGGCTACAGAGGGGGAAGAGGCAGGGGTGCCCCACTGGGTCAGGATACCCAGCCACGTGCTGGTGCAGACATGCCAACACCCCCTGTGGCTCCTGGTGATGCAGCTGTTGTATCACAACCTGGCGCCCATATGACCCAAGAGCAACTTACATCTGCTGTCATGGGCCCACCGCTGGTGGTAGTTGCAGTGCAGCTGTGGGGACCACCACCCATGCTCATGGTCGGGCAGCGCATGTTGCGTTGCGTGACGAGGACTCCAGGATGATTTTCATCTTGTCCGGAGGTGCGGGTCACATGTGTCTAGTGTAGCTGTGACTGGGGCCCACGTATCTGGGGCAGTTATGACATCTGCTGCCCCAAGCAGCCGGGTGGTGGTAACTGCATGGGCAGATGCAGCCAACACCACCCAGGCAGTGAGTCAGACCCAAGCCAGACCTTATGTCCTCATTCCAACACCCACTGCCTTGGTCCAGTCCACCAGCGCCACTGCCCCCACTGATCAGGCCCACATTGCCCACTCAGGGTCAGTACCACCGCACAAAAGGAGGAAGGGTGCTCCTGCGCAAGAGTCTGGGACCCCAGACATGGCTCCGGCCTCCAGCACACCGAGGAAGAAGCCTTTCGGCAAGCAGGAATTGGACTTCCTTGTGGACTATGTGTCGGCACACCAACGTGATATTCTTGTGGGCCCACAGTGCCAGACAACGCCTGCCCAGCGTTGGGTCCACTGGCAGCATGTTGCGGATGGTGTGACAGCCATGGGATTCCATGTGCGCATGGCTCAGGACTGCTACAAGCGTTGTAGCAAAAGCGTGCCTCCAATTATTCCATGTCTCTGGTGACTGGTGATGGACCACCACCAGAGGATAATGAACTCACTCAGCATGAGGAGATCGCTGCAGAGTTCATCCCGGAAGAACAAATCCGTGGAGTGGGAGAGAGGATGGATTATGATGCATCGTCCGGTGAGTATTGATGCATGTTACTCAATGACATGTGTGATTGGCGTGTGTTACCATCCCAGATACAACTTGGGTCCTTCCTTTCATCAATCTCCCTCTCTACCTGTGGTGTTCACCAGGTGTCTGACCTCTCAGCCTGGCTTTCCAAACAGCACCTGGCAGCTCTCACCTACTGCATTTTCATTTTCTGCTACGACTTCCAGTGCTATGCTAATGACACTCAACTCATTTCCAGGCTGCCCTTGGCCACCTCTTCTCCCTCCCTCATTTCTGATTGCCTCATTGACATTTGAAATTGGTGTACTGCCAACAATCTCTGTCTAAATGCCAGCAAGACTGACATCCTCCTCATCGGTACACCTTCGCCATCCTTTCCCCTCACTCTCTGGCTGGCCCCCCTTGGCCTTCCTTCTACCCCCACCTGTAAGGCCTACAACCTCAGGGTCACCTTTGACGTCACACATTCCTTTTCCACACACATTTCTGACATTTCTTGAGATATATTAACTTCTTGCTTTACCTACTCAGGGGTACTGTGCCTTTCCTATCGTTCACCTACAAGCTCACAGTCTCTCAAGCTCTGGTTGTCTCAAGGTTGGACTACTGTGACAGACTCTTTCAATATTCTACCTGCCTCCACACTCCGCCCTCTACCACTAATCCAGTACAGGACTGCGAGACTTGTCCTTGGCCTCAAGCCCTGGGATCCTATCTTTCCAGCTCCGAAATCCCTTCATTGGCTACCAGTGGATGCAAGGATGATACTTCAGACCCTCTGCATTGTGCACAAGGATTTTTGGGGCATGGGTCCAAAATACCTTCAACTATCCCTCTGCCAATACCTCCCCTCTCGAGTCCTTTGCTCCTCTACCTCACACTCCCTCCGGGTCAGTCATTTATCAAAGAAATAAGCTGGGGGCAGATCTGTGTCTACGGCTGAGACCTCCCTTTGGAACAGCCTACTTGCCACGTTGAAACTTGAGGAGAAACATCTCTGCTTCCGGAAACACCTCAAGACCTTCCTATTTGCTCTTGCATTAGCCCCTCTTCTCCCCAGCTGAACAGTTTCCTCTCTTGGCACTGTGCACTGTGCACCTGCACACCCTCTGTCCTTCGGGCCCAGGCACCTGCTCACTCTGCCTCCCTGCTGCACTGCCTCCATGCCTCCCATTGCAATGGGTTCTGTATGTGAACCCATACAGTCCCCCACTCTTCTTCTGCACTCATCAGATTTGCCCTATCCAAATGATCTTGCACTTGCCACTTGCTGGCTGTGCTACCACCTTTTGAATGCCTATTTTATCATTGGACTTCATTTTCATTCTTTAGTCTCCTCTGTTTGGCAAGTCCCACTTCTCCCCCTTCCAAGGTCTTCAACCCTTTATCCCTTCTCCATGTACTCGCGTGTTCTCAATGTCACTGTGCCCAGTATGATCGTTGTTTTCATTTTCTTTTCTCCCTTGTTCCCCTCCCTTTGCTTGGCTGCGCTCTGAGCCACTTGTGTACGGGGGCAATCTTGATGAGATGTCATATCATGTCATATACATCCTTTGTCCTTGGTGCAGTGTGTCTCACTCTGACTGTGCTGATGGCAGTGGCTCCCCGGGCACATGTGTGCACATTCATGTTCCATGTGCATTCCATGTATGCCCCTAGGTGTCCTTGACCGCCTGCTCATTGTAGTATGTCTCTAGGATGATCCAAGTGTCATGTTATTTGGACAGCCATTTCATGCTCACTGCGGGTCTGTGTGTCATCACACATGACTTTAGGGTGTCCACGTCTATGTTGTGCACATGGCTCCCCGTGTTACAGGCCCACTGCCTCTTTACAACTGTCTTCTGCATGCATGGGTGTAGTATTGATGTTTCTTCATCTGTCCTGCATCATGTCCACTTTTCATCGGCTGTAGTGACATTTGACTGACGACATGCAATAGACACATGCCAACACTGTCTGCCAATGCACAGTCCTGTGGGGAACCTTTCATTGCCATGCAGCACCTCCCTGCTATTGCCCAGAGGGTGGGTGTTTCACGGTATCCATGCTACATGGTGCATGCCATTTGCACATGATGGCTGCAATTGCCCTTACACTGCCGTTACGTTTGGAGATTGACATCACTACATATGTCTTGATGTTGGAAGTTGAAGGGGTACACATGCACTGCACCACACACACCCACTCCTGTGCCAAGTTCAGCCCTTCATCATGCCAACACAATGCTGCTGTGTGATAGTGACCTGGCATGTATGTACCCAGGTCCCTCCTTTCACTGTATCGAAACGCAGTAGCGTAGGTGCCTCCTGTGACACATGTACTCTGCATAGTCAATGATTGTTGAATGCTGCACATGAACATGCATGTTACATGTGTCATTGTGTGTTTGGTGTGATTGCCAGCTGTAGCTATATGTGTGTTCCCACATGCTTATGCTATGTGCCATCTCTTTCTTGCCATCTCTCATTTCTGCCTTGGATATGTGCCTGCTAGAGGTTGTGTGTGATGCAGGTGATGGGCAACATGCAAAACATGTGTTGGCTTCACATTTTGCACACATCCCTATCTGCTTTTGGGATGCCCTTGCTGTTACGCTCACCTGGTATCCACAGGGACGCCACCCAGCCGGGTTACTCGCTGGTATGCTTCTCAGCTTTGCCCTGATGTGGTCTGCGGGGAAGTTTCTGCCTGAAAATACAGGAGGACTGTGTACAGGACTGACCGACTGGGGTAAGTATCCTCCCACCACCCCCGTATGATTTCTGTCCCACTGGCGCCCTCTCCTCACCTTGTGGTAGAATTAGGCGTGCTCTCCGTCCTGCCTTCTTTGCAGGGGCGCGTTGTCTTTCATGGTCGATTGCGGTCCATTTACTTCACTGACGCCGGCCCGTTTGATATTGTTCAGGTAGGTCTTATTGCTGTTCTTTAGTTTTGTTGCTATCCTGCATGCCTTTCTTTGTTTAAAATGTCTCTTTTTTCTCCCTTAGGTATGCAGAGCTTCAGCGCGGTGAACTGGCTTGGTTAAGCTCCGCTCGTAAATGATGGCGCATTAAGAGCGCTATGATGCGGTGAGTAAGCGTTATGCGCAGCGCTGCGAAGTCTTGCCTTTGCTAACCTGTGTTTTCCTTCCTTGTAGGTCGTGGTGTTCTTCAGCTCGAGTGGAATGTCTGGAGTGGTGCCCGCCGAGAGGCCACCAGCCAGGTAAACCTTTTGAGCAGTTTGTAATTTGTAAATGTCTCTGCTGCTTTCTTTAATGTTGCCTCTATCTTCCTCTTTCAGGTCGTTCTGTCCGGGCGGCGTGCTAATTCGAGGAAGCTGTTCTCAGTAGCTGCGAGTTTTTAAAGATGAAGACTGCAGGTAAGATGCTGCTGCTAATGATGTTCCTTTTGTCTCCTTGCAGATTCTGCTTCTCCGAGATTCGAGGGAATAGCTGGAAACGGTGAGCGTCACGTTGGAAGCTGCAAAGTAACACGAAGCGTGTTGTCTTGCTCGGGTGTGGTTTAAATAGCCCCAACAAAATAGTCCAGGTAAAGTAGTCCCTAGGCTACCACACCCAAAACACTAGACCGCATAGCTTGGTTCTTAGTAACCAAGCTATGTGGATGCCTCCATGTTGGCGGACAATACAATAAAGTAGTTCCCAAGCACATTGTTTTTCATGGTGTATGAGTCTGGCGCCTTAGGCCCCAGGACTGGCCCCATGAGAGCTTTTGAAGAGAATGCCAGGCTCTAGAGGCCCGAGTCCTGACTCCACCTGGCCAATGGGTTTGCCAGAGGGGGTTTTGGGCGAGGGTCGTGACACTTGCATTGTAATGCTACTGGATGCAAGTTGGGCTTTGAGTTGCGTGTGACATGTCTATTTCATGTGTTGGCTGTCAATGTTGCGATCTGTATGTGTGTGGTATGTGCTACTGACATGTATGTTCTTGTTTCTTTTGTTTATGTTGCAGGTGATGAAGCAGTGGAGGCAAAGGTCGACAGAGGGATTAAGTCCTGCAGCCGCGGGCAGCACCAACCCAGCAAGGACCACAGCTCCTTGGGCCCGGCAGGTGTCGTGTCCGGCAACGCGGTGGCCGTGCGCTACCGGGGTCAACTGAGTGGGAGCATGCTGTTATTGCCATAGCAGAGCAACAGGGGGCAGCAGTTGAGATGATGGCTCAAGGTATGGAAAGTGTGTCCCGTTCCATCCTCTCCCCTGAAAGGCAAGTGCAGCTCCAGCAGCAGGCTACGCGGTCCACGTGCCGCTCACTCAGGCTGGGCATGGCGGCCTCTGACAGGGCACGCCGGGCTGAAGTGGAGGCTCTGCGTCAAGCTATTTCTGCTCAGGCAGAGGCACCGTGAGGCCGAACATCAAAACATCCGATCTACTCTGGGTGCTCTCATGATGGACGACAGTAGGCGGGCAGAAGACACGATGGAGCGGCTTGAAAGAACAATCTCAGCTGAACTCCATGCAAGCCGGGAGGTACTCTGTATGTCATGTGAGGCCATGCAGGCAGAACTCCGTCTTACACGTCAGTCCTTGCAGGAGTAAGCACGTGTGACATGAGAGGTAATGCATGCAGACCTATGTGTCATTGCCATGCAGGACCTGGCTTACCAGACCCGCATGCTTGCTGCCGTTGAGGGGCAAGCCAAAGAAAGGCATGGTAAGGCAACTGTGCCGCGTCCACCTTTTGAATTCCATCCAGAGGGTGACGACGGCAACCTATCTCCCACATAGGTCAGGCCGTGCAGGCGCTGAGCCCAGTGAGTTTTTTTTTTGTTTATCTCAATATCTACACATGTGGGTGTTGAGGTGTACCCTGTACTTCCCCCCTCCTCGGTGCCCCCTCGTCCCCTGGGTTATATGTGGCCATTTATGTTTGTTTTTTGTTTTTTTCCTGCAAGTATTTTTATTTCTAGTGGATTGTGTCCTCCAACGTATTCCTCATCTTAGATCTTAGATGTATTCCATCCAGCTTCAGCTGCTTCGGAATTTTTTTTCAGCAGAGGGCGCCGTGCGTCGATGTCGTAGAGTCGATGGTCCCTCGAAGGCCTCCGTCGAGGGTGACCTCATCGGGTGTATTAGTAGCACGCGTGGTGCCCGTTGGCCTCAGTTCTGTTTTTCCGCAGTATACGTTGCTTCGGAGATTTGGCGCGCCTCGAGTTCCGTGAAGAAATAGCAAATATAATGAATATGTCCTCATCATCGATGCCGACCACGACCCCGAGATCGGGTTTCAAAAAGTGCAAGTCATGCGGTTCAAAAATGTCAATCATAGACCCATACCGAGAGTGTTTGTGGTGCCTCGGAGAAGGCTTCCTCAAATGTCCCGGTTGGGCCCAGGGGGGCGGTAGATCAGGTGGATATTAAGGGTCTGGGAGTTGGGATGTTTTCGACAGTAACCTTTACTCCCCGAGGAACTGCTGTCTTGGCGTCATGATACATAAGCATTACCTGTCTTTGGAGTGCCAGCGTGGGGATGTACAGGCAGTCTTCGTGGATAAAAATGTCCTTTTCATAGGATAATCCATACATCTTGATGGCTGCAACAGTCTCAGGATCCTGAACAGTAGTGAATACTCTAATACACTGAAGAAAACCAGTTATAGTGAACAGAAAAGTAGCATTGGGTAGTAAAGGTTCAGGAGTGAGTTCCACCTCTTAAGTAATTGAGAGTGTGAAAGAGCATCTGCCATCTGGTTTTCAAGTCCGGGTAAATATGTGAACAATAAATCATATTGTGAAGAAAAATAAGCCCACCGAGCTTGGTGGCTGTTCTGAAATTACTTTTGCTGTAGTACTCTGAAATTTCTGTGATCAGTTCTAATGGTCACTCGATGTTTTGCTCCAATCAGCAGATGCTGCTACTCCGTGCCCGTCTTCTTTATGGCTAATAATTCCTTCTCAAGGACAGTATAGTTTCGCTCAGAGATCATCAGTGTCTTGGACATATAAGCTATGGGATGTTCGCAGTGGTCCTCAAAAAGTTGCTTCAGGCCTGCTTCTATGGCAGAATTGGACGCATCCATCTCTACAATGAAAGGTCGCTGCTGATCAGGTAGGTGTAGAATGGGAGCCTGAACAAAATGTTCCTTGAGCCTGTGAAAAGCTTTTCTGGCAGTGTTGTTCTAGAGAAACCGTGAACCTTTCTTGAAAAGAGCAGTTAGAGGTAGTATGCATGCTGAAAAATTAGGAATTTACTTCTGATTAAAGTTTGTAAATCCTAGAAATCTTTGGATGTCTTTGATGGAAGTTGGCTCCTTCCAATGTTGAATTGCTTGCACCTTAGACGTGTCCATAGAAGTTCCTTCTTGAGACAGTATGTAGCCCAAATAGCTAATGGATTGTTGGTGAAATTAACACTTTTCTAGTTTGGCATATAGATGATTCCTCTGTAGACTGTTAAGAACTTCAGAGACATGCGTTCTGTGTTCTCCCATGGTCTTTGAAAATATTAAGATGTCGTCGGGGTATACGACAACTGAGTGTAACAATAAATCTTCAAATAGGTGGTCCATAAATCTTTGGAAAATCGCTGGGGCATTAGCTAAGCCAAATGGCATGACATTCGTCACGCCGGAGTGTATGCGAAGGAGGTGATAAGCCCCTCTTAGATCCAATTTAGGGATTACTGAAGCAACTCTAACAGCCTTGAGAATATCCAGGATAAGTGGAAGTGGATATTTGTCCTTTATGGTGATCTGGTTTAGGCCTCTGTAGTCAATGCACAGTCTTCATTCTTTGGTACCCTTATTGGTTATTTTTTTAAAAAAGATGCTTCGGCTGGAGATTTTGATTCTGTGATCAGACCATTCTGTATATTAGATTGTAGATACGATCTGAGGGCCTTTTTTTCGGGTCCAGAATGAATATACATCAGACCAAAGGTACCTGTTTGTCTGGTATGATGTTGATGTGGCAATTCTACGGCCTGTGGGGAGGTAGTTCCTTGTATTCTTCTTCAGAACAGACAGATTTGTATTCCTGGTATTCCTTGGGTAGAGAGAGAGAAAAGATATGGTTTGCTTTGTTTCTTTGTTGGTCTGAGTATAGAATCCAATGGCCCCTTCTTGGAGGCAATGAGTAAGGCAGTGTTCATAGCCTAAGAACATAGTTCCTGCTATCCAGTTAACGAAGGGATTGTGTTTTCAGAGCCAAGGTATCCCCAGAATGATGGGATAATGTGCCGCCATGATGATGTCAAAGGATACGTTCTCAGCATGAGAGGAACTCTGGTCAATCAAATTTGATGGTCTTTCCACGATGGGTCCGGAGGATAGAGGTGTACCTATCCACACATTCTACCGGTATGGGATTGGCCGTTGGTTCTCGTGTAATAGAGTGTTCTCTTGCCCAAGTATCGTCAACAAAGTTACCCGCTGCACCACAATTTATCAAGGCCGGAACACCCCGTAGTACTGTCTTTGTAATAAGAAAGTCCACTCTGAGGACCATCATAATGGGTCCTTCCGATATCTGTGTCTGGGAGCAAATGGTTTCTCCCGCTCCATAGTTCCTTTTAAGAATAGGGTTTGGCGTTTCCCGACTGCTGAAGAGGAGTGATCGGGCAATCCTTGAGAACATGTTGCTCTGAACCACAATACATGCACAATTCCAAAATCCTGCACCTGTTCCTTTCTTCAGGGGTTAAGGGACCCCTAGCCGCCCATATCTGCATAGGTTATTTGGAGGACTGCAGGCAATTTGGAGAATGTAAAGTCTCAGGACGGAATGGGCGACTGTTGCGCCTTTCAGCTGATCTCTCTTGAAGACAGAAATCTACTTGTAAAACAAGTGTAATCATTTCTTTCAGGTTTGGGGGTCTGGGTACCCTGGATATCTCATCCTTTAGGTCTTCTGATAGTCCTCGCTGAAATATTGTCAGTAAAGCATCATCCGGCCAGGATGTCTCTGCGGCTAAAGATTTGAACTCGGTAATATAAGCCTATATACCAGCACTTATTCTGCTCTTACCCTGCAGTTGCCACCATCTGGCCGCTTTTATTATCTTATTTATTCTTTCTATCCCTTGTATTGCACTTTCCCCCTCTCCCTTCCCCCAGGCACTTACCCTTTCTCCCTACCCATGCACTTGCGCGATCTGAATGTCACCTGGCCTAGTAGGATTGTTGTCTGTTTCCCACTGTTTCCCCTCCCTTGCCTCGTCGTGCCCTGAACTCTTGTGTATGGCCGCGTTATAAATGCCTTATCATATCATATCATATCATATCATATCATATCATATCATATCATATCATATCATATCAATATAGGCAACTTTCCTTGTTTAATCTCCAGGAGTTTCTCCTGAGCTGAGATTGTAAGTTCTTGTCGGCTTAACATCGTTTGGAGATTGTTTAGGAACACTGGATAGGAATCCAGTATCTGATTGTTGGTGACAACCAAGGGAGTAGCCCAAGCCAACGCTCCCCCCGTGAGGTTGGAAACCATATAACTAACCCTAGAATGGTCTGCAGGAAAGAATGTGGGGTTCAGTGTGAATTGTACCACACCAGCCTCTACAAACTCTTTCTGTCTTTTTGGGTTTCCATCAAATTTTCCTGAAAGAAAAGCTGATGGTGGGAGTTCGGATGGGGCTGTCCTGCCATTACCATTTGTCGTATATTTGCATTTTCATTCTTAAGCTGTTGAACTTCTTGAGTAAGTTCCTGCAGGACGGTCATTACTTGCTGCATTTGATCCATTGGGATGGGGGGTGGGAGGGGTCGTTGCTTACTTTTGAGATCATGTACCCAATTACAGTACACAGGTTAGCAGCAATCCATTCACAAATAAACTTGCCTGTCTTCCAGGTGACCGATGCTTTGCTCTTGAAGTACGTGGCACGAGGCTCAGGAAGCCTCTCCTGCATCTTTGTAAGGAAAGGAGCAAGGAAGTGCTCCTGGGGTCAGGGCCCTGGTTCCAGGGGAAAAAAACCCAAAAGGTGACAACCCTGTGCAGGTAATCCTTTCATTACGTAGCTGGTGTGCTGTCCCAGTGTATGATGAGAGACTGCACTCCCAAGGGGAACATCTCCTCGAAGCATGGTCATTGTTCCAATTCGACCCCTGTGGTGGCAGGTAGCATTCCAGAAATGATTGTAAGCACGGCAGAGGAAAGAAATCTCTGGAAATACACATGCTGCAAGAAGGATAATGTGATGAGTAGAAATGAATCAGGAGCCGATGTAGTAAGTATATTAAATTCCCAGCGCTGCCGGTGAGGAGGCAGGCCAAGCAGGCTAGATGGAATGCAGGTGGAATTATTACAACAACATTCGGAATAGAAGTGAAAGTACTGCTGTGCCATGGGAGGTATCTGCATATGAGCAGTACAGGAACCGGCTGAGCCGCATGGACCATGGAAAGCAGGACGCCTCAGAGAAAAGGCAGAGGCTCAGAGGCCCAAGGTTTGCTGCTGCAGTGAAAATAAGAGGAAGGTACAAATCAGTACCCCGCGGGAAGAATAAAGCAAGCAGGAAGTGTTTTGAAATTAACGCGGCGGCACTGAAAGAAATTTGTTCTGCCAAGTCCAGGACCAGAACAGGGAGAGAGAGGGAGGGAGGAGGTGAGCAGAGGCTTGTAATAAAAGGCCCTGAAAATTAATCCAAGGAAGGCAAGGGCGAGAAGTAGAATTGTGGAGGAAGCTTGTTGGGGGTGTATCCTGACCCCCAGCGATTCCCGTAAGCCCCCCAACGCACAAGGACTCACACAACACACGTCCTTCTGGCTCGGGGTTCCCGGTCGCACTGTCGCAGCCGGGAACTCCCCGTTTATTCATGCTGCACGCGGCGGCGTGCAACGTCACGCCGCCGCATGCGCGCCCCGTCATCGGGCAGCGCCACACTCCTCCTTTTTCGGGAGGACAACAACAAACACTTAAAGACTACACACTGCAAACCAAATAACACTACAACGATAACCACATCTAATACCCAGTTCCAAAGCCCCCCTTTATTGACATCCACCCGGGTCCCTTTACTTAACAGTTCTCACCCTCAGGATGCTCAGACAAATGTCCCAATACGTAGTCGCTGAGCTGAGCGGGTTTCCCTCGCCCAGCCCTTTGGGGGTACCTCCCGCTCACCTCTGGCACGGGTGATCTGTCCAGAGGCGTCGTCCGGGCCGGGGACTCAGGCAGGCAGGGTGTCTCTCCTTGGTCCTCAGGAACCACCCTTAAGTCCGGATCAGGGGGCGGGTCAGGTCTCGGATTCCCTAGTTTCTTGATGAAGCCCACATTGCGGGTTACTGCAGACCTTCCATCCGAGGCAGTCACCCTGGATCCCTTGACTGCAACGACGTCCAGCGGCTCAGGCTCATACGGAAGGTAGAGCTTTCCATAGGGGTGTCTATTTCGAATGAGGACCTCATCGCCTGGCTCCAGCCGCTGCGGGCGAAGTCCTCGCCGGATGTTTTCCTGCTCGATCCTCACTCGCAGGTCTGCCTCGACCTGTTGGTTGTCGATTACCCCCGGTTCTTTCTTCCCCACCTCCCGTAATAGCCCCTGAGGGCACCGCTTGAATAACGCCTCTGCCGGGGCCACTCCGGTGGAGGCATGCGGTGTGGTGCGGTACACCCTCAGGAATTGATAGAGAGCTCTTTGGAGGGATTGCCCCTGGCCCTGGGCGATTCTAAAGGTGTTGTTCAGATCCTCATCAGCCATTCGGCTTCGCTGTTTGCCCTTGGCCATAGGGGTGTGATCTTCCTGTGTAGCACCCTGCTGCTCTCCATTAGCTCAGAGAATCGCTCGCTCTGGAATGGCACCCTGTTGTCCGAGCACAGTGTGTGAGGGAAACCATGGGCCACAAACACCTTTTCCACGGCCACCACCACATGCTCAAATGCCACCTACTCCACGAATTCCACTTCAGGGTATCTTGAGTATTCGTCGACCAGCACCAGGAAGTGGGTGCCCATCGTGGTGGAGCCAAAGTCCGCATGAACAACTTCCCAGGGTCGCGTCCCCTGGGCATCGCTTCTATGGGAGGCTCGCGCTGCAGGGGAGACGCCGCCTGACACCAGAAGCAGGCCGCCACGAAGTCGTCCACTTTGCGTTCCAGTTCCGGGAACCACACTTTCAGTCTTAGGCGGGCCTTAGTCTTGGCGGCGCCCTGGTGTCCACGGTGGGCAAGGGTGATCACCTCCCTCACCTTGGATTGGGGCACGACAATGCGATCTCCCCTGAGCAGAAGACCAGATGCTGAAAAAGAGAGCTCCTCCCGGACCTTCCACAGCTGCTCCAGTCCGGTTCTGGCCTCCTGAGTGCGCCCCGCTAGGGCCTCCAGCACCGACTTCCAGCAGCCATGCTGCATGGAGTGCCTCAGGATTTGGAAACACTCATCTTCCGCTGCAGCTGCCTTGAGCTCCTCCAGGGGCATTGCATTCAGCGTGGCCGCCTCCACCACCACACGTACATATTCATCGGCTTCTTCCGCACATGTGTCATGCCCAGGCACACCCGGGTGTCTTGAGAGATAGTCCGCCGCATTGTTCGCCCCGGGCCGATACACCAAGGTGACTTCCGTATTCCAGGAGAGCGAGCATCCACCGCTCAATCCTTGCCTGCGGCTTGGATGACGACCCGGCCAAGATAGGAAACAATGGCTTGTGGTCCGTCACCACCGTCACCGGGCATCCGAGGACGTAGAGCCGGAAGTGCCTGCAGATCCAGAGCACCGCCAGCGCCTCGCGCTCAATCTGTGAATACTGTTGCTCCGCATCTGACAGCGCTTTGCTGGCGTAAACCACCGGGCAGACACCCCCATCACGGTCAATCTGCGTCAACACGGCGCCCAGGCCAAACGGGCTGGCATCGACAATGATCTCCGATGGCAACGCTGGATCAAAGAAGGCCATGGTATCCTCTGCTGCCAGGGCACCCCTGATGTCATCGAATGCCGCCTGTTCAAGCGGACCCCAGTTCCAGGTGGGATCTTTCCTTGTCAGTGCTCTGAGCGGTTCCGACCTGGAGGCAAGATTCTGGATGAACCGTCCACAGTACGTAACCATACCCAGGAAGCTCTGCACATCGGACACGGATTCCGGGGGCTGCGCCTTTTTAATGTCCTGGACCTTCTTGGGATCCGGTGACACACCCCCTTCTTTAAACACAAAGCCAAAGAACTCTATCGATGGTCTCAGAAACTCGCATTTCTCCTTGTGGAGGGTGAGGCCCAGGGACTGCAACCTCTCAAACGTTTTTGCCAGCCGCCTCATGTGGTCCACCTCCGTCCTGGCAAACACCAGGATATCATCACTGATCTTCAAGACACCCTCCAGATCTGCTTGGGGGCCTCGGATGATATTTTGTAACACTTCCGCCACCGAAGACACACCGAAGCTCAGTCTTTTGTAGCGGTACAGCCCTCGGTGTGTAGTAAAGGTGGTATTATACCTCGACTCGGGGTGGAGAACAACCTGGTGGTAGCCCGCTCGGAGGTCCAGCTTTGAAAAGAAGCGAGCGCCCTGTACCTCGGCAATGATGTCATCAATCATCGGGGTGAGGTGCCTCTCTCTCTTGATAGCTTTATTCGGCAGCCTTGTGTCGACACAGATTCTGATGGCATTTGGTTGTTTGGGTTTCCGTGCCACTACAATTGGGGACACCCAGGGAGTCAGACCCTCCACCTTCTCAATTATGTCGAGACTGAACAAGTTATCGAGCTCCTTGTCGACATGTTCACGAAGGTGAAAGGGTACCCTACGGATGTTTCAGGGCGATGGGCTGCACAGATTCATCGATATGCAGCCTCACTGGGTCACCAGCCATCTGTCTGATCCCATTGAACAGTGCGGCATACTTCTCAAGCAAGTCATTGATGTCCTCCAGATAGACTGAGTATGCAAAGCTGACGATGCCGAGGGCCTCTGCCGCTGCACAGCTTAACAAGGTATTGGTGCTCACCGGTGTCACGTAGGAGCGTGCAGTGATTTGCGAGCCGTCGTGCTCCACCTTTGCCACAAAAGCACCATCCAGTGGGATAGGGTCCAGACCACCGAAAGCGAAGATGCAGGCTTTCGGTGCTACCAACTTAGGATACATGTCCCTAGCGTAATAGTGTCCCCCGGGCCACCACATTGACGGACGCCCCGTGTCCACCAGGACCGGGACTGGAGACCGATTGACTTCCACCACGCACCTTGGCAGCCTCCTGTTCTTCCCTTTCAGGACCTCCACGCTGGAGACTAAGAAAATGTTCTCTTCCTCCTCTTCTTTTCTGCTTCTTCCACTTGGGCGTCCTCTTCACTCTGGTCCACCTGAGCGACGTTAGGCGGTCGGCCCTGGCGAAGGAGACTGGAGTGGGCCGGGCCTCGCGGCACCATCACAGGCATGGCCGCCTTGCACACCCTCGATGTCATGCCTGCTGGACATATCTCTGGCCCGGGAACGACCTCTCAATACAAAATGAGTTACGCCCATAGAACCGCTAGACCATTCTATTCGAAATGGAGGTTGTTCGATGCATTGCCTGGAAAACGACGTCTGCATTTTTCACGTCATTAAATTCACGTGACTTAGTTCCGTCACGTGTATCAAGGCAGTACATACATAAGCAGCGTGGAAACGTCGATCGCTGCTTTTGATTAATTCATTTTTGGCGTTTTGTAGCTGAACTTCGGCCTGCGTCCTCGCATTCCCTTCAGCAACTGCTTTGGCCTTTTGGAGCGTGTTTTCCTCCACACGCTAATTCCTGGAGCCGTGTATCCTGTTTGCGTGTCAAATCTCCACGCGGACGCTGTCTGCAAGCGCGGCTGGCTTGAGCTGCGTGTATCCTGTTTGCGTGCCAAATCTCCACGCGGACGCTCTCTCCAAGCGCGGCTGTCCTGGGCTGCGTGTATCCTGTTCGCGGGCCAAATCTCCACACGCGGACGCTGTTTTCAAGCGCGGCTGTCCTGGGCTACGTGTATCCTGTTCACGTGCCAAATCTCCACACGCGGACGCTGTTTTCAAGCGCAGCTGTCCTGAGCTGGGTGTATCCTGTTCGCGTGCTAAATCTCCACGCGGAAACGCTGTCTCCAAGCACGGCTGTCCTGGCTGCGTGTATGCTGTCGCGTGCAATCCTGCACGTGGTTTTCTGAACTACTTTGAACCTTTGGTACCTGTGACAGTTAACAGGTGAACTTCTAATTTGTGTTCTTCGTGAGAAAGGAAGTATTTCATGAACTATTGGAAGGTGATTGTGCACAGTACTTTGGACGCTATCCTGTGGTGCACCAACCCGGTATCTAGCGTGAGCCTCGTGCCGTTCGGGATAAGTCTCCCTTACTAATCTTCCCCTCCTTTGTCGTTGGTTCAACTCCTGGTTTCCTTCAAGAGACTTTCGTTGAATACTTCAGTTTTTGCCATAAGGTCAGTGTTTTTGAATTAATGCTAATACTGTGCTATCATAGTGATTTGAGTTTGGGACAGTTTCTTATGATACTTTATCTATCCTAGGCGTACTTCCGATACAATACCCCCGCCCTTTCCAGTGATCCATCTCTCTGCCTGTTTCATCAGTCAGAGAGTTGTATCATTTGGAAGGTCTAATTTGACCAACCTACAATCAAGTCGTGTGAAAAAGGATCCGGAAGAGCCCTACCAATTGTATCCTTTTTTGGTTACCGTATCCTTTTCAATTGATACATTGGTGATTTATGACAGAATCAGAAGCCATGGAGGGTACGGATCCTTTAACTGTTTTGACTCAGTTAATCACCGACTTGAGAAATGAAATGATTACGGCACATGACATACTATGGTATCGAATGGATGTTATACAAGATGCCATGCATGCCACTCCTCAGGGAGTACAGGTTCCAGTAGCCAATGCATCTGGATCTGGGACTACGACACCATCATTATCACAGGAAACTCTTAAAGTGGTTATGCCAACACAGTTTCCCTTGGCTCCCCCGGAAAGGTTCACAGGTGATCCTAAAACCTATAGAACTTTTGTTAATCAGTGCCGACTTCATTTCCTTTGCCGGCCTAATTCGTTTCCTGATCTAGCTACTAAAGCAGCATTTGTGCTTTCCCATTTGGGGGGTACAGCGGCTGCTTGGGCTAATCCTTTATTGGAATCAAATAGCCCCTTGTTGTATGATTGTGATGATCTTCTGGCTGCTATGAGCAAAGTCTTTGATATGCGCTACGCTACTCAAGCCACAGATCTGGAGTTGCTGAATCTACAACAAGGCACTCAACCTCTGTTGGCTTACATCGCCGGATTCAACCAATTAACAGCCGAAACCCAATGGCCTGAAGACAAGAAGACGGCTGTTTTCTACAATGGTCTCTCAGAAGAACTCAAAGATGCCTTGTCCACGGTCCCAGTGGTTCCTCCAGGTTCCTCAGAATTTCTTGATTTGATTTTACAAATTGATGCCCGAAGAAATGCTCGCAAAGGAGAGAGAAAACCTTTCCTGCATGCACCGGTTCGTTCTGAGACTCCGGCAGCTTCTTCGAATGATCCTGAACCAATGCAAATTGGTGCGGTGAGAGGCCAGTTGTCTAGAGCAGAAACAGAGAACCGAAGAAAAAATAATTTATGTATGTATTGCGGTTCATCTGAGCTTTTTACTGGTGGCATGTCCTAAAAAACCAGTTAAGCCTTCGGGAAACGCCAAAACTCGACAGTAGCAGGAGTCCCTGTATCGGGTGTTACATCGGACTCCATTACATTTCCAGTGCACGCACCTATAGCTGTTGAGATGACTTTACGTTTTGATGATCAATAATTGTTTTCCAAGGCTATGGTTGATTCTGGAGCCACTAATAATTACATCGATATCACATATGCCAAGAAATGTTCTATACCCCTTGTAGACAAGAACAAACCTGAAACTGTTAATACTGTGGATGGATCGGTCATGATTTCCAGTATGGTAACTCAGGAGACTGTACCTATTCAGATGACTTTATTAAATGGTCATTCGGAGGAAATAGTCTTCGATGGCATTGCGGCTCCTCAGTACAAAATAGTACTTGGATTTACTTGGTTGACTCTTCATAATCCCGCCATTGACTGGGTTACGGGATTGATCCAATATCCTTCTGTTTTTTGCAATGAACATTGCTTTACCAGTCAGGTGGTGTCAAATAAATCACATATTTTGGCCTCTATGGATGGAATTTCCACTATTAGTGTGGTACATCAGAGTGGTACACATATACCAAGTGAATATACAGATTTTGCTGATGTGTTTGACAAAGGCCAGGCAGAACAGCTGCCTCCACATAGGCAGTATGATTGTCCAATTGAACTAATTCCTGGAGCTAAAATCCCTACTGGTCGAGTCTATTCTTTAACTCCCAAAGAAGATGTTGTCTTGAAAGAATACATCGATAAAGCTCTTGATATGGGATTTATACGGCCATCTCAATCGCCGGCTGCCTCTCCTTTATTCTTTGTTCCGAAGAAAGAAGGAGATCTAAGGCCTTGCATTGATTACAGGGCTCTTAACGACATCACCATAAAGAATCAGTACCCTTTACCACTGATAAATGTTCTGTTAGATCAATTAGGAACTTCCAAGTACTTCTCTAAATTAGACTTGCGCGGTACTTACAAGCTGGTTCGCATTCGCGAAGGAGACGAATGGAAGACCGCTTTTAAGACGCGGTACGGCCTTTATGAATATTTAGTGATGCCTTTTGGTCTTTGTAACGCTCCTGCCACATTTCAGTTCTTCATGAACGATATCTTCAGAGATATGATGGACCAATTCGTGGTGATTTACTTGGATGACATTTTGATATATTCATCGTCTTTTCCAGAACATGTTAAACACGTGTTAGCTGTCTTACAGAGACTGAGAGAGAACAAGCTTTTTGTTAAAGCCGAGAAATGTGTCTTTCATACACAAGAAGTGGAATTTCTGGGTCACAACATTACCAATCAAGGTGTTCAAATGAGTCGTTCCAAAGTGAAGGCCATATTGAATTGGCCCGTTCCACACAATGTCAAGTCTTTACAGTCATTCCTAGGTTTCGCGAATTGTTATCGCAGATTTATTCGTTCTTTCTCCAAAACAGTGGCCCCATTGACAGCTTTAACTAGTTCCAAAGTTCCATTCTGTTGGAACCAGAAAGCCCAAGCATCTTTTGAGATGTTAAAGGAAGCATTTACCACTGCACCTGTACTTCAACATCCTGATCTGGATTGTCAGTTTATCGTTGAAGCAGATGCTTCCAGTGTCGCTACAGGAGCTGTACTTTCGCAAGTTTGTGCAGAAACCAAGGAGGAGCATCCAGTTGCTTTCTTCTCACGTAAGCTTACCTCATAGGAACAGAACTATACTGTCACTGAGCGTGAATTACTTGCAATCAAGGATGCTTTCCGAGAATGGCGACATCATCTTCTTGGGGCCAAACATCAGGTGCTGGTGTACTAGGATCATAGAAATCTTCAGGCATTCAAAACTATGAAATGTCTCACAGCTAGACAGTAACAAAACAGAAAGGTGATGGCTGGAAGGTTTTGAATTAATCATAACCACGGGCAAAGCTCTGGGCAACCCTCCAGACCATCGTTTTTCAGCCTGCCAAGCCATTACAGAAGGGGAAAAACCATATGCAAATCAGTCTTGGTCCTACCCCAAAAGGGGCAGTCCAGCCCGAACTGCTAGGTCACATCCCTTCTGCACGAGACCACAAGCATCCCCAGACATGTTTCAGCCTAGTTGGGCGTCATCAGTGAGGAGTAGCTTGGGTCTCTAGGCCTGGCAGACTCGGGACCCACGTCTGGGCATACCCGTCCCACTCGGGGTGACTTTAACACAACAGAAAGGTGATGGCTGGAAGGTTTTGAATTAATCATAACCACGGGCAAAGCTCTGGGCAACCCTCCAGACCATCGTTTTTCAGCCTGCCAAGCCATTACAGAAGGGGAAAAACCATATGCAAATCAGTCTTGGTCCTACCCCAAAAGGGGCAGTCCAGCCCGAACTGCTAGGTCACATCCCTTCTGCACGAGACCACAAGCATCCCCAGACATGTTTCAGCCTTGTTGGGCGTCATCAGTGAGGAGTAGCTTGCCTTCTGTAATGGCTTGGCAGGCGAAGAACGGTGGTCTGGAGGGTTGCCCAGAGCATTGCCAGTGGTTAAGATTAAGTCTAAACCTTCCAGCCATCACCTCTTTGTTTTTGCTATGTCACCCCGAGTGGGACGGGTATGCCCAGACGTGGGTCCCGTGCCTGCTGGGCCTAGAGACCCAAGCTACTCCTCACTGATGAGCCCCAACAAGGGCGAAACATGTTTGGGGATGCTTGTGGTCTCGTGCAGAAGGGATGTGGCCTAGCAGTTCGGGCTGGACTGCCCCTTTTGGGGTGGGGCCAAGCCTGATTTGCATATGGTCTTTCCCTTCTGTAATGGCTTGGCAGGCGAAGAACGGTGGTCTGGAGGGTTGCCCAGAGCATTGCCGGTGGTTAAGATTAAGTCTAAACCTTCCAGCCATCACCTCTTTGTTTTTGCTATGTCACCCCGAGTGGGACGGGAATGCCCAGACGTGGGTCCCGTGCCTGCTGGGCCTAGAGACCCAAGCTACTCCTCACTGATGAGCCCCAACAAGGGCGAAACATGTTTGGGGATGCTTGTGGTCTCGTGCAGAAGGGATGTGGCCTAGCAGTTCGGGCTGGACTGCCCCTTTTGGGGTGGGGCCAAGCCTGATTTGCATATGGTCTTTCCCTTCTGTAATGGCTTGGCAGGCGAAGAACGGTGGTCTGGAGGGTTGCCCAGAGCATTGCCAGTGGTTAAGATTAAGTCTAAACCTTCCAGCCATCACCTCTTTGTTTTTGCTATGTCACCCCGAGTGGGACGGGTATGCCCAGACGTGGGTCCCGTGCCTGCTGGGCCTAGAGACCCAAGCTACTCCTCACTGATGAGCCCCAACAAGGGCGAAACATGTTTGGGGATGCTTGTGGTCTCGTGCAGAAGGGATGTGGCCTAGCAGTTCGGGCTGGACTGCCCCTTTTGGGGTGGGGCCAAGCCTGATTTGCATATGGTCTTTCCCTTCTGTAATGGCTTGGCAGGCGAAGAACGGTGGTCTGGAGGGTTGCCCAGAGCATTGCCAGTGGTTAAGATTAAGTCTAAACCTTCCAGCCATCACCTCTTTGTTTTTGCTATGTCACCCCGAGTGGGACGGGAATGCCCAGACGTGGGTCCCGTGCCTGCTGGGCCTAGAGACCCAAGCTACTCCTCACTGATGAGCCCCAACAAGGGCGAAACATGTTTGGGGATGCTTGTGGTCTCGTGCAGAAGGGATATGGCCTAGCAGTTCGGGCTGGACTGCCCCTTTTGGGGTGGGGCCAAGCCTGATTTGCATATGGTCTTTCCCTTCTGTAATGGCTTGGCAGGCGAAGAACGGTGGTCTGGAGGGTTGCCCAGAGCATTGCCAGTGGTTAAGATTAAGTCTAAACCTTCCAGCCATCACCTCTTTGTTTTTGCTATGTCACCCCGAGTGGGACGGGTATGCCCAGACGTGGGTCCCGTGCCTGCTGGGCCTAGAGACCCAAGCTACTCCTCACTGATGAGCCCCAACAAGGGCGAAACATGTTTGGGGATGCTTGTGGTCTCGTGCAGAAGGGATGTGGCCTAGCAGTTCGGGCTGGACTGCCCCTTTTGGGGTGGGGCCAAGCCTGATTTGCATATGGTCTTTCCCTTCTGTAATGGCTTGGCAGGCGAAGAACGGTGGTCTGGAGGGTTGCCCAGAGCATTGCCAGTGGTTAAGATTAAGTCTAAACCTTCCAGCCATCACCTCTTTGTTTTTGCTATGTCACCCCGAGTGGGACGGGTATGCCCAGACGTGGGTCCCGTGCCTGCTGGGCCTAGAGACCCAAGCTACTCCTCACTGATGAGCCCCAACAAGGGCGAAACATGTTTGGGGATGCTTGTGGTCTCGTGCAGAAGGGATGTGGCCTAGCAGTTCGGGCTGGACTGCCCCTTTTGGGGTGGGGCCAAGCCTGATTTGCATATGGTCTTTCCCTTCTGTAATGGCTTGGCAGGCGAAGAACGGTGGTCTGGAGGGTTGCCCAGAGCATTGCCAGTGGTTAACATTAAGTCTAAACCTTCCAGCCATCACCTCTTTGTTTTTGCTATGTCACCCCGAGTGGGACGGGTATGCCCAGACGTGGGTCCCGTGCCTGCTGGGCCTAGAGACCCAAGCTACTCCTCACTGATGAGCCCCAACAAGGGTGAAACATGTTTGGGGATGCTTGTGGTCTCGTGCAGAAGGGATGTGGCCTAGCAGTTCGGGCTGGACTGCCCCTTTTGGGGTGGGGCCAAGCCTGATTTGCATATGGTCTTTCCCTTCTGTAATGGCTTGGCAGGCGAAGAACGGTGGTCTGGAGGGTTGCCCAGAGCATTGCCAGTGGTTAAGATTAAGTCTAAACCTTCCAGCCATCACCTCTTTGTTTTTGCTATGTCACCCCGAGTGGGACGGGTATGCCCAGACGTGGGTCCCGTGCCTGCTGGGCCTAGAGACCCAAGCTACTCCTCACTGATGAGCCCCAACAAGGGCGAAACATGTTTGGGGATGCTTGTGGTCTCGTGCAGAAGGGATGTGGCCTAGCAGTTCGGGCTGGACTGCCCCTTTTGGGGTGGGGCCAAGCCTGATTTGCATATGGTCTTTCCCTTCTGTAATGGCTTGGCAGGCGAAGAACGGTGGTCTGGAGGGTTGCCCAGAGCATTGCCAGTGGTTAAGATTAAGTCTAAACCTTCCAGCCATCACCTCTTTGTTTTTGCTATGTCACCCCGAGTGGGACGGGTATGCCCAGACGTGGGTCCCGTGCCTGCTGGGCCTAGAGACCCAAGCTACTCCTTACTGATGAGCCCCAACAAGGGCGAAACATGTTTGGGGATGCTTGTGGTCTCGTGCAGAAGGGATGTGGCCTAGCAGTTCGGGCTGGACTGCCCCTTTTGGGGTGGGGCCAAGCCTGATTTGCATATGGTCTTTCCCTTCTGTAATGGCTTGGCAGGCGAAGAACGGTGGTCTGGAGGGTTGCCCAGAGCATTGCCAGTGGTTAAGATTAAGTCTAAACCTTCCAGCCATCACCTCTTTGTTTTTGCTATGTCACCCCGAGTGGGACGGGTATGCCCAGACGTGGGTCCCGTGCCTGCTGGGCCTAGAGACCCAAGCTACTCCTCACTGATGAGCCCCAACAAGGGCGAAACATGTTTGGGGATGCTTGTGGTCTCGTGCAGAAGGGATGTGGCCTAGCAGTTCGGGCTGGACTGCCCCTTTTGGGGTGGGGTCAAGCCTGATTTGCATATGGTCTTTCCCTTCTGTAATG
Organism: Ambystoma mexicanum; assembly: GCF_040938575.1. Classification (NCBI taxonomy): domain Eukaryota; kingdom Metazoa; phylum Chordata; class Amphibia; order Caudata; family Ambystomatidae; genus Ambystoma; species Ambystoma mexicanum. The sequence continues at coordinate 693,265,248 of NC_090939.1, forward strand.
GCTTGGCAGGCGAAGAACGGTGGTCTGGAGGGTTGCCCAGAGCATTGCCAGTGGTTAAGATTAAGTCTAAACCTTCCAGCCATCACCTCTTTGTTTTTGCTATGTCACCCCGAGTGGGACGGGTATGCCCAGACGTGGGTCCCGTGCCTGCTGGGCCTAGAGACCCAAGCTACTCCTCACTGATGAGCCCCAACAAGGGCGAAACATGTTTGGGGATGCTTTTGGTCTCGTGCAGAAGGGATGTGGCCTAGCAGTTCGGGCTGGACTGCCCCTTTTGGGGTGGGGCCAAGCCTGATTTGCATATGGTCTTTCCCTTCTGTAATGGCTTGGCAGGCGAAGAACGGTGGTCTGGAGGGTTGCCCAGAGCATTGCCAGTGGTTAAGATTAAGTCTAAACCTTCCAGCCATCACCTCTTTGTTTTTGCTATGTCACCCCGAGTGGGACGGGTATGCCCAGACGTGGGTCCCGTGCCTGCTGGGCCTAGAGACCCAAGCTACTCCTCACTGATGAGCCCCAACAAGGGCAAAACATGTTTGGGGATGCTTGTGGTCTCGTGCAGAAGGGATGTGGCCTAGCAGTTCGGGCTGGACTGCCCCTTTTGGGGTGGGGCCAAGCCTGATTTGCATATGGTCTTTCCCTTCTGTAATGGCTTGGCAGGCGAAGAATGGTGGTCTGGAGGGTTGCCCAGAGCATTGCCAGTGGTTAAGATTAAGTCTAAACCTTCCAGCCATCACCTCTTTGTTTTTGCTATGTCACCCCGAGTGGGACGGGTATGCCCAGACGTGGGTCCCGTGCCTGCTGGGCCTAGAGACCCAAGCTACTCCTCACTGATGAGCCCCAACAAGGGCGAAACATGTTTGGGGATGCTTGTGGTCTCGTGCAGAAGGGATGTGGCCTAGCAGTTCGGGCTGGACTGCCCCTTTTGGGGTGGGGCCAAGCCTGATTTGCATATGGTCTTTCCCTTCTGTAATGGCTTGGCAGGCGAAGAACGGTGGTCTGGAGGGTTGCCCAGAGCATTGCCAGTGGTTAAGATTAAGTCTAAACCTTCCAGCCATCACCTCTTTGTTTTTGCTATGTCACCCCGAGTGGGACGGGTATGCCCAGACGTGGGTCCCGTGCCTGCTGGGCCTAGAGACCCAAGCTACTCCTCACTGATGAGCCCCAACAAGGGCGAAACATGTTTGGGGATGCTTGTGGTCTCGTGCAGAAGGGATGTGGCCTAGCAGTTCGGGCTGGACTGCCCCTTTTGGGGTGGGGCCAAGCCTGATTTGCAATGGTCTTTCCCTTCTGTAATGGCTTGGCAGGCGAAGAACGGTGGTCTGGAGGGTTGCCCAGAGCATTGCCAGTGGTTAAGATTAAGTCTAAACCTTCCAGCCATCACCTCTTTGTTTTTGCTATGTCACCCCGAGTGGGACGGGTATGCCCAGACGTGGGTCCCGTGCCTGCTGGGCCTAGAGACCCAAGCTACTCCTCACTGATGAGCCCCAACAAGGGCGAAACATGTTTGGGGATGCTTGTGGTCTCGTGCAGAAGGGATGTGGCCTAGCAGTTCGGGCTGGACTGCCCCTTTTGGGGTGGGGCCAAGCCTGATTTGCATATGGTCTTTCCCTTCTGTAATGGCTTGGCAGGCGAAGAACGGTGGTCTGGAGGGTTGCCCAGAGCATTGCCAGTGGTTAAGATTAAGTCTAAACCTTCCAGCCATCACCTCTTTGTTTTTGCTATGTCACCCCGAGTGGGACGGGTATGCCCAGACGTGGGTCCCGTGCCTGCTGGGCCTAGAGACCCAAGCTACTCCTCAATGATGAGCCCCAACAAGGGCGAAACATGTTTGGGGATGCTTGTGGTCTCGTGCAGAAGGGATGTGGCCTAGCAGTTCGGGCTGGACTGCCCCTTTTGGGGTGGGGCCAAGCCTGATTTGCATATGGTCTTTCCCTTCTGTAATGGCTTGGCAGGCGAAGAACGGTGGTCTGGAGGGTTGCCCAGAGCATTGCCAGTGGTTAAGATTAAGTCTAAACCTTCCAGCCATCACCTCTTTGTTTTTGCTCACAGCTAGACAGGCCAGATGGCATGTCTTTTTTGCTCAATACGATTTCCAAATTACTTATCGCCCTGCCAGACAACATGTCAAGTCGGATGCTTTGTCTCGCATCGGTGAAGAGGTGAAGGAAGAACCATCGGTGCAAAATAAGTTGTTGGCAGATCACGTGATATGTAGTTGTTCTGCACAACATTCTCTAAAAAACGAGTTACAGGAGTGGATGAAACTAAATCCACAATTGATTCAGGAATTGAATCTTGATATATACAATGGTTTGCCTTTCAAACAAGGAGTACTCTATCTACCAACTGGTACCACTCGGAAAACAAGGCCCTCAGTTGGGGTCATGATTCCTTGATTGCAGCCCATCCTGGACAGAAGAAGACCCTAGAGTTGCTGAAAAGATGGTGTTGGTGGCCGTCTATAACACAAGATGTTATAAATTATGTTTCAACATTTTCTGTATGCAGTCAATGCAAGAACACTCCTGGCAAACCAATGGGTTTACTCCAGTCCCTACCTGTTCCTAAAAAAACATGGGACATGATATCAATGGATTTTGTGGTAGAACTTCCAAGAAATAAAGGCTACAATACCATATGGGTTGTGGTGGACTACTTTACAAAATTGGCGCTTTTTATCCCCTGTATTGGTTTACCAACAGCTGCTGGTCTGGCTGATTTATTCATCCGGCATATATTCCGGTTTTTTGGCCTACCTTCAGTGATAATCACTGACAGGGGCTCACAATTTGCGTCACGTTTTTGGAGAGCACTAAATTCGGCATTACTAATTGATGACAGGTTGTCTAGTGCTTATCACCCTCAAATGGATGGACAGACTGAGAGAGTCAATAGCGCTATTGAACAATATCTGCGATGTTTGTGCCTGCAGTTTCAGTCAGATTGGCTCAATGTCCTGCCGGCAGCGGAGTTCGCCTAAAATAATTCCCACCATAGTGCCATAGGTACTTCGCCTTTCTATGCTCTGTATGGGCAACACCCCCGATCCATTCCTTTGGATTCCAGTTTGTCTTTGGATACTCCTGCAGCAGGACGTAATATTAGAGATCTAAAGAGTCTACAGATGAAAGTTAAGCAGCAATTGGAGCAAGCTAAAAAACGAGATAAGACCTATGCCGATGCTCATAGAATCCCTGCACCTGTCTAGAAAGCAGGTATGAAGGTATGGCTGTCCACTAAAAACTTGAGGATACCCGGTAAAAAGAAATTGTTGCCTAAATACATCGGGCCATATGAAGTGCTCCACGTTATAAATCCGGCTGCTGTCCGTCTGGCATTGCCACAACGGTGGCGAGTGCATCCTGTATTCCACGTGTCACTCATCAAACCGTGCCCTGATGCTACTAGATTGCCTATACGGCCTGTTGCTATTTCTGTGAAAGGGTCAGACGAATATGAAGTACAGGACATACTGGACATGAGGCTACGGTCTGGGAAGCCGTATTATCTGGTGGATTGGAAAGGTTATGGTCCTAAGGATAGATCCTGGGAACCTCTGTCTAACATTCATGCTCCTGCTTTATTAAGGCGATTCCAATCGAAAAGGGGAGAGGTTGCTCCTTTGGGGGGTGGCACTGTCATGCCTGCTGGACATATCTCTGGACCGGGAACGACCTCTCCATACAAAATGAGTTACGCCCATAGAACCGCTAGACCATTCTATTCGAAATGGAGGTTGTTCGATGCATTGCCCGGAAAACGACATCTGCATTTTTCACGTCGTTAAATTCACGTGACTTAGTTCCGTCACGTGTATCACGGCAGTACGTACATAAGCAGCGTGGAAATGTCGATCGCTGCTTCTGATTAATTCATTTTTGGCGTTTTGTAGCTGAACTTCGCACCTGCGTCCTTGCATTCCCTTCAGCAACTTCTTTGGCCTTTTGGAGCGTGTTTTCCTCCACACGCTAATTCCTGGAGCCGTGTATCCTGTTTGCGTGTCAAATCTCCATGCGGACGCTGTCTGCAAGCGCGGCTGTCTTGAGCTGCGTGTATCCTGTTCGCGTGCCAAATCTCCACGCGGACGCTCTCTCCAAGCGCGGCTGTCCTGGGCTGAGTGTATCCTGTTGGCGTGCCAAATCTCCACAAGCGGATGCTGTTTTCAAGCGCGGATGTCCTGTGCTGCGTGTATCCTGTTTGCGTGCCAAATCTCCACACGCGGAAGCTGTTTTCAAGCGCGGCTGTCCTGGGCTGCGTGTATCCTGTTCGCGTGCTAAATCTCCACGCGGAAACGCTGTCTCCAAGCGTGGCTGTCCTGGCTGCGTGTACGTTGTCGCGTGCAATGCTGCACGTGGTTTTCTGAACTACTTTGAACCTTTGGTACCTGTGACAGTTAACAGGTGAACTTCTAATTTTTGTTCTTCGTGGGAAAGGAAGTATTTCATGAACTATTGGAAGGTGATTGTGCACAGTACTTTGGACGCTATCCTGTGGTGCACCAACCCGGTATCTAGCGTGAGCCTTGTGCCGTTCGGGATAAGTGTCCCTTACTAATCTTCCCCCCCTTTGTCGTTGGTTCAACTCCTGGTTTTCTGGTTTTCTTCAAGAGACTTTCGTTGAATACTTCAGTTTTTGCCATATGGTCAGTGTTTTTGAATTAATGCTAATACTGGGCTGTCATAGTGATTTGAGTTTGGGAAAGTTTCTTATGATACTTTATCTATCCTAGGCGTACTTCCGATACAATATCCACGCCCTTTCCAGTGATCTATCTCTCTGCCTGTTTCATCAGTCAGAGAGTTGTATCATTTGGAAGGTCTAATTTGACCTACCTACAATCAAGTCGTGTGAAAAAGGATCCGGAAGAGCCCTACCAATTGTATCCTTTTTTGGTTACCGTATCCTTTTCAGTTGATACATTGGTGATTTATGACACTCGAGAAGTGATCTGGCAGCCCACACCTTCTGCATGTCCTTCCGGTCGCGGGGCATTCCGTTGGGTGGGGCAGGTCGTACCCACACTTTTGGCAGGATTCCCCTGCCCTCCTGGCTCTGTCCCGGGGTCCACCGCCAGGTCTTCTGGTGCCTCTGCCACCGCGCCTGAGCTTGCCCGAGGAGCACGCCTGGATGAGCATGGTCCTGATCATGTCCGCAGCATCGCCCCAGGCACAGGCCAGCGACAGGCGCCTCAGGCACCCATAGAATGTGTCCAAAGTCTCGTCCTCTTTCTGTTTGGCTGACAACATGACAAAGCGTTAATAGTCCGCATTGGCAAGAGGCAGAAAATGGGCTTGAAGCGCAGTTTTCGCCTGACCGTAGGATCCATCCCCTGGTGGAAGCGATTGAAAGATCTCCTGGACTGAGGGCCCTGCCGAGTACAACATGGTTGCCAGCCTGCTGTCATCATCAACCACTTGAGCGGCCCAAAAGTACATGTCCAGGTGGTCAGCCCACCTCCTCCACCTGGGCCCCAAGCTAGAAGGCGGGCCCGAAACATCAAACTCCGGGATGGGCTGCAAGGCCGCGTGTGCACATGCCTGGGCCATGGCAGGAAGGATTGGCTGGGCAACAGGTGCTACCGCCGGCTGCACTGGAGTCAATGGGCCTTGAGGCCCTGCTTGAGCAATTGGAAGCTGCTGCACTGGAGGCAGTGGGCCTGGAGGCCCTGCTTGAGCAAGTGGAGGCTGCTGCACTGCTACTGGTTGTGCACCATCCTGATCTTCAGTATCACTCATGAGTTCGAGCGCACAGGCACCCCCAGCATGGAAAATGGGGCCGGAACTCAAACTCTGAGGAAAGGAAAAGTTCACCGTGGGAGCGACGAAGGCAAGAGCACACTGTCCCCCTCCACGGGCAATCATTAACAGCCCAGTTCCAGCCACCAGACCTGATGATTCCAGGAAGCAGAATGAAGAACCACTGCAACACACCTCTGTGATGATGAAGTTTAGTTTAGTTTAGTTTATTATTTATATAGCGCACCGCTAGACCCTGGGGCATCCAGGCACTTGATATGATTACATAGTAGTGAAAAAGTGTTGCGTTCAGATGTTGAAGAAGATGAAAAAGCAGTAGTGCCACCAGTCTGATGATGAAGAGGATGAAGAAGGCCCCAGCCTTCAGCTGTTCCAAAAATTGAGTCAAGGAAGAATTATGGGCTATGCAGGCCCAGCCATTGTAGCCCTCCTCCTCGCTTGCACTCGACTTAGAAGACCCAAAATTCGGGCATAGGCACGCAGATCAAACTGTCTGCTAGCAGTGTGTCCAAAAATTAGGCCTGGATGCCACTCACCGCCCAAACCGGAGCTCTGTGAAGTCCACAGCCTGACTATTCAAAATGGCCGCGTGGGTGAAGCACGGCCTACGGCATGAAACGAAATGTCAGCAAGATTCCGTTTCAGGAAGAAAAATTGCAGATTCATCACCGCCGGACCCAGGTATCATATCCCCACTCGTCGCCACTGTTGGGGGTGTGTCCTGATCCCCAGCGATTCCCGTAAGCCCCCCAGCGCACAAGGACTCACATAACACACGTCCTTCTGGCTCGACTTCCCGGTCGCACTGTCGCGGCCAGGAACGCCCCGTTTATTTATGCTGCACGCGGCGGCGTGCAACGTCACGCCGCCGCGTGCGCGCCCCGTCATCGGGGAGTGCCACATAGCTTACCCAGCGAAATGGGAAAACTAGCGTTTTACTATAAAACTGGAAAACCAAGCAACGTATTCTTCACTTGCTCATGCTGGCTTATATGGTTAGTGAGGAGGAGTGATGTTGGAGCCCTGCACTGCACTCTAGTGGAGCACTAGAGAGATTGGAGTACGTCAACATATGTGGACCCAGTCGCCGCCATCTTGGGAACGTGCAAAACCCATAGTGTGGTCCTTTGTGCCAGCGCTGCCAAAGGGACAATGATGAGGGGGAATTCCTAACAGTGATGTATATTGAGAGGGAAGTTTAAAATCATCATCTACAAAATGTCATTCGTTATGGAAGTTAGAATACTATTTTATGCTGGATGAAAACTGATATGTCCATGAAGCAGTCAAACAATCACAATGCTGCAGAAGATTTGTCTATATTATTTTATTGTAAATGGTATAGAGTAAATCATTTTGTCTGTATGGCATTTATTTATAAGATTATTAAATACAATCACATCATATTAGGTCCAACATCAAAGTGGGATGGTCTGCAGGGACAATACGCGCAAGATGCCCCCAGTATGGACCAGAAGATCATGCTAGTAATCACGCAGTGACTGATGAGGTCATTCCCAGGCAGGCATAGTTTCAGCATTTATGTAAGTTATTTAGTTATCCTGCCCACGTCCCAATCATGACCTGCCTTCTTTGACAGAGAACTGCTTCTGTTTAAGATACTTTGGACACCAACCATACAGCTTATGTGATAAGCAGGTAACTGTAGTAGGACCTGTTACGGGAAACTGTAATTTATACTAAGAAGATAAAATACTTGATGTTTTTAAAATATATTATTTACAGAATAGAATCTATTGGGAATATACAGAGAGGACCTAGTTCTGAATAAACAAATCATCTTTGGAGTTAGATGCTTTTTAGTGCTGTTGGATAAGTGTATAAAGCAAGTACAATCGCACATGGGTTGTAACATTCATTCTAACAGAACAGTGGACATTTAGAAGTCCTAAAATTATCTTCTTTTTTTAATAGATGTAATGTAATGTGATTCCAAGGTAGAGGGACTGGGCTTTTTCTTTCAACTAAAGTTTCAGGTTAGTGGTGATGCCCATTAAAAGTGATTTGATATCATTTAAAATGCACATTAGCAGGGCTGGCAAAGATGTGTAACTATTTAAAAAGAATATACAGAACTACCTTGATGAAAGATACATATACCAGAAGCACATTGGGCAATTATTACTCCTCCATTCACCGTTATAGGATTTTTGATTTTGAATTCTTAATTACAAAAATATTGGAACATATTTAGATATGTTTGAAAATGTTTTTGTTGTAATTGTTGTGAATTTATATTACCTTTTTATATTTCTAAACCGGCTTAAGCAAAAGTACTGCTTGTGCACATATACAATCCGTTGTAGTCAATATTTTGTAATATTGTGTTATAAAAATTACAAGTGCACATACATTGTATGGTTATATATACTTGTAGCTAATAAAAGAATTCTTTTAAGACATTTTTCACAAAATAAAATCATTCTACATTGAAATATCAATTGCTTGAAAGTGTATTTGTCGACCCTTGTGGGAGAAGTTCGCGGTGGTCACAGTTCAGTTAAACATGTTGTAGTTGCTAGAGGGCTAATTTGCTATGAGTCGTAGCCGCTAAGCACTTAAGATTTCTTTGAGATGAAGATGTTTTAAGAAATAACGTTATGCATTTTCCGAACACCACAGTGAACTTGAATCTTGATTTTTATCTTTAGTAGAATCATTTCTCTCTAAAAGCTTCCGCATCTTTTAAAACCAAATACATTTTATAATTCTGTTTAGGTGAAAAAGAACAGAAAGAATGGATTCTGAAAGTCATCATGTTTAAAGATCCACAAAAGAAGGAACACTTTGTTACTTCCTGATAGATTTTCTTCTTAAAACCGGGCATTGTGTCTTTATATTTTATGTAAATCTGACATGTTGGAGAAAAGATTCAGGAGAGATTAAAGTCTTTACTACCCTTTTAAATTAAAAGCTAATGAGGTGCCATTTTCCACGTATTTCTTTATTTTTGTTTAGATGCATCAAAACATAATCATCCTAATGTTGAAGTGAATGTAGATTATGACCATCGCAAGCCCTCACATCAGCATCGCACCCAAGATGAAGCTAGCATGGAAGGTAAGGGAAACGTAAACGTAGCAGAAGGAAGTAAAGTAACCAGTGTACAGTTGGACGGTTGTGCCAGAAGCTGAAGTGTTGCATAGCCCTCCACACATATATAAGTGTCTAGCATGTGTTCATCCTGAAATATGCATTGCCTCAACCCTCATGTGAGCAAAAGACTTGGTGCATGCTCATTTTAGCAGGCCCCCGGCCCTTCACCTCTATGAGTACAGTTGGGAATTTTAAGGTTCACATCGTCAATGGCCCCTCAACTAAAGTGGTAGTTTTACATTCTTTCCCTGTGAGGTGGAATCATCATTTTCTATTTTGGGAACAACATGGCATCTGGGGACTGAAGATACTGCTAGCTCTCTTGCACCTTCACCTGAGCATTGCCAGTGACAGGGAAGACCTGGCTCAGGTGGAGGATTTTGCCAAGCTGACTATGGGGTAAAGGACAGAACCTTAAATTTAATACAGTGCAATAGATGGGCCTGTTGACAAATCAGAAAGGCCTGTAAGGATTGAATGAGTTGGAAGCTATCATGGCTGGTTCACATTAATGTGAGAAACAGAAACAGAAGGAAATATATATGAACTGAACTTTTATATTTTTGCCTTGTTAGCAGAATTAGTAATGTAGACCTCTTCCTTTGTGATACGTTAGTGGAGGGCACACACTGATATGCTTCTTCTCATCTGCCACCTTGCAAAAACAGCTTTAATGCCCAATTATATTACACTCCCCACCCTGTTCTAAGTGGAACTACTCACTAACAAAGCTTATGACCATGACTGTCTAGTTTAGGATAAAGCACAATGTATTAATTAGAATAACTCTTTTGTTTATCACTGCTTTGATGAGGTCATAGACATTTCTATGATACATTTGTACGGTAAACTGTGATGAATCCAGGGAATTCGCCCCTCTACCCAAGGGTGAGCCACCCCCTTTGGGACTATGTGGGTTAGTCTGCAAAGCTTGACACCGCTCGGGGACAGGGCAAGCAGGATCCCAATATGGGTGACCCTCCTCCCATTAGTGGACGGGGATTCCCTAAATAGGGATATGTATTATCCTCCCTTGTTTAAAAAAACTGATAGATTTGTTGATTTTGGATATTAAACTGTGTAAAGACTTACGACTTCCCACAACAATGGCTGGCATGGTTTCTGACCTTTTTCAGGTTCTGTCCATACCTCAGAAGAGAGAACGGTACATAGACCCACCCCCTGGTTCTGTGTAAAATAAAGACAAAATCAGCATTGCTACACGAGAGGAGAGGATCCTGCAGATCAAAGTGCTGCCAACCTGGGGAACACTGGACAACCCAGGCGAGACACCAACCAGAGATGGCCGGTTCACGAGAGCCCCAAGCAGTAGAGAACACTGGAGCAGTGAGCAAGCTTTGTAATGAGCACCAACACTGAAGCCCCACCAGAAGAGAGCAGGCAGGGAGCACCAGCTATGTAAGATGCTTAACGCTGGGAAACAGAATGAGGAGAAAAGCTGCATCGGCCTACTGGAAGCACAGCCTGGAGGAGTACCAAGTGCAGACAGAAGGTTCACATTCGCCCCAGGGAACGAGGAGGAGGGCGAAAAGGCCCAGACACCAGGGTGGGGTGAGAGACTTGAAAACCCCAGGTGGGGAGATGTGGAACTAAAATGTGGGCAGAGATTCCTGAGACCCTAAAATGGGGTGGGAGAAATGAAACCCTGAAGCGAGGTGAGAGAAAGCAGAGCCCAAGATGGAGTGAAAGAAACCAGGCCCTAAGGCGGGCTGAGGGACACCAAACCCGAAGGTGGGGTGTCAGACCCAAGGCCCCAGGGGGTTGTAATACCCAGATGATAATTCTGTGGAGTGAGTACCACGAAGTTCCTTGGTGGGGACAACAGGAAGAATAGCTAGTGTCGACTTAGGAACCAGGCACTTCAAAATGATAGAAGAAAACCAGAGAGATAGAGACCTAGGCACATAGATAAAGTGGCTGAGATAGAGGCATTTGTCCTTCTGCTTTGAACACTGCTGGGCCTTGGACTGGTGAAGTCTGATAGGTTTCTTAAATTCATCCATCAAACAGTTATTCATGGTTTTTGCGATTTCCTTACTTTTAATTGATGTCCCTTTCCATCCCGCATGAGCTCTATAACAGTCTGATGCTGTTGGGGCCATTTTGGAATCAGCCAGGCATGGTGCTGTGGCTCTGCAGCGTTCTCCATCCTTTCTATCCAGCCGCCAGCGCATCATTCTCAGTGGCTTTACCTATCCCATTACATGTCAGTTTAGCAGACAAATGATCGCTGTTTGTGGATTGGCACCATGGTCTGGGCTCTGCAGCATCATGGCTCTCTGCGAAACGTAGTCTTTTAATGAAGACATCTGATTTGGGGTTTCTCATGGTTGCTGGCTATCATGTTGGGGGTGTTGTATTCACTACGGGGTGAAGACACCAGGGAATCCCACTCCATCCACCCTCTGTGGGTCACTTCAATTAGAGAATGGATTTTCCCGTTCTCCTGGAGCCCTTCCCTCTAGACAATAGCTTGAGGAATTTCTCCAGCTGACCACAACATTAGCACATATACAGAACACAGCTCACTTAAAAATGCTACAGAAATTAGGTGAAGGTGGAAGGAGTGTAATGGAAATGGAAAGTGAGAGAATAAATCATTCACAGTAAATATGAAAATATACATTCACAGGTAACAAAATACAAGTTAGATTGGCTCTTTCAAGGTAGATGAAGGTAAAAGAATAAAAGAAGACATGGGACCCATGATTAGATTGGATCCAAAGTTGAGTGGGAATCAGGCAGAGAAAGTGAATGCCGGACTGAGAAGCTTGACTCTGTTGATTTTTCTGAATCATTATTAGTTGGGCTGTTTCTACTCATGTTGTGCTCATATTGCTTCAAGGTTTGGAGCCTTTGACAGACATGGATTTATCACTGAGTTGGATTTTGTTGTACTTGGGGATGCAGAGCCTGCCTAGGGAAACTGGCCTAAATGATCTTGACGGTTTGTGCCTCTGAAAGAGCAGCAACTGGTATTTTGAGCTGTTGAGTCAAGTTGAGGTACTTCGGAGCAATTTGATGTTTCACATTGGGCCAGTTTAGAATATTCAGTGCTGGGGGATGTGTGCTTGTGAAAGTGGAGTCTCATAGTCCATCCTTATAGATTTGTTAATCAAAGGTTGCAATTGATGGGGTAACCTATTACCGGAACCTAGATGGATGGTGTTGCAATAGTCCAAACTTGAGAGAGAATAATGGCCCTCATCAGATATGACTTGCGAAGCATGTTGATGAAATGGTGGATTTGCACTCATTAATGCATATGCAATACCTTAAACCTGAACCTTAAACTTTGCTGCTGATGACGTGATTCTTTTTAAGAAATACATCTCAGGCAAAATGTATTTTTTTTCTAATTTGCATAAGTAGTGAACTTAACACGAATACTTGGAGAATGTGACATACTTTTAAAATGTTTGAAAACATTCATATGTATGGTTATGTAATGCAGCAAATTACACAGGACATAATCTTCCAAGATTTCCATTTAAAATTAGAGCAAGAAAATTAACTGAAACGACACTTGCATGCTTGGCACATCAGAGTTCATTTTCTTTCCTTGACAAAGAGTGCTTTTATTTCACACACACTGAGAATTAGAACTTGCAGCCTGTAGAAATGCCATCTATGTTCGAGCGTCAGTAGAACTGTCATGGATACTGAGACACTTGAGGTTGTTATAGAACCTGAATCTAAGAACATAAGGTCAAAGGTTATTTCAATTCAAATATCTAGAATGTTACACTAGATTAGTTTTACAAGTCTAGATTATTGATTTGAAGCACATTAGATACATGAGGAATAAGCATTCTAACTTCACAACAAGAGAGACAAATATTTTGAAAGAATTGTGGAAAAACACAATGGTTATGATTCAATCAGATAATAAGAGTAGTGCTTTTGTGATCGTGAATACTTGCGACTATCGGAATTGAAGTTTGAAGCAATTATTTGATAAAGATACATATATGGAGCTAGACATAGATCCAACTCCTCGGGTTAAAGAATTCATCAAAAACACATTAGAAGAGGCAATCAATAATAAATGGATCAATGTAAAGACACACCAACTTTTGACTAAAGTATTTTCACTTATACTCATTAGATCACAGGGAAGTTCAAAAGTATATTGTTGATTTACATTTATTCCATAATGCAAACAATAATTCAGAAGAACAAGACTTACATTACAGATACAGGACATTTTTTACAGATGATTAAAGATGTACCCTTTGATCCTATAGAAGATATATTTACCATAGGCATTCTAAGCATATATACTTCCAATCCACATCAGGATGGCTTAGAAGTGGTGGAATGGTGGACTGGTGAGAGAGGAAGTACAGGCTAAGAGGATTTAATGATCTCTGCTTCCAAAAGATCAGGACTTGCCCGACTCCCTTGGAAGCAGACCCATAACCCCGGTTCCGAGTGCCAGCCAGTCCCAATTGGGACCTTTTGGACCCTGTCCTGGCGCCAGTGGCATCAGGCTCATAAAGATGCCCAGTCCCAGCGCTGGAAGCGCCGGGCTCATAATGCTTGGGTGGACTTACCTGCAGCAGACCATGCTGCTTACTTACCTGCCAGTTGAACCCCTGATCCTCTTCTGTTTGGGACTACTTTTCCTGTTGGGTGGGGCAGGAGCCACTCCCTAGGTTCAGAACACTGGAACTCTTCTGGAAAGCAGGAACTCTTTTCTTAGGCGTGGCTGTGGAAGGAGACACCTAAGCACTACAGGAGGCTATTTAAACCACACCCGATGGATGAATCTTGCTTTGCGTTATTCTGCATTCTCTGCAGCAGAACGCTCATCGTGTCTTCTGCTTCTGATCCTGGGCCTAAGGGAACAAAGGCTTACCATCCTGGAATCCCGTCTTCAGCAGCACCTGTAAAGACAAAGAAAGAACAGGTTAGCACTACGGTCTTCAGTGGCAGCGCATCTCTTACCTGGTCCATCGGCTGTCACCAACGCCTCGCGCTGCATTCCGGCATCTGAAAGACAAAGGCTTACCTACTCTTCGCATGCTCCGGAGGTCTTCGCACTGCATTCCGGCATCTGAAAGACAAAAGCTTACCAGCTCTTCGCACGCTCCGGAGGCCTTCGGCGCTGCATCCCGCATCTGAAAGACAAAAGAAGGTGCGTTTAAAGACATTGGGCAACTTTATTACTCACGTGCCATTACTCCTTCCCACGCCGAATCCAGTGGGTATTCCAGCACCCTTCAGCTTCTCTAAAGCTCCGAACCTGTACCTGCAAGATAAAAGGGACAGTTAGTGCGCATCGTGAAGCAGGCTACAAGCGCTTACTTACGTGCTTCCAGGCGCTTCTATTCCTCGTGCGGGTTCGATCCTCAACTCTCATCAGCCCGCCATCCGCCATCGCCGGAACCCTGCAAAACAAGAGATATCATTACAAAAGACTTTTAAGACATTTGAAGTGCCCAGAACTTACCGTTCGTGCAGTTAACGACGGACAGCAGTCCTCTGAGGTCAAGAGGCCTGCACCCTTATCCAGTGAAGAAACTGGTTACGGCACCCTGCCCCGAGGCAGATGGAGAGCTCGGCGTTCACTTACCTAAGGTGAGGGTGTTAACCTTTGGGGTTCTACAGGAGAAGAGAAAGGGAAGAGGAGAGAGGCACCCAATAACCCCAGTTCATTAATCCCATATTTTCTATCTGCAGACATCTTACTCTTCGAGTCAGACATACAGTGCACAGAGGTCCAGCCCAAAGAGCCAACCGTGTGTTACACATCACCTTTGAAGATACGGCATTCACCCAGTCAAGACCGGCGCCTCTGCGGGAATCAGGTGAGCGTTACAGAACGCAAAGCCTATCGCAAAACTCCCACCCAGGCGCTATGGAAATCTCGGATACCAACCAGCTAGCCCAGTTACTTGGGGAACTAAGAGCAGAAGTGCATGCAGCCCGTCAGGAAACGAATGCTCTAAGAAGGGAACTGATTATTTCCAAGGAGCGAACAGACGATCTGGCTAGACAATTGCTACAGTCACAAGCCGGACAAACTCCGTTACCCGCATCAGGGGCAAATCTTCCTTCAATATCCTCTACGAACCCAGTGCAGATCAACCTACCTGGGAATGTACCTCTGGCTCCGCCCGAACGATTTTCTGGTGACCCAAAGAGGTTTGCAGTATTTATTAATCAGTGCCGGTTGCACTTCTTATGCCGGCCAGCAGCCTTTCCAACTGATCAAGCTAAGGTAGCTTTCGTGCTTTCGTACCTTAGTGGCAATGCGGCAGACTGGTCGATCCCTCTAGTTAATCAAGATGATCCGGTTCTCCATGATTTTCGAGCTTTTCAGCTCAGTATGGAAAAACTGTTTGCAAGACATTCACAGGGGCAGGCCTTGGACAATGAGCTCTTTTCATTGCGACAGGGTAATCAAGACCTTTTGGCTTAAATTGCGTCTTTCAACAGACTGATAGTGGAAACTCGATGGCCTGAGGACAAAAGGATTACGCTGTTTTATAGAGGTCTACGTGGAGAGCTCAAAGATGTGTTAGCCCAAGTAGTGAATCCCCCGCAAGACTGTTCGGACTATATTGACTTAGTCGTTCAAATTGACCACAGACTGCAGAACAGGAAGGCCGATCGTTCCAAGTTTGATGCTCGAGTATTTTCCAAACCACCAACTCCTACCAAAGGAGTAGACTCCGGGGAACCCATGCAAATAGGGGGCCTGAAAGGACCACTAACACAAAAGGAGCGGGAAAGGAGAAAACAGCTGCAATTATGCCTCTATTGCGGAAACTCGGGGCACTTTCTTCGAGACTGTCCGGTGAAACCAGCCAAGAAGGCAGTAGGAGCTGCAGTTACCAGGGTCACAAACTCTGAGCAGGGAAACGACCTCGCCCGACAAGAATAGAGGTCCTCTTGCCGAGCGTTAAAACCAGTTCCGTGACCTCGCATTTCGTGATACCTATGGTCCTCATTAGCCCTGAACATCCGGATCGATTACATGCGATTGAAGCTTACGTCGACAGCGGTGCCATCGGCAATTATGTGGATCATGAAATGGTTTTGAGGATGAATCTGACTCTTTGTCCAAAGGC
Organism: Ambystoma mexicanum; assembly: GCF_040938575.1. Lineage (NCBI taxonomy): Eukaryota > Metazoa > Chordata > Amphibia > Caudata > Ambystomatidae > Ambystoma > Ambystoma mexicanum. The sequence continues at coordinate 693,281,221 of NC_090939.1, forward strand.
TGTAAAGGACATCATTACTACGGTGGATGGTACGGAGATAGCCTCCGGACCAGTAACGCATACCACCCAAGAAGTGACGCTAGTAAGTCAAGATGGACACCATGAGAAGATCGTGTTCGATGTGATCAAGGCTCCCCAGTTCCAGATTATTCTAGGAATTCCTTGGTTAGAGAAGCACAATCCTCAGATCGATTGGCGAGCAAGAACGGTTCAGTTTCCAGAATGTGTCCACTTGTCACCCTCGACCTGGTGTTGCACTGGCAGCAATTTCCTCGGAGGCTCCTCAGTTACCTCCTGAATACCTAGAATTCCAAGATGTTTTCCGGAAGGATCAGGCTAACTCTCTACCTCCTCATAGGTCTTATGATTGCCAGATAGACCTGATACCTGGATCTACTCCTCCTTGTAGTAGAATTTATGCCCTCACCGAGCCTGAGAATCTTCACCTCCGACAATACCTGGATCAATACCTAGCGAATGGGTTTATTCGTCCTTCCAAGTCCCCTGCTTCCTCAGCTTTGTTCTTCGTTCCAAAAAAAGAAGGGGACCTTAGAACTTGTATAGATTATCGCGCCCTGAACCAGATCACCGTTAAGAATAGATATCCGTTACCTTTGATCCCTGAACTCCTGGACCAAGTCAGAAAAGCATGCATATATACAAAGCTGGATCTTAGAGGAGCCTACCACTTGGTACGAGTGAAAGAGGGCGATGAATGGAAGACGGCCTTCCGCACCAAGTATGGGCTATTTGAATATCAGGTCTTGCCCTTCGGACTTTGCAATGCCCCGGCCGCCTTTCAATATTTTATGAACGATGTCCTCAGAGAGCTCATAGATGTGTGTGTTGTTGTTTACATTGACGACATCCTCGTTTATTCTTCATCGGAAACTGAACATCGGAAACACGTGAAAATGGTCCTCGAGAGATTGCGTCAACACAAACTTTTCGCTAAGTTGGAAAAATGTGTTTTCAACGTGACTGAAGTTGAATTCTTGGGATTCATATTATCACCTAGCGGAGTGCGTATGGATTCAAAGAAGGTCGATGCAATTCTCAAATGGCCATCGCCATCCTCCGTAAAAGGTGTTCAAAGCATGTTAGGCTTTGTTAACTTTTACCGCAGGTTTATCCCCGAATTCTCTCGAATAGTCCAGCCCATCACCGCCTTGTTAAAGAAAAACAAACGTTTTGAATGGTCTACCGAGGCGGAACAAGCTTTCCAGAATTTGAAGACTAGATTTATCTCTGCACCGATCTTAAAACATCCTCGCCCAGAACTCCCCTACATCGTTGAAACTGATGCTTCGAGCCTTGCCATGGGGGCAGTTCTATCACAAAAGGACCCAGTAACCAATCAGTTGCATCCCGTGGCATTTTGGTCCCGCAAATTCTCACCTCCTGAAATCAATTACACTATTACTGATAAGGAACTTCTAGCTATCAAGTCCGCCTTTAAGGCTTGGCGGCATTATCTTCTGGGGGCCTGACACACCATTACTGTGATTACAGATCACCGAAACCTGCAATATTTGAAAACTGCAAAAGCTCAATCCTCTAGGCAACTCCGTTGGGCACTATTCTTTGCCGAGTTTGACTTCATAATTACCTATCGACCTGGTACAAAAAACGGTAAAGCTGATGCCCTTTCTCGGATGGGAGTGGAAGAACATTTGATCAATCCTAAACCTGTACCTATCATTCCCGAACAAAGAATTCTAGGTTAATCGCCACACAATCCATAGAGGAAGTTAAGGATAAAGCCAGGCTACTGGTAACTCCAGCAGACATACAGAATTGGCATCTGCAGGGAAAGGACTTTACGGTGAAGGACAACCTATTATATTTCCAAGAACGGTTATACCTGCCCAGCACAGATTTACAGAAAAAGGTAATCTCTTGTTATCACGATTCTTTAATGGAAGGACATCCCGGTATGACCAAGACCTCGGAAAAGATCAAGCGCTACTTCTGGTGGCCGTCTTGGAAAAAAGATATCAGACACTTTATAATGTCCTGTGGAGTATGCGCCCAAAACAAGAGTCAAAAGGAAAAACCAGCCGGCCTCTTACGCCCTATTGACATCCCGCCTCGCCCTTGGCATACGCTTTCTATGGACTTCATCACCGATCTACCTCCATGCTCCGGATACAATACGATCCTAGTAATCGTGGACCTATTCTCCAAGATGGCGCATTTCATTCCACTCAAAGGCTTACCAACAGCAGCAACTCTGGCCCGAGAATTTCTCGAAAACATTGTCCGACTGCACGGTTTTCCTTCAGTTCTAATTTCGGATCGAGGTAGTCAATTTATTTCTCATTTTTGGCGAAGTTGCTGTCGGTCGGCTCAAATTGATGTGAGACTTTTGACCAGCCACCACCCTCAAACCGACGGACAAACCGAGAGGACCAATCAAACTCTGGAACAGTATTTGCGCTGCATGCTACAACAAACTGAAAAAACTTGGAAAGATATCCTTTGGATAGCCGAATATGCCTACAATAACTCTGTCCACTCGGGAACTGGGAAGACCCCGTTTTTTCTTTTATACGGTAGTCACCCTCGAACCTCGAAGTTGGATACACTCCAAGATCTTGGAACACCAGCAGTAGACCACCTGCATTCTACAATCACCCAAGCCTTTAAGGAAGCCGTTTCTCACCTTCAAAGGGCTAAAGAACAATACAAGAAAGGAGCAGACCAACATCGGAAGGAAGCCCCCCAATATCAAGTAGGAGATCAAGTCTGGTTATCCACCAAATATCTACCTCTAAAAGGACCACGCACATTCAACCCAAGATACCTTGGTCCCTATTCCATCACTACCATAGTAAATCCAGTAGCGGTCAAGTTGGACTTGCCCCCTCACATGAAGATACATCCGGTCTTCCACGTCTCTCTATTAAAACCCGTGCAACCTCAAACCCGACTAACTACATCTCCAAAACCTATTCTAGTTGATGGAGAACTCGAGTTTGAAGTCAAAAGCATCCTGGATTCCAAGATCTCCAAATCTAAACTATTTTACCTGATTGACTGGAAAGGCTACGGTCGCCAAGAAAGATCCTGGGAACCTGCAGAATATGTCCACGCGCCTCGTCTAATCAAAAGATTTCATTGAACATTTCCTAACAAGCCCAAACCCCCGGAGAAGCCCGGTTTGGGAGGGGCCTTGAGGGGGGGTGCTGTCATGATCTCTGCTTCCAAAAGATCAGGACTTGCCCGGCTCCCTTGGAAGCAGACCCATAACCCCGGTTCCGAGTGCCAGCCAGTCCCAATTGGGACCTTTTGGACCCTGTCCTGGCGCCAGTGGCACCAGGCTCATAAAGATGCCCAGTCCCAGCGCTGGAAGCGCCGGGCTCATAATGCTTGGGTGGACTTACCTGCAGCAGGCCATGCTGCTTACTTACCTGCCAGTTGAACCCCTGATCCTCTTCTGTTTGGGACTACTTTTCCTGTTGGGTGGGGCAGGAGCCACTCCCTAGGTTCAGAACACTGGAACTCTTCTGGAAAGCAGGAACTCTTTTCTTAGGCGTGGCTGTGGAAGGAGACACCTAAGCACTACAGGAGGCTATTTAAACCACACCCGATGGATGAATCTTGCTTTGCGTTATTCTGCATTCTCTGCAGCAGAACGCTCATTGTGTCTTCTGCTTCTGATCCTGGGCCTAAGGGAACAAAGGCTTACCATCCTGGAATCCAGTCTTCAGCAGCACCTGTAAAGACAAAGAAAGAACAGGTTAGCACTACGGTCTTCAGTGGCAGCGCATCTCTTACCTGGTCCATCGGCTGTCACCAACGCCTCGCGCTGCATTCCGGCATCTGAAAGACAAAGACTTACCTACTCTTCGCATGCTCCGGAGGTCTTCGCACTGCATTCCGGCATCTGAAAGACAAAAGAAGGTGCGTTTAAAGACATTGGGCAACTTTATTACTCACGTGCCATTACTCCTTCCCACGCCGAATCCAGTGGGTATTCCAGCACCCTTCAGCTTCTCTAAAGCTCCGAACTTGTACCTGCAAGATAAAAGGGACAGTTAGTGCGCATCGTGAAGCAGGCTACAAGCGCTTACTTACGTGCTTCCAGGCGCTTCTATTCCTCATGCGGGTTCGATCCTCAACTCTCATCAGCCCGCCATCCGCCATCGCCGGAACCCTGCAAAACAAGAGATATCATTACAAAAGACTTTTAAGACATTTGAAGTGCCCAGAACTTACCGTTCGTGCAGTTAACGACGGACAGCAGTCCTCTGAGGTCAAGAGGCCTGCACCCTTATCCAGTGAAGAAACTGGTTACGGCACCCTGCCCCGAGGCAGATGGAGAGCTCGGCGTTCACTTACCTAAGGTGAGGGTGTTAACCTTTGGGGTTCTACAGGAGAAGAGAAAGGGAAGAGGAGAGAGGCACCCAATAACCCCAGTTCATTAATCCCATATTTTCTATCTGCAGACATCTTACTCTTCGAGTCAGACATACAGTGCACAGAGGTCCAGCCCAAAGAGCCAACCGTGTGTTACACATCACCTTTGAAGATACGGCATTCACCCAGTCAAGACCGGCGCCTCTGCGGGAATCAGGTGAGCGTTACAGATTTCTATCATCACATAACTCAAATTAATCTTACTCAACAATATGTTATGCTTAGAAGATCAGTTCTTTATTCACATTGCTGGGCCATCAATGGGTTCCAACATGGCACCAGTGTATGCAAATACTTTTAGGTATTTTGGGGAAAATCAGAATATGTCCCAGAGAAGGGAATTCAACCAATATCTATTATTTTATAAGAGATACATAGATGACATTGTATCAATTTGGAAAGGTACGACTTTGTACTGTATTTTTCAATGCTTGAATATAGTTCATCCAAGAATTACATTTGCTACTGAATATAATAGAGTATTCACTATCTGCATGTTGAGCTATACTATTCTAATAATAGGCTTCAGACAACGGTGAACTCCATATCGTCTTAGAGGAATAACATATTACTGCTCGCAAGTGATCATCCTCCAATCATCATAAAAGGTATTCCTTACAGTCAGTTCTTGCTGTACAGACGGATTGTTTCAGACGATGATGAATGTCAAGAAAAAGCCACGTATTGAAACACAAACTTGGAGAATAAAGGCTATACTCTAGGGTTATCTGGCAATGCACTACATATGGCTAAACAGAGACCCACAATGGAATTATTAAATGAAAATGAAAAGCAAACATTGCCCTCATTAATGTATTTTTCAACACATTCAACTCAAAGCAGGAAAAATAAAAACATTGTTAAAAAGAATTGTAAGATCTTCGAACATGGCACATTGCTAAATGATTTATTTAAAAAGGTATCCAAATTTACCCACCGAAAAAACTATGATTAAGTAGTCTGAGAGAACTCTATCCTTGTTAGAATCAAATTCTTACAGAGGCACTCTGCAATGTAATAATTGACAACATTGTAATCATATTATTGAGGGCAATGAGTTAAACCATCCTAACAATGCGAAATATATAGGCCCTCATTAGGACTCCGGCGCTAAACCATGGTGCTATTAGCACCATGGTCCATGCCGGAGTCCGCCATGGAGAAAGGGGGAATTACCACCCCATCCCAAGGTTGGCGGGGCGGTAATTCCCCCTTTCTCCATGGCCCTTCCCCATTCCCATTTTTGCCCCATAGGGCTCAATGGGAATGGTGAAGGCGGCAATTACGGTACCGCAAATTGCGGTACCGTAATTGCCATCAAGGTCCCTTTGCGGGTCCCTAATTTAAAAGCTGGTCCAGACCAGCCATTGAAGTCGGGAGCCGCAAAGGGACCTCGTAGTAAGGCGTTAAGGGGTTAATGGCGCTGCAGCCTTTTACGGCGCCGTTAACCCCTTAATGCCGGGGTCGTAATGACCCCCATAGTGTTGAAACATCCAGTGATACACAATACTACACAAGTGATTTATGAAATACGATGTCCTTCTGGAACATTCTATGTAACAATGACAAACAGGAAAGCTAAAACAAGCTTGGCAGTTGTTGGGATGGAAATGAGTCTGTCGAACCCCACTAGGCGATTTAAAGTGATGCGAATCCCCTATGAAATAGTGTAGTGCACAAGGGGGAGAGAACACACTATGAAACTTGGCAGGGATATAATATAACACAAATAATAGATGCACAAACCTTATAAGGTGCATAGAAAGAAACTCCATTTTGTATTTAGAGCAGAGGCCCAGGCCAGCATGGCTGCGCTGAACCAGTTGAGTTCCATGGAAGGATTTCACTATGCCCAGATCATTAAGGCAAAATTAGTCTGCACCAGCAGTTCTCATGAAGCTCATTCCCCCTTGTCCCTTCACTGTTTCAAAAACGTAGTATCATTGGGAGGACAGCACCCTGCAAGGCCGTGAGAAGCAGCAGGCTTTTCGCAGTGCCCATTCATCACAACCAAGCTGCCAGCAGGCCTCTAACTCCCACTGAGCAATTGCAGAGCCAGAGCCCACACCCCTGATCCGACCCCCACACCCCTGCTTTCCATGATAGCAAGTGACCCCCCACCCCCTCAGCCCCTAGCATAAACGAAATGGCCATAAAATATCTAAGCATGTGCAACTGTTTCTCCCCTCAGCATTAAATTCATCCTTTGTAACACGAGGTACAGGGAGGAATACATTATAGATCAAAACGAGGGTGAAGCCTTGAGTATGGGAGGTGCAGTTTCAACAAAGCCTAGAATCTGTGGGTCAGTATGACTGTATATCTTCCTCCCTTCCCCCTGGCACCATTCCCAGAGCCTCTCCGGTGCATCCCACAGTAATGTACTAATAGGCTACGCATATTATTATATTTTTCACAGTGTAACTTATGAGAGACCTGCCCTTCGCTTCATAGAGAGATGAGCCCAGCTGACCCACGTGGGAATTGATAGACGGCTGAGAAACGGACCAATTGTAGCCTGGCATCCCCTATGGAGCAGGATCATGTATGGTGTTTTACCTATCATCTGTGCGGGTTTAGACCCTATATGTGATATCATCTGTGACGCTGTAGCCTCTCAAAAAGCATCAACATTCAGTCTGGAGTCAGAACGTTCTGGAGCAGCAGTGTCCTTTGCTGATATTTTGTATTCTATACAATTAAACCTTGATATCCTTGCAAGCTATCTCTTGGCTTCTTTCCCTAGAGGGTTGCATTCATTCTGGTGTGTGCGCTTCAGGGACTTGCCTTCATTTGGTGAACCTGCCGACATGATTCCATCATCCCCGTACCTGCGGAGGTATCCAGATGGCCTCTCCGGAAGGGCTGTGCCCACCTACAGTGACCGGTCCCAAAATGCATACGCTGAGTGGCCTTGTGGGAGCTGTCTTTGCAGAATCGCGCCTGCTCTTTGCAGCGGGGTGCAGCCCTAAGGAGAGGTGCATGCCGGTTGTGGAACCCAGTGAACGGAGGTCTTTGGGAGAACGCACGCATGCAAGTATAGCCTGCAAGGGATAAGAAAGTAGGGTTGGGTGTATGGAGCAGAGTGAAGATTGTGAACATGCAGTGATTGAGATTAAGAATGGGGAATGTCTGTAAAGTGTGTAAAGTGTGTTGATTTGTTGGCTTTTAAGGAAGCGGAATATAAGGAAAAGGGAGCCACCCCGATGTTAGGGGAGATGGTGGCGCCACTTAAACTGTCTTGACCAGTATGGGAAAAATATGAGAATAAAATATAGGAGCACGGGAATATTAGTAGTTGTTATTTTAGCTTGATATTTTAGTTTGTTTTGTTATTCTATTTTAAAAGTGTAAGGGGGAGGCCCAGAAGGGGCAGGTATGGTTTGTATGCGCGAGCATATCACGAGAGTGTGTAGTGTGGGTGTAAGAAGCTCTAGTGGGAGATAGCAGGGAGGGGGGAGAAAGTGATGATTTTTGTTTTTGTGTCATTTGCTGACAGCCTTTAGATATATTAGAAACAAGACTGAACTGTATACCCATTGAACTGAACAAAGTACTGTTTAACTGTGACATAGTAGCTTAGGCCCAGTCTCACGGTTAAGATACACACAAGAGACATGACAATGGGGGTAGAAACGCCCCTAGACCACATATGCAAAGCTCTGCCCCTCTATTATGAGAACATTAAGAAGTATCGTAACCAATGGGTGACTGAGACTAAAGAGGGGGGGTGGGGGGAATGCGCCACTCATGGCCACACCAGGGTTCTTTTGACAGAAGCATGTTGGAACATATGTCCACATACCTGACAGCGACATACAAGGGGAGACTATTTCAGAATATAAGGAAAGTATTGAAGCTATGGAAAATGTTCGAGGAAACAGAGGATTCTAAGGAGGAGGGGGCGACATGCGACTGTAGCAAGGGGACAAGCAAAGGGGAAACTGAGAATCAGATAGAAGAGGGAAAATGGATATATCCCTTAGCAACTCCCCCAGCAGAGGGGTACACAAACCCAACATATTTATCGGTGGGCACAATGGTAGCAGCACCAGATACAGCCCCACCCCTGCCATATGTCTCACCCCCAGAGGTTACTGCCCATACTGGGGTGAGCGCCAGAGACTTGGAAATAGTACTAGCATCCACACAAACAGAACTAGCTAGGCTGAGAGCAGCATGCAATGCGACCAAGGTAAACACACCGCACCCCCCATAGAGACACCAGTACAACCAGCGGGGGATGAGTGGAAATCATTTGATTTTATATTTAGAATAGAATAGAGAGTGCCCATAAGGTCTGTTCACGTAGATTGTGACAGAGAAACAGACAGTATGCGCTATGAGAATGTGGGGTCCCGCAGAGGAGACGAGGTGTATTGGAGTGATTTTGATGAGACTGAAGAAGAGGGAAGGGGGACACCGAGCAGGCATCCCAGCCCACTCCAAAGTTAGAAAGTATGTTGGATGGAAGATTGAGGGGAAGTTTTGGGAGCATAGCTTTAGCGCGGAAAAAGGGAAGTGCGACCAGGGGTGGAAAAGGAGATGTGGAGAGCAGAAACAGGCAGCGTCTGGGACCAGTCAACATCACTTTACTATTTTATAGTAAAGTGAGGCCTGCCTAAGAAGTACAGAAAGCACTTGACAAGATAGCGGGGGGAGAAGCCAAGGTGTGGTCTGAAATCCAAAGCCTCATAGTTCACCATTGCAGGAAAATAAAAGGGCGCGAGAAGGAAACGATTAAAAGGAGACAGGCTGAGGAAGCAAAACTAGTCCAACATAAACTAGTGAAAGTAGCAGTGGTATCGACAGGGCCAACACCAGAACAAACGGAAGAGGGAGGCTATGCCTCTAATGTGACCCAGGCAAGAAAAGCGGCAGTGTGGGCTGAAGGACGACAAAGGCAGTGGGGAGGCGGCCCAAAATTCTTAGGACCCCAGTGGCAAGGAGGACAACAGTGATGACAAGGTGGGTTTTCGGGGATCAATAGGGGGGTGGATTTGGAGGTCCCGGACCAAGATAAGATGATCCAGGGCAGTGTTGGACTAGTGGGAGATGGGGGAATTTCTCAAGAGAGTGCCGGAGTAGGCAGGTAGGAGGTTACACTTACAATCAACAACAGTACTATGGTCCACCCCAAGGGAGCACCCAAGGAATATCCCCCAGAATGACTTCAATACCATATGAAATTCACCAGGCCTACATGCAATTACCACCACAGATCCAAGGCCTCTGCCCCCCACAGCACCTGCAGCAGGCAGTGCAGCAGTACCAGCACAGCCCTAACTCACAGCAAGCAGAGAATAGGAACGCTTTTGGCAGCGTGCCTAATGGCACAGTAGCCCCGTTCCAAGGCGCTATAGTTGTATGGGGAAACCCTTTCTCATTCCCTGGGACAGACACATACCCTGACTAGGACAGCCCACAGAGAGCACTTGCGTGTCCAGTCCTGTCAATGACCCTTAATCCATAAGAGGAACCGTTGGTGGGAGCATAGATAGGGAACAAACAATTCATCTTTATGGTGGACTCAGGAGCAGAAAAGTTGTGCATCAGTGAAGGTGACCTCCTGCTATCAAGAACTCTATACATGCAAGGATTCTCTGGGGTGGATTTAAAGGTTCTTTGCACAAAAGATTTAGATGTAAAAATAGGTTGGAACGTCGTGAGGGCCCCCCTCCTGTATTCTGAGAGTTCTTTTGTCAACTTGTTTGCTAGGGAACTGCTAAGTAAATGTTAGGCAGAATCCTATGCAGTACCCTTTGGGAACACCACACACAGTCAAAACTACAAGTGACAGTACAAATTCACCTTTGGTACAAGCCTGTACTACACAGTAAAGTGGTAGTGATGGCTGAGCAGCCAGACTTATCTCAAGAGGAAAGTGAGCAGTATCAGAGGTTACACAAAGGACAGTAATTACTATGGTTCAAACAAACACTGACTAAAAGAATATACATTTATTTACACATTCATTTGTAAAACAGTTCACTAAGTAAAGCAGCAGAAAAATCACACTCTTAATATACTACACAACACCCAATCAATTCTGGACAAGTTAAGCTCAAAAGTTTGAGCAAAATGGCACTCCAGCTTTAAAAAGGGAGGGAAAGACAAGGTTATACCAAATTAAGCAGCACCAACAAGTAGGCAGGGCAATATAGAAAAGGCTTGCTACAATGAGGATTCAAATCAATAGGCCTGGGCCAATGTTAATGGTACAGAGTCTTTGCAGAGGATCACACAGTTCAGAGTAGTTTGCGGTTAAGTCTTTGCCAGGAGTTCAAAATGAAGTTGGTCGCAGGAAAAGTTTATTTAAAAGAGTAGAGAATACAAGCCCTCGGATTGGCGAAAGATTTAAAACATTTTCATCGCAGTCGGACGGAACGAACAACCGGGTTTGAACAGTACCTTAGAAGAAGAAGAATGCTGTAGGTGAGGTAGAAGTTCCTGGCAGATCCTGCAGGCTCACGGTTCCTGAAGCGACTGTCGGACTGACACAAAGGAGGAAGACTGGAGGGTCCTGCACTGCCCAGGGAAGAAACCAGCAGCAGAGCAAAGCAGCGAATAAAAGGTGCACTCCTTAAAACCAAAACAGAGTCCGGTCCTCCTGGCTATCCGGTTCACTGCAGCGATGCACAGAAAATTCGACCAGGGGAGGGAGGCCTTGCTTGGTGTTTGGTGAACTGGTTGGTCCCACCAGCTCAAGGGAAGAAGATTCCTTGCAGATCTCTCTGTCGTCGAAGTTTGGAGATTCAGAACCACAGCAGGGGTCCTACAACCCCTCCCTCACATCCTGTCTACCTAGACTCTCAAGGAGGGTTTCTATGCAGAAGCCTGCCAAAGGACGGCGAACAAAGGAACCAAACCTGGTTTGGGGTGCAGAGTAAAACACGGTAAAGACCTTTACAAAAAGAAATGGTGAATAAACCCAGCCGGAACAGTAAAAGTAAATGGGGTCCAGATGATTAAAGTTCGAGGCTACTAACATAGCCTAAGCCGGTACCAAGGCTATTTTCATAGACTGCGGTAGGAAAAATATGGTAGATACCACTGCCACCAACCAAATCTTAAAGAAAGGGGAACAAAATAATGTTCCATGAGACAGACAAAAAGGGATAACTATTAACACTTTCCATTACTCTATGGAAGATAGTTTGTACTGGGTCTGTGAATTTAAAAAGACTAATAAAGTCAATGGCAACTTTACATGTTCTGGGAGACAGTAGTCAGTCCCAGAAAATGGAGTTTAAAATGGGAAGTCTGAAAAAGATAACCCTGTGTCACTGCACTAAAGGTGCTGTGTGACACATAGTAAAAATATGATGCCTATGCAGTAGGTGAGGCTCCACAGTCTATGAACATGCAAATGTAAAACACACAGCAAAACACATGTAAGAGTGGGAAAAAAAGCTCACACTCTTACCAGGTGAAAAAAAGAAATCCTTGAAATCCAGCAAAGCGGCTGAGGGACTCAGTAGATAAGGGAAATGTAGCCATTGTGGAGAATTCTACCCAACAGTAAGTTGAACATGACAATCTCATTCAAAGACAGAGGTATTGACTGCACCACACCTGCCATGTGTTCACTAAGAGCAATGCTTGTGATATACGCCACGGCATAGGATGTGGTGGTACAAGGAATTCTATTGAGTCCCGACATGTTCATCTATGGCATTAAAGTTATAGCACGAGCGGTGCCCCAGATCACCAAAACTTGCTGTAGAGTGCCTACTGATTTCAACTTTCGACCCGTGGTGTCCCCGGTTGCAGGAACAATACTCTCCCTAGTCCTAGAGGGCCTTATTGTGTCATCAAAAAGAATTGTGGTGGTAGGGACTGGCCCACACAGATGCCAGTGGTGCACCGTGTTATGTATAAATCCCACTGTGCCACTCAAAGAATTAACAGGTGCAGAGCTTTTTAAAGATGCCGACAATTACGAGGAAATCATCCTCAAAATGCATACCCTATGAAATAATGGTGCAGTGTCTGAGAATTCAAAGCCCTCTCATGACTGTCATCGCACCACCCCTATTTATCCAGACAGACCTGCAGCGCGTTCCCACACACTTATGGACAACCAACCCAGACAATGTAGGGATGCTAAAAGAAGTGCCCCCTATACGAATCACACTCAAGGGCAGGGCAGTACTCCCCCTGGTGAAGCAATACCCGTTGTCCAGAGAAGCAGAAGAAGGAATCCGGAAAACATTACAGACCCTGCTACACCAAGGGATCATATTACCCTCCACCTCACCATACAACACGGCCATGTACCCCATTAAAAAGGCAACAGGGCAGTTGTAGGATGATCCAGGATCTCTTCCCCCTTAATGATGTAGTACAGAAGGAGCCTCCACTTGTTCCCAACCCGGCGTCCATTTTATGCAGCATCCCCAAAGAAACAACCTATTTCCCCGTTGTAGTCTTAAAGAATGTATTTTTCTCAGTGCCCCTGCACTCGGACTCACAGTACCTCACAGCATTTAGCCTGCATGGAAATCGCTACAAACATACTTGTTTGCCTAAAGGGTACTGCAAAAGGTCTGGTATCTTTAATAGGATACTGCACAAAGACTTAGTTAACATTCAGGTGCCAAGCACAATCATTCAATACCTGGATGATTTACTAAGTTGCAGTGACAGTGAGCAAGGGACTCCATTACACTATTGGAGCTGCTAGCATAAAAGGGGTACAAAGTAGACAAGGCAAAGCTCCAGTACTGCCAACTGGAAGTACTCTACCTAAAGCAACTTATCTCTAAGGATGGAACAAGGATCATCTCTGACAGGGCAGCAACAGTGTGTGCCACTCCCAAGCCACTCACAGAGAAACATATGCAGAAATTCCTAGGACTGTGCAATTATTGTAGGGCATGGATTCTTGACTATGCAGCATACACAAGGCCACCCTTACAGGGCCTGAATGAAGGGCAGAAAGAAAGAAACACAATAGATTGGACCCCAGATATGATCAAGAATTTCAATGATTTAATGGAAGTAATCTCCACTGCACCCTTCCTCGCCACCTCAGATTAAACACAGGAGTTTTACATTTTCTCACACTCAAATGGCACACTCTTAACACCAGTACTCACACAAAAAGCACAATGGGCCAAAAGCCTTTAGCCTATTACAGTGGCACACTCGACTCTGTGATGCAGGCCTTTGCTATCGGAAAAAAAAAAGTTCCACAATTGCAATGGGGTGCTCATTAACATTAAATGTAGAGCATTCATTATTTGCCATCTTGTATCGCTCAAAGTCCACTCTCACCACCCAGCGGGCATCTGCCTATGAGATCATACTGTCCAGTCCACACATATACGTTGTAAGCTGTAAAACAGTAAATCCAGCCACGTTTCTCACACAACCATGCACCGCCGAAGATTTGCAACAGCAAGACTGTGCAACTTATGAAGGCGAAGGGGGCGATATTCCCACAGCTAAAGACAGCCCTCTAGAGGTAGGAGAAACATTTTTTTTTATATGTCAGCATCAATTGACCTAGATATGAGGCAGAGGCACGTTGGGGCTGCAGTAGTATATCTGGAGGAAAATAATATGAGACACTTGTAATGAAAGGGTTACCCATGCATTACTCGGCCCAAGCAGCAGAACTTGTAGCACTCATTGATGCCCTCCAGGCGTCCAAAGGGTATTCTGTCACCATTTATTCAGACTCTACTTACGTCACCACAACGTTGCATGCAGATCTTTCACGCTGGAGAAGGAGGGGCTTCAGAAGGGCAGATGGCTCACCAGTACAGCATGCAACCCTGCTCAACACACTGATTTCCGCCCTCGCAGAACCCTTTGTGGTAGCCGTCATTAAATATACAGCACACACCCACAATACTGACAAAATTTCGTTGGGGGACGCAGCTGCTTGTGCGGCAGCAAAAGCTGCAGCATATATCCCAGTGCCCACATCAGCTGAATATGTTATGACCACAGCAAGCACCAGTCAAGAAACAGATGCGTACACAGCCCTCCCAATAGTACAAATAATCCAGCTACAGCGTAGGTTGCCGCCAGAAGTACAAGACCCATGGCTCAAACGTAGGCACATGCAATCTCCAACTGATCTCTTATGGAGATAACAAAGCACTTGTGGAATTACTCCACCCAGCTTTTGAGCAATTGCATTACCCTTCTCATAGCTCCAAGCAACATATTGCAGCAGATATTCAGGAAGACTGGTTCATTCCCAATTTACCGGAACACCTCTCAACGATGGTCGTTCGATGCACCATCTGACAAGTGTTTAGCACAGGGATGACACTCAGGACATTGATAGGCACGCCCATCGGACCATTTCGAGAGCTGCATATTGACTATGCAGACATGGGGGAGTGATGTAATGGGGTTCGATACCTTATTGTGTTGGTGTGCCCATTTTCAAGGTGGGTTGAAGCCGGTCCCTGTGCCCACCCAGATGCCAAGTGTGCTCAAAAATCCCTCGTATCAGAGGTTTTCCCATATCAGGGTTGTGTGACATTTTGAGGTCAGATATTGGCACAAACTTCTTCAATGAGCTCTTCAAAGACACCACATAACTATTAGGGATAAAACACTGTATGTGTTCCATTGACCACCCACAAGCAAATGGAGTGGTTGAACGAATAAACTGCTTTTTAAAGAGCAGGCTCTCCAAATTGTGCAACACCCTGAAAAAGAACTGGGCATATGGCCTACACCTGGCCCTGGTCCATTTGCGCACACAGCCCAGTAAAGATAACCACCTCTCCCCTCATGAAATAGTGAATGGCAGATGCATGCAAACACCCATCTCCCGTGTAAGGAGAGCATCAGATGCCCATAAAGCAGCAGCAATTCTGGGAGAAGAGTTCAAGCAGTACCTGACCCAATTAATATGAGCAATAAGGTGCATGTCAAGACAAATATCACCACTGCACACAGAGGAGGCACAGACCTCAACAGCTCCATAAACTGACCCAGCACCCGCCCAATCGCTGTTGCCGGGGGAGCTGGTCTATGTCAAAAGCTTTGGGAGAAAGTGGAACAATCCCAGATTCCACAAGCCCTATGAGGTTGTGTTTTCCACCCCTCTCGCAGTGAAGGTGAAAGGGCTTTGATATTGGATACACCTCTCGGACATTCATAGGGTCCTACCCAAGTCAGTGCCAAATGGCCAAGAGTAAACCAACTAATCTACCTCAGTTTATGTAGCTTCATGCTGACCATATAAGTGCATGTGAAAGAGTAAAATATACATGCATTACTGCTAGCCGCATGAGCTACTACAATTAAATCTCTTTCTCTCTCTCTCTCTCTCTTTCTCTCTCTCTCTCTCGCTCTTTTCCGTATTACTCCCCATTACTTACCCCGTTTTCCCTAATACCCCATACCTTCCAATCCCGTTGTATTTCCCATTCTTCAGGTACCTCAACGATGAAGATGTCACCATCAAGCTGTTCTTTGTGCGGTGATAGGAATGTCTTTAGTAGCACTAGAATGTACTCATATATGTGTGGCCTATATTTCACAGCCATTTTGTTTGCAGTTTTAATGTTTTCGTTAGGGATATATTGGGGAATATCTTTTATCTGGGCTGGCAATCTAAAAGAAGGGTGGGTCACGGGGATCTGGAGCACAAGTACAACCTCCAATTTAACTGAAATGAACCCAAGCCCAGATCTGAATGAAAGAACGAATGGGAGTGTGCTATTTAATTCAACAGAATCAAAGAACATAACCAGAACCACCTATTTCCTGACCCCCACAAATAGGAGCAACTCTCACACAACTTTATGTACAAGTAAAAGGTTTGAAATCTTACTTCCTAATGTCAAAAACCATTTGTATAATGCAAGCAGTAATGTAAATATTACAAACTGCAGAAGCAGTGTAGCAAAAAGGCACGTACTACGCCATGGGAGGATAAAAAGACAAGCACGTAAAACCAAATATGATGCATACCTTGGCTTAGGCCTAGACACAGTTGAAGATATTTGGTTTCCCGAGCACTTCAACAGTTGGTATTCTGACAGGAGTACAGTGGGAAGACAAACAGCTAATGGGAGTTGCTATGCTTCTTAACACTGCACGCATCTGGAGCACCCAAGGTTTTAGTACCACAAGAAGTACAAAGATAGAGGCACAATGCCTAATTCATCTTGTGCTATGTAGGATCAGAGGCACTTTCCAGGCACACAACGTTCACCTAGAGCTTGTTGTTCTGGAAGCCCAGAAATGCAAAACAAGTTCAACTAACACCCACTGTCCAAAGCAACCCTACCTGGTGATCGAAGGGTTGAAATACACTAAGGGACTCATTAAAAGGTTTTGGCCCTTGGTACCACTGAGCTTACCAGCAGAGCCCATACCGAGAATGGCATTAAATCGGTCTAAGAACCTTAAAGATATGCTCACCCATGCCAGAACAGGGAAGAAAACCACAAGATCATCCATGTGGAACATGAGGGAGATATGGGGTCATCATCCCTGCGGCACCTGCACTGTTTGTAAACTAACCAAGAAAATGTACTCCTTTCTTGTAGACAGCAAAGAATGGCAGTTGAGACATTTTTCAAATTGTAAATCATCAAATGTCATTTATGTCATCAAATGTCCCTGTGGCCTTCGTTATGTAGGCCAGACGTCACAACCTATTACTAAAAGAATTGGAGAACATAAGTCCAGAATCCGGTGTAAAACACATACAGCACCTTTGGTATCTAATTTTCTTGAATTTCAACATATCCCGGAGGACTTTTTGTGGTGGTGATAGACAAAGTGCTGGACACGACCAACGCCACTAGTGCTCTCAATTTTAAAGAGTCTTGGTGGATTTACAAGTTAAAATCTACCACCAAGGGTCTTAATGAGGCCCATACACATGACCAAATGGGGTATCCAGCCGGTCTGTTTCTATCCTCTTCCCAGACTAGCCCCCACGAGGGTGCATTTTCCACTGCCCCTGCCTGCCCCGATATGTTAACCATGGTTTACACATCACATGTCACAGGTATCTTCATTGAGTTTATGACTTTGTTTCATTGACACACATCTCATGCCACAGGTTACTTTTATTGTGTTGAGGACTTTAGTTTCATGAATCTCCGCCCCCTTTCAACTCTGGGTACCATGTGATCTCCTTAGCCTCCACCTGCCCTCCTTCATTCTACCGGGGCAGCCCTTCTCCATTATGAGAACGTTGCGGTCACTAATACAGTGACCGCTCCTTCAGAGTACTAGCTTTCTCTGGATGTGTTGCGCGTGCCTGCCCTTCCCTATGACAATGGGACGCACACGGCAATGCGCACGTGCTCCTTTTATATACACTACTCTACCACACCTGCGCATCATTGGGAGCCACGCAGCTTTTTCAATGTGAGCTCTGCCGCAGCGGCTGCTTCGACCGCGCTGTATCGAGTCACACCAATCCTTGTTCCTACATTACTCAAGGTAGGAGGCATTTTTGACTTGGCACACGAGATTACACAGCGGGCCATACAGTGCTTGATCGCCCGCGAGATACTTACTCCACACTCCTCCTCTCTTTCTTTAGGAGCCTGCTGCATCCTTTATCCGGCATCTATCAGCCACTCAACTGCATTAGTGTGATCTTGATAGAAATGGCTGCATTCACTGCGGCGCTTCCGACCCTGCACATCCTTGTCTCCACACGACTCAATTACTCTGTAACCGCAATGTTTTACCAGGCCCCCCTTGCTCCACTGCCTGTGAGCTACTTACTTAGCACACCTTCTCCTCTTATTTTTAGGAGCCTGACAAATGTTCTCTCCGGCACCCAGCAGCTGAACTTTGGCACCTGGTAGACGTGCTAGACTCCCTGCAGCAGCAGGTAACCATTAATGGGCTGGGATGTTTGGGATCCACCGTTTGACAGATCCAGCCCACCCCTAGACACTAAGTCCCTCTACTTGACTTGCATTCCTTGTTCTTTCTGCAACACGGTGACCTACTTCATTTGGGACACTTCATTCTCTTTACCCATCTTGTTTTAAATCATCTTCACTCCCACGCCAGAGGGCCCAGACCCAGGGACACGCATTCAAGGTCAGTGTGACACTGGACGTGTGCAAACCACACGGAATTTTATTATGTTTTATCCTTTGTTCCATAATGCACTTGTATACAGTGCTATGTACCCAAGCATATCAGAACTTAGTCCACTCACCCCTCTTTCTTACATGTCCCTCATTTTAGGTAGAGCTTTTGCTGGCCCTAGAAGAAGGCTTCTATCTCCTCAAGCCGAAACGTCTATGGACGGTGCCCTTATTGTCCACCGCAAGAACATTTACCCATGATTTAACATACAGACGTCGACCTACTTATCGGTCACCCTTCTGCCTGGCACTGTTAGACCTCTTCATGGTTTCCACCTAGGAGTGTGATACTACACACACCCCTTGGGACGTTCAATGTGTGTGCAACTGTGCTGCACGTTTAGGGCTCTGTTGTGTTTTCAAGACCTACTTTTGTCCCCAATGTTTCAAAAATGGTGTTTGCTATGTACCACTAATGTATGTCAAAGAAAGAAATTTCGAATGGATTGTGTCCTCCCACGTATTCCCCATCTTATGATAATCGTTATCCTCAGCTTCGCTGCTTCGGAAAAAGAATTTCTCGGCAGAGGGCGCTGTGCTCGAGATCGTGGCGTCAATTGTCCCTCGACGTACTCCGTACTCTGTCGACTTCACCGATAGTATAAGTAGCTCGAGCTGCGCCCGTTGCTTCAGTTCCGTTTTTGCGATTGCTTCGCTATCGAGAACGGCGCGCTTCTTTTTTCTGTGAAGAAAAATGTCATCATCTTCGACACCTTCGACACCCAGGACTGGGTTCAAGAAGTGTGCAGATTGTGGATCTAAGATGTCCATTACTGATCCCCACCGGATTTGTCTCTGGTGTCTCGGTTCCAGTCACCGAACCGACGACTGCGGCTCCTGCCAATCGATGACCGAAAAAGCTCTTCGTGAGAGGAGAGGTAAACTGTCGGTGGGGAGGGAGGCCTCAAAAAAGGTTTCGTCGAAAAAACATGAGAAAGCGACCGATTCTAAGGGATCGGATCGCCATAGACACTCGAAGAGATCTCGATCTAGAAGTAGATCGAGACATTCTTCGTCGTCATCGAAAAAAATGAAGAGGAGACCTAGATCTCCCTCGTCGTCTTCTTCATCTGAGTCGACCGAAGAAATTCGCTGTCCGACTAAATCGGATTCTCCCAGTAAGTGGGAAGAATTCCGCAAAAAGATGATGGAGGTTTTCGAGAATGCGGCCTCGACCCCCTCAAAAGAACCTCGAAAAGCCATACCCCTAAGGTCGCTCCGTTGGACGACAAAGGGAAGTCTAAGGCTACTATGGCTAAGACCAGTAGTGTCGAGGAATACAAGAAACCTCGAGTCGACGTAAAACCGTCGAAGAAACCTCGAGAGTCGAGCACCTCTCCGGTGCCGGCCAAGAAACACAAATAGTCGAAGACTTCGACGACTTCGTCGACGCCCTCGACGTCGATAATTTCGACACCAAAACCACATGCGTCATCGACGCCATTATCGAAGTCATCTTCGAAGACTTCGAAGACACCCTCGAAAACTTCGAGGGATTTGCCATTTCCTTCGAAGCAGATGGAAGAGGAAGAAAGGAGATTCACTCCTTTGCCCAGATCAGACTTTTTTAAGTCCATGTCTGCAATTTATGAAGAGTCTGCTTCAGAAGAAGACGAAGTTACTCCTTTGGGAGTTGCTTATGGGACAAGACAGGTTCCTGAAGAACTTATTGAACAGGAATCCAGAATGAGAGACCTGAGTGATACTCTACATTCTGCCAGTGGAGTTGACACATCCCCAGAATTAGAGTTCGCCAAACCTGATCCTGCAGAGCATGCAGATGCTGAGTACAGGGGTCTTATGACCAGGGTAGTTGAATACATGGGTTGGGGTAACACTTCACCCATTTTTTAACAAGATGACATGACGGATATTATCGTCAAGGGACCTCAGAAGGATCCTGTTCTCCCTTTTCACAGGGCCCTTCAAAGGACTGTGGAGAAAAACTGGGAGAAACCAGAAACCATTGCTGCTACAGACAGCACTTTTCCAAGAAAATACAGACCAGCTGGATCAGATCCAGAATATTAGAATAAACACCCGACTCCTGAGAGTTTAGTCATTCAAGCAGCATCTACTTCGAAACAAACTGCTTATCCTACTATCCCTCCAGATAGAGAGGATAAAAAAATTGACGCCTGGGCACGTAAAGTTTTCACGTCAGGCAGTATGGCACTTAAGTCGGCAAATGTCACCTGTTCCCTAGCCAGGTTTACCCATACCCTGTGGGACTGTATTTTGGCGGCGGCTGATCATATTCCAGAAGGCGAGGAAAGGGAAGGCTTCCTGAATATAGTCAAAGACGGGAAGGAGGCAATGGGGGAATGCCTCCAGTCTGGACTGGATACTGCTGATAGTATCAGCAGATCCATGGCTGCAAGCGTTGTGCTAAGCAGATTTGCGTGGTTGAGGAAGTCGGGGTTTGCACCGGATGTACAAGCTAGGCTCCTCAACATGATGGCTCGAGGCTCTTTGGCAGAAAGGCTGATGAAAGCCTTGAAAAACTTCAGACCTCGAAAGCGGCAGCTAAATCTCTTAGCGCCTCTTTGCACCAGCCTCTAAAACCCTATTCCGGCTCATCTTCCTGGAGGGGTCGTTCTTTTCGATACTACTCCTCTTTTGGTAGAGGAAGAGGACAGGCTTCTCAAAGGGGAAAAAGGAACTTCCCTCGTAGAACACGGGGAAGAGGTGCAAAATCAGCCTCAGGAGCGGCATCTGTACCCTCAGCCACTCCTGCTGCCGCCTCCAAATCCCTCTGAGACCTTGTTTCACAAAACACCAGTGGGAGGCAGGATCTCTCAACATCTGAAGGAATGGCGAGGCATTACCTCAGATGCTTGGGCACTGGAAACAGTAGCCCAAGGTTACTGTCTCCCCTTTCTAAAAAGGCCTCAGAATCATCCACCGGGAGCCAATTCCGTCAAAATTCCGGATCCGCTCCTGTTGCAGGAAATTTTAACCCTGCTAGAGAAAGGTGCCATAGAACTGGTACCTGTAGCGGAGAGGAACAGGGGTTGGTACTCCCCATATTTTCTCATCCCAAAAAAGGACGGAGGACTGAGACCCATTTTGGACTTGAGAGAAACTTGAACAAGTTCCTCAGGAAGGACAAGTTCAAGATGGTGACTCTTTCTCAGATCCTTCAGGCTCTCCAACTCCAAGATTGGTTGGTATCATTGGACCTTCAGGATGCTTACTTTCATGTGCCAATCCATCCAAAGCACAGAAAGTACCTGAGGTTCGCGATTGGCAATTCTCATTATCAGTTTCGAGTTCTGCCATTCGGGTTGACCTCCGCCCCGAGGGTTTTCACCAAACTGTTGGCCGTTGTGGCAGCAAGCCTCAGGAAGGGAGGTATTCACATATATCCCTACCTGGACGACTGGTTGATCAGAGCAAGTTCTCCAGAACAAGCTCAGGAACATCTTTCGATCACCTGCCACTTCCTCCACAAACTGGGCTTCTCCCTCAATTTCAAGAAGTCCCGCATGATACCATCCCACAAACTCCAGTTTATTCGGAGCGGTCTTGGACACTTCATCGGGAAAAGCCTTGCCTCCCGAAGTGAGAGCTCTCCACATCCAGCAGATGGTAACAAGATTCCAAAATGCCCAACGTCTACCGGCCTTCGATTTTCTCAGGTTGCTCGGCCTCATGGCATCCTGCATTTTTCTTGTGCCAGAGGCCAGATTGAGAATGAGATCCCTTCAATGGGCACTCAGAACTCAGTGGTCCCAGTTCTCAGGGAATATGTCGGATCTTCTGCAAGTCCTGAGCGCAGTTGCTCAGGATCTTCTGTGGTGGGCTTGCAACGACAACATTCTCAAGGGTGAGTATTTTTGGCAACCGTGGCCGGAGATAACGGTAGTGACGGACGCCTCACTCACGGGGTGGGGCGCACACACCAACGATCTGACAATCAGCGGTCGTTGGTCTATATTAGAGCTGAGGGCAATCAGACTAGCTCTGAAGGCCTTTTTGTCCTCTGTACAAGGAAAGAATGTTCTGATAATGACGGACAACACAGTGGCCATGTACTATCTCAACAAGAGAGGAGGAGTAGGGTCACTGCCACTGTGCAGAGAGGCAATGCAGCTCTGGTTCTGGGCAATAAGAGAAGGAATCTCTCTGTCGGCAATTCACCTAGCCGGAGAGAAGAACACGGCGGCAGACGCTCTGAGCAGGCAGAGCACGGTCTCTCACGAGTGGGAGCTGGCTCAGGAAGTCCTTCTGGAGATCTTCGCCCTTTGGGGAACCCCTCAAGTGGATCTGATTGCCACCGCGATCAACCGGAAGTGGGATCGGTACTGCTCAAGGGAATTTCCTCAAAGAGGAGCTCTGCGAGACGCATTCGTAGTGGAATGGAAGTTTCCACTGCTGTACGTGTTTCCCCCAGTCCCCGTGATTCCTCAAGTAATCAGGAGGTTGAGAAAGTTCAGGAAAACCATGATCCTAATTGCCCCGGATTGGGCCAGGAGGACGTGGTACCCGGACCTTCTAGACATGTCCATCTGCCCTCCAATACGTGTTCCGCAAAGAGAGGATCTTCTCTCGCAAGAGGAAGGTCGGGTTCTCCATCCAGAGGTCAAAACACTCAACCTTCACACATGGTTTCTGAGAGGTTGAGATACAAGGATTGGGATCTTCCGGATGACGTAATGGAAATCTTGCTTTCGGCCAGAAGACCAGCAACAAAGTCTTTGTACCGATGTCGCTGGAATAGGTTTAGTAACTGGTGCAAAGACAAGGATGTGGACCCTTTTCAGTGTGGCACCCCAATGGTGCTTTCTTTTCTGCTACATCTAGCTAATCTGGGGCTCCAGATAGGAACAATAAAAGGATACCTTGCTGCGCTGTCCATTTTCAAGCGCTCCTCGGAAGAGGTTTCATATTTCAAAATACCGTTAATAGTTCAATTCCTAAAGGGGCTCACTAATGTGTACCCTCCAGTCCCTTTTCATGTACCAGCCTGGGACTTAAATTTAGTACTAAAATTCTTGACTTGCATACCTTTTGAGCCTCTGCACTCATGTCCATTGAGGCTTTTGACTCTAAAAACTGTCCTACTTGTGGCCCTATCATCAGCCCGCAGGGTTAGCGAACTTCAGGCTCTCTCATGCAAACCACCATATACTATTTTTTATAAAGATAAGGTAGTCCTTAAAGTGAAACCTTCATTTTTCCCAAAGTAGTCTCGGGCTTCCATTTGTCACAAAAAATAGTACTTCCTACGTTTCATCCTCCTCCTCATCTGGGCAAAGAAGAGGAGAGATTACACAGATTAGATCCCAAGAGGGCTTTTAGTTTTTAATATCTAGGATGGCTAAATTGAGACAAGATGACCAACTGTTTGTGGGTTAAACTGGTCAAAAATTGGGCTTATCTGTAACGAAACAGACCATTTCCCGCTGGATCATATTAGCTATAGTTGAATGCTATAGATTAGCGGGAAAAGAACCACCGGATGGGCTTCGTGCCCATTCTACAAGGGGAATGGCTACTTCTGCGGCTCTAAAGAGGGGAGTCCCGGCAGCAGACATTTGCGCAGCTGCAACCTGGAAAACAATGCATACCTTTGTTAAACATTATTGTCTGGACACTGCCTCCTCTAACGAGGGTTTATTTGCGAAGGCAGTTCTGCATTCTGTCCACGAAAACTGAAATGGTACTCCCACCTCCAAAAATTGATACTGCTATGGGAGCCTATCATAAGATGGGGAATACGTGGGAGGACACAATCCATTCGAAGAACAAGTTACTTACCAACTGTAACGTTCTTTCGACTGGATGTTCCTCCCACGTATTCCTCATCGACCCTCCCATCCAACCCCTCAGTACAGTTTACATGTTCTTACACTTTCCTCTCACGAAGAATGTATCGGTCATGGGACACGCCTGGGTGTTCCTCCTATATATATATTTCATCGAAAAAACAGAACTGAAGCAACGGGCGCGGCTCGAGCTACTTATACCATGGGTGACGTCGACAGAGTACGGAGTACGTCGAGGGACAATCGACGCCACGATCTCGAGCACAGCGCCCTCTGCCCAGAATTTTTTTTTCCGAAGCAGCAAAGCTGGGGATAACGATTATCATAAGATGAGGAATACATGGGAGGAACATCCAGTCGAAAGAACGTTACAGTTGGTAAGTAACTTGTTCATCTGCTACATACAAGTCTAATCTATTTACTTAGCGAAGTTGTCAATTACTTGTTGAAATACGCTTTCACGGTTTGTCAATTGTTGATGATTATTGTATTTTTGTTTACACATTGTATTTGTTTGTGGACCCTAAAAAGACCCCTTTCTATGTTGATGTGTACCAATAAAAACGTAGACCAACAGTTAAATAACTATAACTATGCTTATTTAGGAAAGTTTCTAAAAACAAAAAACGAAATAATTTTTAAAAAAACAGCAGCCAATTTATTAAAGCTGTTTGAACACTACTCAGTTGGAGTGAGTTTGTGAATGTTGAGCTTTGGTTATTAGTGAGGAAAAGAGGTTCTTGTCTCAGTGATACATCACAAAGGTAAAAAAAAGTATGGATGAAATGGTTGCAATTATTGAAATGTATTGCTAGGACACACCCACTGTTTCAATCTATCTCCAGCCCATAGTCCTAGCAACTGTCGGGCAGTCCCTCAAGTTACCACATTGAAATACACTAACAACAAGTGGCAAGAAAGAACCCTCACGTGTAAAGCTGAAGGACTTTTAGGCCTCTCCGAAAAAATGCGGCACTTGTAGAACAGACATGCGCTCAAGTATGGACAGAGCACGTCACCAAATTGACATGTATTGCAGCCTTACAGAAACCAGTAAAAGTCCACCAAGAAAAGACTTACAAATTGTGTTTCTACAGTGAAGGAACTGATTCTGTCAGCACAAACAAACTGTGTAACATAACTGTGATGATTCCAGACCTCAAATGAGGCACTGCAGCGCTGATGGACTACTACTGGGTGTGTGGCCAACAAACGTACTTGCACCTCACAACCTCTTGGGAGGGCTATTGTTTGCTAGCTACGCTTACTCAGCCCTGTTAGTAGTCCCAGAAAAAACACTTTAAAGGGGAGTCCCTGCCTGAGAAAGCACCCACAGTGCCCCTAACAATTGGAGCACAACACACAATGCCGCCAGGAGACTTTTGCATCCTTCCTGAGAAGTGACCGTATGACCAACTGCAAAGAAGGCAAAGATCATCCAATTACAAATCAACAGACTCATCCGAACTGCTCACGCAAATAGCTAATGAATACAAGCTCCATAATTCCACAGGGACATTTTTTGCATCTCTAATACGAAGCATAGAGACGCGAGCCAATACAAAATGGCTGCAGATCGTCGGATGGAAGCTGATCCAGTTGGCTAACGACACCGAATAAGGGTTCAACGTCATAAGAATGGAGCTGAGGGCCCTTAAACTAATGACAATGCAGAACAGGTATGTGCTGGATCCTCTGACCTCCATGGAAGGAGGTGTTTGCAAAAAGATCAGTAGTTCCTGTTGCACATACACACCTTCCGAAGATGCTGAAAATGGGACATTATCACATGTAATTTCTGCAGTGCATGACCTTGGAGTGAAGATGAAAAAAGAAGCTGGCATTCAAGAAGACTGTTTCTCCCTAGCCTTCAGCTGGGCCACATCGTGGCTCTTACCATTGGTGAAATTGTTGGTGCACATCATCGTGTTTGTCTTGGTGATCTTCTGCACATGCCAACTGGGTCTCCGGTGTTATGCCAAAGCAGTGCCGGATAGCGCAATGATGATGGTTTCTATTGGCAGTCCTAAGGTACCTCGTGAAACAAAGTAAATATTAGTATAAACTGATCACCCCGTTCACCACATGGTCCCAATCCCTGTTGGAAATATAGTTGACCTATTATAACACACAACCATTCTCCCTCCTCCTGACCCGGCAAATTACAAAGAAGTATGGGTTGACATGGCCGGGGATGGGGACTGCATTTATATGACATGTACACCGGAGGAGTATGCACGATCAGGAGAAAGTTTGAAACGTGTGCAGGGCCTGGATGCCAATAAAGGTGACACCCACATTTGACGAAGCAGTAAGGTAAGAAAATGAGCATAAATATGGGGGAGGAGAATTTGTTACTGTAGAAGTAACAAAGTGGGGGAATGTTACTTCTATCCCACCACCCTGAGCGCTTTAAGGTCAGGAGAATCGCCTATGAAATAGTCTAGTGTACAAGGGGGGAGAGAATTGCACTATGAAACCTGGCGCAGGTATAATATAACACGAATAAGAGATGCATAATCCTTAAAAGGTGCATAGAAAGAATTAGCATTTAGTATTTAGAGCAGAGGCCCAGGCTTGCATGGCCGCGCTAAACCAGTAGAGCTCCATGGAAGGATTTGACTAAGCCCAGATCATTAAGGCAGAATGAGTCCACACCACCAGTTCTCACTGAAGCTCACTTCCCCCTTGTCCCTTCACTGTTGCAACGACTTAGTTTCATTGGAAGGAATGCGCCCTGCAAGGCTGTGAGACAACACCAGGCTCCTCGCAGTGCCCATTCATCACAACCAAGCTCCCAGCAGGCCTCTAACTCCGACACAGCCAAGCCATTGCAGAGCCAGCGCCCACACCACTGACCCAACCCCCACACTCCTTTATTCCATGATAGCAAGTGACCCATAGCATAAACCAAATGGCCATAAAAGATCTAAGCATGTGTGACTGTTTCACCCCTCTGCATAAAATACATCCTTTGTAACACGAGGTACAGGGAGGGATAAATTATAGATCAAAACGAGGGTGGAACCCTTGAGTGCGAGAGGTGTGGTATCAACAAAGCCCAGAATGTTTGGGTCAGTATGACTGTATTTCTTCCTCCCTTGCCCTGGCAGCAGTCCCCGAGCCTCCCAGGAACATGCAACAGTGATGTAGTACTAGGCTTAGCATACCATTATAGTTTTCACAATGTAAATTATGAGAGACCTGATCTTCACTCCATGGCGAGATGAGCCCAGCTGACCCACGTGGGAATTGACAGATGGCTGAGAAATTGACCAATTGTAGCCTGGCATCCCCTATGGAGCAGGATCATGTATAGTGTCTTACCAATCTTCTCTGAGGGTTTAGACCCTATATGTGACGTTTTAGCCTCTCAAAAGGCATCACCGTTCAATCTGGAGTCTGAATGTTCTGGAACAGCAAAGTCTTTTGCTGATATTTTGTATTCTATACAATTAAACCTTGTTATCCTTGCAAGCTCTATCCTGGCATCTTTCCCTAAATGGTTGTATTCATTCTGACGGGTGCGCATCAGGGACTTGCCTTGACAGTACACAAATCCAATGTTGGATAAAATCATTTGAAATCTCCAATGGCTACTCATTTTAAGGAAAACAGACATAGGATCACATAGATGGAATTTGTTATTTTGGAAAGAGTATTCTTACTCCTGAGAGGTGGTAATCTGAAGAAATTGTTGCTAAACAGCAAGATCCTTTGGATTAGGCAACTTGAGGCAATGCACCGAAGAGGGTTGTACCTTGAGTGGCATTTAAGTTGTTTCCTATAATTTACTAAAGATCTAATGTAGACTGAATTGAAGAGTGATGAATATTGAGAGAAAAGCTTAAAATGATCATCTACGAAATATCATTCTTTATGGAAGTTAGAATACTATTTTATGCTGATTAAAGACTGATATGCTTATGAAGCAGTCAAACAATCACATTGCTTTAAAATATTTGTTTCTATTATCTTATTATATATGGTATAGTGTAAATCATTTTGTAGTTATGGCATTTATTTAGATTATTAAATACAATCACACCATATTAAGTCCAACATCAAAGTGGGACAGTTTGTAGGGGCAATATGTGCAAGATGCCGCCCAATGTGGACCAGAAGCTCATGCTAGTGATTACGGCAGTGGCTGATGATATCATTCCTAGGCAGGCATGGTTTCTGCATGTATGTAAGTAATTTAGTTATCCTGCCCACGTCCCGTTCATGACCTGTTGTCTTTGACAGAGAACTGCTTCTGTTTAAGATACTTTGGACACCAACCATACAGCTTCTGTGATAAGCAGGTAACTATAGAAGGACCTGTTATGGGAAACTATGATTTTTACTAAGAAGATAAGATACTTGATTTTTTAAAATATATTATTTACAGAACAGAATCTATTGAGAATATACAGACTTGGGGACCTAGTTCTGAATATACAGATCATCTTTGGAGTTAGCACATTGGTTGTAATATTAATTCTAACAATACAGTGGACATTTAGAAGTCCTAAAATGATCTTTTTTTTAATAAATCTAATGCAAAATGATTCCAAAGGTAGAAGGACTGCGCTTTTTCTTTCTACGAAAGTTTTAGGTTAGTGGTGACGCTCATTAAAAGGGTTTCGATATAATTTAAAATACACATTAGTGGCACTGTCAAAGATGTGTAACTATTTAAAAAATAAATAAACAGAACTACCTCTGACGAAAGGTACATATACCTGAATCGCATTGGGCAATAATTACTCCTCCATTACCCATCAAAGGATGTTTGGTTTATAATTCTTCATTATTAAAACATTGGAACATATTTGGATATGTTTGAAAATGTTTTTGTTGCAATTGTTGGGAATTTGTTTTACCTTTTTATATTCCTAAACAGGCTTATGCAAAAGTACTGCTTGTGCACATGCACAATCCATTGTAGTCAATATTGTGTTATGTTGTGTTATCAAAGTTACAAGTACACAAAAATTGTATGTTTTGGAAATATTTGTAGCTAATAAAAGGATTCCTTTAAGACATTTTTCACCAAAAATAAAATCATTCTACATTGAAATATCAATTGCTTGAAAGTGTATTTGTTGACCCGTGTGTGAGAGGTTCCCAGTGGTTATAGTTC
The DNA here is from genome assembly GCF_040938575.1 of Ambystoma mexicanum. Lineage (NCBI taxonomy): Eukaryota > Metazoa > Chordata > Amphibia > Caudata > Ambystomatidae > Ambystoma > Ambystoma mexicanum. Next base: position 693,310,641 of record NC_090939.1, read on the forward strand.
AGATAAACAGGTTGTAGTTGATAGAGGGACCTTTTGCTATGAGTCCTAGCCCCTAAGCACTTAAGATTTCTCTATGATCAAGATATTTTAAGAAATAACTTTATGCATTTTCTGAACACAATGCACTTGAATCTTGATTTTTATCTTCAGTAGAAACATTTCTCTCTCAAAGCTTCCATATCTTACCAACAGAGTTTACTCTATTTCTGGGGACCCCTCAATATATGTCATACATAATTTAAATGTCATCACTCTGAGCCATATAGGATTTTGCATGTTCACTGGCCCCTGGGCTGGAGGACATCCCGTGCACCATTATTTTATGTATAGTTGTTTGAAAACCAAATACATTTTATCATTCTGTTTAGGTGAAAAAGAACAGAAAGGATGGATTCTGAAAGTCATCATTTTTAAAGACCCACAAAAGAAGGAAAACATTGTTACTTCCTGATAGATGTTCTTCTTAAAACCAGGCATTGTGATTTTATATTTGATAGATAGAGTATATATTTGATGTAAATCTGACATGTTGGCGAGAAGATTCAGGAGAGAAGTCTTTACTTCCCTTTCAAATGAAAGGCTAATGAAGTGCCATTTTCCACCTATTTCTTTATTTTCGTTTAGATGCAGCAAAGCATAATCATCCTCATGTTGAAGTGGATGTAGATTATGACCATCGTAAGCCATCACCTCAGCATGGCGCCCAAGATGAAGATGGCAAGGAAGGTAAGGGAAACTTACATATAGCAGAAGGAAGTAAAGTAACCAGTGTACAGTTGGTATTACCCAAAATGACCTTTTACAATTGACCTTTTGCACAATTGACCTAATTATAGTGGTCCTAATTGACCTTCTGCACAATTGACCTTCATGTTATTTTAGTTCTTTTATATATGTATTGGATTGGTTTTGGATTATAAATAATATAAGGGAATTGGGTGGGGGGTTGCAGGGGTTTTGGATTCGGTGGGGGAGTCGCAGGGGGTTTCCCCCCTCATACATGTCCTAATTGAGCTTCCAAATTAGGTCAATTTCCTGAGGTCAATTCTCCCAAGGCCAATTGTGAAAAGGTCAATTAGTATACAAACGTACAGTTAGAAGGTTGTGCCAGATGCTGAGTGTTGCACAGCCCTCCATGCATATATAAGTGTCTGGCATGTGTTCATCCTGCATATTCATAAAACCGGGAATTGTGATTTTATGTTTGATGTAAATCTGACATGTTGGAAAGAAGATTCAGGAGAGATTAAACTCTATACTTCCCTTTCAAATTAAAGGATAATGAATTGCCATTTTCCACCTTTTTCTTTATTTTTGTTTAGATGCAGCAAAACACTATAAGCGTCCTGATGTTGAAGTGGATGTAGATTATGACCATCGCAGGCCATCACCTCAGCATGGCGCTCAAGTTGAAGATGATAAGGAAGGTAAGGGAAACATACATATAGCAGAACGAAGTAACATAACCAGTGTACAGATAGCGGGTGGTGCCAGAAGATGAAGTGGTGCACAGCCCTCCATGCATCTAGCATGTGTTCATCCTGCAATATACATTGCACTAACCCTCACGTGAGAGAAAGGCTTGGTGCATGCTAATCTTAGCAGGTTCCCAGCCATTCACTTCCATGGGTACAGTGTGGAATTTTAAGGTTCACATCCTTGATGGCCCCTCAACTACAGTGCTAGCTTTTAGTTTTTTCCTTGCGAGGTGAAATTATGAAACTAATCAGAAATGATACTTCATTGCATCATCCGCTTCTATTTTGGGCACAATATGGCAGCTGGGGATCGAAAATACTGCTCCCTCTCTTGCACCTTCACCTGAGCATTGCCATTGACAGGGAAGACCAGGCTCAAGGACAGGAGTTTGCAAAGGTGACTATGGGGTAAAAAATAGAACTTGAAGTTTAATATATGATAGGATGATATGATATGATATGGCATTTGTAACGCGCCTATACACAAGTGTTTCAAGGCGCGACGAGGCAGGGAGGGGGGAACAAGGGGAAGACAGACAACGATCCTAATAGGCCAGGTGTCATTCAGGTCGCGCAAGTGCAGGGGTAGGGGGAAGGGAGAAAGTGCAAGGGGAAGGGGAGGGGGGGGAGTGCAGTACAAGGTAAGAAGAATAAAATCAATAAATAAAGAGGGCCAGCTGATGGCAAGTGCAAGGTAAGTGCAGACAAGTGCTGCGAAGGGGGGGCTGTAGGGATACAGAGACAGTCCCACAGTGCAGAGGTTGCCAGGGAGGCAGTGCAAGTGGAGAGTGGCTGGGCCCAGGACCGGGGTCGGTGAGAGTGGCCCAGTTGCAGATTCAGTGCAGTTTCAGCGAAGAATTAGCAGGGGAGAGGGAGAGAGAAAGCAGAAGCAAAGAGGAAGGTTTTGAGGTGCTTCCGGAACCGGAGATGGTTCTCCTCAAGTTTCAGGGAGGCAGGAAGGCTGTTCCAGAGGGAGGCCCCTGCTGTGGAGAGAGATCTACCCCCAGCTCGTAGCTTCGAGAAGCGGCTGACCCTGAGGGAGTTGGAGACAGATGAGCGAAGGGCTCGGGAAGGAAGATATTTAGGAAGAGAGAGTTGAAGGTGTTTAGGCCCCAGGCCCCAGAAGGCCTTGTGGACAATGCAGAGGGTTTTGAACTTTATCCTCGCAGCCACTGGGAGCCAGTGTAGAGATTTCAGTCCTGGAGAGATACGGTCCCTGGGCTTGAGGCCAAGGACAAGTCTCGCAGTTCTGTTCTGGATGAGCTGCAGAGGGCGGAGAGTGGAGGCAGGCAGATTAAGATAGAGGCTGTTACAGTAGTCCAGCTTTGAGCGAACCAGGGCTCGGGAGACAGTGAGCTTCTGGGGGAAGGAGAGGAAGGGAAGAATACCTCTGAGGAGGTGCATGTAACGCTCACCTGATTCCCACGGAGGCGCGGGTCTTGGCAGGAAGGTGTCTGTAACAAGAAACGTGATGTGCAGGATTCGGTTGGCTTCTGGGGTCGAACCTCTCCGCACTGTGTGTCGGACTCGAAGGGTGAGGTTTCTGCAGGTGAAATAATATGGGGGTTAAAGGTCTGGGTTGTGAATGTCCCTATCTCTCTCCTCCCAGCCTGACTGTTGAGCCCCCCTCCCAGGTCACGTGCTCACCTTAGATAGGTGAATGCTGGGCTCTCCATCTGCGTCAGTGCAGGGTGCCGTTGCCAGTTCTTTCACTGGTGAAACATTGGCCTCTTGACTTCAGAGGATGGGTACCGTCGTTGTCTGCACGACTGGTAAGTTTCTGGACACCTTTAGTCTTCATAGTCTTTTTATGCGTGGCGGTGAAGCGCCTGGAATTGCGTAAGTATGGCAAGCGCTCTTACTGTCTCTTTCTTTGTCTTTGCAGACGACGATGCAGAATGAAGAAATCCGGAATTCGCCGCGTGCCGGTAAATGTAACACTGCTGTTGTCTATGAAGATGCAGCGTGAAGAATCCGGAATGCACAGCGTGCCGGTAAGTAGAATAATGCTGTTTATCTTTGCAGGTGAAGATGCAGCGTGAAGAAGCCGGAATGCACAGCGTGCCAGTAAGTATGATAATGCTGTTTATCTTTGCAGGTGAAGATACAGCGTGAAGAAGCCGGAATGCACAGCGTGCCAGTAAGTATGATAATGCTGTTTATCTTTGCCGGCGAAGGTGCAGCATGAGACACGGCCGCTGCCGATGGATCAGGTAAGTAAGCACTGCGTGTTAAAGTTCGTTCTGCTAACCTGTTGTTTCTGGTCTTTTGCAGGTGCTGATGTTGATCGGGTACAGGAATGGTAAGTACAATTCTTGCAGGTTCAGGATCCAAAGAAGAAAGGCTGGAACAGACTCGGTGAGCGTTCTGATGCAGATGCAGAATAACGCGAAGCACGTTTCATCAATCGGGTGTGGGCTAAATAGCCTAGGAGTGATGAGGCGTCTCCTTCCACGGCCCCGCCTAGGTAAGAAAAGAGTTCCTGCATCCAGAAGAGTTCCAGTGCTGTATCCAGGGAGTGGAGCTGCCCCACCCAGGTAAGAAAGTAGTCCCAGTTCACCGAGGACTTCTAAGAGTCTGGTAAGTAAGCAGCATGGTCTGCCGCAGGTAAGTCCACCCAAGCACCTTCACACCAATGATGAGCCCGGCGCTTCCAGTGCCGGGACCTATGCTTCTGATGAGCCTGGTGCCACCGGCGCCAGGACAAGGTCCAAAAGGTCCCTGTGGGGACCGGCTGGTGCCTAGGATCAGGGTTAGGGGCCTGCTTCCAAGGACTTTGGGCTGGTCCTGACTCCTTGGAAGCAGTGATCATGACAGTATCCCCCCTCAAGGCCCCTCCTAAGTGTGTCTTTCCCGGGGGCTTTGGCTTGTCGGGGTGATTCAGATGGAATCTCTTGACCAGGCGAGGTGCGTGGACATGTTCTGAGGGTTCCCAAGACCTTTCCTGGGGACCGTATCCTTTCCAATCAACCAGATAGTATAATTTAGACCTGGAAATTTTGGAGTCTAGGATGTTCTTCACTTCGAATTCGAGTTCTCCGTCTACCAAAACGGGTTCTGGGAGTTCAGTCAATCGGGTTTCTGGTTGTACTGGTTTTAATAAGGAGACATGGAATACTGGATGTATTTTCATATGCGTAGGTAATTCCAATTTGGCAGCCACCGGATTAATTATGGCAGATATGAGGTAGGGCCCAAGGTATCTCGGGATGAAAGTGCAGGGTCCTTTTAAAGGCAGGTGCTTAGTGGATAACCAGACTTGATCTCCTACAGCGTAGTGAGGGGCCTCTTTACGGTGCCGATCGGCTGCCTTTTTGAATTGAGCTTTAGCTCTTTGCAGATGAGCAGTGGCTTCCTTAAAGGCACAGGTGATCTCCGAATGCAAGTGATGCACAGCAGGTGCTTCAATTTCTTGGGGAGGATCCAGGTTGGAGGTTCTAGGATGGTGTCCATATAATAGGAAAAAAGGAGTCTTCCCGGTTCCAGAATGAGTAGAATTGTTGTAAGCGTATTCAGCGATCCAAAGAATGTCCTTCCAGGGTTTTTCTGTTTGTTGGAGCATGCAGTGTAGATATTGTTCTAATGTCTGGTTTGTCCTTTCGGTTTGTCCGTCAGTTTGGGGATGGTGACTGGTCGAAAGTCTTACATCAACTTGAGCTAGACGACAGCAACTGCGCCAGAAGTGGGAGATGAATTGACTTCCCCTATCGGAGACTAAAACCGAAGGAAAACCGTGTAAGCGAACAATGTTTGCCAAGAATTCCCGGGCCAATACTGAGGCTGAAGGCAGACCCTTCAAGGGTATGAAGTGAGCCATTTTCGAGAATAGATCCACGACTACTAAGATGGTAGTATATCCCAAGCATGGAGGTAAGTCCGTGACAAAATCCATGGACAGGGTATGCCATGGACAGGGAGGAATGTCAAGTGGCTGTAATAGGCCAGCTGGTTTTTGCTTTTGACTTTTATTCTGGGCACACACACCGCAGGAGATTACAAAGTCTCTAATATCCCTTTTCCACGATGGCCACCAGAAATGTCTTTTAATCTTTTCCATGGTTTTGGTAATGCCAGGGTGCCCCTCCATTAGAGAATCATGATAACCGGAGATTACTTGTTTTTGTAGTTTCTCACAGGGCAAGTGCAATCGTCCTAGGAAATATGGTAGGTCTTGATCTACTGAGAATTCTTTTCCCTTTAATTGCCAGTCCTGCAAATCGGTCGGAGTTAGGAGCGATTTCACCGTGGTCTTGATGTCTTCAAAAGATTGAGTGCTGACCAAACCCAAAATCCTTTGTTCTGGGATTATGGGTATTGGATCTGGATTGATCAAATGTTCATCTACTCCCATCCGGGAGAGGGCATCCGCCTTTCCGTTCTTACTACCTGGTCGATAAGTAATTATAAAGTCAAATTCTGCTAGGAACAGAGCCCAGCGAAGCTGTCTGGAAGACTGAGCTTTGGCTGTCTTTAGATATTGTAAATTGTGGTGGTCAGTCATTACGGTGACTGTGTGTCTGGCTCCAAGAAGATAATGCCGCCAGGCTTTAAAGGCCGATCTGATGGCCAAAAGTTCCTTGTCTGTAATTGAATAGTTGATCTCAGGAGGCGAAAACTTGCGGGACCAAAAGGCAACCGGATGTAGTTGGTTTGTGACCGAATCTCTTTGTGATAACACTGCTCCCATAGCAAGACTAGAAGCATCCGTTTCCATGATGTAAGGAAGTTCTGGGCGAGGATGTTTTAAAACAGGTGCAGAAATGAATTTAGCTTTTAAGTCTTGAAAAGCTTGTTCCGCTTCAGAAGACCACTCAAAACGTTTGTTCTTTTTCAACAGAGCGGCGATGGGCTGGACTATCCGGGAAAATTCAGGAATGAATCTGCGGTAAAAGTTAGCGAATCCTAACATGCTTTGAACTCCTTTTACAGAGGTTGGTGATGGCCACTTGATAATTGCATCAACTTTCTTTGAATCCATATGGACTCCGTTAGGTGACAATATGAATCCCAGGAACTCGACTTCCGTTGCGTTGAAAACCCATTTCTCAAGCTTAGCAAAAAGACTATGTTGACGCAATCTCTCGAGAACCTTTTTAACGTGTCTCTGATGTTCTTCTTCAGATGATGAATATACAAGGATGTCGTCAATGTAGACAACTACACACACGTCAATGAGCTCTCTAAGGACATCGTTCATAAAATATTGGAAAGCAGCAGGAGCATTACACAGTCCAAAGGGCATCACTTGATATTCGAATAGCCCGTACTTGGTGCGGAAGGCCGTTTTCCATTCATCGCCCTCTTTGATCCGTACCAAGTGGTAGGCTCCTCTGAGATCCAGCTTTGTGTATATACATGCATCTTTGACTTGGTCCAGGAGTTCAGGGATCAAAGGTAACGGGTATCTGTTTTTAACAGTGATCTGATTCAGGGCGCGGTAATCTATGCAAGTCCTAAGGTCTCCTTCCTTTTTCGGAACGAAGAACAAAGCTGATGAAGCTGGGGATTTTGAAGGACGGATAAACCCGTTAGCTAGGTATTGGTCCAGGTACTGTCTGAGGTGAAGGTTCTCTGGCTCGGTGAGGGCATAGATCCTGCTGCAAGGAGGAGTTGTTCCAGGTATCAGATCTATTTGACAGTCGTAAGACCTATGAGGAGGTAGGGTGTTAGCTTGATCCTTCTGGAAGACGTCTTGGAACTCCTGGTATTCGGGAGGTAATTTGAGAATCTCCTCAGAAGAGATCGCCGCTAGTGAAACATCAGGTCGAGGATAACAAGTGGTAGAACACTCTGGAAACTGAACCGTCTTTGCTCGCCAATCAATCTGAGGATTGTGCTTCTCTAACCAAGGGATTCCCAGAATGATCTGGAACTGAGGGGCCTTGATTACATCGAACACTATTCTCTCCCGGTGTCCATTGTGACTCAACAGCGTCACTTCTTGGGTGGCATGCGTTACTGGTCCGGAGGCTATCTCCGTGCCATCGACAGTAGTGATGACGTCTTTTACTGCCTTAGGGACAAGGGGTAGATTCATCCTTGATACCATTTCACGGTCCACATAGTTACCGATTGCTCCGCTGTCAATGTAAGCTTCAATTGCATGCAAACGATCCGGACGTTCAGGACTAATGAGGACCATGGGTATCACGAAATGCGAGGTCACGGGACAGATCTTAACGCTCGGCAAGAGGACCTCTACTCTTGTCGGGCGAGGTCGTTTCCCTGCTCAGAATTTGTGGTACAGGTATCCGCGGCTCCTACAGTCTTCTTAGCTGGTTTCACGGGACAGTCCCGAAGAAAGTGTCCTGAATTACCGTAATAGAGGCATAATTGCAGCTGCCTTCTTCTTTCCCGCTCTTTCTGGGTCAACGGTCCTCTCAAGCCCCCTATTTGCATGGGTTCCACAGTGTCAGCTCCCTTATTCGAGGTCTGTGGTTTAGAAAACACTCGGGTATCAAATCTGGAACGATCTGCCTTCCTGTTCTGTAGTCTATGGTCCAGTTGGACAACTAAGTCAATATAGTCCGAACATTCTTGTGGAGGATTCACCACTTGCGCAAGCACATCCTTGAGCTCTCCACGCAGGCCTCTGTAGAAAAGCGTTATTCTCTTGTCCTCGGGCCATTGTGTTTCCACTATGAGTCTATTGAAAGAGGCTATATAAGTTAAGAGGTCTTGGTTACCCTGTCGTAATGAGAGAAGTTCATTGTCCAAGGCCTGCCCTTGTGCATGTCTTGCGAACAGTTTCTCCATGCTGGACTGGAAGGCTTGAAAATCGTGTAACACCGGATCATCCTGGGTGACTAAAGGGATCGACCAATCTGCAGCGCTGCCACTGAGATAAGAAAGCACGAAAGCCACCTTGGCCTGGTCTGTTGGGAATGCAGCTGGTCAACATAAGAAGTGCAGGCGGCACTGGTTGATGAACACTTCGAATTTCTTTGGATCACCAGCAAAGCGTTCGGGCGGAGCCAAGGGCACATTACCGGGCAGATTGATTTGCACTGGATTTGAAGCTGATGCAGAAGGATAACTCCCTCCTGGAACGGGCAAAGGTGTCTGTCCTGCCTGCGTTTGTAACAACTGCCTAGCAAGGTCCTCTGTTCGCTCCTTAGAAATGATCAGTTCTCTTCTTAGGGAGCTTGTTTCCTGGCGAGCTGCATGTACTTCTGCTCTTAATTCCCCAAGCAACTGGGCTAGTTGATCAGTATCTGAGGTTTCCATTGCGCCTGGGTAGGAGTTTTGTGGTGGGCTTCGCGTTCTGTAACGCTCACCTGATTCCCACGGAGGCGCGGGTCTTGGCAGGAAGGTGTCTGTAACACGAAACGTGATGTGCAGGATTCGGTTGGCTTCTGGGGTCGAACCTCTCCGCACTGTGTGTCGGACTCGAAGGGTGAGGTTTCTGCAGGTGAAATAATATGGGGGTTAAAGGTCTGGGTTGTGAATGTCCCTATCTCTCTCCTCCCAGCCTGACTGTTGAGCCCCCCTCCCAGGTCACGTGCTCACCTTAGATAGGTGAATGCTGGGCTCTCCATCTGCGTCAGTGCAGGGTGCCGTTGCCAGTTCCTTCACTGGTGAAACATTGGCCTCTTGACTTCAGAGGATGGGTACCGTCGTTGTCTGCACGACCGGTAAGTTTCTGGACACCTTTAGTCTTTATAGTCTTTTTATGCGTGGCGGTGAAGCGCCTGGAATTGCGTAAGTATGGCAAGCGCTCTTACTGTCTCTTTCTTTGTCTTTGCAGACGACGATGCAGAATGAAGAAATCCGGAATTCGCCGGGTGCCGGTAAATGTAACACTGCTGTTGTCTATGAAGATGCAGCGTGAAGAATCCGGAATGCACAGCGTGCCGGTAAGTAGAATAATGCTGTTTATCTTTGCAGGTGAAGATGCAGCGTGAAGAAGCCGGAATGCACAGCGTGCCAGTAAGTATGATAATGCTGTTTATCTTTGCAGGTGAAGATACAGCGTGAAGAAGCCGGAATGCACAGCGTGCCAGTAAGTATGATAATGCTGTTTATCTTTGCCGGCGAAGGTGCAGCATGAGACACGGCCGCTGCCGATGGATCAGGTAAGTAAGCACTGCGTGTTAAAGTTCGTTCTGCTAACCTGTTGTTTCTGCTCTTTTGCAGGTGCTGATGTTGATCGGGTACAGGAATGGTAAGTACAATTCTTGCAGGTTCAGGATCCAAAGAAGAAAGGCTGGAACAGACTCGGTGAGCGTTCTGCTGCAGATGCAGAATAACGCGAAGCACGTTTCATCAATCGGGTGTGGTTTAAATAGCCTAGGAGTGATGAGGCGTCTCCTTCCACGGCCCCGCCTAGGTAAGAAAAGAGTTCCTGCATCCAGAAGAGTTCCAGTGCTGTATCCAGGGAGTGGAGCTGCCCCACCCAGGTAAGAAAGTAGTCCCAGTTCACCGAGGACTTCTAAGAGTCTGGTAAGTAAGCAGCATGGTCTGCCGCAGGTAAGTCCACCCAAGCACCTTCACACCAATGATGAGCCCGGCGCTTCCAGTGCCGGGACCTATGCTTCTGATGAGCCTGGTGCCAACGGCGCCAGGACAAGGTCAAAAAGGTCCCTGTGGGGACCGGCTGGTGCCTAGGATCAGGGTTAGGGGCCTGCTTCCAAGGACGTTGGGCTGGTCCTGACTCCTTGGAAGCAGTGATCATGACAGTGCAGTTGGTAGTGTGATTTTTTAGAGACGTCAGATATATGAGGAGAGAAGGAGAGTGTGGAGTCGAAGATAACCCCGAGGTTTTTTGCCTTGCAGGTAGGAGCAGGAAGAGGGCCAAGAGAGGCCGGCCAGAGAGCTGCAGGGAAGGAGGGGGTGGGGGTGCCGATGAGTAGAATCTCAGTCTTACTGGCATTAAGGCAGAGGTCATTGGCGGCAAACCATTCATGGATAGCAGACAGACAGTCTGAGATGAGGGAAGGAGAGGAGGAGGCCGAGGGTAGCCTGAAAATAAGCTGGGTATCGTCCGCATAGCACTGAAAGTTGGGGCAGAGAGCGGCGATGCGGTGGGCAAGGAGTGCCAGATACTGGTTGAACAGCCAGGGGGAAAGATTAGATCCCTGGGGGACACCACAGGTGGAGAAAAAGATGTCAGAGAGGAAGGACCCCAGTTGGACCTGGGAGGGTCGATTGGAGAGGAAAGAGGTCAGCCACGCCAGAGCCTGACCAGTGATACCCAGGTTATCAAGGAGACAGTTGAGCAGGATGGCATGGTTGACAGTGTCAAAGCCAGAAGAGAGATCGAGCAAGATGAGAACACACGGAGCGTTGGAGTCGAGATTCAAGAGCAGGTCCTCACGGATGTTCAGGAGAGCAGTTTCCGTGCTTCTGGCTGCTATGAAGCCAGATTGATGGTCATGAAGAGTTCCAACAGATTCAGCATGGAGGTTAAGCTGGGAGATGACCAGTTTCTCCAGGAGCTTGACCAGGAAGGGAGTGATGGAGATTGGGCGATAGTTAGCCGGGCAGGAGGGTCAGAAGAGGGTTTCTTAAGAAGAGGGTGCACAAGGGAGTGCTTAAGGGGGGGTGGGAAGACTCCAGAGGCGAAGGAGTGGTTGCAAAAGTCAGCCAGGGCTGCAGCCAGGGAGTAGATGTGGTCCTTGATAGTTTTGGAGGAACAGGGGTGCACCTGTTTAGACGAGACTTTCATAGATCGGACTTGTCTGGAAACCTCGTCGGCAGAAAAAAGGGGAAAGGCAGAGAAGGAGGGAGGAGGGGTGGCTGTAGAAGGGCCAGAGGAAGAGCCGGGAAGAGAGGGAGGGAGGTGATAGGATGGGATTGAGGACAGGATGTCCTGTGTTTTAGAGATGAAGTGAGAGGCCAGTGCAGTGCAGAGGGCCTGGGAGGGGACAGGAAAGGTAGAGGCAGCAGCAGGGTTGGCAAGCTCCTTGCAGATTTTAAAGAGTTCGGCCGAGTTGTTAGATGCCGCAGAGATGCAGGCTTGGATAAGGGCTCTCTTCCTGGTGAGAACGGAGAGACGGTATTGCCTTTGGAGCAGGCGGCAGGCCAGTTTGTCAGAGGATGAACATGAAGCACGCCATTACCTCTCTGCCACCCTGCACTTGCGTTTAAGGGTGACGAGATCCGCAATACATGGGCCTGTTGAAAAAGTGCAAAGGCCTGTAAGGAGTTGGAAGCTATCTTGGCTGGTTCACATTAATGCAAGAAACAAAAACAGGAGGACAAATATATTAACTGCACTGTTAAACTTTTGCCTTGTTAGCAGAATTAGTAATTTAGGCCTATTCCTTTGTGACACATTAGGGGAGGGCACACACTGATATGCCTCTTCGTGTCTGCCACTTTGTAAAAACAGCTTTAAAGCCCAATTACGTTACACTGCCCACCCAGCTCTAAGTGGAAGTACTCACTAACACAGCTTATGACCATGACTGTCTAATTTTGGATAAAGCACAACACATTAAATTAAACTATTTCTTTCACTTATCACTGCTTTGGTGAGGTCATACAAATGTCCACTTTACTTTTGTATGGTATACTGTGACAAATCAAGGGAATTTCATCCACTCTCCCCAAGGGTGAGAACACCCCGTTTGGGACTAGGGAGGTGAGCCCGCTAAGCTTGCACCCCCTCTGGGACAGTGTAAGCGGGAACGCACTGGGGGGTGACCACCCCTCTTAGTGAACAGGCAATCCCTAAATAGGGATACGTGTTATCCTCCCTTGTTTCAAGAAACTGATTTGTTGGTTTTTGATATTAAACTGTGTAGATTTAGGACTTTCTACAACAATGGCTGGTATGGTTTCAGACCTTTTTCCAGCTTCCGTCCATACCTCAGAAGAGAGAACGGCGGATAGACCCACACCCTAGATTGTGTGGAAGATAAAGACACAATCATCATTGCTACACGCGACAAGAGGATCCCGCTGAGCTGCAGAGGCAGAGATACCTCTTCCTGGCAGATCAAAGCGCTGTCCAGCCCACAGAACACTCTGCAACCCTGCTGAGACACCAACCAGAGAAGGCCGCTTCATGAGAGCCCCAAACAGTGGCGAACACCTGAGCAGTGAGCAAGCTGTGTAATGAGCACCAACACTAAAGCCCTGCCAGAAGACAGCAAGTAGAGAGCAGCAGCTCTGTAAGATGTGCAACGCTGGGAAAAAGACCGAGAACAAAAGCTGTGTCTGCCTAGTGTTAGCCCAGCTGGAGGAGAACCAAGTGGAGACAGAAGGTTCACAGTCACTCCAGGGAACAAGGAGGAGGGTGGAAAGGCCCAGACTCCAGGGTGGGGTGAGGTACTGGAAAACCCCAAGTGGGAAAATGTGAAATAAAAATGTCGGCAGAGATTCCCGAGACCCTAAAATGGGATGAAAAAAGTGAAAACCCCAAAACGGGGTGAGAGAAAGCAGAGCCCAAGATGGGGTGAAAGAAACCAGGCACGAGGGCGGTCTGAGGGGCACCAAACCCCAAGGTGCGTTGTGAGACCCAAGGCCCAGGGGGTTGTAAAACCCATGTGATAATTCAGTGGAGTGAGTACCACGAAGGTCCTTGGTGGGGAAACCAGGAAGAATACCTAGAGTCGACTTAGGAACCAGGCAGTTCAAAATGATAGAAGAAATCAGAGACCTAGATAAAGTCCTTGAGAAAGGGACATTTGGCCTCATTATCGGGACAAAATGGCGACTGCCCATTAGAAACCCTGGTGCTTTGGTTCCAATGGGTAATCTTCACAGCTCTCTTTTTCTTCTTCTTCATCCCAGTCGTTTTGGAAAAGAACATTGAGGGGGAATTATGTTGTAGGGCTCCCTGGTGATTACAGAAAAATTAGGTGAAATGTTGTCAGGGCTGGGAAGGTAGATATATGGTTGCAACTGGTAATAACCCATTACAGGTGAAGGAGGGAATTCTGATGGGTAACAACATTTAGGGAAGTATTGTGTCTCGCCTGTAGGCTTTCCCCCTCCACTCCGTGAAACAATGGGAGGATACCCTCAAGTTTCTCACATCCTAACGTGCCTTACATAAATGGGAATTCAGTGTCTTCATCCACATGACACAAAGGCTTTTGTTGCTAGGAAACAAATGAGTAATGTTCTTTCTATCAGGCACCTCAACCTGATGATTCATTTCCAGTATGTCATTTGGTCGGGCAGGGGTCCTCGGATTGCCCAAGGGTGCCTGAAGGGCCTTAAATTAATCAGAAGATCTACTGGTGACAGACTTTCACTGGGACCTGTTCAGGGGCCTCTGTAATGTAAACAGCATATCACTGGCCAGAATTCTGATGGCTCTTGCTTCTAGACAGCACTGAAAAGCAGCACATCTGACCTTAGTCTGAAACTGGGGGCCTCCCGGAATGCCCTCCACCCCCTCCCTCGTAGTAAGTGCATCATCTCCTTGGTGGATGGTGTTCGTGTAGCAGCTCCTCATTGTGGGCGGGAGATCCACACTGCACTACGACTCTTCCGCAGGTCAAGATGAGTCGAATGTATCTGATAAAAAAGAGTGTTCTCCAAACCATCAGCCTCAAAAGTAGGGGCCCCAAGGTCTCATTATCTGCAAGACGAGTCACACTCCAGGGGAGTCTCTAAATATTTGGATTCATGAGAGAGTGAGTCAACCCGGCATCGGCCACATTAGCAAACTCTTCACTGGGGCCCACAGGCAGCGCCTTTACAATAACAACTCTGGGGAGGTTCCTAACTGACTAGGATTATGAAAGTCCTTCAGCAGCTTAGCTTCAACATCATCCTGCTTACTTTCTCCAAACGTTTCTCTGGCCCTGCAACAGTGATCATCCAAGTTACTCACGTCATAGTCAGCATGTCTATTTAGCAGGGTGGCCACCATCATACGTGCTTTCGCATGACTTTTCCAACTACAGGTAACTGGTTCTCCATGACATCGCCGGCACCTGTGCCTCCATGGCATCAGTATATGTATTATGTTTGCAGTGATCAGTCTCCAGATACTTTTCTGTTTTTCAAAAACCAGATGTTAATGGGGGAACGTGGCATACATTTACTGTGTTCTGATGCATAATTCTCAAGAACTCTATGTAGTGTAAAACTCGTTTACTCTGTTTTCCTTAAAGTTCATCGCCTTTTCAAAAACACCTTTCATTGTGAAAAAAGTGCTAAAAGCACTGTGTACAAAAACATTAATATAACTATAATTTGAAAAGCTCTCACTTCTAGGCAAGTCATAAAATGCCTGGAAGATCCTATTTAATTTGGCAGACATGCCTTTTATAAATATACTTTCAAAATGATTGGCTTTGACACTTTCTCTTTTCAGACATGAATGAATAAATATACAGGCAATTATTGAACCCTTTCAGGTGGCTTGATAGGGATAGACTACTTTTACTGAAAGCCACAAAAGTTTGGTGCATTTGAAAATGCATTTCTTGTCTATGTGCAAAGCACAAGATAGAGATGAACTGCACAGAATGCCTCACTTCTAACATAACATATTTACAACATGCTTTTCAAAGCAAAATAAGCATACACACTTTATAAGTTATTTGCTTGAATTATTATATAGAGCTGTAATCAAGGAGCACACAGCATTTCAAAGTTTATTTTGAAAAGAGTTGCACATTGCAAAAAACACAGCTGCAATCATGGCAGTGGTTTTGAACATGTCTGTATTTGAAGATGCTTATATAAACCGAAGATGGATGTCCAAGCTAATGTACTTAAAGCAAGACTGAGACAAGTTGATAGCCAGAAATGATTTTATTATGGATTACAATGTTGTCCCGTACTTTTTGGTGAATGTCCCCCTTGTTCAGAACATGCCAATTCATATGTACGCAAATGAGTGCGTAATTTTGGCTACATTTTATTGTAGGCTAACAGGATGGCCATTGCTAACTGATACATGAAATGACAATTCTTTGTTAGGATTGGTTTGGCTTACAAGTAAACATGGGTGGACATATTAAGATGAGAGTAAGGAATTCATTATTTTAAACCAGCTGTTTTAGCAGCTGGGATGCTCTTCTGAAACTACACCACAGGCTACATCACTAGGAAACCTGAAGCAACAGAGCTTGGAGGACCACTGATCCCACAAGATGCCTGAGTAAGAAAGCAAGAAGAATTGTTAATGACTAAGCCAAGACTGTAATTCTACTCTACCTTGCCAATTTTTTCAAATTCCAATTTTTAATGCTTGTTTTATAATTTTGTGCCAAAACTAAATAAAGCTGAGCTGCCTTGAAAACAAGAATCAAACTGCTTTCACATTCCTTCAGCCTGAGACAGTAAACGGTTCCGGGACTTAAAAATACTTTTTCTGACTGTTTCAATATTTTTAGGGCCACTGTTACCCGTTTTTGCAACATATATTTTTATTAGGGCAGGATGGGCTGGAGCAGTGCTTTCCTTGGCAGCCAGTTCCCAGCCGTGAAAGTTTGAGGTGGGGTTCTGATTACTGCCCCATTGCGAACACACGGGAACATCGCTGCTGGCCTGGAAAAATATCACTATGCTAAGTGCAGTCTGCCGGTTGCCAGAAGAGCAAGAGCCTGTTGTGCAATACTCCCCCCTGAGTCGTGATGTGCCTGTGTCTGCCTTGCTGATATAGGTCACTTGTAGGTTGCTGCTGGTGCTGGCCCTGGAGCTGCTGTTGTTATTGTTGTTGTTGCCCATCTTGGAGTGATTATGAATGAATATGCCAATGGAACAGCATTGAACTCTGTGCTACATTTGACATCCTGCCCAGAGCATCGAGTCTGTTAGGCTTGTAGGTTCTGCTGGGGGACTGTTTGCCTTGAACATTGGTTGTTCGTAATTGACATCTTTCACAGTCCCCGCAGCACCGGCTTGGATATTGGATATCTTCATCCCCCAAACCCCATTTTACATCTTGCTTACAGCCCACAGCAGTATCAGCATCATTTCTGCGCGGAGTGATGGTGGCCGGAGGGGCTGGAGTCAGACTCTGCCAGACGCTTAAAGGGGTAGTTCGCTTTAAAAAGTTAAAGTTTAAAATTATTCCATCCATTTTGTACAATGAAGTAGCCTCCTGATTTTCTGTTAACTCTACTCTTGCTGCACTAATCAAACAAAAGCCCCCTGTTGGAGAGCAGCGCATTTTTTATTAACTCTCACAACAGAAAAATGCATTACTTTTTTTTTTCTATCAAAGTGTAAGATGCATATTTGGAAAGGAATAGTGTATTCAGCACGTAGGAAGCTTGATTTTATCAGTGATGTGCCCCACACAAGTGATAGTCATGGCCCATCGATAACTGTGGTGCCCCTTTCTGGCCCGAAGAACGAAACAGGTTGAGCAAATAGAACCTGCAAATGAGCAATTGACGACAGGGCAAATAGGCACTGCAAATGCACGAATGAAACGTGCAGATTAGATCACCTATCCCCCAGCTTTCCCCAACAAAGCTTGGGGCTATGTAAAGCCTTTTCAGGACCTGCATTGCATTTAGCTGCCACAGGGACCCGATTCCCACTTGGCGCTCGGGAAGATGCTTCTACAAGCAGGCGGGCTCACCAGAGCACCCAGACATGCTGCTGAAAAAGGCTGTGCTCTCTGGCAGCAATAAGCAAAAGCTCCCAGTAGGGGGCTTTTGCTTGATTGTTGCCACAAAAGCAGAGCTTAACTAAAGCACACAAAACTGCTTCAGTTAAGAATATGGATGCCCCCTAGTCAAAGAAAATCTTGGCTTTGACGCTTATGTGCTGAAAACTTTCCATAGCAACTTTAAAAAAAATAAGCTTAACATATATTGTCTAATGTGGCCAATCTTTTTAAAGAATAACATTTTTGAGTGAACTACCCCTTTAAGCCTACCCCTGCACAATTTTAAACTGCCCTTAAGCCACCCCCTATTTTTCCCTCAGTGGGATTTTGCACAGCTTATTGCACCTATTGCATTTAATGCACTCAAAGCACTTTGTATCACACGCTTTTTTGGACTACTTCAAGACCCACGAGAGTAGTAGGCCAAGCTGCATGCTCTTGGATGGAGAACCTACTTGCTGGCTTATTTGTTTAGTTTTGTGCTCAACGCGCGTTGCCTGGATTTTTATTGGACTTTTAGACTTTGTGGGCATTATGGACATCATGTGAATTTAAAGACATCATGGACATGCGGAAACCTATATGGGTAATACACGTGGGTTTGGACACTGTGCATAATGCCACTGGCGTGTTTTAACATTGATTTGAGTGTTTGATCCCTTAGGTGTTTTATGCAAATGATATTGCCTATTGTTTTAATTTCCCACAGTTTTATTTTGTAATGGATTGTGCAATGGATTTAGTCCTCTGATATTTTGATATCCTTATTGGAATACATGGCCATAATGACAACGCAAAAGGCGACTTCGAGGGGATTGGGTCCTCTGACGTATTCCATATCTATGACAGTAATCACCACAGCTGTGCTGCTTCGGAAAATCTTCGGCGCCTGCGTCCTGCGTCGATGACGTCGATACGCCGCCCTCGAGGACCTCCTCCGACGGCCGACGTCACTGTATGTTATAAGTAGGATGCACAACGCCCGTAGCCTCAGTTCCGTTTTTTCCACGAACGTGTTCGCTTCAGAGATCTCGGCGCGCCTCGACTCTTTGGAGTTCCTGTTCTTTCTCGGTTCTTCGAGCCTGTTTCGTATTGTGAAGTCTTTCTTCGTGAAGATGTCTACCTCGTCTTCCACACCGCGTCCGGGCTTTAAGAATTGCAGGGACTGTGTGTCCAAGATGTCGGTTACGGACTCGCACGACGCCTGCCTCTGGTGCCTCGGGGAGGCCCATAAAACGGATGACTGTGTCGACTGCAAGTCGCTCACGTCTAAAGCCTTGCGGGAGCGCAAGAAGAAGTTATCGATAGGTAAGGTGTCTAAGCCACGGAAGTCGTGGCCTGCGGGGCTTTCGACGGACGATTCGAGAGACGACTCTCTGCGTCGTTGGCGGAAGTCCAGTGGGTCTCGGTCCCGGAGTCGGTCCCGCCACTCCTCTGCCTCTTTGAGGCACTCCCGGAAGAACCGTCATCGGTTGCCTTCCCCGTCCTCTTCCGAGGACTCCGCCTGTCGGCGGGTCGCTTACCCCACCAAGCATGTGACGCCGGAGGAATGGGCTTACTTCGGGAAGAAAATGTTGGCACTGGTCCATCCGCGCCTCCGAGTGGGGTCGGTCGTGATCGGTCGAGAGACACCACCCGCACGCCTTCGGGCTCGGGTGGTCATCACGATTCGCGGGAGAGGTCCAGCTCGGACAAGGGGAATCGTTCTCGGCATGCCCGTTCCAGGTCCCGGTCCTCGACGCACTCGAGACCGTGTGAACCTGTGGTGTCTTCAAGTAAGACGTCGACGCTGGTGGCGCCGAGGTCGTCGACGGACTCTTTCGAGGCCCCGCCTTCGAAGAAGTTGTCGATGCCATTGGCACCCCGGCTGTCAAGGGACACGCTCGGGGCCCCGGCCTCCATGACTGTGTCGGCGCCATCGATGCTGTCGGCGCTGCGTTCGGCGTCGATGCTGATTCACTCGACGCCCTCGACGCCTTTCGAGGCTGTTTCGACAGGGGTTCCCCGGGGCTCGGTGGAACCGCCTAGAAAGGCTCTGGCAAAGGCCAAGCATGGCTTTGTTCGGCATTCAGTGCCTTCTTTCCACCAGCATGAGTTTATTTCGGAGGTGGATGAGGGCTCTGATGATGGCATGGTTCCGGATACAGTACCGGACGAGATTTTCTCGGGCCATAGCCAAATTGAAGACCTGCGGCAATCCCTGCACGATGCCAGTGGGCTGGACACCTCTCCGGAGGTGGAGTTTTGTAGGCCTGAGCCTGGCACGCATGCCGACTCCTCGTACCGGCGCCTTATGTCCAGGGTCAATGAGTACTTGGGGTGGTCTGCTCCCCCAGGGGATTTTCTTCAGGATGACCTTACGGATATTCTCGACCAAGGTCCACCAACTGACCCGGTACTGCCGTTCCATATGGCTCTACAGAGAAAATACCGCCCAGCCAGTAGCGACCCCTGCTACTTGACCAAGCACCCCACTCCGGGGAGTTTGGTGGTGCAGGCGGCTACGGCCCTGGCAAAGCAGGCGTCGTATCCTACGATCCCTCCTGATAGGGACGACAAGCATTTTGACAGCTGGGCAAAGAAAGTGTTTTCTTCAGAGGGTATGGCGCTTCAGGCAGCCAACTCCGTATGTGGCTTGTCACGTTTCAGCATGGTAAGGACGCCATGTGTGAGGCCGTTCAGTCGGGTTTGGACATGGCAGATTGCGTCAGCCGGTCCATGGCGGCAAGCACCGTGATACACAGTTTTGCGTGGTTGCGGAAGTCGAGGTTTGCTCATGATGTGCAGGCCCGGCTCCTCAACATGCCCTTTGACGGAGAACATCTTTTTGGCAGCAAGGCTGACGAGAGCCTTGAGAGGTTGCACACCTCCAAAGCTGCAGCAAAGTCGTTGGGCGCTGCAGTTCGCCAACCTCTGCCTTTTCGTCCTAGGAGACAGCAATGGAGGGGAGGTTCCTTTCGTTATTACTCGTCCTTTGGTAAAGCGAGAGGAGCTGCTCGTCAAAGGGGCCACCGTCGGAGTGCCAGAGGTGGAAACCAAGGTACTCGAGGTGCCAAGGCCGCTCGGGCTGTTGCCTCTTTGCCCGCAGGCAATGCCGCAGCCGCTTCAGCTTAGTCATGAGGCCATGTCCCATGGTTCACTGGTTGGGGGAAGGCTGGCGCAGCATCTTGCAGAGTGGCGCACCATTACTTCAGATGTGTGGGTTCTGGAGATCATAACCCACAGCTACTGTCTTCCTTTCCGGCAGAGGCCTCAAGACAATCCACTGAGGAATCTCTCTTTGAAGAGTCCGGATCCACTCCTTGCACAGGAAATTCAATCCCTGCTGGAGAAAGGCGCCATAGAACTGGTGCCTGTAGCGGAGAGGAACAAGGGATGGTATTCCCCTTATTTTTTGATTTCCAAGAAAGACAGGGGATTGAGACCCATCATGGACTTGCACGGTTTGAACAAACTCCTCAGGAAGGACAAGTTCAAGATGGTTACTCTCTCTCAAGTCCTCCAGGCCTTTGAACTTCAGGACTGGTTGGTGTCTCTCGACCTCAAGGACGCTTATTTTCATGTGCCGATACATTCAAAGCACAAGAAGTACCTGAGGTTCGCGGTTGGAAAACTCGCACTTTCAGTTTAGGGTCCTGCCGTTCAGATTGACCTCCGCCCCGAGGGTCTTCACCAAGCTCATGGTGGTGGTGGCAGTGCACCTCAGGAAAGGGGGGATTCACGTGTACCCCTACCTAGACGATTGGTTGATCAGGGCGCGCTATGCTGAGCAAGTCCTGGATCATCTGCCAGTCACCTGCCACTCCCTCCACAAGCTGGGCTTCTCCTTCAACTTACAGAAGTCCCATCTGACACCAACTCAGAGGCTCCAGTACATCGGAGCAGTGCTTGACATGTACCTGGGGCAGTGTTTTCCTCCGCAGGTGAGGGCTCATCACATTCAGCAGATGGTGCACAAGTCTCAGCTTGCCGAGAGTCTCCCAGCGTTCGAGTTCTTGAGATTGCTCGGCCTCATGGCATCCTGCATTCTTCTGGTGCCAGAGGCCAGGTTGCCGATGAGATCTTTGCAATGGACACTCAAGCTCCAGTGGTCACAGTCCTCCGGCAGGATGTCGGACCCTGTTCAGGTGCCGTCCTCGGTCTCCCAGGACCTTCTGTGGTGGGCCGTCAAAGACAATCTGATGAAGGGGGCTCCATTTTGGCTACCCTGGCCGGAGGTGACGACCGTGATGGACGCATCCCTCACGGGATGGGGAGCTCCTGCCAACGAGTTGGCAGTCAGGGTCGTTGATCTCCATCAGAGTCCAGACTCCATATAAATCTGTTGGAGCTGAGGGCCATCAGGCTAGCCCTGAAGGCTTTTCTGCCGACTGTGCGTGAGAAGAATGTCCTGATCCTGACGGACAACACGGTGGCCATGCACTACCTCAACAAAAAGGGGGGGGGGGCAGGGTCACTTCCTCTGTGCAGGGAGGCGATGCAGCTCTGGTTCTTGGCAATCCAGCAGGAAGTTTCAATCTCGGCAGTTCATCTGGCCGGAGACGAAAACGAGACGGCGGACACTCTGAGCAGGCAGAGCGCGATCTCTCATGAGTGAGAGTCGGCTCAGGAGATTCTCCTGGAGATCTTCGCCATGTGGGGGACCCCTCAAGTGGATCTCTTCGCCTCCAGTGTCAACCGGAAGTGCGAGAGGTTCTGCTCACGCGAATTTCCTCCAAAAGGAGCCTTAGGAGACGCGTTCCTGGTAGAGTGGTCATTCCCACTGCTGTATGCGTTTCCTCCAGTCCCCGTCATCCCGCAAGTACTGCGGAGGTTACGGAAGTTCGGTTCCCGGATGATCCTCATTGCTCCGGCCTGGGTCCGGAGGACGTGGTACCCGGATCTTCTCGACTTGTCCATCTGCCCTCTACGTCGTCTTCCCTACCGAGACGATCTGCTCTCACGGGAGGAGGGTCAGGTTCTCCATCCAGAGGTCAGATCCCTCAACCTTCACGCTTGGTTTCTGAAAGGTTGAGGTATATGGATTGGGACCTCCCTGAAGACGTGATGGAGGTGTTGCTCTCGGCCAGACGGCCAACAACTAAGTCCCTGTACCGTTGCTGTTGCCGTAAGTTCTGCGACTGGTGCAGGGTTATGAATGTGGATCCTTTTGCATTTGACATTCCCATGGTTCTGTCTTTTTTGCTTTCTTTGGCCCACAGGGGCCTGCAAGTGGGTACCGTTAAAGGTTACCTGGCGGCGCTGTCCATATTTAAGCGCTCGTCTGAAGAGTGTTCCTATTTTAAAATTCCTTTAATTTCTCAGTTTCTGAAAGGGCTCACAAATGTGTTCCCTCCGTCACCTTTCCTGGTGCCTGGTTGGGATTTGAACCTTGTTCTCAAGTTTTTGATGGGTGCTCCGTTTGAGCTTTTGCATTCATGCCCTTTGAGACTGTTAACTCTTAAAACTGTATTTTTGGTTGCGGTCACTTTCGCTCGCAGAGTGAGTGAGTTAAAGGCACTTTCAGTTAAGCCACCCTTCACTGTGTTTCATAAGGACAAGGTTGTCCTAAGAGTTCATCCTTCCTTTCTTCCGAAGGTGGTGTCGGAATTTCATTTAAGCCAGAAGGTTTTTCTTCCAGCGTTTTATCCTCCTCCACATCCTGGTAAGGAAGAGGAGAGGCTCCATAGGTTTGATCCTAGGAGAGCGTTAAGCTTTTATATTTCACGCATGTCCCGGGTCAGAGTGGACGATCAACTCTTCATTGGTTACACTGGAAAGCGTTTGGGACAAGCTGTGACGAAACAGACTTTGTCTCGCTGGATTATATTGGCTATCTCTGAGTGTTACCGCTTGGCGGGTAAGGACCCACAGCTTGGCTTACGGCCCATTCTACCAGGGTATTGGCTGCCTCTACTGCCCTACAGAGGGGGGTTCCTATTCTTAACATCTGTGATGCAGCCACCTGGGCTTCGGTCCATACTTTTGTACGTCACTTCTCCCTCGATTCCATCCGTGGGCAGGATTTGGCCTTTGGCAAGGCAGTCCTTTACTCCGCAATTTGATTGGGCATTCTAAATTTCGGTTTTCTAAATTCTTTTCCCACCTCCTTGCATTGGTACTGCTTTGGGAGTCTGTCATAGATATGGAATACGTCGGAGGACCAAATCCCCTCGAAGAACAAGTTACTCTCTTACCTGGTAACGTTCTTTCGATGGGATGGTCCAACGACGTATTCCATATCGCTCCCTCCCTACCTTCCACGCTACAGAATTTCTTATGCGATTGCAGCTTACGTTTCCGCAAGGCTTTGTGTGTCAGACTGGCAGAAGACTGGTGCCACACGTTCTGGGGGAAAAAACTACAACTGAGGCTACGTGCGTCGTGCGTCCTACTTATAACATCCAGTGACGTTGGCCGTCAGAGGATGTCCTTGAGGGCGGCGTATCGACGTCATTGATGCAGGACGCAGACGCCAAAGATTTTCCGAAGCAGCAGAGCTGTGGTGATTACTGTCATAGATATGGAATACGTCGTCAGACCATCCCATCGAAAGAACGTTACCAGGTAAGAGAGTAACTTGTTCTTTCCTGCTCATAGCTCTAAAAAGAGCACACAGGTTTCTTGAGAAAATAAGGGTACTATTAGATGACATAATTATAATAATGATTATTATACTTGTTCTTTTATAATGTGCTTAATACCAGGGATTGGTTTCTAAGCGCAGGATCTGGATTCAAACCTGTGTTGCGCTGCATTGCTTCCAAGACAAATGTGTTGCCCCTGAGCTATCCCCCTCGCCATTGATCATGGAGATCAGGTAAATGGAAATGCTAATGCTGGAGCCATGAGTAGAAATAGGGAGAAGCTTTGAAAGCCGAGGGGAAAATCAAGCCGAGGGAAAGTCAAAGGGAGGGACTAAGGGCAAATTCTCTCAGAGTAAGTTGCCCTTTGCCAACCCTAAAACGAAGCCAGGAGAAGGATGCCGAAGTGTTATGCTCACCTGGTCTCTGCGGAGGCGTTGGGGCACGGTTGAAGCCCTCCCTGAACTTGAATCACCCTCTTCAGGCCTCTCCCTCAGTAGAAAAGCTGTGAGTGGTGGTACGTGGTGATACTGTTCCTGCGTGGAGACAAGAGTGTGTGAGTGCGCCAATCTGTGATTGTTGTACCTCTCAAACCCTTTACCCTAAGGTATGGTTTCTCTGAGCATACACAGGCCCATAAAGCTCACCTGTGAATTATGGAAGATAAGCTCTCTGTCCTGCTACTTCTGGCAGGGGTGCGTCAAATGGGATCTAGTTCCTTCACTGATCCCGGATAAGGATTAGTCCAGTCCAGCTGTGACTATGCTTCTCCTTATGATTGGTAAGTCTTTCTTGAGCTCTTGTGATGCTGTTCGTTCTGTTTAATGTATTTAGATGTTGCTCCCATTTATGCCCGCAATAATGTCTCTCGTCTCTTTTCTTCCCTTAGATGGAAATGCGGCCTCAATGCAGCTGTGAGACGCAAGACGTGGCCGGATGGAGGATGGATGCTACCGCAATGTTTGACAGCAGGTAAATGATGGTTTAAGGAAAAGCACGAAGTGTGACGAAGCGCAACCTTAAACTGACTGTTTTTTTCCATGTCTAACCTTGTCTTCTGTTTTTCCTTGCAGGCGCTGCTGTTGACGATGGATCATGTCGTGCTGCGGTGCCAAGATCAAGATGTCAGCTTTCCGGAAAGTGTAAAGATGGATGCTTGGTTCCCCGAAGAGATGTACAGGTAAGAACAGCTTCCCCCAGTTGGTAAGTGTGCTGGCAAGAAACAGGATATACAGGAAGCAGGATCTTCAAAGGTGAGCGTTACGCTGCTTGCAAGTGCAGAATAACGCGAAGCGTCTGTTTTGAGGATTGGGGCAGTTTATATAGCTGAGATCGTGGGCACGCTCATTAGGGCTGGCTTACCAGAGTGAGCACGTGCAAAGG
Source organism: Ambystoma mexicanum (assembly GCF_040938575.1). Classification (NCBI taxonomy): domain Eukaryota; kingdom Metazoa; phylum Chordata; class Amphibia; order Caudata; family Ambystomatidae; genus Ambystoma; species Ambystoma mexicanum. Next base: position 693,335,594 of record NC_090939.1, read on the forward strand.
CAATCCATTAGCAGCCACACCCAAGAATACAATTGGGGCTGCTTAATGGATGGAATGTTCAAGTTTAATGCATCCTGCTTAATGGATGGAATGTTCAAGGTTAATGCATCTGAAGCGCTATGTTTATAATAAAAGCTTTTTGGTGTTAAATGGATGTTCTTGTTTGCTTTTGTTCATGAGCCTGGCGCACAGTGTCCACACAGGTCTCCTGTGCATGTGACCCCTGCATGACTGTGCCCCTGACTTCATGACCATGACACTAAGTTCTTCGACTGTGAACTAGCAGCTAGTCCGTGACCTGTTCACCAGCAAAGGGGGGAGTAACTTCACATTTCCTATATAAATTCACACAACGTGTAAGGGACCCATACATGCACCACAGGTTGAAGAGATGGGAGCTAGCTGTGAGAAAGTGGGCATATCCACTGGGAACTTAATTGATTTGAATCAGTGGTTATCAATGAACAAGTCCCAATCTCTAATTGTTTTTGCCTCTAACTGATTCTGACCTCAATTGCCCCCCTTTGAATAATACTGATCACTTGGGATCAATAGATGTAGAATGTCATGCAGAGACATCCAATTGAACGATTGATCAATCTGGGTGCAGGGGTTGTCTTTGGGCTAAAACATAAATTGCGTCTCTTAGCTCCTTGGTTTTTGAGCTAAGAGCAGATTTGGGAACCCTGAAAACAAGGGAAAATGCTCAATTAGTTACTCCGACTACCTCCTCAGGACCAAAGGGGTGGGGGCCACTGTGGAAAAAACCCCAATGTATGGTGCCATTAATAAGGTGATAAAAGAACATGAGAAAAAACATCCCTGCTTTGACACTCCTGTACTAGAAAGGCCATCAGTCCCTGGAAAGATAATCTCCCAAACTCTGGATGCTGCTGGGGATAGAATTAAATCAATGAAACCTACTTTTGGCTCCCAGGGTACCTGAACTGGTCAATGGGAGGAGAGACCTAATGTAGTGGTTGGGGACAAGAGATCTGTGGAGAATGTAGTGTATCTAACCAATATCCCTAAACTACAACAAGAGAGGTAGGAGGGCAAGGCTAGTCTTCTAAATAAGTCTATCCATTGGATTAGACACAAAAAGAATGGCTTGTCTTTCGTTCTCTGGTAAGATCCCGCACAGCGTCTTTCCCAAGATTTCGATAGGGGGCTTGATTATATTAGGCTGTCTTTAGCAAATGACAGTTTAAAGTCCGGTCTTTTATTGATTGATATGAGAACTTTGCAATCTTGTGATATAAAAATTGAACTAAGAGGAAAGCCACCTTTTGGATGCCACGGCAGGGGTGGGAAAGATACTGTAATGCCCTTAGTAGCTCCATTGTCGAGATTGGATCCCTTGCCATATGCTCTTGCCCCTACCCTTCCTTGATGTGCTGTGCCCTACCCACCCCCTGTGCAGGATATGGGTAACGCCCAAGCTGGAAAAATTGATATAATAAACCAAGTTAAGATTACTGTCATGATCCATGCCCCTGACCCCCTCAGGTATAACAGCCCCCTGGCAGCAGTGGGGCTAAAGCCCTTCACACTGGCCCCAAGGGAAACATACATGGAGTCAGTCCTGGCACCTTTCGCGCCATTATCAGGAATAAAGTAATATCAGTTTTGGACCTTAATCCAACATAGAGGCCTATTACACAGCTCAGTTCTTTAGAACCAAGCCATGCGGTCTAGTGGCTGGGCCTGGGCCTGGAACTACTTGGCCTGGAACTACTTTACCTGGGCTATTTAAACCACACCCAAACAGCAGATAAAAATTGAACTAAGAGGAAAGCCACCTTTTGGATGCCACGGCAGGGGTGGGAAAGATACTGTAATGCCCTTAGTAGCTCCATTGTCGAGATTGGATCCCTTGCCATATGCTCTTGCCCCTACCCTTCCTTGATGTGCTGTGCCCTACCCACCCCCTGTGCAGGATATGGGTAACGCCCAAGCTGGAAAAATTGATATAATAAACCAAGTTAAGATTACTGTCATGATCCATGCCCCTGACCCCCTCAGGTATAACAGCCCCCTGGCAGCAGTGGGGCTAAAGCCCTTCACACTGGCCCCAAGGGAAACATACATGGAGTCAGTCCTGGCACCTTTCGCGCCATTATCAGGAATAAAGTAATATCAGTTTTGGACCTTAATCCAACATAGAGGCCTATTACACAGCTCAGTTCTTTAGAACCAAGCCATGCGGTCTAGTGGCTGGGCCTGGGCCTGGAACTACTTGGCCTGGAACTACTTTACCTGGGCTATTTAAACCACACCCAAACAGCAGAACACGCTTTGCGTTATTCTGCACTCCTGCAGCGTAACGCTCACCGTGTCCAGCTCCTGCTCATAATTCCATTAATAACCTTGAAGAACAAGAACAGCATTAGCAAGCAAGAACACTTACCTGTGAAGTAACCAGACTTGAATCCATCCTGCGCTTTGCTTACTTTGCCCATCTCCGGAGTTCGCCGCAACCTGCAAAGGTAAAGAAACAAGGACAGCATTAATAACAATTCTTACCTGGGCAAGCAGCGAGTCCTGGCAGCACCCTGCGCTTCTCTTACCTCGCCCATCTCCAGGTTTCACCACAACCTGCAAGGGAGAAGGAACAAGATCAGCATTAACAAAGCACTTACCTGGGCAAGAAGCACTTCGATCGCTCATCACTCCGGAACATCACTGCAACCTGTACAAAGAAGAGAGGAGAACACAGGTTAGCAATTAACACCAATAAACAGCGCAGCGCTCCGCGCATCAATAACTCACTGTGGTCGTCGCCATCGGCACGGCAACTCGGAAATCGTAACCATCCCTGTGAAAACAAGAGTCATTGTTAGGGAACAGCGTAGTGGAGCAAGACGCCGAGAAGACAGAGAAAAAGGAGGGAAAGAAAGAGACAGAATAAAGACGGAAAAGACATTATAACTAACCTGGAAGACAGCAAGCAGAGTCGGAGTCACAGCCGGTCTGGACCCGACATAAGGGCACACGGAGCAGTGAAGCAACTAGGTCCACGGAACGCCCGCACCAACCACGCGCCCCTGCACAGAGACGCAGGACGGAGTGTTCAACGCACAACAACCTAAGATGAGCAATAACCCCAAGGGAGGGGATTTGGACCAGAGGAAGGTGGGAGTCCACCCATCACAGAACCAGTATCTTAACCCTCCATTCTCCTGTTATAGGCACTACCCAATGTCTGGCACATAACCAAGCAGAGAGGGGTCCGGGATAGCGCTTAGACCTCCATCCAGTAATTTACTCCTACAAACCCTGCATTTCGTTTTTTTACCTAAGACCTGCATGTATACAAAGTGAGGCATTTGTAAGATATATTTATGCTAATACTTCTGCTGTAGTGCTATTTATAACAATTCACTCCACTTCACTCACCTAAATTTATACCATAGGGGTTGCGAGTTGCCCTCTCCCCTGGTGTTTAACATTTTATTCCATACTAGTCCATTGAATTCCTGTCCTAGGGGTTGCGAGTTGTTCTCTCCCCTGTTAGCTTTTATTTTAGGAGTGGCCTTTTGATACCACTAATCTATTTTTTTTTTTACTTCTTGATATAACTTGTATATTTAGGAGTTAATTTAAGTATAGGTGCTCTAACTAAGGATTCAAAGGCTCATTCTTTTTTCTGTTGAGATTTCAAGAATAATTGTACGTTTCTAGTGCCATAGTATTTGATTATGCCGGCACTTAGAAGCGGTTTTGAAACGGTAGAGTGTCAAGAGAATAAGATGACTGAAGTACAACTGATGCCTACAATGGATTGTGAAGGGGCTATAATTAAAGCCCCTATGGAAGATAATCAATGTTCAAATGCATTGAATCAGTTTAAATATGCTAGTTGTGGGGATCAGCTTAAAGGGACTCCTATTCCTCTCCGCCATAATCTTAACCAGGTAATTGGTGAGGAGGATATGGATGATTCCTTTATGCAAATGGTGGATGCTACGTGGGACCTCCTTAAGGAAATTATTGATTTGGAGATGCCGTCAGGGTGGCCTTAATATAATTGTAAAGGTGTGAGGGGGTGCCTACTTGAGTGCTCTCCGAAACTATGGGTAACCTTACGATGGGGAAACAACAAAAGGTGAAGGACAAGGCCCCTATGATGTTGGTACAGGAGCCAGTGAAGCCTCTTATGAGCATGAAGGATGGCAATACCCAAACTGAAGAAGGAATGGGCGGGATTGACCAGTCGGCAACAGTGGATAGATCCACTGATCCGGATCAGGTGATATTAGAAACCCGATCCGCATTTAGGGATAGACACAAAAACTCTTACCCTGTAATGAAGATAGAGGAGACTATTTATTTCCTCTTCTCTCTAACCTGCACATCAGTTTGAATTTTGCTCTGAAAACTTTGGGTGAGTCTCAGGATACGCTTGGGGATCCCTGGCGGGTCAACAATCTGCTTTTAATCAATTAACAACACGATTGGCATTTTTAGAAGGTCTTGTGAAGGGTAAGACTAAAAATGACCACAATAATAAAGAGAATAGTTGATATGATAAACATAGGGAAGAACAAAATATAAGGCTAGCTACTATGGATGCAAAAATTACCACACTGTTGGAATTGATGCTTTCAGGGGATCGACCTGCTCTGTCTCATAGAGGGGTAAGAGATCAAGAGTTGCCAGGCCCAGGAGGGAAGACATTACAGAACAATGAACATCAGGATGGACAGAGGTGTCCTGATAGTCCGTCTGCTCTTTTGGAGGCCATGGAGACAGCAGGGGGGGATGCAGTCAGGAGCTTGTCATTGAATCTTCCAATGAGGGGGTATGTTTGAATATTAGCAGTGAAGACGCTAGTGTTACTCATCCGACTCCGCTGAAAAGGGGATTAAAGTGTAAACAAAAAACCAAGCATACAAAGAAAATATCAAGTGAACGGGAAGAGGAAACCCCAATTTCCCCAGACCCTACATATCGGGAGAATGTCCTGCAAATACATCTAATTATGATATCAATGAGGTACCCCAATCGCCAATTTGTAGGCAGTAAAAAACAAAAAAACAGGCTAGGATGCTGAAAAAAACAAAAAACAAGCCTAGTATGAAAATTAGGGGTAGGAATTCCAATCTTAAAGCGATTAGAAACATTCCTTCTCAAGAACAGCAATCAAGTGGGAGTGGTAGAGATAATGTTCCCAGTAGGGGAGAGGGCCAGGATCGGGGGTTGGACAATAAGGAATATTTACCGTTAAGTGGTGATAAAAACATAAATCCCGACATCTTAAAGGGTAATCAATTGAGGGCTGGTCAAGATCGCCCCCAAACCAAGCTAAGATGACAGCCTTTGGTAAAATAACTAGCACTAAACATGCTAGAATTTCTACAGGCGCGCAACAAACGAGTATATTGCCGAGTTCGCAAGTATTGGCTCCTGTTATATCTCTGGATACCCCCTCTATCAGTGGGTCGTCCACCATGCCTGAGAGTCAGAACGGTTCCATATCTAAAAATATAGGTAAAAGCCCTATAGATATACGGTCCTTAAATACTCAGGAGATACAGGAAAATGCACTAGTAAAATCAATCTTATATAATGCTAAGGTGCAGCCTGTACACCTACAGCCCGTCTCGACAATTAACACAGGGAAGATCATTGGCTGGATTAATAATAACAAGACAGATTCATTGGGCAGCTTGAACAGAACGAACTTACTAAACCTGCTAAAAAAAATACTGTTACTTCGCACTATAACTACTGATGATATAGATGCTATAGCCCTTCCTACACATAATAATTTCCGAATGGTAAGCAGTTTCCACTCGGAGATGGTGGCAGACATGGTTCGTGCTCAGGAAAAAATTCTTGAGTCTTTGGGTTTTGGTCTGTTTACACTAGCCAATGCTAAAGAGGCTGATAGCTTCCTGCAATATAAGGAACCGATTAATATTCAAACAGAACAAATTGTACACTCAGGCTCTAATACATTTAAAAATTCGGAACCTGTATTGACCCTCTTCTCTAGCTTACTCAATAACGGCTCTTAAAACTCTGGAGACATTTAGACAGGGACCAGGATGCTCCTATCAATATAAATTTTGATGTTATCTCTTGGAATTCGTGTGGGGGCATACATTTGAATACATTTTTGAGTAAGAATCTATACTCTCCCCTACATCTATTTTTTTCAGGAAACTATGATGCTTAATGAAATCCATATGGAAGGTTTTTATACTTTTTCCTCTATAGCGTCCAGGGGAGTAGCAGAGAGGCCTAGTGGTGGTTTGACTATTGCTATTGATCACAATCTGGGGCTCTATGGTAGTATGATTTATAATAGTGATTTGCTCCTAGGTATTGCTTTGTCTTCGGGGAATGAAGTAGATCCAATCCTCCTGTTGAACCTATACTGGAATCCTCTGAGGGTGCCTTTCGAACAAGTGGAAGACTCCCTCGGAGAGATTCTGGGTGCATGGTTTGAGAAGGGCTTTGGCAATCGTATCGTCATGGGAGGAGATTTTAACTCCCTCTGTGCAGAGGGCTCCTTGTGGAACAAGAGAGGGGCTACCCCGAAGGCGCTCCATCCTAATCTTAAGAGAGGACTACTGTGGGATAAACTCCTGGAGAATTGGGATTTGAGACTTTTGGATCAATCCTCTAACTGGAATTTACCCAAACATACCTGGAAGAGGGGAATCAATAGCTCCAGGATTGATTTTTTTATTATGTTTCTAATGGTTGGAAGCAAGTTTGTGGTAAATTGACACATATAGATGTAGACCTGGGTGATCATATTCCCCTACTTCTTATTTTGACCTTGGCGTGTCCCGACCTTCATATAAAACCTAAGTTTATGGGCCTTAATGTGGCTAATCAAGGTAGAACCGTCACTTGGAATAAGAATACGGTTAGGAAATTCAACTCCCTTATTTTAGAAGACTTGACCCAGGTCTGCGACAGAAATTCGAGGGGGGGACCACCCGTTGGGGGGAAAATTACTACAACAACATTATGATGTTGTGCGCCTATAAAATTAGCAAGGCGGGTGGGACCGATTTACATAGACCTGTAAGTATTAGCTGGGACTCGAGAATCCACAAGTCCAAGCTAAATAAATGCAGGGACTTAAGGACTCTGAACAAACTTCCTATTACGTTTATTGTAGTCCATCAACAGATGAATGAAAGTTTATGCAAGGGTAGGGATGTTACATTTTGGGCGATTGTTAATAGTACCCTTACCCCAGTTAAGGATAGACTTGAGTGCCCAATTCAAGCTGAGGTGTGGTGCACTTATTACAAGAAAAAATGTGAACTGCCCTCTAAATTTGTTATGGAACAGGATTTGTTTGGGTTCTCCGGTTGAGGAAGAATGTTCTTGGGAGCTAGGGGATATTACTTGGGCAGCGCCGGAAATATGGGCTAAATTACTTAAACCAATATTTTATTACATCTTTGCGGCCCATACTATTCCTGAATCCTGGGTTCAATGCATCATAGTTCCCGTATTTAAAAAGGGTGATGTCCTCAATCCCAACAACTATAGACCCATAGCACTTTTAGATGCGGCTAGTAAGGTCTTTGGCATTTTGCTTCTAAGAGACCTTAACAAAGCAATAAGGATGAATGCCTGTCTCAGCAAATTTCAGGTCGGTTTTAGAGAGGGATTGGGAACTAATTTGAATGGGAACATGTTGGCCCACTTAAGAGACACGGTTCATCAATCCAATACAGGTGAGTTTTTTTGCCATCTTTAGACCTCTCGAATGCCTTTGACGGAGTTGTTAGAGCTAGGCTATGGTAAAAAATGTTAGCCATGAGTATTCCTCGTAAGCTTTTTCAACTCTTGGCTTTGCTTCATGTGAATACCTCTGTTAGGGTTCGAGTGACCAAGGAAGGCGCTCTCTCAGAGGCCATTGCTACTTACATGGGGGTCAAGCAGGGCTGCTCGCTTGCGGCGACTCTCTTTAACCCATACGTGTGTGATGTGGAGGGTATGTGGCAGGGCCCTTCCATTGCACCGGCTAGGTTGGGGAGTTTGGCTATCGAGTGGATGGCATTTGCAGACAATTTTATATTATTTGACCGTACCCCCCGTGGCCTTCGAAGAAAGATGGACCTTTTTTACCAGTATGCAATTGTAAATAATCTTTCTCCGAATGCATCCAAATCCCGGACGCTCGTGCTTTAAAAAAAAAAGAACTATCCAATCCTATAGTTGGAGGATGGGCGAGGACCCGGTGGAACAGGTTCAGGCTATCACATATTTGGGCTATAGTTTTACCAACAGGTCTAGCCTGAAGATGTGGAAACTGAGCCTGGAGGAAAAGGCGGTAAAACTCATAGTGCAAATGAAATATTTGAAAGTTAGGGTGTGTAAATTCTCATTGCTACCCCTAAGGCGATTCCATCTTGCAAAATGTGAGCCGATCCTCCTGTACGGCCTAGACATTTGTACCCAGGATATGACTTTGTGCCTTAACATTGTTCAGGGGAAAATGTGGAAAGAACTTCTTGGTTTATCAATGTCAATTCCCAATGCAATTATACGCCATGAGTTATGCCTCATATCACTTAAAGCTAGATACCTTTGGAGGCAATTATCTTTGTTTAGGAAAATAAATGATCCGCCTACTAACACTCTCTACGAAATGTTAAGTGAGGTTGTAAAATCTGGGTCGGTGGTATCTATTAGAAGGGTTTGTGATAAAATGATTCTTTTATTAGATACTTTAGGTTTATGCTTAGATGATCTTATTCAGCGTCCAGGGTTGGTTAAGAGGCTTCTATTCAAGGCAGATTGGGTAGATACGGTAAATGGGGTGGACTCATACTCCACATACAAGGAGTACGCAGTCCATGGGCACCCCAGGGAATGTGTGCCCCTTTACTTACAAAGATTCCCCTGTGATAGGGCCAGATATATATATATATATATATATATATATATATATATATATATATATATATATATATATATATATATATATATGCTTTAAGATCAATAAGATACCGACCTTAGAAAGGACATGATATTGGTTGTACGACGATGCAGCACTCAAACTGGATAAATTGGATTTTCCATATCGATTTTGTGGAGAATCTAGATTGCCAGAGACACTTAAGCATCTTGTATTATCTTGCAAGTATGTTGAGCCTAAACGTGCAGTCTACCTGAAAGACAGATTCAACAAAGATCTCGAAATGTCTAGGCATCTGTTTTGGAGCGGTTGTATGTGGGGCTTAAACATTTCCTTAATTTTAGCATTGAATTTATTACTGCAGGATATTACGGAGGAACTGGAAAATATGAATTTATTATGCAACGATTCCTTAAAAAAAAGGTTGTGATAGTTATTATGTAAAATGAATTGACAATGGGGAGCTAAGGATTTATTTATAGTAATGTTGCTGATTTTTGATATAATGTGTTTTTGTAATGTATTGTGGTTTTTTATATGGATTGTATACTTTTTTGATTATGTTTTATGCTGTGTAAGGTTTCTTGTAAACTAATAATGCAACAATAAAAATAAAAGTAAAATAAAAAGCTATTATGATAAAAGTGGAATTGGTAGTTACTGTGGTGTTGATGCTCTTTATAGAAAACTACAACTTGACAAACAGCCCATCACATGTGGAGCTGTCAAGGAATAACTATCTGGTCAAGAGTCACGTACCCTTCAAAAAAGCACTGGAAAACGCTTTAAAAGAATAAGGACCGTGGTATTTGACCGTGACAGACAATGACAGAAGAATTTTGTGGATATGAGTACTTTTGAAAAGCAGAACGGTGGTGCATGTTACATCTTGATGGTAATAGAAATGTTATCAAAATACGCTCATGCCAAGGTATTGAGGGATAAGACTGGTTCAAGAGTGACAGCCGCTTTGAAGCATGTCTTCAGTAAGAGACGTGTGCTGGCAAAATTACAAACCGATGCCAGCAAGGAGTTTTTAAATAGGCCCAGCCAAAATCTTCTAAAACAACACCATGTGTATCATTTTATAACACACAATGAGGTTAAGGCGGCTATTGTTCAGTGCTTTAACAAAACCTTGAAATCTTTTTTACAGCTAATAATACAAATCGTTATGTGGACATATTAGAGCCTTTTATAGATGTCTATAATGACTGCTATCACTGGTCTATTAAAATGAGTCAAACACGCTTGCGAGTAGGTGACCACGCCAGAGTCTCCAAGTTAAAAGGTGTCTTTACAAAGGCGTATCACCATTTTTTCACCAATTACATTTTTATAGTGGCTGTAAGCGTTAAATTTCTATTCAGAGGAGTTACAGAGGATTACTGATGATCCGCAATGGGCCTCATTCCAAGTCTGATGGTAACCGAGTGGGAAAAAACTGCAGGTTGCTGCCAGACTTGGAATGAATTACTGGCTCTGGAATTGCCGGAATTACCGGGGCATTACAGCACCGGTGGTCCAGTAATTCCGGAGTCGGCATTCTGTTACTCCCCATTCCCGTGGGGGCCGTGAAACACCGGCACCATGCGGTAATGGTGCCAGTGTTTCCATGTCCGATGCGGCCGGAGGCATTGCGCCCGCCAGGTCAGACCTGGCGGGTGTTACACCATCGGCCGCAGAACTCATAGTTAGCCGGTCCAGAAACAGTGCTGGTACGGTTTTACCAGCACCGCTGGGACGTCACAGACTGGTTTACTTGTAATGAGGCCCAATGTCTTTATAGGGTCAAGAAAATTATTCAGAGTAAAGGTAAGGAGTCTAAGAAACAAAACCTCGTGAAATGGGTGGGTTGGCCTGAGAAATTTAACAGTTGGGTCAGCGCTGCATCTCTACAGGATCTAAAAGGTCTTGGAGTTCCCTGAGAAGATGGAAAACATAGCATTTTACATCACCTTACTCAGTAACGTTTCTGTAGCTACATTCCCCAACAACAAAATGCCATTTTGTGTCATCAATATACAGATAAGGAACAATCAGGGGGAAAGGGTCTAATTTAAATACAGGAAGTCTGAGTGATCCTACACGTGAGCCAGAGGAGAGAGAAAGGCTACTAAAACATGGTATCCATGAAGAACTATGGGGAGCCATACGTCTATAGGGATTATTACCATAGGCAATCCAGTTATGGCGATCACCCCTACTTCCAATGCACGCCGTTATGTATGGAGCAGGTTTAGGGAGTATTTTCAGAAGTCTCTTTCGGAGGGCTATGCCGTTTCTGCAAAAAGGGTTTGAATTAGCCAAACCTTATTTGACAACCGCAGCTACAAATATCAGTAAGGATGTGATGACTAGTGCAACAACTGCCATCCCAAATCGTTTCAGCAAATCAAGGCAGGAGGGTTCAGGCCTGGATTACGATGGAAAAGCTCCAGCAAAAAGAAAAAGAAGAGCATCGCACAGGTGAGGGCCTCTGAAGCCACATAAAAAATGAAGATCAACATTGAGTGCTGCTCAGAAGAGAAAACGCACCCAGAAGAAATGACTGTTAGGGAGAATTCTCTGTTTAGGCTGAATTTCCCTACCTAGTGAGTCCCCCAGCAGCTTTGCTGGATTTCTGGGGTTTCTTTTTTTCTCCTGCCAAGAGTGAGACTCTTTTACCCTCACTCTTGGACATATTGAAGTGTGTTTTCTTGGTTAAACCTTGTGTTGAATGGGCTATGGGGTCTTTTACTCCATAGGGCCTCATGTATTTTTGTGATGTGGGTTACACAGCACCCTCTGTGCCGTGACCCAGGGGTGTCCTAGGGACTCCCCAACATAGACTCCATACCCTGGGACTGACTACTGTCTCCCAGGGCATGTAAAGTCACCAAAGACTTTGCTAGTCTTGAATCCTGAACAGAACCAGTACAAACCATCATATTGTGGACGTACTGGCTGGGGCAATTCGATTGCCCCAGGGTCTGTTAGTCGAAGGGGCACGTCTCCGTCCCCCCTGATCGAGTTTTGGCTGGTGGCAGTGGAAACTACTTTTTATATTCGACCGCGAATATTTCCCTATGGGATTTCCCATTGTTTTAGGCTAACACATTTAATTATTTATTTACGGTAGCCTTAAACATACCGGCGGTTTATATATTTATTATTATAACTCCGGTTGGGACTTTTTGCCAAAACTTGATTCAAAAATGGCGTTGGCGTTCGCCTCTGTAACTCTGACCCAAAGTGGAGCCCTTTGTTCCACTTTTGGCGGGCTTCTCCACAGAAGCCCTCCAAAGTGGTGCCACTCTGTCTGGGGTACTTAGGAGGGGTGGAGGGGGATTTAGGCACCCTGGACTGAGTTACCTTGGTAACTCAAGTCGCACTCCGTCCTGATTGGCCCAAGTGGTGAGCCGGCCGGCTCACCACTTAGCATGTTTGAGTGACAGCTAGGCTGGGTGAATGGGGGTTTGCTGCATAAAAGCAGGGCTTTGGGGACTGGAACTTCAGAAGTCGCCACAGGACCAAGAATCCGACGAGGGAAGAGCTGAGCCGACCTGCTTCGACGACACCACCCGGTGGAGCCCTGCTGAACCGTCTCACCACTTTTCCCGACGACCGAGGAGAACTCTTAACGGAGTGGCTCCTTCCCTTGACTGGTGGGGACAACCAGTTTTTCGCCTTCTTTTCGCTTCTCGAGGTATCTCGTGGCCGCCTTGCCAGTGCCAAGCACCCCGGCAACCGGAACCCCACCACCTTTTACCCCAACCACGAAAGTCGGTACAACCCTTTAACCGGAGGACTCCGCGGCTGGTTTCTTCCCGGGCAGTGCAACGACCTTCTTCTTCTGCTCTTCAGCGAGAACTTCTTCTCCCCTGACCGACGTCGAGCCTTGCTGCCACTGCCTGGAACAACTGCCACCGCTGGAGGATCCTTTCCACTTAAGGTACCGTGTTCCGCCTGGCTTCCCTTGCCACCGACTGTACGGGGTAGATTTAGCCCCCGGCTTTCGAACCTGGGAGTGCCTGGGACACCCTGGCTAAACTTTTTAAGCCACTCTAAACTCTTTCTAACTCTTTGCAAGACTTTGAATCCTTAACAACAGTGTGATCTTGGGCACATTTTCGCTCCGGCTACTCTAAGAGTGGGCCCTGCCTAGTGACTTTTGCTCACCTGTGACTTTGTGCTTCTTTGAGTCTATTGCAAGTGTTCTGGACCTTAGAGTGGTGTGTTTAACCCATTCCTGTTCTTTTTTACCCCTTTCTTGAACCTACTAGAGTGTCATCTAACGTTAAGCGCTCACCTCTGTTTTAATTATGTGGTGTTAACTTAGAGTTGTCTAGATAGGAGTAAGGGTTGGAACTGCTTTCATTATAACTGTGTTTGAAGTGTTTTTACTATATTTTGCTAGAGTGATTTCAACTTATGTGTGTTTTATAAATAAATAACTATATACTTTTGAAACCAAGCTCTGGTCAGTGTTTGCTTGTGCTATTGTGTCTGAGTACATATTGTGTATACTTTGCATACTGCCTAACTCTTCTTGAGGGAAGTCTGACTGCTCAGCCACAGCTACCAGGTAAATCTGGGTGGTGCAGACTGCTACCAAGTGGGTTTACTGCTATACCTGTAGTCTTAAATCTTTTGCAGTGTTCCCCAAGGGAACTGCACAGGTTTCTGCCTAACACTGGTGTACAGCGGTGGGATTTGTATTGAGTATACATTTTATTGTGCTTTAGATACCTTAGTGCAACTAACCACAAAGCTTAGCACTGTAAAAGTAATCCTCTAACATGTCAGTTATAGAAAGCTATAGTCAAGAGTCCCTTGCAGCCAAAACTGCTGATTGTTTAAGAGTGCTCTGTAAACATAAGGATCTCCTGACTAAGGGCAAGAAAATGGAGCTGATTGAAAGATTGTTAGCTAACCAAAGTCTGGGTGATGGTTCAGAGGAACCTACCACTCCAGTAACTGTAGATGACAGTACTGAAATTAACATGGAGCAAAATGTTGATGATTCTGAGGAAGAGTCAGAAGAGGAGGGTGAGGCTGTTGTGACTGTCCCCCCTAGGCCTCTGCCTGCTCTACCTGCTGTACCTACTGGACCTTTACCAGGTCCCCCATTTAGTCCTCAATACTTTGAACTGGAGAAAATGAAACTAGAATTGGAGTATAAGAAACTTAATGCTCAAACTGACAAAGAACTAAGGCTAAGGGAAATGGAGCTCAAGTATGACTTAGAAATGAAGAAATTATCTGTTGAGAATGCTTCTCTCTCTGGCTCCTCTAGAAGTTCCAGTCCTAAAAGACCCCGGATGCCTAAAGAATTGGTTGGTATGTATGAGCCTAAATTGGATGTGTTGGATTGGTTGTCTCTGTTTGAATATAATCATGGGCTCCAGAACATCACAGGAAATGACTTACTCACCTGGTTGTTCTCTAGGCTTCCCCCTGTTGCAACTGATGTGGTAATGGAGATGGGGGAGGAGGATAGGAAGGACTATGAATGTGTGAAACTAGCTTTGATAGCTAGGTTTGGGAAGACCCCTTCCCAGTATCTTAAGAGGTTTAGGAGCCTCAAAAAGCATGATGGTACCCCTTGGGCTACCTGGGTGAATGAATGTTTGAAAAACTTAGAGGGATGGATTAAGGGTTACAAGGTGAACACTTATGAAGGTATGAAGAATTTGTTTATGTTGGAGACTATTTATGATGCCTGCTCTCCTGAGCTCAGACAACAATTGGCTGATTCCAGGGAATTAGATTCCCGGAAACTAGCTAAGGCTGCTGACTTGTGGGTTGCCAACAGGGCCACTCACAAGGATTCTGGGGTCACTCAAAAGAAGGATGGGGAGAAACAGCCTAAAAAGGACTCCAAAGAGAATTCTAATACTACAAATTCCAAAGAGGGCCCCAAACAAAACTATAAGGGTAAGCCACCAGGGAAACCAAATCAGGCTAGTATACCTCCTGGTCCCAGACCAGAAGGAGGTCAGAACAAGCCTCCATTCCAGCGAGCCTTTGGCTCATGCTTTGTTTGTAAGGCTACTGACCATGTGAAAGGAGATCCCAGATGTAAGGGTAAACCTTCAGGGGTCCAGCTTGCCTCCTTAGCCTTCGCTCCAGAAGAGGAAGTACATATGGCAAGTGGAAACTTTCTATTACTAGCGGATGAACCCACTGGAGTCTCAGCTAGTGTTTCTTTAGTCTCTCTGGGGTTGTGGGAACAACAGAATTTAGATGTCTATAACTCTATCCCAGATAATACTAAAGAGTATTATAAGGACAGTGTCCAGGTGAATGGTCAGGAGACTCCTTCCATTAGGGATACTGGAGCCAGCATAACTGTGGTGGATGAATCATTTTTCAAGGCAGAGGATGTTGCTAAGGCACCCAAATGCCTCACCAAGTTAGCTGGTGGGCCTGTGCAGATGTGTCCCCAGTTACCAGTTCTCATCCAATGTAATGATATGGCTGTAAAAATACCTGTCAGTGTACAATGTGAAGTGCCAGGTAGGGTTCTGTTGGGTAATGACCTCAAAGCTCTTGGAGTTGTATCTCATACCCCCAGACCACCTAGCAAAAGGTTACAGGAACTCACAAAACCTGCAAGAGAGAAAACCCTGAGAGGGTTATCTCAGGAGATGATGACAGAAATCACTCCTCTCCCACTGGAGCAACTTACTGCAGTAACTACCAGATCAGGAGCAAAGGGGCAACCCAAGACTCCTAGGAAAAAGCCAGCAGCAAGCACCCCAGTGCTTCCAACAAGGACTTCCCCTAGGTTGTCCAAAGTTACACCTGTAACTCCACCTCCAGCTGAGGCTGAGAGGGAGGTACAACCCTGTGTGGTTGAGCTAGACTCTGAGGAAGAGCTAGAAGGAGGCCCCAACCTTATTGGAGATTTGGACCCTGAGGACCATCCTGAGCTGCAGTCTTTACTGGCAGAAGGTGGGCCTAGCAGGGCAGCTTTTCGTAAGGGGCAAAGAGAATGTCCAACTCTGGAAGGTCTCCGCCACCAGGCAGCTTCTCAAGCTGATGGGCAAGAGCCTGGGAAGTATAGGTTACACTGGGAAGATGGCCTCTTCTACAGTGAACCCACTGAGTCTGAACCTGGAGACTACAAACGCCTTGTAGTCCCACAAGAGAACAGACAACAGTTCTTACAACTAGCCCATGAGATACCTTTGGCTGGTCACTTGAGTTTCAAGAAGACCAAGGAAAGGCTCTCACTCTACTTTTATTGGCCAAAGATGGGGGCTGAAGTAGATAGATATTGTAAGAGCTGCCATACCTGCCAGACTTCTGGTAAGGTTGGTTCCAAGAATGTGGCACCTTTAGTGCCTCTCCCAGTTGTGGGAGTCCCATTTGAGAGGGTAGGGATTGACATTGTTGGTCCCCTTGATCCTCCAACCTCCTCAGGCAACAGGTTTATCCTTGTTGTAGTAGACCATGCTACTAGGTACCCTGAGGCAATTCCTATGAGGACTGTTACAGCTCCGGCTGTGGCTAAGGCCCTCCTCGGTATTTTTACCAGGGTTGGGTTTCCTAAGGAGGTAATCTCTGACAGGGGGTCAAACTTTATGTCCCACTACATGAAAGCCATGTGGAAAACCTGTGGAGTTACCTACAAGTTCTCAACCGCTTACCACCCTCAGACAAACGGGTTGGTTGAAAGGTTTAACAGAACCATGAAGAGCATGATAGGTGCTTTAGAAGAACCCCTTAAGAAAAAGTGGGACCTTCTACTGCCATGCCTTCTCTTTGCTTATAGAGAAGTCCCTCAGGAGGGAGTAGGTTATTCTCCCTTTGAGCTTCTCTATGGCCATCCAGTCAGAGGCCCATTGGCCCTGATTAAGGAGGGATTGGAAGGTGCTCCTCCCCTCAAGCCAGTCAGAGTGACTGACTATGTGATAGGTCTCCGGAGGAGAATGTCACACATGATGGCAGAAGCAAGTGACAACTTGAAAGCTGGTCAAGCTCTGGTCAAACATTGGCACGACCAGAAGGCTAACATGGTTGAGTTTACTCAAGACCAGCTAGTTCTAGTTATGCTCCCAACAAGGCAGAGGGCCTTGCAAGACAAATGGATGGGACCCTTCAAGATTGTGGGAAAACTTGGAGAGGTCAACTATCTGGTGGATCTGGGCAGACCCAGGGAAGCTCCTAGAGTCTTCCACACCAACCGACTAAAAGCATACATCTCCAGACCTGATGTAGGAGCCTTGCTTCTAGCTTCAGCTGCAGAGGAAGAAGAGAGTGAATCTCTCCCTGATCTCCTCCGAGGTGTGCCTTTAGATGAAAAAGTTGAAGGAGTCAATCTCTCTTCAGACCTGACACCTGAGCAACAAGAGGAGTGCAAATCTATGTTAAATCAGTTTGCCTCCCTGTTCTCACTATCACCAGGCTTGACCCCTTGGGGTCAGCATGAGATACTCACTGGTGACTGTCTGCCAGTCAAAAGCAGAGGATACAGAATGTCAGAACATGTCAGAACCCACATCAAAGGAGAGGTCAAGAAGATGCTTGATCTCGGGGTAATAGAGCCCTCTACTAGTCCATGGTCTAGCCCAGTTGTGTTAGTACCAAAGGCAGGATCCAAAGACTTGAGATTCTGTGTGGACTATAGAGCTCTAAATGCAGTCACCAAGACTGATGCCCACCCTTTGCCCAGGACAGATGAGTTGGTGGATAAACTTGGTGCAGCCAAGTACCTCAGCACATTTGACCTGACGTCAGGCTATTGGCAAATAGCCCTGACAGACCATGCCAAGGAGAAAACTGCATTTTCAACCCCAGTTGGCTTGTACCAGTTTAAGGTCATGCCTTTTGGACTAAAAAATGCACCTGCCACATTCCAAAGGATGGTGAACCAGGTTCTGGCTGGGATGGAAGACTTCTGCATGGCATACTTGGATGACATTGCAGTCTTCAGCCACTCCTGGGAAGAACATGTGACCCACCTAGGACATGTGTTGCAGGCTCTGGAACAGGCCCATTTGACAATCAAAGCCAGTAAGTGCCAGATTGGTCAAAGTAAAGTGGTCTACCTTGGACATGAGGTAGGAGGTGGAGAAATAAGGCCTTTGCCCAGCAAGATTGAAGCTGTGCAAAATTGGACAACACCGACTACTCAAACCCAAGTGAGAGCTTTTCTAGGCCTCACTGGATATTACAGGAATTTCATTGAGAACTATGGGACCATAGCTTCTCCACTGAATGTAATCTCCTCTCCCAAATTCCCTAAAAAGGTAAAATGGAATGAGGAGTGCAATCAGGCCTTTGAAAAACTGAAGAGAGCTCTTTGCCAAGCTCCAGTCTTGAGAGCTCCTGACTACCACCAACCTTTCATTGTACAAACTGATGCTTCCAATGTAGGTATAGGTGCAGTTCTAAGCCAACTGGATGAGAAGGGTAGGGAGCACCCAATTTGCTTCATCAGTAGAAAACTGAAGGATCCTGAGACAAGGTGGGCAACTATCGAAAGAGAATGCTTTGCTATTGTGTGGGCACTGAAGAAGTTTAGGCCATACTTGTATGGTTCTACTTTTGTTATTCAGACTGACCACCAACCCTTGAGATGGTTAATGCAAATGAAAGGGGAAAATCCAAAACTATTGAGATGGTCAATCTGCCTGCAAGGGTTTGATTTCACCATTGAGCACAGGTCAGGGTGTCACCATCAAAATGCTGATGGACTCTCTAGGATGTATATCATCGACTAGAGGTATGAGGTTCATCCAGGAGTGGATTAAATCCTCCTGTCCCTTAGTCTGGGGGGGGCGAGTGTTAGGGAGAATTCTCTGTTTAGGCTGAATTTCCCTACCTAGTGAGTCCCCCAGCAGCTTTGCTGGATTTCTGGGGTTTCTTTTTTTCTCCTGCCAAGAGTGAGACTCTTTTACCCTCACTCTTGGACATATTGAAGTGTGTTTTCTTGGTTAAACCTTGTGTTGAATGGGCTATGGGGTCTTTTACTCCATAGGGCCTCATGTATTTTTGTGATGTGGGTTACACAGCACCCTCTGTGCCGTGACCCAGGGGTGTCCTAGGGACTCCCCAACATAGACTCCATACCCTGGGACTGACTACTGTCTCCCAGGGCATGTAAAGTCACCAAAGACTTTGCTAGTCTTGAATCCTGAACAGAACCAGTACAAACCATCATATTGTGGACGTACTGGCTGGGGCAATTCGATTGCCCCAGGGTCTGTTAGTCGAAGGGGCACGTCTCCGTCCCCCCTGATCGAGTTTTGGCTGGTGGCAGTGGAAAATACTTTTTATATTCGACCGCGAATATTTCCCTATGGGATTTCCCATTGTTTTAGGCTAACACATTTAATTATTTATTTACGGTAGCCTTAAACATACCGCCGGTTTATATATTTATTATTATAACTCCGGTTGGGACTTTTTGCCAAAACTTGATTCTAAAATGGCGTTGGCGTTCGCCTCTGTAACTCTGACCCAAAGTGGAGCCCTTTGTTCCACTTTTGGCGGGCTTCTCCACAGAAGCCCTCCAAAGTGGTGCCACTCTGTCTGGGGTACTTAGGAGGGGTGGAGGGGGATTTAGGCACCCTGGACTGAGTTACCTTGGTAACTCAAGTCGCACTCCGTCCTGATTGGCCCAAGTGGTGAGCCGGCCGGCTCACCACTTAGCATGTTTGAGTGACAGCTAGGCTGGGTGAATGGGGGTTTGCTGCATAAAAGCAGGGCTTTGGGGACTGGAACTTCAGAAGTCGCCACAGGACCAAGAATCCGACGAGGGAAGAGCTGAGCCGACCTGCTTCGACGACACCACCCGGTGGAGCCCTGCTGAACCGTCTCACCACTTTTCCCGACGACCGAGGAGAACTCTTAACGGAGTGGCTCCTTCCCTTGACTGGTGGGGACAACCAGTTTTTCGCCTTCTTTTCGCTTCTCGAGGTATCTCGTGGCCGCCTTGCCAGTGCCAAGCACCCCGGCAACCGGAACCCCACCACCTTTTACCCCAACCACGAAAGTCGGTACAACCCTTTAACCGGAGGACTCCGCGGCTGGTTTCTTCCCGGGCAGTGCAACGACCTTCTTCTTCTGCTCTTCAGCGAGAACTTCTTCTCCCCTGACCGACGTCGAGCCTTGCTGCCACTGCCTGGAACAACTGTCACCGCTGGAGGATCCTTTCCACTTAAGGTACCGTGTTCCGCCTGGCTTCCCTTGCCACCGACTGTACGGGGTAGATTTAGCCCCCGGCTTTCGAACCTGGGAGTGCCTGGGACACCCTGGCTAAACTTTTTAAGCCACTCTAAACTCTTTCTAACTCTTTGCAAGACTTTGAATCCTTAACAACAGTGTGATCTTGGGCACATTTTCGCTCCGGCTACTCTAAGAGTGGGCCCTGCCTAGTGACTTTTGCTCACCTGTGACTTTGTGCTTCTTTGAGTCTATTGCAAGTGTTCTGGACCTTAGAGTGGTGTGTTTAACCCATTCCTGTTCTTTTTTACCCCTTTCTTGAACCTACTAGAGTGTCATCTAACGTTAAGCGCTCACCTCTGTTTTAATTATGTGGTGTTAACTTAGAGTTGTCTAGATAGGAGTAAGGGTTGGAACTGCTTTCATTATAACTGTGTTTGAAGTGTTTTTACTATATTTTGCTAGAGTGATTTCAACTTATGTGTGTTTTATAAATAAATAACTATATACTTTTGAAACCAAGCTCTGGTCAGTGTTTGCTTGTGCTATTGTGTCTGAGTACATATTGTGTATACTTTGCATACTGCCTAACTCTTCTTGAGGGAAGTCTGACTGCTCAGCCACAGCTACCAGGTAAATCTGGGTGGTGCAGACTGCTACCAAGTGGGTTTACTGCTATACCTGTAGTCTTAAATCTTTTGCAGTGTTCCCCAAGGGAACTGCACAGGTTTCTGCCTAACAATGACTGACCAAGAGAAATTTTAAAAAAAAACAAAATCAATATTTTCTAAAAGATGGCCATCATCCATTGTGCCTCAAGGGAATGTGTCAAATCCGAACTAGACCTGTTTGTGGTACCTCCCAACATAGAAAAGCATTGAAAACAGTTTTTTCATGGAAGTTGAGCCTCCTCTACTGCCCAAAGAGTTTTTCATATCTGGCTCAACAGAAATGTACCTGGATCTGAATGACACTCTACTTTACCTTACCTGTAAAATAACAAAAGCAGACGGGATAGGTATTACAGCCGCTGCTAAGGTAGTCACGATTACCTATCCAGTGGCCACCCTTTTTAATCAGGTTAGCATCACCCTAGGCGACCGCCTGATTACGCAGAGTGACAACATGTATGCCTATAGAGCATAACTAGACAGCATTCTGAACTACAGCAATGACCCTTTGGACACTCAGCTCACAGCAAGGCTTTTTTATAAGGACTCAGCAGGGCATATGGAGAATTATGCTCTAGATGGGTCTTACACAGGGTTTATAAAGAGAACAGTGTATGCGAGAGGGAGCAGACATTTTGATTGACTAGGACGTCTACACTCTGAATTATTCTTCCTGGAGAAACCTATGGTCAGTGGCGTTGATCTGAAAATCAAACCCGCTCGAAATAAAGATGCTGTCTGACTTAACAGTTATGATGCAGAAGCTTAAAAGCTAGTACCAGCAAGTTCATTTATTAAGAGGGTCAATGGGCCTCATTACGAGGTTGGCAGCAACCCTGTGACACCGAATCCAGCGTCAGACTTCCGGTTGCCACCGGGACATTACAAGTCCCGGCAGCACGGAAAGTCAGGTGCCGGATTTTGTGAGTCCCCAATCCCGTAGAGTCCCATAGGACTCTGTGGGAGTGGGGAGATGGAAACGCCAGCACTGTTTCTAAAGCTGTGGGTGCTTACGTGAAGAATCTGACTACCGGGGGACGCTGCGCCCGCCAGGGTCAGACCTGTCGGGTGCAGTGACCCCAGAAGGCAGACTTGTAGTGTGGCAGTCCGGAAACAAGGGTGCTGGTGAGCTTACCGGCACACATGTTTCCAGACGGCCACACTTGTAATGAGGCCCAATGTGTCCCCCACTGTCAGATTAGTTCATGCTGACGCTCTAGAAGTATCTAACTTAAAATACCCTGTGGAGAGAAAATCCTTGAAAATCTTCATTGTACCCACTGCTAGCCGTGTTGCCAGTCACGATAACTTATTCTTGGGGCAGCTACCTAAAATAATTATCATTTGTTTTGTGGACAACACTGCTTTTTTCTGGGGATTACGCCAGCAACCCTTTTAATTTTAATGGCAGAATACTTGTTATCGCTGACCTACTGCTCCAAATATTGTGTCTGCCCAATACGGGTTAAGAAATAGGTTAGAAGAAAAGAGCAACAGTTATCACACCAAACAGCAAGTGGACGTGTAGTCCATATATTTGTCTTTGGAGAGAAAAACATTTTTTTGTTAGATCACTTGTTTTTTTAGAGTTCGGTTATTAGAGCATATTTGCAGTAAAAAGAGTCATGACGAAAGTTTGAGTAAATAGTCCTTGACTTCTTGGTCCTCTATACATGTTTCTCCAGCAGCAATAATACTGGTTCTCAGGAGGAATTGAAAGGACAGATTTTATGTATAGTTACAATATTAGTTAGGGTGGCTGATTTTGAATATCAGGTTCTTCACAGTTCTGAGTACTCAAACCATCCGGCTGGTGCTTGTCAGCCAAATACATCTTTTGTCTACACTTCATTAACTACCCCCAAAATGCCTATTGATCAGAGGCAAAGCAAAACCTATGAATCCCCTGGATTGTTTAAAAAGTTTTCTTTTAGCTTTTAAGGATGACCTCTTGTTACCCAGCTTCTTAAGGAGGCGTTTTTTAAGTCTCTCAACTGGTGGCTGGATAGTGGAACGTTCCCCTTTATAGTGTTGAAGGCAATCTCAGCTACAGCCGATATTAGATCATCAGAAGCTGAGCACAGAATGGCCTTGTAACGCTCACCTGAATCCCTCGGAGGCGCAGGTCCGGGCTTGGAGATTTCAGTGTCTTCTAGGGTCACGCGCAGGCCTCTGGTAACACCCTGGATAGACCCTCTCCTCACCGTAATTTTGACCTGGAGGGTGAGGTGTCTGCAAGCAGGAGAACAAGGGGTTAATGTATGTCTGGTTGGCCAATCTGACCTTCCCCTTTTCTGGACTCCCCACGTTACTCGTAGGCTGAATATGCTCACCTTATATAGGTGAAAGCGGAGCTCTCCATCCTGCGTCTGTGCAGGGGTGCTGATGCCAGTTGCTTCACTGGTTAATTGCCCAGCCTCTTGATTGCAGAGGATGAAGTCAGGGAGCAAGGCCGTCGTTAGCTGCACGAACGGTGATTGCTTGAATATGGAGTTTTATTTATATGACCCCTTAAATGTCTCTCGCCATTGCAGGTCCAGTATGTAGAGAAGGTAAGCGAGAAGAATGCCGGAGCTCGTGAAGGCACGTAAGTAAAAGAATGTTATTCGAAGTTAAATGCACTTCTTAATGTCTCTTTTCCCTTTCGAAGTTAAATGCACTTCTTAATGTCTCTTTTCCCTTTTTTCAGGTAGCCGTAGCAATCGGCGTGGAGATGGACGCCGAGGTACGTGCCGGAGAATGGGCAAGCCGATGACAGCTAGAAGGCACGTGAGTAGTGATGGCGTACTGTGCCCCTAATGATGTCCTTCTTGTTTTAGCAGGTGCGGACAAACAGCGCCTGACGAAGATCGAGGCGTACGTGGCACAGGTGAGTAGAATAATCACGGAGGTTCACTAACCAATGTCCTTTGTTTCCGCAGGATTGCCGGAGTATGAAGAGTGCGGCACGCGGCCTCAGGATGCTCCGATGGACGAGGTAAGTGCTGCGCTGGTTTTGTCTTGTCCTAACCTGGTGTACTTGTTCACTTTCAGACGCTGCTGAAGACTGAAGACTGATCTTCCGGGAGGTAAGACTGAAGATTTCTTATTCACAGATGCAGAAGCTGAAGATTCTCTGGAGCTGACACGGTGAGCGTCCTGCTGCTAGTGCAGAATAACGCGAAGCACGTTGCACTGATCGGGTGTGGTTTAAATAGGCCACTGGAGTGCTTAGGTGTCTCCTTCCACAGCCTCGCCCAGACAAGGAAGAAGTTCCAGCTTCCAGTCCCAGGGAGTGGTGCTGGCCACACCCAGAAGGTAAAGTAGTTCCAGCCAGGAATGGATGAGGATATCATCCTACAAGTAAGTGAGCAGCATGGTCTGCAGCAGGTAGGTCCACCCAAGCACCATTCCTCTCAATATGAGCCCGGCGCTTCCTGTGCCGGGACTGGGTTCCCTTATGAGCCTGGCGCCACTGGCGCCAGGACAAGGTCCAAAAGGCCCCTGTGGGGACCGGCTGGTGCCTGGAATGGAAGTTGTGACCCTGCTTCCAAGGATGTTGGGCTGGGTCTGACTCCTTGGAGACAGCGGTCATGACAGCACCCCCCTTCAAGGCCCCTCCCAAGCTTGTCTTCTCCGGAGGCTTTGGCTTGTTGGGAAAAGTTCGATGAAACTTCCTGACTAGACGAGGTGCATGGACATATTCTGAAGGCTCCCAAGATCTCTCCTGGGGGCCAAATCCCTTCCAATCAATCAGGTAGTACAGTTTCGATTTGGAAATTTTGGAATCCAAGATGTTTCGAATTTCAAATTCGAGTTCTCCATCCACCTGGATTGGCTCTGGAGGATTAGTCAAACGGGTTCCGGGTTGCATAGGTTTAAGGAGAGAAACATGGAAAACGGGATGTATCTTCATCCGAGTAGGTAGCTTCAATTTCACAGCCACCGGATTTATCACAGCCGTGATCGTGTAGGGTCCTAAATATCTTGGGTTGAAGGTGCGTGGTCCTTTTAGGGATAAATGCTTCGTGGACAGCCAGACTTGATCTCCTACTTGGTATTGAGGGGCCTCTTTTCGATGTTGATCCGCTCCTTTCTTATATATTTCCTTGGCTCGTTGAAGGTGAGCTGTGGCTTCCTTAAATGCTTGAGTTCTTGTCGCATGCAGATGGTCTACAGCGGGCGTTCCGAGAGCTTGAGGTGGATCCAAATTAGAGGTTCGAGGATGACTTCCATAAAGCAGAAAGAAAGGGGTTTTTCCAGTTCCTGAATGGATTGAATTGTTGTAGGCGTATTCAGCAATCCAAAGGACATCCTTCCAAGTGCCCTCCGATTGTTGCAACATACAGCGTAGATATTGTTCCAGAGTTTGGTTAGTCCTCTCAGTCTGCCCGTCAGTTTGGGGGTGATGGCTGGTGGAAAGTCGTACATCAATTTGCGCTAAACGACAACAACTTCGCCAAAAATGGGAAATAAATTGGCTCCCTCGATCGGAGATTAACACTGAAGGGAACCCGTGCAACCGGACGATGTTTTCAAGGAATTCTCGGGCCAAAACGGGAGCTGTTGGTAAACCTTTCAGTGGAATAAAATGAGCCATTTTTGAAAAAAGGTCCACGATTACTAGAATTGTGTTGTATCCGGAGCAGAAGGGTAAATCCGTGATAAAATCCATTGAGAGAGTATGCCAAGGGCATGGTGGAATGTCTATTGGGTGTAGCAGACCTGCTGGTCTTTCCTTTTGACTCTTGTTTTGTGCGCAGATGCCGCAAGAAGCCACAAAATCTTTAATGTCTTTTCTCCAAGTCGGCCACCAAAAATGTCTTTTGATTTTCTCTAGGGTTTTGCCCACCCCTGGATGTCCTTCTATTAGAGAATCATGGTAGCAGGTGATGACCTGCTTCTGTAAGTCAACACATGGCAAATATAGTCTTCCTTGGAAATACAATAGATTCTGATCTATCGTAAAATCTTTCCCTTTCAGTTGCCAATTCAATGAATCTTCAGGAGTTATTAGTTGACTGACTTTTGCTTCGATATCTTCAAGGGATAGTGTGTTGATTACTCCCAGTATCTTTTGTTCGGGGATTATTGGTACCGGCTCTGAATTAGCTGAGTGTTCGTCTACCCCTATTCGGGAAAGGGCATCTGCTTTTCCGTTCTTATTCCCTGGCCGATACGTGATCACAAAATCAAATTCCGCGAAGAATAATGCCCAGCGGAGTTGTCTCGAAGATTGGGCCTTGGCTGACTTCAGATACTGGAGGTTGCGATGATCAGTGATTACAGTGACTGTGTGCCGGGCTCCCAGGAGATAATGCCGCCAGGCCTTAAAGGCGGACTTAATTGCCAGAAGTTCTTTATCCGTAATTGTATAGTTGATTTCGGGGGCCGAAAATTTGCGGGACCAAAATGCCACAGGGTGTAATTGGTGTGTTTCGGGATCTCTTTGTGATAGCACAGCCCCCATTGCGAGGCTGGATGCGTCTGTCTCGACGATAAACGGAAGTTCTGGACGAGGATGCTTTAAGACTGGAGCGGAGACAAATTTAGCTTTCAATTCTTGGAAGGCTTGTTCGGCCTCTGGAGTCCACTCGAATTTTTTATTCTTTTTCAGAAGGGCCGTGATGGGTTGAACTACTCGGGAAAATTCTGGAATGAACCTCCGGTAAAAATTAGCGAAGCCCAACATGCTCTGTACTCCTTTCACGGAAGTTGGGGACGGCCATTTGGTGATAGCGTCCACCTTTCTTGAGTCCATGTGAACTCCATTGGGTGACAAGATGAACCCCAAGAAATCGACTTCCTTTACATGAAAAGTACACTTCTCCAATTTAGCAAACAAACGGTGTTGGCGAAGTCTCTGTAGAACCGCTGTGACATGTCTTTGGTGCTCAGCTTCTGAGGATGAGTATACCAGGATATCATCGATATAAACAATTACGCATACATCAAGAAGTTCTCGGAAAACGTCATTCATAAAGAACTGAAAGGCGGCCGGTGCGTTACATAGTCCAAAGGGCATTACTTGATACTCAAACAATCCGTATTTAGTGCGAAAGGCCGTCTTCCATTCGTCACCCTCCTTAATGCGTACCAAGTGGTAAGCTCCTCTGAGATCTAACTTTGTGTATATGCAGGCTCCTTTAACTTGGTCCAATAATTCAGGAATCAGAGGCAAAGGATATCTATTTTTGACTGTAATCTGGTTCAGGGCGCGATAATCGATACATGTTCTCAGGTCACCTTCTTTTTTCGGAACGAAGAACAAAGCTGAAGAAACTGGAGATTTCGAGGGACGAATGAATCCATTAGCCAGGTACTGGTCCAGGTATTGCCTGAGATGGAGATTTTCTGGCTCAGTGAGAGCATATATTCTACTGCACGGAGGAGTAGATCCAGGTATTAGGTCTATCTGGCAGTCGTATGACCGATGCGGGGGCAAGGTATTGGCCTGATCTTTCTGGAAGACGTCGCGGAACTCTTGGTATTCTGGAGGCAATTGGGGGCTCTCGGAAGCGATGGCTGCTAGCCTGATATCGGGTCGAGGGTAGCAAGTTGGGGCGCATTCTGGAAACCGGATTACCTTGGCTCGCCAGTCTATCTGAGGATTGTGCTTTTCCAACCAAGGAATACCCAGGATTACTTGAAACTGCGGGGCCTTGATCACATCAAACACGATCTTCTCCCGATGTCCATCTTGGCATAGCAACATCACTTCCATGGTGGTGTGAGAAACCGGTCCGGAAGCTATTTCTGTACCATCCACTGTAGTGATTATGTCTTTAACCATCTTAGAACATAGAGGAAGATTCATCCTGGTTGCCATATCTTGATCTACATAGTTACCGATCGCTCCGCTATCAATGTATGCTTTAATTGCATGCATGCGATCTGGTCGATCTGGACTTATGAGGACCATAGGCATTACCAAATGCGAGGTGAAGGAACTGGTTTTAACGCTCGGCAAGCGGACCTCTACACTTGTCGGGCGAGGTCGTTTCCCGATTCTAGTTTTTTAACATTCTTATCGGAAGCTCCTACAGCCTTCTTGACCGGTTTCACTGAACAATCACGAAGGAAATGTCCGGAATTCCCACAGTAGAGGCACAGCTGTAATTGTCTTCTCCTTTCCCGTTCCTTTTGGGTTAATGGTCCTTTAACAACCCCTATCTGCATGGGCTCCACGGAATCAGTTCCTTTAGCGGAGCTCTGAGGTCTTGAAAATTTTTGGGTTTCAAATCTGGAACGATCGGTCTTCCTGTTCTGTAGCCGGTGATCTAATTGGACTACTAGGTCAATATAATCGGAACAATCTTGCAGGGGATTCACCACCTGTGCTAAGACATCTTTAAGTTCTCCACGCAGCCCTCTGTAGAAAAGAGTGATTCTCTTATCCTCTGGCCACCTAGTCTCAACCACCAGTCTGTTAAAAGATGCTATGTATGCTAGGAGATCCTGATTCCCTTGTCTTAGTGATGGGAGTTCATTGTCCAAGGCCTGCCCCTGTGAGTGTCTTGCGAACAACTTTTCCATACTGGTCTGTAAATCTTGAAAGTTATGGAGGATCGGATCATCTTGTGTCACAAGAGGAACGGACCAATCTGCAGCACTACCGCTAAGATAGGAAAGTACGAACGCTACTTTGGTTTGGTCAGTTGGGAATGCGGCGGGTCTACACAGAAAGTGCAAGCGGCATTGATTGATGAATACTGCAAACCGTTTTGGATCACCTGAAAAACGTTCGGGCGGGGCCAAAGGCACATTCCCTGGCAGATTAATTTGCACCGGATTATTTGAGGTTGTAGGAGTGTAGCTCCCTCCCGAGGCAGGCAGAGGCGTCTGTCCCGCTTGTGTGTGCAACAACTGTCTGGCCAGATCATCCGTTCGTTCTTTTGAAACGATCAACTCCCTTCGTAAAGCATTTGTCTCTTGGCGGGATGCCTGTACTTCAGCTCTCAGTGCCCCAAGCAATTGGGCCAACTGATCTGTGTCCGAGGTTTCCATTGCGCCTGGGTGGGAATTTTGCGGTAGGCTTCGCGTTCTGTAACGCTCACCTGAATCCCTCGGAGGCGCAGGTGCGGGCTTGGGGATTTCAGTGTCTTCTAGGGTCACGCGCAGGCCTCTGGTAACACCCTGGATAGACCCTCTCCTCACCGTAATTTTGACCTGGAGGGTGAGGTGTCTGCAAGCAGGAGAACAAGGGATTAATGTATGTCTGGTTGGCCAATCTGACCTTCCCCTTTTCTGGACTCCCCACGTTACTCGTAGGCTGAATATGCTCACCTTATATAGGTGAAAGCGGAGCTCTCCATCCTGCGTCTGTGCAGGGGTGCTGATGCCAGTTGCTTCACTGGTTAATTGCCCAGCCTCTTGATTGCAGAGGATGAAGTCAGGGAGCAAGGCCGTCGTTAGCTGCACGAACGGTGATTGCTTGAATATGGAGTTTTATTTATATGACCCCTTAAATGTCTCTCGCCATTGCAGGTCCAGTATGTAGAGAAGGTAAGCGAGAAGAATGCCGGAGCTCGTGAAGGCACGTAAGTAAAAGAATGTTATTCGAAGTTAAATGCACTTCTTAATGTCTCTTTTCCCTTTCGAAGTTAAATGCACTTCTTAATGTCTCTTTTCCCTTTTTTCAGGTAGCCGTAGCAATCGGCGTGGAGATGGACGCCGAGGTACGTGCCGGAGAATGGGCAAGCCGATGACAGCTAGAAGGCACGTGAGTAGTGATGGCGTACTGTGCCCCTAATGATGTCCTTCTTGTTTTAGCAGGTGCGGACAAACAGCGCCTGACGAAGATCGAGGCGTACGTGGCACAGGTGAGTAGAATAATCACGGAGGTTCACTAACCAATGTCCTTTGTTTCCGCAGGATTGCCGGAGTATGAAGAGTGCGGCACGCGGCCTCAGGATGCTCCGATGGACGAGGTAAGTGCTGCGCTGGTTTTGTCTTGTCCTAACCTGGTGTCCTTGTTCACTTTCAGACGCTGCTGAAGACTGAAGACTGATCTTCCGGGAGGTAAGACTGAAGATTTCTTATTCACAGATGCAGAAGCTGAAGATTCTCTGGAGCTGACACGGTGAGCGTCCTGCTGCTAGTGCAGAATAACGCGAAGCACGTTGCACTGATCGGGTGTGGTTTAAATAGGCCACTGGAGTGCTTAGGTGTCTCCTTCCACAGCCTCGCCCAGACAAGAAAGAAGTTCCAGCTTCCAGTCCCAGGGAGTGGTGCTGGCCACACCCAGAAGGTAAAGTAGTTCCAGCCAGGAATGGATGAGGATATCATCCTACAAGTAAGTGAGCAGCATGGTCTGCAGCAGGTAGGTCCACCCAAGGACCATTCCTCTCAATATGAGCCCGGCGCTTCCTGTGCCGGGACTGGGTTCCCTTATGAGCCTGGCGCCACTGGCGCCAGGACAAGGTCCAAAAGGCCCCTGTGGGGACCGGCTGGTGCCTGGAATGGAAGTTGTGACCCTGCTTCCAAGGATGTTGGGCTGGGTCTGACTCCTTGGAGACAGCGGTCATGACAGGCCTTTTGTTGTTGTGGTGGTGCTGTTATTAGCATTTTAAGGAGAGCAAAAGTGGCTGGTTGATGGTACCAATGAGGAAAGATTTTATTTTACTGGGGTTTTCTTGAAGTCTTTTGTATGTAAACCACAGGTAGATCAGGTGGTAAAAGACCAGCCTGCAGTATGTAGTCCTCTAAAGTGTTTGTTTTGAAATCCACCAATAGGTAAACATAAGGTTTCAGGGTAGCATCTGCAAAAGCCTTCAAGAAAAATCAGGTATTACCCGGGTGCGTTTGCCTCGCTGGGACAGCGAGCTGTTGTTTATCTCTAGGGTTCTTAAACAGCACTTTATTACCAGTGTTTAATGTTATTGGACGGGTGCCCTTTCCCCAGGAGAATGCATTCTGAACCAAGTAACAGATGCTAAGGTTATGATGGGTAAATGCTTTTTCCAGTTCGAA
This sequence comes from Ambystoma mexicanum, assembly GCF_040938575.1. Lineage (NCBI taxonomy): Eukaryota > Metazoa > Chordata > Amphibia > Caudata > Ambystomatidae > Ambystoma > Ambystoma mexicanum. The sequence goes on from NC_090939.1 coordinate 693,366,269, forward strand.
GCTATGCCCGGCCTCCATCATCCAATCATCTACGATAAACATATTTACAAGGTCCGGAGGTAGCAAAGGATTGTCATTCAGTGAATCTGGTAAACCTTCCACACAATTCAGATGAAGTAGTTTAGCGGACAACTCATTATACAGGGGTTGCCAGCAAACGTAGAACCATACAATGTTATTTTGCAGCCTTGTCATAAACGCAAGGGCATTTTCTAAAAGCTGTTTAATAAAATAGCTTTTAACACAGCTGGAAGAGTCGCTAATATGCATGCAAAAGGGTGTTGTAACCTTGTGTCCATCGTACGCGATGCTCCCTTTTTCATAGCCATAGGGTAATCATCTGTGAGCACATGCTTATAAAATACTACCCTCAAAGATTTTTGCAGTACTAATCTCCCATCGTTTTTTTCTCATGCACCATGGAGGGCTGCTGGACCACAATAGTTTTGGCCGTCTTCTTAAAGAATACTCCTGTACCAACTCCTCCAAACTATCAACATTTGCATACTGTTACTAACATTCAGAGTGATCCCTTTTACCTTCATACAGACATCCCCGGTGGATGTCTGATATGAATAGGTTTTGGGACCTGCAGAAACAAATTCTACAATGTGTTCACCCAGAGCTAATTTGCTTGTTAAATCATCCAGATAATCACAAAACTGGGGGTTCTCCTCACTGGGCGCACTGACAAAAATGACAGATTCGGTATCATGGGACAAACAGCACTCTTGGAGGGCATTCATTACTTTGTACAACTCCAAGCGGGCATGGGTGGTTGTGAAACAGACAATGAAAATGGTAATGTTGTTGGAACACAACGTGTGGTACTGTTCAGCGTGCTTCCAGCAGAGGCACACTGTTTCCTCATCTACGAACTGTAAGCTTAAAATGGCATAGCCCGTGCCAAAAAGGTAAGCGGTCAGTTCGTCAGGGTTAGTAATGATTGATGTGTTTGGGGGTTTGGTTCTCTGCTCAAATTTACCCCACAGGAATTTCAACATAGTTTAGCTGACACCTTGAGAGGCTCATACACACGTGTTTCAGAGAGCGCGACGAGGCATGGGGGGGACAAGGGAGGATGAAAACAACAATCTTACTAGGCCCAGTGACATTGAGAATGTGCAAGTGCACATGAGAGGGAAGGAGAAAAAGTACAAGGGAGAGGTGTAAAGTGCTGAGCAAGGGATAACAACAACTGGTAGTGCAGCCAGCGGGTGGCAAGTGCGAGGTTTAAATCACAGACAAGGGGTGTCTGATAAGTGCAGGTAAGGGGACTGTAGGGTTAAAGATACAGACGCAAGTGCAAGGGTTGCCAGGAGGCAGTGCGGGTGTGTGGCTGGGTAAGCAGGAACCTAGGCCCGAAATCAGAGGGTAGTCAGGTGCATGGAGCCGAAGCAGGCATACCCTTGTAATACCCTTCTATGTAATGCTGTCAGGAGGCGGGTCCTTACAACTCTCAGGGTATCCCAAGGCCTCCTGTTTATCGCACAGAAACAGGCTCATGTAATTGCAAAACAGTTTTACTGCGACTGTCTCAAAATGCCATATTTCATGATTCCTCCCCAACTATTGTTTCCGGCTCTAGAAACAACTGTTTGTATATAATCATACACATGCCAGCTAACATAATAAAGGTGAACAGGTCTACACAGCTGTCATATTTTACCATCTCTGGAGTACCTGGGTTCAGAAGGTGCCCAATGCTGGTCAGCTCGATGATACCATCTCTAAAAATGCTACAAGCTGTTCTCAAAATATTTACATATCTTCAAAGCAATAGGTTTCTAGCTCCCTCTTACAATCAAAAACATGCTTACATGCCTTGGAATACCATTTGAGAACTTCTTCCTTCTCTTCAGACATCATGAATTGAGAACCATAACACTCCAGGGGGAATAGGTCCCGCGGAATTTTGATTCTGTTCGGTGTTAAAGAAATGTGGACAATAACCTTTCGAACCTGGGAATACAAAGGCTTTCGGCAGCTTACTTAACTTCATGGGCAAAAATCAAACTGTTGATAAAGCGGTTTTTAAGGTGTGATACCTCTAGGAGCTTCAGTTTTGCACCCTACGTTATGAGCTTGACGGCCACTTTTTCTTTAACCAACTGTTGTATTAGGAAAAAAACATCATCGCTTTGGCTGTTGTGAGCCAGAAAGCTATAGCCCCTGAATTTCTGAACCACGACGGTTGCAACAAAAAGGCTGAATTGTATATGTTTATTTTTTGTACTGTCGGGAATGACTTTGATTGTTATGTATGTTGGGTTGTATAAGGTTTTTTTAATAAACCAGTTACATAGAAAAAAAGGCTAATGTATTCTGGACCTTCAAATTCCCAGCTCTTATCCCCCGTTAAATGTCTGACATAAATATAGTTTGGAATGTGAATGTCTGTCTCTTCCATGCACTCCATACCAAAGACAATGTATTTCTCTGTTTTGGGCATGTATTTGGGGGTTGAGGGGAGTCATGTAACACAGGTGGTCTCCCATTGAGACAACTTCAATTTTACACCTATGGCAAATGCGACACTTACATTTGTGATCAGCCCTTATCAAGCAGCCACTGAGACACAGTCCATTTTGAGATGGCAGTTGCTAAACCCTGAGATGCTTTCTCAATATATTTTTTGAGACATTCTTTAGATCTGTCAAATGTCTTGAACTTGTGGCATTTATACCCTGATTCAGTAATGACCACGCAACCGTCTCTCTGGCCCATGTGACAATGGAACTGGCACCTGTGAGCCATACGGTTGCTGTATATGGGACAGCAATAAGGGTATACATTCATAGCCCCTAGGAAACCCTGTACATTTAAGATACCTTAATAGTGCTAATCACGATGTAGAATGTACACTGAGGTTTCCAAAGTCAGTCTTCGTTATATAGAATTTGCATCAGTACTCCAAAGTAATCGAAAAATGAACTCAACTCATTGAAACCAACCATGATATCAGGGGGTATACCCAGAACTTTGTGGACCTCCAAAGCCTGAGTCTGTATGAAACTGTAACGGTTCTAGCCTCCAACAGACCAATAATGTTTGCAGCAATACAGATGTTTAATGGCCCATTGTTAATGTCCAAGAACCAATGCCTCTTCTTTGCCACAATGAAATCTACAAATATGGTGTCTCACGAGATAGTAACTTCAATTATTCAATTTTATAGAGAAGGCCTTGGACAGGGGTCAAAGATCAGTTCAGAAAGTCCTGCCAATGTAACATATTTTATTGTTTCATAAAAAAAATCACAATCAGTATGCATATAATGAACAAAAACAGTATAGAATGTTCATATCTATCTGACATTAGGTAGGTTATTGTGCAAAAGAGTGTACTAGTGCTGATCATGATATAGAATGTACACTGAGGTGTCACCCGGTGGAAGATATTTCCAAAGAGAGTCTCCGTTATATAGTATTTGGATCGTTACACCAAATAAACTCAACTCATTGAAACCAACCATGATATCAGGGGGTATACTCAGAACCTTGTGGACCTCCAATCACTGTGGGGGTCATTACAAGTACGGCGGTAGGGGGTTAACGTCACCGGTAAGGATGCCAGTGTTGTTAACACCCTACCACTGCATTCCGAGGTCCCTTAGCGAGTCCCACTAGGGCTGACTGGTTTTACCTATGTGGGCTCGAATGGGAATGGGGAATGGTTTTCAAAATGGGGATTTACCGGGCCCACAAGGGTCGGAATGTCCCGGTAAGTCCCCATTCGGACACCACGGACACGGGTTTGGAGGCAGCCATGGTGCTATTAGCTATTAGCACCATGGCTGCCTCCAAACTCGTAATGACCCCCTGTGTATTTATGAAACCGTCTGTAACGGTTCTAGCATCTAACAGTCCTATAATGCTCTCAGGCCATACAGATGTTTAATTGCCCATTGTTCAAGTCCAAGAGCCAATGCCGCCTCTTTGCCACAACCATGCTGTGAAGTGTTTTCTTTAGCGGATCCTCAAAGGCTCTGTTAGGGCGAGCTCCACCTTACTTTGTAACAGTCTTCCGATATTTTCTAGGAATTCCAAAACATCAAAGTATTGCAAAATGATTGCCTGTTGAAAAGAGGCTTGTTTAAAGTAGAACTGTCTAAATGGATCGGCACAAAGTCGTCAGGACTTGCCGTTTCAAGGATGCGTAAAATGAGCCTTTCAACCACTTCTGTAATTATTAATAGGGCATAACCTGTTAACTGATCTAGATTTACAAAGCAAAAAAACTTCATACTATTCAACACTTTTATATTTTGGAAGATATCTATGGTATGGTCCCATACTCTGTAGAACAACTATGTCTGTCTTGGGTGGCTATGGTGTGTTTGGGGGCTGTGGTGCTAAATCTATCCTTGCACGCTGGTTAATGATAGTTTTTGCTTTTTTCAAACGTTTCAAGAACATCTTCCTTTGCCTTCGGGAGCGACACACACTTAAAACCCCAGTCAGCTAAACCTTTTATGGATAAATGCGTTCTTTCAACATGACAGGCGTTGTTATCAGATCCTCCAACCCAGACACACAGGACTTAGGACAGGCGTCAGTTCTGTAGGTTTTTATGTGCTGCACGAGCAATGGCCCAGGTCTTGAAGAAGTTAGGGGGCCTGCAAAACCATACCTAGCTCCTACAAGGCTTTTTAACCGACATTTATTTTTCTGCGTGTCCTTTTCAGAGTAAAGTGCAGGTTTTGTTTTTGCTAGGGCTTGTAATCTGTTTTTAGATTTCAGGTTGTACATGATGTATTTGGCTTTAGAAAAACATGCTTATGCCTATCAACTAAAAAACCTCTGGGACTAAAACGGTATCCCTAGAAAAATGTGTAGAGGGACTATAATGGTGGGGTATATATATGTCACAGGCTTTGACAACTTGAGCGTTAGGGGTGTTTTAAGAATATAGCAACGCTTTGGACTGCCTGAGCTTGTTACCAAACAGATTATTATATATTTTTTTCAAAATACTTTGGAGCCTGTGCATTCCTGATAACATGCAGCGGTTGCTCTGTGCAGGTGTTGTGTATATGTCAGACCTGTCTTCAGAATGTCAATTAGTAGGGCCACAGAGGTCTTATGCGTTAGGGCTGTTTCCTCGCCCGTAAGCAACAACCCTAAAATAAAAAAAGGTTTTGGGTAAGTAGTTACGTAGCTATATGCAAATGTTTGTACCAAAAAACACAATGAAATAAACATGTTTTACACAAATTACAAAGCAAGAAAAAAGCCTGCTTCCTTATGACCACCCCAGACCCTAAAAAAGGTGTGTAAGTAGTTCCAAAGATATATGCAGATATTAACCATGTTATGCCAAATGTGCCATGGGACCCGTCATTTGGATTTTTCCTTTTCAGAGCTGGGGCACCAGACAATACTGCTGTAGGAGGGTATGCACCTGAAATACAATACATTTAAGACTTATGACTTTACCATTGGCTATTTTAGGAAGAAACAGGTGAAAAAACACAACTTTCAAAGGCGGGTCCATATTCTTTTAACTAAATAAGCATATTTTGCACACAACAAATACAGCTGCAAGAAAACATTCTGCTTCCTCATATCCACCCCAAGACCGTAAAATAAACTAAAGCAGTTTTCAGGATCGAAGGACATTAGGCGCATTATATGTTTGCAGTGTAAAAATAAGCAATCATTAAAAACAAAAGACCCCGTGCAACTATTGCACACACACATCCCCTACGTTGATGACAGAGGTAAAACTCGAACTGTGGAAAAATAAGCAGCTTTCGAAATTACAAAACCCCACATCTGCTTTTGCCATCAGTCAGCTTTAGACCCCCCAGAAAACATGCTTTTAAAAGAAGAGACACAATCCAGCCTGAAATTTAAGCTTACAATTCAGGAAACCACAGACAGCACAGAATAAAAATACATCCTGATAAATCAACATAATTTATGGGGGTGGAGGGGTTCTTTGCAACAACAACAAAACGGACGTTTTATTTACATAGTTTGGAATAAACAATCTTTACAGATTAACAAAATAAAGAAAGGAAGCTCACCAGAGCTTGTTTAAAAATCTATTTAATGGCAGAAACATGGGGCAGCATAAATCTGTAAGAAATTAAACTAATGAACTAAATACACTTTTTACGCTTTTCAGAGCGGCCAAAACACATACTTCTCATCCCAGGTGATCAGGCATGCTTTCTCTTTCTAAGCCTGAATGGGTCAGCAGAAGGTGTGGACAATCTCTAACGCAATGCTTTGCAGGGCGGATATATAGTCCTGTAGCCCCGTGCAGTCAATATGTGCCCTGAACATTTATATTGCTGGTGCTGCAGCACACCACCTGTTACAATTTATCATAAGGGATCCCCCTCTGCAGACTGACACATTGCATATCCCGGGCGATGCGGCACAGCAGCTGTTACATTTTATCACAAGGATTTTGACGGGGTTACAGACCACATATATCTGCAGCGATGCCATAGCGCTGGTTTAGAATTTATCACAGGGAATTACACAAGGTTGACAGAACATGACAGGGTGATGTCATGTGTTCCTATGCACAGCTCGAAACAGCTGTTTCGGCTTTTTTTTTCTGGCACAGACCCAAATTTGTACAAAATTCCAACACTGCATTATTTGCGATTCAGCAATAGCTTGAACACATTACATCACACACTTGTTTCACAGCCATGAGCAGGATATTGCACAGCATTATTTAACCCCCCTGTCTGACAGATGGCTCCTTCAACAGCTTGCGCTGGCATAAATAGGAACGCAAAGTGCTTCACAGAGCTGCTGCAAGGCCGTGCCTTGCAGCAACACTGCAAGTAAGGACTCATGAAATAACATGTGTGGTGTACATACACCAGAATCAGGGCATAGCAAATCCTCCACACATTACAGCGGGTTGGTTTATTATTTATACGGGGCTGCTAAAATAAAAAAACAGGGTATACATATTAGTATGTATATTACACTTCTTATTACAACAAAAAACATAGAACGTAGCACAGCTCAATATTAAGCAGACTCCTTTACACGCCCAACACCACCAACCGTTAAAGGATTTTGGAGATGTGTTTAACTGATGTATACTTTGGCCTCCAGTCAGCAGGATATCCAAGTCTTCAAGAGAGGTGTATACCTCTGTCTGGTGCTCCTTCTATAAAATATATATATATATATATATACCCTTTACCGCACCCCCTATGGGTGGCACCACGCCGGCATCATTTCCATAGAGCCATGGCACACCATAACACACATTTCAGGGTTAAAAAGTGCACTACCTATATCACACCTCTTTCCCAAAACATCACAGGTTAATGCCTGCATCATCGCCACAGCGCCCTGGCACACTATGGACCCTATGATACGCTTCTGGGTTTTGGGGGCATACCTGCCGGGGGTCAAAAACAACATGTATAACATGGCGGCATTATGATATCACCCCATGAACCGGTGTCAGCGGGACCCACATAAGGCTTCACACAGAATACCTGGTCCAAATGCTGATGTCACCTACTCACAACCGGGAGGGGGGACAGCTGGATGGCACCCATAATGCCACTTCTGGGGTTGGACATTTGACAGGGCAGGACTTCCGGATGCCCCCCAGCGTGTCATATCCTGGATAGGACGTTACGTAGGGCAGGACTGATAGAGGACAGCCATGATGTCACTACCGGGATAGGCCATCAGGTGGGGCAGAACTTCTGGGTCACCCCCAAGATGTCACTACTGGGGTGGGACTTCCGGTAGGGTGGGACTTCCAGGTTAACCAGGCGTTCACACCTGTCAAATTTAACATGAGGGCAAAATGGATCATTGTGCTCTACTAGTGTTTGTATTAGGATTCCTCTCAACGCACAGACTAGGGTGCTAGAAACCCAATCCTTGGATTTACAGTGTTTTATAATTGAAGTTGCCTTGAAAATGAGACAGTGTGTTTTTAATGTCTATAAACGACCATATGGTCCATGTGGTAAGGGAGCATGAAGTAAATTGGAAGTGTTGAAACTTGATTTAGCCCAGCAATATGGGGACCAGCTGAGTATGATTGTCTGTGGGGACATAAACCTGCAATTTGAGCCCTGTAATGAAGTACTGGAATTAATGGAGGATGAGGATGTTATCTGGGGAATCTGTCATCTTATTGCCACCGTTAATAAAATGCAATACCAACAGCTGAACTATTTTTTTAGAAATGGCCTTTGTGCCTGTAACGGTAGGGTGGTTCCACACATACCTGCCTCCATAACATATAATGTAGGGATATGAGTAGCCACATCGATTAGGTTCTAGTTGATCTAGAAATTTGGGGTTCAGTCACATCCTTTGAGGTTATGGAAAAGATGGATAGTGGTCATAATTTGCTAACCTTGACTCTCTCCAGGAATAAGGTGGCTATGCCTAAATCTAGTACTGCTTAGTTAATATCGCCTACCAACAACAGGTGTAAAATGGGATGAAGCTGCCCATGCTCATAACCTGGTGGAGACTTACCATCTGGTGTTGCCTGAACTTGATATGGTATGTAACAACAGTTTAGCAAATGATTTTGATATCATTTAATCGACTGGTAGGATATCATCCACATTTAGTACTTATCTAACAAAACCAACAAGGAAAATAACGGATCAACAATTGTGAAAAATGGGGTATTATGATCAGAATTGTCAGGCTGCAAAATCTAAAATAATATTTTATTACGCTCCTTTGAAAGAAATAGAAGAGGATGCTTTATCAAAAAAAGGATAATTTCTTTCTAGGCTCATGAGGTTCTCCGATAAATTTTTTGGAGGACAAGGATGCAAAAGAATTTTGGAGGATTGTGCCTCTGGGTAGTATTTGTATTTTGTATTTGTTTTATTTATAACGCGCAAACCATCAGGCCCGGAGGCATCAGGGCGCTATTTGTACAAGGTTACAAGAATGCATATATACAAACATAAAAATTACAGAGATTTACAATAACAGACATAATTAGCAGTGTTCCAATCTACAAAAATTACAGTGGCTTCAGTGCTGCTTGAGCTTAGCATTGGAAGTACCCAAAGGGTGTACAGCAGAAACAGTGACGGCGGTAGGCAGGTCAGAGCAGGAAAGACAGGGGTGCTTAGTATGTCTTAAAGTTGGTCGAAAAGCCAGGATTTGGTTTTGACCTTGAATGTGTTGAAGGAGTTTTCAGCTCTGATTGTGCGGGGAGGGAGTTCCATAGCTTAGATGCTAGGACAGGGAAGCCTGAGCCCCCAGCTTTTTTGCAGTTTAAACCTAGGGATCGAAAGACAGTGGGATTGGGCAGTTCTTAGTAGTGACTGTTCCAATGTTGTGCAAGTGCTTATTAATGAGGGGACGTGGTATGACCACTTATTACCCCTCTATCAAAAAACTAGACTTGCTTTTGCTAACCCACCTGATCTTCTGGACTGGTTTAGACAGAGATGCATCTGCGTAATACTTCTTGAATTGAGCCTAAATCAAGTGGATATTGCTATCCGTTGCTAATTTCCAGGGAAAGCCCCCAGTGTAGATCTTATGCCGGCTTACCTTTTCAAGAGTAACCCAGAAATCTGAGTTCAATACCTTTATAATTTGTTTAATTCAGTCTTGAGATCTGGTTTGAAACCCCCTATATGGAACATTATGGAAATTGGCCCTATATTTAAAAAGGCAGATCGAGGTACTGCCAGTAATTATAGGCCAATTTTGCTGCTGTGTTCCAGTAGTAGTAGCATCTTCAGGAAGAACCTACATACAAGACCTGAAGACTGGGTTACGGAAAAGGCCACCTGCAGGTGAGTTTTGTCGCAGGGCTCAGTGCAATTGATCAGGTTCTAAGATTGAGTCTAATACATGATAAATATGTTAAGTTGAAAAAGGGTAGCCTCTTATTATTTGTCGACCTCAAGGCAGCCTTCAATAATATTCCCTGGGCTGCTTTGTGGGAGGCACTTCTTGCTAAAGGAGTTCCGATGGAATCGCTCAAAGCAATTATTGAGTTGTATGTGGATTCAGTGGCCAGAGTTAGGTGAGGACTCAGTTGTGAGACTACAAGAACAATTGGAGTAAGCAAAGGGGTAAAGCAGGGATGTACTAACGCTCCTCTACTTTTCAACCCTTTCTCCGACAGCGTGTTGGAGGGCTTTCCAATGGGATCATCGGACACCTCGACATTAACAGGCGAGAGGGTTGGAATTCTGTTTTTCAGAGATGATATTGTGCTCATCTCCTGCACCCCTAAGGGGTTAAAGAAACAGGATGACCATTTTGTAAACCTCTGTGAGTCAAGAAGTTTGGAAGTATACTTTGCAAAAACCAAATGTATGCAATGTGGGTATGTGCGGGGCTGTTGCTCTATCATGGCCCTGGATATCAAAGGAGAGATTTTTGGAGAAGTGGACCACTTTGATTTATTTAGAGAACAGGGCAGACAGTGAGCACATACATGTTGACATGACCAATGGCTGGACCATATAGCATAATATAAGACATCATACAATACTGTAGGATTATCACACAATCTGAATCATTATTATAAAACCCAAACGTAAAAGACACAAAACTCTACAGCATAGGTCATTTAAGAACATACAGTCATGACGTCAACGCGATGTAGGTACGTAGCAGAGTCCAAATGTCTTTGGGCCTACACATTGAAAGCACTGTGGAAATGTGCATTTCCTCTCTTTCTGAAGTGAAAATGATATCTCCCAACAATTCTGTTTGAGACAAAGCACTTTTGGATTTCCAATACCAGAGTATACATTTTTGGCAATTATACAGGCAACGTTGAAAAAACACAGAGTAATCACAGACATCTTACCTATGTCTCCCAGCAGATATTTAACCGGTTCCAATGTCGGGGGGGGGTGTCTAGTATTTTATATAAAGTCTTGGCTACCTCTTCCCAGAAATGGGCTACAATTGGGTAGTTCCAAAACATTTTAATATTATTCCCTGGAGAACATCCACACTTCATAAAATCATCTGGGGCATCCTGTGTGAATTTGGCAGTTTTCACTGGGGTGTAGCGCAATTGGTTTAGCAGTTTGAATTGGATCAGTCTAAGATGAGCACATATTGATACCTCTTTCGTAAGCAAGCCACATTTCTGCCATTGAACATCAGAGAATCGGAACCCCAAATCAAACTCCCAATTCAGTCTCACAACAATAGTAGAGGGTTGAGTACTTTGCACCACTCTATATAGCTTAGACATTAGGAGCCTGGGTTGAACAGATGTTACAATCACATTTATGAGCGGATGAGTCTCCGGCTCATGTGGAAACATTGGCCACAACCGCTATGCTCCAGCTCTCATCCAGTAATATTGCATTATCCTGAAAGGGCTGCAACCCAGTTTGTGAACAAAGTAATCTAAAGACACAAATATCCCATCTGTGAAACTATCGCCCAATGTTAAATGTGTATCGTCCCCCAAGAACTTGTGCAAGGAAGGTGCTATATCAGGGAGGTTCCAGAGTGGGATGCATCTGTGGTACAATACAGTGAGTCTCAATCTACGAACCAGCCTGGATGTTCTGACTTGAGTGTCGTGTAGACCGATGAGACCTCCGTCCCCAAGTGACGCACAGGGGAACTAAAAGAAACCCGCTGTGCGACCTTTGAGGCCACAGGTGGGAGATGACTTCCCAGATCCACGGAACCTCTGGAACACCGATGCTGCTGTCAAAGAGGAACGAGGTTAAGTACCAGGCAATCACAATACATATTAAGTAAACCAAAGGATCTAAAAGGTCTTACCTATCGGGTGTTAGGAAAACCCAGGAAACCTAGTAGAGGTTCGAGACTCAGATGATGCGGCGGTCCCTGAAATAGTAGAACCGTAGGTTAACGTGGATGTAGGATCAGCCACCTGTAGGAGTGAAGGCGTGACTTGAATCCCCAGAAGGGAAATGGCGTAGGAGTTCAGTGAGGTACCAAGGGATGATCCAAAGACAAGTCAGGATATAGTCCAAAATCCGGCAACAGGTAAACAGTTCCAAGCAAAGGTACAAAGGGGTATCCGAAGGAGTCCGAGGTAGAGTTCCGTGATCAAAGGTAACAGTGGAGCAATACGTAACGCCAAACAGAGTCTGAAGACAGCTGAGAAGCAATAAGTGTTCTGTCTCTCAGACCTTTATACTGTGCGTCTCTGGGTCATGTGACGTCTCTGGGTCATGTGACGTCCACCAAGGTCACGTGAGGAACGCCACTCTGGATCACGTGATCGACGTGGAGACGTAACACCGCCCCTTCTGCTATATGTTCTCCAAGGCAATTGCCAATGCAGAAAGGTTTGCAATCGAGCCCGTACACCATAGCTGGTACGGAGTTTTCGGTCCTTTGGGTTCACCGAATCACTTGAGCCTCGAACCGTGGGAGGAGATGTTGGGGAAATGTGAGCAGTGTTCTGGTGTGTAGTGGACTGGTGTGCAGAGGATCGCCTAACATAGCCCCCCCCAACGGCCCACGACCCCGTGGGCAGGACGGATGATCCTTATGGAAGCGGGCTACCAACCGAGGGGCGTCTAGATCCAAGGCGGAAACCCAAGAACGCTCCTCCGGGCCGTAACCCTTCCAATCCACTAGATACTGGAGCCTACCCCTAAACCATCGGGACCCCAAAATGGCCGACACCTCAAAGACATCAGGAGAGGCCAGGGACACCGGCGCAACAGGGGCTCGGAGACGGACAGAATCGGGACAAGGTTTGAGGAGGGAGACATGGAATACAGGATGGATACGCCAAGAACTAGGAAGCACTAGACGAAAAGCCACCGGGTTCACAACCTGAGAGATCACATACGGGCCGACAAAGCGAGGCAGCAATTTCCGGCAACCCACTAGGCGAAGATGACGTGAAGACAACCAGACCCTAGAACCCACCACCAAAGGAGGAGCAGCTAGACGTTTGCCATCCACACGGGCCTTCATAGAAGCCTTTGCTTCAGTGAGATGGACCACAGTACTAGCATGTACAGCAGACAGATCCCTAAGACATGTCGTGGCCGCAGGATTCGAAGAAATAGAAGCATCAGGGACCAGCAAGACCTTGGGATGTTGGCCGTAGAGGGCGTAGAAAGGTGAATAACCTGTAGCTGAATGAGCCGCGTTATTGTATGCGAACTCAGCAAGCCGTAAAACGGCCAACCAGGAGGTCTGGTGTTGCCATATAAGGCAGCGAAGATACTGCTCCATGGATTGATTCGTCCTTTCAGTCTGCCCATCAGTCTCAGGATGATAGGCCGAAGAATACCTGGTATCAATGCCCAACAATTTAGTCAACGACCTCCAAAAACGAGAGGTGAACTGTGATCCTCGATCGGATATAATGACCGAAGGGAGTCCAAATAACATGAACACGTGTTCAAAAAACAAGTCTGCCAAGACCGGAGCCGAAGGAATACCTTTACAAGGAACAAAACGAGCCATTTTTGTGAACGTGTCCACCACTACCCAGATGGAGTCAAAACCTTGTGACTTGGGGAGATCGGTAACGAAATCCAAAGACAGTGTATGCCAAGGTCTGGGAGGTACCGGAAGCGGAAGTAGTAACCCAACCGGTTGGCCTCTCCGATGTTTAGCCTGAGCACACACTGCGCACGAATTGACATAACACTCCACATCGCGCTTCATAGAGGGCCACCAACACCAGCGCTTGAGAAGATCTAAAGTGCCCTCCTGACCGGGATGGGCATTAAAAGGAGCATCATGAGACCACTCAAGGGCCAGATTACGAGTGTCAGGTGTGGGAAGAAACAGGCGTTCATGCACGAAAGGCAAACCATCAGAATACACGGGGTCCCATTCTCGCAACTGTTCGGAATGAATGCTAGTCCAGGATCGGACCGAGTCTAATAATGACAATGAGGGTGTACAGAGACAAATTACATGACTCTTTCCGAGAACAGTGTCAGGGAAGGTTGGCAACTCGACCCCACCCGGGGAACGTGACATGGCGTCTGCTTTACCATGTGAAGTTCCAGGACGATGCATAATATGAAAATCAAAAGAGGAAAAGAAAAGATGCCACCGAACCTGTCTGCTATTAATGCACTTCAATGAAGCCAGATCCTGTAAATTTCGATGATCTGAGTATACAGTGATTGGATGTTTAGCCCCCAGAAGATGATGGCGCCAAACACGAAAGGCGTCCATGACAGCCAGGAGTTCCTTCTCCGTAACGGTGTAGTGAGTCTCAGTACTGGAGAACTTACGGGAATGGTATGCCACTGGGTGTAATTTGCCTGTTGTAGGACATGATTGAGACAATACCGCACCGAGAGCAAAAGAAGAGGCATCCGCCTCAACTATGAACGGAAGATCAGGATTGGGGTGCTGGAGCACCGGTGCGGTAGTGAAAGCGGTTTTCAAAGCCTCAAATGCCTCCTGATGTTCCCTTTGCCAACGATAGGGTACCTGAGGGCTGGTCAGGGCCGTGAGCGGGGCAACGATTGTGGAAAAGGAGGAAATGAAACGCCTATAAAAGTTGGCGAAGCCCAAAAAGGCCTGCAAGGATTTGAGTGTTTGAGGTACTGGCCACTCTAAGACTGCTTTGACCTTGGAATCGTTCATGGATAACGCTCCCGGAGTAATGTGAAATCCCAGAAACTCAACAGACGTTTTATGAAACTGACATTTCTCAGGTTTGGCAAATAAGGAATGTTCTCTGAGACGGGATAGTACTTCTCGGACATGCTTTACATGGTCATCAAGATTACGAGAAAAGATCAAGATGTCGTCCAAGTACACAACCATGTATACATCCAAAATATCCCTGAATATGTCATTCATAAAGCGTTGGAATGTGGCCGGGGCATTACACAGACCGAAGGGCATGACTAGGTATTCATACAAGCCGTAACGAGTACAGAAAGCAGTTTTCCACTCATCACCCTCGCGATCGCGCACTAGATTGTATGCGCCGCGCAGATCAAGCTTGGTGAAAACAGAAGCATGTGATAAGTGGTCCAGAAGGGGTGTGATTAACGGAATTGGATATCTATCCTTTTTTGTGATGGCATTAAGACGCCGATAATCCACACAAGGACGTAAATCCCCCTCTTTCTCAGGTACAAAAAATATAGGGCTTGCAGCTGGTGAAGTAGAGGGGCGGATATGTCCTAAACGAAGGGCATTCTGTACATACTCTTTCAATGCTTGTTCCTCCGAAGGAGATAAAGAATAAATCCTGCCCGAAGGAATAGTGGAATCAGGGATTAATTCGATTGGGCAGTCATATGGTCTATGTGGAGGAAGTACCTCGGAAGAGCCACGATCAAAAACTGATTCGAATGCTTTGTACTCAGATGGAATCCCAGACACCAACCCCCCAACGGTATGAGGATTCACAAGCTCAGATCCATCAACACTCAGCGTGAGTTGAGCTAAGGCTCCCAAGGCCCAAGAAGGGGTATCAGTTGTTTGATGGGTCGGGAGACAATAATTCTGACAGATCTCGGATTCGAAGAGCACAGTGCCCGATTGCCAATTAATCAGCGGATTGTGTTCACGTAACCATGGTATCCCTAATATGATACCGAATTGAGGTGTGGTGATTAAGTCAAAACTTAAGGTCTCTGTGTGAATATCTTGTATGGTCAACAAGAGAGGTGCAGTTTGGTGTCTAACAGGACCAGAAACTAACGCAGAGCCATCTACGGCTTGAACAGGTTCAGGTCGGGTTTTTACCACTAAAGGTAGATTGAGGGAATGGGCTAAAGCAATGTCTATGTAATTTCCAGTAGCACCTGAATCAATGATGATTGTGACTGCATGAAGAAGACCTGTAGAGGGACACAGAGTAGCGTTTACAGAGACGGGTTGAACACGAGCAAAGGCAAGAGGGGTACCCAGAGATGGAGACTGAACACTCGACCTGCTTTCCGGATCTAAGGTCGAGCTTTCCGAAAAGCCTGGCTCTTCTTGGGATGTCGAGGACACTCTTTCACATAATGTCCCGTAGTGCCACAATAAAAGCATGCATTATCCACCCTTCTACGTTCCCTCTCAGATGTTGTAATAGGGCTACGTAAACCTCCCACTTGCATAGGTTCTTCCGTACTGGAAGCAGGAGTACTGGCAAGTGTAGGATGGGAAGAAACCCCCAACTCGGCTCTACGCTCCGATCACCGTGCATCTACTTGCAGGGCAAGATCAACTAGTTCCTGATACTGAGTGGGCACAGAAGGGATCACTGCTAGAGCATCTTTCATTATGTTGCTCAACCCTCTATAAAAGACAACTGCCCGCTTGCTTTCTGGCCATGATGTTTCAGCAACTAATTGATTGAACCGGGTGATGTATTCTATCAAAGTCCTTCTATCCTGAGTTAGTTCTAACAACTCCAAATCCCTAGACTGTGCCTTGTGTCGGGTATCAAATACTCGAGACATTTCTAGAACCAACAGATCAAAGTCATAAAGGACTGGGTTATTATTCTCCAACAAAGGATTAGCCCAAGCGGCAGCTGTCCCGGCTAAATGGGAAAGGGCAAAGGCGGCTTTAGCAGTGGAAGTAGGAAAGGCCAAAGGTCTGCACAAGAAATGTAACTTGCACTGATTAATGAAGGTCCTGAATTTCTTGGGGTCACCTTGATAACGTTCAGGAGTGGCCAGGGGGGAAGGGGTTGGGAGGATCACCGGAGTTGGGACTGTAGTATTAGCCAAGGGAGGAGGTGTGGTTGAGGAGCTAGCATCTCCGAACTCAGGGTCTGCAGGAAGGGAATGCTGAACACTCTGTATGGAGTCTAACCTTTGGTGGATCACCGTATTCGCAGCGGCCATATCTGCCCTTAATACTGTAATCGCCTGGACTAAAGCAGCTATGGGTTCTTCCGTGGATCCCTGCATTGTCTAACACGACTATACGGCTTCTCAGTCTGTTCTGACTTGTGTGTCGTGTAGACCGATGAGACCTCCGTCCCCAAGTGACGCACAGGGGAACTAAAAGAAACCCGCTGTGCGACCTTTGAGGCCACAGGTGGGAGATGACTTCCCAGATTCACGGAACCTCTGGAACACCGATGCTGCTGTCAAAGAGGAACGAGGTTAAGTACCAGGCAATCACAATACATATTAAGTAAACCAAAGGATCTAAAAGGTCTTACCTATCGGGTGTTAGGAAAACCCAGGAAACCCAGTAGAGGTTCGAGACTCAGATGATGCGGCCGTCCCTGAAATAGTAGAACCGTAGGTTAGCGTGGATGTAGGATCAGCCACCTGTAGGAGTGAAGGCGTGACTTGAATCCCCAGAAGGGAAATGGCGTAGGAGTTCAGTGAGGTACCAAGGGATGATCCAAAGACAAGTCAGGATATAGTCCAAAATCCGGCAACAGGTAAACAGTTCCAAGCAAAGGTACAAAGGGGTATCCGAAGGAGTCCGAGGTAGAGTTCCGTGATCAAAGGTAACAGTGGAGCAATACATAACGCCAAACAGAGTCTGAAGACAGCTGAGAAGCAATGAGTGTTCTGTCTCTCAGACCTTTATACTGTGCGTCTCTGGGTCATGTGACGTCTCTGGGTCATGTGACGTCCACCAAGGTCACGTGAGGAACGCCACTCTGGATCACGTGATCGACGTGGAGACGTAACACCGCCCCTTCTGCTATATGTTCTCCAAGGCAATTGCCAATGCAGAAAGGGTTGCAATCGAGCCCGTACACCATAGCTGGTACGGAGTTTTCGGTCCTTTGGGTTCACCGAATCACTTGAGCCTCGAACCGTGGGAGGAGATGTTGGGGAAATGTGAGCAGTGTTCTGGTGTGTAGTGGACTGGTGTGCAGAGGATCGCCTAACACTGGACCAGGTGTTTATAGTGGTTCGTATTAAGTTGGAGGTGCAGGAAGCAATGTATTTATCACTGAAGATAACTGCTTTAAGGTTAGTGGGGGATTCCCCGTATCCCTCCAGAGGCAGACCTACCACCTAGGACTCCGAGGAGTACCAATAGCTGCCATATTGCACCTGGGCACAATAATACAGTTCCACGTCTGGTGCTGCCAATCCACCCCTTCCATATGGCTCTGTGAGCTTCTGCCAACTTATTCTAGCTGTACAAGGTCGCCAGAGAAATCCAACCATCAAGGGTCGACTGAAGTGAAAAAGGCCCAACCCGGCCAGAATGGAATTTTACAGAAGAAGTATAACAGCTTAGGGAGGACTATCATCTTAAGGAAAGAAAGGCACCCATACAAAATATTCGTAGCTTAACCCATATCC
Organism: Ambystoma mexicanum; assembly: GCF_040938575.1. NCBI lineage: Eukaryota > Metazoa > Chordata > Amphibia > Caudata > Ambystomatidae > Ambystoma > Ambystoma mexicanum. Next base: position 693,384,474 of record NC_090939.1, read on the forward strand.
TAATCTTCACAGTCAGCAAAGTTGTCCGCATATAAAGATCTCTGATGTCTTGAGACATTAATATCTGGATACTTATACCGGGAATCAACACAGCGAAACCCTGATAGGTCAGAAGGGGAAGAGCAGCATCAGTGAGGGGAAACAACTCAGACTTAGACCTATTAATACTATACTCAGAATGTTTAGTGAATTTACAGATTTCCTCAATAATGGGACCAAGATTCACCTCTGGAACATGGATGTATAATAAAGTATCATCAGCATACATTGATATGACCTGTGGGGGTCCAGTCATTCGTATGCCCCTATGTCCATGTTTGGTCCTAATCAATGCCACCAATGGTTCCACTGTGAGTGCAAAAATCAGAGAGGACAGAGGGCCCCCATGGCATGTCCCTCTCCTCAAATATATACTTTGAGACAACGTGGAATTCATCTGCAACCCAGCTGTGGGTTGAAAGTGGAGAGGCTGTACACAGCTAAGAAAGTATGGCCCAAAACAATAACGGTCCATAGATGCCACCACTGCATTAGCATGTGAATTGATTTGAGACATAATGCTAAAGAGCCTCCTAAGATTGAGCCTACCAGGCTTCTATAAAACCGTAATTATTGCTTCTCACATGAATGCTGGAAGCCCACCAGAATCCAGTGACACCTCCCATTCCTGCAGCTAATGTGGGGCAAGTATAGATCTATATTCCTTATACAATACAACCCCCAACCCGTTGGACCCAGGGGCCTTACCCGACGATAGAGATGCAATAGTGGTAGCTATTTCCTCTGATGTTATAGGTGCATTTAAAACAAGATTTGCATCTCCAGGTAATACGTGAAGCTCAATACCTTCCAGATATTTTACTATGTCATCATCTAAACCTATGTCATTATTTGAGTATAGTTTTGTATAGTATGCCATGAATTCTACATTAATGTCATCTTCAGTAGTTACAGTGATCCCTGAGGACCCAGTGACTCCCACTATGGTATGTGGTTTAGTTTTGAGTCTTACAGCTATAGCTAAGGACCTTCCTGGTCTATCCGCTTCGCCATATCTATAAGCCAGCACTAGTCGGGACAGATATAACACTTTCTTATCTACCAAGTCTTGGAGCTTTAAACGGTTGTCCTTAATCAACCCTAATAATGCTGTATCTTTCATCGTAGCATATTCATTTTCAAAACACCTACTCTGTTCTTCCAACTCTAATAGCTAAAATCTAAGTGCCTTAACGGTCCAAGCAATCGATGACAATAACTCCCCTCGCATGAAAACTTTAAAAGCCTCTTATACTATAGAATAGAGTGCAACAGAGCCATTATTAGCACAAAAGAATTCTTCAATTCGATCATGCAATGATTCCGTAAGGTTGGAGTCAAGTAATATCGAGGACGACATACGCCATACAGGGCGAGGTTTATGAGATAGGGCAAAGCATAAAGATAATATAATAAGAGAGTGGTCCGAGAATGTGCACAGTAGGATCATGCACTTATGTACCTTTCCCACCAGGTGTCAAAGGGCCTTGCAGGTACAGATGTGCCTACAAAGCGAAAGGGAGCAAAGTACACAAGAAGCAGGAGTACAAGGAGACCTGCAGACAAGAAAGGATAGGCAACAAAGGCAGTGAACAGAAAGGGGCAGGGAGTACAAGTAAAACAAACACGCTAGGTTACCTCATGGGGTGTGCGCAGAATGGGCAAAGAGTTTCCCACAGAACCAGGGAAACTACAGCCTCTGAGTTGGTTACTATTACAAGGTCCTACTCTGAATGCACATGGAAAGGAGCAGCAGCTCTGGGTGTCTGTGTCTGAACCCTAAGGCATGAACAAGGTAACAGTACTCACAAGACTGAAGCAGAAACTGAAAAATGACTGCCTCCTTAAACAGGAACCAGCACACTGTTAACAATGACACAAGGTACAGTACTGAAACATGACAAAGGAAAGGGGCAGAGATTGCCTGATGGAAACCCAGCAGCCAAACTCTGAACAAAGAAATTACACAGGGCACAATACTGAAACGCGACAAAGGAAAGGGGCAGAGATTGCTTGCTGGAAACCCAGCAGCCAAACTCTTAACAAAGGAATTACACAAGGTACAAGCGAAGACAAGAACTGTACCAGAAATATCTAGAGGAAAAAGGAAGTCAAAGTGAGCAAGGTTCCAGACAGAGAACTGGAAGAAAGAAGATAAGCAAGAAAACTAGAATCAAAGTGCAGGGGTAAGGAGGCTGGAAACTACAGACTGGTAACAAGGAACAACAACTCTGGAATAACAAGAGTAGGACTGCAGAGAGAAAACAAGGAAACAGTAGCTCTGAACACGGGCAGGGCGGAAGACTGATAACAAGGGAACTGTAGATCTGAAGTGGGATAACATGGGCAGAGCTGAAGACAGATAACAAGGAAACTGTAGCTATGAAGTGGGATATCCAAGGACAGGACTGAAGACAGATAGCACTGGCAATGGGCACAGAACAAATAACTGCAGGTAGGGAACAAGATAATTAGTTTTACAGAGCAAGGGGCTGTAGACAGGGAACATAGGACTGCAAGCAGGGGAGCAGGGCTGCAGTATAGGAAGCACATAGGTGCAGGACAAAAGGCAGGAGTGTGATGGCAGAGTAGCCGGGCTGCAAGCCAGGGAGCACAGGGCTGTAGAACAGGAGCAGGTTCTGGAAACAACAGGACAGCAGAAATCGAAGGAAGAAACAGCTGGAAGCGAGCTCATTGCAAGAGACATGTGCTCCTGGAGGCAGCTGCTTAAATACTGACCTGCCCTGTGCTGAAGCAGGCTAATTAGCAGCACCTGGAGCAGCACACCTGAAGGTAATTGGCCTCCTCCCTCTATGGTCCTGGGAAAGTAAAAGCTGCACTGATCTCTAAGGCTTCTGGGGATTGTAGTTCTAACACTGCTACATAGCAATAGCCAGGGAATGGGAACTGACACACAGGGCATTATGTGACATTTAGTTTGTTAAATTAAATAAGAAAGTTCTGAAGTCTTGCAAATGGAAATTAAAGACACAAAATATGAATAGTAATTGTACAGGGAGTATTATGGAGAGTCCCAAATAGTCCACGATAGGTGCCAATTGGTGCGCCAGTGGCACAATCCTGACACCAGGTCAGCAGATAACAACCAATAATCAGTCCTAGACATCGAGTCATGAACTGTGGAGTACTATGTGTAGATTCCGCCAGACATCAATCAGATGAAGTTGGGACAGAATTTGCAATAGGGCTGGCTCTGCAAGTGGTAGGGAGCGGTGCGTGTCAGAGGAACGGTCACGAGCAACATCTAAGATTGCACTGATATCTGCTTTCCAAACCAATGGTATATCAATAGTCTCAATCAGTATAACAGCCAGATGCCAGTAAAACTCAGGATCCTCTGTGTTTGTGCCATAAGTGTTGGCCAATATAATCTAAGCCCCATCCAATTTACCCCTCAACCTCACATATCACCCCAGGGGATTAATATAGCTTTTATCTACAGTGAATGTAACAGAAGAGTGATTCAAAATCATCACTCTGCATGCCTGTGAGGTGTATTTGGTATAATATCTCTGCCGGCCCGACTTAAGCGCAAACTAGTCATGTACTGCTTCCATCGTATGCGTTTCCTGAAACATAAGGACCTTAGAGGCATGCCTCTGCAGGTATGCTATTAGCTTCCTGGCTTCGGCTGGGTTGTTAAGTCCACGGTAATTCCAGGAGATAAACATTAAAGTCTCTGCCAGTCTACGCTCATTCCCAGCAGGCACTGCCATCAGACAAACTTAGAGGAATACACATCCGTATAGGCAAGCCATGTCTGTAATACGATATACCGTCTGCCCAAACTTTTACACCAACCCCAATATCCAACCAGCCCCTCCCACACCATCCTCCTCAACAGGACAGTAAATCCCCCAAACCAAACTGCATTGAGTACAGTGCAAACAGCAACCCTTTTTATACCTACATCGAGTGTCAAGAATGGCGTAGGTGAAGAAGCATTGAGCCCCTACTGAAACAGTAATATCAAGAAGCAGAGCAGCCACAAAACTATACAGTCAATCATTCGCGGAAGGGGAGGGCAATGTCAGCAGATCTTGAATGGACCTCCCCATCCTTCGGCCCCTAGTAGTCGGTAACAGGATCATTGCCTCAATATAGGTGCAGGCGTCTCCAGGGCTTTCAAAAAAGTGTGCCCAGCCACTGTGTTGAATTCAAAGTTTCAATGGAAAAAGGATTGAGTACGGGACCAGTCGTTCTTGAAGCAGGTGCTTGATAGCGTCAAAGAATCTTCTGGCAAATTGTTCTGCTGTTAAAAAGTCTGGGTATATGGAGATCCTGCTCTCTTTGAAGTGTAATAAACCACGTTCCCTTGACAATTTTCAATAGTTCAGTAACCTCAAAATGAATGTTTGAAGGGGAGCACCAGGCTTATGAACTGGAGCTAGTGCATGGTGTGCCCTCTCAGCAAGGAAGTGTGCCAAGAATCGTGAATAATCAAGTAGATTCTTTAAAAGTCCTTCTACAAAGTGGTCCATGGGGCCCTTGACTGCATGTTCAGGAACTCTCACAATTCGAATAATCACTGCTACCAGCCTCACCGCTGTATTGAACGTGGATTTGCGTGGGCTATAAATCACTCCAATCCATTTACGGAGCTAACACAAACCCCCACCAAGTATCTGCTCCAGTCCGCCGCCACTGGGAATCAAATGCGGGGCTCAATGCCAGATTCATTTATATCAGGATTTTCGCCAACGCCGGAGCTCACAATCAAGCGGAAATTGCAGTTACTATGATGCAAGATGGATTAAACATGTGACTCGGGCTGACACAACAATGTGTAGAAAATGTAATGGCATCTTGCAACTAGTTAATAAAGCAAGATGTAACTCTGTGAAGCCTACTGTAGAGATCTATAGAGCACATGTATTATCTGGGTCCATATATGGTGTAGAGATTTGGGGGTACTGTAAACCTGGTGCTCTTGTAACCACAGAAAACAGCTATTTAAAGTGTCTCCTACACCTTATAGGCAGTTCTCCAAATATCCCTGTCCATATGGAACTGGGTCTCTTTTGTATCCAAGTCAGAAGTAGCTGTCCAGTGCTGAAATCTATTCAATACAGTTACAATGTATTTCAGCACTGTACAGCTCCCTCTAACTTGTGTAGACTTTATTTTTTATTGGGGGGTCCTCCCCCATTTTCAAAATTGAACCCTTTTCTCGACCCATTGAATTGCCAACCCAAACATCCATACATCCATAGGTATGTTTGGGTCGGAAATTCAATGGAAAACAATTCAATTAATATTCTTTTCGATGGAAAAGCATTTCAATGAATACATTTAGATGGAAAAGGATTCTATGAATCTTTTTTCGATGAAAATACTGTATGCTGTATTGATTTCTACCTCTGGGATTTTAACAATTTTTATTGTGATGGTCACATATGTATTGTATTCTGGTTTGTAACTTTTATGAAAGTCATTTCCGGAAAAAAAAATCATGATAATAAAGTTGAACAACAACATATATTTTCCTTTTCAATTGTTGCACCATTAGGAGACACCATGATGAATTTTTGATAGGTTAGCTTTTGAACTTTCCCTTTGCTGGTGAAACAATTAATTTAGGGTGGTATTGAGTTTGGATGCAGCGTCCATGTAACATTTGTATTGCCCCTTGTACATCTTTGGCCAGGATAAGCAAAGCCATCAGAGCGCGAGAAATACTTACAGGAGGACTTAAAATGATGTACCTGTAATATCTTTGATCCACTTTCATGTTGTTTTTAGTTAGATACCCATAGAAGACATGGGTTACCAATGGAAGACATGGGTTTTTTACAGAGTTTTCAAACCTTTAAAGGTTTGTATAACCTCATCTGTTCCCTGGTGCCAGTCCACAGCATCACAATTGTGAGTACGATTGTATGTTTTACTGCGCCACAATGTCCACACACACACATTGTTGATTGGTGGTAGGTAGTTTTAACATTTTTCAAGTGAATAGAAGAGTTGGATGCTGGGTATCTACTCAACTACTTTATTGCGAATATTAAACTGTATGTTTTGACTAGCCCATTTTAATGCTCATATATTATCCATACAAGTGAATAGATATACATAAATGGTAAACAAGAGAGTGAGAGCATTTTAATTTTTATTGGTTTATGAGTATAAAAGACACTGGGCCTCATTACAAGTTGGGCGGTAAGTGGTAAACTTTGCAGCACTACATTACCGCCACTTTTACCACCCTGCTGAATTAAAGGCCCCAGAAAATGGGTGCTAATTCCAGCGACTGAATTAGCCCCGGCGGAATTAGCACTGGCGGAATTATCGATGAAAACCAGTGGTGTTAGCCTCTATGGTAATCCCTCTGGTGAAATTACTGGCAGAAATAAAAATGGTAATTTCACCACATTACAAGTGGAAAATCCCCCAAAATAACACCGAAAATGGGTGATAACTCCACTAAAACACAGCGCAGTTACCTCCACCTAAGAGGTGAAGCGAAAAGCATCCAAGTGATAAGCATCGATCCAAAGGTGTCAATAGTTGGAACCAAAAAGGCATTTAAGGCCCACACCTTCCCCAAACACACTTTCAAGCATCATGCAACCATAACCAGACATGAAGTACGGGATCCACAACCTGCTACTGTTCAGTGAGCTCCAGCGGCATGAAAGGCCACAGAAGGAAAGAATACAGGCACCACAATGGCAGAGGATGCGTGTTGCGGAGTCCGCCCGTACCACAAGTCTGCCACTAACTGAAGAACAATTTGGAGGAGCTCAAAGCAGAACGCCATGAGGAGAGTTTACCTGTGACCGTAACTCTCCTCCATATTTCCCATAACGGTTATAGAAGGAAATACTTCCACACTGTACTTGGTAAGGCTACTATCAGCACCCATAACCACTCCCCCACTGTGGCTGTTTAGAGAATCTTATTCTCTAGCTGAACCCAATTCTTGATCTCTGAGGTCCTAAGAAGACAAAATAGATCCTTGAAAAGAGACATCAATTAGAATGTGTCCTTGTCCCGTACCCCCTCCCTTTCAGCAGTAATTTGTCACTGAATGACTTTTTGCTGCTTCATGGTTAACTTTTCAAAAACGGAAGTCATCTTTCTCCTGGCTTCCAATGCCATCTCTTCTCCTATCTCCTTCCCGCCTGACCTTCTTGCTCCCTCACCCAAGGCTCACAATATTTTGGTCCTCATTGATAGGGACCTACAACTTCAACAATTCATCATTACCACTGCCTCTGCTGCTTGTATTAACCTCCTCAACATTGAGAAAATGCATCTTTTTCTTACTAAACAGTCTACAAAAACTCTAATCTCCACTCTCATGCTCAGCAAAATTGACTACTGCTCAAGCCTACTCCATGGTCTTTCAATCTACTCTTACCTCCCTCTAGACAATGCTTTCAACTTTGCTACCCGCAATCTCTAAAACCTATCCAGATCGTCCCCCACTTCTACCTACCGACAACATGCTGGTTGGCTCTCTATGCACGACCTCTCTCTTTTCAAGTTCCTTAGCCTAGTCTACAAAGCTATCAATGGTCTTGCTCCGCAGTACCTGTCTAATTGTATCTCAGTTTACTCACCATCTCTTTCCCTCAGATCCCCCTCTACACTCAACCTCACTATCCCATACCCTTCCTGAGCCTCCTCACACTTCTGCACTTTCTTCCTTCTTGCTCCACTCCACTGGAACCCACTGCTAATAGCAATCAAAACCAGTGTAACTGTGGATCTCTTCAAAGCTTGCCTTAAACTTTACTTACTTGTTAATGAGGGAGCTCCCCCTGCTCTATCGCCCTTTCTCTCTGCCTAACCCCACAACCTCCTCCAGTGATGCTCAACAATGCAATTTTGTATATTTAAATAGTACTCTTATTTCTCTTTAGTTTGAAGCACTTGCCCCCTAGGTTAATGTTATTTTTGTAAGTCACCTGTTTTCTTATATATTTTGTTCTGTTTGTTTTGTTTTATCCCTGGCATATGTCACACTTATTTACACCCTCATAAACGGGCTCAATTCTTGTACTCATCTGTGTACTATTGCACAGGCACCCTTCGTGGGAATGCCTCTGCCATCTGTAAATGTGTTATTGTAAGTCATTTCGGTCTGCAAATTGGCATCACTGTTTTTAAATAAATTAAAATGCATATAACCCTCTTCATATCCCAGAAAAAGCAGAGAAGAGTTAGCTGAATATCTCTTTAGAAGTGGACTATAACTGGCAGCATTGTAAAGAGTAATCACATCTTGGAAAGATCATTGGTTTCTAATGGATTGTGCCTCCCACAGATTCCTCCTTTTAGATATATTTGTAATGACAGACTTTCAGAAACTTTTTCAACACAAGGGTTGCTGGATGACATTGGCATCAAGGTCCCTCTGCATGCTGCTTCTTCGACACTGCTATTCATGTTGGCCTTGGTATAAGTAGCTTGAACCATGCCCCAAGCCCTCAATTCCTTTATTCTTCCTGCTCAGCACGCTTCTCTGAACAATTTTTTCACACCTCAGAATTGTTTCTGATGCACTTCAAAGTATTCAACCTTCCTCTAAGACTGTCGACCACAAAACCTTCCTGTTTCAAAAGAACAAAATGGAACAACGTGATGAGCATTACTGGATTGACGTTGATTCCCTATAATATACAGGTGATCATCAAAAGAGACATCTCTCATTCCAGCCTCTCCTTCTTGCCAAAAGAGTTTGATCTATATCTGGGGAATTTGTGATACATGTTATGTAGGAATTACAAAGGCATCAGTAGGTATTATATGTGATTGCACATGTACACCAGCCCTGATGCTGCACGCTCATGCAGAGCAGCATCAATCCAAATAGAGTTATTTTTAAAATGTATATAATACTATAATTATTATTCGATGAAAAAGAACAAACAGCAGAAGTCTTTTTAAAATTACATACTACTGAAGACCAAAAAAACAAGAACATCTGCATTACTTCCTTGCAAATCTTCACTAAAAGGAGGTGGTGCTCAGGAATTGACACTGAAATGTTGCGGGGATTAGCCAGAAGATAGCTGATAATAGCACCTTTATTTCTACAGTAAATTAGAGGTTTTTGAAGACTTTCCAAACCATCTATTTCTCTAATGTCTTTAAGGTACAGGGAAGCATCAGAATTACCCTCATACTGAGGTTCAGGCAGATCTTGAGCACCAGAGGCGATCGTCTCGCTTAAGCCCCCGAGATGAAGAGATAGAAAGTAAGCTACGTAAGTTTCAGAGCAATTTTTTTCTAATCCAGAAAATGAAGACATTTCATTTTCGTGATTGAACGATAAAAATAGTATGAGAACTTAAACATTTCTAAAATGTTATGTTCATGCACTGGTTCACTTTGATAATGTAGCAAAACTAGTTAACCACAATTCACTGTTCTTGCTAGAAGAGAAAGTGATGTTGAAAATTCTTATTATTTCTCTTGTAAATGAAAGGATATTGACAGCCCTTCTATCCTGTATTCCTCTAATTACTTTAAGCAGTAGGGAGGGATCATAATCGTCCTCAGACAGACGTGGAGGTAGACGTTGATCATCAGAAGCCATCATCTCGTCTGGGTCCCAGAGAGGAAGGCAGCAAGGAAGGTAAATACAGTTAAGTACGAAAGAAGTAAAGCCAAATTCAGAAAATATATAATATATTTCAATGTTTTCAATGTTATGAATGAATGAAAAAAGTTATTCGGATTTAGAAATTACAACCGTTATGTTTCTACGTGGGCTTACTGGGATAACATAGCAAAAAAAATGGTAATGGGCACAAATCACGACTCCTGATGAGAGCAAATGTGATGTTCAGAAAGTTCATTGTTTTCCTTAACCAGCAGGTCTCCTAGTTCACTGAAGGGATCTGCATGCACTCAAAGGACCGTTCTGCGTGCTCGAGTGCTGAGCATCTCAGTTCTCCCATCAATATCATTTAAGTGTCGGATATGCACCCACATTCAAGTAAACATTGATTCCCTGCACCCACAAGGTTGGAAATCTGAATGCACACAGTTCACCACTGAGTGAGTGCTAGGTGTTTATTTCAGGTTGACAGGATTTAAATGTCCATCCATTTTAAAAGCTATATGAAATGTTCATACTTAATTTGCAGTTGAACATGTAAAACTAAACAGAAATGGTGACTTTGGGCAAGAGAGTTTCGATTTGTTTCACTGCATGGCAGTAAGGGTTTGCAAATCACCCCACGATAATCCATGTGTGTGTCCCTTATGAATTAGAGCGTTGTATGTTAAATGGAAGTTATGTTGATAAGAACAATACATTGAAGATTGACACAATAGCTAAAAGGAACAGAAATATAAATGTCACAAATGAATCACGATGATTTAAAAAGGTAAAGCAACAAATACTACAATACAATTGCATATCAATAAATATAATTGACGTACAATTAAAAACATGCAAATAAAAACTCGAAAATTGATAATCAAACTTGCCCTGGCAAATCAACTACAGACTCTTCCGGTAGATTGGTAAGCGTCTTTAAATGCAGAAAGCAAAGCAGCATACAGATAACTCAGAACACAGGACAGGAAACCAGTGATCGAACAGCACACAACCCCCTTTCCCGGGCTTACAGTTCTTTTGTACTGTAAGGCACAGAGTCTCTTTTATGGAAGGGGTGGTTGATACATCGTGCAATGGCAACAGTATTCTATGTTTCAGCATTAATTACATGGTTCTCTGAATACAGCTCATAAGCATTATGGGGTTCTAACACTTTGGCGAGTGTACATTGTTGGATACATTTTCTAGTGACTCATCAGTTTTCTAGTACAACTACAGTACTCACATGGCTAAGTCAGTACTTGTCCACCTAATGTTGCTAACTCTCCCTGTCTAAGACGTCTCGCCTGGTGTAAAACACACTTGCTTATGCTAAACACAAACGAAGTCAGAAGCAGGCAAAGCAGAAGCGAGCCGCATCTAGCAATGCACCTAGAATCACATTTCAGTTAAGACACACACACAATGACATGGGACAATGCAGTTAAAGGCGGCAAGGAACAGATTAACATGGCAGTCTCAGATGACTGAGCTAACACAAGAGAAAGACAGAGATGTCTTGTCGGACAGTTGTCGGAACCAGCCTCATTGCGTATTTGCGCAGTCGAGGTGCGGCTTGACACATTGAGAGGTTCTTGCCCCCTTTTTCTGCGTTTGTAAGCAGGGTAGTTATCAGTGAGCAGTGGGTGGCAAGAATTAGCGACGCTGTGACGGGCCTGGGTCTGGGCTGAGTCCTGGCCACGTTTTTTTCCACGGTCCCCCATGGTAGCTACTGCGGCTCTGTTCTATGACCCTGCAGTGTGGTGTATCATGTTCGTGAGTCAGGTACGGCTGTGGGCTGTGCCACGCGCTGCGCCTGTTTGCTGACCTGGGATCTTCCTTGGTGAAATATCGAGATGAGATATGAGAGCACAAACTGAAAGCTCCCTTGGTGGCAGGACTAGGGAGTCATCTTGGGGCTATCCCTGCCTAGAGCCCTTCCTTCCATGCTGCGCTTGGTGCATCTGTCTTGCTCAGCATTTGGTGTGGAGGGGTGAGTGTGGAAGCCCAGTGCCAACCACACTGGTACCAGTTTGCAGGTGATAACCTTCGAGATAGCGGAACTGGCAAGAGGGGGCATAAGCATAGTCAGTTGCTGCTCTTGGAGGTCGAAGAGCACTATGAAAGGTGTGAGACAGGCATGGTGACAAGAGAGACACAGACTCAGAAAAGTAAGATTTCAATACCTTTTTTTAAAGTTTCAGGGTTGGTGTCATACCTAACTAGCCCTAACTCTAAAGGGATGTTTCCCTGAAATTATGCTTGTAAGGGCTGTTGATGTCTGAAAGTCCAAATAAAAAGTCCCGCTGTGTCTAAACCTATGCCTGCTCTCACTCTATACAAAAATGTGTTTGGGGGTCTTTTATCAAAAATGAAAAGCAGTGGTTCAACAGAAAAGTAGGCAAACCAGGACTGGTTTCCGGTGGCTTTCTTGCCAGGCGTGGTTTTAAATTTACCCAAATTAGTTCAATAAAACAGGGCTGCTTGCAAGACCTTCGCAATAGGGTCCTTGCAGGGAGATCAAATACCTTCAGTGTCTTGAGTTCCTTGGGGTTCCCTTCCCCATGCTTCAACTCATTCAAGGTTCAAGTTTCACAAAAGAAATGTATCACAGTTCCTTTGTAAGCTTCTCAGGGTTCCCTTCCCCAAATCCTTTCAACACTATAAAACAAACCAGTAAGTTTCTAACCTAGCTGGGCCTCTTAGGGTTCACTTCCCCAAGCTCAGGCCCCTTTCTGCTTTCAAACACAAAGTCAGTTTTAGCAGGATGCACTTTGATTTATTTTTTTCCATTGTCTTTATTGGCATTTTTGCAAACATATCACACCAAATTACCCCCTTCCGCCCATTTGAACTCCTAGAGCCCCCACCCTTCCCCGGAATGGCCCCCCTGCACTCATTCGATAGTGATCCTCAGTGACACCTCCGTCCTCCTCAGGATGGGTACTCAGTGTCCAGTAGTCTTAGATGGTGTGGGCATATCTGATAGCAGAAGTCGTCACAGAGGTACGTTATCACCATTCCCAGTCGTCCTGAAATTTCGGGTAGTCCCCTTCAATGTTGTAAGTTACCCATTCCATCACCAGAATGTGCCAAATCTTAGTTAGCAACTCATGGACCGTGGGAACCTCCTTGCTTTTCCATTTTCTGGCCACCACTATTAGCGCTGCTAGTATAAGTACCATGCAAGCTTTGAGTTGGGCTTTGGCCTTGTCGCACCGTTTCCTTCTTCCATAGCCCCAATGTTCAGATTTCCATGCCCATGTCGAGGTTGGAATTCACCATCTCTTTGATTGAGATTTGTACTTGCTCCCAAAAGGGTTGTAGAAGTGGACAGGTCCACCAGATATCACCCCAGTCTCCCCGACCACTGCATTCCCTCCCGCAGGATGGCGATACCTCTGAATACATCATCTGCAATTTTACTGGGGTGTAATGCCATTGAAGGAGCATTTTATACCATGCTTTCCTCTGTTGTATCGATTGGGTTCATCTGGGAATGTTGCCCAAAAATAGTTCCCAATTTGCCGACCCAGAGTTTCCTCCCACATCCCCATATAGGGCCAGCTACCTACCCCTACATTTTCAGAAATTAGTTTGTATAAGTGTACATCCCAGGTTTGGGTAGTAATAAAAGTCTCAAATGCAGTGATTTTTCTATTAGCTACCATTTTGTTGACTTGATGTGTTGCCCAGTGGTGCAACTGATAGTACTGAAATCAAACCCCTTCTCGCAGGCCGAAGTGCAGCTTGCACTGCTCAAAGGATTTAACCTCTTGTCCCTGCATAAGGTCTCTAAGTCGCAGACAGCCCACCTCCCTTCACCCCTTGAAGGCCTTCCATTCCATTCCCGGGGTAAACTGTTAATTGCCAAATAATGGTGTGAATGGGCCCAGAAAAGTCATGATCCCCGCTCGGGTCACTAGAGTGTCCCACACTTTCCCCACTAGCGCTGTAATCTGCGAGGCAAACATACTAACCGGTCTATCTGGTTTGGCTAAGCACAAAACCTCTGCTAGAGGGGCCCTTCTGAGAGCCGGTCCATACGTGCCCATTGTTTCTTGTCCTCCCCGACAACCACTGCTTTATTACCTACAGTTGGGCCGCCTGGAAATAATGGGTGCAGGTCAGGACTGACAACCCCCCTTTGGATTTCAGGGCCGTAAGGACTTTCAACGCTACCCTCGTTTTTTTGTTCTTCCAGATAAATGCCGAAATTTGTTTATTTACTGTGCAGAAGACATTTTGGGGGAGGGATACTGGTAAGGCCTGGAAGAAGTACAAGAGCCAAGGGAGGGGGACGATCTTGATCGTGGTCATCTGCCCCATCGATGAGATATGAAGGGGGTTCCAGTTCTCGAAATCTGTCTTTACAGTACGGATCAGCCGGGGGTAGTTTGCTTCGTATATTAAAGCCAGAGATTTTGTTACATGGACAACAAGGTATTTAATGTCCCCCATTGCTCACTGAAGCATAGTGCTCCCCCGCTACTCCTCTAAAGCATTATCCTGCAAAGAGAGGTTCAATACCTCTGATTTGTGTACATTGAGTTTCAGGCCAGAAACCCCCCAAAGGTCTGGATTTCTGCCTCCATTGCCGCCAGGAAGGCCATCGGCTCAGAGAGGGCTAGAAGCATATCTACCCGCAAAGGCTGTGACTTTTTGGTCCTCCCCTCCAAATGGGATACCCCTTACTGCGGCCACTTCCCTCAGGCGTTGAAATAATAACTCTAGGTAAACTGCATAGAGCAGGGATGAGAGCACGTAGCACTGTTTTGGTCCCCTTTATAGGCGAATGGGGCATGAGAGTTACCCGTTGATTGACACTCGCAGAGTCAGAGCCTGATAATTTGCTTGAACCCTCTGCACAAATTTCCCCCTGAACCCAATGCGTGCTATAGTGAGGAAGAGGAATGACCATTCTACCTGGTCAAATGCTTTTTCAGCATCTAAGGCAAGCAGTACTGCAGGAATCCTCCGCTTTGAGACCTTCTCAGCTAAGTGGCACACTCACTGAATGTTGTCGAAGGTCTGTCTGTATTTGATGAATCACAATTGGTCTAAGTGTATAAGACCCGGGAGCAAGGCCTTCAGCCTGGTGGCCAATATCTTAGTATAAATCTTGGTTTCGAGGTCGATGCAAATCTTCCTGTTTCAAAAGATGTGAGGACTACGATGCAAAAATGTCACTGACCGTTCCTCACAGGATCTGCTTTTGGTGTCTCAGCACCAAGCACAAAGTTACTGATTGCGGATTTGGCCAATCAGTGACACCAAAGACCCTAAAAGAGGGATCATCGGAACTAGCTCTTGGAGTCCAAATTGCTGTGTACTACACCTTCAAAACGAAAATCCTTCTAAGGTGGGAGCTCCTAGACAACAAAGAGATTCCCCGATACGCCTAACAAGAGAGAAATAACATTGAAAAACGTTGCACTCTAGAAGCAATTCCCATCATATTCTGCTAAGAAGAAGAGAATGCATAGACACTCTTCTTTGATGTACTCCTCGCCCAACAGAGGTCCGGTATGTTTCCCATAGAAATCTGCCTCAGCAGAAACATTTGAAGAGTTTTGTCTCAAAATGCTGGATGTATATTGGCAGCGCGGTTAGTTTCAGTCCTCAAGCAAAAATCGGAACCCACAATAGCCCGCAAAGCCTAATAAGAGAACAAATTGCACAGATGGTGTTCTAAGAAATCCATCTTAAATTAAAGAAAGAATAATGCCTCCTACTTCATTGGCATTTTTAGCATTGGGGAAATTTAATGTCTTTTACTTGATAAAAATTGATCTTGCTCACAACATATTCAGAATTAGCAGCAACATGGAACAACAGGTGATCATCAACAGCGACATCTCTCCTCCCAGCCTCTCCTTCTTGCCAAAAGAGTTTAATCTGGGGATTTTGTGATACATGTCATGTAGGAATTACAAAGGCATCAGTAGGTATTATATGTGATTGCACATGTACACTAGCCCTGATGCTACACGCTCATGCAGAGCATCATCAATCCAAATAGAGTTATTTTTCAAACGTATATAATACTATAATTATTACTCGATGAAACAGAACAAACAGCAGAAGTATTTTTAAAATGACATACTGCTGAAGACCAAAAAAACAAGAACATCTGCATTACTTCCTTGCAAACCTTCACTAAAAGGAGGTGGTGCTCAGGAATTAACACTGAAATGTTGCAGGGATTAGCCAGGAGATAGCTGATATTAGCACCTTTATTTGTACTGTAAATTAAAGGTTTTTGAAGACTTTCCCAACCATCTATTTCTCTAATGTCTTTAAGGTACAGGGAAGCATCAGAATTACCCTCATACTGAGGTTCAGGCAGATCTTGAGCACCAGAGGCGATCGTCTCGCTTAAGCCCCCGAGATGAAGAGATAGAAAGTAAGCTAAGTAAATTTCAGAGCCATTTTTTTCTAAACCAGAAAATGAAGACATTTCATTTTCGTGATTGAACAATAAAAATAGTATGAGAACTTAAACATTTCTAAAATGTTATGTTCATGCACTGGTTCACTTTGATAATGTAGCAAAACTAGTTAACCACAATTCACTGTTCTTGCTAGAAGAGAAAGTGATGTTCGAAATTCTTATTATTTCTCTTGTAAATGAAAGGATATTGACAGCCCTTCTATCCTGTATTCCTCTAATTACTTTAAGGAGCAGGGAGGGATCATAATCGTCCTCAGACAGACGTGGAGGTAGATGTTGATCATCAGAAGCCATCATCTCGACTGGGCCCCAGGGAGGAAGGCAGCAAGGAAGGTAAATACAGTTAAGTACGACAGAAGTAAAGCCAAATTCAGAAAATATATAATATATTTCAATGTTATGAATGAATGAAAAAAGTTATTTGGATTTAGAGATTACAACCATTATGTTTTGACGTGGGCTTACTGGGATACCATAGCAAAACAAATGGTAATGGGCACAAATCACGACTCCTGATGAGAGCAAATGTGATGTTCAGAAAGTTCATTGTTTTCCTTAACCAGCAGGTCTCCTAGTTCACTGAAGGGATCTGCATGCACTCAAAGGACCGTTCTGCGTGCTCAAGTGCTGAGCATCTCAGTTCTCCCATCAATATCATTTAAGTGTCGGATATGCACCCACATTCAAGTAAACATTGATTCCATGCACCCACAAGGTTGGAAATCTGAATGCACACAGTCCACCACTGAGTGGGTGCTAGGTGTTTATTTCAGGTTGACAGGACTTAAATGTCCATCCATCTTAAAAGCTATATGAAATGTTCATACTTAATTTGCAGTTGAACATGTAAAACTAAACAGAAATGGTAACTTTGGGCAAGAGAGTTTCTATTTGTTGCACTGCATGGCAGTAAGGGTTTGCAAATCACCCCACGATAATCCGTGTGTGTTTCCCTTATGAATTAGAGCATTGCATGTTAAATGGAAGTTATGTTGATAAGAACAATACATTGAAGATTGACACAATAGCTAAAAGGAACAGAGATATAAATGTCACAAATGAATCACAATGATTTAAAAAGGTAAAGCAACAAATACTACAATACAATTGCATATAAATATAATTAACGTATAATTAAAAACATGCAAATAAAAACTCTCAAAAATCGATAATCCAACTTGTCTTGGCAAATCAGCTACTGACTCTTCCAGTAGATTTGTAAGCGTCTTTAAATGCAGAAAGCAAAGCAGCATACAGATAACTCAGAACACAGGACAGGAAACCAGTGATCGAACAGCACACAACCCCCTTTCCCGGGCTTACAGTTCTTTTATACTGTAAGGCACAGAGTCTCTTTTATGGAAGGGGTGGTTGATACATCGTGCAATGGCAACAGTATTCTATGTTTCAGCATTAATTACATGGTTCTGAGAATACAGCTCATAAGCATTATGGGGTTCTAACACTTTGGCGAGTGTACATTGTTGGATACATTTTCTAGTGACTCATCAGTTTTCTAGTACAACTACAGTACTCACATGGCTAAGTCAGTACTTGTCCATCTAATGTTGCTAACTCTCCCTGTCTAAGACGTCTCGCCTGGTGTAAAACACACTTGCTTATGCTAAACACAAGCGAAGTCAGAAGCAGGCAAAGCAGAAGCGAGCTGCATCTAGCAATGCACCTAGAATCACATTTCAGTTAAGACACACACACAATGGGACAATGCAGTTAAAGGCGGCAAGGAACAGATTAACATGGCAGTCGCAGATGACTGAGCTAACACAAGAGAAAGACAGAGAAGTCTTGTCAGACAGTTGTCGGAACCAGCCTCATTGGGTATTTGCGCAGTCGAGGTGCGGCTTGACACATTGAGAGGTTCTTGCCCCCTTTTTCTGCGTTTGTAAGCAGGGGAGTTACCAGTGCGGAGTGGGTGGCGAGACGTAGCGACGCTGTGACGGGGCTGGGTCTGCGCTGAGTCCTGGCCACGTTTTTCCATGGTCCCCCATGGTAGCTACTGCGGCTCTGTTCTATGACCCTGCAATGTGGTGTAGTATGTTCGTGAGTTGGGTACGGCTGTGGGCTGTGCCACGCGCCGCGCCTGTGTGCTGACCTGGGATCTTCCTTGGTGAAATATCGAGATGAGAGCATGCAAGCACGAAATGAAAGCTCCCTTGGTGGCATGACCAGGGAGTCATCTTGGGGCTATCCCTGCCTAGAGCCCTACCTTCCTTGCTGCGCTTGGTGTATCTGTCTTGCTCAGCATTAAGTGTGGATGGTTGAGTGTGGGAGCCTAGTGCCAACCACACTGGTACCAATTTGCAGGTGATATACTTTGAGATAATTGAACTGGCAAGAGGGGGCATCAGCATAGTCAGTTGCTGCTCGTGGAGGTCGAAGAGCACTATAAGAGGTGTGAGACAGGCATGGTGACAAGAGAGACACAGACTCAGAAAAGTAAGATTTCAAAACTTTTTTTAAAGTTTCAGGGTTGGTGTAATACCTAACTAGTCCTAACGTTAAAGGGATGCTTCCCTGAAATAGTCAGTTGCTGCTCGTGGAGGTCGAAGAGCACTATAAGCGCTGTGAGACAGGCATGGTGACAAGAGAGACACAGACTCAGAAAAGTAAGATTTCAAAACTTTTTTTCAAAGTTTCAGGGTTGGTGTAATACCTAAATAGTCCTAACTCTAAAGGGATGTTTCCCTGAATGTATGCTTCTAAGGGCTGTCGATGTCTGAAAGTCCAAATAAAAAGTCCCTAAACCTATGCCTGCTCTCACTCTATACAAAAATGTAAAAATGTGTTTGGGGGTCTTTTATCAAAAATGAAAAGAAGTGGTTCGAAAGAAAAGTAGGCAAACTAGGGCTGGTTTCCAGTGGCTTTATTGACAGTCATGGTTTTAAATTTACCCAAATGAGTTCAATAAAACAGGGCTGCTTGCAAGACCTTCGCAACAGGCTCCTTGCAGTGAGCTCAAATACCTTCAGTGTCTTTTGAGTTCCTTGGGGTTCCCTTCCCCAAACCTCAACTTATTCAAGGTTCAAGTATCACAAAAACAATGTATCACAGTTCCTTTCTAAGCTTCTCGGGGTTCCCTTCCCCAAGTCCTTTCAACACTATAAAGCAAACCGGTAAGTCTCCAATTTAGCTGGGCCTCTTAGGGTTCACTTCTCCAAGCTAAGGCCCCTTCCTGCTTTCAAACACAAAGTCAGTTTTATCAGGATGCACCTTGATTTATTTTTTTCCATGGTCTTTATTGGCATTTTTCCAAACATATCACAACAAATTACCCCTTTCACCCCCCCTTGAACTCTCCGACCCCCCCACCCTTCCCCGGAATGGCCCCCTGCACTCATCCGGTAGACATCCTCCAGTGACACCTCCATCCTCCTCAGGATGAGTACTCAGTGTCCAGTAGCCTCAGATGGTGTGGGCATATCTGATAGCAGAAGTCGTCACAGAGGTACGTTAACACCATTCCCCAGTCTCTCCGAAATTTCGGGTAGTCCCTTGAATGTTGTAAGTTACCCATTCCATCACCAGGATGTGCCAAATATTAGATATCAATTCATGGACCGTGGGAACCTCCTTGCTTTTCCATTTTCTGGCCACCACTAGTAGCGCTGCTAGTATAAGCACCATGCAAGCTTTGAGTTGGGCTTTGGCCTTGTTACACCATTCTTCTTCCATAGCCCCAATGTGCAGATTCCCATGCCCAGGTCGAGGTTGGAATTCACCATCTCTTTGATTGAGATTTGTACTTGCTCCCAAAAGGGTTGTAGGACGGGACAGGTCCACCGGATATGACCCCAGTCTCCCTGACCACTGCATTCCCTCCAGCAGTTGGCAACACCTCTGAATACATCATCTGCAATTTTACTGGGGTGTAATGCCATTGAAGGAGCATTTTATTCCATGCTTCCCTCCGTTGTATCGATTTGGTTAGTCTGGGAATGTTGACCCAAAAAAGTTCCCAATTTGCCGACCCAGAGTTTCCTCCCACATCCCCATATAGGGCCAGGTACCTACCCCTACATTTTCAGAAATTAGTTTGTATAAGCGTGCATCTCCGGTTTGGGTAGTGATAAAAGTCTCAAATGCAGTGATTTTTCTATTAGCTACCATTTTGTTGACTTGATGTGTTGCCAAGTGGTGCAACTGATAGTACTGAAATCTATCCCCTTCTCGCAGGCCGAAGTGCAGCTTGCACTGCTCAAAGGATTTAACCTCTTGTCCCTGCATAAGGTCTCTATGTCACAGGCAGCCAACCTCCGTTCACCCCTTAAAGGCCTTCCATTCCATTCCCGGGGTAAACTGTGGATTGCCAAATAATGGTGTGAATGGGTCCAGAAAAGTCATAATGCCCCTCGGGTCACTAGAGTATCCCACACTTTCCCCACTAGCACTGTGATCTGCGAGGCAAACATACTAACCGGTCTATCTGATTTGGCGAAGCACAAAACCTCTGCTAGAGGGGCCCCTCTGACAGCCGGTCCATACGTGCCCATTGTTTCTTGTCCTCCCCCGACAACCACTGCTTTATATAAATAATGGGTGCAGTTCAGGACTGCCAACCCCCCTTTGGATTTCAGGGCCATAAGGACTTTCAATGCTACCCTAGTTTTTTTTTGTTCTTCCAGATAAATGTCGAAATTAGTTTATTTACCGTGCAGAAGACATTTCGGGGGACGGATACCGGTAAGGCCTGGAAGAAGTACAAGAGTCAACTTAGGGTGACGATCTTGATCGTGGCCATCTGCCCCATCCATGAGATATGAAGGGGGTTCCAGTTATCGAAGTCTGTCTTTATAGTGCGGATCAGCCGGGGGTAGTTTGCTTCATATATTAAAGCTAGAGATTTTGTTACATGGACCACAAGATATTTAATGTCCCTCCTTGCTCGTTGAAGCATAGGGCTCACAGGCTTCTCCTCTAAAGCATTATCCTGCAAATAGAAGTTCAATACCTCTGATTTGTGTACATTGAGTTTCAGGCCAGAAACCTCCCCCCGCCCCCAAAGGTCTGGATTTCTGCCTCCTCTGCCGCCAGGGAGGACACTGGCTCGGAGAGGGCTAGAAGCATATCATCCACAAAGGCTGTGACTTTTTGGTCCTCCCCTCCAAATGGGATACCCCTTACCACGGCTGCCTCCCTCAGGCGTTGGAAGAATAACTCTAGGTAAATTGCATAGAGCAGGGGTGAGAGCGTGCAGCCCTGTTTTGTTCCCCTTTATAGGCGAATGGGGCATGAGAGTTGCCCGTTGATTGACACTCGCAGAGTCGGAGCCTGATAATTTGCCTGAACCCTCCGCACAAATTTCCCCCTGAACCCAATGCGTGCCATAGTGAGGAAGAGGAATTACCATGCTACCTGGTCAAATGCTTTTTCAGCATCTAAGGCAAGCAGTACTGCAGGAATCCTCCGCTTTGAGACCTTCTCAACTAAGTTGCACACTCACTGAATGTTGTCGAAGGTCTGTCGGGATTTGATAAATCGCAATTGGTCTAAGTGCATAAGCCCGGGAGCAAGGCCTTCAGCCTGGTGGCCAATATCTTAGTATACATCTTGGTTTCGAGGTTAATGCGAGCTATCGGGCGATAAGAGATGCATTGTGTGGGGTCCTTACCCGGTTTTGGGAATATCACTAGTTCCGCCTGGTCCATAGACTCCATAATGCCCCCTCTCGCCTCTAAGGAATTGTATAGTTGGACCAGCTTTGGGGCTAGGATGGAGCAATATCGTTTATAAAACACGGCTGTGGAGACGTCCGGGCCCGACGCTTTATGAGGAGGAAGCCTTGTGAAAGACAAAACTACTTCTTCTTCTGTGATATTCCCTTCCAGTGTTGCTCTGTTCACCTCCAACAGTGTAGGTAAGGACACTGAGCTTAGATATTGTTTATGGGGCACCTCTTGAGGTCCATCAGAGTTGTACAGGGCTACATAGAAGCATTCAAAACATTGTACTATTTCCCCCGTCTCCACTGAAACCTCCCCCATCTCCTCTTGAATCTTGAAAATGGTTTGGGCCGCCACCTTCCTCCTCAGTTGCCTCGCCAAGAGCCTATTCGCCCAATTGCCCTTTACGTAAAACTGCTGCTTAGCGCTTAAAAGACTCCTCTCTGCCCTTTTCGTCCATAGTAGATCCAGTTGGCCCCTGATTGCTCTATATTTAGTTAGCGTGGCCTTCGTTGGATAGTTGTCCATCCTAGGCTTTGAGCTATAATTCCAATTCCATTTCTAGCTTTCTCATCCGTTTCTGCCTAGCGGCCTTTAAGGCTATCAAGTCTCAATGTTGAAGTCCCCTGTAGGAATAATATTTCCCTCTCCTACTTCCGCTAGTTTGGAAATCGTCGCTCAATGGAACCCGTCCTGCCCTGAGTTTGGTGCATATACCTTCGCCAATGTGAAAGTCTCTGCATTGAATCTGAATTTAATGTAAAGATAGCAGCCTTGTTTATCCTCCCTTGTAACCAGGCTGGTGATATTTTTGACGCTCCATCCCATCCCCCCCACCGTCTTGTTCTTCACATTTACCTGAAACACATTATATATGTAACCGAAATCTGTGTCTGTCCCTTTTTCTTATATGGGTTTCTTGAAACGTGCAAAAGTTAGATTTATCATGCCTCAAATAATGGTCCACTCTACGCCGTTTCGCTGGGGAATGTAACCCCCATGTTATATGTGATAATTTTGAAAGTGTTGCTCCCTCCCCATGACTTCTCTTCTGGTACCCCCGGACCCCTATTCGCTAGTGCCCCATATTGCCTCCCCTAGCCCCCCAATGCCTTCCCGGGGTGCGCCATATATCTATCTCCCGCGTTCCTCCTCCACCCCCTTCTCCCCCACCTTGCCATCCCTTCTGAGTGCTCTGTCGTTCCCCCACCCTGCCGCCCTGGTCCCCAAACTCCCCAACTCCCCACCCAACAACAACCGCCCAGGCCAGTCCATGTGTCCTAGAGACATCCCAGGGATCAAGCCCTGGCCATGAACCAGACAACTAACTTGGATCTAAAAACTGATGGGAGGTACAACTACTCCTCCCCATGGAAACCAAGAAACGTCCCACTATCCCGATACCCGGAACTCCTTAGTGTTCCCCCTCACCCTTTTCTTACCACATTTGGTCCAGTGCTCTGGGGATCAAGGGGACCCCGAGTAGCAAGCCCCTCCTTGCTAACTCTCCCTGTCTAAGACGTCTCGCCTGGTGTAAAACACACTTGCTTATGCTAAACACAAACGAAGTCAGAAGCAGGCAAAGCAGAAGCGAGCCGCATCTAGCAATGCACCTAGAATCATATTTCAGTTAAGACACACACACAATGACATGGGACAATGCCGTTAAAGGCGGCAAGGAACAGATTAACATGGCAGTCTCAGATGACTGAGCTAACACAAGAGAAAGACAGAGATGTCTTGTCGGACAGTTGTCGGAACCAGCCTCATTGCGTATTTGCGCAGTCGAGGTGCGGCTTGACACATTGAGAGGTTCTTGCCCCCTTTTTCTGCGTTTGTAAGCAGGGTAGTTATCAGTGAGCAGTGGGTGGCAAGAATTAGCGACGCTGTGACGGGCCTGGGTCTGGGCTGAGTCCTGGCCACGTTTTTTCCACGGTCCCCCATGGTAGCTACTGCGGCTCTGTTCTATGACCCTGCAGTGTGGTGTAGCATGTTCTTGAGTCAGGTACTGCTGTGGGCTGTGCCACGCGCTGCGCCTGTTTGCTGACCTGGGATCTTCCTTGGTGAAATATCGAGATGAGATACGAGAGCACGAACTGAAAGCTCCCTTGGTGGTAGGACTAGGGAGTCATCTTGGGGCTATCCCTGCCTAGAGCCCTTCCTTCCTTGCTGCGCTTGGTGCATCTGTCTTGCTCAGCATTTGGTGTGGAGGGGTGAGTGTGGAAGCCCAGTGCCAACCACACTGGTACCAGTTTGCAGGCGATAACCTTCGAGATAGCGGAACTGGCAAGAGGGGGCATAAGCATAGTCAGTTGCTGCTCTTGGAGGTCGAAGAGCACTATGAAAGGTGTGAGACAGGCATGGTGACAAGAGAGACACAGACTCAGAAAAGTAAGATTTCAATACCTTTTTTTAAAGTTTCAGGGTTGGTGTCATGCCTAACTAGCCCTAACTCTAAAGGGATGTTTCCCTGAAATTATGCTTGTAAGGGCTGTCGATGTCTGAAAGTCCAAATAAAAAGTCCCGCTGTGTCTAAACCTATGCCTGCTCTCACTCTATACAAAAATGTGTTTGGGGGTCTTTTATCAAAAATGAAAAGCAGTGGTTCAACAGAAAAGTAGGCAAACCAGGGCTGGTTTCCGGTGGCTTTCTTGCCAGGCGTGGTTTTAAATTTACCTAAATTAGTTCAATAAAACAGGGCTGCTTGCAAGACCTTCGCAACAGGTCCTTGCAGGGAGATCAAATACCTTCAGTGTCTTGAGTTCCTTGGGGTTCCCTTCCCCATGCTTCAACTCATTCAAGGTTCAAGTATCACAAAAGAAATGTATCACAGTTCCTTTGTAAGCTTCTCGGGGTTCCCTTCCCCAAATCCTTTCAACACTATAAAGCAAACCAGTAAGTCTCCAACTTAGCTAGGCCTCTTAGGGTTCACTTCCCCAAGCTCAGGCCCCTTTCTGCTTTCAAACACAAAGTCAGTTTTAGCAGGATGCACTTTGATTGATTTTTTTCCATTGTCTTTTTTGGCATTTTTGCAAACATATCACACCAAATTACCCCCTTCCACCCATTTGAACTCCTAGAGCCCCCACCCTTCCCCGGAATGGCCCCCCTGCACTCATTCGATAGTGATCCTCAGTGACACCTCCGTCCTCCTCAGGATGGGTACTCAGTGTCCAGTAGTCTTAGATGGTGTGGGCATATCTGATAGCGGAAGTCGTCACAGAGGTACGTTATCACCATTCCCAGTCGTCCTGAAATTTCGGGTAGTCCCCTTCAATGTTGTAAGTTACCCATTCCATCACCAGAATGTGCCAAATCTTAGTTAGCAACTCGTGGACCGTGGGAACCTCCTTGCTTTTCCATTTTCTGGCCACCACTATTAGCGCTGCTAGTATAAGTACCATGCAAGCTTTGAGTTGGGCTTTGGCCTTGTCGCACCGTTTCCTTCTTCCATAGCCCCAATGTTCAGATTTCCATGCCCATGTCTAGGTTGGAATTCACCATCTCTTTGATTGAGATTTGTACTTGCTCCCAAAAGGGTTGTAGAAGTGGACAGGTCCACCAGATATCACCCCAGTCTCCCCGACCACTGCATTCCCTCCCGCAGGATGGCGATACCTCTGAATACATCATCTGCAATTTTACTGGGGTGTAATGCCATTGAAGGAGCATTTTATACCATGCTTCCCTCCGTTGTATCGATTGGGTTCATCTGGGAATGTTGCCCCAAAATAGTTCCCAATTTGCCGACCCAGAGTTTCCTCCCACATCCCCATATAGGGCCAGCTACCTACCCCTACATTTTCAGAAATTAGTTTGTATAAGTGTACATCCGAGGTTTGGGTAGTAATAAAAGTCTCAAATGCAGTGATTTTTCTATTAGCTACCATGTTGTTGACTTGATGTGTTGCCCAGTGGTGCAACTGATAGTACTGAAATCAAACCCCTTCTCGCAGGCCGAAGTGCAGCTTCCACTGCTCAAAGGATTTAACCTCTTGTCCCTGCATAAGGTCTCTAAGTCGCAGACAGCCCACCTCCCTTCACCCCTTGAAGGCCTTCCATTCCATTCCCGGGGTAAACTGTGAATTGCCAAATAATGGTGTGAATGGGCCCAGAAAAGTCATGATCCCCGCTCGGGTCACTAGAGTGTCCCACACTTTCCCCACTAGCGCTGTGATCTGCGAGGCAAACATACTAACCGGTCTATCTGGTTTGGCTAAGCACAAAACCTCCGCTAGAGGGGCCCTTCTGAGAGCCGGTCCATACGTGCCCATTGTTTCTTGTCCTCCCCGACAACCACTGCTTTATTACCCGCAGTTGGGCCGCCTGGAAATAATGGGTGCAGTTCAGGACTGGCAACCCCCATTTGGATTTCAGGGCCGTAAGGACTTTCAACGCTACCCTCGTTTTTTTGTTCTTCCAGATAAATGCCGAAATTTGTTTATTTACTGTGCAGAAGACATTTTGGGGGAGGGATACTGGTAAGGCCTGGAAGAAGTACAAGAGCCAAGGGAGGGGGACGATCTTGATCGTGGTCACCTGCCCCATCGATGAGATATGAAGGGGGTTCCAGTTCTCGAAATCTGTCTTTACAGTACGGATCAGCCGGGGGTAGTTTGCTTCGTATATTAAAGCCAGAGATTTTGTTACATGGACCACAAGGTATTTAATGTCCCCCATTGCTCACTGAAGCATAGTGCTCCCCGCTACTCCTCTAAAGCATTATCCTGCAAAGAGAGGTTCAATACCTCTGATTTGTGTACATTGAGTTTCAGACCAGAAACCCCCCAAAGGTCTGGATTTCTGCCTCCATTGCCACCAGGGAGGCCCCCGGCTCAGAGAGGGCTAGAAGCATATCTACCCGCAAAGGCTGTGACTTTTTGGTCCTCCCCTGCAAATGGGATACCCCTTACTGCGGCCACTTCCCTCAGGCGTTGCAAGAATAACTCTAGGTAAATTGCATAGAGCAGGGGTGAGAGCACGTAGCACTGTTTTGTTCCCCTTTATAGGCGAATGGGGCATGAGAGTTACCCGTTGATTGACACTCGCAGAGTCAGAGCCTGATAATTTGCTTGAACCCTCTGCACAAATTTCCCCCTGAACCCAATGCGTTATATGGTCAAATGCTTTTTCAGCATCTAAGGCAAGCAGTACTGCAGGAATCCTCCGCTTTGAGACCTTCTCAGCTAAGTGGCACACTCACTGAATGTTGTCGAAGGTCTGTCTGTATTTGATGAATCGCAATTGGTCTAAGTGTATAAGACCCGGGAGCAAGGCCTTCAGCCTGGTGGCCAATATCTTAGTATAAATCTTGGTTTCGAGGTAGATGCAAATCTTCCTCTTTCAAAAGATGTGAGGACTACGATGCAAAAATGTCACTGACCGTTCCTCACAGGATCTGCTTTTGGTGTCTCAGCACCAAGCACAAAGTTACTGGATTTGGCCAATCAGTGACACCAAAGACCCTAAAAGAGGGATCATCGGAACTAGCTCTTGGAGTCCAAATTGCTGTGTACTACACCTTCAAAACGAAAATCCTTCTAAGGTGGGAGCTCCTAGACAACAAAGAGATTCCCCGATACGCCTAACAAGAGAGAAATAACATTGAAAAACGTTGCACTCTAGAAGCAATTCCCATCATATTCTGCTAAGAAGAAGAGAATGCATAGACACTCTTCTTTGATGTACTCCTCGCCCAACAGAGGTCCGGTATGTTTCCCATAGAAATCTGCCTCAGCAGAAACATTTGAAGAGTTTTGTCTCAATATGCTGGATGTATATTGGCAGCGCGGTTAGTTTCAGTCCTCAAGCAAAAATCGGATCCCACAATAGCCCGCAAAGCCTAATAAGAGAACAAATTGCACAGATGGTGTTCTAAGAAATCCATCTTAAATTAAAGAAAGAATAATGCCTCCTACTTCATTGGCATTTTAAGCATTGGGGAAATTTAATGTCTTTTACTTGATAAAAATTGATCTTGCTCACGACATATTCAGAATTAGCAGCAACATGGAACAACAGGTGATCATCAACAGCGACATCTCTCCTCCCAGCGTCTCCTTCTTGCCAAAAGAGTTTAATCTGGGGATTTTGTGATACATGTCATGTAGGAATTACAAAGGCATCAGTAGGTATTATATGTGATTGCACATGTACACTAGCCCTGATGCTACACGCTCATGCAGAGCAGCATCAATCCAAATAGAGTTATTTTTCAAATGTATATAATACTATAATTATTATTCGATGAAAAAGAACAAACAGCAGAAGTCTTTTTAAAATGACATAGTACTGAAGACCAAAAAAACAAGACCATCTGCATTACTTCCTTGCAAATCTTCACTAAAAGGAGGTGGTGCTCAGGAATTAACACTGAAATGTTGCGGGGATTAGCCAGGAGATAGCTGGCTACAGTAAATTAGAGGTTTTTGAAGACTTTCCCAACCATCTATTTCTCTAATGTCTTTAAGGTACAGGGAAGCATCAGAATTACCCTCATACTGAGGTTCAGGCAGATCTTGAGCACCAGAGGCGATCGTCTCGCTTAAGCCCCCGAGATGAAGAGATAGAAAGTAAGCTAAGTAAATTTCAGAGCCATTTTTTTCTAAACCAGAAAATGAAGACATTTCATTTTCGTGATTGAACAATAAAAATAGTATGAGAACTTAAACATTTCTAAAATGTTATGTTCATGCACTGGTTCACTTTGATAATGTAGCAAAACTAGTTAACCACAATTCACTGTTCTTGCTAGAAGAGAAAGTGATGTTCGAAATTCTTATTATTTCTCTTGTAAATGAAAGGATATTGACAGCCCTTCTATCCTGTATTCCTCTAATTACTTTAAGGAGCAGGGAGGGATCATAATCGTCCTCTGACAGACGTGGAGGTAGATGTTGATCATCAGAAGCCATCATCTCGACTGGGCCCCAGGGAGGAAGGCAGCAAGGAAGGTAAATACAGTTAAGTACGACAGAAGTAAAGCCAAATTCAGAAAATATATAATATATTTCAATGTTATGAATGAATGAAAAAAGTTATTTGGATTTAGAGATTACAACCATTATGTTTTTTTGACATGGGGTTACTGGGATAACATAGCAAAAAGTGGTAATGGGCACAAATCACGATTCCTGATGAGAGCAAATGTAATGTTCAGAAAGTTCATTGTTTTCCTTAACCAGCAGGTCTCCTAGTTCACTGAAGGGATCTGCATGCACTCAAAGGACCGTTCTGCGTGCTCAAGTGCTGAGCATCTCAGTTCTCCCATCAATATCATTTAAGTGTCGGATATGCACCCACATTCAAGTAAACATTGATTCCATGCACCCACAAGGTTGGAAATCTGAATGCACAAAGGCCACCACTGAGTGGGTGCTAGGTGTTTATTTGAGGTTGACAGGACTTAAATGTCCATCCATCTTAAAAGCTATATGAAATGTTCATACTTAATTTGCAGTTGAACATGTAAAACTAAACAGAAATGGTGACTTTGGGCAAGAGAGTTTCTATTTGTTGCACTGCATGGCAGTAAGGGTTTGCAAATCACCCCACGATAATCCATGTGTGTTTCCCTTATGAATTAGAGCGTTGCATGTTAAATGGAAGTTATGTTGATAAGAACAATACATTGAAGATTGACACAATAGCTAAAAGGAACAGAGATATAAATGTCACAAATGAATCACAATGATTTAAAAAGGTAAAGCAACAAATACTACAATACAATTGCATATAAATATAATTAACGTATAATTAAAAACATGCAAATAAAAACTCTCAAAAATCGATAATCCAACTTGTCTTGGCAAATCAACTACTGACTCTTCCGGTAGATTGGTAAGCGTCTTTAAATGCAGAAAGCAAAGCAGCATACAGATAACTCAGAACACAGGACAGGAAACCAGTGATCGAACAGCACACAACCCCCTTTCCCGGGCTTACAGTTCTTTTATACTGTAAGGCACAGAGTCTCTTTTATGGAAGGGGTGGTTGATACATCGTGCAATGGCAACAGTATTCTATGTTTCAGCATTAATTACATGGTTCTGAGAATACAGCTCATAAGCATTATGGGGTTCTAACACTTTGGCGAGTGTACATTGTTGGATACATTTTCTAGTGACTCATCAGTTTTCTAGTACAACTACAGTACTCACATGGCTAAGTCAGTACTTGTCCATCTAATGTTGCTAACTCCCCCTGTCTAAGACGTCTCGCCTGGTGTAAAACACACTTGCTTATGCTAAACACAAGCGAAGTCAGAAGCAGGCAAAGCAGAAGCGAGCCGCATCTAGCAATGCACCTAGAATCACATTTCAGTTAAGACACACACACAATGACACGGGACGATGCAGTTAAAGGCGGCAAGGAACAGATTAACATGGCAGTCGCAGATGACTGAGCTAACACAAGAGAAAGACAGAGAAGTCTTGTCAGACAGTTGTCGGAACCAGCCTCATTGGGTATTTGCGCAGTCGAGGTGCGGCTTGACACATTGAGAGGTTCTTGCCCCCTTTTTCTGCGTTTGTAAGCAGGGGAGTTACCAGTGCGCAGTGGGTGGCGAGACGTAGCGACGCTGTGACGGGGCTGGGTCTGCGCTGAGTCCTGGCCACGATTTTCCATGGTCCCCCATTGTAGCTACTGCGGTTCTGTTCTATGACCCTGCAATGTGGTGTAGTATGTTCGTGAGTTGGGTACGGCTGTGGGCTGTGCCACGCGCCGCGCCTGTGTGCTGACCTGGGATCTTCCTTGGTGAAATATCGAGATGAGAGCATGCAAGCACGAAATGAAAGCTCCCTTGGTGGCATGACCAGGGAGTCATCTTGGGGCTATCCCTGCCTAGAGCCCTACCTTCCTTGCTGCGCTTGGTGTATCTGTCTTGCTCAGCATTTAGTGTGGATGGTTGAGTGTGGGAGCCTAGTGCCAACCACACTGGTACCAATTTGCAGGTGATATACTTTGAGATAATTGAACTGGCAAGAGGGGGCATCAGCATAGTCAGTTTCTGCTCGTGGAGGTCGAAGAGCACTATAAGCGCTGTGAGACAGGCATGGTGACAAGAGAGACACAGACTCAGAAAAGTAAGATTTCAAAACTTTTTTTCAAAGTTTCAGGGTTGGTGTAATACCTAAATAGTCCTAACTCTAAAGGGATGTTTCCCTGAATGTATGCTTCTAAGGGCTGTCGATGTCTGAAAGTCCAAATAAAAAGTCCTTAAACCTATGCCTGCTCTCACTCTATACAAAAATGTAAAAATGTGTTTGGGGGTCTTTTATCAAAAATGAAAAGAAGTGGTTCAAAAGAAAAGTAGGCAAACTAGGGCTGGTTTCCAGTGGCTTTATTGACAGTCATGGTTTTAAATTTACCCAAATGAGTTCAATAAAACAGGGCTGCTTGCAAGACCTTCGCAACAGGCTCCTTGCAGTGAGCTCAAATACCTTCAGTGTATTTTGAGTTCCTTGGGGTTCCCTTCCCCAAACCTCAACTTATTCAAGGTTCAAGTATCACAAAAACAATGTATCACAGTTCCTTTCTAAGCTTCTCGGGGTTCCCTTCCCCAAGTCCTTTCAACACTATAAAGCAAACCGGTAAGTCTCCAATTTAGCTGGGCCTCTTAGGGTTCACTTCTCCAAGCTAAGGCCCCTTCCTGCTTTCAAACACAAAGTCAGTTTTATCAGGATGCACCTTGATTTATTTTTTTCCATGGTCTTTATTGGCATTTTTCCAAACATATCACAACAAATTACCCCTTTCACCCCCCCTTGAACTCTCCGACCCCCCACCCTTCCCCGGAATGGCCCCCTGCACTCATCCGGTAGACATCCTCCAGTGACACCTCCGTCCTCCTCAGGATGGGTACTCAGTGTCCAGTAGCCTCAGATGGTGTGGGCATATCTGATAGCAGAAGTCGTCACAGAGGTACGTTAACACCATTCCCCAGTCTCTCCGAAATTTCGGGTAGTCCCTTGAATGTTGTAAGTTACCCATTCCATCACCAGGATGTGCCAAATATTAGATATCAATTCATGGACCGTGGGAACCTCCTTGCTTTTCCATTTTCTGGCCACCACTAGTAGCGCTGCTAGTATAAGCACCATGCAAGCTTTGAGTTGGGCTTTGGCCTTGTTACACCATTCTTCTTCCATAGCCCCAATGTGCAGATTCCCATGCCCAGGTCGAGGTTGGAATTCACCATCTCTTTGATTGAGGTTTGTACTTGCTCCCAAAAGGGTTGTAGGACCGGACAGGTCCACCGGATATGACCCCAGTCTCCCTGACCACTGCATTCCCTCCAGCAGTTGGCAACACCTCTGAATACATCATCTGCAATTTTACTGGGGTGTAATGCCATTGAAGGAGCATTTTATTCCATGCTTCCCTCCGTTGTATCGATTTGGTTAGTCTGGGAATGTTGACCCAAAAAAGTTCCCAATTTGCCGACCCAGAGTTTCCTCCCACATCCCCATATAGGGCCAGGTACCTACCCCTACATTTTCAGAAATTAGTTTGTATAAGCGTGCATCTCCGGTTTGGGTAGTGATAAAAGTCTCAAATGCAGTGATTTTTCTATTAGCTACCATTTTGTTGACTTGATGTGTTGCCAAGTGGTGCAACTGATAGTACTGAAATCTATCCCCTTCTCGCAGGCCGAAGTGCAGCTTGCACTGCTCAAAGGATTTAACCTCTTGTCCCTGCATAAGGTCTCTATGTCACAGGCAGCCCACCTCCGTTCACCCCTTGAAGGCCTTCCATTCCATTCCTGGGGTAAACTGTGGATTGCCAAATAATGGTGTGAATGGGTCCAGAAAAGTCATAATGCCCCTCGGGTCACTAGAGTATCCCACACTTTCCCCACTAGCACTGTGATCTGCGAGGCAAACATACTAACCGGTCTATCTGGTTTGGCGAAGCACAAAACCTCTGCTAGAGGGGCCCCTCTGACAGCCGGTCCATACGTGCCCATTGTTTCTTGTCCTCCCCCGACAACCACAGCTTTATATAAATAATGGGTGCAGTTCAGGACTGCCAACCCCCCCTTTGGATTTCAGGGCCATAAGGATTTTCACTGCTACCCTAGTTTTTTTGTTCTTCCAGATAAATGTTGAAATTAGTTTATTTACCGTGCAGAAGACATTTCGGGGGACGGATACCGGTAAGGCCTGGAAGAAATATAAGAGCCAATTTAGGGTGACGATCTTGATCGTGGCACTCTGCCCCATCCATGAGATATGAAGGGGGTTCCAGTTCCCGAAGTCTGTCTTTATAGTACGGATCAGCCGGGGGTAGTTTGCTTCGTATATTAAAGCTAGAGATTTTGTTACATGGACCACAAGATATTTAATGCCCCCCCTTGCTCATAGAAGCATAGGGCTCACACGCTTCTCCTCTAAAGCATTATCCTGCAAATAGAAGTTCAATACCTCTGATTTGTGTACATTGAGTTTCAGGCCAGAAACCTCCCCCCCCCCCAAAGGTCTGGATTTCTGCCTCCTCTGCCGCCAGGGAGGACACTGGCTCGGAGAGGGCTAGAAGCATATCATCCACAAAGGCTGTGACTTTTTGGTCCTCCCCTCCAAATGGGATACCCCTTACCACGGCTGCCTCCCTCAGGCGTTGGAAGAATAACTCTAGGTAAATTGCATAGAGCAGGGGTGAGAGCGTGCAGCCCTGTTTTGTTCCCCTTTATAGGCGAATGGGGCATGAGAGTTGCCCGTTGATTGACACTCGCAGAGTCGGAGCCTGATAATTTGCCTGAACCCTCCGCACAAATTTCCCCCTGAACCCAGTGCGTGCCATAGTGAGGAAGAGGAATTACCATTATACCTGGTCAAATGCTTTTTCAGCATCTAAGGCAAGCAGTACTGCAGGAATCCTCCGCTTTGAGACCTTCTCAACTAAGTGGCACACTCACTGAATGTTGTCGAAGGTCTGTCTGGATTTTATAAATCGCAATTGGTCTAAGTGCATAAGCCCGGGAGCAAGGCCTTCAGCCTGGTGGCCAATATCTTAGTATAAATCTTGGTTTCGAGGTTAATGCGAGCTATCGGGCGATAAGAGATGCATTGTGTGGGGTACTTACCCGGTTTTGGGAATATCACTAGTTCCGCCTGGTCCATAGACTCCATAATGCCCCCTGTCGCCTCTAAGGAATTGTATAGTTGGACCAGCTTTGGGGCTAGGATGAAGCAATATCGTTTATAAAACACGGCTGTGGAGACGTCCGGGCCCGACGCTTTATGAGGAGGAAGCATTGTGAAAGACAAAACTACTTCTTCTTCTGTGATATTCCCTTCCAGTGTTGCTCTGTTCACCTCCAACAGTGTAGGTAAGGACACTGAGCTTAGATATTGTTTATGGGGCACCTCTTGAGGTCCATCAGAGTTGTACAGGGCTACATAGAAGCATTCAAAACATTGTACTATTTCCCTCGTCTCCACTGAAACCTCCCCCATCTCCTCTTGAATCTTGAGAATGGTTTGGGCCTCCACCTTCCTCCTCAGTTGCCTCGACAAGAGCCTATTCGCCCAATTGCCCTTTACGTAAAACTGCTGCTTAGCGCTTAAAAGACTCCTCTCTGCCCTTTTCGTCCATAGTAGATCCAGTTGGCCCCTGATTGCTCTATATTTAGTTAACGTGGCCTTCGTTGGATAGTTGTCCATCCTAGGCTTTGAGCTATAATTCCAATTCCATTTCTAGCTTTCTCACCTGTTTCTGCCTAGCGGCCTTTAAGGCTATCAAGTCTCAATGTTGAAGCCTAAAGCCAAATGTAACTCCTGGTATGACTCGGAGCTCGTTACCCTTAAACGCAAGTGCAGGGTGGCAGAGAGGAAATGGCGTGCTTCATGTTCATCCTCTGACAAACTGGCCTGCCGCCTGCTCCAAAGGCAATACCGTCTCTCCGTTCTCTCCAAGAAGAGAGCCCTTATCCAAGCCCGCATCTCTGCGGCATCTAACAACTCGGCCAAACTCTTTAAAATCTGCAAGGAGCTTGCCAACCCTGCTGCAGTCTCTACCTCTCCTGTCCCCTCCCAGGCCCTCTGCACTGCACTTGCCTCTCACTTCATCTCTAAAACTCAGGACATCCTGTCCTCACTCTCCTCCTATCACCTCCCTCCCTCTCTTCCTGGCTCTTCCTCTGGCCCTTCTACAGCCACCCCTCCTCCCTCCTTCTCTGCCTTTCCCCTTTTCTCTGCTGATGAGGTTTCCAGACAAGTACGATCTATGAAAGTCTCATCCAAATAGGTTCACCCCTGTTCCTCCAAAACTATCAAGGACCAAATCGACGCCCTGGCTCCTGCCCTGGCTGACTTTTGCAACCACTCCTTCGCCTCTGTAGTCTTCCCATCCCCCCTTAAGCACTCCCTTGTGCACCCTCTTCTTAAGAAACCCTCTTCTGACCCCTCCTGCCCGGCTAACTATCGCCCAATCTCCATCACTCCCTTCCTGGGCAAGCTCCTGGAGAAACTGGCCATCTCCCAGCTTAACCTCCATGCTGAATCTGTTGGCAGTCTTCATGACCATCAATCTGGCTTCAGAGCTGCCAGAAGCACGGAAACTGCTCTCCTGAACATCCGTGAGGACATACTCTTGAACCTTGACTCCAACACTCCGTGTGTTCTCATTCTGCTCGATCTCTCTTCTGCCTTTGACACTGTCAACCATGCCATCCTGCTCAACCGTCTCCGTGATAACCTGGGTATCACTGGTCAGGCTCTGGCGTGGCTGACCTCTTTCCTCTCCAATCGACCCTCCCAGGTCTAACTGGGGTCCTTCCTCTCTGACATCTTTTTCTCCACCTGTGGTGTCCCCCAGGAATCAAATCTCTCCCCCTGGCTGTTCAACCAGTACCTGGCACTCCTTGCCCACCGCATCGCCGCTCTCTGCCCCAACTTTCAGTGCTATGCGGACGATACCCAGCTCATTTTCAGGCTACCCTCGGCCTCCTCCTCTCCTTCCCTCATCTCTGACTGTCTGTCGGCTATCCAGGAATGGTGTGCTGCCAATGACCTCTGCCTTAATGCCAGTAAGACTGAGATTCTACTCATCGGCACACCCACTCCCTCCTTCCCTGCAGCTCTCTGGCCGGCCTCTCTTGGCCCTCTTCCTGCACGGCAAAAAACCTCGGGGTTATCTTCGACTCCACACTCTCCTTCTCTCCTCATATATCTGACGTCTCTAAGAAGTCACACTACCAGCTGCACCTCCTCAGAGGTATTCTTCCCTTCCTCTCCTCCCCCCAGAAGCTCACTGTCTCACGAGCCCTGGTTCTCTCAAAGCTGGACTACTGTAACAGCCTCTATCTTAATCTGCCTGCCTCCACTCTCCGCCCTCTGCAACTCATCCAGAACAGAACTGCGAGACTTGTCCTTGGCCTTAAGCCCAGGGACCGTATCTCTCCAGGACTGAAGTCTCTACACTGGCTCCCAGTGGCTGCGAGGATAAAGTTCAAAACCCTCTGCATTGTCCACAAGGCCATCTGGGGCCTAAATACCTTCAACTCTCTCTTCCTAAATATCTTCCTTCCCGAGCCCTTCGCTCATCCGTCTCCAACTCCCTCTGGGTCAGCCGCTTCTCGAAGCAACGAGCTGGGGGTAGATCTCTCTCTGCGGCAGGGGCCTCCCTCTGGAACAGCCTTCCTGCCTCCCTGAAACTTGAGGAGAACCATCTACGGTTCCGGAAGCACCTCAAAACCTTCCTCTTTGCTTCTGCTTTCTCTCTCCCTCTCCCCTGCTAATTCTTCGCTGAATCTGCACCGAATCTGCAACTGGGCCACTCTCGCCGACCTCGGTCCTGGGCCCAGCCACTCTGCACTTGCACTGCCTCGCTGGCAACCCCTGCTCTGCGGGACTGTCTCTGTATCCCTACAGCCCCCGTTCCCAGCACTTGTCTGCACTTACCTTGCACTTGCCACCAGCTGGCCCTATTCATTTTATTATATATACTTACCTTGTACTGCACTTGCCCCTTCCCCTCCCCTTGCGCTTTGTCCCTTCCCCCTTCCCCTGCACTTGCGCGATCTGAATGACACCTGGCCTAGTAGGATCATTGTCTGTCTTCCCCCGTTTCCCCCTCCCTACCTCGTTGCGCCTTGAAACACTTGAAACGCTTGTGTATAGGCGCGTTACAAATGCCATATCATATCATATCATATCAATGTTTAAGTCCCCTGTAGGAATGATATTTCCCTATTCAACTTCCGCTAGTTTGGAAATCTTCGCTCAATGGAACCCGTCCTGCCCTGAGTTTGGTGCATATACCTTCGCCAATGTGAAAGTCTCTGCATTGAATCTGAATTTAATGTAAAGATAGCAGCCTTGTCTCTCCTCCCTTGTAACCAGGCTGGTGATATTTTTTAACGCTACCATCCCATCCCCCCCACCGTCTTGTTCTTCACATTTACCTGAAACACATGGGGGTATATATGTAACCGAAATCTGTGTCTGTCCCTTTTTCTTATATGGGTTTCTTGAAACGTGCAAAAGTTAGGTTTGTCATGCCTCAAATAATGGTCCACTCTACGCTGTTTCGCTGGGGAATGTAACCCCCTTGTTATATGTGATAATTTTGAAAGTGTTGCTCCCTCCCCATGACTTCTCTTCTGGTACCCCCGGACCCCGGTTCGGTAGTGCCCCATAATGCCTCCCCTAGCCCCCCAATGCCTTCCCGGGGTGCGCCATATATCTATCTCCCGCGTTCCTCCTCCACCCCCTTCTCCCCCACCTTGCCATCCCTTCTGAGTGCTCTGTCGTTCCCCCAACCTGCCGCCCTGGTCCCCAAACTCCCCAACTCCCCAGCCAACAACAACCGCCCAGGCCAGTCCATGTGTCCTAGAGACATCCCAGGGATCAAGCCCTGGCCATGAACCAGACAACTAACTTGGATCTAAAAACTGATGGGAGGTACAACTACTCCTCCCCATGGAAACCAAGAAACGTCCCGCTATCCCGATACCCGGAACTCCTTAGTGTTCCCCCTCACCCTTTTCTTACCCCATTTGGTCCAGTGCTCTGGGGATCAAGGGGACCCCGAGTAGCAAGCCTCTCTTTCCACGCCCCTCCTTTCCTTCGCCTCCGATGAATTCGGTCAGCTCGCCCCTGCCACAACAGTCCCCCACCTCACCCCTCTGCCAGCGTGTCCCAGGCATTGGCCCAACCTTTAAGTGCTCTAAGTAGTCTGTTCTCTCTCACCACTGTCGACCATTGCCATTGGCGTCTCCTCTGGGATCTTGTTCCCACTTCCTCGGGAGTTGTCACATTGTCCGACTCCCCTGGCACCACCACTCTTAGACCTTCCTTGAAAGTTGTGACCCTGTACTGCTTTCCCTTCCACATGAACAGCAGCATAAACAGGAAAGTCTACCTATATCGGATCTTCTCCTGATTTAGAATCTTAAGCACTGGGCTCATCAGTCATCTCTTCAGCAGTATGGAGTGCGCTAGGTCATGAAAAAACTGAACCTCTGTTCGATTAATCCGTAAGGCACTCGCCGATCTTGCTGATTTTAGAACTTTCTCTTTCTGTGCGTAGGATGCGAAAGCAGCCAAGACGTCCCTTAGATGGGACCCTGGCTCCCTCGGCAGCAGGCCCACTCTGTGTATCCTATCCAGGCGAACACCTTCTGGAAGGACATCCATGAGCATGTCAGGGAAGAATGACTGGATCGTCGCCTTTAGGTCTCGATCTGTGACCTCTTCCGGGACATTTGTAAGGCGTTTGTTTGAGCGCTGCGACTGTTTTCAAGATCTTCACACTGGAGGTCCAGGTTGTGCGATAGCTGAGATAGATGTTCTAATGCTTCTTCAGCTTACCTGGAGTCGTCCGAGAGATCTTGCATAGCACGTACATTTGTGTCCACTCTTTCCCATAGTTTTTTAAGCTCTCCATTGAACTCCTGGACCGCAGATTTTAGATCCGCCCTCAGTGTTGAGAACTGTTCCTGGAAAGAGTCTGTAATCCGTGTCTGGAGGTCAGCCAGGCATAGTACTAGGTCTTCTCTGTTGACTGCCATGGGGTCCTGCAGTGGTGAGGGCCCCTCTCCCACAGTCAAGTACAGGGACAATGAAAGCTTATGTGGCATTAGCTTGTCCAAGCGCCAGCACTGTTTGAGAGTACCTTCTGTTCCCTGCTGAGCCTTCACTGATCATGCCGGGGTCTCCTTCCCCTTTCCTCCAGGTATGGGCCCTGTTGGGGCACCCCCGTGTTACCCGCTGTCGCCTGGGCTCTGTTCAGTGAGTCTTTGGTTGGGCCTCCGCCACCCCTCCCGCATCCGCATCAGGCTTTTGTCCCTTGTATGCGGTGGGTGTCTGGTGCGGGCTACTGTATAACTCTTTCAATGCTCGCAGCTCCCTGCCTCCCCTTTTCCTCACCGCCTGGCTGGGGTGTATGACGCTCTCTTCTAAGCCTGCAGCTGGAGTAGTTATTGGAATCACTGTGTTGTCCTGGCGACCCCACAGACCTCCTTCTCACTTGCCGTCTCACAGGAACTTTGAGTTGTGTCTGGGCCTCTCCCGCCGGGCCTGTGTTTGTACGATATTTCTAGCGAGCAATGGTCTTAACCAGCTGCCCTTTCATTCCTTGAGGGAGACAAAAGGCCCTTGTGCAGAATGATGATGTATCTTCAATGTCAACTGTCCCTTGAATACAGCTTCCTCCTAGGCAGTGACGGGCGTGCTCCCTCATCTCTTGTGGCTGGGGCCAAGTATCTGTGCTCAAGCTTCATCCTGGTGCCCCCCCCCGGGGGCTCCCTCCTTCCCCTACCTGTGCCTTCCACCTCAGGTGCCGCCGCTGCCTGCTAGCGTTGCTCCCAGGCTAGCCCCAGGGGCGTATTTCCCCCTCTTCACTGCCAAAGGAGAGTGGGGGCATGGTTAAGGAAACCCCCCACCACTATCTGCCTCCAACCCGGCCTTCTCTTGTGGTGGCAGCCTGCTTATGCTGGTGGTCTACGGAGGGTTGCAGTGGATGCCAAACTCCCCCCCTCTGGGAGCCCCAGAAATACAGGCCCCCTCAAGGATGTGAATTTATGGGGCCCCCACTGCCCCTCACCTCCTGTTGGGCCGTTCAGGTCCTTCCCTGTGAGCCCGATGCTCCCCATCCCGTTGGTCTGCTAAATAGGTATTTACTCCTTATGCCACTGGTGGGATCACAAGCGGGAGGTGCCAATATCCCCATAGTCCACCGCCCGCCGCTGGTGGTATTCGCTTCTGTTGGTGTTGGCGGGCAGGCCTCTCTGAGTCCCGGCACCGCCCGCCTCCTGCGGCAATCTCCAGCTGTTGTTCTGCTGGACGGTCTGGGCCTCCCTGGGTGGGGGGAGTCGGACCCTCTGCCACTGAGCTGATATTCACTGCAGCAGATCAGGGGCGCGAGCCGCTGCTGCCAAGCCTGGCCTTTTTTCCAGGAGCTAGCCCTGACTGGGTCCGTTCCTTGTG
The DNA here is from genome assembly GCF_040938575.1 of Ambystoma mexicanum. Classification (NCBI taxonomy): domain Eukaryota; kingdom Metazoa; phylum Chordata; class Amphibia; order Caudata; family Ambystomatidae; genus Ambystoma; species Ambystoma mexicanum. The sequence continues at coordinate 693,424,653 of NC_090939.1, forward strand.
GAGCCGTGGGCAAGCTACCTCCTGCGGCTACCGTACAGGGCGCAGGTCGCTGCTTCTGCTCCATTCTTTTTCGTGCCCCCAACTCCAACTGCTCACCAGAGGCTGATATGCTACTTGGGGGCCCCCATATTCGGGGGTGGGGGGGACAAAAATCACTGCTTTTCCCCCTTTAGCTGAGGAGTCAAGGCCACGCTTCTCTCAGCACGTCTTGCCCCTAAAAGCAGCCATCTTGATCTACTGCACTTTAATTTCTTTAGTAGGCCTCTCAAGATTCCCTTCCCCAAGCTTAGGCATCTTCCTACTTTCAACACAAACAAAATATATATATGTATCAGGATGCAGTTTGATTTATTAAGTAGGCCTATCAGGGTTCCCTTCCGCAAGCTCAGGCATCTTCCAACTTTCAACACAAAACAAAGTATCTAACAGTTCCTTTTAGGTTTCTCAGGGTGCCCTTCCCCAATTGTAGGCCCCTCTAGTTCCAAACACAAACTCAGCTGGTCAGGATGTCTTTTCCTTTTTACAGCTTTTCTTACATACAATACTCTCATGGGGTACAATCAGAGGCTTTCGAAAACGCCAGGCTTTCTGCTTTTTCTTAGCGCGACCACTCTGACCCTTTAGACTCTTTATTTCTGACTTGCACTTTTCCTTGGTACCTTTTATTTTCAGATGTTTTGCATGCACGCTTGTATTGTCTTTTATTCCTCTCACGTTGTTGTGCACACTTGCGCTGTTCTTTTCCACTCTATACTTCTTCTGTGCCTCTTGCACATTTCTGCTTCATTGTGCTACTTGCACTCTACTGTTTCACTCACTTCTGTTTTTGGTCATGCACACTTGCACTTCTTTTCCCTTGCTGTGCGTCCTTGCACCTTTAAACTGTCACTTTCCTTCTCCCTGCCTACTCGCACCTTTTCCTTATTTTCCATTTGGGCCGCTTGACCTTTCTTGACTTTATTTTGCGCCCTCGCACTTTCCTCTTACTTTGTTTCTGTCCACTTTAACTTTACATTTGGGTTGCTTGCCTTTCTTTCAAGTCTATTTGCTTTCTGTCTTTTATTTCTGCACTGCTCGCGCGTACCATTACTTTCTTTCACTTGCTTTCCGCCTCGAGCCGTTTGAACAATCTTGCCTTTTTCCTCCCTTTCCCGCTCCAAGCACCCGCACGCTCCCGAGTTTCTTTCTCTGTCATGCGAAACTCACCGGGTAGCGCTCGCAAACGGTCTCTCTGGGATGCTTTGGGTTGAGGTCAGGGTCTCACCACCTGACCCTCAGGCACCCTTGTGCCCTGCACCCGGCCCAAGGGAACGAGCAATTGCACGGACTCTGCCAGCAGGGTCCCAGTTGCCTCGCTCCGGATCTCAGGAGACACAGCTCCCCAGCCACACTGCAGCCCTCCTCAGACACCGGCCAGCGTTGCAGCACGCTGCTCTACTCTGGATCCTCCTTCCTGCAGCTCCAAGCTTCGTGGCTTCTCTGGTCCAAAATGCCTCTCCAGCTCGCTCATTCATCTGGGTAATCTTTACTGATCTTAGTTGCCTCTTCCTCATCTCAGTGTTTGTTGGAAATGGGGAGGGGAGAGATAGGGTGATATTGGAGATACCCCATAAAGGCTGTATCATTACAAGGAGATTGGCAAAGGATAGAGGGAGACCCCCTGGTCCTAGATTGGTAGACAAAGGTGATTCTCTTTGTATTGACTTACTCTCTTTTAAAACTCACCTGGCCATGCAACTCTGGGCCTGTATAACCCTTCCCATCATCTGAACTGGGGAAAAGCAAAGAAGCATTGGAATTGACTTTATGTCTTTATCTTACCTTGCTTTCCCCTTTCCTTGGGGTTGTTCTGGGATAATCATTTTTTCTCTCTCAGGATCAAATCCCTCTCAACCATATCGGAGGGGGGAGATCCCAGTAAGATAATGAGTTATTTTCCCGAAAGATGTGGGAAACCTCCAAACAATTCACTTAGCTAATGAAAGGATGGGTTGAGGCCCTAACGAGTATGAACTCATATTCTCTGGAGCACGTTGATATTGAGGATTTGGTACAGTATGTGGATACTGACCTCATTTCTGATGTTTCCATCTTAGCCCTGGTGGTATCCCAGGAACTGGCCAAACTGGTCCATTTACCTCTTGATGCAAGATCTAATTTAGGTCCTATGATGGACAGTCATCCTTCAAAGATCTCGGCAACTAATGACTTTTGCTGAGAACAAGCCAAATTTATATAGCAGAAATGGCAACTCTCAAGGTCTACTAGCAGTTCTCTTCCCTCAGGGAAGGTCAATTCGCTAAACTTAGTGGGGAGACCATAAGGGGGCTCTTTGCACTATAATAATCTAGTGTCACATTCACCTGAGGGTAATAGCAACGGCCTTAATCAAAGTCATGCCGAAATTATTAAAGATGCAATCTTTTTTCTGCCTTATCCCTTATTTTAAATTCACTGGACAGAGGTTATGATAATCTCAATTTCGAGGTAAGGGGAGATGGGATCTCATGAGAAAGATATACTCCAAAACGTGCTTCTTGGAAGGCTTTATAACAGCTCTGAGTAATAGAAGCAATTGTTGCTGTGGCCCAGCTACACATGTTAAATACCCATGTCTGAGAAATGAGTTTGAAGTTTCTCCTGCTCTCAGTAATGCAACTTCTGAAGAACAGGATGTGGCTCATGGAGAGAATGTATCTATCATTATTATTGATCCTTGTTTACAGGATATGGGTCATGGAGAGAAGCCATTGTCAACTGGGATGAGGAGTGAAGGGAGGTTGTATAAATCCAACCCTAAACCCAACAATATGGGTAGGCAACCTGCCCGCCCTTAAAGCTTTAAACAGTGACCCAATAGCCAATGGCATATTCAGGCTAAGCCCCTTCTCAGGCCCTCCCCTCCCAGCTCCCTCCCTCCGAGTAGTGTGCAGCAGTGAGTACCTCCAAACTGGTACTTGAGTGAACAGTCCTCTCAGGCGTGGTTGCAGGTCAGCATAGCAATTTCCACTTATCTATGCTCTCAGTCCATTGCCCAGGGAGTGATCCTGCTTCCTTCGTGCTGTAAAAAAAAATGAGATTTGCCATCATGCAACACCCTTAACTTGGCTGGGTAAATTAGCATATATTTCATATTAGCCTGTCTTAGCCTCTCTTTTATGGGACCAAACCGAGCCCTCTTCTTTTGCACTAGGGGGTTGTATTCAGGGTATATAGCCAGTTTCACAGACCCCCATCTGATGATGCCTCCATCTCTGCAGAATGCTAATATGCGCTCCCATTCCTTGTAGTTTAAAATTCCTGCTATCAGAGGTCTTGGGGGGCTCCCAGTTGAGATTTCCTGGTAAAGGATCTATGGGCACTCTCCACCATGAAGCCCTTTGTCAGCAACCTAGCACCAACCTCATGCAGTATCAGATTCCCGACATACACGGATGGGTCTGGCCCTTCTTCCCCTTACCGTAAGGCCCAGAATTCTTATGTTATTTCTTCTTGCCCTCCCCTCAGCATCCTCTGCTCTGTTTTCCAGATACTTTGCCCTCTCAAGCAGGGATGTTACTTCAGACTGTATACTGTCAATGTTCGCCTTGTTTTCCATCACTTGTGCTTCAGCCGTATTTAGCCTCTCCTCTATTGATTGGACATCATGCCTCGGGAGGCCTACGTCTACTATTACTGCATCTATTTTATGTTCTAGTGATGCCTTACGGTTGCAATGGCGGCAACAATTGGCCCATCCCTTTGTTGGTCCACCAAGGTTTCATTTCGCCCCCTCTGCGTAGCCGCTTCCATGGCACCAGGATCAACCACCTCCTCTTTTGCATAGGACTCCATCAATGTTTGTTTGAACGGCCCTTTGTTGTGCTTTCCGGGCATATGGGTTTCTGCTCTATGTGTCCAAACCCAGCTCACTGTCCTTTATGTATGAGGGCTGTCTGGTCTGCGCACTGCTGGTCTTGTCGTAGCGCCAGAGGTGCGACTTTACCAGCAAGACATGGAAGTGGTGTTGAAAATCTTAAATGATAGGGATGCAAGAGCTTTTTGGAACCTAATGAATGATGATCCTGGTGTGCAGGAGTATATTCAGACTAATCCGATACTAGCGGAGGAGTGGCTCAAATATATGCATATTTTATATTTATCGGAGGAATGAAGTAAGGAGGCTTGGCCGGTTTACAGGTCCCAGAAATGGTCCCCAGACTATGACAAAGATCATCTGGAGGATCTGATTAAGGCTACTAAACCTTCCACAGGGATGTCATCTAGGGGTTGCAGAGGTCTCCCTTGCTACCCCTGTGGTCTCCCTTGCTACCCCTAAAAAGAAATCTGGCTCGTTGTTTCTGGAGTGGCTGGTTTTCTGATATGATATGATATTTTATTTGTATCACGCTCGTACACACGTGATAGCTATAGCCGGTAAGATAGCTCAGTGGGTTGAGAGCTCGCTGCTGCAATGTGTGTGCGATCTGCAGGTTCAACTCCCGGCAAGGTCAGCTCAGCTTTTCATCCTGCTGAGGTTGATAAATGAGTGACAACACTGGTTGCGTAATATTGTATGTATATTTGTTCTATGTGAAGCGCTTAATTGCATGTACTATATAATAACACATCATTATCGTTTGGCCTTTGACGTCAGCTTGCATTCACAGTAATTTGGTAATATGGGCCTATATGTGCTTATATTAATGATACTTATGGTGATCCATTCTTGTATAAATGTATATCACTTAACAGTAATATTGTAACCATATTTTTCGTATTGCACTTATAAACTGCTATGTGAGGCCACTTCCTGTTTTGTCAAGGGGTGAAAGGTATTGTTCCATCGCTTCCCGTGATGTCACATTGGGGTGGGGTCAAATTACATGACTTCATGTGATGTCATCAGAGGTCATAGGTCGTGTGATATCACTTCCGGTACCCCTAGCATTTTGGTGAAATGACGTTCCTGACCTTCCAGTGCTGTTGGCCCAGATGGGATATCTAATTTATTAATGAAAGCAGATCTCGGTCTATGGGCTGATATATTGAATATATTATTTCTGGGTATATTGTCAAATAAAACAATTCCTGAATCCTACACATTCCTGAGTATACAAGAAGGGCGACAGGCTGTCTCTTACGAACTATCAGCCTATCGCCCTTCTTGATGTTAGCAGTAAAATCGTTACTTCAGTTGTTCTAGAAGCTTTGAATGCTTGGATGTGGTTTGCATGAAGATTTGATGAAAATCAATCACGTTTCCGGAAAGGGGCTAGGGACTCAGGTGAACAGCTTTTATCTTGGCGATGCCGATAAACACAAAAAAGTTGGAAAAGAAGCCACTCTACATAGCCTTTGTCAATCTTTCTTCTGCATTTGACAGGGTGATTAGAGACACCCTGTGGAGGTCATTAAGGAATTGGGGCATAGCAATCTCCTGTTAGAGATTCTGATGGCTATTTATGACAACATCAAAGTTCAGGTCCGATTGGATGGAGAGGGTAGGTTAACAGAGCCTGTGACCACTCAGCGTAGTGTCCACACAGGGTGTGTTCTGACTCCGGCACTGCTTAATCTCTGTCTCTCGGATCTAGGATCCTGGTTGGCTTATGCAAATGCCTTTCCGCTGAGTTTGGGTTCCTTGATAATCCATTATTTGGTATACGCAGACGATTTGGTCATTTTTTACCAAACCCCTGTGTGTTTGCATCGCTCTCAAAATCTTGGTACAGTTCATGGATGCACATGGGCTTGAAATACATACCTAGAAAACAAAGGTGGTGGTTAGTGGGATTAAGAGGAGGAAGTGTCCCTCCGTATGTATGGCAAACTAGGATAGGCTTTATCCACACAAATGAAGTATGCCCCACAATAAGTGGTGAACTCAGTTTACAAAAATGAGAATCCTGGGGTGGAAGGAAACATGGCATTGTAGATTATCACATTGGTATTGGTGGACCAGTAATATCTACATTTACAGTTTTGCATGAATAATATGCCCTGTTTTGTGTAGAAAAGGAGGCCAGCAGGAAAAGGAGGAAAGGTGAAGTGCTGCTGTCTCTTTGATACCTGATGTGAGGAGGTGAAACATGTCGACCAGTAAACCCCATCTAGGAATGAAAACTACCACAGGGTCTGGGGCCTCAGGATTAGGTAAGCAACTGGCGATCCAGGCAGACATCTCCCCATTTAAAAATAACAGGTGATATAGGGAACCCAGAGGGCAATTTGTGTGTGAGATGAGCACAACTCCAACAACCAGAAACATTAAAGATGTATGAGTACCGCCAGCCCACAAATACACTTTAAACGAGTCAACCCACTGGTCCCAAGGAGCAGCTGGTTCACCTGGCGTCGGTAAAAATGCTGGTGGGGGTCTGGCCACCGTGTGCAACATGTTCACAAATCGGGATCAAAGTGGCCAATTGTGCGATATATTTTGAATCCCAGTTCCCCTCACCTGATGTAATGAACGTGCCAGACGTGTCTTATCTGCAGCTCACGCTGCACTGAACTCCAGTCTCACGCCAACATTGTTCAAGGTGATCAGGATCCCCCTTGCCGCCATCCCTTTCTGCGCTACAGAAGGGGATATGGATTGTGTCAAGTCACAGGTGCCAGCCCCGCCCTCCTTACGATGGAGAAGTGAATCACTGCGAGCCAACTCTCCTCTTCTGGGTCTTTGCCAACCACGCCCCGGATATACTCCACGCATGTCACGTGATGAGGCAGCCCAAGCGCTGGAACTTGCAGCGCTCCCGGACACAGCAGGCTGCCTCACTCTGGAGAGGTCTCCAGCCATCTCCATTCTTAGGCATCAGTTCTGGAGCTGAACTGTGTGCTGGGGCCGCTGTCTCGCAGCACTGGCCAGCCTGTGTCGTGAGCAGGACTTGGGATGGGCCACACCACTTTGGCTGGAGAGCTGACATTATCTGGCACATATCCCCAGTCCCAGTCACCGGGAACGCCCCGTTTATTTAACAGCGCACGCGACGGAGTGAACGTCACTCCGTCGCGTGCGTACCCTTAAAGGGCCAACGCCACACTCCTCCTTTTCCATAACAACAAATTGGAAACAGGAGTACCTAACTAGCACACATCTATAAAACACATAACCCTGGCAGTGTCAACAAAAACCCCCATTTATTGACAGCCACCCCGGATCCCCCGTGGGTACCTGTCTTGGCCTGACCATTAACCCCCGGTCAGCCTCCCCGACTCAGTCCGTAACATAGTCAGTGAGACGGGCAGGTTTCCCACGCCCTGTTCTCAGGGGGTACCTCCTGCCACCGTCCCTGGCTGGTGTCCCTGGACCGGGTCCGCCTCGAGCCGGAGATTCCACTGCGGGATTTTCTCCCCCACCTTCATCCAGAGCGCCCTCTCCTTCTCGGCTGTCCGAGCTGTCCACTCGGGGGTCGCCGATCTTCCGGAAGAATGACGCATTCCTGGTTACCGACGACGTTCCGTCCGAGGCTGTTACCATCGACCCCTTGACTGCCACCGCATCTAAGGGAGCGGGTTCATACGTGAGAGACAGTTTTCCATGTGGGTGGCGATTTCTCACCAGCACCTCATCTCCCAGCGCGATGTGTGGGGGTCTGAGGCCCCTCCGGATGTTCTCCATCTGTGTCCTGACCTGTCTGTCCTCTTCGACCTGCTCATTGTCGATTACGGCAGGGTCTCTCTCCCCCACTTCCGGTATGACATCTCTCGGGCACCGCTGGAAGAGTGCTTCCGCCGGGGCCACCCCCGTTGACGAGTGAGGGGTGGTCCGGTAACCCCGCAGGAAAACGTACAAAGCCCTCTGCAAACACTCTCCTTTTCCATGAGCAATCCTGAATACCTTGTTGAGAGTGCGCACCATGCGCTCGGCCTCCCCGTTGGCGCGAGGCCACAGTGGGGTGACCCGCCGGTGTTGAATGCCATACTCCTTCATGAGCTCGGCAAAACTCTCGCCTTGGAATGGGGCTCCGTTGTCGGAGCACAGCACAGAGGGGAGGCCATGAGTGGCAAAGATTTTCTCCAGCGCCACCACCACGTTCTCAAACGCCACTGAGTCTATAAACTCAACTTCCGGGTACCTCGACCACTCGTCGACCACCACTAGAAAATGCGTACCTCTCGACATGGATCCAGAGTCAGCGTGCACCACCTCCCAGGGTCGAGTCCCTCGGGGCATTGCTTCAATGGACGGTTCCTTCTGGGCTGGTGCTGCAGCCTGGCACCATACGCACGAGGCCACAAACGCTTCCACCTTCCGCTCTAGTTCAGGGAACCACACCTTCTGACGGAGGCGAGCTTTGGTCTTGGGGGCCCCTTGATGACCCTGGTGCGCCAGTGCGATGACCTGTGCTACTTTGGTCTGGGGTACCACGATCCTTTCCCCTCTCAGCAGTAGCCCCGACTCCGAGAATGTTAGTTCCTCCCTCACTCTCCACAATTGCTCGAGGGCAATCCGGGCCTCACATGTCCTTCGTTCCACAGCCTCCAGCACTGTCTTCCAGGTTCCTTTCTGCATGGCCTCCTTCAGGATGGCGAAACATTTGTCGCCTCTCGACGCAGCCTCGAGCTCCTCCACCTGCATGGAGTTGGGTGTAGCAGTCTCCACGACCAGGCAGACGTGCTCGTCGGCTTCCTCCGCCGATGCCGACTCCTGCAAGTCGTTTCTGGGGTGTCGAGATAGGTAGTCCGCCGCATTGTTAGCACCTGGACGATAGATCAAGGACACTCCACATTCGAGCAGGGCGAGCATCCAGCGCTCAATTCTCACCGGCGGGCGAGATGACGAGCCCGCCATGATCGGCAACAACGGCTTGTGGTCCGTGACCACGGTTACTGGACGCCCCAGAATATAGAGGCGAAAGTGCCGACAGCCCCACAGCACCGCCAGGGCTTCCTTCTCGATTTGGGAATATCGTTGCTCAGTGTCGGAAAGGGCCTTACTGGCGTATGCTATGGGTCGAACCTCCTGGTCTTTCCCCACTTGCGTAAGCACCGCCCCCAGTCCATACGGGCTGGCGTCCACCACGATCTCCGTCTATAGGCTCGGGTCGAAAAACGCCATGGTGTCATGCGCCGCCAAAGCCCCTCGGATATCGTCAAATGCCGCCTGTTCCAGAGGGCCCCACTGCCAGGTAATATCCTTCTTGGTGAGCGACCTCAGTGGCTCAGAGCGGGATGCGAGATTCCTGATGAAGCGGCCACAGTAAGTGACCATCCCCAAGAAGCTCCTCACCTCTGCAACATTCTCAGGCGGGCGCGCCTCTTTAATGTCCCTCACCTTGCGGGGATCCGGGGACACCCCATCCGCCTTAAATACGAACCCAAAGAACTCGATCGTTGTCTTCAGAAATTCGCACTTGTCCTTGTGCAGGGTGAGGCCCAGCAAGCGCAGCCGTTCAAAAGTCTTGGACAGGCGTGAGAGATGCTCCGTCTCCGATTTGGCGTACACCAAAATGTCATCGCTAATATTAAGGACTCCATCAAGATCCGCCAATGCTCCCCTTATGATGTTTTGAAAAACCTCCGCTGCGGAGGACACCCCAAAGCTCAGTCTCTTGTATCGATAGAGACCCCGATGTGTGCTAAATGTAGTAATGTAGCGGGACTCTGGGTGCAGGACCACCTGATGATAACCTGATCTCAGGTCGAGCTTGGAAAAGAACCTCGCCCCTTGCAGTTCCGCAATAATGTCATCGATGGTGGGGGTGAGGTGTCGCTCCCTCTTTATGGCCTTATTGGGGAGCCGCATGTCCACACAGATTCTCACGGCATCTGGCTGTTTGGGCATGCGTGCGATGACGATGGGGGAGACCCAGGGGGTGGGGCCTTCAACCTTTTCAATTATGTCCAGCCCCACTAGGTTGTCAAGTTCGCGATCCACCAGATCCCTGAGATGGAAAGGAACCCGTCGGTGCTTCAGCGCCACTGGTTGGATAGATTCGTCGATATGGAGCCGGACCGGCTCACCCACCAGCTGTCCAATGCCCTCAAACAGGGATCCATGTTTGGCCAGGAGGACCTGAATGTCATCTAAGTACACTGAGTAAGCGAACGTGACGATACCCAGTGCCTCCGCCGCGGCACAGCAGAGCAGGGTGTTGTCGCTCACCGGTGTGACATAGAACCTAGCCCGTATGTGTGAGTCACCATATTGCACATCAGCCACGAACACTCCGTCTAGAGGCAAAGGCCGGTCCCCGCCGAAGGCGAATATGCGTGCCTTCGGCGCAGCCAGCGCGGGCGGGGCCTGCATGGTATCATAATGCTGGCGGGCCATTACATTCACGGATGCGCCAGTGTTTACTAGCATCGGCACAGAGTCCCCATTAACCAGCACGTTGCACCTGGGCTGTCTTTTGGAGCGGGACTTTAGCACGCTCACACTGGACACGAAAAACACGTTCTCCTCGTCCTCTTCCTCCTCCTCCTCATCCTGAGGGGCCCCTTCGTCACCCTGGTCCACCTGGGCAACGTTGGACGCCCTTTGGGGCCGGAAGAAGCCGGCTCGAACTGGCCCCCTCGGCACAATCTTGGGGGTAGCAGACCTGCACATTCTGGCGAAGTGGTCAGCGCCTCCGCATCTACCACACTTGACCCCCGTTGCAGGGCATTCCGTGGGGTGCGGGAGATCGTACCCACACTTCGGGCATGAGGCATTCGACCCCTGCGTGCGCGGGCTCTGAGCGTTTATGGGGCGCCTCAACCCGCGGCCTCTTCCGACCGCGCAGACCTCCTCCATCTTGGCTGGGCGAGCACCCGCTTCCATCCTGGTTGCCCGCAATTCCGAGACCTCGTGGCACCTTCCCAGTTCTAGGATGCGAGGGAGGGTGATGCCAGGCTCTCGCAATATCTGGCGCCTTAGTTTCCCAGAGCTACACCCCTGAATGAGTTGGTTACGAATCATAACTTCAGGGTCGTTCCAGGCACACGGCGCTGCCAATCGCCGCAGCCGCCCAAAGAACACATCCAGAGTCTCATCATCTTTTTGTCGAGCCGTTCCCATGAGAAAACGTTCATAGTCCGCATTGGCCATCGGCAGAAAATGATTGTGGAGTGCCTCCTTCGCTGCCGCAAACGATCCGTCAACCGGCTGCAGGGACATAAATACCTCATGCACCGCTGGACCAGCGGAGTACAGGAGAGTGGGCAGCTTACCGTCGTCACTTGTCTCCATTGTGGCCCTGAAATACATCTCCAGCCTATCCATCCACATCTTCCACCTCTGTCCCAGGCCTGATGGAGCACCCGAGATATCAAACTCAGGCATTGGCTGCAGGGACCCCGGTGGTTTCGGCAGGGGAATAGGCGGAGGCGCAGGAGCCACAGGAGCAGCAGCAGGAGCAGCAGCCTGATTCATGGTGGAAAGCGCACAGGCACCCCAAAGGATTGAGAAGAATGGGGCCGCAACTCACCACCAGCCGTGCTCTTCGTGGAAGTGTCACTCCAGCCAGCATGCAGACAATGAGGTGTCCAAAAATTGAGTAGAGGAAGAGACCCCTAGTGCAAACAGCAGGCTTCCCATGGAGTCTCCGTGTCTCTGCTCGGCAATGACAGTGAAAATGTCGAAATTTTCCCTTGGAACCGACATGTGCTGTTTTCCGCCGCTGAAATTTCCAAAAATTGTGTCCGGATGGCTCACCGACGCTTCGTTATGAAGCCGTGAGTCTCCGAGGCCTATTGATCAAAATGGCCGCCGGCCGCGTGCGTCGCTTCCTTCTCTGCGGTCGGAGTTCGTCGGAGCGTTCACATTCGATCATCTGCGCTCCCGACGAAACTCCCCCGCATGTCCCAGGAAGCGATCCGGGCCTCGTCGCCACTGTTGGCGGTCTCCGATGGCCGCCTCCGTGAGCCCCCCACCCCCGTGATAATAAGACACGGAGACAGCGGTGTTGTCGGTGTGGGCTCCCCGGTGATACTGATGTCACCGGGAACGCCCCGTTTATTTAACAGCGCACGCGACGGAGTGAACGTCACTCCGTCGCGTGCGTACCCTTAAAGGGCCAACGCCACAAGAATGACAGGGTTAAGTAGCCGGCTCTTTTTAAGCAGCCTGAACCTGAGATTGGAGAGAACGAACCATCTTGACTAGTGCACAGCAACAATTGAGAACAGTTTTGTCTTGTTTGCAGTGTGGGTGATTGTGCATGTGGAGCAGTGCAAGGGGCAGCAGTTGGAGCCATTTCAATCCTTTTTCTTGATGCACCTTAGGGAGTCTAATCTTCAAATCACTGTTTCGGCATTTCACTGCACCACTAGACTGACTGGCGGTGATAGGCACAGTGAAACTATTGGGAAATCTCCAGTGCTTTACAAACTTCCCTGATAACCTGACAGTAAAATGGGTGCCTCGGTCACTGTCCATGATGAGAGGGATCCTTTTCAGCAGGGATAGGCTTCTACCTAACCTGAGAAAAGGTCAACCATTAACAAGCAAAATTCAGAAGTCATGCATCAGGGGAGCTGTTTGAAGTCGCTCTGAACTTTCAGGAATTGACCTTCCGGTACCCAATGTGCACATTGCCTCGCTTTCACTGCTCACTTCACATTATGAGACAAACGTACTGGACAGTTTTCACAATAGGCTTGGGTAATAGCAGCAAAGGTAGGAGCATACCAATCAAGGGTCACGTGAAGGGTCATAGCCCTTTTACCTGAGTGTGCAATGGAGTGGTTCCAGTTGGGCTTGGAATGTAAGGAGTGCTTTGGGCACCCCCGGGTGCCGTCTGGGGAATGCTAAATGGAATCAGCTTGCAAATTACAATTATGTCATGACCAGGCCGCCTTTTCCAACTCCAGCAACTGGTCTTGGACGACAGGCAGACTGCAAAGGGAGACAATCAGTGACTGTTGGACAGAAACACAACAAAGAATTTCTGTAGGAGTCAGGGGCCCAGTTGAGGCCACCAAACAAGCAGCTTTATCAGCTAGAGAATTGTCAGCAGCAGTGAAGGATTGTGGGGGGTCGTGAGCACTACATTTAACTATGACAAGGGCTGATGGAAGTTGCAAAGCATGTAGCAAAGCAGACACATTTATCACTTGAGCTAGGGGTATTTGAGGGGGTCAAGTGATGTTTCTGTTTCCAGAGGACACAAAAGTCGTAGACCACTCCATGAGCGTAGTGCGAGTCGGTATAAATAGTGGCCGACTTGTCTTTCACAAGGTTGCGCGCTCGATTGAGGGCCACATGCTCAGCTACCTGGGTGGACTTAGTGTTCGGTAGTTGATAGACTTCAAGAACAGTATGAGTGGTACATACAGAATCCCCAGTCACTAGTCCTTCTCTCCCTATTGAATAGGCATGACCATCAATGAAGAGGATCCGCCCAGGGTTATGTAATGTAACATCCTTTAACTTAGCACATGGGGAAAGTTGGGTTTCAGCAACTACTAGGCATTCGTGTGGTTCCCCATCCTTTGGTATTACCAACAAGGAAGTAGGGTTCAAAACAGAGCATAGGCTAAAGGTGACATTTCCAGCTGAGATGAGGAGCTTTACATATCTTGTCAGTCGGGAATTGGAAACGTGCTGTGTCTTCTCCGTGAGCAGGACAGCCAGCATGAAGTGGGGTACGGCCACAGAAACTAGATGTCTCTATTAATACATAAGCCTTCTCTATTAGCAGGGCTGTGGCCACAACGGTGTGCAGGCAGACTGGAAAACGGACATCTACCAGGTCCAGAGCCACACTGTGGTAAGCCATGGGTCAGTGCTTATCACTGTGTAGCTGAGTCCGCATCCCTTGAGCGAACCCCTCCAGTTCAACACAATAAAACACAACAGGTTTCTGATAGTCCAGCAACATTAATGCCAGTGTTTTTGAGAGCTCTTGATTAATGGTGATAAAGACTTCCTCTTTTGCTTCAGGGATGCAAGTTTGGAGTCGTACCAGGTGTTACGCTTAGAGACGAGTACCAGGCGGATCCTCATGGCTGGGGCAAGAATGTCAAGAGTATTGGTGATGGAAAGGTGGAGGTTGCTCAGGGCAGAGTCAGAGGTAGAATCAGAAATAGGGTGGTGAAGGTGGATGAAGGTAGAAGCAAAGGCAGCAGCTGGCACTCGTTTCATCAGGCGGATGTTAGCGAACGAGGTTGCCAGAGCATTTGGGGGGTGGTCAGAGGGCCAAAGGGATCCAAGTGGGAGGAGAGAAGAGAATGGTCTGACCAGGAGAGAAGGGTGACTATTGGGGGGGGGGACAGAGGTCTCCAGACATCTCCATTCTTCCTCCAGGAAGGGTGTCATTTTCAGTCAAGGGAGCTTCAAAGAGCATGCCGGCCTCCTACAGGTTTGTGACCCCTACTGACATTTCCCAGCCCATTTTATACTCATGGATCCGTGAGACTCAATGTAGCATCTCTTGTGCTAGAATATAGCATCTCTTGGTATACATTCTGTCTCAAGGCAATCTGGTTCGTGCACTTGAACTGGTCAAGCCCGATAGGTTTCTTACATTAATCCATAAAAAAGTTCCTAAGGGTTTTTATGATTTGTTTACTTATAATATAGGGCTCTTTCCATCCCTAATGAGCTTTAAAGCGGTCTGATACCATTGGAGCCACCTTGGATTCGGGGAGGTGTGGTGCTGCTGTTCCACAGTATTCTGCATCCTTTGCATCCTGTCACGAGGTAAGAAAAGTCATGTTAGCAAACCTGTGATCCTAGTTGGCGGATTGGGTCCATGTTCTGGTTGCTGCAGCACCATGCTTCTCTGCGAAATGTAGTCTTTATTGAAGGCTTCTGATCTTGGTTTTGTCATGAGTGCTCGGTATGATGTTGGGGGTGTTTTATGCACGACAGGGTGAAGATACAAGGGAATCCCGCTCCATCCACCCTCTGGTGAGCATTTCAGTTTGAGGCTTGGTTTATGCAGTCCCCTGGAGCCTCCACCTTACACAATAGAATGAGGAGATGCTCCAAACCATGGTAATGGAAACGGACGGTGTAAGAAAATAAAAATCACAATAAAATGAAAAACGTTCACCCTTATTTAAAATACAAGTCACATTGGCTTTTTACAAGGTATGTGATGGGAAAAGAATAAGGGAAGGCAATCTAAGAGGCGGTCACAACCATGTAATTCCTCCAAAGCCCGGATTGAGGAATCCTCATGAGACTACCTGCCCACTACATTGGCACAGAACTAAAATCAATAGTAGCTATCTGGCAATATCCATCCACAGGATGTGAAAACGCTGCTATCTTGGAATAGACATTAAATAAATATAAATATAAAAATAAATATAAACATTTGTTAGAAGAAGGAGCTGTGGCTTGGGAAGAATTGGACTTTGTCTGTTTCCAAGAATCGTGGCTTTTGACTGAACCTACCCTGGATGGTTTTACAACCTTTCTTAATCCGGCAATTAAGAGAAAGTCAGGTAGACCTCAGGCGGGTTTACTTACCCTAATACATAATAAAGCAACTTATGAGCCAGTTAAGCATGTTAAGAGAGGGCCCTTTTTGCAACATACAATTCTGAGGAAGATCAAAAACCTTGCTAAAGGCTCTTCAACAGCAGACACTAATATGCTATTAGATCTGTCTATAATTAACAAATATTGGAATGTAAAGGATATTACTCCAAAGGAAATGTGGGATTTACTGTCAGATGCTATTGAGGAAGCATACAGTTAGAGGAACTTCTCAATTATCATATGTTGCGATTTTAATTCCATTTCCCCACCCTTGAGACAACTACGGGAAGCTAAACTTACGGGCTGTAACAACAGCTTAACACCTAAGTCAAACTTATGGTGCGAATTGATGGAAAGCAGGGATCTACAAGTGACAAATGTTCATTATGAAAAGAATCTAACCAGACATTCAATATGGAAAAGAGGTTCATCTGCATCGGTAATCAATTATATCTTTGTCTTGCAAAATATGACTACAGCCATCAAAGCATTCGAAGTTATTACCTCAGTGCAGAGCGATTATAATTGGTTAAAAACTAACTTGGAATGAAGAAGTCTCAACATCTACAGATACGATGGACACTCCGGTAGATGCAATTAATTACAGACACAGACTAAGATTGACCTTACAGGCAGTATCTACCACTCTAAAAACCATGGCTGATCAAATAAAGGAGGCATCTGTAGTAAGACCGAGGTTGCTAGTGTACTATACAACCACACTGAGGCTTTTTTATACCAAAACTGCATGCAATAAAGAAATTATTCATCAACGTAGACCTAGCCAACAAGAAAAAGGAACTGAACAAACTCATGTGTCTCCTTACAAAAAAGCCTGGTAACAACTGTCACCAAAATTAAAACTCTAAACGCAAACTACAGATCATGGTGTATTAGTCATAGAAGCATCCTTTTACAAAAAGATACAGAAGTAATGCTTTGGTCCATGGCCAATAAATCCTCAGCTGAGACCTGGACTTTGATAAGATCAGTAAGCAAAACTCAGGCATATCTCCAGGCGAATTGTGTCACTGAGGCGAGATGGATGACTTTTTTTGGATCTCTATTTGCAACGGTTCATGGCCAAAAAAACCTATTGCCTAAGCCAACATCCTTGTGGAGTCTGCTGTATAATAACGAAGATCTTGTCATCATAACTAAGGGATTGAGTACTTCCTGAGCGCCTGAGCCTGACGTTTTATGGACTCAAACACTGAGAGAAAACCCTGAGCTGCCATATTAGAACTTGTGCTCCAAAACATCCTGGTTTCTAAATCCATACCTACCTTGTGGAAAACAGCAACGATAATACCCAGTTGGCCAACGCATGGACCCAAACACCTATAGGCCTATAGTGTTATTGGATGTTCTGGGGAAAGTATATGCAACCTTGTCGCTGAAAAGATTTGTGGTGTGGACGGAAAATAAGGGCCTGAATGACACCTTTCAGACAGGCTTTATCAAAGGCCTGGGGACTGCTCCGCCAGCTTTCCTTATCAATGTATTGAAAATAACAACTTTGGAAGTGAATACAAAAATACATCTGGCTTTCGTGAATTTTTCCAAAGCTTTTGACAGTCTAAGTAGAAAACTTCTCTGGGAAAAGCTGAAAGAGAAACAATGCCTGATTATTTGCTTTAGCAAATACAAGGACTATATACCAACACTACTATAAAAAGTTCGACTAACATCTAAAGGTGTGCTCGGCACCAAAATTCAGACAAATTGAGCGGTTAAGCAGGGTTGTGTTTTGGCACCACCCCTTTACAATTTCTATATTTCTGATATAGGAGAGTTTTCCACCCAAGTTGGGATCAATGAGGATACCACATCTATTATATGCTGACGACCTAGTTCTTCAAGACCTCACTGCAGTAGGTCTGCAAAGACAAATCAATCAGTTACAAAAATATGCTAAGTTAAATTACTTGGAGATCAACATAAAAAACAAGATTCTCACCATAAAACAAGGCTGTGACCCAAAGAAAAAATATTTTCCATGGTTCCTCAAGCATGAATAGATTGACCAAATATCAGCTTTTAAATACCTGGGGATCTGGATTTACTACAGACTGGATACAGACCTTGGCAGCTATACTTATGGAAATGTCCCAATTCACAAATTAGATCTACTTTCATGAGGATTCCTTTTAATCTGTGTAGCTCTAATGAAATTATTGCAGCATGATCTAAAGAGGAAAGACATGAATTTGCCTGTAGGTTCTGTAACCAGGCAGAACTGAAAGAAACTCTTGGCCATCTTTTCACTACCTGCTCAGCTTTCACTCTGAAATCAGATGAGTATTTGGGACTTTCTTTGACAAATTTGTAACATTGACGAGCGAAGATTGGTGGAGCCTTATGCTAGGGAGTAGGCAAATGTCATTGATAATAGCAATAGTTAAATTCTACTTGGACGTACTAGAAGTCCCGCTAGGCAGTAAAAGATGATTGAATGATCACTAAATCAATGTTTTCCACTGGCCTTAAAACTCTCTTGTAGACAAGGAGTTTATATTGCTCTGTTCTTCTGCTGTGCTTATTTGTTTTTTTTCTTTTTTTCTTTTCTAATTTTCTCCAAGAGGAAGCGAAATGGAGTGCTTTGGAAGATATGTGATACCTTTGCAAAAAGTGTTTTTATTTTAAAACAAAAAATGCAAAGACATTTTTTTAATAATAAATGAAGGAAGGCATGGGACTTGTGATGAGGTGGGATTCTAAGTTGAGTGGGAATCAGTCTGAGAAAGGAAATACTCTGCTGGGAAGCTTGACTCAGGAGTTTTCTGAATCATTTATAATTAGGCCCATTTCTTCTCATGTTGTGCTCCATGTGCCTCTGAAAGAGCTGAAACTGGACTTTTGGGCTGTTTCCAAAACATGCTTGGTGAATCAGTTTAAGCTACTTCGGAGCGACCTAATGTTTCACCTTGGGCCAGTTTAGCATATTCAGTGCTGCAGGAATTTGTGGTTGTGTACATACAGGCTCATAGTCCATCCTCAGAGCTTTGTTCATTGAAAGTTACAATTGCTGTGGTAACCTAAAATGGGAACTGTGGTGAATCTAGCAACACCCCACTCCCTCAGTGGGGAAACCCTCTTACCATTTGGCCAGGGAAGGGCAGCCGCTACCTGATCCCGACCATGGGGGTGGTTGCCTGAGGGAGGACCATATGGGAGGCGGTAGCCCTCCTTGGAGGGAGGAAGACTCGCTGGCCAAATCCTGATATCCCCCCTTTCATTCAGGCCATGATACTTACTCTCTGACTCCACCAACCCATATGACATATTGAAATATAGAGCCAGTCCATCTAATTTATAATGACTGTGAGCCCTTTCCCACTCTACTAACAAGAAGACTTAGATGAGGAGGAACAGGGGAGCAATATGGAACTAGAGACGTGCTCTAGTTGTCTGCTGAAACCAGAAGGTGGCAAAGTGTTTAAATCCAGGAAGCATCAAGATGGCAAGAGACTCACTGCTCCAAGTGGGGTCGGGATAGCCAGAAGAAGCAGCCTGTGTTGTGGAGTCGGGAAGGGGCCCAGAGATGCCGTCGCAAAAAAAAACAAGAGACCGAGGTCTGCGGCCGAGATGCCCAAAGCCAGGAGAGCTGCCAGAGAAAGTCGGCGGCGTGATGGAGACCAGGAAGCAAGCGAGGCATCTGCCAGACCCGACCACAGATGGCAAACTGAGTCAGAGGGCGCAAAGGAAGCTGAAACAGCTCCCGAGTACCGGTGAGCCCACGCAGAGGGATTGGGACGCTAGGGTGGTTAAAAGGCTATGCTGTGTACCGAAAGAAACAGTATATGAAGGTTTGGGAGACCCGAACAGGGAAGTAGGGCTCTTAAGACATTGTTGGAGAAAACCACAAGTCAATAAGTAGGCATGAGTACATAAAGGAGAGATAGGACAATCTGACAAATCCTGGTGAGGAAGTTAATCAGGCATTGAGAATTGCCAGTCTGGGACTCACACCCAAAGTGTGTAAGGTGAAGGCGCTGGCAGGAGAGTATACCAGGCAGAGTACCTACAAGTCTGTGACTCGCCCCCCAAAGTGTATGAAGTGAAAGTCCTGGCAGGAGAGTATACCAGGCAGTGTATCTGCAAGTCTTGGACCTGCACTGAAAGTGTATAAAGTGGAAGCCCTGACAGGAGAGTATACCAGGCAAATATTTGCGAGTCTGGGACCTGCACCCAATTGGAAGAGAACTGTGAGAATTGAGAAGAATAAAGCAACCTCTTGGGAAGATGGAGACTCCAGGAGAAGGGAACAATACCCTCTGGATGGATATTGTGTTTTAACTGTGAAAGCAAGGAGAAACAGAGTGCCCCTTGCGTGTGTTACGCTCACCTGGCACCCACAGGGGCGTCCATCGGACCCGGACAGTCTGAGACCTCCTCCAACGTGAAGCGTAGTGCAGGGATGACAGACTGGACTGGACCGCCTAATCTCGTCTGCTTGACCCGTAGAAGTATTCTCCTGCAAGTGGAGAAAGGGATTTAGCCACGCATGGATTTTAGTAATGGCACCCCACTGTTCTCCCCGCTAATCACCACCGATATTCACTTTCAGTAAGCTCACCTTATGTTTGTAAATGATGAGCTCTCCATCCTGCGTGAAATGCAGGGGCGTGTAGATACCAGTTACTTCACTGGTTTAAAGGCGTTGGAAGAGTTTCGGATGAATATTGACTCCGAGGTTCCAGGCGAGAACCCGTAAGTATAAATTTCAAAAGAGTTCAATATGTCCGATGTTCACTCTTGTACATTCCTTTCTTGTGTTGCAGCTGGGTCCAAGGGAAGATTGTCTTGTGGCAGCTGATGGTGTTCAGGTAAGAGTCTGTATTACCCAACACTGTCCGGCAAAAGATGCGTGTGTTTTTATATTGCTGGTTTCCCTCTCCTTACAGGTGCGACGTAAGAAGTTGCGGTTTATTACAGAATAATGCCTCCGGTTGTTAATCAGGTAAGTCTATGGTGGAGAGGTTGTATTTGTTGGCTCTCTCGGCTCACCTTATGTTTCTTTTGTCCCCTAGATGGTGGAATTCAGCGGAGAAAATGATGGAGGCTGCGACGGATCGAAAAATGCTGTGAGGACTGGTGAGTATGGCGCGGCGCTGCAGCTGGCGATGCGACGCGTGTAGAATAATGTCCTTTTCAAGTTCGAAGACATGATGGATCTGGAATTCAGGTAAGGATTGAAATAATATCTGTTTTCTAACCTTTCCTTCTTCTTTCTTCTATTGCTAGGTGCTCTGGATTCGAGACGGGCATGGCTGAAGACTGGATGCTGACTGCAGGCACGGTGAGCGTTACGCTGCTGGATGCAGAATAACGCGAAGCATGTGCTGCTGTTCGGGCGTGGTTTAAATAGCCTCCAAAGTAGTCCCAGGTAAGAAGTCCCTAGAACCACACCCGAGTAAAAAATAGTCCCTGTAGTAAAATAGTCCCATCCAGGCCTCACGTTGGCTTGGATTCATTTGCAGCATGGTCTGCATGAGGTAAGTAAAGTCTATGAGCCTGGCGCCTATGGCGCCAGGACTGATTTCTATTATGAGCCTGGTGCCTAAGGCACCAGGACTGAACCCAGACAGCCCCCAGCCGGGGCTGCTGGGGTTTTATTAAATATCTGGATGCCTGCTCCCGGGGCTGATGGGCTTGATCCGGATGCCCGGGGGTAGGCATCATGACAGCGTGGAGGAATTCAAGGGAAGGAAGCAATACCTTCTGGGCAGAAATTGTGTTTGAACTGGGAAAGCCAGAAGCAACAGAGTGCCTCTTGAATGTGAGGAATTCAGGGGAAGGAGGCAATGCCCTCTAGAAAGAAATTGTGTTTGAACTGGGAAAACCAAAAGCAACCGATTGCCTCTTGAGTGTGAGATATCTAGCCAAAGGGAGCAATACCCTCTGTATGGAAATTGTGTTTGAACTGTGAAGGCAAGGAGCAGTAGAGTACCCCTTAACAGTCTGAGAAATCCACGGGAAGGGAACCATATCCCCATAGACTGGAGAACTTCAAGTCTTTAAGAAAAATAATTGTCTTTGTGCTGAAAAACTCAGGGGAAGGGAGGACCCCTCCTGAGGATTGTCGAACTTTGATTACTTGTTTCTTTGTACACCTTTTCAATTTGGAACTTTGTGTTGAAACTGTGGAGAGAACTATGATTGCTCACTTGAGAGACTATAAAACCCTTTACACGTTAAAATAAGTTTAGAAAGTAAAGGTCATGTTAGGATTTTAAGACACAGGACGCAGAAATATTTTACTTTTGGACATTCTGACAATTGACATCCTTAGTTCCGTTGAGGCAAGGAAACCCCTCATAGTGATAGGACGAGATAGGTCATTTTCCAACCCATTTTGTGTTAATAAAAGTCTATAGAAATCAACAAAATGGCCTTGTGTCTGAGTCTTACTCCTGATTGCCTACAGAACCCAGTTAGTTGCTGATGCAATGGTCCAATCTTGAGAGAGAATCATGGCTATGGTCAGTTCTGACTTGTGAAGCATGTCGAGGGCCGAGGGCATGGAGAATTTTCACTTAGGGATGCATTTGAAGCACATGGAAGCACACCCTTAAACCTTGCTTTTCATGCAGTGATTCTTTTTAGGAAATACAACACAGGCAAAATTAATGAACTTTAAAACTAATTCTGTGGACTTTTGCATGCATTCAAAATGTTTTAAAATATTCATAAGTAAGGATATTTAAAGAAGCAACATACACAGATAATAATCTTCCAGATGTCCATGCAAGAAAAGTAACTGACAGTACACTTGCATGTTTTTAATGGGGTAATTGGAATTCTTTCCTTGAAAAGGTGCTTTAATTTCCCACAGACTGAGAATTAGAACTAACAGCTTGTAGAAATGGCATCTGCATTATTGGACAGGATACATTTTCCTCTGATCATTTGAAGTAGGTTTGATCTTCAGTGGAACTACCATGGATACTGAGACACTTCAGATTACTTAAGAACCCAAATGTAAAGAATTTAAAACCAAACATTCTTTCAATCCAAATATCCATATTACTACACTAGACTGGTTTTGAAAATCTAAGTGTTTTGACAAATATGAGGTATAAGAGGAATAAACATTCTAACTTCACGACATGAAAGGAAAATATTTTGAATGATTTGTGGGAAAATACAATGATTATAATTAAATCAGCTGAAAAGGGTGGTGCTTTCGTGATTATGAAACTATTGGAATTATGTGTTGAGGGAATTAAGTGATGAAGATATGTATATATTAAGCTAGATATAGATCCAACACCTTAGGTTAAAGAATTCATCAAATCACGGTAGAAGAGGCAATAAATAACAAATGGATCACTGTAAAGAGACAACCATGTCTGAGAGTAAACAATTTCTGATTAATTCTATATTTTACCTAGAGTACATAGGAATCTCATTGGACTCTAGGGAAGATCAGAAGTGCCAACCACTCAGAGCATCCTCAAATATCTTTCGATCTACATTGATACTGTAATGCAACCAGTAGTACAGAAGAGCAAAACTTACATTAAGGATAGGAGGCATTTGTTACGGATGATTAAAGGTGTACCATTTCATCCTAATGAAGAAACAATGTTTACTATGGATGTTTTTAAACTATATACTTCCATTCCACATCAGTATGACTTAGGAGAGGTGGAATGGTAACTACTGAATACAGGGGGAATACAGGTTAATATCATTCTTATCATCACATTACTCAAATTTGTTTTACTCAACAATTTCATTTGCTTTGAAGGTTAGTGTTTTCTGCAGATTGCTGGGACGTAAATGGGTTCTAAAATGGCACCTGTGTATGTACATACTTACATTTATATTTTGGAAAATCAACATATATTATAGAGAAGGGAATTCAACCAACAACTATTATTCTATAAAAGATATTTAGATGATATATTTTTAATTTGGAAGGGTGTGACTGATGAATGACATTTTTTTTCAATACTTTAATATTGTTCATCCAAAAATGAAGTTATTATTATTTAAATTTTTTAATAGCGCCTTTCACCATTGGTATGGTCCCAACACGCAGTACAATGCCCTCGGGGGACCAGAGTCCAGGTATAGCAACATTTGTCAGAGGAGTTTCAAATGCGCGTGCTTGTTAGCCAAAATGAAGTTGGGTGGGGGTGGCCAGTTCCCTACAAGCTACCCAGGTTAAGCAGGCATGTGGATGGGTGCTTTGAAAATGATTAAGAGAGCATGCAAGAGTAGTAGAAATACATTATATGTCCTGCTAGAACACGTCG
Organism: Ambystoma mexicanum; assembly: GCF_040938575.1. Lineage (NCBI taxonomy): Eukaryota > Metazoa > Chordata > Amphibia > Caudata > Ambystomatidae > Ambystoma > Ambystoma mexicanum. Next base: position 693,448,320 of record NC_090939.1, read on the forward strand.
CGTGGGATAGCTGCATTCTAATGGCAGAGGTGTTATGCAATATGTCTTGGGAAAGATGTATGGTTGCAGATGTGTGTGGGTGAGTAGCCTTGACTTTTGCTAACTTCCATAAGCATGGAGTGAGCTAGATACCTTAGATACCTGTCTGCTGTTACTGGCTTCTTAGATTTGTATCTGCGGTGTGGACTCCCTCCATTGTTCTACTGGATAATATTAATCAGGTTAATTCTTCATTCTTACCGTCCCTCAGTGAATGTATGGCAGTTCATTCCTGCCCCGGTCATCTTGGGGTGAATAGCTAACTCAAGAGGAGAGGGTTAGTCAGGGTGCTGAGGGGGAATAGCCATGTCTTGAGGAAGGCCAGATGGTACTCTATTCATCAGAAGCTAAGCAGCATTGAGTTCCATTCTGATTGATTGGAAAGAGGGGATCACCAGTAGGAGAGCAGCGCCTGAACGCAGGTTTCTAATGGGATGCTAGTGGGTAATTTTCTCTTGAAGGTATTTTGGGCCTGTATTGTGTAGCCCTCGGCGAATGATAGACATGGCTTTGAAAACGACCCATCATCAGACCCATCATCGGACCGGGAGCCAGTGGAGGACATAGAAGGTGGGAGTGATTGTAACGCTCACCTGGCTCCCACAGGGGCGTCGATCTGAACTGGACAGCTGCGGTCTCCACCAATGTGACGCGTAGTGCCGAGATGACGGACTGGACTGGCCCACCTAGCTTCGTTTGCTTGGCCCGTAGGAATATTCTTATGCAAATGGAGAAAGGGAATTAACCACCCGTGGAGTTGAGCGTTAACCCCCCCACTCATGCTGTTCTCCCCACTGATCACCTTTGATGTCCCCTCTTATAGTCTCACCTGATGGTTTGGAAAGATGAGCTCTCCATCCTGCATTGAGCGCATTGAGCGCAGGGGCGCGTAGATAACCAGTTGCTTCACTGGCTCGAAGGAATTGGTGGGTTCCAGAACAATATTGACTCTGAGATTCCCGGCAAGACGCCGTAAGTATTTAGTTCGTAAGAGTTCAAATGTCTGACTTTCACTCTTGTCCGATTCCTTGCAGGTTGCAGCTTGACCCTAGCGAAGAGTTCCTCGTGGCAACCGGTAATATTCAGGTAAGGATTTGTATTATCCAACACAGTTCGATAAAATAATGTCAATATGTAACCTGTTGCTTTCTCCCTTATTCTGGCGCTGAGAGAAAGTATGAAGTCTTGGGGAATAATGCCTCCGGCAGTAAAATCAGGTAAGTCTATTGTGGTGAGGAGGTTTCCCCTTGTTTGTCCCTTTGTTTCACCTTGCTGTCCTTTTGTTTCCCCTTAGGGGCCGGGGTTCGACAGGATGCAGTGGAAGCTGCGCCGACCCGTGAAGAGGAATAGTACCCCCGGTGGTAAAATCAGATAAGTCTATGGGGGGTAACTAATATTGCCTCTGTGTATTCCCTTAGCTCACCTTGCTGTTCTTGTCTTCCCCTTAGGTGCCGGAGTGCGGCGGAAACATGCAGAAGAATGCGGTGGAATGTGAAGATGCTGCGAAGGCCGGTGAGTTCGGCGCGGCGCTGCAGCAGGCGAGGAGACGCGCATAAAATAGCTTCTTTCTTCCAGCTCGAAGGCGCGATGGATCGGGAATTCAGGTAAGGATCAAAGGTATTGCTCTTGTTCTAAACTTTTCTCCTTCTTTCTCCCTTTTTCTAGGAGCTCCAGACTCGAGGCGGGCGTGGCAGAAGACTGGATGCAGACTTGAAGGCACAGTGAGCGTTACGCTGCTGGATGCAGAATAACGCGAAGCGCGTGCTGCTCTTTGGGCATGGTTTAAATAGCCTCCAAAGTAGTCCCAGATAAGTATTCCTCCCCAGCCCCACCCGAGTAAAAAATAGTCCCTAGGTAAAGTAGTCCCTTCCAAGCCTCTTTTGGCTTGGAGCTCTTGCAGCATGGTCTGCATCAGGTGAGTTTGCAGCATGGTCTGCATCAGGTAAGTTTTAATCTATGAGCCTGGCGCCTATGGTGCCAGGACTGACTCTCCATATGAGCCTGGCGCCATAGGCGCCAGGACTGCACCCAAATAGCCCCTAGCAGGGGTTGTTGGGCTTGCTTAGAATACCTTGATGCCTGCTTCCGGGGTTGCTGGACTTGGTCTGGGTCCCCGGGGGTAGGCATCATGACAGCACTCCCCCCCAAGGCCCTTCCTAAAGTCGTTCTTCCCTGTGGTTTTGGTTTGTCTGGGAAATTTCGGTGGAATTTTTTCACCAATCAGGGTGCATGAACGTGGTCACTAGGTTCCCATGACCTTTCCTGTGGTCCTTAACCTTTCCAGTCGATTAAATAAAAAAGTTTTGACTTTATCAGCTTGGAGTCCAGGATGTTCTTAACTTCAAATTCGGGTTCCCCGTCTACAAGGATGGGGTCTGGTGGCTTGGTTAGTCTTGTCCCTGGTTGCACTGGCATCAAAAGTGACACATGAAAGACGGGGTGAATTCGCATATTAGCAGGTAAGTCCAACTTGACAGCCACCGGGTTGATAATGGCCTTAATAGAGTAAGGTCCCAAATATCTGGGGTTAAAGGTCCGTGTTCCCTTTAGAGGTATATGTTTTGTGGCTAACCATACTTGGTCCCCTATCTGGTATTGTGGAGTATCACTTCTATGCCGATCAGCATCTTTCTTGTATTTTTCTTTCGCCTTTTTTAAATGTGCAGTTGCTTCCTTAAAGGCTTGTGTAATTATAGCGTGCAGATGGTCCACTGCGGGCATTTCTAAGTGTAGGGGTGAGTTAAGGTCTGAGGTTCGAGGATGGTGCCCATATAGGGTATAAAAGGGGCTTTGTCCAGTTCCAGAATGTACTGAATTATTGTATGCATATTCGGCGATCCAAAGAATGTCTTTCCAATTACTCTCAGTCTGATGTAACATACAACGCAGGTATTGTTCGAGAGTCTGGTTGGTCCTCTCAGTTTGACCATCGGTTTGGGGGTGGTGACTGGTCGATAACCTCACATCGATTTGCGCCAATTGACAACATTTTTTCCAAAATATGAAATGAATTGACTGCCCCGGTCAGAGACCAATACGGACAGAAATCCGTGTATGCGAACAATGTTTTCGAGGAACTCCTTGGCCAGGATTGAAGCTGAAGGTAATCCCTTTAAAGGAATAAAGTGGGCCATCTTGGAAAAAAGATCCACAATAACTAGAATGGTGTTAAATCCATTGCATGGGGGTAGATCAGTAATAAAGTCTAACGATAAGGTGTGCCATGGTGTAGGCGGAATGTCTAAAGGTTGTCAGAGTCCAGCTGGTTTTTTCTTTTGACTTGTGTTTTGGGCGCAAATGCCACAAGACATCACAAATGATTTAATATCCTTTCGCCAGGTGGGCCACCAGAATTGTCTCTTAATCTTAGCTTCAGTTTTTGCAATACCTGGGTGCCCCTCCATTAGGGTATCATGATAACGGGAAATAACTAGCTCTTGTAGTTCCTTATGTGGCAGAAATAGCCGCCCTTGGTAAAAAGGCAGGTCATTGGTGACAGAGTAGTCCGGGCCTTTCTTTACCCAGTCCTGTAGGGCTGTAGGATCAAAGAGTTGCTGGATCTTTACCTGAATGTCCTCTAGTGTCTGTAGAGTAGTCATGCCAGGAATCCTTTGTTCGGAAATTATAGGTACTGGTTCTGGGTTCACTTCCTCCTCTCCCATCCCTATTCGGGATAAGGCATCTGCTTTACCATTCTTACAACCTGGTCGATAGGTTATCACGAAATCGGACTCGGCAAAGAACAATGCCCATCGGAGTTGGCGTGACGACTGGGCCTTGGCTGTCTTTAAATACTGTAAGTTCCGGTGATCGGTGATCACAGTAATGGTATGCCTGGCACCGAGAAGATAGTGCCACCAAGCCTTGAAGGCGGATTTAATTGCTAATAACTCCTTGTCGGTAACCGCATAGTTTAACTCGGGTGCCGAGAACTTTCTGGACCAAAATGCTACTGGGTGAAGCTGGCCAGTTTCAGGGTCCTTTTGAGACAGGACAGCTCCCATGGCTAGACTGGATGCATCAGTTTCCACTATGTATGGAAGTTCAGGGCGCGGGTGCTTTAATACAGGTGCAGACGTGAATTTCGCTTTCAGCTCTTGGAAGGCATTTTCAGCTTCTTCAGTCCACATAAAGCGTTTATTTTTTCACAAGAGTGCTGTGATGGGATGTAAAACGTGAAAAATCCAGGATGAATCTGCGGTAGAAATTGGCAAAGCCGAGCATGCTTCGTACTCCTTTAACTGAACTTGGTGATGGCCACTTAAGGATTGCATCCACCTTTCGTGAGTCCATTCGGACTCCTCTTGGGGTCAGGATAAACCCAAGGAATTCAACTTCTGTGGCATGAAAAATGCATGTTTCCAGTTTTGCATCGAGTTTGTGCTGGCGCAATTTCTCAAGGACTGCTCGGACTTGCTTCACATGGTCAGATTCTGAAGAGGAGTATACTAGAATATTATCGATATATACGACACAAATGTCAATGAGTTCACGAAGGACATCGTTCATGAAGTATTGGAAGGCTGCTGGTGCATTGCACAACCCGAAAGGCATCACCTGGTATTCGAGTAACCCATACTTAGTGCGAAAAGCAGTCTTCCAATAGTCACCCTCTTTTACACGTACCAGATGGTATGCCCCCCGGAGATCTAACTTAGTGTATATGCAAGCGTCCATCACTTGGTCTAGTAGTTCAGGGATCAGAGGCAATGGGTATCGGTTCTTAACAGTTATCTGGTTCAATGCGTGGTAGTCTATGCACGTTCTGAGGTCACCTTCCTTTTTGGGCACGAAGAACAAAGCTGAAGATGCAGGGGACTTGGAAGGGCCAATGAAGCCATTAGCAAGCTACTGGTCTAATTATTGTCGTAGGTGAAGGCTCTCAGGTTCTGTAAGGGTGTAGATCCTGCTACAAGGGGGTTGTGCACCGGGTATGAGATCGATTTGACAATCGTACGATCTGTGAGGTGGTAAGGTGTTTGCCTGTTCTTTTTGGAAGACATCCTGGAATTCTTGGTATTCTGGAGGTAGTTGCACGACTGCTGTGGTTACTGTGGCCAGGCCTGCGTTCAGATTTTTCTTTGGGTAACAGGTTTGTGCACAATCCGGGAAGGTTATTCTCTTCTCTCGCCAATCAATACAAGGATTATGAGTTTCCAACCAAGGTATCCCCAGTATTATTTGGAACTGTGGGGCTTTGATTAGATCAAACACAATAGTCTCTTAATGCCCATCCTGACCCAATAGTGTCATCTCTGCGGTGGAATGAGTTACAGGCCCAGAGGCAATTTCAGTTCCATCGACTGTGGTGATGACATCTGAGGTGGTTTTTCGGCAGAGAGGTAGATTCATCCTGGAAGCCAATTTGTAGTCCACATAGTTTCCTATGGCCCCGCTATCAATGTATGCCCTTACTGCGTGCATACGCGATGGCTGCCTTGGATCTACGAGGACCATTGGTATGATGAAATGCGAGGTCTGAGTATCCTTCTTCAAGCTCGGCAAGCAGACCTCTACGCTTGTCGGGCGTGGTTGTTTCCCGAGTCTGACTCCATATGGCTTTTATCAGCAGCTCCTACCACCTTCTTGGGTGGTTTTACAGGGCAATCCTGTAGAAAATGCCCAAAAGTTCCACAATATAGACACAATTGCATTTGCCGTCTCCTTTCTCTTTCCTTCTGGGTTAAGGGTCTTTTAACCCCTCCGATTTGCATGGGTTCTGAAGCATCTGCTCCTGTGGGGTTAGCGTGGGTTTTGACCAACACCCGATTCTCAAACTTGGCTCGATCAGCCTTTCTGTTCTGAAGTCTGTGATCTAACTGGACCACTAAGTCTATATATTCAGCGCAGTCTTGAGGTGGGTTCACGAGTTGAGCCAAGACATCCACTATCAACCTATTAAAGGTCGCGATGTAGGATAGAAGGTCCTGGTTACCCTGTCGTAGGGACAAAAGTTCGTTATCCAGGGCCTGTCCTTGGGAGTGCCGGGCAAATAGTCTTTCCATGCTCATTTGAAAGCCCTGAAAATCCCGAAGAATTGGGTCACCCTGAGTAACTAGTGGAATTGACCAATCAGCTGCACTGCCGCTGAGATATGACAATACAAAGGCTACCTTGGCTTGATCGTTTGGGAAGGTTCCAGGTCTGTATAAAAAGTGCAAGCGACATTGGTTCATAAACACGGCAAACCTTTTAGGATCTCCGGCAAAGCATTCGGGCGGAGCTAATGGAATATTTCCTGGTAGGTTTATTTGCACAGGGTTACTCGATCACACAGTAGCTGGATTTCCCCCAGGTTCTGGTAGGGGTGCTTGTCCACCCTGGCTTTGCAGTAGTTGCCTAGCAAGGTCATCAGTTCGCTCCTTTGACAAAATCAGTTCTCTCCTAAGGGCATTGGTTTCTTGACGGGCGGAATGCACTTCAGCCCTCAGTTCCCCTAGTAATTGGGCCAATTGGTCAGGTTCTGAGGTATTCATAAACCCGGGTGGGAATTTGTGGGTAGGCTTCGCGTTCTGTTACGCTCACCTGGCTCCCACAGGGGCGTCGATCTGAACTGGACAGCTGCGGTCTCCACCAACTTGAGTCGTAGTGCCGAGATGACGGACTGGACTGGCCCACCTAGCTTCGTTTGCTTGGCCCGTAGGAATATTCTTCTGCAAATGGAGAAAGGGAATTAACCACCCGTGGAGTTGAGCGTTAACCCCCCCCCCCCCACTCCCGCTGTTCTCCCCACTGATCACCTTTGATGTCCCCTCTTATAGTCTCACCTGATGGTTTGGAAAGATGAGCTCTCCATCCTGCATTGAGCGCAGGGGCGCGTAGATAACCAGTTGCTTCACTAGCTCGAAGGAATTGGTGAGTTCCAGAACAATATTGACTCTGAGATTCCCAGCAAGACGCCGTAAGCATGTAGTTCGTAAGAGTTCAAATGTCTGACTTTCACTCTTGTCCGATTCCTTGCAGGTTGCAGCTTGACCCTAGCGAAGAGTTCCTCGTGGCAACCGGTAATATTCAGATAAGGATTTGTATTATCCAACACAGTTCGATAAAATAATGTCAATATGTAACCTGTTGCTTTCTCCCTTATTCAGGCGCTGAGAGAAAGTATGAAGTCTTGGGGAATAATGCCTCCGGCGGTAAAATCAGGTAAGTCTATTGTGGTGAGGAGGTTTCCCCTTGTTTGTCCCTTTGTTTCACCTTGCTGTCCTTTAGTTTCCCCTTAGGGGCCGGGGTTCGGCGAGGATGCAGTGGAAGCTGCGCCGACCCGTGAAGAGGAATAGTACCCCCGGTGGTAAAATCAGGTAAGTCTATGGGGGGTAACTAATATTGCCTCTGTGTATTCCCTTGGCTCACCTTGCTGTTCTTGTCTTCCCCTTAGGTGCCGGAGTGCGGCGGGAACATGCAGAAGGATGCGTTGGAATGTGAAGATGCTGCGAAGGCCGATGAGTTCGGCGCGGCGCTGCAGCAGGCGAGGCGACGCGCATAAAATAACTTCTTTCTTCCAGCTCGATGGCGCGGTGGATCAGGAATTCAGGTAAGGATCAAAGGTATTGCTCTTGTTCTAACCTTTTCTCCTTCTTTCTCCCTTTTTCTAGGAGTTCCAGACTCGAGGCGGGCGTGGCAGAAGACTGGATGCAGACTTGCTGGATGCAGAATAACATGAAGCGTGTGCTGCTCTTCGGGCGTGGTTTAAATAGCCTCCAAAGTAGTCCCAGGTAAATATTCCTCCCCAGCCCCACCCGAGTAAAAAATAGTCCCTAGGTAAAGTAGTCCCTTCCAAGCCTCTTTTGGCTTGGAGCTCTTGCAGCATGGTCTGCGTCAGGTGAGTTTGCAGCATGGTCTGTATCAGGTAAGTTTTAATCTATGAGCCTGGCGCCTATGGTGCCAGCACTGACTCTCCATATGAGCCTGGCACCATAGGCGCCAGGACTGCACCCAAATAGCCCCTAGCAGGGGTTGTTGGGCTTGCTTAGAATAACTTGATGCCTGCTTCCGGGGTTGCTGGACTTGGTCTGGGTCCCTGGGGGTAGGCATCATGACAGTGATGGGCTCTTTGGGACTGAGAGCGAGGAGGAGCCTAGCTGCAGAGTTCTGGAGCCTTTGGAGCTTTTTGAGTTGATACGCAGGGGCACCCAGATAGAAAGAGTTAGCATAGTCTAGTCAGGAAAGGGCAATGGACATGATTGCAGTCACTCTGTGTGGGTAGGAGAGGTAATGGAAGATTCATTTGAGTATGCAGAGGTATAGGTAGCAGGATTTAGGCACCGTGTTAGTGTGGTGTGATAGAGTCAGGCCAGTGTCCATCGTACAACCCACGTTTTAACTGCAGAGGATGCAGTGGGGTGGTCTAGAGAGAGAGGCCGAGGTGTGGGTTGAGGGAAGAGGGTTGTCTTGCTGCAGATCACGATTTTCAGTTTTTCCAGAATCGAGCAGGAGTTGGTTGACCATGATCCAAAGATAAATGGCAGTGAGGCAGGATGCAAGGTCAGGGTAAGGAGTGGAGACGGACTTGGGGATTCTAAAGATGATTTGTGTGTCATCAGCGTAGTTGTAGCAGGTGAGGTTGTACAAGTGGATAAGTGCGGGGAGAGGGCTTGAGGGAATGCATTACTGATGGGGCGGGCGGTCGAAGTGAAGGGAGGGAGTTGAGTGTCTGTTGGCAAGGAATGAGGAGATTCACCTAAGTGCTGTGTCCCTAATGCCACAGGAGTGGAGTCTGTCAATGAGGATGCTGTGGTTGACAGTGTTGAAGGCCGCTCAGAGGTCGAGGAGTATGAGTGCGGCACAACCCCCTGGGTCTGCAGTGTTTTTGAGGTCTTCCAAAATGGAGACTAGGGATGATTCAGTTCCATTAAAGGGTCTGAAACTGGATTGGGTGGGGCTGAGAAGTTGGTTGGCTTCAGTGATTGTGCAGAGCTGGGAGTACGGTTGATGAGTTGGCTAAGAAACGGGTGTTAGAAATTGGTCTGTAGTTTGCAGGCAGGAGGGGCTCAAGTGAGGTTTTTTTCAGGTGGGGTTTGACGATAGATGTTTTGAAAGATACTGGGGAAGTGCCTGAGGTGAGGGAAGAGTTATGGATGGATTTTGTGATGCTGCCTGCACAGGTTGAGGTGAACATTTCTTTGAGGAGGGTGAGGGGGCATGGGTCACTCGGGGATTCGGATGGACGTCTGTCAGTCAGTAACTTAAGGAATTCCGGTACAGAGATGTGAAAGTAAGAGGAGAAGATGGTGAGTGCTGCCAGTTTTGTACCGATGGTGCAGGTTCTTTCTAGCACTGTGTTGTAGAAGTGGTCCTATCGGGTGTCACAGAGAGATTGGTTGATGCATGAGGGTGGAGTGCAGTAGGGGGCCATGAATACTGTGATACTCTTGTGAAGTTCCTTGCTATTGTTACAGGCGTTAGAGATTCTGTTGTTGTTAAAAGATTCTTTTGCCTTGCGTATTTCAGTTTTGTAGATATGGTACTGATGGGTGTAGGCTGTTTAGTTTTGGAGAGCTGGGTCCTCCCGCCATCTACGTTCCAGGGAGTGGTTGTGTGTTTTGAGGGATTTGAGAAGGGGGTGAACCATTTGGGCAAGGGGCCTCATCTGGTGGGGATCGATCTTGAAGGGGTGAGAGGTAGGAGAGCGTTGGAGATCAATGAGTTGAAGCGACTGATGGAAGGTAGTCCTCCTTCGACTGGTAGGTTGGGAAGGGAGGAGAGCAGGGAGTTGGCCAGGCCTGGGGTTACTATGACCTTGTTCCATAGTGGGACATGGGTTGATGGTCCGTTGTTAGCCATTCATAGAGGATAGGTGGGTGATAGGAGCGAGAAAAAGATGGCTGCATGGTCAATCCATATGAGTGGTCATGGGCGTAGCACGGAGATGAGGTCGGTGGAGCAGAAGATCATATCAAGAGTATGTGCTGCTGTGTTGGTGGCACTTGCTACCTGCTGAGTCATGTTGAGGGCTTTAAAACACACTAGGGAAACTGATTCAAAGATCAAAGGAGGTTCATTTTCTCTCCTGCCGTTAGCAACGACTATTCGTAACACAAAGGAACGGGTATTGGAGTACATATTTCACATCAACATAGCATTATCATACATGCAGTCAAAAGTCATATCAGCATTCAAACTGTCCCTAAAGGAAGAACACCCTGTCCCTGTGAGCGGTGCTCGGGCGGCTGGGGGGGTCTTTCCCTGGGTCGCCGGTGGTGCGCTGCCTATCTAATAGGGATAGCGGAAGAGGATCTGTCCCTTATTGCTATATTTCACATTCATTCAATCGATCTTGGTACTAAAAACCCAGTGAACTACCAAAGGAAAAAGTGAGACTGGACTTGTTATTGAGTCTTGTCTCTTCTATATTTGTGAGAATGCAACTGACAGGGGATTTAGTGATTTTTATTCACCCTATAGTCTGAAGGCTTTAGACACAAACAATTGGTAATCATGGGTGTTAAAAAGTCCCTCTACGTTGGGATAGTCTAAAAAAGGATCTCTCACAACCAGTGAGTGATCTGATTCTTAGCGTGTCCTAGACTTACTAGGCAGACATCCTTAAAGAATTGTGAGGCAAGCTCTCGATTTGTGTGGTCGACCGGTTTCAACGACAACTTGTGGATATTGTCATCTTCCTCAGGACTGGTTGCTTCTGGATCTACTGGGTTAAACCCAGGAATATCCGATCATGCGGATATGATGGACACTTCCTTCCCCTGCAAGGGTACAGAATGATAAAAAGCAATTGGTTAATCCCTATTGCTATTCACATTGTGGTGTTTTTGCCATGCTTCTTTTGAATGTAATTCTATACTTGTGACTATTTAGCACAATGGTATGGTGCCTAAAAACATTGTAGAGGCCCAATACTTTAACAAAAGAGTGAGGGAAGGGGTGAAACAGGGGGGAGAGTGTTAGGGAGAATTCTCTGTTTAAGCTGAATTTCCTAACCTAGTGAGTCCCTCCGCAGCTTTGCTGGATTTCTGTAGTTTGTTTTTTTCTCCTGCCAAGAGTGAGACTCTTTTCCTGACACTCTTGGGCATGAGTTGAGGGGCTCCTTTGACTGTTAATGTGTTTTATGGGCTATGGGGTCTTTTACTCCACAGGGTCTCATGTGTTTTTACTATGTGTGTTACACAGCACCCTCAGTGCAGTGACACAGGGGTGTCATAGTGACACCCCACCATAGACTCCATACCCTGGGACTGACTACTGTCTCCCAGGGCATGTAAAGTCACCATTGGCTTTACTAGTCCCAAATTTAGTAACAGAACCAGTACAAACCATCATAATGTGGAAGTACTGATAGGGGTAATTCGATTGCCCCTGGGTCTGTTTTTCGAGGGGGTACTGTGCAGTCCTCCCTCGTCGAGTTTCTGGCTGGTGGCAGTGGTTACCACGCGGAATATTCCTTAAGAATATTCTCTACGGGATTTTCCCATGTATTTTAAACGCACCACTTTTTGGTGCAATGCTAAAGATACCGCCGGTTTATTTATTTAATATTAATTCACCGGTTGGGTCTTTTTGCCAGAACTCGGTTTTAAAATGGCGTTTGTGTTCGCCTCTGTAACTCCAAACCAAAGGTCGAGCCCTTTGTTCCACTTTTGGTGGGCTTCTACCCAGAAGCCCTCCAAAGTGGTGCCACTCTGTCTGGGTACCACAGGGGGTGTGGGAGGGGATTTAGGCACCTTGGACTAAGTTGCCTTGCCAACCCAAGTCACACTCTTGCGTGGTTGGCCCAAGTGGTGAGCCGCCCCGCTCACCACTTAGCATGTTTGATTGACAGCTAGGCTGAATGAATGGGGGTTTCTTGCATAAAAGCAGGGCTTTTGGTACTGGAACTTCAGAAGTCGGCATAGGACCTGAAAATCTGAAGAGGGAGAAGCTGAGCCGACCTGCAACGACGACACCACCGGTGGAGCCCTGCTGAACCCTCTCACCACTTCCCGACGACAGAGGGGATCTTCTTGCCAGAGAGTCTCTTCCCCTTGAGCTGGTGGGGACAACCAGTTTGCTTTCCTTTTCGCCTACCAGGACGTCTATTGGTTGAATTGCCCGTGCCAAGCACCCCGGCAACCGGATAGCCACTTACCACTGAACCGCGAATAAAAGGACCGCTCCTTTGAATCGAGAACTCCGCAGCTGGTTTCTTCCCTGGCAGCACAACGACCTTCTGCTTTCCTCCTCGACGAGATCTTCTCTTCCGCTGGACTAAGCACCGACTTGCAACCGCTGCCAGGAACAACTGCCCCCGCTGGAGTGTTCTCACTATTTCAAGGTACTGTGTCCGCCTGGCCTCCCTTTCTATAGATTGCTACAAGGGGACAGTAAATCCTTAACCTTCTAGAATGGGCTGGCCTCTTGACCATCTAACTGGTCCCTTTCTGCTGGTCCAACTTCTTTCTGAACCTTTTCGAGACTTTTGTGCACTTTTCAACCGTGTGACCTTGCACACATTTCGTTCTGATCCTCTTAAAGTGGATCCGGCTTTCTGAACTCTAACTTCACGGTTTTATTCTGCCTTCCTCTCTTGCTGTGTTCTTCTGAAAGTGTTGGGATCTGTTTCAATTTATGCTCTGCCTTTCTCTCCCTTTTAAACCGAATTATTAGAGTGCCATCTGCGTTAAGCGCTCACAGCTGTCTGAAAATAAGTGGTGCTTTACTTAACACTTGTCTAATATTCTTTTAAGGGAGTGTATATACTTTAGTGACTGTGGTTTTTAACTTGCTTGATATTAGTGCCTGTGTGTTTTTATAGATGTGTTTTTAAATAAATAATTATATATCTTTTACACCAAAGCTCTGGTCAGTGTTTGCCTGTTTTACTGTGTTTATCTGCCCTATTGTGTATACTCTGTATACTGCCTAACTCTTCTTGAGAGAAGTCTGACTGCTCAGCCACAGCTACCAGGTAAATCTGGGTGGTGCAGACTGCTACCAATTGGGTTTACTGCTAACTCCTGTGGTCTTAACCTTTTTGCAGTGGTCCCTAAGGGAACTGCACAGGTTTCTGTCTAACAGAGAGGAGGAGGGAGCGTCCATTGTTCACTTGTGCGCACATACACTAATTCTTTCAAGATTTGTGCTGTGCCCAATCAGGGTTTTAGTGACTACGTGCCTTTGTGATGGTATTTATTGTGATTATATAAAGCACCTGCCTAGCCAGCCACTTCAAGCTGCCTTGAGGCTGGAGGGTGCTATTGGTTGAGACTGCACTACTGTTTGGTGCTTCACATGTTAATGTTGGTTCTCGCGGGCTGCAAAAGCAAAGAAGACACCCAAGCATCAGTGCCTAGAAGCTGGCCGTCTGGTTTGCAACAGGGTGTTGACAGGTGCCGCTTTGAGAGGATGTTGAAATTTGATAGCAAACAACCTCCAGCCGCTTACCTTTAGTATCGGGTCGCCTTGTCTCTCTAGTGTCTCCGCTGTAAAGCAACTTAAATTAACTAGTGATTGCCATGAAGCCGGGTCGCCTTGTCCCTCTAGTGTCTCTGCTGTAAAGCAACTTAAATTAACAAGTGATTGCCATGAAGCCGCTGTTTGAAACCTCTTTAAAGCGAATAGAAGTGAACGAGGTTCAAAGGGAGACAGAAAGCAGAGCACCCAATCATGCCTTAGACCCGTTGTAGCAATGCTGCTTTTCGAAGTCACTGTAGGGATGCCACTAAGAGGAAAACTGTTTATTTGGCAGTTTTGCAATGTACTTTTGTTCTCTTGTTACTAGTATTCCTACTGCTGCCAGTAAATATAAAAATATATTTATTTGTTCAAAATGCACCTTTATTAAGTTAACTGAATGAACAAGAAAATAAATCCCAGCACCTGACAGCAGAGTGTGTATGACTGAAATGACATACCCAGCAGGTGAATAGCCTTTTTAACAGAGTGGAAAGTCCCAGTAGCAATCTTTGGGCCTCATTACGACCCAGGCGGAAAACCATGGTGCTAATAGCACAATGGTCCATGCCAGTAACTTACCGACTCTGCCATGGAGAAAGGGGGAATTACCACCCCAATACAAGGTTGGCGGGGCGGTAATTCCCCCTTCCTCCATGGCCCTTCCCCATTCCCATTTTTGCCCCATAGGGCATAATGGGAATGGGGAAGGCGGTAATTACGGTACCGCAAATTGCAGTACCGTAATTAGCACCAAGTTCCCTTTGCGGGTCCATTCCTTAACGGCTGGTAAAACCAGCCGTTAAGGTGGGAACCCGCAAAGGGACCTTGTAATCAGGCGCTAAGGGATTACCGGTACGGGTACCCTTAACGGTACCGGTAATCCCTAAGCGCCAGGGTCATAATGAGGCCCTATGTATCTTAAAAAAAATGTGCGCTCTAAGACCCAATTTTGTTATCTTTTACAAAATTTTTAACAGTGAATACGCTAAAGTGTATGCATGGCAGCGTTCAATTGTTCGTTTGATCTAATATATCTAGTACACTGTCTGTTCCATTCTGTATAGTTCAAGAAATCATGCACAGAGTCTAGTTTCTTTTTCAAAACAATTAAGTTCCATTGTGCAGCTGGCGCTGCCCATTTTTGTAACTCTGTACGATTTTGCAGTACATGGAAGCGTGTGTAAACAGACTACACGCCTCCACAAATCGGGGTGTTATATGTTCATTTAAATTGGTCGAGACCAGGTCTCTGACCGGTTACATGTTTTGAAGGGACTCGCCCGCCCTGTGCTGAGATCATTTTGAGACGCACACACACACACACACTGCATATGCATTCAACATTTTTACAATTTCTAAACTTCCCTTTTACATGAGGTGATCTTCTTTATGGTCGGGGCAGGTCAGCAACACAGCACGCTCCACATGATGACTAATATCTTGACATGTGCACAAAAAAAGAGTTGCTTTATGTCACCAATCAAATGTTTTCAACATCACCTTCATGGACAACAAGTAGATAAGGCATTCCAGCAATTACTAATCTGTGGATACATCAGGTCCAGTTCTCTGGAGAGAGTAGCTTGTGGTTCGCCAGAGGTAGGTAGGCAGATTGGAGAATGGTGATATGTATGTTCCGATGAAAAGATAAGTTGAATTAGTGCATGGAAATGCAGGGCCAAAGATTAGATCTGTGCAGGTTTAGCTCTCCTGAAACGTGGATCGTTCAGTCAGCACCGAGCACACTCCACACAGTTTTGGCCTGGCAAAGCCAGTGTGATACACCCTTCTTCTACCATTATTTCTGCAAGTGCCAGCTGCTTGCTGGAGGATCTAAGAGTTGATTGCAATGTGAACTTTGCAGGCATAGAGTCCCCATCTATCGCCACTCAGCATGTGAGTGCGCTTTACATGGAAATGCCCCAGAAACTGCAGGTATTGCAGTTCACTGCAGATTTTGCTCAATCCTGTGAACGAGACTGTAAATCTGGAGCCAGAAAGTGCATTCATTTATTATCCTAATTATGTGCATTTTGTAAGTGGAATCCCTTGACAGAACAAAGCTCAGAAGCATCATTGAGACACAAAGTTTACATATTCAATCTGCTGCTCTTATGATGCAGCTATCTTTGTGCCATTAACAGCTTCACCGACCAAAAGCAAATGTTTTAAAAAAATGCTCTTCAAGGTTTGTGCATTCTCACATGAATTCCTTTATTCGCTACGGAGAGACGTGACCAATGGATGGATGGATGAATGAATGGATGGATGCCATAGGTTGCTGTATATATTAATTGATCCATGGATGGATGGAGGGGCAGACAGGAGTTGGGCGAGCTGAAGGTTTGTGACAAAGAATCTCCATATCGAAGTTTATTACACAACTTATTTTATTGCCTGTCTTAAATCGCTGAAAGTACAGTGCGCTTACATAGATTTTCCAGGCTGACATTTTCTTGCATTCTGGGACCTATAGTTTACTATTCAGGATATGAAAATTAAAGCCACAGTGATATATACATGTTGTTACAGGGATTTACATTTAAACTTTAAAACACATTATTACTGAAGGCCTTGAAATCCAAACAGTTTGTACCAAGTCAAGCTTGGAAGGTATGTGATAAAATTTGAAGAGTGGGGCTTTGCTGTTCAGCTAAAGTTTGTGATCCTCCTAGTCCATTCCCCCCACCGCCTCCACCAGCTGTTCGGCCATCCTACTCACTCTTTTTGGATGCAGCCAGAGTACCACTAGTTTCTTTTTCCCACTTCAACCACTGCACACATCTAAGTCCCCAGAATTGTACAACACATGCATTTACTCACTCCTTTCATGCATAACCTGTTCTTGTGGGGGTGAGTTGTCAGATTGCCGTGGGGTACCCAGTGGCACCAATGGAGAGGGGTAGATTCAGGTAGCATGGGCCAGGCCATGTGCTCACATCCAGAACATGGGGTGCATCTGTGATTCTTCTGTAACGGCAGGTGATGCCTGTGCGACACACAACCTAATTTGTCAGATTTCTGCAGCAGGTGTGCTCACCCACTGAATTATCATACCTGTGCATGCTATCAAGCATAACCTGTTATTGCAGGAGCTATGCCCTGCAAGTTCAGAGAGTTGTGGGATCACCAGCGGTGCCAGTGGCACCAATGGAGTGGGGCAGAAGTTGGCAGTGTGTGCCAGGTACTCAAGTCCAGTTTACTGGATGTGACATGCTCCTGTACGGCAGGTCATACCTGATGCCATAACATGCCTCCACAGATTTCTGCAGCAGGTGTAGTCGCCCATTTGTTTATCTTACCGGTGCATGCAAAGTCGTGAATTGATGTGATTCACGGATGATGGTTTGAGGAACCCTCTTTTTGAGGCAATGGACGGGTCATTTCTTGTCACAGTCCGACCCTGGTTGCAATAGGCAGTTGCAAGCCTACTCTGTGCAAATTTTGCTTTCTTGCGTTTCTGCGTTTGGCTAGTGAAAAGGAAAGGATTCTGACAATATGTACATGTATCTGTCCTCTATCAACAGAAGGGTGTATGCATGTTCTTAATGTATGCACTTGTGTGTCTACATAACTTCATGCAGGGATGCAAGTTTACTTTGTGACTAACGTTACTATGTTGTGTTGTCATAATGACGTCAGCACGGCTGTATTTTTATCATTAGTCAACCTGATCCAGTGATGAGGCACCTGTATCTGGGAAGACATCAGCTGGATAGGGTTTGAACGGTTGCCTAAGAGAATATTTGCTCACATTCATGGAATGCACTGGTCCACCTGGAGGTTGGCCAAACAGCAACTGGCAACTCTTGTTTCTATTCCTTCGGGCTGACATGTGCATAGGGGACCCGGGGTCCATTCCAGGGACCCTCTCTTCAGTCCCCCTCTGGTCGACCTGTCAAGCACTTCTCCAAACCTATTCACCTTTACCCTTGGGAGCCAAATCTTTGTAACTCCTTCGAGATGTCCGTAGAATCTTGCATGGTGATCTAAACTCCATGTCACGTAATAGCAGTCTCCCTCCGGGTTCAACCACCCCCACTTTCCCCAATATTCTTTGTAGTCGTAGGAATACTCAAACACTACTCCAGTCGGGAACAGTGGACACCGTTATTTGCGTCCTGAGGGTAACTGAAGCCGTTATCTTGTCTTCTTCGGAAGTTGTTTCTACTAATACTTTCATTCCTACAGTTTTCTCTGTTGTTTTTCAGCAGTGTGTGATGCATATCCTGATCACACACAGTGTCAGTAGTACTAGCACTAATGCTGCCAGCAAAACTTCCAGTCCTTTGGCCGTCCATGTGGGTATCCACGAGAATATGTATGACAGCCAACCTTCATCTTTATCGGCCCTTTTGCTTCTTCCTCCATTTTGGCATGCATTCGCGATAACTGCTTCAGTGAGTGGAGTGTCCCATTATCTTCATCGTTTGGTGGAACAAACGTGCAGCAGGAAGATCCAATCTTGGGGCAAACTCCTCATTCCATTGCTGTGAGGAGGTCCAGAACCTACCTGTTCTGGAGGGCCATCAACCTAACTGCTCAGAGCTCTTCTTTTATAGCATTGAAGCCGTTGACAGTTGAGTTTATGGTTTGCATCAGCTCCCACCTCGTAATCTGGAGCCATTTTGCATTTGTGTATGTCTGTACTGCAAGAACGACAGATGCGAAGAAAATCTATGTTCTACTGAACAATCGGTGCTCAGTTGGTATGTCGTCCAGAGAGTCTTCCATCGCTGATGATATGTAGTTCCATCTCTTCACCCTAGTTAATTCTACTGACCTCTTCTTTCTTCTGGCACCATTCATTTTAGGGAATTCATGTGTTTTGATGTCTTTCTGGGGAACTACTAATGCTGGTGTGTTGATGTGTACCAATGAGCATACTCCTCCCCAGTTGTGCGACAACTTCTCTTATGCCTTGGGTCCGCAGGCCCAATAATACATAATAAATAATAGTCCCGGGAGGATAGCTCAGCAGCAACATGTTTGCCTTGGATACAAGATGACACAAAGGTTCGAACCCTGGGTCCGCGTTTAGAAACCTCTAGGTATTAAGCACGTTATAAATACGCAACTAAGAGACATATTCCTGTAACAGTGTATCAATGCCTGGGCTGTGTAAGCACTTTAACAATGCAAATAAATAAAATAACATGAAATAAATAATGATCCATTTGTACTGCTGTCCCCACTTTCATGCCTGGAACTTTTACTGTCGGCTTGCATTCCTTGTCTTCTCCAACCTTTACTGCTCCGTCATTCTGGAAACATAATGCTGCTTTCTTCAGTGGTATAATGGGCATTGGTCCAGCTTCATTCTCCACCCAGGTTAGTATCTTCACGCTTGCTTCCCATTCCTTCAGGCACTTGTCATTTTCTTCTTGAACCTTATGGACTGGAACTGTTAGGAGCATATGTGTTTTGCTCCCCACTACTCCTTCTTTCATCCTCTGGCTGTGTATACTTGGCCATATACAAGCATCTGTGGTTTTTCCCAGCATCCTGGTTCTCCTCCTATCTCTATTTTCCCTTTCTTAGGATATTGTAATTCTTTCAATGTTATTGTTTTTGTCTCCCCTTTCTGTGGGCCGTATCGCTTGGTCCTTTTTCCAATAACTGCCCATCATGTCTAGTGTTTTTATATAGCTGTCTTCTTAGGGAAATGGTGCTTTGGACATCCATCTTAAGTTTGCCATTTTCCCTTGAAATCTCCCTTGGGTGGTGCACATTGATAGGTACATAAGGCACTGTCCTTTTGCTGCTGGTATTTCAGTTGCCACAAATGTTTGGTAGGCACTCATGGCATAGGGGATGAGAGAGCAGACATAGCAGCTCTCTGAAGTGGTCTGTTTACCTACTTCAGTCATGAGCTTGTACCACGTGTTATTGGATACTCGAGCAGTATCAGTGAGATAGGAATCCACCCCTCCTACATCTACATTAACACTGCGTCTACCTCTCGTTACTGGTCTGGCAGTGCTTACCTCCCCACCTGACATGGTAGCCACACCTGCCTGAATTGGGTTTGTGTTAGTAGGGGTCACAGCTTTATTTTCTATAACAAAATACATTCACCAAAAAATAAGGGCAAAGATACCACACAAAAAGAAGACACAAGACAGCATTAACACACTTTTAATAATGGCTTTCATAACTTACTCCGCTTCAGAACCTTGTGTAGTCTTGATATTGATGAACCGCCTGAAATGCGCTAGTACTTATTATTTTAAACTCCAAAGTCATGATGTTGTTCTACTGCAATAAGGAATAACTGTTCCCACACAATGCGTATTCCAGGGTCTCGAAGTACTCAAGTATGGATGGATTTCCTCAATGAAGTTGTGGGTTTGTTTGGGATAAATAGGCTAGGAAAACACAGAAAAATAAACTAGGAGAGGGTCTTCTCACATGATTGAATATCCTAACAAAGAGGAAAAATTGGCCTTGGAAGGCTGCAGGGTGAGGGCCTTCGGGAAGCATGGGACAATGCAGGAATAACCGTTGAAATGTTCACGATGAATGCTGTCAGTGTGAGAAAAGAAAAATAATAAACAAACATTGTGCCCTCACTCTGGATGTGTAGGAAGTCCTTTCCCTATCTCTCTCGGCCGGGAGCGAGTAATCATGGGATGGCCTCTGCTGGGCTGTGATGCTCTTCAGTGATCTTTTTCTTCCTCCACATGTAGAACGTTGGCCCTTACACTGTCGTTGCTGGGAGCAACCGGTGCTGGACAGGGCTTGACGTCCCCAAAGTAGTTCCATGCTTTCTTGCCTTTGATTTTTATAGCGCAATCAGTTACTTCTTCAACCTGGTGGGGTCCCGTGAATCTGGGTTTATACCAAGTTCTCGTAAAGTTGCGCAAAAGGACTTTGTCACTGGGATAAAGCTGTGCTTTCAGTCGCTCGTTCGTTTCTGTATTGTTACCTTCTTCTTTTCCTTTGGACCTCTCCTGTTGTGCCTGCAGTTGGCGAAAAATAAAAGAGGCACTAGCCAACAAGGCAGCAGTGTAATCATAAAGTTCCTGTCCCAATACATCATACAGGTTTTCACTATATGTCAACGTCCTAGTGGGAGGAGACCGGGGAAGTTGTACGCACTGCCCGGTTACTACCTCATGTGGGGTTAAATGGTGCTTGTTTCCTGGTTTATTGCGCAATGCGAATAGAGCCAAGGGTAAACAGTGCAGCCAGCTCATATTCAATGTTTTCTTTATCTTGGCTATGGTCTCCTTGAGCAGCCCGTTGAGGCGCTGCTCACACATCCCGTTTGCTTGCAGGTGATACACACAGGAGAATTTGTGTTGGATTCCTAGCAAAGTGGTGATGTGATGGAACATCTCATTGGGCAAAGTGAGGATCGGTGTCAGACTGCAGGACCTCACACACCCCCCACCATGGGAAGATTTCCCTAACCAGGAATTTTGCTGCTTGAATCGCATCAGGATGGGAACAGGGATCGGCTTCAATCCATTGGGAAAATGGGCTCACAACCACTATCATGTAGTGGTAGTCCTGGCACACTTGGAACATGTCAACATAATCGACATGAGGTGTTGGAATGGACCCATCGGATGAGATATGACTGCTCTCACTACTTTCAATGCGTAGCCTGCTATGGAACCTTTACAGACAATGCAATTGGTTCTGAATTCTGCCACATGTTCCGCCAGGTTAGGATAGAACCAATCTTTTCCAATATGAGCAGCAAGTGCATCCTTCCCCATATGGGTAGGATGATACAACTGTGTTAGTGGAGTGTATAATAATAATGATAAGGGCATCACTACCTTCCCTGTGCTTTCCTGCCACCATAGGGTGTCTGTCGGAGATATGGAACTCCCCCTTCTTAACCATAATTCCTTTTCCCCCTTTGGTGCAGCTCCCTGCAATTCCATCATTTGTGATATTGGTAATGTGTTGTACCCTTCCTTCAACACCATTGTCATACATAGTTATGGCGCTAGGATGGGGTGTCCATTTCTAAGATGTCATCAAAATATGCAGCGTGTTTTGCTTGCGTGTCTGCTGATTCGTTGCCCCTGGAGACGGGGTCCTCCCCCCTTGTGTGGGCCTGACATTTCGCAACTGCTATGCTCAGTGGGAATTGGGGCGCTTCTATCCGTCTGCCCAATAGGAGGGCATGCTGCACCAGTGACCCATCAGCACGTCGGAAGCCCCCCTCCTTAGCCAGCATGACAGCCCAGAATGCACTGTAGGCGTCAAGTAGGCTGAATCTGAATATACTGTCACTTCCTTATTCTTGCTTCGTTCCAGCACCAGTATTAGATCTACTAGTTCAGCAGCTTGTGGCACGCTCTACGAGTACAGTACCCAGACATCTCAGGCATTAGTGTGATCATGGCACACAAAATGGGGGAAGACGAAGACACCTTGCAGGCCATTCAAGCCATTCAAGAGAAATTGAGACTTGAAAAGCAAGAGTCATGGGACAAAATAGTGAGGTTATTCTATCATATATTATGTCAAGGGTACCCGGAGCAGGTGCAAAGGCAGCTCAAGAAGTTAGTGGGGATAGAAGTCCCCTATATGTGTTTTTTGATTCGTCTTCCCATGTCAGGTGGGTTCGCCTGAGACTTCCCAACAAATGATCTATTATATTGCTGTAGGGTTGCAGGACGACCATTGGCCCTTGCACCACCCCAGGATTTGAGCATTGTGATTGGCTGGAGTGGGTCTCCCCAGGCCTGGGACCCTGTTCTGTTCACAGCGCTCAGCATACCTTTTCAAGGTAAAGACAAAGACTGTGTGTCCCCATTGTTGCCACTGGTATAGTATGGTACCTAGCCTGGGAGAGTGCCTGCCGGTAGCAATGTTTGGTGAACAATGCATGTATCAATTCTGTCTGTCTTCGCTGGGAACAGTTTCTCTTCCTACCATGGGTAAATGGCTATTGTTTGGCTCAGCCGAGTCACGTGGGTGAGGACCGCAAAACGGAGCCTTTTGGTCTGCAATTAGCGAGGATTTTATTCTGCTATTTTGCAGGTGACTCCCTTCCCCGGGAGCCAGGAATGTTCCACCCGCCCTTGTCCTTGGCTGCAAGCACTGGATCTGGGCTTCGCTCTGCAGAGTCTGCATCTCTTCTTCCCTCATTCTGAGGCCTGTGGTTTCAGGTGAATTCACTACAGTCATTCTGTGGTTTTTCTATATACTGTGTTATGTTATTTAGAGGCTAGTGGTACTCAGGCCTTTCCAGGTTCCTTATATGTTCTTTTAGCTCCATATGGTTAGTTGCAATAAGCGGTTGCAAGCTTGCTCCCTGCAAATTCAGCTTTCTTGCGTTTCTGCGTTTGGCTTGTGAAAAGGAAAAGTTGCTGACAGTTGTATAAGTATCTGTCCTCTATCTGCAGAACGGTGTATGCATGTTCTTCATGTATGCACTTGTGTGTCTGCGTAACTTCGTGCAGGGATGCAAGTTCACTTTGTAACTAACAGTACTATGTTGTGTTGTGTTGTCACTAATGACATCAGCAGGGCTGGAAATGTATCATTAGTCAACTTGTTCCAGTGATGAGGCACCTGTATCCGCAAAGGCGTCAGCTGGATAGGGTTTGAACGGCTGTCTAAGAGAATATCTGCTCACATACATGGAATGCACTGGTCCACCTGTGTGTTGGCCAAACAGCGACTGGCATCTCTCGTTTCTCATACTTCGGGCTGACATGCGCATAGGGGACCCAAGGGCCATTCCAGGGACCCTCTCTTCAGACACATTCCAACACAATGTTGGGGAGGGCAATCACAGTGTTAGGGGACAAAATTAAGTTCTGGAATAGATTAGCTCTTTCCCTCATAGGGAAAATAGTGATCTGTAAAATAGTCATCCTACCCCGATTCTCATATCTATTCTCGAACATAACACACCCATTCCGTACCACCTTCTTTAAACAGCTGAATAGTGTGATCTCTGGGTTCCTCTGGGCGGGTGGAAGGAGAAGAATATCCCTGGGCATTGTGCAAAGGAGCTATTCAGATGGAGGGACTCTCTATGCTAAATTTCGAATGTTATTATATGGCAGCACAACTGCAGCATGCAGCAAAGTGGGACTGTCAGTCGGTTGTGACAGACCCGGCAACATCATACAGGGATGGAAGTGTTATAGAAAAAGGGAAGGACCCCACAGCAACAGAAGTCACGCCAAAAGTACAACAGGTATGCAGAAGGGCACGCCTCAGGTTGAAAATGGGGGAATGCCACTTAGGTCCTTTCCTGAAATAGGTGCCAACAAATGTGAGAAAGTCGGGTTTAGCACCCAGGAGTACATGTTCAAAGGGTGTTGGTTATTGACATTGCAGATGCCAATGGGGCAATCTTTCAATTTTGCACGATTAACAAAAATTATAGCTGACACATGGGACTCCACACCTGAAGAACCTCTAATTACCCCGGTACTCCGAGCTATCCTTACGATGGGCTCTGAGAGTCACTCAATTATGTAAAACAAACAAAGTGTCCATCTTTTGTTTGTTTTACATATATGCTACTGACTTCCAATACCAGAGTCAGCTTTTCCTCCCCTGCACCCCGAATACACATTAACTTTGGAATAGCTATTGTTCCGCTCTAAACTCATGAACCTCACAATATCATTAATAAAATACGGTGTGCTTTACCACTTCTTTCTCGCGAGTCACTCAATTATGCACTTAGATGCAGCATTGCAAGAAGGGGAGAACCTCCCCCCCTCCCTTAAAGTTAAAAAGAAATGGGGAAGGGACATGGAAACACAATTGGGGGGAAAACATGAGCAAAGGTTTGTGCTGGGATTTCCAAGGCTTCACGAAATGCAAGATTCAAACTAATCCAATTCAACATTATACATTGGGTATATATAACACCACAAAGGCTAAACATGATAGACAGAAAGCTGTCACATAACTGCCCGAGATGTGGAGATGAGGGTGCGAATTTCAGGCATATGGTTTGGACGTGCCCAGTCATAGAAGACTACCGACTGGAGGTGGTAAAGAAAATGAACACTCTATTAGGTAGACAACCAGAATGCACGTCTTAGGTTTGTTTGCTGGGTCTCCTCCCTGGGGGGAAAGGAAGGTAAAGGAGACAATCCAATAGCATAGCAACATTTCTGATCAGCCTGGCAGCCCATCGCATGGCGATTAAATGGACACATCCTAAAGGACTGCAGCTTAAGCAATAGGCCCAAGATATAATAAAGTGGGCAGTGGCTGAACTATCTATAATAAGGGAAAGGGGAAGGGAGAAGACTCAGAATCCCTGACACTACAGTGGGGCACCCTCCTGGATGATGTGCATATGTCATCGGATGACCTCCCCCCAGGAAGGATGTGAGATGTTGGTCTCGGGACAAGTGGTAAAAGACTAAGGACTGGTCAAAGACCGACAAGACTAGAAGAAACTACTATCACTTGTGTACTATTCTCCTTGAGATGTTGGGACATTGCCTGAGTGGGGGGTGGGAGGATGGTAGGCTTGGGGCAGGGGGGGGAGAGTTGACGAGGAGGGGAAGGGACATGCAAGAAGATGCTTCTATGGTCATTCTTCAACTGTTTTTTTTTTCGGCTGCACTTTTTGCCAAAATACTTTTGCTGAAAAAACGCATATAATTCCTTTTTTATTTGAGGGGTCCCACAATCCACCTCACCTATTAATTATCATTATACACCACGCCACCCTACCCCTTATATGCCCTCCACCCCACCAAACCCCCTATATTTTTGGATGTTTTTTCAGCAAACATTTTTCGGCAAAAAGTGCCACGAAATTAAAACAGGGGATGAATGAACGTCATACCCAAAAAGATATATGTTGTATTATGGGGAGGAACATGCCAGAAGAGGGGTAAAGGTAAGGGGGAAATGAGGGTCAGCATGGTTGTTTGTTTTGTTTGTTTTATAAAATGTAATAAACATATTTTTTAAAAATATTCAACTCATGAATGTATGTGTTCCCTGAAGAAGCACTACCGCTCAGAAGAGAGGAGGTTGGGGCAAACTGGACAGATTTGCCATGAAGACTTCATACAGTGACTCCCTTAAGGTTAAGAACTAAACTTAACTTTTAACTTTTAAGCTTGGCATCATCTTCTGAAAGACCAATGTCATCAGAACCAGTTCATAAACAGTACTCGCCAGAGCAGGAGGTGGGAGTAATTGGTTTCTGCAGAACAAATATTAAAAGATACATTGTGTAGCAGAAGGAGGCTTTACTACACAAACAAGTTGGCAACACATTTTTGAAGTGGGGAGCAAAATGACTCTTTGCTGAACACAAAAGTAATTCCTATTCCCATAAGGGGATATTTTGTTTTTTTTTCTTAGATACCAATACTTGTTGAGAGTTTCAGAGAAAATATTGCTTTGCTCAAACTTTATTTGAAGAACTGTCTTCACCTACTTGAATCAAACAATGTCAAATATATACGATTTTGTAATTCATAATTCTGTGTACCTAGTAATCAAGAGATACATGTTTTCTTTAAAAATTCCACTTCATATTAGGTATTAGAAATATCAGAGCTCCTGATTGGGGCACTGCAATGCTGGTATCACTGATTGAAATAGATCTCTAAAGCTGTATAAGTGGTAGCAGGAGGCAGGCTGCTTTATTTCAGTTATTTCTGTTTAGACAATTAATGAATATAATCATGAGAGGATTCACTTTCAGGATGTTGAACTATTCTATTCTAATAGGCTTCAGACAACTGTGTAAACGAAACCGACTGACAGGAATAGCATATAGCTGGCGTCAATCTTTCTTCCACCAAACATCATGAGAGGTTTTCCTTACAGTCAAATCTTACGAAACAAACGGATTGTTTCTGGCGATGGTGAATTTCAAGAAAAAAAGCCAAACATTGAAACACAATCTACAGAAGGTGAATATAATCAAGGGTTACTTGACAATGCACCAATTAAGACAAAACAGACAACCAGAATGCAATTATTGAAAGAAAATAAAAAGCGAACAATATCCTCATTAGTTTATGTGACAACATATTCATCCCAAAGCAGGAAAATCAATAACATTGCCAAAATAATTGGAAGATCTACGAACATAATACATTGCAAAACGATTTGTTCAAAGAGCTACCGATCTTTGCATATAGGAAAAGCTGTTCACTAAGAGATCTACTTGTTAAGGCTGAGAGACATACATCCTTGTTACAATCCTTTTCTTACAGAAGCACTATGAGCAATCATTACGGTGAGAAAAATATAGTGTTGAAACATATATCGACATGCAGTACTACCAAAGTGATTTATGCAATACACTGTCCTTTCGGAATATTCTATGTAAGCAGCAGCCTACCGACATCAGGGTGGCCAATTATAGACTGGAGCAGGTCACGTTCTAGGACTATTTGGGAACTTGTTTCCATGAGACTGGAGTTGGACACCGCAAGTGGAAAAAGCTTTTGTCACCTTGGAAAGATATACTGGTGCCACTACAGCCTTCTTTAACCAGCATGGCAGGGGATCGATTAAGCCAGCGATCGAATTGTACAAAATAAAAGCTGCCAGTGCGGTCTTTTATAGGTATGAATTATGGGGACATGTAAAGAGAGGTGGATTGGGGATGATTGAGAATACATTTTTGAAGAGTATTCTCTCGCTTTCCAGGAGGTCATCCAATGCTCTGATCCATATGGAAATAGATGTATTCCCCATACGCTACATGGCTTCTATGAAACTGTTATTTTTCTGGCTGAGTTATGGTATACCCCAGGTTTAAGCGACTATTATCGTGACTCGTTTGTTAACCTGTTGACTGTGGAAGGAGGTTGTAATCTACTGTGGGCTGGACACGTGAATAACTCCTTGTCTGAACTGGGTGAGAGTGGGCTTTGGGAGATCCCAGAAGGTATCACCAATGCCATGTCTCTTTGAGTAAAGAGATTTTTCCTAGCAAATGCCAGGAAGAATATGGGGGGAAGCCTGTTTTAAGCTAAAGTTGGGCCCAACTTGTTAGGGGAAATTTCTCAAAAAGCAACTTTCCCTCCTAATTTGTGGACCCCCCAAACTTTTTGCTTTTGTTTTAGCATCCTGACCTGACTTTTGCCAGTGGAGCACAGCCTTCAGCTGCGATCTCTAGACTTTCGCTCATTGTCATGGGAAAACTGACATGTGCTTCAGGCTGTCAGTACAGAGAAACTTTGTTTCTCATAGTATTTAGAGTCCCGTGCAATAGGTTCCTTGTGTTTTCAGGCCCTAGACATTCACTAAGGATTTTTTGGTGACTGGAAGATATGCCTAGGAGTGGACTGTGGCAGCAGAAACTTTTTTGGGTATTTTTGTTACTTTTTACCAAGCGTTACCACGGTTACCACGTGTGGCTCATGACTGTGGCTAGTGTCCATCATGGCCATGCCACAGGGTCTTTTGTCTACTCCTTTGGCCATTTTGTCCATTGGTCTTCTCCCTGGTCTTTGTGACCCGTGCTTCCTTATTTTGGCATACATTTTCCTCCGTAAGCCACTTTTTCACAGCCTACTGTGTGGGTTACAACTGTCTGGTCTCAATTCACACTACTGTTGCCACGATGTTTGGTGTGCACAAGGGCATGCGAGCCACAGTGGTCCCTGATTGGACCACTGCTTGCGTGCATGAGTGGCGCAGATCTTCTCATTGGCCGGCCGGGTGCAAGCATTCACTGTGCTTGTGGATATGAGGAGAGGTCCGGAATGCAGACGAGCAGATCAGCAATGGGTTCGAATCGACCTGTGGACAGAGCTAAGTATCTGTTCCCCGGTAGAGCCTTCTTTACGCTCAATCTGAGAAGACCTGCGAAGGTCCTTTGAACCTTTGGAGTGGTCGGAATACTCACTCTCGACGCCTACTGGTTGCCCTGCAAAAGAGCTTGTGCAGAAGTGTTCCTGTGCCATCCAATGGAATGTCCAGCTCGAACATTGGCACCCGTGCAGGAGCGGCGTTACATTGAGTTTTGCCTTGAAACTTCGGGGAATCCTAGCTTGCACTGCAAAACACCTTTTCACTGAATATCATCATCTCAGTTGCTTTGGGCCACAAGAGAGAAGGTTACACCAGACCACAAGACCTTGATGCCCCTGCGTCACTCTGTGGCAGTGACGGTCGCTGAATGCGGTTTTCCTGCGTTCCTTCTTGTGCCCTGAGACCAGCTGCATCCGTGCTTTCTTTGTTCTTCAACCATGACAAGAGATACGGCTCCTGTGGTAAACCGGATCTGCATGTGCACCTGCAGCACCTTTGCATTTTGAAGCCGAACCAAGGATGCGAAATCAGATATTGGATGACCCTCTCCAGACCTGCCAAGTTTGGACCCAAACCAAGCTAAGAGTGGTGAGTACTGAAACCTCTTACTGCTGGCCCCTTGTTCATCCATTGCATTTTACGCACAGATGATCCCTTGTGGTCCTCCCTTTGGCTTGGATGGTGGCTTTGTTCATCGCAGAAGATCCTCCCCTGACTCTTGGAACCTGTTTTTACCCTTGCAAATCCTGTCCCTAACTTTGCCAGCTCCTTAGAATGTCTACTTTGTGACTTTAAGTAGGACTGAGCACTTTTATGCACACATCAAACATTGAGCACAAGGCTCCATTTATTGTAAGGCTGAACTTATAAAGTTAGGGCTGTCCATCTCTGAAGATTGTCTATGATATAAAGATTGCCTGCCCTTTTTCCTGACAGCTCTTGGTGGGGTTTAGACCTTTACTGCATTGACACCAGTGACTGCATATATTTTACAAAGTTTGTTGTTTGAGTGGTGTTTTTACTGTGAGTTCATTTTTCACTTGTGTTTAATCCTAGGCCTAATAAATGGCACATTTTTGTATAGTTCCATCTAATGGTAATTCTTAGTGTCTTACTGTGTGTGCTCATCAAAGACCTCCGATCACCCTCACTCCTCTTGAGTTTTATCCTTGACTGCTCTCCAAGCTACTGTAAATTGATCTGTTTATCTTCCCAGAAGTGTCCCCGGTTTCAATAACAAGGGTGGCCCCCTAAACTTCTGTTCATCATAGCAGAATTTAGAAATCCATTCTAACACAAATTACCTAAGGAGTAAACATGAATTTGGTTATGAATGGTATCTTGATATTGTTAATCCCCACTTTGCCGGCTCTCTGTTTCTTGATTTTAGGTTAGGTACTCTTAGGGTGGCAAGTTTACAAAATCCTTGGGAGTTGCTGACAATGTTATCTGTCCCCTCTGTGAACTGGAGAAGGAGACAATGATTCATTTTAATTTTTTTCTGCCCTCGTTTTAGAGCATTGAGGGGACTTTACCTGAAACCATTGCTAAGATCAGCAGGCATCAACACTATTGTAGACACATTGATGTTATGCAAATGAACAGATAATATAAACATTGTTTATTGGGTAACTAAATGTATTCATCGCGCCTGACTCTTAAAATCACAGGAATAGGGAGAGATTAATTGGATTATTATTGTTTTGTCATGTTTATAGAGGAGATGCATGGTTGTTATTAATTGTTGTGATCAGGGCTGCAAGTATCTTCTCCACTCTGAATTTTATGATCATATTATGTTCTTAGTCTATTTGTTATTATGTAATAATGACTTGTATGCACTTTTTTATTTTTTAAATTCAACTTTATCAACATTTCTGTCATTATAAAACACAATACAACCAGTTATAGGGCATGTGCCAAAAAATAAATAAAGAGCACAATCGCTTAACAGTGGGCAATCAGCACCTCACCTGGTTGTTTTCCTCCCACCCCACTCCCCTACATCCCAAATAACAATGCCACCCGACCCAGATCAAACCACACATGTTAAGGTCAGCCCAATCTAATCCATGCAGACCTGATTTTCTGTCTCACTCCTCTTTACACTCAGTCGTTCTATTATTGCACAGACTATAATATTTGCTGTCCGCCCATTCTTTCTACCCTACATACATCTTCCCTCAAATCCCTCATCCACCTGCTCCTACTCACATAGGCATGTACCTGGACTGGAATTCCTCCCATTCCACTTAAATATTCCCACCTCTGCCGTGTAAGGCTGCAGTAATTCTCTTAATCACATATAGGTTCTTCCCCGTATTTATCCATTCCTTCTTGCTCGGGAGTGCATCGCTAAACACGCTCTACCGGCTAACAGCAAAAAATGTGGCATTTGCGGCAGACTGCTACAATCCCCCTCAGTACCATCAAACCAAATAGAACCAGTAGCAGTGACTTTGTTCTGGGGACTCCTTCCAGCTCCTTGATCCACCCAAGCAACTCGTCCCAGTATATCTGGACTCTCTCACAACTCCACCACATGTGCCAATAGTCGGCTCTTTCCCCACATTCATGCCAGCAAAGATGGCAAACTGGGTCATACTGCCATCTGTGGAGTAGTTTAATCACATGAAGTTTATTCTGGGATGCGATTGAGACCCTATGTGCCCTACAGCACATTTTCCTCTTGAGTCCAGGACTTTCTTCAAGCGGGTCAGCACCCTCTGTACCAGTTCCCTCCAAGGCTTGGCAGTAATTACAACTTTCAGCTGTAAAAACGAAAACACTGACAATTTCCCAATACCCAATGTCTCCTCCAAGTCCACCAATGAGATAATCTGGTCATCCCTCCACAACTGCCCCACCCTAGCCAGACCAGCCTCAAACCAAGATTGAAATGTGTCCCGATTTGTGATAAACTCCTGCACTCCTGGGGCCCATAGAAGGCACAGGGGAGAGTGCCAAGTCGTCATACCCTTCATTTGAGGGGCCTTTCGCCTAATATTCCAGATAACCCCTGGGATGGGATGGTCCCCGATTCTTCTCGGGATTAACTCCTTCAACGCCCATATCCATTCCCCCACCGTAGCTGGTAGTAGATGAAAATTGTCTAGCCCTATGTTAGGAAAGATTTCCATTCCATGTGTAATTTTCCCTCCAGTTGTTTACCCCCCCCAACTTGTTGCTTTGTTTGCATAGTCTGACTTTGCAAGAGCAGCACAGCCTTCTTTTGCACTCCTTTGGGCTTTTCGCTCACTTTGTTATGGGGAAACTGACATGCCCTCAAAGACAGTCAGTACTGGGAGACTTTATTTCCCTTAGTCCTTGTCAATGTTGCAACTTTCTGCAACATGTTGCAAGTGCACCAAGTACCTTATAGTACAGTGCACTTGGGTCTTCCTGTCATTTTTAAAGGCCCTAGTTACTCTCAAAGTATTTTTACGGAGAATTGCAGATGTGCCTTGGACAGGGCTGGTGGCAGCTTATCTTTTTGTGTATTTTTAACCCTTTCCTGCCTGGTAAACCGTGTTTACCGCATTTGGCACGGTTAGGTGGCCTGGCTCCAAAATGACCATGCCACGAGGTTCTTTGTCCTGTCCTTTGGCCACCTTGCCCCTTCACCTTCCCCAGGTCAAGCCGACCCGGGTCAGTCCTTATTTGGGCATGCATTCTCCTGTGAAACGCCAAGCTTTTGTGGGCTTCTGCATGCCTTGAGTGTGCGCCCCCAGGATGTGGGCTGGAGTGTCTACTCCCAATACATATCCTGGGTGCCAGAGAGTATGGTGTGCTGTGAATGCCTGGCACCACCATGGTCCGTGATTGGTCCACGTATGGTATGCCTGTATGTGAGCACATCTCCCATTGGATCCTCTTCATTTTGGCGCAAAGGAGATTTTGGATAAGAGAAGGATCCAAAGACCCATTCCATGTCAAACTCTGGAGTTCTCACTGAACGAAAGATAGAATCCAACCTCTGGAAGGTTTGGCACCCTGAGCCCGTTGTCCTTCCGTGGGATGCCTCTGCATCTGGTCATCCTAGAAGGTCTGCAAAGATGCTTCGACCCATTGGGATAGTGGGACGAACTATTCTCGGCACCTTCACCAAAACCTGCAAGTAAGCCTTTTCAGAAGCGTCCCTGGGACAACCAGTGGGCTAACCTGCTTGCACAGAACTTTTGCCCTGATACCGCTGCCGTTTCGAGGAGGCCCTTGAAACTTGGTACATCGCATGCTGAGTGATCACCGCACTCTCACGCCGAATTTCGTACAATTGGCGATCCCAGGTCTGGAGTAAAGTGACTGCGCCCGAACCGGAGTATACGTGGTTACCGTGTCGCCCAGCTGTGGTGACGAACTTTGCAGGTTCATTGCAGCTGTGGTTCTCTGTGCCCTGAAGCCTGCTACAGCAGAACTGGCCTGATCCATCCACTAGGAGCGGAGAAATCGCCACTGTCCCATTTGGGAATCAACGCTGTATCTTTATCACTGAATGCCGCAGAGCCGGCGAGATTGCTGCATTTGAACCTGCAAAAGAAGTTTGGTACGGAGTGCGCCGGGGGTCAGTGAGTAATTGCAACCCTTACCGGTGGCCCATAGTGCATCCATCCATTTTTTTTATGCACGAGTAGCCCCTGAGGGCCCCTCTCCTTTCCACTGCTAGTGCGAGCTAGCAAATTATTCCCAAACTGTGGTACCTGCTCCGACCATTTGGGGAGACCATCCACGAATAGTGGGAACTTATTCTGCATCACCTCACCCACCTTCGTGGGCTGCTACAGACCCTGGAAGAGACCCCATTTTGCACATCTGCATTACTGCGCGCACCAGCATTGCAAGTACATTTGAGCAATAGGCTCCAGTCTTCTTAGGGATTGGACTGCCTTTCAGTTAGGACTGTGTTTGATGCAGAAGGGACTAAAGACTATTTGCACTGCCTGTTTCCTTCCCCTTTTAGGTTGTGGTCCTATTTCGTGCATTAACCCTTTAGAGCCCATTGGTCTTGTATATATGTATATTGATAGGATTGTGTTGGCTTAGATGTATTACTGTGATTTTATTTGTGTGTTGAAACTCAAAGGCCTTGAAATAAATGTATGTGTATTTTTTATATATCTACACCTGGCTGGGAGTGATTTGTAAGTGTTCTTTACTCTGTGCTCATTGAGGCCTTTCAGTCACCCTCACCCCTCCTGAGACCTAGGGGATCATTATGAGTTGGGCAGTAAGGGATTACTGACACCGGTAAGGAGACCGGTGCCAGAAATCCCCTACCGCCCAATTCCGAGGTCCCTTAGCGGGAACCGTAAGGAACATGTGGTCGGACCACATGTCCTTTACGGGTCCCGCTAAGGGACCAGGGCGCTAATAACGGCCTTGCCATTCGCAAGCCCATTATTAGCATCCCCCCTATGGGGGCCCAAATGGGAATGGGGAATGGTTTGTTCAATGGGGACTTACCAGTCCCTCCAGGGTCGGAATGGACGAGTAAGTCCCCATTGAACAAGACCGGTGCCGGACCAGGTATTGGAGGCAGCCATGGCGCAAATAGCACCATGGCTACCTCCAATCTTGAATGAGGCCCCTAGTCTTGACCGCTGCCAAAGCTACCTTGATTGGTCTGGTTTGTCCAGAAGATTATCCTGTTCCAAGAAACTAGGCTGGCCTTCTGAACCTCTGCCCACCAGGTCAGAGTTCATTAATCCGTCTTCACACCCTACCCATTGGCGCTCCCGCTGGTCCCTCAAATGAGCAATCCAGACCCTTAGTTGCGTTGCCTTATAGTTTGAATATAAGTCCGGGAACCCTACTCTGTCTCTTTCCTTTGGGAGCACCAGGATTTATACGCCAGCCTGGCTTTCTTTCAATGCCACAAGAATCTTAGGAGACGGCCCCCAATCTCTTGGAACATAGAGCGTGGGATTTGGATTGGAAGCATCTGAAAGAGATATAGGATTCTGTGGAGGAAGTTCATCTTTATAGTGTTCAACTGTCCCAGCCACAAGATTGTCAAGTTTCCCCATTTCTCCAGATCCCTAAATAGCATCACTAGGAGTGGCGGGGAATTAGCTTCATATAGCCCCCACCCCCATTTTCCTTGTCAGATTTATGCCCAGATAACGTAACTGATCTCCTTTGATCGTCATACCCAGTGTTGCCAGTCTCCTCAGAGCATTGTCCTCCATCTGGTCCAATGGGAATAGGATGGGCTTTGCTTTGTTAATTTTAAAGCCAGAGAGCGCTCCATATTTCTCCACAATTTCCACCACCACTTGGACCGAAGACATTGGGTTTCTGAGGTGTAGCAAAATATCATCAGCATATAGACCCAATTTATATTGCTCCCCCTGCCCCCACAGGAATCCGCTCCACTCAGGAGTCCTCCCACAGCCTCTGGGCAACAGGCTCCATTGAAAGAGCAAAAAGTATTGGCGAGAGGGGACAACCCTGTCTCGTACCCCTACCCAGCCTGATCCATCTTGAGAGTTTCCCATTAGCAGACACGCAGACCCTCTGGTCCCAGTAAAGTGCCATAATCTCTCGCAAGAACTTGGCCCCTATCCCAAACTTAACAAGAGCGGCCTTCAGAAAATCCCAATCTACTCCGTCAAATGCTTTTTCTGCATCGACGGATAAAAGCATAGGGCCCTCGCCTCATGCCTCTTCAATTAAGTGCAAGGATTTCCACATTGTGTCGCTCCTAGTGTCCCCCTTATAAAACCCACCTGGTCGGAGTGCACCAACCATGGCATATGCGCGTCGAATCTTATCACCAGGACTCACGTAAATATTTTTGCATCCACATTTAGAAGTGAAATTGGGCAATAAGATCTGCATACCCATGGGTCTCTACCCTCTTCATGTATCACTGAGATAAGAGCCCTTAGACCTGTTTTCAGGTCCCAGCCAGTGTTCAAGATGTGATTAAACAACGTAACTAAGTGAGGGATCAAGGTCCTTGCAAATGTCTTGTAGAAACCCGCAGCATATCTGTCCTCCCCCGGTGCATTCCCCAGTTGCAATTCACAGATTGCCAACAAGATCTCATCTCCCGTAATGGGGCATCCATTTCCACGGCTTCCTCTGGGGTCAACATCAGTAAGAATACTTCTTCCAGATAGGCCCCTATCTCCTCTTGGTCTGCCTAGTCCCTTCCCTTATATAAGCTTTCATAAAAGACTGCAAATGTCTCTACTATTCCTCCCATTGAGGTCTCCAGGGTACTTCCCTGCCACTCCCTGCCCCTCCACCCCCACTACCCACCTATCGGCCTGTTGGCCCCGCAGTCATGCCACCAGGAGGGCATCTGCCTTATCCCTTTTTTCATATGTCTGCTTCAGGAACTGGAGTTTCCGAGTTACCCTTCCCGCCTCCAGCAACAGATGATCCTCTCTCTTACCTCTCGCCTCCTCTATCCATGCACCCCCTCTCCCTCTGATGCCTGAATTCATCCTTCCAAGGTCCCTATCTCCGTCTACAACCTGTTCTCTACGAACCCCTTCTCTATCAGCAGCTGCTGCTATGCCGCCTTACCTGCATCCCAAACTTAGGCCTGGTCCACTTCCCCTGTGTCATTTGCAAGGAAGTACTCCAGGATCTCCCCCTCAAACTCCACCCTGTACACAGGATCCTTCCACAGGGACTTGTTATACCTCTTCATAGAGCTATTTGTGACTAAATCCATCCAAGACAAATCTAGGGAAACCAGGTCGTGATCGGGTGGATCTCAGATCCTAACGCAACTTCCAAGAGTTCTCTTGAGATGCAGAGGTAATCTGCAGAGGTAATCTATGCGAGTATAGGTCCCATGAGGCATGGAATTAAAAGTGAATCCCCTTTCCTGTGGGTGAAATAAACGCCACACATCATGCAAGCCATGTATGTCGAGACACACCTGCAAACCTTGGCCTCCCTCCGAGGCGGCCCCCATACCTGATGTTCCCATGGACCTTCTATCCAGCTGCAAATTTGCCCACATAATGAGATCCCCTCCCACAATCAGGTGTCCCACTCTTTCATTCAAAGCACTCGCCGAGATGGGCCTCAGGAAGTGCAGCTGGTCTTGATTGGGGGCATAAAACAAACCCCTCTCATGGACCCTGCAAGCGAAATAGCCCTGCCCTCCTCGCATATTCCCACCTTCGTTAGCTCCATTCTCAATATCTTATGTATCAAGATGCCAACACCCCCTTTTCTTGCCTCTCCAGAGCCCCAGTCGACCTGTCCTAAGAGACCACAGGGAATCTTCCTTTCCTCACCTTTGGAGAACCATGTTTCCTGAAGGAAGAGAATATCCATCCCCAATCTCTGAAACTCTCTGGCCATTAATGATCTCTTAGTCTGTGAATTTAACCATTTGACCTTTAGTATGCATATCCTCAGGCACTCTCCCCTAGCCACTCTATTCTGGTCCGCCATTGTGGTACTTCACCATATCCATATGGGCTGACCTCCTCTTATTCAAAACAATTTTCCCCGGGTCATGTGAACTTGCATTAAAACTCTTCCCCTTCCCAATCCTTCCCCATCTCCAACCTCCCTTCCCTCCTTCCCCACCCCACTCCTCCCCACCTACCCCCCCACACCAGACCACCAATAGGGCCCAGACCACCGGGTCCCCTTATACTACTCCTCCAAAATACTAGCCCCCTTCGTTTCCTTTCTGCTGCACCTAAACCCCCCCTCATGTTTCCCCGTGCTCCACAGGGTCAATTCCCCCTGCGGAAAATAATCTTCTCTGAGTCAGACTGCTATTTCCCGGCTGGGGACAGTTGCCCCCCCCTACCCAAGACTCTCCCCAGAGATCCACTCCCCTCCCTATAAAGCTCCAAACATATCCCTCAACCTAAACAAACAAACAAAAGCCAAGAGCCGCAGGAGTATATAGCACACAGCCCTCCTAATCTGAGGAGGCGACTAGTCATCTAAGTCGGGTAGGCCCATCTGTATCGCACTCCCTTCTCATTCAGCCATTTCGTGAAGGGGAAACATAGACGCCTCTTCGTCAATGTGAGAGAAGAGAGATCTTGAAAAATCAGAATTCTTTGCGTTGCCCAGTGCCACTGTACTATGCCTC
Organism: Ambystoma mexicanum; assembly: GCF_040938575.1. Classification (NCBI taxonomy): domain Eukaryota; kingdom Metazoa; phylum Chordata; class Amphibia; order Caudata; family Ambystomatidae; genus Ambystoma; species Ambystoma mexicanum. Next base: position 693,485,557 of record NC_090939.1, read on the forward strand.
TCGCTCTTTCCAGAATCCTATGTTTTTCTGGATAATTATGGAAGTGAGCTAGAACTGATCTCAGGCCTCTGCCCGACCCAACCGCTCTCTGCACCCTGTCAATTTTAGGTTCATCAATAGCGTGATCTCCAAATAAAACTTTTGTCGCCTCCTGGATGACTCTCTGCAGGTCCCTGTCCGTTTCTCCCTCTTTCTCCGGGATTCTGAAAAATCTCAGGTTGTTTCTCTGCTCATGATTTTTAAAGTCATCCATCTTTAGAGCAATGTCCCTCTCCCTTCTCTCCAGTTCTGCCATCCTCATGTCCATCTGAATCTCCCTTGTTTCAAGGGATGACTAGTTGTTCTCGACTACTTGCAGCCTCTCGTCCATTTTGTCAATTATGTCGTTAATTTTTTCCAATTTACCGTCAATTTCAACCCTCATCCCCCTAATCTCTTAGTGAGGCAATGTCTCTCTTTGTGGAAACAGGGTCATCACCTCCATCCAACATGATCTTATTCGAGGTATCACTCCCCGATCTCTGCCTCTGTGGATATTCAAATCATTCCAGTTTTGTCTTCCAGTCCATATGAAATGAGGGCCTCCCTATCTCAGACCGGCTCATCCAGGACTCAGTGGCGCCCCCCAGCCGCACCCAACCGGAGGTTCCCTCCAATCTCTCTGGCTCCCTCTCCGAGCCCCTCCAGATGCACTCCTTTCCATGGGGCCTGTTAGGGAGCATTCTCCAGAATGGCTAATTTCCCTTACCTACTGAGTCCCTCAGCAGCTTTGCTGGATTTCTAGGATTTTTTTTTCACCTGGTAAGAGTGTGAGCCTTTTTTTTCCCACTCTTACATGTGTTTTGCTGTGTGTGTTTAACATTTTCTTGTGTTCATAGACTGTGGAGCCTCACCTACTCCATAGGCATCATCTTTGTACTGTGTGTTACACAGCACCTTCAGTGCTGTGACACAGGGTTGTCTTTTTGACTTCCCAACTCCGACTCCATTTTCTGGGACTGACTACTGTCTCCCAGAGCATGTAAAGTTGCCATTGACTTTATTAGTCTTGTTTAAAACTCACAGACCCAGTACAAACTATCTTAAATAGAGTTCTGAAAGGGTTAATGCTTAACCCTTTTTGTCTGTTTCTCTTGGAGCAATGTTTTTCTCCCTTTTCATTAAGATTTGGCTGGTGGCAGTAGTATCTACCCTATTTTTCATACTGCGGTTATCTTAAATAGCCTTGGTATTGTTTTAGGCTATCTTGGTAGCCTCGAACTTAAACCCGCTAAACCATATATGTTTTGTATGGTTCCGGCTGGGTTTAGTCGCCATTTCTTTCTGTACAAGTCTTTCTCGTGTTTTACTCTGTGTGCCAAACCAGGTTCCTTTGTTCGCTGTCCTTTTGCGAGCTTCTGCACAGAAGCCCCCCTTAGGCGCCTGTATGTCTGGAGCGGACAGGATGTGAGGGAGGGGTTTAGGACTCCCTGCACAGAGTCTCCTTGGAGACCCATGTCGCACTCTGATCTGATTGGCTGTGGTGACTGTCCCGGCAGGACAGCCACCCTGCTGTGTGATTGACAGCCAGGCTGTGTGAATGGAGGAAAACTGTATAAAAGGCAGGTCTCTGGGGCTGCAAAGGCATAGTCCCCACTGGAACGAGAGAACCGAAGAGGAGCTGACAGAAGAGGACCCCTACCACGACTGAACCTCCCGGTGAAGCCCTGCTGCAGGTCCGAATTTTCATACTCCAACGACAGGGAAGATCTGCAAGGAATCTTCTTCCCTTGAGCTGGTGGGAACAACCAGTTTACCAAACTGCTAGCCAGGCCTCCCTTCTCTGGTCAGCATTTGCTGTACAGAGCTACAGCCAAACGGATAGCCAGGAGGAACGGACCCTGCTTGTGTTTTATTGAATGCACCTTTTATTTGTTGCTTTGCTCTGCTGCTGGTTTCTTCCCTGGGCAGTGCAGGACCCTCCAGTCTTCCTACTTTGTGTCAGTCCAACAGTCGCTTCAGGAACCGTGAGCCTGCAGGACCTGGCAGGAACGTCCACCTCAGCTACAGCCTTCTTCTCCATTTAAGGTACTTTTCAAATCCGGTTGTTCGTTTCGTCCAGCTACGGTGAAAGCGTGTAAAACCTTTCGCCAATCAGAGGGCTTGTCCTTCTCCATTCTTTAAGCTAACTTTTCTGACGGCCAACTTCGTCCTGCACTCTTGGCAAAGACTTAACCGCAAACTACCCTGAACTGTGTGACTTTGAGCAAAGACTTTGGTCCATTGACTTTGGGCCAGGCCCCTTTAATTTGATTTCCTCACTGCAGTTCCTTTTTTACGCCCCAATCATGGTAGATCTCAATATTGCAAAAGAGAGACAAACTGCCTGATTCACAGAGCATTTTTCAATGGGATTGCGCCATTATAAAAGACTTCTGTGAATCAGGCCCAAAGACTTTGTACTCAGGAGACCCCCCCGGCTGGCCCATAGAGCCGAGGTTTGTTCCGAAGTTCTTTAAAACAAGATAGCTGCACCTTGAGATGGATGGGGGTGCAGATTTATTACTCCAACACCAATGAATAAGGATAACTCAATGGTTTGGCAAAGGAAGTCCGTTTAATGACAAGTACAAAAAACGGGGAGTCATGGCAATCAGCAGTGATGCAATAGTCTGTTTCGCTTCAACTTCACCGAACTTCATACAAAACATAACTTTTATACTAAAAAAGCGTCATAACCGACTTGTAACACTCAAGAGTTTAACATGCAATTCTATTGGTTAAGAAATGGTAACTTTAATATCGGTACTATATCTGTATATGGTAACAGAGTGAGGGGATTGGGTAAACACTGTCAGGTGGGCGTTTGAGCCCTTCCTTCAAAAATGACTACTGTAGACGTCACTAAAAGTATGACGTCCCATTGGTTCTACTAACTATAGGACCCTAGATTATTTGGTCCATTGGGATTGGGTTGGCACCAACCCCATGCATACATTTCCACTTTGCTTAGCAGCACGCAGAATGGTCAGCCAGGTGCAGGGTGCCCCCTCAACTACCCGGCCTTCCTCCAATTAAGGTTACAATCAATCATCGCTTCAGCAACTATGTGTCAATTATTTTACTGTGGTTGGCCTCGAAACTGCATCTTCTGTCTGGAAACGTTCTGATATCTCTGTCTGGGCTGATGCCAAGCGTAGGTGTGAACCTGTGCTCCTTCTCGTTCGGCTGGTCACGTGCTACCCACACAGTGAATTTGTCTAGTTTCTCTCAATTTGTGCATTTAATTCTTATTCGGCTCGCCACCTGCCTACGCCCCCTTATCTCGACCTTTCAAAGACAGGATATTCTGTTCTTAAATTTCAATTATATGTAGCTACTGTTCCTTCCTTCTATTGGTATGACCTTGGCCCTCCTGGCACGAGTTGCATCTGCTGAGTTTCGATTCAGCCGTCTTTTCTCCTTTTGCTTAGAATATGAATCTTGTCTTGTTTGGCCTCTAGTAGCCTGAGTTGATTCTGCTTTTCGTACAAAGTGGAATCGCACTTATAACATTGTGCTTCGTTTTGAGGTAGATTATGTATAATGGCGCTTGCCGTGCTATTCTCCTACTTAGCATAGCAAGCCGCACTGTTTTCTTAGCTTTCTTGCGGTTCCAAGCACATGTACAGGCGTTAACTGGTTGAACATCTTCATCCTGCTTACAGCTTAAGCTTCTTTGTGTTTCAACATCGTTCTCTTCGTTTGGGTTCACAATATCTTTATTCATGGTGTTTCGTCTCTGTGTGTCATTTTTTGGTTGTCATTTCTTCTATCTGTGAGTCTGTCCGGGCTCTCGTGACGTCAACATTCATCTTCCATTAAGGCCTTTTTTGGTTTCTTCCGGGGCGGTACTTAGGCAATCTTCATTTCGTCTCATTTGTTGGTAGGGTTTTCTCAATGAATACCTTACTGTCCATGGTTGTCTGGGTTTAGTACTTCAATAGGTGTTGCTCTTCTGATAGGTGCTGGGCAGAGCCCTACTGCGGCTCTCTGCTGGTTTATTTGCGCCTCATACGTCACATATTTCGGTGTTAACGTTCCTGGTACTTCAAAATGGGTGACTGGAGTGCAGGCTTTATTTGGGACCTCCTCTACACTCCCCCCTCTGGGCGATTCATCAACCACTTTCACTTCCTCCTTTGGATTCATCTTACTTGGCTCCTCTGTATTCATCTTCACTTCATCATCTGGGTTCACTCCTTCTTCATCTTCTGGTTCTGTACATGATGGTTTGAAGAAGTGTCTTTTTGGCGTCCATATCTGTTACACATCGCCGCAAGTGGTCCCTATGGGCTCGGACCCGCTTGTGCGGTGCCTTGACTACACATCCCGCTATGCGGGAAGTTTCCTGTTCTCCTCTTCCGGCTAGTAGCCGTCTAGTTGTTCCACGCTCCCTTGCCGTGCGAACAGGCGATCACGTGCGGCATGGAGATCATGTGACCCTTTATACGGAAACCAAGCGACCGGCACTTTGCGTCGCTTCTGCCTTTGGCGCTCCGTGAGTTCGCTTCTGGATTACTCTCTCTCTCCTAAAACTCATTTTTCTCTCAAACTAACAGTTCTGACTTACCTGTATTTACGATCCTCTGCAGAGCCGTCTCTCCGGTTTCGCTATTCCTGCTAATCCCGCTCGCAGCCGGTTCCACGGATCTCTCTCCATTGATTCCCGTCTCTGCCTTCCCTCCAGCTGAGTAAGTTTCCCAATCTTTAGGGGTTCTCGTGCCTCTACCCTAGATTCTTATTCTCGTCTATCCCTATCTAGATTCTCCCGAAGCTCTTCTACTCCACGAAGCTCCGGATAATCACTCCCGATCCATCTTCGGATGGTGAGAAGCTTGCCATTACCTCCTAATTTCTCTTCTTACCTAGCTCTCTCCTCTAAACCTTCTCCCCTGTTTTTTCCCTTGTTCAACTCTGCAGACCAGATTCCCGGGGTTATTCTTGAGGGTTCCTGCCGGAGCCATCCAATCCACTGCCTTCTACCGGACCATCTCGAGTGGAAGTCGTCCAGGGTTTTCTTCCCATTTGAGGGTTTCCCTGGGAGTCCTGTCTCCTCACCCGGGTTACTTTACCTCGGGCGGAGGTGTCAGGATTTGTTCCGGGAAATCTTCCTATCTGCTTTGGGTCTTCCAATTGGAGTCTTCTATCGCCAAGGTGAGCGGGTATGGTTTAGCACCTCTGTGTGCCCAATCTACAACTTACACTCATTGTGAATTGACAATATCTTTATTACTCCTTTCAGGCTTCCTGCTGTCTTTACATGTTCGTCTTTATTCCATGTCATTAGTTGACATTGTCCATTTGGGATACAGTAAATCCATCTTCCCACATAAGTTCTGCATTTCCTGGGATAAAGAAACTTTGTTCCCTCAGGTGCGTGCCTGATGGCCTTCACAAAGTCTCTTATTTCTTCATCAGTCAGGTATTTGGGCTTCCATCCTGGCTTGACATCAATCATGATCTTCATCCCTATGTCTTTCTTCACAGTTTTCTGGCACTGAGAGATTATTTTCTTGATAACACAAAATCCTAATAATATCATCATTAGCAGGGCTCCTAGAAACTTGAATATGTCTGCCATCCATTGTGGGACCCACGAGAATAGTGATCCAAACCAGCTATCATCATCAACTTCGTCAGTCTCATCGATCATCTGGTTCTGTAGCTTCGTCAGCATACCTATGGCGCCGGTTAAAGTTCAATTTTCCTCGTCGTGAGAAGGTATAAATGTGCAACATGATTCTCCAATTTTTGCACAAACTCCTCCATCCATAGCTGTGATCATGTCGAGAACATATCTGTTCTGGAGAGTTATCAGTCGGATGGCTCTTAGCTCTTCCTTGATTGCATTGAATCCTTTTATGGTCGTGTTGATGGTCTGTAGTAACTCCCATCTGGTTATCTGCAACCATTTAGTATTTGCTCCAACTTGGATTCTTGGCATAAAAACCGTTGTGAACACTGATGAGGTGAGGCTGAACAGCCTATGTTCATATGGGATTGCATGAAAGGCTTCTTTTGATTTAGTAGAGAAGTACATTTCTCTCTTCATTTGAGTTATCAGTTCCACAGATCTCTTCTTTCTCAGGTGAGCATCTGCTTTCGGGAAACTGTCAATATTCAGGTCACTTTTTGGGATCACCAATGCTGGAACGTGGATGTTCACTATCGTGCATATGCCTCCCCAGTCTCTTGGCAATCTGATGTATGCTTTGGATCCACACGCCCAATAATGATCCATAATCACTGCAGTTCCTTGTACCATTCCTGAAGCACCAAAAACTCATCCACAGTTCTGATTCTCTCCCATCTTCCTTGTGCCGTTATTTGTGAAACAGAACTTTGGGCTTTCTAGTGGCACTATCTGCAAGGGCCCTCCTCTGTCTTTGACCCATGTCAGCCGTTTTGCAAGTTTTGACCACAATGGTTTGCATCCGTTTTGCACTATGTGGATGGTGGGCTCGTAGTGATGGAAGACCATCCATGCTCGGCATATTACTACTCCTTGTGAAAGCACTGTTCCCCAAATTTGCATTTGACCCCGATTCTTCCATCTCTGAGCTTCTTCTGTAGTTTTTCCTTGGACATTTAGCTTCTGGTTTGTTTCCCTTCTGATCTCTGCTCCTTTAACTCCAGGTTTCTCATATCTGATCACAATGTGTTTTGTCTTTCCATTGTTTCTTGTCTTTATGTCCTGGACATAATCGTCTTCATTTGGATCAGTTGCTTCAGTTGCCCATTTCAGAGAGGCATCACTACCCATGAACTGCCCTCTAGTCTTGCACATTGCTACTTGTGACATACAGTGTGCTGACTGGACATCGATTTCTACAGCTACGAAGATCTTGGATTTTCCCATGCTGTATGGTAGGAGTGCACAAACAAAGCATTCCCCTTCTGAACTTCATCTTCCAACTTCCTTGTGCTGGTACCAAATGCTGTTTCCCAGATGTGCTGTGCTGTCCAGGTAGTCGTTCTGTTCATTGTCATCTCCATGCATGCTTCTCTTGATTCTTAGTGTTTTCATGTAGTTTGCTATTACTATATCTCTGAATGCATTTGTATGGCTCTTTCTTGCTGGGGGATTCTCAGGTATCCCGGTCCATGGTGCAGGCTTCCTCATCTGTGCCATTTGAGTGGACACGAGTCTGGCAGCTCTTTCCTTCTCTTCATACATCCTTTTCCTGCTGGTTACAAATGCCCATGCCAACCAGTCTGACGCTGGTCCGTATATGGCTGCACTGTGGAACTGGCACTTGTCCCTTGTGTGGGAACATATATGCTTGGCAATACAGTCTCTGTGGTTTTGTTTTTCAGGTCCTCATGCAGTTTCCTCGCTCTGGCTATGTGCGGGAATAATGAGTCTACTATCAGTTGCGTCCTTGCAGAGAGTTTTTCAGTGTTTACCCTTATATTCTTGAGAGTCTCTGATATGACTGCTTCTGTTGGTTTTCCTCTTAACTCTTTTTGTTTCCTCACAACATCTTCTGTGAAGTTTCTTATGGTAGGCAGTCTCTTCTTTTCTACTGTTTTGATTTGTGGTTCTGCAGTCATTGATACTAGGCCTGTTTCGTGTGCATTCAGTGTTTGCGTGCGTGTAGTTGTCAGTGATATAACTTCATTCATTCCGTGCCGACCCTGTCTCCGGCTTTTCTGTTTGTTTGTTACCACAGGTGTGTGTGTCATTGCTAATCACATTAATTTCGAGTTCATTCACTCCACCATCAGCTCTTCTGGGAACTGGAATGACTATATAAGGTCTGGGTGCTTTTGTCGGTTTTATGCGTGCATCATTAGGTGGGTGCACTGAAATTGGAACGCTTTGTGCACCAATAAAGAATGCAGTTCTGATCGTTAATGACAATAAAACAATAATGAATATGAAGCAAAGATACATTATGCCCCTGTAGGTCAGGTGGCAACATTTTCTTCCAGAGAAGCGGGGGTGTCTCTCTTCTTGTGGGAGGATCAGATTGCCGCTCTGGACCCCCATCTCAATCATTCGCCAAATGTCAATGTTATTAGTCTCTTAACCAATATCATCTTCCGAGTTCTGAGTTTAAGCATGTCAGGTGCTCCACAAGTGTCCCCCCTCTTGTGAGTGACAAGTTGTCTCTTATTTCAGGATACAGTTCCTTTGCTAGACTATGGGAACAATCAAAATAAAATAACACTGTAGTGAGTCCCTTTACTGTGCATGTTCAAAAAAGGTAAGCTCCCAATCCACTCCTCGGATTTGCTTCAGTCCTGAGGGCATAGTGTACGTTGATCAGTATGATGGATTAGGGACAAAATAACAACAAATATGACACGTGGAGTTCTTGGCACCGCTTCCTTGATCTGTCCCTCAGCAGAAGGCTCTTAGAATCTCCTCAGATAGCTCCTCTGATGGTTAGAAAGTTCCACTTGGAGTACGATTCCGTGTAAGAGCATTCCCATATGTGCAACATTAGCTGGATCTCTGATGAATCTGAGGACGTCAACATGGTTTGGTCTCCCCACTAGCTCTGGAAAGTCAGTGACTAGACGAAAAAGGACGTTGTGTGCCAACCTGCTGTCTTCTGGTGCCAGGGACAGCTATCCTGTTTTTGCTGAGGTTCAGGATTATGTGTTCTTTTCCTTAATGTAAACAATGTCTGCACTGTCCAGTCGTGTGGAGTGCAAATAGAATTATGATTTTATTTAAAAGATGGCTTAAATGTTCTGTATTTGCTGGATCTCGAAGAAATGTGAGTGTATCTGTTCTCTTGTCCTATTCTCTTTTCGTTTTCAGGATCTTGAAGAAAGTCAGTGACACTGGTGAGCTTCTCTACCACGGGTATGATCTTAGCACTAGATCAAAATAGGTGACCACATCCTTGGCGATGTCGCTATTGTGGGACACCATAAGTGATTCCAAATAGGGTCTCGGTGTGGAACGAGTCGCGATACTGTATTTGCTTCCAATGTAAGTGTTCTCGGTCATAATTTGGCATATTCTTTTCTCTTCAATTCTTAAGTGTGCCTCAGTCCAAAGTTCAATATTCAACAGCCTGTGTTGGGGCTTATGCGTGCAATTTTTCGTCTTCACCTTGCAACTAGGATGCACACAGTGTCCGTTTTTTATGTCTTTATCCCCTTTTTTGCTTAGAGAAAGTGTCCAATTTAAGCCACAACTTGTAAAAAGTTCTTTGTCTTTGTCTGGCTGGTCATGCATCCGTTTTACGCGTCATGGATCTTGTCTGCACGTGCTGTGGTTCTTCCCCGTCGCTCGTCGATTCCTCTCGTTGGGGTGCAGGCAGGGGGCCTTCTCCGATGTAGGGTTTAATATCGCTGAGAAAAATCCAAGCTCTCCTGCCTTGTAGTTTCACTGTGGAAGGAGTGCAGTCCTCCACTGTAAAAGGATCGTTGAACCTTGGCTTGTTCCACTTTTTCCTTGTATGATTCTTCACAAGGACGGCGTCTCCAGGGAAGACGGGTGGAACACATAAACCTTGAACTTGGTCTGTGTTAGTGTCTCCTTCTATGTTCTGTGCTGCTCTGCACCCTTTTCGTCATCGCTGCAGCTGGTCTGAAATTACAGTAAGGCAAGATGTCATGTAGTTCAGATAGTTTTGCATTTCAGACGCTAAAACCTCTCCTAAAAAGCTCTGCATCTGCTTTATCGTGTGTGGCTTAGCCGTGTTCAGTATGGCTTCAGCCCTTTCTGACATCACCTTCTTTCCCTCGTGTGAGATCAGCTGGCCTATGTACAGCACTTCTTGTTGACAATGTTGTAACTTTTCTTTGTCAACTTTATATCCTTTCTCAGCCAGTATAGTCAATAGCTGAACAGAATCGTGCCTGCATTCTTCTTCTGTTGTGCTACAAATTAGGATGTCATCCACATATTGCAGACAACACTTTCTAGTGTGATATTGCTCAAGTCCATCTCAGGACTCTGTTAAAAACAGAAGCAGACTCACAGTACCCCTGTGGCAGCCTTGTGCTTTTCAGACGCATTTGTCTGAACGTGAATGACGTCAGATCTTGTGAGTCACGGTGCAAAGAGATTGAGAAATATGCATTTTTCAAGTCAATCACCGTGAAATATTTTGCCTCAACAGGTATATTACAAAGGATTGTTGACGGGTTAGGGACAAGAGGGAACTCGGCCTCAACAATATCGTTTATTGGCCACAGGTCTTGCACTAGCCTCCAAGACCCCCATTTACTTTTTTTCACAGGGTACATTGACGTATTACATGGTGACTCTGACGTCACTAAGATGCCCTGGTCCATCATGGCAGAAATTGTCTTAAAAATCCCCTCATCTGCCTCTCTGGACATGGGATATTGCCATGCTCTTGGGAGAATTTCTCCTGGTTTCAGTTTAATCTTCACTTATCCAACCCCCTTCAAGAGGCCTAAGTCATAGGGTCCAGTCGTCCATACTGAGACAGGCACCTTGGCCATATCGTCATCAAAATATTCAGGGTGATTTAGTGCCAACATCATTATTTGAGGTACTTCTCTTTTAATAATTTTAACCCAAAAGGTGAGACTCACTTCCACCATTGTCTCTTCCATATCTGGTTGTTCTTCAAAGAGATCGTCATCGGTGACGTCAGTCAATCGATATCCTTCTTCAATGGCAATTACTGCGCACCATTGTTGGCCCTCGTCGTCATAACCATCAATCAAGGCCACTCTCCCTCGCACTGCAGCTGTGTGTATCATCAAGGGAAATACTTGTCCCTTCTCCTCATGCATCAGTATTCTGGGTCTGAATAAGAACTCATCAGGGGTTCTCACGATTTTCTCTGCAGGCCTGGCAATCCTGCCATAAGCACATGTACATTTCTGGCTCTAATGGCGTGGCCCTCATGGCTATATGTCTTGAGTATTCTCTAACCATTTCGCATACATTTGAGTAGTGCATTCCTGGAGTGGAACATACTATGCCCTCCTCCGTGAACGAGATTGTCATGTTTCATTTTGTCATTAAATCTCGACCCAACATGTTTACTGGGGTCTGCCGAGAATATAATAAAGGTACATTCATTTCACATTCTCCTATGGAGACTGGAAGTGCATTTGTGAAGGGAACATGACTGGTAGCTCCTGTAAAACTATATCTATCTATGGCCTTGCTGGACAAGGAAAACTTGCCTTCACATATGCACGAGCGTGTTGCACCTGTGTCAACTAAGAAGGAATATTCTTTATCCCCTCTAACGACATCCACCCTAGGTTCCCTGTGAGGGTCTATTGTCACTGATAGGATAGAACACATCAGGGTTCCCAGTGAGCTGTCCTAGTTTATATACAAATTTGGCCGACTATGCGCTTGTGGATTTCCCCCATTTCCATTGTTACTTCCCATTCCAGGGTTTGGATTCTGCCTTGTGCTCATTGTCTGTAATAATTGCAACAGAGCCTGTTGGGATTGTCCTTGTGGAAAATCCCATGCTCTGAGGTTGTACGCCTTTTTGCATTCCTGGCGCTTGTTGCTGCACTGTGTGATTCTGCGCAACACCCTGTTGCAAAACTGCAGATGGGTTTGTCATGACTGCTCCTGTCCCTCGGCCGTTCTGCATCATGCCTTGATTTCTGCAGGTGCGCGCCTAATGCCCTGTCATTCCACACAACCAACATACTGGCGGTGGTCGGATCATTTGCCCATTTGACATATCTTGGTTCCCATTTTGCATATTTTGAAAGCCTCCTTGATTATTTTGGAAACCTCCCTGATTGCTCTGCCATCCTCTTCCCCTAAATCCTCTTCCCCTGGGATAAAACCCCATATTGCTCTGATTATTCTGCTGTGGACTAGCCACCTGCTGCATGCTTGATTCAGCTGTGCTAGTTATCATGGCTCCCTCAAGAGCATATTTCAACAGTTTATTTTGCACCAATTTCGCTTCCTCGCCCTTACATGTAGCCTCCTTTTTACAATTCCTTTCTTGCAGCAATCTACAATAGTGTGCGATGGTCAACTGTATTTCAGCCCAAGGTTTGGCCTCAATTCCCACCAATTTCTTGAGTTGTTTCTGCAGCGGCTCTGGCAGCCATTGGCACAAAATATGGTAAAACACAGGTATAGATTTCGTCCAAGATTCATGAGTCTCGAGCACCCAAGTGTCTTGGAAATTCTGTTTATAAATTAACGGATCCTCTGAATCCTTCATTTTTCGAGTCATTATAGCTCCCATATCGGAAGTATCTGGGTATAGCACTCGTAGCGCTTTCCATACTGTGGCTCTACAATTGTTAAATGGAGCTCCATCATGCAAGGTATTAATTATTGTTACACCAGGGTAGCCTGCTCATGCCCACACATAGTCTGCTCTCTCACCAAGTATGGCGATCAGGAGACCCTTGATGTCCCCTATAGCCAGCGTGTTACCTCCTGTCATTTTTTCTAGCTCATGTATCCACTTGCCAGCTACCGACGTCAGCATTGGAAGTTTGTTTTTCAGATTTTCTTGATCCATGTGTGGCCATGGAATATATTGCGGTCTTACTCCCCCTTTCTCTAGTAACGGAAACTGGGATATATAGCTCTCTCTTTCTACCCTCATGGCTCTTCTATTTAAGGCAGGGGTAATATTCCTGCATCGTCGCCTGCCTGGTAGGGATCTAAGTCTGTCTACGTAGGGCGGTGAAGACACCCCCCTCTGACCGTGAGATACTTCTCCATGCTGGTCAGACTGTGTGGCTGACTCTGATACCCTCGGTGCAGACTCGCTAGTGTCTGACCATTTTATTCCATTTTCCCTTGGGAATCGTCTTTCGCTCCGTCTCTCTTCCTCATTTTCCTCGCGCTCTTCCCTTTCCGAGTCGGACATTGTCTGTCCCCAACTAGTGCCTCTCCTTGTGTCCTCCTTACTCCTACTTATTTCTAATCTATCCAGGGATAAGTCTCTATTCCCACTACTTCAGGAGACATCCTCAGTGTCGTACAGCCGAGTGCTCCCCAGGCGCTCGTCTTCCCCCTCCCCTTGGGGTGTTTGTTCTAACCCCATTTCATCATATATTCTATCGATCATTTCTCTGATGCTTCTGGTGTCGAAGTCATCTTCCATATTTGCCCTAGACGTGCCTGGTACTGAATTGTACGCAGGAAAGAATTCTTCTATGTCTTCCCAATCTACTACTGGATCAGGTTTTTTAACCTCTCTCCCCTGATATTCAAGATCACATGCTCTCTGTCAGCCCTTACGTTCTACATCATCATCAAATTCTTTGCGTTTCCGCGCCTCTTCTCTGACCCTATCTTCTTCCTTTCTCTTTTAATTCTACGTTCATCTGCCCTTCGAATTTCCTAATCTCTTTGTCTCTTTATTCTTTTCTCTCGTATTCGTTTCTCTTCCTCTAACTTCTGCTGTTCCTGTCTGTCTTGGTTATTAGTTGCTCTGGGGTTGCGATCGAGCTATCTGTCTTGCTCTTCTCGATATAGCTGTTCTCGCCTTTGTCTGTCTTTCTTTCTTATTCTTTTGTCTCTTAACTCCTTCTCTTTTCCCTTTCCCTGTACATCCTCTATCCTTTCCCGTGATTTCGCGTCATCATTGCCTTTGCCATCAAGTTTTAATAAAATGTGTCCTCCCATCTATTTGTCTTTTGCGAATGCTATCTCATCAGTTCTATCTTCGTTTCCCTTCCATCTCTTCCCTTCTCTCTCCTTGTCGAGAGATACACTTGTCTGTGCCTGATCTCTTCTTTTGTCATCACGTCTCCCTTTGTCCTGTGGGATTGTGGTAGCAATATTCTTATCCTTATCTTTCCCTCGATTTTGTCACTACTATGTGTAGGTGACTCATATGCGGGGTTGCTATACCCGGTTCTCTCAGTGGGTATAATCCCTCGTCCTTACTTTCTTCAACTTTCGTTTTGGATGGGGCAGGTGGTGCGGTAGGCGTCTCACCCCCTCTTTGCATACATTAAGTTTCCAATCTGTTGGCGGCTCTTCCTCCTTTCCCTGCTCATACATTTTCCAAAGCTCCAGAACAGCGAGGCGTTTTTCTAGCTTTTTGCCCGTGTATGTGGCATGCAAATATGTCGTCATATGTTGTAAAACGGCTTTAGATAAGGACCCACCTTGTGGCCATGGCATAAACATCTTGTGGGCAGTGCCTTTAACCCACTCGGTACTATATTTCTTTAGTTTCGGTGCGTGTTTGGGCAACTGTTTGCATAAGGGTGTCAATGGAGTTATGTCCTCCATACTTTGAATCTGTTCCCTTTCCTCTTATATAACACTGGTCAACACTTTCGTGTGTCTTAAACAGTTCCAACAATATGAGCGAGCACCAAACACTGCAAGCTCGAATCCAAATTTTCACAAAATGTTATACCTTCTAATTTACTAAAAAAGACATCAATTCATATGCGATTTTATCTCAGCTGTTAAATCGCGTACATTTTAAATCCGTTTTCTCAAGAAAATGTTTCAATATATATGACGTCACAACAGAAAAACATGTGAGACAGACCCTTAACAGACTAGACGAACACCAGCTGGACACAGTTTTCTCTGCCTCTAATCATTACCCCTAATCTAAACGTACCCCTTTCACAACGTCTTTAACCGTCGTGGTAGTCTAATCGTACCCCCTTAAGCTGGGACTCTGGGTACACGTTTCTTCTAGCCGCTATATTAAAGCGTAGGAATAAGGCGAATCCTCTCACTTCTCGGGTGTCTTCCCCGTTAACCTTTCACTTCTTGGGTGTCCTCCCAGGTAACCTTTCACTTCTCGGGTGTCCGCCCCGGTAACTTTTATTTAATGATTCTCGAGTCATTATCCCCTTATATATATACAGTCTTCTCTACTTCTACTATATCTTGTTTTCCCTCCTCCCTCTGTTACCTTTTCCCTTTACTTGTTCTAAGGCATGCACTATTTGCCAAAACATTCAATTTTTTGTTTCACCTACCGTTTGCATGGTTCCTCTCTGGACCCTCGGGATCACTGCCTTTGTTACCGCCTTCTTCATCTTTTCACCCGCTCAGCTGCCCGTAGGAATAGGAAGGAAAGTGTGGGGAACATGGCTCCCTTCTGGCCCTTTCTGCAGGTTTTTCTAAACTACCAATGTCTACAGGAGTTTCATGGTCTACTCAGTGGAATGGCAAAGGACTTGTGATATTGCCGAAGAACTAGAGTTACTTTATGTCGACAGTCAAGAGGTGTCTTATTCAAATCAATAATCGATAATCGATAACCATCAAATCTCTGCTACCGTGTGTTCTCAGGAGACCCCCGGCCGGCACATAGAGCCGAGGTTTGCTCCGAAGTACTTTAAGATGAGATAGCTGCACCTTGAGATGGATGGGGTGTAGATTTATTACTCCAACACCAATCAATAAGGACAACTCAATGATTTGGCAAAGGGAGTCCGTTTAATGACAAATACAAAAAACGGGGAGTCATGGCAATCAGCAGTGATGCAATAGTCCGTCTCGCTTCAACTCCAACAAACTTCATACAAAACATAACTTTTATACTCAAAACGTGTCATAATCGACATGTAACACTCAAGAGTTTAACATGCAATTCTATTGGTTAAGAAAAGGTAACTTTAATATAGGCACTATATCTGTATATGGTAACGGAGTGAAGGGATTGGGTAAACACTGTCAGGTGGGCGTCTAAGCCCTTCCTTCAAAAATGACTACTGTAGACGTCACTAAAAGTACGACCTCCCATTGGTTCTACTAACTATAGGACCCTAGATTATTTGGTCTATTGTGATTGAGTTAGCAGCAACCTCATGCATACATTTCCACTTTGCTTAGCAGCACGCAGAACGGTCAGCCAGGTGCAGAGTTCCCCCTCAGCTACCTGGCCTTCCTCCAATTAAGGTTACAATCAATCATCGCTACAGCAACTATGTGTCAATTATTTTACTGTGGTTGGCCTCGAAACTGCACCTTCTGTCTGGAAAAGTTCTGATATGTTTGTCTGGGCGGATGCCAAGCGTAGGTGTGAACCCGTGCTCCTTCTCGTTCGGCTGGTCACGTGCTACCCACACCATGAATTTGTCTAGTTTCTCTCAATTTGTGCATTTCATTCTTATTCAGCTCGCACCTGCCTACGCCTCCTTATCTCAACCTTTCAAAGACAGGATATTCTGTTCACAAGTTTCAATTATATGTAGCTACTGTTCGTTCCTTCTATTGGTATAACCTTGGCCCTCCTCGCACAAGTTTCATCTGCTGAGTTTCGATTCAGCTGTCTTTTCTCCTTTTGCTTAGAATATGAATCTTGTCTTGTTTGACCTCTAGTAACCTGAGTTGATTCTGCTTTTCGTGCAAAGTGGAATCGCACTTATAACATTGTGCTTCGTTTTGTGGTAGATTATGTATAATGGCGCTTGCCGCGCTATTCTTCTACTTAGCATAGCAATCCACACTGTTTTCTTAGCTTTCTTGCGGTTCCAAGCACATGTACAGGCGTTAGCTAGTTGAATATCTTCATCCTGCTTACAGCTTAAGCTTCTTTGTGTTGTTCTCTTCCTTTGGGTTCACGATATCTTTATTCATAGTGTTTCGTCTCTGTGTCATTTTTGGTTGGCATTTCTTCTATCTGTGAGTCTGTCTGGGCTCTCGTGAGGTCACCATTCGTCTTCCATTAAGGCCTTTTTTGGTTTCTTCCGGGACAGTAATTAGGCAATCTTCATTTTGTCTCATTTGTTGGTAGGGTTTTCTCAATGGATACCTTACTGTCCATGGTTGTCTGGGTATTGGTACTTCAATAGGTGTTGCTCTTCTGATAGGTACTGGGCAGAGCCCTACTGCGGCTCTCTGCTGGTTTATTTGCTCATCATACGTCACATATTTTGGTGTGAACATTCCTGGTACTTCAAAATGGGTGACTGGAGTGCAGGCTTTATTTGGGAACTCCTCTACAACTTTGGTCCTGGAGATTTCCACTAACTTTAATGCAAGATCTAGTGGTCAGGGGAGAAATTGCAGGAACAAATAAGGGAATACTTTGACCAAAATTGAGAAGGGGAAATGTCGATGAATATTATTTGGGATGCGTTTAAGGCAACATTTAGAGGTTTTCTTATAGCAGCGGAGACTAATAGACACAAGCAGAGTATGGCTTTAGAATTTAAACTAGAAGAGGAAGTAGCTCTAGTTTTAAAGAAGATGGAAACTGTCACACCCCTGGAGTATACACAACTCCTTCCTAGCCACGGAAGCCAAATAGAATGACCCCTCTAACCTTGGCTGACACAGATTCCTGATTGGAATAAACACAGGTACCCTCAGGCAGCCGAAGGGGGGGAAGAGGGTTAGGGAGAAGTTGTGGATAGGTAGGAAGTGTTTAGGGTAACAGGGAAAGGGGAAGGGAAAGACATACAACAAGAACAGATAACCATACATAGTATTCTTCTTAATTAGAATACCAACTGACCACCCTGTATGCCAAGTTCGGAAAGCAAGGAACAGAAGCACATATGCATGGCAGTGCATTCATTAACACCTGTGTACACTTGAAAACTCCTGAAACACAGAGACATTAATTCCTTAATTAATTATGCCCTCAAAGCGTGTCTTGTAGTGAGCTGTCCGTGAGGAAATATTTGTGTTGGAAAGGGGGGGAGGGTTTGAGTTCCTAAGTATACTACTTGGTAGGATGGAGTAAAGATGCTACAGGGAAGGGGATATTGTGTCTCGCCATCCGGTGTCCCACTTCCACTCCCTGAAGACCCCTCACCTAGGTGGCCCTCCCTCACTGGTCCACCCCTAGGAACTGGGTTCAAAAGCGATGGCTGTGTCCTGGCCACCTGGATGACACATAGGTGAGGTCCCATGGGGGAGAGGGTGCTGATCTCTGCCTTTATTTTCTAAAGGCTTGCCTGACAGGGGACAGCGCCTCACCTATTCAGCCTTAATGGTGGCGCTAGCCCTCAGGGCAGTGTCACCATTAAGGCTGAAAGGGTGAGGCCCCTGGAAGCTGAGGCAGTTTCCTGAAGACTCAAACTCCTGTAGATGCACGGGAGCTTCAGCATTTAGTAAACAAGGCCTCTGCTGACAGCGGCCTCACGTTTTCTCCATAATGGTGGCGCCGGCCCACGGGCATCTCGTGCTTGAAGGGATGCCTCGCAGGTGCGGCGCCACCATTATGCCATTTTTTTCTGACGCCTGAAGCTTTCGCACACCAGCGAGACATTCAGCCTTTTGGAAAAAAGCCTTTTCGTGTTGTGGCCGGGGCTGCCAAGGCAGATTAGTGGGCCCTGGCAGGGCCCCGACTCAAAACGAGATTTCGGAGCCTGCTGGGGCCCAGCCCTGGCAGGCCCCCGACCCACCTTAAGACCTGCTGTTACTCAAGGTGATTGTATTACTTTGACTCAATGGATTAAGGGGTCCATGACCATACTCACGGCCAATGATCTATCTGTAACTGACCTTGAATATACTCCTTTTAAGGTCAAAAAGAAAATTCACAAAAACAATTAGATCTTGAACAGATCCCGGTTAGAAACATACAATTTCTGAACATTTTCCATTTGATATTAAACCATTCAACAAAATACAGAAATGTCTTATTAGACATCCTGCAAGAAATGAAAGATTTTCTGGGTCCGATCAAAATTCTCTTTTTGACTGAGGATGTTTTGGGGACGCGTAGTAAACAAACTAATACAGACCAATCTTGCTAGCACTGTATGAAGGCGTATGAAACTTTGAAACACGTAATTATAGAATGCACCGCACTTTTTGACCTTCGCAATTTGATGCTTGAATCTTATTTTAGAAAAGGCCTTTTTTAACTTATGAACATTTGTGGTGGACTCTCCTTGTCGCACCTAATGAGCATCTTTTGATTGCAATATTGAACTTTGTAAAAGACCTGTTTGAGTTGTGCTTGTAATGATGAATTTTGTAAGATATTCTGTTTTTAACTATTCCTTTTTATCTCAGTCGGAATCAATGTTTTTTCGTTTATTTATATAAGAATTGATGTGTAATGTTCTACATTGACGCTTGTGTGTAAAGTTTTATTGATAAAGCTAACTCACACCATAAAAAAAATAAAAAAATAAAAATTAAGAGAAAAGTTTAATATGACAAGCTACAAAAACGTAATTCCTTGTCGAAGTTAGTAGAATAGCACATTTGAGCCAAGTCATGCATTCCACAATGCCACCTAGTAGCCATCCCTGGAAGTTTACCTTCACTTCCAATCCACATCAGCAAGGCATCAGTATGCAAATTAGCCCCAATGCAAACCCTTTTCTCCAGAAAATTGCCTGTGTCTTAGAAGGCAGTGCTACTTTATACATAGCTTAATCAACCCACGACAGACATTTCGCAAGACTGTCAGGAGAACTACATACCTGGTTTCACCCTTATTCAGGATCATTTGTGCACTATAGTCTTAAGAGCCTGATTGAAGATGGCTATGTTTATAAAGTAGTCAAACAATCACAAGACTTTAGAACATTAGTTTATATTATTTGGCTCTATACAATTTATAGAGTAAAATGTTTTATACTTATGGAGTTTATTTGAAAAGTTATTCAATACAATTACATCACAGTAAATCCAACATCAAAGTGGGATGGTTCATAGGGACAATACGCACAAGATGGCATCCAGTGTGACCGTGAATATCATGCTTGTGATCTGGCAGTGACTGATGACATCACTTCTGATCAGGCATGGTTCTCATGTTTAAGTAAGTAATTTAGTTATCTTGACTGTGTCCCACTCACGTCCAGTCTTCTTTGACAGAGAATTGCTTTTGTTTAGGATACTTTGGATATCAATCATATAGCTTCTGTTAAAAGTAGTTTACTGTAGTTGAACTACTTAAATATATTATTTACAGAACCAGACCTTTTGAGATTATTCCGATTCAGCTACCTAGTTATGACTATAGATATACATATCTTCAGAACTAGAGGATTTTCAGTGCTGTTGTATAAGGATACGTAGTAATAGCACATCGGTTGTAATATTGATTCTGATGATACTGTGGACATTTAGAAGTCTTAAAACGTCTTTTTTTTAGCAATTGTATAGGATCCCAAAGGTAGAGAGAATTTGCTTATTTAATACCAACAGTATGACAAAATTTTACAAAGCTACTGTTTATAATCTTCATTTGTGTCACGTATTTGAGAGACTTTATTTTTAGACTTTCACATTTCTCCTTAACGGATGGATGTGAATTAGTACAATTCCCACATATACTACTAGTTCTAGTTGGGCCAATTTGGTGCCATCAATCGACCATGCACATTGTGTCTGCTTACATGATTTGGAAAATATGATAACACTTGATTTGTCAATGTTAATTACAAGCATGTTTTCCTAGGCATATTGTTGGAAGCTCAAAATTGACCTTTATAGACCAATGGGTGTGAAGTCCAATAACATTAGGTCGTCCACATAGTGATCCCCTGAAATTTAATGTCACTGATGCTAGGGGAAAGGGCCTACATTTTGACAGATGAAATTCCACATCTGAAAGAAAAAGGTTAAACAGGCATGGTGCCTATACACATAACTGCCTAAGCCCTTGGGATATAGAACTTTAGTCAGTCAATGTACCCTGCCTACCCCGTCTTATCCATACAGTAGTGTCACAGTGGATCACAATAATCACCCACAGTAATGAGGCAGGCATCCCCCAGTTAGCAAGATTATTCCACAGAAGTTTTCTATTGATACTATCAAAGATAAAGAGAGAGAGAATAATTGATTCAGCGTCACCCATTAACAATAAATACACATCAATACATAAATCTGCAATAAAAAATAAAAAAACACAACTCTAATATTATTATAAAAAAGGTCTACCATACCATCTGAGAACCTTCTTTACAAACATGCAAACATCTAACATAAAATTAAAATCATTATAACTAATGAATAAATGCATACCATTTGAGAGGTCCCGCACTTAACCAAATTATTTCTAAAACACTATCCTGTAAGAGCATTCAAAACAGGACATACCAGCAGGAAATGTAGAATATTCTCTTCAAATCCTAACCCACAATAGCATTTATTGGCTAGGTCATTCTTGCTAATAATGGTAAGATATTTGATATGATATGAAATGATATGATATGCTATGATATGGCATTTGTAACGCGCCTATACACAAGTGTTTCAAGGCGCGACGAAGCAGGGGGGGGGAAACAAGGGGAGACAGACAACGATCCTACTAGGCCAGGTGTCATTCAGATCACGCAAGTGCAAAGGGTAGAGGGAAAGGGAAAAGTGCAAGGGGGAAAGGGAGAGTGGAAAGTGCAGTACAGGGTTAATAGCATACAGCAAACAGGATAAATAACAAGGGCCAGCTGGTGGCAAGTGCGAAGTAAGTGCAGACAAGTGCTGGGAAGGGGGGCTGTAGGGATACAGACACAGTCCCGTAGTGCAGGGGTTGCCATGGAGGCAGTGCAGGGGAGAGTGGCTGGGCGAAGGACCGAGAACGGTGAGTGGCCCAGTTGCAGAGTCAGTGCAGTTTCAGTAGTATTAGCAGGGGAGAGGGGGAGAGAAAGCGGAGGCAAAGAGGAAGGTTTTGAGGTGCTTCCAGAACCGGAGATGGTTCTCCTCAAGTTTCAGGGAGGCAGGAAGGCTGTTCCAGAGGGAGGCCCCTGCAGCGGAGAGAGATCTGCCCCCAACTTGTTGTTTGGAGAAGCGGCTGACCCTGAGGGAGTTGGAGGCGGATGAGCGAAGAGCTCGAGAAGGAAGATATTTAGGAAGAGAGAGTTGAAGGTATTTTGGCCCAAGGCCCCAGACGGCCTTGTGGACAATGCAGAGGGTTTTGAACTTGATCCTCGCAGTCACTGGGAGCCAGTGCAGTGATTTCAGTCCTGGAGAGATACAGTCCCTGGGCTTGAGGCCAAGGACAAGTCTCGCAGTCCTGTTCTGGATGAGTTGCAAAGAGCGGAGAGCAGAGGCGGGCAGATTTAGATAGAGGCTGTTACAGTAGTCCAGCTTCGAGAGAACCAGGGCTCTAGAGAGAGTGAGCTTCTGGGGGAAGGAGAGGAAAGGAAGGATACCTCTGAGGAGGTGTAGCTGGTAGTGTGACTTCTTAGAAACGTCGGATATGTGAGGAGAGAAGGAGAGTGTGGAGTCGAAGATGACCCCAAGGTTTTTTGCCTTGCAGGTAGGAGCAGGAACAGGGCCATGAGAGGCCGGCCAGAGAGCTGCAGGGAAGGAGGGAGTGGGTGTGTCGATGAGTAGAATCTCAGTCTTACTGGCATTAAGACAGAGGTCGTTGGCGGCACACCATTCCTGGATAGCAGAAAGACAGTCAGAGATGAGGGAAGGAGAAGAGGAGGTCGAGGGTAGCCTAAAAATGAGCTGGGTATCATCCGCATAGCACTGAAGATTGAGGCAGAGAGCAGCGATGCGATGGGAGAGAAGTGCCAGATACTTGTTGAACAGCCAGGGAGAGAGGTTAGATCCCTGGGGGACACCACAGGTAGAGAAAAAGATGTCAGAGAGGAAAGACCCCAGTTGGACCTGAGAGGGTCGATTGGAGAGGAAAGAGGTCAGCCAAGCCAGAGCCTGACTAGTGATACCCAGGTTATCACAGAGACGGTTGAGCAGGATGGTATGGTTGACAGTATCAAAGGCAGAAGAGAGATCAAGCAAAATGAGAACACATGGAATGTTAGAGTCAAGGTTCGAGAGCAGGTCCTCACGGATGTTCAGGAGAGCAGTTTCCGTGCTTCTGGCAGCTCTGAAGCCAGACTGATGGCAATGAAGACTACCAACAGATTCACCATGGAGATTGATGGCCAGTTTCTCCAGGAGCTTGCCCAGGAAGGGGGTGATAGAGATTGGGCGACCGTTAGCCGGGCAGGAAGCGTCGGAAGAGGGTTTCTTAAGGAGGGGGTGCACAAGGGAGTGCTTGAGAGGGGATGGGAAGACTCCAGAGGCAAAGGAGTGATTGCAGAAGTCAGCAAGGGCAGGAGCCAGGGAGTCTATGTGGTCCTTGATAGTCTTGGAGGAACATGGAGTGGACCTGTTTTGACGAGACTTTCATAGATCGGACTTGTCTTGAAACCTTGTCAGCAGACAAAATGGGAAAGGCAGAGAAGGAGAGAGGAGGGGTGGCTGCAGAAGGGCCAGAGGAAGGGCAGAGAATAGAGGGGGGAGGTGATAGGAGGAGAGTGAGGACAGGATGTCCTGAGTTTTTTAAATGAAGTGAGTGGCCAGTGCCGTGCAGAGGGCCTGGGAGGGGACAGGAGAGGTAGAGACTGCAGCAGGGTTGGTCAGCTCCTTGCAGATTTTGAAGAGTTCGGCCGAATTGTTAGATGCCGCAGAGATGCAGGCTTGGATAAGGGCTCTCTTCTTGGTGAGAACGGAGAGCCGGTATTGCCTTTGGAGCAGGCGACAGGCCAGTTTGTTAGAGGCTGAACATGAAGCACGCCATTTCCTCTCTGCCACCCTGCATTTGCGTTTCAGGGTGATGAGATCCGAGTCATACCAGGAGTTACATTTGGCTTTGGGCTTCAGGCGGATACTCATGACAGGGGCAAGGATATCAAGAGTATCAGATATAGCAGAGTGGAGAGTGGAGAGGGCTGTGTCATGGTTGGAGTCAGCCGAAGGGGGAGGAGGGGGCGAGAAGGTGGCAGCAAAAGCCTCAACTGACACACGCTTCATGGGTCGGATGACCGAGAAGGAAGGTGGCAGTGATGGGGGTGGCTTTGCCTGTGGGGTAGGGAGGGTGAGGTGGGAGGAGAGGAGAAAGTGATCACTCCAGGAGAGAGGAGTGGAGAGAGGGACAGAGAGGGGAAGGTCAGAGGAGATCAGGGCATCAAGAGTGTGCCCTGCAGAATGAGTCGGCCCAGGCGGGAGAATAGAGAGTGAGAGCGAGTTGCAGAGGTCTCAAAAGAGTCCAGAGGGGGGACAGGAGGTATTCAGGTGGATGTTGAAGTCACCAAGAAAGAGGAGTTGAGTGGTTGAGGACAGGAGTGAGGAGGAGAGGTCCGCCCACTCGGAGAGGAAGGAGGAAATTTGACCAGGTGGACGATAGATAGTAGCCACGGTAAGGGAGTGGCTAGGAGAGAGAGAGAGTCGGCAGACAAGACATTCAAAAAAGGAGTAGGTCTGCGTGGGAGTAACAGTGGCAGGAATCCACTCAGGGAAGATAAGGGCCACACCCCCCCAGCACAGTTGGGCCTGGGCACGGAGAGGATCTTGTAACCGTCAGGTAGTAGTGTGTCAAAGCTGGTGACAGAGCTGGCCGTGAACCATGTCTCAGTGAGACCGAGTACGTCAAGGTCAAGTTCCTCAAGAAGGCGGCAGATATCAGAGGAATGTTTGACGGCAGAGCGAGAGTTAAGAGTGGCAATGTGGAGAAGGTTGCCATCTTTGAAGGACTTCTTCCGGGGAGTGGTACAGATCAGAGGTACGCCCTGCGGAGGTGAAGAACGAGCAAGAGAGGGGGTGGGGGAGGAGGGTAGAGGCAAGGTAGTCGAGGACAGAGGAGGGGGCACAGCAGGAGAGGAAAGGAAGTTGATGAGGCGCGGGAAGCGTCTATCAAAGAGGTGAAGGTTGGCCTGAGGGCCTTGGACCAAGACGGTCCCATTAGCGTAGACATTAATGATGGCCTCAGAGGAGTGGAAGGAGGCCAAGAGGACATCCCAATGGGTGTCACCATTAATGGGAGAAGAGGAGAAAGGAGAGAGCACAGAGACCATATGAAGGGTCCATAGGTCAGGTGAAGGCACGAAAAAGAGGATGTCAGTGAGAGTTTCCTTGGAGGAGGAACTAGTGTAGGTGTCGGCGATAGGGAGGCCTGGGTTGGAGACCAGGATGTCCTTTTTAAACTTTTTCCTAGCAGATTTAGTGAGGAAAGCAGGATAGTCAATAGAGAAGCAGTTAGAAAAGATTGGTGAGATAGAGAGCACCATGGAATAGGAGGAAGTGGGGCGGGAGACAGGACAAGTGCAAGCGGACAGGAAGAGAGCGGCAGCCCTAGTTTACCACAACATCAGAACACACAGTAATGCATATCAGGTACACAGTGGAGAGGCCACCTAAGTTTGAAAATCCAGCGGGGGGAGAAAAACCCTAGTTTACCACAAAATCAGAACACACAGTAATGCGTATCAGTTACACAGTGGAGAGGCCACCTAAGTTTGAAAATCCTGTGGTGGGAGAAAAACCCTAGTTTACCACAAAATCAGAACACAGAAGTGTAGACACCCTGCAAGGAAGTGAACAGGTAAGGGTGGGGTGGGCCGGGGGAGCAGGTGGAGTTCACAGATGGAGCGGCGGAATGGCGTCTGGCATCCCCTGCGGACACCTGCATACACACAGGGAGGTGCACAGGAGGGAGCCGCCCTTTGCCTAAGGGGCCCTTAGCCGAGGGGCTGCCGGGCAGGGGGCTGCCCAAAGGGGTCAGATTAAAACCAGAAGGTACCCAATAGGAGGGGGAGCAGGGGGGGCTGTGGACAGGTAGGCGGGAGGGAGGGAGGACCAGGAAGTGGCTGCAGGGGGAGGGGGGAGGAGGGAGAACAGCGCCGGAGCGCAGGCCCGTTAATACATTTTAAGCACCCAGAAAAAACACTCACTGGAGGCCCACGGGGGCCAGGCAGGGATTAAACCTGCAAACTGGGCACGGCTGACGGCGGCTGCTCATACCCACTCTGCTCGTGAAAAGATGCGAGTGAGGAGAGCAGCCGTCGGGTAGTCCTGGAAGGACAACCCACGGCACCAATCAGAGGGGGGGTGGCCGGGCAGGTAGGCGGGAGGGAGGGAGGGAGGACCAGGAAGTGGCTGCAGGAGGAGGGGGGAGGAGGGAGAACAGCGCTCGGGCCCGTTAATACATTTTAAGCACTCAGAAAAAGAAAAAAAAAACACTCACTGGAGGCCCACAGGCAACAGGTTCAATGAACCACTAATATTAATTTTGCTATGCTCTGGATATCTCAAGAAGCTTACAAAGCCTCTCTCAATAAAATTCAACCGGGAGTCAACAAAAAAAGAGATTGATGCTAATGAGCATAGGCGGCTCATCATGCATACGTGTTCCAGATTAACAGTCTTCATGTCTGCTGTGCAATTAATTTGATTAAGTACAATGTTCCATTTATTTATCATAGAATTTCAATAGTTATACTATGTATATTTCTCTTGGACTGGAGACAGGTGCATTTCCCTCACAGCATTTAATTGTATGGGGTTTTCAATATCAAATATATTAGTTTTAACATAAAATTCCACTTACGTTCAGCTAGAACAGCAATGCTGTTACCCCCACGTTCTGTACATAAGGCATTTCCTGGAGCACTGGGGGCCAATGCCTGCTTTATTCCTTAGGAATGCATTCTGTACCACTCCAACCTTGCACAATTAGAGAAGTCCGAGATTTCACAGCCGTATAAGGCAGACGAATGTCCTTTAGCTTCCATTACCCTTAAACGTGTATCCTTTGTTTTACCTCATATTGTAATAAAAGCACCTCAGACCTCTAAAACATGTTTCAATTAGTTTTTCCACCCTTTTATTATGGTGGAGCCAGGTGCTATTCTGATGGAACAAAATGCCTAGATAGTTACATGTTTTTTCCACTGAGATATTGACACTATTTTTGACTCATACAAAGTTATTTTTACAGTTTCCAAATGGCACTATCTTAGTTTTTTTCTAAATTCAATTCAAGACCATGTTCCTTAAAATACCTAGAAGCATAATTTGAAGACTGTTTGAGACCCCTCTCTGTTAAATCGACCAGAGCTGTATCATTGGCATACATTAGAGCCCTGTATTTTGTGCCATTAATAACTACAGGATTAGTCTTCATTAAAGAGTTGTATGGGTCAAAATCAGATAAGGATAGGATAAACAATATTGGGGCAAGAGGCCACCTTTGTCTACCCCTTTATAAGTAGCAAATTCCTTCAAATAACTTGTCAAGCGTGGGCATTTTTACAAAAGCTGATGTTTATGTATATAAAAGTTGGATTAGCGCTAGTAATCCTGCAGGTACACCCGGTCTGTTCAGTTGTTTCCTCAAAATTGCCCTATCTAAAGAATTAAATGCTTTTGACAGATCCAAGAATGCAACAAATACGGATCTCTCCGTGATCTTAACATATTTTTCTATAATTCTATTCAAGAGATAGCAGTGGTCCACCAGGCTGTAGCTTTTTCTAAAACCTGCCAGTGTTTCCGTGAGAATGATGTTCATCTCTGCCCATTCTTCTAGATTTGTCAAAATGCATTTTATAAACATTTTACTTGTACTGGCGAGTAAAGAGATAGGCTGATAATATGGATCACTGCTTGAAATGTTTTAAAAATCAGAACGATTAAACTCTTTTTCCATGATGCCGATAATATCTGAGATCTCCCTATCACATTAAAAACCCAAGTCAGGGAACACACCACTTAGGGAACCACTTAATAACCTCAATATTAGTACCATCTGCTCTGCATGCTTTCCCACCCCCTAGCTGCCAACAAGGAAGCAGTAGGCTCTTCTTCTGAGAATTGTGGAGTATCAATGTCAGCAGCACCATGCCCTGTCTTAGGGGAACCAACCTCGGATGGATAAAATAAAATGGGAACTCAAGACATCAGGCTTAATTTAACTAATTTCATCATTAGTAATGGGTTCTAACCTTATATTACCATCCTCCAAAACCCCTAGATATTATTTTCTCGAACCATTTTATCCAGAATATCCCACTGTTGTTTTTTTTTCTTTTTGCATAGACTTTTGTATTCCAGTTTTAAAGCATGAAGTTCCCCCCCTTCATCACACAGACCTTAATTTCCTCACAAAATGCTGTTTTGCCTCTCCACAATCGGAGTCAAACCACGGTGCATCAACTCTTTTTCTGCTCAGATACTTGGTACACTGTCTTGTCTCCAGTTGAGGGCTCACTAATCTCTGTGCTAACAGCTCAAAAGAGCCCACTATTTCAAGATCTTCCTCATTAGGAACAAGTATGGCTAATTTTAAGGAACAAATATCTGTACTATTTAACATTGTTTCGATCAATCCCTTATTTAGATTCATTTTTATTGAATTTGAGCGTGCCAAATTCTCTTCAATTAGCTCACCAGGTTCGTCACCTGGTATTTCCCACTTCACCACTAGAGGCTTATGGTTGCTCTCCGGCTGATTAATAGTCAAGAAATCTCAGATATTTATGTACGCAAAATAATGTACCAGGCCATAGTCTATCACAGTGGACCGTGTCCCAGATCTAAATGTGTTGTTTCGGAGGACTATCTCCAAAGCATCTATCATTTAACACAACCTACCAGGACTGCTTCATGAAATTGTTAATCAGCTATGCTCTGGCATCCTGTTGTGGGAGAAATAGGCTAAGGCGCTGAATGCCGAAAGCCTTCGGTAAGGTGGCTTAGTCCTCCTCTAGTTCTTTCTTTGCTCCTAATTTAGACTTAAAATCTCCCAATATCAAGCAGCTAAAGGTTTCATCATGTGACAGGAAATTACAGAGAATACCTCCAGTCTTAAATAACAATGTGTCTCCTTAGGGTGAATATAAATATTAATAATAGAGTTTATTGCCTAGACTTGGCTTAATATCTAGAGAACATATACATTCTTTATTGTCAGAAACATGTCTCTCCGCTTCATAGTGGAGACTCTTATGGATCAGAGTATCAATTTCCACACTCTGGTGGCCTGGCCCTAATTGCCTTGCATCAACTGAGAGTACTTGAAACTCACTAAAGTATTATACCATCAAAAGCAGCTCTAAGGTCAATTTGTGCCACAAAAAACAGTATTCCTTTAGTTTACACTTGATTCTGTAACAGTCCTAATATAAGGGTATTTAGATTCATACCAAAACCTCCACAGAAACCGGTTTGGTTCTTCTGCAGTCTTTCAGTGGATTGTACACAATTTTCAACTTCTCTGAGAACCTTTTTACCAAACATTGTACTTGAAACGTCAAAGAGAGCGATAGGTTGGTAGTTATTAGGGTTACACCTATCACCCTTCTTGAAGATTGGAACTATATGAGATAATTTCCAAGCGTGTGGTATACAAACTCTCTTCAATATCTGCAGAAAGAGGACACATAATATCTTCACCAGAGCTCCGGCCCATACATAAGCGTAACATTCAGGAGTCCATCTAGCCAACTAGCCCTTTTTCATGGAGTTCAAGTGATTTGCATTGCCTAAACCCGTTTTTAAATGCCTGCTTCAGTTTTTTTATAACTAAAGATTTCTCATCTTGATTTGTATACATATTACTGGTAAATGTAATCTCTTTCTTAGATCGCTTTTCCTAGCCTTAATTACGTGACCCCAATTTCCCTTCCTTCGGCTACATTTACCAAGCTCAGTACTTATTTTTGTTATCTCTATGAAGAAAGTTGCAAAACCATTGGGATCAAATAAGATTCTTCACTCCTGCAACCACATAGATTGAAAATGGAGTTTCATGTGCTCATTGAAAATGTGGGTTTGTCAATGATTCCATTGTATTCTATTTTTTGCTGGATTCACCGTTCGGTCTAATAAACCCATATTCTCTAGTTTCCTCTTGTTATAGAACCTTAAACATGCCTGCCAACTTCTATGATCACAACATGCCTGCTAACTTCTATAATCACTAAATGTAGAGTCTACAATTTCAAAGTCTATACAAAGATCCAGGAGCTTTCTTAACAAAAACAATCAATTCTACACGCCGCTTTCCCTTTCCTCCATGTTTTCCTACATAGGATATCACCATTTATGTTCCCATTCAACTTCGAAAGGTTCCAGAGGTCCACCAATGATGCCCATTGCAAGCCCCAGTTTTTTGTTTCCCCTGTACATTCATATGGGTACTTAGGTAAACCATTATCTAGATGTGGAGTTGCAGCATTTAAGTCGCCTCCCAATATAATTTCTAAAAAAGGACTTTTCCCCAATGAAAGAGCTCACCAATCTCGTGTAGTATGTTCACTACATTGCTTTTTGCAGGATTAAAATATATATTTGCTACTAAAAGATCTTTTTTTATCTCTGTTCTGTAATTCTCCAATTTTTACCACTAAGAGTCCCTGTGAAACCGTTTTTATCTCAGTTACAACACTCCCTAGTTTGTGTGCGACTGCAGTTATTAGGCCTTTAAATGGTCCACCCCTAAACCCTGCTGGTTTCAAGAACACTTTTTATCCATCTAATAAAGGGGGAATCCGAAACAGCACTTTTTGGAGGAGAATTATGTCAACATCTAGCATATCTATTTAATTGATTTTTGGATTAGCGAGAATGGAGAATGCTCTCAAATGCCAGGACAAAATGTGTTTAACATTGTGATCAAATATCTTTCACCGTACACTCCTTAGGTTTATTTAATGTTGTTGTCACCCAAGACCAGTCCCTAGTGGGTGTTTTCTGCGCTGTTTTGTTAATCAAATTAATCCACTTATTTTTATGAGGGAAGATTGAGATCTTTTCTGTTTTTCCTGATGGTGAATCAAAGGAGCATCCTGTATTATATCACTAGAACCTCTGTCTTTTAAGCCCTTGTCCACATTAATGGCCTCAACTTCTGTAATCAGATTTGGATCCACATTTGGCGTGGGGTCTTTATCTACCTCCCCTTTTTTAAGGACCTACTCACACCCGGGGGACGAGAGTACCACCTCTGCTGAGGGCAAGCAGATTTGATTAATTCTACAAAATATCGAATTTTGCCGCAATAGAGGGCAACAGCTCTATGTGATATTTAACTTCCATTTATTGTCCATCTCATTTTCAGTAAATATAGGTAAGGAGTCGAACAGGACAGAAAGGCCAAAAAAGTTCATATATCCTCCAAGGTCGACCGCTTAAGATCTCGTAGCCCCAGGTTTGCTCCTCCGAGACAGTTACATTAGATTTTATTTTTCACTTTTTGCATCTAGTAGATTGTTTTGGAAAACAAATGTCTTATTTTTTTGTGTGTTGGTCACAAGAGATTTAGCTTTGAATTTAGTCTTGCTGTTGCCAGCCTCCATAAGTTTCTGATTAAAGGATCGGGAGATTACTTCCTTCTCACCCACAGCTGGCATCGGTGTATCCACAGCCACAGGCAGATGGATTGCACTAATCACTAGAATCACGTCATACCAAGACGATGGCAGCAAGGGAGGGGTTGCTTCATTAGTGCTGGATTGTAATGTTTATTTACGATTAGCAGCCAACCTTGAGCCCTTGATGATGTGAGACTGGGCCATGTCCTCCTCGTCAAAGAGCACAAGGGCAACTACCTAGTCAGCAGGAACAGCTAAAGGCAGGATCTTAGTCTCAGGTCCTGTGCCTGTAAAATCCCCTGCTCTTTCGACAGGACTAGGCCCCTCATTACCCATACTAGGCTCAATAGACATGTTAGGCACCAGTGTTGGTAGATTTTTGTTTCGTAGGGCATTCATCACAAAGCCCCCTTACAGTTACACAAAAAGCCTACCTTACAGTTACCAAACCTTGCACCAATCGTCTGGAGGTAGAAGCAGTTTGTCAGCTTAAAATAAATACCAACTCACCAACTGGTAAGCTGGAAGATGCTAAACTTTGCCCGCTAGATCTTTAATCGCCTTGTTGGACCATGGTGGACTGCAGTAGTCTGTGCACTTCACCGAATGGCATTTACCGTGCCTGCCGGACCTTTTAAAAGCCGCAAAACGCCTCCAGGTGAACAGCAGCACTGGTTCATGTGGAAAACAGCTCAGGAGCACAGTGTTCCTCTCTCTCTCCTCACTTTTGGTAGACTGTGGACTTCCTTGCTGCACTTCAACCTGCATCAGCCTGCTCGGTTTTTTAAAATCTGCAAAACACCCCCTGTTGCAACCGTTCCAGAGCACAGCATTACTCACTTCACTGCACCGAATGAGCTTATTCTTTATACGAAAGTTTCAGGTTAGTGGTGAAGCTCATTAAAAGTGTTTTGATTTAATTTGAAAATATATATTGGTGGAACTGACAAAGATTTATTAATATTTTGGGAGGACAAGCAGAACTACCCCTGAAGAAGGGAATTACTCCTCCTCTGTTCACCATCTGTTGACCATCAGAGGATTTTTGAGTTTGAATTGTTTATTACAAAAAATTTGGAACATATTTGGATTGTTGCTATTGTTCTGAATATGTATTACATTTTTTGCATTCCTCAACATATATAAGCTAAAGTACTGTTTGTGAACATGCACAATTCGTTATTAGTAATATTTTATAATGTTGTGTTATAAGAATTACAAGTACACACACACATTGTATGATTTATATATATTTGTGGCTAATAAAAGGATTCCTCTTAGACATTTTTCACAAAATTAAATTATTTAACATTAAAATATAGAGACAACACATGAATAACTTTGCAATTGTTTGAAAGAGTATTCCTTCACCTGTGTGCAAGTGGTTTCCAGCGGTTATGATTGGGGTCAACAGGTTGTAATTTATAGCGGGCCCTGCTTGCTAGGAGTCCTAAACCCTCCGCGCCTTAGATTTATTTGTGATCAAGGCATTTTAAAGAATAACTTTACACATGATCTGAACACAAATCTGCACTGTAATCTTGATTTTGATCTTCACTAGAAACATTTCTCTCTTCTTGCTTCCCCATCTACCCATCTAGCCAACTGAGTTTACTCTATTTCTGGGACTACCTCAAAATTTTCTTTGTAGCATTGAAATGTCATCACGCTACACCATATAGGATTTTTCATCCCATGTACCTTTATGTCAAATAGATGTCTTTTAAAACCAAAAACATAGTATTCTGATTTCCTGTGGGTTTGTGTGTCCTTTGTTAGAGTGATGTGTGGTCAGCCGACACATGTTTTGACCTCTCAAGTTCTTTATCAAGGCTGAATTAATACATTTGTGAGTAATCGTGCACATAGTGTGAATGTTCTGATCTTGATGGTCGTGCATATTATTGAACCTCCGTCCCCAAGTACCGCACAGACAGAAAGGATACACTGTCTGTGCAATCTTTGAGGCCACAGGTGTGTTGAGCCGTCAATCAGGTAGCAGGAACGCCGGAAGGACCCCTGACCGCTGTAAGGCAATGGTTAATGGTTAAACAGGAGCAGTGCAATTGATACGGGTAACGGGTAACAATCAGTATTAACAAGGCTTACCCAGGAGTGTTGCAAGTAGGGCCCTAAATGTGGTAAGAGCCACAGATTGTTGATGGTGGAGAAATA
Source organism: Ambystoma mexicanum (assembly GCF_040938575.1). Taxonomy (NCBI): domain Eukaryota; kingdom Metazoa; phylum Chordata; class Amphibia; order Caudata; family Ambystomatidae; genus Ambystoma; species Ambystoma mexicanum. The sequence goes on from NC_090939.1 coordinate 693,518,692, forward strand.
GGCGTTCTGCACGGCTCGAAGGTGGGACACTCCTGGGTCCGATGTAGATGGACCAGTAAGGCAAGAAGGTCAAAACCAAGTTCCAAGAGTCTAAGTTCAAAGAGGATAATCCAAAGGCAATCCGAGAAAGTTCCAAAGTCAAGGAGCCAGGGAAACAAGGCGGAATCCCAGAAACAGAAATCTGAGGGGCAGGCAAGACAAATCCGAATAACAGTCCGAGGCCGCAAAATCCGTGATCAGAAACAAGTAAACCAAAGCGCTACACAATCCTCAAGAGATCAGCTGTGAAGCGCTGTACCCACATTGCCAAGATGCTTTTAAACTGATTAAGTAACCACGTGATGTATCTCATGGACGTATGAGTCGTGACGTGATCACGTGGTCACAGGACGCTGGATGTTCGCTGCTGTGGGAGTCTCCGTGGGCGTGACCAGCCGTGAGCGCGCCTCCATGGTAACTGCCAGCGAAACAAAGGACGGTAGACTCCGGGGTTACAGGCTGGTATCCTCCTACGCCAGGCAAACTGCTGGTTCTTTCTACGTGCAAGGACTGCTCTTGTTGTTAGGTGTGGTGTGGGGCGTGTGGTTGTGCGGTTCTTGATGGGGCGAGCAACGGGAGACGTGACAGAGCCCCCCCTCAAAGGCCCACGACCCCGTGGGCTGGACGGGTTATCCCGATGAAAGCGAGCAACCAGACGTGGGGCATGGACGTCCAGGGAGGGAACCCAGAAGCGTTCTTCAGGGCCATAGCCCAACCAATCAACCAGATACTGGAGGCGACTTCTGCAGAGACGAGAACCCAGAATAGCACTGATCTCATACGTATCCGGGGAGGACACAGAAACAGGGGCAGGAGATTGGACCATTCGGGTGGCAGAAAGACAGGGCTTGAGTAGGGAAGTGTGAACACCGGTTGGATATGCCAGGAAGAGGGAATAGAGAGCCGTAGGGCCACCGGGTTCAGAACATGTGAAATCTTGTATGGACCGACAAACCGGGGCAACAGTTTCCGGCAACCAGGGATCCGCAAATGGCGAGTCGACAGCCAAACACGGTTTCCAACCTGATAAACAGGAGCCGCCACCCGTTTCTTGTCGGCCTTGGTTTTCATAGAGGCTTGGGCTTCCCGCAAATAAACCAGTGTCTGGGCATGGTTAGATTGCAGATCCCGAGCACAAAAATTGGCGGCGGGAGTGGAGGAGGAAGAAAAATCGGGGAGAGGGAGAGAACGAGGGTGCTGCCCATAGAGCGAATAGAAGGGGGAGAACCCGGTGGACGAATGCTAGGCATTGTTGTATGCGAATTCGGCCAAATGGAGCAGGTTCAACCATGTATCCTGATACTGAAGGGTCAGGCATCGCAGGTACTGTTCGAGAGCCTGGTTTACCCTCTCGGTCTGGCCATCGCTCTCCGGGTGGTAGGCAGAGGAGAAGCAGGCATCAATGCCAAGGATCTTGGTAAGGGCCTGCCAAAAACGGGATGTGAACTGCGTACCGCGATCGGATACAATGACTTGTGGAAGACCAAAGAGACAGAAGATCGACTTGAAGAATAGTTGGGCCAGTACAGGGGCTGAGGGAATCCCATGACAAGGAATGAAACGGGCCATCTTAGTATAGGAATCGACTACCACCCAGATGGAGTCATACCCTTGTCTGCGAGGCAAATCGGTAATGAGGTCCATAGAGACCGTATGCCATGGTCTGGGAGGAATAGGTAGGGGCTGAAGGAGACCCACGGGACGACCCCTGCGCGTCTTGCACTGTGCACAGATGGAGCAAGTGTTCACATAATGTTGCACGTCGCGTCTCATAGATGGCCACCAACACCATCGCTTTAGTTACTCCAAAGTGCGATGCTGTCCAGGGTGCCCATTGATGGCCGCGTCGTGAGACCAAGCAAGTGCCTGGTTACGTACATCGCTAGTGGGGAGGAATAACTTATCTTGTATGAAGGGCAACCCTTCCTGAAGTACCAAATCCCACTCTGTTAGTGCTTGTGGATGATGTGAAACCCACTGTCGGATGAGAGTTAGCATGGAGGGAGGAGGAGTGCACATGCATATGACATGACCTTCGTTCAGAAGAGTATCTGGGTATATGGGCAAAGAATCCCCTCCGGGCGAGCGAGATAAAGCATCGGCCTTACCATGTGAAAGCCCTGGTCTATGTTTTACCACAAAGTCATAGGCGGCAAAAAACAGGTGCCAACGCACTTGTCTGCTGTTCAAACATTTAAGGGAGGCCAGGTCCTGCAAGTTTTTGTGATCTGTATAAACCACGGTTTGATGTTTGGCCCCAATGAGATGGTGTCGCCAGGTCAATAATGCATCCTTAATGGCCAGTAACTCCTTCTCAGTGACTGTGTAATGGGACTCGGAAGGTGTAAATTTCCTTGAGTGGAATGCTACGGGATGCAACTGACCCGTGGAGGGACAGGGTTGGGAGAGCACTGCGCCTAATGCAAAGGAAGAGGCATCAGCCTCCACAACAAACGGGAGTTCGGGGTCGGGATGCTGTAGTAAAGGAGCTGCGGTGAATCTAGCTTTGAGTGTCTCAAAGGAACGCTGATGTTCTGAGGTCCAACAAAACTGGACCCGAGGACTGGTCAAGGCAGTCAGTGGTGAAACAATGGATGAAAAACCGGCAATGAAACGCCGATAAAAGTTGGCAAAGCCCAAAAACGACTGGAGCTGTTTGAGACAGGTTGGAGCGGGCCAGTCGATGATGGCACGGACTTTGGACATGTTCATGGATAGACCTCCAGGTGTAATAAGAAAGCCTAGGAACTCTACTTCCCTAGTATGAAACACACATTTCTTGGGTTTGGCGTACAAGGAATGCCTTTTTGGCCGAGTTAGGACTTCTGTGACATGGCCTATGTGTTCCTCCAGTGAGGACGAAAATATCAATATATCGTCTAGGTAGGCCACAACAAAAACGTCTAAGACGTCAGAGAATACTTCGTTAACAAAACGTTGAAACGTAGCGGGGGCATTGCAGAGACCGAAAGGCATTACAGTGTACTCGAACAGCCCATGTCGAGTACAAAATGCCGTCTTCCACTCGTCTCCGCTGCGCATACGAACCAAATTTTATGCCCCCCGAAGATCCAACTTAGTAAAGTTGGATGCCTTGGTCAATCGGTCTAATAGCGTGGAGATCAGGGGTAAGGGATACCGATTCTTGATGGTAACGGCATTCAATCGTCTGTAATCAACACAGGGACGTAAGTCACCCTCTTTCTTGGGTACAAAAAAAATCGGACTGGCAGCTGGAGAGCTAGAGGGTCGTATGTGACCTAAGCGTAGGGCTTGTTGGATGTATTCCTTGAGTACCAACTCTTCCGATGGAGATAAGGAGTATACTCTGCCCTTTGGTATAGTTGCCCCAGGAACCAAATCAATGGGGCAATCATAGGGTCGATGTGGTGGTAGGCTTTCTGCCGTGACTTTGTCAAAGACCTCTCGGAATTCATTATAGACAGCGGGAATCCCAGCTGTAATGGCCCCCACAGTGTGTGAGACGTCCATAGATGGATCTGTCTCCTCAAGGCTGGCATAAGCCATAGCCCCAAGGATAGTGGCCGGGGATGAAATCGTATTGGACTCGATCAAACAGAAGTGTTGGCAAACTTCAGATTCAAAGGTGACCTGTCCATTGCCCCAGTTAATCAAGGGATTGTGTTGTTTGAGCCACGGAATGCCTAAAATGATACCGAACTGCGGCGTGGAAATGAGGTCAAACGTTAGCGTCTCTTGGTGCGTGCCCTGAATCACCACTAACATGGGAGCGGTCTGGTACTCAATGGGACCAGATACAAGTGAGGTACCATCGACCGCTTGTACCGCCTCTGGATACTTTTTCTTGATCAAGGGTAGATTAACGTCGTGAGCCAGCGAAATATCAATAAAGCAGCTAGTGGCCCCAGAGTCGATCACAATCTGTACTGAGTGTGCCAAATCTCCGGCTGGTTTCAGCTGGGCCTGGACCGCAATCGGTCTGATGGGACCAAATACAGGTTCATTGGGGGTCAGAGAAGGACTCGCCCGTACCCCCATGCCTAGGGGCGAGCCTTCTGAAAACCCGATGTTTTATTTTTAGGGCGACAAGGACATTCTTTAACATAGTGTCCTAAAGTACCACAATAGAAACAGGCGTTATCGGTTCTCTGACGTTCCCGTTCGGCCTGAGTGATGGGACTCCGGATCCCGCCGATTTGCATGGGTTCCGGAGCAGAGACGGATGGGACTGGGAGTGTCTGATTGGAAAAAGCCGTCTCTGCTTTCCTTTCTGACCTGCGAGCGTCCACCTGTAGGGCCAGGTCCACTAACTCAGGGAAGACTGAGGGAAGAGCCGGCACTACAGAAAGAGCGTCTTTCATGTGGCTACAGAGACCACAGTAGAACACTATGGCTTTCTTTTCTTCAGGCCACGAGGTCTCTGCCGCCAATTGATTGAAACGGGTGATGTACTCAATCAGAGTTTGTTTTCCTTGTGTAAGATCAAGCAATTCCAGGTCTCGGGATTGTGCCTTATACCTGGTGTCAAAAACCTTTGCCATTTCTGTCACCAGTAGATCGAAATTGTATAGAGCAGGGTGATTGCTCTCTAGTAATGGGTTCGCCCAAATGGCCGCTACACCTGACAGGTGAGAAAGAAGGAAAGCTGCCTTGGTAACAGAGTCAGGAAAAAGCTGGGGTCTACACAAGAAGTGAAGTTTGCACTGGTTGAGAAAGGTACGATATTTCCTGGGATCCCCCTGATAACGTTCGGGGGCAGCAAGAGGAAAGGAGGTTGGAAGGACCACTGGAGTGGGGACTGTGGGTCCTGTGGACGGATGTGCAGGCGGATCTGGAGGGGTGGGGTCGCCGAACTCGGCATCTGTGGGTAAAGGGGCACGTGTGCTTTGTAGGGCATCGAGTCTCTGGTGGATAGCCGTTGTGGCTGTGGCCATGTCGGTCCTAAGGGCCGCAACCGCTTGCATTAGAGCGGCCACAGGGTCCCCGGAGGAGGTATCCATAATCTGGACGACCAGGAGGGCTTCACAGTCTGTTCTGATCTTGATGGTCGTGCAGATTATTGAACCTCCGTCCCCAAGTACCGCACAGACAGAAAGGATACACTGTCTGTGCAATCTTTGAGGCCACAGGTGTGTTGAGCCGTCAATCAGGTAGCAGGAACGCCGGAAGGACCCCTGACCGCTGTAAGGCAATGGTTAATGGTTAAACAGGAGCAGTGCAATTGATACGGGTAACGGGTAACAATCAGTATTAACAAGGCTTACCCAGGAGTGTTGCAAGTAGGGTCCTAAATGTGGTAAGAGCCACAGATTGTTGATGGTGGAGAAATAGGCGTTCTGCACGGCTCGAAGGTGGGACACACCTGGGTCCGATGTAGATGGACCAGTAAGGCAAGAAGATCAAAACCAAGTTCCAAGAGTCTACGTTCAAAGAGGATAATCCAAAGGCAATCCGAGAAAGTTCCAAAGTCAAGGAGCCGGGGAAACAAGGCGGAATCCAAGAAGCAAAAATCCGAGAGGCAGGCAAGACAAATCCGAATAACAGTCCGAGGTCGCAAAATCCGTGATCAGAAACAAGTAAACCAAAGCGCTACACAATCCTCAAGAGATCAGCTGTGAAGCGCTGTACCCACATTGCCAAGATGCTTTTAAACTGATTAAGTAACCACGTGATGTATCTCATGGACGTATGAGTCGTGACGTGATCACGTGGTCACAGGACGCTGGATGTTCGCTGCTGTGGGAGTCTCCGTGGGCGTGACCAGCCGTGAGCGCGCCTCCATGGTAACTGCCAGCGAAACAAAGGACGGTAGACTCCGGGGTTACAGGCTGGTATCCTCCTACGCCAGGCAAACTGCTGGTTCTTTCTACGTGCAAGGACTGCTCTTGTTGTTAGGTGTGGTGTGGGGCGTGTGGTTGTGCGGTTCTTGATGGGGCGAGCAACGGGAGACGTGACAGAGCCCCCCCTCAAAGGCCCACGACCCCGTGGGCTGGACGGGTTATCCCGATGAAAGCGAGCAACCAGACGTGGGGCATGGACGTCCAGGGAGGGAACCCAGAAGCGTTCTTCAGGGCCATAGCCCAACCAATCAACCAGATACTGGAGGCGACTTCTGCAGAGACGAGAACCCAGAATAGCACTGATCTCATACGTATCCGGGGAGGACACAGAAACAGGGGCAGGAGATTGGACCATTCGGGTGGCAGAAAGACAGGGCTTGAGTAGGGAAGTGTGAACACCGGTTGGATATGCCAGGAAGAGGGAATAGAGAGCCGTAGGGCCACCGGGTTCAGAACATGTGAAATCTTGTATGGACCGACAAACCGGGGCAACAGTTTCCGGCAACCAGGGATCCGCAAATGGCGAGTCGACAGCCAAACACGGTTTCCAACCTGATAAACAGGAGCCGCCACCCGTTTCTTGTCGGCCTTGGTTTTCATAGAGGCTTGGGCTTCCCGCAAATAAACCAGTGTCTGGGCATGGTTAGATTGCAGATCCCGAGCACAAAAATTGGCGGCGGGAGTGGAGGAGGAAGAAAAATCGGGGAGAGGGAGAGAACGAGGGTGCTGCCCATAGAGCGAATAGAAGGGGGAGAACCCGGTGGACGAATGCTAGGCATTGTTGTATGCGAATTCGGCCAAATGGAGCAGGTTCAACCATGTATCCTGATACTGAAGGGTCAGGCATCGCAGGTACTGTTCGAGAGCCTGGTTTACCCTCTCGGTCTGGCCATCGCTCTCCGGGTGGTAGGCAGAGGAGAAGCAGGCATCAATGCCAAGGATCTTGGTAAGGGCCTGCCAAAAACGGGATGTGAACTGCGTACCGCGATCGGATACAATGACTTGTGGAAGACCAAAGAGACAGAAGATCGACTTGAAGAATAGTTGGGCCAGTACAGGGGCTGAGGGAATCCCATGACAAGGAATGAAACGGGCCATCTTAGTATAGGAATCGACTACCACCCAGATGGAGTCATACCCTTGTCTGCGAGGCAAATCGGTAATGAGGTCCATAGAGACCGTATGCCATGGTCTGGGAGGAATAGGTAGGGGCTGAAGGAGACCCACGGGACGACCCCTGCGCGTCTTGCACTGTGCACAGATGGAGCAAGTGTTCACATAATGTTGCACGTCGCGTCTCATATATGGCCACCAACACCATCGCTTTAGTTACTCCAAAGTGCGATGCTGTCCAGGGTGCCCATTGATGGCCGCGTCGTGAGACCAAGCAAGTGCCTGGTTACGTACATCGCTAGTGGGGAGGAATAACTTATCTTGTATGAAGGGCAACCCTTCCTGAAGTACCAAATCCCACTCTGTTAGTGCTTGTGGATGATGTGAAACCCACTGTCGGATGAGAGTTAGCATGGAGGGAGGAGGAGTGCACATGCATATGACATGACCTTCGTTCAGAAGAGTATCTGGGTATATGGGCAAAGAATCCCCTCCGGGCGAGCGAGATAAAGCATCGGCCTTACCATGTGAAAGCCCTGGTCTATGTTTTACCACAAAGTCATAGGCGGCAAAAAACAGGTGCCAACGCACTTGTCTGCTGTTCAAACATTTAAGGGAGGCCAGGTCCTGCAAGTTTTTGTGATCTGTATAAACCACGGTTTGATGTTTGGCCCCAATGAGATGGTGTCGCCAGGTCAATAATGCATCCTTAATGGCCAGTAACTCCTTCTCAGTGACTGTGTAATGGGACTCGGAAGGTGTAAATTTCCTTGAGTGGAATGCTACGGGATGCAACTGACCCGTGGAGGGACAGGGTTGGGAGAGCACTGCGCCTAATGCAAAGGAAGAGGCATCAGCCTCCACAACAAACGGGAGTTCGGGGTCGGGATGCTGTAGTAAAGGAGCTGCGGTGAATCTAGCTTTGAGTGTCTCAAAGGAACGCTGATGTTCTGAGGTCCAACAAAACTGGACCCGAGGACTGGTCAAGGCAGTCAGTGGTGAAACAATGGATGAAAAACCGGCAATGAAACGCCGATAAAAGTTGGCAAAGCCCAAAAACGACTGGAGCTGTTTGAGACAGGTTGGAGCGGGCCAGTCGATGATGGCACGGACTTTGGACATGTTCATGGATAGACCTCCAGGTGTAATAAGAAAGCCTAGGAACTCTACTTCCCTAGTATGAAACACACATTTCTTGGGTTTGGCGTACAAGGAATGCCTTTTTGGCCGAGTTAGGACTTCTGTGACATGGCCTATGTGTTCCTCCAGTGAGGACGAAAATATCAATATATCGTCTAGGTAGGCCACAACAAAAACGTCTAAGACGTCAGAGAATACTTCGTTAACAAAACGTTGAAACGTAGCGGGGGCATTGCAGAGACCGAAAGGCATTACAGTGTACTCGAACAGCCCATGTCGAGTACAAAATGCCGTCTTCCACTCGTCTCCGCTGCGCATACGAACCAAATTTTATGCCCCCCGAAGATCCAACTTAGTAAAGTTGGATGCCTTGGTCAATCGGTCTAATAGCGTGGAGATCAGGGGTAAGGGATACCGATTCTTGATGGTAACGGCATTCAATCGTCTGTAATCAACACAGGGACGTAAGTCACCCTCTTTCTTGGGTACAAAAAAAATCGGACTGGCAGCTGGAGAGCTAGAGGGTCGTATGTGACCTAAGCGTAGGGCTTGTTGGATGTATTCCTTGAGTACCAACTCTTCCGATGGAGATAAGGAGTATACTCTGCCCTTTGGTATAGTTGCCCCAGGAACCAAATCAATGGGGCAATCATAGGGTCGATGTGGTGGTAGGCTTTCTGCCGTGACTTTGTCAAAGACCTCTCGGAATTCATTATAGACAGCGGGAATCCCAGCTGTAATGGCCCCCACAGTGTGTGAGACGTCCATAGATGGATCTGTCTCCTCAAGGCTGGCATAAGCCATAGCCCCAAGGATAGTGGCCGGGGATGAAATCGTATTGGACTCGATCAAACAGAAGTGTTGGCAAACTTCAGATTCAAAGGTGACCTGTCCATTGCCCCAGTTAATCAAGGGATTGTGTTGTTTGAGCCACGGAATGCCTAAAATGATACCGAACTGCGGCGTGGAAATGAGGTCAAACGTTAGCGTCTCTTGGTGCGTGCCCTGAATCACCACTAACATGGGAGCGGTCTGGTACTCAATGGGACCAGATACAAGTGAGGTACCATCGACCGCTTGTACCGCCTCTGGATACTTTTTCTTGATCAAGGGTAGATTAACGTCGTGAGCCAGCGAAATATCAATAAAGCAGCTAGTGGCCCCAGAGTCGATCACAATCTGTACTGAGTGTGCCAAATCTCCGGCTGGTTTCAGCTGGGCCTGGACCGCAATCGGTCTGATGGGACCAAATACAGGTTCATTGGGGGTCAGAGAAGGACTCGCCCGTACCCCCATGCCTAGGGGCGAGCCTTCTGAAAACCCGATGTTTTATTTTTAGGGCGACAAGGACATTCTTTAACATAGTGTCCTAAAGTACCACAATAGAAACAGGCGTTATCGGTTCTCTGACGTTCCCGTTCGGCCTGAGTGATGGGACTCCGGATCCCGCCGATTTGCATGGGTTCCGGAGCAGAGACGGATGGGACTGGGAGTGTCTGATTGGAAAAAGCCGTCTCTGCTTTCCTTTCTGACCTGCGAGCGTCCACCTGTAGGGCCAGGTCCACTAACTCAGGGAAGACTGAGGGAAGAGCCGGCACTACAGAAAGAGCGTCTTTCATGTGGCTACAGAGACCACAGTAGAACACTATGGCTTTCTTTTCTTCAGGCCACGAGGTCTCTGCCGCCAATTGATTGAAACGGGTGATGTACTCAATCAGAGTTTGTTTTCCTTGTGTAAGATCAAGCAATTCCAGGTCTCGGGATTGTGCCTTATACCTGGTGTCAAAAACCTTTGCCATTTCTGTCACCAGTAGATCGAAATTGTATAGAGCAGGGTGATTGCTCTCTAGTAATGGGTTCGCCCAAATGGCCGCTACACCTGACAGGTGAGAAAGAAGGAAAGCTGCCTTGGTAACAGAGTCAGGAAAAAGCTGGGGTCTACACAAGAAGTAAAGTTTGCACTGGTTGAGAAAGGTACGATATTTCCTGGGATCCCCCTGATAACGTTCGGGGGCAGCAAGAGGAAAGGAGGTTGGAAGGACCACTGGAGTGGGGACTGTGGGTCCTGTGGACGGATGTGCAGGCGGATCTGGAGGGGTGGGGTCGCCGAACTCGGCATCTGTGGGTAAAGGGGCACGTGTGCTTTGTAGGGCATCGAGTCTCTGGTGGATAGCCGTTGTGGCTGTGGCCATGTCGGTCCTAAGGGCCGCAACCGCTTGCATTAGAGCGGCCACAGGGTCCCCGGAGGAGGTATCCATAATCTGGACGACCAGGAGGGCTTCACAGTCTGTTCTGATCTTGATGGTCGTGCAGATTATTGAACCTCCGTCCCCAAGTACCGCACAGACAGAAAGGATACACTGTCTGTGCAATCTTTGAGGCCACAGGTGTGTTGAGCCGTCAATCAGGTAGCAGGAACGCCGGAAGGACCCCTGACCGCTGTAAGGCAATGGTTAATGGTTAAACAGGAGCAGTGCAATTGATACGGGTAACGGGTAACAATCAGTATTAACAAGGCTTACCCAGGAGTGTTGCAAGTAGGGTCCTAAATGTGGTAAGAGCCACAGATTGTTGATGGTGGAGAAATAGGCGTTCTGCACGGCTCGAAGGTGGGACACACCTGGGTCCGATGTAGATGGACCAGTAAGGCAAGAAGATCAAAACCAAGTTCCAAGAGTCTACGTTCAAAGAGGATAATCCAAAGGCAATCCGAGAAAGTTCCAAAGTCAAGGAGCCGGGGAAACAAGGCGGAATCCAAGAAGCAAAAATCCGAGAGGCAGGCAAGACAAATCCGAATAACAGTCCGAGGTCGCAAAATCCGTGATCAGAAACAAGTAAACCAAAGCGCTACACAATCCTCAAGAGATCAGCTGTGAAGCGCTGTACCCACATTGCCAAGATGCTTTTAAACTGATTAAGTAACCACGTGATGTATCTCATGGACGTATGAGACGTGACCACGTGGTCACGGGACACTGGATGTTCGCTGCCGTGGGAGTCTCCGTGGGCGTGACCAGCCGTGAGCGTGCCTCCATGGTAACTGCCAGCGAAACAAAGGACGGTAGACGCCGGGGCTACAGGCTGGTATCCTCCTACGCCAGGCAAACTGCTGGTTCTTTCTATGTGCAAGGACTGCTCTTGTTGTTAGGTGTGGTGTGGGGCGTGTGGTTGTGCGGTTCTTGATGGGGCGAGCAACGGGAGACATGACAGAGAAACATCAAATCAGTGATAAATCCATTATTCAGTTTATTATTATTCTTTATTAAGTTTTAGTTCAATTTGAACTTTTCACAAATTTCATGAATACATATACATGATAAAAATATTATAACAATTCCTAAAACAATTAGCACAAACAAGCAAATACACATATAATCATACAAAAAATGAACAAAGGAAATATCCTTCCTTTAAATATAAAAATATACATGTACTGTTCTCCTTAAAAGCTAAGAATCCATACAAACCATTTCATTATAGTATAACAGGTTTCTCTTCCTATTCCCAAACCTAAACTGCCAACAGCCTACAATGGGCCAATCATTATATTCTATCCCCGACTGAGGTTAGTCTCTTCTCTATTATGCACCAGAGGCGATATAAGGCTATCTGGACCGATTTAAGTCTAGCGTTCAGGCAATAATACCAGAACTCATCAGATTTAATTGCCTCATAATTGTGCACCAGTTAATTATTTATATACAGAAGGTTATTGTAAACATGGTCAATTGGACATGTTTCGTTACACAGAGAATACAGATTGTGGTCATTTTACGTATGCCAGCATGATATAGTTGATATTGCAATTTCACATTAATAAATACAAGCATTAAGGTTTATATGCATATTTGACTAGGAGGAGTGGGAGAGATGAAGAGGGAAGAGAGAAGGCGAAAATTGGTTAATGTAGGGTATTATTTGTGTAGCATATACAATGGCTGAACCTTTTATAGACTGGAGAGTTGCTCTGCCTGACAGCAGCCGCCTTACCTATTGGTGGATTGTGTATGGCCAATTGACAGACATTTAATGGTGAACATCCATGTGTTCTAGTGTGGGCGGTAATTTCCTATATTTCCTACTGTCTGGTTAGACAATGGCCCAGGTGAGCAGTGGGTATCTAGAATTTAAGTTGGAGTTGGGATCAACTATTTTTAAGGAGGAGGGTTCAGGTAGTTGTGCGTAGGGTGTGAATACCCGCTAGTATGCATCTGGTATCATTGGGTGGACTAGGTATGGTGAGGATCTGTAGGAATTGGGTTGTGTGACATATGACCTAGAAGTGATTTTAGGATTATTTAAGACAGGCAGACAGGAGCTTTGTTGGGGCCTCAGTTAAGTTATCGACCATAAAATAAACAGTGAATACTGTTTTAAGTAATTATTATTCAATTGTGTATTCCCATGTAAAATGGGGTGAGGTGGTGGAATAGGGGGAGGAGGAAGGTGGGTTGGGAGCTCCCTCACATCTTGGGTCGTATTAATCCCTGTGTGGGAACTGGAAAGCAGTACAAGGGCCTATTCTGCGCTCACTAGGGTATGTGAACAAGGCCAAGAGTGAAGTCTTGGAGGTAGAGCCAGGATATGAGGGAGTTAGCTCCCACCCAACCCCTCTGACCCCCTCTTCCCAATCTCCCTCCCCATCTTACATGTGAACACACACTTGAATAATAATTACTTACAACAGTCTTCACTGTTTATTTTCGCAGCGATTGTATGCACAGTGTTCTGCCTTATCAAGGAGCACACGTGCGTTTTAGTCCAAGAACAACTGCGTATTTATATATATATGTGGAATTGCAATATCAACCACATTGGACCTCATTACGGGGTTGCTGGAAAACCCACGTTAGGCGTCGGGTTTCCGGCAACCCCATGACAGCCGTACCGCCGCCTGATATCCTGGTGCCAACGGGATATCATAAGGGCAGTGGTAACGGTTACTCCGCATGTCCATGATAGGACTCCATGGAAATGGGGACATGGAAGCACCAGCACCGTTGCCAATGGTGCTGGTCGTTCTGTGGCAACCATGCCGGCAGGGGCCTGAAAACCCAGCAGGTGAGGCATGCCGGGGGATCCTTGACCCCTACCGGCATCGTTGTAGTATGGCGGTCCAGAAAGGGTGCCGGTACATTGCTACTGGCACTCTTATTTCCAGACCGCCATACTAGGAATGAGGCCCATTACGTTGACATATGTTAAATGACCATAATATGTATTCTCTGCGTAGCGAAACATGTCCAATTGACCATGTTTATAATAAGCTTATGTTCATAAATAATTAACTTGAATAATGGATTAATCACTGATTTGATGTATCACACTATGTGCAGGATCAATCACACATTTATTGATTCAGCCTTAAGAGGAAGAAACACGTGTCAGCTGACCACACATATCACTCTAATAAAGAACACACAAACCCATGGGACACCAGAATTGAAATAGTCTTTCTTTCAAGCGCAAGGTATCCGGGCCAAATCCCCGTCTATTCAATACAAGAGGCATGGGCAACACCTCCTACTCCCGTGACCTTTCTGAAAAAACATAATAAGCTTGCCAAAATCACCCAAGTGCTGTGCAAGTTAAATCAAAACCTAGTGCCCACATTTTTCTACAAACAAATACATATTATCATTCAGTTTCAGTGTAAAAGAAAACTAAGGATGTATACTGAAAGTCTTCATTTTTTTAAAGATGCACAAAGAAAAGAACACATTGTTACTTGCTGGTAGCTTTTCTTCGTAAAATCGGTAATTGCGATTTTGTTTTTGATGTAAAACTGACCTATTGGAGAGAAGATTTAGGAGAGATTAACGTCTTTATGATGATCCACTATACTCATAGAGGTGGTGAAGGGCTGGGGTCCTCCTAATCTCTTCTCTCCCGTGGGTGTTGAGGACAAAAGGGATTTTTTAAATGAAAGGACAATGAAGTGCCATTTTCCATCTATTGCTTTTTTTCTTTTAGGTGCAGCAAGACATCATAATCATCCTCATATTGAAGTGGATGTAGAACTTGGCCATAGCAAGCCATCATTTCAGCCTGGTGCCCATGACGACAATGGCAAGGAAGGTAAGGGAAGCGTATGTATAGCAGAAGGAAGTAAAGTAAAATCCAGAAAATATATGTAATGATTCAATATTATAAGAAGAAAAGTATGATGACTTAGAGATAAAACCTATGGTCACGGGTCTCAAAGATTTGCACTGTAGAAAATCATGCGATACCTGTGAGTATTTCTGATTTTTACCTGCTACCTTACACCAGACTCACAAAGCCTAAACCTGTAGAAAAACTAGAGCCTTTCTGGGATGCCTTTGAGCAAATCTTTGTCAGGCAAGTTTGAAAATGAGCATCTCAAAGATGTTCCAGGCATCTCCAAATTTTATCCATTTTCTTTTGTGAATCAGGAATAAGGCATCCATGTTCCCACGGCTCATTCGTATCCTGATGATCTCCTCTGTTAATATTTATAAATCACATCCATTATGTTCATAGTCGGGTGGCCAGGATTAAATACCAAAAGAGAAAGCGGCCTCAATGCACCTTTCCTGTAGAATTTAGACGCTAAGTTCAGAAAGATTCTCATTTACTGAAAACACAGACGAGATATGTGTGTAGTTCTAAGATTGTGCCACAAGCTGAAGTGCTGTGTAGCCCAAACCTCCATGCATATGTAAGTGTCTGACATGTGCTGTACTATTAATTTCCCCCAAAACCCACAGGAGAAGAAGGGCTTGGTGCATGCACATTTCTGCAGGCCCCCACCCCTTCACCTTCATGGGTTCAGTAGATACGTTTTGAGGTTCACAGGCCTCAATGGCCCCTCACCTAAAGTGTTGGTTTTACTTTTTCAGCCTGTGAGGTGAAAAAATACAACTTAACAGAAATTGCATCAACCGTTTCTATTTTGGGCAATTTATGGCAGCTGGCGGCTGCAGATTCAGCTGCCACTTCTCCGGGCATTGCCAGTGACAGGGAAGAGCAGGCTCAGGGAGAGGATTCTGCCAAGGTGACTATGGGGTAGAAACAGAACTTGAAGTGTAATACAATGCAACAGATGGGCCTGTTGTAAAAACACAACGGCTTGAAAGAGTTGGAAGCCCTTGTGGCTGGTGCACGATAACACAAGAAACGAATGCAAGTGGAAATTATATCTATTTCATGTTTATATTTTTGCCTTGTTAGCAGAATTAGTAATGTGTACCTCTTCCACTGTGAAGTGTTACGGGAGGGCACCGACTGATATGCTTCTTCGCTTCTACCAGCTTGCAAGAACAGCTTTATAGCCCAATTATGTTACACTGCCTACCCAGCTGAAAGTGTACCTACTCACTTAGGAATTTTACAACCTTGACTCTCTAGGTTATTTAGTAGTGTAAACATGAGTACTTCCCAATTTTTTTTGTCAGGGACCAGTTTTGGTGCAGGTAGGTAGCATGCAGTATGCAGACAAAAAGAGAAAACTAGTTACCCCTCCCTCATAACCCTGTGACTGGAACAAAAGTGACACTATTCAATGTCGTATCCTTATTTCGGTATTGTATTCAGCTAGGCACAATTCTATATTCAATGTTTCAATTTATTAAGATCCTTTTTAATAAAAAATATAAACACAACATGTTTTAATAACATTTAACACACGTATACACTTAAGCATTCATGGGTTGAGGTACTGTTGGGTTAGTATGGTATGTGACTTAAATTTTCTTTAGCACATACACCTTATACTGATGGTCAACTAATGATGTCCTTCCTTATCGAATACATAATGAAGGGCCTATAAAAGACCTGTCCCTGTGTTGAATGATATTGAAAAAGTGTCATATTGGCGTATGATACAAACACCAGATTTCACACCGGCCAAACCGAGATTTGCCTTCAAAAGACAGAAAACCTTGAAAGACACCCTTGTACACACATATCAGGACAGACAGGACGTACACCCTGTGAATACAAACACACTACGGGGGCTACCCCCTGTATTGGGGTATTTTAGATATGACGGATGCTCAGTCTGCCCTTTAACTAAGGACATGAAAACTGTAGAGCTAAAGGGACAGACTAGAGGGCTGAAAACCTTCACTAACTGCCTCACACAATGGGCCATATACGGCATAAAATGCCCTTGCAAAGTACTCTACCTCGGAAAAACTAAAAGACAAGCGAGACAAAGAATATGTGAACATCTGTTATATGTGAAAAATAAAGTAGACAACAAACTGCTGGTCGCACATTTCTCTAAGCAGAAACATAAATCATCAGACATATTTTAGTTTGTAACACAAACCATTGCACCCCCCAAACGAGGGGGAGACCGCAACCTGATGCTAAGAAAAAACAGAGCAACATTGGATCGACAGAGTAGACACCATCCAAAACGGCTTAAATACATGTATAGAGTGGGGACTCTTCATGTAGTATAGCCCTACAGTTTGTTACCCATAGCAAATTTGTGTTCGAACTCTGCATAGGCCCATACACTACTGTGTAGGTAGTATGAACCAAGACTAGGTCTCAGGAGGGGTGAGGGTGACTGAAGGACCTCAGTGAGCACACAGAGCAAGGACACTTACAAATTACTCCCAGACAGGTGTATATATCAAAAATATAAACACATTTATTACATGGCCTTTGTAACTCAACACACAGTAAAAGAATAACAGCAATACTATCAAACCAATACAACAAAATCAATACAAGCTATATACAAGACTATTGGGGTCTAAAGGGTTAAAGGCACAAAATATATTCACAACCTAGAGGGGAAGGAAAATAGGCATTGCAGATAGTCTTTAGACCTCTTCAACATCAAACACACACCTAACTATGACGCAGTCCAAGCCCTAAGAAGAGAGAAACCTTATTCTCAATAGTACATGCCATGCAGGCTCATGCGGTTGTTCCAATGGGCAAAATGGGGTCTCTTCAGAGGTTTCTAGCAGCTCAGGAAGGTGGGTGAGGCAATGAAGAATAGATTCCCACTATTCGAAGAGGCCCTCCACTTGAAGGTAGCAGTGATTCCAAGGTCCGGGTATAGTTTGCTAGTACGCACTAGCAGTGGAAAGGAGCGGGACCCCCAGGGGCCACTCATGCGTAAAAATGGATGGAGGCGCTAGGGGCCACCGGTTAAGGGTGCGATTACTCACCAACCTCTGGCGCACTCCAGACCAAACTTCGCCAGTCGAATCCACTTCGGTTGCAGGTTCAAATGCGGTAATATGACGGTTCTGCGGCTTTCAGTTGCAAAGCTTCAGTGATGATTCCAAAATGGGACAGTGGCAATGTCTCCGCTTCTGATGGATGGATCAGGCCAGTTTCACTGTAGCAGGCTTCAGGGCCAAGAGTGGCACAAATGCAGCGCACATGCAAAGATCGTTGCCGCGGCTGGGCAACACGGTAACAGCATTTACTCCGGTCTTGGCGCACTCCTCTCACTTAAGACCTGGGAAAGCCAAGTGTACAAAATTCGGTGTGAGGGTGTCGTGGACAAAGAGCTAGCAGTATACCAAGTTTCGAGGGCCTCCTCAAAACCGTGGCAGAGACAGAGCAAAGGTCCTGTGTAAAATGGTCAGCCCACCGGTTGGCCCAGGGACACTTCCAGGAAGAATTACTTGCAGATTTTGTTGAAGGTGCCGAGAATAGTTGTTTGCACTATTCTAATGGGTCGAAGCATCTTCGCAGACCTTCTAGGACGACCAGGTACAGAGGGGTCCCATTGGAGACAGTGGGCTCAGGGTGCCAAACCTTCCAGTGGTTCACCAGTGGTTCCTCGACTCTGCTTCTTAGTTTCGGGATGCGTGGATCCTATCCTTCATTCAGTGACAACTTCAGAGATCGACATGGTATGGTTCTTTGGGGCCTCCTCTTATCCAGAGTCTCCTTTGCGCCAAAACGAAGAGGACCCAATGGTAGATCTGCTCACAAACACACACTCCATATGTGGACCAATCGTGGACCACGGTGGTCCCAGGCATTTGCAGCACTCCAGACTCTCTGGCACCCAGGATGTGTATTGGGGACAGACACCCCAGCCCACATCCTGGAGGCACACACACAAGGCATGCAGAAGCCTGTGAAAGCTTGGCGTTTCATGGGAAACTGCATGACCAAATAAGGACTGACCCGGGTCGGCTCGACTTGGGGAAGGCAAAGGGCCAAGATGGACAAAGGACAGGACAAAGAACCTTGTGGCATGGCCATATTGGAGCCAGGCCACCTATTTGTGCCAAACGTGGTAATCACGGTTTAAATGGCAGAAAAGGGTTAAAATTACATGAAAAAATAAGCTGCCACCAGCCCTGTCCATGACACATCTGCACATCTCCTAAAAAGTCCTACGAGAGTATCTATGGTCTTTGGAAATGACCAGGAGACCCAAGTGCACTGTACTGTAAAGCACTTGTTACATGTTGCAGAAAAGTTGCAACATTGGAAAAGGACTAAGGGAAACAAAGTCTCCCAGTACTGACGGTCTTAAGGGCATGTTAGTTGAGTTTCCCCATAAAAAATGAGCGAAAGCCCAGAGGAGTGCAGATGAAGGCTGTCCTTCTCTGGCAAAGTCAGACCATAGTGTTTTAAACAGCAGCAAAAAGTTTGGAGGGTGTACAACTGGAGGGAGAACTACATATAAAATGAAATCTTTCCTAACATGGTTCTACGTGTCACTACGACGCAGAGCACATCTCTGCGGTGCATCACTGTAACATAAATGCTGTTTCAACAGCAGAAGTTATCGACACCGTCTCAAAACTCAAACCCACTTCCAGTAGGGGAGATGTCTTTCCAGCCTCCTTATTCAAAGACCATATCCATACCCTTGCCCCATGGGTCACTACCTTTGTTAACAGATCCTTCAGTGAATCATATGTCCCCGAAAACATAAAGGAAGCATGGGTCACTCCTCTGCTTAAGAAGGAAAATCTGGATCCTGCAGAGGCAGGAAATTATCGCCCAATCACTAATGTTCCCTTTATGCTGAAAATCATAGACAGGATTGTCTACTGTCAATACCAAACTTTTGTCGAGGAACATGATATTCTAGCCTCACAACAATCTGGGTTTCGCCCCAATCATGGGACTGAGACCGCACTGTTAGATTTAAAATCTTACATTGCTGGCCTTGTTGACAAAGGGCATACTGCCCTGTTACTGTTATTAGACTTATCCGCTGCGTTCGATTTAGTCGATCATCAACTACTGGCGGATAGACTAATCACAATCGGCAAATGTTCCCCTGAAGCCTCTGCCTGGTTCAAATCATTTTTGGGTCCACGGAACATGAGAGTTACTAAGGATAATGCTCACTCCATGGCTTCCTTACTATTATGTGGTGTTCCACAGGGCTCATGTCTTTCACCTCTTCTCTTTAATATCTACTCTCGTCTTCTCTGCGCTCTTCTCTCAGCCCTAGGCACTTATTTTGCCAATTACGCTGACAACACGCAGGTTGTTATTAAACTCACTGGTGAGTATCAAAAAGATGTTGAGCATATCAACTCCATCTTCACTGAAATCCAGAAGTGGATGGCATTAAACTCACTGGCCCTCAACAATGCAAAAACAGAGCTGCTGATTTTAGGTACCCAGAAAAAACTGAAGAAACTTGACACAAAATATGACAACTTTCTGATTGGCCAACATATAATTCCCGTATCTAAGTCCGTAAAGACCTTGGGAGTTTACTTTGACCCGCAGCTATCCTTCACCCGTCAGGCTAATTACCTCAAATCCTCGTGTCATTATTATATTCAGCTTCTATGGCAGATTCGTCCTTATCTGTCTAAAGAGAACCTTGCTATGATTGCAGCCGCCATTGTAAACTGCAAGCTGGATTATTGTAACAGTCTAATGATCGGTACCTCCCAGGCCAACATTAAAACCTTGCAGATTATACAAAATAATGCAGCACGCGCTGTAATGGGCCTTAAGCGCAACATGCACGTCTCTGACGCCAGGCGCAGCCTTCATTGGCTCCCTGTGAAACAGCGCTTACACCACAAAGGCCTTACTACTGTGTTTAAATGCCTTCATGGCCAAGCTCCATCCTACCTCGCTACTAGGATCAAAAAGAAACCTGTCACCCGTTCCTTGCGCTCAAGTAGCAACACCGTCTTGGTTCAGCACCCATCTATCCTGAAAAGATTTGGGGGTATTAGCTTTGACTCTTGGGCCCCGGCTCTCTGGAATGCTCTCCCTAAATACCTTTCTAATAGTGAGTCTCTGCCTATCTTCAAAAAGCAATTGAAGACCTTCCTGTTTGACAAAGGATAGGTCTCTTCTGTCTTTTTAGCATAGCCCTCTCGGTATTGAAATCAGTCTTCCGCTATCTTTTCCTCTTTTTGCTGGTCTTTTTGAGGTTTAGGTTTCACCAAGTCTCCTTGTCTCCTCGTTTTCCTTGTCTGACATTGTTTTTTGTTGTTCTGTCTCTCTCCTCCTTTTGTGTGCGCCCTGAGGCCTATGGGTTAGTGGCGCAATACAAGAATACAGATAGATAGATAGATAGATAGATAGATAGATAGATAGATAGATAGATAGATAGATAGATAGAAATCTCTCACCCAACCGCGATCGCAGTTTTGGCAGCAGATGAAGAGTAAGAAGTTACACCATCCCATTGGCGCAGCAGGTGAGAAACCAGCCCGCTCATAAATCGAGAATGCTAGGGGGAGGTCAATACCTAATGAAACGCTGCATTTCCATGGCAAAATGGATTGTTTTTCTTGCTTAGGGATTTGTAATTGGGCTTACAGATTCCAATGTCTTCTATTGTAGTAGAATGCCCTAACAAATACCCTTTGAAGTATCAATACTGAAGGAAGAACATATAAAAAGAGAACAAAAAGAAAAATAAGGTTAGTAATGTACAGCATCATTGTATGCTCCTGCAAAATTTGATACACAATGAAGAGGGCACACAGTGAATACCAATTTTGATCCGTTTAACCTTTTGGATGAACTGAGGGTGAAATCCAGTAGCATTCCCATTCAAAATTTTTGCCACAGTTACCGGCAGACAACTTAATTGATATCTTCTATAAAGCAGTGTCTCATGATCTATATGAGATAGATGCACGGAGAAACAAACATAGCAATTCTTTCAAGGATAAATTTGTCAATTTAACCCAAGGGGAATTAACAGCACTCAAAGGCCTAAAATCCGATGGCCAGATTGTAATTAAGGAAGCCGATAAAGGGGGGAACATTGTTGTAATGGATAGGGTGGATTACCTCAAGATGGCTAACAATCATTTGTCAACCCCTGACTGTTATCGAATAAGAACTGACAATGTTAAGAAAAAGGCTGTTGAGCAACTTGAAGAAAATATTCTGATTTGGCACAGGAAAGGCCTCATCACCGATGAGGAGAGATCCTTCCTAACAGTGAAAGAACCAGTATTTCCCAGAATGCATTTCCTACCTAAAATACACAAAGAATTCAACCTCATACCAGAAGGCTGCCCGATCATGACTGGGATAGGGTGGATAACTGAAAGGGTTTCAGAGTACCTGGATGCCATCCTCAGGCCTAGAGCAACGGTACTCAAATCTTATCTTCAAGATTCTACAAGTCTCATACGTAAATTACATGACTTTGAATGGCATAGCACCTATTATCTTGCCACTTTAGATGTAAAGGCCCTCTATACATCTATTCATCATAAATGGGCAACTGCCTCCATCGATTACACCTATAGGAATGATTCAGCATCATACTACAATCACATTCAAATGCTCAAGGAAATGTTGCAATTGACTTTTGATTTAAACTTTTTTATGTTCAATAATGATATATACCAACAAACGAAAGGGGTGGCTATGGGCACTAAATATGCTCCAGCACTAGCCAACCTTGTTATGGGCATGCTAGAAGATAAAATTGTGTACACAGCCCCATTTTTCATGGATAAGGTTAAAATGTGGACTCGATACATTGACAATGTATTTTGCATAATTGATGGAAGTACTGATGAGTTCCAAGATTTTGTGAATCATTTGAACCAAAATTGCTTTGACATCGTTTGTGGGAGAATGTAATGAATGGAGCATAGACTTCCTCGATCTAACGATACTACTAGAAGGAAATCAGCTATTTACCAGAACATTTAGAAAACAGACGGAGGTCAACTCCACGCTTCATGCAAGTAGTTGTCATTATCATTCTACAATTCGGAACATACCGTTAGGCGAGTATATTCGCGCCAGACGTAATTGTCAACAGAACAGGGAATTTGAAAAAGAATGCTTCCTCTTACGACATCGTTTTAAGAATAGAGGTTACTCTGACAAATGCATCAAATTGTCTTATAAGAGAACAAAATACATTCAACAACAAGATACTCTTCAACCTAAAATGGACAAGGGTATGGATGGAAAACTTGGACCTAGTTTTATTACACAGTACTGCAAAGACCACCGGCAGATTCAGCGAATACTAGGGAAACACTGGTATCTGCTGAAACTAGATGACCACATCACAAAATTGATAGATGAGAAACCACAAATGATTTTCAAGAGAGCAGGAACTCTCAAAACAATGCTCAGTCCATCTTTGTTGCCGGAGATTGAACAAATTAATCGCATAACCTGGCTGTCTAACAATTCAATTGGTTTCAGGAAATGTAGTGGGTGCACCCAATGCAAATATGCACACAACTCTACGAACAAGTTCATTGATTCTAATGGCAAGCAATGGCTCATACAACAAGGGATCAACTGTAAAACTAAATTTGTGGTGTACTATATTATTTGTATATGTAAGAAGATTTATGTTGGCAGCACCAAAAGAGAGTTACGAGTCCGCATTCGTGAGCACCTGGCGAAGATTGGCAGCCAAGACACTTCGTTGCCATTATCGGATCATTGGCAGAACTGTGATCAGTTGCATAACAAATCTGATATTAGATTCATTGGTTTAAAACAAGTTACCTTGAGCAAACGAGGAGGAGACAGATTGAAGGCCTTGCTGCAGTCGGAAGCACGCATTATTTGTTTTTTTTAATTCTACCAAAACAGGTTTGAACAATGATAATGAGATGGCTTCAATTCTGGTTTTTCTTTTTTTTTTTTTTTTTGTTGAATCGGTTTTGCCGTTTGGAATCATGTCCAGTATTTTTTATTTGATCCAGCTATTGGTATATTGTACTGATTCTTGTTTCATGTTTCATGTATGTTGGGATGTGGAAGGCCAAGGGATTTTTGTTATATGCATTCATGAATAATGTCTCTTCAAACATCCCAGTGCTTTTAGGGATAGCTTTTGTCTTTGACATGGTTTCCGTTTTTTCAGGCATAATATTTTCTCTTTATATTGATATCTTTGATGTCACTCAAAAAATATATATACTAAAATATATGTAGTAATGTAACTTCACAATTTCTCAAGCTGAAAGGCATTGAATGAATTTGCATAAAGGCATTTTTCCATTGTCTAAGCGTTTTAGGGTAACTTCCCCTTTAATTGGGTCATTGCAAGGCACTGAGCCATTAGGTTGCCGTAGCAACGGGTGCTAACGTTGCCGTGACAACGATAATACTATTTATTTTTTTTCAAAATGGCGCCAGCTGCATCTAACATTCGAGCAGCCGACGCGAGAGATTACAGAGCAGAACAGTGAGTTTCTTTAACTTTGAATTACTCGAGTATGCGAGGAATGCTTCATAATGAGCACAGTTATCTGTGAGTGTGCAGTGCGACTAAGCGGCACACATTGTTATTGTAATTGAACACTCGCGAAGGCGAGGTTTATCTTGGATACATGCTCGTTTGTAAACCTGATGAAACGGCACAGTGTGATTTCACATTAGAATACTTGTGAAGGAGAGGTTTATTTTTGGTTTGTGATACGGGTACATCATTGGATGTAACTTTATGCTTTGGTAGTTAAACCCTCGCGAATGCGAGGTCAGTTATTGTTGTGATAGAGCTGCATAGTGCAGGTTGGAAAACTCACGAAAGCAAGGTTACATGTTGTTATGTAGGAACCTATAATGGCTGTTCTTTAAACTTCATTTGGTCTTGTGTATTTAATGGTCAACACATATAGAAACGCCTTCTCGCAATCCCACTAATACAGGTCATGTTTAATCTTTGTGTTTACAGAATATCTACCTTGGGATTTGTCCCTATAACTGTGTTTCAGACAATGTTCGTACGGATTTTTCTGCTATTGGGTAAGCCCCAGGCATGTATTCTAATTGAAATGTAGCATTATACTCAGTGATTCGTTTTGTAAAAATTGGAACTAATGGGCTTTTTCTCTTGTTTTTTCCACTTCTTTGTTTCCCGGATTTTTTAAAACAATTTTATTTGTTTTTCTTATGATCATTAATTGAATATGATATGTTTATGGTTGATATGATGACATTGTTTTTTAATTTTCTCAACCCACTCAATCCTCCCTTTCACCAACCCCTGTTTCTCTGTCGAATGACAATGTGCTAAATGTCTTGTAATACATTACATGTATATGCTATGTGTGCAACTGAATCATACGTTTGACAATTATAATCATTTGTTTTATGAACGTATATATTTTGGTTTGAATAATGAATGTAGCCCTGATTTGAAAAAGGCTCGTGGGAGCCGAAACGCGTAATCGAGTAGAGGGCTTTTTTGTTGACATACGCATATAATAATGTGAAACAGATTGTGCCATTAAACAATCTATTTCTACACTGGCGCTGAGTCCTGGAGTTTTTCCATGTTTTCTCCAATTTAGATCATATTTACTCTTGTTCAATCTAGAAATAAAGACAAAAATATTGTCCTGTCCCGTCTTCAGACAGAAGGAATCCTTCTGAACATGCTGCCCATTCCCCTAATGACTCAAATTAAGGTTAGTGTGTGGCACCTACAAGAGATAAAATCACAAAACCAAGCACTTTCCGGTATAATATTAAT
Organism: Ambystoma mexicanum; assembly: GCF_040938575.1. Lineage (NCBI taxonomy): Eukaryota > Metazoa > Chordata > Amphibia > Caudata > Ambystomatidae > Ambystoma > Ambystoma mexicanum. The sequence continues at coordinate 693,543,715 of NC_090939.1, forward strand.
ATTTTTATTGTTTGTTTGTATTACAGTGTTGGTGTATGTAATATCCAAGTGGGTGCTTAGACTAAGCCACCTAATCAAAACTACTTTGTCCTGAAGAAGGCCCAACAACAACAGTTGAAAAGCGTTAGGGATAATGCAATTAGATACAGGGGCCGAAAAATATGTCGACTTTTCCGAGGCTAGAACAACCAGCCTGCATGCTGTTTGTCCAGCGTCCCGGTGGAGCTTAAACACAGGGACAGGTCTTTTATAAGCCCTTCATTGTGAATTTGATAAGGAAGGACATCATTAGTTGACCATCAGTAGAAGGTGTATGTGTTTGGGAGAATTCTCAAAATGTGCTAATTTCCCTTACCTTTTGAGACCCCCAGCAACTTTGCTGGATTTCTAGGATTATATGATTATATATATATTGATGTGTGTTTTACTTTTGTGTTCTTTGGTTGTGGAGTTTTAAAACAACTCCATGGGCATCATCTTTTTCTGTGTGTCACACAGCACCTTCAGTGCAGTGGCACAGGGATGTCTTTCAGACTTTCCAAGGTTTAAATACCTTCTGTGGGACTGACTACTGTCTCCCAGAGTATGTAAAGTTAAATTGACTTTACTAGTCTCTTTAAATTTACAGACCCAGCACACACTATCTTCCTATAGAGTGCTGGAGGGGTAGCCTAGCTTCCCCTGAGTCAAAACACTCATGTAACAGTCAAATGTTACCCTTTCCTACTTTAAATGGCTGGCGGCAGTGGTTTAGATCAAACTACCATGATTTTTCCCAACTGCGAACAACGGTAGCTAAAAATCGGGTCAGCCATGTTTTTCAATGTGGCGCCCCAGACCTATCTGTAAAAACAGACCCTGGTCAACTTTTTTTGCCATTTCTTTTAAGAAAGGTCCTTCTAGTGTTTGTCTCTGCGCGCCAAACCAGGTTTGGTCCCTTTGTTTGTTGGCCTTTGGCGGGCTTCAGTGCTGAAGCCCTCCTCTGGCGCCATGGTGTCTGGGGTGGAAGGGATGTGAGGGAGGTGCCCGAAACTCCCTGTGCTTAGTCTCCTAGGAGACCTGAATGCACCCTGGCGTGATTGGCCTGCTGGCTGTCCGGCAAAGACAGCCACCCTGCTGTGTGAGTGACAGCCAGCCTGGAATGAATGGCGGAAAACTGTTTAAAGGCAGGTCTCTGGGACTTGGAAAGCAGAGCCGACCACTGAAACGAAAGAATTGAAGACGAGCTGAAAGAAGAGGACTGTTGCAACTCCTGGACGACCGGTGAAGCCCTGCTGCAGGTCCGAATTGCCTGAAACTCCATTGACAGAGAAGCCCTTCAAGGTTAACTTCTTGCCTTGAATTTGGTGGGAACAACCAACTCGTAAGCCACCTGGACACCGTCCCCATCTGGTCGCATTTTCATCAGAGTGCTGTTGAAAACCGGATAGCCAGAGGGAAATAAACCAGCTAGTGGACTTTAAGGCACTCACACTTTAAACCGATGTCTTGCTAAGCTTTTGGCATCATCCATGGGCAGTGCAGGAACCTCCCGACGTCCTTCCTGTCCCCACGACTGAAGCTCAGGAACAGCGAGATCTGCTCGAACTGCCAGGAACAACTGCCTCAGCTACAGCTCTTCTGCAATACAAAGGTACTGTGCAAATGCAGTCCAGAAATCTTTTGGGCCATTGCAAACGTTTGTTGAAACTTTATCAACTTCGAAGGCTTGTCCTTCCCTAAACATTCGTCAAACTTTTCTTGTAGCCAAATTCTTCTAAACTCTGTGGCAAAGACTTAACTGTTTACTACCAGAACTGTGTTATCCTATACAAAGACTCTGAACCACTGACTTTGGCCCAGGCCTATGAACTGAATTGCTGGTTGTAGTTTACTGAAACCCTTTGCCCTGCCTATGCAAGTATTTGTGCTGTCCTTTCTTATAACCTTGTCTTTTTACTCCTTTTGAAAGTATCTGAAGTGCCATTTTGCTCCCACCTCAGGGGAAATGAACTTGTTCATTTACTTACCGGTTGTGTATTTGTGGTTTATTAGTGTGTGATATTGAGCTGCTCTTGCTAGTGTAATGTTTTCAAACTGACTGTGTAAATAAATGTATATTCTTTTACCAAGAAACCTTGAGTAAGTGTTTGTTTGAATCACTGTAATTGTTGGTCCTTTGTGTAACTTGTTCTAGTGCTCCTTTACTCTTGAGATAAGTCATGCTTCTCAGCCTTCGCTACCACTTTACTGTGTAGTACAGGCTTGTACCAAAGGTGAAATTGTACTTACACTTGTAGTCTTAATTGTGTGTAGTGTTCCCAAAGGGTACTCTAACAGTATGTACTAAATAAAATTGAAGTCACATACCATTCTAACCCCACAGCACCTCAACCCATGAATACTAAAGTGTATAAGTGTGTTAAATGTTTTTGAAATGTTGTGTTTATGTTTTTTCGAAAAATGATCTTAATAAATTGAAACATTGAGTATATAAGTGTGCCTGGCTAAATACAATGCCGAAATAAGGATACGGCACTGAATAGTGTCACTTTCGATCCAGTCACAGGGTTATGAGGGAGGGATAACCAGTTTTCCCATCTCTCTAGGTTATGTTACAGCACAATGTATTCATTAAAATAATGCGTCCAATTATCACTGCTTTGATGCGGTCACAGACATTTCCGCTACATACTTTTTACTAACCGATGACAAGCCTATAAAATATCTGCTGAATAGTGAGAGGTGGCACACACTCTTCCATTCCAGGTTTTCTCTATGTGTTTGAATTTTGTTTCCCACAGCACCTATGAAACTAAAGATTTCTGAAGATGACCTAATCCTAACTTATCTTTGTGTTTCTTTTGTACGACATAACAAATGCCTTATGTGTGTCCCTTTGTGAATTGTAAAAGCACTTAGAAATGTGCTTGGTAGGTATAGTACTTGTTCGGAAGTGGAAACGATCGTACAAGACCCCCAAGCAGTTTTGGATGAGGCAAAGGCCTTGAAGAGTACGATAGGAGACATGGGAGGGTACACAGGGGAGGGGGTGGCAGCAGGGGCTATCATGCAGCAAGAGTAGAGCATGTTGTGGGTTTAGAGCACACTGGGAATCAGATGCCATTTTAGGTAATAGCAGCCAAATTGAAATAGATGGCCTAACATTGCATTGCAGATGGGATTGCAGGCCTAGGCCACAAACATGGAAATAAGTGTATGCATGCGAGAATAGGTTGTATCAAGCACTGGTGAGAAAGGCCAGCGCTGCAAAGATTCAAAGAACTTTAATTGTCTCATGTTGGCAGCATTTGGTATCCTAGGAAGAATGCGCCCTGCAAGGCCACAAGGGGGTAGAGAGCTCCCTGCAAAAAGCAATCCCACGAGAAGGGGGGCATGAGCCTCCAACCTTCCTGTTAGGAAAGATTTCATCAATGTGTCATTTTTCCTTCATTTGTGCCCCCCCCCAAACCTTTTGCTTTTGTTTTGCTGTCCTATCCTGACTATTGCAAGTGGAGCACAGCCTTCAGTTGCGCTCCCCTGGGCTTTTGCTCACTTGTTAATGGCAAACTGACACATCCTTCAGACGGTCAGCACTGGGAAACTATGTTTCCCATATTTTTCGACTATGTTGCCATTTCTTTTTAACATTGCACAATGTACCTTCCAGTACCGTGCGCTGGGGTCCTTTTTGTTTTATGGCATTAGACACCCTCAAAGGATTTTCTGGTGATTGTACAAGTGTGCCTGGGATGAACTGATGGCAGCAGTTATTTTTTATAAGTTTTTTACTTCTTTTTACAGGATCACATCGCGTTTACTGTGTTTGGATCAAGACTGTGGCCAGGTCTGAAAATGGTCAAGCCACAAAGTCTTTTGTTCTGTCCCATGGCCATTTTGTCCCTTGCCTTCCCCCAGGTCGAGTGACCTGAGTTTTCCTTATTTGGGAATGCAGCCTCCAGCGAAAACCAATCTCTTTCGCAGGCTTGTGCATGTCACGTTTGTGTGCCCAGAAGCGGGTTGGAACAGTCTGGTCCCAATCCACACTACTGGTGCCAGGATGTCTGGAGTGCCTGAATGACTGGGACCACTGTGGGCGGTGATTGGTTCACGACTGGGATGCCTGCATGGGAGCGGATCTTCGATTGGAAGTCCTCGATTTTGGCGCAAAGCTAATCTTGGATAAGAGAAGGGGCTCTGCATCCATTCCAGGTCGATCACCTGAGTTCTCTCTGAACTACAGAAGGATCCAAGTATCCTGCAACGAAGAAACAGACTTGTGAAACCGCCAGAGACGCATTGGAAGGTTTGGCACCCTTCGCCCTGTGTTTTCTTCATCAATCAAGAAGGCCTGCAAGAGCGCTTATCCCCTTTGGAGTAGTGGGAACAACTACTCTCGGCACTCCCAGCTTACCCACTGAAGAAGCCCTTTTGAAAGTGTTCCTGGGCCATCCAGTGAACTGCCCAGCTCTACCTCAGGGTATCCTGCAGAATTGCTGCCGTCTCAAGTTGAAACCCGAGACTCCCGCCGAATTTTGTAGGCCTAGCTCCTCTGGGTTGCGAATTAGGAGAGTGTGTAACACCGCACGCATCTGTGATTCTTGTGTCAGTACCTGTTGGTGATGGTCGCTGTAGGTGCCCTGCTGACCTGCTCTCCTGTGTCCTGAAGTCTGCTGCAGCAGAATTTTCTTTCTATCTCCTTCGGAAGCTGAGAAAAGGCAACAGTCCTGTCACAGATAATCGTGCTATCCCGCAGCTGCTGAGAGCTGTAGCGCCGCGAAACTACAGGACTCAAACCTACTAGCAACCTCGACTAAACTGGCAAAGTTTGGTTTGGACTGCTTTGAGGGTCAGTGAATACTTGCATCACTTACCGGTGCCCCCCTGGCACAACTGATCTCTTTTATGCACGAATATCCCTGAAAAGTATTTGCTCTCGGCTGGGTTGCCTGCACTCCCTAGCTATTCCCACCTTTTGGAAACTGCTCTGCCACCAAGGGCAGACCCTACTCAAATAGTGGCATTTGATTCTTCATCACCTCATGACCCTTCCTGACTCACTACAACCCTCTCAAGAAGACCCGCTTTTTGTTCTATTTGCGCGGTCGTGCTTTTTTATGCACATCAGTACTGTTGAGCAAAAGGCTCCCCACTTCTTAGGGCTGGACTGAGAAAGTTAGGGAACGACTATGAAGAAATGTCTGATGCTCCTAGTGTGTTGACCCACCCTTCTCATTTGAGGTTGTTTCTGTGTTTTACTCCTTTGTTGCATTAGAAAACATATTGTATATATATTATCTAGTATAGGAATTGTGTGGTAACCGTTTTTTTATAACTGAAGTTTACTTGTGTCAATTTGGTCTGGCCGACAATAAATGTATAGATATTTTGGATATATACTTGTCTAAGAGTAATTTGTGGTCCGTTACTGTGTGTGCTCATTGTGGGCTTCTGATCACTCTCACCCCTCCTGAGTCTTAGTCTCCCTGTTCCACTAAACTAGGGTGGCCTCCTAAACTTCTGCCCACCAATTCAGAGTTTAGAAATCCATTTTAACAAATTGGTGTACAGAAGTGGGATAAGATCGGAAATACCCAGTGTTGCTCACTGGTAAGGTACCCACGTTATACTTACACAGGAGACAAAGTGTCCTTCGGTTAAAGTTAACTGTAAGCCACCTGCCTTTTCTTATATTATGGAAGCGAGTACGGACATTGCTTTGAGTGCCTCAACATCTGAGACATTATAGAAGATTTGTACCGAGAGGGGCCTGTCGGCCACTGGTACCAAATCCGAAATGATCCACAGGATCATAGATTGGCAGGAAATTGGATTCAGGCTTTTTCCCTCCTATAGTGCAGAAGGCATTGGGGCAATCCCAAGTACAATTGATGTAATAACTAGGGCTATTATTGAAAGGGACAATGATGATGATTATGTGTCCCATACATCGCTGACTGGCTCTGAGGCTGAGGCCATGCTGGAATTCATGAAGCAAGAGCTGCTGTTTGGACAGGCATCACCAATTGGGGCTTTCTAGACTGCAAAGCACCAATGGCTCCTCCAGAGTGTCTTGTAATGGGACTGGCGCCTCGTCTCATCCAAGATTTCAGAAAGATCTGATTAATGTATATGATGACAAGAATAACATTATGGACTAGTTGACTGCATTTGAGTATGCATGTCAGATACAAGAAGTAGTGGATGCTGATGAGATTGCATGGTTGCTCAGTTGACTACCCAATTCTGGCTTAAGTGCTATTATATGGCTATGTCAAAGGCTGACAGAAAAGACTTTGTGATATTAAAGCAAACTCTGGTCTTAAAATTTAGGAAGACTCCTGCCCAATACTTGAAAAGATTCTGAGATTACAAAAAGAAAGAAGGTAATACCTGGGTTTCTTATGTAGCTGATTCTTTTAAAAACTTGACTGGTTGGGTGGAAGGTTAGAAGGTCACCACCTTTGGGGGTATGATGTATTTAGTCATGCTTGAACATATTTGTGCTTCTTGTTCCCCTGAGCTTAAGCAACAATTGCCTAACTCTAAAGAGATATATCCTAAGAATCTAGCTATTGCAGCAGATTAATGGGTGTCACACATAGTGTACCATAAGGACAAGTTTTCTCCTGGTAAGCAGGAGGAGGAGAAAAAACACAAATATAAGGAGGGTGGGGATCTGAAAAATCTTCCTCTCAAAAGGGCCACAAAAAGTTTAACAAGAACAAGTCCCATGAGAGAGTAGTGGGAGTAATCCTCCCACGCATAGCTCTGGTTACAATAAGCCTCCCTATGTACACAGACCCCGTGGATCTTGTGTGGCTTGTGTAGCAAGTGACCATGTGAAAGGGGATCCCCGATGTAAGGTCAAAACCTTTGGGGTCCACTCTGAGAGTCTGGCTTTCCCCTCCTATGAGGAGAAAGTAATTATAACAGCAGCATCCTTCTCTTCAGATTCCTTCCCCAGTGGGATATAATCTGAAGTAGTCTTAGTTTCCCTGGGTTCCTAGGAGCCAAGAGTTTCAGAAGCGTATTGTCATGCGTTGCATGGGCAGGAGGTTGTGGGACAGCTGGCGTACCCGCAGCCATTGACGGTTCCACTTAATTTCCTTTCCGCTCTGTTTAGCGCTCTAGTGTATTGTAACATGGCCCCCACCGGGAGGTACAAAGTATCCCCTCCTCCTGACGGTTGGCGCGTTGCAACCTGCTATTGTGGTAGCATTCTTTGGGTTTACACGCTTGTTTCTTCCTCTTTCCGTGCACACTGCACAGAGTTCAACTTTCCTTTTGACCCTCAGCCGTGTCTCACTGTGGTGCTCCACCTGTCCTCATCCACGGCCTCTCGCGGCTCACTCCCTGCCTTTTTTCCGCATCTTCTCGCAGCTTCTTTTGTTTTTTTCCCTTCCTCTCTCCTTGTCGACTCTGCCTACCTTTCCCCCTTTTCTTTGCTAGCTCCGCTCTGTATGTTCTTTTCTTGTGTGCTGGTGCTCCTCTCCCCGGCTCATGCTGCTTCTCTGTGCTCTCCAGTCCTCCGGCACCTTACCTTATTGCTCTCTGCTCCGCCTTGTGTTCCGCTGGAGTTCTGTGCTTCCCATGGACTCTCCGATGCCATCCCTTCCGATTTACCGCCATTGGATACTTTCTTCCCAGCCACTTACCATCCGGAACCCAGATTGCACCAGACTGGTACTACCGGTGACTAGTCGGATGCTTACCAATATCTCATTCACCTGATGAGATTGGAACTTGAGAGAAGTTGGACACATGGCGTGTCGAGGTCCAGCCAAGGTTTTTTTTGTGCCTTCCGGCTTTTTCCCCTCCTCTGGGCCGTCCCGGTGGTGGACCAGATGGGCGCTGTATCTCTAAGCGGTAAAGGTGGCATCCTCCCGTGGCAGGCCATATCTGCATTAAAAAAGAGGGAGTCTTTGAAAAAAAAAAGGTGCCACTAGAGGTTGCCACCTCAGGTGAGGAGGAGGGGGACTTTGTGATTTCTGAGGAAGAAGACTACCCTGGTGACAGATTGCAACGCCAGACAGTAACTATGGCCGGGGCAAACAAGCACAAAAGTTAGTGGTGGCTGTACAGGGCCTGATGTTGGAAGTCCAAAATTTAAAGGCAGAGACTTCCGTCTTACGACAGCTGGTCTCCGGTCGGGAACCACATCCTGCCGATCTGTCTCCCATGGCTCTCTCTTCAGGCAAGTTCAAAGGAGCGCCTAAAAGGCTTAAAGAATTCATCGAAACTTGCATGGTATACTTTGCCTTTCGACCCCACACGTACACAGCAGAACACTCCAGAGTAGGATTCATGGTATCCAACATGACGGGCAATGCCCTGGCATGGGCTACACTGCTGGTTACCGGCAACAACCCGGTCCTTCGAGATTATGGCAGATTTCTTACTCTGCTCAAACAAGCCTTCAAACGCAGTGAGACTATGTATGTGGCCTGTGAAGAGCTCTTGGACATCCTCCAGGGGTCCAATGACCTACTTTCATAAATCACCTCTGTCAAGCGCCTCGCTACGGAAGCTGGATGGCCGGAACAGGCTCAGTATGTCACATTCAGGTGAGGATTAAAAGAAGAATTGAAGGACGAATTAGCCCCGACTTCTTGACCTGCAACCTTTTCTGATCTCCTTTCCACGGTTCTACAGATTGAATACCGCCTAGGTGAACGAAGATCTGAGAGAAGGAAAAGCAAGGCCCCTTTAGCACAATCCACAGCGACGTACTCTCCTCCTCCTCTGCTGTACGACAAACCAAGGACGAGCCCATGCAGATAGGTTTGGCCAGAGCCCCACTGACCCCAGAAGAAAGATGACACCGACGGGAGTCGGGACTTTGCATGTACTGTGGCTCTGATAGCCACCTTCTTAGTACCTGTCTGGAAGTACCACCTAGGCGATCGGGAAACGGACGACCTCGGACCTAACAGGGATGGGTATCCGAGGTCTGACTAGCAGTCCATACGTCTCACTCACAATGGCTCCCACTCCTGGTACTGAAGAATCCACCTTATAGTTATTACATTGCATATTAGAGTCAATCACCAGACCATTGACACCCTGGCTCTCATTGACTGCGGCGCAGCAGGTAATTTAATCGATACACTTTGGGCTGACAAGGTCGGTCTACATCATCATAAACGAGAAGAAGATCAGAAGATGGAAGGGGTCGATGGTACACCTCTCACGTCCAGACCCATCACTCATTTCACAGAAACCCTTTTGGTCAAAGTGTTGTATCATTCCGAAAGAATGACCTTTAATATCATATGGGAGGCTCACTTCCCCGTGATTTTAGGAATCTCATGGCTCAGAAGGCACAACCCCACCATCGACTGGGCAAAGAATGTTATGGCCTTCAATTGAACCTACTACCGCCAAATTGTCTTTTGGACATAGCGAAAGAGACACTGAACATCCTGAGCGCTAGTCCGGGTTTGCTGTATTCCACCTGAACTCGGGGAGTATGAGGAAGTGTTCATCAACAAGGCTATCCTAGATTTACCTCCACACCGTCCGGAGGACTGTGCCATAGAGTAGGTTCCCAAGGCACTAGTCCCATTCGGTCGCATGTTTTCTCTATCTCTCACCGAGAAGAATGCCTTGAGAGCTTACTTGGACGCACACTTAGAAAATTGTCTTATCCTGCCCCCCAAATCCTCAGCCGGGGCATCATTGTTTTTCATCCCCAAACGTGATTCAATGGACCTAAGACCCTGTATTGATTACAGAGGATTGAACAAAGTCACCATCAGGGATAGATACCAGATTCCCCTCATCGCAGACCTACTTGAGGCAGTCCAGGGGGCCGCTCTTTTTTCCAAACTAGATCTTCTGTGCGTTTACCATTTGCTCCTCATACGAAGGGGGGAGGAGTGGAAAAAGGCCTCCAGAACTCCCTACGGGTTGTTCGAATACAAGGTCATGCCGTTCGGGCTTGTCAATGTCCCTGCTATATTTCAGCGATTTATGGATCGAACATTCTCTGATTTTCTGTTTCTGAACACAATTGTATATTTGGACGACAACTTGGTGTTTTACCGCAACCATCAAGTACATACAGGGCATCTCCAAGCAGTCCTCCACCAACTACAGACTCATAAACTGCTGGTCAAACCAGAAAAAATTCTCTTTGGGAGCCAACAATGAGAATCTCTGTTTTCTCATCGTTGAAGCATAGGCCGTTCAGGGCCATCCAGTTTTGTATTATTGCGTAGATTTTATTGATAATCTCGGTGTCATGGTCATAGTTTCCTGTGATCGGAATGAGGATCTGGGTGTCATCTGCGAAGTTAGTGTGGATGGCACCCAGAGAATTCAGAGCAGAAAAAAGGAGCTTAGTGTACGCATTATATAGGGTGGGTGAGAGGCATGACTCTTGAGGTACCCCAATGGGGACTGGGATGGGATCTGCCGCTTCTTTACCAATGGAGACTCTAGACGTACGTTCAGCTAGGAAGGATTTCACCCAGACGGTGGCATCTTTAGAGAGGCTAAAGTCATGGGGACTGGGATGGGATCTGCCGCTTCTTTACCAATGGAGACTCTAGACGTACGTTCAGCTAGGAAGGATTTCACCCAGACGGTGGCATCTTTAGAGAGGCTAAAGTCATTCGCTAGTGTAGCACATAATTTATCGTGGTCCACTAGGTTGAATGCCGCTGATAGGTCTAACAGCAGTAGTATGCAGAGTTTACCCATGTGCCTAATCATATCCATTTGGATTTTCAGGTCCAGGAGCGCTGTTTGGGTGCTATGATTAGGCCTGAATCCCGATTGTCTAGCTCCCAGTAGCTGGTTTTGTTCTAAGTGGGTTTGGATATGGGTGTACGCTACTTTATTTATGATCTTGAGCAAAAAGGGGAGCGTAGTTATTGGTCGGTAGTTTGTAGGTATTAATGGGTCCAACAAAGGTTTTTTCAGTCAAGGGGTCACCCACGCTTCTTTTATACTAGCTGGGACTGTGTTCGTGTTGAACGAGGCGTTCACAAAATTCGTGAGAGTGGGGGCACAAAGTTTGACTAAGTGTGCTGGGAAATCATCCCCTTTGCAGTTAGATGATTTTAGTTTAGAGATGGTGTCTAGTACTAGATCATTGGTCACAGGAGAAAAGTGGAATAGCATAGTTGCATTGTCCTTAGTTGTATTGGGAGTGTTTTTGTCAGCTAGGATTTGTCCTTTTATGAGTATTTTCTTTTGTAGTAATTCAATTCTAGAGGCTAACTCATTTTGGATGGTGGTACACCACTCTTTACTAGCATTGACCGGGGTGGTGACTGGGGTTGGGTTTTCCAGTTCTTTAATGATGGTGAAGAGCTCCTTAGAGTTTGAGGTGGCGTTATTAATCTGAGTGTTAAATGCATTAGCTTTGTGGTGTGAGTAATTTTTTATGGATATGTTCAAGGGATCTTTTGGTCCGCCTACGTGTGACCATTTCATCATTGAACCAACAGCTTGTCGTTTGTCGACGCGTCATGATTTGGTTACAATGGGTGCTACTAAGTCAATGGTAGTTGTGAGACACTTGTGGAAGATATCTGCAAAGTGGCACGGATTATCACTTGTGGTATTATAGGTTGAGAAAGCAACACTAAGAAGAGGGGATAGGTTGTCAGCTGTAAGCTTCCGGGTGTTTCTAGTTGCAACCGTGTCCGTTGTCTTATTCTTGGGGGCACATTTCTCATTATTATCAATGGTGAAGTTAATGCAATGGTGATCAGTCCAATTCAAGGGTGCGATCGACTTGATGGATACTTGGGAGTTAAATGTGAGTACCCAATCAAGTATTCTACCCTTATTATGGGTAGGTGCCTTCACTAGTTATGTAAAATTCATATCTTGGAGAGCAGCATGGAAAGCTTCAGCTTTGTGATCCTGAGTGTCGTTGAATCCTACATTGAAGTCCCCTAGGATTATACATTTGCTATTAGGTTTGATGTGAAGTGCTAATAAGAGTGGGATATCTTGGTCCAGGTGGGAGATAATGTTGGGTGATCTATAGATGGCTAGAGTGTTAGTTGTTGTTTTTGGGTTGGATGAGAATTTGACTAGGTGGATTTAGTAGCCTTTTATTTCTTCAATGGGGCAGGACCTAATTTGCACATTGATTTTGGCTATTATGGCCACGCTGCCTCCTTTTGCATTGGGTCTGTCCATTCTGATAATAGTATAACCTGGCGGGATGGCAAGGGCTAGTAGGGGGCCAGTTGCTTGCTGCAGCCAAGTTTCTCTAACTATGAGGATGTCCATTTGTTGTTCAGTGATGAGGTCATAGATCTCAATGGCGTGGACTCCAAGTTAGCAGGCATTAATCAGAGCACATTTGAGGTTATTGGGTGTTTCTGTCGAAGACGGGATGGTACTGCTAAGTGGCTGTAATGCTTTTGTGCCGCAGGCTTGTTTAGTGACAGCTATAGGTGATGACCTACGACGTTTGCAGATGGGGGGGAGGGGTTATGCTTTTGCTGCCTGCAGGTAGTAGGCGAAGCATTGTGAGTTTGATGGCGCTGCTTGGTGCAGGATCTTAGCCGCCATAGTCTACTGTTATGCTAGATAGGGTAGGAGGCCCTGGTGTCCAGGTTGGTATGCAAGAGTTCTATAACCGTGCTTGGGGTACTGGTCGTAGACTCTGGATTAATGGGGATCCTTATATTGCTATGAGTATTGCTATGGTCCTGGATGGGTGGGAAAGGTGGCGTAGGGGGTAGGAATGGGGTGGGATAGGGGATGGAATGGTGTCGGTGGCAGCCCATTCTGGTAAGACCATTTACCAGGGAGAGGAAGTAATTCCCTGTGCAGGGTATGCAGTCTTTTATAATTCAGAACGGAAACACGGTGGCGAGTAGAAAGCTTAGCATGGTTATGTGCTCGGTAAGGGAGGAGATGTATCGACGCTAAGGTGCGCGAATCAACAGTGAGTACTAGTTGCGGGAAAGCTCATCCAGCGGTACAGAGAGAAATTCAAGTTAGTCTGACACAGGTCAACAGGGGCAACTATCTGTGGGACACATTACACAAAGGAGCAAGAATGCAATTCAATTTAGTCTAGCTAAGCCCCAAAGGTAGGCAGGGCAGTTAGTTGCCGGGTGCGTTACACACAAGTGCAATAAAAGTTAAATTTGGTCTGACTCTGGCCCACAGGTTAGCTGGGGCATAAAGCATTACTGAGCCATAAGAAGTAGTGTTAACATTCACAGTATTGCAATGGGGTAATGGCAGAGGGGCCTTAGCACACAGTCATAAAGCAAAATTGTACATTATCATGTATGTACACAGCAGGCTGGATAAATGGCGCTCATGCGCTCTAAAACAGTGAACTGTATGGGGCGTTAAGGAACAGTGTATCCAAGTCATGGAAGCATACTGACACAGAGTATTGGATCCAACTTTAAATAAACAACACACTGTATCATATTAGACTAAGTACAACACACTGTATAACATTAGACTAAAACAACATTGGCAAATAATAGTAAGAGGGTAGCAAGTATAGACATTTCAGGGACTAAGTGATTCTTTTAGAGCAGTGGCAGTAGTACATAGACATGGATCAGGAAGACGCTAGGCAAGTACGTGGATCATGCACAGTGTCGGAGCAATTTAGGAACGGTTTTCAATGGGTGTAGGTATATTGGCGTTGCTGTGTGAGCACGGTAGGCAGCGTAAGGAACGCGGTTTTAGTATTTGAGATGGCTGGCTCAAACACATATACAACTAATGTAGATTGCTTACTGGTACGTGGCAGATGGAGCCCGGGTAGGCTTTATGCATACAGGCGGCGTGAGGAGGCAAGCCAAATAAAGTCTTGAGCGGGAAGGTTCGATTACAGAAATAGTCAATAACGCCTGCCAGGTGAAGGGATATGTAAATGAACTGCATGGGTGAATTAGTTGCCCTCCAATAAGTGTCGTCGTATGGCTCTGTGGTTCAGGTCGGGTTAGGCACTACAGAGTGAACAGTTCTGAACGTATAGGATAACACTGTTACCTTTTGTGGAGGTGTTGCCTGCAGACCAGGTGATCATGTAGGGATCTTCAAATCAGCGAACCGGGCATGATGCTGTGGAGGTGATACAGGAGTGAGAAAATTATGGACCTGCGGACCACCTGGCACAGACAGGCACAGACAGGCCCTTAATCACTGCCCTTTGTCAGATGGCCGGCTTCCACCTGACCATGGCGGGGGTTGGCAGAAGAGATCTCGCTCGGCCTATCAGGAAGCGGGTTGGGTGAGACGGTGGAAGCTGCAAATTCAAATCTGGCCCCAATGCACGGCGGCTATGTTGGAGTCGCTTCCGTGAACTTAAATAAAACGTAGAGTGGTGGCTAGTAGTAGTCTGCAAGACACGCCGATGAGGGGCTATGGCCTACTAGCAGGAGACAAATGATTATCTGGCATGAATAATGAAATCAATTGTAACTCGACGTAAATCTGCAGTGATTCACGGAGTCGCGCATATGTACCTGGTTAGGTATTCAAATGCGGGGTGGTGCTGGCGATCTGTCGGGGTGGCGGTCATGGAGTGGAGAGTGCTTCTGCCCTCTCTGGAGGATGTTAGTGCTCTAACTGGGCAAAGGCACGGACAGACCCTTAATCACGGCCCTTTGTCAGACGACTGGCTTCCGTTCCGTTCTGATCCAGAAGGTAGTCTTCTGTTCACCATCCGCACGGACCATAAAAATGTGAAAGTACTTAGAGGAATGGAGTATGTTAACTCTCGACAGGCTAGGTGGGCCCATTTCTTCAATCAATACGATTTCTACATTACATATATTCTCGGCAGCCAGAAGGTTTTGGCGGATGCGCTGTCTTACAGGTTTTCTGCCGATCTGCCCTCTGAACACCATACCGAGACCATCTTCCAGAGGAACAGAATTGTTGGACAATGGACTACATTTCTGCAAGACGTCAAGAGAGCTACTGTACCTTCTTGGACGGCCACTTTAGCGCATGGCGTACGCTCCTGAGTGAATCGAAAGGATGGGTTGTTGTTTATCAACCAGAAGCTGTTTGTACACTCACATTCCCAGCAACAGAAGATGGTGGGCTGGTGTCATGACCACGTAACAGATGGACATTGCGGCATCAAAGGCACAACGGAATTGGTGTCTCGCTGTTTTTTCTGGCCCAAGTTGTCCTCAGACCTGAAAAAGTATTGCAGTGCCTATCCAGTCTGTTCCAGAAGCAAAGCACGCACCCAAAGACCCATTGGTCTTCTAGAGCAGACCTCTGTACCCACCAAGCCCTAGTCTCAGATCGACACCGACTTCATTGTGGATCTCTCTGTGTCTCAAGGTTGTTCATGTATAATAGTAACCATCGACTTCTACTCTAAGTTGGCTCACATTTCCCCTTTGTCCAGAGTTCCTTCGGCTTCAGGTATGGCCAAGGTATTCATCAGAGACATATTTTTTCTTCACGGATTACCGGACAAGATCATCTCTGACCGTGGATGCCAATATACATCCAAGTTTTGGAAGACACTGTGTGCCCGGCAGGGTATCGGAAGGGCTTCCTCATCGGGGTTCTATCCGCTGACGAATGGACAGACTGAGTGTCTCAACGCAATTTTGCAACAGTACCTCAGATGTTACATCAATCAACATCAGGATAATTGGGTCTCCCTGTTGCCCACAGCTAAATGTTCCTATAATACTGTTCCGTGGAACTTCAGATACAGCTCAACAGAGATCGAGGAGTTACTCAGTAAGCTCAAAAACTCTGGACCTGATGGGTTGACCAACTTGACACTCAAGAAAAACAAATCCTTGTGGGCAGCTTTTATTGAGCGATTGTTCCAGAGGTTAACAGAAGCAAGGAAAATCCCCTCCTCATGGCAATCGGCGGTAGTTGTGCCAATATATAAAAAAGGAGATTGCACTGACCCTGCCAACTACCGTCCGAATGCCCTGTTGGATATAATTGGGAATATCTTTGCCAGTCAGTTACACAAAAGACTGTCACAATGGGATCTGAAATGAAGATTATTGATGAACGCTAAACAGGTTTTACACGTGGTGTTGGAGTTGAACTAACCCTTATACTATTACATTTTTTTTTAAATTGGAGGCCATCAAACAACAAAGGCCTCTGTGTCTGGCATTCATAGATTTACGACAGGCCTTTGATAGTGTAAACCGGGCCATACTATGGAATAAATTGACAACATGGAAATGCCCGTCCGATTTGCTACAAAGGATAGTCCAGTCAAACACATCAATTAAGATCCGTTTGAATGGAAAAGGTGAACTATCAACAAAAATTAAGACAGACTGAGGCGTTAAGCAAGGCTGTTCATTGGCAGCTCTCCTTTCAAGCTATACATTGCTGATTTGCCGGACGTGCAGTCAAAGTGTACCATCTTTCTATTAGGGAGAATTCTCTCTTTAGGCTGAATTTCCTAACCTAGGGAGTCCCCCAGCAGCTTTGCTGGATTTCTGGAGTTTGTTTTTTTCTTCTGCCAAGAGTGAGACTCTTTTTTTACCACTCTTGGACATGATTTATGGTGTTCCTTTGACTGCTAATGTGTTTTATGGGCTATGGGGTCCTTTACTCTATAGGGTCTCATGTTTTTTTTTTCTATGTGTGTTACACAGCACCCTCTGTGCAGCAACACAGGGGGGTCATAGTGACAGCCCACCATAGACTCCATTCCCTGGGACTGACTACTGTCTCCCAGGGCATGTAAAGTCACCATTGGCTTTACTAGTCACAAATTATTAACAGAAACCAGTACAAACCATCATATTGTGGACGTACTGGTCGGCGCAATTCGATTGCCCCGGGGTCTGTTAGTCGAGGGGGCACGTCTCCGTCCCCCCTGATCGAGTTTTGGCTGGTGGCAGTGGATACTACTTTTTATATTCAACCGCAAATATATTCCTATGGGATTTTCCCATTGTTCGAGGCTACCAACTTTAATTATTTAATTCTCATAGCCTCGAACATACCGCCGGTTTATTTATTTAATATTAATTCGCCGGTTGGTATTTTTTGCCAGGACTCGATTCTAAAATGGCGTTTGTGTTCTCTTCTGTGACTACAACCCAAGTCGAGCCCTTTGTTCCACTTTTTGGCGGGCTTCTCCACAGAAGCCTCCAAAAGTGGTGCCACTCTGTCTGGGTACCACACAGGGTGCGGGAGGGGGTTTAGGCACCCTGGACTGAGTTACCTTGGTAACTCAAGTCACACTCTTGTGTGATTGGCCCAAGTGGTGAGCCGGTCGGCTCACCACTTAGCATGTTTGAGGCTCACCACTTAGCATGTTTGATTGACAGCTAGGCTGAGTGAATGGGGGTGTGCTGCATAAAAGCAGGGCTTTGGGGACTGGAACTTCAGAAGTCGCCACAGGACCTAAGAATCCAACGAGGGAGAAGCTGAGCCGACCTACCACGACGACACCACCGGTGGAGCCCTGCGGAACCGACTCACCACTTCCCGACGACAGAGAAGATCTCCGGCTGGAGAGGCTTCTTCCCCTGACTGGTGGGCAAAACCAGTTTACCTTCTTCTCTTCGCACCCCAGACTGGCTTGTGGTCGAATTGGACCGCAAACTAAAGGACCGTTCATTTTAACTGCAACTCTGCGGCTGGTTTCTTCCCTGGCAGGGCAACGGACTCCTGTCTTCCTCCCCGACGAGATCCTCTCTTCCCCCGGACGAAGCACTGACTTGCATCCGCTGCCAGGAACAACTGCCCCCGCTGGAGTATTCTCACCACTTTAAGGTACCCTGTCCGCCAGGCCTCCCTTTCTAAAGATTGCTACAAGGTAATAATAACCCCTTAACCTTCTGGAATGGGCTGGCCGCCTTGACCTTCTAACTGGTCCCTTTCTTTGGTCCAACTCCTTTTTGAACCGTTACAAGACTTTTGTGCACTGCAACCGTGTGACCGTGGACACATTTTGTTTTGATCCTCTTAAAGTGGATCCGGCCTACTGACTCTAAACTCACGGTGTTACCTTGCCTTCCTTCCTTGTTGTGTTCGTGAAAAAGTGTTGGGATCTGTTTCAATTTATTCTCTGCTTTTCCCTCCATTTAAAACCGAATTATTAGAGTGCCATCTACGTTAAGCGCTCACCGCTGTCTGAAAATAAGTGGGGCTTTACTTAAGACTTGTCTAATATTCTTCTAAGGGAGTGTATATCTTTTAGTGACCGTGTTTTTGAATTGCTTACTATTAGTGCCTGCGTGTTTTTCTAGATGTGGTTTTAAATAAATAATTATATCTCTTTTACACCAAGCCCTGGTCAGTGTTTATTTGTTCTACTGTTTTTTTTTTGACCTATTGTGAATACTATGTATACTGCCTAACTCTTCTTGAGGGAAGTCTGACTGCTCAGCCACAGCTACCAAGTGAATCTGTGTGGTACAGACTGCTACCAAGTGGGTTTACTGCCAAACACCTGTAGTCCTAAATCTTTTGCAGTGGTCCCAGAGGGAACTGCACAGGTTTCTGCCTAACACTTTCCACCCAAGATCAATAGCCACCACATGAGCTGGGCCACATACACCGACGACGTGGTATTAATGGACGTTACTCGAATTGGCCTGCAACGACTGATAGCTAAATTGGTTGAATATCTAAAAGCAAATAACATGGAAATCAATGTTAAGAAAACAAAGACATGGTTTTCGGATCCAATTTGGGGGAGCGAGGGAAAAACTTTACACATACGCCGACGACCTGGTATTAATGGACGTTACTCGAATTGGCCTGCAACGACTGATAGCTAAATTGGTTGAATATCTAAAAGCAAATAACATGGAAATCAATGTTAAGAAAACAAAGACATGGTTTTTGGATCCAATATGAGGGAGCGAGGGAAAAACTCTAAATGGACAGCCTCAGGACAGCGCCTTGAACGAAAGGAATCCATTCAGTACCATGGGATAATATTGAATTCCTCAATAAGAGAATGGGAATGGACTAAAGACTTGAACACAAAAATGACAAACCTTGCTCTACAAGGCACAAAGCTACATCGTGAATACAGTAAATTCACTTTGTTACCAGTGATCCAATTTTACTGCCAGAAAGTTGTTCCAGCAATTACCTTCAGTTGTGAAGCAGGCCTGAATATCAACTCTAATAATACATGGAACCAACTTGAAGGGAAATTCTGGCGCAAGGTTCTTCATTTTCCTCAAAACGTAGCCACTGCACAGTTTTGTGGAAATCTCTCGCTTTATACCGAAAGATAATGATACCTGATAATGCCGTTCAATATGCTATTCTGAAAGAACACCCTGCATGTCCATATTACGGACATTTAAAAGTCTGGGAGTCAAAAATTCTGAAATACTTGACCCACGTCGCAGGCACTGTTGATCTGCTCCATCAAAACCCATGTGCAGTTAAAAAAAGGTTATTCAGAGCGACTGAATTGAGACCATGCAAACTCGATTGAACTTAAAATCTTGATTATTAACACTTGGAGATGTTCGCCCAGTAAACAATGTTCCAAAGTATTTCCGACAATGTCCCTCAAGATACCATCCAGACCAATTTTTACGATTGCGTTTAAATCTATTACAAACTAAAGAGATGCTCTTCTTGAAACATGACAAAGATACATCTGATAATTTATGTTGAGTTTGTTCTAAAGAATGGTGGATTAACCTACTATCTGGGAATAATTACATGTTGATCTGTGCAACTATTACCTATCTTGACAAAATACTTAAACAAGCACCAACTTAATTCCTGCGACCGAGGCTTCTGACCCAGATGAGACGTCTCTGTTTTGTGCTTTGTTAGATGTTGAAGTTTTCTGTGCAAAGCATTTTTGTTGGACCAATGATTTTAGACCTTAAAAAGATTTTTTGTCACATTTAAAAAAAAAGTTTTTGCATGAAACTAAACACAAATAAAAAAATAAATAAATAAATAACATTGTACATTCTGACACGTGTTTCGAGCAGTCCTTGCTCTTCCTCTGAGGCTGATAAAAACATTAATTAAATTCAAAATGATACAAATTAGATTACAACCAATAAACAAAAGCAAAGGAATTTAAATTCAAAGTAAAAAGTTCACCGGATTAAAAAATGGTGATGTGGTGTGACACACGCATTGCATTTGCACAGTGTCACATAAATAGTTGATAGAGTGGTAGGGGGGGCCCGGCGGGCGGTATAATAACACAGAATTTAAAGAATAGTTTCCACTAAAGATTAGATCAAAACAATTATGAGTTGCCAAACGCACATGTAGTAGTTTTACAAAGAACAAAGCATAACACATTATTCATGATGGTACAATTGAACATAAATTGACAGGTGATCATCCATTTTGTAAAATAAGGATATTATAAATACCGTGATTAAGATGTATTTGCAGATGCAAAATGGGCCGTAGCACAGTTTATGGTGTACCAGATTGGTGAGGCAAGATAATCGTAAGGGAGAGAGGGAGGGAAGAAACAAAACGGTGACACTATGATTAATCCTTCATTTGGAGTTATTATGCAGCCAAGGTTAGGTTCATGCAGTAAGGCGTTTGTTAAGGTTGAATTATTGGTAGGTACCTTATAAATGAGGACGTGTTAATGCGGTCACATCAGGTAAATTGTGGGATTGCTGTAAGAGAAGATGCTTTAATTAGTGTATTGGCGTATATGGCAAGTTTTGTGAACAATAATGGCCAAACTAATTTGGCATAACGTGACATTTTGTTATTTGGTGTGATAGAAAATAAATAAGTACCTGAATTACAATTCTTCGCAGTTGCGGCAAATAGTTGTGAGACCCTCCGTGCTGAGCATGTCAAAACGGATGTTGCACGATTTTAACCAGGCGGGTGTACAATAGATTGAACCAAGTGTTGTGGATAAGAGGAGAGAAAAAGTCAAAATCACTGATTGTAAGCATGTCTAGGCATCTAGTATCGCTGCTGTCACTGAAGGTGCTCTACTAGTGCTCCCCTGTCAGTGAGCAGTGGTCTAAGGGACCATGTTGAAAGTGCTTACCTCGGGGGTCTGCTGGACGGCGTGGCTGGTTCCTACGCGACTGGCGGTCTGGCTATAGTTAAATGAGATCACATGTGCTGGGCTTCATTACGACAGTTGGCAAGGTTGAGTTTGCACGATAGCCATCTTGGAACGGGTTCCGAGCCTATTAATAGTACTTTGCTTTCGATAACCCTGCATGGAAACCTCGGGTTTGCATGTTGTAATAATTCAAGACAACTGCTGCTAATTAAATTCATTATATGTAGGGTATTGACTATGGGTTCCAATTTGTTAAGACAATTGCGCATATTTAGGGCTGCAAATCATATATAGTGTGCACCTGATGACTTGTGCCATCTAATAAAGAGATTGTCGCAATAATGAGAAAGGAGTTATGGTGCAGGTACTACACAATGAAATTAGGTGATTCATCTAATGTACGCTCCGGGTTGTGCCACGCGCCGTTTGTAAAGGAATCAGATATAGAGGCAAAGCTGCATTTTGATTTGTGTATGTTGCTGAGTACGTGTCATATTTAATGACAAAAGAAATGTCCCGTGTGGTTTCTAAAAACTTCCCTCTCCGATTGTACCCATTTCGAAATATATGTGGTTTATACATAGGAAATGTACATGTACAATTAATTAGGTACAATATGGGGGACGCATTCATACTGTGATGTGGATGGTTTCATATGTTAGAAAAAAAAACCTAAGTATGATATAGAGGGAGATCTTTGCAGTAGGGTGATGCATAACTTTAAAGAAAAACTCCAAGTTCATGGTCTGTGTTAAGGCCACAATACACAGTCCTGTATTGGCAAATAAATCCTGCTTCAAGTCTCCGTACTATTAGAGTAAGGTTACACCCCCTCCCCCGCCCGCGGAGGTAACGTCACTTTGGCTAGTCCAACAAATCTGACATCTTGTTTCTGGTCCAATTGGTGATATTTCTGCCAGTGGTTGGCAAGTGGGTATTTAATATCCTGGCTAGATATGGTTGATAAGTGTTCTCTGATATGTATTTTGAGAGGTCTGATAGTGCTGCCAATGTATTTTCTGTTGAAAACACAGATAATGCAATATACAGTGAATTTGGTATTGCAGTTTGTAAAAGTTTCAATATGATGTGTTTGTCTTGGATTAAACAAAACGTTCTTAGTTTCAAATGTGTAAGGACACATTGAGCAATTGCTACATTTGCGAAAACCTGTAAGGTAATCTTGACTGAGCCAAGTGGATGGTTGTTCTTGCTGCTGCACAAATGACGGACTCAGTAGGTTTTTTTAAGGTTGTTCCTTTACTGAAAGTGAAATTGGGAAAGGGATCGATCCATTTGGTGATATCCACATCCAGATGCAATAGGTGCCAATGTCTTTTCAGAAAGTTGTAAAGTAAGTGGCTGTCTTTATTATATCTGGTGATAAGTCGAATCTTGTTTAGTCCTTCTTGTACATGTACATTTCCTATGTATAAGCCACATACATTTCGAAATGGGTACAATCGGAGAGGGAAGTTTTTAGAAACTACATAGGACATTTTCTTTGCAATTAAATATGACACATACTCAGCAACATACACAATCAAAATGCAGCTTTGCCTCTATATCTGATTCCTTTACAAACAGCGTGTGACACAACCCGGCGCGTACATTAGATTAATCATCTAATTTCATTGTGTAGTACCTGCACCATAACTCCTTTCTCATTATTGCGACAATTTCTTTATTAGATGGCACAAGTCATCAGGTGCACACTATATATGATTTGCAGCCCTAAATATGCGTAATTGTATTAACAAATTGGGACCCAGAGTCAATACGCTATATATAATTGATTTAACTAGCAGTAGTTGTCTTGAATTATTACAACATGCAAACCCGAGGTTTCCATGCAGGGTTATCCAAAGCAAAGTACTATTAATAGGCTCAGAACCCGTTCTAAGATGGCCGTCGTGCAAACTCAACTTTGCCGACTGTCATAATCAAGCCCAGCACATGTGATCGCATTTAACTATAGCCAGACCGCCGGTCGCGTAGGAATTGGCCACGCCGTCCAGCAGACCCCCGAGGTAAGCACCTTCAACATGGTCCCTTAGACCACTGCTCACTGACAGGGGAGCGCTAGTAGAGCACCTTCAGTGACAGCAGCGATGCTAGATGCCTAGACACGCTTACAATCAGTGATTTTGACTTTTTCTCTCCGCCTATCCACAACACTTGGTTCAATCTATTGTACACCCACCTGGTTGAAGTCGTGCAACATCCGTTTTGACATGCTCAGCACGGACGGTCTCACAGCTATTTGCGCAACTGCGAAGAATTGTAATTCAGGTACTTATTTATTTTCTATCACACCAAATAACAAAATGTCACGCTATGCCAAATTAGTTTGGCCAGTATTGTTCACAACACTTCCCATATACGCCAGTACACTAATTAAAGCATCTTCTCCTACAGCAATCCCACAACTTACCTGATATGACCGCGTTTACACGTCCTCATTTATAAGGTACCTTACCAATAATTCAACCTTAACAAACGCCTTACTGTATGCACCTAACCTTGGCTGCATAATAACTCCAAATGGAGGATTAATCATAGTGTCACTGTTTTGTTTCTTGCCTCCCTCTCTCCCTTACGATTGTCTTGCCTCACCAATCTGGTACATCATAAACTGTGCTACGGGTCATTTTGCATCTGCAAATACATCTTAATCACGGTATTTATAATATCCTTCTTTCACAAAATGGATGATCACCTGTCAATTTATGTTCAATTGTACCCTCATGAATAATGTGTTATGCTTTGTTGTTTGTAAAACTACTACATGTGCGTTTGGCAACTCATAATTGTCTTGATCTAATCTTTACTGGAAACGATTCTTTAAATTCTGGGTTGTTATACCGCCCGCCGGGCCGCCCCCTAACACTCTACCAACTATTTATGTGACACTGTACAAATGCAATGCGTGTGTCACACCACATCACCATTTTTTTATCCGGTGAACTTTTTACTTTGAATTTGAATTCCTTTGCCTTTGTTTATTGGTTGTAATCTAATTTGTATCATTTTGAATTTAATTAATATGTTTTGTATCAGCCTCAGAGGAAGAGCAAGGACTGCTCGAAACACGTGTCAGGCTGTTCATTGGACTTTGTAATAAATCTGCAACTCAAGCAGTATCTGATTGATTATTGTGTTGGCGCAGCGAGACTGGAAAACCCATTTTAGTTTTGCCTTACCGTGAAGTGCCAGGGCAAGGCACTCACATCCTCCGGTCACCTGCTGCCTTCCCAACATTAACTTTAAGCAAGTGCAAGGTTCCAAAATTGGCTTTATTTGTGCCCAATACTTGTTTCTGTTAACACTGTACATTCAGCGACAGGAATCAGCACTTTCTTTTGTACAAATGGACTACGCCCCCGCAGCATCTTTCCGACCAGACTGCATTCCAAAAATATACCATCCATTGAGTCCAATTTGGCTGATATAGCCACTGAACACAACACCGCTAAGAGAAACCTGCTGGAAGCACACAGCCGGTACAAGACACAAGCTAATCGCCACTACATGCCATGTCCTGAGTGGAATGTGGGTTCCAAGGTTTCAGTATCAACAAAATTCCTGCCCCGTTGGGTTCATCCTTCTAAACTGTCTCCCCGTTATCTGGGTCTCTATGAAATAATCTCCAGGATCCACCCGGTGACTTATCGCCTCAGGCTTCCCAGGAGTCTAGCCCGCATGCATCCGGTTTTCCGTGCTTCCCTTTTTGCGGCTGGTGGAGCAGGGCTCAGGCCCTTACCGGTCCACAGACTTCACTGCCCCTCCACACCCGCTCCGAGGAATACAAGGTCTCCCTCATTTGCGACTCCCATTACAGAAGGGGACGTCTGGAATACCTGGTGAGTTGGAAGGGCTTCCCTTCCTCTGAGGATTCCTGGGAGCTCTGTTCCTTCGTCCATGCACCTAGATTGGTCTGCATGTTTCACCGGGCCTTCCCGGGTAAACCTGGGGGAGCCCACACTGGAAGGGGGAATAACATCATGCGCTGCGTGGGCAGGAGGTTGTGGAACAGCTGGCGTACGCAGGGCCATTGACGGCTCCACCACGTTTTCTTTCCGCTTTGTTTACCGGTCTAGTGTATTGCAACATGGCCCCCACCGGGAGGTACAAAGTATCCCCTCCTCCCGGCGGTCGGCGCGTTGCAACCCACTATTGTTATAGCATTCTTTGGGTTTACACGCTTGTTTCTTTCTCTTTCCATGCACACCGCAAAGCGTTCTTCTTTTCTTTTGACCCTCGGCTACGTCTCATCAAGGTGCTCCACCTGTTTTCTTTTGCGTCCTCTCGCGGCTCACTCCCTGCCTTCTTCCTGCATCTCCTTATGGCTTCTCTCGTTTTTCCCTTCCTCTCTCCTTGTCATCTCTGCCTGCCTTGCCCCCTTTGCTTTGCTAGCTCGGCTCTGTACCTTCTTTTCTTGTGTGCCAGCGATCCTCTCCCTGGCTCACGCTGCTTCTCTGTGCTCTCCTGTCCTCCGGCCTCTTACCTTATTGCTCTCTGCTCCGCCTTGTGTTCAGCTGGAGTTCTGTGCTTCCTGTGGACTTTCCGCTGCCATCCCATCCGATTTACCGGCATTGGATACTTTCTTCCCAGCCACTTACAATCTGGAACCCAGATTCCACCAGACCGTTACTGTCATGAGCACTACTCCCGAGGAGCCAGGACTTCCCAGCGCCCCCGGAAGCAGACCCTTCTTCCACATCTCCGGACCCAGCAGACCCCTACAGGGGCCCTTTGGACCGTGTCCTGGCGCCTTTGGCACCAGGCTCATAAAGGACTTCAGTCCCGGCGCCATAGGCGCCGGGCTCATATTGATAAACTGTGTAATAATGCTGGGGTGACTTACCTGAGGCAGACCATGCTGCATACTACCCAGAACAATCCAGTCTGGCTGAAGTCCCCAGCCATCAGGACTGGGAGGAACTATTTCCTCTATTCAGGAACTCTTTTCTTACCTGGGTGGGGCCGGTGGAAGAACACACACCTGAAGCACTTCTCTGCTATTTAAACCACGCCCGATGGGATACACGTGCTTCGCGTTATTCTGCATCAGCAGCAGGACGCTCACCGAGTCGGCTCCTGCATCCTGGCTCCTGACACGCCCGCCAGCACCCGGAACACCTGCAAACAGACAAGAAAAGAGAAGGCGAGCATTAGAAATTATACTTACCGGAAACCGGCCTCAACAATCCTACCTCCGAAGATCCTGCAAAGGAAAGGTACAAGATTAGCAGCACTCTCAAACGCTCGCAGCTGCGCCGCCTTGCCTTACCCATCCGTGGCCTCGCCGAACTCCACCGCGGCCACGACGCCGGCAGCATCTCGGCACCTGAAAGACAGAAAAAGACAGTCATTAGAGGTGCCCGCTCTAAAGCGGCCACATTTCTTCCACTTATTTACGTGCTTCATCACGCGCGACAGCGGCTGTGTCGCCGGCAGCATCTCGGCACCTGTAAGCAGAAAAAGACAATCATTAGAAGTAAGCAGTCGCTTTTCTTTCACTTACCTTCCTCCACCGCGGCCACGACGCCAGCTACATCCCCGCACCTGCATAAGAGGAATACATGGTGAGCACTAACTAAGCACGGAGAACAAATACTCACCTAGAGACTTACCTGCTTTTGGTGTCTGGGCCCCGGCTCCTCTGGAGAAAAGACACTCATACTTACGGCTACCACAGGAGAGAGACGAAAGGACACAGTGTCCGCAACTATTTCCCATCCAGTGACGTAACTGGATCCTACGCACCCCTGCACCTGAAGCAGGATGGAGAGCTCATCTTTACAATACCTAAGGTGAGAGCTCGCAGAAACCAAGTTGGGGGTCAAGAAGAGTGAGAAACGGGAGATTGGTGGGAACACATACTCACCCCAGCTGGTAATCAATCCCTTTTCTTCCACCTGCAGAAAACTTACTCTACAAGCCAGGCAATCCAAATTCGGAGGCCCCGTCCAGAGCATCTTCCGGGCCCTGCGCCTCACGATAGAAGAAACGGTAGCAGTCCAGTTCGTGTCAGCGTCTCTGTGGGAATCAGGTGAGCGTTACAGTTACTACCGGTGAACAGTTGAACACTTACCAATAACTCATTCACCTGATGAGATTGGAACTTGAGAGAAGTTGGACACACAGAGCGTTGGGATCCAGCCTAGGGGGTTCTTGTGCCTTCCCACTCTTTCCCCTCACCTGGGCTGTCCCGGGGGTGGGCCAGCTAGCCTCTGTATCTCTAAGCCTTAAAGGTGGCATCCTCCCGTGGCAGGCCATATCTGCATTAAAAAAAAAGAAGTCTTTGGTTAAAGAAGAAGGCACCACTAGAGGTCTCCAGCTCGGTTGAGGAGGAGGGGGACTTTGTGAATTCTGAGGAAGAAGACTACCCTGGTGACACGTATGCTAGGATACCTGACAACACCAAGCATTACTTTAAAGATAGTGGGCTGGACTGCGAAAGCCAGGTAACGACGATAATTGTCTAATGCTCTTAATGTGTTAACCCACCCTTCTCCTTACAGGTTGTGGCTGTGTTTTACCCCTTTGTCACATTAGAAAATGTATTGTATATATATTATCTAGTATAGGAATTGTGTGGTAACTGTTTTTATATAAACGGAGTTTACTTGTGTCAATTTGGTCCAGCCGACAATAAATGTATAGATATTTTTGATATGCACTTGTCTAAGAGTAATTTGTGATTCGTTGTTGTGTGTGATCATTGTGTGCTTCCAATCACTGTCACCCCTCCTGAGACTTAGTTTTGACCGCCTGCCAAGATACCTAGATTGGTCTGGCTTTTCCTGAAGGTTCCCCTGTTCCACTAAACTATGTAAACCTCTGCCCACCTGGTCAGAGGTTATAAATCCCTCTTAACACTTCCCCTGTCCCAGCTCTAAGTAAAGGCGCCCATCTACCTCCATCCCAAGACCCTAGCATTCCAAGGTACCAGTAGGTCCCAGACCACCGACCATCAAATTGTTAGACCCCCTATTCGATCAGAAAAGATCAGAAAGCAGGGACAGGCTGTCTTCACCATGGGTCACGTGATTTGTGCTACAAGGTGCCGCGAGGGGCAAAACAACAAACCTAAAACAAAGGTGGAGAGCTTTGGAAGGATGTCGACGTGTCTGTAATCGAGTTGGGGTTTGTCAGTTACAATGACCTGAAAGTACCCTCTTAGCCCTTGTCTGCAGTACCAGCTGCACACTAGGTTAAAGACTATATTGTTTTTTATTCACATAACAAGCAATTAACTGTAGCCTCAAGCTTGATAACGTACAAGGAGAAGCCCACATGGAAGAAGATGGACACACAGGGGTGGGACCGATGGCCTGGCAAACCTTATGGAGCGGGTAGCTTATGTAAGAGGTCGCGCCAACCAGGGACTCAAATTTGTACCTCATGTCATTTAAGTCACTGATGACACTGTGTGCCTTTTTAATTATGTTGATTGTACTAATTTTCCCAGAACGTTCCGCGGCAGCAGAGTGCTTTGCTGGTGCATCTCTATTGTTGTGGAAATAACCTTTTTTTCCTTGCAAGAGGTGTGCTGGGCCTTTTTCCCTAGTGGGTTGCATTTCTTCTGGTGTGAGCGTTTAGAGGTTTCTCTACATTTTTGATGACCCCGACGTGATCCCAGCGACCTCCGCAAAGACGTATGCTTGCAGGCCGCATCTCTGAAGGGGCCGCGCCTACCTGCAGTGATCAGTCCCAAGCGTGCAACCCGCAGTGCTGTACAGGAGCTGTCTAAATAGAATTCCTGTCTGCTCTTTGGAGCGGGCATAGCTCTTAGGGTGGTGCAGGCCATTCTTGGGACCCCCATGATGGAGCAGTTCGGGTGAACATACAGATGTAAGTACACCTCTTGCGATGACAACAACAGGGGAAGGAGTACGTGGGTGAACATAGTATGTGTGCGTCAATGTTAGGCAGAATTACATGCAGTACCCTTTGGGAACACTACAATTAAGACTACAGGTTTAAGCACAATCTCCCCTTTGGTATAAGTCTGTACTACACAGTTTTGTGGTAGCAGGGCTGAGCAGCCAGGCTTAACTCAAGAGGGATGTGAGCAGTACAAGGTGTTATACAAAGGACTTGCAATCACAGTGGTTCAAACAAACACTTACTCAAGGTTTCTTGGTAAAACAATATTAATTTATTTACACAGTTAGTTAGAAAACATTCCACTAGTAATAAGTAACTCAATATCACACTATAATACACTACAGTACCAAACCAATAGGTTTCTGAACAAGTTAGGCTCCCCTGAAGTGGGAGCAAAATGGCATTTCAGTAACTTTCAAAAGGGGTAAAAAGACAAAGGTTATAAGAATTGAGCACACTTACTTTCATAGGCAGGGCAAATAGTTTCAGTTCACTACAAGAGACAGTTCAATTCAATAGGCCTGGGTCAAAGTCAATGGATCAGTGTCTTGGATAGGATAGGACAGTTCTGGTAGTAAACAGTTAAGTCTTTGCCAATGTTCTTAGAAGTAGTTTGCACGAAAAAGAGTTATATGTCGTTTTAGGATCGAACAAGACTCCAAAGTTGGGAAAGTTTCACAAACTTTCGCTGCAGCAAAGAAGATTTCACTACCGCATTTGCACAGTACCTTTTGAATGAAGAAAAGCTGTAGCTGAGGCAGTTGTTCCTGGCAGTTCCTACAGATCTTGCTGTTCCTGAGCCTCAGTCGTGGGGAAAAGAGGGAGGGTGTCGGGAGGTTCCTGCACTGCACGGGGACGGATCCACAAGCTTGGAAAAAAGTCAGTTTAAAGTGTGAGTGCCTTAAAGTCCACAGACTGGTATCCTTCTCACTGGCTATCTGGTTTTCAACAGCACTCTGAAGAAAATTCGACCAGTATGGAGAAGGTTTCTAGGTGGCTTGCGAGTTGGTTGTTCCCACCAGCTCAAGGGAAGAAGTCGTCCTTGAAGGGCTTCTCTGTCGAGGGAGTTTCAGGCAATTCGAACCTGCAGCAGGGCTTCACCGGGCAAACCAACCGTCCAGGAGTTGCAGCAGTCGTCTTCCTTCAGCTGGTCTTCGGTACTTTTATTCCGGTGGTCGACTCTGCCTTCCAAGTCCCAGAGACCTGCTTTTAAACAGTTTTCTCCCGTTCATTCCAGCCTAGCTGTCACTCACCCAGCAGGGTGGCTGTCCTTGCTGGACAGTCAGTCAGCCAATCATAACAGAGTGCATTTAGGTCTCCTAGGACACTAAGCACGGGGAGTTTCGGGCACATCCTGTCCACCCCAGACACTCAGGCGCCAGAGGAGGGCTTCAGTACAGAAGCCCACCAAAGGCAAACGAACAAAGGGACCAAACCTGGTTTGGCGCGCAGAGACAAACAATTGAAGGACCTTTCCAAAAAGAAATGGCGAAAGAAGTTGATCGGAACCTGTTTTTACAGAGGGGGCTCAGACGCCATCTTGAAAAACATGGCTCCGGTGGATTTCAGCTACCGGAGCATTTAAACGGGTCGCGGTCGGGGAAATCATGATAATACCACTGCCACCAGCCATTCTGAGAGGAAAGAGTAGCCTTTGAGTTCTACATGAGTATTCTAGGCATTGGGAACACTAGGTATTCCCTCCAGCACTCTGCTGTAAGGCAGTGTGTGCTGGGTCTAGCAATTTAAAAAGACTAGCAAAGTCAATGTAACTTTACATTCACCGGGAGACATTAGTTAGTCTCAGAGAAGGTATTTAAACCTTGGTAAGTCTAAAAGACTTCCATGTGCCACTGCACTGAGGGTGCTGTGTGACACACAATAAAAAGATGATGCCCATGGAGTTGTCTAAAACTCCATAACCAAAGAACACAAAAGTAAAACACACATCAAAATACATGAAAGAGTGGGAAAAAAAGGCTCACACTCTTTCCAGGTGAAAATTAAAGTCCTAGAAATCCAGTAAAGTTGCTTGGGGTCTCAAAAGGTAAGGGAAATTAGCACATTTATGAGAATTCTCCCTAACAGTGAAGGAGGAGCATGAAAGGCCATGTGGTAAGTTTTTGTATTTTGTATTATTATTATTATTATTGAGAAGATAATGAGGAGGAAAACAAGAGCGTGGGATCCTTTCTGAGTAAGGGGAGAAGGTGGCGCTATAATTGTATTGTGATAAGGGGATACAAACGTCGGATCAGCGTATTATTAGAGAGCTCGGATTCCTGTGCCCATTATATTCCGGATGGGGGAAGGTGACAAGATAGTGGTTGTTATTTTTGCTTATTGTTTTAGTTTGTTGCTTTGTTGTGTTGAAATATTAGTGTGTAGTAGGTGGAGGCCAAGGGAGGGCTTGAGAGGTGCTGAGGGTGTTGGTTGTGCAGAGTGAGAGTAAGAGCATCCCAACCCCAAGAGTAGAATAGCCAACTGCCCCGGAAGTTACAGTCACCCCGACCCCAAGCAGGGCTATACTCGCTCACGGCCTGACCCGCTACAGGATACACCAACCCGAGATACGTGGCTTCCACAACCACAGCACCACCCCCACATCACTCAGCACCTAACATGATTATACTGCAGGGTAGCATGTCACAGAAAGAATTACATGATGCATTGGAGACAAAGCAAGCAGAGTTGGCCGCTTGAGGGCAGTGAAGGAGGGGGAGGCAACCAGGGATGTGGTTTGGACGAGTGAAGGGCAGGAGACATTCTGTTTAGGCTGGACAGCACTGTAATAAACAATGTGCATGTTGAGAGGGGAATGGTGGCGATCAAAGGGCAAAGAGTGTAGGTTAGGGGACAGTGAGGTTGGACAGGGACACAAATAGAGACCTGCGGGAAGGAGAATGGGACACCGTGGACACATTCGAGGATGAGGAGGGGGATGCCCAGGAAGCATACTCAGGGGTTTCACTGAGAGTAGAGAGCATGTGGAGACTGTGAATGAGGAACACATTTGGACGGGCAAGACGAGGTGTGGGCATGCTCTGCCATTATTGCATAAAGGCCCAGGGAGTGTGCATTATGTGCCCTGGGCTCAGATGGACAAGAATAATTTGATTAAAACGCTCCTGCCCCTCACTGCTGGGGCTGGGAAGTGGATATATGCATTTGAGAAGCAGACAGCAGGGATTCATTTGGCAGTGGGAGACATGAAAAATATGCTTGTTGCAATAATGGGAGATCAGCCTGGGGATGTGTGGGTTAAAGCAGGGTATCCAGGTTTGAAGTTAGATGACGATGCGCACCATGGGGCACCCTTTAACAATATCAGAGCACAAGTATGGGATGCGCTGCAGTGCCCGTACCCTGACACACCAGACTTGCAGTCCATAATGCAGTAAACCATGGGGGGTGATGAAGACACCACTTAGTACATTTTAAAAGTGCAGGCGATGTTGCGAGAGGAGCCGGGAGACCAGTGGGATCGATCAGTTCCACTTTTTTATTTTGTCATTAAAAGGGGATTACCCAAGGAAATTCAGAAAGCACTCAAGATGATAGTCGGAATAGAGGCGAAGGGGTGGTCAGAAATTCAGACTATAATTATACATCATTGTGAGAGGATCAAAGAGCAAGAAAAGGAAACGGCTCAGAGATTGCAGGCTGAGGAAGCGAAACTGGTGCAGAAAGAATTTGCTAAAATAGCAGTTGAAGGAGCGGTAACGGCAAACACACAGACAGATCTGGTAGAGCAGGCTGCAGCATGCACAGATGATAGGATAGCAGCATTTTGGCCAGGCGGAGGACAGGGGCAATGGGGCAGCGGTCCTCGGCATCAGTACTCTTGATGGCAACAAGGAGGTCAGCCACGATGAAGAGGAGAGTTCCTAGGGGGCAAATAGGGAAGGGCGTGATTTGGTGGGATGGGACCCATGGGGGGCAAGGGGCCTTTGCAGTGTTGGAGTTGTGGTAAGTGGAGACATTTTGCAAGAGAATATTGAAGTAGGCAGAGAGTAGAGTACAACCCATACAGTCAACCTACCCCTATACCACCAAAGCCATATTCCTCCCCACCCCGATGGCCACCTCTATACCCCACGAAATGCACCAGGCTTATACCCAATTACCACCAAACCCGCTACACATGCAGGCACAAACACTGCCTAAGGCTCAACCATAGGCAGCTCAGAACCCCCTGTACGGAGGTCAAATGACCGCAACCAATACAGTGCCAAATGGAACAGTAGCACCTTACCGAGGGATCAGTGTTATGGGGGACAAACCTTTCACGTTCCCAGGTAGCAATACGTACGTACCACAGAAAGCTCTTGTGTGCCCATTCCTGTCCATGACTACCCACTCGGACGAGGAACCCTTGGTGTGCGCTGATATAGATAATAAGCAATTAATTGTTATGCTCGACACGAGTGACACTAAATCATGCATCAGTGAGGGAAACTTTCCATTATCAGGTGGAACACTCGACATGCAAGGATTCTCTGGGGCTTTCACCATGGTTCCCTACACAGTAGAGGTATCAATCAAAATAGGAGGAAAAGTGTTGCATGCACCCTTATTGTACTTAGAATCGTCTCCGATAAATTTGTTAGGGTGGGATTTGCTGAGTAAATTGAACATGACCATCTCCTTCACGGATCATGGGATAGTTTGTGCCACCCCAGCAATGTGTGCCTTGAGAGCAATGGTGGTCATACAGGCCAGGTGTGCAGAGGTCGTGGTTCGCAGCATCCCTATGGATCCGGATATGCTTGTGTTTGGGATCACAATTTTACTTGATGCAGTGCCCCAGATCGGTAAGGCGTGTTGGTGGGTGCCGTCTGATTTCATCTTCGGACCTGTGGTGACTCCAGAGCTTGTGGCAGGAACGATACTGTCCCTACATTTACAAGACCTGGTTGTGTCGGCTAAAATGATTGTTGTGGTTGGGACAGACCCTGATGGGTGCGAGTGGCATACTGTGTTATGTATTGATCCAACTGTGCCCCTTAAGGAAGTATCAGACGCAGAGTTGTTTGAGGATCATGTTGATGATGGAGAGATTGTGTTGGCAATCTGTATTCCCTGTGACATTATGGTGAAGTATTGCGAAATGCAATGTTCTTTGATGGCCCTTGTCTCCCCACCCCCTTAACAACAGGCTTAGAATAGGTCCCAGAAAGGCTATGGACAACAAATGCCCACAATGTGGTGTTCTTGCAGGGGTGGTGCCACGTCATATAACACTCAAGCCAGGCGCGGTGCTGCCCCAAGCTAAACAGGACCCACTGTCCAAAGAGGCACACAAGGGAATACGAGACACCATTGTTGCACTCCTGAATCAGGGGATAATTGTACCTTCCACCTCCCCATGCAATACTGCTATCTATCCAATCAAAAAGGCAAAAGGGAGAAGTTGGAGAATGATACAGGATCTCCGCCCTCTGAATGACATTGTACAGGCAGAATTTCCTGTAGTTCTGAACCCTGCAACAATTCTGTGTAGCATCCCTAAAGAGGCAACACACTTTGCAGTGGTGGATCTAGAGAACGCCTTCTTTTCCATAACCTTGTACTCCGACTCGCAGTACCCCACCGCATTTACGCATGGAGGGATAGGGTTCGAGCACACGAGATTGCCACGGGGGTACTGTCAGTCCCCCAGAATTTTCAACAGAAATGTACATGCTGAATTAGGTAACATTCAGGTGTCCAGCAGCATAATTCAGTATGCTGATGACCTGCTGGTGTGTAGTGAGAGTGAGCAACAATGCAGGAATGTCTCTGTCACCCTTTTGCATCTGCTAGCATATTACAGTTAGAAGGTAGACAAGCAAAGCTGCAATATTGCCTCCAGGAATTGCTATATTTGGGCCAATTGATATCTGTCCACAAAAAGACAATAACACCTGATTGCTCTGCTTCGGTGTGCAGCACTCCCAGGCCTAAGACTGTCAAGGAACTACAAACATTTCTAGTGTTGTGCAATTATTGCAGAGCATGGATATTAGATTACGCGGTTTACACCAGGTCCCTGTTGCAGGGCCTCAAAGAGGCTCAAAAGAATGATTGGAAGCTTGCATGGACAGAGAACATGCTCACTAGCTTCAATGACCTGAAAGAAGTCATTTCCAGTGCCCCAGTGCTAGCCACCCCTGATTACACACAAGAGTTGTATCTATTTTCCCATTCCAATGGCCAACTGATGACTGTGGTGCTTATGCAGAAGAGTACGATGGACCACAAACCTCTTGCATACTACAGTGGAGTGCTAGATTCAGTGATGCAAGGCCAGTTCCCATGCATACAGGCTCTTGCTGTAGCTGCATTTGCAATTGAGAATAGCTCCACAATTGTAATGGGGTGTTCTGTAACACTGTATGTGGAGCATGCAGTATTTGCCATTCTTGAAGGATCTAAGTAAACTTTGACCACACAGCGGGTTTACGCATATGAAATCATACTTTCCAGCCCAAACATACATATAGTGAGGTGTAAAACAGTAAATCCTGCTAATTTTTGACAGAACCATGCACGGACGAAAACCTTTGCGAGACATGATTATGTGACATTTGAAGGTGAGGAAGACGACATCCCAAAGGTGAGGGACAGCCCATTTGAAAAGGGTAGGTACATTTTGTTGATGGGCCAGCAACTAATGACCAGGGAACAGGTTTGAGGAATACTGGGGCACCAGTGGTCCGCCTAGTAGATGGGGTCTATGAGGTATTGGTGCAAAAGAGATTACCCCTGTACTATTCGGCTCAAGCAGCAGAGCTTGCACCATTTATCAAGGCACTTTTAGCATCTCAAGGTGCCGCATGACTACCTATCCTGATTCAGCCTATGTCATCACCACGGTGCATGCAGGACTTGGACATTGGAAGAGGATGGGATTTAGGAGGGATGGTGGGTCCATGGTACAGCATACATCACTGTTAGACAAGCTGATCGATTCGCTGTCCCAGCCCTCCTTGACGGCAGTGGTGAAATGCACCGCCCATACTAACGACACAGACAAGGTCTCACTCGGTAACGCTGCCATGAACGTGGCAGCCAATCAAGCAGCCGGTGCAAAGTTTTTCCGAGTACCCAGTGGTAGTGCAGAGCAGAGAGCAGCTGCCAGACTCTTGTAATTCCTTACCGATTGCACAATTGATTGAGTTACATGGACGTTCTCCACAGGAACAGAAAGATTTATGGTTAAAGAGTATGCAGTCCCCTAGAGATTTATTATGGTAGCAGGAACCCTCAGGAAAAGCAGTTATGCTGCATGAATTGCTGCTGGTCGCTTTCAACCAGATGCACCATCCATCCCATGTACCAAAACAACATATTGCTGCAGATATACAGGAGAACTGGTTTGTCCCCAATCTGTAGGAGACAGTAACTGAAATGGTTATTAATTGTACTACATGTCAAACTTATAGCACTGGTCTTACTCTAAGGACAATCCAAGGTACCCTGCCTCGTGCTACTGGCCTGTGCCGCAAATTACACATCAAGTACTCCGATGTGGGGGAAAAGTCTAATGGATCCCATTATCTAATAGCAGTTGTGTTACCCTTTTCACAGTGGGTGGAGGCTGGTCCTTGTGCACATCCAGATGCTTAATGCTCTGCCAAGTGTTTGGTCAGAGAGGTTTTCCCTCGCTGGGACGTGTGCCATGTAATAAGATCTGATAACAGCACACACTTTTTCAATGAACTCTTCAAGAAGATAACAGCATTAGTGGGCATCAAGCATCGCAGGTGCACAATTTACCACTCCCACGGGGTTGTGGAGAGGATTAATGGAGTATTAAAAAGAAAATTGTCCAAGCTCTGCATCACTTTAAATAAGAATTGGGAGCACTACTTGCCCAATGCGCTGTTTAGCATGCATACGCAGACCTATAAGGATCACCATCTATCAACTCACGAGGTGGTAATGGGGCGAGCAATGCACACGCCCCAATCTCCTATCAGGAGGGCATCTGATGCTCACAGGCTGAGTCAGTGCTGGGTGATGAATTTAAAAGTTATCTGTTTGCTCTAACAAAAGCCATAAAATGTATCTCTCAACGGATAGTGCCACCAAGAGCTGAAGACCCACCCAGCGCTGCATCTGACACACCAGCAACGTCACCTCCTCTCCAGCTATTCCCAGGTGACCGTGTGTCTATAAGGAACTTTGTCCGCCAGCAGAGTGAGCCTAGATATAACAGCACTTTGAGGTCACTTATGCTATTCCCCTTGCTGTGAAAGTTTGGGAGTTTCGATATTGGGTGCATCTGTCTGATGTCCGCAAAGCACCCCAGATGCCACCCTGTACAAGTACAGTAAATAACTAAGGTGGCGAAACCAGTCACACAACCTGTCTCACACCATATTTGTGTTCTGAGTAAACACGCACAACTGCACCTTGAGCAACTGATCTACCTCTGCAATAAACAAAAACGCTGCTGCGCATTATTTGCACAAAAGCTATCTCTCTCTATCTTTCTATCTCTCTTTTTTCGACTTTGCAATGGATGTACACGGTTCCAACCATTCCATTTATAACAAGCAACATTCTCACTTTCAAGAATACTCTATCATAACTGTGTTTTCCTCCAAGTATACCTGTGTTATGCGTTGTATGGCTGGTCTATTTACTATTTCTATGTTTGGATTAGATAAATATTTAGGGTATAGTTTTATATGGGGTGGCCATATACAAGGGGATAATAAGACATGCAAACATTACTAATGGTTGCTTAACTAATAGGTCATTAACATATAACGATGCTGTAAATATATCCTTATCAAACAAAGAGACTGAAATGAATAATCCCGTGGCCGCTGTCCTTGATACAAAGCCTAATGCAACTGCTAATGATACATCTGTCACCCAGCAACTCATGGGAAAGCTTGCAAGTCTACTAATGTGATTAATTCCTAATGTGTTATCCTAGATTAAATGTTAGGGCACATGGCAATGCCCTGAAAAACCCAGGTGGGCGTGCTTGAGTAAACAAAACCAAAATTTCAGGGTGAGAGGTCACACCAAACCAACATATTGACACATATAACAGTCACTAATAATGTATTTTTGGAGTGAATGTATTTAATAATATTTGACAAAAGATAGTGGGGATACAGCACCCAGGACTGATAAGAAGACAATACAAGTATGTATAATCCAGTGAAAAGAGCTGGATTTCAATGTAACAATAAAACAGAAAACTGCCAAAATTGGTCAATTATTTCAATTGTGCAGTTACAGAATGAACATAAACTCAATTTCATGGACATGTTATAAAAAACAATAACAATGCTTGAGCTGTGCAATGTTCAGATGGTATAATCGTCGACGCAAAGCTGTTTCGGCCTAGGAATGAGCTGTAAGATGCAGCTTTGTGAGCAGGCCTTCATCAGGACGTGTGATGGAGTGAATGGTAGTCCCGGGATCTCTATCTATAAATAACAAATGGAGTGTGATGAGAAAGGGAGTGACCTCGAAATAAAATGGTGATTCAGTAAGCTCCATAAGGATGCTTCATTAAAACAGAAAGGAAAAACTCCACAAAATGTGGGGTTTAGTTCTTACCGATGGCTTATCCAGTACAGGGATAAGCGGAAATATCTATCAGACGTCTACATATCTGGACGGCAATAAGTGAGCTAATGAGGGAACAAACATTTACCTGTAACGGCATAATAGGATCTATGAGGATTCTATCCAGATCCTGGTCCCACATACAAAATAAATGGAATTTAGGTAAAAACTTACCTCAGGCGGTAAGTAGCGTCATCTCTAGTGGAAATGGTGGAGACACCCACTGTGCATGACGGCTTTTAACCCAGGCTGTCCATCCGTGACAAAACCTGTGTATGAAGAAAAAACATGCATGTCCGTGAGATAACTAAGTTGTGAAGGCGCGTGTGAGCAAGTAACATAACTCGGTGTAAAAACCGTGCCTGGTCAGGGTATACTGACTAGGAAGCGTAATAGACTTCCCCTGGGTCGTGGCACGAACAAAGCGTATGTCATGAGACTTACTTGCAAAAGTTTTCAGCGTGCGTCTGGGGCTGCACTGCGCGGCTTCTGCAAATGCGAGAGCTGCCGAGAAAGTGAAACAGTGGCCATGGAGATGCCAGGTAAGCATACCCGTGGGAAAACCTGATTGGATGGGCCATGGCGCTCCCCTGTTAGCGTGTCATTTGATGTGTAGCTAATGGAAAGCTGCCACGGGGAGGAAAGGCGGGCCGTCAGAGTGAGTGGCATGACACAAGCAGCAGTTTAGAAACAATGTGCTGAAACAAGATATATTTTTTTAATTCTGTGCCGTAAGCGCCTGCGCTTGTCAAAAACCGCTAAACAAAGCGCGGTGATCATAAGGGACCTGCACCCGACACGGGTGTGCATACTACCAGAAGCCCAGTGTACCGGGCGCGTGCTTGTGTCTAAAGTAAAGATCGGCTCACAGTAAAGTGCACACGAGCCAGGTGTGCACAATTGCAGTACTGGGCACAATGTGCGCGTGCTAAATCTGCTGCTGAGTGCAAGAGTGTTGTCTGACATAGAGAGAGAATGAGAGAGAGAAATACTCTGTTACCGCTCAGTGCCGAAACAGACCCGTATCTCGGTCGGCTTGTCGTGTGTTGTTAAGACAAAATGAGATAAAATGGAGACTATGTGGACTCCCGTGTAGTGTTATGGGAAACATATATTTTTGTATCAACTACATAAAAGCCTTGATGAATAAACAGTGTGTACCTGTAATCAACATTGCATACATACATGATTGTAATTTTCAAGACACATCGGATGTTTTGCCACAACCTTTAACATGGTTATCAAAGGACACAACAGGCTTTTGAAAGTGTAAAGAGAAATTGTAAAAATAAAAGCAGCACAAAAACTGCTTGTCTAAAGCTCACGTCAGTAGGACAAAAGATTATGAACCTTATTGGATATACATGTTCATGGCTCTTCAATGCATGCGCAGTGGTATACATTTTTCATTGACATTGTAATGGTGCATTCGTAGGACTCAAAGTGCAAAAATACAATCAAAACTTGAGGCACTATTGGACAGTTTTACCATGTCTTCCACAACTGATGAGCACAGAATGTGGATAGATTTTTCTAAACATAACATCACTTGCAAGGTAGAGGACCAATTTGGACCAAATGAAATTGTTGATAGTGTATATAGAGGGATTTCGGGGGGTAGTAGTTCTATGCCAAATTCAGATCTCTTATGTGACCCCTGTGTGGAAAAAGAGCGAACGCCTCAGCAGTGCTTAGTTAATTGGGTGGCTGAGGTAAAAGAGAACAAATATCATTTTCTATTCACTGATTGTAGAAATGTTTTCATTCTACGGAGACATTCAATCCTGTTTTTACGGTGTCAGATTTGTGAACCAGATGCTGTTCCAGCCCCGTGAGTGCTTTGTCCCTGTCGCCTCCTCTCTTTTGTGGAGTTAATTGTTGGATGATGGTCCATGAGATGTCTTCATTGGTGTGTCCTAGTCGGCTGAAATGTTCGACCATGGGCTTGTCCGGTGTTTTGTTCTTAATACAGGACCTATGTTCTGAAATCCGCTGCTTCACTGGTCTCGTGGTCTTGCCTATGTATAACAGATGGCAAGGGCATTGTATTCCATAGATCACAAATTTACTATTGCAGTTGGTGTGGGTCTGCAAGGTGTGATGGTAGTCCTTGTAGTCGAAAGTTTTGGTGGGGGTGGTGTAGCGGCACGCCACACAGCTCCCACATCGATAGTGTCGCACAACACTGGGAAGATCCCACAGTGTGTTCGGTGTTTTATTTTCTTCGATGTAAGTGTAGACCAAAGAGTCCCTTAAGTTTTTGTTCTTTTTGAAAGCAAAAATTGGCTTTCTCTCCAAAGTACCCTTGTTTTGTATCAGGTGCCAGTGTTTATTGATAGCTTGTTTGGTGAGATTGCTCACAGGGCTGTATGTGGTGACACAGACCAGTCTGTTCATTACTTTTTTCTCCTTTGGTGTCAAGCATACTGTTCTGTCTGTGTTCAGAGCCCTTTTCCTTGCTTGTTTTATGGATTTCTTCGGGTATCCCCTCTCTTTTAAGCGAATTTGTAGACCGTTTGCATGTTGCTCGTATTGAACAATTCCGTCTGATTCTAAGGAACTGGCCATAGGGTAGATTATATTTTAAACCCTGGGGATGGTAGCTAGAAAAATGCAGTAAGCTATTCCGGTCAGTGGGTTTCCTGTAAGGTTCGGTTTGGAGGATGTTTCCTGATCTATATATGTGCAAATCCAGAAAATCCACAGCCTGGTAGCTCCAATCGATAGTGAACCGAATATGGTCATTGCATGCATTGAGCCATTGATGAAACAGGCCCAAGTTTGCTTCTGTGCCGTTCCATACAAGTAAAACATTGTCGATATATCGACGCCATAAGAGTATGTTAGACTTATATGGGTTGTGGTCGTTGTGTATATGGTCTGTTTCTGTTTCTGCGGGGCAAGGGCGCGGTGTTTGGCGCCGCTTGGTGGGACTCTGGACTTCCTGGATCATTGGCTCCGTCCCCCTGGGCTTATCTGCACCTTCCCTACCCCGCAGCGGTGAAACCCGCGGCGGGGCAAGGGCGCGGTGTTTGGCACCGCTTGGTGGGACTTAGGACTTCCTGGATCATTGGCTCCGCCCCCCTGGGCTTATCTGCACCTATCCCTACCCCGCAGCGGTGAAGCCCGCGGCGGGGCAAGGGGGCGGTGTTTGGCGCCGCTTGGTGGGACTTTGGACTTCCTGGATCATTGGCTCTGCCCCCCTGGGCTTATCTGCACCTTCCCTACCCCGCAGCGGTGAAGCCCGCGGCAGGGCAAGGGCGCGGTGTTTGGCGCCGCTTGGTGGGACTCTGGACTTCCTGGATCATTGGCTCCGCACCCCTGGGCTTATCTGCACCTTCCCTACCCGCAGCGGTGAAACCCGTGGTGGGGCAAGGGCGCAGTGTTTGGCGCCGCTTGGTGGGACTCTGGACTTCCTGGATCATTGGCTCCGCCCCCCTGGGCTTATCTGCACCTTCCCTACCCCGCAGCGGTGAAGCCCGCGGCGGGGCAAGGGCGCGGTATTTGGCACCGCTTGGTGGGACTCTGGACTTCCTGGATCATTGGCTCCGCCCCCCTGGGATTATCTTCACCTATCCCTACCCCGCAGTGGTGAAGCCCGCGGCGGGGCAAGGGGGCGGTGTTTGGCGCCGCTTGGTGGGACTCTGTACTTCCTGGATCATTGGCTCTGCCCCCCTGGGCTTATCTGCACCTTCCCTACCCCGCAGCAGTGAAGCCCGTGGCGGGGCAAGGGCGCGGTGTTTGGC
Organism: Ambystoma mexicanum; assembly: GCF_040938575.1. Taxonomy (NCBI): domain Eukaryota; kingdom Metazoa; phylum Chordata; class Amphibia; order Caudata; family Ambystomatidae; genus Ambystoma; species Ambystoma mexicanum. The sequence goes on from NC_090939.1 coordinate 693,585,907, forward strand.
GCCGCTTGGTGGGACTCTGGACTTCCTGGACCATTGGCTCCGCCCCCCTGGGCTTATCTGCACCTTCCCTACCCGCAGCGGTGAAGCCCGTGGCGGGGCAAGTGCGCAGTGTTTGGCGCCGCTTGGTGGGACTCTGGACTTCCTGGATCATTGGCTCCGCCCCCCTGGGCTTATCTGCACCTTCCCTACCCTGCAGCGGTGAAGCCCGCGGCGGGGCAAGGGTGCGGTGTTTGGCACCACTTGGTGGGACTCTGGACTTCCTGGATCATTGGCTCCGCCCCCCTGGGCTTATCTTCACCTATCCCTACCCCGCAGTGGTGAAGCCCGCGGCGGGGCAAGGGGGCGGTGTTTGGCGCCGCTTGGTGGGACTCTGGACTTCCTGGATCATTGGCTCTGCCCCCCTGGGTTTATCTGCACCTTCCCTACCCCGCAGCAGTGAAGTCCGTGGCGGGGCAAGGGCGCGGTGTTTGGCGCCGCTTGGTGGGACTCTGGACTTCCTGGACCATTGGCTCCGCCCCCCTGGGCTTATCTGCACCTTCCCTAACCCGCAGCGGTGAAGCCCGCGGCGGGGCAAGGGTGCGGTGTTTGGCGCCACTTGGTGGGACTCTGGACTTCCTGGATCATTGGCTCCGCCCCCCTGGGCTTATCTGCACCTTCCCTACCCCGCAGCGGTGAAGCCCGCGGTGGGGCAAGGGCGCAGTGTTTGGCACCGCTTGGTAGGACTCTGGACTTCCTGGATCATTGGCTCCGCTTATCTGCACCTTCCCTACCCCGCAGCGGTGAAGCCCACGGTGGGGCAAGGGCGCGGTGTTTGGCGCCGCTTGGTGGGACTCTGGACTTCCTGGATCATTGGCTCTGCCCCCCTGGGCTTATTTGCACCTTCCCTACCCTGCAGCGGTGAAGCCCGAGGTGGGGCAAGGGCGCGGTGTCTGGCGCTGCTTGGTGTTCGGCGCTGCTGGAGTCCAGTCGGAGTCCTAGGACCTAGGAGCTAGATTCATGGGACTGGCACGGGGACCGGACTGGACTTGGAACTCAGAGGTGAGATTGGGAGGCGGACTCCGATAGAGGTGTGTGGCGTGCCCCCCCATAAGTATCTGGACACTGGAATCGGCTATGGCGCAGCCGACTACTGACCCCTCATCCCTGTTTTCCACACTCATGCCCCGTCCCCATCTCATGGACCATGACCCCCCCGTGCAGAAATACCCGCGTAAGACTGTGGTATTGAGGAGACAGCGACCACAGGGGGGGGTACCCTCAGCAACTACCATGGGCACTATTTTGGGGGCCGTTGGGTCATGTGCCGGCTTGTTTGCCACTAAGCCCATTGCTAATCAGTCCCTGTCTATGTCTGGCACCCTAGCAGTGGCACCTAATCCACCTTCAGTAACGTTCCAGCAGCACCTGGGGAGCCAAGACACCGTGCATTGCAATCAGGGTGGACTGTTCAAGCTGTTTCCGGATGTCAGCGCAGTTGCTGGCGGCAAGCCGGAACTAAGTCCTTCCCTGTCCCAAAGCACGGCTCCGGGCCTGACCACAGCCACACCCATCGAACCTCTCTGCCATGGAACCCCCTCAGCACTCGCGCCATCTCTCCTGGCTGTAGGGGTCAGACTGGAAAGGGCAAACTTTCTGTCAGCTCCCATGATAGTTCGTGGAGTGATGTTCTCTCGTCCACAAGCTCTGGGGGTAGTCCGTCCCCCCGTTTCACTCCACCCCGGATGGTCGAGACCATCAAGCAACCAACTGTCACCAGCAACCATGAGTGTAACATGTCCACCGCCCGACTCCCAGAGGAGGCTCTGTTATATAGGGGGTGTGGGTGTAACCAAGTTTTGGCAGAACTGGCCATCATCAAGGATCTCCTACTATCTGTACTAGAGGCCCAACTGAAGGGTGGTGGAATTGCCCAGGAGGAGCCCCTGGTGACCGCTTCAGCTGCCTTGGAGCTTAAGATCTCATCCCCGGAAAGTCCCTTGGAAAGTTTCCCCCCAATCCTGACCACCCTCAAAGGGACTGCCGCCCCCCTTAACCTGGCACTAGGGGAATCGCTCTCCAACAACGGGCCCTGTGTTCCCCATGTAACTACCAGGGAGAGTAGCAGGGTCTCCAACTTCAGTTCAAGGTCTTTGTCATCGGTGGGTCAGTCCTCTGCCATCTTGGGCTTTGTGGGTATTGAGTCCAAAGACCAGGGCTTGCGGAAGTCGGGGGGCCAGCACAATCCCTCTGAACATGGAAAGCCCAAACACCCTATTGTTTTCCTCCAGGGGGTGCCCAAATTGGTAGCAAACAAGCCAGAACCAAGGGACGCCCTACTTAACAAATGTCTATTTTGGCTGAACACTTCTGGAGGTTGCCCGTTTGTACGTAGAGAAGGTTGCCCGTTTGTACGTAGAGAAGCTTTGGTGAGCTGTTGCAGAATTCCAAGCACGGACAAGAACCCCTTGGATAGTATTAAACTTTCTTTTTGGGACCATGTTATAGCTAACAGGGTTTTGGAAGATTGGGGGCGGGCAGGCCATCTAGCTATGAGTGGGATTTCAATCAGCATGTGCCCTTTGCCAAACTCTGCTGCCCCTCCCAGATCCGCCAGAGTAAACACTGGGGTTTTGACTAACAACAGCCCCCTCTCAGGGGCAAATCTGACCACCTTGGGCCAGAGGCACCTTGGGAACTGGCTGAAGTAAGGGGATGGTGGGCTTAGACCATTGTCTCAAAGAACTATTTAGGGTCTCCTTTGAAGGGGGTGGCATGTTCGAACGGCCCTGTGTTTTTCCCTAATGTGTTTCCCTGTAACTCTGTTTCTGATTTGTGTCCTTACTTCTAGAATTGTTTTTTGCAGGATGTACTTTGATGGTCTTTTTTTGGCCGAATAAAGGTGTTTGATGATGATGATGTTTCATATTGAGCTATATACAAATTAGCGACATCTGGTGCAAAAGTTGCCCCCATGCTTACACCTTTTATTTGTTGATATAGTTGGTCCTTGAACAAAAAGAAGTTTTCTGACATGGCGAGTCTATCACATTCCAAGATGAAGTCTGTAGGTGGCAAGGTCACGTGATTCCTTTTATTGAGACAAATTTTGAGAGCTTCTAAACCTTCTTTTTGCGGTATAGATGTATATAGAGCTTCAACATCCATTGTGGCCGGAATACAGTGTTGAGGTAAATCAAGTTCTTGTAAGACTTGTATGACATTCGTGGAATCCTTGATGTAAGAAGGCATTTTGCCACACAAATGGTTTTAGGAAAAAATCTGTGTATAAAGATAGAGGCTCTAAGAGAGAGTCACAAGCTGAAACTATAGGTCTCCCCGGTGGTTGTCTAGGGTTTTTGTAGATTTTGGGTAAAATATAGAATGCTGGGGTTCTTGGGTGTGTTTTGTTTAAGAATTGACATTCCCCCTCACAAATCCAACCTTCCTTTTCGGCATTTTTGGTTAAGTTCGTAATTTCATCCTGGAGTCTGGTAGTGGGGTCTCCCCCCAAGACCTTATAGGATGTTTCATCAGCCAGAAGGCACAGGCATTCTTTGTTGTAGTCAGCTGTTTCCATAATGACAATTCCACCTCCTTTGTCAGCAGGTTTTAAAGTAATGGTGGGATCTTGGTTGAGATCTACCAAGGATTTTCTTTCTTCCCGGGTTAAATTGTCTTGGTAGTGATTTTTATGGGCCAGACCTTTGGTCAGTGTTTTAATGACAAGTTTCTCACAAGTTTCTAACTCGGCCGGTATAGTATGAGGTGGTGGCATGAAGACTGATTTGGGCTTGAAACCCGTGGTGTTCTCGGGCACTTCGTCGTTACTGAATGTAGTTTCCTGATGGTCAGGTAAGTACACTTCAAAGAAGTACTTGAGTTTGATACTACGGAAGAATCTCTTCATCTCCATCTCAGCTTGAAAAGGATTTGCACGAGCTGAGGGTACAAAAAAAAGGCCTTTACCCAGTAGTGTTTCTTCGGACCATGTCAATGTTCTAGGAGACAGATTAAAAATGGGAATCTGTTGACTCATGGTTGGTTCGAGTACCATTGTCGTGTCCTCATGTATTGTCCTTGTTGTTGGGGCCGTTTCTTCGGGCGTCCCCGTTGTCCTCCCCGGGGGAAAAAAGGATGTTGTGGTGGTGGGCCAAAAGAGTTTCCTCCCGATGTACTAGGATCGCTTCCACTTGAAGAGGCTAAACTTCCGGAGAAGTTTACCACTTTATTATGCTTGAAAAAGTTGCTTTGTTGTTGTAAATCTGTGTAATAAGTCTCCCATAGGTAAGGGTAGGTCTTTTCCTCTCCGTAACTGCTGAGATCTTTCCTAAACTTCTGGATCTTTCTGTCAATCGTAATGTGTTTGAATTTTGCGATTTCTTCCTCTAATTTTTCTAATTTCTTCTTGGCATCTTGTATGGTCGCGTTCTCCCTGAATCTTTTCTCTAATTCGAGTAACTCCTCTCCTTGTTTTTTACATTCCTCCTCAGCATTATCTATAATCAGAATGACCCAGTCCCTGCTACATTTATTCCCCAACCCACTGAAGTTTTTCTTGAACTTGGGATTGTCAGTAAACACTTGAGGTATATTTTTAACCTGCAATCCGTCCGGAATGATTCCTGCTTTCAAATATTCAAGCATAAAAGTACCGTGCATCTCTGTACGTATTAGCTTATTTTTACGCTGGTTGATGCAATAATATTCATCTTTATTTGATCCTTGGGCTAGGACACCCTCTTGTGGTCCAAGGGCTGTCGAAATACCCAATAGTTTTTGAAAATATTTGTCGGTATATGAGACAATGTTGACTTTATCCATTGCTTTCTTGATTAAGGGAAGTTAAATTCCTATTGTAGTCTGCAAAGAGTACTAGAGAGCCCTACAGCCACGGGCTGTGCTTGGACTAGATTACATTTTAGGGCACCTGGCAATGCCCTGAAAAACCCAGGTGGGCGTGCTTGAGTAAACAAAACAAAAATTTCAGGGTGAGCGGTCACACCAAACCAACATATTGACACATATAACAGTCACTAATAATGACTACCATTCACTCCATCACACGTCCTGATGAAGGCCTGCTCACAAAGCTGCATCTTACAGCTCATTCCTAGGCCGAAATAGAATACAATAGAAGATGTGCACCATCCAGAGTTAAGTAATAGTTGGTACGCAGATTGGGGAAAAAGAAGGTTAATGGAAGCTGTTATGTTTGTTCGTTGATACCACATGCATCTGGAGCCCCCAAGATAATAATGCCACAGGAAACTCCAATTTTGGAGGCTCGATGTTTACTCCATCTGACCTTGTGCAGATTGTGAAGCACTTTCTAAGCAGGTAGCGTGCAACTCGAAATAATGGATCCCGATCCACTGCAATGTGTTCAAAACACCAAAAGTGTGCAGTGCTTGCAAAGAGCGTACCTAAAGCTGGAAGGTGTGAAGTTTGTAGCAAGCAGATGGCAAGAAACTACAATGAGCTGTGGCAGGAGGACTTGTAGGATTCAGAGAAGAAGTGATCCAAAAGTTGTATTCGGTATGCAGTGGGTACTGGAATGAGCGTGTGGCAAAACTCATGTGGGCTGAGGCAATGGAGAAACCGGAGAAGGTGCAAAAGCAGGAAGAATATGAACTGTGTTCTTATAATGAAGGGAGCGTCTGTGTGGGAACCAACAGCAGGTGCAATAAGCCAGTATACGAGGAGAGGGCGCTAGAGAGCCGTCCAAGATGGCGGCTTTCCTGTGAGCTCCGTGTAGCTCCCCAAAGATCCTGAAAATAGCGTGCTTCCGAGGTGACTTGCCGAGCTTCTGTGAACACCCAGCGAGAGCTAAGGCGTTTCTGTGCACAGCTCTGGAACGAGCTCGGCTGTCGCGTGAGTTTTTGCCCATGAACGACGGCCCGATAAAGGTCCCACCCCCCCTTCCGCCATCTTGGTGCCGGCGCGACCACGGCGAGGCCAAGGCAGGGCAGTCGTAAGGGAGGCGGCTCTGCCCGGCTGCAACAACGAAATGCACTGACCGTACCACAGAGGTGTTAGATGGAGCAGAGAAGTCACAAGGCAGCGGTGTGCGGCGGTGGCCCCCCTGAGCGCCGGCCGAGCTGCGTCGAGACTCCCGGGAGACGGGGGAGGGGCCAATCGCTGGGAGGCCACGGAGCTCAGAGAAGGCCCAGAGGACAGCCGCGAATGAGCCAGAACGACGGAGGCCGATGACCAAACGCCAGCGGAAAGCCAGGTACGAGCGCGATGAGCGTCCCCTTAATCGTCAACACCCACGTTAAGTAGGATTGGTCTCCCGGCTCTTCTGCGCGTCAACATAGCCTGCGACTGCAACGGCGCGGTGAGGCCTACTAAGATCCATAGTCTTGAGGGTACGGGGCAGGCACCGGGAACCCCGAGAATGAGAAGGTCTATACGGATATGTGCGTCATTCCACGGCGGGTTGCCAGTCAATTAAACAGTGCCCCGGATTGCAGCAGAAACACTTCACTACCGGCCGCTGACGGTGAAACCGCCCTGGAGCCCGCGCGAGGTCACTGCTTCAGTTCTAGGCCATAAACGGCGTTGATCGCTGAGCCTGTCCCCACGAATTGCCCGAGTGCTCATCTAGAGGTTGGTGTTTCCGAGGGACGTTGGCGCTTCATCCACAGCCGCGACACCAAAGCCCTCACCGGCGCCTCTCGGAGACAATAGAGGGGACAGAGGCGAAACCAAAATGTGTAGTGTGCGCGCCAAAGCAAGCCGTAAGAGACCCACGGCAAGCTCGCCACAAACTCACCCAGCAGATTCTTGACTGACCCTTCCAAGCTCACTCCGTGTCGCCTTCTCGGCACTTCATCACCCTCTTCCATTGTGATCATGGGGAAAACTGATAGATCGCAACGAAAACTGAACTTTGAGAGCTGCTCCTCAGTCAAAGTGTCCTCTTCCAACAGCAGACCGCAATCACCCAACTCAAGTCCGCCCAACGAAGATGAGGTGACACAAGACTTCGACATCAGAGAAATTCTGTTAGATCTCAAAGCAGGGATAGGGAGCCTGGGGAGCAAACTAGACTCACTTTCCTCCAAAGTTCACCTGCTCCAACATCGGTTGGATAAACATGCTGACAGACTCGACACTGTTGAACAGAGGGTTTCCGACCTTGATGATGGGACGTCGCCTTATCCTCCAGAGTATCCCAACTGGAGGCCCAAATGAAGGCCCTAAACGCCAAAAACGAGGACTTGGAAGGCCGCTCACGCCGTAATAACATAAGGATAGTCGGAATCAGAGAACACCAACCCGCCCTGAAAATGCAGGAATACGTGGAGAAAATTTGCACGGACCTGTTTGGTTCAGAAATCCTGTCTAAATGTTTTGTTGTCCAAAGAGCACATAGGGTTCCTAATGCAAAACCCATTCCCAGAGCAAACCCCCAACCTATCATTGCGAAGCTACTCAATTATAAGGACCGAGACGCCATTCTCGGAGCAGCCAGAATCAAAGGAGAGCTCCAATACGATGGTGATAAGATTCAGTTTTTCCTGGATTTCTCCCAAGCCGTCCAGGCGCAAAGACGTACTTTCACAGCCGTGAAACGAAGACTGCAAGAAAACCAGATCCAATATTCCATACTTTTCCCGGCGAAACTTCGACTTCAGCACGAAGGCAAAACGCAGTTCTTCAACACTCCAGATGAGATCAGCGAATACCTAGACCGAGCCGGCTGCCGGCCCGCCCCAAACAACCACATCCCCCAGAGTGGTAACAGACCGAGGAGAGATCCACCGTAAACATGAGCTCCATAGTTGTCGCACCAGGTATGACGCCTCAACAACACTCATACAGCGGCTCTTTCACCACGGACCGTAATTTGCAACGAGAGTTGGGAGCCAGCCGCCTCTTGGAGGGCCACCGGTGCCCCTAACACTGCTATGTTGTCTGTTCTGTTTGTAAGGGATTGTTCTCTGTGGGCCAGTTGGGGGTTGCCCACTCAAGGGTGGGAATCCAGTTCATCCGGGCCGCTAACTACCTCTCACCCTTATTCTACAACAACTATCAGGTTCCTCGCTACTCCAATACAAGCCGGGCCCTCCGGCCACCTTGAGATCGCAAGAATCCAGTCAACACCTCCAGTCCTGTTAAACCGGAGCTTAACTGACCACCCAGATGGCGGGACCAACACTTAAAATCGCCACCTGGTACATCCGTGGAAGTAACCATCCTGTGAAGACTAGGAGAATCCTCCATTATCTCAGACGCCACAATATTAATAAAGCTATATTACAAGAAACGCATCTCCTGCCTTCATCGGAACAACTCTGGGCTAAATCATGGGGCTGTCACAGGTATTTCTCATCATATTCTTCGTACGCCAGAGGTGTTGCAATCTTGATAGACAGGAAATCGAACTTTAGTCTCATCAACTCAGTGAAGGACTCAGAAGGAAGAGCTCTATTGGTGAGAGGGTTGATCTCAGGGAAAGAGGTAGTAATAGTAAATTCATACGCACCAAATACCGATGGGCCCAATAACTTCAACTGGGTCATGAATCAGCTGGGGAAGTTCAACGCAACAACCATTATCCGGGGAGTGGACCTTAACACGCCAATTGACCCCATATTCGACAAATCCCATAATACAACGGGACACCCCTCTAAAGCCAGTGCCCAAGTCTGCGAGATTTGCCACACGTTTGAGTTAGCCGACACTTGGAGGCGCCACAATCGAGACGCCAGAGAGTACACCTTTCATTCTGCTGTTCACAACACTAGTTCCCGGATCGATTACATTCTAGCATCTACCCACTGCCCTTTTGATTGGGGAGAAAGTCAAATCCTGCCGCATTCCTTCTCTGACCATTCAACGGTCACACTAGAAGCCACTCTTCCAGGCACCACCAATCCGGGACTCCGATGGAGATTCAAACCCGGAGCACTCACCGACACTGTCTTTGCGGATGAACTTCACAAGGAAATAACATCCTTTATCGAAATAAATAAAAACTCGGTCGCCTCGGCCAGCACCATGTGGGAAACACTAAAAAGCTTTGTATGAGGAGTTTGCCTGGCCAAAGAAAATGGCATATTAAAACTGATCCGGAGGGACTTGGCCAGTAGCGAACGATACTTGAAAGAACTAGAGATGAGACCCTCCACTACTCAAGACCCACATGTTCAGGCAGAAATAAAGAAAGAACTGCTGAAGTTTAAAGAAATAGCTGAACGAGAAATAAAGTTCACGAGCTGCAAGCATCAGGTCCGCCAATATGGCGAAGGCCAAAAACCAGGCGCCTTGTTAGCCCGTCTCCTATCTATAGACAAAACCCTGACTCAAGTCGAATGTATTATATATATATATATATATATATATATATATATATATATATATATATATATATATATTCAAGAAAGCATTGTCAAGGTATTTCGAGACTTCTATCAAGATCTTTATAGCTCTAAAGGGGCCTCCGATCCAGAAACCATACAAAAGTTCCTCGATGACACAGAGCTATACTGGGTTATCAGAGCTACGTGAACCCCTAAATGCTCCGATAACAGTTGAGGAGGTTCTGGAGGCAATAAAATCCCTCCCAAATGCCAAGGCGCCTTGGCCCGACAGGCTCATCAGAGAGTTTTACAAGGCCCATGCATCCATCCTAGCCCCTCTTCTGCTCCGAGTTTTTGAAGAATCTTCGCAGTTTGGCTTCCCCCCCCCCACATCACGTGAAGCCAACTTAATGGTTCTACACAAAGCCGGCAAACCCCCGGACGATTGTGCTTCCTACAGGCCAATCTCCTTGATTAATCTGGACAATAAAATTCTAGATAAAATCCTTGCTGCAAGGTTACTGCCTCTTATGCCCGCACTTGAAATCGGAGACCAAGCTGGATTTATCCCGGGGCAAAGCACAACCTATGGGATCAGGAGACTGTTTGGCGTTATAGAGGCCCTAAATCCATCACAACGGGCTATAGCAGTCATTCTTGGTGCCGAGAACGCTTACACAAATGGGCCTAGGCAAATTCTTCATCAAACTAGTGTCCCTGCTTTATAGTGCCCCCCGCTCATATATTACTCTTGGAAACTCCGAGTCCGCAGGCATAACACTAGAACGCGGAACAAGACAGGGCTGCCCGCTCTCCGCCCTTATCCTTGCCCTCCTTATGGAACCCCTGGCATCCAGGCTTCGCGCCGACCATCTGGCACGAGGTCTCAAACTGGGTCCCCATAGATGAATTGTCTCCCTCTACGCTGATGTTATGTTATTTGTCAGGGACCCCCAGGCCAATCTCAACCCGGTAATGCGGAAGTCATAAAATTTGGTCGAATGTTAGGTCTCAAAACTAATCATTTAAAATCCGTAATCTTCCCCCTGACCCGAACCACAACTGAATTCCCAGATGATTACGGTTTTAAATGGGAAACCTCAAAGGTTCGCTATCTGGGTATCTATATGTCTCGAAATCATCATGAAATTTATAGGGATAACTATGTCTGTACATTAAATTCGTTGCAGGAACGAATTCACAGGTGGAAAACTCTACCTTTAACGATATGGGGAAGAACCTCCTTAACGAAAATGGTCATCTTACCCAAACTCCTCTATTTGTTTACGAACATTCCGTTACTGGTCCCCAGGCCTTTCTTCCAAAAGGTCAGGAGCCTAATACTAGAATTGGTGTGGGCTGGGAAACCAGCGCGCGTGGCGTACAACACACTTACGCTGCCGGTGGCGAACGGGGGTCTTGCGCTCCCCAATATTGAAAAGTACTATTGGGCAGCCCAAGCCCAATTTCTCAGTCACTGGTATACGGTCCACTTTGTTCGACCCCACGTGCAAGTGGAACGTGCCCTATCCTCCCCCAACCTCCTGAGGGGTGTTATTATCAGTCAAATTCCGGTCCCATATAACACGCTAAACACAGTCCTATCCACCTACGCAATTTGCAAAAAAATAGCTAATAAATACGGGGTGACAATAAGATTTTCCCTATTATTGCCCATTAGATTTGTTCCCGGTACTCCCATTACTAATGAGAAAGTGTTCCTAATATGGACAGACAAGGTCAACATTCACTCCTTTGGTGACCTCTTCCCTGGGGGCACGTTCCTGATCCCACAAATGGCCAAAGATAGAGGCAGCAACTCCTTGTTAGACGTGTTCATCTACTTCAGACTACGCCACACCCTTCAAAAGCTGTTTCCATCCTTCCCCAAACAACCTCCCCCATGGGATTTATTACACAATACGATTCAAGCACAGGGGGAGGGAAGATTAGTATCATTGTTATATAAATCCCTCATAGTAGGCAATGCGCCTCCCAAATCCAAGGCGCAACAAAAATGGGAAACAGCCATTCAGGAAGCAGTATCAGATGAAGACTGGTTTTATATCCTCCGCCAGACGCAAAAAGTGGCAATAAACACTCGGCATAAGTTGATTCACTTTAACTTTGTGCATCATACGTACTACCCCCCAGTGAAGAGGAACAAGCATCACCCAGAACTGTCACCCCAATGTGACAGGTGTGCGGCAGCTAACGCTGCCTTCCTCCACCTAGCCTGGAATTGTCTGAGAATCCACAATTTCTGGGCCTCCGTTCTACAAGTTACCGAAGACATGATTGGCGAACAAGTGACCCCCAACACTCCTCGGAGCCCTGCTCTGCCTTATGAAATACTTGCAGCCGGCATCTCGAAAACTTGCGGCCCTGCTTCTGGTGCTGGCCCGCAGGAGAATTGCGATGTCATGGGGTCGAGGCCCGCTCCCCAAGATTGAAGACTGGAAGAAAGACATTGTTTATTGTCAAAACACTGAATGCAAATTTATAAGACTCCTACCGCTGCATGCTCGCCCCCTGGATATCTGGTGTCCATACATAAATTATTTGCTAAGAAATGTTGATCCCTCAGACTCTGATATATCTGTGAACTAGAAGATGTGCAGTGAAGTCCAGACCCACAAGAGGGCATTTGGAAATCTCGAACTGAAATAAGGAAGGAACCCACGGGATCCTGTAAGGGTGAACTTCAGGGGTGTGGGGGGTGGCTCGGCAGGGTGGTTTGAAGTTGGGGGTTTATTTTTTCTTTCTAATTGTGCTGTGTTTGTCTCAATCTGATTAAGCGCCCTAGAGGTGCCTTTATATGGTGAGAAGATTGAAAAAACAAAAATGAAGTTTTTAAAAATAAAAATAAAAAAATAAATAAATAAATAAATAAAAAATAAGACAGTATACATCCCAGACCGCAAAAAAGGGACAGCAGCCATGATGGTTAACTATTGGGTGTGTGCCCAGCAGGCATTTCAGCACCTCCCGCCATCATGGAGGGGCACCTGCTCGCTGGCCTTGTTACACTCAGCACTCCTGGTGGTCCCTGAAGAACACTGGATAGTGGGACCAGGTGGCTTGTCGGCCCCAAAACCAGTGTATGATGACCCCACCACAGTGCTGCCGCAGTGACCTATATTCCGTATTCTGAAAAGAAAAGGAGAAAAAAGAAAAATTGCAGAGATGGCGAAGATCCAATTATTTATCTCAAGTTTCCCAGTTACTGAAAGAAATACCAGATAAATATTGACTATACAGCAAGGAATAAACATTTTTGCATTGTTACTGTTAGAAGGATGCAAGCCCCCGCAAACACAAAATGGCTTCAGATCGTGCGTTGAGAAGTGATCCAGTTGGCCAATGGTACTAAACAAGGCCTAAATGCGATCAAGATGGAGATGCACGGGATCCGGCTGATGAGGTTGCAGAACCGTTATGTGCTGGACCTTCTCATGGCCGTGGAAGGAGGGGTCTGCAAAATAATTGTTGATTCCTGTTGCACCTATGCACCTCCTAAAGATGCAGGCAATGGGTCCCTCACCAATATAATAGGGGCTCTGCACACCCTCTGCACTCACATGCAAACAGAAGTTGGCATACAGAGGAGCGACTGGTTCAACAAGCTTTTTGCCTGAGCACCATCCTGGATGGGGCGATCGTGAAGCTACTGGTTCCTGTGATAGTGTTCGTGTTCGTGATTGTCTGTACCTGCCAACTGGGGCTCAGATTCTGCGCCAAAGCAGTGCATAGCAGCGCAATGATGACGGTCTCAATTGGGGTACAGGGTGCACCTCGCGGTACAAAATGCCTTCACCATCCAGGCACCACCACAATCCCCCCATCAGATCTTGAAAATTATATAGAACACTAGGTAGATTTAGCTGTGGATGGAGGATGTAAATATATGACGTTTACCCCTGAGCAATATGCACAAGCAGGGGAACGATTATGGTCGTATGTAGAGCATGGGTATCAAACGAAGGGTCACCGCCATATTTTGAAGCAGAAAGATTGCAATTGGAAAGAATGGAGAAGGAGTAACAAAAGCTCAAATGGGAGTTTGTTAATGTGGTATTAACGAAAGGGGGGAATGTTGGGAAGAGGGGACGCTCGTCCCAGACCCCCAAGTGGTGGATGAGGCAAAGGCCTGGAAGTGTATGATAGGGACCCAGGGAGTGTACAGGGGAATGGGGGCGGCAGCCGAGGCTATCGTGCGGGAGGGTAGTGTATGTTGTGGGTTTAGAGCACACTGGGAATCAGACACCATCTTTGGTAATAGCAGCCATATTGAAATTGAGGCCTAACAATTGCATTGCAGCTTGGACTGCAGGCCTAGGCCACAAACATGGAAATAAGTGTATGTATGCGAGAATAGGTTGTATCAATGGCAATGGTGAAAAAAACTAGAGCTGCAAAGATTCATAGACCTTTCATTGTCTCATGTTGCCAGCATTTCGTATCCTAGGAAGAATGCGCCCTGCAAGGCCACGAGGGGGTTGAGAGCTCCCTGCAAAAAGCAATCCCACGAGAAGGAGGGCATGAACCTCTGACATTTCCCGGTCCCAGCTCTACGCAATAACACCCATCTGCCCCTGTACCAAGACCCTAGTATTCCAAGGTACCAGTCGGTCCCAGATCACCGATCATAAACCTGTTAGACCGCCCCAATTGATCAGAAAAGATCAGAAACCAGGGACAGGCTGCCTTCACCATGTGTCCCGTGATGACTTGTGCTGCGAGGTGCAGGGAGGGGCAAAACAACAAACCTAAAATGAGGGTGGAGATCTTTGGAAGGGAGCTGACGTGTCTGAAATAGAGTTGGGGTTTGTCAGTTAAAATGACCTCAAAGTATACTCTTAGCCGTTGTCTGAAGTACTAGCTACACAATAGGTTAGAGATAAAGACTGTATTGTTTTTATTCACATAATGAGCAATTAACTGTAGCCTCATGCTTGATGATGTAAGGAGAAGCCCACATGGAAGAAGTTGGACAGACGGTGCTGGGACCAATGGCATGCCATCCCGTATGGAGCGGGTAGCTTATGCATAGGGTTGCGCCAACTAGCCACTCGATTTATACCTTATGTAACTTACGTCACTGATGACGCTGTGTGCCTTTTTAATGCATTGCTTGTACTAATTTTGCCAGAATGTTCTGCAGTAACATTGTTCTCCTTGCAAGAGGTGTGCTGGGCCTTTTTCCCTAGTGGGTTGCATTTTTAAGTGAGTTTCACTACATACTCCATCTCAAAAGAACATAGCCCTAACCCACCCGCATACACCTGAAATTATTCACTACTCGACCTCATAATGCACATCACCTCTGCCACTAGAATGCAGCTGCGTCCCACAAAAGAAATTCGGTCCAGCTGGGCACATAATCAGTCTCCTTGGCTCGCATACTCTCCCGACAGCCTGTCTCAGCACTCATCCACTAGCCAGATCTCCATGGGTAGCTAGGAGGGACATCGCCACCCCTACCTACCTTCGTACTGGCTAAAATCCTCTTCTCGATTCTCATACCTGGGACTTCGGTCCACCAAGGGTGTTCCCCTCACAGCGCTTTGAGGCAACACCAACGGCATTAGGCACTATACAAATGACATATAGCATGACCAAAGATTGTGGCACACCCCAAAACCCTGCAATTTATTTTCGCATGCAGTGATTGTGTTTGGGAATGACCCCAAAAAAATGTATGTTTTTTGTGCATAGATGATTGGTTGCCTCACTCAAGCAAGCAGAGAAAACCTTTCATTAATAAGTAATGCCCCATACATTTGTTTCAGGGAATCTGAATATTCTTCATCTTGTTTGAAAAGGCATCAAAACTAAGATTCCAAAAAAGATAAAGGAAGGATAATGCCCAAAAAGGCTCATCTCGTAAGGAAATAAACTGGATCCCAGTGGCCTCTCAAGATTTCAAAGGTAGAAAGAGGCAAAAAAGGAAAAGAGGGCGCAGTGCAAAACCTGCAACGTCATTCCCGCAGACAAAAAGAGCCCAAAAAAATCAAAAAACCAAAAAAATCCAGTTATGAAAAATACAGGTACTAATTCCTTTAAAAAAAATCTGGCTCTGCCAACTGATCAGCAATTGTCAGAAACCACTGCATCTGTCACATCAATTTCAGATTTACCACAGAGCTCTAGTCCGAACCAAACTTACCCTACCAAATCAGCTACAGGGAAAAAAGGGAACAAAAAGCATCTTTTGCACCAAAATACTGTTCATCAGAGTCCAAAAGCGCAAACTTCAAATATCGGTCTGCAAACAGACCCTGTAACATCCCCAAAAAAGGATCAGAATACACAAGGTAAAAAAACAGGGCTTGGAAACATGAAGATTGCCCCGATATTCATAAAATAAAATAAGATACTGAAGATCCATCAAGAAAACTTCACTCAGGAACCTATAAAAGTGTCTTCTAAAGTCGTCGTGAAATTGGCACCGATATTCTTGAAACCTATGCAAAAACCAGCTCCATTATCAGCTCAGACTGTCTCTCATTCCTTGCCCCATACACAAGAGGAAGTGGGTTTAAGATCTATGCCAAATGAGATTGAAAGTCAGAACGGTGTGGGGAAACACAGAACATTTGCATTACCCACTCAGGGGAATGAGGGATCTCCGTACACTACACCTGTAAAGAAAAATTAAGAACAGTATGTGGGAGATTTTAAAATCCCAAAAGCATGGTTGATTGGTCAAGCAAAATAAGAATAAATCACTTTGTAGATCTTTGATACTATCCGAGATAAAACAAAATCATAATTTATACCTTTTTTCATCCGAGGTGATCGAATATGTTACATTTCCACTAAGGGAAGACTTATTTTTTGTGGAAATTGGATTTAACTCGAGCAGAGCCCAACAAGCCTTGTTTAACAACAAAAAGGATCTTGCCAAAGATGGCCTGATGGTCTATGAGACCAGTGAGGAGACTCTATCTGAGACTGTTCTCAGAACAAAACAAACAGGGGTGGAGGAAGCCCAATAAAATGAAGTATCAGCGGAGAACACAAGAGAGTTAGGTAGGACCATGGTATTGGGTCCAAGTATAAATGAGAATCTTATAGCCAAACAACCAGAGATTATCTCCCAAATAATTCTGAAACTGGGTGCCGCGGAAAATAGTCTTTAGGCAAAGGGGTTTAAGGGTAATCTCCTGGAACACAAGAGGACCAAGCTTTCTGAAAAGCAAGAAAGTGAAAGAGGAACTTTTAGGTCCAAATGACATTCTTCTACTCCAGGAAACATGGCTTGTACAACCCTATTGAGATAGAGGGCTTCACAATCTTAAATCTCCAAGCCTCACAAAAACCAAAAGGAAGACCAGCAGGTGGGATGATAATTGCACTTAAAAACTCCAGTTTAAAAGAAATTACATCTTTATGTAACAATGGAGTGGGGATCCAAGCCTGTATAGTAAAACTGGAAATGGAGGCCCCTCATTTTACCATTGCAATCATCAATATCTACTGGAACCCCACCAATTCTAAACTTCAGTACTTCCTAGAAATGTTGGACTCTGTGCTCACAATGGTGAAGACTGAGTGTGAGGGAGCACATATCTTATTAGCAGGGGATCTAAACACAGATCATATACATCCCGGGAGCAGTCTGTTTGCACAACCAAAGCTGAGTAAATTACAAAAAGCAAAATCATGGCGAGACTTCCTGAACTCTTGGGACCTCGAAATGATTCACGTAAAAACCCGGGGGTGATGATAAAGCGGGTGTAACATGGCAGCAAGGGTCCCTAGAGTCCACTTTGGATTATTTCTTTGTTTCTCCCGGTCTCTCAGTCCTTTGCCCAGAACGTTCCCTAAATTGGAAGGGGGGAAGTGATCACGCAAGCTTACAACTTCTATTTCCTGACATACAGAAGCCTAGGCACTCAAACAGTATGCAGGAAATCGAAGGTCAAAAAGGAAAACTGAGAGTAGCAAAATACAAACAGGGTGGAAAAACACTGAATAAACTCCTTGAAGAAGTACCTCCCTCAATATGGCAAGATGAATTTCATCCGGAGAAATTCGGAAACTTTCTTTGGTCCATCTGTCCGCCAAGCGAATTAAAAGTTGGAGATAAACAAGATCACCTGCACCCTTTTGATGAAGAAACACAAAAGAAAAAAAGAAGTCTACGACAAACTCTTCTTCGTATAAGAAATGGACAAAATTATCCAATCTTACGTAAAGAAGAACTAAGATGAGCTAAGCAGACCTACAGAAATTGGTCAAAAAACCATAAACATCAGAAAATTCAAGAAGACTAAATGCAAATAACTGTAGAAACTTCTGGGTGGCTTTGAACCAATTGGAGAGTGGTCAGAACAGCTCTCTTTGTAATTTGGTCCCAGAGGAAGAGTGGGTGGGATATATGCCCAACAACTTCAAACAAACGGGGTCCATTGACTTTATCTTACCATCAGATATACACTGGTCTCTCACTCTTGAGGAACAGGATATTGTGGAGCTTATTCGATTGTCCTCTACTTCGAAAGCAGCAGGCCCCAACGGACTCACCTACCAGGTCCTTAAAGATAACCCAAAAATGTGGGCTAAACTGCGCTACTGCCTCTTTAAAGATATCCTGCAAAACAGGGCATTTCCACCATCATGGAAGAATGCATTGGTAATTCCATTCTTTAAGGGGGGCGATCGGTTAAGTCCGGCAAACTATCGCCCCATCGCCCTCCTGGACATTGACAGTAAAATTTTCATGCGGCTACTGCTAAAAGATCTTACTCTCTGGGTGGAGTCCAAGCAGATTCTCTCTCAACATCAAACAGGATTCAGAAAAGGTCTATCCACCAGCCTCAATGGGCTCATCCTGAATCTCCTCAGTGAAAACACCAGTGAGAAAGAAGGTGTCCCCCTCTATGCTGCTTGGGTTGATCTGTCGAAGGCATTCGATCAGGTAGATAGATCACGGCTGTGGCGGAAACTACATAGTTGGGGGATTCTAACTTCTATACTTGCAATGCTAATGGAGTTGCACAGGAATACTACCATCAGAGTGAGGCTGGATAATTTGGGTAATCTGTCAGACAAAATACAGGTCTTCAAAGGGGTAAGGCAAGGCTGTCTTGGAGCCCCCTTGTTCTTCAATTTATTCCTATCAGATCTTGGAGATTTTCTGGAGTCCTTCTCAATGGCCAGCCCGAGGCTAAATGGGAGGAGAATCCATTGGTTGGCATATGCAGACGACCTGGTCCTGTTAGACAGCTCAGCGATTGGTCTGCAGAGGCTTCTGTCCAAATTAGGGGAATATGCTACACAAAATGGGTTGCTAATCAACCCTTCGAAATCAAAGATTCTTATCTTCAAACATCCCAAAAAACATGGGCTCTAGAAATTGGGTCCTGGATGGAAAAGTAGTCTCTCGGGTTGAAGAACTTACTTATCTTGGGTATGAAATTCTAGCTTCCCCTTCTCTGAACAAAGTGTCAACAGTTATTTTGAACAAAGCCACAAATATGATCTCCCAAATGAAGAAATTGAACGGTAATTTTTGCAAATTCTCACTCCTTCCACTTGTTAAATACTATATGGCCAAAGCAGCCCTGGTTCTCCTGTACGGGCTAGAAGCAAAGCCCCTGCTCTGGCATTACAACTTGGACAAAGTCATCTTTGGTTATTATCTTGGGTTCTAAACACTTGTTTTTGTATTAAGGAGAAAAAAAATAATAAAAAAAGAAAAAAGATAAAGGTCCAATCATAATAATGCTCCAAGAAATCCATCTTAAATTTTAGCAAAAATAATGTCAGGGACAACATTAGCATGTTTGAAATTTGGCTCAGGTAGCATTCTTCCCTCCGTCAAATGTGCTTGTCACCAACAAATTGAGAAATAGAAACAGACATTGTTTCCTTATTAGTTATGCTGATGCTTCACCAGAAACACGTGTTTCTGCTAGTCTACCCTTCATATACACTCCACACATGAATGGGATACCAACCTCGGGAAGAAGACAGGATCAAAGAGGAGGCGAAGCATCTTGAAAAGCATGCAGGGAGCATACCTCCCAATCAGACCTTACCTGCACATGCTCGCTACCTAAACCACCAAACCATTTCTCTGGTCAAATGAGGCTGGACCATTGCATCTCAGCATCGCTAATCAAGCCAAAATAGTTTTCTGTTTTTAGGATGCTCTGTTTTTATGCCCATTGAGAAGGCTATCTGTTTCATTGCAAAGCTACATTTCTTATTTAATAACACATTTTATTCGTTTTGAAAACAAAAACATGATTGGGTACATCTGATTAGGCAGCATACAGTATGCAAGTTCGTATAAAGACTCCGGTAACATAACTTAAATATGCAACAGTCATTTCCTTGACAGCGACACAACCCCATTAACCTGCTCCCTCCCACCTTCCCCATATTTTCTGTATTTTGCCTGGACAGCCCGGTGCACTGTACACTCTTTTTTTCAAGGATATACGCATATATTGACTTCTGATACCCACAAGTTAAATCGGGGGCGTACGATTGACCCCCACAAGGCTGCAGTAATGCGCTTTATCAGACGAACAGTTGTATATAAGAATACCTATTTAAACAAACATTTCTTTTTTAATGTATTTATTCGTTTTAACCTTGTAAAGAACATTACAACGGTACAAGAGTAGGAAGCTCCAGCATCTACAACCACCATCAAAATCAAACACTGAGTCTCATGGAGCGGCTACCCTGAAAGTCCATGTTCACGAAGGCGGTGGGGGAGCACAAAAATCGCTTCACCCTTCCAACCATAACCATAAACAAGCGGCCCCATTGCGCATAAGCGAAATAACAATAGAGCAGCCGTGCATGACGAGAGGGTCAAAATACCAAAAGCACAACATAGGAAAAATCACTGATGAGCAATTTCAGGAATAGGCAGCATAGACCTTACTCATTATGCCTTTAAGAAATCAAGCCAAAACGCAAACAGATTGAGGGAAACAGAACTTGTTCAACCCCAGACCCTTCGTCTGGCGTCGCCATCAGGTGGCTTCTCAGCAGGAATGGTTTTCAATAGTTTTTCTGTCCCCTCTGCGCCCCAAAACAGGTATGATATGATATGATAGGTTATTTATAACGCGCTTAATACCTAGAGGTTTCTAAGCGCGACTCGGGGATCGAACCTGTGTTGCTCCATGTCTTCTTGTTTCCAAGATAAGCACGTTGCCACTGAGCTATCCTCCCGAAACTCATTCAGAGATAGCCGGGTGGAGCAGGCTCACCTTGACCCCGCTTCCAGAAAGGCTTTCTTTACGATGCTCAGAGCTCTTATTTTCTTGTCAGTGTCTGAGGAGGGATCTGGAAAAAAACAGAATCCTGTGGTTTTGGTATTCCACTGTCCTCTGGACACTGACACCTTCAGGATCCTATCCCTAACACGGGAGTTGCTCAGTCAAACAAGCAGAGTAGGACCCATCTCTGACGATAGTTTTGCTTTGGATCCCGCTGATCTGAGCCTGTAACATTTGTCAACATATATAGGGTCATCTTCCACGTCGAGGTCCAGCTGCTTGGCGACCTATGCTGAAATAAAGCCTATCGGATCCTCTCCTTCTGCAGCCCTAGGGAGACCGATGATGTGCAGTTCCGAGGTGTGCATTGCATTCTTCAAAATGTCAAGTCTATTATCCTTCACCCTACTCCCTTCTCCCACTGCTTCCATTTCAGGGCCAATTTTCTGCAGCTGAGGGAGTGTTTGTGCCGCTTGCTTGTCGAGCTCACTGATCTACTGCTCAAGTGTGGAAGTTTTTGTTTCCAACTGGGCCACCTTCTTCGTCAGTTTGTAGAGTTTACTTTCCAGCCGGTACACCAACTGCTCTTTGCGCCCGGTGCTGCCATGATGGGATCCTGTGGTAAGGGCTTTTGAAGGTTGCGTTGTCCACTGTGGGGCGCAAAAAAGTCTGCCACTTCCCCTGTGCCTTTCTTCTTCCCCTTTCCCGATGAAATGTCCCTCAGATACGTTCATCCGGCAGGTCCGTGGGGCAACTTCAGAGAGTGGTTAAGTCCCCACGTATCCTCCACTCACCTCTGCTACGGGCAGTTGGTGATAGGGGCATAAAATTGAGATGTTCCCCAGACAACAGCGTTCTGCAGCCTGAAACGCCTCTATTCCCAGACCCGACTGGTCATGGTCTGTAGCAACCCCGTGGTGGGCGACCCACTGCCAAATGCCCTCAGGTCTGAAAAGTGTCCAGTCAATAACGGCCCAGTCCATATTCCACCACAATGTGGACCATTGCAGCGGCCCGATGACCAGGCGCAGGAGCACACCCTGCATGCTTATGTTTCAGGGTGATCCCAGTGATAGCCGTACTGCTACAGGCCTCAACTCTCAGATCTCTAGCCAAGGTAGTGGCTTCAAGGCAGAAGCTGCGGCGAGTGTGCCGTGTTGCAGGGTCCCCCGACTCTCACCGAGAACTTTGGGGAGAACGAGCTACCCCCAACAGCCAGCTCAACATGCACCCCAGGTGCACACCCACAGCCACCGCTTGAACACACATCAGTGAAGCTCGGCGCCGGACGCCACTGCTAAAATCTCGGGTCTGGAGCATGTAAACGATCCGTTTTCTCGCCCACTGCTGCACTATGGTCGGATCTGCACACAGTAAAACTTCCAAAGCCCCACATCATGGGGCAGCGGCCTCCCTCCTGCCTCAGCCTAGCTTCATAGCACAGAGCTACACCTAGTAGCTGCCATCTTGTTTGGGCTTGCTAGCAACCCCCCAAGAACAACTTTTCATGATGATTGTGAGAGGATTCCCCCCATATTCCCAGTAGCAGCATCTTAGGGTGCTCCGGTACTTCAGGGCTGAGGACCATATTCAGCTTGCCCAAACATGTTCTTCAAAAATAGAAAACCTGAGTACACTCCCAAAAAATGTGAAAGAAAGTTCCCTCAAATCCCCCACATCTTAAACAGTTGGCATGCTTAGCGTGCCCTCATTTAAATAAGGAAGTGAGTGGGTAATATACTCTCAGGTATTTTGAGCTGTATTAACTGTAGCCTAGCTGAGATCCAAACCTCTCTTGGGAACATCAGCGCCTCCTCTTCCGGTTCAAGTGCACCCACCTCTGCCTCCCACCTTGTTTTGAGGCTGGACAACAATTCCTGGGTTGCAAAAGATGTCATGACCTGATATAGCGTGGAGGTAACTTTTGAAGCTAGTCACTCTCGGACAACGTTTCTCTCAAAAGGCGAGCGCGATGGGATATCCTGAGAATTCTGGAGTTCTGTACCTAGAACATGTGCGATTTGTATATACTGGTAGTGTTCTGTGTCTGGCAAACCAAAAGTGAGCTGAAAATCAGCAACGGTAAGAAGGTTTATCTCTTTTATTACATCTGACAGTGTTAGAATATTACAGCAAAACCATACCTTAAAGCTGCCTATCTTAATTACTTTCAGCATATGCATATTGTATCATGGGGGTTATGCTTGCATCATCCTGCCTCCCCACCCAATATGTTCTTGTGCTTCTTTCCACACACATATGATATGTTGCATCATATCCAGTAGAGGAAACTCCCCACGGGCTCTATAGAGGGATTGGATTGGCGAGATTCCTTTCATCCATGCCTTCTCAATTTTGACATGCAGCAATTGACGGTCCCCATGTCGCCAGTCCCCGCCAGTCATTCACAGTCACAAGCTATCTTTCCAGTAATACCGTTGCATGTTAGGTACGCTGAGACCTCCTTCCCACACTGAGCATTGTAGCTCAACCAGAGCGATAAAGGTTACTTCCCATCCCACAAAAGTTCTCTGTGGCCCGTGTCACTTGATCAAATTCCAGCTTAGAGATGGGCAAAGAGGCATTCTGCAGTATATAGATATATCTGGGTAACGTTAGCATTCTAAACAGGGCGGCTTTCCCCAGCAAGTTCAACAGGAGAGACTTCCAGTGTACCAAATCCTGCAAGAATCTTTATGTAATATGATGAAGATTGCAAGGAAGAAACCCAGCGAGGTTGAGCCCTACCTGTATGCTTAAATATATGAAACCCTCCCTTGTTACCTAATGGGTACAATCTGCGGGGATAGCCTCCCCCTCTGCTTGTATCAGGAAGAGTGTGGGCTTTTGCCAATTTACCCTAAGTTCGCTGAATGCCTCGTAGTCCTGGAGTTTTTGGGTTACTATTGGGCAGGCGTGTACTGAATCCCCTACATATATTAATAAGTCATCAGTCTATAAGGAGATTCTGTCCTCCCACCCAGATGGCCACTAGAACTCCAACCAGTTTGGGTCTGTTCTTAGTTGTATCGCTAAGGGTTCCATGGTCAGAGTGAACAGCAAGGGAGAACGGGGGCACCCCTGTCACCGGAATCAGTGATCACTTTGTCAGATGAATCAGACTCTGAAGTTACCCCCTCCCCTAACTCCTCACCTTCTTCTTCTTTCCAGGTACCCTTCTTTTCTCTTCTCCGTGAAGGTTCCTTTTTTTTATGGAGGTAGGGACGACTCCGAAAGGAAGCCACCGTGTCTCCAATAAGGAAGACCAGGGGGCTCCTCTCCCGGAATCGCCCAGGAGGGGAAAAAGCCTACGAGGCACAAAAAACCCCTGAATTCTACAGTGTTCGTTGGTTGTGGTACCGCTGGGAATCTCTGGAAGGGTGTGTAGAACAGGAGATCTGGGGGTACTCCGTGGAATGGTACCCGGGAAGGGCAATAGTCCAAGGCCAGCCAAGAACAAACAAAGGCGCCTGATATCAACCAATCTTCCCAAACGGTAAGCGAAGGCAGTCCAAAAAGGCAGGCAGGAATCCGGTACACAGTAAGCAAATAGGCAGGTATCCAAGACGGCAAGAAGAGGCAGTCCAGAGAACAGGCAAGGATCCGGTACACTGTAGGGCAAGGGCAGAGGTATCCAGAAAACAGGAGAGTCTGGCGGGAGAAAAACCCCGAAAGGAAGAATATGAGAAAACAAGGAAACCAGAAGGGGAAGAAAGGAAAGTGTAGAACGGAGAAGGGAGGAAGGGAGGTAAAAGGCGGGAAGGAGAAGGAGAAGGCGTGTACGAGAAAAGATACGGGAAAGGAGAAAAAGAAAAGACCGGTGCAGTGGGGAACCAGACGAGAGGAGAGGCGCCAGGAAAAGGCGCAAGGTTCCACACAGGGGAAAGAGCTGAAGGCACGAACAAAAGGGAGGCGAACGGGAACAGCAGGCAAGGCGCTGAAGGTCCGAAACCCGGAAGCGTTGCGACGCATCCCCGACCCGGAAAGAGCTGGTAAAGACTCTGAGCCGGGGAGCGTCACAACCAATGGAATCAGGGCAGAAGAGAGAAACACAGGGAAAGGGGGCGTGGCTAAGCGGAGGCTGAACGGAACGAAACTAGCGTCCGCGTCGCCATCGGCTCCACAAACGCCAGGTACTACATGGTATGACAGTATGCCCCCTCCGATAGGCCCCACCCCCTGGCTTCCCCGGGTGAAAAAAGTGGTACTTGCGAAGCAAGGAAGGTGCATTAATGTGAGTGATGGGTTCCCAGGAATTTTCCGAGGAGGGATAGCCTTTCCACTTGACCAAATACTCTAGTCTACCCCTACGATATCTTGAGTCACAGAGTTGGGCAACTTCAAACTCCGTCTGTGAGGAACCCCGAGGGATCGGGTTTTGATTTGCCTGACGTGCCCAGGGGTCAGCCTGGAAAGACTTGAGTTGGGAGGCATGAAATACAGGGTGAACCCTCTTTAGGTTTGTGGGTAATCGCAAACGAAAGGCCACTGGGTTGATCTTTTGTATTATCTCATATGGCCCTAGGAACTTGGGAGACAGCTTGGAGGGATGGACCCAACGAGGGAGGTATCTAGTGGAAAGCATGACTCTGGTTCCTACCTCCCACCCCGGAACTGGCCGACGATGTTTATTGGCTTGAACGCAATAGCGCGCTTGAGCCGATCGAAGGCCCTCCTGTGCCTTCTTGTGAGTTTCCTTGAGAAGAGAGAGGGATGAATCGACAGCTGGCAAATCAGAAGAAAGACCAGAGACAGGGAGAATAGAACGAGGATGGTATCCATAGGTGCAAAAAAAAGGACTACACCCAATAGCAGAATGTACAGAATTATTATAGGAGAATTCTGCGAGTGGGAGTAATGTGTACCAGCTATCCTGTTGGGAATTGATAAAGCACCGTAGGTACTGCTCTAGAGTCCCGTTCAAACGTTCAGTTTGTCCGTTGGATTGCGGGTGAAATCCTGAAGTGAGAGCTCTTTCAATCCCCAGTCTGACACATAATGCCTTCCAGAACCGGGAGGTGTACTGGCTACCGCGGTCTGATATTATCTTGTTTGGCATACCATGCAACCGAAAGATGTCCTGGAGAAATACACCCGCCATCTTGTCCGCTGTGGGAACCCCTGGTAATGGGGAAAAGTGAGCCAGCTTGGTGAACGAGTCCACCACTACCATGATACATAAGCAACCTTGAGATGGGGGTAAGTCCACAATAAAGTCAGTAGAGATGGTGCTCCAAGGACTCTTGGGCACTTCACCTGGTTCGAGGAGACCGATCAGTCGTTGGCGTGAAGACTTGCTCCGAAGACAAACGATGCAGGACTGAACATAACGATCCACATCCTCTCTCATCTTTGGCCAGTAAAAGTGTCGTTGAAGATACTCGAGAGTGTTGGTTCCGCCTCGATGTCCCGCTAGGTTGGAGTCATGGCACCAGTTCAGTGCCATCTTGCGGAAAGATTGTGTGGGTAGGTACAGTCTTCCCTTGACTAGATAAAGACCGTCTCTGACTTCATAAGACAAATCTTTGGGGTGTTTTTCCAACTCGAAGCGACCTCCAGAGTCCTCCTGTACTTGTCTGAGGAATGTTGAAACCACTCCGATGGTTCTTGTTTTGGGCAACATGAATTCGGAAGATGTCTCTGTCTCTGGCAGATAGTCGCTTCGGCGGGAAAGTGAGTCTGCTACCAGGTTCAGTTTGCCTGGGATGTATGTGACATGAAAATCAAATTGTGCGAAGAAGTTGGCCCATCGTGCCTGTCGGGTGTTGCAGCACGCGAATTGTTTTAGGACTTGTAAGTTTTTATGGTCCGTCCGTATGGTGAATGGAAACTCACCTCCCTGGAGGAGGTGACGCCATTCCAAACAAGCCGCTTTCATAGCTAATAACTCCCTTTCTATGACCGAGTAATTCCTTTGACTAGGGGTTAAGGTCTTGGAGAAGTAAGCCACCGGATGTTCAACATTCCGTATTTCTTGAAGCAGAACAGCTCCTATAGCTGCTGAGGAAGCATCTGTCTCCAGAATGAAGGGCCGGTGTTGGTTAGGTTGTTGTAGGATGGGGGCTGAGCAGAAAGCTTTCTTGAGGATCTTGAAACTGTCTTCGGCCTCAAGTGACCATTTGAATGATGTTGTCGTCTTCTTTAGGAGAGAAGTGATAGGCAGAATTTTTTGAGAAAAGTTGGGGATAAACCTCCTATAGAAGTTCGCCAGACCCAAAAACCGTTGGACCTCTTTGACTGAAGTCGGAGAAGGCCAGTCCAGGATGGAAGACACCTTGCAAGGATCCATGGCGATTCTGTGGTCCGAAAGTATGAACCCGAGATAAGGGATGGAGGAGGCTGCGAACACGCACTTGGCAAGCTTGACGGACAAATGGTTGGTTTGAAGCCTGCGAAAAACTTCTTTGACGTGTTTTTTATGGTCTTCAGGAGTTTTGGAGAAGATAAGAATGTCGTCTAGGTACACCAACGTGGTTTGGCACAGTAGATCAGAAAATAGCCGGTCCATGAATCGTTGAAATATCGATGGAGCGTTAACTAACCCAAAAGGCATTACTCTATACTCAAAAAGGCCAAATGGAGTCCGGAATGCCGTTTTCCATTCGTCCCCGTCTTGAACCCGGAGGAGGTGGTAAGCGTTTCTTAGGTCAAGTTTAGTGAAGATCTTGGCTCCGTGAACTGCTTGTAAGATTTCGGTGATGAAAGGCATGGGGTACCTATCCTTTATGGTGACTTTGTTGAGACCGCGATAATCAATACACGGCCTCAGTTCTTTAGATCCCTTCTTGGATATGAAGAACAGTGAAGCTCCGGCGGGTGATTTCGATGGTCTTATGAGTCCGTTTTCCATATTGCGATCCAGATATTCGCGGAGGTATTGTTTTTCTTCCAGTGTAAGGGAAAACATCCTCCCAAAAGGCACCAATGCTCCTGGGTTTATATCTATGCAGCAATCTTCAGGCCGATGTGGTGGGAGTTCAATGGGTGTCTTTTCCGTTACTACCTCGTTGAATTCCTCAAGGTAGTGTGGTAGACAGTGTACTGTTCGGATTTCACAGCTATTGGAGGTCTTTACCATCTCGAACTTGGGTTCGGGTAAGCATTCTGTCTTGCAATACGAAGATTGAAAATCCAACATATTACTAGACCAGTCGATTCTGGGATTGTGTCTGCGTAACCAGCAGATACCCAAAATAATGGGGAAGTGGGCCGCTCTGATGATGTCAAACGCGATACTTTCAACGTGTTGTTGGATAGACAAAGTGAGGGCTATGGTGGTGTGAGTAATCATGCCCGAACTCAGGGGCTTGCCATCCACCCCTTCGACTTTCTGATTTTCTTGTTTAGCGATTCTCTTAATTCCTTGTCTGTCTGCCCAGTGGATGTCCATGAAATTTCCTGCAGCCCCACAATCAAGTAGGGCTAAAGTGGTGACTTCCTTAGAGTCGATTCTGAGTGTGACTGTGAGCACCATCAACCGGGAATCCTCAGAGACCTCTGTTGAGGATACCGAGAGAGGAGCATAGGGACTGTGAACGGCCCCTCGGTTATGTGTCCCAACATTTACCGAGGGCGCACGTTTCCCGGCTTTCTGAGTGGCACATCCGGACAATTTCTGAGTAAGTGGGAGGCAGACCCACAGTACATACACAGGGAGTTCTCCCTTCGCCGTTTTCGCTCCTCTGGAGTAAGTGGTGCTCGAGCCGTTCCGATCTGCATGGGTTCTTCTTTCGCGGACCGTTGGAAGGGTACCGATGAGGATGAAGGATCCCAGAGGGGGGTGGGGGTGCGCTTGACTTAATTCTTTTCTTCTCTTGACGTCTTTCCGACATCCTGAAATCGATTCGCAGGGTAGCGGTTAGAAGCTCTGCAAAAGACCCTGGCCTTTCTATCCGTGCTAGTTCGTCCTTGAGGTCTTCCCTTAAACCCCGCCGGAATATGGCATACTGGGCCTGCTCCTGCCAACCTGCTTCAGCGGCCACTTGTTTAAAGGTGGTGATGTAGGTTAGGAGGTCTGAGCTACCCTGTCTAATATCAAGCAGGTCTTCTTAGGCTAGGAAGGTGCTTTCAGTTCGTAGAAAGGTTTGTTGTAGCAGATTTTTAAAGGCATTGAAATCTTGCAGTACGGGGTCCGGTAGGTTAACAAGTGGGGTAGCCCAGGCTAGGGCGTTCCCGGTCATATGTGTAATCATAAATCCTACCTTTGCGTGGTCAGAGGCAAAGGTCTGTGTGCGAAAAGCGAAATGTAAATTGCATGCATCCAGAAACTCCTTGACCTTTTTTGGGGAGCCGTCAAACTTTCCTGACACAAGGGGAAGCGGAGGTAAGTCAGGGGAGAGTCTTTCTCGGTCCGTCAGCCGCTGTTGTAGGGTGGCATTAGCGGCCTTTAGGTTCTGCATTTCCAGATTTAAGCTTTGTACAGCAGCTACTAGCTCTTGTACCTGCTGCGGGGTGGCCATCACTTTCTTTGGGCGTCGCAAACTGTCACCGGAATCAGTGATCTCTTTGTCAGATGAATCAGACTCTGAAGTTACCCCCTCCCCTAACTCCTCACCTTCTTCTTCTTTCCAGGTACCCTTCTTTTCTCTTCTCCGTGAAGGTTCCTTTTTTTTATGGAGGTAGGGACGACTCCAAAAGGAAGCCACTGTGTCTCCAATAAGGAAGACCAGGGGGCTCCTCTCCCGGAATCGCCCAGGAGGGGAAAAAGCCTACGAGGCACAAAAAACCCCTGAATTCTACAGTGTTCGTTGGTTGTGGTACCGCTGGGAATCTCTGGAAGGGTGTGTAGAACAGGAGATCTGGGGGTACTCCGTGGAATGGTACCCGGGAAGGGCAATAGTCCAAGGCCAGCCAAGAACAAACAAAGGCGCCTGATATCAACCAATCTTCCCAAACGGTAAGCGAAGGCAGTCCAAAAAGGCAGGCAGGAATCCGGTACACGGTAAGCAAATAGGCAGGTATCCAAGACGGCAAGAAGAGGCAGTCCAGAGAACAGGCAAGGATCCGGTACACTGTAGGGCAAGGGCAGAGGTATCCAGAAAACAGGAGAGTCTGGCGGGAGAAAAACCCCGAAAGGAAGAATATGAGAAAACAAGGAAACCAGAAGGGGAAGAAAGGAAAGCGTAGAACGGAGAAGGGAGGAAGGGAGGTAAAAGGCGGGAAGGAGAAGGAGAAGGCGTGTACGAGAAAAGATACGGGAAAGGAGAAAAAGAAAAGACCGGTGCAGTGGGGAACCAGACGAGAGGAGAGGCGCCAGGAAAAGGCGCAAGGTTCCACACAGGGGAAAGAGCTGAAGGCACGAACAAAAGGGAGGCGAACGGGAACAGCAGGCAAGGCGCTGAAGGTCCGAAACCCGGAAGCGTTGCGACGCATCCCCGACCCGGAAAGAGCTGGTAAAGACTCTGAGCCGGGGAGCGTCACAACCAATGGAATCAGGGCAGAAGAGAGAAACACAGGAAAAGGGGGCGTGGCTAAGCGGAGGCTGAACGGAACGAAACTAGCGTCCGCGTCGCCATCGGCTCCACAAACGCCAGGTACTACATGGTATGACAACCCCTGCTTGGTCCCTCAAACCAGGGAAAAGGATGTAGAGGTCACCCCATTAACCTCCACAATGCTCAAAAGCTCTGTTTATTGCAAGATTCTTGTATTCAATGTATTACTGGAAGGTTCTAGGCCTTTTAAGTAAATACAACTTCTCTGCATACAGTACTAAAAATACTCTGTACAACAACATTCACTTCCATTCATATTTGAGAAATTATGTCATAAATTACATTACATACCTATAGCTTGAACAGCTCTCAATCCAAGGCAAAACCCAATATACTTAGAACATCCCCATTGAATTTTACAGAGATGCATTTCACATATGTGCATTAAAAACTATTGGCTTTGATATTTTCCCTTTTCAAGCACTACTGAATAATATACAGAGAATTATTGAACCCATTGAGACTTCTTTTTTTTAACATCTTTGTATTGTTTTATGGCATACAGTTCAACAAATCAAACATTCCCCCCCTTTCACTCTCCCCTCCCACCTCCCTCCCACCCCAGAGCGCCAAGATTCCCTCAAGCCCTTCCCACTCTCAACAGCAACAAGAATTTCGTAAGTCATCCATAAAGGTCCAACAGTTTCAACCTTTGCGGGCACCACTGCTCTCGGAATTCTCCTTTTAGGTATGTCAGCGTTTCTCCCGACTCAGTTGCAAAGTTCTCCAGATTGTTATTGACTGCATACATGGCCCATTCCAGAGCCACCAACACCCACATTTTCCGCAGTCAATCCTGCTCCATCTGAACCACAGGCCGCTTCCATCTGAGCAATCAGGGACATCACTGCAAGTGTAAACATAACCTTTACTTTATCTCAACCCTTCTCCGTATCACCGTCTCCCAACTTTAGCCTCCACATTCAATATCGCCCGAGGATCTCTCCCCTTTCCCTCGACAAACGCCTGTTCCTGTGCCAGCGCAATAAAGCTCCAGAAAGGTCTAATACTGGGGCAATCCCACCAAATGTGAGCTGCTGTCCCTTCCTCTCCACACCCCCTCCAATAGGCTTTAGACGTTGCTGGGAATATCGCATGCAGGAGTGAAGGGGTGTAGTGCCAACCAAAGATGTATTCAGACCAAGCTTCTTGTAGCCTCGCTGCTCTTGCTCACTTCGGTAATCCCCTCCACAGCCTCTCCCAGACCTCTCTCTCTATTCTCGTCCCCAGAATCTGCTCCCATCTTTCCATACCCTTTGAGACTTCTTGATAGGGTGAAACTGTTTTCATTGCTGTGTTAAAAAAATCATTTTTTTCTTGGCAAAAAGCACAAGATAGAGATGCACTGACCAAAAGTCTCCTTTCTAACTTGTCCCATTTACAAATTGCTTTTAATTGCTCTTCCTGCTCTGCTACAATGACTGTGTAGCCACTTTTTCAGTTATTTGGTTGCATTAAATATAAATATATTCACAGAGCGCACACCAATTCAAAACAAAATAATGTCTAATGTTAAACAGAAGTGTATTTTGATAAGATGACATAGAACATTGGAAAACACATTCAACAATTTAAAAAATGCATAGCATGAACTGCAATCCAGATAGTGGCTTTGTACATGTAGAAGATGTTTATCTAAACAAAAGATGGATTTCCAAGCTAATGTAAATAAAAAGCAAACAAAAATGAACACATTGAGACAAAATGATAGCCAAAACTATGATGTTATGGCTAACACTGTCATCCTGTACTGTTTAGCAAAGGTCCTCCTTTTTCCAATCATGCCAATTTACATGTACGCAGCTGACCGGATAACTTTTCTTTTTTGTTTTGTTTTATTGGTTAAAATTCAATTAAATTCAACCTTTAACAAACACATTTTCAAACAAACATTTATAGACATTACACAACCTTAAAAGAAATCAGTCATCGAGCAATCAGAATAACAGGAAACAAAAGCCTACCAAACAGATCATCATTATCATATCAATACTAAAATAATCTTAAAATTCCTTCTCAATGAAAAGTGAATAAAACAATGTAGTGACCGCATTTACAATTGATGTAGTTGAATCGGACAAACAGTAATTCCACATCTGATCACCTCCTAAGATTTGATCCTTACTAAATTTGTAAAAAGCTCTTACCCTTAACTGTTCCTAACCTACACACGATAGCAGCAAATGCCTAGCTGTTTCTCTTTCCTCTTCCTGTTTACAATATCTTCAAACAGCATCAGCATCAACCAAACCATATCACAACAAGGTTTCCTTTGTGCATAGCAGATTTAGACGAAATCTCATAAAAGTGGATCGCTTAGATCTACTGGGGTAAAATGATAAATGCAGAGCCAAAATTCCTTACTTTTTATGATCATACTTAGCAAATAATTACTTTTTTCACTTATCTCTTGTGTTTGGAGTGGCTGAGTCAGCGTCGGAGGCGGCTGCTACGAGATTGCGATATTGCCTGTCCATGAGGCAGTGGCAGAACAGAGCAGTGCAGTGCGGCCTGTCGCTTGACACCTTTGGTACTTTCCTCAAACATTCTCCAGGGACTCCCCTGTGGATAGTGTGACCTCGCCTTGTCTGATTTTCCTCGTTGTGGTTCCCCCCTTATGGTTTTCCCCCCTTCCTCCCCTCCAATACCCTCCCATCCGCCATCCCTCCCCCCCTCCATAAGACTAACAAGCTTCCGGACCAGCCTCAGCCAACGGATAGGAGGCTGGACCGACGCACCAACTCAGTTGGAGGCAACAGTGCCTCTTATTTATCCAGTGAAGTAGTATCAGGCTGGGTCTCGGGCTGCTCCGGCTTCCAGGGCTCCTGAGTACTGGGGGGAGTGAGGGCTCCCTGGACTCCTCTTGCTATTGCTGTAGGAAGAGGTGCCTGTGACCGCAGACATTGCGGACTGAGGAGTTTTCGGAGAGATTAGTATTCCCTACTCAATTGTGGAGCCACCCATTTTGTGTACATTTTTTAAAGTTGTGGGCAGCCGCGGGGCTGGGTGGGACTAGGTGCACCGGAGGGAAGGCTCCTTACTCAGCGGTTGTTGTTTTTCTTGTTCTTGACGGAGGGGCCTCGGGGTCTACGGCGCCTTTCAACTCGGGACCAGGGATTTGAGGGCGTCCGCCGCCCCTCCTCCCTTTCGTGTGCAGATTTATCGGGTCCATCTGGCTCCTCTTCTGGGTTCATGAAGCCCTCTGCTTCTTTTGGGGAGAGGATATGCCTAGTTTTGCCTTCCCACTCCAAGGAGAGAGCTGTCGGGAAACCCCAGCGGTATGTGACCTTTCTTCCTCAGAGCCATTCCGTCATTGGTTTCAGGGCTTTTCTCTTTGCTGGGGTGACTGCTGCAAGGTCTTGGTACTTGGATATTGTGGCATCGCGGAAGTGTATGCAGGCTGAGCCTCTGGCCTCGCGCATGATCTCTTCTTTGACTTTATAGAAGTGGATCCTAACTAGGACGTCTGGAGGGGAGGCTGTACTTTGCTTTGCCCTTGTTCGGTGGACCCTGTCAAGTTGTAGCGGGGCTCCGTCAGGCAGGGTTAAGATGAATCGAAAAAGATAATTGACATAGGCCCCTATATCTTCATCCGGGATGGAGGTGGGAATTCCTCTCAGGCATATATTATTGCGCCTGGATCTGTTTTCCGCATCTTCTTGTTTGAGCTCCACGGCTTGACATCTGGCTTCGAGGAGTGCCGCCAGCCTATCCGCCCGTTCCCTGATTTCTAAATTTTGTTTGAACAGGGTGTTTTCTATTTCTTCAGTCCTTGTTTCAATTTCCCACACCCGCTTGTCTAAGGTCGATATCTTGTCTTTTAATTCTTCAGTCCCTTTTTGGTATTCCTTAGTGATGGCGGCTAGTAAGTCTTGGCGATCACCTTTCGTGACTGCTTGCACCAAATGTTCAGGACTGGGTTCTGTAAGTGCGCTCGGGATACGTCTTCATTGCGTTTGCCTCTTTTTGGTTTCTCAGCCATACTGGCCGACAGCAGGTTAGTGATGTCCTTCTGCTTCGATGGTCTAGGGGCTCTGGACATCCTGTGAAGCGGGTTATGGCAGTGCCCCTGGGGAAGTCTTGGGATATTAGTATCCTAGTCTGGTCCAATGGAGTGGAGCTCCAAGTTTCTCTTTTTTAGAGGCCTTTTGTAGGCCTCGCAGACTGTGCCTGCCCTTGTCTAGGCCACCACAGCGCTTAGCTTACGAGGCGGGGTTTCCCAGCCCCCAGCAATCTCCGGGCTATCAGGGTTGGAGGAGCAGGCAGGGCCCCCTTAGTCTTTCAGAGTCAGAATGTAATTTAAGGAGGGCGCTGGTAGGAGGGACCCCCGTGGCCCCCAAGGATCTCAGCCCTGCTATCAGCACCCGCCCCCCGGGAAGGGTCTGGTGGGGAGGTGCCGAGTGGTTCTTGTGGTTCTTGTGGAAGGGGGGCCACCTCTTCTGCTGTTGGGTGAGCACGGCAGGACCTCCCAGGGCAAATCGAGGCTGGAGGAGAACTGCCCAGCACCTGTGGACGAGCTATTAGGGGTAAGGCAGGTGCTGCCCTACCTTGATCCCCTGCTTCTTACTTGCGTGCGCTGGCGGCAGTACGCAGGCTTGCCCAGGAGACCCTCACTCCTCAGGGAGGGCCAGTGAGCCGTGGCCACTGTGTCAGCTCTTCGTGGCTTTGGGTGCTTCTCTGGGCCTCCCTGTCAAGGTGTAGAGTTGGAACAGTTAGGGCTGCAGCTGCTGGGGGGAGGGAGAAAGCGACTCTCCCCAAGTCTGATGGTTGTAGGGGAGCCCCCGGTCCCCCGGATGGGTTTCCAGGTCAGCCCCCTCCTCACTCCAGGCCGCATATTGGAGGGGAGGCCACCTGGCTGCCGAGATGCGGTACAGGTCACGAGCCCCTCACCAAGGCACCGGGGCCAGCTGCGAGGCTGGAGCCAGAGCGGGAGCCCCACCGGGGTCTTCCGGGCAATCCCCCCCCTGCAGGCAGCCGCCACGGCCGGGTCCACATGGTCCTCTCCTCCGCCTATGGCTGCTGTACGTTAGCCTCCGGCAGGTCGCTGGGCTGCTGGCTTTGGCTTCGATCCTCCAGGGCCAGCCGGAAGCACTGCTTCAGGGGACACCGAGGGTCCGGGCACCTGGGATCGCTGATGCTGCTGTCCAGTGGGGTGCCAGAACTAATCAGGCCGGCATCAGCAGGTCACTCTTCGTGTGGGCCTCCAAGGACTTCACTGCTAGGTGCGCCCGCCATTTTGTGTGCTCGGCTGTCTTCGGAGCTCACCTCGAGTAGGGACCCGGCACCATTACTGATTTTTAAATCCTTTTTTATTTTAGAGAGGTGACTCACATACTCTGTGGAGATGCAGTCTGAAGATAAATCTCTTGCCACCAGAATGTGGCTGGAGGGTGTGGAATTATGCCATTCAGCTACACAGAATGCAATGGATTTGATCACTTCGGCTAATTCCGTCATACCCTGCTGCCAGTAGATATTAATCACAAAGCTGTTCACCTGCACCTTGCATACCAGTATAACATGAGTTGCCAATACTCCATATATTACTTCATATCATGCCACAACCTTCATATAGAGGGAAAGTTTAACCATGGTTAGCAAATCTCCAAAAGGGCAACCACATGTACCCTGTATCACCTCATACGGTTGTAGGTGAAAGGATCTAAAACAGATCGAATGCCTTTTTTTCTACATCAAAAATGGCGAAAAAAAAAAGTTTTGAATGCTTTTTTTTTTTATTATTATTTTTAGGGGGGGGTTCCTCCCCCCGACCCCGCGTTTTCCTTTTTATAAAAGCTTTTTTATGCATACTAAACTAAAAAATATATCAATAAATATAAAAGCATTTGAAAAATGTGTTTTCGGTCCTTTTGGTTTTGAAAAAAAGGGCATTCGATCCTTTGTTTTCGATCCTTTGACTGGACACCACCTCATACCCATCAAATGCAGGCTGCACCTTAAGCCATGTTTCCTGGAGAGTAAGGACAAGTAAATATTGTTAAATAGATGAGCATGACCTCTCGAATTAAATGAAAGAATTGAAAATCTATCAGGCACTACATCTTGGTCACATCAGTTATTCCTAATTCATACGAGTACTGTCCAAGAGTCTAAGCCAAAGTCTGAGGAATAAGCCACGGCCAATCACGGCTTTCCTCAGAGACCAAGATTTTCCTTTTCAAAGCCAGAACCTGATCCTAAACACTACTTTGCCCAGTATGCAAAGTGTACTTTCCCACGGATCCCTGTTGTTGTCCACAACTCTGAGCCTTCCCCAGCCCAATTGTAGCATTATAAGGCAGCAATTCATAGTCTAGGCATTGCAGATTGTCGTGTTCTTTCAAAAGGGTGTCCATTACTAATTTAGATTTTAGAAGGATCACAACTTGGTCAGTCTTGCTTGGGCTGAAAAAAACACTCTTTCCACATCACTGGATTTGATACCTTTCAACAAGGGTATCTCTTGCAGCAGGGACAGTATATTCGTACGATTCAGGATTGAAGAGCGGGTTTCTGGGATCACACTTTCAATAACCATCACCAAAGATTCTTCTTGAGGGTTATGTTGTTTTGTTGAATAAAGATTACGTAAGCCAATGGGCCCAAGGGCACACATTCCTGCGAAGAAGCCATAGGCCGTTTGATGAGTAAATGTCCTGATTGTGGCTGCAGCGGGGCTGTTAACAAAGCCCCTTGCACCATCCCTTGAGCTTGACCCAAAGAGTTAGGCGTTGGTTGTAATGATGATTTGTGGCTGCAGCCGGGCTGTTAGCGAAGCCCTTTGCACCATCCCTTGAGCTTGACCCAAAGAGTTAGGCGTTGGTTGTAATGATGATTTGTGGCTGCAGCCGGGCTGTTAGCGAAGCCCTTTGCACCATCCCTTGAGCTTGACCCAAAGAATTAGGCGTTGGTTGTAATGATGATTGTGGCTGCAGTCGGGCTGTTAGCAAAGCCCCTTGCACCATCCCTTGAGCTTGACCCAAAGAGTTAGGCGTTGGTTGTAATGATGATTTGTGGCTGCAGCCGGGCTGTTAGCGAAGCCCCTTGCACCATCCCTTGAGCTTGACCCAAAGAGTTAGGCGTTGGTTGTAATGATGATTTGTGGCTGCAGCCGGGCTGTTAGCAAATCCCTTTGCACCATCCCTTGAGCTTGACCCAAAGAGTTAGGCGTTGGTTGTAATGATGATTGTGGCTGCAGACAGGCTGTTAGCAAAGCCCCTTGCACCATCCCTTGAGCTTGACCCAAAGAGTTAGGCGTTGGTTGTAATGATGATTTGTGGCTGCAGCCGGGCTGTTAGCAAAGCCCTTTGCACCATCCCTTGAGCTTGACCCAAAGAGTTAGGCGTTGGTTGTAATGATGATTGTGGCTGCAGCCGGGCTGTTAGCAAAGCCCCTTGCACGATCCCATGAGTTTGACCCAAAGGGTTAGGCGTTGGTTGTAATGGTGGGGTACAGAGCCCCATCACTGGAGAACAAGTGGCAGCCAAAGCTGATACCGGGTATGCATGAGAACCCTCTGCTGCACGTAAAGCTGCCACCAACCCCTCACTTTGCCCCCTGCCTATTGTGGGTCTTTGAGAATGAGTAGCATTGTGAACTGGAACAAGTTTGCTCCCACACAGTCTATCTGAGATAGTGCTGTCTTAACTGCGGTCTGTGAAAATAGAGATTTGATAAAACTTCGGGCACCTTGCTTTTTTAAAGATTTAGCTGGCAGGTTTTTAGATTTCTTCGTAAGTGCCGACTGTAATATTTTACTGCTCTGCGTTTTGCCCTGCGTACTGGAGTCTTTAATCAGAGCCATGCTTAACATTTTCTCCACTTAGTCCTCAGCTGAAACTTACTGAGTGATGACATCTGTCATGTGGGAAAAGCGCTCCTGCTTTGCACTTTTGTCATATGGAACTGTAAGGTGCTGTGACACTGGCTCCTGTGTCAATTCTGTTGTTTTCAATTGCCTCTCAGCCTGCTCATTATGGTCAGTCAAGCAGGAGTTTGAAGCAGCCATAGGGGTCAACTTAATTTGGCTCACACCATAAGGAGCATACGCCCCAACTGAGGCTTTGGTCGATTTAGCAGATGACCCCTCAATTTTCATAAATGATATTGGTTCTGATTCTGTTAAACCATTTTTGTGTGTAAAGAAAAACTCCCTGGCTGCTGGATGCATGTTAATATGGTCAAATGTAAACAGCAGAGACTCCAGAAGGACAGTGTTAGATTTGGTGTCTCTGTATCCCCTTGTACAGTGAGACCAAAATGCACAAGACCTGATTTATTTCCTGAAACAAAACGTCTCTATCCTTGCCTTTCCCCTCCCCCATTTTGCGCTAGATTACTGAAAATCGCTGTGGCGGAAAAAGGGGTTGGAGGCGGTGCCGGGGAAGAAGCAAAGAAATCAATACCTTATGTCTGGTGGTGTGTCTGCCATAGAGCCGTTTACTGACTCAGCGTTATGAAAAGAAAATTCTGCCTCCTGGCTTTCCAGTAGTTTCCGAGGAACATCTATAAACAGTTTTCAGATTATCTGTTGTTGGAATTGTAAATCCCTCTGGTGCTTGGGTCACAGATGGAATGGACTTTGCCGAAGCAGACGGTGGCGAAAAGAAAGACGTAATCAGATTTTGACAGTCATTTATTTATTTATTGGGCACTTACTAAATTAGAAAAACTGTTTCAAAGCGCCCAAAGGGCAAACAGGGTGGGGACAGGGGAAGGCAGACAATAGAAAAGATAAATAATTGGATTAATAGTACCAGCAAACAATGAGCATAAAGGGAGGGGAGACAAACCTATTGTGCCTTGTTAGTGTTCAGAATGTGCAAGTGTAGAGAGGGTGGAGGGAAGGATAGGTGCTTTGATGCTCATGGAGAAGTGCTCAGGGTGAGTGCTAAGAGGAGAAGAACGTAAGTGCAACCACCCATGGGTAGGGTGAGCCCAAGTAAGTGCAGTAGAAAGACAGCAGGTGGGATGAGAGGTGTGGGGTGGGGGCCACATAAGGGCCCTGCACATCAGTCATGCTACTGTAAGATTAGCAGGGAAGAGAGGAGAAGGTAAAGAGAAAGGTCTTGAGGCTTTTTTTATGAACTTAAGAAGGTCATGCTAAAGACGCAGGGGGAGAGGGAGGCTGTTCCACAGGAGGGAGCCAGTCGAGATAAGTTATCGTCCATCAGCTCTCTGTTTAGCAAATCGCTTAACACGCATGGAGTTGGTGCCAGAGGAATGGAGGAGTCTAGAAGGGG
Source organism: Ambystoma mexicanum (assembly GCF_040938575.1). Lineage (NCBI taxonomy): Eukaryota > Metazoa > Chordata > Amphibia > Caudata > Ambystomatidae > Ambystoma > Ambystoma mexicanum. Next base: position 693,625,179 of record NC_090939.1, read on the forward strand.
AGTATTTCATCAGAAAGTGTTGAAGATAGAGTGGTCCCCGTCCCCAGATAGCCTTGTAGATGATACAGAGGGATTTGAATTTAATCTGTGCTGAGACCGGGAGCCTGGGAAGGATTTGGAGGGCAGGAGAGATGTGGTCCTTGAGGCCAAGGGTAAGTCTTGCTGCCCTATTCTGGGTTAGCTGGAGGGGTCGCAGTGTGGACGAAGGAAGATTAAGGATGAGGCTATTGCAGTAGTCTAGCCTGGAGAGAACCAGAGCACAGGTAACATTGAATCTCTGGGGGAAGGTGAGGAAGGGTAGAGTTCCTTTGAGAAGGAAGAGCTGCAAGTGGGACTTCTTGACAATGTCTCCTGAATATGAGGGATGAAGGGAAGGGAGGAGTTGAAGATAACTCTGAGATTCCTGGCTTCAGACGGGAGGGAGGGGGCCCATTGAGAAAGGCCAGAGTGCCGGGAAGAAGTATGGTGCAGGGGACCCAATAGGGAGAATCTATGTTTTGCTGGCATTGAGACAGAGGTCATTAGCAGTGCACTAGGCCTGGATGGCAGAGAGGCAGTCAGGGATGAAGGAGTGTGCAAGGATGTCAGTGGGAAGGTTGAAGAAAAGTTGTCTCATCAGCATAGCACTGGAAGTTGGGGGAGAAGGAGGAAATGAGTCGTGCCAGCAGAGAAAGGTATATGTTAAAGAGCCAGAGCGAAAGAATGGAGCCCTGCGGGATGCCACAGGTGGCGGCGGAAGAAGGCGAGGAGAAAGGGCCCAGAATGGTTTTGAAGGAATGGTCAGTTAGGAAGGAGGTAAGTCAGTCCAGTGCCCGCTCCGAGATGCCAAGGGTGTCATGGAGCCTTTTTATGAGGATGGAATGGTTCACTGTGTCAAATGCAGAAGGATGAGGACAGTAGGGGAGTTGGAGTCAAGAGATGAAACCAGTTCTTCACAGGTTTTCAGAACAACAGTTTCCATGCCTCTGGATACTTGGAATCCAGACTCGTGTGGTATGAGAGTTGAGTTGGGAGAGGGCCAGCTTCTGAAGCAGTTTTCCCAGGAAGGGGGTGATGGAAATGGGACGGTAATTGGCTGAGCAGGAAGGGTCTGCAGAGGGTTTTTTAAGCAGGGGGCGCACAAGGGAATGCTTGAGGGAAGATGGAAAAGAACCGGTGGCAAAGGAGTGGTTGCAGAGATCAGCCAGAGCAGGGGCGAGAGAGGCGATATTTTCCTTGATGGTTCATGAGGAGAAAGGGGCAACCTGTTTGGAAGAGACCCTCATGGAGTTGACAACTGGTGACTTCTTCAGGGGAGACAGGAGTGAAGAGGAAGAAGGAGGAAGGAGAGGGTGAATGGTAGGGGAGTAGAGGGTGGGGGTTGGGTTGGAAGAGTGTGTGACAAGGCTGTTCAGTATGTTGGAAGTGAAGTAACAGGCGAGTGCATTGCAGAGGACCTGGGAACGAGTAGGGGCAGAAGATGCTGCAGATGGCTTGGCAAGTTCCCTGCAGATTTTGAATACTTGAGCTGTGTTGTTGGATGCATTGGACACTTGTGCCTAAATGTGGGCCCTTTTTTGGGCACGGATGGAGAGTCTGTAGTGTCTCTGGATCAGGCGGCAGGCCAGTTTGTTAGATGGTGAGCCTGAAGTGTGCCACTTCCGTTCAGCAGCCCTGCACTTACGTTTTTGGTATGGAAGATCGGAGTCGTACCAGGAGTTATGCTTCAAGGCAGGTTTCAGGCAGATCCTCATGACTGGGGCAAGGATGTCAAGGGTGTTGGTGATGGACAGATAGAGGTTGCTGAGGGCAGAATCAGCAGAAACATCTGTGTTGGGTGGGCAAGGGAGAATGAAGGTGAAAGAGAAGGCGGCAGCTGACACTCGTTTCATCGGAAGGATGTTAGTGAACGAGGTTGGTAGAGCTTTATGAGGAGTTGTGACAGGGCCATAGGGACCCAAGTGGGAGGTGAGGAGAGAATGGTCAGACCAGGAGAGAGGTGTGACTAGGGGAGTAGAGAGAGTGAGGTTGGAGTGGATGATGGCATCTAGCATGTGTCCAGTAGAATGGCTAGGGCCAGAGGGAAGAATGGAGAGGGATAGGGACGAGAAGAGGTCAGTGAAGAGGGTAGTTGATGTGAAATGTGCGAGGGGAGTCTAGGTGGATGTTGAAGTCACTTAGTAGTAGCAGGTTGGAGGTGGTAGATAGTAGGGAGGAACAGAAGTTCGCCCACTCATATAGGAAAAGAGAAGAAGTGCCAGGGGGCCATTAGATGGTAGCAGTGGTCAAGGTGGAGGAAGGAGAGATGACCAATTTGCACACTAGGTTCTCAAAGGACAAATATTGCTGAGTGGATAGGATGGTAGAAGGAATTCTAAAGGTTTAGAGGTGATCTTAAAGCCTTCTGGGAGGAGTGAGTCAAAAGAAGTAACTGAGCTGGCATTGAACCAAGTTTCTGAGAGTGCAAGTATGTCCAGGTCAGTGTCTTCAAGGAGAAGGAAGATGTCAGCAGAGTGTTTCATGGCTGAGTGTGAGTTGAGGGTTGCCAGGTGGAGACGACTGCTGCCTTTAAAGGTTTTTTGAGGTGGCGTGTCTGGACGTGGGGCAACCGTCTGGAGAGGTGGAGTAGAGGGGGCAGAAGATGGAGAGGCAGGGGAAGGAAGGAAGTTGATGAGAGAAGGGAGGTCTCGGGAGGATGGCTCAGCGGCAACGGGCACGCCTTGGAAGCAAGACGACATGGAGCAACACAGTTTTGATCCCCGGTCCACGCTTAGAAATCTCTGGGTATTAAGCGCGTTATAAATAACCTATCATATCATATCAAGGCAGGAGCCAGTCAAATAGGAGGAGGCTGGCCTGAGGGACTTGAACCAGGACTGTGCCTGTGATGTAAACATTGATACAGCAGCAAGATGAAAAGGAGGACTTCCCACTTGGTGCTGCCATTAATGGAAGTTGAAGAGTAAGGTGGGAGAGTGGCAGTGAGGTGAGAGGTCCATAGGTCGGGAGATGGGATGGAAAAGAGGATGTCAGTTTATATTTCTCTTGAGAATGCACTGACATAGGGGCCTGCATTTGGTAGGCCAGGGTTAGCAGCAAGGATGTCTTTGTTATGCTTTTTCCGTCCAGATTTAGTGTGAGAGGGTGGATAGGTGATGGTGTAGCAGTTGGAGTAGATAGGAGAGATGTTGAGTCTCATCTCGGAACGAGGGAGGAAGAGAGAGGCAGAGAGAAAGTGAGAGGTGAGGTGGGGTGACTATGCTGCAAAGCACAGTCCTGAACCTGATCCACTTGGCACAGTAGACCAAATGGGTATTAGGTGTAAAATCATACAAGTAGAATGGAGGCACAGCTAAAAATGATTTCCCCACAAACAGGCAGTTTCAATGCAGGATGGAGGCACAGCTAAAAACGATTGTCACACAAACAGGCACTTTCAATGCAAGATAGAGGCACAGCTAAAAATGATTTTCACACAAACAGGCAGTTTCACTGCAGGATGGAGGCACAGCTAGCAACGATTTTCACACTAACAGACACAGGCTTGGAGTAATGGTACAGGAAATGCAGCACATCAATACAGTAATTGGTGTCAGTGACAATGAGTTACAGTGAGTGAAGGCAGAGTGCAGAGTCACTGTAGAGCATGCACGATCTGCAAGGTGGATGACTGGAGAAGCAGAGGAAGTGAGTTCAGTGCAGCCGAGGTAACCACTAAGTAGCAGTACTCACGTGATGGCACGAGTAGGGAAGTCACAGTCAAGAGGACTGTTGAATGTATATATATATATATCATTAAGGAGCATTTTGACTGTAGATTTCGGAAACTGGGGCCCAGAGCATGGACAGGCACTGACAGGAACGGACAAGGCCTTAGATGTGGGCCTTTGAAGAGGGGGCTGGCTAAAGCCTGCCGGTCTCCCACTAGGTCAAATATGGATCGCAGTAGCCAATTGAGATGAGGGAATGCGAGTGAGGAGGATTCCTAATCCTCAAGGGTTTTTAGCGGGTGTGTCGGATTCCCAATCAGCAGGGGGCCACTCTCAACCGCAGAACGGGGAAGAGGTAAAGTAATCACTGCTAATATTTCCTCGTCAGAGATAAGTACTGGCAGTGCATTCCCTACTCCCTCACTACGCAGATCATACATCGTTCCAAAGTCGAGTGGAAGAGTAATAGCAGAATACATAATCACTGTCTCTAGTGTGCAGTCTTTTGCTTGAGGTATGCACCAATTTCTTGCAGTAGTACTCTTCTGTCGACTTCCCGATGCACCCAACACACCTAACACACAGCACGCACACCACGCATGCTCCGAGTCAGTGTGATGTTTTTGTAGATCCGCTCTGCCTCCGTAGGGTGGATAGTAGATAGCAAAGAGAGACTCCAAGCAAGGATCCACAGGATGAATAGTAAACAGCCTGAACAGCAGTCAATTTAGAAATCTTTGTAGGTTCTGTAGAGACGCCTAACACACAGCACACACACCGTGTCCGTTCCGTGCCAGTGTGAGGTTTTTGTAGATCTGCTCTGCCTCCTGAAGTTCAATAGTAGATAGTGAAGAGATACTCCAAGCAAGGATCCACAGGATGACTAGTAAACAGCCTGAGCAGCAGTCAATTCAGAAATCTGTGTAGGTACTGTAGAGACACCTAACACACAGCACGCACACTGCCGAATAACTTTGGATTCATTTAAATGGAAACTATCTTTATGGTCAATGCTAACTGATTATATGAGATGCCATCTATTTGTTACAATTGGATTGGATAAAAGGGAAAGATGACGTACATACTAAGCTGAGGGGAGAGACTAATCCTTTTAAACCAGCTGTTTTAGCCAGCTGGGATGCGCTTCTGAAATTACAGCAGAGGCGATATCACTTGAAAACATGAAGTAACAGAGGCTGGAGGACCACTGATCCAACAAGACTTGACCTTCCTGAGTAAGAAAGCAAGCAGAAACCTTAATGACTACACCAAGACTGTACTTCTAGTCTGTGGACCTAGAAATTGGCACTTTACCAATGTTTCCAAATTCTGATTCTAATGGATTGTCCTCCCACAGATTCCTCATCTTAGATATATTCTCCTGATTTGCAGCAGTATTGGAAACACTTTTCCAAGCAGGGGTTGTCATGCGGTGCGGCGTGGAGGATCCCTGAGCCATCATCTTTGGGACCGGATGTGGCATCAGTACAAATATTGCACTTAGCGTCCAATTACCTCAGTTCCCTTTTTCTGCATGCTCAGCATGCTATTTGGGAACATACCTCATAGAAATTCTCAGACACATTTCTTACCAATCCTTTGAATTTTTTCATATCGACTCGATATGTTGACTCCAAAACCTTTGAGTTTTAAAAAGTGTTGTGATTGCAATGCTAAAATGTAATTGACCGACCCCCACAGAATTTGTCTGTGTTGCATTGTGCGATGATTCGCAAGGTATTGTCAATTCTACCTAAGGGGGAGCCCTTTTCCATGATGCTAGGGAGGTGCAGCCGCTATCCAATAGTCCCCCTCAGGGTGCTATAATGCAGGAGGACCTCATGAGGAGGGGCTTCCCCTCTTTGGATAAGGACGATCACCTAGTATATAGCCCGTTGGCCATTGCCACACACCCTAAACTTCCATAACCCCCCGCCCTCCATGCCAAACCATTTCCTTGAGCGTAAACCCATGTATTTCTGTAGTGTAGGAGAAACAGCCACAACAGAAAGTACCATAATGCAGAAGAGCATTGGAGACATGACAATTACTAACGGTGCTGGTACGAGGTGGCCCTGAGGAGGCATGAAGATCAATCCATCAAAAACAAGGGACTTTGAAAATCTGCCAGGGCAGGATTGACAATAAGGTATAAGGAGAGAAGAAGGGTGCAGGCATTGTCCCCCGCCATGGTTTTAGCTGCACCCCGAATGAACTGCTGATCGCCTTTATGTGGTGGTCATTTTGGACTGCCATGCCCTCAATACGCATCTGACATGCCTCTATCACGTTCAGGTGTGCCATAACTGCTGTTCCCGGAGCTGTGGGTCGGTCACGTGTCAGGCTGATTGCCCTCAACGTGGGGTAGTGGGGGTGCTGTTGTTAGACCTGGTGGCCTGTCTTCTGGGGCTGCCGTGGATGGAGGCGCTGCCAGCAGGTGTCCCATATGAAGGGGTGTCCTCATCTGACACTGGTGTGTGTGCACAACATCGGCATGCAGAGACATGGGGCTGTGGCTTTCACCCTGCACATGCTATGGGGTCCCTTGGGGTGTGGCCATTTGGTGATCTGGACTGTGAATGGGTGACAACACCAATGCACCATGCTGCTCCTCACAGGATGTGTTGCCGTCCTCGGTGGTGGTAGTACTGGTGGCAACCTCAACATCCTGTGAACCCCTGGTGGCTTGGGCCATTGAGGCGGTGACCCCCTGGTGGCTTGGGGCCGTTGAGGCGCTGACCCCCTGGTGGCTTGGCGGTAACCCCGTGCTGGTTTGGGGCCGTTGAGGCAGTGAGACCCTGCTGCGGTGGGGTGAGGTGTGTCCTCCGCCTTGGTGTATCATGCTGGTATCTTCATGGGGTGGTGGTGCTGGTGGAGTCGGGTCTGGGTGTATGTCAGGATGGGCCTGCCTCCTCTTCTTCCACGTTGCCCTCCGATGTTGCCTGAGTGCCTGTAGGATACATAGGGTGTGGTATGAGGACAGGGCACTTAGATTTGTTTAATGCTTTTCATGCGTTACAGGGGGTGAGAGGACAGTTGTATCATGCTTGTCCATAACCTGTTCGTTATTCACAATGTTGGGATTTCTGGGGCGTACTACATGGGGGGAGCAGAGCTTGGACTTGTTGGTGTGGCATCTTCAGATGTCTGATGTGAATGCACAGCTGGCATGCCGCTGTAAGTGAGGGGGGGTTGGTAATACACACGCACACATGACGTTGCTGTGGCCAGGCCATGGATCTGTGTGCCATGGTGCTTACATTTATAAATTGGATGTACTTCAGACTAGTCTGGATACCTGGGGTCGCTAGGGTGCACTGGTACAAGGATCCACTCGTGGGTGGCTGCGATACATCACACGCACTGCACCCACAGTGCCTGGATGTGAGACATTCACAACGGGTAGGGACGGGTGGACCAGTCACAATGCTATTTGCAAGGGGGAAGACTCACCTCCAACCTCCTGGGTGCCAGTACCTGCCTCCACTCCTCGCATTCCCTCAATCGTACTCATGCCGATGAGGGTGGTGCACTTCTCCTCCCACGTTTGAGCTCCGGTGACGGTGGTGGTGGCTCTCCTCCAGTCCCCATGGACTCACTCCTGTGCTGGGCCAGGTGGCCCCGAACACGGACCCGCAAGTCATTGAACCGCTTGCTGCAGTCCTCCCGATCCCTGGGGACACGGCCCATCGCTGTCACCTTCTGGCTGATGGATTTCCAGATCTGCGTGCACTGCTGTGTGCCAGTTTATTTCAGCTGTGGGCCATAGAGCTCATCCTGATAGCCTATTACCTCCTCCACCAGTATTGCCAGTTCCGAGTCTGAAAACTTGGGTTTAGGCACCCTGTCCAGGGCCGACTTGCCCCTGACACGCTCCTGGGACATTTTCCTGTGTTTTCAGGTGTGGATGGCTTCCAGGGGCTGTTATTTTTGTCGGGCTGTGATTTCCAAAATGTCCGCCGCTTTGTTTCCCGTTCTGGTGGTGACGCATTTCCTGCAGTGCTATTAGCGTGTGCTAATAGTGCGGGATGCAGACGGTAATGCAATGTGTGTTTTCGGGTTCACAGCCACTGTTACTGCTGTACGCTATTTGTGTTAATGCCACGTCCGCATGCGCATGCACGCCAACCTGTGATGGGGCGTTGTTTGTCCCACACATTGCGGCATTAACGGAAATACCGCTCAATGGTATATGCACCAGGATACCGCCCAAGTTGTGATGAGGCCCATTGAGGCTTGTGAATATTACAAATAAGGAAATTGTGATTGAAAGACAATAGTAAACCCGACTGAGGGATGTCAAGAGTAGAACTGTGAAGAAGCTAAATGAGCAACATTGTGATGACAAGTATGAACCTGACTGAGGGATGTCCACAGTGAGTGGTTGGTCTGAGCCCGACTGCCGGAGGCTGATGACTGAGAGAAGGATCAGAGACCGGCTGAGGGGGATCCAAGGGTGAAGGGTAATCACCCTACGTAAAGGTTAACAGAAGGAACTTTTATTTTGTTGTTTTGGCATATCAGGCCCTCTGAAGCAAGAGACTTTGCATGAGAAGATACTTGGGCACAGAAGGCCCTGATATTGAGAAAAACTGTAAGCTTGTGCTGGAGAAGCCCAGGAGTATGCTTTGCTCGAGAGTTCTGCCTTGTCCCAAACGTGGGGAAGGGAGACCCCTGCCATAACATACTGACTTATCATTTTGTGAACATTTCTTTCTTTTTTTTATGAACATTATCCCACACTATGTTGTAACATAGAGGTAAGGATTGGCAATAGGTTTCTTAGTATAGGCCCTTTTATTTTGACTAGACTCCACTTGGACGGTATGATTATTATTTGATGGTCGTAGCTTGCTCCAATCTTAGATTTAGGTTTGGATTAGGCGTGTATCTCACCCATTTTACAGTTTAATAAACACCCTTAAACTGTGATCACTTGTGTCTGTCTTACTTTGATGCCATGCCTCATCAACCATGTAAAAGGCTTTCAAATGCATTGTGAGATGTCTATCCAGTATTCCTGTCGCCACGTCTCATCCTCCTCTTCTGCTGCCAAGTCCTGCCATGTCTCTGTCACCTACTCTCCCTCTACTGTAGCCACAGGCCCCTGCTCAAGACCCTGGTTGGGCTATGTCATTCTCTACTTCCCAGCTAAACAGACTCTCTCTTCCTTGCCCCCTCTTCTTCTCTTCTCTCTTGACTACCTTCCTTACTCTGCTTCCACTCGTAACTTTGGTGTTATCTTTGACCCATCTAACAACTTCCCGCTCCCTATCCTGCCACTGCAGCCAGACTCAACCTCCTCAATATCAGAAAAACCTGTCATCCTTTTCCTTTCAAAACTGCTAAACCGCTATTCTCCTTCTTAGTCATTTCTAGATCTGACTACTGTGGCAGTCTCCTCTATAGCATTCTCAACTATGGTTTTTCACTTCTGGGCAAAGTCCTCAACTTCGCAGTCTTTACACTTTTCAACCTTTCTCGCTTTACCTCTACCTCGTCTGCCTGTCGCCAGATTGGCTGGCTATTTATTTATTAAACAAAGAGCTAAGTATAAACTTCTTCTCATCATCTTCAAAACTATCCATGGACTTGTCCCACCCTACCTACCTGCTCATCTCACTCCCTAGTCTCCTCCTCTCTCATTATGATCACCCACGGCTCACCTCCTTGCCACTATTACAGCGCTGTGTACTCCCCCTTGTTTGCTCTCTCTCCCTCTCCTTGCTCCTTCTCTAGATTGTTTTCCTCTCCCTCTATGTACTAATACAACTCTACGAGTATTTAAGTCCAACCTTAAAGCCCTCCTCCTTTCTGAAGAACGTATTTCCTGGAACTTTATGTTACTCCATCATCCTGATTCCCCTCTCCATACCCTCACACACAACATGTCAAATTTTGTGTGTTTTTGTGCTAAAAATGCATTGCTTTCCTGTTATTTCTATAAATAAATATATATCTGAGATGAGGACAATTTGGGTGATCACACTGTCACGCTCACCTGGTCTCCACGGGGGCGTGATTGTGTGCGAAGGATGATGTCTGCACTGGTGTTGTTCTGCTTAATGAGGGCCTGCATGCGTCTTCCCTTCTGTCTTGCCTCAGGAGATGTTCGTCTGCAAGTTGAAACAAGATATTAGCCAACTGTGTGGAGCTGGTTTTGGTTTTCACCTCCTTCCGTGTTATCCTTCTCTTTCCCTGACTCACCTTGTCTATTATATGGGTGAGCTCTCCATCTGTTACGCTCACCTGGCTCCCACAGGGGCGTCGATCTGAACTGGACAGCTGCGGTCTCCACCAACGTGAGGCGTAGTGCTGAGATTGTCACGGCTTCAGCTTCCAGGCTCAGGAGTGGCACGAACCAACCTACCCCTCCAGGGTCTTGGCACCTGCAAGCTAGACTTACACAAGCTTCCGCGACCCGGGCGGGGAAAGAGGGTTAGGATCTCGATGGTTGGATAGGTTCAGTAGTTAGGGTAACCGGAAAGAGGGCTGGGAGAGGGGAGGTGGTCAGGGAAGGGGACATTGGGTAACACAAAGCAATAACTGGCATTTATAGACATAGATATTCACAACATGCACATTTCCCCCCCAGACCACACAACAAGGCTTATAACCAGAAAGGGACTTATCTCAAGGGGTGAGTGCTGGCCTCCTGCCTGCGCACTCTCAGGTCCGGAATCCGGAGCAGTGTTATGCTGAAAAGAGAGTGGGAATTACCATCTGCGTGTTACATCACACACTGAATGCTGACATTCACTCACTCTTGCACTAGAAGTTCATGCACCCTCCAGTGCTCATTAGTTTAGTACATGCAGCAGTTAATTTTCCCCTTTACGAGCGGATTGCAGCCGCGCGTGGCTCCGCGTCCGCTATTGCCCAAATCGTGTTGCCCCAAAGGTTTTACGAGTGGATTGCAGCCGCGCGTGGCTCTGCGTCTTTTATTGCTCAAAAGTTATGCAGGGTTTTTTCCTTTACGAGCGGATGACTGCCGCGCGTGGCTCTGCGTCCGCTATTGCCCAAATCGTGTTGCCCCAAAGGTTTCTGCGCAGCAACAACTCATGGTATAATCTAGATGGTTGTTAGTGGGTTAAACATGCCCAACTATGCGCTGCGTGTTTTTCTATAGTTGCGCGTAGTTCAATTGCAGGCACTTATGGCGTTAATATTCAAGACTTAGCTTTGCTGGAGCAGGGGGGGAACGTGAGGAGGTTGGGCGGAGCCCCCCTGTGCGTGCCCCTGACCGCCGTTGCTGGTGGTGTTCTCTGACTCTCTAGTGTTCTGCACTGCTCTGCGCGCCTTCCCCCAGATCGGCTTACGCTGCTGATTGTCTGCGGTACTTATCTGTATGGCTTGAGGGGCCCGGGTGGAGGTTGCATGGGGTGTGACCCCTCGTGGGCTTCCCCTTGCTCGGAGCTCCGGAGAACACGTCTTCTCTGGTTGCTGTCCTGAGCACAAGCCCTGTGCTCTTGTTGAACGCGTGCGCATGCGCGCGCGTGCCCCGCCCGACGTGGGGTTCAACATGTAGTTCTTGGCCCAGGGGTGCTTGGGAGATGTGGTCCTTGAGCTGTTTCTCCTGCAGAAAGGACACAACAGCCTTTTGTACAAAAGTATTTTGTTTTTTGTGGCTTGTATCTTCTTGATGCTGATTGTCATTAGTTCCTGAGCCCTTCCCAACACTGGAATACTATGTTTATTATTGTGGCCCATGACAGAGATAACGGACTGGACTGGCCCACCTAGCTTCGTTTACTTGGCCCGTGGGAATATTCTTCTGCAAATGGAGAAAGGGAATTAACCACCCGTGTAGTAGAGCGTACACCCCTAACCCCCGCTGTTTTCCCCACTGATCACCTTTGATGTCCCTTCTTATAGTCTCACCTGATGGTTTGGAAAGATGAGCTCTCCATCCTGCATTGAGCGCAGGGGCGCGTAGATAACCAGTTGCTTCACTGGTTCGAAGGAATTGGTGAGTTCCAGAACATGAGATTTCCGGCAAGACGCCGTAAGTATGTAGTTCGTAAAAGTTCCAATGTCTGACTTTCACTCTTGTCCAATTCCTTGCAGGTTGCAGCTTGACCCTAGCGAAGAGTTCCTCGTGGCAACCGGTAATATTCAGGTAAGGATTTGTATTATCCAACACAGTTTGATAAAATAATGTCAGTATATAACCTGTTGCTTTCTCCCTTATTCAGGCACTGAGAGAAAGTATCAAGTCTTGGGGATTAATGCTTCCGGCGGTAAAATTAGGTAAGTCTATTGTGGCGAGGAGGTTTCCCCTTGTTTGTCCCTTTGTTTCACCTTGCTGTCCTTTTGTTCCCCTTAGGGGCCGCTGTACGGCGAGGATGCGGTGAAGGTTGCGCCGACCCATGAAGAGGAATAGTACCCCCGGTGGTAAAATCAGGTAAGTCTATGGAGGGTAACGAATATTGCCTCTATTCATTCCCTTGGATCACCTTGCTGTTCTTGTGTTCCCCTTAGGTGCCGGAATGCGGCGGGAACATGCAGAAGGATGCCGTGGATAATGAAGATGTTGCGAAGGCCGGTGAGTACAGCGCGGCGCTGCAGCAGGCGAGGCGACACGCATAAAATAACTTCTTACTTCCAGCTCGAAGGCGCGGTGGATCGGGAATTCAGGTAAGGATCAAAAGTATTGCTCTTGTTCTAACCTTGTCTCCTTCTTTCTCCCTTTTTTCTAGGAGCTCCAGACTCGAGGCAGGCGTGGCAGAAGACTGGATGCTGACTGCAGGCACGGTGAGCGTTACGCTGCTGGATGCAAAATAACACAAAGCGTGTGCTGCTCTTTGGGCGTGGTTTAAATAGCCTCCAAAGTAGTGCCAGGTAAGTATTCCTCCCCGACCCCACCCGAGTAAAAAATAGTCCCAAGGTAAAGTAGTCCCTTTCAAGCCTCTTTTGGCTTGGAGCTCTTGCAGCATGGTATGCATCAGGTAAGTGTTAATCTATGAGCCTGGCGCCTATGGCACCAGGACTGACTCTCCGTATGAGCCTGGCCCATAGACGCCAGGACTGCACCCAAATGGCCCCTAGCAGGGGTTGTTGGCCTTGCTTGGAATAACTTGATGCCTGCTTCCGGGGCTGCTGGACTTCATCTGGTTCCCCGGGGTAGGCATCATGACAGCACTCCCCCCCAAGGCCCCTCCTAAAGTCGTTCTTCCCCGTGGTTTTGGTTTGTCTGGGAAAGTACGGTGACATTTTTTCACCAGTTGGGGTGCATGAGCATGGTCACTAGGTACCCATGACCTTTCCTGTGGTCCGTAACCTTTCCAGTCGATTAAATAAAAAAGCTTTGACTTCACCAACTTGGAGTCCAGGATGTTCTTGACCTCAAATTCGGGTTCCCCGTCTATAAGGATGGGGACTGGTGGCTTGGTTAGTCTTGTCCCTGGGTACACTGGTTTCAAAAGTGACACATGAAAAACAGGGTGAATTCGCATATTAGCAGGTAAGTCCAACTTGACGGCCACTGGGTTGATAATGGCCTTAATAGAGTAAGGTCCCAAATATCTGGGGTTAAAGGTCCGTGTTCCCTTTAGAGGTATGTGTTTTGTGGCCAACCATACTTGGTCCACTATCTGGTATTGTGGAGTATCGCTTCTATGCCGATCAGCATTTTTCTTGTATTTTTCTTTCGCTTGTTTTAAATGTGCAGTTGCTTCCTTAAAGGCTTGTGTAATCGTAGCGTGCAGATGGTCCACTGCGGGCATTTCTAAGTGTTGGGGTGAGTCAAGGTCTGAGGTTCGAGGATGGTGCCCATATAGGGTATAAAAGGGGCTTTCTCCAATTCCAGAATGTACTGAATTATTGTATGCATATTCGGTGATCCAAAGAATGTCTTTCCAATTACTCTCAGTTTGATGTAACATACAATGCAGGTATTGTTCAAGAGTCTGGTTGGTTCTCTCCGTTTGACCATCGGTTTGGGGGTGTTGACTGGTCGATAACCTCACATCGATTTGCGCCAATTGACAACATTTCCTCCAAAAATGTGAAATGAATTGACTGCCCCAGTCTGAGACCAATACGGACGGAAATCCATGTATGCGAACAATGTTTTTGAGGTTTTATTTTGCCAGGATTGAAGCTGAAGGTAATCCCTTTAAAGGAATAAAGTGGGCCTTCTTGGAAAAAAGATCCACAATAACTAGAATGGTGTTAAATCCATTGCATGGGGGTAGATCTGTAATAAAGTCTAACGAGAAGGTGTGCCATGGTGTAGGCGGAATGCATAAAGGTTGTAAAAGTCCAGCTGATTTTTTCTTCTGACTTTTGTTTTGGGCGCAAATGCCACAAGACATCACAAATTATTTAATATCCTTTCGCCAGGTGGGCCACCAGAATTTTTTCTTAATTTTAGCTTCAGTCTTTGCGATACCTGGGTGCCCCTCCATGAGGGTGTCATGATAATGGGAAATGACTAGTTCTTGTAGTTCCTTGTGTGGCAGAAATAGCCGCCCTTGGTAATAAGGCAGGTTATTGGTGACAGAGTAGTCCGGGCCTTTCTTTACCCAGTCCTGCAGAGCTGTGGAATCAAAGAGTTGCTGGATCTTCACCTGAATGTCCTCTAGTGTCCGTAGAGTAGTCATGCCAAGAATCCTTTGTTCGGAAATTATAGGTACTGGTTCTGGGTTCACTTCTGCCTCTTCCATCCCTATTCGGGATAAGGCGTCTGCTTTACCGTTCTTGCAACCTGGTCGGTAGGTTTTCACGAAATCGAACTTGGCAAAGAATAATGCCCATCGGAGCTGGCGTGACGATTGGGCTTTGGCTGTCTTTAAATACTGCAGGTTCCGGTGATCGGTGATCACAGTAATGGTATGCCTGGCACTGAGAAGATAGTGCCGCCAAGCCTTGAAGGCGGATTTAATGGATAATAACTCCTTGTCGGGAACAGCATAGTTTAACTTGGGAGCCGAGAACTTTCTTGACCAAAATGCTACTGGGTGAAGCTGGCCAGTTTCAGGGTCCTTTTGGGACAGGACAACTCCCATGGCTAAACTAGATGCATCAGTTTCCACTATGTATGGAAGTTCAGGGCGTGGGTGCTTTAGTACAGGAGCAGACGTGAATTTTGCTTTCAGCTCTTGGAAGGCATTTTCAGCTTCTTCAGTCCACATAAAGCGTTTGTTTTTTCGCAAGAGTGCTGTGATGGGATGTACAACATGTGAGAAATCCAGGATGAATCTGCGGTAGAAATTGGCAAAGCCGAACATGCTTTGTACTCCTTTTACTGAACTCAGTGATGGCCACTTAAGAATTGCGTCCACCTTTCGTGAGTCCATTCGGACTCCTTTTGGACTCAGGATAAACCCAAGGAATTCAACTTCCGTGGCATGAAAAACGCATTTTCCAGTTTTGCATATAGTTTGTGCTGACGCAACTTCTCAAGGACTGCTCGGACGTGCTTCACATGGTCAGATTCTGAAGAGGAGTACACTAGAATATCATCGATATATACGACAACACAAACGTCAATGAGTTCACGAAGGACATCGTTCATAAAGTATTAGAAGGCTGCTGGTGCATTGCACAACCCAAAGGGCATCACCTGGTATTTGAATAACCCGTACTTAGTGCAAAAAGCAGTCTTCCATTCGTCGCCCTCTTTCACACGTACCAGATGGTATGCCCCCGGAGATCCAATTTAGTGTATATGCAAGCGTCCTTTACTTGGTTTAGTAGTTCGGGGATCAGAGGCAATGGGTATCGTTTCTTAACGGTGATCTGATTCAATGCGCGATAGTCTATGCGCGTTCTGGGGTCACCTTCCTTTTTGGGCACGAAGAACAAAGCTGAAGATGCAGGGGACTTGGATGGTCGAATGAAGCCATTAGCAAGGTACTGGTCTAGGTATTGCCGTAGGTGAAGGTTCTCAGGTTCCGTAAGGGTGTAGATCCTGCTACAAGGGGGTTGTGCACCGGGTATGAGATCGATTTGACATTCGTACGATCTGTGAGGTGGTAAGGTGTTTGCCTGTTCTTTTTGGAAGACATCCTGGAATTCTTGATATTCTGGAGGTAGTTGCACGACTGATGTGGTTACTGTGGCCAGGCCTGCGTTCAGGTTTTTTTTAGGGTAACAGGTTTGTGTACAATTCGGGAAGGTTATTCTCTTTTCTCGCCAATCAATACAAGGATTATGTGTTTCCAACCAAGGTATCCCCAGTATTATTTGGAACTGTGGGCTTTGATTAGATCAAACACAATAGTCTCTCGATGCCCATCCTGACCCAATAGTGTCATCTCTGCGGTGGAATGAGTTACAGGCCCAGAGGCAATTTCAGTTCCATCGACTGTGGTGATGACATCTGAGGTGGTCTTTCAGCAGAGAGGTAGATTCATCCTGGAAGCCAATTTGTAGTCCACATAGTTTCCTATGGTCCCGCTATCAATGTATGCCCTTACTGCGTGCATACGCGATGGCTGCCTTGAATCTACGAGGACCATTGGTATGATGAAATGCGAGGTCTGAGTATCCTTCCTCAAGCTCGGCAAGCAGACCTCTACGCTTGTCGGGCGTGGTCGTTTCCTGAGTCTGACTCCATATGGTTTTTATCAGCAGCTCCTACCACCTTCTTGGGTGGTTTTACAGGGCAATCCCGTAGAAAATGCCCTGAAGTTCCGCAATATAGACACAGTTGCATTTGCTGTCTCCTTTCTCTTTCCTTCTGGTTTAAGGGTCTTTTAACCCCTCCTTTTCGGATGGTTTCTGAAGCATCTGTTCCTTTGGGGTTAGCGTGGGTTTTGACCAACATCCGATTCTCAAACTTGGCTCAATCAGCCTTTCTGCTCTGAAGTCTGTGGTCTAACTGGACCACTAAGTCTATATATTCAGCGCAGTCTTGAGGTGGGTTCACAACTTCAGCCATGACATCCTTGAGTTCTCCTCGAAGCCCTCGATGAAATAACGTGATTCGTTTTACCTTGGGCCATCCAGTTTCCACTATCAACCTATTAAAGGTCACGATGTAGGATAGAACATCCTGGTTATCCTGTCGTAGGGACAAAATTTCGTTATCCAGGGCCTGTCCTTGGGAGTGCCGGGCAAATAGTCTTTCCATGGTCATTTGAAAGCCCTGAAAATCCCGAAGAATTGGGTCATCCTGAGTAACTACTGGAATTGACCAATCAGCTGCACTGCCGCTGAGATATGACAATACAAAGGCTACCTTGGCTTGATCATTTGGGAAGGCTCCAGGTCTGCATAAAAAGTGCAAGCGGCATTGGTTCATAAACACAGCGAACCTTTTGGGGTCCCCGGCAATGCGTTTGGGCAGAGCTAATGGAATAGTTCCTGGTAGGTTTATTTGCACAGGGTTAATCGATGACACAGGAGCTAGATTTGCCCCGAGTCCTGGTAGGGGTGCTTGTCCAGCCTGGCTTTGCAGTAGGTGCCTAGCAAGGTCATCAGTTCGCTACTTTGACAAAATCAGTTCTCTCCTAAGAGCATTGGTCTCTTGACGGGCGGAATGCACTTCAGCCCTCAGTTCCCCTAGTAATTGGGCCAATTGGTCAGTTTCTGAGGTATCCATAACGCCCGGGTGGGAATTTGTGGGTAGGCTTCGCGTTCTGTTACGCTCACCTGGCTCCCACAGGGGCGTCGATCTGAACTGGACAGCTGCGGTCTCCACCAACGTGAGGCGTAGTGCCGAGATGACGGACTGGACTGGCCCACCTAGCTTCGTTTACTTGGCCCGTAGGAATATTCTTCTGCAAATGGAGAAAGGGAATTAACCACCCGTGGAGTAGAGCGTACACCCCCCACCCCCGCTGTTTTCCCCACTGATCATCTTTGATGTCCCCTCTTATAGTCTCACCTGATGGTTTGGAAAGATGAGCTCTCCATCCTGCATTGAGCGCAGGGGCGCGTAGATAACCAGTTGCTTCACTGGTTCGAAGGAATTGGTGAGTTCCAGAACATGAGATTTCCGGCAAGACGCCGTAAGTATGTAGTTCATAAAAGTTCCAATGTCTGACTTTCTCTCTTGTCCAATTCCTTGCAGGTTGCAGCTTGACCCTAGCGAAGAGTTCCTCGTGGCAACCGGTAATATTCAGGTAAGGATTTGTATTATCCAACACAGTTCGATAAAATAATGTCAGTATATAACCTGTTGCTTTCTCCCTTATTCAGGCGCTGAGAGAAAGTATGAAGTCTTGGGGATTAATGCCTCCGGCGGTAAAATTAGGTCAGTCTATTGTGGCGAGGAGGTTTTCCCTTGTTTGTCCCTTTGTTTCACCTTGCTGTCCTTTTGTTCCCCTTAGGGGCCGGGGTACGGCGAGGATGCGGTGGAGGTTGCGCCGACCCGTGAAGAGGAATAGTACCCCCGGTGGTAAAATCAGGTAAGTCTATGGAGGGTAACGAATATTGCCTCTATTTATTCCCTTGGCTCACCTTGCTGTTCTTGTGTTCCCCTTAGGTGCCGGAGTGCGGCGGGAACATGCAGAAGGATGCAGTGGATAATGAAGATGTTGCGAAGGCTGGTGAGTTCAGCGCGGCGCTGCAGCAGGCGAGGCGACACGCATAAAATAACTTCTTTCTTCCAGCTCGAAGGCGCGGTGGATCGGGAATTCAGGTAAGGATCAAAGGTATTGCTCTTGTTCTAACCTTGTCTCCTTCTTTCTCCCTTTTTCTAGGAGCTGCAGACTCGAGGCGGGCGTGGCAGAAGACTGGATGCTGACTGCAGGCACGGTGAGCGTTACGCTGCTGGATGCAGAATAACGCGAAGCATGTGCTGCTCTTCGGGCGTGGTTTAAGTAGCCTCCAAAGTAGTCCCAAGTAAGTATTACTCCCCGACCCCACTCAAGTAAAAAATAGTCCCAAGGTAAAGTAGTTCCTTTCAAGCCTCTTTTGGCTTGCAGCTCTTGCAGCATGGTCTGCATCAGGTAAGTGTTAATCTATGAGCCTGGCGCCTATGGCGCCAGGACTGACTCTCCCTATGTGCCTGGCACCATAGACGCCAGGACTGCACCCAAATGGCCCC
Organism: Ambystoma mexicanum; assembly: GCF_040938575.1. NCBI lineage: Eukaryota > Metazoa > Chordata > Amphibia > Caudata > Ambystomatidae > Ambystoma > Ambystoma mexicanum. Next base: position 693,643,866 of record NC_090939.1, read on the forward strand.
TAGCAGGGGTTGTTGGCCTTGCTTGGAATAACTTGATGCCTGCTTCCGGGGCTGCTGGACTTGATCTGGTTCCCCGGGGGTAGGCATCATGACACCGTCCTGCACACTCTCTGGCAGGGGCGCGGTTACTCTGTAGTTCCTGGATCGAGTTACTTCACTGATCCGATGGAGGTTGCTGAAGTTGATGGACCGGAGTAAGCAGGGAAGTCTCTATTCCAATAACTCCTTGAAATAGCTGCCTTAAGTCCTTACATGCAAGATATCTAATGTTCGTTTTCTTGTCTTTCAGGTGCGGCACAAAAGCGGTTTTCGGATTATGAATGACTCTCCTGACAATGACGTGCAGGATTCTTGCCGGTAAGTAGAGCGCTGTGCGAGATGCGCTAATAGTTCGCTTTATTTTAGACTTCTTGTTGTGTGCGACTAACCTGCTTTGTCTTTTTTGTTCGGCAGGTGCAGCGCTTTTCCAGGAAGAAGATGGAAGGTCCGACTGACGGTGTCGAGATGCGGCGCGATGCAGAATGATGGAGAACTGCTCGCTGGAGTTCCTGGAGGAGGCCGAGTCAGGTGCGTCACTACCCGAGAGGGTACTTTCTGTTCAGATCTTCTACAGATGCGGCGGCCCTTGGATAAGCGTAAAGGCGAGGCCCGGATGTTCTGCAGGTAAGGCCTTCAATGCGTGAATAACTCTTGTTCTTCTATTTTCACAGGTGCCGATGGATAGAAGACTCTGGACGGGCGTGGCAGAAAGGAAGCAAGAACTGACACGGTGAGCGTTACGCTGCAGGAGTGCAGATTAACGCAAAGCGTGTTCAGTTTGCAAGGTGCGGTTTAAATAGCCTTGCAAGTAGTTCCAGGAAAATAGTCCCCTTCATCGTATCCTGTCTCTCTGGTAAAGTAGTCCCAAGCCACACCCTGTACTGAATGGGCTCAGCATCTCAGAGCCAAATAAATGGACCATGGCCCTCATTACGACCCTGGCGGAAATCGAAAAACGATGGCGGAAATGCAATACCGCCATCGAATAGTGCTCGGTGCGATTATGACCCGTCACCGTAAAGTACGATGCCATTAGCGACACCGTAGTGAACGCCAACGCTAACTGCACCAAGTACGCGCACGCGCGCCATGCGAAACCGTAATTACCACCATGGCGCAACGGTACGCGAATTCTGACCCTAGCGGACATATACCTAACGCCATCAAGCATGGCGGAAAGTACCATTCCGCCATGGTGAGAAGTACGGCATCGCGAACCAACCGTAAAAGGCCCTACTGAGTGCCTGTACACCACTCCCTGGCCACATTGCACAACTCCTCGTAGGTGCAATGAAGTCACAATGCAACCAGTGAAATGTACAAGTCACCCATGCATGCCAACGAACAAATGAATCTAGGGGCTCCAAGTGCCTTGTGAGTGGCCATCCATATTTGCCATGGCACCATTGCCGTACTGATGCAGCACAGGCATGTGAAGGTTCAAGTCCAGCAACATGAACTGAAATATGAGACAAACAAAAACAGGCCCCCCATCGCTTGGCACCAGTGTAAGGCAACATTCAAAGCAGTATCCTGAGTGAGACTGCACCAGCCCTGTACTCCTGCCAGTAAACAAACCAACCATCAGCATAAGCATGTGCCACACAAGTTGGCAGAGTGACTGAGCAGCCAGGCTCATCTCAAGAGGGGCCAATGGGAGCTGCAGGGCACAGATGCCACGAATACAGAAGCTATTCCAATGGACATGACCTCAGTCTCCCTCCAAGAAACGCACGCAAACACAGGCACCTGTGACCAGCCATATTCTGATAATCACATCATTCCACCAATCCACCTGGCTGACCGGCATCTGTTACACAAAAGCTAATCCCCCGCCCCTGAGCATGACATCATTAAAACAGTCATAATGGCAGCCCCTCTCCCTGACCTCACTGGGCTTCGTAGGCAAACGCGCCCAGTACAGTACCACGCAACTATACTCAGAAGCCGGAACCCAATGCAGATCTTCTCACAATACATCGCTCCACAAATAGGAATATGCTACATTACTTGCAAAGAATAACGCTACACGGTCAATATCATAATCAAAATTTAATGCACAACAAAATCACCAAGCCCATACAGCTATTAGGTCATGAACTCCAAAATATATTTCATTATTGTGGGCTGCATCCGCAATAAATGACCAGCTTCTTCTTGTGTGACGCCCTGTTCCTTCATGGTACACAGGGGCTACATTCACGTCCAAAAAGGCAACATGGAAGCGCCTAGAACCGCAGGGCCGTCCCATTAGGTAGGCACTAGTCCAGCTGAAAGGTCGATATGTTGCTCCTAGCCACTAGTACTGCGTAAGGGCATGTGGCCCATTGGCGATCGTCCCATAAGATCGTAATGGTGCTCCACTGATTAACACGAAGCAGCAGGTGTCGGGAGTAAAACCCATCTGCAGGAGTGGCATACAGATGGCAGCGGCAAAAGGGGAGGAGATACCTGTCACCCAAATGAAATGAAAAAGAATAGTATGGGCATCAGAACTTCATTTGAATTACTCACTTCAATGATCACACTAAATCCACAGCCATATGCATGCTAGCCCACTCAAAAGGATTATTCCCACCCAAAAATCACTTGCGAATCATAACTATATAAATCGAGGTGAAAACACTATTACAAACGAGTGTTTGTGTGCATGCGTCTGTTAAAACAGAATCCATTAGATGGGATTAGTAACGTGCATAGACACAAGTGTTTGAAGGCGCGTCGAGACAGGGAGGGTTCAACAAGGTCAGATAGACGATGGTCCCACTATGGCAGCCCTGCATCACATAGCGCAGGGGAAGCGGATAGATTCCAAAAAGCCCTGTACATGGCAAACTCTCCATTAAATCATCTGTCCATGCATCCATACATCATTCCCTCATCCCGGTATGAAAACGCCTGATTATTTACTCACATAACATGTGAAATTTCCATTGAGTCTGTGCGTAATGCAGTCTGCAAAATCCACTGTGCTCCAGCCCGGAATTCCAGTGTTGTGAAGTGACATGTATTTGGGAACGTCCTGCCTTATCGTCCACTACGCTATTGCGCATCCCATACTATTCATATCAATCATTGCATTCTCGCCATGGCCCCTGTCCGAAGGACATTAAACAATAGAACATTATATCTGCAGTCAGACCTGTGGGCGTCTCCTCGTCGCTAGCTGAAAACCGAAAGCGCTGTCCTTCGAATTCCTCATTTGCAACATCACGTCGAAAAGGCATCTGTGACCGCTTGAAATCACAAATCCATCCATGTAGTGCGGCAGTGTGTGAAAATGGCAACTGGCTTCACTCACAAATGGGTCGCCCCGCCCGTCGGTGAACCTCGGTACAGTGCTGCATGAGGGTCCACCGTCAATCGAGTACTACATTCCACTGACCCTTCACAAGTTTGTTCGCGACTGCAAAGATAGTATGTGAAACAATGGGACCATAGCAGAATGAACATATGAACCAATATTTCACTTCCATCGGGATTAAATACATGATTGTAATAGCAAGATGCCATGCGTCGAATTGCAGCGTTGTGTGCGGGACGTGCTCGCCCAAAGGGGATTGCAGCTTGCACAGGTGGAATGAATCACCACAGGTGGAGGCTATACAGCCTGAAAACACATAAATTGCACACCCAACCCCCTCCCACAACCACACCCACTCCAAAATGCTACCGGCAGGACTAGCGATGTTGGCCCTGGGGGACCTGATAGCACTGCAAGTACTCCAACTTCAAGAAGAAGACGAACACCAACTACTACAACAACCGGCCGCACAGAGGAGACGCAGGAGGAGGAGGAGGGCAAGGCAGGGCCAGCAAGGCCCACCAGCACAGCCACTACCACCACGCAGGCAGCCCGCAATCCCACGCCTCCGAGCACATCCGTTCAACCTCACTGATGAGCAGATCCACACCCTCTACCGTTTGGACCGGGACACCATAACCGCCATTGTGGACATGACACACGCTGACCTTGTCAGCATGATAGATAGCCCAACCGCCATCCCACCCCTACTGAAGGTGGTGTCTGTACTCCACTTCCTGGCCACAGGCACCTACCAGCACACAGTCGGACAGTTGCATGGCATTTCACAGCCACTGTTGTCACGGACACTATTGCAAGTGCTCGATGCCCTCCTGAAGCACGCAGACGACTACATCTCTCTACCACGCTCGGAGCAGGAAATTACAAACACAAAAGTGGGATTCCATGCACTTGCCGGCATACCGGGTTGCATTGGTGCCATCGACTGCACCCATGTGGAATTGGTTGTCCCACATGCCATGGAGGCCCAGTACCGCAACCGAAAACAATATCATTCTCTTAATGTACAAATGGTGTGTGACTCCAACAGGATCATTACACATTGTTGTGCCCGATTTCCTGGATCAACCCATGATTCTATGGTCTTGAGGAACTCTACAATACCACGCTACATGGAGCGACACGCAGGGAACAGATCCTGGCTACTCGGTGAGTCTCGTTTCATGCATGATAATGTGGGGTATGTGATGCGGCAATGACCTGGCAGGAAGGGGGGGGGTGCGTACGTAGCAATGTCATTCCACAAACATCCTTTATTGTCCACATACAGGTGATGCCGGGTATCCACTGAAGAGATGGCTCCTTACACCACTCCGGAACCCACAGAACCAGCATGAGGAGGACTACAACCATGCCCACTCACGTACCCGTGTAGTCATAGAACAGGCATTCGGCCTACTGAAGACTCGTTTCCACTGCCTCAGCAGGTCTGGCGGGGCACTCCTGTACCGCCATGAGAGGGTTGCAAAGATGGTCATGGCATGTGTCATGCTACACAACATGTGCGTACGTAGAAATGTGCCCATGCCCCCTGACGCAGAACTGCAAGCACCTGAAGATGGTCATGATGAGGGTGGGGATGTGGCAGCACCTCAAGGAGTCTGCGAGGCACAGGAGGGCCGTGAAATTCGTCAGATTCTCATAGATTCATGCTTCTAGCACTCACGCCTGGTGGCTGATACATGGACACGGGACTTGTGGCACTGTGTGTGTCTGGAACATGCACAATATGGACTGTACGCCTATAAAGGCCTCGTACACAAGATCAATGTCCACACATCTCATTGGATGATTGTGCAATGTTTATAGCATATGTGAAATTATGTTACACACCCCATCGACCCGCCACCCAAGTGAGCCCAACACACCCCCTCCACCCTCCTACCTCCCCCCCGAACACCAGTGTCCAAAGATGCTCATTGTCAGTGGGCAGACGCTATTGCAAGCCCCCTCTCCGGGTATCAGGGGCACCCCTGCCTGTGGAGCGCAGGTTCCTCCCAGATCTACGTTGGGGGCTGCCCTGGACGGAACTTGCAACGGATGATGTCTCTGCCTGCTCACGTCCATGCATGTCCCTAAGGGTTTGTGAGAGCTCAGTGAGCACACGGCGCACAGCGGCAAGTTCAGCACATACGTCTTTGGACGTCGCATGCAGTTCCCCCCTCAGGCTCTCGGTGCTTCCCTCCATTTGTACTCTCAGGCTCTCGGTGCTTCTCTCCATTTGTACTCTCAGGCTCTCGGTGCTTCTCTCCATTTGTGCCCTTAGTGTCTCTGTACTTCTCTCCATTTCTGCCCTAAGTGTCTCAGTTGATGTTTCTATGGCTGCCTTAGTACCCCCACATTCATCAGCATGGTCCTTGAGGAGCGTGGCCAGTTGCTGCTGTTGCACGATCACCTGGTCGAGGGACTGTTGCCTCTGCTGTGCCATGGCCATTTGCGGTGGTGTCACAGAGGGGCTGATCACCTCATGTTGCCTTGCCACAGGGCTTGTGGGGGATGGCCAGTCGTCGTCTTGTGGGTGCCCCTGCGTGGTATCCTCATGGTGTACGGGATGAAACAAACAGGGGGATTGAGACAGGTCATGGATGGATCCTACATCGACATCACCGTTTTCTGTGTCGGAGCATGCTGCCATTAATGCAGTGTCACCTATGGTGCTGCTGCCACCAGAAGCAGTGCCTTCTGTGGCATCCATTGGGGGGACCTGTGGTGGTGCTGTTGTGGGCATGCTGGCTGCTGGGGTGCCTGTTGAAGTCCCCTCCTGTGTGCTGCCACTTGATTTGTGCTGCTGCCGTGTCTTGATCCGTGCAGCTGAGGTGGAGGGTCTTTGGCCGTTGGTCTTGGCCCTCTTTGCAGGTGTGCTGGTAGGGGTGTCCTGGAGCTCGTCGTTTGAATCGGACCCTGTGGTGGAGTAAAGGAGGGCGAGCGTTAATAATGGGTCTGTGGAAATTGGAATGGCAATGTATCACATGCATTGGGGTGGTACCTGAGGGTGATTTGGGTCAGGGCCTTGGAGGTGGTTTCATTTTTGTGTGGATTGAGGATGCAGTTGTTTTGCAGCCTGCAGTTAGGGTGTGCCTGCTGCACGTGTAGAGGGTGTTTTTAGGATTTTTAATTATTTATGTATTTAATGTGACTTTTAAAGTGCGCTATCAGGCCAATGTATGTGGACGTTCTCCTGGCCATGTGTTTCTGTTGCACTATGTGGACACATGGTACTTCACATGATTGGACATTGTGGATTTAGCATTGTTTTATTTGGGCCACCTACCTGATTCTTCGGATGTCTGCACTCCTTTCTCCATCCCTCCGACTCCCTCTATACTCTCCATTCCAATGGTGGAGGCACAGATTTCTTCCCAGGGGGTCAACTTGATGGGTGATTCCGATCCTCCCCCGGTAGCTGTGGCAATGTTACGGTTGGCGGATAGTATGCTCCGTACGCGTATCCGCAAGTCGTCCCATCGCTTTCTGCATTGCTGTGGGTTGCGGGGTGCGGTCCCCACCGCACTTACCCGCTGTGCCACCAGGGCCCATATGGCCTTCTTGTTCGCAAGTGCCGTCCTGGTCATTTGCGTTGAGAAGACGACGGCAGCATTCTCCTGGAGGGTCTCTGTGAGCACGGTGAGTTCCTCACGGGAGAAGTGGACCTGCCGCTTGCGGTCGCACGCTTTTTTCGCTACTTTTCCCATTTTTATTGTTTTCACTAGGGTGGATGATGGGTTGGGATGTGTCTCAGGGTAGTATTTTTAATGGTTGTGTGGGAATTCTGATTTTATAGGTGTACGGCGTGCTGTTTCCCGTTCCGGGACCATGTTTTTACTTCCGTTTCCGTATATTTACGGTCACCGTATTTTCCGATTGCCGCTCATTACGGTGACCGCTATGATGGGTGGCGGAATTGCACCTAGGGCGCCGTACGACGGCGGTGAGGGGCGTTTTGGGGACATTTCCGCCATCGCGGACTTTGCACTTCCGCCATGGCGTAGTGCTCGTGCCCGATGGGTCGGAATTAGCCGCACTTTACTCCGTCGTGCAATGGCGGAAACGCTATTTACGCTATGGCGGTCAGGTCAGTTACTTTCCGCCAGGGTCGTAATGAGGGCCCATGTATTTAACACTTACCATGAGCCTGGCGCAAGCAGCGCCAGGACTGAGCCCAGGTGAGCCTAGCTGGGGCCTGGGAAGTCCCAAAGGAAGCCAGAATCTGGGCTGGGCTCGCGGGTTTCAGGTTTTTGGGGGCATGCACCATGACACACACCTCATCAATACAGGTGTGCCATGGGAGAATGCAAGGCATCATTGAGTTCCTTAAGCTAAAAGAGACAGAGACATGGGTCTTTGCAGCACTATTGTCCTTAATAACAGACAAATTGGGGGTTCACCTGATGTCTTTCAGAAGGAAAGAAGGATGTGTGAGGCACCACATATGTGGTTGTGACAAATAATCACTTAGATGCTAAATTTAAGCTGGTGCTTCAAGGAAAACCTCAAATCCATCCCTGCTGGCACCAGTGGTTTCTGATGCTTTGCCCCAGGGAACAACTGGCTCTTCTTCCTGCTCATCTAGGCAACTTTCCCATACTCCTTCAGACAAGGAGTAGAAGACATTGGTCAACTGGGGTGAAAAGGTTTTCCACAAAATTGGCCTAAATGTGAGATAAGCAACTATTGACACCAGTAAGGTGCTATATACACAATATAATCTTGTGAAAAGATATCACAGAATATGTGAGAACAGTTTGGTAGGTTTTTCGGAGTCTAAGCTTTCTGCACACAATATGTTCAAGGCTACCCCTGGTCTATTGAATTGGCAGCCAGAGGCTTGTGCCTAGGACTGGATGTTTGTGAGGGACATGGCCTTGGGGGAATAAAGCTCCAAAGAGAGGGTGTGCAGTTTGCCTTTTGATGGTGTTGGGATGCATGTTCAAATCCCCACCCCTCCCAAATGATTTTGATTGCGGAAAATATATTAACATGTGGCGAATGTGTAGAGGACGGTGTAGGGAGCAGGGGGGAACCTTATGGATGAAAGTAAATGGCGGGAGACACACGTATTTTGGGAGCTTATACAAGGGAAACTAACCATTTGCTTTATGATCATGACGCATAGAATACATTGCATGTGTGCGACAATCATAGCATGAACTAATACTGTAGTTGCAAGTAGGCCTGAATCCTTGCAGGCTGCGTCGGAGACAGAACAACAAGGCCCAATTATCATGTTCCAATTCCTAGGAATGGTAGTGAATATGCACGTACACCCACATATAAATATATCAAGGTAGACCTTTGAACAATTAGGCAGGAATGTGCACAGCCAAATTGGAGAAGGGCTGCTGCCTAGTACGAAGGCCATACTCCTTGGAGCCGGGACAGCCAAAATAATTACAGATTTAGGACACTGGCGCCTGTAGTGCATGTGCGAAAATGAGCTAAAACATGGGGCCGGTGCGCAGCCATTTTAGACATTAATTTCCAAAAGCCAATGAAAGTTTGAGTTTCTGTGAGCTCAGTTAGAAGGCAGACATAATTTCTGCAATGGTTGCAATATTGTAGCATGAAGCAGATGAGCTCACTATGGAGGATAGTTGTTGTATTGTTCGCCCAAAGACGAGCTGAGGGGGGAGTCAGAGATGTGCAGGTGCATTGACAACGGGTGCTGGGAACGAGAGCGTGAGAGACGATCTGGGTTTTTCCACTGTCTGGATTTTTCCATTCTTGCCTGCCATGCTTGCTGTCTGTCCTTCTGCCGGGGGCAGTCTGCAAATTAGGGGGCAGGGATTTGTCCCCTTAAGAAGAGGGGTGCAATCTCCACGAGGTGACAGAGAATTGGAACCCAGGGTGTTGAAGTCCCACTGAGAGGGTGGACGCTCTGCTCCAGACCCCGTTAGTTGATGCGGGATCTCTCTGCCTACCTGCCTCGGGATTGGGTAGTGTTGTCGTGGTCGAGATGAAGCTTTCCCCTTCAACTACACTAACGGTGGTGTATACCTATTGTGTTATCCGTGTCCATGTATTCATGTATAACCAGTTGCATTTATTTCATAGTGATTTGTATACTAATGGAATGTAAATAAAAGGCTTGTAAAGAGACCATTTTTTTCCAGCTAATGGTCTAAGTGTAGATCATTGCCTTCCTGAGTCCAAGAACTTTTAGTCTGTGTAATAAGGTAAGTGCTGAGGTCATTACATTGATTGAGAAGCAAAAAAGCGGCCCACCGAATAACAGACATTCTGTTTGATTTGAACTACCAAATGTGCAGGAATAAGACTCCTAAATCATTCATGATTTGGATGGATTAGTGGGAAAACAGGCCTACCACTTGGGAGGGGGAACTGATACAGGGGGGAGCAGAGAAAAACAAGGTCTGTTATTTGTACCAGGGAGAGCAAATGGTGATGCCAAGGTTATAAAATTGCAGTGGGGTGGCATGATGGGGGGGGGGCCTACGTGTCTGGGATGAGAAAAGAGTTACTTTGTTTGCGAGGACCAGACTGACCTCGAAGTTATTTGCCGAGTTCATGTTGATGACCAGGTGTACATCAGGTGGTTAGGAGCAAAGACATGGTGGTATCCTTTTGAGTTGAACCAATTGCTTTGCAGCGCTTCGAGGTGAAGAGGCTGTTACCCACATGTGGAGAAGATGGAGGAGAAGACAGCACAACCAACTGGAGAAGGGCCCATAGGTGAACATTGGCTTGTAAATAGGCGGCAGCCAATGAGGCTGGGGGATTATAATTCTATATCGAGTGCTTCATGAATGACGATTTGTACGTTTATAAGATGAACTTCACTTTAATGACGAGAGAGAGCTCTGAAGAAGTGGACTTATAAGTATACAAAATAAAGCTCTTGTTCTTCTCGAAAAAGGGTGCACTTGGTTTTTTTCCCTAGGGGATGTTTTTTCTATGTCTGGATGTTGTGGAGTTACCCTACATTATTGGTGTACCCGACATAATCGCAGACTCCCCCACTAAAACGAAGGATTCCTGGCCACACATCTGGAGGGGCCGTGCCCACCTGCGACCAGTCCCCTTTGTGCGCACCTTAGAGAGGCTTGCAGGAGCTGTGTTATCAGAACTCCTGTCTGTTCTTTGGTGTGGGGCACTGTCCCCCGATTGTGCAGGCTGTAAAGACTGGAGGGGGGGTCAGTACTTCTGCTCTCTATATGGCATAGGAGAGGCACCGAGGACCCCAGCCAAGATTCTCTATTATTGGTATTGTGGTCGAGCAATCAAGGCCTAGCTTCTCAGGAGGAGATGCAGGCTGGTTGTTAAGTACAGTGTAGTCCCCAAGCCCGAACAAAGGAATGTCCACACACTGTATTAGTTAAAACACAGTCTTTATATAATTAAGTTCAAGGTTATGTACACTATCACAATAACTCACTTTGTGCTCAGTAAATCTACAATGGCAAATATATACAGTTCTAAGTGGTACCACAATTATTATTAGATTCCATTAAAGTGCATCAACTGTACTCTGGTTAAATGTCACACAAATCACTTAATAAAGGCAACCAACAATAGACATAGACGGAAAGCAGTTGGTTAGAACAATTGGCAGAATACTGGCCTCTACTGTTAAACACAGTTCTGTGTGGAGATCCCCCCACCCTGGCAACCTGTACATAAAGATATATCACAAGCCCAGTCCATATATTGTTGTATGAGTCTTAATTTCCTTCTAAAATAGTTATACAACTCCAATGTACCTGGAATAGCAGAGTTCGATGTCGCGTCGTCGACGGATCCTTCTTGAGCGGCTCCCTTTAAAACAGGAGCCAAGGATAGTCGAGATCTCATGAGGGAAAGGGTTGAACGACGGGGAGGTGGCAGCTTCGTTCCTAGCGGTGCTCAGCGATGACGGAACGTTGCTGTCCTGCGAGGAAGAGGCGTGCGGGTCAGCTCGGTGATGATAGTTCAGGACCGCAAAGAGTTTGAAGAACTGTGGCACAGCAAGGGCGTCGAGTCATTGGCGTCTCTGTGGTCTTTAGGTGGTGGGAAACCCACCAGCGGATGATCCTCGGTGCGTCAGCGGCATCGACTTTCTCCAGCGGGACAAAGCAGTCGACGGTGCAGGCGAGAGTATCCTTGGATCAAATGTTACTTAGGCAAAGGTAGCACGGCGGCTCCGGTCGGCGATGGCGGTCGGCGACAGTGGTGGACAGCAGTGTCCGGGCGCTTATCCTTGTAATTCCGTGGCGGTCCCCATCTCCGGTCGACAGCCTGCTGTAGGTCTGTCTACCAGGGAACTTTGGCAAAGATCAGCTGGTGCACAATGGTCCCTCGTAGCTCGGGAAGAGGGTGGCTAACCAGGTACTCTCTGGGTCAGTCCTTGGAGACACAGCAGCTTTCAGATTGACAAAGTAGAGCAGCAGCAAGACTTCTCTTGCAGCAGGGCTTGAAGGTTAAGCTTCAGTTTCAACTCCAGTTTCTCTTTAGCTTCTGAACACGAATTCTAGCAGTGAGAGGCCCCAGATATACTAGTTGATCTCCCACTCATTCTGCATTCATGCAGGCAGGCAGCCAATCAGGTTCATAGTGCACTCAGCCCATTCACTTCTCTCCAGACACTCACAACAGGTTATGTGTTTTGGGACAAGCACCCAGCCATTCAACACTCCACACTGCATTCATACCATTTTCGGGCAGGGCTGTCTCGGTCATTGTGTCAAACACCAGAAACCAGACATCCACAACAAGAAGTGCATATTGGTCACACACTCCATTCACCCAGGTCCCCCCCACAGGGTGTACCCACAACATACAGTCACTGGGAAGGCTCCAGCCAGTCTAGCCTGGACTTCACAACAACACCATATATGGAACTTCCACCCAACAGCCAGTCAGGGGGAAGGGACAGGGTGAGGGCTTCCCAGGACTTTGGGAAAACAAGGTAACAGGAGATAGAAAGCAAGAGGCCACATGGGCCATCTTGTTTCCTATCAGGAATCAACTGATTCCAATGGCAGGGCCTGGGTATCCCAAAATGGAGGATACTCAGAGCACCTGTCAAATTCAGCATGGAGCTGCCACCAGCCCATACCCTGCTCTGTGGGCCACACACAGGTGCCCAAAAACATACACAAGGGGCACAGGGTTGCACCCCCACCCATGGGTGCCATAAGGGTATCCCATGGTTCTGTACACCAAACCAAAAACAGGAAGAGCTGTACTGCCAGGAGTCCCACATGGACTCCTGGGCAGAAAACAATACAGAACACAAATGAAAAAGGATTACAGGACAAGGACAGGGAGGCCCTGTCCCTCCAATGTATTTCCAGCATCACACAGGCCGTTAACGGGACTCTGTTAAGGAGGACTTCGGGTTAACACGTAGATGTAAGTGCACCTTCCTTGGAGAAAAACAAGTGGAGTATGGGAAGGGAGTGTGAGTGGTTGGGAGTGTAAAGAGTGGTGTGTATGTATGTGTGGCATAGGAGGATTGTATTGGTAGGTTGGAAAACCATGTGGTGTTGTATATAAGTTAAATTCTTTTTTTTTGGGATTGTTCATGGTTTTAAAAAAAAACCTTTACAAAACATAAATACAAATAAAATCGAAGTAAACATACAAATTGTGATTCATTATCTTCTCAAGTCATATAAACATAAAATCAATTTTCCAACAATATAATAAAAATATTCATACAGATAATCCATCAGCTTTATATTAAGCTTACACCATTGCAGAGCATTTCAAGCAAGCAAAAAATAGAGAAGGGTATATATACTTTAAACAATGAAAAAAAGGAGGGTTACCGATTGTTAGGGATAATTCTCTTAATGGCTGGTTTCCCTTACCTAATGAGTCCCTCAGCAGCTTTGCTGGATTTCTAGGATTTATTTTTCTCACCTAGTAAGAGTGTGAGCATTTTTCCCACACTTACATGTGTTTTGCTGTGTGTGTGTTTTTTTTGGGGATCCTGAGCACTGGAGCCTCACCTACTCCATGGCCTCATATTTTCATATGTGTTACACAGCACCTTCAGTGCAGTGACACAGGGTTGTCTTTGAGACTTCCCACCGACTCAATTTTCTGGGGGTGACTACTGTCCCCCAGAAAAGGGTGAAGTTGCCATTAACTTTACTCTAGTCACTTTAAACCACAGACCCAGTACACCCCATCTTACATGGAGTATTGGAAAGGGTTAACTCTTATCCCTTTTTGTCTGTGTCTCTTGGAGCATTGTTTCGCTCCCTTTCTTTACATTAAGACTTGGCTGGTGGCAGTGGTATCTACCCTAACTTTTCTACCGCGATTATCTTATATAAACGTGGTATTGTTTTAGGCTATTATATTAGCCTCGAACATAAACCCGCTTGACCAAATACACTTTATTTTGGCTCCGGCTGGGTTTAGTCGCCATTTCTTTTTGTTAAAGTTTTTCTCGTGTTTTTCTCTGCGCGCCAAACCGGGGATGACTCCTTTGTTTGCTGTCTTTTCGCGGGCTTCTGCACAGAAGCCCTCATTAAGGCGCCTGAAAGTCTAGGTAGGCAGGATGTGAGGGAGGGATCTTCGGACCCCTGCCATGGGTTCCCTTGGTAAACCAAGTCACACTCTTGTTTGATTGGCTGAGGGGACTGTCCTTCCCAGGACAGCCACCCTGATGTGTGATTGACAGCCAGGATGTATGAATGGGGGAAAACTGCATGAAAAGCAGGTCTCTGGGACTGGAAAGCCAGAGTCGCCACTGGAACGAAAGAACCAACAAGGAACTGGCAGAAGAGGACCCCTACAACAACTGAACTGCCCGGTGAAGCCCTGCTGCAGGTCCGAATCTTCAGAATCCGACGACAGAGAAGATCCTCCAGGAAACTTCTTCCCTTGAGCTGGTGGGACCAACCAGTTCGCCCAAACTGCAAGCCACGACCCCTCCTCTGGTCGAATTCGCTGTACAGAGCTACAGTGGGCCGGATAGCCAGGAAGGTCGGACCCTGCTTGGGTTTTAAGGAGCGAACCTTTTATTTGTTGCTTTGCTCTGCTACTGGTTTCTTCCCTGGGTAGTGCAGGACCCTCCAGTCTTCCTACTTATTGTCAGTCCGACAGTCACTTCAGGAACCGTGAGCCTGCAGGAACTACCAGGAATGTCTGCCTCAGCTACAGCTCCCTCTCCGTTTTAATGTACTGTGCAAATCCGGTTGTACGTTTCGTTCAACCGCAGTGAAATTGTTTGAAATCTTTCTCGAATCCGAGGGCTTGTCCTTCTCTTCTCTTTGAACTAACTTTTCTATCAACCAACCTCGTCCGGAAACCGTGCCACGAACTTTACCGCAAACTACCCTGAACTGTGTGATCTTGAGCAAAAGACTTTTGACCCATTGACTTTGGCCCTAAGCCTTTTCTACCTGATTCTATCTCTTTAGTTCCTCTTGTTCAATTGCCCTGAGCATTTACCTGATGGTGTGATTTAATTTCTATTAACTTTGTCTTTCCCTACATTTTAAATTGCTGGAGTGCCATTTTGCTCCCACCTTCATTTTGTGAACTTGTCTGGAATTTAAGGGAAGTGGTGTGGTGTATTAAGAGTGTGATTTTTAGACTGCTTATAATAGTGTAATGTTAAACAACTGAAGAGTGAAATAAATTTATATTCTTTTACTTGAAAACCTTGTGTCGGTGTTTGCCCGAATCATAGTAATTGCTGTCCTTTGTGTAACTATCTGGTAATGCTCACGTACTCTTGAGATAAGCCTGGCTGCTCCGCTACTGCTACCACTCTAACTGTGTAGTACAGGCTTGTACCAAAGGTGAAATTGTACTGTCACTTGTAGTCCTAATTGTGTGTGGTGTTCCCAAAGTGTACTGCATATAATTCTGCCTAACACCGATATCTGAGAAATTCTTCATCCAGATAGCTGCAATATTTAGAACAACAATATTGAACTCTACCTCCGCATCAAGGTTATACATGACACAGTTGCCCATCATAGATGATAGCTAATGATGTATCCTCTTTATCTCGTTTTGATTTACTGAGCAATGCATTATCAACCAGGACTAGAAAGTTTGTTAGTCTAAGCACCAGCCGTTGGCTAGTACCCCACATACATCGTTCCCACAATTACTCTTTCCATGTCATGCAAGCTGTGTACAAAAATGAGCCAAATATCACTGCCCTCTGTGGTTGAAAAAATTGGCAGAGTATGGTTAGATGCTTCAGGGTCTCCAACTCATTACCTTGACTACAAAAGCGACATCTACCACTCGACTTATCAACAACTTTGTGATCCCAGTATTGTAGCTTTTCATTAGTCATAAATTGATTCAATTTAAAACATAGGTTGACCTTTCTCGCTATGCTGCACGGAAAAATGTCTAAATAAAGTGCACTATCTCCAAGTTTTCTAGTAAATTTAACATATTCATGATACATTTTACTTTTACCTATTTTGTCAACCATGATACACCAATAATAGGATTGGAATTTCCTTTTACATGCTGGGATGCCTGGCACTAGATCATCTTTTGAAATCATAGCATCGTCTAAGATTTTATCCATTTTGTTTTTAAATCTTAGTATGGAAGACGACCGGCCGTCTTTTATCAATTCAGCAAGGTTTTCGTATAGAGACTGTTTTGGTGGCAAAAGCTTTTTGACATAACCATTCATCAATCGCCGATGCCATTTACCCGAAAATGGAAGAATACCTAATTCATGGCAGATCAGCATATTTGGGATAGACAATGCCAATCCAAGAACCTGTTTCCACAGTCTGCCCTGAACGCAATCCAAGGATTCTTCCATCTCGAATGTGCAGATGTCTAGTGTATACAGAAGTATGGGTTCCACCTTTAGTAGGTAGATCTGTATGGTTGGCAACTATGAGAATTATCTATGGCAGTAATATACAATCTTCATTTGGGAGGTCAATTGTTTCAATTTACATTGAGGACCTCCTTCCACATGGCCATAGAATAATTAGCTGAAAGCTGATAGCCCAGGTACCTTACTGATTGAACCTTAGGTATTTATAGCCTCATTGAGCGACCAGGTGAATTTGGAAGTTATTCTCTTACCATCTGCAAATACGATGATGAAGGACTTCACTTGGTTAACTTGAAGGTTATTCTTATAGGCATAGCACTGAAATGACGAGAGTTTAGCCTGGAGTCCAAAAGTGGTGCAATCCATGACCAACAGGTCGACAGCAAAGGCCAGCCAGTTTAAAGCCAAACGGCCCAGCTTGACCGGATATATAACAGCATCACACCATGCTGACTCCAAATCTGCTAAATAAAGATTCAAAAGAATAGCTGCCAGATTGCATCCCTGTTTAAGACCAATTTCAGTTGTTATTTTATCGGTCATGGCCCCCTCCTTGGTCAGTTTAATTCTATAGTTAGTGTTTTGATGGAGAAGAGCTATCATGGCCACTAAGTAGATCGGGAAGCCCAGCGCTATCATCTTGTCCCAGAGCACAGATCTGATGACAGTATCAAATGCAGATATAAGGTCCAGTGCGGCCATATAAATTGGGCCAGTATGCAAACTTTTGGTTTGTGTATACAAATGGGCCACAATAGTCGCATTGAGCGAGCACCCCAAATATTTACGAAATCCCACTTGAAAGTGTGGCAACACATCAAGTAAGACGATATAGTGCTGGATGGACTCCAGAGGTAGGTAAGTAAAGATTTTAGCAGATGCATCCATCAGTGCGATGGGCCTAAAGTTGTTCGCCTCATCCCACCTCCCTTTTTTGTAAATGGGTATGATAATTGTCAAACACCAGGAGGGAGGGATGACACCTAACAAGTAGACACTGTCAAACTTGTTCTGTAAGATCTTAGCCCACAAAATCGGGTCCGCCTTAATCAAGCAAGGTGGAATGCCATTCGGGCCCGGCGCTCTAGACCTCTTAATCTTTACTATGGCCTGGATAATATCATCCACTGACCACGGGGAAGATCTCAAGACCAAGCTTTGAAAGTTACAAGGTGATACACTAGTGAATCGTGTTGGAAGGGCATATTTGTTCTGAATAAATATGGCTCAAGTCGTCGCAGCCACTGCTGCTTCCTTCAGTGGCTCAACTGCTCCAGTGATGGCTCTCAGCAAAGACCATACCTGTCTGAAATCCTTATTTAGTAAATGCTGCAACATTCTCTGATTATCGGCCAACATCAGCTCATATTTCAACACCTTTAACCTGTTTCGATATTGTTTATACATTTTTTGTTTGAGCTGGATATAGCTATACCAATCCTGTTTCTGTAAACCCAGACAACGTATGTCTTTCCGTTTTTCTTTACAGTGGTTCACCACAGATACTTTATAGGTATGCCGATGCATAGGCGCCACCTTTCTGTCTTTCTGCGATAAAATCAAGTTGTTTACATGTACCTGGATTCTCCTACAATTTTGCCATTTAGCATGTAAGCAACCTGTACCCAATCTTTCAAGAGGAAAGCAAATCAAAGGATCATCCCTTAAGCAGGCCATCATTTTATGACAAAGTTTAAAATCCCACCTCAAGGAAAGGTAAAGGCGGTCAGGCACAGCCAGACTCAAGGCAGGGTCAGAGTTAAAGCGCCTAGTACGTTCTTTCAAAGTTAGTAGCAAGGCCAGATGGTCACCCAGGGATAGATCACATATGGACATCATGTCCACCCTGCGCAAAAGTGCAGCGGAAACAAAAAAAGAATCGATCTGTGAACGAGATGCCCCACGTGACCAAGTATGGACAAACGACCCTGGCTTAGTGAGTACCAGTTGAATGTCCCATGCCAAGAAGTAGTTGACCCACCTTTTCCCATTGGTTCTAGAGAGGGCACCAGCCCAGAGAGGGGGACAACCGCTATCACTGGCCATTTCCATACAGGTTGCGTTGAAGTCACCCCCCACAATTACCCTAATACCAGGATCGTGAGATATGGCATCTTCAAGTATTTTATCCAGCTGGTTGAGTACATCTGTATGCGCTATGATCACTTTATACCAATACAAACAGATCACCAAGAGCCTTCTCATAGTGTCACCTGGTAAGCTTAATTTAACAGCTAGGATGGAATAGTCAGCAAAGATCAGAACAGAGGAAATTATACTCACTTTGTCGATCAATACCACTAAACCACCTGAAGGGCGCCCTTGTGCTCCTTTGATTGCAGGCTGAACATATGTTGAGTAACCTTCAACTTTGAAGTGCCCCAAGTGCATGGTCTCTTGGATTAAAATAATCTCCGGGCGAGACTCCTCATCGAGGTGCGTAGCCCATGTCCTAAAATTCTTCAGGACAAAGTAAGGGGGTTTTTCCAGTCTTGCTGCGCCGACACCAAAAGATACTACAAACTGCTACAATTGCAGGTTTATTGTGGTTTGAAAACAGCCTGACACGTGTTTCGAGCGATTCTTGCTCTTCATCTGAGGCTTAAAGTTGTTTAGACGAAGCCTTGGCTTGCAAGTGTTATTTCTTATTAATTCTATAGCTTCGCTGTTGCGGAAATCTCTTCAGTGAAGAGTTTGGACCTGGGGCTCGTTCCGTTCCGTCATTTTAGACCACCAGGTCCAAACTCTTCACTGAAGAGATTTCCGCAACAGCGAAGCTATAGAATTAATAAGAAATAACACTTGCAAGCCAAGGCTTCGTCTAAACAACTATAAGCCTCAGATGAAGAGCAAGAATCGCTCGAAACACGTGTCAGGCTGTTTTCAAACCACAATAAACCTGCAATTGTAGCAGTTTGTAGTATCTTTTGGTGTCGGCACAGCAAGACTGGAAAAAACCCCTTTCTTTGTCTCGTATTTCACAGTGGTATACCTGGGCAAGGTATCCTCAACATCCAGTCCACTGCAGCCCCCCGTTTACCTAATTTATGGTGCAAGCGCATCGTTCTACTTTTGGTTTGTTTTGCCCACCCACCTTTCCAGCTAAAATTCTTCAGGTCACATGCATTCCACGACATCAGAGTCAGCCTTGGTCTCTCGCTCTAGTTGCCTACCACAGGATTATGCGCCTGTGTCTGAAACTGAGGATTGTTGTTCTAAACACCAGAGAAGGCTGCGGCAAAGGTCATAAATTGCCTAAACAGTTCCTCACTGAGTGGAGTGGAGTCGTTGCCCTGTAACTGACACATCGGCACTACCGGCCTAGATGGAGGTTTTTCCACAAAAATGGTGGCTTGCTCTTTCGTGGAAAATATAGATGGAGTCAGACCAATCAGTTCAAAGTCCCATCTCTGGGCCCAAATCAATTTCATGATGATATGCGAGTGATACCCACATATCATCCTATTATTATTATTTGAAGATAACCGGACCCAATCAATGTCATCGGATCTGATTGTTCTCTGGGAGGGTATAGCCTGAAAAGACTTTAAGATAGCTGATCGGTTAAGACTAATTTTCCCATTAGTAGCTACATTACATTCCCAACCCATAATCGATGGCATCTCATGATTAAGGATGGGGCCCTCCTCATCAGCAGCTGTCACATTGTGTACCTCCACCCCTTTTGGTCGACCACTTTCCCCCACCGAATTAGAGCATGCCTTAGAGGAGAGCGTCGATTGTACAATTACGTGGTCGCCTCCTTCAGTTCCTGCTGTTGTAGTGCAGGTTTCGACCCCTAACACACACAGCCAGTTTCCCCTTACACTCGGACAGCAAATTAGAGAGTTTAGGACCGCCCCCTCCCTTAATTTTATTGGAGGCTTTTGTAATGTGCATTTGGGATAGAAATTCAACAAATCCAATTGTTTGTGTCTCCCTAAGACTATGGGCTCATCTTTTGCCGACCTCTTTAATGTATTATCAGGGGTCTCCTGTTTCCTGCTCTCCTTCTTGTAGCTTTTGTTTTCGGAGGTCCCCTTACAAGGGTGTTTCAAGTTTCCCTAGGTCGAGACATCAAGATTCAATAACACCTTAGATTCTTGATTGAGTTGGTGTAAATCAATAACCTCTTCTTCATTGGGTAAGGCAGTACTGGCTTTTATGGAAGAAGAGGGCTGTATATTTGATTTAAAAAAATCATTCCTACCCTTTTTAGCAGCAGCACTAAGATTCTTAGCTTGATGGAATTTTTTTTTTTGAACCCTTGCTGCCATTTTTCTTTGTTTTCTGGTCAGGACAACATTGGTTTAGAAACACAGGGACACAGGCTAACCCACCTGTCTAACACTTGCTGGTAGTATATACAACACACATTAACAGATCACAGCATTTGATCTGTACATAAGAGAGCACCCAATTAGCATGCTACACATTAACACATTTTATTTTTCCAAGTGATTTAAAAATGGCCTAACAGGGCCATTGTCATAACCTTTTTTATACCCATAGTTGACGGGAATATATACAACTTAAGGCATATTCAAAAACTCATACAATGACGATTTGCATTTAGTTTTTTCACAGTGTGGGTTAGTGCATGTCGTGACTTAGAATGTGGTTGTCATAACCGAATATCTGTCTAGTCGCCACTTATGGTGTTTCTGGCACGTAGTAGGTAATTGGTGTTCTAGTGCCGTCTTCAGGACTGTTGAAGTGGACTGAGTGGTGTCACTGGTGTACCCCAAAAATGGAACATCTAAAGGTAAAAAAGTAAAATCAGAACTTGGGTGTCTCTCTATAGGAACCGTGGTGCCTGGAGTGTGTGCTGTAAACAATCATACCTGAGCCAATAATTTCCATTATCACAGGTGTTGAGAAGATGTATAGGGTTCTTCTCATAAGGTGCCTTCTGTGCACCTTGAGTGATTAGATCTTGTTTGACTAGGGTCTGGTCTTCAGCTGATGCAGCTGTAAGAAATAGATAATGGTTATCTTGCTGTTGTGCAACTAGCTTATATATGAATAAATTAGCCGTATTTGTTCGTGAAGCGCCATTTCTGGCGTTGGTGGTGAAGATTTACTTCTAATAAGTGACTTCTGTTTGCCCGGTGAAGAGATAAGGTGAAACACCGCGCTTATGCGGTGCTTGAATGATCTTATCCTTCTGTGATTAAAATACTACTTAACTCTATTGATGTACCTGGCGAGCCGCCGTATTGAGCAATTATCATTACGGGCTGGCGATTTTCATAGGGTGAGAGAGGCTATTTATACACATAGAAGTGCCTCAGTTCACACAGTGATCCCTATTGCAAAGGCTTGTGGTTAGTGGCTCGGCAAGCAAGGATGAGAACCGCTCTAATGCGGCGCAGTGTTCTTACCTGCTTCCGCTCGCTGCTGCAAATGGGCGCGTCTGCGGTGATGGCTATCGCATCACGCATGCATGTCTTCCACATATGGGCGCGTTGTTCGTATCTACGCGACCATGGAAGTCTGGCACATGCGCAAGAGATTAGTGTTACTGTCTTGTCCTTGCTAAGTATGGTAGTGTTTGTATCTACGCTAATCTCACACCACGATGGTATGTCTGCGCGAAGCGCACCCAGTCCCATCGTGCTGAGGGGACTCGTGCACCTAAACCCCCCGGTTGGGGAGGGCAAGGGTTGGGCATGCTGGCAACTACTCACATGTTATTGGATTCAGTATGAAGACATGAGCTGGGCACAAGTGTATTGGTTGCAGAGGGTGCTAGTTTGAGACAACAACATGTCTTATTTAAACTAGGCAATCACATCCAATCATCATGTGAAATGCATGTATAACTAGCAGTTGTCATTTTTTAGCCATAGTATTCATTCATACATTATATTTGATAGGTTTTAGACACACCTCTTTCTGATCTCTATCGCAATAGGGTATCGCACTCAATAGAAATATTTAAACCATTTTTCACAGTGTCTAAGCGGTGTATCCATTTTTGCTCTAATTTTCTCAGTTCTAAATCTCTGTCTCCCCCTCTGGCTTTGGCATTAATGGTTTGGATAACACACCATCTCAATTCTGTATGTTTGTGTTTCTTTTAGACAAAGTGGGCCACCATTGGTTTGTCTTCTATTGCGTTCTCGAGGCAGGATCTGTGCTCGCAGATTCTTTGCCTAACTTCACGCTTACTTTTACCTATATATAATAGGTTGCACGGGCACTTTATCATGTAAATGCTCCATTTTGTGAGGCAATTGGAAAATGTTTTGTACTTCCAGATGGTGCCGTTGAGGGTTACTTCTTTCTGATCTTGTGTTAGGTGGCATATCGAACATTTTCCACAGCGGTAATGTCCAACTACAGGTGGGAGATGCCAGAGTGTGGGTTGGAGTGTTCCTTTAGGTTTTTCTGTCGGGTAAGTATGTACCAGATGGTCTTTCAGATTTCCACTTCTTTTGAACGCGAAACGCGGCGTTTCTGGTGCAAAGGTGTCTGTTTGCAATAGATGCCAGTTCGTCAGGATAGTTTTTCTGATTGCGTTGCTGACAGGTGAAAAAGTGATTACGCATATCATCTTTTCTTTGTGTTCTACTCTTGCCCGTTTAGTCAGGCAGTCTGTTCTGTTTGTGTTCCTCGCTGTTTTGCATGCTTTTCTGATGATTGCCGCTGGGTATCCCCTAGTTTTCAGGCAGTTTTCTAGGTCTTTCCCGTGCCGTTCGTACTCTGGTGCAGTTCCTCCTTATTCTGAGGAACTGCCCAAACGGTACATTTTCCTTCAAAGCTTGCGGGTGAAAGCTGGAGAATTTCAGTAGTGTGTTTTTGTCCGTGGGTTTTCGATATAGAGTTGTCGTGATTGTCCGATCTTCTGTTCTGAGAATGTTAAGGTCCAGGAATGCTAAGTTGTTGGCGTCGTAATGCATCGTAAAATTGATGCATGTGTACACACTGTTGAGCCATGTGTGGAATTCCTGCAGTTCTGTGATGCTTCACGCAGACATACCATCATGGTGCGAGATTAGCGTAGATACAAACACTACCATACTTAGCAAGGACAAGACAGTAACACTAATCTCTCGCGCATGCGCCAGACTTCCATGGTCGCGTAGATACGAACAACGCGCCCATATGTGGAAGACACGCATGCGCGTTGCGATAGCCACCACCGCAGACACGGCCATTTGCAGCAGCGAGCGGACGCAGGTAAGAACACAGCGCTGCATTAGAGGGGTTCTCATCCTTGCTTGCCGAGCCACTAACCACAAGCCTTTGCAATAGGGATCACTGTGTGAACCGAGGCACTTCTATGTGGAAATTGCCAGCCCGTAATGATAATTACTTAACACGGCGGCTCGCTAGGTACATCAATAGAGTTAAGTAGTATTTTAATCACAGAAGGATAAGATCATTCAAGCACCGCATAAGCGCAGTGTTTCACCTTATCTCATCACCGGGCGAACAGAAGTCACTTATTAGAAGTAAATCTTCGCCACCACCGCCAGAAATGGCGTTTCACAAACAAATACAGCTAATTTATTCATATATTAGCTAGTTGCACAACAGCAAGATAACCATTATCTATTTCTTACAGCTGCATCAGCTGAAGACCAGACCCTAGTCAAACAGGATCTAATCACTCAAGGTGCACAGAACGCACCTTATGAGAAGAACCCTATACATCTTCTCAACACCTGTCATACTGGAAATTATTGGCTCAGGTAGGATTGTTTACAGCACACACTCCAGGCACCACGGTTCCTGCAGAGAGACACCCAAGTTCTGATTTTTTTCTTTTTTACCTTTAGATGTTCGATTTTTGGGGTACTCCAGTGACACCACTCAGTCCACTTCAATAGTCCTGAAGATGGGACTAGAACACCAATTACCTACTACGTGCCAGAAACACCAAAAGTGTTGACTAGACAGATGTTCGGTTATGACAACCACATTCTAAGTCACGACATGTACTAACCCGCACTGTGAAAAAACTAAATGCAAATTTTCATTGTTTTTAAATTTTTGAATATGCCTTAAGTTGCATATATTCCCGTCAACTATGGGTATAAAAAGGGTTATGACAATGGCCCTGTTAGGCCATTTTTAAATCACATGGAAAAATAATTTGTTAATGTGTAACATGCAAATTGGGTACTCTCTTACGTACAGATTAAATGCTGTGATCTGTTAATGTGTGTTGTATATACTACCGGCAAGTGTTAGACAGGTGGGGTAGCCTGTGTCCCTGTGTTTCTAAACTGTTATATTCCCTCATGACATAGGCCCCCCTTATCAAAAAAGAGGGCTCGCACCCCCTATATATTGAAAACAGGACAACATTGGGACATGACTCAGACTCAATGGTGGGCATCTCCGAAGGCATGTAGGTCCGATTGACTTGCAAGTCATCATCAAGCTCTATTAAGTTGGTGAGAGCAGAAGGGCTATCTATGGGTTCCCGACCTGCCAGAGGGCCCTCCTCATCCAACTGACCCATACGTCCTAGGACAACATCTGCGCCATGATCCTCAACTGGCACAGCTGTAAGACCCTTAATAATTTGCTGAATAGCCAAGGTGTTAGCTTTCACCACCTGCATCAGCTCAGGAAATGCACGGGAAATACAGGGAAATGACCTCCCCTTTCACATTAGGGGCAGCAGCCAAGGCAGCAAATGACCTAATTTCGTCCACAACCATCCTAGGATCAGCTGGGGTTTGTGTGACCTGGTCTGCTTTTACTAGGTTAGATTTCATTTTATCCATAGTAAAAGCAGCCACGGCATTGCAAGCAAATTGAAAACCTTCGATCTTACTTATTTTGGATAGCACCTCTACCAGTACACCCTTTAGGACTCCAATTTCACAATGGGTCTGTTCATGGCCATTGTCCAATAGGTTTAGCAGTCTGGTCATTAGCGGGAAATCATTGCCCAGGGTTTCAATATCTGAAATGTGTTGGTCGATTGGTTGACCCAGTTCATAAGGCCGTGCCTGAGGGTTTTGGGAAGATGAAAACATTGCTAGTTCATAATCAGACAGAGAATTTGCCTCCAACTGAACCAGGTTAGATTTCATGTCAGTTGGAGAGCTACATTTTATATTGCCAAAATCTTTGCTTGAATAATCAACCTTATGGGTGTGCATGGAACCCCCCATCCCCTCAGAACCTTAGTCTCAGTAGTTTTGCTGGACATGTGAACGTTCTCAATCCCGTACCTGGTTTGTGTCACCGGGGTAGAGGGGCCCAAGGAAAACCTCATGCGGTTCCCCAACACTGCCTCAATTCCCGGGGCAATCATAGACACATCAGAAAACTTGGGTCTAATTGGGACACTTACCTTATTACTTAATAACCTCTCCGGCTCAAATGGCATATCTATATCCAATGGGAGGCCTTGCTTCCTGGTATCAGCACTTTTGTTCATTTTGGTAAGCTTGAAGATTTTAATAGAAGCAGAGGCCTCAAAGGACCCTCTACGCCCTTATCGTTCTGAGGGCGGGCAATTGGCACATTTACTACCGCCTCACTGGTATTCAGGACTGTGGAACACAGGGAGGGCGGCACCTCCTCACACATTGATGTCCCCGCTATGGGGAGCCCCACATTCGAACCCAAACATACTGATGCATCACCAGAAACATCGGAGAGCATCGTTGCTCCATCTCTACGAGGCTCAGTTGGAGACTTGTAGAGTTTACGGCCACTACGAGGCCATTGACCATGATTACAAACACCCGCTCAGAAACTGAGTATCTTAACCACCAATGATCGCCCTTACCTACTGGCAGCACAGCCAATTATCAGCCCAAGTATCTATGACTGCTGTTACAATCAAATCAATACCAACAGCAGCCCGGCCCGAGCCCCGTCTAACAGTCCAACAGTTAGTGCACTTGCGTATGCACTTCTGGGATGCGCGTGCAGGCTGCGTGTGCACCGGAATTATATTTGCAGCGGGGGCTTGGCAGTGGGTGTGGTTAATTTATCAGCCAATCAGTAGCCCTAGAACAAAGAAGGAAACCTTATTCAAACAAATGGAGGCACTGCGGTCGCAACATAGCCACAACCACAAAGTCAGTGTGGCATCACAACCCAGCACAACCCAGCACAACCAAGAACACCCCTGAGACAGCCCCACACAGGTCCCATATGATTACTTGAAATGAGTCCTCAGTTCCTGCAGGGCAGCACAGTCTGTGTTTCATGGAACGCGAAACTTCCTCTTGCCGACGGGCAGTCCAACACTCAGCAGGAAATCCAAACACGGTTGATGGATGTCTGCGAGCACCAAAGGGACAGTCAGTCCAACAGTCAGTGCACTTGCCTATGCCCTTCCGGGATGTGTAAGTTCTTTTTAATTTATATAGAGGATTGCAGTGTAACGGGACCCTTTCCTACGGTATTAGGGAAGAAGACAGCGCTGTGTAACAAAGGAAAAAAGGAAACGGATAGAGACCCCATATATGTAATGGGTCTGGCATCTCTTTGCCTACTATAAAGGGGGTGTGAGAATGTGAAGTAGTTGTGGTAGAGGTTGTTGTGGGCCTGGGATCTCCTCACCTGATATAGAAGGGGTTGTGGAATGAAAAGTAGATTTTATTGTGATTTTTGTTGGTGGTGAGTTCTGTTGTGATAATCAGAGGCCAAGTGTTAGGGAGAATTCTCCAGAATGGCTAATTTCCCTTACCTACTGAGTCCTTCAGCAGCTTTGGTGGATCTATAGGATTTCTTTTTTTCATCTGGTAACAGTGTGAGCCTTTTTTCCCACTCTTGCATGTGTTTTGCTGTGTGTGTTTAACATTGTTGTGTTCATAGACTGTGGAGCCTCAACTACTCCCTAGGCATCATCTTTTTACTGTGTGTTACACAGCACCTTTACTGCAGTAACACAGGGTTGTCTTTTTCAGGCTTCCCACTTCAAACTCCATATTCTGGGACTGACTACTGTCTCCCAGAACCTGTAAAGTTGCCATTGACTTTATTAGTCTTTTTAAAAACAACAGACCCAGTACAAACTATCTTATATAGAGTACTGGAAAGGGGTTATAGTTATCCTTTTTTTGTCTGTCTCTCCTGGAACATTGTTTCGTT
Organism: Ambystoma mexicanum; assembly: GCF_040938575.1. Classification (NCBI taxonomy): domain Eukaryota; kingdom Metazoa; phylum Chordata; class Amphibia; order Caudata; family Ambystomatidae; genus Ambystoma; species Ambystoma mexicanum. The sequence continues at coordinate 693,671,078 of NC_090939.1, forward strand.
CCCTTTTCATTAAGATTTGGCTGGTGGCAGTGGTATCTACCCTATTTTTCCTACCACAGATATTTTAAATAGCCTTGGTATTGTTTTAGGCTACCTTAGTAGCCTTGAACTTAAATCCACTGGACCACATTTACTTTCATTTGGTTCCATCCGACTGCGGTAAAAGTGCTTGAAATCTTTTGCCAATCTGAGGGCTTGTCCTTATCTATTCTTTAAAGTAACTTTTCGCCCGACCACCTTCGTTCTGAACTCTTGGCAAAGACTTAACTGCGAACTACTCTGAACTGTGTGATCCTCGGCAAAGACTTTGGTCCATTGACTTTGGCCCACGGCCCTTGATTCTATCTCCTCACTGTAGTTACTTTTTCTAGATAGCACATGTTGGTGCTGCTCAACTTTTGTCTAACTTTGTTTTTCCCTCCCTTTTAAATTGCTGGAGTGCCATTTTGCTCACACTTCATTTTGAGCTTAACTTGTCCTGAATCTATTGGGTGGTGTGTAGTATATTAAGATTGTGAGTTTTCAACTGCTTTACTTTGGTGAATTGTTTTACAACTGAACCTGTAAAGTTGCCATTGACTTTATTAGTCTTTTTAAAAACAACAGACCCAGTACAAACTATCTTATATAGAGTACTGGAAAGGGGTTATAGTTATCCTTTTTTTTGTCTGTCTCTCCTGGAACATTGTTTCGTTCCCTTTTCATTAAGATTTGGCTGGTGGCAGTGGTATCTACCCTATTTTTCCTACCACAGATATTTTAAATAGCCTTGGTATTGTTTTAGGCTACCTTAGTAGCCTCGAACTTAAATCCACTGGACCACATTTACTTTCATTTGGTTCCATCCGACTGCGGTAAAAGTGCTTGAAATCTTTTGCCAATCTGAGGGCTTGTCCTTATCTATTCTTTAAAGTAACTTTTCGCCCGACCACCTTCGTTCTGAACTCTTGGCAAAGACTTAACTGCGAACTACTCTGAACTGTGTGATCCTCGGCAAAGACTTTGGTCCATTGACTTTGGCCCACGGCCCTTGATTCTATCTCCTCACTGTAGTTACTTTTTCTAGATAGCACATGTTGGTGCTGCTCAACTTTTGTCTAACTTTGTTTTTCCCTCCCTTTTAAATTGCTGGAGTGCCATTTTGCTCACACTTCATTTTGAGCTTAACTTGTCCTGAATCTATTGGGTGGTGTGTAGTATATTAAGATTGTGAGTTTTCAACTGCTTTACTTTGGTGAATTGTTTTACAACTGATGTGTAAATAAATGTATATTCTTTTATTTAGAAACCTTGAGTCAGTTTTTGTTTGAACCATGGTAATTGCTCTCCTTTGTGTACCTTTTGATATTGCTCACTTTACTCTTAAGATAAGTCTGGCTGCTCAGCCATCACTACCACTTTACTGTGTAGTACAGGCTTGTACCAAAGGTGAATTTGTACTGTCACTTGTAGTCTTAATTGTGTGTGGTGTTCCCAAAGGGTACTGCATATGATTCTGCTGAATTCCTTATAGTATTCTATTGCAAGGCCATCAGGACAGGGGGTTTTACCGTTAGTGAGGTCCCCAATGGCCTTTCTGACTTTTCTGGGGAATTCAGAAAAGTGTGATGCTTTTCGACTAGCCAAGCCAATTTGATTTTCTTAAAATACTGAATCAGCTTGTCATTGGGGTTCTCTTAGAATGTACTATATAGGATAGAGTAACAGCGTACAAATGCACCCATAATGCCCTCTCGATCTTTGTACTGTTTCCCGTTCTTTCAACCTCTGTTATCATCACTGGGGGTTTTCAAACCAGATGGCCCAGGGGAGAAGCTTGCAAGGTCTATTTCCTTCCTCCTACCTCCTAGCCAAGACCCTCTGCCCCATAAACCAGATTTCCCTGCTCGCTGCCTCTCGATATACACTAGATTTTGGCCAGCATGTTTCTGGACAGGTTCTTACTGTATTGTACCTCTAGTTCATTTAGGGTCTTCTCAACTCTGTTGACAGTGCCCCTCAGTGCCTTAAGAATCCTGCTAGATGCAGACAGCTCTTAAGTGTACTTTGTATGTTTCCCATAGTGTTGTTACCTCAACTACAGTGCCCTTATTCATCTCCAGGAAGCATGTCTTATCGGACTGAGTTCAGCCTTAAATGCTATTCCATATAGGGAGTCTGCTACATTTTTGGATATTACAAAGATGGAGCCTGGTAGTAACAGGAGAGTGGTCTGAGAGCGTGTGCATTTTTTCACGCAGATCCCCAATTGCTTGGATAGTAACCACTTGTGTTGTTTTGTGTGAGTCTCCTCCACATATCCACCAGCGCATATTTGTCGCTTAGGTCCAGTAGCGCCTTGACTGCACAACCCAGTACTCTAACATTGTCTGTCGACCTATCAACGGAGAGTCCATTACAGTACTCAGCTTGCCTGCCATGATCACATCATAATCTAGAAATTCCTGTAATTTGACGGACATGGTGTTAAAGAGGCTGCGATCATCTACATTGAGAACACACAGGAAGACAAGCAATGTGCGATGGTCAGAGGTGCAGCCTGCAAGGATAACGAATCTCCCTTCTGGGTCCAATAACACTTTATGCTGCTGGTAGCCTACAGTTTTTTGTATGATGTTTATGACACGCCCGGAGTAAGTGATAAGTGGTATAAGAGGAGTGCTACTTCGAGTGTGTTCTGGACCGCCAAAACCCAGTATGGCCAGCTTGTGTAAGGTGGGTCTCTTGTAACATAATTATAGAACATTGATACCTCTTCAAATAGGCTACCATCTTACGATGCTTGATGGAATTATTCAGCCTCTAATATTCCAGATTGGTAGTGTAATATAAGAACTATTAGCTGTTTCAGAGAGCAGCATGATAACAGACTTTGTTGCCCTTCCCTCATCTGTGACCAGTGTATTGTAGTGCCACTTCTAGTGTTGGATGCGTGCTGACGCTGACTGTCCAATTGCCCCAATTAACATTTTGTGAATAAAAGATTGATAATGCAAAACAATTTTCCACAAAAAGAAACTCCAACCCTCTTCGCCCACCCCCACTGGAAATAGTCCAACCTCCAGTGTAGTATCCAACATACTGAACATGCATTGCAAAGACTGATAAACCAGCTGAAAAAACATGTGTGTCTCACTATGGTGGCCACCTGGCTCAGGAGCCCACCCGGGGACCACCTTCAAATTTTAATGAATAGCTGTGAGCAAGAATTGCAACTTTTAGTTATGTCATCTGTGTGGAACCACAAATACTTCCAGAAAGGATTGATGGAAGGGGAACAGTGTCACAGGGAGTCGACATTGTTGAGATCTCTTCTGCTGACATGAAGAAGTGAGACCTCTCTCTATGTGCCTTATTTTCATCTTCGCAGCTAACAGCATTTGGCGTTTCACATTTTTAGCTCTTGGCCTTTGCTTAGCATCAAGGAACATTCTCCTGGCAGCCTGCACCGAGACACTGAAGTTGTGGCATTTGGAGATATGGGCATTATTAAACCTCAATTCCCTTTTCTCCCTGGTTGCCTCAGGACTCAGGTCTCTATCCCTGCGGGGAGGGCAGCCCAGAGCAGGTCTGGGGTCATGTGATTGTTGTGCCCTTTCGATTAAGAAGTGGATGGGATGCACCAGGATTCCCGCCAGCTGCTTCTCCAAGAACATCTCAAGTTGGCCCTTTGCGGCCGTCTCGGGTAACCCAACTATGCATTCTTCCCTTGCATAGCTTTCATATCTTTTTCCAGTCGTGCCACTTTTCCCACAAGGGCTCTGACAGAATCTTCAATTTGGCCAATGTGGGTCTCTGTTTCCGTCATTCGCCCACACAGTTGGTGTAACGTTTGTTGTGAGCTTTCCAATCTGTTAGCAAGGGTGTCTATTTTCTGTTCCATTGAGCTAAGGGTACCTTTTATCTCTAGCAGAGGATTCGCCAGCCGATGGGGCTATAGAGGTTGATTGTAGATCTTTTATTTTTGGCATGTCCTTGGTGAATGCATCAAAATGGCTAATTCTTTTGGAGCTGGAGCATGTTGCCCTTTGGCCTAAAGGCCATGCTATGGGTCCTCTCACCGCACGGCCTGTGTGAGCATGGTCACACAGCCCCAAGTTGGATTGGGGCAGCTGTTTGCCCCCAGTTATCAGTAGGAGCGGGATGGAGGTTAGGCAATTATTGGCAGCAAGTAAATGGGGGTTTAGCAGGGAGGCAGCTGGAATAGGAGGTGGGCCGCAGCGCCCCAGGGCCACATCAGAAGACATCAGGGGAGCAGGATCTGGCCTGCATCAAGGTGGGCGCACAGCCTGTGACAGCCTAACTGCAGGATCCAGCCACGGCAGTCCCAAGGGGGCAGCCAAGAGGTCTTCCATACCCAGCAAAGTCAAGACTGCGCAGCACTCCTCTTCCCCTCAGGCTCAAGCCGCCATGGGGACCACCTTGGGCCACTGTGCATAGTCCGTCTCAACTGGGAGCCCATTGACGGCATTGGCACCACAGAGGCCCAGCCCTCCAGGCAGGTGGGGAGGCCCCAAGCCCAAGCCAGCAGCAGGTCTCGTGTCCAAGGCATTGCAACGCCTCCGGCTCTCAGGGTGGGTGCCAAGCTTGGGCTGTTCAGCCATTGTATCTGTGGGGGAGAGGTGCAGAGACGCATCTCATACTCTGGGGGCGGTGAGTCAGCACCACAACAGTCCTGATGTCCACAGGCCTCACAGCCCGTATCACTGTGTATCAGACGGTTTTCCGCAGCAGTTCTGCTCCACCAGCACGGTTGTCCTAAGCTAGCGTTAGGAAGGTCACTGCCCAACAGATGTAGCAGGATTGCAGGATCCCTGAGCAGAGCTCACCGATCAAGCAGCCATTGCTGTTGATAGCCTCTAGCAATCACATGAACTTTAATGCATGTAGTTAATAATATGGATAACTGATCTCTATGATGTTGTAACACTGTTCACAACATCATAGAGTTCCAATGTCTGTATTGTATTAGTTCTCATCTATGAACCTGGTTAACTACATCATAGAGTTCTGACATGTTGTAACACTGTTTTAACACCCAGCATTTTTTTAGAACAGTGTTACAGCATCATAGAGTTCCGTAATGCATTGGTTCTCTTGCAGCAACTTGATCAATTACACACATTAAAGTTCATGCAATTTGAATTTGGTTAGTTCCATAAAATAGCAAGTGGCATTTAGCTTGCCCCCTCAATGGTCTTTGAACATTGACACTTTTATCCGTAAACGTGAGCCTGCGAAATAAGGTTACAAGTCAGGGAGCAATTCCCTCATAGCCCTTTGATTCCAAAGTATATACTGCGTGTTACAGCACGCACACTACATATACGGGTGGGATCCGACTCCTTCAATGATTCCCCAATGGTTTGATATTACAGAATTCCCTCCCAAACTTTATACTTTTATGTTGAAATGTGGCGCCAGGAACAACAGTTCTTTGGGAGCATCCCCACATATGCCTCTGTCTGAATTCACGGAGCTCCGGTAACCTGCAAATTCAACCACATCAACCAGGCTCTCTTTGAACTACATTGACTCCCGCTGCAAGCCTGTATCATCTTCAAATCCTACTGCATCATCTACAAGGCTGTCACACGGAAGTTCCCAAGCTACCGTACTGAGAAACTCAGCATCTCTGGAGACCTCTGTTTCAGCAGGAGTAAGGGCATGTGCAGACTTGAAATCCCCCAGTGCAGGAAGTTAAGAATCAGAAGACAGGCCTTCTCTGTCTATAACCCAAGACTCTGGAACCTCCTTCACTTCATCATTAGACTTGCTCCCTTGCTTCTACAGTTCAGGAAGGACCTCAAGACGCTCCTCTTTAGTGAATGGTTCTTCCATAATATCTAGCTCTACACACCCCCCACTTCCAAGCCGTCCTGAGACTGGGCGATCTGATCCCCACTGTTTCCTCTCTGGGTTGCTTGCAAAACTATTGCTGGCAAATTGCCCATGTTGTTAGAACCCCACTCCCTTGTTACTCTGCTTCCTTTACCATGTCTTTCCCCCAATGATTGTAAAGCGCTTTGTTGCTTCCCAACGCTAGGTCTGCACTCAATAAATACACTAAAAATAATACAATAATAATAACCTGCAAGCACTCTGGGAGACGTTTTGAGCCCAGGCAGCACGCCAGCATTTGTTGTGTGCATGTGTTCTCTTGTTGGACGGGTCTTCCAAGATGGACTGTTCCTGGTTTTTGCATGCAGGTGCCTACATGTGGAGTACATGTGTCGCCTGGTGTATACATACAGGTCTATCCTTGTACCTCTAGCCCCACAACCACAATGAGGGCAATGTTGTGCCCCCTGCTCAGCCCCCTTGCTCTCCTACTTGGTCCTCTTGGCCTCTGGCCCCTGACAAGGTGTATGAGAGACAAGATTCACATTCATAAGGTCGTTGCCTAATAGCACATTTCCCACAATTTCTTTCTGTTTGTTAACAGGTATGTTTACAGTCATTACATTCACTGAAAGAGCACCAGACATTTCTAGAAACCAATGGATGGGGCCATTAGCAAATTTAGCATGCCTCATAGAAGCCTCAGTACACTCCTCTGGGCTTACATGAGTGTTGGTTTTTCCTGGCCACTGATAAAGACACTGAGCCTTATTACGAGTTGGCCGGTCCGGAAATAAGGTGTCTATAACAAACTATATCGGCAATTTTTACGGACTGACCAATTCCAAGTCTGATAAGTGCCTAGTTACTAGCATCTCCGCCGCCCGTAATATCCTGGTAATACTGGGATATGGGGCGGCCGAGACAGTATGGTAGTTCCCCGGTATGCCGCCGGAATTACCTGTGGGATACCAGGAAACTCATAATGAGCACCACTATCATTGAAGTCATGCTTTTTATATTCAGGGATAGAATTATAGGTGTCAACAATCTGTTTTTCCCAGGACCCAAGGGACACTAAAACATCTTCAACCTAAACCCCTATAGCCTCTTCAGCAGAATAGAAGGATGCACCTGTCACAATACTGTCATCTTCTTGATAGAAGGCTAAGTTGACAGTTTGGATGCCAAGGTCTTATCCTTAAATCTGGGGCCTCCCTTCACATGGGCATTAGCCCAACAAATGTTTTAGTAAATGGGGCATGCTACGACCAGACTCCTGTCTAGCACCACGAACACTATTTCCTTACCAGGATGCCCATGTGACTTACTAGCCCATATGTTTGCGGTCTTATTTGTAAGAATGTTTATCAGATGTTGCTTCTTGTTGCTGTTTGCCCTCCACAAGCTTCTAAGAATTCCAATCATCCTTGTGGGATACGCTATGAAGCACCCACGAGTCAGTAGCTACTGGCATTTTTTGGGAGCAATTTCTTTGGAGTTAGCAAACTTCTGCCTCAACTCTGGGGAAACAGCATACAAAATATGATCATGCATGAACAAATGACCCATGCCCAAAATATTGTAACCTTATGGCAATCTATCCACACATGTAGGTTGTTAAGGGAGGCATTCACCCAAGAAGAATCCCATGTCACATAATCCTACTTCTTATGATCTCTTTTTTTCAAAACGTTTGGGCAAGAGTCTCTCAAAATCTAAATATTAGATCTTTTTTTCAGACTGCCATAATCCTCTTAATTACTCCCATTGAACTCCAAACCAACATTACATCTACTCTTGGGGTGTGGGGATGGTTTATTAAGCAACAAGGCAGCCTGATCGGGAGCGCTCATCTGTTGTAACTTAGATGCTAAATCAGAGGAATTCAACTAATCTAAAATATCATCCTACACATTCAGTAGATTATTGGGCAATCTGTGATGAGAAGAGGATCTTGAGCCATTCCTAGATATTGTACCACTGGGACTTGGTACAGAGCTATCGCCAATGTTTTCAATTCAAGTTGGTTGGCCCTCACTTTTCTATGTTGCTTCCTTTCAGAAGCTAATTATTTTTCTCTAATAGCCGCTTTTGCTGCCTGATATGCCTTCTCTCTTTCTTAGGCAGCTATTTCAGTTTACTACTTTTTGTCATCTGCTGACCCTGAGCCTTTTGAAAATCAAGCTCCATCTCTCAAATTCTGAGTTTGTCTTTTTCTACCTGAACAAGATCATCATCCTCAGAGTTGGTTACAGATACGCAAGTAGTAGGGAGACTTGCAACAGTAGGAGTAGCTGTAAACCTGCCCGCCTCACATCACCAACAACAGGAGAGATAGACTCCAGTTGATATTCTAAAATCCTTTTATGCAGTACTGCTTTAGTACCTGTGGCACTTTGGGGCTCATTATGGGTTTGGCGGACAGGACAAAAGTGGAGGTAATTCTGTTTACCTCCGTTTTTCCCACACCACCAAACTACAAGCTTGCTGATATTACCTCCTGCAGTATTATTGGATAGTAATACCGCTGATCAGGTGGGGGAGATACCTCCAACTTCAAGCTGGACGTAAATCCTCCCTTTTACCCCCACAAATCGGCAGTGTGGTACTACTGCCTGACCAAGTGGTGGTATCGATAATTCCGTTTGCCGGTTTTCCAACAGATTTACCGTCAGAATACCAGCAAACTCGTAATGAACCCCTTAGACTATTACTAGCACACAGCTTCTTACCTTTAGAGCTTCTGCTTTATGACTATAAGTGTTCTTAAATCAACTATTAATCTAGTGCAATATAATTGTATGGCTCTATTGGTTGGCTATTCTGTGATGCTTTACAGAGTCTTTGTATCTGTATCCCACCTTTGTCACCACTTTGTTTAGAGGTTTTTCAGAACCAACACTGGTTTAGGGTTCTGGGAAGCTAACCTTAGTGTGCCTGCAAAGGTTTGTCACAAATGTCTGCTTCCTATCTGGCTTTGTCAGGAGTCAGCAAAAAGGGTGCCCACATCTGGCTTCATACTACTCTTTCCCAGGAGGGTAATTGCCAAAAGACCAGTGGGCCACGAAGACAGGTCTGCAAACAACATGACCAGCCATTTGGGGCACTGTAATACCCAATAGTATGCCATGTGACAAAGAAGCAATGGTCTTACATAGTAGTGTACCCAAAATGGTTGACAATAAGTTATGTCTTCTATGGCTTGTCTGGGCTCCATTAGCCAAATAAAAATGTTAAAAATGTAAAAAGGACAGCAAAAAAGGTCCTAATGCCTGTAACGAATCGTGTGTCTGGGCATGTGGGACCTGACTGGGAGTGACTCCCCTTTAGGGAACAAGGACTCCCATTCAAAAAGGGAACCCCCTAAGCAGGGCACTTTATCTGCGTATATGGAACTGCCTCTATTAAAACACTGCGTCCTGCTTCTGTTTGGCTATAGGCAATATTGAATCCAGCATGCTGTTTGAAGGAAGATGACTACCCATTTAAGAAGAAAACATGTATGAAAGTGGGATGAGTAGGCTAGAAGGGAGGAGAGAGAATGGTGCAGAGGGGAACTACCTGAAGTCAGAACGCTGTGGAGAGGCAGAGCAAAGTTGAACTGCGGGACCCGTGGAACTGCGAGAAGCCGAGAACGGCATCACGTCCGTTGTCGTGGCGTGACCACAGAAGTACCATTGTAGGCCAGGCACCCATCTAACACTGCTGACACCTGGACGACAGGCAGTGTTGACAGTTCTTAACCACCATCGTTAGCTGAATGCGGCCAGCTGCAGAGATGCTGAGACTGCTACACCTGTGAAGCTAGAAAGGAAGAAGTGAGAAGGCAAACCAATGTACCTGAGGGAGCCGAACCCCGTGAGGTCACTCACGGCAAACAAAGGTATAGGGGTGAACAGCAGAAGTAGGAAGCCGCCGGAGCAATATGGGAGAAAGAGAAGATATTATGATTGTGATGAGGGGGAAACTGACATTAAACTAGTATAGCCTAATATCTGATGAACTATTCAAGAACCTGAAGAATAAGAAGGATTGTGAATCATTAGGGAAATGGAAACAAATATCCTTGAATAAAAGGGAGAAAACCACAGGGAATAATTCCATGAGAGACGATTGTTAAAAAGTAGGGAGACCACTTAGTGTGAAACTGTTGAAAGTGTTACCAGCTACAAAAAAAACGAGAGAATCAAGAGAGAGAGAAAGCCACAAGAGAAAATGCAATGAGAGATAATTGTTAATGAGTGGGGAGACCACTTAATGAGAAACTGTGGAAAGTGTTACCCGTAAAAGAACTAAGGGAATCAAGAGAGAGAGAAAGCCAGAAGCGATAATTCCACAAGAGATAATTGTTGAAGAGTGGGCAGACCACTTAATGAGAAACTGTCAAAGGTGTTATGAGTTAAAAGTGCAAAGTGAACCAAGCAAGGAGAGAAAGAGTGGACTTAAAGGACACCAAGAGTGGGGAACTCTCAACCCTGATAAAACAAGGGAATGACATAAAATAAAAGGAAGGTGTCCAAGAGACTATCTCAAAGGGAGCAATGATAATTGTCAAATTGTCAGGAAGGCAAGACTTTTGAACAGTTGGGAAGAGCTACAAGAGCTCATGAATCAAACCTGAGAAATGTATCCGAAGAAATTCCCATAAGGAATGGATTTTCTAAACGAGATATTTGCATATTGAAGATTGGTGTCGAACAAGAAAAACCTGAGAGAAAGCCTAAAGACAAATGGGCAAGCTGAGACAGCCAGAAGAGAAACCTTCTTTTGGCCACTTTTAGTTGTTACTGTTAGTGGTAGATTTAGGTTTGAATTGAGGACATTTTAAGTTTGGACTTATGATGAAAGACAAGCACCTTTACTTTAGTTTAGTTCATTTATGTAGGGAATCCCCCATACCGATTGGGTAAGATAGGCCTTTTTCCTTATTATTTGAATAAACAATCATCTGAATGTCAACTATGTGTCCGACTCCTCTGATCCACCACATGCTCTACTATCGTTATGAGAGGTTATAGGGCTTTACCGTACATAAATGGGGGACAGCGATCCCTCTACACTGGTAATCCTAAAGACTGACCAGTGCACCAAAACAACAGAGGTAAGCAAGCAAGTGAGGTTGATAAATACATTGCTCTGCAAAATCACAACAGGATCACACTAATTATATGCAGATATGCTGTGAGGGCCCTTAAAAAAGACAGGAAAGGTGCAAAAAGAAAAGATTTTTCTAACAACCACCAGTAAGCCTCTTTTTTCTTTTAATTGAAAAAATATCTGAACCGACGCACTACCAGCCAAGAAAGTTAAGACTGCCCTTTCACTGGAGATTGAAAAAAGAATATTGATGATAGTAGTTGGTAAACTATTCATTGAAAGAAAGGGGGAATGAGCACTACATTCTGTTATGCTGAATAGAGGTTATAAGCATGGTCTTTCAAAGAGGTCTTAATTTTTATGGTTAAGCCTTTCATTGCTAGGACTTCAGTGCTTTCCAATGGAAATCAGAATGTGAACATTCATCAAAAATGCATTGAAACTGTTGATAAATGAACACTAAAATCACTTTCAGCCTTTATTCCTCCATTTTTCTTAAGGGCCAGGTGTCAATCACAATGAAATGGAGCCAGGTTTTGATCAAGGGAAACCACAGACTCCCGTTGAGACGTCACAGAATCAGCAGACTCGCAAATTAGGTTGGTCGATTACTGTTGCTTTGTTCTCCTCTATTTGAAAAGATATATATGATATTAACTTATCAATTAGATAGTTAAACATTTACCAATTGACAGAATGTTTTCGAGTAAGAGACAAGATGATCAAATATATGAAAACATCCTATTAATGCTCCCCTAAGTAAATCAAGTAATTCTCTCACCATTTTCTCTTACATTGAAAAAATCATCATTTAATCTGTTTCTTCTAATAGAAATGCTCTGTTTCTCTTGTGGACCCACTCATTTAGCAATTATTTCACGCTTTTCTGGTTTCCCTTAGGAAATCAGCAGAGAAGATATTAGTGATATCTTGGTTGAACAAGGAAATTGCTATTAATGTTCACAAATGAAGAAATTGAGTAAACAAAACTGACTTGCAGGACTAATTTAAAAATAATGATTTGGGGTGGATGAGAAAAACTGAAATCAAAGTAAATAAATAAGAGGCACGTCTCCTGGTTTATGGAATATTAATAGACTATCTGATATATTATTCAGACCAGTTAAAATATCAGATCTGGGTTGTATGCACGCAAATGTTTTGTTTGCGGGGGGACTGCCCGCAGTGCAACTACTCGGGCCCCCGTTTTGACCGTTCATTAAAAATGGGGGCCTGAGCAGTTTTTGTCCCCTGCTGCCAATGTTAAGGATGCAGTGCAACCCAAGAACCCCCACTCCTACTTCCCCTCAACCTTCCAAATACCGAACAGGGGGACCAGGGGGGCACCCCTGCATTCCCTGCATCTCATGTTCAGTATTTTTGGATTCGACCAAAATGGCAACACCCAATTAGATCAAAACGGCCATACGGCCAGTTATTTTCGATCTAATTGGCTGTTACCAAAATATCAACATTGGACTGAGCAGCTTGATGTATTTTCCAAATGTTTTCAATATTTCAAATATAGATTTTGCATTTACTGCCTTAACTGTGTATGAATAAATCAAAGGGCACATTCCTAGTTTGCAATGTTTTTCATGCTGCAGATGTAAACAGAAAATTTGCAAGAAAAGGTAAAATGCATTGTTTATATCTTCAGAGGATATGCTAACAGTATAAGTGCAATCAAGTGCCAATGATATGATTCCGTGAAATTCGGTCCATTACATTTCTTCTGGTTTAACTCCTTTTTCTGCTCTGCAGACAGTATCGGGCATGGTTGAATTATTTTCTAAAACTATAGCTGATGAAAAAGGTTTATGTGCCAGATTCAGAGTGTGACCCTCCCACACAAATGGCTGCCAAATCACACTACCACTTGCCCATTATTTGTGTATCATCACTCCAAGTCCAAGGGTAGTCACTCCATCATGTCTGCCATTTCCCGATCATCAACGCCATCCTCCACTGTCGCAGCAGTCAGCTACTATGACTGATGGTCATCTGGCAGTTCAGGTGGAATTTTGTGGTGATGAGTGTTAGGGAGAATTCTCCAAAATGGCTAATTTCCCTTACCTACTGAGTCCCTCGGCAGCTTTGCTGGATTTTTGAAGTTTTTTTTCTTTCACCTGGTAAGAGTGTGAGCCTTTTTCGCACTCTTACATGTGTTTTGCTGTGTGTGTTTTTACCATTTGTGTGATCTTGGGCTCTGGATCCTCACCTACTCCATGGGCATCATTGTGTGTGTGTTACACAGCACCTTCAGTGCAGTGACACAAGGTTGTCTTTCAGACTTCCCACTGACTCCATTTTTCTGGGACTGACTACTGTCTCCCAGAAACATGTAAAGTTGCCATTAACTTTATGTAGTCTCTTTAAACCACAGACCCAGTACACCCCGTCTTACATGGAGTATTGGAAAGGGTTAATTCTTATCCCTTTTTGTCTGTTTCTCTTGGAGCACTGTTTCGCTCCCTTTTCATCAAGACTTGGCTGGTGGCAGTGGTAACTACCCTATTTTTCATACCGCGGTTATCTTAAATAACCATGGTATTGTTTTAGGCTATTTTATTAGCCTCGAACATAAACCCGCTTGACCAAATATATTTTATTCCGGCTCCGGCTGGGTTTATTCACCATTTCTTTTTGTAAAAGTCTTTCTCGTGTTTTACTCTGCGCGCCAAACCAGGTTTGGTTCCTTTGTCTGCTGTCTTTTTGCGGGCTTCTGCTCAGAAGCTCTCCTTAAGGCGCTTGAAAGTCTGGGTAGGCAGGATGTGAGGGAGGGGTCTTAGGACCCCTGCCATTGGTTCCCTTGGTAACCCAAGTCACACTCCTGTTTGATTGACTGGGTGGCTGTCCTTGGCAGGACAGTGACCCTGCTGTGTGATTGACAGCCAGACTGTGTGAATGGGGGAAAACTGCATAAAAAGCAGGTCTCTGGGACTGGAAAGGCAGAGTCGCCACTGGAACGAAAGAACTGATGGGGAGCTGACAGAAGAGGACCCTTACAACGACTGAACCGCCCGGTGAAGCCCTGCTGCAGGTCCGAATCTTCAAACTCCAATGACAGAGAAGATCCTCCAGGAATCTTCTTCCCTTGAGCTGGTGGGACCAACCAGTTCACCCAAACTTCAAGCCAGGACCCCTCCTCTGGTCGAATTCACTGTAGCTACAGTGGGCCGGATAGCCAGGAAGGTCGGACCCTGCTTGGGTTTTAAGGAGCGCACCTTTTATTTGTTGCTTTGCTCTGCTGCTGATTTCTTCCCTGGGTAGTGCAGGAACCTCCAGTCTTCCTACATCGTGTCAGTCCGACAGAACTACCAGGAACGTTCCCCTCAGCTACAGCTTCCTCTCCATTTTAAGGTACTGTGCAAATCCGGTTGCTCGTTTCGTTCAGCCGTGGGGAAAGTGTGTGAAATCTTTCTTCAATCCGAGGGCTTGTCCTTCTCTTCTCTTTGAACTAACTTTTCTGCTGATCAACTCCGTCCGGAACTCGTGGCACGAACTTTACCGCAAACTACCCTGAACCGTGTGATCTTGAGCAAAAGACTTTTGACCTAGTGACTTTGGCCCTAAGTATTTTTTACCTGATTCCATCACTGTAGTTCCTCTTGCTCAATTGCCCTGAGTGCTTACCTGTTGGTGTGGTTCAATTTCTATTAACTTTGTCTTTCCCTCCCTTTTTAATTTCTGGAGTGCCATTTTGCTCCCACTTCATTTTGTGAGCTTAACTTGTCTGGAACTTATTGGGAGTGGTGTGGTGTATTAAGAGTGTGATTTTAAAACTGCTTTACTTTAGTGAAATGTTATACAACTGATGTGTAAATAAATGTATATTCTTTTGCTCAGAAACCTTTCAGTGTTTGTTTGAATCGTAGTAATTACTGTCCTTTGTGAAACTATTTGATACTGCTCACTTGCTCTTGAGATAAGTATGGCTGCTCAGCCATCGCTACCACTTTTACTGTGTAGTACGGGCTTGTACCAAAGGTGAATTTGTACTGTCACTTGTAGTCTTAATTGTGTGTGGTGTTCCCAAAGGGTACTGCATATAATTCTGCCTAACATTGCAAAGGGGGAAAAAGACTAAAGGAAGCACTACAGACTTCTACCTTAGCAAGAGAGCAGCACCAACTTTCACTTAAATCCGTTAAATTCCAGAGAAAAATCTATAAGCACACGTTTGTATACAATACCCAGTATACCCCTACTTCTAGAGTCAACTAAAACCAACATAAGCAGAGTGAAAGTTAGGTGGGCCACTTATAGGGCGACTAAATCGCCCCAAAGACTGCTGGGTTCTGATTGTCCTGCCCAATTTCGAAACTAGCTTATTGAATTTATGCAGGAGTTTGAGCGCTGTTTTAGACTCTCTGAAAATCCAATGACATCTCTTAGGCCCACCTAATCCCAGCCATGGGATTCGGTTTGACCCTCGAGATCTACTCGGAGGACGTTTGTCCGATCTTCTCGGGCTTAGAACCCCGGTCTGAGAAGAGGGCATTGCCATAGAGTAAACATTTCCACTGTGGTAAACATAGGCAAACTGATGGAAAATATCCCTGGCTGATGATACCTCCAGAAGTATTCAGGAAGCATTGGAAAATGACCAGAGACAAACATATACGAGTTTGATTTTGCCTTACTCTAAAATTACAGAGCTCAGCATAAACCAGCCACTAATAACAGCAGGAACAGAGGTGTGCATGAAAAGATACTTCAAGAAGAAGGGTATCCCCAATACTTCCAGAAGTGGAAAACGGACAAAGCAGCTTTGAGAAAAGTGAAGGCTGAAAGAACAGCAGAGGCAATAGAAAAGAAGGCAGGGGAAGCAGACACAATTAAATAAACGTTGGAATAGAAACCAAAGGGAATGAAAGGAGAGTTAACCTGAACTAAGCTTACCAAAGCTGTACCACCTATGCTGGTGTTTATTATAGAAGAACATAGCCCGAAACATTTTTCCACAGACCTGTGAGCAAACCATTCAGAGCAAATCAAGCAGCATGATGCAAGCCCCACAGTTTTGCCAAGAAAAACTCTATGATTGAGACTACGCATTCAGACCCCCTGAAAAGCCCCAACGAAAGTGTCAAGACAGAAGGAAACAACAGACAATTCCATGATCTGCCATCAAGTGAGAGGCATACTGACTTCACTAGTTTACAAGTAACATTGCTTTATGTAATGTGGACCCCAACAATCCCAGGAGTGATCCATCGTACTACATGCATTTCAACGTTTGCCCATTTTTTCACCTTCCTGACCTACCTACAACCAATGCTTCGTGTTTCTTTGCATTTTGGACTACCTGGGAGGTACAACTGAGCACCTCTCTTTTTGACCCCCAAATAATCTTTATTTAATACAGTTCCATTGCCTGTCCCGTTGGACAGACCGCAACCCTTTTCTGTATATGTGACATATGCTCCTGCTTCCTATCCCCTTCCTCCACATGTATGTGGGCTGCCGCGGGATGGGATCGGAGCAGAGGCGTAGCCAGGATTGTCTAGCAAATGGGGCTTAATGCTAATGTAGTTGGGCCCACTGCACTGACGAAAATATCTGTAAATACCCACAGAACGCTGCTGAGTGGGCATTTTCATATTTTGGGTGGGCCCCTCAGGCCCCCTAGGCCCTACCCTGCCTAAGCCTCTGGGTTGGAGTGATAGCAAGCCCAAGCATGCTTCCTCTTTAAAAATGTAGAGCGCGTGAGGGCAGGCCACGCCCATTACCACGCCTCTCGTGCTCCTTTTCCTCTGTCCTTTTCTCCAGTCCACATCAGATGGGTTCAGTTGTCTGAAGCAGCCCTCTTTCTTTTTTCTTTTTTTCAACCGCTTCTCTCCAGTAACATCAATTTGTTGTTTCTTTTGTATTGTTTCTTTCCGCTTCCTTCCATTTTATGCTGGGTAAAGCAGGGTTTTCCGTATGCAACGGGTGTCACATGTGATCTAGGTGGTGGACTCACACACTCTTTGTTTATAGTGAGATAGGAATAGGCCACACAGGTCCTTGGACAGGATATTCATCACCTTTGGAGGAGTGCTTCCTGTCAAACAAGTGGCTAAAACAATTATCGCGGATAGTTTCTTGCATTTCCCATACTTAGGAAGTTCACAGCAGGTCTCGCCCTTAGGGTGTTAGGACTGATTGTCTATACTCTGGCCTGGTAGACAGATGTATATAAGGCCAACCTATATTGTGATAGGGGCAACTCTGGGAAGCTGTAGCCAAACCAGCTTTGCTAGCAGTGAGAGGCGGTCTAGGCTAAGTTCTTCAGAGGTGGTGAGCTTGTAAGGGGTCCACAATGAGGTCACACAATGGGAATCACAGATTACACTTAGACAGAATGTATAAAATACAGTTATTTATTTATGGCCAAAACACAATGTAGAAAAATGACTACTCTCTGGACTGGACTCGGGTCAGGTAAACAATTTCAGATGGTGGTCACCGCAGCATGGCGACGCAAAAGGTCTCATCAGCCACGGTTAGACTTGCCCTTCTATCTTGGGTCCCCTCGAGGCTAGGATGCTGAAATTTCTCAGAGATTAGCCTGGTAGCGCCAGCTGAAGATCCCCCAATTCTTAGGCCGAAACTCAGAACGGTGACGCCGGCAGCATAGTAGCCCAGAATCAAAGCTGGTCAGCCACATGACTATTCCAGGGCACTTCCGAAGGCTTCTTTTGGCAGGACACAGAGCAGACATCAGGAATGGATGGTCTCTCCACCCCACGGGTCGCAGCTCCTTCGCAGGTCTGCTAAACCTCACGAGCAAGACTGGGCTCCTCCAGGACAGTGCAGAAGTTGGTTGCCAGGCCACCTTCAGTCAGGTCTTAAGTTTCTTTGCGGGGTCTCACAGCTGGACATGATACTTGGCTCCTTCAGGTTTCTCCAGAATCCCTGAAGAAGAGGTGCAGGGGTCCTCTTCTTATCCTAAAAGCCAGGTAAGAGCTGAAACTCCCACTAGCCAATAGCAGGACTAGCCCACGCACACACCCCAGCAGTGGTCCAATCAGGACAACTGGCAGGAGCATTCATGCATACCACTCTGACACACCAAAACCAGTTTATGGATTGGGATCAGACAGTTTCAGCCCTCATCCTGCCGGCAAACACACACAGCCCTCCAGTAGCCCGCCAAAAGCATCTGGTTTCCCGGCCACTGGAAGTCCATATAAGGATTTTCCTGGCCTCTAAGGCCAGGAAGAAGGCTAAAGAACAAGATGGCAAAAGGACAAACGAAAAATATTGTGGCACAGCCATGTTTGACCAGAAGCCCCAGTTAGTAGCCAAAAGCGGTAAAAGCGGTAAGGGTAACATGAAAAATCCCCACAAGTGGGAAAAAGTCACTGCTGCCACCAACCTATCCTTCTAGCACACCTAGAGTACCCAAAAATCATCTGAGTGTTAATCTAGGGCAAAACAAAAATTCACCCCATTGTACTGCAGTGTATGCTGCTGTGCACAATGATAAAAAGTTACCACAAGTGATACAAAAGTAACCAAAAGTATTAACATAGTAACACGACTAAGGGAAACAGACTTTCCCAGTAATGACAGCCTGAAGGACATGTCAGTTTCCCCATGACATATGAGCAAAGGCCAGTGCAGTGAAGCTTAAGGATTCAATGCACTGTAAAAAGTACAGGTCAGATTAAAAAATAAAAGCAAAAAGTTTGGGGGTTCCGTAAAAATGGAAGGAAAGGTGCAGTTAAGAGAAATCATTCCTAACACATGCCACCTGCCCCCCCCCCCCCACCCCTGACTAAGGGGCAGGGGGAACTAATCCACCCCTGGATGGGTCCTCTGTTCCGGTTGGTTATCCCTTTTGGACAGCCCATCAAAATTGCTACATTTGGTATCTGGCCTATGCCCAATAGTGAAGTTCAAGGCCTACAGACTGATGAACCACCTGAGCCACTTTGGATGAGCTCCCTTAACATCTATCAACCACTTCAAAGGCTTAGGGGGAGCATATACAGTGAAGTGAGTCCCAAAGAGGTAGGACCTCAACTTCCGAAGGCACCATACAATGGAAAAACAACTCTTCTCCACCTGGGGCCAATTGAGTTCTCCACTCCTACACTGGTAGCTGATTAGACATATAGGATGTTCCTCACCTTTGTCATTTAGCTGTCAGTCACCCAACTATGCCAGTGTCATAGACATCTGTCTGCAAAGGTATCTTCCAATCAGGTGACCTTAAACCAGACCTAGGGATTCATTCAGGCCAGTGAAGGCCTTCTCACACTCAGGGGTCCATAAGAACTCTTTAGGTCCCCTATGAGTAGTGAGGACCGTCAGAGGGACAGCTATATGGCTATATGCTGCCACTTTGCTTCTGTGTTTCCCAGTGAGGGCCAGAAAAGTCCTCACTTGGGCTTGGGTAGTGGGGGTTGCCCAGTTCTGTACATGAAGTACTTCACTGTCAAGAGGTTGCATCTTGTCCCCACATACACCAACATCATGCTTGAGGAAGGCCAATGGCTCCTGTTCAGTTTGACACTTGGCTGTCTTTCTGAACAAGTTGGCCTGATGAAGGTCCTGACACCCAGTCTCTTGAGTTAGACCCAGTTCCTTCGAATTGGGGGTTGAATCTGCCATGTCATACAGCCATGTATTGCTGATACCCATTTTCCCATTCAGGACAGGGGCTATGCTCAGTTGACAGATGTCAGTTGTAGCCACCAATCCAGAAGTCCATACCCTGAAATAAGACTCTGAAAAGGCTGAAACGGCTTCTTCCTCCTCAGCATAGACCGACAGGGATATGTTGCCATAGCCTGCAGAGAGATCATGGCAGCAGCTGTACTTTTCAGTACAGTGCTGATTCACTAAGGTGTTACCTCTCAGTGAATAGTATGCATTTGTCTTGGGGACAGAACACAGAGCTCTAGTGTCCATACAGAATCCAAATCTGGCTTTACCTGTATTTCCTTCCAGTTCCTCAGAACTGAAATGTTGACAGCTAGAATTCTCAAACAGTCTTTTTTTTCCAACACAGGGTGGATCTCACACCAACTGTCAGAACTTCCCATTGGTTCTGAGTCACCACAATACTCAAACTTGGTGGGTACACTTACTCCCAGAATACAATCTGGTTTACACCATCCTGTTATAAAGGGTGTCAGTGACAACAAGGGGGGAGATTGCTTCAGCAAACTCTCCTGCTCACCTTGCTGATGTGGGGTCAGGTGAGGAGACACTAGGTCACCCTCACTGAAGCCATTAGAAGGGTTGCTTTGACACAGGGCAGGGAGGCACACATTTGTCTGGCTCCCTCTCTATAGCCATAGGCAGTGCTCAATGTTTAGCCCCAGATCAAATCCTCCACACCATTCCCAGGAAAATGCATGGCAACCTGTCCAGGTTCACCAAAGCCTTGTGAATAGTTTATCTTGCCAAGCTGTGAAACATGGCAAGGCCCAGACCATTGACAGGTTGTCAGGGATTTACATAGCTTTAACAGGAGATGGTCCCATCTCCTTCCCTGGGGCTCACTGAGGGCTCCAATCAAATTTAGGAGAGAACTGACATCTCTCTCACACTCTCAGACCATCCTCCTGTGCATGACAGCTCAGTGACACTTGACAGGTCACTTCACCATCACTCCACTGGGTCTGACCACTACTGACTACAGCAGAGGAACTACCTCTGGAACTGTCATACAGTAGGTTGTCAATGACTGACTTGGCAGTCAAGTCATTCCCTGTGGGGTGGCATAAGGACATAGATGATTGTGATCAGCAATCACCATTTGCAACCTATTGCTTGTGGTCCCCAGAGTCGAAGGGCTAATGAAATTAGGCCTTGTCTCGGGTAGCAATGAGTTCACTCCTAAAAGTGAACTCTGGAGTAATTGAATTCCTGTCTCACCCCTGTCAACCTGGTGACAGAGAGTGAGACTCCTAGAATGGTTTTCTTCTGGGACCCCCATCATGGCCCAGCAAGAATGTGTATTAGACCACACAGGTGATATCCTGACATTTTGCTCCCACTTCATTTTGTGAGCTTAACTTGTCTGGAACTTATTGGGAGTGGTGTGGTGTATTAAGAGTGTGATTTTAAAACTGCTTTACTTTAGTGAAATGTTATACAACTGATGTGTAAATAAATGTATATTCTTTTGCTCAGAAACCTTTCAGTGTTTGTTTGAATCGTAGTAATTACTGTCCTTTGTGAAACTATTTGATACTGCTCACTTGCTCTTGAGATAAGTATGGCTGCTCAGCCATCGCTACCACTTTTACTGTGTAGTACGGGCTTGTACCAAAGGTGAATTTGTACTGTCACTTGTAGTCTTAATTGTGTGTGGTGTTCCCAAAGGGTACTGCATATAATTCTGCCTAACATTGCAAAGGGGGAAAAAGACTAAAGGAAGCACTACAGACTTCTACCTTAGCAAGAGAGCAGCACCAACTTTCACTTAAATCCGTTAAATTCCAGAGAAAAATCTATAAGCACACGTTTGTATACAATACCCAGTATACCCCTACTTCTAGAGTCAACTAAAACCAACATAAGCAGAGTGAAAGTTAGGTGGGCCACTTATAGGGCGACTAAATCGCCCCAAAGACTGCTGGGTTCTGATTGTCCTGCCCAATTTCGAAACTAGCTTATTGAATTTATGCAGGAGTTTGAGCGCTGTTTTAGACTCTCTGAAAATCCAATGACATCTCTTAGGCCCACCTAATCCCAGCCATGGGATTCGGTTTGACCCTCGAGATCTACTCGGAGGACGTTTGTCCGATCTTCTCGGGCTTAGAACCCCGGTCTGAGAAGAGGGCATTGCCATAGAGTAAACATTTCCACTGTGGTAAACATAGGCAAACTGATGGAAAATATCCCTGGCTGATGATACCTCCAGAAGTATTCAGGAAGCATTGGAAAATGACCAGAGACAAACATATACGAGTTTGATTTTGCCTTACTCTAAAATTACAGAGCTCAGCATAAACCAGCCACTAATAACAGCAGGAACAGAGGTGTGCATGAAAAGATACTTCAAGAAGAAGGGTATCCCCAATACTTCCAGAAGTGGAAAACGGACAAAGCAGCTTTGAGAAAAGTGAAGGCTGAAAGAACAGCAGAGGCAATAGAAAAGAAGGCAGGGGAAGCAGACACAATTAAATAAACGTTGGAATAGAAACCAAAGGGAATGAAAGGAGAGTTAACCTGAACTAAGCTTACCAAAGCTGTACCACCTATGCTGGTGTTTATTATAGAAGAACATAGCCCGAAACATTTTTCCACAGACCTGTGAGCAAACCATTCAGAGCAAATCAAGCAGCATGATGCAAGCCCCACAGTTTTGCCAAGAAAAACTCTATGATTGAGACTACGCATTCAGACCCCCTGAAAAGCCCCAACGAAAGTGTCAAGACAGAAGGAAACAACAGACAATTCCATGATCTGCCATCAAGTGAGAGGCATACTGACTTCACTAGTTTACAAGTAACATTGCTTTATGTAATGTGGACCCCAACAATCCCAGGAGTGATCCATCGTACTACATGCATTTCAACGTTTGCCCATTTTTTCACCTTCCTGACCTACCTACAACCAATGCTTCGTGTTTCTTTGCATTTTGGACTACCTGGGAGGTACAACTGAGCACCTCTCTTTTTGACCCCCAAATAATCTTTATTTAATACAGTTCCATTGCCTGTCCCGTTGGACAGACCGCAACCCTTTTCTGTATATGTGACATATGCTCCTGCTTCCTATCCCCTTCCTCCACATGTATGTGGGCTGCCGCGGGATGGGATCGGAGCAGAGGCGTAGCCAGGATTGTCTAGCAAATGGGGCTTAATGCTAATGTAGTTGGGCCCACTGCACTGACGAAAATATCTGTAAATACCCACAGAACGCTGCTGAGTGGGCATTTTCATATTTTGGGTGGGCCCCTCAGGCCCCCTAGGCCCTACCCTGCCTAAGCCTCTGGGTTGGAGTGATAGCAAGCCCAAGCATGCTTCCTCTTTAAAAATGTAGAGCGCGTGAGGGCAGGCCACGCCCATTACCACGCCTCTCGTGCTCCTTTTCCTCTGTCCTTTTCTCCAGTCCACATCAGATGGGTTCAGTTGTCTGAAGCAGCCCTCTTTCTTTTTTCTTTTTTTCAACCGCTTCTCTCCAGTAACATCAATTTGTTGTTTCTTTTGTATTGTTTCTTTCCGCTTCCTTCCATTTTATGCTGGGTAAAGCAGGGTTTTCCGTATGCAACGGGTGTCACATGTGATCTAGGTGGTGGACTCACACACTCTTTGTTTATAGTGAGATAGGAATATGCCACACAGGTCCTTGGACAGGATATTCATCACCTTTGGAGGAGTGCTTCCTGTCAAACAAGTGGCTAAAACAATTATCGCGGATAGTTTCTTGCATTTCCCATACTTAGGAAGTTCACAGCAGGTCTCGCCCTTAGGGTGTTAGGACTGATTGTCTATACTCTGGCCTGGTAGACAGATGTATATAAGGCCAACCTATATTGTGATAGGGGCAACTCTGGGAAGCTGTAGCCAAACCAGCTTTGCTAGCAGTGAGAGGCGGTCTAGGCTAAGTTCTTCAGAGGTGGTGAGCTTGTAAGGGGTCCACAATGAGGTCACACAATGGGAATCACAGATTACACTTAGACAGAATGTATAAAATACAGTTATTTATTTATGGCCAAAACACAATGTAGAAAAATGACTACTCTCTGGACTGGACTCGGGTCAGGTAAACAATTTCAGATGGTGGTCACCGCAGCATGGCGACGCAAAAGGTCTCATCAGCCACGGTTAGACTTGCCCTTCTATCTTGGGTCCCCTCGAGGCTAGGATGCTGACATTTCTCAGAGATTAGCCTGGTAGCGCCAGCTGAAGATCCCCCAATTCTTAGGCCGAAACTCAGAACGGTGACGCCGGCAGCATAGTAGCCCAGAATCAAAGCTGGTCAGCCACATGACTATTCCAGGGCACTTCCGAAGGCTTCTTTTGGCAGGACACAGAGCAGACATCAGGAATGGATGGTCTCTCCACCCCACGGGTCGCAGCTCCTTCGCAGGTCTGCTAAACCTCACGAGCAAGACTGGGCTCCTCCAGGACAGTGCAGAAGTTGGTTGCCAGGCCACCTTCAGTCAGGTCTTAAGTTTCTTTGCGGGGTCTCACAGCTGGACATGATACTTGGCTCCTTCAGGTTTCTCCAGAATCCCTGAAGAAGAGGTGCAGGGGTCCTCTTCTTATCCTAAAAGCCAGGTAAGAGCTGAAACTCCCACTAGCCAATAGCAGGACTAGCCCACGCACACACCCCAGCAGTGGTCCAATCAGGACAACTGGCAGGAGCATTCATGCATACCACTCTGACACACCAAAACCAGTTTATGGATTGGGATCAGACAGTTTCAGCCCTCATCCTGCCGGCAAACACACACAGCCCTCCAGTAGCCCGCCAAAAGCATCTGGTTTCCCGGCCACTGGAAGTCCATATAAGGATTTTCCTGGCCTCTAAGGCCAGGAAGAAGGCTAAAGAACAAGATGGCAAAAGGACAAACGAAAAATATTGTGGCACAGCCATGTTTGACCAGAAGCCCCAGTTAGTAGCCAAAAGCGGTAAAAGCGGTAAGGGTAACATGAAAAATCCCCACAAGTGGGAAAAAGTCACTGCTGCCACCAACCTATCCTTCTAGCACACCTAGAGTACCCAAAAATCATCTGAGTGTTAATCTAGGGCAAAACAAAAATTCACCCCATTGTACTGCAGTGTATGCTGCTGTGCACAATGATAAAAAGTTACCACAAGTGATACAAAAGTAACCAAAAGTATTAACATAGTAACACGACTAAGGGAAACAGACTTTCCCAGTAATGACAGCCTGAAGGACATGTCAGTTTCCCCATGACATATGAGCAAAGGCCAGTGCAGTGAAGCTTAAGGATTCAATGCACTGTAAAAAGTACAGGTCAGATTAAAAAATAAAAGCAAAAAGTTTGGGGGTTCCGTAAAAATGGAAGGAAAGGTGCAGTTAAGAGAAATCATTCCTAACACATGCCACCTGCCCCCCCCCCACCCCTGACTAAGGGGCAGGGGGAACTAATCCACCCCTGGATGGGTCCTCTGTTCCGGTTGGTTATCCCTTTTGGACAGCCCATCAAAATTGCTACATTTGGTATCTGGCCTATGCCCAATAGTGAAGTTCAAGGCCTACAGACTGATGAACCACCTGAGCCACTTTGGATGAGCTCCCTTAACATCTATCAACCACTTCAAAGGCTTAGGGGGAGCATATACAGTGAAGTGAGTCCCAAAGAGGTAGGACCTCAACTTCCGAAGGCACCATACAATGGAAAAACAACTCTTCTCCACCTGGGGCCAATTGAGTTCTCCACTCCTACACTGGTAGCTGATTAGACATATAGGATGTTCCTCACCTTTGTCATTTAGCTGTCAGTCACCCAACTATGCCAGTGTCATAGACATCTGTCTGCAAAGGTATCTTCCAATCAGGTGACCTTAAACCAGACCTAGGGATTCATTCAGGCCAGTGAAGGCCTTCCCACACTCAGGGGTCCAGAAGAACTCTTTAGGTCCCCTATGAGTAGTGAGGACCGTCAGAGGGACAGCTATATGGCTATATGCTGCCACTTTGCTTCTGTGTTTCCCAGTGAGGGCCAGAAAAGTCCTCACTTGGGCTTGGGTAGTGGGGGTTGCCCAGTTCTGTACATGAAGTACTTCACTATCAAGAGGTTGCATCTTGTCCCCACATACACCAACATCATGCTTGAGGAAGGCCAATGGCTCCTGTTCAGTTTGACACTTGGCTGTCTTTCTGAACAAGTTGGCCTGATGAAGGTCCTGACACCCAGTCTCTTGAGTTAGACCCAGTTCCTTCGAATTGGGGGTTGAATCTGCCATGTCATACAGCCATGTATTGCTGATACCCATTTTCCCATTCAGGACAGGGGCTATGCTCAGTTGACAGATGTCAGTTGTAGCCACCAATCCAGAAGTCCATACCCTGAAATAAGACTCTGAAAAGGCTGAAACGGCTTCTTCCTCCTCAGCATAGACCGACAGGGATATGTTGCCATAGCCTGCAGAGAGATCATGGCAGCAGCTGTACTTTTCAGTACAGAGCTGATTCACTAAGGTGTTACCTCTCAGTGAATAGTATGCATTTGTCTTGGGGACAGAACACAGAGCTCTAGTGTCCATACAGAATCCAAATCTGGCTTTACCTGTATTTCCTTCCAGTTCCTCAGAACTGAAATGTTGACAGCTAGAATTCTCAAACAGTCTTTTTTTTCCAACACAGGGTGGATCTCACACCAACTGTCAGAACTTCCCATTGGTTCTGAGTCACCACAATACTCAAACTTGGTGGGTACACTTACTCCCAGAATACAATCTGGTTTACACCATCCTGTTATAAAGGGTGTCAGTGACAACAAGGGGGGAGATTGCTTCAGCAAACTCTCCTGCTCACCTTGCTGATGTGGGGTCAGGTGAGGAGACACTAGGTCACCCTCACTGAAGCCATTAGAAGGGTTGCTTTGACACAGGGCAGGGAGGCACACATTTGTCTGGCTCCCTCTCTATAGCCATAGGCAGTGCTCAATGTTTAGCCCCAGATCAAATCCTCCACACCATTCCCAGGAAAATGCATGGCAACCTGTCCAGGTTCACCAAAGCCTTGTGAATAGTTTATCTTGCCAAGCTGTGAAACATGGCAAGGGCCAGACCATTGACAGGTTGTCAGGGATTTACATAGCTTTAACAGGAGATGGTCCCATCTCCTTCCCTGGGGCTCACTGAGGGCTCCAATCAAATTTAGGAGAGAACTGACATCTCTCTCACACTCTCAGACCATCCTCCTGTGCATGACAGCTCAGTGACACTTGACAGGTCACTTCACCATCACTCCACTGGGTCTGACCACTACTGACTTCAGCAGAGGAACTACCTCTGGAACTGTCATACAGTAGGTTGTCAATGACTGACTTGGCAGTCAAGTCATTCCCTGTGGGGTGGCATAAGGACATAGATGATTGTGATCAGCAATCACCATTTGCAACCTATTGCTTGTGGTCCCCAGAGTCGAAGGGCTAATGAAATTAGGCCTTGTCTCGGGTAGCAATGAGTTCACTCCTAAAAGTGAACTCTGGAGTAATTGAATTCCTGTCTCACCCCTGTCAACCTGGTGACAGAGAGTGAGACTCCTAGAATGGTTTTCTTCTGGGACCCCCATCATGGCCCAGCAAGAATGTGTATTAGACCACACAGGTGATATCCTGACACTAGGATGCATCACCAGGGGAGTGTCACACAGCAACTGTAGGAGGAAGGGTCTCACAACCTGAGTAAGCCCCAACCCCTCAAGGTTCTCTCCGGTGGGCTCTGTGGGCTTACTTTGCAGTAACCCACCTTCCATTTTAACTCTTTGCTTCCCTGGAGGAGAATCCTCCCATTGGAAGCAAGCCTTTCTCCATAGGCCTAACCATGATGGTTTTCTTTTCGGTTGGCCCATACTTCTCCCTCTCCCTCTCCTGGGACTCTCAAAGCTGAGGAGGCTCATAGGATTCAAGTTTTTCTGGGGGTCCTTCCTCCAAATTTGGAATAGGGATACCTCCAACTGATGTTGGTAAGGCATTGGGAATATTCTCCTTCCCTCTGCCTCTGTTTCCGACTCCTCTAACCATGAGTTTCCCCTTAGGCCTAGACTTTCTCTTAGGCTTGGCTAAGACAGCCAGATTCTGAGACCTAACGCTTGAAGGGCCTGGTGAGGGCCTATCAGGACCCAAGTCTTGAAGACTCAACTCACCCAGCAATCTTCCAGGAACCACTCCCCTCTTATTGACAGATGCCCTGACCGTTTCTCTATTCACAGCTTGAATTACAGGTGCTACTGGAACATTAGAGGGGGCCTGCCAGCCAACTGAGTATCCCCCACAGGAACTCTGGCAAGAACCTGTGGGTTTACCATGAAGGAAGCTACATCAGTAGGGCTGGGCCCAATGTTCCTAACAGTAGAGGTATTTACACCTCCTACCTGAACACTATCCTCATAAGAATTATCACTATGCAACTGGACTAGGATGGGAGCCAATGCTCCAGCACTACTAGTTTCGAAGGAATCTAGACTATCTTCAGACTCTTCCTTTGAGGAAATGCAGTCTAAAGGGAAGGACACCCCTGCCATCTCTTTTTCCTTATACTGAGAGAAGGCCAGACTGGCAGAGTGGACACCCAAGGTCTTATCCTTACATTTGGGGTCCCCCTTCCTGTGGTCACTTGCTCCACAAGTGTAACAAGTCCCACTGGAACTTGACACATAGGGAGGCTTAGAGAAACCACTCACATGCTTGGGAGGGTTAGTCCCACTACCCTAACCTGATTCTGATGAATTCCCCTTATTAAGCTTTGTGTGGGCCTTCTTAGACATTGTTTTATCAGTACCCCCACCCTCTTTTTCTTTCTGCTTCTTTCGGTTTCTCCTGCTTACCTGAAGCAGGCTTGTCCTTATGGGACACTCTATGTGATACCCATAAATCAGCAGAAATGGCTGGCCTCTTTGGATTTAACTCCTTTGAGTCAGCCAAATGTTTTTTGTATTGTTATTTGCTTAACAATTAACCTTTAACAAACATAATAAAGTAGAAAATACATACAATAATTCATTAAAAATGTACATTAACAGAAAAGAAATTATAGAAATTACCAAATTGTGCAAACAAGAGCATAATCCAGGTATCCAATATGTCAAACACTTTGCCCTTTCACCTACATTTAAAACTTCCTTTCAAAAATGAATCGCAGCAGTCATCCATTTATTATGGCCAAAAGAGTTCATAATAAACTGCCATACTCTACCAGTGTGAACCTGACCATAGGGTTGAATTAAGTGACCAAAGTATGACATTTGCCTCCCCTCCAATGATTTACAGTGTAGCAGTATGTGGCGTAGCCTCTCTACCTCTTCGGAGTTCAAGCAAAATCTACATACTGTCAGCTCTCTCTGAACTTTGGTCCATACAACCTTAATTTAATTTGTATGAACCAAGTTTAGTCTTAGTCTCATCATCCTTGTTCATCACGATGCACTAGGAGACTTATGTAGATATTCTGGGCATATTCTGACTGGTCTGACATCAATCAGATGTAAGGTTCTGCCGATTGTGTCAATCCAGTCCCATTCCTTGTGTCTCCTTTTCATTTGGGTTGAATTATAGCAGAGCATGTCTTTCGAGGTGTCATACTTTTTACAAAGCAGGTCACACTCTATTTCCCAAATTTGTAAGGCAACCCAGGATTTTTTAAGTCACAATTGGTTTACCAGCCACCAAATTGATCCCTCCCTGGCACAAAGAATGTTCTTTAGCAGTGACAGGTTCTTTCAGTAAAGATGGAATTTTATAGAGGGCAGCCCTAACTCATAGCAGATTACTGCTACCGGAACGCTGTTTGGTAGGTGCAAGACTTTTCTCTAAAACAGGCCATTCAGGGCATCACAATCCACCAGGGGTGGGAGGCTCCACTTCTCACCCCTGTATGTTATCAATGGCACAACTAAACCCTCATTCCAAAAATCTACCCCCTCCTCATACCCTATCTCACCTCTTTCTTCAATACCTGCCTCATGACTTCCACTTTTCCAGCTCCTTTCAAGCATTTAACTATTATTCCTATACTAAAAAAACCTTCAGCTAACCCCCACCTTGCTTCCAACTATCGTCCCATCCCTCTCCTACCCTTTCTCTCTAAACTTTTCGAACGCATTGTCTACTCTCAACTTTCCTCTTTCGTCTCCAACCACTCTCTCCTGCCTGCCACTCAATCTGGTTTGCGCCCTCTACACTCCACTGAAACTGCCCTTACCTCTGTTCTCAGCTCTCTCCTTTCCTCACGCCAAACCAAACATTCCACTATTCTTATTCTTCTCAACCTCTCTGCTGCTTTTGACACTGTTGACCATACTCTTCTACTTCTCTCTCCTCATGTGGCCTCAAAGACTATGTCCTTCTATGGTTCTCCTCTTATCTCTGTAACCGTACCTTTGCCGTCTCATGGGATGGCACCACCTCTCCCACCCTTCCTCTCTACCATGGCATTCCCCAAGGTTCTGTCCTTGGTCCCTTTCTCTTTTCGCTCTAAACGTCCTTCTTAGCCCCCATAATTTCCTCCTTCGGAGTCTCACATCATTTCTACGCGGACGATACCCAGCTCTTTCTCTCCTTCTCCTCCTTCTCTCCTGACATCCACCAGAAGCTTTCTTCTTGCCCCTCTGCTATTAAATGTTGGATGTCCTCTCCTTTCCTTACTCTCAATACCGATAAAACTGAAGTTCTTTTCTTTCCTGCATGCACTCTCCCTCTTCCTTCTCCTCCCCATTTCATTCTCTTTCCCCCCTCCAATCTCTCCTTCTCTTCCCATGCACGTAACCTTGGTCTTTTTCTTGACCCCCACCTCTCCTTTTCTCACCATATTTACTTACTGCTAGATCTTGCCGCTTTCACCTCTTCAACATCCGTAAAATTTGATCCTTCCTAACCTTTCACGCTACCAAACTTTTAATCTCACTCATCTTCTCTCGACTCTTCTACTGCTCTACTCTTTTCTTTGGACGCCCCTCCTCTCACCTCTCCCCACTTAAGTCTATCTACCACTCTGCAATCCGCTCCCTCTGCCTTGTCTTTCCCCATGACTCCATCTCCTCTTCTCTCTCCTCTCTAGGTTGGCTCCCATTTCATTCCCAGCTCAAATTCAATTTCTTCTGTCTCGTATTTAAATCCCTCCATGGTCTTGCCCCCCACCCCTATCAATCCTCGCTCCTAACTTTCTACACTCCTTCTCATTCTCTACGCTCTTCCAATCTCTACCTACTCTCCTCTTCACCTTCACCCTGTGCCCCTTCTCTCTTCCGCTCTTTCCTTGCCCCTTACCACTGGAACCGCCATCCTCTTTTCATCCACTCTACTTCTTCCTTCGCTTACTTTCGTACCTCCCTAAAATCCTATCTCTTTCATTCATCTCCTTAAAACCATTTGCTTCCTCTTCTTTTAGTATTCTCTCCTACCCCTCCTTTTCCGTTCCCTACTTCCCTTCCCCTTTCTCCCTCTTTTCTCTCCACTCTCTCCTTATGTCCTGTACATTTATCATCCTCCTCTCTTCCTTCCTTCTCCCTACTCCCTCTGCCTCCTCTCTTACTTCTACTCTCACCTTCCCTCCCACCCACTATCTCTTCTCTCTTCTTGACCCCTCCCTTCTCTTCTTCCCCTTCCATGATTTAAATTGTTTTTGTACTGCTTTCTGGTTTAATTCAATTGTTATGTAATGCTTGCTGTATATTATTGTTGGTTCCTCTTGTAAAGTGTTTTGGATTAAAACGCTATATAAATTCAATAAAATACAAATACAACCATTGCCCTGTAAAATTCTAGAACCAGAGTCTGAGAAAAATTGCTGAATTTCTGGTTCACAGCACAGGCTTCAGTAGCCAGCTTAAGCATTTTGGAGCGTAGGTAGCTTTGAAGCTCTGTTTTTCGTTTGAAGTTCAAATATTCTGCATCCCAAATAACAAAAATGTGAAACCTTTGCTAGGGGCGAACCACCAATATTTCATTGGAAGCTGGTGTATTTTTGCTTCATTCCTGATCTAAATGTCAGTATCTGTGATTTTGTCATATTGATACTCAAATGGTTTTGTTCAGCATATTTAGCCAGCGCATCAAGCTTGTGCTGCAAACCGATTGGCGTGTAATCAAAAAGAACAAGGTCATCGGCATAGAGCAAATAATCCAGAAAAATGAGGGCTAAATTCAGGGAAAAACTATGAATACCTTCAAATATTTAAGCAAGGTCCTATAGGAAAAGGCTGAAAAGAAGGGGAGTCAATACACAGCCATGTTTCAGGCCACACGTAGTAACAATAGGTGAAGACAACTTTCCGTGGGCATTCAACCGCACTCTGATAGAGTTATCAGAGTGAAGGGCCATCAAGAGCTCTAATAAGTGTGCAGGGTATCTCCATTGTCTAAGCTTAGTCCACAGACGGGTTTGATCAATACTATCGAATGCCATGGCAAAGTCAATAAACGCCATGCAGACGGGTTTCGACCTTGCCATCACCTCGTTCTTTAGTAAGCCCAGAATTAACATGTCTGCATTTGTTCCTACGCCTTTCCTAAACCGTGTTTGGAGCGCATCCAATCTACCCGCATCCTGCACCCAGTCCGTTAGTTCGTTCAACACTATGGACGGATAGATGTTTGCCAGGATATCAAGTAATGCTATGGGTCTAAAGTTACAGGCTAACCAGTGTTGCCCCTTTCAAAGAGTGGTACAATAATGGACAAGTCCATGTTTTTGGCATACTTGCTGGAGATGTAATTTTTCTGAAATCTAGGCCTAGTATATGCGTCCAGAAGTCGGGGTCAAGTTTTAGGACTGCATTTGATCGGCCTGGGGCCCGCAAGTTCTTACTGCGAGAAATAAGAGAGCTTATTCGGCTCTCTGAGGTTGCTAAATGCCAAGATTCTCTCTGAGAGGCTGAGCGTTGGCTACCCCCCCCCCCCAGAGTCACCCTTGTATGCTCTCAGGAAATGATCAATCCATCCTTGCTCTCCAATAGGATTAAGTAAAGAGTTAGTTGGTGGGGTCACCAAGTTGTTAATTACTCGCCAAAAGGAAGATATGTCTTTTGAAATAACCAATTGCAAAATCTTTTGCGCATCATTCAGCATTGCATCATGCTTATAAAAGTGAAGCCATTGTTTGTATTTACGCCTCAGAGATTTCCTCTGGGAATTCGCTGATAGAGGACAAAGTTTGAGTGCCCGCCTCAAATCTCGTTTCTTTGCCTGGACAATTGGGTCAAACGTATGTTTTCTTAAGATTACATCTATATTTCCAGTTCGGGGCATTGCTCTATAGACCTGGTCCAGGACATCTTTATATGGGGTAATTAGCAGGGCCTGCTCTAATTTGTCAGGAAGGAGCAGGCAGTGGAGTGTACAATGGAACTTCGCTATACTCACCGCATTCCAACAGATTCTACTCTCACCCACTGGGGCCTCAACTTCTTACCATACAAATGACCACATTCTCCCCATTTTGCCACCTTTAACTCCAAGGATAAAGGCTAGTGATCACTAAGTTCTAATTCATTTATAATCATTGATTTTACAGACTGCAACATTTCACCAGACACAAAGTAATAGTCCAAGTTACTACTAGAGCTACCACAATACCAAGTAGGGTTTGGAGGGATGTCTCCCATTGTTGTGCCATTGAATACATTAAAATCCAAGGCATTCATTAACTCCATGCATGCAGTTCCACACTTCTTTGCCATGCCATTATTATGCGACCTACTCGCATCCATAGTGTCTAGACAAAGCGCGTTCAAATCATCACATAGCAGAATAGAGTTACCATTGTTAGCATTTTGCCAATCATATATTAAGTCTTCGACGTCCTCAAAAAATAGTCTTTTGTTATTGTAATTAGAGATTAATCACTTGAGTAGGGGACATATCGATATACAGATCCTTGTTCCAAGTCAAATGAACTGCCTGGGTGAAAGCGTTTGGAGGAGCATATTTGACGGCTGTTATGCCAATGTCATTCGAATTCCAAATAGTAATCCGGAGGTAGGTCTACCCCTAGAGCCTTTGTATGCCGGGTTCAGCAAACACTGATCTGCGTCCACAATCAGGGGCTCAAGAAGCCAGCATTCCTTAATACAAAAGAAGTCAGCCTCAAGGGTAGGTGAAGCCCTTGTGGATAGTAAATTGGCGTGACCTCTTGAATTCCATGGCAGGCACTTGATTGTTGTGAACAAGGCTGATGTGTTAAATTCTAGTTGCTAGTTCTTAAGTGCATTCAGACATGCCGCCACCCAGTTCCAGTCCAAATGATCGTTAGCATCCCTATTTCTCGTTAGGTGATTAGTAGCAAGTCTCCCTGCCGAGCCATCTCTTGTACAGGTGATTGTTAAAATAGGTTGAAGTTGGGCTGCTCTTGGAGGCACAGTGGTGGAATTAGCAGCACAAATGATCAGAGTAGGGAGGGGAACTGAATGCTGTTCAGTCCCTGAGTAAGGTGTTATAGAGGAGCCCCATAATTCCAGTTGTGCCGAGGCTGCAAGAACTTGGTTCAGAACCAGCCGAGAGGCAAAAAGAAGAATGACCTTGTCTAAACTTATATTATTCAAAGAATTCAGCTGCTTGATGTCAGCTGAGCTCGGGTGAGACAGGGCCAGCACTTTGGTGAGTAGCTTCAAGACAGCCGTCCTGTTTAATGTTAGTTGAATACAATAATTTAACACCCAAGCTAGGAGTAATTGCATTTTCACAGACTCCCGCTGGACTGGCATTGTTGATGCCACTATACCCTTATTTCGGGTATTGGAGCGTCGCTCCTCCAATGTTGAAAAGGTAGGAGGGCTTGTACCGACCACAAGGATAGAAGAAGGATCTTGTGGTGGCTGAATTATTTCTTCAGCGGCAGCTGCTATGGAGAAATCCATGCTTGGTGCTCTAGTGCACTGCACAGGCGTCATACAGATTGGCGTTACTGATTCAGTGACAGACCCAAGGAGTCCAGTGATGTCATCCACGAAATTCGGAAGGGCAGATGGCATTGGGCCTTCCCCCTCCGCCTGCCCCGCAATGACATGGGGACAGGCTTGTCGTCATTCTCAGGTTCCATCACCACCATCATTGTAGCGGGCAAAGTACCGGGTAATGACATAGCTGTTAAATCGGGTGCCATATGGGAGTATTGAGGTGCAGATTGATGTACCTGGGAGCAGTGGAGTTCGAAAGGAAGGCGCAGGAGTGATAGATTCCTGAGGAATTTCCTGGAGCCCCTACCCGCATTCCTATGGGCAGCTTTCCTATTTCCTGTTTTTTTTAAGGTTTTGCCACTCTTTGGTGATTCTGCAGTCCGTGCCAATCGTTTATGCTTAGTAGGCAGGGGAGCTTTCTTTGGCCTCACAGCAGTGCTGCCAAAGATCTCAAATGGAACTTGAGGGACCAGAGACGGCCTGTCTACCTCCACCACTTCATTGACACTACGACTCACTTCCATCTACCTTCACATAGGAGGGCCTCTGCCGTTTGCATTAGATTTGGATCAATGTGGGTAGGAACCTCCACCATAGGTCCCTGAGAGTTCTCAAAAATACTGGCCGCTGCGGCAGCCAGGGGCTCGAGGCAACATCACACTTCCTCATTTCCTGACAAAGAGGTACTTAGCTGAATCGCTAGAGGTGTGGGGCCTGCAAGTTGCGTCTCCTCCCTCTGAATGGAAGCAGACCTAAACGCAAAGTCAAACAACACAGGCCATGCCAGGCCTTTTAAATCAGGACCACTGGCGGGGACATTCATGCATACCACTCAGACACACCAAAACCAGTTTGTGGATTGGGATCAGGCAGTCCCAGCCCACATCCTTCCAGCAAACACACAGAGCCCTCCAGTAGCCCACCAAAAGCTTCTGCTTTCCCTGGCACTGGAAGTCCTTATAAGGATTTTCCTGGCCTCTAAGGCCAGGAAGAAGGCTAAAGAACAAGATGGCAAAAGGACACTCACGGCACGGACATGTTTGATCGGTAGCCTCAGTTAGTAGCCAAAAGCGGTAAACGCGGTAAGGCTAAAACGAAAATCCCCAAAAGTGGGAAAAAGTCACTGCTGCCAAGAGCTTATCCTTTTAGCACACCTAGAGTAACCAAAACGTGTTAGTCTAGGGCAAAACAAAAATGCACCCCATTGTGCTGCAGTGTGAGCTGTTGTGCACAAAGATAAAAAGTTACCAGAAGTGATACAAAAATAACCAAAACTAGTAACACGACTAAGGGAAGCAAAGTCTCCCAGTACTGACAGCCTGAAGGACATGTCAGTTTCCCCATGACATATGCGCAAACGCCAGTGCAGTGAATCTTAAGGCTTCAATGCACTGTAAAAAGTACACGTCAGATTAAAAAATAAAAGCAAAAAGTTTGGGGGTTCCATAAAGATGGAAGGAAAGGTGCAGTAAAGAGAAATCTTTCCTAACACAGGGTCTACATGCACATTTGACTAGACCAAAAAGTACTGCATTAGCCTATCAGCGCCATGTGCCCTGGGACGCCATAGGCGAGGTAGCCTCTTGGGCCTCTCGTTCAGATTTTTGTAATTATTCTGTGCTGGACTCCAGCTCCAGGACATATGCACAGTTTTGACAAGCAGCACTCAGGAAAATGTTTGCAACAGCTCAGTTCCATCTTCCCTGGGTCAAAGTAATGCTTTATACTCTTCCATAAGTATGGGGGAAAGGGGATAGGAGGTAGGAGTAAGGAAAGCTAAGGAAAGGTAACTCACATGTACAATGTCCCCTTTCCTCCATACGCTCGCCCTCCAGCTTCCTAAAAAAGTTAGATAGGTCCTCCCGGTCCTCTCTGTGGATCAAGGGACTGAGGGAAAGGAGCGCAAGAGGCAGGCTTATGGGTGTGGTCCGGCTATGCGTACGTGGCCCGCCCCTGCACAAGTGTATCGCTTGGGTGCCGAAGTAAATAACGTTGTACTCAACCTCTTAGACTTAACGTAGGTTTTGAGGTGATCCAGAGTCTTCGTCCGAAAGATGTCCTACACCCGGCTCGGTCGACTCCTGAGAGACTTAAAAGTAAGTGCATCACAGAGCGCAGAGGCGTCCGAACAAAGAAGCAGGCCCAAACACTCTAAACAAAGACTGTGTGGTTTTGCCGCCTAGATGACCTGTTTCACTCGATGCACACAGAAAACCCTGCTTTACTC
Source organism: Ambystoma mexicanum (assembly GCF_040938575.1). Taxonomy (NCBI): domain Eukaryota; kingdom Metazoa; phylum Chordata; class Amphibia; order Caudata; family Ambystomatidae; genus Ambystoma; species Ambystoma mexicanum. The sequence goes on from NC_090939.1 coordinate 693,707,788, forward strand.
AGCATTAAACAGAACGAAGCAGGAGAAAAAGTAATACATAAGAAAAAACTGTTTGAAGTTACTGTGGGAAGTTGCTAAAGAAAGAAAATAGAAAGAGGGCTGTGGCAACAGTCTGACCCACCCGACATCGAGAAAGGGACTGAGGGGAAGGAGCGCTAGAGGCAGGGTTATACGCATGGTCGTGCTATGCTCACGTAGCCTGTTCCCACCCTCTCTAAATTCTTAAAGGGGAAGGATGGTTGGCCTTGCTATGGCTATGATCCTGTACCCACTTCACTGGGACTCCGTTAAGTATGGAGGAAAGAGGACATTGGACTAGTAGTACAACAGTCACTGCAATGAGTAACTTTTTCTTTCCTCATCCTTAAGAATAAGTGCAACTGTTTCAGTATTTCATACCTTTTCTGCTTATCACCAAAAGTGGCTTTCAATTGAAACAAATGCAGATTTCGGATTCGTATTTATGGTTTCCTTTATGGCTTGAAAACCATCATGCCAGTCTTGAAGTTCAGAAAAGTGTTTTGGGTCTATCTGTGTCACGCCGCGCGCTCGCTCGCGGGCGTCGGCGCCACTTACCTGGGTTCCTGGTCCACGGCCGCAGCAGTCTCCTCCTTCATGGAGGCTGTACCCGCGGTGGCGACTCTCTTCACGCCGACCCGCGGTTCGGATGGGCGCCGTGGACGCCGCCATCTTGCGAGGATCTGCGCATGCGCGGATCGTCAGTATTCGACGTCCCGCGCATGCGCAGCATCGGAACATGCGTTCCAAGCCTCGTTTTGACCCCGGACCATAAATAGGCATTGCATGCACAGGGACAACGCGTCTCAACGCGGTTGTTACTGTGTATGCGCTGCTGGAGCCTGGTGCTAGGTTTTCAGCCCTCCAGTTTCCAGGTCTGCCTTTCCTGCTCAGTCCTGCCTTTTCTCCTTACTCCTTACTCCTTCTTGCTTCTGGTCCTCCTACCCTTTCTTCCCCTATCTTCGTTACTAGCCAGCCCCTGGTTCAGGGTGGAGGAGGTTTCGTCTGGGTTCCTAGTAGTAGTGGGGACCCCTGTCAGTACTGCTTCTTCTTGCAGTTTGCTTTCCTTTGCCTGTCTTGTGCCCTGCCGGTACCTGTGCCTTACTGCCTTGGAAGTTCCTGAGTTCCTCTCCGTTTTCATCGGTGATTTCATCAAGCCTTCTCAGCCAGTGGAAACACTGTCCCGACGTCACGCTAATCCTGAGAAGTGCCACCCGTGGCGTTGGGAGTTGGTTCAGTGCCATTCTGTCATATACCGTCAGGAGGGGATTGGGCTAATTCCTCGCGTTACTCTTTCATCGGCTATCAAGACTTCGACAGACTGGCAACCTCAACTCCACGGTCTACAGGAAAAAGAGGTAAACCACGATCCCGTGAAGATACGTTTAACAGATTGAGACGCCTTAACCCCAGTTCCGACATGGACGACATACAGGAACTACGTGAAGAAATGCGTGCCATGCGTCTTGAAATGACCACTCTCCGCCAGGAGAACAACACCCTCAGACAGGCATTGGATCGGTGTTTGGCTAGTCCCGCACAACCTGTCACACCGTCAGAGAACTCCATGGCTTACACGACTCCGATGAAGTATGATGGTGATCCGCGTCGAGTGGCTGAGTTCTGTACTCATTGTCGGATCCATTTCCAGTTCAGATCAACTCATTTTGCTCAAGACAAGGCCAAGATCGGGTACATCCTTGGCAATCTGACCGGCAATGCACTCGCCTGGGCAGCACCTCTAGTCTCTACTAACAGTCCTCTGTTGAGTGATTTCACTGCCTTTGAGAAAGCCTTTTTGGACGTCTTTAAACCACCCAATTTGGCAGCCATGGCTCAGAATCAATTAATGGAGATCAAGCAAGGGTCAGATGACATAATCCGCTACATCAGTCGGTTTCGACAATTAGCAACTGATTCACAATGGCCTGAAATTACTCAAAAAACCTTGTTTCGTCGGGGATTACGAGAGGAGTACAAGGATGAATTACTGCACATTCCGGAGCCAGAAACATTGCCTGCTTTGGTGGAACAAGTCTTACGCATTGACCACAGGTTGACCGAACGACGGAGTGAACGCCGCAGGTCTGCCAGGTATCAATCGATTCCTCTTGCACAGAACCTCGGACCAGCTGTTTCTACTGAAGTAGGTCCAGAACCCATGCAGTTGGGTGCCGTCCGTGGTCCGTTGTCCGAGACCGAAAAGAAAAGAAGACGACAGAAGAATTTGTGCCTGTATTGCGGTGGTTCTGACCACTTTTTAGGCACCTGTCCGCTGCGCCCGTTGAAGAAACAGGAAAACTAACAGGCCCGTTGTTTGAGGCGAAGGCAGCAACGGGCCGCCCTTCTGATTCCGTCCTTCCTCCCATGAACTCAGTACCTTTGTTGATCCTGAAAATCGGTGTTGCCTGGCTTGGAAAATGTGTGCAGACCTGGGCCCTTTTGGATTGCGGAGCATCCGGCAACTACATCGATGCTTCATTTGCGATTGCCAAGGGGATCCGTTTACATAACAAGGAACGACATACAGTGGTTGAGGTGATCGATGGGTCTACTTTGTCTTCGGGTCCTGTTTGCCAACACTCTGATCCCTTGTGGCTCTCTGTAGAAGGGCATCTCGAACGTATCTCCTTGGACGTCATCAAATCCCCCTCATTTCCGGTGGTTCTGGGGTTACCATGGTTGTTGTATCACAATCCCCAGGTCGACTGGACCGCTCGCTCTTTGATGTTTACTTCGACACGTTGCCCTAGTGATTGCGTAATCCATGAAACCTTTCCTGCAGTTATGGAGTCCCTCAATCCTGCTGACGTGTCTACTCGTCTATGTGCCACTCAATCGGTACCTCATGAATATGCTGACTACCACAAGGCGTTCTCCAAGCCTGAGGACATACCATTACCACCTCATCGGTACTTTGATTGTTCCATTGACATTCTGCCTGGTGCGATCATTCCCCACGGCAAGATTTATTCGTTGACTCAACTCGAGAAAGGCATCCTACAGGAATACATTACGGATTGCCTGAACAAAGGCTACATTATACCCTCCAAATCCCCTGCGGGATTCCCGTTATTCTTCGTCAAAAAGAAAGAGGGCACTTTGCGCCCTTGTATCGACTATCGTCAATTAAACGAAATCACGAGGAAAGACAGGTACCCGTTACCACTCATCCGGGACATCATCGAATCTCTGAAATCAGCACAGATCTTCACCAAACTGGATCTAAGAGGGGCCTATCACTTGGTGCGGATTAAGAATGGAGATGAGTGGAAGACGGCCTTCAAAACGCCTATTGGTCACTTCGAATACAGGGTGATGCCGTTTGGACTCTGCAATGCCCCGGCAGTCTTTCAACGGTTCATGGACGATGTCTTTTCTGACCTTATTGGGATTTCTGTCTGGGTTTACCTTGACGACATATTGGTTTTTTCTGACTCTCGTACTGCACACGTAGTGCATGTTCAGGAAGTCCTCCGGAGGTTAATACACAACGGCCTGTATGCCAAAATCGAAAAATGTCAATTTCATAAGGAAAGCATGGAGTTTCTGGGTTATGTGATCAGCAACACAGGAGTACAGATGGATCCCGCAAAACTGCAAGCTATACAAGAATGGAAACCACCACATGGCGTGAAGTCGCTTCAAAGGTTCTTGGGCTTTGCCAACTTTTATCGGCGTTTCATCCCACGCTTTTCTAAACTGGCCAACAGTCTAACCCGCCTGACCAGTACCAAGGTGCCGTTTATTTGGGACACGCAGGCCGAGGAGGCATCACGGAATTAAAGAAATCTTTCATGTCGGCTCCTGTTCTTAGACACCCAGATGATGAAAAACCATTTGTGGTTGAGACAGACGCTTCTGACTACGCAATCGGTGCGGTCTTACTACAGCAAGATGCAGTCACAGGAACAGAGCACCCGGTGGCATATTACTCAAGGAAATTGTCAGTGAGCGAGAGAAACTATGCAGTGATAGAAAAGGAACTACTGGCAATAAAAGCTGCCTTCGAGGAATGGAGACATCACTTGCTGGGTGGGAGGTACTCGGTGGTGGTTCGCACAGATCACCGCAATCTACAGTTCCTGCGCTCTTTGCAATGCAGAACTTCCCGTCATGCTCGTTGGGCCTTTTTCTTTTCACAGTTTGATTTCACTGTCACGTACATTCCTTGTTCCCAGAACACGAAGGCTGATGCCTTGTCTCGTTCTTTGGAAAATAACGTTGAAGGTGTCAATGAACCGGAACCTTTGATTGCATCCAAACATTTTCTATTGATGCTGACTCCCCGGCTCCAACAGTTTGTTGAGGCCACACGTACGGATCCCACAAGAGCACAGATACTACAACGTGCCGACATTAAGGAACGTGACGGCTTGTTGTTCTTCAAGAATCGTCTGTACGTTCCCACATTGGAACTCCAGAAAATCATTCTACAGAATTGCCATGATTCCGTCGTTTGCGGTCACCGTGGAGTCCGCACAACACAAGAACTGGTTGCACGACAGTACTGGTGGCCTGGATGGGCTACACTGGTAAAGCAATACGTGGACTCCTGTCCTGTATGTGCCCAGACCAAGATTCCTCGCAAAAGGCCAATTGGCCTTCTGAAACCCACGCCTACGCCTCCGTACCCTTGGCATACCATCGCCACGGATTTCATCGTTGACCTGCCCTTGTCCGGTGGATTTACCTGTATAATGGTGGTGGTGGATTGTTTCACCAAGACGGCTCATTTCTTGCCCTTTCCTAAGCTGCCCACTGCATCTCAGATGGCACGATGTTTTCTACATGAGGTGTATCGCCTTCATGGTCTTCCGGAGAAGATCTTGTCAGATCGGGGGTCTCAATACATCTCTTCCTTTTGGGGTCAACTGTGTCGGCATTTGGACATTCAGCGAGCCCTGAGTTCCGGCTATCATCCGCAGACTAATGGACAGACTGAACGTACCAATCAGACCCTTGAGCAATACCTACGTTGTTATGCCAATGCTACCCAAGACAACTGGTCGGAATGGTTGGACACCGCGGAAGCAGCTTACAACAACGCTGTTCATTCCGCTACTGGACTCAGCCCCTTTTATTGCTCTACTGGTCTTCATCCTCGCCTGCTGCCTATTCATCCAACGTATTCCAGCACCGTTCCTTCCGCAGATGCCCTGGTGTCCCTGATCCGCGATCAACATCGTCTGGCGGCCAGTACCTTGGCAGCGGCACAAGCACATATGAAGGAGCAGGCTGACAAGAGACGGAGCCCGGAGCCTGTCCTTCATGTTGGGGACATGGTTTGGCTATCCTCCAAGAATCTACCGGTACGCAACTTACCTGTGAAACTAGCCCCCCGCTTTTTTGGTCCCTTCCGCGTCTCTGAGCGTATTTCCTCTGTTGCCTTTCGTTTGTCTTTGCCTCGCTCTTGGAGGATCCATCCTGTCTTTCATGTTTCCCTCTTAAAGCCCTATGTGCCCGATGTTATGGGTCGTGCCTGTTCCCGTCCTGCCCCGCTACTGGTTCGGGGGGTCCCTGAATTTGAGGTGCAGGAGATTTGTGATTCACGAATACGGCGCGGTGTTCTGCAGTTCCTGGTCAGCTGGAAGGGTTATCCAGCTTGTGACCGCACTTGGGAACCGCGCTCCTTCGTGCATGCACCGCGCCTGGTTCGGGATTTCTATCTCCGCTTTCCTTGGAAACCCGGTGCTCCGGGGTTGTCCGGGAGGGGGTATGGTGTCACGCCGCGCGCTCGCTCGCGGGCGTCGGCGCCACTTACCTGGGTTCCTGGTCCACGGCCGCAGCAGTCTCCTCCTTCATGGAGGCTGTACCCGCGGTGGCGACTCTCTTCACGCCGACCCGCGGTTCGGATGGGCGCCGTGGACGCCGCCATCTTGCGAGGATCTGCGCATGCGCGGATCGTCAGTATTCGACGTCCCGCGCATGCGCAGCATCGGAACATGCGTTCCAAGCCTCGTTTTGACCCCGGACCATAAATAGGCATCGCATGCACAGGGACAACGCGTCTCAACGCGGTTGTTACTGTGTATGCGCTGCTGGAGCCTGGTGCTAGGTTTTCAGCCCTCCAGTTTCCAGGTCTGCCTTTCCTGCTCAGTCCTGCCTTTTCTCCTTACTCCTTACTCCTTCTTGCTTCTGGTCCTCCTACCCTTTCTTCCCCTATCTTCGTTACTAGCCAGCCCCTGGTTCAGGGTGGAGGAGGTTTCGTCTGGGTTCCTAGTAGTAGTGGGGACCCCTGTCAGTACTGCTTCTTCTTGCAGTTTGCTTTCCTTTGCCTGTCTTGTGCCCTGCCGGTACCTGTGCCTTACTGCCTTGGAAGTTCCTGAGTTCCTCTCCGTTTTCATCGGTGATTTCATCAAGCCTTCTCAGCCAGTGGAAACACTGTCCCGACGTCACGCTAATCCTGAGAAGTGCCACCCGTGGCGTTGGGAGTTGGTTCAGTGCCATTCTGTCATATACCGTCAGGAGGGGATTGGGCTAATTCCTCGCGTTACTCTTTCATCGGCTATCAAGACTTCGACAGACTGGCAACCTCAACTCCACGGTCTACAGGAAAAAGAGGTAAACCACGATCCCGTGAAGATACGTTTAACAATCTGACACTTTACCAAGTTGTGGGTGTGGTGCTTCTTTAATAAACAGTATCAAACAATAACTATTGTTTTATGATTTGTTTATTTATTTAGCAAATTATAATGTTTATATGCTTAGCCACACAGGAGCTCTCTCTCTGTATTTCTCTTCCACTTCTTCCTTCGCATCAGCACGGGCTTCCCTGGATTCCTCCCTTCCTGTTTCCCCTGCGCATGTCACGAAGAAACATGATGTACGCACTGTGCATGAGTCACTTCATTATCCACATTTTTACAAAGTTCATGGCAGTCCATTTCAAAGTCTCCCTACCTTTCTGTAAGTCTATTACTTCTGCTGGGTCTTTGGCGACTATTGATTTCTCTCATTGTCCCCTCGTTGCTCTCTTCAGCCATTTTATTTCTTAATTCTTGAATGTGTTCTCCTGTTTCCCTGTTCATCAGCACAAGTTCTTATTGTGTTTTGTAGCTTGCTCTGTGTGATCGTGTCCTGGTTCATTGTTCTCTTCTCGTATATCTGAAAGTTCATATCTTTGCTCTCTGTTATCCTTGCAGTAAAGTGCTACTGTTTCTGCATTCCACTTCCTCCCGTCTGTTGTCTGAATATAGTGCCCCTTTGCTCCCCATACATGTATGGGTTCACTGAACTTGGACATAGGTTGTTTGTCCTTGTAGGGCATCTGGATCTTTACCAAGTCTCCTTCTCACATGTTATGGTCTTTCGCAGCTGTCCTAGCATCATGTATTTCCTTAAGTCTTAGCTGCAATTTCTTAACTACGAATCCTGCTCTTCTTGCTTCATTTTCCATTGCTTTATTTTCGCCTGGTATCCATGAAGGAGAGGATTTTGTGTTGGCCTTTCATCTTCGCATCATATAGAATAGTGACACTTCCATTAAACTGTTGATGGTTGTTTGGTGTGCTGATATACCTTTGTACTCTTCCTTTGCATAGTTCAGGTTACCTCTGTATGCGGCTTGTATGATTCCCTTTGTATATCTGCTCATGCTTTCAACTTGGACATTGCCTTGTGGGTGGTATAAAGTAGACTTTTCATGTTTCATATCATGGCTTCTTAAGTACCTTTTAATTTCCTCCGACATGAATTGTACCCCATTGTCAGTTACAATCCTTTTGGGATAACGCTTTCTCCTAAACACCTCTTTGAAGTACTTTATTGTCCACCTTGGCATTTTAAACAATTAGTCAACTAGAACCAGAACCATCCAAAGTGGTCAAAAATCTCGGAATATTAATGAACTACGAACTAATACCAGAACCGCAAGTCAACGCAGTAGTTAAGAAATGCCACTTACACACAATCAAGAGTATACTCCCCTTTTCTACCTTCTCACACAGAACACTCGCCGCCATCTCACTCGCTGACATCTGTCTCATCATGCCACTACAAACCAAAATGAACATTAAGGTCCAGCAACAACATTCGCCTCGAACCGAAACAATTTGCAAAGCACAAATTCGGGGATCAGCATTCTCCTGCATAGTGGTGAGACTTTGGAACTCACTTCCAAAGGAAATACGAACAGCAGAAGATTCAGAAAACTGTTAAAACATGGCCTACTAACCCTAATGAATCTCTCCAATACTCTGCATACCCACCCTCCAACACTGAACAAACCAGACTCATACCTCTGCTGCAAAAAAAAAAAAAACACTAGAAACTACAGGCACTATACTGACACTCCACAACACCCAAGAGGACACTAAACCAAATGCACATAAACCACTCATATACAACCTTGCACCAGACACCACACAATGTAGACCAACTATAAACAAACAAGCACGCAGTGAAGTTTTTTCCCAAACTGAAGCTAGCAACAGCACATCAAAGTTCTCTTGCGCTTTTCCTTCTCAGTCCCACTAACTAACCGCTCCAAACCCTGTTGCTTTTCAGATCCGCCAGGGCGCGGTGAGACAATGAAAATGGAACGGTTCATGGTATAAATCACAATAACAGAAAATAACACTATAATTTTAGCATATTTTACCTAATTTGGTAAATAGTCTATAGAACCTATGAAGTCTGGCCCAATGTGGGTCCATGTTTTTTCTATTCATTCTACGTTTTCCAGTGATATCGGTCTTGCTATTTGCCTCTTACACCCTTCTTTGCAGGTTGTGCAATTAATTAACTATTTCCGTGTCAATTTGAAGCCACCATTATTGTTTCCTTATCCTTCTTTTTGTTAATGTTATGCCTGAGTGGCCTTCATGTCCTACCCATAATATCCTTTCTCTGAGGCTCGTAGGGGCAATCAGCACACCTCCTTGTAATATTATCTCTCCATGTGTATGTATTTCCAATTGTACCTCCAGTAGCTCTCTAGACTGGGTGTCAGTGTTCTTTTTTCTGGCCATCCTTTCCTTTTACACTATTTCACTTTCATCTTCTCTTAGTCCGTCTTTCCATTCTTCCAGTCATATGGCTTGTTCTCCTTGGGCAGTATTATCAATCACTTGGGCTAGTATGCATTCCACCTTCAAGTACGTCACGTTTTCTGCTCGATCTGTTGGTAGTCTGGACAGACAATCTGCTTGTCGGTTCTGCCATCCTGGAATATTTTCTGTCTTGTAGGTGTAACTCTTGCATTTCTTAGGCCATTCTGTCTACTCTCAGAGTTTGTACTCCTGGATTCCTGGGTCCCAAAATGTTCACTAAGGGTTTACAGATTGTCCATAGCTTGGATTTCCTCCCCCATAGGTATGTTCTGAAATAATTCACCACCCACATGGAGGCAAGCATCTTCTTTTATATGACTGAATAATGCCATTAGACCTTTGAATGCGAATGCCACAGTGTGTGTTTCCTTCCCTGATGTTTGCATGAGTGCAGCTCCTACTCTGTGTGTACTAGTTATACTAATACTTGTTGTGTGATCTTATTAGTGGTCTAATGCAAGATGAAAAAAAGACCTTATGAGACAAATTATGGTTATAACTAAGTTGTGCTTATGTATATTAATTGAATAATATAAACATATATTCAACCATTCAATCTTATACTAGTAAAACCATGCTAGCATTCATTAGCACACCTCAAAACACCTGAACACACCTATTGCAAAAATAAGTATTGGAATATAACATCATACACCCTTATCCAAGTCACAGTTCTAAGCAACAGAATAAATAAATTACAAAGGTAAATATTACATTAAATCAGTATGAGGCCACATGATCATGTGACCTAAGCAATTCAAGAACATCTGAGTACATCAATTACAAAATCAATGTTAAATTAGAGCATCATAAGGCCATCCTTTCCTTGTATACTCTTTCACTTGCTACAATGTTTCATCTTCTCTTAGTCCATCTTTCCATTCTTCCAGTCGTATGGCTTGTTCTCCTTGGGTAGTATTATCAATCACTTGAGCTACTATGCATTCCTCCTTCAAGTATGTCACGTTTTCTGCTCGATCCGTTGGTAGTCTGGACAGACAATCTTCTTGTTGGTTCTGCCCTCCTGGAATATGTTCTATCTTGTAGGTGTACTCTTGCATTTTGTAGGCCAGTCTCGCAAGTCTCAGAGTTTGTACTCCTGTGTTCCTGGGTCCCAAAATGTTCACTAAGGGTTTACAGTTTGTCTATAGCCTGTATTCTCTTCCCCATGTGTACGTTCTGAAATCGTTCAATGCCCACATGCAGGCTAAAATCTCCTTTTATATGACTGAATAGTGTTGCTCCGCTGCCATTGGACCTTTGGGTGTGAATGCCACAGTGTAGGTTTCCTTCCCTGATGTTGGTATGAGTGCAGCTTCTACTCTGTGCATACTGGCTATACTAATACTTGTTGTGTGATCTTATTTGTGGTCTAATGCAAGATTAAAAAATATATTATAACACAAATTATGGTTGAAATTATGTGTTGCTCATGTATATTTATCAAATAATACGTATAGTGTTACGAATCCCCGGGTGACATCACTTCTCCGCTAAGGTGAGCCCCTTCCCATGAGGTGAGGGAGGTGATGCTGCTACCGGATAGTCCCCCTGGAGGTGGTACTCAGCAGGTGGATCTCATGAGGAGGGAAGCCCCCTTTGGGATTAGTGACTACCTGCATATAGCGCATTATCCCCATCGCCCACCTTACCTTAACCCACCCTCTTCCTGCTCCTAGCTGTGAGGCTAAAAACTTCTTCTACTCCACCCTTTCCTTACCTCCTCACATCTCTGACGTCTCTAAGAAGTCAAACTATTAGCTGCACCTCCTCAAAGGTATTCTTCCTTTCCTCACCTTCCACCAGAAGCTCACTGTCTCCTGAGCTCTGGTCCTCTCTAGGCTGGACTACTGCAACAGTCTCTCACTAAATCTTCCTGCCTCTACTCTCCAACCTCTACAACTCATCCAGAACAGGACTGCAACACTTGTCCTTGGCCTCAAGTCCAGGGATCGTATCTTTCCAGCTCTGAATTTTCTTCATTGGCTCCCAATGGCAGCAAGGATCAGGTTCAAGACCCTCTGCATCGTTCACAAGGCTTTCTGGGCCCTGGGACAGCTCTATCTTCAACTCTCTCTTCCTAAACATCTCCCTTCTCGAGCTCTCTGCATATCCGCCTCCAACTCTCTGAGGGTCAGTCGCTTCTCCAAGCTGAGAGTAGGGGGCAGATCTCTATTTTCGGCTGGTGCCTCCCCTCCTCTCTCAAACTTGAGCAGAACCACCTCCGGTTCCAGAAGCAACTCAAGACCTTCCTCTTTGCTTCCGCTTTCTCTCTTCCTCTCCCCTGCTGGTGTCCTGTTTTCTCCACTCACTGGTCACCTGGCTACCCTCTGAACTTGGGCCGAGGCTCCTGCATGTCCAGTTGCACTTCGCACTGCCTCTCGGCTCCCCTAGCACGTTTGGTCTGTATCTGCAACCCTACAGTCCCTTCTCTCTGCGCTTATGAGCCATTCGTTGGCTGCACTTTTTGAGTTACCGGCACTTAGCCACACGCTTGCTGCACTCTTTCTTTACCTGCACTTCTCCCTCCCCTCCTCACTCTGCACTTCTCCCCTTCCACTTCCCTGCACTTGCACGATCTGAATGACACAGGGCCTAGTAAGATCATTGTTTTGTCCTTCTTATGTTCCCCCTCCTTGTCTTGTCACGCCTAGAAACACTTGTGTACAGGCACGTTATAAATGCCATATCATATCATATCACCTTCCTCACCACCCCCCTACATCGGCAGCCCTAGTGTTCCTAAATGTTTCCTTAAAACCAGTAAGGTAGGAAGTACTGGGACAAGGAAGAGTGTGGGCTCCTCAAAGGACCTATATACCTTATGTACTGAGACACGGAAGATAACTGACTCACTGGTAGTCCTCAAAATAAGTCCCGGCATGAGGAATGAGTGTAGAAGCTTAGAGCACCTCTAGAAACCATACTGAGCGGTCTAGTCTTTATAGACTTCCTAATGCCAAAGCACAGCTGAAATAGTAGAAGGATATTCAAACACAGAGAGAGATCCTCCGTGGAGGAACCAGGAGTTGCGGAGCCCGCGGTCAGGAGCTGAACGAAGCAGTCAAGGATGAGACGCTTACCTGTCAGCAGAGACATTCCAGAGAGCTCTGCCATGGTCAGGCCGTGTCTGGGAGCAGGAGGACGAAGCGCCAGCTGGTCGAGAGAGCTGGAGAGCATGGTGCGCCTGGGACATGGCACCTGAAAGTAGGAAGCCGCTGCAGAGCCGCCGCACAACTCGGGTGGAGAAGCAGGTATCCAAACGGGGGCGATAGACCCAGAAGCAGCCGAGGGAGACCGGTGAGCAACCATAGGAGGGAGATTGGGAGGCTTTCTGGGAACCCAAAGGGGCCATACTGTAGTGGGGCATCAGTCTGGGACACATATCCAATAAGGAGTGGCATCCAGGGTCATCTTCTTTGAGGCAGTCCCTGGCAGACTGGGAGAACAAGGCTCCTAGATCACAAATGAGAGAAAAGAAACCAATACCAAAGGGTCTGAAACCTGAGAGAAAGAAACCAAAGGGGTCTGAGAACAGAGATAAAGAAATCAAAGGGGCCTGGGAACAGGGAGAAAGAAACCAAAGGGGCCTGGGAACCGAGAGGAAACCAAAAGGGTCTGGGGCCCGAGAGAAAGAGACCAAAGGGGTCTAGGGCACGACAGAAAGAAACAAAAGGGGTCAAGGAAACTAGAAAAAGAAACCAAAGGGGCCTGGGGCATGAGAGAAAGAAACCAATATCAAAGGGTACCAGGTACAAATATTGAGAATCAAGAAGAGCTAAGAAGGGATTGGGATCCACACCCAATAACGAACTGCCCACAAATCATATTACCGGGCAGGATAGTGAACCAGGTAGGCTGTGAATACGGCGAACATTGTAAGAAAAGCTAGGGGAATGGACGTACCCTCCTGCTGTTTGTGAACTTTGTGCAAGGAGCCAAGAGAAAGGAACCATTCTGTTGACACTGTAAGGGCTTGGGAGAAAGGACATGGGAAGGTAGATATACCCCCTGGTGATTGTCAACATTGTGAAAGGAGCGAAGAGGAGGGAGTCGTTCTCTTGGCATTGTGAAGAGTCTGATGAAGACCAGGAGAAGAAAGACACTTTTCCTGGCATTGGGAAAACAACTGCGCAACCTGAGAAAGGTCAGGGGGGAGGGGTGTCATCCCCTTAACACTGTGAAGATACCAGACATTTTGTTCTATTTGCCTTACTGGAACCTCAAACCAAGGAACCTCACTGGAAATCCTCAAAATCAGTACTGGGATGGGGAAGAAGTGCAGGAGCATAAAGAGCACCTCTATAAAACATACTGAGCAGTCTAGTATTTATAGACTTCCTAATGGCCATGGAACAGCTGAAAAAGAAAGAAGGAAATTCAAACACAGAGATAGATCGTCCCTGGAGGAACCAGGAGTTGCGGAGCCCGCAGTCAGGAGCCAAATGAAGTAGTCAAGGACGTGACTCTTACCCATCAGCAGAGACCTTCCAGAGAGCCCTGCCGTGATTGGGCTGTGTCTGGAAGCAAGAGGACGAAGCGCAAGCTGGTTGAGAGAGCTGGAGAGCATGGTCCCGTAGGACGCAACGCCTGAAAGCAGGAAGTTGCAGCAGAGCATGGATGGAGAAGGAGGTATTCGAGCAGGGGCGAAAGACCCAGAAGCAGTAGAGGGAGACCGATGAGCAATCATAGGAGGGTTGGGAGACCGGGAGGCTTTGGTAAAACCTGAGGGGCCATAATGTAGCGGGGCATGGGTCTGGGACCCACATCCAATAAGGAGTGGCATCCAGAGTCATCTTCTTAGCGGCAGTCCCTGGCAGGCTTGGAGACCAGGGCTGCCTACACCACAAGCGAGAGAAAAGAAACCAATACCAAAGGGGTCTGGTATCCAAGAGAAAGAAACCAAAGGGGTCTTGGACCCGAAAGGAGGAAACCAAAGGGGCATGGGATCCGGGAGAAAGAAATCAAAGGTGTCTGGGACACAAGAGAAAGAAACCAGGGGGTCTGGGACACAAGAGAAAGAAACCAAAGGGGTCTGGTACACGAGCAAAAGAAACCAATACCAAAAGTGTATTGGACCCAATAAAAAAGAATACCTGGCAGGATAGCGAAACTGATACAATATTGAGAATCAAGAAATGTTAAGAAGGGATTGGAATCCACACCCAATAACAAACTGCCTTCAAAACCATCTTCATAGACATAGAACCTGGCAGGATAGTAAACCAGATGGGCTGTAAACACAGCAAGCATTGTACGAAAAACCCTGGGAATGGACATACCCTCCTGGTGTTTGTGAACATTATTTAAGGAGCCAAGAGGAGGGAGACCTTCGCTTGACATTGTGAAGAGTCTGATAAAGATCAGGAGAAGAAAGACACTTGTCCTGACATTGGGAAAACAACTGAGAAACTTGAGAAACGTCACGGGAAGGAGTCTTCCTGCTAACACTGTGAAGATACCAGACTTTTTGTTCTATATGCCTTACTGGAACCTCAATCCAAGGAAACTCTTTGAGACGTTTTGATTTGTATACTTTGAGAACAATATTTTATTTGATTCAGCCAGAAGTGAACTTCGGCTTTCATCCAGGAGAAGAAGCCATTCTTCTGGGCCAAGAAGACCATTCCTTTTCCTTAGTTTAATTTATAGTGTAAGGGTTGGAAATAGGTTTTTCGACACAGGACAGTGCACACTTTCCTTTATACTGACATTCTGCCAGATTCCTGAGTTTTTAGTTGAGGCAGGAAAACCCCTCTTAGAAGTAAGGTCAGACATGGTTTTCTCTTTTATTTTCTCACCAATAAAGGTCTACAGCCAAAAGCATGCCACCTGTGTGTCGGTCTCCTGCATATACACCATTTCAACAAATATTTTATCATTCAATCTTATACTAGTCAAACCATGCTAGAATTAATTAGCACAACTCAAAATACATGAGTACACGTTTAAGTATCGCGTTATAACATGATATGTCCTCATCCAAGTCACAGTTCAAAGCACCTGAGTACATCAATTACAAATTCAAATATTGGATTAAATCATCATGAGGCCACATGATCATGTGACCTAAACAACTCAAGAACATTATAGCATCATGTGGCCAGCACGTGCTTTTAAAAAAAATCTTTTAAAATGTATTGTGTGTTAGTTTCAGCATTTAGAAAAACTTTTTACACATTTACATTCTCCAAAGTTAATTCACTCTCTTTGTTTTCTAACTCTATATTCCAGTTAAAATGCATTAAAAACAAAAAGACAAATCTATGCCGTAGCCCCCTCCCAATCTAGTCATGTCCTTAACATCAAAATTCTTTTCAGTGTTGATCGAGTCATTCGAGCAGGGTACTAGTCTCTTTCAGTTGCTGTTTTCAATGTTACCTTCAAGATTTATCATTAGTTTATCCAAAAAGTTTACTACTGCGTATATCAGACTACAATTTGTTCCTTGTAGGAATTTGAGCCACCAATCTTCTTTGGTGTTCGTCCTGTACGCCCTAAGGAATTGTGCCCATCAACTGTTTATGCTGCAATAAATGTTGAAGACCAATTTGTGTGTAGTCCATTAATACCAAATCATCTGCATAGGTCAGCAGGAATATCTCTTCGTTGTTTAGTTTTGGGGAAAATGCTTTGTGCTTTTGAGCACTTCTGGAAGGTCTGCGATGTAAGGCTTAAAGAGGGTGGCTGCCAAGGGGCAGCCTTCCTTCACTCCTCTTCTAGTCAGGATTGTAATTGATAGATCTCCTTCGCTATTTATTTCAAAAAGGTAGCTGGCGCTCCTCTCCAGAAGGAACATGGCATGATAACCTGTTCTGAGGTGAGAGTTTGCAGCACATGCTTTTTGCTTACTGTGCCTTTCACAGATGGGAAATATCCATTTGCATATCAGTCTTTGTCCCGCCCACATGGGCTGTCCAGCACCGAAATGCTATGGCAATTCCTCTCTGAACAAGAGTACCAAAAGCAACCCCATACACGTTTTTCAGCCTTGTTGGTCCTCATCAGTGAGGTGAAGCTTTGCCTCTCTGAGCACAGTGAGCAGGGAGTCCACGTCTGGTTGCCCCCAGGTAACTCAGGGTGACCAACCCCAAGTTCCTTACAAATATTTCAAAAAGGTAGCTGGCGCTCCTCTCCAGAAGGAACATGGCATGATATCCTGTTCTGAGGTGAGAGTTTGCAACACACGCTTTTTGCTTTACACATGTGTTGGTGTTGCTATGTAGGGCTGTAATTGGATGCAAAAGCCCAACAGGACAGTTCCAAGCCGTCAGTTTCTTCCATAGTTTTGTTCTGTTTACTCTATCAAATGCTTGCTTTAAGTCTATAAAGGCTAGATAGAGTTTGCCTTTATTCCTTATAGTGTCTAACTTCAATACAGAAAGAATAAACAGATTTAAGTCAGTGCCCGTCCCACTTGTAAAACCTGTCTGTCGAGGATTGATGATCTTGGCTTTACAATATTGTGATATCTGATTATGTTACTTCTTCAGGGCCTGTAGATAATAGATGTCAACTGAACACACAGGATGTCAACTGAACAGACCGAAAATAAAAATGTTCCCTACCTACTACATTTTCTTCTCTTCCCTTAACGTATGATCATTCTTTGTTGGTGGCTAAAAAGTGTTGTTACTAGGATCTTAATATCTCTCTGTCACATCTTCAGCGTCTTTTTCAACTTCTCAACACTATTCTTTCTCCCAGACCTCCTGACCCTTCCTTATTCTCCTCATTTTCCCCTTGGATTGTGCTGATTTGTTTACTTCTAAGGTTTTGGCGCTTCATTGCACTTTTCCTTCTTCTCCATCATCCTTCCCTCTTTCTCCTCCTGACCTTCCTCCTTTTTCCTCTTTCAGAGGCTGACTTAGATACTGTTGGTCCCCTCTCTTGTGCTCACCCTACTGCCTTCCCCCTTGAACCTCTTCCTTACTCTCTTATTACTTCCCTCTATCCTTATATCATTCCATACCTTACTTGTCTCATGGACATCTCTCTTTCTTGGGCCTTCTTTCCATCCTCTTTCAAACATGCTACCATTATTCCTATTGTTAAAAAAAACTCATCCTGATCGAACCATTCTGGATAATTATTGACCCATTTCTCTTCTCTATTTTCTCGCTAAACGTCTTGACCATGCTATTTTTTATAGGTCCTTCCACTTGAATTTAAATCCACTCCTGCCTTCTCTTCAATCTGGCTTTGGCCCGCTCATCCTACTGCAAACGCCCTTCTCTATGTCACTAACTCTCTTCTTTTTGCACTTCAATCTAAGCAATCCAAACAACAAGTAATAGAAGCAATACAAACAACAACCCAAAAGGAAAATCAAACAAACTACACTGCAGCCTTCTCAACGTTAGATCCATGGCAAAACACTCAATAGAAATCCATGACCTTCTAAGGGAAGGATGCACAGACGTGCTCTTTCTTACAGAAAACTGGTTATCAGACAACTATAAAGCCATCGCAAACAAAGCAATACCGGACAATTATAATTTAATACACGTCAACCTAGAAAATCGAAAGGGAAGCGGAATCGCAGTCATACACAAAGAACACATCCAAGCATCTCAACTCATCACAACCAACACAGAAGTCTGTGAATCCCTTCTCAAGATAGAACTCAACAACCAAACCAACATAGTATTCCTCCTGATCTACAGACCACCTTCTTACAACCCCAACTTTGCAACAAAACTAGCGGACACAGATGCCATTTTATCAACCTACAACGACAACCTGGTCATAATGGGAGACTTCAACATTTGGTATGAAAAAGAAAACAAATCCACAGCAAACTCCCTCTGCGCACTCCTGCAAACTTTGCATTTCAAGCAAATAGTAAATGGATCCACCCATGACGCCGGACGCAACCTGGATGCAATTTTCTGCAGTTGGATTGCAGCAATTTTGTCATTTATTTTAAGTTAAAAAGGGGTGTTTGTAATCGGTATTAAGTTGGATGCCTCCTTTGGGTCCAACCCTGATTTCTTAACAAGTGAAGTCCCTACCGGGGCAGGTGGTAGGATGCATGTTTTTCAGTATTTTCTCTATGTCTATGATAGAGACAGGACTGAATTCAAATGATTCCTAATTATCCTTGTACCCTCCAATCCTTCCTATATCCACCTGTACAGTAGTTTTTTTTTAGTTTTGTATCATGGCTGATTTTATTACGTGCTGAAGTAATTATGTCAGCAAATGTTATACTGGGCACACAGAATAAAATCAGAGAATAGGAAAAGAAAAGGCTTACCAGGACTTCAGACACACCCTGGTATGACTTTCTGTGCCCTGATGACTGATGATCTTTTGTAGTAATAAGACCTTCTAAATAATCAACCCCACTAGTTGAGAAAGCCCTAAAACTAGTGCAGTGGATCACCGGAAAGGGCGTAGCGTTCCCCATTACGCGGAAGGCTAGAGTTGAAGAGCAGCAGGTTCTTAATGATGGACCTTCGATTGGATCTTCTCCGACAAGAAGAGGAAGTGACTTAATAATGCACTCTAACCTATTAACCACAATCTGATGTGAGTAACCAATAAAATGACTCTCCTACCTTGGCATGGAATGTTAGGTCCTCGATGAACTGAATAAATCCAAGGAAACGAATATGGCAAGGTAGGTTAGTGAGGGACTATAATCCGAACGGCACGAGGGACGCACTAGAGTCGGGTTGGTGCACCACAATGCCTGCAAAGCATCTGTAGTCTAGTTCACAGGTGATATATGTGTGGCGAACAAAATAAAATATAAAGTACTTGTCAAAGGATTTGAAGATCCCAATGAGGAAGGAAAACAACAAACGCAGTAGAGGTCCTGTTAACTGCTTTTGCCAGATTTCTGCTCCTGTACAAGTTAAGTAATGGAATATAAAAACTTGTAGGAATAATAGAACAGGAGAAGCAATAGTCTTGTTGCCTGCAGTTGGTAGGAAAACTGCATGGCTGTAAACATTGTAAACTGATAACCGCTGTTACAGAAGAAACCTGTTAGTGGTAAACCAGATGACAGGAGAATGAATGTAACAACAATAACACGTGTGCTGGTTGAGGCTAGATTACCTCAGTGATCTGCAGGCATGTAGGATGCAGCCGCTGAATAATGAAGAAAGACACGAAGCTGCGTGCTACGTGCGGCTGAAAAGTGGTTGTTGGAACACCACCTTAGCTGCGTGCTACTTGTGGTTGCAAAACAGCTGGGTTGCGACGCTGAAGAAGCTGTGTGCTTCGAGCGGCTGAGAATGGCCTGGTGGAACGATGAATAAGCTGCGTGCTCCGTGCAGCTGGATGCAGCTGAGCTGGAGTTCCCCGGCGATGGCCTCGCTGCTTGAACAAGCAGCGAAGGAGGCTCAGACCTGAACTGAGCGGAAGGCCGAGAGGCATATAGAGTGTAGGAAAGACAGGAAAAAAGTCACGGCACAAACGCAGAGTAACCGGAGCTTTGATTTGGAAATGTAATCAGAAGCACTGGGCTCCTGTTCCAGCAGAGTTTATAAATGAAACAAACACGCCCCCAGATACGTGAGCAGAATCACGTAACTTGCGAGACATGGAACAGCATTTCCTGATGCTAACGCCGACTCCATGGGAACCTCCCAAAAAGTGTGTAACATGAATAGAACGGTCTGGCAGCCGTTCTATGTGCGAATTGCTGTTTGCTAAAGAAAGCATTATTAGGACTCCTGTATGAAACATTAGAAGCCAATCCAGCAGACATGACAGCAAATGCCTAATGACTACTTAATACCATTCTACATCACATCCCAAAACCACCTACCAGCCGGAAAGGAAATACTCCATACCAGCAAGAAAAGAAACTGGAAGAACCTAGATGTAGGGGCCCTAACAAACCTTCGAGACTCAACCCTCCCAAACAAAACAGAATCCACCGAAACAAACATAGACACAGCAGAAGACACGCTCAACAGTTGGATCAACAAGGCCATTGATCAACTGGCACCAGCAAAAACATCCAAAGCAACACCAAAAAAACTGTCAGCAAAATGGTTCACAGAAGAACTGAAAGTACTAAAAAAAACAACTGCAAAATGGAAACAAAATGGAGAGAACAATACAACCGACTAGAAAAAACAAAATACCACAGACAACTCAAACTATGTAAATCAACAGTCCTCAAAGCAAAAAAGTATTGTTACATAACAAGAATAGAATCAGCAAACAATCTACAGAAACAACTCTTCATCAAAGAGATTAAAAACCCTGCTTCATGCAAGCATTCCATCACCCCGACACAAGCACTTTTGACAACATTACCAACCACCTGAGATCAAAAATAGATACAATCCAGGAGACTATCAAGTAGCCCAAGCAAATACAACCACGACTGCTGGACAACAGACACCAGGCGAAACACAGATTACAGCAAAACTCACCTGCCTAGAACCAATCACAGAAGAAAGCTTCACCACACCCATCAAGGACGCCAACCTTACAGTATCCCCAAGGGACACCTGACATATTCAAAGGAATCCTCAACCGCAGAACCCTGGCGACACACTTTTGTGACCTAATGAATCATTCACTGAAAAGAGGAATAGTACTGTCCTCCTTCAAGATATAGCAGCCAAGATCCTATTAAGACTGAACAGAAGAGACCACATCACTCCAGCATTGAAAGCCTACACTGGTTACCAGTAAAAAGTGCATCAAATTTAAGCACTCTGCATTGTCCTCAAAGCCTTGCACAGACAAGGAGCTGAATTCCTCCAAGACAAGATTAGCCGGGATCACCCAGGAAGGGAACTAAGATCCAGCAACGACCTATAAATGGAGGCAAAACACTACAAAAAAGGAAATTTGGCGGAACATCTTTCTCACGTCTAATTGCTAATATCTGGAACACCATACCCACAGAAAGTAGAACTACAGAAGACCACATCACCTTCAGGAAACAGCTCGAAACCTGGCTATTCAACAGACAATGATAACCTTGATGGGACACCGACAACAACAACACCACAGACTAACCACTAGAGAGGAGTTGAGATGGGCCAAAGAACCACAACCAAGAACCTGGCTAGATACCGTCAACCGGCAACCAAAGAGACGCGCCAGAGGCTGCAACAAATTGACCGACTTACTAACCCTTTTTCCCCTTCCTGCTCCTCCAACTTAACTGACCCCACTACACCAGAGCTTGGGCTAGCGACATGTCATGGCCACAGGCCCAACAATGCAGAAACCACGCCATCTGGTGATGGGGGCAAGGGGTAACATATCTCCTTCTTATCCCTTTGGGACGTTTAGACAAAGGGGGCCCGGCTGGACTATGTCCTGGCGTCTTTGGCGGCAGGCTCATGAATGAATACAAGCTGAAACGTTTATTTGATGCCGGAGTGCTTTATTTCTATTCACTGGAATACTCCACTTGCACACTATTCAGGCGTGTCAATTTACAAACTGGAAGGCACGTGCAGAATCCAAGAGAGGTAGGGAGTGCAGACTAAAAAGCACATGTAGTATCTAGGTGGGGCAGGGTGTGGCAGGCAGGCCAGAACCAATGGGCGTGGCCAAGAACTAGACTATATAAACCCGCCTATCCCTCAGACAAGCGCTTCGCGTTACTTTGCACCTCTGTGCAACGTGACGCTCACCGCCGCCTGACCCAGCTAACTTACCTCATGGGAACCTGCAGCGGCTGCAACCTTACCTGGACTCCGGTTCTCATCAGCCTGGCAGCAATCCATCTTCCCGGCGGATTCTGAATCCAAAGCCGCAGCATCCGCACCCCTGCTCCTGAATCCGAAGACCTGAAACGAGAAAGAAGATAAGACAAGGTTAGAATAATTAAGAACACCAGACCCTGGGTCACGCCTAGCTTAACATCACACGCACCCCCATAAAGATTGCTTACCAGCTGCCGGACCTTCGCTGCCCTGCTCCTCCGTACCGCTGGCTGCATTCCGATCCCTGTAGCTAGCGCCTGATCCGCTACAGAACCTGCAAAGGAAGAGCGAGCAGAGAAAGAGACAGTACATATAAAATGGACTTTAAGTTAAGAACAAACTTTACCAATTCAATTGAGAAAGTCGGAAGACAAGCAGGCAAGTGGAAACAAGGGAAACACTTACCAGCTAGAGAAGTGGATGAGTCGCAGCTGGCCTGGACTTCCACAGCACGGGACCAGTGAAGAAACTTGGTCCCCTTCAGCAAGCACCCCTGCCAGAAGCAGCAGGACAGAGAGCTCATCATTATCATTCATAAATAAATTAAATAAATACATAAACAAATTCAGCAGGTGAGCCTTCCAGAATAGCACAACCCCAGGGGAGCCACATCAAGGGAGAACAGGTCGAGAGAAGGGATTGGTACCACAGCCAGCATATCCTCACGATTCCACTTTATATTTACTCAGGAACCATGCTGCTTATCACCGCAGTTCCCATTTAGGCGCAGAGGAGAAGTTTCATCCCTGGGAGGGCTGCGACCGTGCCCCAACGTCTCCGCAGAGACTAGGTGAGCGTAACACCACACTACACATAATCAAACCAAGAATCAATACTATGTTCAAGCCCAGCATCTCCAGATGCTGAAGCACACCTAGAGTGAACCACCCTGTCATGGCCACTTGCCCAGGATCACGGGAGCGGCACCATCAAGTGGAGGGAGCGAGGGGCACCATGGTTCAAGCACGTTCCTTTGGGACGTTTATACATGGGAGGCCTTGCTGGACACAGTGCTGGCGCCTTTGGCACCAGGCTCATGGAAAACCATAAACAAGACACTTTTATTGTGGGAAGGGGTGCTTGAAACAGAAGCAGGACTCCTTTTTTAGGGGCAGGAATACTTTCAAGAACTTCCATTTGTGTGTAACCAGTCCAGATGTGGCCTTTTATCTGCAGCTGCACGTGCAACTTCAAGGAGTGGCAGGGTGTGGCAAGCAGGACTGAGCTAGTGGGCGTGGCTTTAAGAGCTCAGCAATAAAAGTTAGTCCAACCCCAAGCACACGCTTCGCGTTATTCTTTATCTGCATTCGCATGCAGCGTGATGCTCACTGCCGCCTGAGTTAACTAGCACTTACCTTGGGAATCCAGTCTCCTGTTCTTACGCTTACCTCCTGGAGCCAACTTACACCTACATTCATCTCCGCTGAGCCTGGCATCTATTCTCCATCTTCCGGATCGCAGGACTTCAGCTCTGGGCATGACATCTTCTTCATCTCTGGCACGCAGAACTCGAGCTCCCGGCATCGCAGCACAACATCTTCTTCATCTCCGGCACGCAGAACACCAACGCTGGACTCCGAAGCACACATCTTCTTCTTCCACGAAGGCGGACATTGTAAAAGGACAAAAGACAAGGTTAAACATACGAACTTGCAGTCTAAAGGCTGCGCTTGTAAAATACTTTGCGCTTGCTCTAAAACGCACCCTTACCAGCTGCTGGGCCGCTGCGGAATCCTCAGCTCCACATCTGGAGCCATTTCGGGCTCCGTTGCTCTGCTGGACTGCAATCACACCTATGTGGGGAGAAAGATAGACATTGTTATAGAGCTGACAACAGGCTGAGAACAAGACAATATCAATACTTCACGACAAACAGAAAGCAGAAAGACACTTACCAGAAAGGCGTGGAATCGTTGCAGCTGGACTGGACACCACGTATAAAGGACCAGTGAAGGAACTCAGTCCTCGTTCTACATGCGCCCCTGCCAGAAGTAGCAGGATGGAGAGTTCACCATAAATAATCCACAGGTAAGCCTTAGTGGGACGATGCATGCTCATCACACTATGGGAGGTGGGTGTTGAGAGGGAATTCGCTCGCAGGCCAGTTAATTTACGTCCTCTCATATCTACGCAGGAACAGGGTTCCAACTCATTGCAGCAGCCCACAGACTATTTGCAGTGGGAGGAAGCAGATTGGGGGGTCCTACATCCTGGGAGGGCTGCAACCATGCCCCAATGTCCCCGCAGAGACCAGGTGAACGTAACAGACCCTCATAGTCCATAAAACCATCAACAACACAATTACACACCAAAATACCAGATTATTTTACAGCTATGGCCATCCATGATTCTGGATTCTGGATTTATGGGCACTGTCTAACCAGTGTGCACTACCAAACCCACCACAACCTCACACAACACACCAACACAAAACCACACACACAGGCACTGAATATTACCCATAAGGTTACAATGCACAAGACCTCTCGCGCAAACTCCCACATGCGAAACAACACTCACAGGCGCCAGTTCCTCCTGGTTCTGAACCTATCCTCTCACCCTAGCCCTACTAACCTCCCCGCACCTCTCTCTTGCAGATCAACATGAGCACCTGAAGACTGACCCTGGGTGGTAACGGTGCATGGTATTAATCAACATAATATAACAATTCTCCATACTCATTCTTCTGGATCTGTTTGCAGCATACAACTCTGTTAATCATTCTCTCCTCTTGTCCTCAATCCCCTCTCTTGGGTTTTCTGGTTCAGTCCTCAAATATTTTAATTCCTACTTGTCGGATCACTCCTACTCAGTCTCCTGGTTGGTTCTACTTCTTCCTTCCTCCCCCTGCACCTTGGAGTCCCTCAAATGTATGTTCTTGGTCCTCTTCTTTTTCTCTTTATACTATCCCGTAATCTGAGCACATCTCTTCTGCCATGTGATAAAAAAGCAAGGGTCGTACATAGCAGCATACCCAAAATGCTTAAAAATAAATTACAACTGCTCTGGTTTGTCTGGCTCCATTAGCCAAATAAAATGGTTAAAATGTTAAAAGGACCAGAAAAAAGGTTTTACTGCCTGTCAAAATCGGGAGTATTCATCCCTTCTCCCCGAGGGGTGCCACCATCTTTGAGGCTAGGGTGGTGAGCCCACTCCGCAAGACCCTCCCTAGGTGTCTGGGCAAGTAGGACCTCACTGGGAGTGAGTCGCCCTTACGGGACAAAGACTCCCATTCCTAAATGGAACTCCCTATGGATGACACTTTATCTGCGTACATGGGACTGCGTTCCATTAAAACACTGTGTACTACTTCTGTTTGACTATAGGCAATGTTGAACCCAGCATGTGGTCTGAAGGAAGAGGGAAGACCCCTTTAAGAATAAACGTGTATGAAAGTAGGATGAGTAGACCAGAAGGGAGGAGAGAGACTGCTGTGCAGCAGAAACCACCTGATGTCACAACGCCGTGGAGAGGCAAAGCAGAGTTGAACCTCGCGACCCGTGGAACTATGAGAAGCTGACAAAGTCAAGCACAGATACCAGAGGCCCAGCGAACTAGACAACAGCAAAGCCGTTATTGGGACGAAGTTTGAGGAACCGTCTGATGTAGCAGCGTGACCACGGAAGTACCATGGTGGGTCATGTGCCCATCTAATAACCCTGTTTCCTGGACGACAGGGAGTGTTTGCAGCTCCTAACTACTGTCATTCACTGAACGTGGCCAGCTGCAGAGACTGGCACAAATGTGAAGCCAGAAAGCAAACCAATGTACTCTAGCAAGCACCAAGCCCCTCGAGGTCACCCACGGCAACCAAAGGTATATGGGTGAACAGCAGGAGGCCAGTGGGGCAATATGGGAGAAATAAAAGAGATTATGATTGCAATAAGGGTGAAAATGGAGCATTAAACAAATACAACCTGATATTTGAGGAACTTTTCAAGAACCTGAAGAATAATTAGGATTGTGAATCATTATGGAAATGGAGATAAATATCGTTGAATAAAATGGAGAAATCCACAGGGAATAATTACACGAGGGATGATAGTTAAAACGTGGGGAGACCACTTAGTGAGAAACTGTGGAAAGTTTTACCAGCTAAAAGAACTGAGGGAATCAGAGAGAGAAAGCCACAAGAGAAAATGCAATGAGAGCTCAGCACGGAACAGGGCAGCTGTTTGCAGTTGGGGCTGTTCACGTTCTCCCTACACCTGAGGCGTTCCACGCCCCCTGTACAAAACCAACTGTCGCCGATGGTACCTTTGTGCCACTTTGTCAGCTTCTCATAGTTCCACGGTTCTTCGATTCCACGCACTCCTTTTTTGGAGCACGATGACCCAGAGGACCCGGTCGACCCTGTTTACACGGGAGCCGTCGGCGTCCACTATTTTGACGACCAGGCCGATTCATTGGCGCTAGTTCAGGGTTTACATGATGCCAGTGGTCTGAATACGTCCCCAGACCTAGAGCCACAGCAAAAACAGCCCTACACCCACACTAGTGTGAAATTTAGGGAGCTGATTGACAGGGTAGTTGACCCCCTTGGGTTGATGGTGTCTTCTGCCCCTCTTGAGGGGTATGATCTTATTGACAATTTGGACGAGAATCCCACTGTTGAGTCCAATATGCCTTTCAACACAGCCATTGCAGACCTTTTAGCCTCCTTATGGCAGCACCCTTGTACCAGTACCCCTGTGAATTCCAATTTCACAAGGAAGTGTAGCCCGGCAAGAGGAGATCCTTCTTTCCTCGCCACACATCCTTCCCGGGAAGCGTTAATTATTCAGGCTGCCACTGTTTCCCCCAGACCCTCAGCATTCACCTCTAATCTGCCTACGTACAGGGAGGGGAAAAAATGTGATGCTTTGGCCAGAAAGGTGTTCGCTACTGGTAGCATGGCGCTCAAAGCCACTAACCTGGCATGTGGTTTTCGCATAATACTCATTTGGCTTATCGAAAGCAGTAGAACAGGCTGCTGAATAGGCCCCTGAGGGTGCCATGCGGGGCAGCTTTTTACAGCTGGTGGAGGATGGGAAGGAGGTAGCCAAACAGTTGTTCCAGATGGGCCTGGACGTAGCAGACTGTGTTGGCAGAGCAATGGGCTCCGCAGTCGTGATGAGACGCCAAGCTTATCTTAAAACTTCTGGCTTCTCCCCAAATGTCCAAAATAGGTTGCCGGACATGCCTTTTGAAGGTGACATGCTTTTCAGGGAGAAAGCAGACAAATCTTGGAGAAATTCAAAGAGACAAAATTGGCTGCTAAATCTTTGGGCCTACCGGCACAGCCAGCCACACCTGCCTTCCACTTTGCTCCAGAGGCAGAGGCTATAGATGCTACGTGCCCTATGGCAGGAAGGCGCAGCTCCCGCAAGCCACGCAAGGGCAGAGGCGCTTATCGTGTCCCAGAAAGGGCAAAGGGGCCTCTAGAGGCCAACAAGCAGCAGCAGCAGCAGCGGCAGGGTCTCCCGCGCTCTCTAAGCCGCTTTGATTTTCCCCTCCCACAAAGCACTGGTTGGTGGACTGTTGGCAGGGTATTGGTCCCAGTGGCAGGAAATAACTTCCGATGCCTGGGCCCTGTAGTTGATTCGGTGGGGTTGTTGTCTGCCTTTTCTGAAGAGCCCACCAGACAGACCTCCGCCAATCCACCCGGAACAGGATTCCAGGAAGAACTGCGATCCCTGTTGTCAAAGGGTGCCATGGAAGAGGTACCTCCCGATCAGGAAGGGTCAGGTTGGTATTCCTGTTACTTCCTGGTGCCCAAGAAGGGAGGAGGTCTCCGTCCCATCCTGGACCTCAGGGCCTTGAACAAGTTCCTGAGGAAGGACAAATTCAGGATGGTGACATTGAGAGTAATTCTCTACGCTCTCGAACTCCAGGATTGGCTGGTGTCGATGTACCTACAGGATGCTTACTTCCATGTGCCGATGCACCAAAAGCACAGGAAGTTCATAAGGTTCCTCATTGCCGACAAGCACTATCAGTTCAAAGTGCTTCCCATTGGGTTGACTACTGCGCCAAGGGTGTTCACCAAGCTGATGGCAGTAGTTGCGGCTCACCTCAGGAGATCCATGGTCCATGTATTTACATACCTGGGCGACTGGCTGATCCGTGGGTAGTCGGCAGGGCAAGTCTTGTCTCATCTGGAAGACACCTGCCTACTACTGCACAGGGTGGGCTTCTCCCTAAACTTGAAGAAGTCCCATCTGATGCCAGTCCAGCAGCTCCAGTTCATTGGAGCAGTCCCAGACACCCGGTTAGGGAAGGCTTTTCCTCCCGGGGAGAGAGTCAGCAACATCAGCCAGATGGTGCAGCTGTTTCATAACCACGCCACTTTTTCAGCAGCTTCCTTCCTCTGGCTATTGAGTCTCATGGCCTCGTGTAGTTTTTTTATTAGTGCCAGAGCCCAGGCTGCGCATGCAATCCCTCCAATGGCTCCTGAGGGACCAGTGGTCTCAGTAGCAGGGAGCACTAATGGATCGCCTTTCAGTGTCCAGCCAGGTAGTCTGAGAACTTGGCTGGTGGAACACGCGCAGGATTCTATTGGCGGAGGAACCCTTCTTGCCTTCTTGGCCCCAGGCCTGAGTGGTCACGGATGCGTCCCTGAATGGTTGGGGTGCCCACTGCGAGGATTTGCAGGTGAGCGGCCTCTGCTCTCCTTCCGAAAACAAGTGGCATATCAACAGGCTGGAGTTGCGGGCCATCAGGTTAGCCCTAAGGGCCTTCGCACCGCCTCTCAGAGGGAAGCATGTCCTCAGCAAGCCGGTTGGCGTGCACTCTCGCCCACTCTGCACAGAGGCTATTCAGCTGTGGTTCTGGTTGAGAGAGAACCAAATCTCGGTCTCGGCAGTTCATCTGGGGGGGGGACAGAGAACACCTTGGCAGATGCTCTGAGCAGGCAGGGCCTGGTCTCACATGAGTGGGAAGTGTGCCTGTAAGTCCTAGAGGAGGTCTTCACTCTCTGGGGTACTCCTGCAGTGGATCTGCTAGCCACGGTGTCCCAACAGGAAGTGCGAATAGTTTTGCTCAAGTAAATTCCCACTGAACGGTGCACTGGGGGATGCGTTTCCGGTGGATTGGACCTTGCCTTTCCATTACGCCTTCCCTCCCATTCCCGTCCTTGCTTGGGTTCTCAGGAGGTTGAAGAGATTTCGAGCACCATGATCCTGATGATCATCCCGGATTGGGTGAGGAGAACAGGATACTCAGATCTCCTGGATCTGTCCACATCACCAGCGGCCTCGGGGTCCAGATCTTCTCACCCAGTTGGAGGGTCGGGTGCTCCAACCAACCCCAGATTCCTGCAAACTAGATGCGTGGCTCTTGAGAGGATGAGGTATGATGAATGGAACCTCTCAGAGGAGGTACTTGAGGTATTGCTGGCTGCACGCAGACCTTCTACTATATCTCTGTACGAATGCAGGTGGAGAAGATTTGAGGAGTGGTGCAGGGAACACGAGACTGACCCTATCTCTTTCCCCATGACCACAGTGATGAAATTCCTTCTGTCGCTGGCCCCTTCAGGCCTTCGGGTTGCCGCAGTCAAAGGGTATTCGGCGTCCGTGCCTGTGTTCAAGAGATCCCCAGACCAAGGTTCTTTTTTAAACATTCCGGTCATGGCCCAGTTCGCAATATCATCTGCCAGGAGGGTTAGCGAACTGCTAGCCTTGCGCTGCAAACCCCCTTTTCTGAAGTTCTTTTGGGAGAAAGTTTCTCTTAAAGTCAGGCCTGTTTTTTTCATAGGGTGGTTTCAGTATTTCATCTGTCCCAGTCGATTCATTTACCTGTCTTCTAACCTCCACTGCATCCCTCGAAGGAGGAAGAGCGGTTCCACCGCCTTGATCCCAAGAGAGCGTTGAGCTTCTATGTTGGTTGTACGTCTGAGTTTAGGAAATCAGACCAGTTGTTTGTAGCCCATTCCCTGTCTAGAATAGGCCTTGCCATCACAAAACAAACTCTGTCATGGTGGATTATCTTGTGCATATCCAAATGTTACCGATCAGCAGACAAGGAGCTTCGAGCAAGCATCAGGGCGCACTCGACCAGAGTAGTCTCGGCCTCTACGGCCCTCCAGAGAGGGGTCCCTGTTAGGGATATTTGCCAGGCGGCCACTTGTTCATCCTCACATACCTTCACCAAGCACTATGCACAGGGAGCTGATGCTAGGTTTGGTAGGGCAGTTTGACAGAATCTATCGGTATAAATCTTTGTGCCTTCCTCCGTTATCCTAACTGCTTGGGGAGTCTATCATGATGAGGAATCTGCGGGAGAAAAGCAATCCATTGAAGGAGAAATTACCATATCGTAATGTTCTTTTTATGGATTCTTCTCCCGCAGATTCCTCATCAACTTTCCCATCCATCCCCGCTCAGAAAGTTCTGTGTGTTGTTGATTCAGTCCAAACAAGAAGGCATCTGTTGATGGCTCTGGGATGACCGTTTCTGTCTATAAATAAAAAAAGATGTTTTTTCCTCACACATTGTTGTGGGTTCACACTGTTGGGGTGTACCTTTGTTAAGGTTTTAATGGCTTGTTAGCCTCCTCCTGTGGTGTTTCTTCTGCCTTGTTCAAACGCAAGAGGAAAAATGTACAGCAACTGAAGCATGGGGCGTAGTGACGTGGTTTATACACGACGCCTAATGTGTCGTCCAGAGCCGATGATCGAGAGCCAGATAAGACAGGTCAACAATCGACAGCCAAGTCGAGCCCTTGTTAGGCAGAATTATATGCAGTACCCTTTGGGAACACCACACACAATGAATGCTACAAGTGACAGTACAAATTCACCTTTGGTACAAGCCTGTACTACACAGTAAAAGTGGTAGCGATGGCTGAGCAGCCAGAATTATCTCAAGAGTAAGTGAGCAGTACCAATTAGTTACACAAAGGACAGCAATTACTATGATTCAAACAAACACCGACTCAAGGTTTCTGAGTAAAAGAATATACATTTATTTACACATCAGTTGTATAACATTTCACTAAAGTAAAGCAGTTGAAAAATCACGTTACCAATACACCAGCCCACTCCCAATAGATTCTGGACAAGTTTAAACTCAAAACGAAGTGTGAGCAAAATGGCACTCCAGCAATTTAAAAAGGGTGCGAAGAACAAAGTTAGGCTAAAATTGAGCAGCACCAACAGATAAGTAAGCAGGGCGATCTAGAAAGAGGAAGTACAGTGATGGAATCAAATCAAATAGGTCTAGGGCCAAAGTCAATAGGACAAAAGTCTTTTGCTCAAGATCACACAGTTCAGGGTAGTTCGCGGTTAAGTCTTTTCCAAGAGTTCTGGACGAAATTGGTTGGCAGAAAAGTTAGTTTAAAGAGAAGAGAAGGACAAGCCCCAGAATTGGTGAAAGGTTTCACACACCTTCACCGCATCTGAACAAAACGCACAACCGGATTTGCACAGTACCTTTAAATGGAGAAGAAGCTGTAGCTGAGGCGGACGTTCCTGGTAGTTCCTGCAGGCTCACGGTTCCTGAAGTGACTGTCGGACCTTCACGAAGTAGGGAGACTGGAGGGTCCTGCACTACCCAGGGAAGAAAGCAGCAGCAGAGCAAAGCAACGAATAAAAGGTGCGCTCCTTAAAACCCAAGCAGGGTCTGACCTTCCTGGCTATCCGGCCCACTGTAGCTCTGTACAGTGAATTTGACCAGAGGAGGGAGTCCCGGCTTGCAGTTTGGATGAACTGGTTGGTCCCACCAGCTATGGGGAAGAAGATTCTTGGAGGATCTTCTCTGTCGTTGGAGTTTGAGGATTCGGGACCTGCAGCAGGGCTTCACCGGGCGGTTCAGTCGTGGTAGGGGTCCTCTTCCATCAGCTCCTCGTTGGTTCTTTCGTTCCAGTGGCGGCTCTGCCTTTCCAGATCCAGAGACCTACTTTTTATGCAGTTTTCCCCCATTCTCACAGCCTGGCTGTCAATCACACAGCAAGGTGGCTGTCCTGCCGGGACAGTCACCACAGCCAATCAATTCAGAGTGAGACATGGGTCTCCAAGGAGACCCTGTGCAGGGAGTCCTAACCCCTCCCTCATATCCTGTCCCCCCAGACATACAGGCGCCTAAGGAGGGCTTCTGTGTAGAAGCCCGTGAAAAGACGGTGAACAAAGGAATCAAACCTGGTTTGGTGCGCAGAGTAAAACACGAGAAAGACTTTTACAAAAAGAAATGGCGAATAAACCCAGCCAGAACCGTAATAAAACATATATGGTCTAGCGGGTTTAAGTTTGAGGCTACCAAGATAGGCTAAAACAATACCAAGGTTATTTAAGATAACCGCGGTAGGAAAAATAGGGTAGTTACCACTGCCACCAGCCAAGTCGTGATGAAAAGGGAGCGAAACAATGCTCCAAGAGAAACAGACAAAAAGGTATAAGTATTAACCCTTTCCGGTTCTCCATGTAAGATGGTTTGTACTGAGTCTGTGGTTTTACAGAGGCTAATAAAGTTAATGGCAACTTTATGTGTTCTGGGAGACAGTAGTCAGTCCCAGAAAATGGAGTCTGAGTTGGGAAGTCTAAAAGACAACCCTGTGTCACTGCACTGAAGGTGCTGAGTAACAAACAGTAAAAAGATGATGCATGTGGATTAGGTGAGGCTCCACAGTCTATGAACACACAAATGTTAAACACACACAGCAAAACACATGTACGAGTGGGAAAAAAGGGCTCACACTCTTACCAGGTGAAAGAAATAAATCCTAGAAATCCAGAAAAGCTGCTGAGGAACTCAGTAAGTAAGGGAAATTAGCCATTCTTGCGAATTCTCCCTAACACCCCAGGCGAAATGTTTCCGAACAGCAAAGCTGAGGAGATAGATATCTATCATGATGAGTCTACGGGAGAAAAATACATAGAAAGAACATTACGGTAAGGTAATTTCTCCTTTTATTAACTAAATAGTTGGGTTTGGCTTGGAGTTTTTCTCTTTGTTATTTTTTTTAATATATATATATTTATTTATTGTATTTGTACTAGCACTTTTTTGTCAATGAGTGATGTATTGTAAATAGTACAGAGCACAAAGAAAATTAAATATATGGGAGGGCATTGCTAGGTAGCCCTCAGAAATGCCCAATAGAAAGGTGGTAATTTACCCCACAGCACGTACACCCAAACCCAATAAGGCAGGGAAAAAATCTGCTGCAATAAATAAGCTTATAGAGGATGCTAATCTTCTAATTGGGGAAACTGAGGTATTACTCAGCTCACTTGCACCATTTGGGGACACAACTAGTTTGCCCACGAGCCTAGCTCTATCGAAAGGGCAAGTAAGTAATACAGATGCACCTAGTTGTGTTATCATTGATGATGAGGATGAGTTGCTATTAGTAGACCTACATTCCTCACCTAATGCTGCTGTTACTCTTCGAGCTAGTACAGATGCCTCACGTAGTAGAAACCAAACATGCAAGGTTGCAAGGGAATCACCTCCCACCATTCCACTTTGCAGACTGAATGATGTGCTCGACTTCTTTGAAATACCCAAGGTGGGTGCTGAGGTGGAGGGAGAGAAACACTCTATCCCTGTAGAAGCGTATAGGCCTAGTGAAGTTCTAGTAAGTGCGCCAAATGAGGGATGGCATACCCTGCAATATAACCAATTTTGACAAGATATAACGCTTTAAGTATAGCACCGGTCCAACTTGGGTCCTTCCTTTCATCTATCTTCCTCTCTACCTGTGGTGTTCCCCAGGGGTCTAACCTCTCGCCCTGGCTTTTCAACCAATACCTGTCAACTCTCGCCCACTGCATTGCCACTTTCTGCTCAAATTTCCAGTGCTACGCTGACGATACTCAACTCATTTTCAGACTGCCCTCTGCCACCTCCTCTCCCTCTCTCATCTCTGATTGCCTAACTGCCATTCAAGATTGGTGTGCCACCAATGATCTTTGTCTGAATGCCAGCAAGACGGAGATCCTCCTCATCGGCACACTTTCTCCATCCTTTCCCCTCCCTCTCTGGACGGCCTACCTTGGCCCTCCTCCTACCCCCACCTGCGAGGCTAAGAACCTCGGGGTCATCTTTGACTCCACCCTTTCCTTCTCCGCCCACATCTCTGAGGTCTCTAAAAAGTCAAATGTCCTACTGCACCTCCTCAGAGGTACTCTGCCTTTCCTCTCCTTCCCCCAGAAGCTCATGGTATCCCAAGCTCTGGTTCTCTCTAGGTTGGACTATTGTAACAGCCTCTTTGTAAATCTACCTGCCTCTACTCTCCGCCCTCTGCATCTAATCCAGAACAGGACTGCGAGACTTGTCCTTGGCCTCAAGCCCTGGGATCGTATCTCTCCAGCTCTGAAATCTCTCCATTGGCTCCCAGTGGATGCAAGGATTAAATTCAAAACCCTCTGCATTGTCCACAAGGCTTTCTGGGGGCTGGGTCCAAAATACCTTCAGCTATCCCTCCGAAAATACCTCCCCTCTCGAGATCTTCGCTCCTCTACCTCGAACTCCCTCAGAGTCAGTCGTTTTTCAAAGAACCAAGCTGGGGGTAGATCTCTGTCTTAGCCTGGGGCCTCCTTCTGGAACAGCCTCCCTGCCACTCTAAAACTTGAGGAGAACCATCTTTGGTTCCGGAAGCATCTCAAGACCTTCCTCTTTTCTTCTGCCTTCGCTCCCCCTCTCCCCTTCTCCCCTGCTGATCTGTTCTCTCTGGGCACTGTGCACCTGGCCACCCTCTGTCCTCCGGGCCCAGGTACCTGCTCACCCTGCCACCCTCCCGCACTGCCTCCGGGCCACCCCTGCACTGGGGTCTGTATCTGTACCCATACAGCCCCCCCACCTTTTCTTCCTACACTTATCAGACCCACCCTGTCTGCTGCCTTAAACCTAGCACTTGCAAATTGCTGGCTGCACTACCACTGTTTGTTGCCTTTATTATTTATTTATTGTTATTTATTTGTTTCTCCTCTGCTTCACACTTTTCACTCCTCCCCCCCTTCCATGCACTTCCCCCCTCCCCCCTCTCCCATGCACTTGCACGTTCTCAATGTCACTGGGCCTGGTAAGATCGCTGTTTTGTTCTCCCCTGTTCACCTCCCTTGCCTTCTCGCGCTCTGAAACACTTGTGTACGAGCGCGATAGAAATAAAATATCAATATCAATACCTGTGCAGGCATCATCACCAGAACTAAATGTGAACTGTAGTAGGGATCTATAGGTAGACGTAATAGATGCTAACCAGCTTGAAACTGTACCACTGATGCCTAAGGAAAATAACCCCAATATGGAAAGTATAGAGAGAAGCGTGATTGACGCTGCAAGGACCATAAGTAGACGGAAGAAAATATGATTGAAAATGAATTATTGACCTAACTAAGTAAGGTTCTAACAGAAGTTCACTCTCTTAAGAATATAGTCCTAAATAGTGGGGACCACCTGCGTAGGGCTAGGTGCGTTTCATTTGGTACTCAAAGGGGCCCTGATATGAGAGGGAACCTCGTTAGACTAGCCCCTCCCCCTTCTTGCATACCAAACAAACAGAGGGAGTGCAAGGGATCATGGCACTGGTTCTGGATTTTGCCCAACTAAAGCCCTCGATAAGTGGGGCCCTACTCAATAGAGTATGTAATGTTATTGATCAACACCAAGTGAGAAACAAGCCCATGTATAGGCTTATTTGTACTCCAATACGGGATCCCCAGGTATGGGGATGTTCTCAACCTGTGAAGGGTACTACTAGCTCCAGAACTTCTTATGATGATCACTCTGGAGCTGGGTCCTGGGTTAGCTGGGTTAATCACCCAGATATGCTTGTATTGACTAATGTCCCTGCCTTGGAAAAGGAAGTAAGAGAACCTAAGGATAGTTTGTTGAATAATGTTGTCCATTGGATTCGAACCTGGTGAGGTTGTTACTCAATTAAAAGGGAGGATATTATTGATTGCACCCGTATCCCTGATGCTCTTTGTAAGGCCAAATATAACATTAAAATAAGGTTTAAAAATGCCCACTTGGCCGAGGGGGTTCCATGTGATAATGTCCCTGCAAAAATGTCACCAACCAAGAATGGCGCAATTTTTTTGTGGCGACATTATCATATGGAACCTGCGGGGTTACACCCCCGCGACCCCCACATTTTTTTAAATGTAGCGGGGAACATCCTCACTACCCCCACTCCCAGTTACCCCATATATTGTCCCCATAAATAATGTCGCCTATGCCATTTCCTGGCGACTATATGTATGGTGACATTATTTATGGGGACAATATTACCTGACATTGCCAAGGGTTTATTTGGAGTAGAGCTAAGAACGTTGCCCCCTGAAGGTGCAACATATTGGTTAAACCCTTCCAGGCCCTAAGCCCCAGAAGAATACTAACGCAAGCCCATGAGGCACCTCCCTACCTCCTTGGATGATGTTGAATGATGCTTAGGGGGCTCGTCTCTATGCTTAAATAGGAGTGATGGTCAACCTGAGTGTGGAGAGACCCCACTTTTGGATGAAATTAATATTATGACCTGGAATATTGCATGGCTACGGGAGAATTTAAAAGACGAGTGGGGCAGCTTTTTCAGGCTACACCACATTGTTTCCAGGAGTACTGGGCCCTGTCGCCCTGCGTCCTACAGGGCCATGTAACCTTCAAATACATAGTGCAAAAGGGGAGGGGAGGTCCGCCGAGTGGAGGACTTGTGATCTGGATAGATAGAACAGTTATTGAATGTGTAAATGAGATTGAGTGTAGTTCACCGGACCGCCAACAATTTTAAGTTAAGCTTGGTACTGGAGGTATTTTTCTGTTATTTAATTTATTTAACAGATTGTTATTGGAGAACGGGCTCAAGATGGTTTCTCTTATATTTACCCAAATCCAAGCATGGGTACAGAGTCATAGCATCAAAATGATAATGTTAGTGCTAGGTGACCAAAACCTACCATTTGAACCGTTGCATGAAATGAATTGCGTAACGGAAGATGAGGATCAGGTCTGGGATTTTCCCAACCTGGTTGCTAACATCCCAAAGCACCAGAATACATATGCCCAGGATATTGCTTGTGCTTGGCTTGGCATAAACCTGAGGACCTGTAATGGGAGGTGCTTGGAGGATTGTCCTACCCAACCAACATTTGTGGCAAGGGATTGTGCAACTCACATTCATTATGTTATGATGAATATCGAAGAATGGGGCGCGGTGGTGAATTGCGTAATGATACGCAGAACCGAGAGTGACCATAGACCAGTGGTGCTCACGCTGATAAATAAGGGCCCTGTACTGCCTCTGGCAAGGAAGAGCAGCTAACTTGGTTCCGATGATTATCAGGGGCCAGAAGAGGAAAGTGGTTAAATTGGATAAATTAGACACAGATCGTATCTTACCTCATCTGTACACAAATGTATTGGATCCGTTCAGCAGCGTTTTATTGCATATGGATATCAAGGATAGTGAAATCCTAGATTATTTTATGCAGCTTGTTTCTATAGCCAGTGATCTTGTATCAGCCCCATATAAGGAAGTTAAGAAAGTGACTATTAAGCTTACACCTTGGTATGACAAGAAATGTCGAGAGGCCCAAAGGCTGCTAGTATTAGTGGCTGAAACCCCAAATACTGTTATTAGGGGTGATCTCTGTAAAGCAAGAGAGGACTATAAGAAATTACTGGGTGAAGAAAGTGATAATGAATCCTCGAAATGGGATGTTTATTCATGGCGGCCAAAAGTAGAGATTCGCCAGGTTCTGGCAATTTATTACTGCTTGTCAAGAATCTCCTGTCATTCATAGCAGTATTAGTTCTGCATGTTGGACTGAACATTTTGGAGATCTGTATAGAGAATTTAGAGCAGAGTTTCAGTCCCACCCTCAGAGTGGTGACTTACTGGAATCATCCCCCTTGTGTTTTTATGCTTGCAGAAATTAGACAGGCAATTCTCTCCCAGAAGTCGAAACAGATTTGTGCCCCTATTTTCTGAGACTATTTAATGCAGTTACATGGGTGAACATGGCACTCTTTTCTTGGGCCAAAGCTGAGATTGTTCCATTCTTTTTTAAAAAAAGGGGGCTGTGATCATCCGGGCAACTATAGGCCTATTTCCCTGCTCGATTCTGCCGGCAAACTATTTGCAAAAGCTATTTTGGGCCATCTCAAAACTTGGGTTGTTTCAGGGAATCATATAGATCACCATCAAGCAGGTTTTATAAAGGGTGTTAGCACAGTGGATCAGTGTTTTAGATTGAAATTAATTTTGGATAAATATGTGGTAGAAGCTGAATATCTGTGCAGTGTTCCTAGATCTATGTACTGCATTTGACACAGTCCCACGTCGCAAGCTTTGGGAAACTGTTAAGGCAGGAGGTATTCCTGAAGAGCTGTTGACAGCTATTTTATTGCTCTATGGAAATAACAAAGCAGTTATAAGATGGGTGTACGGGGCGTAACCACACCACTTATTCAGGGGCAAAAGGGTATTCGGTAAGGGTGTGTTTTTGTCCATACCCTCTTCTTACTGTGTAATAATGGGTTAATTGAGAGAATCCTGAATATTCTCACGGATGCTCCAGCTTTAACAGGTGATAACATTACGGTTTACTTTTTGCAGATGACGCGATTTTAATTTCCCAAAGTGAGTCAGGCTTGAAAACCCAACTGAAAGTGTTTGAAGGATTTTGCAAAGACATGGGCTTGTCTATAAATACCAACAAGACCAAAAAAAATGATATTCTCTAAGAAAAAGCCTAGATTCAAGATAAGCATTGATAATAAGATCTTATATTTGCTACTACAGGTACTTGAGACAAACAATTTATAAGAGCGGAATATACACTCCAGAGGCATAGTGGGGCGGTTACTAAATTCTCTTTTAGTTAAGGAGATGGTACTGTTAGGCTGCTCTTATAGCTATATAAGGCACAGGCTCGACAAGCAGCCGTATATGTGGACAGGCTTTGGGGTGATTCAAATTGTGATAAACTCAGAATAGTCGAGAATGATTTTTTGAAGAAAAATGTGGGGCTCCCAGTTGGGAAATCTGAGGTACTTATTTTTAGGCAGAATCCTGTGCAGTTCCCTTAGGGACCACTACAGAAGATTAAGACTACAGGCATGAGCAATAAATCCCCTTTGGTATCAGTCCGTACCATTAAGATTTAATTGGTAGCTGTGGCTAAGCAGTCAGACTTATCTCAAGAGGGAGATGAGCAGTATTCAGGGTTTACACATTAGGACTACAATACTATGGAATAAGGAAACACTGACCAAAGCTTTGTATCAAAAAGAATATATATATATATATATATTACACACTCTGATGTTCACACACAAATCACTATTATAAAAGCAAGTTAAATCAGTCAAGAGAAGTATACACAACTCCCTATGTAAATTGTATACAAGTTTGAGCAAGAGTGAAAACTGAGCAAAATGGCACAGTGAAAACCAAGCAGAAATGGCACTCTATCAATTTCTCAAAAGGGAGGGAAGGGCCAAGTTATACAGGAATATACTCTTAAACAAACCAGCAACACTTCCCAAGAAGATTGTGAACAAGTTAGGCAAGGCAGTACTTTAGCATGTATAATACTGAGGTGAAAACCGAGAAAAATGGCACTTCACAAGTTTAAAAAGTGGGAAGGAAAGGGTGGTTATAAGAGTTAGGTGGACCAACACATTTCTAGGTGAGAAGCAATCTAGAGAAGGCAGTTGTAACAGATTTAGCCAGAGTCAATAGTAGGTCTGTGCTAGAGTCAGTGATACAGGGCAAAGTGCCCAGGAGCAAAATGTTCTTGTTGTAGCTGCAGTCAAGTCTTTGTTAAACGATTCAAAAAGGTGGTTGCAGAAGGTGAAAGACAATGTTAGATGATAGGGGCGGCCAACCCAGCAGGTAAGTAAAGGATTTAAAACACCTTTAGCAGTACCCAACGTAAAGGGAGGCCTGGCGGAACAATGTACCTTAAAAGTAGAAGAGGCACATGCGGTGGCGGTAGTTCCTGGCAGTTCCTGCAGTTCAGGAGATCCAGCAGAGGAAGAGGGGCTCTCGACGTGGAGGAAGGTTCGAGTTACTGCACTACCCAGGGATGAAACCAGCCGCAGTGCTGCCAAACGAAATAAAAGGTATGCTCCTTTAAATTGCGGTGCCTGGCTATCCGGTCTCCTAGTGCTTGGGACTGGCAATTCGACCAAGGCAGGTCCGGGAACGCGATTGGCGAACTGGTTGGCCCCACCAGCTCAAGGGAAGAAGGCTCTTGCAGGTGAAGATCTTCTCGAGTCGCTGGACAAAAGTGGTGAGGATCTGCAGCAAGGCTTCACCGGTGGTGCAGTCGTTGCAGATGTCTTTGGCTTCTCTCCTCTTTGGCTTATTAGTTCCAGTGGTGACGTCTTGTCCTCCAGTCCTCATGACCCTGCTTTTATGCAGCAAGACCCCCATTCATACAGCCTAGCTGTCACTCACTCAGTGGGGTGGCTCGCCTGCTGGGAGAACCTCCCAGCCTATCAGGGCAGAGTGTGACTTGGGTTGCGTAGGCAACCCTGTCCAGGGTGCCTATTCCCCCTCCCACACATCCTGTCTACCCCAGACTCAGTGGCGCCAAAAGGAGGGCTTCTGTGCAGAAGCCCGCCAAAAGGACAAACAAAGGATCCCCGACATGGGTTAGGACTATAGAGAAAGAAACGAGAAAGAAATTAAATCAAAGGTCTGGCAATAAAAACCTACCAGAGTAAAGTTAATATTAAAATAAACCGGCGGTATGTTAGAGGCTGTCAGTAAAAGTGTATCCTCGAACAATGCGAAAATCCCATAGGAAAATATTCGCGGTTGAATATTTTTGGTAGTAACCACTGCCACCAGCCACAAACTTTTGAGAGAGGGACTGTACGGTGCCCCCTCAAAAATGAACACCAGGGAAACATTATTAACCCTTCCCAGTAGCTCCATAGTAAGATGGGTTGTACTGGTTTTATTCATAAGATTTCACTAGTAAAGTCAATGGGGACTTTACATGCCATGGGAGACGGTAGTCAGTCCCGGGTTATGGAGTCTATGTTTGGGGGTCGCTACGACACCCCTGTGGTACAGCACGGAGGGTGCTGTGTACCACACATGAAAAAGATGATTCCTATGAGGGTGAGAAAAACCCCATAGACCATAAGCACACAAGATAGCCTAAAACACACACTAGCAATCTGCCTAAGAGTGGGAAAAAAGGGTCTCACTCTTAGCAGGAGAAAAAAAGAAACCCCTCTAATCCAGCTAAGCAGCTGGGGGACTCTATAGGTAAGGGAAATTAGCCATAGAAGAGAATTCTCCCTAACACTTATTCATGAGGAAACATGTCTACGCACTATAGGAGATGTAGTAGCCCTTATGCCAGTCTTATACTGGATGATCAGACTGTGGGCTAACGAGGAGCTCTTAAAGTTTAGAGGTTCACAGATTGATCTTCTTGGTCAACATGGTAGCTCCTATTTGAAGTTGGTACTGCATATTAGAACTTGACTAAGGGGCCTAGGATAAAATTACTTGTGGTATTCACCATCTGCTATTGTACCCAATAACAAGCTGAAAGTCAAGGAATCTTACTGGCAGAGAGCTGGAGTAGTGCTCAGTCCTCAACTGCTGCAAGAATTTATCGGAAAAACAAAGGTTGCAGAGGCTATGATGTTTATTTAGAAAGCATGCCCAAGGTTTCTACGCTTATTGTATATCAAATGTAGGCTCAGCATTTTACCAGTGACTCTATTACAAAATGCATGGAATCCTGAGGAATCAAATAAGTGTCCATAGTGTATAGATAGATTTTAAACTGTTGAGCATTTTCTACTTGCTTGTCCTTTATATCTGCCAGTAAGAAGAGTTTGTCTGAAGCCAAGGTTCTGAGAGTTTGGCACAAAGTCTGTCACCAAAGCGATATTTCTCTGTAGAAGAACTGAAAACACTGCAAATGTTTTGCAGTGGTCGAAATATATCTTTTGGATATGGCTTAAGAGATCTGCTTATTTGTCTGACCATGCATAAAGGCTGTGTCTATTATCAGCCAATAGATGAAGCTTTGAGGGAAGTATTGTGTTGATTTCGACTGGCTTCTGAGATTTTGGATGTGCACTTGCTTTTAGTGTTTTTAACTTAAGTTTTATTGTATTGTATTTTGTTTTTAATTTTTATTTTTATTGAACGTATTTTTATTGCCATTTTTGGATATATTTTATTTATTGATTAATATGTACATAACCAACAAAAGCTTTACATATAAAAGTAGACATCACAAATTCCAATTTCAACACACATTATCAACTAAAATCTTTTACAATACAAATCAAGTTAAGTTAAAACAGTGTGCCGTGGGACAATTCCTTTAAAATAGATAAGATGAACTCATAAAATATCATATGAAAAGTAAGATTCAAATCATTTGCATATGAAAGAGATTTCCATATATCATACATGTTCTTATTATTACTGGTGTTGTCATATGCCTTCAGATATTTGATTCTGAGAAAGGTAAGGCTCTGAGAGTGGCAAGTAATGTGTTCCGCAAATTCTAAGGCAAAAATACTGCAAAGTCTACCTAATCTTGCTTGTCTAGCAATACCATATTTTGCTTCCATAATTTCCAGCGTATCGCACATATTGAATTTAAAAAGGAGATACCGCCTAATAGTATTGCAGTCTGGAAAGGCAGATTGATATTTTGGTTTTGTTGAGTCTTTCACCCAAAACTCCAGAAATAAACCACTATTCATTTTAGTTGCAAGATTAATCATATCTCGTTCTTTGCCATAATCATATATCAATGTTTTCAGTAGTAACTGTGTAGCCTTTTCATGGTAATATTGAATCCATAAATGGACATTTCCCTTCGCCCATCTAAGGTACCCAGTACACATTGAATCTATCACACTTAGATCCTTTTGACTCTCCATGTTGTTAAAAACTTTCATCAACTCAACAATTAAAGTGTCATTGTCTAAGGTGGTTAATTTCACAAACAGCATTGCCATTTTGTATTCTAAAATGTCACTAGCACGCATTATATTGAACTCCAATAATGTATATTCACAAGTTAAACATTCGGCATTCTCAATAAAATCCTTAACATTTTTGCTTCAAGCTTGTTCATTTCATTTTAAAAACTTTTACTCCAGATTTCCACAGCATTTTGCATATATAATAAACAGTAAAATTTCCTTCCCCCGCCCCCCCAAATATTCCCTCCCCTTGGCCGCAGCACCATCCGACTCCCTTCTCCCATCCCCATCTTCAGATATACCTTCCTGTCCATTCACATAATGCTCAATATACGCAGGTTGTACGGGCACCATTGCTTCATATAGTACTCTTGGAGGTACGCCAGGACCATCCCCAGCCTTACAGGAATTTCGCACTATTCCCCTGAATGCTGTACATGACCCACTCGATTTCGAGCACCTCCCACAATTTCTGGAGCCAGTTTATTCCCATTGGAGGCTGTCTGTTTCCAACCCTTCACAATCACCAACCATGCTGCTATCAGCATCATCATCAGGGCCTTTTTCTGAGCCTTTGTGGGCAGGCTAACTCCTGGGTCAAAAACACCACACATCCATTCCCCAGAGTTAAGGGCTGTGTCGAACAATGCCATTGCTTGCATCTGGGACATGGTGTCAACCCAAAATGGGGCCAGATAATAATGGGGACAGTGGGCACCCCTGCCTTGTGTCGCAGAGGAGAGGGATCCATGTGGAGAGGTGGGCATTGATCAGCAGTTGCATTGTGGGGTTTCTGTAATTAGCTCTTGCTATCTGCAGAAACTTGGCTCCCAACCCCACCTGCTCCAGGGCAGAAAACAAATATGACCATTCAACACAGTCAAAAGCCTTTTGAAAACAGCAGTGACAGCACCTGTCTTTTCGTGGCCTTTTCAGCAAGGTGGCATATCCTTCTGGTGTTGATAAAAGTCTGAAGCCCTGTAATGAACCCTGATTGGTCAGAATCGATCAGCTCCGGGAGTAGCGAAGACACACTTGTTGCCAAAATGCCCGTAAACAGTTT
This sequence comes from Ambystoma mexicanum, assembly GCF_040938575.1. NCBI lineage: Eukaryota > Metazoa > Chordata > Amphibia > Caudata > Ambystomatidae > Ambystoma > Ambystoma mexicanum. The sequence continues at coordinate 693,751,517 of NC_090939.1, forward strand.
TACATCTATATTCATCAATGCAATAGGCCTATAGGACCTGCAGTTTGTCGGATCCTTATTAGGCTTCTTGAACACTACCACTGTAGCTTAATTTTATACTTCTTATAGAACAGCGCCAGGAAACCATCCGGACCTGGAGCTTTGTTCAAAGGGATAGACTTAGTTGCTTCCTCCACCACTTCCTCTCTGTTGTCCTCCTACAGCATCTCGCTTTCCCATGATGTCAGTTTCGGCAGTGGTAATGTCTCAAAGTATGCCTCGGCCGCCTTGTGGTCTGGATTGGTAGAAGAGTACAAGCATTCATCAAGGTTTGCAAACATCTCTATAATGGAGTCAGTGTCCGTTAATATCAATCAATTGGGCTGCGCTACCTGGAAAATAGTCTGGGCCATCGTAGCTGATTTTAACTGCTGCACCAATAACCTATTTTGCTTAGCCCAGAGCAGGGACGTTTTCGGCCCTGCACGTGCATAGCAAGTCCAGCTTGCCACAGATATGTTTCAGCGTCTTGTGTAAGGCCCTTGTCCACTTTTCCACTAATGCCTGCATAACCTCCCTCAATTGAGTCTCCAATTCTTCCTCCATCTTCCCCCATTGTTTTTCCCTTTGTGCCCTGAGCATGATCAGTTCCTCCCGTATCACTGCTTTTAATGCATCCCGTATCCCTTCCTGACTGGCATCCAGGGGTGTCGTTGGTGGCAAAAAAGAAGTCTATTTTCGCTCCAATACTTTCTGTGATCACTCTGTCCTTTAGCAGATTCACTGGGACTATCCACCCCGACAAGCCCCTCTGCTCTCCATGGGCCCAAACCAGTACCGTTATAGGGGAATGGTCTCATGGAGAAATCGACCCCAGCTCAACTCCCCCACGCCTCCCATCAATCTGGCTGTTACATAAACAAACTATCCTGGACAGTGACTGGTGGATGTGAGATATCTCCTCTCCTCCCCCTTCTTGGTCGGCCACACGTCCAGGAGAGCTAAGTTGTCAAGCTGTTCACCAGTGAACGAGAGGGTCCGGACATCCCCCATTGTGCTCGTGAGCGCCTGTTAACATGGGGGAACATGCTAAATTAAAATCCCCAGTGGGTATTTCTTCGAGCATCTCAATTGCTCTAATGTGGCTGCTACATCTCGCAGGAACCCATCTTGTCCCACATTGGGCACATAAACCGTCACCAGAATGGCGTGCCTTTATTAGATGTGTACCCTTAGCAATAGATACCAGCCTTTCCAGGTCGGCCTGGGATTGTGTAACCTGCGCTCTGATCGAATTCTTGAATGCAATTAACACCCTGCTGTCGTTCCCTGGGCATTAGCCTGGTATACCCTTCAGAACTGTATTAACCCAGTTTTGGTTTTATCCCCCTTCTTTATTAGTGTTTCTTGGAACATGATGATATCCAACTGAAGCAGGAGACCAGGTGAAATACCCAGTCATACAGCCGCTCTCCGAGATCCCAATCTGGGTTATGATTAATTTCAGATCCTATAGGCATTCAGTATCAACTGTAGAGGTAATGTTAAAAAAAACTCAAAAAATGCTGTTGTGTTTCAACCATGATTTTATTTGTCAAACCATAGTTTTATGAAAAAGTAGAAGGTTGTCACTAATGACGTTTTAGTGAGGAAGAATTTGCCACAATAACTCAATAGTCAGACTAAGTTATGCCAGTGGATTTCAGAATAGATATTCCTTCATCAGGGCAAGTCTAAACAACATAAACATTATATGTACATTCACATAATTAAAACAAACAGTGCAAAATCTAAATTTCACATACAATACGAAAAGTATAAAGTACATACCAATAAGTAGTGTTTGCAGAAGCAAAAGGTAGACCGAATCAAAGAAAACAAAAGAAAAAGGAAAACCAATCAGTATTTAAGGTAAGCGCTAACTTAATGTAGCTATGTATAAAGAAAATAGTTAATTACCTGAGAATGGTAAGTCAAAAGTAGCAAATTGAATTAGGGCTGTCATAGTCAAATAAACGAACTGCCCCGCCGAACTCAGTGAAGTACGTGTCACTGAAAAGCGGTATCTGTAAGCAGGAGGTCGTGTTAGTTTCTTTCAAGAAGCGTTCCTGGTTAAAAGCGTTGTTAAACGCATCATTGCTAGCAGAACGTGTATGTAAAGCTTACCGTCACGGAGAATGGAGCGGAGCAGTTCTCTCTGGGTCTGCCGATAGCAGACTGACCTCGCCGTATCGGAGTGTTGCTATGCAACGATGTTATATACGACACGTGGTCGCGGCCCCTCTAGAAGGGCGCGCGCTATGTGTCGAGGCTGCAATCAAGCCAGTGGGCTTGAGTAAGTTTGAAATAAATAGTTATAGGACCTAACAGGCTCATAATAGGAAAACGAGTCATTTAAAAATAGAAATTCACAGAGCGAAAAAAATCATAGAAAGTGAAGAAATCCTCAAAACGAACAATTGGCTATACGATCACAGTAAATTGTCAAAACATCACCAATGAAATGGATTGAGATTCATCATTAGATACATAACAATTTCAAACATTCTTATCAATCACAGGTATACATCAATGCTGCCAGTGGTGTCGTCCGAAAGGGCGGCACTTTGGGTCCTGGACGGAGGTCCAGGAAATGCAGCATTTGTAACAGTAATACATTGTGTGTTGCATAGCCACCTGTAAATATAATACCAGAGTGTACCACCACGATTTCAAATTATCATCCACAATCATATCATTTGGGTCATGGTCCCACTTGTGCCCGAATCTAAATTCAAACAACTAAGTCCAAACAGAGAGAGTAACATGCAATTAAAGAAAACAATGATAATTAATCTCCTCGTTTAGTCCATTAGGGACTAAACTGCCAAGTTTGTCTATCCAGAAGGTCTCTCTGCGATTCAGGCGTTGGCATAAATCTTCATGAGGGTTGTTTTTGGTTAGTACCTCCAGAATCACAAATCTTATCTGTGTCACATTATGTCCATTGGCCACCCAATGTCGTGCCACAGCTGAGTTGGTATTTGCATTTCGGATGCAGGACCGATGTTCACCCCATCTTATTTTGGCTGTTCTTGTCGACTGTCCGACATAGAATTTACCACATGGGCATTTAGTACCATAAATGATATTGCTGCTGTCACAAGTGCCAAAAGTCTTGAGCAGAATCTTTTTCCCTGTTCTGGGATGATTAATGGTGTTGCCCTTAATAACAAAGTTTTATGTACATATAATGTTTATGTTGTTTAGACTTGCCCTGATGAAGGAATATCTATTCCGAAATGCATTGGCATAACTTAGTCTGACTATTGAGTTATTGTGGCAAATTCTTCCTCACTAAAACATCATTAGTGACAACCTTCTACTTTTTCATAAAACTATGGGTTGACAGATAAAATCATCGTTGAAACACAACAGCATTTTTTGAGTTTTTTTTAACATTACCTCTACAGTTGATACTGATTGCCTATAGGATCTGAAATTAATCATTGGGATCTCGGAGAGCGGCTGTATGACTGGGTATTTCACCTGGTCTCCTGCTTCAGTTGTTATTGTTGGCTTGGGTGTCTCCAAACCTTTTACAGCCTGCTCCTGCACAAAAGACTACTTTTGAAAAGACTGGTATCTTTTTGAGATTTGGTATACCTTGTACAAGTGGATGAATTTTCCGGTGGTGCCCACTCATTTTGCTTCCAACATGATGATATCCGCCTTTTCCCTCTCAACTTGTGCTTCCACCTTCCTGCATTTATTCGGGGTATCCAACCCCCTCACATTATGTGTCAGCACCTTGAACTTCCCTAAGTTTCCCCCGCCCCCCTTCCAGCCCTTTACCATGCTACATCTATGTATTCTTGTACCATTCCAGCTGCTGCTACCACCCCCCAATGTTCCTCTCCCTAGACCCCCAACCGCTGCAACTCCAACAGCCCCAGCATTGGCGTCCCCAACCTTCCCCATCCCACCCCCGCTCTCCGTCACCCCCCCCAACTCACCATCTCAGACTTGAACCAGAGATCCTATGTTTCCCTTGGGGACGGCCCCTGTGGCTCGGATCAGAGAAGTCACCCAAGTCAAAACCATGAGGAGCTTTCCTATACCTCCAAACAGATTCCAAGAACAACCTCAACCTTCCCGCCTCCAACCCGGACCAACCCTCATCATATTTTCATGACAGGCCCCATCATGATAGGCCCCCACCCACCCTTCACCACCATTGACATTCCCCTCTATCCATACCCCACCCTTCACTTCCTCCGCCGCTTCCTCCCGCCTTCCCTGGCTACCTCAGGCCAGCCAGCAGTTCTTATCCCCCTCAGCTTGACCCTTCCTTTGCGGTGACCCCTTCAGATGCTTCCCGCTCCTCTTCAACTTCCCGCCACCCTGGACCACTCCCACTGTCTTCTCCCTCATGAGGGGCAGTGTCTGGCCACCACACTAGATCGCCGTCTTCATCTTAGTGGAGCAGGGCTTGCCCTTCTGCACCGGTCATCATGAGATGCTGTGTGCATTCCAAAGTAAAGAGCAGCCAAAAGGGAAAGGTCCATTTGTGCTTGATGTGTTTCACATTGAGCGCTTTTGTCTCCGGCCCCATGGCTCTATGTTTCTGTGAGGTTGTCAGTTCCAGGTCTTGAAACAATATGACCGGCAAGCCGTTTACGGTGATGTTAATTTGCCCTTGAGCTGCTTGCAATGTACTGCCCGTCTGGCCATAGGAGGACATGGCGACCAGGACATCCCTGTGCCTCACCCCCTGCTCTTTCCTCTTAGGCCCCACCCTATGTATCCGGTCAATTCCTATTGCTGCTGGTAGAGTGTCCAGTAGCAGGTCCCGAAAGCACTGCTGAATTGTTACTCTCAAATCTGCATCTTGGACAATTTTGCGTAGTCCTTTCACAGGAATGCTGGATCGGCGTGATCGAGTTTCCAGATCCTCTACCTGTAGTTCCAGATTTTGGGTCACCTTTGCCCCCTACTCCAACACGGTGGTAGGTCAAATGGTCGAATCTAAATGGTCGACAGGACAAATGGTCGACACCAAAAGGTCGACAGGTCAATTGATCGAATTTCTTTTTTTTGTTTTTTCACTTTTTTTTGTTGTTTGGGGGGGTCCCCCCAACCCCCTTTTTTTTGTTGCTAAAAACCCATTTTTTTCCCTAAACGAAAACCTAAAAAAATATATATAACTAAAAAAAAAATTTGATCATTTGTCCTGTCGACCAAATTGTGTCGACCATTTGTCTGTCGACCATTTGTCTGTCGACCATTTGACTAGACACCCTCCAACACTTCACTGTTCTGCTTCACTTCCTCTGACACTTCCGTGAGGGCCTGCTCATTGGTATCAACTCTGTCTCCCAGACTCCTCACGTCATTCTTAACCGCCTTCAGGGAACTTCTTAAGTCCTCTTTCAGAGATGTGAACTGATCTTGAAAGGTGGCCAGCATCCTTCCCTCCAGATCTCTGAGGCACTCCTTCAAATCTTCTTTACTGAGGGCCATACTATCCTGCTCCGGCCCCTGGCCGACGATCTCCTGCCTTTGCCCTTCGTTGGGGGTCGCTGAGTCATCAGTACGCTGTTTCCAGCAGCGCTCCAGTTGTCCTTCCTAGGGCGGGTGGTGAGTCTTTGATCAGGTCAGTGTACCCTTTCCTCTGGGCATCTGGGAGTCACTCTTACTCCCTCACTCCTCTCTCTGTGGGCCCATCTGTGCCACTTCCTGCTGTATCCGTGTCCAGCCCCAGAGCGAGTCACCACTGAAAGGCCTCTGGACTTCCTCCTATCCGCTGCTATAGCTGCTCCAGGCCAGGGCTCCATCAATCCTCCACTGCCCCAGGGCCAAATTCACTGCCTCACTGCTAGCTGTTTCACAGAGGGTCTGCGCCCACTTGGCCCTCCTGTGTCTCTGGGCTCTGCTGTTGGAGGTGATGGTGTGCAGTGCCCCCTTAGTGCGCTCTGCTCCTCGCAGCACCCACCTTGCTCGCCAACCGGGGTATGCTTCTCTCCTGTGCCTATGGTCCGCGTGCCCCCTAGGATGGGCACTGCCTCTGTGTCTCACTCCACGCCTCCAGACCCGCTCCTGTTCAGCGTTGTCCTTATGCTGTATGGAGGTTAGAGCCCCCAACCGTGGTCTCCACTCTTCGCCCGCTGTCTGAGGTGGGGGGTGTCGAAGATGAGCACTCTCCTGCTCAGGAGTCTCTATCTTGCCCCAGACTCACACCCTTCCCATGCCTCTCCTTACACACAAAGCTGTCCTTATGCATCCCCAGGAACTGGGGTTCCTCTCTGCCCCACCAGGGGACTCGCCTACTCCACCTCCTCTCCAGGCCTCCCCTCTCAGCCTGTTCACCACGGGGCCCGGAGGTTCACCTCTCTTACCTCCCAGGTCCTGGTAGCACTGTGTCCAGTCCTTTCTGCTGCGTGGGGGCTCAGGCACTATCTTTTCTCCCTCTCTTCCTGAGTCCCCTGATGGTGGGCTCATCATCCCACTCTTTTTTGCTTCCCCCACTGCCAGAGCTCTGTGCTGGTGAGGGGGCGCTCCACCACTGGTGCTCTGTTAGCTCCTCACCCGTCTGAACCCTCTGTCAGCAGCATGGCACAGCCTGCTGTTCATCTGCAAGTCTCGCAGCAGGTCCTCTCCAATGCTGAGGGGTCCATGATGCAGCTGCTCACACCTACGGGGGAACTTTCACCATATCACCACCATAGCAACTATGCATGGGGTGACGGTATCTTCCCTGCTGGCTTATGTGCATACTAGGCCCGGACAGAGCACAGCTCTGCATGTCCTCACCCGTCGGCGGCCATCTTTGAATCCCGTATTTTGTTTTTAGGTGATTTTATGATATTGATATTTTACTTGCTGACTTTTATGGCGCACCACCGAAATAAGGTTTGATTGATTGGTTGACTTATAATTGTTAACGAGTGGGGAGCACTTAGTAAGAACCTGTGGAAAATGTTACCAGTTAAAAGAACTGAGGCATTCATGAAAGAGAGATAGCCACAAGAGACAATTCCATGAGAGATCATTGTTGAATAGAAGGGAGACCACTTAATGAGAAACTGTAGAAAGTGTTATGAGTTAAGAGTGCAGAGTGAACCAAGCAAGGAGAGAAAGAGTGGACTTAAAGGACACCAAGAGTGGGGAACACTCAACCCATATAAAACAAGGGAACGGCATAAAATAAAAGGAAGGTGTCTAAGAGAGTATCTCAAAGAGAGCAATTACCGGGTCCGCCGAGCTCGGCATGACCCGGTTCTTGCCCATTCACGGGTGCCGTTAAGAATACAACTCCGTTTTTAACGGCATGGCTACCGCCAGAGTTGTAATGAGTCCCTTAGTGTTCTTTTTATTAAAAATACATCTGAACCAAAACGCTACAAGTCAAGAAAGTCAAGACTGCCCTTTAACTGGAGATTCAAAAAGGAATATTGATGCTAGTAGCTGGTAACCTATACGTTGAAGGAAAGGGGGAATGAGAACTGCATACTAGCATCCTGAATAGAGGTTGTACGCATGGTCTTTCAAAGAGTTATTATTTTCTCCTTTTAAGCCTTTCATTGAAAGGACTTCAGTGCTTTCCTATGGAAATTAGGATGTGAGCATTCATCAAAAATTCATTGAGACTGTTGATAAATAAACACTAAAATCACTTTCACTCTTGATTCCTCATATTTTATTAAGGGCCAGGAATCCACCACAATGAAATGGAGCCAGGTTTCGATGATGGGAAACCACAGACTCTCTTTGAGATGTCACAGAATCAGCAGTCTCCCAATTTAGGTTGGTTGATTACCATTGCTTTCTTTTTCTATATTTAAAAAATATGTATATTATATTAACATATCAATTAGATAGTCAACCATTTACCAATTGACAGACTATTTTCGAGGAAGAGAAAACAAGATCAAATATATGAAAACATCTTATTTCCCATTAAAGCTGTAATAAGTAAGTCAAGTCATTCTCTCACAATTTCTCCTACATTGAAATATGCATAATTGATTCTGTTTCTTGTAATAGGTATGCTCTCTTTCTCTTGTGGACCCACTCATTTAGCAATTATGTCACTCTTTTCAGGTTTGTCTTAGGAAATCAGCAGAGGATATATCATTGATATCTTGGTTGAATGATGAAATTGCTAATAATGATTGTGAATGAAGACATTGGCCCTCATTACAACTCAGGCGTTACGGGTTAACGCCACCGTTAACCCTTAACGCCTGATTCTGATTTTAACGCCTGCTTTTAGCAGGCGTTAAAATCATTGGCGCTAACCCACCATGGTGCTAATTACGCCGCCGTAAATTACGGCGGCGTAATTAGCGCCTTCCCCACTCTCATTATGCCCTATGGGGCAAAAATGGGAATGGGGAAGGGAAAATGGGAAATGGGGATTTACCGCCCCACTCACCTTGGAATGGGGCGGTAAATCCGCCATCCACCATGGTGTAAACAGAGTTTACACCATGGTGGTAAAGTTGGTGCACTTAGCACCAAGGTCGTAATGACCTCCATTGAGTAAACAATACTGACTTGCAGGACTAATATAAAAATAATGATAGTTGGTGTCTGAGAAAAATTGAAATCAAAGTAAATGAATAAGAGAGAAGTCTCCTGGGTTATAGAATATTAATAGATTATCTGGTATAGTAACTATTATTTTACATCTTCTTGAAAGTGACAGTGTTGGCTTCATCTTAATTCAGACCAGTTAAAATATCAACATTGGATAGAGTAACTTGATGCATTTTCCATATGTTTTCAAAATTTCAAATATACATTTTGCATTTATTGCCTTACCTAAATTTGACTAATGCAAGGGACACATTCCTAGCTTGCACTGTTTATCATGTTGCAGATGCACATTGCAAATATGCAAGAGGTAAAATGCATTGTTTATATCTTCAGAGAATATGTTAACAGTACAAGAGCAAATCATTTCCAATGATAGGATTCAATAAAATTCGGTCCATTACTTTCATTCTGGTTTAACTCCTTTTTCTGTTCTGCAGACAGTATCCTGCATGGATGAATTATTTTCACAAACAATAGGGGGTGAAAGAGGTTCATGTGCCAGATTCAGAGTGTGACCCTCCCATACAAATGACTTCCAAATCACACTACCACTTACCCATTATTTGGGGATTATCCCTCCAACTCTGAGTGTAGTCCCTCATTCATGTCTGCCGTTTCCCATCCTCTACTGTTGTAGCAGTCAACTGGCAGTTCAGGTGGATTTATGGGGAAAAAGACTGGAGGAAGCCCTGCAGACTTCTACCCTCACAAGAGAGCATCACCAAATTCCACTCAAGTCCATCAAAGTCCAGCACAAATCATATAAACACATGTTTGTATACAATACCTAGTATACCCCTACTCCTAGAGCCAAAATGTCAACACTGCCCCTTAACTGTAGACTCAAAAAGGAATATTGATGCTAATTGTTGGTAACATATACATTGAAAGAAAGGCGGAATGAGAACTGCATACTAGCATGCTGAATAGAGGTTGTAAGCATGGTCTGGAAATTACGATGTGAGCATTCATCAAAAATGCATAGAGACTGTTGATAAATGAAGACTAAAACTACTTTCACTCTTTATACTTCATTTTTTATTAAGGGCCAGGAGTCAACCACAATGAAATTGCGCCAGGTTTCAATGATGGGAAACCACAGACTTACTTTGAGACGTCACAGAATCAGCAGTCTCCCAATTTAGGTTGGTTGATTACTATTGCTTTGTTTTCCTATATTTGAAAAAATATATATATTATATTAACTTATCAATTAGATAGTCAAACATTTACCAATTGACAGAATATTTTCGAGGAAGAGAAAACATGATAAAATATATGAAAACATCTTATTTCCCATTAATGCTGTGATAGGTAAATCAAGTCATTCTCTCACCATTTGTCCTACATTGAAAAATGCATAATTGATTCTGTCTCTTGTAATAGGTATGCTCTCTTTCTCTTGTGGACCCACTCATTTAGAAATGATGTCACTCTTTTCAGGTTTGTCTCAGGAAATTAGCAGATAACATATCAGTGATATCTTGGTTCAACAATTAAATTTCTATTAATGATTGTGAATGACTGACTTGCAGGAGTAATATAAAAATAATGACATTGGGTGGATGAGAAAAACTGAAATCAAAGTACATTAATAGGATACAAGTCTCCTGGGTCATGGAATATTAATAGACTATCTGTTATAGTAACTATTATCTCACATCTTCTTCAAAGTGACATTGTTGGCTTCTTCTTTATTCAGACCAGTTACAATATCAACATTGGATTGAGTAGATTGATGCATTTTCCATATGTTTTAAATATTTCAAATATACATTCTGCATTTATTGCTATACCTAGGTATGAATAATGTAAGGGATTTAGTCCTAGCTTGCACTGTTTATCATGTTGCAGACGCACACTGCAAATGTGCAAGAGGTGAAATGCATTGTTTATATCTTTAGAGGATATGTTAACAGTACAAGTGCAATCAATTTCCAATGATAGGATTCAATGAAATGTGGTCCATTACTTTTATTCTGGTTTAACTCCCTTTCCTGCATGGATGAGTTATTTTCAAAAACAATAGGCGGTGAAAGAGATTCATGTGCCAGATTCAGAGTGTGACCCTCCCATACAAATGACTGCCAAATCACACTGCCACTTACACATTATTTGGGGATTATACCTCCAAGTCAGAGTGTAGTCCCTCCATCATGTCTGCCGTATCCCATCCTCCACTGTCGTAGTGGTCAGCTGGCAGTTCAGGTGGATCTTTGGCGAAAAAGACTGGAGGAAGCACTGCAGACTTCTTCCCTAACAAGAGAGCATCACCGAATTCCACTTAAGTCAATCAAAGTCCAGCACAAATCCTATAAACAGAAGTTTGTATACAATACCCAGTATACCACTGCTCCTAGAGCCAGACAAAACCTACAGAAACAAGGTGAAAGTTAGCTGGGCCATTTATAGGGCCACGAAATCTCCCCAAAGACAAAAGTTTATGCAATCTTCTCAGGCCCGGAACCCTTGTCTGAGAAGAGGGCATTGCCAAAGATTAAACATTGCCACTATGTTAAACATAGATAAAGTGATGGAAAATGTCCCTGGGTGATGATACCTCTAGAAGTATTCAAAAGGCATTAGCAAGTGACTAGCCACAAACAGATACAAGTTTGATTTTGCCCCTTACTCTAAAATTACAGTGCTTAGCATGCACCTGCCGCTAATAAGAGCAGGAAGAGATGTGTGCATGAAAAGACACTTAAAGAATGTGGGTACCCACAACACTCACAGAAGTGGAGAAAAAGTCTGAAGGCTGAAAGAAAAGCAGAAACAATAGAAAAAGAAGGCAGAGGGAACAAAGGGATTGAAAGAGGGTTAACCTGAACCATGTTTACTAAAGCACCACCTATGCTGGTGTTTTTTTTACAGAAGAACATAGTCAGAACCACCAAATTTAAACATGTTAACACGTAACTATCAGCATGCGAACAGAGGTTAAAGTTGCTGTATCCTAAAAGCCTCAGTTGGATTTTGAAAGCGCTCTGCCAACCCTCAATATAATAGTGAACTTGCTGGATGTCAAACCTCTCAGCATGAGGGTCAAACCCTGGAGTGTAATTTAATTGCCAAGCAGGTCAAAGCACAAGTAAGGCATTATAGAAAACCGTTCTGCAGTGGACGCAAGCCAGACAAACCATTCAGAGAATATAAAGCAGCCTGATGCAAAAGAACGCCATTTAAGGAAACAATACCAGGAGTGATCCACCGCACTACATGCATGTCAACCTTTGCCAATTTTTTCCCTTCCTGCTGAGAATTGTATGTGACCTACCTGCAAACCAGTTTTCGTATTTGTTGGCACTACCTACGAGGTTCATCAGAAGACCTCTCTTTTTGACCCCCAAATAATCTATTTAATACAGTTCCTTTGCCTGTCCTGCAGAGTGAGAAAGGTATCGGAGTGATAGCAAGGCCGAGCGTGCTTCCCCCTCAAAAATGCTGAGAAGGTAGGCGCAGGCCACCTTTATAACCCGCCTCTCGCACTCCTTTTCCTCTGTCGCTTTCTCCACATCAGACGGGGTTGGCGCCTGACGCAGTCCATTTTCTTTTTTCTTTTCTTTAATGCTTCCCTGCGATAACTACAATCTGTTTTTTCCTTTGTATTGCTTCTTCCCCCGCCTCTTCCTTTTTATGCTGGGAAAGGTAGGGGTTTCCATGTGCAATGGGCAGGGGTGTTGGTAGGTCTGGAAAAGATCAGGGGCTAAGCTAATGTCGGGACTGGTGAAATTCAGGGCTAGCTATACCTTTTGGTTGTAGTACCTGAGCTTCTATCCGGGACTACAACCAAAAGACCCGGGCTATAGCCCCCCCGCCACCCCACCCCTTAGCAACGCCTCTGGCAATGGGTGTGTAAGGTCATCTAGGTGGTGGACTCACACGCTCTTTGTTTATAGTGAGATACGAATAGGCCACACAGGTCCTTGGACAGGATATTCATCACCTTTGGAGGAGTGCATCCTGGCAAACAAGTGGCTAAAACAATTATTGTGGATAGTGTCTAGCATTTCCCATGCTTACGAAGTTGAGAGCAAACCTCGCACCCAGGGTCTACATGCACATTTGAATAGAGGTAAAAACGACTGCAGTAGCCTTTCAGTACGATGTTGCCCGGGAGGCTATATGAAAGGCAGCCACTTGGAACTGTCATTCAGATTTTTGTGATCATTATGCTCCAGCTCCAGGGCTGACGCATAGTTTTGACAAGCAGTCCTCAGGAAAATGTTTGCCACAGGTCAGTTCCATCCTCCCTGGGTCATTGTAGTGTTTTATACTCTCCCATAAGTACAGAGGAAATGGGATGGGACATAGGAGTAAGGAAAGGAAAGGTAAGGAAATGCTACTCACCTAGTCCAATGTTCCCTTTCCTCCATACCCAAGCCCTCCATCTTCCTAAACTAGTTAGATAGGTCCTGTTGGGGGGGCCGTCCTGGACCACCGGGCAGGCCCCTACGTGCGTCGGGAGCTCCCGGCGCAGTCCCTCGGTGCGGCGATCACTCTGCAGATACATGAGTGGGGGTCACCCCACTCGCTCCAGATCACTAGAGCAATCCACTTTGCTGGGGCCACCCAGCACACAGCGGCCCCAGCTCTGGGGGCACCCAGGCCGGCATCGCACCCACAGCCATGATCACATGGCGGCAGTATCCTTCAGGGATGGCGTTACCCAGCAGGGGTACCATCCTCGTGCTGGCCCCGTCCTTGGGCCCACAGCACGCGATGCTGCACCAGCATGGTGCCGGACAATAACCACACCGTAGCCTTTGTTGGTCTGACTGGCAAGCCGGAAACAGCTTGTTGTTTTTATTAATTTGGTCACCTGGTTCCCCCATGTGACCAAGACAACACACTCGGAGCTACCATGTCTCCCAACAGGGGTGGCATGCAACAGGTCCTCCCGGTCCCCGCTGTGGATCAATAGACTGAGGGAAAGGAGCGCAAAAGGCAGGGTTATGGCCGTGGTCATGCTATCCTTACGTGGCCCACCTTTGCTGAAGGGTATTGACTGGTTGCTGAAGTAGAGTTGTTCTTACCGTCTTGGACTTAACATAGGTCTTGAGATGATCCAGAGCCTTCGTCTGAAACATATCCTACCACCGGGTCAGTCGACTCCTAAGGGGCTTAAAAGAAAGTGCATCATAGAGCACAAAGGCATCCGAGCGATGAATCAGCCAAAGACACTCTAAACAAAGAGTTTGCGGGTTCACCGCCTAGACGACCTGTGACACCCGATGCACACAGAAAACCCTGCTTTACCCACCATAAAATGGAAAGGAAGCAGGGGAAAAAGCAATACAAGAGAAAGAACTGTTTTAGGTTACTGTGGGAAACGGTTAAAGAACAGACAAAAGAAACATGGCTGTTTCAAGAGTCCGACCCACCCAAATTGGAGAAAGGGACTAAGGGGAAGGAGCGCAAGAGGCAAGGTTATAAGCGTGGTCGTGCTATGCTCTCCTGGCCTGCGTCCACATTTGGCAGAACACCATGGAGATAACCACATTTAATAAAATGTTGATTCACATCAGTTACTGGAGATTTCACCCATTTGTAATGTCTGTGGGCGATCTGGCTAATATTTATCCAGTTAATTGAAATGTTTGTATTGTAATCACATAACCTGGTGACTTTTGAGGGAGGACTACTTTAACCAGAACACACATGTAAGGTGGGAGGCCCTCCAGCTTTCAAGGACATTTCCTGACATGTTCTAAGGTATCTGTACTTGTGTGCAAGGAAAGAATACTAGCAACGATAAGGACCTCTATAGGAGGGCAAAGCTATGCTTGCTCTTGGTTTTGGGCAGACTTTGATTCTCTTTGGTTCCATTTTGTGCACCCAGGCAGATTGACCTTGAGGTAAGATTCAAAGAGCTACGAAATACACTGCCTTCCGATCTCTGACAAAAGTGTACATCCAGCTGGCCCTATTTGTGATCGGAAAATTAAGACATAGAGAGCTCTGGATCCCAATTGAAAAATCTGTATCAGACAGACTTTGCTGGGGTAGTACTCAGTCACATCATTGTCCAGTTTTCTAAACTCAGGGTCCGCCCCTAGCCCTTCAGAGGCTTGGAAGAGCTGGTCTCAACCGTGCCTTTTTTGGGAGATGTCGACCAACTCAAAGCAATGCTTACAATTAGGGGATGTTTCATTGCAGACCACTCTCTATGCTAGTAGACAGTGGGCCTGGGCATTGTACAAAGTAAAGGCCTAGTTACAGGCTAATAATGGCCTGTGACCTAATCCCTGGTTTCAGCAACATGGCCTTCCTCTCATGCTCTTCCCTTCTCTCCCAAATCTGTCCTTAAGAGTAAGTGCCACTGTTTCAGTATTTCATACCTTTTCTGCTTATCACCAAAAGTGGCTTTCAATTGAAACAAATGCAGATTCCGGAATTGTATTGATGGTTTCCCTCATGGCTTCAAAACCATCCTACCAATCATCATGTTCAGAAATGTGTTTTGGGGATGTCTGACACTTTAAAAAGTTGTGGACGTGGTGCTTCTTTAATAAACAGCATCAAGGGGGCATGGCCAAATAGCACACAATGAGGACGGGATTCCTCGGTGCTCCATGGCCGCCAGCTGAATCCTGAAGAAATCCTACATAATTCTCATCAGATCCTGAAGAAAACTCACTTTCCTAGTCGCGGTCACACATGGCAGAAGTGTGAACGAGAATCGGAAAAAGGGGCCAAAGATATCGCCGACTGACTCGGATCACGCCTGGTGCCAAACCTCCAACAAGATGGCCGCCGGGTCAGAGGGGCGGTAGGAATCACTGCGGCCCGTTGGCGAACGAGCTGAGACTTCCCCTCTGCCCTACTGCTGTGCTTCACTCCGAGCGTGCCACTGAGGGGATCCGCGACTGCATTATCAGCAACTCCCGAATTGACCATTGATCCGGCGACCGCGGGAACCCTGCACAACGACCGCCGAACGAAGACTCGAGCACCGGTGCTGAAACAAGTGTGTGGAATTCCATCCTCCCCGGGCACCAGGCGCTGCGGAGCCCGGAGTGGGAGGGACTGCCGGGAGATTGGCTGGGCTGTATGAGAGAGACCAGGGTCCGAGACAAGAAAAAGGTGAGGCCCGCAGCCCATGCCTTCCACTGCGGTCCTGCTGGGACCCAGGGTACGAGGGGTGCACGACCCCTCTTGATGGTATGCCCGCACTGCTTAAATCGAATGTGTGCCCTGAACCTTAAACACGATTCCTGAGCACCCCGAGTCACTGGATCCGGGGGAGAGGACGAACACCAGACAACTACCTCCCTGGACAAACAACCCACTACTTAATACTCTGAGGCACGGCCCGCGAAAGCTCATCCCACCGCACTCGCGTGGCTGGATGGTGCCCATGGGACGCACATAACATTGAATGATCCGCGGAGCAAGTCGCCTCGTTCCTCCTGGCTGTGTCTCCACGCCCACAGTGTCGCCACCACAGGGTGATCCCCCGTTATGAGAAGTAATGAATTCTGAGACCCAGTGAACCAGAGGAGTGCGCCGGCAAGCCTTAAGACCTGGTCTGCCACGAGGAGGCAAACCCGAGGAGATCCCTTTAAAGACGATCGCGGGCGCTCTGTATTAAGTTGAGCGCTCGCCGGTATCCTCTACGAAGTCCCGGTAAGGAGAGGGGGGAGCGGGGCCCAATCGCCGTACACTCAATTGAAACCATTATCTAAACAGTGAAGAGGGTTCTTTCCCCACCCTCCCCTGCTTGAGCCGTTAATCATCATGCCCTAGCAAGAGGGGAACTAGAACTGGACTGTGCGCCCAGAGGCTGTACGAGGGGGCCTCATTCTCCTGCCAGGTTACAGACACCTACAGCGAAAACCCAGCTGATAAAACAAGAGGACTAATCACTCCGAAGGCGCGCTCCAGGCACACGCTGCAATAATCTACATAGACACTGAGGTGAAACTGAGCAGCCCAGGTGGCTAACCCACACATATAGAGACCCACTCGGTATGCAAAGCGATACATCGAAAACCTACAGAAAAACAACTAAGGGAGCATTGAATTAACCAAACAACAACCTACGATGACGAGGGACATAGCCAAGATACTGATCGTCACATAAGAAGATTCTTAGTATATATTACGCTCGCACGGCGAACCCCAACAAAATCCTGCGCCAATCACAGCAATACTACGATACAAACACCTACTGCAATGGGCAAAGAGAGGACCAAAAAGGCAACTAACCAAAGTACAATGGAACAATATACAACTGCCACCCCGACCCCGACAACGGAAGCAGGCAGGTCTGAAGACTCCCAAGGCCCTGATGACAGCATCTCCCTCCGAGATGTGATGACTGCCATCTCCAACTCACGATCCTCTATGGAGGTGAAAATGGACAGCATTTCCACAGAAGTCTCCCTGCTGCGCCATGATCTCCAGAAGCTCTCGTCCCGCACCGGAGAGGCTGAGAGTCGAATATTAGTTGCAGAGGACGAACTGAGAAATGTAGGCCGACAAATTAACAGAGCATTAGAAGGCATCAAAACACTGTAGAACAGGGTGGAGGAGGGAGAGGGCAGATCAAGAAGAAACAACATCCGCATTCTTGACCTGCCGGAGAAGGCTGAAGGGGACTCAATGGAGCTGTTCCTTGAGCAATGGATCGCTGATCTATTCGCTCCCAAGACCCTATCGAAACTCTTCTCGATAGAAAGGGCACACCGAGTTCCAACAGGCAGACCAACACCTGGCAGACCACCACGAACTGTGGTGGCAAAGATCCTAAATTATAGAGACCGGGATGCGGTGCTACACATGGCCAGGACAAAAGGTGAAATAACATACAATGGCTCCAGGATAGGATTTTTCCCGGACTTCACTAGGGAAGTGCAAAAAATGAGGCAATCCTTTGACCCCCTCAAAAAACGTTTACAATCAATGAACGTGAAATATGGCCTCCTGTTCCCGGCGCAGCTGAAAATATATCACAACGGCACCACAACACATTTTATAGATCCCAAGGAAGCATGGACCTGGGCAGAGACCAATCTGAAGGGAGACTGGGATCCACGCGAAAGACGTAAACCGAGAGAAAACAGACCAAGGCCAAATGAGCCCCCACAAGACCCACCACACCATGACATGGAAGTGATTCCACAAGAACAAGATGAATAAAGACAAGAACGGATGAAAGATGAGAACTAACACGACACAAGAATAAGCGACAAACACTTAGCAAATATAGCAACTTGCACAATGACTGCTGGCGGCCCACAGCCCAGCATGGCACAACCCCCCAATAAAACTCTGACTACATGCTGACATAGCCCGAATACCATAGAGACTTCAATACTTAGGATTAAGTTCAACTAGTTCAACGTTTGTTCAATGGGCGACAGATGCTTCAGTTGGGGATGGAGTATGGGGAGGGGGAG
Organism: Ambystoma mexicanum; assembly: GCF_040938575.1. Lineage (NCBI taxonomy): Eukaryota > Metazoa > Chordata > Amphibia > Caudata > Ambystomatidae > Ambystoma > Ambystoma mexicanum. The sequence continues at coordinate 693,769,480 of NC_090939.1, forward strand.
TTGGGTGTTATACAGGTATTTAATTGACATTTGGTGCGGCAAAACCACAGTCAGTGGAGGGCTCATGAAGAACGCAGGAGATAACGATCCTTACGGAAATCCACATCTAAAGATCAATGGCCACAACTGGAAATAACTCAAAGAAACTCGCCTTCATGACATGGAACGTAAATGGCCTGGGGATCAGCATAAAACGGAGGCTAGTAACGCAATACATAAATCGCCAGGAACCGGACATAGTGCTGCTCACCGAAACACATCTGGCAGGCACTGAATGTCATTTCTTCAAGAGAACAAAATACAGGACGGCAATCCATGCAGGCTTTTCCATGGGGTCGAGAGGAGTACTAATCTTGATACACAAAAGAATCCTACTCGATATAACCAACATAACCCATGACCCGAGTGGTAGATTTATCTTCATGCAGGGCACATTATGGAGTCAAACTCTAGCCATCATAGCGGTTTATTCGCCCCCAGCCCTCATGACGGCCTTGGTCGAAGAACTCACCCCGTTAATAGCCAACACTCTGGCAGATACACTGGTGGTAGGGGGAGACTTCAATGAAGTGATGAATATCACAGATGATCACACTCATATAAGAGGGAGAAACCCGTCGATACCAACCAAACTGGCCACCTTTACAACAGCACTTGGCCTAAAGGACGCGTAGAGAGACCTACATCCAATGGAAAGACAATTCTCATTCCATTCAGGCGCACACGCGTCGATGTCCAGATTAGACTACTTCTTTCTCTCCGGAGATAACATACACAAGATAGTGGATGCAACCCTACACCCCCGCGGAATATCAGATCACTCCCCGCTCACGATACTGATGGAAACAGAGAGACCCCGGCCTCCGCCGAGATGGCGATTAAACACATACTATTTGGGATTCCCAGAGTTAATGGAGAAAATCCAAGATGCGACTGCAAACTATTTCGAACTGAATCAAGACTCAGTGGCTGACAAGACGATATTATGGGAAGCGTACAAGGCGACTCTAAGAGGCGAAATACTAAGCTGGACAACGGCACACAAGAAAGCACACAAGAAAGATGTTCATGAGGCAGAGGCGGAAGTACAACGTACCGAGGCGAAATATGCAAGAACGGGAGCAGAGATAGATAACACATGCCTCCAATTAGCGCAAAAGAAATTGCACAATGTGGACCTGACATGTGCGAAGCAAGCACACAGGACCATGCGCACAAGACTCTATGAGACAGGAGATAAGGCCAGCAGGATGCTGGCCTGGCTGGAGAGGAGAGAGGAAGGACAATGCCAAGTGCGCCGCATAAGCAACACAAACACCGAATGGGCCTCAACGGACCCGGACATCGCAGAGGCATTCGCAGCCTACTATGAAACACTTTACGCCCCACCCATGGCACCGACGGATCCCAGCATACTGGAATCATTACCCATCCCAACACTAAACGAAACACAGAAGATGCAACTCTAAGCTGAATTAACTGAAAAGGAACTGACTACAGCCATCTCGCAACTCCAAAATGGAAAAACCCCAGGACCTAATGGCTTTCCGGTAGAGGTCTGGAAGAAAATTGGCACTGGAGAGGTTGCACCCCACATGCTGAAAATGTTCTTATGCGCAAAGGAAAAAGGAATCCTCCCATCAGACCTAAGGAAAGCTGCTATAGTGGTGATACACAAGGAAGGTAAGCCACCGGACGCGTGTGGCTCCTACTGACCAATCTCGCTTATAAACATAGAAGCCAAGATACTGGCAAAAATACTGGCCAACAGGCTACAAACAGTGATAACCTTCCTGATCCACCCGGACCAGTGTGGCTTCATGCGACAAAGATCCACACAAATGAACATTCACAGACTTCAGGCTGCCATTGAAAAAGCACCTTTCCTACAAGACGCATTAGCACTCCTTACCATTGACTTTGAGAAAGCTTTTGACTCGATCCACTGGGAGGCCTTATGCATATAATGGGCAAAATGGGATTCGGTAACCACTTTATGGATTGGGTTAGACTCCTGTACAATGAACCAATGGCAGAAATCAGGGTAAATGGATGGTCCTCACGCAGTATAAAGCTTGGGAAAGGAACTAGACAGGGATGCCCCCTATCTGCAATCCTGTTCGCACTGGCGATCGAACCACTAGCGATAATGCTGAGAGAGTCAAAGGCTTGGAGGGGTTTCCAGTGGGCACAGGACTGGGAGGACAAGGTCTCCCTATATGCGGACGATCTCCTGATCTATCTGAGCGATCCAGTGGTCTCACTTCCCGTTATTACTGATATACTAAATACTTACGGATCTTTTAGCGGGCTGAGAGTTAATTACACTAAATCCTTATTGTTCCCGATCAAGGGGCTAGAAGTAGTGGCCCTACACAACTGCCCGTACAAAATCGTACAGGAGCAGTTTAGATACCTTGGGATACAGATCACGACAGATCTAACGCGATACGTAGAGAAAAACCTATATCCAATAAGAGATAGATTTATCAATGATGTCAAACACTGGATGTCTCTCCCTCTCACCCTTCTAGGAAGGGCTGCCCTATTCAAAATGCTAGCCCTACCCAGGATATTATACATCCTACAGAACGCATCAGTATACATACCTAAGCTAGAATTTCGTAAACTAAACGAGACACTTAGGAAACTCTTGTGGAGTGGCGGGCACCCCCGAATCGCACTCAAAACTCTACAGCGCTCCATGTGGGAGGGAGGAATTGGCCTCCCACACCTACAGACATACTACTGGGCAGCCCAGATGTCAGTGATAAATGACATCCTACATAATGACCCAATGCTACCACACAACAGAGCAGACACACAAATAGATCACAGGATCACGCAGATAGAAGGGCTTTATCAAAAACAAACTCGTCCATTCCCTCCTACAATAGCCGCACACAGAACTAGAATATGGATAGATGTACATAGGCACCTAGGTTGGGAAGGGAAGGTCACACTGAAACAACCCCTATGGCATAATAAGCATCTACCAGAACTTAGAGAACTCCCCAAATGGGCGGCCTAGGAAGAAGCTGGGATAAAAAGACTAGAAGACATGATTGAAAATGGAGAAATAAAGACTTTCCAAGCCCTAGAGGTTGAATACAGTCTCCCTGCCGCAGAACACTTTCACTACAGACAATTGAGACATGCACTCACCACAAGTGAGCTGGACCTCCCCAACATCCCAGAATGTACCCCAGTTGAACAAAACATTGTGATGGAGAGAATCGCCCAAAAAATAACATCTACAATGTACAATGCAATCAATTCATTCGCAACAACAGAACTCGCAGGACTGAAAGAAAAATGGGAAAATGACGTGGGCCTAGTCCAGCCAGAGGAATGGACTACAGCTCTCATGGATCCCAGAGAAACCGCGATCTCAGCTAGAATCAGACTGATTCAACTAAAAATCCTGCATAGGGTATATTATACCAGAAAGGCACTGCACCAGTGGGGAAGAGCAACAGACCCAAACTGTCTACGTTGTCGCCAAACGAGAGGGACCTTTTTCCATATACTTTGGGAATGCCCACAAATCCAAACATTCTGGCAAAAATGCTGTGAAAGGCTAACAGTGATCGGTCGAGATATACCAATGGACCCCAAATTACTGATACTAGGGATAGATGAAGACATTGAGCTATCCAGATTTGAAAAACTCATGTTTGCGACATCCACAGGTCTGGCAAAAAGGAACATAGCCCAATTGTGGGGCTCGGCCTCACCCCCGCAATACGAGAAATGGGTAAGAGATGTAGATCTGTGCGTGCCAATGGAAAAGAGGGTGTACACCACAAGAGGGTGTCCAGGGAAGGCGACCAAAATCTGGCAAAGATGGGAGGATAACTGAGGGCAACCGGTAACAAACTGAAACCCTGCTAAACTGATGAAAACGGTTAAACCAGACGATTATGATGTGCCTACAAACCTGCGTAATGCACATTCACGGACTGTGCGGAAAAGTGCCGAAGCCGGAGGGAAATGTATACCTGTATGTTTGTAGTATTGACCAAGAGTTAATGTGTTTTGTTTTATTTTGTTTGTAACTATAAAACAATAAAATATTTTATCAAAAAAAAATAAACAGCATCAAACAATAAGTGTTGTTCTATGATTTATTTATTTCTTCATCAGATTTGAATGTACATGCTCAGCCACTCAGGAGCTCTCTCTGTCTTTCTCTGTGCCGCTTCTTCGCTTGCATCTGCCTAGGTTCCCATGGGTTCCTTCCTTCCTGTGTCCCCTGCGCATGTTACGTGGCAACACGTTGTACGCGATGTATGCAATGTACATGCGTCACTACAGTAGTCAATTACAAGATCTCCCTACATTTCCAAACGTCTATTACTTCTGCTGCTTCTTTGGGAACTATTTATTTCTCTACTTGTCCCCTTGTTGCTCTCTACAGCCATTTAGTTTCTCGATTCTTGGATGTGTTCTCCTGCGTTCCTGGTGAACAGCACAAGTTCTTCTTGTGTTTATTAGCTTATTCTATATGATCTTGTCCTGGCTCATTGTTCTCTTCTCTTATATCTGAAAGTTAATATCTTTGCTCTCTGTAATCCTTGCTGTAAAGTGCTACTGTTTCTGCATTCCGCTTCCTCCCGTCTGTTGTCTGAATATAGTGCCCCTTTGCTCCCCATACCTGTATGGGTTCATTGAACTTTGACGTAGTTGGTTTGTCCTTGTAGAGCATCCGGATCTTTACCCAGTCTCCTTCACACGTTATGATCTTTCACAGCTTTCCTAGCTTACATCTTAGTGGCAGTTTCTTCGCTATGTATCCTGCTCCCCTTGCTTTGTTTTCCATTGCTTTATTTTCGTTAGGTATCCATGAAGGAGAGGATATTTTGTTGGCTTTCCTTCTTCCCATCCTATAGAATGGTGACACTTCCATTACACTGTTGAGGATTGTTCAGTGTGCTGATATGCCTTTGTTCGCTTCCTTTTCATAGTCTAGGTTGTCTCTGAATGGGGCTTACATCATTCCCTTTGTATATCTGTTCATGCTTTGAACTTGGCCATTGCCTTGTGGGTGGTATAAAGTAGACTTCTGTGCTTCATATCATAGATTCTTTAGTACCTTTTAATTTCCACTGACGTGAATTGTACGCCTTTGTCAGTTACAATCCTTTTGGGATAACACTCTCTCCTAAACACCTCTTTGAAGCACTTTATTGTGCACTTTGGCATTAAGTGCACTTCCATCAATTTCAACATTTAGTCCACTAGAACCAGAACCATCCAAAATGGTAATACATGTCGGAATATTAATGGACAGTGAACTAACAATAGAACTACATGTCATCGCAGTAGTTATGAAATGCTTCTTCCACTTACACATAGACAAGCGAATACCCCCCTTCTTCACCTTCCCATAAAGAACACTCACTGCCATCTCTCTCCTCATATCAAGAATATACCACACCAAAAGCATCTATGTCGGAATGTCAGAATAAGTTATGAAAAACTACAACAAATATAGAACGCAGCAGCAAGACTGCTCCTCAGACTCACTAATAGAGAACACATCTCACCACACTGAGAACACTACATTGACTAACGGTGAAAAAACTAAATTATCTTCAAAACACTCTGCATAACACACAGAGCAATCCATGGCTAAGGAGCGGAATTCATACAGGGAAAAATTGCCATCTACAAACCAAACCAAACATTCAGCATCGATATTCGCCTTGAACCAAACCAATACGCAATGCACACACTGGCAGGGTCAGCATTCTCCTGCGTAGCAGTGAGACTTTGGAACTCACTTCCAAAGAAAATAAGAGCAACAGAAGATTCAGGAAACTGTTAAAACATGGCTCTTGAACTCCCTAAGCTCAAGAGGAAAAAGCAGCGAAGGAAAAAGCAAATGCAACACAATAAAAACACTGAAAGCCTGATCCTCGGACAGGACCACCCAGAGAAATAAAGCATTGGACCGCAAACCACCATAGAATATTATTAACCCGACGAATCAAGCCAACCGGCAGAAAAAGACTTAGATGACTGCCGACTAAACCTACTAACCGTAGTACATTCTTTTCTAATACACTGCATACCCACCCTCCAACACTGAACATCCACACACATACCTCGCCTGCAAAAAAACTAAAACCACCGGAACCTGCATGCACTCTACTGACACTCCATAACACCCAACAGGACACTAAACCAAATGCACATAAACCCACCCATATACATCCTTGCACTTAGCACCATACAATGTTGACCAACTAAAAACAAACCAGCACGCATTGACCATTTTCTCCAAACTGAAGCTACCAACAGCACATCAAAGCTCTCTTGCGCTTTTCCCTCTCAATCCCACTAACTAACCCCTCCAAACACCCTTCCTTTTCAGATCTGCCTGAGCGCCTGGATACCATGAAAATGGCAGCAGTGTGCGGTATAAATCACAATAACATAACAATAGCCAGAGCACTTATACTCTCAAAATTGGACTATTGCAACGCCCTCTACGTAGGAACCAACAAATATGTTACAAACAAAATCCAGACTCTGGAAAACAATGCTCTTAGAGCAGCGCTCAGCATTCACAAGAGAGCACACATATCCAACATCAGGAGAGCCCATAACTGGCTCACCACCTCTGACAAAATCTTGCTCAAAGTAGCCTCCTTAATTCATAAATGCCCCAACAATGCAGCCCCTCACTACCTAATCGACAGAATAGAAAGATACACCCCGAACAGACCTACCAGAACCACCAAGGCCAACCTGCTCCTAGTTCCCAGGTTCAAACAAACCAAAACAGGAGGCAACAGCTTCCAGGTGAAAGTAGCCTAACATTGGAACTCCCTGCCACTCTTCCTAAAGGCACCGCAAACTTACACCCACTTTAGACGCAACTACATTCAGTGGACAAAGGACAATGACCATTAACTCGCCTGCCTATCCCCGTACACCGGCAATATGTATATCTGTAAATTGTTTATCACTATATGTGAATATGTACATTTGTAACTGTTTATCATTCCCGTAACTGTTGTACCTATGCTCACCCTGTAATTACTGTATTGGACTATTGCAACGCCCTCTACGCAGGAACCAACAAATATGTTACAAACAAAATCCAGACTCTGGAAAACAATGCTCTTAGAGCAGCGCTCAGCATTCCCAAGAGAGCACACATATCCAACATCAGGAGAGCCCATAACTGGCTCACCACCTCTGACAAAATCTTGCTCAAAATAGCCTCCTTAATTCATAAATGCCCCAACAATGCAGCCCCTCACTACCTAATCGACAGAATAAAAAGATACACCCCGAACAGACCTACCAGAACCACCAAGGCCAACCTGCTCCTAGTTCCCAGGTTCAAACAAACCAAAACAGGAGGCAACAGCTTCCAGGTGAAAGTAGCCTAACATTGGAACTCCCTGCCACTCTTCCTAAAGGCACCGCAAACTTACACCCACTTTAGACGCAACTACATTCAGTGGACAAAGGACAATGACCATTAACTCGCCTGCCTATCCCCGTACACCGGCAATATGTATATCTGTAAATTGTTTATCACTATATGTGAATATGTACATTTGTAACTGTTTATCATTCCCGTAACTGTTGTACCTATGCTCACCCTGTAATTACTGTACAGCACTGTAACCAAGCTGAGAATAATCCTGTTGCTCCTGCGCCCTTATACCTTCGGGTCTGGCGCGTAATATAAATGAATAAACATAAACATGAACATAATATAACACTATCATGCGAGCATATTGTACCTAATTTGGTAAATAGTCTATAGGACCTATGAAGTCTGCCCTGATTTGAGTCCATGTTTTTTCTATCCATTCTGCATTTCCCATTGGTACCGGTCTTGTTATTAGTATCTTATACCCTTCTTTGCAATCGTGCAGTTAATTAATGAATACTCTTTCTATTTCCGTGTCAATTTGAAGCCACCATTATTGTTTCCTTATTCTTCTTTTTGTTAATGTTATGCCTGAGTGGCTTTCATGTCCTAGCCCTAATATTCTTTCTCTGAGGCTTTTGGGGGCAATCAGCAGACCTCCTCTGAATATTATATCTCCATGTGTATGTATTTCTGATTGTACCTCCAGTGGCTCTCTAGACTGGGTGTCAGTGTTCTTTTTCCTGGCCATCCTTTTCCCTTGATACTCTTTCACTTTCTTCAATGTTTCATCTTCTCCTAGTCCATCTTTCCATTCTTCCAGTCGTATGGCTTTTTCTTCTTGGGTAGTATTATCAATCACTAGTATGCATTCCTCCTTTATGTAGGACACATTTTCTGCTCGATCCATTGGTAGTCTGGACAGATAATTTGCTTGTCGGTTCTGCCATTATGTAATATGTTTTGTCTTGAATGTGTACTCTTTCATTTTTTAGGCCATTATGGCTAGTTTCAGAGTTTGTACAACTGTGTACCTGGGTCCCAAAATGTTCACTCGGGGTTTACAGATTGTCCATAGCTTGGATTTTCTTCCTCATAGGTACGTTCTGAAATAATTCACCACCACATGGAGGCAAACATCTCCTTTTATATGACTGAATAGTGCCATAAGACCTTTGGATGTGAATGCCACAGTGTGCGTTTCCTTCCCTGATGTTTGCATGAGTTTCAGCTCCTTCTCTGTATATACTAGCTATACTAATACTTGTTGTGTGATCTTATTAGTGGTCTGATGCAGGATTAAACAAAGACCTTATGAGACAAATGATGGTTATAACTAGGTTTTGCTTATGTATATTAATTAAATAATATGAATAGATATTCAACCATTTAATCTTTTAATCGTCAAACCATGCTAGCATTCATTAGCACACCTCACTATACCTGAGCACACCTATTGCAAATTTAAATATTGGATTATAACAACACCTACCCTTATCCAAGTCACAGTTCAAAGCAACTGAATAAATCAATTACGAAGGTAAATATTACATCAAATCATCATGAGGCCACATGATCATGTGACCTAAACAATTCAAGAACATCTGAGCACATCAATTACCAAATTCAATGTTAAATTACAGCATCATATGGCCAACGCGTGCTTTGTAATATTGTATTATCTGGTTAGCATTCAATATGTTAGCTTCTTCAGGCCCTATAGTTAGTAGATGTCAGCTGAACCGATAGGAAATAAAAATGTTCCCAAATTACTACATTTTCTTCACTTATCTTATGATCATTCTTTGTTGGAGGCTAAAACGCACTATTATTACTCTGATATTACTATCTCTCTGCCACATCATCTTCAGCATCATTTTCAACTTTTCAACACTATTCTTTCTTCCCGACCCTCCCGACCCTTCCTTATCCTCCTCATTATCCCCTTAGATTGTGCTGATTTTTCACTTCTACGGTGTTGGTGCTTGATTCCTCTTTTCCTTCTTCTCCATCATCCTTCCCACTTTCTCCTTCTGACCTTCCTCCTTTTTCTTCTTTCACCCCTGTAACTTAGATATTGTTGATCTTCTCTCACATGCTCACCCTACTACCTCCCACCTTGAACCTCTTCCTTCCTCTCATTATTTCCATCTACCCTCATCTCATTACATACCTCACTTGTCTCATGAGCATCTCTCTTTCTAGGGCCTTCTTCCCATCTTCTTTCAAACATGCTAGTATTGTGCTGATTGCTAAAAAAAACTACTCTTGATCGAACCATTCTGGATAATTTTTGACCAATTTCGCTACTATCTTTTTTCTCTAAACTTCTTGAGCATGCTGTCTATTTATAGGTATCTTTCTACTTGAATTCAAATTCACTCCTTCCTTCTCTTCAATCTGCTGTGGCCCAACTCATCCTACTGCAAACACCCTTCTCTATGTCATTAACTCTCTTCTTTCTGCACATCAATCTAAGCAATCCTCCATACTCATTCTTCTGGGTCTGTCAGCAGCATTCAACACTGTTAATCATTCTCTCCTCTCGTCCTCACTCCCCTCTCTTGGGTTTTCTGGTTCAGTCCTAAAGTTTTTTAATTCCTACTTGTCGAACGCTCCTACTCAGTCTCCTGGTCGGTTCTACTTCTTCTCTCATCCCCCTGCACTTTGAAGTCCCTCAAATCATGTTCTTTTCTTTTTCTCTTTATACAATCCAGTTATCTGATCTCATCTCTTCTTTAATCTATCCTTCCACTTCTACGCTGATGACACTCAAATCTTCTCTTTCTCATCTTTTTCAGACCCTATCCATTGTTCTGTTTCTTACTGCCCTCTCCACTATAAAATTATGGATGACTGTTCATTATCTCTATCTCAATTCTACCAAAACCGACATTCAGTTTTTTCCTGCTAACACTCAAGCATCCTCTCTTCCTCCCCCTTCTTTGCTCTTTCCCCCTACTCCTCTTTCCTTCTCGTCTTCTGCTAAAAACATCGGTGCCATCTTCAAGCCCTCTCACTCCTTCTCTTGCCATATATCTAACACTGTAAGGATCTGTCATCCCCAACTCTCAATATTTGTTGCTCTCACTCCTTTTTATGTTTTTCGACCTCTAAGCTTCTTATTTCACATATTTTTCTCGTATTGACTATTGTTTTGCTCTGTTAGTTGGCTTACCTAGTTCCCTATTTCCCATTTCATAACTCTTAGCTCCACTTACAAAATTACTATTCAACTTCTTTTCTCTCTCTCACCACGCATGTCTATTACCCATCTCTTCTCTCTATTGCTTTTCTTTCTTTTGACGCTGACTTCTATTTCACTTTCTTGTTATTGTGTTTAAGTGCTACCATGGTATCGTTCCTTCCTACCTTTCATCTCTTATTTTGCTATACACATACTGAATCACAATTCCTCCTTGCTGCTCCTTCTCTTCCTTATGCTTCTTTTTGTTTCCGATCTGTTTCACTTCTTGTACCTAATCACTGAAACTTTCTCCCACATCTAACTGCTTTACTCCTTCTTTAGATCTTTTGCGAATTGCGCCTCATAGCTCACCTTCTGTCCTCCATCTCTAACTGATTTCTTATACCTTTAGTTTATATTATTTGTATCATAATATATATTGTTTTGTACACTTAACATTTCAATTGTAAAGCATGTTGGCAAAAGTGCTTAATACTGGCATCAACTGCTATTATGGTTTGATTATTCACATTGAACGACTGCAGGCTGGGCACTTGAGCTATTTCACTCTTTATTTGTTCAAACTTCTCTGTGTATTGAGTGGTCCATTCAAATTGTTCTCCTTACCTCAGTAGTTTTCTTAGGCATTCTGCCTTGTTTGAGAAACCCCTCACAAATCTGGCATAGTACTTTGCCATCCCCATGAATGATTTTTGTTGTTCATTGTTTCGTGGTTCTAAGGCAAGCACTATTGCTTGAATGAGGTTCTCTTTTGGTTCCATGCCTCCTTCTGAAATGGTGCATCCTAAGAAGTCTAATTTATCTTTACCTGTGTCACACTTCCCTCTTTTGTAATGATAATCTTTCATTTTCAGCCTTCTCAGTATCAGTGTGCCATTGTGTTCTTCTTCTGTTGTTCCGTAGACCTTCCAGTGTCTTCTGTCATTATTCACTGGAACATTAAATTTGCTGTGCACAGCCCAAATGGCATTCTGGCGTACTGTTATGTGCTAAAAGGGTTCTATGTGAAAAGACCTCATTTTAAAGGACTGTAGAGAAAAAGACCAATTTACAATGCCCGATTTTCTTTTATCGTAAAAACAGCATTGTAAAGGTCTTTTTTTCTTGAGACCTTTAAAAGGCTTTTAAAATAGTTTTTAAAATTCAGGGGATTTTCACCCCCTGAGCCCCCTATTGTTCCTCCAACCCCCCCACCACTGACCCTCTACCATGGGATTTCAGTCCCAGTCCCAGCCCCCTCCCCCACCCTCTCCCATGGGATTTCTTCCCCTTGCCCTATCCCCAGCCTCCCCTCCCCTTCTACCCCCACTCCCTAATCCAAAACACACACAAACACACACACTCACACGCACACACTTGGGTTCTCCTCGCCCTCCGCTTCCTGGTCCCGCACAGCCTATCAGCCCCAGCGCACATTCCTGTGTGGCATGGGCGTGACAGTTCACTTTAGAAAGACGCTCCATGCGGTCACGGAACGGTCTTTGTAAAGCGACCTTTCAGTGAAAAGATATTTATAGAAAGATCTTTTCACTGGGAACGGCTAAAAGGTTTCACAACTGCTTTGAGTTTTTTTGATTTGGGGTGTAGTTTTACTTGATGGTTTAGAGAATCTTTCCTTTCCATGCCTTAGATTTACTGCATCATTTCTGTTATTTTCAGTAGTGGAAAGTTATCACTTGCCACTTCTTGGTTGAGTGCTCTGAGATCAATACACATCCTGAGTTTATCAGGTCCTCGTGATCAACACCGGATTTAGCCCTTCTGTCCCTTCAACTTTCTCTATTACCTTGTCCTTTAGTAGGTTTCCGATTAGCTTTTAAAGTTCTTCTCTTGACGCCACCAGGACAGGTATTATCCTTTGTTTGATGGGTATTGCCCCTTCTCGCAATTTAAGTTCATGTATGTGGTTTTTCAGTATCCCTATGGAGCTTTTGAATACTTCTATATGATCCTCTAGTACATTTATGTCTCGATTCTTGCTCGCTGCCATAACTTGTACTTTTGCATTAGAATCTGGTGAGATTTCTAGGTCTGTTTGGTGTTGCCATCCTAATAATACATGTCACACGTTGGTGACATACAATCGTCCTCTTATTTTCCAATCCTTGAACTGTGTGTTTGCTTTGAAATACCTTTTTAGTATTCTTCTTTTGCCTTTATAGGCTCCTTGATCGGAGTTTGGTTTTCTTCATCTTGCATTCTAATGTACTGTTCTTCTAGTATAAGTGTGAGATCTGACCCTGAGTCAGCCGTTATTCTTATCTTTTTTTTGTCTATTCACTCTTCACTGCACTTTTTTCTCTCTTTTGTTTTCCCTTTCAGGGTCCTTACTCTGTTGTTCTCTTGTTCTGTTTCTAACTCATCGCTGTTGCTGTCTTCATTTTCAACTCATTTTACTGTTGCACTTCTGCATACTCTGGCAAAATGTCCTACCTTTTCAAATTTGGTGCACGTTCTTCCTCGTGCTATGCACTCTTTGTTGTTTGCTGCATGGCTGCCCATTCCACACATGACGCATTCTCTTTGGTATGTGGGTTCTCTTTTCTGGGTGTTCATTCTTTTCTCTTGGCTGCTCACTGCTTTGTTGCATCCTTTTCTTCCTATTACCCTCCATTTTACTTCATTAAATTGCATGGTTTCTCTTTCAGTATTTTTTCCTTTTGTCAGTCTAATATACTCTTTTCGAATCTATGTGATCACTGCCCCGCCCTTTAACAAAAATGTCGACGACCATTACGGCATGGTGCAGTGATCAGATAGACCATTGTGGTCTGCATCCCCCTACTCCATTCCCCCCAGGCCACTTACCTTAATGGTGGCATACACAGAAGTGTGCGGCTGACTTCCCTCTTTCCCTGCAGCATCAGTTCCCACCCACTTACGTGGGTTGGCACTGGCGCAGCAGGGTCCCTTTTTCTTCTTTTTTTTCCTGTAAACTTTCTTGTCCCCCACTCTCCATTTCACAGAAGCGGGGGACACAACCCCTGACCTCCATTGCCATGACTAAGAGGAGTGGGGGACACCTCTTTAACCCCTGCTTCGCTTAGTTGCAGTAATGGTGGTCGACATTTTTTTAACGCGCAAAGGCGCCATTTTTGTACCAGGCGACCTTATGTGGTGACAGTACTGGTACGATTCCCTTTCTTCCACACTGTGCTCTATTGTTAGCACCTCTTATAGTGTATGATCTTTGCTTTGTAACATCCTTTCTTGCACTTTCACATTTTTGTACCCTACGAATGGGGAGTCTCTCAACATTACCTCTAGGGTGATCCCGAAGTGACAGTCTTTTGCGAGTTCTTTCAACGCCGTGAGATAATCATCCATCGGTTTATTTACCCCTTGTTTTCTTTCTTAGTAGACAGTCTATGCTTAAGTGCGTTCCTTCTGTTTTCAAAACTTTTCATAAACCTCTTTAATGCTTCTTTGTACAGGCTTTCTATGCAGGGACGTCATTTGGGGGTCGCCAGAGGTCGCTACTGCGACCTCTGGGTCTGTGGGCTGCGACCTCTGTGGTTCCCTTGCGACCGCTGTATTTTCTTTTTTTGAAAGCATTTTTTATTTTTTTCACGGACCGAAGCTCGAACTGAAAAACGTGATATTTCAATGATCACGGGCCATGGCGAAGGCAGGCTGCCCTTTCTCATCGAGATGAAAAAGAAAGAAAATGCCTATTCTTCCGCCTGGTCGTTCTTGTTTTTACAATTTCACAAAAGCTGTGTCTACAAGTGTCGGACTGCGGCTGCCGGGCTGGCGCCACTGATTGAGTAAACATCCCTGCCCTTCTGTGACCCTGCAACAATTAAAACTCCTGGGAGGGGAAATGTGAATCCTGGTCTGTGCGTGGCTCATTAAGCTCCTCTGAGTATGTAGCAAGCTAGATATTCACAAAAGGGCCATTTAATCAAGCACCGACAGGATGGACTTGCAATGAATTTCCTTTAACATTAACAGAGTACATGTGCACATAATATCCAGGCAGAGAGAGGACACACGGCATTCTGCAGCAGGCAACTTGCAGTGCTTCAGTAAGTACGCTATCTTTTGATACTATTAAATCAATATGTGAACTGATGCAAGGTTGTCACATCCAATACAATTGGAGGTTCTTGAGTTGGCACGGACATTGGGAAAACGACACCGTGTGCATTCATACCCCACTTGTGTATAGGCGCGATGTAAATACTGTATCATATCATACCCAACATACACATGTCCTTTACTATCCCTCATCCCGCCGCTTAACGTCACACCACACATTCGAGCAGAAGGCATGGTTTGTGAGAGGGCTATTAACGGCTTTTCATAATTACACAATTACGACCCAGGCGGTAAGTTACCGCCTGGGCCGTGACTTTACCACCATGGCGTAAACTACGTTTACGCCATGGTGGTTGGCGGATTTACCGCCCCATTCCGAGGTCGGCGGGGCGGTAAGTCCCCAATCCCCATTTACCCTTCCCCATTCCCATTTTTGCCCCATAGGGCATAATGGGAGTGGGGAAGGCGTTAATTACGCCACCGTAAATTACGGTGGCGTAATTAACTCCATGGTCCCTTAGCGCCATGGATTTTAACACCTGCTAAAAGCAGGTGTTAAAAGCGCCATGGCGCTAAGGGACCTCGTAGTTGGCGGTAAGGGGTCGGCGCAGCTAACGCTGGCGTTAACCCCTTACCGCCAGGGTCGTAATGAGGCCCAATGACCCTTGATAGCCCAGACAGTCGTCATCTGCTCCCACTGCGTTGGGCCGGGCGAGACCCACGGCAACAGCGGTATGCCTGCCCAAGTGGACCTTGGCCCATTGGAAAGCAATGTTGTTTAAAGTGCCCTGTTAAAATAGTCGGGTTTGCACCAGAACTGTGACGAGTGGCATGTGTGTGGCCGCGTTAACGCCCTAGAGGTCACTGTCACCAAACAAGAGAGGAGTGGCCGAAAGACATGGGCGCAGCGGCTGCGTTGCATTTTAATGCATTTATTTTGCAATGTGTATAGCGCACCTAACCGGAAGGCATCTAGGCGCTGTTCTTACAGAGGATGGCAATAAATACCAGTTGTTTTTCATTTCCACTTTCTTAGGCGCTTTCAGTTCAAAAAGCGTAAAGTAGTGTGATTATTTCTCCGTTTTTGTCTTATTTTGAATGTAAAGCGGACATGCATGCTTTCGATACCTGCGGTGCTCCTGGCTATGCGGGGATGTGGGTCTTGCCTTCCGCGTGTAGTGCCTTGAGGGTGGGATAGTGACAGTGCCCAGGGGATGCCAGGGGAGGGCAGCTCCTCTGACACGTGGGCCACGGGCAGGGAATGGTGCCAGAGTTTCACCCTTAGCCCCTCGCTATCTGCCAGGGTACTAAGTGTTAAGCTCCCTGTCTGTCCCTCCCGGAGCCCCGCCAGAAACTCTAGCGCGCCAGCTGCAAGCCCCGACTTGCCCGCAGCACATGGCACACCGGCATCCCTTACACTTCTTCCGCGATTGCGCAACCTCGGGGCGGCGGGCGGCTGGCGGGGAATGGAGGGGCAGGAATGCCAGGCACGCTGCTGGGCGCTAGAACGGGGGCAAGCAGGGTGAGTTTGCTGAGCACGGGGCGTAGGTTGCAGAGATGTGCACAGGGAGTGGCTCTTTACTGTGCAAGCGTTCACGCGGTGAGGTGGACTAGCACCTTGAATCCGGGGGATTCAGCTCGCAGCGCTGCTTTTAATCACCATTCAATAATGCATGCCCGCGAAATGGTTATTCAATGTAAAGGTGTGCACAGAGAGTGGGAGTGCACACAGAGGGGGGTAAGTTACTATCTCCAGCCCAGGAAGGCAGGGAACAGAGCCACTTATCCACAATTCAATCACTCATCCACTCTCTTAGCAGCTAGACTTGGTAAATCTGCCTGGTGGGAGGATGGTACAGTGCACCCAGGTCTTTTAATTTTGCAAGGAGCTGGGCTAGGGCATGGTGAATGGCAACAGGGGGATATGCCCGGGCATTGCCCACGATTACTGAGGGGGACGGGGGAACTCTCAGCAACGCGCGCAATCCAGGCTCGAATCCCGATCCTGCACTTAGAAGCCTATCTCCGGTATTAAGCGTGTTATAAAAGAATAATTATAATAATCCATGCGGCCTCCCCTGTGGGTTTACCCCCCAGAAAGCCCAGTGCTGTGAAAGGCTGTGGCATATCACACAGAAGCACAGCGGCGTGCCCCCAGCTTACTCGCTGTTGGCACTGTCTTATTTGGTTTGCTTATCTCCTACCATCAGGCAATACGAATGGCTTTGAAGGGCGGTGAGGGTGTGATAGTGTTAAAGGGGATACCTCCGTGGTCGATGCTGAAGTCAGCTCGGCGTGTGTTGTGCTGGGATCCCCCGGCTTCTCTGCGCTTTCTTCCCTGGGAGCCTGTGCTGAGCCACACGCAGACAAATGCTTCAAAAATGTATGATATGATATGATATGGCATTTATAAAACGCCTATACACAAGTGTTTCAAGGCACGTTATAAATATATTTATATGGAAATATAAACACATTGGTGAAATGCCAGTGGCACCAAAGTGGAAGTTAGGGGTAGCAGAAGCTACCCCTATATAGCGTCGCTGGTTAGCAATGCCCAAAGGGTTTGCAGTGAGTTGCGTGGGAATTTTTATAGGGGTACAACGGTGCATTTTTCGGGTTTTATGGAAGGGGTCCCTGCTGGTTAGGTGCAGCGATGTTACTGGTTTGATGGTATTTGGCTCCGCGCTGGCTGAGCACAATATAGGGTGGTGGAGGGAACTTGCATTGTTAGGTTAGTGTGCTGGCCGCCACACCTTAGGTTAAACAGCTTTCCAATGGGGCTTGCCAACTAGTTAAATCCTTGAACCGACGCCGGCATTGTTCCACTCACCTGATTGCCACGGTGCTGCAGGGCTTAGCTAGTGTTTGCAAGGTTATGCACAATGTCCGCGTAGGATGTAAGACTATGTTGTTGTTTGTAATGTTGGTGTGTAAGCTAATGGGGCCTGTAGAGAGCATTCCTGCTGGAACCAGTACAGTGGGCGCTCGGTGCTAGATTACATGTAGGTTTTTTAACGATGGTTCCCGTAATGTCACTTTTTTGGGGGGAGGGGTCAAATGACATCACTTCCTGTGATGTCATCAGAGGTCAAAGGTTGTGTGATGTCACTTCCGCGACCCCTGGCATTTTGGTGAAATGACGTCCCTGTTTCTATGCCCAAGCCATCTCCTTTTTCAACTGTGAATATGTAAAATATGTGCTGACCTTCTATTCCTAGCGCATTTATGAGTACTGCCGCCTTCGTTTTTTCACTGGTTTCTTCATGTATACCTTAAAGCTTTGCAGACATTGCTGCCACTGTATGTTTGGCCTAGCTTGGCTCCGTGGGGCATTTGGCGGTGCCGCTATCATCTGCACCATTCTCTTGTTGCTAGATTTTCTTCTTTGTTTCGCTGTTTCTTCTTAACCTTCCTCCTTTAATCTTTTTTTCTTGTTGTCTGCATCATTTTATGTTGAGGCTTCCCGAATTCCATCCTTCATCCTCATTGTGAAGGTGGTGCTTCTTTCACTAATAGTATCATAGAATAAGTCTTGTTTTGTGACTTTTGTTCCTTATCAAATTGTAATGTGCATGTGCAGCTACACAGGAGCTCACTCCTTGCTTCTCTCTCTGTCGCTCCTTTCTGTGGTGTGTCACCCTCCCCAGTGTGTTGCCCCTTTTACAGGAATGTGTATCTCCCCCTGTGTATTGCCCTTTTAACATGGGCCATGACTGTGCCATGGTCCAAGCTAATGAAAGGAGCCTCTGCAGACACGTGCACCAGAACGGCTGCAGACTCCCAAGAGGAACGACTGAATCCGTGACTCATTTATGTAGGCCTGCAGGCCTACATGTGGCAGCACAGGCCTGCATGCCCTGATGCCGTGGGACCCTCGTGCCAGTACGGCGGCAGTGGTTGGCATGGTCAGGGGCATGGCTTGCTGTGCCCCCACTCCTAATGGTGCTGGTGTCCCATAGCACCATGGGGACTACTGGATGTCCAGAACAGGCCCCAACCCTCAGAGGCACTGAGCATCCAGAGTGCTGATGTCCGTAGCACTGCAGGGGCCCGCTGGATGTCCATAGCGGGCTGCCTGTAACACTCCCCTGACGTTTGAGCGGGCTCCGGCCTGGGTCCCTCCCTCCTGTTCCATCCCCTATGCACACCACGTGGCAACCTGACATATGCACTGTGTGCGAGTCACTGCACAGGTTTAGAAATATGGTCCCTTTGGCAGTGACAGTCACCAGAACTGCTACGCTGCATGGGACCTGTGCCTCTCCATTTTCTGAGCATGTAATCATATTAAGAACACCGAAGTACTCCTTCCATATCAGTTTTCCCCTTTCATTATGCATCACAGAGCACACCTAAGCATATTGCAAAGTACTGTCATGGCATCAACACTATTGACCGAATTTAGAGTAAAATACTGAACTTGCAGTACAAGATCGAAAATGTTGCGGACATTGTTGGAAAACGATTCAACTCAAATTATCCCAGCGAAGTACAATCAGAACATTTTTCCATAAAATATAGACCAACAACATGCACGGCATTCATGTCACTATCAAAATCAATGAAAAACACAGATGTCCTCAGCTGACGCAATGCACATTGCACATTTTACAAAGGCAAAGAACATTTTCTATGCCAACGTCAAAATTATTAGATAGGCTCACTTTGCTCTTTGCTCCAGGTCTTACTTCCACTCATCCCTGATGAAACAACCCAAGGTGCTGGGCTACCACTCCCAGTTTCAGGACCACCTCTCAGCCTAGCAACGTCTTCTTATTTGCCTGGCCGTTGCTGGGTAAATGTATTTATTACCAATAGAAAAACACAAGGCACACGTGCTGCGTTTCCCTCCTAAATCTAACCGTATGCTATGTTCCACCACACATTCTAATAATTCCCAAACAAGAAAAGAGGGTTACATATCCTTTTCCTCAGTGAAGCATGTATTTACACTACTTTAAATTGTCTTTGTCAGCTATGATACATTAAAGGTTACTCATTGTAGTGACTGAAGTACTCCTAGTCCATAGTGCCCTTTCCTCAATACTGCATGGGCGCCCCTGCATAGGGACGGAAACCATTTTGCCCAGATTTTCTTTTTATTTTCCCCTTTAAATTTGGAGTAAGCCTAGGTGCGGGCGTAACTATGCCCACCGGCGCCTCACCTCATTCCCTTTTGTAGCACTGGACGAAAGCTGGTATAATATTGGACACTTTTTAGTATGGGGTATGATGGGGGGATGTATGGGGGAATGGGGACTATGGACTAGGAGTACTTCCATCACTATGGTGAGTAATCTTTTGTTACTCAATACTGCATGGGCGATTTCAACACACCATTAAAGAGCGATGAAGAAAACATTGTTCTGGATTATTAGCAAACAGGCTTTTAAAAATCTATTCCCGAAAAGTCGCATCTTACCTAGCACTGGTATCAAGACAGTAATGTTTACAGAAAGCAGATGGAGCTTTGCTGATTACACCCCAATGTCGCTGTGTCTCTGAAAGGCTAATGCTGTGTCCTTAGCCATGACCGCATGACCGTGCATACCTGCCGGTGGGGTTTGGTGCCGAAGTGTCAAAGCTTCTGCAATGGCCACCACCATCCACCTAGCTATTGAGACTTTGGAAGCCTGTGAGCCGAGAAAGGAGTCTCCAAATGTGATTAAGTGAGTATTTGACTTCCTACAGTCCTTAGTCTTATCCAGGTAGAACTTTAGTCCTTTACACACATCTAGGCAATGGAAAACCTTGTCTGCTTCTGAATTGGGGTCTGCAACAAAGGTGGGAAGCACTATTTCCTGGTTAAGATGGAAGGTTGTAATGACAGTTGGCAACAAAAGCAGGATGTGTTCTTGGGACCACCTTGTTTCTGTGGAATACCGTATATAAGAGAATTACTGTTTAAAAAACGAATGGACAGAGGATGCCCTTGGAACATTTTAAAATGGTTGATTGAATTCCATGATGGCACATCAATACAAATAAGACTGAGTCAGGCTGGTTTGCTATCATATTCTATATACACATCAAGAGGGCTGAGGCAGGGTCGTATCCTTGCTTCAGCCCTCTTTAACTTTTTCATTTCTGATGTGGGCAATGGACTAAGGGATTCCGTTTCTGATTCTCTGAAATTGGGTA
This sequence comes from Ambystoma mexicanum, assembly GCF_040938575.1. Taxonomy (NCBI): domain Eukaryota; kingdom Metazoa; phylum Chordata; class Amphibia; order Caudata; family Ambystomatidae; genus Ambystoma; species Ambystoma mexicanum. The sequence continues at coordinate 693,790,269 of NC_090939.1, forward strand.
CCCAGACTATTAAATGGCTCCTTTACGCGGATGATCTTGTCTTAATATCAAAAACTTCTAGAGGTCTACGCAACTTATTAGGTGCTTCGGAAAAATATGCCCACGGTAACATGATCACGGTAAGTACCAAAAAAACTCAGATAATTCAGTTTGGTAATGTCAAACAACGTGTGTCTAAGAACAACTGGGAATTAGACAATATGAAGCTACAAATAGTCTCAAATTATATCTATCTAGGTGTGAACATAAACAACCATCATGCTGATTTACCCTATGATACGAGTTTAAAAATGAAGCTTACAACAACCATGTCGCAAGCTTGCATTATCAATAACAGATATTGTACATTTTCAATTTCTCCAATAGTAACTTACTATAAATAGAAAGTTATACCTACAACTTTATATGGATCAGAAATTAAATGTTGGAAGTTCAAGCCTTACTAGGATAGGTTTGAGGGCAAATACTGGAAAACTTTGCTTAACCGACCATCTTCTACTCCCATATCCATGATTCGATATGAACTAGGCTTAATTTCAATGTCTGCCCACTGCAAATGGAAGTGTGTTCTTTATATTGGAAATGCCTGGACGAAACGAAACATAATGGCCTGCTGACAATGTTAGCAGATTATGTTAAAACTTCGCCAAATACATTTATTTGCTCATGGAAAGCTAGTGCAGAGGAGTATTTGCACGGGGCTGACATTTCTATTGACTTACTTCTTACTTATCCCTCTAGGGCTAAAATCAAAGTGTGGGAATCCGATTGGATTAGTACTCAGTCTCAATGTTAAACATACCATGAGTTCATGAAAAATCCTTTGCGCTAAAACGATATGGTAAAAAAATCTCCTGATAGTCATCTCCGTGCAGGGGTCCTACGCTTTAGGTTGAACATATGGCGGACAAAGAAGATCCTGGCAAGATGGTATCCCTTACAACAAACGTCCACATTATGTCGGTTTTGTCAAAAAGCAGTTGAAACCTTACAACAGGTTATGGTTCAATGTCCGAAATTGCTATTAATTAGAATCAAATATTTTAAAAAGCACCTTGAAGCTTACAATGTTGTAAATGAGCAAACGGTGTAGCACTTTCTTTTTCATGTACAGTCAAGAACTATTGGTTATGCGAGTGTGAAATTTCTTGAAGAGTTAAAATTGGAAAACAGTGATGAGATAATTGAGAGTTGGAAAATTAATTGATTTTTTATGATGTTTAATTGCTAAATATGAAAATAATGTTCTAGTTAGTTTTAACTGTTTTAGCTTTTTAGATCATGTTAAATATTTTAAAGAGCCTTTTATATTCTAATGAACATTTTAAAGGTTCTCTTCTCTTCCTTTTCTGTTATATAAATTAATAATTGTGGAAATTTAAAGATTTATATAATATCAAATTTTTTTTTTTCTTCGATTGATAAAAGTGTATTTGTAAGTGTATGTTGAAAGGTCGAATTTTTTCAGCCGAACCAATAAAAAGAAAATATTGGAATACCGTATATTGCTCTTCAGCTGCTAAGGGTTGCATTTCGCTAACTCTGTGTGCCAAGGTTAGTGGCACTAGCAGTGCCATCTTACATGTGCCCAGTTTAATGTCTGCAGAGGCCATTGTCTCAAAAGGTTTATAAGCAAGAGCCACGAGAACCACATTAAGGTACCACACTGGATGTGGTCAAGTGATTGAAGAATACATTCGCGCAAGACCCTGTAGATGTTGCTTGACCACAGGGTTAGCTTAGGAAAATAGTAGCTTGTCTGAGTTCCGATGAGTTCCGATAGCTGCCAGGCATGTACAGCAAGTATTGACCTGCACAGCAGACTGTGCAAGATAGGCGGAGAAATACAACACATCATCAATTGAGCACAGTAGATGGTTGACATTGTGGTCCCTATCCCAGAAGCAGAACCCTGACCACTTACCTCTATACTGGGCTCTGTTTGACTCCTTACAAGGGTTCTGAATTATTTGTAAATCCTACTGAGAAAGGTCAATGTGTCCTAACATTAACTCCTCCAGAACTAGGCTGTGAGGGCTAGTTTGCCCTGTCTGTATCTCAATGGGCCTTTGCTGGGACAGGTGTAGAAAGTCTGAGAACCAAACTCTGGATGGCCAGTGTGTGGCTATTAGAATCATTCTACAGGCGCTTGAGTCCCTGAGCTTGCGAATAACCCTTTTCAAGAGATGGGTTGGAGGGAAGGCTTAGCACCAAAGATCATCCCGATGGATCTGAAATGCATCCCCCAGAGATCCCCTGCCTTGCCCTGTCCTGCCCAAGACGCAAAGAGAGGACATTTGGTGTTTTATTCAATGGCAAACAGACCTACCCTCAGTAGTCCCCAGGTCTTGAACAGAATGCTTATGGCTACTTGGTTATGTTCCCGCTTGTAAGAGGTGGTTTCAAGCCTGCTCAATCTGTCCACTTCTGAATTGTCTTCCCAGGCAAGTGAACTGCTCTCAAGAGAATACCTTGAGTCAGCATTCAATTCCTTTTCTCTACTACAAGTTTGCATAGTGCGGGACAGCTCACCCGTCCCTGCTTGTTGATTTAATACATAGCAGTGGAGCTGTTAGTTCTGACCAATACTATCCTATTCTGTATCATAAACAGGAATTATCTGAGCTTAAGCTGTGGCTAAAAGATCCAGATAGTTTATGTGAGGATCCTTCTCCACCGTGAACCATTTCCTGTGCACAGTGTGGGATTCCAGAGTGGCACCCCACCAGTACATGGATGGGTCGGCTGTAATTATTACCGAATCCGGGCTGGTGGAAACGGCGCTCCACTCATTACGTTGATCTCCTGAGTCCATGGAACCAGGGAACTCGGATGGATATCCTGTCCGATTGATTCCCTGATTCCTGGTCTCATGAACATGATAACTGCATCTGGATCGCTCTCAATCATGGCCTGCGAGAGGTACAGTGAGAACGCAAGATCCAAGAAGTCATATTAAATGCTAGTACAACAAGGCTGCGGTGCAATGTCTGGAGAGAAAATGATTAACTGCTGCAATAACGTCCCTGAATCTCTCCTGTATAGGGAACAACCTCTCTGTGAGTGTGTCCCATCTTATCCTCAGGAACACAAGGTTCTGTGTAGGTAAAAGATGAGGTATGACTTCTTCTAGGTTGACAGAAAACCCTAGATTGAATAATACCTCCATTACCCTCTGAATGGACACCTCCAGAGAACTGGACCTGATTATCCAGTCTTCCAAATATGGATATATGTGATGCCCCTCTTGCCTGAGAAAGGATGAAACTGCATTCATTATTTGTGTAAGGACTCAAGGGACAGAGTACTGAAAATGATGACGCATCACTGTAAAGCGTGACATCTGCCTGTGAGGGTGCCATATGGTTACATGTAAGTACGCGTCCTTCAGGTTCAGGGATCACATCCAATCTTCTGCAATGAGCGCTGGCGTCACCATCTTGAACTTTTATTGGGGAAGGAAAGGTTGAGGGTACGGCAGGCCCAGGACTACTGTCAGCCCTGCCTTTGATCCTTGAGTAAAATTCTTAACCCCTGTATGACAGATGGACTGACTCCACCTCTTGATTATGAATCAGTTTTACTACCTCTCTGAACAGAGCTTATTAAATGCTGGGGTGTCCCCCGCTGCCCTTGCTTGCTATAATGGGAACAGGGGTCGCAGGAGAAAGGGACCCTGCAGCGTCAGTTCTGACCCATATTGCGGGAACAGAACTGACGCTGCAGGGTCAGAATGAAGGCAGCCACTGAAAAGTAAGTGAGGGGAGGATGGGGACGTATTGGGGGATGGGAGAGGGGCATGGATTGGTTTATTTTGGCAGCAGCAAAATTGGGTTTGTAGCAAATTTGACTACGGTCAATTCAAATGTGAACAATTATGCTGCAATCAAATCATACCAATCATGTTCTGTGACCAACATCAGAGTTTCCTCTGAGAGGCTTTACACCCTTTGGCTTTCGCCTGTCAGTCTAGTCACTTTTAGGCGCCCCCTCAGGAGTGTGTCTGGTACTAGAGCTTTCACGCCCCTCAGACCAAAGTCTGGCAGTAGGACCAACAGGCCCCTCAACTCTTGACCTGGTAGGTTCAGCTGACCACTCGGTGCGAACACCAGTAACCTTAGAGGCCTGAGGTTGAGCGCTTGTGCGAGAACTCATGGAACCCTCTCAATGGGAGAACTTCCCAGAAAGAAGTCACCCCACTGAGGTGCTGAAGAAAAAAGAGGACTTACCTGTCTGAACTTCTTCGATTTGTGACGTGTGAAGGCCTTGTGGTGATCCGGAGGCGAACGCGAGAATATCTCCCTCCACTTCGACAATCAGTTCCTCAAGGACCTTGGAGTAAACACGTTGCACGCTGTGCATGAATCCCACCAGTAATTGGGCCCCAAACACTCTAAACAGACCAAATGGGGATTTGACGCCAGGAGGAATCCCTCATAGGAGGCACATCTAGTAAACCCGCCAGCGCCCAGCATGCACCGGAAGCGAGGCGCCGGGGCCAGAGAATACAAAAAAAACACAGGGAAAAGGCAGCTATGCAGCAAGAAAATGTGCGCGCTTGGGGTGATGGGTCCATTCTCGTTCATGCAGAATAGAGGACTATGGTGAGGCGCCGGTGGCCGGGGCAGTTGAGGGTGGTTATGCCTGCGGCTGTGCCTGCATGCACACCAAATATAAATGGGAAACGTACATTTTTGCAGGGGGAAAATGGTTCTGGTCTCGTCCATATGCAGGGATACCTATGCATTATGGAGGAAAGGGGACGGGACATAGGAGTAAGGGGAAAATTAAGATGGTGTGCTGCTACAGTGAATCTGGTATGTATTTAACTGGAGCAAGAATTCCCAACCTTATAAAAACCCACTTTGGGCAAGCCGTCCTGAGGGGTTTGGTGCAATGAGGTATTTACCGACCATCCTAGAGAAAATAATGTTTTCTTATTTTCTTTCAAGCATGCCAACATATCCAAGATGTAACAAAGAAAGAACTGTAGTTATAGGGAAGTAACTTTTACTTCTCTGTGTCTTGAAGTGTCACCCCTTTTATCAAGCGTAAACCAAACTCTTTACACTTTCATGGTTTATCATGGAAGTAGCTAAATCCCTTACTAGTACTTGATGGTAGTGGTCACAAAAATGTATTTTAACCCTTGATAGATAAGCCCCAAGAAAGAAAGCAGGCCTGATTTGCTCTGCAACAAATCAGCAGATGCTGATGAAAATCTCTGGTTTACAACATCCTTATACTGGATTCACATAACTGAAAACGGGAGCACATTTGGAGATGCCTGGAACATCTTTGAGATGCTCACTTATCATGTGATTCACAAGAATTTGTGCAAGGGCTTCTTTGAGATGGTTCAGTGGTGTATTCCAGTTTTTGGCTTCCTGAAACACATATGAGATCGTAGCTGCATATCATAGATGCTCACATGCATCTCCTTAGTTGCTCCTGTGCAAATAATTGACAATCAGGCAAAATATGTTATATAAAATGTACAGAAAGCACCTGATTCTACCCCAAATAACTGTAAAATCTGCTTAATGCATATCGCTTTGTTTTGTGCATAGCTTGGCGTGTTCTTGAGCACAACGTGATAGACATGAAGAGGCAGAATAGTTAAAGTGATTATTTTGCTAGGGATAAATCAGAATGATTTAAAGTAATCAATGACAGGCAATTCAAAGGAAAAACAATAATTCAAGGGGGGCGCTAGAGAGCCTGACAAAGATGGCCGTGAGCCTGTGAGCTCTCTGCACATGGCATAAATCCGATCAAGATTCTGACGTTATTCTGACCCAAAGTAAAGCTGGGAAAGTGCGACAAGCTCACTGGGGGCCCCTGGCCCATCCTGTCGAAATCCGGTGTCGCCAGAGCTCCGCATCATGGAGCATCAGGCAAGGGGCGCAGAGCAGCGTGATGCGGCAAGGCCCCCTGGGAACGCAGCGTGCTATTAGAACGGAGATGATGGAGAAGCCGACCTGGAAGGACGCACCAGGCGAATAACTCAGTCGGCATAAGAACCTGCAACGCTTACCTTAGGTCTCCGCGGGAGTGTAATGCCTTTTCAACTGAGGACCTGTTGTCTGGGCACTGATTCTGTGGAAACAATTTTTGTTGTACATTAATTTTTGTGGTGTAAATTAATTTTTATTATAAAAAAAAAAAAGATTATGTGGAAACAAATATTTTAACAAAGCCACTATTGTAATCCCCATTCACAAACTAAAACTGTGATACAGTGTACCTTGAAATGACCCACCCTTCTCACCTGTGCTTTTGTTTTGTGGAGCTCTCCATCCTGTGTTCTACAGGGGCGCATTGGGTATGTGACTTTTGATCGGAGGGGGCTGTGGTGTCGAAAGATTCTTAACTGAAAAATGTCCAAAACTTCTTCTAAAGGTATCTTGGGCAAGTTTTTTGGTGAAAATATTAACTATATATAGTTCATCAGAAACTGAATGGTCCCTATGTTGGAGCGATCTCGCTCTCTAGAATTTCCTTTAGTTTGTGCAGGTTTGTGGTTCCCTAACAAGGGCTGATGCTGTGGTATGGCTGCAGCTATACTTGTTTTGAGGAAACATTAATTTACGTCGGTTCGGTAAAAAAACAGAGTAATAGCTGCCTTCAGAAACAAGTGCGGTAAGAAATAAGCGAAGAAAAGCCTTGCTGAGACTTCAGGTGAGCACAAATGTAACTTCTTCTTTCTTTCCTTTTTACAAGTTCATTCATTCATTAAATACCTTGTTTTGCAGGTCTTCGGAAAAACTGTTCAAGAAAATACCTTCGGACGAGATACAGAGACTGCTGTGGAAAACTTTAGGAAGAATACACTGCGACCGCGGACGAAAGCTGCTGAGAGAATAACTGCTGCGGCTGCGATAGATCTTCTGACAGAAGACATGGAGACTACGAATATAACAGCGGACTGAGGAAAATACTTGAAAAAACTTCGGTTCGGTAAGTCTTTACAATTCTACTGCTATTCTGTTGATTTTGCTGTGGAAATTAATATCTTTGACTCATTTTCTTCTACTGACAGGTACTGTCAGGAGATAGCTGGAAGCGTTACCTGCTGTCAGCGGAGAAGACACAAAGCGAGAGCTTCGGCGGAGGCGGGGCTTAAGTAGCTCCCTCTGCAACAGGTGTAGAATGCCTTGTGAGTTATCTATGGACTTAGTAACGGCCATGTTAAGAGTAGGGAAGGCAATGTGAGTGTAATGAGCCTATGGGCACAATGCTAGGAGTGAGGTAAATGTCTCTTGCGCCAAGCTTGAACCCACTGTTGACCCACTGATGGATATGAAGTTCCTTGCCTCCTTAGTTTTACTGAATGGAATCTGTATTCCTGTGCTGGGATCATGACAGATCCGACAAGCTGGAGTGAAGAATCGGCTCGGGTGAACGCCACACAGGAGCGCCAGCAAGACACAGAGCTGACCGGGCAATCCAACGAGTATCAACAGTGAGAAGAGAGCCATTAACCCGGGGGAGCAACCACACAGAACGGCCTCCTCGAGGTGGGGAGACAGGCAGCAAAGGCAGCAGAGAGACAGTTCTTCAGAAGTACAGCAGGACACAAACCTGGCATTACACTCACACTCATCCGGCAGAACGTTTCACTCTGCGAGATACCAGAGCTGAGGGCAGCGGTTACCATCAGGTCAGCCGAATGATCCCCGAGCCCTAATTCTCCCACACCCCCTTGACCATCAGTGACATATTATCATTCACACAAGGCCAGAATAAAGGAAGGCACTTATCTACCCCTGGAAGCCAGTGGGTGAACAGCAGAGCTGGGACTTGCCCCAGGTGGGCCACACATTGGGGGTGTAGGCTGCTGGGCACCACCGAATTCTACAACGCAAAGTACTTATAGGCCCAGCGGAGGCACTGTCACTCATGGTGAGACCTGGAGCCCTGGAGGTCTCCTCGCAGGGCAAGTGAGTCATAGTACCCCCGACCCTGGTGCGGCAACCACACAAGGAGACAGTTTACTTTAAAATAAGCAAGGGGGTGCTGCTGCAGCTCACTGCATGAACACTTTGACCTATTGGCACTAAAGACGACTCCCCCCATGAAAGCAAGCTGTGGAGCAATCATACCACTCTGCGCTCAATAAGAGGAAACGAGGCAAGTCACGTTGAATCACTGCATACCAGCATCGCAGTCACAACAAATATGTGAGGCTACACGGATACCATGACGGAGGCAGCGCAGGGAAGTGTAGAGACGCTACCGCAAGCCACAGACATCAGCCCCCAAAAGTATTTAACACCTCATCATACTAGCTCGAGGACGGCGGCGCCTAGGTCCATCGGAGAGAAGCACATATCTTACCAAGTAAGCCAACCCGAGCGACAGTAGTAGAGTACAATAGACCGAAGATGGCCAAGGTGAACAAGAGTGGGAAACAGCAATCAAGCTCCAATTTGAGGCTGCTTCACAACTCAAACACATTGAAACCACGGATCCCCTGAGGGGTGCAACCCGCAGACCACTCACAACACCTCGACGGCGTACCACGAAATAAAAGAGATGTTCAGTCAGCTTCAAAGCAGTATACAGTCCCTCGATGGGAAAATGGGCACGTTAACGTGTAAGGTGGACCACATGCAAGTCCTCCTGGAAAACACGGGGAAGGACTGGATGAAGCAGAGGGAAGGGTCTCGAGTTGAGGATGAAGCTGAACGCTGAAAGAACTCACAGAGAAGCAAGATGACTTAGGATCAAGGTCCAGGAGGAATACCTTGCGAATAATCTGCGTTTCAGAAGCAGCGGACCAACGATATATGGAACTCATGATGGAGGAGATCCTGAGGGAGGCACCAGGTCTGGAAGGCTTTTCAAATCTCTTTATCGTGAAGAGAGCATACAGAATACCCAGCGCATGAAGCCAATACCCGGAGCGCCACCATGACCAATAATCGCACAAATGCTAATCTATCGGGATAGGGACTCGGCCCTGGTGAAGGCGAGAGAGAAGGGAACCCTTGCATACAAAGGGGACATGATAAAAATCATCCCGTACTTCACAGATAAAGTCCAAGCGGGAAGAAGAGGATGCGAGAGAGGGGCATTTGTCATGCCACAATGTTCCCAGCCAAGCTCCGGGTGGAGCACGATGGGCGCACACTGTTCTTTACCATCTCAGCTGAAGCCAATGAATTCCTTGAACGCCTACCCCGGAATCCAAGACCCAGGGGGAACAATGACTGAGATCGCACTGTAATTAACACATTTTTCAGGGACCGGGAGTCAACGACCTGCAGAGACAGAAATTAAGGGGCCAGGAATGGACCTTAATGTAGTAAGTGGAGAGACAGGGTCGGGCCACTGGTTGCCGCCCAAGCGGAAGCACGTTTAACAGTCCTAAATGCTGGCAGGTTTGGGTAGCCAGCACAGGGAGGGGCAGGGAATGTGTGTTACTGACAGATTGGGATTGTCGGTGGGGGAGGGTCATGGGGAGGGTACACGTCGAGAGGAAGCATCACAATGGTATGGGTTACATAACGGGAAGGGCCCAGGACTAAAATATAGGGCACACCCAGGTCCAGAAATGGGGCTTGGAAATAGGAGTGTGATAACCTGAGCTATGGCAGGATCGATTAAACGCCTCACATGGAATGTGCAATGGCTGAATTGTCCATCGAAATGCCGAAAGGTCCTCCTCTATCTAAAGTATCACCAAGTGGGAATTTTGTTTCTTCAGGAGACGCACCTCATGCCAATGGCTGAATCGACCTTCGGCAAAGCCTGGGAGTGCCATCAATATTTTTCTTCTTACTTATCCTATGCGAGGGGGGTAGGCACTCTTGTTCATAATACGGCAGGGTTCAATTTAATCTCCACAATCAGGGATAATGAAGGGAGGGGTCTGATAGTGCGGGGCACGATGCAGGGCCGCCTGTACAGTCTAGTTAATTACTATGGGCCTAATCAGGACACTTTCGCAACTCTGGAATGGCTTAACCGGCACCTGGGGTTTGCTCCACCAGGAGATATAATTTGGGTGGGCGATTTTAATGAGGTGCTGGACCGCACAATGGGTCCGCCCTGCCAACCCACTAAAGGATATAGTGAACTAAGAGGAATGAGTTAGACGTGGGAACTAGAGGACGCGTGGAGACTCAAGAATCAAGGGGTACGGCAGTACACCTTCCACTCATCAGTCCATGGTACTGCATGGCGCCTGGACTTCTTTTTGGTTTCTCAGGCATTATTGGCGGTCATAATGGAGGTAATCATTCTGGCCTGTACACTTTCAGACCATGCTCTGGTACTATTACACATAGAACTATCGGCAAGGGGGAGGCAGAGGAGACCATGGCAATTCAAAGGTGAAGCTCTGGCAGACACACTGATCTGTGAAGAAATATCGAAGTCTGTAGATACCTTCTTTGAAACTAACAAGGGTTCGGTGGAGTCGGCGGGAATGCTCTGGGAGAGTTTCAAGTGTGTGATACGGGGGGAGTTTATTGCCAAAGAGGTGGGGATGCTGAAACAGATTAGGCGCAAGTTGTGCATTGTGGAGTCACGCTTATACCTACTACAGGCGACCGGGGGCCCAGAGACCCCCAACCAACAGGCAGAGACAAAGCAACTCATAGAACAGTTTAAAACTTTGGCGCACATGGAGGCGAATATACTGGGGTGGGGCGCAGCAGTGAGGCAGTACGGGGAAGGACAGAAACCGGGAAAATTATTGGCAAGGGCCGCGAAGCTGGAAACGCACAAGGGACGGGTCACATCTATAATAGATGAGCAAGGAGTGGAGAGATTTGATGAGGCCAGGATAACGCAGGAGTTCCACCGCTTCTATAAAGACCTGTACTCATCCCATACACATACCTTCCAAGAGGAATTAGAAGGATAATTAAACCAGGTGGCCCTGTACTGGTGCTCCGAGGAAGATAGAACGAGATTGAATCACCAAATAACCTTAGAAGAAGTACTAACGGCTATTCGCTGCCCTCCGGGAAGGCCCCCAGGCCAGACAGGTTCGGGGTGGAATTCTATAAATACTATGCAGCAAAGATAAGCCCCTACCTCTTACAAATGTATCACCAAAGTGCCCTGGAAGGGAGACTCCCAGAGTCCATGAGGGAGGCCATGGTCACAGTCTTACCTAAACCAGGCAAGCTGACTAACGACTGTGCATCATACAGACCGATCTCCCTCATTAACTTACATAACAAGATCCTAGCTAAGATACTGGCTTCCAGATTTGCACGCCTGATGGACAAGATGGTGAGAGCTGACCAGGCTGGATTTATTCTGGGACGCTCTACATCTTTTGGGATAGAGAAAATGTTTGGACTGATCTCAGCAGCTAATCAGGAAGACCACGTAGTTGCAGCACTGTTAGACGCCACCAAGGCATTTGAATCAGTGGACTGGTCTTTTTTGTTTACAGTTTTGCAAAGAATGGGGTTGGGAGAGCAATATATTGCCATGGTATCGCTACTATATGAGTTACCTATCGCCAGAGTGCGGGTGAATGGCCAACTCATCAGAGGGATAAATCTGAACAGGGGCACGAGAAAGGGATGTCCCCTCTCCCTACTGCTATATGCCCTGGCGATAGAACCACTGGCCAAGAGGGTTAGGGAGGCCCACATACGCAGGGACATTCAACTCTTCAAACATCAGGTGGTTATCTCACTATATGAGGGTGACATGGTGTTGTCCATAAAAAACCTGAGCAGAACTTGGACTCCATCATGGAGGATGTTGTCCAATTTCTCAGGCTTTGCGATTAACGCGATTAAATCAGCAATGTTCCCGCTAACAGAGAGAGTGGTACAGTACGCTGATAAATGGGGGTTTCAATGGTACATTACACAAACTTGTTACTTGGGGCTCACCATAGCCTGGGATGTGAACACAATATTCGAAAGTAACTACCAAAGGGCACTGCACCAAGCGAGGGAGGCGACCATCAGGTGGAAGAGCTTACCACTTAACTTATACGGCAGGATCTCCCTGATCAAGATGGTATTACTTCCCCGAATCCTTTATGTATTTTTCATTGTGCCTTTAGCAGTCCCAGCAGAATATTTCCGGGAGGTGAAAACATTAATCACTTAATCTCTCAGTTTATATGGGCCGGAAAACAGCCAAGAGTATCTTGGGACAAACTAATAGCACCGATACAACGGGGGGAGAGGCGCGGGGGCTGGCCTTGCCGGACCTGGAAACGTACTATCATGTGGCACAGGCCGGGTTCGCTCTTTACTGGTTTTGAGCTCAAAGGGAGAGGAGGCACGTAGAAATAGAGAGGGCTCTAGCAGCGCCATTCCTACTGCGATCTAGCATACTCACTGCTCCCGAAAGAGGGAATAGAGCAGGGAACATGGTTGAGCTCACTTGCACAGCGTGGACATGTATAGAGCATAGGTCGAGGCCCGAGGTCCTCTACTCTCCAGCACTGCCGATCCTGTTCACACCGGGTATACCACTTACCTCAGAGAGGGGCTTTGTCAACCTTATGCGGAAAGTGGAAATGCACAGTTACTGCAAACTGTTCCCCGACGGGAGGTTCATAACACTAGATGAGATGAAGGTAAAGGGTAGACTTAGCCCCTTGGAGGTGTTTTAATATTATAGGCTAAAAACAATGCTTCAAAAGATATTCCTGCATATCCCAGAACAACCAGCAGCAGCACCAATACTTGATAAGATACTCTCCGGGGGGCAGCACAGGAGGGTGGTTTCAATCATGTACACTATGTGCCTAGATTCCAAGCGACAGATTTCATCCCCTAGAGAAAAATGGGAACGGTCCCTGGGGCATGACATATCCAAAGCGGAATGGAGATATTGTTGTGAGGGAACCAGGAAGGCTGCAATAAATGCCAGATATAAACTAATCCATTGGAAATACCTACATCAATTCTATTATACCCCTACCCAAATTCATAACTACTTTCCAGAAGCGATAACCAGCTCCATCAGATTCAATGAACCAAAGGCTGATTTTATGCATATGGCATGGTGGTGCCCTGCCGTACACACTTCTTGGGAAGAGGCATGTAAGGCTATCAGAGAAATTATTGGCGAGGGGCTACACCCGAACCCCAAGACAGCACTTCTGGGATACACAAAACTCACCCCCAAGGGCAGAAGGCGATTAACAGGGCTACTCCTACTGTTGGCTAAGAGGAGGGTGGCAATACATTGGAGGGGTCCGGCGCACCCCAAAATAGAGGATTGGCATTCAGATGTGGTACTGTGAATGACATGGAGGCAGGATACAGAGGCTTAACATCCTACCACTCGAGCTCGCCGAGCATGTGTGACCCATTCTTACAGTACCTGCTGAATGAAGCAGAAGGGGAGAATCAAGAACAATAAGGGGGAGTAATCTCAAGAAACTGCCATCGTGCTACTCAACACCATGCGAAGTGACAGGTTGCTCACCTTCTCAGCCCCTCTTAAAAGTTGAAAGTATTCATGCTACCCAATCTAACTGATAAGGAAACCACTTAACCATACGGCACCAGAGTAACCCACTTGGAGAGAGGAAATGAAGTGTCACTAAAGTAAAGAACCGATCAGACTTATGATGACTGAATAAGGAAACCGTGAAGCTCATGATGTGACTGTGATGCTTTTTCTTCTTTTTGTATGTCTATGCCTAACTTTAGGCAATATTTTGTTCATGTTTGTAAAATGTCAGTAAAAAGAGTTAAAAAAAATAAATGATAATAATAATTTAAAAGAAGCTAAGCCCACAGAACGTTTCTCAATTCATAACACGAGCCATAAAGAGCCACTTCAATTTTTATGATCATCAATATATCGGTTTTAACTAGGCAAAATGCAACAGATTTATCTTTTATGTTAGGATGATGTAGACTGCTGCTTGAAACCAAATTCAGCAAAATAAAATATAAATTGTCAAGAATTCCATTTTGATGTGGAAATTCATGTTACTGAAATTCACAAAATGTGATTACTTCGATTCACAAACATTTTAATGTGGATCTTGCACTATGCATTTTTGTGCATGAGGCACTTGGAGCTGTTTAGGAATGCATGTTTTGCACAGATGTATATTTAAATATGTATTATTTTGCTATAAAGAAAAGCTGTGAATCGGGCCAGAATTGTCATAAGGCGAATCTTCGGTTGAAGCAATATATGTTATAAGAAATGTAAGTGTACCTTAGCTGTTATGGTGGATCTTTAGTAGATCCCATATTTCCCTTGCAGCATCCATATCCTTCCAAAGGGATTTATTGCAAATTCAATCATTACTCATTTTATGCTATGGTCATTTTACATTTTTTAAATATACATTGTCTCCTGGTCAAGAGAATTGTCAGGTCACTGTCGATAAAACTTTATAATTATCAAAATGACATAAATTATCAATTTTCAGGTCTGGTAACCCTTTGATAGGAGCAGTTATTAAGGACTGAATACTACCATTCTGAAGGAAGGAGAAAAGGAACATCATTTCTAAATGTCTTCAATTCTTATGTTAATTATTGGACATTAAAGTAAGACTCACAATGTGCTCCTCTTAATATTTTAAGGACCAACAGACTACGAGGATGAAGAGGAGCCAGATTTTGATCATTGGAAGCCAAAGACTCATGGCCAGAGCTCACTGAATCAACAGTCTCGTAAATTAGGTTGGTAGATTCATGTTACGCTGCATTGGAATAATTCATCATTATTAGTAGTGAATCTATTATAATTCTTGTAATCTGGGAGAATGCATTTTAATGTAATTTGAAGGGGGATGATGTAAGAGCCCACAAAGAGATGAGACTGTCATGGGACAAACACTGATGGAGTTGAAAAGAGTTGATGAGTATGGCAGAAACAGTGCAGAAGAAATAGGCAAGGGAGGTTGTTTTGAGACGATTGACACTGAAGACATTTCCAAAAGAACTGAGAATCACCAATCTGGTTTAAGGGAAAGAAATTAATTTTTCCTGGGAGCTCAAGAAGATTGATATTATTGATCAAGAGACAAGACATTATTATTGCGTGATATAAGGAAATAATAATGACCTCTGGGATTAGACAATGACATTGGATATGTGTGAAAACATGACAACAAAGAAATTAAATAAGCAGAGACTCTCATGGGTTATGGGTAGATTGGGAAGATAGCTAAATCTCATTGGAGAAGATAAACGAACTTCAGTTTCTATACTGATCATACCAAGAAACCTGGGAACCTCTTTATGTGCCTCCTCTTGTTCTACTCCAGTCTCCAATGTCATTAATACCTATATTAACCTTCCTCTCACAAATGTCTCGCAATGCTTATTGATTCACAGAAACAGTCATATATAAACACTGAAGTCAATAGACCACATGCATACAGAGGGATACTAAAACAGCCCAACAATATTTTCCCATTCTGAGTAATTTGTTATTGAAGACCATAAGCTCTTCCACATGCATTTTATAACATTAAAGTTTGCATTGCTGCATGCTTTCTTTATTTTGACGGACAGCATTTGGACATCTCTTTTTTAAAAGTTTTCTTAGTTTCACTTTTTTAGGAAAGTCTCAAATTGATCTCCCCAAAAGACTTGCAAAGCAGTAATTTGTCAATCACTAGGCTGGCAGAGAGGGGGCGAAGAGGGACCACTTATCTGGATAATGATGCAGACATCATTTGTGGCATGTTTAAAAAATATTTTAGCTGAAATAACACAAACTATTATAGGTGCAGCTTTAAAGAAACCCACTTATAAGGGCTTGATTATTTTGAGAGAAACTTCTCTACTTTCGAACGTTCAAAAGAATTGGGAATGTAATAGGAGTCACCTATATCCAAGCTCCTGATATTAAAAGGTGATTGGAAACTAGGTGGTTCACAAGGCTTTCTATTCTGGGACTGTGAAATCATGAATGTTGCGATGTCTGCATCACACTTGCATCCCAAACTAGAAGGAGAAAAGAGTGGAGGCACACTGGGTATTCTGATACCTATTCCATAGATACAAAGAAAGAAAACCATTATTGTGGTTATTCTGGTTCTCTTGATCGCCCTTCTTCATGAGGCCTGCGCCAGAGGACACACAGCAGAGAACCATTTCTTTCAACAGAGAGCGTTCTATTAGAGATGATTGCCAGGCATAACTTGTGAAGAAGGGAGAGCAAAAACTAAGAGAATTGAATCACCATGATGGTAATTTGTTTGTATTTAAGTTTTCTATAAAATGTGCCATTTCCACTTAAACATTGCACTAGACAATTCAGCATTCTGTTGCCTCTTCCTACTACATTGCAACACAGCTTGGAAGCATTAACCTCATAAGATCATGCCAACATTTGCTTTTTTCATTACCCTCTTTTACATCTTTACTTATTTCTCAGTCCTGAATGCATTACATTACAATTGGCTTGGATGGATCTTATTTGTTGTTTTTCCCACTCAGTCTTTTTTCTTTATACTCTCTTTATTAGATCATTATTGCATTGAAAACATTACCAACAAATTAACATATTACCTATCACAATATCAAATGTTACACAATTACTTTATAGGTACATCATCTCACTAAAGTTCCTTACACATCCAACAATTTGAGCATATAAACAGTTCGTTTTATAGTTTACACAGGATGCATACACTAAACCCCAAATCTCCCCACCCGCACTTCGTAACCTCATCACCTATTGTTCATTAATTAGGTGGTAGAAGCAGAGCATAGAACCCACATGCCCATATTTCAAAAATAACATCTTTGTGTCAAACATACATTTACGCAGTGGCCCTGGGATGGGTCTTCATTTTCTTCCTTTGGATATACGCATCAAGACTTCAGCTTCATTAACAATCTCCCACATATATGTTATCTCGGATATACATCCCTTTAACATGACAATATATGACAATAATAGCAACGCTCCAGCACGCCCAGCCTCTGGAGACACCTGATTGGTCAGGTACCCAATAACCGGATGCAACATTTTGCCAGATGGCAAAGCCAATCCTCAGCAAAAGTCCCCAAATAAGGCCTTGTGAGCAGAAGCTCATATGCACACCTGCTGCCTCCAGGATCACCCATGAAACCCTGTGCCCAGAAGCCACGACCCCCATGGAAACAGACAGGAAACGCGTGCCAGGTTAAGATGGCCACCGCCATCCCTGCCCCAGACTTCATGATCAACCCTGCACAATGTGAAGCAGAAGCGCACTGCAGTGCTGCAGCCAGCCCGGAGATACCTTATTGGTCGGCAGCCCAACAACAACCGAATGCCACATCTTACCAGATGGCCAAGCCGGACCCCAGTAAAGACCCCCAAATAAGGCCCATACCTGCCTGGGCCTGTCAGGGCGTGAAAGGTGTCTGCACAACATGTATCCCCATCACCTCAAATCAGCCGCCCCACTCACAATCCTTGATACACCACCATACTCTGCCACCTCCCCAGTTTACACAGGCACCTGACTGCTCACCTCACCCTCCTTCACAGGTAAGCATGTTGCTACTTTTGTGAGCTCCAGCATGCAACCCTTGGCCAAACTCCCCTACAATTGCTGCCCACCTATCCCACCTCCCACCTTATTCCTACTTCCACTAACAACTATCCCCGTCTACAAAGCACAAAGACTCCACCCCAATCATCTCACCCTACTCACACCTACCCCATTTCTACCACCTATCATCGCCACCAATCCAATGCATAAACTCGCTCAACCCCCATTTACTCTATCCATGCACCCACCAAGCCCTATCTTGGCCAACTCAGACTATCACATCTCCGCTCCTGCGCCCACCATACAACAACTCTTCCTCCAGCTGCTGGTGCTCCTATCCATCATACACACAGGAATGCCAGACACTCCTCATGCAGCACACAACTACCCACCTCTCCTCCCCCACCCTGCCCGCCACCACCTCTGTCTCTACCTCCCTCCCTCCAACAACACCCATGACAAACTCCAACTGTCTCTGTACCCTCATTAATGCCTGCTCGCTATGCACACATGCCATTTACATTCACATCTTCCTCGAAGACAAACACCTAGACTTACCAGCAGTCACTGAAACCTGGCAGAATAATGCTGCTGGTCCCTCCCTATCTCTAGCCATTCCCAGGGTTACTCCATTTTAAGAAGTGACCGACCTGACAAACTAGGAGGTGGAGTTGACCTAATAAATCAATCCAATTTTACTCTCAGAGAGATCCCCATACCCATGCAACAAGGATATGAAATCCTCTAAACTGAACTATCTCTCAATGCCCAAACCACTCTTAACATCATCCTCATCTACTGTCACCCTAATAACCTAAGCTCCCCAGAAACAGATGTACCCCTCCTCCACTCCCCTCTCATCACACCCACTACTAAACTTGTCCTCCTGGGTGACTTCAATCTAGGATTTAACAACCATAATGACAAAAATAACACAAACTTTGTCAAAAAGAACCTCCAACAAATAGTGAATTTACCATCCCATGCAAAGGGTCACACCCTTGACTGGATTGTGTACCAAAACAGCAACCCTGTCATTACAGCCACATATCCCATAGCTTGGCTTATCAAATTCAACCACACACCCAACACCCAGTTTTTTACTCCCATTAACATCACAGCATGCAACACGCGGAAACCCACTTGTGCAGTGCTTGCCCATACCATCATCAAACACCACACTGCTTAAACCAACCCAGGCGACCCACCATCACATGTAGAAGCCTACAACACCACGTTATTTCCAACACTTGACACGCTGGCCCCATGCAAAACCTCAAACCACAGCAAAACACGGCTCCACAACAACTGGCTCACAGAGAAACTACAATCCCTCTGCAGACAAAACCGGTCTCTTGAACATCAGTAGAGAAAATACCCCTCCATTGAAAACAAAGATACCATCACAACAGTAGCCAAAGCCTACAAAACAACCCTAATTTCCAGGATCACCAAAACCAGTTCCAATGCAAGGAAACCTTCCACAAATCCTTAGAGAACTCGAAAACCCTGCATCCCCCATCTCCCACTTCCCCAAAAAACAAAGCCTGGTGTACCACCATCCAGTCAGCCCTCTCTAACAAAACCCAAAAACTCTGAGAGAGAACCATCACCAAAGACCAAATAAATTGCCCCTACAACTCCTCTCCCTACCACAAAGCCACCCTTCGACCCCAGCACCAACACTCTAACATTTTCGTCCATTCACCCCAGATGATGTATGTACCCAACACCATCAGGACCATGAAACCATCCAATTGCAAAGGCTACGTCTGCTATGCATACATCATAAAACTCTGTGCATAAACACTTGCTCCCTTCATAGCAGACTTCATCAATGCCACCTTCGCCTATGGTGTGATACCTAGCAATATCAAAGAGGCCTGGATCACGCCTCTCCTGAAGAAGCCCTCCCTCGACTGTACCCTCCGATCCAACTATCGACCTATTACTACAGTCCCATTCCTACAAAAAATACTGGCTTGCACCCCCTTCACTCAAATCCAATCCTACATCGAACATCACAATCTACTTGGTTCCTGCTAATCTAGATTTAGGCCTCGCCACAGCACCAAATCAGACCTACTAGATGTCAAAATTCAACTAGACCACACCCGTGAATATCGCCCTACTCCTCCTTGACCTCTCAGCTGCATTCGACCCTGACCACGACATCCTCAGCTAACACCTGAGCTTTAAATTCCATTCCTCTCTGAAAGCAACCAACTGGATAAAATCCTGCCTAAATGACCGTCCCTCAAGAGTTTTCATTGGTGAGGAAGCTCCTGACCCTCAATGACGATAAAAAGGAGCTACTCATTGTTGGCTCCCCTTACAATCCGAATAAACTATACCCTGCATAATCCTCTTTCACCATTGGTAGCAACCCCATCCCGGTATCAAGCCATGTAAAAATTGGGGTGTACCTACATGCTGAACTCAACATGCACAAACATATCAACTCACTCGTCTTCTCCTCCGCACATGCTGCCAAACTCATCAACCTTAGCCAAAAAATGACTGTCACCGGATAACTGCCTTAGACTTGGCAGAGCAATCATAGGCAGCAAACTGGACTACTGTAATGCTCTACTCAAAGGCATGTCAGCCAAGAACCTCTCCAAACTCCAACTCCTACAAAATAACACCCTCAGAGCTGCCGGGGCACATGAGCGCACTGACCACATCATATAAGCTAGAAGAGATGCCCACTGGTTACCCATCAAAGCTTGCATAGATTCCAAGACCCTGTCTATCGCCCATCGTTGCATTTACAAAACACCCGCCTCCACATAAAATTCTCCACATACCAACTCCGTTCCTCTCCTCACTTTCACTACTTACCACCAGCTCAAACAAAAAACAAGCTGGAAGCACGAGTTTTGTGGTCGCAGCCCCCAACCTATGGAACTCGCTGCCCTCACCCATTAGAAATAAGCCCTCTTACCTAACCTTCAGGAAACTACTAAAAACCTGGCTCTTCAACAAATACGAATGATCACAGCCTTGTTTACTTATGACTCTATCTCACCATCATGTATTCTCCCTTCCTACTGATTTGAATGAGACATATATTGACTGTAACTGGTACCAGCCCTGTGATTACTTCAGGTCTGGGCACTTAACAAATGAAATAAATAAATACATATTCCTCCTCAAAATTCCTTCAGTCATTCACAGGGGGATGACCCACTCTAGAATCGTGGGGCCACCATGATCAGAGCGTCTCAAGAATCGCTAAATCATCATCAGCCCATAAAATCATCTCCTTCACCAATGCTGGATTTCCATGTTTGAGTGACTTTTCTTCTCGCCAGTAGAAAGGCAAGGTTGATAAGCCTAGCTATGACTTTCTCTCCCTTTCTCCGATGCACTAAACCGAAAATACAAGACATTGGCCCATCTTCTACACCTTGAATCTGTGCAACCAATTGCATCACTTTCCTCCAAAAGGACTGTATATCAGGGCACTCCCAAATCAAATGTGAGAAGGAGGGAACTGTAATCGGGCACCAACGCATGTTACTATTATGGTTTTATTAAATGTATGTAAGGTGTATGGGGTGAGGTATGTACAGTGCAAGTAGCTCTGTTGAATCACTTGGAGTCTCTTCTTAACCCTTTGACTAGTGTGCATGCCACTGTGCAGCAGAGAATGTTGTCTCCAAATCTTGACTCCATCTTTCCGTAGTCACCCCTGTAGATGACCTTGAAACACTTAGTACACCTGAGATACAGATTTAGGTGCAGTCCCTAAGTCCAACAAAGATCTTAAAAACATCATTGCCTCTGGCGTATTTGGCAGTCATGGCCAATGTACAAGCATAGTATTTCTGATAACCACATATTGTAGTTGTCCCTACAAAATATCCCAACCAAAAATATCACCATACATATGGGCGTTTGTCTCGCCATAGGCAATATTTTTGGGGAGGATATTTTGTTGAAGCGGAGGTTGCAGGGGGTCCCCCGCACATTTTTTTAAATAATGTAGGGATTGCGGGGGTGTCCCACGCAGGGTCCATGTGTCAATATCGCCGCAAAAAATATGGCAATATTTTTGTGTCGTGATATTTTTGCGGGGATATTAACACATGGAACCATATTGTAAAATTGCCCAGCCTGTAATCCAATTACTCTCTGTAGACTCTCGAAGAGGATCACTCCTTTCGCTGATATTAGGTGTACCATTCTAGTGAAGCCAGCATCTTTCCACTTGGAGACATCTATCTGAAGAAGTATAATATACCATTGCCTCTATCCTCTTATTGTAGCACTTTCCTCAAAAGGAGTTCCCCATTTCATCCTACACTGTACGCAGAACCATACTGCTCTAACCATATCAATTACCCTAGACCAGCCCTGATTTAAGGTACCTTCATGCAGCATTATGTCCTCCATTTTCACATCCCCAGTGCTATTCACCAGGAGGAATCTCTCTGGAGTGTGCCTTTAAACAAACCATTCCACCACAAACTGTAACTGTGCTACAAAGTAAAAGAGTTCTACATCTGGGAGACCCAATCCACCCTCATCCAATGAGCACTTCATCACTGCCCAACTAAGCCTATGACTACCCGTCTACTAAATAAAAGGCAGCTAACAGTCTACCCAATTCCACAAAAATGTGTGGAGTGATCATCACAGGCATCACTTGGAGCTTATATAGTAGCCTAGGCGCAATAACCATCTTGGAGAGGGTGACCCTTCTCAATACAGCTAGCTGTAACTTTTTTCCAGAATTCAGTTGATCTCCTGGCACCATCACTTCTCCACTGGACCTTCAGGTCTACCAGTGCATGCATCTGCTTCCTGCGCTACTTGGATTACGAGGAAAGTAAAGGTGTCCAAGGCCAATGCTATATGCCACACTGCTAACATTTCCCTATTAACTTGTACCAACTTACACAGGGGAAAATAAAGGATTTTGTCCAGTCAATATGTTGCCCTGAAAGAGGGCCATCTTTCTACTTCCACCCATACAATGGAAACGTCTCTAGTGGGTTCTGCATATATACCAATGGGTGGTCAGCGATAGGAATGTTACATGTGCCCTCCCATCAATCACAATTTCCTTATGTTCAAACTGGTTCCTAAGGTGGCATACAAAACACTGGATGCTCAACGTAGTATCACACAAAACAGACAGAGGTTTTTCGAGGTTCTATTTATAACTTCTGTATCATCGGCATCCTACAGCTCGCTAAATCTCCCTCTTGGAAACTCTACCTATAGCTATCCCAATGGGTGTTCTCGTCCTAGTGGTGGGCCGCCTGTCTAGAAAAGAGGATAGATAAGAGACTGACTACTTTCCCACAGCTACTGGTTTACTAAAAAACCCAACACTTGGGGGGAGTATTTTTAAGTTTTATTTCTCCCTCTTAAGTTTGTCTAAAAAGTAGGATCCTCTGTGTAAATTTGTAAAAAATAATTTTCTTTCTCTGGCATTCACTAGTCTGAATGTTCTGGGGGTTCAAGGAATCAGCCTGAACACTTAAGGTCTACCGGTTTCAGTGGATTATGTAATGGTCTAACCGCTTTCTTCAGGACCTAAATAGCCTAAAGCTGTTTAGCTAAAAGCCAGAAGGTTAAACAATCTTCCTCTGCTTATGGGCAATAAGTAATTTCATTGCCTCTGTTATCAACCTGTAGTAGGAGACATAAAATATATTGCATATCACTATATCTATCCTCTGCTCGGTTCTCATGAGCAACTTGTTACTATTTCCTAGTTTCTTGACCCACCATCATAATTCCGGTCGTGTTCCAGGAGACCTGTGTTTTAACTCAGTCAGTATGCCCCTGTAATGAGAGAGCCACATGGGATGATATCCTCAGTTTTCACCAAGCATATACCATATTTGTATACACAATGTGTAACCTATTATGCTATCCTATATGTTGCTTCTTACCAGTAACATTCTGTTTGGCCACTTAGAGCTGCTGACCAATCGGGGTTCCATGAGTGTGTTCTGACTTTTCTTTCCTTTTGTCTTCAATTTCTTTGGGTACAATACCCCCAGTCTGTATGCATTTTTAATTAATTCAAGCACATCGCAAGAATTACCCGTAATTCATTCACGCAGAATTCATAACTATTTGAAATTCTTTTGGACTATTTCAGAATGTTTTGACTGTTGTCTAGTTGTTCTCAGCCTTATGTGCAACAAAAAAATACTTCTGTTGCAATTTTTCATTAAACTAATGCAACATAGTCCATAAACTGCAGTTTAATGGCTGTGGAATCTTAGCGCATATTAATTTCCCATTCCACGTGGTATTCTGATTAAAGAAGGTGAAGTGGAAGGTGATTTCTAAAATGCCCTCCACTTCGCGCCTTCACACCAACATTTGGCTGCACTCATGCAACACATTGGCTTGCCCATACCAGGAACAGCCTCAGATGAGAACAGTGATGCAGACCCACTGGCTGAACATTGTAGTTTTGAATTTCAGATGTATTGGAACCTCACAGAAATGCAGCTTCAAGGTTGGCATCTGCGTTTTATATATTTGTAAGTGCTTCCCTTTTGAGGTTGAAGTTCTCTGAAATAAACAACAACTCTGGAAATGTATTTTATAATATTTAGTGATGGATTGCATTTGAGCATCAGGTGTTCACCTGCTGGACTTCCTTTACATCTTGTACTCATGGTGGTCTGTTCCCATCTTCTTCTTTTATCCTGGCTTGCAACATTATGTGTTACTACTGACTTCTACAATTGTATTTGCTCTCCCGTCTTGCTTCTCCACTGTTTTTGACTGCTTACTCTCTGTTCTCTCCTCCTCTCCCTTTCTTCCCATCTCCTCCCCTCCTCCGCTCCTCCCCTAACTTTCTTCTATGCACTTACTCTATCAGAATTGTCCCTGGACCTAGTATGATAGCAACCTCGTCTGTCTCTCGCCCCTCCCCGTACTTCTTTCTCCCCCACACCCTCATCTCCAGCACTATCTGAAATGTCATCAGGCCTAGTACGATAGTTGCTTGTTTTGTTCCTCCTCTCCCTTTCTGCACCCCTCTCCCTCACCTTTTGTTTTTCTCCAGCTGTACCAGAAATGTGTCAGGCCTAGTACAGTAGTTGCATGTCTGTTTCCATTAACTTCCCACTCTCGCCCTCCCTTCCTTATCTATGTCTTAGCTCTTGCACTAAATTAAATGTCATCAGGACGAGTACGATAGTTAATTTCACATCCTTACTGTTCATGGCCTGTACAAATGTCACTGTATTTTACCTTGTTCCCTTCCTTGCCTTGAAGCGCTTTGAAACACATTGTGTATAGGCGCTATATAAATAAACTAGCATATCATATTCCCTCACATTTAGCTTACCGGCACTGGTTTCTCCGATGAACGCCCAGACCGCGGGAGTGTTACTTCGTCCCTGCGCTGTCGTTGCTAAATTACAGTGACGTGCCTGCCGTGCTGTTAAAGACGCTTTTCCCAATCATGTAGCGTGCAGCAACATCATTGTTTTGATTTGTTGCCGTCCGTCACCTTTCAGTGAAATCCATTCCATATTGAGTACATTCTCTAACTCCAAAATGTCATGTTTTTCACACCACCCAAGTATGTTCTTCATATTTTTATCCACATACATAGTTTTGATATATAATGCAAATTACGTGAACCATAATTGCAAAATATTTGTGTATTTACTTTTTCAGTTTTGTCACTGCTGCGTTCTTTTCTTTTCTTACTTTACAATCGCAGAACAATTCAGCAGCCCAGTTTCAGATATTTAAAAGGGGCCACTGCCTTCTAGAGTCTGCAATGTATTCTCTTTGCTCTAACTTGATCTATACAAGTTCCGGTTCACAGTTTCCATTGGTATATTTTTGATGGGTGTAATTTTATATGCGGGTATGTTAATGACATACATGTGTCTATCTCTACATATTGCAGTCATTTTCAGACATTTGGGACAGATAAAGCTGTGCATGTGTAACTTCAAATTGGTATTAGCCCCACATCTTTGAGTAACTTTCAGACATTTCAGAGAGCATATGGTGCGCATATGCATCTTTAAGTTGGTACTGGTCCCACACATGAATACTTACATTTTCTAAACAGCTAATTATTCATTCTCTCAGCAATCATTCATTCTCATGCATTTTTTTTCTTTTACGTGTGTAGCACTCGCAGGGACATCAGTTACACATATTGGTTAGACTGTCATATTCTCTCACTGGGCATTTTATCCTAGAGTAGCTAGGGTTTGCCAAAAGATTTCCTCATTTAGGCCCTCTTTGTGAGTATTCAAACAGAATATCCACAGTTCTCGCTTTATCAGTATTGGTTCTCTATGTCTCCCCCTCTTCTGGGTGTCTGGAAATTCTCGAGAACTATCCATTCTACACCATTGTCCTTGTGTTTTGCTGTAATATAATGTTCAACTAATGGTGCTGTAGGTCTTTTCGCTCTTATACATGAGCGATGTTCACAAATTCTTGTTTTTATAGCTCTTGCAGTCATACCTATGTATCATCGGTTACAGGGGCATGTCATTAAGTATACAACATGAGTAGTATTACAATTTGTGAGAACCCTTTGTTTCTATGATGATGCTCTCCACCCGATATCTATCGAGTTGGTACGTTTAGTGAGTGGGCAAACAGAGCATTGGCCACAAGGTGTATGACCTATTGGTCTATTCATTGTCCAGAGCCACCTCAATAGATATTGAGGGGCTTGATTGCTATTACAAAAGCAAAATGGGGGGGGGTGTCCAGGCGGCGGACGGTCCGTGAGCTCCCAGGAGAAGCTTCCCTGCCAGCCCGATAGATGCTGCGTAAGAGAAGATCTTAGCCCAGAAACAACTGCAGGCAATATGAGAATGTCTGCTGCACCCACAGACCGCATAGAAACAGAAATTACCATGACAGCAGCTGTGTGAAGAATTGGATGATGAAGCTGAGACCTGTGACAAAATGGCAGTCGCAGCTTCACGGAGCAATTGAAGCCACCTGATGCCCCGGGCCTGCTGGGGCTTCCTGCGGGCCTGACAGTACTGCTCAGAACTGCGTAGCATTACCAGCGAAGCCACTTCCCTCTCTAAGGCGGTGAGTGAGTGGGAAGTTGGCTACTGTGAGGGGGATCCCTGGGCTCCGACTGCGTGGCAGACATATGCGCTCTCTGCTGGGGGCACAGTTTGCAGCTGAGCCCCGGAGTGTACATGCGAGCTGGCGACAGCCGGCAGGCAGCCGCAGCGCTCCTTGTCCTACGGGGGCCCTGGAGTAGGACCGGGGCAGAGAAATAGCCCTCTCGGGGATCAGAGATGGAGATGCAACAGAGTGCACTGCACACTGGAGGCCTCTTGCATCATTGTAAATTGTGGAACCATTGCACACTAGAAAGAGGTGCTTCATGGAAGCCACGGATAATCAATCATAGGACAAGTATTCATGAGATCAACCTTGGCACGCAGTACAGGCCAGTCAACAGAAGAGACTCAGGCGTGTTGGACCAAGGGCCGACTTCCCTGGGGCAGTGGTGGAAGCAGCCCACCTACTTTAGAGCTGACCACGGCTGTAACCTGCACCCAGCGCCTTGTCTAGCAGAGCCTGAAAGGCCCCCATCTGTTGAGTTCACATTTGCAGACCCTGGGTTCTACTTGGAAGGTGAGGCAGGGTTCGGATTACCCGAGACATCCAAGGGTGAGAAGGAGACAGACTGAGAGGCTACCTCCACACAAGACCATGGCCAAAACCCCAGCAAAGCCTAAGCAGGGGGATATCAAAGCTATTGCTAGCCACACAGGACTCTAAGGAGAAGCACTTGCTATCTACTACGCACAAGTCCACATATCTAAGATGGCTCAGAAAAACAAGGAGGCGCTAGTCACCAAGTCCGACCTAAGCCTCCTGCTGGCAGAGCTTAAGCAAGAACTTAACCAAGAAATCTAGAACTCAGAGGACACACTCTCGAAGTCCATAGCGGATCTGGATGATCATGTGCGCTCGGCGGAGCAGAGATTGGAGGACCTGGAAACGATGCATTGTGAGTAAGCACAAGAGCAAATGGAACTCCAGCAGCGCCTCCTCATAGTTGAGGAGCAAGTGGCACAACTATGGTTCAGGCAAGAGGACATGGAGAACCGCTGTCAGCGTAACAACGCCCAGATCTGGTGATACACTCACAGGTGAAAGACTAGGACCTCGAGGATTATGTGAGAGCCCTCTTTAGTTAACTTAGCACTTTTATGGCATGGCAGAGTGTATGGGAGACATGCTACAAATGGGGCCATGCCAGTGCAAGTTACTCTTTGAGCATCAAGATGATATGCACCAAAAAGGAGGCAGAGGAGTTCCTCGAATCGACGGAGTATAAAAGGCGGGATATCATGCCCGGAATTGCTTCTCCCGCCCCAGAGTGGCCAGATCGAGAAGAACAAGGCCGGCCTAACAATCAGCTGAGATTCCCGTGGGGTCTGTGAGGGACCTCAAAAAAGAAAGCCTTGCAGCAACTAGAAGATTGTTAAATTGGGAATGCCTGCCGATGAGTAATAGAATTTGTCCCCCCAGTGGGGAGCTTTTGGGAGGGGTGACCACGCATAAGGGGATTGTAGAGCCAGTTGTGGAGGGATGTTAAGTGGGTTAGAGTTTTGAGTGGTTTAGATTTCTGACTCATAGAGTTATCCAATATAGTAAAAAGCTTTATTGGGCATGTGTGTAAAAATAGGTTAGCCCACAGGGAGGTGGTCCTAGTAAAACAGCCAATGTTGAGTTAGTGTCTGAGGGTTTTTTGATGGGCGGATTCTTTTCTTTTAGTTTTCTTTCTGTTTATTTGGGGTTTAGGAGAGGTGAGGGTTTATTCCAACTTTTTGGTGTTGACAAAATTCCTCAGGGACCTCTCTGTGATAGAGACCTTGAGATTCTTTCACTCTGATGAAAGGGACTACACATTCTACTCCCCAGTTCATGGTGGGGTTTTGAGACTTGATATGGTCCTGGTCTCGAGCTCCCTCATCCCGACAGTCACCAAATGCGATATTCTCCCAAGGGTTCTATCTGATCATGCCCCAGCCTGAGTGTCATTGGATTTGGAGGTTCCTCTATGTCGGCGGTAGAAGCCGTGGCGCCTGAATGATTTTTTATTTAAAGATGTGGCCATGAAAACACATATTTTGGACACCCTCACCAATTATTTTGGACCCCCGAATAGTCTGGGATGTGGCAAAAGCGGTCCTTCGAGGTGCCATTATCAGCCAATCTGCATCTTATATAAGAGCCTGGATGGACAGGGGGACAGAATTAGAGCGTGAGGTCAGTCAGTTGGAAGCTGCCCACAAGAGAGCAAACACGCACAGGTCCCTCAAAGAGTTGCGGGCGGCACAAAAGTAATTAGAAGCCCACACCGCGGCTCAGGCGTTTCTCTCAGCCCGGCCTTTCTATTATGAGAAGGGCAACAAAGCTAACAGGCTACTGGCTGCGAAACTCCATAAACAGACTCAGCACAATTATGTTCCAGTCTTGAGAGATAGTGTGGGAAAACGGGTCACCTGAGACAATGCCAAATTAGTTCTACTGGCGGACATTTTAGGGAGATGGGAAAAGAAGTCAGGCAGGGCTCCCGAAGCTCTTTGAAGAGGATAGGAAAGCGCCTGCAAATGGAGATATTCAAGCAGGAGGTCTTGGAATCTATCCCGGTCCTCTCATCAGGGAAGACCCTGTCTCCCGGCGGTTTTTCTGGCCAGTTCTATAAAATATTTGCAACAGTGGTAGCCCCCAACTAACCAAGGTATTCAATAGCTTTTTGGAAATGGGCCTAGATCTTCGAAACCATGTCCGAATCCATCAAAACGCTTATCCTGAATCCCGGCAAGGAGGGAGCAGACCGCTCGGCATACAGACCAATAGCATTGCTAAATACTGATGCAAAAATGTATGGGAAGATCCTGGCCCGCAGACTGACTGATCTCCTCCCCAAATTGGTTAACCGGGATCAGACGGGGTTCAGAGTGGAACGCAGTGCAAATTACAGCATTCCCAAAGTCATTGATGTGATCGCTGCTCAGAAGGAAATACCAGAGCATGTTGTTCTATAGTCTCTACATGTCCATAAGGCGTTTGACAGTATGGATTGAAATGATATGGAGGGGGTTCTACAGAGCTGTAACTTTGGCCAGAAATGTAGCCAGCCTATCAAGGTCAACTACAAGTTTCCAGGAACCAGGATTAAAATTAATGGGCCGCTGACTCAGCCAATTCAGATAGAAAGGGGTACAAGGCAGGGCTGCCCGCTGTTGCCCCTAATATTCGCCCTGGGGATGGATGGGGAGGGATGTGCCCCCCTATGGACAGGGCTTTTATAATGAAGTGCGTCCCACTTCAAGTAACAGAAAACAAAGCGGGCCACACTTTATTACGAAAGTCTTTGAAGCCTGGGACATTGATGGCATAGACGTCCATAGAAGTGGGTAATTGCCCCCCTAAATGATGGCCTGCCCCCGCTACCACCAGCAAATCATTCTTTGCAGGGGCCCTAAAGGCTCTCATTCGCCCAGCCATCATTCACACATTAGCAGGCTCTATTTGCACAGCCTGTGTTCTTTTTTCTGGCCTGAAAGGGACACCACTGGAAGCGAAGGGCCATGAATATCACTGTGGGCCATCACTGATAAAGGCAGGCTACCTACATGGTGGACACACTTCTGTTTTCCAAATGTGCAGCTTAAACATCTCTAGAAGAAAAACAAAAGACATTTCCAAACTGAAACATGCTTCTTGAACTTACATCCATTCGTTTTCTTTGAAATGTGTTTATTTCTTTGTCGGACTGCCACACAAATACCCTGTGATATTTGTTCCCTTTCCTTTGTGTTTTTTCACAGGATATATTTCTAAAGCTGCTATATGCTTGTCAAACTGCGTAATCCAAAATAAATGCTTCTATTGTGCTGACAGCAGTCATCAGGAAATTAAACTGTGTGCCAACTTTTGATTTTCACTACGGGGGCAGAAATTCCCCCACCCTCACCCTGAATATAAGTGGGCTCAGCAGGGAGTCAGTGCCACTCAAACTGGAGAAAATACACAGGCACCTTCTTTTGGATTTAAATATGGCCACGTTTAATCCTTTTAACATTACTAAGCCTAATCAATATATTCCATTTTTAAAGGCGACACTCAAAATGATCAACTGGATAATCATCACAGGTACATTTCATAAATCATAAACGCATATTTACAGTGATTCTTCCTTGTGACAGGCAGTCCCAGGTGGAACTGTTAACTTGGTCCCCTTCTGGCGGTGAGGTCTCCCCTACGCTGTTGCGGACCTCCCCGCAATACCCTATTTTGGGGGGTGATCCCAGGAGGCACCTTCTGCATCTTGGCCCTCCCTTTCTGTCCCCCTTCCCATCAGACCCACCCTTGCTGGGCCAAAGCCATCCCAGTGAAGGCAGACCGTGCCCTCATCACTGCACCTAACCGGCCTCAGGGCCCCCCGCGAGGGGCAAATCACTGACAACCTGGTCCACCCACATCTGCCGATGGCTCCTAACACGCCTAAACAAAGGGAGGGTGAGATGGAAACTCGATCAACAGCATGGCAGAGGTTTCCCGTGTTGGTGTTTCCAGGTGATTCAGCAGAGACAGGAGCAGCAGATCGTGGCAATGTCCGGCAGGTGCACACAGTGGGAGTGGAAGAGTTTCTACTTCTCCCTTACTCCCATGCCCCCTTTTAACGGTATGCTTTGGCACCATGGCAAAGACCCCTGTGGTTCCCTACATTGTTCTGGCCGAGGGCATGTTGCCGCACCCTCGGCAAGTTTCCGGCGGCTGATACTGCAGCCGCTCATTTCCACCAGACTTCCCGGCACCGACCGCCCCACCCACCCTGCGGCCCCTCCACTGGAGGAAGGGGCCCGCTTTCACAAGCTGTCAGCACACCACATACCCTGGCTGAACACATTTTATAGCACTTGTTTTTATATGGAATTGCAAAACGTCATAAGATTTGTTGCCAGTTTTAAATATATAAGATACTAACAACAGTCACTCAACCTGTTGAGCTACCCTGGTAGCTTTCTACTGTAAGGCATGTCTATGAGTCTGGCCCACGGCCACCCCCACCCATAATGGAGGAGCAAGCCCATTATAAACACTGAGCACTCACTCAGCTGATTTATGCGGCTGAGGGATCACTCCTCGGTCGGCTTGAACTGTCAAAGGTAAACGCGGTTTCTGTTTGACAGTTCTGTTCCTCAGTCTCGCATATCAAATGAGCCATGCAAAGCCGGGGGCATTTCGGTTCCCCAACCTTGCCTGGCCCATTGGGGATGCTGGCTGAGGAACTGCATGTTTGTATGTGCAAGGGGGAGGGGCTCCTGTGCCTCCTCCCAGATAGAAACAAAGCGAGGCTTTTCATCATCAGCGATCTGGATCTTGCACAGATGAGCATGAACCAGGAACCGCTCTTTGCTTCTTGTTCACGCTACGTGGGAGCTGTAGCACTGGGAGGAAACATCAGGACCAGGGCAGAAGGTACTTTCATTTAAATATGTGCATGTCGCTGTGTATGCTTGTGTTTTAAAAATGTTCTTGGGGAGGAAGCCCCTAACACCTGTTGATTTGTTCGGGCTCCCTTGCCACCCTCCATCACACTGGCATATTTGGGGGAAATATTTACACTCCTTCAATTTAGTACACAATTTTACCAACACAAGTGTGTAGAGCATGGTAATAAGCAGTATGGAAAACAAACTATATCAGCTATATTTTCTTTCCATGGCCTGTACAGACCACCTTTGTATGATGGTTCAGAGCAAAGTATTGGAAAGAGAGCAATAATTAATTGCCCTGGTGACAAAGCAATGTTGACAGTGGGTATTGAAGTCTTTTGTGGCAGTACTTCTGAATGCAGAGGTGTTTTCTGGTGGCGTGTGGAGGATGCAAATTTAAAGGTTTTTCTTTCCATGTGATGGTGTTCTATGATGCCGGTGGCCTCCCAGTCTGCTCATACTGAAATTTTGTAAAGTGCAAAGGGTTGGAGGCTGCATTCTCTTCTAAGATCCAGAGGCAAAGCTTCTGCATGTAGTCATTAATGTGGGCAGAACATTGGTCAGCAACATCTGCACATCTCTTTTTCACCTGTATGACAGCTTGTTCTGTTAGGTTGTTGCTGCTGGGGGTGCGGGAACAATGTTGTTCTCACACTATTGATAACATGTTGAAGCCCAGGGGCAAATCAGTTTTTCTTCTGGCTTGGTTATAATATGTACTGCAGAATTGAAAGCACAAATAGCAATAAAGACAAGAAGTACACTTCAAAACGCCTGTTTGTTCCCCCACATGCTTATATGGTTACATGTCTGAGGGGTGGGTCGTAAATTTGCCACATACCCCGGCCGGCTACCCCACACAAACAATCCAACAGCCTGTAGGCAGCTTGTAAGGTAGATTCGGCCCTCCGGCAAAACTAGTTGTGCACCCCTGCACTAGCCCCTCTGGGATTGGGTGGGATGTGAAAAATGGGAGATCGCCTCTTGCCGGCTTATATTTCTTGGCAGGCTCTGTGTCAACTGCCAGTGTCGAACACGGATGCTGCCACAAGGCGATGACCAGGTCTGCTATAGCCACATTGAACAGCAAAGCCTGTTACATTTGCAGGCCACGGTCAAGGATTTCGGTAAACTAGTGCTGCAACACTGTCTTCGGCAGAGCGCTGAGAAGACAGTGTTGCTTTCTTTACTAAGAAAATATAACCGACATAGTTTGTTTGCTATATTGCTTATTACCATGCTTTACAGCACTGGTGTTGATAAAATCGTGTATCGTGTAGGAGCGTAATATGCCAGTATGATTGAGCGTAGCAAGGGAGCACAAACTAATCAAGAGGTGTTGGGGGGCTTCCTCCCCGCCTCCCCAAGAACATTTTTAAAACACAAGCATACACACTGACATACACATATTTACATTAAAGTACCTTCTGCCCTGGTCCTGATGTTTCCCCCCAGTGCTACAGCGCCCGCGTAGCACGAACAGGAAGCAAACAGAGCTTCCTGGTTCATGCACATGCGCGCAAGAGCTGGATCACTGATGACAAAGAGCTCCACTCTGTTTCTATGTGGGAGGAGGCGCAAGAGCCCGTCTCTCGCACATACAAACATGCAGTTCCTCAGCAAGCATCTCCAATGGACCAGGCAAGGTTGGGGAAGCAAAATGCCCCTCGCTTTGCAGGGCTCATTGGAACCGCGTTTCCCTTTGACAGTTCAATCCAGCCGAGAGGCTATCCGTTAGCCCCATAAAGCAGCTGAGTGAGTGCTCAGTGTTTACAATGTGCTTGCTCCTTCATTATGGCCGAGGGTGGCCGTGGGTTGGCGCTAATATGGTATATATTTAAGAATGGCTGCAAATCTTTTGACTTTTTGCAATTCCTTATAAAAACAAGTGCAATATAACAGTGTTCAGCCAGTGGATGTGTTGTACTGGATGCTTGTGAAAGCAGGCCCCCTCCTCCAGTGGAGGGGCTGCAGGGTGGGCAGGGCAGGAGGCGCCGGATGTCTGGCAATAATGGGCAGCTGCCTAGCAGCCGCTGGAAACTGGCCGAAGGTGTGGCAACATGCCCTCGACCGGAACAATGTAGGGAACCACAGGGGTCTCTGCAAAGGCGCCAAAGTGTGGTGTTGAAAGGGGGCATGGAAGTAAGGAAGAAGTAGAAACTCTTCCACTCCCACTGCTGCCCCTGCTGGACGTTGCCATGCTATGCTGCTCCTATCTCTGGTGCCTCACCTGGAAACACTATCACGAGGAACCTCTGTCGCGCTGTTGATCAAGTTTCCATCGCACCCTCCCTTTGTTTATGCGCGTTAGGAGGCAGCGCAGGCGGGGGTGGACCAGGTTGTCAGTGATTTGCCTCTGACGGGGGCACTCTGAGACCGGTTATGTGCATTGATGAGGGCATGATCTGCCCCTCTGTGGGTTGGCTTTGGCCCAGCAAGGGGGGTACGATGGGATGGGGGACCGAAAGTGGGTGGTGGGGTCAGGAGGCAGAAGTTGTCGGGCAAGAGAAGGGTGCCTCCTGCGATCACCCCCCAAAATTGGGTATGGCAGGGAGGTCCGCAACAGCATAGGGGAGACTTCCCTACCAGAAGGGGTCAGAGTTAACGGTTCCACCTGTAACTGCCTGTCAGGGGAAGGAGCCACTGTAAATATGCGTTTATGATTCATGAAATGTACCTGTGATGATTATCCAACTGATCATTTTGAGTGTCGTGTTAAAAAATGCAATGTATTGATTATGCTTATTAATGTTAAAAGGATTCAATGTGGCCATATTTAAATCCAAACAAAGGTGTCTGTGTATTTTCTCCAGTTTGACCGGCACTGCCTCCCTGCTGAGCCCACTTATATTCAGAGTGAGTGTAGGGGAATTCCTGCCCCCGTAGTGAAAATCAAGAGTTGGTACCCATGAACCCACAGTCTAATTTCCTGATAACTGCTGTCAGTGCAATAGAAGCATTTATTTGCGATGAAGCAGTTTGACAAGCAAATAACAGCTTTAGAAATCGATCCTGTGAAAAAACGCATTGGAAGGAACACAAATATCACAGGTTATTTGTACGGCAGTCCGACAAAAAAATAAACACATTTCAACGAAAACAACTGATCGTAAGTTCAAGAAGCATGTTTCAGTTTGGAAATGTCTTTTGTTTTTCTTCTAGACAAGTGTAAACTGCACATTTGGAAAACAAAAGTGTGCCCACCATGTAGGTAGCCTGCTTTTATCAGTGATGGCCCCCAGTGATATTCATGGCCCATTGCTTCCTGTGGTGTCCCTTTCAGGCCTGAAAAAAGAACACAGGCTGTGCAAGTAGAGCCTGCTAATGTGCGAATGATGGCT
Source organism: Ambystoma mexicanum (assembly GCF_040938575.1). Taxonomy (NCBI): domain Eukaryota; kingdom Metazoa; phylum Chordata; class Amphibia; order Caudata; family Ambystomatidae; genus Ambystoma; species Ambystoma mexicanum. Next base: position 693,825,566 of record NC_090939.1, read on the forward strand.
GGGCAAATGAACGCCTTTAGGGCCCCTGCAAAGAATGATTTGCTGGAGGGGGGGACAGGGCATCAATTAGGGCGGCAATTACCCACTTCTAGGGACGTCTATGCCAGAAATGTCTTGGGCTTCAAAGACTTTCGTGATGAAGTGCAGCCTGCTTTGTTTTCTGTTGCTTCAAGTGGGCCTCACTTCACTATGAAAGTCCTGGCCATAGGGGGGCGTAATGCACAATACCGCGGGCTGCATATGGCCCACGGGCTGTATGTTGTGCACCCCAGAGTTAGTGGTACAGGCTGAGATGGTTACGATATGATATGATATGGCATTTATAACGTGCCTATTCACAAGTGTTTCAAGGCGCGAAAAGGCAAGGGAGGGGGAACGGAGGGAAGACCAAGACAATGATCTTACTAGGCCAGGTGACATTGAGATTGCGCAAGTGCAGGGGAGAGGGGAAAGGGAAAAGTGCGGAGGGGAAGTGGGGAAGGGGCAGTGCAATACATAGGATCAACCGTAAATAAATAAATAAGAACAATAGGGCAAATTGCGGCCAGCTACTGGCAAGTGCAGGGATAAGTGCAGACATCAAGTGTTAAGAGCTGGTAGGGGACTGTAGGGATACAGAAACAGACCCCAAGTGCAGGTGTTGCCTGGGAGGCAATGCAGGTGTGCAACTGGCGTGGGAGAGGACCACGGCCAGAGATCAGAGGGTAGCCATGTGACCAGTGCAGTTACTGTCAGGAGTTCAGCAGGGGAGAGAAGGAGAGGAAGCAGAAGCAAAGAGGAAGGTGTTGAGGTGCTACCGGAACCAGAGATGGTTCTCCTCAAGTTTCAGGGAGGCAGGGGGGCTGCAGCCAAAGATAGAGATCTACGACCAACTTGTTGCTTGGAGAAGCGACGGACCCTGAGGGAGTTCGAGGCGGATGAGCGAAGAGCTTGAGAAGGCTGATATTTAGTAAGAGAGAGTTGAAGGTATTGAGGCCTCAGGCCCCAAAAGGACTTGTGGACAATGCAGAGGGTTTTGAACTTAATCCTCACAGCCACTGGGAGCCAGTGCAGAGATTTCAGTCCTGAAGAGCTACAATCCCTGGGCTTGAGGCCAAGGACAAGTCTCGCAGTCCTGTTCTGGATGAGTTGCAGAGGGCGGAGAGTAGAAGCAGGCAGATTTTAAAAGAGGCTGTTGCAGTAGTCCAGCCTACAGAGAACAAGAGCTCTGGAAACAGTGAGCTTCTCGAGGAAGGAGAAGAAAGGAAGAATACCTCTAAGAAGGTGCAGCTGGTAGTGTGACTTCTTAGAGAGTCAGAGATGTGAGGAGAGAAGGAGAGTGTGGAGTCGAAGATGACCCTGAGGCCTCAGAGGTGGGAGCAGGAAAGTGGGCCGAGAGAGGCCGGCCAGAGAGCGACAGGAAAGGAGGGAGCAGGCGTTCTGATAAGGAGGATCTCAGTCTTACTAACATTAAGTCAGAGATCATTGGCGGCACACCACTCCTGGATAGCAGACAATCAGTGATGAGAGAAGGAGAAGAGGTTGCGCAAGGGAGCCTGAAAATGAGCTCAGTATAATCTGCATAGCATTGAAAGTTGGGGCAGAGAATGGCAATGCAGTGGGCAAGAATTGGCAGGTATTGGTTGAACAGCCAGGAACAGAGGTTAGATGTCGGGGGAACACCACGGGTAGAGAAAGAGATAGAGGAGAGGAAGGACCCAAGTTGGACCTGCGAGGGTCGATCAGAGAGGAAAGAGGTCAGCTAAGCCAGGGCCTGATCAGTGATACCCAGGTTATCACAGAGACAGTTGAGCAGGATGGTATGGTTGACCATGTCAAAGGCAGAAGAGAGATCAAGTAAGATGAGGACACAGGGGGTGTTGTAATCAAAGTTGGAGAGCAGGTCTTCACGGATGTTCAGGAGAGCAGTTTCCGTGCTTCTGGCAGCTCTGAAGCTGAAGCCAGACTGATGGTCATGGAGTCAACCAACCGATTCAGTGAGAAGATTAAGCTGGGAGATGGCCAGCTTTTCCATGAGTTTGCCGAGGAAAGGAGTGATGGAGACAGGGCGGTAGTTAGCCTGGCAGGAGGGGTCGGCTGAGGGATTCTTATCAAGAGGGTGCACAAGGAAGTGCTTCAGGGGGGAAGGGAAGACTCCAGTGGTGAAGAAATGGTGGCAGAAGTCGGCCAAAGCAGGAGCCAGGGTGTCAATGTGGTCCTTGATGGTTTTAGAGGAACAGGGGAGAACGTGTTTTGACAAGACTTTCATAGATCGGACTTGTCTAGAAACCTCTTCTGGGGAGAACAGGGGAAAGGCAGAGAAGGAGGGCGGAAAGGTGGCCACAGAAGGGCCAGAGGAAGAGCGGGGAGTAGAGGGAGGAGGAGGAGATGATGAGAGAGAGAGGACAGGATGTCATGAGTTTTTGAGATGAAAGGAGAAACCAGGGCCGTGCAGCTGGCCTGGGAGGGGACAGGAGAGGTCGAGAATGCAGCACGATTGGCCAGCTCCTTGCAGATTTTAAAGAGTTCGACCTAGTTTTTGGATGCCGCAGAGCTTGGTTGAGGGCTCTCTTCTTGATGCGGACAGAGAGCCGGTATTGCCTTTGGAGCAGGCGGCAGGCCAGTGCAGCAGAATGTTGCCTTTGGATCCAGAGGACATGCTTACAGGAGGTGCTCCTCTTTCCCCAGAATGCCACAAATGCCCTAGGCCACAGAAGGTCAATGCAGATTCCAACAGCCTGATACAGGTAGAAGAGGGGCGTGACAGTCGTCGGCTGTTGTAGCGTCAACTTTCACAGTGTCTCAGAAGCCTCTTTGAGGTCTCATCATATTTCACCAGTTAGAGGGAGAGTCTCTGGATTCTTTGGCAAGTGGAATGAAATGACCTCTGACATCTGAGTCATTCAGCTGGTCGAGTGAGGCAACTGCCTCCCATTTTTGATGAGACCACAGGACAAACCTCCACCTCCACCCAGCATCCGAAATCGGGAACTACTGGAAGAGCTGCAAGCCGTTCTTTCAAGGGAGCAGCAGAGGCAGTTCCAGCTGAGGAAGTAGTCTCAGGCTAGTACTCCAGATACTTCCTGATTCCCAAGAAAGGGGGCAGCGTCTGTCCCATCCTAGACCTCAGGGAGTTGAAAGATTCCTGCCCAAGAACAAATTCAGGATGGTGACATTGAGGGAAATTCTCGTCCAGTGGGGCACCCTGATGGTGGATCTGTATGCGACTGTGGACATCACAAAGTGCAGATAGTTCTGCTAGAGTGAATTTCCCCCTGCAGTGAATATGGGGCCGCTTTTGTGGTGTAGTGGCTATTCGACCACCATTATGCAATCCTGCCGATACCAGTCATCCCTTGGGTGGGTTCTCAGTAGATTGCAGTGGTCTAGGGTTCATCTGGTCTAGATAACCCTAGACTGGGAGAGGAGGATGTGGTACTCGGATCACCTGAAACTGGCTGTGTGCCCACTCCTCCGACTTCCATGGAGGCCGGACCTCTTGTCGCAGTTGGGGGACAATGTGCTTCACCCGAACCCGGACCCTCTCAACCTGCAAGCTCGGCTGTTGATACGCTGCAGTACGGGGACTGGGACTTTGACTAAGAGGTGCTAGAGGTGCGGTTAGCTGGACGTGGACCATCACTAGGTCTCGTTAAGTGTGCAAATGGAGAAAGTTTGTGACATGGCGCAAGGTGAAAGGGCTAGACCCCATGCCATGTACCACTTCCTCTGTGATGGCATTTCTGTTAGCCCTAGCCAAATCAGGCCTGCAAGTGAAGGGGTATCTAGCGGCTCTTTCCCTTTTTAAAACAATACCCAAACAAGGTTCCTTCTTTTCCATTCCAGGGGTGGGCCAGTTTCTGAAGCGCCTGGTTAACTCTTTCCCTCCTTTGCCTTTTGTGGTGCCTGATTGGGAACTAAATTCAGTTCTCACCTTCCTGATGGCGGCTCCATGTGAGCCTTTGCATTCAGCTCCCATCAGACTCCTCACATTGAAGACTGCCTTTTTGATGTCAATATTGTCCGCAAGAAGGGTCAGTGAGTTGCAGACACTCTTGTAAAGGTCCTTTCCAAAACATTGTAAACAAAAGGTCTCCCTAAACGTGCACCCTACGTTTTTGCCAAAGGTGGTGTCAGAATTTCATTTGAGCCACAGCATCGACCTGTCAGCGTTTTAACCTCTGCCTCATTCTTCCAAGGACGAGGAGAGGCTCCACAGGTTGCCCCCCAAGAGGGGGCTGAGTTTTTGCCTGGCCAGGACGGGCCCTTTCAAGAAAAAAGACCAGTAGTTTGTTGCTTTTTCACAATCCATGTTGGGGCAAGCAGGTATCAAACAAACTATCTCTCGGTGGATAGTTCTTCTGCATATCTGAATGCTACCAGACAGCGGGTAAGGAGGTTTCCGCAGGGCTTTAGGCCCACTCCACCAGAAGCATTGCAGCCTCCTCGGCTCTCCAGAGGATAATGCCAGTTAGGAACACTGGTCGCGCAGCAACACGCGTTTGCCAAGCATTACAGTTTAACTTGGTTTGTGGGGCAAATGCACACTTTGATAGGGCAGTCCTCCAGAGTTTTTTGGTGTAACTTCCAACCCTACTCCAGCATGGCTTCTGCCTTGGGAGTCTATCAAGATGAGGAATCTGCAGTAGAATGCAATCCATTGAAGGAGAAATTACTTACCAGTAATTTTCGCTCTATATATTCTTCTCCCACAGATCCCATAGTCCTACTCGCATTGCGCAGTCATGTTTTCTGTGGGCGATGACATGAGGAGCAGAGTGCTACATTTTGGGCAGCAGTTGTTGGCTGAATAGACTGCCTTATTTCTTCTGGTTCGTCTCCAAGGTTGAGATATGGAAGAATCAGGTAAGTTGTTGTTGTATTGTTTGTTTAAATGCCTATCCGACTTATTGCAGGTTTCCTCTCGCCGGCTCATCGCAGGGGGAAAAAGTAGGGAACTGAGGTGTGGGGGCATAGTACATCCTTTTATATGATGCCTGACGCCATGTCGGATGAAGGAATGACGCAGCTATATACGAGGAAGACGTCAACAGTGATATCGAGCTGTACTACGCTCCCTGTCAAAAGATTTTCTTAGCAGCTGACGCTGGATAGCTATCTATCAAGATCATGAATCAGTGGAAAATGAATCCATAGTGAGAACATTACTGGTAAGTAATTTCTCCTTTTCTTTGACACCTTGCCCAAGCTTCTCTTTCCCGGGGGTTGGGGGCAACCAAAGCGGGAGGGCCCATCCAGGGCCTTTGCAGCTACCCAATGTATTACCGGGGTTCGCTGCAAGGTCTCTGTAAAGACTCCTCTGTCTGAGTTGCTGGGTCAGACTCATTTAATACACATTATGATGCATTCCTGGTCACGCCAGAAAACAGGCTGGGTAATGCAGATAGATTTCTGCCTTCTTTGCCGCCGGTCTCCTTGGGACTCCTGCCTTTATTACCACAGATCGAATGGTCATCCAGTGTCAGAGGATACTCGGCATCTCCAATCTCAGTGCCTATCTGCAAATGGGCCCGTAGAGAATCAATGAGTACCTCCACTCCAGTACCATCATCGGAAGACAGGTTTGTTAACAAATTCCTGGAACTCATGCATTCAGGACCTATAAGGCAGTATTTTAAGTCTCTCATAAGGGAGCTGTTCGTTCCTGCATTGCAGCCGGTGGAACTTCCGGCACAACTGAGGTTACCCCTGTCTGGGTCTTCAGAGGTGCCACCTCCGCCCACACTATTGAGAGACTATGGGGCACAACCCATGGGGACAGCCTCCATTCCATTGCCGAAGGAGTCCCTATCCAATTACTTCCACTACCACCTGGACTGCCAGATGATTATGTGGCAGACAATCAGGATGATGCTACTGAGGACGGTGAGGAAATACCCATGTCTTTTGAAGCATTTCATGAGAGGGTACAAGTTCTGATGGAATGCATAGTGATCCCGGTTCCAGAAATCCCGCAGGTGGACCAGGGTTTATTGTCCTCGATCCTATCCAGGAGGACCATGGATAGATCTGGTGTTGATTTAAAATCGGAAGGGAGGAAGCTCTTAAGATCTGGGAAAAACAGGTCCCACCCGTTGGACAAGCTCTTTGTCATTGGCCTCTGACAGTTTATTGCACGATAGTGGCTGCTGCAACACTCTTTGGTAAGAGTCAATCTTCGTAATCTTCTTCACGTTCCTCTCAGAACAGTCTGGGTCGAGAAGACCACCTCCTGGACAACACAGGCAAAAAGGTGTACCAAAATTCCACCCTTAGCCTCTGGAAGGCTAATGCGGAGGCGGTGATGGCGGCAGCAAATCTAAAGTTCTGGAAGGAACTGGCCCACTATAATGTGCTCCTTACTCTGGACTACCAGGCGGGTTTCTGCTCGAGTTTGAATGAAGCCTGCCAAGTGACACAAGATCTCATGGAACCTGCATATCATCCCCTGGATATCGCTGAAAGTCACCAAGCTCCAGCCGGATGTCCAGGAATGGATTATTGACCTTCCATTTCATAGGGTGGAGCTTTTTTGTCCGGATATAGATGGGGAGCTGAACAAGAAGAAAAATAGCATACAAAATGCAAAGTCTTTGGCCCCTTGCAAAGCCTGGGTTTTTGGGCCTTCAGACGCAGTCATTCACCACCAAGAGGATTTAGAGTCTTCATCGACCGTTGCAACAAATTGGACTGGTCCCTGAGCATGTCCTGTAAAACAGCAGGCATGTCGGTCCCGCCGGGGATTCTTTTCACAGCCTTCTCCCAACCCAGAGTCAAAGCAGTTCAAGTTATGAAAGGGTGCAGGTCCACAGCACACCAGTGGGAGGTCGAGCGTAGCATCATCTTATGCAGTGGAGGTCAGTGACTTGCGACAACTGGGCCCTTTCTGTGGTCCACAAGGGCTACCATCTATCCCTTCCCCTATTCCCCATTGTCCCCCTCCTCTCAAAAAGGCTAAAACGCTCTTGCGCAGGAGATATCCAAACTGGTTCTCATGGAAGCAATAGAGATAGTTCCTCTTCGGAAGAGGTCAGGGTTTTTATTCAAGGTTCTTCACCATTCCACAGAAGAACAAGCTGGCCTGCCAACGGTGCTAGAGCTTTCCTCTTTTAACCTTTTCTTATCACTACAAAATTCAAGATGATCACGCCCTCACTCATATGGTGTGCCAGGCAATTGGCTGATAGCTGTTAATCTGTAGGATACCTATTTGCACAATACTATTTGGGCACCTCACTGCTGTTACCAGTGGCTCTCCATAGGCCAAGACCACGATCAATACAAAGTGCTGTCTTTCGGTTTCAGCTTGGCCCCAATGGTGTTCACCAAGCTGATGGTGGTCGTGGAAGCATTGCAGCACCTGAAATCCATACACTTGAAACCCTACCTGGACGGCTGGTTAATCAAGGAACAATCTCCAGCACAGGCATCTCAACAACTTCAGTACCTTGTGGACCCTGAGGCTGTCAGTCAACTTGAAAAAATCCACACTAATCCCTAGGCAGAGACTGGATTACATAGACTTAATCTGGAACTCAGAGAAGGGCAAGGTCTTTCCGACAGAGGAAAGGATTCACAATGTACTTTAAACGTCAGTGCTATTCCTCTCACATGCTCAGACAACAGCATGGTGGTTCCTGGGCTTGCTGGGACTGATGGCGGCATGTGCCCTGCCAGTATTTATGGCCAAGCTTAAAATGCGTTGGACCCAACTGCACTTGGCAACCTCATGGTCTCAACTATCAGAACCATTGACAGCTCCAGTACCCATTCCAGAGTGGCTGCATCCAAATCTGCAGTGGTGGTCTGACAGCTACAACATGCAGAGTGGAGTGCTTTTTCAAGATTCTCTGCATCATCATACCATCAAGACAGAATTTTCACTGTCAGGGTTGGGAGAAACTCTACAGATCCACAAAAAATATAATGGTCAAGATGCTCAGGAGCATATACACTTCTTAGAGCTGACGGCAGCCTTCCTTTCTTTCTAGGCTTTTCCACCAATCATTGCAGCCTCGACGGTCCTCATTGTGATGGATAGCGTGGTCACAATGTTTTATATAAACAAGCAAGGAGGCACCAAGCCAACAAAGCTGTGTGTGCTGGCAGTTCAGCTTTGGTAATGGAGTCTTAGAGCCCCAACATTTCGGTACAGGCAGCCCATCTAGCAGGAGCGGAGAATATTCAGGCAGATGAGCTGTGCGGGAGGTCAGCGGGCAACCACGAATGGATGCTCAATACTCAGGTCCTAAGGAAGTTATTTGCTGCCAAAGGCAACAGAGGGACACAGCAAGAATCCGAGTTTGCCTTATGCGTTTCACCCTCCTCCTCTAACCCTGAAGTATTGCAAAAGTTCAGACTGTTCAGATAGACAGAGCTACTCCTGTTAGCCTCGCATTGGTCCCAGATAGCTGTTCTGACAGCCTTGCATTGGTTTGTAGACCTGCTGCTCATGGCAAATGGACCATCTCTCCCTCTCCCCCGCCATCTGAATCTTCTTCACCAGCAAGAAGGCAAGGTGGTTCCCACCTGCCCTCAATCGCTGTCCTGCTGTCCTTGACACTCTGGTACCTGAAGAGCTAGCCTATGCACACGTGGCCCTCTCTGACGACACCCTCAGGGTAATAGATATGCCAAGAAATGTTTCCACTCACTCCCAATATAAAAACAAGTGGCTTCAGTTCTGCCACTGGATGCTGGGGAAGGAACAGGATCCACTTTGGGCATCTATTTAAACCATTCTGTCTTTCCTTGCACACTTAATCTAATTAGGGACCAATGTATCCTCATACCTGACTTACTTTGCAAAGATTGGAGCCTAACATTCCAACATTCCAACAAAGATAGGGTGGTTTAATTTACCAATCCAGTCATAAAATGACATTTTAGGGGCCTACTTTATCTGTTCCCTCCTATCATCCTATAACTCTCAAGCCTTTCAAGCCCATGGCTTCTATCGACCAACACTTAATGTATTGAAATATAGCGTTCTTAGTGGCGATTACTTCTACCCGCCGCATTAACAAGCTTCCGACCCAATCAGTGGAATAGCCATATCTGGCATTCCAACGGGAGAAAGTGGTTCCAAGGACACATCCTTCTTTCTTGCCTAAAGTTGTGCCCGATTTCCACATGACCCAAGAGATCAAATTTCTTGTATTCTTTATGGACTCGCAACCGGAGGCCAATTGCACACTATATAACTTGGACGTTCGAATCGCCTTGAAGTTCCATCTCAAGAGGAGTAGGCATCACAGGCCCTCGGACAGATTATTTGTCACATTCCAAGGGGTAAAATCCAGAAAACGGGCTGCTAAGGCGACAATTTCTGGGTGGATTGTTTCATGCATTTCTCACGCATACAAGGTTCAAGGCAAGGTGCCACCTCAAGGTCTGCACGAAGACTTAACAAGGGCCAAGAGCACAGCGGTAGCCTTTCAGCGCCATGCTCCCTGGGAGGCTATTTGCAAAATGGCCACTTAGGCTTCACCATCGACTTTTTGCAAGCATTGAGCACTCCAGAGTGGATGCGCAATTTGAACAGGTAGTACTAAGAATAATGTTTGCTTCAGTTTAGTGCCCTCCTACGGGGGTAACAAGTAGTGCTTGGTACTCCCCAATAAGTAAGGAGGAAAGGGGTTGGGGCATAGGAGTAAAGAAAGGTTACTTACCATAGTGACTACTGTACTCATAGTCATATGTCCCCTTTCCTCCCTACGCCTGCCCTTGATCCCCCTAAAAACTGTTCTATCCTACTGGTCCTCTTGTGGATCAAGGAACTGATGGGAAGGAATGTGAGAAGCAGGGCTGTGGGGGTGGTTGCGCTACGTCCACGTGGTCCGCCCGTGCACTCTCTAAAATTAAAAGGGGAAGAGCACTGTGTTTGCTAAAGGCTCCAATCATGTCTCCATGCCGTGGGATCTAAGTAGGGAGGAAACGAGACATAGGACTTGGAGTACAGTAGTCACTGTGATGAGTACACTTTCCTTTTTGTGAGTATCTTCAATGTAGTTGGTTAAAAGAGCCTATACTTGATTTGCCGATATCATAGTTTCCGTTTCACCTCTTTCAATGATCTCCTCTGTTTCTGAACACCAGAGGTGTCATCAGGAAAGATAATTAACCTGTCAATGCCTGAATCGTTCCATCCTTGCCTCCTAGAAGCTTGCAAGATCAGATGTTTGTCTTTATAATTCAGCAGTTTAGCCATCATTTTTATCTACAATACCCTCTGTGGAGATTTACAGCGTGGTATCCTGTGGGCTCGTTCAAGCATGAAGGAAGATGAGATACTCTCCAATTTAATGCGACTGTTAAGCCATTCCTCCAGAGCCCTCAAAGTCTTCCAGAAACCAACTATGCAGGTGTTATAATGCTCTTGCTCTGTCTGCACTTAAGGTTGTCTTGAAAGTTTTATAACCCTCCCGGGACGCAGCCTGGATGGGCTTGGAGGAAGATGGCTCCTTGAGTGCCTTTGTGTTGACCGTGGAAATCAGGGCCTGCTATGAAGCCTACAAGGTGCCATTGAACAATAAAATTGGAGGGCATGTAGCGGAGCACATGGCTGCAATACTGGTATAGCAGAAGATGCCAGGACCCCCATGTTGGTCAGAAAACAGCCTGAAAAAGATTTGCACCAGAGTGAAAGATGCCCACCAAAGCGTGTGTGCAGCACCTGGAGTTGTAGACCGAGGGATGCTGCCGGAGACTAAGACCTGCTGGTGGTGCTTTGTGGGCTGCTGTTCACCGCACAGTGGAGAGAAGGAGCAGAGAGAGAGCAGACACCTCAATTAAATGCCCCCCAAGGGTGGAGAATCGAAAGGGGCTCAAAGCGAGGCTGGGCTGCCAGGCAGACCTGGTGCTGTGACACCTGCAGTTGTGAAGAAGCGAGCGCCGCTGAGGACATGCATGCAGCGACAAACACTTATCGATGGCCCAGGAAACAAGGGAGAAGATAGCGCTGACTTGGTAAGTGAAAGGCTAAGGCCAGTGGGTGGAGCCATCAACTTAGTGACAGGGCCAGTGGGGGCCTGATTGCCTGGAGATAAGATCCAGACATGAGAGATCCCCTGAGGAGGAGTCGGATCGGAGGTCTGAAGCTGGCATTCAGAGCACGTGTTGACTGATGGGCAGACCTGGTGGTGTGGCATTCAGAGAGGGAGCAGAGGCTGCAAGCACTTCAGTGGATGCCTGAGGGAGGCCCCGGCAGGTGAGGGGAGCTAGTAGGACTCAACCCCAGTAGGCGGGTAACCGAGGCAGGTGAATGGAGCAGGGCTTCACCCTGGGACTGGCTGACACCTGCTGCTTGTCGCTGAAGCTGGGACCTTGTGGTCCTTTTTGCGCAGCTGGCGGTAACCTGAAGTGCGGACCTGATTGACCGAATCTGGCCTACTCTGGCCTACTCTCTGGCAGCCATGGTAAAGCCATCCAGACAACCAAAAGCTGGGGATGTCGCCCAACTGCGCCAGCTGCAGGACAGGCCCAGGAAGCAAGAAGTGGTGGCACAAGTGCATAATGTGACATGCCCAGGTGAGGAGGAACATAAGCCTGCAGCTAAGCACGGTCTGCAAGTCCTTCTCACTGAAATCAAGAAAGAGATCCAGGGTAACATTGCTAACCTGACATTGAAGATAACAGCTTTAGACAAACGCATGGATGAGGCAGAACATAGCATTGAAGAAATGGAAACAGCGACATGCGAACAAGCAAATGAAGCGAACAGCTGTAGAGTCACATTGAAGCCCTGGAAACGTACTGTGAAGTCCTCCAAGCGAAACTAGAAGATGCAGAGAACAGATCCCACAGAAACAACATCAACATAAGAGGGAATGCAAGGTCTGCCCCTGAAGCCAATCTGCAAACAAATGCGGAAAACCTCTTGGCCACACCTTGAAACTTCCTGACGATTCCGAAATGGAACTGGATCAAACCCACTGCTTGAGAAGCATCAACCCGCCTAAACCAGAGCTTCCACCAGATGTGCTCAGCCGGATTAATTTCAATACGATAAAATAATTATGAATGTGACACGAAACAAATCTGGGATAGACTTCATACGTGCAAATATACAGCGTAATCATGACTTGGCACCTGCCACATTAGCAAAGAGGAGAGCACTCAGACCGGTTACAAGCTGTTTGTGAAACAAGAAAGAGCCTTACCGGTGGGGGTTCCCTATCACCCAGCTTTTCACTTATGAGGGAAAGAATGGACTATAATGTCGGCAAGAGAGGCAGAAGATCTGATTGGCCCAGATATGGTGGGTGAGGACATGCCTTTAGCAGTGGGAGGTGAGTGACTGAACTGGGGTTCTGGAACTTATAGGTGCATCTGGTGGAGGGTGGGGAAAGCATGCAGAAACACAAATAGAGGTGATGTGAGAGACACTTCAAAGAAAAAGCTAAGAGAGAGCTAAGCTAGATGCCCCAGCCCTGCAAGGATTGTAGTGACAATCCGGCGACAGGCAGGCCCGGAAAGTTATGACAGGGAGCCATGGTAAAACCTTGCATACTCTGTCAAGAACTGTGCAGTCGGCCAACGTTAAGACAGACTAAGAAGCTGGAGAACTGCATTCCTAGGGGATTAAAATGATCTACAGGCTACAGTCAAGTAGCTGCAATGGTCAGTGTCGAATGCAGGAGAGATTCCTATCATGCCTTGTCCACCGGCATCCCTGTTATTGAATGCTAGTTGATGGTTTAAGGCTACATTTATTAGATATTAAGATGTTCATTGGGCGGGAGGGGAGAATTGCGGGGGAAATGATTAAACATGCAGCAATTATAGTAGGTCAATTTGTGGTTTATCTCCTTAGAGATGGAGGAAATAACATGTAAGAGAATGTAACACTTCCCCACCCACCCAGTCTATCCCACCCTTTAAGTGACACCAACAGGGAGTTGCAATTCATTTCCCTCAACACTCAATGGCTGAATTCTCCCGCTAACAGGAAATCGATACCCCAGAGGCTGAGGGGCAAAGGGATAGTAATAGCTATGTTGCAGGAGACACAACTCTGCCCAAAAGATGAAAAAAGACTGCTTAATTCAAAAGTACCCTATACAGTCTTTTGCCTCTTTGGGGACGAAGAAGGGGATACTGCCATTATCATAGGGAAGGACCCTCCTTTTCGCTGCATGGATATATTGCGAAGCCCCACAGGGAGATACACTGTCGTCAAAGGCACACTATTGGATCATACGTTCACACTTATTTCATTCTAAAGTCAGTTTTATGTTACACCACAACCTGAATGGTTGTCTTCTTTTGATGCCTGCGTCGGGTCTAGCTGGGGGACGTTATACTGGTGACGAAGACAGAGACTCTGATCTGCAGGCTGATCAGATGCGTTACACCCGAGTGAAGGGGACACCCAAATACGTAGGCACACGACCATGCCTGCAGCACGCTGCTGCGCAACAACAAAGAGGTGAGGGGGCCTGCGGACCCCTCGCCATGTCAGGAGCGGGACCGGTATGGCCCACGCCCGATGCCACGCATCAGAGGCCTAATCAGGCACTGAGGAGAGGGCCAATCACAGCACTGGCCGAACAGGCAGTGTAGGGCAAGGCTGTACTGCCAACCGCCCGTGGGGAGCAAGATGCTGGCTGCTGATGCACCCAGTACAACCAGAGAGGACCCAGGGGGGAGCATCCAGCACATCAAGAACCAGGTGGACCCTGGACCAGGCTGACAGCGAAATCAGAAGCCCACAGGGTAATTGCAGTGACAGTGGGAAGACCACTGCCTCAACAAAGAAGAAAGAAACTAATACACATACAAGAAAAAGAAACTATATATATATATATATATATATATATATATATATATATATATATATATATATATATATATATATATATCTATCTTGGGGTCTATATATATATATAGTTTATTTTTCTTGTATGTTTATTAGTTTCTTTCTTTGTTAAGGCAGTGGTCTTCTCACTGCAATTACCCTGTGGGCTTCTGATTTCGCTGTCAGCCTGGTCCAGGGTCCACCTGGTTCTTGATGTGCTGGATGCTACACACACAACGAACATGTGAACACACAATTACTGAAGTATTTACTCGAAATGACCTCTTATAAGTTCACCCCACCAGAGTGAAATGATGGGAGACAAAGATCAAGTGCAGGCAAACCCAGGCCCAGTATCAGTAGGGCTGGCATAGCAGCTAGTGCAACAAGTGAGGCATACTTTCCAATACCCACGCTACTCCCATTCAACATGACCTACACAACAAACCTTGGACCCAGATGGTCCAGATGGATCAGAGAATTTGACGTATACCTAAACGAACTAAGCCCTCAAGACGACAAAAAAATAAAAAGGCTCCTCACACTCATGGCGGGCCCCGAAGTCAGGGACATCATCTTCAAACTGCCTGAAGACGTTGACTACATCTATGCAGTGCTCAAGCGCATCCTGAATGAACAATTTGCAATCCACAAAAATGTAGACTATGAGCGCCACATCTTCCACACCACCATGCAGATAGAAGGAAAGACCACTGACAAATTCGTAATAAGACTAAGGACCAAAGTCAGGAACTGTGACTTCCACCTCTACTTAAATGAGGAAGCAATCAGATCACAGATCAATGCGGGATGCACCTCAGTGAAGTTCAAGTAGAAACTGCTGCAGAAGACACATACCTTGGCAGAAATGCTGCTAGTGGCAAGAACCACCAATGCATTAGAACACCAGGTGTCGACCCTGAGCAAACTGCAAAAAACACCCACAGTAGTAATAAAAGAAGAATCGGTGCACATACTTGCAACACAACCCACAGTGTCGGAAGAAGATAAGAAAGAAATAAGGAATGTGTGTGGTTATTATTTTCCACATGAGGCCACATATCCAGCAATGGGACAAGAATGCTCAGCGTGTGGGGGTGACAACCATTTCAGATCCATGTGCTGGTCGACCAGGACAGCAGGAACATACCACAGGTAACATAGATCACATCGAAACATGTCACCAGCCCAATACCCAAAAGACGAGATAAATAGACATTCAGAAAAGAGGCATGGGTCACGAGAACAGCGAACACCAGAGCAAGATACTCATAATCACACGAAGCATGCCAGAAAGGGAAAAGGCGAATACATCACCTATGCATGAGCACTCCAACAACAAGCAAATCCAACACGCCGTCCAGTGGGGAGAGAAGTATGCCCTAGGTAACACAACAGCCACGGCACACAGTCCCGACACTGCTACTGATGAAAGCACGCAACTTCCTCACATACTCAGGGCTGACAGTGAACGTGATGCTAGAAGACAAATTCATGAAGCTGAAACAACCACCACACTTGAAAAAAGGTCCAGATAGAGATTTACGCATATTGCACAAAAAAAGCCATTGCCATACAAAGAGACCCTCACTACGACCTGTCACTACAAAGAAAAATCAGATTGCATTACAATTTATTTCATCGACGCAGAAGCAACATGCAGATGCATACTGAGTTTTCAGTCAGCCATCCAAATAGGACTAATCCACCTCTTATACCGTATCATGACAGATAAGTACATCACACCTACTACAAAAATAGAAGCAATGTTCACATCTTTATTTAAAGGAATAGGCAAAGTCAAAGAGGGCACAATTAAGCTGCACATTGACCCCTCCAACAAACATGTGGGCTAACACTAGGGGAATACCACTCAAAATTCAACCCCAGGTATAAAGAGAACTCCAAGCACTAATGAAAGGGGACATAATTGAACCCGCCACTGGGCCAACCCTGTGGTTATCTCTGGTGGTACCAGTGCCTAAGAAAGGGCCGGAAAGGACAAATTCGGCTGTGTATCGACATGCGGGCGCCTAACCAGGTAATACTGAGAGTGCCACCAAACACCACGCATCACGGATATGATGCACCTTATGAATGGAGTGAACAGTTTCTCCAGGCTGACCTAAATAAGGGGTACTACCAAATAGAAATAAGATAAGAATCACCCTGTATAATGACCTTCACCACCCACCTATGACTGTTCCATTATTAATGATTCAATTTCGGGATATCCTCAGCCAGCAAGATATTTCAGGAAGAAATAAGAAGAGTAATATGTCACATTCTGGACTGCCTAAACTATAGTGATGAAATCCTGATATTCGGCAAGTCTCAAGAATTCCACCATGCCACAGTACTAAGAGTATGTAGAGCACTGGAAGATGCAAACCTGACCCTCAACCAAGACAAATGTGCATTTACAAGTCGACATTGAATTTCTTCAGCTACATATTCTCAGCGAAAGGGATAGAACCAGACTACAACAAGATAAAAGCACTCACAGAGGCCCCACGCCCTATTAATGTGGCTGAAGTTCTCTTGCTTCTAGGACTCGCTACTGCATGTGCTACCTCCCTGAGTTCACATCCATAAGTGCTCCGCTACATGCGCTCACAAAAAAGGACCATAAGTTTGCATGGGACACGCCGTGTCAGCCAGCATTCGACCAGATCAGGAGGGACATTGCAAAAGCTGTTGCAAATCTTACTTCAATCTGAGTCTAAAAACTGAATTGACGGTGTATGCTAACTGATCAGACTTGGAGAAAGTCTCACAGTCGTGTGGGCTGCAAGCATTTCCACTTGTTTTTATACAGCAAACCTTTTACGATCATTACTGACCACCAAGCCCTGTAACTATATATGGTAAACAGTCTGCCCAGATGCCCCCATGAATAGCCTGCTGGGGCTGAAGGCTGCAAGAATACAAGTTCAGTATTCTCCACAAGCTGGGAAAAAGAGGCTAACCCGGCAGACTTCCTGCCCCGCCACCCCCTGCAGGGCCAGGAGCCCTCAAGTGATCACGCAGAAGGTTACTTCAACTATGCCATTCATCATGCCCGACCGTCAATGATCATGTTAGAAAACCTCACAAGAAGAATGATGGAGGACCCGGCACTAGCCCTTGTGTCGACTTGCATAAGGAATGGACAATGGTGTTCGGTGGAAAACACAGCCTTGTCAAACCCAGCCTTGTCAAACCCAGCCAAATACATGCAACTGTTGAGAACACTGGTCTGGGTGAGAGACAGGCTCTCCATCTCCCCATCCAACATCATAGTGAAAGGCAACTGGATTGTAATACCATCCCAATTACGTCAGCAAGAAATAGATATAGCGTACAAAGGAAATCGAGGAATCGTGTCTACCAAACGGCTACTCAGGCAGAAAGTGTGGTTCCCTGACATGGAGAGCTTGTAAGAGATCACCCTTGAGTAACATCATATCTGAGTTAGCCTGCTGCCACACACCTTCACAGAACCACTACAAATAACACTGTAGTGTTATGTACCGGCACATGTGTGGGAGGAAGTGGTGATTGACTTCTTTGGCTCCTCCACTCAGGCACATACATCCCCTGACGTACAATCCACAGCTGCCACATCAGTCATACCACAGTTGGCCCGGATCTTCTCAATATAGAGCAATGTTTAAGAAACATGCTGCAGATGGAACGGTTAACCCCCCCCACGCAGCAGGCCTTGGAGCAAGAGCAGCGCTCGCCATTCCTGACCCCTCTCGTGCCCCAGTACCGATGCCATCGGTGACGTTAACCCTTAGACACCGAAGGGGGTTCAATGGCCCTCAGAGCCAGACCAACCTGTGCGCCCAAAGATGTCGATGCTACAGCATCTTGTCATCGATCAATGCCGACTGTCACTCTATCAGCTCCTAAAAACAAACCATTGGCACCGGCGGTTGTCAATAAGCCTTTTACCCTGCGCTCCCGGTCCGAATTTTTCAACACCATGTTGAATATCTACGGTGCCAATTACGCGGGAGCCCAAGGGTAAGACGACCCCATTTACATGGGCATGGGAGGTGTCTACTATTTTGAGGACCAAAATCAATTGCTACAGGTGGCTCAAGGCCTTCATGAAGCCAGTGGTCTGGATACATCACCAGACATGGATTTACGACAAACCAAGCCCTATATTTCTCCAAATTCAGGGCACATTGGGATTGCAATCCTCAGAAGCGCCAGTGCAGGGGTACAACCTCACCGATATTTTGGATGAAGGTCTGGCGACGAAGCGCAATATACCTCTAAACCCTGCCAATGCTGACCCTCTAACTGCTCTGTGGCCTCACTCTGGGAAGTATAGGCCGGCTAGAGGAGACCCTTCATTCCTCTCTTCTCACCCTTCCCCAGAGGGGATTGTTAATGCAAGCTGTTACAGTCTCTTCCAGAGCAACTTCCTCAACTTTCACTTTACCTCCCGACAGGGAAGAGAAAAAGATTGATGCCTTGCCCAAAAAGGCATTTACTTCAGGCAGTATGTCCCTTAAAGCTACCAATGTGGCAAGCTTTGCCAGTCTTTGGACAGCAGTGGAGAATGCTGCACAGTACGTTCCTGGGGGAGAAATGCGCAAGGGCTTCCTACAGCTGGTGGAGGATGGGAAAGAGGTAGCCAGACAGGCGCTGCGAACAAGCCTGGACATCGCAAACTATGTGGGCCGTTCTATGGTGTCAGCAGTAACACTGAGGAGGCAGCCCTACTTAAAAACCTCTGGCTTTTTGCCTAATATCCAAGTTAAATTGCTGGACATGCCCTTCGAGGGCGATTTCCTGTTCGTCCAAAATGCAGACAATTCCTTGGAGAAATTTAAGGAATCCAAAATCGCTGCTAAATCTTTAGGCCTAACTGCGCAGCAGGCCAAACCTACCTTCAGCTTCGCTTCTAGGGAAAGGGGCTGCGGGCGGTATGTTCCTTATAGCAGGAGAGCGCAGCTCCCACCAGCCAGGCAAGGGGCTTCTGAAGGCCAACAGGCAGCGTCAGCAGCGGGGCGACCTATCCTCCTTAGCCGCTTTCATTTCTCCTCCCACAACATGCCGGTTGGCGGACGGTTGACGGAGCACTGGTTTTAGTGGCAGGGAATTACTTCTGATGCCTGGGCTCTACAGCTCATTTGGTGCGGTGATTTTCTGCACTTCTTAAGAAAACCACCGGACAAACCCCCACCACCTCCAATCCATCCGGGACAGGAGCTCCAGGAATAACAGCAAGCCCTAGTGTTGAAGGGTGCTGTGGAATAGGTATCCCCTAAACAGAGAGGATCGGGTTGGTATTCCCGGTATTTCCTGGTACCCAAGAAGGGAGGAGGTCTCCATCCCATTCTGGACCTCAGGGCCTTGAACAAGTTCCAGAGGAAAGACAGATTCAGGATGGTGAAGTTAAGAGAAATTCTCCACGCTCTCGAGCTACAGGACTAGCTGGTTTCAATAGATCTATAGGACGCTTATTTCTATGTGCCAATTAATCGAAAGCACAGGAAGTTCCTAAGGTTCACCATTTGGGACAAGCACTATCAGTTTCAGGTTCTTCGCTTTGGTCTGACCTCCGCCCCAAGGGTCTTCACCAAGCTCATGACAGTAGTCACGGCTCACCTCAGGAGATCCGGAGTCCACATATTTCTGTACCTGAACGACTGGCTGATCCGAGGGAAGGTCTTGTCTCATATAGAGGACACCTGCCTGCTTCTGCACAAGCTGGGCATCTCCCTGAATTTGAAGAAGTCCCAAATGATACTGGTCGAATGACTCCAGTTCATCAGGGCAGTTCTAGATACCCAGGTGGGGAAGTGTTAGGAAGGATTTCATTTATATGCAATTTTCCCTCCATTTATGAACCCCCAAAACCGTTTGCTTTTGTTTGGCTTTCCTATCCTGACTTTTTCCAGTGGGCCCCAACCTTCAGCTGTACTCCCCAGGGCTTTTGCTCACTTGTTATGTGGAAACTGACACGTCCTTCAGACTGTCAGTACTGGGAAACTATGTTTCCCTTAGTCTTTAACTATGTTGCCATTTCTTGGTAACTTTTTAACGGCGCACCATATAGCTTCCAGTACCTCCTGCTGGGGTCTGTTTTTGTTTTATGGCCCTAGACTCCCTCAAAGGATTTTTAGGTGATTGTACAAGTGTGCCTGGGATGTACTGGTGGCAGCAGTTACTTTTCATTATGTTTTTTTCTTTTTACTGAGGAAAACCGCGTTTACCGAGTTTGGCTCAAGACTGTGGCCAGGGCCGAAAATGGCTGAGCCACAAAGTCTTTTGTTCTGTCCCATGGCCATTTTATCCCTTGCCTTCACACAGGTCGAATAACCTGGGTTTTCCTTATTTGGGCATGCAGCCTCCAGCGAAAACCGATCTCTTTCGCTGGCTTCTGCCTGTCACGTGTGTGTACCCAGGAAGCGGGCTGCGACTGTCTGGTCCCAATCCACACTACTGGTACCAGGATGTGTGTAGTGCCTGAATGACTGAGACCTCTGTGGCCCGTGATTGGTCCCGTCTGGGATGCCTGTAAGAGAGCAGATCTTCTATTGGAAGACCTCGATTTTGGCGCGAAGCTAATCTTGGATAAGAGAAGGGGCTCTGCAACCATTCTAGGTTGATCACATGTGTCCTCACGGAAATACAGAAGGGGCCAAGCCTCCTGCATGAATAAACAGACTTGTGAAACCACCGGAAACGCTTTGGAATGTTTTGGCACCCTTTGCCCTCTGCTGTCCCGTCAGCCCCTGCTTTCTTCTTCGATCAAGAAGGTCTGCCAAGGTGCTTTGCCCCTTTGGAGTAGTGGGAACAACTACGCTCAGTGCCCTCAGCTAGCCCACTGAACAAGCCCCTTCGGAAATGTTCCTGGGCCTTCCAGTGAACGGCCCAGCTCTACCTCAGAGTAACCAGCAGCACCGATGCTGTCTCGAGTGCAAACCCGAGATTTGGAACATTGCTTGTTTGTGGTCCTGTGCATTCTCCTGACAGATTTCATAGGCCTAGCTCCTCTGGGTCCCGAATTAGGAGAGTCTGTAACGCTGCCCGCATCCACGATTCCCGCGTCACTACTTGGTGGTGATGGTCACTATCGATCCCTTGCTGTTCTGCTCTCCTGTGCCCTGAAGCCTGCTACACCAGAACTTTCTTCATACCTTCAGAAGCTGAGAAAAGGCAACTGTCCCGTCACGGACGATCGTTCTCCGCTGCAGCCCCTGAGAGCCAGAGCGCCGCAAAACTGCAGGACTCGAACCTACTAATGACCTCGACTAAACTGGCAAAGTTTGGTCCGGACTGTTCCGAGGGTCGGTGCGTACTTGCATGACTTACCGGTGGCCCCCTGGCACAACTGATCCCTTTTACGCACAAGTATCCCTTGAAAGATATTTGAACCTGGCTGGGTTAGCCTGCACTCCCTAGCTATTCTTGCCATTTGAACACTGTTGGGCCACCAAGGGCTGTGCCTTCTCGAATAGTGGGAACCAATTCTTCATCTCCTCAAGCCCCTTCCTGACTTGCTACAACCTTTCCAAGAAGACACACTTTTTGTTTCACCTGTGTGATCGTGCGTTTTTACACACAACTGTACTGTTGAGCACAAGGCTCCCCTCTTCTTAGCGCTGAACTCGAAAGTTAGGGAACGAACTCTCAAGAATTACTTAATGCCATTTATGTGTTAACTCAACCCCTTTCCTTGCAGGTTGTGGCTGTGTTGTTCCACTGTATAAAATTAGGAAAAGTAATGTATGTATATTGTATAGTTTAAGGATTTGTGTGATAACTGTTTTCTCATTGCCAAAGTTACTTATGTCTATGTGGTACGGCCGACAATAAATGTATAGATATTCAACATATACACTTGTCTAAGAGTAATTTGTGGTTTGTTGCTGTGTGTGCTCATTGTGGGCGTCCGGCCACTCTCAACCCTCCTGAGACTTAATGGGTCATTACGAAGTTGGAGGTAGCCGTGGCGCTATTAGCCCCATGGCTACCCCCATACCGCATACCGGTCCGGGTTCCCTGAATGGGGAATTACTGGGCCATTCCACTCTTGGAGGACCCAGTAATTCCCCATTCAGGGAACCCATCCCCATTCCCATTCGAGCCCCCATGGGGATCAATGGGAATGGGGACCATGCTAACAACAGACCCGTTAATAACGGGCCCGTTGTTAGCATGCTGGTCCTTTAGCGGCTCCCACTAAGGGCGCCTGGTAAAACCAGCCGCCCTTAGCGGGACCCGCTAAAGGACCTTGTGATGTGGCGGTAAGGGGTTAACGCCACCAGCACCTTTACCGGCGCCGTTAACCCCTTACCGCCAACCTCGGAATGAGGCCCTTAGTCTTGACCGCCTGCCAAGCTACCTAGATTGGTCTGTCTTGTTCAGAAGGTTCCCCTGTTTCACTAAACCAAGGGTGACTTCCTAAACCTCTGCCCACCAGGTCAGAGTTTAGAAATCCATCT
The DNA here is from genome assembly GCF_040938575.1 of Ambystoma mexicanum. Classification (NCBI taxonomy): domain Eukaryota; kingdom Metazoa; phylum Chordata; class Amphibia; order Caudata; family Ambystomatidae; genus Ambystoma; species Ambystoma mexicanum. The sequence goes on from NC_090939.1 coordinate 693,847,796, forward strand.
TAACAGGAAGTCCTTCCCTCCCGAAGAGAGAGTCATCAGCTTGGCACAGATGGTCAACCTGTTCTGGCAAAATGCCACTTTCACCAGCAGCTTCCTTGCTCCACCTCTTAGGTCACATGGGCTCCAGTGTTTTTATAGTGCCAAAGGCCAGGGGACGCATGAGATCCCTGCAGTGGCTCCTGAGGGGCCAGTGGTTGCAGCATCTCAGAGCTCTTTCGGATCTCCTCGAGGTGTCCCCACCCATGGCCAATGACCTTTCCTGGTGGGTGGTCCGTAGCAATCTCATGGTGGGGGATCCCTACTGGCCTCCATGGCCTCATGCTCGAGTGGTCACGGATGCGTCTCTGAAAGGTTGGGGTGCTCACTGCAAGGATTTGCAGGTGAACAACCTCTGGTCAGCAACAGAAGCCAAGTGCCACATGAACAGGCTGGAGTTGTGAGCCATCAGGGTAGCCCCGAGGGCATTCGCTCTGTCTCTGGAGGGGAAGCATGTCTTGATTCTGATGTGTTGTACAGCGACTATGTACTACCTAAACAAGCAAGTTGGCCTACACTGCCGCCCTCTCTGCAGAGAGGCAATGCAGCTGTGGTTCTGGCATTTTGGAGAACCGGATCTCAGTCTCAGCAGTTCATCTGGCGGGTACAGAGAACAGTTTGGCGGATGCTCTCAGCAGGCAGATCAAGGTCTTACATGAGTAGGAAGTGTGCAGGAAGTCCTAGAAGAGGACTTCTCTCTCTGGGGAACCCCGACAGTGGATACATTTGCCACGGAGTCCAACAGAAAGTGCAGACAGTTTTGCTCGAGGGAATTACCAGTGAACGGTGCACTGGGGGATGCGTTTCTGGTGCACTGGACCTTCCCTCTCCACTACACTTTCCCCCCATTTCCTGTCATTCAATAGGTTCCCAGGAGGTTGAAGTGGATTTGAGCGACCATGATCCTGATCGCCCCGGACTGGGTGAGGAGAACTTCGTACTCAGATCTCTTGGATCTGCCCACCTCACTGTTTGTCTCTGAGCCCGGATCTCCGGACCCAGTCGGAAGGTCGGATACTCCGCCCGACCCCGGATTCCCTCAACCTACATGCGTGGCTCTTCAGAGGATGAGGTATGAGGACTGGAACCTCTCTGAGGAAGGGCTAGAGGTGTTGTTGGCTGCAAGCAGAACGTTTACAAGATGTTTGTACATGTGCAGGTGGAGAAGATTTGATTTGTGGTGCAATGAACGTGAGACTGACCCTATCTCTTGCCCGTCCACTACAGTGATGGCGTTCCTTCTGTCACTGGCCTCAGCAGGCCTTCAGGTCACCACAGTCAAAGGCTATTCGGCAGCCGTGTCTGTGTTTAAGAGATCTCCGGATCAAGGTTCATATTTTGCGATCCTGGTGATGGCACAATTCCTGAAGGGCCTTGTAAATAAGTTCCCACCCACTCCCTTTGTTGACATATTTGATGGAGGCTCTCTTTGAGCGTATGCACACTAGTTCTTTAAGACTCCTCTCCTTGAAAACAGCTTTTCTGGTGGCTATTACTTGCGCAAGGCGGGTGAGTGAACTACAGGCTTTATGCTACAAATCGCGTATCCTGCAATTCGTTCGCTAGAAAGTCTCGCTCAGGTTGAGAACGGCTTCCTTCCCAAAGTTGTCTTTGAGGTCCACGTTTCGCAATCCATTGACCTCCTAGTCTTCTATCCTCCCCCACATCCTTCTAAGGAGGAGGAGGGTTTTCATCGATTAGATCCCAAAAGGGTGCTAAGTTACTACGTTCCGAGGAGATCTGAGTTCAGAAGTTCTGACCAGCTCTTCGTGGCCTTCTCTTTAGCCCGTTAGGGCCTGGCTATAACTGAACAAACTTTGTCCCGCTGGATCATCTTCTGTATAACGGAATGTTACCAGTCCTCTGGAAATGAATTACCGGAAGGCATCAGGGCTCATTCGACTAGGGGAGTCTCTGCGTCAACAATGTTAGGGATATTTGTCACGCAGAAACATGGTCATCCCTACATACCTTTGCTAAGCACTTTAGTTTAGATGTGGCTCATACATCTGAGGCGCGTTTTGGCAGAGCAGTGCTGCAAAATCTTAGTGTAACTTTCTACCCTCCTCCTTCATCTACTTATTTGGGAGTCTATCAGATGAGGAATCTGCGGGAGAAAAGCAATCCATTGAAGCAGAAATTACTTACCGTAATGTTCTTTCTATAGATTCTTTTCGTGCAGATTCCTCATCCATCCCTGCTCAGAAAGTTGGTGGTTGGTGCGCATCTCTTCTTTAACAATGACTTGGTGATGTTCCTTAGTCACCGTTTTCTGTGCTTCCTGCTGCATGTTGTAAAAAATAAATATTTCCTGACGCTACTTAGTTGGTGTCTATCGCAAGTTCTTCCTCCTACGAAAGTTATTTCATTTTTTTGTATGCCTATTAGCCCATTGTTATCTCTCTGTTTTCCTATGCAGCATGATGGCTCAGGAAAAAAAGGGGAAACTAAGGTGTGGGGCATAGTGAAAGAGTATATATACCATGCCCGACGTCATGTCCGGAGCCGATGTTCGAGTGCCGAGCAAGACGGATCACCAATGGATGCACGAGTCGAGGTCCACTACGCCCCCTGTCAAACACATTTCCAAAGCAGCAAAGCTAGATGGAATATCTATCAGATGAGGAATCTGAGGGAGGAGGATCCATAGAAAGAACATTATGGTAAGTAATTTCTCCTTTCATGCCACCTGCATTCAGCAGCACTCATTAGTGTTATCAGTAAGCATCACAGTGTAACACATTTCTTCAAGGTAACTATATTCCCTAATGCTTCACATCCCGCCTCGAAGCAGGTGAGAGGCCTTTTAATATGACAACATCACCTGCTAAAGCCACCTCTTACTAAAAGGCGAAAGCACAAAACACGCTTAGCTATGCCAAAACCGATATATGTTAGAATCGTGAACATTGAAGGTGAACATTCTTTAATAGTTGGTGATGCGCGTCTTGAGTAGTAACATGCGCAGTGAGGTTCAGTATATTGCGTTGTGTGGCTAGGAGCAGCGGTTCAACATGGCGGGAGACAAGCGGAATATACTGTTATGCAATGGTTGAGTACTTGGGAGTACTTATGAGGTCATGCTTTATTCAACTCTTTCCCCCCACAGTTATAAGGTCCAATCTTTTCCCAACTATATTAGGGATAAGGTCCAGAGAACAGTAAGTCAAATGTCCAAAGATGCACTAAACAAAAGGCAAAAAAATCTGCCAGGAAGTTCTCTGAGTGCTCCCAATAAAAACTGGCATCCATCGCGGTAGTGACAGGGAAAATACAAAAGGCAGTCCAGGAAAATCTTGGAGTACTTGGGGAGTTCTTATGTGGTCATGCTTTGTTCAAATTCTTTCCCCCCACAGTCCCAGGGCAGTACATTACTTGAGCAATTTGCAGAACATCTAAACAGGTGTTAATCATGCGCTGACAGAAGCACTTTTAGACCATGGACAGACAGGAAAGTTAGGGAGAATTCTCAAGAATGTGCTAATTTCCCTTACTTTTTGAGACCCCCAGCAATTTTGCTGGATTTCTAGGATTTTATTTTTTACCTGGGAAGAGTGTGATCCTTTTTTCCCCCACTCTTCCATGTATTTTGATGTGTGTTTTACTTTTGTGTTCTTTGGTTATGGAGTTTTAAAACAACTCCATAGACATCACATTTTTCTGTGTGTCACACAGCACCTTCAGCACAGTGGCACAGGGATGTCTTTCAGACTTCACAAGGTTTAAATACCTTCTCTGGGACTGACTACTGTCACCCAGAGCACGTAAAGTTAAATTGACTTTACTAGTCTCTTTAAATGTACAGACCCAGCACACACAATCTTCCTCTAGAGTGCTGGAGGGGTTGCCTAGCACCCTGAGTCAAAACACTAATGTAACAGTCAAATGTTACCCTTTCCTACTTGAAATAGCTGGTGGCAGTGGTTTAGATCAAACTACCATGATTTTTCCCGACCACGAACAAAAGTATCTAAAAATCGGATCAGCCATGTTTTTCAATATGGCGCCCAAGACCTATCTGTAAAAACAGACTCTGGTCAACTTTTTTCGCCATTTCTTTTTGGAAAGGTCCTTCTTGTGTTTAACTCTGCATGCCAAACCAGGTTTGGGCCCTTGGTTCATTGTGCTTCGGCGGGCTTTAGTGCTGAAGCCCTCCTCTGGCGCCTGAGTGTCTGGGGTGGACAGAATGTGAGGGAGGTGCCCGAAACTCCCTGTGCTTAGACTCCTAGGAGACCTGAATGCACTCTGGCGTGATTGGCCGGCTTGCTGTCCGGCAAGGACAGCCACCCTGCTGTGTGAGTGACAGCCAGGCTGGAATGAATGGGGAAAAACTGTTTAAAAGCAGGTCTCTGGGACTTGGAAAGCAGAGTCGACCACTTGAACGAAAGAACCGAAGATGAGCTGAAGAAAGACGACTGCTGCAGCTCCTGGACGACTGGTGAAGCCCTGCTGCAGGTCCGAATTGCCTGAAACTTCATCGACAGAGAAGCCCATCAAGCTTAACTTCTTCCCATGAGTTTGGTGGGAACAACCAACTCGTAAGCCGCCTAGACACCGTCCCCTCCTGGTCGAATTTTCTGCAGAGTGCTGTGGAAAACCGGATAGCCAATGGGAAGGATACCAGTTCGTGGTCTTTAAGGCACTCACACCTTAAACCGATGTTTTGCCAAGCTTGTGGCCTCTTCCCTGGGCAGTGCAGGAACCTCCCGACGTCCTCCTTCTTGTCTCCACGACTGATGCTCAGGAACAGCGAGATCTGCTCGAACTGCCAGGAACAACTGCCTCAGCTACAGCTCTTCTTCACTTTAAAGGTACTGTGCAAACGCGGTCCGGAAATCTTTTTTTGGCCACGGTGAAAGTTTGTGAAACTTTCCTGACTTTAATGGCTTGTCCTTCCCTAAACCAACATCTAACTTTTCGTCTGACCAAATTCTTCTAAGATCCGTGGCAAAGACTTAACTGTTTACTACCAGAACTGTGCTATCCTATACAAAGATTCTGAACCATTGACTTTGGCCTGAATTGCTGGTTGTAGTTAATTGAAACCCTTTGCCCTGCCTATGAAAGTATTTGTGCTTCTTTTCTTATAACCTTGTCTTTTTACTCCTTTTTAAAGTAACTGAAGTGCCATTTTGCTCCCACTTCAGGGGAGCTGAACTTGTTCAGTAACTTATTGGTTGTGTATTTGTATATATACGTATATGATATTGAGCTGCTCTTGCTAAATAAATGTATATTCTTTTACCAAGAAACCTTGAGTAAGTGTTTGTTTGAATCACTGTATGTGTTGGTCCTTTGTGTAACTTATTCTACTGCTCACTTTACTCTTGAGATAAGTCTGGCTGCTCAGCCACTGCTACCACATTACTGAGTAGTGCAGGCTTGTACCAAAGGTGAAATTGTACCGACACTTGTAGTCTTAATTGCATGTAGTGTTCCCCAAGGGTACTGCATTTGATTCTGCCTAACAAGGACAGCCCCAGGAGTATAACCACAGCTATGAGTAGAATCTGCCCAATGGACGCTTCTAGCAGCCCCATTAACCCCATAACCCATCGTTCAAAGGACCAACCAGATTAATTGCCACTGTGTAAGCGGGTTACGGTATTGTGAATATGCGCAATGATCTAGGTGATATTGCTGGTGGAATCTGGTATAAAAGTACAGCACTCACTTTTTACGACTCCACAGGTTAACCCCTGGAGGTGAGTATGATATCTAGGGCCATATGATTTTGGAGTACCCTTTGCGCAGATGGAAAGCTGTTCACGGGACAGCAATGACAGGAAGCAGTGGTGGCATTGGCTATGTCTTCCACTAGACTAGATAGTTTAGTCAGTCGGTCTATATTTATTTTGACCCCAAGGGCTGGGATAAGGTTCCCCATGCCCGCTGTAGACGAATCCCAGTCCAAGTCTCTCTTTGATCGGAGAAGAGCAGAAAAGGCTAGGGTGTGGTGCACTGCAGCTAAGATATATCCCAGGTAGCAGCTCCCTCCCCAATTGATCGACAACCAGGCATAGGCCTTATCCCTGTAGATGAAGAAAGTTCAGGAGTATGTTGAGTACCCAGATTGAGTGAAGGTAAATCTGGGGTGAAACGCAAACGTGACATTGTTGATTACCACACTGGAGCATGTACACATTTAATGCTGACGTTTACTAGTTCCCATGTACAGAGGCCCTTGATGTGTGTAGCATTGGAGCCTGGGGCCTAGAGACTCGGTAGTGAACTTGAGATCCAGGCAGAGGTATCCCCAGGGGAAAGGAATGTAGGCAATGGGAAACTGGACTGGCATGTCGTGTGGTAAGTGGAAGCACACGCAGCAGTAGCTAAGGGTGAATATGCAGGTGTACTGCCACGAAAGGTGCAAAAAGGTGTTTGGGCTATGGGCCCAGGGGTGTACAGTAGCACCCTCATTACCATGAAAAGACTTGTGGAAATAATCAGACACATTTACATTGGTAAACATTATTAATGGTACAATCACTACAATGATGTGTATGTATCCAGACATGTTTGGCTTTGGTGATGTTCCCTGAGGATAGTGTCACACATAATTTACCAGGTCCGGAGGAAATGCAGAGTGCAAGGTGGAGCAGCTTTGGGTGGTCAGTCCCTTCACTGTAGGTGGCGGAGGCAGAGAGGTAGATGCCAAGAGTGAAGCACAGTACAGAAAGTTCAAAGGTTCCAGCAATCAGTGGGTCACAGATCAAATGCTCCAGAGTTCAAAAGACCTGCAGTTTCAAAGACCAGCAGTTTCAAATATTGGCAGTTCAAAGATTGGCAGGTTCAAAGAACCCGGCTCCTTCTATAAATATTTGCACTACAACAGTCGCAAGTACCAGAGCCAGATGGACGGAAGGGTCAGGGTCACGAAAATAAAAACCAACAAGTGGTAGCAGCAGGGGCAACAACTCATAGCTGCTGGGCCATTGAAGTGATGACATCCATTCTTTGCTCAGGGACCGCCTCAATCAGCTGATTCATGGTTGTTGCTGATCTAGATCCAGACTTGGGTAACTGGACCGGTCAACGTTTAGCTCAGGGTTTTGATATCTCTGGATTTCTTCCTCGGTTACAGTTCTGGGAAGGCAGGCGTACCTGCACAGTTCAGGTTTTTTGCCCAATGTCCAGGTGAAGCTAGTGGATATTCCCTTTGATGGCGAGAACCTATTCAGCCCTAGGGTCGATGAGTCCCTGGAAAAATGTAAGGACTCAAAGTTAGTTGCCAACACACTGGGTCCAGCTGTGCAACAGCCGGATAAACCTTACTTGGTTTTCGCATCCCTATGGTGTGGATACAGACGGTACGTCCACTTTGGAAGGAAGACACAGCTCCTGCAACCCAGGCAGCCGCAAAAGTGTTCCCGTGCTCCGGTAGGTGTTGCGAGCATCTTGGGACCAACAGAGTGTGGCAGCAGTGGCTGTGCCAGCTCTGCCTTCAAAGCTGCTTTGAGTTCTCCCCGCATGTTTCCCAGGTTTGAGGAAGGATTGGCGAGCAATGGCCCCAGTATCAGGAGGTTACCTCCGACGCCTGGGTCTTGCTGCTAATCTGCTCTTTCTAAGGACTACTTCAGACAGACCACCCCCTCCACCTCAACAACTGGAACATGATCCCCAGGAAGAACTGAGAGCCCTGCTTTTGAAGGGTGCAGTGGAAGAGATCCCTCCCAAGCAGAGAGGATCCGGTTGGTATTCCCGGTAATTCCTGTTGCCACAAGTACAAAATGGTGATGTTGAGGGGGATTCTCCACGCTCTTCAGTTTCAGGATTGGCTGGTGTTGTTAGATCTCCAAGATGCTTACTTCCACGTCCCTATCCATCAGAAGCACAGGCCCGTCTTGAGATTCCTCATAGGAGACAAGCACTCGCAGTTCAAGGTGTTTTTCTTTGGGTTGACCTCCGCACTCAGGGTCTTTATGAAGCTAATTGCAGTAGTCGTGGTCCACCTCAGGAGATCCGGTGTTCATGTGTTTCCATATCTCCAGCCCAGGTCTCCCGATCGCTGATACCTACACCAGCGCTTTCTCTAGACAGACCCTCACGGACAACCTGTCATTCCTTCGCCAGACCTATGGACTCTTCATATGGTCTCTGTGCTCTCTCCTTTCTCTTCCTCTCCCATTAATGGTGGCACCTTTTGGGAGGCCCTCCTGGCTTCCTTCCACTCTTCTAAGGTCATTGTTAATGTTTACCTGAATGGCGCCGTCTTGGTCCAAGGCACTCAGGCTAACTTCCTTCTCTTTGATATATGCTTCCCGCGCCTTATCAATTTCATTTCCTCTCCCACTATCCCTTCTCTCCCTTCTTCGGCTTCCTTGCCTCCACCCTCTGCCACTTCTCTGGCACACTCTTCCGCCTCCTCGGCTACCTTGCCCTCTCCTTTTACCTTCCCTACCCACCCTCAGGCTCTTTCTACACCTCTGCAGAGAGTACCTTTGATTTTTACCTCTCCCTGGAAGTCTTTCAAGGATGGCAAGCTTCTCCACCTCGCCACTCTTAACTCTTGCCCAGCTGTCAAACACTTCTCTGACATCTGCCGTCTCCTGGAAGAACTCGACCTCAATGTCCTTGGTCTCACTGAGACATGGTTCATGGCCAGCTCTGTCACAAGCTTTGACACTCTCCTCCCTGATGAATACAAGATCCTCTCTGTTCCGGTGGGGTTGTAGCCTTGATCTTCCCAGAGTGGATTCCTGCCTCTATCATTCCTATGCAGGACTACTCCTCCTTTGAATGCCTGGTCTGGTCCTAGGAGACTTCAACATCCACCTGTATGCTTCCTGTCCCACCACGGGACTCTTTTTGTGACCTTTTCAACGATGGTTGGCATCTTGTATACCCTCTGACAAACTAGCCTGTCGCCTACTCCAAAGGCAATACCGACTCTTTGTCCTCACTAAGAAAAGAGTTCACATCCAAGCCTGCATCTCTGCTGTATCTAACAACTCGGCTGAACTCTTTAAAATCTGCAAGGAACTGGCCAATCATTCCCGCAGTCTCTACCTTCCCTGTCCCCGTCCAGGCCCTCTGTACGACCCTGGCTTCTAACTTTATCTCTAAAACCCAGGACATCCTGACCACCCTTTAATCCTCTTCTTCTCCCCCCCACTCTCTCCTCTTCCTCTGGCCCCCCTGTGGCGCTGCCCTTCTCTGCCTTTCCTCTCTTCACCCCTGACAAGGTTTCTAGGTAAGTCCGATCTGTGAAAACCTCATCAAAACAGGTTCTTCCCTGTTCCTCCAAGACCACCAAGGACCACATTGACACCCTCGCTCCAGCCTTGGCCAACTTCTGCAACCACTCTTTCGCCACTGGAACCTTTCCTTCCCCTCTGAAGCATTCTCTTGTGCACACTCTTCTCAAAAAGCCCTCAGCCGACCCCTCCCTTCCGGCTAATTAATACCCAATCTCCATCACTCCTTTCCTGGGCAAACTCCTGGAAAATCTGGCCATCTCCCAGCTTAATTTTCACACTGAATCTGTTGGTTGTCTCCGTGGCCATCAGTCTGGCTTCAGAACAGCCAGAAGCATGGAAACTGCTCTCCTGAACATCCATGAGGACCTGCTCTCTGTCCTTGATGCTAATCTCCCCTCTGTTCTCATTCTCCTTGATCTCTCTCTTCTGCCTTTGACACAGTCAACCATGCCATCCTGCTCAACCGACTCTGTGATAACCTGGCTATCACTGATCAGGCTCTGGCTGACTCCTTTCCTCTCGGACCAACCCTTTCAGGTCCAACTTAGGTCCTTCCTCTCCTCTATCGCTCCCCACCTGTGGTGTTGCCCAGGGGCCTAACCTTTCTCCCTGGTTGTTCAACCAATACCTGGCACCTCTCACCCACCGCATTGCTGCTCTCTGCTCCAACTTCCAGTGCTATGCCGATGACACTCAGCTCACTTTCAGGCTCCCCTCTGCTGCCTCTTCTCCTGCTCTCATCCTGAATTTTCTGTCCACAATCCAGGAGTGGTGTGCCGCCAACAATCTCTGCCTGAATGCCAGTAAGACATAGATCCTCCTCATTCGCACACCTGCACCTTCCTTTCCTGACACTCTGTGGCCGGCCTCCCTTGGCCCTCTTGCTGCACCCACTTGTGAGGCTAAGAACCTCGGGGTCATATTCGACTCCACACTTTCCTAATCTGCTCACATCCCGGTCACCTCCAAGAAGTCAAACTACCAACTGCACCTCCTCAGAGGTATTCTTCCTTTCCTCTCCTTCCCCCAGAAGCTCTCTGTCTCCAGAGCTCTGGTTCTCTCTAGGCTTGACTACTGCAACACCCTCTTTTTAAATCTGCCTGCCTCTACTCTCCGACTTCTGCAACTCATACAGAACAGGACTGCAAGACTTGTCCTTGGCCTCAAGCCCAGGGATCGTATCTCTCCAGCCCTGAAATCTCTCCATTGCCTCCCAGTGGCTGCAAGGATCAAGTTCAAGACCCTCTGCATTGTCCACAAGGCCTGCTGGGGCCTGGGACCACAATACCTCCAACTTGGCTGGTGCCTCCGTCTGGAACAGCTTCCCTGGCTCTCTTAAACTTGAGCAGAACCATCTCTGGTTCTGGAAGCATCTCAAGACTTTCCTCCTTGCTTCTGCCTTCTCTCTTCCTCTTCCCTGCTGATCTCCTGTCTGATACTGCATTGGTCACCTGGCTACACTCTGAACCACGGGCCCAGGTCCCTGCCCTCCCAGTTGCACCCCTGCACTGCCTTCCGGCAACCCTGCACTTGGGTCTATAGCTGCATCCCTACAGTCCCCCCTACCTGCACTTATCAGACACTTGTTCTCTGCACCTAACCTTGCACTGACACCTGCTGGCCGCACTACTTGTTCTTTGATGTTTGATCCTGTGTGTTGCACTTGCCACTCCTCCCCTTCCTCTGGCACTTTTCCCCCTTCCCCCTCCCCTGCACTTGCGCAATTTCAATGTCACTTGGCCTAGTAAGATTGTTGTCCTCCCTTTGTTTCCCGTCCCTTGCCCCGTCGCGCCTTGAAACACTTGTATATAGTTGCATTATAAATACCATATCATATCATACATGTACGATTGGGTGATCCACGGAGAGTCAGCGAAGCAAGTTTAATCTCGTCTCAAAGTCACTTGCTCACTGCTGCCCAGGCTGGGCTTCTCCCTGAACTTTCAGAAGTCTCACTCAACACCAACGTAAAGGCTCCAGATAATCAGAGCAGTCCTGGATACCCTTTGAGGGAAGGCTTTTCCCCCCTGAGGAGAGAATTGCCATTGTCAGACAGATCAATCTGCTGCAGTGGCTGCTACAAGTCAATGGTCCTAGTACTTCAGCACCATAAATCACAAATCTAAAGGTGTCCAAGTTGGTGATCAAGGATCTCTCTTGATGGGCTAGCAGTGAGAACATGATGGCGGCGCGAACTTTCTGGCATATGTGGCCCCAGGTCAGAGTGGTCACTGATCCGTCTCTGAAGAGTTACAAGGATTTTCAGGTGAGCGGCCTTTGGTCCGCAATGGAAGCCCGGTAGCACATCAACAGGCTGGAGCTACGAGCGATCAGGTGGCCCTGAAAGCTTTTGCACCCTCTCTCAAGGGGAAACACGTCCTGATCATAACGGACAATACGGTGCACCCCCGGAAAAAGCAGGAAGGTGTGCGCTCCCTCCCCCTTTGGAGATAGGTGATGCAGCTGTGGTTCTGGCTTTTAGAGAACCAGATTTAGGTCTCGGCAGTCAATCTAGCGGGGACAGAGAATGGATTGATGAACACTCTGAGCAGGCAGAGCATGGTCTCACACGAGTGGAAAGGGTGACAAGAAGTTCCAGAGGAGATCTTTGCTCAGTGGGGTACCCCAACAGTGCCACAGAGTCCAACAGGAAGTGCACATGTTTTGCTTGAATGAATATCCAGCGAAGGGCACACTGGGGGATGCATTCCTAGTGGAGTTGGATTTTGACCTCCACATGATCTCTCCCCTCTGATTCCCGTCATTCTGTGGGTTCACAGGAGGTTGAGGAGGTTTCCGAGCAACCCTGATCTTGATTGCCGTGGATTGGGTAAGGAGAACGTGGTACTAAGAGCATCTGACTTGACCATATGCCCACCTCTCCGGCTGCCTCGTTGGCTGGACCTCCTATCTCAGTCGGTGGGTTGGGTACTCCATCTGAACCCAGAATCCCTCAACCTGCATGCGTGGCTCTTGGAAAGATGAGGTATGATGACTGGGACCTCTCAGAGGAGGCACCTGAGGTGCTACTGGCTACACACAGACCTTCGAAAAGATCGATGTGTGCGTGCAGGTGGAGAAGATTTGAAGCATGGTGCAGAGAACGCAAGATTGACCCTATCTCTTGCCCCACCACTGCAGTGATGGAGTTATTTCTGTTACTGGCCTCGTCGGGCCTTCAGGTTACAACAGTCAAAGGATACTTGGCTGCTTTGTCTGTTTTCCAAAGGTCTCCAAATGAAGAGTTTTTCTTTACAATCCCGGTTATGCCCCAATTCCTGAAAGGTCATGTGAATAAGTTCCTGCCTGTTCCCTTTGTGTTTCCAGACCGGGACCTTAATTTGGACCTAGCCTTTCTTATTGCGGCCCGTTTGAGCATTTAAATGCATGCTCCATCCATTTACTGACGTTGAAGACTGCTTTTTTGGTGGCGATTACATCAGCCAGGCGGGTTAGTGAGTTACAGGCCCTGTCGTGCAAACTACCATTCCTTCGCTTTTTCAGTGAGAAAGTATTCCTTAGGGTATGGCCAGGGTTTTTGCCCAAGGTTGTCTGAGTCTTATTTATTTCAGAGCATAGATCTGCCTGTATTCTACTCACCTCTTCACCCATCCAAGGAGGAAGAGCGGTTCCATAGGTTGGATGCCAAGAGGGCCCTTACGAGCACATCAGACTTCAGGAAGGCGGACCAGCTATTCATGGCCTTCTCTCTGTCCGGAGAGGGCATGCCAGTGTCTAAACAAACCATATCCAGATGGATAAACCTCTATTTCAGAATGTTACCAAAATGCAGAGAAAGATCTACTACCGGACATCAGAGTCCACTCCGCTAGGGATGTGGCCGCTTCTTCAGCACTTCAGAGAGGTGTGCTGGTAAGTGACATCTGCCGAGCAGTGACATAGTCGTCACTGCACACTTTTACCAAACACTATTGCCTGGATGTGGCCCGTGGAGCTGACGCTCGCTTTGGGAGGACAGTTTTACAAGGTTTCCTGTTATGGGGACTTTCATACCACCTCTGCGATACAAACTGCTTGGGGAGTCTATCTGATGAGGAATCTGCAGGAGAAAAGCAATCAGTTGAAGGAGAAATGACTTACCGGTAATGTTCTTTCTATAGATTCTTCTCCCGCAAATTCCTCAACACCCTCAAGCTACCTCTATCGAGGGGCTCCAATGTTCTTTGCACTTATGCTATCGGAATTGTCCTTGGACCTAGTACGAAAGCAACAATTGCTTGTCTCGTCTCCTCCTCCCCTCCCTTGATTGTTCCCCCTCCCCCCATCCAGCACTATCTGAAATGTCATCAGGCCTAATACGATTGTCGCTTGTTTTGTTCCTCTCTCTCCTTCTCCTACCCTCTCTCTCCCCTCTTGTAATATTCCGGCTCTACCAGAAATGTCGTCAGGCCTAGTACGGTAGACGCCTGTCTGTTTCCCATCTACTTTCTCCTTCCTATCTGTGTCTTAGCTCTTGCACTATCTGAAATGTCACCAGGCCGAGTACAATAGTTATTTTTCACATTCTTGTTGCTCATGGCCTGTAAGAATATCACTGTATTTTCCCTTGTTCCTTCCCTTGCCTTGTAGCACTTTGAAACACATTGTGTACAGCCACTATATAAATAAACTTGCGTATCATATTTCATGTATGATCCTCTGCAAATTATTATGGTTCTGTTCCTCATTAAAAAAAAAAAATCTGTGAGTTGTGGCTGTTTTCAGCGAGATCTTTTGTTTCTTCCTCTGCAGCGGTGGCTGAGCTTGAGTGGGGCATGGGGTGGGGAAATGAGGGACAGAGCCATAGGGCCTCATTACGACTTTGGAGGCAGCCATGCCCTTAACAAGGGCATGGCTGCCTCTATAATCGTGTCCGGGTTCCCTGAATGGGGAAATACCGGGCCATTCTGAGTATGGAGGGCCCGGTATTTCCTCCTTCAGGGAACCCGGGCAGGGTCCTTCCCCATTCCCGTTTGGAATGGGGAGGTAGCTAACAACGGGCCCATTACAAACGGGGCCGTTGTTAGCTCCCTGGTCCCCTCGCGGGACCCGCTATGGGCGTCTGGAAAAAACAGACGTCCAAAGCGGGTCTCGCGAGGGCACCTTGTAATAGTGCGGAGTGAGTTTAACAGCGCTGACACCATTACTGGCGCCATTAAACCCATTCCGCACGAGTTGTAATGAGGCCCATAGTTACCAGGTATATGTACGATGACCAATGTCACATCAGAGTCAACGACCACTGCATGGAGTCAATATGGATCTGAGTTGAGGTGCACTACTCCCCTGGTGAAAAGTTTCCCGAGCAGCTGACGCTGGAAGGATATATATCTGATGTGGAATCTGCAGGAGAAGAATCCATGGAAAGAACATTACCGTTACGTAATTTCTCCTTCTGCACCCTCCATTATCTAGCACACTAATACATTACTTTTTTTACTCAAGTAACAGGCACATATTCCTCAATAGGTTGATTGTCTTTTAAGATTGTTTGAAGATTGGTTAAATAAAGTACAAAATAAAGTTAGCATTTTATTTAAATACCAATGAGAATTCTGTATGTGAATTACCTGGATTTATGATAGCTTTTAACATTTTAAGAGGGACACTTAAATCAAGTATGTTGCTTAACTATAGATCAAAGCAAGGGAAGAGGAACTTCTATGCGAATTTGTATTGTAATGGAGAAAACATAATAAAAATATATTACTTACACTCACTTGCTCACTTACACAGTTATTGCTCCTTGATTGAAAAAGTGCCATTGTATATTTAATGGTGACAGATTTTGGGGATGGTGGAACAGGGCTCACCTGTGGAATCTTCTGTGAGGACTTCTTAGTTGTTTTAGGCTTGGTGTTCTTCTTTTTAGTCCGGATGTCGTGAAGAAAGGGGCGAGCCTCCCCTGATGCTACCCTCCCTAGTAGACAAAGTACCAGGCAGACTAACCCTGGGGAGACCACCCAGTATCAGGAAGAAAGAAAAAGCAGAAAAACCTATAGTTTGTAGATTGCCAGAGCAGGTAAGTCCAGCAATATGCAGTAGGATGATTGCAGAGAAGTGATCCAGGAAGATGCAGCAACGAAATGCAAGCAAGGAACTCCAGGAAAAGGCAGCCAATGAAGTAAGCAAAGTAATCTAGGAAATGCAGCAGAAGGCAGGGCTAGGACGGACAAGAAGACCGATCAGGAAGGAGACGAAAACAACAAGGTGCCAAGCGGAACACAGCAAGGAATCTCAAGGGGAAACAAAGGAGGATCACAGACCGATGGAGAGCACTGAGCTAGGAAGTACTGACCGTAGAAGCAAGAAAGTACGACCAGCATTGAGATGCGAGGTTTGCTTGTGTCTCTGGTGCATATGAATGCTGTTCGAGAAAACTAGACAGTGTTGACAGCAATCCGGGAACATTTGCGGTGGCCATCTTGGTGGTAAAAATGGCCGCTGCAATCCACAAACGAGACCTCAAGCTTGCCAGAACGGCCGGGCACAGTGAGTTATGACAAATGGCAAGAGTATTCTTTGGTGGAGGAAAATCCATTCTCAAGGTTGTACCAAGAACTGCAACTAAGACTTGCAACTTCTACTTGGACTGTGCGTAGGACATACAAAGTGAAACAAGAGCACCTATCAGCATCTAGACATTTTAAAGACCTTGTAGTTTTGCCAGTAGTCTGTTTATGGGGTATGGAAGCACTGTTGGGGTCTTGTTAACAAAACTGGGTTCCATTCAGATGTACTTGCATTTTCTGTATTGTTTGTGCTGACTCGTACAACCCATCGGATTTCATTACTTAGATTTTTCAATTTGTACTGCATGAACACTGAACAGTGTTATGTTCTGTTTCCCGGCCGATGCGTCGGCGGAAAAACAGGAGAGAAAGGCCTCGGGCTGCAAGGCCCCGCTGCGCAGCTCCAGCGGGAGCAGTGATGACACGGACACGTAGGTGTTGCTGTCCTGCCCCGGAACTGCCCACGCGGAGCGGGGCGGGGCTTTTATTGGTGATGCCTTACGTCACCGCGTAGCGGGACGTAAGGCGGATATAACATTCCTCCTTTTTCCCAACAAAACATTAACAAACAGGGATGTCTTTAACAGATGCTTCACCAGTGAGTTTGGTAGCCTCTCGGGCTGGTCTTCTACCACTCATAGGCCCTCATTACAAGTTATGCCGGTAGCCATGTCGCAATTTGCGGCATGGCTGCTGGCAAAACCGCATCCGTATCCGTTTCCTCGGAATGAGGAATTACCGGATCATTCCGAGTTCGGATGGCCCGGTAATTCCTCACTCGAGGACACGGACACGGTTCATCCCCATTCCCATTTCAGCCCCCATAGGGCTGAATGGGAATGGGAGAGGGAGTAAACAACGGGCCATTACGAGATGGCCCGTTGTTTGCTCCCTCTTCCCCTCGCGGGACCCGGTATGCACGCCTGGTTTTCCCAGGCGTGCTTATCGTGTCCCGCGAGGGGACCTCGTAATGTGGCGGAACGGGTTGAACGGCACCGCAGCCTTTTACGGCGCCGTTTAACCCGTTCCGCCAGGGTCGTAATGAGGCCCATAGTCTTTGAGTCTTTCAGGTGGTCTGGGTGCAGTTCTTAGCACATACCGTCCACCCCTGGGTTCTATCCCCTGACTCCATTGGGTTGCTCACCTTCATTGTTCAGCTCATCTACCTCTGGTTCGCTCGGCGGCTCTTCCCCTCTGCCGTCCATGGTCGCTTCGTCTTCCTGATGGTAGCGCTCCTCTTCTATTTGCGGGTCTTCTTCTTTCCCGAGGTTTTGTCTTGGGGTGTTTGGGGTTGTTGTGGCAGCCCAGTTGACCTGCATACTTTCGCGCAGTGGTCCTTTCTGCTACATGCTATGCATGTGGTACCTTGGGCTGGGCAGTGACGTCTTCCGTGGTGAGGTCCGGGGTTCTTTGTTGCCATCTGGGGAGTGTGCTGTTTCTGCTGGCCTCGTCCCTCGTGTATTGGCGGTTCGTGATTTGGGCCACAGTCGCCATCGTAAGTGCTGGCTGGAGTTTCTGCAGGGTCGTGCCCATGTGCGCTGCTCTGGCATGTGCCAACTCCCTCTGGCGGCCAAGTTCCAGGATTCTGGTCAGAGATATGCCTTTTTCGCTTTGCACCATTCTCCTTAGCTTCTCTGAGTGTATCCCATTGATAATCTGGCGTCAGATTTCCTTTTCAATGTCGGTAAATTCAAATGAGATCGCAAGTTTCCGGAGCCTGGTGTGATAGGCATCCAGTGTCTCGTCCTCCAGCTGGATGGTGGTACAGAAAATGAACGTTTCATAGTCTGGATTCAGCTGGGGCATGAAGTGGGTCGTGAGAGTGTCCTTGGTTTGTTGGTAGACATCGGGCCATCTGCTATTTCCACCGAGTTGAATATGCGTAGAACCTCATCCCTGACATTCAGTAGGAGGTGTGACCTCGTTTTCCTTGACGTGGTAATGTCTTTGCAATCCATGGCCATCTCAAATTTTTGTATCCACAGCTGCCACCGAGGACGGGTAAGTGTATGGGTCGAAAGGGCTGAGTGCAATCTTAGTCCCTTCTTGCGGTCGTGTATGTGGCATGGATGGTGACAAATTGGCGGCCATTCTAGAGGGCATGCGGGGCCTTGGGGTGGAGATGCTTGTCGCCATCGTGCATGGATCTGGTACGTGTCTGTGCGCACGTGTTGCGATACCCCCTCACCTTGGTGTGCCGTATGCGACCCTGCTTGTCTCCCACGTCGTGTCAGGAAGTTGGGCACGAGGCTGTTGCTTGTGAGGCTCTTGCTTGTCTCCTTTTCCTCAGGCTGATGGGCCCCACAAGGTCTGCCAGTTGTTGTTGGGCCTCCCGGTGTTGGAGATGTGGCAGTTGTGAGGAAAAAAGAAAATCTGGAGAGATCCGAATTTGGTTTCTGTATATTTGGAACAAAAACATATATTTTTTTTCTGGTGGGGGATGGCCCCCCAACGTGATGCCAAAAATGGTGCCCTTGCCGAGTGCTTTATTCACTGGGCGTTGCGTGTGCCGTTCATTTCGCTTCCCTCGTCGCCAGTGTTATGTTCTGTTTCCCGGCCGATGCGTCAGCGGGAAACAGGAGAGAAAGGCCTTGGGCTGCAAGGCCCCGCTGCGCAGCTCCAGCGGAAGCAGTGATGACACGACACGTAGGTATTGCTGTCCTGCCCCGGGACTGCCCCTGCGGGGCTTTTATTGGTGACGCCTTACGTCACCTCGTAGTGGGACGTAAGGTGGATATAACAAACACTAAATTGATTTTAGATGCAAGAACACATATCTCGTCAATGTCAGAAGTAGGGCAAAAGAACGTTAATCAACTGAACTTGAGTTTTTTTTTAACTGATTTCCGGAATATCAACAAGCTTATATAACAATGTATTTTGTTTCGCTCAGGCCTAACTAGACTCATGCTGGTGGACCATTACAAGACCATGTATGCCACAGAGGCAAGGGTCATCACTATACTAATGATTGCACCCTTTCCATTTTTTGCTGCACTAAAATGTTTGTACATTTCATTTTTCACATAGACACATCTTCAGGACCAGTTTGGGGTAATTGTTAACATTTTCAACAGCATCTTATCGAGCCAATACAGGTGAAGAGGGGTAGATTTGACGACATTATTATTTCACTCCTCCTTGATTTGCAGGGAATCGAAATTAAGATTGGATAAGCAGTAGCAAAAAACAGCTCCTTGGTAGCAAGCATTTACCAGTGACCAGGAGCTACCAATGTGGCACTAGGAGCTAGTAGATAGCCTTCCACAAATCTAACTTCCACATAGGATTCAAAAATATTATTTTGTTCATAATGTATGACTTAATTTGCTTTAAATGTTTTCTAGATGTGTCCAAATGTTGGTACTCTTGTTCAGAAGAGAATTGCATGGCATTTCGGTGCTGGACTGCCCTTGGGCAGGACAAAGGCTAATATGTTGTGGAAATGTCATTTCTATGAAATGATGGTGAGCTAAAGACTCTGGTTGAGACTCTAACCCGGGATATAGGGCGATAAAGAGGCACTCCCAGGACCCCCTTGTTTGTGCCTAATGTTTAATTATACATGCACAGAGTCTAATTCACATGGATGTGTTTTTCTGCACCAGTTGGGCACGGGAGCCAAAAATAGCTCCTGGTAGCATTTGGTGTCAAACTAACCAGGCTCACCTAGACTACAATCAGGAGCTAAATAGCTCCCACCTCCCCTCAATTTTGAACCCTGTTTGATGTCTGTACCACTGGTGTTCTTTGCTCTTAAATTACAATATATTGAAAGAATGTGGAGCTCTCTTATGGCAATATAAAAAAGTCACATCAGGGATACAAATAAAAGAAATATCTATGTTACCATCACCCCTGTACTTTTTCTGGAATGTCTAAAAAGAGTTAGGCTCCACAAAGCCCTCGTAGCAGTTACATTACCAAAGAGAACAAAATGAAAAAAGTTAATCACCCTTTTGTCAGTCTCCCCATAGGACCCCTTATCCATTTACTGTATGCTCCTCTAGCACTGCCTCATCCACGATATCCCAACACTGTCAACTGATGGATTTGCGTATGTTGCCTATACAATTCCACACTGTTTCAACCTTTTGCACCAGATCTTGCACAGTCACCTGTTAGGCCCCTCCGGGCATTACTGGCTACATGACATTTGGACACCCGATTCCTTTCCCCAGATTTCAGTAAAAGTGAAAATGTGGGTTTGTGCTTCGCGTATGTTCCCTATACAATTCCATACTGTTTCACCAATCTGCACCAAATGTTGCACAGTCACCTGTTGGGACCCTCCAGACATTACTGCCTAAATGACATTTGAATACCCCGCCCCTTTCCCCGGATTTCAGCAAAACTAAAACAAATGTTGTGGGTGACTGGCTTGTCGAAACATTGTTCCTTATACAATTCCACAGTGTTTCATCAATCTGCACAGTTACCTGTCACTATGAGGGAATGAAAGCCCGGGCAACGCTGGGTATATCAGCTAGTATTTAATATTTAGTACAATCGTTTTTCATACACCGCTCTTCTTCATCAAGGAACAACAGTTAGATTCTGCTTTGCACAGAGTGATAAGTACACACCCCATATCTCCCATTACAAGCTGCTATTCTAAATGATATCCACTGCAGATATTTTACTGGCATGCACCATATTGGTAGATAATCAATGTTTGCAAAAAAGATTGGAAAAGTTGAGTGAGTAGTACATTTCTAACATTTTAGATACATGCATATTTAAATTAATGAATCCTTTTTGTGTTCCAGATAACCTGCATAACATTCCTGAGAAGAATGAAGGTAAATCATAAATGTAGCCTAACAATGTCATTAATAAAACCCTGAAATTGTGCTTCTCAAACTGGTGTTTAGAAAACTAGTTGGTGGTATTTTCTTAACGTCTTGTAAATGCATTACTTGACACTAAAAACTATTTGAAAAATAGACTATGTAAATATTTTGTGCAATATTATGCTTAGTATAATACCTTCCTATTATGTGTGTGAGGATAGCTTTGTAGCTCAAATAAGCATGTTGTAATTATGGTATGGCAATTTCTATAGTTGCCTGAACTATGTTTGCTGTAATTCAGTATGTAAATGTGTCATCTCAAAAATGAGCTTGACACATTTTGTTTTTCTATGTGTGATCATGAGGTATGCAACAAACAGACCTTAGATGAAAGAGTAACACCTGACAATCCATTTAGCTTGTAATATGAGCTCGAGTTATCCATGAGAAATCTGAGGTATTTGACTGTTGCTCTCAGGTGGGAGCAGGTTCTCATTTCCAATGGGTAAGGAATGTTTGTGAGGTGGGCTGTTTTGGAGCTGCAAATCATACATTTAATTTCTAATGGATTGCATTCGCCCACCGATTCTCCATATCAGATATACCTCTGCATCAGCAATTGTCATCAAACACTGGTGCTTAGTGCAGGGGCGTAGTGCAGCTCTGCTTCGACTCGCCTTGGCTCCTTGGCTCAGGATGTGATGTGAACATCATTACATATAGAATACACCACTCTGCATGACCTCAGTTCCTTTTCTCCACACTGTCAGCACACTATCTTGAAACTCTGTCTCCTGACAGAAACATTTTACTATGTAATGCCCAGAACCAAAATCTGCCGGCCTCAACAGGGAAAGGCACTGCACCTCTAATATGTCAGTCCAGACACAATGTCTCAGATTCTCTAGGTTAATCACTCACACTTTCCTTACCACTAGCCCACTCCTCACCTGAAGATTCTGTGTGGGTCTTTACGGATTCGTCGGATGAGCTTTCCGGCTTTTCCCTCCAGGCTGTATTTGTCTTTGTCCTGACGGTCGTATTCTTCTGTTTGACGAGATAGGAGCGAGCTTCCCCGGAGGCCACTTTGCCTATAAGCAATTAGCCCGGCAGCGGGGACTCCGGGGAGCCCACCCCAAACCAGGGAAAAGCCTTGCCGAAAAACCCTGGAAGATTGTGTAGCTGTAGTTGGCAGGGGTAAGTTGTAGTCATCCGGAGAGGAAGTTGTCGGCGTGCATCCGCACTTCAATAACCAGCATGCACTGGTAAGTGTTCGTAGTAGATAAGGAAATAACGATCCAGTGCGGAACAGCACAAACAGTATAGTACTCCAAAGAACTAGGACAACTAAGTGTTCCCAGCAAAGAGCGTCTGAAGGCAAGTGAGATGCTGAAGCAGGAGTGAGTACTAGAAGGCAGCGCAGAGCACGGCACAACAGCGGAAGCAGAAACAAACAGGTAAGCGGAATAAACGGGAGGGGGAAACCGCGAACAGCGGTAACGGAAAGAAACGGGCAGACGAACAGGGAAGGAAGGCAAGGGAAACACAGAGAAACAACTGGAGGCAGAGCACAAGCGAAGTGAACTCACGTAGGCAGCAAGAAAGTTGCAACGCACAGGTGTTCTCCATTCTCAGGTACTTGTAGGTAGTACAACAGAAAGACTAGACCGCACCTTGCAGTGACTCGGAGTCTAGTCCTTCTTCCATATCGCCCATCTGCTCCATACTTTCCAAGGGCGATATATGACACAATGTGGCAGAGTACAGGTCCTGCCAAGCCATGAATATGAAGGCCATGAAGGAAAGGGTGCCATTTTTTTTCCTGTGATTGGCCCCCTTTGAAAATTCCCAGCGGTACCGCTTCCAAGGTAGAACTGCAGAGAAGGAGAGGGTTTCCAACCCTATCGAACACAGCTCCTATGTGGTTAATGTTTTGGAGACAGAGCCAAGGAGAGAGAAAACTTCCAAAACACTTTAAACTTCAATGGATTGATTTTCTCCCGCACATTCCTCATCATGATAGATATCCATCTCCCAGCTTCGCTCTTGCGAAACTTTCCGACAGAGGTTGTAGTGGACCTCGACTCAGCCGTCGATTGCCGATCCATCTTGTCTGGCTCTCGATCATCGGTTCCGGACGTGATGTCAGGCGTCGGAAATATACCACGTCACTACACCCCATGACTTAGTTCCTTTTTCCAGCGTGCTTGCACGCTGCATCGGGAACATGACTCGAGTTTACTCGATGTTCTTATTGTACTTTGTACACTTTTTTTCTTTTCTGATGTCCCACAGGGTTTTGGGCTTCAATCGATGGTGCAAATGCAAAGCCAAAATGACTATGACCGACCCCCATGACGTCTGTCTATGGTTTCTGGGTGCTAGTCACGACACGGAGGCCTGCGCGTTGTGCGCAAAGATACAGTAGAAATCCCTGCATAAGAGGGCTGGGAAACTGGCTTTGGACCGACCTGTTGTCAAGTCTCGGGTGCTGCCATTCGTCCAGTGGTCAGAGCCGGAGACTGAGGACCCCACCCCATCATTAGGAAAGACCGATATCGTAAGAAGACCAACAAATGGTCCCATTCCAGGAGCCATTCCGCGTCGTCTTCCTCGCGGAAGAGGAAGCGGCACCACCACCGCCATCAACGTGAGTCCAGCTCATCGTTGGAACGAGGTAAGCCCTCGGCGGACCGACCACTCAAGAGCAGTGGGAGAGTTTTAAGACCTCTTTGTTAGAAATGTTTGAGACGCAAGCGGCTATAGGTGCGGCTCCGGCCCCCGACCAGCAAGCTTTGGTGGCAAAAGTGACCCTCAGTGCTCCCAACCCCAAGCCAGCCAATCCGTCGACATTGTCGGTGTCGAAAGCGTCTTTGGGTGTTACTCCCGCCAGGAATAAGTCACAGAGGCTCCCAACATCTCTTGGTTACCCGAGTATCCCTCTGCGCCAAAAGTACCCTTGGCATCGAAAGCTTTGGCTTTGAAGTCTATCCTCTAGCCTTCTGCGCCAACAGTCGGCGATGATTCCTTTGGGCCACTGTCAATCGGTTTCTTCAATTCCATGCATTCCATTTTCAGAGTCGAGGAACACAGTGATCCTGAGGACACGGTCGACCCCGTTTACATGGGGGCCGGCGGCGTCGACTATTTTGGTGACCTAGCCACTTTATTGGCTTTGGCTCAGGGTTTACATGATGCCAGTGGTCTGAATACTTCTCCAGACCTGGAGTTACAGCAAAACCAGCCCTATACCCACACTAGTGTGAAGTTCAGGGAGCTGATTCTCTGGGTAGTGTACACCCTGGGGTTGAAGGCGTCCACTGCCCCTCTTCAGGGGTATGATCTTATTGACATTTTGACGAGAGTCCAGCAGTCGAGAACAATATGCCTTTCAACCCAGCCATTGCAGATGCGCTAGCTTCCTTATGGCAGCACCCTTGTACCATTCTCCCTGTGAATGCCAATTTCACAGGGAAGTATAGGCCGGCAAAAGGAGATCTGTCTTTCCTCGCCACACATCCTTCCCCAGAAGGGTTGGTTATTCAGGCTGTCACTGTTTCCACCAGACCCGTGGCATCCACCTCTAATCTGCCTATGGACAGAGAAGGGAAAACATGTGACGCTTTGGCCAGAAAGGTGTTCACTTCTGGTAGCATAGCGCTCAAAGCCACTAAGGTATCGTGTGTTTTTTTTTCTTTTCAAATATCTTTATTGAAATGTTCATAACATATAGAAGATATAAAACAACATCATATTATAACAACTAAACAACCTTTAGAAACATAACCGTATATTTACACAACTATTACAGTAAATATGAAGAGCAAGAAAAGAGAAGTTAGAGTAAGAGAAAAGGGAAAGAAAAGAAAGGACAGGGAGAATTAAAGAGAAAGAGAGTAAAAACGAAAATATTAAATGTAATAAGTTTGTCCACAAAAGGGATTTTGTTTTTTCCAGATATATAATTCATTAAAGAGATTCCAAATAGACAAATATTTATCAGCTTTTTTCGATCTCTCATAAACAACCTTCTCTCTACTTGAAAGAATGGCTAAATCCTCTAACCAACCATGAACGGAAGGCTTTATATCACTTTTCCAGCATTTCAAGATCTGTTTCTACCAATAAAGCCCTATAAGACCAAAAGAGCATACCAACAGAAAGCCAAATATCTTCTGGCAACAAACCCAGCACACATAGGAAAGGAGTGTGGGGGAGCGACAAACCTAAGACAAGTTCCATACATTGCATGACATCGTCCCAAAAGCTGGTGATTTTCACACAAGACCAGAACATGTGCAAACCAGTACCAATATCAGATTTACAGTTCCAACATGTATCACCTTGCACAAGCTTACACCGCTTCATTTATTAAGGCGTCCAGTAAATGCAATGTACAACCCGTTGCTGCTTAAATCTCATATCCAAGTCAACTTTGTATCTGCAAGGTCCTGTACAAATACAATTCCATACTCCCTCCAATAGGTCAAAACCCAATTCCAGGGTCCAATTAGACCTACCCTGCTCAGAAGAAACATCATTGCCCACCTGAATAAGAAGCTTATACAGAGTTGAAGCCAACAAAGCTGTACATTTGGATACATGCAATATAGGAGGGGCACTATGCAATGCAGCATTTAAAGGTTCAAGTACATTCGGAAAAAAATCACAGAGGACACGATATCGGCAATCCTCTGACATACGTAACTTATATTTAAACCTGAGGAATTCAAAAGAGAGCACTGAAACTCCATTGAGTATCTGTCCCAAACACCAGATACCTGCAGACTGCCATGAGGGCCACGAGAGGGTGCGAATATTAGAATGTATTGCCTAAATGGCCTGGATTTGTCCTCAGCCATCTTTTTTTCCATACTAAGGAGGCAGCCCAAAGGGACCTGGTGCACAACGTTCTTCTCTATATTAACCCAGTTTGGGAAATTAGCTGCATCTACTCTTAACCAGAAATGCAAGGTGTGCAGGGTAAAGGCTCTATGATATGAGACTATATCCGGGAAACCAAAACCAACCAAACGTACTGGTTTCATAAGAACATCAGTTGGGATCCTGGATCAACCCCTATCCCCAGTAAAATGTTTTGTAAAACTCTATCAATGTCATGAAGCAAATCTCTCATCGGGGGAAGAGGAAGCATACTAAACACATAAAGTAGTTCTGGAAGCAAGGTAATCTTTATCACATTGATCTTACCCCACAACGTTAGGTTTAACCTTTTCCACTTTAACATAGCATCGCTATCCCTGCAAGCTTGATTCGAATATTGGATGCTATTAAGCAATTGACATGCCTAGAAATGTGTATTCCCAGATATACAAAATTATTCTCTGCCCAACTTTCCCGCTCAACTCCAAACAGACCTCCATAACACGAGACTGAAATTGGGAAGATCAATGTTTTAGATACATTGATTTTATAGCCTGACACTTGACCAAATCTAGTCAGTGTCAAAATGAATTCCTTAAACAAAGCTTCAGGATCAGAAAGTAAAACTAAACGGTTGTCTACGTAAAGTAGAACTTTAACGATGCAGTTACCTGTCAAAATACCCTTTATACCAACATTTTCCCTAATCGAGATAACCAGAGGTTCTATGAAAAGAGCAAATAATAGAGGACACAAGGGACATCGCTGCCTTGTACCCTAATGGATTGGGAAACAATTCTATAGACAACCATTTACTGGGACTCTAGCCTCTGCATCATTATAGAGGACAGAAAAGCGTTTCAAGAAACAAGGGCCACAATTCACGCTTACGAAAACCTGTCAGAGAAAAAATCAGCTAACCCTGTTGAACGCTTTGAGCATCGATACTGACCTCAGCGTAGGGGTTTATTGAGCTACTCTTTCAATGTATACGATTCAATCGTTCCCTCAAAATATCGTAACTATTTCTACCAGTGATGAAGCTTGTTTGATTTTGGTGGATCAATTTTGGAAGCAGAGGGTTAATCCTCACCGCATATATTTTGTCTAATAGTTTAATATCTACATTTAACAGAGAAATGGGTCTATAATTACTGCAAATTGGATTATTCTTGCCAGGTTTTGCGATCACCGATATTACAGCAGTCTTCATGTAATCAACTACACGTTCAGATTCAATGATCTCTTCAAAAAGTTCAACTAGGAAGGGTGCAAGTAAGGAGCTGAACGTTACATATAATTCAATTGAAAACCCATCCTGGCCTGGACATTTACCATGTGCTAATAGCCCCATAACGTCTATAATTTCCTGCACTGTAATTTCGTTTTCCAGACAATGTTTATCACCATCATTTAACTTAGGGAAAAGGAATTGGTCAAGATATTCCAACACCTCATCATCCCCTATATAACCATCCTCAAAGTATAGCGACGCATACAATTTCTGGAATGTACCATATATATCCTTATTTTTCCTAAGAAAAGCCGGTTCCCTTCCGATAGGGACAGAACCTCCCTAGCTCGCTCTCTGTCCCTTAGTCTATTGGCTAGCAAAGTAACAGATTTTTCCCCGCATTCCCAGAACGCCTGCCTGGTGTAAAATACATGTCTCTCTGCCTTTTCATGAATTATGTTATCCAATGAGCATCTTGCCCTTAGCATAGCTGATAAGGTAACATCAGAAGGGGAAGCAGTATGGTCGTCCACACAAAGCTTATAATTAGATTCTAGATGCACAAAATCTGCTTCAGCTGTCTTTTTCTTGTAAGAGGCATTACTAATTATTTTTCCACGCAAGTAAGTCTTAAGCGCATCCCAGATGGCAGAAAAACTATTAACCAAGCCCATATTATCTCTGGGGAAATGTGAAATTTCAATGCTGATTTGTTTAACAAAATGCTCATCCAACAATAAGCGAGTATTGAGTCTCTATTGCCTATTGCCTCTTTCCCCTCCCAAGGACTGATCCAGCTCCAGGAACACAGAAGCATGATCAGAAATCACAATATCTTCCATATCAGATACCTTTACGACACTATAGAGAGCTCTGCTAACTAAAATATAATCAATCCTGGACGAGGTACCATGCGGAATTGAACAAAAACTAGACTGGGTCTCATTACAACTCCGGCGGTAGCCTTGCCGGCAAAACTGGCACAGCTGCCGCCGGAGATGCATTTTTACTGGCACCCGCGAATGGGCAAGAACCGGGTCATGCCGAGTTTGGAGGACCCGGTAATTGCTCATTCCCGGGTGCTGGCAATAAGGGACTCCCCATCCCCATTCGGCCCCATAGGTTCATAGCGGTGCCGGTGCATCCAAGAGTTGTACTCGCGGGTGCTGCTCTGCCCGCCAGGACAGACCTGGCAGGCTGACAGGCGCCCGCAAGCACAGCTCGTAGTATGGCGGTCCGGGAACTACGGTACCGCCATGCTTACCGGTACCGTAGTTCCCAGACCGCCATGCCTATAATGAGGTCCACTGTCTCTTATCAGGGTTAAATTCAGGCCATATGCCATGCAAGTCCCAGGACTGCATACGTTGCAAGAGACCCTTTCTGACCCTCTCCTCTGCATAAGAGCGCAAGAGTTCTGACTTATCCAGCACTTTATCCGGCATGGTATTAAAGTCCCCACCTATTAATATTGCGCCACCCCCCGCCATGTTCCCATGTTCATCAGGATGTCCTCCAATTTACCGAAGAAATCAGATTGTGCAATGTTTGGGGCATAGATGTTAATAATTAATAGACGGTTGTTCTCCACTAATACTTTAATAGCCACAAATCTACCCTCAGAGTCAATGGGCCTCATTACGACATGCTGCTATTTGCGGCATGACTAACCCCATTCAGGGAACCCGGACCCGGTACATCCCCATTCCCATTCGAGCCCTGATAGGGCTCAATGGGAATGGGTAGGATGCAAACAACAGGCCTGTTAATAATGGGCCCGTTGTTTGCATCCTGGTCTGATCGCAGGACCCGGTAAGGACGCCTGGTTTTACCAGGCGCCCTTACCGGGTCCCATGAGGAAACCTCGTAATGAAGCGATAGGGGGTTGACGGGGCCGGCAGCTCTACCAGCCCCGTTAACCCCCTACCGCCAGGGTCGTAATGAGGCCCAATGTCTACTCTTTCCACAGAGAATCTTATGTTTTTCCTAAACAAAATAGCCACCCCTCTCGAATCACTAGTAAATGCACTGGAATATTCTTTCACAAACACATTATTCAGGTTATACTCTACTTTATCCTGTTGTAGGTGGGTTTCCTGGAGTAGGACAATATTAGGCTTCCTTCTATTTAGGAAATTAAGCACTTTCCTCCTCTTTATTGTGTTATTAACCCCCTTCACATTCCAACTTAATATACGTATGTTTTCAGACATTAGGATTCAAAATAAGTTCCGTTTTGAGGTTGAACAGACATCAGTGAAACAGGCCCCCAGCCCCAATGAAACATCAGTCCAATCGTAGAACAGCGACACTTAAAATACATTCTCACAGTGTATCCGTAAATGACAGGAAGCTAAAATTCCCTTAAAAAATAAGAAGAAACAAGGAGTACATATATCAAAACAAAAAATAAAAATAAGAAAGTAAATAAAGAATAACACATATAATAATAAATATAACCGAACAAGTAATCTTGAATAAGTCGAGGCCAGAACATGGCTAAAAAGTAGCAGAAAGAGAAGTTACAGTCTCCTAGCCCTTTATTTAACTATTATCAGTAGAAGAGGCAAAAGGACCAGGAAAGTTATACATTTCAGCATACAACCTAAAAAAGCCAAAATGAGTTCTGCCTAGCAAGAGACGAAAATACATACAACCTGATCACAAGTTGGGCGGTGTTACCTCTCACCCCTCCGGCGATATTACTGCCAGATCACGGGTTGGGCGGTAACTGTAATTCCCCATTCCCCATTGGGTCCATTGGACCAATGGGCATTTTTCCGGCACATTTACCCCCAGCTTAGAGCTGGGGGTAAATGCTGCCAGCCCAAGATTGGTTACACCCTTAAATGCAGCGGTAATAGCGTTACCGCTGCATTTGAGGGCTACCGCCCAACTTGTGACCAGGCCCATAAGGCCTCATTACAACTCCGTCGGTAGTCGTGCCGGCAGAACTGCCGTTGCACCCGCAAATGGGCAAGAACGGGGTCATGCCGAGGTCGGCGGACCTGGTAATTGCCCATTCGCGGGTGCCGGCAATAAGGGACTCCCCATCCCCATTCGGCTCCATAGGGCTGAATGGGAATGGGGAGCTCGGATGCACCAGCACCGTTTATAACGGTGCCGGTGCATCCACGAGTTGTGCTCGCGGGTGCCTTTCTGCCCGCCAGGTCCAAAAGCTCATAGTATGTGTAACGCTCACCTGGTATCCACGGGGACGTCACTCAGCCTGTTCTGACCTCTTACGACCTCGAACCCTTCCCTGGAGTCTACTCGACTGGAGACTGGGCCTGAAACACAGGATTGGTAGAGTTTAATTCCTTATTGTCTCTGTGTGCTTGAACCCCTTCTTACCCGGGGTCCAACCCTTCCCTTTGATCCACAGCTCACCTTGTTTTCTTGGAAAGTGTGCTCTCCGTCCTGCTTTCAGCACAGGGCACGTTGATTGATGCAGGCTCGTTGCTGCCTAGTTCCTTCACTGGCAAGAGTCCGACAAGTAAGTATAATGTGTCTTTTGAACAGTTCTCTAACTTCGTTCCTTTCCTTCCTTAGATGATGGCCGGCGTCCGGGGATAGCAACATGCTGCCGAGATGAGTAGTGCTGAAGATGAGTGAGAGCGCGATGCGCGATGCGACCCTTTCGTATTTGTATTGACCTGAGTTCTTTTTCTGTGTCTTTTAGGTGCTGCGAGGTTTTCAGTGAGGTTGCCGGTTATGAAGAAGAAATGCGGTGAGTAAATGCGGTATGCGGCGCCTCTGGATGTTTTCACGCTAACCTGGAGTGCCTTTTCCTTCTTGCAGATGGATGAGAAGTTCCGGAGACAGAGTTCCCCCAGAGCGCCTGGATTCAGGTAAGCGTTTGAAGCTCACACAGGGCCTCATTACACGGATGGCGGTAAGGGTTTACCGGTACCGGTATTTTACCGGTACCGGTAAATCCTTACCGCCTTACTATGAGGTCTCTTTGTGGGTTGGGGAATTTAACGCCTGCTTTTTGCAGGCGTTAAAAACCAACCCGCAAAGGGACCCAGGGAGCTAATTCCGGTACCGCAATTTGCGGTACCGTAATTAGCGCCTTCCCCATTCCCATTATGCCCTATGGGGCAAAAATGGGAATGGGGAAGGGCAATGGTGGAAGGGGGAATTACCGCCCCGCCAACCTTGGAATGGGGCGGTAATTCCCCTTTCCGTCAAGGCGGTGCCAGTATTTTACCGGCATGAACCATGGCGCTAATAGCGTCATGGTTCTCCGCCATCCGTGTAATGAGGCCCACAGTCTTTAAAAATAAGCGAAGATTTGCTGAATGCTTACTAATGCCTTTTTTCTGTTATTTTCCCTTTTTCTTAGGAAGTGGCGTGCCGTTATGGGAATGACACTGCCGAAGATGCCCGCAGAACAGAAGAACTGACGAATGATGGGCAGAAGCGCCGCAAGGTAAGGATGTTCCCAACCGTGTTCTTGTTCTTGCAGGAGTTGAGTGCAGAAGAAAGATGCAGGCCTACTGGAGACCGATCCGAACACGGTGAGTGTCACGCTGCAGGTGCAGAAAACACAAAGCATGTTTCTCAGCCTGGGCGTGGCTTAAATAGCCTCTGGGTATCCCAGGTGTCTCTGGGCTGAACCACACCCAAAAGATTAGACTGCACATGCAGTTCTGGGAAACGAAATATGTGGGGGCATCCATCTTGTCCCCATCAATGCACTACAAGTCCAATCCCCAATGTTATCCTATGAGAGTGAGTGGGTCTGGTGTCACAAGCGCCAAGTCTGACTCCAAGTGGGTATTTGGAGGGATGGAGAGGCCCTTGAGGGCCATGTAGGTGATCGTGGCCTGGCTCCAGCCTAACATCCTGGAGGGCTGGGGACATGAGGGGCAGGAATCATGACAGCACTCCCCTCGAAGGCCCCTCTCAAGGTGGCTCTTCTGTCTTGTCCTGGTTTGTTTGGATGGTTTTGATGAAATCGTCTAAGCAAGCAAGGTGCATGGATGTACTCACAAGGCTCCCATGTCCTGTCTTGTGGACCATACTCCTTTCTACTAAGTAGTATAATTTGGATCTGACGTACTTTGAATCCAGGATGTCCTTGACTTTGAATTCTGGCTCCCCGGCGACTACTACTGGCTGCGGTGGCGTTGCTACCCAGGACCCAGGTTGGAAAGGTTTAAGGACAGACACATGGAACACAGGGTGAATCTGCATGTTTGACGGCAAAGCTAGTCTGACCGCCACAGGATTAATCACGGAGGTGATGGTGAATGGACTCAGGTATCTTGGACGGAAAGTTTGGGTTCCTTTAATGGACACGTGTTTAGACGCCAGCCAGACTTTGTCTCCCACTTGGTAGTTGGGGGCCTTTGCTCAGTGTTGATCAGCAAACTTCTTTTGGCGATTCTTAGCTTGAAGTAGGTGTTCAGCTGCCCTTTTAAAGGTTTGAGAAATGGTCGTGTGCAAGGTTTTGACTGCTGGCATTTCCAGGGTTGTAGGAACGTCCAACTCAGAAGTACGTGGGTGCCTGCCAAACATGGTATAAAAAGGGTGTCTGCCCAGTGCTGGTGTGTAGGGAACTATTATAAGCATATTCAGCTATCCATAATAGGTTGAACCAGCTTCCTTCAGCTTGGTGTAACATGCAACCCAGATACTGCTCGAGCGTCTGATTTGTCCTCTCAGTTTGACCATCCGTTTGGGGTTGGTGACTGGTGGATAGCCAGATGTCGATCTGGGCCATAGAGCAGCTTTTTCCACAGAAGTTAGATACAAATTGAGTACCTCGGTCTGAGACCAAAACTGAAGGAAACTCATGGAGCCGTACGATGCCTTCAAGAAATACCTTTGCCAGAGTGGAAGCATTTGGGAGCCCCTTAAAAGGAATCACATGTGCCATTTTTGAAAATAGGTCCACGACCACAAGAATAGTGTTAAACCCTTGACTGGGTGGTAAGTCAGTAATAAAATCGAGGGACAACGTGTGCCAGGGTGCTGGTGGGATTTCCAATGGTTGTAATAGCCTAGCCGCTTTCTGCTTGGATGACTTGTTTTGAGCACACACTCCACATGATAAGATGAATTGGATAATGTCTTTACGCCATGTGGGCCACCAATAATTTCGTTTTACCTTGGCTAGGGTTTTAGCAATTCTGGGGTGGCCCTCGTTCAAGGAATCATGATAACCGGACATGACTTGTTCTCGTAGTTCTTGGTTTGGTAAGAATAAACGATCCTGAAGTAGGGCAACTGATATTTTATCATGTAATGTTCTCCTTGTGCACTCCACGCTTGTAATTGCTCCGGACTCATCAGGTTTTGGATTTCTTCATGTAATTCTTTCTGAGTTATGGTTGCTGTGATTCCTAGGAGCTTGTCACTCGGGATGATTGCTATTGGGTCAGGGGTCTGATACCCTTGCTCTTCCACCCCCATACGGGAAAGGGCATCGGCCTTCCCGTTTTTCACCCCTGGTCGAAATGTAATCACGTAGTCATATTCAGCAAAAAAAAGATCCCAACGTAGTTGTCATGAGGATTGGGCCTTTGCCGTTTTTAGGTACTGGGGGTTCCGGTGGTCAGTTATTACGGTGATTGTGTGTCTGGCGCCCAAGAGGTAGTGCCGCCATGCCTTAAAGGCTGACTTAATGGCCAGGAGTTATTTGTCTGTGATAGCGTAATTGAGTTCAGGGGGTGTGAATTTACGCAACCAGAAGGCAACAGGGTGTAACTGGCCCGTTTCGGGGTCCTTTTGTGAGAAGACGGCTCCCATAGCCATGCTTGAGGCGTCCGTTTCTACCAGGTATGGGAGATCAGGGCGAGGGTGGCGAAAGATTGGGCAGATGTGAATCTTGCTTTGAGTTCCTGGAAAGATTCCTCGGCTTCTGTTGTCCACTGGAACTTTTTGTTGCTTTTCCTTAGCAATGATGTGATGGGATGCACGATTTGCGAAAATCCGGGAATGAACCGGCGGTAGAAGTTTGCAAAACCCAGCATACTTTGAACCCCCTTGAATGAATTTGGGGATGGCCAGTTCAGGATAGCATCTACCTTGTGTACATCAATTCAGATTCCATTCGGGCTGATAATAAAGCCCAGGAATTCCACCTCGGAGACGTGGAATGAGCACTTTTCGAGCTTGGCGTAGAGCTGGTGTTGACGGAGTTTCTCTAATACGGATCGGACATGTTTAACGTGGTCCTGCTTTGATGCAGAATATACTAGAATATCATCGATGTACACTACAGCACAGACATCAATCAATTCCATAGGACATCGTTCATGAAGTATTGAAATGCTGCAGGCGCGTTGCAAAGGCCAAAGGGCATTACTTGATATTCATACAAGCCGTATTTGGTGCGAAAAGCAGTTTTCCATTCGTCCCCCTGTTTTACACGAACAAGGTGATATGCCCCCCTCAGGTCTAGTTTTGTGTAGATTTGAGCATCTTTGACTTGATCAAGCAATTCAGGGATCAGTGGCAGGGGGTAGCGGTTTTTTACGGTAATCTGGTTCAGTGCGCGAAAGTCGATGCACGTTCTCAAGGCCCCCTCTTTTTTCGGTACGAAGAATAGAGGACTAGCTGCTGGAGACTTTGAGGGACGGATGAACCCGTTGGCCAGGTATTGGTCAAGATAGGCCTTCAGGTGTTGGTTTTCTGATTCCGTGAGTGCGTAAATTCACCCACAAGGGATTTGTGTGCCGGGTACCAGGTCGATTTGGCAATCGTATGGTCTATGCATTGGCAGGGTGTTAGCCTGTTTTTTCTGAAAGACATCTTGAAAGTCCTGTTATTCACTTGGTAGGGTGCCGATTGCCACAGTCGAAAGCGTGAAGGTTCAGGTGTCTATTTGTTGTTTCCCTTGGCGATAACATATGTGGGCGCAAGTCTCGGGAAAGGCCAATTCTTTTGCTCGCCAATCGATTAGAGGATTGTGAGCTACCAACCATGGTATTCCCAAAATCAACCGGAACTGTGGTGCCTTAATGAGGTCGAAAACGATAGATTCTTGGTGTCCATCCTGGCACAGAAGGGTTAAAACTGCTTTGCATTGCGATACTGGACCAGAAACTATTTCCGTGGCGTCGACAGTGGTAACAGTGTCGGTGGTTGATTTAGGGCGTAATGGAAGCCCCATCTTTGCTGCAAGATCCTGGTCAATGTAATTCCCAACGGCTCCACTGTCAATGTACGCTCTTACTGCGTGCATCCGAGATGGTTGTTGGTGATTGATCAAGACCACAGATAGTGCAAAATGGCAGGTCTCTAGTTCACTTTCTTCGCTCGACAAGTGGACCCCTACACTTGCCGGGCTGGGGAGTTTTCCGATTCCTTGATGGTATCTTCCGTGTCCGTGGCCCTACCGTCCTCCTCGGTGGCTTCACAGGGCACTCTTTAAGGAAATGACCTGACCTTCCACAGTACAGACATAACTGCTGCTGTCTCCTTTTATCCCTTTCCGCTTTAGTCAAGGGGGATCTGACCCCCCCGATTTGCATTGATTCCCCTGAACCTTCCGTTGTGCGGGCAATATTGTCCTTTGAACGCACATACATAGGGCGAGGGGCCGGTCTGTTTCGATCTGCTCTTCGGTCCTGCAACCTATGATCCAGTTGAACAAAAAGGTCAGTGAATTCTAAGCAGTCTTTCGGGGGGTTCACTACTTGTGCGAGAACATCCTTGAGCTCCCCCCGCAACCCCTGATGAAATAACGTGGTTCTCTTCTTCACTGGCCATTCTACTTCAACTACGAGTCTATTGAACGTGGCTATGTATGTTAATAGGTCTTGATTCCCTTGGCGTAGGGACAGAAGTTCGTTGTCTAATGCCAGCCCATGAGTACGACAGGCGAACAGCTTTTCCATCTCCTGCTGAAAGCCCCTGAAGTCATGAAGCAAAGGATTGTCTTGGGCCACAAAGGGTACAGACCAGTCCGCAGCGCTACCACTCAGGTAGGATAGCACAAAAGCGACCCGTGATTGGTCATTCGGAAAGGCCCCTGGGCTACAAAGGAAGTGCAGGCGGCACCGGTTCATGAATGTTGCAAACCTCTTGGGATCCCCCATAAATCTTTCGGCCGGGGCCAAGGGAACTGGCCCAGGAAGGGTTATCTGAACGGGATTGGCTGATGGTGCTGGCATCGAGGGCATGCTTCCCGGCAATGGTGCATGCCCTGCTTGTGACTGGAGAAGTTGCCGGCTTAAATCATCAGTGCGTTCTTTGGCCACTATCAGATCTCTCCTCAGGGTGTTGGTCTCCTGCCTGGCTGCATGTACTTCGGAACGTAGCTGCCCCAACATGTGGGCTAACTGGTCGGTTTCTGACATTTCCATGACGCCCAGGTGGATTTTGAAGTGAGGCTTTGTGTTCTGTAACGCTCACCTGGTATCCACGGGGACGTCACTCAGCCTGTTCTGACCTCTTACAACCTCTAACCCTTCCCTGGAGTCTACTCGATTGGAGACTGGACCTGAAACACAGGATTGGTAGAGTTTAACTCCCTATTGTCTCTGTGTGCTTGAACCCCTTCTTCCCGGGGTCCAACCCTTTCCTTTGATCCACAGCTCACCTTGTTTTCTTGGAAAGTGTGCTCTCTGTCCTGCTTTAAGCGCAGGGGCACGTTGATTGATGTGGGCTCGTTGCTGCCTAGTTACTTCACTGGCAAGAGTCCGACAAGTAAGTATAATGAGTCTTTTCAACAGTTCTCTAACTTTGTTTCTTTCCTTCCTTAGATGATGGCCGGAGTCCGGGGATGGCGACGTGCTGCTGAGATGAGTAGCGCTGAAGATGAGTGAGAGCGCGATGCACGATGCGACCCTTTCGTATTTGTAATGAACTGAGTTCTTTTTCTGTGTCTTTTAGGTGCTGTGACGTTTTCAGCGTGGATGCCGGTTATGAAGAAGAAATGCGGTGAGTAAGCGCGGTATGCAGCGCCTCTAGATGTTTTCAGGCTAACCTGGAGTGCCTTTTCCTTCTTGCAGATGGATGAGAAGTTCCGGAGACAGAGTTCCCCCAGAACGCCTGGATTCAGGTAAGCGTTTGAAGCTCACACAGTCTTTAAAAATAAGCGAAGATTTGCTGAATGCTTACTAATGCCTTTTTTCTGTTTTTTTCCCTTTTTCCTTGGAAGCGGCGTGCCGGGAATAGAATGACACCACCGAAGATGCCTGCAGAACAAAAGGAGCGATGAATAATGGGCATAAGTGCCACAAGGTAAGGCTGTTCCCAACGGTGTTCTTGTTCTTGCAGGAGTTGGGTGCAGAAGAAAGATGCAGGCCTATTGGAGACCGATCCGAACACGGTGAGTGTCACGCTGCAGGTGCAGAAAATACAAAACATGTTTCTCAGCCTGGGCGTGGCTTAAATACTCTCTGGGTATCCCAGGTGTCTCTGGGCTGACCCACACCCAAAAGACTAGACTGCACATGCAGTTCTGGGAAACAAAATATGTGGGGGCATCCATCTTGTCCCCATCAATGCACTACAAGTCCAATTCCCCAATGTTATCCTATGGGAGTGAGTGAGTCTGGTGCCACAAGCGCCAACTCTGGCTCCAAGTGGTTCTTTGGAGGGATGGAGAGGCCCTTGAGGGCCATGTAGGGGATCATGGACTGGCTCCAGCCTGACATCTTGGAGGGCTGGGGACATGAGGGGCAGGAATCATGACAGTATGGCAGTCTGGGAACTACAGTACCAGCATGCTTACCGGTACCGTAGTTTCCGGACCGCCATGCTTATAATGTACCTTTCACCGACAGAACTGGATTAATCCAAAGTAATGATACTGTATCCAAACCAGGTACAAACTGAATTCCCTCTAATGTCTCTCTTGAATTTTATCCTACTTGATACACAGCACTAATTTATGAACAGCATAACAGGAAGCATTGGCAC
Source organism: Ambystoma mexicanum (assembly GCF_040938575.1). NCBI lineage: Eukaryota > Metazoa > Chordata > Amphibia > Caudata > Ambystomatidae > Ambystoma > Ambystoma mexicanum. The sequence continues at coordinate 693,885,336 of NC_090939.1, forward strand.
CTTACTCAAATAGCTTCATTCTTTTCTGCTCAATTCCTCACAGAAAATACCCAGATGTGATCTTGACTGAAAACCCTGAGTGGTCACTTTTGCAACTGGTCCTGTTGCCTGGTACCCACCCCCGTGTGGCCTAAACCTGAGCACTTGGGATTTGAAGCACCGGCAAGTAAGCCTCCCGACCGGTGCCGTGAGTTTTTAATGATAACACCAATGCCCTAATACTACGGGCACCCGCAAATCCACTCCACTCACCCAATATCTATATATTCTCCACAGGGTTCCTCAATAGGAGCCCTGATGAAGGCAGACCTATTTCAATAGATTACCGCTGAAACGTGAAGAAGACAGGGAATTGAATTGAGAACACACATCCCTGCCCTCTGTAACCCATTCCTGTATTCCAACCATCAACCCTCACGTTGGCAAGGATAAAAGATACCTTGTACCTAAAGACCCTACAGCATTCATTGCTTTGTATAAACAAATGTAGGAGGGACAACTAAAAGCCCCAATTTTGGGACTCATGATGGAATGTATCTATTGAACTACTATCATGCATCTGCTTTTTCTGCATCCCACCATTTGATTCATGTTTTTTTGGTGAATTAACTAAATAACATTGTTCTTTTGCTTTTTGTTTCTGTTTCTGCCATATGCTTGTCTCACAATATTCCTTTGTACCTTCTGATCTTTCAATTACATGTACCATGTGGATGTACTTACTTTCTTTTATGCCCTTGGTTGAGATTATAACCATGTTGATTTTCTGTTATGTGTTTTGTTAAAAATATATGATTTACACCTTTTTGGAATTAGGAGTTGACTGTCTCTTCTTCCTATCCATACTGTTTATTTATTTGTTAACCACTGTAATTATTATTTAAACGCTTGTCCTTGAAACACACAGCAAGTTCACTAAATGAGTGGAAATTTATGAATAGCGGCTGATTTAGTCCTAGGATTTCCGAAATATGGAAAACTAACATTATTTCTAAACAAATTAAAGTTGGTGGACATATCTAGAGAATCAAATATCTGTTCACCTTACATATCTGTGTTTATTTTTAAAAAAAGAAGTAATAGTAAAGCTACATCCCTTTGTTTAGATGTTTACAATGAGACTCATAGTCTCCAATAATGGGAAACAGAGTGGAAGCAAATTTAAAAGCCAAGTGAACAAAATGGATCCTCAGAGGCATATGTAGAAACTAATAAAGCAAACTCCTTACCACCCCGCTCGTAAGATCTTATACTAAAAGAAGGATGAAAACAAATCCTGCCGTCAGAGTGCTATCTAATAATAAAGAAATAGATACAATAACAAGAACTATTAATCAAGATTGCACACATCATTATAGACGATGTTCAGTCGGAACTAATAAAAGTCTGGAAGGCATATTGTATACAATATGACGAAGCACATCATGTACCGAAGCCTCTGTACTCTTTTCTACTCTTTCATTCTCATCCCGCCGTTCATCCTCCACATTCTCCCCCCACTCTATCCTCAAGACAGTAAAAGACATTACAGAGGCAGAAAGTGAGAAAAACATAGGCAGAAGTGGCTAAGAAAAGGGAGAACCAAATGAGTGCTATGCTACTTCTGGGCACATAAATCTGGATGTTGCAAGTACCATCACTGCCTGGTCCCCAGTCCACAACCCCCCAATCCTGAAGACCTTCCCACCAGTAAAACAATACAAAATATTTTCCTTGGTAAGGTCACTCAACCACGGTGTAGCATTAACAGGTGCTCGTGAGGTTGATTATTGAATGAAAACACCCTCACTTTTATATGCGTGTTGTTTTGCTTATAGAAAGCAGTAGACCAGGCTGCTGAGTATGTCCCTGAGGGTGCCATGCAGGACGGGACGTTTTTTTACAGCTGGTGTAGAATGGGAAGGAGGTAGCCAAACAGTTGTTACTGACAGGCACGGACGTAGCAGACTGTGTTGGTAGAGCAATGGGTTCAGCAGTTGTGATGAGACTCCAAGCTAATCTTAAAACTTCTGGCTTCTCCCAAAATGTCCAAAATAGGCTGCTGAACATGCCCTTTGAAGGTGACATGCTTTTCGGGCAGAAAGCAGACGAATGCTTGGAGAAATCCAAGGAGTCAAAATGGGCTCCTAATCTTTGGGCCTTGCGGCGCAGCCGGCTAAACCTGCCTTAAGCACCGCCTCCAGGGGCAGAGGCTTTAGACTTTACGTGCCCTTTGGCAGGAAGGCGCAGCTCCCACAAGCCAGGCAAGGGCACATGTGCTTCTCACATCCCAGAAGGGGCAGCGGGGCCTCTAGAGGCAAACAAGTAGCAGCAGCGGCAGGGTCACCCGCGCCCTCTATGCAGCTTTGATTTTCCCCTCCCACGATGCACGGTTGGTGGACGTTGCCAGGGCATTTGCCCAAGTGGCAGGAAATAACTTCTAACGCCTGGGCCCTGCTGTTGATTCGGTGTGGTTGTTGTCCGCCTTTGCTGAAGAGGCCTCCAGACAGACCTCCACCTCCCCCATTCCAACTGGGACAGGAGCTCCAGGAAGAACAGAGCACTGTTGTGGAAGCGTGCCGTGGAAGAGGTACCTCCCGATCAGAGACCGTCAGGCTGGTAAATATCCATTTTTATCTGGTGCCCAAGAAGGGTGGAGGTCTCCGTACCATCCTGGACCTCAGGGCCTTGAACAAGTTCCTGAGGAAGGACAAAATGAGGATGGTGAAGTTGAGAGAGATTCTCCACACTCTTGAACTCAAGGACTGGCTGATGTCGATGGACCTACAGGATGCTCATTTCCATCTGTCGATACACCAAAAACACAGAAAGTTCCTAAGGTTCCTCATTGGCGACAAGCACTATCAGTTCAAAGTCTTTCCCTTTGGGTTGACCTCCGCGCCAAGGGTCTTCACCAAGCTCATGGCAGTAGTTGCAGCTCACCTCAGGAGATCCGGGGTCCATGTATTTCCGTACCTGGACGACTGGCTGATCCGAGGGAAGTCAGCAGGGCAAGTCTTGTCTCATCAGGAAGACACCTGCCTACTACTGCACAGGCTGGGCTTCTTCCTCAACTTGAAGAGGTCCCATCTGACGCCAGTCCAGCAGCTCCACTTCATCAGAGTGGTCCTAGACACCTGGGTAGGGAAGGCTTTTCCTCCTCAGGAGAGAGTCAGCAACATAGCCCAGATGGTGCAGTTGTTTCAGAACCAGGCCACTCTTCCAGTGGCTTCCTTCCTCTGTCTATTGGGACAAATGGCCTCCTGTATATTTCTAGTGTCAGAGGCCAGGCTGCGTATGTGATCTCTCCAATGGCTTCTGAGGGACCAGTGGTCTCAGTACATGCGAGCACTCATGGAGCGCCTTTCGGTGTCCAGTCAGGGAGTCTGCGAACTCGGCTGGTGGAACACGCACAGCAATCTATTGGTGGGGGAACCCTTCTGGCCTCGTTGGCCCCAGGCCTGAGTGGTCATGGATGCCTCCCTGAAGGGTTGGGGTACCCACTGCGAGGAATTTTAGGTGACCAGCCTCTGGTCTCCATCAGAAGCCAAGTGGCATATCAACAGGCTGGAGTTGCGGGCCATCAGGTTAGCCCTAAGGGCCTTTGCCCCGTCTCTCAGAGGGAAGCATATCCTTGTCCTAACAGACAACACAGTTGCCATGAGTTACCTCAACAGGCAGCGTGGAGTGCACTCTCGTCCAACTCTGCACAGAGGCAATTCAGCTGTGGTTCTGGCTGAGACAGAACCAAATCTCTGTCTCTGCAGTTCATCTGGCGGGGACAGAGAACACCTTGTTGGATGCTCTGAGCAGGCAGAGCACAGTCTCACACGAGTGGGAAGTGTGCCCATAGGTCCTAGAGGAGGTCTTCACTCTCTGGGCTACCCCTGCAGTGGATCTGTTTCGCCACAGAGTCCAAGAGGAAGTGCAAGCAGTTTTGCTCGAGAGAATTCCCAGTGAACTGTGTACTGGGGGACCTGTTTCTGGTGGACTGGCCATTCCCTCTCCATAACATCTTCCCTCTGATTCCCGTCATTCCTTGGGTTCTCGGGAGGTTCTACAGATTTTGAGAATCCATTATCCTGAACCCCCGGATTGGGCGATGAGAACATGGTACTCCTATCTCCTGGATCTGACCATCTGTACGCCTCACAGGTTGCCTCAGCGTCTGGATCTCCTCGCCCAGTCGGGGAGTCGGGTGCTCCACCCAACCCCGGATTCCCTCAAGCTACATGCGTGGCTCTTGAGAGGATGAGGTATAATGACACCGGGACCTCTAAGAGGAAGTACTTGAGGTATTGTTGGCTGCACGCAGATCTTCTACAATATCTCTGTATGCGTACAGGTGGAGAAGATTTGAGGTGTGGTGCAGGGAACAGAGACTAACCCTATCTCTTGCCCCACCTCTTTAGGCCTTCAGGTTGCCACAGTGAAAGGGTATTTGGTGGCCCTGTCTGTGTTGAAAGATACCCAGACCAAGGTTCCTTTTTCACCATTCCGGTCATGGCCGAGTTGTTGAAGGGCATTCTCAAAAAGTTTCCGCCAACCCCCTTTGTTGTCCCAGATTGGGATCTTAATCTGGTTTTGACCTTTTTGATGGCAGCTCCATTTGAGCCTATGCATTCATTTTCTTTGCGGATGTTGTTCCTTAAAACAGCATTTTTGGTCGCGATCACATCTGCCAGGAGGGTTAGCGAACTGCAAGCCTTGTGCTGCAAATCTCCATACCTGAAGTTCTACAGTGAGAAAGTCTCTCTTAAAGTTAGGCCTGGATTCCTTCCTAAGGTGAGTTCAGAATTTCATCTGTCCCAGTCTGTTGATGTACCAGCCTTTTTCGCTCCTCCGCATCCCTCGAAAGAGGAAGCGCATTTACACCACCTTGATCCCAAGAGAGCATTGAATTTCTATGTCGCTCCTACGTCTGAGTTTAGGTAATCAGACCAGTTGTTTGTAGCTCCTTCCTTGTCTAGAAAAGGCCCTGCCATCACTAAACAAACCCTGTCACTGTGGATCATCCTGTGCATTTCCAAGTGTTACCAATCGACAGGCAAAGACTTTCCGACAGGCATCGGGGCTCAGTCGACCAGATGTGTCTAACCCTCTGCATCCCTCTAGAGAGGGGTCCCTGTTAGGGATATTCGCCAGGCAGCCACTTGGTCATCCTTACATACCTTTCAACAAGCACTATGCCTTGGACATTGCACAGAGAGCTGATGGTAGGTTCGGCAGGGCGGTTCTGCAGAATCTACTGGTTTTAAACTTTCTGCCCTCCTCTCTTATCGAAATTGCTTGGGGAGTCTATCATGACGAGGAATCTGCAGGAGAAAAGCAATCCATTGAATGAGAAATTACCTTACCGTAATGTTCTTTCTATTGATTCTTCTCCTGCAGATTCCTCATCGACCCTCGCATCCATCCCTGCTCAGAAAATTCTGTAGGTTGTCGCGTCTGTCCAAACAAGAAGGCATTTGGTAATGGCTCTGGGATGACCATTTCTGTTTTTTTAAAGAAAAAAAAGGTTTTATCTCCACGCATTGTTGTAGGGACACCCTGTTGGGGTGTACCATTGTAAATGTTTTAATGGCTGTTTACCCTCCTCCTGTGGTTTTTCTTCTGCAGTGTTCAATCGCAAGGGGAAAAATGTACAGGGACTAAGTCACAGGCGTAGTGGCCTGGTATATTTACGACGCCTGATGTCACGCCCGGAACCGACTATCGAGAGCAAGACAAGACGGATCGACGGCCGAGTCGAGGTCCACTATGCTCCCTGTTAAAAAGTTTCCGAACAGCAAAGCTGGGAGATGGATATCTATCATTACGAGGAATCTGCGGGAGAAGAATCCATAGAAAGAACATTGCGGTAAGGTAATTTCTCCTTCTCTTGCATGTTGAGGTCTCCCAAGTGATTGGCCTCTAATCTCCCAAAGACAGTGGGTTTCTTCCCCAGACCAATGAAGGGAAGCACCAGTGGGTGGTCCAAAATTCACCTGGGAAGATATTTAACAGTTCTTACTCTCTGAATGTCAGGGTATACAAAAAATGGTCTAGTCTCGACAGGGAATGATGCTTCCCTGAGTGGAAAAAGAAACAAACCCCTCTGGCTTTCTGCTCAATTCATATGTCAATCAGCCCTAATTTGCCTGCCCAGAATGCAACTTTGTTGGCTTCTCCGGGGTCCTAGTCCAGGGGCCTCATATCTCTCAAGAGGGTTTCTGGACACCTTTAAAGTTCCCATCAATTATGCTCACCCCCTTCTCCAACTTCAGAGACCATTCCCTGCAAATGTGACATGAATTATTTTGTTACCATACACAAATCACTGTGACTCTCTTGTTCCCGAATTTCACCATGATTAGTCAAAATACCATGCCCCATTTAATATTTTCACTCACCCCATTCATGTTTCAAGACAAGGGTCCTCATTACGACCCTGGCGGTACGGGGTAAACGGTGCCGTAAAAGGTGCCGGCGCCGTTTACCCCGTACCGCCTCATTACGAGGTCCCCTCGCGGGACCCAGGAAGCAACGCCTGGTCAAACCAGGGATGCTTACCGGGTCCCGCGAGGGGTAGAGGGAGCAAAGCACAGGCCAACTCATAATGGCCCGTTGTTTGCTCCCTCTCCCATTCCCATTCAGCCCTATGGGGGCTGAAATGGGAATGGGGAAGGACCGAGTCCGGGTCCTTGGAGGGAGGAATTACCGGGCCTTCCGATCTCAGAATGGCCCGGTAATTCCTCATTCTGAGGACCCCGACGCGAGCCATCGCAGTATATCGAATCCCAAGATTGTATTCACTGAAGGGATCTCAATTCAGTGCAGTCGCTACCACATTTCACTTGTACCCCAAGGTCAGTGTGAAATCAAGTTAATAATATTCCAACCATATTTCCAACACCTCAACCTACACTTCCCCTTTCAACATAGTATCTGTCGCTCTTGGATCCCTGTACCGGTTCCCTCCATGCTACAATGCCATTACCAATCCAAGCCCACAAGTTAAAACATCCTGAAAAGCCACCCGCCATTAGTTCCCTGAGAGCAACGTCCAGAGTACAAGTTCAATACCCCATATTTGAAAATGTAGTCTGATCCCTGGCTGCAATTGTGTGAGCACATTGTCCTCCTCCTGCCCCTACTCTTCATGCGGCTCCACTGTACCGTCTCTCCTGTGCTTAGGGTTGGCCTCTACCTGTTTTAGCCTGCCCTCTCTGAACCATATACACTTCTTTCCAGTCATTCCGAAGCTTCCTTTGGGGTGTTGGAAACTGTGCTTTTCCATTCTGCAGCACCTTAAGGCTCACCAAGGGAGAGCAATATGTATTTGGTCCCTTTGCACCAGAACTCCCTTTTGACACATGAATTAAGCAATAAACCCCAAGCCGCTGGGACATTATAGAGTCAGGTAATGCCCCGGGGCCCATAGTTATAGGCCCAAGCAAAGCAAGGGCCTTAACGAAGGCCCCGGGGCATTACCTGACTCAGTAATGCCCCCGCGGCAAAGGGTTCCATTCCTGTCCAGCTATGTAGTTAGCTTTCCAAAAAAAGGTACATTGATCCCCCCTCAGTTCTCTCATGGAAATCAATGATCCAGATATTATTCTGCCAAAAGTGTACTTCGGTATCCTATAGCATATGTTATATATTTATTTATTTTTGCATTTATTAAGCGCACTAAACCCGGAGGCATCAAGGTGCTGTTTCTTTTTGGAGTGCACCTTGCATAGTCAGGACCAAATTGCCCTCTATGGTCCAAAGGCAATTTTCAGCCTATTTTACTTTGATCAGACACTTTCCTGAGGTCAGCAAGTAGAAGTGAGCGATCTGCTCCTACTGCTCCAATTTTCCCCTCTAGAGACAGCCTGGTGTGCCTGATCTCTACCATCAGTGCTCCAACATGGGTTCTTTCTGCGAACTGTCGGAAGTTGTCACCAGACCGTTTATCCCATCCTCTCCCTCCTTGTTGCATCCATATTCTTTCCCTTAGCACCAGGACCGAGGACGTAGTGCATATTTATTAGTCAGCACTGACCTTCTGGGTTTGTCCCCTTTCATTGTTTACTATAGAAGGCCTCCACCAACTAATGTCTGGAACAGCGTAGTAGGTTGGCAGTTTACTAAGGCTGACTGTTCCTTTGGCTTTCAAAAAACTTCAGCCTCTTCAGATATTCAGACTTATTTGACAGGCAGTGGATGCTGCCATTTGGTCCACGTATGAGCCAGGAGGTTCCACCTTAAATTATGGACCCTCCATCCTCTTTATGGCAAGCTTGTATAACAGGCCCTTTTTATTGTATTGTGCCTGTAAGTGTCATGTATTGCCTTACCTCCTCCCTTGCATGATGTTCAGTTAACGAAGCAGCTGCTCCAGATCAGAGAGGTATCACTAGTCACCCTTCTGCCAGGGCCATATAATGAGAGCTACCCCGCCCACAGTGGCACTAACCTGGTCTTCCTGCCCTTTATGTGCTGATTGTGCCCCATTGTCCTTTTCTTGACTCTGCCTGACCCTTGTGTCGGAACATGTCAGATAACAGTTTTAACATTAGGCCATTGTCTGTCACTGTGCAAGCAAGTGAGGGTGTTGGATAAAGAGGGTGGTAGGAATTTTGCGTATCCTACAGGGTAGGATGGAGAAAACGTGTCATATGGGATTATAGTCCTCGTGCTACGTTCGGAAGGGTGAGATTGATATGGGTTGTGGAATGAACGAAGATGACCAGAATTGTTATCGTGACTTGAACAGGGGGAATTGTGGGAATGGTAGTGTGTTGTTAATGTGGTATACTGTAACGCTCACCTGGTATCCACGGGGACGTCACTCAGCCTGTTCTGACCTCTTACGACCTCGAACCCTTCCATGGAGTCTACTTGTTTGGAGACTGGGCCTGAAACACAGGATTGGTAGAGTTTAACTCCCTATTGTCTCTGTGTGCTTGAACCCCTTCTTCCCCGGGGTCCAACCCTTCCCTTTGATCCACAGCTCACCTTGTTTTCTTGGAAAGTGTGCTCTCTGTCCTGCTTTCAGTGCAGGGGCGCGTTGATTGATTCAGGCTTGTTGCTGCCTAGTTACTTCACTGGCTAGAGTCCGACATGTAAGTATAATGAATCTTTAAAACAGTTCTCTAACTTCGTTCCTTTCCTTCCTTAGATGATGGCCGGCGTCCGGGGATGGCGACGTGTTGCTGAGATGAGTAGCGATGAAGGTGAGTGAGAGCGCGATGCGCGATGCGACCCTTTCGTATTTGTATTTGTTAGGCAGAAACCTGTGCAGTTCCCTTAGAGACCACTGCAAAAAGTTTAAGACTACAGGTGTTAGCAGTAAACCCAATTGGTAGCACTCCGCACCACCCAGATTTACCTGGTAGCTGTGGCTGAGCAGTCAGACCTCTCTCAAGAAGAGTTAGGCAAAACAAAGGTGAGCGCGTAACAATAGATGGCACTCCAATAATTTGTTTAAAAAGGGAGAGAAAAGGCAGAATAGGAAAAATCACACAGTACCAACACTTTTAAGAACCCACAGCAAGTCAAGAAAGGCAGGGTCTACTGTAGAGCAAAAAGTTCACAGGCCAGGCCCACTCTTGGAGAGAGCAAGGCGGAATGTGCCCCAGATCACACAGTGGAAATGCACTCAAAGTCTTTGCAGAAAAGTCAAAAGAGGTTGGATCAAGTTAGAAAGGTAATGTTAACAGGTCCGAGGTCACCCCAGGATAGAAAGTCAAAGATTTACGGGACACCTTGTACAGTCTGTTGCAAGGGAGACCAGGCGGGACACAGTATCTGAAATTGTGAGAAAGCTCCAGCGGCTGCAGTTGTTCCTGGCAGTGGGTGCAAGTCAGGGCGTCGTCCAGGGGAAGAGAAGATCTTGACGTGGAGGAAAGCTGGAGGTCTTTGCACTGCCAGGAAAGAAACCAGCCGCAGAGTTTCCCAGTTAAAAGGTACTACCCTTTTATTCGTGGTAGTGGTGAAGCGTGGCTATCCGGCCGCCGGGGTGCTTGGTATGGGCGACTCGATCACGAGACGATCAAGGAAGGCGAAAAAAGGCGAACTGGTTGGTCCCACCAGCTCAAAGGGAAGAAGACACTCCTGGAAGGAGATCTTCTCTGTCGTCGGGAAAGTGGTGAGTTTCGCATAGCAGGGCTCCACCGGTGGTGTCGTCGTTGTAGATGGCTCAGCTTCTCCCCTCTTCGGATTCTTTAGGTCCTGTGGCGACTTCTGAAGTTCCAGTCCCCAAAGCCCTGCTTTTATGCAGAAAATCCCCATTCATCAGCCTAGCTGTCAATCAAACATGCTAAGTGGTGAGCCAGGCGGCTCACCACTGGGCCAATCACACAAGAGTGCAACTTGAGTTGTCAAGGCAACTCAGCCCAGGGTGCCTATTCCCCCCTCCCACACATCCTGTAGACCCAGACAGAGTGGCACCACTTTTTGGAGGCTTCTGTGCAGAAGCCCGCCAAAAGTGGAACAAAGGGCTCGACTTGGGCTAGGGTTTCAGAGGCGAACACAAACGCCATTTTAAAACCGAGTCCTGGCAAAAACCGGGGAATAAATATTAAATAAATAACCCGGCGGTATCTTTAACATTGCACCAAAAAGTGGTGCGTTTAAAATGAATGGGAAAATCCCATAGGAAATATTCCGGTGGAATATTTCGCGTGGTATCCACTGCCACCAGTCAGAAACTCGACAAGGGGGACTGGACAGTGCCCCCTTGGGAAACAGACCCAGTGGCAATGGAATTACCCCTACCAGTACTTCCACAATATGATGGTTTGTACTGGTTCTGTTCACAATTTAAGACTAGTTAAGTCAATGGTGACTTTACATGCCCTGGGAGACAGTAGTCAGTCCCAGGGTATGGAGTCTATGTTTGGGGGTCACTATGACACCCCTGTGTTACTGCACTGAGGGTGCTGTGTAACACACTTACCAAAAACACATGAAGCCCTATGGAGTAAAAGGCCCCATAGCCCATAAAACACATTACATAGTCAAAGGGCATTCTCAATTCATGCCCAAGAGTGGGAGAAAAAGAGTCTCACTCTTAGCAGGAGAAAAAAATAAACCCCAAAAATCCAGCAAAGCTGCTGGGGGACTCACTAGGTTTGGGAAATTAGCCTTTACAGAGAATTCTCCCTAACAGTATTGAACTGAGTTATTTTTCTGTGTCTTTTAGGTGTCGCAATGTTTTCAGCGTGGATGCCGGTTATGAAGAAGAAATGCGGTGAGTAAGCGCGATATGCGGCGCCTCTAGATGTTTGCACGCTAACCTGGAGTGTCTTTTCCCTCTTGCAGATGGATGAGAAGTTCCAGAGACAGAGTTCCCCCAGAGCGGCTGGGATTCAGGTAAGCGTTTGAAGCTCGTACAGTCTTTAAAAATAAGCAAAGATTTTCTGAAGGCTTACTGATGCCTTTTTTCTGTTCTTTTCCCTTTTCCTTAGGAAGTGGCGTGCCGGGATGGGAATGACACCACCGAAGATGCCCGCAGAACAGAAGGAGCAATGAATGATGGGCAGAAGGGCCACAAGGTAAGGCTGTTCGTAACAGTGTTCCTGAACTTGCAGGAGCAGAGCGCAGAAGAAAGATGCAGGCCTACTGGAGACCGATCCGAACACGGCGAGTGTCACGCTGCAGGTGCAGAAAACACAAAGCATGTTTCTCAGCCTGGGCGTGGCTTAAGTAGTCTCTGGATATCCCAGGTGTCTCTGGGCTGAACCACACCCAAAAGATTAGACTGCACATGCAGTTCTGGGAAACGAAATATGTGGGGGCATCCATCTTGTCCCCATCAATGCACTACAAGTCCAATCCCCAATGTTATCCTATGGGAGTGAGGGGCCTGGTGCCACAAGCGCCAAGTCTGACTCCAAGTGGGTATTTGGAGGGATGGAGAGGCCCTTGAGGGCCATGTAGGTGATCGTGGCCTGGCTCCAGCCTGACATCTTGGAGGGCTGGGGACATGAGGGGCAGGAATCATGTCAGCACTCCCCCCAAAGCCCCTCTCAAGTTGGCTCTTCTGTCTGGTTTGTTTGGATGGTTTTGATGAAATCGTCTAAGCAAGCGAGGTGCATGGAGGTACTCACAAGGCTCCCATGTCCTGTCTTGTGGACCACACCCCTTCCAGTCTACTAAGTAGTATAATTTGGATCTGACGTACTTTGAATCCAGGATTTCCTTGACTTCGAATTCTGGCTCCCCAGCGACTACTACTGGCTGCGGTGGCGTTGCTACCCGGGTCCCAGGTTGAACAGGTTTAAGGAGAGACACGTGGAACACAGGATGAATCTGCATGTTTGACGGCAAAGCTAGTCTGACCGCCACAGGATTTAGCACGTAGGTGACGGTGAATGGACCCAGGTATCTTGGACGGAAAGTTTGGGTTCCTTTAATGGGCACGTGTTTAGACGCCAGTCAGACTTTGTCTCCCACTTGGTAGTTGGGGGCCTTTGCTCGGTGTTGATCAGCAAACTTCTTTTTGCGATTCTTAGCTTGAAGTAGGTGTTCAGCTGCCCTTTTAAAGGTTTGAGAAATGGTTGTGTGCAAGGTTTTGACTGCTGGCATTTCCAGGGTTGTAGGAACGTCCAACTCAGAAGTACGCGGGTGCCTGCCATACATGGTATAAAAGGGTGTCTGCCCAGTGCTGGTGTGTAGGGAATTATTATAAGCATATTCAGCTATCCATAATAGGTCGAACTAGCTTCCTTCTGCTTGGTGTAACATGCAACGAAGATACTGCTCGAGCGTCTGATTTGTCCTCTCAGTTTGACCATCCGTTTGGGGATGGTGACTGGTGGATAGCCGAGTGTCGATCTGGGCCATAGAGCAGCATGTTCTCCAGAAGTTAGATACAAATTGAGTACCTCGGTCTGAGACCAAAACTGAAGGAAACCCATGAAGCCGTACGATGCCTTCAAGAAATACCTTTGCCAGAGTGGAAGCATTTGGGAGCCCCTTAAGAGGAATGACATGTGCCATTTTTGAAAATAGGTCCACGACCACAAGAATAGTGTTAAACCCTTGACTGGGTGGTAAGTCAGTAATAAAATCGAGGGACAACGTGTGCCAGGGTGCTGGTGGGATTTCCAATGGTTGTAATAGCCTAGCCGCTTTCTGCTTGGATGACTTGTTTTGAGCACACACTCCACATGATAAGATGAATTGGATAATGTCTTTACGCCACGTGGGCCACCAATAATTTCATTTTACCTTGGCTAGGGTTTTAGCGATTCCGGGGTGGCCCTCGATCAAGGAATCATGATAACCGGACATGACTTGTTCTCATAGTTCTTAGTTTGGTAAGAATAAACGATTCCTGAAGTAGGGCAACTGATCTTTTATCATGTAATGTTCTCCTTGTGCTCTCCACGCTTGTAATTGCTCCGGACTCATCAGGTTTTGGATTTCTTCATGTAATTCTTTCTGAGTTATGGTTGCTGTGATTCCTAGGAGATTGTCACTCGGGATGATTGCTATTGGGTCAGGGGTCTGATACCCTTGCTCATCCACCCCCATACGGGAAAGGGCATCGGCCTACCCGTTTTTCACCCCTGGTCGAAATGTAATCACGTAGTCATATTAAGCATAAAAAAGAGCCCAACATAGTTGTCGTGAGGATTGGGCCTTTGCCGTTTTTAGGTACTGGAGGTTCCGGTGGTCAGTTATTACTTTGATTGTGTGTCTGGCGCTCAAGAGGTAGTGCCGGCATGCCTTAAAGGCTGACTTAATGGCCAGGAGTTCTTTGTCTTTGATAGCGTAATTGAGTTCAGTGGGTGTGAATTTACGCGACCAGAAGGCAACAGCGTGTAACTGGCCCGTTTCGGGGTCCTTTTGTGAGAGGACGGCTCCCATAGCCATGCTTGAGGCCTCCGTTTCCACCAGGTATGGGAGATCAGGGCGAGGGTGGCGTAAGATTGGGGTAGATGTGAATCTTACTTTGAGCTCCTGGAAAGCTTCCTCGGCTTCTGTTGTCCACTGGAACGTTTTGTTGCTTTTCCTTAGCAATGACTTGATGGGATGCACGATTTGCGAAAATCCTGGGATGAACCGGCGGTAGAAGTTTGCAAGACCCAGCATACTTTGAACCCCCTTGAATGAATTTGGGAATGGCCAGTTCAGGATAGCATGTACCTTGTGGACATCCATTCGGATTCCATTCGGGCTGAGAATAAAGCCCAGGAATTCCACCTCTGAGACGTGGAATGAGCACTTTTCGAGCTTGGCGTAGAGCTGGTGTTGACGGAGTTTCTTCAATACGGATCGGACGTGTTTAACGTGGTCCTGCTTTGATGCAGAATATACTAGAATATCGTCGATGAACACTAGAGCACAGAAATCAATCAATTCCCGTAGGACATCGTTCATGAAGTATTGAAATGCTGCAGGCGCGTTGCAAAGGCCAAAGGGAATTATTTGATATTCGTACAAGCCGTATTTGGTGCGAAAAGCAGTTTTCCATTCGTCCCCCTGTTTTACGCGAACAAGGTGATATAACCCCTCAGGTCTAGCTTTGTGTAGATTTGGGCATATTTGACTTGATCAAGCAATTCAGGGATCAGTGGCAGGGGATAGCCGTTTTTACGGTAATCTGGTTTAGTGCGCGATAGTCGATGCACGTTCTCAAGTCCCCCTCCTTTTTCGGTACGAAGAATAGAGGACTGGCTGCTGGAGACTTTGAGGGACGGATGAACCTGTGGGCCAGGTATTGGTCAAGATAGGCCTTCAGGTGCTGGTTTTCTGGTTCCGTGAGTGCGTAAATTCGCCCACAAGGGATTTGTGCGTCGGGTATCAGGTCGATTTGGCAATCGTATGATCTATGCAGTGGCAGGGTATTAGCCTGTTCTTTCTGAAAGACATCTTGAAAGTCCTGGTATTCACTTGGTAGGGTGCCGATTTCCACAGTCGCAAGCGTGGAGGTTCTGGTGTCTATTGGTTGTTTCTCTTGGCGATAATATGTGTGGGCGCAAGTCTCGGGAAAGGCCAATTCTTTTGCTCACCAATCGATTCGAGGATTGTGAGCTACCAACCCTGGCATTCCCAAAATCAACCGGAACTGTGGTGCCTTAATGACGTCAAAAACGATAGATTCTTGGTGTCCATCCTGGCACAGAAGGGTTAAAGCTGCAGTGCATTGGAATACTGGACCAGAAGCTATTTCCGTGCCGTCGACAGTGGTAACAGTGTCGGTGGTTGATTTAGGGCGTAACGGAAGCCCCATCTTTGCGGCAAGATCCTTGTCGATGTAACTCCCAACGGCTCCACTGTCAATGTACGCTCTTACTGCGTGCATCCTAGATGGTTGTTGGTGATTGATCAAGACCACAGATAGTGCAAAATGGGAGGTCTGTAGTTCACTTTCTTCGCTCGACAAGTGGACCCCTACACTTGCCGGAGTGGGGAGTTTTCCGATTCCTTGATGGTATCTTCCTAGTCCGTGGCCCCTACTGTCCTCCTCGGTGGCTTCACAGGGCACTTTTTAAGGAAATTACCTGACCTTCCACAGTACAGACATAACTGCTGCTGTCTCCTTTTATCCCTTTCCGTTTTAGTCAAGGGGAATCTGACCCCCCCCGATTTGCATTGGTTCTCCTGAACCTTCCGTTGTGCGGGCAATATTGTCCTTTGAACGCACATACATAGGGCGAGGATCCAGTCTGGTTCGATCTGCTCTTCGGTCCTGCAACCTATGGTCCAGTTGAACAACAAGGTCAATGAATTCTGAGCAGTCTTTCGGGGGGTTCACTACTTGTGCGAGAACATCCTTGAGCTCCCCCCGCAACCCCCAATGAAATAACATGGTTCTCTTCTCCACTGGCCATTCCGCTTCAACTATGAGTCTATTGAACGTGGCTATGTATGTGGATAGGTCTTGATTCCCTTGGCGTAGGGACAGAAGTTCGTTGTCTAATGCCTGCCCATGAGTACGACGGGCGAACAGCTTTTCCATCTCCTGCTGAAAGCCCCTGAAGTCATGCAGAAAAGGATTGTCTTGCACAAAGGGTACAGACCAGTCCGCGGCGCTACCACTCAGGTAGGATAGCACAAAAGCGACCCGTGATTGGTATTTCAGAAAGGCCCATGGTCTACAAAGGAAGTGCAGGCGGCACTGGTTCATGAACGTTGCAAACCTCTTGTGATCCCCTGTAAATCGTTTGGGCGGGCCAAGGGAACTGCCCCTGGAAGGGTTATCTTAACGGGATTGGCTGATCGTGCTGGCATCGAGGGCACGCTTCCCGGCAATGGTGCATGCCCTGCTTGTGACTGGAGAAGTTGCTGGCTTAAATCATCAGTGCGTTCTTTGGCTACTATCCGCTCTATCCTCAGGGTGTTGGTCTCCTGCCTGGCTGCATGTACTTCGGAACGTAGCTGCCCCAACATGTGGCCTAACTGGTCAGTTTCTGACGTTTCCATGATGCCCAGGTGAATTTCGATGTGTGGCTTTGCGTTCTGTAACGCTCACCTGGTATCCACGGGGACGTCACTCAGCCTGTTCTGACCTCTTACGACCTCGAACCCTTCCCTGGAGTCTACTCGACTGGAGACTGGGCCTGAAACACAGGATTGGTAGAGTTTAACTCCCTATTGTCTATGTGTGCTTGAATCCCTTCTTCCCCGGGGTCCAACCCTTCCCTTTGATCCACAGCTCACCTTTTTTCTTGGAAAGTGTGCTCTCTGTCCTGCTTTCAGCGCAGGGGCGCGTTGATTGATGCGGGCTCGTTGCTGCCTAGTTACTTCACTGGCTAGTGTCCGACAGGTAAGTATAATGAGTCTTTAAAACAGTTCTCTAACTTCGTTCCTTTCCTTCCTTAGATGATGGCCGGCGTCCGGGAATGGCGACGTATTGCTGAGATGAGTAGCGCTGAAGGTGAGTGAGAGCGCGATGCACGATGCAACCCTTTCGTATTTGTATTGAACTGAGTTCTTTTTCTGTATCTTTTAGGTGCCGCGACGTTTTCAGCATGGATGCCGGTTATGAAGAAGAAATGCTGTGAGTAAGCGTGGTATTCGGCGCCTCTAGATGTTTCCACGCTAACCTGGAGTGTCTTTTCCCTCTTGCAGATCGATGAGAAGTTCGGAGACAGAGTTCCCCCAGAGCGGCTGGGATTCAGGTAAGCGTTTGAAGCTCGTACAGTCTTTAAAAATAAGCGAAGATTTGCTGAATGCTTACTAATGCCTTTTTTCTGTTCTTATCCCTTTTCCTTAGGAAGCAGCGTGCCGGGATGGGAATGACACCGCCGAAGATGCCCGCAGAACAGAAGGAGCGATGAATGATGGGCAGAAGCGCCGCAAGGTAAGGATGTTCCTAACGGTGTGCTTGTTCTTGTAGGAGCTGAGCGCAGAAGAAAGATGCAGGCCTACTGGAGACCAATCCGAACACGGTGAGTGTCACGCTGCAGGTGCAGAAAACGCAAAGCATGTTTCTCAGCCTGGGCGTGGCTTAAATAGTCTCTGGGTATCCCAGGTGTCTCTGGGCTGAACCACACCCAAAAGACTAGACTGCACATGCAGTTCTGGGAACCGAAATATGTAGGGGCATCCATCTTGTCCCCATTAATGCACTACAAGTCCAATCCCCAATGTTATCCTATGGGAGTGAGTGGGTCTGGTGCCACAAGCGCCAAGTCTGACTCCAAGTGGGTCTTTGGAGGGATGGAGAGGCCCTTCAGGGCCATGTAGGTGATTGTGGCCTGGCTCCAGCCTGACATCTTGGAGGGCTGGGGACATGAGGGGCAGGAATCATGACATATACGGGGATGTGAAAAAGAATGACCGGGAGTATCCGGGGAGGTAACAGAAAAACAAGGATTCTGGGAGTTGTGGTTTTTGAGTGTAACGGGGTGGTTGGATTTTATTAAGGGAGCTTCTTTGGTTGGAAGGAAGATGGATGTAGAATAACCAAAAAAAGCTTCAGGGACTTTGTCCCTGGTAGAATACTGTGCCTCTCCTGGAGTATTCCTCCAAGCATAACCCCGGGATCCCCTACCCAGGTGATCCTCTCTCGTTCATCTGCTCCTAGGGTTGGGGTCCGAGACCGTCGACCCCTCCCAGGCCCCATGAGTAAGGGATTCTCAAGGTCTGCCTGGGAGAATGCCTTCAGGTTTCTCACAGTGGTCTCCATTAAAGTCTGCGGGGTGTTCAACTGTCAGATCGTTGGGCCAAGACACCGTAGGCCCCACACCTGAAACGGAGGCCAGGCACCGTAAGAAGGCAAAGAAGCCTTCACATTTCTGAAGCAGTTTATGCCATTAGTCCCCTCCATCGTCCCACAAAAAAAGAGATGCCATTGGCTCAAACATGACTCCAACTCATCAGAAGAGCGAGATAAGTCTGGCCTGGCTGTGGGTACCCCAAAGGAAGAGTGAGAGACATTCAAGGAGCAAATGGTCCAGGTTTTTCAAAAAGCCATGGCGGGTACAGCTCCGGTCTTGATGCTGCAAGCGTGTACAGCAGCAGTTGCACCCAGACTTTCTTGTGCTAAGGTGACCATGTTTGGTCTTAAACCCTCGTGCTCACCAAGACAACTGCAAAGCCGTTTCTGGCGCCGATTCTCGAGGTACCGGCACCGAGAGGCCCTGATGGAGTGATCCAGTTGACGTCGATGATGGTCAAGCACTCCTTTACTCCCGAATGTCGGTCAACGTTCTTCATTACCATGAGGTCAATTTACGACGATGAAGGTGACCAGGTTCTTTTTGGTTTTTAGCCAATGATTTGCACCTGGCTGCTTCCTTTGACTTTCCTAATGCCCAGTACAGGAGAACTGTTGATAAGGTGGTCAAAGTCCTACGTCTGGACACCTCAGGCAAGCCTGAGGCATGTGAATTGACAGACAAACTGGATAAAGGGCCACAGACTGAGAGGGCATTAACATTTTCCACGCCGGCTGCGGATGCTGACCTCACCAAAAAAAACAGGCCAGCTAGGGGAGATTTACCCTTCCTATCATCACACCCTATACAAGAAGGTATGGTGGTCCAAGCCACCTCAGTAAGATCTAGGCTGGCCACATCCACCTCCAATCTTCCCACAGACAGGCAATCCCAAAAATACAGACGTCGTGGCCAAGAAGGATTTCCTTTGTGCCAGGGTGTATTGCCCTGAAGGCAGTCAACACTTCCTTCACATTCGCATAATAGTCCCACGGTCTGTGGAGGATCATATCGAAGTTGCACTGCAGAGCAGCTCCCGACTGGAGAGGTGAGAGATGGCTTTTTGCACATCATTGACGATGCAAGGAGGTGGTATATTAAAACGTTCAGGCAGGCCTGGGCACTGCAGATTGCTTAGGCCACGGGTATGTCCACAGTACTGCAGAGGTTGGCTTACCTCCACAATTCTGGGTTCTCACCTAATGTGAAATCCAAATGTCTAGAGATAGCATTTGATGGTGAGCACCTGTATGACCCGAAAGCCGACGAGTTTTGGAAAAATTCAATGACTCCAAATGAACTGCCATGTTGCTTGGTCTAGACCTGGGCAGCAACCTGCCAAAAAACCATTCAGCTTTTCCTCTAGGGTTAGAGGTCAAAAACAGTATATCCTGTATCGTAGAAAGGCAAAGCTCCTCCATGCCAGTCAAGGTCAGAGGTGTTTCTCGTGTCCTGGACATGGCAGAGGAGTCTCTAGGGGCCAGAAAAGTTCAGCAGCAGCGAAAGGGAGGCAGAGCCCACTAAGCCGTTTTGATTTCTCCCTACATGTTTCTCCAGTTGGAGGCAGAGTCTCCGAGCACTGGGACAGGTGGAAGGAGATAAACTCTGACATCTGGGCCTTGCAGCTCATCAGATGGAGGTACTGCCTACCAATCCTAAGGAAACCACCAGACGGACACCTCCCACTCCACAACAACCGGGACAGGAGCCCCAGGAGGAACTGAGAGCCCTATTATTGAAGGGTGCCATGGAAGAGGTGCCACCTGAGCAGAGAGGATCGGGCTGGTACTCTGGTTACTTTATGGTACCCAAGAAAGGAGGAGTACTCCCTCCCATCCTTGACCTCAAGCCCTTGAACAAGTTCCTGAGGACAGACAAGTTCAGAGTGGTGATGTTGAAAAAAAATGTCCAAGCTCTGCAACTTCAGGACTGGTTGGTGTCGCTGTACTTCAGGATGCTTATTTCCATGTGCCGATCCATCGGAAGCACAGGTGGTTCTGGAGATTTGTTATTGGGGAGACCTGCTATCAGTTCAAAGTTCTCCCCTTTGGCTTAACCTCTGCGCCCAGTGTTTTTATCAAGCTGATGGCAGTGATGAAGGCAGAGCTCAGGAGATCCGGTGTTCACCTTTTCCCATACCTGGATGAATGGTTGATCCAAGGAGGGTCTCTGGAGCAACTATTGACTCAGCTCAAGGAAATCTACTCTCTGCTTCATGGTTTGGGCTTCTCCCTGAATTTACAGAAGTCCAATGTAACACCAACGCAGAAGCTCAAATTCGTCGGAGCAATCCTGGGCAAATGGGTGGGAAGACAAATGAGTCACCAGTGTCAAGCAAATGGTTGTGCTTTTCCAGAGCCACAACAGTCTTCCTGCGGCTTCCTTCCTCTGCCTCTTAGCACTCATGGCCTCCTGCATTTATCTGGTGCCAGAGGCCAGACTACAGAGGCGATCAATGCAGTGGCTGCTGAGTGGCCAGTGGTCCCAGTACTTGGATGCCATGAAGGTCATTCTCAAGGTGACGAGCACAGTTCCCAACAACATTTCTTGGTCAGTCAGCAGAGAGAGTATGATAGTGGGGGAACCCTTTTGGCCACTGTGACCTCAGGCCCAGTTGGTCATGGATGCGGGTTGAGGTAGTCACTGCAGGGATCTGCAGGTGAGTGGCCTTTGGTCACCATTGGAATGACGGTGGCATATCAACAGACTAGAGTTGCCGGCAATCAGGTTGGCCCTGATGGCTTTTGTGCCTTCCCTTAAGGGGAAACAAGTCCTCGCCAACATAGTGGCCATGCTCTGTTTGCCACGAGGGCCAACACGAAGTGCAGACAGTTTTGCTTGGGGGAATTCCCAGCAAAGGGTGCACAAGGGGACGCCTTCCTGGTGGAGTGGGTCTTTGACCAACACTATGCGTTTCCTCCAGTACCTGTAATCCCATGGGTCAGGAGGTTTTGAGCTACCATGATCTTGATCACCCCGAATTGGGTGGGGAGAACATGGTACTCAGAGCTCCTGGACTTGGCAATCTGCCCACCTCTCCGGCTGCCTCTACAGCCGGACCCCCTTTCCCAGTCGAAAAGGTTGGGTACTTGACCCGAACCCAGAGTCCTTCAACCTACATGCATGGCTCTTGAGAGGATGAGATTTGATGACTGGGACCTCTCAGAAGGGATACTTGAGGTGTAACTGGCTGCACACAGACCTTCTACAAGATCATTGTACTCGTGCAGGTGGAGAAAGCTTGAGGCGTGGTGTAGGGAATGTAGGATAGACCATATTGCTTGTTCCACCACTGCAGTGATTGAGTTCCTTCTGTTGCTGGCCTCAGCAGGCCTTGAGATAGGCACAGTCATGGGCTACTTGGTGGCTTTGACTGTGTTGAAGAGGTCACCGGATCAGGGATCCTTCTTCATAGTTCTGGTAATGACCCAATTTCTGAAAGGCCTTTTAAATAGGTTCCCGCCTACTCCGTTTCTAGTTCTGGACTGGGACCTCAATTTGGTACTAACCTTTTTGATGGCGGCTCCATTGGAGCCCATGAATTTGTGTTCTGGCAGGCTACCTACCCTGAAAATAGCTTTCCTGGTGGCAATCATGTCAGTGATACATGTGAGTGAACTTCAGGCTCTATCTTGCAGGTCGACCGTCCTGTGATTTTTCAAGGAGAAGGATTCTCTCATGTTACCTCCTAAATGTATGCCAAAAGTGGTTTCAGATTTCCACTTGTCCCAGAGCATTGATTTGTCAGTTTTCTCTCCGGCCCCACATCCCTCTAAGGATGAGGAAAGATTACAGAGACTGGACCCTAAGAGGGCGCTCAGCTTCTATGTGGCTATGAATACAGAATGTAGGCATGATGACCAACTCTTTGTGGCTTTCTCTCTGTCTAGGAAGGCTCTGGCTGTGTCCATGACATTACTCAGGTTTTGATCTAAATTATCGGAAACACGCTCTCATGCTATTTACTGAATGCCTCGTTGTTACTAGTGCCTTTAAACTTGTATGCTACCTCCAACGTGCATTGAACAGGAGGAACTCACTGTCTTGGTATTATTTATTTCTTATCTTCTGTGATTTTATGATTTGCTAGCATGCATTACAGTGTATCTGGCCCAGGGATACATAAACATTCTTGTACTGATATGGTTTTTTGTTTTTAATCTCTTTTACATGACTTGAGATTTTATGTATTACTATGTATTGATGCAGTTTTATGGATTGTTTTTCACATATATCCGAAATAAACATCATACTATACCTTTAATCTCATTTTCCTGATAAACTGTTCAAAGTCAATCTGAGGTACAAATAGGCTGGATGAGTAAGTAGGAACAAAACTCAGCCTGCGAGTGTTGATAACATGATAGATTAACAAGTAATTTTAAGCTGAGTATGCATTTTAATTCCTCCTACCTCTTCTTTTGCCTATCCTGTTTATTTCTCTTTTCCTAAAAAAATCCCACTCACTTACACTGATGGTTCAATCTAGCTTAATGCCGACAATTGCTCACCTGTTGCAATCGCTTCCAATAGTGGAGCTTGAGCAGCAATTAAACCTATTTCACATCTTTCAATTTCAGAACTAGATATGTCAAATGAGGATTTTGAAAAAGGAGGAGGATGTTTTGGTTCAAAAGTAGACCTAGATTCACACACATCCAAATAAAAATGACATCAGTCTTATAATCAATCATATCGGGTTTTAATTTGATGAATTCTTTGGCCTCAAGTTCTTCCTTATATTTTGCAAATGTTTCATTAGTTGATTTCAAAACAGCATCAAACTCCTCCTATGAAAATCGAGTTTGTAAATCTGTTTGAATCTGTGCAATGTCACTCTCAAATTTGTTTAAGTTCTCAGCCAACTCCTCAATAGTAACCAAAATCAGGTCTAATGAGCACCGGCTCAAGATGTTCCTCCACTTTCTTACAAACTCAGTGTCATCGCTCCCATATATAGGGTGTAAATTAATGCTTAATCCACTCAGTAGTTGTTGTGATTTATACTAATGTGGCAAAGTCACGGCATGCAATTTTTAATTAATTTCCTTTCTAATTTAATACTCCAGCTATTGAATATTTTTCTCTTTAGACTGAGATGTTCTATTGTCTTGTGCAGTACCCACAGATTGACTCTGAACAGTTTATGCAGAAAATGAGATTAAAGGTGTCTTTTGTACAAACAGAAACGGTTTCATATATTGGTTATTGATGATAACAAGTAAAACAGTTGAAGCAGGTAAAATGGAAAATCCCTCAATCCAAGGTGGACTGGGAATATTTTACAACAACTGAGTACAATTTGGCGGTTCGTTGATTAAATCAGCTGGTAAAGAAGGGACTGTAGTGATCCTTAAAAGAGACAATTATCACAAAGAATGCAGACGTTTATTGGCCGATGCTTGGAGTTATGTACATCTAGATCATGACCCTACACTAGGAAATTCAGATTTGATCACATATTGTTTAGAGTGTATTGAAGAAAATGAGTGGATCTCATGTCTTTTTTATATGTTCAGAATTGGGTCATTCCTATTCTACATACTACCAAAATTCATTAAAGTTTGATCAATCCTCCAGGTTGACCAATTGCAGCTATCACTCATTGTTTATTGCAACCATTAGGTGTCTATATTGATAACATTTAACAACCATTAGTACAGTCTAGTAGTACCTATTTTAAATACAACTATTTTTTTACAGATAGTTACTGAGTTCGAAAAAACAATGACAATAATTGGGTTTTGTTCACTATTGACGTGACTAGCCTATACACCAATGTACGACATGGGTAAGGTATGTGAAAAGTAGCACATGCAAGAGTGATAGAGTTACCAGCAGAAGGGTTATTTGTGATGCAACTGTTGCAAATAGTACTATACCATCATTTGTTCTTTTATGAAGGGGATTTCTTCTTGTAAATGTCTGATACTTCAATGGGAGCCAGTATGGCTCCAGCTTCTGTAAACCTGTTTATGGTAAAATTTGAGGAAGAAAACATTTTGAATCTTGAAATGGCAAAACATCATATCATCTGTTGACATTGTTTCATTGATGAGATTTTTTGTCTCTGAGCAGAAAATAGAGAATCAATTGTTTTTTTTGTTATGAAATGGTAATACTTATGAGGTTTCAATAACATTTACAGGGCAAATAGGAGACCCACAAGCATCATACATTAATGAAAGGGTGAGCATTCATAATCTGAAACATGCGTCCAACATACACGTGAAGTCCACTGACAAGAACAATTTACTTTTGGCACTGAGTTTTCATCCATCTCCTTTATTTCAAACCTTACTCTTTAGTCAGTTGTTTAGGGTTCAACAGATTGTGAGAGAGGTTTATATAATTCAGGAACAAGAGGTTATGTTAAATACATTTCGTGCAAGGGGGTTTTCAGATCATATTTTGAGGTCTGTTGAAAAATTACAAAATATTACCAGACAACGGTCATTAGAAGGTTCTCCTGAATTAGTTTATATTTTAACTTACTCAGTTTAGAGTGAAAGACTTAAAAAGATCATTGCTAAACCTTGGAAGGTTCTAAAACAGGATCTAGTTACAGCAAATGTAATTAATCAAACCCTTATTTTTACCTATAAATGGTGAAAAACAAATAGTGATATTTCGATCTCTGTGATCCCTTTGATCTCATCCAGGTCAACAGTTTGTGAGTACTCAGAAGAAAAGGATGTTCCCTTTTAGGAATTGAGTACATTATTCATCAATAAATAAAGGACTGTCAGATTATTATCCTTACAATGAAACAGAAATTGCCTTAAAACATTTTGCTACTTGTAAATCATCATGGGTGGTACATTGCATATGGTGTCCTTTTGGACTGTACTATGTGGGGCAGAGACTGAGGAAGGCACACGAGAGTTAGAATGAACACTGTTCAAATGTTAGAACTAATAATATGAAGTCGCCAGTAACACAACATTTTGTAACTCACCATCACACTTGGTTCATATGTGGTTTCTGATTCTTGAAGTATTGCAGCCAAATATTTAGAGTGGGGACATCACTAGGAAATTGATGCCAACAGAAATGTTTTGCATTCAGTGTTTCGATTTTTCATCCGTTAAGAGTATGGATGAGGAATCTGATTATTCTGTATTTTTTTATGTGTTTATAATCTCACTTTGTGTGAATGGTATTAAGGTTACAGGAACTTGAATGAAAAAGAAATGTCAGTACCAAATATTATTTTTATCTTATTATCATTTTCCTTTTTCTTTATCATTTTCTTAGTTAATTTTAGTTATGTTTCCCCTATTTTTGACATTTAGATGTTCTTACATTGCTGACTATGGTTGAAGATATTAATAAGTACATATCATTTAGTATTTTTAGAGTGAGATTACAATTTTTATTTCTGTGAGTATTTTGATTTCATTACTGTTTTGTGTAGCTTTTTGGTTGAGTAGTTGACTGATTGTATAGTTTGTTTACATTTTTGTTGAAGGATTGTTAATAGTTGTATGACACTTGGTTAATTCAGTTCCCAGATGGTGCCTATGCAGCATATTAGAGAGCCGTCTGTGGTTTCTGTGCTAGGTTGTATCAAGCTACTGTTGAATACAATTGTAGAAGCAAGAATTTTGTTTAACCAGAAAGTGGCAATTATTGTGCTGTTGGCAAGAAGTGAGTTAGAGTAGAGTTATGTTTATTTGAATGTTTCCTTTAATGGTGTTTGTGGAGAAGGGCATGTTCAAGCGCACTTAAAGGACAATGTGATGGTTACCACGGGTGAGTTGTTAAAGGGTTGGCATTAGCAAATGTGATTAAAAGGTGAAGGCACACTCCCAATATAACACGTAATATTCAATAGACCAAGTAATGAGGATGTTCCCCATCAGGGGGATGAAGCTCTGAGATAAATCGCAAGTATAACAAACTGTATATAAGATTGTAACGCAAGCAAACAACTCTGCTGCCCAAGACCGCTCTGCCAAACAATACACAGGCAGCACATTTTAAGGAGACAATACGTCATTTGTGACTAGGGGCTATAGGTACACAAATCGGGATGATAATTGGAGAAACAAACTGATACAGTCAATTCCATACGGGATGGCCAAATTGGATTGGCTGTTGCTCTGGTGTCGCTCCTGTGGCATGTGAGTCGGCCCTGCTCATCAACGCGGTGAAGGTCAGGGCATAACTAGACACACATCTATCTAACTAAACTAAACAACAGGAACTGATAATATGAGACTAATGGTGCACCTAAAATCTTGTATGACTTGGGCTGCTTAGGTTGAATGAGCTAATTTAGTGACATTCCAACCCTTACCTTCCGCCATGCTTTTGATGTTTACAGGTGCCCACCCCAAGGTATGATGTGCCGTCTGTCGTACTGGTATCTGTGGGCAATGGTAGGAGGAGGTGGTGGTTCCCTGGGCTTTCTGTGCAGGCGCTGGGAATGGGAGAGCTGCTTTTCGCAGGGGGATGATTTCTAGGCCTGGTAAAATATGGCGTCTATCGCGGTACAAAATAGAGACTTAAAATTAGTCTACGGGTTGTGCTATATGCGCAAATGTCCATGTTATATCGCATTGCAGGGCACCCCTACAAGGTATCTTAATTCGGGAATGGTGAGGGGATGGAATTAGACCACTTCCTCCCCAACATTCCCCTCTTTCATTACATCTAAAGTAACGAATACCCTCCTGCAGTGCGTTTACATTCATCTGCCCTTTTTACTGCTTCATCCCAGGCGCGAGTACCTTTTATGGGCATCCATTCTCTACATAACTTTCTCAGACTCTCCCCACGTCTAGCATATTCCTCAGGGGTACAGGTAATATACATGAAATCCCTATCCCCATCCAGAACTAGCCAAACCTCCCCATAATTTTCAAAGTCTAATGGTTTCTTTTTTTGTGATAATAATTATCTACTTCATCTCCAGTGTTATAAATTGCAACCATGCGGTATTTGGGATTGTTGCTTTCACCAGTTTGCACTTGGGCTTCTTTGGTGTCTGGATGTTTCTTGTTAGCAATATTCTGTTTGCCGATTGTCACCATCATCATTGTACTGTTAGGTACTGATTTTGTGCAACACCTCAACCCTAATTGGCACACACAGAAAAACAGCAGGAAGAAGACGATAATGGGTACCAGCATCCTGACAGCCATTCCAAGCCACGACAGTACCCAGCTGAATACTATGGTGAACCAGCAGTCATCCTCGATACCTCCTTCTTTCTTCATCTTTACTCCTAGCTCATGTACTGCTGCTATCACATGTGACAAGGGCCCACTTTCAGCATCAGAAGAAGGTACGAATGTACAGCAGGAACTTCCTATTTTCTTGCAAACACCACCTTCCATTGCAGTGAGAAGGTCCAGAACATACCTGTTCTGCATTGTCATTAGCCTGAGGGATCGAAGTTCTACTTGGATGACATTGAATTCTGATTTAACAGAACTTGGCACTCCTCCTGTTGTTCAGATGTCAATTGAGAAAAGAGATTGACTCCTATTTTCTCATCCAAAGGTTGGGCTCTGAGGAGGTCAGGTAGAGGTTCACTCTCCTCCTCCTCTTGAGCTGAAGCTAGAAGCAAAGCTCCCACTTCTGGTCTCGAGACATATGCGTTCAAATGGTTGGTGTGGAAGACTCTGGGACCCTCCTTAGCTCTGCCTAAAGCCACCAAATAGTTCACCTCTCCAAGTTTGCCCTCAACCTTGAAGGGTCCTATCCATTTGTCCTGCAAGGCCCTCTGCCTTGTTGGCACCAAAACGAATACAAGCTGGTCTTGAGTAAACACAACCATGCTGGCCTTCTGGCCATGCCAATGTTTGACCAGAGCCTGGCCTGCTTTTAAGTTATCACTAGCTTCTGCCATCATGTGTGACATTCTCCTCCGGAGACCTATCACAAAGTCAGTCACTCTGACTGGCTTGGGGGAAGGAGCACTCTCCAACCCCTCCTTAACCAGGGCCAATGGACCTCTGATGGGATGGCCATAAAGAAGTTCAAAGGGACTGTATCCAACTCCCTCCTGAGGGACTTCTCTATAAGCAAAGAGAAGGCATGGCAGTAGAAGGTCCCACTTTCTTTTAAGGGGTTCCTCTAAAGCACCTATCATGCTCTTCATAGTTCAATTAAACATCTCTACCAGTCCATTTGTCTGTGGATGGTAGGCTCTAGAGAACTTGTAAGTGACACTACAGTTTTTCCACATGGCTTGCATGTAGTGGGACATAAAATTGGATTCCCTGTCGGATATCACTTCCTTAGGAAACCTTACTCTGGTAAAAATACCAAGTAGAGCCTTAGCCACAGCCTGAGCTGTAACAGTCCTCATAGGTATTGCTTCTGGGTATCTTGTAGCATGGTCTACTACAACCAGGATAAACCTGTTCCCTGAAGATGTGGGAGGGTCAAGGGGACCAACAATGTTGATGCCCATCCTCTCAAAAGGAATCCCCACCACTGTGAGAGGCACCAGGGGTGCCACATTCTTGGCTCCAGTCTTGCCAAAGGTTTGGCAAGTGTGACAGCTCCTACAGAATTTGTCAACTTCTGAACCCATCGTAGGCGAGTAGAAGTATAAGGAGAGCCTTTCCTTGGTCTTTTTGAAACTCAAGTGACCAGCCAAAGGTATCTCATGGGCCAACTGTAGGAACTGGAGTCTGTTGGCAAGGGGCACTACAATTCATTTGCAGTCCCAGGGATAGACTCAGTCAGTTCACTGTAGAAGAGGCCATCTTCCCAGCTTAACCTGTGCTTTTCAACTTCTTGCCCATCAAGTTGAGAAGCAGCCTGTTCTCGAAGACCTTTGAGAGTAGGACCCTCTGTTTGTCCTCTGCTGAAGTCTGCCCTGTTGGGTCCACCTTCTGCCAGTAAAGACTGCAACTTAGGATGTTTAACAGGGTCAAGATCTCCAACCAAAACAGTGTCTTCCTCCAGATCTGAGTCCTCAGAAACTGGATCAACCACACACAGTGGCACCTCACACTCTGCCTCAGCAGGTGGAGGAGACACAGGTGTGACCTTGGACAATCTTGGTGATTTCCTTGTTGGTAGCACAGGGGTGCTGTCTGACATTTTCCTTGAGGTCTTGGGTTTTCCCTTTGCCTCTTTCTTTCCAGAAATAGCAGTGAGCACCTCCTGTGGAGTGGGAGTGATAGTTTCCTCTATCAACTCCTCTGGAGAGCCTCTTAAGGTCCTCTCCCTTGCAGGCCTAGTGAGCTCCTGTCTCCTTTTAATGGGAGGCCTGGGGGTACTGGACACGTCTCCAAGAGTTTTCAAGTCATTACCCAACAGGACTCTCCCAGGCACTTCACTCTGCACACTAACAGGTATTTTGACAGTCATATCATTACACTGGATGAGAGCTGGTAACTAGGGAAGCATTTGCACAGGGCCTCCAGATAACTTGGTGAGGTGTGTGGGTGCCTTAGCAACATCCTCCACCTTGAAAAATGATTCATCCACCACAGTTATGCTGGCTCCAGTGTCTCTGGTAGCAGGAGTCTCCTGGCCATTCACAAGAACACTATCTTTATAATACTCTTTAGTATTATCTGGGATGGAATTATAGACATCTAAATTCTGTTGTTCCCACACGCCCAGGGACACTAAAGAAACACTAGCTGAGACTCTCATGGGTTCATCAGCCAGTAGGTGAAAGTTTCCACTTGCCAACAGTACTTCTTCCTCTGGGGAGAAGGCTAAGGAGACAGTGTGGACCCCTGAAGGTTTACCCTTACATCTGGGATCCCCTTTCACATGGTCAGTGTACTCACACACATAACATTTCCCAAATGTTTTGATAAATGGGGGTTTGTTCTGACCTCCATCTGGTTTGGGTCCAGATGGTGCACTAGCCTGATTCGGTTTCCCTTTTGGTTTACCCTTATGCTGCTGTTTGTGGCCCTCTTTCGGATTGGATGTATTAGAATTCTCCTTGTTATCTTTCTTTGGCTGCTTTCCCTCTTCCTTCTTCTGAGTTGCCCCAGAACCCTTGTGAGTAGCCCTGTTGGCAACCTACAAGTCAGCAGCCTTAGCTAACTTCTTGGGATCTATCTCCTTTGAATCAGCCAAGTGCTGTCTGAGCTCAGGAGAGCAGGCATCATAAATTGACTCCAACATAACAAGAATTCCCATACCTTCATAAGTGTTTATTCTGTAACCCTTAACACAACCATCTAAGTTTTTCAAACATTCACATACCCAGGTAGCCCAAGGGGTACCATCATGCTTTTTGAGGGTCATAAATCTCTTAAGGTACTGGGAATGGGTCTTCCCAAATATAGCAATTAAAGCTAGCTTCACACACTCATAATCCATCTTATCCACCTCCCCCAACTCCATCACAACATCAGATGCAACAGTGGGTAGCCTAGAGGAGAGCCAGGGAAGCAACTGATTCCCTGTATGGTCTTGAATCCCATGGTTATACTCAAACATTGCCAACCAATCCAAAATATCAAGCTTAGCCTCATACATACCCACAATGTCTTTAGGCATACAGGGTTTCTTAGGACTGGAAGACCTAGAAGACTCTGGGAGAGAAGCATTTTCAATGGACAATTTCTTCTTTTCTAATGCATGATTCAACTACATTTCTCTGAGCTTAAGTTCTTGATGCTTTTGTTCAGTTTGAGCATTAATATGTTTGAATTCCAGTTCAAGCCTCATCTTTTCTAGAGCAATGAATTCAGGACTGAGTGTAGGACCTGTAGGGGTCCCAGTGGACAAAGGTTGAGGTTGTTGAACAAGCAAGGGAGCAATGGGGCCTACATTGTGAGACACATCTACTTCCTCTAACTCATCAATACTAGACACATTATCATCCTCATTATTTTCCACATTTGCTGAGGGGTCAGGTATTTCAGATCCACCCTCCACACTTTGGAGGTCATTACGACCTTGGTGGTAGGGGGTTAATGGGCCGGTGGGGGGGTTAACTGGCCGGTAGAGCTGCCGGCCCTGGTTTTACCAGGCATCCTTAGCGGGTCCCGCGAGCGGTCCAGCATGCTAACAACGGGCACGTTATTAATGTCCCCGTTGTTAGCATGCTCCCCATTCCCATTGAACCCTATGGGGTCTCGAATGGGAATGGGCATGGGTTCCTGAAATGGGGTAATACCGGTCCCTCCAAGGTCGGAATGGCCCGGTATTTCCCCATTCCAGGAACCCAGACCCGGTACCCGGAACGGGGGTAGCCATGCCACAAATAGCGCCATGGCTACCTCCAAGGTCGTAATGACCTACTTTCTTTCTCTAACAACCTTTCAATCAATTCAAACT
Source organism: Ambystoma mexicanum (assembly GCF_040938575.1). NCBI lineage: Eukaryota > Metazoa > Chordata > Amphibia > Caudata > Ambystomatidae > Ambystoma > Ambystoma mexicanum. The sequence goes on from NC_090939.1 coordinate 693,916,730, forward strand.
TTTTGCCTTTAACAGAGAGATTCCTTTCTCTACACAGATTTTTCAGATAATCCACAGTGTAACTAAGGAGGGTCTCCTGATTGTAGCTTTCCATATCTGACATGATTAATATTGCTTTTTAGTGATGTTTAGCCTTGTGTTGATCCAAGGTAATAGCAGCACTCTAAGTGTAATCACTATACTTGATCCTCACTGCTGTACACCAGTGTTAGGTAGAGTTATATGCAGTACCCTTTGGGAACACCACACGCAATTAGGACTACAAGTGACAGTTACAAATTCACCTGTACTAGACAGTAAAGTGGTAGCGATGGCTGAGCAGCCAGACTTATCTCAAGAGTAAGGGCCTCATTACGACCCTGGCAGTAGGGGGTTAACGGGGCCAGTAGAGCTGGATGCAAACAACGGGCTCGATATTAACGGGCCCGTTGTTTGCTTCCTCCGCATTCCCATTGAGCCCTATAGGGGCTCAAAAGGGAATGGGGATGTACCGGGTCTGGGTTCCCTGAATGGGGAAATACCGGGCCCTCCAAGGCCGTAATGGCCCGGTATTTCCCCATTCAGGGAACCCGGACCCGGTACCCAGTATGGGTGTAGCCATGCCGCAAATAGCTACCTCCATGGTCGTAATGAGGCCCTAAGTGAGCAGTATCAATAGTTACACAAAGGACAACAATTACTATGATTCAAACACACACTGACTCAGTTGTAAAACATTTCACTAAAATAACACAGTTGAAAAATCATACTCTTAATACACTACTCCACACCCAATAAATTCTGGACAAGTTAGGCTGAAAATGAATTGTGAGCAAAATGGCACACCAGTAATTCAAAAAGGGAGGGAAAGACAAAGTTATCAAAAAAATGTAGCAGTACCAACAGGTAATAGCCATGGCAATCTAGAAAAAGGAACTACAGTGAGGAAATCAATTCAAAAGGCCTGGGCCAATGTTAATGGGTCAAAGTCTGTTGCTCAAGATCACACAGTTCAGGGAAGTTTGCAGTTAAGTGTTTGCCAAGAGTTCAGGACGAAGTTGGTAGGCAGAAAAGTTAGCTTAAAGAATGGAGAAGGGCAAGCCCTCGGATTGGCGAAAGGTTTAACACACTTTCACCGCGGCTGGATGAAACAAACAACCGGATTTGAACAGTACCTTAAATGGAGAAGAAGGCTGTAGCTGAGGCGGACGTTCCTGGCAGCTCCTGCATGCGCACGGTTCCTGAAGCGACTGCCGGGCTGACATAAAAAGTGTGCTCCTTAAAACCCAAACGGGGTCCGGTCCTCCTGGCTATCCGGTTCACTGCAGCACTGCACAGCAAATTCGACCAGGAGAGGGAGTCCTTGCTTGGAGTTTGGATGAACTGGTTAGTCCCACCAGCTCAGGGGAAGAAGATTCCTTGCAAATCTTCTATGTCGTCGAAGTCTGAAGATTCGGACCTGCAGCAGGACTTCACCGGGGGGTTCAGTCATGGTAGGGGTCCTCTTCTGTCAGCTCCTCTTCGGTTCTCTCGTTCCAGTGGCGATTCTGCCTTTCCAGCTCCAAAGACCTGCTTTTTATGCTGTTTTCCCCCATTCACACAGCCTGGCTGTCAATTACACAGCACCAGTCCCGCCGGGACAGTCACCACAGCCAATCAGATCAGATTGCGACATGGGTCTCCAAGGAGACCCTGTGCAGGGAGTCCTAAACCCCTCCCTCATATCCTGTCCCCCCCACGCATACAGGTGCCTAAGGAGGGCTTCTGTGCAGATAAGATAAGTATTAACCCTTTCCAGAACTCTATTTAAGATAGTTCGTACTGGGTCTGTGAGTTTTAAAAGAGACTAATACAGTCAATGGCAACTGTACATGTTCTGGGAGACAGTAGTCAGTTCCAGAAAATGGAGTCGGGGTTGGGAAGTCAAAAAGACAACCCTGTGTGACTGCACTGAAGGTGCTGTGTAGCACACAGTAAAAAGATGATGCCTATAGGTGAGGCTCCACAATCTATGAACACAAAAAATGTTAAACACACCCAGCAAAACACATGTAAGAGTGGGAAAAAAGGCTCACACTCTTACCAGGTGAAAAATAAAAATCCTAGAAATCTTAGGTACTGAGAGACTCGGTAGGTAAGGGAAATTAGCCATTCTGGAGAATTCTCCCTACCACTGCCCTGTCAGGTATTATTCTTTTACCATCTTTGGAAATCAATTGGGCTAAGTACAGGACCTCAGTCAGACAATACTGTAGCTTTTTCTTGTCAACTTTATACCCCTTGTGGACAAGTAGCTGTAGCAAAGCTATTGAGTCCCTTCAGCAGCTCTCTTCACTTTCACTGCAGACCAGTAGGTCATCTACATATTGAATAATGGTGCTCGGGACTTGAATATTGCCAAGGTCTTCATGTAAAATCCTGTTGAATATGCTGGGACTTTCGCAGTACCCCTGGGGCAATCTGAAGTGTTTGTATCTTCTCCCCCCTAGTATAAAGGCGGTGAGGTATTGTGAATCTGGGTGGAGGGGCACTGAGAAAAAGGCGTTCTTGAGATCCACTACTGAGATCCACTACTGTGAAATAGGTGGCCTGCTTTGGGATGCTACACAAAATGGATGCAGGATTCGGGACATGTGGGAACTCTTTTTGCACTATGTCGTTAAGTGGGCGGAGGTCCTGGACCATACGCCATGCCCCCACCGTCGCTTTCTCAATCGGGTAGACCGCCGTATTGCATGGAGAATTTGAGGGGAGAATGATGCCTTGTTGTAAGAGGGCCTGTATTGTTTCCTGAATCCCTTCCTCTGCTTCTCGGGACAGTGGTTAATGCTTCACTCTGAGGAGTATTGCCCCCACTTTAAGGGTGATTTGTACAAGGGTCACTTCTCTCAAGAGCCCTACATCATGTGGGTTAGTGGTCCATATGTGAGGGGTCACTTGTTGCATATGTGTGTCGTAGTAGCAATGTAGTGCATTGCAATTTTTCCCCATCCTAGTTGTCGTCAGTGAATAGTTCCTCATCAGTTAATTCCCTTAATGGTACATTGGGGTCAATGCATAACACTGTACACCACTCACATCCTTGCATATCTGTTCCTATTGCCACTATTCTTCTCGCAGACAGCTGTACTCCGTCTAAGTCTAGTGTCAGTATCGTGCCAGCCACTATTTCAGGTGCTGCTACAGAATGGAACACAAAATATGAAGGTACTCTCCATTCCTTTATAGTCAACTCAGGTACTGCCTTAGCTAACACTCGGATCCCATAGATAAACATATCAGGATTCACTGGCGCTCCCCTCAGCTTTTTATCATTCGCAATTGCGTTGATCAGAAGCATTGCTCTAATAGGACACATGCCTGGGATGGAACAGACAAATCCTCGGTCGGTCAATGATATGGTCATATTCAGCTTACTGAGCAAATCTCGCCCTAACAGATTGACTGGTGAGCTTTCATAATATAGTAAGGGTGTCCGAATCGTTCTCCCCCCTATTTTGATATCCAGCTCTTCTGTAAAAGCAACCATTACTACAGCCCCAGAGAATCCTTGCGTTTCGAGATTTTTATTTGACAACAGAAAATCACCTTCACAAATACATGATTTTTTCACCCCCAAGTCTACCATAAAGATGTTCTGTTTGTTTCCTATCTCTGCCCCCACCAGTGGTTCCTCTTCTGGATGTAAGATAGTGGATAGGACTGGACATGCAAGTGCTCTCTGTGGGCTATCCTAATCAGAGTGAGTGTCTGTTCCTGGGCAAGAGAAAATGTTGTCACTGAGTACACAGGCCCCTTGGTAGGTGGCCAGCGCTCTGTTTGGGATGGTGGCAAAAAGGGTTATTATGTCGATGGGTCATTTGGTTAGGGTGGGTTGCTGTGATTGCATGGCATGTGGGCGGTGTAGGAGGGTGTTCTAGCCTGGTATTGGTCTACTATTTGGCTTGTCGTCCTGTTTGTAACTTTCTTGGCAAAGGCCATATGGGCTACCTGGGTGTGGGTGCCCGCAATGTGATTGATTGTTGTATCCCTGGTTGTATTGATGATTGCCCCCTTGCCTGTAGCAGCATTCCCTAGAGAAATGGCCCCACTTCCCTCACAACTAACACTGACCGTGCCCTCCCCCCCTTGGTCCCTGACCTCCATACCCCCCTCCTCTCTGTCCCCGACACCCACCTCGTCCTCTTGCTGGTCTTCCTTGCGATTGGGGTCCCATGTATTATTGCTCTCCTCCCCACTGCTCCTGCCCATTGCCTGCCCACATTGCGGCCATTCTAGCTTGTATAGCCACATAGATACCTCCTTCCTCCCCTGTTGACTCTGAGAGCAGTGCTGCAGTTATTGCAGCGACCTTCATCAGTTGACTCCGTACTAGTTTTGCTTCTTCTGCTAATCTCCTCTGTGCGATTTGTTTTTCCCTTTCTTTGATCCTCCTACAATGATGTATTATAATGCTCTGTATTTCAGTCCAGCCCTTGGCTTCTACCCCAGGTATTTTATCAAGGGCCTTCTGTACCTCCTTTGGGAGGCCTTGTTTGATTATAAAGTAAAATAGGGAGGTGTTTTGATCCCACACTGTTCCTGTTTCCGCCCTCCACATCTCCTGCACCCGAAGAATGTACTGCGCAGCCTCTTCCTCGTCCCACATAGGGCACTGCATTATAGAATGTAAATCAGGGGTATCGGGGAAGGTCCTCCGAAAGTGCATCCCATCTAGTGTCCTGACATTGTTAAACAATGTCCCATCATGTGTGTTGTTTACGATTGTAACCCTGGGGAAACCCGCCTTCGCCCAGACAGTGTCTGCCTGACCTCCTACCGCGGATACTAGAAGGCTTTTGATATCTCCTATATCCAAGGGCATACCAGCAGTATTCTTTTCGAAGGCATAAATCCATTTCCCCACGCCCGCTGTGAGCGGGGGAGGGATTTGAGAAAGCTATTTTTGTCCATCTGCACCGAGGGCACGTAATAGGGTCTCCGTGCTCCTTGGTGTATCAAAGGCATTTGTAATTTTGATTTTGTCTTTCCTGTACTCCCTTTCACTGCTTTCTTCTTCGCCAAGACAATCCTCCCCATTCTATTTCTGAGCCTCCCTTCCCATGTCTTGCTCCTTCTAGGGGATGCCCATTGCAACTGCTGTATTTCTCCTATTACTCCTTCTTCGACCTCATCAAAGTCACTCCAGTATTCCTCATCCCTCACCGAAGCCACTGCTTCATACCCCACACTGTCAGCCTCCCCCTCCCTTTCTACTTGCACTGCTTGTATAGGTGCATTATGAATCAGAAATAGAAAATCACTTGACTTCAATTAATTCTCGGGGATGAGTGACGTTCCTCCCGTGAGCTAGAACCCTTCCTCTACCCCTTGTGTTCCTTCACATACCGCTTGCAGCTGGGCCAATTCTGCTCGGGTGGCATTTAATGCTACTTCTGGAACCTGTGTGCTCACTCCTGTGTTAGCTGGAGTGACTGTACTAGACATATCATAGAGAGGGGGTGGGCGGTGACTGGAGCACTTGGGGTGGTGCTTCCTTGTCCATATATTGGGTCTACATACCCCTCTTCAGCTCTTGTGATCAGCGGGTATATCTTTTTGGGTTCTACTTATTTCTCCTGTTCTTCTACCCGTTCTGTTTCCGCCACCATCCCAGTCTCTGCTACTTCCTTACCTTTCTTTTTACTGGGTGTTTCTTCAAACATCTTACATAAATCTAACATTTCCCTTCTATTTTGGAGTTGTTTTCCCTTGTATTTTGCAGTCAAATAAGTGGACAGATGCTCTAGAGTCCCTTTATCAAAAGACCCCTCTTCTGGCCAGGAGTGAGATGGTCCCTCTCCCTTGGTTTCATTCTCCCACTGTTCATGATATTTTTTTATTTGTTCACTATACAAGGGGAGCGGTTTACAAATGTGGGACAGGGGAGTGTCCATCCCCATCTTTCTAGATTTCTCTCCCTGCCTATAACTATTTCTCTTCACTACTAGGCGGGTGATCTGGCTACTCCTCGCCATTCTCGCTGTATTTGGACCTTTCTTCTAGAGGTAGTCAATAAAACCTCAGATTATCCCTCTTAAACATTGCAACACAAATGCATGGTACGATAGCAAACATATAACACAATATGCATTGACATATTCATGACAACAATACGATGAAGAGTAAAACATGTGAACAGAAAAACATGAAACATAGACTCCCCCTTCTTCTGTCAGAGCCCAGTCATGTTCACACTCTCCCAACACTCATGTCACCTTGCCCCTCCTGGGCCTACCTCCACGATTGTAAGAAAAGATGCTAAGATAATGAACTAAAATAATAATCACTATTGGTTCCCGAGCCGTCTACTTATATGGGCTCCTACTTTTTGATCTCTTCACTTCTTTACCCGCACTGGTCGGGACAGTGCATTACAGCACCATCTTGCACCCCCTTTCGGACCTAGGTTCCCGTATTTCCTCTATACCAGTTCTTTTACTCCTTTAACTTCAAAACCTAATGGCCATAAAAAGGAAAAGCGCTTTGTTCTAAGAAAAATAGTCACTCATTCATATTCAGTCACTGCGTGTTCCTCTCAGACACACTGCTCTATATTCCCCTTAGTTTGTTTTAGATTGCAATTTATATTCACGTGGCCGTGTTCTTCCAAGAGCCTTCATTCACGGTCTAACCACAACTTCTGGGCCTCTACCTTCTTGCCGCACCCAGCTCTGGCGAGCAGCGGGGTATTCGCAAAGCCGGAACCAACGAAAAACCTTCTCTTTTTTGCATACACATTTTTTGGGGACTGGTCAGCTGTAGGTTGGGGTGGCCTTACAGGAGAGTCCCTGGATCTCGCCGCAGGTACGGGGGTCTCGAGGAATATCACGTCAAAGGGGACACCAAATGAAGGCACACTCCGAATATAACACATAATATTCAATAGACCAAGTAATGAGGACGCTCCCAATCAGGGGAATGAAGCACTGAGATAAATGGCAAGTATAACAAACTTTATATAAGATTGTAACGCAAACAAAGAACTCTGCTGCCCGAGAGCGCTCTTCCAAACAATACACAGGCAGCACATTTTAAGGATAAAATATGTCATTTGTGACTAGGGTCTATAGGTACACAAAAATGGATAATAGTTGGAGAAACAGAATGATACAGTCGATTCCATACGGGATGGCCAAATTGGATTGGCTGCTACTCTGGTGTCGCTCCTGTGGCATGTGGGTCAGCGGGGCTCATCATCGCGCTGAAGGTCAGGGCATAACAAGACACACATCTATCTAACTAAACTAAACAACAGAAACTGATAATATGAGACTAATGGTGCACATAAATTCTCCAGCATTGGATCTTTCATGGATTCACATGCTTAGAATATTCCCCGTCGTCAGACTGGGAACCCTCGGTACATTTATAAAGCCATTTTTCCCTAGGAAAACTTCGACACTTTTGTGTCCTACCCACGTCGTTCCTGAGGTTGTCCATGCATGCCCCAATAGGGCTTGGTCGTATAAATGCCCCACCCCCACGGCTCCCTTCAGATTTCAACTGTCTTCCAAAGCAGTGGGATCACCTCGCTTCATCTATTGTTTTGTCAAGGTTGTTCTTGGTATTTTCCTAATGTCTGGAAAAGCTCTGTTCCGCCTGTGCGCTACGTGCGGGCTAAAGAAAGTGTATGAGGGAGATGGAAATATGGACTGCATATATTGTCTACACCCTCACCAATCGGCAGACAAGTGCGACATATGTAAGGGCTTCTCCCAAAAGACTCTTAAAGACCGGAGCCGGCGGTTAGTGGCCTGGTTGAGCGATGGAGCGGGTGCGTAGCCGCCTTCGGAGGTAGGCTCCACGCGCAGAGTGGCCTCGGCATCAAAATCCTCAGGGGCCCCCCGCCGTTCGGCATCGGCTGAACCCCCGTTGAAGAATTCCCGCCCGGCAGAGAAAGGGTCGTCGAGAAGCCATTCTGCAAGGGAGTCTTCGCTGAAGAAAACCTCATCATCATCACCATCGTCTAAGAAGGAGAGAAAGGAGAAGTCGAAATCCTCCTCCTCAGGTGATCACCATAGATCATCCTCGAGTAGAGAGTCTGAGAAGCACAGGTCAAGTTCAAAAAAGGCGGGAACGCCTCAAGGAACTGCGCAGGCACCACCGTCGTCGACGGCGGGGAGATCGTCGACTCCCTCGCTACCAATGACGCAGTTGGTTTCGTCAATTTTCATGCCACAGGTAGTGGCTACGACGACGGCTGGCCCAACCTTAGCCTCGTTGACGGAGATCCCGCAAGAAGCCTGGCGACCGGAGATATTCAACCCGGTTTTACTGGAGTCTGTGCTGCAGCAAGAGGCGGCCTTGTCGGTGTCCTCTGTGGAAGAGGAGTGTGAGAGGATAGCTGGGCCTGCAGAGCTCGGGTTACAAGGAGTTAGCAGGTTAACTCTTTCCAGTGGAACTAATATTCCAGTTACAACCCGTCTTCTTAACCCGCAGTCTGTTCTATCACTAGAAGTTCTATCCACATTGCAGACCTTGTTAAAGAAATTGGACGAAAGATTACCTCAGGTGGCAACTCCGACCAAATCGACCGTCGACGAACCTGGCCCTTTCCGTCAGCCAACTCCGACGATGTCGACGGCTGTACCGACGTTTGAGGGCCTCGCAGATGCACACCAGGAAGAAGGGGAGCTGTCTGACTCAGAAGGAGGGTCCTTATCGGATGTTTCGTTCTCCCCCTCTAGGGATCCAACCTGGGAGTCAGAGGCAGAATTCGAACCCCCAAGGAGCCCAGCTCAACCGCCCCCCCCCGGACGACATTGGGTCGTTTCGCGCCATGATGAGCAAAGCGTATACCGAGTTCGGATTAGCTCAGGAGGAAGAGAAAAAAGACTGTTTTCTATTCGACCACATGGGGAAGAGAAGGAGGTTGGTTTTCTCGGTGCCCATCCTGGATCATGTGTGGCAGGAGGGTTTACAGACGATGCGTCATCCTTTCTCGGAGCCCGCAATTAAAGGTAGGCCGGAGAAGAAATTTAAGGCTCCTGAATCCACCCCCAAGTGTCTATCCTCCCAACCAGCCCCAGACTCGGTAGTGGCGGCGGTGGCGAGAAAAGCTAGGTGCCAGCACAAATGCTCGGCCCACCCCGGAGAACAAGGCCAGAAGACAGGATGCCTTTGGCAAGAAGGGGTTGTAGGTGGGGGCAACGACAGTGAAGGCTGCCAACTCTCTGGCTATAATGGCCAGATATGATAGAGAGATGTGGCACCGGTTGGCACCTATACTTGAACATCTTCCAGAAGAACATAGGAAGGCAGCGATGTTACTCGTCCGAGAAGGTGAGGAGGCCTCAAATCATTCTATTAACATCACTGTGGACCTCGCAGAATCAGGATTTAAACAAGTCAACAACGGGGTGGTTCTACGGAGGCAAGCGTGGCTAAAATGCACCAACTTTAGACCTGAGGTGCAATACAAGGTGCTGGATATGCCCTTTGAGGGAGACCTTCTGTTCGGCGAAAAGGTGGATGAGGCCTAAAAAGGGCATGAAGGAGGACTCTGACACAGCGCGCTCTTTGGGTGCCCACCTGAGCGTGTTGCAGCAGGAGGTAGCGCTTATGCTACAAAAAGGGGCTATAGAATTGGTCCCTGTGTCGCAGAGAGGTCAGGGGGTTTATTCCCGATACTTCGTAGTGAAAAAGTCAAACGGAAAATGGCATCCCATTCTCGACCTTCGTGACCTCAACAAAATGTTGAAAAGGCAAAAATTCAAGATGTTCACACTTCCTGGAGTGTCTGTCCAAGGAGGGGACTTTCTGGCATCTCTGGATCTTCAGGACGCGTACTTCCACATACCAATGCGTCGGCGACACAGAAAGTTCCTAAGGTTTGTGGTAGGACGGACTCACTACCAGTTCACAGTGCTCCCGTTTGGACTAAAATCCTCTCCCAGGATGTTCACGAAATGTTTAGCACCAGTTGCGGTTTGGTTGAGAAAACAAGGCCATCATATGTACTCGTACCTCGACGACTGGTTGGTGAAAGGATCCTCTCCTATGGCATCTCAAACAAGTTTTCAGGCCACCATGCAGCTGCTACGATGGCTGGGATTTGCAGTAAACTTTGAGAAGTCTTCGTTGACTCCGTCGAGAAACTTAGTGTTCTTGGGTGCACAGTTCGAAACCCAGTCGGGGTTAGTGAAACCATCCGTCGACAGAATCCACAGACTCAACTGGATGGCAGGTCAGTGAAGGTTCAATACCAAAGTGTAGGTGAGGAAATACATGTCGATTCTGGGCACTATGGCGTCTTGCATTGCTCTGGTGAACAACTGCCGCCTGTTCTTGAGGCCAATCCAAGAGTTCCTGGCGGATCGGTGGACCCAGACCCAAGGTCTCTGGTCGGACAAACTGATCGTCGACGACGACAAGCTCCTATGAGCTCTTCGATGGTGGCAGAGCTTTCAGAACCTATCCAAGGGGGTACCCCTGCAGGAACTGCATGTTGTCTAACTCCCATTCGTGTACCTGGTCCATTTTTCTGCTGAGGGAGTCCGCTTGTTCGTTCCTTACCCCATGGAGATGGTGAGCTAGGATGGTTATATCGTGCTTCAGAGCCCAATGCCATACCTTCTGAGCCTCGGTGGAAAGGGTTGCGGACCGCGTGCCTCCTTGTTTTCTCAAGTAAAACATTGCTGTCGTGTTGACTGTCAATATTCTCACTACTGAGCCTTTTATGTGTTGCAGGAAAGATTTTAGGGCCCAGCGCACTGCCCTCAACTCCAGAACCTTGATGTGCAGGAGAGATTGCCTGGGAGACCACCGACCTTGTGTTTGGAGAGTACCCATATGTGCTCCCCAGCCGGTCAGGGATGCGTCTGTCACTATGGTCACGTGAAATTCCGGTTATCAAAGATCTTCGAGAAGTGGGGGCAACCCCCCCTAGATCTCTTTGCAACGAAGGAGAACAAGAAATGCGAACAGTATGCCAGCAGGTGACCACAGAAGGGCTCTCGGGGGGAAGCCTTCTCCTTCCCGTGGACGGACCAGTTTCTCTATGCCTTTCCCCCGTTTCCTCTCATACGGAGGACCCTACAATGGATTTGCAGATACAGTTGTCGGGTCATCCTAGTGGCTCTGTATTGGCCGAGGCAAGCGTGGTTTTCCGACCTGCTCCAACTGTCAGTAGAGCAGCCGATAACATTTTGGAAAACCCCGGACCTCCTGTCCCGGAACAAAGGGACACTGTGGCATAACGACCCGGACAGTCACAATCTCACAGCTTGGCTCCTGACTTCTTGGAGTTTGGTCCCATAAGCATTTTGTCAGATTGTCGGAGAATCCTGCAGGCCGCACGAGCTCCTTCCATGAACACATCGTATGTATGCAAGTGGAGAAGATTCTGTGGGTGGTGTCAAAGCCAGCCAGGATTGCACCCCTTGAATGTAACTCCGGAACAACTTCTACCATATCTGTTGCATTTGGCAGAGAGCGGATTGTCTTTTTCGTCGATAAAGGTACACCTGGCGGCCATCTCAAGGTTCACGAGGAAAAGGCAGTCGTCTCCCTTGTTTAGTGATAGGCTGATAAAGCACTTCATGAAGGGTATGTTCCGTACATTCCCTCCGATTAAGCGCTTTCCACTGACATGGAGTCTCAACTTGGTGTTAGCGGGGCTAATGAAAGCTCCCTTCGAACCAATGGCTTCCTCGTCTATGAAGTTCTTATCGTGGAAGTTGGCTTTTCTAGTAGCTATCACGTCAGCTCTCGGAGATAAAAGCGTTGGTCATAGATCCACCGTACTTGAGGTTCTTTAAGGACAAAGTGGTACTGTCGACTAATCCTTGTTTTATTCCGAAAGTGCCTACTGTTTATCATAAACATTCGTCAATTGTTCTACCTACCTTCTTCGCAACTCCTTCATCAGCTGCGGAAAAGCCCTCCATACTTTGGACGTGAAGAGAGCACTGAAATTCTACCTTCATCAGTCCCAGCAATTCAGAACTATGCAGCAACTGTTTGTGGCTTTTGGCCCGTCGGCGAGAGGAAAGGCAATCTCAAAACAAGGACTAGCTAGATGGGTCTCGTCAACGATTGCTTTTTGTCGCTCCAAGGCAGGGAAACCACCGCTAGAAGGACGTCCGAGGGGTCATTCCACGAGATCAATGTCGTCATCGGCAGCGCTGTGGGCAGGGATTCCGCTGACGGACATCTGCCAAGCGGCGTCCTGGTCAGTGCCGCACACGTTTAGCCGCCATTACTGCCTTGAAAGGCAGCATGCGGATGATGTACAGATGGGAAGAGCAGTCCTGCGCCATCTGTTTCAGTGAGGTAAGCCCCGTCCAGCGGGAATGCCTATATATATATATATATGTTTATACGAATATATGTATATATATATTTGTGCTTCTTTCCATATGTGTAGATATGGGTAAAGATATGTAGATATATGCTTGTACTTAAGCGCAGGTAGTGTTATGTGTGTCTATATATATGTGTATATATATACCTTTCTCTCTCTTTCTCCCCTATACAGAATGGTTTATGATACAAGGCGGCTGTCCAATATGAAGGCCAATCATGGGACCTTCTCTCTCGGTTTTATGCACTCAGGGTGATTCGTAAAAAATGTTTTTATTGGTGAGTCATGTGTCAGGAAATTCTTTTAACGATAAGGATAGGTGATGCCTACGGTGCATCATTGAATAGGAGGAGCTGGCAGATTCCAACATTGAGAACGGTTTACAGTTTATTGTTCACCAAGTACAAGCATCTTGGAAACATCAGCATGAATTGACCATCTAATACCTACATAGGTTCTTGATATAGGTTTAATAATGAATTTTATCTGTATTAACAATATTTTTAATCAATTCTAGTATGCTGAATTTTAACCAAGTATCACTAATTGTAGACACTATGGGCCTCATTACAACCCTGGCGTTAAGGGGTTAACGGCGCCGCAAAAGGCTGCGGCGCCGTTAAACCCTTAACGCCAGATTCACACTTTAACGCCTGCTTTTTGCAGGCATTAAAGTCCATCCCGCTAAGGGACCTTGGTGCTAATTACGGCACCGTAATTTACGGTGCCGTAATTAGCGCCTTCCCCATTCCCATTGAGCCCTATTGGCCAAAAATGGGAATGGGGAAGTGGCCATGGTGAATGGGGATTTACCGCCCTGCCAACCTTGGAATGGGGCAGTAAATCCGCCATCCACCATGGCGGAATCCGGCATGGACCATGGTGCTAATAGCACCATGGTCCAACGCCAGGGTTGTAATGAGGCCCTATGTCTTTCACACCTACAAAAAAGTGAAAATGATACTATATGATGCCTCGATGTTACTGGCTGAAATTCTACTTAGATGTTTAAATACGGCTAAATGTAAAAAGACTGGCATTATGTATAGACCATGATACAGGTATGCAAGATTAGTGATCATATGTTGTGCGTTACACCTTAATTTTTAAGTTTGCTGATGGGGCTAAGGTAAAAATATCTCCCGGAATCCACTATGATTATGCCAGAATTTCAATAATGTGAATCGATAGACAGCATGGATCCATTAAGCGTTTTATGTATAAAAACAGTAGTATAATGCATTTTAATAATACTTATTTGCACTTTAATATTGCAGTATTTGCACATGGGCAGAGCCCACTCAATTATATGAAGTTGGGATACTCCAAAGGCACTAGGCACTTTAATGTACTGTTTGCACATTGCGCTTTATACTGTTCTTATGATGACCGATATGCAATGGCATCAATACGTAAATAGTGGGTTTTTCGAATGCGAATTTGAAATGTAAACGTGACATCTACTACCAGCTAATCAATGAACACGTTCTAAGATGGCCGAATTTTAAAACATTTGGCCACTCAGTCTTTTTTCTATGTTAAACTTCCTGTCACATGGGGTGTTTTTAAAAAGCATTGATTGTATGGATCACTTGTTGTGAACAAGCGGTGAGGTAACCGTGAAACGCGTCAATTGGGGCCATTCATTTTGGAGCACCACACTTTAGGTGGTTTTTACTAATAGTCATGTGTTGTACATGGACTATAAATAAAGAGGACAATTTTTGAGAAACTACTGAGTTCCTGGTGTTTCTTCACAGAACGGGGGAGTGCCTCTCACTTTGGCTGCAAGAAAAAAACAGTCTCAAGACATATATATATATATATATATATATATATATATATATATATATATATATATATATATATATATATATATATATAATTTTTATACATGTGTGTCTATTCTAAGCATGTGAATCCATGATAGATCCAATGTTGGAGAAGGGAATAGTTTCTTACCTGTAACTCCATTTCTCCAGCATTGGTATTTTGCATGGATTCACATGCGCCCGCCGGCCTCCCCTGAATGCAATGTACACCATGTATTTCCCCCATGCTGCTTTGGAGGGGTTAAAATCTGAAGGGAGCCGCAGGGGCGGGGCATGTATACGGCCACGTCCTATTGGGGCATGTGTGGACAGTCTCAGGAACGACGACGGGGAATATTCTAAGCATGTGAATTCTATCTTGTATGAATAGGGGTGCTTAGGTCGAATGAGCTAATTTAGTGACATTCCAACCCTTACCTTCTGCCATGCTTTTGATGTTTACATGCCCCACACCCAGGTGCCCACCCCAAGGTATGATCTACCGTCTGTCGTACTAGTATCTGTGGGCAAGTGTTTGATTCTAGACAATATATTGCAGTGCAGGATTAGTACGTTGATGGAGTTTCTGGTGGGGTCGGGGTTAGGCCGGGTCAGATAGATATCTGCATAAAAGGAGTTGAGGGGTCAGAGCTAATGGACTGTGGTCCGACTGGGTGGGGGTCGAGGGGGCACAGGCAGAACAAATGAATTGCCGGGCATCCGTGGGAACAAGGCTTGTGCGGAGCTGGCAGAGTAGGAGGGGGTGGCGGTGCTCTAGGCTGTCTGTGCAGGCACTGGGGATGGGAGAGCTGCTTTTCACCGGGGGATGATTTCTGGGCCTAGTAAAAGATGGCGTCTATCGAGGTACAAAATTGAGTCTTAAAACAAGTCTACAGGTTGTGTTATACGCGCATATGTCTATGTTCTATCGCATTGCAGGGCACCCCTACAAGGTATCTTACTTCGTGAATGGTGAGGTGGCTGGAATTGGACCACTTCCTCCCCAACAAAGTGTTACTTCATTTTAGAGACTAGTTTTGTATTGGATTATTATTCTGTAGGAGGGCGAGAGTACCTTTTTTGAGAGTGATTGGTGGTATGGTTTAACATTTAGGTGTATTCTAAGTGCTGACAATTTGGAAGACGTACACATGTGAATTGGACAAGCAATCTGTGTATTGAACCGTAGTGAGTTGAGTTTTGAGTTTTTCCTCCTTTTTTCGTGGCATTTATAATTTTGGTTACTATAAAGCAAATCTGTCTCTTATGGGACCCTATCCTTGATTTACTGTTAACAATATTGATTGTGTTTATGGAGTAATAGGCATAGGTAAGCATTTATTGTCTTAGATATGCATTTCATTGAGTGGTTGAGTTATCATGCTCCTATATTAAAACATCTGACCTATCTCAGACACTGTTGAGTTCTAAAACGTAAGGATTTTAACACATATGGTGAGAAGAATTGAAATGTTTATGTCAACAATTGAAGTGCTGACGATATTGAGCAGCAGCTTGAAAGCCGATGCTGCTAAATAATGGGTTGTATGTTAGTTTATATTTTTGTTGCCTAGTTAAACAATAGGTGACTGAATGAGTGTGTGAATGAGTGTGAGTGGACAAGGTATGGTATGAATTGATTTGATGTTTTATTTAAAAATAATTAATTGACACTTAGTGTATGAGATAGAGTTTTTGTAAGCAAATAAATGAAGTGGTATCAAAGGCTCAGACTCTTTGTGTATTGAAATATAGATTAATGGAATGTGTATAGATTTATCTCATGTGAAAATGTTGATTGTTGAGCACTTCAATATTATTTTCCAGCAGCTCACTAGGTGGGAGGCTGGTTTGATTTGATTAATTATTTTTCCTGTTTTAAATATTATTAGAGTTTTACTGGGCTAATCTCAATACCATTAGTAGAGATTTGTTCAACATTAGTCAATACTTGTGAATTGTTATTAGAAACAAATGGTGGTTCTAAAATTAACCACACAAATGTGTGTGTAGACCCTTAGTTGTGAGGCTTCCGTCCACTGCTTTGTGTGCTTGATGTATCACCAACATTGGGTTCATTGGTGATGTGGGCTTCTTGCCCCCAAATTATAAATATTGTTTCTTGGAAATTGTATTTAAAAAGAATCGATTGCAAAAAATATTGAATTATTTTGATGTGCACCACTTTTTCAGAATTCTCTTTCCAAACACCCTAACCCTGAAAGCTTGGTGGTACAAGTTCCCACACCTGCAACAAAGACAAGCGCCTACCCAACTCTATCCCCAGACAGGGATTACAAAAGGTAGGATGCACTAGCAAAAGAACATTTTTGCTTATGCTGGCAAGGCCTTAAAGGCTATAAATATGTCTTGTCCATTGGCTAAATATACCCACACAGATGGTAAAGAAGCGGCATGCCAGGCTCTCCAGTTTGTGCCTTCTGCATCAGACTGCATGGGTAGAGCCATGGGATCTAGCTCAGTGTCAGAAAAATGGGAATGCCTGAGTTTGTGCCAGACATCCAAGCAAGATTATTAGACATGCCATTTGATGGCACAAATTTGTTTGGACCAAAGGTTGACGACAGCCTGGGAAAACTACAGTATTCAAAATCTGCAGGAAAATCTTTAGGGGCAGCAGTCTGTCAGCAACCAGCTCAACCCACTACACAAAGTTGGAGAGGCACCCCTGGTCACTGCTTCAGCTCTTTTAGCCAAGACAATGAGTCAAGAGCAATGAGAGGTAGAGGGGGAAATAAACTGTATCATCTGTCCAGTCAGGAACAGTCACCACACCACAACCTCTCTGAGAAAAAAAGGTGCACTCTTCTTCTATGGGGGAAAATTAGCACTGCATTCTGAAGAATGGTGACACATTACTTCAGATGCATGGGAGCGCCAAGTGGTGACACAGGGCTGCTGCCTTCCATTTTTGCAGCCCCGTTCAGACTGCCATCCACCCATGCACCTTTTTCATACTCCAGATGTGTAACTTGAGTAGGAGATTGCTTTTCTACTGGCGAACAGAGCTATAGTGAAAGTTCCTTCAGCAGAAAGGATCCATGGGTGGTATTCTCACTACTATCTTGTACCAAAAAAGGATGGTGGACTGCGACACATCAGGAACCTGAGGCACTTGAAAAAGTTCCAAATGGAAAGACACATTCAAGATGGTGACACTCTCCCAGACCATCCAGGCCCTAGAACTACAGGATTTGTTTGTGCCACTCGACCTCCAGGATGCTTACTTTCAAGAGCTCATACATCCCAAGCACAGGAAAAAACTGAGATTTATGTGCATATAGTGGCAGTTACCACTATCAGTTTGGGGTTCTACCTTTCGGGCCAACCTTCTCCTTTAGTGGCTTCACCAAGTTGCTGTTGTTGGTGGTAAACATTCTAAGCAGAGGGGGATTCACACCTTCCCCTACTTGAAACGATTAGCTGATTGTGCCCAAACACCAGAACAGGCTCAGTAACATCTCAGAGTACCCTGCCACTTCTTGCATAAACCAGGCTTCTCCCTCAACTTCTCAAAGTTCCAGAAAAAACCTTGCAAACACTGCAGTTCCTCAGAGCAGTCATGGACTCCTCCTCGGGAAAGGCCAGAGGTAAAGGGTTTGCACATTCAGCAGATGGTCACGAAATTCCAGAACGTCCACACACTCCGGTCCTGAACTTCTCATGGTATCCTGTATTTCCCTGGTGCCAGATGCTTGACTAAAAAGGAGGTCACTTCTGTGGGCCATCAGATCTCAGGGGTCACAGTTCTCAGGCAGCATGACAGACATTCTTCAGATCGGAAACAGGGTCTCAAAGGATCTCCAGTGGTCGGCCCGCAGCGAGAACGTGATTGCAGGCAAACCTTTTTGATGACCATGTGCTTACGGATCCTCCTTGAAGAGCTTGCATGCACACCTGAACGAGATGATGGAGAGCAGGTTATGATACCCAGAAGAGACGAAACTCCATGGAAACCTGTTGGAGCTGAGAGCTATCTGACTGGTGCTGATGGCCTTTTTCCCTCCTTACAGGGCAAACCTGTCCTTATCATGATGGACAACATGGTGGCAATACACTCCCTCAACTAGAGAGGGGGCATGGGGTCACTACTATTCAGAGAGACAATGCATGTCTGCTTTTGGTTTGGACTTTACATAATGGAATCTCCTTGTCATGAATCCATCATCTGGGATGAAGAACATGAAAGCAGATGCCATGAGCAGGCAGGGCTCGGCCTCCTAACAGTGGGAGTTGTGCCAGGAAGTGCTTTCAGAGATCTTCACTCTGTGGGGAACCCATAAAGTGGATCTGTTCCAATCCAGTTCCAACAGGAAGTGCAAGCTTTTCTGATCCCCTGGGAGACACGTTTTTGATGCACTGGAATTATTCACTTGTAAATGCATACCAACCGATCCCAGTCATCCCACATTTCATCAGGAGGTTGAGGAGGTTCGGGACAACCATGTTTGGCCCAGAATGAGACAGGAGGACATGTTACCCAGACCTTCTGGACATGGCCATCTCTCCTCTGTGGTGTGTTCCTCAGAGTTTGGGCTTGCTCTCCCAAGTGGTAGGCCTGGTTCTCCAGCCGTGCATCACCATCTTCAATCTTCAAGCCTGGTTTGTGGGAGGTTGAGATACAGAGACAGGAACCTTCCCGAAGATGTTATGGAGGTGTGGATTTCGGTCATAAGCCCTGGCGACCAAAATGCTATATCACTGCCATTGGAAAAGCTTGTTTCCACTCGTGCAGAGTCAAGGATATAGATGCATACCTTTGCAACACACCAACAATACTGTATTTTCTTTTGCACCTTGCCTGACAGGGTTTACAGGTGACTATGATAAAGGGATGACTGGCTGCGCTTTCCATTTTTACGCGCACTCCTAAACAAGGATAATATTTCACTATGCCAATTGTGTTGCCACTCCTCAAAGGTCTTACCAATACTTTCCGCAGGACTTCTTTTGTTGTGCCTGAATGGGATCTAAAGGTCGTCCTTACTTACCTCATGGGACCTTCTTTTGAGCTAATGCATTCTTGTCCACTCAGGCTACTCACATGGGAAACTATATTTTGGAGGTGGTTACATCTCCACATAGAGTTAGCAAACTACAAGCTCTTTCCTGAAAACCTCCTTTCACAATTTAATCTGAAGGGAACGTAATGCTCAGAGTATTCCTCACCATCCTTCCTAATGTGGTCTCTGAGTTTTACCTGTTCTAGAAGAATTATCTGCCCATGTTTTACTCTCCTTCTCATCCAACCAAGGAGGAACAGAGGCTGCACAGACTAGACTCTTAGAGGGTGTTGCGCTTTTACATCTCCAGAACAAGAGAGCTTAGTTTTTTGTAGGATACACTGGTCCTAGATTAGGCAAATGGGGAACAAATCAAACACTTTTGAGATGGATAGCATTATGTGTATTTTAATGCTACTCCATTACAGGGAAAGTGATTCCTGAGGGCTTTAGAGCACACTCAGCTAGAGGGATGGCCACTACTTTGGCTCTCCAAAGAGCAGTCCTGTCGTTGGACATCTGCCTGGCTGCAACACGGTCCTCACTACATACCTTCACAAGGCATTTCCTCCTGGATACTCTGTCGGGTCAGGACGCCCGTTTTGGTAGGGCAGTCTTTCAAAATGTTGTGAATGATTTACTTCCGCCTACTTAAACATACTACTATGGAAGTCTACCTAAGATGAGGAATCTGTGGGAGGACAAACATAAAAAACACGAGAAAAAATTATCGAACAATACTGCAAGTAAGTAATTTATTATTTCTTAAAACTCTTTGAGCAGAGTTTGTTTAAGATGTTGGGCACTGTGAAACACCTTATATCTAGCTCAATGTTGGGGGAGGAAAAAGACTGAAACCATTATAAAATGAGCTAAGCATTTATTTGAAGGAAGGATACATACAAGCATATACAGTAGCCACACAATCCACTGGTTTGTATTGGGAATGTTAAGAAGTCCAGATCACGTACCAAATTCTTAGGCATTCTGGGAGCAGGTTGTACACTCTCTGAAAGAAGTAAATATAAGAATGTTTTTGAAATGTCCACCACTTTCTTACCGACAATGTGCTGTATTTTCAGAACTAGCTGCTATACAAAGGAAATTGGCGAATTTAGGGCATATTGTAACAACTGCCTCACCGGAGATCTTACGCCATGTGCTCGGCAGAAGAAAATTGAGACACAGGCCTACTGGTAGGTGTGCTTGCTGGCTGTCTTAATAAGGCCCATGTACTCTTGGAATTGTAATTGTCTTGGAATCCCCAGAGCCTAGAGGTCTACGGGAGGAACCATGTTTTGCAGTTGTCTCATGAAAGTGGCTTAATAGAATCAATACCTCCAGCCAGTTACAAATTATTTCTCTTAAACTAGAATATTACCTAAAGAAATAGTAAATAAATTGTGGTTAAACTTGTATGAATCGTACATACTTTGGAAGCTGACATGAAATGCAAGTTTGAAAAAATATATTTGTATTTTTTATCATCAATAACGTCTGTGACTGCCTTGTCCACATTACTCATGCACTATTCCTAGTCACTAGCTTCAAAATGAAAGCTCATTTTACAAAAAAGTGTAATTTGGTGGTGGGGGTCAATACATTTGCACAGCAACGTAAACGGTTCCCTGCTGCCAAATTCTGGTCATTTGCACTGCATGGTGCAAATGTAAATGGCAAAAGAAACACGCGTGTACTCTACCTTTTGCCCTTCACATTTGCACTCTGCATTGCAAAGTGAGTAAACGCAGCCTGGCATTCTGGAATTACAGGCAGCGTCTACTTTTCATTATGAGTGCAGGTTGCCATACAAATGCTCCACCATTTGCGCCGGCATGAATTTTCGTGCCGGCACAAATGCTGGCGATTCCTATGGTGTCCGTCTGCTTTATGCACTATGGCAGGGAGTATATACAGTTACAATTAAACCCACACTGACATGCTCGCATGTCAGAGAGGGTTTAATTGTATTTGTGAAGACTGCTTACCATGCACGCATAGCAAGTGGCGCTCACAATTACAATTAAACATTCAGAGAATCCCGACAACCTAATATGTGAAAGAAATATTGTGGAATGGGAAGAAAGACACAAAAGGAGGGACGGGCACAGGTTTTGCACTTGCACTTCAACATGCCATTCCATGACAACATTATTCTATATGCACATTAGATTATGTGATGAATCATGGATATTCGTCCCTTCACCCCAAGGGGGAGCCACCCCCTTTGAGCCTAGGGAGGTGAGCGTGCTCGCAAGACCCTATCTAGGGGTCTGGTCAAGTGGGACCTCACTGGGAGTGACTCCCCTTTAGGGGACCAGGACTTCCA
The DNA here is from genome assembly GCF_040938575.1 of Ambystoma mexicanum. Lineage (NCBI taxonomy): Eukaryota > Metazoa > Chordata > Amphibia > Caudata > Ambystomatidae > Ambystoma > Ambystoma mexicanum. The sequence continues at coordinate 693,938,219 of NC_090939.1, forward strand.
TTCTCAAGGGGAACTCTTTTTGAAAGACACTGTATCTGCATACATGGGACTGACCTACGTTAAGAATACTGTGTTTTCCTTCTGTTTGGCTGTAGACAATGTTGACTCAAACAAGCCATGCAAAGGAGAAAAGGTTGGTTTGAAAGTGAGATGAGGAGGCACAAGGAGAGGAGAGAGAGAATGGTACGGAGGGGAAGGCCTCTTGCATCAGAGCACCTTGGAGAGGTGGTGCCAAGTAGGTACACGGGATCCGCAACACTCCGAGAAGCGGAAGACAGCCATCAGAGATGCCAGTGGCCTGGCAAAACGAACAACGTAGAAACCATTGTCAGGACTGTGAGAAACCTGAAGGTGCCTCACTCGCTGGTCCCTGGGGATCTGTCATCCAGGTGGCCAGGACACAGCAATCGCTATTGGATCCAGTTCCTGGGGGTAGACCAGTGCAGGAGGATCACCTGAGTGAGGGGTCTTCAGGGAGGGGAAGTGGGATACCAAAGGGTTAGAAGGGGTCCCCTCTTCCTTATGACACCCTTTCCCCATCCTACCTCGTAGGATATCTAAAAACTCAACCCCCTCCTTTCTTGACACAAACACTTTCTCACAGACCGATTACCATGAAAGATGACAGACTAACACCAGAGCCGTATACCTGACATATCCCAACACAAGGGTCAGGCAGAGTCAGGCAATTGCTGAGAATTACACACACCTGGCTTCCCTTCCCTTTCCCCATATGGATGAAATGCGGAGCACGAAAGCCCTCTCTGAGCAAGTCCAAACGCATGAGGAAGCAGCTATTCCAGGACAGCAGTTCAAACAGAGGAGGAAGGCGGTGAGACCTGAAAGGATTATGAGGAGGGAATTGCCCTTGCCCTTTTCAAACCAGACCCGCTGAGTCTTCGAGAAGGGAAACGTAATACCGGGAATTGCAGCTGGCGAATGGTCCGAAGGATGTCAGTGGTACATGAACCCTGCTACACTGATAGCCAGGGCAGGGAGAAGCGGTTGCCATTGTGGTACCGTCCTTGACTCCAGAGGCAGGAGATGCCAACAGAGTTTGGCACAGCTGGTGAGTCAGAAAGAGCTGATAATAGATCGGACTGTGTTGGGCTCAAGGTTGTGAAGAGCATCATTGTATGAAGAAAGAAGACTAAATAAAAAAGTTTTTTTGTAAGCAAAATAGGTATCAGTTAGAGTGGTCTGGCGCCACGTGTGCACTCACTCAAAGGACTCTGACTGATGCCCCGCTCCTGAACAAGGATAATGTGTTGAACTGAGGAATCAAAGTGGTCATACGAGCGTCAAGCCAAACCCCTTGTACAGTTGAAAGTCTTCGGTTGTTTTGAAGCTACAAGTACTAAGAGGCCGTAGGGGAGGCCGGCATGAGGTGTTGATGTGGTCATACAAGGGTCAAGCCAAACCGCTTGTACAATCGAAAGTCCTTGGCACATTACAGAAGTCTTTGAGGAATATGAAAGTGTGAACCTGACTAAGGGAAGTGTGAAACTGGCGTTTGAGCCCGGATGAGGAAAACGTCGTGTGGACTGTGATATTTTGAAGTACGTAATTGCCATAAAATAACGTAGTAACCCAGTGAGACGTGATCGACCTCGGAAGTCTTTGTTTGAATTAGCAAGTACTTTAGGAGGCCCGTGAAGGAAGGTCTGAGCATGGATGAGGGCGACCTAACTAAACTAGATTGTTGTTTAAAAAGATATTGAGGCTTTTGAATACTACAAATGAAGAAATTGTGATTAAAGGGCAGTAGTGGCCCCCTGAGGGACAAGAGACTTTACATGAAAGAGACTTGGATACAGAAGGTCCTGATATTGATAAGAGTAACTGTAACATCGTGCTGGAGAAGCCCAGGAGTGTGCTGTGCTCAAGAGTCCCGCCTTGTCCCGTGCTAAAACCGTGGGGAAGGGAGACCCCAGCCATAACATCCTGACTTATCATTTTGTGAACACTTCTTTCTTTTCTTGTGAATATTATCCCACACTCTTTTGTAGAATAGCGGTAATGATTGGCAATAGGTTTTCTTAGTATATGCCCTTTTATTTGACTAGACTCCACTAGGACAGTATTACTATTGTGATCGTTAGTGTCAGTCTAACTTTGATGCCATGCCTTCAGGTGTCAGGTGTGGGATTTGACTCCATTGAAACGAATTGCGGAGCCCTGTAATTTAAAAAAAAAAACAGTCATAGACCTTCTAGCCCCTCTGTTGCCATGAAAGAATTGATAGGTTTAGATATCTGTGGCAATAGGGAAGCGGTTACCCCCCTGGGAAAAGATGAATGATTCCTACAGATTTCGTTTTGATACCCCCTCTGGGTAGTTACAGAAGGTTGGCCCCAAAATCTGGCCTAGCATGGAAGTTCGGTATAGACGTTTTAGCAGGCGTCATTGATCCTGACTTCCAGTGTGTCACAGCTCCGGATTCCAGGCGCAGGAGTGGCACGAACCAACTACCACAACAGTACATAAACACTATTTACATAAACACTATTGCCCAAAACATACACACAGTGCTTTACAGCAACTTTTGATACAAAAGAGGCACTTAACTCTGGGGGTGAGTGCTGGCCTCCTGCCTAAGCACTCTCAGGTCCGGTGCTTGGAGCAGTTCAAATGCTGCAAGAGAGTTTAGCATTAATTACCTGTGTTACCTCACATAGGCTCAATACAAGAAAATAGACATACAATATGGTGACACTCCACCCCTGGGTTTGGTTAGTGCGGGCACCTGCACATTAAATGCTAATCTGCTCTTGCAGCCTGTTAGTGCCCAACAAAAGATGTGCAGCGGTACCCGCCGCACATGAATACGGTAGGAGATTCAGAACCTGTGGCCCAAGTTCGCCTCACGTGGCTTAAGAAGTAATAAGACCCATCGTGCTGCCAAAGTTTGCCGCACGTGGCTTGAAATCAAAAAGCGCTACGTGCTGCCAAAGTTTGCCGCACGTGGCTGTGATAAGAAAAACACTCCATGCTGCCAAAGTTTGCCGCACGTGGCTGAAAGTATGTTTTATAGGCAAGGCGCTGCGCGCATTAGTCTTTATGCAGCATGCGGGCCAAAATCGCTGTTGGTTTAAATGCAGCGAAACACGGTTAGGCACTTAGCTTTGCCCTCAGCAGGGGATGTGATGTGGCTGGGCTGTGCCCCCTGCGCGTGACCCTCTGGGGTTTGGGGACCCCAATGCTCATCCCTGCTTCAGCGCTTTCTCCCTGCTGCTGCGCGTTTAAATCCAACGTGGGTTCCATCGCTAGGGTTTTGCTGTACTTATCTGGCATGAGTGAGGGGCCGGAATGCTTGTTCCTTGGGGCGTGGCCCCTCGCGTTATCCCCGTCGGCAGGAGCTCTGTAAGGTGCATCCGTCCTGGTCGGGTGCTTAAGCAAAAGCCCTGTGTCTTTGTCCTGCGCACGTGCCTGAGCCCCTCCCAACATGGGAGTGAAAAAGTAGTTCCCGGCCCGGAGGCTGCTGGGATTTGTGGTTCGAAGGACTTTTTGCCTGCAAAATGGACAAAGGAGCCTCCGATAAGGCTGGAGTCTTTTGCTCTGGTTTTGTCTTGCTCCTTTTTCTGTTGTCTTGTTCTTTGGGCCTGTTACAGAGCCCTGTCTACCCCTAATAACACCCTGCACCCTGACACAGTGAGACGTAAAGGTTCTCTTACATAATCATGGTGAAATCCCATTTGAAGTATATCGTGGGGATCAAATTGCTCAAGGAATTTTGGAAAGGACTCTTTTTCCTCAGTTTAAACAAAGTGAACCAGAAGAAACAGAAAGAGGTGCGTTAGGGTTTGGAGAAGCTGATAAACCGTTTAACATCGAAGACAGGAAGGAAGAAGAGCCTACCATCTATCCCCAACTAGTCTTCACCCAGCAAAATTATCCAGTTCTCGCTGAAGCTTTCCTACAAGCTATTCCGGAAAGAGAAGGTATAGAGGAGGGAAGTCCCTTTTTCTTCTTAAAGCAGGGGTTGTTATATAGAAGAGAAACATCTACAGAAGGATTAGTAAAAATTCAGTTAGTAATCCCCAAGACACACCGATAGGTTGTACTGGATACTACACATTCCCATTTTCCCGGGGGGGAATTAGGACAATCCAAAACCCAGTCACCTATCAGTGGGAGGTTTTACTGGCCTGGTATCCACACTGATCCCATTACCTGTCCCTGAAGTCCCCTTTTCAAGAATCGGGATGGACATCATTGGACCTCTAGAAACATCCAGACTAGGAAACAAATATGTCCTCATGACTGTTGACTTTGCAACTAGATACACTGAAGCATTCCCAATGCGAATAATACCAGACAGCAAATCCTTCAAACACCTCCTACGTTTTTTTCCAGGGCCGGCTTTCACAAGGAAATACTAACCGATCAAGGTTCAAATTTTATGAGCAAGCTTATGGCGGAAGTCAAAGAGCTGCTCTACATTACCACCCTACAAACTTCAGTGTACCACCCCAAACCGATGGCTTGGTAAAAAGATTCATTAAAAACGCTGAAATAAATCCTACAAAAATCGGTAGATAATGACGGGAAAGATTGGGAGCGAATGATCCCTTGGGCACTATTTGCAATAAGGAAATCCCATAAGTCCTCTACAGGATTCTCTCCTTTTGAATTACCTAATGGTAGAGATCCTAGAGATGTCCTGGAAATGCTCTGAGAAACCTGGGAAGAACGAGAATAGGCACCCATTTCCTTCTCACAAACTGCTACCAGAATGCAAGAGCATATGAAACTTATTCGAGATCTAGTCTGCACCCATATGGAAAAAGCTCAGAACCAACAAAAATCCACTTACAACAAGAAGGTGAGCTTAAGATCATTCTCCATAGGACAGAAAGTACTGGTCCTCTTACTCACCTCAGAAAACAAACTTGTCTCTAAGTGGCATGGGCCCTATGAAATATTAGAATGAATGGGAACCCGTACTTATAAAGTAGCCAAACCGGACAGAAAACAGAAGGTCCATTTGTATCAGGTAAACCTCTTAAAAGAGTGGAAAGAGAACCGGTCAGCCACCTATGCCAAAGTACTATCCTGTTTGGTTCCAGAGGAAATAGAAAGCTTTGAATTATTCCTCCATATCTATCTATTCAACAACAAGAATATCTCAAAGATATATTTACATTATTTCCTGATGTATTTTCAGAAATACCAGGAAGAATAAAAGGCACATACCACTATATTAGAACACCTAAGAGAAAAGTGGTTCATCTAAAACCGTATAGACTCCCAGAAGCCCGTAAACAGATAGTAGTTGAGGAAGTAAATACAATGTTGAAAGCAAATATTATCAAGCCTTCTTCAAGCTCCTAGCCCTCCCCTATTGTATTGGTCACTAAACCTGACCATTCTTGGAGCTTTTGCATCGATTTCCATCATGTTAATGCAATTTCTGGCTTCAATGTCTATGCCATGCATCAATGACCTAATTGATAAACTCGGAATAGCCACCTTTCTATCCACCCTAGACTTAACAAAGGAGTATTGGCAAGTCCCAGTACATAGGCCTGATGAGGAAAAGGCAGTGTTTTCAATGCCTCTAGGGCTGTTTCAATTCAAAGTCCTCCATTTTGGCTTAAACAGTGCACCCCGCCACTTTCCAACGCCTCATGGATAAAATATTGCAACCCTATTCCGATTTCTGTGGAGCTTATATTGACAATATCATCATTTATAGTAAAACTTGGAAGGATCATCTTTTCCATCTTTATACTATAATGAAACGCCTCAGAGGCCGGCCTAACTGCTAATCCATCCAAATGCAGACTGTCCCAATCATGTGTGAAATACCTCGGCTTCTTTGTAGGAATGGGAATGTACAGCCACAACATGACAAAGTGAAAGCTGCCCTACAAACACCTACACCTAAAACTAAAAGAGATCTCAGGGGGGACATGGCTAGCAGCCATGTGAGGCAGGCATGCTCACTGGCAGCTCCTGCAGATCCGGACAATGAGAAGCTTTCTACGAGGACTTAAACCACTAAAAAATAATTTAAATGCGGAGAAACAGCAGCCGGAAACATCAGAGATGCTGGATGGCAAGAAGCGGTGACCAGAAAGACTCTGTGCATTGAGCACTGCCGTGTTGGAAGGGACCCGCGAGAGACGGTGGAAAATGGCGGTGGAGAACAAAGGCGGCTGTTAATGGAATTGAGATGCACGGCATCTGCAGAGGTGGCGAGCGGAAATGCCCAGCTGTAGAGGAGTATTCCAGGTGCATACGCCACACCGGACAGCAAAGAAACTTGTGAAGTCGAGACGGGGCACCCAGAGAGCTGCTGTCAGGGGCACTCGAACACGAACTAAGGAAGGCTGCAAGCAGAAAACACTTAGAGGCTGAGATGCAACAGACAGACCACAAAAGACTATGAGGTGTTGCCACGGGCAGTGAGCAGGCGATACAGAGACGCTGTGGCAGGGATCATTCAATGCCCAGTAGACAGCCGAGGGCTGCTGCAAGGCGAACTAACTCTGGCGAGACAAGCAGCAAGCTGAAGCGGTACAGCGGAGGAAGAGTGACTCTGAGAGGAGCCCACAGAGGACGAATACGGAAGACGCCAGCAGAGCTGTGGCACGCAGCAGACTGGGAGCACGACAGAAGGCGGTAAGGAGTAGGGGGTGCCCAGCAATCACGTTGTAAAGTATAGACTGTAAAGAAGAGGGCTCCCCCTCGCCACCTGAGGAGCTCCGGTGCATGAAAATGAACTTGATGCACGGGCAGTGCACCTGAGAGGACGGCCCGTCTGTAGTGATGAACATTAATCTCCCTGATTGAAACGAAGCATAAGCATTGCAGATGGCACTGATCAGAAGACTTAAGCCCCAGCCATGGGGTGCGGCACAAACACTGACATACAAACGGAGCACACCACATGGCCTATAGACCCGGGGACCCAAAGAAGGGTTACAACAGGTAGCCTGCAGATTACACCCAGCAGGCTGGTAGAGACACTATGCCCCAATAGGGCGAACCTTCAACCCCCAGGGGCACAGAACAGCAAGGTGTAAATAGCAGGTGGGGGCTTGCGGGCTATGGCTTGAGTTGCAAGCCAGTACAGAAAGGATAGTGCCAAACAGGGAGTCAGCGAAGGCCCCTGATAACAGCAGACCTGGGGAGACGGACAACTTCAGGCCCACTAAGGTGCCACCACACTGTGACAGCACGGACGGAGAAGACCAGGAAGACATCACTCCCTGGGAGGGCAGGCTGTCCGTCTCCTCAGCTAACAAAAATGGAACGTAGTACGCAGAGGTCCTGCGTGCGTATACCCCAGCCCTTATTTTGAGGCGCTAAACACACAGAGCAATGTGTGGACAGGAGGGTTACAAAGGCCCGGAGCTAAGGTGGACCATGAGAAGATCTGAGAGGGAGCAGGCCATAGAACAAGCAACGTGGACAAAAGGCAGCACATAAAAGGCCTGTGCAAGACATATTATATTTATATTATAGCCAATCACAGGCAATATAACAGAGATACAAGCAAATCTAAGCCGCTGGGCATTGAAAGAGACAAGGAAGAGCCTCAAAAGACCCAGACAGGGGGAAAATACACATGCCACTTCATTCAGGACTGTCGTTGCGACAGGGTGTTGATCTTGGAATGATTTATTGTGCTTAAGTGAAAGGAATGGTAAAGGAAGTCAGTAGGAGCAGGCGCAATGGCACAGACCACTAATGCCAGCCCTTAAACAGCTCACCTACGTCAGTGCACAGGGATAGGGTGAACAAACTTGGCGAAGGGGCAGGCAGCGGACACATTCGGCTTGGTGAGCCACTAACTCCGTAGGAATGAAGGCAGCAGCATGCATTGAATCTGGCGCCTCTAACAGAGCACGCTGATCCTCCTTGGAGCAAGCAATAACAGGTGGCACCGCAGGATCTGCAGAGCACGATGACGACCAAGGGTGGGAAGACCAAACACAAGCAAACCACATTGGAAACCTTCACAAAAGGCCAACCCAATCATCAAGAAGAAGACAAGGGGGATACAGACAAGGTACAGGGATCGCCACCAGAAAACATGGCAGAAACAGGGCAGCAGCAGATCCTGGAGGCCATTGCGGCACTACAAACAACGCTAGAGGCCAAGATAGATGCAGTGGCCATCGACGTGGCACTGTTATGGCAAGGTGTCCGAGCCATAGCAGAACGCACTAGGTATCTGGAGGAGCAGTTCAAAGAGAATACAGAAGTGAGGGTGCAAATGACGAAGGACATCGACATCGTCCAGCAGAAAGTTAAACTACTGGAAGATAGGGCTGAGGAAGCGAAAGGTCAGGCACGCAGAAACATCAGGATTGTGGAGCTGCCTGAGGTAGCGGAAGGGTCTGATCCCACCACGTACATTGAGAACATGTTGATCCAAGAAATAGGTGCAGAAGAACTCATGTAGGGGTTTATGATAGAAAGAGCACATCTTTCCCTCATCAGAAGACCGCCACCAGGTGCCCCGCCGAGGCCTGTGATAGCTAAGCTACTAAACTGTGATGCATCAGAAGAGATCATACAAACATCACAAATATTATCAGGTAAATGACTAATAATTAGCATGATGAATGATATGCTTCACAAGCATAAAGAATTCAATCACTTGTTTGGGCTTTTGCTCAAGGGTCCTAATATTAGAAGGTCTACTGAGGGTGATAAAGCATTCTTTTTTCTTTTTATCTTTATAAAGTCACAATAACAAGTTCACCCAGTTGGTGTAAAGATAAACCCAAAAGCTCACTCCTACGCTCTATGGAAATGATCACACTGGTGCCCTTTCTCATTATTGATTAACACGGTTGAGATAGAGAATATAGATACCACCCTAAAAATTGTTAATGCATGATTAATGCCATTATCACCAACTATTTATCCCTGCCACGGGACAAATGTGTTTTATTGAAATAGTGTTTATATTGTTTTTGTAGAGTTAGCACGCACTTGTACCAGAGGGGTAGTCAAGACAAATGCATCATCCAAAGAAATGATCCTGTCCTGAGGAAGGCCGTTCAGTAAATCCTGAAAAGATATTAGAGATAATATCCAATGTAAATGCTTGGCCGAAACATGTCGACTATCTATGTGACTGACTATCCAGAAAGTCACATTGCTTGACCAAAGATTAAGTGAAATCGCTCTGTGAAAAAGTCTGTATGTGAAGTGATTGGACATTATCATTTAAACTTAATTGAGTCCTCACTGTTGCTTATGAAAAATTTCAAGCAGCTCTTGTGAATTTTTGGAGAGCATAATAACATAACAGCTTTACTACCACCCCATTTTGTGCTGAAATATTTATTTGTTATGGTGCAAGTCTATTGTGTGTTAAAATGTGATTGATTATTAAAATTACTGTAAAGGTATAAATAAAATGCATTTTTTCTACATACATGATTTTATACGTGTCTCATGGTGGAGATATATGAAGAAATCACCCTAAACTCTAAAAAGGTGGTTTAAGAGAGTGGTTACCAGTGAGAGTACTCAAGGCGGAGAGAGGGGTAATCTGTTTCCCACTTTCGTTGTTCTGTTTAGACCTGGAAGACATGTATTTTCATGTCCCCATCCATTTACAACACTGAAGGTTCCTGAGATTCACCATTGCAGGGCAACCCTTCCAGTTCAAGGGCTTGCCCCTTGGTCTCCCTCCGCTCTGAAGATGTTTACGAAATGCGTAGTCCCTGGTGGCAGCTCATCTACGTCATTTTGGGGCTCACATCTACCCATACCTTGATCAGTATCTGGTTCAGGCAGAGTCTCTTCCTCTGGCTCTTCAGCATATAGACACCACGATCTGTTGATTGACGTCACTGCGGTTCTATGTCAACTATGGCAAATCCTGCTTTACCCCTTTGCCACACGCTCTGTTCTTAGGAGCTTGGCTGGACACTCTGCCTTGCACTGCTAACCCACTGGAGGACAGAGTGAAGACCAACCTTGCAAAAACACTACTGCATTCACAGAAGACGTCGGTATCAGTCCGTACCTTGAAGTCTCTGCTGGGTGGCATCCTGCATTCCTCTAATCCAGCACTGCAGGCGCCTGATGAGACCTCTCCAGAAGTTTCTTTGTGGGCGATGAAAACAAATCTCTGGTGCATGGGAAGACAGGTTGCTTTTGACGCGCCCTTTCGTGACACTCCTCGCCCATATATGCTCTGCTCCAATCTGACCCGAGGAGCACATTTTCCTCTGCTGGACCATCAGGTCATGGTCACAATGGACACATCTCTGGAGGGCTATGACGCCCATACAGGCCATTTCCATGCCAGAGGTCTCTGTTCCAAAGATGAGAAGGTTTTGCACATCAACCTGCTGGAATTGCATGCCATGTTCTTCACCCTCAAGCTGTTTACCGACATCATGACCACGATGTTTTACATCCATAAACAAGGAGGCACTCAGCCCTCTGTTCTGTTGATGGAAGCTCAGGCCCTGTGGACTTCTGCTTTTGCCCACGATCCCTTCCTCATTCCATCCCATTTGCCAGGGATATATAACACAGTGGCAGACTCCCTCAGCAGGGTGTTCCGGTCCTGCCGTGAGTGGGAATGTCTGGATGAACAACTTTGCTGCATTTTCCACAGGTGGGGGACTCCAGATGTCAACCGCTTTGTAACGAGGGCCACCAAGAAATGCGTGGCTTTCGCCAGCAGATTCCATCATCCAGAGAGCCCAGGGGTCACCTTCACGTTCCTGTGGGATAGAATGTTCCTGTATGCATTTCCACTAATTCCTCTTGTCCCTCGAGTCATCGACGTGTTCAGATGGCATTGGTGCAAACTGATCTTGGTGGTTGCAGATTTGCCGACACATTCCTTGCAGATTTACCAAGGCATTCCTGTTTCCCCCATCTCCTCAGCCTCTTGTAGGCACCTCCCATCAAGCTGCCACTGCTTGTCATCCTTCTGTCTAGGAACCAGGGAGCAGAGCTACACCGTGACCCAGGCCTCCCTCAATCTGACAGCCTGGCTGCTGCTTTCTTAGAGTTTGGCAGCATACCTTTGCCTCCACACTGTTGTGAGGTTCTGGCCAAAGGCGGGGCTTTCTCCACAGTTTCCTGCTACAAGAGGAAGTGGAAGCATTTCTCCACTTAGTGTTCTGGATGTTGTCTTGACCCCTTCTGTGTGCAGGTTCAGGACGCGTTACCCTATCTTTTGTCTTTGGCGTGGGCCGGTCTGTCTCGTTCTTCCATCAAGGTACACCTGGCTTCCATTTCCAGGTCATGCTTTCTCCTGGGAAGTGTTCTCTGTGGTTGATGTAAAGCAGCCTCTGTAAGCTTTGCAGGTGAAACACTTAACATTTATTCTTAGTTACATCAAGATCTTACATTAGAGGGCACCTGAGGAACACCACTGGGTCCTATTACCCAGGTATGCCCATCTCCAACTGACTTAAGCTACAATCCTCTTGCACACTCACAGGACAACATTCTACAACAGGACTCCAAAACTCTCACAGCTCATGCATTCACAGATAAGCACTTTACAACAGTGTTTACAGAGCCTCATCAAAGAAGTCCTAAGAGAATTCTTTCGCTTCTGTCTGAGCACCTGCTCCAGCATGGGAGTTGTATGTGGTCCTCTCCAAACTCATGCAGCCCCCTTTCTAGACTTTGCACAACATTTCTCATATTTTCATGCCCTGGAAGACTGTTCTGGTTGCCATCACCTCTGCAAGCCGACCTACTTGACATTCCATAATTCTAAGGCAGTTCTTTGCACGAACCCGACTTTCATGCCGAAGACTCTGTATTCGTTCCACCTAAACAAACTTGTGCTTTTGCATGTCTCTTTGGTTCTCCTTTCCCTCCTGCAGAATGCTCATGGATGTGGTGCTAGCCCTGAAATTCTTTGTATCTGATACTAAAGGTGTCCGCGGGTCTTCTCAGCTGTTTGTGGCTTTTGGGCCATCTGGCATTGGCAGTGGTCTTTAAAAGTCATCCATTGCATGGTGGCTGCCCTACATTTCATACTGGCATCAGCTGGCCAACAGGCCTCTTCCTGGTAGGGCTAGGGCCCCTTCTACAAGAGCTGTGGCTGCTACCATGGCTTTCTTCTCCATTCTTTTCCTGCTGCACATTTGCAGGGCTGCCACGTGGAGATCGGTACATACCTTCACAAAGTTCTATTCCATCGGCAGGGATTCCACAGAGGAGTCCAGGGTCAGCCAGGCAGTGCTGTGCAACTGGTTTGGTTGATGTGAGTGTTTTATGGGGTGAACATTTCCTTCAGTTGAGCTTTACCTCTGCCCATTGTTGGTATTGTGTGTAGTGATTTGTAATATTTTCAAACAGCATGTGAATCTATGAAAGATCCAATGCTGGAGAAGGAATAAGTTACTTGCCTGTGCCTCCTGTTCTCCAGCATTAGTATCTTTCATAGATTCACATGTGACCCTTACACCTTCCCCACTTATGGCTCTTCTTGGATCATATTGCCACGTTCTATTGCACTTGCCAAAATCTGAAGATGGCCTGCGGGGGTAGCGCTAACAGAGACATGTCAATTGGCTGTGAAGCAATATGAGCCAAAATGACTCTAATTGAGCACTCAAGTATCAGCAGTTTTGAAATATATATGTTAACTTCTTCACTGATACAGAGGATTCCCAGCCTGGCGACGGGGAATATTCAAAAAGCATGTCATTGTATGAAAGATGCTACTGCTGGAAAACATAAGTTATGGGTAAGTAACTTAATCCTTATGCAGTTTTTGAGAGGCCTTGTTAATATGTTCCCTCCTCACCATTTTGTGGCTTGGGATTTGATTCTTGCTCTTATGTTTTTATGGGGAGCCCTTTGAACATTTCCTTTCTTGTTCTCTGAGATTATTAAATAAAGGGACCAAAAAGAGTCAGGTATGGAATCAATTAGTGTTTGCAAATCACTTGCTCATCGTGGCTCATAGTTGTCTGAGGGGTTTGCCTTCTCTTCCTGTAATTTTACCATGGCTGCTTTCACTGAGTGCACACTTAGGAAAACTCCTATCGAACGAAGGAAGATAATTACTAGGAAGCCTTGCAAAGAATGGACAAATCAGATTCCATTTATTGGACTTCCAAATTAACAGACAGCTTCCCTCCATGCCCAACCACCCGAGTCAACCCAACTCTCCCTCCAAACCACCTGCCCTTATATTACCCCTGTGGCCTGTCCCCATCCAGAACAGGTCACTTCAATTTAACCTTTCCTGTCCCTTAACACAACAATGGTCAACCTTGTACCCTGTTTCAGTCTTTCCACTATTTCCAGTTCATTACAAGCAGTCACATGATGCTCCTCTTCCAGATCAATTGCCTCAATCTGACAACATTTGGTGTTCACCCCCGCAGGTGAGGGGCTTCGAGCCACTGCCTTCCTACTCACATCCTCAGTGGAGGCCCAGCAACCAAGAGGGAAAGGGCATGTAGGACCGGGCAACAAGTCTCCCTGTGTTGCCTATGCGGTCTATCTGAGGACATTGGAAGGAGAATTGTAAGCAGGGATACGACCAGAGAAAAAGGGGCTAGCCAGTCGTTAAAGAGAAAGGAGGGCAACCGGACTGTGCACTGATTAAGCTCTCCTATGGGGGTTGAGGATGGCCCTGAAGGTGCTGGGGTTGTGGAGGTGAGATCAGCTTACACCATAGGACCTCAATATCGACCCTGAGCCTCGGAGGAGCCAACGTGATGTCGAAGCCCCGGACCAAAGCAGCACAGAAGTAGATCTCAGCCTCGGAAGACCTACTGGGCACCCGCCCCATCATGTACGGCCCAGGTGAGGTGAGAGCAACAGAAATGATGGGGCTACAATGGCAGAACTGGGAGAACTGGTGGCAGCAGCGGTAGGCATGCCCCTCTCCAGGCAGAACTTGCACAGAGCCTGCAAACCTCCATGACGAAGGCCTTCCAAGAGCAATTTCGGTTGATGAGGTCCAATCATAGTACGGCGTTGTCGGAAATGAGGTAAGAAATGGGCCTGTTGGTAGAACGAACCAACCTCCTTGAGAGGGTTCCTCTAGGAGGTGAAGACTGACTCTAGGGAACATAACAAAGCCATTGCGAGACTGAATGCAGCCACGCAAAATCTTGAACTACAAATGGAGGACCTGGACGACAGGTCATGGAGAATAAATATTTGCATTAAAGACTCATCAGAAACAGTCCCAGATAAGGACCTGAAGGGTCATATCCAGAAGATCTGTGTAGGCACGAGGAGGTGGGCTTGGATCTGGTCCACAGAATGAGCAGGATGATGAAAGGTCCCAGGAGCAGACCCAGGGATGTCATGGCAGCATTTACTCTATATGTGCAGAAAGAAGCGGTTCTCTGAACAGCGAGAGCGAAAGAACCATTGTCAAACCAGGGTGCTCTGATCCAGCTTTACCAGGACCTAGCAGGGAATCCTCTTCTCAAAAGGAGACAGATGGGCATGGCGGTCTTAGAGTTGGCCTGATGAAGCATTCAATATAAATGGACCTTCCCTTTCAGGCTGGTGTTCAAATGGGAGAGAATACAGAAGCGCATAACATCCCCCCCAGGGGGGTGCATCACTGCTTCAAACTGACTTAGAACCAGACTCACAGGAGGACCACCATATGCCAACTGAGGGTCACACGAGACCAAGGCCCTGGAAGTGGGCTATGGCGGGGTACCGGTACAGAAGAAGGGCCCCTTTGCGGAGTCCTCAGCCTAAGCACTCAGGAGAGACAGCCCCACGGGTGAGCCCCATAGAGGGATGATGGGACATAAGGGCGAACATGATCACATTCTTATATACAAGGGGTGGTGGGAATTAAACGCATGATAAAGGGCTAGTGTGGTGCAGGAGGACAATCCGTCTTGATTTTTGAGAGGGCGCTAATGCTCAGAGTGGGTATAGGGGTAAAGGGGTAGAGGGGAATGCATGTCCCAAAGTTGGGGATCAGGATGGGAGAGGGGAGAGTTTGGGGAGGAGGGGGAAAGCCTCAGAGGTTGGCTTCCAGGGCAAGGGTTGGTCAGGGAGGGCATGGTGGGAGGTCGGGTTGAAGTAGGGGAAGCCACATTTGGGGAAGCACTGAGGAGAGCAAGGGGAGGTAGGGGTGTAGAGAAGAGACAGGGAAGCATATAGCAGCGAGGTAGAGCCCTGGATATCTTCAAGTGGGCAACCCATAATATGAGGGGGCTGAACTCCCCTCTTAAGAGGAAAAAACTAGAACAATTCACCCATGGTCAAGGCCAGATTTCTTGGCCATTCAGGAGACCCACCACTTTCATAAGGACCAATCGAGACTCTGGGCCTCATTCCGAGTCACCCGGTATGGAAATAAAGGTAGCGGTAAACCCGCTGCCACCATTGTTTCCATACCAGTTCATCTCGAGTCCTGCAGGTGGAGGTCTCATTCCCGCCAGGTCTGACCTGGCGGGTTTAACACCACCCGCCTGCAGGCGGACGTGGAAACACTGGCACCATCACGAGATGGTGCTGGTGTTTCCACTTCCCCATTCCCATTGAGTCCTATGGGACTCAATGGGAATGGGGATTTGGGGAAATCCACATTTGGGGAATGGGGATTTACCAAATTCCACCTACAGAATTCACAGGTCACCGGGGTCGTAATGCCCCAGTAATTCCGGGAATCACGGAGGCGGAATGGTAATATGAGTCCGGCGGTAACCTGCCGGAATTTCAGGCACGGTTACCGGCGGACTGTCAGAATGTACCAAAGTATTAACTGAAAAGGATACAATACTCAAAAGGATACAGGAGGTAGGGTCTTCCGGATCCCTGTTCACACGATTTGATAGTCGTGAAGTCAATTGAAGACCTTCCAAATGATACAACCCCAGTGGCTGATAAAACAGGCAGAGCGATGGATCACTGGAAAGGGCGTGGGTAAGGTATAGAAAGCCAGCCTAGGACAAATTAAAGTATCATGAATAACTGCTCCAACCTGAGTATGATGAATTAGATAATGACAGGAATGTTCACACTGACCTTTAGATTTGGGTAGAATAATCCAGAAGTCTCTTGATGGATTTGAATGAAGAACAAACGACAAGGAAGGGAAAATTAGTAAGGGAGACTTATCCCGAACGGAACGAGGCTCACGCTAGATACGGGTTGAATTCACCACAGGATAGCGTCCAAAGTTCAGTTCAATGTCACCTTCCAATAATCCTTGAAAGGCTTCCTTCCCACTATAGGGATCAATCCTTCTGTTAATTCCACAGATGCAGGAGTTAGAAGTACACGCGGTTATAAACAGCCGCGAAGAAAATAACGTTTGAAGACAACGTGCGCGTGTGGATTTTACACGCGGGCAGGATTCGCGCAGTCTGGGCCAGCCGCGTGTGAAGACAACGTGCGCGTGTGGATTTACACGCGGGCAGGATTAACGCAGTCCGGGCCAGCCGCGTATGAAGACAGAGAGCGCGTGTGGATTTTACACGCGGGCAGGATTCACGCAGCCTTGGCCAGCCGCACTTGAAGACAGAGAGCGCGTGTGGATTTTACACGCGGGCAGGATTCACGCAGCCGTGGCCAGCCGCACTTGAAGACAGAGAGCGCGATGGATTTTACACGCGGGCAGGATTCACGCAGCCGTGGCCAGCCGCACTTGAAGACAGAGAGCGCGTGTGGATTTTACACGCGGGCAGGATTCACGCAGCCTTGGCCAGCCGCACTTGAAGACAGAGAGCGCGTGTGGATTTACACGCGGGCAGGATTTACGCAGCCTTGGCCAGGCGCGCTTGAAGACAGAGAGCGCGTGTGGAATAACACGCGGGCGGTGTTCCCGCAGTCCGGAACAGCCGCGTTTAGAGACAGCGTGCGCGTGTGGAATTACACGCGGGCAGGATTTACGCAGTCCGGGCCAGCCGCGTATGAAGACAGAGTGTACGTGTGGATGTACACGCGGGCAGGATTCCCGCAGTCCGGATCAGCCAGGCTTGAAGACAGAGAACGCGTGTGAATTATCACGCGAAGGAATAGCTCCAGGAATCACCGTGTGGCGGAACACACGCTATTGAAGGCCCAAAAGTAGCTGTAGACATATGCCAGGATGCAGATCAGAGGTTCAGCTACACAACGCCAATAGATTCGATCAGAAGCAGCGAGTGAAGTTTCTACGCTGCTTAAATACGTAATACCGTAGTTCACGTGACGAAGCAAAAGTCACGTGAAGTTAGCGACGTGAAAAGTGCAAACGTCGTTTTCCCGGTAACGTATCGAATAACCTCCATTTGGAGTAGAACGGTCTAGCTGTTCTACGAGCGTAGCGTCCAGCATGCATGACAGTGCCATCCCCCAAAGGGACAACCTCTCCCCTTCTTGTGTGAAAGCGCTTCAATAAAGCAGGAGCATGAATATTAGAAAGAGGTTCCCAGGACCTATCTTCGGGACCATAGCCCTTCCAATCCACCAGATAATATGGTCTACCAGAACGTAGTTTCATATCCAGTATGTCTTGTACCTCGTATTCATCAGAACCCCGCACGGAAATAGCAACAGGCCGTACAGGCAGTCTAGTAGCTTCAGAGAATGGCTTAATGAGTGACACGTGGAATACAGGATGCACCCGCCATCGTTGTGGCAAAGCCAGACGTACAGCAGCAGGATTAAGAACTTGGAGCACTACATACGGACCGATGTATTTAGGCAACAATTTCTTTTTGCCTGGAATTCTTAAGTTCTTAGTGTATAGCCAGACTTTCATACCAGCCTTATAGACAGGTGCGGATACTCTATGAGCATCGGCATAGAACTTGTCACGTCGTTTAGCCTGCTCCAATTGCTGCTTCACCTTTCTTTGTAATCTCTTCAGATCACGAAGAGTACGGCCTGCGGCAGGCGTGTCCAAGGATAGACCGGAATCCAGAGGTATTGATCGGGGGTGTTGTCCATAGAGAGCATAGAACGGTGAAGTGCCTATGGCACTATGATAAGAGTTGTTATAGGCGAATTCAGCCGCCGGCAGTACCGTGAGCCAATCCGATTGGTATTGCAAACACAGACACCGCAGATATTGTTCCATAGTACAATTGACCCTTTCAGTCTGTCCGTCAGTTTGAGGATGATAAGCACTGGACATTCTATCATCAATCAGTAATGCAGATGTTAAAGCTCTCCAAAAGCGTGACGCAAACTGTGAGCCCCTGTCAGTAATGATTACTGATGGTAGACCAAAGAAACGAAATATATGTTGGATGAATAGTTCAGCCAGAACAACAGCAGTTGGTAAACCAATACAGGGAATAAAAAGAGCCAATTTAGTGAAATAATCCACTACGACCCATATGGTATCATATCCCTGATTTGGGGGGAGTTCTACCACAAAGTCCATAGATATCATGTCCCATGGTTTGTTAGGGACAGGTAGGGACTGGAGTAAGCCCACTGGTTTACCAGGAGTATTTTTACATTGGATACACACAGAACAAGAAGATACATAGTTTATAACATCTTTTGCCATGGATGGCCACCAGCACCACCTTTTGAGCAGATCCAGTGTTTTCTTCCGTCCAGGATGGGCTGCAATCAAGGAATCATGATTCCATTTGAGGGCTTTATTCCGCATTGAAGGAGTTGGTAGATAAAGTACTCCTTGGGTGAATGGTAAACCGTTATGTACGTCCAGATTCATATCCTGGACTACTTGTGGATGAATTTTTACCCACTCTTGTACTTCGGTTTTTAGGGATGGTTGAACCGAACAACTACATATTACATGATCTGCCAACAGCTGAATCTGTACTTGTTTTTCTTCCTGCGCCTCTTTACTCATACGGGACAAAGCGTCCGACTTACCATGTTCTCGGGCAGGACGATAGGTGACCTGGAAATTGTATTGGGCAAAAAAGACATGCCATCTGGCCTGACGGGCCGTAAGGCATTTCATGGATTTGAATGCTTGGAGATTTCTATGGTCAGAGTACACCAACACCTGTTGTTTGGCCCCAAGAAGATGATGACGCCATTCTCGGAAAGCATCTTTGATAGCCAGTAGTTCCCGCTCAGTGACGGTGTAGTTCCGTTCATATGAGGTGAGTTTGCGAGAGAAGAAAGCCACTGGGTGTTCCTCCTTGGTTTCTGTGCAAACTTGTGAGAGTACTGCACCAATAGCGACACTGGATGCATCCGCTTCAACGACAAACTGGCAATCAGGATCCGGATGTTGAAGCACGGGTGCAGTGGTAAATGCTTCCTTCAGCTTTTCGAATGCTGCTTGGGCATGTTGGTTCCAACAGAAAGGAACTTTAGAACTAGTTAAAGCCGTCAAAGGAGCTACTGTTTTGGAAAAGGAATGGATAAATCTGCGATAGAAATTCGCAAAGCCTAAGAAAGACTGTAGTGACTTGACGTTATGCGGAATCGGCCAATTCAAGACGGCCTTTACCTTGGAACGACTCATTCGAGCACCTAGATTGGTAATGTCGTAACCAAGGAATTCCACTTCCTGTGAATGAAAGACACATTTTTCGGCTTTCACATAAAGATGGTTCTCCCTGAGTCTTTGTAGGACTGTAGAAACATGTCTGACGTGTTCCGATAAAGATGATGAGTAGATCAGAATGTCATCCAGATAGACAACCACAAATTGGTCCATTATGTCTCTGAATATATCATTCATGAAGAATTGAAATGTGGCGGGAGCATTGCACAGACCAAAAGGCATCACCAAATATTCGTAAAGACCATACCGTGTCTTAAAAGCAGTCTTCCATTCGTCGCCTTCACGAATGCGAACCAAATTGTATGCACCTCGCAAGTCCAATTTGGTGAAATAACTGGAAGTGCCTAACTGATCCAATAGAACGTTTATTAGTGGTAAGGGGTATTGGTTTTTGATGGTGATATCATTAAGTGCCCTGTAATCAATGCATGGTCTGAGATCTCCCTCTTTCTTAGGAACAAAGAATAGAGGAGATGCAGCAGGTGATTGTGAGGGCCGTATAAAGCCCATTGCTAGCGCTTTATCAATGTATTCTTTTAACACGACATCTTCTTTAGGTGTTAATGAATAAACACGGCCTGTAGGAATTTTGGCACCAGGAACCAATTCGATAGGACAGTCGTACTGTCGATGAGGAGGTAATTGTTCTGCCTGGCCTTTATCAAAGACATCAGCATAATCAGCGTATTCGCATGGTATGATATTGTCGCATTGATGTACAACGCTGATAGTAGAATCCTCCACCATAGAGGCTAATATGTGTTGTTTATTTGACACCTCCTGACTGGTAAAGCAATGTTCATTGCAATGAGTCGAAGGATATTGGAGCGATCCCGAAACCCAGTCAACAGCAGGATTGTGAAGGGTTAACCATGCAAGACCAAGTATGATCTCGTACTGTGGAGCAGCAATAACATCGAAGATGATTTCTTCTGAATGGTTATTCGATAACGTCATCTGAACAGGTACCGTCTCCTGGGTTACCATACCAGAAATCAAAACAGATCCGTCCACGGTGTTCACCGTTTCAGGTCTTTTTTTGTTTACAAGGGGTAAGGAACAGTTCTTGGCATAAGTGATGTCTATGTAATTGCTGGTGGCTCCAGAATCAACCATGGCCTTGGAAACCACTTCTCGCTCATCACAACGTAACGTCACCTGAACTATTACAGGTGCATGTTTAGGAATGGTACTGGAGTCCAATGAAACACTCGACATAGGGACTCCTGCTATTGTCGAGTTTTGGCGTTTCCCGCACGCTTGATGGGTTTTTTAGGACATGTTGCCAATAAATGCTCGGAAGAACCACAGTACATACATAAGTGGTTTTTTCTTCGGTTCTCCCGTTCTGCATTGGACAATCGGCCTCTCACGGCGCCAATCTGCATGGGTTCAGGGTCGTTAGAGATGACTGCTGGTGTCTCTGACCGCCCCGAGACTGGCATGAAGGGCTTTTTCTCTCCCTTTCGAGCATTCCTTCGGGCGTCGATTTGTAGAACCAAATCGAGCAACTCTGGAAAACCCGTAAGAACCACAGGAACTGTAGATAAGGCATCTTTCAGTTCTTCAGAAAGACCCTTGTAGAAAACAGCTGTTTTCTTGCTGTCAGGCCATTGGGTTTCCGCCGTCAGTTGATTGAACCGGGCAACGTAAGACATAAGGGGTTGGCTGCCCTGTTGTAGGTTAAGCAACTCTAAATCTGTGGCTTGAGTAGAGTAACGCATGTCAAAGACTTTACTCATAGCAGTCAAGAGATCGTCACAATCGTACAACAAAGGACTATTTGTTTCCAACAAAGGGTTAGCCCAAGCAGCAGCTGTGCCCCCTAAATGGGAAAGCACGAAGGCTGCTTTTGTGGTTAGATCAGGAAAAGATGTAGGACGGCAAAGAAAATGGAGTCGGCACTGATTTACAAAGGTTCTATAGGTTTTGGGATCACCCGTGAACCGTTCCGGAGGGGTCAAGGGAAACTGAGTGGGCATAACCACATTAATAGTTTCCTGTGGGGGTGCCGTAGTCCCAGATCCAGATGCAGTAGCCATCGGCGCCTGTGCTCCCTGAGGACTACCATGTAGGGCGTCTTGCATAACGTCCATACGGTGCCGTAACATGTCCTGTGCTGTAACCATTTCATTTCTCAAATCGCTGATCAACTGTGTCAAAACAGCTAAAGGATCCGTACCCTCCATGGCTTCTGATTCTGTCAGAATGTACCAAAGTATTAACTGAAAAGGATACAATACTCAAAAGGATACAGGAGGTAGGGTCTTCCGGATCCCTGTTCACACGATTTGATAGTCGTGAAGTCAATTGAAGACCTTCCAAATGATACAACCCTCTGGCTGATAAAACAGGCAGAGCGATGGATCACTGGAAAGGGCGTGGGTAAGGTATAGAAAGCCAGCCTAGGACAAATTAAAGTATCATGAATAACTGCTCCAACCTGAGTATGATGAATTAGATAATGACAGGAATGTTCACACTGACCTTTAGATTTGGGTAGAATAATCCAGAAGTCTCTTGATGGATTTGAATGAAGAACAAACGACAAGGAAGGGAAAATTAGTAAGGGAGACTTATCCCGAACGGAACGAGGCTCACGCTAGATACGGGTTGAATTCACCACAGGATAGCGTCCAAAGTTCAGTTCAATGTCACCTTCCAATAATCCTTGAAAGGCTTCCTTCCCACTATAGGGATCAATCCTTCTGTTAATTCCACAGATGCAGGAGTTAGAAGTACACGCGGTTATAAACAGCCGCGAAGAAAATAACGTTTGAAGACAACGTGCGCGTGTGGATTTTACACGCGGGCAGGATTCGCGCAGTCTGGGCCAGCCGCGTGTGAAGACAACGTGCGCGTGTGGATTTACACGCGGGCAGGATTTACGCAGTCCGGGCCAGCCGCGTATGAAGACAGAGAGCGCGTGTGGATTTTACACGCGGGCAGGATTCACGCAGCCTTGGCCAGCCGCACTTGAAGACAGAGAGCGTGTGTGGATTTTACACGCGGGCAGGATTCACGCAGCCGTGGCCAGCCGCACTTGAAGACAGAGAGCGCGATGGATTTTACACGCGGGCAGGATTCACGCAGCCGTGGCCAGCCGCACTTGAAGACAGAGAGCGCGTGTGGATTTTACACGCGGGCAGGATTCACGCAGCCTTGGCCAGCCGCACTTGAAGACAGAGAGCGCGTGTGGATTTACACGCGGGCAGGATTTACGCAGCCTTGGCCAGGCGCGCTTGAAGACAGAGAGCGCGTGTGGAATAACACGCGGGCGGTGTTCCCGCAGTCCGGAACAGCCGCGTTTAGAGACAGCGTGCGCGTGTGGAATTACACGCGGGCAGGATTTACGCAGTCCGGGCCAGCCGCGTATGAAGACAGAGTGTACGTGTGGATGTACACGCGGGCAGGATTCCCGCAGTCCGGATCAGCCACGCTTGAAGACAGAGAACGCGTGTGAATTATCACGCGAAGGAATAGCTCCAGGAATCAGCGTGTGGCGGAACACACGCTATTGAAGGCCCAAAAGTAGCTGTAGACATATGCCAGGATGCAGATCAGAGGTTCAGCTACACAACGCCAATAGATTCGATCAGAAGCAGCGAGTGAAGTTTCTACGCTGCTTAAATACGTAATACCGTAGTTCACGTGACGAAGCAAAAGTCACGTGAAGTTAGCGACGTGAAAAGTGCAAACGTCGTTTTCCCGGTAACGTATCGAATAACCTCCATTTGGAGTAGAACGGCCTAGCTGTTCTACGAGCGTAGCGTCCAGCATGCATGACACAGACTTGTAATGAGGCCCAAAGCCTTAAGGGCTTCTCCCGGATCCTCCATGTCTCTAATTGATTATGTGTGGGTCTCAGCTCCCTTACTGCATGAGATCAGGGGACCGAAAGATGGGAAAGCTCGGAATAGCTGACCATGCTGTGGTCACAGTGGATTTACGGTTACCTGGATGCAAACCGGGGTTGTGGGGATGGAGGGCCCCAGGTGAACTATTGCGGAACCCCGCTATTAGCGGGGACTTGGTGGACAAGATGACCTGGGCTCTTTGAAGCATGTGAAACGGGTGAGGCCATCCGCTCTGATGCGTTTAAGGCCACGATCAGGGGAGAATTAATTTGCCCCTGAGAGACAAGCAAATGAGAAGTCTGGGATCCCAAATGGAGGCTGAGATCAAAGACCTTAGGAAAAAGATTATAACAGAACCCACTAGGAAGGGGCAATGGGAATATAGGCAAGCCATGGGGCAGTTAAATCTCCTTAGGACCAAGAGAGTGGAGAGATCCCTGTTATTTGTTCATCAACACTGTTACGCAAAAGCCAATAAAGTAGATCAAGGGGGGCGGCGGGATCTAAAATCATCACCGGAATTACCGACAATCAGAATAATAGGCTTTTCCGCATCAAGCAAATTCAAGAATGTTTTGCGTAATATTATGCAGACCTTCATTCTTCCCAGGACTCTGCAGACAGAACACAGGGGGAATTCCTAAAAAAAATTAGCCTACCCATGCTAAGGCCTGAGGCTAGAGGGGGACTGGTGCAAGAAATAACAGAGGAATAGGTCAGAGAGGTCATAGAAAATGTGCTGCTCAACAAGTCACCTGGGCCAGATAGCTTTACTACATCATTTTACAAAACCTTTGCTAGAACGATAACACCAAACCTTACAAGACTCTTTAACCACTTTTGCATAACAGGCTGTATCTCAGCGTCGTTGCAGGAAGCCAAGATCACACTTATCCCTAAATCCAATAAGGACCATTCAAAATGTAGCTCATATAGGCACACAGCTTTAATTAACATAGACGCACAAATGTATACGAAAATTCTTGCCAACGGACTGGAGGGGTTTCACCCAGCCTTGATTCAGCTGGATCAGTCAGGGTTCATACAGGGCCGTCATTTGATAACATAAGGCGCATAGCCCATCTGGTGGAAAAGGTGCATACAACTTCAACCCAGCATCCTACTCTCCTTCGATGCTGAGAAAGCTTTTGGCAGGGTGGATTGGTCCTTTTTATTTAAGATAATGGCTAAAATGGCCTTGGGAAGCAAATTTATCTGGATGGTCAGCGCTAACTATAAATCCCCTTCTGCATATCTTCTTATCATCAGTTCCCTCTCAGGGGCCTTTCTTGTAAGTAGGGCACCAAACAGGGATGTCCTCTCTCCCCCTTCTATACGCAATCTACCTGGGGCCATTACTCCAGACCCTCTGAGAATCTGCAGAAGTACAGGGGATCCTGTTTAGGGGAACTTAGCACACAGTGACGGCATTCGCAGATGACATGCTGCTCACTCTGGCAAATTCGAGGCCATCGCTGGCGGGCATCATCAGGGTGCTGTTAGAGTTCAGGACCGTCTCAGTCATGAAAATTAATCAAGCGAAATTGGAGCTGCAGAACCTGACAGTGGGGGTCAGGCGACTGCTGCGTTGAAGTTGTCCTCACCTTTCAATTGGAGTCCTAAGGGACTCAGATACCTGGGGGTATATATCTCTCTGACCCTGTTGGAATGACATGCAAGTAACTTCCCCCGATCTTGGCCACTATCAAAGCGGGTCTCAGCAAATGGAGCGCATTCAAGGTATCATGGATGGGCAGGCTTGCTGCGGTCAAGATGGTCATCCTTCCCCAGCTTCTTTACCTCTGAAAAGGCTCTCCCAGTGTCAGACCCCCAGAGCTTCTACAGTTTAGAGAACTGTCCAAACTAACAGTCCACTTTATTTGGGCAGGTAAGAGAACCAGAATTAGCTACTCCCAGTTAACAGCCCTGACTAAGGAAGGAGGAATGGCGCTTCCTAACTTGCACCTGTACTTCGAGGCAGCGCAGATTCGGATAATAAGGGAATGGTTTGCAGGACAGTAGAGGCGGAAATTGTGGGTGGGCATGGACTGGGCAGTAGTAAAACAAGATCTGAAGGATGTGCTATGGTTGCCGCGTCTCAAAATACCACAGCGCATGCACTTAGGCGCTGTAACAAAGTTAATAGTCGACTCCTGGGACAGACTGTCCAGGAAATATGCTGTTATTTCCTTCTCGACCCCATTCACGCTCATTTTTAATAACCCAAGCTTCTCGCCGGGAAGAGTACTAGGGATATTCCACAAGTGGTGAGGTGGGGGGTGCCTCAGGTTTAGAGACATGTCTCAGGGGATGGTAATCGACTCCTTTGTTAACTGCAAACTAGCCTTCGGGTGGGTGAAAAGGAGAGGATAAGGTACTTTAGATGGTTCAAGGGGCCTTATCTGGGGCCTGTACAGCTTAGTGGACGAGTCCGTCCCACAGGGGGCGTGGTCATACATGGGACGATGGGAGAGAACTCTCGGGAGGGAAAAGCCCAGGGGCAGGTGGGAGAGGTTGTGGAGGCTCATCCCCAAGTTGGTTAAATCCCTGCAGCTGCAGGAGATTTGGACTAAAATAGTATTTCGATGGCACTATACTCTGGGCAAGCTCCACAAGAGTTTTCCTGAATCTTCTGAGGTATGCTGGAGGTGGTGAGGGGAACTGGCTCCTGGTCCCACATCTGTTGGAGATGTCCCAAGTTGGAGTCCTTTTGTGGGAAGGTCCAAGAGGCCCTGGTTCAGGTCCTCAGTGAAAAAAGGCTAGGACTTCCCCAGAGGAAATTCTGTTGGGTCTGGACCAGGGGTCCCCACACAGTGTTTCTAGACTGCAAAAGAAAGCCAATATAATACGAACACTATCAGCCATGCTACTTATCGCCCAACAAAGGAAAGGGGTGGCGATCCCATCCCTCCAAGACTGGTATAGGAAAGTCTGGGGCTTTGTAGCTTTAGAATGGGCATCATATGCCATGCTCAGTGAGATACCCAGATTTGCCAATAGCCGGAAGGAGGTAATATAGTTTCTTAAAGAAGACTTTAGAGTCCAGTGGCGCACTCAATGCCTGAAACTTTTGGAACTGATATGAACTGTGACCTCAGGGGATTATTGGCCTGCAATACTGATGCAACCGGATATTCTGGTGGAGGAGCGTTGAAGAGTAGAGGGAAATGGGGGAGTTAAGTTGTGGAAGTTATGGAAGTCGGTTAATGTGTCATACTATATTGTTACTTGCTCTGAGGAAACTAATAAACAGAATAAAAACAATATATATACATATACTGTCCTTCTGTTAGCCATTACCTCAAAGGAGGATGAGTGAGCTCGAGGCTTTATCTTCCAAAACGCCTTACCTGGTGTTTTCGAAAGAAAATGTGACCCTTCGGGTGTGGCCTTCCTTTCCAAAATGATCTCAGAATTTCAACTAAGTCAAATGATACAACTTCCATTTGTGTACCCTTCTCATCCTCTTAAAGAGGAACTGTTCCACTATTTGGGGCAGGGCTATTGTTTTTACATTGCTAGAATAAAGGACATTCATTAGCATGATCGGCTTTTTGCAGCTTTTGCTGGAGCCAAGGTACGTAGGACCATTTTGAAACAATTTCGCGTTGAGTCATTATGTGCATAACAGAGCATTATGCTCCGTCTGGAGCAGATGTGTCCCAGGGACATTTAGCCCATTTCGCAAGAGGGATTTTGGCCACATCTGCCATAAAAAAAGGGTGCATATTCACTTTAGAAATTGGTGAAGCAGGGACCTGGGCTTTGTTACATACCTTTGCATTATCTGGATTTGCAGTCTAGCCAAGATGCCTGGATTGGAAGGGCAGTTTTTGAAAATGTTATGGTGTGAGCTCAACTTCCTTGCTCACCTTCCTGCTCCATTAAAGCTTGAATTGCTGTACTAGTCTATCTAAGATGTGAAATCTATGGGAGGATGACCTCCATTACAAGAACAAATTACTACCCTCTGGTAATGTTCTTTCTGGTGGATTTTCCACGCATTCACTCCTCATCACTCTCCCATCTTGTCTGTCAGGTAGGGAGCTCAGAAACGTTCTATTTTTTTGACCCATTTCCCCCAGCTGCTGAGTGTGGGGGTGGTAAAGGGAGAACTGAAGTCACAGAGTGTGGTGCGAGATACGTGTAACAGTGATGGCAGAACCTTTTAGTTGGACTGTCGAGGCAAGTTGATGCTAAGCGTCACTACAACCTTGCTGTGAAGAGTTTCCGATAACAGCTGCTGCACAAAAAATATCTCAGATAGGAATCTTGGAAGGAGAATATATCAGAAAGAATATTCACAGAGGTAAGTAATGTGTTCTTCTGTTTTGACTTGTGGCTGCTAATTACAGGAACTAGAGTTATCTGACATGCATTCGGCTATTTTATCATTTCTTCCCCTTTTAAGTTTAGTGTTACTGTGATAAATTAGCATAAAATGAAATATGATATTGCCATCATTTTTACTTTATTAAATACATGTTATTGTTTAACACAGGAAAAGGAAAAGCAAGAGGAATGTCTGGAAGGTCTAGAGCAGCATCTAGCATTGAAGGTTAGTTTTTCGATAAATTGCTCTAGATTTATATCAGGACAATCTTGCAAACTGTGCTCACCATCTTTGCTGAAAGAGTCTGCTGCTGAGTTGGTCCATCAAATGCTGCAATTTATTTTTGGGGCTCATGTTCACTATGGCATAGGATAAAATGAATGCGTAATCATTTTACACATAGATTTGGACACCACGCCATATTTTAAATCATTTGTATGGTGACCAGGGGGCATTGATAGTAATGCCAGATTCTGCTTCCCCCTTCCTGTCTGCCACACAATTGCAACAGCATTTCCACGAGAATGGAATTTTCATGCTGACATAAATACTCTGGATTCCTAGGGAATCTACCTACTATTTGCACCAGCAAAAATCGGGTGGATTCCATAGGACTCTATTGTAAATGCTGTTTACCATGCATAAATGGGAGGTGTACCAGTGAGTATGTTGTCTCTTCAGGCCTCCCTTTTGCACTCTGACGTTCAAATGATGAAATGTGCATGGAGGTGATTTGTTTGCACCTAATTGGAAACATAACAGGTCCCCTCTGCATAAAGTACGGGGGATATCAAAAAGAGCCCCTTTTGGTCTTAGTTAAAATGTTGTGAAAGGACATTCCAGATGGGAGTTAGAATAACTTGCACTGACTAGTTCATCAGTCACAAACGTATTGCTTGCATAAGTCAAGTACACGGGTTATCATATTACAAAAAGAGTGAAGTGCATGAATAGTACTGCTAAGATTTGAACAATTATGCACGTCTGGCCCCTTCCTGAAATTTGTGACATTTGTTCTGCTATGTGCAACACAAAGGGGCACATTTTGCAAATCGCCATATGCACTTTGGTGCAAACAATTCTTCACTGCATAGTTTTATTATTTGCGCATCGGAGTTCAAAAGGTAGGTGTAAAGTGGAAGTGAAATGGGCCTTAAATAAAAATCAATGCACTTTTTTTTATCGTGTTTCATGCCAGAGACCAGCCTCTAACACGGGATGATCGGCATTCGACACTGTGACACTCTGTGTTGTGTTATCTTGTTTCCCAGACAGTGCCTTGCCCATGAGCTATCCTCTCAGCCCTTACTCCTCACCTTTGCACTCTGTAATGAAATTGAGTAAACTCTGCTTCTATGCCAGGCAGTGTTCACAATAGATTCCTATGGGATCTGCCTGCTTTTTGCTAGTGTATAAAGTAGGCAGATTCCATAGGCACCCACAGAATTTACGCCCCCATGAAAATGTCATGCTGGTGAAAATGGTGTTGCATTTGATTGGAGGAGAGCATGGGGGAGGCTGAAACAGATATTCTGTTCTGTACCAGCTTTCTGCCATACAAATGCATGAAAAGGAAGAGTAGCGTAAAACGAATGTGTTAAGTTTGTACACATTCATTGTATGTTACTCCTCAAGGAACATGAGATCCAAAGAATTAGGCCTAGTGAAGACGCACTTGTTTTCTTGTTTCCAGTGCAAAAAGTATAAATGCCTCACGCATTTAACACTTGCGGAGACGTTGTCACTTGATTCTTATGGATTCAGCCTGCTTTTAGCCGGTGCTAAAACAGATGGATTGCATAAGAATCCAAGTGTTTCCAGCAGCATGGAAATGTCATGCTGGCAGAAAAACATTTTGTTTTTGCATGTGGTGCAGATCAGACAGGTGAACCTGGAAACCCTGCTCTGTGCTACCACTCTGCCTGCAAAAACATTAACAATCTCCCAGATTTGTAAAACAGGTTGTAAAACAGGGCGCCCAGCTTTTATGTGGGTTTCCAACACTTGTTTTACCATTCCGAGGGACTACAAAATAAGCACCTTGATACTGTTGAGAATTTGATTTATTTGTGATCTATTGTCAATGTTGATGTAACTGAGAATGCCAAAAATGTTTCAAACATACACACACTCTCAAGTCTTTCTTTGTCAGCCTTTGCCCTCTTAAACTCGTGTTTGCTATATGTTCGTCTTGTAGTTTTGGTCTTTTAAAGCGATATTTTTGTAATCTTCTTTTCTTTACTGATTTACAATTGCCTGTATGAACCTACGGCACAATAACTGACGTGCGAGGTGTTTCCACATCAGTGGTATCTATGGCTACATATTGCACTTCAGCCAAGCCAAAGCATGTATGTCTCAAACACTTGTCGGAATTCTCCATTATGTCATCATTGATGACAGCATATGTGCAAATGAAATTAGAAACAACATTATTTGTTTGGAAAATAATTGAGCGATAAACAGCATAGATCAAACAATATATTGCATGTGAAAATCATAATCTCTTGACTAATTTACTAGTAAATGCAAGTTGTTTTACGTATTGTCAGAAATGTATTTGCACGTTTGGATACATTCCTCATTCCTTGGTGATAAATACTGAGGGAAGAGTAATAACCTCTGCAATACAAGCTTATGTTCTGAACATTTAAGAACGAAACTAGTTTTACACGGCATATCACCTATTATGTTATGTTGCTTGCTATTTCTATAACGCCTTAGTCCCGTGATTATAGCTTTGAAGCCTTGTGGGGTGAAGGGGCCTTCGGCAGAGCATAGACTGAATAGCCTTGAAATGAAAAGAATAATACATTTCATACAAATAGTATTGATCATTTCAAGTGACTGTTCAATTATTAGCAGAGATGACTAGTGTAGTGACATTATAACAGCCTTACTAGGATATGAAGAGTGTTCAGGTATATATAACATGCCAGTGACTATGTAACAGTAGGAACACGCTATTCTTGGCACTGTACAGTCTGTCGGGGGGATTACTTCATTTCACTCTATTTACAACTATTCATTTAAATTCCCCTGAGTTGTTGCTTTTTTATGATTACGCGCATTTGCCACCGAGTAAAAATGAGACCTGAGATCTGATACATCCAGGTATTCTGTATCAAGTCGCCAAGGTGAAACCAAACCTACACTGTGTCTGAATGATAATATTAATCGACAATTAACATTAAATCCAACAGTTGTGGTTATGCTTATGTATACTTCTTTGTATTAATCAAAGCCCAGGTGACTCATACATCCTTTAATATTTGTAAATGATTTATACAAGTAAGGCACAGTAATACAAACACACAAGCAGTCAGAAAGTCATAATTATTGTCCAAGTAGATGGGAGCCCAATGTTGCAAAACACATGAGAGCAAACAAATGATACCCTTTTGTGTTCTCCAAGACAGCCGACATTGAAAATAAAAGTAACTTTCAACACATCTCTTCCCCTACAACATTCTCATCTACAACACATGGCCTTCTGTAATTGCAAATGTACAGAACAGCATACATAAAAAAAAAAAAAAACAATGATCATTTACCTACTGAATTTCTTTTTTTTAGTTATAGATGAACTGCTTGTGCAATGTTTGTTTGATTGTTTTATTATTTGTAATGCGCACCAGACCCAAGGGTATCAGGGCGCAACAGTTACAAGAATATGCAAAGCTTAGTTACAGTGACTCATAGAGTGAAATACATTACTTACACAAGCAGGATATACAGATATTACAAAAGCATTATACATCGAATTATGGTTACACCCTTAGGGATAAAGGGTGGTTTATAGTGATAAAGTTGAATCACAAAATGTCGAAAGTCAAAATGTTGAAAAAAAATGTCCGACATTTTTTTTTTCGAATGTCCTTTTTTTAAATTTTCTGTTCGAAATGGGGGGGTACCCCCCTCAACCCCCTTTTTTTTTAAAACACACGAAAGCCAAGAAAAACATCTAAAATAAAAAATGACATATTCGCGAAAAAACAAATTCGACATTTTTTTTCCCGACATGTTTTCGACTTATTCACTGCCTACCATAAAAGGTAGGCAGTACTAGTTACATTTCAGTTACACAAGCATAGATCATCCCAGGGTGGAGGTTACATCGCCCAGGTTACTGGTCGGAAGATTTGAACCATGTGATAGTATTAGATCTGAAATTCTGGTAGGACTGGTCTTATCTCAGTGCAGGAGGCAAGGAATTCCAAAGTTTGGCCAGTTTGACGGGGAAACTATTACCTCCAATCATGGATAGTTTGAATCTGAGAATGGACAAGCAATTCCAGTTTGCTAATCTGGTTGGTTTTAGGGACGTCCGTCTGTGGAATCTCTCAGAGAGTAGGTGCAGCATTGTTTAGAGATTTGTGAGTGAGTGACACCGTTTTTAGTAGGATTTTGTCATTGGTCAGGAGCCAATTGTTCTGTCACCTACTCTCAGAGATTAGCTCTCTTCTGCAAATACCTAAGGCCGCTCTAAGGGCATTGTTTTGGAGGGTTTGGATTCTCCTAATGATGGATTTGTTTGACCTATGTACAAGGCATTACGATAGTCTAGACAGGACAAAATGAGGGCTCTTGTCAGGATAATACAGCTGTTGTTAGAGAGAAAGGGCTTACCAGTTCTAATAAGTTTACACATACGCCGTGGATGACGCTAGTGTGTTAACTTGTTTAGAAAAGGACAGAGTGGAGTCAAGATAAAATCCTAATGTTTTTACCTCCTGAGCTACCTTGATGAGGTTGCCGTCAATTATAAAGGAGGAGTAGTCGGACCTAATTTTTTTAGGTTAGTGGGGGTAACCAAGATGATAAATTCTGTTTTATCATCATTCAGGCATAGGCCATCAATAATCTCCTCACTTGGTTCGCAGCAGTTTAAATCATGACAGCATTACATTTTAAAATGTAGCCAAAAATCCTTTGAAGCACATTTTCATGTGAGCCTCTAACTAAATATACTCACAAATGTGTTTATCTTTCTTTCTTTGGCCCGAACAAAGTCACTGGCTGCCTCAGATTATGTGGGTAGCCCCATCACGCTCTACAGCTAGAAGTGAGGTTGCCAGTATCAGCCCCTCCTTCACTGCTTTATCCGATCCCCTGTGCCTGTGCACGTGGAGCCCACAGCTCAATCGTAAAACGCAATTAAAATACAAAATTCCCCCCAGACAGCAGAAATGCTGGATCTTTTCAGACAATCTCTTTTCACAGCCAGAGAGATGCCCAGTCCACCAATTAAGTATTAGAGTCCGGAAGAACAAAAACCAAAAGTCCTCCTCTCTCCACTGCACTCAATTTTTACATTTCTTTTGCATGGCACACATCGGTATCTGCATTATGGAGACTCATCCAATCACAACCTAACTTACTACTTGATGCAAATTGATTTTCTATGTGAAATTCTGACCATCCAGCCACAGGCATCAGCAACCACATAATATAAAATGATACAAGTTCGATTCCTCGAACACTCACCCTTGGTAAATTTAAGATGACAGGATATTACTGTTTCATGAACTGTATTTTCTCAGTTCCGTTACAGATGCGCTCGCAGCTCAAAGACAACCCCTTTGTTCCACGCACTTCCCTTTCATTGGAACATGCTGCTGTAACAAATTCTGTTCTTATCTCTAGACGCTGTCAAACATGTCTTTCATTTTAAAAGTATCATAAACATCCCCTTTTTCAGCATACATAACTCTGCTCCGTTTCACAGCTTATTTCTCCTTCTTACAAATAACCCTCTCTTGCTTTCCAAAAGCGCACAATTCAAACGATGCTTTGATCCAGCCAGTAAATGATTTAAAAATAAAAAACCTTTTTAAGCAAGTTGATGTTTTTCCCCAACAAAGCACATGCAAGCAGGTATTAGTGGATTTTAGTAGGTTTTTAATGGCATCCAATCTATTTTTCCAGTAATTAAATATTCATAGTTGTTTATGCATGTAAATCGTTGATAATAACTTAAAAAACAATCATTCAGCGAATTTCACTCTTCCCATACTCTCCTTGACCGGTTCCTAAGGTTGAATGTCCATCTCAGTATAGATCTAAGTTTCCTCTGTCCCCTTTTTCTTCCATAAACTATCATTCCTGACAGTATATCCTCTTCGGATTCGCCGGTACTCTCCTTTATTTGGTCTCCCTCTTCCCCCTCCACCTCTCCTCCTCAAACCCAGTATGCTATGGAGGAAATGGAATTAGGAGATTTAGGATAGATAGAAAAGCAGGCAGATTAAGTTGTAATCCAAATAATCCTTTCCTATATCTGCTTACTAATGGATTCCTTTCCCCCACAGATTCCTTGTCTTTGATATCTAGGTCCGCAGCTCAGCTGCTCTTCAGAAACCTTACCACCACCAGGTGTCGCAGAGCGGCTCCACATTGGCTCTGCCCTAAGCCTCTATGCGGCCCGCACCGAACATGATGTCGCGACCAGTAAATATTGAGATGCTGCGCCCAACGACCATAGTTCCCTGCACTCTGCTCGCTACAGGAATACTGCTTCTTTTGAAGTTCTCTTTTTCCCGTTTTGTGCCATGCCGAATACCTTGAAGTCCTTGGGTTTTAAACCCTGCATCGACTGCAGATGTTAGATGTCATCTCTGATTCTCCCTGGTTCTCTTTTGATTGCCTCAGAGAGGAGCACGACATGCAGTGCTGCAGGTCATGCCAATTGATGCACCCTAAGCTGCTTCATGACCGGGTGGCGAAACTGTTCCCTTTTCCATAAGGAGAAGGGTGAACAATGTACTTGTTTGAGGTTGTGTGGAGAAGAACGTCTAACGGAAGAACAGTCCCTGGTCTTGCAGGACAAAAAGAAAAAGAAGAGCGGTAGGAGGTCTTGTTATCCCAGTGGACCTTCTAGACATCATTCTTCTTCCTCCTTGAGGAAAACGAGTCACTGCCCCAAGGACTCTACTGAGAAACATACACTATAGGTTCCTTTCCCCACACAATCCTCCAGCCAGGAGGAATGGGAGACCTTTCAGCTAAAGATGCTTGACATCGGATGAGCTGGCAGAGACTCCTAGAAAATCCTGTGAACGTACGCCCTTGCGGCCAGCCACAGCTAAAACAGGCAATGATCCATCTCAAGGTTGCACTGCTTCAATCAGTCTTCTGGCACTGACCCTTTTCTCTGTGGTGCTCCCACCCAGATCAACACCAGTGGTGCTGTGTTTGCTCTGGGGTATACTTTGTTCCCTAGGTGCACCTTTTTGTCTCAAATGGAAGACATTTATGATGAGGAGAGTGATGACATCCCCTTTGGGTTGGAACCGCTGTACCCCAGGGAAGTTAGAGACTTCCCAGATGAATCCTATGGAGAAGGAGGGGACTTGTTGGATCCTACTGCTGATTTACAAGCGGCAAGTGTTCTGGTCACCTCACCAAAACTCTATATCCTCCCTGCTCCTACCCTGGGGAAATGTCATGGCAGCCCTTCCTGGCATAGTATGCCAGAGCACACCCGGTTGCTTGGCGCCTGGAGTATGCAAACCAAGATCCGGTCCCACACGGTTGCAGCCCCATGGGAATGATGACGCAGATGCAGACTCTGTATCGTGACGTCCTCCCCGATGTCTATGGAACACCAGAGGACATTGATCATGTGCCTTAGGCTTCTTTCCTTGAACCCTCCTAAAAGTGAGGACAGCACTTGGCCTCACTATACAAGCAGGAGGCCATTCAGCAACAGGTCGTTCTCGCAACGGTCCTCGTAAACAAGGACAAGCTGCCATGCTATAGATTCATCACTGTTTTGAAGCATTGTAGGTATTTAGATTATGTTATTTTGTTTCATTTATTTTCTTGGTTTCAATGGGCCTCATTACACGGAAGGCGGTAAGGGTTAACGGTCACCGGTAATGCTACCGGTGACCGTTAACCCTTACCACCTTACTACGAGTTCCCTTTGCGGGACCTGACTTTAACGGCTGGTTTTACCAGCCGTTAAAGTAGGGTGGCGCAAAGGGACCTTGGAGCTAATTACGGTACCGCAATTTGCGGTAGCGTAATTAGCGCCTTCCCCATTCCCATTATGCCCTGTGGGGGCAAAAATGGGAATGGGGAAGTGCCTTGGTGAATGGGGAATTACCGCCCCCGCTCACCTTGGAGTAGGGCGGTAATTCCGCCATCCACCAAGGCGGACACAGTAAAATACTGGCGGCAACCATGGCGCTAATAGCGCCATGGTTACCGCCTACCGTGTAATGAGGCCCAATCACACTACCTGTGTGATCAGTGCTACACTTGGTTAGGTCTCCAGGAGAGTCTTCATATACTATAGATAAAGGACATTCTGTTTCGTTGGTAAATCAGAGAGGCAATTCGGGAGGTACTCATTGTGAATCTGTCTTTCTATTCTCTTAGGGGGGGTGTCAAGTAGCACTCCTGTATTCTGGGATCCCTCCTACGAAGCGTTTCTTCCTTTGTTGGACTAGATCCTAGGCAGTATTGAGTGTGCTTCATCCTGGTTCCCGAGAGTATCACTTTGCCAGATGCCATCGCTGACAATGAACCTCAGGCGGCTTTCCAGCACCTGATAGCCAATGTGGTTGATACCCTAGACTTGTCAGCCCCTTCTAGTCCCAAGATACATTATTAGTTGTTAGGCATTCCAGATGAGGGCCATCAAAGAGAGATACTACTGCCCTTCAACCCGGCAGTGGAAACGCCAGTTTGCATACTCCCGCAGGTTCCTCATCAGATAGATATTCATTCCAGCACGGGCTGCTCAGACACATTTTTTCAACAGGGAGCATAGTACAACTCAACATCGTCTGTTGAATCCGCTTGACTCGACCGTGCCACTCGTGAACTCCGGACGTGATATCGGCTGCATATGCCACACAGAATGCAAGCGATTTTTCTGCCTGGAAGCCACACAGGCCAAATCAGCCATGCAAGAGGGACAGTTTTGAGTTGGGTTCTAACCTGGAGAGTAGTACTTTGGCTAATTCAATTTAGAGGAGCAGGTCGTACAACACGAGTAAACGATTAAACAAGACAATAGAGATGAAGTGAGCTTTGGATCTGGCACCACAGGATGCTGTCGTTTTTGCTGTTAATGGATATATACAATAATTGATCCTCGTGTAATACATGAAGGTGTGAAACCACGCCCACTTGCCTCTACTACCCTGATAAAGGTAACAGGCCACGCGCCAGCGCACGTACCCCACCCGGAGTGCCTCGAGAGTGCTTGTTCGCCTGGAGGAGCTGCCCTGATTTTGAGAACCTTGATGGGTTAATTAGCACACCCATCCTGAATTATGTACTAATAGCATTTACAATCTTTGGTTAATACATTAAGGCGTGAAACCAAGCCCACGTGCCCCTCCTAACCAGATAAAGGTACCGGGCTGCACACAACTTGGCGCGTGTCACCCAGAGTGCCCAGAGAGTGCCTGTTCGGCTGGAGGAGCTGCCCTGATGTTGTGGACCATGCCAGGATAATTAGCAGACCCATCCTGAATTATGGACTAATAGCATTTACAATCCTCTTAAGTAATACATTAAGGCATGAAGCCACGCTACTTGCCCCTCATACCCCGATAAAGGTACCGAGTCGCGCGCCACCGTGCACGCGCCACTCTGAGTGCCCCGAGAGTGCCTGTTCACCTGGATGAGCTGCCCTTATGTTGTGGACCTTGGCGGGATAATTAGCAGACTCATCATGAATTATGGACTAATAGCATTTACAGTACGTTTTCTGTTGTATTTATACATATGGAATGAATAACCAATGGCTTTCTTTTCTTTAAATTCCTTGTAGATCCTCGTGTAATACATTAAGGCATGAAGTCACGCCCACTTGCCCTTCCTACCCCGATAAAGGTACCGGGCTGTGCGCTAAAGCGCGCGCGCCACCCGGAGTGCCCCGAGAGTGTCTGTTTGCCTGTTCACTGGCTCGCGAGAGAAAGGGGAGATGCAGCTCTTTCTATCTAAACTCTATTTACCCAGAAGGGTCAACGTCTTCACTTCGTTTAGCAAATGGTAAATAGTCAATAGTAAAATTTGCGATATTTGTTTAGGCCATTGCTTTGTTTTCTTTATAATGAAGCCCTGCCCAAGCACACATAAAGAAAAGCTCATGGGGACGCGGATGTATTATGACATACTTTCTGTGCCCCTTACTTTTACACCAGTGAAGAACCCCTTGAGGAGGGCTCTCGCCCTCACCTTTCCCCAGTCCCTGGCGCCCCTAGCGACTGCACGTTGTCGGAGTAGGGTGACAGAGACCAGTCACCGCTTTTAAATGATTCTAGTGTTTCACCACAGGGATTAGTGGCAGAAGATGGTATGAATCCAGAGGCGGGCGCTTGGAGGAGTGAGGGGAGCCAGAGCGGGACTGCTCCTTCTGGACACCCCTCTGGCCTCGCCCTGTCCCAGTATCCGCTGAAGCAGGCAAAGGGGGGCGATGGCTCCCTTTTGTCGACGCAGATGCTGGAGGTGGTTCCGGGGGAAGTGAAAATGGACGGGGAGGATCCTAGCCTGCAGAGCCTCATACTTAACTATTTGAGAAATCATACCAAATGTCTGAGAGCAATTGTCATATGCTTCATCAATTTGCAACTCGTTGTAGCACTTAAACAAAGTTCTGGCCATGCATGTATGGCAACTAACACAGAAGATTTGCCCAATGTCGGGGGACGGCGGGGGGGGGGGGTCAAATTATAGACATGCATCGATCAACCGTAACCCCAGAATTT
Source organism: Ambystoma mexicanum (assembly GCF_040938575.1). Taxonomy (NCBI): domain Eukaryota; kingdom Metazoa; phylum Chordata; class Amphibia; order Caudata; family Ambystomatidae; genus Ambystoma; species Ambystoma mexicanum. The sequence goes on from NC_090939.1 coordinate 693,976,559, forward strand.
CAGAAAATGGAGCTGGAAGCACACAATGTTCGGGAGAGTATGCAGCTACCAGCATGTAGTCCCAGAGGAGAGAGAAAGTATTCATCCCCTCCCCACAAACGGAAATAAAAGTTGAAAAACCATAAATTGGTGTCCGGCAAGGGGGTAAATAAGCCCACTCGTAACTCCTGGAGAAATCTGATAAGGGAGGAAATGGCTCATTGTGATGATATTAGTTATGGTCTTGATGTGCCAATGGAAGAGGAGGCCCCGATTGGCAGGGAGGCAGGGGCATAGCTAATAATACCCTAACTGATGAGATGAAACATAAAGGTAAAAGAAAAAAATACTGTGTATGTGGGGAACACATTTTCAAAGCCCAAGAACGGTGGGGGGATGTATCATCTTTTTTCCAAGAAGGCAGAGAGAAGGGAGAAGCCATCAGTACCGTCTATCATGTGCATGAGGAACAAAGCGAAAAGGAAGAGATCATAATAATGAATGATGGAAATGACAAATGGAGCGCTGTGATATCTGCAGGGGGGGTAAAGTCACAACACTTGATATCCAGGGCAATTGTCCCATCCTCTCCCAATAACAATGAAAAAACTAGTGAAAGCTTTAGTAGATTCTTAGGTTTAGGTTCTTCCCTGTTCGGCTGAAACCATAAAGGACCAAATTGACACCCTTGCTCCAGCTCTGGCCGGCTTCTGTATCCATTCCTTTGCCTCTAGAGCCTTCCCCTCCCCTCTGAAGCACTCTCTTGTGCACGCTCTTCTCAAAGACCCCAGAGCCAACCCATCTTGCCTGGCTAATTATCGCCTGATTTCTATCACTCCTTTCCTGGGAAAAGCTGGCCATCTCTCAGCTTAATCTTCACACCAACTCTGTTGGTTGTCTCCATGACCATCAGTCTGGCTTCAGAGCTGCCAAAAGCATGGAAACTGCTCTTCAACTTGACTTTAACATCCCTTCTGTCCTCATCCTACTCAATCTCTCCAATGCCTTTGACACAGTCAACCATGCCATCCTGCTCAACCGTCTCTGTGACAACCTGGGTATCACCGTCCAGGCCCTGGCCTGGCTGACCTCTTTCCTCTCTGATCGACCCTCCCAGGTCCAACTTGGGTCCCTCCTTTCCTCCATCTCACTCTCTATCTGTGGTGTGCGACAGGGGTCTTACTTCTCTCCCTGGCTTTTCAACCAATACCTGGCACCCCTTGCACACCTCATTGCCACCCTCTGCTCCAACTTTTAGTGCTATGCTGATGACACTCCACTCGTTTTCAGGCTTCCCTCCACCACCTCTTCTCCCTCCCTCATCTCGGACTGTCTGTCTGCCATCCAGGAATTGTGTGCTGCCAATGATCTCTGCCTTAATGCCAGTAAGACGGAAATTCTCCTCATCGGCACACCTGCACCCTCCTTTCCTGCCACTCTGTGGTCGGCCTCCCTGGGCCCTCTTCCTGTTCCCACCTATGAGGCTAAAAACCGTGTGGTCATCTTTGACTCCTCACTCTCCTTTTCTCCTCACATCTCTGACATCTCTAAGAAGTCAAACTACCAACTCCACCTCCTCAAAGGTATTCTTCCTTTCCTCTCCTTCCCCCAGAAACTTACTTTCTCTAGAGCTCTGGTTTTCTCTAGGCTTGACTACTGCAACAGCCTCTTCCTAAATCTGCCTGCTTCTACTCTCGCCCTCTGCAACTCATCCAGAACAGGACTGCGAGACTTGTCCTTGGCCTCAAGCCCTAGGGTCGTATCTCTCAACCCCTGCATTCTCTTCATTGGCTCCCAGTGGCTGCAAGGGTTAAATTGAAGACCCTCTGTATTGTCCATAAGGTTTTCTGGGGCCTGGGTCCAAAATACCTTCAACTCTCCCTCCGTAAATACCTTCCCACTCGAGCTCTTCACTCCTGCACCTCCAACTCCCTCAGGGTCAGTCACTTCTCCAAGAAACAAGTTGGGGGTAGATCTCTTTCCTCGGCTGGGACCTCCCTCTGGAACAGCCTCCCTGCCACTCTGAAACTTGAGGAGAACCATCTCTGGTTCCGGAAGCACCTCAAGACTTCCTCTTCTGGCTTCACTCTTCCTCTCCCTTGCTAATCTGTCTGCTTTGGCTCTGTGCACCTGGCAACCCTCCGATTTTGGGCCCAGGTCCCTGCACACCCAGCCACACACCCGCACTGCCTCCTGGCAACCCTTGCACTTGGCTCTGTATCTGTAACCCTGCAGTCCCCTTACTTGCACTTATCAGACACCCCTTGTCTGCGCTTTAAACCTTGCACTTTCCACCATGCTGGATGCACTACCAGTTGTTGTTGTTTTATCCCTTGCTCAGCACTTTCCACCTCTCCCCTCGCCCCTTGCAATTTCTCCTTTCCCTCTCCCCTGCACTTGCTCGTTCTCAATATCACTGGGCCTAGCAAGACCATTGTTTGTCCTCCCTTGTTCCCCTCCCTTGCCTCGTCGCACTTTGAAACACGGGTATATAAGCGTGATACAAATAAAATATCATATCAATGTAACTACACGTGAAAAGTCCCTGCCTAATCAGTTATTCTCTCCTTCGTGGGCGGATGAGCCATCAGTTTCTACTGATATTGCAGATAATGACAGATTTAGCGTACCCGGACACGAAAGGCAAATAGCCAATTCTGAGGTTCCTAACTCTTGTCTATCCGATACAAATCAATGGCTAGAAGTTCTGGTAAAAAACACTATGAGACAGATGTTGGGTAAGCAGATGTTGACCTCACTGCCTACTGTCCCGTAGGGATCGTTGGTGCATGCGCAGTCGAATCAGATGGACAGGAGGACATATGGGGATCCATCTCATACACAAACAAGTTATGGTAATATTAGCCGGGAACAGGATCCAGGGATAACTGGACAGAAGGACAGATATCCTTTTGGTTGTCAAACTTTCCAGGGGCTGTGGGTTCCCCCCGCAGTTGACTGCCCCGGGCTTATGGCTCCAAATCAAGTGGGAGGAACTCCCAATAAGTTTACGGATATTAATCGCAATGATGCAAACAAAATGATAGCGGCCTTGTTGGAGAGGAATGAGATGGGTCCCAAATCTGTTTTTAACAGTGATTTAAATACAGCACACTGGAGGCAACCCTGCTATCCGGATGACCCTAGTGTCATCCTGTATTATATGTTTTGTTATGGGGGGCCAGACTCACTGAGTAGTTGGAGACTCCTGGCTTTGCTAAATGAAATTCCATCCTTGAGGCTACTCTCCTCAGCAGACTTAAAACTGGTGGATTTCATCCACCCGGACCGGTATGACCATGTCCGTTTGGTCCTGCACTCCCGTCCTGTATATGATGAACTACTGCAGGAAGTAAATCAATTCAACAAACTGGGCTATGATATTTTGACTTTTAGCCTGGGTTTTCTGACCCCACAATATGTCAGTCAGGTACAGGAATTGCAAGAGACACCCAGGTTGGGGTGGGTAACTTGAGGAGTTGCGAGGCCCAAAACAACTAAGAAGATCCTAGGTGGAGATGGTTAGCGCTAACTCTACCTGACTCCATTTCCGAACTCAAAGCTTTAAAATCAAATCTTTAAGCAGAACAAACAATTGTCTCTGTTTTCCTGGAATTCCCACAGACACGCCCACCTGAGCAGCTCTGTTGAACTCTGTAAAAGATTAACCCAGTTTGCGATTATTTGTATGTATGAAACATCGATGACTAGTCCATTCACTTTGGATGCTTTTGACGCTCGGTTTGAACTTTCAACCAAGGGGCCGATAGGGCGTTTTTCAGGGGGCTCTTAATCGGCATCAAAAACAGTGAGGACATGCAAATAATAGAATGTTTCCATGTACCTCATTATGTCCTGGCTATCGTGCTGGAGATAAAAGTCAGTCCCTCACCAATACTTATTCTTAATATAAATATTTACTGGAATCCTGACATGAATTTGCAGGAAACAATAGAGAAAATAAATTCACTCATTATAGACGCGATGTTGACGTTTACGGGGTTGCATATTGCAATCATGGGTGACTTAAATGCTGAAATCTAGTGGGCCAGTGATAATGCATTCTCAGGCGAGAAAGATTTGGGGCTTCCAACTTCATCATTTGAAGGGGGAAAGAACCTTATAATAGGAAGGCCTCCGGGTTGTAGGAGAAATAAATTGCAGGGGCAGCTTTGGTCTGATCTTTTTCTAAGTGGGGTCTATCCCTGTTAGGCAGAATCACATGCAGTACCCTTTGGGAACACTACACAAAATAAAGACTACAAGTGCAAGTACAATTTCACCTTTGGTACAAACCCATACTACACAGTAATGTGGTAGCAGTGGCTGAGCAGCCAGACTTATCTCAAAAGTAAAGTGAGCAGTGCAATAGGTTACACAAAGGACTAGAAATCACAGTGGTTCAAACAAACACTTACTCAAGGTTTCTTGGTAAAAGAATATACATTTATTTACACAGTCAGTTGGAAAACATTCCACTAGCATGAGCAGTTCAATATCACAATGTAATATACTACAATAGACAGCCAATCAGTTTCTGAACAAGTTCAGCTCCCCTGAAGTGGGAGCAAAATGGCACTTCAGTTACTTTAAAAAGGGGTAAAAAGACAAGGTTAAAAGAAAGATAGCACAAATACTTTGCAGAGGAAGGGCAAATAGTTTCAGTTCCCTACAACCAGCAATTCAATTCAATAGGCCTGGGTCAAAGTCAATGGTTCAGAGTCTTGTATAGGATAGCATAGTTCTGGTAGTAAACGGTTAAGTCTTTGCCACGGTTCGTAGAAGAATTTGGTCAGGCGAAAAGTTATATGTTGGTTTAGGGAAGGCAAAGCCTCCAAAGTCGCGAAAGTTTCACAAACTATCACTACAGTCGAACGGAGTTCTGCACCGCACTTGCACAGTACCTTGTATGTGAAGAAAAGCTGTAGCTGAGGCAGTTGTTCCTGACAGTTCCTGCAGATCTCGCTGTTCCTGAGTTTCAGTCATGGGGAAAAGAAGGAGGACGTCGGGAGGTTCCTGCACTGCCCAGGGAAGAGGCCACAAGCTTGGAAAAACGCCAGTTTAAGGTGTGAGTGCCTTAAAGATAACAAACTAGTATCCTTCCCAATGGCTATCCGGTTTTCAACAGCACTCTGGAGAAAATTCCACCAGTATGGGGACGGTGTCCAGGCGGCCTACGAGTTGGTTGTTCCCACCAAACTCAAGGGAAGAAGTTAACCTAGAAGGGCTTCTCTGTCGATAGAGTTTCAGGCAATTCGGACCTGCAGCAAGGCTTCACCGGTCGTCCAGGAGTTGCAGCAGTCGTCTTCCTTCAGCTCGTCTTTGGTTCTTTCGTTGCAGTGGTCGACTCTGCTTTCCAAGTCCCAGAGACCTGCTTTTAAACAGTTTCCCCCATTCATTCCAGCCTGGCTGTCACTCACACAGCAGAGTGGCTGTCCTTGCCGGAAATCCAGCTGGCCAATCTCGCCAGAGTGTGTTTGGGTCTCCTAGGAGACTAAGCATAGGGAGTTTCGGGCACCTCCCTCACATCCTGTCCACCCCAGACACTCAGGCGACAGAGAAGGGCTTCAGCATTGAAGCCCGGCAAATGCAAACAAACAATGGGACCAAACCTGATTTGGCGCGAAGAGACAAACACAAGAAGGACCTTTCCAAAAAGAAATGGTGAAAAAAGTTGACCAGAGTCTGTTTTTACAGATAGGTCTTGGGCGCCATATTGAAAAACATGGCTGCCCCAATTTTTAGCTACTGGTGTTCACGGTCGGGAACAATCATGGTAGTTTGTTCTAAACCACTGCAACCAGCCATTTCAAGTGGGAAAGGGTACATTTGACTGTTACATGAGTGTTTAGACTCATGGGATGCTAGGCAACCCCTCCAGCACTCTATATGAAGTTAGGGTGTGCTGGGTCTGTAAATTTAAAAAGACTAGTAAAGTCAATTTAACTTTACATGCTCTGGCAGACAGTAGTCAGTCCCAGAGAAGGTATTTAAACCTTGGGGAGTCTAAAAGACACCCCTGTGCCACTGCACTGAAGGTGCTGTGTGACACAGAAGAAAAAGATGATGCCTATGGAGTTGTTTTAAAACTCTATATCCAAAGAACACAAAAGTAAAACACACGTCAAAATACATGAAAGAGTGGGAAAAAAGGCTCACACTCTTTCAAGGTAAAAATTAAAATCCTAGAAATCCAGTAAAGTTGCTGAGGGTCTCAAAAGGTGGGGGAAATTAGCACATTCTTGAGAATTCTCCCTAACACTCGTCCCCCCCAGACTAAGGGACAGGAGGATTTCATCCACTCCTGGATAAATCTCCTTAATCCAGTCAGTCAAACATCCTGGAGAGACCATCAGCATTTTGGTGGTGACACCCAGACCTGTGTTCAATGGAAAAATCAAACCCTTGCAGGCTGATTCACCATCTCAGTAGTTTAGGGTTTTCCCCTTTCATTTGCATCAACCATCTCAAGGGTTGGTGGTCAGTCTGAATCACAAAAGTAGATCCATACATGTATGGCCTAATCTTCTTCAGTGACCACATAATAGCAAAACATTCTCTTTCAATAGTTGCCCACCGTGTTTCAGGTTCCTCCAGCTTCCTGCTGATGAAGCAAATGGCGTGCTCCCTGCCTTTCTCATCCAGCTGACTCAGAACTGCACTTATACCTGTATTTGAAGCATCTGTCTGCACGTTGATGGTTTGGTTATGGCCAGGAGCTCTTAGGACTAGAGCTTGACAAATGGCTTTCTTTAGGCCTTCATATGCTTGAGTGCACTCCTCATTCCACCTGACCTTTTTAGGAAATGTGGGTGGGGAGACTACATTCAAGGGAGAAGCTATTGTTCATTCTCAGCAAAGATAAGAATGTCATCATGGAAGACAGTAACCTTTTTTAAACCTTTGAGCACCTCCTCCAAGACCCTCTGAAACACAGACGCCGCAGAGGCCAAGCCAAATGGCATGCGGTTATACTTGAAAACACCCTCAGGAGTGATGAAGGCAGTAAGGTGCTGGCAATCTTTGGACAACGGAACCTGGTGATGGGCTGATGATAGATCAATGATAGAAAATAGCTTTGGTTCCCCCAACGTGGAAAGAGTTTCCGAAATGTTCGGTAGGGGATGCCTCTCAATAATTATGTTCTGGTTTAGGCTGCGCAAGTCAACACACAATCTCAACTTCCCATTTGCTTTAGCCACAAGTACAATAGGTGACAGCCATTCGGTGGCCGCCTCCGGTTCAATCACTCCCTTGCTGACCAAGTTACTCACCTCCATTCTGAGTTGATCTCTCACTTTCAATGGTACTTGCCGTACTTTGTGCACAACAGGCTGTGCATTACTTCTAAGCTTTATGTGATGTTCAAATTTCTTGAGTTTCCCCAACTGCTCAGAAAACACTTCTGGAAATTCTTTGGTCCAGATGTCTTCAACTTCGGCAATAGTGACTGGATTTGGTGCACTGGCCTGCACTCGCACACCCAACTTCCTCTGCTCCTCCCAACCTAACAAGGAGGTACCATTCTTTGCCACAAGGACAGTAGCCTGACAACCTCTTTCCTTGTAGAGTATTTTTGCAGGAAATTCACCCAGGATGTCTATGGCGGATTCTCCATAACCACAAGCCCTGATACTGGTGGGGCGAATTATTGCATCACTTTTCTTCAAAACACCCACTAAAGTGTCTCAAGATATAATAGTCCAAGGGGAACGGGTGTCCACCTTCATGATGAGTTCACACCCGTCAATAACTGGTCCCTTCATCTCGCCAGAAATGGCCGATATTTCAAAAACATACTTGGGTGCTGATTCTTGCGTATCTGACACTTCCTGTATGTCATATCCCCTTCTGACGCTTTCCTCCTTGTTGCCTTCTGCCCTGAGTTCTACAAGGTTAACAGAATTGGCCTTAAAGACATTGGCAAAATGCCCTCTGCCCTTGCATTTGAAGCATTCCGCGAACCTGGCAGGACAAGACGGGAAATTGGCACCATGTCTGGGGTTCCCACAGCGAGAACAAGAGTTTCTCATACTCCAATTCCCTTTTTTTCCCGTGGGGAAGTTTGCTTTCTTCCTTTGATCAATGGCACACACAGCCACCGATGGGACAACAGGTTTATCAACCCTAAGTTCTTTGACGTACTGCGACGTTTGTTCAATACTCCTGGCCAACTCCACCGCCTCATCCAGTTTCATGTCTTTAGCAAGGAGTTTCTCTTGGACTCTAACATTGTTAGTGCACCTGACCAACGGATCTCTGATCAATGAGTCAGTCAACTGCTCGAATTCACAGGAATAATTTAGGGACCTCAGACAGGCAACGTAAGATTCCACAGACTCCGACCTTTCAAAACTGACGTTCTTCTTTGGCTCAAAATGGTCTCGCAGTTGATTCAAAGCCAAAGCATATTCATCCACGTCCCTAGTTTCCGGCACCTGGTTCCTAGCCAGGCCATCAAATATTATGCGCCCCTCCATACCTTAATTGTGAAGAAGTAGTGCCTTCTTGCGGGCAGACGAGAACCTGTCACCCCCCATGGCCACCAGGTAATTCTCGAAGATGTCCTTCCACCTATCCCATCTGATGGCAGACCGACCTGGATCATTCAGGAATGACAGGTGGGGTGGAATGGATGCCGCCATGCTGGACAGGTGTAAAATGAGCAAGAAAAAAAATTGGCTGAGATTGTTCTCCCCTAAGTCTTTCACTGAGCCACCATACACAAATCTGACAATGTCACTAAAGTCAGCACACTACTTGCTGCAGAACTGAAATGCTTCTGTGGAAGACGCCCCATTGGAACACAGAAGAGCAGTACCAAAAGAAAAATGAATCCAAAGCAAACGTTGCAGACGAAATAATTCCACTAGTGTCCTGCCAGAATAGAGAGTTCAGTTCGATCAAGCTCTCCGGCACAATGTAACAATTCCTGGTGTGAAGGAGCCGGGCCCAGGGACAGAAGAAACGTTGCCGGGCAACGCACGTCACAAAGGAAGCGTGCGCCAGCTGGGGCCGCCGCTCTCCTGGTGACACGCCTCCCTCGACGCTAGTTCGCCGTCACGATGTGGGGCAGGGCCAGGGTGCGCGGGCGGGGCTTGCGCACGGTGAGCTCGCAGGCCAGCGTGCTTACTGCCTGCTCACGCGCTCGCTCCAGCGGAGATTTGGGAGCAGCGTCAACGCCCGCGCGGCACCCCCATGGCGCCCCTCCAAGCTGCAAAAGGGGCTGAAACTTGCCTGAGGCTCTTCCACGGCAGCGGACTTCCCCTCTGCAGTTCCGCCTGCGCTCACACGCGCGGATGGGGAAGCGGCAGGGCCCAGGCGAGGCCACACCGAAGTACAAAGAGCTGAGCTGCGGCGCGGCTTCAAGTGGGTCCTCAAGGTACGTTCTCGTCGCCAATGTTAAGAAATTCAGTTCAAGCAGGAAATACTCTTTTGAGAGGTTTATTCAGTCGGAGACATGGTGACAGCAGGCGCTGCCTTAAGCAGCAGCCACCAACTGACTCCACATGGAATCCCCTCAAAGGACAACACTCTAAGAAGAACCATGACATCATAAAAGATCAACACACACATTTAAACAGTATGTAAAGGATTGTACACTAAACTGGATTGCTACAACTTTGTCATGGCATGGTGCATATTAACAGATATAAATCTAATTGATGAATTAACTAAGTGAAACAATGCCCCAACATAACCATTGAGGCCTAGGAAGGCTCTCACCTGGGTTTGAGTAGTAGGGATGGCCCAGTTTCTTACAGCTTGTACTTTGCTAGACAATGGCCTGATTTCACCTCCTCCTACCTCATGTCCAAGGTAGACTACTTTGCTCTTACCAATTTGACACTTACTTGCCTTTATGGTCAGATAGGCCTACTCAATAGCCTGCAAAACATATCCTAAGTGGTCAACATGTTCTTTCCAAGTAGGGCTGAACACTGCAATGTCGAGTAGGCCATGCAGAAGTCCTCCATCCCATTCAGAACGTGATTAACCTTCCTTTGGAATGTAGCAGGGGCATTCTTTAGTCCAAAAGGCATTACCTTAAACTGGAAGAGGCCTGCTGGGGTGGAAAATACGGTTTTCTCCTTGGCATGGTTTGTCAGTGCTATTTGCCAATAGCCTGAAGTGAGAACCAAATTTGTCCACCAGTTCATCTGTCCTTGGTAAAGGGTGGGCATCAGTCTTAGTGACTATATTAAGGGCTCTATAGTCCATACAGAATCCCAACTCCTTGGATCCTGCCTTTGGCACAAGTACAACTGGACTAGACCATGGACATGTAGATGGCTCTATTACCCCGATATCAAGCATCTTGTTGACCTCCTCCTTTGTGTGGGTTCTTACATGGTCTGACATCCTGTAACCTCTGATTTTAACAGGTAAACAGTCACCAGTGAGAATATCATGTTGGCCCCAAGGGGTCAATCCTGGTGATAGTGAAAACTGGGAGGCAAACTGATTTAACAGAAGCTTGCACTCCTTCTGTTGTTCAGGTGTCAGATTAGAAGAGAGATTAACTCCTTCTATTTTCTCATCTAAAGGCTGGCCTCTGAGTAGGTCAGGTAGAGGTTCACTCTCCTCCTCCTCCTGAGCTGAAGCTAAAAGCAAAGGTCCCACTTCTGGTCTTGAGACATAAGCTTTTAGACGGTTGGTGTGAAAGACTTTGGGAGCCTCCTCAGGATTGCCTAAGTCCACCAGATAGGTGACCTCTCCAAGTTTTCCCACAACCTTGAAGGGTCCTATCCACTTGTCCTGTAAGGCCCTCTGCCTTGTAGGAACCATAACTAAAACTTGATGGTCTTGAGTAAACTCAACCATGTTGGCCTTCTGGTGATGCCAGTGTTTGACCAGAGCCTGACCTGCTTTTAAGTTATCTGATGCTTCTGCCATCATGTGTGACATTCTCCTCCGGTGACCTATCACATAGTCAGTGACTCGCACTGGCTTGGGGGGAAGGAGCATTCTCCAACCCCTCCTTAATCAGGGCCAAGGGGCCTCTCACTGGATGGCCATAGCGATGCTCAAAGGGACTAAATCCAACTCCCTCCTGAGGGACTTCTCTATAAGCAAAGAGAAGGCATGGCAGTAGAAGGTCCCACTTTCTCCTAAGGGGTTCCTTTAAAGCACCTATCATGCTCTTCATTGTACGGTTGAACCTCTCTACCAATCCATTTGTGTGGGGATGGTAGGCAGTTGAGAACTTGTAAGTTACTCCACAGTTTTCCACATGGCTTGCATGTAGTGGGACATAAAATTAGATCCCCTGTCAGAGATAACTTCCTTAGGAAAATCTACTCTGGTAAAAATACCCTGTAGGGCCTTAGCCACAGCCTGAGCTGTAACAGTCCTCGTGGTATTGTTTCAGGATACCTAGTAGCATGGTCTACTACAACCAGGGTAAACCTGTTTCCTGAAGAGGTTGAAGGGTCCAAGGGACCAACAATGTCGATCCCTACCCTCTGAAAAGGGGCTCGCAGCACTGGGAGAGGCACCAAGGATGCCACATTCTTGGCTCCACTCTTGCCAGAGGTTTGGCAAGTGTGACAGCTCCTACAGAAGTTATCTACATCAGACTCCAACTTAGGCCAGTAGAAATACAAACAGAGCCTTTCCTTAGTCTTCTTGAAACTAAGTGACCAGCCAAAGGTATCTCATGGGCTAATTGTAGGAACAGGAGTCTGCTTTTTAGCGGCACTACAAGTCTTTTGTAGTCCCCTGGGATAGACTCAGTAGGTTCACGGTAGAAGAGGCCATCTTCCCAGTACAACCTATGCTTCCCTGGCTCTTGCCCATCCAGCTGGGAAGCTGCTTGTTGGCGAAGACCTTCAAGAGTAGGACATCTTTGACCTCTGCTGAAGTCTGCCCTACAAGGTCCACCTTGTGCCAGTAAAGACTGCAGCTCAGGATGGTCTGCAGGATCCAGATCTCCAACAGGAGCAAGGTCCTCTTCCAGCTCTGATTCCTCAGCAACTGATTCAACCACACTAGGTTGTTCCACCTACTCAGCCTCAGCTGGTGGAGGAGTCACAGGTGTGACTTTGCACAGTCCACTCGGGATGTCCTTGTTGGTAGCACAGGAGTGCTGGCTAATTTCTTCCTGGAGGTTTTAGGTTGCCCAGTTTCCTCCTTCTTTTTTGAAATTGCAGTCAGTAAGTCCTGTGGACTGGGAGTTATAGTTTCCTCTATAATCTCCTCTTGAGAACCCTTGAAGGTACTCTCTCTGGCCTTCCTACTCTACTCCTATTTCCCTTTTCTGGGAGGCGTGGGGGTCCTTGATACAACTCCAAGAGTTTTTAAGTCATTCCCCAACTGGACTCTCCCAGGTACTTCACTCTGCACACTTACAAGTATCTTGACAGTCACGTCATTGCACTGGATGAGAGATGGTAACTGTGGATGCATTTGAAGAGGGCCTCCAGCAAGCTTAGTTAGGTATTTGGGTGCCTTAGCAACATCCTCTACCTTGAAAAAAGATTCATCAACTACAGTAATGCTGGCCCCAGTGGCTCTGATGGCAGGAGTCTCCTGACCATTCACAAGAACACTGTCTTTGTAATACTCATTAGTATTGTCTGGAATGGAATTGTAGACATCTAAGTTCTGCTGTTCCCACAGACCCAGGGACATGAAACAAACACTGACTGAGACTTTAATGGGTTCCTCAGCCAGTAAGTGAAAGTGTCCACTTGCCATTGGTACTTCATCCTCTGGGGAGAAGGCTAAGGAGACAGTGTGGATCCCTGAAGGTTTGCCCTTACATCTGGGATCCCCTTTCACATGGTCAGTTGACCCACAAGCATAACATTTTCCAAATGTCTTTATGAATGGGGGTTTGTTCTGACCTCTTTCTGATTTAGCATCAGGAGGTACACTAGCCTGGTTCGGTTTCCCAGGGGGCTTACCCTTGTTATGTTTGTGGCCATCTTTTGGAGTGGAGGTATTAGAATTCTCCTTGTTGTCTTTCTTGTGCTACTTTCCTTCATCCTTCTTCTAAGTTACCCCAGAATCCTTGTGCGTAGCCCTATTGGCAACCCATAAGACAGCAGCCCTTACTAAATTCTTTGGATCAATTTCCTTACAGTCAGCCAAGTGCTGTCTCAGCTCAGGAGAGCAGGCATCATAAATAGATTCCAACATAACAGATTTCTCATACCTTTTCAAACATTCAGTCACCCAGGTAGCCCAAGGGGTACCATCATGCTTTTTGAGGGTTCGAAACCTCTTAAGATACTGGGAAGAGGTCTTCCCAAACCTAGCTGTTAAAGCTAGTGGCACACTTTCATACTCCTTTCTGTCTATTTCCCCTCCATCTCCATTACCAAATCAGTTGCAAAAGGGGTAGCCTAGAAAAAAGACAAGGAATCAGCTGATTCCCTGTAATGTCTTGAATCCCATGGTTATATTCAAAAGCAGCCAACCAATCCAAAATACCAAGCTTAACCTCATACATACTTACTGCATCTTTGGGCATGCGAGGCCTCTTAGGACTGAAAGACCTAGAAGACTCTGGGAGAGAACCAGTTTCAAGAGACAACCTTTTAATTTCGAGTGCATGATTCAACTCCATTTCTCTGAGCTTAAGTTCTTGATGTTTGCTTTCAGTTTGGGCTTGGATTCTTTTAAATTCCAATTCTAGTCTCATCCTTTCCAGAGAGACAAATTCAGGACTTGGTGTTGGACCTGATGGGGTCCCTGTGGTCAAAGGCTGCGGCCTATGAGCAGATAGAGGTAAAACAGGGCCTACATTAAGAGACTCTGCCTCATCTAACTCATCAATAACATTTGATTTACCCTCTGAAACATTATCATCCTCATCAACATTTTCACATGTGCTGCAGGGGTAGGTGTTTCAGACCCACTCCTCAGACTTTGGTATTCCAACAACTTTTCTATCAATTCAACCTTTTTGCCTTTTACAGTGAAATTCCTAACTTTATACATTTCTCTCAATTGATCAACTGTTAAAGTGACTAGGGTCTCCTGTCTGTAGCTATCCATATCAGACATGATAAAACAATTGCTACTCTAGTGGTGCTTAGCCTTGTGAGGGTTATTTGAACAAAGGTAAGAGCAGCACTCTCAATGTAACAACTATACTTTATCCTCACCACTGTACACTAGTGTTAGGCAGAATCACATGCAGTACCCTTTGGGAACACTACACACAATTAAGGCTACAAGTGCAAGTACAATTTCACCTTTGGTACAAGCCTGTACTACACAGTAATGTGGTAGCAGTGCCTGAGCAGCCAGACTTATCTCAAGAGTAAAGTGAGCAGTACAATAGGTTACACAAAGGACTAGCAATCACAGTGGTTCAACAAAACACTTACTCAAGGTTTCTTGGTAAAAGAATATACATTTATTTACACAGTCAGTTGGAAAACATTCCACTAGCAAGGGCAGCTCAATGTCACAATGTAATATACTACAATAGACAACCAATCAGTTTCTGAACAAGTTCAGCTCTCCTGAAGTGGGAGCAAAATGGCACTTCAGTTACTTTAAAAAGGGGTAAAAAGACAAGCTTAAAAGAAAGATAGCACAAATACTTTGCAAAGGAAGGGCAAATAGTTTCAGTTCACTACAACCAGCAATTCAATTCAATAGGCATGGGCCAAAGTCAATGGTTCAGAGTCTTGTATAGGATAGCATAGTTCTGGTAGTAAACGGGTAAGTCTTTGCCACGGTTCTTAGAAGAATTTGGTCAGGCAAAAAGTTATATGTTGGTTTAGGGATGGACAAGCCTCCAAAGTCGGAAAAGTTTCACAAACTTTCACTGCAGCCGAATAGAGTTCTGCACCGCACTTGCACGGTACCTTGTAAGTGTACAAAAGCTGTAGCTGAGGCAGTTGTTCCTGGCAGTTCCTGCAGATCTCGCTGTTCCTGAGCTTCAGTCATGGGGACAAGAAGGAGGACGTCTGGAGGTTCCTGCCTGCCCAGGGAAGAGGCCACAAGCTTGACAAAACATTGGTTTAAGGTGTGAGTGCCTTAAAGACCACAAACTGGTATCCTTCCCACTGGCTATCCAGTTTTTAACAGCACTCTGGAGAAAATTCCACCAGTATGGGGACGGTGTCCAGGCGGCTTACGAGTTGGTTGTTCTCACCAAACTAAAGGGAAGAAGTTAACCTTGAAGGGCTCCTCTGTCAATGGAGTTTCAGGCAATTCGGACCTGCAGCAGGTCTTCACTAGTCGTCCAGGAGTTGCAGCAGTCGTTTTCCTTCGGCTCGTCTTCAGTTCTTTCGTTCCAGTGGCCGACTATGCTTTCCAAGTCCCAGAGACGTGCTTTTAAACAGTTTTCCCCCATTCATTCTAGCCTGGCTGTCACTCACACAGCAGGGTGGCTGTCCTTGCTGGAAAGCCATCTGGCCAATCATGCCAGAGTGCATTTGGGTCTCCTAGGGGACTAAGCATAGGGAGTTTCGGGCACCTCCCTCACATCCTGTCCACCCCAGACACTCAGGCGCCAGAGGAGGGCTTCAGCACTGAAGCCCGGCAAAGGCCAACAAACAAAGGGACAAACCTGGTTTGGTGCACAGAGACCTTTCCAAAAAGATATGGCGAAAAAAGTTTACCAGAGTCTGTTTTTACAGATAGGTCTTGAGCGCCATATTGAAAAACATGTCTGCCCCGATTTTTAGCTACCGGTGTTCTCGGTCGGGAAAAATCGTGGTAGTTTGTTCTAAACCACTGCCACCCGCCATTTCAAGTGGGAAAGGGTAACATTTGACTGTTACGTGAGTGTTTAGACTTAGGGGATGCTAGGCAACCCCTCCAGCACTCTATAGGAAGATAGGGTGTGCTGGGTATACATTCAAAAAGACTAGTAAAGTCAATTTAACTTTACATGCTCTGGGAGACAGTAGTCAGTCCCAGAGAAGGTATTTAAACCTTGGGGAGTCTGAAAGACACTCATGTGCCACTGCACTGAAGGTGCTGTGTGACACACAAGAAAAAGATGATGCCTATGGAGTTGTTTTAGAACTCCATATCCAAAGAACACAAAAGTAAAACACACATCAAAATACATGAACGAGTGAGAAAAAAGACTCACACTCTTTCCAGGTAAAAATTAAAATCCTAGAAATCCAGCAAAGTTGCTGGGGGTCTCAAAAGGTAAGGGAAATTAGCACATTCTTGAGAATTCTCCCTAACAATCCCCAGTAAATGCAATTCTGGGTAAAACTAACAATCCAACAACATGAACGGAGGGTGCTAGGGCATCTACAATTGACTATATATTTATGTCAAAAGTCTTGTTTGAAGCAACTCAAGCGGTCAATATTAGTAATACCTTTTTGAGTGATCACCGTATTTTGGAATTAACATTGTCCTTCAGGTCAGAAATGAATCTTAGAAATGAATATTCTGTCAATCTGGAGGTGAATAATTCGAAATCCAGAATAGTGTGGCATAACGGAAACTTGCATAAATTAAACACGATTTTGATAGCGGACTTTGCAGGAACGACCTTTGAAACTAAGCAGTCTCTTTTCCCTCACACCAACTTTACCTCCTACGTTGATCCAATGATTGGTAAATCAGTTAAAAGCTCTGGAATTAAAAAGTCCAGAGTAAGCCACAAACTTGCATTTGATAACTCAGTTTAGCGCCAAAAAACACCTGTAATAAAGAAGTACATAATTTGCTTAAAAGTGGTCATACCTGGGAGAGGAAGATGGAGGGAATGAGAAGAGAAAAACTAAAATTAGAAAATTGGTTCAAAGGTCATCGAGCTGCTTTGTTCCAGTCTGATAGTGAAAGTATGTTCACAGCTTTAAAAGACAGCTCGACCCGACAATGTTGGTTCCTGATGAATGCCATGTAGTCCACGCAAATTACGATACAATCCAATAGAACCGAGAGGAAGTCTGGGCAGGGCATTTTGGATGTCTTTATGCCCCAAAAGAACACACTATTGAAGTCTTGGACCCCATCAAGCAGCATTGTTGGAACTTTGCTTTCCAATATCAGACATTGAGCTCCAAATACAGAAAGCTAGCTTCTCAAGAGCTGCAGGGCCAAATCGGCTTTCGATTGCCATATTTAAGGGCAAACCAGACATATGGGCGAAGGCTCTTTAGATATTATTTGCTGACATCATTCGAACTAGATGCATTCTAGTCTCCTGGTATTTCTCATACGTTGTACCGATATAAAAAAAAGGTGATAGGACCTCCCAGGTAAATTATCGCCTCATTGCGTTATTGGGACACAGCAATTTGGGTTCAGAAAGGAAGTGGGGACAGAAGTGGGTGATTTAATGGTGTCCCTTTTACAAGAGAAGGCATGGAAGGTAAATGCCCCGCCTATATATATGGCAGCCATGGATCTCTCTCTGGCCTTTAACTTAGTGAATAGGGCCCAGTTATGGTCGAAACTGTCTAAATTAGTGATGCCTTTTAGGGAAGCTTTTGAGATTACTAATGAAATTACTCTGTATATTACATGCCACCTAAAATACAATATTGGGTACAATAGGGGATTGTCATTTTCATGTACAGATGGAACAATTGAATTATGAATCAAGTATTTTAAATGTAATCCGGAAACTGTTTTGTAACCTATGTACAAATATTCATGTAAATAACTGTACATGTAAACCCTCAATTGTACTTAGGGAAATGTCTCTTATTTTATATAGCAAATGGTTATTTTTCTTTTTTACAAAACTTGATATGTTTCTTCTTTTTAGGAATCGTTAATAGTATTTTTTGTTTTTGTGATATATTCAATTTCGACATTTGTCGATATGTTGGTTCCTAAGGCATCACGGTTATAGTGTTGCCAGGACTGCAACTCTAAGATGTCGATCACCCGCACAGCATCTGCGTGAGAAAAAGAGACACCATTAACACAAGCATGACTCAGATTCGTTTGAGGATCATGCTAACGTCTGTCCGACTTCGGGGAGCATCAAAGGAAAAGTGGGAGGCATTTTAGGAGCAAATGCTCCAGATGTTTAAGACGGCTGCAACAGGTACGACTCAGGTCTCGACGCTGCTGGCAAATATGGCTCCAGATGAACCCAGAGGTTCCGGCGCCAAGGTAGCCAAGTCTGGTTCCACGCCCTCATGCTTGTCCATCACAACTGGCAAACTGGCCTCTCAGAGGCATTCTCCCTTTCCTCACCTTCCTCCAGAAATTCATTGTCTCCAGAACTCTGGCTGGACTACTGCAACAGCCTCTTCCTCAATCTTCCTTTATCCTCCCTTCACCCCTTCAACTAATCCAGAATATGACTGCAAGAATCATCCTTGGCCTCGAGCCCAGGGGCTGCATCCGGTTGATACTGGGATCAAGTTCAAAACCCTCTGCATTATCCACAAGGCTTAGTTACTGGGGCCTGGGTCCCCGCTTCACCCAACTCTCGCTCCCTAAATACCTTCCTGCTAGAGCCTTTCGGTCTTCTTGCTCCAGCTCTCTGCAGATGAGACGCTTCGCTAAGGAGAGTGGGGGTAGGTCTCTCTCCTCTGCTGGAGTCTCCCTCTGGAATGGTCTCCCTGCCCCTCTCAGGCTTGAGTTGAATCTTCTTAAATTCCAGAAGCTCCTCAAGACCCTCCTTTTCTCTTCTTCCTTCCCTCTCCCCTTCCCTGCTAAAACCCATTTCAGCTGCAGTAACTGGCTGCCTGGTACCCTCTGAGTTCTACAGGGTACCAGGCCCCACGCCCAGTCCACCCCCCTCCTTGCTCTTAGCATCTGGTCCCTCACCCCATGCAATACCTGGCACTTGCCCTCCTGGCCTCCCTTAGCCCTTGCCTAGATCCTGTGTCCCTCTTTCCCGCTCCTCCATCCCCCACTTTCACTTGCACTCTCTTCTCTTACCCTGCATTTCCCTTCCACCCTAGCACTTTGCATTTTGCACAGACTGGCACTTCACACCCCGCCTCCCTCTCCCTCGCACTTCTTGTTAGTGCACTTTCACAATCTGAATGTTGCAAGGCCTAGTAGGACCGTTTTTGTTATCTTTCTCCCTTGTTTCTACACCCTTTTTTGGCTTGTGCCGCCTTGAAACACCATTTGTTCTATAGGCACCTTACAAATATCCAATAAAATAAAATAAAACTAGCGCTGACGAGCCTTGTGGTACTGGCTCAGTTAGGCCTGAAGGGAACAACGCCATCGACGCTGGTGCCGACATCCGACCGTTCCTTCGCCCCAAAACCGCAAAGAGCATTTTTCAACGCAGTGCAGTAGATTTTCGATGAAGAGGGGGACCAAGTGCCTTCTTTTGGCTTTTAGCCTACGGACGGGGTGGCTGGAAGAAATGATTATTTCACTGACTATGCAGATTAGCTTGCTCTGGCCGAAGGGCTGCATGACACAAGTAGACCGGACACGTCTCCTGATTTAGATATGCAGCAGGCCGCTTCTAATGGTCACTGTAATGCACAGTAGTAAAGGACTGTGGAGAGGGTGGTAGAGGCTGTGGTTCTAGGCCTCTAGCAAAACCCCTGTCAGCCTATGATTGAACTGACATCTTAGATAAGGGAACACAGACAGAAAGGGCATTGCCTTTTTTGCGGCCATATCAGACCCCATCTCAACGTTGTGGCTGAAACCTTCTCCATGCCAGCTGTGGATACAGAGCTTACCAAGAAATACAAGCTGCCTAGGGGGGATTTGCCTTTTCTGTCTCCTATCCCACGCCAGTAGTGCTAGCGGTACAAGCCACCACGGTAAGCTCTAGACCAGCCACATCCCACTCTAACCTACCTACAGAGTGGGAATCCTAGAAAATGGATGCCCTGGCCCAAGAGATCTTTGCCTCGGGTAGCATGGCCCTGAAGTCAGTCAATAGATCATGCGTATTTGCTAAGTACTCTCAAGGGCTGTGATGGTAATGAGGTGGCATGACAAAGACTATAATCAGGCCTGAACACTGCAGATTGCTTAGGGTGGGCAATGGGGACAAACACTGTGTTAAGGAGGTCATCCTACCTTCACAGCTCAGGATTCTCACCGAATGTCCAGGCTAAACTTCTGGACATAGCTTTTGACAGTAAGCACCTGGTCGGCCTGAAGGCTGATGAATCCTTGGAGAAATTCAAGGATTCTAAATTGGTTGCCAAGTCTCTGGACTTAGGAGTGCAGCCACCAGTGAAGCAATCTTTCGGCTTCTCCTCTAGGGGAAGAGACAACAGGCGGTACATTACATTTGAAAAGAGAGCACTGCCCCGCAAGCCAGGCAAGGGCAGTGGTGTTTCTCACATCCCGGTTGATGCAGGGGACCTCTAGGGCCAGCAGACTTCAGCGACAGGGGTGTTGACACCCGCAAAGACTCTTTGAGTTCTTCTCACATATTTCCCCGGTTGGAGGGAGAATTTCCAAGTACTTGGCCGGCTGGATGGAGATAACCTCTGATGCCTGGGCCTTGCAGCTTGTCGAATGGGGATACTGTCTACCTTTGATAGTAAAACCTCCAGACAGGCCCCCCCTCAACAACAACCAAGGCAGGACCACCAAGGGTTAACTGAGAGCCCTGTTATTGAAGGGTGCCGTGGAAGAGGTGCCCCCGAGCAGAGAGGATCACGCTGGTATTCTTGTTATTGCCTGGTACCCAAGAAAGAGGGAGGACTTCCCCCCCATTCTGGTCCTCGGGGCCTTGAACAAGTTCCTGAAGTAGGACGAGTTCAGGATTTTGACGTTTAAAGAAATTCTCCAGATTCTGCACCTCCGGGTCTGCTTGGGGTCGCTGGACCTTCAGGATGCTTATTTTCATGTGCCAACTCATCAGAGGTACAGGTGATTCCTGAGATTCATCATAGGGGACACTCATTATCAATTCAATGGGCTCCCCTTTGGCTTATCCTCCACACCAAGGGTTTTCACCAAGCTGATGGCAGTGGTGGCGGCACACCTCAGGAGATCCGGTGTTCACGTATTCCCATACCTGAATGATTGGCGGATGTGAGAAAAGTCCACGGAGCAGGTATTGACGCAGCTCGAGAAAACCTGCTCTCTGCTTCACAGGTTGGGCTTCTCCCTACATTTCCAGAAGTCCCACGTTAAATCAACACAGATGCTCCCATTCATCGGAGCAGTCCGGGACACACAGGTAGGGAACATTATTCACCCAGAAGAATGAGTCACTAGTGTCAGGCAAATGGTCAAGCTTTTCCACACCCACAAAATTCTACCAGTGGCTTCCTTCCTCCGCCTCTTAGGTCTCTTGGCTTCCAACATTTTTCTGGTGGCAGAGGCTAGACTGCGAATGCGAGATTTGCAGTGGCTGTTGAGGGACTAATGGTCCCAGTACAAAGATGCCATGAAGGGCATTCCCAAGGTGACGACGTCAGTGACCAGCGACCTATCTTCGTGGGACAGTACAGAGAACATGATGATGAGGGAACCCTTTTGGCCACCATGGCCTCAAGCCCAGGTGGTCACGGATTCTTCCTTGAAGGGTTGGGCCGCTGCATGGACCTGCAGGTGAGTAGCCTTTGGTCACCAATCAAATGCAGGTGGCATATCAACAAACTGGAGTTACAGACTATCAGGTTGGCTCTGATGGTCTTTGTGCACTCCATCAAGGGGAAACATGTCCTTGTTCTGACAGAAAACACAGTGGCGATGCACTACCTCAATAAAAAGGGGTGTTCGGTCTCTTCCCCGATGCAGAGAGGTGCAACATATATGGTTCTGGTTGATGGCAAATCACAAAGCCTCGAGGGTTAATTTCGTAAAGGCCCAGTCTACATTGTCAGATGCCTTGGCAGCATCTAGCACCAGCAGCGCCATCTCTTTGGGCTCTGAGGTTGCTATCTTCAACAAATTCAGGGTCCGTCTGATGTTATCCCTTGGGTTCTGCCCAGCACAAACCCAGTTTGATCCGCATCAATAATTTTGGAGAGGGCTACGGCCAAACGATTGGCCAGAATTTTAGAATAGATATTAGCATCAATGTTCAGCAGAGAGATCGGCCTATAAGAGGCACAGTCTCTAGGGTCTTTGTCCGGTTTCAACAGAAGAATGGCAGAGGATTTCTGCATTGATTCTGTAATGTTTCCAGCCTGTTAAAATGAGTTGAAGAGGCTAGTTAAGGGTTTCAAAAGCTGTGCCCGGAAGAGTTTATAGAATCTCAGGGTGAAACCATCAGAGCCCGGAGCTCTCGGTTTCAGAGTTTTAATTACAGAGTCCACCACTTCCACCATGATCAGTAGGTCTAGGGACTACCTATCTGCATCGGCGAGGCGAAAGAGGGTCGCCCCCTCTATGCATTGTCTATGTTCGACTAAATTCTGGGGAGTGCCAGACATCGTCTCTATGAGATGAGACGTTGCCAGCTGCAGTTTGGTGTCTTCTTAGTATTGTATTACCCCTGTGTGTCCCGCATGCCCACTATAGTGTTCCACTGCTTAGGTTTCGCCAGCTTTCTGACCAGTAATTTATTAGCTTTATTGCCTCTAGCGTACTACCCTTGCTTCGTTCTAAGGAGAGTCTTGGCTGTTTCCTCTCCGCAATGTGCTTCTAATATATTGCGCGCTACATGGAGCGATCGATACACCTTCAGAGACCAGTTTGCGGTAGCCTGTCACGTGAGCTATGAGTTCCCCTCTGATAACCACCTTCATGGACTCCCATACCATGTCTATTGAAGTAGGCCCCCTCCTCGTTCTCCCGGAAATAGTTTCTAATGGACATCGCAATCCCATCCCGGAGAGCATTGTTAGTTACAATTGGGTCGTACAAGCTCCATGGGGGCCTTGGGGAGAGAGAATAATTGTGAATTCGGACCGTCAACAGGACTGGGGCATGATCTGGTAACGTCTTTGTTCCTATGGTTACATCATCCACACATGATATTAGATGGGGTTGGCCAAAAGAATAGTCCCATTCCCCCGTGTGCAGAACCCTCCAAACATCAAGCGCCCCCAAGGACCTAAACAAATGCAGCTATCCCAGTGCTATTTTAAAATCTCTCTGTGTAGGCTGGTGTGATTTATCAACATAAGGGTCTGGCACCCCATTAAGTCTCCCCCAATCACCACTTGCCCCTTGATGAAGGGGGTCAGCTCAGCTTCCAGCTCAGGCAAAAATGTCTCCTGCCCCTCGTTTGGGGCATAAACCGAGATCCCAGTACGACAAAGGGAGCCCCTCTCCCTTGGAGGATCGCTGTACCACCTTTCTTGGCGCAGCTGGAGGCGAGTAACTGCTTTGGGAAATGCCAGCTGCACAAGCGGACAAATATTGGGGGTTTAAGTGCATCTCCTGAATGAATGCTACTGAACTGTTCAAGTCTGCCAGTCTCTGCAGGGTCGATTTGCGCTTAGAAGGTGAATTTAAACTTTTCAGGTTAAGAGTGACAAATTTCAGCTTCTGGTGGGGCAGGGGTACTTGCTGTGATTCTGCGTTCATTGTAGGGAGGTGGGCGGGGGTCAACCAAAATGTCAGCTGCCATCTGGTTCCACTATAACATCACGATCGTGGTGCAACAGGTTTTTTTCCAACCAAAACTGAATCTGTTCCAACAGGTCCCTAACAAAACTGGGTGAACCGGCCAGGTGTCCAGTGAGCAGAATTGCTCTGGTGTTCTGGTGAAGTCTATGTGGGGCCTGGATCAGCCCAATGCTGTAGTCAACTCAGGTTTGGCAGCCCTTCACCGAGGGCACGGTACGGGCTCATTTATGTTTTGGATGAGTGCCAGGCTTTTGAGCTTTCCTACCTATCGACCAAGAGGGTTGTTGTGGCTTTGGGGCCTCCCCACTTGCGGACACCAACTGTTGCAGAGGAAACTCTTTATTCGCCATCAACCGAGATTCTCCCCAAAAAAGTTCAATTTCATGGGCTGAGAGCCACTCCTCTGCGCCACGGGGCAGCTTATGAAGCGGTCGCCATTGTCTCCTCACAGACTTGCCAGCAGTGCACCACTTCTTACACACAGTCCCAGCCACAATCAACTTCATGCTCCCTAAGGAGGCCTCAGACATACAGGGCACCAGTCGGGCACTTGCTGTTTCTTTTGCCTGCAATTTACCTTGTTTTGCCACAATGCCTTCCTCATCAATGGCACAGTATTAGGGCTAAAAACATCATTTTCCAGCTCACTTTAGGGCTATGTTCCCCTGGCTCTGCACAGAGGCCATCAAGAGAGCGTCCGCATCGATGGTGCTCCAGGTCACGCCCCTTGGCCTCTTGCATTCTTGTTGTGCCTGAGGCCCCGCTTTGCTTAAGGTCGCTTCAGTGGGTCTCACTTGTCAGTGATCTCTGTTTAGGGCACACACCTCAGATATTCTTGAGGTCTCGACTAAGGTGTTCAGAGACCTGGATTGGTGGTCCCAAAGAGACAACCATCGAAAGAAGACTTGTTTCAACATCTCTGGCCTCAACTGACACTAGTCATGGATGCTTTCGGGAGCGCTCACCTCCAAGGCCTCGCTTTGAACGACCCGTGGTCTCTGTCGGAATGCAAGGAACGCATACATTTTCTGGAGTTGAAAGCGATCAGGCTATCCCTGGTCACCTTCCTCTCTTCAGTACAGAGCAATAGTGTGCTGGTCCTAACTGAAAACACTGTTGCCAAGCACTTCCTTAATGTACGAGGTGGTGTGGACTCCTTGCATCTGTGCAATATGAGTATGGTTCTGGGCTCTGGAGAACAGCATGTCTGTGACAGCAATTCATCTGGCCGGCAGGGAGAATATCACTACGGATGCCTTGAGCAGACCGATTTTGGTCTCCCACGAGTGGGAGCTCTGTCAAGAAGCTTTGGAGGTGGTGTTCCTCCCATGGGGGCCTCTTCACTTCCAGTATGAATCAGAAGTGCAGGGGAGGTGGGCTCCAAGGGATTTCCATGACAGGGAGCTGTGGGGATGCTTTGACGCGAGTGGTATTTCGACCTGCTCTACACATTCCCACCATTCACTGTTATACCACTGGTTCTCGGCAGGCTGCGCCTTTTCGGGCCCACAATGATTTTGATCACTCCAGACTGGGCATAGAGGACATGGTACCCAGAGTTGCTGGACAGGTTCGTCTGCCCTCCCTGGGACCTTTCACAGAAAAAGGACCTCCTCTCCCAATCGGGAGGGTGAATCCTCTATCCAAACCTCACCCATCTGAACCTTCATGACTGGCTGCTGAAGGTTGAGGTATACCTTATAGGAGTGGGGTTTGTCCTGATCATGCTCCTCCCTGCTAGGAGACCTGCCACCAAATCCATTTATGCCAACAGATGGCTTAGGTTTTCAATTTGGTGCCCATAGAGAGATCTGGATCCTTTTACCTGTTCCATATTCTCAATTTTGGATTTTCTTCTTTCTTCGGCCCGGACGGCCCTGCAGATTGGCACTTGAAAGGGTATATTGCTGCCAATATCGGTTTTCAAGAGATCCGCAGAGCAGGGCTCATTTTTCACGATCCTCATGGTCATGCAATTTTTTGGAGCGTTTGTGTAACCAGTTTTCCCCTCGCCAGTTTGTTTTTTCCGGCTTGGGTCTTAATTTTAGTGTTAACATTTCTTATCGGCGCTCCCTTTGAGCCCCTCTATTCATGTTTGTTAAGATTAGTCACCCTTAAAGTGATTTTCCTAGTGACCATTACTTCTGCGAGACGATGAGTGAGCTTCATGCATTAACAGTAAAAACCTCCCATTTGGTTTTCTCCCAAGAGAAGGTGACACTGAGTGAATCCATCCTTCCTTCAGAAGGTAAGTCTCTAACTTCCATTTATCTCAAAAGATCCATCTTAACGTGTTTTTTCCTCCGCTTCAACCTTCTAAGTTAGATTATCAATTCCATTGGTTCTACCTGGTGCAAGCCCTCAGCGTCTACGTCTCTCAGACGATGGAGACCAGGAAAGATTACCAACTTTTTGCTGGTTATACTGGTGCCTGTGCTGACAGGGCTACAACCAAACAGCCCCACTCAAGGTGGCTCCTTCTCAACATCTTGGAATGCTATGATCTGATTACAAGGATCTGTCTGTTGGTCTCAGAGCTCATTCCACTAGAGGACTAGTTGCCACCTTAGCTCTGCAATGTGGAGTACCTGTTCTGGACATTTGCCAGACGGCTATGTGTGCATCTCTGCACACGTTTACAAAACATTACTGCTTGGATTCTCAGTCTGGATTTGATGCTCGTTTTGGTAGAGCGGTCCTTCAAAGTTTTCTGATTTAAGTGGTGTCCTTGCTCTCCTTTCTCCAGATCAACATACTGCTATGAGAGTCTATTAAAGATGAGAAATCTGTGGGAGGATGAGCAATACAGTAGAAGAACAAATTAATACTTCTCTGTAATGTTCTTTCTGATCAATGGTCCTCCCACAGATTCCTCATCTTCCTCCCTACCTGCCCCACTTGGCTGATAACTAGTACACCTTGGCTCTGCAGTCCATCATCATTATAGTACTAAAGAAAAAGGATGTAACTAAGGTCATGGTGCCTCAATATATACTGGACCCAATGGTTTTGTACATCATGTGCTGTGGCAAGACCATTTTTCTGTCAGTAACTAACTTGTGTGGATTTAAATTGGTAGTTAGTAATTGGTAGTTTTTGAAGGTGGGCTCTAATTGCATAAAAACAGGAGGAAGTCATAAATCTCTTTGGTATTGACTGTTTGAGTATGTGAAAGGAAGTGAGGTGTGTGGTGTTTATAGTTAGTTCAATTAGAATGTGATGTCAGATCATGGAGTTAAGAATGTAAGGATAGCTGGAATGATGCCACGCCAAGGGCTCCAAGGGAGTCAGTTAGAAGATGTAGCCTGGGTGTTGGGGACCAGTGCTCCTTTCCTATGAACTTTACTTAACATGTATCCTTGTAAAGAAACCTATTAAATATACTTACCTGAAAACTCAACTGAAGAGTCATGGAGGTTACTTTACAACATTGGTGATGAGTTGGTCTTGCTGTAGGTGGATCTACGTGTGCTGAAGTAAATGGAACTGGAACTGCAACTGGAAACAAGAGAATCCAAGTAATCTGCTGCAGTGGGTGCAGAAGATGTGGACCCACTGCCCCCAAAAAAAAGAACCCACCACCCACGGCGGGAGGAAACAGGTGCATCCAGGGAACTGGGAAGCATTCCAAGTAACACAGGGTGTCCTGTTCAAGCACGGTGCGAAAGGGTTGGCACATAAAGGAGACACTTATGATCTGGGAAACCCAGAGAGTATGAAGAGTGTCCCAAAGCCCTGTTGCCCTGCAGGACAAAGTGGACCATTGGCATAAAACTAAATGTGGAAGGGAGGAAGTAAACCCATGTTAGAGGCAGCCAGGAATAGTTTGGATTATTGTGCATAGCATCGTTTGCATGTCGAACGAAAATGGCTGGAGACGTACCTGTAGGAACTAAGACTATGCAGAGTAGTGTGTATGCCCCTGTGCTGGAGGGCAGCCTGGAGGCTGCATCGGTTAGAGAACATCCCCTCCATGCAATGCAGCAAAATGATGACGTCCGGTTAATCGCGTCACCCAGAGGGGAGACCTTGGGGGGTATAGCCCTGGGCTTTTAGTTGTAGCCCAGGCTAGAAGCTGAGGGGTTACAACCCAAAGGCTATCTAGCCGAGTCCCAACTGTCCCGACATTAGTGTAGCCTTGGATCTTTTCCAGACCTAGCAACCCCCTGGCGTCACCAATGTATTAGAGGCGAGGACAGAGAAATATGTTTACACAGAGAATGACATTTCCATGCCATTGCGTACCCATGGCTGCACGCATGGACTAGAATGGTGAAGATGACGGAAGACCATAAACGCCCAAGAAAGAACCAAGGCACTGTTGCAAAGGAGAGGCTCGTCTGAGGCAAAGGGTGCAGGAGTCGCCACAGATTCTAAGCAGTGACTTGAATGAAATTGCAGCAGCGGTGCATTTTAAGGAAAAAAAAATAAAAGGAGAAAGTTACAAATGTGTATAATTATAATGCATATGCAACATTAAGGAAGTGGATATTATGTGCTACAATAGCCGTGAAAAGTATGGTCGTAGTAGTGTAACCGAGTTTCACATCTTGAATTATTCAGACCTAAACCAACATCCAGCAATAACTTTGTGTTGTTGTTAGAAATGTATATTGGGGAAGTGTGATTTATATAAAGTCTATATGGGTAATAAGATTGCTGTCGTGGCAATGCGAAAATATGCATTAGAGTCCTAGTTTTGAATAAATTAGACTGGTGTTAACTGGTAACGCATTACGGATGTGCAGTTTAGTGCTTCAGAAGAAGCAATGGACCTTTAGAAAAATATGTCAAAACGTCATCCTCATAGTGTGACATTTTATATAATGGGCCTCATTATCAGTTTAGTGGTATTTCGGCAGTACACGCAGTAAGATATCAGCAAATGGATTTACCGTTACCACTGGATTACACGTGTAAATTCCCATGTATGGAGTCCATTGGACTACTGGGGTTTTGGCAAAATTACCGCCGGCAGTAATTCTGCCAAAAAGTGCTTTTTTGGGGGGATATGGTGGCGGAATTACCTCCAGGATTAAAACCATAGTTGGGCGGTGCTGTAATGTGGCAGTTACTGCCCTTTTGAGCCACACCTCCCAACTCATAACGAGGCTGAATGTGTACCATATGTTGGGGTTTGTAATTTTCATTTCTGCGTGGGAATGTATGTATTAAAAAGCACTGTATGGATCAGATGCGAATAGAGCTTATTGTAGTACCGGTGTATGGTACCAGTAATACAATAATATTTGGATTTGGAGTTATATTGATTGGCAACACTGTGGCGACCCAGTTTATTTGGATATGTGGATACAAGTGTGGGCAACACTGTTAACCCAAATCATTGGGCAACACTATTGCATCCCAAAAATGCGGATTTGCACTTATATTGATGGGCAACGCTTTGTCGATCTAAACCGTGGATGTAAATTATTGGGCAACGCTGCTTTGTCCCAAACATGTGGATTTGGATTTGTATTGATGTACAACTCTGTGTAAAACATGTGTTTATAGTTACTGTAAAATGTTGAGAGAAGAGGTGTGTGGTACTGACTGTTTGTGTATGTAAAAGGAAGGAAGGTGCGTGGTGTGCATAGTTGGTTCAATTAAAATGTGATGTCACACCATGGAGTTAAAATGTAACGATAGCTAGAATGATGCCACCCCCAGGGCTCCAGGGAACTCAGTTGGAAGATGTCGCCTGGGTGGTTACCGGGGTGTGCTTATCCTATGAACTTTACTTAACATGTATCCTTGCAAGGAAAACTATTAAATATACTTATCTGGAAACTCACCTGAAGAGTCATGGAGGTTACCATACAACAATCCCAACTGAGTCCTGCCCCGGCTAAACATTTCTTCAATATGTTTACAATTGTCTGGTTACTTCTTTTGGCCCTCCTACTAAAGGGTGGTCTGTGATGTGGGGTTTTCTTTCACTCCTTAAATCGCCCAGGCAGCGCTAGTGAGCCAAGCCGAGATGGGCGCTTGAATACGGATCTCTGTGCACAGCATAAAGATCCTGTTAAATATCCTAAAAAAGAGCTTTTGCTCCACTCTGAAAAGAGATGTGAAACAATGTGAAAAAAAGATGGGCATCACTGGGAGAGAGTCTTGTAAGCTAGAAGATAGTCTGAGTGTGGCGAAGTGACCTGGGAAGTGGTCAGCCATAAACCGTACCAGATTGTCTAATCAGAGCTCTGAAGGGAGCACCCCTTACATACCAAAAGCTCTATAAAACAAGCATTTGCAAAGCCAACCGTTTGGGCTTTTGTGTAGACATAGAAAAGGTATTTGCCAAGCACTGCTGTAATCGTACTAGCTGGCCATCGCTGAAACGGTTGGCTTTGTCAGTGCTTGATTTTAATAGGACCTCTGTAAAGTACATGCATACTGCTTATAAATCAAGTGGCTCAAGGCAGACCTGGTAAATACATTTTTATTACACCAGTAGCGCATTTACACCACTAATTAAACCATTAGCTGTCAGGCATTTCTTGCTTGATTTTAAGGCTTGATGAAGGTAGCTAAAAAAGATCCCAGGAGGGGATGGGCAGGGAGGGGCAGATCATTTGTGGGAATGGATATAAAGAGCAGTATGGCCAGTTAATGATTGGGTAATCCATCCACACCCACCATTAATTCCCTGAGCAACCAAGTAGAGTGCAGCACGATGTTTTCATGCTGCTCGACAGTTAAAGCAGCTATCATCTTGAAAAGGAATATTTGTGACTCACTGCTAAGGGTCAGTTACTAAAGAAAGCAAAATAATGATAATTAACATAAAAATCTTAAGAGCGGTTAACACGTTACAATTTGGAAACATATTTTAACAAATACATATTCTCTTTGGAGAAGTAAAATATTTTGAAAATATGATCAAATGTTTTCATAACATGTAATAAAAAATAAACATTATTTGTAAGCCCTGCAATTCAAAACAAATGACTTGGTTTTGGTGAATCAAGGATTTTCCTCCCAAGCTAACAATTAAGTGCAGCTCCAATATGGCCACCAGCATGGAAGAGCTCAGACCTCAAAGAGTTCCCAGGCTGAGAACGTGTGGGCAGGGAAAGTCAGAAAGTGGTGGGATCAACCATGGGGATTAGCAAGGCAATGGGCAAGGAATGGGTTGGTTTATAACCAAACAACAGTGTATCCATCCTCAATGTCATTTCTATGTGCTCCTCTTCAAAAGCCCTTCTCCAAAGCCCTTCTCTCTATGTATACATGAATTAGTATTTGAATGTGATAATGTGGGCTTTATAGGTGTCGCTAGGTGTCACAAGCGACACCTAATAGCCCAAACTAACGATCACTGTCTTCACTGAGAGTCATAAAGGACTGGTATTGTAATAGGAGCAGGTTCAGCAGATTTAAAAGTGGGCGCTACATAATCTCAGCAAGTAAGTGCATCGTAAAACTCTGCCAGAGTGTAGGTACCTGCCATACTTTTGTAGGAGGTACAGGAAAGCAGAGAAACATCGGATTAGTGAATTGAGAGTGTGCCACAACTGAACGGAAAGCACATATCAGTCAGTGCGGAGAAGCAATTTGTCATCGGACTCTGCAATATTTACTACTTGCGCCCCTGCAAGCGGTCTGCTCTGCGTACCCATATATGAGTGCGTCTCCATGGGTGTGGGGTCAGGTGGTTCCTGGAGTCTGAATACTTGTCTCCGCACTACAAACAATGAAAGAACCAAACAGATTAGTCAAGTCTAGACAGCTGAAACATATTTGGAAAATTAACTGAATAGAAATTGATACTGTGAGGTAGAAGCTGCTAATACCCCACCCCGAAGCCCTGTCAAGTGAACTGAAGAGGTGGAGGCAGGCTTGGAAAGAGGGGTTGGAGTGATCTTGGGCCTTGCCTACAATACATTGGTGTGCTAATCTCAAATCCAGCGGCAACTCCCCCCACACAGATAGCTGTATAGCTGTTAATAGGCAGAGACTGCACAGTTCTCATTGGCCTAAAACCCTTAATACACCTCTTTGACAGCCGGCCAAGGCCAAGGGCTGCGCTGTTGTGGGCACTGTGTCATTTGCCACACCTTCCAGGCCTCCGCTGAAGCCGCACCCACCACCATCCACAAGAGAGAAGGAAGACCATGCTTTTAAGCGTGGGAGGGTCACCCTTGCAGCGAAACCCATCGAAGCAAAGGGTGCTGCTGTTGTGAGCTATTTAAGGCTGCGCAGGTACGTCGGCCCACAGTCGTCACTTCCTTTCAATCTACAACAGCTTCATCATTTGACCTGATACCCCTTTCGATTCTTTGAACACCCCACCCGCCTAATCTAGACTAGGCTACATTTACATCAATGCGGGTGAGACTGCATATGCATCTGTTGACCTGATTCATATTTTCTATACTCAGGGAATTAACCACTCAGTGATATTGTTTGCAAACCAACCATTTTTAAATATTACATTTCTGTTTATACTATCACCCAGATCAGACTAGACTTGATTGAACTCTTTTGCTGAAAACAGCTGTAAACGGTCCGAGGCACTCTTCCTCGGACTTAGCCAGGATCTTTTCTGACTATTTACACCTGCATGGCGTGCATACTTATACCCTGGATTTTAATGGAATTGAGGAGGGCAGACAGACTGTGGCAACCCCTTAAGCTGTCGGGCGTTCCTCACTCTGTAACCCATAGAATTTAGCTTTTTTTTTTTTTTTTTTTTTTTACACACGTACTTCTGTGATTGTTTTGTGATTCGTTCACAATGTCTATATCTAGAAAAGACTTCAAGAGATGTTCGAACTGTGACTCAAAGATGTTGAACACTGACCTGCACTGAATTTTTCTCTGGTGCCTCAGCAAGGCCCATGATGTTGTCAAGTGCGACTCTTGTCAATTGATGACAAACAATACATTGAAGGAGAGAAGGTCAAAGGTCGCCTTAGGTTGGTCATTGTCAAAATCACCGTCCTCCACACCTTCCAAGAGAAAACCTCTGTGCGGTTGTCCTAAAGAACTGTTGCTACCCTTCCATTCAGCTCTAAGGTACCCCCTTTTGGAGCGCTGGAATAAAACAGGTACCTCTCCTGCAGTCAATAAGGAGTTAGTTAAAAAACAGAAGCCATCTTCAGTAGATCCCGACTTTCTGTCAGGCACCCTGCACTAGAAAGCCTGGTAGTGCAGGGTGCTATTTCCACTTCCTAGGCTTTGACTTATCCTACCATTCCGCAAGACAGGGATGATAAGCGTTATGATGCTCTAGCTAGGAGAGTTTTTTCAACTGGGAGTATGACTTTAAAAGCTATTAACGTGCTTTGCTCCTTAGCCAAATACTCTTATACACTTTGGAATGTGGTGCCACAGGCAGTCAACAACATCCCTAAAGGGGAAATGAGAGAGGGGGTTTTCAACCTTATCAATGATGGGAAGCCAATCCCTTCAGTCAGGTTTAGGTGCATCAGACTACATGGGTAGAGGCATGGGATCCAGCACAGTTATCAGGTGCTTTGCCTGGCTGCGTAAATCTGGTTTTGCTTCTGATGTATAGGCAAGACATGCAGACAATAGCTTAGAGAAGTTGCAGGCTTTCAAGGCTGCCCAAAAATGTAGGGGCAGCTATTCGTCAACAACAGCAACAACCGATATCACAAAGTTGGAGGGGGCCGTCCTTGTGATATTACCCTTCCTTTTAGTCAAAGAGGTAGAGGTCCAGCTGTTCAAAGACAAGGACAAAGAAGATGTGTATGTGCTCCTAGAGGTTGTGGAGGAAAACCTGCTGAGGCAGCAGCCTCTTCCTTGCCACAGCCCCAAAACCTCTCTGAGCATGTTGCTCATAAAACCCATGTGGGAGGCAGATTGACCCAGCATCTGCAACAATTGTACTTGATTACTTCAGACACATGGGCATTGCAAACAATTGCCTAAGGGTACTGCCTTCCATTTTTAAATAGGCCTCTAGACTATCCCTGAGCGAACACTCTCTACGGACCTCAGAAACGCTCCTCTTACAGGAGATTTTGTCTCTGCTGTAGAAAGGTGCCTGGTACTATTATGAGAACCCTCTGAGAGGCAGGCTTAACAGTCAATCCATCATAATTGCCAGGATCCAGACCTCGAGGTGCAAGAGTGGCACATACCAACCACCCCCACTACGGTTTGTGGGCCCTGCAAGTTTTAGATTTATGCAGGTCTCTCCAAACCTAGCAGGCAAGGAGGGTTAGAATCTTGTTGGTTGGATGTGTACAGGGAAGTAGGTAAACCAGAATGAGTGTTAGGCAAAAAAGTGGATGGGTAAGGGGAATTGGGGAAAGTACCTATCTAGCATTTACATACATATTGGCCAATACACACACACTACCATCTACCCACATAGACAGACAAACATAGATTTTGACTTAGCTTGGTATGGTAAACCAGAATGTCCCTGCTCTTTAGAGTTCTTAGTCCAGGCTGTTCTGTGGTAGCAGTCCAACACTGCAAAAAAGCATCACAACACTGCAAAAAAGCACCACAACTTGTGCCCCGAAAACAAAACAACTGCCTGTGGTTCACACATGCTTCTACAACTTGTTAGAGTTAATCGCCATGCACTGAGTCCCCCGATCCCCTGTGGCTTCCTTTCCTGATTCAGCCACTGGTAGCACAAGAGCAAGCGCGATGTATCTATCAGCAGTGGGTCTAAGGTCTTCCGCTCCGAGTCGGGCGTGCACACCTGCCGCACGTGGCTTTAATGTGCGGGTCCGCCGTACACGGCTTCGGAGTGCGGGTCGGCCGCACGTGGCTCTGGTGTTCAGGACTGCTGCACGTAGTGTTGGTGTGCGGGAGTATAGTATGATCCCCAGGGTTCCTAAGCTAAATGGTCGCTAGGTTGCTGGTTAGTTTTGTGTTAGGTGCTGGATAATGCACTTGGCAGGCTATGCACAACTTATCTCTTAACGAAGCAGGGGTCAGGGAACTGGTGGAGCTGGGCCCCCTGCACGACCCCACCCTCTGCTTTCCTCTGATGGCTGGCATGTACTTATCTTTGCGATTCAAGGGGCCAGAGTCTTTCTCCTGGGTCGGGGCCCCTTGCGCTTGCCCTCTGAACATTCTTGGCTGGAGCTGCAGGAAACACGTCCTGCTGGGTTGGCGTCCTGAGCACAAGTTCTGTGCCTTTGTCGTGCACGCATGTGTGGGAGTGAGCCACATCCAATGAGGCTCTCTTCTGTAGTTTCTGGCCCAGGTGCTGCTGGGAAATGCAGTGCGGTAGGCTTTCACTCAGCAAGGAAGGCAGAGAAGCCTATGAAGCACTTTTACTGAGTGTTGTAGAGGATGATGCAGCTTCACAATCAGGCTGGCACTGCCTGCTGTGTGAGTTTGGTTGCCTGCTTGTGAGCTTGGGTTCCAGAGTTCAAGACCCTGTCTGTGAACCTGACAAAAATGTAAGCTGGCTCAGCCAGCAGTGAAGTACCTAGGCTTCTTTGTAGGGAATGGCAGTGTCCAGCCCCAGCAAGAAAAAGTGAAAGCCATCCTAGATGCCCCCAGGCCCAACACCTAGAGAGATCTCAGGGCATTCCTAGGATTGATTGGTTGTTACCGTAGGTTTAGTCCAGAACTTTCAGATAGAACAGCCAGACTGAGCGACAAACTAAGAAATGCAGAACCCCAGAAAATGTGTTGGACTGATGAGGACGAGCTTGTTACAATAATCTGAAACTGAATTAGAACACCCCATCCTATTCACAAGTCGTAAACTCTTCCCCTGTGAGAAGGACTACTCTGGGCCTCATTATGAGTATGCCGGTCCGGTAACAATGGTATTGGTAAGCGACAGGCACCGTTGTTACCGGACCAGCACACGCCGAGTTCTGCGGGCGGGTGCCTTTCCGCCCGCCAGGTCTGACTTGGCAAGCGGAAAGGCACCTGCTCGCAGACTTTGACGGATGCACCGGCACTGTTGCCTAAGGGACTCGAATGGGAATGGGGAGTAATTTTTCCCGGTGCCTTACTATGGGGAATTACCGGGGCCGCCGGGCTGTAATGCCCTGGTAATTTCCCATTGCCAGCTGCTGGAAAAAAACCGACCCTGGAGGCAGCCTTGCCATTTTTACCGTCACGGCAACCACCAGGGTCGTAATGAGGCCATCTGTGTTGGAACTGGAAGCCCTTGCCATCAAATGGGCAATCATCCATCTTAGGTACTACCTTCTAGAGAGAAAGTTCACATTCATCACCTTTGGTAAGGATAAGTCAACAAAAGGACTCTAACCCTCGAGTCATGCGATGGTTCTTAGAGCTGCAACCCTACTGTTTCACTGTGGAATACCGGAAAGGTAAAGAACAAGGGAACGTTGATTTCTTTTCCTGGTTTTCCTGTGAAAAAGATGCAGCTATATCACATTGGTGAAAGGTATGTGAGAAACCAAAGGGTGTCTCACCTACTAGTTCCCGGGATCTCTCTCTCAGATGGCAAGGGCACGGCCATCGCCTTTGGATCCAGACCCTGGGCGTGGACCAGCGCGGGAGGATCACCTGGGTGAGGAGTCTTCGGGAAGTGGGGGTGAGGTGACTGATGGTGAGACGCAGTATTCCCCCTTCCCGTACACATGCCCCATCCGATTTTATAGTATTCTCCAATGTCCCAACCCCCCCTTTCCTATCAAAACACTGGGCCGAGGAAGAGGGTGACTGAGAGTAAAGAGGCTAGCTCTTAAATATCTCATTAGACCTGTTCCGCTAATCGAGTCAGGCAAAGTCAGGCACTTGACTTTAAGTACATACATCTGAGACCAATTAGCTCTCCCCACCCGGATAAAAGGCAGAACATAGAGACACACTCTGAGCAAGGTGGAACACGAGCAAGAGCAGAACTTCCAGAGCAATGGCAAACTTACTGGAGCAGAACGACGGACAGAAGGACGAGAGCAAAGGGTAGAGAAACCCAGGAGTTCCCTGGAGGAGGTTGTTGCCTCCAAAAGACTGTGAAAGACACGTGGAGATGGCCAAATCCCAGACAAGAAGTCTGCGTTGTGTTTCAAGGACACCAGCGACCCTCCCGGGTGAACGGCAGAGATGGGGCGGCGAGGCCAAGCCTGTGGTATTAACCTTGACTTGTGAATTAAAACTGCCAAGACAAGAAAGGAATGCACACCGCCGGTGAGTTGGCGAGCGACATGAAAGACCGGTGTGAATTAAGGAAAGATTGAAATTGCAACAGTATATCGCACAATTGAAGGTTGCACATATGTGGATGAGACGCGAATGAAGGCAGACCTGTGGTGAACTTTGAAGCACTTATAGCTGTAAAACCAGTGATACTGAGTAGCGGAGTGGTCTGTCAAACGGAAGTAGCCCACTCGAAAGTCTATGTGAAAGGTGAAATGTTTATGTTATGAATCAATAAAGTGAATGAACTATAAAAAGCAAAGTGATCAAAATTAACCCTGGGAAAATGGGGGAAGTAAAAAGGTGAATGTTGTACTTTTGTGCTTAAGACATCAAACTACTCGGACCAAGAGATACTGGGCCAAATAACACAAGAATTTGAGCTGAAGGAAAAGTCGAAGTGGTCCTGCGGAGGTCTATAGTAAAAGACACGCACATTCAAAAGTCTTAAACATCAGGAAAAGGTCTGAGCCTGACTGTGAGAGACCGGAAGTGTGTTAAGTTAGGGTAAGGAAACCCGAAAAGGATGTGAATTACTCTTGGGGAAGAGAACCCCTGCAAGTGCTGTGTTTGAAAGGTCAGAACACGACTGAGGGAGACCTATGTGAACTTTTTGTTTGAAAGGTCCGTGACCCGACTGACTGAGACCTACGTGAACTTGTTGCTTTGGGAAGTCCGAGCCCGATCAAGGGAGACCGGGCTGAACTTTTTGTTGAACTGTGTTTTGAAAGTTGGAAAGAGAAACTTTGACGTGGAAGGCCGGGTGGGCCTTGATCCACGTTTTGAACTGCCTTTATTTTGAGAACCTGAACCAGAGTATGGCATCCTGTCTACAGGGGCTGCTTACTCTGTGCTGTCTAACGTGGAGAGGACAGCTGACACATTTATTCTTTATATTCTAAAACTGATTTTCCTTTGCATACATATTCTCCTTTACACACTCTTTGTACAAGAGATAGAACAGGCATTAGGTTTTCTTAGTGTAGGCCATTTTGATTTGACAGACTCAACTAAGACTGTTTTATTTATTATTTGATGGTAGAGACTACTCCCATCCTAGCTATAGGGCAAAGTAGGAGTTTTTCTAAACCCCAAAAATTGAATAAAGGTTTTACAAATTATACATTTTTTTGTCAGTGTCATACTTGTGATACCATGCCTCCTTACACTACTTTGCCTAATCCTTCAAGCCCAATCCTAATACGCCCAAAATCAACTAAGACTAAAGTGATTTACGACATCCCAACTTCCAACCACTTTGCAATGTAAGAATGTTCTTCAGATTCACACGCAACCTCGGAACAACTTACAGTACCAGTCCTTAAACTAGGAACACTCCCTCCAAAATTAAACACACAAAACATCATCCAAGAGGCTTCATCCATTCCAACCACTTTGCAATGTAAGAATGTTCTTCAGATTCACACGCAACCTCGGAACAACTTCCAGTACCAGTCCTTAAACTAGGAACACTCCCTCCAAAATTAAACACACAAAACATCATCCAAGCGGCTTCATCCATTCCAACTCCGGATTTACCAGCCTTATTCACTGACAATATTGAGCTGGAGAACACCCAATCTCAATCACATTCACTCACTAACCCATCAAATTCGGTTTGTGCTAGTTCTCAGATAAAAGATGAAATAATTTGGACATTACGCTGATATAATAGATATACTCAATAAACTATACAGCTTAAGATCAGTAGTCGATGATATTACAAAAGTTTCTAAAATATTCACCAATCAGTATCGGTCTCCTCTTACTTGTAAAATGTCATCAGAGGACACTTACTGTATTCAAAACTTGAAGAGGCACTAGCAACTAGAGATTCACAGTTAGACTGAAGGCCAATAACCAAGAATGGACCCAATCACACAGTGAACACAACTGCCCCCTGCGGAAATCTGAACCAGCACTTACACCAATACTAAATAGAATTAGCAGGTTTGATACAATCAGGAACATGCCTCGCCATGGTGAACAGATAGGTGACAGGAACATAAGAGCCGTGCTCACACGCAACATTATACCCATGCCCTCTAGGTGTTTTCCTGATTGACTTCTGTCTCATGGAAGCAGTAGTGTAAGCATTTATTAAAATCTAGAACATGCTACAATTTAAAATCAGTTTTCCACTAATATTTTCACATTGTTGAATGTGCCCAGTCTTGGAAAGGGGCGTTTTGAAAGTAGAGAAATTATAATAAACAAATTCATCCATTGGTTACGCCACAAGAGGGGCTGTCTTCCAATCATTTGCGGGGACATGTGGACGCTCATAGATCACACGACCCACTGAGCCCAACAGTTGACACTATTGGAGTGCGATTAAAATGCAAATAATTACTTGACAGTCCTCTGGTTATTGACTTAAGATCTTTTCCCCCAAAAGACCTCCAGATCTTGCGCTTATATTTTGTACTCTCACTTCCACAATAATCCCACAGCATGTCAATCAACCCCTAAGCCAAAATACTAACACCACACCTCAAAATGCTGCTTGCATACCGGCGCACAATCAAAATATGAAGCTACTGGACCTACAGGTCATGCTCGATTGGCATCTTTTATTCCATGCTGACTACATCCCACCCTCGACACAACCCTGTGTAACACAGCATTTAGAAATAATGTTGGTTTTTTCGACTATGGCCACACTTTCATATAAGAAGGCAGATTCAGAGTGGCACCTTTTCCTGGAAGAGCACCACATAATTTGTATGTAGGAGACTTGGTCGACCGACAACCCTCATAAAGAGGTTTATACCACCTTTTCAACACCTGCTATACAGGGCCCAAAAGGCCGCCCAAGTGGAGGGCTGTTAGCATGGATTGATATAAAGTTAAATATTAATGTGCGAATGATCAACAATAAATCAAATTTCCTCATGTGCCTTAGGTTAAAATTCCCAGCTGGCAAGTTGGTGGTGTTATTTAATATATATGTTAGACCCAAAAATCATGGCTCTGATACCCACTCACTCCTCAAGCTGGAGGAACTAATGGAAAATATGGTTTTCCCATCCCTAGATCCAGTGAGTATCTTCAGGATATTGTTAGGCGACCTTAACACACCAAATTGAACTCTTGGAAAATGATAGCATCTGAAGACAATTATTGCTTTTACTCTGGCTATGGGTGGTTGAAATGGCAGATTGACAGGGGATCGACCTGTAGCACCAACCTTTAGGAGAGGTTCACTCTTAAGCCGCGTTGACTATATCATTTTAGAGGTATCAAAGTGGCCAACTGGCAAATCCTTGGCGGGAAATGCGTCAGATTGAGATTTGTCATGGTCCACTGGCTCTACCTTTCACAAACACGTTGCTTAAAAATGCATAAATGGCCTCTGATGTCAGCCTATCTAACAGCAGAAGGCGGATTTGGTGGGTCGATTTTCATTATTCCAATTCTGCCCCCCCTCATTTTTTTCAGTGATTGTCCCATTTGTTTACATATTGTATACTTACTCAACACACCTTTTTTGATAAGTATGTATGAAACATGTGTTGATGTAATTGTCGCACTAGTGACAAAACCCGCCAAACACATTTAAAAAAAAATGTATTTCTTGAAATTGGTGGTTCGATAATGAATGTAGATTTGCAAAAGTAACCCTCCCGTGAGAGATTACAACTTTTCGTGTAATCCAAAACCGTATATATATGCCTCGGGCAAGCTATGAAAAGTTAACAGAATCCAAAAAGAAAGAGGCTGAACCCAGAAATTGGGTAATATTAAAGCAAGCCTTGCTGGATAAAGTTCAACAAAGTTTTTGGCATGTCATTTCAGATACGTTATTGAATAATCCTATCACGAACCATGACGTTGAAATGGCAGTTTCTGAGGAGGTGTGGGCACACCCCTATAATCGTTTATTTTCTCTCACAGCGGCTAATCTTACCAAGCCAATACCAGCGCAATGAACCACTACCAAGAACGGAACTAGAAGGGGAAAATGCACTAAACTCCAAGAAATCAGGATTTATAGAGCTTGCAAGCGGCTTGTCCAATGATGGTCTTCACATGAATGAAATCCACTTTCCCGATTGCATTTCCCATGGGCCAAGCCACGGCCGAGTGCCCCGCCACGCATGCTCCCGGCAAACATACAGGCGAATACCGCTCAGGAGGCCCGGGTGCCTCTACCTATCTGGATCTTTCAAATCTAGTGTTAGCTCTCAACCATTTACCCTGTTACCATGAGAGTTCAGGGGATTTGTCATCCAGGCAGCAGAATAAAACATTTATCAGGGCATTCGAGGTTGCTATGTTCTCTATATTGTCTCCCCTCCTGAGAAAATCGCCTCATACCACACCACTGTTCCGGCCATGGACCATCTCTTTAGGTCTTTCTGCCACCCTCCTATGCTAGGGCCCGCATGTGATTTCCACGCCATGGCAATCCGCCTTTTTGCCAAAACCCATGCAAGATCTATTATTTTGTTTTCTGGTTGAGCATCATTTTTCTTTCTGAACTCCCCCAGCAGGCAAGCCTCTGGGATCCATGTGTAGGTGGACAATCCTCCCTTTCGGAGTCTCCCTTCCATCTCCTGTGAAAACCTTTGTGCCACTGGGCATGTCTAGAACATGTGTGTCATGTTGCTCCGCCCCTTCACATCTTGGGCACTTCCTGTCCCCCGCGCCCGGGAATTGTGAAATGTGGTGTGGTGTCATGTATGTCCTATGATGTACGTATAGTTGGATCAGTTTCAAACTGGCATTTCTCGAGACTTTCTTATGGTAAGTTAATGCCCTAGCCCATTCTGGTTCTGTGAATTTTCTACCTATGTCTGATTCCCACTTGTTCCTTCCCTTAGGTTCCACCTCCAATATGGCTTCCAGCAACACCTGGTATATCCTGGACACCCCATGCCCTCCTTCAGAGATCACGAACAGCAGCTCAAGTGCACTGTCTTCCTCTTTGGAGGGAAGCTGTGTAACTTCCCACATTTTCCGCACTTTGTGTACTATCCTGGGATATGCCAGTTATTGTCCTCTGCCTATACCCAACCCCTCCACTAGGTCCTGAAATTTCTGGAGCCCCTCTGATGTGAACAGATCTCCTATGGTTATCACTCCGTTGGTCTCCCAGTGTGTTCTAATGTGTGCTAGGTCTTCTATGTTCTTCCTGCATATTACTGCCAGGGAGATATGGGGTGAGAATGGTACCTTCAGTTTCAACAGTGGCCTGGTTCTTTCCCAGATCTTCCTTCCCAATTTTATGAGCCTGGGGGGAGGGCTGCCTGTTCTGTTCTCCCTTAGCCACAACACTTCTTTGGCTTTGGAAATAGGGGGTCAGCATTGCGCTCCATAGCTTGTGTTCTATCGTTTCTGCATCTGCTAGCAACCGAGCGACATGTTGCAGTTGTCCTGCCAAATAGTACAGTTCAAAATGCAGAAGTCTCACTCCTCCATCCCTATAATCCTTACATAACAGATCCAGGACTGTGAGCTGTCTCCCTGAGCCCCATATAAACCCACCAGTCATCGCGTTCAGTTCTTTAAAAAAGGACCTGGGTATAAGATGTGGACCGTTTAGGAAGTGATATAATAGTCCGGGAGAGACATCATCTTCAGTAGTGAAATCCTTCCAGTTACTGAGAGCGGTAGCTTTTCCCAGAACTTGACTGAATTCACTAGCCCATTTCTTGCCTTTAGTGTGTTTTCACAATGTGTCTTCCCTATGTCGTGGTAAATATTTAATCCCTAAATATCAAAACGTGCTAACCTACCACTGTAACCCTAAATCCGAGAGTCTCGAGTTCTTCACTCCTACCCATTCCGCCAGTGGGAAAATGCATGATTTTGCTTCCCTGATAAATTTGAAAAAATTGCCTAGCACCTCCAGGTAGGCTTCCAGATTGTCTTCCGGGCCCCGAGCGTACAGCAGCATGTCATCTGCGTACAGTGAGACGACATGGTGTACTCCATTCACCAGGAGGCCTGTATCTCTGAAGTCTTTTCTTAATATATATGACATAGAGGACAGGGGGCATCCTTGCTTAGTGCCTCTCCATATAGGGAACCTCTCCGACAGGTGCCTGCCTGTGCCTACCCTCGCCTAAGAGGATCTGGCTCCATTTCATAAATCCTTGTCCTATTCCAAAGCCTCTCAGGGCAGCGAAAATCCACTCCTTCCTAACAAAGTCAAATGTTTGATGGTGTCTAACGCCACTACCGTGCACCCTTCTTACCAGTCCTGCGTCTGATCTATGATTGTGTGGAGTCTCCTAAAGTTCTCTGATGTCGCTCTACCTGGGACATACCCTGTTTGATCAGGGTGAATCAGTACTATTCTGGTTGCCAAAATTGCAGTGAGTATCTTCGTATCCTGATTAATTAAGGATATCGGGTGATATGACTCAAAATATTTCCCTTCTTTAACGGACTTTAGTATTGGAATTATAATGGATTCCACCATACTCTTAGGTAGACTACCTTCTTCATATGCCTTTTCCAAGGTCCGCAGCAACCTTGGGGTTAGTTCATTGACATATTCTCTATAGAATTCTGCCGGCAAGCCGTCCCCGCCTGGCATCTTGCACGTAGGCAATGTGGCTATGGTCTCTCTCATTTCCTCCTCTGTGAGCGGGGCGTCCAGCCCTTCTGACTGCTCTGTATTTAGGGTTGGTAGGCTTATGACTGCTAGGGTTGTGGTGATTTCCTGGACCTTACTATCTTTTCCCTCATCATATAACACCTCATAAAATCTCTTGAAGGCCTCATTGATCTAATTTTGTGACCTCCATAGTTCCCCGCGCTCATCCTGAATTTCCATAATCCCCTCCCCCGGTTATCTGTACTTCTGCATAGCCACACTAGCATCCTGCCCGGTTTGCCGACCTGCCTATGCA
Organism: Ambystoma mexicanum; assembly: GCF_040938575.1. NCBI lineage: Eukaryota > Metazoa > Chordata > Amphibia > Caudata > Ambystomatidae > Ambystoma > Ambystoma mexicanum. Next base: position 694,019,926 of record NC_090939.1, read on the forward strand.
ACTGCTCTGTGTATCTGGTGTAGCTATATCTGGTGTAGCTATATCTGCCCAGCCTTTCCCAGTGTTCCAGGCACTCTACTCTCAGTTTGATGAGGATTTCCTCGGACTTCCTGCTCCGAGGGGTAATGTTTTCCTCTCTTTTAATTTTTGCTTCAGTGTCTGCCAGGTCTCTTTCTATCTCATTCCTGCCCCCGACTTATTTATAGCGGTTCCTCTTACCACCACCTTAAAGTCCTCCCAGAGGATCCATGTGCCACATACTCTCCTATCGTTAATGGTGAAGAAACTCTTTTATTTGTTGTGCCAAACTTTCCCGGAATGGGCTATCCTAGAGTGTCTCTACTCTCAGCCTCCATGTGGTTAATGGGCCGGTTTATTGCTCAATACCCATCCGATAAGTAATGGGGAGTGGTCCGATAGCATCCTGCCCTCGTATGAGGTGGTTACAAACTCCCCAAGCTGCTTCTAACCTGTGAAGGCATAATTAATATGTGTGTAGACTTTGTGTACGCATGAGTAGTAAGAAAACTCTCTTTTTGGTCCCAATAGTCAATGCCATGTCTCGTAGTTCTAGGTTCTCTAACAACCACCTCAGGTCCTTTGCAGGTGGGGAAGGGGTTACACTTGTCTGGTCTGACTTATCAAATGCAGGATTCAGGGTGCAAATAAAATCCCACACCCAAATCCGCATCATTCCCCGATAGGCGGGCAACTTTTTATACAGGCAGCTAAACAATGCGGCTGCGCCATGGCATTACCTCCTCCCTTCTCAGGTAGCCATGTATTAATACCATCCTCCCCTCTGTGTCTGCACAGACCTCTTTCCTTTGGAAGGGGGAAGTTTCGCCGATCCAGATAAGCACCCCTGTCGCATAACTAGAATAGACTGACTCGTATACCTTGCCACCCCATTTCTGTAGGATCTTAGCTGCCTTGCCGCCGTGATGTGCGTTTCCTGGAGTAATGCTACCTGGACTCCCTTCCACCTCATATATGATGCCACCCTTATCCGTTTGACATAACCATTCAGTCCTGGGACATTCCACATCACAATTTGCAGTACTTCTGCCATCTCTGTTGCCCCTGCTCGTTTTTCATTACGCCTCCTTCTTGTAGAATTTTTAAGGCCCCCTGTTCACAACTTTGCATCCCAGTTTCGAGCCTCCGACTGTCTTTAGTGTACTCCTTCAAGCCGTGTAATAACACAAACCAACCAAACAGAACTTTAACCAACCAACCGTCAGAATTCATCTGTAGAGGCATTGTCACCAATTAGCCCTAAAACTTGTAAGAGCCGGGTGAGTCGATACCAACTGGTATCAAAGAAACCTAAAGTTAGGAATAATGTGTACAAGGTCAGTTTATCAGCTGGAAAGGGGAGGGAAGAAATGGGAGGGGGCTGAGCATAGTCTACCCCATTCATTCTGCTCCAGTGATCATGGTGTACTCTTCTGTCTTTACACTAAGTGGGCCTCCTTACGAGTTTGGAGGTAGCCATGCCGTTTTTAGCGGCATAACTACCCCCAAACTCGGACCCGGGTCCCGCAAAAGGGGACTTACCGGGCCATTCTGACCTTGGAGGGCCTGGTAATTCCCTTTTGCGGGACCCAGCACAGTACGTCCCCATTTCCGTCGAGCCCCCATAGGGCTCAATGGGAATGGGGAGGATGCTAACAACGGGCCCGTTAATGACGGGTCTGTTGTTAGCATCCTGTATGGTTAGCGGGTCCCGCTCTGCACGTCTGGTCTGGCGAGGCGTACAGAGCAGGACCCGCTGCAGAACTCGCAATGGGGCGGCCCGGAATGAACGGTGCTGGTCCCTTACCAGCACCGTTCATTCCGTGGCCGCCACGGTCAGAATGAGGCCCAGTATCTCTTCTTTGTCATTCTTTCTCTTTTTCCCTACCCCCAGTGAGATGTCATGGGTTATTGTTCTCCTCTGCCGTTGGTTTCATTTTGTTTGTGTCCATCCACAAATTAGCCTCCTCATGGGAGTTGAAAAACCAGGTTTTCCCTGCATGTATCACTTTTAATTTCGTGGGGTACAGCAGCATACATCTCACCCCCTGTCGCCATAGCCTGTCTTTCATTGGGACAAATGGACCTCTTCGCCTTTGGACCTTCAGGGTGTATTCCAGGTAGATTGCCAGCCTGGCCGACCCTCTCTGGATTTCTCCTTCCTCTCTGGAGAAGGCTAGGATTTTTTTCTTTATCTCTGAAGTTCAATATCTTTGCAATAATCAGGCTGGATGGGGCTCGGCAGGCGATCTTCGGGTCAGTGCTCTGTGGGCTCTCTCCACAGTAAATCCTTGTGACAGGGAACCTGGTCCGATTTCTTGGAGAAGCATGTTTTCAATATAAGCGGTGGGGTCCCTTCCTTCCGCTCCTTCCGGCAATCCCGGAGTCTAATATTACTCCTCCTTGCTCTTCCTTCTGCGTCCTCTACTCGGTCTTGCAGCATCTATCTTTCCTTCTGTCTCGTCCACCCTGCTCGCCAGGTTCCACACGTCTTGTCGCAGGAGGCTCACATCGCACTTGATTTCATCAATGCATGACTCCAGGAACGATCTTAGGGCCGCAATTGCCTCTAGGACTCTGGTGTCAATTCCTTCTGCCGAGCCCTCATGGCTATTAGGCATTGGTTTTCCTACCATCTCCCTAGGATCCTGGTTGTGCTCTCCCTTTTTGGCAAACACTTCCATTGTCATTTGCTGTGGCCTCGCGGTAGTCTTTTTCCTGTTCCCTTTCGGCATGAGTCCCCCTTGCCCAGTCCTGTGCTTTTCCTTACGCACGTGTTGGGCTAGCACTTGCCTCGTGTGTTTGACTGTCTTTTGTCTGGGTGGGGGGGTTTCCTGATCTCGTCTCCTCTTGGTCCCCCCCTCCCACTCCACTTGCTGGTGGTGTCCTCAGTCCCTCATGTGCACTCTTCTGCCTGGATTTGCTGTTGTTTCCTGGCTCTATGCTGTCCTATTGCTGTTGTAGGAGGATTCTTGCTGCCCCAGAGACACCAGGAGGCCTTGGGCTAAGGCACTGCAGTCTTTGATCTGGGAGGCCCGGGGGGGGAGGGCTGTTCGCAATCCTCCGGTCTGGTCTGTGCCGGTGCCCAGGGTACCACAGGCTTTGATCAGGGGGAGGGCTGTTCACAATCCTCCGGTCTGGGCTGCCAACTTATATGTCATGGTTCGTGCTAAGAACCCCCTGGATCCGATGGGCCCCCCCTAGTCATCGACTCCCATAAGGACTTATCAAGCCCCAATGGAGTGTCCCAGACCCTCTTGGACTCAGTCCTGGCGCCTTTGGCGCCAGGCTCATAAGATGGGATGAAGCATATGGAAATACTTGCTCAGTCTAGTGAGGCTGAGCCTTTCAGCTTTCTCTGGGTGTGGTTGAGGGACTATTTTACTTGAAGAACAGGGTGTGGTAAAGGGACTACTTTACCTGGAACTACTTGCAGGGCTATTTAAGCCACGCCTTGAAGGCAGAACACGCTTTGCGTTATTCTGCACTCCTGCAGCGTAACGCTCACCGTGTCTGTCCTGTCCTCGAACCTTTCCAGCCACGCCTGTTCAGAATTTCATCCATCGGTACCTAGAAGGAGAAAGGCAAGAGAAAACAAAGTCAGTACAACAGCAAAGCCTTACCTGCAGCATCCTTCCATCGGTTGCTTCTTCAGCCGCTCCCGGACCTCTGCATCAGCTGAAGGGAAGGTATTTGTTCATGCCGCAAGACGCACTCGGGTGCAGCATTCTTCCGGGGCATCTTCAGAGCGGTTCTTCCATTCTTCATTCCAGCGCCGCGCCGCTTCTGCAAAAAGAAGAAGAAACAGGTTAGTCGTGCACGGAAGGGAAAAGAGTATTTTAGACTTACAGCGTCTCACTCTTGCGCTTCAACTCACCTGAAGGAAATCTGCTCCGCATCTTAAACTATTTGAATCTCCATTCGAAATCCATTCGAGGCCGCGCCTGAAAGAAAAGACAAAGACACAGATCAAAAGGGGTTGAGGCAAAATTAAGACTTTAAACGCCTATACCAAGCAGCTATTGGCATAGAGACTTACCTGTTTGACCCAGCTCTCCAAGACTCGGCAACCACTCATCATCAGTGAAGTAACTCCATACTGGGAAAGACTGTATTAATTGCGCCCCTGCTAGATTGCAGGACAGAGAGTCTACCTTACAAAATTCTAAGACAAATGCCTCGTGAGGGTGATAACAAGGGAGCAGTGGGAGCAGCATCATCAACTGCGCAGTACCACGCCAGCGCAGACATAATTCGTGCAGCCATGTGCTACGCCCCCGTGGAGACCAGGTGAGCCTGACAGAACGCAAAGCCTTATACAAAATCCTCTACCTGGGCGTCATGGAACCCTCTGAGACAGATCATCTAGCTCAGCTTTTGGGGGAACTCAGGGCTGAGGTACATTCAGCTCGGCAGGAAACCAATGCCTTGAGGAGAGAACTGATCGTGGCCAAGGATCGTACTGATGACCTCGCTAGACAACTGCTTCAGTCACAGGCTGGGCAAACACTTTTACCTGGATTAGGGTCAATGGTTCCAACAACACCAAGCAATCCAGTCCAAGTGGTTCTTCCAGGGGCCGTACCCTTGGCACCTCCAGAACGCTTTGCGGGAGATCCAAAAAGGTATGCGGTCTTTATCAATCAGTGCCGACTACATTTCCTATGTAGACCAGGAGCCTTCCCAAACAACCAATCTAAGGTGGCCTTCGTGCTTTCATACCTCAGTGGCTGTGCGGCGGACTGGTCAGTACCACTAGTCAATCGGGACGATCCTATTTTGCGACACTTCCAGAGGTTCCATTTGGACATGGAGAAGCTTTTTGCCTGCCATTCCCAGGGCCAGGCATTGGATAATGAACTCTTATCTCTACATCAAGGCAATCACGATCTGTTAACTTATATCGCAACTTTGAATAGGCTAGCAGTGGAAACAGACTGGCCAGACGACAAAAGAACAACAGTGTTTCATCGGGGGTTGAGAGGTGAATTAAAGGATGTTTTGGCTCAAGTGGTCAACTCTCCCGGAGACTGTACTGAATATATAGACTTGGTGGTTCAGCTTGATCATAGACTACAGAACCGTAAGGCAGACCGAGCTAGAATGGACACTCGGGTATTTGTATGCCCAAAGGAAAGTGCGTCTAAAACCACGACTTGGCCGTACCCATGCAGATTGGAGGGGTGCGCGGGCCACTGTCCAAGGCTGAAAGAGACTGGAGAAGGCAACAACAATTGTGTTTGTATTGTGGATCAGCCAGCCATTTCCTCCGAGAGTGCCCAGTGAAACCACCCAAGAAAGCAGTTGGGGTTTCCGGCAAAGTAGAAGCAGAGCCAGAGTCGGAAAACTACCCCGCCCGACAAGCGTAGAAATCCGCTTGGCGAGCGAAAAGAAGGACTTCCAGACCTCGCATCTAGCCTTGCCAATGATTCTTATAAGTCACCAACAGCCATCTCGAATCCATGCAGTCAAAGCTTATATCGACAGCGGAGCCATTGGAAATTATATAGACCAAGAATTGGCTACAAGGATGAACCTTCCTCTCTGTGAAAAGGCAACAACAGATTTAGTCACTACTGTCGACGGAACGGAAATCGTTTCGGGCCCTGTAACGCACTCAACGACTGAGATGACACTTCTGTATCAAGACGGACATTGGGAAGCCATTGTGTTCGGTATAATTAAGGCCCCACAATTCCAAATCATTCTGGGAATGCCATGGCTAGTATCACACAATCCTTGCATCGACTGCCGTGCTAAGAGGCTGACCTTCTCAGACGAATGTGCTTGTACCTGCTATCAAGTAAAAGAACCCTTGGTAAAGGAAGTGGCAACGATCATGAGCCTAGCTAATCTGCTGCCCCCGGTATATCAAGATTATCAGGATGTTTTCCAGAAGGATCAAGCCAACACTCTCCCTCCCCATAGATCGTACGACTGTCAAATCGATCTCATACCAGGCGCACAGATTCCATGCGGTCGAATCTATGCACTCACCGAACCTGAAAATCTGCATCTAAAGAAATATCTAGATCAGTACCTAGCTAACGGTTTTATCCGCCCGTCCAAGTCCCCGGCAGCTTCCCCCTTATTCTTCATGCCAAAAAAGGAAGGAGACCTTAGGACTTGCATCGATTACCGCGCATTGAACAAGGTCACTGTTAAAAACCGTTATCCTTTGCCTCTAATCCCTGAACTTTTGGACCAAGTTAAAGACGTCCGAATTTATATTAAGTTGGATCTCTGTGGGGCATACCACCCGGTACGAATCAAGAAAGGGGACGAATGGAAGACAGCCTTCCACACCAAATACGGGCTGTTCGGATACCAGGTGATGCCCTTTGACCTTTGCAACGCCCCAGCAGCGTTTCAGTATTTCATGAATGACGTCCTGCGAGAACTAATTGATGTGTGTGTCGTAGTATATATCGACGACATTTTGGTGTACTCCCCGTCTGAACAAGAACATGTGAAACACGTCTGTACTGTTCTGGACAAACTCTGTCAACACAAACTATTTGCAAAACTGGAAAAATGCTTCTTCCATCTTACGGAGGTTAAGTTCCTTGGATTTGTCCTAACCCCTCAAGGTGTACACATGGATTCACGGAAGGTGGATGCCATTCTCAATTGGCCCTCTCCAACCTCAATAAAAGGAGTTCAGAGTATGCTTGGGTTCGCGAACTTCTATCGTCGTTTCATTCCAGGTTTTTCACAGTTAGTGCATCCTATTACCTCTTTACTGAGAAAAAATAAACGTTTTCAATGGTCAGAGGAAGCAGAGAAGGCATTCCAGGACTTAAAACAAAAATTCATCTCAGCTCCCATCCTGAAACATCCCCGGCCAGATCTACAGTACGTGGTTGAGACCGACGCTTCCAACTTGGCAATGGAAGCGGTCCTCTCACAAAAAGATCCTGAATCCGGTCAGCTTTACCTTGTGGCCTTTTGGTCACGGAAATTCACGGCTCCAGAACTGAATTATGCCATTACGGACAAAGAACTCTTGGCTATCAAGGCAGCCTTCAAGGCTTGGTGGCACTATCTCTTGGGAGCAAGGCACACAATCACGGTAATCACTGATCACCGCAATTTACAATATCTAAAGGTGTCAAAGGCTCAATCATCTCGCCAACTTCGATGGGCATTATTTTTTGCTGAATTCGACTTTGTGATCACTTATCGCCCTGGTTGTTGAAATGGTAAAGCAGATGCTTTATCTCGTATTGGAGTAGACGAGGAGTCCATCAATCCAGACCCGGTGCCAATCATCCGTGGAGAAAAAATCTTGGGAATTACAACATCTCTAACCTTAGATGGCTGTCACGATGCCCGTTCCCGGGGAGCCGGCTCAGGCCCTGCGTCCCCGAAAGCGGATATCAAGTCCCCAGGGAAGGTCCCAGCAACCCCTTATAGGGGCCCTTTGGACAGCGTCCTGGCGCCTATGGCGCCAGGATCATAGAAAATGTCAGTCCTGGCGCCATAGGCGCCAGGCTCATTATGAAAGTGTTTGGGTGCACTTACCTGATGCAGACCATGCTGCAGAACCCCGGCCTCCTTGAGGCCTGAAAGGAACTACTTTACCTGTGGGACTCATTTACCACCCAGGCGTGGTCGGGGAAGGATACATACCTGATTGGAGGAAGGACACATTCTAGGAACTTCTTTCAAGGCTATTTAAACCACACCCGATCAGCCACACGTGCTTCGCGTTGTTCTGCATCTAGCAGCGGGACGCTCACCGTGTCTGCTCCTGCATCTTGACTTCTGCCACACCTGCCAGCATCCTGAATCACCTGCAAAGGAAGGGAACAAGAGAACAGAAGAAGGAAAAGGCCTCACCTGCTAAATCTGCATCCCAGAGACATTTCGCCGGCAATCCTGAAAAGGAAGACATTTATTTTTAAAAGCACATCGCTGCAGCGCCGCATTCTACTCACCTTTACAGGGCGCCTCCATGTTCAGCAGCGACCATCCGGATTCGCAGTCGCGCCCCCGCGCCTATGGAGAAAAAGACAAGAACAAAGGTGAGAGAAAGAAGGGAAAAGGGAAGCTAAAACTCCATGTCAAGACTTACCTGTTGGGCCATTCCCTTTTCATTTCGGGTCCGCGCCGCATCCAGGCATTTTCGGACCCCGGCCCCTAAGGGGAAAAAGACATCAGCGTTAATGAGTGAATGAAAAGACATTACCAAAACACTCATTAAAGACTTACCTGATTTCCTCAAGGATTTCACCACTCACCGCGGGTCGGTGCCTGTTCCCCGGCATACCGTACCGCGGCCCCTATGGGGAAAAAGACACTAGCATTAGAACATTAATGCATGGACACAAGGGGAACCACTTATAGAAAAACTTACCTGGAAGCCAAGCAAGTTTGGTTCTCACCCATCCGAAAATCCAGTGACGTAACTGGATACCAACGCGCCCCTGAATCAGAAGCAGGATGGAGAGCTCTTCCTTCCAGACCCTAAGGTGAGACGCTACGGGGAAGCACAGAAGGGTTTGAGGAGGGTGAGAGGGGGAAGTGGGAGACCGATTGCATTACCCCGCAGACAGTTAACCCCCTATTCTCACCTACAGAAGGATACTTCTGCGAGTCAGACAAGCCAGATCTGGGGCCCGGTCCAGTCCGTCTTCCGAACCCTGCGCATCGCCTTAGACGAGTTCACAGCAGCGCGAACCAGGCCAGCGCCCCCGTGGGAGTCAGGTGAGCGTTACAATGACATCCACGAGGAAGTCACTCATCTCATGGATACCAACACTCTGAAGGTTTGGCCTACCAAAAGGGCCTACCACTCAGTCTCAGCCCAATTACCATACTTTCAGGGTCGTCTTTATCTGCTCAGCAAGGAGCTTCAAGAAAAGGTCATCTCAATCTACCACGAATCACTGGTTGAAGGCCACCCTGGAATCGCTAAGACCGTAGCCAAGATAAAGCGACACTTTTGGTGGCCAAAATGCCGTAAAAACATCAGACAATTTGTGCTGTCTTGTGGGGTCTGCACACAATACAAAGCTCTAAAGAAGATATCACCAGGCCAATTGCAACCTCTGGATATTCCACCTATACCTTGGCATACATTGTCACTCAATTTTTGACTGACCTTCCTCTTTGTAATGGGTACAACACAATTTTGGTGGTGGTGGACTTATTTTCCAAGATGGCTCATTTTATCCCACTGAAGGGGTTACCCTCAGCTTCGATCCTGGCAAGAGAATTCTTAGAACAAGTAGTCTGGATACATGGATTTCCTTCTATCCTGATTTCTGACCGTGGCAGCCAGTTTGTATCACTTTCTGGAAAAAGTGTTGCGAGTTAGCTTACATCGATGTAAGACTTTCCACCAGTCACCATCCCCAGACTGATGGTCAGACCGAGAGGACCAATCAGACTTTAGAACAATTCCTCAGATGTATGTTACACCAAACAGAAGACGATTGGAAGGACATTTTATGGATAACTGAATACGCCTACAACTCCTCCCTGCACTCTAGCATTGGACAGAGTCCTTTCTATACTATTTATGGGTTGCATCCATGAACCTCTAACCTTGACCCACTTCAACCCCTGGAAATGCCAGCAGTAACAAGTTTGCACACGACTATCACTCAAGCCTTCAAACAAGCAACTGACCATCTGAGGCGAGCTAAAGAAAGATACAAGAAATCAGCAGATATGCATAGGAGTGAAGCTCTCAAATATCAAGTGGGAGATGAAGTCTGGCTGGCGTCAAAGCACATTCCAATGAAAGGAACCCGCACCTTCACTCCCAGATATGTAGGTCCATACACCATTAAAGCCATCATCAATCCGGTAGCTGTGAAGCTGGATTTACCTTCACACATGAAAATTCATCCCATATTCCATGTCTCACTTTTGAAACCAGTGCAACCTGGAACCCGAATACTGAAATCACCAAAAGCAATCATAGTTGACGGGGAACCTGAATTCGAGGTTAAGGATATCCTGGACTCAAAAATCGTCAAATCAAAACTATTTTATCTAATAGACTGGAAAGGATATGGACCACATGAAAGATTGTGGGAACCTAGCGAAAACATTCATGCCCCACGGTTGTTGAAGAGGTTCCATCATAACCACCCGAACAAACCAGGACCAATGGGAAAAACCACTGTTAGAGGGGACTTGGGGGGGGAGTGCTTCATGGTTCACGCTAAGAACCCCCTGGATCCGATGCCCCCCCCAGTCATCGACTTCCATAAGGACTTATCAAGCCCCAAGGGAGTGTCCCAGAGTCTCTTGGACTCAGTCCTGGTGCCGTTGGCGCCAGGCTCATAAGATGGGATGAAACATGTGGAACTACTTTCTCAGTCTAGTGAGGCTGAGCCTTTCAGCTTTCTCTGGGTGTGGTTGAGGGACTATTTTACTTGAAGAACAGGGTGTGGTAAAGGGACTACTTTACCTGGAACTACTTGCAAGGCTATTTAAGCCACGCTCTGCAGGCAGAACACGCTTCGCGTTATTCTACACTCCTCCAGCGTAACGCTCACAGTGTCTGTCCTGTCCTTGAACTTTTACAGCCACGCCCGTTCAGAATTTCATCCATTGGTACCTAGAAGGAGAAAGGCAAGCGAAAACAAAGTCAGTACAACAGCAAAGCCTTACCTGCAGCATCCTTCCATCGGTTGCTTCTTCAGCCGCTCCCGGACCTCCGCATCAGCTGAAGGGAAGGTATTTGTTCAGGCTGCAAGACGCACTTGGGTTCGGAGCATCTTCGGACCGGTTCTTCCATTCTTCATTGCGGCTCTGCGCCGCTTCTGCAAAAAGAAGAAGAAACAACAGGTTAGTCGCGTACGGAAGGGAAACCAGTATTTTAGACTTACAGTGCCTCACTCTTGCGCTTCAACTCACCTGAAGTAAATCTGCTCTGCATCTTAAAACTATTTGAATCTCCATTCGAAATCCATTTGCGTCCGCGTCTGAAAGAAAAGACAAATACACAGATCAAAAGGGGTTGAGGCAAAATTAAGACTTTAAACACCTATACCAAGCAGCTATTGGCATAGAGACTTACCTGTTTGACCCAGCTCTCCAAGACTTGGCAACCACTCATCAGATCAGTGAAGTAACTCAATCCTGGGAAAGACTGTATTAATTGCGCCCCTGCTAGATTGCAGGAAGGAGAGTCTACCTTACAAAATTCTAAGACAAACGGCTTGTGAGGGTGATAACAAGGGAGAAGTCGCAGCAGCATCATCAACTGCGCAGTACCATGCCAGCGCAGACATCATTCATGCAGCCACGTGCTACACCCCCGTGGAGACCAGGTGAGCGTGACATTATAGTGCCACTCTCCCTCCGCCTCCCTCCACCAGCTTCTGTGCCTCTATTTCGCGACTCGTCTCTCCTCCCCGGGTCCACCTCCCATGCTCCATGGGCCCCGTAACCTGTCGGCCTTGGTCCCGGTGCTTCCGCAGTCAGCCTTTGTCCCGGTTCTCCCACTGATGTTCTCCACTCGCCTCTGTCCGTTCCCATTTTCCGCTGTGCAACTCCTGTTTTGCAGGAGGGCTCAGGTCGTGCTCTGATTGGCAGCTGTTCCCTCCCAGTCTCTATCTTGGGCTTTCCCTGCGCTCTCGGGTCAACCTCTGATGGCGGTCGCCATTTTAAAGGCAGTCCACACCCTCTTCTCTCTGCTGTTCAGTTTGTCTATGGTCACTTAATGTACTCTGCGGTAAGTCGGAGGACGTTTTTGGGATCCTTGGATGTTGCACTCCCACTGCTGGGATGTTTTAACTGCTAATCACTGGCTCTTTGAGTGTTCAAGAGGCCACTTAATGCCGGATCATTACGGGAGCTACGCATACCCATGTCCTGCTTACATTGCTGTTGGCCACGCCCCTCTCTAGACATCTCTGACTGTGTTTCCCGCCATCTCCCCATGCTCATATACTCTTTCCCTGGAGAAGGCCTTATGTGACCACAATTTCCATTGTCACAGCGGCAGCCGAAACTCGAGTTGGCATAAGACGATGAGTTCTTTGTAATTAGCAATCTTCCACTGCTTAAGGCCTTTTTGTTCATCAATGATTGTAAAATAGGTGTTAAACTCTCTTTTTTTATTATTTATTGTGCAGTAGCCAAATTTTGACTTTTGGCACACTGAACAACAACATACACACAAAAGGAATAAAATTATATCAATTTACACAATCAATTTACAATTACTCAGATAAAACATGAGACGTGAATCACTAAAAGAAAATAAAGAGAAATAAGAAGAGAAGAGACAAACCTCATAATAAACTACAATTTACTGAAGCAAAAAGAGTGAAGGCTTCTGGACTATGTCCCTTTTCTTCTCTGCATGGGATTATCAATCAGCCATCAATTTGAGTTGCCTTAAAGTTCTGACGACCTCTGTAGACAAACCAGACTCATTACCTGAGGATAGTCTACCCCAGAAGTCATCATTGTTTAACCAGCCTTCATCATGGACAAACCTACTAAATCTTCTGACCCTCATTCTCCATTTGCCAGGGCACTTGGATAGTAGATGTTTACTGGTCTGGACTTCATTATTATCACACTTATCACAATTTGCTGTGAACTCCCCTTCCTTCTCTCTAGTAGCTAGTATCTCTAGAGTAGAGAGTAGATTTAAATGAAATCTCAAAAAAGATATTCTTAAATATGAATCAGATTACTTTTTTAAATAGGCAGGCACTACTGACAGTCTCTTTTCCATCAATGTGAAGGATGCTGATCTCTAAGCCTTCCTCATGCTGTCTATCGTGCCTATCCAGTCACACTGTTTAATTTTTTATTTCACTTTTATGGATTCTGAAGAAGAAGGTCAACATCACACTCTGATCAGAACAGTATCTCTAAACTCTCTTTGTCGCCATGCTCTACAGAGAAATGGCGCAGAGTGTTCATGATTGACAGCGCTTGCTACATTTGTAAAACAGACCAGGGGAACTGATAAGATTGTTCAGCCTCCAATCGAGCCTTCTTGGTTTAGTATTTTGTGTTTGTTTTGACTATTTAACCACTTTTGGTTTGTTACATGTGTTTTGTGCTAGCAGGTGTCAGTATGCATGAGAGTGTGGTTGTATGAATGTTGGTACTTCTTGCTAAATTAACAATATATCTTGCGAGGTATAGGGGGAAGAATACCCTTTAAAAAACAAAATTGTGAAGCTCTTTTCCATGTTAAGCCATGTACCCCATCTCTTCATGCGTGTTTGTTATTAATGTGTTATTTTGAATTTGTAAATAGCATTTTGATTAAAATGGTGTTGTTCTAAACTATGCAGTGTTTGACGTTTCACTGTAATGCATAATGAAAACTCAATATTCTGCAATTCAACTATTCAAAATAGTGTAGGGGTCTCCTTTGTTTGTTTGGTGTTTCCTGGACCCATAAACCTTACTAAGGCTGATTTACAGATCAGGACCTCACATTTGTGTTTTTTTTAATAACTTGTATTTAAATAATTCTGTTCCTTCTAGCTGGATCGAAATCATACCCATTTTTCAAAAAGGCGATAGACAACTACCCAAGAACTACAGACCAATCAGCTTGATAGATATCCTCTCGAAGTTTTAGGATAAAATTGTCCCAACTGCTTATAAAATAATTTCAAGCTGGATTCAGGCCAGGCCGTGGAAGTGAACTATAGATCAGGCCCGCTGTCATTAGTTAATCCTGATCACATATGTGACTTTAGGGAAAGGCCCACTATACCTAATATTCGTAGATTTACAAACTGCATTTGACTCAGTGAATCGAAATAAACTATGGGGCATACTAATTAACCTCAATATCCCCACTGATATTTTACACCCAATAATGAGATTTTACGAAAACAATTCAGCAGTCATTAGATTTGGGAAAGACGGTGCGAGAACCAAGGGATTCCCTGGGGGTAATTCATGGATTATTTGTGCCGAAAAAAACAGGATTTGTGTGCCATTCTGGCTGCAAATCCCCATTTGTTAAACAGGGATTTGCGGGCAGAATGGCGCACAAATCCCGGTTTTTCGGTGCAAATAATCCATTAATTACCCCCCCGTCCCTATATGTAGTGGCTTTCATCAGGGATGCGTTCGTGCCCCTCTGCTCTATTATAACTTCACTGATTAGCCAGAGACAGTCAGCCAATTCAGCTGTATTTTCTGTTTTGCAAACACATAGATCCCTCTTGGGACTAATATTGTTTCAAATTACATTGAATGTGCTTTTCCATTTTATGTTGAAACTGTTTTCGTACTTACTGTTTGTGTTTCCTCACAACAATATTTTCTCTGTTGTTAGCTATTCCCCATATGATCATGTTCAAATGTACATTTAGATTTTCTTACAATCACTGTTTGATTGTTGAAATAATAGCAAGTTGCTCTATTTTATTTAGCTTTTGTATTACTTTTGGATTTATCGGTGCTATATTAAGCCGGAATGTCTATTTCATGAATCTCAGACGATTTTCTTTTGCACTAAAAAAAATTTAAAAACAATTTGTTGTACACTCTCTTTACTTTTTCTTTTCTTTTTTCGATTTTGGCATCATCGAGACCCTGAATACTCACAGGGCTTATGTTACAATATATATACAGGTACCATAGATCTGTAAAAATATGTGATTGAATCAGTGGTCGAAGTGTAAGAAAAGAAGTGGTGGAACTATGTTCCCTGCTAGCTTGCCCCGCTCCTCACAAACCCCATTGCCCTGCCCCCTCCCACATACAATACAAACCCCCAAACACCTTTGCCTGCTATTTAAGGGAATGTTCAGTGCGGTGCACTGAAAGTGCAAGTTTCAACTTCTTCCTACACTGTTATTTTAAAACAAAACCGTTCCGGAACGGTTTCTTCTTAAAATAAAAGTATAGGAGCTGTAAAACGTAATTTAAAAATGTAGAGGAGCGCCGCTCCCACCCGCTCCCGCTCACTTCGACCACTGGATTGAATCACTACTTAAGGCAACATCTAAATAGCATAAATTGTACTTACAAAGTTAACTAATTTCACACACGCGAACACCTTTTTGTGTACTCTAGAGTCATAATAGAACATCTGTCAAGATCCTAGACTTAATGTTCTTTGTTCAGTATGTATATTGTTTGGAGATGCACACAAGACAGAGATAAGCAATATACATACTATTCTATGTACGGCACATGGCACCGCTACACGTACATACTACTGGGTAGCTTTCCCCTTAATATTCTGGACCACTACTGATAGCAGTATTTTGCCTAGAACACTTTCTGGTAATTCCCCAATGATTGTTTTGCAACTTAATAAGACAGAGAAGACCTCTCCTCTGTGTAGGTTTAACAGTCAACCCATAAGGGATACACAATTTGCTACAACTCTCAGAAACTAGATAATTGGGTTTTCTGAGCATAATGAAAGCTAAGTCATGTAGGACCAAATATTTTGGGAAACATTCATGGTCTATATAAGGGAAATCTGTATTTCAAAAGATCAAGACATATTCAAATTAATATGGCCAAAAATGCACAAATTGGAAATCGAGCTAAAGCGCTTGGAGAGGTTATATGAAAAATCCATTGAAATATGGTGGCCCGGGACATTGCAATGTCTAAGAATAGGGTGGACGCAATAGTAAGCCATGAAATGAAATGTCTGTATGGGGTACAAGCTGGTAGGAAACATGGATAGTCTGAGAGACCAAGGAGGATTCTATAAAGACTCCTCAAACATGAACAAGGGTATGCTCGGATAGGTGCAATACGATGCACAGATGGAAAACTACTAACTAACCCTATACCCATTAATGATTGCTTTAAGGTGTATTACTCAAAGTTATACACCTCTAACTTATCGGCATCACTATCTGAAATAAGATCATCCTTGGAAGATGTGGCCATTCTGTGGTTATAAGATGGACATAGGGAATGGATAGGGGGTCCCATCATTGTAGTGAAAGAAGCTATCTATGTGCTAATCCTTGAGAATTTAGGTTTCAGGTTTTAGCACCATCATTCAGATATACTGGTGCCAAATTACTTCGTTTGTTTCAGGACTCAATTACCAAAGATCGGTTTCTGGCTTCTACTCAGGAAGCCAACATGTTGTACTATAGAAACCAGGAAAGGATAGCACAGATTGTGCTTGTTATAGTCCATTGTCCAAGTTCAACACTGACTACAAAATATTTGCAAAAATATTGGCTCAAAGATTACAGCCTCTAATGGTGATATAGTACTTGTGGATCAATTAGGTTTAACACCTGGGAGAGCAATGCATCACAACTTCCTTAGGTTATTTTTAATACTTCACCACATCACACCGGATATACCAGTGGTGGCACCATGGCTAGATATCCCAAAAGCCTTTTATATGTTTGAATGGTCTTTTCTTTTCTAACTATCTGAAAAGATCAGACTGGGAGTTATTTGATTGACACAGTTGCGCTATTGTATAGGAAACCGACTACCAGGATTTTAAGTAAAGATGCAAGACCCCTTTTCGCTAATGAGATGCCCACGTCAGGGGTGCCTGCTGTCCACCTTGCTATTTGAAATAGCAATAGAGCCCCTGGCATGTTCCCTCTGAGAGGAACACATGTGTAGAGGCCCAAACGAAAATGGAGCATGAGTATGTGTGTCATTACACGCTGATGTCCTCATGATCTTTGTAAAAACCTTGCTGACAATTTAGACCTGTAACTTGTGCAAGTTACCTTATGTGGTGCTATCTGCAGACTGTGGGTTAACCCATCCAAATCTGCAATATTTCTGATTACTTACTAAGAAATTAATACCGGACACCTACTATGGTTCCCAGATTCGGTCTGCTGTTTAGGTATAAACATTGTAATATTGCCAGAATTTCTCATAGCCCTAAAACATATGGCACCCTTAAAACAGCTTGAATTGAAAATAAAGTGATGGATTGACCTTCTGATTTCAATGCTATGGAAAATCTCAATAATATGTATAGTAACATTAACAGAGTGGCTTTACTTATTTATAAATATATCAGTCCAATTGTCAATATCCTGCTTCAAGAAATTTCCCTGGTTACTAAGTAGATTGGTCAGGGGTACTAATCAAACTCGGATTTAAACGGGGAATACTGACTCATCCACTGGAGGACTGGGGTTACCAGGATTAGAATGATACTATTTGGTGGTGCAGATGCTCCATGCTCGACAATGGTTTACCGCACGCCAAGTACCTCCACATGTTAGACTGGATAGAGTATTGCAACTATCAAAAACATTGATTAATGCACTAATTGATATTCCTAACTTCTTCACTGAAGACATTGATACTATGGTTTGGGCCTGTTGGAGGTTACATTAACGAATGGATGTATTTCTACACAGGTGTTTTTGCATAAGATTGAAGGCCTACCTTTAACATTTGGCCTGGCTTTTCTGGAGGGATTTGCAACTTTAGGATTAATATGCATGGACAATGGCCCTCATTACGACCCTTGCGGAAATCGGAAAACGATGGCGGAAATGCAATACCGCCATCGAATAGCGCTCGGTGCGACTATGACCCGTCACCGCAAAGTACGAAGCCATTAGCGACACCGTAGTGAACGCCAACGCTAACTGCACCAAGCACGCGCGCGCGCCATGCGAAACCGCAAACACCACCATGGCGCAAGGGTACGCCAATTCCGACCCTAGCGGACATGTACCTAACGCCATCAGGCATGGCGTAATGTACCATTCCGCCATGGTGAGAAGTACGGCATCGCGAATCAACCGTAAACGGCCCCACTGAGTGCCTGTACACCGCTCCCTGCCCACAAAGTACAACTCCCCGTAGGTGCAATGAAGTCACAATGCAACCATTGAAATGTACAAGTCACCCATGCATGGCAACGAACAAAAGAAACACAAGAGGGGCCAATGGGAGCTGCAGGGCACAGATGGCACGAATACAGAAGCCATCCCAATGGACATGACCACAGTCCCCCACCAAGAAACGCACGCAAACACAGGCACCTGTGACCAGCAATATTCCGAGAATCACATCATTCCACCAGTCCACCTGGCTGACCGGCATCTGTTACACAAAACCCAATCCCCCGCCCCTGAGCATGACAACATTCAAACTGTCATATTGGCAGCCCCCATCCCTGACCTCACGGGCTTAGTAGGCAAACGCGCCCAGTACAGTACCACGCAACTAAACCCCGAAGCTGGAACCCAATGCAGATCTCCTCACAATACATCGCCCCCCAAATAGGCATATGCCACATCACTTGCAAAGAAAAACGCTACACGGGCCAAATCAGAATAGAAATTTTATGCACATCAAAGTCACCAAGCCCATACAGCCATCAGGCTATGAACTCCAAAACACTAATCACCATTGTGGGCTGCATCCGCAAGAAATGACCAGCCACTACTTGTGTGTCGCCCTGTTCCCCCATGGTACACAGAGCCACATTCACGTACGAAAAGGCAACATGGAAGCGCACAGAACCGCAGGGCCGTCCCAATGGGGAGGCACTAGTCCAGCTGAAAGGCCGAAATGTTGCTCCGAGCCACCAGTACTGCGTAAGGGCATGTGGGCCATTGGCGATTGTTCCATAAGATCGTAATGCTGCTCCACTGATTAACACGAAGCAGCAGGTGTCGGGAGTAAAACCCATCTGCAGGAGTGGCATACAGATGGCAGTGGCAAAAGGGGAGGAGATACCTGTCAACCAAAAGAAAAGAAAAAGAACAGAATGGCCATCAGAACTACATTCCAACAACTCACTTCAATGATCACACGAAATCCACAGCCATATGCATGCTAGCCCACTCCAAAGGATCATCACCACCCCAAAACCACTTGCGACTCATGAACATCTATATCGAGGTGCAAACACCATCACAAACGAGTGTACCTGTGCATGCGTCTGTCAAAACAGAATCCATCAGATGGGAATGTTAACGTGCATGGACACAAGTGTCTGAGGGCGCGTCGAGACAGGGAGGGCTCAACAAGGCCAGATAGACGATGGTCCCACTATGGCAGCCCTGCATCACATAGCGTAGGGGAGGCGGATAGATCCCAAGAAGCCCTGTACATGGCAAACTCTGTATCAAATCACCTGCCCATGCATCCATTCATCATTCCCTCATCCCGGGATCAAAACGCCTGAATAATTACTCACATAACATTAGAAACATCCATTGAGTCTGTGCGTTATGCAGCCTGCAAAATCCACAGTGCCCCAGCCCGTAATTCCAGTGTTGTGAAGTAACATGTATTTGTGAACGGCCGGCCTCATCGGCCACGTAGCTATTGCGCATCCCAAACTATTCATATCAATCATTGCTTCCTCGCCATGGGCCCTGTCTCAAGGACATTGAACAATAGAACGTTATATTTGCAGTCAGACCTGTGGGCATCTCCTCGCCGCTAGCTGGAAACCGAAAGCGCCGCCCTTCGAATTCCTCATTTGCAACATCACGTCGAAAAGGCATCTGTGGCCGTTTGAAATCACTAATTATTCCATCGAGTGCGGCTGTGTGTGAAAATGGCAACTGCCTTCACCCACAAATGGGACGCCCCGCCCGTCGTTGCAACTCGGTACAGTGATGCATGAGGGCCCACCGTTACTCGAGTACTACGTTCCACTGACCCTTCACAAGTCTGTTCGCGACTGCACAGATAGTATGTGAAACAATGGGACCACAGCAGAATGAACATATCAACCAATCTTACACGGCCATCGGGTACAAATACATGATTGCAATAGCAAGATACCATTCCCCGAATTGCAGCGTTGTGCGCGGGACGTGCTCGGCCAAAGGGGAGAGCAGTTTGCACAGGTGGAATTAATCACCACAGGTGGAGGCCATACAGCCTGAAAACACATAAATTGCACAGCCAGTCTCCTCCCACAACCACACCGAAATGCTACCGGCAGGACTCGCGATGTTGGCCCTGGGGGACCTGATAGCACTGCAAGTGCTCCAACTCCAAGAAGAAGACGAACACCAACTACAACCAGCCGCACGGAGGAGACGCAGGAGGAGGAGGAGGCCAAGGCAGGGCCAGCAAGGCCCACCAGCACAGCCACTACCACCACGCAGGTAGCCCGCAATCCCACGCCTCCGAGCACATCCGTTCAACCTCACTGATGAGCAGATCCACACCCTCTACCGTCTGGACCGGGACACCATAGCCGCCATTGTGGACATGACACAGGCTGACCTTGTCAGCATGATAGATAGCCCAACCGCCATCCCACCCCTACTGAAGGTGGTGTCTGTACTCCACTTCCTGGCCACAGGCACCTACCAGCACACAGTCGGACAGTTGCATGGCATTTCTCAGCCACTGTTCTCACGGACACTATTGCAAGTGCTCGATGCCCTCCTGCAGCACGCAGACGACTACATCTCTCTACCACGCTCGGAGCAGGAAATTACCAACACAAAAGTGGGATTCCATGCACTTGCCGGCATACCGGGTTGCATTGGTGCCATCGACTGCACCCATGTGGAATTGGTCGTCTCACATGCCATGGAGGCCCAGTACCGCAACCGAAAACAATTTCATTCCCTGAATGTACAAATGGTGTGTGACTCCAACAGGATCATTACACATTGTTGTGCCCGATTCCCTGGATCAACCCATGATTCTATGGTCTTGAGGAACTCTACAATACCACGCTACATGGAGCGACACGCAGGGAACAGATCCTGGCTACTCGGTGAGTCTCATTACATGCATGATTATGAGGGGTATGTGAATTGGCAATGACCTGGCAGGAAGGGGGGGGGTGTGCGTACGTATCAATGGCATTCCACATCATACGTTTCTCGTCCACATACAGGTGATGCTGGATATCCACTGAAGAGATGGCTCCTCACACCAGTCCGGAACCCACGGGACCAGCATGAGGAGGACTACAACCATGCCCACTCACGTACCCGTGTAGTCATTGAACAGGCATTCGGCCTACTGAAGACTCGTTTCCGCTGCCTCAGCAGGTCTGGCGGGGCACTCCTGTACCGCCATGAGAAGGTTGCAAAGATGGTCATGGCATGTGTCATGCTCCACAACATGTGCGTACGTAGAAATGTGCCCATGCCCCCTGACGCAGAACTGCAAGCACCTGATGATGGTCATGATGAGGGTGGGGATGTGGCAGCACCTCATGGAGTCTGCGAGGCACCGGAGGCCCGTGACATTCGTCAGCATCTCATTGATGTATGCTTCTAGCACTCACGCCTGGTGGCTGATACATGGACACGGGACTCGTGGCACTGCGTGTGTCTGGGACATGCACAATATGGACTGTACGCCTATGATGGCCTAGTACACAAAGATCAATGTCCACACATCTCATTGGTTGATCGTGCACTTTTTATGGCATATGTGATGTCATGTTGAACACCCTATCGACCCGCCACCCAAGTGAGCCCAACACACCCCCTCCACCCTCCTACCTCCCCCCCGAACACCAGTGTCCAAAGATGCTCATTGTCAGTGGGCTGTCGCTATTGCAAGCCCCCTCTGCGGGTATCAGGGGCACCCCTGCCTGTGGAGCGCAGGTTCCTTCCAGATCTACGTTGGGGGCTGCCCTGGACGGAACTTGCAACGGATGATGTGTCTGCCTGCTCACGTCCATGCATGTCCCTAAGGGTTTGCGAGAGCTCAGTGAGCACACGGCGCACTGCGGCAAGTTCGGCACATACGTCTTTGGACGTCGCATGCAGTTCCCCCCTCAGGCTCTCGGTGCTTCTCTCCATTTGGACTCTCAGGCTCTCGGTGCTACTCTCCATTTGGACTCTCAGGCTCTCGGTGCTACTCTCCATTTGGACTCTCAGGCTCTCGGTGCTACTCTCCATTTGGACTCTCAGGCTCTCGGTGCTACTCTCCATTTGTGCCCTTAGCGTCTCTGTACCTCTCTCCATTTCTGCCCTAAGTGTCTCAGTTGATGTTTCTATGTCTGCCTTAGTGCCCCCACATTCATCGGCATGGTCCTTGAGGAGTGTGGCCAGTTGCTGCTGTTGTACGATTAACTGGTCGAGGGACTGTTGCCTCTGCTGGGCCATGGCCATTTGCGGGGGTGTCACAGAGGGGCTGTTGTCCTCATGTTGCCTTGCCACAGGGCTTGTGGGGGATGGCCAGTCGTCGTCTTGTGGGTGCCCCTGCGTGGTATCCTCATGTTGTACGGGATGGGACAGACAGGGGGATTGGGACAGGTCATGGATGGATCTGACTTCGACATCCCCGTTTTCTGTGTCCGAGCATGCTGCCATCAATGGGGTGTCACCTATGGTGCTGCTGCCACCAGAGGCAGTGCCTTCTGTGGCATCCATTGGGGGGACCTGTGGTGGTGGTGTTGTGGGCATGCTGGCTGCTGGGGTGCCTGTTGATGTTCCCTCCTCTGTGCTGCCACCTGATTTGTGCTGCTGCCGTGTCTTGATGCGTGCAGCTGAGGTGGAGGGTCTCTGGCCGTTGGTCTTGGCCCTCTTTGCAGGTGTGCTGGTAGGGGTGTCCTGTAGCTCGTCGTTTGGATCGGACCCTGTGGTGGAGTAAAGGAGGGCGAGGGTTATTGATGGGTCTGTGGGAATTGGAATGGCATTGTATCACATGCTTTGGGGTGGTACCTGAGGGTGATTTGGGTCGGGGCCTTGGAGGTGCTTTAATTTGTGTGTGGAGTGAGGGTGCAGTTGTTTGGCAGCCTGCAGTTAGGGTGTGCCTGCTGCACGTGTAGTGCGTGTATTAGGGGTTTTTAATTATTTATGTATTTATTGTGGGTTTTAACGTGCGCTATCAGGCCGATGTGTGTGGACGTTCTCCTGGACATGTGTTTCTGTTGCACTATGTGGACGCATGGTACTTCACATGGATGGACTGTGTGGATTTGGCATTGTTTTATCTGGCCCACCTACCTGAATCTTCGGATGTCTGCACTCCTTTCTCCATCCCTCCGACTCCCTCTATGCTCTCCATTCCGATGGTGGAGGCACAGATTTCTTCCCAGGGGGTCAACTTGATGGGTGATTCAGGACCTCCCCCGGTGGCTGTGGCAATGTTGCGGTTGGCAGAGAGTATGCTGCGGACGCGTATCCGCAGGTCGTCCCATCGCTTGCGGCATTGCTGTGGGGTGCGGGGTGCGGTCCCCACCGCACTTACCCGCTGTGCCACCAGAGCCCATATGGTCTTCTTGTTTGCAAGTGCCGTTCTGGTCATTTGCGTGGAGAAGACGACGGCAGCATTCTCCTGGAGGGTCTCTGTTAGCACGGTGAGTTCCTCACGGGAGAAGTGGACCTGCCGCTTGCGGTCGCACGCTTTCTTCGCTACTTTTCCCATTTTTCTTGGTTTCGCTAGGGTGGGTGACGGGTTGGGGTGTGTTTCAGGGTAGTGATTTTAGTGGTTGTGTGGTTTTAGTGGTTTTATAGGTGTACGGCGGGATGTTTCCCGTTCCGGGCCCATGTTTTTACTTCCGTTTCCGTATATTTCCGGTCACCGTACTTTCCGGTAGGCGCACACTGCGGTGACCGCTAAGAGGGGTGGCGGTATAGCACCTAGGGCGCCGTACGGCGGCGGTGTGGGCCATTTTGGGGTCATTTCCGCCATCGCGGACTTTGCACTTCCGCCGTGGCGTGGTGCTCGTGCCCGATGGGTCGGAATGGGCCGCACTTTGCTCCTTCGTGCAATGGCGGAAACGCTATTTACGCTGTGGCGCTCCGGTCAGTCACTTTCCGCCAGGGTCGTAATGAGGGCCAATGTCTTTCCATGTGGATCCATTATGTCGTTTGAGTACTTGAAAGAGCTGAGGAGAACAAGTATGCATACTTCGTGGTACGATAGCCTAAGAAATTATTTATTGATGGGTTTCCTGTAATGTCGATTGATCGCCCTATAATTGATTTATTGATGAGGTCAGCTAGTTGCTATCACACAGTCTCAATGTTATGTAAACTGGCACTTTCTTGTCAAGACCAGGTGCCTGTTATAAGGAGGAAATGGGAGGAGTTGATTGGCACACAATTACCTGATTAGCAGTGGGTAACAGCCATGAAGCACTTTCCAAGAGTATTGATGCGCTACTCTCATTAACGTATACAGTTTAAATATATGCAAAAATATTATCGTGCTCTGCAACAAATTTCAAAATAAACCTTGGATTATAAATGGCGAATATCTGAGCTGCCGCAAATTTCCTACATTTGTCATGGACATGTCCTTTTAGCCAATCTTTTTGGGAAGAGGTGTGGCAAAAAACGACAGAGATAGTAGATATTGATATTGAGAGATCACCTGAACTCTGCTTATTGTGCTGCTCCTATGGTTTTAATACAAAGGCGGCACAATGTACAGCAAGTGCTTGCTTACTGGCAAAATCCCTAAAAGCAGAAACATGGCTGAAAAGGGTTGTGCCGACTGTGAGCGAGTGCATGGATTAAAATACTTCAGTGGTTTAACTACCAGGAAATCATAATGAGGTATGTGGCAAATCCTGACGTGTACCTGTGACACTTCAGGTCACCACAGTCAAAGGATACTTGGCGGCTTTGTCTGTCTTCAAAAGGTCTCTGGATCAAGGCTCATTCTTCACGATCCTGGTTATGGCCCAATTCCTGAAGCAAATAAGTGGCCTATCCCTTTTGTTGTTCCCGGTTGGGATTTGAACCTGGTTCTCACCTTCCTGATGGCCGCCCCTTTTTGAGCCGTTACATTCTTGTTCCTAGCGGCTGCTAACACTGAAAACAGCCTTTCTAGTGGCTATCACTTCGGCCAGACGGGTCAGCAAATTGCAGGCCCTTTGTTGCAAACCACCATTTCTTTGGGTTTATTCCTCGAAAAAGTAGCTCTTAAAGTGAGACCAGGGTTCTTGCCTAAGTTGGTGTCAGAATTCCATCTTTCTCAGACAATAGATCTTCTGGTGTTCTACCGTCCTTCGCACCCCTGCAAGGAAGAGGAGCGTCTTCACTGGTTGGACCCCAAGAGAACTTTAGGCTTCTACATAGCAAGAACCGCGGAATATAGAAAAACAGACTGATTGTAGCCTCCTCCATTTCAAGAAAAGGCCTAGCTGGATCGAAGCAGACAATTTTGCACATTCTGGCATTATAGCCCATTCTACCAGATGGGCCTCCACCTCTACAGCTCTACAAAGGGGAATACCAGTGAGAGAAATATGCCTGTCCGCAACCTGGTCCTCACTCCATACATTTATATGCATTATAGCCTGGCTGTCGCCCATGGGTCTGACGTTCACTAGGGAAGGGAGGTGTTGCAGAATGTTCTGCTCTAAAGCTTTCTCCTCGCCTCTATTGTTTTCTACTGCTTTGTGAATCTATCTGATGAGGAATCTGCAGAAGAAACACAATCCATTGAAGGAGAAACTACTTACCGTAATGTTCTTTCCATGGATTCTTCTTCCTCAGATTCCTCATCCCCCTCCCATCCATCCCTGCTCAGAAAGCGTTGGCAGTAGGTGTCTGCTCTTCCAGAAAGGGAGGTGTCAGTGATGCTTCTAAGGTTGGTTGTTCTTCATGCTTTCAAGCCCTACATCTTGGTCTTTTCCCCCCAAAAATATTTTTTTGTATATCCTGTTTATCCCGGATGGGAAACCTGTTTTTCTAATCCCCTGTTGGTTAATGGGCCGTTCTTTTCTCGCTGGTTTTCCTCTGCAGCCACTGAGCTCGAGGGAAAAAGGTGGGAACTGAGGTACGGGCATAGTGACTCTATATATATATGACACCAAACGTCACGTTTGAAGCAAACGATCGAGCACTGAGTCAAAACAGATCAATGATCGGCGGCCGAGTCGAGGTCCACAACGCCCTCTGTCGACATTTTTTCCAAGCAGCTGAAGCTGGAAGGGGATATTTATCTGATGAGGAATCTGCAGGAGAAGAGTCCGAAGAAAGAACATTATGGTGAGTAATTTCTCCTTCTAGAGCGGGAAAAGACATCCGTGAAGGTTTCAGGGGAATGGCTGCTACATCAGCACTCCAAAGGGGAGTCCCTATTAAGGACATTTCTCAGAATGCGACGGTTAGGCAGAATTCTCATAAATGGCTGATTTCCCTTAGCTAATGAGTCCCTCAGCAGCTTTGCTGGATTTCCAGGGTTTATTTGTTTCACCTCATAAGAGTGTGAGCCTTTTTCCCACTCTTACATGTGTTTTGCTGTGTGTGTTTTCACTTTTTGTGTGATCTTGAGCATTGGAGCCTCACCTTCTCCATGGCCTCATATTTTTCATGTGTGTTACACAGCACCTTCAGTGCAGTGACACAGGGTTGTCTTTGAGACTTTCCCCTGACTCCATTTTCTGGAGCTGACTACTGTCCACCAGAAAAGGTAAAGTTGCCATTAACTTTATTTTAGTCACTTTAAACCACAGACCCAGTACACCCCATCTTACATGGAGTATTGGAAATGGTTCATTCTTATCCCTTTTTGTCTGTGCCTCTTGGAGCATTGTTTCGCTCCCTTTACATCAAGACTTGGCTGGCAGCAGTGGTAACTACCCTATTGGTATTGTTTTAGGCTATTATATTAGCCTCGAACATAAACCCGCTAGACCAAATACATTTTATTTTGGCTCCGGCTGGGTTTCTTCGCTATTTCTTTTTGTTAAAGTCTTTCTCGTGTTTTACTCTGCATGCCAAACCGGGGATGATTCCTTTGTTCACCGTCTTTTCGCGTGCTTCTTCACAGAAGCCCTCCTTAAGGCACCTGAAAGTCTGGGTAGGCAGGATGTGAGGGAGGGATCTTCGGAACCCTGACATCGGTTCCCTTGGTAACCCAAGTCGCACTCCTGTTTGATTGGCTGAGGGGACTGTCCTTGCCAGGACAGCCACCCTGCTGTGTGATTGACAGCCAGGCTGTATGAATGGGGGAAAACTGCATAAAAACGAGGAGCTGATGGAAGAGGACCCCTACAATGACTGAACCACCCCGTGAAGCCCTGCTGCAGGTCCGAATCTTCAGAACCCGATGACAGAGAAGATACAGGATCCTCCAGGAAACTTCTTCCCTTGAGCTGGTGCGACCAACCAGTTCGCCCAAACTGCAAGCCAGGACCCCTCCTCTGGTTGAATTTGCTTTACAGAGCTACAGTGGGCCGGATAGCCTGGAAGGTCGGACCCAGCTTGGGTTTTAAGGAGCGCACCTTTTATTTGTTGCTTCGCTCTGCTGCTGGTTTCTTCCCTGGGTAGTGCAGGACCCTCCACAGTCTTCCTACTTCGTGTCAGTCCGACAGTCGCTTCAGGAACCGTGAGCCTGCAGGAACTACCAGGTACGTCCGCCTCAGTTTCAGCTTCCTCTCCATTTTAAGGTACTGTGCAAATCCGGTTGTTCGTTTCGTTCAACCGCGGTGAAAGTGTTTGAAATCTCCAAACCGAGGGCTTGTCCTTCTCTTCTCTTTGAACTAACTTTTCTGTCAACCAACCTTGTCCGGAATCCGTGACACAAACTTTACCACAAACTACCCTGAACTGTGTGATCTTGAGCAAAAGACTTTTGACCCATTGACTTTGGCCCTAAGCCTTTTCTACCTGATTCTATCACTGTATTTCCTTTTGTTCAATTGCCCCGAGTACTTACCTGTTGATGTGATTTAATTTCTATTAACTTTGTCTTTCCCTCCCTTTTAAATTGTTGGAGTGCCATTTTGCTCCCACTTCATTTTGTGAGCTTAACTTGTCTGGAATTTAAGGGAAGTGGTGTGGTGTATTAAGAGGGTGATTTTTAGACTGCTTATAATAGTGTACTGTTATACAACTGAAGAGTGAAATAAATGTAGATTCTTTTACTTGAAAACCTTGAGTCAGTTTTGCCTGAATCATAGTAATTGCTGTCCTTTGTGTAACTATTTGATACTGCTCACTTACTCTTGAGATAAGTCTGGCTGCTCTGCCATCGCTACCACTTTAACTGTGTAGTACAGGCTTGTACCAAAGGTGAAATTGTTCTGTCACTTGTAGTCTTAATTGTGTGTGGTGTTCCCAAAGGGTCCTCATATAATTCTGCCTAATAGCGACATGAGCTTCTTTACACACGTTTGCAAAAACACAACTGCCTAGATACCTTGTCAGGTTAGGACGCCCACTTTAGCAGCGCTGTCCAGCAGCATGTTCTTATCTGATACTGAGGGAGTTCGGTATTTCCTCCTTCTTTTTTAGGCTACTGCTTTGGGAGCTTATCTACAATGAGGAATCCGTGGGAGGGCACAATCCATTAGAAGAACAAATGACTTGCCTCTGGATGTTCCTCCCACTTATTCCTCATCATCCTCCCAGCCTACCCTTCAGTCAAGGAGCTTTCTCCAGTTGCTACTCCTTCAATGTTCAATGGAACCTCACATAATTTGTGATCCCAACGTGGCTGAGCACAGGGAAAAATGAATAACTGAGGTTGATGGGCGCAGTGCTGGTTATTTGTACCACGGTCACCCCGGACTAGATGAGAACAGTGCAGGGGATCATCGTAGCCAAAGGCGCAGGGCACCTCCTACTGTCATTTGTCTGAGATCTGTTACCGCAGGAAGAATATGAGGAATGAGGAATCTGTGGGAGGAACATCGATCAGAAAGAACATTAACAGAGGTAAGTAGTCTGTTCTTCTGCCTACAGCAAGTGTTTCCTGAAATTTGTTTTTTTCATCAAATGTTGTACTTGATGGTCCCTTACTGTTAGGGAGAATTCTCATTCAATGGCTAATTTCCCTTACATAGTGAGTCCCTCAGCGGCTTTGCTGGATTTCTGGAGTTAATTTTTTCCCCAACTCTTACCTATGTTTTGCCATGTGTATTTCTACTGTTTTTGTGATTGTGGACTCTGGAGTACACCACTTCAGTAGCCCCAGTCTTTGTGTGTTACACAGCACCTTCAGCGCAGTGACACAGGGTTGTCTCTTAGACTTCCCACCAACTCCATTTTCTGGGGCTTACTACTGTCCCCCACAAAAGGGTAAAGTTGCCATTCACTTTACATAGTCACTTTTAACCACAGATCCAGTACACCCCATCTTATATGGAGTATTGGAAAGGGTTAATTCTTCGCCCTTTTTATCTGTGCCTCTTGGAGCATTGTTTCGCTCCCTTAACATTAAGACTTGGCTGGTGGCAGTGGTACCTACCCTAATTTTCCTACCGCTGTTATATTTTATAACGTGGTAACGTTTTAGGCTATTTTAGTAGCCTCGAACGTTAAACCCGCTTGCCCAAATACTTTTTATTTCGGCTCCGGTTGGGTTTAATCGCCATTTCTTTTTCTTAACATCCTTCTTGGGTCTTTCTTTGCACGGCAAACCATGTTTGCCTCCTTTGTTCGCCGACCTTTGGCAGGCATCTGACCAGAAGCCCTCCTTTGGCGTCTGGGTGTCTAGGTGGGCTGAACGTGAGGGAGGGGTGTAGTCACCCCCTGCACAGGTTCTCCTTGGAGACCCAAGTCGCACTTTGTGTTGATTGGCTGAGGTGGTTGTCCGGGCTGGACAACCCCCTGCTGAGTGATTGACAGCCAAGCTGTGTGAATGGGGGATTTGGCATAAAAGGCAGGACTCTTGGGCTAGAAGGCAGAGTTTCCACTGGAACTGCAAGGAACCAAAGAGAAGCAAAGAAGAAGACGGCTGCTGCAACCCCGAATCCCGGTGAAGCCCTGCTGCAGTCCTGAACTATCTACCCTTCAACGACAAGAGAAGATCCAGTCCGGAGTCTTCTTCCCTTGAGCCTGGTGGGATCAACCAGCTCACCCTTTCTTCAGACAGAGAATCCTCTCCTGGGTCGAAATCACTGCTGTGCTGTAGTGTTCCGGATAGCCATCAGAAGAGCCCTCTCCTGATTTAAAGGAGCGCACCTTTTATTCATCGTTGTCTTTTTCGCTGCTGCTGGCCTTATCCCTGGGTAGTGCAGATCGCTCCAGACATCCTCCTTCTTGTACCCACGACTAAAGCCGCAGGAACCGTGAGTCTGCAGGAGCTACCAGGAACAACTGCTGTGGCACCAGCTTTTCTCCAACAGAATAAGGTACTGTGCACATTTCATCGTTCTCTCCGACTGACCATCCGGAATCGGGGTGAACCCTTTTCCTCCACGAAGATTTGTACTTTCTTCCCTCCCTCTTATAACTTTTCCTTTCATCTGACAATGGGCCTCATTCTGAGATTGGAGGTAGCCATGGCGCTATTAGCACCATGTCTGCCTCCAATACCGGGTCCGGGTCCGGTCTGGTTGAACAGGGACTTACCGGGTCATTCCGACCCTGGAGGACCCGGTAAGTCCCCATTCAACTAGCCATTCCCCATTTGAGCCCCCATAGGGCTCAATGGGAATGGGGAAGGCGCTAATAATGGGCCCACGAATAGCAGGCCCGTTAGCAGGCCCGTTAATAGTGCCCTTAGCGGGACCCGTAAAGGACGTGTGGTCAGACCACACGTTCTTTGCAGCTCCCGCTAAGGGACCTCGGAATTGGGCAGTAAGGGTTTACCGGCACCGGTCTCCTTACTGGTGCCCAGTATCCCTTACCGCCCAACTCAGAATGACCCCCAATATCTAAGTACTCTTGGAAGCCCGAATCTCGAACTGTTCACCGTGTGATCCTCGGCAACTGAGCATCTGCTCCATTGACACTGGTACAGACCTATGGACTTTAATCTGTACCTTTGAACGAGTCCTCTGATTCCCTTGCCTAGACGAAAGTATTGCCTGTGATTTTTTCCCCTTTCCCCTTGTTTGAAATTCTAAAGTACAAAGTGTGTTTTAACTTCGTGCGCATTTCTATTCGCGGGTACGCGTTAGTAAAGCAACACCGGTTTGTCAAATCCTAATGTACTTACCTTGAATTTGCTGGCACAAGTGGAAGTGGTTGTGTGTGGTGTATTTTACGTGTGGTCTTGAATTTATAGAAGTGAAGTGTTTTATGAACAGATGATTTTAAATTAATGCACTTATATTTTTTACCTGAAACCTTGAGAAACAGTAATTGTGGTCCTATGTGTAATCTCTGCTACTGCTCATATACTCTTGAGATAAGTCTGGCTGCTCCGCTAATGCTACCACTTTAACAGTGTAGTACAGGCTTGTACCAAAGGTGAACTTGTATTACCACTTGTAGTCTTAATTGTGTGTAGTGATCCCTAAGGGCAGTGCACAGGATTCTGCCTAACACTTACCTGTTTCAAATGACCAAGCACTGCATTACCAAGCTCTGGACATGTGGATATGTAATGTCATGCATGCATTGCCTCAGCATATCCCATTTGAAATTAAAGTTGCTGAATATATCAGTTTACAGTACAATTGAGTATGTCATGCTATGTTTTAATGCACACTTGTCTCTGAGAAGCCCTAGGAGTGTGCAATAATATTAGCAGTATTGTCTTATTTTAAAAATCTTATTGTAATGCATTTTAAAAATATGGTTATATCTTTTCGTTTATTAAAGATATCTCGGAATCCAGTTCAGAAACAGAAAAAAAGCAACGATCTCTGGCAGCCTCAAACATACGTGGTATGTTTATTCATATATCTTATGCATGTGTTGTAGATTTTCTATAAAATATATAGTAAGGGGAACAGCTGAAAAAAATAAGCTGAATAGCGAAAACGTCACGAAACACTACTTTTTGTTTAGAAACATTATCTTTATGGTATACATCATCTAGCATCAATGTTAAAATGATCATGCAGTTTTCACAAGAATATAATATGTTGTTTCTAATAGTTATTAGCACGGGGGGAGTGGCTCCAGCCAATCTGGAGGCTAGCAGCATGGGCTTGGCCTGCCAGAACAAGCCTGCATTCCATTCCTGCCTCCTGCGCCACTACCCAAGCAACCATTCGTTTTCGCCAGCACCCTTTTCCACCTTTCCATGTAGCTCAAATACCTCTGTCCCAGACCTCACTCACCTGTCCTCTTGCCTTTTCGTACTCGCTACCGGCCTCGCGCATCATGACCACAGAAAAGAAATGCTCTATAGCAGGGGTGAACTGGGAACCAAAAAAGGCCCGGGAAATAATGTTCAATTACACATTTTCAGCAAGCCCAAACCTTTTCCTATTTTAAAATGCAGAAATAAAATAGGTTACCACACAAAAGAGGCCCAGGATGCTGCGGTTTACCGGAAATCTCCAGAGTTCCCTATTGGCCAGTCCACCCCTCG
The DNA here is from genome assembly GCF_040938575.1 of Ambystoma mexicanum. Taxonomy (NCBI): domain Eukaryota; kingdom Metazoa; phylum Chordata; class Amphibia; order Caudata; family Ambystomatidae; genus Ambystoma; species Ambystoma mexicanum. The sequence goes on from NC_090939.1 coordinate 694,052,026, forward strand.
ACTACCATCCACCATCCTTAGATATTTCAAGCACCGTCTATTTTTAAAGGAATTCGAGCGTGCGTGAAACACGCAGACCCAATTAACACCTTGGATGAACGCCCGGAATACGAATAGCCTTAATAACCTGATTCTGGGGCAGCCTCAACGGCCAGTTACGCGCTTAATCCTAGCAGGTCTCTGGTTTGTGGGGAGTTACGGGCCAAGGTCCAAGCACGGAACAGAACCAGGTTATTAACACTGCCGTGCTTTATCTTAGGCCTAATTCCAGAAATAACATTTCCAAGGATCTTATTTTCAAAAAAAATTCAAGTTTGTTTCTTGCTACTGCTCTCCTTCCTTTTGTGAGCTGTTTTCAAGGCCTTAAAGCGGAAGTAACACCAGAACAGGACCGGAAGCGCAGTTTACAGATTCATTAGAGGAGAAATGGGGCAAAGTAAAACGTTGCATTTTCTCTTAATTTACACCAGTGTTTACTCACCTGCTAATCCTGCCCCAGCAATAGTCAGAGTTCCAGGCATAGTAGTACTACTAGTTCTAGTAATAGTACAATTACCAACATTAGTGCTGCTACCAGAAGCTGTAGTACCTCTACCGGTGGAAGTACTACTACCCATAATAGTAGTTGTACTAGTAGTGGTAATGGCATTTGTAGTAGTAGCCCTACTACTAAAACTACTACTGCGAACACTAATAGTAGCGTAATACTGTCAATATTGGCAGTGCTACTACTGTCAGTATATTTAAACCACTATTTGAAGTACTACTAGTAGTACTAGCAGTAGCAGTGGTAGAACTACTACTGCTACCAGGAGTATTGTAGCAGCCACATTACTTTTAGTATCAGCAGCAACAGTAGTCACACTCCTATCATCAGCATTAATGGTATTAGTACTATTGAGAGCATTACTAATACTACTGCAACCAGTACTGCCACTACTGACTGTATTAGCACTGTTACTGTTAGTGCAACTACCACTGCTACTACTGCTACTACTACTACTATTACCTTTACTACTAAAGTACTACTAGAACAGTACTATCAGTAGTAGAAATAGTAAAATAAAGACTACTGGTAGTAGTAGAAGTTCTACTTTTAATATAGTTAAAACTGTTGCATCTGCTGCTACTGTTGCTACTACTACTGGTAGCAGTAATAGTGCTACTAATGGTAGTGGTGATAACCCTATTAGTACAGCTACTACTGCAACCAGAAAAAATAACATTGCTCAAATTAGTTTATGGTATGTCCAGGTGTCGGCATGGGTATATGGTATTAATATAACACATTTTCAATAGAATGTGCTGTACCCGGCATATCATACAGAGATCTAGTGCTTTATTTCTAATGGATTATTTCCTACTACATTGTCCTGAATTTAGATATGTATCTTCCAAAACCAGATGCTCTAAAAGAAAGTGTTCAGCCACATTGGCATTGGCTCTGTTGAAGTCGGTTGCATGCCATTGGCATTACATAACCGTTTTTCCATGCACATAGTATGCTGCTCAGGAGCATCACCCCTGTTTTTCTCAACTGTGTCATGCCTAATTTGAAGGGGGGCGTCAACCATTGCAGGCATTATAGCATATGTAAGTTTCTATCCCCACAAGGTGTGCCTTCACTGCCTTTGGTGGAACGTGTTGTGGAAGATTGTGCTTCATGCCATTCCATGCACGTGAAGAATGTACAGAAGTGTTCTGCAAAGCTTCATACCTATCTCCAAAAGGGCAGGGTGAACACTCTGTCCAAGCCTTTCTATCAGGTTATTTATTTATTTATTTATTTATTCAAATTTGTTGAGCGCACATCAGCCCAGAAGCATCGTGGCGCTTGTTACAGACATCTTAGTTGCAAAGGAAACCGTAGTTACAAGCAGTACATAAATTACAGAGGAAATATATACAATAGCAAGGCAGTATATTTACATGGCTTCCTGAAGTTTGCTAGTTATTTAGCAAGGAACAAGGTTTTCAGTTTCCTGCGAAAGATGGGAAGTGAGTTTTCCGTTCGGATGTCTGAAGGGAGAGCGTTCCATGTCTGTGCTGCAATGTAGGGAAAACCTAGACCTCCGGCTTTGGCTTTTTTGATGCGTGGGGTGCAGAGTAGGTTAGCGTATTGCGTCCTAGTGGGACGTGTGGAGGAAGGTTTGAGGATGGTATCTGAAAGATAGGGCGGGGCGGAGAGGGAGAGGCATTTGTGAGTGAGGGTGAGGATTTTGAGGGTGATCCGTTCTTTGACTGGGAGCCATTGGGCTGAGATCCTGGCCTGGGTGATATGCTCTCTTCTTGGGATACTAAGAGCGGCCCGGAGAGCGTTGTTCTGTGTGATTTGTAGTCTATTTATGTTTTTGGCTGATGTGCCTGCTAGGAGAGCATTGCAGTAGTCCAATTTGGCTCCAATGGTTGCCCTCGCTATGGAGAGGCAGTTAGGTTTAGAGAGGTAGGGCTTGATGGCGTTTATAAGTTTGGTGGTGTGTGCGGATGCGGAAGTGATAGCGCTGACTTGTCTAGTCATAGATAGCGAAGAGTCAAGGTATACTCCCAGTGTCTTGACGGCTGTGGACACGGGGATGATGGAGTTGTCAATTGAGAAGTTAGTGTACAGTTTGTCCAGTTTGTCTAAGGTGTTCTGTTGACCTAGTATCAAGATTTCGGTCTTTTCACCATTGAGGCAGAGGCCATTAATTGCCATCCATGCCTTGATGATGGAGTAGATGGTGTGGAGTGCCTTTGCGTCTTCATTGTATGAGCCTGAGAGGGGTAGAAGTACTTGTGTGTCGTCCGCGTAGTTCGTGTAGGTGATGCCGTATGAGTCAAGTTTGTCAAAGAGGGGCTTGGTGAACAAGTTATAGAGTGTGGGTGCAGTGCAGGAACCTTGAGGGACCCCGCAGTGGATTGTCGTGGGTGTGGCGTTAGCGATGTCCGAGAAGACTTTCATGGCCCTGCCTTCGAGGAAGGAAGTGATCCAGGCGGCTGCTTCTTTGGAGAAGTTGGCTGAGTGTGTGAGGTGGGAGGTGAGAATCTTGTGATCAACCAGATCAAACGCGGCTGAGAGATCTAGAAGAAGCAGAAGAGCCGGCTTGCCTTTGTCCATGAATTGGGTGATCTGGCTCTTCAGATCTACCAGGGCTGTTTCTGTGCCATGTCCTTTCCGGAAGCCCGATTGCCTCGTCCCGAGGATGGAGTGGGTTTCCAGAAAATGTTGGATTTGGCAGTGTGCGGCTTTGTCCAGTAATTTCAGCAAGAATGGCACAGTGGTTATTGGTCTATAGTTGTTGGGTTGTGAGGGGTCAAGAGTCGTTTTTTTTAGGAGAGGCCGGACCCAAGCCTCTTTGAGGTTGGCTGGGATGATGCCTGTTTTAAAGGACGCATTGATAAATGCCGTGAGGAGCGGCGCAAGGCAGTCTGCGCAGTCTTTGACTAGTTTAGGTGGGCAAATGTTGCCTTTGCATGGGGAGGGTTTGAGGTTTATTAGAAGGTTAATAACTTCTGTTTCAGTGACATCTCTGAAGGAGAAGTCAGGTATGGTGGGCTTGGAGGAAGTGGGTGGGGTGTTGGTCGGTTTGGTTCCTGTCTGGTGAGGAAGTGCTTTGCAGTGGTCTTTGATTTTCTTTTGGAGAAGGTCAATTTTGTGAAGCATGGCAGCTTGAATGCTGGTACACCACGCTTCATCTTTGATTATTTCATCTGGAGTATTAGGGGGGGAGATGAGCTCATTAAAGATTGTGAAAATCTCTTTGGAGTGTGACTTGGCATTGGCGATACGAGTGTTGAAGGGGAGCCCACAATGCAATAAACAGACCGTAACAAATTTGAGACTCACCAGGAGGCTTTGATACTCACCCACAGGGAAAGCCTTACAGATGCTTGGCCAGACGCCCCCACTGGTATTTCCTGGTTCTCATGCAACCCCTCGGGCCCCCTCAACTCGAGGGAAACTTCCCAGCAATACACTCTATGCCTGCTGAAGCCACCAGGCCAGATGGGTTGATTGCTTGAAAGGGCGTGAGAGCCTGATTCCGGCGTGAGAGCCTGATTCCCTGTGTTCCCACAGCAAGCTGTTGAAGCAAGCGGAAGTCAGATTAGGAGGGGACAGCAGAACACTTCCAAGACAGTACAGGAATAAGCTGGAGATAAGGCACTAACCTGAGGGAAGAAGAAGCCAAAATCCTGAGTAGCACTTGCATGCAATCCCCACACGTTCTGCCACTGGAGAAAAGCACAATACCCAGATTTTAGTCAAGAGAACCCCCAAGGAGGAAATGAAACACACCAAAAAAGCTAAGGACACAAACAGGGCTATTGAGAGGTGGTGAGTTGCGCTTACCGGAGGATGATGTAGTGAAGAACTGAGGAAGTCCAAGATCCAGGAGGGATGAAAGGAAGAACAACGGCGGAAGGAAGGCTAGTATAGCGACTACCCCTGGTAGAACGAGGGACGCACTAGAGTCGGGTTGTGGCCCTAGGTGTACAGAATAGCGTCCAAAGTTCTTGTGCCAATCTCTTCGTGGTAGTAGGATAAAAGGTTCGGACGGGTCGAAAGTGATTTGACAGAACACGAGTAATGCATGCAGGAATTATAGTTTGTATGGAATGAGAAAGGAAATATACTGGGGTAACGTGAGGTAGAGGAGGGTAGCATGGGAGGGACAGACAACCCCTGTCAAGGAATCCAAGGCAGTCCTGGTTGGTACACTGTCAGGCTGGAACAAAGATGCAACGAGAGACGGAGACAGTCCAGATGACACGCCGAGTCGAGCACCCGTGCAGGCATAAACAGAGCCAAACGTAATCAGTAGTCAATCCAGTCACAGTCAATCAGCAACAGCGTAGATGTAAAGGACATAATCAGGAAGCAAAGGCGCAGTCAGTAAAGCAGACCAAGGTCAGGGACACGGTAATCAAATGGAAACGGGCAATGGCGTGACACAAGGAATTCACAAAGCAGGCTCAGAAAATCCGGAAATGATAAGAAGCACTGACACAGAAATTGGAAGGTCTTTTATCGGCCCAATGGAACGGTGCATTTTCATCGTAAGCCCAAAGCTGGCATCACTTGACCACGAGTTCTGGCCAATCGCGAGGGAGGCAAGCCAAGCAGATGGGAGGCGTGCCGTGACCAGGGTAACCGTCCAGACGCCTTCCAAGCCCTAAACAGAGGATGTGCCGCTAATAACAACCGAGCACATGGGTCAGCCTGCATGTGTTTAGAGGCAGAAGGGACAACTCGCTTTGGCATCAAGACACTCTGGCTCCAGATTTCTCGATTTGGATGAAGAGGCCCTTCACTCTTGGGTGGAGAAAAAACAAAAGAAGAAAAATTGTAAGAGGTCCCTCTCCCCAAGTGAGTCAAAGCAGGATCCGTCTTTCTCTTCTTCCAAGAAGGGAAGCCATCACTCTCATTCCACGGATGACAAATACACCTCTGAGGAGTCTCTGCCACCTAAACTACCTTTTCCAAACCGATCCTCCGCTCCAGGGGAGAGGTAGGACTTGTCATGGATTGGGTCCTCTGACAAATTCCTCATCTTAGATATATTCGCCTGCTTAGCAGTACTCTCAGAATCTTTTTCTCAGTATGGGGCATCGTGCGACCTGGCGTTGAGAATCCTCCAGTCGTTGGCCTCCGGACTGGATGTAACTCAATGTCAGTACAAATAGCACGCATGCCCATTTTTCTACGTGCACGGCACTCTACTCGAGAACACGTTAATTCGCCTCAGAGAAATTCTCAGATGCATTTTTGGAAAAATTCTTTGCATTTTTTAGAATCTTGTTCGACTGCGTACACATGCTGTGATTGCAGCAATAAAATGTCGCTAACCGACCCCACAGAATTTGTCTATGGTGCCTCGGTATCGACCATGTTGTGGCGATTGCGGCTCATTTCGAGACATGAAACCAAAAGCCCTAAAGGAGAGAGCCTCCAAATTGTCCCTCAGTCGTTCGATTTCAAAGTCACCAATCACGATGCTGTCGATTAAGGAAAAAGCTCAGCGGCTGAAAAACCAGCAAAGAGGGAGAGTAAACGGTCGATGAAGCACCATAAGAGAACTCTCTTGTGGAGCGACTCCTGTCATTCGTCCTCTTCCTCATCGAAGAAGTAGAGAAGGCGGAGACACTCGTCCACAGACTCGTCACAGAAAAACAGATATGCTCCCTTCTAAAACCACTTCGCAGAAAAAGTGGGGAGATTTTTGCATCAGAATGATGCAGGCCTTAGAGAAAGTGACAAGCTTGAGGCTTTGAACCATTATAGTAGCGCCGGTGAGCCAACGTGTATCGGCTCACTGGAGCTACTACAATGGTTCTCTTCTGAACTGTCGATGTTTAAGTGTCCATGCAATCAGATTTGTTCACCCTCAAAGTGTTATTAAGCAAGTTCCAACCTGCAGCACAGCCCATGAAAAAGACTGGGAGGTCGAAACACGTGTCAGGCTTTGGACTTTGCTATCAAGATTAAAACATTATCAGACACTAGTTATGTGTCCCCATAGCGCAGTGTGATTGTGTATTTTTATTGCTTAGAAAAAGTGGGTCTACCTGTTCTTGCAACCTCTGGGAAGAAGAAGATTGTCAAGTCCACAGCACCCGAAAACACTGTCAGGAACTCAGTTCACCAGCCTCCTCATGCGCCGAAAAGGCTGAGTGTGGGGAAATCCAAAGATTCAAGGATTGTCGACACCACCAACGTCTTTGTCGGCTGCCGCTTTCTTCTGCGCCCCATCGGAACCAACCTCGAAGGAGCGTTCGGGGTCGATAGTCAAAGAACCCTCGATGTCTAGGCTCACGCCAAAGTTGAGAAAAGACTTTATGTCCTCATTTCAGGGCATCTGCGATGAAGATGATGAGCTGGTTCCCTTTGGGTTCAAACCTATTGGTCTCCTTCAACATCCTGAGGAGTTTCAGGCAAAGGAAAATAGACTGGCTAATCTGGCCTCCTTTTTTGCATGACGCAAGTGGCCTAGATACCTCCCCAAGGTAGAATTTTCTCAAGGAGATTCTCATAGCCACCCTAGTGTGGCATACAGAAAGATGATGAGAAAGGTGGCCAATACCTTAGGCTGCGGCCCTCCAGCAAGGGAAATGAAAGAATGTGACCTAACAGACATTCTGGACAAGGGAACAAATGTTGAACCTGTCCTTCGCTTACACAATGACATTAACAATCCCTTCTTGGAGCTTTGGAAAAGTCCCTGCTCCGTGCCAATAGTCCTTAAGGATTTTGCTAGGAAGTACAAACAAGCCTCCTCCGACCCAGAGTTCCTCACCAGACACCCATCACACGGCAGTCTGGTAGTGCAGGCAGCTTCTATTGGCAGCAAGGTCGGGCAGCATGGCTCTTAAGGCAGCGAATGCCTCCTGTGCACTTGCCAAATACACACACATCCTATGGTCAGTGGTGGCTGAGGTAGCAGAGCACATCTCTGAAGTGGAAATGAGGGATGGCTTCTTCAACATTGTGGAATATGGGAAAGAAACTATGCGCCAAGCCCTACAGTCAGGACTTAACTCGGCTGACTGTGTAGGAAGACCCAATGCAGTGAGTTCCTTAATGCGAAGATTCACCTGGCTACGAAAATCAGGCTTTGTCAGGATGTACATGCAAAACTGCTTGACATGCCTTTTGATGGCGCATACTAATATGGACCAAAGGCAGACGGCAGCCTTGAGAAATTCCAGGCTTCCAAGGCTGCCGAAAATTCCTGCAGGGTGACGATAAGACAGCCTGCTCAAACGTTTCTCACAATGTAGGAGTAATCCCTTTCAGTACCATACCTATGGTCAAAAGGGAAAGTAAACCACCGCCCACCAAGGTCAAGGATGCTTCTCTTGACATTCAAGAGTTAGAGATGGTAAAACACAGACCACTTTCACATCTGTCTCCTCTAGCGTGGCCCCTATCGCAAACCGTCTTTGAGGACTTCTGCCATTCTACACCATTAGGGGGGCATCTGTCACACCATTTTCAAGAATGGTGCAGTACTACTTCAGATACATGGGCATGCCAGGTAGTCCCCCAAGGTTACTGTCTCCCCTTTTTAAGACACCCACCAGTTTGCCCCCTACTTTCCAGACCACCTTCTGTTCCAGACCCACTACTCCTGAAAGAGGTTTCCTCTCTTTTGGAGAAGGGTGCCATGGAGTCAGTACCAGTATCGGAAAGTGAAGGGGCAGTACTACCATTTTATTTTGGTCCCAAAAAAGGACAGAGGACTGTGGCCCATCTTGGACCTAAGACACTTGAACAAGTTCCTTAGGAAGGACACGTTCAAGATGGTAACACTCTTGCAGATCCTCCCTAGAAATTCAGGATTGGTTGGTAACAATTGACCTACAGGCTGCTTACTTTCATGTGCCAATACATTTAAAGCGCAGGAAATACCTGAGGTTCTTCATAGGCAACACTTATTAACAGTTCTGCCTTTTGGGCTTAACTCCGCCCGAGGGTCTTCATCAAGCTGTTGGCGTAGTGGCAACCAGTCTCAGGAAACAAAGATTCTCATCTTTCCCTAACTGGATGATTGGTTAATCATGGCTTGGTCTCCGGATCAAGCCCTGTATCATCTCAGTCACACCTGCCACCTCCTCCACAAGCTGGGTTTCTCACTTAATTTAAAAAAGTCTCAACTGACACCTTCTCAAATGCTTTAATTCATTGAGCGGTCCAGGATTCTCCCTCGGGCAAGGTTTTTCCTCCTTAGGGTAGAGCTCTACACATCCAGCAGATGGTCACCAGATTCCAGAATGCTCAAAACCTGCAAGCCCTAGACTTCCTATGGTTGCTCTGCCGCATGGCATCTTCCTGGTTCCAGAGGTTCAGATGAGAATGAGATCACTCCAGTGGGCCCTCAGATTTAAATGGTCGGTAGTTATCTGGCATTATGATGGACTTGGTTCAAGCCCCTGAGTCACTCAGGGTCTCCTGTGGTGGTCTTGCAGGGAAAATGTGATGGTTGGAGAACGGTTTTGGCAACCGTGGCCAGTGACGACTGCAGCAAAGGATGCGTCCAAAATTAGAGACTCTCTCCTGACCTTCCTCACACTCCCTGCATTCTACACTCCACCTACTCTGCCATCATCATCAGCCTCTACCCTTATGTAATTACACTAATAGTGAAAAGGTATTATCGTTTCTGATGAAGTCTAACCCCTTTTGCGCCGTATCAGACCCTCTTGTTCCTCAGCTAGACAAGCCTATGGCTCCTTAATGTGCTCTCACCTTGCTGAAATCTTCACCCTGTCCTTAGAGTCCACTTGCTTTCCCTGTATTTTCAAAATGGCCAATGGTCACCCTTCTCCTAACAAATCAAGGGACTGACCTGAATCTACCTGCTAAAGTTTGCCCTGTCTCACATTGCGCACTACTCTAATGCTTGAAAGGGTTATGTTCAACTGTCTTACCAATTTCTTTGACATCCACAACCTTCGAGACCCACTACAAGCAGGTTATCGTTCCGGTCATTCCACGGAAACTGCTCTTCACATTCATCACCTCTGCTAAGCATTCCAACCAATATTTTTTTTTTTTAAATTAAATGTGGAACAATGTGAAATATGGAATGCTATATCTAAATAGGATATGCCTCAGGTCAGACCAAGGATAGGCATAAACATATGGGTCTTCTTTGGGATAAAATATGTAGATTCTCTTTTTTCGTAACTGCATGACTATAGTGACAAATTATTATTCAATACACGATAGTAAGCGATGGCATTATTTCACTAAGTACGTATAAACAACACACCACAATCTTAAGCATGAGGCTCCCAGCCATGCGCATTATTTAAACAATCAAATTATGTTTATTAAATTTTAGGTGGGATTTAACCCAGGAATTGACATAAGAATTTGGAAAATCGAATTTGAATCCAACTTAGATAAAGATAAGGGTAATATCTTCGGCAATTAGGAGTCAATTCACACCTAGAAAACTGACCACAAGTGTTTAACTGGCAACAGATCGGCACCACTCTAAACAGAATTTTTGTATCTTGAAGCAGTAGTTATGGTAACCTATGTACATTTTGCTACATTTGAATGATTACTAAGGTAACAAATAGTCATGGTAACCTATGTACACTTTTACTATAATTGAATTATCACAAAAGTAACACATGGAAGAATGCTGCCAATTGGTTCACAAGTATTTTCGCCCTACTCATCATTATATACTGTACTTATGATACTGTGTTTTTTCCTCTTGTTTTCTCTTTTATTTTATTCTATATAATTTTATTATTTTTTCATTTTACTTTTTCTTATTTTTCATAACCCTAATAATCCTCCCCGACCCCCACCTAAATCTCTGTATCCCTTTTTACACATTATGAATGAATACCCAATTCATATTTCTTTGTTGCACTGTGATCCGTAACATGTTTCTTTTGCTTTATTATCACTTTTTCACTATTCAAAGTATTGGTAACTTTTTGGATTGTTAACATTCATAATTTTGTTGCATAAACTTAACTTCAGACTTGCCCAGATTTTATAAAGACACTGGGCCTCATTACGACCCAGGCGGTAAGGGGTTTACGGCGGCGTAAACAGCGCCGACCCTTACCGCCTGATTCCGAGGTCCCTTAGCGCCATGGAGGATTTAACACCTGCTTTTAGCAGGTGTTAAAATCCATGGCGCTAAGGGACCTTTTTGTTAATTACGCCACCGTAATTTACGGTGGCGTAATTAACGCCTTCCCCACTCCCATTATGCCCTATGGGGCAAAAATGGGAATGGGGAAGGGTAAATGGGTTAATGGGGACTTACCGCCCCGCCAACCTCGGAATGGGGCGGTAAGTCCGCCAACCACCATGGCGTAAACGTAGTTTACGCCATGGTGGTAAAGGTACGACCCAGGCGGTAACTTACCGCCTGGGTCATAATGAGGCCCACAGTATTGTCGAAACACGTGTCATCACAAAGGTCTATGATTAAATTTTATTTTCAACCACTACAACTGATGTCGTCGTTTCAATACATGACCCATGGCGCAATAAATGGCATGCAAGGAACTCATGTAAACCCATTGGGGGTCATTACGAGTTTGGAGGCAGCCATGGCGCTGTTAGCGCCATGGCTGCCGCCAAACCCGCGTCCGGGTCCGGTCTCACTGAATGGGGACTTAACCGGACATTCCGACCTATGCGGACCCGGTAAGTCCCCATTCAGTGAACCATTCCCCATTCCCACTGAGCCCCCATGGGGCTCAATGGGAATGGGGAAGGCGCTAATAACGGGCCCGCACATTGCAGGCCCGTTATTAGCTCCAAGGTCCCTTAACGTGTTGGGAACTGGCTAAGGGACCTCGGAATATGGCGGTAAGGGGCTTAACGGCATCGCCATCTTTAACAGTGCCGTTAAACCCCTACTGCCATACTCGTAATGACCCCCATTATCTTCTATTCTAATTATCCATTACCTGTATTCTGCCTTGGACGCTGTCAATCACTCCGATCTCCTTAATACTCTCTTTCTTCTTGGGATTCGCGAACAAGCCCTTGCCTGGATTGAATCCCACCTGGCATCTCACCAATTCTCTGTCTCCTGGAGCAACAACACCTTGCAACTCTCTCCTCTAACTGCTGTTGTTCCCCAGGGCTCTGTCCTGGGTCCTCTCCTCTTTACACTCTACATCTCTGCCCTTGGGGCACTGATCTCCTTCTTTGGATTCTCATACCAACTCACCCAAATCTTTTCCCTTTTCCTGAACTCTCCTCTGATCTCTCTATGATAATTGTAATACCTTAACTGCCAAGCGTGTCCGCCCCCCCAGTGCCAACGCCTTTTTGGGTGATTTCAGTATGTCGCCATTCAATCCCTTGTAACTTTTTTGATACACGAGCTATCTCGGCCAAATTTGGCCCCTTTTCTTCGCACGTGTAGGAGGTCCTAACGTAGGAATCATACTTTTGCTGTTTGGGGGTGAGAGAAAATAACCCAAAAGGGAAAAAATAGGTTTTTTTTCCAGAGAATGCCAATAAAATGATGTACAGAAAAGCCTGTGAATTGTTCCTTGTCAGAGCTAGGAACGAATGGTTTTCTGTGCTGCATTCGCCATTTTCCAGGCTTTCAGGAACAGGTTGAGTGGAAACCAAAAAAACATATTTTTATATGGTTACCATCCGTTTTGTGAGAGGTAGGCGATTTACCCTTTTTATCCAATAGGACATGCGTGGATGGAATGGAAGAGGAGGGTAGGAAATATGAATGGTAAGAAGGAAAAGCATACATTTCTGAAAAGTAGACAAAATTCCAAGTTTAGGAAGGGGTTATTTGCGCAGGTCAGGCAACAACTATTTAGGGAAAATCACCATAGTTTGGAGAAAAATTGGAAAAATGACAGATAACAAAGGTATGTGGTGGACATGGTTGGCCTGGTGAGTAAATGGCTTCTGTGAATTTTGAGAAAAGCAATGCCCCACTACACTTCCCAGACTCTTCTAGTTAGGAAATCACACATTTTCTGTAATGTTTCAAAAAACAAGCATTACCACAAGCTAAAAACGGAGCCATGGTACACAGGTTTTTTATGCTCACGGCCTAAACGGACGTACTTAGCATGTGTAAATGAGGAAAACAAATGTGGTGAGGAATGGCAAGCATACATTTTGCGAAAGAGCAGAGGCAGACCTTTTGAAGGGTAGGTGACTTGTGCAGGTTACACAAGTGTATAGTGCCTAAAGCAGCAACTAAATCTAGGTCACATTTGGGAAATGAAAGGGTTGTGCGACAAAGTGCAGCAGCAAATGTATGAAAACATTATAAAAACCAAGCAAACACAACAAATGTCCTACCTTCCCGTGTTCCCAAAGGTCTCCCGACAAAAAATGTACCTCACATGTGTGGGTGCACCCACCTGTGCGCAAATGGAAAAGGCTAAACGACTGCTATCCCCCAAAGGGTTTGGGCAGCCAACCTACAGATTTTGGCCTTGGGTGTCGCAGCCACCAAGGAAAACAGGGAACCCCATGCATTTCCGAAAAGAATACATCCGTGGGAATCCACAGACTTGTGCGAATCGCCCCAGAATTTATTACCCACAAGCCCCGGCAAAGTCAGTAACTTGGAGAAAATAACTCAATTTTCAGACATTTCCCACTGCCAACCCAACGAAACACGTCGCCAACAACACATGTCCTAATTTCCCGCGTTCACACAGGTGTCCTGACGAAAACAGTACCTCATATGTGTGGGTGCACCTACTTGGGCACAAAGGGAAAAGGCTAAACCATTGGTAACCCCAAGTCTTTCGGCAGAGCATATTTCGCGGGATGTTTTTCTCTTGTGGACAACCCACAGATTAGGGCCTAGAGTGTTGCAGCCACCAAGGAAAACAGGGAACCCCATGCATTTCCAAAAATAAGACACCCATAGGAATCCTCAGAGGTCTGACTTGGGCGAATCGCCTTAAAATGTATTACCCACAAGCCCTGGCAAAGTCCCAAATTTAGGAATAAAAACTCAATTTTCAGACATTTCCCACCTGGAAACTACTGAAACCAGCCGCCAACTACACATGCCCTACCTTCCCACATTCCCACAGGTGCCCGTATGAAAACAGTGCCTCACATGTGTAGGTGCACCTAGCTGGGTGGAAAAGAAAAAGTGTTGACCGTCCACAAGTCCAATGGCAGTCCCAGGGAGCCCCGGCAGGGTCCCTGTCAATTCCCCCGGGGAAATTCTGTAATGCTGCCTAGCAAGAGCTCCAGGCTGGTTGGGGGTGATTTCCCTGGCTTTGGGTGGCTGTCCTTCATGTGGGTTGACCGTCCATAAGTCCATCTGCGGTTCCAGGGAGTCTCAGCCGGCTCCCCATCCTTTCCCAGAGGGAGAACGTGTAAAGCAACCCAGCCAGAGCTCAAGGATGGTCGGCGTGATGTACCAGGCCTTGGGCACCCGCCACCCATGTGGGTCGACCATCCCCAAGTCCTGCTTGGAGCTCTGGCTGGGCTGTGTTACAGCTTCTCCATCCGCAAAAGGTCAGGGACCCTGCCAGGGCTCCTTGGAACCGCTGCCGGGCTTGGGTATGGTCAAACTGTTAGGCAGAATTGCAGGCAGTACTGGGAACAACACACACAATTAGGACTACAGGTGTAAGCAAAAACCAAACTTTGGTATAAGTCTGTACCACACACTTTTGGTAGCGAGCTGAGCAGTCAGGCGTATCTCAAGAGGGAATGTGAGCAGTAGAAGAAGTTACACAGAACTATCACAATCACAGTAGTTCAAGTAGACACTTACACTCAAGGTTTCTTGGTAAAAAATACTTAAACATTTATTTACACAGTCATTTAGAAAACGTTCACTAGTAGAAATCAACTCAATATTAAACACCAATATACTACAGTATCAAACTCTAAGTTATAAAGACAGTTTGCGCTCCCCTAAAAAGAGAGCCAAATGGCACTTCAGTACTTTTAAATAGGAATAAAAAGCATAGGTTTGTACAAAGGGTTAGAAAACACTTCTTTTAGATAATGCAAAGGTTCAATGTACCAGGAGGGTCAGTCGATTCAATAGGCCAGGCCAAAGTCAATAGTCTAGTGTTCTTGGATAGGAGAGCACAGTTCTGGTACAAATGGAGAAGTCTTTGTAAAGGTTTTTAGAAGTAGTTCAGTAGTTGGGAAAGTTTCATAAACTTCCACGCGAGAGTTGGAATCTCTCAACCGTATGGCAGAGTACCTTAAAGTGGAGCAAAAAGATGTAGCTGAAGACGTTGGTTCCTGGCAGGTCCTGCAGGTCTCGGTGTTCCTGAGCCTCAGTCGTGGGGACAAGAGGAAGGATGTCGGGGGACTCCTGCACTGCACAGGATCATTGTCGGAGCAAACAAAATGGTGTCACTTCAGCTCAAGTAACTGTGGCTACCAAACACAAACTGGTGTGCTTCCCCCTGGTTAACCTTAACCAGCTCTGAGAATGGTATCCCGGCGTTTGCTGAGTTGATTGGTCCCACCAACTCAAAGGGAGAAGCCATCCTTGAAGGAGCTTCTCTGTCGATTGGAGATCTGGCAGTTCGGGGTTGCAAAAGGGCTTCACCGGGCAAACCAACTGTCCAGTGGTTGCAGCAGCCGTCCTCTTCTAGCTCGTCTTCGATTCTTTCATTCCAGTGGTCGACTCTGCCTTCCAGTGCTGGAGACTTGTCTTTTAAACAGTTTTCTCCCATTCATTCCAGCCTGGCTGCCACACACCCAGCAGGGTGGCTATCCTTGCCAGACAGTCAGCCAGCCAATCACGCCAGAGTGCATTTGGGTCTCCTAGGAGACTAAGCACAGGGAGTTTCGGGCACCTCCCTCAATTCCTGCCCACCAAGACACTCAGACAACATGGGCGGACTTCAGTCCTGAAGCCCGCCAAAGGCTCACGAACAAAGGGACCAAACCTGGTTTGGCACGCAGAGTTAAACACCAGAAGGACCTTCCCACAAAGAAACGGCAAAAAAGATGACCAGAGTCTGTTTTTGAGGGGTCTTGGGCGCCATATTGAAAAACATGGTGGCCCGGATTTTTAGCTACCGGTGTTCGCGGTCGGGAAAAAATCATGGTAGTTTGTTATAAAAACACTGCCACCAGCCATTTCAATTGGAAAGGGTAGCTTTTGACAGCTACAAGAGTGGTTGGATATAGGGGATACTAAGTAACCCCTCCAGCACTCTATAGGAAGATAGTTTGTGCTGGGTCTATGAATTTAAAAAGACTAGTAAAGTCAATTTAACTTTACATTCTCTGGGGAACAGTAGTTCATCCCAGAGAAGGTATTTAAACCTTGGGGAGACTAAAGGACACCCCTGTGCCACTGCACTGAAGGTGCTGTGTGACACAACAATAAAAAGATAATGCCTTATGGGGTTATCTAAAACTCCATAACCAAAGAACACAAGAGTAAACAGACATCAAAATACCTGAGTTAGTGGGAAAAAGGCTCACACTCTTTCCAGGGGAAAAAAACAAGTCCTCAAAATATAGCAAAAAAGCTGGAGGGCTCTAAGGTAGAGGGAATTTAGCACTTTATTCTCCCTAACACAAACCACATGGGAGACAGCCGCCCAAGGCCAGGGACATCACCCCCGAACATCCTGGAGTGCTGGCTCGGCTGCATTACAAAATGTAACTCCGGGAAGGGAGGGACCCTGCAGGGGTTCTCTGGGACTGTCGCTGCACTTGGCGATGGTCAACCCACATGGGAGACAGCCGCCTAAGGCCAGGGATATCACCCCCGACCATCTTGGAGTTCTGGCTGGGCTGCGTTACAGCTTTTCCCTTCTGGGAGGTATTCACACTGCTGGGACTCCCTGGTGGGGAAAAGCTGTAACACAGGCCAGCAAGAATTCCAGGATGGTTGGAGGTTATGACCCCAGCCGCGAGTATCCATTTCCCATGTGGGTGTACCATCCCCAAGCACAGCAGAAATGCAAACGAGCACCTGGCAGGGTCCACCCTCCGTCTCCGGGGGGAAATTCGGTAACGCAGCACAGCCAGTGCTCCAGGATGGGCGGAGGTGGTGTCCCTGGCCTTGGGTGGCTGTCTTCCATGTGGTTGGACCATCCCCAATCCCAGCAGCGGTTCCAGGGAGCCCCAGCAGGGTCCCCAACCTTTCCCGGAGGAGAAGTTGTAACACAGGCCAGCCAGAGCTCCAGGAAAGTCGGAGGTAATATCCCTGGCCTTGGGCGGCTGTCTCCTATGTGGGTTGACCATCCCCAAGTGCAGCAGCAGTCCCAGAGAGCCCCGGCTGGGTCCCTGACCTTTCCCGGAGGGAGAATCTGCAGCGCAGGGCAGCCAGAGCTCCAGGATAGTCGGGGGTAATGTCCCTGGCCTTGGTGGGCTGTCTCCCATATGGGGCGACCATCCCCAAGTGCAGCAGCAGTCCCAGAGAGCCACATCAGGGTCCCCGACCTTTCCTGGAGGAGAAGCTGTAACACAGGCCAGCCAGAGCTCCAGGAAAGTCAGAGGTAATATCCTTGGCCTTGGGCGGCTGTCTCCTATGTGGGTTGACCATCCCCAAGTGCAGCAGCAGTCCCAGAGAGCCCCGGCAGGGTCCCTGACCTTTCCCGGAGGGAGAATCTGCAGCGCAGGGCAGCCAGAGCTCCAGAATAGTCGGGGGTAATATCCTTGGCCTTGGGCGGCTGTCTCCTATGTGGGTTGACCATCCCCAAGTGCAGCAGCAGTCCCAGAGAGCCACATCAGGGTCCCCGAACTTTCCTGGAGGGAGAAGCTGTAACGCAGCCGAGCCAGAGCTCCAGGATTTGTCGGGGTGATGTCCCTGGCCTTGGGTGGCTGTCTCCCATGTGGGTCGACTGTACCCAAGTCCAGTGGCATTTCGGACAGGGTCCCCATTCTTTCCCAGAGGAAAGGCTGTAACGCAACCCAGCCAGAGCTCCAGGCTGGGTTTGGGGATGGTCGACCCACATGGGAGACGGGTGCCCAAGGAAAGGGACATCACGCCTGACCATCCTGGAGGTCTGGCTTGGATGCATTAGAGAATTTACCTCTGGGAACGGAGGGGGTCTCTGCCGGGGCTCCCTGGGACTACCGCTGCACTTGGGGATGGTCAACCTACATGGGAGACGGGTGCCCAAGGCCAGGTACATGATCCCAACCATCCTGGTATTCTTCCTGGCCTGCGTTACAGCTTCTCCCTCGGGAAAGGATAGGGAATGGCCTGGGACTCCCGGGAACCACCGCTGGGCTTCGGGATGTTCATCCCACACGGGAGTCAGCCGCCCAAGGCCAGGGATATGACCACTACCACCCTGGAGCTCTGGCTCGGTTGCGTTACAGCTTCTCCCTCTGGGAAAGGGCGGGGACCCTGCCTTGGCTCCCTGAGACTGCCGATGCACTTGAGGATGGTCAACCCACATGGGAGACAGCCACCCGAGGCCAGGGACATTACCCCTGACTTACCTGGAGCTCTGGCTGGCCTTCGTTACAGCTTCTCCCTATGGGAAAGGTTGGGGACCCTGCCGGGGCTCCATGGAACCGCTGCTGGGCTTGGGGATGGTCAAAGCGCATTCGAGACAGCCGCCCAAGGCCAAGGACATCACCCCAGACCATCCTGGAGTGCTGGCTGGGCTGCGTTACAGAATTTCCCTCGGGGGAGGGAAGGGGACTCTGCTAGGGGCTCCCTGGAGCTGGTGCTGTGCTTTGGGACGGTACACCCACATGGTAAACTGATGTCCAAAGCCGGGGACATCACCTCCAATCGTCTTGGAGTTCTGGCTGGGCTGTGTTACAGCTTCTCCCTCTGGGAAAAGTCTGCTGTGATTTCCCTGGCCTTGGGCGGCTGTCACCCATGTGGTTTGATCATCCCCAAGCCCAGCAGTGGTTCCATGGAGCCCCGTCGGGGACCCCAACCTTTCCCGACCTTTCCCAGAGGGAGAAGCTGTAACGCAGGCCAGCCAGATCTCTAGGAAAGTTGGGGCTAATGTCCCTGGCCTTTGGAGGCTGTCTCCCATGTGGGTTAACCATCCCCAAGTGCAGCGGCAGTTCCAGGGAGCCTCGGCAGGTCGGGGACCCTGCCCTTTCCCAGAGGGAAAAGCTGTAACGGCGGCCAGCCAGAATTCCAGGATGGTCAGATGTGATGCCTCCAGCCCACTGGAGTAACGGGGGCCCCTGAAGCCCAGCAGTGCGGGGGGACCCTCTAGCACATGTCCTAGGAGGGGCCCCACTTGGAGAGAAAAAAATGATTTTAAAAAAAAAATAATCTTTTTTTATTCACTCTGCATTCATAAAGAAATTATTTCTGTAACAGAAATGATTTCTTTATGAAGGCAGAGCGACTACAAAAAGAAACTTTTTTTTTGAAGTCTGAGGACTCCCCCAACCCCATGACATAGAATACCCCAGGGTGGAGGCCTCCATGTCATGGGGTTAGGGGAGCCCTATGACTTCAAAAATAAATATTTTTTTTAAGTCACTCTGCCTTCATAAATAAATTATTTCTGCTATGGTTCGGTCCTTAATGGAAATAATTTCTTTATGAAGTCAGAGTGACTTAAAAAAGAAACAATTTCTTTTTGAAGTAATAGGGCTCCCCTCAACCCCATGATGTGTGCGTGTATGAGTGTATTTTGAAAGGCTGTACACTTAAATGTGTAGGTGGCTGCCTGTGTGAGTGTATGGTGAAAGGGCATACACAAATGTATGGGTGGGCATGTGTGCCTGCATGGTGAAAGGGTGCACCCTTAAATGTATAGGTGGCTGCCTGTGTGAGTGTATGGTGAAAGGGTGCACACTTAAATGTATGGTTGGGTGCCTGGTTGTGTGTGCCTCTATGGTGAAAAGGTGCGCACTTAAATGTATGGATGGCTGCCTGGGTGTGCCTGTATGGTGAAAGAGTGCACACTTAAATGTATGGTGGCTGGGTGTGCGTGTGTATATATGGTGAATGGTCTGTGTGTGCTTGTGTTCAGGGGAGCGACAAAACCTACATTTCGGGGGGCTAATCCTTCAAATGTTAGGAAAGGCGCTAACTTCACGGGGGGTGGCGAGGGTCAAACATTTTTGTGTGGGGCCATCTAACTTATTTACGCATTTTAATGAGACTATTCTAGTGCAGCTTCAATGTTACAAGCAGTTAACTCTCTCCTTTAAGTCTGAAAGCACCCACTTATGGACTGCTGTGAATGAGTGGTCTCGTAACCTCGCTACCCTTCCAATCACTCCCCTGGCATGCAAGTACTAAACCCACATCATGATTTAAATTGCCTAAAAAAATGTGGCATTTGAATGCAGGTACTAACAGTGAAATGATTTACGTTAGTAATTGCTGGACTCTTGGTAACAGGGAAACCCAGGTGCTGTTTAACATATGTGTCCTGTTGTGTCCGGCAACTGCTCTGAAGGTCAGCCAGGTTGAGTCAGCATAGCCCAAAGTTTCAGGGGGGAGTGCTGAAGCCCAGTCAACTCAATGGTGCTACGCCACTACTTGTGTTTAATGCTTTGATTACTTATTGGTAGTCATCATTACTCCTAGCCCTATTCTTCCTCGTCCCTGTACTTGTGTATGAGGCAGTACTTGTGTATGAGGTACTCTGCCTCAAACACAAGTACTGGGATGAGGTAGAGGTACATGGAGGTAATGCCTTACTTTGCTACCTGTAATCTTCATTACTCCTAGTCCCACTCTTCCTCATACCAGTACTTACCTATGAGGCAAGGAGACTCATAATTAAGCTCTGTGACAAGGAAGAGGGACGTGAAGGTAATTCTGGGCCAAGGAGCTGATTTTGGAGGTTAGAGTAGGGGGTGGGAGGGAGAGGGCATGTTTGGGGGTGTGATTGTGCGATAAATCATAATGGCTGACCATGCCCAGGCTAAGGAGGCACAATATGTGCTATCAATGGCTAGAGAGGCATTTTGGTGCAGCCAGTCTAGTCATAGTCATTCCTCAGTTTGGTATGACTTTTTTTTAACTGCGCATTTCTGATAAAGCAGCCCTGATAAGTTTAATTACCTGGCTAGACTAACATTTGTGTGCTGCCAGTCTAGCCATTTCTTACTGCAGCATTATATATTTTTCTGGGCATCCGTGATAAAATGATATGATATGATATGATATAAGTCATTTATAACACGCCTGTGCACAAGTGTGTCTAGGCGAGACAAGATAAGTGAGGGAAGATAGAGGGAGGACAAGACAAATGATCTTACTATGCCTTGTGTCATTCAGATTGTGCAAGTGCGAGAATGAGAAATGCAAGGGGAAAGGGAGGGGGGAAGTGCAAGGAAGAGGGAAGGGGAAAGCAGGGCAGTAATGCTCTGAGTAAGTGCAACCAGGGCAGCGAGGCTCTGGGTAGTGCAAGGAGAACAAGGGACTGCAGGGTTGCAGTTATAGCCCCTAAGTACGTGGAAGGCCCGGAGGCAGTGCAAGGATGACTGATCAAGAAAGAGCCTGGACTCAGTGAGACTCTGAGGGTAGCCAAGCAATCAGTCAGTACAGCAGACAGGTAGGTCAGGTAGGTCAGCAAGGGAGGGAGAGAGAGAAAGCAGAAGAGAATAGGAATGTTTTGAGCTGCTTCCGGAACTTCAGGTGGTTCGCTCAAGTTTGAGAGGGGCAGGGAGGCCATTCCAGAGGGAGGCACGTGCAGAGGAGAGAAATCTACCCCCCACTCTCTGCCTGGAGAAGCGTCTAACCCTTAGAGAGTTGGAGGAAGCTGGGGGAAGGGCTCGAGAAGGACAGTGTTTTGGAAGAGAGCGTTGGATGTAGTGTGGGCCCGACCCCAGAAAACCTTATGGATAATACAAAGGGTCTTGAACTTGATCCTTGCAGCCACTGGGAGGCAGTGGAGAGATTTCAGGGCTGGAGAGATACGATCCCTGGGCTTGAGGCCAAGGATACGTTTTGCAGTCCTCTTCTGGATTAGTTGCAGAGGGCGCAGAGTAGAGGAAGGCAGATTGAGAAAGAGGTTGTTGCAGTAGTCCAGCCTAGAGAGAAACAGGGTTCTGGAGACAGTGAGATTCTGGGGAAAAGTGAGAAAGGGAAGAGTCCCTTTGAGGAGGAGCAGCTGGTAGGGGAAGGTAGAGGAACTTCTTGGTGACATCTGAGTTGTGAGGAGAGAATGAGAGAGTGGAATCGAAGATGACACCAAGGTTTTTTGCCTCGCAGGAAGATGAAGGAAGAGGGCCAAAGGTGGGAGACCAGAGTGAGAGAGGGAAAGCAGGGACAGCGGTCCCAATGAGAAGGATATCAGTCTTACTGGCATTAAGCCAGAGATCGTTGGAGGTGCACCAATCCTGAATCACGGATAGACAGTCAGGAATGAGCGAGAGGGGAGAGGAGCCTGAAGGAAAGCTGAGTATCATCCACATAACACAGAAAGTTAGAGGAGAAGGTGGAGATTAGGTGGGCCAAAGGGGACAAGTGAGGTTGATAAACCAGAATGAGGCGATAGAGCCCCGAGGAATGCCACAGGTAGAGAGAGAGGTGGCACAGAGAAAGGGACCAAGTTGGATTGGACCTGGGAGAGGCAGTCCAAGAGGAAGGAGGTCAGCCACTGCAGGGCCTGATCGGTGATGCCCAGGTTCTCACCTAGTTGATTGATCAGAATGGCGTGGTTGACTGTGTCGAAAGTAGAGGGAAGATCAAGGAGAATTAGGACAGAAGGAATGCTGGAATCAAGGTTAGAGAGTAGATCTTCACAGATGCAGTTTCCGTGCCTCTGGCAGCTCTGAAGCCAGACTGATGGTCATCGAGACAACCAACAGATTCAGTGTGGAGATGGCCATGGAGATGGCCAGCTTTTCCAAGAGTTTGCTCAGGAAAGGGGGCATAGTTTGCCGGGCAGGTAAGATCGGCAGACGGCAGATGGTTTCTTGAGGAGTGGGTGCACAAGGGAGTTCTTAAGGCAAATATTCCAGTGGCGAAAGAATGATTACAGAAATCAGCCTAGGCTGTCAATATGGTCCTTGATGGTTCTGGAGGAACAAGGGAGCACCCGTTTGGACGACACTTTCATAGATCGGACTTGTCTAGAAACCTCATCAGGTGTTGTCTGAGAGAAAGGCGAGAAAGGAGCAGGAGAGGTAGAAATGGCCAAAGGGGGGCCGAGAGAGGAAAAGAGACCGCAACATGATTGACCAGTTCCTTGCAGATTTTAAAGAGTTTGCCGTGTTGTTAGAGGCTGCATAGACCCAGGCTTGAATGTGTGCTCTCTTCTTGATGAGTGTTATTGGTACGACTTATATTTTGGTGCAACCAGTCTAGGTATGTCTAAATGTGGCCTGGCATGCTTTACTGTAATGTTATTACGTGTCTACACTGGTCTACGTTGTGCAGCCATTGGGACATGTTTTCAATGTGGCATGGCATTTTTAATAACAAAGCATTAATGTTCATGTGCACTGTTGGTGACTTGCACCTATTGGATTGGTGTTAACCTACAAAACAATTGCAAACACTCTGGCTTATTAGCCAATTTTTCTCAGAAAGTATGCTGTATATTGCATTAAAACACATATTTATTTATTTCTTCTAGTACGGTGTGTGGCATACCCCTTCAGTAGTACGTTCGTGCGTATTGTGTGTGGGCTACATTGACCCACGGAACAGAGTTTCGCCAAAACCAAGCTGCATTTGCGCAGAAACAGAAAAATGGTTGTGCTGGCTCCTGTGAGCATCATGGCCTCAAAACTGCGTTTTGCAGCCACAAAAGAATGCCTGCACCATCTTGCCAAGCATACATGGGGTAGGATGGAACAAGGGGACACACTGAGGGAGTGTGCCAGTATGTGCTGACATATACAGATGGAGTAAAGTGAAAAGGCAGCACTGCTTTGCTGAAAGCCCAAAATCCCCATTAAAAAGTAAACTTTTTCACCTTTAAAAATAATGCTGCTCTGACGCTATTTCCATCTGTTTTTTCTTAAACCACTGTGATTAATAAGGCCTTGCCATGCCCAGTATATCTTATTGTGCTTCACCAAAACCAGGCTTAATTTATGAATGACAGGCCCTGCCAAATCAACTCAGAGAAAAATCAACAAAGAGCTTCACTTTTCCCACAAGGAAAAAAGCATTAATTTTCTTTACAATGTATCAAAGCTCAGTAGTTCAAAGAAACTCCAGCTATACAAAACTCCTGCATACAAGGAAACAACTATAGCTGCAGGACAGTGTGGGAATCCAGAGGGAGGTGCAAAATCGAATTTAAAAAGAAATGCCAGCTTTTCACCACACATGTAAAATGTGCTTTGAAAACTCAAGGGGAGAAAGGCCTGTTTTAAAAGTAAACTGTTGAATAAAAGCCTGCCATTATCTAGCAATGTGAAGGGGTTTGTTGCTGGGGAAAAAACACACGTGTGTTATTTTAGTCAACTGGCTTGTATAACTCAGGACCAAAGTATAAGAAAGTAAAACTGTTAACCTATATTGGCTGGATTTTGAAAGTTCCAAAAGAAAAATAGGTTTCTGTTTGGGGGGATGCTACCAAACAGGAGGGCTTCTCTCGGCACATACTAACACCCCAGTGATAATTATTAGGTTGGACAGAATCTAGTCTAGGCTGAACCCACTGAAAATGGGATTTCCAGGACAAGGAAGTGCAAAGTGGGGGGCAATAAACCTCCAATCCAGATGGGAAACCCCCACCTTGCTCTGGAGCAAATGACAGTTGGTGGCAGCTGAAGAAATAGATAAATGGCCCAGTGACAGACAAAGGACTGCCATTTGCTTCCAAAGACTATTTATGAATAAAAATGTGAAGACTGTTATCTCTGCAGCAAGACTTTATAAAAATTTAAAATGTTGCAGTTTAAAAGTGATTTATTTGGGCTTTCATTTAAGACATGGTAGAATTCACTGACCCTATGGGAATGGAAATGGCAAATAATCAGGGATTACAAGGAAAGTATCCATGATGCCAAGGCGAAATTTTATACTTAAATCCCTTATGTTAATCCACACATGTGTATACAGTTTTGGAATTTTAGGCCGAAGTGTTCATACTCAAAATTACCAAAAAGTATTAGAAGGGCAAAACAATGGGCCTCATTAAAGGTCAGGCGGAATGGGGCAACAGGCTCCGCTAATAGTGGCGGGCCCGTTAAGACCATTCTGCCTGATTACGAGGACCCCTCACAGGACCCGGTAAGGGGAAGAGGGCGCTAACAACGGGCTGGTCGTAATCGGCCCGTTGTTAGCTCCCTCCCCCATTCCCATTGAGCCCTATGGGGGCTCAAATGGGAATGGGGAAGGTCCGGGTCCGGGTACCTGGAAGGAGGAATTACCAGGCCCTCCGAACTCGGAATGGCCTGGTAATTCCCCATTCAGGGAACCCGGACCCGGTTTTGGTGGCAGCCATGCCGCCAATAGCAGCATGGCTACCGCCAAAGCCGTAGTGAGGCCCAATGTCTCACGGATTGCAGAGTTGGAGTGCTATGCTCTACACAAAATATGTAACCCGTGTGTGTAATTTGCTAAGAGATTTCAACTGTATAAATGTACCGTTTGTGGCAAAATCAGATTTTGGCTAAAATAACTGTGGGAGGATTTTTGAACATTGTAAACTCACACAATAAATCTGCCCTCCTGCTTTGAAATCCAACCACTTGAGAGCGAGGCGGAGACTAGCACCCCTGGCCAATCCCGTTAGTTAGAGGTGTGCTTAGCTAAGCTTGCCCAGCCATATACTTGGATGATGTCACTGTGTATTATAAATAAGAGTCCCTGACAAGAGACAGAGACTCTTCCTGATTTTCCTACGCCGGCGTTCCTGTCCCATTCATCCTGCTGAGTCCAGATTCCAACTACAAGGACAAAGCATTGCTGACCCTACTCCAGGGCCCACTGCAAAACCCAAGCAGTGCTGATCCTATTCCCAGCAAGGCCCTTGATCCAAAATCAACCCACTAATCTCCCATTAAAAAAGGGGAAAGCTGTGGTATTCTTTGGGAAGCATCCTGAACCAGCCTGGGTTGCTGCCCACTAACTGCTTGCCCACTAACTACATCCAGAGGTACATGCGCCATCCAGTAACCAGAATTACCATCCAGTGACCCGACCTGCCCAGCTGTCTTTTGCCCAGCTGTCCTTTGAAAGGTGTGCTGCCGTGTAGTGTCCAGAACCATTGACGGTCCAAAAATCCTAAAACAAAAAGTGGACTGTAGGTATAATCCCTACCCCATAGAAATCCATAGTCTGCTTTGTCTCGCATTTGTCCTTACCCCACTCTCTAAGCCATCCTATCCTTATCCTGGTAAGTTGTTAAAACTGTCAGAATTCTCTGTGTTATTGCCCTTGATCTCCCAGCGTTAGCGCCACTTTTCTCTTCATTCCTGTCTTGCATAGATCATAAATCCTTAGCGATATTGTGTTTAAATAAATGAATTTTCCCTAAAGAAAAGGGGTACACTGCGTGAAGGGTTACAACTGCAACGTAACCTTTAGATTCATGGGTGGCGTTCCTCTTTTCTTAGCCATTAAATCTAGTTTAAGTAGAATTTGACTTTCACTTTTAAAAACCGATTTCTCTTTTTCACTGCTATATTTTCCTAAAAACGAACCTCACTCTACCTTCCAAATCTCTCAATTCACCAGCTAGAGACCTATTTTCACCTCTATGTTGTACCTGCGATATATATATATTCCCCAACCCAAAAACCGCACTCCAAATCAGAGTATTTCACCCGTTTCTATTAGAAATTGTTTGGGTGAATTTACACGGCAATTGAAAGGAAATGCAACTTTTACACGTGTCATTTTGCTGCAATTCATTTTAAACTTCCCACTTTGTTTTCAATTGTATGCTCTTGGTAATCCATTGCTTGTGATTGTTAGTGTCTATGCATTGTTGCTTCAGTGAGAAATTCACCTTAGAGTTTTAACCGTCACTTCATAACATCGCAAGGGCTTTAAAATCCGTTTACCACTCTTATTTGGTGAGGGAAGGTCGGATTTGGATTCCGTTTTCTGCATCTTATTGCTGATTACCAGCTGTGTCTTTCCATCCATTTGGAATTTATTATTTGTGGGTTGAGGGAACATTGCAGGGGGATATCCTACCTTGGATGCTATCCTTCCTAAATCAAAAGTGCTCCTATTCCATGGTGTTTTGTATAGGTTCCACTAAAAGGTTAAACCAAGTGTATTGCTTACATCCTCATTGTAATTATCACCCCATTTGTGATTGCTGCCCCATATTAAAAATTGTATGATTTCTTTTGAATTTTAGCATTTCGGTGCTGGACTGCCAATGTGGGCGGGACAAAGAACTGATATGCAAATGGATATTTCCCATCTGTGAAAGGTACAGTGAGCAAAAAGTGTGTGCTGCAAACACTCATCTCAGAACAGGTTATCATGCCATGTTCTTTCTGGAGAGGAGCGCCTGCTACCTTTTAAAAAATATTTGCAAGGAACTTGGGGTTGGTCAACCTGAGTTACCTGGGGGCAACCAGGCGTGGACGCCCTGCTCACTGTGCTCAGAGAGGCACAGCTTCACCTCACTGATGAGGCCCAACAAGGCTGAAACACGTGTATGGGGTTGCTGTTGGTACTCTTGTTCAGAGAGGAATTGCCATAGCATTTCGGTGCTGGACTGCCCATGTGGGGGGGACAAAGACTGATATGCAAATGGATATTTCCCATCTGTGAAAGGTACAGTGAGCAAAAAGCGTGTGCTGCAAACTCTCATCTCAGAACAGGTTATCATGCCATGTTCTTTCTGGAGAGGAGCGCCTGCTACCTTTTAAAAAAAATATCAAAAATAATTTTTAAATAAATACATAAATATTGCATTTTACCAACCAGCCTGCTTCATGGTCCATTGTGACCCGGGGTATTTGAAAGGTGGGTGTGATACGAGTGGTGTACCATCTCAAATTGAATCTGCATAAAATAAGTAGAAAAGCATCTCAATTTTGCGCCGCTACCTACTAGGCCGAGACGAAGGTGTGTGTCGCCTGATTGAAATCCTTAACAAGTGCAAGCGTGAAAATCTAGGGCGGCCCAGAGTGTGGAACGACCTGTGATTTGTTGCCGAGTTGGGGGGGGGCCTCAGCATGGCTCACAGGGTGGTTCCCACATTTTGTGTTACGCCACTGCTCCGGCCTTGAGCGCCTTGTCTCCCAAGTGGTTCGACCGTCCCCAAGTCGATCAGCAGTCCTAGGGAGCCACGGCAGGATCCCCATAACTCCCCGGCGATAACATCTGTAACGCAGCACAGCCAGAGGTGCAGCCTGGGCTTGCGGACAAGCAACCCACATGGGAAACAACAGCTCCCAGGGAAACACCAATGGTATGCTGGCATGGGGGCAATTTGTGGCCTGACCCTGCAATTGTGTCCCAGCCCACCAAAATACCTCCCCAGACGGCCCACTCCTGCCAACACCACAAACAATCCAGCCTGAGTCCCACCCACCCCACTGACAATGGCCCCTAACCATAGAATAATAAAAACAGTACTCATTTAACGTTGCAGCTGCTCACATAGAAAAAGCTGTAAACAAAACAAAAAACATTGGTTACCTATGGTCACCCCAGCAAAAACAAATCATAACTACTTCTCTCCGATCACGGCCCCCCTTTCAAGCCATCCCTGGTGGTCTTCTGAACTTCACCCCCCAGTAAAAACACATTTGCCCCTTCCTAGGGGCAGATTGCAAGAATGCACTAGCAATCTGCCCCAGGGTGGGCTACATGATAGGCCTCCCATCCATTTGGGGTAGGGGGGAGTGGGCCACCCCTGTTTTCATTACATAAGTTGCTGGTGGTTTAGGGTGCCACCCACCCCCCACCGTTTATTTTCTTTTTTCTTTTTGCCCGTACCCTCGGGGCATATATGCCCACATTACTGTGTCCATCTGACCCACATTCAGTTTCACATCAGCATGCATTACGCACGCTGAAGTGAAACTGAAGGAAATCCAACCCCCGGGCCCTGAGGAGGAACTTCCTCCTCACATAGCCCGGGGGTTGGATTTCACACTTGTGCAGTGCCAAACAGGACGGTACTGCAATGGTAATGTCAAGGACGAGGTACCTCGGGTAAGGGATTAGGCCGTCTCTGTGCCATTAAATATTGGATGACTTCACACTCTCTGATGTTAAACTCTACCAAAACAGAAGTGTTCTTCTTCACTGAAAAATACTCTCTCTCATCTCTTCCCCTGCCTATCCAGTTCCCATCTGACACTCAACCCAATGTTCTTCAGCTAGAAACCTCTTTGTTATCTATGACCCTTCTTACACCTTCTCTACTTTCATCTCCAAAACTACAACAGCGGCTTGTCTCAACCTCATAAATATTAGGAAAAGCAGTAACCTCTTCCCTTCCATACCGCCAAACATCTCTTAACCACTCTTGCATTCTCTAAACTGGACTACTGTGCCAGCATCCTCTTTGGTCTCTGCAACTGAGCTTTCTGTCCTCTCTACAAGATCATTAACTTTGCTACCAGGACTCTCTTTGAACTCCCTCACTTCACACCTACTTTCTCTTACCATCACCAGGCCTGATGGCTGAGGATGGAAAACAGGGCCAGATTTAATTGCCTGCTCCTGATTCACAAATGTATCCATGGATAGGCCCCACTGTATGTATCCTCATCTGTCCAACTCTGCAAGCTGTCTTGTAATATCCGCTCAGCCTCGTTGACTAGGTTTGAGGCACCTCGCCCTCCCCGTGCTTCCTCTTGCTTCCGCTCTTTCTCTCTTCTTGCGCCACTTGCATGGAATTCTCTTCCCCCGGACATCCGAAAAACAGTCCACAACGGTTTGTTCAAAACCAATTTAAATGCCTTCCTCCTCGCCTCCGAGTTACCCTCTTAACCTACCACTCGTTGTGGACTATTTCCTGTGCTTTCGTGGTATCTGCCTTCTAGCTAACATTTTTCCCTCTCCTCTGCCCCTCACTTTCTACTGCCTCCACTCTAGCCCTTCATCCATCATGGTCACAACCCTAACACAACTGCTCCACCTGCACCTAAAAATGTCTAATGTTGGTTGTCCTTAATCTATGTATGTCCACCTATGTATCGTGACCGGTGACTGTTCCACTTACTCCTCCCCACATCCTGGTCAGAATGTCACTCAAACTCACCCCATTGTAAGAAGCTCACTGCTTCCATCAAATATGATTTCTTATCTATTTTACGTTCTTTTGTGATCAAAAGTGCATTGTTCCTCCCTGTATAAATAAATAAATAAATAAATAAATAAATAAGCATCTCTGAAAGGCTGGGCCTCTCATCTGAACAAGCTGAAGGTGAGCGGGATGTAGTCCCTGGCAGAGACAAAACTTCACATAAACCTGATGGAGCTGATGGCGATCGGACTAGCCCTGATGGCCTTTTTGCCCTCCTACAGATGAAGACTGTCCTGATCATGACGGACAACACAGTGGCCATGTACTACATTAAGAGAGGCAACGTAGGGTTGTTCCACCTGTGCAGAGAGGCGATGCAGCTCTGGTTCTGGGCATTACAGATCTTCCTATCAGCAATTAATCTCACCGGGAAGGAGACCATGATGGCCGATGCCCTGAGCAGCCACTGGGAGCTGAGCCAGGAAGTCCTTCCAAGAAATCTATGCCCTCTGGGGAAACCCTCAAGTGGATTTGTTCATGTCCTGTGTGAACAGGAAGTGGCAACTTTTCTGCTCTAGGGAATTTACCCAGAGAAAAGCAGTGGGGGACACATTTGTGGTGGAATGGAACTTCCAGCTCCTGTCTGTGTTCCCACCAATTCCTGTCATTCCTCAAGTGATCAGGAGGTTGAAGAGGTAGGGAGCAACCATGATCCTGATTGCCCTGGACTGGGCCAGGAGGATGTGTTACCCAGACCTTCCGGATAAATCTGCAATGCCCGTGCCGACAGCCTGCATGCTCCCCGCAACATCCACTGCTGGTGCCTAAGACAACAAGATAAGCCCTGCCGGGCTTAAGCACAGCTAAATATGACTGTGTGCCATCTCAATAATGGCAGCCACCATTTCCAGCCAGCCTGCTGCACTGTGAATAATGCCTATGCCTGCTCCTGCCTTTGTGGGTTGGCTGCCTTTTTTACATCAAATATCCAAAGGGCCACACCAAGGCCTTTGTCCTGTCTGGCCTCTCTGGCCATCACGTTGGGCACAGCCCTTTCAGCTTGAGAGACAATTCCCTGTGCATTCTTTAAGGCTCCCTCTCACCCCACCAGCCAGAAAGTCTTTTTCCTGGGTAAGTGTTAGGCAGAAAACTGTGCAGTTCCCTTAGGGACCACTGCAAAAAGTTTAGGACTACAGGAGTTAGCAGTAAACCCAATTGGTAGCAGTCTGCACCACCCAGATTTACCTGGTAGCTGTGGCTGAGCAGTCAGACTTCTCTCAAGAAGAGTTAGGCACTATACAGAGCATACACAATAGGGCAGGAAAACACAGTAACAAGCAAACACTGACCAGAGCTTTGGTGTAAAAGATATATAATTATTTATTCAAAAACACATCTATGAAAACACACTGGCACTAATATCAAGCAAGTTCAAAAACACAGTCACTAAAGTATATACACTCCCTTAAAATAATATTAGACAAGTCTTAAGTAAAGCACCACTCATTTCCAGACAGCGGTGAGCGCTTAACGCAGATGGCACTCTAATAATTTGGTTTAAAAGGGAGAGAAATGCAGAGCATAAATTGAAACAGACCCCAACACTTTCAAAAGAACACAGCAAGAGAGGAAGGCAGAATCAAAACCATGAAGTTAGAGTTCAGAAAGCCGGATCCACTTTAAGAGGATCAGAACGAAATGTGTCCAAGGTCACACGGTTGAAAAGTGCACAAAAGTCTCAAAAGGTTCAGAAAGAAGTTGGACCAAAAGAAAGGGACCAGTTAGATGGTCAAGAGGTCAGCCCAGTCTAGAAGGTTAAGGATTTACTGTCACCTTGTAGCAATCTATAGAAAGGGAGGCCAGGCGGACACAGTACCTTGAAATGGTGAGAACACTCGAGCGGGGGCAGTTGTTCCTGGCAGCGGTTGCGAGTCGGTGCTTCGTCCGGCAGAAGAGAAGGTCTCGTCGGGGAGGAAAGCAGGAGGTCGTTGTGCTGCCAGGGAAGAAACCAGCCGCAGAGTTTCTCGATTCAAAGGAGCGGTCCTATCTTTCGCGGTTCAGTGGTAAGTGGCTATCCGGTTGCCGGAGTGCTTGGCACGGGCAATTCGACCACTAGACGTCCTGGTAGGCGAAAAGGAAAGCAAACTGGTTGTCCCCACCAGCTCAAGGGGAAGAGACTCTCCGGCAAGAAGATCTCCTCTGTCGTCGAGAAGTGGTAAGACGGTTCAGCAGGGCTCCACCCGTGGTGTCGTCGTTGCAGGTCGGCTCAGCTTCTCCCTCTTCGGATTTTCAGGTCCTGTGGCGACTTCTGAAGTTCCAGTCCCAAAATCCCTGTTTTTATGCAAGAAACCCCCATTCATTCAGCCTAGCTGTCAATCAAACATGCTAAGTGGTGAGCCGGCCGGCTCACCACTTGGGCCAATCACACAAGAGTGCGACTTGAGTTGCCACGGCAACTTAGTCCAGGGTGCCTAAACCCCCTCGCACACTCCCTGTGGTACCCAGACAGAGTGGCACCACTTTTGGAAGCTTCTGTGGAGAAGCCCGCCAAAAAGTGGAACAAAGGGCTCGAGTTGGGTTGGAGTCACAAAAGAGAACACAAACGCCATTTTAGAATCGAGTTCTGGCAAAAAATACCAACCAGTGAATTAATATTAAATAAATAACCTGGCGGTATGTCCGAGGCTATAGGAATTAAATAATTAAAGTCGGTAGCCTCGAACAATGGGAAAATCCCATAGAGATATATTCGCGGTCGAATATAAAAAGTAGTATCCACTGCCACCAGCCAAAACTCGATCAGGGGGGACGGATACGTGCCCCCTCGAATAACAGACCCCGGGGCAATCGAATTGCCCCAACCAGTACGTCCACAATATGATGGTTTGTACTGGTTTCTGTTCGTAATTTGGGACTAGTAAAGCCAATGGTGACTTTACATACCCTGGGAGACAGTAGTCAGTCCCAGGGTATGGAGTCTATGGTGGGGGTGTCACTATGACACCCCTATGTCACTGCACTGAGGGTGCTGTGTAACACACATAGTGAAAACACATGAGACCCTATGGAGTAAAAGACCCCATAGCCCATAAAACACATTAACAGTCAAAGGAACCCCTCAAATCATGTCCAAGAGTGTGAGGAAAAGAGTCTCACTCTTGGCAGGAGAAAGAAACTAACTCCAGAAATCCAGCAAAGCTGCTGGGGGACTCACTAGGTTAGGAAATTCAGCCTAAACAGAGAATTCTCCCTAACAGTAAGTGTTGATCTGACAAGCTGCTGCATTCATTGCCCCTACTTCATTCCCCATGGCATCCCTTTGCACCATCACTTTGGGGTATCCGTTGCGGCAGCTGCTGCAGAGTCCAGTGAATCTATGCTCTGACCGCATGGCGCCTTGGCTCCCATTTCAACACGCCACTGACTCCACCATCTAGCACCAGCGCCGTACTTTGCACTGTTGGTATGCCCCCATGCTTATCAGAGTTATTCTTCTACCTTGCCACCGGCCTTGCAGGATGGCTTCTTTTCGACCGTAATCGTGCACAACGGCACATGACTCTGCCTGACATTTGTACTATTTTGCCGGCACATGACTGTGCCTGACTTTTGTACTATCTTGCTGGCACATGACTTTACCTGACTTTTGTACTATCTTGGCGGCACATGACTCTGCTTAACTTTGTACTATATTGGCGGCACATGACTCTGCTTGACTTTAAGTTCTATCTTGGACCTGTACCCTCCCGCATGGCCTGAACCCAGTTTGAGCATTGATGCTCCTGGCGCGTCAATAGTCTGAATATGTTTTCCGCCATTTTCTCCACCCTTTGCCTGTCACTTACCATGATGCCATTTCCGTCTCCTGAATACACTCTTGTATCTTATTTGCCAAGCCACTCTATGCTACCGAGCCGACCATAGCCCATGCATCTTGCGGGCCGATTCCCTATCCTTGTTCATCTGCTTTGATTCTGATGTATTGTTTTGTGCAATAAGGAATCGCGTCTCTCCTACCTACCTTCTCTGCGTTCTCATTTTCCTTGTCCGCTCACCCAGTGTCGCTTTTTGTTGTTTCCCCCTCACCATTGTGGCTGTCGCCCTCTTTTGTGCTCCCTTTGTTCGTCACTCTGCATTCTTGTCCTCTCTACCTGTTGTTCCCCCCTACACCCTGTATTGGCTTCCAAATTCCTGCCCACCCCTCCATCGCTTAACCCCCTGCTCTATTACTGGTTCGACACTCTCTGCTCTGTGCTTTTTTCTATCTAACTTACCTGCATCCTCTTTTGACACTCACAGCCATGAACTGACTGCCTAATTGTACCTGCATACTTCATGTAGTCCCTCACCCTAGGCGAGTCAGCCCATTGTTTCATTGTTCCCTTTTGTTCTGCATAGTTGATGTAGTCGCCCTTACCTTGTGGTTGGCAGTCCAATGTTTGCACCTTGCCTATCAGTACCTGCAAATGTGATGTAGCCCCTTGCACCATAGGGTGAGGCTTACAAATGTGTGCACCCACTCCAATGTTGTTTCACAGTCTTATCTGCTTGCCTGCATGACTGATGTAGTCCTTCATTCCATGAGTTAAGGCTTTTTCAGTCTGCAGTCACTCTTACCTGATTGTCTTAATTGCTTGTCTGCATGCCTGATGTAGCCCCTCATTCCATGAGGCAATGCTTTTCCACTCTGCAGTCACTCTTACCTACTTGTCATAATTGCATGTCTGGAATTTCGTTAATGCAGTTTATCTACTTGTTTTGTATTTATTGTACCTCCCACCTTCCCCCCTGTACTTCCCTTCCTTGCCCTCTTCCCCTTTTTCATTTTTCAGCACTTGCACGTTCTAAATCGTCTTTATACCTCGATATACATCAGCTATGACATCATCCTGCGTGGCAAACAGTAAAAACCTATTGAAAAGAGGGATTGGTTAAGGGAACGTATACCTATACTTCATTTAGGTGTTAGTAACATAATTGGCTGCCCCTTATCTGGTAGGCACATCTTGAACTACCTATAACTACATATAATACAGATTAATAGGAGAAGAACAGCAGCAGATTGGCTTCTGCAACAATGTATAATAATCTGCTATGTAGGCCCTCATGATTGGTTGGGATTCTCTCCCAAGCTTGGTCATTCAGCTTGTTAGTAGCATGTAAGCAAACGAAACCCAGGTGCGGGGCACAACATCAAACCATTGCCCACTTGGCCAATTAGCCTACCATCTCTCATCAATTAAGCCCTAAATCAAGGCTTCTTCTCTGTAGTTGACCTTGTTGATTGTTCTCTTCTGTGGGACTTTTAAGGGAGTGTAGGCACATCACTATCTTCAGTTTCCATTTTGTCCTTTTATTTAGTGCTATTTTATTGAATTATACTGGGTGCTATCACTCCTCTTGGCCTCTGGAGACTTGGTTACTCATCTGGTATATGCGCTCTGCATCTTTGATTGTTCAATACCTGGCACTTACAAATGTTCTCTCCTTTACTTAATCTAATTGAAATATGTTGTGCGTATGTAGCTTATCCTCTGACTCCCCATGTGCCTTGCAGTTCCCTCTTGATGTGACATCCTTGATCCCAAGCCAAACAGATATTCTTTTTTCTTCGCACAAAGCTGTTTTCCAGCACCTGTCAGCTCTGCGGCCATGGTCTCTATCCATATGGTTTCTTGCTTATTATTTATAGTGTCAGCGTCCATCTTTTCATCATGGCCACTTTACCCACGTTATACTTTCTACTGTTAGGAAAACCCCTAGAAGTCTCTGGAAACACTGGAAGATTCACCATCCTTGGCGCACTCAGTGGAATTCAAGATGGCACCTGTTGGATCACGTTTCCACTTTCTAACAGTGCAGGTCTAGTTCACGCACTCAGAGAATCAGCGTGATCACTCCTACTTATACTCTGCATCACTATGACTCTCTGCGTTGCTACTCGTTCCCGTGTATGCATTGCTCCCTGTCCTTGGACCCCTGAACCTTGGTTCTGTGCTCTCCTGCAGTCCTTTCGTTTGAATCTCCTTCCCTTCCCTGAGCTCGGCGTCTGCCGCCCCTGGCCGCTTGCGGCTTTTTTCTCCGCTCGGCTTTTGCCATGCTAGCTGCTCGCGGCTCTTTTCCTCCGCTCGGCGCCTGCCAACCCTGGCC
This sequence comes from Ambystoma mexicanum, assembly GCF_040938575.1. NCBI lineage: Eukaryota > Metazoa > Chordata > Amphibia > Caudata > Ambystomatidae > Ambystoma > Ambystoma mexicanum. Next base: position 694,087,696 of record NC_090939.1, read on the forward strand.
GCTCGCGGCTTCTATTCTCCACACGGCTTGCCGTGCTAGCTGCTCGTAGCTCTTTTTTCTCTGCTCGGCGCCTGCTGCTCTTGGCCCCTCTCGGCCTCTTTCCTCTGCTCCGGCGTCTGCCACTACTGTGCTTGCAGCTTCTATCCTCCACTCGGCTTCTGTCTTGCAAGCCTCTCTCTGCTCCTTTCCTCCTTCCGCCGTCGGCCTCACTTACCCACGGCTCCTCTCCTCCTTCTGCCTCTTTGAACCTTTCTCCTCTTCTACCTCTGAAGTCTCGTCTCCCGGGTGTCAGTTCTCTTCTCCTGGCATTGTTTAGTGCCTCCTCAGCAACTTACCTAGGATTACTCGTATTCCGCATCCAGTCTCCAAACTGAACAGCAAGCCTACTACTGTCTACTTTCTTCATTGATCCTGTGGACTACCATTCTACAGTCGGAACCTGTCTGATTCTGGGTTTTCTTCCCCACAAGGGTTTCCCAGGGGGTGGCCCCCTGGGTGCACAGAGTACTACTTACGGTCTCTGGACTCCCGGGGGGACGCCTCTTTCCTCTACAGATCTTCCGATAAAACCCGAAGATTTGTGAGTACCATTCCTGGCATAAGAAAAGCTGTGGTGTTGAAAGAGATTGTAAGATCTGCTGCAGCAAACTTCTATATTTCTTATCTACCTTACATTTCTGCGTCGATTTGCTTTTTTCAATGGACCGCAAGATGTATGTGCCTCAGGTTTTGGGTTTCAAACAGTGGGTTGACTGCCACTCTAAGATGTCGGTGACCGACCCGCATGATTTATGCATGTGGTACCTTGGCACGGGTCATGACACCGAGCGGTGTGTGTTCTGCGGTAAGATGAGCCCGAAATACATGCGCAAGTGCCCAGCTAAACTCGCGTTAGGCCGACCTCTGTCGAAGTCACCCGCGCGGTCGACCATCTAGTCCTCTGAGGCTGAGACCAAGGGGCCTACCCGAGAAAAAGAAAAAGAGAAACATCAGCGTAAGAAGAAGAAGTGGTCCCACTCAAGGAGCCACTATTCCTCATAATCGTCACACAAGAAAAAAGGCGCCAACGAGATTCCGACTCATTGCCCGAAAGAGGTAAGCCGTTGGCTGGGCTGACCACTCAGCAGGAGTGGGAAGACCTTAAGGTCCAAATTATGGAAATGTTTCAGAAAAATGCCACTGTAGGTGCGGTTGTGGCCCCCAAGCAGCAGGCCTCAGAGACAGCAGCAGCGCTTGGTACACTTGACCCCACGCAAGCTCCGTAGCTGATGCCATCGACTTCGAACAAGCCTTTAGGCTCAATGCCGAAAAAGGCACACAAATCTTTAATGCCGGGGCCTTCCCGCGAGCCGCAGAGTTCCATCGCCCCGATGCCTCCTCTGTGCAAAGCTCCATTCGACGCTGACAGTCACCTTATCAGCACCAAAGGATAAGCCCTTGGTGCTGATGGTAGGCAACAGATCTTTTGTTCCACTCTCCCAGAACGATTTCTTGGGTTCCATGGTGACCATCATCGGCACCGATGGCAGAGATGATCAAGTGGACATCGATCCTATGTACACAGGTATGGGGGCCATTGACTGTTTTGACGACCAAGCTGACCTTTTGGCGTTGGCACAAGGGCTCCAGGACACCAGTGGGCTGGACACATCTCCTGATGTGGAACTTCAGCAAGTCCAGCCTTACAACCACACCAATGCCATATTCTGGGCACTAGGAGTGTATGCTGAGGCAGTGCCAGTCCAAGGTTATGAATTATCTGACATCCTGGGCGGCGAAGGCTCAGTTACGGAAAGGAATATGCCACTGAACCCGGCAACTGCCAATCCAATACCCTCCTTGTGGCAGCACCCCTGCTCTATTCCCCCAGTCGGCTCCACCATGACTCGGAAGTACAGGCCAGCAAAAGGAGACCTGCCTTTTTGTCTTGTCACCCTTCCCCGGAAGGTCTTGTCATGCAGGCAGCCACAGTATATACCATATCAGCATCGTCTACCTCGAATCTGCCTCCTGACAAGGAAGGAAAGAGAATTGATGCAGTGGCTAAGAAAGTATTTACGCCTGGCAGCATGGCTCTGAAAGCTACTAACGTAGCGAGTGGGTTTGCCAAGTATTCTTTCGGCCTCTGGGAGGCGGTAGAGCAAGCAACTCAATGTATCCCTGAGAGGGAAATGTGAGACAGCTTTGTACAGCTGGTGGATGATGGGAAGGAGGTAACCAGGCAGTCCCTGCAAATAGGCTTGGTCTCGTCCGGCTGCGTGGGCCGTTCAATGGCATCGGCTATAGCATTAAGGAGGCCGGCCCACTTGAGGTTTTCAGGCTTTTTGACAAATGTCCAAAACAGAATGGTGGACATGTCCTTTGAGGGTGAATTCTTTTTCGGCCAGAATGCAGACGACTCCCTGGAGAGATGTAAAGAGTCAAAGATTGCTGTGAAATTGCTGGGCTTGGCTGTGCAGCCGGCCAAACCTGCCTTCAGCTTCGCCTCTGGGGGCAGGGGCTACAGGTGTTAAGGGCCTCATGGCAGGAAAGCGCAGCTCCCGCAGGCCAGGCAAGGCAAGGGATGAAGAGTTTCTCATGCTCCAGAAGGGGCAGGGGGCTTCCAGAGGTCCGCAGGCAGCGGCAGGGGTGGCTCCACCCTCTAAGCCGCTTTGATTTCCCCCTCCCACGACTAACCAGTTGGTGGATGGCTGTCAGAGCACTGGGCCCAATGGCAGGAGATTACCTCTTCTGGATCCTAGAGCTTGTGCGGTGGGGCTATTGTCTGACCTTCTTAAGGAAACCACTGAACAGACCCCCACCACCTCTAAGCCAACCGGGACAGGAGCTCCAGGAAGAACTTTGAGCCCTGTTGTTGAAGGGTTTTGTGGAAGAGGTACCTCCCAAGCACAAAGAATCAGGCTGGTATTCCTGGTATTTCCTTGTGTCCAAGAAGGGAGGAGGTCTCCATCCCATTTTGGACCTCAGGGCCTTGACCAAGTTCCTGAGGAAAAACAAATTGAAAATGCTGACGTTGAAATAAATTCTCCATGCTCTCGAATTGCATGGTGTCAAAAGATCTGCAGGACGCTTATTTCCATCTGCAATCCATCAAAAGCACAGGAGTTAGGACTGCTGTACCCTTTTGCCCTGCTACAGACAATTTAAAGAAGTCAATATTGATCATGATATATCTATTCTTGTCAAACAGGCAATGCACCATGCCCCTCAAACTGACTGTTGCAACTCTTGAAATACTTTTCGCAAGTGTATGATACCATTTATTTAGTGTTATTAAATGGAGTTGCCCCCTTCAAGTAGGTGTTCATGTTTAAACCCAGTGTACCTCGGAATATATATCATCAATTGATGATTTGTTTCATTCACGTTGAAATTATAACTATTCATGATCTCAATTGACAAAGTAATTACTTTCAGCAGCATTCAAGTTATTTGCTTTTCTTTTACCATTTTCAAATGTCACAGACACTTGCCCTTTATTAAGGTAACTGTTCATGAATTGTGAAATGTAATGTTCAAGTAAAGATCCAGGTGAAAATGATATTTAAATTCAAACTTTAATGGCCAATTTTTCTTCACAGCATTGAAATCTAGAAGAGGAAAAACATTTGCTCTAAATGAAGAAGAGAAGAAAGGCAAGCATTAACGGATTTGATATTCTTATATTGTTTGACAATACTGATCTTATCATTAGCGATAGCTTAATTGCATTCATTATATCTATGTTCATAATGTGCTAAATTAATTGATGTATTTATTATTTGACAACATATGTAAATGTATTGTTTTTGATAGTGGGATATTTTGGCAACAGTGATTTATTTTAGATAGATGATTTGATATTGCACACTTTAGTTTGATATGTTTTGCTAAGTCAAGGGCGGTTTTATAGAAGAAATATGATTCTGAAATAATGATGCAATATCATTAATTGTATTTACAAAAAGCAACCTATCTTGTAGATGAAAGACTCTGGAATCGTTTCCTAGAGTAATGTTCCAGGCTGTGTATCATGCCATGCCTGATTATCATTGTTTCATTCAAAGTGATAACTTCCTTGAGTTAACTAGTGCAATTATGTTTTGGCGTTTAGATCACTGGCTACATAGGGCCCATTTAACAAAATATTTTGCTGGTTGCAAATGTATTTCTTTGTTCATTGTGCATTTTTTAGGTACTTATACAGTAAGTAAGTTCTGTTTCAAAGTGCCCACAGGGCAACAGGGAGGGAATATGGGATTGAAAACAATAAATACAGTAGAAGATAAAGACAAACCCACTATGCATTGGGAGTATTCAGAACGTGCATGTGCAGCGAGAAGAGGGGGAGTGGGTGTAAGTGCTGGAATGTCCGTGCTCATGGGTGAGCAGCAGATGCAGTGCATAGTATGGGAAGTGCTATGCGGCCTGGAGCTGCATTAGGTAGATAGTGTAAGCCTTCAGGACAAAGGCTGGTGGGTGCCGAGGCAAGTGCTGCAAGGTAGGCAGAGGCTAGGGCGATTGAGTGTGACAGGCCAGGACTCCGAAGGATACGTAAGGGCCCTGGTCACCAATCACAGCGACTGAGAGATTAGCAGAGGAGGGAAGAAGGGAAGGAGGAGGTGAAGAGGAACGTCTTGGGGAGCTTCTGCAATTTGAGGAAGTCCTCCTCAAGATGAAGAGGAAGAGGGAGGCTGTTCCATAAGAGGAAGCCAGCTGAACAGAGAGATCAGTCACCAGCCCTCTGTTTAGCGAAACGCTTTACACATAGAGAGTTGGTGCCAGAGGAATTTAGAGGTCTAGAGGGAGTGTATTTAGTAGCCTTGTGGATGATGCAGAGGGATTTGAATTTAATCCTTGCAGCAACCGGGAGCGAGTGAAGAGGTTTTAGCGCAGAAGAGATGCAAAAGTCTTGCTGCCCTATTCTGGATTAGCTGGAGGGGTCATATAGTGGAAGAAGGTAGATTCAGGAGAAGGCTATTGCAGTAGTCAAGCCTAGAGAGAACCAGGGCTCGGGTAACATTGAGCTTCTGGGGGAAGGTGAGAAAAGGGAGAATTCCTTTGAGAAGGAAGAGTTGAAAGTGGGACTTCCTGTCCTGAGTGAGAGGGAGGAAGGAGAGAGAGGAGTCAAAGATGACTCCGAGATGACGCCATTTGCAGTTTGAAAACGTTGCAAATGTGACCTCGCACAAACAGCGCTTGACTCACAAAACTGTGAGACAGGCCATTTGTAACCAGGCACAATGAGAGAATTACTAACTCTGCCAAGTGTCCCCCGAGACACACCCACTTTGCATATGGAGGAGTGTCAATGGATGAGCCATGGAAATACCATGGTGGATTGAGACAAAACAAATCTTGCTTCTATATCACTTTGTCCCGGCTCCAACCTGCTATGTCATATTTGGAATAAGAGGAACTCTGCAGGAGCAAGTTTCACTTCCTTTAATATTTTTCCATGAAATTGATTCCTGTTCCCCAAAGTTTGACTACGCTTTCAGGACATAAATGTTAAAAAAATAAATTCAATTTTTCTCCTACCACCATGTTATTTTTGATTTCCTAGAACTTCCATTTTGTTTTCAGTGAATTAGTTCTATTTAAAGGTAAAAGTATGGAAAGTGCAAATTAAGTATGCTGCATGTGTGACTCTTTTTGAAGTCCCATGCATGTGCAACTTACATGTGACTTCACATGAATTTGTGTTTATTCCATTCCCATTTCACAAATGAAAATGGCATGCGCACCCTCTGCAAAGTACCTTTGGTAAAGTACTGCTTTGCCCGCGTGAGACGCTGTGTCTGTTTGGACGTTGCTGACTCTGATTGTTTCCTTCTTGGTTACTGCTGAGAGAGACTTTTTCAAAGTGACAAGCACCGCGCACAATAGGGCTGGACTTGATTCTGTTTGTTTAAAAATGTGCACGCCCGCGCACCTGCGCGCGCTCACCCTCAGCGAAGTACCTTTGGTAAAGTACCGCTTTGCCCGCTTCGCCCAGCGTAGCTAAGTGTAGCTGTATTTTCGTTTCTTTTTATTTTTTTGCATTAGCTAATTGCTATGGCTGTCAAAGGATATTATATCATCGTCTGTTCAAGCTAAGTGATTTTTCAAGTGTCCACACACTAACTTCAATATTTAATCACTTATATTCTCTCAAATCCGGCATGCCTGACCATGCTCTTATTTCATCTAAGATAGCAGCTACCGGCAATTTGCACGCTATGTCCAGAACACATGCCTCGACTATGCTGACTCCTAGTCGCAACATCAAAAACACATTAAATACATTAAATGCGACCATAAATGCGAGTCGCTTGGAGTGCCGCAATCTTTCTAATGCGTGTTCTTCTAACCACTCGTCTTTATCATTTGGAAATATGCGTTTGCCAGGTCTCTTGCACTCCCCCTTTTGCGGTTTTGAGGGTCCCTTTCAAATCAATCATACTAAGGGCCTCACTACGACTCAGGCGGTAAGGGTTTTACGGCGGCTTAAACAGCGCCGACCCTTACCGCCTGAGTACGAGGTCCCTTAGCGCCATGGCGGATTTAACACCTGCTTTTAGCAGGTGTTAAAATCCATGGCGCTAAGGGACCATGGAGTTAATTACGCCACCGTAATTTACGGTGGCGTAATTAACGCCTTCCCCACTCCCATTATGCACTATGGGGCAAAATGGGAATTGGGAAGGGAAAATGGGAAAATGGGGATTTACCGCCCCGCCAAGGTTGGAATGGGGCAGTAAGTCCGCCTACCACCATGGCGTAAACGTAGTTTACGCCATGGTGGTAAAGTCACGGCCCAGGCGGTAACTTACCGCCTGGGTTGTAATGAGGCCCTAAGGCTCTCTCCAATAATGTCATTTCTATGCTGCAGTTGCTTTCTGACTCTACCTTGCTTGCGGCTGACAGTGCAAGGAATACAAAGTGCATTGAACCTTCAATACACACACCAAACGTTAACAATGTCTCCCATGTAACCCATGATTCACCAAATGATGACAATATCTCTATTCATGCGAGGCAATATGCATCCCCATTTCTATTGGCAGCGACACTGCTTAACATCAGAACAATATTTCATCAATAAGCAGTGCGTCTGACGAGACCTCACAGTATGTTCAGCCTACCCTGCGTCCACACTCCAAGGCACTCCCAGAGCAGCTTCTTCCATCGGTGACTCCTATGATGTTAGAAACAACTATTGCTGCTATAAATACAGCCATTCTGAGTGTATTTGAACTACTAGAACGATTGGATGAAAAGACCTCTAAACAGAACCTTCAGATTGACTCCATATGTGAATGGATGGCTGCCCTAAAAACCTTGCTCCCTGCTCCAAGGCCTGCCCAGCACCGATAATTATTGCAGATGATCCTGTAAGTATCCAATCTTGCCTGCCATCCCGGCAATCATTCGATTACTTGATGGCGTCAACTCTAGTTCTATTCCACAAGTGGGTGATACCTCCTGGTCGAGCATACTGTCAGTCCACGGGAGTGTCTCTCCTGAGATTATAGACTATCCGGGTGAGGCTGTCCCGGGGAATGAAGTATCCTCTCCTCTTGCATTCAATAATCCAGCACCTCCACGCCACTCTCGTAAAGGCAAAAGGCAGACGAAAAAGAAAATGGTTCCACGTCAGTCTTTGATAAAAAAATCTAAAAACATGGCTGCCCCTAAGATACCTACAGACCATAAAAGTGATGGGTGGAAGGTTTCAAATGAATCTAAACCACTGGCAATTGCTCTGAGCAACCTTCCACACCACCGTTTTTTAGCCCGTCTGCGCCATTGCAAAGGGGGACCAGCCATGTGCAAATCAGTCAGCAGCTGCCGCCACCGAGGGTAGCAGCCCAGCCCGAACTGCTAGGCCAGGTCCCCTCTGCACAGAAAACCAAGCAACCCCAGACATGTTTCGGCCTTGTTGGACCTCCTCAGTGAGGTGCAGCCTGGTTCCCTGTGGCGCAGCGAACAAGGGACCCACATCTGGGCATACCCTCTCTCACAAGGAGAAACAAACTGACCACAAAAGTGATGGGTGGAAGGTTTCGAATGAATCTAAACCACTGGCAATTGCTCTGGGCAACCTTCCACACCACCGTTTTTTAGCCCGTCTGCGCCACTGCAAAAGGGGACCAGCCATGTGCAAATCAGTCAGCAGCTGCCGCCACCGAAGGTAGCAGCCCAGCCCGAACTGCTAGGCCAGGTCCCCTCTGCCCCTAAGATACCTAAACATTCTATTGCTTCCTTTTTTAAAGTGATACCTACAAGCTTCAATATAGAGTCTGATATTACTAAGAACATCTTTTTGAAACCATATGAAGCTCCTGTAGCAAACTCAGCAGCGGCCTCAACCCACAGTCTGCAATATTCTCCTTTAACTAATCTTGTTAATGCCTTGGGAAACCCTCTTGCAGAGACCCTACCAAAAAATCAACTCCCTTTAATATTTAAGCCTTTTCCTAAGTCTGTTGAAGCTGATACTGTCCATGATTCCTTATCCAGCAAGCCTCCTGTTTCTAGTTGTAATTTTGCCCATACAAAGTTGTCTATTGATGAGAATCTAAATTCTAAAACTTTGGCGAAGCATGCCCCCTTTGAAAAAGTTTCTCAAACCTCATCTCAGGAGAATATGAGAGAATGGTTGACAAATATTTGCAAACTAAACTTGTGCCTACTGCTCCATCTATTTTGAATTCATCAAATGACCCTTCTATAATTACTCAATCTGTTTCCCTTCCGGTTTCATCATTTGATGGTGGTCAACCTGTGCTCCAAAATCCAATTAATGATTCGTTCCATCCTTACTTGGTAACACTACAGTTAAAGAGTATTGTTGATGCCTTTTTTGACAAACAGGTGAATGCAGTCATGGTCAATTCCCAATTGGCTCCCATTTCTGAAATTTTGGCCTATAATCCTTTTGACCAACAAACAATGAGATCTTTTGTCCCTAATATCAATGCCATTGATTCTAACATAGCACCATGGCCAGCCAGGTCGTTAGGAGCTACAATGTCTGATAGACTGCCTTCTTCCCTTTCCTTGAAGTCCAATGATTTTGATGCCAGGCCGACTAATAAGTTTATCGAAAGGAAACTGCCACAGGCCTCAAATAATCCTGCTTCAAGTTGTCACTCTCTTGTCATGAAGTGCAGAGGAGGGACATTTCCCTTATATGATCCCAACAGACAATGTATATTGAATATACTTAAAGATGTTGATACTCTAGAGAACGTGACTTCGGGAGACATTGATCTTGTGGAGTTCATAGCTGGCCCGGATCTCACCGCAGTGCGATTATGGATCCCTTCGGCGATAGTTGCGAAACCACCTGGAATGCCAAACTATCAATTTTTGATATGGGTTTTCTCATCTCCCAACATCCCGACAGGTCTCAAACATTGTTTGTTCCTATGATTCTGTCACTAACTGGGCCAACCTCTTCCACTTCCCAGACACGTAGCTATCATTCAATCAAAAAAGCTACTACTTCATAACTACAAAATGAATGACAGACTAGTTCTGTAACCTTATGTAGTTGGAACACGAGGGGGCATGTACATCTGCAGACTTCAATTGTTAAATTTGTGCAGCCCTACAATGTTCTAGTTTTTCAAGAGACCTGATTGATTACTCCTCCAGTACGGGACAACCATACCATTTCTCTTGTACCGGCTTGGAGAGGAGATAAGGGACGACCCATGTCAGGCCTTTTGGTGGCAGTCAGTTTAAGCTCTGGCTTTTCGATTGAACCTTGGGCTTCTTTTGATAACTTCATACAATTGGTTAAACTCACTGGATCTCGCCGGCAACATTGCTTTACTTAACATCTATCGCAACCCGCTGAAAAGCACAAATAATTATTTCTTCCAGGAGCTCTCTGACTTGTTAGAGATAGTTGCTCTTGCCAAAGACATAAAAGCAACTATACTAGCTGGCGATATTAACATTGATTGCCTAAAACCAAAAAATAATGCTGCTATACAGGAAGCCCTGACGTGATCTGCCTTTATGTCGGAATGAAACCTCAAAATGGTCAATTGAGCTGTGCTAGGAGATATACTCGCTATTACTACCTGGCATAGAGATAAATTAGCCAGTACGATCGACTGTATGTATGTCGATTCTAATTTATTCCAAGATATCAACTCTCTAATTATCTTGTCTCAGTTGCACAGTGACCATAACCTGTTGTCTCTCACTTTTTCCAGAGCAGTCTCACCAGCAATTACACGTATACAACTTTATTGTCAACCACTTTCAATTAACCAAGCTAGAACCCACTTCTCTTGGTCCCCTAATAAGCTTAATGATATTAATAACCTTGTTGCTAATTTACAATTCGACAATACGAAAATGGAATATACACATATTCTTCGAAAATTTCAAAACAATATATTAATTATGAAGAATAAGCCAATAAACCCTTTGCATTCTTTTGATACTGAGTTACATTACAAGAGGGTCATGTATAGAAAGTAATGCAAGATATTGCTTGCTTCTTCCTCCATTAATCGATTTAACGCTCTTAAAATGGCCAAATGTAGATATACGAATTGGGTGTGTGCACACAAATCCACTCTTTCCCAGCACGATGGTGAAATTATGCACAACACTCTTGCTTCCAAAAACTCTACGGAAATCTGGAAACTGTTCTCACCAACTTGATTCCCAGGCAAACGAAGTACAAGAGGATCAATGGATCTTGCATTTTCTAAGATGTATGCTGATCCCCTGTTTGACAATTTTTCTTATAACATACAAACCAAGTCCGACTGGCTCCTAAATTGTGATATTGAATCCATCATTTATTATATAAAACTTGCTAATAAATCTAGGGCAGCTGGACCAGATGGTCTAAGTAGCAACATGTTAAAGAATAATCTAGAACAGTGGGCGGGTATTCTGTTTCATCTATTTCAGCGTATACTAGTTACAAAGACTCTTCCTATATCTTGGCCCAAGTCCATCATTGTGCCAATTTTTAAAAAAGGGGAGCGGACTTCACCATAAAATTATAGAGCCATCGCTGTACTCAACACTCTGGGTAAAATATTTGCCAAATTGGTACTCAGATATTTTTGTGCCTGGACATTGCGTACTCACCATCGAAAACCCTCATCAATCGGGTTTCATTGCAGGAATGGGCACTACTGTAAATCTGTTTTTTCTCAATATGTTAAAATCACATTGCAATTCACAGAATCCACATATTTCATTTGCCTTTGTTGATTTACATTCGGCATTTGACTCGATTTCGAGAGTCAAACTTATGACAAAACTTAATAGAGATAAGTCCCCTTCTATACTCTCTGATATCATTTACAGCTTCCACTCTTCTACGTCCATCCAAATCAAAATTAATCTTAATGGTTTACTTTTAAGACCCATTCCTACATCGCATGGTCTCAAGCAAGGCTGCTTATTTAATTATTTTATTCACAACATAAAACATGCTTTCGAATCCGTGATGTCTGATTCTCCTAGAATTAATGGCGTTCCGATAAAGGCTCTCATGTATGCAGACGATATTGTTTTAAAAATTGATATCAACTTTTGAAACTTACATAGTTGAAAATGAACTTAAAGTAAATACTGCCAAAACCCAAGTGGTTATGTATAATCCTAATCGAGGATGCCATACTATGAAGCATTGGACCATTGACAATGTAAAACTATTGGTTATTCCGGCTTACACACACTTGAGTCTCATTTTTGAAGCAATATCTAATTCTTCTAAACATCTAAAGCACATTGACTCTAAACTCATATCAGCAACTTCTCAAGCTCCATTCTACTTGCAAGGTATGGCAAATTTTCGATCACTACGGCAGTGACCTTTTGGAAAATGAAGGTTACTCCCACGTTTTTGTATGGTTCACAATCTGGACCTCTACTGTCAGCTCTTACCCTTAACAAATGGGAAGCAAAATTCTGGCGTAAAGTATTACATCTTCCCCAATGCAGTCCAATCTCGTGGTTACGTTATGAATTGGGTATTATTTCATTGTCCGCAATGTACCAATGTACTTTTGAGAAAGTGCCTCATCTCAACTCAAACAGAAACTCTGTTAAAAATACAGTCAAATTATATGTTCAATACTGAACATCAATTGTTACAAAAATGGCTCATTTCTTTATACAGGATTATGGAACATGCAGACATTACAATTGATTTATTAATTTCAAACCCAGATAAAGTCAAACACAAAATCTATCAAATGGATTGGATTGACAATCATCTTAAATGTTTGACATGTAGGAATGCCTCTAGCCAACGCTTTCCACCAAAATCAAGAGGGATCATGGAAAATTATTTGTCCAAATCACCATCCCTAATTGTAGGCAATTGATTTTACGCTTTCATTTCCATATATGGAAGACTAGAGATCTGCAGTGTTCACGCAAAATTCTTTCCATTGCCCAAAACATTTGTCGCTTTTGTTGTACTCCTGGCACTGCTGAATCATTGCAACATCTCATCACACAACGTCCCTTGTCATATCTAAGAGACAAATACACTTCAACATGTTTTGTTCTGCTTTTGCCATTATGGATTCAAGTCAGTGTTGGGCCCTTATCGTTCTTCCTCCTTAGCTCTCCAAATTGCAACTGTGAATTTTCTGACATCATTACAATTAGGTATTGTTTGAAAACTTTGTTCTGATGGACTTTTGTGTTTATGATATATTGGGTTTGAAGTTATAATGTTGAATATTGCTAATTGATGTTTGCTTATGTTAGATAATATTTTTTGTAAATTGAACAGGCATATTTTAACGTTATATCGTGCTCATACTTTGATATTTATTTTTTATCTTCCCTATTGTTTCCTCTATTTATTGTTGTTGTATTTCCTTTTATTCTTTTCCTTTTTATTGTTTTCATCTTTCTTCTTTTTCTTAAAGAGGAAGAAATGTAAATTGCAAATTGTAAATGTCAAGTAAGAGATTTGTATAATAGTATATATTTGTATTGATTTTATTTAAATTAATAATGAAAAGTTGATTTGATTCAACTAAATCAATAAAGGAAAACAAAATGGAATTCTTTGTGAAACAGCTGCATTCTCTTTTGTTTGAAGGTATATATTAGTAGGTGTGACCTATGAGTTCATTTTTTGTGGTAATCCTTTCATTGCTCCTGTCAAGACTTTCAACTTCCCTCCAAAGTAGGTCATGTCATGTCACATATAGTGGCAAGCCCTGTAACAGACATTAAAAAGGTGGGAGGGTTTGTGTGGCCAAGCAGCCGACAGAGATGTCACTTAGATGACAGCTCCTACAAACTTTCACGGCAAAGGAAATTAGTGGATGAATCTGATCATAGGCGTTGGTGGAAAGCGGGGCGAGACGCAATGGACGAGGACCCCAGCTACATGACTTGTGTATAGGACTGCAGCCTGTGGGTAAGAGTTATTTGGGTGAGTGTGCCTGGCCTCAGGATGGCAGGTGGGCTGCCATGAATCCTCCCGCTGGCTCCCCGGTGGGAGATGAAGTAGCCAGTGTAGAGGACGGACAGCATCCCCTTCGAGGATCGGAAACAACCATACAGCGTATTTCGATCCAGGCCCGCCATGATTTTGCTTGGGCCGGACCAGCTTGGTGCCGAGGGGCAACCAGCGGAGGGGCATGAAATGTCTGTGCCCCCCCGGGATCTGTACGGTTGAGGAGGGCCCGGGAAAGTGACTGATAAGTGGCACTATGTCTGTCTCTGTCTGCAAGACCCCGGAGGCATCAGCTAAAGTGGTTGCAGCAGACGAGGAGGAAGCATGGTATGCGGTTGCAGGGAGAGGAGGCACTAAGTGAGGCACTAAAGGTATGATGAACTCCTGATCGGGCTGTGGGTGCACATTTAAGAAGGAACAACTCATGTGGAGAACCAAGCTGGGGAGGCACGAATTAGGAGAAGAGTTGAGTCTGGTAAAAGCAAAGGGGGGACCACAGTGGCACCGCATATTAGAGGAAAGCCTGGGTAGGGGCCATGTATGCAGACCCCCACCTCACAGAGCCAGACATGATACCCAAGCATCTCTTCACGCCCCACCAAGCTGACGGCCCTGTTTGCTGCTGTGTCAGGACCCGTCCTTCTTTCACTCTGTGGGCACGTTGGCTGCGACCGTTCCTCCATCAAGATGATGACTACAGCAGTACAGCTTGTCCCATTCCAGTATGGCCACTGTTCCCAAGATGTTGATTGATGTAGTACCCGGAAGTGTGGCACTCCAATTCTAGCACCCATAAAGATGCCGGACAAAAGGTAATCCTCATGTCACAACTTCTTCCTACGTTGCAAGGAGCTCTGTTCTTTCCTGTTTCCACCTATTGCTTGTTACCTCATCTTGTGTCTGCTCCTGGAATTCCACGCCCTGTCTTCCTGCTACCCTCTAATTGGTGATCCTTTCGTCGCTTGTCGATCCTTATCCTACATCGCTGTTGCCTCTGAAACCATACTTCTGCAGTTCTGTCACTGAGCTTCAGACACTGCTACGATCCTCAGAAACATTGCCTGTGCCATCATTGAACAACAGTTGGATTCCGGAGGGTCTTTCTCTATCAAGTTTTTTCCCTCCTTATTGGGCTGCTCCTCCAGGATAGCCACAATGCTTTTTCCTGTTATCTCAGGGCACATCATGGCTGCACGCATGGGCAGACCCTTTCTCTACACTGACAGAAAACCCATGCTACAGAAGGTCAGGCGCAAACCTGAGAGTTTGCAACATCAAGAACCTGATACTATGGCTTAGATGCTAGAGCTGGTGGCCGCAGTACAAAACCTTACCACAGAAATGCATGCCAACGAAAAGCTCTTGTCGCAAGGGCCACCTTACCTTCTGGTTTCATAGCAGTGGGACCACAAGTAGAAAGGTTTTTTGGTAATCCCAATAAATTAAGAGTTTTTGGATGCCTGCACGGTAGTAATTTCCTTCATACAGGCATCTTAACAAACCGATAAAGCAAAGGTTGGATTTGTGGTCAGCCATTTAGGAAGCAGTGCCCTTGCATGGGCCATCCTGTTGGTAATGTCAGATGATCCTCTTCTAAATGATTTTTCGGGTTTAATAACAGCATAGAAACATTATTTTGTCAGACCAGATCTCACATATACCACTCATTAAACGCTTCTTGACTTCCAACAAAGTTCTGTGGACCTGTTGACCCATATAACTTAATTTTAGATTCAAACAAATGGCACTGGAGACCGCATGGCCAGAGGAGGCCTGTTATACACTATCCTGTTGGGGCCTAACAAAAAAACTAAAGAACTAAAAGATTAACTGACTAAGGTTCCAAGAACCCCTTATTTCGAACAAATACTACGGTTGTTGCTTCAAATTTATTTCCATCTTCAAGAATGGAAAACCGAAAACAGAATACACAGGAATGGAGTTTCTTGTTCATTTCCTTCTGAACCACCGCCAGTAGCTCCGCCAGACTCTATCGAGCCTATGCAAGTAGGTTCTACTCGTGGACCTCTTTCTGAAGAAGTGAAGAACAGGAGACACTCTAAGGGATTATGTCTCTATTGTGCCTCTTCAACGCATCTAATGAAAAATTGTCCTTTGGCACCACCCAGACGACAGGGAAATGCCAGTTCCCGTACCTAAAAGAGACGAAGGTCCGAGAAGCAGCAAAACGTATTTGTTATTAAATATCTCCTCATGGTTTAACCACTCTCATGTCTTTGAAGATGCTGCCTTGGTCAACAGCAGGGCAGCCGGGATATTTATGGACCATGTCTGGGTAGATGGTACACCATTAGATGGAGGTCGGATAACTCAGAACACTCAACACTGACAATGCAAATATCCAAACATCAAGAACAAGTGTCCTTTGACATCATCAGAGCAGCACATTTCCTTCACATTTTAGGTATTCCTTGGCTCTCTCGCCATAATCAGTATATCAACTGGACAGCCCACACTTTGTTCCTTGGTTCCGAATTTTGTGTATCCTCTTATCAAGCCAAGCATTCCTTGATGTCTAATCTTGTTGCTTCTAGTCCTGCCTTGACTAATACATCTGCTGTAGCCTGTTTAATACCAACAAAGTGTCTTGCCTTTCAATGCGTCTTTGAGAAGAACAGTCCAAAACACTACCTAGGCATCAACCAGATGACTGCGCCATAGTACTGTATCCTGAAACCTCAGCTCCTTTGAGTTGCATGCTTATTTTGTATCCTCTAGAAAAAAACAGCTGTTAGGGAATATTTGGATGAAAATCTGGAACATGGCCATATCTGTGAATCGACTTCATCTGCAGGGGCATCATTGTTTTTTCGTCCAAAAAGGATATATCGGAATTAAGACCATGCATGTATGCCTTAACCGTATCACTGTCAAAGACAAATATCCCTTCCCTCTGATCTCTGACATACTGGAATCTCTGCAAGGGACTACGATATTCACCAAACTTGACCTCGGGCAGCATATCCCTTAATAAGGATCAAGGAAGGTGATGAATGGAAAACCGCCTTTAGGACTTCCTTTGGAGACTTTGAGTATTGCAAGATGCCCTTCGGTCTTTTTAATGCATTAGCAGTATTTCAAAGATACATAGATCCTGTCCTTTCAGATCTTTTGCAACATACTGTAATTTCAAACTTAGATGATATCCTTATTTACTCCCGGGAGGGATTCTCAAGACCACACTAAACATGTCACAGAAGTCCTTTGATGTTTGGATCTCAACATGCTGAAGGCTAAACCGGACAAGTGCATTTTAGATGCAGCCTCTGTTTCATTTCTGCGATACATAATTTCTGCTGCAGTAATTGCCATGGATCCTAGAAAGGTCACAGCAGTGTTAAATTGGAAGGCCCCATCCACTGTAAAAGATCAACAACTGTTTCTGGAGTTGGCAAATTTTGACCGTAAATACATCCCACGATGTTCCCTTATTGTCCTGCCATTTACTAATTTATTGTCCTGCCATTTACTAATTTGCTAAAGAAAAATCAAGCATTTGATTGGAACAGCAAAACAGAGCAAGCCTTCTCCCCCTTGAATGAAGCCTTTACTTCAGCTCCTATTCTCGTTCAATCTAATGTACTTCACCCATTTATCTTAGAGATGGATGCCTCAGACATGGCGGTGGGGCAGTTCTCAAGCAGGTACAAAAGGACAGGGAGGAACATCCTGTTGCTTACACTCCTATTTCAGCACCCAGAAAGATACCGGACAAAAGGTAATCCTTACGTCACAAGTTCTTCCTCTGTTGCTCGGCACTCCATTCTTTCCTGTGCTCACCTATTGCTTGTTACCTCATCTTGTGTCTGCTCCTAAAATTCTGCCTGCTGTCTTCCTGTTACCCTCTAATTGGTGATCCTTTCGCTGCTTGTTGATCCTTATCCTACATCACTGTTGCCTCTGAAACCCTACTTCTGCAGTTCTGTCACAGAGCTTCAGCCACTGCTACAATCCTCAGAAACATTGCCTGTGCCATCCTTGAACAACATTTGGATTCCGGAGAGTGTTTCTCTATCGAGTTTTTTCCCTCATTATTGGGCTGCTCTTCAGGAGTAGCCACAACATTTTTCATGTTATATCAGGACACATCCTGGCTGGATGGAAGGACAGACCTTATCTCTACCTGGACTGAAAACCCACAGTAGAGAAGGTAAGGCGCAAACCTAATATGCTGACAATCCATCTGGTGACATTTATCAACCAATACTGAAGATCCCTGATAGTAGGAGCAGGTGCTAGGTGCTGCAGAAGCTTCCACTGAACCCCTGCCAGAGGTACTAGGAAGGGGGATCTCAGTTAGACCCTCACTCAGCATGGCTAAATCAAATAAGCCCACAAAAGCCCCAACGATGAACACTTTTCTACATACCAATACCCCTGTGGAGAAAGTTGATGAGTTGAAAAGATGGCAAAGATGATGAGAGAATTGAAGGAGGACTTGCCGTCACTCATAAATACAGAGACAGCTACAATTAAAATGTAACCGTCAAGGGTAATATCGGAAAATACGAGGGATATTGGAGAGTTGGGGGAGCAAGTGTCAACTAACAAAGAATTGATCACAATGCTGTAAACCGGAAACGCTGAGGACAGAAAGCCATGACACACAGTTTCCGAATGAAACCCTCGAAGTCCTACAAAATAGAAATGACGACCTAGAAAATAGGTCGAGAAAGAACATTCATATACAATTTCTTAAAGAAGGAATGGAAGGGGGGACATCAGAGGCTGCATTTCAGACTTATTTCAAGATCTCCTAGGTGGGCAGAGTGGCTCAATGGTGAAGGTGGATAGAGTGCACAGGGTCAGAGCTACGAGAGGCAAAGAAGAGGGGCCCAGAGATATACTGGTGAAATTACATGATTTTACGAACAAAGAAGCTATACTGAAGGAGAGGAGGAGACGAGACCCCATCGAATTCCAGGGCAGCAAGGTCCAGATTTTCCCAGATGCAACTCAACTCACTCTAACAAAGAGAAGGCTGAAACCTATCACAGGGGTACTAAATGAGAAAAACATACCCATTTGTCCTCAAATTAAAGCGAGAAGACAGGGTGATTACAGTGATGACACCGAAACAAAGAACTTCCATCGTAGGAATCGACCTGCCAACTGCGTGGGAAGATCAATAAGTGGGGGCCGAAGTGAGCAGAAGGTTGGGTGGTGTTTGGTCTCGAAGCCCGAATGCAATGGCCCGCTCAAAGCGGAGTGGCAAAGCTTCAAGACGGCACCCAGCTAGGAGCAGAGATGGTGACTTTGTGGTCGAGAATGGGGGGAGGTGGCCTAAGGTCAATGAATGGGGGAAGAGGGGTACAGGGAGGGGGCAGCAGGAGGAGGCCTATAAAGAGCTGGTGGAAGAGGGGGAAGGGGAATGACTGGTTTCACCATTGTAGGTTCTGAGGTATACTAGTTTCGGGGGAAACTGTTATAAGCACTGGAAATGGCCAGGCTCAAACAGGGTTTTGTTGTGGGGGATGTTAGGATTGGCATTTAAGGGACAGAGGGTTCACTAAAGCAGCAGCGCAGGGGGAACATTTGAAATCGTTTTATCCCAATACATACGGGATGGCTGCAAGTCATGATAAAAGGAGGGGGAATATGAGCTGCTTTAGATTATGGTTGTGCAACATGAGGGTCCTTAACACACTTCATAAAAGAGTCCAACTATATAGGGCGCTGAAGAGGGAGGGAGCTAAAGAGCTAAAGTAGTGACACTACTAGAGACACATCTGGTCCAGAGAGATCAATAAAGATTAATGAGTAAACAATTTCCCATCCAGATACATTTCAGTGCCAAGTCTAAGAGGGAAGGAGTGGCAATACTAATTCACAGGAAACAGAACTTTATATTGACAGGGGTGAAGAGGGACAGAGAGAGGAGATACATGATAGTAATTGGGAAGACAGTGGAGAGGGATCTCACATTGGTCTGTTTATTCCCCAACTCTGGTCAGGATCATTTTTATGTGGCTTTCTACGGGAACTAGAGACATTTGCAGGGGGAGTACTAGGTTACAGGTGATCTCAACTCGGTAATGGATGGCTAATTGGATAGATCCACTCAGTCCAAGACTGCTGAGTTAGGTGAAAGATCAACTAATGCTAAAGGAATGCTGGCAAAGATGGGATTGGACATATGGAGACACCAACACCAGGGAGAGAGGGATTGTACACACTTAATTTGTCCACAAATCGTACTCGCGCATAGACTACATTTTTGCACACGCGTCCTCCCTTCCAGATATCAACACTGTGGACATTAGACTGGGTACCATCTCAGATCACTCGGCATTGTGATGTCAGTGGAGCGGGAGGAGAGGCCAAAATATACGGTTGAATGGAAACTTAATGAAAGGCTGCTACAAGACGGTATGGTCAGAGAGCTTTTTAAGGATGCTGTCACAAAGTATTTTGGTTTTAATAAAGTAAATGATACATCAATGGGGACCCACTGGGACATGAAGAAGGCAATCACGAGAGGCAGCGTTATTTCAACAGGGGTGACATTTCGGAGGATTAGGAAGCAGCAGAAAATTCGACCACCTGAAGGAGCTAGAGGTACTGGACAAAAACAATATAGATTGCGACAATCCAGGGTCCTGTACAGAAAACCTCTATCTAAAAGCGGGATCTAAATTCTATTAGGGTCGACAAGGCGGAGGGAGTACTCCTTAGGGCAAACCAAATCTTTTATGAAGAAAAAACTAGTGCAGCAGGCCTATTGAATAGGATGAGGGCCAGAAGAAACTGGGCCTATATTAAGAGGATTGTCAATGACCGAAGGCATAGACAGTGGGGAGGAGACCATAAGTTGAGGACATTCTGGGGCTTCTATCACAAGATATATACAACTGAGGGGGCGGACCAACAGAAGCAGGTGGACTATTTTTCTTCAGTGAATATGCCAGGCATTTCGGAGCCGAACAGAAAATGGCTGGGTTGCCCGATTGAAAAACAAGAAATTCTCC
Source organism: Ambystoma mexicanum (assembly GCF_040938575.1). Taxonomy (NCBI): domain Eukaryota; kingdom Metazoa; phylum Chordata; class Amphibia; order Caudata; family Ambystomatidae; genus Ambystoma; species Ambystoma mexicanum. The sequence goes on from NC_090939.1 coordinate 694,108,114, forward strand.
AAGCAATTAAGGGTCTACCGTTAGGGAAAAGCCTGGGCCCAGATTGACTCCCTGCTGCCTTTTATAAAGTTATGACTCCTGTACTATTGCTTCACACAGAGGCGCTCTTCAACTCCCTAGTGGAGGAAGGGAGCAGGCTACCTAATTCGATGACTGAAGCACAAATTGTTTTGATCTTAAATCCAGGCAAGGACCCATCTAGCTGTGCCTCTTATAGGCCTATCTCTCTACTAAACCAAGACACCAATATATGCACTAAGATTATGACCAAGAGGCTTGAAATTTTAATGCAATCCCTTGTCAACCCGTATCAGACAGGGTTCATCTTGAATAGATCAACAGGGGACAATATTAGGAAAGTCAACCTACTAATTGATAAGGCCAATAGGGGAGGGGAGCACACCCTCCTATTGATGTTGGATGCAGAAAAAGCATTTGGCAGGGTCGACTGAGACTTCCTTGGAAAAATACTGGCCAAAGCGGGCGAGGAAACAGAATTATGAATATGACCACGGTGAATTATTCCTCCCCTATGGCCAGATGAAATGTGAATGGCCAATTTACGGAACCGTTCCCTCTTGGTAGGGTTACGAGACAGGGGTGCCTGTTGTCTCCTCTCTTGTCTGCCTTGGTTATGGAGCATTTTGTTATCAGGATATGGGGTAATGAAAAGATCAAGGGGTTAAGGATATGTGGGGGAAAATATAAAATCAGTCTGTTTGCAGATGATGTGCTCCTGCGCCTTAAGTAGCTGGTGGGATCATTAGGAGCTACTCTGGAAGAGATCCATAGGTTTGGTTATGGCTCTTTAAAATGAATAACCAAAAGTCAGAGATACTGAATATTATATGCTCTGAGGTCATGTTGAAGGAGATTAGAGTGGTGGTGACGTTTATGTTTGCAACCAAATCTGTCAAATATCTTGGAATTAACCCAAAAGCCATGGGGGGCGGGACTTGAGGCGGTCAATTACCCTACCATATTTCAGGAGATTATGAAGGACCTAGCTAGCTGGAGCAAGCTGTATCTTACATGGCTGGGCGGATAGCAGTAATCAAGATTAACGTTTTACTGTGACTATTGTCATTGTTCCAGAATGTACCATTGACAAACCCCAATCAAAAATCTTGGGGATGCAAAGAGCAGTAATGAATTTCATTTGAGGGGTGCTTGGCCACAAATCAATAAGAGCATGCTGATGGCATCTAAGAATAGGGGTGGGCTCTCTTGTCCTGATTTATTTACATACTGTGTGGGGGCACAAGTTAGAATTCTAGCTGAGTGGATGCAGGTGGAAACCGCATTTGTGGAAGGAGCCCTGGATGGATAGAAAACATAGAGCTAGATGTCTCTACCTGAACATGATCTCAAGGGTAACCATGGAAGCGTGGATTGTATAGCCACCTCTGAACTGATTGCGACATTTCCATCCCTGTTTACAGCTAATAACAGGAAACCAGGTATTTACCCATGCCATGAGTGATAAAGGTTTTGAGGGGTGGGAAGGGCTAAGCTGCAGCAAAATAGAGGATATGGTGCACAATGGGGAGGTCAAAACGCTTGCACAGTGTAAAAGGGATTTCGACCTGCAGGAAAAGGAAAAGTATAGGTTTAGAAATCACCAGCTACAGCACTGGTTGTGCCATCCCCTAATCAAGAAAGAAGCCGGAGGCCACTGACAGATTTGGAGAAGATCCTACAGGAAGTTAGAGGTATGAAGGGACTGATTGCTAAGATTTATGAATGCATAAAGGTGGCAAAAGGGATGGCCCCTCAAGAAGATTTGGGAAATAGAGTTAGGAAGGGAAATAACGGAACAGGAATGGGATGGGATATACAGGAGAGCGTGGAAGAGATCCATCTGTACCCAACACCAGGAGACTCAGCTTAAAGTGCTACATAGATGGTATTGCGCCTCATATAAGGTAGCTAAATTTAGGCAGCAGCTAGGAAGCCTATGCTGGAGGGAATGTGGTCATGAGGTAACGCTGTCTCACATTATGGCCACCTGTCCGAAGCAAGCAGGCATATGGAGAGAAATGGAAGGGGTAGTAAAAGCAATTGAAAACACGAGTTGCAAACTCACACCAGTCTTTATAATGCTAAGGTTGAAGGATGAGGAGGAAATTGACGGGTAGACAAACATCAGCAACTAGTTATGATTTTGGCGGTGAAATTGGCGGTAGCATCCAACTGGGCCAAGAAGGAGGCACCCTCAGTGGTACAATGGCTGCACAAGGTCTGGGACATAGCAGCCATGGAAAAGCTTACAGCTGGGGTTAGGGGCAGGATGGATTCATTTGAGGCAACATGGAAACCTCTAATCCGACATCTCAGTTCTTTTAGATCAATATGCTTGAAACCCTATGACACTATGATCTTCCAAAAAAAGACACAGGAATGGTCGATAAATTGTAAAGGTGGGAAATGTTCAATGCCGCGGTAAGGAAGGAAGGGGTGGGTGGGAGCGCGCTATGTTAAAAATTCCATACCAATATGTTATTTTTTTTTAAAGCGGAAGGGAATGCAAAGCAAGGGCCTTTGGGAATTCTACTGCTTTTACATTTCGGAGGTGTCCACTGTTGAAAGGCACAGTACGTAGTGAATCACCACAGAGACTACATGTGCAGCATCGAAGCTAACTGGCTGGATGCAACATTCAAAGGAATTGGACTACAACCCTCCTTGTCGGACCAATTAAAGATCTGCACATATTTATTCTAAAAGGAGAGGAACAGAAGATCCACGTGAGATTTAGGGCCTGAATAATCCAATAGGAAAACGTTCTGTGAATCAGGCTGTTAGTAGCCACAATAGCTGTCCTTTATACAAAAAGCCACCACTCTGGGTTTACATAAGGACAAAAGCCATTCTTGACAATTGTTTATGTTTATGGTATTTCTATAGCGCCTTAGGCCCTTAGACAAACAGGCGCACAGATAAGACAAATGACACAAACAAGTAAAGTAATAAACAATAATAAAGTGGCTTTTAATGTCCACCATTCTCTGTCTCTCCAAAAGAAGACTATCTGCCGCCATCTCCTCTTTCAGGACCTACTTACACTGTTCTTGACCCTGGCTCCTCATTCTATTCAATACAGAACATCTTGTTTTAAGATCTAAATGCTGAAGACCTTGTGGAGACCTTAAACAATGGGTTGCAGGTGAATCACATGGACATCACCCACTAGTGGCAGCCAAGCTCCCTGAAACCACAGTATGTAGTCCTAAAATTGTATGGATACTGGCTCTCAACGATGGGTCAAAACCAATCGACTTTCTTTGAAAGAAGCCTGGGCCTTATGATCTACTAGCACCTACAGCACCACTGAAGTTTGATCTCTCATTCAGGGTGGTCGTGTAAGCAAAACGCATTAAAAAAATAAAAGAATAAATTAATTAGCTGATTTTGCACAGTTGGAAAACGGATAAGTACATAATTGACAACAATATGTACATTGGTGCTGCAGTGACTAGATTCATAAGATCTTGTGTCACTCTCAATCAGGGTGTTTGGTTTTCTGTCTCGTAATTTTCCCTGAATGAGCAAGTCAAACTCTGTAAAATCTCCCTTTGCATGATGTCGTCTCTTTGATTCCCTTTAGCCATCCCATATCCATATTTCTTTATCATGCATCTTGCAAGCTGTACGTCCCCTTTAAGCAATATTATCTCTATCCTCAACAAAGATCTACTAAACATTTTGTGACACCTTTTACATTAGAAACACTTTCTGTCATTATGTCGTGGTCACAGAAAGAGTGATGCATCAGTATTATGCTGCTATAATTACAAGCAATTGCCCAGTCCTTTAATGCTTGCCCTTCTTAATGTGGGAACAGCATTGTGCAACTCCTGGCACAACAGCAAATGAGCATCACAACAAAAAAGTACATCCAGGGCTCGCTCTATACAAGATAAGAGGACATGACTTCTTGTTTCTGGGCTAACCAGAGGGGTGCTTTAATGATACCTCCCACAAATTCAGCTCTTTCATTGAATGGTAAATTGAATAGTCCTAGTCACCTAGGAATTAGTCAATGGGATTTCATAAGGCTGTGTAGCAGTGGTTCCTTGCTAACAAGATGGGGAAGTTCAGGATTTTAACTTAAAAGTCAGTTTGCACAGAATCAGATAGACAAGGTTCAACATGCTGTTATCTTGAGTAGGCCACACCTGGTTACTCATCAGCAAATTTAAAAGTCAGACAAAAAGTCATTTTAAATCTCAGCAAATCAAGAGTTCTTTACTGGTGTAACAAAGTCCCTTGATTAGCTTTGGGAGCTGACAGTGCATTACAGCTTTGTCACTTAGCAGGGGCCAGTTACATGGAGACTATATCTGCCATAATACCCTGGGACACGAATCAGAAATGAGTACTCCTACTTCCCTAGTCATGCTCACTGTCCAAACAAGCATACTTAAATCTGCAAGAAGAGGAAGTTGAGGAACTCCAAGATGGCAGCGTAGTTCCTTAGGCTGCTGTTCAGCAGTCACTGGAAGCCCACCCTGGCCCAGAGAACTACAGTACCTAGCTACCCTACAGTAAGTCTGCACACCTGAGTTCCCTTACACCAAAGAAAGGCTGAAAGGAGTGGCTAAGTCACTATATACATTCTGACTCCCAGGTAGTCATTTGGGAACCGGGATGAGGGAGGATAGAGGATTGAGCAAGAGTAGGAAGAAGTTTGGCGAGAGCTGGAGGAATACATCTGGAGAGAGCTGGAGGAAGGAGTGTGGAAGGAGCTGCAGCGTGCTTGGAGAAGGAGACAGGAGAGGCCAGAAGGTGAGATGGTCCTGGTGGAGAGTGGTGAGAGTAAGGAATTGGGGGTTATATTGAAAAAGGTAAGAGGTGTCATTAGATTCTAAGCAGGAGGCAGATGTGTGATGAGGTTAGTTGGAGATGTATAACAGAGGAGACTAAAGGTTTGTAATATTTGGAGGAAGTTCAAGAATTGAAGACGAGGGTGGAATAATTTAAGGATTAGGTGGGATAAATTAAGCAGAGGGTAAAGAGTGAAGGAGAAAGTCAGGAGGTTATTGAAGGAGGTTGGTAAGTTTAGGGAGGATAGGGAAAAGCAGGAGGAGGAGATTGGAGACTTGGTGGAGGGGGTAAGAGTTGTGTTGGAGGCAGTGGTTGAAGTATACAAGAGAGTATGGAGAAGGTGGTAGGAGGAGAGGTCAAGGAGGTGGATGCGGAGAGTCACAAGGAGATTATGGGTGGATCAGCCAAGGAGGTGGAGGAGGAGAGTATTAAGGTGGGGGTTGGAGAAGACATTGAGGAAGATTTGGAAGACTGTTACCAGGTAACAATGGTGATAATTTGAAGTGATCTAGTATAGGCAGGAGGAAGGTGAGGCTCAGATGAGCAAAGTACAGACTGAGACTGAAGAGTAGATAATCCAAGATGAGCAGTATTTGAGGAAAATTAGAGAAATTGAAGAGAGTGACGAGCAGTTCATAAAGGAATTTATAAGAGAGGTGGAAGAGGAGGTGAGATTAGACAAAAGGAGCTTGAGAGAAAGAGAGAGAGAGAGAGAGAGAGAGAGAGGAGCCCATTATAAGATGTCAGAGGGCGACAGTGGGAGAGTGGGGAGACTAGGAGAGTTATTGAATGGAAGGAGGCTTTAGATGACTGGATAGGGATGGACAGAAGCAGGTAAAGCTTGGCAACCGCAGGAGGCAGTCAACCCAGCCTGAGCCCGCCGCCCTTCATGAGAAACTACAAAGCTCTTTTCAAGTGAAATAAAAATAACTGTTTTGACTTTCATTAACTAGTGCTCAGGAATCCCATTTGAACCACACTGGGGAGACCCAAGGAGAGACCACTCCAGCTGTAACCCAAAGGCAGAGGGACAGAAATAGAGACATTACATTGGTAAGTGATATCCAGGAGTGGGCCATTGAGGAACCGTAAGAGATATTTTAGTTGCCTTCATTTACCCCCTTTGTTATTCTGGCCCCAAAATGTAGACTAATCTCCCAAAAACTCTTGTTTCACTTTTAGTTCGAGTTTGGTTGTCTGTTGACAACCTGGGGCCGACCTGACCCTGGCTAATTCAAATGTTAAAAGTCAGAGTTATACCAAATAAGAAAGCTTTATGAAAGGTAGCTAAGGTCACATGTTTAAATACAAATAGACAGCACTTCATCGTTCCAAAGATGATACAGTCTTAATTATTATTAAGGTAGGTCCTTACAGTCGGCACTTATATTGCTTCTTTTATCAGTGAATATTATGTAAAGTGCTGACAGAGAACCCTGGGAAGGAATAACAGTTAAGAACACCAGCACCTAGACCATTATGAAATGTGACAGCCTGGTTAATAGCAGATGGTTCTCAGTACTAGACCCTAGTAGAAGTTATTATCAAATACCAAAGGCACTTGAAGACCAAGAAAAGGCAGCCTTCAAAGGCTAATAAAGCATACTATGGGTGGCCTGAAACTCCTGGGAGTCCTGGTGCATGGTAATGATTGTGTTTTCTTTAGAAGGGTACTGGAGAAGCACAAAGAAACTTTTAAAGGTGCTTGACTGCCTGGCAAACCAAGACCCACGTGCCTTCAGCTATTGGTGGACAAGTGCCAGTTTAGGACAACTAGTATGAAGTATATGTGGAATGTTGTTTCACAAGCAGGAACTGAAGTAGATTCAGCAAAGGTGGAAGCATGCAAGGCCTAGCCCCAAAGGAATGGTCTCTTCCAATGAACTTCACGGTTAGCTCTTTGCATTTCTGCAATTACAACAGACGTATTGTTAAAATATTTGCTCCTATCAGTGGCAGTTCTGATTTTCTTTAAAGGGATGGTAGATAACATTTTATGTTGCACTGTCCGGTGGCATTTAGGTTGCTCTCTCCCTAGCTAGATTTGTTCTTAAATTAATTACATTTACAGCTGCTTCTATAGGGGAGCACATTAACATTACCTGTTGAAGCATGGCTCAAGATAGCTCCATAGCATGAGCTCCTGCAAACCTGATCTTATCGTCTTCCTTCTGGCACTAATAAGGCTCTCTTCGGTGCCCATCCAGAGCCAATAAGGCTCCTATGCCTACAGGACCCGAATGCACACTCTATGGAGACATCCAGCCCCCTAGAAGAAGAGTATTGGTGTCCATTCCTACGCGCAGAGCCCTCTTCAAGATGGCGGGTTGTGCAGGCTGTTGATCCGAAGAGGAGTCAGTCTACAGTGGCTCCATTCTGCAGCAGGTCTGATGAACAGCGGACACAGCTATGAAGGATGGCAGGCTCCTGACAGAGGCTGCATACTGGAGCATCCTATGAGGAGAGGTGAGCAAATGCACAGATGACTAGTGTGCTGTCAGAGATTTCTCCAGACACGTATGGGCTGGGTTTGTTGCGAGACAACTGTTGGAATGTACAGCGGCAGTCGAAGGAGTGCACCCAGCTTCAAAATTCAAGCAATGAGAGCAGAAAAGGAGCCTCATGACTCCTCCAATTACAGATAATTTAAAGCATAAATGACACAAGGTTAATCTCTCTTACCTAAAGGCTTTCAAAAGGGTATTGGTGCGACTCCAAAAGCTTAATTCTAATGGATAACGTTCTCCTACGGATTCCTCATCTTAAAGTATGTCTCCACTGCATAGCTGGCATTGGAAACATTTGCACCCAGCAGGGGGCATTGTGTACCCTGGAGTCAAGCTCGTGTAATGGCTCCTTTCCCGACTCCAGAAGTGATGACAACCACAGTAAAAATAGGAAACATGATGCTCCATGGCCTCACTTCCTTCTTTCCACAAGTTCTGCATGCTGCTTTAGGAACCCTTCTCTCTTCCAAAGATATATTGGTATGTCACACTGTGTCATCTTCAAAAGCTTCAGTTTCAAAGGCCGCAGGGACTGCACCTCGAAAATGTTGATCACGAATCCCCACACTATATGTGTATGGCATTTGGGGATGGAGCATGAGGTCTTGGAGTCTGATTTCTGTCAGGCGTTGAACCCCAAGACTCTAAAGGAGCATGTGGCCAAGCTAGCAGTGGGCCTTCTTCCAAAGTTGGGAGAGTATCCCTCTGCAAGGCCAGTTGGCAGAAGAGGGAAGGGCATCAGAGCTTCCCATGCCCAAATAAGAAAATAAGATTCTTCCAGTATGTTGTTGAACGTCCCACAAAAACACTGTAAGAAATCCCACTCTAGAAGCCAGTCACACCATTCATCATCCTCTACATGTCATAAAAAGAAGAGAAAACATTTGTCTCTGTGGGACGAGAGCGATGACAGGTCTCTGGACTCCTACAGACATAAAATGTTCTCGACCGAGTCTTCTTAAAGGCGTTGTCATCAATGGGTTCAACCTCAACCCTGATGGATGCAGAGGGTCCCACAGTACCCGCTACTCCTCCGGGTTCATACTAAATTCTGTCGAAAACATAGCGATCAAGGCACAATACCAAAAGCTTAGGCTCAGTCTATGGAGCCAGTTGCTACATACCACGTCAGGTAACAGAGAAGATGATTGCCTTCCACTACCAATCGGCTCAGCCAGGTATGCTCCAGCCTCCAGGAGTAGATATTTCCAGACAATGCAAACAATTTTGAATGAAGATGGGGACCCTATTGCTTGCAATCTTGAACTCCTAGGTCAGACTTACCATCAGGGTGACACCACTGAGGATCCACAAAATCTGACAGGTGACCCCATTTCAGGGAACCAGATCTCGTAGATCTCCCAGCTAAATTTAGAAACACAAGTGACTTGGACATGTCACCGGCCGTAGAGATAACTGAGTATTCCCCTTACAATCATGCCAACGTGGCCTCCCAGCTCATGAGGAAGAAGATGTTTAACAGCTTGGGACCTGGAGCTCCCCCAGGCAGGATAACCATACGATATCACAGATATTCTGGATAGAGGACCTCAAAAAGAGACTAATGTTGAGTGGCAGATGTACACATCATCTATAGAGCCCAACTCCTCACTTCCGTCATATTGGAAGAACCGCAAGAGAACACTGTACATGGCACCTGGCATCATCCCAATACCACATCGAAGATACGAGAGACAACCGTACCAAATGTATCCCCGAACTGATGCGGTAGACATGAGCCTGCCGACAGTAAAGTGTGACGGATGTGAAGTGACGTCATGAAGAAGAGAAGATACATGGTTGCACTAAAACTGATGTATGGATATCTAGAGAATGAAGATTGGATGGATATCTAGAGAATGAAGATGTGACAAAAGTGATGAAGTAAACATTTATGTGAATATGAAGAAAACAATATACACTTAAAAGATAAGTAACAAGAGATGCAGTAGATGTATATACGTAGAAACGCAAGGTACATAAAACAATGTGGAAGTTTGCTAAAGTAGGAAATATGCGGATTAAAGCTGTATATAAACACAATAAATACAATACAAATACAATACAAACCAGGCATGTTGAGAAAATGGACATCGGTATTGTATAATAGTAAGTGAGAAGCCTCAAGAAGGGAAACCAAGGCTGCAGAGCTGACAGGTGTTGGAATACAGGTTCGGGCAGAACACAGGATAGTATTTTGCCTGAGAATCAAGGACGCCGCAGCAAAAAGCAACTGCAAGGCAAAAGAGGAGTCGAAGAGGATAAGCTGCATATGCAGGACATATTTCTATTCGATTAAGTAAAGGAGTGAATAACTGTGAGTGCCAAGTATTGAACAATCAAAGATGCAGAAAGCACATGCAAGGCGGAGCAACCAAGTCTCCAGAGGCCTAGGAGAGTAATAGCACCCATAATTGAATTGAATCAAATAGCACTAAACAAAAGGAATGAATGGACAAAATCATGGTCTCCTCACACGTGGTACACGACCAGAAGACAAGGCCTATTCATAAAGCTCCAGACGAAGATAGCAATGTACCTTTAAATTTCTGAGGAAGAGAACAGCCAGCAAGGTCAACTATAGAGAAGAAGCCTTGGCTTAGGGCCTAACTGATGAGAGATGGTAGGCTAATTAGCTAAGGAAGGAAGTTGTCTGATGTTGTTCCCTTGCACCTGGGTTTTGTTGCTTGCATGCTGCTAACGAGCCGAATGTCCAAGGTTGGAAGAGAGTGCCAACCAATCATCAGGGCCTATCTAATGGTGGACCATACATTGTTGCAGAAGCATATCCACTGCTGTTGTTATGCTATTATCAGTATTTTATGTAGTTAGAGGTTGTTCAAGGAGTGCCTACCAGTTGAGGGGCAGCCAATGATGATACTAACACTCATTTAAACTATAGGTATATATGTTCCCTTAACCAATCCCTCCAGCCAATAGGTTTTTACTGTTTGCCATGTAGAATGACATCATAACTGACTTATGTTGAGGTATTAAACCTTTTGCGTAATTGAAATGTGTTGAGTGTGCGTGAGCTACAATCTTTTTTTTTCCCCGGTTTCCCCAATTTATTGAACTGATAATAAAGTATTATTTTGCCATATTCTATGAGTCTGTCCGGTTAGTTGGGCCTGAGATCATTTATTTGGTAATCCCATTCAGCACTTGAAACGCTCCAGGTGCTACTGTACATTTTGGTAGTGGTGCAGATGGTTCATATACAGACTTTTGGATTCTTGACGTCTTCCACCATTAGCAAGAAGATTGAAAAGTTTCCTGTGGAGAGCAGAGAAATCACGTGTGGAAAACGAGACAGTCGGCAGATGCTTCTTTGAAGAAATTCCTGTCCGGTCTCCTCGGGCGCCCTGCAGACTGAAGGTGAAGTGGTCGATTGGGGAAGAGCCGATACCGAAGGGTTCGAACTGAGCAATGGACGTAAGTAAAACATTGAAAGCGGCAAATAAAAGGAGAGGGATTATATTGCCTCGATATCTATTCTCAAAGAGATAGAAGGGAACGCATCACACTCCAAGTTGGGGTATTTTTAGGGATTCCTGAGGCAAGGCAGATATGACGGATGCGTTTCGCACTCCAAAATGAGGTAAAATAGAGATGAGATGCTTGTACTAGAGAAAGTAAGGAAAGAAGATTGTCGAAACTGTTGTGCACATTTGTTTAGGGTTATAAATATATCAGCGTAAGAAGTTAATTTGTTTATCTAGAACCATAGAATGATAGTAATAAGTTGGCTGTTTATCAAACCCTAAAAACAAGCGATTTGCTCCAATCATAGGAGTTTGTACCCGGATAACTTGCACTTGTTAAGTGATTTTTACTCTTTACTTCCTTGTTGGAAGTGGTTTTTGTGCATTTTATTGTAGTAATTGATGGTCAGCCGACACGTGTTTCAACCTCTCTGGGTCTTTATCAAGGTTAAAACGTGTGTTCCATGATTTCCGGTTGGCAGATTCGTTGTGGAGACTGCAGTTCTTTTGGGTTGTCGGGAGGTATGCCCAGATGGGCTTGAGTCTGGCTAGCTGTCATGATGCCTACCCCTGGGCAGCTGGACCAAGCCCATCCGCCCCGGAAGCAGGCATCCGGACATTTGTTTAAACCTCAGAAGCCCCGGCTAGGGGCTATCTGGGTTCAGTCCTGGCGCCTTAGGCGCCAGGCTCATAGTAGAAATCAGTCCTGGCGTCTAAGGCGCCAGGCTCATAATCACCACTTACCTGAGGCAGACCATGCTGCACATGCATCCAGGCCAACGTGAGACCTGGAGGGACTATTTTTCCACAAGGACTATTTTTTCACTTGGGTGTGATTCTAGGGACTTCTTACCTGGGACTACTTTTGAAGCTATTTAAACCACGCCCGATCTACAACACACGCTTCGCGTTATTCTGCATTTAGCAGCGTAACGCTCACCGTGTCTGCAAACCTGCATCCAGCCTTCAGCCACGCCCGCCTCGAACACGGAGCCCCTAGGAGAGAAAGGAAAATAGGAGAAGAGGTTAGATTACAGACTTTAATCTGATTCCTCACCTGATTTCGGATCCTGCATCACTCCGAGCCTGAAGGGACATTCTTCCGGCACGCGTCGCATCCCAGCTGCAGCGCTGCTCCATTTTCACCAGCCCACAGCATCTCCGACTCGGCGCTGCCTCTGTCACTTTTTCGGTGATTTTAAAAACCTGGGGAAAAGACAAGAAAAAGCAAGGTGAGCCTAAAGAGACTAAAAAGACAATCACTTATATTACAAGACTTACCTGATTATCACCGGAGGCTTTATCCTTCAATACACCGGATCTAGGAAAAAAGGAAAAGACAGTGAGCTAATCTCACGCACCTGTACAGGATAGTTTGGGTGATACAGACTCTTACCTGAACGCCGCCAGCAACCTCCAGACAGAATTTGCCATCGCAAATCAACAGGGAAGTGCAAGAGTGAACTTTGGACATTTTGAACTCTTCAAAAGCTTGGCAAACTCCGGACTCAATAATCGTCCAGAACCCCAGTACCTAAAACCAGTGAAGTAACTGGTATCTATGCGCCCCTGCATGCCACGCAGGATGGAGAGCTCACCAATCAAAAACATAAGGTGAGGACACTGACTGGGAATATCGAAGGTGGCAAGTGGGGAGAACGGGAGCAGGGAGGGGGGTCTGGATTCACACCCACGGGGCTAAATACCTTTCTCCATCTACAGGAGAATATTTCTACGAGTCAAGCTTACAAGACTGAGGGGGTCCGTCCAGACGGTCATCTTTGCCCTACGCTTCACGCTGGTGGAAGCCGCAGCTGTCGGGGTTTGATCTACGCCCCTGTGGGAACCAGGTGAGCGTAACAGAATGCGAAGCCTACCTAAAAAACCCCACCCGGGCATTATGGAAACCTCTGAAACCGACCATCTAGCCCAACTGTGTTTAGAGCAGAGGTGCAATCTGCACGTCAAGAGACTAATGCCCTCAGGAGAGAACTTATTTTGTCAAAGGACCCACTGATGATCTTGCTAGACAACTGCTGCAAAGCCAAGCCGGCCAAACACCACTACCTGGACTCGGAGGGAATCCAACTCCTGTCTCTTCGAGCAATCCTGTGCAAGCGGTTCTCTCAGGGAGCATTCCTTTAGCTCCACCTGAACATTTTGCTGGGGACCCGAAAAGGTTTTCCGTGTTCATGAACCAGTGCCGCTTGCTTTTCCTATGCAGACCAGGAGCCTTCCCAAACGACCAAGCCAAAGTAGCCTTTGTACTGTCGTACCTTAGTGGCAGCGCAGCAGATTGGTCAATCCCGCTGGTCAACCAGGATGACCCTCTTCTTCGGTATTTTCAAGAATTTCAATTGAGTATGGAAAAGCTATTTGCCAGGCATTCGCAGGGTCAGGCCCTGAATAACAAAATGTTATCCCTACGACAAGGCACTCAGGATCTGCTAACCTATATTGCAACCATCAACAGGTTAGTGGTAGAAAACCGGCTGGCCAGAGGAGAAAAGAATTACTTTATTTCATCGAGGGCTTCGGGGTGAACTCAAAGATGTTTTGGCCCAAGTGGTGAACCCACCCCAGGATTGCACAGAATTTATAGACTTAGTAGTCCAGTTAGACCACCGACTCCAGAATCGAAAGGCTGATCGAGCTAAATTCGAGAATTGAGTTCTGGTCAAACCACATGTTACCTCCAAAGGAACTGACACATCAGAACCTATGCAGATCGGGGGGGTTAAGGGACCCTTAAGGCAAAAAGAGAGAGAAAGAAGACGACAAATGCAATTGTGCCTTTATTGTGGGGCTTCAGGACATTTTCTAAGGGATTGCCCAATTAAACCATCCAAGAAAGTAGCCGGAGTAGCTGTTAAAAAATCAAACGGAGCCTGAATCGGGAAACAACCACGCCCAACAAGCGTAGAGGTCCGCTTGCCGAGCTTGAAGAAGGACACTCAGACCTCGCATCTAATCATACCAATGGTCCTCATTGATCCTAGACTCCCATCACGTATGCACGCAGCAAGGGCATATATCGATAGCGGGGCCGTAGGAAACTATATGGACCATAAATTGGCTTCTGGGATGAATCTATCTCTCTGCAAAAAGACCACTCCGGATGTCGTCACCACAGTCGATGGAACTGAAATTGCCTCAGGGCCTGTAACTCATTCCACTACAGAGATGACATTGCTGGGTCAGGACGGGCATCGAGAGACTATTGTGTTTGACTTAATCAAAGCCCCACAGTTCCAAATAGTACTGGGGATACCTTGGTTAGAAACACATAATCCTTGTATTGATTGGCGAGAGAAGAGAATAACCTGGCCACAGTCACAACTCCAGTCGTGCAGTTACCTCAGGAATACCAAGAATTCTAGGATGTTTTCCAAAAAGAACAGGCAAATACCTTACCGCCACACAGATCATACGATTGTCAAATCGACCTCATCCCCGGTGCACAACCCCCATGCAGCAGAATCTACGCCCTCACGGAACCCGAAAATCTGCACCTACGACAATTTCTAGACCAATGCCTTGCTAATGGTTTCATTCGTCCATCCAAGTCCCCTGTTTCCTCAGCTTTGTTCTTCGTACCGAAAAAGGAAGGTGACCTTAGAACATGTATAGACTACCGTGCCTTAAACCAGATTACTGTAAAGAACCGATACCCATTACCTTTGATCCCCGAGTTACTAGACCAGGTAAAGGATGCTTGCATTTACACTAAATTAGATCTCAGATGGGCATATCATTTGGTACGTGTAAAGAAGGGCGACGAATGGAAAACTGCCTTCCGCACCAAATACGGATTGTTCCAATATCAGGTGATGCCCTTCGGGTTGTGCAATGCACCAGCAGCCTTCCAGTATTTTATGAACGATGACCTTCGTGAACTCATCGACGTTTGTGTTGTCGTTTACATTGACGACATTCTAGTCTACTCTTCCTCAGAATCAGATCATGTTGAGCACGTTCGAGCAGTCCTTCAGAAACTACGTCAGCACAAGTTATTTGCAAAACTGGAAAAATTCGTTTTTCATACCACGGAAGTAGAATTCCTAGGATTTATCTTGACTCCAAAAGGAGTCCGAATGGACTCTTGAAAAGTGGATGCAATCCTCAAGTGGCCATCACCCAATTCAGTTAAAGGAGTACAAAGCATGCTCGTATTTGCTAATTTCTACCGCAGATTTATTCCAGACTTCTCACAGGTCGTACACGCCATCACAGCACTTTTGCGAAAGACAAATGTTTCTTGTGGACCGAAGAGGCTGAAAGAGCCTTCCAAGAGTTGAAGTCGAAATTCACATCAGCACCTGTCTTGAAGCATCCACATCCCGAACTTCCATACATAGTCGAAACAGATGCGTCCAGTCTAGCCATGGGGGCTGTCCTGTCCCAGAAGGATCCCGAAACCGGTCAACTTCATCCTGTAGCCCTTTGGTCCAGAAAGTTTTCAGCCCCCGAATTAAACTATGCTGTTACCGATAAAGAATTGTTAGCCATCAAATCCGCCTTCAAAGCTTGGAGACATTACCTTCTTGGTGCTAGGCACACCATCACAGTAATCACTGACCACAGGAACCTGCAGTATTTAAAAGCAGCCAAGGCCCAATCATCCCGTCAACTTCGATGGGCGCTATTCTTCACCGAATTTGATTTCGTGATCACTTATCGACCTGGTTGCAAGAATGGTAAGGCAGATGCCTTATCCCGAATAGGAATGGGAGAAGCATTTTCAAACCCAGAACCAGTACTCATAATTCCAGGACAAAGAATCCTCGGCGTAACTACTTTACAGACTTTGGAAGACATTCATTTAAAGATTCAACAACTTTTCGATTCAATAGCCCTGCAGGACTGGGGAAAAAAAGGCCCAGATTTTTCAGTCATTAATGAGTTACCCTACTATCAAGGGCATCTGTTTTTACCACACAAAGAACTGCAAGAACTAGTAATCTCCAATTACCATGATGCCTTGATGGAAGGACACCCAGGTATTGCCAAGACTGAAGCTAAAATCAAAAGACAATTCTGGTGGCCCACCTGGCGAAAGGACATAAAGTCATTTGTGTTGTCTTGTGGGATCTGCACCCAAAACAAAAGTCAGAAGAAGAAAACAGCCGGTCTTTTACAGCCTTTGGACATTCCGCCTACACCATGGCACACTTTGTCCCTAGACTTTATTACAGATTTACCTCCATGTAATGGGTTTAACACCATTCTAGTAGTTGTTGACCTTTTTTCCAAGATGTCTCACTTTATTCCTTTAAAGGGCTTACCTTCCGCTTCAATTTTGGCCAAGGAATTCCTTGAAAACATCGTTCGAGTACATGGATTTCCTTCTGTATTGGTGTCAGATCGAGGTAGTCAATTCATTTCAAAATTCTGGAAGAAATGTTGTCAAGTAGCGCAAATCGACTAGAGGTTATCTACTAGTCACCATCCCCAGACCGATGGTCAGACAGAAAGGACCAACCAGACTCTGGAACAATACCTACGTTGCATGTTACATCAGACCGAGGGCAATTGGAAGGATATATTATGGATTGCCGAATACGCATACAATAACTCAGTACATTCAGGAACCGGACAAAGCCCCTTTTATACCATTTATGGCCATCATCCTCGAACCTCAGAACTTGATTCACCCCAACACTTGGAAATACCGGCAGTGACTCATCTGCATTCTACTATTACTCAAGCCTTTAAGGAAGCAACTGAACGTTTGAAAAAAAGCAAAGGAGAAATACAAGAAGAATGCCGATCAGCATAGAAGTGACACTCCCCATTATCAGATTGGAGACCAAGTCTGGCTGGAAACCAGACACATACCCCTAAAAGGAACTCAAACTTTTAATCCTAGATATTTGGGGCCTTACACGATTAAAAAAAATTATCAACCCGGTAGCAGTTAAATTAGAATTGCCCTCTAGTATGGGGATCCATCCCGTCTTCCATGTTTCACTTCTAAAACCAGTTCAACCGGGAAACAAGATTAGCCAAGCCACCTGATCCCATCCTAATAGATGGAGAACCTGAATTCGAGGTAAAAGATATCTTGGACTCTAAGATGGTTAAATCTAAACTTTTTTATTTAATCGATTGGAAAGGTTACGGACCACAGGAAAGGTCATGGAAACCCAGTGACCACGTCCATGCACCTCGATTAGTGAAGAAATTCCATCGGAACTTCCCAGACAAACCACGGCCCAGAGGAAGAACAACCTTAGGAGGGGCCTTAGGGGGGAGTTCTGTCATAATGCCTACCCCCGGGCAGCTGGACCAAGCCCATCCGCCCCGGAAGCAGGCATCCGGACATTTGTTTAAACCTCAGAAGCCCCGGCTAGGGGCTATCTGGTTTCAGTTCTGGCGCCTTAGGCGCCAGGCTCATAGTAGAAATCAGAAATCAGTCCAAATAAGGCTCATAATCACCACTTACCTGAGGCAGACCATGCTGCACATGCATCCAGGCCAACGTGAGACCTAGAGGGACTATTTTTCCACAAGGACTACTTTTTCACTGGGGTGTGGTTCTAGGGACTTCTTACCTGGAACTACTTTTGAAGCTATTTAAACCACGCTTCGCGTTATTCTGCATTTAGCAGCGTAACGCTCACCGTGTCTGCAAACCTGCATCCAGCTTTCAGCCACACCCGCCTCGAACACGGAGGCCCTAGGAGACTTTAATCTGATTCCTCACCTTATTTTGGATCCTGCATCACTCCGAGCCATTCTTCCGGCACACGTCGCATCCCAGCTGCAGCGCCGCTCCATTTTCACCAGCCCACAGCATCTCCGACTCAGCGCTTCCTCCGTCACTTTTTCTGTGATTTTAAAAACCTGGGGAAAAGACAAGAAAAAGCAAGGTGAGCCTAAAGAGACTAAAAAGACAATCACTTATATTACAAGACTTACCTGATTATCACCGGAGGCTTTATCCTTCAATACGCCGCATCTAGGAAAAAAGGACAAGACAGTGAGCTAATCTCATGCACCTTTACAGGATAGTTTGGGTGATACAGACTCTTACCTGAACGCCGCCAGCAACCTCCAGACAGAATTTGCCGCCGCAAATCAACAGGGAAGTGCAAGAGTGAACTTTGGACATTTTGAACTCTTCAAAAACTTGGCAAACCCCGGACTCAATAATCGTCCAGAACCCCAGTACCTAAAACCAGTGAAGTAACTGGTATCTACACGCCCCTGCATGCCACGCAGGATGGAGAGCTCACCAATCAAAAACATAAGGTGAGGACACTGACTGGGAATATCGGAGGCGGCAAGTGGGGAGAACGGGAGCAGGGAGGGGGGTCTGCATTCACACCCACGGGGCTAAATACCTTTCTCCATCTACAAGAGAATATTTCTACGAGTCAAGCTTACAAGACTGAGGGGGTCCGTCCAGACGGTCATCTTTGCCCTACGCTTCACGCTGGTGGAGGCCGCAGCTGTCGGGTTCGATCTACGCCCCTGTGGGAACCAGGTGAGCGTAACACTAATTGCCCTGGATAGCTTACTATTTTCTGGGAGGGTAACAGTTGAGAAGAAATATAGCAAAATAAGATTTTTAGATTGTCAATAATAAAACATCAGGACAATGAGAATCGATAGAACTGTAATAAAGGAGCAAAGAGGATATTATTCTGTATATTTGTAAATTTGTTTTGAGAATCATTTATTGGGAAATGGGTAGCGATTGATGGTGCTTGCCTGAATTGATTGTGGTGATATAATGAATTAAAGCAATAGCAGAATAAAAGGTCTGGTAAGAATTGACAGTTAAAAACAACTTGTCATCAGGGGGACACTCCTCGTCTACACTTGTGCAAAACATTACCGAGGTACACACCTAAGAATAGGAAATATCATGCTGAATGAGTAAGTGGCACAGCTGACAAAATATTCATGTCTTGGCCTCAAGAGGGTTTCCTTTCAAGAACAATATTGCAACAATTGATAACATACTTACATGCTGTGTACACAGGGAAGAAGTTACAAAAAAGGTTAGCTATTTAAGATGTATGGAAAATGTATCAGAGCGAGAGAGAATATCCACCCGAGTGGATTCTTAATTAGCATGAAGGGGAGAGCGCAGTGCGCTCTGCTGCTCTTTTTCCTTCTGAAGACAATAGTGCAACCACTGAGAAGCAGTGTAAAGTAACAACGTGGGGTATAGCCGATATGGTGTGTGCTTAGGCTCTAATGTTGAGAAAATAATAATAAGATGCAAGCTGCGTTACCAAGAACATGGAGGCAATACCCTAAACCTCCCTTATTGTAGGATTTATTCCCAAACAACTGATGTAAGCCTCAATCAGTCTAAAAAAGCAGCAGTTTTCAAAATAATTAACAAATGATCCCAGACTTCACAACAGTCATGAAATTGCAAACTGCAGCCAACATGTGTTTCGACCCTAGGTCTTAGCCTCAAGGCATTAGCCAATTGGGATATACCCTGGATAAGAATCTCAAATCATAAATCGAACCGGGTGATTCCGCACCCAGAAATGGATGCCTGATGGCTTATGGTACACCGTTCAGACCAGGATAGCTACCGAACAGGACGCCCACGGGATTGATGGTATATACGGAGCACATATACCTTCCCTATTCTGCATAGAACGCAGCACTCGTACCTAAGCAGACTAGATATTGATGACGAGGAAAGGGATAACAGCCATACCAGTTGGGGTATAATGATGTCAGATGAAGAAAGGGAAGAAAATGAGAGAGCGTGTGAAGAAGGCGCATGTGGCTCTTCGATAGATCTAGACCTAGGAAAAGGGAAAGTGGTCAGATTTAGGAGAATCAGAAACAAAAACACCAGAACCTATATCATATCCCAAAGGGCCCAAGCAGGTTGCATAGTGTAGGGGAAATTTCCCCGCCTTATGTAAGTAGATCGAGGTCATTACCAGGACGAAAACGAGCGGGCGAAACCAGCCCCACCTGGAAGACAAGACATGTAGGTGGATACGATTGTAGAACAGGGTTCATACAACTATTCCATGGCCGCAGATGGATAAAGGTCATTTAAAATGTACTAGTGGAAGATGGGATGGTAATGCGCTTAGCACCATTCAAGTAATAATAGTGAATGCAAGATAAAGTAATTGTAAATTTAATTGAATCGTGAACAGCCGACACGTGTTCTGACACGCAGGTCGTCTTCAAGGCTGAATAATTCAAACAGATTATGTAAATGCAAATAAAAATAAAAATAAAAAATAAAAAATATAAATCACATGATGGCAGGCAGGGTATAAGTCCAGAACAAAGTAAAGTAAACCATCATGTGGTGAATGAAACATTGACCAACAAAGGAAAATACATGGAAGTTGCAGTATCACAATCATGCATTCAAAACTAGAAAATAATCGAAAATTGAATGATTCAAAAGAATTCAAAGTACATACGCATATCATATGTCAGGTTGAGGAGGAGGGAAAAGTGATGCGTGGTCGGTAGGTATCAAATAAGAAAACAAAATCAAAGTGAGCAAACACTTGGTAATTATCATTTTTGGAAAACATAACACATCAGTAATGTAGATCTAATCAGTCACAAGTTTTCATGCTAACGATGTCAAGATCTTGAAATAGGTGCTCGGTTGAGTCTCAAAAGGTACTGTGGTCAGCCTGCATGTGGTTCAAGCCCCAGACACCCGAGGAAATTTAAGCAACACGCTCTAAAAGCAACAAGAAAAGCAAAAGAGTGCTGTGAGCATGCTGCCTGTCAAGAGTAGACTGTGAATAGTCAAAGTGTGCTAAAAGTGAAACCAACATGTGTGCACTCATGAGGTCCCCACTAAATAATAAAACCTTGGGGGGTCAAAACATGAATATCTGAAGTGGTCTTACCACGAAGAATTGTAGTCATAGAATAGTCTGTGGAATCATACATTTAGGTAAAAGAATACCCAAAATGAATGAGGGCAATAAAACGTGCAATAAAGTGCATTGAAGCAAAAACTTAATACCACATACCTAATGGATGGCCGTGTACGTTAACGCAGCAGGAACACCAAAATCATCAGGTGGTTTAGAAATCACAAAGCTATGGATGCCGTATTGGCTGATTCATATATATAGCCTGGAGGAATGTATTAAAAAGAACATAATAAGTAGTCTGCCTGAGTCCTATTAGATCCATGAAGTAAAGAGAGAAGCAGTAATTGGAGAGGGATACGTACTCGTTCAATCGAGCGGCGTTGCAGTGTACGGGTAAATCCCAACCATGGAAAGCTGTGTATGCGTGTACTCAAATTATACTTACGAATATGTCACGGAAATGACGTGAGCGACGTGAAGACGTGTGGCGTCGCATTGGTGATGTCATATGTAAACAAATCAAAATCGAAGCGGCCGTGTCAGCGTGGATGGTCTGATTATGATGAGTGGACTCAGACATGTTAGTGAAAGAGTATTCTGGTGCATGTGACTATAAGTAAGTACAGCAATTGTAGTGATACCACAATATTGTCGTAAACAAAAATAAATCCCGGATGTTGCCTAAACTCAATGAACTTGTGTGGCGTCGCATCAGTGACGTCATATGTAAACAGAACTAGATCAAAGACAGCGTGTCAGCCGGGTTGGTCTGATAAACAGGTAAGTGAAAGAGTAATCAGGTGCATTAAGCAACATGCAAATAGAGGGATTGTGGTAAGGCCAAAATATGACCATTAAATAGTATGGATCAGGAAGGAGTGGACCACACGGAGCACACTGTTGAAACAAAGTAAGATGAGCAAGGTGGGGCAATGTACGAGTAAATGGAAGGTGAAGAAGATGGTAAGTGAATGAAGGGGCAACAAAAAGAATGGAGACAAAATAAGGCCATAGAATTGAAAGGGCACAAAATAAATCCATGAGAGGCATTCAAGTGAAGGTCGTGTAACTGGACAAGCACAAATCTAAAAGATTAAAGCAATAATCTGATGCATAAAACATCATATTCATGAAGTGTATATGAGAATGCAAGACAGTGAAAGTACACTGTTTTAGCAAGAAATGAAATACGCGTGGAACTAGTATCACTGTCAAAAGTCAAAAGCGATGGAAGAGATAATGCAGGATTCTAAATCATATGCCACTGAAGTTGATCAGATAATAAGTCAAATCACTGTAATTTAAAATGTAAGTTACCTAGTTTGACTGCAGGAGCGGGTAAGTGGATTTATGAGTTAGAAAGAATGACAGCGGGTATGACATTAGCAGTGGGTGATGTAAAAGGCCTACTAGCAGCTATCTTAGGGGAGGGAGCTGACGCCATTTGGAGACGAGTGGGATATGCGAGTGTGACAGCACAAAACACGACACGATGGAGTATCATTTAATAATTGTAGAGCAGACATATGGAGGTAAATCCCCCACTCAAGGGGCCATACCCCTACTATGGCAGTGCGGGAAAAGTGGCAGTAATTCCGTTACCAGCAATTTATTTCCACACCACCATACTTGTAATCAGGCCCAGTATCCTGATACAGCAGAAATGGGTCTGATTATAACACAGAAAATGGTTGAGAATGAAGATCCTGTTGCTTATATGCAGGAGATCCAAGAACATTGGTGTCTTCAGATGAGAGAACCTTGGGATAAAACAGTAGCATTATTTCAATGGATTGCTTTCCTCTTGCAGATTCCTCATCTTGATAGATATCCATCATCCGGCTCTGGTGCTCGGAACTTTTCGACAGGGGGCGTAGTGGACCTCAACTCGGCCGTTGATCGTCGATCCGCCTTGCTCTGTGTTCGATCTGTTCCGAAAGTGACTTCAGCTGTTGTATATATAACACGTCACTATGCCCCATGCTTCAGTTCAGTTTTTCCATACCCTTGCATGCTGCATTAGGAAAGCGACTCGGGTTTACTCATCGTTTTGCTCATAAAATTGTTTTGTAAAACCTCAAGAAGAAGTCCACTCACCAGGTCTCAGGCTGATTGCGAGGCCAAAATGTTGGTGGCCAACCCCCACGACATCTGTCTGTGGTGTTTGGGTTCGACTCACAACACAGTGACCTGTGCATCGTGCTCGAAGACGCAACCGAAGTCCCTGCGTGAGAGAGCTGGGAAACGGGCTCTGGGCCATTCGCGCTCGAAATTGCTGGTGCGGTCTTTCGTCCGGTCTTCCGAGGCTGAGATTGAGGAGCTCACCCCTGAGAAGGGTAAAGAAAGACATTGGAAGAAAAAATTGTCCCACTCTAGGAGCCATTCCTCTTCATCCTCACGGAAGAAGAAGTGACACCACCACCATTGATGGGAGTCAAGCTCGTCTTCAGAACAAGGTACGCCCTCAAAGGGACCCACCACTCACTAAGAGTGGGAGAGTTTTAAACAAGAAATGCTTATCTTAACTGTCAACGTGCCCCCCCGACCAGCGGGCCTTGGCAGCGAATGTGGCGCTCAGCAGCCCCGAGCCCACGCTAGCCACCGAATCAACACCATGGATTCGACACCAAGAAAGGCACAAAAGTCACCTTCGGAGAGCCGGCTAAAGCCTGCCTCCCACTGGCGTCCAAGGCCATTGCATCAAGGGACAAATCCTCTATTTCGACTACTGAATACAGTTCTTTTCAGCCGCTATCGAGGTCAAGGTTGTTTCGATTCTATGTGGTCGATCTTCAGCATCAACCAATCCGATCACCACGATCATGTCAACCCCATTTTCACAGGAGCCGGCGGTGCCGATTATTTCAACGATCAGGCTAATCTATTGGCACTGGTCCAAAGGCTGTAAGATGCCCGTGGTCTGGACAAATCCCCAGACCTTGACATGCAGCAAAGCCAAACCTACACGCATGCTAATGTTAAGTATAGGGCATTAGTAGAGAGGGTTGTAGACATCCTTGGCCTGAAGTAGTCCACCAAACCTCTTCCACCATCCTGGGGTCCAGCAGTTGATCACAAAATGCCTTTCAATCAGGCCATAGCAGACACCTTAACCTCCTTATGGCTATACCGTTGCACGTCTCCCCACTTGAATGCCAATTTCACTGGGAAGTACAGACCGGCAAGAGGAGATCCTTCTTTCCTCTCTACACACCCTTCCCCAGAAGGGCTAGTGGTGCAAGATGCCACGATAACCACCAGACCTGTTGCATCCACGTCAACTCTCCCCCGCAAAGGGAGGGGAAGAAGATGCTTTGGCCAAGAAAGTTTTCACTTCCGGCAGCATGGCACTCAAGGCCACAAACATTGCTTGAGGGTTTGCAACATATTCTTATGGTTTATGGAAAGCTGTGGAGTATGCAGCAGAATACATCCATGAGGGTGTTATGCTGGATGGATTTGTACAGCTAGTGGAGGATGGGAAGAAGGTAGCTGTTAAGCTCACCTGGTCATTGCAGGGACGTTGGGGCACGGTTACAGCCCTCCCTGGAAGTGAATTCCCCTTGTCAGGCTTCTTCCCCTGCTC
The DNA here is from genome assembly GCF_040938575.1 of Ambystoma mexicanum. Lineage (NCBI taxonomy): Eukaryota > Metazoa > Chordata > Amphibia > Caudata > Ambystomatidae > Ambystoma > Ambystoma mexicanum. The sequence continues at coordinate 694,132,355 of NC_090939.1, forward strand.
GTGTGCTGTGGACTGCGCTGATTGTTGCCGCTGCTCCTGCGTGGATTTGAGAGATCGTGAGAATGCTGCTATATGACTGCTGTCTCTCTCAAACCCTTCTTCCCAGAATGTGGTGAGCATGCGCTGACCCATATAGTCTCACCTGTTTATTGATGATGGCGAGCTCTCCATCCTGCTTCTCACTGCAGGGGTGGTTTTGATGGACCGAGTTCCTTCACTGGCCCATGTGCTTGGAAGCCAAGACCGGCTGTGGCTGAACCACTCCTGAAGGTAAGTGTCTTATAACTTTTAAGTCCCTATCTTTTAATGATGTCGAAGGTGAGTGTTGGTTTAAGGTTAAGCGCAAGGATTTGTCAAAGCATGACCTTAAACGTAATGTCTTAGTGAACTCTAACCTTGTCTTTTCTTTTCTCTTGCAGGCACCGTCAGTCATGACGTCGGGATGGAGCGCTGCTTTCCGGAGGTCTGGAGATGGAAGATGAATGCCAGAGTCCATGATGATGCGTGCCGAAGGAAGCAGAATCCCAGGTAATTGCTGCGGCTGGTAGCTGGATACAAGGTCAAATGCACTCAGGCGGGTAGCTGGAAACAGGTAAGATGCGCTCAGGCTGGTAGCTGGAAACAGGTAAGATGCAGTCAGGTTGGTAGCTGGAAACAGGTAAGATGCAGTCAGGCTGGTAGCTAGAAACAGGTAAGATGCGCTTATGCGGCGGTGAGCGTTAAACTGCAATAGCAGAATAACGCGAAGCGTGTGCATGAAGGCTGAGCATGCTTATATAGCTCTGACTCATCAGCCCCGCCCTGCCACTCTTAAAGCATGCCTTCACGTGCAGTCTAACTCTCCCCAGCAGCAACGCCCAACCCAATGCACGTGGGGGCCCCTGCAGGGAAAACCATGTACTTGCACCAAATAAAAATGTGCTAGTGCACATTTATTTATGTGCCTGGCACCAGGACTGAATCCAGCTGGGCCCTCCATGTCGTATTGTCCCCAAGGGACAATAAAAGGTTGTGTTACCCCTTGCTCTCGTGCCCTGATGGTGAAGGGTTTGGGGTTCCAGGCCAAGCAGTCATTGCAGACAGGTCTGGACGTTGCAGACTGCATTGGACGCTCAATGGGATCAGCAGTAGTTATGAGGAGGCAATCCTATTGAAAAAACCTTTGAGTTCTCCCCAAATGTTCAAAAGCCTGTGCTGGACATACCCTTTTAGGGAGATATGCTCTTTGGACAAAAGGCGGATGACTCTAGAAAAATTCAAAGAGTCTAAGGTTGCCACTAAGTCACTGAGTCTAGCTACTCAGCCGGCCAAACCTGCTTACAGCTTTGCCTCAAGGGGCAGAGGCTATATGTACTATGTACACTATGGCAACAAAGCGCAGCTCCTGCAACCAGGCAGAGGCAGAGGTGTTTTTCACATCCCGTAAGGGGCAAAGGGGCTTCGAGAGGCCAACAGACAGTGGCAGTGGCAGGGGCAGCCATGCCCTTTAAGCCACTTTGATGTCCCCTCCCACGACTTACCGGTTGGTGGACAGTTGGCAGGGCATTGGCCCCAGTGGCAGGAGGTTACTTCCGATGCCTGGGTCCTACAAACAATTTGGTGGGGTTATTGTCTGTCCTTCTTGAAAAAGCCACCGGACAGACCCCCACGTTCCCCAATCCAACTAGGAAAGGAGCTCCAGGAAGAACTGAGAGCCCTGTTTTCAAAGGGTGCCATGGAAGAGGTACCACCCGAACAGAGAGGGTCATGCTGGTATTCCAAGTATTTTCTGGTGCCCATGAAGGGAGGAGGTCTCCGTCCCATTCTGGACCTCAGCGCCTTGAACAAGTTCCTGAGGAAAGACAAGTTCAGGATGCTGACGTTGAAAGAGATTCTCCACCCTGTCGACCTTCAGAACTGTTTTTTCCTGTCGCCCATGATGGAGTGAAGCCGCCGAGTGGAAAACGTGAACAGAAAGAGAGATGAGAGCTTGACGGATCAAGCACGAGTGCGCATATACCAGTAGATGCACACAATTAACCGCGCAGGACGAAAAAGTGATGTGAAGGCGGATGCCGATTGCGGTTGTTTGAAAACTTAAGTATGAGAGTACATTCACGCAGAATGATGCGATCAAACTGAATAGGATGTTTATATGCGAGCCAATGATTAGTGAACTATCCGACATCAGATTGAGAGGCACTTAGTGGCATCGATTGACAGGGAATATACGAGTCTATGAAGGGTACAGGTATCTAATACCGCAGTAATAAGAAAAATGTTCTCTATTGGACTAAGGACTATGAGATGACGACAAACATTTGTGTACCGTCTAAACAGAAGGGTGTGGCTCACTCTACAGTGTGTAGCAGGATTTAGTTTCCTGTTTTTGTCCTGAAGGTTGCATGAACAAATGGACATTATTTATGGAGTCCAATATTTGACAACCGAAACACGTGTCGACCAAGAATCTGCGGAAATATTGACAGACAGATTGAGTCACCTGAAAATGTACATAGGGAACCAAACATTTGTTGATTAGTTGTGTTTGGAGTGACCAATGTTATAGTGTCATTTTGTATTTAAAGAAGAAAGTGTGGAGATTGAATGAGAATGAATGACAAGTGGGGAGAGAATATGTGAGTCCAAGATAGGTTGTGTATTAAAATTTCTAGGCAATGTTTTAGTACTTTTTTGTTGTTTTTAAACATTGAATATTTTATTCACAATAAAATGAAATTGATTTGAACAAACGTTTATCGATATATGTGAAACGATAAATGAGCGTGATCCATCATCCATTGGATCCGATGGAGATCCATTGGTCCATATTGCTGTCTTGTTGATATTGTGTCAATAGACCTACATGACGCCCATTTCCATGTGCCAATACATCAAAAGCACAGAAAGCACAGAAAGTTACTACGGTTCCTCATAGGAGACAAGCACTATCAGTTGAAAGAGCTTCCCTTGGTGTTGACCTCCACTTCGAGGGTCTTCACCAAGCTCATGGCGGTAGTTGCTTCTAACCTCAGGAGATCTGAGGTTAACATATTTTATTACCTGGATGACTGGCTGATCTGGGGGAAGTCAGCAGAGCAGGTTTTGTCTCATCTGGAGGACACCTGTCTGCTAATGCACAGGCTGGGCTTCTCCCTGAACTTGAAGAAGTCCCACATAACATCAGTCCAAAGGCTCCTGTTCATCGGAGCAGTCCTAGACACTCGGATAGGGAAGGCTTTTCTACCCGAAGAGAGAGCCAAAAGCATAGAGCGGATGGTACATTTGTTCTGGAACCAAGCCACTTTACCAGGGGCTCCTTCCTCCACCTCATAGGTCTCATTGCCTCCTGTATTTTTCCAGTGCCAGAGGCCCGGCTGCGCATGAGATCCCTCCAGTGGCTCTTACGGGATCAATGTCTCAGTATCTGGGAGCCCTCACAGAGCCTCTGCATATGTCCAACCTGGTGATCATCCATCAACCTAGGCTGGTGGGACAACAGCAGAAACCTTATGGCAGGGGAACCCTTCTGTCTCCCTTGGCCTCAGACCCAGGTGGTCATAATTGTGTCATTGAAGGGTCGGGGCACTCACTGTGAGGACTTGCAGGATTGCAGCCTTTGGTCCACAACAGAAGCCAAGTGGCACATGAACAGACTAGAGTTGCGAACCATGGCTAGCCATGAGGGCTTTTGCCCAGTCTCTCAAAGGGAAGCATGTCCCCATTCCGATGGCTAACACGCTGGCCATGCACTACCTGATCAAACAAAGTGGCGTGCACTCCCGTCCCCTTTGCACAGAGGCGATGCTACTGTCGTTTTGGTTGCTAGAGAACAGAATCTCTGTCTCTGCAGTTCATCTGGCGGGGACGAAGAATGGTTTGGAAGATGCTCAGAGCAGGCAGCACACAGTCTCATTTGTGTGGGATGTGTGTCAAGAACTCCTGCAAGAGGTCTTCTCTCTTTGGGGGACCCCAGCAATGTATCTGTTTGCCATGGAGTCCAACAGGAAATGCGAACAGTTTTGCTTGAGGGAATCCCCAGCAAACGGCGCACTGGGGGACGTGTTTCTGGTGAATTGGGCCTTCCCTCTCCACTACGCCTTCCCCCCGATTCCTGTCATTCCTTGGGTCCTCAGGAGGTTGAAGAGATTTCGAGCAACCATGATTTTGATTGCCCTGGACTGGGCGAGGAGAATGTGGTACTCTGAACTCTTGGATCTGACCATCTGTCCACCTCACCGGTTGCCTCGGCGGCCGGATCTCCTGACCCAGTCAGAAGGTCGAGTGCTCCACCCGACTCCGGATTCCCACAACCTACATGCGTGGCTCTTGAGAGGATGAGGTATGATGACTGGGACTTCTCTGAGGAGGAACTTGAGGCATTGCGGGCTGCACGCAGACCTTCTTCAAGATCTCTGTATCCATGCAGGTGGAGAAGATTTGAGGTATAGTACAGGGAACGCGAGATCAACCCTATCTCTTGCCCCACCACTACAGTGATGGAGTTCCTTCTGTCATTGGCCTCAGCAGGCCTTCAGGTTACCACAGTCAAAGGATATTTGGTGGCCTTGTCAGTGTTCAAAAGGTCCCGGGCATGGCCCAATTCCTGAATGGTCTTCTCAATAAGTTTCCAGCAACCCCTTTGTTGTTCCAGATTGGGATCTTAATCTGGTTTTGACCTATTTGATGGCGGCTCCATTTGAGCCTGTGCATTCTTGTTAAAACAGCTTTTTTGGTTTCAATTACGTTAGCCAGGAGGGTTAGTGAGCTGCAGGCTTTATGTCGCAATTGCCATTTTTGCGTTTTTTTAGAGAAAACATTTCTCTCAGTCAGGCCTGGCTTCCTTCCAAAAGTTGTTTCTGAATTTCATCTTTCACAATCTTTTGATTTGCCTGTGTTTTTCCCTCCACCCACCCCTCGAAAGAGGAGGAGTATTTTCACTGTCATGACCCTAAAAGAGCTGTGAGCTTTCATGATGCTCGTACATCTGACTTCCAGAAGACTGACCAGTTGTTCGTAGCCCATTCTCTATTCTCTATGTCGCATGGGTCTCGCCATAACAAAAGAAAACCTTTCATGTTGGATTATTTTGTGTATATCTGAGTGTAACCAGTCGGCATGCAAAGAACTTCTGCTAGGTATCAGGGTACATTCAGCCAGAGGGGTTTCAGCCTCCACAGCCCTACAGATGGGGGTTCCTGTTATGGACAATTGCTGTGCGGCCACATGGTCTTCCTTACATACGTTCACCAAGCACTATGCTTTGGACGTTGCCCATTGGTCTGGTGCACGTTTTGGTACGGCAGTTCTGCAGAACCTACTTGTTTAATACTTTCTGCCCTCCTCCTTTAGCCTAACTGATTGCGGAGTCTATCAAGATGAGGAATCTGTGGGAGAAAAGCAGCCAATTCATGGAGAAATGACATACCGTAATGATCTTTCTATGGATTTTTCTCCCGCAGATTCCTCATCGACCCTCAAATCCATCCCCGCTCAGAAAGTCCTGGTGGCTTAAGCTTCTGTCCAACTGTGAAGACAGCTGATGATGGCTCTTAGATGACTGCTTCGGTCTTGACAATCTCTTATTGCAAAAAAAAAGGTTTTTAATCTCTGATTATGTCAAATCACCCTGTTGGCATGTACCCTTTTGTTAAGTTTTTTTACAGGCTGATTTGCCTCCTCCCGTTGGTTTTCCATTGCAGCGTTCAGGCATGGAGGAAAAAAGTGAGGAACTGAAGCATGGTGCGTAGTTATATGTTATATATATATATATAACGCCTGATGTCACTTCCAGAGCCGACGGTCGAGCACCGAGCAAGGCGGATTGACAATCGACAACTGAGTCGCGGTCCACTGTGCCCCCTGTCAAACATTTCAGAGCAGCAGAGCTGGATGATGGATATCTATCAAGATGAGGAATCTGTGAGAGAAGAATCCATTGAAAGATCATTACAGTAAGTCATTTCTCCTTTATGTCAACAACTGCCTGAGCCAGTGCAAAGGCAGGTGAAAAAACATGTAGGGATGGAAGCGAAGCCATGGCCAGAAATACAGTTGACTATTGTACATCATTGTCGATTGATACAAGAGAATAATATGAAAAAAGCAGAGAATAGGAAACTTGAGGAAGCAAAGTTAGCTCAGAAAAAGGGCATGCAGTGTTAACAACGAACGGAAAAATAACTGCAATATTATTTTTGGCCAGTAGGTGTCACTTTTTCTTTTGCAATGTATTCGACCGGAAACACTCAACTTTTTACTCAATCGGACGCCTTTCATTGGAGTTTTCATTTTTTCATGTTTTTTTATCGATTTCTTCAATTTTGAGTACCTGGACTTGGTTCAAAACTGGTTCTTCAGGATCCTGGGATCATTTCTCGCACAAAGAACTTCAGGATTCCTGATGGATTTGTTCGCTTAAAATGGGATGTTTTTCAACTTTTTTATGGATTTCTGCTTGCCTTGGTTCCTGGATGTGGATTTAGGGTTTTTGGGCACGCTGGATTTCATGTTTCCAGTTGAAGTTCTTTGTTTATCATGGGAATTTTCTACTTTTTTATGTTTTTCTACATTAACTGGTTCCTGGATGTGGATTTTGCCTTTTTCTGCAGTGGACTTCTGGTTTCCGTTTGGATTTCTTTGCTTATCTTGCGTTTTTATCAACATTTTTCATGGTTTTCTTCATAACTGGATTCCTGGATGTGGATTTTGTGTTTATTTTTCTGTGTTCCAGACTCTCACTTGGATTTATTTGCATTTCAATGGCACTTAGATATATCTACTTTCTGGACACCTCTTTGTAAGTCTTTTTTGCTTTATTTAGAATTGCAAATGAAATGCCATGCTATGTAAATATGCTAGTTTTCTCTGTTTTTCCAGGGCACACTACGGTTTAATTATATACATATGTTGTTGTTTCAATTTTGTTATTTGGACACTTTACATTGGATGCAATGCACTTCGTTATTAGGGTTTTCATTATTAGATTTTTTGTTATTTAATCATTTTGATATTTAGTTTTCGTTATAAAGACATGCAACCAGAAAACGTTGTCAAAATTTGCCATAGAACGAGCAGTACTGACGAGCAGTGAAGAAATGTTTACAGAAGAGTTACAGCCTACACAGCCAATCAATGTAGGGTACCCAGAGAATCAGGGCGGGTACAATTTCTGGCCACATGTTTGAGCGAATGGACCTAAAGGATGCGGAGGAGGATTTCAAAAGCTTCAGGGGGGGGGGGGATTTAATGGAGGACAGCAATAACAGTGCTGGAATTGTGGAAGAATGGGACATATGGCCAGCATGTGAAGAATTAGAGGGGGCATACAGCAGAATTGGCAAGCTCCAAGGAGGAGCAGGATATTTTATGCCGTATAGTACAGAACTACCAGAGTATTAAGCTCAAGATCAGACGCAGGATCAGACACGTGCGCCGCAAATACAGCAAATGTAGCTAATTATTTGCAAAAGCAACAAGTACAGACACAACAGTCGGCGATACCACAATTGAATGCTAATACAGGAGACCCACAAACACCTACACCCAGGATAGGGAGTTTAATAGTAGTGGGAGGAAATCCTTTTACGGGTACAGGGATGAATTTATATGCACAAGAGGAAAGCTTGATGTGTTCAGTACTATCATTGACACCAGACCCCCAAGAGGAACCAAGGGTCAGGGTAACGATAGGAGCCAAGACATTTTCATTTATTGTGGACACGGAAGCGACTCGTTCCTGTGTGCAGAAGGGAAAGTATCCAATGTCTGGCATCGTCATGAATGCGCAGGGCTTCTCTGTGGCTACGAGTTTGGTTCCTTTTACTGATGAATAATTTCAATAGGAGAACATGACGTGCCTATGGCACCATTGTAATCCCGACAGACACCAGTTAACATATTAGGAAGTGACTTAATGACAAAACTTAACATGACAATATCATTTACTGACAAGGGGATAATATGTAGCACTCCAGGGATACATTACATGAATGTAAGATAATTCATACTAGCATGTACAGGCCGAAAAGCATTGCAAGGAGTTCCTTTAGACCCACAAGTACTTTTGTATGGAGTAAATATTTTGTTGACATGGCGTCTTGGATCGATAGGTACATTGCTGAGGATACCTGACACATTTTTGTTTATGCCAGAAATACCTATGGATGACGAAGAAGGACAGGTTATTCACCTAGAAGTAGAGGCAGCATTGGTAAGAGAGGAAAGAGAGGAAATGGTAGTTGTTCAGGGGATGGATGATGAAGGAAGAGCATGGAGAACAGTTATAGCTCTTCATAGATCATGTACAATGTTGTGCGATTTTTGTTTTTATTTTTATGTGCCAAAAGCAAACTACAATAACATTGATAAAAGTAATGTAGTAAAAGCATAAACAGTATGGTGAGCAATAGAACAATCAGGTCATAAAAAGTAGGACAGATATGACGCTTAGGTATAAGAGAAGGAATAAAATTAAAATAAAATAAATAAAACACAACACATCATATGTTGTAAAATCATGCACATAGCAAATACAGCATGTACAGTATGATCCAAGTTCAAGAGCAACAGTGCAAGTCAAATTACATGGATGAGAACGTATCAGGAAACACATCTCCCAAGCATATCACCCATATACATCTAGGAATAGACCCCATATGTCCGTAAATTGATCAGTGTCTCTAGATTTCTTGAAAATGGCCCTCTCATATGTGGATATGGTCAATAACTCCTCTACCCAATCAACGATACAGAAGGAGTTGGATGATTTCCATGCACTTAGGATCATCCCTTTAGCAAGCATGCAGCTCCGGAGCAGCCCGATTTTCTTACAAAATAGCAGAACTACCAATGAAGACACACCCCCAAGAATCAAAAGGGAAGCTTTCCTTGGAATAGAACAGTTCAGCACTAGGCTCAACCTCTCACAGAGCCCTTCCCAAAAAACTCTAGTCTTACTGCAAAATCAAAGCAAATGATTCAATGTACCCCTTGCCTGCTTATGCTTCCAGCATTGGTGACTCTCTGAAAGGTGTCTCTTAAGCATTTGATCTGGAGTCCAATATGTCCCAAAAAAGAATTTTAGTTTGAGAGGCCCTCGGACCCCAGTCCATGCTGGCCAAATGGACATTGTTACATCATCTCTGCCAGCAGCCAGGGTCAATTGACTGGCCCAGTTCATCAGCCCAGACATTGGCAAGCTCAGAAACTCCTTTACGATTAGACACAAGAACACTGTACAAAGTGGCAGCCGGATGGACTGCATGTCCACACAGTTCTAGCACCCATCAGACCTCATTCTGCATTCTTGATGGCTAAGCAAGAGCAAGCTATGCTGCAATGATTACCCTTAGCTGTCTGTATTCCGCAAAGCAGCAACCTCTGAAGTCATATTCTCTGTACAGACATGTAAAGGGAATCTATGTAATAGCTCTTTACGAAGGATATAGACTAACAGACGAGGCATTGTACAGAGATGAGAATTCAGATGATGAATTAGTATTTTTTCATAAGCCTTACATATTGGATAAAAGTGGAGAATAGGGAAATACCACAGAGATTGGCATTGGTAAGAAAGAAACTGTCATTTTTCCAGGAAGATTTAGAAAAAGAGCCAAGCAGTCTGTATGACGTTGGTCTTTTGAGCGGAGCAGGAGCAGTTAAAATTAAGCTTAAACCAGGAGCAATTTTACCATGTGCAAAACAGTGCCCCATGTACAGAGAAGCAAATGTAGGTATATTTGAAACCATTTCTGCTTTAGTTCAGCAGGGAATACTGGTGCCATCAGCCTCTGTATGTAACAGGGCTGTCTACACAGTAAAGAAATCAGCGGGGGGGAGTTGTGGAGATTTATTCAGGATCTACGCCCACTAAACAATATTGTCGAACCAGAGTTTCCTCTGGTTCTGAAGCCAGCTACGATATTATGTAACATCCCAGCAGCTACAGCTAAATGTTTTACAGTAGAAGATTTAAAAAACAATTTCTTTTCCATTCCCCTTCATAAGGACTCCCAAGATTTGACTTCCTTTTCATATAGAAATCATTGGTGGAAACATACAAGATTACCACAGGGGCACTATGGGCCTCATCACGAGTCTGGCGGTAACCCTTAAATGCAGTGGTAGCGCTATTACTGCCGCATTTAAGGGTCCGCCAGATCATGGCCTTGGCGGATTTCCCCCCAGCTCTGAGCAGGAGGGGAATTAGCATCAAATTTGCCAATTTTCAGCCAGCGGTAATAGCACAAATTTTCCTCATTGGGCCCAATGGGGAATGAGGAATTCCTGAATGGGCCCAATGGGGAATGGGCACTAACCATTCCGCCAAACCCGTGATTCAGCACTAATAGCACCGGGGGGTTTGGCAGTAGGGCTAAAAGCACTGGCCCTACCGCCCAACTTGTGATGAGGCCCAAGGAGTCCTCATCGATCTTTAATTAGTTCCTTCAGATGGACCTAAGCAACATACAACTTGAGAGCACACTAAATTATTACCTAGGTGGCATACTAGTGTGCAGTGAGACAAGAAAAATGCTGAGAGGATTCAGTCCAGTTAATGACAGTATTGACAGGAAAAGGATACAAAGGGGACAAAGAGAAACTATAGTATTGTCAGGGAGAGGTCCTGTACATAGGACAGCTAATCTCTCTAGGAGAGCAAAAACAATCATGAAAACTCTAAGACCAAAGACAGTGAGGGAAATGTAGCAATTTGTAGGCCTATGTAATTATTGTAGGGCCTGGGTTTTTGATTACAGTACATATATATGAGGCCACTTTTCAAAGGATTTAAAGAAGCCCAAATTGCTAAAGACTATATAACATGGACAGACAAGATGACAGAAGGGTTTGAAGAGCTAAACAGCAATTTGTAGAGCCCCTGTGTTAGGGAATCCAGATTGTAAAGAGGAGTTTTCTTTATTCTTGAATTCAAATGGAATGGTATTGACAGCAGTCCTTACGCAGAAGACAACATTAGGACATGGACATAAACCATTAGCTTATTACAGTGGGATTCTAGAACTAGTAGTGAGAGGACATTACCCTTGCGAACAGGCATTAGCTGCTGCTGCTTTCACAATTGAAAAAGCTGCAAGTATTACAATGGGGTGTTCAATGACATTATACTTTGAGCATTCCTTATTCGCCATTTTGGATAAGCCTAAAAGCATGTTGATTACACAAAGAGCATCAGTATATGAGGTGATAATTTCAAACCCAGCAATCAAAATTGTTAGATGTAGAGTAGTGAATCCAGCGACATTCATAGCAGAACCAGCAGAGAAGGAAGATTATGCACATGATTGCAAAATGTATACTGAGTTTTATGATGATATTCCCCACGTTAAAGAAAACGCTCTAAGAGGGGGGGATTCTATTCATCGACAGTTCTTCTGAAATTGATCAAACGACAGTAGAAAGGCATACGGGATCGCCAGTAGTGAAGCTAAAAAAATTGGGGAATTTGAAGTAGTGACAAGTGCAAGGTTGCCTTCACATTGTTCAGCACAGGCAGCAGAATTAGTGGAGCAAATCGCCACACTTCAGAGATATGAGGAAGAGGAAGTGACAGTGTACTTTATCTCCGCCTATGGGACATCAACCGTACACGCAGGGCTGTCACACTGGAAAAGGAGGGGCTTCCTCCATGCAGACAGCACACCAGTGCAGCATGTGCCACTATTGGGCAAGCTTATTAAGGGACTAAAGCACCCATTGGCTATCGCTGTGGCGACATGTGCAACGCATACTAAGAGGGAAGACATGATTTTTGCGGTAACAACGCTGCATACATTGAAGCAAAAAGAGCAGCATATTTTCCTAATATTTCTAATTTTGAAGTAGAAAGTGTTAAGCAAATGTCAGAATGTTGCATGACGATGAAGGGAGGTTTTAATATGTAATCCATTGTACAGTTAATTGAGCTGCAGGGTCGAGCTCTGCAAGAAGAACAGGATTCATGGAAAAGACAGGGGTGTTCTTTAACCCGCACAGAGGCTATGTGAAGACAAGATAGTTGTCATGATCTCTGCTTCCAAAAGGTCAGGGTTTTCCCAACTCCCTTGGAAGCAGATCCATAACCCAGGTTCCAAGTGCCAACCAGTCCCAATTGGGACCTTTTGGACCCAGTCCTGGCGCCAGTGGCACCAGGCTCATAAATATGCCCAGTCCCAGCGCTGGAAGCGCCGGGCTCATAATGCTTGGGTGGACTTACCTGCAGCAGACCATGCTGCTTACTTGCCTGCCAGTTGAGCCTCTGATCCTCTTCTGTTTGGAACTACTTTTCCTGTTGGGTGGGGCAGGAGCCACTCCCTAGATTCAGAACACTGGAACTCTTCTGGAAAGCAGGAACTCTTTTCTTACCTAGGCGTGGCTGTGGAAGGAGACATCTAAGCACTACAGGAGGCTATTTAAACCACGCCCGATGGATGAATCTTGCTTTGCGTTATTCTGCATCCTCTGCAGCAGAACGCTCATCGTGTCTTCTGCATCTGATCCTGGGCCTAAGGAAAAAGGCTTACCATCCTGAATCCAGTCTTCAGCAACACCTATAAAGACAAGAAAGAACAGGTTAGCATTACGGTCTTCAGTGACAGCTCTTCACTTACCTGGTCCATCGGCTGTCACCAACGCCTCGCGCTGCATTCCGGCATCTGAAAGACAAAGGCTTACCTACTCTTCGTGCGCTCCGGAGGTCTTCACACTGCATTCCGGCATCTGAAAGACAAAAGCTTACCAACTCTTCGCACGCTCCGGAGGCCTTCGCGCTGCATCCCGCATCTGAAAGACAAAACAAGGTGCGTTTAAAGACATTGGGGAACTTTAATACTCACGTGCCATTACTCCTTTCCACATCTAACCCAGTGGGTATTCCGGCACCCTGCAGCCGCTCCAAACATGTACCTGCAAAATAAAAAGACAGTTAGAGCGCATCGTGAAGCAGGCAACAAGCACTTACTTACGTGCTTCCAGGCGCTTCTATTCATCACACAGGCTCCATCTTCAACTCACTTCAGCCCGTCATCCGCCATCGCCGGAACCCTGCAAAACAAGAAACATCATTACTAAAGACTTTAAAGACATTAGAATTACTCGAAACTTACCGTTCGTGCAGTAAACGACGGACAGCAGTCCTCTGAAGTCAAGAGGCCTGCTCCCCTTATCCAGTGAAGAAACTGGTTACAGCACCCTGCCCCGAGGCAGATGGAGAGCACGGCGTTCACTTACCTAAGGTGAGAGCGTTAACCTTTGGGGTTCTACAGGAGAAGAGAAAGGGAAGAAGAGAGAGACATTCAATAACCCAGTTCCTTAATCCCATATTTTCTATCTGCAGACATCTTACCCTTCGAGTCAGACATACAGTGCACAGAGGTCCAGCCCAAAGAGCCAGCCGTGTGTTACACATCACCTTTGAAGATACGGTATACGCCCAGTCAAGACCGGCGCCTCTACGGGAATCAGGTGAGCGTTACAGAACGCAAAGCCTACCACAAAACTCCCGTCCAGGCGCTATGGAAACCTCGGATACCGACCAGCTAGCCCAGTTACTTGGGGAACTAAGGGCAGAAGTGCATGCAGCCCGTCAGGAAACGAACGCTCTAAGAAGGGAACTGATTATTTCCAAGGAGCGAACAGATGATCTTGCTAGACAATTGCTACAGTCACAAGCCGGACAGACCCCGTTACCCGCATCTGGGGGAAATCTTCCTTCTACATCCTCTATGAATCCAGTGCAGATCAACCTACCTGGGAATGTACCTCTGGCTCCGCCCGAACGATTTTCTGGTGACCCAAAGAGGTTTGCAGTATTTATCAATCAGTGCCGGTTGCATTTCTTATGCCGGCCAGCAGCCTTTCCAACTGATCAAGCTAAAGTAGCTTTCGTGCTTTCGTACCTTAGTGGCAATGCGGCAGACTGGTCGATCCCTCTAGTAAATCAAGATGATCCGGTCCTCCATGATTTTCAAGCTTTTCAGCTCAGTATGGAAAAACTGTTCGCAAGACATTCACAGGGGCAGGCCTTGGACAATGAGCTTCTTTCGTTGCGACAAGGTAATCAAGACCTTTTGGCTTATATTGCGTCTTTCAACAGACTGATAGTGGAAACTCAATGGCCTGAGGACAAAAGGATTACGCTGTTTTATAGAGGTCTACGTGGAGAGCTCAAAGATGTGTTAGCCCAAGTAGTGAATCCCCCACAAGATTGTTCGGACTATATAGACTTAGTCGTTCAAATAGATCACAGACTGCAGAACAGGAAAGCCGATCGTTCCAAGTTTGATGCTCGAGTATTTTCCAAATCGCCAACTCCTTCCAAAGGAGTAGACTCCGGGGAACCCATGCAAATAGGGGGTCTGAAAGGTCCTCTAACACAAAAGGAGCGGGAAAGGAGAAAACAGTTGCAATTATGCCTCTATTGCGGAAATTTAGGGCACTTTCTTCGAGACTGTCCGGTGAAACCTGCCAAGAAGGCAGTAGGAGCTGCAGTTACCAAAGTTACAAACTCTGAGCAGGGAAACGACCTCGCCCGACAAGAATAGAGGTCCTCTTGCCGAGCGTGAAAACCAGTTCCGTGACCTCGCATTTCGTGATACCTATGGTCCTCATTAGCCCTGATAATCCGGATCGATTACATGCAATTGAAGCTTACGTCGACAGCGGTGCCATCGGCAATTATGTGGATCATGAAATGGTTTTGAGGATGAATCTAACTCTTTGTCCCAAGGCTGTAAAGGACGTCATTACTACGGTGGATGGTACGGAGATAGCCTCCGGGCCAGTAACGCATACCACTCAAGAGGTGACGCTAGTAAGTCAAGATGGACACCATGAGAAGATCGTGTTCGATGTGATCAAGGCCCCTCAGTTTCAGATTATTCTAGGAATACCTTGGTTAGAGAAACACAATCCTCTGATCGATTGGTGAGCAAGAACGGTCCAGTTTCCAGAATGTGTCTCTACTTGTCACAGTGGTGTTGCACTGGCAGCAATTTCTTCAGAGACTCCCCAGTTACCTCCCGAATACCTAGAATACCAAGATGTTTTCCGGAAGGATCAGGCTAACTCTCTACCTCCTCATAGGTCTTATGACTGCCAGATAGACCTGATACCTGGATCTACTCCTCCTTGTAGTAGAATTTATGCCCTCACCGAGCCTGAGAACCTTCACCTTCGACAATACCTGGATCAATACCTGGCAAATGGGTTTATTCGTCCTTCCAAGTCCCCTGCTTCTTCAGCTTTGTTCTTCGTTCCAAAAAAGGAAGGAGACCTTAGAACTTGTATAGATTATCGCTCCCTGAACCAGATCACCGTTAAGAATAGATATCCGTTACCTTTGATCCCTGAACTCCTGGACCAAGTCAGAAAAGCATGCATATATACAAAGCTGGATCTTAGAGGAGCCTACCACTTGGTACAAGTAAAAGAGGGCGATGAATGGAAGACGGCCTTCCGCACCAAGTATGGGCTATTTGAATATCAGGTCATGCCCTTCGGACTTTGCAATGCCCCGGCCGCCTTTCAATATTTTATGAACGATGTGCTCAGAGAGCTCATAGATGTGTGTGTTGTTGTTTACATTGACGACATCCTCATTTATTCTTCATCGGAATCTGAACATCGGAAACACGTGAAAATGGTCCTCGAAAGATTGCGTCAACACAAACTTTTCGCTAAGTTGGAAAAATGTGTTTTCAACGTGACTGAAGTTGAATTCTTGGGATTCATATTATCACCTGGCGGAGTGCGTATGGATTCAAAGAAGGTCGATGCAGTTCTCAAATGGCCATCACCATCCTCCGTAAAAGGCGTGCAAAGCATGTTAGGCTTCGCTAACTTTTACCGCAGGTTTATCCCCGAATTCTCTCGAATAGTCCAGCCCATCACTGCCTTGTTAAAGAAAAACAAACGTTTTGAATGGTCTACCGAGGCGGAACAAGCTTTCCAGGATTTGAAGACTAAATTTATCTCTGCACCAATCTTAAAACACCCTCGCCCCGAACTCCCTTACATCGTGGAAATTGATGCTTCAAGCCTTGCCATGGGGGCAGTTCTATCACAAAAGGACCCGGTAACCAATCAGTTGCATCCCGTGGCATTTTGGTCCCGCAAATTCTCGCCTCCTGAAATCAATTACACGATTACTGACAAGGAACTTCTGGCTATCAAGTCTGACTTTAAAGCTTGGCGGCATTATCTGCTGGGGGCCCGACACACCGTTACTGTGATTACGGATCACCGAAACCTGCAATATTTGAAAACCGCAAAAGCCCAATCCTCTAGACAACTCCGTTGGGCATTATTCTTTGCCGAGTTTGACTTCATAATTACCTATCGACCTGGTACAAAGAACGGTAAAGCTGATGCCCTTTCTCGGATGGGAGTGGAAGAACACTTGATCAACCCTAAACCTGTACCAATCATTCCCGAACAAAGAATTCTGGGTGTAATCGCCACAGAATCCATAGAGGAAGTTAAGGATAAAGCCAGGCAACTTGTAACTCCAGCAGACATACAGAATTGGCATCTGCAGGGAAAGGACTTTGCAGTAAAGGACAACTTATTGTATTTCCAAGAACGATTATACCTACCCAGCACAGATTTACAGAAAAAGTAATCTCTTGTTATCACGATTCTTTAATGGAAGGACATCCCGGTATGGCCAAGACCTCAGAAAAGATCAAGCGCTACTTCTGGTGGCCGTCTTGGAAAAAAGATATCAGAGACTTTATAACGTCCTGTGGAGTATACGCCCAAAACAAGAGTCAAAAGGAAAGACCAGCAGGCCTCTTACGCCCTATTGACATCCCACCTCGCCCTTGGCATACGCTTTCTATGGACTTCATCACCGATCTACCTCCATGCTCCGGATACAATACGATTCTAGTAATCGTGGACTTATTCTCCAAGATGGCGCATTTCATTCCGCTCAAAGGCTTTCCAACAGCAGCAACTCTGGCCCGAGAATTTCTCGAAAACATCGTCCGACTGCACGGTTTTCCTTCGGTTCTAATTTCGGATCGAGGTAGTCAATTTATTTCTCATTTTTGGCGAAGTTGCTGTTGGTCGGCTCAAATTGATGTGAGACTATCGACCAGTCACCACCCTCAGACCGACGGACAAACCGAGAGGACCAATCAAACTCTGGAACAGTATTTACGCTGCATGCTGCAACAAACTGAAAAAACTTGGAAAGACATCCTTTGGATAGCCGAATATGCCTACAATAACTCTGTCCATTCGGGAACTGGGAAAACCCTGTTTTTTCTTTTGTACGGCAGTCACCCTCGAACCTCGGAGTTGGATCCCCTCCAAGATCTTGAAACACCAGCAGTAGACTACCTGCATTCTACAATCACCCAAGCCTTTAAGGAAGCTGTTTCTCACCTTCAAAGGGCTAAAGAACAATACAAGAAAGGAGCAGATCAACATCGGAAGGAAGCCCCTCAATATCAAGTAGGGGATCAAGTCTGGTTATCCACCAAATATCTACCTCTAAAAGGGCCACGCACATTCAACCCAAGATACCTTGGTCCCTATTCCATCACTACCATAGTAAACCCAGTAGCGGTCAAGTTGGACTTGCCCCCGCACATGAAGATACATCCGGTCTTCCACGTCTCTCTATTAAAACCCGTGCAACCTCAAACCCGACTAACTAAATCTCCAAAACCTATTCTAGTTGATGGAGAACTCGAGTTTGAAGTCAAAAGCATTCTGGACTCCAAGATCTCCAAATCTAAACTATTTTACCTAATTGACTGGAAAGGCTACGGCCCCCAAGAGAGATCCTGGGAAGCTGCTGAATATGTCCACGCTCCTCGCCTAATCAAAAGATTTCACCGAACATTTCCTGACAAGCCAAAACCCCCGGAGAAGCCCGGTTTGGGAGGGGCCTTGAGGGGGGGTACTGTCATGATCTCTGCTTCCAAAAGGTCAGGGTTTTCCCAACTCCCTTGGAAGCAGATCCATAACCCAGGTTCCGAGTGCCAACCAGTCCCAATTGGGACCTTTTGGACCCAGTCCTGGCGCCAGTGGCACCAGGCTCATAAATATGCCCAGTCCCAGCGCTGGAAGCGCCGGGCTCATAATGCTTGGGTGGACTTACCTGCAGCAGACCATGCTGCTTACTTGCCTGCCAGTTGAGCCTCTGATCCTCTTCTGTTTGGAACTACTTTTCCTGTTGGGTGGGGCAGGAGCCACTCCCTAGATTCAGAACACTGGAACTCTTCTGGAAAGCAGGAACTCTTTTCTTACCTAGGCGTGGCTGTGGAAGGAGACACCTAAGCACTACAGGAGGCTATTTAAACCACACCCGATGGATGAATCTTGCTTTGCGTTATTCTGCATCCTCTGCAGCAGAACGCTCATCGTGTCTTCTGCATCTGATCCTGGGCCTAAGGAAAAAGGCTTACCATCCTGAATCGGGTCTTCAGCAACACCTATAAAGACAAGAAAGAACAGGTTAGCATTACGGTCTTCAGTGACAGCTCTTCACTTACCTGGTCCATCGGCTGTCACCAACGCCTCGCGCTGCATTCCGGCATCTGAAAGACAAAGGCTTACCTACTCTTCGTGCGCTCCGGAGGTCTTCACACTGCATTCCGGCATCTGAAAGACAAAAGCTTACCAACTCTTCGCACGCTCCGGAGGCCTTCGGCGCTGCATCCCGCATCTGAAAGACAAAACAAGGTGCGTTTAAAGACATTGGGGAACTTTAATACTCACGTGCCATTACTCCTTTCCACATCTAACCCAGTGGGTATTCCGGCACCCTGCAGCCGCTCCAAACTTGTACCTGCAAAATAAAAAGACAGTTAGAGCGCATCGTGAAGCAGGCAACAAGCGCTTACTTACGTGCTTCCAGGCGCTTCTATTCATCACACGGGGCTCCATCTTCAACTCACTTCAGCCCGTCATCCGCCATCGCCGGAACCCTGCAAAACAAGAAACATCATTACTAAAGACTTTAAAGACATTAGAATTACTCGAAACTTACCGTTCGTGCAGTAAACGACAGACAGCAGTCCTCTGAAGTCAAGAGGCCTGCTCCCCTTATCCAGTGAAGAAACTGGTTACAGCACCCTGCCCCGAGGCAGATGGAGAGCACGGCGTTCACTTACCTAAGGTGAGAGCGTTAACCTTTGGGGTTCTACAGGAGAAGAGAAAGGGAAGAAGAGAGAGACATTCAATAACCCAGTTCCTTAATCCCATATTTTCTATCTGCAGACATCTTACCCTTCGAGTCAGACATACAGTGCACAGAGGTCCAGCCCAAAGAGCCAGCCGTGTGTTACACATCACCTTTGAAGATACAGTATACGCCCAGTCAAGACCGGCGCCTCTACGGGAATCAGGTGAGCGTTACAATAGTACTGGAAAACTAGTTATGCCTCTAGCATTATTGAGAGTTGTGCTGGATCAGCTTCACTATCCTACACATACAACCAGAGAGAATCTTGCTGCCATGATCGCAGAAGACTATATTTTGCCAAATTTATTAGAACATGTTGCCCAGTTTATTGTGAACTGCATTGTCTGTCATAAATTCACAGCTGGGCATACCTTGCGAATAGTGAGAGGAGCAATACCCCGCACCAATGGTCCTTTTCAGCATTGGCATATAGATTATGTGCATATGTTGCAAACATGCAATGGCTACAGATATATGTTAGTAGTAGTGTGTCCATTTTCCTGAGGCAGGTCCATGCATGCACCTCAATGTCACATGTGCTACCAAATTTCTCGTATGTGAGGTGTTTCCTAGATGGGGTGTATGCAAAGTCCTGCGGTCTGATAATGGGCCGCATTTTGTAAATGAAATTCTGAACAAATCACTCTTCTGTTAGGCATAACGCATAGGTTTTCATCTGCTTATCACCCACACGCAAATGATATTTGTGAGTGTTTAAATGGACTCCCCAAAGAGAGGATAGCCAAGATAAAGATGATGGAAGAAGGGATGGCTATATTGCCTACCCCGTGCCTGATTTGCCTTGAGAAACCAACCTGGCTGAGATCACCACATGAGAGTACCCCTTGCTCCTCCCACTCGAATAGAAACTGATGCCTATAGTGTAGCAAAAAGATTAAGGGATGAGATGCATGATTATTTGACAAACATGACCGCTAGTGTTTCTTTTATTTCCCAACAGCTCAAAAATTGAAGGGAAGGGTCGAAGAAGATCAAAGAAGACAGCAGTCAAATGATCAACCCTATAGAACTGTTAAAGCCACCTGGTTTGTATCCAGGTGACCAAGTGCTTTTTAAGAGTTTTGTCTGCACTTGGAATAAGCCCTGTATTGAAGGACCGACTCTAGTAGAGGAGGTCACCCCTACTGCTGTGAAGATCCAAGGAAGACAAGCTTGGCTGCATCTGAGAGGCCCTTACCTGCCTGGCACCCATTGACAGTGAAGCAAGAGAAGAAGTTCCGCAAATGCTGACTAGATTGGCTACCAAGAGCCAACAAGAACAGATGAAATAAAAACAATTCGAACTTTCGCTCATTTAAAAAGTATAAAAGGGAAATGAACAAACTTTTCAGTGTTAACAGAACTAATAATTGGGCCTCATTACGAGGTCAGCGGGCGGGCTACCGCCGACCCTGTAACATTGAACTCCCACCACTCTTCACTGATCCCAATCCTATTTGTCTGTCACTCTTATGATTTTATTTTTTTCAAATGTCCAAATATTGTGACTGTGTTGGAATTTGACTTACTGTTATGTTGTAAATACACTAACTTGTACTTTGAGTGGAAAATAATGAATATGCCTGGATTTGAAAAAGGCAAAATGCAGAAACACGTGTCATCCCGAGGGCACACACAATTAAACTAATAAAATGTGGTGATGGTGATAAGCCTTGGCGCATGGTCTCATTGAGTATCATTAGATTGACATCATATAATAGTAAGCGAGAAGCCTCGAACAACGGAAACTAAGGCTACAGAGCTGACAGGCGTTGCAATACAGATTTGTGCAGAACAAAGGATAGTATTTTGGCTCAGAATCAAGGATTCCGCAGCAACACCCCTTATTGTCAAATCCAACCTATCTACCAGGATAGTCCCAGCTAATGACACTAAATCCTGTGAAAGCCTAATAGCTAAATTAGCTATTAACAACTCCCAAACCCTCACCATCCACTTGATTTATAGACCCCCAGGCACTATCGGAACCTTCGAGGAGGACATCTCCACCACTCTATCTCATAACCTAAAAAATTCATCACAGGCCATCCTCCTAGGGGACATTAACCTGGGCTTCAACGACCAAAACGACCCACATGCAAGCAGAGTGGTTAACCTACTCTCTGAACTAGGCATCTCACAAAGAGTACTTCACCCTACCCATAACAAAGGCAGAATACTTGATTGGGTGGCAGACCACAATTGCAACGCCTCCATCCTATCGATCTCCCCCCCAATCTGGACAGACCACCACCTTATAACATTTGCTCTAGAAACGGACAGACCTACTCCTACCTTAGCCCAGCCAGCTCCGTCCATCCCGACAAGGAATAAGAGAAACATCACCCCAGATAACATACTCCCGCTCATCCTCCCCACACTCAACTCACTACCAGACAACCTGGACCCCAAAACTCTAGTGAATGAGTATGACAAAATCATGGTCTCTGCACTGGACTCAATTGCACCACTCAAAAGGAGACAAAGCAAACCTAAAGCCCACCTCAACTCCTGGTACACCCCCCACCTGAAAACACTTCGCACCAAAAAAAGACAATCTAAGGTCGCATGGAAACTACAACCTTCTGAAGAAAATAAAATCACTCTGAGGATATATCTACCCTCTACAAAAAGGAAATATTGTCAGCAAAACGAGAAACCTATAACACTAGAATAGCCCAAGCCAACTCTAGCATGAAGGAACTCTTTATCAACCTAAAGGAAATAGAATCTCCTATCCCATTGCCAGACGATTGTGTCAAAGACAAACTATGGTGCACCAATATTCAGCTAGCCCTAGCTAACAAAGTGTCAACTCTCCAACCTAAAATTGACAAGAAAAAAGCCTCACTCAGCCTGGATACGAATCCTAAAATGTCTATAACCCCCCCTAAAAATAACACTGACACTCCTCGCTTCAAGTTCTCCAAAGTTTCTATTATTGAGACTGAAAAAATCAAGTTCCCCAAAGTTTCTATTATTGAGACTGAAAAAATCATTCTGTCACTCAAACTATCAAACTGTCAGGGGGACCAATGTCCAGCCCAACTGATAAAGGATGCAGCCAGAGACCTGGCTCCCCTTATCTCAAAACTCATTAACGCTTCATTCACAACAGGATCTATACCGAGCAACTTAAAACTATCTTGGGTTCTCCCACTGCTTAAAAAACAGATGCTAGACCCAGACATACCCACGAATTACCGTACAATCACCACCGTGCCATTCCTCCTAGAAATTATAGATAAAGTGGCGTACTCACAATTTCAGAAACACATTGAAACCAACAACCTGCTAGGAGCACGGCAGTCTGGCTTCCGTGCCCAGCACGGGACCGAAACAGCCCTTTTAGATCTAAAAGCACAAATTGAGGAGCTAAGGGGTCGAGGAAAAGCAGCCTTACTCCTCCTTCTGGACTTATCAGCTGCATTTGACCTTGTTGACCACAAGGTCCTTTGTAGGCATTTGGACATAGCTGCACACTTCTCTGAAGAAGCCACGGACTGGATCCAATCCTTCCTCAATGATAGGACCATGAGAGTCTTCTCCACCACCGCAGCAGCAGACTCCATCCCCATTACATGCGGCGTGCCCCAGGGATTTTTCATTTCTCCCACACTCTACAACATCTTCATGAAGCCCCTTTTCGATGATCTGGGCCTTCTTGGTATCACCTACACTAACTATGCAGATGATACTCAGATTCTCCTACCACTTGGTGATTATGATAAGGATTTGGCCTTGGTGAACAGGGTGTATCTCATCATCCAGGCATGGATGGCCACTCATGGACTATGCCTGAATGATGACAAAACTGAAATCATTATCCTTGGCACACCCACTACCCTCAAAAAACTGGGCCCCAACTACTCCTCCTTTAACATAGATAATAACCAAATCACAACCGCTCACGCGGTAAAAACTCTGGGTTTCTACCTGGACTCTACCCTCTCTTTCAACAAGCAGGTGAACGCGATGGCTTCTGCCACCGCCTACACCTGCAAATTGATAAAGCAGGCAAACCCTTTCTGTCCAACAATAGCTGCATCACACTGGCGAGAGCGCTCATGTTATCAAAGTTGGACTATTGCAACTCGCTCTATATTGGGGCCAACAAGGAAGTTATCAAAAGAATTCAAATCTTACAGAATAACGCGCTTATAGCAGCATTAGGCATTCCCAGGAGAACCCACATCACTGAACTCAGAGGGCCAACAACTGGCTTTCTACTCAGGAGAAAATCCAGCTAAAAGTGGCCTCACTTGTCTACAAATGCCTAAACAATGCTGCACCATGCTACCTCTCTGCGAGATTCACGAGAACTAAACCAACAAGACTCACCAGATCCGTTAACTCTAACAACATATCAACACCCAGATTTAAATTGTCCAGAGTCGGTGGCTGTAGCTTCCAGGTTAAAGCAACTCAACTTTGGAACTCCCTACCACCCACCCTGCGGACAAACCAACCTTACTTCACCTTCCGACACAACCTTTCAAGGTGGATTAAAGACGCAGATAAATAACAGACTACCATCTTGCCTGGACTTATCCTGCGTCTCTCTCCACTTCTGCATTTTGCACACACCTACTGCCTAGCAGTTACTGCCTGCTTAAGTAGAACTGTAAATACGTGCACCAGCACTCCTGCCTGTTGTGTCTGTTGTGTATATTGTGTATATTGTGTATTTATATTCTTTGTATATTTCTTGTTTCTTTCTGCCATGTGTTTTTCCTGTAACTAAGCTGTAAATTGTCTTATAAAATGCGCCCGGTTACCCCTGGGTCTGGTGCGCAATACAAGTAATAAAAACAAACAAACAAACAAGAAGCAACTGCAAGGCACAAGAGGAGTCCAAGAGGATAAGCTACATACGCAGGACATATTTCTCTTAGATTAAGTAACGGAATGAATAACTGTAAGTGCCAAGTATTGAACAATCAAGATGCAGACAGCACATGCAAGAGGGAGCAACCAAGTCACCAGAGGTCCAGGAGAGTAATCACACTCGATATAATTGAATCAAATAGCACTAAATAAAAAGACAGAATGGGCAAAATTATGGTCTACTCACATGTGGTACAAGAACAGAAACAATGCCTATTCATAAAGCTCCAGACGAAAATAGCAATGTACCTTCACTCCCTTTAAAGTTCTGAGGCAGAGAACAGTCAGCAATGTCAACTACAGAGAAGAAGCCTTGGCTTAAGGCCTAACTGGTGAGAGATGTTAGGCCAATTAGCTAAGGAGGACAGTTGTCTGCTATTGTTCCCTTGCAACTGGGTGTCGTTGCCCACATGCAGCTAACAAGCCGAATGCACAAGGTTGAAAGAGAGTGCTAACCAATCAGGAGGGCCTGTGTAATGGTTCACCATACATTGGGCCTGATCACGACTTTGACGTTAATGCCGGCGGTATTACCGCCAGCGGTATTAGCTCTACCGCCGAACTCCCTAGCGCTAATAGCGCCGGATCACGAGTTCGGCGGTAATGTAATTCCCCATTGAGCCCATTCGGGAATGCCCCATTCCCCATTGGGCTCAATGGGGAAAATTTGCACTCTTACAGCCGGCGGATTTCCCGGTAATAGCGCAAATTTTTGGCGGATTTCACCCCAGCCAAGAGCTGGGGCGAAATCCGCCGAAGTCCTGATTTGGCGGACCCTTAAATCCGGCGGTAATAGCGCGACCACCGGATTTAAGGGTTACCGCCAAAGTCGTGATGAGGCCCATTGCTATTATCAGTATTTTACGTAGTTAGAGGTTGTTCAAGGCGTGCCTACCAGATGAGAGGCAGCTAATGATGATACTAACACTCAAATGAACTGTAGGTATATATGTTCTCTTAACCAACGCTGTTTGTCACGTAGGATGATGTCATAGCTGATGAATGTCGAGGTATAAAACCTTTTGTGTAATTGAAATGCGTTGAAAGTGTTTGAGCAATAACTTGTTGGTTCACCAGGTTTCCCTACCTTATTGAACTGATAATAAAGTAGTATTCTGCCATATTTTCTAAGTCTGTCTGGTTATTTGGGCCTCAGATCATTTATTTGGTAATCCCATTCGGGACTTGGAACGCTCCAGGTGCTTCTGCACACTGCTGTGCTACTTAACCTTGCAGTGACTGACTTCCTACCCTGCCTGCATCTCTATCCCCCAATACTGCCCCCACACCATTGACAGTAAGACCCCTCACGCCCACCACTCATATCTACAGAACCTAGAGGTTATCTGTGCTCTTTCTCCTGTGCGCTGGATCACAGTAGAAATCGAAAAGGCACTTGGTCCCTTTTAAATTTACAATGGCAGTGAACATCTTGTTTCTCATTTTTTCAATGTGAGATTGAGCATGCGCAGTACATCTCATGTGCAAAACAGAAACGTTTGCACATTTCAACTATTCACACCCGGAACAAAGCACTAGTGTGCGTTAACAAATCATCTACTTGTTGGTGGGTGTACAGGGCGGATAACGGCTTCGCTTGGGCCTACCTAGGCATGGGCTGGCGGTCTGTTACAGCCCCTGTACAAAACTGATGCAGGGGTGATTGCTTAATTCATGTGCATTTTAAATTACATGTTAAAACTGTAAGTTTAGCTCATATCTCTTATTGAAATATCAATGACATATCTTGCAAATGATCCCTTCTTATTTGACACTTTCTTTGAACAATTTGATTTTTTTCAGATGAGGAGGCTGTTAAAGAGACGGAGGATAAAGAGACAGAGGAAGAACCTTTTCATGGCGTAGTAGATGATATAATCATTGCCTGTGTTGCTATAGTTTTATGTGTACTGGCCGTATTGGTGGTGCTTAGCCTCTTCCGTGCACTATACTGGAGGATGACATCGTAAGTTGCGGTTTCATTGCTAGTGGCTTCAAATGATATCTTATTGATTCTACCGCTTTTCTACTAATAATGATAGGACTTTTGCAATATGATAGACATGTTGTTCTGCGTCCCTCCACCTGTCTCAATGTAATCACATCTTATTGTTGTGATTCCATTAACTGTCCTTTCTGAGATTTGTAAATGTATTCCTGATATTTCCAAAGTCAGTGTACTGCTGATCAAGTTCAGATCACACTATGTACTTTGCCTAGCAGAATCTTCTCTATGACTTGCCTTTATCCATAGTGCAAGGCATGACGGTACGTAACACAGCTCTCCCTAATCCATCAACCCATATATTTTTGTATTTGGATTTAGTTGGAATTTGTATAGCGCCTTACACCAAAGCGCTATACATATCAAACTTACAGTACAATAAAACGAGAAAGAACAGTATAAAGTTCTAAGCTTTGACATCATGATTGAAGAAGATAGGTCTTAAGAGAAGAACAAAATAAAGGATAAGAGGACATTGAGCAAATAGAAAGAGCGAGGGCATTCAAATTAAGAGGGGCCAATAATGAAAAACAACAGAATCGAGATTGGGCACAAGGGGGACGGGGAACCGATAATAGAAATTAGGAATGAGAACAAGAGGAACAAGAGGGAACATAAACAGAGATAAGAGATGAGAGATATGGAGGAGCAAGACCATAAAGAGACTTAAAAACAATACAGGGAAATTAAATTTGGGATGTGAATGAAAGGATAGAAAGTGAATATAGAAGATCAACATAGGCATAAAAGATAGATTTTGGAGGAGCTAGCCGTCAAACAGGAAGACCAAAAAGTAAGGCTGAGCAATAGAAAAGACGTGAGAAAATAAGTGAAGAAATCAAGAGTTTAGTAGCATTGAATGTAAGGTAAGGTTGAGCTTTATGAATATTAAAGATATGAAAGCGACATGAACGTAAAATAATCGAGATGTGTCGAGAAAAAGAAAAGTCAGAGCTGAGATAAAGACGAAGATTATGAGTGGTAGAAGAAATTGAGAGTTGAGCGGAAGGAAAAGAAGGGAACAGAGGCTGAGAGAGAGGAGGCATGGTATTAGCAGGGAACAAGAGGACCTCGGTTTTAGTAGTCTTCATAACAGGAAAATGGTCAGGCATCCAGGAATTGAGCACCAAAAGACAAAAAGGGAGTTTATCATGAATAGAAGAGGAGAAGGATGGAAAGAGTTGGGTGTCATCAGCGTAAAAATTATGTGATACCCCAGAGGATGAAATAATGCCAGCAAGAGGATACTTGTAAAAAGAAAAAAGGAAATTACCCAAAACTGAACCTTGAGGAACACCATGAGTAAGAGGCACAGTATCAGAGACTGATCCAGCCCGGGAGACAGAATATGTGCCATTAGATAGATAGGAACGAAACCAAGATAGAACCGTACCAGAAAAACCAAAGGGAGCAAGAGCCGATAAAAGCAAATTGTGATTCACCGTGTCAAACGCAGCTGATAAATCCAAAAGAATCAAAAGTGAAGAATGTTTAGTGTAACAAGCAGAAAGTTATGAGTCACCGACAGAGAGAGGGGCAGTTTCAGTCGAGTATAAGGGATGAAAACCAGATTGAAAGCTGGGAACATCAGAGTTATCAGCTACATAGTATGAAACCTGAAAATAGATAAGACTTTCAAGAAGCTTAGAAAGATAGGGAAGTAGAGAAATTGGTCAAAAATGTGAGCGACAAGAGCGATCTAAGGAAGGGTTCTTGAGAATGGGGCAAATAGAAGAGTGCTTGAAAGAAGGAAAGTTCGAGGTGAGAAGAGAAATATTGAAAAGAGAAGTAAGATAAGAAACCAAAGAAGGATAGACTTATGGTATAATTACTGAGGAAATCGGGTCAGAAGGGGAAGCTGTGGGGCATGCACGTGCTAACAAGGATGAAGTGTCAGAGTTTGAAATCAGAGAGAATGATGAAATTGTCTGAGTTAAGGAGAAGGAAGAGGTAGAAACCAAAGGTGGAGGAATTGCTGCATGAAGAGCATCCACTTTGGAAGAAAAATAAGTAGCAAGATCAGATGCAGATAAAGTGGAATTAAGAGAGCAATCAGTAGAATGCAGAGAAAGAAGACGAGAGAGTGATTAAAATAGATGTCTAGGGTGAGTAGATTGAGTATGTAAAAGATCTGAGTAATATGACCGTTTAGCTGAGAGAAGCATATTATCATACATTCCATGATAAGAAGAGAAAACGAAAAGACCAGAGTCAGAAAAAGCTTTACACCAATGCTGCTCGAGGCCGCGAAGAGCATGTTGCATTGAATGAAGATGAGGAGTAAGCCACAATTGCAGTGGCTTCTGGGAAGGAGAAAATGAGTTAGCATGGTAAAGAGAGTCAAGTGATGAAGAGAGCGAAGAGGAAAGAGTAGAAGCTGCTTCTTCAGCAAATAGATCAGCAAATAAGGGATAAGAAGGAAGAATAGAAATACAAGAGTAATATCACAAAGGCACAAAGATCACGCTGGGAATATGAAGATACTTCAGTAGAAGACTGTCTAGATTTTGAAATAGAAGGAAAGATTGACAAAAGTAAAAGATGATGATCCAAAGAGTATACCGGTTGAATAGAGAGAAAAGATGCAGATAATAAAGAAATAAAAACGAGATCTAGAGAAGAACCAGACACATGAAAAGGAGGAGTAGAGAGAGCAGAAATTTGATAGGCGTCAAGAATAGCTAAGAATGGAAGTGATACATGGGTAGATGACAGATGAATATTAAAATCGACCAAAGTAGAATGATTTGCATTGAACTCTGTAAAATAGTTGCAAGCAAAGTGTCAATGTCATCACAAAAAGAAACAGCAGAGCCGGCAGGCCCGTAAACAAGTAGAAAGGTCAAAAGATAAGGATTAGAAAAGGTAGTCAAAGAGTTCTCAAAGGAAGCAGAAGTAGGAATAGCCAAAGAATTATAAGTAAGAGAAAATGAGGACGATAAAGAATACTTGTCCCGACCCCTCGAGTCGATGGACGAGGAGCATGCAGAAAAGCAGGATCAGAAGTAGACAAAGATGCAGGAGTAGCTATATTAGAAAACAAAAGCCAAGTCTCTGTAATACAGAAAAAATGTTAATTCAAACATAGAGAAAGATCTAAAACTGAATGTGATTTATTGCAAAGTGATGTGTGTTCCAAAGAGCAAGATTAATGGGTGGAGAATAAGGAGTCCAGGGAGGATAACTAAGATTAGAGTGATTGCGGGAGGGAAAATGAGCAAAGGAACCATGAGAAGTACAAAAGGTCGGAATAGCAATAGTAATGTCATCAGCAGTGAAAAAAGTACAACAATCTGACCGGCGGAGTAGAAATGAAGCAAGCACTGAGATGAAAATAAATGAAAACCAGCAAGTAAGTGAGCTGAGCATGCTGCGGCTGGAATAACTGCCATGGGTGGTCTCGATGGACCTGAGAAAATTAAAGAGGACAGAAACATAGTGTGAGATAGTTCATACAGAGAAATGTCAGAGATCAGTGTCAATCAGCGGACAGCAGCAAACAGCTGTAACCGGACTTGCCCGGACTTCGCCCTGGATTGGTTATGTTTGAACTATGTAGTGAAATACAATAAAGGACATGCTAAATGATTGACCAGTTACTACTTATGCAACGGGACATTTAAGTTGTTATACATACATCGACATTGTTACAAAAAGTAAAAATAAGGCAGGTGCTTATTTGACCAAAACAAAGGCACTACAGGATAAACACTGTCTAATTTGTTTCAACACTGTTTTCCTTGATGTTTGTGTTGATGCCCTGGTTGCGAAAAGCCCAGAATTAGGAGGCCAAAACAATAACTTCAAATCGAAAATGAGTCTATGCATTATTCTAATTACATATTTATTTTTCAATGCACTATGAAGAAGAGTAAGGTGTATTTTTTGCAATAACCTTTCAATTGTTTTTAATCCATGTATACGTTGCTTTTCTCACCACGTATATGTTTAAGTAATTGTATTTTCTCTAAAAATACATCACCCTGGGAAATGATCATGCTAATGTTCTAAAAATATTATAATAGAAATAAAACTGCAATTTTAAAATGCCAAAAAAAACAATCAGCCAGAATTTCTTATGCATCAATAGGCATATCTAGACTAATGGTATTTGAAAGTTAGGAGGGAATAAAACACCTCACACCAACAAATAAAATAACATACAGGATTGATGTATGTTGAATTCTTTTTTGGTTAAGGAATTTTATTTTATTTAGTACAGAAGTAAACAGTTACAGTCTGAGTCTATATGAACTCTCAATTGTCTAACATAGCCTTAAGCTCATAGAATACATAAAATGAAAAGAATACTTAAGCATATATATAACATGAGATTCATTAACTTTGAAGACATCTTACAATTTAATAGCTAGGATATAAAACAGTATGAAAGTTCATAGCATATGAGCTAGTTTCTCAGAACTGAGTAGTGAAGCGAAAGGGGGTGAATTTGGGGGTAGGAAAGGGGGGAAGAAAAAAAGAAAAGAAACAACAATCAGATTATTCAAACAGGATAACGCGAAATATCAGTAGAGTCGCAATAAGGACTAAACAATACATCAGTCAGATAAGTTAAGCACTTTTGTTATTTAAGTAATCAATTAACAGATGCCATCTTCTATCATGTTTGAGTGACATTGAGGGTGAATTAGCCATATATTTCTCCATTCTATGAACATCCCATATATTATTCCACCAACCTTTAAAAGAGATTTTGGTGAAATCCTTCCATTTGCATGTAATTAAGCGTATTGCTAGAAGTATAAACAGCTCAAATATAACAAGCAATGACTTACTTCTGCCGTCATTAAGGGCTAAACTCCCCAGCAGGATAGAGGCTAAATTCAAGGGAATACATATCTTAAAGATCTGTTGAATGGAAGTCTAAACATGGTTCCAAAACTTATTTATCATAGCACAGTCTAGAAACACATGGCTAAAGGTTCCAGAAGCTTGTTGACATGACCAACATAGATAGTTATCCGCCAATTTAGATAGGAATAGTTTCTTGGGAGTAATGAATACTCTCTGCATAAAGAAGTAGAGGGTTTGGGTAAAATTAACTGAGGAAGATTTACTTTTAGTTTTGGGCCAAATTCTGAACCCAATTCATCGCCAAAATGTGTTTCACAATCTTCTTCACATTGTAATTCAGATGACCATAAATTATTAGGCGATCTAAAAGACCTTATCACTTTGTAGATATTGGATGCTTTGGTTTCCTCACGGGAATCTATGATACGCATTCTATGAATGTCGACAAATAATTGCTGGGAATCATTCCTACTGCTGGCATCTAGGCATGCATTGTTTAAATTAAGGTAATGGCTCAGAGGGAATGTTCGTAATGATAATTTATTTTTAAACTCTTGTGCGGAGAGGATGTTGCCTTCTGCAATTATCGGATCAATACATTTTACTCCTTTGTTAATCCAAACTTTGCGGAAAATAGGCATCTCATTTATGGTTATATGTTTGTTACACCAGATAAAGTGGGAGAAAGCACAAACAGGTTTAATAATCTGATAAAATAGAGAATCCTTCAAATACGAGCTAGTAAGACATATTGTTTTGGAGAAGTCCAACTTGGATCCATTGAAAAGGTATATTGTGTCTTTAATATCAAAAGGTAAAACAAGTAATCATTTGATAGTTAGCCAAGTGGGTGGGTTAATGTTGTTATTATTGGCAAACCAGTTTCTGGGTAGTTTGAGAACAAAGGCTCTATGATGATTTTTGAAATTAGGAAAATGAACACCACCGTTACATAAGGATATTTCAATTTGCTGGCAGCAATTCTTTTTTTTTTTTAGATCCCCATAAAAAGTTGATAAGTATCTTGTTGATAGACTTAAGAAAAAGAGGATGGCAAAGGAAAGTGAAGCATTTGTAAATAATATAGAAGGGTTCCATGAGTTAAAATGGCTGTGGACACAAAATATTGTGGCTAAAAGGCTGTGGTTTTGTCGCCGCAATCCATGTAAAGGATGTGGGGGACACTCCCGCAACTGCTGGACCCATTATACCATTTAAGGAAAGCGGGGGACACCCCCGCAACTCTTGCTTCCCTTAAATGGTATAATGGGGTACACCTTTACCGGGTCAAACCACAGCATTTTTGCTGCAATTTTTTGCACAGGTGACATTTTTGACACGATTTTATCATTGCATACCTATAGAAGGACAGGTGTAAACATCATTTTGATGGCCTCTAATCTTCCATACCTGGACAGGTATAAGGGAGACCATTTTAGGTTGATTTTGACCATTTGAGGCAGAGAGGAGGCAATTGAGATGCCAAGTTAATCAATAGAAACATGATTCCAACTAAAACCAAAGGAGCCAAAGTCTTCTTTATTACAGTAGATGTTAAGGGGAAGCATTTCTGATTCGTCCTTGTTCAACTTGTATCCCGAAAACTGAGAGAAAACATCAATTGTATCTAATAAGTGTGGAAGTGTTGTGGCTGCATTGTCAAGGAAGATCAGTATGCCATCCGCATAGGCTGCTAATTTAAATTGAGAGCTCCCACATTTAATCAAATCAATCCCTCTAATTGTACATATCAATTCCAAAAATGGTTCAAGGGCAAGTACAAATAAAGTAGGTGATAGGGGGCATCCTTGTCTGGTGCCCCTATGGAGGGGGTATCTAGGAGAAAATGGATTGTTAATAAAATTGATGTTTATGGCGCTAAGTATAACAGCTTGACTAATTTAATATGCCATCCCCAATGCCATGCCATTTAAGAGCTTGAAATAAAAAGTCCCATTCAACGCGGTCAAAGGCTTTTTCTGCATTTAGTGCAATTGCCATATAGGGTTTTCTGGGATGATTTTTCTTATGTATATAATGTAATAGGTTCTTGAAAAGCCTAGAGTTAGCTGATATATTTCTACCTTTGACAAATCCAACTTGATCTGGATTAATTAATTTGTATATATAATATTCTATTCAATTGGCTAAGATCTTTGCAAAGATTTTACAGTCTGAGTTAATTAATGGTATTGGCCTGTAATTCTTGGTTTTGTTTGGGAAATAGGATCAACAGAGCCTCTGTAAAGGTGTCTTATGATTTGTCAACTTTGGAAAACAAATTGTAGAGTGACTCAAGCTAAGAGGAGAGGGTACAAGAAAAATGTGCAAACAACTCCATGGAAAACCCGCCTGGTCCCGGGTCTTTACCTTTTTTTAGATCTTTCATAGCCCTATTGATTTCATTAATATGAAAAAGAGTATCTAGGCTACTTAAGTCAATATTAGTAGGGTGGTTATGTTTCAAAAATCTAGAATATCCGCATCGGAAGTTACTTTTTTACCTACATCATTTTTGAAAGCATGGATCTTGGTTCTTTCTTTTTTAACTGTAAGATAAAAGGCTAGGGCTTTACCTGCGTTATTGGACGGCTGATAGATTTTGGATTTGAATTTCAGAAGCACCCTACATGCCTGTTCCGTGTTTTTTTTATTAATAGAGAAACTGAGAGTTCCGATTTGTTTTTAGTAAGGCCTTGTTTGCTACAGCATTATACCTTTTCTCCAGAATTTGTAGCTAGCTATATAAGGCATCTAAGTCTTTCCTGGTCTCTTTCTTTTGGCTACATATGGGATGATATGTCCCCTCAAGGCTGCTTTATAGGCATCCCAATTATTGGCGGTGGTGGTGTCCGCATCTTTATTAATATGGAAAAAGAAGTTTGGAATTCGAGAAAGGATTTCTGGAAATTATCATCCCGAAGGAGTGAGTTATTGACTCTCCATCTACTTATGTAATTGTTAGTACATCCCAATTCTATATTAGTGATTATCGGAAAGTGATCAGATATTAGTGAGCATTCAATAGAGGAATCAATTATTGCACATACTGGGGATTTGGTTACACAAATATAATCAATATGTTATAGTGAGTTCTGAGGAAAGGAGTGAAAGGTGACGTCTAGATCAGTTGGATGAACAAACCTCCATGAGTCAACAACACCAATTTCTGCCAAACATTTTGTAAATTCGGTATGTGATTTACTGCATTTGAATTGACATGGCGATTTCCTATCTAGGAAAGGGTCAATAACATTATTAACATCTCCATATATGATCAAATTCGGGAGATCCGCTTGCAGGATCATCTGCTTAATTTTGCTCCAAAACCTAGGATCAGGATTCGTGGGCCCATAAATATTTAGAATTGAAAAAATATGAGAGTTAATTAATAGTTTAGCTTAAACCCATCTACCACATTTATCTGCGTCTTTATGTAGAATCCGGTATTTGGTACCCTTCTTGATTAGGATAGCAACTCCATTATGTTTACAATCAGCCTGGTACCTAATACCTCACTCACCCAAAACCTCTTAAATTTCATGGATTCATGTAATGTTAAGTGGATCTCCTGCAAGCATGCAATAGTTGGTTTGAAACTGTTGATATGAGCCTCTTAATTGGGCTATTGAGACCTTTAACATTCCTCGTCATGCATCTCAATGCCATAGTATAGTAGAGAGTAATAATAGTAATATTAATAGAAGATACAAATTTAAAACCTGTCCATAATCTAAATGTTCCCCGCTTATCCAGAACTGTACCGATTCCGGAGTAAAGATAGGGTTCTGAGAGTTGTTATAAAATGGAAACAATGGATATAAAAAACAAAAAGAGAAAAATAAAAAACAACAACATTGCAACTTCTGATAATAGGGTGTTGTCAAGTAGGGGTTTATAGCTTGATGGTATTTCAGATATTCCCACCCAATACGAATGAGAAAATTAAAGAGAGCAAAAATAAAAAGATCAAAGATCAGAGTCACAATGCTAAGCGCCATAAGGGGGTGTAAGCGCATCCTATATAGGCCAAAACAGCAAGAGGAAGCCAGAGAAAAGGTCTGCTCCAGGAAGACATTAAGTTCCCAGTTACAGAGGGATGATTATTTCATGAAAGTTCCTTTTGAAGCGTACCATAAGGTAGAATCCAACGGGGGAGGAGGAAAATCAAGTGTGGCTGGCGTTGCCAGTATACATTGCTTCCATCTTTAGGATTCTTATGTCGTTCTTTAAATCGGCTGGTGTCCTTGAATGAAGATGTTTTACCATTAATGGTGACTTTGAAATTGCAAGGGTAGATCAGACTGTATCTAGCATTTAATTGCTTAAGCGTAGGACGATAAGGGAGTAGGTCTTTCCTCTGTTGAGCTGTAATTTTGTACACATCTTGAGAGATGAAACTCCTGTGGCCATTTCATAGTAGGTGCTCCATTCTTTTAGCTTTCTGTAAAATCAATTGGAGTTGAGTATATTCAGGCAGCAGACAAATTATCGTTCTTAGTGCAGTTTTCTTATATGACACTGCCCTTTTAGGTCCAATTCTATGTGCCCTTTGAATATTCAGGGCAATGGGAGGCTGTAGATTCAAAATGTTTTGAAGGGTTTTCGTAAGAAAGAGAGCTGGATCATCCCCTTCCACTCATTCTGGAAAGCCAAAGACGTGCAGATTGTTTCTAAGATTTCTATTCTCCAAGTCTTCATTTTGTTTCTGAAGGGTAAGAATGGATTGTTCAATGTGAGAAACTTTGGTGGCAACATCTTCAGCCACACTAACCCTACTCTCGACCTCTTCGATTCTGTTCTCGAAGCTTATCCATCTTTCGTCTAATTGCTGAAGCTTGATATTTGTGGTCTCCATAAAGGGCTTTAGTGCTCGTATTTCCATTAGAATAGTTCCCATGTTTGATTCCAAAATTATTTGATTAGAAGGAGAGGATTCACTTTTTGGCCTTTTTAAGGTGGCCGTTGATGTTTCCTTATTTGTAGAGCCCTTTGCTTGATTTTTTTGTGAGGCCATCTTGGGAAGTGGGTTAGGGCTCTGCAAGAATGTAGTAGTGGATGTATGTTGAATTCTAAAGTGGCAGGACACCCTTAGTTATAGCGGGCTTCGCCCTGGGCTTCGCACAGCATTTGTTGACAAACTGCAAAGGATGCACCATATCTTGGCTTTTAATATTTATCTGATCAAAGTTTGGTGACAAAAATCAGACACAATTCAGCTTTGGTTGGCTAGCTAACCCAAGTCGAATAGTAAACACTGGCGTTTATTAAATGCCAGCTAGTTCAACTAAAAAAATTACTTCAATTCAGAAATTCCCATTTTACAAGTACTAAAAAAATTACTTTAATTCAGAAATTCCCATTTTACAAGTTGAACTCAATCTGCGAATTGCCAATATTTTTCTTAATGTTTACATTACATATGATTTTCGAGTAAAAAGAAGCAGAATACAACAATCATCGAAACGAAATTGTAATATGTGATTTGTATCATATGTAGTGTTGAACGTTATTTATGAAAGAACAAGTATTTAGTTTCAGTAGAATACTTGGCCAGACCACTTCTTGGCATATGACGGAATACTAAATGAGCTATATGGTACATTCCTAAAACACATTACCTTAGTATCGTTGAGCTTATGCTAAAAGGAGACTCTGCATGTGATGAACTGAAGATGTTTACTCCTTACAGATTCCATACATCTTAAAATGTCCCTCCCACACCCAGTGGCTAAAATGAGTTGGGCACCCGTGATATCAATATAACAGTAAAAAAATTGAGCCATTGCTGGTACTTTTGACACATTTTTAGTCTGTTAATTTACAACTACATTTTGAGAGAAAAACTGTCTCACCTGAATGGAGATCTGAAAAAGGTTTATAGTGCCATTGGAAAATATTTATTTGGAAGACACCAGACTTCTTGTTATCGCAATTTCCGATTATCTTAAATCGCTGAGGTTGATGACAGTTGGGCATGAAACTGTACTGAGAAGAAAGATTTTGATGCTCCGTGTATTTACAGATGGATTGTGCTTAAGCATCATAGTTTATCCAACCAAATTTGGCTGAGCTGGAGTTCACAGATGAAAACTGCGTTGTTCAACAAATGTCCTGTATAGGGAATACTTAGGCCCTCATCTAGAGTGTGGCAGAAATGGTAAAACTGGTGGTATTTCCAAATACTGCACGTGTTACCGCTCTATCATATTCAGTTGGAAACACTGCACAGTAATATAACACACTTTCCGAAGCGATAAATAACACATGTATTAAGTGTAAGAGAGCATATGTGAACATTACAGTGTGTGAGTACCCAGCATAACCACATCCGGTCAATACAAGGGGATTCAGATTACAGCTACCGCCAAAAATAGCACCAGAAACACCACTAATGATTACCTCCTTCCAAAAGCAGGCGGAAATGTGTGTCAGGTGCACTGCAATTTAACACAGGTGCCTCCCTTCAGCAGCAACACCATAGAAAAGGGACAGCCAAACAACACACCACACAAACCCCACCATGCAGCAAGGTGGAGCTCTGCCACACCACATTGAAGAGCTGTTCAAAATATTTTAAGGTGGGCGATTTGATGTCATATTGCAGCCGAGGGCAGCACAGCTAAGTACAAGAAACAGAGGGCCACATGTCTCCACTGTAAGACCTACCCAATGGACCCTCACCTACAGCCAAGTTATGCCTTCTGTATTGTCTTGATAGGACCACCATCCTGGAAGTCCTGCATCTCATACAGGGTGAGGTGCAAAGTGTTATTGGCATACGCACAGCCATACCCCGTCACCTGAAGTTGGGGTTTGTCCTACATGTCCTTGCCACTGGCATCTTCAGCACTCAGTGGGCATGTTGCTTGGTATGTCACAGCTAGCGGTCTTGTGCTCACATAGGTCTGACATGCCCTACATCATCACTGTGCTGCAGCCCTTATTGCACTACCCACCACAATGGAAGCCAACATTGCCATCAAAGGAAGATTCTTTGTTGTCACCCAATTCCCTAATGTCATAGTTGCCCTGGACTGCATACATGTCCCATTTATAGCACCATATGCTCTTGTGCAGGTGTACAGGAATTTGAAAATGCAACATGTCCAATGTGCAGTGGACCTGTGATGCTGACCTAGCCATCATCCACTGCCGAGCTCAGTTTCCTGGCTCAGCACTCGGTTCCAAGGTAATCTGCAACAGCACCATGCCAGCTTACATAGCCACCAATAGAGGGAAATTAAATGGCTCTTAGGTGTGAAGTGGAAGGACAAGGAGTATACAGAAGGAATACCTAAGATTTGATGTGGGGGGGTGCTTAGGGAATACCTGGGATATGGTGGATCTAGTCTGCAGAGGTAAAATCTGGGAAATGAAGGGGCAAGATGGAGAATTCTAAACAACAGCAGCTATGTCAACACATTCACCACAGTCCTCCAAACCTCTATTCACATGCCATGAAATAAGGGCTTCTGTAATATTATGCAGTGACATGTCTTGTTAGGCAATATTGTATGCAGTACCCTTTGGGTGCACTACAACAACCCTGACCTCCTGGCAATAGGAACTCCACCTTTGGTATAAGTCGATACTACAAAGGTTGGTAGTCTGGTTGAATAGCAAGGCTTATCGCAAGAGGGGTCAATGTGAGCTGTAGGGGAGTTATACAGAGATTCATAGTGACAAGTGTTCAAATAAACTCTGACACACAAGGTTTCTTGATTAAACAATTATTCAAGCTCGTGTCTCTGCGGCATCTAACAACTCGGCCGAACTCTTTAAAATCTGCAAGGAGCTGGCCAACCCTGCTGCAGTCTCTACCCCTCCTGTTGCCTCCCAGGCTCTTTGCAATGCCCTTGCCTCT
Organism: Ambystoma mexicanum; assembly: GCF_040938575.1. Lineage (NCBI taxonomy): Eukaryota > Metazoa > Chordata > Amphibia > Caudata > Ambystomatidae > Ambystoma > Ambystoma mexicanum. The sequence continues at coordinate 694,171,106 of NC_090939.1, forward strand.
CACTTCATTTAAAAAACCCAGGACATCCTGTCCACCCTCTCCACCCACACTCCTCCTCTTCCCTCTCCATCTGTGCTTGCTGACCCGCCTTTAGCCACCCTCCCACCATCCTTCTCATCCTTTCCTCTTTTCACCCCTGACGAGGTTGCTAGACAAGTCCGATCTATGAAAGCTTCTTCAAAACAGGTTCATCCCTGTTCCTCTAAAACCATCAAGGACCACATTGACACCCTTGCTCCGGCCCTTGCTGATTTATGCAACCACTCCTTTGCCTCTGGATCCTTTTCTGAAGCACTCCTTTGTGCATCCTCTTCTCAAGAAACCCACAGCTGATCCTTCTTGTCCAGCTAACTATCGCCCAATTTCGATTACTCCCTTTCTTGGCAAACTACTGGAAAAGTTGGCCATGTCTCAGCTTAACCTTCATTCCAATTCTGTTGGCTGTTTCCATGACCACCAGTCTGGCTTCAGAGCTGCCAGAAGCACAGAAACTGCTCTCCTAAACATCCGTGAAGATCTGCTTTCCAACCTTGACTCTAACATTCCCTCTGTCCTCATCCTCCTAGATCTCTCTTCTGCCTTCGACACTGTCAACCATACCATCCTGCTCAACCGTCTCCGTGAAAACCTGGGTATCACTGATCAGGCTCTGGCCTGGCTGACCTCTTTCCTCTCAGATCGACCCTCCCAGGTCCAACTTGGGTCCTTCCTTTCATCTATCTTCCTCTCTACCTGTGGTGTTCCCCAGGGGTCTAACCTCTCGCCTTGGCTTTTCAACCAATATCTGTCAACTCTCGCCCACTGCATTACCATTTTCTGCTCAAATTTCCAGTGCTACGCTGACGACACTCAACTCATTTTCAGCTGCCCTCTGCCACCTCCTCTCCCTCTCTCATCTCTGATTGCCTAACTGCCCTTCAAGATTGGTGTGCCGCCAATGATCTTTGTCTGAATGCCAGCAAGACGGAGATCCTCCTCATCGGCACACCTTCACCATCCTTTCCCCTCACTCTCTGGCTGGCCTCCCTTAGCCCTCCTCCTACCCCCACCTGTGAGACTAAGAACCTCGGGATCATCTTTGACTCCACCCTTTCCTTCTCCGTCCACATCTCTGAGGTCTCTAAAAAGTCAAATTTCCGACTGCACCTCCCCAGAGGTACTCTGCCTTTCCTCTCCTTCCCCCAGAAGCTCATGGTATCTCAAGCTCTGGTTCTCTCTAGCTTGGACTATTGTAACAGCTTCTATCTAAATCTACCTGCCTCTACTCTCCGCCCTCTGCAACTAATCCAGAACAGGACTGCAAGACTTGTCCTTGGCCTCAAGCCCTGGGATCGTATCTCTCCAGCTCTGAAATCTCTCCACTTGCTCCCAGTGGATGCAAGGATTAAATTCAAAACCCTCTGCATTGTCCACAAGGCTTTCTGGGGCCTGGGTCCAAAATACCTTTAGCTATCCCTCTGCAAATACCTCCCCTCTCGAGCTCTTCGCTCCTCTACCTCCAACTCACTCAGGGTCAGTCCTTTTTCTAAGAAACGAGCTGGGGGTAGATCTCTTTCTTCGGCTGGGACCTCCCTCTGGAACAGCCTCCCTGCCACTCTAAAACTTGAGGAGAACCATCTCCGGTTCCGGAAGCACCTCAAGACCTTCCTCTTTTCTTCTGCCTTCACTCCCCCTGTCCCCTGTTCTCTCTTGGCACCGTGCACCTGGCCACCCTCTGTCTTTTGGGCCCAGGTACCTGCTCATCCTGCCACCCTCCCACACTGCCTCCGGGCCACCCCTTGCACTGGTGTCTGTATCTGTACCCATACAGCCCCCCCCTTTTCTTCCTGCACTTATCAGACCTACCCTGTCTGCTGCCTTAAACCTAGCACTTGCAAATTGCTGGCTGCATTACCACTGTTTGTTGCCTTTATTATTTATTTATTGTTATTTATCTGTTTCTCCTATGCTTCGCACTTTCCACCTCTGCCCCCTTCCATGCACTTTTCCCCTCCCCCCTCTCCCATGCACTTTTCCCCTTCCCCCTCTCCCATGCACTTGCGCGTTCTCAATGTCACTGGGCCTAGTAAGATCGCTGTTTTGTTCTCCCCTGTTCCCCTCCCTTGCCTTGTCGCACTCTGAAACACTTGTGTACGAGCGCAATAGAAATAAAATTTCAATCAATCAATCAATCAATTAATTTATTTAACAGTCAGTTAGAGTAAGCCTTCTTCAGAATGGGGCAATATAATAGTAACACACAAATACAATCCAAAATACACACTCTTAATATTTCTAAATCAGTAAGTACCCTTTATGGATGGCCCACAGACACTACCTACACCCTCAGGTAATTTCAATAGTTAGGGTGTTGGGGGAATTAATATATCACTGTTGTATTTAGAAAACTCTACAGATGTGTCAAAGAAAAGAGGATTCAGAACAGACAAGTATTCACACAATTATTCTTAAGCAGGTAAGTACTTTCAAAGTAACCCCCCTAATGCAAAGTCAGTTAACCCCATCCTGGAAGAAATACACAACACCTAAGCAGAGGAGAGAAGAGTCATTCAGGGAGCCAGCCCAGCCAATGTTAAGTTAGCAAAAGTCAAGGTGAGCTGAAGCACTTCTTGCAGGTAAGAAGAAAGTATTTCACAATGTTTTAGAAGTCTTTGTAGAATAAGACGGGCCAGCGCGTCGAAGGAAGAGCAGAAGGAGTTCAGGGAGCAAATGCTTCAGTTTTTCCAAAAAACAGCGACAGGTACGACTCCGGTCTCGACGCCACAGGCAAATACAACACAAGTTGAGCATGGATGAAATGGCGTCAAGATGACCATGTCTGGTCCTACGCCCTCATGCTCGACCACGACAACCTAGATGTCGATTCCGGTGCTAAGGGGCCCCAAGGCACCATGGGCGAGAGGCCTTGTTGGGACGATAGCATCAACATCGACATGGGTGCTGACAGTCGAATGTTCCTTTCACCCCAAGTCTTGGTCTGCGTTTTTCGACTTTATGAGGTTGATTTATGACGAGGAGCGGGATAAAGTGCCTTTTGGCTTTGAACCACTGAGTAAAAGAGCTTAGGGGATGATTTCTTCATGAACCAAGCAGATTTCCTTGTCCTGGCTGAAGGTTTGCATGACACAAGCAGGTTAGATACGTCTCCCTACCTTGGTCTGCAACAGTCTGCCCATTATGGCCACCCTTATGCTCAGTTCAGGAGTACTATTGAAAAAGTTGTTAAGGCCTTGGGCCTGGGCACTCCAGTTAAACCCCTGTCGGCATATGAAGTGACGGACATCCTGGATAAGGGACCTCAAACTGAAAGTGTATTGGCATTTAATGCGGCTATAGTGGACCCTATTACCACTAGCTGTGGACACTGAACTCACCAAGATATATCAACCGGCTAGGGGAGATATACCCTTCTTATCATTTCACCCCTTGTCGGAAGGTCTAGTGGTACAAGCAGCCACAGTGAGCTTTAGACCAGCCACGGCCACCTATAAACTTCCTACAGACAGGTAAGCCAGGAAAACGTATGCCTTGGCCAAGAAGATCTTTGCTTCAGGAAGCATGGCCCGGAAGGTGGTCAGTGTGTCTTGTGCATTCGCTAAGTATTCCGACAGACTGTGGAGAATTATATCAAAAGTGTCAGAGCACATCCCAGCGGTTTATAGTGATAATTTCGAATGCATTAATTTTGAGAGAAAAAAATTCAGATTTTTTGTTTTTTTTTAATGGGCGAGTTGCCCCCCCAACCCCCTTTTTTTTAATAACCGCTTTTTACTAGCCAAACCCCAAAAAAAAAAAAAAAAAAAATATTCAACATTTTTTTTTCGACATTTTTTTCTCAAAATTAATGCATTCGAAATGATTGATTCGACATTTTAACTGCACACCCATCCCAGCTCGTGACATGAGGGATGGGTTTCTAGCATCATTGATGGTGGCAAAGACGTGGCATGCCAAGCACTCCAGTCGGCCCTGAACATTGCAGATTGCGTTGACCATGCAAATGGGATGCCCATTGTACTACAGAGGTCAGCTTACCTCCACAGTTTAGGTTTCTCACTGAATGTCCAAGCTAAAATTCTGGACATAGATTTTGATGGTAAGCACCTGTTCAGCCCAAAGGCTGATGAGTCCTTGGAGAAATTCAAGGCCTCCAAGTTGGTGCCAAGCCACTGGGTCTACCTGTGTAGCAACCAGCAACACAATCTTTCAGCTTCTGCTATAGGGGTAGAGACTACCAACAGTATATTCCGTTTGGAAAGAGGGCACAGCTCCCACAATACCCCCACCTCCTCCAAGCCACTGGAACTCTAGGAAGAACTGCAAGCCCTGTTGTTAAAGGGTGCCTTGGAAGAGGTACCGCCCAAGCAAAGAGGATTGGGCTGGTAGTCCCGGTATTTCCCAGTACCCAAGCAGAGAGGTTTCTGCTCCATTTTGACCTCAGGGCCTTGAACACATTTCTGAAGAAGGACAAATTCAAAATGGTGACGTTAAGAGAGATTCTCCATGCTCTCGAATTGCAGGACTGGATGGTGTTAATAGACCTACAGGAAGCTTATTTCCATGTGCCGATTCATAGCAAGCACAGGAAGTTCCTGAGGTTCCTCCTAGGGGACAAGCACTATCTGTTCAAGGTTCTTCCCTTTGGGTTGACCTCCGCTCCAAAGGTCTTCACCAAGCTCATGGCAGTAGTCACGGCTCACGGCTCTGCTTGGGAACACAGAGTTTCGACTCTTCCGGTGTTTTCGTCAGAAAACATATTTTTTCACAAAATCCTCAACGCCAGATGTTGGTCGGTCGGGTATCAGGTTTGAAATGGTGTTCTGATTGTGGCACAAAGGGGGGTGTGGCTAGCGCACATGGCGTGAGGGAGCAATTCCACTGAGCTCCCGTCCTTGATCCTAGCAAAGAGTCTTTGCAGACATACTTGAGCATTTGTTCCTAAAACCACGCACACCGTAAGCTGCGAGAACCTCCTCGGAGTCTGCTGGTGCCTCTCCCGGAGAAAATCGGAGCACGGAGACGGAGTAAACCCCCCTCAAAGACGTCTCCCCCCCCAGCCTCCAAGATGGCGCTGCGCACTCACGGGCCGGATTGGGCATACATGGTCCCCGCTGGAGGCGCTACACCCTCCACCAATGCTGAACTTGCAGAGTAGCCGGGACTGCTGCCCTGCCAATTGTGCCTCCTTCAGCGGCAAGAATAAGGAAACTGCGTGCGGTCTGCCTGACTGCGCGCATAGAAGAAGACCAAGGCCACTGCGGGCAGCTAGACGTCATTGGAGACCACAACGCTTTCTGGGAGCAGCCCGAACTTCACAGCGCCACGAGCGATCCCTTGGGGGGACCGGAGCTTGCCCCAGGCTAAGCGGCTCCTAATGGATTTTTCCCTGGACTCCCACCCCGTGGGGAGAAACGTGGCCCCCCGAGCAGGGACCAGGAGAGGAGGAACTTGCCTGACCAGCGCACCATCGGCGGGAGCCGCTGAGGGAGACGCAGGGACTCAGCCGCCCATCAAGACCCCTTGCGTCAAGAGGCGAAGCGAACCCTGCGGGCGGCATCACCCAACACTGCAAGGTGAGGTGAACCGGCGCATCCCAGGGCAACTGTCACAGGCCCAGCACGAGGGAACCAGGGGCCCGCCCCGGGTTGCATGAGGGTACCTTCCTTATGGGCACAGCTTCCCCAGCCTCACTGCAGCGACCCAACGTGGCAATCAGCCACCGCACTAGAGGACGCGGCCGCCGCCGACACACTAGTCCGGGGCCGCGCCTGCTGCCACGGCCACTCCCATGCTCTGGAATACAGGCCGGGCTTACCAACCCCACTAACTCCACCAGAATCAATCTCCTCTCCACCGGCTTCCGGCAGGTGTTGCCCACCGAATGGACTCACATTATCGAGGTCCTGCTACAAACCACGGACCCATGCCTTGTCGGCTGGACCGCCCGAGCACCGGTGGCATTGGGGATCCCAACCTACACAGAACAGCCGAGACCCCACTGGTCAATTAATGCACCGCCGTGATCGTAGCAGACCAGCGCAGTGCGCAGCACACTATCTGCTCCTACACAAGACCGAGGCAGGTTGAGCCCGCACCAACCGCCATCTTGCACCACGCCGGCAGCTGCTGCTATCCGGACATCCTCACTCTCACAGGGCTTGGACTCCATCACAGGGCCCCCCAGCCCACAAGGGATTGACCCACATGAGCCCTCCCCTCCCAGGCAGCAAACCCGTTCCAACCTTGAAGTCTGTCTCGACCCAAGTACAAGATACAGATCCCCCCATAATACAGAGCTGGACCTGTGTGTTGCTTTGATCAGGTCACCTGAGCCTCTAATACATGGTAGCAGAGAGGGAGCCGGGCAGAGTCACCACCTCAAGAACGTTTGCACAACCCCACTTGAAGCGAGAAGGAGAAACCCCCCACACACAACAAGGGAGACGCAAGCTTATCCACATAATATATCCACTGGCAGAGAACTGTGAGCTGGGGTCTGCATCTTCATGCACCACTATTGACTGCCCTCGGGAAACGCAGCCGCTGTACACCCCATACACCTGTCCAGGGTCAGAATCAGGTGTCATGGGGAGGCGGCCCTGGCATATTCGCAAACGACGCAAAGTCGACGCACCTACCCACGATTGGGGCCGTCTCTGCTGCACACCCACCACACATTTCCGCCCGCATTGCATCATAACATCACTGGGACTCACCGGAAGCCTTTGTAACAAAGCAGGCAACCCAGTTGAGTTCCCCCCCCCCAAGAACAAACCTAAATCATCCATCATGGACTCCTTCACAACCGCTAGGCCTAAGCAGCAGTCACAAGATGAGGCCGCCGCCGACATTGAACCAGCCGTGTCTGACGACAATCCTAAAGACACACAAGTGCTGCAAGCCATTGCAGCACTACAAACATTCATCAATACCAAAATTGATGAAGTTAAGTCGGACATGCAACTAATGCGTGAAGATGCTCGCAACTTGACTGAAAGGGTGACTGCGACAGAGGCTAGCCTGCACGAAACCACCGAGACTACCTCAGATCTACAAACCAGAGTCCAAAAACTGGAGATGCGGGTGGCACAGCTAGAGGCACGATCGGAAGACGCGGAAGGGCGTGCCCGCCACAAAAATATACGCATACTCGGAATCCCGGAAGACATGGAAGGGTCGGACCCAACCGAATTTGTGGAATCTATGCTACAACAGGAGATCGGTGCCAGCAGACTCTCTCAAGGATTCTCAGTGGAACGGACCCACAGGTCCCTACAGAAAAGGCCCCCACCAGGGTCATATCCACGACCAATGATCGCTAAGATTCTAAACTTCCGTGACAGGTAGACGATATTGAGATTCTCGAGAAAAGGAGGAGAGATCAAGAGAAATGACTCCAAGATTGTTATGTACCCAGATTACACCCCGGCTGTGCAACGGGCAAGGAACTCCTTCGTACCAGTGAAAGCGAGGTTACGGAAACTTAACCTCAAATACATGCTGCTCTACCCTTCAAGCCTCAAGGTGCTCTACAAGGGAAAAGCAATTTTTCTGGAGACCCCAGCCGCAGCGAACATGTGGCTAGAACACAATAACCTAGCCGGTGATTGGGACCCAGCACAACAGTCTGAAACCAGATGAGAAGACAACAAAGCCCATCGGAAGCGACAGGAGGCACCGTAAATAAGCAAAACGCCAATAACTAAGGTCGCCCATGGCTGCACTATCACCAGTTGCAAACATGGACGGGAGCTCACGAAACCACACATGCAACCTGGTATCACCCACCCCGTTGGAACTCGTGCAGGCCCGTTGCCAGCACATTACCCACATCAAATGACCCGGACGGGCTGAGACGGTGCGGGAGCCCCCGAGCACTGCTGGTTGGAAGTGGCTGCTGTGGGCAGTTTAAGGTTAAGTTTGAATTTCTCGACCATTAGTTCCAAAGTTAATGTAGTTTTGATGTCTCCATACTGCAATGCCTCGAAACAGGGGGGACTGGGGATGGGGGTGGGCTGGTTGGGCTCGGAGCCCCGGCCGACAAGATGTGCCCATTGCCAGCGCATCGCTGCGGATACCTGTGAAGCACCAGGCGACCCAGAGGTGCGACGCCCAGCCTCTCTGACCACCACACAAGAAGAGGAGGGCGCCTAAGAACGAACACGTGAACTCTTCCCTAAACTGCCATGGCCACACACATCAAAGTTTTGACCTGGAACGTGAGGGGTTTGGGTACCTACCTTCGCCGAAATAAGATTAAATCCTATCTGCACAGGAAGAGGATAGGATTGGCCCTGTTGCAGGAACCCCATCTCACAAAGGAATCAACTGCAACACTACAAACGCACTAGGGTGGGCAGGGGTTTGGAGCCGCATACTCCAAATATGCCAGAGGGGTGTTTACATGGATCAGCCCCCAAATCCCCTTCCAACTAACCAGGACTGAATCAGACCCAGAAGGAAGGTATGTGATATTGTGGGGCCAAAGTGAGCAAACTGAAATATGTGTTGTGAATTCAAACCTCCCCAACAACAACATACCAGCACAGCACACTTAAATCTGATGTACGCCAAGGTCACACAATACAGGAACGGATTCTTTATCTCTGGGGGGCGATTTCAATTGTGTCAGCAACCCAGAGCTCGACAGGTCCACGCCCCTTCCCGGCGGTCCGACATCATGTTGAGCCGCCTGGACCTAATGGACGCCTGGAGAGAGTTACACCCAGACGACCGGGCCTACTCCTTTTACTCTTCTCCACACAACCTTCACACCAGGATAGACTATGGCCCTCATTACGACCCAGGCGGTAAGTTACCGCCTGGGCCGTGACTTTACCAACATGGCGTAAACTACGTTTACGCCATGGTGGTTGGCGGACTTACCGCCCCATTCCGACCTTGGCGGGGCGGTAAATCCCCAATCCCCATTTACCCTTCCCCATTCCCATTTTTGCCCCATAGGGCATAATGGGAGTGGGGAAGGCGTTAATTACGCCACCGTAAATTACGGTGGCGTAATTAACTCCATGGTCCCTTAGCGCCATGGATTTTAACACCGGCTAAAAGCAGGTGTTAAGTCCGCCATGGCGCTAAGGGACGTCGTACTCAGGCGGTAAGGGTCGGCGCTGTTTACGGCGCCGTAAACCCCTTACCGCCTGAGTTGTAATGAGGGCCTATGTTTTCACGGGCAGGGAAAGCCTAGCCCAGATCCACACGGCACAATACCTAGGTCGGACCATCTCCGACCACTCACCACTGATGGTGGAATGGAGCATTACAGGACCCAGACCCCCAATACCCATATGGAGAATGCCCACGGAAGCGTTAAAAGATCCGGCATTCAGGGAGGATCTCAGAGATTCCCTAGAAAACTATATAGAAGAGAACATGGGCAGTGTTGATCACCTAAGCACGGTATGGGATGCCCTGAAAGTGGTAATACAGGGAGAAATCATAGCAAAGGCTGGAGGCATCAGAAAACATCTACGAACCGAGCTTGAACAATGGGAACACTAAATTGAGCAGCTGGAGTCTGGCACCCAGGGCACCCAGCAGGAGGAAGACAAACTCAAGCAGATCAGAACTGAATGCAAAGAAGCATGGGGCAGATTAGCCAAATTTGACTACACCCCCAGAACCAAGAGGGCGCACATCGAAGCACACAAGCCCAGCAGACTACTAGCTTGGCTGTGCAAAAGAGAACACCCCAAGCACCTAACCACGGCCATTAAAAGCGAAGATGGCACTCTGCATCAAACCCAACAGGGCATCAATGACACGTTCAAACAATTCTACATACAGCTGTATTCCCATGATGCCCAGGTATCTCCTGATGAGATTTCAGACACACTAGAGGAGATAGGGCTGCCCAGGCTAACACCCACGCACAGAGAGGCTTTAGATGCTGATATTACCAAGGAAGACATATCTGAAGCAATTAAATCCCTGGCCACGTGCAAGGCCCCTGGAAGTGATGGGCTACCCTCCGAATTTTATAAGACTCATGAACCAACTTTAACCCCGCTGCTGCACAAGATCTTCCAGGAGGCATACGAATTGGGGACCCTACCCAGGAGTATGCGAGAAACGCTGGTGGTCCCGATGCTCAAACCCAGCAAACATGCAGACGATTGCGACTCCTACTGCCCACATGCAATGCTTAATTACGACGTCACGATTCTAGCCAACAGGCTCTCCAGGATGATAGGAGAAAAAGTGCACACAGACCAAAATGGCTTTGTGCCAGGCCGCAACACCAATGCCAATCTCTGCTGGCTCCAGCACGTCGTATCCCAGGCTGACCGAGATGGGGGATCCTATGCCCTGTTATCCTTAGATGCCATCAAGGCGTTTGATTCCATCTACTGGGAATGGCTATTAGCGGTTCTCTGAGAATTTGGCTCTGGGGAGAAACTCATCAGGTGGGTCAAAGTGCTCTACACCAAACCAAAGGCACAAGTAAAATCCGGAAGACACGTCTCGGCGGCATGGGACATACAGAGGGGCATTAGGCAAGGATGCCCACTTTCCCCCATGCTTTATGTACTTGGGCTAGAGCCTTTTGCCATCTATTTCAGAAAACAGTTCTTCGATGCAGGTATACGAGTGGACGGGGCGGATCACATAATCTCCCTGTATGCAGATGATGTCCTCCTGTATGTGAGAGACCCGCACCTGAACTTCCTGACTATGCTGAAGGTTCTAGACAATTCTGCCAAAGTCTCAGGAATACGATTTAGCAGACACAAATCCTGCCTCTTCCCATTGGCAGACCTCAAAAACAAACACGCTGATGACCTACCTCCACTGGGTGTACAATGGCAACTGACCTTGTTTCACTACCTTGGAGTCAACATATTACACACACCAGAACTCATGCATAAGAATAACACCTTGGCTGCGCTATCCCCTCTACGCAAACCAATAGGGTTCCGGTCAAGGTCCCCCCTGTCCATGATGGGAAGAGCGTCCATCGTCAAAATGATTGTTCTCCCCAGGCTCCTCTATGGATTCCAAAATGTATATTACTACATCAAACCCCCCCTCTTTCGCTTACTCGAAACGATACTCAAGGACTTCCTATGGGGCAAAGGCAGTCACAAGATGGCATTAAACACACTAACCCTCCCGTACAGACAGGGCGGCATTCAACTTCCTGACCTTGAGAAATATTATCTGGCAGCCCAGCTTAGCTTTGTAACCAAATGGTTGGTGGATGATGCCAATTATGAAACAGCACTACTGCAACACCCAGTCACTTCAATCCAGCTGAAGGAACTCATTTGGGCACCCCAACTCCTCCTAAGCGAGACACCCCTACTGGCCACACTGGGAAGGCAGGTGTGGCATAGAACAAAGACACTTCTACACCTGAAACACACGTATGCTCTGGATATTCCACTCCTTTCAGACCTATGTCAGAGCAGCGTTGAATTAGCAACCATCAGGTACTGGGAGAGGAGGGGAGTGTACACGTGGGAAGACGTAAACAAAGAGGGCTCCTTCCGCGACTTCTCTTCACTACAATCCAAAGATGGCATGCCCAGCGGCCAGTTCCTGTGGTATCAAAGGATTCGGAAGCTAGCGCGAGCCCAGTGGGATAAATGGCCTGAGGAACCCGAGGCCAACTCCTTGGTAACACTGCTGTACAATCTGGGAGAGGGCTGGAGACCGGTGTCCCAAATATACAGCCACCTAATAGACAGGCCCACTCCCCGCAGCTCTGACCTAAAATTCAAATGGGAAAGAGACCTGGGGCGAGAAATGACCGACCAGGAATGGGGGAGAGCCCTGGTGTTCCCCAAGGAGGTATCCAGGAACTCCAGACTCAGATCAATCCAACTGAATGTGTTATACCGTTCCTATCTAACTCCATACAGACTAGCAAAGTTCAGCAAGCAACCCCAACATAGCTGCATGTGGTCTAACAGGGACAAAGCGGACCTACTACACATGTTCTGGGAATGCACCAAGACTCAGCAGCTCTGGGCCAAGGTGGAGCGAACCTGCAGGAGGGCAGGCATGACCAGATACGAATGGACCCCGGGTGAATGCCTCGTGGGGACCTACCCCAGATTAGCTAAAATCAATCACACTGTGAAATTTATGGACATGGCATGTATTCTAACTAAGAGGACCATCGCAATGGCATGGAAACGACCAGGTGGCCCGCGATTCCAGGCATGGCACAGCGAACTGGAGCGCTGGGTGGGGGCGGAAACCTCAGCCTGGGAAGATAGCGTCGCCAAATCCCCCGACGATGTAAGTCAGGCACTGGATGCTTGGAAAACCCTGGCGTGGGCACTGTTCCACCCTTCTAACGACGAAAAGCCCCCTTGAACGATTTACCCCTACGCTGTCTAACCCGGCCATCACAAAGACAATTAACCAGACGATCATCAGAAACAGAACCAAATCCCCATTTCCATGCTCCTTCTCCCCCCCCTCCCTCCCTGGCCCCTGCCTTCCCTGCCTCTCCCCCTAATAGCTCCCCCAAGCTGAACCAGTTATCAACCACAAGGAGACACTCTCATTGTTATTGTTATACGTTTATGTTAATGTTGTTTACTGCTAATTCCAGTTACTGTGGCTTCACATTGACCTACCCACACTATGCCGCAGTAGACAATCTTTACCTCACTGCTGTTGTATTTATAACAAATGCCAATAATGACATTTTAAAATAAATTGTGGCACAAAGATGTCCATCACTGACCCACACGAATTGTGTCTCTGGTGCATCGGCTCAGGTCACAAGACTGACGGGTGTCTGTCGTGCACCAGAATGCAACCTAAATTCCTTGGCGATCGAGCTGAAAAACTTGCTCTGTGTCGACCAGCCTCAAAATCTCCAGCGCGGTCGACGGTTCGGCCTTTGGAAGCTAAAACTGAGGGGAAGACCCCCGAGAAAGAGCACCAGAGGAAGAGGAAATGGTCCACCTTGAGGAGCTACTCTTCCTTGTCTTCGTCCCGAAAGAAGAAAAGGTGTCACCACCATCGTCGGGATTCCGAGTCGTCAACAGAAAAAGGTAAGCCGTCAGCTGGGCCTACCACCCACCCGCCAAGAGTGGGAAGATTTCAAATCCTCGATGCTTGCAATGTTCATGCAGCATGCTGCAGTCGGCGCGGGTAATCCCCCCACACAGCATGCTTCGGAGCCAAGAGCGGCGCTTGGTGTACCCGACCCCTCTAGTGCGCCGGTACCGACAATATCGGTGCAATAAATCTTTCAACGTCGAAAGAAATCCAATGGAAGCTGGATTATCCCTGTACATCCAAGGATGTTGATGCTGCATCGTCTCAATTCCAATCGGCACAGACATCCACCATATCGGTGCCGAAAGACAAATCCTCGACATCGACGGTTGTCGAGAAATCATTCACTCCGCAACCCTGGTCTGAATTTTTTGATACCATGGCAGGTATCTTCGCCAGTCATGACACTGATAGCCTGGGGGATGTCGACCCGATTTACTTGGGTTCAGGAGGGGTCGATTATTTTGACAACCAGATTCAGCTTTTACAGCTGGCTGAAGGCCTTCAGAACGCCAGCGGTCTGGACACCTCGCCAGACCTCGAATTTCAGCAGTCCCAACCCAATCTTCATAATAGGATTATTGACACCTGGGGATTGCACTCATCAGTGGCACCTGTACAAGGTTTTGACCTTAGCAACATTCTAGATGAAAGCCTTACTACTGAACGTAAGGAACAATTACTTACCTGTAACTGTTGTACTCCAGCATGGGTCTGGCATGGATTCACATGCCCATGAATATGCCCCGTCATCAGGCTGGGAATCCTCGGTAAAGAAAAAATCAGTATCAGTTTCGTTTCTGATCTGTCTTTCTTAGTAGTAACCAATCACTGATCTCTGGGTCATACTGCCCCCAGCCAATGACTGCCCTCTCCCTAAGCTCCTCCCTTGGGAGCCATCCTCAGATTTGGTAGCACGTAAAGTGGCAGTATGACCAAGTGAAGAGCCGCAGAGGGGAAGGAGGGAGGGTTCGCATGTGAATCCATGCCAGATCCATGCTGGAGAACAACAGTTACAGGTAAGTAACGTGTTCCTTCTCCAGCATGGGGTCTGGTATGGATTCACATGCTCATGAATATAAGAATACATAGCAGTACACACATGCACAACCATGGGAGGTGGCAAAAGGCTCAACATTAAGCATTACATTAACTCAACATTAAGCAACTCTTACCTCCTCACCAGGCCCACCTTCAGGCAAACAGGTTGCGCAGCACTGCTTGGCCGACTCTGGACTCCTCCCTGGAATCCCGGTCGACGCAGTAGAATCTCGTGAAGGTGTGCGTCAACCTCCACGTAGCAGCCCTGCAGATGTCCAGCAGGGGCACACCAGACAAGAACGCCGTAGTGGCAGCGATCGCTCTGGTCGAATGGGCTCTCGGACGGCCGGGCAACGGTTGGTTAGCCAACCGATGACAGTGCATGATGCAGCCGGAGAGCCATCTGGAAATGGAAGCCTTCGAGAGAGCCTTCCCTTGGTTCACAGGTCCAAAGTTCACAAACAGCTGTGATGTCTTCTGAAAACTCTTCGTTCGGTCCACGTAGAACTTAAGCGCTCTAGCTACATCCAGCGAGTGCAAAGTCCTCTCGGCCGGCGACGAAGGCGACGGGAAGAAAACTGGTAACACTAAGGGCTCGTTAAGATGGAAGTCGGACGGCACCTTGGGCATGAAGGAGGGGTGCGTCCTCAACATCACCCTCGTATCATGAAAAGTCAAGTATGGGGGCTTGCAGGATAGGGCCTGAATCGCTCCCACATGTCGTGCAGAGGTGATGGCCACAAGGAACGCTGTCTTCCACGACAGGAACTTCAATGGAGCCGAATGCGAAGGCTCGAATGGCGGCCCCATGAGCCTCGTCAGCACCACGTTGAGCTCCCACGCCGGGGCTGGAGCCTCCACCGGTGGGAACGAACGGAACAGTCCCTTCATAAATTCCTTCACCAGTCGATGAGACCACAAGGACGGCCGTCCTGTAGTCCTGGTGTATCGGGAAATTACGGCCAGATGTATCTTGATGGAAGCATGAGCCAGTCCTGCCTTGGCCAGCGACAGTAGGTATGGTAGCACTTGAGGTGCCGTAATCCGTAGGGGATTGACCTTCTGTGCGCGGCACCAGACAGAGAACCTCTTCCACTTATGTGCGTAGCACTTAAGAGTTGAGGACGCCCTGGCCTTTGCAAGAACCTCTCTGCAGTCAGCCGGGATATCGTACCCTCCAAACTCTAGCGCTGCAGGAGCCAGGCCTGCAAGTTCAGCGACTCTGGGTCATGATGAAGAATGGCGCCTCCTTCTCTGGAGAGAAGATCTGCGTCCATCGACAGCTTGACCGGTGGGGACGCTGAGAGGTCCAGAAGGTCCGGGAACTAGATCTGTCTCGGCCACGCCGGTGCGATGAGGATCATCCTGCACCGGACCTCTTGAGCTGGCTGATGAGTCGAAGCAGCAGCAGCAACGGAGGAAACGCATACAGGAACAGGCCGTCCCAGGGGAACGAGAAAGCATCGCCCATGCTCCTCGGCTGGGGAAACCTACTGGCAAACCTCTGGCACTTGGAGTTTGTCACCGTCGCCATCGCCAACAGGTCGATCTGGAAGAGCCGATCCACTTGATCCTGGCGTAGTTCCCACTCGTGGCACGAGCGTAGCTCCCTGCTGAGTGAGTCGGCGATGGTGTTCTTTATTCCTGCCAGATGGAAGGGAACCAGAAACATCCCCTGGGCGACGGCCCAGTGCCACAGATCCTGGGCCTCATTGGATAGGGCTGGGGATCTGGTGCCTCCCTGCTTCCGGATGTAAAACATCGTGGTGGCGTTGTCGGTGAAGATCCTCACGACCTTGCCCTTGAGGGACGGGAGGAACGACTTGAGCGCCCAGAACACGGCTCAGAGCTCCAAGATGTTGATGTGGAGAGACCTCTCCTCCGGGAGCCAAAGGCCTCTTGTGTGGAGATCTACGGTGTGCGCGCCCCTACCCTCCAGTGAGGCGTCCGTCGTCACTGTCTCCTGATGTGCCGGGGTCTGAAAGTCTGTGCCCGCCGTGAGGTGCGCACTGGTGCCCCACCACTGAATCGCCTGACGGAAAACCTTGTTGAGCGTGATTTCGTCTTCGAAGCTGCCCGCCGCTTGCATCCAGCGGCCGTCGAGGAATTCCTGTAGAGGGAGGACGCATCCGTAGTCTGCACAGGGGCACTAGGTAGATGCATGAGGATATCATTCCGAGGAGAGACTTAATGGATCTCACCCAGGCCATGTCCGTGGCTAGCAGGCGCTGCACCTTGCCTAAAATGGCCTTCGTCCTTTCCCCCGAAGGAGACGCCAATCGCTCCACTGTATCAAGCTTTGCTCCCAGAAACAGTGCCACCTGCGACGGAACCAAATGGGATTTCGGGTAGTTGATGGAGAATCCCAGCTTCGTGAGTAAGCGGACGGTCTCCGCCGTGTGCTCGACGGCGAGTTCTTTTGTCCTTGTACGGATGAGCCAGTCGTCCAGGTAGGGGTAGACGTGGATCCCCTGCAGGCGCAGCCGTGCCGCCACTGGTGCTAGGCACTTGGTGAACACCCTGGGTGCCAACTTCAATCCGAAAATCTCAGATTTCCTCTTCCCTGAACCAGAGCGTTGGCTCGTGGTTGATGGTGCCGGGGAAGGAGCGCCCTGCCTGGCAGCCGAAGAGCCCGACCGTTCGGCGCTCCCGGTGCCCGCGGACTTGCAGTGCTTAGCCTTCTGTTGGGCCCCCGTCGCCGGGGTGCCCTCACAGGACTTAGAAGACCGCTCTGACCTTTTCTTCTTCTCACCTGCTGGGAGGCGGGAACGACGATCCCTCATGGTCCGTTCCGATAGGTTCTTGCAGAACGCACAGTCCTTCTCCATGTGCGTCTTGTCCTCATGAAGGTAGTAGAGACATCTCAAATGCTCGTCCTCCTTGAAAACATTCTGCAAACCGCATCCAGGGCAGTTTCTGAACAGCTTGGATCCGGGCGTCGAGCATCCCTTGTCCTGGGCTGTGTCCATGGTAGGCCTCAGATCTTCTGGAATCCTCCAAGAAATGTAACTCTACGAAAACTTCACCCTTGAGGGGTGTAGAAAATTTCGAAACGGGTCCCCGTTGATCGGAAGTAGAAACGGTGGAGCTTGAGGCTCGATTTAACCGTAAAATGAGAAAATCTCTTTGAAAAGCGTGAAACGCAGTAAAAGCTCGAGAGCTATAGCACGAGGACTCCCAATACTTGAACGTGCTGTAAAAATCTGAGGATGGCTGCCAGGGGAGCGGCTTAGGGAGAGGGCAATCATTGGCTGGGGGCAGTATGACCCAGAGATCAGTGATTGGTTACTACTAAGAAAGACAGATCAGAAACGAAACTGATACTGATTTTTTCTTTACCGAGGATTCCTACCCTGATGACGGGGAATATTCATGAGCATGTGAATCCATGCCAGACCCCATGCTGGAGAATATGCCTTTTAACCCGGCCATTGCCGATCCTTTAGCAGTTATGTGGCAAACCCTTTGTTCCATTCCTCCCATCAGCTACACCATTTCTGGGAAATACAGGCCGGCTAGAGTAGACTATTCATACCTCTCCTCTCACCCTTCCCCAGAGGGGCTTATTAAGGAGGTGGATATGGTCTCTTCTAGACCTGCATCTTCTACATCCACTCTGCCTCCAGATAGGGAAGCAACAAAAGTAGATGCATCGGCTAAGAAGGCATTCACTTCAGGTGCATGGCCCTCAAAGCTACAAATGTGGCAAGCAGTTTTGCCAAATACTCCTTCGGTCTATGGACAGCAGTGGAAAATGCTGCTCAGTATGTCCCCGAAGGAGAAATGCACAAGGGCTTCCTAGAGCTAGTGGAAGATGGGAAAGAGGTGGCCAGGCAGTTGCTGCGAACGGGCCTGTACATGACCGACTGTGTGGACCGATCTATGGCGTCAGCCATAACACTAAGAAGGCAGGCCTACTTAAAAGCCTCTGGTTTTTTGCGTAGTATCAAAGTCAAATTTCTGGACATGCCCTTCGAGGGCGATCTTCTTTTCGGGCCTTCAGGTCACCACAGTCCAAGGATATTTGGCGGTCTTGTCTGTGTTTAAGAGCTCCCCGGATCAAGGTTCCTTTTTTACGATCCCAGTAATGGCATAATTCCTAAAAGGCCTTGCTCATAAATTTCCACAAACTCCCTTTGTTGTCCCAGATTGAGACCTTAATCTGGTTCTTACATTTCTGTTGGAGGCTCCTTTTGAGCCTATGCACTCTTGCCCATTATGGCTTCTCTCTTTTAAAACAGCTTTCTTGGTGGCTATTACATCTGCTAGGCGGTTGAGTGAACTACAGGCCTTATGCTGTAAGCCACCCTTCCTGCGTTATTTCTGGGAGAAAGTTTCACTCGGGGTAAGGCCTGGTTTTCTTCCCAAAATTGTATCAGAATTTCACTTGTCACAGTGCGTCGACCTTCCGGTCTTCTATCCTCCCCCTCACCCTTCTAAGCAGGATGAACGGTTACATCGCCTAGACCCGAAGAGGACATTGAGTTAATATATCGCCAGGACAGCTGATTTCAGGAGAGCTGACCAGCTCTTTGTGGCCATTTCCTTAGCCCGAAAGGGCCTGCCCATAACAAAGCAGACTTTATCCTGTTGGATAGTTTTCTGCATAGATGAATGCTACCAGGCTGCTGGGAAGGAATTAGCAGCAAACATCAGGGCCCATTTGACAAAGGGAGTCTCAGCATCCACAGCATTGCAGAGGGGAGTCCCTGTCGGGGAGATTTGGCCCGCTGTGACATGGTCATCTCTGCATACCTTTGCAGAGCACTATAGTCTGGATGCGGCTCGTACTTCTGATGCTCGTTTTGGCAGAGCGGTGCTGCAAAAGTTTTTTTTGTATAACTTTCTGCCCGCCTCCTTCATTTACTGCTCTGGGAGTCTATCAGATGAGGAATCTGTGGGAGAAAGTCAATCCATTGAAAGAGAAATTACTTACGGTAATGTTCTTTCTATGGATTCTTCTACCGCAGATTCCTCATCTCCCCTCCCATCGATCCCCGTTCAGAAAGTCGGCGGTTGGTGCACATCTTTCTTTTTCACGTTGACTTGGTGATGGTCCTCTGTGTCCGTTTCTGTCTTCCTGTCACAGTTCTTAAAACAAAGATTTTTCTAACGCTATTTGTAGTGTTTGTTCAATTGTTCCTCCTTCGGTGGTCTATAATTACTTTCTTTTTAAGGGCTCATTAGCCCATTTGTCCTCTTGGTTTTCCCATGCAGTGTGTGGTGCTCGGGAAAAAGAGGGAACTGAGGATGGGGCGTAGTGATGTGGTATTTATAGGACGCCTTACATCACGTGGGAAGTGTGTCAGGAAGTCCTAGAGGAAGTCTTTGCTCTCTGGGGTAGCCGAGCAGTAGATCTGTTCGCAACAGAGTCCAGACCAGACCAGACGCCGAACAAGACGGATCGATGGTCGACGGCCAGGTCGAGGTCCACTACGCCCCCTGTCGAAAACATTCTGAAGCAACGAAGCTGGAGGGAATATCATTAGATGAGGAATCTGCAGGAGAAGAATCCATACAAAGAACATTACGGTAAGTAATGTCTCCATCTCTACAATGGCTCCTACGAAATCAGTGGTCCCTTTACCTCGGAACCTTCACGGATTCCCTGAGGGGGTCCATGTTAGTGGTCAACGACCTTGGTTGATGGGTCAACAGCAGCAATCTCATGGCGGGTGAACCCTTCTGGCCTCCGTGGCCTCAGACCTGAGTGGTCATAGATGCGTCTTTGATGGGTTTGGGCGCTCTCTGACAGGTTGAGGCACTCAATGCGAGAACTTGCAGGTGAACGGCCTTTGGTAAGGAATGTAAGCCATTGGCACATCAACAGGCTGGAGTTGCGAGCCATCAGGTTGGCCCTGAGTGCTTTCGCCCTGTCTCTGAAGGAGATGCATGTCCTGATTCTGAAGTACAATACGGTGACCATGCACTACCAGAACAAACAGGGTGAGGTGCACTCCCACCCCTTTGCCGAGAGGCAATGCAGCTGTGGTTCTGGCTATTGGCGAACCAGATCTGGTCTCAGCAGTTCATCTGGCGGGGACAGCGAACAGTATGGCGGATGCTCTGAGCAGGCAGAGCATGGTCTCATACAAGTGGGAAGTGTGCCAGGAAGACCTAGAGGAGGTCTTCTGTCACTGGGGTACCCCATAAGTGGACCCGTTTGCCACAGAGTCCAGCAGGAAGTGCAGACAGTTTTGCTAGAGGGAATTCCCAGTGAACGGCACGCTAGGGAATGCATTTCTGGTGGTTTGGACTTTCCCTCTCCACTATGCCTTCCCTCTGATTCCCATCATCCCCTGGGTTCTCCCGGAGGCTGAAGAGGTTCCGAGCAACCATGATCTTGATTGCCCCGGACTGGGTGAGGAGGACGTGGTACAGGCATACATGCCAACATTCTGATGTGCCTGGGAGGGAGATTTCTTTAGAGAAATCGTGAGACAACAATTTCCCCATAGGAATGCATTGGGGAAATCATTATTTTAGGCGGGAGAACGTGAAAAATAGCAGTATTTTTCACACAAAAATTGGGAGTCTCCCGCCTAAATCGGGAGGGTTGGCATGTATGTACAGGGACCTTCTGGATCTGACCATCTGCCCACATCTCCGGTTGCCTCATCACCCGGATCTCCTTTCCCAGTCGGAAGGTCGAGTACTTCACCCAAACCTGGAATTCCTCAATTTGTGGCTCTTGAGAGGATGAGGTATGATGACTGGGACCTCCCTGCGGAGGTACTCAAGGTGTTTCTGGCGGCACGCAGACCATCTACAAGATCCCTGTATGCGTACAGGTTGAGAAGATTTGAGGCGTGGTGCAGGGAATGCAAGATTGACCCCATCTCTTGCCCCACCACACAGTGATGGAGTTCCTTCTGTCACTGACGTCAGCAGGCTTACAGGTCACCAGAGTGAAAGGATATTTGGAAGCCTTGTCTGTGTTCATGAGGTCTCCGGCTCAAGGTTCCTTTATTATGGCTCATTTCCTAAAAGGCCTTGGGAACAAGTTTCTGCTGACTCCCTTTGTTGTCCCGGATTGGGATCTAAACCTGGTTTTGACCTTCTTGATGGCGGCTCCATTTGAGCCCATGCATTCCTGTTCTTTGCAGCTGCTCACTTTGAAGACAGCCTTCCTGGTTGCATTTACATCCGCTAGGCAGGTCAACGAATTGCAGGCCCTTTGTTGTCAACCCCTATTTTTGCAGGCCTTTCGTGAGAAGGTCTTGTTAAAGTAAGAGCTGGGTTTCGGCCGAAAGTGGTATCTGAATTCCACCTGTCACAGGCCATATTTTACCCTCCACTGCACCCTTCTAAGGAAGCGTTTCCATCGATTGGATCCCAAGAGGGCCTTGAGTTTTTACATTGCGAGAACGTCACAATTTCGTAAATCTGATCAGCTCTTTGTGGCCTATTCTCTGGCCCGAAAAGGCTGGGTTGTAACCAAGCAAACACTATCCCAGTGGATTATCTTGTGCAATGCGGAGCGCTGTCAGTCTGCAGGTTTGGAACTGCCTTCTGGCATCCGGGCACATTCGACCAGGGGGTTACCTGCATCCACGGCCTTACAAAGGGGGAGGGTCCCAGTTAGGGATATTTGGCATGAGGTAACGTGGTCCTCACTCCACATGTTTACCAGATACTACAGACTGGACGTCAACTGTGGGGCCGATGTGCGTTTTGGCAGGGCAGTGCTGCAAAATCTGTACTGTGAACTTTCTGCCCGCCTCCATTGTCCTACTGCATGGGCAGTCTATCAGATGAGAAATCTGCGGGAGAAAGGTAATCCATTGAAGGAGAAATTACTTACCGTAATGTTCTTTGTGTGGCTTCTTCTCCTGCAGATTCCTCATCTCCCCGCCAGAGATGTCATTTTGTCTCCTTTGCTAACCCTGTGGTCCCCATTGCTATACCTAATGGAAGCCTAATGGAAACTCCTGGGCTGTGGGCAGTGCCATTTGGCTCTTTGTTTCTGGAGTGCCTTGCTTTCTTATTCAGGCCTCTTAAAAAAAACAGGGGGTTCCACAAGTGTAACACTGAGCAGTGACCTTAAATAAGAAAGAATAGGAATAACAAATAATGTGTCATTCTGAAATTCTATACCATAATTGCTAGATTCGCTAAAGGTTTATTTCAGGCACGCTTCAGTGGGTGAGTAACTGATTTTGTCTGTTCTTAAACACCTCAAATTCACAATGCAGACAAAAACGTCCAAAAAGCACTTAGAATAGAATAAGCATCCATGTCGGACAATGGGCCTCATTACGAGTCGGCCGGAAAATCCGGCACAATTACCGGCATGGCGGGAAGTGCGTGTCCGTGCCCTCGAGAACCCGCTACCAGCGGCCGATCACAAGTGCGCGAGCACGCGCTTCCTCCCCATGCGGTAGTGGAAAAACCGCCATCCCGGTAACGTCCCACCAACCCCCCTATACCGGCATTGTGGCTTGCGTCCACTCCGTAACCGCCTTCAATGAACCCCTAAACACTGGCACGGTAACTCCGGCACGGAATAACCGTGTTCGAAAAACCAGACCCGGAAATTACGTCATCGCGCTGGAACGGGAAATGGGCCGGCGGCCATCTTTAAAAACACAATCCATTGCAATCCTCCACAACCAACACTCCTCCCGTGTCGTAGTGTGTCAGAGGAGCATCATCATGTCCAAGGCCAGCAGGAAATCCACACAGAGGAAGAGGAAGCAGCGTTTCTCGGACGCTGAGCTCACCATGCTCGCCAACACCCTGGAAGAGCATGCGGATTTAATACGCAGCACAGACCTAAAGCATGCGGCCCAAACCCGCAAAAAAGAGGTCTGGCTTGAGGTAGCTCAGAGGGTGACAGCAGTGGGGTGCGCCCCAAGGAGTGTGCGCGGCTGCCGGAAGCGGTGGGACGACCTCCGCCTTCATGTCCGGAGGATCATGTCTGAGAACCGGAGAGCCGCAATGGCGACAGGCGGTGGCCCACACTCCCCAGTCCAATTGATGCCATGGGAGGAGACGGCAAGTGGCTTCATTGACCCCGAAACCATTGAGGGGATCGGAGATCAGGAGGTCGGCGCAGCAATCACCACAGAGTAAGGTGAGTGTACCATCACAACCACGTATCACGACACATGACGTGGCCCAACTGTGGAAGTTAGAGTGGGCAAGGTGATGTATCAACATATCCATAGAATAATCATTGTCACTCCCTGCACCACATGGACGCTGAGTGACGACCCCAATCCCAACAGAGGTTCCACATGACCCAACCATGCCCATGCACCCACCACACAGAGACCAAACTAATGCTACCCCACCAGCCATGCATTGATTCCCCACATACCCCCTCAGTACACCTAAAGCAACAAACCAGAAATGAAATGGTGGCTGAATGCATGAACATATCCCACCGCAATTCAACATAGCTGCCATTTGACACCATCACTGATGACCTGCATTTCTTCTGTCCCCCAGGCACCAATGATGAAGGTGGACCACTGGACAGGGGTGCGAGCACGTCCAGTGCACGCAAGGGGACCAGGGACACCCCAACACAACCGGCCAAGGAAAAGACACCTGCCAAAGCCATTGTGCCACGCAAGGCACCAACCCTGCAGGGGACACCTGCACCCACTGCCCAACAACAAAGAACCACAACAGTGGTAGCCCTGCCGCCAGCCAACAGGGACGTTGTGTCCACAGAGCTGGAAGAAGAATCAGACATGATGCCTGGCACACCCACCCCAAGCCACATTGCCAGCCCCCAACCACTAGCGGAGTCTGAGTGCCTCGATGATCCGTGTCTACAT
This sequence comes from Ambystoma mexicanum, assembly GCF_040938575.1. Taxonomy (NCBI): domain Eukaryota; kingdom Metazoa; phylum Chordata; class Amphibia; order Caudata; family Ambystomatidae; genus Ambystoma; species Ambystoma mexicanum. Next base: position 694,194,973 of record NC_090939.1, read on the forward strand.
GATTCCGACCTCGGGGAATCAGACAATGCGCTGTTTGAGGACAGTGCCCCGGAGGATGGCTCCGCACAGGCCCCTTCCTCCTCTCTGCCTTCCTCCACTCTGCCTTCCTCCACTCTGCCTTCCTCCACCCTGCCAGCAACCTGCAGACCTGCGGACGACACCTCATTTGATGCCCGCCTGACAAGGGTCGAGGCCCGGCAGGAATACATGCTCCAGGACATGCGCCAGCAGGTGGAAGCAGGCAATGAGGCCATGAGTGCCATTGAAAGGGCAATAGCAGCCAATACTGCAGCAGTGGAGGCATCCATGCGTGCCTTCCGGGAGTGCATGGGGACTCACGGAGGCCATCCTTGCAGGTAACGCTTCGATGCAGCGGCCACACCTTCACACAGACAGTCGATTGACAATAGACTCCTCCGCAACTACTAGCCCTACCACCTCGGCGCAATCCAGTCCGGTGCGTCACATAAGGAGGAGCGCACGACAGTCGGCCATGGCACCACCCGACACTAAAGTCCGAAAGAAGTGAATACACGGACAATGACATTGTGGCAAAACACATTGTGGAAGGGAGCACTGTCCGTTGCACACATCGGGACACTTTGCATCTGTGGGGTGGGAGAGGGAGTTAACAGGGGTGTTTTGAGGGTTTGTGGGGTGGGAGAGGGAGTTTGTTGGGGGATTGTGGGAGGGGGAGTGGGCACAGTTTTGCACTTTCATATAATAGACAAGTTTTCTGGAGAACAATCCATGGCTGGACATTGTTATTTTTGGTGTGCATCCATTTAATGTGTTACAGTGTTCAATGTCCAAATTACAACATTCCCTTTGTGCATGTTCACATTGGCCCAGTATCTGACTGACAAAAGTCATTCATGGTCCCTGTATCTTAAAAGTATTCGTCAATTAGTGCTTGGCGTACAGCATGGCCGTCCCGTGCATCACATACTGCCAGGGGGGCTCCTTCACCTCCGTCGCCATCCCCTTCATCCTCACCCGGGCCACGCATGTCAATGTCAGGTGGCAGTGGTACATTCCTTCGGACGCACATGTTGTGCAGCATGACACAGGCCATGGTGATCTTTGCCACCTTCTCAGGCCTATATAGGAGTGCCCCACCAGACTTGCTTAGGCAGCGTAACCGCGCCTTCAACAGGCCAAAGGCCTGCTCAATCAAAACACGGGTACGAGTGTGCACACGATTGTACTCCTCTTCATGGCTGTTCTGCGGGATCCGCACAGGGGTAAGTAGCCATGGCCTCAAGGGATATCCTCCATAACCTGCAAGCAAATACAAATAGGTGTGTGTCACTCTGAACTGACACCTTCAGGGAGCACGGTCATGGCAGTAGCTTTTAGATGTGAGCATGCACATGTCCCTGTACGTGTACCAAATAGTCACCAATATGGAATGTATACTTTAAAGAGGTGTGGAACATTGGATGGGGTTGAATAGATGATGCAGGGTATAATCATGCATGCTGAGGCAGATGTGCTGTGGCAGTGCGACAATGTTTAGCCTCCAATTCATGCTGTATACTCTTTACTATGCATGGTCACACAGGCCGCATTGGCACAGTTGCCATCCTATTCAGTCATGCATTGCTTGCCATCACCATGGTGCCCCGGTTGTGCCTCTTACTTGTTGTCTTCCATTTGCATTATTTGTGATATGTGGCCCAGTGATGTGTCATTTTCCGTTTGGCTGTGTCAGGTGAGGAGTGTTTAGCTCTGCATTCATTCTCTGCTCACTGGCTATTGCCAGCCAGGTAAACTATCCCCCCCCCTTTCCCACCCAGGTGTACTATCCCCCCCCTTCTGCATCCGCACACATGAGTACCCCACAGCATGGCCATGGGCCTGTTGTGCAACTCACCGGGGCAGCCAGGCACGTGGTCCAGCATGTCACTCCATGTGACGGGGTAGCGTGGAGTTGCGCAGTACCATGGCATCATGTGTGGATCCAGGAAATCGGGCGCAGCAATGGGTGATGATCTTGCTGGAGTCACATACCATTTGCACATTGATGGAGTGGTATTGCTTGCGATTGCGGTACACCGCCTCTATGGCATGGGGGACTACCAATTCCACATGGGTGCAGTCGATGGCACCGACACAATTGGGCATGCCTGCCAGTGCATGGAAGCCTACTTTGGTTTCGGCTATCTCCTGGGCAGTCCGTGGTAGGGATATGTGGGTGCTTGCGTGCTTCAGGAGGGCATCCAGCACTTGGTTCAGCATGCGTGAGAATAGTGGTTATGAAATGCCATGCAGCTGGCCCACTGTGTGTTGGTAGGTGCCTGTGGCCAGGAAGTGTAGCACAGACACCACCTTCAGTAGTGGGGGGATGGCAGTGCGTATTTGTATGTGGCTGGCAATGTCGTTGTGTATCATGTCCACTATGGTGGTGATGGTGTCATGGTCCAACCGGTACAGGGTGTGGATCTGCTCAGGGGTTAGGTTGAATGGGCTGGGTCTGGTGCGAGGGATTGGTGGCTGCCTACGAGGCGCTGGTGGCTGGGCTGGTGGTAATTGCTGAGCCTGTCTCACCCTCCTTTTCCTCCTGCGTCTCCTATGTGCTGCCTGTTCTTGCAGCTGTAGTTGTTGTTGTTGTTGCTATTGTTGCTGTAGTTGTAGCAGTATAGGCATGTCCTCCAGCGCCATGATTGCAAATGCTAGTGGTAGCATTTTGGTGTAGGAAGGGGTGTGGTGTGGGGGTGTGCTCAGTTCATACTGGCACAGCCTCCTTTGACTCCACCTGTGGGGATTGTGTGCACCTGTGGCAGCTGCCTTGTATCTTGGCTGCTGTTTGCGGGTGGTCCGCGATGCCTGTTTTTCCGGCATCATGCAGCCCGTTATTTCTGTGTTCGCGATGCCGGTATTTGCATGTTTGCGTGGGTTGTGATTGCCCCCTATTACTCCCCTATGTACGCGCCTATGCCGCTATTAACGGCACCGTAGATAACGGTGCCGTTAATGCCGGGTTTGCGGGTCAGAATGCTACGGGACGTTAAATGATGCCGGTATTTACGTACCAGCATCATTTTTCCCTTACCGGCATGACTCGTAATGAGGCCCAATGTATTTTGCTTTTCGCAAGTTGCAGTTATAGAATTTTTTTTTCTGCTGTTGTCTCTATTACAATCATCACAAGACATTCCATCTCGGTTTCCTCGGTCACTTGACAAAATCCTTGTGCCTGAAAGCTTGTGTACAGTGTAGAAATGTTTGACCATTGCACATGGGCGTAATTATAGGGAGGGGACAGGGGGTTTATTCCCCCCCAACTTCTGTGGCATGCCTTTTTTTCCCCCCATCTTTTGGAGGGAGGGCAGGTGGGCCGCAATCATCAATTATGTAATTGGACAGCACAAGCCCGGCTGGGGTTCCCAGCAAGGCTTGCGCTGTCTCATAACTGCAAGCGTGTTTTGTTCTACTTTGTGCACGTTGCCATTGGCCTCCTCGAGGCTCCTACAACTACACGATGGCCACCCTCAACTCCTCATCAGTGCTCACAGCCCCCTCCGGACCGGGCTATGTTTGATTGGCCCCTCGACTCCTTTTACTGGCCAATCATCGCCAGCAGGCGAATCGACGGTCCACCCACAAAGGCCACACACTAAGGCTTCCTGTCTGGAGCCTGTCGTGAGCCGACTGAGCCTGGGCCAGGGACGCTGCCCAAAATACCCACGCTGCCTTGGTCAGTCCCAGGTCCCACTTGTTCACTTTCTCTATTGGCAAGCCTTCGTCCCGCCGCCATCACCATCATCCCCTAGTAACCTGCTGAATAAGCGCCACACCGCCCATCCACAATGTTGCCCTCCCCTTATGCTGTATCCACCTGCACTCTGATGCCGTGACCCCGCCCCGCAACAGGTACTGTGCAACATCATTATTGCCAATCAGGGTTTGGTCGACCGCTACCGGCGTACACCGTCTACAGCTTCCTCCTTACTTGACTAATTAACAAAGACCCAGGTGTTTCCTACTCAAAGCTACCATTATTCTCCGAGGTGTATTTTGGACCAACTGTGCTTTTCGAATCTGGATACACCTCTAGTCTAATGTGCGATCTGAAATCTGGGCGCAGTATATTTTTACGTGCTACTTGAGCCTAGCTGTTCACCAACCAAAGTTACTACCCTGTCTTGCAGTGAACTTTACACCCACTGTGTCTGTCGTATCTAGATGTATTTGGGTGTAGTATATCCTATGTGCTATCCGACCCTAGTTGCCCGCTAACCAAAGCTACTACCCTGCCCCGTGGTGTAACTTGGAGCAACTGTGCTACTTGAATTTGGATGTACTTCACCAAATGTGGCACGCTGAAGCTAGGGACTGCCTTACCCCCTTACCTTAAACTATCACTCTCTGACAACTGTGCAACTGAATCGGCATGCAGTACTGCCATTGCTGCCATTATTGTGATTGCCATATATATCTGTCATTGGAGTTCACCAGTGTCTCATGCCCGCCTCACTTCTTATCCAATGCTACCATTTTTAATGTGAACCTATGTCCTGTGCCTTCTTAGTCAACTGCCTTCTATCGGTTGCTACCCACTACCCATTGCATTTAACCGCTTTAATGTCTGCCATTGCATCCTGCGAATTTGCCTTGACCTATGCTATGTGATGCTATATTGTAGCCATGTACCGCCTTTGTGTTATAGCCAATTGTGTTTACTTGTTGCTAGCCACTGTATTTAGCCTTAGCACTTAGCCAAATTTGCCTACACCTAGTACATATGTGCTGCTTCAGCATTTACCATTGCCTATTTTACAACTAGGTGCTGCCTTTATGCAAATTCCTGGCTAATTGCCTCCATCCCTAACTTAGGTATCATTCTTCTACCATTTAGCCTATTGACTTATTGGTAACTAAAAGCCGTGGCCCTATCGCTATAGCTGCCTTGACAAACGTCAGCAACCACTGCTGTTGACACTGTATTTTATCTTAAGCGCGCTCCAAGAGCACCACATACTTGAAGCTTTCAACCTCTGCCCACCGGCTTCGTTACCTCCACTATGTATTGGTGCCTAACCACCATCCTCCACCTACTACACATTTACACTAGACGCTGGACTTGTCAGCCACATCTACAGTCTAACCAAGACTCATATGCCAGCACACTAAAGGTAGCTACTACCCATACCTCGCGGATTAGCACTATGGCATCTGCTAACCCTTACCTGGATGATCCAGCACTCTGGTTACGTCACTTTGCTACCAGACCATTACCTAACCAACCTTGTACTACTACTAACAGAAACCTTAGACTAAATTCCAGAACCACCCCACTTAAACAGCACCCATACCTGAAGTTACATTACAGCTCAACCGTATTTTGCAACAATACCACAAATAATTACGCTCCAACCTCACCATGCTCTCACCACCCTAGCATTTTAACCAGAAATTCTAGACTAGGAGCCCGATTGTGGTTTAAAAAAACCCATCCGCACGCCCACAGGAGCAACAAACATCTGCGTAGGGACAACAATTTAGCTAATCTAGCCACTGATTCAGATAGTAAGCTAGCCCCTATCCGTCTGCCTAACCCTCCTATACTACCACAAAAAACTACTGCAAAAGACACATTCATCAAAGCAGCCTTGGTGAATGCGAGGTGTCTCTCTGCCCATGCTTTGGACATCGCTGATTTCATAACTCATGAAAAGCTTGATCTCCTTGCGGTCACGGAATCCTGGCTAAATGCAGCCTCCGACCCATCTCTGGCCCTTGCTATACCAAATGACTATGCTATTATCAGATGTGATAGAAATACCAATCAGGTGAAGGGAGGCGGACTCGCCCTCATATTTAGAAACACCTTTGACATTAGAATCATTCAGGACGTTCAAATCTCATCTGCTGAATCCTTGTCCATCAAACTACCTCTATCACCTAACCATACAGCAACAATGCACCTTATCTACCGACCACCAGGACCCATCTCATCTTTCATTGAGGATATTGTATCACTCATATCCACTGACACTAAACCTAATTCACAAACTATCCTACTCTGGGATTTTAATCTTGGCTTTAACGACCCTAAGAATACTAACGCCCGTGATTTAGCCAACACACTATCCGACCTGGGTCACACACACATTATTCACGAGCCTACACACATCAAAGGAAGAACATTGGATTTGCTCACTAATCTCAGCTGCTCTATTGATCTCTTATCCAATGATCCTGGTATCTGGTCGGATCATCACAAAATAACCTTTTCAATCAAAGCCAACACACATCACCGGGCTCCTATCATCGCTCCAGCTACCAGCACGAGAAACAAGAAAGACATTACACCGGATAAACTCCTACCACTATTACTCCCCCTTCTCAACAACACTGACTCTGACCCTACAGTCTTAGTGGATATCTACAATCAGGCAATTCTTAAAGCACTAAATACCATCGCCCCCCTAAAATTGCGGAAATGTAAACCACAGCGTCACTTGAATACATGGTTCACTCTGCATCTAAGAGAACTACGCAAATCTAAGAGAACTGCAGAAGCACATTGGAAAAAGTGCCCTACAGCAACCAACAAGATTGAGCTAACCTTAGCATCCTCTAGCTACAAAGAAGCCATTTTACTCGCTAAAAAAGACACCTACAACAAAAGGATTACGCAAGCGGAATCCAATACAAAAGAACTTTACAAGATTCTAAAAGAATTAGAATCGCCTATTGCCCCTATTGACAAATGTGTAACAGATGCATTATGGTGCAGTAACATTCAGAAAGCCCTATTAGATCAAATTGCCCGCCTACAATCTAAAATCAATGCAAAAAAATTGCTGTTACTCGCTGACCCGGACTACAAACAACTCCCTAACAAGTCTCCCACTTTTAAGTCAACTTGCAAGCCATTCAGCTTCTCAGCCCTCTCAATTTGGGAAGTAGAAAAAATCATCAGGAAACTCAAACCATCTAATTGCCAAGGTGACGCCTGCCCTGCCCCGATCATCAAAGCAGCAGCACATGATTTGGCACCATTTATTACTAACCTTATCAATGCCTCCTTCAAATCCGGAGTAGTGCCTGATAACTTAAAAGACGCTTGGGTCATTCCTCTACTCATAAAACCAACTCTTGACCCAGCCACCCCGTCTAACTATAGGCCGATAACAACTGTACCCTTCTTATTAAAAATACTGGATAGAGCAGCTTACCTACAAATACAGGCCTACCTAGAATCGAACAATCTCTTGGCACTCAGGCAATCCGGCTTCAGTCCTAGGCACGGCACGGAAACTGCTTTAATAGATCTCACCACCCAGATCCAACTCCTAAAAGACAACGGTAAACTTGCACTCCTCTTACTGCTTGATCTGTCAGCAGCTTTTGACTTGGTCAACCACCAAACACTCTGTCACCACTTGAAAACTGCAGCACACTTTTCAGACACAGCCACTGCCTGGATTAGCTCATTCTTGGCGAATAGAACCATGAGTGTTTTCTCGACCACTGATTCAGCTGAACCTTCACCTGTACCTTGCGGGGTCCCGCAAGGCTCTTGTTTGTCCCTGACGCTCTATAATGTATTCATAAAGCCCCTCTTCGATATCGTTGACTATCTGGGTGTCACGTATACGAACTATGCCAACGACGCCCAGATACTCATTCCTATCTCAGGCGACTATGTAACAGACAGCAAAACCCTCAATGAAATCTACTCAGTAATACAAACATGGTTGGCACAACATGGACTTTGTCTCAATGACGAAAAAACTGAGTTGCTCGTCCTTGGTACCCACTCTAAACTAAAAAATCTTAACACTGCGTTCAAATCTTTCACCATAGATGGCAATCCTATCCCCGTTTCAAACAACACTAAAACTCTCGGTATATACCTTGATGCCACCTTATCCTTTGCCAAACAAACTAATGCAGTAGCATCATCAGCCGCTTACACTTGCAAATTGATCACTGCATGTAGGCCGTTCATTTCCACACCCAATCGCATTACTCTTGCCAGAGCGTTAGTCTTGTCCAAAGTAGACTACTGTAATGCCCTTTACTTAGGCACGAGCCACAAAAATATCAACAAACTTCAAGTAATTCAAAATAATGCCATTAGGGCAGCTCGCAACATCCCTAAAAAGTTGCATATTTCTGAGACTAGACGTAATCTGCTCTGGCTCCCAGTAGAGCATAGAATTTCTCTCAAAACCTTGGCCCTCACACTCAAAGCCAGAGCCAACCTTGCACCTACCTACCTCACCAACCAACTCACAGTACATACATCATCAAGACCACTCAGAGCAGCTCAAGCAAACACCATGTCCATACCAAGATTCAAACTCCATAACTCGGGTGGAGCTAGTTTCCCTGTACAAGCATCGAAATTATGGAACACACTCCCTGCGCTCCTTAGGTCAGAACCTTCCTTTAACCTATTCAAACGCAACACAAAGCGTTGGCTTCACGACTTGGACACAATGACAGCCTAAACTTCCCAGATCCTTGAATTACTGACTGCCGACTGTACGTTTTGTAAATAATTTAAGTTATTTTATACTATATTTTTATTGGCAGCCTACATTGCCTGCCATATGAACATTACAACATGTATGTATGTATCTGTATTACTAATATCTGTACTCATCTGGAACCGTAACCACTGTAACCTTTGCTTACCGTATTCAATTGTAACTGTAACCAGATCTAAACTTACGCGCCCGTATGCCCCCGGGCCTGGCTGCGCTTTATAAATAAACAAATACAAATACAAACATGATGCTGAGATGCCTGGTAGCCACGCTGCAACACATTCAGGGGCGGGATGCCCTGTGCGGCTCAGTCCCGCACCCTGGCTGGCCTGACTCAAAGTCAGCAGCCAGGGTGCTGAACTGGGTGTTGCAGGGCCTGGCGCCTGTGCTGCCATGCTAGCAGCAGCACTTCCAGGGGCAGCGGGGCAGAAAAATGCTTTCCGGCTTTGTGTTCGTGCGTCACACAAACAGGAACTAGGAAACTGATTCAGCTTGCTGGTTTCTTTCTGGAGGTGCGTGAGTGCAAAGAGGTTAGGTCGGTGTAACATGAGACGTGGCCTGGGCAGCATTTGAAAGCATAGCAGAGGTACTTTATTTCAAAATAATGTTTAATTGTATTTGTGTATGTTTGTTGGGGGGATGGGCTGCGGGCTGACCCTAGTAAGGGCGCGTGTCACATTTGGTCAATGTGAGCACAGCTCACAGTACACATTAAGGCCCCAGGTATGAAGACACACTAACAATAACAAAAGGTGCATTCTTTGTGGCAAGCCACAGCTCTGCAACGCCTCTAACATTTAGCCACTTTTCAGATGCTACTAAAGCACCACCATCCTAATTTAAAAATGAAGTTGGTGGAAGGTGCGCCCTCCCCAAGTAGAGTGGAAAGAGTCAAGCTGAGAAAACCTGTCACCCAAAACTGTCATACTCTGCAAATTCGGTGAAATGAAGCTGAGTGCTATACGCCTTCCAAACATGGTGAACATTTGTTAAGCATTTTTTTCTCTCAGTGCACACCTTTAGGAGCCCTGTATAACTTTTCCCCTTGCCGCCAAAAATAATCTTCACCAAACTGGCAAAAGTATTTCGAGTTTTGCAGACACTTTTCCGGGACGGTTGGTGCAAATTACTAAATGGGTGTCATGGTTCAGGTTACAGGCCACCAAAAGCTGCTTCACTTACCAAACTAAGCAGGGGAGTATCCAGCATTGTAAGAGTGTGGTGGGGGGTGTTTTTAGGGAGAATTCTCATGAATGTGATTATTCCCTCTACCTTTAGAGCCCTCCAACTCTTTTGCTAAACTTTGCGTTTTCTGTGTTTATTTCTTTGGTTATGGAGTTTTAGACAACTCCATAGGCATCATCTGTTCATGTGTGTCACAGAGCATCCTCAGTGCAGTGACACAGGGAAGCCTTTTGGGCTGTCCCAAGGTTTAAACACTTTCTGTGGGATAAACTACTGTTTCCCAGAGAAAGTAAAGTAAAATTGACTTTACTAGTCTTTTTAAATTCCTAGACCCAGCACACACTATCTTCCAATAGAGTGTTGGAGGGGTTGCCTAGTATCCCCTATGTCTAGAAACTCATGTAGCAGTGAAATGCTACCCTTTCTATCAAAATGGCTGGTGGCAGTGATTTTACAATGAACTACCATGATATTTCCCAACCACGAACACCGATAGCTAAAAATCACGGGAGCCATGTCTTTCAAGATGGCGTCTGAGCCCCCTTTGTTTAAACAGGTCCCGGTCTTCTTTTTCGCCATTTCTTTTTGGAAAGGTCCTTCTAGAGTTTGTCTAGAGGAAGTGAGGGAGGTGCCCGAAACTCCCTGTGCTTAGTCTCCTAGGAGACGCAAATGCACTCTGACGTGATTGGCTGGCTGAGTGTCTGGCAAGGACAGCCACCCTGCTGGGTGAGTGGCAGCTGGGCTGGAATGAATGAGAGAAAACAGTTTAAAAGGCGAGTCTCTTGGCTTGGAAGGCAGAGCCGACCACTGGAACAAAAGAACCGAAGACGAGCAGGAAGAGGACGGCTCGTACAACTCCTGGACCGTTGGTTTGCCCGGTGAAGCCCTGCTGCAGGTCTGAACCGCCAAGTTCATCTCGACATAGAAGCCCTTCTCCCTTTGAGTTGGTGGGACCTATCAACTCGTAAGCCACCTGGACACCATTCTCAGAGCTGCTTATATTTTCCTCAGAGTGCTGCAGGAAACGGAATAGCCAGGGAGGAGGACGCCAGTTTGTGTGCTTGAAAATAGCTACCGGAAACACACATTTGCCAGTTTGTCAGCTTTGTGACCAGTCCGCGTGCAGTGCAGGAGTCCCCCGACGTCCTCCCTCTTGTCCCCATGACTGAGGCTCAGGAACAGCGAGATCTGCAGGAACTGCCAGGAACAGAAGTCTTCAGCTGCATCTTTTTCTTCAATATAAGGTACTGCGAAAACCAGACTGAGAGAACTTACCTCTCACTGCGAAAGTGCATCTAACTTTGGCTACTTGCAGGCCTAGTCAGCTTGTGACCCGACATCTGAATCTTTCTTCTATGAACTACTTCTGAGAACCATGGCAAAGACTTTTCCATTTAACTACCAGAACCGTTTTCACCTATACAAGACTCTAGTCCATTGACTTTGGCCTACCTATTGCATTGAATCAACTCCTCTGGTGAACTCAAACTATTTGCACTGTTTAAGAGTAACTGATTTGTTTTATTATCTTATTTCTTTTTGCTCGTACTTCAAATGCTCTGAATGCCATTTTGCTCCTCCTTCAAAGTAGTTTAAATGTCACGGAACCGGATAGTGTGAAGTACTGTAGTATATTTTTGTGTGATATTGATTGCCTCCTTTTAGTGAATGTTTTCTAACTGATTGTGTAATAAATTAATAAGTGTTTTACCAAGAAACTTTGAGTATAAGATTCTATCTGGATACTTGTAATTATAGACCTCGGCCTAACACCCTTACAAGCTCATATTCCCTCCTGAGATAAGCCTGGCTGCTCAGCTTGCTAGGAAAAACTGTGTGGTACAGACTTATACCAAAGGTTGGTTTTGCTTACACCTGTAGGCATAGTTGTGTGTAGTGCTCCCAGAGGGTACTGCATGCAAACTTTGCCTAATGCTGGTAGCAGGCGGTGAGGATAAATTGTATAGTTGTTACATTGAGAGTTCTGCTTTACTTTTATTCAGATAGTAACCTTCACAAGGCTAAACACCACTAGAAAAGCAATTTTATCATGCCTTATATGGATAACTACAGACAGAAGGACTGATCATTTTAACAGTAGATCAACTGAAGGAAATGTGTAAGGACAGGAACCTCCCTGTAAAAGGAAAGAAAAATTCATTGATAGAAAGATTGTTGGAATTTCAAAGTCTGAGAAGTAGGTCTGTTACACCTACTCCTTCAGCAAATGTGGAAAATGTTGATGAGGATCATAATGATTCAGAGTCTAACTCTAATGTTATGGAGGAGTAAGAAGAGTTCGAGGAGTCTCAGGATGTGAGCCCCTCTGCACCTCAACTACTCTTAAGCTCTTAAGCCACAACCTCTAGCCACAGGGACCCTACCAGGTCCAGTACTGAGTCCAGAATTTGTCTCTCTTGAAAAAAATAAACTTGAGTTAGATTTGAAAGGGCTCCAAATGCAAACTGAAAGTAAACATCAAGAAATCAAACTCAGAGAAATGGAAATGCGTCAAGCTCTTGAAATGAAGAAATTGTCTCTTGAAAAGGGTTCTCTCCCAGAGTCTTCTAGGTCTTCCAGTCCTAAGAGAGCTTGCATGCCTAAGGAAGCTGTGAGTATGTATGAGGTGAAGCTTGATATTTTGGATTGGTTGGCTGCTTTTGAGTTTAACTATGGGATTCATGGTTTCACAGGGAATCAGTTGATTGCTTTGCTTTTGTCTAGGCTCCCCCAGGTTGCAACTGATGCTGTAATGGAAGTGGGGGAACTTGAAAGATTGAAGTATGAAAATGTGAAGCTAGCTTTGATAGCTAGATTTGGGAAAACTCCTTCCCAGTACTTTAAGAGGTTTAGGACATTTAAATAGCATGATGGTACCCTTGGGCTCCCTGGGTGTGTGAATGTTTGAAGAACTTAGATGGTTGGGTAAAGGGTTACAGAGTTAACACTTTTGAAGGAATGAGAAATCTGTTTTTGTTGGAATCTATGTTTGATGCCTGCTCTCCTAAGCTGAGACAGCAATTGGCTGACTCTAAAGAGATTGATCCCAAAAAGTTAGCCAGAGCAGCTGACTCGTGGGTAGCCAACATGGCCACTCATAAGGATTCTGGGACCACTCATAAAAAGCATGAGGGGAAGCAGCACCAAAGTGAGAATAAAGATAGTTCTAATTCCAACCAACCAGAAGAGGCCCCCAGACCACATAAGGGTAGATCCCCTGGGAAACCTGGTAGGTCTAGTGAATCCTCTGGTGCCCAACCAGAGGGAGGTCAGCTGAAACCCCCTGTCATGATGCCTACCCCCGGGCATCCGGATCAAGCCCATCAGCCCCGGGAGCAGGCATCCAGGTATTTAATAAAACCCCAGCAGCCCCGGCTGGGGGCTGTCTGGGTTCAGTCCTGGCACCTTAGGCGCCAGGCTCATAATAGAAATCAGTCCTGGCGCCATAGGCGCCAGGCTCATGGACTTTACTTACCTCATGCAGACCATGCTGCAAATGAATCCAAGCCAACGTGAGGCCTGAATGGGACTATTTTACTACAGGGACTATTTTTTACTCGGGTGTGGTTCTAGAGACTTCTTACCTGGAACTACTTTGGAGGCTATTTAAACCACGCCCGAACAGCAGCACATGCTTCGCGTTATTCTGCATCCAGCAGCGTAACGCTCACCGTGCCTGCAGTCAGCATCCAGTCTTCAGCCACGCCCGTCTCGAATCCAGAGCTCCTAGCAATAGAAGAAAGGAGAAGGAAAGGTTAGAAAACAGATATTATTTCAATCCTTACCTGAATTCCGGATCCACCACGTCTTCGAACGTCATCGCCAGCTCCAGCGCTGCGCCATACTCACCAGTCCACACAGCATTTTTCGATCCGGCGCAGCCTCCATCATTTTCTCTGCCGAATTCAACCATGTAGGGGACAAAAGAAACATAAGGTGAGCCGAGAGAGCCAACAAATACAACCTCTCCACCATAGACTTACCTGATTAACAACCAGAGGCATTATTCTGTAACAAACCGCAACTTTTCACGCCGCACCTGTAAGGAGAGAGAAACCAGCAATTAAAACACACACATCTTTTGCCGGACAGTGTTGGGTAATACAGACTCTTACCTGAACACCATCAGCTGCCACAGGACAATCTTCCCTTGGACCCAGCTGCAACACAAGAAAGGAATGTACAAGAGTGAACATCGGACATATTGAACTCTTTTGAACTTTATATTTATGGGTTCTCGCCTGGAACCTCGGAGTCAATATTCATCCGGAACTCTTCCAACGCCCTCAAACCAGTGAAGTAACTGGTATCTACGCGCAGCTGCATTCCACGCAGGATGGAGAGCTCATCATTTACAAACATAAGGTGAACTTACTGAAAGTGAATATCGGTGGTGATTAGTGGGGAGAACAATGGGGTGCCATTACTAAAATCCACGGGTGGCTAAATCCCTTTCTCCACCTGCAGGAGAATACTTCTACGGGTCAAGCAGACGAGATTAGGCAGTCCAGTCCAGTCTGTCATCTCTGCACTACGCTTCACATTGGAGGAGGTCGCAGCTGTCCGGGTCCGATCGACGCCCCTGTGGGAGCCAGGTGAGCGTAACAGAACGCAAAGCCTATCTACAAATTCCCACCCGGGCGTTATGGAAACCTCCGAAACAGACCAACTAGCCCAATTATTAGGGGAATTTAGGGCAGAAATGCATTCTGCACGCCAAGAGACTAATGCCCTCAGGAGAGAACTGATTGTGTCAACGGAACGCACAGATGATCTTGCTAGACAACTGCTGCAAAATCAAGCTGGGCAAACACCCCTACCTGGACTCGGGGGAAACCCAGCTCCTGTTTCATCGAGCAATCCTGTGCAAGTAATCCTACCAGGGGATATTCCTTTAGCTCCACCCGAACGCTTTGCTGGGGACCCAAAAAGGTTTGCAGTGTTTATGAATCAATTCCGCTTGCACTTTTTATGCAGACCTGGAGCTTTTCCAAATGACCAAGCCAAAGTAGCCTTTGTACTATCATATCTTAGTGGCAGCGCAGCTGACTGGTCAATTCCACTAGTCAACCAGGATGATCCTCTTCTTCGGGATTTTCAGGGTTTTCAAAGAAGCATGGAAAGACTATTCGCTAGACATTCGCAGGGACAGGCCCTGGATAACGAATTTTTATCCCTTCAACAGGGTAATCAGGATCTGCTAACCTATATTGCAACCTTCAATAGGTTGGTGTGGAAACCAGATGGCCTGAGGAGAAACGAATTACATTATTTCATCGTGGGCTTCAGGGAGAACTCAAAGATGTTTTGGCTCAAGTTGTGAACCCACCTCAGGATTGCGCAGAATATATAGACTTAGTGGTCCAGTTAGACCACCGACTTCAGAATAGAAACGCTGATCGAGCTAATTTCGAGAGTCGGGTATGGGTTAAACCCAATGTTACCCCCAAAGTAACAGATGCATCAGAACCTATGCAGATCGGGGGGGTTAAAGGACCCTTAACTCAAAAGGAAAGAGAAAAGAGACGGCAGATTCAATTGTGTCTGTACTGTGGAACCGCAGGACATTTTTTACAGGATTGCCCTATAAAACCACTGTTAGGGAGAATTCTCTGTAAGGCTAATTTCCCAAACCTAGTGAGTCCCCCAGCAGCTTTGCTGGATTTTTGGGGTTTATTTTTTTCTCTCCTGCTAAAAGTGAGATTCTTTTGCTCCCACTCTTAGATATGATTTGAGGTGTTCCTTTAAAGGCATGGTCTAGTAAACATTTTTATTGTTACTACGGGTTGGCCATGTTTTTTTAAGCCTAAGTGGCTCGATTTTAGAAAACTTTCCTATGGACCTTACCCGAGTTTTCGTCCATTAAATGCACGCGAAAACAAGCACCAAGGAGCCGGCATTTTCTGATAATCCTATCTTTTCCCCGATCACCCTGGCTGACCTGCTTTTGCGGCACTAAATCAATTCCCCCGCCCCTGAGTCTGACATTATCAAAACATTCATATTCCCTGCCTCTCCCCGTGACGTTACTGTGCTGCGTAGGCAAACGCGCCCAGTCGTCTTCTACGCGACTCCACAAAGAACCCGGAAACCAACACAGATCAACTCACAACACAGCGCGCCACAATTCGGAATATGAAACTGTACTTTAAAATGAAACAGCAACACGGTACATTTGGTAAAGTACATTTATTTGACATTAAATGTTTAGAGAATATTCAGCAATTGACATATGAACTCCGGAAGCCATTTATTTTCTTTTATCTGTATCCGCAATAACTGTTCCGTTTCATCTTGAGTCACGCGCTGTTCCTTTATGGTACACAGGGTGTTCATTTTCGTAAAAAGAATCACTTTGGAAGCACGGTGAACCGCAAGGCTGTTCCATCAACTAGGCACTAGTCCAGCCAAAAGGTTGATATGTTGCTTCTAGCCACTAGTACAGCGTAAGGGCATGTGGGCCCTTGGCGATCGTCCCATAATATGGTGATTGTGCTCCAGTTGTTGACACAAAGCTGCAGGTGTCTGCTGAAGAATCCATCCGCCGGTGTCTCAAACAGATGGCAGTGGCAGAAAGGGATCAAATACCTGTTATGAAAACAAAAAAATGATAATTAGTCTCGCTAGCCGAACTTCATTAATATTACTCATTTTATTTATTAGGGCCGATCAGAAACTATTTGCTTGCAAGGATAGTTCAATGGAGTATGTTCGTCTCTAAAATCAATGCGAAAAGTAACGAGATAAATCGAGGCCAACACACAATGATAAACGACAGTCTACATGCGTGAGGAATGATATGATATATGATATGGCATGTGTAACGCGCCTATACTCAAGTGTTTCTAGGCGTGACGAGGCAGGTGGGGAACAAGGGCAGACAGACAACGATCCTACTAGGCCAGGTGTCTTTCTGATCGCGCATGGGGAAGGGCTGTACATGGTTAGTTGAATACAAATTAAATAATAGGGCCAGCTGGTGGCAAGTGCAAGATAAATGCTGGGAGAAGGGGCTGAAGGATACAGAGACAGTCCCGTAGTGCAGGTAGGCAGTGCAGGGAAAAGTGGCTGGGCCAAGGACCGAGATCGGTGAGACCAGTGGACCTGCATGCCCATGTGCCCACTACGAACAGTTTTACTTGCTTTTCCTAGCTCTTCATTCATTCATTTATTCATGCATCCATTCATTAAATCTTCATTCCTGTATAAAAGCGTGTAAAGATTTACTTACATTATATTTGAAATTTCCATTGTGTCTCTTCGTAATGCAGTCTGTAAAACGGACCGTGCTCTTGACAACGATTTTTCGTATACTGACCTAAAATGAAACTCGGTCTAGTTTCTGAATTTTCTGCCTTATCGTCTCTTACGTTATTGCGCACTCCCTTCAAATGTAGTTCTTTCGGCATGGTCCCTGTCTCAAGGTCAAAAAACAATAGACCCTTATACTTCCAGTGCGACTTGTGGGCCTCATCTGGGCGCTGTCCTTCGCATTCTTTATTTGCAACATCACATAGTATAGGCATCTGTGAGAACTTGAAGTTTAGAATCCGTCTATGTAGTGCGCCTCAATGTGCAAATGCGAACTGGCTTCTCTCCCAAATGCCACGGCCCGCTTGGCTGGCGCGTTCTAAGTGCCCCAATTTTGTCCCCGTTGTCTGCGAGCTTTGCAGCCCAAATTGAGACATTGGCAGAAGGTCAGGGAAAGTATAAAGTACCACAGGAGTTGAGTTAAAAGTGAGATTTATTGTTTGTTTGTTTGTTTTATTATTTGCGATACGCAAGCCTCCCCTCCGTTAACAGTGCGCAGCATTTACATTTACATGAGATGAGACATGACAAAAATATATACATACACATATGTGAGGTGAAGAGAGAGAATTCAAAGACGACACCCAGCTTGTTCACCACCCATGATGGTGAAGGTAGGGGTTAGGTTTACAGGTACACTGTACAATAACATTTATTTACAAAAAGACAATCGTATTGCAATTATTTAAACCGGGATTTGTACTTCACAATCAGCTGTGCTTCGGGTGGGCATGGCACAGTCGCAATGTTCGGTGGCAATGGATCACTGCTCTGCACAGAAACGTCCAAAATTCCATATCTGTGCTTCTCTAACACAGCAACAATAAGGCCTTTCACAAAGTTGAACTGCATTTCATCATAGACTGGTTTGATCACCCATTGCTTACTTCATTTTGAAAACACCTTAGTGTAGCGAGGCATCCTTACTTTACCCCTAGTCCTAGATTGTTCACGTCCGACATTGCTGTTATGCGCCAAGACCGCTAGTAGAGTCCTATGTCTCATGCCCCGAAAGCTAAAATGCAAGCGCTTTGGCCTGTACTTTAGGCACATATTGTGGAACACCTCCAAATCTCCTGTGTGACAGAATTCTGTCAGCACTCTCAAATCTCTTGATAGAGTTTTGTCGAAAACAATCTTCTCAATGGCTTTGTGTGTCGGTGATGATGGAATCAACCACTTCTTCTTCCGTGCCTCCTCTGGGGACAAAGGGCCATGTTCACATTGGTGGAAATGTTCATTTGCTGTCAAGCGGTGAACGTTGGTACAGTGGTGCATCAGTGACCGCCATTTTTCAAGTAGTATTTCCACTGACCCCTCACAAGTTTTTGAGCTCCACCAAAGATGGTTGGTGATAGAATGTGACCACTGCAAAATACTTTCAAAACCTTTTTTTTCCCTGCAGCCGAGATTTTCTTATTGATTGATTTAGCAAGATGCCATACGTCAAATTGATGTTTAATATGTGGGAACTGCTCTCTCATTGTCTTGGCAATTGAAACATGTCTATCCGTGACTATGAGGTCGATGTGCATTCCCCTCGATTGTAGATATTCCACTGATTTTATAAAACCTAGTTTCTCCATGGCCACTGAGGATGTACATTGTGTTACCTGCACGACCACCAAACTCACAATTTTCTTACTATCCATGTCCGGAAAGTGGTAGGTGCAGTACTTGGCAGAAAATCCAGGGCTGTCGCACTGTCCATCGCCGGCTAGCCTGAAACCTTTGCCTTCGAATGTACTTGCTAGAGACAATTGTTCAATTTTCCAAGCATCACTAATGGCCGGAAACAGATAATCACGTTGGAATGTGTAGTACAGCGTTTTAGAAATGAAATGGAGTCCCACAAACTGAAAGAAAGCCTCTAACTTTCTAAAACTGGAGCCACTAAAAAGTGATGCAGCTGCACACAGTAGATTGCCTGTTGGCAGTTTCCCCAGCATCGGTTGTGCAGACCATGAGAACCTATGATTTAATCTACAGGCGGCATTTATTTTGACGTTACTGCCTTTTATTTGACGAGTCACATTAATCAATGGCTTCCCGCATACTTTCCCTCTAATGGAATGCACACATTTCAGCATACTTATAATTTCCATCAAACAACTGTCAAATACAATGTATTTGCTCTCTTTCATTAGACTGTCATCCTGCGTCAACGTTGTTTCGGCCTTTGACGTTGTGGAGATTTCAACACATTGGAAAGTAATATCGCTGATATCAAGTTCTGATGCGTCTATGGATGCTGCGGCTGGTTCATTCTCTGTCATTTCAACATCTATTACTTCAACATTGATGGGAGAACACAACAATGTCGACAGGTTTTTTGGTGGCAAATTTTTGGCGGGTGTAGATTGTGTAAATTGATCTGCAACTACTTCAGAGCTATCTTCAATACATTCAATAACATCTTCTTGTGGTGGTGCGGTCGCACTGTAGCTATGGTCCAATGCAACTTTGCTGTAGTCTCCAAACACAATTAATTCATGTTCTGGCCATTGGACATGAGCATCTCGAGCCTGAACACGCCTCGCCTCAATTAATAGTTCCTCCATAGTGTACACGATCTGGCAAGCCACATCTCTCATTCGCTTCACTGTCTGTGAGTGTATAGTTCTGACACCCACGGGTAACTAGAGGAGAGATTGGAAAAGGGATGTTCAGTTTAAACACAAGATGGAGTGTAGTAGAATTGACTGGAAAAAAAACATAAAATAGTCCCCAGCACAAACATTTTTTTAAAGTTATGAACGGTTTGTAACTAACCTTTTTTTGTTTTTTTTTCTTTGCAACTTTTTTGACTTGACCTTCAACATCTGCACGCTGTAGCTCCGATTCGTTTCCGCATGTCCTCCCTTCCACTTGCGCTGCAACGACTATATTTTCTGTATCCGCATAGACAGCACGGAATGAGGCTCCATCGTCTCCCTGAAACATAGTACTTTCATTACTATGTATCAAAATATTGTTAGCATAAAACACGTGAGGACGAACACACAGGTACATCTCAATAGCCAAATACAATTTAAACATTGTGTGCAACAATCAAACGACAAGTATTCGACCAGTGATGATCTATTTCGATGGAACTGTCAGTATGCATACCTCTGGCTCTGCATGGACTGCCATGAATGGTTGTATTGGAGAGGAGGCATCCGCATCTCCCTGAAACACAGTACTTGCATTAGTATGCTTTTCAATATTGGAAACACAACACACACTTGGGGTCGACGGCACAGGTACATATAAAGAGATAACCGCAAATGATGCATTGTCCAAAAGAATCAAGGAAAATCCAAATATGATCACATTTCATCGACTTATTTCAACGATTCCTTTACATCTGCATCATCTAAATGAGATGTTGTCATTGTGGTGGAAGCTTCGTCATCTCCCTGAAACACAGTACTTGGATTAGTATGGTTTTCAATATTGGAAACATAACACACACTTGGGGTCGAACGCACAGGTACATATAAAGAGATAACCGCGAAAGATACATTGTCCAAAAGAATCAAGGAAAATCCAAATATGATCACATTTCATCGACTTATTTCAACGATTCCTTTACATCTGCATCATCTAAATGAGATATTGTGATTGTGGTGGAAGCTTTGTCGTCTCCCTGAAACACAGCACTTG
This sequence comes from Ambystoma mexicanum, assembly GCF_040938575.1. Lineage (NCBI taxonomy): Eukaryota > Metazoa > Chordata > Amphibia > Caudata > Ambystomatidae > Ambystoma > Ambystoma mexicanum. The sequence goes on from NC_090939.1 coordinate 694,215,624, forward strand.
CGTTAATAGGGAAGAAAGTATAGCAAATGGAATCACGTTATATGATCATGCATGATGGAGCTGTCATTATCCATACCTCGTGCTGCTGAAGAATATCTATGGATGTTGCAAATGTAGTGCGCACTTCCGAAAGCTGTTGCGCTGATTCGTATACTTGAATGTCAGGCTCTGCATCAAGTGCAGGGGTTGACGCTCCACCAACTTCCTGAAACATAGTACTTGCATTAGTGAGGATTACAATTGTGAAAACATAACACACACCTGGGGTCGACAGCACAGGTACATATCAACGGCTAACCACGAATGAAACATTGTGTAGAACAATCAAACGACAAGAATTCCAGCTCTGATGATGATGCTCGATGGAGCTGTCAGTATCCATACCTCCTGATGTTGAAAAACATCTAGAAATGTTGTAGATGTGGCGGACGCTTCAGCATCTCCCTGAAAGACAGTACTTGCATTAGTATGGATAACACTAATTATAACTGAAAACAAACACCAGTGGACGATAACTAAGGTGTATATCAATTGGAAATCAGTAACCAAACATTCGGTAAAATAATTACACAATTGAATAAAACTATTACTTGACATGCATAAAACAAGTATGTAGCGGATTAGCCTAGTAAGATTACCTGATACGCGCTAGAAGTGGTTGATAACTGCGACCACGTCAAGGATGTAGAATGTTCTTGCTTCAGATTCAAGGGATAGTCAAGAAGTTGTAAAGGTCAATTAATGATTGATAATGAAATGCCAATATTACAAATAGCCATGTAAGCCGACAGAATACTTGAAAAATGCTCAATACAGCACAGTTCCCTGTCCCCATATATATATACATTGTGTTTGTGGGTTATGAAATCGAAAAAGAATATATTGATAAATGTCATTATTAAAAAAACTATACACTCATATCAATATCGAAATTATTACAAGGGATAGAACACCTACAATATCAATTAATCCATTCGGCTACCTACACACTACCGCAAGGCCTAAAGCTAAATCCGGACACTTGACTCACCGGTGGCGGAATGTGGACGAATAGAGTGGGAATAGCGTTTTCGCGCAATTTCTGTGTCGTTTGCCGTTTATTCTTCTTTGTTACCCAAGAAGTTGTGTACATGTCCAAGGATGCGGTATCGATCACCCCTCTTGTCCTCTAAGACTTGTTGGACTCTACTTTCCAGCTCATCCAGTGGATATCCGCAATGTCTGACCCATTCTCTTATTCGATCAACAGTTTTCGGGAATACATGCATTGTAGTTCCTTCAGATTTCGCATGGGTCTTCGAAGAGCAACCACTAATCGAACAGGCAGGCATTGTTGATAAATCTGAAAAGTAAATATCGACATTATTATACAATCTTCAAGAGTAAAGATTTGATACAAAAGTAAATGAATCATACAATGATCAATGCAAGGTTTGTTTTGGTCGCAGGAACTATACCAGTTCATTATGTGCTGCTTAGTATTTGCAGAAATGTATAATTGATGTGACTGAAATCTGAACATGTGACTCGTCCCTTGGATGTTCTGTCTTGCACGAGAAGGAAACATGCTTACATTATAGACTGGACCCCCGAAGGATGCAATTCAATGACAATAGACACAGATGAAAATAAATAGATCTATTGATAGCATAGCAATGTAAACTCAAGTCAATACCAATGAGACCAATGAACATAGCACTATTGTGCACTCTACTTGCAAATAGATAGAAATTTAAAAATCTGCGTAATATGACCAGGATACATGGCCTTACCTTGACCAACAAACAGTTGGATTCAGCAAGCAGAGCAATATGTTGCGGGAGAATAGGTGGATGGCCACAGGTAGCGCACTGATGGGTATGCTCGAAGCGGTCACAGAAGTTCACGGATAGCACAACGACGAGCAGATTAGCATAGATCTCATTGGTTCCCAGGTAGCACGTTCAGGAGTTGACTTGCAAAGCACAAAGATGTTCTCATGAGACATATCGAGTGGTTTTTAAAGTATTAGAAACTGGGGTGTGTTTGTGAATGAATGACGTGTGTATGTCGTGGTATTAGGGGGGCGGCCTGCTTGAAGGGGAGGCCTGCCTGGAGACACGGGGTCTGAGGAGGCCATGTGACCGATAGCCCTTGGCGTGGGACACCTTTTGAAGTGTACATGCAGTTTGGCACCTTGGCCTTTCGCGCCCCTGACAGCCCCCCATGCCAGCGCTCATCCCCGGGTGTGAACCGCCTTTGATAGAGGGGGGTGGGATGGATGGGCCTGGGGCGTGCAGATAAGGCACAGGAAGACTGCTGAATGGAGACACACTTATGTGGATAGCAGGGGGGCGGCCTGCTTCAAGGGGAGGCCTGGCTGGAGACACGGGGTCTGAGGAGGCCATGTGACCGATGGCCCCTTCACGTGGGACACCTTTTGAAGTGTACATGCAGTTTGGCACCTTGGCCTTTCGTGCCCCTGACAGCCCCCCATGCCAGCGCTCATCCCCGGGTGTGAACCGCCTTTGATAGAGGGGGGTGGGATGGATGGGCCTGGGGCGTGCAGATAAGGCACAGGAAGACTGCTGAATGGAGACACACTTATGTGGATAGCAGGGGGGCGGCCTGCTTCAAGGGGAGGCCTGGCTGGAGACACGGGGTCTGAGGAGGCCATGTGACCGATGGCCCCTTGGCGTGGGACACCTTTTGAAGTGTACATGTAGTTTGGCACCTTGGCCGTTTGCGCCCGTCACAGCCCCCAATGCCAGCGCGCATCCACCGGCGCGAACCGCCTTTGATACAGGGGGGTGGGATGGATGGCCCTGTGGCGTGCAGATAAGGCACAGGAAGACTGCTGAATGGAGACACACTTATGTGGATAGCAGGGGGGCGGCCTGCTTCAAGGGGAGGCCTGGCTGGAGACACGGGGTCTGAGGAGGCCATGTGACCGATGGCCCCTTGGCGTGGGACACCTTTTGAAGAGTACATGTAGTTTGGCACCTTGGCTGTTTGCGCCCTTCACAGCCCCCCCATGCCAGCGCGCATCCACCGGCGCGAACCGCCTTTGATACAGGGGGGTGGGATGGGTGGCCCTGGGGCGTGCAGATAAGGCACAGGAAGACTGCTGAATGGAGACACACTTATGTGGATAGCAGGGGGGCGGCCTGCTTCAAGGGGAGGCCTGGCTGGAGACACGGGGTCTGAGGAGGCCATGTGACCGATGGCCCCTTGGCGTGGGACACCTTTTGAAGTGTACATGTAGTTTGGCACCTTGGCCTTTCGCGCCCCTGACAGCCCCCCATGCCAGCGCGCATCCACCGGCGCGAACCGCCTTTATATCAATATACAGTATATCGCCTTTATATCAATGATAGTATATCGTTGCTTATCAATAACAAATGCCACATACCAGAGATTCTTGTGAGCACAGACCCACACTTCAACCGGTGTATTATAGTGGTCAAGACTGTATAATCCAATGGTAAATGTTAGTATAGATATATGTGTGACTTTTATAGAGACATAACCTACTGAAAGACTTTGAACAAGTGTGTTTTAGTGCATGCATTATCGAGAATATGTTATGTTAGCTTAGATAGATAGTGACCACTCTGCTTCACAGCAACCAGACCTTCACCCATTCGGAGCACAGATGTCTGACGTCCATCCTTGAATGGAGAGACATTTGATTCATTTAAAAAATCGAGATAACCGTTGTTAAAATATATGTGGTGTTTTATTTTGTATCTTATTTTCATGACACAAAAATACAAGACTTTAAAGATTATACAGGACAGGTTGCAGCACAGCGAGAGAAAATCCCCTGTACTGACCGCTGTCACTCGGGAACGTTTCTCTAATTGCACGAATGGCACAGGCGGGTATCACTCTTCGAACGCGGTGTCCAAGCCTCCCGTGAAGCCACCATGTAAAGGAACGATAGGCCACCAGCCTGTACCACCTGTAAAAAGGAATGAAACAAACTGTTTTTAAATTACTAAAATAAGTTTAATAAACGTTTGTTGTCAATGACAATTCTTGTAACTAATGGCATTTTACACGGACAAATGCTATCTAGACAATGCACACTATTCAACGACTTACATGCGTTACAATGATATGTAGATGTAATTTTGGATATAGTAGAAGACCATGAAATAGGAGTGGCATGAAAAGCAGAGTATACTTACTCGTTACTTGGATTACGAGGACGAACAGTTGCTCGAAGTTCGTGCATAAGCACCATCATTATTCTCAACACGGCCCGTGTGAGGCAGGCTGCCCTGAAGTCTGGCAGCTCGGTGATGCATTGCGGTTGTGGCTCGCCTTCCGAAATGTAGGCCAGGCATCCCGAGTTTTCTCGGCAGCAGCAGTTCTCGTCCTCAGTTGGCATTAGCTCGCATCGATTGCATGTGCACCAGGTGGAGACGCCGTCCATTCGACTAGGCCCAGGCTCTTCATCTATTGATTCGTCCTGCCAACTGCCGTCCGAATCCCCATCGTTTTCGCGTGCTTCCCTTTCCAATAGTTCCTCCTCGGATGGAATCGAAAATCGGCTGCTGTGTGTTGTGAAACGGTCTGTTTATACTTATTGAGGGGAGAGGCGTCCTGCCATTTCCATGGCGACACGTCATCAGCTGAAGCGCAGCGAATGTTGACACGAGACGTGCTTTGGCGTTGGGAAATGGGCGGTACGAGTCTGCTGACAGGCTCAGGGGCAGGGAATTGATTTAGTGCCGCAAAAGCAGGTCAGCCAGGGCGATAGGGGAAAAGATAGGATTATCAGAAAATGGCAGCTCCCTGGTGCTTGTTTTCGCGTGCGTTTAATGGACGAAAACTCGGGTAAGGTCCATAGGAATGTTTTCTAAAATCGAGCCACTTAGGCTTAAAAAAACATGGCCGACCCGTAGGGACAATAAAAAATTTTACTAGACCATGCCTTTAACTTTCCATGGCCCTCATTACGACCCTGGCGGAATACGAAAAACGATGGCGGAAATGTAATACCGCCATCGAATATCGCCCGTTGCGATCATGACCCGTCACCGTAAAGTACGATGCAATCAGCGACACCGTAGTGAACGCCAACGCTAACTGCACCAAGTACGCGCACGCGCGCCGTGCAAAACCGCAATATCCGCCATGGCGCAACGGTACGCGAATGCTGACCCCAGTGGACATTCACTTAACGCCATCAAGCATGGCGGAAAGTACCATTCCGCCATGACGAGAACTACGGCATCGCGAACCAACCGTAATGGCCCTACTGAGTGCCTGTACTCCACTCCCTGGCCACATTGCACAACTCCTCGTAGGCGCAATGCAGTCACACCATGCAACCAGTGAAATGTAGAAGTCACCCATGCAGGCCAACGAACAAATGCATGCAGGGGCCCCAAGTGCCCTGTGAGTGGCCATCCACAATTGGCAACACACCATTGCCGTACTGATGCAGCACAGGCATCTGAAGGTGCAAGTACACCAAAATGAACTGAAAATTCCATGACACAAAAGAACAACAGTCCCCCATCGCTTGCCACCAGTGTAAATCAACATTCAAAGCAGTAACCTGAGGGAGACTGCACCAGCCCTGTACACATGCCAGTAGTCAAACCAACCATCAGCATAAGCACGTACCACACAACTGTACCCAGAAGCCGGAACCCAATGCAGAACACCTCACAATACATTGCGCCACAAATCTGAATATGCCACATTACTAGCAAAGAATAACGCTACACGGTTAATATCTGAATATAAATTTAATGCACATCAAAATCACCAAGCCCATACAGCCATTTGAACATAAACTCACAAATGATCAGCATTACTGTGGGCTGCATCCGCAATAAATGACCAGCTTCCCCATGTGTGACGCCCTGTACCTTCATGGCACACAGGGGCTACATCAACGTCCAAAAAGGCAACATGGAAGCGCCTAGGACCGCAGGGCCGTCCCATGAAGTAGGCACTAGTCCAGCTGGAAGCTAGGTATGCTGCACCTAGCCACTAGTACTGCGTAAGGGCATGTGGGCCATTGGCGATCGTCCCATAAGATCGTAATGGTGCTCCACTGATTAACACGAAGCTGCAGGTGTCGACCGTAGAAGCCATCTGCAGGAGTGGCGTACAGATGGCAGCGGCAGAAGGGGAGGAGATACCTGTCACCCAAATGAAAAAAATGATAGTATGGGCATCCAAACTTCATATGTATAACTCACTTCATTCAACACACCAAACCTACAACCATATGCATGCCAGCCCACTCATAAGGATCAATTGCACCCAAAAATCACTTGCGAATTATTACGACACAAATCGAGGTGAATACACTATTTCAAACGAGTGTCTGTGTGCATGCGCCTGTCAGAACAGGATCCATCAGATGGGATCATCAACGTGCATAGACACAAGTGATTGAAGGCGCGTCGAGACAGGGAGGGTTCAACAAGGGCAGACAGACGATGGTCCCACTATGGCAGCCTTGCATCACATAGCGCAGGGGAAGGGGATAGATTCCAAATAGCCATGTACATGGTAGACTCCCAATTAAATCATCTTTCCATGCATCCATTCATCATTCCCTCATCCCGTTATGAAAACGCCTGAATATTCACTCACATAACATTCGAAATTTCCATTGAGTCTGTGCGTAATGCAGCCTTCAAAATCCACTGTGCTCCTGCCCGGATTCCTTGTGTAGTGAAGTCACATGTATATGGGAACGTCCTGCCTTATCGTCCACTACGCCATAGCGCATCCCATTCAAATCATATCAATCATTGCATTCCCGTCATGGGCCCTGTCCCAAGGACATTCAACAATAGAACGTTACATTTCCAGTCAGACCTGTGGGCGTCTCCACGCCGCTAGTTGAAAACCGAAAGCGCTGTCCTTCGAATTCCTAATTTGCAACATCACGTCGAAAAGGCATCTGTGAACGCTTGTATTCACAAATACATCTATGCAGTGCGGCTGTGTGTGAAAATGGTAACTGACCTCAATCACTGATGGGACTCCCCGCCGTCGGTGAACGTCGGTACAGTGCTGCATGAGGGTCCACCGTTGATCGAGTACTACATTCCACTGACCCTTCACAAGTCTGCTCGCAAATGCAAATAATGTTGTGAAACAATGGGACCATAGCAGAATTAACATTTAAACCAATATATCACTGCCATCGGGATTAAAAACATGAATGTAAATGCAAGATGCCCTGCGTCAAATTGCAGCGTTGTGTGCGGGACGTGCTCGCACGAAAGGCATTGCAGCTGACACAGGTGGAATGAATCATCACAGGTGAAGGCTATACAGCCTGAAAACACATAAATTGCACACCCAACCCCCTCCCCCAACCACACCCACCCCAGAATGCTACTGGCAGGACTAGCGATGTTGGGCCTGGGGGACCTGATTGCACTGCAAGTACTCCAACTTCAAGAAGAAGACGAACGCCAACTACTACAACAACCGGCCGCACAGAGGAGACGCAGGAGGAGGAGGAGGAGGGGAAGGCATGGCCAGCAAGCCCCACCAGCACAGCCACTACCACCACGCAGGCAGCCCGCAATCCCACGCCTCCGAGCTAATCCGTTCAACCTCACAGCTGAGCAGATCCACACCCTCTATCGTTTGGACCGGGACACCATAACCGCCATTGTCGACATGACACACGCTGACCTTGTCAGCATGATAGAGAGCCCAACCGCCATCCCACCCCTACTGAAGGTGGTGTCTGTACTCCACTTCCTGGCCACAGGCACCTACCAGCACACAGTCGGACAGTTGCATGGCATTTCACAGCCACTATTTTCACAGACACTATTCCAAGTGCTTGATGCCCTCCTGAAGCACTCAGACGACTACATCACTTTACCACGCTCGGAGCAGGAGCTTACAAACACAAAAGTGGGATTCCATGCACTTGGCGGCATACCGGGTTGCATTGGTGCCATCGACTGCACCCATGTGGAATTGGTTGTCCCACATGCCATGGAGGCCCATTACCGCAACCGGAAACAATATCATTCTATCAATGTACAAATGGTGTGTGACTCCAACAGGATCTTTACACATTGTTGTGCCCGATTTCCAGGATCAACACATGATTCTATGGTCTTGCGGAACTCTAGAATACCACGCTACATGGAGCGACACGCAGGGCGCCGATCCTGGCTACTCGGTGAGTCTCATTTAATGCAAGAGTATGTGGGGTAGGTGATGCGTGAATGACCTGGCAGGAAGGGGGGGGGGTGCGTACGTAGCAATGACATTCCACAAACATCCTTTGTTGTCCACATACAGGTGATTGCGGGTATCCACTGAAGAGATGGCTCCTTACACCAATCCGGAACCCACAGGACCAGCATGAGGAGGACTACAACCGTGCCCACTCACGTACCCGTGTGGTCATAGAACAGGCATTCGGCCTACTGAAGGCTCGTTTCCGCTGCCTCAGCAGGTCTGGCGGGGCACTCCTGTACCGCCATGAGAAGGTGGCAAAGATGGTCATGGCATGTGTCATGCTACACAACATGTGCGTACGTAGGAATGTGGCCATGCCCCCCGACGCAGAACTGCTAGCACCTGAAGATGGTCATGATGAGGGTGGGGATGTGGCAGCACCTCAAGGGGGCCGCGAGGCACAGGAGGCCCGTGAATTACGTCAGAATCTCATAGATGCATGCTTCTAGCACTCACGCCTGGTGGCTGTTACATGGACACGGGACTTGTGGCACTGTGTGTGTCTGGAACATGCACAATGTGGACTGTACGCCAAGATAGGCCTCGTACACAGAGATCAATGTCCACACATCTCATTGGATGAAAATGAAGAATTGTATTGCAGATCTGAAATGACATTACACACCCAATCGACCCGCCACCCAAAGAAGCACAACACACCCCCTCCACCCTCCTACCCCCCCCCACGAACACCAGTGTCCAATGATGCTCATTGTCAGTGGGCAGACGCTATTGCAAGCCCCCTCTCCGGGTATCAGGGGCACCCCTGCCTGTGGAGCGCAGGTTCCTCCCAGATCTACGTTGGGGGCTGCCCTGGACGGAACTTGCAACGGATGATGTCTCTGCCTGCTCACGTCCATGCATGTCCCTAAGGGTTTGTGAGAGCTCAGTGAGCACACGGCGCACAGCGGCAAGTTCACCACATACGTCTTTGGACGTCGCATGCAGTTCCCCCCTCAGGCTCTCGGTGCTTCTCTCCATTTGTCCCCTCAGGCTCTCGGTACTTCTCTCCATTTGTCCCCTCAGGCTCTCGGTACTTCTCTCCATTTCTGCCCTAAGTGTCTCAGTAGATGTTTCAATGGCTGCTTTAGAACCCCCACATTCAGCAGCATGCTCCTTGAGGAGCGTGGCCAGTTGCTGCTGTTGCACTATCATCTGCTCGAGGGACTGTTGCCTCTGCTGGGCCATGCCCATTTGCGGTGGTGTCACAGAGGGGCTGGAAGCCTCATGTTGCCTTGCAACAGGCCTTGTGGGGGTTGGCCAGTCGTCGTCTTGTGGGTGCCCCTGCGTGGTTTCCTCATGGTGTACGGGATGATACAAACAGGGGGATTGAGACAGGTCATGGATGTGTCCTACTTCGGCAGCACCGTTTTCTGTGTCGGAGCATGCTGGCATGAATGCAGTGTCACCTAGGGTGCTGCTGCCACCAGAAGCAGTGCCTTCTGTGGCATCCATTGGGGGGACCTGTGGTGCTGCTGTTGTGGACCTGCTGGCTGCTGGGGTGCCTGTTGGAGTCCCCTCCAGTGTGCTGCCACTCGATTTGTGCAGCTGCCGTGTCTTGATCCGTGCAGCTGAGGTGGAGGGTCTTTGGCCGTTGGTCTTGGCCCTCTTTGCAGGTGTGCTGGTAGGGGTCTCCTGAAGCTCGTCGTTGGAATCGGACCCTGTGGTGGAGTAAAGGAGGGCGAGCGTTATTCATGGGTCTGTGGTAATTGTAATGGCAATTGTGTCACATGCATTGGGGTGGTACCTGGGGGTGATTTGGGTCAGGGCCTTGGAGGTGGTCTAATTTTTGTGTGCATTGGGGATGCAGTTATTTTGCAGTCTGCAGTTAGGGTGTGCATGCTGCACATGTAGAGTGTGTTTTTGGGATTTTTAAATATTTATTTTTTTAATCTGACTTTTACGGGGCGCTGTCATGGCAATGTATGTGGTTGTTCTCCTGGACATGTGTTTCTATTGCACTATGGGGACACATGGTACTTCACATGGTTGGTAATTGTGGATTTGGCATAGTTTTATTTGGGCCACCTACCTGATTCTTCTGATGTCTGCACTCCTTTCTCCATCCCTCCGACTCCCTCTATGCTCTCCATTCCAATGGTGGAGGCACAGATTTCTTCCCAGGGGGTCAACTTGATGGGTGATTCCGATCCTCCCCCGGTAGCTGTGGCAATGTTCCGGTTGGCAGAGAGTATGCTCCGGACGCGTATCCGTAGGTCGTCCAATCGCTTTCTGCATTGCTGTGGGTTGCGGGGTGCGGTCCCCACCGCACTTACCCGCTGTGCCACCAGCGCCCATATGGCCTTCTTGTTCGCAAGTGCCGTCCTGGTCATTTGCGTAGAGAAGACGACGGTGGCATTCTCCTGGAGGGTCTCTGTGAGCACGGTGAGTTCCTCGTGGGAGAAGTGGACCTGCCGCTTGCGGTCGCACGCTTTTTTAGCAACTTTTCCCATATTTATTTTTTTGAATGGGGTGGCTAACGGGTTGGGATGTGTCTCAGGGTCGGATTTTTTATGGTTGTGTTGGGATTCTGATTTCATAGGTGTACGGCGTGCTGTTTCCCGTTCCGGCCCCATGTTTTTACTTCCGTTTCCGTATATTTACGGTGACCGTATTTTGCGCTGACCGCTCATTACGGTGACCGCTAAGATGGGTGGCGGAATTGCACCTAGGGCGACGTACGACGGCGGTAAGGGGCATTTTGGGGTCATTTCCGCCATCGCGGACTTTGCACTTCCGCCATGGCGTAATGCTCGTGCCCGATGGGTCAGAATTAGCCGCACTTTCCTCCATCGTGCAGTGGCGGAAACGCTATTTACGCTATGGCGGTCATGTCAGTTGCTTTCCGCCAGGGTCGTAATGAGGGCCCATGTGTTTTATGGGCTATGGGGTCTTTTACTCCATAGGGTCTCATGTGTTTTTTGAGGTGGGTTACACAGCACCCTCCGTGCCCTAACCCAGGGGTGTCGTAGCGACCCCCCAACATAGACTCCATACCCTGGGACTGACTACTGTCTCCCAGGGCATGTAAAGTCACCATTGGCTTTGCTAGTCCCAAATTATGAACAGAAACCAGTACAAACCATCATATTGTGGACGTACTGGTCGGGGCAATTCGATTGCCCCGGGGTCTGTTGTTCGAGGGGGCACGTCTCCGTCCCCCCTGATCGAGTTTTGGCTGGTGGCAGTGGATACTACTTTTTATATTCGACCGCGAAGATATCTCTATGGGATTTTCCCATTGTTCGAGGCTACCAACTTTAATTATTTAATTCTTATAGCCTTGAACATACCGCCGGTTTATTTATTTAATATTAATTCACAGGTTTGTATTTTTTGCCAGGACTCGATTCTAAAATGGTGTTTGTGTTCTCTTCTGTGACTCCAACCCAAGTCGAGCCCTTTGTTCCACTTTTTGGCGGGCTTCTCCACAGAAGCCTCCAAAAGTGGTGCCACTCTGTCTGGGTACCACGGGGGGTGTGGGAGGGGGTTTTGGCACCCTGGACTGAGTTACCTTGGTAACTCAAGTCGCACTCTAGTGTGATTGGCCCAAGTGGTGAGCCGGCCGGCTCACCACTTAGCATGTTTGATTGACAGCTAGGCTGAGTGAATGGGGGTGTGCTGCATAAAAGCAGGGCTTTGGGGACTGGAACTTCAGAAGTCCCCACAGGACCTAAGAATCCGAGGAGGGAGAAGCTGAGCTGACCTGCAACGACAACACCACTGGTGGAGCCCTGCTGAACCGTCTCACCACTTTTCCCGACGACAGAGGAGATCTCCAGTCCGGAGAGTCTTCTTCCTTTGACTGGTGGGGATAACCAATTTCGCCTTCTTTTCACCTTCCTGGAGCATCTCGTGGCCGCCTTGCCCGTGCCAAGCACCCCGGCAACCGGTATACCACGGTTTACCACTACCGCGAAGAGAAGGGTAGTGCCTTTTAAGCAGAGAACTCCGCGGCTGGTTTCTTCCCTGGCAGTGCAACAACCTTCATCTTTCCTCCACGGCGAGACCTCTTCTTCCTCTGGACGAAACACCGACTTGCATCTGCTGCCAAGAACAACTGCCCCTGCTGGAGCTTCCTTCACACTTAAGATACTGTGTCCCGCCTGGCTTCCCTTGCGACAGATCTTTCGGGGTGACAGTAAAGCCTCAACTTTCTAACCTGGGCTAGCCTGGGACAACCTAGCTAACTTTTCCTGATTTGAATTTCATCCTTTTTGTGTGAACTATCTACAAGACTCTTTGGGCATGACCCCAATGTGTGAACCTGGACCCCTTCTGCTTGCTCTCTCCAAGAGTGGGCCTTGCAATTGACTTCCTTGCTCTCCAGTAGAACTCTGCCTATCCTGCCTTACTGTGGTTCTTGTAAAAGTTCGCTCACCTCTGTCTGAATATAAGTGGTGTTTCTCACTAAGACTTGTCTAATAAGTGAATAGGGTTGTACATATATGATAGTGAATGTGTGCTGAATTTACTCACCTCATATTTGCTAGTGTAAAATACAAGTGTGTTTTTAAATAAATAACTATTTACTTTTACACCAAAGCTCTGGTCAGTGTTTGTTTGTGCTACTGTGTCTCTGTACCTATTGTGTATACTCTGCATAGAGCCTTCCAAGAGCTAAAATCGAAATTCACATCTGCACCTGTCTTAAAGCATCCACGCCCTGAGCTTCCATACATAGTTGAAACCTATGCATCCAGTTTAGCCATGGGAGCTGTCCTGTCCCAGAAGGATCCCGAAACCGGTCAACTTCATCCAGTAGCATTCCGGTCAAGAAAGTTCTCAGCACCCAAATTAAACTATGCGGTTAATGATAAGGAGTTATTAGCCATCAAGTCCGCCTTCAAGGCTTGTCGGCATTATCTTCTCGGTGCCAGGCATACCATCACTGTAATCACCGATCACAGGAATCTGCAGTATTTGAAAACAGCCAAGGGCCAATCATCGCGTCAACTTCGGTGGGCATTATTCTTTGCCGAATTCGGTTTCGTGATCACTTATCAACCAGGTTGTAAAAACGGCAAGGCAGATGCCCTATCCCGAATAGGGATGGGAGAAGTATATTCGAACCCGGAACCGTTGCCTATAATTTCAGAACAAAGAATTCTTGGCATAACTACTCTACATACTCTAGAAGACATTCATTTAAAAATCCAACAACTTTTCGATCCAGCAGCCCTGCAGGACTGGGTAAAGAAAGACCAAGATTACTCAGTCATCAATGACCTGCCTTACTATCAAGTACGTCTATTCCTTCCACACAAGGAACTACAAGAACTTGTCATCTCCAATTATCATGACGCCCTTATGGAAGGACACCCAGGTATCGCAAAAACTGAAGCTAATATTAAAAGACAATTCTGGTGGCCCACCTGGCGAAAGGACGTAAAGTCATTTGTGATGTCTTGTGGTATCTGCGCCCAAAACAAAAGTCAAAAGAAAAAACCAGCTGGCCTTTTACAACCTTTGGATATTCCACCTACACCATGGCACACCTTGTCTTTAGACTTCATTACAGATCTACCTCCGTGTAATGGATTTAACACCATTCTAGTTATTGTGGATCTTTTTTCCAAAATGACCCACTTTATTCCTTTAAAAGGATTACCTTTCGCTTCGATTTTGGCCAAGGAATTTCTCAAAAACAAAGTTCGAATCCATGGATTTCCTTCCGTATTGGTCTCTGACCGCGGTAGTCAATTCATTTCGCAATTTTGGAAGAAATGCTGTCAATTGGCGCAAATCGACGTAAGGCTATCAACCAGTCACCACCCCCAAACTGATGGTCAGACAGAGAGGACCAACCAGACTCTTGAACAATACCTACGTTGTATGCTACACCAAACCGAAAGCAATTGGAAAGATATTTTATGGATTTCCGAATACACATACAATAACTCTGTACATTCAGGAACCAAACAAAGCCCCTTTATACCATATATGGACATCATCCTCGAACCTCAGAACTCGATTCGCCTCAACACTTAGAAATGCCTGCAGTGACTCATCTGCACTCTACTATTACACAAGCCTTTAAGGAAGCAATAGAACACTTCAAACAAGCAAAGGAGAAATACAAGAAAAATGCTGATCGACATAGAAGTGAAACTCCACAATACCAGATTGGAGATCAAGTTTGGCTGGCTACAAAACACATACCTCTAAAGGGAACTCGAACTTTCAATCCTAGATATTTGGGACCTTACACCATTAAGGCCATTATCAACCCGGTGGCCGTCACATTGGAATTACCCTCTAATTTGCGGATTGATCCTGTCTTTCATGTTTCACTTCTAAAACCGGTTCAACCTGAGACAATATTAACCAAACCACCTGACCCCATCCTAATAGATGGAGAACCTGAATTCGAGGTAAAGAATATCCTGGACTCTAAGATGGTTAAATCAAGACTTTTTTATTTAATCGACTGGAAGGGTTACGGACCACAAGAAAGGTCATGGGAACCTAGTGACCACGTTCATGCACCTCGGTTGGTGAAGAAATTCCATCAGAACTTCCCAGACAAACCAGGACCAAGGGGAAGAGCAACTTTAGGAGGGGCCTTAGGGCAGAGTGCCGTCATGATGCCTACCCCCGGGCATCCGGATCAAGCCCATCAGCAGGCATCCAGGTATTTAATAAAACCCCAGCAGCCCCGGCTGGGGGCTGTCTGGGTTCAGTCCTGGCGCCTTAGGCGCCAGGCTCATAGACTTTACTTACCTCATGCAGACCATGCTGCAAATGAATCCAAGCCAACGTGAGGCCTGGATGGGACTATTTTACTGCAGGGACTATTTTTTACTCGGGTCTGGTTCTAGGGACTTCTTACCTGGAACTACTTTGGAGGCTATTTAAACCACGCCCGAACAGCAGCACATGCTTCGCGTTATTCTGCATACAGCAGCGTAACGCTCACCGTGCCTGCAGTCAGCATCCAATCTTCAGCCACGCCCGTCCCGAATCCAGAGCTCCTAGCAATAGAAGAAGGAAGAAGGAAAGGTTAGAAAACAGATATTATTTCAATCCTTACCTGAATTCTGGATCCATCACGTCTTCGAACTTGAAAAGGACATTATTCTACACGCGTCGCATCGCCAGCTCCAGCGCCGCGCCATACTCACCAGTCCACACAGCATTTTTCGATCCGGCGCAGCCTCCATCATTTTCTCTGCCGAATTCCACCATCTAGGGGACAAAAGAAACATAAGGTGAGCCGAGAGAGCCAACAAATACAACCTCTCCACCATAGACTTACCTGATTAACAACCAGAGGCATTATTCCGTAACAAACCGCAACTTCTTATGCTGCACCTGTAAGGAGAGTGAAACCAGCAATTAAAACGCACGCATCTTTTGCCGGACAGTGTTGGGTAATACAGACTCTTACCTGAACACCATCAGCTGCCACAGGACAATCTTCCCTTGGACCCAGCTGCAACACAAGAAAGGAATGTACAAGAGTGAACATCGGACAAATTGAATGCTTTGAACTTTATACTTACGGGTTCTCGCCTGGAACCTCAGAGTCAATATTCATCCGGAACTCTTCCAACGCCCTCAAACCAGTGAAGTAACTGGTATCTACGCACCCCTGCATTCCACGCAGGATGGAGAGCTCATCATTTACAAACATAAGGTGAGCTTACTGAAAGTGAATATCGGTGGTGATTAGTGGGGAGAACAGTGGGGTGCCATTACTAAACTCCACGGGTGGCTAAATCCCTTTCTCCACCTGCAGGAGAATACTTCTACGGGCCAAGCAGATGAGATTAGGCGGTCCAGTCCAGTCTGTCATCTCTGCACTACGCTTCACATTGGAGGAGGTCGCAGCTGTCCGGGTCCGATCGACGCCCCTGTGGGAGCCAGGTTAGCGTAACACCCCCATTCCAGAGGGCATTTGGTAAATGCTACGTCTGTGGGTCTGTAGACAGATGGTTTCAGATGGAAGGAGATCCCAGATGCCAGGGTAAACCTGCAGGGGTCAGCACTGCTTCCTTAGACTTCATCCCTGAGGAAGAGGTCCAAATGGCCGGTGTTCACTTTCACCTATTGGCTGTAGAACCCTTGGGTGTTCAAGCCAATGTATCCTTAGAGCCCCTGGGTAAAAAATAGAATATGGATGTGTATAACTCCATTCCAGAGAACTCCAAAAGGTATTATATCGACAGTGTTTTTGTAAATGGCCAGGATACTCCTGCCATGAGAGGCACTGGGGCCAACAGAACAGCTTTGGATGAAAGCTTTTTCAAGCCTGAGGATGATGCTAAGGCACCCAAAGGTCCCACTGGAATTGCTGGAGGCCCTGTCCAATTGGTTCCAATTCTACCAGCTCTCCTTCAGTGTAACCATATGACAGTGAGGATTCCTGTCAGTATTCGGAGTGAGGTGCCTGGGAGAGTCCTGTTGGGGAATGACTTAAAGCCTCTAGGAGTAGTGTCCAGTATCCCCAGGCCTCCCAGTAAGAGTAAACATGTCCAAACCAAATTGGCTAGAGAGGCAACCTTAAGAGACCACTCAGAGCCTGTGGGACCCTCTACAGAGACCCCCACTGTAAGCCCTTGGGTTAGTAAGTTGACCTCTAACCAAGGCAAATCTAAGGCTAGAATAGTAGGGAAATGGGAGCCGCAAACAAGCTCCATCATTGCCCATCCAGTTGTAAAGTCTCTGACCCACCCTGCTTCTGAGGAAGAGGTGGATAGACAAATTGGACCCTGTCTAGGCCTGTGAGAACTGGTAATTCTCAAAGCTGGTGGAAAACCAGGGAAAATAGGTCTAAGGCTAAACACCTTAAGACTGTTGGGCCTTCTACTGAAGACTCCAGTGTAAATTCTAGTGTTAGGAGGGAAACTTCTAAGCCAGGTAAACTGAGATCTCAGAGGAACTAGAAGCATGTACCTTACTTGACCACAACTCATCCAACCAAGATACCCGAGACCAAAACCTGCTCTTGTGAAAGAGGTGGTGAGGAACCATGGAGGCCCCTCTAGGTCTAAGGGATTCCTTGATAAGGACCCCTTGAAAAAGCCTATGGTAGGTTCAGGGGTTGTCACAACTTCCGAGGGACTGTTAGATCAGATCCCCTATACCTTAAATAAGAGAGATGTACCAAACACAGTTTGTAGGTCATATATCTTGCAAATGAAAACACCTAATAAAAAGTGTCATAGCAAGGGTTACAAAAGGTTGATGGTGTACTCAGCAGGCCATTTAACCGACTTGCAACAGGAGATCCATCCTGGTGGGGATTAGATCCTCCTGTCCCTTAGTCTGGGGGGGACGAGTGTTAGGGAGAATTCTCATAAATGTGCTAATTCCCTCTACCTTAGGGCCGCCCAGCTCTTTTACTAAGCATTTTAATGTGTTTTCTGTGTTTATTTCTTTGGTTATGGAGTTTTAGACAACTCCATAGTCATCATCTTTTCATGTGTGTCACACAGCACCCTCAGTGCAGGGACACAGGGAAGCCTTTGGGGCTGTTCCAAGGTTTAAAAGTCTTCTTTTTGACTTTTACTATTCTTTTTAAATTCCTAGACCCAGCACACACTATCTTCCAATAGAGTGCTGGAGGGGTTACCTAGTATCCCCTATGTCTAGAAGCTCATGTAGCAGTCAAATGCTACCCTTTCCTATTCAAATTGGTGGTGGCAGTGGTTTTACAATGAACTACCATGATTTTTCCCGACCGCGAACACCGGTAGCTAAAATCACAGGAGCCATGTTTTTCAAGATGGTGTCTGAGCCCCCTTTGTTTAAACAGGTCCCGGTCTTCTTTTTTCGCCATTTCTTTTTGGAAAGGTCCTTCTAGAGTTTGTCTCTGCGCGCCAAACCAGGTTTGGTCCCTTTGTTCCTAAGCCTTTGGCGGGCTTCAGGACTGAAGATTGCCTCTGGCACCTGAGTGTCTGCAGCGGGCAGGAAGTGAGGGAGTTACCCTAAACTCCCTGTGCTTAGTCTCCTAGGAGACCCAAATGCACTCTGGCGTGATTGGCTGGCTGACTGTCCGGCAAGAACAGCCACCCTGCTGGGTGAGTGGCAGCGAGGCTGGAATGAATGAAAGAAAACTGTTTAAAAGGCGAGTCTCTTGGCTTGGAAAGCAGAGTCAACCACTGGAACGAAAGAACCGAAGACGACCTGGAAGGGGACGGCTGCTGCAACTCCTGGACCATTGATTTGCCCGGTGAAGCCCTGCTGCATGTCCGAATCGCCAAGTTCCTCTCGACAGAGAAGCCCTTCAAGGACAACGTCTCCCTTTGAGTTTGTGGGACCAATCAACTCGTAAGCCACCTGGACACCATTCTCGGAGCTGGTTGTATTTTCCTCAGAGTGCTGCAGGAAACCAAATAGCCAGGGAGAAGGACACCAGTTTGTGTGCTTGAAGACAGCTACCGGAATCGAAGATTTGCCAGTTTGCCAGCTTTGTGATCAGTCTCTGTGCAGTGCAGGAGCCCCCCGACGTCCTCCCTCTTGTCCCCACGACTGAGGCTCAGGAACAGCGAGATCTGCAGGAACAGAAGTCCTCAGCTACATCTTTTTCTTCAATATAAGGTACTGTGAAAACCTGACCAGGAGAACTCTCTGCGGAAGTGCATACAACTTTGGCAACTTGTAGGCCTAGTCAGCCTGTGACCCGACATCTGAATCTTTCTTCTATGAACTACTTCTGAGAACCGTGGCAAAGACTTTTCCTTTTAACTACCAGAACCATTTTTACATATACAACACTCTAGTCCATTGACTTTGTCATACCTATTGCATTGAATCAACTCCTCTGGTGCACTCAAACTATTTGCACTGTTTAAGAGTAAATGAAATATTCGTTTTATTATCTTATGCCTTTTTGCTCCTACTTGAAATGCTCTGAATGCCGTTTCGCTCCTCCTTCAAAGTAGTTTAAATGTCAGAGGACCGGATAGTGGGAAGTACTGTAGTATATTTTTGTGTGATATTGATTGCCTCCTTTTAGTGAATGTTTTCTAACCGACTGTGTAATAAATTAATAAGTGTTTTACCAAGAAGCCTTGAGTATAATTGTCTATCTGAATACTTGTAATTATAGACCTCTGAGTAACACCCTTACAAACTCACATTCCTTCTTGAGATAAGCCTGGCTCCTCAGCTCACTACCAAAAACTGTGTGGTACAGACTTATACCAAAGGTTGTTTTTGCTTACACCTGTAGTCATAGTTGTGTGTAGTGGTCCCAGAGGGTACTGCATGCAAACTTTGCCTAACAGGTGTGAGCAACGAAATGCAGTGCGTGGAATTCCAAATGGTCTAATTGGCACCACCACACCGCCCACCCCTTCCCTAATCTACTTTTTGGTAACATTAGTGGAAGATGGCATTTTAACACACAACAAACAAAAAAAAGTGCAGGATCATTGCAGATGCAGGAAACTCATCTATTAGAGTTCTGTCCAAGCCCTCTGAGGCAAAATACACACATACTTCCTAATAATTATATGGATTGCACCAACAGAAGTGACTTCACAAAAAAGGACATTTTTAAGGCGCATCATCAGTCTTTGATACTTGGAGGCACCATAGAAGTGCCTTTAGAATAAGTTGCCATAAATAAGCCAAGTGACAAATAACTTTGTGGTGCAAAATACCTAAATTGCACTATTGTTATATGTGGAGCAACTCTATAGTTATTAGGCTTTTCTATTATAATACCATGATACATTAACATAAGATTTGAAGTGAATCAGAGAGACTTGCAGAGCTGCAGATAAGGCACAATGTGATTAAATGATTTGCTCAGGATCACACACTTGGTTAACTGGGATGTGGACAATGTAAGCGACTGCGCACATCTTTCCAGGTTTCGTTGATATAGATATTTATTAAGGTTTTGCTTTACATTTCATGTGCTTAAATAATTATTTATAGCAATGCCTTGGAAGCAAACCACATCACACAATAAACTAGCCTTTCATAGTAAACTAACCATTCACTATATACATTGTCATAGAAATATGTTGAGCAATGGGAGTATGGCTTTAGTTTTATTCTCCCCATTCTGCATTCAAAGTCATAATAGCATCATGTAGATTATTGTGAGCCTAACAAATCCCCCTTCGGTTTTAACGCCATAGTCATTATTACATAAAGCATGCAACATTATGCACCCTTCTCACTTCTGATCACTCCTTCCCATTCCCATTTCTAAAGGGACAGATGTCCCTGCTAATAGTACCCCCCTACCTCCCATCAGTGCCTAATGGCTCACATTGTAATGCTCTGTTGATACAGAGCAACGTGAGGACCCTCTGCTGCCTGGAGCTCCTTGGGACATTGTCCTGGCAGAGGGACACCTCTACCATTTGGAACAGGTAAGCTGTGTTGCTGCCAGGACAATGAGCGTGCTGAGCAGGAAGTGCTCAGCACACATTGTCCTGCCAGCCGGATACCTTTGCCTTAGGGCGCCCTCTTTGAGGTGCCGAACGGGAGAAGTGTCCCAATGACAAATGTCCCGGTCTGGCTCTTAAAAGAGCCACGTGGGGGCAGCTTGCCCCCCCACGCCCTGCCTCACCCGCTCGGTACTCCACTGCTTCGAGCCATTTGAACACAGGAAAACATACCTTCATTTTAATCAGTCAGAATCTTGTAGAAAAAATCTATCAGCACGTACACATATAAGGTGCTGTGCAGAACCCAAGTTTGGAGATACATGGCATTTAGAAATTGATACCAAGTATACTTGGTCACCCACTGCACTGCATTAACCAATGGCTTCTGCCTTT
This sequence comes from Ambystoma mexicanum, assembly GCF_040938575.1. Classification (NCBI taxonomy): domain Eukaryota; kingdom Metazoa; phylum Chordata; class Amphibia; order Caudata; family Ambystomatidae; genus Ambystoma; species Ambystoma mexicanum. The sequence goes on from NC_090939.1 coordinate 694,236,596, forward strand.
GAATGAAAGGAAAAATCAAGGGAATTGCTGACATTCCAGAGAATCTGTTCCTTTCGGCCATGGCTTTACAGTTCAGCTAGGTCAAGTCAACTTAGCCCAAAATGTCAGGGAGCAGGGGTGATAAAGTCTGGTCTGCTCAATGGACGTTGTGCCACTGTTTCCATGTGTTATTGTATATGTACATACGAATGCTGTGTACACACAGTGTATGTCAATGGAGGTGCTGGGTGCATTTGTGTGTGAGAATGTATGCAAGCATATGTGTGTTGACTTTTGTGTCTGAATGAATGATAAATTATGCATTCTTTGTATGTTCTATTGGAATTAAGTTTGTGAATGTTATGTTGTGTCACTGGGAGCATGGCAGGCCGCCTGAAAATGTTTGGGGGCCCAATTGAATTTTAAAGCTATACCGCCAGTCTTATGAAAGTTATAACAGAGCGTCAGCTATGGACTCTTGTGGTGTAGTAGTCTAGTGTTATCCCTCAGGGATTTAGGTTGTTCACGGCAGAATTGACCGTAGTCATTTTCGCTGCAAATACGTTTTTACTTCGGTACAAAAAACCAAACCCATGTCCCCTCAAACCGCCAGTACACTCATAAACACCCCCTACTTACCTTTTCGCCATGTACCCTGCAGCGTCAGATCCATCCATATAACGCAGGTCAGATCTGACGCTGCAGGATCCTGTTTTCTTATTTTTTTTGTTGGGTCCCCGGCCACTAATGCTGAGGAAGCGGGGGACACCCCCGCCACCGCCGAAGCCAAAAATACCAAACATGGAGAACGGGGGACACCCCCGCAACCACAGCTCTTCATGTTCGGTGTCTTCGGCTTTGAACTAATGGTGGTCACCGAATTCAGCCAAATCTACCATTCGGCCACATTTATTCTAACAATTTGGCCAAAACGATCCCTCAGAGCCACCATTCGCCCTCCCTACACCCCACCTCTGTCCCCCCAACATTTTCAGCAAAGTTACTCCACTGCCATAACACATAACGTGGCGTTTGATTTCATTCTACCACAATGAATGCTTAGTTGTACTGTGTCTATCTTTTCTATCCGCATGACATGACATGTGGCCAACTTTGCACCAGACCTGCAGATGAACTGACCTGCTGTTAAATCTCAGTTCATTACAGAGTGTATGTTTCTTTCTGATTTTGAGAACATTCAGACATGTAATTTCTCATTTTACTATAGCCGGTAAGATAGTTCAGTCGGTTGAGCGCTCGCTGCTGCAATGTGTGTCTGTGTCTGTGTGTGTGTGTGTGTGATCGGCTTGTTGCATGTTTGTATCCGTGCAAGGCCAACTCAGTCTTTCATCCTAAATGAAGATCAACACAGGTTGGGTGATATTGTATGTATATTTGTTCTATATAAAACGCTTAAGCCTAAGTGCTATATAATAATAGCACTTATCATTTGCCCTTGGACATCTGCTTGCATTCACAGTAATTTGGTAATATGGGCCTATACACAATGATATTAATGATATATATGGTGATCCATTCTTGTATGAAATGTGTATCACATTACAGTGATATCGTAACCATATTTTTCATAATTTACTTAGGAAGAATGCTATGATGCCACTTCCTGTTTTGTCAATGGGTAAAAGGTCGTGTTCCATTGCTTCCCATGATGTCACTTCATGGTGGGGTCAAATGGCATCACTTGCTGTGATGTCATAAGAGCTCAAGGGTTGTGTGATGTCACTTCCGCTACCCCTGGCATTTTGGTGAAATGACGTCCCTGCTCCCCTCCCATCCCAGCGGAGACACAGCGTCTATTCCAGGTATTTCCTAGTCCAAAAGAAATAAGGCGGTTAGAGGCCAATTCTAGACCTTTGTCTATTGAACATATTCATCTATTCACAAGATGGTTACACTTCAACACATCCTCAATCAACTTCAACAGGCTAACTTCCTGTCTTTACTGGACTTGGAGGACACATACTCCCACATTCCAATCCATCTGCAACACAGGAAGTTCCTCCGGTTCACATTGGCAGGTCGGCACTATCAGTTCAAGGCACTAAACTTCAGAGGGCAAATCCACTTTTACCTGTACTTTGATGACCAGTTGGTGAGATCCCCTTCCCTGCCCAAGGCCATATGTCACACCACAATGACAATGTGCTGTTTGTCCTCTCGAGGATTCTCAGTCAAATACACAAGTCCTACTTTGCCCCTTTCCAGCAGAAGCTCTTCCTGGGGGCACAACTGGCCATTGTTTCTTGCATGGCTATCCCGTCAGTGGACAGGTCACTGCCATCCAAGCAAAGACCAAATTGCACTAGTTGAAATCACTCCTCGGGATGATTTCTTCCTGCATCTCCTTGATACAGCACTGCCGACTTCGAATGAGACCGCTCCAAGAACTTTTAGAGACCCATTGGAAGCAAACGTCAGGCAAATGAGACAAGTTGTCGCTCAAATGCCACTTCCGCCACACCATGTTCTTATGGTCGTTACCTGCCAACCTTGTCCAGGGAGGTCCATTACATCCTCCTACACACCAGATCACGGTCACCACTGGCTCTTCATTGGAAGGCTAGGGAGTGCACACTGGCAACTATCATGGCAGAGGTCTATGGTCTCATCTGAGAAATTGCTGCACATTAACATTTTCGAACTGTGAGCTGTGTTCTGGGCTCTGAAGCCCTTTCGCATCCATCTCCAAGGGAAGGTGTTTTGGGTGTTTGATCAATTACTTCACTGTGCATCTGCACGTTTTAACCAGTGTTACGGAATAAGTATTCCTTAAAATGCGCAATTTGCATCACATTTTATCAAAGACCTCCCCCTTGGGTACTACTCAAACAGTCTGCCACAAAGGGAATGAATTGCCATTTTTCAACTGTGGCCCACTTTTTCATTGGTGTCGGAGACAATTGTATGCCCCAGTCAGACCCTTCTAAGGTGCCTTTGTACTTCCATCTTAATGAGCCCTTAGTCTTCTTTGCCTCGCCCTCATCTCCGGCGGAACACCTGCGGCATTCGCTGCAGGTCATGTGGGCTTTGAAGTATTGTGTATTAAGTTTCCTGCACCAAGCAGCTTCCGAAGTCTTCATTTGTTCATGACCTTTGGGCCCTTGCCTGTGGGTTAAGGGCTGTCCAAGTCTTCCATATCCCACTGGCTGTCAGCCTGTATTTCCTACTGCACTGCATCGCTAACAGGCCACTTCTTGGTCGATCTAAGGCACACTCCACGAATGCCATTTCTTGCACTAAGACCTTCCTATCCGGTATTCCAGCTGTTGGATATTTTCTGTACGGCCTTGTGGAGGTCTGTCCACACCATCACAAGATTATACTGTGTTGACAGGGATTGCATAGAGGAGTCGATGGTCGGACAAGCAGTGCTCTGCCATCCTTATAAGTGCAGTGACCTTTTCCTGGCAGTGAGCATGTTGCCTCTGCCCTATTTTGCACTGTATGCGAATATGTATACTGCTTTATAAGCTATTCAAATAGCATGTGAATCTATGAACGAACCAATGCTGAAGAAGAACAATTTACTTACTTGTAACTCCTGTTCTCCAGCATTGCTATCTATCATAGATTCACATGTCACCCTTCCTCCTTACTCCCTTCTGGCTCCTCTTGGCTCATATTGCCACATTCACATGTGCTATGCCAAATCTGATGATGGCATCCAGGGGTGGAGCTAAGGGAGTCTCTGCCTTTTGGATTTGGGGCAATAGAACCCAAAAGGACTGTAAGAGAACACTAAAGTGACCGCATGTTTCAACTGCCTTAATGTTACAGAGGATTCCCAGCCTGCCAACGCAGAATTCCAATGCTGAAGAACAGGAGTTACAGATAAGTGACTTAATCCATCCCTGTCATGTACTTGTGCTAAAGCACATATACATGAACTTTTACATAGCGTCCAATATGTGCCCTCTATTCACCCTTTGCACATGTACCCATCCCAAGGCTTCTAAACTCATACTTCAAACCATATGATTTAACAAATGTAACTACCTCGTGATGTTTAATATAGGTTCCATTCCCTACCTATGCTGGTGCATGTGTACCTTTCTCATGAAGCTGCTGGCCTGTGTCCTTTATTTTGTTTCCAGCACTGTATTTTGACTGCTGCCCATTAAGCTGTGGGCTGTGAGTGGGAGAGGTGAGTGGAAAGAAACAGATATTCAGGCCCCAAAAATGCTTAAAATGTCCCTACATAGAAGGTTTTCCGGTATTCCTTAGCAGACTATGAGTGCTGCAGATTAATAGACCCAACAGGTGGCATGTTCCTCTATTATGAGGTTGCCATAAACCTGCCAATGAATGTTTTCTCCACCCAAAGCCGCATAGCACTTTGTCCGTCAAACCCCCAACTGTAAAGCTGCCCATACATGGCCTCAGAGGCTGGTTGAGACTTCTAAAAAGGAGGTGATTGGCAACTATTGTGGACTGCAATGCTTTTGGGGGCAATAACAGAGCAATGGTAACAAAGTGAAGACGCTGCTCTGATATACATAATAGCAGTCGGAGGGGAGGAGCAACATCTATGTTGCCTGGCCCACAATGATCCATTAATTAAGGTATCTTCCTGGATGCCTTTAAAACCTCGTTTGTCAAGCCCCTTCTTAAAAATACCTCTCTCAACCCCCTCCTTCCTTCAAACTACAGACCCATCTCCAACACCCACTTCATTGCTAACCTCCTAGACCTCACTGCTTACAAGCAACTCAGCCTATTGACGGAAGCCAATATGCTCCTCCACCTAGCTCAATCTGGCTTCAGACCCATTTGAGGAACCAAATCCGCTTTTGTGTCCATCTGGGACAATCTAAAAAAGAACAGCTGACTCGGAAGGATGCGCTGCACTTATACTGCTCGATCTATCTGCCGCCTTTGACACCATTGACAACGCAATTCTCATGGACAGGCTTCTAACACTAGGCATCAGAGACTGTGCTCTAAAATGGATCTCAGCATTCCTTCCTAATGAATCTCAAATCATGCTCCTTCCTCCTTTCACCACTGCCCCTCCCCTTGTCCCAAAAGGAGTCGCTCAGGGAGCCTACATCACCCCGTCTCCTCAATCTATACCAATTCCCACTACCGGCGTTCATCCACTCTCACAACCTTTCATGCTATAACTATGAAGATGGCACTCAGATCATTTTCAACATCCCCAAAACACCAACATCCCCCCGACCGGACCTCTCCTCCTCCCTCTCTGCAATCGATCACTGGATGACAGCCAACCCTGGCAAAGCTGAAATGCTACTATGCAGCAAAATTGATCTCATCTTCCAAACGATACCGTGGCCACACGCCTTAGAAGCCGCACTGGGAGCTTCCACCTCTGTTAAAATCTGGGATGCACAATGGACTCGGAGCTATCAATCTCCCAACACATCAACTCGATGTCCAGAAATTGCAACTTCTACTGACACATCTTAATGCAATTCTTCCCTTACTTTTCTTACCCTCATAGACACTCTGCAACACTTGCCATTATTCTCTCCCACTTAAACTATGCCAACTTCCTCTATCTAGGCGTACCAGCACATCAGTTCAGGAAAATCCAATGAATCCAAAACTCTGTGAGAGAACATATCACCCCTGCCCTCAGAGAACGATACTAGCTCCTTATCAGCCAACGGGCCACCTTTAAAGCCATGTACATCACACACCGCGCCCTCCATAACACTGGACCGAGTTCCTCCAGGAGAAGATTACATGCTACCATCCAACCAGATCTCTTGGATCAGGCTGGGCACGCCTTATCGTAAACACCCCCACAACACCATCAGAATGGGAGGACCCGCCTTCTCTATCCAAGCCCCCTCCATCCAGAACTCCCTTCCATTACACATCCACTGCAACAAACACTACCTCTCGTTCAGAAAGAACCTAAAAACATGGCTATTTCCAGTAGCTTCCTAAAAGGTGTGGTGGAATGGAGTCCCTCACCCATCGCCATCATGACATCATCACTCTTCCAGCCACAGCTGTGTTCCTATCCAAATCAGTCGCTCTGCAAGGTGTAGCAAAACACGGATCAGCCGTGCCATTTCCATCCCCTTAGCAACGACATGCACTACAAGCCTTAAGAGTGCTGTCCATGACTCTCTCAGTACACCTAGAAGACCTTGGATTTAGCCATTCTAATGTGCCTTTATGCATGAGCATTGCCAGCAAATGACAAATAAAGATAAGCAGGGGGCCTCGATATTGCATCTAGAAGATAGGGTATCATACCAAAATATCGACCATATTATGGCGACATAACTATTACTGCGCCTTTTCCCTGAATACAAATTCTGACTCGCATTACTCTGACTAAGGGGAGCAGGGTTGCCGGTGTGTCACCTGCTCCCATTGTTCAGTGTAATGTGAGTCAGGGGTTGTGGGGGCTCTCCCCTGCTATCTATTACATGAATAGCGGGGGCCTATAAAGTAAAGAAAAACAAAAAAAAGACTAAAATAAAGCACCCTGCAGCACCTGTTCTGAACAACGTTAGTGGAAGGGAACTGATGCCGCACGGACAGAGCGGAATAGGCGGCACACACAGAAGTGTGCCACCAAAAGGTAAGTAGGGAGGGGAAGGGGAGGCTGGTTGGGGATGTGGGAAAAGGTGATCTATGTGATCACTGTGCCGCACCATAATGGAAGTCGGCATTTTCTTAGTCAACATTATGGGCGGCGCAGTGATCACATAAATTCGAAGATAATAAGACAACTGATCTAGAACGCCTAGAAGATGCTATATGATAGCTTGTCGATGACGCTTGGAAAACCTATTACTGCAATCTGGCTAGTAGGCCTAGAGGACTCCCTCTCATGGACCACGGCGCCAATATCAAAGCTACATCCAAGCCTCAAGGTACGTATAAATGCACCATTTCAGTGGACATTGGCCGAAGGCATGACTACCCGCACTCATGCACCAGAATACAGTGAACGACCTATGACAAATTCAGTCTAGCTGGGCACATAACATTTCTCCTACTTACACTAGACTAAGCTTCAACACCTCTGTCATTAAAATACAGCGATGATTATGACAAAATTCAGTCCACTGGACACATAATGAGTCTCCTGCACTCACACACTCTCCTGACCACCCTCTGCACCCATCCAACTACCTGATCTCTGGGGTTGCTTACAGGAGCCTGCTAGCCCACCTAATTTCTTATCTTGGCCAAAATGCATACCTGTATTCTAAACCTCTATGAGAATTTCCCATACTCTAGACTGCGGTCCCTGGGGGCGTTCCCACCAAAAGCAAGTTGAGACTATAGTAATGGTAAAAGGCGCTATATAAATGAAAACTACAATTACAAGGACCAGTTAAAGAGCCATGACTAAGGTTTATATCAGATGGCGATGAAAGTCCATTGTGAATACGCTGTCTTTCTTTAAAACAAGACAGAAGCAAGAAAATTAAAGTGTGCGGTGCACAAACAGGTGTGGGCAAGGACAACATTAGTTTAGGCAGTTTTTATTGTGATCAAACTGAAGACTTAAATTATTTTTTTTCAATTAAATATATGTGGTTTATAATAAACCTTTATACATTAAAAAAATCAATTCATGTATACATTAATTTCATTTTAACATCATCGTAGTTGTTAATCAATACCATAACGTAATTTCAATGTTCCTTCACTCTGAACAAAATAAATCAAATTCAACATTACACGTTACAATTCATAGCAGAGATTACACATTACAATTCATGACACACATATACCCATTAAAATAACCAGACAGGGGAGACCACCAGGGGGTGCAGGTGCGATGGCTGCCTGAGCCTTTGTCTCCCTCTCCAGGCCTGAAGACACGGCAGGACATCCTTAAGAATGGAAAATATATAACAATCTGACCACACGTTATTGGTTGTGAATCCGTTGGGCACCTCACAGCGAAGTTAGAAGAAAAAATGGGGCACGTTTCCAGATGAACGGAACTTCGCAAGAAATGCACCCGTTCACAAGGCAGAAGCACCAAGATGGCGGAAAGCATGTGTACCCTGCAGTGACAAGAAGGGAGACCGCTCACACCAGCAATGGTCCCAACGACCGGAGCAGACAGTGCTGATCTCCTGCCCAAGGTGCACCCACTTCACAGAGTCACACAAGCTCTGCCAGTAAGGAGAGAGGAGGGCATGAGAATATTATGAAGCGCACATAAAGCGGGAAGCCCTGATCCCCACCTCCCGCATGCCCGCTCCGAGCCTCAACCCAACCACTGCATTCCATCGACAGGGGCCTCTGTCCTCTGAGACACACAGTGCGCAAACTAAATAAAGACGGTTGACAGGTAGTCCCTCCGCAAGCTTACAGCCCATGCCTGCACATGCGGCCACATTATTTAAACGCATAGCATTCCCAGGGGATGAAATAATGGATCGCGCCCAACGCAACTGAGGCCCTACATCATCCACCACAACAGAGCATGTGCAGTGGCCTGGGTGCGCGCACCAGGTGCCACACTGTACCCGTATCAGATGAACTGGGCGTCCTAACACCCAAAGATCCCTTTAATAATGGAAAGCTAACGACAGGCCCTACGCTTCCCCACGGAAACTGCCAGGAAATACGCAGATGTGTTAATACGAACATTTTCGCTCAGACAGTGCACCACTCCCCCTAGCCCCCCGCTGTAACGTGCTCCCAACTGTGACTATTGCAGCCCCGTTTGCAGTAAAAAATGTAAGAAAATAATTTTGGGCCAGCACCCACCACGGAAACAGTGCACAAAAGCACCCTCAACTTCCCCACTGCCAGCACAACTAAGGGAGCAAAACCTTGAGAACGGATGGTCGATGGTGCTTGTGCCACCTCTTTTTCACGGAAGACAACGAGGACTGGCTCCTGAAGTGGGACTGTTTCTTAGTCTTCTTGCAATGTCGCTCTTTCCCTTTGTCGGGAGTGGTCTCCTCGGCCTCCGAAAAACCGAACGAGGGGTCATGCCGGAGATTTGGCAACCGGTCAGCCCAAAGCCAGTGTCCTGGCCCTCTCACGTAGGGACTTGGGCTGCATCTTCGTACACCGACTTGTTGGGGAGGACTTGGGCTTTGCGCATGACGCACAGGCCTCTGTGTCGTGACTAACACCTAGGCACCACAGACACACATCGTGAGGATCGGTTACCAACATTTTGGGCTTGCAATCGCAGCATTGCATGAATCCGGAGACCCTGTGAGACGACATTGTGTCAAGGTTTTCAGAGAAAATGTATAACAAGGTACGAAAAACTGTTGCGTAAACTCGAGTCGTGTTCCCGATTCAGTATGCAAGCATGCGAAAAAAAGGTTACTGAAGCATGGGGTGTAGTGACATGCTATATATATGATGCCAGACAGCACTTCCGGATGCTGACGATCAAGAGCCGGACAAGACGGGCAAGTCGAGATCCACTATGCACCCTGTCAAAATGTTTCCAAACAGGAGAGCTGGATGATGAATATCTATTAAGATGAGGACTCTGCGGGAGAATAGCAATCAATCGAAATGTTGGTACTCAGGACAAAGTAGTTTTACACAGGAGAACAGTTTTTAAATTGTAATTTAGTGTAGATAAGCTGCCCAGTTGGAACAAGCATTTTGACCAAGAAGCAATAGAAGAATTAATTATTAAAGCGAACTGTAGATTGTGATGGTTTAAGCATTCTGGCAATAAGTGCCGAACTGAGTCTATGGTCAGTCATACAGTGCGACCTGTTCACTGAAATCAATACACAAGGTTTAATACCCAGGACATGGCATCAAAGCTTTATTGTTCCAATTGTTCCAATTTTTTAAAAGGGATTAAAGACGGACCCACAGAGTTACTGTCCGATAGCCCTGCTTGATTCTTGCAGCAACATTTTTGTGAAAATGATTTTACAGGATTTAGACAAATGGGCTACTGAGGCCAATATTATTCCGAAATGCCAGACAGACTTTAGGACAGATATGGGTTGCTATTTAATTGGGGTCATTGTTAATTTATCTACAACAAAGTGCCTCCCTTCCAGCAGCTTCCTTCCTCCGTCTCTTGGGTCTTATGGCCTCCTGTATTTTTCTAGTGCCAGAGGCCAGGCTGCGTATGAGATCCCTCCAGTGGTCTCAGTGTCTGGGAGCGCTCGCGGATCGCCTTTCGGTGTCCCGCCAGGTAGTCTGCGAACTGGACTAGTAGAACACACGCAGCAATCTATTGGCGGGGGAACCCTTCTGGCTTCCTTGGCTCCAGGCCCGAGTGATCACAGAATGCATCCCTGAAGGGTTGGGGGACCCACTGTGAGGATTTGCAGGTGAACAATCTCAGGTCTCTATCAGAAGCCAGGTGGAATATCAACAGGATTGAGTTACAGGCCATCAGGTTAGCCCCGAGGGCTTTTGCCCCTTCTCTGAGAGGGAAAAATGTCCTCGTCCTGACAGACAACACAGTGGTCATGCACTACCTCAACAAGCAGGGTGGTCTGCACTCCAATCCACTCTGCACAGAGGCAATTGAGCTGTGGTTCTGGTTGCGAGAGAATCAAATCTCGGTCTCAGCATTTCATCTGGCGGGGGCAGAGAACACCTTGGCTGATGCTCTTAGCAGGCAGAGTATGGTCTCACATGAGTGGTAAGTGTGCCAAAAAGTCCTAAAGTAGGTCTTCGATCTCTGGAGTACTCCATCAGTGGATCTGTTCACCACGGAGTCCAACAGGAAGTGCAAACAGTTTTGCTCAAGGGAATTCCCAGTGAATGGCGCACTGGGGGACATGTTTCTGGTGGATTGGATCTTCCCTCTCCACTACGCCTTTCCCCCGATTCCCATCATCCCTTGTGTTCTCAGGAGGTTGGAGAGATTTCGGGCATCCATGACCTTGATCGCCCTGGATTGGGCCAGGAGAACGTGGTACTCCGATCTCCTGGATCTGACCATCGGTCCACCTCACTGGTGGACTCAGCGTCCGGATCTTCTAACCCAGTCGGAGGCTTGAGTGCTCCACCCGACCCCAGATTCCCTTAACCTATATGCGTGGCTCTTGAGAGGATGTGGTATGATGACTAGGAACTCTCAGATGAGGTACTTGAAGTGTTGCTGGCTGCACACATACCTTCTACAAGATCGAGATTTGAGACGTGGTGCAGGGAAAGCGAGACTGACCCTATCTCTTGCCCCCCCACCACAGTGATGGAGTTCCTTCAGTCGCTGGCCTCTCCAGTCTTTCAGGTTGCCAGAGTCAAAGGGTATTTGGTCGCCCTGTCTGTGTTCAAGAGGTCCAGACCAAGGTTCCTTTTTCACTATTCCAGTTCCTGAAGGGCCGTCTCAACAAGTTTCTGCCAACCCCATTTGTTGTCCTAGATTGGGATCTTAATCTGGTTTTGACCTACTTGATGGCGGCTCCATTTGAGCCTATGAACTCATGTTCTTTGCGGCTGTTATCCCTTAAGACATCCTTCTTGGTCACAATCACATTTGCCAGGAGGGTTATCGAACTGCAAGCCTTGTGCTGCAAACCTCCCTTTCTGAAGTTCTTTTGTGAGAAAGTCTCTCTTAAAGTCAGACCCGGATTTCTTCCAAAGGTGGTTTCAGAGTTTCATCTGTCCCAGTCTATTGATTTCCTTGTCTTTTACCCTCTTTCACATCCCTCGAAAGAGGAAGAGCAGTTCCACCGTATTGACCCCAAGAGAGCGTTAAGTTTCTATGTGGGTCGCACATCCGAGTTTAGGAAATTAGACCAGTTGTTTGTGGTCCCTTCCTTGTCTAGAAAAGGTCTAGCCATCACTAAACAAACCCTGTCACGTTGGATTATTTTGTGCATATCCGAGTGTTACCAGTCGGCAGGCAAGGATCTTCCAGTGGGCATCAGAGCCCACTCAGCCAGAGCCCTACAGACAGGGGTTCCTGTTAGGGATATTTGCCGAGCAGCCACTTGGTCAACCTTACATACATTCACCAAGAAATGTGCCTTCAATTTTGCACGGGGAGTGAATGTAAGGATTGGTAGGGCAGGTCTACAGAATCTACTAGTTTAAATCTTTCTGCCCTACTCCGTTATTCTAACTGCTTGAGGAGTCTATCAAGATGCGGAATTTGCAGGAGAAAAACAATCCATTTAAGGAGAAATTACTCACCGTAATGATCTTTCTATGGATTCTAATCCTGCAGATTCCTCATCGACCCCCACATCCATCCCCGCTCAGAAAGTTCTGTGGTTTTTTGCTTCTGTCCAAACGAGAAGGCATCTGGTGATGGCTCTTGGATGACCACTTCTGTCTCATTCTGAAGAAAAAAAATGTTCAATCATTGTTGTGTGGAATCACCCTGTTGCGGTGTATCCTTGTAACATTTTTTAATGGCTGGTTGGCGTCCTGTGGTCTTTCCTTCTGCAGCGTTCAAACGCTGGGGAAAGGGAGGAACTGAAGCATGAGTTGTAGTGATGTGCTATATATACGATGCCTGACGTCACTTACTGAGCTGATGATTGAGAGCCAGACAAGACGGATCGAAGGCTGAGTCGAGCTCCAATATGCCCCCTGTCAAAATGTTTACGAACAGCAGAATCTATAGAAAAATCATTACGGTGAGTAATTCCTCCATTTGTCACGTTAAGCTGCAAAGACAGGTGCTGAGGGAACCCGGGACCACCCTGGCTTGCATCTTGGAGTTGGGTTGCTGCCAGGAGGTCTCTGAGGCACATGCGTCCAGGTGCGTCCAGGATGGAGGCAGGCACACGTCCGGTGAAAGCGGAGGAGGTGTGTGCATTGGGTCGTGGCAGCAGAGGTGCCAGGAGACCCAGCGGCAACTTCCGCGACAGGGGCGGTAGAGCTGGAGAAGTGTGGCTATGACCTGCCCCACCCTGCGGAGTGTCCAGCAGTTGGAAAAACCTGTGGGCGGTGCGGCCTTGCTGACCCGTACGCACAGGTGTGTAAAGCATCTCTGCCAGTGATGGTGCCAAGAGGCCCGGTGCGGTTTGGTTTCCTTCGCCAGTCTCGCCCGCCCAATGAAGCCCAGGTCGACCAGGGGGAGAAAGGTGCACAGTTGGACGAGGAAGAGGAAGAAGAGGAGGAGAACATCTTCTTCGTGTCGAGTGTGGAGGCTCTCAGGTCGAGAAGTAGGCGACAACCACAATGCATTTTTTTCAGTGAATAAGTCTTCCGTCCCTCTGCTGGACACAGGTGCATCTGTCAACGTGATGGCCCGAGGACATTATGATGCCATAGACAGCCCACCCCCCAGAGCTCATATATTTACATTCGTAGGGTCCGAGCCAATTCTCCTGGATGGGGCATTTGTGGCCAAGGTAGAACATGCTGGGTCAAGGATCACAGCACAGATCTATGTGACACCGGTCAGCACCAACACGCTGCTGAGCTGCGCGACAGCGGAGGCCCTGGGCATCGTGAGTTTTGTTTATTCTGTGTACCTGGAGGACATTCACGACCTGCTAGACAAGTACTCTCACCTGTTCCAGGGGATAGGACAGATGGCTGGCGATCCGGTGAGGTTACACATCGATGAGTCAGTGCAGCCCATGGCTCTGAAACACTGCAGAGTACCCTTTCACCTGAGAGATCTAGTGGATAAGGAATTGGACAATTTAGTCAACCTGGACATCATCGAAAAGGTGGAAGGTCCCACACCATGGGTGTCCCCTATCGTGGTTGCAAGAAAGCCCAAACAACCCAACTCAGTGAGAATCTGCGTCGACATGAGGCTCCCCAACAAGGCCATAAGGAGGGAGTGACACCTAACACTGACCATTGATGACATTATCACTGAGCTGCAAGGGGCTTGCTTCTTCTCGAAGCTCGACCTTAGGGCCGGATACCACTAGGTCGTGTTACACCCCCAGTCGAGATACATCACGGCATTCACGACTGACAGAGGCCTTTACAGGTACAAAAGACTTAGTTTCGGGGTGTCATCGATGGCCTAGGTATTCCAAAATATGATCAGAGGGGCCTTGGCAGATCTTGATGGGGTATTGAACTTCAGCAATGATATCCTAATATTTGCAAAGACTGTGGTAGACCATCTACGCAAGCTGGCCAAGACTTTTGAGCGGCTGCAGTCGCTGGGCCTGACCCTCCATCGGGAGAAATGAGAATTTCTAAGGCCAACATCGAGTTCTTTAGTTTCACGTTCAAAGAGGGTGGCGCGTCCCCGGATCCCAGGAAAGTGAAGGACATTAAAGAGGCCCACCCCCCGGAGAATGTGTCCGAGGTGAGGAGTTTCTTAGGGATGGTGACCTACTGAGGACGCTTCATTAAGAACTTGGCGTCCAGGTCAGAGCCCCTGAGGGCCCTCACCAAGAAAGAGACAGTGTGGCAGTGGGGCCCGCTCGAGCAGGCAGCGTTTTGAAGACATCAAAGTCACCCTCACAGTGGAGGTCACAGTGGCATTCTTCGACCCCGCCCCCCAGTCAGAGATAATCGTGGATGCCAGCCCATTCAGCCTGGTGGCCGTGTTGATGCAAATTGGCCCGATGACAGCATCTGCCCCGCGCGGTATGCCAGCAAGGCGCTGTCGGACACCAAGCAGCGCTATTCGCAGATCGAGCAGGAGGCCCTTACTGTTCTGTGGGGGTGCAGGCACTTCCGGTTGTATGTGCTGGGCAGACCCGTGACTGTTGTGAAGATCATAAGCCTCTGCTCCCCATTTTGGCTGGGTCGTCCTCGAAACCACCGGCGAGAATTGTAGGATGGATGCTCGCACTGCTTGAGTACAGGGTCTCGCTGGTGTACAGACCCGGCTCCAACAATGCGGCAGACTACCTGTCCCGCCACCCGGGGAGCAGCAGTGGAGACGCACCGGACGCATGTGCTTAGGAAGCGGATGACCACGTGCAGAGGGTGGTGGAGGCAGCAACCCCAAACACCTTACGACTTGAGGATCTGGAGGCTGCAGCTGCCCAAAATGAGTGCTTTTGCATCCTAAAGACCGCCATGCAACAGGGGTTGTGGAAGAGTGTGCGCACGCAATAAGCAAAAGGGGTGCTAGAACAGCTCTGGAAGGTGAGGGAAGAACTATCATTCTCTGCCACAGGTCTCCTGCTGAGGGGCGACCGGATCGTTGTCCCTCAGGCCAAGATCCAGGAAGTCATAAGTCTAGCCCATCAGGGACATCAAGGGGCCGCAAAAACCAAGACCCGACTACGCCTCAAAGTGTGGTTCCCCGAACTGGAGCGGCAGGTGGATGAGCATGTGGCTGCATGCGTCTGGTGCCAGGCGGCATCCCCCGCACAACGAGAGCCCGCCATCAAGGTGATGCCCAGAGGCACGTGCCCGTGGGAAGTGGTACATGCAAACTTTGGGTCCACGACGCAGGGTACACACTTCCTGGTGGTGGTAGACAAATACTCCAGCTATCCAGAGGTTGAATTTGTCGAGTTGGTGGCATTTGAGCCAGAGGTCAGGGAGAAAGAACCAGGGGTCATTGACGACCAGCAAGTGGAGTGAGATCGCCGGCTGAGGACCGAGCAAGAGAACGCCAGGAGAGAACTCCGGCCCCAACACCTGGTGCCTGGGGACGAGGTGCTGATTCGAAACAGGCACCCCCACAGGAAGCTGTCCCTGCCCTATGAACCCGAGCTGCTGGACGTCGTAGCTGTGAAAGGCTCGATGGTGACAGCCTCAGATGGCAGATCAGTCACACGGAATGTGAGCTTTTTCAAGAGACTGAGGGAAATGAGAACTGACATACCCCAGGACCAAGACAATGTGGAGGTACCCGACAAGGGCGGGGGTGCTGGACCCTTCCCTCCATCTCCAGCCGAGGGGACGACTGCTGATGGATCCCCCATGGCGGAGGTGAGCAGGAGGTACCCCCTGAGGACAGGGCGAGGGAAACCTGTTTGTCTCAGCGACTACATGTTAGGACAGGTATCCTGAATGACCCGGCTGGGCGTGGTAGTCAGATGGGGACCCAGGGCGGCTGTTATTAAAGGGGTACCACTGTGTGATGTGTTACGGTTACATTGGTTGACATGTTTGTTTGTTGTGTGATTTTGATAAAGTTAATTTCTTGTCCTCATGAAAAAGGAGGAGTGTGGTGCTGCCCCTTTAAGGGATGTGGCACGCAGCGGAGTGACGTTGCACTCCGTTGCGTGTGCTATAAATAAAGGGGGCATGCCCGGCCGCATCAGTGTGACCGGGGCGCCCAAACACTACGGACGTCTGATAGCTGAGTGTGTGGGTGTACTGGGGACTCACGGGCATCGCGAGGGGGCGTAGACCAACCCCCAATAGTCAGCCACTGGTACAGCGCATTGTGACGGCAAATCATTTGTAAAAATAAATAAAAATAAACGTGCAAAAGCACCATCGCAGAAATCCCCATTGGACAAACGCTATTTAATTGCGGGGGGATCTGGGGGAGGCCTGGGAGGAGGTGGGGGGGGTTACGCCAGCAGCAGCTGAGACTTATCACCTTATCAAGTCTATTTAGGCCCGCTATAAGAGCTACCTTATGACTGAAGTCGGAGCACAGTCTCCCTGGCTGGGTTGGAAAGATCTACATAACGTCAAGGACAACAAGAGACAGTAACTATGTGATTTAGAAATACCTCACAAGCAGCTGAATGAAATGCTGGAAGAGTGATGTGTGGGGGTGCACAATTACATGGAGCAGTGGAAACATTTTCTGCTAACAGCCCAGGTACATGAGAGAAATACATGCTAAATGTACATTAGGTTAAATGTACTACAGTGGAACAAGGGGCAACTTTTACAAATCATTGCACCCAATGAATTCTCAGCATTCGACTGGCATTCCCATGAATGTTACACAGGAAATTAAATAGAGAGGGCTGATGGGAGCTGACGTGTGAATCATCCCATGACCTTTAGGTTCTGTGGCAACTTCAAACCTGGCTTCCCCTGCTTGGGGAAGCATAATGTGTGCACTGTGACTAGTATTCCTGTGGTAAAAACAGAACTGCATCGGCCAGAGCCTTCATCTCATGAAAACATAAAATAACGAAGACATTAATAGCAACATGGACCAGAAAACATAAGGCGATACATAAAAACAATGAATAGTAAACAAGTAAAAACAGAGGACACAAGCAAATACAAATCAATAACCTGTGTGTATATTGCTAGATGCATACATTTTATTGCTAAATGCATTAAATTTGACGATGAGGCGACAACAAAAATCGCAGGACCAATTTGATTTAGGGGCAACCAGCAGCCACCACATTCACGCAGAGCGACAGCAAACTGAATGCCCAATGTGTGTGAATGGACGTCACGTCAGCATCACACTCTAAACCCCCCCTCCCCTTCGCCCTACATCAAACCCCGTTTTTAGTCAGGCCTGTGTATGAAGGTGTGGGGGCTTCCATTCCCCTTTGAATGGCAAAGAGCCACCTAGTAGTGAAATGATTAATAGTGTTTCAAAAAGCTGTGCAGCCATGCACCGACACTAAATTGTGGCCAGGATAATGTCAAGATGTGAGGGTGATGTGTCCGTTTCGCCGGATAAAAAAACAAGCTATGTACAATGGTCACCTTCATGTATTGCACTTATGCGTTAGTGCTCCAAACTGCTATGCATCATTGCGGAAATACACCAGAAACAGACAGGAAACACCTTTATGTTCTTCCTTTGTCCTCATGTCAGTTGGAAGCTATCAGGTCTATGCTGCAACAGGATGATGGGGAGATAGTGTAGCCAGCCACTCAGAAATTTGGCATGTGGTCATTCTTGAGTAGTCTTTGAAGGTCTCACTCAGTCACCACGCATTGCCACAGAGCCATCAGCTTTATGGCTCCTAGGGCAGGTGGGTGGGAACATGCACCAAGGTCCACTGTGGAGTGAACTGTGGTCATTAATAGGTGTTACACATTGGAGTACTGGAGGAGATGCAGGAGTGGAGTTTGCATCATAGTTTTAAACTGTTCCTGTCCCACTGTTTACAATGGGTCTTCCACCATTCAAATGCAAAAATTAATATCACCTGCCCATTGCATCTGAACTGAAGATGCTGATCATTGTGAGTCCATCAAAACTGACACGAATGTCTCTATTATGTAAGGATGCCACATTAGAGGAATCAGCTGCAGAAGGTGGGTGATCATCCAGGGTCCTTCCCCACTGCCCAGCCACTTTTTGACCCTACGGAGCACTCAAGCGTAAGAAGAAGGTCAGTCGTCCCCCCATTCCTGACAATTATATGTGCAGAGAGTACATACTGTTCACAGATGTCCCCACAGTGAGCAGACACACTGTATCCCTCCTGACATTGAAATTGTATTGTGTCCACCGCCTTCAGCAGTAGCAGAGAGGAGCGGAGGAGAGCAGGAATTCTGCAGTCCGGTAGGGGACAGCCAATCAAGTGGTGTCAGAACGTTCACTTAGAAATTCCTAATTCGGTTTGATCCTGGATCCCAATGATATCCTTCTCCCACAGTTTGGATCAGACACCCTTAATCATAGTACCGGAAACTGGCAGTACTGTGAGGGAGCTGTGGGACCAGATCATCAGTTCCACCTGACTACAAACTGTTGGGCGTTTTAAACCCTTGCTCAGCCCCACCAGTGGACTAGAGGGACCCAATCATAAAGAATGGGGATTTAAAGGCACCCCAGCCACAATTAGGAGACTGCAAACATCTGAGGAAGAGAGAGCGAAAGAGAGAGCTCGGAGAACGGCGAGAGAGAGAGGGGGGGAGAGAGAAAGAGAGAGAGGGAGAGGGAGAGAGAGAGAGAGAGAGAGAGAGAGAGAGAGAGAGAGAGAGAGAAAGAGACTTTAGCCTACTGGGGAGAGCTAAAGGACGAGGAAGAAAAACACTAGCATGTTCAGGGCTATATTTCACACCATGGCTGTGGCCAGAATCAAAGAAGAACAGCTGCCATCGGCCTACAAATAGCCATATGTGAGACCCTTACAAGAGTCAGACACTTGAAGGAGGACGAAGAAGCCAGAGGCTGGTAAGGGTTCAAGTCCAGGAGGGCGTGCTCATCTGCTGAATGATATAACATTCAGCCAGGCAACAACCTGAATAACCAGGGAAGAAATACTTTCTGGTGAAGTCAAAGCAATATCCTAGAAAGGGGGGAAGCCATTTTCGCTGGTAAGGTAACTTTCTTTCAATGGATTGCTTTTCTCCTGCAGATTCCTCATCTGATAGATATCCTCATCCAGCTCTGCAGCTCAGAACATTTCCGACAGGGTGCGTAGTGGACCTCGACTCAGCATGCGATCGCGGATCCGTGTTGCTCGGTGCTCGATCATCGGCTCCGGACATGACGTCAGTCATCGTATATATACCACGTCACTACCTCCCATACCTCAGTTCCTTTTTTCCACACGCCGCTTGAGGAACATGACATTGAGTCATTGACTGTGTGTTTTTGATGAAATCCGTCATATTTCTTTCATAAAACCACAACGCGATGTCCGCTGCCCAGATGTCTGCTTTAAAATGTGCACCGACTGCCATTCCAAAATGTCGGTGACCAACCCACACAACATTTGCACTCGAAATCCAATCATGAGCGGGCCGCTAATCTTGCTTTGGGCTGACCATCCCCGAAAATCTCTGGCATGGTCACTCATCTGGTCTTCCAAGCCCAAGACAGCAGGGCCCACCCCCAAAAAAGAGGCGGGTTGCCAAAAATCAGTCACACTTGAGCAGCCACTCTTCCTCGTCTTCATTGCGTAAGAAGAAGAGGCTCCAGCACATCGTCGGGAAAAAGGTAAGCCCTCGGATGGGACGACCACTCGAGAAGCGTGGGAACATTTAAAAAAAGGAATGGTAGACTTGTTTAAGACACAGGCTGCTGCAGGTCCGGGTACAGCCACTGAACAGCAAGCCTCTGCAGCAAAAGTGGCTCTCAGAACTCCCAACCCCACACATGCCAAACTGTTGATGCCATCTGTGTCAGAGAAGCATTCGTGCTTGATGCTGAAAAAGGCACAGAAACCATCGGCAGCCAGGCCTTCTAGAGAGCGTTGTGAGGCCGATGTTCCCGAAGTCACAGTGTGTCATGATCACCAAGAAACTATCACTGCCCACCAAGAAACTACCACTGCCAGGACCCTCCACCCCATCTTCCAATGAGTTCCCCTCTCACTTTGGCATTGGCGGTCCCCAGATCACACACATGGGGGCTAGATGGGTGCATGTTTGGCGCTCTTGGCGCTTATCACTGTCACACAACACTGTTAAGGCTTAAGGGAGGGTAAAGAAGTTCCTTATTCCCCTAAAATGGCCACCCAGAAGGCCTTGGATTCTTTCCAGCAGAGTGCTAGTCTCTGGGAGTGGCTGCCTATTTAAGCCACACCCAAAGCTTCACCCATGCTTTGCGCTGAACTGCACACTGCAACGTAACGCTTCCCGCGCTCCCGATCAGACCTGCAATATAACGAAGCACATGTTAGAAAGACGAACAGTTGCGAGCTGAAGGCATCAAACTATACTTACCAGTCACGTCACGTAACTTCCTGCATCTCGCACAGCTGGTCCCGGCGCTCTGCACTTCTACGATCACTCGGCTCATCACGTCCTGGCTTCCCTTGCTCAGTGAACCTCTGCAACTTCAGTCGCTGACCGCTCCCGCCTGCAAAAGGGAAAGAAAAGGAACAGAGAGTTAACAACTGTGCTTAGCACACATTCTACGAACTCAAACCTGAGGCAGTAAATTGCGCGCATTTCAAAGGCGAATACGCATGGCTCTGCCGACCACTCTCGCCTGCAAAAAGGGAAAGAAAAGGTACTGAGAGTTAACACCCGTGCGCAGCACCCTTTCTATGAACTCATACCTAAAGCAGTAAATCACGCACAACCCACGCATGCATTTTAAAAGGGAATACACATGGCTGGAGTACTGCTCTTGGTCCCAAGCCCTCCACGCATACAACCAGTAGAAACCTCAATATGGCAGCCCGTGCTTCAACGCTACGCTCATCAAGCAGCTGAGGGAGAGTCAAGAGACTAAAAGAATCCCAGCAAGCCCAAGCAAGGTTCAAACAACTACGACAAGTGAACTGAATATTTCCAACCACAACAGGGGCTTTCCCCAAGTCACAGCAGAACTGGGCTTGAGCGCCAATGAAGTAACTGGCAACGCCCTCCACTAGGAACATAGCGCCCCTGCAAGACAGCAGGATGGAGAGCTCATCTTTTATAAGACGCAGGTGAGCAGGGCCTTAGTTGAGTCCCGGGAAACCCTAGGGGTTGGATCACAGGTGTAGGGATAGGTTTGGGGAGTCCATAGGGTGGTGACCATTGTTTGTTGTTTGCAGGAGCCCACACATTGTCCCGGCCAGCCCGGCCACAGCACCCATTGCGTGAGGCTCCCAGCGCTCCTGCAAAGGTCAGGTAAGCGTGACACAGTGATACCCAAGCATGACTGACGTCAATGGCCGTTCCGTCGAAGTCGAAGGAAAAACCCTTGCTGTCGACTACCGGCGATGGATCCTTCGTCCCCATCTTCGATTTCATGGCATCAATTTTCGGCGCCGACCAGGACGATGACCAGGGGGACATCGATCCCATGAATACAGGGTCAGGAGCTGTCAGTTTTTTCGATGAACAAGCGAGCCTATTGGCATTAGCCCAAGGATTACACGATGCCAGCGGCCTGGACATGTCTCCGGATGTAGAACTTCAGCAGGGTCAACCCTACACACACACCCATGCTACGTTAGGGCCATAGTAGAAAGGGTAGTAGACACTCTAGGTTTGAAGTCCTCTTCAGTGCCTGTTCAGGGCTATGACTGACATCTTAGATGAAGGTCCTGTGACAGGGCATATGGCACTTAATCTGGCAATTGCAGACCTCCTATTCTCCTTGTGGCAACATACCTCATCCATTCCGCCAGCCAGCTCTTACTTTACGGGGAAGTACAGGGCGGCAAGAGGATATCCGTCTTTCCTGGTTTCTAGCCCTTCTTCCGAAGGGTGTGTTGTGCAGCCAGCCACAATCACCACCAGGCCTGGAGCATCCTCTTCGAATCTGCCTCAGAAAGGGAGGGTAAAAGGTTGAACGCAATGGCCAAAAAAATCTTTACTTCTGGCAGCATGGCATTAAAACCCACCAATGCGGCCTGTAGAATTGCATAATATTCCTTTGGTTTATGGAAAGTCGTGGAGCAGGCAACGCAATACATCCCTGAAGGTGAAATGCGGAATGGGTTTACATGGCTGGTGGAAGATGGGAAGGAGGTAGCCAAGCAGTCGTTGCAAACAGGCTTCTCCCTGAACCTCTGGATTCTCCCCAAACATCCAGAATCGGCTACTGGACATGCCTTTCCGGTGAGAGTTTCATTTTGGCCAGAAGTCTGATGACTGTTTGGAAAAGTTTAAGGAGTCAAATTTAGCTACAAAATCACTGGTCCTAGCTGCACGGTTGGCCAAACCTGCCTCAGCTTTGCCTCTAGGAGCAGAGGCTACAGGTGCTATGTGCCTTACGGCAGGGAAGCACAGCTCCCACAGGCCAGGCAGGGGCAGAAGTGTTTCTCGCACCCCAGAAGGGGCTAAGGGGTGTCCAGAGGCCAGCAAACAGTGGCAGCGGCGGGGGCACCACCGCCTACTAAGCCACTTTGATATCCCCTCCCATAACTTACTGGTTGGTGGACAGTTGGCAGAACATTGGCTTCAGTGGCAGGAGATTTCATCCGATGCCTTAGCCCTGCAGCTGGTTCAGTGTGATTATCGTCTGGCCTTCTTAAGAAAACCACCGGACAGAACCCCACCGCCTCCAATCCAACCGGGACAGGAGCTCCAGGAAGAACTGCAAGCCCTGTTGTTAAAGGGTGCAGTGGAAGAGGTACCTTACGGTCAGAGAAGGCTGGTTTGGTATTCCCGGTATTTCCTGGTGCCCAAGGGGCTTGAACAAGTTCCTGAGGAAAGACAAATTCAGGAAGGTGACATTGAGATAAATTCTTCATGCTCTGGAACTTCAGGACTGGCTGGTGTGAATAGCTCTGCAGGATGCTTATTTCCACGTGCCGATACATCAAAAGAACAGGAAGCTCCTGAGGTTCCTCATAGGGGACAAGAACTATCAGTTCAAAGTGCTTCTCTTTGGGTTGATCTCCACTCGAAGGGTCTTCACCAAGCTAATGGCGGTAGTCGCGGCTCACCTCTGGAGATCCGGGGTCCATGTATTTCCATACCTGGATGACTGGCTGATCCGAGGAAAGTCGGCAGGCCAGGTCTCATCTCATCTGGAAGACCCCTGCCTGCTACTGCACAGGCTGGGCTTCTCCTTGAACGTGAAGAAGTTCCATCTGTCGTCAGTTCAAAGGGTCCAATTCATTGGAGCAGTCCTAGACACCCGGGTGGGGAAGGCTTTACTCCCGAGGAGAGATTCAGCAGCATAGCACAGATGGTACACTTGTTCTGGGATCATGCCACCTTACGAGCGGCTTCCTTCCTCCTCCTCTTAGGTCTCATGGTCTCCCGTATTTTTCTAGTGCCAGAGGCCAGGCCACACATTAGATCCCTACAGTGACTCCTAAGAGGTCAGTGGTCACAGTACCACAGAGCTCTCATGGATCCCCTCAAGGTGCCCAACCAAGTGGTCAATGACCTCAGCAGGTGGACCGACCACAGCAATCTTATGGCAGGGGAACCCTTCTGGCCTCATGTCCAAGTGGTTATGGGCGCATCTCTGAAGGGTTGGGGCGCTCACTGCGAGTATTTGGAGGTGAGTGGCCTTTGGTCAGCGATGGCAGCTAGGTGGCACATCAACAGGCTGGAGTTCTGAGCCATCATGAAAGGGGCCCCTAGGGGTCCCTCGTGCTATGGAAACAAGGCAATGACCATACACGAAAAGATGTGCCAGACACGAGGTTTCAAAATCCCAATGCTAGGGTTTATTGCAAGCAAAAGATAGTATCAATTGGTCATTTCTGATCTCACGCCCCGCAACGTGAGTTTCCTAGACCTCGAGGGACGCAAGAGAGCGAATTACGTACATCAGTTACATATATACAAAATGCATATCATACAATCTGCAAAGTCATGTTCAACACCCCTCTGTATTAAGTTCCTTTGAACTCGGGATGACGATGGACATATCCGACGAGTATGACGATCATAATGCTTTCGATGTCTATTCTAGTAACAATGTGCAATTTAGAAAGTGCGGAGGGATCTTTTAGAACACGGTGGTTCTGTTCTTGGAAGCAATCTGCACACGGGGGAAGAGCCACATTTCAAGCTTTGCTATCTATGAGGTACTATTCGTGTTCTGGGAGCAGACACGTTCTAAGGGGTTTTGCGAAGCGGGGCCGTAAGAGAAGCATAATTCAAGCCTTTAACTGTATTATTCTAACATATTCTACGAGACTAGCTGGCAGCTGTGAAGTGACTAAATGCCCTCCAGCTTCCTCCCAAGGCTACAGAGAGGGAGCGTGGGCATTCCTTTCTGGACTACTCATGAGAAGTTCAGCAAACTCTTCAGTCCCCCGACCTTGTCCTTTCATATTCAGACAACAATGTTAACAGTTGAGCAGAGTAAGCAGAATCCGCAAGAATTGCAAGCTGCAAAGCAGTTTTTAGACAGATAGCAATGAGCAATGGTTAACAAGCAAAATGGCGATTCTGCTACGTTTAAAATGGCCACTTGTTGGTCAAGCATAACAGTCTATATTTCTATAATTCGGTGCATAAGACGGTTGGCCCACGGCCATCAAGTTACGTCTATCATTCAAATGAAGGGTATTCATTTTTCCAGATTGACAAACCCTCCTCTTGGCCATGTGCCAAACGTCTTATTTATTCATTGTATCCTCCTCTTCTGAGGAGGAGTCTGGGGTATCTGCATCTGAATCATCTCTATCATTAATGTCTATCGCCATTAATTGTTTTACTATTTTTGTTTCCTCAGTGTCTCTGTTATTCCGGCCATGCGTTTGTTTTCCTCTCAAAACCATGTGCATACATCCCTTAGTACATCCATCAGTTATTTCAGTGCATATTATTGGTAAGCATTGTATGCAACAACAGCATGTTATGAATATCCCAAGTACCATCATTAGTATTGAAATGAACTTCCATCCCCAAGACCGCAATAATCCCCATAACCAGGATTCTATCCCCCAACCCCCTGCTTCAGTAGAGAGTGTGGAACTTATGACATGTAATTTCCAAATTGCTTTAAATATCGTAGGGGAGTAATCATCGATATACACACAGCATGCAGTTTTTACGAGCTTGCAAACTCCCCCACGATCAACTAATATTATATCGAGAGCCATTCTGTTCTGAAGTGCCATCAGTCTTATTCCTTTTTCTTCTAACGTCATATTCAAAAAAATATCTGTTGTGGAATCTATTGTTTTTTGTAATATTGCAGACAGTTTTCTTATATTGTAAGAGTTTTCTATTTGGGACAAGAACGGTATAAATGATTTGGCTATATCCATTGCTATCATTCCATCCTCACTATTCCTTTGAGTTCTACCTTTTGTTCGTCTGGCTACTTCTCCTGTCTCCAAGAGGAACACTCCTGGAAGCAGTAGATCTAGGTAGCATGTACCTCCCCAATTCCTAGGTAACCATGGATATGCTTTTTCTCCACATATAAAATAAAAAGGGTCTCCCACGTACACGGGTTCTATTTCATGTTTTAAAACCACTGTGTTTAGGCAGTTACTAAACGTTCCTACTTTATAGGAACCCTTTTTCTGTAGACATAGGGGAGCAATTTTGGGGCTGTGATCCACTGCATAGGCAGGGGGCACAGCATCTTTGTTCCATTCATCCCTCATCCGAAATGCCATTACTGATGCTCTTTCTGCTGGCGGGGTTGGTCTATTCTGCCTTTGTAATCTATCTAGTCTTGTTATTTTTCATGTATTCTTTCTCACGGGTTCTAGTGCAAATACGCGAGCTTTTTGGAATATGGAACAACCCACAGGTCTCATGATTACTTCCTCAAATTCATTCATATTGGTCTCATCTAGCTGACCCGTATTACTCTTGTTCCGTTTCCCAAAGAACATTGCACTTAACGTTACTTCACAGGAATAAATCAATGGCAATGGTTGTGCATACCAGCCTATCCCTTTCCCACCGTGCTGTGGTAAATGGGCGCAAACCCAGCAATCTTTTTTCTTTAACACCGCATGGGTCATGTTCATGATGAGCAACAATGTTTTGTTGTTGTAACCTTCTCTATTTCTTTCTTCCATTGGGGACAAAGTACCAGTGATTACATGAACCGGGCTTTCAGTAGCTGTTTTTGGCAAAAGTGTTTCTAATGGGTGTACGTACTCCAGGAACCATAATGTAATAGCTGTTATTGTTGGTACCATCATACTTAAGAAACATAGGACCAATGTCCAAATTAGTACCTTATTCTTCTCATCATGCTTTTTCCCTAAATTTACAGTCTCTAAATCTATTATCTTTTCAGCAGGGGTGCAGGAGGAGGCTGAAACCGGTCTTGACTTGTTCTTCATCGTCCTTCTTCTTGCTGGCGAAGTTCGTCGTGAATGTCTCTCATCATTGATGCCAGAAAAGTTCAACGAAAAATGTCACAGTTCAATTCTCCCAGTCTTTTCACAGCCTGGATCATTTATCCACTCCCGAGCAAGATTAGTTGTTCTTTCTCCCACTGCTCAGACGATTTCTGAACAGTTCTTTATTGATAGAGTACCATGTGCATCCAGCTTGTCCCGCTCGGGCTTAGGACACAGGTACTCTATAAGCGCACCGAGGAGCCGTGAGTTTTGAATTGTCCGACTTTCTCAATTCTCACACTTCTCTCCTCTACGCCCCTGGTTCCTATTCCATCCGTGAGTAGAACCAAAGGCCAAAAAGAAAAGCACCAAAGATCTGTGGATCACTTTGCCTGTCGAGGTCGCAGGTTGTATCGATTCACTCCTGCTATTGTATGATCCTTGAATAGTGCCCTTGTATTTCCAGTGTCAGGCTCAGTGTCAGCCTGTGGCACAATGATGGGCAGCGATGGGTGTCGTGGCAATGATGTAGTTTCTTTCTCTGGCTTTGGTGCATTCGCGAGAACTGTTGGGCGCCAAAGGGGTACACGCGTTGTTTCTGATCGTGTTTGCAATGCAGGGTTTGTGTCGCTCGGCAGTGATGTTGTTTCCACTGAGCAACGTTGGGGCACTTTTCACCCTTCGCCCTTACTGGCAGCCTCCTCAAACTCTGTTTCGAGTTTCACTTCTCGTTTGCGCTTTGTTTCAACTTTCACTTCTCGCTCAGGCTGATGCTGTGGCGCTGGACTGGCAATAGTTTCTTTTGTTTCCAAGACCGTTGTCTTTTTCTCGTCGTCTGGATCAGGCAAAGTTTTCAGTGACGCTGGGAACCTTTTGGCATGGGTAGCATGGATCCATGCCTTACGTCCGTCCACTCGGATGGCCGTCTGTGTTGCCAAAAGTACTTGATAGGGGCCACGACACCTGGGTGCTAGTGCTGTCTTCCGTTCAAAGTTCTTGATTAGCACCCAGCTCCCAGGCTCCAGTGAGTGTCCTGGTCCTGTATATCGCATCGGCAACGCCTCCTGCACCTGCTGATGAATCAAATGCAACTTTTGTATTAAAAGTCCACAGTAAGTGCTTAACATAGGATGCTCGACCTCACATAATTTTCTAGGCTGCGGTGCGCACCATACATTTGCTGGTCTCCTCATTATAATCTCATAAGGGGAGAGCCCAGTCTTAGCCTGCACAGACGTGCGCATACACAACAGCACTAGGGGTAATGCATCCAGCCAACTCAACTTGCTCCCAGCGCAAATTTTCGCTATCTTTGACTTCAGGATTCCGTTGTGTCTCTCCACAAGCCCGGCAGAACTGGGATGCCTGGAACTGTGGAACCGTTTCTCTATTTGCAGACCTGCACAGATCTGTAGCACTACTGCGCCCACAAAGTGGGGGCCGTTGTCTGACCACAGGACACGAGGCAACCCAAACCGGGAGAAATACTCCTTCAGCATTACTTTTGCTGTGGACATGGCAGTACAGTCTTTTAAAGGATATGCCTCCACCCACTTGCTGAATGCACAGATTACCACTAACACGTACTTGTAA
Source organism: Ambystoma mexicanum (assembly GCF_040938575.1). Lineage (NCBI taxonomy): Eukaryota > Metazoa > Chordata > Amphibia > Caudata > Ambystomatidae > Ambystoma > Ambystoma mexicanum. The sequence continues at coordinate 694,264,567 of NC_090939.1, forward strand.
TTCTGGCACCTTTCCATTTCTATGAAATCAAAATGGATTACCTCAAACGGCATAGAGGGTGGGCCGAAACTACCTGCTGGAGTCATGGTTCCCTTTCCTACATTGTGTTGCAGGCACGTGATACAATTCTGCACTAGCCTTTCTGCATTCTTTTTTATGTGCTCATTTTTCCATACTGTGGATAAATGCTGTACCATTTTCTTTGCGCAAATGTGGGTAGGGCTATGCGCCATTATAACCATTGCAGTTACGTAACAATTTGGCAACATCCAGTTCTTTGTTTCCTTGTCCACCCAACAACCTTCCAAATCTAACTCAGCAGAGCCCTTGGCCCACCCTGAATCTCTTCGGTCGTGGCCTCAGCCTGCATTTTTTTGACTGTGGCAACTCCATTCTCTATCATACAAGGTACTTCCTCAGTCTGTACTGTCATCATTTTATTCCCCAAATCTGTGGCTGTTTGCTTCGCAATCCTGTCTGCAAACGCGTTTCCCTCTCCCACTCTGCATATTACTTTCTTATGCGCCTCGCACTTTACTATAGCTAGGCGTTTTGGAAAAGTGAGCGCAGACAACAATCGCACAATCAAAGGGCCATGCTGAATCCTGGCTCCATGTGATGTCAAGAAACCCCTCTCAGCCCAAAGTCGGCCAAAATTGTGAACCACGCCAAAGGCGTACTGGCTGTCAGTATAAATATTTACGTTCAGATTCTCAGAGAGTTCACAGGCTCGGGTCAGTGCTATTATTTCTGCAGCGTGTGCCGAATTGTAGGGGATCCTTCTGCTCTCTACAACTCTCTTTAGGGTAGTAATTGCGTATGCAGCCGTTGATGTGTCATCAGGTAATTTAAAACAAGAGCCATCGCAAAATAACTCCCCATCTGGCTCTTTTTGCGGGATATCGCTCAAATCAATCCTTCCCTTTGTTTCTTCTTCAGTGATCATTAAAAAATCATGGGGTGGTGATTCGTTGTCACCAATTTCTGCTATGGGCAGTGGCATTTATTCTGCAGGATTCAATGCACTACACCTCATAATTTGGATGTGGGGTGCAAACAAGATGAGCTCATATCTTGTCAGTCTAGCTGAGGTGAGGTGAGGTGTTGCATCTGCGTCCTATTTAATAGAACGTCTATAGCATGTGGCACCATCAGAATTAAAGTGTGCCCCAATACCATTCCTTCCGTTTGTTTCACCGACGCAGCAGCCGCTGCGACGGATCGCAAACATCGTGGTAGTGCGCGCGGTACAGGGTCCAGCGTGCAAGAAAAATAGCCGCACAGCCTATTTCTTCCACCTTGTTCCTGTGTCAAAACCGCCAATGCACATCCTTCACTCTCACTCACAAATAGTCTGAAGATCTTTTTATAGTTAGGAGTGCCTAAAACTGGCGCAGCACACAATGCAGCTTTCAATTGCTCAAACGCTTTCTGACATTCCTCATCCCACTGTAAAGGCATCTCTGCATCCTTTTTAGTCAACTTTATCATTGGCTTCACAATCAACGCAAAATTACTGATCCACTGCCGACAATAAGAGGCCATGCCTATTACAGCTCTCACTCCTTTTTGAGTTTTTGGAATAGGCATACTAGAAATACCTTTTATGCGTTCTGGTGTTAATCTTCTCCCTTCTTTCGAAAGTAGGTAACCGAAATAAGACACCTCCTTCTGATTATACTGGAATTTCTTCAAACTTGCCTTATGACCATGGGTCGCTAAATGTGTCAAGAGTAATACAGTACTTTCTTTGCAGATCTCTTTCATGTCAGCAGCTAATAACAAGTCATCTATGTACTGCAAGAGTACGCAACCTTCGGGTAGTTCTAGCATGTCTAGCTGCTCTTTTAGCGCTCTGCTGTAAATGCTCGGGCTTTCTGTGTATCCTTGCGGAATGCGTGTGAATGTGAATGATCGACCTCCTAGAGTTAACGCGAACAGATATCTACTGCTCTTGTCCACTGGAATGCTAAAGAATGCGTTCTTCAAATCAACTACACTAAAGTATTCTGCAGGGCCGGTATCATTGTCAGTATTGTTGTGACATCTGGGACCAAAGGGAATTGTGGGTCTATCACTTTGTTTAATGCGCGCAGATCAATTATGAAACGATAGGGTACTTCATTTCCTCCTTTCTTGTAAACTGGAAGAATCGGGCTGTTGCACATGCTTCCTGCAATTTCCTCAACCACCCCCAATCTCACCAGGTCAGTAACAATGCTTTTCAATCCCTTCTCACCTTCAACAGCAATCTTATACTGGGGAATTCGTGGTAGTGTTACACCTTCTTTCAAAGTTATTTTTGCTGGCTCTATTTTGAAGCATCCTACATCATTATCATGCATTGTCCACAGACCGGTTGGTACTCTACTTAGCTCTTCTGGCAACTCTTTTGACATCAATTCCGTCACTGGTGCATCGTGGGGCCACATCGTGAGGAACACCCCGTCTGCCGTACAATGTATGACTGCCCCCAATTTTCTCAACAAATTTAATCCTAGCAAGTTCTCTCCACAATTCTCTGTCAAAAGAAATGGACACTGTTCCGTAAATGGTCCTATTGTAATTGGGACAGCTTCGGACATGGGGTTAATTACTGGTGTACCTGCGAACCCTACAGAAACATTCTTTTGCCCCGACAGTGGTATCTCTGGAACCAAGTGGTGGTCTATCGAACACTTCTGTGCCCCTGTATATACAAGGAAACGGTGCTCCTTATTCCCGACTCTCATTTCTACGTAGGGTCCTCTCTGATTCACGGGAATAGACACTGGTTCCGACCCCTGTCGTGGGCTGTCCTATTGCGAAAATAACACATCGTCCGATGTGTAGTCACCGCTACTGCTATAATACGTGTTTTGGTTGTGTATCAAAAATATTCCCATTTCCCCCTCGATGACCTCCACTCTGATCATTTCTCTGTTGGCCCTGCCTGCCCTGATTTTGGTTCGAAACGCTTTGCTTCAATGTCTGGTGCTGCTGTGCTTGGTTTTGGCCATATGATTGGGTTTGAGTACCTCCATTGGTATATCTTTGCTGCTGCTGCATGTTACTTCTGCTTGGGCCTTTTGACCCCTGATGTCCTCTATGAGGCCTTCTCTGACCAAACCCACCTCTACTCTGTAGGTGCGGGCATTGCGCTCGCCAGTGTCCTTCCTCCTTACAGTATGCACATTGATTTACTCCCAATGACACCCCGTGCATATTATTCAAATTTCCCCGGCCTTGTGCATTACCTCTACCTCTATTGTATCCAATGACCTGCTGCAGCAACACCCTTACTATCGTTTGCATCGCTTCCTTCCTCATCTCCAATGGGTACCCATTACATATCTCACTTACTTCTTTTACTGACGTCCTTTTGTTCGACATCCATCGCATTGTTTCCCCTACCCATACCTGCAATCTTTGCAGCCTTATGTTTATCGCCTATGTGTCCCGGTATCGGCAAATGCTTTGTACTACCTGGAAAAACTCTCGGCCATGATTTTTTCATACTCAACCTTGACGCCTCCTTCCTACCTTTCTTAATAAACTCTCTACTATACTCAGGTGTAGCAAACATTTCAGCATATCTGTCTTCCATTTCATTCTTTACTTCAATCAGTTTGTGAACATGTTCTCTTACATCCTCATCTCTTTGCTCACTGCATGCTAAAATCTAACAACCGGTAAATTCCCAAGTATCTTTTTCCACTCTCCCACCAGAATTTCCCCCATGTATTCCAACACTACCTGTCTCTCGTCTCTTCTTCGGTACCCATACAATGAGGCCAATGCTGCCGTCTCGTCATTTCCTTCTATGTACATTTCTGCCTCTTGCCGTAATTCAATCTTTCTCTCTTTGCTGATCGCGCTTCGAGTTACCCGTCCAAATCCTGTTCCTTCAGCCCCGCCTCTCGCCTCCCCAGTCTCAATTCCGACTTCGGGAGGGGCGGATGGTGCTGAATCTGTCTCTAAAGCGGTAGGTGCGGATGGGACAAGTGACACAGGTGGCAACTGTGAAGGGCCTTGCTGGGTTCTGGGAAATTGTGTGTCCGCGGTCTGCGCTTGTGGGAGGGCTCGAGCTGTGGGTGGGGCTTGGGTTAATGCTTGCGTGAGGGGAAGTGCTTGGGCTACGGGAGGGGGTATGAGAGCTATTGGTTGGGCCCGCGCAGTCACTGCTGGTGTGTTTGGTTTTGATTCTGGTTTGAGCCTCGACCCAAGTTAGTTAACAAATGTTCCATTAATTCATCTGCTATGTGTAGTTCCCGCTGCGGGTATATTCTGTCTATGTTCATCTGGTCCCGTCTCCCTTCCCGTCTTAGACTCTCAGTCCACTCCTCCTCTTCCTTCTCTTCTGCTATCTCAAGCTTCGTTTTATGCCTACGCGCATGCTTCTCTCTACTCCTTAATTGGAGTATCGCTTCCCTCCTCCAATCTTTGACGGTCTCAAAAGCTGCAGGTCGCGCTTGCTTTCTAATCAGCACCCTCCCTAGGTTATCTTTCCTCCCCATCTCAAAACTACCATTAATCGGCCAATGATGGTCGGGTTGCTTTCTAGTTTGCCTATGCCAAATTTCACAAAATATTATCGCACCCACACCATATTTCGCATACATATCATAAGCCGGCGTTCCCCCAGGCAGTGCACTTTGGCCATATTCCAAGGACTGTCTACCGCAGCTGAAAAGCCCCGCTAAAGTGGACAGTACTCCAGGCATGTTTCTTTAACCTTCCCCTTTGGTTAGCCAACTTTACCTGGACGTTTGAGTTTGCAAAATCAACACTCTACCAAAGATCAGGGTTCTCTTTGAATCGGGGAATGACTCACCTGATAAAACAAGTCGCCTGTTCTAACGCACCCTCTCCCCACGTCGTGTCTGCGCTTCTCTGGCTTCTGCCTCGTCTCGGGACCCTCGCCTCCTTTGCCCTCTGGCCCGGTACGTCAATCAGGGATCAGATGTGTGCAGATCTGCGGAAGGAATCTCTCCTCTCTTCTACAGGCCGCCCCGTACACTTCTTGATCCCGGCTCGACTGTCCCGTCCTCGCCGTTCTTCCGCCTTTACTCCGTTACAACGTATACGATGGGGCAAGTGGGGGAGGGTCCCTATTCGGGCGCCATCTTGATAGGGGCCCCTAGGGGTCCCTCGTGCTATGGAAACAAGGCAATGACCATACACGAAAAGATGCGCCAGACACGAGGTTTCAAAATCCCAATGCTAGGGTTTATTGCAAGCAAAAGATAGTATCAATTGGTCAATTCTGATCTCACGCCCCGCGACGTGAGTTTCCTAGACCTCGAGGGACGCAAGAGAGCGAATTACGTACATCAGTTACATATATACAAAATGCATATCATACAATCTGCAAAGTCATGTTCAACACCCCTCTGTATTAAGTTCCTTTGAACTCGGGATGACGATGGACATATCCGACGAGTATGACGATCATAATGCTTTCGATGTCTATTCTAGTAACAATGTGCAATTTAGAAAGCGCGGAGGGATCTTTTAGAACACAGTGGTTCTGTTCTTGGAAGCAATCTGCACACGGGGGAAGAGCCACATTCCAAGCTTTGCTGTCTATGAGGTACTATTCGTGTCCTGGGAGCCGACACGTTCTAAGGGGTTTTGCGAAGGGGGGGCCGTAAGAGAAGCATAATGCAAGCCTTTAACTGTATTATTCTAACATATTCTACCATCGTACGAGACTGGCCGGCAGCTGTGAAGTGATTAAATGCCCTCCAGCTTCCTCCCAAGGCTACAGAGAGCGAGCGTGGGCATTCCTTTCTGGGCTACTCATGAGACGTTCAGCAAACTCTTCAGTCCCCCGACCTTGTCCTTTCATTTTCAGACAACAATGTTAACAGTTGAGCAGAGTAAGCAGAATCCGCAAGAATTGCAAGCTGCAAAGCAGTTTTTAGACAGAAAGCAATGAGCAATGGTTAACAAGCAAAATGGCGATTCTGCTACGTTTAAAATGGCCGCTTGTTGGTCAAGCATAACAGTCTATATTTCTATAATTCGGTGCATAAGACGGTTGGCCCACGGCCGTCAAGTTACGTCTATCATTCAAATGAAGGGTATTCATTTTTCCAGATTGACAATCAGGCTAACCCTGAGTTCTTTTGCTGCGTCTCTCAAGGGGAAACATGTCCGGATCCTGACTGACAACATAGTGGCCATGCACTACCTGAACAAGCAGGGTGGCAGGCTCTCCCTTCCCCTTTGCAGAGAGGCGATGCAGCTGTGGTTTTGGTTGCTGGAGAATCAAGTCTCAGTCTCTGCAGTTCATCTGACGGGGACAGAGAACGGCTTGGCGGATTCTCTGAGCAGGCAGAGCACGGTCTCACACAAGTGGGAAGTGTGCCAGGAGTTCCTAGAGGAGGTCTCTCTATGGGGTTTCCCTGGCAGTCGATCTGTTTGCCAAGGAGTCCAACAGGAAGTACAGACACTTTTGGTCAAGGGAATTCCCAGAAAATGGTGCACTGGGGGACGCATTCCTAATGGATTGAACCTTCCATCTCCACTATGCCTTCCCCCCCCCGATTCCTGTCATGCCATGGGTTCTCAGGAGGTCCAAAAGGTTTTGAGCGACCATGTTCATGATTGCCCCAGACTAGGCGAGGAGAATGTGGTACTCCAACCTCTTGGATCTGACCATTTGACTTCTCACGGGTTGCCTCGCGCCCGGAACTCCTGACGCAGTCGGAAGGTCAGGTACTCCACCCGAATCCAGAATCCCTCAATCTACATACGTGAGTCTTGAGAGGATGAGGTATGATGTCTGGGACCTCTCAGAGGAGGTACTCGAGGTGTGGCTGGCTGCACGCAGGCTGTCTACCAGACCTCTGTATGCGTGCAGGTGGAGAAGATTTGAGGCATGGTGCAGGGAACGCGAGCTCGATACCATCTCTTGCCCCACCACTACAGTGATGGAGTTCCTTCTGTCACAGGGCTCAACAGGCCTTAAGGTTACCACAGTCAGATGATATTTGGCGGCCTTGTCTGTGTTCAAAAGGTCCCTGGATCAAGGTTCTTTCTTTGAGATCCCCGTTATGGCCCAATTTCTGAAGGGCCTTGTAAATACGTTTCCACCAACTCCCATTGTTCCCGGACTGGGATCTAAATCTAGTTCTGACATTCTTGATGGCGGCTCCGTTTGAATCCATGCATTCCTGTTCTTTGAGACTGTTATCTTTGAAACAGCTTTTTTGGTTGTGATCACATCAGTCAGGAGAGTTATTCTTGAGTGATTCATTGATTGTCCTGCAAAAGGTCTAGGCATAACGAAGCAGACTATCTCATTGAATTATCCTTTACATTGCAGAATGTTGCCAGTCTACAGGCAGGGAGCATCCTCCCAGCATCAGGGCAGATTTGACGAGAGGGGTCTCAAATTATACAGCCCTGCAGAGGGGAGTTCCCATTAGGGACACCCGTCTTGCAGCCACATGGTCGTCCTTGCACACACTCTGGCCGCCCACCTTGGTCACTCTTCCTTTGCCTTCCTGCAAGGCAAAAAACCTTGGTGTCATCTTCGACTTCACTCTCTCTTTCGCCCCTCACATCTCGGATGTTGCCAAGAAGTCCCACTACCAGCTTCACCTCCTCAAAGGGGCTTGTCCCTTTCATACTTTCCCCCAGAAGCTCACTGTCTCCAGAGCCCTGCTTCGTTTTAGGCTGGACTACTGAAACAGCCTCTTTCTCAATCTGCCTTCCTCCACTCTCAGACCTCTGAAAACAACTAATCCAAAACAGGACTGCAAGACTTATCCTTGGCCTCAAGCCCAGGGATTGTATCTATCCAGCCCTGAAATCTCTCCACTGGCTCCCGGTGGCTTCAAAGATCAAGTTCAAGACCCTTTGCATTGTCCACAAGGCTTTCTGGGGCCGGGGCCTGCACTATATCTAACGCTCTCTTCCAAAATACCTTCCTTCTTGAGCCCTTAGCACATCTACCTCCAACTCTCTAAGGGTTAGACACTTCTCCAGGCAGAGTGGAGGGAAGATCTCTCTCCTCTGCAGGTGCCTCCCTGTGGAATGGACTCCCTAGCCCTCTCAAACTTCAGTCGGATCACCTGAAATTCCGGAAGCAGCTCAAAACTTTCCTCTTCTCCTCTGCTTTCTCGCTCTCCCTCCCCTGCTGACCTACCTGTCTACTGTACCAACTGGATATTGGCTCCCCTCAGAGTGTCCCTGGGTGATCAGTCATCCATGCACTGCCTCTGGGCCTACCACGCACTTAGGGGCTGTAACTTTAACCCTACAGTCCTTTGTTCTCCTTGCACTACCCAGAGCCGTGCTGATGTGGCTGCACTTATTTAGAGCATTGCTTCCCTGTTTTCCCTTCCCCTCCCCCTTGTACTTCCCCCTCTCTTTCTTCTTGCACTTCTCATTCTCGCACTTGCATTATCTGAATGGCACAAGGCCTAGTAGGGTTGTTTGTCTTGTCCTCCCTCCATCTTCCCTCCCTTGTCTTGTCGCGCCTAGAAACACTTGTGTACAGGCGCGTTATAAATTACTTATCATATCATATCATTTACAAGGCAGTATTGTCTAGATGTCGCCCACAGGGCTGATGCACGTTCTAGTTGGGCAGTTCTAAAAAATCTGCTACTGTAACACTTTCTGCCCACCTCCATGGTCCTAACTGCTTGGAGAGTCTATCAGATGAGGAATCTGTGGGAGAAAAGCAATCAATTGAAAGAGAAATAACTCACCAAAATATTAATTCTATTGATTCTTCTCCTGCAGATTCCTCATCGCCCCTCCCTTCCATCCGCCGCTCAGAAAGTTATTGTGGCTTAGTGCATCTGTCTAAGCGAAGGGAGGCCTGGTGATGGCTCTGAGGTGACCGCTCCTGTCTGGTTAGTCGCTTGCCTTTAAATAAAATCTCTCCTTTTTCCTTAATTCTTGGGGTTTTCAACCTTTGAGATGTTTTCTTCGCATTGTCAAGTGTTTTACACGCTGGTTAGCCTTGTCTCCCATCATTTCCCTCTGCAGGGTTCAAGCACAGGGAAAAAGGGGGAACCGAGGTACGTGGCATAGTGACGTGGTATATATATATGATGACTGACGTCATGTCCGGAGCCGACGATGGAGCACCAAGCAAGACGGATCGACGGCCGAGTCGAGGTCCTCCACGCCCCCTGTCAAACAAGTTTCTGAGCAGCAGAGCTCGATGAGGATATCTATCAGATGAGGAATCTGCTGGAGAAGAATCCATAGAAAGAACATTACGGTAAGTAATTTCTCCAATGCAAGGTGTGTGAAATACATGCTGATAGCAGTGTGCTAGTTTAATAGCCTGAAGCCAGAAGGTCAACAAGCATCCAGAGAGTGAAAATATCTGTGCCCAGAAAAACCTTGAATCCAAGAAGTACATCGAGCAACAATTCCCTGTATCCCGGAGACCACAAGTGTATGGCAAAACCTGAGAACTGAGTGCCCCAGCTGAGAAATTGTGCTCATTTAATTAGGGAATTCAGACCAGGACAAGGGGTTCACTCAGTTAGGTCCTTACATTAGATTATGTTCTCCATCCAGACTTTTTTCGAATAGTTGTCCTGTTTTGAGTAATAGCGTACACCTAATCCGAGTCCAAACTGCCTACTTTAACATTAAAGGTGTTAAACTGTATTGCGGTTGTCTAGAACAGCATGGGTGTTTACCTCGCCGGCTTTGCTCCACAGGTATTTATTGTGCTGCAAGTGTGAGTTTGGTGCAGGAAGAGGGTGTGGAGGGGGTGTGAAAGGATGGGGATGAGGCATTGGGGAAGTGCTAAAAGATTGTGATAGGCAGGGAAGAAGGATGAAGGCTCAGAGGCCGAAAGGAAGGTTACTCGGGTGAGGGAGGTAGCCGAGACAACCAGCGACTGAAGGAGGTGAACGGCCCTTCAATACGGGTGGTGGTCGCTGGTCGGGTGTTACTGGGAAGGAGCACCATTTGAGCTGAAGGAGCGGCGCAGGGCAGTAGCCCTGCAGGAACTTGCAAGAATTGCGCAAGGTGACTATGCGCCATAAGAGCGGCACATGAATTGGTGCAATGGGAAGAAATGGAACTGCTTGGGCTAATCAAGCTGCATTACACCAAGTCACAGGTCCTCCCGAGACCTCATTGGTAGCTGCATTACACCAAGTCACAGGTCCTCCCGAGACCTCATTGGTCTCCGAAGGATAGCTCAGGGGCAACATGCTCACCTTGGAAGCAAGACGACACAGAGCAACACAGGTTCGATCCCCGGGTCCGTGCTTAGAAACCTGTGGGTATTAAGCGCATTATAAATAACCTATCATATCATTAAACCATGAAGATGGTTCAAATAAATTGGCATGGGACATGGAAGAAATTCGATTCTGAGACTAATAGTATTGTATCCAGTAGAAACGATATTAATTTTCAGGTAAGAAATATTTTCTTTCTAAACATAGTAACCCACTGTTGGTTGTGACAGTGAAGGAAACATAAGGTGTATTTGTGTTCTTCATAACTGCTTTATGTGTACATATTTTGATTCTGATTTGAAAATTAAAATATTACTTTGTTGTTGATTTGTTTTTCATAGGGCACCAATCATCGCTAACATGTACAACATATATAAAAAAGAAGGAACGGATGTTGATTATGAGGGACTCACCTTATTGTCACAAGACAAATTCAAAGACGTTTTGTATGAGAGAGATACTCATACCGGTCTTAGTCCCAAAACCCACGCTCGAGCAAAAGAAATGAATGCTTCAGGAAAGGATCATAAAGCACACTTTGCTAGCAGCCCAAGCACCATATTAAAATTCAAAAAGGCAGAAACGCAGAATGCCCAGTCATTACCCACTGTGGTTGAATGCGAATCCGCAGCAGATTCAGCTGCCAAGTCTACTAGCAGACAATCAAACATAGCTGATACCAGAGAAGTATGCATTCCTTCGCCTAGGTCATTAAAATCTTGCAAAGAACAAGAAAACAAGTCTTCTACTGTGTCACCAACATTGTCTTCCAGAACACGATCAGACGACCGTTATTCCAATTGGTCGTCAACATACTCTTGTAAAGAACCATCGTTCCCTTCTTCCAGCTGGTCATCAAAATGTTCTTCCTCGTGTTCACCAGCTCGGTCTCCTGCAACGCCATTCACGTTATCAGTCAGTCCCCACACAAACGAACATTCAGTGGATGGGAACAACCCAATGCGTACGCAGATGAAAAAATGCTATTTGAGCTCAGATTCCAATTAGTCTACTATCGATTGGAGAAAAGGGAACCTCATGAAACAAATGATTAATCATGAAGTTATTCAGTGCCACTCTGCAGATAAACGTCTAATTTTCATATGAAGAAATCAACATGTATTTGATTAAACATCCGATTTCTTACAGGAAATGTTTTTCTGTAAATCATATAGTTTAATAGACTCTACAAGCAAGCTGTATAAATGACATGTATGCTATTTCACTTCTCGCTTACGATGCTACTGTTACTTTTCCATCTAGGTCCTTTCGAAAAGGGATTGAGTTGAAGGTTATGCCTATAAATGTTCTAATTTCCATGGGACATTTGCAAATACAATGTCTGGATCATCCATAAATTGGGTTCAAACAACAGTCTTTCTGTAGCCTTTACTTATTTGTTGATTGTTAATGAAAATGTTCATATCCACCAGAAATATTAGACAAAGTGTTCTGGCAAAATTTGTATTTATCTTTATGTTTAAGGCGAGTTAACAAATTGATTTTTAGAAAGATTCACCCACGATATTTGAGAACTCAGCTGTCTAAATTTGTGGACGTTTCCTTGTGGAATCAAAATAAAAAGCTTGTAACTATACTGTTCCTGTGATTCTTTAAACAAATCTGACAGTGAGGATCCATGTTTGTAGTTATAGAGATCTTATGATTCAGGATATGCATCATTCACACCTGGGGAAGGAGCGCTCAGTTAATCAGGTGACTGGAACAGTGGAGGAGAATACACATTCTCCACCCGCTGTTACAGCCACCTGTGGCCCGTCCCCAGGTGGCGCCCTTTTATTCTATTTTTTTACTGTGGGGAGGCCACATGGAGCCTCTCCCCGTTGCCTCCACACCCCCACAAAACAAACCCAACTTCACCCCCACACCTCCTTTCCACTTACCTGCTCGACCGGATGCTTTGTGCTCCGGTGCTACCCACCGTAGAAATGGAAAAGGGACTTAGTCCTTTTTCCCTATGGTGGCGAGCACCTCCCTCCGCCGCCCTCTGGAAATAGTGTCTCCAGAGGAAAAAAACAAAAAACATTTGCAGCCCAGTTAAACCGTGGGGTGCGAATGGCTTTCACCCCTGCCGGGCCTATCTTGACTCAGGCCGCCCCACAGCAGGGATGAAAGCCATATTTGTTTTATTATGTGCTGTATTCAGGCAGCTTCACCTTTTGAAATAGATGAAATATAATCCCAGTGACCAAAGTCACTGGGATTATAATTCATTTGGTGGGTCCGAGCCGGGGAAAGTGCAGACAAGAAGGTTGCACTACGAGCATGTGATGGAAGCAACAGGTCTTCACACTGAAAAACATCCATCAACAAATGAATGACACATAATACAGATGTGATAAAATATTGTGTATCTTAGAATAGTGTTTAGACGCCAGCTGGTCTTGATTCCCATCAAACTGAATAGGCCCAAAATCACATTGTGTCTGCATAGGCCAGATTCCTAGATTCTGCACTAACGGGCTTGCACTCAGTTAGCTGGTCTGAAATTCAACCCGGCATACTGTGTGTACGTATATTTGATGACTGCTGATGTGACCCTTATTAAAGAGGTTGCACCTGCTGTACATAACGTCCCTTTCAAAATAGGATATAAATCGGATGTAAACCTAGAATTTTGGTAGAACTGGTCATGTAGATAGCATGTTGATAATGTGGATGGCATAATCTTTCAGTCTCACTAAGGCACAGGGGGTTAGGCACATATGAGCTTGGGAGCCTGTGCTTGTTGCAACTAGTCGCAACTCATGCTCAACGGTCTCCGTGAAAACCTGGGTATCACTGATCAGGCTCTGGCCTGGCTGACCTCTTTCCTCTCAGATCGACCCTCCCAGGTCCAACTTGGGTACTTCCTTTCATCTATCTTCCTCTCTACCTGTGGTGTTCCCCAGGGGTCTAACATCTCGCCCTGGCTTTTCAACCAATACCTGGCAACTCTCGCCCACGGCATTGCCACTTTCTGCTCAAATTTCCAGTGCTACGCTGACGACACTCAACTCATTTTCAGGCTGTCCTATGTCACCTCCTTTCCCTCTCTCATCTCTGATTGCCTAACTGCCATTCAAGAATGGTGTTCCACCTTTGATCTTTGTCTGAATGCCAGCAAGACGGAAATCCTCCTCATCGGCACACCTTCACCATCCTTTCCCCTCACTCTCTGGCCGGCCTCCCTTGGCCCTCCTCCTACCCCCCACCTGCGAGGCTAAGAACCTTGGGTCATCTTTGACTCCACCCTTTCCTTCTCCGCCCACATCTCTGAGGTCTCTAAAAAGTCACATTTCCGACTGCACCTCCTCAGAGGTACTCTGCCTTTCCTCTCCTTCCCCCAAAAGCTCATGGTATCCCAAGCTCTGGTTCTCTCTAGCTTGGACTATTGTAACAGCCTCTTTCTAAATCTACCTGCCTCTACTCTCCGCCCTCTGCAACTAATCCAGAACAGGACTGCAAGACTTGTCCTTGGCCTCAAGCCCTGGGATCGTATCTCTCCAGCTCTGAAATCTCTCCACTGGCTCCCAGTGGATGCAAAAATTAAATTAATGTGCTTAGAGAGGCTCAGCTTCACCTCACTGATGATGCCCAACAAGGCTGAAACACGTGTATGGGGTTGCTGATGGTACTCTTGTTCAGAGAGGAATTGCCATAGCATTTCGGTGCTGGACTGCCCTTGTGGGCGGGACAAAGACTGATATGCAAATGGATATTTCCCATCTGTGAAGGTACAGTGAGCAAAAAGCAATGGCTGCGAACTCTCAATGTGGTTAATAACCACTGAACAGGTTATCATGCCTTGTTCTTTCGAGAGAGGGGCGCCTGCTACCTTTTTAGTATTTTTGAAAGGAACTTGGGGTTGGTCACCCTAGGTTACCTGGGGGCAACCAGACGTGGACTCCCTGCTCACTGTGCTTAGAGAGGCAGAGCTTCACCTCACTGATGATGCCCAACAAGGCTGAAACACGTGTATGGGGTTGCTGATGGTACTCTTGTTCAGAGAGGAATTGCCATAGCATTTCGGTGCTGGACTGCCCTTGTGGGCGGGACAAAGACTGATATGCAAATGGATATTTCCCATCTGTGAAGGTACAGTGAGCAAAAAGCAATGGCTGCGAACTCTCAATGTGGTTAATAACCACTGAACAGGTTATCATGCCTTGTTCTTTCGAGAGAGGGGCGCCTGCTACCTTTTTAGTATTTTTGAAAGGAACTTGGGGTTGGTCACCCTAGGTTACCTGGGGGCAACCAGACGTGGACTCCCTGCTCACTGTGCTTAGAGAGGCTCAGCTTCACCTCACTGATGATGCCCAACAAGGCTGAAACACGTGTATGGGGTTGCTGATGGTACTCTTGTTCAGAGAGGAATTGCCATAGCATTTCGGTGCTGGACTGCCCTTGTGGGCGGGACAAAGACTGATATGCAAATGGATATTTCCCATCTGTGAAGGTACAGTGAGCAAAAAGCAATGGCTGCGAACTCTCAATGTGGTTAATAACCACTGAACAGGTTATCATGCCTTGTTCTTTCGAGAGAGGGGCGCCTGCTACCTTTTTAGTATTTTTGAAAGGAACTTGGGGTTGGTCACCCTAGGTTACCTGGGGGCAACCAGACGTGGACTCCCTGCTCACTGTGCTTAGAGAGGCTCAGCTTCACCTCACTGATGATGCCCAACAAGGCTGAAACACGTGTATGGGGTTGCTGATGGTACTCTTGTTCAGAGAGGAATTGCCATAGCATTTCGGTGCTGGACTGCCCTTGTGGGCGGGACAAAGACTGATATGCAAATGGATATTTCCCATCTGTGAAGGTACAGTGAGCAAAAAGCAATGGCTGCGAACTCTCAATGTGGTTAATAACCACTGAACAGGTTATCATGCCTTGTTCTTTCGAGAGAGGGGCGCCTGCTACCTTTTTAGTATTTTTGAAAGGAACTTGGGGTTGGTCACCCTAGGTTACCTGTGGCCAACCAGACGTGGACTCCCTGCTCACTGTGCTTAGAGAGGCTCAGCTTCACCTCACTGATGATGCCCAACAAGGCTGAAACACGTGTATGGGGTTGCTGATGGTACTCTTGTTCAGAGAGGAATTGCCATAGCATTTCGGTGCTAGACTGCCCTTGTGGGCGGGACAAAGACTGATATGCAAATGGATATTTCCCATCTGTGAAGGTACAGTGAGCAAAAAGCAATGGCTGCGAACTCTCAATGTGGTTAATAACCACTGAACAGGTTATCATGCCTTGTTCTTTCGAGAGAGGGGCGCCTGCTACCTTTTTAGTATTTTTGAAAGGAACTTGGGGTTGGTCACCCTAGGTTACCTGGGGGCAACCAGACGTGGACTCCCTGCTCACTGTGCTTAGAGAGGCTCAGCTTCACCTCACTGATGATGCCCAACAAGGCTGAAACACGTGTATGGGGTTGCTGATGGTACTCTTGTTCAGAGAGGAATTGCCATAGCATTTCGGTGCTGGACTGCCCTTGTGGGCGGGACAAAGACTGATATGCAAATGGATATTTCCCATCTGTGAAGGTACAGTGAGCAAAAAGCAATGGCTGCGAACTCTCAATGTGGTTAATAACCACTGAACAGGTTATCATGCCTTGTTCTTTCGAGAGAGGGGCGCCTGCTACCTTTTTAGTATTTTTGAAAGGAACTTGGGGTTGGTCACCCTAGGTTACCTGGGGGCAACCAGACGTGGACTCCCTGCTCACTGTGCTTAGAGAGGCTCAGCTTCACCTCACTGATGATGCCCAACAAGGCTGAAACACATGTATGGGGTTGCTGATGGTACTCTTGTTCAGAGAGGAATTGCCATAGCATTTCGGTGCTGGACTGCCCTTGTGGGCGGGACAAAGACTGATATGCAAATGGATATTTCCCATCTGTGAAGGTACAGTGAGCAAAAAGCAATGGCTGCGAACTCTCAATGTGGTTAATAACCACTGAACAGGTTATCATGCCTTGTTCTTTCGAGAGAGGGGCGCCTGCTACCTTTTTAGTATTTTTGAAAGGAACTTGGGGTTGGTCACCCTAGGTTACCTGGGGGCAACCAGACGTGGACTCCCTGCTCACTGTGCTTAGAGAGGCTCAGCTTCACCTCACTGATGATGCCCAACAAGGCTGAAACACATGTATGGGGTTGCTGATGGTACTCTTGTTCAGAGAGGAATTGCCATAGCATTTCGGTGCTGGACTGCCCTTGTGGGCGGGACAAAGACTGATATGCAAATGGATATTTCCCATCTGTGAAGGTACAGTGAGCAAAAAGCAATGGCTGCGAACTCTCAATGTGGTTAATAACCACTGAACAGGTTATCATGCCTTGTTCTTTTGAGAGAGGGGCGCCTGCTACCTTTTTAGTATTTTTGAAAGGAACTTGGGGTTGGTCACCCTAGGTTACCTGGGGGCAACCAGACGTGGACTCCCTGCTCACTGTGCTTAGAGAGGCTCAGCTTCACCTCACTGATGATGCCCAACAAGGCTGAAACACGTGTATGGGGTTGCTGATGGTACTCTTGTTCAGAGAGGAATTGCCATAGCATTTCGGTGCTGGACTGCCCTTGTGGGCGGGACAAAGACTGATATGCAAATGGATATTTCCCATCTGTGAAGGTACAGTGAGCAAAAAGCAATGGCTGCGAACTCTCAATGTGGTTAATAACCACTGAACAGGTTATCATGCCTTGTTCTTTCGAGAGAGGGGCGCCTGCTACCTTTTTAGTATTAAATTCAAAACCCTCTGCATTGTCTACAAGGCTTTCTGGGGCCTGGGTCCAAAATACCTTCAGCTATCCCTCCGCAAATACCTCCCCTCTCAAGCTCTTCACTCCTCTACCTTCAACTCCCTCAGGGTCAGTCGTTTTTCAAAGAAACAAGCTGGGGGTAGATCTCTGTCTTCGGCTGGGTCCTCCCTCTGGAACAGCCTCCCTGCCACTCAAAAACATGAAGAGAACCATCTCCGGTTCCGGAAGCACCTCAAGACCTTCCTCTTTTCTTCTGCCTTCGCTCCCCCTCTCCCATGCTGATCTGTTCTCTCTTGGCACTGTGCACATGGCCACCCTCTGTCCTTCGGGCCCAGGTACCTGCTCACCCTGCCACCCTCCCGCACTGCCTCCGGGCCACCCCTTGCACTGGGGTCTGTATCTGTACCCATACAGTCCACCCCTTTTTCTTCCTGCACTTATCAGACCTACTCTGTCTGCTGCTTTAAACCGAGCACTTGCAAATTGCTGGCTGCATTACCACTGTTTGTTGCCTTTATTATTTATTTATTTATTGTTATTTATCTTTTTCTCCTCTGCTTCGCACTTTCCACTTCTCCCTCCTTCCATGCACTTTTCCCCACCCCCTCTCCCATGCACTTGTGCATTCTCAATGTCACTGGGCCTAGTAAGATCGCTGTTTTGTTCTCCCCTGTTCCCCTCCCTTGCCTTGTCGCGCTCTGAAACACTTGTGTATGAGCGCGATAGAAATAAAATATCAATCAATCAATCAATCAACAGTCTGATACATGTACATCTGAAGTTGATACCACTGGATGATTCTTGCTTTCACATGGTATACTCTGAACCCATTGCATCAGTTTGACTTGTTGATTGTACAATTAAGCTATCTTCCTCACTTTCATTATCATTGAACCACACTTTGGGCATATTCCTCTCTCAGTGCCTTGTTCCCCCGCAACTGACAGAACTAGTATGCTGAGCTGTTAGAACCATGATTTTTTTCCCTCACAGTGATTTCTCCTCTCCCAGCAGTTCGCATAGAGCCTAGGCCTTCCATGACAGTGAAAGGGTTAACTTCCAACAGCATATGCAGTATTCCCAAACCTGTTTCATCATAATCCATAGTGTTTTTGTCACAGTTCTCATGTTGAATGCTGCCTTGGTGGGTGCTACAACAGTGTTGAATGCCTATCGCTGTAAGTACCTTCCTCCAGCTGTAAGGAGCTCCCTCTATCTACACTAACCCCACCTCCTTCCCTTCTCAATAGGATCAAAGGCACGTTTGGTATGCAGCACCCTCGTGGGATGCTCCTCCTTTTGTGAATGGGTGTGTCCTTTGATTCCTGTTCCCAGGCCAACTTCCTGTGGAGTGGCTATCTCTCTGGGGAGAGTGTTATCTGCCCTCACAAGGAAACAAAGACAGGCATCCACCAGGGCTACAGTCTTGCTGGATAGTTATGCGAGATGCTGGACGCCATATCCTAAACTCAGGTCTGGATTATATCTATAGTTTAATGTGCCACCAGGACAGCATGCTCATATATCTTAAATTCAGCCCCTGCATTGTAGTGACTTTGGCTGTCACTGCAGGTGTCAAGAGGGCACCTGTGACCCCTGAATCTGCTCTGTACCACTGAAGAGCAGGCACTGTAGATCAGGCAATTTATGCAGCTGAGCACAGATGTACACTGTCCTTTTGCCATTGAGCTTTGAGAAAGGGGGACCGGGTTCGCAGGTCACCCTTTCTGAGATGGAATTACTTGCATGATTTTATATGTTAATTGCATAAAAAAGCCAAGGCTTCAACACCCTTGCAAGATGGCAATTCCTGACACCAGCAGGCACCCTTTCGTATCTCCTGCCAGGCTGGGAAAGCCTGAATATGCTGTTTGTCACTTGTTTAGAGATGTTTGCGGTAGCATCCCAAAGAAATCATTCTCAATTGCGCCGTCTATGATTTGCACTTCAAGTGCCTTGGAGCCTTCAGCAACCTATGCCAACCTAGTGGTTACATCTGTGCCTAAGGGTGTTGCTGACATTGTTTGATGGCGAAAGGCTCATTTTAAAAGGGAATTCATACTCCCAGCTCTTTTGGAGTTGTTGAGCCTGTTGTCTCAGTATGATAGTCTTTCATCAAGGGATCTGTGCAGAGACGTCTTCATTCGAGGGCAAAAGGTGCACTTGCCCCGGGTCCCCACCTTAGAGGGGGGGTCCCACAAGGTTGCATTATCTTTAGAAACCAGTTTCCATTGTTGAGCAAACATAAATGGTACACGATAAGATATTTTACGGCTGCTGCTGAGGCTGAACCTATTGCCTGTCTGTTGTTGACAAGAACATTCTGCATTGATTAATTGATCCTTTAATACTTTCTTTGTTCACTGTCTACACATAGTTTGTGCGTCCACAATAACACAGCTCCTGTAGAATTTTTACCTTTCTGTGAGGACCCTATTGATCATGTGCAAGAGCCAAAGTTGAAATGCATATTGATACATTTGAGTGCTGCGATGCGATGGTGCAGAAGATAGTTCAGCGTGTTAAGCACTCATTGCTGAGATCTGTGTTCATATGCTAGATTACAAAACCAAATTCCAGCAAGGCTGACTCAGCCTTTCCTATGTCTGAAGTTGATAAACCTGCATGTCTATGTACTTTGCTTTGTAGCACATCAGGTGCTATTAACAGCAATATCCCTGCACCAGATAGCATCAGTATGGTGAAGGTTTAGAAATCAGAAGTCGTTTTCTTCAGTACAGGTGGTTGTAAAGCCCAGGCAGCCACTCCTAATGATGCGCATAAAGTGTTAATTCATGAGTGTGAAACCAAGACGTTCATTTGCGTGTCCTGGCTTTGGCAGCAGATGATACAGTCATCCTGTAACAATCATTTAAATAACCGACGGTACTGTGCTGTCTTCTGTGGAAAGGTTTGCCTATTACATGCTGGTAGCATCGTTTAGCCAATAACCCAATCTTTTTGTATAGGTCATTTGAGTGCAAAGGGGTACTACACAGAAGAAAACGGACCAGATATTGAAGGCCTCTGGCAAGCATCTTTTAAAGTCTGTTCAATTGACACAAAAAACAGTTTGCTATTTTGTACAATGCAAAGGGTTATCTGTGCGTTTATAAATAAATACCAATTCCACAAGCCTGGGTTTTGGGAATATTTATTTAAAATTTTAAAATACAAAAGAGACACCCAGATAAAAAACTGTTATGATCACATCAATTAGTATCCTTATACTTAAATACTTTCCTTGATGATGGAGGAAATTAATGTAGAATCATCCCCATTTTTCATTATACGCTTCTATAAAATGTAGTTTTAAAAAACTCTCATGTTGGGTTATGTGACTTGTGTACTTTCCAAGTTGCTTGTATAAAATTAGATAATTTTAGTTCATGGTAAGATCTGGAAAAGAAACTAGCAGAAATTGCAGATTGGGAGCAAATCCCAGCTTCACCGATTAACCAATGTGTGATCCTCATCTCATTTAATCTCATGTTGCCTAATTTGTCAAAATTACCAGTCCCCAAACCTTTCAAAAATGTCACAGCTCCGAGTGATTTTGTTCTCAGCGTATGGTCTTCAAAAAAGCCTCACACATACTTCCAATGGCTACAGTGCTACTTCTCCTAAAATAATAGTGAGCATGTATATATTGCACACCACAACCACTTGTTTCTTTGCTCTCCAATGGTAAAACTACTTGAAAAATATGCCCATCCAATCTCAGCCTGTCTGGATATGGACACCTTCCTAGTAGCTTCTAATCTTCATCCAGTATTTATGCAATGGTAATTTTCTCCTTGCTTCCAGTTGGTCTCTTGTATCCATGTGTATGCGGCCGTTCAGCTGGCACCTGTGTGATAAGGTTCCCTTATCAGAACGTGTTAGGCAGAATCCTGGCCAGTGCCCCTAGGGCCCACTACACAAGATTAAGACTACAGGTGGTAGTAAAATTTCACCCTTGGTACATTCCCGTACTTCACAGTTAGAGTGGTAGCAGTAGACAAACTTATCTCAAGAGCAAATGAGCAGTAGTAGAGATTATACAAAGGGCTACAATTACTGTGACTCAAGCAAACACTGACTAAAGGGTTTTGGTTAAAAAGTAAAAGTACATTTACTTTTAGACCATCTGTTCACAAAACACTTAACTTCTATTAAATTAAAATTAAATTAAAACCACACTTCAAATACACTACACACAACCAATTCCCCTTGTGCAGAACAATTCAAGGTAAGTACCTTTGGATTTGACAGACCGGTGTTGTGAAACAAAGACGTTACCGGGGGTTATTATGCAATCACTTTTTGACAGTAATGACAGTTCGGTCTTACGAAAGAGAATCGTACCCGCGAAAAGAAAAGTTACCGTAGTCAAACACACTTAGCACATGAATTAACACAAGAGAGTTGGGAACAAAAATCATAGGCAATACTTTTGCAAGACATATAGAATCAAGAGACACTTTCTAAAACGTAGATAAAAGTCAATAGGCCTGCGCCAGTGTCAATGAGACAGGGGTCCTGTTGTCGAGGATCACAAGATTAGAACAGTTCACGATTCGAGATTGCCAGGAGTACCTAGGTATTGTCAAAAGGGAAGAAAAAGTTATAAGAGGGAAGGAAGATAAGGACAAGCCTTTGGTGAGGAGAAAAAGGGGTTTACTCTAGTTCCTCGAAGTCGAACACAGTACCTTATTCATATGAAGAAAAGCTGGTGCCACGGCAGTTGTTCCTGCTAGTTACCGCAGACTCACGGTTCCTGAAGGTTCAGTCGTGGGGACAAGAAGGAGGACGTCTGGAGCGATCTGCACTACCCAGGGATGAAGTCAGCAGCAGCAAAGCAACGGTGAATAAAAGGTGCACTCCTTTAAAACAGGAGAGGCTCTTCAGAAGGCTAACCGGACCACTAGAGCTGTGTGCAGTGATTTCGACCAAGAAGAGGATCCTCTGCCTGTGGAAGGTGAGCTGCTTGATCCCACCAGGCTCAAGGGAAGAAGACTCCAGACTGGATCTTCTCTTGTCGTTGGAGGGTAGATAGCTCAGAACTGCAGCAGGGCTTCACCGGGACTCGGGAGTTGCAGCAGCCATCTTCTTCTCCGCTTCTCTTCGGTTCTTTGCAGTTCCAGTGGCGACCTTGACTTCCAGCTCAAGAGTCCTGCCTTTTATGCCAAAATCCCCCATTCACATAGCCTGGCTGTCAATCACTCAGCAGGGTGGTTGTCCGGAACAGACAACCATCTCAGCCAATCAAGACAACGTGCGACTCGGGTCTCCAAGGAGACCCTGTGCAGGGGGTGACTACACCCCTCCCTCACATTCAGCCCACCTAGACACCTAGATGCCAAAGGTGGGCTTCTGGACAGAAGCCCGCCAAAGGTCGGCGAACAAAGGAGGCAAACCTGGTTTGCCGCGCAAAGTAAAACACAAGAAAGACTTTAAGAAAAAGAAATGGCGATAATACCCAATCGGAGCTGAAATAAAAAGTATTTGGTCAAGCGGGTTTAAGTTCGAGGCTAATATTATAATAGCCTAAAACAGTACCACGTTTATATAGTATAATCACGGTAGAAAAGTTAGAGTAGATACACTGCCACCAGCCAAGTCTTAACCCTTTTTGACTCCATGTAAGATGGGGTGTGCTGGGTCTGCAGTTTAAAGTGGCTATGTAAAGTTAATGGCAACTTTACATGTTTCTGGGGGACAGTAGTCAGCCCTAGAAAAATCGAGTCAGTAGGAAGTCTCAAAGACAACCCTGTGTCACTGTACTGAAGGTGCTGTGTAACACACACAAAAAGTGGGGGCTCATGGAGTGGTGTAGCTCCAGTGCCCAAGATCACACAAACAGTAGAAATACACAAGGCAAAACACATGTAAGAGTGGGAAAAAGGCTCACAATCTTACCAGGTGGAAAAAATAAACCCCTGAAATCCAGCAAAGCTGCTGAGGGACTCACTAGGTGAGGGAAATTAGCCATAAATGAGAATTCTGCCTAACACTCTCCCCCCCAGACTAAGGGAAAGGAGGATTTAATCCACTCCTGGATGAATCTCATACCTCTAGTCAGTTATAAACATCCTAGAGAGACCATCAGCATTTTGGTGGTGACTTACTGCTCTGTGCTCAATGGTAAAATCAAACCCTTGCAGGCAGATTGACCATCTTAGTAGTTTAGGGTTTTCCCCTTTCATTTGCATCAGCCATCTCAAGGGTTGGTGGTCAGTCTGAATAATAAAAGTAGATCCATACAAGTATGGTCTAAACTTCTTCAGTGACCACACAATAGCAAAACATTCATGTTCTATTGTTGCCCACCTTGTCTCAGGATCCTTTAACTTCCTGCTGATGAAACAAATGGGATGTTCCCTACCTTTCTCATCCAGTTGACTAAGGACTGCAACTATACCTGCATTAGAAGCATCCGTTTGTACAATGAAGGGTTGGCGGTGGTCAGGAGCTCTTAGGACTGGAGCTTGACAAAGGGCTTTCTTCGGGCCTTCAAAGGCTTGAGTGCACTCCTCATTCCATCTGACCTTTTTAGGGAATTTTGAAGAGGAGATGACATTCAAGGGAGAAGCTATGGACCCATAGTTCTCTATGAAGTTCCTGTAGTACCCAGTGAGACCTAGGAAGGCTCTCACTTGGATTTGAGTAGTACGGGTGGCCCAGTTTTGGACAGCTTGTACATTGCTAGCCAATGGCCTTATTTCACCTCCTCCTACCTCATGTCCAAGGGAGACCACTTTGCTCTGACCAATTTGACATTTACTTTCCTTTATGGTCAGATTGGCCTGTTCAAGAGCCTGCAAAACATACCTTAGGTGATCAATATGTTCTTTCCATGTAGGGCTAAACACTGCAATGTCATCCAAGTATGCCATGCAGAAGTCCTCCATCCCATTCAGAACTCGATTGACCATCAACTGAAATGTAGCAGGTGCATTCTTTAGTCCAAAAGGCATTACCTTAAATTGGTAGAGGCCTGCTGGGATGGAGAATGCAGTTTTCTCCTTGGCATGGTCTGCCAGGGCTATTTGCCAATAGCCTGACGTTAGCTCAAATGTGCTGAGGTACTTGGCTGCACCAAGTTTATCCACCAGCTCATCTGTCCTGGGTAAAGAATGGGCATCAGTCTTTGTGACTGCATTTAGAGCTCTATAGTCCACGCAGAATCTCAACTCCCTGGATCCTGACTTTGGTACAAGCACAACTGGGCTAGACCATGGACTAGTAGAGGGCTCTATAACCCTGAGTTCAAGCATCTCGTTGACCTCATTCCTTATGTTGGTTCTGACATTGTCTGACATTCTGTACCCCCTGCTTTTCACAGGCTAACAGTCACCAGTGAGGATATCATGCTGGCCCCAAGGGGTCAAGCCTGGAGAAAGTGAGAACAGGGAGGCAAACTGATTTAACAGTAATTTGCACTCATCCTGCTGGTCAGATGTGAGACTGGAAGAGAGATTAACTCCTTCCACTTTCTCATCTAAATGTAAGCCTCTGAGGAGGTCAGGCAGAGGTTCACTCTTCTCCTCCTCCTCTTGAGCTGAAGCTATAAGCAATGCTCCTATCTCAGGTCTAGAGACATAGGCCTTTAAACGGTTGCTGTGAAAGACTCTGGGAGCCTCCTTAGGATTGCCTAAATCCACCAGATAGTTCACCTCTCCAAGTTTACCCACAACTTTGAAGGGTCCTATCCATTTGTCCTGCAAGGCTCTCTGCCTTGTAGGTACCATAACAAGAACAAGCTGGTCTTGAGTAAACACATACTAGATAAAAGAGGGATTCCCAAATGACCACAAAAGTAGTCGCTCTATCTTATTCTGGGAAACATAGAACTAATTAAACAAGAGATAGATAGCTTGGGTTTACACAACAGTTATAATCATTAAACTTCAACTGTTTATTAACCAGATAAAGCATTTAATTGAGATAAAAAATTACAAATTCATCAAAATTCACGTAATAAAACACTGTATAAAAATATGTCACAAAATATGACCATCTAGGTTAGTCCAATCAATAGTATCCTAGAGAACCAAAGAATAATAGCCTCTAGATTAATATTGTCCTTATCTAGACAGATATAATCTATCAATGGTTATTCTATTAACCATTGTATTGTCTCGACATGTTTCAGTTCTTTTTCTATGTATACAGAACTTTCATCAGGAGAGTTGTCACTTCATTTTAGGATAAAAACAAACAATTTATACTTTTAGTCTATGAAGCCGAAGTTTCGTCCGACTGATTGTTAGCAGTGTACACGCTGTCATGCGTGGTATCAGGCTGTTGTAACTGTTGGTAAAAAACAAGAGAAGAAAGAGAGAAGCTATTATTGCTACTGTCTCTATGAGAAAATTATCTCAAGAGTGGACCAAGAGTTAAAATTACCTTGTCCAGTCTGTGGAGTTAGTTTAGAAGCAGACTTGATTCAAGCAAGAAGGAGCTCTAAAGGGACACGTTCCTGCTGGAGTTTAATGAAACGAATATGAAGTCCAGGCCTCCTTTCTGTGGAACAGCTTGGTTGTTCCTAGGGAGGTAAACAAAAGGAAAAAGTTCCTTATTGCTTATGGAAAGCGCTAGTCTTTAAATTCGCGTTCACCGCGATGTACTCATATTCGCCTTATAGTGCAAGCTTCCCTTCTAGAAATCCTCACGAGTATTCTTACCTTATTAAGGGTCTTCAGGTCTACAAAATCCCCATGGCGTCCTAGTACGGTCTAAATATGCTGTCTCTCGTTGTTTCGGGAGTTAGCGACCGCCATCTTGAGATGGACTTTTGTATGTACCTTAGTCCTTTTTTAGTGTTAATGGTACGTTGTTACGGGAACAATACTCTTGAACTACAGGCGTTTCGGAGAAAATCACGCTCGTAGAGTTTGGAATTAGGAAAAAATGAATCAAGGCAAACAAGCCTCGTATTGCTTTAGTTGGATTGGTAAATAGTACCTCAAAACAATATCTGAGCGGCAGACGTAGGCCTACACATGCAGAAGAGAAGCAGCTTTATTAGGAGGAATCAGAGAGGCCATATTGGATTGGTCTCAGATCAATTGTTTAAATACAGAATCCTGGAGGAATGATAAATGTCCTACGTTATGATCAACTCATGTAGTACCTAGTGTATAGAAAGGAACTCAAAAATCTAAATAGTATCTATTCAGTCATTTAGTCGGAAAAATGTATACCAATCGACTAAGTTTAAATAAATTCATGAAGCCTGTCGACCATAGTAGAGGTGCCAAGTAGTGCTTAGTTCTTGTGAATTTTGCCCCATTCTACTGCATCGTTCAGCCCTTCCCTGTCACTCTGAGTCAAAAAGATTAATTTGTGCTCTTTTTCTATTAAAGCTTGTTTCTTTTTATTAATATCAGTGCCCAACATAGTAAATAGGACTGTCCATCTCAGATCTTCTCCGGTATGGTTATTATCTGTGTAATGTTTCACCATTGGGGCTGTTAATACTTTGTTATTTATACAGCTCCGGTGTTCTATAATCCGGGTTTTGATCTTTCTGTTAGTTTTCCCTATATATCTTTTGCCACATGGGCAAGTGATCATATAGATCACATAGTCTGTGTTGCAGTTAGAGAATTTAGTCTGTTGCCACTTTTTGTTCAAGACTATTTCCACTTCTTTAGATTTGGTGGTGTATTTACACACACTACAATGTCCACATGGGTGATGCCCTATAATGGGGTTCAGTCCCCAGCTTTGTGTTAAGGTTTCACATTTTTTTAAAGTGGTTTTAAACTTGCTACTGCTGATGTGGTTTCCGATGGTTGTGGATTTTCTATAGGCAAAAGAGGGCAAGGTAGTTGAACTGTCGATTTAACAAAAATTTTCCAATGTTTCCGGACTATGTTCGTAATAGTTAGGCTCAGATTAGTAAAAGTATTCACACTCACTATTCTGTCATCCCTCGTTTTTTTGACTTTGTCTTCTAAGAGAGCTTCCCGATTGTTATTATAAGCCCTTTTGGCTGCCCGATGTATCAATTTCTTAGGGTACACAAAACACTTTTGAATCCACCTGGATGGCCAATAGTGGCAGGGATCAACTCGATTTTAGAACCCCTGTCTAAATTTGTGGACCATTATTTGAAAAACTATGCTTTTCAAATGAAATCCTATATAAAAGACACCAAAGATGTTATAAAAAGGTTTGAACATCTACCTTATGATAACACTACTCATTTTCTGATCACTTTTGATATTATTTCTCTGTACACAAATATACCTCAAATGGCTACCCTTGAAACTATCGAAGAAATTCTTGTAACCCGCACAGATAATGACCCAGTTCCAACATCCTTCATAATGTGGTGTTTAGAAATGGCTTTAACTCAAAACTTCTTCGAGCTTCAAGGAGTGTACTATCAACAGATAGAGGGCACCGCAATGGGAGCCACCATGGCACCCAGCGTGGCAAACTTATATGTGGAATGCTTCGAGAAATTATGGATTTACACTAAAAATCCTTATGTGGCAAACCCAATATCTTGGGCGCGCTATATAGATGACGTCATAGTTGTGTGGAAAGGTTCCAGTCAAGAAGCTGAAGAATTCCTAAGTTGGATTAACCAGAGGAACCGACACTTACAGTTTACTATGACTCTTAATCAAAACAAGATTAATTTCCTTGTTGTAACCATCTTTCACCGATCAGGAGTGCTTCTGGTACAACCATACCACAAGAGCACCGAAAGAAATTCGCTACTTCATTACCAAAGCCATCACGTCAAACACTTAAAAGATAACCTACCGTTTGGCCAGTTTTTACGGCTCAAAAGAAATAGCAGTCTCAAAAAAATGTATGAGAAAGAAGCCAGCATCTTGACAGATAAACTCAAACAAAGGGAATACCCTAAGAAATTGATACGTCGGACAGCCAAAAGGGCTTATAATAACAAGCAGCAAGCTCTCTTAGAAGACAAAGTCAAAAAACCGAGGGATGACAGAATAGTGAGTGTAAATACTTTTACTAATCTGAGCCTTACTATTACGAACATAGTCCAGAAACATTGGAAAATGTTTGATAAATCGACAGTTTAACTACCTTGCCCTCTATTTGCCTATAGAAAATCCACAACCATCGGAAACCACATCAGCAGTAGCAAGTTTAAAACCACTTTAAAAAAAAGGTGAAACCTTAACACAAAGCTGGGGACTGAACCCCATTATAGGGCATCACCCATTTGGACATTGTAGTGTGTGTAAATACACCACTAAATCTAAAGAAGTGGAAATAGTCTTGAACAAAAAGTGGCAACAGACTAAATTCTCTAACTGCAACACAGACTATGTGATCTATATGATCACTTGCCCATGTGGAAAAAGATATATAGGGAAAACTAACAGAAAGATGAAAACCCGGATTATAGAACACCAGAGCTGTATAAATAACAAAGTATTAACAGCCCCAATGGTTAAACATTACACAGATAATAACCATACCGGAGAAGATCTGAGATGGACAGTCCTATTTACTATGTTGGGCACTGATATTAATAAAAAATAAACAAGCCCTAATAGAAAAAGAGCAAAATTTAATCTTTTTGACTCAGAGTGACAGGGAAGGGCTGAACGATGCAGTAGAATGGGGCAAAATTCACAAAAACTAAGCACTACTTGGCACCTCTACTATGGTCGACAGACTTGATGAATTTATTTAAACTTAGTCGATTGGTATACATTTGTCTGACCAAGTGACCAAATAGATACCATTTAGATTTTGTGAGTTCCTTTCTATACACTAGGTACTACATGAGTTGATCATAACGTAGGACATTTATCATTCCTCAAGGATTCTGTATCTAAACAATTGATCTGAGACCAATCCAATATGGCCTCTCTGATTACTCCTAATAAAGCTGCGTCTCTTCTGCATGTGTAGGCCTACGTCTGCCACTCAGATATTGTTTTGAGGTACTATTTACCAATCCAACTAAAGGAATACGAGGCTTGTTTGCCTTGATTCATGTTTTCCTAATTCCAAACTCTACGAGCGTGATTTTCTCGGAAACTCCTGTAGTCCAAGAGTATCGTTCCCGTAACAACGTACCATTAACACTAAAAAAGGACTAAGGTACGTATAAAAGTCCATCTCAAGATGGCGGGCGCTAACTCCCGAAACAACGAGAGACAGCATATTTAGACCGTACTAGGACGCCATGGGGATTTTGTAGACCTGAGGACCCTTAATAAGGTAAGAATACTCGTGAGGATTTCTAGAAGAGAAGCTTGCACTATAAGGCGAATATAAGTACATCGCGGTAAACGCGAATTTAAAGACTAGCGCTTTCCATAAGCAATAAGGAACTTTTTCCTTTTGTTTACCTCCCTAGGAACAACCA
The DNA here is from genome assembly GCF_040938575.1 of Ambystoma mexicanum. Taxonomy (NCBI): domain Eukaryota; kingdom Metazoa; phylum Chordata; class Amphibia; order Caudata; family Ambystomatidae; genus Ambystoma; species Ambystoma mexicanum. Next base: position 694,293,886 of record NC_090939.1, read on the forward strand.
AGCTGCTCCACAGAAAGGAGGCCTGGACTTCATATTCGTTTCATTAAACTCCAGTGGGAACGTGTCCCTTTAGAGGCGTCTTATGGTAAGATCATTGATCATTCTGATTATTTATAGGCCATCAGAGTATCTAGTGATAAAATAGATACTTATAGTGCCACTACTTCTTGTTTTTCCCTAGAGTATCCTATCAAAATTCAAGCTGAATAACAGCTACCGAGTGAGCCACCTGAACTCATCCTCCCTCAAGGATCTAAGAGCCTAATACCTAGCCAGTCTAACTCCGCAGGTAATTATAAACAGGCCTGAAACACTTGTTATCAAACCATCCCCTGCAGCTTCTTGTTTTAAACTTACCTTTCTAAATGATTTTTAAATGACCTTGACATGTTCAAGTTACCATAATGGTCTCGCTACTCTCGGCTACTGTTGACAGTCTCTCAAGATTTTTTAAATTGACTGCAATATTTTTTGCAGGGTGTGTATCCTACAATCGGGAATGCCCACCTAAAGAAGCTCCTTCTTGCTTGAATAAAGTCTGCTTCTAAACTAACTCCACAGACTGGACAAGGTAATTTTAACTCTTGGTCCACTCTTGAGATCATTTTCTCATAGAGACAGTAGCAATAATAGCTTCTCTCTTTCTTTCTTCTCTTGTTTTTTACCAACAGTTACAACAGCCTGTTACCACGCATGATACAGCGTGTACACTGCTAACAATCAGTCGGACAAAACTTTGGCTTCATAGACTAAAAGTATAGATTGTTTGTTTTTATCCTAAAATGAAGTGACAACTCTCCTGATGAAAGTTCTGTATACATAGAAAAAGAACTGAAACATGTCGAGACAATACAATGGTTGATAGAATAACCAATGATAGATTATATCTGTCAAGATAAGGACAATATCAATCTAGAAGCTATTATTCTTTGGTTCTCTAGGATACTATTGATTGGATTACATTGATTGTTGCCTAACCTAGATGGTCATGTTTTGTCACATATTTTTATACAGTGTTTTATTATGTGAATTTTGGTGAATTTGTAATTTTTTATGTCTTAATTAAATGCTTTATGTCTCTAATAAACAGTTGAAGTTTAATGATTATAACTGTTGTGTAAACCCAAGCTATCTATCTCTTGAGTAAACTCAACCATGCTAGCCTTCTGGTCATGCCAATGCTTAGCCAGAGCTTGACCAGCCCTCAAGTTGTCACTTGCTTCTGCCATCATGTGTGACATTCTGCTCCGGAGACCTATCACATAGTCAGTCACTCTGACTGGCTTGCGGATGGAGCACTCTCCAACCCCTCCTTAATCAAGGCCAGTGGACCTCTGACTGGATGGCCATAGAGAATTTCAAAGGGACTGTAACCTACTCCCTCCTGAGGGACTTCTCTATATGCAAAGAGAAGGCATGGCAGTAGAAGGTCCCACTTTCTTTTAAGGGGTTCTTCTAAAGCACCTATCATGCTCTTCATAGTTCTGTTAAACCTCAATATCAACCCATTGGTTTGTGGGTGGTAGGCAGTAGAGAACTTGTAAGTGACTCCACAGGTTTTCCACATGGCTTGCATGTAGTGGGACATACAATTTGATCCCCTATCAGATATCACTTCCTTAGGAAATCCTACTCTGGTAAAAATACCAAGTAGTGCCTTAGCCACAGCCGGAGCTGTAATAGTTCTCATAGGTATTGCTTCAGGATACCTAGTAGCATGGTCTACTACAACCAGGGTAAACCTGTTACCTGACGATGTGGGAGGGTCAAGAGGACCAACAATGTCAATCCCGATCCTCTCAAAAGGGACTCCCACCACTGGGAGAGGCACCAAAGGTGCCACATTCTTGGCTCCACTCTTGCCAGAGGTTTGGCAAGTGTGACAGCTCCTACAGAACCTGTCTACTTCTGAACCCATTTTAGGCCAGTAGAAGTAAAGTGAAAGCCTTTCCTTGGTCTTCTTAAAACTTAAGCGACCAGCCAAAGGTATCTCGTGGGCTAACTGTAGGAACTGGAGTCGGTTCACTAGTTTTTTGCAGTCCCTAGGGGTTGACTCAGTCGGTTCACTGTAGAAGAGGCCATCTTCCCAGTGCAACCTATACATCCCAGGCTCTTCCCCATTGAGCTGAGTAGCTGCCTATTGGCGAAGACCTTCAAGAGTAGGACAATCTCTTTGTCCTCTGCTGAAGTCTGCCCTGTTGGGTCCACCTTCTGCCATTAAAGACTGCAGCTCAGGATGATGAACAAGGTCAAGATCTCCAACCAGAGTAGGTCTTCTTCCAGATCTGAGTCCTCAGTATCTGGTGTAACAATACAGGGTTGAACCTCACACTCAGCCTCAGCTGGTGGAGGAGTCACAGGTGTGACTTTGGACAGTCTTGGTGATCTCCTTGTAGGCACAGGGGTGGTTGCTGTTTTTTTGCTGGTAGACTTGGGTTTCCCCTTTGTCTTTTTTTGTCTTGCAATAGCAGTAAGTAAGTTCTGTGGACTTGGGGGTGATAGTTTCTTGTATCAAGTCCCCAGGAGAGCCTCTCAAGGTTCTCTCCCTAGCAGACCTTGTAAACTCCTGCTTCCTTTTACTGGGAGGCCTGGGGGTACTAGACACAACTCCAAGAGTTTTAAGGTCATTACCCAACAGGACTCTCCCAGGTATGGTATTATGCACACTTACAGGTATTCTGACAGTCATGTCATTGCACTGACTGAGAGCTGGTAACTGTGGGACCATTTGCACAGGGCCTCCAGCTAACTTGGTTAGGTTTTTGGGTGCCTTAGCAACATCCTCTACATTGAAAAAACATTCATCAACCACAGTTATGCTGGCTCCAGTGTCTCTGATGGCAGGGGTATCCTGACCATTCACAAGATCACTATCTTTATAATACTCTTTAGTATTATCTGGGATTGAGTTATAGACATCTAAGTTCTGATGTTCCCAAAGACCCAAGGACACTAAATAAACACTAGCCGAGACTCTCATGGGTTCATCAGCCAGTAATTGAAAGTTACCACTTGTCATAGGTACTTCTTCCAACTGGGAGAAGGCTAAGGAGACAGTGTGGGCCCCTGAAGGTTTACCCTTACATCTGGGAACCCCTTCCACATGGTCAGTAGCCTCACAAACAAAACATTTACCAAATGTCCTATTGAATGGAGGCTTTCTCTGACCTCTACCTGCTTTAGCACCAGATGGTACACTAGCCAGATTCGGGGTCCCTTGTGGCTTACCCTGGTTCTGTTTGGGGCCCTCTTTTGGATCGGAATTATTGGAATTCTCCTTGTTATCTTTCTTTGGCTGCTTTCCCTCATCTTTCTTCTGAGTTGCCCCAGAATCCATGTGAGTAGCCCTGTTGGCAACCCACAAGTCAGCAGCCTTGGCTAATTTCTTAGGATCTATCTCCTTTGAATCAGCCAAGTGCTCTCTAAGCTCAGGAGAGCAGGCATCATAAATTGACTCCAACATAACAAAATTCCTCAAACGTTCATAAGTATACACTTTGTAACCCTTAACCCAACCATCTAAGTTTTTCAAACAGTCACACACCCAGGTAGCCCAAGAGGTACCATCATGCTTTTTGAGGGTCCTAAACCTCTTAAGGTACTGGGAAGGGGTCTTCCCAAATCTAGCTATTAAAGCGTAGCTTCACACACTCTTAATCCTGCTTATCCACCTCCCCCAATTCCATGATAGCATCACTTGCAACAGGGCGGAGCCTAGTGAAAAGCCAAGGAAGCAACTGATTCCCTGAGATACCCTGAATCCCGTGATTGTACTCAAACATTGCTAACCAATCCAAAACATGAAGTTTAGTCTCATACATACCAATCATTTTCTTTGGCATACGGAGTCTTTTAGGATTGGAAGACCTAGAAGATCCTGTGAGAGAAGCAGCTTCTACAGACAATTTCTTCATCTCTAAAGCATGAGCCATCTCCATTTCTCCAAGCCTTATTTCTTGATGTTTCATGGCAGTTTGTGCATCAATACGTTTCACTTCCAATTCAAGACTCATTTTCTCAAGTACAATAAATTCAGGAGTGAGTGTAGGACCTGTTGGGGTCCCTGTGGACAGAGGTTGTGCTTTCTGAGCAGGTAAGGGAGTTGTAGGGTTTCCTAGCAAGGACTCATCTACTTCTTCTAATCCAGAACTCTCAGAATCAGAAACATCAGTATCCACATTTGCTGGAGGGTTAGGCCCTTCTGACCCATTCCCCAGACTTTGTTTTCCCAATACTTTAGCAACCAGTTCAGATTTTATTCCTTTACCAGAGAGGCTCCTCTCTCTACACATGGTTCTCAGAGCCTCAGCAGTATAGTTTAAGAGACTCTCTTCACTGTAGTTTTCCATATTTGACATGATTTTTCAGTTAACAGAATTAGTGGTGTTTAGCCTTGTGGTTAGTTGACCCAAGGTAATAGCAGCACTCTAATGTAATCACTATACGTACAAATCCCACCGCTGTACACCAGTGTTAGGCAGAATCCTGGGCAGTGCCCTTAGGGACCACTACACAAGATTAAGACTACAGGTGGTAGTACAATTTCATCTTTGGTACAAGCCCGTACTACACAGTTAGAGTGGTAGCAGTAGCGGAGCGGCCAGACTTATCTCAAGAGCAAATGAGCAGTAGTAGAGATTACACAAAGGACTACAATTACTGTGACTCAAGCAAACACTGACTCAAGGTTTTTGGTTAAAAAGTAAAAGTACATTTATTTTTAGACCATCTGTTCACAAAACACTTCACTTCTATTTAATTAAAACCACACTTCAAATACACTACACACAACCAATTCCCCTTGTGCAGAGCAATTCAAGGTAAGTACCTTTGGATTTGACAGACTGGTGTTGTGAAACAAAGACGTTACCGGGGTTATTACGCAATCACTTTTTGACAGTAATGACAGTTCGGTCTTACGAAAGAGAAGCGTACCCGCGAAAAGAAATGTTACCGTAGTCAAACACACTTAGCACATGAATTAACACAAGAGAGTTGGGGACAAACATCATAGGCAATACTTTTGTCAAAGCAGATAGAATCAAGAGACACTTTCTAAAACGTAGATAAAAGTCAATATGCCTGCGCCAGTGTCAATGGGACAGTGGTCCTGTTGTCGAGGATCACAAGGTTAGAACAGTTCACGATTCGAGATTGCCAGGAGTACTTAGATATTGTCAAAAGGGAAGCAAAAGTTATAAGCGGGAAGGAAGAAAAGGACAAGCCTTTGGTGAGGAGAAAAGGGGGTTTACCCTATTTCCTCGAAGTCGGACACAGTATCTTATTCGTATGAAGAAAAGCTGGTGCCATGGCAGTTGTTCCTGGTAGTTCCCGCAGACTCACGGTTCCTGAAGCTTCAATCGTGGGACAAGAAGGAGGACGTCTGGAGCGATCTGCACTACCCAGGGATGAAGCCAGCAGCAGCAAAGCAACGGTGAATAAAAGGTGCGCTCCTTTAAAACAGGAGAGGCTCTTCAGGTGGCTATCCGGACCACTATAGCTGTGTGCAGCGATTTCGACCAAGAAGAGGGTCCTCTGCCTGTGGAAGGTGAGCTGCTTGATCCCACCAGGCTCAAGGGAAGAAGACTCCAGACTGGATCTTCTCTTGTCGTTGGAGGGTAGATAGCTCAGAACTGCAGCAGGGCTTCACCGGGACTCGGGAGTTGCAGCAGCCATCTTCTTCTCCGCTTCTCTCCGGTTCTTTGCAGTTCCAGTGGCGACCCTGACTTCCAGCTCAAGAGTCCTGCCTTTTATGCCAAAATCCCCCATTCACACAGCCTGGCTGTCAATCACTCAGCAGGGTGGTTGTCCGGAACGGACAAGCACCTCAGCCAATCAAGACAACGTGCGACTCGGGTCTCCAGGGAGACCCTGTGCAGGGGATGACTACACCTCTCCCTCACATTCAGCCCACCTAGACACCCAGACACCAAAGGAGGGCTTCTGGACAGAAGCCTGCCAAAGGTCGGCGAACAAAGGAGGCAAACCTGGTTTGCCGCGTAAAGTAAAACACAATAAGGACTTTAACAAAAAGAAATGGCGATAAAACCCAACCGGAGCTGAAATAAAAAGTATTTGGTCATACATGGTTATAAGTGGAGGCTAATATAATAGCCTAAAACAGTACCAAGTTTATATAGTATAATCGCGGAAGAAAAGCTAGGGTAGATACCACTGCCACCAGCCAAGTCTTAATGTTAAGAGAGCAAAATGAAGCTCAGAGAGGCACAGACAAAAAGGGGTAGGAATGAACCCTTTCCAGTACTCCATGTAAGATGGGGTGTGCTGGGTCTGCAGTTTAAAGTGACTATGTAAAGTTAATGGCAACTTTACATGTTTCTGGGGGACAGTAATCAGCCCCAGAAAAATTAAGTAAGTGGGAAGTCTCAAAGACAACCCTGTGCCACTGCACTGAAGGTGCTGTTTAACACACACAAAAAGTGGGAGCTCATGGAGTGGTGTAGCTCCAGAGCCCAAGATCACACAAACAGTAGAAATACACAAGGCAAAACACATGTAAGAGTGGGAAAAATGCTCACCCTCTTACCAGGTGGAAAAAATAAACCCCTGAAATCCAGCAAAGCTGCTGAAGGATTCACTAGGTGAGGGAAATTAGCCATAAATGAGAATTCTCCCTAACACAGCGTTTCTGCTTTTTGCCCCGATCCAAGATGGCGCACGGATGCCTCAGACACGCACTGACGTCTTCGCATGTGCGTGCCGTGTCCGGAAATAAAATAGCAACAGACGGTAAGAGCTGCGTGTTGCAATTGCCCTGTATTGCTGTATGCTGTGTTGCGCTCTGTCCCTCTGTGCTTTTGCCTTTCCTTGTATGCTTCTGACCTGGATTCCCGGGGCCTCGTGTTTCCTCCTGATTGCGCTTGGTACCTTCTCGCGGCCTGCCGGTCTCTCTGATTCTTGTGTTTCCCAGTCTCCCTTCTGTTTTTTCCTTTCACTTCCCTCCATCCGCGTATTCTCCCGCTTGCTTCTTGCTGCTTCCTTTCCAGTTCCGAGTAGCTGGTCCTCTCGCTCTGCTCTTCGGAGCCTCGCAAGACCATTTCTCTTTCTGCCTTTGGATTCATTAATTTCTACCTCATACTCACGCTGCAGATTTTTTACGCATTCTCAATCGCTTGGCCTTCTTCTACATCCTTGAAGGCTCTTCCTGGAATTGTGCTACTTGGACTCTGTACTCTGAAACTTGTTTTTTTTCCCCTTGGACCTGGCTCTCGGAGCAGCTGCAGTGCTCACCTGTATTCTACTAACCGGGTTGCACAGTGGCTACCTGGGAGAAACATGCCTTACCTCTTCACACCAAAGGATTCCAGAAGCAAAGAGGTAAGGACTGACCCTGATACCATGCTTGATCTCTTTTGCATTCTGTGAGGAAACTAATCTAAGTAGTCTGTCTATTCTGGATTATGTGCACCTTGTTCATGGGATCTGTGTCCTGCATTCATACTATGGCCAGTATAGCTTCGTTGTGGGTGCTATTGATGAAACGTGTCCTGTACTTATGCTACTACAGAAGCACCCTTATTGTGGACTGCTAATGTTGTCCTTGAAGTGCTACTTCTTTATCATTCTGATTACAGAAAGAATGAAGAGGGTAATGGGACTGAAAGGTAGTACCTATGCTTATTTTGCGAGGCAGCATATCAAGCTATGAGTGGTGATCGTGATGAGGTGGGGTGCGACCAGATATTCGGATCCATTAATTCTTTTGGTTTGGTGGGGGTGGAGGGGCACATGTGTCTGTGCCACGGGCCCCACAAGTGATTAAAATGATCCTGGACCCGTGTGCCAAAAGCGTGTTCTTCTATGCCCTCTTGTGTTGCTGTGAACATACGAACACTTAAAAGATCTGAGCAACCAGTTATCTGGAATTGTTCTATGTGACTGCACGATTGAGCTCTGAGTGGGGCTGCGGGGAAGAGACAGACTTTGGCAGCTCGCTGCCCACCTGAGTAACTTTTGACTTTGAGGACTTATGGGTGCTTACGGACTTGTGTGTATTTGTGTATTTGCGATTAATCCCTGTGATTTATTTCTTCCCCTTTTTAAAGTACGTTACTGTATTTTTTGCTCTGGTCCGATCTGGTGTGCTCCAGATTTTGTTAACTAGCCATTGGATTTTAAGGATTACAAGGTCTATAAGGACTAGATGGGCTATAGAGACTTGAGGACCCGATGGCCGTGGCTCGGTGTGTATGATTTAACAAGGGCAGTTTCTAGGACAATAGGCCAATCCTGTTTAGCTTGGGGTATTTTGAAGTAGTAAATTGCTTGATTGTTTGAAGCACCAGTGTTTCTGTATTTGAACCCCCGTGGTTCTTGCACTCCGATTCTTTTGCACACATATGCATACATTTGCACATGCTTTTTGCCCATTTTTTGCATATTTGCAGATTGCATATTTGCACAGTTTTAAATCTTGGTGTATTGGTGTATTGTGTACTTTGTGTTTCCTGCCCCCAAGCCCCTCATGTTCCTTGTGCTCCTTGTGTAGCTGTATATTCACCTGGCAAATACATTTTTGGCATTCCTTGTAACTAACGAGTAGGAAGAGGAGGATGGTTAAGTGCAAGGCTAATTCTACAGTTTCACCTGGGGTGGGCCCCAAGATGGTTTTTAAACAGTTTGTGGCTATCAAGGAAGTTAATGTCCTTATATCTGAAATCAAAGGGCTTTTACATGATTTGGATGGGGTGGGGGTGTGTGGATGTCGTAGCCCAACTACAGTCAATCCCAATTCAAATTGTGTGATTTCAGATGAGGATCGTAACGTCACGGGAGCAATTGTGATGGATGAGACTGTGGCTGTCCACCACAAGGACAAGTTACCACAGACTACTGGCTCAAGGAGGCCAACAAATGTGGACCCCCTAGCCAAATGTATTGTAGGAAATGTTACTGCCCAGGAAGAAGGGAAAAATTACCTTGTTCCTGTCTATTCTCCTAAGGTATTGGGCACCTAAGGCTCCCGGGCTAGTAGTGTAATTGAAGTTCATCCTCATGCAAACCATGCAATGAGTTGCACTGATCCTGTTAACTCCAAGCTTAGCTCTGACTCCAAGTCTGAGATGGCCCCAATAGTCACAATGCCCACTGTAGAAGTGGAAGAGTTAATCGATATGGGTCCAAACGAGGGCTGTGTAGATACAGCTAACCCCGATACTGTAATTATTGAGCCAGATGTAAGCCTCCGAAATAGATTTTCCTCCTTGGAGGTTGTGTCTCCCTTGAGGGGTGGAATCTCATGTGCAATGTCTGTAGAGGTAGGAGGAGGCCACCATATTCAAACCACAGATGGGAGAGAAAGTTTGAACCAAATGTCAGTCCACTTTAATCATGCTGTGGAAGCCATAAGAGTTCAAAAAGGTTTTGTTGCAACCGCAAATCCAAACCCTCTGTCTGACCACTTGTGTTCTGAGTGTAAATATGATTGGAGAAGCAATTTTAATGAACTACTGATTGAGATGAATAAACTTAAAGAAACTGTCCCCAGCTTATCCAAAAACTGCGATTGAACAGGGGAACCAGCTTTTTGGAAGTTAAGAAAGGATTCTTTCCCCTTTTGTCTGACTGTCAGATTGGTAGCACAATACAGACCCCTGATACAGAGCTAGGAGTCCCAGTGCTACAGTACCAGGACAGGGCTGGTAACTGTAGTGACAGGGTGGTCCGGCGGTCGATTACAACTACAAGGGCTGCTAAGGATCCCCAATGGGCTAAACCCATAACTGATATCATTAATAAACATTTGGTTGCCCACCCCCCACGAGTTAAGAGTAATGGCAGCCTCATCTCCTGCCCAACCCCCTGCGTAAAGGATTATACTCCAATAAATCCAATAAGCCAAATGCTGACCAGAAATCAGTACATTGTTATGTATAATGTCTCTAAATTAAACGTTGGGGCTTTTGAAAACGGGAAGCACCCATTGGATCTGCCATGTTAGGGGTTGTACCTCTGTTATCAGTGAAAACATTGTTAGGGCTAGCAGAGGGAACATGCCTCTTGGCCAAAGTGATTACATTGAATTGGTATTGAAAGAGACAAATCTGGTGGAAGGGTTATTGGCTTTAGAGACTAGAACCTATCCTCCTCAGAGCTCATTCATCTCTCTGAAATCTTCTCTACCCAATGCCTGGCATAAGCGATCCTCTGGAGACCATTAACAATAGGTGGCCAGGATCTTCTTGTTAGGGGTGAAGGACTGGATGAGTAGACTGACATTCCCCCCCCGACCCCCAACATAATGGCTCCATTGGGCCTGGAGGCACCAAGGTGCTTTTTTCGGTAACGTTTCTGGGATTGCTAGACACCAGATGGCCCCTGATTGACTAACCTTTGTATCCTCAAATGAGATCATATGCTTCCAGGAAACATGGGTCCTGGAACTAATTGCGATGCAGGAGGCTGCTAACCATGGTAGCAGTAGAATCAGGTTGGGATACCATAATGAGTAGTGAAAGTACCCTGGACTTACAATTGATAATTGCTAAAAAAAAAAAAAACAGACTGTTTTACTCTGCTTGTCTTTAATATGTATGACAGACCTTATGGGACTAGCCCATTGGTGACATTGCCACTCCTACATGACTTGGTGAGCCGTTGGGGGACCAAGGTTTTTGGTCAACTGCATATTATTGTTGAAGGATATTTTAACCTCCAATTTAAACCACTGAGAGAAATGGATGGGTTGTGGGAGGAGGTTGATATGGCCTGGGAGATCCCCACATAGGAGGCTAGTTGTCCTGTGCGGGTACATAAACATGCTTTGGGGTTAGCCTGGATATTGTATGAATAAAATGTAAGGGCCTGTAATGTTAGGTGTTCTGGAGATAGGCCAAGGAAAAACACTTTTTTCAGGTTTGAATGCTCCTCTAGAATAGATTATATCTTGGTCACTATGAGTGATTGGGGTGAAGTGGGGGACTCCTCGATCTCTGATCACGTGGATAGTGACCACACACCTATTTTGTTAAAACTAAAATGGCAGGGCAAGTTGGGAGATGTTATGGTGCCCTCTGTGCTGATTAGACTAACTGGGAATGCCAGATGAGCCATTAAATGGGACAACATTATAAAGGCAGAGTTAAAAAGCTCCACAGATCAATAAAACCTCATCTCCGTTGAAAACTTGTGCAATTCTAATTTTGGGGACAGAGGTATTGGAGGAATATGAATATCTGATCTCCTAGCTCAGTCCCTGGTTTACTAGATCAGTAACTATGTTAAAACAGAAAAGAGTGAAGAAAAGCCTGTTTGGTTTGATCGTGCATGCAGGTCGGCTAAGGACAACCTCATTCTTTAAATATGAAGGGAAGGTGAATAAGGAGGTGTTGCACTCCAAGAGGAGGAATTATTAAAAAATATAGTGGAACAGAGGAAGGTGGAATATCCTGAATCCAAATGGGATGAATTTAAGGAAGCAGCCATTAAAAACAATATAAAGGCCTTTTGGTCTTTGGTTTGTGAACGAAAGAAAAATGACAACAATATTAATCGCATGATCACCGCAGAGGAATGGTTCTACCACTTTTGCAGCCTATGTCAAGAGGAGGTCCCTCCTGAAGGACACGTTAGAGCGGGATGTGTTGGCCCAGCTGTGGTTTTACCTGAATGTAGTAGCCCACCTATTATTATAATTCCTTTGACAGCAGTAAAGAGTGCATTAATGAGTATGCAGGGCCAAAAAGTCCAGCTAAAATTCTGATTGATCTTTGGAAGGATGAGCCTGATATTTGGGTTCCGATATTACTAAAGGTAATCCAAGCAGTGGCCAGTCATAATAGGGTCCCTGATTCATGGTGTTGTGTGGAGATAGTCCCAATATACAAAAAAGGTGGAAGAGAAAATCTGTGTAATTATAGGCCTTTCTCATTACTTGGTGCCACGGGGAAACTATTTGCCAAAGTGATGCTGCAACATTTGCAGGGCAGGGTAACTGCTGATGGCCTTATTTCACATCTTCAGACAGGCTTTCAGCAAGGGCTGAGCACAGTAGATCAATGCTTTCGTTTGTCTATGCTTCTTTAGAAATACACAGTGTTAAAAATGAATGCGTGTTTATGCAGTGGTTATAGATTTACAGACCACGTTTGATACTGTACATAGGGCCCAGCTATAGCAGGTTTTGTTTACGGTGGGGGGTGCTTGTTCAATTGGTGTCTCTGATTGCCCAGCTCTACTCTAACAATTCAGCAGTGGTAAGGTGGGGGTTGGCGGGAGAGACTACCAACCAGTTGCCAGTCAACAGAGGCATGCATCAAGGCTGTGTCCTTGGCCCGCTTCTGTATTGTCTTAACATTAATGACATTATTTTATATCTGGTGGAAGATTGTTCTGGGGAAAACTTGACTCACCAAAACTGGGCACCGATGTATACCTGGCTCTATTCTTTGCAGATGACTCAGTCTTGCCGGCTGTGTCTCCTACGGGGATCTGCATGGTTTGTAGCGTTCTGTCCTTGGGTGCTCCCGGCTCGGTGTGACCCTCAATAGGAACAAGAACAAGGTGTTGGTGTTTAGACCAAGGAGGTCAAAGCCCCCTGTACTTCGCATGAAGGTTGACAGGACTGTCATGGAACAAGTCAGTCATTAGGACTACTTGGGAGTGAGATTCACTGGCACAGGAACATGGATATCCTAATCTTGCAGGTCCCAGACCATTTTGGAAAGAAACATTGGTGGCCTAAGGACATGTTTTGTTTCTCATGGAGAGCAAGCTGCTCCCCCTGCCTTAAATATTTATACGAACCAGACTATACCTGCAGTACTATATGGAGCAGAGTTATGGGGTCCCACCAACTGCTTGAACTTCAGTGTAGCAGAGAATACATTCCCGAAAAAGCTCCTTAGATTACCTAGCAGCTTCCCAAGTGCCCTACTGTTCATGGAATGTGGCCTGGAACCCATTATCCAGCTTTGGAAACCAGTTCTTTACTCGATCAGAGTTTGTGGGTCTACAGAGCCTGGAAAGTACCAGGAAGCCTATTCTGATTCGTTGAACCATTCAGAGGGACACTCCTTGCAATGGTCAATCCATGTAAGGCATCAACTTGACTTGGGAGGTTTTGTTGACGTTTGGCAGAATCCGTAAAACCTGAACTGTAGTTTGACAAAAGTCAAGTTGTTCGTCAAACGGGATGCTCAGGAAAACATAAAGAATACTTGTACTGTTTGTATCCTGACCAGGACATGGGATCCTATCCCATTTTCAGTCTTTTTCTGACAACTCCCTAAGAGATCGCCACAGGAAACTGGTGGCCTGGCTTGATGAAGGAACGATTGCCTCAGACACTGCCTCAATTCGGAGATTGGCCTCTGTTTGCCTTAATGTGCTGTGTCCTTTAGGAACAATAAAACATTGTCTGCGTATAGGGCAACTTTTTGTGTGCCGCTAGCTACTGTGGGAACCCCTTGAACCCTTTGTTCCATCTAGATCGCTTGCGCAAATGGCGCCATGTCAAATATTAACGAGGATAATGGCCCCCCCTGACGAGTCCCCTTATGTATAGGGATGCTGTCTGTGAGCTGCCTGTTAACCAGTAGTTTAGTGGTCGGCTTACCATAGTTGGCTAGGACCATGCGAGAAAATATCGGCCCACACCCAAACGTTCCCAGGGTCAGCTGCAAGAAATTCCAATCCAGGCTGTCAAAGCCCTGGTAGCATCCAAGGCCAACACCGACGTGTTCTGTCCTGATTTCCAGCCCCATTCAATAACATTTATGGCTCTGCAAATATTATGGTATGTATGGCGTCCTTTTTACGAAACTGGCCTGGCCCGGGTTAACTATCCCCGGAAGAACACCGGCCAGCCTCTGTGCCCAAATCGTTGTGTGCAGATTTGCATCTCCATTAAGTAATTAGATGGGGCAATAGCTTGCACAATCCGTCAGGTCCCTACCCGGTTTTAACAGTAGCACTATGGTGGATGCGCCCATATCCCCAGAGATTTGCCCCGTATGCCTTATGTGGTTGAAAGGTTTTGTCAGGGCACCCACTACTATGGTCTTAAACATCTTGTAGCAGGCATTTCCAAACCCGTCGGGTCCAGTGATTTGTTCCCTTTCAGAGAGCTTATGGCACATCCCACATCTTATTCTGTTATCGGGGCCACCTGACTGTCTGCCTCTGAAATATGTGGCAGGTCCGCCTTTCCCAAAAACTCCACCTGTGCCTCCCTCGCTAAGTTCTCCCCCGCCAGGTTATGTGTGAAGTATGAGTGCATCATTTCAGCTATTTCTGCCTCCCCTCTTCCCAGTTCCCCCCAGGATGTTTAAGTTGACTAATGTAGTTTTAGGACTTTTGTTTTCTCAGTTTGGCCACCAGAAACCTATTAGCCTTGTCCCCCTTTATTTAATACATTTGTTTTGTCTGCAGAAGGAGTTGCACTGATTTATCTGTGAGGTGTGCCTCCAGTGTAGCCCTAGCCCTCTTAAGTTCCAGCCAGGCCTTTTGTGAACCCTTTTTCCTTGTGTTGTGCCTCAGCGATCCCCACCTCTACCTCTACCTCTACTTCCAGCTTCTGCCTCATACTTTCTTTCTCCCTTAGGAAGTTTGCTGTCTGTATGATAAACTCTCCCATTATTACTGCCTTACCGGCATCCCATATTGTGCCTCAATCTAAGCCTGTGGTAACATTCTCTTTGAAGTAGTTTCTCTGGGTTGTTTCCAAGTGTGACCTAAGGGCCTGATCCCTTAGGATCAGCTCATTCAGTCGCCATGGTTTACGGGCGCGTGAGAAGCGGAACTATCGGGTCCACCGTTAGGGAGACCAGCGCATGATCCGACAGGTATCTCACACCTTTTTCCAACCCTGTGACCCGAGAAACCAAAGTGTCCGAGATCAAGATCATATCTATCCGTGAGAAGCCCCTTTGTGCAGCCGAGTAGTGAGTGTATCTTTTGTCCTGCAGGTGGAAGAACCGCCGGGTCTCTATAAGATGCAGTTCCCTGAGATAGTGGGCCAGAGCCTGCCTACACTTGTTATCATTAGGGGTAGCAGGGAGAGTCTTGTCCATTGAGGCACCCATCACACAATTAAAGTCCCCCCCAATTAGGACCTATCCAACACAAAACTCTGCAACCTTGGTTAACAGCTTCATTAAAAAGCAATCCCATTCCAAGATGGCGCCCAGTAGGGAGTAGACGCACTGTCCGCATGCTCCCGACCTCTGGGCAACTTCAAAGCGGTCCACCACCCCGCTAACTGTGGAGGATTCCCGAGTGGAGCGGCGAGGCTCCCGGCACCTGCTGGGGAGTGTTGTTAGGCACAAAAAGGAGAGGGCCCTGGAAAGCTGTGCCCCGCGGTGTGGCGGCTCCGGGCCGCATTGACAGAACGGAGCAGGGAAAAGACTGTGTGCCCTTCCTGCGGCCGCGGCTGATGCGCAAGGCCCGAGCGGAGGAGGGGGGTGCCGGACGGGCCCCCTGGTGACGAGTGCTTGGCTGTGGGTGCTGCTGGCAGTGAGCGCCGAGTTCGGCAACCTCGGCAGCTCGTGGGCAAATGGCCGGGAGCGGCGTGAATCTGAGGCTCCGGCTGGTCGCCTGCCTGACAGGAGGAGGCAGAGGAGGCGGTGCCGCTTCGGAGGGAGACGGCTGGCGGCTTTGCGGCCTCGGGCGGGCTTCTGGCCCCGACGAGCAGAGCAGGAGAGAGGAGAGCGGCCCTGGCGGACGGCGGTCTGCAGCCCAGCGTTTGAGAGGAGGAGCGGGGCCGCCCGGAGCTTCAGGACCTTGCAGTGAGCGGGGGCGGACATAGGCTGCTTGCGGGGGAGTGGGCGGGCCCCTGGGCCATCGGAGGCAGAGCAGAAGAAGGCGCGGGAGGTGGGGGCCGCTCCGGCAGCTCCGGCGGTGGAGGAGGCCTGCACAGAGACGACAGTGACGGCCCTGGGTGGCCCAACCCCCCCACCCCCATGAGACTCACAAGCTAAGAACACCCTCGGGGCCTTACTGATTGTTCTATCATGTAGGTCTGCGCCTGGGGGGCCCCTGCATATAAAAAAAATAAATAATAAATAGTAAAAAAAAAAACACTGTTGTGAGAACATCTGAATGCCTGCACCTGGGAGGAGTGGCACCGGGGCAACTGTATTCACACCTGCACTGGCTGGATTCACTGGCGTCGAACCCCCTCCAGCGGCCTCTTGACGAGGACACCCGACTGGGAAGCTTCTGGAGCACGGCAGCTTAGCGGCGCTGTAGGAGGCATTTGGGGACGGAGGTTCGTGTTGCTGTGCTGAATCACGGGAGACGCGGCACCGGTGGATTGCCCTCCGTGGAGTTGACGGGCGGAGGGTCTGCCCCAGTGGGTAGCAGGGGAGTTGGGGGATAAGGAGGAACCAGCCCCCACACAGCGAGCTACAGTCTGGACAGATGGTAGCACGCCACGAAGGGAAAGGTGGAAGGTCTTTGCCGCACCCTCGGGAGTCTCAGGGTACTCTCCGCTCACTGTGGCTGGTGCAGGACACTGGGGAGGGCACGGATGGTGGCACTGAGGACTTGGAGGAAAGGAGAGCAACAGAGGGGGCACAGGACCTGACCCCGGTGGTTAGACAGAACGTCCTGGGCGAGATCCAGGTGCTACATACCAACTTGGCAAAGACATTCCAAGATCAGTTTCAGCTGATGAGGGCAGACCTTAACGAGGCTCTCTGGGAAATCAAGCAGGACCTGAGGCAATTGGGAGAAAGGACTGATCTTTTGGAAAAGGGTCTGCAGGAAATGGAAAAGGATACGACTGCCAATAGCGCAGCCATAGAGCGCCTTGATGTGGCGACCCAG
The DNA here is from genome assembly GCF_040938575.1 of Ambystoma mexicanum. Lineage (NCBI taxonomy): Eukaryota > Metazoa > Chordata > Amphibia > Caudata > Ambystomatidae > Ambystoma > Ambystoma mexicanum. The sequence goes on from NC_090939.1 coordinate 694,310,674, forward strand.
AAACTGGAGATTCAGATGGAGGATGTCGAAAACAGGTCGCAAAGAATCAATATAAGGGTGAAGCAACTACCGGAGTCAGTTTCGGATAAGGATCTGAAACAGGAAATTCAGGGCATCTTCACGGACATTCTAGGGGATGCAGGTCCGGACAACATTGAGTTGGATCGCGTCCATAGAGTTGGCAGGCTTGCCAAGGGGCCCGACCCGAGGCCGAGAGACGTACTCGTCACCTTTACTAGATATGCACAATAGGAGGCGGTTCTCCAGGCCACGCGGAAAAGGGGACCAATAGTGTACAAAGGCCAACAGACAGCTTTATATCAAGACTTGGCAAATATCACCCTAATCAAGAGGAGGCAGATGGCGCCAGTGCTGAAGGTGCTGAAATAGCGCAGAGTTCGCTACAAGTGGACATTTCCATTTGGCCTGCTATTCGATTGGGAAGCCTCCCAGAAACGGATAACAACTGTCCAGGAGGGGGCTACTGCGCTGCGGATCGACTTGGAGGAGGACCCCTCGAGTGGTGCAGGGCGACCCATAGGCAACAGGCCTAGGCAAAGACCGTGGGAGTGGTCCACGGTGGGAGACAAGAGGAGGAAGGGCCTGAGGGAGAACGACAGCTCCCCGCGGGAAGGCAGGAGGAGCGGTGCGGAGGGTGGGACTGGCAGAAAGGGGAGCGCCTGATTTGGATCACAATTCTTAAGGGGTGGTGGACCCTTAAGGGTGGCAGAGGAGCGCAACATGTTGGGATCAGTAAGGGCGATGAGGCCCGGTAGGGGGAGAGGAAAAGAGCGGAGGGGGCATCTGCTCTGGTTCAGTGGGGGGGGTGAGGGGGGAGGGAGCGTTCGGGCCTTCGGTTGGGGAAGGAGGGCGGGGCGGACCAAGAGGAAGGGGGGGCTGGGCAGGGGGGAGGGGAGAGGGGGTGGTCTCACCCACAGTTGGGGTTTGTGGGTGGAGGGAGGGAGAGGAGGGATGGGAGAGGGGATTGGGGGACGCCTTGGTTGCCGATGGAGGAGGATGGAGCTCTGGGCAGGGTAGAATGGAAAGGAAAAGGGCAGAAAGTAGTGCAGGGTGTGTGCACCCCCCCAGGGGGGGAATGGGAGGTGTGGTAAGGGCAAAATGGGGGCACGGCTGGCGAGCTGCACTTTTAACGCAATATTCAAGTGGCTAACGCATAACGTGAGGGGGCTGAACTCCCCCCTCAAACGAACGAAGCTGGAGCTGTTCACTAAGTCTCAAAAGCCGGATGTGCTGGCGTTGCAAGAGATGCACTTATTGAAGCGGGACCAGGGTCGCCTGCGCTTGAGTGGCTTCCCACTGATATTGTTTGCATCGGGCCCCACAAAAAGGGGGGGAGTCGCCTTGGCTTTTGGAAAGGGCATTGACTTTAGACCCCATGATATCCTCAGGGATAGCAATGGGAGATACATTATGGTGAGGGGGGAGATAATGGGGTCTCAATATACTATTGCCTCGGTGTATGCCCCCAATGTGGGCCAGGACCAATTCTTGCGGGATACATTGGGCATTTTAGAACATTTTGCAAGGAGACAGGTAATATTGATGGGGGACTTGAATCTTGCCTGGGATAGGAAGGGGGACCTGTCCTGGCATGAAAGGGAACGGGGCGGCGTGTTGCATCTCCTCAGTTGAGGGCAAGATGGGAGGAGGCGCGACGTATGGAGTGTAAAACGGGGTGAGGAAGAGGAATTTACTTTTTTATTTGATGTTCATAGAACACAGTCCCAAATTGATTACATCTGGATCTCTGCCAGCCTGGTGGGGGGGGGGGGGTGGAGGAGGTGGAGGTGGGCACCCCAGGGAGAGCAGACCACAAAGTTGTGCAAATGACTATGCGACTAGGGAGGCGTAGGCCGGGGTATGGAGTTGGAGGTTCCCGGGGGAGCTCTTGAGGGACCAGGCATTGCAAGAGGAGCTTAGGGACAGGATCCATGATTTCTACGAGAGGAATAACAGCTGGGACACAAGCCAGAGTGTGCGGTGGGATGCCTTTAAAGCGACCCTGAGGGGAGACATCATTGCTATGCTCAGGGTCAGGCAAAAATTCTACGCTAAGGCTAACAAGGCCGACTCACTTCTAGCTCGCCTTCTGAGGGGACAAAGGGAGCAGAAGGTTATAACAGCAATTAAAGATACTGGGGGAAAGAGGCTCACTCGGGCCGAAGAGATAAAGGGGAGGCTGGTAGAATTTTACAGGGCACTGTACTCTTCACAGTGCCCACATACGCAGCCGCAGAACGAGTTCCTGGAGGGTCTCCCTCTCCCGCGATTGTCGAGAGAGGAGGGCGAGGATTTGGGCCGGCCGATCACAGAGCACGAGGTTAGGGCCACCATAGCAATGCTTCCCCTTAACAAGGCTCCCGGGCCTGATGGTTACCCAGCCTCCTTCTATAAGGCTTTTTCCCACCTCTTGGTTCCACATCTAATGCAACTTTTTAATACATTTGGTGAGGGAGTGGAATTACTCCTTCGATGGAGGAGGCCAAAATTTCTCTCATCTACAAAGCGGGGAAGGACCCGGAGGAATGCACTTCATACCGTCCCATTGCCCTTATAAACACGGAGTAAAACATTTTCACCAAAATACTGGCGAAGCGCCTAGAAAGGCATCTACCCTTTTTGATTGATCAGGACCAGTCAGACTTTGTCGTGGGGAGGCAAATCGCCGATAATATCAGAAGGGTGGCCCACCTGGTGGAGAAATCGCGTAAGAAGTCCACTCTGGCGGTCCTTTTGGCGCTCGACGCCGAAAAGGCGTTTGATCGAGTGGAGTGGTCGTTCTTATTCCAGGTGATGGAAAGGATGGGCCTGGGTATGGGATTTATAAAAATTGTTTCAGCTAATTATAGAAATCCCACATCACGGATCCTAGTGAACGGGGAGATGTCCCAGCCGTTTAGAGTGGGGCGGGGGACGAAGCAGGGGTGCCCCCTTTCCCCTTTACTTTACGCAATATACCTGGAGCCACTGCTGATGGCCATACGGGAGGCGGAGGAGATTCAGGGAATACCGTTCGGGGGGCAGCATGCAGTAGCAGCTTTCGCCGATGACATGTTGCTCACCCTCACAAACCCTGAGGTATCCATTAGGGCAAGCATAGAACTGCTGGTAAAATTTGGTGAGCTATCTGGTTTGCGAGTCAATCTTCAGAAATCTGAGCTTATGAAGTTATCCCTAGGGGAGCGAGAAGCGGAAGAGACGCTGGCGGTTTCCCCGTTCAAGTGGACCCCCACTGGGCTGTGCTACCTGGGAGTCAGGATTACACCTTCTCTGGCGGGCTGGTATGGGGCCAACTATGAGCCCCTGTTGCTGACAATCAAGTAAGATTTAAGAAGATGGGGCGCTCTAAGACTGTCCTGGTTGGGAAGGGGCACCGTCCTCAAAATGGTGGTGCTCCCCCGGGTACTGTATCTTTTTCAAGCTATCCCCCTTCCAGTCCCGGAAAGCTTCTTCAAGAGACTAGACAAGGCAGCCAAAGAGTTCATCTGGGAGGGCAAGAGGCCGCGTTTATCCAGGAGGCTATTAGTGGCTTCCAGAGGTTGGGGGGGCTTGGCATTCGGTCCTCCGCTGAACGTCCTGACGCTCCCTGTGACAGCAGCCTCTTCACTTTTGCCACACGGAGGGCTTCCGTCGGGTGGCAGGGCCCCCACCACATTGCATTTTCCCACCAGCATCTGGGCCTCTCCTCTTCTCCAGCAGCACATGTGTCCAGCGCGGGCTTGCCATCTCCGCGCTGTCCCTCAATCCCGCGTATGGGTCGCGATCTTGTCACGGCACCAAGCGGGCTACGCTGCGCTCTTACTCCACCAATTGCCCGCTTTTCTCGGGGGGTGCCCCGAACGTTCTGACACCTGTGCCAGCCTTACTGGCCCATTATATTTTATTTTAGAGAGGGTTTTGGCAGCGAGACAGGGTTGGACACAGGAGCTAACCGAGGCTGCATCCGTCCGCTTTCTTGGCTGGCCACACCCCCCTATTTGCTTTCATTTTTAGGATACACCCTTGTAGGGCATGCCCAGGAGGGGAAATGAAGCTAGGAGCCAACACAGAGTCAGGAGGAGAAACGGAACTGGAAGGAAAAGCAGAGCCAGGAAAGAATAACAGAAAAGCTCGCTCACATGCTCCGATGGAGGAAGGGTGGGGGTGTGTGCAAGCAATGTTGTGCGATGTAAGGAAGGGCGACGAACAAACAGGCTTGCACATTTCCAACTCACCTCGTCAACACGCCGACCCGTCTCCCTCTCCAGCTTTCCATTCGCATGTAGGGTTGCTGAACTACCAGCGCTGCGGACACGCCTCCTGGGTGAGGATCGATACTGCGCTGGAACGTGTCGTTCGGGGGGCAGAGCTCACCCATATGCCGTTCAGCTCTGGCCGACGCAGAAGCTGCACAAGACAGGAGGAGAGGACACTGTGCATGACAACAGGGCTGTATCAGGAGAGAAGCCTGGACAGAAGCTTTTGTAGGAGGTGGGTCCCTGCTGACCCAGCCTATAGGACGCAGTCTAGGTGGGGGCAATACCGATTGGTGGGGAAGCAAGACGAAAGTATGAAATAAAAGACCGGGAACTCACCAGGTTTCGTTGACTCCTTGCAGAACGTCGAAGAGGAGGGAGAGAGGCGGACTGAATGGTGGGCCTATCCGGTCACAGAGGAATAGAAGGAAGTTGATGAAAAACAACCTTTATACAACAAGGGAAAAGACTTTGCCAGTGAAGGAACTGTCAAGGGACAATCGTTAAAATCTTTCTTTATTGTCCAATTCAGAAATTAAAGCTATTATTTCTGCATCCATCCAAGGCTCCGGTTTATCACTTTCACAAGTGGCGACGAAGGTGGGATAAACAACAACGCTAGGGAGAATCTAATTAAAACGTTGTCAGAAGGACAACAATAGTACAACAGCTTATTCAACTGCAGTCCCAACAAGCTGTTGCCGACCGTCAGGCTTTTCAACAAGCCATACAGCTGCAGGGCTCAGTGCAGAGGATGGCCCTGGGAAAACAACATGAGAATATAACCAGATTTACAGAGGCTGTTGCTAGCTCTAGGAACCAGCCTTTGGTGCCATCAGCCTTGCTACAAAAATACAAGGACAGGGAGGACCCTGCTTTTTTCTTTACGAGTTTTGAGAGGATAGCAAGGAATGCCCAGTGGCCTCCTGAACAATGGGGGCAATACGTGGCACCTTTATTATCCGGAGTGATGCAAGGGGCCTACCAGGCCGTGAACCCCAACGGAAGCACCCATTATGGAGAGATTAAGGCAGCAGTACTAGACAGGTTGGGTTTAGATGAAGAAGCCTATAGCATTCAGTTACGGGACACCAAATTGAAGAGTGGGGAGAGTTCATGGCAATTATACAACTGCATCAAGGATTTAGTAGAGAAATTATTACAACCCCCCTCCCCTGCTAACCAGGAATTACTGGATAAAATTACATTGGAGCAGTTTATCGAAGCCCTAGTGGGGCTGATGCAAATATGGGTAAGACAGCACCACAGGACAACACTGGCAGAAGCAGTGGGCATAACATCTGCATATCAGAATGCTGGTATTAGTAGGATACCCACACCAAATACTCCACGGCGTGTGTTCCTACACAACACAGACCCACAGACTCCCAAGGGAGCTAAAACCATGTTCCCGAGGTGGAGACAGCCGGAGGAGCGTTTCCATTGTATTGAATGGGGCCACATAGTGAGGTTCTGCCTAAGGAGAAGGGGTGCGTAGCCCATGGAAATCAGCTACATGAAGGCTTATCCGGAAGAGTGCATACCCGGCCCATACATTGTGGATACACGAGTTGATGGAAGGCCAACCCAGGTACTACTGGACAGCAGCAGCAAGCAGACTGCCATCTCACCAACCGTGAGTAGCTCTCCTAATTTTCCAGATGTAGTGTTACCTATACGTTGCATTCATGGGGATGTAAACACTTATCCTATGAAGAAAATACAAGTCGAGATAGACAAAGAATTAACAACATTAAAAGCTACCGTCCTACACTCTCTCGCCACCCCAGTGGTTATAGGTACTGACCTACCCCTCTTTGAACGGGCGATGAAAAACCTAGAAGGGAAGGAAGCCCTCCTAGGCATGATACAATAGGGACCACCAAGAAGGGCCTGAAGAATTCACAAAGAAACAAAAGAAGGAATCGACCAGCCTGGTGCCAGGCCAGCTATATGACCCCGTCCAATTGACTGGAATCCTGAGGACCATGAGGACTCCATTCGGGGGAGACCCTGACAGACCCCACCCTTCAAGTAACCAGAGAAAGGGCAAACAAGGAAAAAGACCCTGACATAACGAAGGGACCAGGATTTCTGTTTCGCCATGGGTTGCTGTATCGAGTATATAAACCTGAAGATGGGGTAGCAAGAGAACAATTGGTGTTGCCAAGGCCCATCTGATGATCATATTACAAGTGGCCCATAACCACAGCTGTGGAGGACATATGGCATCACTTAAAACTCAACAGAATATCCTAAAACGGTTCTACTGCCCGGGAATCTATGGGGAAGTGGCCCAGTTTTGCAAGGGATGTGCTACTTGTCAGCTGACTAGCAGAGTCTTACCCACTAAAGCGTGATTACAACGTATGTCACATATAACTGTTCCATTTTAAAGAATTGGCATGGGTATGGTGGGGCCCCTTGGACCTGCATGTAGAGGGAATAAATACCTTCTGGTGATCCTCAACTGTGCCACCCGGTACCCGGAGGCCTTCCCCCTAAAGGGAACCTCGGCCTGACAGATTTGTGACTAATTTATACAATTTTTTGCACAAGTAGGTCTGCCCGCCGAGGTCATCACAGACCAGGGAATCAACTTCATGTCCATCGTTCTACACCAGGTTTGCGAACAATTGCAAATAAAGCAGTTGAGGACCTCGGTATACCATCCCCAAACAGATGTATGGTTGAAAGGTACAATAAAACCATTAAGAAGATGATAAGACGAGTCACCGGACCAGAGGGGAAGAACTGGGATTGAGTGGTACCTCTAATCCTAATGGTGTTAAGGGATACGCCTCAATCCTCTACTGGCTTTTCGCCCTTTGAACTATTGTTTGGGAGACAACCTTGGACCAGCCTCGATTTAGTCAAGGAAGAATGGGAAACCACAGAAGAGGTCTCCTTGACCAAATACACTGAGTAACTAAAGGAGAACCCAATCTCCTTGCGAGCTATGCAGAAGCTAATCTAGGACAAGCCCAGTTGACCCAGAAGAAAGCCTATAACAAGAAAAGCCATATGAGAATGTTTCAACCAGGCGATCAAGTACTGGTACTTCTACCCACAAGCACCAATAAACTGCTAGCCAGATGGAGGGGACCTTATAAAATCAAGGATGTTCTCGGTCTGTTAACTTATCGAGTTTACCAATACGACAGAACACCCACGGACAAGGTCTACCACGTGAACCTGTTAAAAGAATGGACAAAGCCACTTCCGGAGGCAATCATGGACAACTTCGAGGCAGAGGAGTCCGAGCAAACCATAACCAAAACGCAAGATAGCTTGGAAGATGTCCAGTGGGGAATGGCCTTGTCACCCAACAGAGAACTGTTGACTAGGCTGTCACCCTATGCAGAAGTATTCTCCTCTTTTCCTGGGAGAACCAGTCTAATTTAACATGGCATTGAGACAGAACCAGGACAAACCATCAGGCTCAGACCATATCGGATCCCAGAAGCCAGGCGCCAAATAATAAAAACGGAAGTGCAGGACATGTTACGGTTGAACATTATTGAACCTTCAAATAGTGTATGGTGTTCCCCGATAGTGCTTGTCCTAAAACCTGATGGCTCTGTTCGATTTTGCATGGACAATCACCAACTGAACTCAGTGTGCCATGCATATTCCATGGCAAGAATGGATGAGTTGCTGGAAAGACTTGGATCTGCACACTTCCTGAGTACCGTGGACCTAACAAATGGGCATTGACAAATCCCCTTACAGGGATCAGATTGAGAAAAAAAAAATGCATTTGCCACACCACAAGGGCTGTACCACTTCAAAGTCCTACCCTTTGGGTTACATGGCGCACCAGCGACGTTCCAAATGTACGTGATATTAAGACCCCATGACGATTATGCTGTGGCATACCTTGACGATATCGTGGTCTATAGCAAAACATGGGGGAACCATCTACAACACTTGGAGAGGGTGGTTGTGGCTTTATATAAAGCCAGTTTACACATCAATCCCAGAAAAACGGTAAAGGGGGCACAAGAAACCAAATACTTAGGACATCTAGTCGGAGGGGGCATCCTTCGGCTGCAGGTCTCTAAAGTCGAGGCTATCCATAACATCCCAACACCCTCCACCAGAAAGCAGATTTGGGCGTTTCTGGGATCCGTTGGATATTACCACAGGTTTATACCCGACTTCTCTACAATTGCGGCACCCTTGACGGATGCATTGAGACACAACAGATTGTCCGACTTGACCAACAATGAAGATGCGCCGAAGGCACTTGAGACATTAAAACAAAGGATCACCTCAGATCCCATTCTGAGGTGCCCTGATTTTCAGAAGCCCTTCTATCTCCAGACCGATGCATCGGACGGGGGTTGGGGGCCATACTCTTACAGGAACATGATGGGTTCCTCAAACCAGTCTGTTTTGTGAGCAGGAAACTCGTGCCCCATGAGTTGTCATACTCAACGATAGAGAAGGAGTGTTTAGCTATCAAGTGGGCTGTTGATTCCTTGAAATATTATCTACTGGGTCGTTGCTTCACTTTGTACATGCACCATGCCCCTTTATAATGGTTTGCTAAGCATAAAGACACTAACCAGCGAGTCCTGCGATGGTTCTTGTCCCTGCAGCCCTTTGATTTCCTTACCTTGCATCGGCCTGTTGGTTTCCATCTGGTAGCTGACTACCTGTCCAGAAGCTCTCCCTTACCCAATCGGCCTGGGTCTGTGGTGGGGATGTGTAAGGCAGGCCCAGGAGGGTGTTTGCAAGCGCCGTTGTGCGATGTAAGGAAGTGCGAAGAACAAACGGTCTTGCACGTTTCCTACTCACCTCATTCAAAACGCCAACCCGTCTCCCTCTGCGTCTCCCTCTCCAGCTTTCCAAATGCCTGCAGGTTTGCTGCGCTACCGATGCTGCAGACGCATCTCCGGGGTGAGGGATAGTCGCTGCGCTGGAACTAATCATTGCGGGCGGAGCTCACCCATATGCCATTCAGCTACGGCTGCCGCAGAAACAACGCAAGACGAGGGAGGGGACACTGTGCATGACAACAGGGCTGGATCAGGAGAGAAGGCCCGGATGTCAGTTTTTGTAGGAGGTGGGTCCCGCTGACTTAGAGTATAGGAAGCAGTCTAGGTGGGGCCAATGCTGATTGGTGGGGAAGCAAGAAGAACGCACAAAATAAAAGACCGAGAACTCACCAGGTGTTGTTGACTCCTTGCTGAAGGTCAGAGAGGAGGGAGAGAGACGGACTGAATGGTGGGCCTATCCGGTCACAAAGGAATAGAAGGAAGTTGAAGAAAAACAACCTTTATTCAACCAGGGAAAGGACTTTGCCAGTGAAGGAACTGTCAGGTAGGGAGAATGGCAGAGAGCATAGGGGAGGTTCCCTCATTAGCAAGTAGGCTGGCTTTGATTGCTATGGGCAGTGGGTTCCAGTGGAACGGGATGAGTAGCTAGAAAGAGTGCAGAGGAGGAGCGAAGGGAACAAGATGGGGAGTAAATTGAGATACAATCAAATAGTTACTGAGGAGCAAGACCATTGACAGCTTTGTAGCGCAGGAGAATGAAACTGAAAAGAGAGCAGTTGTGCGTGGTGAGCCAACCAGCAATCAGTTGGTAGGTAGAAAAGGGGGAGGTTCTGGGTAGGTTGTAGAGAGTGTGGGTAGCAAAGTTGAGGACTTTGTCTAGAGAAAGGAAGGCGTAGCGAGGAAGGACGAGTAGGCTTGAGCAGTAGTCAAGTTTGCTTAGCATGAGTGTGGAGATTAGATTATTTGTAGAGTGGTTAGTAAGGAAAGGACACATTTTCTGAATGTTCAGATGGTTACTACAAGCAGCAGTTGCATGGATGAAATGTTGCAGTCATAGGTCGCTATCAAAGAGGACCGCAAAATTTCAAACTTTGGGTGGGTGAGCAAGAAGGACAGGCAGGAAGGAGATGGGGAGGGAAGGGATGGTATTGGAAGCTGCAAGAAAGAGGACTTTGTTTTTGAAGAGTTCAGCACGAAGCAGCAGAGAGCCATCCCTTGATGAATTGCAGTGAGACAGTTGGTAATCAATTCCGAGATGGATAGGGTTTAGGAAGGAAATGAGACAACTATGTCAGTGTGATCAGCAAAAAGGTGATAGTGAAAGCCAAAGGAGGAAATACGTCTTCCTTGGTACAGAGGGTGGATAGCAGAAGTCCAAAAACTGATCCTTGTGGTACGCCACCAGGGAGAAGTGTAGGGTCAGAAGTTTGCAAATTCCTAGAAATGTTAAAGGGTCAACCTTCCAGGCAAGAGGAGATTTCAAAACCCAAAGTCCTTGAAAGTGAGGAGAAGTCAACAGCGTCGACAGAGTCAGAAAGGTCCAAAGGGATGTGTACAGAAGACAGCTTGGAGAGGTGAGCATTGGAGAAAACGCTGGAGGCATGCATTAGCGCAGTCTCTATGGAGTGTTTAATACAGAAGCCAGATTGAAGTGGATCTCCAAGGCCATAAAACCTCCAAGTGCTTACTAATCCAGTCGAAAACCACCCACTCAAGGACTTTCGAATAATGGGGAAGGAGAGAAACGGGGAAATAGTTTTCTATCGTGTTTGGGTCAGAGGGTTTCTTCAATAGGGTAAGGCAGTTACCAATTTGAAGGAGGCAGAGAAAAATCTAGCTGAGAGAGTAAGGGGTTAAAGTGCTCAGAGAGATAAGTGATTGAGACGAAGGCTTCGGCCATTTGGGGAGCAAAAAGATTGATAGGAATGCAAGATGCATTGGTACAGCGATGGATGGATGCTAATTCAATAGGCGACGCAGGAGAGTAGTTAGGAGCAGAAGAGGTAGGGGGAGAGGTGGTGGATAGAAGGAGGTTTGGGGAGGGAGAAGAGGGCTGTGAGATTGTCACGAGTTTTAGAGGACAAGTAATGAGCAAAGTCATCAGCAGAAAGGGAGGCAGTGATGGATATTGGCTTGGGAGGTGTGAGGAAAGATTAGCAGCTAGATGAAAGTTTTCATGGATGATTGCTAAGGAAGGAGATTAGGTTTGAGTTGAGAAGTAGGAGTATTTGGCAGAGTTCAGTGCAGAGGTTAGGGCAATTGGGGAGTTTTTGTAGGCTATGAGGAGGGTAGGTGTCCGTAAATTGTGCCAGTAGTTTATGGCGTATGTTTATTTTGAGGGGCTGAATTTCAAAGGTGATCCAAGGCTGTGCACATGGACAGGAAGGTGTGAATGTGCGAGCAGGATAGTGTTGGCCAAATTGACTCATGCGTGCATAGTGAAAGTCAGAGAAAGCAGAATCAATGAGAGAGGCATGATTAGGGAAAAGAGAAAGGGGAGAGGTTTACACATAATCAAGGTGAGGTGCAAGACATCCGGCCTGAAGTTTCTCTCAGTTGTTGAATGAGGAGTTGATGATGGAGGGGCTCAGATGTTAAAATTAACAATGGAGTGATCAGATGGAGAAGGGTCAATGGAGTGGTCAGAGGAGGAGAGTGAATTAGAGAGAAAGGCAAGTTCAAGAGAGTTCCCACCAGATTTATTTATTTATCTGTTTATTTATTAGGCGCATATACAAGTAAATGCTTTCGCAAAGTGCCCACATGGCTACAGGGAGGGAACATGGGATTGAGAATAACAGTAAAAAACAATATATAAACTGGAGGATAAAGACAAACCTACTATGCCTTGAGTATTCAGAAAGTGCAAATGCAGAAAAGAGGGGGGAGGGAGTGAGGGTAAGTGCTGGAGTGTCCATGCTCTTGGATGAGCAGAGGATGTCAGTGCCAGGTAAAGTAAGTGCTAGGGAGCAATTGAGCTGCAATATGCGGGTAAGTGCAGGCCTACAGTGGGATAGGCCATTGTGTGCAGACGCAAGTGCTGTGTTTAAGCAGAGGCTGAGGCGATTAGGTGTTGGAGGCCAGGGACCCAAGGACACATAAGGGCCCTTGTCACCAATCACAGCGACAGTGAATTTAACAGAGGAGGGAAGAAGGGAAGGAGGAAAGTCTTGTGGAGCTTCTGGAATTTGAGGAGGTCTGGTTCAAGACAAAGGGGAAGGGGGAGATTGTTCCACAAGAGGGAGCATGCAGAAACAAGAGATCGGCCTCTAGCCCTCTGTTTAGTGAACCTCTTCACACACAGAGTTGGTTCCATAGGAACGTAGAGGTCTAGAGGGAGAATATTTAGTAATAGCAAGTTGCATATAGTGTGGTCCCCGGCCGCAGACAGCCTTGTGGATGATGCAGAGGGATTCAAATTTAATTCGTGCAGCAACCAGGAGCCAGTGACGAGTTTTTAGGCCAGGACAGATGCGGTCCCTGGGCTTGAGGCCAATGATAAGTCTTGCTGCCCTATTCTGGATTAGCTGGAGGGGTCGTAGAGGAAGAGGGAGATTCAAGAGAAAGCTGTTGCAGTAGTCCAGCCTAGTGAGAACCAGAGTAATGGTAACATTGAGCTTCTGCAGGAAGTGAGAAAAGGGAGAATTCCTTTGAGGGAGAATTCCTTTGAGAAGGAAGAGTTGAAAGTAGGATTTCTTGGCAGTGTCCAGGATGTGAGGGAGGAAGGATAGAGAAGAGTCAAGGAAAAAGAAAGGGGAGAGCCCATAGAGGATGGCCATAGTGAGGGGAAGAAAGAGAGAGCAGGGGTCCCGATAGGAAGGATCTCAGTCTTGCTGGCTTTAAGGCAGAGGTGATTGGAGGTGCACCAGGACAGGATGGCAAAAAGGCAATCCGGGATGATGGAAGAAGCAAGAGAGTCAGCAGGAAGTTTGAGGAAGAGTTGAGGGACGTTTGCATAGCACTGGAAATTGGGGCAGAAGGAGGAAATGATGGAGCAAGGTAAGTGTTGAGGAGCCAGGGGGAAAGGTTGCAGCCCTGGGGGACACCACAGGTGGAGAAGGAGGTAGGTGAGGACGAGGTGCCCAGAATAAACTGGGACAGACGATCAGTTAAGAAAGAGGCAGTGCCCGCTCCGAAATACCCAGGGAATCATGGAGCCGTGTTATGAGGATAGAGTGATTGACAGTGTCAAAGGCAGATGAGAGATCAAGTAGGATGAGGACAGCTGGGGAGTTGCAGTCAAGGGATGCAAGCAGTTCTTCACAGGTGTTCAGGAGAACAGTTTCCATGCTGCTGAATGCTCAGAATCCAGATTGATGGTCGTGAGATGGCCAACAAGTTCAGTGTGTGAGGTAAGCTGGGTGAAGGCCATATTCTCCATGAGTTTCCCACGAAAGGCATGATAGAAATAGAGCAGCATTTAGCTGGACAGGTAGGAACTGCTGAAGGTTTTTTCAGGAGGGGCGCACAAGGGTGTGCTTGAGGGAAGAGGGGAATGATTCAGTAGCAAAAGAGTTGTTGCAGAACTCAGCAAGAATGGGGGCAAGAGAGCCAATGTTGTCCTTGATGGTTCTGGAGGAGCAAGGTGTAACCTGTTTGAAGGAGACTTTCATAGAGCAGACAACTCTGATGACCTCATCATGTGTGACAGGGGAGAAGGAGGAGAGAAAGAGAGGAAGAAGGAGGGTGAGAGGCCAGAAGAGGCAGGGGGGTGGGAGAGGAGTGGGTGGCAAGGGTGCTCAAGATGACCAGAGTTTTGGTGGTGAAGCCAATGTGTTTCAGAGGGCCTGGGAAGGAAGAGGGGAGGAGAAGACAGCGGAAGAGTTGGCTAGTTCCCTGTAGATTTTAAAGAGTTCAGCTGTGTTGTTGGAAGCACCTGATACCCGAGCCTGGACGTGGGCCCTTTTCTTGGCACGGATGACGAGCCTGTATTGCCTTTGGAGCAGGCGACAGGCCAGTTTGTCAGAGGGTCTGCCTGAGGTTTTTCACTTCTGTTCTGCAGCTCTGCACTTGCGTTTCAAGGCTGCAACTTCGGTGTCATACCAGGTATTACGCTTAGAGGCAGGTTTCAGGCGGATCCTCATGACTGGGGCAAGAATGTCCAGAGTGTTAGTAATGGCCAGGTGGAGGTTGCTGAGGGCAGAGTCCGATGTAGAGTAAGGGGTAGGGGGAAGGGATGGATGAAGGTGGATGCGAAGGCAACAGCTGACACTCGTTTCATAGGACAGATGTTCGTGAACAAGGTTGGCCGGGCTAAAGGAGGTGCAGTCAGAGGGCCAAGAGGACCCAGGTAAGAAGAGAAGAGAGGGCAGTCGGTCCAGTAGAGTGGTGTGACCAGAGGGGGGAGAGAGAGAGGTCAGAATGTATGAGGGTGTCCAGAGTCTGTCCAGCCAAGTGGGTTGGACCAGAAGGGAGAATGGAGAGGCAGAGATTGGATAGGCAGGTAATGAAGGGAGTAGTCAGATAGGTGGAAGTTAAGTTCAAGGCTGGTGGCTGCAGAGGATTTTGAGAGGTTAAAGTCTCCCAGCCAATGCTTTAATTGGAGTAAGACATTGAGGGCGGGGGCTCATTTAGGGGCGCGGCTTGCCTGATGGGCAAGGCCTAAATGAGAACATGTAAAAATGCACAGGGGTGGTCTGACCTACATAACTAAGTGCATATCACAACACCGTCTGCCTGGTACAACCAAAGTGGGTGATCCTGGGCAAATTATTTAATTGCACTGTGTCTTATCTGCAGCTCTGTAAAGGATTCTGATTCAGATCACAGCTTATGTTAATATATCATACTATTATTTAAAAAAAAACTAATGACTATAGAGTTGCTCCATATATAATAATAGTGCTATCTAGGTGTTTTGAGCCACAAAGATATTTGCCACTTGGCTTACCTATGACAACTTATTCTAAAGTTACTTCCATGGTGCCTCCAAGTATCAAAGACTAATGGTCCTCGTTGAAATGTCTTTTTCTGTGAAGTCACTTCTGTTGGTGCAATCCTTATGCAAAATAGGAGGTTTGCATGTATTTTGCCCCAGAGCGCTTGGACAGAGCTCTAATAGATGAGTTTACATCTATTACATCTGTAATGGTCCTGCAGAGACTCACCATAATGTTGGCAACTCAGCTTGATTATTGAATGCACGCATGACACAAATGACATTATATAATCAACCACTTTTAATTTTCCCAATCCCACATACTGCTAATCCTCCTTTTCTATATGCTGCACTTGTGTATGCGCTTTGGCCCCTATACCCCCAGGGCCATTTGGATGTCTGATAGAGCCACGTATGTTAGGCAGAATCATATGCAGTACGTTTTGGGAACACCACATACAATTAAGACCACAAGTGCAAGTACACATTCACCTTTGGTACAAGCCTGTACTACACAGTAAAGTGGTAACAATGGCTGAGCAGCCAGATTTATCTCAAGAGTAAAGTGAGCAGTACCAACAGTTACACAAAGGACAGCAATTACTATGGTTCAAATAAACACTGACTCAAGGTTTCTGAGTAAAAGAAAATACATTTAATTACACATCAGTTGTAAAACAGTTCACTAAGTAAAGCAGCAGAAAATTCACACTATTAATATACTACACAGCACCCAATGAATTCTGGACAAGTTAAGCTCACAATGAAGTGTGAGCAAAATGGCACTCCAGCAATTAAAAAGGGAGGGAAAGACAAGGTTATACAAAATTAAGCAGCACCAACAAGTAAGTAGGCAGGGCAATCTAGAAAAGGCTTTCTACCATGAGGATTCAAATCAATAGGCCTGGGCCAATGTTGATGGGTCAAAGTCTTTGCTCAGGATCACACAGTTCAGGGTAGTTTGCGGTTAAGTCTTTGCCAAGAGTTCGAAACGAAATTGGTCGGCAGAAAAGTTACTTAAAAGAGTAGAGAAGGGCACGCCCTCGGATTGGCAAAAGATTTCAAACACTTTTACCACGGTTGGACGGAACGAACGACCGGATTTAAACAGTACCTTGAATGAAGAAGGAGGCTGTAGCTGAGGCAGACGTTCCTGGCAGATCCTGCAGGCTCATGGTTCCTGAAGCGACTGTCGGACTGACACGAAGGAGGAAGACTGGAGGCTCCTGCACTGCCCAGGGAAGAAACCAGCAGGAGAGCACAGCGACAAATAAAAAGTGCGTTCCTTAAAACCCAAACCGGGTCCAAGCCTCCTGGCTATCCGGTTAACTGTAGCTGTGCACAGAAAATTCGATCGGGAGAGGGAGGTCTTGCTTTGTGTTTAGCAAACTGGTTGGTCCCACCAGCTCAGGGGAAGAAGATTCCTTCCTGATCTTCTCTGTCGTCGAAGTTTGGAGATTCGGACCCACAGCAGGGCTTCACCGGGAGGTTCAGTCGTGGTCCTCTTCTTTCAGCTTCTCTTCGGTTCTCTTGATCCAGTGGCGACTCTGCCTTCCTAGTCCCAGAGACCTGCTTTTATGCAGTTTTTCCCCATTCACACAGCCTGGTTGTCAATCACACAGCAGGGTGGCTGTCCTGGCAGGACAGTCACCTAGCCAAAAAAACAAGAGTGCGACTTGGGTTACCAAGGGACCCCATGGCAGTGGTCCTAAAACCCCTCCCTCCCATCCTGCCTGCCCAGATATTCAAGCGCCTAAGGAGGGCTTCTGTGCAGAAGCCCACCAAAGGACAGCGATCAAAGGAACTAAACCTGGTTTGCCGCACAGAGTAGAACACAAGAAAGACCTTTACAAAAAGAAATGGCAAATAAACCCAGCCGGAACCAAATTAAAGTAAATGTGGTCCAGCAGGTTTAAGTTCAAGGCTACCAAGATAGCCTAAAACAGTACCAAGGCTATTTAAATAAACCGCGGTAGGAAAAATATGGTAGATACCACTGCCACCAGCCAAATCTTAATGAAAGGGGAATGAAACAATGTTCCATGAGAGATAGACAAAAAGGGATAACTATTAACCCTTTCCAGTACTCTATGTAAGATAGGTAGTACTGGGTCTGTGAGTTTTAAAAGGCTAATAAAGTCAATGGCAACTTTACATGTTGTGAGAGACAGAACTCAGTCCCAGAATATGGAGTTTAAAGTGGGAAATCTGAAAAGGACAACCTTGTGTCACTGCAAGAAGATGATGCCTATGGAGTAGGTGAAGCTCCACAGTCTATGAACACAAAAATGTTAAACACACACAGCAAAACACATGTAAGAGTGTGAAAAAAGGCTCACACTCTTACCAGGTGAAAAAAAAAATCCTAGAAATTCAGCAAAGCTGCTGACGGACTCATAAGGTAAGGGAAATTAGCCATTCTGGAGAATTCACCCTAACAACGTGGCAGCATGCTGCATGTGCACTGTACTACTGCTAGTGATGCCTTACCTGCAGGAAGCAGCAAATTGCAACATGGGCAATCAGGCCGAGGACTCAAGATAATGCGCAAAATGCATTGATTTGCTGTAAGTGATACCGACTGACTCTTTAAGCCTTGCAACACGAGAGAATGCCAGAATACCCTGCGCAGCAAGTGAGCAAAGTAAACTTACTTTCAACACAGTCGCAAACTGCAAATCAGGAAGGCAATGGGAATTCCAATAGATCCACCCGGATTTGAAGGTGGACTGTCATGGCAGGCAGAAGGAAACATGATTCAAGCCTCACATGGAATGGTGGACGTGCTGGTGCATGGGACACGAATGCATGCGTTCTTAACTTGTTTTTCCAGTATAACTTGTGCGTAGCACCTGCGCACCCTTTTATTTGGGCTGGCTTCGCCTGGGACTGTAACTACCTCTCGTGACCCCTCACGCCAGGTTTGTAAGCCTTGCAAAGGGTCACAAGAGAAAATTACAGTTTGCTTGGGGATTCTGTGTGGCTGACACTTTTCCTGCAGCTGTGACTTACAGAAGAGCCAGCCACAGCGTCGTGCAAACTGCAACTTCCTCTCACGGGTCGCAAGAGGAAGTTGCAGTTTGCGCAACGCTGTGGCTGGTGCTTCTGTTAGTCACAACCGCCTGTCTTCATCATGGCGGCGGTAATATCCTGCCGTAGTGGGATCGGGGGGGGGGGGGGGGGGCCTGCAGATCTCAGCCCCACTTTTTGGAGACTGCCGGTGACTCGGCCGTAGCTGGCCCCGGCCCACTTAAAGCACTGCCCCCAGCATGATAATGGAGATGCTGACAGGAAAAACTCAAGGAGAGTCGGGTCAGATAAGAGAGGTTGTTGTTGGAGAGGACCAGGGGGTCCATAGAGAGCTAGAACAGGGAGAAGAGTAGGAGGAAGGACTTAAATAGTGGCATATTTAAAGAGGAAGAGTTGGTGTAAGCAGAATGTGGCTATTCTAAATGAAATGGTCCAGAAAAAGACACATTGGTAACTTGACTGAATCCTTGAGCAATTCTCATTCATTCAAAAGTGGATTGCTCCAGGTTTTGTACACGTACAGTTGGGCAATGCATGCAGTAACCTCCTGTTTAATTTTAGAACTGGGATATACGTTTAACGTCCATATTTTACATTTGTGTCAAATCTGTGGTGATTTTGGTGTACTTCCTTTCAGAGCATTTCCCACAGATGTAGTGATATTGAAACAGAACTAGTCCCCAGTCGTTACCCAGTCTTGGTTTGTTGTAAGGGAACAGGAATGCATTCCATGGTCCCGTAGATTGAGTGATTGTAGTGAAAAAGGGGATTTTCACTCTAAAATGCAAATTTAACAATCAAGGGCCAATTTTCAAGGATACATTTCAATACAATCTTTGGAGAAATGTGTGACACAGAATAATTAATTGGACATGATCACATTTATTCAGTATCAGGCGTGAATGTCTGGGGGGGGGGTTATGTGCTCTTTTGCATACATGTTTGAATACTGTGGACAGATGCACATAGTCACAAAGTCTGATGGAAAGAGGTTCTGCATGTTTTTGGAAGTCCTGGTTGTTGGACAAGCCATTTCCAACCTCTGGCACAAACCACGATGGTGGAAATGCAGTAGGTACCCATGTTAACTGGTAACCTAAACACCCAAAAGGAGTCAGGGTCTTATTCTTAGTGAGTGAACTGCACATCCTCCTCCTTGAAGTTGAGTCAAAGCAAGAAATTACGGATGGAACCACTTGTTTACATTATTTTGGCCAACACATTGTCAATATACCTTTTCCAAGTATGATATTAGAGCAGAACGGTTTGTGTCATTCAACAAGTATTTGGATTAAAAAGGACCGGGACCATGCACAGGATTGCCATACTAGGGGCAAAGGAAGCCCCAATAGTAGTACCCACAATTTGGTTGAAAAATATATCAATGTGACTAAAGAAGTTATGTATTAATCCTATTGTCATGCAGTCCGCTATAAAGGCTTTAGGGAACTCCATGAATTAAATATCTCTGGCCAGGGACTAGAGTCATGCACAGTATTGTGTCCTGCTGGTTTATATAGCTGTTGTCGCAAAAAGGTCACTGATGGTCTTCCCTTCACTTACTCAAATCAGGATCAACCTGATTTGAGTAATTGAAGGGAGGACCACATGGTGTCTTTGAGGTAAGTTTCTGTTTTTGTAGAGAAAAAGAAAGAGGTCGCAAAAACACAATGAGTGGCTCTAAAATGAACCAACAGCCCACTAGAATCAGCCTACCTGGTGTTTTGAGGGAATATGAATTTTCAATAGAAGAGACTGAAAGGGAACTGCATAGTCCGTCTTCTAACAAGAGCCCACGTCCGGATAAAGTCCCAATGTATGTTTTCAAGGCTGATTCTTATTTCTAGGTTCCTTTTCTTAGCCATAGTTTTTACTGAAACTTGGCGCACAAGATTCATTCAACAATCTTGGAATTTAGCTTCAACTATTCCAACTGCAAACAAGCATTGGGAAAGCCAACAGTTTGGGCTTTTGTATGTCGACATGGAATAGGTATTTGCAAGACACTACCATAATCTTATTACCTGGCAATGAGATGGCAACTGCTGGAAAATGGTGTGATTCCCTGGGCATAGGGGAGCAGTTCCTATGCAGAAGCCAAAACGGTTGGCTTTGTTAATGCTTGTTTTGACCAGGACTTCAGAGCAAGCAACAGATATACATTTAAGTGGCTGAATGTACACTTGGTTAGGACATTTTGTAAATCATTAACTCTTAAAACACTGTTTAGAAATGCACAGGAAGGGCACAGTTTGTGGTTATCTCTTGATAAATCAACTCAGAGATCTCAGGAGGATGTGTTTTGGGTAAGGAGGGGCACAGGGGTATTGGCTGGGAATGGTCGAAGAGATTAGCACGTTTATAGGCAGTCAATGGTTTGGAAAATAACCAAAAACCCACAGGCTCTGTGTCCCTCTTAAAATGGTATCTCCCTTCTACCTCTACCCTTAATGCAATAGTTACAGCTCAGAGGTGGTGCTTGAGAACCACTAATAGCCAAAACTAAACAGGGGATACACTTTACCCAGCTAAGAAAACGGGTAAATGATGTGAACATGTAACCAATGGATGAGGGTCGGAAAATCCTAAAATTATATAATATCTTTATATGTTACTTTTTTGCCACTTTTACTTGTCATGAAAAGGTGTTTTAAACCTGCCTCACAAAATGACGATCTACTAACCAGTGTCATCTCATTACTGCCTGAGGAAGAGGCGGTCTTGAAAGCTAGCAGGCAAAAATAATGAATTACCCTGATAAAGCGTTCATCTCTAAAGGATCAGATGTGTTTTACCTTCTTGTAACATAAACTATACATGCAATCCACGTGCATCACTGCCCTATATCACATTAATTTGTTGTGCACGCGCTGCAATATGATGCATTTTGATTTGCCACAGTGTGATGACATATGATGCACAGTTCTGCTAGGTCAGGCTATGATATAGGCATATGTTATTTGCAAGAGTGAATTTTGAACATGCAATTCGTAATCAACTGGTCATGGGCCTCTCTCTGACAGCCCACCACAACTAATTGACACACTTACCCGCGGGAACATTCAGCCATGCAGGTTGTCACAATATAGAGCAACAAGACATGCACTGACTAGTATATTGTCAATTACACATGACACTGCACCCATGCACCGTGGTATTAATATTCTGGGAGATACAGACAATGGTTAGACCACTTTTGTTGAAGCGTCGTGCCAGTCTGCATGCAATGTGATGCTGCAACAATCATTGCTCATGCATCGATGTAAAAAATATATCACAGCATGCTTTCCTTACTGCGCCTTGTTATGCCATGATACATCTTGATAAACTATTTTATGCTACGTAAAACTTTCACAAGCAAATATGCCATCGCATCTATTCTGAGCAAGATTCTGTAATTAATTGCCAGGGTCTGCTTTATGACTACCCACAGAGATCTCAACCGCATTGTGACTCAGACTTACATAAAAGCGCAATACAATGCTTAAAGGAACTAGCAGCTGACATAGCAAACCACAAACCATAAAGCAACATCAGTACTAGCATGCCGACTGATAACAATAAGGCACAGCCGGTTACATCTAATGACACACAATATATTGTAAGTGCAATGTTTCTATCTTCAAAACATAAAAGTGGCAAAAGTGTTTCACTGTGCCATGTCTTACTGAACACATTTTATTGTGCAATGGCAGGCTAGATACCCAGAACTGTGCAAACTGACATACACAGGCTGGTCAAAGTGCCTCAGGGCCATACAATGGCAGATGAGTACTCTATAAAGAACTTGTAACATGACATATCAGCAGTTTGCCAATACTTGAAGTAATAGTTTTGAGAAGGGTGAGCGGATAGCTCCAAATCACCCAGGCACGAAATGTATAGTAGTTGTCTATACATTTGTCAAGCTAATACTTCCTGGGAGTTTTAGCTTTGGTCAATTGAACAAATTGCACAAAAGGATCTAATACCAGTGCCTACGTCTGGCAAAGTGGTGTCAGATGCTGGTAATCCGAACAAGCATGTCCACATGGCTCATTCAATTCTGGAGTTGCTAATCGAGTCCTGTTTTCTACTTGCCATTCTGGGACTTATACAACTGAATCTACAATGGGAAAATCCAGGACTACAAGAACCACATAATGGCAAGTAAAAAACAGAACAGGATGTTTGTTTCCTGAATAGACTGGGGAACGCTGACATTTATGCCAATATTACAAATGTGCTTGTGTTTTTCCAGGTTGACAATCCAGGGAAATATGTATCAGGTAGGATCTGGATTTGGTCAAAAGTGAACTCTCACCTCCAGGCTTTCCATTGGGTCATAAGTGAACTCTTATCACACCCCTGCCCTGTGTGCGAAACAAAGCAGCATGAGCACGGACCCAGAAACCACTGCATCTTCCACATGGGATGCAGGCACTCATCTTACATATTCTGAAAAACAAAGGATAACAAACTAACCCAAATTGTGAGTTTTCTGTGACTGTAATTTGGTGCTTTCACTCACTCCATGCTTTGCAGGAGTGAATTGGAGTCAATTCATAGTTCCCTGATATTGAGTTCCCTCCATTCACATTTCAGAATTAGGCCAAATCCAGGACAATATATTTTTCTCTGCACAATAGGTGACTCTGTATGGCGCTGTAGTCAATGAAAAGGCATATAAGGGGACAATTGTTTCTTTTGCTGGCTGATACAACTAAAGAATATTGTCATTTTTTTCAACAAAATCTATGGTTGTTTTTACAGAAAAAAAGTGAATGAAAAATGAGGGTGTGCATTACACAAAACATATGAGGTCTAAGGTGGGATTCTTCTGCACCTTAATGTTTCCTCAAATAAAGCACCAACCAAACAAGGCAGATCGGCTGAAAATTGCTAGTATGTTAATCTCCCAATCCAACATGCCCCATTCATTGTGGATTTGGGAGATGCAAATCCAGGGCCTCATTACGAGTAGCGCGATAAAAGCGGGGTCATTACCAGCATGGAGGTACGAGCGGGTCCGTGCTCGTATGACGCCGCTAATAGCGGGTGATTATGAGTGCGCAATCACGCGCAAACCCCCATGCCGGTAATGGCCATACCGGCATGCCGCTAAAGGCCCTCCAACCCCCCGATAGCACCATCACGGGACCCGCCGATATCGCCTCTGCGTAGGAGGAACCCCTTAATACCAACCCGGTAATAACAACATGCTAATAATGGGCTCGTAATACCGGACCCGAAGTAACTTCATCACGTCGGAATGGGAAATGCGCCGGCGGCCATCTTTAAAAACACAATCCATTGCAATCCTCCCAAACCAACAGTAGTTTACAGGAGAGACCAGTGGCAATACTTACACCATGCCCAAGGCAACCCGGAAGACTACCCCCCGCCTGCGGAAAAAGTGCTTTTCTGATGCAGAATTGAACATGCTTGCGGACACCCTTGCCGCACATGCTGATGTGATTAAAGATCAGAACCTGAAGCGTGAGGTGCAGCAGCGCAAGAAGGAGATCTGGCAGGAGGTAGCCAGCAAGGTCTCCGCTGTTGGAACCACCCCACGGACAGTAAGGGATTGCAAGAAGAGGTGGGATGACCTCCGCCTCAGGGTCCGTAATATCCTTGCAAGCAACAGGATGGAGGCCATGGCTACAGGCGGGGATCCCCACTCTCCTGCCAAACTGACCACCTGGGAGGAGACGGCAAGCACCTTCATCAATCTGGAGTCCATTGAGGGATAATCAAGGCAATGCATGTCCCAACACACACATGAACATATTCTTGTCCAGATGGAGGGCCAAACCCTGCCACTCTGAAAAACATGCTGAGTGCCAATCCCATTACCAACACACAGCCAACACACACGGACCATGCCCATGTAATACATCACACAAACCCCAATACAACGTCATACCACCTGCCATGCAGCAAATGCCAAAATGCCCCCTCATACTACCCTGTGTGACACACCTGTAAGATATGAATGCATGATTAATGAAATACTCCACAGCACCATAGAATGCATCTGGCATGTAACACCATCACTGATGCCCTGCATCTCTTCTACCCCCCCAGGCATCGATGGAGAAGATGCCAGCCAGGATACCACCACAAGGGCATCCACGTCCCGGCCACAGAAAATGGCAACCGGCACCACCACCTCCGGGGCAGCCTCACAGCCCACACCTACACCAAGTGCGCCTGACACTGTGGACACCCAGCTGCCAACACCTACAGCCAGTGCGCCTGACACTGTGGACACCCAGCTGCACTGTGACACACCTAGACCAGTGGAAGGCGAGGCCCTAGGACCACTGGCCACCATAGAAGATGACGTGGAGGAGTATGTGGACCATGAAGCAGTCACGCATGTGGCATGTGCACACACCCCAAGCCCTGTGTCCACCCCCCCGCCCCCGCCCCAAACTCAGCCCTCACCCACCTACAGCAGTGCCGATCCCTGCCTGCACGATTCCGACCTGAGCCCCATCCCAGAGGACAGCACTGATAATGCAGGCCCCGTGAAAGCACCCTCGACCACTGCTGCACCCACCAACAGCCTTGAGGTACGGCTGGCGAGGGTGGAGACCAGACAGGAGTCGATGTTGGACCTGCTACGCCAATACATCGCGGATGGCGTTGACACCAGGCGGGGACCACAGCCACCATAATGGCCAACACAGCCGCAGTCAATGCCTCGGCAGTGCTGATGAGAGACTGTCTGGGGGCCATCATACAGGTCCTGACATCCATCCTGCTGCACATGCAGCGGCCACGACTTGCAGCAGGCGTGGAAATCGGTTTATAGTCAATAAGTCAAAAAAAGTTGAATACCAAAATGTCGAAGAAAAAAAATTCCGAATGTGTTTTTTTTTTAATGGGGGGGTTCCCCCTCAGCCCCCCCCCCATTTATTTTTAATAGCTAAAGCCAAATAAACATACCAAAAAAAAAACACATTCGGATATTTTTTTCTACATTTTTTTTTCTTCTACATTTTTACATTTTTGTATTCAACTTTTTTCATTCGACATTATGACTGCCCACCGTGGAAATCCCCACCGACTCCTCACCAGCCACCACACCTGCTTCCTCTGTCCCCACTTTATCTGGACCCCCAGCCCTGTGCGTCCTACGAGAAGGAGTGCGAGGCACATTGAAATGCTGCCCCCGGACAGCAAGAAGTCCCGAAAATAGTGTGGGAAAACTATGGGAGTGGCTCAGATGGTGTTGAGGGTGAATGGGGGCATTAGGGGGAGTTCACTGGGGGGGTTTGGGAGTTTACTGGGGGGGGGTTGGGAGTTCACGGAGGGTTTGGGGGGGCGTTGTCACATTTTTGCAGTTTGAATCAATACACCCGTTGTGTGAAAAAACATTCAATGCCTGGACATTGTTCATTTCGTGTGTATCCATTTAATGTATGACGGTGTTCAGTGCCCAACTCCCAACATTCCCTGTGTGCATGTCCACATGGACCCAGTGTGTCACTGACACATATCTATCAAAGTCCCTGTGGTTCAGAAGTATTTGTGAATCAGTGATTGGCATACTGCATGGCCATCCTGTGCATCACGTACTGGCAGGGGTGCTGCTTCACCTCCATCTCCATCCTCATCATCCTCTCCCAGTGCATGCATGTCATGCATGTCAATGTCAGGTGGCAATGGTACATTTCTCCGGACGAACATGTTGTGCAGCATGACACAGGCCACGGTGATCTTTGCCACCTTCTCAGGCCTATAAAGGAGTGCTTCACCAGACCTGCTTAGGCAGCGGAACCGCTCCTTCAACAGGCCAAAGGTCTGCTCAATCACAACACGGGTACGGGTGTGAACCCGATTGTACTCTTCATGGCTGTTCTGCAAGTTCCGTACAGGGGTAAGTAGCCACTGCTTTTAAGGGATATCCTCCATCACCTGCAGGCAAATAAAAATAGGTGTGTATCACTCTGAGCTGCCACCTTCAGGATTCACAGTCATGCCTGCAGCTATTTGGTGTGGACATGCACATGTCCCTGTACGTATGCACAAATATTATTTAGATGCATTCTATACTGCTATGAGCTGAAGTAATCTCGATGGCGTTGAATAGATGATGCAGGGTGAAATAATGCATGGTGAGGCGGATGTACTGTGGTTGTACGACAATGTTTCACCTCCCATTTTTGCTGTGTATACTACACTGTTCATGGTCACACTAGCCACATTGGCACAGTTGCGATCCTGTTTAGTCATGCATTGCTTGACATACACATGGTGGCCAGGTTGTGCGTCTTACATGTGGTCATTTATATATGTTAATGGTCATAAGTGTGCCAATGATGTGTCATGTTGGTGTTGGGTTTCAGGTCAGGATTCATTAGCTCTGCGTGCATTCTCCACTCACCGTCCATTCCCACCCAGGTGGAGTATGCACCCCCCCCATTCCCACCCAGGTGGAGTATGCATCCCAACACATCACTACCCCAATGCACTGCCATGTCGCTCCATGTGACAGGGTAGCATGGAGTTACACAGCACCATGGCATCATGTGTTGATCCGGGAAATTGGGCGCAGCAATGTGTGATGATCTTGCTGGAGTTACATACCATCTGCACATTGATGGAGTGGCATTGCTTGCGATTGCGGTACACCGTCTCTACGGCGTGGGGGACTACCAATTCTACATGGGTGCAGTCCAGGGCACCAACATAATTGGGCATGCCTGCCAGTGCATGGAAGCCTACTTTGGTGTTGGCTATCTCCTGGGCAGTCCATGGTAGGGATATGTGAGTGCTAGCATGCTTCAAGAGGGCATCCAGCACTTGGGTCAGCATGCGTGAAAATAGTGGTTGTGAAAT
Organism: Ambystoma mexicanum; assembly: GCF_040938575.1. Classification (NCBI taxonomy): domain Eukaryota; kingdom Metazoa; phylum Chordata; class Amphibia; order Caudata; family Ambystomatidae; genus Ambystoma; species Ambystoma mexicanum. Next base: position 694,337,451 of record NC_090939.1, read on the forward strand.
GCCATGCAGCTGGCCCAATGTGTGCTGTTAGGTGCCTGTGGCCAGGAAGTGGAGCACAGACACCACCTTTAGTAGCGGGGGGGGGTGGCAGTGCGTATTTCTATGAGGCTGGCAAAGTCATTGCCTATCATGTACACAATGGTGGTGATGGTGTCCCGGTCCAACCGGTACATGGCGTGGATCTGGTCATGGTTTAGATTGAATGGGCTGGGTCTGATGCGAGGGATTGGTGGCTGCCTACAAGGTACTTCTGGCTGCACTGGTGGTAACTGCTGGGCCTGTCTCACCCTCCTTCTCCTCCTGCGTCTCCTCTGTGCTGCCTGTTGTTGCTACTGTAGTTGTTGTAGTTGCTGTTGTTGCTGTAGTTGTAGCAGTATAGGCATGTCCTCCAGCGCCATGATTGCAACAGCTAGTGGTAGCATTTTGGTGTAGGAAGGGGTGTGGTGTGTGGGTGTACTCCTTTTATACTGGGCCAGACTCCATTGAGTCCATCTGTGGTGATTGTGTGCACCTGTGGTAGTTGGCTTGATTGCTGATTGCTGTTTACGATGCCTGTGTGGCCGCCATCGTGCAGGCCCTGATTACCGGCTTTGGGATGCCGGTATTTGCATGCCCGCGTGGGTTGTGATATCCTCCAATTACCGGCATGTCGGTTTTTACTCCCCGAAGGGGCGCGTGTACGCGCCCATGCCGGTATGAGGGGGCATGGTACGGGCGGTGCCGGTATTGGCGAGTTGTCGGGTCGGAATGCCCTGGACCCGTTAACGAAGCCGCTATTACCATTCCGCCTTCCTTTTTTCATTACCTCCATTCTCGTAATGAGCCCCACAGTCTTTTTTATTTTGCATTCTGGGACGTGTGGTACTGGATTTCATCATATCCAGAACTACAACTCTTAGAATGAAAAAAAACGAAACCAGGGCTGGTTTACCATCCCTTGAATGGAAGAGGGAATTTTTCTGCAGACAAGAGTTGTTGCTATCCTACACAACGTCAAAAACTGAAGCGCCTGCAGTTGGGCACGTTACCTCCCCCGTACTCCCCAGAGATTCACTCCTGATACTCAATAAATGTGATCATATCCGATTAATCATTCTGTGTCACACATTTCTCCAAAGATTGTATTGAAATGTATCCTTGAAAATTGGCCCTTTATTGTTAAATTTGCATATGAGAGTGGAAATTGTCTTTTTCTCTACAATCACTCAAAATACACGGGACCATTGAATGCAATCCTGCTCCATTACAACAAACCAAGACTGGGTAAAGAATGGGGACTTGTTCTGTTTCAGTAGCACTACACCTTTGGTAATGCTCTGAATGGAAGTACACCAAAATAACCACAGATTTCACACAAGTATAAAATATGGAAGTTAGACCTATATCCCAGTTCTAAAATGAAACTGGATGTATACTGCATGCATTGCCCAACTGTAATTAGGGCATGCAGGAATAGGATGGTGTAGATGTCACCAAAGCGCGAAAAAGAAAATAATGGTTGTTAGGCTTTTCCCACTCCGTGCCTTAGCCCTGCATTAAACCCCACAACCAATCTTCAAGAGTGTGCTGGGAAGCCCTGTCCACAGCCTTCTGCTCTGGAATACCCCAAGTTCGGGAGCTTGCAGCACACGAGGACGGTGTTCCAAGACAATCACTATGGCTGCAATAACGAAAGAAGAGGTGAGATGAAAACAAGTGATGTCACCAGGGATAGGTGGCTCTGCCATCAGAAACCTACACTGGGCTTATAGGGGTCGCAAGCGACACCTGATAGCCCAAACTAGGAGATCCCAATTTACCCTCATCCGATTGGTCTATTTCTATGATATAGTCATTTTCAAAATTATTTGGAAACATTGCTCCACTCTAGATTATCAAATTAGGCAACTGAGAACAGCACAATACAAGGAGGATTTAGTGAAAGGTTTTTGGTTATTAATCGCATTATTTATTAATTTGTATCTCATTACAGCCAAGTAGGTTTATGCTAAGGCACCTTTGAATTTAGAACTAATGGATCTCAGATTGACCTCCAATAAGGTAAACAGAAACAAGTAATGGGCCTACTGTCATATCCCGACATCCGTAATCATATGTTTATAATGTTACAACCCTTGTATTCGGCTACAAATCCTTGCGCTAGGTTTGGAGCAACAGGGGGATGCAAGATTCCTTTTAATATTTTTAATAGTGTTGATCTTGCATTGGGGCCCCTCTTCTTTTTAATGTATATATTAATACTTCAATTGCTCTTAATCTTGATGTTACTGTGATACATGGTCATCTTATACCAGTTTGGAGTTATGCAGATGAAACAGTTTTAATATTTAATGCCCACTTTGCTCTTCAGGCATTAAGTGATATGATACTTTAGTTTGTATTTTTGTATTTGTTTTGATTTATACAGCGCTTAACACCTAAGCACTTCACAAAGGTTGAAAAACAGTACAACAATAGGATTTGATAGGATATGATATTTTATTTATATTGCGCCTATACACAAGTGTTTCAAGGCGCAACGAGGCAAGGGAGGGGAGCAGGAGGGAACAAGACAAGGATCTTACTAGGCCCAGTGATATTGAGAATGTGCAAGTGCAGGGGAGAGGGGAGGGGAGAAGTGCAAGATTTAGGATTAATATTGAAACAAGAAGTGCGGCCAGCAGGCGGCAGTGAATGGTTAAGTGCAGAAAATAAGACAGATAAGTGCCAGTAGGGGGGTTGTAAGGTTGCAGGTACAGCCCCAAGTGCAGGGTTGCCAGGGGGGGCAGTGCAGGTGAGCAACTGGTAGGGCAGGAACCTGGGACTGTGGTTCAGAGGGTAGCCAGTTAACCAGTGCAATAACAGACAAGAGATCAGCAAGGTAGCGTAACAGAGAAGGCAGAAGCAAAGAGGAAAGTCTTGAGCTGCTTCCGGAACCGGAGATGGTTCTGTTCAAGGTTCAGAGTGGCAGGGAGGCGTTTCCAGAGGGAGGCGCCAGCCGAAGAGAGAGATATGCCCCCCACTTGTTGCTTGGAAAAGCGACTGACCCTCAGGGAGTTGGAGGAGCGAAGAGCACGAGTAGGAAGATACTTCAGGAGAGAAAATTTGACAGTGAATCAATTAACAAGAAGGAGTTTTGAAAGAGAGAGTGAGATCAGAGATCAAATAAAAAGAGGGATGGCATTGCAGTGCTTCGGGGCAGGAAGGGAAAAAGAGTGAAAACGAGAAGGGGCACATGGAGGACAAGGAACAACCAGAAGAAAGAAAGACTGGGAGTGAAGGGAACAAGAAGGAAAATGGAAAGAAACTAAGGAGCAGAGATAAAGGGAAGCAAGACCATAGAGAAACTTAAATACTAAGCAGAAAAATGAAAAAAAGAAGTTGGGCTTCGAAGGTCAGTCGCCACAGAGAATGCAAAGCAGAGGAAAAAGAATCATAAGGAGAAAGAGTTCAAAGTATGCGGATGAAAGAAAGATAAATAGAGCGTAGATGAGCAAGGCAGTAAACAGGAAGATCAAGTAACAGACAAGAACAATAGAATAAGTGAGAAGAAACTAAAGATGAAAACTAAGGACGAAATATTGTTTTGGAGCTTTGCGGATATTGAATAATTGAAATCGACTGGAGCAGGAGATAAAAGAAATGCAAAATGAAAATGAAAGGGGGAGTAAAAAATTACTCCAAGATTACATGCCGAAGCAGAGGTAGGAGGTAAGGAAGGGGGAACCGAAATAGAAAATGGAGGAAGAAATAGAGGAAGAGGGGGAGGAATGGTGAGGGCAGGAAAGAAAAGAACTTCAGTTTTGGATGGATTCAGATGTAGATAATGAGAAGACATCCAGGATTGGATAGCTAGCAGACAGGCTGAAAGAAAGGAATGAATAGAGTTTGAGAAGGAAATAAAGAAGGATCTGCAGGCTGTTCGCATGGAGGTGGCAAGAAAAGCCAAAGGACGTAATAATAGAACCAATAGGGGAAGTATAGAGAGGAAATATAAAAGGACAGAGGACAGACCATTTTAAGGTGAATTTTGATGTTGTAAATAATAGTACTACATCAAGAACTATTATTGATTGTCATAATAGAAGAAAATATTATAAATAAGTATAAATTAGAACAAGTCCAAAATAAAGATTTGATTGCCTGCTGTGGCATCTTTTCAGTACTTTTTTGTAGATAAAAAGAAAAGGGTACACAAATACATTGAGGGCTCTAAACTGTACCGACTGACCGTCTACTACACGTCTACATGGGTTTTTGTCGAATATTTACGCATCTTTCGTAGGCAATACATAACTGAGATATTAGGATCTGTCAAATTCAGGCATTTAAGCTCCCATTTTTTATTAAGACCCATTTGTGTAAGATCCAGTATAAGTGTTTTAATTTCCACTGGCAAGTCTTTAGTGAGGGGCAATATGGACAAGGGTTTCTAACAAGAGGTTGTAGCCATCAAGGTGATAGCTAGACCTTTGCTGGCTGGTGTAATAACTAGGTTCAAATCAGATTTAAGGTGCTTGAGAGGTATTCAGATGTGACAGGACATAAGAAAATAATGATTTCTTATTAAAACTCGGGGTGGGTGCCACAGCCAATCAGGTTGCTCGGAACATGGGCAAAACCTCACAGTATAAGCCAGTATTTCGGGAAACCTCTGAGCTGCCAGCACCCACCCCACTATTTTCCATGCCTCGTCCACTTCTCCCCCACAACCAGGGCTGGACTGGGAACCAAAAGTGGCCCTGGAATTTTTTTTCAAAGTGGCCCCACATTAACATGAACTGAACGATTTGTAAGAAATTCTGTATTCATCCCACTCAAAAGGGGCCCACCAGAAGATCTACGGAGTTCCCTGTAGGCCAGTCCACCACTGGTAGTGGGCAATGATTCGCAACGTATAAACGCTGAAACCTATACAAGGCAGGGCACATCTTGGGCTCTTACTGCTTACTAGTTATTGAGTGCAGAACAATACATCCAAGTCAGAAGACATGCCTGAAAGAGGAATTCATGCCAATTAATCCTGACACATTGTGAGAGCCATTTGCATCATACATTTCAGGGAAGAATTAAAATGAGTGTTTCACGATCAAGCATTTTCTGTATATTGTTTTTACACCCTCTGAATGACAATAGGCCAACCTCTGTGGTCTAAAAGTAGAATGAGTTGCCAGATCCTACATGGACCTCAAGTGTGCTGTGTTCATCCAGATCTGCTCGTTCCTTCAAGCATTCACCGCACACTGGCATTGCACTGCTACTTCCTCACTTTTTCCTTTTGGAAAATACCTACTGGATTGCTGGATAATGAAAGTGCTGTGATGACATGTTCTTGGTATATGATCGTGCATGATGACATGTCCTTGGGATTTGATCGTGCTCGTTTAAAGTTTAAATCCAGTTATACATTAATTTAAAATAAATAAAAAAATTAAACTCATTTCAAAGAATATCAGCATCCTCTCAAAACTACAAAACACACGGCGCCATTTTATCATTTAGAAAATTATTAAAATACCAACAAATATTTAAATTTAAAATACCTACAAAATGTGTAAATACCTACGCATTCATAAATATTTTTACATATTTGTTTACATGTATAGCTCAATAATATTTCAATTTCATATTGTGCTTTATGACACATTCTTCATGCTTCTAAGCGCTATTATGATAGCTGCTATTATTACTAAGTTTCATCTGCCTCTGCATGCTGAAGGTCTGAATTAGCTATTTCGGTATGCCATATTTAGCATTCATTGAGAGCACATCTGACCCTGTTTTGGAATCTTTTGGAACTACAGTCTTTTCAATACTTATTTCAGAATGGTGGTGCAAGTATTCAGATGCTTACGCTTGAATGTTTGAGGAAGTCATTAGGACTCCAAAAGTGTATGCATTGTACCCTAATAGAAGATCTGCTAAAATGTAGCTTACATCGCAACATGCCACCTTGAGCAACTCCTGATCTTTCACCCACAGTAAAACGCTGTGCTTTCTGGAACCTGTAGTTTCGTTATTCCGATTACAAGTATAGGCGTAGAAAACATGGGGCCTCATTACGACCCAGGCGCTAATGGGTTAACGGCGCCGTAAAAGGCTGGGGCGCTGTTAACCTATTAGCCCCTAATTACGAGGTCCCTTTGCGGGACCCGACCTTAAAGGCTGGTGTAGACCAGCCGTTAAAGTAGGGACCCGCAAAGGGACCTTGGTGCTAATTACGGTGCCGCAATTTGTGGCACCGTACTTGGCGCCTTCCCCATTCCCATTGAGCCCTATGGGGCAAAAATGGGAATGGGGAAGGGCCATAGAGAAAGGGTGAATTACCGCCCCGCCAACCTTGTAATGGGGTGGTAATTCCCCCTTTCTCCATGGCGGAGTCGGTAACTTACCGGCATTGACCATGGTGCTAATAGCACCATGGTCTTCCGCCAGGGTCGTAATGAGGCCCATGGAATATGATATTTAGAGAGGACAAACCTGATTTAAAAAATGCTGTTGCTGATCACCAAATGTATTTTGATGATTGGAAGAGTACATGCCTTACAAATAAACGATCATTTTGGTGACTTTCAAATGCATGCAGCACCGTCTATTCTAACGTTTGTTAAATGTTCACTCGTATTGAACTGGACATTACAGCGAGTAGTCATACCCTGAAAATAGTGAGAAACGGTCTTTTGCTAAAACACTGACTGTAACAGTGACCTAACGTGTGGAATTAACTGGATAAAGACACCGGTGCAGATACTGAACTAGTGAAAGAAATAGACAAATCAGTTGCATACAGCCATTCAGACAGATATATGGAGGTCTATAACAGAGAAACTAAGGGAGAGGAAGGAGCAAACAGAGAGAGGGAGATACACGCATAAAGGAAAAGAAGAGTGCCAGACAAGAGACCCAGAAGCAGGAAAGAGAGAATTACATGATTGCAATTAATTAGCAAGAAGGCAGTGCATGAAACGCATTACAAGATTAACTGAGGTAAAGAGAAACAGAGACACACACCCACCTGCTGCAAGCACCAAGAGCTGCCACTTGCAGCGTGATTCTCCATGAGACGGCCTGATGATAGGAGAGCTCAAACCCGCAGCAGTCTGGGACGTCATTTCATCAAAATTCCGGGGGTAGCTGAAGTGACATCACATGACCCTTGACCTCTGATGACATCACAGGAAGTGGCATCATTTGATCCCCCCCCCCAAGTGACATCACCGGAAGTGATAGCACATGACCTTTCACCCCTTGACAAAACAGGAAGTGGCAGCATTTTTGAACACATCAGAAACACAGGGCCTCAGACAAAGAGTGATCGCCCGGAGCAATACAATTTCTGCTACTGTCGCAGACGCCTGTCCTCCAATTACCAGATCTTAACATATCAGTCTTTGGTCCCTGCCCTATCCTCCCATTCCTCCACCGGCACATTATGCTATCTTCCAATATGTATTTCCCTTTACATTCATTGCTCACACCAGTCAGTCACTCACGTGCTATGAAATCTCAAACTCGTTTCTCGCTTATGCTTGAACAGCCTTAGAGGCACAACGACACCTAAATTTGGGGTGGGGGAGCTAACCCTTGAAATGTTGGGAGTGGTGCTAACTTCAGAGATGTTGGGGAGAGGCAAACCTATTTGTGTGGGTGGCATCTAACTTCTTTACCCATTCTAATGAGACTATTCTAGTGCAGCTTCAATGTTACAAGCAGTTCACTCTCTCCTTTAAGTCTAAAAGCACGCACTTAAGGACTGCTGTGAGAATGAGCAGTCTCCTGCCCTCTCTACTCTTCCAATCTTTCCCCTGGCATGCAAACAGTTTTGTAGGGAGCAGGGAAACTCATGAAAAAAGTATAATAGATGCAAGTCACCAAAGGTGTACAAGCGCATTTCCCAATGCATTGTCATGCCGGTTCTTGCAATATATGCCGGTACAGTATAAAAATATTTTCATGCTGGCTGTGCCCATACATTTCCATGCTGGTTCCATCAACATATGCTAGTATTCATATATAAGAACATGCTTATGTTCGCTTTAAGATGTGTTTTATAGTATCATTACTGGCACCAGGCACAAAGCTGGCTCCGCAAACATGCCAGTACTCCTATGTAAGAACATACTCCAGTTGGTTTGGACATTAAAGGTGACATGTCACAAGAAGAAAACATGTCCGAACTGGTTCCAACGTAAGCCAGTCTAGACCAATAAGAACACGTATCATGCTTGCTTCATCATACCACTTCATAAAATATGCCTGGTAGAAGCCACTGCAATGTTTATTTGCCTGGCTATATGATGTCTGCATTTCCAGAAAATGAAATCATTCCTGCCACCGTGGCAGAATTGAGGTCTTTCAAACTACACTTTGGAAACCGTGGGCAGGTAGGCATTAGACTGCTCTGCCAGCTTAAAAAACATGAAAACATTCTTGAGGTGTAGAAGTGAGTGTGTTGCACCACAGCTATATGCGATCACTTGAAATGGTAAAGCACGTGCGATGTAAGACCTTGTAAGATGCTATCGGAGTCAGCTGCATGCTATTACTGTAATGGCATTACTGGGCTGAATAAAAGGAAATTGCTGCTGCGTTGGAAACTTTACATTCACAAAACAGCGCAACATTTCCGTCTGGGAATGAGTGCTTGGGTCTGATTCAGACGTGTTGATTTTATAGTTGCAATAATCAGAAAACGCAGGAGGATCTTTCCATTGGTCTCAATTTACTTGTGAAATGAAAAAAGCAGAAAACAGCATAGATGGCCTAAAAGAACTTTTGTAATCAAATATAATCTGGGATATTTGCAAATACATGTATTATTAACTGAACTACATGGTTCATTCAACTTTGTAGGATGAAAGCTTGGGTCGGCCCTTCAAAAATGTACCAACCTCATGCACATGCCTGGCTGCGGCGACAGCGAGCAGTGGTATTAAAATATTTAAAGAAGGTTTTTTTGGGGGATTATTTTTAAATCCTTTAAAAGCTACCCACAGTTGGCAGGTTTGAAAGAATAGCTGAAATGTGCATATGATTTTGCTTTGCATACTCGTAAATAGGACATGCTCGGAAAATGGCAACATATTTAACAGCAACAAAAAATAAACAAGGATGAAAGAGTGCAAGAGCAAAAAAAAGCAGTTGCTGAATCCAGTGACTTTTGCAACATTTTGCTGTCTGCAAACACAAGCGCTAACTCTCCATATTCAAGGCACTCCATATTTTTTATAAGCCCTGTGGTGGAGAATGTGCTCCAGAAGCTCGGATTGACAGTTAATTACAAATGTAAACATATCTCACACTACAATCCTTCTCCACAACAGTCACGATAAGCCATGGTTTGCTTATATTACTTCTATATTAAACCTGTCCGGCATCACTTACTTTCTCAACTGTGACCCGCACACGAGAACGAACACGAGCACTGCACTGTGAATCCATTACAGCCAACCTCAGAATACACAGACTGACTGAAACCTCTCCCTTCATCACACAAACCATTTACAATTGCAAACGGCTCTGGCTGCACGCCTTTATGGCACCTGGAACGCTGACCCTGTGACCCCTCCAAGCATCTGGCATGAGAGGCGCCACCAATAAAGCCACGGAGAAGTTAACTCTACAATTGAAATACGAGATAACTTTCCCCATGGCTTATTGTTGCTCTTTCACTTCACCGCTGAGGCGCCAGCCGGGCCGATTTAGCAGCTTCTGTGCACATGTCAGTGTCAGACTGGCCCTGCAAATGAAGAAGCCTGAGTGAGGGGTGAGCTTGAAGTTGCTGGTGTCCCCCGCACTGTGGGCGCTGCAAAGCTCCACAGGAGCTTCCGTTTAACAAAAAAAATGTGATTTTTTTTATGTTTAAAAAAAAATTGTTTACACCCAAAAATCAGGGGTCGCAAGGGAGTCTCTAGTAGTCGCCGAGGTGGCCGCAGCTGCCGCGACCTTTGGCGACCCCTAAATGACGTCCATGGCATTCCCCCAAGAAAAGAGGCCCTGTGTGCCCAGGCCCACCGGGGAAACTCCCGGTGTCTCGGTGGGCCAGTCCAGGCCTGCCCACAACACCACTTCCCTCACTCCCACTTCCCTGAAGAGGTTGTGACACCACTCCCATCAAGTCTGACGGCCACCATGGAAATGGAAGAGGAACCCCGATAGAAGCCTCATTTCCATTTCCATGGTGGCCATGTTAGATTAGCATTTCTCTGAAAGAACCGGACCCATTTTTCAAAGAAATAAATACCTATTAGCACCTCAGGACGTAAACCTGGGGTGCTAATAGCCATAACTAGGAGTTATCCAGGCCATACTAGGTGGTAAAGTGCTGGGGCCCCATTAAAGTGCCGCGGGCCCTTACCTCCCGGTACATCCTGGTTAACTCATCATTATGGCTATATTATTAGCTCCATTTTCTAAACTCTCCATTTTAGAAAGCACCATCTTCTCAAGCAGGATTTCTGCTGGCATCCTAGTTAATGAAGGTCAAGGGGATTTCAAGACCATCTGCATTTCCTTGGGCGATTACTCTGGCAGAAGAAGGCCTGTGGGCAGATGTTGTGGAAAATAATTTCTGCCTTTCAGTGGCAATCGTAAGCCAGTATGTGGTCATTGTTGATACAAGAGATTTATTTACTCATGAAAGAGATGTGATCCTGACAATTTTGTGGATAAAGTGAAGAGTAGTATTATCATCAAACTGTATCCAAGTCATGCGCCAGAATAGGCCCGAGAAGCCCAGGTTCAGGAAGCCCAGTTGGAAAATCGCTTGATGTCCTCCCCACTCCTAAAAAGTCTGGCCACCCCCTCACCCTCACACAGCGTAGGTGCAAGGGGGAGCTTAGTTGCTGCGCCATAACAGCTAGGAGTAGGCATATAGGCTGCACGTACAGTCTCAAAAGCAAATGTACCCGTTTATAATAAAAATATTTGTGGTTGTGTTGTAAATATATTGGATCACTAAAAGATATTTATTTCATGATGCAGGTGTTTTCAGCCGGAAGTATGGGAAGCTATACAAAACACCAACAGCGGAGAAATTCACTTGTAGATGTAGTATTCAGTTGCTGTGAAAACATTGCTGGAATAAAACGTGAACATCTTAAGGCTCTCCCACATTATCATGCAGTAAAACAAATTTGAGTTAAGCTAGCTGATATGTGTGACTTTAAGGAGGCCTGGGGTGCCATCAGACAAAACATGGAACATTACAGGAGAAAAAAGTCCTAGTGAAGGAAGGAAAACATCAACAGAGAACTCTCTGAAAATATGGTACAGCATTTATTTAGAATGACGTCCAAGTGTCTCATTGAGGAATATTTCAAAAAGCAGATGAATCTTGAAAGTATACAATCCTGTTACGAATAGTGAATCTATTTGCTTTCTGCAAAAAGCAGAAACCGAAGTGGTTGTTGATGGTCAGGGGTGGGAAGAGGATACAAGGAAAAGTGTAAGGAGAAATGATTGGGAGTGGAACCATACTAGTGCGAGCCTTAAAATGGCTGCTCCTCTGTGAGCTCTGAATCACCTCACATCACTTACCTTGATGACAACCAATAACTTACCATCTCTTCCTTTCTTTTGGGTTAAAGACGCTGTGGAGTCATTCAGGATCTGGAGGGTGTTTGTAGGCAGTTTCTTGTTCATCTGTTAGTTGGTGCGACACTGACGTGAGGGGCTGTTGCCTGAGGTGAAAGGCCATTTGTGAGGTTTATCAATTGGCAGCGGGGCTGCCATTGTGTCCAGGGTTGACACACTTGTGGTCAGGGTGAAGCCTTATGAGACCTGTTCCTGTTTTGTTGCTGCCCTCCATTGCAGGAAAAATGAGCAAGCCAGGTACACATAATACCAGCAGTCGGTGAGGGAAGCGCATTTGGAAAGACCTCAGAGACAGGTTTTTCTCTGATTCCACCAACCAAACTACATACAAGGACACGAACTGTACAAAGAGAAAGTCAAAAATCCTTTCTGGGTTACTTTCTTTATTGCTTCAGCATTGATTTAATCTATCTACACAGCCTCTGATATCTATATTCAAGTGAAAACCTCCTGATCTTCTGCTGGCTCTGTCACGTCTCTAGCATTTAATTTAACATAGCCATTCTATTATTTGGTGCAATAGTGTGCTTCTCAGCACAGAATAAGGAGTTCATTTTCCACCACTCCTGCACTCCTGACTTGTGGGAATTCACATGGCTAATGTCAAGACAGCAAGGGCATTTAATCCGATGACTCTTATATTACAGAAACATGCTCTGTGGAAACTCGTCTGAGATTAAAGGTACTCATGCCAACACTGAGCAATTAATATCAATAACGCACAACGAAATGTCTCACGGAAATTTGGAAATGTCTGATGAAGGTATTAAAGCTAACAAGGAAAGCATCAACACCAGATCATTAACAGCCCACGCTCTCGACGTATGTGACCTCATTACCTCTAACAACCTAGACTTCTTAGCTATTACAGAGACCTGGCTCCAGCTGACTTCTGATCCTCTGCTCTCATTGTCCATTCCGGATAATTACTCTATCATCAGGCAGGATAGGACCTGCACAAAAGGTGGAGGCGTCGCCTTTATTGCTAAAACAACATTAGGACTTAGGCCCTGCCCCAACAGAACCTTCCCATCAGGCGAACTCCTCTCTATCAAGGTACCCTTGTTGCCTATGCAAACTATTACCATTGACCTTATATATAGACCCCCAGGTCCCCTATTCTCCTTGGAAAAAGACATATCCCTACTTCTTACAGCCAACTTATAGCCAAGCTTGCAAGTGATGCTTCTGAGAGACCTTAACCTAGGCCTACATGACCCTAAAGATGCTAATGCACTAACCATTGCCAACCGAGTCTCAGAGCTAGGCTTTACACAACCTACCCACAACAAGTGCAGACTTTTAGACTGGATCACCGACATCAACTGCAATACCAACATCCTCTCTAACCTACCATGCACCTGGTCGGACCATCACACTATTCCCTTTTCCCTACAGAATGACAACTAGCCTAATGTAGATAGGGCCATGGCACCTCCTAGACTATCAAGAAATACATGCAATTTAACTGCTGAAAAATTACTCCCTCTCCTCCAGCCCATCACTAACCTTGCCACTTCTAGCGACGACCCAACCTCATTAGTGGACTTATACAACATCACCATTCTGAATGCCATTAAAAAAATCGCTCCTCTAAAAATGCAGAAAGCTAGACCGCGCTCACACATAAACACTTGGCTCAACCCACACCTCAGAACCTTGCGTAAGACTAAAAGAGCTGCTGAAACATAAAAGCATCCCCTCAGTAACCAACAAAGAGAATTTCCTTACAGCCTCATCCAACTACAAATCAGCTATCATCCAAGCCAAAAGTGATTTTTACAATGACCGAATCTCTAAAGTGAAATCCAATACAAAAGAATTATTTAACATCCTCAGAGAGCTTGAAAACCTGTCCGAGCCAGTAGTATCTTGCACTAAAGATTTTACATGGTGCACCAATATTCAGACAGCTCTTTCTGACAAAATCGAGTTTCTGCATTCAGAAATAGTGAAAAAGAAAACTAGCCTGATTACCAACACACCCCCGCTTGCTACCCAATCACCCCCTGTGACAAAGTTGGCTTGTTCTATTTCACACCTCTCTCCACTAAGGACTTTGAGAATATAATCATGAGCCTGAAAGCATTCAGATGCCTAGGCGATGCCTGCCCAGCATCAATTATTAAACAATCAGCAACAGATCTTGCGCCTTTTATCACTGCGCTAATCAATGCCTCCATCGCAACCAATACAGTTCCAACCAATGTGAAGGATGCATGGCCATGCCACTTCTAAAGAAACCTACTCTCGACCCCAACATCCCAACGAACTACAGACACATCACCACTGTGCCCTTTCTCCTTAAAATTCTGGACAGAGCGGCTTACTTACAGATCCAGCATCACCTGGAAAGTAAAAACCTACTAGGACCTCGCCAATCAGGTTCCCGACCTTGACATGGCACGGAGACTGCCCCTTTAGATCTAGTAACTCAAATGGAGATCATAAAAGACAAAGGCAATTTGGCACTCCTGTTGTTATTAGATCTTTCAGCGGCCTTCAATCTGGTGGACCATAAAGTCTTATGTAATCACCTCTCATCTGCAGCACATTTCTCGGACGAAGCCACCACTTGGATTCAGTCCTTCTTAAACAATAGAACTACAAGAGTTTTCTCACCCTCCGCTACCCCTATCCCTGTCACCTGCAGAGTCCCCCAAGGATCTTGCACCTCACCAACCCTCTTCAACATCTTCACCAAGCCCCTCTTTGACAACCTAGACCATTTGGGTGTTTCCTATACAAAGTGTGAGGACGACACCCAAATCCTTATACTCATCTCTGGCGACTATTACACAGATTCTAAATGCCTAAACGACATCTATCAAATCATCCAAGCCTGGATGGCCAAACACGGCCTATGTCTTAACGACGACAAGACCGAGCAGCTCCTTGTAGGCACCCAAGCCAGACTTAACAGACTTGACACACAATTCAATACCTTCAATATTGGCAGTAACAATATCATGGTTTCAAAAGATGTAAAAACATTAGGTATCTACATCGACTCATCCATCACACTGACTAGACAAATTAACGTGACAGCCTCCACTACTGCATACACGTGCAAGTTGATTAATGCCTGCAGTCCATTTCTGACCACAGGTAACTGCATTACCCTAGCCAGGGCCCTAGTCTTATCAAAGATTGACTACTGTAATGCTCTATACCTCGGTACTAACCAACATAACCTAAAAAAGCTCAAAATCTTCCAAAATAATGCACTTAGATCAGCAACTAATCACCCTAGATCTCACCACATTTCAGAGATAAGACGCAGTGTACACTGGCTCTGTTTCCCCAAAGAATCAGACTTAAAATCCTTTCACTTACCTTCAAATGTTTGTACAACCTAGCACCTAAATACCTTTGTGACAAATGTACGCAGGAGTCTCCAGACCGGCCTACCAGATCCTCATACTCGAACTGTGTGGTTATTCAGAGGTTCAAGCTCCAAAAAGCAGGAAGCAGCAGTTTCCCAGTCCTTGCAGCCAAAATGTGGAACTCCTTGCCAGCTACCCTCAGAGCCCAACCATCAATTCTGCACTTTTAGAAATCATTTAAAAATCTGGCTCAAACTGAACGAACTTGTACTTTGATTTCTATACCTTGCAACTTTACCAGCACACTTTGTCAACGTTTCCATATTCTTACTCTGAAAATACTTATCTGTGAGTACCTGTTACCCCTCTTTTTGTGTGTTATACAGCACCTTCAGTGCAGTGCAGTGACACAGGGTTGTCTTTTAGACTTCCCACCGACTCCATTTATGGGGATGACTACTGTCCCCCAGCAAAGAGTAAAGTTGGCATTAACTTTGCATAGTCCTTTAACCACAGATGCAGTACACCCCATCTTACATGGAGTATTGTAAAGGGTTACTTCTTAGCCCTTTTTATCTGTACCTCCTAGAGCATTGTTTTACTCTTTTAACATTTAGAGACTTGGCTGGTGGCTGTGGTATCTACCCTAACTTTTCTACCACGTTTATACTATATAAACGTGTTATTGATTTAGGCTATTATATTAGCCTCGAACATAAACCCGCTTGAGGCTCCGGTCGGGTTTATTCGCCATTTCTTTTTGTTAAAGTCCTTCTTGTGTTTTACTTTGCGCGGCAAAACCAGGTTTGCCTCCTTTGTTCACTGTCTTTTGGCGGGCTTCTGCCAAGAAGCCCTCCTCTAAGCGCCTGGGTGTCTAGGTGGGCTGAATGTGAGGGAGGGGTGTAGTCACCCCCTGCACAGGGTATCCTAGGAAGCCCAAGTCGCACTTTGCCATGATTGGCTGAGGTGGTTGTCCGGGCTGGACAACCCCCCTGCTGCATGATTGACAGCCAGGCTGTGTGAATGGGGGATTTTCGCATAAAAGGCAGGACTCTTGGGCTGGAAGTCAGAGTTGCGACTGGAACTACAAGGAACCGAAGAGAAGAGGAGGAGAGGTTGACTGCTGCAACTAACCCGTACCGGTGAAGCCCTGCTGCAGTCCTAATCTATCTACCCTTCAACGACCAGAGAAGATCCAGTCCAGAGTTTTCTTCCCTTGAGCCTGGTGGGGTCAACCAGCTCATCCTCCACAGCCAGAGGATCCTCTTTGTGGTCGAAATCGCTGCACACTGCTGTAGTGGTCTGGATAGACATCTGAAGAGCCTCTCCTGTTTTTAAGAAGCGCACCTTTTTTATTCACTGTCGCTGCTGCCGGCTTCATCCCTGTGTGTTGCAGACCCCTCCAGACGTCCTCCTTCTTGCCGAAGCTCCAGGAACCATGGGTCTGCAGGAAACTACCAGGAACAAATGCCGTGGCACCAGCTTCTTCCTTGAATAAGGTACTGTGTTCTGCTTCGAGGAGCTAGGGTGAATCCCTTTTCTCCTCCTCCAAGGCTTGCCTTTATCTTCCCTCCTTCTTGTAACTTTTGCTTCCTCTATTGACAATATCTAAGTACTCCTGGCTACGTTGAATCTTGAACTGCCTGACTGTGTGATCCTCGACAACAGGGACCTGGTTCCACTTGACACTGGCTCCGGCCTATTGACTCTTGAATTTCTGTCAACAAGTGTTCTCTGATTCTGTCTGCCCTGACAAAAGTATTGCCTATGATTTTTACCGCCAACTCTCTCTGGTTAACTCAGGTGCTAAATGTGTTTTTGCCCCAGTAACATTTCTTGCTGCGGATACGCGTATCTTTAGTAAGACCGAACTGTCATTACTGTCAAAAAGTGATTGCATATGTATTCCCGGTAATGTGTTTTGTTTCACAACACCGGTCTGTTAAAACATAGGGTACTTACCTTGAGTCATACTGTACCAAGTGAATTGGTTAGTTGTAGTGTATTTTACGTGTGGTTTTGAATTAATAGAAGTGTTGTGTTTATAACAAATGGTTTAAAAATAAATGTACTTATATTTTTTTACCTGAAACCTTGAGTCAGTGTTTGCTTGAGTCACAGTAATTGTGGTCCCTTTGTGTAATCTCTGCTACTGCTCATATACTCTTGAGATAAGCCTGGCTGCTCCGCTACTGCTACCACTTTAACATAGTAGTACAGGCTTGTACCAAAGGTGAACTTGTATTACTACTTGTAGTCTTAATTGTGTGTAGTGATCCGTAAGGGCACTGCACAGGATTCTGCCTAACACTGGTGTACAGCGGTGAGGATTTGGAAGTAGAGTGATTACACTTAGAGTGCTGCTGTTGCTTGGGTTCAACTAACCACAAGGCTAAACACCACTAATTCTATTTAACTGAGAAATCATGTCAAATATGGAAAGCTACACTGAAGAGGGTCTCTTAAACTACACTGCTGAGGTTTTGAGAACCATATGTAGGGAGAGGAGTCTCTCTGGTAAAGGAAATAAATCTGAATTGTGTGCAAAGTTAATGGAAAAACAAAGTCTGGAGAGTGGGTCAGAAGTGCCTACCCCTCCAGCAAATGTGGATACAGATGTTTCTGATTCTGAGAATGTTCATTTAGAAGAAGTAGATGAGTCCTTGTTAGGAAACCCTACAACTCCTTTGCCTGCTCAGAAAGCAAAACCACTGTCCACAAGGACCCCCACAGGGCCTACACTTACTCCTGAGTGTATTGCACTTGAGAAAATGAGACTTGAATTGGAAGTGAAATGTATTAATGCACAAACTGCCATGAAAGATTTTTGTGTGGTTGTGATTTCTTCATCAAACCAGATATTGAAGTCTCCAAGGATGATCAGATGATTGTGCTCGATGGCTAGCGTTGGGATTGCTTCTGTGAAGGCGTCCACAAAAGTTGAATCGTATGTTGGTGGTCTGTATATCATTATGAATTTCAGGTTTGTTTTGGGGTTTACTGTGAGGCATAGGATTAGGGATTCACATTTATCGACGTTTAATGGGTCTTCCAGTTTGATAGCCAGGTGTTCCTTGTGGATGACTGCCAGTCTCCCACCTCTTTTGGTTTTTCTGTTTGCTTGGACGCATTTGAAGTTGTCAGGCAGGCAGTTGCTGAGGGTGATCTTGTAATTGTCGTCTAGCCATGTTTCAGTTACAAATAGGATGTTGATACCCGCGTCACATAGTAGGTCATACATTTCGGTGGCATGTTTGGACATCAACCTCACGTTGGTTAAATTGCAGTGGATCTTTTCGGTGTAGTTTTATTCATTAGTTGTTCCTTGTTTTGGTTTGTAATTGTTCAGTCAGGGTGTTTCTGTATTGACGTTGATTGGATGAAGATGAAGATCAGCGAAGGCTGCTTATTCATTGAAGCGGTCTGCTGGATTGGTAGCTTGGCTGTTCCATCGCAGTGCTTCTCTGGTGGTGCCGATTGGTCGAAGATCAGTGAGAGCTTCATCTTCATTAAAATGGTCCGTCAGGTTAGTGGTTGGATTGTTGTTTATTAGAGGTTTGTTGTTTTGTGTGGTCTGTTGTGGATATCGATAGTGCTCTTCTGTTCTTGTAATGAATGGGGGGAGGGGATTGGCATCTTCCCACTCTCTTCTATGCTACTCCTGTCTTTTTTCCGGTCGTTTGGAATGGTTCTTTATTTGTCTTGAGGTATCAGTGTCATTGATGTAAGGTAAGGTGTAAAATATAATGATTTTTCACTTACAGTATTTGTTCGGATGGTAGCGTTGTTTGGCGGGGTGTTTCCTGTATTCGATGTTGCTTCTACTGGGGACAGTTGGGTTTGTTTGTCCGTGTTTATTGTTGCATGATCCAGCTTTCTTTATCGGCGTCCATTTCTGTGTTGTGGCATATTGGGTCTCGATGCAGAATTAACAGGGCAGGTGGTCGGCAGTATGTCATGTGCTAGGAGAGTATTGGTGTTTCCTCTAATGATTATATTAGGGTGTTACCGGGTACCGTCTGTCCTTTCGTTGGTGGGATAGGTGTTTCCCTAACCTACGCACTGTCTGGGGGTGTTGGGTGATTGGTTGTCTGGTGATATAGGGCTCCCTAGGGTGGGTATCGAAGGGGTGCTAGGCTAGTAGTCAAAGCTATCTCAATGTGGAGCGGGCCAGTGATGACAATATTATCACAGTGTGGTATTCAACTACCGGGTTTGAGAGTCCTGTATATTGGGAGAAGGCCTACACACCTAACAGTGCAACTTGGGTACAAGTCTAAGCACAGCTAGAGCCTACACCACCTGCAACGCAATATGAGTACAAGACCAAGCACAGCTAGATTTGAGCATCTTATATAGTGGGAGAACGGCCTACCCCTAACAGTGCAGCTTGAGTACAAAACCAAACACAGCTAGATTTGAGTGTGCTGTATAGTGGGAGAAAGGCCTCCACCTAACAATGCAATTTGAGTGCAAGACTAAACACAGCTCAAACCTACACCTAAAAATGCCATGTGAGTGCAAGACTGAGAGCAGCTACAATTGAGTGTCCTATATAGTGGGAGAAAGGCTGACACCTCACAATGCAATTTGAGTACAAGCCTAAACACAGCTAGAGCCTACACCTAATGATGCAATTTGAGTGCAGGATCAACACAGCTAGATACAAGTGTCCTATATAGTGGGAGAAAGGCCTACACCTAATAGTGCAATTTGAGTACAAGATCAACGCAGCTAGATTTGAGTGTCCTGTACAGTGGGAGAAAGGCCTACACCTAACAGTGCAATTTGAATTCAAGCTTAAAAACTGCTAGAGGTGCGGCGCAGTCTAATAATAACAGTTCTGTCTTAGAAGGCACAAGCTAATACTCAAAGTACTATCTTAGGAGGCACAAGCCAATAGTCACAGTATTATCTTAGGAAGCGCAAGCTGATAATCACAGTACTATCTTAGAAGGCACAAGCTAATAATCATAGTACTATCTTAGGAGGCACAAGCTGATAATCACAGTACTATCTTAGAAGGCACAAGCTAATAATCACAGTACTGTTCCAATGTATGTAGGTTTGTTGTGTGGCAGGGCTTCCAGAGTAGAGGGATTGCTCTACTCCCCAGCCTGGCCTTTTCTACCTTGTTCATTGCTGCTGTTTGACGGCTGGCTACTGGCTTCCCCAGCGGACACCTGCAGACATAATCCGGAGCCGCTTCTGTAGGAGCCGCCCTTTGACTTGGGGCCCTTAGTCGCAGGGGCTGCCGGGCAGAGGGCTGCCCTGGGAAGGTCAGTTATGACCCTGATGGAGCACCAAACAGGGTCGGAGGGCGGGCTGAGAGGCACAGAATGGGAAGCGGATGGGGGAGGCAGGCAAGAGGGGTTCCAAACGGGCCTGGGGGCTGCAGGAAATAGGCAACATTGAAGCACTAGAGGCCTAGAAGGGTCTTCTAGCCTCGGCACTCACCTGGATGGCAAATTGGAAAGTGGGGTGAGCGCGGGCAGTGCAGGGATAGACGGAAGGGGAAGCAGATGGGGGAGACAGGCAAGAGGAGTTGCAAATGGGACTGGGGGCCACAGGAATTGGGCGAAATTGAAGCGCAGGAGGCCTGGAAGGGTCTTCTAGCCTCGGCACTCACCTGGATGGCAAATTGGAAAGTGGGGTGAGCGCGGGCAGTGCGGGGCCTGGAGGCTCTACTGTTGATTTACACTGCACCAATCAGGGACAGAGGACGGGCTGGGAGGCGGGAGGAGCAGGGATACACGGAAGGGAAGCGGATGGGGCGGCAGGCAAGAGGGGTTGCAAACGGACTTGGGGGCCACACGAATTGGGCAAAATTGAAGCGCTAGAGGCCTGGAAGGGTCTTCTATCCTCGGCACTCACCTCATATTGAAGAATGTCCAAACAGGTTTTCGGGCGGGCATGGGCAGGGCACAGCTCACTGTCTGAGGCTGTTTGATTGCCTGGTCAAGGCGCCCAAGTCTAAAGGACAACCGGGCCTCTATGTAGCCTTGATTGATTTCAAGGCTGCCTTTGATACTGTCAATAGGAATACCCTTTGGGGCAAGATGTCCCGGTAAGGATGCCCACGTGATCTGCTATTGCCAATTATTGCCAATTATGGGGATACATAATAAGACCTCAATACTAACAAAAGTTAGACTTGATAACAATGGCCGGATCTCATCGCCCATACCCACCAATCGGGGAGTAAAACAGGGGTGCTCACTTGCTTCCCTTTTATTTAACATTTATATATCTGAACTTCCCAAAGCTTCGGAAGTGGCCCAAACCTGCCCGTACAAACTAATGGGGACCAAGGTTTCCTGTGTCTCATATGCAGATGATCTCATTATTTTTTATCACACTTTTGAGGGCTAAAAAGATCTATGTAAGTCCCGCTAAAATACACATTGGAACATGACCCAATGCTACATCTAGAAAATAGCAAGATAATGCACTTTTCGCATAAAAAAGTGGCGATCCCAACAATGACAATTGACAGGAACGACATTGAGAGAGCGCATGGTTATAAATATCTTGGGGTCGCATTTACTTCCAAGGCCAACTATGCTGTGCTAAAAGAAGAGAGGAAATGCAAGGTGACCTCGAACAACAACATGCTATACCGATGTGTTAGATCTGCCACTAGGTTTTTGCTTAACGGGATATTGACTATATATAGGCAATGTTTTTTCCCCTCTGTATTGTTTGGTCTATAGGCCGTTGGTATGAAGGACCTTGCATGGCTGCACATTTTGGAAGGCACATTTTGGCAGAGAATGTTGGGGTTGGGCCTTAGCGTCCCCATGGAAATAATCTGACTCAAGTTGGGGCTCACCTCTCTGTCCACTAAGGCAATTAAAGGGAGAAACCTCCTCTTTCTAAAAGCTTGCAACGCTCAAGTTTGCCCAGTATTAAAGTTACTGAGCCAACAGTCTTCGACAACTGAACTTATCACTCTGCCCTCCCTTGTTGGTGTTGGTTTTGAAAATATGTGCTGGAATCCAGATTGGAAGGACAGCCTACACAGGTTATCCAAGCAATTAGTAAGAAAACAAGAACACTGGGATTGGTGTGAGAACTATGAACATCTTGCAAAACCTTCCAGCTACCGGAGCATTGTGGACTTAGGGCCTCATTACACGGTAGGCGGTAGGGATTTACCGGTACCGGTAAAATACCGGTACCGGTAAATCCCTGCCGCCTTACTACGAGGTCCCTTAGCGGGTTGGAGTTTTAACGCCTGCTTTTTGCAGGCGTTAAATACCAACTCGCTAAGGGACCTCGGAGCTAATTACGGCACCGCTAAATTGCGGTGCCGTAATTAGCGCCTTCCCCATTCCCATTGAGCCCTATGGGGTAGAAATGGGAATGGGGAAGGGCAATGGCGGAAGGGGGATTTCCCCTTTCCGCCAAGGCGGTGCCGGTATTTTACCGGCATGAGCCATGGCGCTAATAGCGCCATGGCTCACCGCCTACCGTGTAATGAGGCCCTTAAACATCCATAATTATAAATCCCCACAAGGCTATCTATTACTCTGTGCCTCCCCCAAATTGTGCAGATTCTTGCTTTTGCTAAAAATAAACAAACTACCAGCCTTGGCCTCAATTGGACCTGAGCAGGGTATACCTGAAGATGCAAGGAGCAGCCGCTTTTGTGGTGTAGGGTCCAAACTGGAGACTTCCCAACACATCCTGACGGAGTGCAAAGTATATGGGGACCTATATGGGGACCTAACTCAAAAGGTTACTGAGGTAATCAGTGTATTAGCCTATTGATTTAAGCTGCACTAACACCAGTGAAAAGTGAGTCTGGGTTTTATAAAACTGTTAATCCAAACCTCAGCTGACATCAGGATAGGATACATTGATTTATCTATATGTTCTATTATGGAATTACCTCTTGGTACGAATAGATATCTGCTCTCAGCTTTTAGTATCCTTGGCTTTTTTAGTATTTTTTAGCATCTTATGAATTTACTTGATTGCCTTACATAAAAACGATATTTTTCAGCATATCTTTTATCAGTCTCTGTATCTAAATTGTATCTGATCTTGACCATTTTATTGTACTGTGGTAACTTCTTATTGTATTTTTAATTGTATCTGTAATAATTGTTGTTCGTATTGTTTATGTATATTATGATAAAGCTCTTTGAGCTATAACATAATTATAACAAATAAAAATTAAGAAAATAAAACACAAGTTTTCAGCCCATTCATTTCCCCATATGGAAAGGTGTGCCTTTTGAAGAGCCGTAGTGACAAAACTGCTTAGCCGATTTGGACCAAATCAGAAATCTTGGCCACAAAGCATTGAATTAATTTCCTTGACTGGTTTGGGGTAAATCCATCCAGTAGTTTTTAAAATATTCAGAGAACAGTGCACTCTGCATCTTAAAACCTTTATATCGGTTTTAGTGCGTTGCATCAGAGACGCTAGTAACTTTTGACTTGCTGGATGGATCTGGATGACATTTTCTAAACCAATGGTTTGTCAAGCCACTCCCCCCTAGCCTCCCACACTGGACATTTTGGGAACAATTATCAAAACATTTGAAAGTAATTATCAAAACATAACAATGCAGTTTTCGACCTACTAGCATTAATTTTGCCATAGAAAAAAAGTGCAGTAGTTAGTGTGTGCGCATGGTAAGGAATGTTTCCACATGAAATGATACCCTGCGCAACATGGAAACCTTCTTAGGGAAGGTTTAATTATAAGTGGACACATTCCCTGCTACGCTTGTATGGCATAGAGCATGTAGAATGGATTGGTATGGGAGTGCATGCTTAATCCTATCGTATAACTGCGGATATGGGAAAACTTTTTTTTAAAGAGTTAAAAAAATAATATCAATACAAAAAAGTGGAATTTTACAGCTACAGTGAGATGTCGGGAAACATATTGGGTGACCATTTACAGCGGACCTGAAAGTGATGTACAGAGGTATAGAGGTCACATCCTAATGGGTCCAAAATAAACATATTGGGAGAAGCAGTATAGTGGACACAGCTGAAGGCCATGGCTAGGGGCCTGGTAGTGTGTTAAAATATATAGTGGGCACAGACAAAAGCTGTGCACTAGAAGGCCTGAGAGACATGTATAGTGGTCACAGTCGAAGGCTAGGACCTGGCTAGTAGGCCTGAAAGATATGTATGAGGGTTGCAGCTGAAGGAGGACATGGTCACCTATTGGGTCCAAAAGAAATATATTGGGGGAACATGTATGATAGACATGGCCATATGCCATGGCTAGTGGCCTGGTAGTGTTTTAATATGTACAGTGAGCATGGCACAAGGCCATGCTCACTGACCAAGGGCGAAGGCCCTGGCTAGTGAGCCTGAAACACATGTATAGTGGACATGGCCACCTACTGGGTCAAAAGAAACATATCAGGGGAACATGTATGGTGGACACGGCCGAAGGTCATGGCTATTGGCCTGTAAACAAACTTTGGCAAAGAAAACCCTTGAATTTGACTGAAAAAAACTTAGTTGCAGGGACGCTAAAGTGACCAATACATTAAGAAAACGTCTTACACTAGGGCGTGGGAAAGCACCAGGCCCGGACTGCATACCTATCGATCTCTTCAAAGAAGAACCTACAGTATGGGGTTCGTTTCCGTCTCGATTTTGTATGCAGTTATGAAGTCTGACATGTCTCTAACACATGGCGGAGGGCTGTTATTATCCCCATATATGAAAAGGGAGTAAAAGAGTTCCCAGGTAAATACCGCCACACTTCATTGTTAGATGGGCAGGGAAGTTATTCTCGGCCACTTACAAGAGTGGGTTGATTCAGAGGGAATAATTAGCCATCTACAGGTGGGATTTCAAAAGGGTATGGGGACACTCAAGCAATGTTTCAGACTTGATCTCATTGTCAAAAAATACAGTTTTGAATAACACCAAATTGTATGCTGTTTTTGCAAATCTTAAAACAGCCTTCGACTGTGCTCCCAGAAACCTGTTATGGCAAGAATTGGATGCCTATACAATTCCTGCATCATGACTGTCAATTATACATGTCATATATTCTAACAATAGGACTTCTGTGCGATGGGGGATGAGTGGCGAGTGCACTAAGAAATGTGTTGTCCATTGTGGAGCAAGACAGGTTTGCATGTTGGCCCCACTCCTCTTTTGCTTATATATAAATGGGTTGGTTGTAGGTCAACGGATCGAAAACAAAAGGCTCAAATGCCTTTTTTTTTTACACCAAAAGGACCGAAAAAAGGGTTGATTTTTTTTTTAAAGAATGTTATTTTTATAGGGGGGTTCCCCCATAACCCGCTGTTTTCTTTTTATAAAAAACGTTTTATGCATACAAAACTTTAAAAATAAATAAATAAATAAATAAAAATTCGACCCTTTTTTATCAGTCCTTTTGTATTCGAACAAAAGGGCATTCGATCCTTTATTTTCGATCCTTTGACTGGACACCAAATGTGGGTTGATAAAGGAGTCGGTGGCCATCAGTATGGATTCGCTATCAAGCGCTCTATTTTGCAGATGGTGTGGTGTTAGTATCAACAACCCTGATGGGCGTAAAGAAACCCCAGCCCGTATTCACAAAGAAAAGTGGTGAACTTTGCTTGGAAATAAACAAAAGTACAACTAAATCACTTGTCTTTAAACATAGACTGGCAAAACACACTCCCGTAAATATCAATGTAGAGGTGTAAAACTAGAACAGGTTACTGACTGCATATAATTATTTGGGTTTGTGCTTCACCGAGAATGGTTCTTGGTCTGAACAAGTGTTGAAAGCTACTGTGCACGTAAGTAAATACAGAAGGGGGATTAAGAAGTTTTCACTGTCCCATGAGGCTTGGAGGGGGCTTTGACCCCCGTTCTACATATATATAGCCTGCAGGCTGTTCCAGTTCTTTGTATGGATCAGTGATTTGGAAGTTCACAAAGCGCTTTCTGTGGCTGAAAACACATTTTGGAAATCGTTGGCCCAGCCAACCAGCACGCCCAACGCTATACTACATCTCGAATGCAATCTTTGACCCATTGAGCAATTGATCTTCGAAAAACCACTCTTATTTGGGGTCCTTCTTTGGACAGTGCCAAGTATATCCAGGTTTAATGAATTATTGATACATTCTTTGGTATTGGAATGTAGCCGAAAAACACCCCATGGCTAAAACATGTCGAATTTTGGTGCAACAGATTGAGCCTTGGTCTACTCTGGGACCAACCATCTGCCATGGGGACTGGCTCCAAGGAACTTGTCAAGCTGGCTGGTATTTTAGAATTCATAAGGTCAATGGAGGACAATTGTTCCAGGTTACCCAGTTGACAACAGTACTTGAGGACCAATGAAGCCTGTTTTCTTTGATTTTGTATATTCAAGTGCTTTATGGTTAAATAAAATCAACCTTTTTGCACTACACTCCAAAAACCAAATACAGTGCATAATACCTTTTTCTTTAAAATTACATAGTAAAACCATTATCATTATGTACATATTTCCTGAGATTTCTGTCTAAGAAGGACACATCAAAATTTTGTAAAAGAACACCCTAAAACCAGGCTTCATTATCCCCTTCAATACGATCTTTATGTAAAATGTATGCAAACATAGAAGTCATTCACAGTACCTTTCATTTGCCCATTCACACTGACCGTCATATTTTAGATCAACTTCAGTATATTACCAATAGTCAATTAGGGGCTTTCACTTAGAAGAAATTCATATAAAACAATTCACTGATATAATTTTTGCCCATGACCAAATATGATATGCAGCAGTCATCACCACCAAAAATTCTGCGCCAAATATCATGGACCAAAATTGGTCCGATCCCCAGGACTCATTTGTTATATCCTATGCGATGGAGGTGATCAAGGACTGTGCATCGAGTAAGAATATGCCTAGATGTCTCAACCTGTGAATCACACAAGCTGCACAAGCGTATGTCCCTAGGGATACCCTTCTAGGCCCCGGTATTTACCAAGACTAGTAGAGTATCAAACCATACACATTCAATAAGACCTATCAATGCCGGGAGGCAGAGTTTTACCAAATAAGAACGTGGAGTCTCTAATAATCATTCCCCATTTGGCATAAGTAGTGTCCTTACTCAATGTAGTTTAATGGGCAAGTGATTGTATTTGATCATAAAACTTCGTTTCTTTATTGATAATTTACTTAGGAAAATGGGGACCTTTGATTCACAGTCACAATGAAGGCGAGTGTCTCTGGTGTGTGTCTTTACAAGCACCTCCATGTCGCTATACCTATAAATTGCCTGTATGTAAACCGCCTTGAGTGGTCCACAGAATGAGATAACCAAGTATCTAAGGCAAAATAAGGGTATTTGATCTTAACCCAGAATCTGCATACTGCTTCTTTCCATAGAACCTTCAAAGATTGGAGACCAAGTTCCAACCTGATAGCCTCTACTGGTACCGAGCTGGGCAAAGATACTAAACAACGTAAAATTCTAGCCTCTAATTTGATGAGCCAGGTTACTGCTTTTCAGGGAGGACCTCTAGTACATAAAGAATAGCTGGTACTATGGAAGTTCTGTAAGCTCTTATCTTTGCTTCCATTGAATTACCACCATATTTGATCATTACTTTTCTTAGGGCTAGCCATTTCAGTCATGCCTTGGTAGATATGGTCTCAACATAATGCAAACTAGATGGAGTAGCCTTTATGTAGATCCCCAAATATTTATAGGTGTTGGTTTCCTCTATTCTGGTCTCACCCATCGTCCACTGAAAGTTCCTGGTTTTTGTCATTTTTTCCCAAGTCGTCATCATTTTGGTTTCTGCCCAATGTATATGCAGGCAGTTTACTTGAGCATATTCATGTAAGGCAGTTATTGCATGTTGTAAGCCCACTGGGGTTCCATCTAAGAACACTATCGTCAGCGTAACTTAAACAAGGAAAGTCTATCTTTCCAAAGTGTGGGGGGTGGTGGTTAACTTTCGATAGATAATACCTGGAAAAAATCCACGACATAGTAACTAAAAAGCAATGGAACGAGGGCACAGCCTTGTTTAAGTCCAATATTCATGTTGAAACGGTGCAGCAACAAATCCTCATGCGATAGTCTGATCCGCACATTAGTGTCACTATATAGCAATTTTATGAAAGTGCAAGAAGGAATGATCAATTACCACTGTGTCAATTTGCCCCATAATTTAGATCGGTTAACAGTGTCAAATGCTGAACTGTAGTCCACAAAGGATAAGTACAGAGCGGCTCCAGGATAGGCATATGTATCAGCTATTAAAGTAGAGAGGACCCAAATAGAGTGAGCGGTGCCAAATCCTTTTCTAAAACCGGTTTGGGCACTATGCAATAAGCCCTTTGAGGTCACCCATTCTGATAGCATATTTAGAAACACACTGGCAAATAGTTTTGACCCACAATCTAACATCGCAAGTAAGCGAGAACTGTCTGGCATTAAGCATCGGCCCCTCTTGTGGATGGCGACCCACATAGATTCTTGCCAAGAAAGAGTAAGTGAGGCTTGTTCACGGTTGTGCAAGAACTGTTCTTGAAATAATTCCGCCCATATCTCTTGGTCCTTCTTAATAACTATATTGCATAAACCATCTGGTCCCGATGTTCTCTATGGTTTAGCCTTTCTGATTAGGCCTGCTATAGCCGCTTGCCTCATACAGTGCCAAACCACTGTGCCGGTCATAGATGCCGATGTACTTTGCACCTTTCCGCCTTCGGATCCCAAAATAGTTCTTTTATATAGGCCTCCCCATTGCTCTTCCGAGATGCCACACACTTGATTAGTACAGATATTATCTCAGTGTGATCTTAGGTAGTGCCAACAATTTTTTGAATCACGTGTTTTAATCAGACGCTTAATATAATTCCATCTGGCCAATGTATCTTGAAATTTATGGTTGCGCAGCCAACGTTTGTACTTAGATCTAACTTTGGCTGCCCTTTGCTTGTTCTCAGTTTCACACATAGATACATTCTGTCATATTTGACGGAGCTGTATTCTCTGCTCTTTTTTCATTTTGGCAATGGTGACATCGTATAGCCCTCCTTTATTAGTAGAGCCTAGGCCCGTAACCAAACATCACGCAGAATCAGGTCAAACCGCGTCCATAAAGATGCCCAGGTCCCATGAACTGTCCTCAAAATGTTTGATATTGGAATCATCAGATGAGTTAAAGAAAAATTGAAATTATTTATATTTTGAGTAGACCACAGCAGTTGGTTTGTTTTCCCTGTACGTTTACCGTTAGAGGGTACCTAAGGTTACTGTACTGACGATTTGGAAGAATAGAGCACTTTGCATGTATCATTGCACGATCACTCCTAGTTGACCAATTTTTTGAGTACTCAGGTGACAATGCCATAATTATGGGATTTACAAAAACTGCTTTGTGTACCATTTGACCAAGTAGCACTTTCCGTAGAAGGACCGCGCAGAGGTTGTAGATCAAATTCTGCCAGACACAGCCCTTCTTCCCTGCACATGAATTATGCTCAGACCAATCAATAAGTCCAAGCTCAATCAACGCTTTTTAAGTCCGAGCTACAGTCCTCATTAAAATCTCCTGGGAGAATGATTCCCCCCACCCTCCTGAGTTCTGTGCAGACCATGCTTGTAAAGTTTTAGCAACGGTTTCCATCAATTGCTCAGAAGTGACCACTCCCAGCGGGTCACACAATGTAGCCACCGGCGACCCACCCGATCCAGTTGGAATGATGATGGGAAGAAAGTTTGTATGTTCATGTGTTCCTAGCCATGGAGATGGGGAGTGTTCACTTTTAATGCTGATACATAGGCCTCCCTTCGGGCGGCCAGCCACTGGCAATGTCAACAATTTGAAAGATAAAGAGTAACCATCCAAGCTAAAAGGAGTGCTCAGCCACGTTTCATGGAGCATAAAAAGATCAGCCTTTGTTAGCCTAAAGTCCTTGCATCACTGAGAAAGGAATGATACCCACGTGAGCTCCAGGACATGACTTCAAAAGAACTTGTTGCAGTTCATGTCAATTATATTGATTAACCACACTGATCAAACCAACCGGCATCCTGGGTTGAGCTCTTTGTCTGCTATGGTTGTTGACCTTATTGGGAAGATGTCCCTTTAGAGTTACAGTGTCCTTGACCCTGGACAGGTAATCAACTTCTTGATGGTAAATATAAAAGTTTTTATCAAGTGATTTGTGGGCTGAAATATTAGGACTTCAAATCCAAGATCATTTATGTGGTTGGCATGTTTACAAATATGTTCGGTCACCACCGGTGAGACAAAAGAGGGGAGAGCCCAATTTGTTGGGCTATCAGATGTTGGTAGTTTCATTCTCTCAATATCCTCAGATGAAATGATGGCCATGTCTGGTATTAGATGCAGCAATTCCAGCAGCCTTGTACGATTTAGAAAGGGACTACTATTTGATGAATTTATCTCAACAATCCTTACAGGTCTGGATCGGTGATGGCAAATCAACTGTCCCATATTTGATTAACATTACTCTCCCTCCGGCATGGGTTCATGCAAACTCTTAGTGGATGACGACAGTGTTGCTTGGTCTACCGGTAGGGCACTATTAGAAGTAGAGTCATGATATTTCCTGCATATAGAATTTGACAAATTATGTTTACGCTAGAGATGTCATATGTAGCTTGAATAAGAGCAGCACTCGGAACCCGGTCATTGCCAAACTTAGGAGAGACATGTCTCTCATCTAAAGTATTTGAAGGATTGGACCCATTTGAGACTGCCACCTGGTTTGACGGATGTACTTCAGGATAATGGACTGCAATTGGGTGCGTATTGACAGAGGAGGGGCCGCCAGTTTGAACCCATCTATCTAGAGGGCCTTGTAGAGTGACTTGCCTGGTGTTTCCCTCCCCCAAATGATTAATAACAATGTACTGATGTGACGTGGTTTGAGTTACTTCCAAATCCCCAATTTTCTTGGCAATTTTATGTGCAGCAGTTTTGACAATACACCTCGATTTATATGCCCGTTTTTTTGTGTAGGGGGTTTGCGTTTCTTCCTTGGCTTCTTCTTTGTTTTTACTGAGGAAGACACAAGTGATTGTTCAATCAATAAAACCTCCAGTGCAGATTCCTCAGATCTTGCCGTAATTTGGTCCTGCTCTTGGTGTACAACTATCGTCCTCCTGGCTTGAACCTCCTCCTTAGCTGCTTTTGTCCGATCTTTTGGCATCGAACAATCAGGGGCAGGAGAAACCATCTTGATCACAGAAAGCCGAGGCGTATGCTCAGGGGCTTGAAAAGCATTTATCATGATGTCTACTGTCATGGCGGCAATGCGGTTAGTTTTGCGCTGGTCTTTGGCCAGCTTCGTGCAAAGAAGAAAGGAGGGCTTCAGGTTTAGTTATAATTGAGTTCAGGTTGGATATTATTCTCATGTTTTTACAGTTCCTGGCCTTAAATACCATGGGCTCATGTGGTCACTGTCAGTTTCAATTGCGCCATATGATATTTCAAGCAGTGACACCAATTTTTTCAAATCAGGGGATTCTGACAAATTTGTACTATTGGGATTCTCCATCCCGACAGCTGGGAGGTCTATGTTAATTTGTTGGAGATTTAAACATAAGTTTAGCAGCAACCCGTTATTGTCAATGGTGGGAGAATATTGTGGGGTGCTTTTTGACACCTATGATTATGCTCCCACATCGGGAGGATATCGGCTCCACTCTTATCCCCGGTCTGATAGTACTTCTTGACGTGGTTGGGCCGGTTTTGTCAAAATACCCATTTATTTTCCAATGCATGCTGCCAGTGGCCTTATTCATGTCCTTTTCCCCTTTTTTCATTTTTTTTCAAATATGTTTTTATTAACAGTTTCCAATGAAACAGGCAAACATAAACCCCATTCCCACAACATTTCCTGCCAAATAACTTCTTGCACTGCTCGAATTGTTTCACCTCGCCCCCCGCCAACATATCCCGCACCCCTCCTGGTGCCAAGGATCAAAGGTCTGCGCGTTGGTGACTGCTGGTGTAAATTGCGAGTTCCCATGCAGGGGCGTATACGGGGATAGGAAGGTGGTAATGTGTGCCCTATTAATAGTCTGATCCCATGCATCACCTGTAGTCGATGTTATATCACTACAATACATTCGGGAAGGTCTATCGTGCCTCGGCAGCCACAGAACCCCCTCCAGGTCCTTTCCCACCACCGCTCTTGCCATCTGCCTCCACACCTTCCC
The DNA here is from genome assembly GCF_040938575.1 of Ambystoma mexicanum. Classification (NCBI taxonomy): domain Eukaryota; kingdom Metazoa; phylum Chordata; class Amphibia; order Caudata; family Ambystomatidae; genus Ambystoma; species Ambystoma mexicanum. The sequence goes on from NC_090939.1 coordinate 694,369,537, forward strand.
ACTGTCATTTCTTTGCCAATCTCTGATGACTGTAATCTGTGCTGCCAGATAATATACCCAAAAATCTGGCTCCCCCACCCCACCCCTGTCAGACAAAGCTTTCATGAGGGAGGCCGCCACTCTCGGGCGCTTTCGGTTCCAGACAAAACAACTGGTTATCTTTTGTAGGGTCCTAAAGAAAGTTGCCGGGACTTGAACAGGGAGGGCTGAAAAGTGATAAAGGAGCAGGGGCAAGATTGTCATCGTTAAGGCATTAATTCTACCCAACCACAAGATTTCGAGGGGGTCCCAATCCACCAGTTTCGATTTCACCTTCTGGAGGAGCGGTGGGAAGTTCGCTGTGTATAATTCCCCCGTGTTCTTGGTCAGATGAATTCCCAAGTACTATAGTGAAGAGTCAACCCATCTACACTTATAAGCCTTCCTGAGGTCCTGTACCGCGCGAACTGACAAGGTTAGAGGGAGCACTTCAGATTTGTGGGCATTGATTTTTAGGCCTGCTACTTGGCCGAACCTGTCTAGTTCCCTCGCCGCCACTGCCAGCAGGGAAGTGATCGGTTGGGTCAGCGACAAGATCATGTCATCTGTGAAGGCAGCGATCTTGCGTTCCTCGCCACCAAACGGAACCCCCTTTATATCCACGGATGCTCTCACCGTCTCCAGGAACGTTTCCAGGTGAACGGCGTAGAGGAGCGGTGATATCAGGCAGCCTTGCTTTGTGCCCTTTCCTACCCGAACCGGGGCCGATATTTGGCTGTTTATTGCTAGCCGGATTATTGTGTTACAGTAATTTGCCCTTACTCACGAGATAAAACCTGGGAGGATTGATTCAAGGCGTTTGGCGAGGATCTTGGTGTGAATTTTGGCGTCGACGTTTATTAAGGCTATTGGTCGGTAGGAAGCGGAGTCGGTCGGGTCTTTGCCCTTCTTGTGTATTAGAATGACTTTGGCTTCATTCATCGAGTTGGGGATATTTCTTGTGGACCCTATGCAGTTAAATAATTTGGTAAGAATGGGGATTAGAACTTCGTTATGTGTCTTATAAAATTCAGATACAAATCCATCTGGGCCTTTGCTGGACGGTAGGTTATTAATCACCCTTCTAACTTCATACGTAGTGATCTCCCCCTCCAGCACCTCCCTATCTTCCTGAGAGATCCGACGGCACCCCGCTTGCCGCAGATACGCTTCCTGATCTGGGCTTGTGGGTTCCCCTGATCTATAAAGGTCCGCATAAAATTTGCAAAATTCCCCCTCTATGTCGGGATTCTTGGTAAGAAGGGCCCCTCCCTCCCCCTTTATTTTTAGGATCGTTTTGTCACCGGCCTCCTTCCTTAGCTTTCTGGCCAGCAAGCGGTCTGCCTTATTTCCTTTAATACAGAACCTTTGACGCAGCCAGAGGAGATTCCGCTCGGCCGCCCTTGTTTGTATGAGGTTCAGCTGACCTCTCACTGCCCTATATTCCCTCTTAGTGGCTGCTGATATCCTACCGCCCATACGAGCCATGACCTCCTTGAGTCTAGCTTCTAGTTGTTGCTCCTCCAATCTCAGCTCCCGTTCCCTTCTGGCCTTGAGTGCTATGATTCTGCCTCTAACAGTAGCTTTGAGGGCATCCCACCAAATTTGAGGGGGCGTGTCCTCCCAATTATTGTGGTTGGAGTACTCAAGTACTTCCTCCTCTATTTCCCTGACCAGGATTGGATGCCTGAACAGCCCAGCCGGCTACCTCCATTTCCAAATTCCTCGGGGCCCCTTTGGACTAGCTATTGAAAGGGTAAGTGGAGCGTGGTCTCCAAGGGTAATTGTCCCTATTTCCAAGCCTATGGCTCTTCCCAACAGTGGTTTTGCTATCCAGGCATAGTCTATCCGTGAGTGTTACCTATGTGCATGCAAATAGAAAGTGTATCCCTCTGCATCACCATAAAGCTCGCGCCATGCATCAACCGGGGCCAGGTCCCGCATTTTCTTCACCAGGTCCCCTGAAGGTCACCCCTGTCCGTCCCATGAGGTGGAACTCCTGTCTTTGGCAGGGTCCCCGGCTAAGATAAAGTCTCCCAGTAGGAAGATATCTGCCTTGGTAAATTTCCCTAAGCGGGTGACAATGTTTTGTATATAGTAGTCTTGGGCCTGATTAGGTGCATACAGGGATGCTATTGTGAAGGACTCTGCCTTTCCCTCGAGTATCACCGCTAAGTATCTGCCTTGGTTATCCTTCTGCATATCCCTGATGGTCAGATCCAACCCATCTCTCAGTGCGATTAAAACTCCCCCCTTCTTGCTAGCCTGTTTAACCTGTACCACTCGTGAGTATCCCCGGAATCTTATCCTATGGGTGTCCCTAGTGTGCACATGGGTCTCCTGCATTGCTACTATGTGGGGGTGTTCCAGCTTGAGGAATCTCCCCACTTTCTTCCTCTTGACCTTGGAATTGAGGCCATTCACATTTAATGAGAGCACCTTCAGTGTCTCCGAGCTAGTCATATGGACAGGATGTGCGAGATCTTGTTAGCCCAGTTGTACCCCCTGAATCCCTTGCCGTATGCTCTTTGATGTGTTCTCTCGATTCATGGGCCGCTGGATGGGCCCTCATGACCTGGACCTTGGATCTTCCCTCCCCCTTCGCTTCCCCCCCGAACCCTGCCCCTTTCAAGCGAATTAAGCTGGCACCAAGCCCCCCTCGTGATTTGTCCACGAGAGCCGAACTCCATAACAAACCCAGAAACTCTCCACACAGGATTTGCGGGACCTCTCCTTCCCATTCCAAGATGCCTGGTCCCTCCCTCCTACTTGTTGCAACCCGCTCTTGTGTAGAGGGTAGACTCTGATAGCCTTATCCGCACGATAGTTAAAGCCTGTTTGAGCCCTCCCCAGGGTTGATATCGGGTTATGGTTCGTGCTCCTTATTTTTCTTGTAAGTCCCTCTTCCCGGGCTGGTCCACCTGAGGTGGCGCCTGGTCCTGGGGCTGGGATCTGTGCTGGGAATGTTTTTGCTCTTTCCTTGATTTCTTTGGGCCCGCTTCTGACCATTCCCAGGGCTTCCTGGAGATTGCTCGCCCGGTCGGGGACGGTCGTGGCTGTGGAGTGTCGTCCTCTAGGCCCAGTAGAGCTGTTCCTTGGTCACAGGTTGTAATTTTATGGATCTTCCCCTGCCGAAGCTGAGGGCAAATGGATGGAGCCACCTGTACCGCACTTGGTTTTCTCTTAGATGGGCCAGGACCGGGGCCATGCGCCGTCTCCTATTCAAGGTAATCTGGGATAGATCTTGATATAGCTGAATTTCTGTACCATTGTGGGTTATCTGGCCCGCCTATGACCCAGAATGGTACAGACATTCTGCTTGCAGGACCTTCTCTTTCTGTGTATAACTATGGAACGCCACCAATACATCCTGTGGTCTCGCTCCCAGTTCCTGGCGCTTCGGCCCAGCCCTGTGGACCCCTTCGAACTTGATATGATATCATATGGCATTTATAACGCGCCTATACACAAGTTTTTCAAGGCGCGATGAGGCAAGGGCTGGGGGGGAACAAAGGGAACAAATGTCATCCATCTGGTCTGCTTCCATGAGGTCACTGAATATTGATTTCATTGTTTCGACCAGATTGTGATCTTGGACTGCTTCTGGCAGGGACTTGACCCCTTATGTTGGACCTTCTGGACCTGTTCTCCAAGTCCTCAGCCCTCAATTCGAGGTTATGAGTTGCTGCAGCTAGGGTTTCCAATAGGGAGACCGCTTTTCGTGCGTCTTCTGTCAACTCCTGTATGGCCCTCTCATTCGTGTCCACCCTCTCTTCCATTTTGTTGAGGTCCCTTTTTATGTCTTGTAGGTCCTCGGCCAGATCTACCCTTAGCGCATCCATCTGTTTCTGGCCTGCTTCCGTGATTTTCTCTACGATTTCCCCAAGCAGAGTCCTGAGTAGCGATTGAGTAACCGGAGGGTCTTGGGGGTCTTGAGTGGAGACCGGGATCGACTGCTCAGATCCATCTTTGGGATCCTGAAGTCTGCTCTGCAAGATCCTTGGCCCAGATCTGGGCTGGTGACCCCTCCTGAAGCTTTTTTGTCATCCGGGACGAGGCTGGGGTTTCCTTGGACTTGCTTCTGGACATCCTGCCAGGGCTAGGGAGGCCCCCGAGAGGGCTCCGCTCTTCCCAGCTCTGCAATATGGATTACGGTGTTACTTTTAGTGACCAGATCTCCCCCTCTTTTATCTCCGGGCAGGTGCCTCTGCAGAGCTGCCTAACGGTGCGCCAGGAATTTGGGGGCCTTCCCCCTCCCACAGTCTTCCGTATAGGCCCGGCCTTAGTTTGAAGGTAACTTCCTCTTGGGGTCACTTTCTGGGTCCCTGAGCCTCGGGCAGCCCTGAAGTGTTTAGCTCTGACTTTGGGGGTAGGTTGCTGGATCCCAGGGACCCCCGCCAGGTCCCCTCTTGCCAGGGGGGGGTTACTTCTTCACCCGTTGTTCGGGGTCCTGACTGTCCCAGCTGCTAGGGAGAGGGAGCTTGCAGGGGACCTCACCTTCACTACCACTCGTCCGTGGCCCCCCACCACCCCCCCACTTACTTAAATATCCAGCGGGAGGCACCGGTCCGGGGGTAGGTATTGTCTATTTCTGTGCCGCCTCCCAGTCTCCTCCGATGCGGGTCCCTAGTCTCTTCGGCAGGTGGGACGCGGCAGCACCCCCGCGGTGCCAGCCCCGCCTCCCATTCAGAGCCGCGGTCCTGCAGCCGCCCGCCGAGCGACCCGTCCTCCTGTGTCTGGTTGCGGTGGGATCCCGGCAGCTCCTCCTGATCCGCAGGGGGGGGGCACGGCCTGGCGATTAACAGCGGCGGCACCCCGGCCTGGCACCACCTATCTCCCTGAGCGGTGGCTGCAGCTCTCCCGAGGCCGCAGGATCCGCCTTGGCCCCTGGCCGACTCTCGGCGTCCGCCTTGGCCCCTGGCCGACTCTCGGCGTATTGCCCGCCTCCACCAACCCGGGCGGCAATCCCCGGGGATCTCTGTTTCACAGCAGAGCGCGGCAGTCCCAGCATGGCTAATTCAGCGGTTGCCCGCTCTCTAGGTGTCTGCTCGCTTCGCTTAATTTTCCGGGGAGGGCAATTTCACCTCCAAAGCCGCTTCTGCATGCTTTTTTTTTTTTTAAGAGTTGCGGAGCAGAAGCTCAGGGCGATGCGTCTTCACACACCCGCCGGCATCTTGGAATCCCGTCCTTTTCCCCCTTATTTTGAATGAGGGAGAATGTTCGAATGTCCGAGGGGCTCTGCACTCTTTTGCCCGAGCGGGAGACTGTACTCCTTAGTCAGTATCTGTGCAACTTATTTTTCATTTTTTCAAGCTAATGAGATGCTCTATCGGTTGTCAGTAGAATAACCCCAGCTGCAGGTCCTAGAAAGCAAGCTCTGCAGCAGGGGACAACTACTTATCCTGGCCCATACAGCTGCCAATTTACATACTCCAGTTTTTGACATGATTACTCACTGTTTTTGCATGACGCAGGAAACCCCTGTCAGATCGTTACATAGATCCCAAGCCTCCAAACCCTTCAAGGTCTACCGTTCAATTCCTCTCCGCCCTTGTCAGACAACTTTGTCCACGCTGCAATCACTTGCGTGACGGGTTCCCTCCAGAGAGGACGTGCGACTCGCCAGTACTTTGATGTTCCTCACCGAGTAGAGTCTTGCCCCGCCACCACTGCCAAACTGCACAACTGTGACTACACATGTCGCACACCGCGTGCGCTTCATGCACTGTCAGGGTTTTTGATGTTGTAATCCCGCTTCCAAGTGACAAAACTTAGAGGCAGGTCAGCAAAAGTTCGGACAAAGTCTCCCCTGCACAACACGGACTACACACATCGCACACCGCGCTCTCTGTGCAGTGACAGGGTTTTTGATGTTGTAATCCACCAGGTCAGCAAGAGTTTGAACAAAGTCTCCACTGCACAACTGCAACTACACACGTCGCGCTCCGGGCAGTGACAGGGTTTTTGAGGTTGTAATCCCACCTCCAAGTGATTGAGTTGAGAAGCAGACTTGCCAGGCACTAGATCAGCAAGAGTTCGAACAAAGTCTCCCCTGCACAACTGAGACTACACACGTTGCACACCATCTGTGGCTTTGAACAATATCTGGATGTTATATCACCAAACTATGCTCAATCCCTCTTTTATGTCTTCAGAGCAGGTACCTTGTTGAATGCTTGGTATGTGGGGCTTCTTTGGAATCTGTTCTTCACTACATACTGTTTTGTCCTGGCTACAATGATATCAGAGACAAGTATCTAAAACCGATTTTTAGACTGAAGGGCATTCGGAGGGTCGTTGATGCAGTGGATCTCTGTAGAAATACTGGTGAGATAAATGTATTTTATTTTGTTACAAAATACCTGCACAGGCATGCTTATGAAGGCCAAGAGTGATCAGTACTGGGAGACAAACCTGTGTAATTGTATTTAATGTTGTGGTTCTGTTTTACTTTGATTATTGTTTTAGACTGTGTGAATTTATGTTTGTGTCTATTGGATAAGATTTGCTCCCTTCTTTTAAGCTTCTAAATGAATTTGATATGTTCTTATATGGCAGTGTTTTTGTATGTTTTATGGAATTTGCTTTGATAGCACGATAGCCGGATAAAGCTTAAATCATCATCTGTAACAAACCCTTTGAAATTCAGGGAAAACACTTTGAGCAATACATTCTAACAAAACCTTTGAAATTCTGGGAAAATCTTTAGTTGAAGGAACGTTAAGGTGAGAAAATGTACCGCAACAAAACTCCTGAAATTAGGCACATAATTTAGGAAAAGCCACCTTAACTTTGCGCCGCCTGTTGCACAGCGTATGGCCACACTGATGACATTAGAAATTACATCACTGATGATGCCATGTATGGTGTAATTAGTGATGTGACCAGTGATATCACCGATTACATCACTGAAGGCCATGGCCTGATAGTGTTTTAAAATATACAGTGGGTACGGCCACAGGTTGTGCTCATTGCCCTTGCCAGTGGGCCCGAAAGACATACATAGTGGTCACAGCTGAAAGCCGTTGCCACTTAGTGGGTCCAAAAGAAACATGTTAGGGGAACATGAACAGTGGTCACAGCCTAATGCTCCGTATCCAATGGCCATCGTTATCAGGCTGGTAGTGTTTTAAGATATACAGTGGGCACAGCCGAAGGCCCTGGTTAGTGGTCCGTTAAAAAAAAAAGATGGCTTACAAAACCTTTGAAATTCACTGAAAAACTTTAGTTACAGAGATGTTAAGGTGAGCAATACATTGTAACAAAACCTTTCAACCTTTTATCAGTGATGTCATACATGATGTAATTAGTGATGTCATCAGTGATGTAATCTCTGATATCATTGTGGTCATACGCTGCGCAACAGGGGACGCAAATTTAAGGTGGATTTGCCCGAATTCTGTGCAGAATTTCAGGGGTTTCGTAGCGTTAAATTTACATGGGAACGTCCCTTCAACTTAAGTTCTTTCCCTGAACATATGTATATATATAATAAGTCAAACCCCAGAATAAAGAGATTGTAAAATGCCTGACTGGTGGGCACTTCACGGCCTGTAAAGTAGATAAAAAATGCCCGTGGCTGCTGTGGTAGAAAAAGGCTTAATCATTTGGCCATTAAAATCAACAACAGCAACACTGATGTTTCACGGTCTTCCACAGCTTAATTATGATAATTAAAACGGAGATCGGACTCACAGTTTTATACTTTAAACATAGAACACTTCAATACCCAGAACCACGTTAAAGTGCAGTAGGTCCCTGCAAACATAGACGACTCTTAGCCAAAAAGTGACTGTGCATTTCAAGTGAATAAAGTGCCTAATTGCATTCAAAGTGCAAGAATGTTGAATTGCTAAAAACGTTATAGAAACTTTAATATAACGGTAGTCTGTTCAAAGAAACATATGTATTCACATACGTTTATTTAGTAATAATATAATATGATCCATGAAGGGATACAGATCATGTCATAATGACGTCCAACATGATGAAAGTTGTACTATAAAACGAAAGAAGAATATTCTTCAGCAATTTAGAGTAAATCAAACAAATAATTGAGTACATAGTGACACACTGCAACAGATCACCTGCAATTGAAGCAAAATAATGAGCAAATATGGAAAACATACTTTTTAAGGAACCTTCTGAAGACAAAGAAGATTAATATGCAAGATCATACGAAAATGTACTCCAATCCCGAAAATGTAAAGGGAAAAAAAGAAGATAGAAAAAGAAGGGGAATAATTAATACCTACCATACTTTTTACAGAATATAAAAAAACAGTATATATGGAAACAACATGACATTACAAAAATACATGCCATGCCTTGCTGGTATTTAAGCCAGTCTGGATTTTGATGTTAAATTTAAGGATCAGTCTATTTTCTAATCTCTGTAATGTGGGTTCCCTATTGCCTTTCTGGAGGGTGTGATCTCACTGTACTCAGACCCATACATCTCAATATGGAACGGTCCCGATTATGTACTTCTGGAAAAAGGACCACTACTGCATAGTTTTCATCTTTCCATTTAATAGCTCTCAGAAGTTCAAGGGCACAGATTTTAAGTTTCCTTTGCGTCTTATCTTACCAATGTAGATTTCTTCACATGGGCAGATGAGACCATACTCTACAAACTATGTATTGTAGTCAGTATGGTTAATGATAAAATGCATCCAATTGATGCCCCTAGCTTTGAAGTGTATATCTTTAACAACCTGTTGGTAGATGTTACAAAAACCACATGGATAACAACCTACTAGTTGTTGAAGCCAGTAAGTGGTTTAGGCACTTCTAAGTTTCTTTTCGTGATGATATCACAAATGTTCTTACCGCGCTTATAAGTAAGATCTGCCTTAGGGAGAAGGACAGACCTTACATCTGTATCCTGGAGCAACTACATAAAAATGCTTATTTATAGTGTTTTATACCAGTCGTGCTTGCATACCAGAAGTAGTGATGAACCTTACTTTTTGAGAATCTTGTTTTTGTTTCTTAGGTTGTAGTAAATTTAATCTCTTTCTCAATTTGTTTTTGTTTCTAGCCTGTGCAATACCTTAGTGAAAATCTAATTCTCATTTTATCGCTTGTTTCCAAATCACTGATTTGTTAGCTGTTTCTTTTGGCTTTTAAAAATTCTGCATAGGGAATATTAATGTTATTCGAGGGGTGGCAGGAACTGGCATGCAATATGGTATTGCCTGCTGTTCGCTTTCGGCACATTTGAGTATGGATTCTGCCATCTATGGCCATTATGTTTAAATTGTTTAAATCAAAAAATTCAATTGGAGTTGTACAGATCACGAAATTCAAATTGTGATTGTTACGCTTGAAGAATATATGGAACTTGTGGAGCTCTTCCATAGGGTCTTGCCAAATTAGAAAAAGGTTGTGACTGTACCTAAGCCAAATGGCAATATTATCATCCCATCTCTTATTTGGGTTGTTGAAATACATCCTCCCAGTAGCCCATCAGAAGATTAGCAACTTGAGGTGTGAACCTGGTGCCCATGGCAGTTCCCGTCAATTGCAAGAAAAAAATCTCAATTGAACAGGAAATGGTTATGTTCCAGTACACACTTAAACATCTCAAAAAGGATTTTATTGTGTCGAGTGAAAGTTGCTGATCTATTACTCAGAAATAAATTGGATAACGTAATGTCATGCTCATGTTGAATCACTGTGTACAGTGACGTGACATCTAGGGTTACCAAAATGAAGTAATTTTACCAAAGAATATTTTGCAATCTATTCAAAACATCACCAGTATCTTTAACAAAAGATGGAAGACTGGTAGTGAATGGAACTAAGAAAAAGAAATGAAAGTAGACATGGGTTCAGTGATGGCACCAATAGAACTAACAATGGGTCTGCTAGGGGATCCAATGTATTCTTGTGAACTTTAGGCAGCAAGTATAGAGTGGCAACTGTGGGATGTTTAACAATTAGAAATTGATGCTCCTCCTTACTCAGCAAACCCTCCACATGCCATTTCTCAAGCAGTTGTTTCATGGCAGTAGAAAATTCTTGAGTAGGGTCATGGGCTAATCTTTTATAACAATCTCTGTCTTTGCGCTGTTTGTCAGCTCCCTTTATGTAGTCATTTCAGCCCCAACACACTACATTACCACCCATGTCAGATGATTTGATTACTAAATCGTACTTAATTCTTTGAAGCAGGTAATGTCTGATTTAGAAATATTCATTGGAATTTGACATCAATTGATTTTAAGTAAGTCGGATTTGATTTAATTTTCAAATTGTGTGATTATTTTGTCTTCCAACATAGGGGGAATTAAGTACAGCTTTGGTTTGAAAGGGCTATTATGACAAAATGATTCATACTCCAGATCCCAAGGTTTGATATTACTCTCTGAAAAATTACGTTCATGTTCTAATCAGGTGGGACAAAAGAGAGCTTTTTTTCCCCAATGCTAAGGCTGCCTACTGCTGATGGAATAGGGTCTGTGGGGTTCTCGGAACATGCAAATGTTAGTCTAGGGCAAAACAAAATGTTTATGCAAACACAGTTTCCTGCAAAATCTGAAAACTTCAATTAGAGTGTCAACTAAATCTATGTTGTAATCCTGAACAAAGGACAAGCCCAGTTCCAGTAATTTACTAGTAAGATCTTCCAGAACAATATTAGTCAAATACATCACCATATTTTGTTTCTACAATCTCCAATCTGTTTGTTTCTTCGATCATGTCCAAATCTGTGTCTGGGATCTGCCCTGTCAAGGCTGGCCTCTTCCTCTGCCTCCGTTCCTGGTACTTTCTCTGTCTGCCTCATCTAGTGCCACATTTCTTTCTTTTGAAGGATACTTCGTTTCTCTCTCTTGTTGTTAATTAGTCTCATTTACTCTAAAACAACCTGTTTGAATTTGTGAGGATTCAGAGGTTCTTTCTTTTTCCGCTGAACTAATATCAGAGGATTCCGGAGATGGAAGGTCTTAGATGACCTTCAGGGGTGTGTGCAGGGAAGTTGTATAGAGACAATTATATTTCTTCGCAAAGGTGTAAATTCTACCAGCATTTTAATCCTCACAGTCCCTGTGAAATTTCCATATTTTTCTCTGGCGATTTTCATTCTGATAACTCTGAATTTTTCAATTAATTTAGCCATGAAGGGCTTCACCATTGTTTGACACGTTCCTTTGCCAAATCATCTGTGAGCTTGGAAATACCATCCATTAATTGCGCATGGCTAATTTTAGAATATTTCATGAGGGCAAATAACGTGCTATGAACATTGTGAGAGGCCCGCTTCCCATTCTTTCAGCATATCACAGTTGTTCCCTGCATAGGATGGAAAGGTTTGAATGCAGACCCCTCTAGGAATAATGTGCAGGGAAAGTCGGGACTGTTTTTGGAACAGAGTGATAATGGCACTGGAGCATCTCCTCATGGTGAATGCTAAATCAATATGGAGTAGCTCTGATTTATAAGAATACCATGATTGTAAATGGACAGTATTTCTAAAGGCAAACTTCAAACAAGTTGAATCTGGATATCTGTGATTTCACTGAATCAACTTCACCTAAAGGCGAAATCTTCCCAAAAATATTCTTTGATTTTTTTTTGGTATGCAGGGCGAGACACCCCACCCCTTCCCACTATCTTATCCTATCCCCTTACCCCACCCATTTAGTTTCTCAAATGTACCTACTTACTTAATCAATTTGAAAAAAAACAAAAATATATAAAGGTGAGGATTTCCGAGTAGGTGAAATTGGATTCAGTGAAATCTACGGTATCGGTTGAATCCCCCCTTATATGTAGAAACACTAATTTTAATAAAAATTGTATCTTTCTTGCTCGCATGATCGGCTGTACCAGAGTTGCCACTTATGATGCCATAAGTGATGTCATATGTGATATTAGATTTGTCATTTGTGATGTCATCAGTGTGCTTAGCGGCTGTGCAATGGGGCCATCATATTTAAGGAGGCGCAGCTTCCGCAACTGCCGAATTCCAGGAATGTTGCATCAGATGGTTTCACCTCAACTAAAGTTTTTTCAATATATGTATTTATATATAAAAAATGAAACAAACTGTGCTGAGCACATTGCGAATGCACTCCACCACCACAGATATGCACAAAGTAACAGGAATCCAGTCCTTTAGCAGCACACAGTCCTTCATTGTTGGATATATGTATGGGACACCTTACTCACCGTAATCTTATTTCTGATGCTTGTATCTCCTTAGATTCACATGCTGCGCATAGGCTGACATCTAGTGAAAGCTGCAGAGTATTACAGTTGTTTTCAAAATTCGGAAAGGGACGTCAACAGGGCGTGCCAGCAATACTATCCCTAGTGCGATATCCACTGTACCCATGGTCCTTCACGTGTCGAGGCCCCTCAGATTGTTTTGTTTCTGCCATGAGGTAGCATGAAGTGTAGCGTGAGTACAGGTGTATCCAAGCAGATATGTATCAGGCAAGCTCAAAAAAGCATCCATGCATCTTCTCTCCAAGGGGAGGAGGGGTGGGCACATGTGAATCTAAGCAGATACAAGCATCAGAAATACGATTACAGTGAGTAATGTATCCCTTCTGAGGCTTGTGGAATCTGCTTAGATCACATGCTGTGCATAGATTAGCGAGCAGTGTTAGGAGAAGGTGGTGGGTTGTGAGAAGGTTCATTGGCAAACAGATGTTTTAGAATCGCTTGTCCCACCTTTGTATCTGTCTTGAAATGGGTGTCAATGCAGTAGTGCTGAGTGAAAGTGTGTACTGAGCTCCATGTAGCTGCTTTGCAAATGCTGTTCAGGGGGACATTTGCAATGAAAGCCAGAGTGGCTCCTGTGCTCCTTTAGGAATGAGCTCTTGGTGTGAAAGGCAGTATCTTGTTTGATAAAGAATAGCACAGTTTTATACTTCTGACTATCCATCTGGAGATGGCATTCTTGGAAATGCAGTCTCCTTCTCTGCCTAGTGCTATGGAGACAAACAGTTGATCGGTTTTCCTCAGCGGTCTGGTCTTGTCTTTTTAACCTCAGCTGAGCTGGTGGGGTTCTGGAAGAAGGCCGGTAGCTCAATGGACTAGATTACGTGAAATTTAGAGATGAACTTAGGGGACAACCCAGGACGAGTGTGTAAATCCAGTTTGTCGTTTGGTATGATAAAGAAAGGATCGTGCACTGAGAATGCCTGCAATTCACTAACTCTTCTTATGGAAGTAATAGCCACTAGGAAGGCAGTATTGTAGGTCAGGTGCTTAAAACTTGACTTATGCATAGGCTCGAAGGGGTCCCCCATGAGCTTTGCGAGTACTACATTGAGATCCCATCCCAGCGGTGAGTTAGAAATGGGAGGGTGGTGTCGTTTCACTCCCTCCATGAATGCTTTAATGACCGGTACCTTCCACCATGATACTTTATTGTGGGAGTTGGTGTAAGCCGATAAAGCCGCCTGGTGGACCTTTATAGAGTAGAAGACTAACCCCGAATCTAGCAAGTGATGCATAAAATTTAGAATGTGTGATGGAGTACATTCTATGGGGTTTATTTGTTTAGACTGGCACCAAACTATAAATCGACTCCACTTGTCGAAATAACAGTGCCTAGTGTTTGGTTTTCTTGCTTCCTTTAGGATATCCATACACCTCTGTGGCAAATTCAAATGTCAGAACTCTATGACTTCAGGAGCCACGCTGCCAAGTTCATAGACTGAGGTTGAGGATGCACTGTTGTTCCCCCGTGCTGAGTGAGTAGATGGGTCTGACGCAGGAGTTTGATGGGAATCGTACATCGCCCGTTTGCGCAGATGTGTATACCATGGCTGTTTTCCCCACATGGAGGCAACTAGGATGAGCATCACTTGTTCCCTGTGAATCTTGTTCACCACCTTGATCATGAGAGGAGTGGGTGGAAAAGCATAAGCAAACCTCCCTGACCAGTTCATCCAAAGGGCGTTCCCCCCGGAGCCTGGTTGTGGGGACCTGGACGCGAAGTGTGGGCATTGCTTGTTTTCGCTTGTAGAGAACAAGTCTATCGTGGGGTAACCCCGTTGAGAAGAGGTGATCTACAACGTCTGTGTTTAGTTGCCATTCGTGTTCCTCTGGCAGGGGATCTCTGCTTAGAGAGTCTGCTTACATATTGAGTTGTAAGGATAGGAATATCTTCTGTTTGAGTGCCCATTTCCAAATCTGTTGTGCTAGTTTGGACAGATTTGAAGAATGTGTGCCCCCCTGTTTGTTGATGTAGAACATAGCTGTTGTGCTGTCAGTGAGGATTTGTACCGACAGGTTTGTTAGCTGTATCTTGAATGCCTGAAGGGCCTTGAATACTGTCAGCAGTTCTAACAGGCTGATGTGGTTCTGTGCTGTGGCATGAGTCTACAGACCATGAGCCGTGTGATAAAGGTGATGAGCCCCCCACCCGGCAAGCGAGGCGTCTGTCGTCACTATAGCTTGCACCTCTGGATCGTGGAAGGGTTTGCCCCTTAACAGATTCTCCCTTGTCCACCGGCGAAGGTTTTGAACTAGTGTTGGCGAAACTACCACTAGATCATCCCACTGACCGCTTGCCTGAGACCACTGTTCACCAACCACTCCTACATGGGACGCATGCGCAGGCGTGAGTGCTGCACCAGGTACATGCAAGATGCCATCATGCCTAGCAATCGCATAGCTTTGCGTACGCTTATCTGGCGAGCGGCCTGATAATGTGGTATTTGCAGTAACATATTTCGGACTCTCTCCTCTGAGGGAAAGACTAAAGCTTCCCTTGTGTCTATTACAGCTCCTAGGAACTGTTTGGTTGTGCTTGGTATTAGGCTTGATTGTTTATTGAGAAGCCCAATTGAAAGAGAAGATTTATTGTTCTTTGAATGTTGTCCTGCAAATTTGGGGGGTTTCCCCTGTAATCAGCCAGTCGTCCAGGTAAGGGTACACTGGGATTGACTCCCTGTGCAGGTGCACTGTCACTACCGCCAGTACCTTTGTGAATACCCTTGGAGCAGAAGCTATGCCGAAGGGTAGCACTTTGAATTGGTAGTGCTGGTTTGCCATCTTGAATTGCAAGAATTTTCTGTGCGCTGGGAACATTGAAATATGAAAATAAGCATCTTTCATATCCAGAGTTGCCATGTAGTCCCCCCGCTTTAGCAGAGGGATTACTTCTTGTAGCGTAGTCAAGCATATGTTTTGTGGCTTGACATTTGTTTGCAGGGCGTAGGTCTAATACTGGGCGCATTGTTAGATCTTTCTTTGGCACAAGGAAGTAGGTTGAATAAATACCCTTGTTTACCTGGTTCGCCGGTACGACCTCTATGGCGTCTTTTAGGAGCAGCTTTGCGATCTCCTTGAGAAGGATGCATTGTTCTTCCTCCGAGTGTGCCTTTCGGCGCGTTGGATGGTTCCGGGGTCGCTGAAGTAGTTCCACACAGCAACCACCTGCCACAGTGGATATCACCAATTTGTCTTAGGTGTCCCCTCCCATGCTTGGGTGAAGTTTGAAATATGGCCTCCTACTGGAGAGCCATGCGAAGGCACCTGAAGTGGGTAGTCACTGTTTTGGAGGTGTTGCTCCATCTCTGGAGGTGGAGGCCCTCCCCCGGCCGCAAGATCAGCGCTGTCCCCTCTGGTAACCTTGTGAGGCTTGGTCTTGATTGTTACCCCAGGATGCCCCTTGGTTTTGACCATACCCTGACCCCCTCTGGGAATTTCATCATCTGAAGCAACGAAAATTACTATTCCCTCTTTGGCCAGAGGGTGTATCTGTAAGTTGTCCCAGGGACTTCAGAGTATCATACTCATCTTTCGCAGACTTTAGTGCATCCTCTACTGCTTCCAAAGAGGACGTTGGGCTCGACAGGTATATTTGGGTAGCTAAAGGGACTGCTCGGTTAAGTGGGATGACTTTAAGAGCTAATAACTTTGGAAACAAAAGTGGCGTCCTGCCACGTACATTTAACTCTTTACATAAACATTCTCTGTAAAGGCTTTCTATTTTTCAAGCTTTGTTTTGCTATAGAAGAACAAGTTACTTACCAACTGTAACGTTCTTTCGATTAGATGTTCCTCCTGCTAATTCCTCATCTTAGATATATCCTTACCTTCAGCTTTGCTGCTTTGGAAATGTTTTCTCTCTCTCCACCAGAGGGCGCGCCACTCGAGGCGGCGGCGTCGATGACCCTAGGCGGCATCCGTCGAGTGTCGACGTCATCCGTAGTATAATTGCCTCGAGCGCGCCGTTGGCCTCAGTTCTGTTTTTTCGTGTATCCAAGCCCATGTTTTATAAACAAAGGCGTGCCTCTTATTGACCCAAGCCTTGAAAGAATTTAGAATGTAAACCACGTAAACTGTACTGTGGTGTAGGATGGGAGGGTTGATGAGGAATACATGGGAGGAACATCCAATCGAAAGAACGTTACAGTTGGTAAGTAACTTGTTCTTCGAATGGATTGTGTCCTCCCACATATTCCTCATTTTAGATAGCCTCCCAAAGCAGTTTTCTATTGGAGGCGGGAGTACAGATGCCTTTTAGTCATGTACCGAATGTAGTACAGATTTGGCAAATAGACCTCCTTGAGAGGTAGTTGAGTCCAATGCATAATGTTTGATAAAAGTATGCATGGATGACCATGTGGCTGCTGCACAAATGTCTTGTACAGGGACACCCCTCTTAAGTGCTGTTGAAGTTGCTATGCCCCTAAGTTGAGTGGGCTCTTAAGCCTTCAAGGGTATCTTTTCCAGCTAGCCTATAACACTCTGTTATGGCTAAGATTATCCATCTTGATAATGTTTGTTTGGTTACAGCTAGTCCCAATTTACCGCCAGTGTATCCCACAAATAGTTGGTCACACTGACATATTTTTGACAATCTTGAGATGTAAAAGCTAAGAGCCCTTCTGGGATCTAGGCTATGTAGTCTTTCCTCTTCCTTACTTGTGTGAGGAGGAGGGTAGAACGCAGGTAGAATTATTTTCTGTGACAGATGAAAGTCTGAAACTATTTTTGGCAGAAAAGAGGGTTTAACTCGAAGGACAACTTTATCTTTATGAAAGATGGTGTGATGAGGACCACTCGAAAGTGCTTGCAACTCACTCTGCGGGCTGATGTCAATGCAATTAGAAGTATAGTTTTTAATGTAAGAAGCCTTAACGGGCAAGAATATAAAGGCTCAAATGGTGCACATGTCAGAAATGTAAGTACCAAATATAAATCCCACACAGGAACTTGAAAAGGTATTGGTGGAAAAACAGTGTTTAAACCTTTTAGAAATTGTATTATTAAAAAGGCATTTTAAAATAAGATCTTTCTTCTGATGAGCACTTGAAGATAGATAGCGCTGCTACATATCCTTTTATTGTCTTAACCTGGAGCCCCAGATTAGCTAAATGTAACAGAAAAGAGAATACCATTGGAATATCACATTCAAAGGGATCCACATTCTCATCCCTGCACCAGTTGCTGAACTTGTTCCAACGACACCGGTACAAAGATTTTGTTGCTGGCCTTCTGGCCGAAAGCAACACCTCCATAACATCATCCGGAAGGTCCCAATCCTTGTATCACAACCTCTGAGAAGCCAGGCGTGAAGGTTGAGCATGTTGACCTCTGGATGGAGAACATGACCTCCCTCTTGCGAGAGAAGATCCTCTCTTTTTGGAAGACGTATTGGAGGGCAGATGGACATGTCAAGAAGGTCCGGGTACCACGTTCTCCTGGCCCAATCCGGACTGGAGGGAACGCATATAGAAGAGGAAATTCCCACTCTACTACAAATGCGTCTCCTAGAGCTCCTCTCGGGGGAAATTCCCTTGAGCAGTACAGTTCGCACTTCCTGTTGACAATGGTCGCGAACAGATCCACTTGAGGGGTTCCCCAAAGGGTGAAGATCTCTTGAAGGACTTCCTGAGCTAGTTCCCACTCGTGGGAGACTGTGCTCTGCCTGCTCAGAGCATCCGCTGCTGTGTTTTGCTCTCCTGCTAGATGAATGGCAGATAGAGAGATCCCTTCTTGTATTGCCTAGAACCAGAGCTGCATTGCCTCTCTGCCCAGTGGCAGTGACCCTACTCCTCTCTTGTTGAGGTAGTACATGGCCACTGTGTTGTCCGTCATTATCAGGACATTCTTTCCCCGTACAAAGGGCAGGAAGGCCTTCAGAGCTAGTCCGATCGCCCTCAGCTCTAATAGGTTGATGTGTAGTCTGGACTCCAATGGAGACTAACGACCGCTGATTGTCAGATCGTTGGTATGGGCTCCCCACCCCGTGAGTGAGGCGTCCGTCACTAAGTGATCTCCGGCCATGGTTGCCAAAAAGATTGTCTCTTGAGGATGTGTTCCTTGCAAGCCCACCATTGTAGATCCTGAGCTACCCTGGTTGGAACTTGTAAAAGATCTGTCGTTTCCCCTGAAAACTGGGACCATTGAGCCCTGAGGGCCCATTCAAAAGGATCTCATCCTCAACCTGGCTTCTGGCACCAGAAAATGTCAGGATGCCATGAGGCTGAGCAACCTGAGAAAATCGAAAGCCGGTAGATACTGGGCATTCTGGAATTTTATCACCATCTGCGGAATGTGGTAAGCGCTCTCTTCGGGAGGCGAGGCTTTGCCCGAAGAAGTACCCAAGACTACTCCTATAAACTGGAGCTTCTGTGATGGTATCATGTTTGACTTTTTTTTAAATTCAGAGAAAACCCTAGATTGTGAAGGAAGTGGCAAGTCTTGGATAGATGATCCTGGGCTTGTTCTGGAGAACATGCCCAGATCATCCAATCGTCCAAATAGGGGTAGATGTGAATCCCCCCCCTCTTCTGAGACTCGCTGCCATTACCGCCATCAACTTGGTGAAAACTCTCGGGGGCGGAGGTCAACCCGAATGGCAGAACTCAAAACTGATAGTGAGAGTTGCCAATCGCGAACCTCAGGTACTTTGTGCTTGAGATGATTGGCACATGAAAGTAAGCATCCTGAAGGTCCAATGATACCAACCAGTCTTGAAGTTGGAGAGCCTGAAGGATCTGAGAAAGAGTGACCTTTTTGAACTTGTCCTTCCTGAGGAACTTGTTCAAGTTTCTCAAGTCCAAGATGGGTCTCAGTCCTCTGTCCTTCTTTGGAATGAGGAAATATGGGGAATACCAACCCTTGTTCCTTTCCGCTACAGGTACATGTTCTATTGCACCTTTCTGAGCAGGGTAAAAACTTCCTGCAACAGGAGCGGGTCTGGATTTTTGGTAGAGTTGTATTCCGGTGGGTGATTCTGAGGTTTCTTTAGAAAGGGAAGACAGTAACCTTGGGATACTGTTTCCAGCATCCAAGCATCTGAAGTAATGCCCTGCCATTCTTTCAGATGCTGTGAGATTCTGCCTCCCACTGGGGTCTTGTGAGTCAAAACCTCAGAGTGGTTTTGCGGCAGCTCCAGCAGTGGCTGAAGGGACAGATGCCGTTGCTGGGGCAGATCTAGCACCTCTTCCTCGAGGAAATTTTCTTTGGCCTCTTTGATTAGCTGTCCCCTTCCTCTGCCAAATGAGGAGTAAAAATGAAAGGGACGACCCCTCCAGGAAGATGAGCCTGTGTAGGGGTGTTGCTGAGGTTGTTTTATAGCGGCACTAAGTGACTTTGCCGCTGCCTTGGAGGTCTGCAGCTTCTCCAAACTTTCATCCGCCTTGCTGCCAAACAAACTCGAGCCATCAAATGGCATATTAAGAAGTCTAGATTGAACATCTGGTGCGAAACCTGACTTCTTTAGCCATGCAAATCTGCGTAGCACTGCGCTAGACGCCATGGACCTGCTGATACTGTCAGCAGTGTCCAAACCTGCTTGAAGGCATTCTCCCGAAGCCTCCTTACCATCCTTAATTATGGATAGGAACCCATCACGTTCCTCTCCTTCCGGGATGTGTTGAGCTGCCGCTGACATGCAGTCCCACAGAGTATAATTGAATCTAGCCAACGTACAAGATACATTGGTGGACTTTAGAGCTATACTCCCTGATGGAAAGACCTTTTTCGACCATGTATCTATCTTTTTGTCATCCCTATCAGGGGGAATTGTGGGGTATGCAGCATTTTTTGTTGATGTGGCTGCCTGAACTACCAGGCTCTCAGGAGAAGGATGTTTACTCAAATACTCTGGGTCAGAGTTACAAGGTCTGTATTTTGCCACATATTTTTGTATTCACTGCTGGAATAGATTCCGGTCTTTCCCAAGCAGCATTTACTCTCCTTTGCAGGGCAATATGAAAGGGAAGTATGGGGTCTGGTTGAGGGCCTCCTGACAAAATATCGGTCATATCATCATCCTGGTATACAGGTGAATTCCTACCCCATCCCATAAACTCTGTTACCTTATTCATAAGTTTTCTGTAACCCAAATCAGCATGTTCTGCTGGATCTGGTCTTTCAAATTCATATTCAAGGGACATATCTAGTCCACTTGCAGACTGTAAACATTCATACAAATCCTGCATTTTAGATTGAGGATTGATTAATTCCTCTGGAACATCTGTTGTACCATATTTTACCCCTGCTGATGAAACCTCAGGTTCATCTTGTTCTTCATCCTCTTCATTTCCAGATGACATTTCTCCATATACAGCTGACATAGTTTGGAAAAAGTCATGTCTGCTTTCAGGGTGAAATACTTTCTCAGGAATATGTTTCAACCCCAGAAGCGTCGAAGTCGTGGCCGTTACCTTCGATGTTGTCGAGGTATTCTTTGATGTTTTCGAAGGCACTACAAATGCTGTCGAAGGAATCTTCGAGGCAGTCAACGTTATCGAAGGAGTCTTCGAAACACTCGACGCTGTCGAAGAAGTCTTCGAGGTCATCGATAAAACACTCAACGTGACTTTTTTCTGCTGGGTCGTCGACCCTTTATACTAGACAGCCTTCGTCGAGGTCTTTAATGACGTATCGACATCTAAAGTCTTTTTCTTAAAGTCTGTCTTTTTAGGTGTCTGGGAAGAGTCCCTAGAAGACACCCTCTACAATGTGTCAGATTTTCTAGTTTTAGACCTTCCTCTGTCACTTCTTTTGTGAGTAGAGGCATGACCTTCAACAGACATTTTTGAGAGGGTCTGGGCTGCATTTTCACATTTTTTTATCATCGACTCTCTAAATGCTTCCCACTTTTTAGGGGAGTCATGTTTAGTTGGATAAGTAATAACTTCCTCCGAAGTCGAGGAAGAAGAAGAGGGAGATCGGTGTTGTCTCTTCTCCTTTTTGGAAGAAGAAGAAGAGGACTTCCTTGATCTACTCCTCGATCTTTTGATTTTTTATGGCGTTTCGCCGAAGACTCAGCCGAGTCTTTCTTCCCTCTCAAAGAAAACTTTGAGGATTCTTCCCCCACCGTCAGTTTACCTTGTCTTTCTTTCAAGGCCTTATGGGTCATGGATTGGCACAAACTGCAGTCGTCGATCCGATGTTTGGACCCGAGGCACCAGAGGCAGTTACGGTGAGGGTCGGTCAGCGACATTTTTCTTCCGCACCATAGACATTTCTTAAGCCACGTTTACGGAGTAAATGGGTTCGAGGAAGACGACATAATTCGCTTATGACTGAAGCGCCGTTTTATTTCGATCCGAAGCAAAGCTAATGGAAAAACAGGCGCGCTCGAGGCAATTATACTACGGATGACGTCGACACTCGATGGATGCCGCCGAGGGACATCGCCGCCGCCGAGGGACATCGCCGCCGCCTCGAGTGGAGCGCCCTCTGGTGGAGAGAGAGAAATAATTTCCGAAGCAGCAAAGCTGAAGGTAAGGACATATCTAAGATGAGGAATACGTGGGAGGACACAATCCATTCGAAAGATCTGTTTCTGGCTTTCAATCAAAGTAGAAGAGCGAAAACAATAAATTGAGTACACATAGCTTTTTATTATTTACCTAGTGTTTAAATTGCAGATATTACCCAACACTTTGCTTTTTTTAGATTAAGACAGTTTTTTGGGGGAAAATCAAAAAGTTCTGCATTTGTGTTGTATTCATACTTCGCGAGTAACAAAAAGAAGCATATTCGGTATAGAACCAAGTAAACAAAACAGGTACAAATATATACAAACATGCAAATCATTTGCTAGACAGTGTAAACAGTTTCAGTGAGCTTTTTTTAACAAGACAAGTTTTTTTGCAATTAATACAATAAAAAGCAAAGCAGTGCTAAGTACAGGGACAGTCATATTCAAAGATTGTCATTAAAGTGTACTTCATTGAAATTTCTAGGGAGACCCGGTCTAGGCCCATGATAAAGGGTGCTTGACCATCCTGCCGAAACGTTAAAGGACGGAACACCTTGAGTGTGAATACCTCAGTCACTTTCTTTTTTAGTTGATCTACATCTAGACGTAGACCAATGACTAGGTCACCCCTACGCTTGTCAATAAAACATCTTTTACCACTCAGTGCCCTTTTAAATTTCAATAAAGGATACTTTAATGACAATCTTTGAATATGACTGTCCCTGTACTTAGCACTGCTTTGCCTTTTATTCTATTGATTGCAAAAAACTTTTCTTGTTAAAAAAAAGCTCACTGAAACTGTAGAGTAGTATTGTTAGCTATCCTAACCTGAAAGGCAGCAGAAGAGGCTACTTTCCTGCCCATCGTGTAGAGGCATTTGCTTTCTTTGTCAGGTGGTGCCTCAGAGGAAGCTAATGGACTACCAGCTCTCTTTCTGGTGGTTGTCAAAACTAGTGAGTCTGGTTTAAACTGGCCTATGATATAGAGGGGGTCCGTGGGCGCTGGGCGAAAGAGTTTCTCAATGCGTGGGTTAACCATACACGTTTGGTTTGGTGTCACCAGGTATGGCTGCATCTTTCTCTGGATGGATTGCAGGATTGGAATAAACTGTGTAAATGTCTCTTTTTTTTCAATTCAACATTTTATTAAGCGTTTAGTAGCAAATACACACTGACAAAAGCATAGCATTAAAAAGCATAAAACGTTCAGAGACACAGGCTGGGGCCAAAGCATAAGATATCAGTCGATACACCCCACCTCCCTCCCTTCCACCTTGCACATAGATCAGCCCTGCATCCAACAGGTTAATGGGGGCCTTCTGGTGAGGCCTGGGAATTGTTCAGAGTAGTCCAAAAATGGAGCCCAAATATTCAAGAAGTGATTCAAGTCTCCTGCGCGTATGGCTGTGACTTTTTCAGCGACGGCAATTTCCCAACATTTATGTTCATGTTTATTGTGTTTATATAGCGCTTTACCCTAAAGCGCTTAGCCCACCACATTGGTACCTTTGCTGCTATTAGGAGGTGAGTGCGAAGACGAAAAGCTTGTCCCAAGAGTGGGAATTCCCCACCCTCTGTGTCCCCCAGGAGTAGGATTCTGGGGGCCCACGGGAATGCGAGTCCAGTGATTGCCTTGATGTGTTTCGTTACCTCCTGCCAGTAAGACTCCGCTTTGGGACAGGTCCACAGCAAGTGGAATAGAGTGCCCCTGGATGAACACCCACGCCAAAACCCTGCGGGGACCTCAGGATTAGATTTATTCAGTTGGGCTGGGGTGATATAGTACCGGTAACATAGCTTATAGCCACCTTCCCTGTTGGTAATACAGCATGTGCTCTTGTGTAGCCTGTCCCAGATCTTTCCCTAGTCTGCCACCTCAGTTTCCTGTCCCAGGTCCCTCTGCCAATCCAGCATGTACTTGTCTTTTTTCCCCCAGGTCAGATCTGTCTAGGAGACAGCAGAGAGTCGAAATCCTGCCCTTGGGTGCTGCCGAGGTCAAGGAGAGTTCCAATGCAGTAAGGCTTCTGGCTCCGTACTCCCTAACTGATTTATGGGAAACCCAGTTCCAGAGTTGGACACAGTGGAACCGCACCGCCTTCCCCCACCCTGAATCTCTTCTTGCAGCCCTCGAATGTGATAGGTGAGCCCCTGCTTAGGAAGTCTGACAGCTTTTCCAGCCCACCCTCCTTCCATGGTAAAAAGCTGTGTCGGGGATTCCCTGGGGTAAAGTCGTGGTTATACCAGATGGGCGTGAGCAGGCCTCTAGACCCTTTAATGCCCCATTTCCTCGCTGCAGCCTTCCAGCAGCTCACAGTGACTGTTGCAGTAGTGAGGGGATCCCGATTGACCTGGGCTCTGGTGGTGGGTAGGTGGGGAAGCCCACAGAGGGGAGAAGGGCACCAGGCCTCTTCCAACTGCATCCAAATTGGTTGACTGGTAGGTTGAGTCCAGGTGTACGCATGGGACAGTTGTACTGCAAGTGCATACCTAGTTACATTTGGGACCCCCAGCCCGCCCATGATCCTTCCTCAGAGCATGATTCTCTTTGATATTCTGGGCTTCTTCCCACCCCCAAACGAACTTCAGAATATTCCTCTGTAAAGCATGCAGTTCACTCAATGGGACGATCACCAGAAGCGCCATGCAATGATATAGCAATCTAGGGAGCAGTTTCATTTTCACGGCGACAATTCAGCCGAACCAAGAAATCTCCGGGTTTTCCCAATGTCTTAGGTCCCTCCGGAAATCATCCCATAACTGAGGGAAGTTGCATCGGTACAGGCGGGAGATATTGCTGGGGATCTGCACCCGAGGTATTCGAACACAGAGTCTGCCCAGGGGACTGGCAAGTGGGGACCAAGTTCCGACTTTTGCGTTTTGGTGAGATTCACCATCAACGCCGATGATTTGCCTAGATTAACCTGGAACACAGAGACCCGCCCAAATTCCTCAATCTCCACCCTCAGGGGACCCAGGGAAGCACTAGGAGAGGTTAGGGTTAGTAACATATCGTCGGCGTATAACGCAATTTTATATTCGTGTTTCCCCTAATCTTCGGTTTGCCTCGGATCCAGTTCACAAAGGGCTCCATTGATAACGCGAAGACCATTAGTGAGAAGGGGCAACCCTGCCTCATTCCCCTAGTGATCCTGATTACATTCTCAGACGTAGCGCCACTCACGCATAGTTGGGTAGAGGGGTGCTGGTAGTTCACCATGGCCCACTTTATAAAAGTTGGGCCGAACCCCAGGTGTGGGAGCACCACATTGATAGAACCCTAGTCCACCAAGTCAAAGGATTTGTGGGCATCCAAGGACAGAATCACCATGCCCTCCCCCATCCTCTGGGCGCTTTCTATAATATCAATGGTTCATCTGAGATTATCCTGTGTTCCCCTCCCTGGGATGAACCCCGCCTGATCACAGGAAATTATGTCAGGAAGGTGAGGCTTCAGTCGGGTCGCAAAGACCTTCGAAAATATTATCCCATCGCTGTTTATGATGGTAATTGGCCTGTAGGAGGAGGCCTCCTCTGGATCTTTCCCCAGTTTGCAAACAAGTATCATTACCGATTCCCCCATAGACTTGGTGACTGAGCCTGTCGAGAGAAAGGAATTAAACAGGTTAGTGAGGTGTGGTGTCAAGGTTTGCACATAGGTTTTACAGAATTTGGCGGTGAGGCCATTAGGCCCCGGGGCATTGCTTTTTAAGGATTTAATGGCCTCAGTTATTTCCTCCTCCGTTATAGGATCTTCATGGGACGATAGATGGGTGGTCGCAGGATTCCAGGAATTAGGGCAATTTCTCCCAAGCTGTGGGCGGACCGGCTATTACAGCTTTGTGGTGAGCCACCAGCTCTGCCAGCTTATCCGCCTCTGTGTATGGAGTTCTGTCGTCAGCACCAATAAGGCGGGAGATGTTATGTCTACAGTGTCTCTTTTTAAGCTTCTAAGCAAGTATTCAGTTTGCTTTATTGCCCTTACTATGGTAGAATTGTTTAGTAAAGGCGAGAGATCTAGCGGAGAGATCAGCCCAGTGCATTTCGAGAGCAGTCCTAGCCTCACTGAAGCCCTCTGTATTTTCCGTGTCCTACAGGATTGTAACACTTTTTCCCAGGCCACCACCTTTCTCTAACTTCTCCGCCTCTATTTGCGACGTCCGACTCCGTTCCGCCCCTATACTGATGAGTGCACCTCTCACTACTGCCTTCATGGCGTCCCAAGTGGTGGCTACTGCCATGTCAGAGGCAGTGTTTTCAACAAAATAGTAAGCACCTCGCCAATTTCTCTTCTGACGACGTCATCCAATAGGATGGGGTCGTAGAGTTTCCAAAACCGTTGGGGGGTATTGAGTGTGGCCCATTATGCTAAGGGCAGCAGATACGGGGGCACGATCCGAGAGTGCTCGGGAGAGAATCTCCACCTTGCCAAGACAGCGGTAGATATCACTTGAGATAAGTAGAAAATCTATACGCGAGAAACCTCTGTGCGCATGCGAGTAATGAGTATAATCTCGTACACCGGCATTAAACAATCTCCATGCATCCACCGTTTCCGTGTCTCTGAGAAGCCACGCAAAAGATAGCATTTGGGTGTAATCTGATTTAGCTGGGGGGAAGAGTTTTATCCATCCAAGGATCAGGGACAAGATTAAAATCCCTGCCTAGAATGAGAACCCCTTACGCGAATGTGAGAATGACCGGGAGCAGGTCGGAAATAAACTTATCCTGAGCAGAGTTGGGACAGTAAATAGCAACTATAGGGCGTTCCACCAGCAGCCCCCTCACCAGAAGATATCTCCCGTTGGGATCCCTTTTTACCGTGATTCTGGATAAGGGGACCCTTTCACTAAGTAGGATAGCTTCACCTCTTTTCTTTGACCCGGAGGTGGCAAAGAATGCCTTTTTGTACCTCTTAAATCTAATGCGCTTTTCGTCTATTTGCAATAAGTGAGTCTCCTGGAGGCGTACTATATCCCCCCAAAAACTGGTCGAGCCTGTGCTTCCCAGGATAGTTGAGACCCTGGACATTCCAGGAGAGGAGTTTTAGTGTGCAGCTATCATCCTGCCCCATGAGGAGAGGTCATAAGTTTGGCTACAAAGAGTGACCCCATGCCTGCGTCATGCGTTGCTATAGAGTGAATGCCATGGCAGTGTGATTTGAAGTAGATGTAGATGTCAGTGTAACATATTTTTCACCAACTTGAAAGAGGGGAGGATGAGAAATCACCCCTCTAGAATCATCCCCCAATCCCACCCTCTCCCCCCACAACAACCCCTCCCCCCAGCCCCAGTCCTATAAGAGATGCATTACTCCCCGTAAAAGCATTTCTGATGATTGTATCTGCTTAGATTTACATGCTGTGAATATGGTCCGACATCCAGTGGTAACCACAGAGTATTGCATCTCGTCTTTCGGGGACTGAAAGGGGACGTTGGCATAGGCGTGTCTGTAACACTATCCCTATCGTGACATGTAGTGTACCCAAAATCCCTCGTGCGCCGAGGTCCCTCAGATTGTATTTTTTCTGCCATGAGGGAGCCCCAGGCTATTGTGAGTGAGTACATAAAGAGAAAGTAGTAAGACATCTATGTTCCTTCCACCCCGAGCGGGGAGGGCGCATGTGAATCTAAGCAGATACAATCATCAGAAATGCTACTATGGTGAGTAATGCAGGTCTTCTGATGCTAATCTGCTTAGAATCACATGCTGGGTTGTGAGCAGGAACAGTAGATAAAAGAAGTCTTAATACAGCTTGTCCCACCTGAGAATCAGATCTAGAATGAGTGTCCAGGCAATAGTGTTTTGTAAAGGTGTGTACAGAACTCCAGGTTGCCGCTTTGCAAATGGACTCCAGGGGAACATTTGCAATGAATGCTATGGAAGCCCGAGTACAGTGCGCTCTAGGCCTGAAGGGCAGTTCTCTCTTAGGAAGAGTATAACACAGTGTGATGCATTTGACAATCCACCTTGGGATAGCTGATTTAGAGACAGGATCCCCTTCTCTACCAGCTGCCCCTGAAATGAAAAACTGGTTTGTCTTTCTCAGTGGTAACATGACTGCCCTGCGCACATCTAGTGTGTGTAGGCTCCTTTCGGCCCTGGCTGTGGGATTCTGGCAGAAAGTGGGTAGTTCGATTGATTGGTTCACATGGAACTTTGAGATGAATTTAGGCGCAAACCTGGGATGAGTGCGCAGAACCACCTTTTCCCTGTGGACTGTAACAAAAGGGTGTAGAACTGAAAGGGACTGTAGTTCACTAACCCTTCTAATAGAATTGATAGCCACTAATAGGGCCATCTTGTAAGTACAGTCTTTTAGACTTGCTTTATGCATTGGCTCAAAGGGAGACCCCATGAATCTGACCATTTGACTAGACACCGTTCCTAGCTTCCCTGAGTATGTCCATGCATCTCTGAGGGAGCTGAAGGTGTCCAAACTCTATGACCTCAGTAGCCAGGCCGCTAAATTCAGAGTTTTTGGGCATGGGTGTAGTGTCCCCCCCCTGTCCTTAGACAACATGTTGTACGAGCAGGGTAGTTTTACAGGGGGGCGGGGGAGAGAGGGACATCTCCATTAGATGAGCGAACCAGGTTTGGCGGGCCCTCAAGGGGGCCACCAGTATCATGGTAACTGGTTCCTGGTGCATCTTGTGCACTATCTTGTCATTGGGCGTTCTCCTGAGTAGAGAACAGGTCTATCATTGGGAAGCCCCTTTCTGCAGAGACGTTGAAGGCAATCTCTTCGTGTAGATGCCATTCGTACTCCTTAGGGCAGTGGGAAATCTCTGCTGAGCACGCCTACCAGAAGATTCATGTTAGGACAACAGGAACATCTTGTGTCTGAGAGCCCACATCCAAAGGTTTTGGGACAGCTTGGATAGCCCTGGAGAGCGTGTGCCACCTTGTTTGTTTAGGTAGTACATGGCTGTGGTGCTGTCTGTTAGGACCAGAACTGTCTTCCCTTGTAGTTGAGTCTGAAAGGCCTTCAGTGCTTTGAATACTGTGAATAGCTCTAACAGATTTATATGGTTGGATGCTAATTGGGACCACACTCCATACGCTGTCTGCTGAAGTAGGTGAGCCCCCCCCCCACCCTGTGAGAGTTGCACCCGTCATGAGTGGCTTCCACTGCGGGGGTGGTGAAGGTCTTCCCCTTCAGGAGGTTTTCCCTCGACCACCACTGCAGGGAGAGAACGAGGGCTGGCGAGACAACTACCAGATCTTCCCACTGTTGGCTGGCCTGACACCACCGGCTGTTGAGCCACTCTTGCATGGGACGCATGTGCAGCCGCGCGTGGGGGAGGAACTAAATAAATACATGACGCTATCATACCTAGCAAGTGCATTGCCTTGCGTACCGTCACTTCTCGACTGGCTACATATTGAGTGATCTGAGAAAGCATGTTCTCAACCCTCTCGTTGGAGGGGAAGATGAGACCCTCCTTTGTCTGAATCAGAGCACCTAGGAACTGTTTGACTTGACTGGGATCGAAGCTGGATTTCTTCTTGTCGATGAAGAAGTCCAGACTGAATAGGAGGTCTATTGTCTTCTGTGTATTTCTTAGGCATGTCTCGTAAGAATCCCCTGTCATGAGCCAGTCGTCGAGGTAAGGGTAGACAGGGACAGATAGTCTGCGCAGATGTGCTGCTGCCACTGCCAGGACCTTCGTAAATACCCTTGAGGCTGAGGCAATGCCGAAGGGGAGTACTTTGAACTGATAGTGCTTGTCCTCTATCATGAAGCTTAAGTATTTTCTGTGCGCCGACAGCATTAAAATATGAAAGTATGCATCTTTCGGGTCCAATGTTGCCATGTAATCCCCCGGTTTCAACAGTAGAATTACTTCCTGCAGAGTTACCATACAACATTTTTGAGGTTTGGCAAATCTGTTCGCTGGGCGCAAGTCTAGTACACGGTGCATGGTGAGGTCCTTTTTGGGTACAAGGAAGTACACTGAATAAATACTCTTGTTTAGCTGAAGTATAGGGACAGCTTCTATGGCGTCCTTATCCAGAAGTGCTTCCACCTCTTGCTTCAGGATTCTCAGATGATCTGGCGTCAGGCGTCTTGTCTTGGGCGGTCTAAACTGTGGAGGTCGGGCGAATTTCACACAGTACTCGTGGGCAACCATCTTTAGAGCCCACTGGTCTAAAGTAATCCCCTTACATGCCGAAAGGTAAGATGCTAAGCACCCTCTGACCAGGGTGACATGGGAGGGGACCTGGATCCGCAGGTCATTTCTGACAAGAGGCTGCAGTACCCCTGGAGTTGGGGCCTCTGCCCTTCCCGCGTCGCTGACCCCTAGGTGGATAGTTGGCGGGGGTGCTGGATGCTTGACTTGAGTTCCAGTTGTTTCCCGTGTAGTAGATGTTTTGGGCAGAACGGGATTGGCCTCGAAAGGACCGGCGGGAACCACTTCCCCTGTGGGGGTAGGGGGATGGGGGGGGTTTGTGTGATCTGTTGCAGGGACGTAAGTCTCATGCTCTTTTTTGGCAGTCTCCAAAGCATCATCAACAGCTTTACCAAAGAGATTCGACTCTTCGTTAGGTTTGTTTATAAGAGCGCTTGGGTTTCCGGCTTGAAGCCTGAGTTTCAGAGCCAAGCGTGCCGTTTAAGTAGAGTGCCCTGCGCCAGGGATCTTCATGCCGTCTCCGCTGTATCCAGAGTGTTCTTTAAAACATTCTGATTGACTTGCCTGCCCTCAGCCACAATGGCAAATTATTTAGATTTTGTGGGTTCAGGCACCTCCTGGAGACCTTCTTGTATAAGGTTCCATTGCGCATCAGCATAACTGACAAGCAAAGTGGTGTTATTTGCTATGCGCATGGTGAATGCCGCCGTCGTGGTAATACGTTTACCCAGGGCATACAATCTTTTTGACTTCTTATCGGGAGGTGCATCTCCCGTATCAAGGGGTACTCCCGTCAGTTCCCGTGTGGTGGTGACCACTAGGGAATCAGGGATGGCATGGCCTTTAATAAATTGAGGGTCCGTAGGCCTTGGATTGACTGCCCTGGTCCGGTGTGACGAGAGAAGGAGCCAGTCTCCTCTTAATAGAATTAAGTAGAGGGATGGCTTGACTGGAGGGTGGCTTTTCTTTAAGAATGTCCTCCACAAAATGTTGTTTAGGTATGGCTTCTTGGGTGGTGATCTGAAATTGATTGGCTGCCTTAGTTAAGATTGCATTGAAGGTCATCTGATCGTCTATTGGTGACGCCTGGTGGGCCGGGGTGTGGGGGCTGGGGGAGGCAGGGGTGGGATTTCCACACATAGGAAATCTGTGTCTCGTTTGTGAGTAGAGAGTGTCCATGGCTCTGTATCAACTTGATGAGTGTCCTCCCAGTTGTCAGTGGCATCCGCAGTATAGTCCTGTAGGAAGGTATTCTCTTCTTCCTCATCGTAAATATCTTGATATGTGTCCATTTGAATTTCTTCCTCAGGGTGGGTAGAAACTAAATGGTCCCGAGAAGATTCTAAATTTCCATGGAATCTTAAGGTTGACATAGAAAGAGGGTCCTCACGAGGTCTCTTAGGTGTAGGGTGCTCTGAAAGGGACACAATCCTTTACAGGCGGTCCATGCACCCTTCAAATTGTTCTCTTGTCCATTTAGATGAACCAGAAGGTGCAAAAGGTGGGAAATCTTCATTTTCTGGCCTTTGGCACCGAAATGTATTAGCAATAGTGCTAGATAAAGGCTTCTGACTATCCTAATAGTCTTCGTGAGCATTGGGGTGCTATGGCGCGTCTTCAGACGTGTCCGCTGCACGCTCCTTGCGTTTCGCTGATTCTTTAGCCATCAGCGCCACTGCCAAAGTGATCCTTGCAATATTTTCGGCGAATCAGGGCGTGCCGTAGGCCTAGCGGTAGTAGGCGGCCTAGCGGTAGGTTTCTTGCCTAGCAATTGACTGGAAGGTTTAGCAGTAGCTTTTTGTCCTACCGGGGCCTTAGGGGGCATCGGATGAGCACACTTCACCGGCCACATGTGATTTTGAAATAGCACCCTTAATTTTTGAAGGCCCAGTCGCAAGACGCTGCTGTGGATGCGGGCAAGGCTGTTGATCTACAAGATCAGAGGAAACCGTCGAAATTCTCTGTCTTGTTGACGAACCCATCGAAATAGGGGGAGGTGTTGTGTATTTAGTGTGGGTTTTAGGCATTCCCCTGTCACCGGGTGTTGTCCCTGTAGCGTGACATACGTCAGGCCTAGAGGCGTCGGCGACAGGAGTGGCGGACCTAGAAGGGTCCGTCGTAAGGTCAATGGCATCCGGTACAGATGCTTCGTCATCACTGGTGCCCCCGTCACTTTCAGCAGGGCGGCGGTGGGGGAAGAAGATCCAGCCTGCAACATGCCGTAGACGGCCCATCGCTTAACGCAGCACTCCTTAAGAGTTTTGGGTCGAAGGAGTCTACAAGCTGCGCACTGCGCTTTATCGTGGTACAGGGGAAGACAATTATTGCACTTATCGTGCTCGTCCTTCCACGGGTATCTGACCCTGCAAGAGGGGCAAAACCTAAATGGTGTCCTTTCCATAGCGAAAGGTAGTAAATATGATGACCAGTCCTAGAGGGTAAAGTGGGGGAAAGAGGAGACACATAGCGAAAGATATGACCTACTCTCCCTACTGTGTAGGCCGGCCAGAGGGCCCGGCCGTGTGGATGACTCTGCCGCCGGATCTTAGGCGTCGAGGTCCACCGCCATCAAAAGTTCCTGCAGTCTTCGTCATAGTATCTTGAAGCACTGTCAAAGTGAATTTAGGGGAATAAACCGACAAAGTCAGTAAACAAGGATAAATAATGTCTCTTATGAAGAGCTCCGTAATGGGGCGACCAGTTATCTGGGTGGAAAAAAACAATCTGAGGGACATAGGCGCGTGAGGGATTTTGGGTACACTACATGTCACGATAGGGATAGTGTTACAGACACACCTATGCCGACGTCCCCTGTCAGTCCCCGAAAGACAAGATGCAATACTTGCAGTTACCACTGGACGTCGGACCATATGCACAGCTTGTGATTCTGGCAGATTAACGAGCTTCAGAATCCAACTTTCCCAACCGGGCAACTGGAAGAGCTCCAACAGCGAGCTCGATGGCCAACTGGGCCTAGCATGAGAGCGACCGGGCAAAATAAATGCCCTAAGTCGCAATGCGATCTGAAATTGATCTGTAGGGCATCTTTGGTACTGCGCCGATCCGGGACCTGGGAGCATCAGTAAGCCCCCCCCACCCACCCGAGAGATGACATCACAGTGGTCTATAGTACCCCGAAGGTGAAAGCAGGAACAACAGACCCATCCCCAACCAGGGATGGTACACCAGGGAACACCAAATAGCAGTCCTGCTGTGACATCCACAGCTTCAACATGGGGTCTCTGCACCTCAGTCTGGGTCCGGCTTTTTGCGGGTGGACCGCAAATCCTACGCCTTCTGTTGACCCTCATACAAGACGCGGTGGGGTCACGAGAGTGTACCTCTGAATCAGACTCCCCGCCAGCTCCCGCGACACCCATGAGCACCTCAGCCTCCTTCATGGTGTGGATCTGGTAGTGAGAAACCTCCTAAGAGCTTTACAGATGTTGGAAAGCCCCAGCGTTAGAGAACCTTTCTTTCACTGAGCCAGTCAGTGAGAGGTTTGAGGGCTTTCCTTTTCTGAAGGGTGGAGTTTGCGAGGTCTTGGTATAATAGGATATTGGAGCCTCCGAAGGAGATCTGCTGCATCGATCTGGCCTCACGCACGATTTCTTCCTTTAGCTTAAAGACGTGAACCCTGGCGAGGACATCAGGAGGAGCTGAAGCAGCTTGTGTCGGAATCGTCCTGTGGACCCGGTCCAACTCCAGCAGGGATTTGCCAGGGAGAGTGATTATGAACCTGAATAAATCCAAAAGATAGCCCTCAAGGTCTGCGTCTGAAACAGATATTGGAATTCCTCTGAGCCGGCTGTTATTCCTTCTCGATCTGTTCTCCGTGTCCTCCTGCTTCGCCTCAAGCGCCTCGCAGCACGCCTCTAGGGCGCATAGTCTTTCCTGGCCTTTATCCCATTCGAAGGATTGTTCGCATAGGGCGTTCTCCACCTCCAAGTACGACTCTCCACCGCTTCCACTCGTTTATCGAGGGACTCAATCTTCTTAGTTACATTTTCTGTGCCTTTTTGAATTTCTTTGGTCAGGGCTGCAAGAAGGTCCCGCAAGTCAGTTTTCGTAGCTAGGTTCTCAGGGGCCTCCTGGGTAGCGATGGGGCTCACCACCCGCTCCCCCAGGGGGTCTGCCTTCAGTGGTCTCTCGAGGATAGAGTACCCCAACAAAGTGGCAATGTCAGTTTGCTTGGAGGATTTGTTACTCTTCGCCATTGCAGCCAACGCTTGTGAAGTAGTGGGTAGCCGAGGGGAGGTTTTTGAAATGTCCCCTTGATTCACCCCTTTGAGGGTGTAGACGCCCCTGATATTCCCCAGAGACCACGGGGAGCAGGACACAGGGGGGAGGCTTCAGGTAGAACCGTCCTTCACCTGGGCAGCAGGCAGAAAGACGCAGGTAGGGCGCCAGCCAGCCCACAGATAGTGCAATGCAGGAAGATAAAGATAGAAGGCAGGGAGGTTCCCGGGGAAGGAATTTAGGCTATGCTGAGAAGGAGCATTGGCGGAGGGGCGACAGCGGCACCACTCCAGGGGCAGAGACGCACCGGTAATCTGAAGGATTCTGCGAAGGAGCCTGGAGGGCCGGGGACTGCAGGGAGGGAAGCCGCATGCTGTTGAAACGAGGATGACTCCCGGAAGGGCCAGAGCACCGAGGGCTGTGCGAGGTTGTAGGACCTATGGGTAGACTGCCCCCCGGGCCAGCGCCGCCAGGAATAACAAGTCCAAGGACCACTCGCTCGCAGTGCAGCGGTAAACGGGGGCCCATACGTCAGTGTCTATGCAAGAGTTCAGGTCCCCCGGCGGGGCTGCAGTGCTTCAGACTCGGGTACTCCCGATGAACGTTGCCGGGCCTGAGATCCCTCTAGCGGGGCTCACGAAGTCCAGGCACAGTGAGGGACAGCGACCCTCCGGGCACACCCATGGGGGAAGGCCGCACCGGCAGGGGGCTCAGAGGGCATGCAGAGAGGTGAAGACTAGGCGCAGCAGATGCAAGAGGCGCTGTTGGATCTCGGGAGGGAGAAAGTGCTCACTGCGGGAGTCCCAGGATCTGCCCAGTGAAAGAGCCCCAACCCTCTGAGATGTGCGAGGGATGGATGGAGGCACCCCCTCCAGAGCACTGTACGGGCCATGCGCTGCCACTGGCAGTGCTGGGATGCAGAACCTGGTCCGGTGGGTGCAGGATGCGGAGGATCGTGCCCCAGGACACAGCACTGCCAGGGTGGAGGGAGATCAGCAGAGGGAAATCGCAGTCGTCTGAGGATCAATTGCGCAGTGTATGGATCGCATTCATGCCAGGCACGGAAGGCTGTCAACTAGTCCAGGCTCTCCCTCCGAGCGGGTGGTGAAGAACTCCAGAAAGGTCTGCCTGCCATTTTCGCGCTGCTTACTCGTCGGGACCGACAACATAGAACTCAGCGATCCCAGCGATGTTGGTGTTGGAAATCCAGCGATAGCTTACCCTTTCCTTCCTCATTCTAGTCATGCCCAATTTTCCACAGAACAGAGCCTAGAGCCGGCTAATTCATGTTCGCCATCTGCAATCAGCCAGGGTCTTTTAAGAAGCCATACCACATGTGGCGGCTTCCCCCGTGTAACTGCCTTTTCATCCCCCAGGATATCCTCAACAAAATCTTTGTCCTGCTCTTGTGTTTTGATCTGGAAGTGCTCAGTAGCCTTAATGAGCATGTAATTTAGAAGGGGCTGGTTATCAATGGGCAAATCAGTCACAGCAGGTTCTTGAATGACAGGAGAGGCTATATTGTACATATCTGCTTCTTCGTCGTCGTCTTCGTCCCCAGTTTTCTTCTGTGCCCTCTTGAGCTGTAAAAGTATCTACCGCATCATCCTCATAGTCTGTGTCATAGAGATCAACGTAGTGAGGGTCAACCTGGGATGGAATATCCAGGGTGTCTGGGTGAGACCTCTTAGAGGGGGGTTGAGTAGTAGGGGAATTTACAGTGGCCTGAGAGCCTGAGGCAGCTATAGTAGGAGGAGTGTTTTGGATGCTTTGGAAAGCTTCTGGGCTTTTCTCAAATAAATTCCCAATAAAGGTAATCCTCCTCATGACCCTATCTATGTCTTCACATGTCCTTTGGGCTGAGCTCAGAATGGACATGGGTCCGAGTGTAGGGCCTAGTGTTGAAGTCTGGGGGCCTGATAAGGAATCTTCTTCAGAAGGAAGTGAATCCTTGTGAGGTTGAGAACCCTTGTGAGGCTGGGGAACTGTAACGCTCACCTGGTTCCAACGGAGGCGCGACGTCGAAGGCGCAGAACTCTGAAGATGGACAGGAAGGGCCCCTCTATTCTGGCTTCCCTGGCTCGTTGGATACCCTCCTGTGCGTGAAAAGGGAGTATTACCAACTGTGGAACAATGCTCAAGCCTCCCACACCCTTCCAACCCTCCACGATACCTCCTCCACGATTCCCCGTGAAGCCTCACCTTAGGGTTTGGAAGGATGAGCTCTCCATCCTGCTTCTGATGCAGGGGCGCGTTGAAACCCAGTTACTTCACTGGATTGATGGGAGTTCAGGTAAGCTTGACTGTTCAGGTAAGGCGCTGTAAAAGTTCTGTTCAAAAGTTCAAGCTTAATAATAATGTTCGTTGTCTAATTGCAGCAAGGCTAATGCTAATGTCTTTTTCCCCTTAGGGGGCGGGGTTCGGAGTGCCGGAGATATGGCGCCGACCCGAAGTGAAACAGTTCTGGATGAGCGCTCAGGTAATGTCTTTGCATTCCCTCATTCAATGTCTTTGTCTTTTTTCCCCATAGGGGCCGGGGTCCGGAGATGCCAGGAAGCAGCAGGACCCGAAATGCAGTGGGAATAATCCAACAGGTAAGACTTAAAAGGAAACTGAGCTTTCCTTATTCCTTTTCTCCCTCTCACCTTTGTTCTTGTCTTTTTTCCTCTAGGCGCCGGGGCGTAGCTGAATCCGGAAGATCGCTGCTGAAGATGGAAGCGCCTTGCAAAGGTGAGTAAAATGCAGCGCTGCAGCGATCGAAACGAAATGCCTTTAAAATGATGTCTTCCTTTTCAGGGCCGTTGGAGAAATGACTCCGGGATGCAGATTTAGCAGGTAAGGGCTTTTCTTCTCCTATTCTCTTCTTTTCTCCCCTTGCAGGTGTTCCAGGGTGCTGGCAGGCGTGGCTGAAGTCAGGATGCAGGAGCTGACACGGTGAGCGTCCAGCTGCTAGGTGCAGTACAACGCGAAGCACGTGTGGCTGTTCGGGTGGGGTTTAAATAGCCTTGGAAGAAGTTCCTGGTATGTATCCTTCCACCAATCAGGTATGTATCCTTCCCCGACCACACCCAGGTGGTGAAGTAGTCCTACAGGTAAAGTAGTCCCATTCAGGCCTCAAGAGGGCCTGGATGAAGCAGCAAGGTCTGCATCAGGTAAGTGTGCACCCAAGCACTTAAACACATATCCTCTTCTATGAGCCTGGCGCCTGAGGCGCCAGGACTGAGTCCAAAGGGCCCCGACTTGGGCCCGCTGAGACTTCCCTGGGGAAAATGATGTCTGCCTCTGGGGTTGCTGGGCCCGGCCTGGCTCCTTAGAGGTAGGCATCATGACAGGAACCCTATTTTGGATGTGGAAAGAGACCTATCTTTATGAGGTGTCTTGAAGAGTGCTTCTTAGACTCCTTTCCCTTGATAAGCTCCTTCGGGATGTGTTTTTTCACTAAATGGGCTAGTCCCAACTGTACCGAGTCTTTAACCGATTTCGATGAAGAACGTCGAACCTCGGAATTGGAGTGGCCCGACGCCTCGTCAGCCGACATGAGACGTTCGGGTGTGGGTTTATTCACAACGTCTGTGCTGTCTTTCGACAGTCGGGGTCTGTCATGTGGCGAACGGGATCTCGAATGCCCAGAGGACAGTGAACTTGCGGACCTCTCCTTAGACGTGGTGTGGCCCTTCGTCGACGACCGTGTCGAGTCTCGGGCCTTGTGCATGTGTTTACAAGTAGGGGTTGTGTGAGCGCTGTTGCCGCCGGGGGTCATCCCCATAACTGGGCCGCTGGCCTGTCTGGTGGGGTCGGGGGCTTGCGCTTCGGAAACTAACATCTACCCTTCGACGTCCGAAATGGTGGCGTTGCTGCCATCGCTGAAGGTCCCCTCCATGTCCATGGTGGCTTCGGCCTGCATGGCGTGGTGGGCCCAGCGTTACGTTTTTGCTTTGAAGAGCCTGCAGGCTCGACAGTTCTCCTCAACGAGATCTCTTGGGAGGCAGAGGTTGCACACCAGGTGCTTGTCGACCAAAGGGAATCTTTTCTTGCATCTTGGGCAGAACTTAAAAGGGGTTCCATCTATGATAACATATAATGGCAGCTCAGCAAATGTAATGTAGGGAAAAAGGGGCAAATACATTCTCAATGTCCTCCCCACTCCCTACTGCATAGGCCGAAGCCTGTGTGGCCCTCCCGGGCTGAATGGATTTGTCAAAGAGTCTTCTCCAACGATGGTCTTCCTTCACCATTGATGAAGTGAACTCGAAAATCGGTGATCGAATATAAAGGATAGGAAGAAAGACTATCAGTAATTATAATAATCAAAGGTGTTAGCCGAAAGAGAACTCTGCTTTTTTTGTGTCCGTCTACAATAGCGGAAAAAAACCAATCTGAGGGACCTCAACGCGTGAAGGACCATGGGTACAGTGGACATCACACTAGGGATAGTATTACTGGCACACCCCGTCGACGTCCCTTTTCGAATTTCGAAAACAAATGTAATACTTGGCAGCTTCCACTAGACAACGGCCTATGCACAGCATGTGATCTAAGCAGTTTCCACAAGCCTCAGAAATATATATACACACACATTCACACATTTCAGGTGTAAGTTTTATTTTCCCAAGGGGCAGCGGGGAGGGTGCACAATATTCCATTTGAGCCAAGCCACACATGCCAGAACGCACCTAATAACCATCACTGTAAGTACACCTCCCGTTTAGAGCTACAGCAGCTAGGTGAGGAAAGATTTCTCTTTACTGCACCTTTCCTCCCATCTTTATGGAACCCCCAAACTTGTTTATCTGACCTGTACTTTTTGCAGTAGAGTGAAGCCTTAAGCTTCACTGCACTGGCCTTTGCTCATATGTTATGGGGAAACTGATATGTCCTTCAGGCCGTCAGTACCTTTGTTTCCATTAGTCGTGTTACTGCATTACTACTTTTGGTTACTTTTGTATCACTTGTGGTAAACTTTTTATCATTGTACAATGCAACTTACACAGCAGTACAATGGGTGCATTTTTGTTTTGCCCTAGACTAACACTCAGAGGATGTTTGATTTGGAGGAGCTTGGGGTTTTGGCCAGAGCTACTCTTGTTGCGCTGAGACTGGGGAAGCGTGTGTTGGCGGTGCTATGTTGTTCGTAAGCAGTGTGTGGGCAGCTGGTGTGGGTGAGTGGTAGGTGGTGGTGTGCGACAGGTGTTTTATAAGGCTCACTGTGCGGTCCGGTATGTTCGGGGGGCAATGTTCTCTGCTCCCTCTCTCCATCTTAATTGAGCGGCGCAGGATCTACATGGGGGATGGCGAATCAGAGCGAGGGAACGTTGGTTTGGTGAAGAGGGGAGGGTAGGCGAGGTGTAAGGGTTGCTGGTTGAAGAGGTGCTGGGATGGGGAGGTGGGCTGTGTGTTGGTGGTGGTTGAGTTTGGCTGTGGTGGGTCACATTGGGTGCTTCCAGTGCACCAGTGTGCTGCTCTGCTTTGACTAGTGTGTGGCATGGTGTTTGTCTAGTGGGACAGGGAACGCCAGATTATGCGTCTGAGGAGAGGTGCACCTCCAACTGGGATATAGCACTAGATATGTGTACTGAACCCAGTCTATGGCACCTGGTCAGGGCAGACGGGTGGGTTTTACACGAAGGCTTAGGTTTCACAGAGTGGTTCATAGAGAGATAATGCCTTTAGTGTTAAGGGATCCCAGATAAGTGTTTCTAGAGGTCTAAGCCCCACAGGTTGGTAGGCAGTAATCAGACTGCACCTAAGTTCGATACTTCTAGGCTGTTGGAGAAGGCCTAGGCTTCACTGCATGGCAGACATGAGAACAATGCAACTAAGCTAGAGATTCCTAGACAGCGGTAGAGACATATGTTTCATGAAATGCGCATTATAAACATTCACAATTGAGAAGCCTAGATCATGGGAGAGGCCCATGTTTCACAAAATGGCAGATATAAACACACCTAGGTTTGAGACTCCTAGATAGCGGGAGAGGTTTAGGTTTCACAAAATGGCAGATGTAAACCTATCCAAATTTGAGACTCCTAGATAGTGGGAGAGCGGCCTATGTTTCACAAAATGGCAGATATAAACACACTTAGATTTGGGATTTCTAGTTAGTGTGGCTAATTGTGCCCGAGACTGTGCCTACCTTGTTCGCCGTGCTGTTTGACAGCAGTGTGGTCCTCATCTAGCTCTTGTAGATACTGTCTGGGGCTGCTTGCGTTGTTCCAGTGGAGCGAGTGGGGGGGAAGTCACCCGGGATGTTGGTTGGTAGCTACCAGCTTCCCCTGGTGACACTTGCAGACACTTCCTGGAGCTGCTACTTTAGGAGATGTCTTTGCCTCAGCGTCCTTCGCCAAGGGGGATGTGCGGGCAGGGGGCTGCCCTGGGAGTCTCGTTGAAGGTGTACCTGGTTGAGGGGGAGGCTGAGAGAAATACCAGTCAGCTGGAGGAGGTCGTTAAGGGAGGCAATGGACCGGCTGCACTATTAGCCAAGCAGGTTGGGTGGAAGGGAGGAACTGGGCCAGGAGTGAGCCAGGGCTGGTGGAAGTAAAGACTAATTTAGAGGCCCAAAATGGGTCACTACAGTACATGACTGCTCTCCGATCATCTAGTGTATGGCGTGTCCTCTCGCCAGAGTTACGAGGACCCTGGAAGAATGCTGCAAGTTCAATGGATTGATTAACATTGGTGGGAAATGTGGGTACATTCTTAAGACAACCTCGTTTGTATGTATTGTGACAAAAGGTTCTGTTACAGACAACGCCAGAAGCTCACTTACCATTCTAATAGAAGTGATGGATATAAGGAAAGCAGCTTTGTGAGATCTTTGAGGCTTGCTTTAATCATAGGCTCAAAGGGAGGGCCCATGAGTTTACTGAAGACAATATTTAAATCCCAACCAGGGGGGTGGGTTTGCAATAGGAGGATAAAGCATTTTAAACTCCTTCCTGAAAGCTTTAACAACTGAAATCTTCCACCAAGAAGCCTGATGTTGTGTATGCAGAGAGTGCCGTTAAGTAGACTTTCAATGAATTAAAGGGCAGACAACACATTAAGCAGGTAATGCACTGTATGCAATGGTGAGCAGTCAATTGGGTTGACCTCTGACACCATACTACAAATCGTT
Source organism: Ambystoma mexicanum (assembly GCF_040938575.1). Lineage (NCBI taxonomy): Eukaryota > Metazoa > Chordata > Amphibia > Caudata > Ambystomatidae > Ambystoma > Ambystoma mexicanum. Next base: position 694,410,734 of record NC_090939.1, read on the forward strand.
TCTCTTTGTTAAAGTAACAATGCCTAATGTTTGGTTTACATGCTTCTTTTAATATTTCCATGCATCTGCTAGGTATATTAAGGTGACCAAACACTATGACTTCAGGACACAAGCTGCTAACTTGGTTGTCTGAGTAGTGGATGTAGGGTTAAGCCTCGATTCTGTGACATGTTGTGAGGGCACGTTAGTTTCATTATTGGTCAGGTGCACATTTTGAAATGGTGGGAATACTACATCTGACATGCCTACATTGAAATAGCTAGAAGCATTCTTAAGTGCTGTAGTGCATGTAGAGGATGACCTTGTTCAAGAGTGGAGTTGGTGCAAAAGCATATGCAAATATCCCTGACTAACTGATTCACAGTGTGTTCCCCCTGGATCTGCGTGATTTTTCCTTCACGGAAAAGTCCCCGGCGGAAAGGTTTGCATGGGAAATGTACGCACCACCAAAGGTTCGTGCATTTCCCATGCGAACAAACACTGCATATCACTACATACCCACACCCACATCCACCCCCACCCACAACCCCAACATAAACAAACCCTACTTACCTTTTCTTCGCGCTGTGTCCCTGCGGCACCAGTTCCCTTTCACTTCCGTGATCAGGAACCGGCGCCGCAAGGTCCTTTTTTTTTCCTTCTTCTTCTCGGATTTGCTACGGGGCTGTCCTCCGCAACACCCCGCTCACTATATCACACAGTATAGTGAGCAGGGTGTTGAGGGGGACACCCTCACAGCCGCTGTTTTTTTTTTTTTATACTTACCTACAGTGCATGCCACTAAAGGTCCGAACTTTTGATGTTCAGACCGTTGGTGGTATGCAATTTTGGACTTTTTGTACAGTCTGACCTTTTTTTCAGTCCGATCGTACAATTCCTTCCCCCTGGACTTTTTCTGCAGGACCCTGGAGGCGTGACTTTGGCATTTTATTTTGCAGCAATCAGTTCTATGTTTGGATACCGCCAACGTTAGAAAATGTTGTTTACAATGTCTGAATGTAACTCCCACTTGTGTTGGAGAGATGATCAGTGGATCTGCTAAGCATGTCTGCTAGGCAGTTGTGTTCCCCTGGAACATGTTGAAATAGGTGGTAAATGTATCTCTTTGGAGACTCAATTTCCAAATCTATTGTGCTAGTGTGGACAGAATTAGGGCTCCCCACCCTGTTTGTTGATCTAAAACATGGCGGTTGTGCCGTCTGTCATAATTAGTACATTCTTCACACTTATGTGTTCTTGGAAAGCTTGTAGTGCTTTGTACACTGCTAGCAATTCCAGAACATTGATGTTTATTTTGGCAGGTGTGTGTCCGCATGCCTTGCGCTATACTGTAGAGACAATGGGTTCCCCATCCGGAGTGTCATGAGTCTGTTGTGATCGGGTTGTGTGTTGGCGTGCTGACAAAGGGTTTTCCGTTCAACAAGTTCTCCTTTGTCCACTACTGAAACGATAACACCACTGTTTGCAAAAACTCCACTAGATCATCCCAATTGCCCTTTGCCTGCCACCATTGCTTTGCTAACCACTGTTGCACTGGACACATGTGAAACAATGAAGATGCATGATGCCATCATGGCAAGAAGGCACATTACATTTCAGATTCTCATCTGACGAACGACTGCATGACAAGGAATCTGCCTTAGTATGTTTTGGACCTTCTTGTTGGAGGGGGACGACCAAAGTGTCTTTTGCCTGAATTATAGCCCCTAGGAACAGTTGTTCCTGACTGGGTACTAAGCTGGACTTCTTTTCGTTGATATAAACGCCCAGTTCATGCAGAAGATTTATTGTTTTCTGCATATTTTGTGGACATATTTGCGCTGTCTCTCCTGCTATTAGTCAGTCGTCCAGATAAGGGTATACTTTCTCTGCGCAGGTGTACTGCTACTACTGCCTTTCTAAATACGCAGGGCTGATGCGATCCCAAAGGGAAGTACCTTGAATTGGAAGTGCACCAACCCAACTTTGAATCTTATACATTTACGATGTGTTGGCAGCACTGAAATATGGAAGCATGCATCTTTCATATACAGTGCTGCCATGTAGTCTCCCTTTTTGAGCAAACAGAGGACTTCCTGCAATGTCGTTATCCTGAACTTTTGGGATTGGACATATGTGTTCGCTGGTCTCAGAGTACTGGCCCTTTGGTTTGGTCTTTCTTTGGAACAAGGTAGTACACAGAACAAATACATGTGTTCACCTTTGGTGGTGAGACAAGCTCTATGGTATTAGAATATAATAATATGCATATTTTTTTAGACCTAAGCTAATACCTTTTTGCGATTAAAACCCTGTTCTCTTAGTCATGTTCAAAATGGGGTTGCATTGGTCAGTCTCACCGAGTAAATCAAAATGGAAATGTTCCCGTTAGTCATTACAAGAAAAGACTGGGCTATGTAAAATGCATGTTTTAGCCGCCTGGCCTTCACTGATAAACTCACGTTAAATAACATTAAAGCAGGTCCTCCCATTCAGCGAAGTAAGAAAAGTGGTTTCAATATGGTTTCATTCTCTTAGCTAAATGCTATGTAAAGACTGACAGAATTAAGCAGAGGTTAGTTACACACTGAGTCATAGCGTTCAGCCTTTCCATTTTTGTTAAAACCACGAAAGGCATCTTTTAAAGGTTGTGCAAATAGGGTGACCATTGTTGGAACGAAGGGCAGGGGGGGTTCTGTGTTGAAGGACCTCAAACATAAGTCACCGTCTGTGAATTGGGGGATAAAGCAAGTGATTTAGCCATAAGCAAAGTAGACACTCTTGACATATCAATAACATCTGTTGAATATGCAATATTGTACTGTCCTCTTGGGATTAAGTGAATGATTGTATATGTAGTTTAAATATATCTGCATTATTATCTTTTGGAAATGCATAACAAATGACCCAAGTTGTTGCAGGATCAGCTTTGTATAAAATAACAGCCTGGTGAACCATTCAGGCACTTCACTTCTGCACTCATAAATTGGTAGTGGTTTGAACTGAAGTCTGCTCGAGTGTTTTTTATTGGTATGTATATTGTATATTATAAATCTGACCTGCAATCTTGAAACCCTGTCTCAGATGTTCTATTTTGTTTGAATTATAGTTCCAAGAAGTCTGAAATGGCACCCAATGTGGGGTCCCACCGAGGATGAGGGCAATGTGAAGGAGAGGAATCAGGCGACTGATCGCTTGGTTTCAGGGATACCTACTATTATGGAGATTTGATTTCTCGCAGCCAACACTGGCCTTCCTCTGGGTCTTCACTCCGTAGATGCCCTCTCCCGGCTGGGGCCCTTCGAACTACATGCAATATTTCACCCAGAGCAACAGAACTTTATTAGTAATTATAGCTGTCTTGGCAGGTAAGACTTGTTTGGGTAGGTTAAATTAGTAAGATATCTTCTTTGCCAGGGTAGAGCTTTATGATGCCTGGTCCCAGTAAGCTTTGAATTTGTTGGTCCAGACTTTGTTGTGTTAGTCCATCGAACAATTTAGAATTTGGTCATCCTGCACCCCCAGAAGGTACCCCAGCATACAAAATGTATGTCAAATATGGGTTAGGGGAGATCGTATTCAACAGTTCATGGCACAGACTAAAAAAATACACCAGGTTTTAGATGGCCAGAACATGGCTGTTTTGATGCATCTGTAAGTTAGCATTTAGAAAGTGTATAAGGATAGACCCTGCGCCTTTGAGGTTATCTGCGATTGGCGCAAGAAAGCCACACAGAAGATCAAACGCAAACAGAAATTTGCTCGAAGACACGTCACAGGCTGATAAAGCTTTAGTCCATGATCACAAAAACACCAACAAAATAATAGACAGAGATTGCCAGTTACAAAGAACAGGAATTTACCCAGTTATACCCACTACTACCCAAGATCCTCAAAAAACCATCGCCTACATCTTCTTCCCTCTGCACCTCATCCTCCGTATGGTCAAACACAGAGCTCATTATTAGGGTCCCCTGGCTCAACTTCCCTCCCACTCTTCCCGATCCCCAAAATCTCGCCCACAAGAAGGAGATGACATAGCAGATGCCTGCATAGATCCTCCCAGTGAATATATACATGGCCCATTTACTAAAAAAAAGGCAAGGAAACTGGAACCCTTTATTAGGAATACACAAGCAACTTTAATGCCTACCCAACAAGGGAAATTGAGGGAGCAGGCTATATGGTTAGTATTGAGCGAAGTCAGACAGAATGTGGCTGAGAAAGTACTTGAAACCCAAGGTCCGGAGCGACTCTCTTTATTAGAATGTATGGGTGATGAGATTCGAGTCCAGTGGGAACAAAAATTGCTTTCGCCAGTTCCTAGGGCATTACAAGATTTAAATGTACACCTTCTCTTGTCATAGGGAGAAGGATGCCTTCTCACATGTTAAGGAAGATATTTGTGAAATGAAAGGACTAGAGAAAGCTTGATTGGAATTAGAAGCTGCAACTAATACTCCTGAATACGTCCAACAGCCCGCTATCATCACAGCATGTAAAGAACCTCGTCTGTCGGATAAGGAATTACAGTTAATTACACTTATCGCTCTTAGATGGGCCACCACTTTCACCCCTCTTTTGGTTATTTGCAGCACCTTCTGTCAGTATGCCCCCCAGATGCAGATGCATGCCATGAAAGTAATGTTGGATGCAATTATGCAGCAAAATGAGTAAGGCGATATAGAAAATTCTGCAGAATTGCAACACTTGCAACTGAGAATAGATAATGCATCCATAACGAGTATCCGGAGCAACTCATACCCCTAACAGCACTTTTAAAATTATGAAAACCACCTAGTTGTCAGCTTCCTATGGGGGGTGCTGCCCGCTTACATACCACAGCATGCCACACTTGATGCTCAAGGAGATCTGGTCCTTGATAATCAAGGGAAGCCAATCATGCAGCCTGCTAAATATGACACCCAATGTGTTGAAGTGCCCTTTTCGAGGCAAGAATTAAATGCATTAAACAGGCAATCCTCAATATCAGAAAAAACCCTACTGGGTTTTAAAGAAGTACAGGCCGTTTTGAATACTTTTATCTTCACTAGTAGAGATCGAGATGCCCCCTGTTCAGTCATCTTGCCATCAGATAGTTGGACACCAATCGGAAATATCACTGACCCTGCAACTTTGGGTAGGACATGGGACACACTTTTTCAGCTTGACGCTAATAGAACAGCTGGCGAAAGGCCCGCTCCAGCAGTGCTTAACCTTCCCACTACGATAGTTGCACAATTTAAAAGGGTGGTACCCGAGAAGAATATTCATTGGGACAAGCTTGCTGCATGTGTCCAAAATAAAACTGGGGGTAACAGAGTATTTTAATAATTTTGTGTAAGTATTTACTGATTTTTCAGGACAGGAAATGATAATGCCGGCAGGGAAACAGTTATCTGTACATATATCAATGTGTTTCAAAGTGCTGCAAGGGAGGGAACAAGGAAAAATACAACAGTATTCTTACAGGCCATGAACAATGCGTATATGAAATGAACTATCGTACTCGGCCTGGCGACATTTCAGATAGTGCAAGAGCTAGGGAGGGGGTGGCAAGGAAATGGGAACAGACAAGCGACTACCATTCTAGGCCTAACAACATTTCTGGTAGAGACGCAGAGGGAGAAGGGGAGGAGAAAGGAGGGAGAGGGACAAAACAAGCGATTACTCTACTAGGCCTGATGACATTTCAGATAGTGCTCAAGGGGGGTGGGGGAGAGAACAAGTAGGGGAAGGGGTGGGAGACAAACATTGTTGCTCTCATACTAGGTCCAATGACAATTCTGATAGAGTAAGTGCATAGAAAAAAGTTAAAGGAGGGTGGCAGGAGAGAGGGAGAAGGGGGGAGGAGAGAACAAAGACTAAAACAGTGAAAAAGAGCAGAGAAGCAGAGGGGAGAGCGTATACAGTTGCAGAGTCAGTAATAACAAAATAGTGTTGCAGAGAAAAGAAAATGCAAGCAAGGATTCAAGAGGACGATGGGCACAGCATGATTCAGGGCCACCACAAGTACATTTGTTCGGCAATTATTCCCAGAAATTAGCGTTCTTCTAATGCAATCAGAAAGTGCCTGGCAGACTAACCCACCATCAGATATTTTACATATGGTTCAATATTATGAAAACAGAGTGAATGCTGACAAAGAGAAAGCAGAAAAGAAGAGTGTGGATCTAAGACAATAGTGTTATTACAGCAAGTACAACAGGGAACTAGGGGAGGCCATTTATTGGCGGAAGAGGTGTTGGTCCATTTGAACCATGCAAACAGGAGGGCCATTGGAGGGTGCATTGCCCAGCCTTGTTGAATAGGGGAAATGGAATGTCTCAAAGAAGGGGTTGAGGAGGTTCAGAGAGGACAGGTAGGTCGGGAGGATCAGTACCACCTGGGGCCTGTGGTTGGCCCTGCTGCAACCACTACAGCCCCAGTTAGCTCCAACATTTTTTGTCACTTACCAATACAACACTAAGGATTTTTCTTGGGATTCTTCAGAACAGGGCAGCCCTCAAATTTAACTGGAACCAATCCCCATTCCTGTGGATCAAGCAGGACCCTACGTCCACATGAGAGTTGACAGGAAATTTGAATTCTAGTAGACACAGGGGCACATAAGAGCTCTATAGATCATGCTAAAGTTCCAGATATCCCTTTCAGTGGGCATACCAATATTTCAGTAGGGTTCGCTGGATCACCTGTAGCTTGTAAGGGCTCAGCAGCAGTACCAGTTCTCTTGGGACCAGCAGTTAGAGAGATAAAAATGTTATTAACTACACAGTGTGGCGAAAATGCATTGGGTTTGATTTTATTGAAGACATTGTATGCTACTATTTATTACAGTATGCCCTTCAAAAATGTGTCAGTTTTAAGCAAGACCACTCCCACCAGATTTTGACAATATTCCTGTTGTATTATGGGCAGTTTCTGGTAATGATGTTGGCCTTATGGATATAGCCCCATTAAAAATACAAATACAACAGCGAGCAATTTTTCTGCGTATTCCTCAGTACAAAGTATCTCCTGAAGGTTATTCAGCACTTGAAACAATTGCTTCCAACCTAATAAGACAAGGGATTGTAGAAGAAATTAAGGGGAGTGTATGTAATTGCCCCATTTAACCAGTTTATAAAAAGGGGGATAGGAATTTGCCATACAATCTTGTAATTGATTTGAGAGCAGTCAACAAAATTGTAGTACCTCAATTCCCGATAGTTCCATACATTACCACTATTTTGACTATGATTCCACTATTTTGACTATGATTCCACCATCTGCAGAATATTTTGCAGTGCTCGATTTGAAGAACGCATTTTTAAGCATACCATTGCATCCGGATAGCAGATTTCCATTTGCTTTTTCCCTTGGTGGAAGAGCATATACTTTCACTAGAATACCACAATGATATACAGACATTCCAAGCATATACAGTAGGGCATTTAAGGAACAGTTGGATTCCTTGGAATTGCCTGCACCCGTTACATTGATGTTTGCTTATTGCAGCTCCCATGGAGGAACTCCGCAAACATGCAACCTTATTATTGACACATCTGGCTCATTGTGGCCATAAAGTATCTCGCAAGATATTTCAATATTGTAGACAGGAGGTAGCATATTTAGAGGACCTCTTGTCTAAGGAGGGTAGGAAACTAGCACCAGACAGAATACTATCAATTTCCAACATGCTGCAGCCAAAAACACAAACAAGTTAGAGCACGGATAGCAGCTGCCTCTTATTGTAGACAATGGATCCCTCATTTTTCACTTATTGTCAAGCCTTTGCTACAACTAACGACTAAAGGTGTACAGGATCCGGTGCCTTGGACTGTTAAACATCAAGAGGTATTTGTTTTGTTGCGTACAACCCTTTGTTCTGCCCTAGTTTTAGGGAGTTTGGATTATGAAAAGGAATTGGTCTTATTTGTGCATGAAGTTGATGGAAGTGCTTTGGCTGTTTTGACAAAAGGAACATGGGGGAGGGAATAGACTGTGCAGCTATTTTTCCTCCACGTTAGACCCTGTTGCATGTGCTTTGACTAAATGTTTGTGCACAGTAGCAACAGCAGCAGCTTTGTCAGTGAAACAAAGTGAAGGTATGGTTTGAAGTCACTCTTTAACTGCAATGGTACCTCACTCAGTCGATGTCCTTTTAAATAGGACTCCGACGCAATATATTACTACGGATTGACTTATCAGATATGAATTGCTCTTGTTTGCACGACATATCAAACTTAAGTGCTGCAACACACTCAACCCCACTGAGCTATTACCCATACCAAATCAGGGTATTGGAGACAATGAGGCAACAGACCCCGATTGCATCTTCACAACTGAAGAAGACACCAAGGCCTGAATTGATTTGCGAGATATCCCCCTTCCGCAGGCGGAAGGAGAATTATCCTCCCGACGGGTCATGTTTTAAAATGCCCGATGGAACTACAATCGCAGCATACGCGGTTAATACTATTTGAGAACTATAGTAGAGACCAAAACAAATACCTTTAAATTCAGCACAGGCACCAGAAATTATAGCTTTGACCCGAGCTTGCGAATTGTCAGAGAATCTTTCTGTAAATATTTTCACTGATCGTATGCTTTTGGAGTAGCACATAATTGGGGGAAATTATAGGCAGAGAGGATTTCTGACTTCGTATCGAACCAAGATACAGCATGGTTCATTAATATTGTGACTGGCCATCTCTAATGCTACCAAAACAACTAGCCATAGTTAAATGTGCTGCCCCATCAGAAAATAGTGACAAACTCATGAAGGAAATTATTTTGCCGATTCCATAGCTACACAAATAGCATTAGATTGTACCTCAGGGATGCATCATGATGAGAATGTTAGAAGGGCCCAGGATTCAGGATGTATGGAGGAAACCTCTGTCATTGTCAAAGAGGTACAAGCAATGGGCACTGATGAGGAAATAAGGGTGTGTGAAGACTTCATTCTGTATAGCGAAGCAAAGGGGTGTTGGGTCAAAGGGTTATAAAAAAAACAATGGGGGTTTCCCAATGCCTATGTACCTTTGGTTGTGGTTATGACCCATGGACCCGCCCACATACATGCTAAAGCTATTTGCAAGCAACTGGAGAATGTTGGGTGTAATTTATTGATTGCTACAACAGCTGAAAATGTGGTTAGAAATTGCATTATATGCCTAGAACATAATGTAGCTCGACGGACTACGGTAGGACATTTTTACCCTCTTACCTTCCCAATCGAAGTTGTGCATTTTGACTTTATTGAATTAGAAAAATGTAATAATTTGAAATATGTGCTAGTAGTGATCTGTGCCTTTAGAAAATTGTAAAAGGCTTTTCCCTTGAAAGACAACAGCCATCTCCACTGCGAAAGTCATGTTGAAACAGTATTTCCCCAGGTTTGTATTACCAAGGGTATCTGGTCTGACAATGGCCCCGACTTTATTGCAGAATACGAAACGTGTGTAATGGCTTGCAGATCAAAAAGAAATTTCACACGGCTAACCAAGTGCGGAGTTAATTGAGTCCCACAATGGAAAAAATAAAAAATAGCTTATGTTCGTGCACACACAGGACTTAAATGGCCAAACGCTCCGCCATTAGCATTACACTGTATGAGGAATACAGTTGTGTCTAAATCAGGGTTATCACCTTATGAAATAAATCATTATGGGCAGACCAGCTAATGTTTGGGGTGCTCCTAGACCACAATTATTGAAGGACATTAAGCACCCACTGCTTGTTGATGATTGTCAACAATTGACTGAACAATTGCGTTCAATCCCCCAGCAGGTCAAGGATAGATTACTAGACAAATATTTGCGAGCAGGAGATCGGGTGAAACCTGGCGACCTGGTGAAGGTCAAAAACATTTAAAGAAGCACTGCACTGGAACCACATTGGCTAGGACCATACCAGATGTTGTTGGCCACCCAAACTGCAGTTCGAGTAGAAGGGAAAAGCCACTGGATCCACGCTGCTCACATCTAATTGGTTCTTTGCCCTCACCTTCTCATGGAGATCACCCTCCTTCGTCTGAAATTAAGGACTCTTGCATCACTGGGAGTCTGTCAAAATCTGATATAAAGTCTTTAATACAGACACCCACCTTGTTTCCAGATCATACTATCCCAGGAGCAACCAGATACAATCTGAGACCCCCTGAAAGAATAGGATTGGGCTTCGGAAACCTACAAGTGCAGATCTGGTACTGATGTCAGTCTGTGCCCACCGGAAACATACATGTGTGGGTCTGATATTGAGGTCAGTCTTGCACCCACGAGAAATCAACTTGTCCAGACCCCTGTGCACACCAGGCGGTAACAGGGTATCTAAGGACTGAAGATAACCTGCATTATGGAGAGTTGCATCCACTTGGTGATAAAATTCGAATGAAAAACAATGAAGTGACTCTACATTCTTGCACACAAAAATTATGGACAATGGAAGACCGAATAGCACTAATGACATTTTGTACGATTTTAGTGATAGGACTTTCTGCCTTATTTTGGTTCCTTGAACATGATTCTGTACATCTTTTAAAGACACTTCTTCCCAATGACACTGAAGGCACTACCAAGCTCCCTTTTCTCCGCCCATGTTTTAACCCTTACTCATCATCCATTGGATGCATTTCAGAGATATTGTTACCGAAATAATGCATATGTACAGGTTTTGGACAAAGTTCAAAAAGCTATTCATAGAGCAATTTGTTGGCTTTGTTCACATATCCCACAGAGTGCAGGTGACATAGGAATAACCCGATTATGCAGTCCCAGTTAATCGATCAATATTATGTGCTGTACTTTCTCTGTCCCATAGCAGGTTGCTAAATGACTGGGATAGAGCGTGTGCCCCTCCTGGAAGGATAATGCTTAACACTATTAAACTCCCTGAAATATGTAATAACGCCCTTAATAGCAACCATTCAAGTCTTAGTATGGTGTCTAAACTTCCATGGAGAGCCTATAACTGTTATATGAATGTTACATAACCTTTATTCCAGATGACTCCTAGGACAGGAGAACCCCTGTTTGCTTTAAGCAAGGGATAAATATATTATGCAATCCTTTGATACAATCGTTGACTATACCAATTATTCCAATTCCACTCTTCCTTATGGGAATTGGTATTATGTTTGTGAGGACAAAAAAAGCATAGGTGTTGAAGGGTGGACGGGCATATGTTTAACTTGCTAATTTATTTCCTGGAGTTTGTGGCCTCCACAGATAACATACCAGCATGTAAAACTGCAGAGAGGGAAAAGAGAAGTGGACCAAACTGATACTGATGCCCACGTGGCAGCAGCTTTTGGGAAAGGAATAATACCATTGGTAGGGGCTGCTCTTAACTCCAAAAGCTTTCATAGACTCAGTAGAGTGGCAGAAAGTATTTTGAATGAGGGAATATATTTGTGAATTGAACAGAACGCTATTAGATTGGTGGCACTTTAAAATAGGATGGTGTTGGACATTTTCACGGCCGCAAAAGGAAGGGTCTGTAAAATAGTGGGCTCCTCTTGCTGTGCCTACATACCCGATGGCTCTATAGATATCTTTGATGCTATTGATCGATTACACGTATTAGGAGAAGCAGTACATTATGAGGTTGGACAGGAGAACAGCTGCTCCCAATGTTTTTTAAATTTGCTAAAGGATTGAGGATGGAAATTGATGTCTATATGGTTAGTGTTATTAGGCTTAATGTTAAGTTATAGTTGTTGTTTCCAGTGCAGTCCTGTATGTTGTTCCCTTATATCTCAGAGCTGTGTGAGGGTAGTAAAATGAATGATACTCCTCCCCATGGATAGTCATAAAATTAATATCATAGTGATAGAAGAAATGCTAATTCAGGATTACATGGACATAAATATTGAAGGTTTAACTGATTTAGATTTCTTACCTGAAAAATGAATTAGCTTGGGCTAAAAGGAGGGTTGGTTAGAAAATAATATGCATTTTCTTAGCCGTGAGCTAATCTCCTTTTGTGATTAAAACCCTGTTATCTTACTAATGTTCAAAAAGGGGTCACATTTGTCAGTCTCGCCGAGTAAACTAAAATGGAAATGTGCTCATGGCTTTTTCTGTCAGTCATTACAAGAAAAGATGGGTCAGTGTAGAGTGCATGTTTTAGCCGCCTGGCCTTCACTGGTAAACTTATGTTAAATAACATTAAAGGCAGGTCCTCCCATTCAGCAACGTAGACAAGCTATTTCCGTATGGTTTCATTCCCTTAGCTAAATGCTATGTAAAGACTGACTGCACTAAGCAGAGGTTAGTTACACACTGAGTCATAGTGTTGAGCCCTTCCATTTTTGTTACAAGCACAAAAGGTAGCTTTTAAGGGTTGTGCAAATAGGGTGACCATTGTTGGAAGGAAGGGCATTCGGGTTCTGTGTTTAAGGACCTCAAACACAAGTCCCTGTCGGTGAACTGGGGGATAAAGCATGTGACTAAGCCATATGTAAAGTAGAGACTCTTGACATAGCAATAACATCTGTTGAATATATGCAATATTGTACTGCCTCTTGCTATTAAGTGTATTTATTAGAAATGTGTTCCAAACTTTTAAATTTTCTGTGCCCTTTCTTTGAGGTCTACAGAGTATCATCTACCAGTTTACCAAACAAGACATTATCCTCTACAGGCACGTTTAGCAGTGTGGCCTGAATTTCTGGTCTAAAACCCGAATTTCTTAGCCAGCATTGTCTTTTTACTAGTGTACCTTCTGCCACTATCCTACCAGCCGACTCTGCGGCATCAAGTGTGTACTTGATAATGGTGGTTGCCGTTTGTTTACCCCGTCAGTATTTCAGATTTAAGAGGCTCATGGACGCTGCCAACAAGGTCCCCTAGATGGTCCCATTGTGCCCCGTTAAAACTTGCCATAAAAGTAGCATTATTGGCAATACGTATTTCGAAAGCAGCTGATGTAGCTACCTTCTTTCCCAGTGCGTAAATCCATTTACTCTCCCTATCAGGAGTCGTCTCCGATGTGGATAAGGAAGTCTCTGCTCTCTTACAGGTAGTAACTACCGGAAAATCTGGTTTGAGATGCCCTTTGATAAAAAGGGTGTCTGTGGTGCTGGCTTAACACATGGGTTAACGGCTATAGTTAGAGCTCGAGTTGGAAGGGACAGTATAACTCTCATTTAAATGGATTGCAATAATGGGATATATTTATTTGTTTTTTCTCATTGAGAATATCAACTAAATCAGTGTCCTCTTCAGACTCATGGGTGTTGATTTTGAAATAATCGGCAGCCTTTTAAAAAAGATAGTTGATAAAATCTGATAATCAATGGGTGATAAAAATATAGGATCAGCAATTATGTCTCAGGATGGGACAGTATAATCATCTGGCTCAGTGCACGGGTCTTCAGCTTCAAAAACCCCATCCTCACCTGTATACAATTCAATTATGGACTTCTTATAGGTGCAAGTGTGTTCTATACTAGCTGCCTTGGATGGAACTTCCTCCTCCTGTACCACATGTTTACGTTTTATAGGCCGTTTATCTAAAAAGTCAATGGAAGAAGCCATTTTGTGTAGTGTTTTTTCAAACCTATCATTAGTACAAGCACCACAATGAGTGAATTGCAGTGGAAAAACAACATTTTTCTCATGGCTTTCTTGGGATGGTTTCTTTTGTGTATCCACTAAAGGGGCAATGCTACCTGTGTTTCCCGACTTGGGTGTTTCTATTATCTTTGAAACTGTTTCGACACATGTTATGTATGCTTTTGTGTATGTGTAGCTATTTTTGGTGTGGAACTAGGCACACCCAGCCTGTGTGTAGTTCTTGCAATAGGATTCAAGAGAGAACCCTTTGGAACAGAGGTTTTAGGAGCCTCCGAGGCACTTGCCTGACGATAAATGTTCCACTGACGCTTTTGCACTTGGACAAAAGCGTTGAAATGGTCAAGGTGAGAGTTGTGCGTTTGTGAGAAACATGCTTCTGTTTGCTAGGCATAGTTAGACTATGGGCTGAGCTGGACCCCTGTGTGTGCTTTATAGGTTTGCCCTCTTCAGCAGGGGAGGCCGGCATAACAGAGCAGAGCGCAACGCCTGCTGATCAGAACTGGGCATGGGCATTTGGGAATCTTCGTTTCCCTATCCAACATCTCTGTGTCGTCACTAATGAAACCGGGACTCAGACTCCTCCGCAGGCAGTGTATTCCGTCGATGCCTCGGCTTGCATCGCGTAGGTTACCCAGAGACCTTATGGTCTTTTGTTGTGTGTATCCTTACCAGGAAACATTTAAAAGGGTAAAGGGGGGTCTTCTCCATGGTGAATCCTGGAACAGTAAGATGATATATATTATGGGGGGAAATGTGAGGAGACAGTCTCCTAAAATGTGTAGCCCAAAGCCTGAAGAGTTTTAGGCCGTCGCCGAGGCGCCAGAAAACTTGAGAGCCACAAAGTTGTTGTAGAAAGTTGGTAGGTAACATTGAGCGTTCTTGGTGAAGGAGGCAATTTGAAGTGTAATAATTTATATGAATGGTTAACTTTAAATGCTCGATCACGAGCAAAGAACTCCGAAAAACTAGAACTCTATGAAATGCGGCCAACCCAATTGCAGAAATAAAAACAATCTGAGGACCTCAACGGTTGAAGGATCATAGGTGCATTACATGTCAAAGAGATAGAATTATAAACTTGCCCCGTCAACGCTACTTTATTAAATAAAAAAATCTAATAATCTGCACCAATCACTAGATGTTGGCTTATACAAAGCAAGTGATTCTAAGCAGATCTATAAGCCTCAGAAGCATATATGACAGATACTACATACCTGTAATTGTCTTTCTGATGCTTGTATCTGCTTAGAATTAGATGCTTTGCATAGGCAGACATCTAGTGGTTAGTGATAAGTATTGCATAACTTAGGTTTGAAGTTCGAAAAGGGACACCGACAGGGCAGGTCTAATACTATCCCTAGTGTGACGTTTACTGTACCCATGGTCTTTCACACGTCAAGGTCATCAGATTTTTGTTTCTGACAAGAGGGAGCATGAAGTGTGTGTGAGTACAGGAAGGTGAAGAAAGGTGTAAGATGTCCATGTACCTTCAACTTCAAAAGAAGGGAGGAAGGGTAGGCGCATGTGAATCTAAGCAGATACAAGCATCAGAAAGACTTTTACAGGTATGTAATATTAGTCTTCTGAGGCTTGCGCATCTGCTTTGAATCACCTACTTTGCATAGACTAGCCGGCAGTATATGGAGAAGGAGGTGGATTGTTAGACAGTACAGCGGCAAAAAGATGTCTTAACACCGCCTGTCCCACCTGAGCATCACTTCATGTCCGAGTATCTGTTACGTGAAGGTGTGCATTGAACTGTGTTTTGTAAATCGCTTCTATCGGCACATTTGCCATGAATACTAGAGTAGCCCCAGTACCTCGAGTTGTGTG
Source organism: Ambystoma mexicanum (assembly GCF_040938575.1). Classification (NCBI taxonomy): domain Eukaryota; kingdom Metazoa; phylum Chordata; class Amphibia; order Caudata; family Ambystomatidae; genus Ambystoma; species Ambystoma mexicanum. The sequence continues at coordinate 694,426,108 of NC_090939.1, forward strand.
CTGTGGTCATGAATGGTAACCTTTTCTTGGAGAGAGTAGCAAAGTTGTATAAAATTTACAAACATCTTAAAATAGCAGATTTAAAGACAGGACCCGCCTCTCTTCCGCAGCTAAGGAGACAAAGAATTGATCTGTCTTCCTTATTGGATTGGTTTTATTTCGATATTACATTTCCGCCCTCCTAACCTCTACTGTACGGAGGGTCCTTTATGCTGAGTTGCGTGGGTTCTGAATGAACACCGACGTTCGACTGACTGAAATGAAAATTTAAAATAAATTTAGTTAAGAAATGTGGATGGACACTACCTTGTCCTAATGACTGGTTATACATGGATTTTGAACTGATAGAGCTTGCAGTTCACTGACTCCCTTTATTGAAGTGATGGCTATAAGAAAAACAGTCTTATAAGTGAGATGTTGAAGACTAGCTTTAAGCAGGTTCACAAGGATCCCCCATAAGATTAGTAACAACATTTAAGTCCCACCCCGGGATGAAGTTGTAATTGAGGGAAACATCTTTTCACCCCTTCCATGAAAGCTTTAACCACGGGAACCCTCCGCCATGATACCTTGCTCTGTGAGGTAGTGTATGCGGAGAGCACGGCTAGGTGGACTTTAAGAGAGTTCAACCCTAACCCAGAGTCCACCAACTATAGACGGTAGTATAATATATGTGAAGGTGAACAGTCAATGGGGTTGACATTACTTCTTTTGCACCATAAGACAAAGCAATTCCACTTGCTGAAATACAATGCCTTGTATTCGGTTTATTTGCCTCCTTTAAGATGCCCATGCATCTTTGAGGTAAGTCTAGGCGCCCCAACTCTATGACCTCAGGAGCTAGGTTCAGTGTTTGAGGATTTGGATGGAGCGTTGTTCTTGGGACATGTTTGACGTGCCCACATTAGGGCCATTAGGAACATTGAGATGTTTCTGGTGCATCTTGTGGATTATTTTATTTAGTAGTGGCACCACTTCTATTTCATATCCTGTCTGTATAGTTTATCTTTTCTTATACAGAGCCGTCAATGGCACAGATGTAATTTCAATACTACAGCATGCTTTGTAGTTATCAATTGTGAGGCCCTTTGGCCCTTGCTTAGCTGTGAAGCCAGTCAGACATCATCCTTTAGGGCTCTTGCTTAATTGCCTGATGTGCTCCCACTTATCGTAGTTTGCTGCTTTGCTTGTAACACTTTGTACCCCTTTGCTCTAAGCATTTCATCATGTATGGCATTTTGCCTCACAGCGCTTGTTTTTCTTATTTGTAATTCTCACAATTCAGTAGGCCTACCTTCTTTTGAAGGCCTCCCTGGGTGGTCGGTATCTTGAGGGGCAGGGTCTCTGCTGCAGGCTGCTCCCCCACCACATCTAGAGGGCTGCATGACGAGCGTTCCTGGCCTTCGCCTTTATACCAACTGGTTGTCAATGGAAGTATCTTGTTCTCATGAAGTGGCAGGACTCCCACATATGTTGCAGGCAAGTTCTTTATTTACTTAATAGGTGTAACTATGTACATGGACCTACCAGTGCCCACCACCCAGTAACTGATTCCAACTGTCCTGGGTGGAACACACATAGGTAACATTCCATATAACACCAATTAGGTCAGACGCTCACATCGGGACAGGCCACGGCACTAGGACACCACAGTTACCAAGGGCATAGAAAAGATTGCTCCCAAATTGGGCAGAATAGCATAAATTATGCTTACCCCTAAGGAAAGGGGAATGACCTTTGAAAAGGTAAAACCCAAGCGCCTCATAATATCACAACACAGAAAATCAAAACAAGCTGTGACTGGCATAAAAGAATAAAGCATAGAAGAACCAGCAAAGCATGGAAAAGGCTCTACAAAGCAATTAACCTGGTCCCAACCCTACCCTCAGACCACTGTAAACCACTCCAATTTCACTTTCTTACTTTGCCACTGTCCACCTTTCCCCTCTCATACTAATGGATGCATTGTACACCATGTGCAGCAAGGATGTGAAATTTGGCAGATCAGGAACAGTACGAGTTTCCAAACATTACCACAATCAATGAGCCCAGGGTTATAAAAGGCACAAACTTTTGGTTCGAAGAAAAGGTCAACAACCTGAGATACAAAAAAAAAACACAAACTCATTTCACCTTCCTTAGTACGTGGCCGGCATACCTACAGCAGTCTGAAACATCCCTCTACCTTGCTCAGCTGCTGTACTCAGTGGGCATGTTGCCCTAATGTGCATAGGGCCTAGAATTGCATGTCAGACTTTCAGGGCAAAAGCCAGAATCCCTAGTCATTACTCCCAGAAGACCACAAACTCTCAGAGCACAAACAAGCACAGAGCACAAACAAGCACAAGCCAACACTGAATCGCCCTGCACCACTCCACATGGTACTAAGTCAAGTGGCACAGCGAGTAGAGTGCTCGCTTTGACATCTGTGCAGAGCTTGCTAACGCAGGTTCGAATGCCAGTTTGGCCAAATTCAGCCTTTCATCCTTCAGAGGTCGATAAATGAGCACCACACACCGTGGGTAATAATAAGCAGTGCTCAGATACCTGAGGGTTTATAGCGCTATATAAATGCCAAATTATTATTATTAAAGTGGCTCCATAACTGCAGTTTCCAAATGATGCTGTAACCTCTCCTACATGGGGTTCTTCGCAGGGAGGTTGAAGAGATCAGGTAAGAAAAAGAGTGGAGTGAGGATTCCTGAAAGTGTACCACAAAGTTGTGTTCACCATGCCACATGCGCAATTTAGGTGCTAGCGCTGCAGTCTGAGGGTAACTCTGCATTCCAACCCACATAAGGCGCAGTAGGTTCTGTCAGGTTAAAAGCTCTTATGAGTCAACACACCATCATGATGCTCACAGAACATTTAGGTCTGTCTTGGAGTTGGTGTATTGTTCCCTGGCAATGGTCAATAACCCAAGTCAAGGATGTAGGACAAAGATAGGGATATAATGAATAGGGATTGAAGCTGAGGCAGGTCAATAGAAACAGTACAAGCTGGAATGGTTGAAATGGGTTTACCATAAAGTGTGAAAACTAGACTGATTGACATGAATCCATCATAACATTCTTGAAGACAAATTGCAGAAGAGTTCAACAAAACCATGTCTCTGTAAAAATGTAACAAAGAGCTCCTGCAAAAATATCACTAAATGTTTCTCCATGATGCGCTCAATGCAACTAGGGAATCAGCACCACAACCAAGAATAGGAAAGGTCAACTAACATCTGTACGTAGATTTAAAGGTCACTGTTTTGTTATTCTCTGGTATACATTGGGAAACTGTATTCTACTTGTGATCCAGTTTTTAAAAAATGTATCATACAAGCGAAGACGTTACAGATCACAATTAGAAAAACAATACATGTGATGCAGGTAAAATAGATTCCAGGGTCTTGTGGCCTGCTACAAACAGTCACAGACCACATCCAGATTGCGACTGCTCATCACACACGTGCTCTGAAACGGCACCCTTTGCACAGTGATGCACAGCTCCATCATAATTTGCGAAGTAAATTGAATGCTAAGGAAGCTTTAAAAAAAAATGTGACTTGTGCAGTGTTTCCACATCTCTTTGTATGATCATTCAACATTTTTGCAAGCAACATATATTGCAGTGCTCATATTGAAGCTATGCTAAGAGGTCAAAGTGCTTTGCAATCAAGCCATATGTTTGCTTGAGACAAAATTATTTGTCTATATGAAATACTGATAGTTGCAATGACCGTCACTCAACTATGAATCAGCAGCAGATACTTAGCAAGGCATAGCTATGGATAAAAAGCAAAGTGCTATAACCTTGTTTTAAAAAGTATGACTGCCAGCTATGTCACCCACACCGTGGGTAATAATAAGCAGCGCTCAGATGCCTGAGAGTTCGAAGCGCTATATAAATCCAAAATTATTAATAAGTCAAGTACATTTATACTGTCGAGAAAGTGGACCGCTACAACTATCCATTTGATAGCATAATTTGTAAATCTTTACTAATAAAGAAAAACCTCTCACTTTAAACATTTACGTTGCTACATCAAAAGCCAAAGAATAAGTTATTATGGATTTTAAAAACATGCTTTCATTCATAAGTCCTTTTTCCAATGTTATTCTCAAATTAGTTATCTTATATGTAAGTGGGGAAAAATATAAATTAGGATTGTTGCAGTTCACAGCACAATTTCTCTCACCTCAGTGGTTATTTACAGTACAATGGTACCCTGGATAGAGGATTTTAACAGCACAAAATGCCAAATTGGATCCCTAGCCCGTAATAATTTTATATGGGGCAGTAAAGCGCCACACACACAAATTGGTATTGTTTTTTCAGAGTAAAAAGGTTGGTTGCCAGACCCCCCCCGCCCCCATCGTCCCCCCCACTCCTCAAAAAAAAAGTTTCAGTACAATATAGAAGTACTAACCAATTTTCAACTGTAAAGCCTCTGCAAATCTGTAGTGTTGTACTCTATTTTAGGCTTTGATAACAATGCTTCAGGACGAAGAGATTTTTGTCCAACAATTTTAAGGTTAACAAACTTAATCTTAAAGGAATGCTCTGCATGTGGGTCGCGAATGAGTCCAAATATCTGTTCGAAAATACCCAAGCAAAGTGTGCCTCTGTGTACTGTTCCAGCTACCGCAACTACTACTAACCCATGTGGTGAATCTGCACTCTTTACACCTCCAGAATCCAGATTTGGGTAAAGCAAGAGATTCTCCTCTCGCACCAGTGCTAGTAAACGAAGACTTGTCATTGCCGAACCACGATACTCTTCCATATTCTGTTCAGATGTGAGATAATGAAACTTTAGAACAGCATCCTCCCAGAAGTGCTGTGGGCCCCATTCGCCTTTCGGTTGTCCAGACAAAGGATTTTGTGAGTTCAGGAGTGGGTAGAACCAATGGCAGAACTGTATTCCTAGCAAATTGATATCAGCAGGTCCATATTCTTCTGTCTTCTTTTCATAGCTCTGCAGACAGAAAACATGCAGCATGCTGTAAATTACCACCATTTCTGGCAATACAATTTCACAGTTGATTTCAATAGATTTTCCTACAGAGCCTATATAGGCAGTTTACAAACCAATAAGTAGTGAACTGCAGTACATTAGCAAGCATATTGGTTTATGAGCACATATTGGGCCTACACGTAGGTTAAATGCGAAACATTAAAACATGACTACCCTCAATGCCTGAATTGCGACAGGCAAACAGCGTACTGTCAAGAACATATTTTCATATTTCTGACACCAGCAACAGTCCCCTAGATTACAGCAAATCTATATTTCGAATTAAATAAGGTTTTTATTCCTATTACCCATGCATGTGTACATTTATTAACACCTACCATCTGTTTAAAAATCTGTATAAGGATCATTCTTGACCACACTGAAGCAAAAAAAGAAACCGGTACAATCTGAAATGTCACTAAAGTTAGCAATTTTGGGATTTAGAATTGCCAATTACCATGGATTGAAGAAATACATAGAACAACCGAATATGAAAAATCCGTTTCAGGAGGGCACTAGTGAGCCATCACTCAAGACAGCAACGCCCTAGGGTTGTTCTGGCACAACAGTAGCCTACCTTGTAAAATACTGTGCTCCATGGCGATTAAAGACAATTGGGGTGAGCAACATATCTACAGGGTGCCTCGCTGATTCTCCCGAGGACTACTCTCCAGTGGCAACTTGTGACGACAATCCAGAGGCCCAGTCTGAATGTGTGTGGGCTGGCCAGCCTGGAATGCTCCAGCAATAATGCAGGGCCTGGGATGCGGGGAGGGGGGGGGTGGGCTGTCAGTATTGCTGACTTTTCTACACTCCCTTCCTTGATTGGAGGAACTGGCAGTTAAGTCTGCAACTGTGATTGGGGCGTTGATCGCACTTTAGTGGAGTGCTACCGATTAATTTCTAATACTTGGGTCTCACGTGCTGTTTTGCTCAGGTGCAGGGTTATGCTTTGCAAAGATGGCCATCGGTTGCTAGGTAACCAGGACAATTCAGGGAATTTTGGCCCCTTTTTGTCTGGCACAATGTGCATTGATGGTTCAGTGAAGTGCTTGGTTACTAAAGTAACAGTGCAGTGAACTGAACTACCAAGAAATACTAGTGCACATTCCACTGGTGTCATGCAGGTAGCCGTACAAGCCCCTTCTTGAGGCGTTTACCAATTCATGCGAATTAGCCATGGCTTAGAATTAAAGTGCGGTTTGAAAAAGGGCAACGAAAGGTGATGACCCTGTCTCTTACACACAACCCGGCTGTGAATATACCTATTGATGGAAAACGTCAGTTAATTAAAGGACAAGGAAAACATTTCAAAAAATGTCCATGGAGGTGCCGAAAACGGACTACAGGCAGGTGTGGTTTTTCACCAGAATACCAATTGTGAATCTCATTTGCCAAAAACTGAATATAATCAATTGTATTTAATTCGCAATACAAAACTGTAAACAGACGATTCACTTTTTAAAACAAGATCTTTGATTGAACACATGAAGATAAGAAAACAGACTTGAAAATCTGATGTGACACAGTATACATTTGTGATGGGGTTAGTACGTGCGTACTTGTGTCTTGTTTCTAATTAATATTCTGAAATACAGGCACAAGAGTAGAGCAGTTTTGTTGATGACAGACAGCTCTATCATATAAAGAGCCTTTTAGAACCCTTAGGCTTTGATGTGAAAAAGTCACACCAAAGACTTTGGAATATCAGAATATTAATTAGAAACAAGACAAGTACGCACGTACTAACCCCATCACATATGTATACTGTGTCACATCAGATTTTCAAGTCTGTTTTCTTATCTTCATGTGTTCAAAGATCTTTTTTTTAAAAGTGAACTGTCTGTTTTTTACAGTTTTTTTTATTGAGAATTAAATAAAATTGATTTACAGTTTTTAGCAAATGAGATTCACAATTGGTATTGTGGTGAAAAACCACACCTGCCTAGAGTCAGTTTTCGGCACCTCCATGGACATGGTTTGAAATGTTTTCCTTGTCCTTTAATTAACTGACATTTTCCATCAATAGGTATATTAACAGCCGGGTTGTGTGTAAGAGACAGGGTCATCATCTTCGTTGCCCTTTTTCAAACCCCATTCCTGATCCCCGAAGGTGTTTCCCCGAAATAGGATCCTCCTGCCCTTTTCCTTTTAGAATTAAAGTGCTCCACTGCCAATATCGAGAATGCTCTTGGGCTTCTCAATCACTAATAACACATCAAGTTCTAGTCTTTCTTGTTAATGCAGTTAAAAAAAAAAAAAAAAGTCTGTTGGACTCGGACAATGCTTTCATAAAGTATTGTTCAGTCTCGACATGAGTGGGGTGGATACACACTTGATTCGATTAGGTTTTCTTTTCCATTAATCATAGAATATCCTTTAGCCCTCTTAAATCGCAATTTATAAAACGTATACCCCGCTTTCCTTCACAGTGGATAATGGACTTCATTATGAAACAGTGATTCAGAGTGAGGCACCCGAGGACATCAGTATGGAGGAAATAGGAGGACTTTGTGAGCATTGCGGGATGGAAAGTTACAGCCAAGCATGTGAAGGAAGTCCGCGAATCAGTATCTATTAAGCATGAGCTTTACAGAAAGTTCCAAACCATGCATCAGTGTAGAAGAGGCATCTGCTTTGAAGAATTTGTGGGTCTAATCAGCATCTACTGGACGGGAAGGAGGCCTCCTCTTGGGTAAAGGACATGGTGTTCGAGTCTCATAGTTTCTCTGTTTGGTCACAGAGGTTGTGACCTGTATAGGTGGAGGTCTGGTGAGTGGGGCCGGTTGTTGCAGGATTGTTCCGGTAAGAGTGAACTTGTAGCTCTATAGGCTTGTCTTGCAACACTGTCTTTGCCACTAACCGCAAATGATTGCCTGAACTCAGTTGTGCCAACAGAAGACTACTGTTCTGAAAGATGTTAATTGGGAGACTGCAACTTCTAGTTAGTAAATAAAATGTCAAAAAGACAAGAGAACCGGTTAAAACCTCCTGACATATCTTGATATTCTTTATTGCAATAAGGAAACATTGATGAGGTGTAGTGACTCTAGTTCACTCATTTCAGATTGAGCAACTAAAGTTCACATTTTAATCACCTACGATAATGTCGCCTGTCCTAAAAATCAGCTGGAAATTATCATCTACCCAAGTCTCAACCTCAAATGCATCTAATTTCACCACAACGTCGACACTAGTATTAAAACATAAAAAATGTGTCAAAAAGATATTTTATTGTATGTATTGGTGTACACAATGTGACCTCACAATTAACACCCCACCCCCACACAATTGCCTTTATTTGAACACTTAATTCGCCCTAAAACATATTGGACCTGATCACGAGTTGGGCGGTAGCTGCATTTAAGGGTCTGCCCAATCTCGTCTGGTGCGTTTACTCCTCAGCACAGAGCTTGGCGTACACACGCCAGAAAAAATGCCCATTTTCGGTGGTAATTGCGCCAAAAATGCACTATATAGGGACTACCACTTAGCGCACAATCCATGATCCTGTGGTAATACCGCCGGACGGGTGGGCGCAAACGCTAATACCGTCAGGCGGTATCCCAGCTGGGATAGCGCCCAACTCATGATCAGGCCCATTGTAATCAAATGTACTAGCCACATATTTGCATGAAGACGCCAGTAAACACTAGAGGGCAGTGAAGCTACATGAATAGGGGAGATTGTGAAGAAACGAAATACTGATCCGACTAGAAAAAGAGAAGACATTCAGGCCTGACATTGGGTGGAGTAAACAAGGGGCTGGATACCGAGTTGATATTGCAATATTGTAACTCAAAACCTGAAAAAATATGAATATTTATGGGTGGGTTAATACCCAAATTGTATTCTTTGCGAAAGTTGCATTCATCAAGTTTCAATAGCCACTGTTCTAATAATAATTTTCCACAAATTTGAGTTTACGCGTATTTGCTTTAGAAAAACGGCATACTATTACATCAACTTGTTTGCTACTTGCCATTTTGATCCTGGGGACCATAATCCTAAAACAAGTGTGCTTACCTGTGTCACTGGCTTCACGGTGCTCTCTCCTGCTTGCCAGTGTTCCAGTGCACGCTGGATGAGCTGGTTTTTTTCAGCTGTTGGTGGTACGATAACATTTCGCTTTGCAAGGTATTTGAAAATACAGTCTCGATGAACCTTTTTGCGTTTCAGGAGTTCCGTAGCACTCTCGCTGTAAGTCAATATTACACGTATTGTTTCTGTAACAAAAAGGGATAATCATAGGATAAAAACATGTTATTAAAAAAGAGGAGTATCAATTGAAGGCAGGGTGACTTATAAAAAGAAGCATTACATTTGATAATTAATGGTTATTTATTAACGCCACACTACCACCCTCCAAACAGTGAAAGCAATTTTTCAGTCCTTGCCGGAGAGGATGGCATTCCATCTTCCTGGGGACCTTCTTGAAATGTCCTACATTCACAAATACGCTTTATGGGGCCACTGAAAGGACGTTGAATTAAGTACAAGAAAACCGCTTCAGAAACAGGTTTTGTTGATTTAAAAAGAAAAAAAAATAATAATAAAATAAACTATTCAGAGATGACTGCTCAACAGGAGTGGAAAAATGCAATGACTCCCAACTGTCAGTACAGTACATGACGGGATACTTGCGTGCATACCCGCAAGTGGTTTTTCTCTGTTTAACATTACAGGTTAACAGTTTCCTGTTTTTTTTGTTTAAAATTGACGAATTTAGATGAAAACAAGTATGGATGCGTTTTTCTTCACATTGAAATGCTCATTGGAAAAAAAAAATACAAAAAGCTGTTTAATTAGGGTTTTACCTTCATTTTAGGAAGAGAAGAGTCCAAGATCCTGCACTGAGGCAGAAAGATTTACTGCTATAGACAATCCATGATAAAGAACCCACTTAGATTACCTTACTCAACTCAGACCTTTAAACCTGAACTTGCCACTAGCGGTTGATAACGGCCTCGTGACTAGAGGGGCCGAGAGACTTTAATACCAAATTAGTAGCTTGAAACCGGGAAGGTTTACCCCAAGCAACTCATATTCGAATGCTGCAATAGAGGAAACCCTGAGAGAAAAGGAGCACCTAGGCTGCAAATGTCAGAACCATCTACCTTCCCCTCCCAACCCAAGAGAAGTGAAGACTGTTCTGCCAAGGAAGATTTGACTTTTCTCATGCTCATGTACACCGAGACCACTGCTTTTTAAAAAAAAAAAATAAAAAAAAAATGTTAGGGACACCAAGAAGCCTGTTAAAAAACGAACTTCAAAGACCCTTTATTGTTTTGCCCTCAATATCGCAGCCTACAAGGAAAGCGTCTCCTCAAGTCCTTCGACTGTACAGGTCATTGTTTATAGCGATGTTATGCTCACGACAAAATAAAGTGTAAAATGTGTCGTTTTTAAATGCACTGCAGATTTCCTGAAATGGTGCCAAATATAGTATTTTACCCATCAGCCACTCATACGAATTAGTCTGAGAGACAAGTCCATGTCCAATTCCAATAACCAGTGCCTACAACCTTAGTAGCCACAAACTTCACACATCACTTGTATCAACTCCCATGGAGAGGGACGATTTTCAATCCAGAGGCACCAGGAGGACACATTAGAAATGTAATTGTATATGTTTAGCATCTACCTTCAACTATTTCAATGGTGCATAAAAGCCTCAAAATGACTTAATATTTACGCTACAAAAAGCCGTTATTCTTGCCACAAAATTAGGAAATCACTGTCACTATATCCGGTGTGAAACCAAGATGTCTCAAAATGTACGCTTAACACTAGCCGTTGTAGAGCGATTATAGATTTTTAGAAAGTAGGAAATTATGTGCTCTGTACGCGTGTAGAATTGAGGTTGCAAGTAACTTTGTATCAGAAAATACAAACAAATGTTTACCCTGGGTTATAAGTATTTATGTCAATAACAAAAGGTCTCATTTCACCACGTGCAAATCCCCCTGGATTCACCTCAATACCTGGCAGGGAGTGAAGTTAAGATTATATTGGCAAGAGCTATATGTAAACCCCCCCCCCCCCGGAGTATGGGGCATCATCTAGTAAGCAGCAACTAAACATTGCACAACAGAAACTTAAATCCAATCACCTAAAGGGGCTAAAAGCATGGTGTTCAACTTGTAATCATTTTGTTAAATTAGTAAAATAGTTTGGTAGAGCACTTCCTGAAAGGTCTGCATGCAAGGACTAAGAAAGGGCAAAGTGAGTCCCATGTCGCTCATGGCTCAAAAGTAAAACTTAAATTCACTGCAAACAGCATGACCTGCTGGATGGCAAGTGCTGAAAATACAGCGATTAAGGCGGATCTATGATTATTGCGACGGCCGAAAATGCGACTTTTTTTAACCCCTTAACACCACATATATATATATGCGCAGGTCCTCCCTCCATATTAATATTATATTCTATACCCCCGTATATATATATATATTTGTCGAAAAAACAAAAGAAAGTATTAACAGAAATTGCGAAGCTTGATAAATATATAATACAACCGGCTGATAAGGGTTGCAACATAGTCATCATGAACAAACACGACTATATTACTGAAGCTTACAAACAATTGAACGATGTGAAATGTTATGAACGACTAAAGATCAATCCCATTAAGCAATTGGAAAATGATGTATGGACTTTCGTAACTAAATGGCAAAAGGCAGACATTCTTGATGAGGAAATGGTGAAATTTCTATTTTCCAAGAACTCAATAACTCCCTACCATCTACTTCCTCCCAAAGATCCATAAGAACCCTCTTAAGCCACCTGACAGACCGATTGTGACACGGTGCGGGTCACTCTTGAAGAATATGTCTCAGTTTATAGATGAGGTTCTTTGTACTTTCGTTACTACACTACCATCATATGTTAGGGACACAACAGATTTCTTACTGAAAATTGACGAACTTCCTTGGGAACCTACCTATATACTGGCAACCATGGACGTTGTGTCCCTTTACACGTCTATTAAACATCATGATGGGATCTCCGCCTGTCAATACTTCCTCAACACAAGATCATTTAAATCATTTACAACATTCTCAGATGATCTTAGAGATGATCAATATATGCTTGAATAATAATGTTTTCATATTAAATAATGACCTTTTCTGCCAAACTCAAGGAACTGCGATGGGCACGACATTCGCACCATCATATGCGAACTTAATGATGGGATATTGGGAAAAAACAAACTTATGGGCAGAAATTGATGAAAAGTACAGTGAAAAAAATTGTGTTGTGGCTTCGTTACATCGACGATTTGTTTGTAATTTGGGGCGGCTCCGCTGAATTGTGGTGTGAATTTGTTAAATTACTTATCAACAATGTAAATCTTGAATTTACGGAACACCACAGTCGCACATCTGTTGTATTTCTGGATGTGGAAGTCAAGATAGAGGAGCAAAAAATTGAGTCCTGCCTTTACAGATAAATCACAGGTGCTAACATCCCGCTACACTCAAATAGTGCCCATCCTAAGACTCTTCTATGGAGTATTCCATATGGAGTGTTTATCCGCATCAGACGCAACTGCAGCAAAATTGTGGATTTTGATTTAGCCAGCAGAGTAACAGCTCATAACTTCCTACAACAGCAGTACCCAAAAGAAATCATTGAAAGGGCATATCTAAAAGGTCCGAGAAAAGAATAGACACAAAATGTTAACATCTAAGAAGGACCCAGCAAAAGAAGAGGAGCAAAACACCACCAGACTAATTTTGACATTTGGAAGCCACGCAGGTATCATTAAATGGATAGTTAATAAGTACTGGAAAGTGCTGAAAGCCGACAAACATATAGGTGGTATGCTACACAACTATACTGATATTACCTATCGTAAAAGCGCCTCCATAAAAGACTTGCTGGTGAAAAACTACATGTCCGTGGAAAGGAATGATATGAATACTAATTGGCTTTCCTCAACAGGAGTTGGCTTCTTTAAATGTACCAGATTTAAGATTTGCAAATTGGCAAAGAATTGCAAAAGTTATGAGCATCCAATATTGAAACACCTGGTCTACATTAACAGCAACATTACATGTGAATCTGAACTGGTGGTGTATGCTTTGATGTGCCCATGTCTAAAATGGTACGTTGGAAGTACAAAATGCAAGCTTAAAGTATGCATCTTACAACATGTTAGAGCCATTATCAATAAGGACTGTTCTTACCCCATGGCCAAACATTTTTCGGAAGTGCACAATGCCGACCCAGCCTATCTCACGTTTTTTGGCATACATAAGATCATTCCAGGTCCCAAGGGTGGTGATAACGAGAGAACACTCCGTAAAGAAGAGACTAAGTACATTTTAGATTTTGAGAGTAAGACGCCGTTGGGACATAATATTGATGAGGAGCTTTTCACCTTCTTGGGGACATAAGGACTATACTGAATATGATACAGTACCCCAAGTAGCTCATCCATGTTAATGACCTTATATTATAACTTTATATGTTGGATTTGTTGTGAATGTTTTCTCTTCTTTCCTTTTTTACTTATCACTTTTAATCTTTCACTTTTTTATGGTGACTTTCAATTTGACTCAAATTTTGAACTGATTTGGCAAACCTATGGACATAAGGAAGCATTTTTTGATGACAAACCTATTTTAGCATGGTATTTGAATAGTGGTATCTTTATACATTTTTTAGACATCTGATGTTTTCATAATAGTGCGATTATAGATTCAGTTCAGTGTTGGGATTCTGGTACTCCTTGCTTTGTGTATGCATTTGGCACTTTAGAGCATTTCTCTCCCTTATATCTATATTTGACATCACTAAGTCAAAGGATAGTAAATATAGGAATATATCATCGCAAAGGTAGTATTTGAGGTAGACTATTAGTATGTGACATTGTAAGATATCTGGTTCTTTGTGTTGTATTTTGCAAGAGAAAAATCTTTTTATTGTATTGAAGTATTTTAGAGAACGTCAGTAGCTTGCACTATGCACTTTATAAAATGACAATATTGCTCTTTTTACTGTGAACCTATCCATATCATACGAATGCATTTTTTGCACATAAGCACTATGCACTTTATATTCTTACAACACTACTTAGTGTCATACCAATCTTATTCACATACATCCCAATTATGATGGTGATATGTATTTATAGTGACTACCTCGGTCTGCAATTATTTTCTGCAGACTTCATAGGATTATGTCATCTTTGCTTTGGTATTTCTAAGGGAAGAGATTGCTCCATGCCCACGCACTCGGCAAATGTTTTCCTTTTTCTATATTTATGAGATATGAGGAATGCATTTACCATAAAGGATTTGGCTAATGTGTTCTTGGTTTCCAAATAGGAGCTACTTTCTTCATTCTTGGTTCTTACAAAAAATCAAGTCCACAACACTATGCTAACAATATGGCAGCACGGATGTTTAAGCATTGTTTTTCCAATTATGGACTGTACTATATATGACTGCTCAATTTAAAAACAATATTAATATTGTAATGTGATTAATTGTATTTGCCTTGCTATAGTTTCAAAGGCAGGTTTTGTCTGTAAACACATGTGCATGTTATTGGCAATGTGCATCAGTAGCCCAAGCCAAGATGGCTAACTGCCATTACTTTGGGTCTAGAAGTCACCTTTTCTATGTTTCTCACTGAGGTGGGTGTGTTTTTTATACAAACTAACTTCCTGTGGGTGATGAGTGACTGAACAAGCCACTGGGTAGTGGTGAAACGCATCAGGCTGCCGTTTGGCTAGAAAACTTTTACTGGGAGATTCTTTTTAAATTGCTGCAAATGGAAAAAAAGGTTGTTGCATACAATACAACCGGAGTTGCAGTGTTTGCTGTTGGTTTCGGAGGGACAGGGCCTCCGTATCCTTGTCCTTTACTGCTTTTTATCGTGTGTTCTGTCATGTTTTCCGCACAGGAGTTCATGTGGGACTCCTGGCGGTGCAGCTCTCTTTTGGTTTGGTGTACAGACACATGGGATAGCGTTATGGCACCCATGGGTGGGGGTACAACCCTGTGCCCCTAGTGTATGTTTTTGAGCACCTCACCATGGCCCACAGCGCAGGGTATGGGCTGGTGGCATCTCCATGCTGAATTTGAAAGGTGCTCAGAGTATCCTCCATTTTGGGATACCCAGGCCCTGCCACTGGAATCAGTTGATTCCTGATAGGAAACAAGATGGCCCCTGTGGCCTCTTGCTTTCTATTGCCTGTTACCTTGTTTTCCCAAAGTCCTGGGAAGCCCTGACCCTGTCCCTTCCCTCTGACTGTCTGTTGGGTGGAAGTTCCATATATGGTGTTGTTGTGAAGTCCAGGCCAGACTGGCTGGAGTCTTCCCAGTGACTGTATGTTGTGGGTACACCCTGTGGGTGGGACCTGGGTGAATGGAGCATGTGACGAATACGCATTCTGTGTTGTGGGTGTCTAGTACCTGGTGTTTGACACAATGATAGACAGTCCTGCCCGAAACGGGCATGAATGCAGTGTGGAGTGTTGAATGGCTGGGTACTTGTTCCAATATACATAACTTGTTGTGAGTGTCTGGAGAGAAGTGAATGGCCTCAATGCACTATGCACCCGATTGGCTGCCTGCCTGCATGAATGCTCTTCTGACCGATGATCCAGCAGAATGAATGGGAGATCAACTAGTATATCTGGGGGCCTCTCACTCCTAGAATTCGTGTTCAGAAGCTGAAGTCCACTACGAAGAGTAACTGGGGTAAACCTGAAGCTTAACCTTGAAGCCCTGCTAGAAGAGAAGTCTTGCTGCTGCTCTACTTCCATCGATCTGAAAGCTGCTGTGTCTCCAAGGACTGCCCCAGAGAGGACCTTGTAAGGCGCCCTCTTCCCGAGCTACGAGGGACCATCGTACACCAGCTGATCTTTGCCAAAGCTCCCTGATAGACAGACCTACGACAGGCTGCCGACCGGAGACGGGGACTGCCGCGGAATCCCAAGGAGAAGCACCTGGACTGTTGTCCGCCACTGTCGACGACCACCGTTGCCGACTGGAGCCGCCATGCTCCCGTTTGCCTAAGAACTTCATTTGATCCAAGGACGCTCTCGTCTGCATCGCCGCCCGCTTTAGCCCGCTAGAGATGGCCCGACCGTCGACGCGCCGAGGAGCATCCGCTGGTGGGTTTCTCGCCACCTAAAGACCACAGAGACGCCGACAACTCAATGCCCTTGCTGGGCCACAGTTCTTCCATTATCTCTTTGCAGTCAAGAACTATTGTCACCAAGGTGCCCCGCACGCCTCTTCCTTGCAGGACGCCAACCATCCGTCGTCGACGAGCACCGCTAGGAACGAAGCTGCCACTTCACCGCCGTAGTTCTCCGTCGGACGTTCTACGACCTGTGACTCCTGCCTTAAAGAGAAGGCACTCAAGAAGGGCCGTCGATTTCCCGTCGACGAACACTACAATTCCAGGTACATTGGGGCTGTAGAACTATTGTAGAGGGAAATAAGACTCAGAACAATATATGGACTGGGCTTGCGATACATCTTTGCTTTACAGGTTGCCAAGGTAGGCGGGGGGGGGGGGGGGGTGGAGGGGTGGGGGGGTCAGGGGGAATCTCCACACAGAACTGGCCTAGGTGGTAGAGGTATTGTTCAACCATCTTGCTTTCCCTCCTCTTTCTAATGCTGGTTTCTTCTTTACTTTATCCGTGTGACATTCTGACAGTATAGTTGATATAGTTGATGCACTTTAATGAGATCTGATAGTATTTGTGGTACCACTTTAGAACTGTATATATTTACCATTGTTGATTTTCTGAGTACAAAGTGAGTTATTGTGATAGTGTACATAACCTTGAATATTAATTATATAAAGACTGTGTTTTAACCAATACAGTGTGTGGACATTCCTTTGTTGGGGCTTGGGGACTACACTGTACTTAGGAACCAGCCTGCATCACCTCCTGATAAGCTAGGCCTTGATTACTCGACCACGTACCAACAAAAGAGAATCTTGGCTGGAGTCCTCTGTGCCTCTCCTCTACCATATAGAGAGCAGAAGTACAGACACCCCTCTCCAGTCTTTACAGGGGTCCAAAAAGAAAGTTGCCATTTTCGGCCATCGTAACTGTGAGGGTGACATTTAATACGATTCCATTAAGGTAACACCGGGTTTACCACAATGTAACTGCATGCCTTTTCCGGTTAATTGTTTCGTGCCAAATTACGGTGAGTGCAACCTGGAGAGAGTTGCCACAACCAGTGTCTACATTGTTCTATGGGAATTATCAGGTCAGGTGACCTGGCCTTCAAAGTGTGGGACGGTGTCACAATGCTGCAGTTTTCTTTTGTTTCCAATATTTCTCCTCAGGCACAATCACCCTGCGCAACGGACATGCTGCCAACTACATAGCCTATGCCCAGCAGGTGGTGCAAAGTCTCGTCTGCCCCCCCACCCCTAGGGGGATTCCACCAGGCCCATCACTCTCGATCGGGCGGGGCAGGTGCTCTATTGTGAATTAATGCGTAAGCCAAGAGCATTCCCCACTTCTGAAAGGAGGTTTGGGGCTGGTTCTCCATACAGTAAAAACATCTTGGAGGCTACCAGAGGCATGTCGACTAGTCTTCCGCCGGAGGATGATAGCAAAGCTATCAAGGCTCTTGTCACCAGGAGCAGCGTCTGAAGCAGGCTGGTTGTATACTTCACCCAGGTGATTGAGCTATCTCCTACAAGAGAAGGTGTTTTGTAATGTTCAGCTGTCTGCAACATCTGTCTTAACAAATGTGTGGCACCGTAGGTCAAAAGGCAGACTTGAGGATAAACATAATTGTTCCACGCATGGTGAAGAAAATTAAGGTACTGAATGAGCACTTTTAGTACTTAACTTGCAATCAAATCTATAACGTGAAAAGGTCATGAAGGAACCAAATCAAGGGGGCATGGCTTGGCGCGCATGGTGTG
Source organism: Ambystoma mexicanum (assembly GCF_040938575.1). Taxonomy (NCBI): domain Eukaryota; kingdom Metazoa; phylum Chordata; class Amphibia; order Caudata; family Ambystomatidae; genus Ambystoma; species Ambystoma mexicanum. Next base: position 694,444,031 of record NC_090939.1, read on the forward strand.
AGGAAGCTGTAGCACCGGGCTCCAGCCGAGATCCTGGAAGAAGACCCTTAAGAGACGGCGAACTGACATAGGACCGACAGGAAAATACATTAAACACCAGCGGAGACGCTTCTCCACGTACTGGAACGACGAATGGGAGAAATCGGAGCTCAAAACTGCAGTGGATGCTCCTGCGAAGTCACATCCCCCCCTGGCCAAACCAAAATGGCGGGGGCGGCTGCGGACTGCAATTGAACTGGGGGGGTGGGGGCGAGGGCAGTACAACGACGCAGCAGAGCGGATCTGACGGTGGGGGATCGAAGAGGACCTGGTAATAAGCAGCCCAACTCCGTGTGCCGTGGGGGAGACCCTGCGTGGAGGTTTCCCCAGAGCAGACCAGGAAGGTAAAGAGGGCTATGCGACGTAGCAGAGACGGGAGTTGAGCCAAGCAATACGGCTGCCCCTCGGGGGGGTGGGGTGGGGAGTACTGCCTCTGCAACGACCCGCGCCTGCTGAGACAAAGAGGATCCCTTGGCGGGCACAGTACAAGTGAACGACGCACAGACAAGGAGAGCGGGTGCCCTGACCCCCCTGGGCAAGGAGCATGCAGGGAGCTTGTGCCGAAACGGGGCAGTACACGCCCGATATCCAGGGCGGTGCAGAGCCGGGGACGGCAGCAGACGCCCGGCACGGGCCCCACTTCGACCCTCATCAGAGGGTTGAACGGAGCCACTCTAGGGGTGGAATAACAACGGACCTGGCGTGCCCGAGTGGCATGAAGTAAGACCCAAGCAGAGAAATGGATGAGCCACAAGCTGGCCATTGACCAGCACGAAGGATCCCACGGGCTGGTCACCAACACTGAGGAGACCCCCAGAATGACTGAGAAGCAACAGCGGACGAGCAGAGGCGGAAGAGAAGCAAGACAGCCAAGGGCTACCTGGCCGTACGAGGTAAGAGGCACAGCTAGCGAAAAGGCAGCAACACAAACTATAATTGGGGCACTGGCACATAGATTCCCCCTGGGGGCACGAACAGACAGTACTGGAGCGCCTGAGCACCCCACGAGCACCCAACCACATAGACCAGCTCTGATAAACAACTGGAGACAGCAGCAATGGAGAACGCATAAGGCGGACACGGTGAACATGCCCCGGAACCACAGGGTGGCCAACCACCATTGGGACACGCACTACAATACCACGCAGCACTAGCCCAGGGGCCTACATTGCAGCACAACTAACAGTCAAATAAGAGAACTCTGGCAGCGACCAAAGCGACGCCTCGTAGGGTCACATGTCATAGCGGCCCAACACGAAACAAACGTGAGCTCCCATCAGAGTCAATGAGTTACAGAGTAGCAGAGTACGCGCAGTAAGACCTTCCTGGCAACTAACATCGATCATAGTGCACGCCTGGAAGCCTACTTCGCAGACTGAACTAAACCTGAGGCGCATGAGAAGAGACAGAAGGACAAAAGTGTTCTAAGGTTAGCACAGAACGACGAAGGCCTGGTAGCAGAGCCGTAAAGTTAGGCGGGGCACAAAAATGAAGAAACAGAGCCTCGGCACATAAGGGGCGCACAAAACTGGAGATCAAGACGCACCAAAGCTGAAAGGTGTTGCCGCTACAGGAAGAAATCAGAAGCGACATAATCCAAAACCCTGTATACCCGCACTGTTGGGGAGCGGCCTTTCCCCTGCTGTGTGGTACTGACGGCGCCACCAAATAGCCTGCCTCACAGCACTAAGAAAAACATGCATTCCACTAAAGATAAAGACAAAACAAAGGTGACAATTATGGACTCATTTGCGGCATCCAGCTCGAAATCCAAGACAAAAGGGGAAGTGACTATGCCGGAGGCCCAAAAATCAGAAGAAACAGACAGTCGAGACATGCAGGTGCTAGAGGCAATTGCAGCCCTAAAGGTCATTCAGCGACACTAAAATCGATGAGGAAAAAAAACAGACATGCAACTAATGAGGCACGATGCAAGGAATTTGACAGAGAGGGTGACAGTAACTGAAGCTGGGCTGCTAGAAACAACCGAGACTACAACAGACCTGAAGACCAAGTAACTGACCTGGAAAGGAAGGTCAGGGCGCTGGAGGCACGAGCAGAGGAGGCAGAAGGGCGGGCCAGACACAGTAATATCAGGCTGCTAGGAATCCCGGAAGGGATGGAGGGTCTGAACCCAACAAAATTTGTGGAGTACCTACTGCAGCAAGAAATAGGCGCTTCGCGATGGAGAGCGCTCACAGATCCCTCCAGAAAAAAACCCGCCGGGCTCACACCCCCGCCCAATGATTGCGAAAATCCTTAATTTCCAAGATAGAGAAATTATACTCAGGTACTCGAGAGAAGGCGGGGTAATAGAACGAGGATACTCCAAAATAACCATATATCCCGACTACACCCAGGCTGTACAGAGAGCAAGGAACTCCTATGTCCCGATAAAGGCAAGACTCAGGCAACTGAACTTTAAATACATGTTACTATATCCCTCAAGACTGAAGGTGATATATAAAGGGCAAGCAATATTCTTAGAGACCCCACCGGCAGCCAATATGTGGCTGGAGCACAACAACCTGGCGGATAGGAGGAAACAAAACAATTGAAACATGCTGCGGCTGGGGGGGGAGGAAGGGGGGGACAGGCGTGGAAAGAGGAGTCCATTTGAAAAAGAACATCCTTATCTGAAAAAAGTTTAAAGATATGTAACGACCGCGAGAGTAATCAACATACGGCTGGAATGGAGCTGGGCGACCCAACCTGTAAACTGACACCCAACCCACGGAATGACCGGTGCGGGCATGTTGCCGGCAATGCAGTCGCTGGGCGCAACAAGTTGGTTTGTGTCATTTGTTGTTGTTTTTTTATATTGTTTAGATGTCTTCAAAAGGGGATGTGGCGGATGGAGGATGTCCATGCTCGGTGCCAACAACTGGCTAGGAACATGACGGGGAGGGGTCTAGAGGGCCATCACTGCGACTATGGCCGTGCAACTTAAAGTCCTGACGTGGAATGTGCCTGGGATGGGCACCGACATGCGCAGAAACAGAATCAAATCCTACCTCTGTAGGAAGAAAGTAGACATAGCCCTACTCCAAGAGACCCATCTCACAGCGGAAGCCATGGCCAAACTAGAAGAAAGCTGGGGGGGCCAAAGTCACAGGGCTGCCTACTCCAAATACGCTAGAGGAGTGTTCACTTGGATAGGCCCGGGAGTTCCCTTCAGATTCTTGGGGAAGGAGGTGGATGCAGAGGGCAGATACCTGTTACGCTCCCCTGGTTCCCACAGGGGCGTCGATCAGACCCGGACAGCTGCGGTCTCCACCAACGTGATGCGTAGTGAAGAGAGGACAGCCTGGACTGGCCCGCCTAATCTTGTCTGCTGGACTCGTAGAAGTATTCTCCTGCAAGTGGAGAAAGGGATTTAGCCACCCGTGGACTTTAGTGATGCCCCCCCACGACCTCCAACTGTTCTCGTTCTCCCCACTAATCACCTCCGATATCCCCTCTTGGTAACCTCACCTTATGTTTTTAAATGATGAGCTCTCCATCCTGCACGGCATGCAGGGGCACGTAGATAGCAGTTACTTCACTGGTTTGAAGGTACTGGAGGAGTTCCGCAGGAATGTTGACTCCAGGGTCTATAAAGTTCAAAGAGTTCAATATGTCCGATGTTCACTCTTGTTCCAGTCTCTCGTTAGGGTGCAGCTGGGTCCAAAAGAATATTGCCTGGAGGCAGCTGATGGCGTTCAGGTAAGAGTCTGTATTACCAAACACTGTCTGGTAAAAGTTGCATGAATTTAACTTGCTGTTTTTTCTCCCTTTATAGGTGCGGCATAGAAAGATGCAGCGAATTAAAGGAGAATACCTCCGGTGGTAAAGCAGGTAAGCCTATGGTGGCAAAGAGATTGTCTTTGTCGGTTTTCTCAGCTCACCTCGTTATTCCTTTTGTTTTCCTCCCAGGTGCTGGTTTTCGACGAAGAAAATGATGGGGGCAGCGCCGAGTTGAAAGATGCGGTGGACTGGTGAGTATAACGCGGCGCTGCTGCTGGCGAAGCGACGCGTGCTGAAATAATGTCCTTTCCAGGCTCGGAGATGTGCTGGGTCCGGAAACAGGTAAAGAATCAAATAATGTCCGTGATCTAACCTCTTCCTTTCTTTTCCTTTTGTCTAGGAGCTCCGGATTTGAGGCAGGCGTGGCAGAAGACTGGATGCTGACTTGCAGACACGGTGAGCGTTACGCTGCTGGATGCAGAATAACACAAAGCATGAGCTGCTGTTCGGGCATAGTTTAAATAGCCTGCAAAGTAGTCCCAGGTAAGAAGATCCCCAGATCCACACCCGAGTAAAAACTAGTCCCTGTCCAGGCCTCACGTTGGCGTGGACTCATTTGCAGCATGGCTTGCATAAGGTAAGTTAAGTCTATGAGCCTGGCGCCTAAGGGCTGTTGGGGTTTTAATGAGTATCTGGATGCCTGCTCCCGGGGCTGATGGACTCGATCCGGATGCCCGGGGGTAGACATCATGACAATACCTGGCATTATGGGGCGTAATTGAACAAGTTGAGATCTGCATTGAAAACTCATATTTCCCCAATCATGGCATACCTGCACACATCCACACACTATATCCTAAACTATTCTGGCGCCGGGAGGCTTTATACATCTGGGGTGGAGACTTTAATTGCGTGAGTGACACTGCTCTGGACAGATCTGAACCACCACGAATCCGAGCAGAAGCGGCCCTGTAGGCATTGAACACCGTGGTAGAACAACTAGACCTAGTCGATGCTTGGAGAGAACATCACCCCACGATCAGAGCTTATTCACACTACTCCTCGCCACATGGATTGCACACACAAATAGATTACCTCTTCGTAGACAGAGCATACTGGCACAAGTGGAAACAATACAATACATGGGCAGGACAATATCTTACCACTCACCATTGCTAATGCACTGGGCTATGGCAGGCCCCAGCCCTCCCATACCACTATGGCGTATGCCCACGTAAGCACTCACTGATAGGGCCTTCAAGGGGGAGCTAGGGGAAAGAAACTGGAGGAATACATCACGATCAACCAGGGTAGAGTAGACCGCTGGAGCACGGTGTGGGAAGCCTTGAAGGTAGTAATACATGGGAAGTCAGTGCAGGTGCAGGGGGCATTATGAGAATGCTGAAAGGGGAACTAGAGAAACAAGAGGAGGACATACAACAGTTGGAAGCCACTAGCCTGGGAACCCGGGAGGAGGAAACAAAACTAGCAGAAGCCAGAATAGTTTGCCAGGAAGCATGGGGGAGGCTGTCCAAGTTTGATTATGTAACTCGCACCACCAGAACACACAAAGAAGGGGACAAACCTGGCAGACTGCTACGTGGTTATGTAAGCGGGAAAATCCTAGACAACCAACGACAACGCTCAAAGGAGACACTGGGGAAGTACACAGGACACAGAAAGCAATCATGCTACTTTTGCAGCCTTCTATGCTAAACTGTATGCTCACGACACCCCGGTTCCACTGGTAGACATAAGAGACACGCTAGACGAAATTGGACTACCCAAACTGGGCGAGTAACAAAGGGAGGCCCTAGACGAAGCAATCTCCCCAGAAGATGTGACAGACGCCATACGGTCACTGTCCACATGTAAATCCCCTGGTAGCGATGGTCTCCCTCCAGGGTTTTACAAGGCATATGAATCAATGCCAACGCCGGTACTCCACGAGGTGTTTCAAGAGGCATATGAGGTTGGAAGGTTACCGAGTAGCATGAGAGAAACACTGATCGTTCCAATACCCAAACCAAACAGACGGATGAATGCGACTCATACCGCCCCTTAGCCATGCTTAATTAGGATTTAAAAATATTAACCACCATACTAGCCAAACGATTGTCCAGAGTGATAGGAAGCCTGATACACGAGGACCAGAACGGTCTTGTGTCAGGGCGCAACATAACTGCTAATTTACGCAGACTGCAACATGTTATGGCACAAATACAACAAGATGGGAAACAACTAGCAGTGATGTCACTTGATGCCATTAAGGCATTGAACTCCATATACTGGGAATGGTTGGTGGCGGTCCTACGCGAATTTGGGTTTGGAGAGGGCTTTGTGCGATGGGTACAGGTACTATATAAAGACCCAAAAGGTGAGAGTAAAGAGGCCTTGGACATACGTAGGGGTATCAGACAGGGATGCCCACTATCACCCATGCTTTACATCCTGGGACTAGAGCCCATTGCGATATACATTAGAAAGCAATTTTTTGACGCTGGGATAAAACTAGGTGGAGAACACCATATAATATCACTTTACGCAGACGATGTAATACTCTACCTGAGGGACCCAAGGCAAATGCAGAGACAATACTGGAAGTATTAGATAACTTTGCACGCTACTCTGAAATACACTTTAGCAGACACAAATCTTGCACGTTTCCACTCGCAAGCCTGATTTGGGATAGCAATCGAGGAATTACTGGAGGTTGGAATAAAATGGCAACAAGACACGTTCAGATATCTTGGGGTTAAAATCAAGCACACGCCAAACACACAAGAACAACACAGTAGCTGTGATACAGGGTTTGCGCAACTCACTGAAGTTCTGGTCTAAACTGCCGCTGTCAATGATGGGGAGGGCATCGATTGCTAAAATGATCATATTACTGAGGTTTTTGTACTACTTTCAGAACGTTTGCTACTACATTGGGCCGCCTTTCTTTCGCACCTTTGAAACATTGGTTAAAGACTTTCTTTGGGGGAAGACGCGCCACAAACTGGCACCATCCACGCTAAAACTATCCCATAAAGAAGGGGGCATACAACTCCCGGACTTTGAAAGATACTACTTAGCCATCTTGTGCATGGCTCATTTGTGCTGCTATCGGATGAGGTCACTGTAGAAATGAGACTGCTGTGCGAACTGGTAGCACCAGCGCATTTGAAAGAAATCATATGGATCCCACAAACACGCATGAAACAAGAACCCATGCTGGTGGCGCCGGGGAAGGAGGTGTGGAACAGAGTCAGAACAGTACAACACTTGGTCCACCCTTACTCAACTGAAATGCTGCTATTGGCAGTGACAGGAAAGGTCGCTACTGACCTTCCCGCCATTAGACACTGGGAAAGACTGGGCCTGTACACCTGGGGAGATTTGTACGAGGACATGAACTGAATTCCCTACATGAAAAAGGAGGGGTTGCCAAGTGGGCAATTTTTACTGTATCACAGAATTAAGCATGCAGCTAGAACGAACTGGGACGAGTGGCCGGAAAGAACCAGTAGCTCACCCTCTGATAACAGAAATATATAATCTGAGCGAACGATGGAAGCCAGTGTCGAGATTATATGCCCAACTGAACGACAGGCCTAACCCCTGCGCCACCATGTTAAAGGCTAAATGGGAGAAAGATCTGGGTAGCCCGTTTCAAACCCTTACCTCACACTCAGCTTTGGGACCTTCCTTCCCCTGCACCCTTCACTTTCCCCTTGCTCTGTCCACCTGGTTTCCCCTGGCACTCGCTTTGCTCATGGCTGTTACTCCCCGGACAAACACTTCTCCCCACCCCTCTCCCCTGCACTTTCCTTTACTGCACTTACACGGCCTGAATGTCACAAGCCCTAGTAGGATAGTTTTGTTTGTGTCCTCCCTGTTCCCCTCCCTCTGGTCTTGCTGCGCCTCGAAACACATTGTGTATAGGCGCATTATAAATACCTAGTAAATAAATACTGTATCAAGCTTTGATAGTAATGACTGCCTCATAGCTTCTTTAGCATCTTGAATCAAATTTAAAAATCCATCCATCTCTTCACCTTCCGTTATTTGTTCTGCTGGCAAAGCAGCCACTCCCCAAAGGGTATGCGTGTATTTGGCAAGAGCAATGGTGGCATTAACAGATTTCAGTGCCATACTGCCTGCATCAAACATTTTTCCTAGGGCATCTATTTATCATCTTTGTCAGCTGGAGCAGAACGATAAGCTGGGCCCCTAGACGAAGCAGTCGCTGCCTGAACTACCAGACTTTCTGGCTTTGGGCGTTTCATGAGGAAAGATGGATCTATGAAAGCAGGTCTATACTTTAAGTGTCTAGTTCACAGGTGGAATGGAATCCGGCCCAAGCCAATTCTCCATGACTCCGACCCTTAATGCGCCGTGGAAAGGCAACACCACTTCCCTTACCTGTGTACTGTCCAGTATCTCTCTTTTCACCATAACAGCTGGTTTCGCCCAACCAATATACTCTGACACCTTACTCATGATCGGTCAGAGTAGCCAGTCACCTCTGGTTTGCCAAAATATTTCTCAGAAGAAGTCCCCCAATTGCTGGTCTCTCTCAAAGTTTCAACACGATTGATTCACCATTGACTTCTAAAATTAGCTCCTCTGGCTTGTTGGGAGTCCCATAGTGGTAGCCAAAGGGAGCTTCCTCTAAGATTGACCCTATGGTTTTAAAGAAAACCAGTCTTGGAAGGGGTTTATATGACTTTGTAGAGTTAACCGAAGTCTTTGAAGGCTTTGAGGGTATTGAAGGCACTGATGGCGTTGAGGGCTTCGAAGGTAAATATCTCAACAGCCTATGTAAATGCCCCGACAGCTTAGGAGAAAGCCTTGATACTGGCGTTGATGAACCCGACTGTCTGATCGTCAAGGAAGACGATAGCCATTTAACTCAGTGCATTAAGGAAGACTCCTTCAACTTGCGTGGAGGAACCTCTCCTCTCCGCTCGGAATCTTCAGCGTGCGAGAAGGAGACGCATCAGACGCCCTGCTTGTTTTAAGAGACGCATAGGGGTGGGTCGATTTCTTCGACTCCTTCCGAGGGGCAGTGCTCTGAAAAGTATGAAGCATTGTCAAGCAGAAATTTTCTCTTTCTGTGGGAGTCAACGACTTAGTTGGGAAGGACACTGCCAGGAGAGGAGGAAGAAGATCTGTGACGTCGCTTCTTGCTCCTTTTGCAAGAGGCCAACGATGAGAATCGGGACCTCAATCTAGAGCGCTTTTGATGCCTAGAGTGCTTTCTCTTAGGGGACACTAGAATCGGAGAGATTTATTTTAGACGGGGTATTGGAGGGGGCAGGGGAGGAGTTAGGCATGGGCTTACCTACTTAGAGTTTCCACTTCCTTTCATGCAAGGCTTTGACCGCCATGGACTGGCAAGAGCCACAGTCATCAGCCTTGTGGCCTACCCACAGGCACCACATACAAACTTAGCGCAAGTCTGTAATGGACATTTTTGCCTGACAACCAGCACACTGCTTAAAAGCGGTCTTTGGTGTCGAGGACAACCCGAAGAGATGAAATCTTGACAGTTGAAAGTAGCACATATTCAAACATTTGCAGAGGCACTGTCGCTCCGAAGCAAGCTAGCATGTGGAAATAACATAACTAAGGCAAGGGTCACCATGTGTGCCTCTTATACCAGCGTCAACGTCACGGCCGAGGACAGGATGGAGGCCCCTGAGGGCTATAACTCAATGCCACTGTGAACAAAAAGAAAAACTGCAGAGCAAGCTGCAAGCGGAGAATCAAAGATGAGGAACATGTGGGAGTACACAATCCATTTGAACTGCCAGTCTTCAGAATTGCCTCCTTGTGTGATTGGAGCAAAGCCCACTTACCAGGAAGGTCCCGAGACAGTGAGAGCAAGGTGTTTTGAAACTCCTTAAACGTTAACCAAAAATCAGCTCAGATGCTAGGGAAGAACAACCTTTCCATACTCCAGGCCAGGAACTTTCCGTTCCTTGATTTCATAGACTTGAAACGTGCACAAATCATCATAAACTAGTCTGACAAATGTAAATCCTTACAGAAATTTGGGCCAAACATTTTTTTAAAGGCTGTAGTGTTCATCATCCCTATTTTGATGGTAGACTACAAATACCATAAAGCAATTTAGCATGGGTCAAAAAAAATAGGCCTGTTAGTTTTGTAAATGTAATTTCAGGACTTGGACTCAACGCGGGACAAGATTTCCTGGTTAAGGCATGCTTCAAGTGTACAGTTGGAAACAAAAGAAATACACGTTTTTGGGTCAATTAACCATTCATGAAAACACGTTGAGTGTTTAACACATTTTAATTGTCTTGGAAAAAGGCATACATTTGGCCACATGGTGCATCGTGTGCGTTTTTGGAATACAAATGCCCCGCTTGTAGTTTTTTAAAAATGTATACATCGAAGCGCTGTTGCAAGGAAACGTCTTAGTTACATGTACAGGAGGCCTTGCTCATGATTACAGAGAGCAAGAGCCTAGTGGATACAGTGATAGATGATACATAGGTGATTGAGAAAAGACATTTCAAACTTAGACTAGAAGGGTAACGGAACAAAAAAGTTAGTTAACTCCCAAAAGTTAAAACTTATGGTCTTTTGGGAAACAAAGTCGACATAAATCAGTCCTTACAGATAGCTTCTTAAATGCTCTGCCGTAACAAAGAGTGTTTAAGTACTGAACTATTTGGAGACCCCAATGGGGCCTGCTGTGCCGGTTTCCTTGGCCAATGGGGAGGTGCCGAGGTTGGAGGCCGGGGAGGAGTAGGATTCATCTGCTACCCTCACAGCGTTTAGGGGAGATGAAAGGACAAAAAAAAAGGCTTCATGCTAGTAAGCAGCACAAACGTTTATGGAAGAGCTATGCATTAGTTGGTATACTCGTGAGAGGTGATGCCTGCATGGGGGTGGGGGGTCACAATGAGCTGAGGGACCTGGGCAACGGCACAGACTGCCCATGGCCCATGCCAGGGCCACCCTGCTGGCTGCTTACATTTCGAAATAATCTCTCAAAGTGCATGCACATTTTCATGTGTCCGTTAAGATCCTTCCTTCATCCATTTGGAGAGAGGCCAACGCCCATGGAGAGTCTCTACTGTAGAAGGAAGTGATGGGCATTAGAGCTGGTAAGAAGTGAATCGTTGGAATGCCCGAACAAAAAGACTGCTTGAATTAGTATACATTTGGGTATCCGAAGCATCTTGTGTGCGGCACTGAAGGCACAGCTCTAAAGATAACGGCATGTTGGTAACCCAACAGCTAGGTCATCACTAGCAGATAACACTTATCCGCCTCTCCCGTAACAGACCCTGCTCCTTCTCACAAGACAACATCAGTGCAGGGAAAGGGCCGGAGCAAGATGGAGCAGCGCTCCAGTAAACAAAAACGTCTTGCCAGAGCGCCGCTACATCCCCAGACCTAGGGGGCAAGCATGCACGACTGTCGCAGATCCTCCACCTCAAGGAACAGAAGGTCTGCTCGTTGAAGCGCAGGTTGCTCACACGTGTCACAGAGCGCAACTTATCTCACTCAAAAACTCACACAAACATCTCTCGCACATCAAGCTGCACGCACTTCACCACACCGCAACGACACAAGCCAGACCAACAGCACACGAGGACTGACATCGATCCGATACTCACACCAAATCTCAGCACCCGGTGTATACCGAGTTGAAGCTGCCAACAGAATACCACCCCTCTCACTATGCTACCCCCTCTTCACCTTACTAACCCATCCCACCTTCTCGTTTACAGATCCACCAGAGCGCCTGGGGACCAACTCCGTTGGTGACGGTGCACTGCACAAATACCTTTAACATTTAACAAACGATTAACACTGCACGAGTAAACCACTCCACGAGCCTTCAGACGACTCGGCACGAGTAAACCACTCCACGAGCCTTCAGACGACTCGGCACTGCAAACAGAAACTTCCAAAGCGTCACATACAGTGCTGCAGCTGTCCAAACTGATATACATGTCCTGCAATTTACTTACATCTCTTTATTAGGATGGATTATGTGACCAATCAAAATTGAGTCCATTATTTGCTTAAAAAGGGTTTCTTACTGAATCACTGTAAGACACGTTTAACATTTAAAATTTTAGGCATTATGATGGTCCCATAATGCTTTTATGCAAATCCCCGGGATTGGGTTCTATGAACAGATGCTGTGTTGTGCAACTTAGCAAGGGGGGTGGGGGTGCACACCGCGTCCCCTCCTTTCCACAGCCCCGCACCTCCAAAGAGGTGACAGTTTCCCCCTATCCCTCCCCCCCCCCCCCCCCCCCCCCCGATAAATGTTTTCCATTTCCAGCACTAGATGACAGAACCTGGTTTAGTATTTGTGGACTACAGCAACATTTATCTCCGAGCACAGCGTTGCATGGAGAAGCCTTGCACACACGAACCAACCATTTTAAACATATGCCACCACTCTGCTGATGCTGTGGTACATATCCCCGTGGGGTGCCAAGTGAAAGCCCGACTCAAGTCCAGTATATTCAATGAGGTCACTACTAGACTGACTAGATTGTCCAAACGAAAAAACAAGACAAGCCACAGATATACCAACGAGGTCTGCAATTTGGGAGATCATCTCTCTTCGGAGGCTCAAGTTGATTTACCATATTTCCTTACTAACTGCACATGGTATCTAAAGTACTCTTGTATTTTGCACAAGAACCTGTGTGCCTAGTACATACACCTTTATTCAGAGTAACACAAATGTATTGGGGGCTTGGTGTGGTCAGCACCCAATATAAAAAGTACTGACATTATGTAAGAGACTTATATGCAGAGATTATTAAAAGGAGTGCTAATTTGGTGACTTGAACTTCAAAGAATTGCTCTATGCATAGACGCTTTAACAATGTCTGAGTTCCATTAGCTGCTTCTTGGTCCGTATAGCCCTAGGCAGGTCTTGTGGAACTGTGTCACTGCAAGGTATGAATAGCCTCTCATCCACCAAACCCAACCTCGCCTGCCATTGCTCTTATCTAGCTGTACATGACTCATGCTGGGTATAAGCCCCAAAACAGAACTTCAGAAGCGGGATGCTCATATCCACTTTCAAAGCTAGATTATGCATTTGTTTTGCAGTAATCTCAGGACACTGGGAAAGACATTCAAAATCTGCATTTGTCCCAGCAAATTCAGCATGTCTAGTCACCCTACCTTTGCAGATAATCGTCCGCTTTGTAAATAGTAGTTTATCTGAATCATTTCCATTCATCACATTAGTTCACCATCTTTTAAATTGAGATGCTGTGGTTGGACTCGAATGGTTTCACTTTATCTGCACACGTTTATGCTTACAGAAAGGTTGTGCTGACCTTGTACATCTGAAGACCTCAACGGGTCATCACAGACAGCATGTAGATCCTAGGTGGCTTCTCATTCAGCAGAGCTTTGCAAAATAACTGCAAGCTCATTGTAGTAAGTAGCTGGTGTTCAAAGCTGGGGTGCAGGTGCAGTGACCACAGGCAGGTTTACACCAAGTTATTTCATCCTCCAGTGTCGCACATAGGGCAGGAGCCCTCACTACCAGGACTTGAGGCCTCTGTTGCAGCACGAGATCGAATTCCAGATTTACTCCGGTGAGATTAATCGACGCACGACTCAACGTGCATCTAATTTTTGCCCCAGCTACAAAAATAATGTATTGACTGCGTATCGCTACCTACAAGCATTCTAAGCGTACCGTACACAAGGACCTGAAGCCTCGGATTGGCGCTTTCAAATTCCATTTGAATCTTACCATCGTGCATTCGGCCTCTTGAAAATTGTTGCCACATTCTGTTATTGCAAGTAGCTCCATAGTCAAATGGCTGCATCCTCTGATTGGATAGCCTATAACAGCCAACCACATTGCCCGGCAGGCAGAATTCGGCCGATCGTTCTAAAGCCGGAGTTACAAGGCCTGTCTGTGCCTGTCCAAGCTGCAGGCCCAGTCACGCTGCCCTTGCTTGCTCGGACTAACCAGTCTTCCCCGCCTACACTTGCGGTAAGCCCTGGTTAGCTCTTATCTCACAAGTACAATACAATTATTATCTTGGACCCCTTGAAACTCAAGAACATTATTGCTCTTGCGTGCTGGTTCCGGCCCATTGAAGCCCAAGACCCTCAGACTACGCCATACCTGCGCAAGAGCCATTCTCCACACTGCACATTTACAACCACTACGGCTACCGACTAGGTCATGAACGGTCCATATAACGATTGAGATATGCTAAATGTCTACCTCTACGCGCATTGATTCCGATCTTGGTCTTCTTGCTACATTCTCTGCATTAATCTGTACATTGTTCATTATGCCAATCTATCAGCCCCCACTTTGTAATCACGCATCCACTATCACTCAGCTTCTCCCACCTTAAGCTGTGCCGCACACTGCTCGTCACCGTCTGGTAATGAGTATCGGCTTCCCATTTAGCCTTTGACCATATACTGCTAACTCGACCTATACGTGCCACTCTTCACAATGCTTAACTGCCTTTATGCTTCCCTGGTCTCTACGCTGCAAACTCGAACAATGTTTGTCACCTCATGGCTATGCTAAAATGTTCCATACCAGCCTTAGTTCCACACATTATGTAGGCTGTTAGTCACTGCACCTTGATAAATTGCCTCACCTTAGCCTTATATCTATGCCTATTGCAGCATGTTATTCAATGATCCGTGCTAAATGCCTCAGGTTAGCAATATCTGTGCATAGCGTAGGATGCTAGCCACTGCTCCTGCTATATGCCTCATGTTAGCTACTGATCGTCGACACACAACCTCTACCAGCCCAAGCTTGCCCAGTCATGTACCTGCACACTCTCCCTACCACGTGCATTCTACTTGCATTTAACTCCCCGTCACTGCCTATAATGGCAACCTATGCACCAGCCACCACTGCCAACGTTGAGAGCAATGACATCAAGTTACTGACTATTGTCCACCACTCTAGGCCTAGTTCAACCAGCATTTCTTCATCGATGCCCTCGAAACTACCACCATCTGATATTATTACACCAACTAAATTCCTGCCTTCTTTCAACTGAGAAGCAACTAAGCTCAACCCCACTTCCCTGACAGTTCTAATTCTAATCAACTCATCCACTCACAACAACCCAATGGCTCGTCACAAGACCAACTCCTAAATAACCACGCCCAACGAAAATCAGGAATTCAAGGCTCGGCTCTAGATTCAAGATAGTTTTCCTTCTGCAGTTGATTAAAGGGGGATAGGCTAACACTAAGACCTTGCCTACAAGAAGGCAAGAAAAAAAAAGAAAAATCATCAACAGTAAACTAATAATGATCCTACCTTAATGAAAAGCAATTTGGATATCATCACCCCTCTCCTTAAAGGAGCGATTATAAACGCTAGATCCTCGACAGCTCACGCACTAGACATTGCCAACCTCATAACCAAACGATCTTGACTTCTTAGCCATAACCGAGACCTGGCTTCACGCTGCGGCAGGGCCATCACTTTCACATGCCATATCGGACGATACACTATCATCAGACTAGATGAGAATCCTCCAAAGGTGGAGGCGTCGCCTTTATAGCCAAAACCCAATTAGGCATAAGGTCTATACCTAACTAACCATTCCCCTCTGGAGAACTTCTGTCCATCAAGTTACCCGTTACGGCATCACATACATTAACCATCTACTTCATGTATAGACCACCAGGACCATTATCTACCTTCGAGGAAGATATCACACTACTTCTTACTGCAAACACCAAACCAGGATCACAAATCATGCTTTTAAGAGACCTCAATCTAGGCCTACACGAACCAAAAGACAATGCTTTAGCTCTCGCTAATACTATATCAGAATTAGGCTTCTCACATCGCATTACTAAACCCACTCACAGCAAAGGAAGAACCTTAGACTTGATCATAGACCTGAATTGACACACTAATGTACTCTCCAACGCACCCTGCGCTTGGTCCGACCACCATATCATTTCATTCACCACACAGGACAGTAACCGTCCCAACCACTGCAATTCACCACCAGCACTTACCAGAAATAACCATAAAACAACATTAGAGAAACTACTCCCCTTTTACAACCTATTACCAGTCACCCTATCCCTAACACATACCCCTCATCACTAGTAGATTTGTACAACCGTACAATACACCATGCCATTAACTCATTAGCGCCACTGAACATGCACAAAGCCAAACCAGGTGCTCACATCAACTCGTGGTTCACCCCTCACCTCAGAACCTTACGCAAAAACAAAAGAAATGCTGAAACCTTATGGAAGAGCCTTCCATCAGCACTCAAAGAAAAATTCTGAAAAGCTTCCCACAGTTACAAAACTGCCATTCACCAGACCCCCAAAAAAAAATTAAAAAAAAAAAATAAAAAAAAAAAAATCACACCCATAATGATAGAAAAGGCCAAATCAAGCACCAAAGAATTATTTAGTATCCTTAGAGAGTTAAAAATCTACCATACCACCCCCAGACACCTGTACCAAAAGACACCACATGGTGCACTAACATACAAAAAGCACTGCTTGAGAGAAATCACACTATTACAAGCCAAAATCGAATCTAAAAAAAGAAAATAACTCAGTCTCATCTCTAATACACATCTACACATTCCTCAAGCATCCTCCCCAAACCCCACAACCTATTCAACTTCTCCCCTCTCGCCACTAAGAACGTAGAGAGTATAATAATGAATCTGAAACCATCAAGATGGCCAGGGGAGACATCTGCCCGGCAACCATTATCAAAGATGCAGCGAGGGATCTCGCACCTTTCATCACAACATTAATAAACGCATCAATTGAAACCAGTACGGTCCCCACTAATTTGAAAGATGCCTGGGTCCTCCCACTACTTCCTCCCACTACTAAAGAAACACACTCTTGAGCCAAACATCCTCCGAATTATAGACTGATCACCACAGTACCGTTCCTCCTGAAAACTCCCGACAGGGCGGCTTATCTTCAGATTCAGGAACATCTTGAAAGCAATAACCTTCTTGGCCTAGGACAATCAGGTTTTAGACCTAGACACAGCACCGAAACGGCTCCGATGGATTTAAAAACTCAAATGGACATAAAAGATAAAAGGTGATCTAGCCCTCCTTCTGCTACTAAACATCGACCGCCTTTGATTTATTCAATCAAGTCTTATGGAATCACATCTCGACAGCAGCCCACTTCTCTGACAATGTGACCACTTGGATTCAATCATTCTTGGACAAAAAAACCTGAAAGTACCAACGGCGTCAGCCGAGCCAGCTCCGGTCACCTGTGGAGTTCCTCAGGGCTCATGCATTTCTCCAACTCTCTAAGGCCTTCTTTGATGAGCTAGACCATTTGGGTGTCACCTATACCAAATACACAGGCGACACCCAAATCCTCATCCCCATCACTGGCGAATACAACACTGACTCAAAACTACTAAAACAATATCTACCTAATCACCCAAGCATGGATAGCAACGCACAGCCCCTGTCTGACGATAAGACAGTTACTTCTCATTGGATCCCAAACTAGACAGGCAGATCAATTCTTTTAACATTGATGGCAACAACATAAATGTCCAAGTATGTGAAAACATTAGGAATTTACCTCTGACCCTGACAAGACAAATCAATGCGACAGCTTCTGCCACAGCCTGTACTTGAAAACTAATCAATGCCTGCAGACCCTTTTTGTCGACAGCAAACTGTACATTTATAGCCAGGGCGCTAATTCTATCCAAATTAGATTACTGCAACGCCTTGTACTTAGGAACCAACCAGCGCAACCTAAAAAAGCTGCAAATGCTCCAAACCAATGCGCTCAGATCAGCGATGAACATCCCTAGAACTCACCATATATCAGAATTGAGACATAATGCGCACTGACCATCAGTCAATCACAGAATCGCATTCAAAACTGTATCACACTCACAAACGTGTTTCTAACTTAGCATTAAAAAAAACCTGGCTGACAAATTCTCACGAAACATCTCAGATCGACCCACGCACGAGGTCCTCACAACTACACTGCCTCAAGGTTCCCAGGTTCAAGCTACAGCAGGCAGGTGGCAGTAGCTTCCCTGTTCTAGTGGCAAAACGATGGCATACTCTGTCCGTAGCCCTAAGAGCAGAACTTTCTTACTGCAGTTTCAAGAAAAATGTAAAAACGTGGCTCCACACGCAGGAGGCACCATAATGTCTTACTCCGTCTGCTACCTTGCACATGCCTGTACCTATCTGCGATGCACTTTAATTCATGTACTGTCTCACCTATTATTAATGCGTAACATTGTGTAATTGTAAGAAATGCGCCCAGATACCTACGGGTTCGGTGCGCTATATAAATAAGTGATGCATTTCTCTGCAATCGTAACACGTTTAACCGCTCTCTGATTTTAGGGGGTCCAGTTTAGTGGTGTTTATTTTTAATGAAGAAGCACCACATTTTACATGATGTTAATAGCAGAGGGGTTCAAAAGTTGACTTTTAAGCCACAATCCTATCATTCATCATAATTTCTCGATCGAATGCTGCCCTTTTTGAAAAATGCTTTGAAGCATAAAATACAGCAGCTCGCAGTGAAATTGAAGCAGCGAGCCATATTGGAAGACACACGTTTAGATACGGGCAATTTGAATAGCAGACCCTATGGCCCCTCAGAGGGGAAGGCTTCATGCCACACATTCTTTTGACGGGCTCCCTCGTGCAAACCTGTCTGTCTCGAGGATTTAAGCAGGACTCTCTTTTTCTCAAGCCCGACTAAACCAAATGTACTCCAACAGTGTAAGAATGTTGTTGGTTCATTCAGTTCCTAGACATGGTCCCTTACACTTCCCGTTGGGGGGACCCTACAGCAGTGAATTGCGTGGGTATCTTTTTAAAAGTCATTTTCAACAGCCATACACAAGGGTCAAGACGTACGATCCCTTGTGTTGGCAAAAAACCCATGAGAAAAGGTTGGATGGCACCATCGGGTGTATATGTAGGTCGCTGTGGCGTACATTTTTAGCAAGGTCGACAAAAGGGTGCAGGTGGGCACGTGCGAGTCCCTCTCTCTCTCAAAGAGAAGACCCCTCTATCACAAGTAGGGCTTTGTGAAGCAAGACATTTGTGAGTTAAAATGTCCCCTGAAACTAAGCTGCAGAAAATCCAATTGATGTATAGCGCCAACATATTTGATAAACCACAGTGCATTGGGTGTGGGGTGTGAGATGCTAAGTCAAAAGCATGTTTTAAGTACCAAGAAATGTCAACAGGACAGAGCGAGTGTCCATCTGTGTCTGAGGGCCCACGTTTGGGCTGGAAACTTTGCTCATGGGGGAAAACAGGGCATGGTGTAGGTAAACATTACATTTTACTGGAGAGGGGGCTATTTAGTGGAAGAACTACACAGAGTACACCTTCACCACCTCAATATGTAGTAACAAGAGGGTATTCCTTTGAACTGCACGACAGCAAGAAAATGGAGATTGTGATTGGTCAATGTGTTTCTCCATTGAGATAACATAGGTGTAGATGGCAGGGTTTGAAATTCAGATGGTGAGCAGGAGCCAAAACAAGCACCTGGGTGCCAGGCATCACTCAGTAGGTAGGAGGTACTGCTGGCGAACTGGAGCAGGTACGCAGTGCACTGCTAGACTAACTCCCACATTAAACACACTAACGTGTTCCCATTATATTTAAGTGTGTCCTCGATGGGTTCCAATTCTTTAATGCGTGTCTGTAGCACACAAGTTGGCCTGGGGAGCCACAAATAGCACCAGGTAGCTTTGGTTTGTAAGCAAACCAGGTGTAGAATAGGTAAGCAAATGGGGTAGAAGGAGCTAAATAGCTCCCATAAATGTTGAACCCTGCAAAGCATATAATGGGAAACTACCTGCAAATTCTCTCTCTTGGTCCATTTCAAGACCTGGGACAAACATGTGTAAAATACCCGTGATCCAGTTGTAGAGGTAAAGTGGCCACTGTTGCTGGCCGCAGGCATGCGTATTAGTGTACATTACACTTGAAGAGACTTGCTTCTGCTTATAATGGATGCCAGATTGCCATGTTTCATGTTTGCTATCCATCCTTACATGAGTTTAAATTTCTCTACCCAGTCCTCATCATGCATGCTACAGAGATCATTTAGGTCTTGACTGAACACTCATAAAAAACTGTTCGGATTTGACACTGCTTTTGACATGTAAAATCAGGTTGTACTTCACACAAGATGGATTACTAAGGGATGACTGGATGGACAGTGTGTGAGTACAAATAGGTCACTGACTGACCTTTTATAGGAATAGCAATGTACATATACAAAAACACACACCCCCACCCCTGTAGCAGGGTCGAAAAGAGTCAGACACGTCAAGGTCAGTCTTATTTGCTTTTAATAAACGTATAGGAAGGCAACCTATCTTTCCCTGATGCTTTAGGGATTTCCCTGTCCATCTGAAGGAACTGAAACATGCTGGTTTGACTCTGTCCAAATCCAATTCAACCCGACTCTACCAACAATACAACCAACTTAAAATTCTCCTGGTATTCGGGTATCCTTTAGCAGACTTTTTAGATCAATGTCTCCCTTTCCGGTGCTCATTTCCTAACACTATCTTCAATAACAGTCTCTGGATATCTCCTAGATTAATTTGTGTAGCTCTTCCACAATATTCTTAAAGATTGCACTCTCTTTAATGATGCATTTGTGACAACCTTCCTTAGGATACTATACTACTACCTCACACTCTTGTTTGAATTTATAGAGCTCACACAATCTGTTAATCCAGGCTCTCTCAACATGGATATGATGTGATCCACTTTGGTTATCGCTCCCGTCCTGGGATATCTATCTGGATCTTATTAACTTGATAGTCTTATCTCCTCTCTTTATTACATGATTTTATGCCATCCTTTCTCCATTCTTCATGTTTGGGGGTCATAGGGTACGTTCCCTTATTTCACTGGTCTTTGATTCCCAGTCTTTATCCACTTCCCACACTGGGTTATTTGTACTTCTCTTTATATGCTTTGTACAGTTCCAGTTCAACACTTTTACATTTAGTATTTGAGGTGTCACGGTATTGGTTTTATGGCGGTATGATAAACTTCTTGCCAAACACAGTATATCATGGTTATCGCGGTATAGCAGGTGGAGTTAACTAATCTTAAATATTTTCTTAAAGGTCATTGTCAGCATTTTGAAACTTGTCTGCACATTTTTAGCTGATCCTCTAGGAATCTAAGGCGGCTTCAGATTTGCTCTTTCATGGCGCTCACTCGTTGATAGCCTTGAATGAAAGAGTGACTAGTGGAAGTGTAAAAATGCACATTTTGAGCAATGAGCTTGCTGCTCAGTCACAGGTCATCGCATTGAAAATCAGCCTCGAGCTGCATTATTTTGTAGCCACGTGGCATGGGCATCAGGACCCCTCGCTGCGATCAGTCATAAAAGTTTGTTTTCATAACACTTAATCCCATTAAAAGGGAGAAAAGTCACTTATGTGAGGTCTGAAAGGCCATGTCATTGTGTTTCTTTTGTCAAAATGTCATAGCCAACACACACTCACTGAAAGGTTGCATATTGATCAAATCACTATAGCTTGTTTACCATCTGCCTGGTGTATTATAAAGGTCTGATGTTGGAGTTACCACTGACCATGTAATTCTAACAGGACAGCTTTCTGTGGGCGCTGTGGATTTCTTTCTTGATTCTTGCAATACATGTTCATTTACCTTCTTAAAGATAGTGGCACAAACATTTTTTGAAAATGACAGTTAAAATACATATTGGCACAAATATGGCCTACACCACCACATTCCCATCGCCCCATCATTACAATTTCCTCCAGGTCTGAGCGCATTAGGACCCTGGTCATGTGAGTTCAGGTGGAGGAATGCTTTCATGGGTGGTGTCACAAATCAAGGATAGACCTGAGAAATCTCACTCCCATTGCTCTGGATACTACAAATTGAAAGTAGAATCTGTCCTGCCTGCTTGAGTCCAGTGTCATAAGCAGAAGGCAGGTGAAGGATCAAGGGAAGCAACAACTCTAGTGCCAATGTGTACATTAACATGGAGGACAGTGGGGTAGGGAAGCAGTTTATATACTAACACAACACTGATAGGCCCAGTGTTCATACAGTCTACAGAGCCAACGTTTTTTGTGGACATGCATCAGAAGTGCATCCATTTTATTCCCCCCTTTGAATTCTGAGATGTGTAGTGCCCCATCTTTCAAATTGGTGAGAAAACTACAAAATCGGCTGATCTTTAACCCGACTCTACTGATCAGAGAGAAAGAGTGGTCACACCATCAAAGCTGCATTTACTAATGTGGCCTCACTTTCCCTATGCTCTTGTCTGCCATACAAATGCCACATCCCAGAATGCAAGATCAAGAATGCGTAGCACTTGCTTACTGCAGCCTTTCCAAGCCAGATTGAAAAGTTCACTTAATAGCTGCAGGCCCTAAAACGGTATACCGGTATAAACAACGTGACGGTTATTATAGTTCAATTAACCATCTCTGGTTCCGGAAGCACCTTAAAGCCTTCCTCTTTGCCTCTGCTTTCTCTCCCTATCTCCCCTGCTAAAATCACTGAACCTGCACTGAATCTGCAACTGGGCCACTCACCGATCTCATGTCCTGGCCCAGCCACTCTTCCTTGCACTGCCTACATGGACTACGGGACTGTCTCTGTATCCTACAGCCCCTTTTCCCGGCACTTACCTTTGCACTTGCCACCAGCTGGCTTATTATTCATCTCGTATTCTATTAACCATGTACCGCACTTTCCTTGCACTTGCCACCAGCTGGCCCTATTATGTATCTTGTATTCTACTAACCATGTACTGCACTTCCCCGTCCCCTTCCCCTGCACTTTTCCCAGTCCCCCTACCCTTACACTTTCGCGATCTGAATGACACCTGGCCTAGTAGGATCGTTGTCCATCTCCCTTTGATCCCCCCCCCGCCTCGTCGCGCCTTGAAACACTTGTGTATAGGCGCGTTACAAATGGCATATATCTATAACTGTATACCGTTATACCCCTACTTAGTATCACGTCGTTATTACTGGAGCGAGTTTCTTTCTCTGCATAACCTTGCCCCGGTGGCTTCCTGTTCTCCCAGTTACCTCTCTTAATGCAGGGGAACATTGCAGTGCATGGCATTCGCTAGGGTATTCCTTTTGGGCATTTGCCTGCTCATTCCTCAGTTTTACTGGCCTGCTGTTCTAGGCTTCCATTCTGCTGTATACGGGTTTTGAAGTTAAGAAGCTGTTCGCGCTCCCATTTGCCTTCTTGTTTCGACACTCTCCAGTTCTCGGCTTCTCCTCCGACTGTTGCTATGCACGGACGCTAGTGTAGAAAAGCGGTTTGCGCTCCCTCCTCTGATGGTCTCGACATGGTTTGTTGGGTGTCCTGCCCACCACGATATGGATGTTGTCCCACCACCACCACCACCACCACCACCTGGTACCAGATTCTGTTCTGCTGGTGCACAACGGCTTCTCCGTTGTCAGATGCACGGGCCTACAGCGTATCAAACTGGCTATTTGCCTTCTCGAAAGTCACAGGCTCCGTGGCTCATCTCGGGTCCGCTGCTCCAAGGCGTAACCACATCAGGGGACTACCATTTTAAGTCAGGCGCGTAAAGCAAACGGGAGCAGACCAAGCAAGAGAAACCTGTCTCTGCGAAGTGTGCTAACTACTGTATGCTTGCCCCCAGGCAATAACTCAAAGCCACATGGAATGATTGGAGAAGATGTCCTATTGGCAACTGTGGTTAAGGTCAAAGAACCACCAATACACATGAAAAAGGGTCCTGTACAGCCTTACGCAATCACGATTAGGAAGATTTTCCTTAAGCCATGAGGTCATGCAATTTAGGTGCCTCTTCCTCACTTACGTACTTTTATGGATTCCCTCAAGTTCATCAGGCCCTTCAACTGGCAGTCAACAGAGCGACCCAAGCCTAACTCTCAGGAGGTGGAGCATGGTGATTTACAGCTACAGTACACACTTATTTATACCCAATGAGATAATGTCTGCATCCTTTTATTTTATTAGCGTTCTACTTCACATGAACTTTTCACTGGACAGGCAAAAATAGAAACATTACAAAAAATGACATAAGACTAAGAACAAGAGAAAAAGAGTATCATCATCAAGATATACAAGTCAATACAATTCCATAATAATCATGCTGCATAAATATAATACAACACCAAAACACCCCAAATTAAAAAAAAACAAAAAAAAACAAGAAGTTACATTATTCAATGATATTAAGCTACCACACACAGTTGCACTTTTACCCCTTTTCTTTGAATTCCTCAGAAAACAGGCCTTTCAAAAATAGTAAAGCTGAAGTCTCCATGCATTCGATTTATTAGAAAAAATATCTTGCCAGATTAAACCTGGAGAAATTATTCTAAAATCCTTTAAAATGTAGATCATGGTGGTGGGTTAAGAGTGACACGAACAACAGATGGTGCCGTTTCTCAATAGTTTACTCTTCATTACCAAATCTGCAAATCCTTGAGCGTCCAACCCCCTCTACCTTCTATAATTGCTTTCGTCTGGAAGAGATTTAGACACATTCGCAAACATTGTGTGCCAAAATTATTTTTGCAGGTAATACGGGAGCAATCCATGAGGTCGGACATCAATCCCAAGTACAGAGGTAATCTCTTACCTTCTGGGTTGTACATATATCCAATCCCTCCCCCATAATTGTCATGTTGCTTCATCAGGGAACATTAACAACATATCCCCAATTAAATCAAAAAGTTCAAAATAAGCCTTACATTTTGAAAACCATGTATTCATTTAGGCATTACGACCATAACTATTTTCAGAAGCCACCAGATAGACCCCTCCTCCGCCAAATAAATATTAACAAGGAACTTAAGTTCCTACAAATTACCATTTAAGTCAGTGAGGTTAGCCTTAGTTCATATCTTATGACAGCACATGGTACTCTCCCTGTGGAAGATTTAGGACTTTAATCCAAGAAACCCTCAAGCTTAACCTAGTTTTTTCCAGGTCAAATAAGAGTGTTTTAGCCCCATAAATAAAAACAGGGATGACTTTTTTGTTGTAATATTCTATCGCAGGTATTAAGGAGAAGTATCCATATTTCCTGTCAATATGTGAGGTTTGAGCTGCCTTGGCGTTAATCTATGCTTTCTTTTTGCCCCAGAGATAAGTATTATTTTTAGCCTCAAACAAGTACAAATAAATTACGTTATCAACCCTTTCAATAGCATTTTTGCTTACATACCAAGTAAAATTCTCACAGGGTCTTTTATTACCCACCCGATAGCTCAGAATCTTCGTTTTTGTTACGTCAATGATTAGAACGTTCACCCTTGTATACTTTACAAGATCCACCAATTGTCGTAGACCTATCGGCATATGATCCATCAACCCATCATCTGCATTTAGTAAATTGTTTACCAACATTCTGTGTTCCATCGGAGGGAAGTCACGTGTATTTACAAAAGCATTTCCAATATTTGAAATAAAAAAAAGAACAATGGTGCCAAGAGGCACCCTTGCTTCATACATCATTCTGTTTTTATCAGGGCAGATAGATGTCCCAGCCTATACAAACGGACTCGCACTGAAGATTTCAAATAAGTGTGCAGGGCAGCCCAATGTTTCTAACTTCGCCCACAGCTGATTCTTGAAACACTGCCGAAGGCCATGGAGGAGTCTACAAAATCATTGTTTAACAGCCTAGACCTCTCCACGGCCTCCTTCAATAGGCTGAGGCGGAAGCCATTTAATATACCCAATGAGAGAATGTCTACACACTATTTTAATAAAAATGTAATCTTTATATATAGGAAAAGGAAAAAGAGAAAAATCACTACACTTACAAGTAAATAACAGTTTCAAGGAGGCATCAGCAGTGTTTCTGAGAAAAGAAAAAGTAAACATGCAGATGCACAGTTTTCCTATCTAGGCTAGCTGGTTTAGAGAGTTGAAGAGAGTATACAGGGGCAGTCTTTGGCAGAAGGCAACTTTCTCCTTCCGAAGTATTCTGAAGGAGCAGTACCTTGGGATGAAGAATCTCTGGTTGGTTAGTTACAGAGTCTCTTCAGAGTTCTAGAAGCGAATGGCCATCTGCATCTGGATCCGGCAATGCAGGCACAGTCACGAGGTTAAGGGAGACAAAGCCTTTGAACTGCTGCATTGATCTAGTTATCCGCACCAGATCAGGGGAAAGGAGCGCCACAGAGCTTTCGTTGTGGTCATCTTGCGAGGAAGAACATTGCCGTCAGATTCTACCGAGCGTCAATGGATGCTGGTGCAAAGCTTTGGCCCTTAAATGAGCAAGTAGACCAGGCGAGTGAATAAAAAGTTCTGCTTGTATGCCCCCCGAACAGGATCCAAGAATAATTTAAAAACCGTGGGATGGTCAGCCAATGACAAGACCATCCAATCCAAGCACACTCATGAATTCTGGTAGCGTCTCTCACACAAAGAAATCCACACAACAGGCAGACACATATGCCAATCATAACTGGTTTCAGGCTGACTACCTCCCCCAGTTTCCCCCGCTTACACACACAATGGGGGGACAAGGGATTACCATTTGATGCAGCAGTTCAAGGAAAAGGCAACCCCCATTTTGGTGACATGGAGGAAGGCGAGTCAAAAAGGACCCAGTCATTTAAAACAGAGCCCATCCAGTGGAACAAGACTGCACAGGCATAAAAGCCACATTCGGCCTAGCCACATGACAAACAGAAAGAGCACCTTTGGGCTACACCCGTTTTACGACTCATAAGAACTTAATGTCGAGCACACAAAAAAAATCCAGAGCCACGCTCAAGGCGTTGGATGAAGCCTGGTTAGGGGAAGGTCCAAAACCCAGAAAAGCCATCAAAAGGTATAGGGGGCCAGCTCGCTTCTACCTAGCAATCACCGTACAGTGCTGACTTTATCCAATCATTTGCAACACAAGAACTGGATGTGCTGTTTTCCAAGGATCAGAAGGCTGCACTATGATTAATCCCCTCAAAACAACCCCCGAAAAACCAGAGCTAACAATATATACCATTTGCAAAATAACAAGGCTCTGCTGCATGGAATCCCTTCACCGCCAGGCGCCAATTCCTTGCAAGACTATTGATACAAAACTACTGTGAGGAGTCCTTCCGTCCACCCAGTACTGATCGTTTACCTGTCCCCCTCAACCCAAGAGCTAGGGACTAGATTTACCCAGGATCAAAAAGCGTATCTGCAATGAATCCATCCATCCATCTACAAGTACCAATTCCTACCCTTTCTACAAATAGAAGAGCTCCGAACATACTTGCCCAAGATCAGCAGGCACTACTTTAATAACCCACGATCTTACTGTAATACATGTCATCCGATGCTTTTAATGCAATACCAAATGTCACTTTTTGTTGTAAATGTTAAGTTAACTAATTTGAGGAGTGCTGTTCAGTCTTATTCAACTAATAGTATGACATCGTTTTTGGGAGGAGTATTCAGCAGTGCAAAAGTGGGGGCGGGGGGACAAGCCATGAAAAATGTCCTGCTACCCCCCCACCCAAAATACAGTGTGCGCAATTCTATACTGTCTCATTTGCGTCCCTAAACCGCTCACCCCTGCCCCAATCTATTTTTTTGGTAACATTAGTGGCAGATGGCATCAACACAACAAAAACATAAAATTGCATAATCATTACAGATGCAGGAAACTCATCAATTAGAGCTCTGCCCAGGTGCTCTGGGACAAAATATACTCAGACCTCCTAATTTGCATATGAATTGCACCAACAGAAATTACTTCACATAAAAATACATTGGAAGCAGCATCATCAGTCTTTGATACTTGGAGGCACCGTGGAAGTGACAAATAAGTTGCCATAAGTAAGCCAAGTGGCAAATAACTGGTGCAAAATATCGAAATTGCACCATTATATGTGGAGCAACTCTATAGACATTAGGCTTTTTTTTGTTTTAAATAACAGCATGACAAATATGCCAAGTTATTACGTGAATCATTTACAAAGCTGCAGATAAGATACAGTGTGATTAAATGATTTGCCCGGGATCACACACTTTGGTTGAACGGTGAAACCGGGATGTGGCCAACTTAAGCAAAATCTCCCAGGTTTAGTTGATATAGATATTGAAAAACCCAACTGGCATCAAAGGTCAGAGCACTAAAAAAACAAAATACTCAATGCGCAATTGATGAAAGAACCACATTAAAAATAGCATATCCGAATTGAACCAAATCTCACAGAGCCCAACTGTTCCAAAAAGACTCCGAACAAATGCTGATAGCATCTAACAACAAAAATGCCAAATTAATGTGGGCACTACTAAACCAGAACACTGAACTACAAGGAGCAGAACAGATCAATCTGATCCATGAGGCAAAACGGACACAACATTTCCAAGAAATCTATAGTGAGTCCGCAAATGTTGTCGAGTGCACACAAGAAAACCCCACAGGGGACGCATGGAACATACCATTTAAGAAGTTCGAAATCATGTCACTGATCAACATAACCAGCAATTCCTGGGTCCCCGGGCCCGATGGATTGTCAACGCTATATTAAAACAAGCACCAGAAGTATGGGCCGACATGCGTCATGTATTATTTGCAAGAATCATCAAGAACATACAAATACCAGAAACATGGACAAAAGCAATCATCATTCCAATACACAAAAAGGGGTATGGAGCCTGGCCCGAGAACTACCGACCAACATCTCCATTGGACGTCATAGGTAAAATCTTCGCTGGCATCCTCCTAAAAAGACTGAAAGAACGGATACAACTGTCAGGAAATTGTTGAGAGAGTGGATTGTGGCTTAAATCTACTTATACTCAACCTGCTGAAGGCGAAAACCATCTGTGAAACCCAGATGCTGTACCTTGCTTGTATAGACATGGCCGCCGCTTTTGACAGAGTGGACAGACACATTGTGTGGCCCAAGTTGGAGCAGAAAGGATGCCCGTTAGATCTAGTGGCAAAAAATCAAAGCTATCCACAATGATGCGCCTATACAAGTGCGGCTAAATCAAAAGGGCAACTAAACCAAGGCAATTCCAACAAAGAGGGGCTTAAAACAGGGGTGTCCTTTGGCGTCAACACTCTACAACTTTTACATTTTGGAAAGAAAAGATCGACTTGAGCCAAAAAGAGCGTGCTCGCCGAAGATAGGCATCACTTCAATAGGCCACCTACTGTATGCAGATGATCTGATTATCTTGGATAAGACCCCAATTGGCCTGCAAAAAAAAAAAAAAGCTTGAATCCCTGGACGCTTACGTCAAAGAAAACAAACAAAAAAAGAAATCCTGAAAAATCTGAAATCTTAATCAAGGAAACAAGAGCAACAGTTCAAAAAACCCTTCAAATGGTGTTCTAATAATAAACCAATACCAATAACAACAAGCTCGAAATATCTGGGAGCAATAATAAGCACCAACTGTAGTGATCAGACATGGATCGAACATCTCCACCACAAAATGAACCAGCTCATAGCACAAGCTTTAATTGTGAAAAGAAGACACAGCAAGTTCTCGATCCAACCAACAGTGGACTTCTAAAGGCGATTCCAACAATAACCTACGCTGGTGACATGTCTCAGAATCCCGTGGGAAACCTGGGACAAGATTGAAGTCAGGTTTTGGAGGAAAGTTCTGAGAATCCCACCTTGCGTTCCAATGAGTATAATTCGGCACAAACTAAGGCCTCCATTCCATGCAGGTCTCGGTTGTATGGAAAGCTCTGGCAACATTAAGAAAGATAATTGCAAAAGACTGTCCTCCACAATATGCAATTCTAAAAGCCGAAAATGAAAAAGCACCGTTTTTGGCCATTGAGCAGCTGGAAAAAAAAAATGCAACAAGATTCTACAAAACTTACATGTATCAACAGACACCCTATGTAACAATCCCAAGAGGGTTAAAACCCTACTCCCCGTCTGTAGACTGGGCGAAACGTAAAGTGCCCGTGCCGCCTCTAAATCCCACACACTCTCAGCAAGGACCACCACAGTTCCAAAATGTTTGCCTGTATACTTTGGGGAGGGGGGGGGGGAAAGAGTGGAAATCCCACCCATAGGGATCTCATTTTACGATTTAGACTTAACATCTTAAGAACAAAAATGATCCTCGAGAAATGTGGCATAGTAAGCGATACCACATGCCGGCTTTGTAAAAAGGACAAAGAGTCCTTGCAACACTTGACACTGTACTGCACTTAAGTTAAGATCAGCAAGAGGAAAACTGCTACACCAACACTAATGCCGGCCTGCGAGTTGGATCCGGATTTGTGGTGGTCAAGGCTGTACGATAATCCGAAACAAAAAACAACAAGAGCCCTTGGAATGTTCCTTCAAACAATGCCAATTAGACTGGAAAAGAATCCAGCAGTTCCATAATACAAGCGAAAAAAAGGACTGCTTGTTTGTGGAGCTAGCCCTACGTAATGACTGTCCTAAAGACAAAGCCAAACCATGGAGGAAGAAAAAAAGTATAATAATATTAACCCGAAATCCACTAACAAAAAAGGACATAGGAATAAAGAGAAAGCCCATGCAGATGGTTTGGCTATGTAACTGAGAAGCAAACGTTTTCTTTTAAAGCCAAAGCTTGTATTTATTTACGCTAAATGCTTAATAAAATAAAAAAAGAATCAAAAAGCAACAGATATTAGGTTTTGTAGTACTTTATTTATAGCAATAACTTGGAAGCAAACCACACTACATAATAAACTAGCCTTCCATAGTAAACCAACTATACACGTTGCCATAGAAATATGTTAAGCAATAATAGTATTGCTTTCGTTTTATTCTCCCCCATCCTGCATGTAAAGTCACAACAGCATCATGCAGATTAATGTGAGCCTAACAAAATACCCTTGGGATTTAAAGCCATAGTCATTACCGTTTGTTATCCATGTTAGATTGCTCTGGTAAATTATTTGCCTCCTTACTGTTACAGAAATTACAATCTTGGACTGAAACGGAAGGGATTCTGGACCGCTTTCAAAGCGGATTCAGATTTGGTTACTCTACCACCCACAATCTTTTCATCATGAACAGCCTTAGAGATAAAGCCCTAATCCCCAATAATCCACCACTGTATGCCTTATATATAGATTTTAAGGCAGCGTTTGATTTGGTTAATAGAGAGAAGCTATGGAGGAAGCTTAGGGGCCTGGCGTGCCCTGAAGGCTTGCTCCATTATCTGCAACTCTTACACCATAACACCACAGTCCAGTTGAGGCTTGACGGAAGTGGATCTACAACTAGGGTGATAGAGCAAACAAGAGGGGTGAAACAACGCACCCATGCTATACAATTTGCTTGTCTCCGATATTCCAAAATGTATCAGAGAGGTGAGTAACTGCCCTCCCAAAGTTGGCTCCCAACATTGCTTAATCCTGACGTATGCAGATGATGTGGTTATTTTTGACCACACATTTAGTGGCATCCTACGCTCGGCAGAGCGACTTTGGGAGTATGCGGAGGAGAATGAACTCACAATTAATCACACAAAAACAGAGTTGATCCTATATAGTCATGGCAAAGTGAGCCGCCCCAGAATGACTATAAGAGGTCAGGAAATTCAATATACCCATAGCTATAAATACCTGGGAGTTGAATTCGACTCTAAGGGAAATTCCCAATCATGTGTACAAGCCTGCAAAACAAAAGCAGCGCAACTTACCTCTAGATATATCAGTTCACTCGTAAGAAGAGTGGATATTCCATGTGGGCAGCCCGCCAACTTTATGTCCAGTGCCTGATACCCACGGTAATCTATGGACTGGAAGCCCTAGTTAACCTTAATTTGGACTGGCTGCAGAAACTGGAAGGACGTTTTTGGCGAAAGCTGCTGGGATTGCCACCGGGAATACCTATGGCGATACTAAGATTAGAGCTAGGTTTACCCTCTCTAAAAGCTCTGGTCTTGAAGAAAAGAGCCGAGGTCTATATTAAGATGCACACTAACCCGATTAATCCCCTTTTGATAACCGTGAAAGAAGAAATCGACAGGAATAAGCAGGCCCGTTTTGCGAGAGAAATGAAAGCTCTATTTAAGGCGATAGAATGGATCCCTAACTGAGAAGACAATTTTATACATCTAAAGTCCCAAATGGCAGAACGACTTAAAATTTGGGACTGGCAAGACAATTTTAGCCATCTTGCGAGTCTTCCTAGCTACGGATTTATAACTCATGTTTTATATACCTTCAGGAGAGCACAAGGATATCTCAATCTTTGCCCCTCGGTTAATCTAAGACGCTTCCTATTACTCCTACGTATCAACCATCTACCAGTCCTAGCGGTGTTGGGCCCTGAACGGGCCATTTCTAAAACAGAGCGTTTTTGCAGGGTATGCAAGAATAAAGACTTACCTGAAACTGCAAGACACGTTCTCACACTAGGCCCTAGATTGGGATTAACTTACATAAAACATTATAGCAGATACGTACACAATCTCGACCATATTAAGTCCAAAGACTTCTGGATAGCATGTATTAACACTCTGAATCCTAGCCTACATTTGGCCTTATATAGAGTATGGTATATAGTTAAGGGAATACTAGAAATTTGAAGGCTAGCTTACTCTCCTTGCATTAATAAATAATAAATGAGCCTTGACATGCAATCACATGAAACTGCACGAAAGTTAACTTCTGGCTATAACCTGTGACATTTTTAATAAGAATGAATATGAACATGATTTTAAACGTTTTTTTCTTTTCTTCATTTTAATGATGAATTGCTGTTTAAAAAATTGCTGTTTAATAATTCAAAAAAAATTTCTTTAGACTTGTGTAAAGTTTTTTGTTTTTAAAAAAACTATCACATTAAAATAAATAAATAGTCATTATTTCATAAAGCATGCAGCATTACGCACCGTTCTCACTTCTGATCACTCCCTCCCGTTCCCAAAAAAAAGACAAAAGTCCCTGCTAATCGACGGGCTCCCGCGCCCGACGAAGGAGGGCCCCTCGGCGGGGGCCCCCCTTAGTGCCGACTGCCTCACGAGGCATGGTGGCTTGAGGATTCATGGGGGAGGGGGGGGGGTGAGCCACGCATCGCACCCCCTGGAGGGGGGTGGAGGGGCAGGTGACGTCATCACCTCGCGCGCCCATTGGGCTTAAATACCCTGGGAAAGGTCGCTGGGTCTCTCTTGCCGGCTCTCGCCTACGTTGCTATCCTCTGTTTGCCGTCTTCCATCCTGAGTTGCTGTTGTCCTGTTGCGGCCGCGTGTATCCTGCGTTGCTGTTCTCCTGCTGCAGTCCGGTGTTGGGTGTTCGAGATCGTAGCTTCGGTGAAACGGTCCTGCTGATCCGGTTCCTGTCGGGAAGGAAGGAAAGGGAGTACGGGCGAAGCGAAGGCGAAAGGGTACGTGAACTAATTCCAGTTGCAGTTAAATGCAGTTAAATGCTGTTTCCCACAAAGTCCGTTTGGTCTGCACGTCTCTCCCTGCGGGTGGGGGCTTAATATAGAGGGGGCCATTCTGGGTTTATACACGCTGCACGACGGGAGTAGGAAGGGTATTTGTTGGAGGGTGGTAGCAACATGGAGGCCCATGCACGGAGCACAAAATGTTTAACTGCATGCTAGGATCGCCACAGGAATAGGTATGTGTTGAGAAGCAAGAAAGTTGCCAGGTTCGGGAATCAAAAAATAAATAAATAAATAAATAAAAAAAATAAAAAAAAAGGTTGGGCCATGGGTAGGGGGCTCCAGATTGCAGCAGGGTTGCATCCAGGGCGTGGTAGTCAGTTGGAAGAAGTTGCGGTGGTTTGCTTGTTGGGACGGGCGGGGTGCATGCGGGATTAGCATTAGTGTGTTGAAAAGGGGTGACGGCATGGTTCTGACTGTAGGCTTCCGGGCAGCGACTCTTCCAAGCCCTCTCATCTCGTATAAAGAAGCAGGTTTTGTGTTTGCTTGCGGGTCAGTGCTGGGAGAAGGTTTCGCTAGGATAGAATGGCAAAATGGAGGGGCTCAATTTATTTGGATGCAGGGGTATGCTACAGTTTTAGGTGGTGGTTCGTGGGGCTAAACGTTAGTAGGGAATATCTGTGGTTTGGGGCCATTACATTCTGTTTACGTAGGGGGGTTGGATGAAAATGGTTTGGCAAAAAAAAAAAAAAAAATTTCTTTTCTTTTTTCGATGGGGCAGCAGTTATTGTACGTTAATAAGTGACTTCTGAGGGCAGGGAGAACTGTTCGTTTGGTGCAACGGACATGGGATGGAGATGGTGCTTTGGGTACAGCTGGCCTGGGATTGGATATTAATAGATTTGGTACGATCAAAAGTAAATACAGCGTGCGCCCTGGGATTGGTCGCCGACCGCGCGGGCTTGTTTCTCCGTGGGACGGTGGAGTGGGAAATTGCATGGGTTAGAAATTGCATGCGTACATTTAAGTCGCCACTAAGGGGGGGCCCACGCCGAGGGGCCCTCCTCCGTAGGGCGCGGGAGCCCGTCGGCTGTATTGCCGTAGAGTGCGGGGTCGGATGCACCACTTGACATTTTGAACCAGCAGCATGGCCCCAGCAACGTGTTCACAAATAATTATCATGTTCATCGGTTACACTTACTTGCACGTGGTTTTCTGTCAATTAATATTGTAAAATGTAAAACGGCAGTTTCGGGATTAGTAATGCTTGTGAGGTATTCCGCAGTGAATTTGCATGTGGCAGGTATGGTTGCAAGGCAGCATTTTCCCTTCCGATTTGAGTTTGGGCTGGATGGATGGTCGCCCTTGGAAGGCTAATGTGAAAGGACACGTTCGTTTTATTAAGTTTAATGGGATTGTTTATGGGGATTGGGGATGCGGGGCCGCGCGGTGGCATGGAATGGAGTTAAGGTCCGGGCGCTCCGCGTTAGTGCCAAAGGAGGGGGGTTTCAGGGGCAAGGCCAAGGTGACGGGGTCCTGGGTAATGTATAGAAATGTGAAATTGGGGTAGGGTTTTGGGGGATGATGGCATTGTGGGGGGCATCGTTTTGGAGGGGGCCTCGTTTGGTTTAGGGGAAATGCCCAAGGTGCCGGGTTTGCCTGGGGGGGCCCAAATGTATCAGGCGGGGCAGCAGGCTTCCATTCCGCGAGCCGGTGGTTTACACGGGTAGGTTAATTTCGAATATAATGGTGAGATGCCTTATGCATCAATGGCAAGTTTAGTTATTGCAGTAGGACAAGGAAAACATTGGCAAGAACAGCGGCCCCATGGAACATGTACGAGGGGTAGGGTTGGTGATAGATGCGGGTTGGGTGGCGGGGCCCCGGCCGGTAAAGCTTTCAGCGTACTTGCGGTTGGGGAGCATGGGCCTCATTTTATGTTTAAATGATATGTAGGGCATTCCGGGCTAAGGTGTCGTATGTGGTGGAATGCCTGGTGTGGCACCAATAATGGGCGGGGCGTAATGCTTTCTGAACATATAGTGAAGTTCTGATGTAGTGAATGTGTGGTGCAGAGTTCATTCTTGGAAATTAGGCCCTCTGTCTCTTCTTGGAGTTCAATCTGGGACATGAATTCCCATTGGGCATTCATACAGAAAGAGTTCATGGTGTCTGTGGGTTTCAATGCGCAAATGGTTAGGTTTATTAGCAAAGAACTAGATCGAAATCCATTGAACAGAGCTAAAAGTTGAAATACCGTTTACACCCGTGAAATGTAGACACTGTTGTACGGTTGATGCAGACAGCAGAAGTTGGGGAGCAGATAAGCCAACCCTGATCGCCTCCTTTAAGCACGAGTCATCAGGTATTAATTCGTAAAATGCAGCTTTTCCTCTGTGTGAGATTGTGCATTCCTGCCTGCTAGCTAGGAGAACCTACTACAAACGGGTCCACTACAGGTTCCAATAGGAACGTAATCTTGAGAAATGGGGTGAGGGGGACAGCGCGCCAATTCCGGGGCAGTCCCAGCAAAACCGGGACATTTGGTCACCTTAGGTGCAGGGGCGCTGGCTATGTAGTGAAGGAAGAAGTGGGCAAGATGGGGTCTGGGAGATGGAGCGGGCCGTGAAGCGCGTGAAGAGACACAGGGCACAGCTTTAATCTGTGAGATAGCTTGGTGGGTTAATGCACCTGTTGCAGAGACCTGTTATTAACTTGAAGATAAGTTATTTGCTGGCTTGGATGGTCTAGCGGGTTAAGGCAAGACCGGTTTCTTGGGCTGGCGGGGTGCAGTGCTAAATAGCTCAGGGGGTGGCCTCAGGAAGGGACCCACCCATAAAGCAGCCTCTCAGCTTGCCGCAGAAATGATCGTCCTTGAACCCGCAATGGCCACGAAGACATGAAGGTCGTGGTCCGAGGCTGACAAGGGAGACAATGTAGTATGACTTCGGCACCTGGTAGGGGCTGGCAGTGAGGCCTGGACAAAAGGGCTGTTAGCACCTTTTCGCCCGCACAAGGGACACCGCCCGCGCATGCCCCGTCCACAGGGAGATGAAAGGCATGCCGCCAGGACATGCTAATGGGGGGATGTCCACTCAAGAAGGGATGGGGGTGGGCAGTGCAGTGCTGGCCCCCTAAATCTAACACCTAGAGACCAAATCGGCCTGGCCTCGGGCTCAGTTGAAGCTGGAGCACACTAGC
Source organism: Ambystoma mexicanum (assembly GCF_040938575.1). Taxonomy (NCBI): domain Eukaryota; kingdom Metazoa; phylum Chordata; class Amphibia; order Caudata; family Ambystomatidae; genus Ambystoma; species Ambystoma mexicanum. The sequence goes on from NC_090939.1 coordinate 694,480,383, forward strand.
AGGACGTGGAGACATTCCGCGGCGTCCAGTGCACGACCCCCCCCCCCTTCCCCCTGCCCCAGAAGGAACATCAGAGAGAATTATTGGGATTTTGGAAGTTGGGCCTCGCGGTGGCATGGAATGGAGTTATGGTCAGGGCGCTCTGCGGTAGGGATAAAGGAGGGGGGTCAGGGGCTAGGCCAAGGTGATGGGGTACTGGGGAAATGTACAGAATGTATGCGGTCATGGCGAAGTGGCTTGGGCAATGTATAGTAATGTAGGGAGAGGTTTTGAAATTTTGTTTATCTTAAGATAGAGAATGCGTCGGGCCTTTGGGAAAGGGGGGCAGCCTCCCGTGTAGTAAGGGATGGTTTGAAAACGCAGAACAGCACGGGCCTAGACTGTTGGACGTGCAATTGTGGTAGGGCTTTGGGGGTTGATGCCATTGTGGTGGGCATCGTTTTCGAGGTGGCCTCGTTTGGATTAGGGGATAGGCCCGAGGTGCCGGGTGTGCTTTGGGGAGCCCGAATTTATCAGGCGGGACAGTAGGCTTCCATTCCGCGATCCTGTGGATTACCACGGGTATTTTTAATTTCGAATATAATGGTGAGATGCTTATGCATCAATAGCAATTTTAGATTATTGCAGGAGGACAGGGAAAGCATTTGCAACGCGGCTGGCCCATGAATGATACACAGCAATTATGGACGCTATACCGTGTCAAGTGATGCCGGCATATGGGGCGCATTTATGCCTGCACCTTGGACAGGACCCGGAAATGGTCGCTATGGTAACCAAACCGCAGCGGGCAGACGGGTCTTTTGGTATCAGATATGCCTTGGGTCACTGGGGGTAGCTGGGCATTCCTTGCGCGGTCGCCACTTGCCGCAATTCAGATAATGGCTGAGACGTGGGGAGGAGGGCCTGATGCGTCGCTGGGGATAATGTTAACATTGTATAGGTCGAATACTGGTGCTTGGAACGTATAAACTGCGTGCAGTGGGGGGGAGGGGAGTCTCAGGAATAATGGGAACAGCATGCGGGGAAGCAGGAAAGCAAATGTACCGCAGCGCGGAGACGGGGATGGCAAATAGGATGTCCCTTGGGGCGATGCGGGTAATAGGGTCTCAGACTCGCGTATATAGGTTTGGGGTGGTGGGGCCCGTAATTATTTTCGTGTGAACGTTGCCTTAATTGCAAGGGAAGTGGGCGGGGGTCCAGGTGATCACCAGGTGGCCTCTAAAAGTCAACGCAGCGGAAATGTTAGATAAGATAGGGTTAAGAGGGAGGTTAGAGGGTGAATATTGGGAGTTAAATACGGTGCTAACGGCGGGCAGTGCGGGGCGGGGGGTTCGGTTATATCAAATTAAGCAGGCCTGCAATCATGGAGCTGCCAAGGGACAAGGCTGTTCGTAGCATAGAACCATGAAGGTGGCCATGGGCAGGGGCAGAGTCTGGCCAAGAGGAAGTGGGGGGCACTAAAGGAGGAGGACCGCAATGGCTGTAGAGCAAATTACTGTGCTTACGCGATGGGTGATGCAATTTATAACACACCTATGCACGGGTGTTTGCCATTGGGTGGCGCTGTTGAACAGGGTTTGGAGGGTCATCGTGGACGAAGGGATGATTGTTCAAATGAAGAAGCAGCGCAAATATTTATGTGGGCTAAGCTAATCTCGGGTTGTCTCGTCCCACCTGGTGTTCCCGTTAGAAAGTACTGGCGGATACCACAAGGGGAACTGCACAGCCATCAGTTTATTAAGAACGGCGCCCAGGAGTATTAGACTCAGGGGAGGCCCACGAGAATGGGGAGGGTTAGGGGGCTTGGAAGACCTTTCCAACTCCAAAAGTGGGTGGGGGAAATGGGAAATGCATCGTTGGAAACTGAAAATTGGAAAGGAACAATGAAGTCAGCAACGGGGGGGGGGGAATGAAAACTTGGCACTGGGAACGGGGCTCCGGCAAGTACGTTGGTAACTGAGGGGAAGGGGGGCCCCAGGGAGATTGGGGGAGGATAAGGGGGGGCTCCAGAGAAGGGGGCCCTTTGTGATTGGCAGCTTAAGGAGATCGAAAAGAAACTTGGGGGAGGGGGGGCCTTGGAGTGCGGGGGTAGGGGCCAGGAGGAGCAGGGGGGTTAGTTGGGATGGACCCCTCCTTAGCGATAGGCAGGGGAAGAGGATGGGGATAAGAAGGATGCTGGGCTCTGGGGGATAGGTAGCGCTTGATGGAGGGGGTTCTCTAGAACAGGAGGGCGCGCTGGGGGCCGGGGGGGATGGGTCTAAGGCGGCAGGGAGAGATAGGGCGGATCGGGGTCTCGTTTGAGGGGGGGAGAGGGGCTCCCTGGTAGGAGGTCAGAAAAAGGAAGGAGGAAGACCTGTTTGGGGAGAGAAAGTTAACCGGGATCAATAAGCCAACCTGGGGAAACGGGAAGAGGGAATCCAGGGGAAAGGTAGCAAAAGTAAATGAGACCGGAACGCATCCTTTTGAAGGAGCCTAAGCGGAAATGGAAAATGTAATGGAAAGTAAAGCACGGAATAGCAATCGCACTGAAATAGCGTTGGGGAAAGAAAATGAAAAGAAATTGCAAAATAAAGAAATGAAATGGCCAAAGGGTAGAGAGGGACTGCTGAGGAAGGGACTGGGCGCCCGCGGACCAGAAGGGGCGGGGGGGGATAGTTGCTTGCTCTCAGCGCAGAAAATCCTGAGCGTGAACGGAACACCTGTAAGATAACTCCTGACTTTATGTGTAATAAAGTTTGCTGTGGCAATTTTTCCTCCCACTCATCCTACTGGTCTTTGCCTATCCTTTGGGTGGACGGGGGTGGGTTGCTGGGGGAGGAGGGTAGATTGGTAGGAGTGAGAGACGAATGCGGTATGATAAGGGGGGGGGGCCTGGGGAGCAACAATGGCTGCCACTGTGCCGCCCCACTGAGGGTGTCGGCGCTAAGTCCCCTTCCCTCCCATCAGTGCCTAATGGCTCACATTGAAATGCTCTGTTGGCACACAGCAATGTGAGAGCCCCTCCGATGCCCGGAGCTCCTTATGACATTGTCCTGGCAGCAGGACACTTCTTGCGTTAGGAAAGAGCAAGGTGTCCTACTTGCTCAGCACACATGTTCTGCCAGCGGGACACCTTTCCTGACGTGCACCCTCATTTAGGTGTTGAACGGGAGAGGTGTCTCACTGGCAAATGTCTAGGTCTGGCTCTCAAAAGAGCCTCTGGGAGGGCAGCTTAACACGCCCCTCTGGCCCCCCTGCGACGCCACTGCATTTTAATTTGACCACCAGCATGTTCAGATCAACCTTTTCTCATGCAGTTTGATATGAACTTTGCAGCGTCCCTTAAAGTCACCTTCACGTACTGCTGACGTGCTAGACACTGGAAGAAACTGTTTGTTCCCTCATCCCTAATTAAAATAAATACATGGATCATGCTGCTTTGTTTAAAACAAAAGCTACCATATATTAGCTATTGGTATGTAGGACAGTGGTTGTGACAGAAGCCATCTGGGCCCCCGGTCACATTCGGGAAACGAAACCGATGAAGGAGATGCGAAGAAATGCCTTCCTTCATTTCTGTGACGCCCAAGGCTTTAAATTGGCAGGTGCTTGCAGGTCGGGAGTACCTGTACTTCTTGTATTTGAAGTAGATAGTAAGGGCACTGATCAGTGGGAAGCCACTGCGTTTAATGGAGTAGCACTGCCACTGACCAACAGTAAGAAGGTACTCTGGGATAGCGAGTAGTAGCCGCTTTCCATTTCGCATTGGTGACGCCTCGGCTCCCACTTTAAGTAAAAGCGTTATTGAACAACTAACCCCGAGGAATTTATTTATTTTTTTAAATTCTTGAAATTGCTCCACTTTTTCATTAACTTATGAAATGCTCAGCTTGAATTCTGGATACTGTATTTCTTTAAGTAATGCATTCAAAACGAAAACTAACAGAGTGTCAGGGGATTGCGGGGGGACCATTAACGGGACGCCTGCAATAGCGCAGTTGCACAAAAGCGTCAAGGAGACAGGACAACATATGTACACTCTTGTTCCTCCGGTGCTGTCGTCGTGCTGCAGTCCCCGAGGGTGTCGCGTACTCAACACCCTACCGATAGAAAAGGTCACCACAGCCTCAAAAAGCACAAGCAAACTGGACGTTATAAACCACTCGACGGGGCTCAAGAGTACAGTACCTTCGTGGCTGACAGGCTGGATGAGGCGGTTGGTGACAGTGTCGCTCAGGGAACGCAGATCGGCGGAGTCGAGGCTCTCCAGCAGCTCCCGGCAGCCAGCCTGCTCGCGCTCGCTCAGCCTCGCCATGGGCGCCAACGGCCGCGCCACACGGGAAGTGAAGGCATCGGTCCCTGTCACTAGCCAGACAAGCAAGAAGAAGGAGCGAGTCCCCGAACTCAGCCTACGGGCAATGGGCGTGGCCAAGAACGAACGCTCTGAGACGGCCAAACACCATAAAGAACAAGCTCAACAAAACAAAAAAAGAGGTAGAAACTAGTTCCGTTAGAGAAGAGGACCTACCAACTTGTTCTCATTAGAGTCCTAGACTAAACGTGAAGGGTTTGCAATCGCTCTTTTCCTTTGTTATCAGCACGCCTTTCTTTTATAGGCTTTTGTCACTAAATATATATAATAAGCCGGTTACTTCCACGCTGGAGTAGTTGTGAGCTCACCATTTCCTCATCGTGAATACATTCCATCTTTTCAATGTGACCTTAATGCCCCATACATGCCAACATGTTTCAATCTTATTTTTACACGCTACAGTACTTGTGAGCTCACAACTCATCAGGAATACATTCCATCTTTTCAAGATGGCCATGTACATGCCAACATTTTGCAGCACATGGAGTGTGCGTTCCCGGCATCAAAAGTGGGAGAACTGAAATGTACCATTGGTTTGCATTGGGGTTAAAATTACTTTAGGAGGGAGAACCTTAAATAAGGTACATTTCCATACATGCCAACATTTTGATGCACCTGGGAGGGAGATTTCGTCAGGGAAATCAGGAGATGTATGTTTTCCCCTAGGAATGCATTGGGGCTAGAATTATATTAAGCAGGAGAATGTGAAAAATCGCAATATTTTTCACTGAAAAAAAGTCAGGAGTCTCCCGCCAAATCGGGTGGGTTGACATGTATGCATTTCAAAAAGAAAAATCGTGATTCTATGTCAAGACCGGAGGCTCGGATTATGCTTTCTCTTTCATTTTCCTACTTGAGCAGCATAACTGTGGGGACATCACGTGATCGCGGGAGCGTGTTCTCGCGAGATCTCGCGAGACGGGATCTCGCGAGCCCACGCTCCGCGGGAAAACGTTCCCGCTTCAGAGTCGGCGACGCTGCCAGCTGAAGCGGTCGTGCAGGAGCACTGCTCCTCACTACATGAGAAGGAGAGTGAGTTGCAGAACTCTCACCACAGCTCCTAGGGCATAACACCACAGCCACTGGAGGCTTCATGGGGGCCCTAGGAGTTTACAGCGTGCCACCGGTGAGCACAACCCATCCACAGTGAAGCAACTGGGGAAGCACAGGACTTGGTCGCATTGAACAGTGAGTAAGCGCCCCGCGCCACCAGGCCGCCTTAGAAACTCTCCACTTGTTGCCAGTCAATAAAGACTGTTAGAAACCCCACAGCGTCCTGTCATCTATTTAGGCCACAACAATAACCAAAACCAATAATATAACAATAACAATGGTCAAACTACAAATACTAATGTAGGTAGAGTCTTTGGTAATCCAAGATATTATTGGTCTCTGAAATAACCACGTGACAAACATAACCAATCCTTAACTGTCCATGTCCATAAACACACTGTAAATCCTCCATTAGTTCCTCTTTCTTTGCTGCTCAGCAGCAAGTTAAGCACACAATTACTTTTGTATTATTGCTTGTGAATGACTTAATGTATTGTGTAAACTATAATTAGTGCTACTGATTTTTTCAGTGTGCACACATCGCAGGGTTGTGGCGGAGCATATCCACGAGGAGTTTGACAGTTTGGTTGCGGCCGCGACGGGACTGGGGCTCTGGCGACTGCAATGACGTTGAGTGCCCACGGAGGGCAGCACGGTCACGGAAGAGGGAAGCGTGACGGGACCGCGTAGTTTCGGCGCTTCACTCTTCATCAGTGACCGTGTCGGGTTGAGCCCTCATTATATACTGGGCAGAATGTGGAAGCAGCAACTCCTTTTGGGCATTATTCAACTACTTATGAAATAAAGCGTGCGTAGCTAAAGAGCATTGGCACGCTCCCAGCAACACTGAGATCAGTAGATCACGGGTTGAGAACAGCATCCCTGCAGGTCACAAGTGCCACCACAGCTCTTTATCTTGACGGGCAAGGTCCCAGGTAAAACTTGCTATATACATATAAGCCTGGATGACCTGGAACAAGGTCATATATATACATACTTGACGGGTGACGGGTCTAAGCACCCTCTTTGATATAAGATATAATCCTCTGTATTTGTACTAATGAGGAACTCCCCCAGTGATGAGGGAAAGGCTAGTATTAGCCCAAAGAGAAGTCACACAGACATGACCCAAGTGCTGCAGAAGGCCTTGGGAGCCTCCTTGTGACAGGGCCCTAAACAAATTGCTCTGATGGAGGATTGCCTCAAGTTTTCTCAGGTGCTAGAGGAGCTGAAAGGGATTAAAGCACAGGGGAGAGTAAAAGGGGGCAGAAAAACAGGCCATAGGGCATGTAAGGCCCATACCCTCGGGCACTCCATCTAAAAAGAAGGGTGATAAGAGAAGTAAGGTGAGAGCCAGAGCAAGGCCTGTCATGTGGCAAGATGGATCATCCGACAGGTCAGACGAGGAGGATGATGGTTGGGAGGATGACTATTCTGAGGAGGAGGTATTGTCAATATCAACCTCAGATGAGGAAGGCCGAAAAGTTCCAAAGAAAAAGAAAGTGGATAACGAGGAGGACTGTGGGGGTGATGATTTTGACCCTGAGCCACTGATCCACTCCCTGGATTCTGAATGGGAACCACCAAAAAAAATAGCAGCCCATCTTAAAAAACGCCTAAGGGCACCTCTGGCAATAGAAGTCAGAAGAAAATTGAGGGCGGAATGCCCTAGACCGCACCTCCTTGAAGGAGCTGCAGATACTCCTGAAATAAACGGAACAATGGTCACATTTATGGGGAAATATGTGAAGGACGGGAAGAACGGCCTGGAGAGGTCCTGGCGCTGCTGCCAGTACAAGATGTTAGATATAGTAGGTCTACTGACTAAGATCTTACAAATGGGCGAAGAGGCCATAGAAAAGAACGAAACGGTGTACCCGATGGTACTTATCGGGTGGGGCCAAAGGGCCATTTGTATGTTGGGTAATGCCAATTGCGCCATTACCATGGAAAGGAGGAGGCCCTACTAGTCAAAATAGAACCCAAACTGAGTGAGTTAGACTCTTCGGAGACAGTGACCACAACAAAGGGGAAACTTTTCAGGGATTCATTCGTCAAGGAATTAAACAAATTCACAAATTCCTATGCAGCACTTGATAAAGCACAAGGTTCGCTCAAGAGAGTGTTCGGGAAACTCATTTTTGGAAAGGCTGGTAGAGGAAGGGGTTTCTCTTCCAGCCGTTTCCAATACAACAGGCCCTACAGTGATAGATCACACTGGAGAGAACAGGAAGATCGGAGACAGAACCCCTTTTTCCCCTCCAGGGGCAGAGGCTGGCGACAAGGAAATCGTCAACAGAATTCCACAGGTGAGGGCAAGCAAGCTCCAGTGCACCTTAAGCATAATTACCCCGGCAGTAGGGGAGAGATTGACAGAGCATATAGAATGCTGGCACGACATATCCAAAGATACTTGGGTCCTAGAGACAGTTCAGGGTTTCCACATAGATTTTCACACGACATCATGCCAAGTGACCCCCCCCAAAGTGCATATGTCTACACTTAGAGGACCTACAGTTGTTAGAGGAAGAGCTGAAGGGACTAGAGCGCAAAGAGGCTATAATGCAGGTGACAGACTCCGCAGTTAGGTTCATAAGCAACATTTTCCTAGTGAAAGAGAAACACAAAAAAGACTGATCATCAAGCTGAAGTGGTTTAACAAATGTGTGGTATACAGACATTTTAAAATGGAAGGGCTTCACCTTCTAAGGGATATATTTTTGCAGGGCGACCGGCTTGCCAGGATAGTCCTGAAAGATGCATATCTGACGGTGCCCATAGCAGCAGAGCACCTGAGGTTTCTGAGATTTGTCTGGGGAGAGACAACATGGGAATTCCGTTGCCTACCTTTCGGACTGGCATCCGCACTCTGGTGTTTTACCAAGTTAATGAAACTGGTGGTGACTCATCTGAGGGCGCAGGGCATCTGCCTCATAATCTACCTGGATGATATCTGCATAATGTCCCAGGACAGGGAGATGCTCCATATACAAGTGCAAAGGACGGTAGAACTACTTCAGAAACAGGGTTTTCTTATAAAATGGGAAAAATCTAAGGTTCAACCAGAGCAGGCCATGGAATTCCTGGGCTTGGTATTGGTAACCATCTCGGGATCTCTCAGCCTACCAATTACCAAGGTGAATGACATCAAAAAACCAATCAGACACACTTTGTCAAGGAGAGAGATGTTGCTGAGGGACATTGCAAGGCTGATAGGACACCTGGCGTCATCGATTGAAGTAATTATCCTGGGGTGTCTACATTACAGGGCCCTTCAGAGGTTTAAAATCCAACACATCAGAAAGGGCACATCTTGCGACTCAAGCGTCCCAATTTCCCAGAAAGTAAGAGAGGAGTTGGAATGGTGGCATCATCACATTGATGCTTGGAATGGGAGAGCATTATTTGGCTCATCCCCGGACCTGATCACAGAATCTGATGCCAGCAGATGGGACTGGAGAGCCCAAAGTGGGGACCTGTCGACTCGGGGCAGGTGGTCAGAACAAGAGACATCCCTACACATGAACTGTCTGGAACATCTAGCCGGATATGCAGTGAGATGCTGGACTCAATAGAGAGCACAATGTTGTGTTCTACTCAAGATGGACAACGTGTCGGCAGTCAGATATATAAACAGGCTGGGAGGCACGAGGTCCAAGATGTTGGCAGAGATGGTGAAGGAATTACAGAGTCTTCACCTTCAGAGACAGGTCTCGGTGACAGCAGAGTACCTGCCAGGCTGCCAGGACGAGGTTGCCAACTGGAACTCCAGATATCTCAGGGACGCCAGCGATTGGAAGCTGGACGAGGAAGTATATCGCGACCTGATGGTTCGGTGGGGACAATGCCAAATCAATCTTTTCCCATCGAGATTGAACAACCAACTACCTCACTTCTTCTGCTGGAGGCCAGATCCGAAAGCAGAAGCAACATACGCATTCCTACAGGCATGGGGTCAGGGAATACGGTATGCTTTTCCCCTCTTCTCAATGACTGCGAGGAACCTAGCCCAAGTGAAGCATCTATAGTTCTGATTACTCTGGACTGGAGGGAACCAGCGTGGTTCCCCAGTCTCATAGAACTATCACATCACAATCTAGTGGCTCTCCCCAAACACAAGCTTATTGTACGGGAACCCAGGGGAATAATCCATCCACTAGTGTGGACTGCAAATTCAACCTGATCGCGTGGGGGATTTCAGGGCGCTTGGATTATGCCAGGCCTATCGAATGAAGCTGAACTCATCATTAAGGAATCCTGGGCACCAGGGACCCACAGGGCTTACAAATCTGCATGGTCTAACTGGTGTAGCTGGTGTATGGAGAGGGATATTCATCGCAATGGAACAGATGTGGTCCACGTAGCCAATTTCTTAGCCCAGATGGCAGCCCAGGGGAAGGCGTATAGGACCATCAATATGGCCCGATTTGCGATATCGGCGGGCCATCCCAGGATTGAGGGGGTTGTTATAGGTGAACACCCTTTGGTTTGCAGGCTTCTAAGAGGAGTGGGAATGTCCAGGCCAACCAGAGAGAAGTATTCTCAGCTGTGGGACATAGACACAGTATTGAAGTTGTTCTTATCATGGCCTGATAACCCTGACTTATCCAGGAAGGCCAGATCAGCCAAACTCTCTATGTGTTACGCTCACCTGGCTCTCACAGAGGCGTCGATCGGAACTGGACAGCTGCGGTCTCCACCAATGTGACGCTTAGGGCTGAGATGACGGACTGGACTTGCCCACCTAGCTTCGTTTGCTTGGCCCATAGGAATATTCTTCTGTAGATGGAGAAAGGGAATTAACCACCCGTGGGGTTGAGCGTAAATCCCCCCACCGCCGCTGTTCTCCCCACAGATCACCTTTGATGTCCCCTCTTATAGTCTCACCTGATGTTTTGAAAAGATGAGCTCTCCATCCTGCATTGATCGCAGGGGCGCATTGACAACCAGTTGCTTCACTGGCTCAAAGGAAGTGGTGAGTTCCAGAACAATAGTGACTCCGAAAAGTATGTAGTTCGTAAGAGTTCACATGTCTGACTTTCACTCTTGTCCGATTCCTTGCAGTTTGCAGCTTGACCCCAGCAAAGAGTTCCTCGTGGTAGCTGACGAAGTTCAGGTAAGGATTTGGTCTTTCCTACACAGTTCAATAAAATAAGGCCAGAATGTAACCTGTGGCTTGTTCCCTTATTCAGGTGTGGAGAGAAAATATGAAGTTTGGGGAATAATGCCTCCGGCGGTAAAATTAGGTGAGTCTATTGTGGTGAGAAGAGTTCCCCTTGTTTGTCCCTTCGTCTCATCTTGTTGTCCTTTTGTTCCTCTTAGGGGCTGGGGTACGGCGAGGATGTAATGGAGACTGCGCCGACCCGTGAAGAGGAATAGTACCCCCGGCGGAAATCAGGTAAGTCTATGGGGGTAGTTACTATTGCCTCTGTTTATTCCCTTGGCTCACCTTTGCTGTTCTTGTGTTCCCCTTAGGTGCCAGAGTGTGGCGGGAACGTGCAGAAGGATGCGGTGGATCGTGAGGATGCTGCGAAGGCCGGTGAGTTCAGCACAGCGCTGCAGCAGGCGAGGCGGCGCGCGTAAAATGCTTCTTTCTTCCAGCTGGAAGGCGCGGTGGATCTGGAATTCAGGTAAGGATCGAAGGTTTTGCTCTTATTCTAACCTCTTCTCTTTCAGTTCCTCCCTTTTTCTAGGAGCTGCAGACTCGAGGCGGGCGTGGCAGAAGACTGGATGCAGGCTTGCAGACACGGTGAGCATTACGCTGCTGGATGCAGAATAACGCGAAGTGTGTGCTGCTCTTTGGGCGTGGTTTAAATAGCCTCCAAAGTAGTCCCAGGTAAGTATTCCTCCCCAGCCCCACCCGAGTAAAAAATAGTCCCTAGGTAAAATAGTCCCTTCCAAGCCTCATTTGGCTTGGAGCTCTGCAGCATGGTCTGCATCAGGCAAGCTCAACTCTATGAGCCTGGCGCCTATGGCGCCAGGACTGACTCTCCATATGACCCTGGTACCATAGGCACCAGGACCACACCCAAACAGCCCCTAGCAGGGGTTTTTGGGCTTGCTCAAAATAACTTGATGCCTGCTTGCGGGGTTGCTGGATCTGGTCTGGTTCCCTGTGGGGTAGGCATCATGACAGCACTCCCCCCCAAGGCCCCTCCTTAAGTCGTTCTTCCCCGTGGTTTTGGTTTGTCTGGGAAATTTCGGTGGAATCGTTTCACCAATCGAGGTGCATGCACGTGGTCACTGGGTTCCCAAGACCTTTCCTGTGGTCCGTAACCCTTCCAGTCGATTAAATAAATAAGTTTTGACTTCACCATCTTGGAGTCCAGGATGTTCTTAACTTCAAGTTCGGGTTCCCCGTCTATAAGGATGGGGTCTGGTGGCTTAGTTAGTCTTGTCCCTGGTTGTACTGGCTTCAAAAGTGACACATGAAAGACGGGGTGAATTCGCATATTAGCAGCTAAGTCCAACTTGACGGCCACCGGGTTGATAATGGCCTTAATAGAGTAAGGTCCCAAATATCTAGGGTTAAAGGTCCGCGTTCCCTTGAGAGATATGTGTTTTGTGGCCAACCATACTTGGTCCCCTATCTGGTACTGTGGAGTCTCACTTCTATGCCGATCAGCATCTTTCTTATATTTCTCCTTCGGCTGTTTAAATGTGCAATTGCCTCCTTAAAGGCTTGTGTAATTGTAGCGTGTAGATGGTCCACTGCGGGCATTTCTAAGTGTTGGGGTGAGTCAAGGTCTGAGGTTCGAGGGTGGTGCCCATATAGGGTATAAAAGGGGCTTTGTCCAGTTCCAGAATGTACTGAATTATTGTATGCATATTCGGCGATCCAAAGAATGTCCTTCCAATTACTCTCAGTCTGATGTAACATACAACGCAGGTATTGTTCAAGAGTCTGGTTGGTCCTCTCCGTTTGACCATTAGTCTGGGGATGGTGACTGGTCAATAATCTCACGTCGATTTGCGCCAATTGACAACATTTCTTCCAGAAATGTGAAATGAATTGACTGCCCCGGTCAGAGACCAACACGGACAGAAATCCATGTATGCGAACAATGTTTTCGAGGAATTCTTTGGCCAGGATTGAGGCTGAAGGTAGTCCTTTTAAAGGAATAAAGTGGGCCATAAAAAAGATCCACAATAACTAGAATGGTGTTAAACCCATTACAAGGAGGTAGATCGGTAATAAAGTCTAACGATAAGGTGTGCCATGGTGTAGGCGGAACGTCTAAAGGTTGTAAGAGTCCAGCTGTTTTTTTCTTTTGACTTTTGTTTTGGGCGCAAATGCCACAAGAAATCACAAATTATTTAATATCCTTTCGCCAGGTGGGCCACCAGAATTGTCTTTTAATTTTAGCTTCTGTTTTTGCAATACCTGGGTGCCCCTCCATTAGGGTATCATGATAACGGGAAATGACTAGCTCTTGTAGTTCCTTGTGTGGCAGAAATAGCCACCCTTGGTAATAAGGCAGAGCATTGGTGACAGAGTAGTCTGGGCCTTTCTTTACCCAGTCCTGCAGGGCTGTAGGATCAAAGAGTTGCTGGATCTTTACCTGAATGTCCTCTAGTGTCTGTAGAGTAGTCATGCCAAGAATCCTTTGTTCGGAAATTATAGGTACTGGTTCTGGGTTCACTTCTGCCTCTCCCATCCCTATTCGGGATAAGGCGTCTGCTTTACCATTCTTACAAACTGGTCAATAGGTTATCACAAAATCGAACTCGGCAAAGAACAATGCCCATCGGAGTTGACGTGACGATTGGGCCTTGGCTGTTTTTAAATACTGTAAATTCGGTGATCGGTGATCACAGTAATGGTATGCCTGGCACCGAGAAGATAGTGCCGCCAAGCCTTGAAGGCGGATTTAATGGCTAATAACTCCTTGTCGGTAACCGCATAGTTTAACTCAGGTGCTGAGAATTTTCTGGACCAAAACGCTACTGGGTGAAGCTGGCCAGTTTCAGGGTCCTTTTGAGACAAGACAGCTCCCATGGCTAGACTGGATGCATCAGTGTCCACTATGTATGGAAGTTCAGGGCGCGGGTGCTTTAACACAGATGCAGACGTGAATTTCGCTTTCAGCTCTGGGAAGGCATTTTCAGCTTCTTCAGTCCACATAAAACGTTTATTTTTTCACAAGAGTGCTGTGATGGGATGTACGACATGTGAAAAATCTGGGATGAATCTGCAGTAGAAATTAGCAAAGCCGAGCATGCTTTGTACCCCTTTAACTGAACTTGGTGATGGCCACTTAAGGATTGCGTCCACCTTTCGTGAGTCCATTCGGACTCCCTTTGGGGTCAGGATAAAACCAAGGAATTCAACTTCTGTGGCATGAAAAACGCATTTTTCTAGTTTTGCATATAGTTTGTGCTGGCGCAATTTCTCAAGGACTGCTCAAAGTGCTTCACATGATCAGATTCTGAAGAGGAGTATACTAGAATATCATCGATATACACGACAACACAAACGTCAATGAGTTCACGAAGGACATCGTTCATGAATTATTGGAAGGCTGCTGGTGCATTGCACAACCCGAAAGGCATCACCTGGTATTCGAATAACCCATACTTAGTGCGGAAAACAGTCTTCAATTCGTCGCCCTCTTTTACACGTACCAGATGGTATGCCCCCCAGAGATCTAATTTAGTGTATATACAAGCGTCCTTCACTTGGTCTAGTAGTTCAGGGATCAGAGGCAACGGGTATCGGTTCTTAACAGTTATCTGGTTCAATGCGCGGTAGTCTATGCACGTTCTGAGGTCACCTTCCTTTTTGGGCACGAAGAACAAAGCTGAAGATGCAGGGGACTTGGATGGGCGAATAAAGCCATTGGCAAGGTACTGGTCTAAGTATTATCGTAGGTGAAGGTTCTCATGTTCCGTAAGGGCATAGATCCTGCTACAAAGGGATTGTGCACCGGGTATGAGATCGATTTGACAATCGTACGATCTGTGAGGAGGTAAGGTGTTTGCCTGTTCCTTTTGGAAGACATCCTGGAATTATTGGTATTCTGGAGGTAGTTGCATGACTGCTGTGGTTACTGTGGCCAGGCCTGCGTTCTGATTTTTCTTTGGGTAACAGGTTTGTGCACAATCAGGGAAGGTTATTCTCTTCTCTCGCCAATCAATACAAGGATTATGTGTTTCCAACCAAGGTATCCCCAGTATTATTTGGAACTGTGGGGCTTTGATTAGATCAAACACAATAGTCTCTCGATGCCCATCCTAACCCAATAGTGTCATCTCTGCGGTGGAATGAGTTTCAGGCCCAGAGGCTATTTCAGTTCCATCGACTGTGGTGATGACATCTGAGGTGGTTTTTCGGCAGAGAGGTAGATTCATCCTGGAAGCCAATTCATAGTCCACATAGTTTCCTATGGCACCGCTATCAATGTATGCCCTTACCGCATGCATACGCGATGGCTGCCCTGGATCTACGAGGACCAATGGTATGATAAAATGCGAAGTCTTAGTATCCTTCTTTAAGCTCGGCAAGCGGACCCCTACGCTTGTCGGGCGTGGTCGTTTCCCGAGTCTGACTCCATATGGCTTTTATCAGCAGCTCCTACCACCTTCTTGGGTGGTTTTACAGGGCAATCCTGTAGAAAATGTCCAGAAGTTCCACAATATAGACACAATTGCATTTGCCGTCTCCTTTCTCTTTCCTTCTGGTTAAGGGTCCTTTAACCCCTCCGATTTGCATGGGCTCTGAAGCATCTGCTCCTTTGGGGTTCGCATGGGTTTTGACCAACACCCGATTCTCAAACTTGGCTCGATCAGCCTTTCTGTTCTGAAGTCTGTGATCTAACTGGACCACTAAGTCTATATATTTAGCGCAGTCTTGAGGTGGGTTCACGACTTGAGCCAAACATCCTTGAGTTCTCCTCGAAGCCCTCGATGAAATAAAGTGATTCGTTTTACCTCAGGCCATCCAGTTTCCACTAGTAACCTATTAAAGGTCGCGATGTAGGCTAGAAGGTGCTGGTTACCCTGTCGTAGGGACAAAAGTTCGTTATCCCGGGCCTGTCCTTGGGAGCACTGGGCAAATAGTCTTTCCATGCTCATTTGAAAGCCCTGAAAATCCCGAAGAATTGGGTCATCCTGAGTAACTAGTGGAATTGACCAATCAGCTGCACTGCCGCTGAGATATGACAATACAAAGGCTACCATGGCTTGATCGTTTGGGAAGGCTCCAGGTCTGCATAAGTGCAAGCGGCATTGGTTCATAAACACGGCGAACCTTTTGGGATCTCTGGCAAATCGTTCGGGTGGGGCTAATGGAATATTTCCTGGTAGGTTTATTTGCATAGGGTTACTCGATAACACAGGAGCTGGATTTCCCCCGGAACCAGGTAGGGGTGCTTGTCCAGCCTGGCTTTGCAATAGTTGCCTAGCAAGGTCATCAGTTCACTCTTTTGACAAAATCAGTTCTCTCCTAAGAGCATTGGTTTCTTGACGGGCGGAATGCACTTCAGCCCTCAGTTCCCCTAGTAATTGGGCCAATTGCTCAGTCTCTGAGGTATCCATAACGCCCGGGTGGGAATTTGTGGGTAGGCTTCGCGTTCTGTTACGCTCACCTGGCTCCCACAGAGGCGTCGATCGGAACTGGACAGCTGCGGTCTCCACCAATGTGACGCTTAGGGCCGAGATGACGGACTGGAATGGCCCACCTAGCTTCGTTCGCTCGGCCCGTAGGAATATTCTTCTGTAAATGGAGAAAGGGAATTAACCAGCCGTGGGGTTGAGCGTAAATCCCCCCCCACCCCCGCTGTTCTCCCCACAGATCACCTTTGATGTCCCCTCTTATAGTCTCACCTGATGGTTTGAAAAGATGAGCTCTCCATCCTGCATTGAGCACAGGGACGCATTGATAACCAGTTGCTTCACTGGCTCAAAGGAAGTGGTGAGTTCCAGAACAATAGTGACTCCGAAAAGTATGTAGTTCGTAAGAGTTCACATGTCTGACTTTCACTCTTGTCCGATTCCTTGCAGTTTGCAGCTTGACCCCAGCGAAGAGTTCCTCGTGGTAGCTGACGAAGTTCAGGTAAGGATTTGGCCTTTCCTACACAGTTCAATAAAATAATGCCAGAATGTAACCTGCGGCTTGTTCCCTTATTCAGGTGTGGAGAGAAAATATGAAGTTCGGGGAATAATGCCTCAGGCGGTAAAATTAGATAAGTCTATTGTGGTGAGAAAAGTTCCCCTTGTTTGTCCCTTCGTCTCACCTTGTTGTCCTTTTGTTCCCCTTAGGGGCTGGGGTACGGCGAGGATGCAATGGAGACTGCGCCGACCCGTGACAATCAGGTAAGTCTATGGGGGTAGTTACTATTTCCTCTGTTTATTCCCTTGGCTCACCTTTGCTGTTCTTGTGTTCCCCTTAGGTGCCAGAGTGTGGCGGGAACGTGCAGAAGGATGCGGTGGATCGTGCGGATGCTGCGAAGGCCGGTGAGTTCAGCGCGGCGCTGCAGCAGGCGAGGCGGCGCGCGTAAAATGCTTCTTTCTTTCAGCTCGAAGGGGCAGTGGATCCGGAATTCAGGTAAGGATCGAAGGTTTTGCTCTTATTCTAACCTCTTCTTCTTCTGTTCCTCCCTTTTTCTAGGA
This sequence comes from Ambystoma mexicanum, assembly GCF_040938575.1. Lineage (NCBI taxonomy): Eukaryota > Metazoa > Chordata > Amphibia > Caudata > Ambystomatidae > Ambystoma > Ambystoma mexicanum. The sequence continues at coordinate 694,497,397 of NC_090939.1, forward strand.
GTTGCAGACTCGAGGCGGGCGTGGCAGAAGACTGGATGCAGGCTTGCAGACACGGTGAGCGTTACACTGCTGGATGCAGAATAACGCGAAGCGTGTGCTGCTCTTCAGGCATGGTTTAAATAGCCTCCAAAGTAGTCCCAGGTAAGTATTCCTCCCGAGCCCCACCCGGGTAAAAAATAGTCCCTAGGTAAAATAGTCCCTTCCAAGCCTCATTTGGCTTGGAGCTCTGCAGCATGGTCTGCATCAGGTAAGCTCAACTCTATGAGCCTGACGCCTGTGGCGTAAGGACTGACTCTCCATATGAGCCTGGCACCATAGGCGCCAGGACCGCACCCAAACAGCCCCATAGCAGTGGTTTTTGGTCTTGCTCAAAATAACTTGATGCCTGCTTCCGGGGTTGCTGGACCTGGTCTGGTTCCCCGGGGGTAGGCATCAAGACACTATGCCCCTATGTCTGTTATCATGTAAGAGAACTTCTGACATTAGAGCGTTGGAGATCAACAAGAAAAGTATACCACCGAATGGGGTGACATTCTTTATTTCGAGAAGAACTAAAACAGGATTGAAGTCTATATCATATGAATCCTTTCCTGATCAGCCCAAGCTATGCCCGGTCAGATGTTTGACGGCATTACGAGGGAACTGAGACCCCCAGGGATATCTCAGTTATTTATAGCATTATGCAAGCCCTATAAAGCTGTGACACTGGTGACAATAGCCAGATGGTTAAGAGGATTGATGGTACAGGCAGGCATTGACATAGCTAGTTACGGTGCTCACTTCATGAGGGGAGCAATGGCCACCAAGGCTTTTAATATAGGTGTTAGACTAGAAGACATCATGAGATCAGCAGATTTGTCGAATTAATCTACCTTTAAGACCATCTATTTTAAATTGATGGTGAATATCGCATTGTTGGTGGCGAGTAAGCTTTGAACAAGCAAAATCCGAGCCTCCGGTCTTGACCGTGGTGGATTCCAAGCCGTCTGGGATTAGAGGAACAGAGCTGATCGTGCATCAAGATTGGGGTTCCCAGTTTGGACGGAGTTGCGATCAAGCAAAGAAAGAGGAAGTAAAGGAGGATTTACAGTGTGTTTATGAAGATGGAGAGTTAAGGATTGTTTATGTTTGTCACATGGTTATTTCAGAGACCAATAATATCTTGGACTACCAAAGACTGTACCTAAACTGGGATTTGTAGTTTGATCTTTGTTACTGTTATATTATTGGTTTTGTTTATGCTGCTCGAGTAGTAAAATGAAAGAAAAAGCATAATCCTTTGCCTCTGTGTCTTTAATAGAATTAGGACTTTCTGGAACAAATGTGTTGAAAATCTGAAGTCTCCTGCCAACATCGGGAATGTTGGCATGTATGTGCCTCACCCCTCTCTACTGAGAGCATAACACTTCTAGCCATCCCAATGTATCAGTTCAATACCTCTTAACAGATCATGGCCTTTTTCATGGCGCACCACGGCTAGAGGCACATACCTCTCAACTCACACACTGGTTCAAGACTCCTACCCATTGAGATACAAGCGAGTACGGGCTACCCCACCCTTTAACACAATATGGTACATGTAGGACCAACAGTGAGACAGGAGTATTGATCACCTTGTCATTAGCAATCAGGTAAAGGTCAAATAACTGATAAAACAAACTGTATTCATAATTCAAAATACACCAAAATTAAAACAACACATGGATGTGTATCTAACAGCATTTCTAGTAAGATTCAGGATCAATTGCACACAATAAAACAAAGATTACAATGTTATAGTGGGGTTACTAGTTGAAGTGATTTAGTGCGTTGTACTCATTATCAGCACACTTCCTAAGTTGACACATTGTGTGTTTCCAGTTCGGGGATGGCTGAACGTGGTTTCAGTTTAAATGTCTAATCACTCCTCCGTGCTTTCCTCAGGACTAGTATTGCTAAATGCATTGCAGTCTTAGTATGAACTCCCTTCAAGGTGAGGAGAGTGCTCCAATCTAGATAAAAACAAATAAAATGATGTCGGAATGGGATGTACGTATCAATGCCACCTGATCAAACAGAGAGTGTCAAAATATGCTCTTTTTACTGTGGATCTCTACCTACCTTTAATTGCTTATGTGTGTCTTGGGTTTATTTCGTATGGGACTGTCAAAAAATACAGTGCTATATCTTGGTTAATCTCTGATGAATGCTGCAGAGAGGGGTGAGAGAGGACACTGGGTTCCTCATTACTTGACTGCTCAGTCATACAATGTTCATTATGTTATGTTGATATATATTTGGGTCTGATTCATGGAAGGTTTTCCTATGGGATTGCGCCATTATAAAATACTTCAGTATGAGGGGAGCTTTATTTTACCTGATTGTCGGGTTAGCCAGGCGAAAACAGTTTCCCTTCTGGGACTATGCTGGTTATAATACTGTTTGCGCTGTGTATACTAGCGCAGTGGTCGCAAGGCCCTCTGGAGGCAGATGGGTGCCAGATGTACTGCAATAATAATTCACAGTGTTACACATATTATATAGTGTAAAGAGGCGGATGCATACCTCACACTGCAATTGCCAGGTAATGATTTCTGGTGTTTAGAAGGTGATGGGTCTGGAGAAATCACGTATTAAGCTTGTTTATGGGAGGCCCCATGGCTGTAATGAGGCAACGAGTGGTGCCCGGCCTTGTCGCAGCTTTACTATAATAGCTGCTGGCTGTGTGCGGCCGGTAGGCTCGCCGCTGGTATCTGGGGCTAGGGTGGTATTCTTGGTATGTTGGGCGGGAACGTCGAGCTGTATATGCTGTGTTCGAAAATGGTTACAATGTGTGCGGCAGCTGTTGCTAAGCAACCACGGATGCCGCAGCCGGTTATTCAATTCATCTATGTAACGCTGCGTTCATGAACGCGCAAGACTGGGCCAACTTTTAATAGTAGTATCTAAATAATACAGCATAGAGTGCAGAGTGAGATTATATCTGGGCCAGAGGGCATCTTACTTGATTGGCAGCTGAAGGTTCACGTCTCAATAAATCCTCGATTTGTTCTGCTCTGTCTCAATTACGCGCATGCGTAGGTGGGGGAACCGAGACCTATGCTGTTGCGGCAAGCTTTATTGACAACTGTGTTGTCGGGCGAGCATTGCGTGGCAACTAGTAATGCCGTGGCCGTAGCCAGGGAGTGATCATTCTGCAGTAGAGCTGGAAGTATCTGCAGAGAGGAGTGAGGGCATGCTAAATGGGGAACTTAAAGGAATGTGTTTGTTGGCAATTTTGACTAAATATTGCCGCAATAGATCTCATCTAGGAAACCTATGAGGGTCATGCAGTGCAGTAGATTCTGATAATATGATGGCAGTGCAGTAGATGGTAAAACTATGATGGCAGTTAGGTGTCACCATGCATTTATATGTGGCGGCTTGAAGCTGAAGCTGTGATTCCAAAGAAGGCCAAAACCAAAGGGCTAAGCCTAAACACTGAGGCGCCATGTGGTGTTTCCCAAAAGTGGCTCCTAATTGGCGAGGATGTGCAGGATCTAGTTATAAGCCAAAGGATCATGGGAAGTGATTGTTGATTAGAAGAATCGGTTCCATTCTATTGTCAAGTTGAGTCCTTTCTTTACCAAGTCTAAATGATGGATCCATTTCTGTTCCGTTTTTTAAGTACCAGGTCGTGGTCACCTCCTTGGGGTGGACTTCTCACTGCCTGAATGATGAACCAGAACATGTCTGTATGTTTGTGGTTTTTTGCCTTGAAATGTGCCACCATAGGCTTGTCGGCTACTTGATTTTATTTTTGGCAGGATCTGTGCGTAAATGCATTGCCTGATTTCTCTTTTGCATTTTCTTATGTAGATGAGTCCACAGGGGCATTTAATGCCATAAATTCTCCACTTGCTGTGGCAGTTGGTAATAGAATTACATTTCCATTTAATTCTGTATAAATTGATCTCTTTAAGGTTTTTTGTCAGTCCACATACGGAGCACTTTCTGCACCTGTAATGTCCAACTACAGGTGGTAGATACCAAAGGTTCAACTGGGGATTTCTTTTGGCTCATGGTTCTTCATACGTGTGTACTAGACGGTCTTTTAAATTCTTGCTCCTCTTTATCGCAAACCGTGGTTTTGCAGGCTGAAAGGTGTCAGTTTTTAGGATGTCCCAATGTCGGAGGATGGTTCTTCTCAGGTGGTTGCTTAATGGATAGAAAGTTGTTAAGCATGTGATTTTGTCCTTTTTGTGTTCTCGAGGCTGTTTTTGGAGGCATGTTTGTCTATTAATGTTGCAGGCTCTCTTGCGCAACCTGCATACTACTTGTGATGGGTAGCCGCGTGCTGCTAGGCGAGTGCTGAGATCTTTGCTGTTACTGTCGAAATCTAATAGTGTAATACAGTTCCTGCAGAGTCTGAGAAATTGCCCGTAGGGTAGTTTTCTCTGAGGGCCAAGAGGTGAAAGCTGTTGAATGCCAGTAAAGTGTTCCTGTCTGAAGGCTTTCTATATAGGATGGTACCAATCATGTTCTGTTCTGTTTTGTAGATTTCTAAGTCTAGGAACAGGATGGGCCATGTCATGGTGCATCGTTAACTCAATGGAGAGATTCTGAGTGTTTAACCACGTGAGAAAGTCATTGAGTTGTTACAGTGAGCCTCTCCAAATCAGGAATACGTCATCTATATAGCGGTGCTAACACTTGAGATGGGTGCTAAAGTTGTTGTTATCACTTCAAATTGAGTTGGCCTCGAGGTAGTGCATGAACAAGTTGGCCACATCTGGTGCAAAGGTTGCACCCATGCTGGTTCCATGGCATTGTTTGTAGACTTTGTCTTTATAAAGAAAGAAGTTTTCCTTGAGGGCTAGGCAAATGCATTCTAGAATGAAGGCTGCTGGTACTTTGATGTTATCTCTTTTGTCTAGGTATGTCCTGAGCACATCGATGCATTCTTCTTGGGGGATACTAGTGTAAAGGGATTCCACATCTAGGGTGATCAGAATATCTTCATTTTCGAGGTTAAGATTTGGTAGTATCTGTACCATGGCTGTCGTGTCTTGAAAAAACTATTTCATTTTACTCACAAATGGACAGAGGAATATGTCTGCGCATATGGACAAAGGCTCTAGAACTGATCCTATGCCAGATACTATTGGCCTGCCCGGTGGGCATGTGTTACGCTCACCTGGTCTCTGAGGAGGCGTTGGGGCATAGTTGCAGCCCTCCCTGAACTTGACTCACCCCCATTTCAGGCCTCTCCCTCAGTAGAGAAGCGGTGAGCAGTGGTACGTGGTGATACTTCTCCTGCGTGGAGATAAGAGTATGTGAGTGCGCCAATCTGTGATTGTTGTACCTCTCGAACCCTTCTCCCCAAAGTACGGTTTCTGTGAGCATACGCCGGCCCCTAAAGCTCGACTGTGAATTTCGAAGGTAAGCTCTCCGTCCTGCCACTTCTGGCAGGGACGCGTTGAATGGGATCTAGTTCCTTCACTGATCCCTGATAAGGATTAGTCCAGTCCAGCTGCGACTATGCTTGTGATATTCTGTTTGTTCTGTTTAATGTCTTTATATGTTGCTCCTTATGCCCGCAATAATGTCTCTCTTCTGTTTTCTTCCCTTGGATGGAAATGCGGCCTCAATGCAGATGCACCTGTGAGACGCGGCCAGATGGAAGATTGATGCTACAACAACTTTCGACAGCAGGTAAGTGATGGTTAAGTGATGGTTTAAGGAAAAGCGCGAAGTATGGCGATACGGGACCTTAAACTGACTGTTTTTCCGATGTCTAACCTTGTCTTCTGTTTTTCCTTGCAGGCGCTGCTGTGGACGATGGAGTGTGTCGTGCTGCGGTGCCAAGATGAAGATTTCAGCATTCAGGAAAGTGTAAAGATGAATGCTTGGTTCGCCGAAGAGATTTACAGGTAAGAACAACTTCCCCCAGTTGGTAAGTATGCTGGCAGGAAGCAGGATGTCCAGGAAGCAGGGTCTTCAAAGGTAAGCATGTCTGACCTCAGGCGACGGTGAGCGTTACGCTGCTGGTAAGTGCAGAATAACGTGAAGCGTCTGTCTTGAGGATCAGGGCAGCTTATATAGCTGTGAATCTATTAGCAGCCACACCCAAAAATACACTTGGGGCTGCTTAATGGATGGAATGTTCAAGGTTAATGCAGCTGAAGTGCTTAATGGATGGAATGTTCAAGGATAATGCATCTGAAGCGCTTAATGGATGGAATGTTCAAGTTTAATGCATCTGAAGTGCTTAATGGATGGAATGTTTAAGGTTAATGCATCTGAAGTGCTATGTCCATAATAAAAGCTTTTTGGTGTTAAATGGATGTTCTTGTTTACTTTTGATCATGAGCCTGGCGCCAAAGGCGCCATGACAGTGTCCACCCAGGTCTGCTGTGCATGAGACCCCTGCATGCCTGTGCCCCTGACTTTGTGACCATGACAGCATGCCATACTTTTATGGATCTTGGGTAGACAGTAAAAAGCCAGTGTGGCCGGGTGTCTCTTGACCAGAAAGGACTTCTCGTCATCGTCGAACCAGCCTTCTATCCATGCATGACTCATCAGGCTCTCAATTTCTGCTAGTAATTGTGCTGCAGGTTTGACATCTATTCTTTTGTAGAACTTCTCATTGCTCTAATGTTTTTGGATTTCTTCTTCATATAGGGATCTGGACCACAGTATGATGCCTCCACCTTTATCAGTTGATTTGATGATGAAATCGTCTTGGACTACTAGGTTTTTTAGTGACAGTCTTTCTTGTTTTGTCAAGTTGTCTACATAATGATTTTTTGTGGAGAACATAATGTCCATCTCCTTGAGGATCTTATTTTCGAAGGCTAGAATTTCTGGGCACACCATCGAGGACAGAGGGGTGAAAACCGATGAGAATTTTAGTCCTGTTTTATTAGACCGGTCTGGTCTATCTCTAGTTGAGTCTCTAGTTGAGTCTCGGAAGAAATATCGTAAATGGAGAATTCAGAAAAACATCCTGAGCTCGACTTCTGTATAGAACCTGTCTGTTTCGGTACTGGGGACGAAACTAAGGCCTTTGCTGAGGATGCTGCTTTCCTCTTTTGTGAGTATATGATTGCTCAGATTAAAGATTGGAATTACCACATTGGTGGCTGAGGGTGTTGTACCCATTGTCTGGTACGCATCCTGTGGTATCCCTGTTGCCGTACTTTGCCTTGTCTGCCCCGGCCTTGAAAAACCTGTGTTGTCCCCTATGTTGTTGGGTTCCTCCGGTCGAGGGCCCTCCATTGGTAGAATCAGAGTCACTGCTATTCAATGCATTCGAGAATGTAACACATTTTCTAGGGTATCTTTGTTGGTTGTATCCTCCACTTTTATTTTGGTTAAGGTTTTGTTGCTGGTAGAAGCCGGGGACCAGATACGGGTAGGTACTCTCCTCGTTGTAGTTGTCTATGGGCCTCATTACAAGTTTGGTGGTAGCCTTGCCGGTAAAACCGTCAGGCTGCCCGCGAATGGGCAATTACCGGGTCATTATGGCCCCGCCGGACCCGGTAAATGCCCATTCGCAGGCATAAGAATATTCGGGCTCAAATGGAAATGGGGAGGTCGGATGCACCAGCACCATTTTTCAATGGTGCCGGTGCATCCGACATGCTCTGCTCGCTGGTGCCGGTGCGCCTGCCAAGTCAGACCTGGCAGGCGGGAAGACACCCGCAAGCAGAACTCGTAGTTTGCTGGTCCGGTAGCAACGGTACCGGTAGCATACTGGTACCGTTGTTACCAGACCGCCAAACTTATAATGAGGCACTATGTCTTTTTTTGTCTTGTCCAGGGTGAATTCTTTAAACTTATTTATTTCTTCATTTATTTTTTCAAGCTGGTTTTTGATATTACAGAGTCCGTCTCTATTTCTTCTTCTAATGTTTTAAGTACTTCTTTTAGTTTTTTCACTTCCTCTTCTGCCGTCTCAATGACAAGAATGACCCAGTCCCGTGAGCATTTGTTGCCCACGCCGCTGAACTTGGCTTGGAATTTGGGGTTATCTAGGAACACACATGGGATGTTCTTAACTTGAAGACCTTCCAGAATTACTCCTACTTTGAGATATTCTAGCATGAGTTGTCCGTGAGATTCTGTGTGGACTAGATATTTCTTGTTCTGGGTGATAATTTTGAGATCTATTGTTGGTGCGTTCTTGTCAACAGTGGCTAACGGCGGACTATGACCCAACAGGGATGGCGTGTCTAGCAATTTTAAAAGTAATTCATCTGAAAATATTACTATGTTAACATTCTCCATTTTGCAAGTTAATTGCACCCACCAACCATACGGTTGTCCAATAGGCGTAAATTATAATATGGGTATATACCCTCTTTTTTGTTATCAGGGGGCCCGTCTCATGAGGGACTAGTACATTGAGTTAAGATACAAGCGAGTACTGGCTACCCCACCCTTTAACACAATATGGTACAGGTAGGACAAACAGTGAGACAGGAGTATTGATCACCTTTTCATTAGCGATCAGGTAAAGGACAAAGAACTGATGTATTCACAATTCAAAATACACCAAAATTAAAACAACACATGGATGTGTATCCAACAGAATTTCTAGTAAGATTCAGCATCAATTGCACACGATAAAACAAAGATCACAATGTTATAGTGGGGTTAATAGTTGAAGTGACTTAGCTGGCAATCAAGTAAGACGCCCTCTCGCCCTGATATAATCTCACTCGGCACTCTATGCCGCATTATGTAGATACTACTATTAAAAGTTGGCCCAGTCTTGCACATTCATAAATGCAGCGTTACATAGATGTCTTGAATAACCGGCCGTGACGTCCTTGGTTGCTTAGCAACGGACACCGCACAATTTGGAACCATTTTCAAACCGAGCATATAAAGCTCACCGTTCCTGCCAGACATACCGAGAATACCACTCTAGCCCCAGATACCAGCGGCGAGCCTACCGGCCACCCACAGCCAGCAGCTATTATAGTAAAGCTGCAACACGGCCGTGGTACTACTCGTTGCCTCATTACAGCCACGGGGCCTCCCATAAACAAGCTTAATATTTGATTTCTCCAAACCCATCACCTTCTAAACACCAGAAATCATTAACAGTCACTTGTTAGTGTGATGTATGCACGTGCCTCTTTACACTATTTTCTTTTTATTTTTATTTATTGTGTTTCAGTTCAAAAGAACATTTCACAAAGAATAAAACATACACAAAACAGGAAAAATGAGGAGGTCAAAAAGCAATTCACACAATTAGCCAATAAAATACCTAAAAGAAAAAAAATAATACCCACAATTAAATTTGTCACCAATATAAATACTATACATTATTAGAACAGAGAAACATTGTCTTCTTTACATGCAACAATTGTAGAATAAACAGACCAATATATATCACTCCTACATATAGCTAAGTCTCGTTCAATTCATTTTCTATAAAAAAGAGTAACCCTCATAAGAGACATTATGCTCAATTCACCCCTGCTCAAGAAGAACATAAGCTTATAGATCTACTAATAATTTCACATTTTCTTCAAACTGCCTGAGACGGGAGTTTGCCACCTTCCAAATCTGAGTGCAATTATTAGGTTCCTGTTCCATGCTGCTAAACAGCTCAGCCAGAACCTTTCACTGGCAATGTAGGTAAGATCATATTCATATTTTACTAGGTATTTTTCGAAATACTTCTCATAAATGGAACTCATACTCTTGCAGCAAGTAAGCACATGTCTTATGGTTTCTTTCTCTTTTTCATTACCACACAATCTGCACATTCTCCTTTCCTCAGGGATTTTTAACCAGGCCCCCCCTACACCAAGAACATTGAGTCGATTTAACCTCATGTCCAAGGAAACTTTCCGATTGACCTTTGAGGGCATAAGCTTTATATAGAACTGAGGTTTTTTGTACAGAAAAGGAAGTTTTGCAAATGATCCTAGTGAACGAAATTCCGCAACCCTATCGTTGCTATATGCCCAATCCCATTTTTCCAAGGAATCTTTAAAGGACTTCAAAACCGCCCCCTCTCCATATTCCCATTTTGGGACACATGCAATTCTCTCAAATATATCCTGAATTTTTTTCTGGAAATTATTCAGGGCCCCCATATTTCCTCCCTTAAGCCCTTCGTGTAGTAAATGCAATAATGAACCTTGTTGTGCATACTTTATTTTGATATAAAGCTTTGCTCTGTTATGGTCGATTTGAGAAGATAGAGAAATCAACCCCATTTCTAACCAAATGGCCTCAATGGGTGTATAATTAGAGAGACCTAATATTATCCTCCATATCACACCTTCCGTCACATCCGCCCAACCCGACCAATCAGAAAAATATGCTTCCAAAGCATACAAGAACATTGCCACCATCATTTGCTTGTAAATATTAATAATTCCCAACGGGCTAAAGCCCGCTGTTTTCTTAGAAAAACCTACAACTGCTGCTAAGGTTGCCATTATCTTTATTCGTTTATTCTTTTGAACTAGAGGATTCATTTTCTTCCTATCACCGCATATTTCCTGGCCTAAGTATTTATAGCTGTTAACTTTCTTTATTATTCCCAATGAACATAGTATGGTGGTTTATTTTTTTACAGCAATGGGCCCCAAAGCTCATAAATTGTGTTTTTTTAAGATTAATTATGAGGCCATTCTTATCTGCATATTCACACAGGGCAGAAGCACTATTACAAATGCCCACATATGTATTGTCCGTGAGTATAATATCATCTGCATAGCAGATCCACCCCACCTTATGGGAGCCGATTTTGGGAAATGCATTCATTTTATCTTTAAAGATATTGCCAAAATCGGACATGAACAGATTGAAAAAAATGGGCGCTAGTGCACATCCCTGTCTTACACCTTTTAAAATATTAAAAGGTTCAGATAAGGTACCTCGATTGTCTAGGCGTATTTGGGATTTACTATCATCATGTATCATCCTACAGAGATACAGCAGATTTGCGAGCATGCCTCGAGCCTAGAGTTTCTTCCAAAGTCGCCCCTGCTCTACCGAGTCAAAGGCGGAGGTAAAATCTACAAAGAGAACATATAGTGGTACATTTATCTTGATTAGCCTGCTCAATTAGTGTGTTTAATATGAAGATATTATCTATCGTAGCATGGCCTTTCCTAAAGCCTGTTTGGGCTTTATCTAGTACATTTTCACTAGCAATCCACTTATTGATTTCTTTTAGAATCAATGTGCAGAAAATCTTGCTAAGTACATCGGTAAGGGCTAATAATCTATAGTTCTCAGGAAGAATACGTTGACCAGACTTAAAAATAGGAATGATATTAGCAGTCTTCCAGGAATTATGCATCCTTCCAGTATTGATAATTTTTTTTATACATTATTAGTAAAATATCAGCCCATGTTTCTGGATTTTCTTTTAGGATGATATTGCATAGACCATCGGGTCCCGGAGCACAAGAGCTCTTTAGCTTCTTTATTATTAACACTATCTCTTCCCTGCATATGTTCATATTGATTATGGGACAAATTTCAAGTTTACACTATATAATATATGTAACACTGAGAATTATTATTGCATTACAACATCTGGCATCCATCTGCCTCCAGAGGGCCTTGCGACCACTGCACTAGTATACACTGCGCAAAGAGTATTATAACCAGCATAGTCCCAGAAGAGATACTGTTTTTGCCTGGCTAACCTGACAATCAGGTAAACTAAAGCTCCCCTCATACTAAATATATATCAATATAACATAATGAACATTGTGTGACTGAGCAGTCAAGTAATGAGGAACCCTGTGTCCTCTCTCGCCCCTCTCTGCAGCATTCACCAGCGATTAACCAAGATATAGCACTGTCTTTTTTGACAGTCCCATACGAAATAAACCCAAGACACACAGTCTGATCAGGTGGCATTGATATGTACATCCGATTCTGACACTATTTTATTTGTTTTTATCTAGATTGGAGCACTCTCCTCACCTTGAAGGGAGTTCATACTAAGACCGCAACGCATTTAGCAATACTAGTCCTGATGAAAGCACGGAGGAGTGATTAGACATTTAAACTGAAACCACGTTCAGTCATCCCCAAGCTGGAAACACACTATGAGGGTAATTCATAGAATTTAGTGCACAAGTGGCGCACGCGGCTCGTGCACAGTGTGCGCGTGCGATTGTCTGCACCAGCCGCGTGCCTTAAAATCCATTTCCGCACAGAGCGTATTCATCGATTTTAGCTACCAAAACCATCCGTGGCGCAAAGTGGCGGAGCGACCCTGCAGCAGCGCCAGTTACGCCCCCAAGAACGCCACTAGCGCAGGGAAAAGCCATCAAAATCCCCAATCCAGCGCAAAGGGCTGCGCTAACCCTGTACCAGTATACATGGCCGCCACACAGCACACGGCAAGCAGGGAACATGTACTACTGGGGTGTGCTGGAAGTTTCACACGCGATTGGCCCTGTGCGAGTGGGGTACGTGTATTACTGGGGTTCGCGTGAAGTTTTACATGCGAAAGGGCCCTGTGCGAGTGGGGTACGTGTATTACTGGGGTTCGCGGGAAGTTTTACACGCAATTGGCCCTGTGCGAGTGGAGTACGTCTATTACTGGGGTTCGCGGGAATTTTCACATGCGAAGGGCCCTGTGCGAGTGGGGTACGTGTATTACTGGGGTTTGCGGGAAGTTTCACACGCGAAAGGGCCCTGTGCGAGTGGGGTACGTGTATTACTGGGGTTCGCGGGAAGTTTTACACGCGAAGGGCCCTGTGCGAGTGGGGTACATGTATTACTGAGGTTCGTGGAAATTTTCACACGTGAAGGGCCCTGTGCGAGTGGGGTACGTGTGTTACTGGGGTTCGCAGGAATTTTCACACGTGAAGGGCCCTGTGCGAGTGGGGTACGTGTATTACTGGGGTTTGCGGGAAGTTTCACACGCGAAAGGGCCCTGTGCGAGTGGGGTACGTGTATTACTGGGGTTCGCGGGATGTTTTACACGCGAAGGGACCTGTGCGAGTGGGGTACGTGTATTACTGGGGTTTGCAGGACTTTTCACACGCGAAGGGCCCTGTGCGAGTGGGGTACATGTATTAATGGGGTTTGCGGGAAGTTTCACACGGAATTGGCCCTGTGCGAGTGGGGTACATGTATTTCTGGGGTTCGCGGGAAGTTTTACACGCGATAGGCCCTGTGCAAGTGGGGTACGTGTATTACTGGGATTTGTGGGAAGTTTTACACGCGAAAGGGCCCTGTGCGAGTGGAGTACATCTATTACTGGGGTTCGCGTGAACTTTCACACGCGATTCCGCTGTCAGAGCGGGTACGTGTATCTAGTGGGGTGCACGGGGAGTCCCACACGTGAATTGGCAGTGTGGGTCCTCCCAGGTGTGCCCTCCACCCCATCCACGGCCCCTGCAGGCAACCCACAACACAGGGGACTACCCTGCACCCCTGGCCATGCCCCCCAGCCAGCACACATGTCACCTTCCACTAGTGATCACCAACTCATGTCCCCCTGCACTCCCACCCCCTATCAGTCAGGGGCACCTGCCAGCAGGCCCCCACTCATGTCCCCCTGTACCCCCACCCCCCAGCAGCCAGGGGCACCTGCCAGCAGGCCCCCACTCATGTCCCACTCATGTCCCCTTGCGCCCCCACACCCCAGCAGTCAGGGGCACCTGCCAGCAGGCCCCCATCCATGTCCCACACATGTCCCCCTGCACCCCCACCCCCCAGCAGTCAGGGGCACCTGCCAGCAGGCCCCCACTCATGTCCCCCTGCGCCCCCACCCCCCAGCAGTCAGGGGCACCTTCCAGCAGGCCCCCACTCATGTCCCCCTGCACCCCCACCCCCCAGCAGTCAGGGGCACCTGCCAGCAGGCCCCCACTCATGTCCCACTCATGTCCCCTTGCACCCCCACCCCCAGCAGTCAGGGGCACCTGCCAGCAGGCCACCACTCATGCCCCTCTGTGCCCCCACCCCCCAGCAGTCAGGGGCACCTGCCAGCAGGCCCCCACTCATGTCCCCCTGCACTCCCACCCCCCAGCAGTCAGGGGCACCTGCCAGCAGGCCCCCACTCATGTCCCACTCATGTACCCCTGCACCCCCACCCCCAGCAGTCAGGGGCACCTGCCAGCAGGCCCCCACTCATGTCCCCCTGCGCCCCCACCCCCCCAGCAGTCAGGGGCACCTGCCAGCAGGCCCCCACTCATGTCCCACTCATGTCCCCCTGCACCCCCACCCCCCAGCAGTCAGGGGCACCTGCCAGCAGGCCCCCACTCATGCCCCCCTGCGCCCCCACCCCCCAGCAGTCAGGGGCACCTGCCAGCAGGCCCCCACTCATGTCCCCCCTACACAAAATAAAGAAGCACAATCATGGCCCACTTCTGCATCCAAAAACCACATCACACCACCCCATTCTTGAGACGCAATGATTTCCCAATCCACCCCACACTGACATGCCTATCTCAAGACACAAACCAAAAGTCAACTATGTACATCAACACATGTCCGTCACACAGATACACTGGTTGGCATTGATTGTGTAAACCCACATTTTCACATGCATCAACCCAATGAGCAAATCCCACACATGGAAATAAAATATGAAAATGTATTATGTACAAAAATAAATATATGAAATGAAATCACACAAAAATACCAAACATGAAATGAAAAGCATGTGCAAAAGATGAGTGAATGAAAATTATAACCAATCCAAAAAAAATCGAAAGAAAAACTGTCCAAACTCTCCCTCCACCAACGCAAATCCAAAGGAAATGTAAAAAAAGAAAATCCATTGCTTCATGTCCATAAGGAAATAAAAAAATCAAATTAATCCATGATCAAACTATTCACAATCCGTCCAAAAAAAAAATTCCATGATTCCATGTGCAAAATCCAAAAAACATATCAAATCAATCCATTGTCCAACTATGTAAAGGGTCCATGAGCCCAACCAAACAAAACCTACCTAAGAAACTACCTAAAAATAGAACTATATACAAATGAGTGTGGCATTGTCCAATGACCACAAATAAAAGGAAAAGGAAAAGAAAAACCTAACTCTAAAAACTATTTACAATGGCAGCGGGATAGTCCGAAGGCTTACTTCCCAATTTTCCGGGCCAAGGCATCATCGAACTCCTGCTCAATGTCCCGGAGGCGGTCCTCTTCCATGGCCCCGAGGGTTCGCAGGGACAAAGACATGTGGACATCCAGGTCCCTGCGAATTGCCTCGAGGCACTCAGCCCGCCTCAGAGGCCTACGCATGGAGTTCTCCACCCTGACCATCGTGAGCCGTGCCTCTTCTGCCCGCTGCCACGCCGCATCTATAGCATGGCCTAACCGCTGCCACACGGAAGACACTTCCAGTCCTGGGTCCTCCTGCCCTCTGGCCGATGCCTGCCCCTCCGATGTTGAAGGCCCCGAGCCATCATGGCTCCCACCTTGTTGCTGCTGCTGCTGTGCCTCTGCCTGTGCCCTGGCTCTTGCTGCCTGTACATCCTCCTCCGGCTGGGGTGCAGTTGTGAGGTGGCCACCCCTGCTGGACGTCCGATTCCCGACTGTGGCAGGGATTTGTCCTCCACCAGCCTGGCCGCAGGGTCAAAGGCAGCTCCACAGGGTACCCAGGTGATACATGGGTGGGAAGATGGCATGGACGAATGGCGGGTAGGGGGTTCAAGTGAGGAAGGGGTCGCAGGAAGGTCCAGCACATGGAGGAATCCAGCACTGGTGACCCGTCCCAGCAGGTCAAAGCGGTCAAAGAGGCACCTGAGATGACGTGCAGTCTCTTCACAAAATGACTGCACGTCAACTCGCATGCCCTGTTGACGCAACGCTATCCCGGCCAGGACAGGCTCAACACGGTCCCGGATAGTCACGTCCTCAGGGAGAGGAAGGCCAGTTGTTGTGCGCCCACCCCCTCCCTGAAAACGGGTCTGGACGTAGGCATCCCTGCTGGTGCCAGATGATGCAGTGACAGGATCAGGGACAGGATTGCACACAGGCACCTCCGCGGCGGCCTGTGCTGCCTCCTGCCCCTGGTCCTGCACTGCACCACTAGCACCAGTGGAATCCCCACCTCCAGAGCCTGTGTGTGTCCCTTCCACGGCCTCCTCCTCCACCAAACCCCCCACCAACCTGGATGACTCCATGCCATCTTCCTCCGTTGGACCCTGTGGGGTCTCAGCTGCCCCTTCTGCTGCCGAGGAGTCCACCTCCAACCTCTGCCTCTTGGACCTACCCTCGGCAGCTGCGGGCTGGGACGCGGCACCAGACTCCTCACTCCCCGACGAGATGACAGTCTGGGAGGGGAGTCGGGCCTTGCGTCTCCGGCTGGTGGTGCGATCCCTGCCGCTGTGCCCTCTCCGCCCTCTTCATCAGTCGACGCTGCAGACAGGGAGAGATAAAACACAGGCATCAGGGCACAGTACATTGGACTGATACACACATGACAGTTGTACATGAGTGGCATTGCCAAACTTCAGACACGGCATCACACTCCACGACACACATGTCATTTTAACTCACACACATGAGCATTTCCACAGCAAAATTGCACCAGGCAGCACCATCCATACACATACAACAGCATGTACAGCCAAAGGTGAGCCTGACATCACATGAAACACTGGGAGTGCACTAAACATGCACACACACCACTACACTTACATGCATGTGTACATCTCCTCCAACTGTCGCAGTGATGAGATTGCCATACATGTCACATCTGACATTCAGCCTTCTACATATCAGTGTCTACCATGTTGCATCACAGTTCCACACTTGTCAAATACACATACATGCACATGTACACAGTGCAGATACATGCATTATGAACCACCATCCATGCCACAACCATGCCAATGTACATACACAGAAATTCAAACATGTGTGCTCCCACACATGCATTTTCCCAGCATGCTTTCCAACACATACACCATCAATGTGTCTCACACCTGAGAGGACTCATATGTGGCAGCCTCATGCCCATGTTCATACACATCCCTACATGGCCCTACAAAAACACATGTGCAACCTGCACACTACTGGCACATCACGACACGCACAGCGTCCAATCAACATACATGTACGCTTACCGCTCGACTCCAGACGGGTCTGCCTCTCAAGGATCTGGACGTAGAGCGCTGGGCATATGCGTTCCAGGACCCTCATTTGGTGGTCCGACAGCTGGCCCCGGCGCCCCTTGGCATCCACTGCCTTCGAGAGGCGCCGGGCCTTGTTGAGGGTCCTGGACCTGAAGTCCTCCCAGCGCTTCTTGACATGATGTAAGTCGCGAACTGCCACCCCCTCCGCGTTGATGGCAGTCACAATATCCATCCAGATCCTGGTCCGTCCTTCATAGTCGGCGCGCAAACTCCCAAAGAGGGCATCATTCTGCCCCAGGACTTGCTCCACCAAGACACCAACTTCCCTGGCACTGAAGCTGGTGGTTCTCCGCCTCTCTGACTGGGGGTTGCCAGTGGTCTCAGATGGTGGTGTGCCTGACATGGCAACCCCAGAGGCAGGAGTGGGTGGGCAACTGGGTCCTGGGGCAGGACTGTGGAGCGATGGAATCCCAGTCGGGAGTCTTCGGTTCCAGCAGGGTTGGTTACAGCAACTGCACCCCTGGCCAACGTGCAGGCAGCAAATGGCAGGGCACGTGGGCAGCAGGCAGTCAGGCAGCAGCAGATGGCAGGTGGGAGCGTGCTTAGGGCTCTGCGGGGCAATAATTCGGCCTTCTGGGCAGGAGCGTGGTCTTCCGTGTGTTTTCACATGGCCAGCTTGATACGGAGTGATTTGGCACGTGAAAAAATTGCACGTCAGCGTGTAATTGGAGGAAAGGCCCTTAGCGCGTGAGCACGTCAGCACACGTACGCGTTTTCATTGGACCAAAGGCCCTTTGCGCAAAAGCGCTTCTCTGACGTTACGCGCACGGGCGTTTCCCTCATGACGTGGGCATAGTGGTTCAGCGCACGTGAAAAAATGGCACGTCCGCGTGTGAATGTGTGTAATCTGAGGAAAGGGCCTACGTGCGTAAGTGATGTGACGCGCGCAGGCGTTTCCCACAGCACGGGTTAAAGGTGAGTGGGGCCAGCAGTTCGCTGTACATGCCTTTCCTGGAGACCGACGTTTGTAGCTGCTTCGTGTTGTTTTGCGCGACATCACATCTTCACAGCGATCGAGGACGTATCTCTTCTTTTGGCGGGTGTATTGGCTATGCGTGTTTTTCATTATCACGCTAGTCAGACGGTGAGTCGCACACGCTATTTTTCCCACTGCGGGTGCCCCTGTGTATCACACCCGTTTTCGAGGTCATAGTAGCCTGCGTGTCCCACGCGTATGCGTTTTTCGTGTTACTGGGTGCCACCGCGTAATGCGGGAGGTTGATTCCACGCACGTAGGTTGCAGGGTTGCGTGCACGGTTTTACTGCAGTTTTGGGGTGCCTGAGCATAGCGTTACCCATCACTACATCACCGGGGTCACCATACAGCCTTGCAGGTGCAGGGGGGCTGTTAACATCTTGCATACCACCCCCTTCACCCCAATTGCCCAGGTCAATTGTGGTGTACACCTCCCATTGGCACTACTCCATCTGTGCCGGCACTATTCCATCTGTGCTATGGTTGGGAGGCCACCAAAGGTGAGGGGCGCCTTAGCTGGGTGTACTCCTCGTGGTGGGCATGGTCAGGGACGTGGCCGAGGTGACCAGGGAGTCGGGGGACTCCAGGGTGTCCAGGGTGGCCGCAGAGGGGGAAGAGGCAGGGGTGCGCCACTTGAGCACGATGTTGTGCCATGTGTCGGTGCAGTCATGCCACCACCCCCTGTGGTTCTGGGAGATGCAACTTCTGCATCTGGCACTGGCGCCCGTGTGACCCGGCAGTCCGTTTCATCGACTGCCACGGGCCCAAGGGTAGTGGTAGCTGCAGGTGCAGCTGTGGACACCACCACCCAGGCTCAGGGTCTGCCAGCGCAGGCTGCGTTGGCAATTGAAGAGCCCTTGGAAGATTTCCAACAGGCCCGGAGGGAAACCGTAGGGGCACGCAGGGCTGCCCTGACCAAGACACGTGTCCCTGGGGCAGTAATGTCATCTGCTGCCCTGAACAGCTGGGTGTTGGCAAGTGCAGGGGCAGATGCAGATGCAGCCAACAACAACCCGGTTGTGAGTCTGCCAACCAGTTCAGTTGCGGTCAATGACCCTGCTACAGCGGATGTTGATGCGCAGGGTCCATTAGAGGGCACCCAGCTGCCACTGACACAAGTCAGCCCTTTGGTCGTCCCTCGACCTGCCACTCCCTTGGATCATTCCACCGGTCCCACTGGCCATACTGATCAGGGCGGCATCAGCCAGCCAGGGTCTGCGCCACAATCCAAGAGGAGGAAGGTTGCACCTGCAGCACAGGCTGAGACCCCACACACAGCCACGGCCTCCTGCATATCGAGGAAGAAGCCTTTCTGCAACCAGGAACTGAACTTCCTCGTGGGCTACGTGCGGGACCACAGCCGTGACATGCTAGTGGGTGCTAATTGTCAGACTACGGCTGCCCACCGTGATACCCACTGGAAGCAAGTTGCAGAACATGTGAGTGCATTCGGCCATGAGGTGCGCACGGCGCAAGAGTGCAAAAACCATTGGAATTACCTCAAACGCAGCGCTAAGGCTAAGCGTGCCTCAAATTACAACTTGACTCTGGTGACTGGCGATGGGCCTGCACCGGAGGAGGAAGACCTCACTCCGCATGAGTCACTCGTTGCGGAGTTCATACCATCTGAATCGGTCGAATGAGTGGGAGAGATGCCGGACTTTGATGCCCAGTCTAGTGAGTGTTGATGCATGTTTGTCTAGGACGTGTGTGTTTTACTTGTGTGATGTGTTGTGCATGAATGCTACTACATGTCACGTGTACATGGTTATGATGTGCAAGTAATGCAATTCTTCCCTGATGCATGTCTACTCTGCTGGATGGTGGACATGTGGAGCAGACGGGGACTGTCCACATCACCACTTTTGCACCCTAGTCGCATGCTGGTTACCAGTATGCCCCTCCGGTCCATGTTCCAGCTCACTGGTACTTCTGCATGTAGCGTGGGGTGACCTTCCTCTCAGCCCAGGAACTATGCATAGCATGACTGACGTGCTTGTGTCCTCTGCCTGCAAGGGGGTAGCTAATGTAGGCATGCTCACTTGCCCCTCAACCCACTGCTCTGCACCCCAATTCCATTTTAGCACTGGTCTGCTACAATATTGCCCTTGGTTACTTCCCTGGTCATGCCTCCTGTGTACATTCTAACATCCAGCGGCCAATCTGCCAGACATATCCATTGAGGTACATCCTTAGTACTTGATGCAGGGTGACTCACTTGGACTGTGCAGAGGTCAGATGCCCCACAGGGACATGAGTGCCCATTCATGCTCCATGTGCCTTTCACGCATGCCCATATGTGTCCATGACTGGATGATCACTGTTACACAAGTCCATGATGACCCAAAATGCATGGCATTTCATCTGCCTTCCCATGTCAACTGTGGCTCAGTACTGCGTTGCACACATGTTTATGGTCTGACAATCTGTGTGGGTCACAGGCCTCAGCCTGTTTAATGAACAATGACTCTGTCCAACTGGTGTAGTGTCTTCTTCACACGTGGGTGGACTCCAGAGGTTTCATCATGTGTCCTGCTTACTGTCCCATCATCATTTGCAGTGTTGTCACTTGACTCACATGAAGCTGTTGATGCTAGTCAACACTATCTGTCAATACACAGGTCTATGGTCAGCCTTTTGATACCATGCTAGGCATCCCTGCTTTTGCACTTGGGTGGAGGGGTGCTTTGCTTGTAGCTATGCTACCCATTGAATGCACATTGCACGTGATGCCTGAAGTTGACCTTGCACTGCCTTCACATTTTCTGACACACACCATGAAGTCCTTGTACATGTAGGTAGTGAGTGACATACATATTTGCTGCACTGCATAGATCCACTTCAATGCAAACTGCCACCTTTCAACAGGTCTGATCACAGAAGCAATTTCAAGCTGTCCCAGCATGCATGCCAGGTTCTATTATGTGTGGCACATGTCTGCCTGATGTGTTTGGTGTCGGTATGTGTGTGTGTTGTGTGCTTCTAACATGTGTAGTGATCTTTTTTCTCTCTATTTTTCAGATGATGACGCAATGGAGCCGGAGGATGGTGTTGTCATGCCAGGCACAGGGTTGTTATCACTACATCAACCCAGCACAAGTGGGGGTAGTGGGGTGGTAGGCCACGAAAACCCCCAAGTGCTACAGTCCATCTTGTCTCTGGCTGCCCATGAGTCCAGCCCTGAAGAGCACTCTGACGACCATGTGGAGTTGGATGAGCGTCAGGTCCATATGTCAGGGGTGAGTGATTCTGATGTGGACACTCCTCTGTCCGCAACACCTGCACTGAGGGGTCAGACAGTCTTGGAACCTCCGCCCGTGGTGGATCGGGCCGCAGGGTCACCCTCCACACCAGTCACTGATGTGCCTGGGACATCACGTCGACGGGGGTATGTAGTCGTGCAGCCGTGGGCGGTGCCAACACAACGAGGGCACCCGGTCCTTGGGTCCTGCAGGGGTCAAGCCCAGCAACGTGGTCGCCGCGCGCAACCACAGTATACTGAGTGGGAGCAAGACATGACTGCCAATTCTGAACGGCAGGGGGCAGCAATGGAGAACATCGCTGAGAGCATGGAGCGTGTGGCCCAATCTGTGCTCCCCCCTGCTAGGCAGGTGCTTCTCCAGCAGCGTACGGCACAGTCCATGGCCCGCTCGCTCAGGCTGGGCATGGCGGCCTCATACAGGGCACGCCAGGCTGAAATGTTGTCTCTGCATCAAGCAATTGCTGCTCACGCAGAGGTGCACATGAAGGCCCTGAGGGAGGAGCATGCTTCCCTCAGAGCCACTCTGGGTGTCCTTCTGATGTCCCAGAGGGAGCGGGCAGAGGAGAGGTTTGCACAGCTTGAGCGTACCATCTCGGCTGAGCTACATGCTTGCTGGGAGGTGCAGTGGTTGTCAAGCCAGGCCTTGCAGGAGGAACTCTGTGTTACACGTGCTACCTTGCAAGAGTAAGCACGTGTATCACGGGAGGTTCTGCATGCAGACCTACATGTCATCACCACACAGAACCAGGCTCACCCGTCCGGCAGACCTGCTGCCGACAAGGGGCAAGCTGCGGCTAGGTGTGGTCATGGTCCTGTACCACGTCCTCCCTTCCAGGAAGAGCCAGACTCGGACGACAATCTATCTCCCACATAGGTCGGGCTGTGCAGGCGTTGAGCCCATGGAGGTTTTTTTTTCCTCAGCATCATCGCATGTGGGTATTGAGCAGCACCCTGTACCTCCCCCCTCCTGGGTGCCTCCCCCCCCCGGGTCGTATGTGGCCATTTTTGATTTTTCTTTTAGTTTAGTTAGTTAAGTTTCTGTTTGATAGTTAATTTAAATAGGTGAAGTAGGTTTTTCATAGTTAATGTAATTAGTTAATATAGTTTAAAATTGCTAGTCTATTGTGCTTTCATGTGACGGTGTGGTGCTTTGTGGCTTTTGAAAGCATCCACTGTCTGTTCCAGCTGGGCCCTTCAAGCTTTTCTTGTGTATGTGTTTGCTGCTTGGGGTCCTTGACTCACATATGCCACTCCTGCTTCCCTTATCCATGGGCTCGCAAGGATGGTTCGGTATAACAGCCTATTACACAAGGGCAATGGACTGTCATATCTGTGGCATGTCTGCTGCTGTGGATCTTGTGTTAACACCCCTAGTGGGGATGATTGGGGTGTAATTGTCCACTGTTCTTCTTTTGCTAGATGGGGTAATTAATGATTCATGTGTACATTCATTGCTATGCATTGTGTAGTATGTTTCTTATCTTTAATGAACATGTGCTTGTTGCAAATCATGCCGTAGATAGTGTGTTCCCCACTGTTGCTGTGAAAGACAGACTGATGGTGTGATTTCTGATGTACGTCTCTGACATGGTCCAGTCATGTAATGCTTGAAGAGACACACACACATGAATATTAAGCATTAATCATGTGTTTCATGCACTTTCTGCAGGGGGATGAGCCTCAAGACCACCTTTGCCAGCAGACATGGGCCATTGGACGTCTGGAATCAGGACACGTTTGGTGCTGCCGACTGTCAGAACACCAACGTCTACTGCAAGTTCCCGCTTACCAGGCGGACTTTCAAGAGTCAAAAAAGCTAGGAACAGCAGCAATCGCTTTCATTCCTTTAAAGGTTTGTTTCAAAGGCATTGGGGGTTGCCATGGCGACGTTGGCCGCGAGTACGTCTGCAGTCACGTGTTGCTCCGGTCTCCCGGTCACGTGACTCTCGCGTTATGGCCACGCATATTTAAGTCCGCCCCGTTTGCTGTTTCGGTGCTTCTGATTGTTTTCCTCGGAATTCTACAGTGGCTCTAGTTATTTGGATCTTGTCCTTTCTCGACCTCTTGCCTGTCTATTGGAATTGCTCTTGTCTTGCCCACGGTACTTCTGATCTTGCTCCTTCTCGACCCCTTGCCTGTCCATTGGATTCCTCTTATCTTGCCCACGGTACTGCTACGAACAGCTGCTACGACCCGGACCTCTTTGTGACTTCGATTCATGTCTCTTGCTTCATTTTGTCTGCTTACCTGATTTTGGAACCGGAACACTTGGATTGTTCTAAGTACGTCTCTTTGAAGAAGGCTCTCTCTCCTTAGGCGTAAGCGTGCCGGCGGGAATAGGAAACAAGTGCTGGACTAGAGACTGCCTATAGCACTTTTGGGAACTCGCTGAACATTCTAGGCGTACGCGTGCCGGCGGGAATAGTGTTGCACCGGACTCAAGATACCTTCAGCATCTGTGAGACTGGGTTCTTCTCGGACATTCCTTTGGAGCCGTTTGGATCTTATTCATCACATCTTCCTCGTTGCAGTCCTTCATACGGATATACATGTAAGAATTACATTTAGTGTTCATTTTTCAGTTATTGGCTCTTATGCTTTTCTTTACCTTATGTACGTTTTGGTATCATTACAGAAATTGTTTAGTTCCATTCTACTGTCGTTTTCCTGTTGGATATGTACTGCATCTTATCCTACTAACGATCAGTGAACTCCCAGTGTGTCCTGTACAATTGCCACATATCTGGAAGAAACTTGCAGTCACCCGGAGTTCCAGAGTGTCCTGTTCCTTCTTCAAACATCTTTCAACCAATTGAACGCTCAGACTGTTTTTATACACAACTGAGTGTTACATTGGTGGGAAGAATATAGTACTGCACTACGGGTTCAACAGCTCCTCTTCGATCACCAGGCGCTTTATCCTGTTAAGGTTCACTAATTCTGACACCGACATGCGCCTGTGTGCACAGGCAGAGGCACAGGGATTGCGATCATACATCTGAAAATCGATGACGTATTTCAAGGGACTCCAGGCAAGGTGAGCAGCACAGGGGGGTCACAACACAGCAAACCTTCCACCTGGTCAGTTGAACATGCATGCTTATTAGCAGCACTGACGGTGAACTTGGACAAATATTGGTGTAGAAGCGCACAATACAGCTCAGATTTGTTAGTGGACTGATAGCTAGTTGATGTGAAAGTTGTGTGGGGTACCTGCAGGGGCAGTGGCACATACCCTCCGTTCCACCATGGTCCATTGAGGCACTTGTATTAGCCATGTAGCGTTCCGAGAGATGGAATGAAGCAGCTCACAGGGACAGACAGCAAGGGACAGACTCCGGTGCAGTGCATTTCATTTCCAAGTAGAAATTGATACATGCACTGGCTACTTTATTTTGTTCATGGTGGTACAGGACTTGTTCTGAAGTCAGGCCTTGCTATATGCGTCTGTCTGCTTACACAGGGAACATTGCATGTTGTGTGAATCGTGACTCATTGGTGTTCCATTTGCCACACACCCACCGGTGCCTGATTTACTGCATTGACTGTGTATGAACCATCAGAGGGGTAATGTTACGGATGGGTATGAAGCATCCACACAAGTTTGTCTGTTTGTAGTGTATTTTGTTACTTTGGGGCATATTTGGTGGTGTGTTTGTGTGTTTTGGGCATGCACAGATTATTAACTATGGCTCTCTTTGCAGCATTGAAATGCTCCTGTTACCGGACCTGAGAGTGCACAGGCAGGAGGCCAGCACTCACCCCAGAGATAAGTTTCTCTTTGACTTACATTTGAGTAATTTGGTGCTATGTGCACGTGAACAAGTTTGATCTAATTGTGTATGTGTTAATGTGTGTACTACATTTTGGTGCATTCCCTACTTTCCTGTGTCAATCCTACTCCCCTCTCCTGCCCCTCATTCCGGTTATCCAGTATGCCAATGCCTGTCCCGACTGCATATCCCCGACCCTCCTTCCCCACCAGGGTCTCAGAGGCCTGTGTGAGTTAGACCTTGCAGGCACCCAGACCACGGTGGGGGTGGTTGTTTTGTGCCACTCCTGCGCCTGTACACGGGAGCTGTGACAGTAGACATCCGTTTGTGGTGCATCATTCTATTTTATGTGCCACACATGCTTCAGATCCTGTTGTGACATTGTTTTACTGTGCTACCTTGGTTGTTAACATCATTGTGGTAGTACTTGGCCTTTGTGGTATACTGCTACTTCAAGTCATCTACTGGAGGCTGTTCTGGTTTGTTTTACTGCCTGCAGGCTATTTACTTGGCTTCTGTGTTGTCCTGCTTTGAGTTCTGTTGGATTTTGTGCTTTTGCAAATCTTGGTGCACTCTGAGGGTGCTGGCAACTTGTTACACACAAGGTGGGAGATGGTGACAAAGGGAAAGGGTGATCCTGTGGCCAGGTGGAATTCAAGGATGTCGGATGAATAACCCAGATGCAGTTGTTCAGTGGGTCGTGGTGATTTGTGAGTTAGGGGGGTGTTTTGTTATTGATAGTTGCCTTTCCCTGCAGTGTGATGGGCACCCTGAAATTGTAATTGTGCTTTACTATTTACATAATGTATTCTGCTGATCAATGCCTGTTCATGTGTTGTGTTTACCTTTCAGGTGTGAGGGGATAGTTGTGATTTGACATGCTGGGGTATACACATGGTGAATGTTCACATGTGATGTGTAGAGGACACTGATGGTCACTTGAGTTCACATGCATATGTTGAGTGCATGTCCCTACTGACCCACACACTCGCACTATGATCCGCTACATGTACAACCACCCTTCCATGTCCACGTGTACACTCTGTTTGCCTTCTGGTGCCCACTGTGTCCCTGCAGCACATGTTCTATGACCATTTGTGGATCCTGTACATGCCTATTTTGGTGTTTTTATGTAGTTTGTCGCTTAGATGTGATGCTCAGGGTGTGCATCACACACAATGGCTGTTCACTGTGCTGTGCGCTGAGCAGTGTGTTGCAGGAGGTGGACACGGCACACAGTAGCTGCAGTGTTGATTTTGCAATGCACATTGTGCATATGGACAGGCATTCATTGTTATGTTTAAAATACAACTTTTGGAATGCATTTGGGTATGACTTATTTTGGGTGGGAGGTTGTTGGTCAGTCAATTCATCTGATTCCATGTCAGGCATCATTGTCTGATGCCCATTTACATTTTTCACATGGCAATGTGTACCTTTTTGGTACTGTGTTGGTGTATAGCTATTGCTTGCCATGTCATGTTGTGGTTTGGGAGGGTTTGAGTGACATACCATTGATAGTCATGTCCTGTATTGCAGGTCTGTGTGATTCACACCTTGCATGTGTGCCTTTTGGTCACACAGGATTGCTTGTGTTTAAGTAGCTAGGGATGCACACAATGTGGCAATTCCATGGCAACAATCTCAGGGTGGTAAGGTTATGACAGTTGACTGTCTCTTTGTCATCATCGATTGTCACCTGGTGTGTGCCAGGCCTGTGTGCACTCCGCAGGGTTGAGAGTTTAGGTGAAAAATCTGGCCACAAGCTGGGTCCGGGCTTCCTCGCCACATGCCCTATCCCCTCCCATGGGCAGTGCCTGTTCCTGTGGTTGGGGATGTGGGGGCACCACCATGTCCACCGGTGTGCCCTGTCGTGTTGCAACATTGTGCAGGACACATGCTGCCACAATGATCCTGCACACTACTGGGGGTGCATAGAGTAGCTGCCCGCCAGAGCGGTCAAGGGAGCGGAAGCGTGACTTGAGCACTCCGAAAGTGCGCTCCACTATGGCCCTGGTTGCAATATGGGCCGCGTTGTATCTTACCTGGGGTGGTGTGGTGCGGTTCCGGATTGGCGTCATCATGTGGTTGCTCAGAGGGTAGGCACTGTCCCCTGGAGAGGTGATAATGGTTGTGATTATTGGGGTTTGTGTATTTGTGTGTGTGTGTGACATGCATGCATGTGCACGGGCATTTGTACTCACCTAGGAGCCATGTGTCACCATGCTGCCCAGCTTCCAGGGCCCGGGTCAGGGCGGACATTCTGTAAATGAAACTGTCATGGGTGGAGCAGGGTAGTTTGCATAGACAGAGGTGATGATTCCCTTTGCATCGCATACCACCTGTACATTGATGGAATGCCAGTGCTTGCGGTTTCGGTAAATGTGCTCAGTGGCCCTAGGTGGACTACAAAAATATGTTTATTTAATATGAATGCATTAATTATGCAGTGAGCAAGTAACTAGGGGTAATTCAATAACATAAAAAGGAGTACTATTGTCTGGGCGAACATGATTCTGTGAGCCCCATGCATTAATGTACAGTGTGACCAATGTCTGAATCATGTGAAATTCCTGAATCCTTGCTACATACTCAAAATATTCTTCCAGTACCATAAAAACCCAGTGGGAAGTTCCCAACAAGTCGCCCCTGCATTCCAACCCTTTGAAAGGTTGACAGATATGAAACAACCATCCTTTGGAAGTTTAAGGTAGAATGTTTATGTTAACACGAGGACTCAGTCTATGTAAATATTTAATACTCAAGTGTTTTTGAGAACCCCCTTCTCAACAGAGAGGAGGGCAGATTCTATGTCAAGACCGGAGGCTCGGATTATGCTTTCTCTCTTTACTTTAAACTCGAGCAGCATTGAAACAATTACAAACCATATAAAAATATTACACATTAAAAACTAAATATCCCAGATATAGGGCCTCATTACGAGTCCAGCAGTAGTTGTGCCAGAAAAACCGGCAGGCTGCCGCCGGACCCGCAATACAATTCCGCCTCCGTGATTGCCTGAATCACCGGGGCGTTACAAGCCCAGTGACCCGGTAATTCTGGAGGCAGAATTCTGTAAATCCCCATTCCCATGGAGTCCTATAGGACTCCACGGGGATGGGGACCATGGAAACATCGGTTCCGTCTATGACAGAACCGGTCTTTCCATGTCCGCCTGCAAGCGGGTGGTGTTACTCTCACCAGGTCAGGCAGCGGATTTACCGACACCGTTGTTTCCGGACCGGCTGACTTGTAATGAGGCCCATAGTAACCAAAACCACGTGACATTTTAAACCAATCCCGTCACCCAATGTGCCTTATCTTCCTTAACATTCCTCTGTCCTTCCTCTTTCTTTGCTGCTCAGGCAGCAAGTTAAGTGTTTTGAATGCATTTACATTTTGTTTTTGTATTAGATGACTGAAACTGATTAGAGAGTTTAAAGTTTACTAGACAGTGCGAGTGTGGCGCGTAGGAATTTGGCAGAGCATATCCGCATTCTGTAAGAAGGTGATTTTAATAATTTGAAGAAGGTTTGCGACGGAGCTAGCAGCTGCGGTGAACGCAACGTTCCCTGCCAGTAAGAGGGGGCACTGCAGTCACAGAAGTGATCCTGAACACGACGGGACCATTTACGGTTCCGGCGTTCAGTGATCAAATTCCAGACCATTGAGAGGAGCGAGGAATCAAAGTTCTGGGCAATTCTATAGTAGCAGAAAGCATAATGCTATGATAACAGGCAAGGAACACACCCAACAGCGCAACGGAGCGAGATCAGCTCAAACGCTGACATGAAGAGTCAGCAGAATTTATATCAGAGCGCCACCTGGTCGCCAATAAAGTTACCGACAGAAAGTAAGTCGGTTGAGGTGAAATACACCTACAATCAGGCGAAAAAAGGCAGCAGCTATCAACTGGGAAGTGCTAGGCGCAGAGTACGGGAACAGACCCAAGAAAAACTGTACATTAAACTAACCCAGCCCCATATAAGCTGCAAATTTGAGATGGGTACAGGCCCAAGAACCTTGCAAAGACCCACTAGCATAAAAATGCAAGAAAGCCTGAAAGGCCAGCCGCAGTCAAAACCCCCCTGTCCTTCCGGGTATGCCACGCAAGAAGAGAGGTGATGAGGAGAGGCAATGGATACACAGATGATGAGTCTTATTTAGAGGACTTGGAGGAAGAAGAATGGGATGAGACGTCCGAGGACAGCTCAGAAGAACGTAATATATCATCCCGAGCCCTCCTGACAAGCATAAGGCTGCCAAGACAAGGAAAAGATAAAGGGAGGAGTATGAAATGGGAGAGGTATTCGACCTGGATTCTCTCATCCACCGCAGGTCGGCGGAGTGGGAGCCCCCGCCAAGATTGGCAATCATATAAAGAAGAGGAGTCATAACACACTGTCTAAAGAGGCCAGGAGCAAACTACAGGCAGAATGCCCCAGGACCCAAGTGCCAGAAGGCATGGCGGGAACGCCGGCAATTGATAAGGAGAGATTTATCAAGAGATACATTGGTAGAACAGATGGTACAAGGTTTTCACCTAGAATTCTGGCCAGAACC
Organism: Ambystoma mexicanum; assembly: GCF_040938575.1. Lineage (NCBI taxonomy): Eukaryota > Metazoa > Chordata > Amphibia > Caudata > Ambystomatidae > Ambystoma > Ambystoma mexicanum. The sequence goes on from NC_090939.1 coordinate 694,527,088, forward strand.
AGTACAAGTAGAATACCCTAGGCCCATAAGGTTCAACAAAGAAGACGAAAGGTTATTAAGCAAGGAGGTAGTGGACCTACAAAAGAAGGGTGCCATTGCTCTAGTGTCCGACTCCTCAAATGGGTTTGTGAGCAATATGTTCTTGGTCAAGGGTAAAAGGAAGCAGAGACCAGTGATAAACCTGAGAAGTCTGCACGCATTCATACTATACAGGTATTTCAAGATAGAGGGTATACATCTCTTGAGGGACGTGTTACAGAAGGAAGATTGACTAGTCAGGATAGACCTCGAAGATGCCTACTTGACAATCCCACTAGCAAAGGAACATCAGAGGTTCCTAGAGTTCTGGTGGAGAGGCCAGTAGTGGGAATTCACATACCTCCTATTTGGTCTAGCATCAGCGCTTTGGGCCTTTACGAAGTTAATGCAGACTTTAGTGGGTCACCTCAGAGAAAAAGGCATCAGATTCATAGTATACCTAGATGATTTCTGTCTGATGGCACAAGATAGGAGAAGACTAGTTGAACAGATAGAGATGACAATCCAACTATTGCAGGATCTGGGCTTTCTAATAAATTGGGAGAAATCCGCTTTGGAGCCAGTACAGACAATAGAGTTCATAGGCTTCGTGATAGACACAAGGACAGCCACGCTCAGCCTACCAATAGACAAAGTGAATGTGATCAAGAAGGAGATCAGCTCAATATTAGCGAAAGAAGAGTTATCGCTCAGAGAGCTAGTCAGATTAGTAGGGAGGCTAGCATCATCCATTCTGGCGATCTTCCCGGGGCCTCTACACTACAGAGCTCTTCAACACCTAAAGATCAAACACAGGAGAAAAGGGTTATCATACGAACAGAGAGTACCGATCTCCTCGGAGGCGAGGACAGAACTATGGTGGTGGTTCAGACACATGGAGGCCTGGAATGGGAGAGCAATATTTAGCTCATCCCCGGACCTCATCATAAAATCAGTTGCCAGCCGTTGGGACTTGGGGGCCGGTTGCAGAGAGATGTCAACGGGGGGCAGGTGGTCGGAGAAGGAACTGGAGCTCCACATCATTTGTCTGGAGCTGATGGCAGGGTCCTTTGCAGTGAGATGCTGGACCCAGGACAAGGTGAACTGTTTCGTATGACTGAAGATGGACAACGTCTCCACAGTATGCTACATAAACAGGCTGGGTATCTCCCTGGTCTGCAGAACAAAGTGGCAGATTGGAATTCGAGACATCTGGGAGATGCCAGTGATTGGCAACTAGACAGGACAGAATTTGTATCTTTAATGGAAATGAGGGCCCATGCAAGATGGATCTGTTTACATTCAGGCTGAACACACAGCAGAAGCGATTCTTCAGCTGGAGGCTGGATCCAGCAGCGTAGGCAACAGATGCATTTCTACAAGAGTGGGGACTCTACAAGGAATACGCCTTTCCGCTATTTGCAATGATTTCAAGAGTGGTAGCACAGGTCAGAAGACAGCAGGTGACACTAATAATAGTAACACCAGACTGGAGAAGTCAGTATAGTTCCCGGACCTTCTCGAATTGTCAATCAACAAACCTTTAGTACTGCCCCAGTTCAGGGAACTGATTCAGAATCCAGTGGGGGAGAATCACCCACTGAACCAGGAAGGGGAATTGAGACTGATTGCGTGGGCAGAAGCCAGGACATTCGGGAAACGCCGAAAAGTTCATCAAGGAAGCGTGGGCACCAGGTACCAGAAGGCCTACAGATTGGCCTGGACAAGGTGGAGTAGCTTGTGTGTGGAACGGCACATACATCCCACTAGAGCAGATGTAACTCAGATAGTGCATTTCCTAGCGTCTTTGGCAGCACAAGGCAATGCATACAGAACCGTAAACACCTGTGGATCAGCCATAGCTGCATCCCGTCCCAAGATAGAGAATGTAGTGGTAGGAGAACACCCACTTGTATGTGACTCATAAGAAGAGTGAGACTTTTAAGACCACCATTACCCAAATATTCACAGACATGGGACGTGAATACAGTTCTGAATTTGTTTAATAATTGGCCGTACAATGAGCACTTGACAAGAAGGGCAATATCGGCAACGCTCACTACACTGCTCTGCCTCATATCTTGCAAAAGAGTGTTGGATGTAAGAGCACTCGAAATAGACAGAAGATCCTTTAACCCTTCAGGGGTCACGTTTTATATTAACAAGAGAACTAAGACTGGTATTAGAACTGTTTCCTACGCAGCTTTTTCGGAACAACCTAAATTATGTCCATTCTGGTGCGTAAAGAAGTACGAAGAAATAACGGGAACTACTGGGGTAACACAATTGCTCATCTCACTAAAGAAACCATTCAAGGGCGTAGCAGGGGAAACCCTAGCCAGATAGATTAGATGGTGTATGTGTCAGGCAGGCATTGACATTGGAACTTACGGGGCACATTCCATTAGAGGAGCTATGGCATATAAGGCATATAACACATTGGCTAGGTTGGAAGACATCCTAGAGGCAGCAGACTGGTCTAGAGAGTCAAAGTTCAAACAATTTTATTTTAGACCAATAGATGAGATGCCTCCATTGGTGGTAAGTAAGCTTTGAACAAGCATAATCCGAGCCTGCGGTCTTGACATAGAATACTGATTTCCCATACTAACGTCATAGAAAGTCAAGATTCTATTAAAGACACAGAGGCGAAGGATTATCCCACCCGAGCAATCGTTATATGGAATTTGTGAATGACATGTACTACATATGGGATACGAAAGTTGTGAAACATTGCTGGGTCATATCGATTACCAAGCCCGTTATTTTCGCCCTCCCCATTCCCATTGAGCCCTATGGGGGATCAAATGGGAATGGGGAATGGTTTGGTCAATGGGGGCTTACCGGTCCCTCCAGGGTGGGAATGGACCGCTAAGTCCCCATTGAACCAAACCGGAGTCGGTACCGGTATGGGAGGCAGCCATGGAGCTAATTGCTCCATGGCTACCACCATACTCGGAATGACCCCCCCATATCTGGGATATGTAGTATTTTGTTTTTGTTTTGGTTTTTTTAAAACAATTTTTATTGTTTTTTTTAACAGTCAAAACATAACATAACCATCACACCCGACAGTTCCAGTTTGCGCTTCTTGGCATACATTTGCATATCTTTTATTACTGTCTTCCATTCCCCCACCCCTTTAACTCGAGCTTCCAACTCAGGTTTACGGATTTCCTTTCTCTTGGGGTTAGCAGCTTTCGCCGTTTTCGGATGTATCCTCTTCACTGGGATTGGCCTGGGAGGATCCCAGCAATGTGGCTATCAATTGTCTCCATGCTATCAGAGGTCCCACTTCATTCTCCTCCCCTCTGCTGGCTGCCTCGTACCATACCGCTGTCTCAGCCTCTGCCCACTTCAGTAAATCGTTCCACCATACCTCTAATCTGGGTATATGGGCTGCTTTCCAGCTCATGGCTATTCTCCTTTAGGCCAGAATATAGGCCAGGTTCTTGAGTTTGCACACGTGTTTCAGGTTGCATGGCCTCGTAAATCCCCCCATCATACATGCCCACACGGATTCCACCTCTAGCTTTATTCCCTTTTCAGATAGTCATAGCTTAACTTCTCCACAGAATTTTCCCACCTCTGTGCACGCCCAGAACATATGGATAATCCTGGCCTCCACCTCCCCACATTTTGGGCATTTTTGTTTTGCTGTTCCTCCAAATCTGGAAATCTTTCGGGGGTCATGGATGCCCTGTGGGTGATGTACAGCTGGATCTGCTGAAGCCTGGCATTTCTAGACACCTTTTTATGATGTTTCTGGGCTCTTTCCCACTGCCCGTCTTGCATGGGTTCACCCGCTTCCTCCTCCCAGTCCCGCCTCAATTGGATCAGCTCCTTAGCCACTCTGGACATCACCAATTCGTAAATCCGAGATATTTCATGCCCTCCCTCCAAGATGTCATACATCGTTTCTATGGCAGTGTCCGGTTGTTCTGCCAGTGCTATTTCGGACCACCTTTCCTTCACCTTTTTGACTATTCTAGTATATGTAATATACTGCCCCGTATGTACCCCCGTTTCTTCCACTATCGTTTGGAAGTCCAGTGCCTCCCCGTCTTTCCATATATCTCCCAGAGTGGCCAGGCCTACCGGCTCCCAGTGCTTACGGATCCCTTTCTTCAGCTGCTCATCCGCCCACAGAGTGCCACTAGTGGTGCCTGCGGGGAGCATGGGGCCGGGTTTCCCATAGCTCGACACGCTTTGTGCCATGTCTTCCAGCCCAATTCCAGCAAACTCGATCGCCCATGCAACTCTGTGTTGGGTAGCCATATTAGCTCCTTTAAGAAGTATGGATCACATTCGCCCCTCAGCAATCTAAATTCTGCGGTCTCATCTTCCGATAGCCACCTAGCGACATATTGTAGCTGCCCTGCCACGTGGTATATTTCAAAATTCGGCAGGTTTATATCCCCTCTGTCGTACGTATTCTGTAGCTTCCATAGGGACACTCTGCTTCTGGAGTTGTGCCACAGAAAGCCTCTGCATAAGCTTTGGAGTTTAGTAAAGAAGCATTTGGGCAACATGCATGGGATATTTGCAAAGAAATGTGGGAGCCTAGGCAGGACCACCATCTTGAGCAAGGCCGCCCTCCCCACCATGGCTAGGGGGAGCTTTGCCCAGAACCCCATGCTGTTCTTAATGCCTTCCACTGCCCTCTCCGTGTTGTTTTTGTGCTCATCTGCAACCGTATGGTATATGTTAATCCCAAGGTATATGAACGTTCTGGTATGCCAAGCTATCTGCAGTATGGGTAAGTTCTCCTGTGGGACACCTCTGTACCTCCCCAAGGGGAACCTGCTTGATTTTGTGGAGTTCACCGCTATTCCTGAAAGAGTTGCGTAGCGCTCCATCACCTCTAAGATATATTGTAGATTTTCCTCTTGGTACCGCAGATATAGCAGCATGTCATCCGCATACAATGATATCAAGTGCGGTCCCCCCTTAGTGTAAACCCCTATTTCTTCATACTGTTGTCTTAGGCAGATTGCTAACGGTTCTAGTGCAAGGATGTATAGCATCGGGGACCAGGGGCAGCCCTGTCCTGTGCCTCTGCTTAGTTGCCATTTGTCTGAAATTATCGCTCCCGTCTTTACCCTGGTTATCGGGGAGCTATACAACACATCTTCACCCACTGCAGGTACCCTGGTCCCATTCCATATTCTTTCAAAGCCGCCATCATCCAGGGCCACCACACCGAGTCGAAGGCTTTTACTGCGTGTAATGGGACTATTGCTATTTCACTTGGGTCGCTCTCTACCTGTTCCATGATATGGTGGAGCCTCCTGTGGTTATTAGATATGCTTCTTCCTGGGACTTATCCGGTTTGGTCGGGGTATATGAGTTTCGTTATTACCCTCTTCAGTCTATTCGCCAACACGGCCGTAAGAATTTTGCTGTCCTGATTTAGCATGGATAGGGGTCTGTACGACCCACATTCTGTGCTCGGCTTATCAGGTTTGAGAAGCAGAATAATTACTGCCTCCCTCAGAGATTCCGGCAGTCTCCCTTTTTCAAAGGCCTCATTTAGCATTGCCAACAACGGGGGGAGCACTTCTTGTTTATATGTCTTATAAAATTTGCTGGGGAGCCCGTCTGTCCCTGAGGCTTTGCTCGTGGGTAGATGTGTTACCACTGTATCTAACTCTTCTAATGTAATCTGGGCCTCCAGGTTCTCCCTGTCTTCCTCATTTAATTTAGGCAATTATATGTTTCCCGTATCCTGAATCTCCTGCTCTGCAGTTTCACTTACGTCTTCATATAGGCATTTATAGAATCTAAGGAATCCCTCATTCACTCTCTCTTGGGTGTTCCAGACCTGGCCTGCTTCTCTCATTATCTCCCTAATTGCTGGGCTTGGTGTCTCATTCTTATATAACCACGCCAGTAGCCTCCCTGGTTTATCTCCCTCAGCATGTTGCCTTTCAATATATTTTTTTTAATTCAGGTTGCATAGCCTCTCGCAGAGCCCACCACAAGCCTGTTGTAATCGGCTCGTCTGTTTGGCGTCCTCCTGCGAGGTGCCACCCCTTTTCATAATTGCTTCTAGTTGCTTTTCTGTCTCTTGTAGCTCTTGCTCTATAACCCCTTGGAGCCCTCTAGCTTTAGATATGGCTGTGCCTCTTACTACCACCTTAAAGGCCTCCCATAGGGTTCCCTCTGACTCCACGCTTCCAGTATTATTTTCAAAGTACCCAATTATCTCCTCCCTTAGGTCCTCCCGGAATACGGTGTCCTTCAATGCCTTGGCTCTGAGCCTCCACGTCGGGATCCTGGCTCTGGGGGGCTGGTGCTGCAACGTCAGGGTAAGGGGGAGTGATCCGATAATATTCTCACCTTATATTCTGAGCCTGTCATTTCCCCAACGAGTTCCGGAGTGGCGAACATATAATCCAGTCTCGTGAACAGGTTATGAGGGGCGGCATAATGGGAGTATTGCCTATCATTCGGGTGTTGCAGCCTCCATATATCCTCCAGCCCAAAGTCTCTCAGCAGGGCTTGTAGCATTTTCGCTGGGGGGGTGGGCTTGTTGAGTTTCGTGTCTGATCTGTCCATTTTGGGGTTCAGAGTGCAGTTGAAGTCCCCCCCCCCATATTACCGCGCCTGCTATGTGGGGGCTGATCTTGCTATATAGTGTCTTGAAATAGGACACTGTATCTTGGTTAGGGGCGTAGGTATTTATGATACACAATTCTCTGTTCTCGAACAGTCGCCAAATCACTACCATCCTCCCGTCTGGCTCGACCGTGGCCCGTAGCACCTGGAAGGGCACATGTGGCACCACCCATACAATTACCCCCCTGGCATATGCCGAGTACGTTGCTCCTATGGTGGTCCCTCTCCACTTTTTTTTAACCATCTCTTGTTTCTCTTTAGTAAGGTGGGTTTCTTGCAATAGGGCTATGTCCACTTTTTGCCGTCTCAGGTACATCATTACTTTATTTCTCTTCAGATAGCTGTTGAGTCCTCTGACATTCCAGGTTATTATTCTAAGGTCTGCCATTATCATCCTTGTCCCATCCCCATCTGTACCCCATCCCGTTGCGCGGTTGGGTGTCAGCTTGTACCCCATAATACCCCACTACAAACTCCCCAACTTTTCCCCCTCCCCCGCCCAACCCTTCCCCAACTCCCTCTTCCCCTAACCCCAATCCCAAACTGATGCCCATCTCCATCCATGGATCTCAGGCTATCCCACATCTTGCTCCGTTCTGGGCTACTGCCGATACGAAGGTGCACAGCGGGGGGTTATCGCCCTACTGGCGATCCAACTACTGTAACTATTGGGGGTAGGTCGTGCTCTGACTGTGATGCTCCCAGTAAGCAATGGCTCATTGTGTGTTGAACATACTTAATTAAACGGTTAAGCAACTATATTCCAGTCCATACAAGTCCTGATATTGAAAAAGAATTTTCCTTAAAAAAACCCTTAATGCCCTCCGATTGTTGGCGGACCCCTGTGACTACATTACATTCCCCGCTACTATGCCATTTGGGGCTAGCGTTTCTGGTATAGCGTTGGTTCACTTATCCTGTTCGTCTCGCCCCGGATCCTTCTTGTTGTCTGGGCAGCCTTGGGTGTTCAGCCAGTTTGTCGCCTCCTCCAGGTCATCGAAAAAGTATGCTTTGCCCTTATGTAAAATCTTCAGCTTCACCGGATATAGCAGCATGTATTTGAATCCCGCCGCCCTCAGTTGCCTCTTAACTGCCACATAACTGAAGCGTTGTCTCTGCACCAACATGGTGTAGACCAGGTACACTGAGACCGTCGCTGTTGCTCGGGTTATAGTACCGCCCTTCCGAAAGAATTCCAGGATCTTTTTCCCTGCCTCTATAGTTTAAAATCTTGGCAATGATTGCCCATGGGGGGGGCTCCCGGCTGTGGACTCCTCGTTAGAGCTCTGTGCGCACGTTCTACCACAAACTCTTGTGAGAGCTTGCCTGCCCCAATTTCATGGATCAGCATATTTTCGACGTAGGCAGTGGGGTCTGGTCCTTCCTCACCTTCTGGCAGTCCCACCACGCGGAAGTTGTTGCGTCTCGCGCATCCTTCTGCCACTTCTGCTCGGTCTTCCAGGTTGCGTACTTGTTGTTTCAGTATGTGGACCTCCTCAGCGTTGGTGGTGCTGACTTCTGTATTGTTCTTCACCGAGCTCTCGAGGGTACTTGTGCGCTCTGACAGCTTCCTGACGTCTTGTCGTAGCAGGTTCACATCCACGCCCAGCACATCAATCTTGAATTCCAGTGCCGCTCTGAGATCCGCTATTGTGGTGCTCCACGCGGATTTCATCTCTGTGATGGCCTGTGATGGCCTGCAGGATCAGCTGGTCCTCCCTTGGCCGGGCTGACGTGACCTGGGGGTCGGGTTTTGCTTGTGCTGTTGTGGTCGGGGATAGTGTTGGTTTGGTGAAGAGGTCCATCGTTGGTTGCTTGACCTTGGTCTTGCCGCTTTTCTGTGCCATGATCTCTGCTGGCTTGTCCCTCTGTGCCTTGTGTTCTTATAACACTGCTGTTCTTCTGGTGGGCTGTAGGCACCCTGTTGCTGCTGTTCGAGGCTTCCAGTGGGGCGGTTGCTGGATACTTGTCCTCCGGGGAGAGGGTGGTTTCTCCGTGTGTGGCAGTCTGCTGCCTTATTATTTGGACTTTCTGACCCGCACTGCCTTTCACGGGGTCCAGTGGAGGTTCCCTGCTGCTTTTCAGTTGGTTCTGTGCCGTTTATAGCAGCACTCTCCGGGCGTCTCTCCGGTGCTTTCCCAGAATGGGGCGGTCCGTTACTTGCTTCCACTTACACGGGGTTGCGTTGTCTTGCTTTCGCCGTCTCAGCGCCCTCCACCTTAGAGCCTCCTCCTTCTTTTAGTGCCAGCAGTGTTGCCCCTTTATGCTTCGTCAGCGCCGCAAGAGCCTCCCTCTGTCACCCGCTGTGCTGTCTCCATCTTGGAGTGCAGTCCACCTCCATGTGCGCTGTTTTGATCTTAGTTTATTATTGTGCAGCCTGTTTGCCCCTCAGGGGGCAGTTCAATGACTCTTGTGACCTGCCTACGGGTGCTATGTTGCTGTGAGTGGGCTGCTCTTGCTTGTTGGTGGTCTTCAGTTTAGCAGACGTGGCCCGCCTTAGCGTCACTTCGGGCTCTACATCTGGCCCACCATCTATTTCCCCTTTATTTATTGTCTGTGGGCCTCCTTGCCAAGGCTGAACATGTCCGTGGTCATGTAGGATGTTGTTCGGTGCACTCACCTTAGATATGTCCGCTGACCTGGGTCTTGTGACTGATCCGAGGATCGGGGCTCTCGCTTCTCGGACTACGTTGGCCCTTGTGTTTGGCCCGTGCTTCTCATATGCCGTGTTTTCCCAGCCTCCGCTCGCTTGGGGTGTTACAGAATGATTGTGGGGTGGGGGTGCCCATTTCTAGTGTCTGCCCGGGGCCTCCGCGTCCCCCCTCAGCTCCCGGTATGCTGCCCGTGTCTCCTGGACTCATCCACTCACCAGCACTAGTGGATGCGGCGCTTCGCGGGCTGCTCTGAAGCCACCCGCCTGCCTGGGCACTTTGTTGTGCTGGCTCCCTGTGCTCACGGGCCGTAATGCCCACATTGTGTTCCGTGGCCCTTGGGCCGGGGCTCAGGCTTTGGCTGGGGTGGGGAGCCCGGGGCTCTCCCACTGTTTCTGTGTGCGGCGGGGGGGGGGCTAGCTGTGGCCTCTAGCCCCTTTGGCCATCTGATCGGGGCCCCCCCTCTCTTATCCGCTCCTCACCTTCTGCTGCTGGATTGTATTTTTGTCCGGCGGCCGTCCGTGTGTTCCGCCGCCAGTCCCCTCCGCCTGCTGTCTTCCAGGAGGGGGGCTAGTCCACACCGCGTACGTGTGTGTGCGGTCCCTGTGCTCTGTGTCTTCCGCTGCACTGTCCGTGGCCCCTCTAATGCAGACTTTGCTCCGGCGTCTGCGTCCCCAGTGGCACTCCCTTTGTTCTGCCAGGGCTGCCAACACTTCACTTGATTGCTCCAACGTTCCCGCCGGGGGTGCGCCGTCGCAGCTGGTCCCGGCTGCACAGCATCTGCAGGCACTACAGGCTGCCCGGATCTGTCTTCCTATTGGAGCTCTGCTGCGCGGCAATCTTCCCTTTCTCCGGAGGCAGCCTCAGCCTGTTCTGGTGGTCGCCATCTTGGTCCTTCTTCCATGCGCCGCAGACTTTCGGTGATTTCCCTGGAGCGCCACTTACGTCCTCACACCCGGAGCTTGCCCAGCACTTTAGGCATTGATACGTGTTTTGGGGAGTATGTAAAAAGTGGCTTTACGCATATTTTAGTTTCTAATCAGTCTTTGGATCACGAGAGCGCTCGGAGCCTGCGACCTCTCTACATGGCTGTAAACCACACCCCAGGGATATGTAGTTTTTAATGTGTCATATTTGTATATGGTTCAATGCTGCTCTAGTTTAAAGTAAAGAGAGAAAGCATAATCCTTCACCTCTGTGTCTTTAATATAATCTTGACTTTCTATAACATTAGTATGGAAAATCAGCATTGTGAGACCTGCAAATGACAAGTTTCTTTTAAACATCATATTTGCCCTATTTGCAATCTTTTTAAACCGTGTTTTTTTCATCCCACATCTTAATACAGTTTGCTCTTTTTAAATAAGCGGCAAAGAAAATCTACATTTAGACCCAGTGATTTGCAAAAGAGGAAATTCTCAGAAAGGTTAAGCAGGGACTTATTCCATGCCTCAATCACTTCTGCATGTTTTCACATGCACTGCTTTTTATGTGGTCATCCTCTGCCTTGATTGTTGAGTCATACAGGACTCCTTGAGTGATACAGGCTGCTTTGTGCTCTTTTTATGTTTATTTATGAAACAATCTTGTAAAGGGTAATCTTCAACTACTACAATAGCAGAAGACCATCAATCAAGGAAGGACCCTATTTCCAAGGTGTAAAAGCAGCATGTGATGCTTGTGTTAATAACCTTTAAATTGCTGGTCACATGAGCAAGTTGGCAGCCATGCAGTGCTAGCATTCATTATTTTCGGAATCGCTTGCACTCTTCATCCGGAGACCTGGAGAAGACTGTTAAAACCCAGAGCCTACGGGATAATCCCTGGGGGTATGTAGGCCTAGTTGGCCTCTGCCTATGCAAGCTAAGGCGATAGTGTCTGGTATAAGTATTTGGGTCGGCCCAGGTCGCAACCCTGCAGATGTCCTGAATGGGCACACCCTGCACCTCAGCCCAGGACACTTCCATCCCTCTAGTTGAGCGCCCCTGAACTGAGGCTGTCAAGGGAACCTGCGCCACCAAATAGGGCAAACAACTGCTTGCTGAGTCAATCAGCTAATGGTAGGAATTGATGCCTACATGGCCAAAATAACTTACAAACTGTTTGATTGCCTTGCAGAAAAGAAAGAAATGATACTCTCGGGGAAAACATAAACAGAGAAAAAATATATAATCTACAAGGAAATATACCAAGAGTGTGCCGGCCACAACAGCACCACCAGAATTACCTCTGACCAATAGTCTTGTAGCTTGATAAACACATTGGGAAGCAGAGGTAGGGTAGAGGAGGAAAGGTATAGAACAGACCCTCTAGCAATGGCATCCACTTCTCAAGCCCCCGACAAGGGTACCGGGAACAGAACAGAGGCATCGGAGCATCCTGAGGAAAGGGAAAACACATACAGCACCGGCAAACCAAACCTCCTCTAAATCCGGTGAAACAACTTCCGGCGCAACACCCAACCGGAGAAAGGAAATGCCCTGCTCAAATTGTCGGCCTAGACATTGTCCACTCTCCTGATGTGCATCGCGCCGTAGAGACAACTGGTTGATCTCCACCTAGCAGCCCAATTGGAACACTTGCAACTCCAAGTGAAAGGATTGTGACCCTCCTTGGCAGTTCACGTAGGCCATTGCTGACGTGTTGTCTGCCTGCACCAGAACTGCCACCCTTGCATGCAATGAGAGAACACCTGAAAATCCTGGAAAATCACCACTAGCTCCCTCCATTTGGAGGTATGAGTAGCATGAACAGCTGTCCAATGCACCTGGACACTATGGTCCCCTCAAATTATCCCCCAGCCGAGGCGTCTGGAGAGACACGGGTTGAATCAGCTGAAAGCCTCACAGCAAATTGCCTCTGACCAACCACCACTGAAGTTGGGCCCTCAGCTCTGGAGTGATGGCCATTTTGGTCTTGTAAGCTTAAGAGTCCATGCTCCAGCAGCAGTGCATGTGAGACACCAACTGCTGCATGTGAAGTCTCACCCAAGGAACCACAAACACTCATGTACCCCTGCACCCCCACCCCCAGCAGTCAGGGGCACCTGCCAGCAGGCCCCCACTCATGTCCCCCTGCGCCCCCACCCCCCCCAGCAGTCAGGGGCACCTGCCAGCAGGCCCCCACTCATGTCCCACTCATGTCCCCCTGCACCCCCACCCCCCAGCAGTCAGGGGCACCTGCCAGCAGGCCCCCACTCATGCCCCCCTGCGCCCCCACCCCCCAGCAGTCAGGGGCACCTGCCAGCAGGCCCCCACTCATGTCCCCCCTACACAAAATAAAGAAGCACAATCATGGCCCACTTCTGCATCCAAAAACCACATCACACCACCCCATTCTTGAGACGCAATGATTTCCCAATCCACCCCACACTGACATGCCTATCTCAAGACACAAACCAAAAGTCAACTATGTACATCAACACATGTCCGTCACACAGATACACTGGTTGGCATTGATTGTGTAAACCCACATTTTCACATGCATCAACCCAATGAGCAAATCCCACACATGGAAATAAAATATGAAAATGTATTATGTACAAAAATAAATATATGAAATGAAATCACACAAAAATACCAAACATGAAATGAAAAGCATGTGCAAAAGATGAGTGAATGAAAATTATAACCAATCCAAAAAAAATCGAAAGAAAAACTGTCCAAACTCTCCCTCCACCAACGCAAATCCAAAGGAAATGTAAAAAAAGAAAATCCATTGCTTCATGTCCATAAGGAAATAAAAAAATCAAATTAATCCATGATCAAACTATTCACAATCCGTCCAAAAAAAAAATTCCATGATTCCATGTGCAAAATCCAAAAAACATATCAAATCAATCCATTGTCCAACTATGTAAAGGGTCCATGAGCCCAACCAAACAAAACCTACCTAAGAAACTACCTAAAAATAGAACTATATACAAATGAGTGTGGCATTGTCCAATGACCACAAATAAAAGGAAAAGGAAAAGAAAAACCTAACTCTAAAAACTATTTACAATGGCAGCGGGATAGTCCGAAGGCTTACTTCCCAATTTTCCGGGCCAAGGCATCATCGAACTCCTGCTCAATGTCCCGGAGGCGGTCCTCTTCCATGGCCCGAGGGTTCGCAGGGACAAAGACATGTGGACATCCAGGTCCCTGCGAATTGCCTCGAGGCACTCAGCCCGCCTCAGAGGCCTACGCATGGAGTTCTCCACCCTGACCATCGTGAGCCGTGCCTCTTCTGCCCGCTGCCACGCCGCATCTATAGCATGGCCTAACCGCTGCCACACGGAAGACACTTCCAGTCCTGGGTCCTCCTGCCCTCTGGCCGATGCCTGCCCCTCCGATGTTGAAGGCCCCGAGCCATCATGGCTCCCACCTTGTTGCTGCTGCTGCTGTGCCTCTGCCTGTGCCCTGGCTCTTGCTGCCTGTACATCCTCCTCCGGCTGGGGTGCAGTTGTGAGGTGGCCACCCCTGCTGGACGTCCGATTCCCGACTGTGGCAGGGATTTGTCCTCCACCAGCCTGGCCGCAGGGTCAGAGGCAGCTCCACAGGGTACCCAGGTGATACATGGGTGGGAAGATGGCATGGACGAATGGCGGGTAGGGGGTTCAAGTGAGGAAGGGGTCGCAGGAAGGTCCAGCACATGGAGGAATCCAGCACTGGTGACCCGTCCCAGCAGGTCAAAGCGGTCAAAGAGGCACCTGAGATGACGTGCAGTCTCTTCACAAAATGACTGCACGTCAACTCGCATGCCCTGTTGACGCAACGCTATCCCGGCCAGGACAGGCTCAACACGGTCCCGGATAGTCACGTCCTCAGGGAGAGGAAGGCCAGTTGTTGTGCGCCCACCCCCTCCCTGAAAACGGGTCTGGACGTAGGCATCCCTGCTGGTGCCAGATGATGCAGTGACAGGATCAGGGACAGGATTGCACACAGGCACCTCCGCGGCGGCCTGTGCTGCCTCCTGCCCCTGGTCCTGCACTGCACCACTAGCACCAGTGGAATCCCCACCTCCAGAGCCCGTGTGTGTCCCTTCCACGGCCTCCTCCTCCACCAAACCCCCCACCAACCTGGATGACTCCATGCCATCTTCCTCCGTTGGACCCTGTGGGGTCTCAGCTGCCCCTTCTGCTGCCGAGGAGTCCACCTCCAACCTCTGCCTCTTGGACCTACCCTCGGCAGCTGCGGGCTGGGACGCGGCACCAGACTCCTCACTCCCCGACGAGATGACAGTCTGGGAGGGGAGTCGGGCCTTGCGTCTCCGGCTGGTGGTGCGATCCCTGCCGCTGTGCCCTCTCCGCCCTCTTCATCAGTCGACGCTGCAGACAGGGAGAGATAAAACACAGGCATCAGGGCACAGTACATTGGACTGATACACACATGACAGTTGTACATGAGTGGCATTGCCAAACTTCAGACACGGCATCACACTCCACGACACACATGTCATTTTAACTCACACACATGAGCATTTCCACAGCAAAATTGCACCAGGCAGCACCATCCATACACATACAACAGCATGTACAGCCAAAGGTGAGCCTGACATCACATGAAACACTGGGAGTGCACTAAACATGCACACACACCACTACACTTACATGCATGTGTACATCTCCTCCAACTGTCGCAGTGATGAGATTGCCATACATGTCACATCTGACATTCAGCCTTCTACATATCAGTGTCTACCATGTTGCATCACAGTTCCACACTTGTCAAATACACATACATGCACATGTACACAGTGCAGATACATGCATTATGAACCACCATCCATGCCACAACCATGCCAATGTACATACACAGAAATTCAAACATGTGTGCTCCCACACATGCATTTTCCCAGCATGCTTTCCAACACATACACCATCAATGTGTCTCACACCTGAGAGGACTCATATGTGGCAGCCTCATGCCCATGTTCATACACATCCCTACATGGCCCTACAAAAACACATGTGCAACCTGCACACTACTGGCACATCATGACACGCACAGCGTCCAATCAACATACATGTACGCTTACCGCTCGACTCCAGACGGGTCTGCCTCTCAAGGATCTGGACGTAGAGCGCTGGGCATATGCGTTCCAGGACCCTCATTTGGTGGTCCGACAGCTGGCCCCGGCGCCCCTTGGCATCCACTGCCTTCGAGAGGCGCCGGGCCTTGTTGAGGGTCCTGGACCTGAAGTCCTCCCAGCGCTTCTTGACATGATGTAAGTCGCGAACTGCCACCCCCTCCGCGTTGATGGCAGTCACAATATCCATCCAGATCCTGGTCCGTCCTTCATAGTCGGCGCGCAAACTCCCAAAGAGGGCATCATTCTGCCCCAGGACTTGCTCCACCAAGACACCAACTTCCCTGGCACTGAAGCTGGTGGTTCTCCGCCTCTCTGACTGGGGGTTGCCAGTGGTCTCAGATGGTGGTGTGCCTGACATGGCAACCCCAGAGGCAGGAGTGGGTGGGCAACTGGGTCCTGGGGCAGGACTGTGGAGCGATGGAATCCCAGTCGGGAGTCTTCGGTTCCAGCAGGGTTGGTTACAGCAACTGCACCCCTGGCCAACGTGCAGGCAGCAAATGGCAGGGCACGTGGGCAGCAGGCAGTCAGGCAGCAGCAGATGGCAGGTGGGAGCGTGCTTAGGGCTCTGCGGGGCAATAATTCGGCCTTCTGGGCAGGAGCGTGGTCTTCCGTGTGTTTTCACATGGCCAGCTTGATACGGAGTGATTTGGCACGTGAAAAAATTGCACGTCAGCGTGTAATTGGAGGAAAGGCCCTTAGCGCGTGAGCACGTCAGCACACGTACGCGTTTTCATTGGACCAAAGGCCCTTTGCGCGTAAGCGCTTCTCTGACGTTACGCGCACGGGCGTTTCCCTCATGACGTGGGCATAGTGGTTCAGCGCACGTGAAAAAATGGCACGTCCGCGTGTGAATGTGTGCAATCTGAGGAAAGGGCCTACGTGCGTAAGTGATGTGACGTGCGCAGGCGTTTCCCACAGCACGGGTTAAAGGTGAGTGGGGCCAGCAGTTCGCTGTACATGCCTTTCCTGGAGACCGACGTTTGTAGCTGCTTCGTGTTGTTTTGCGCGACATCACATCTTCACAGCGATCGAGGACGTATCTCTTCTTTTGGCGGGTGTATTGGCTATGCGTGTTTTTCATTATCACGCTAGTCAGACGGTGAGTCGCACACGCTATTTTTCCCACTGCGGGTGCCCCTGTGTATCACACCCGTTTTCGAGGTCATAGTAGCCTGCGTGTCCCACGCGTATGCGTTTTTCGTGTTACTGGGTGCCACCGCGTAATGCGGGAGGTTGATTCCACGCACGTAGGTTGCAGGGTTGCGTGCACGGTTTTACTGCAGTTTTGGGGTGCCTGAGCATAGCGTTACCCATCACTACATCACCGGGGTCACCATACAGCCTTGCAGGTGCAGGGGGGCTGTTAACATCTTGCATACCACCCCCTTCACCCCAATTGCCCAGGTCAATTGTGGTGTACACCTCCCATTGGCACTACTCCATCTGTGCCGGCACTATTCCATCTGTGCTATGGTTGGGAGGCCACCAAAGGTGAGGGGCGCCTTAGCTGGGTGTACTCCTCGTGGTGGGCATGGTCAGGGACGTGGCCGGGGTGACCAGGGAGTCGGGGGACTCCAGGGTGTCCAGGGTGGCCGCAGAGGGGGAAGAGGCAGGGGTGCGCCACTTGAGCACGATGTTGTGCCATGTGTCGGTGCAGTCATGCCACCACCCCCTGTGGTTCTGGGAGATGCAACTTCTGCATCTGGCACTGGCGCCCGTGTGACCCGGCAGTCCGTTTCATCGACTGCCACGGGCCCAAGGGTAGTGGTAGCTGCAGGTGCAGCTGTGGATACCACCACCCAGGCTCAGGGTCTGCCAGCGCAGGCTGCGTTGGCAATTGAAGAGCCCTTGGAAGATTTCCAACAGGCCCGGAGGGAAACCGTAGGGGCACGCAGGGCTGCCCTGACCAAGACACGTGTCCCTGGGGCAGTAATGTCATCTGCTGCCCTGAACAGCTGGGTGTTGGCAAGTGCAGGGGCAGATGCAGATGCAGCCAACAACAACCCGGTTGTGAGTCTGCCAACCAGTTCAGTTGCGGTCAATGACCCTGCTACAGCGGATGTTGATGCGCAGGGTCCATTAGAGGGCACCCAGCTGCCACTGACACAAGTCAGCCCTTTGGTCGTCCCTCGACCTGCCACTCCCTTGGATCATTCCACCGGTCCCACTGGCCATACTGATCAGGGCGGCATCAGCCAGCCAGGGTCTGCGCCACAATCCAAGAGGAGGAAGGTTGCACCTGCAGCACAGGCTGAGACCCCACACACAGCCACGGCCTCCTGCATATCGAGGAAGAAGCCTTTCTGCAACCAGGAACTGAACTTCCTCGTGGGCTACGTGCGGGACCACAGCCGTGACATGCTAGTGGGTGCTAATTGTCAGACTACGGCTGCCCACCGTGATACCCACTGGAAGCAAGTTGCAGAACATGTGAGTGCATTCGGCCATGAGGTGCGCACGGCGCAAGAGTGCAAAAACCATTGGAATTACCTCAAACGCAGCGCTAAGGCTAAGCGTGCCTCAAATTACAACTTGACTCTGGTGACTGGCGATGGGCCTGCACCGGAGGAGGAAGACCTCACTCCGCATGAGTCACTCGTTGCGGAGTTCATACCATCTGAATCGGTCGAATGAGTGGGAGAGATGCCGGACTTTGATGCCCAGTCTAGTGAGTGTTGATGCATGTTTGTCTAGGACGTGTGTGTTTTACTTGTGTGATGTGTTGTGCATGAATGCCACTACATGTCACGTGTACATGGTTATGATGTGCAAGTAATGCAATTCTTCCCTGATGCATGTCTACTCTGCTGGATGGTGGACGTGTGGAGCAGACGGGGACTGTCCACATCACCACTTTTGCACCCTAGTCGCATGCTGGTTACCAGTATGCCCCTCCGGTCCATGTTCCAGCTCACTGGTACTTCTGCATGTAGCGTGGGGTGACCTTCCTCTCAGCCCAGGAACTATGCATAGCATGACTGACGTGCTTGTGTCCTCTGCCTGCAAGGGGGTAGCTAATGTAGGCATGCTCCCTTGCCCCTCAACCCACTGCTCTGCACCCCAATTCCATTTTAGCACTGGTCTGCTACAATATTGCCCTTGGTTACTTCCCTGGTCATGCCTCCTGTGTACATTCTAACATCCAGCGGCCAATCTGCCAGACATATCCATTGAGGTACATCCTTAGTACTTGATGCAGGGTGACTCACTTGGACTGTGCAGAGGTCAGATGCCCCACAGGGACATGAGTGCCCATTCATGCTCCATGTGCCTTTCACGCATGCCCATATGTGTCCATGACTGGATGATCACTGTTACACAAGTCCATGATGACCCAAAATGCATGGCATTTCATCTGCCTTCCCATGTCAACTGTGGCTCAGTACTGCGTTGCACACATGTTTATGGTCTGACAATCTGTGTGGGTCACAGGCCTCAGCCTGTTTAATGAACAATGACTCTGTCCAACTGGTGTAGTGTCTTCTTCACACGTGGGTGGACTCCAGAGGTTTCATCATGTGTCCTGCTTACTGTCCCATCATCATTTGCAGTGTTGTCACTTGACTCACATGAAGCTGTTGATGCTAGTCAACACTATCTGTCAATACACAGGTCTATGGTCAGCCTTTTGATACCATGCTAGGCATCCCTGCTTTTGCACTTGGGTGGAGGGGTGCTTTGCTTGTAGCTATGCTACCCATTGAATGCACATTGCACGTGATGCCTGAAGTTGACCTTGCACTGCCTTCACATTTTCTGACACACACCATGAAGTCCTTGTACATGTAGGTAGTGAGTGACATACATATTTGCTGCACTGCATAGATCCACTTCAATGCAAACTGCCACCTTTCAACAGGTCTGATCACAGAAGCAATTTCAAGCTGTCCCAGCATGCATGCCAGGTTCTATTATGTGTGGCACATGTCTGCCTGATGTGTTTGGTGTCGGTATGTGTGTGTGTTGTGTGCTTCTAACATGTGTAGTGATCTTTTTTCTCTCTATTTTTCAGATGATGACGCAATGGAGCCGGAGGATGGTGTTGTCATGCCAGGCACAGGGTTGTTATCACTACATCAACCCAGCACAAGTGGGGGTAGTGGGGTGGTAGGCCACGAAAACCCCCAAGTGCTACAGTCCATCTTGTCTCTGGCTGCCCATGAGTCCAGCCCTGAAGAGCACTCTGACGACCATGTGGAGTTGGATGAGCATCAGGTCCATATGTCAGGGGTGAGTGATTCTGATGTGGACACTCCTCTGTCCGCAACACCTGCACTGAGGGGTCAGACAGTCTTGGAACCTCCGCCCGTGGTGGATCGGGCCGCAGGGTCACCCTCCACACCAGTCACTGATGTGCCTGGGACATCACGTCGACGGGGGTATGTAGTTGTGCAGCCGTGGGCGGTGCCAACACAACGAGGGCACCCGGTCCTTGGGTCCTGCAGGGGTCAAGCCCAGCAACGTGGTCGCCGCGCGCAACCACAGTATACTGAGTGGGAGCAAGACATGACTGCCAATTCTGAACGGCAGGGGGCAGCAATGGAGAACATCGCTGAGAGCATGGAGCGTGTGGCCCAATCTGTGCTCCCCCCTGCTAGGCAGGTGCTTCTCCAGCAGCGTACGGCACAGTCCATGGCCCGCTCGCTCAGGCTGGGCATGGCGGCCTCATACAGGGCACGCCAGGCTGAAATGTTGTCTCTGCATCAAGCAATTGCTGCTCACGCAGAGGCGCACATGAAGGCCCTGAGGGAGGAGCATGCTTCCCTCAGAGCCACTCTGGGTGTCCTTCTGATGTCCCAGAGGGAGCGAGCAGAGGAGAGGTTTGCACAGCTTGAGCGTACCATCTCGGCTGAGCTACATGCTTGCCGGGAGGTGCAGTGGTTGTCAAGCCAGGCCTTGCAGGAGGAACTCTGTGTTACACGTGCTACCTTGCAAGAGTAAGCACGTGTATCACGGGAGGTTCTGCATGCAGACCTACATGTCATCACCACACAGAACCAGGCTCACCCGTCCGGCAGACCTGCTGCCGACAAGGGGCAAGCTGCGGCTAGGTGTGGTCATGGTCCTGTACCACGTCCTCCCTTCCAGGAAGAGCCAGACTCGGACGACAATCTATCTCCCACATAGGTCGGGCTGTGCAGGCGTTGAGCCCATGGAGGTTTTTTTTTCCTCAGCATCATCGCATGTGGGTATTGAGCAGCACCCTGTACCTCCCCCCTCCTGGGTGCCTCCCCCCCCCCGGGTCGTATGTGGCCATTTTTGATTTTTCTTTTAGTTTAGTTAGTTAAGTTTCTGTTTGATAGTTTATTTAAATAGGTGAAGTAGGTTTTTCATAGTTAATGTAATTAGTTAATATAGTTTAAAATTGCTAGTCTATTGTGCTTTCATGTGACGGTGTGGTGCTTTGTGGCTTTTGAAAGCATCCACTGTCTGTTCCAGCTGGGCCCTTCAAGCTTTTCTTGTGTATGTGTTTGCTGCTTGGGGTCCTTGACTCACATATGCCACTCCTGCTTCCCTTATCCATGGGCTCGCAAGGATGGTTCGGTATAACAGCCTATTACACAAGGGCAATGGACTGTCATATCTGTGGCATGTCTGCTGCTGTGGATCTTGTGTTAACACCCCTAGTGGGGATGATTGGTGTGTAATTGTCCACTGTTCTTCTTTTGCTAGATGGGGTAATTAATGATTCATGTGTACATTCATTGCTATGCATTGTGTAGTATGTTTCTTATCTTTAATGAACATGTGCTTGTTGCAAATCATGCCATAGATAGTGTGTTCCCCACTGTTGCTGTGAAAGACAGACTGATGGTGTGATTTCTGATGTACGTCTCTGACATGGTCCAGTCATGTAATGCTTGAAGAGACACACACACATGAATATTAAGCATTAATCATGTGTTTCATGCACTTTCTGCAGGGGGATGAGCCTCAAGACCACCTTTGCCAGCAGACATGGGCCATTGGACGTCTGGAATCAGGACACGTTTGGTGCTGCCGACTGTCAGAACACCAACGTCTACTGCAAGTTCCCGCTTACCAGGCGGACTTTCAAGAGTCAAAAAAGCTAGGAACAGCAGCAATCGCTTTCATTCCTTTAAAGGTTTGTTTCAAAGGCATTGGGGGTTGCCATGGCGACGTTGGCCGCGAGTACGTCTGCAGTCACGTGTTGCTCCGGTCTCCCGGTCACGTGACTCTCGCGTTATGGCCACGCATATTTAAGTCCGCCCCGTTTGCTGTTTCGGTGCTTCTGATTGTTTTCCTCGGAATTCTACAGTGGCTCTAGTTATTTGGATCTTGTCCTTTCTCGACCTCTTGCCTGTCTATTGGAATTGCTCTTGTCTTGCCCACGGTACTTCTGATCTTGCTCCTTCTCGACCCCTTGCCTGTCCATTGGATTCCTCTTATCTTGCCCACGGTACTGCTACGAACAGCTGCTACGACCCGGACCTCTTTGTGACTTCGATTCATGTCTCTTGCTTCATTTTGTCTGCTTACCTGATTTTGGAACCGGAACACTTGGATTGTTCTAAGTACGTCTCTTTGAAGAAGGCTCTCTCTCCTTAGGCGTAAGCGTGCCGGCGGGAATAGGAAACAAGTGCTGGACTAGAGACTGCCTATAGCACTTTTGGGAACTCGCTGAACATTCTAGGCGTACGCGTGCCGGCGGGAATAGTGTTGCACCGGACTCAAGATACCTTCAGCATCTGTGAGACTGGGTTCTTCTCGGACATTCCTTTGGAGCCGTTTGGATCTTATTCATCACATCTTCCTCGTTGCAGTCCTTCATACGGATATACATGTAAGAATTACATTTAGTGTTCATTTTTCAGTTATTGGCTCTTATGCTTTTCTTTACCTTATGTACGTTTTGGTATCATTACAGAAATTGTTTAGTTCCATTCTACTGTCGTTTTCCTGTTGGATATGTACTGCATCTTATCCTACTAACGATCAGTGAGCTCCCAGTGTGTCCTGTACAATTGCCACATATCTGGAAGAAACTTGCAGTCACCCGGAGTTCCAGAGTGTCCTGTTCCTTCTTCAAACATCTTTCAACCAATTGAACGCTCAGACTGTTTTTATACACAACTGAGTGTTACATTGGTGGGAAGAATATAGTACTGCACTACGGGTTCAACAGCTCCTCTTCGATCACCAGGCGCTTTATCCTGTTAAGGTTCACTAATTCTGACACCGACATGCGCCTGTGTGCACAGGCAGAGGCACAGGGATTGCGATCATACATCTGAAAATCGATGACGTATTTCAAGGGACTCCAGGCAAGGTGAGCAGCACAGGGGGGTCACAACACAGCAAACCTTCCACCTGGTCAGTTGAACATGCATGCTTATTAGCAGCACTGACGGTGAACTTGGACAAATATTGGTATAGAAGCGCACAATACAGCTCAGATTTGTTAGTGGACTGATAGCTAGTTGATGTGAAAGTTGTGTGGGGTACCTGCAGGGGCAGTGGCACATACCCTCCGTTCCACCATGGTCCATTGAGGCACTTGTATTAGCCATGTAGCGTTCCGAGAGATGGAATGAAGCAGCTCACAGGGACAGACAGCAAGGGACAGACTCCGGTGCAGTGCATTTCATTTCCAAGTAGAAATTGATACATGCACTGGCTACTTTATTTTGTTCATGGTGGTACAGGACTTGTTCTGAAGTCAGGCCTTGCTATATGCGTCTGTCTGCTTACACAGGGAACATTGCATGTTGTGTGAATCGTGACTCATTGGTGTTCCATTTGCCACACACCCACCGGTGCCTGATTTACTGCATTGACTGTGTATGAACCATCAGAGGGGTAATGTTACGGATGGGTATGAAGCATCCACACAAGTTTGTCTGTTTGTAGTGTATTTTGTTACTTTGGGGCATATTTGGTGGTGTGTTTGTGTGTTTTGGGCATGCACAGATTATTAACTATGGCTCTCTTTGCAGCATTGAAATGCTCCTGTTACCGGACCTGAGAGTGCACAGGCAGGAGGCCAGCACTCACCCCAGAGATAAGTTTCTCTTTGACTTACATTTGAGTAATTTGGTGCTATGTGCACGTGAACAAGTTTGATCTAATTGTGTATGTGTTAATGTGTGTACTACATTTTGGTGCATTCCCTACTTTCCTGTGTCAATCCTACTCCCCTCTCCTGCCCCTCATTCCGGTTATCCAGTATGCCAATGCCTGTCCCGACTGCATATCCCCGACCCTCCTTCCCCACCAGGGTCTCAGAGGCCTGTGTGAGTTAGACCTTGCAGGCACCCAGACCACGGTGGGGGTGGTTGTTTTGTGCCACTCCTGCGCCTGTACACGGGAGCTGTGACAGTAGACATCCGTTTGTGGTGCATCATTCTATTTTATGTGCCACACATGCTTCAGATCCTGTTGTGACATTGTTTTACTGTGCTACCTTGGTTGTTAACATCATTGTGGTAGTACTTGGCCTTTGTGGCATACTGCTACTTCAAGTCATCTACTGGAGGCTGTTCTGGTTTGTTTTACTGCCTGCAGGCTATTTACTTGGCTTCTGTGTTGTCCTGCTTTGAGTTCTGTTGGATTTTGTGCTTTTGCAAATCTTGGTGAACTCTGAGGGTGCTGGCAACTTGTTACACACAAGGTGGGAGATGGTGACAAAGGGGAAGGGTGATCCTGTGGCCAGGTGGAATTCAAGGATGTCGGATGAATAACCCAGATGCAGTTGTTCAGTGGGTCGTGGTGATTTGTGAGTTAGGGGGGTGTTTTGTTATTGATAGTTGCCTTTCCCTGCAGTGTGATGGGCACCCTGAAATTGTAATTGTGCTTTACTATTTACATAATGTATTCTGCTGATCAATGCCTGTTCATGTGTTGTGTTTACCTTTCAGGTGTGAGGGGATAGTTGTGATTTGACATGCTGGGGTATACACATGGTGAATGTTCACATGTGATGTGTAGAGGACACTGATGGTCACTTGAGTTCACATGCATATGTTGAGTGCATGTCCCTACTGACCCACACACTCGCACTATGATCCGCTACATGTACAACCACCCTTCCATGTCCACGCGTACACTCTGTTTGCCTTCTGGTGCCCACTGTGTCCCTGCAGCACATGTTCTATGACCATTTGTGGATCCTGTACATGCCTATTTTGGTGTTTTTATGTAGTTTGTCGCTTAGATGTGATGCTCAGGGTGTGCATCACACACAATGGCTGTTCACTGTGCTGTGCGCTGAGCAGTGTGTTGCAGGAGGTGGACACGGCACACAGTAGCTGCAGTGTTGATTTTGCAATGCACATTGTGCATATGGACAGGCATTCATTGTTATGTTTAAAATACAACTTTTGGAATGCATTTGGGTATGACTTATTTTGGGTGGGAGGTTGTTGGTCAGTCAATTCATCTGATTCCATGTCAGGCATCATTGTCTGATGCCCATTTACATTTTTCACATGGCAATGTGTACCTTTTTGGTACTGTGTTGGTGTATAGCTATTGCTTGCCATGTCATGTTGTGGTTTGGGAGGGTTTGAGTGACATACCATTGATAGTCATGTCCTGTATTGCAGGTCTGTGTGATTCACACCTTGCATGTGTGCCTTTTGGTCACACAGGATTGCTTGTGTTTAAGTAGCTAGGGATGCACACAATGTGGCAATACCATGGCAACAATCTCAGGGTGGTAAGGTTATGACAGTTGACTGTCTCTTTGTCATCATCGATTGTCACCTGGTGTGTGCCAGGCCTGTGTGCACTCCGCAGGGTTGAGAGTTTAGGTGAAAAATCTGGCCACAAGCTGGGTCCGGGCTTCCTCGCCACATGCCCTATCCCCTCCCATGGGCAGTGCCTGTTCCTGTGGTTGGGGATGTGGGGGCACCACCATGTCCACCGGTGTGCCCTGTCGTGTTGCAACATTGTGCAGGACACATGCTGCCACAATGATCCTGCACACTACTGGGGGTGCATAGAGTAGCTGCCCGCCAGAGCGGTCAAGGGAGCGGAAGCGTGACTTGAGCACTCCGAAAGTGCGCTCCACTATGGCCCTGGTTGCAATATGGGCCGCGTTGTATCTTACCTGGGGTGGTGTGGTGCGGTTCCGGATTGGCGTCATCATGTGGTTGCTCAGAGGGTAGGCACTGTCCCCTGGAGAGGTGATAATGGTTGTGATTATTGGGGTTTGTGTATTTGTGTGTGTGTGTGACATGCATGCATGTGCACGGGCATTTGTACTCACCTAGGAGCCATGTGTCACCATGCTGCCCAGCTTCCAGGGCCCGGGTCAGGGCGGACATTCTGTAAATGAAACTGTCATGGGTGGAGCAGGGTAGTTTGCATAGACAGAGGTGATGATTCCCTTTGCATCGCATACCACCTGTACATTGATGGAATGCCAGTGCTTGCGGTTTCGGTAAATGTGCTCAGTGGCCCTAGGTGGACTACAAAAATATGTTTATTTAATATGAATGCATTAATTATGCAGTGAGCAAGTAACTAGGGGTAATTCAATAACATAAAAAGGAGTACTATTGTCTGGGCGAAAATGATTCTGTGAGCCCCATGCATTAATGTACAGTGTGACCAATGTCTGAATCATGTGAAATTCCTGAATCCTTGCTACATACTCAAAATATTCTTCCAGTACCATAAAAACCCAGTGGGAAGTTCCCAACAAGTCGCCCCTGCATTCCAACCCTTTGAAAGGTTGACAGATATGAAACAACCATCCTTTGGAAGTTTAAGGTAGAATGTTTATGTTAACACGAGGACTCAGTCTATGTAAATATTTAATACTCAAGTGTTTTTGAGAACCCCCTTCTCAACAGAGAGGAGGGCAGATTCTATGTCAAGACCGGAGGCTCGGATTATGCTTTCTCTCTTTACTTTAAACTCGAGCAGCATTGAAACAATTACAAACCATATAAAAATATTACACATTAAAAACTAAATATCCCAGATATAGGGCCTCATTACGAGTCCAGCAGTAGTTGTGCCAGAAAAACCGGCAGGCTGCCGTCGGACCCGCAATACAATTCCGCCTCCGTGATTGCCTGAATCACCGGGGCGTTACAAGCCCAGTGACCCGGTAATTCTGGAGGCAGAATTCTGTAAATCCCCATTCCCATGGAGTCCTATAGGACTCCACGGGGATGGGGACCATGGAAACATCGGTTCCGTCTATGACAGAACCGGTCTTTCCATGTCCGCCTGCAAGCGGGTGGTGTTACTCTCACCAGGTCAGGCAGCGGATTTACCGACACCGTTGTTTCCGGACCGGCTGACTTGTAATGAGGCCCATAGTAACCAAGACCATGTGACATTTTAAACCAATCCCGTCACCCAATGTCCCTTATCTTCCTTAACATTCCTCTGTCCTTCCTCTTTCTTTGCTGCTCAGGCAGCAAGTTAAGTGTTTTGAATGCATTTACATTTTGTTTTTGTATTAGATGACTGAAACTGATTAGAGAGTTTAAAGTTTACTAGACAGTGCGAGTGTGGCGCGTAGGAATTTGGCAGAGCATATCCGCATTCTGTAAGAAGGTGATTTTAATAATTTGAAGAAGGTTTGCGACGGAGCTAGCAGCTGCGGTGAACGCAACGTTCCCTGCCAGTAAGAGGGGGCACTGCAGTCACAGAAGTGATCCTGAACACGACGGGACCATTTACGGTTCCGGCGTTCAGTGATCAAATTCCAGACCATTGAGAGGAGCGAGGAATCAAAGTTCTGGGCAATTCTATAGTAGCAGAAAGCATAATGCTATGATAACAGGCAAGGAACACACCCAACAGCGCAACGGAGCGAGATCAGCTCAAACGCTGACATGAAGAGTCAGCAGAATTTATATCAGAGCGCCACCTGGTCGCCAATAAAGTTACCGACAGAAAGTAAGTCGGTTGAGGTGAAATACACCTACAATCAGGCGAAAAAAGGCAGCAGCTATCAACTGGGAAGTGCTAGGCGCAGAGTACGGGAACAGACCCAAGAAAAACTGTACATTAAACTAACCCAGCCCCATATAAGCTGCAAATTTGAGATGGGTACAGGCCCAAGAACCTTGCAAAGACCCACTAGCATAAAAATGCAAGAAAGCCTGAAAGGCCAGCCGCAGTCAAAACCCCCCTGTCCTTCCGGGTATGCCACGCAAGAAGAGAGGTGATGAGGAGAGGCAATGGATACACAGATGATGAGTCTTATTTAGAGGACTTGGAGGAAGAAGAATGGGATGAGACGTCCGAGGACAGCACAGAAGAACGTAATATATCATCCCGAGCCCTCCTGACAAGCATAAGGCTGCCAAGAAAAGGAAAAGATAAAGGGAGGAGTATGAAATGGGAGAGGTATTCGACCTGGATTCTCTCATCCACCGCAGGTCGGCGGAGTGGGAGCCCCCGCCAAGATTGGCAATCATATAAAGAAGAGGATTCATAACACACTGTCTAAAGAGGCCAGGAGCAAACTACAGGCAGAATGCCCCAGGACCCAAGTGCCAGAAGGCATGGCGGAAACGCCGGCAATTGGTAAGGAGAGATTTATCAAGAGATACATTGGTAGAACAGACGGTACAAGGTTTTCACCTAGAATTCTGGCCAGAACCAGTACAAGTAGAATACCCTAGGCCCATAAGGTTCAACAAAGAAGACGAAAGGTTATTAAGCAAGGAGGTAGTGGAACTACAAAAGAAGGGTGCCATTGCTCTAGTGTCCGACTCCTCAAATGGGTTTGTGAGCAATATGTTCTTGGTCAAGGGTAAAAGGAAGCAGAGACCAGTGATAAACCTGAGAAGTCTGCACGCATTCATACTATACAGGTATTTCAAGATAGAGGGTATACATCTCTTGAGGGACGTGTTACAGAAGGAAGATTGACTAGTCAGGATAGACCTCGAAGATGCCTACTTGACAATCCCACTAGCAAAGGAACATCAGAGGTTCCTAGAGTTCTGGTGGAGAGGCCAGTAGTGGGAATTCACATACCTCCTATTTGGTCTAGCATCAGCGCTTTGGGCCTTTACGAAGTTAATGCAGAC
Organism: Ambystoma mexicanum; assembly: GCF_040938575.1. Lineage (NCBI taxonomy): Eukaryota > Metazoa > Chordata > Amphibia > Caudata > Ambystomatidae > Ambystoma > Ambystoma mexicanum. Next base: position 694,555,472 of record NC_090939.1, read on the forward strand.
TGTAGTGGGTCACCTCAGAGAAAAAGGCATCAGATTCATAGTATACCTAGATGATTTCTGTCTGATGGCACAAGACAGGAGGAGACTAGTTGAACAAATAGAGATGACAATCCAACTATTGCAGGATCTGGGCTTTCTAATAAATTGGGAGAAATCCGCTTTGGAGCCAGTACAGACAATAGAGTTCATAGGCTTCGTGATAGACACAAGGACAGCCACGCTCAGCCTACCAATAGACAAAGGGCCTCATTACGACCCAGGCGGTAAGTTACCGCCTGGGCCGTGACTTTACCACCATGGCGTAAACTATGTTTACGCCATGGTGGTTGGCGGACTTACCGCCCCATTCCGACCTTGGCGGGGCGGTAAGTCCCCAATCCCCATTTACCCTTCCCCATTCCCATTTTTGCCCCATAGGGCATAATGGGAGTGGGGAAGGCGTTAATTACGCCACCGTAAATTACGGTGGCGTAATTAACTCCATGGTCCCTTAGCGCCATGGATTTTAACACCTGCTAAAAGCAGTTGTTAAAAGCTCCATGGCGCTAAGGGACCTCGTACTCAGGCGGTAAGGGTCGGCGCTGTTTACGCTGCCGTAAACCCCTTACCGCCTGGGTCGTAATGAGGCCCAAAGTAAATGTGATCAAGAAGGAGATCAGCTCAATATTAGCGAAAGAAGAGTTATCGCTCAGAGAGCTAGTCAGATTAGTAGGGAGACTAGCATCATCCATTCTGGCGATCTTCCCGGGGCCTCTACACTACAGAGCTCTTCAACACCTAAAGATCAAACACAGGAGAAAAGGGTTATCATACGAACAGAGAGTACCGATCTCCTCGGAGGCGAGGACAGAACTATGGTGGTGGTTCAGACACATGGAGGCCTGGAATAGGAGAGCAATATTTAGCTCATCCCCGGACCTCATCATAAAATCAGATGCCAGCCGTTGGGACTTGGGGGCCCGTTGCAGAGAGATGACAACGGGAGGCAGGTGGTCGGAGAAGGAACTGGAGCTCCACATCAATTGTCTGGAGCTGATGGCAGGGTCCTTTGCAGTGAGATGCTGGACCCAGGACAAGGTGAACTGTTTCGTATGACTGAAGATGGACAACGTCTCCACAGTATGCTACATAAACAGGCTGGGTATCTCCCTGGTCTGCAGAACAAAGTGGCAGATTGGAATTCGAGACATCTGGGAGATGCCAGTGATTGGCAACTAGACAGGACAGAATTTGTATCTTTAATGGAAATGAGGGCCCATGCAAGATGGATTTGTTTACATTCAGGCTGAACACAAAGCTGAAGCGATTCTTCAGCTGGAGGCTGGATCCAGCAGCGTAGGCAACAGATGCATTTCTACAAGAGTGGGGACTCTACAAGGAATACGCCTTTCCGCTATTTGCAATGATTTCAAGAGTGGTAGCACAGGTCAGAAGACAGCAGATGACACTAATAATAGTAACACCAGATTGGCGAAGTCAGTATAGTTCCCGGACCTTCTCGAATTGTCAATCAACAAACCTTTAGTACTGCCCCAGTTCAGGGAACTGATTCAGAATCCAGTGGGGGAGAATCACCCACTGAACCAGGAAGGGGAATTGAGACTGATTGCGTGGGCGTTTTCCGGGCAGCCTGGCAGAAGCCAGGACTTTCGGGAAACGCCAAAAAGTTCATCAAGGAAGCGTGGGCACCAGGTAGCAAAAGGCCTACAGATTGGCCTGGACAAGGTGGAGTAGCTTGTGTGTGGAACGGCACATATATCCCACTAGAGCAGATGTAACGCAGATAGTGCATTTCCTAGCGTCTTTGGCAGCACAAGGCAATGCATACAGAACCGTAAACACCTGTGGATCAGCCATAGCTGCATCCCGTCCCAAGATAGAGAATGTGGTGGTAGGAGAACACCCACTTGTATGTGACTCATAAGAAGAGTGAGACTTTTAAGACCACCATTACCCAAATATTCACAGACATGGGACGTGAATACAGTTCTGAATTTGTTTAATAATTGGCCGTACAATGAGCACTTGACAAGAAGGGCAATATCGGCAACGCTCACTACACTGCTCTGCCTCATATCTTGCAAAAGAGTGTTGGATGTAAGAGCACTCGAAATAGACAGAGGATCCTTTAACCCTTCAGGGGTCACGTTTTATATTAACAAGAGAACTAAGACTGGTATTAGAACTGTTTCCTACGCAGCTTTTTCGGAACAACCTAAATTATGTCCAGTCTGGTGCGTAAAGAAGTACGAAGAAATAACGGGAACTACTGGGGTAACACAATTGCTCATCTCACTAAAGAAACCATTCAAGGGCGTAGCAGGGGAAACCCTAGCCAGATAGGTTAGATGGTGTATGCGACAGGCAGGCATTGACATTGGAACTTACGGGGCACATTCCATTAGAGGAGCTATGGCATATAAGGCATATAACACATGGGCTAGGTTGGAAGACATCCTAGAGGCAGCAGACTGGTCTAGAGAGTCAAAGTTCAAACAATTTTATTTTAGACCAATAGATGAGATGCCTGCATTGGTGGTAAGTAAGCTTTGAACAAGCATAATCCGAGCCTGCGGTCTTGACATAGAATACTGATTTTCCATACTAACGTCATAGAAAGTCAAGATTCTATTAAAGACACAGAGGCGAAGGATTATCCCACCCGAGCAATCGTTATATGGAATTTGTGAATGACATGTACTACATATGGGATACGAAAGTTGTGAAACATTGCTGGGTCATATCAATTACCAAGCCCGTTATTTTCACCCTCCCCATTCCCATTGAGCCCTATGGGGGCTCAAATGGGAATGGGGAATGGTTTGGTGAATGGGGGCTTACCGGTCCCTCCAGGGTGGGAATGGACCGGTAAGTGCCCATTGAACCAAACCGGAGTCGGTACCGGTATGGGAGGCAGCCATGGAGCTAATTGCTCCATGGCTACCACCATACTCGGAATGACCCCCCATATCTGGGATATGTAGTATTTTTTTTTTGTTTTGTTTTTTTTAAAACAATTTTTATTGTTTTTTTTAACAGTCAAAACATAACATAACCATCACACCCGACAGTTCCAGTTTGCGCTTCTTGGCATACATTTGCATATCTTTTATTACTGTCTTCCCTTCCCCCACCCCTTTAACTCGAGCTTCCAACTCAGGTTTACGGATTTCCTTTCTCTTGGGGTTAGTAGCTTTCGCTTCGGATGTATCCTCTTCAATGGGATTGGCCTGGGAGGATCCCAGCAATGTGGCTATCAATTGTCTCCATGCTATCAGAGGTCCCACTTCATTCTCCTCCCCTCTGCTTGCTGCCTCGTACCATGCCGCTGTCTCAGCGTCTGCCCACTTCAGTAAATCGTTCTACCATACCGCTAATCTGGGTATATGGGCTGCTTTCCAGCTCATGGCTATTCTCCTTTAGGCCAGAATATAGGCCAGGTTCTTGAGTTTGCACACGTGTTTCAGGTTGCATGGCCTCGTAAATCCCCCCATCATACATGCCCACACGGATTCCACCTCTAGCTTTATTCCCTTTTCAGATAGTCATAGCTTAACTTCTCCACAGAATTTTCCCACCTCTGTGCACGCCCAGAACATATGGATAATCCTGGCCTCCACCTCCCCACATTTTGGGCATTTTTGTTTTGCTGTTCCTCCAAATCTGGAAATCTTTCGGGGGGTCATGTACGCCCTGTGGGTGATGTACAGCTGGATCTGCTGAAGCCTGGCATTTCTAGACACCTTTTTATGATGTTTCTGGGCTCTTTCCCACTGCCCGTCTTGCATGGGTTCACCCGCTTCCTCCTCCCAGTCCCGCCTCAATTGGATCAGCTCCTTACCCACTCTGGACATCACCAATTCGTAAATCCGAGATATTTCATGCCCTCCCTCCAAGATGTCATACATCGTTTCTATGGCAGTGTCCGGTTGTTCTGCCAGTGCTATTTCGGACCACCTTTCCTTCACCTGTTTGACTATTCTAGTATATGTAATATACTGCCCCGTATGTACCCCCGTTTCTTCCACTATCGTTTGGAAGTCCAGTGCCTCCCCGTCTTTCCATATATCTCCCAGAGTGGCCAGGCCTACCGGCTCCCAGTGTTTACGGATCCCTTTCTTCAGCTGCTCATCCGCCCCACAGAGTGCCACTAGTGGTGCCTGCGGGGAGCATGGGGCTGGGTTTCCCATAGCTCGACACGCTTTGTGCCATGTCTTCCAGCCCAATTCCAGCAAACACGATCGCCCATGCAACTCTGTGTTGGGTAGCCATATTAGCTCCTTTAAGAAGTATGGATCACATTCGCCCCTCAGCAATCTAAATTCTGCGGTCTCATCTTCCGATAGCCACCTAGCGACATATTGTAGCTGCCCTGCCACGTAGTATATTTCAAAATTCGGCAGGTTTATATCCCCTCTGTCGTACGTATTCTGTAGCTTCCATAGGGACACTCTGCTTCTGGAGTTGTGCCACAGAAAGCCTCTGCATAAGCTTTGGAGTTTAGTAAAGAAGCGTTTGGGCAACATGTATGGGATATTTGCAAAGAAATGTGGGAGCCTAGGCAGGACCACCATCTTGAGCAAGGCCGCCCTCCCCACCATGGCTAGGGGGAGCTTTGCCCAGAACCCCATGCTGTTCTTAATGCCTTCCACTGCCCTCTCCGTGTTGTTTTTGTGCTCATCTGCAACCGTATGGTATATGTTAATCCCAAGGTATATGAACGTTCTGGTATGCCAAGCTATCTGCAGTATGGGTAAGTTCTCCTGTGGGACACCTCTGTACCTCCCCAAGGGGAACATGCTTGATTTTGTGGGGTTCACCGCTATTCCTGAAAGAGTTGCGTAGCGCTCCATCACCTCTAAGATATATTGTAGATTTTCCTCTGGGTACCGCAGGTATAGCAGCATGTCATCCGCATACAATGATATCAAGTGCGGTCCCCCCTTAGTGTAAACCCCTATTTCTTCATACTGTTGTCTTAGGCAGATTGCTAACGGTTCTAGTGCAAGGATGTATAGCATCGGGGACCAGGGGCAGCCCTGTCCTGTGCCTCTGCTTAGTTGCCATTTGTCTGAAATTATCGCTCCCGTCTTTACCCTGGTTATCGGGGAGCTATACACCATCTTCACCCACTGCAGGTACCCTGGTCCCATTCCATATTCTTTCAAAGCCGCCATCATCCAGGGCCACCTCACCGAGTCGAAGGCTTTTACTGCGTCTAATGGGACTATTGCTATTTCACTTGGGTCGCTCTCTACCTGTTCCATGATATGGTGGAGCCTCCTGTGGTTATCAGATATGCTTCTTCCTGGGACATATCCGGTTTGGTCGGGGTATATGAGTTTCGTTATTACCCTCTTCAGTCTATTCGCCAACACGGCCGTAAGAATTTTGCTCTCCTGACTTAGCATGGATAGGGGTCTGTACGACCCACATTCTGTGCTCGGCTTATCAGGTTTGAGAAGCAGAATAATTACTGCCTCCCTCAGAGATTCCGGCAGTCTCCCTTTTTCAAAGGCCTCATTTAGCATTGCCAACAACGGGGGGAGCATTTCCTGTTTATATGTCTTATAAAATTTGCTGGGGAGCCCGTCTGTCCCTGAGGCTTTGCTCGTGGGTAGATGTGTTACCACTGTATCCAACTCTTCTAATGTAATCGGGGCCTCCAGGTTCTCCCTGTCTGCCTCATTTAATTTAGGCAATTATATGTCTTCTATCGTATCCTGAATCTCCTGCTCTGCAGTTTCACTTACGTCTTCATATAGGCATTTATAGAATCTAAGGAATCCCTCATTCACTCTCTCTTGGGTGTTCCAGACCTGGCCTGCTTCTCTCATTATCTCCCTAATTGCTGGGCTCGGTGTCTCATTCTTATATAACCATGCCAGTAGCCTCCCTGGTTTATCTCCCTCAGCATGTTGCCTTTCAATATATTTTTTGTAATTCAGGTTGCATAGCCTCTCGCAGAGCCCACCACAAGCCTGTTGTAATCGGCTCGTCTGTTTGGCGTCCTCCTGCGAGGTGCCACCCCTTTTCATAATTGCTTCTAGTTGCTTTTCTGTCTCTTGTAGCTCTTGCTCTATAACCCCTTGGAGCCCTCTAGATTTAGATATGGCCGTGCCTCTTACTACCACCTTAAAGGCCTCCCATAGGGTTCCCTCTGACTCCACGCTTCCAGTATTATCTCCTCCCTTAGGTCCTCCCGGAATACGGTGTCCTTCAATGCCTTGGCTCTGAGCCTCCACGTCGGGATCCTGGCTCTGGGGGGCTGGTGCTGCAACGTCAGGGTAAGGGGGAGTGATCCGATAATATTCTCACCTTATATTCTGAGCCTGTCATTTCCCCAACGAGTTCCGGAGTGGCGAACATATAATCCAGTCTCGTGTACAGGTTATGAGGGGCGGCATAATGGGAGTATTGCCTATCATTCGGGTGTTGCAGCCTCCATATATCCTCCAGCCCAAAGTCTCTCAGCAGGGCTTGTAGCATTTTCGCTGCGGGGGTGGGCTTGTTGAGTTTCGTGTCTGATCTGTCCATTTTGGGGTTCAGAGTGCAGTTGAAGTCCCCTCCCCATATTACCGCGCCTCCTATGTGGGGGCTGATCTTGCTATATAGTGTCTTGAAATAGGACACTGTATCTTGGTTAGGGGCGTATGTATTTATGATACACAATTCTCTGTTCTCGAACAGTCGCCAAATCACTACCATCCTCCCGTCTGGCTCGACCGTGGCCCGTAGCACCTGGAAGGGCACATGTGGCACCACCCATACAATTACCCCCCTGGCATATGCCGAGTACGTTGCTCCTATGGTGGTCCCTCTCCACTTTTTTTTAACCATCTCTTGTTTCTCTTTAGTAAGGTGGGTTTCTTGCAATAGGGCTATATCCACTTTTTGCCGTCTCAGGTACATCATTACCTTATTTCTCTTCAGATAGCTGTTGAGTTCTCTGACATTCCAGGTTATTATTCTAAGGTCTGCCATTATCATCCTTGTCCCATCCCCATCTGTACCTCATCCCGTTGCGCGTTTGGGTGTCAGCTTGTACCCCATAATACCCCATTACAAACTCCCCAACTTTTCCCCCTCCCCCGCCCAACCCTTCCCCAACTGTCCCTCCCTCTTCCCCTTACCCCAATCCCAAACTGATGCCCATCTCCATCCCTGGATCTCAGGCTATCCCACATCTTGCTCCGTTCTTGGCTACTGCCGATACGAAGGTGCACAGTGGGGGGTTATCGCCCTACTGGCGATCCAACTACTGTAACTATTGGGGGTAGGTCGTGCTCTGACTGTGATGCTCCCAGTAAGCAATGGCTCATTGTGTGTTGAACACACTTAATTAAACGGTTAAGCAACTATATTCCAGTCCATACAAGTCCTCATATTGAAAAAGAATTTTCCTTAAAAAAACCCTTAATGCCCTCCGATTGTTGGCGGACCCCTGTGACTACATTACATTCCCCGCTACTATGCCATTTGGGGCTAGTGTTACTGGTATAGCGTTGGTTCACTTATCCTGTTCGTCTCGCCCCGGATCCTTCTTGTTGTCTGGGCAGCCTTGGGTGTTCAGCCAGTTTGTCGCCTCCTCCAGGTCATCGAAAAAGTATGCTTTGCCCTTATGTAAAATCTTCAGCTTCACGGGATATAGCAGCATGTATTTGAATCCCGCCGCCCTCAGTTGCCTCTTAACTGCCACTTAACTGAAGCGTTGTCTCTGCACCAACATGGTGTAGAGCGGGTACACTGAGACCGTCGCTGCTGCTCGGGTTATAGTACCGCCCTTCTGAAAGAATTCCAGGATCTTTTCCCTGTCTCTATAGTTTAAAATCTTGGCAATGATTGCCCATGGGGGGGGGGGGCTCCCGGCTGTGGACTCCTTGTTAGAGCTCTGTGCACACGTTCTACCACAAACTCTTGTGAGAGCTTGCCTGCCCCAATTTCATGGATCAGCATATTTTCGACGTAGGCAGTGGGGTCTGGTCCTTCCTCACCTTCTGGCAGTCCCACCACGCGGATGTTGTTGCGTCTCGCGCATCCTTCTGCCACTTCTGCTCGGTCTTCCAGGTTGCGTACTTGTTGTTTCAGTATGTGGACCTCCTCGGCGTTGGTGGTGCTGACTTCTGTATTGTTCTTCACCGAGCTCTCGAGGGTACTTGTGCGCTCTGACAGCTTCCTAACGTCTTGTCGTAGCAGGTTCACATCCACGCCCAGCACATCAATCTTGAATTCCAGTGCCGCTCTGAGATCCGCTATTGTGGTGCTCCACGCGGATTTCATCTCTGTGATGGCCTGCAGGATCAGCTGGTCCTCCCTTGGCCGGGCTGACGTGTCCTGCGGGTTGGGTTTTGCTTGTGCTGTTGTGGTCGGGGATAGTGTTGGTTTGGTGAAGAGGTCCATCGTTGGTTGCTTGACCTTGGTCTTGCCGCTTTTCTGTGCCATGATCTCTGCTGGCTTGTCCCTCTGTGCCTTGTGTTCTTATAACACTGCTGTTCTTCTGGTGGGCTGTAGGCACTGCTGTTCGAGGCTTCCAGTGGGCCGGTTGCTGGATACTTGTCCTCCGGGGAGAGGGTGGTTTCTCCGTGTGTGGCGGTCTGCTGCCTTATTATTTGGGCTTTCTGACCCGCACTGCCTTTCACGGGGTCCAGTGGAGGTTCCCTGCTGCTTTTCAGTTGGTTCTGTGCCGTTTATAGCAGCACTCTCCGGGCGTCTCTCCGGTGCTTTCCCAGAATGGGGCGGTCCGTTACTTGCTTCCACTTACACGGGGTTGCGTTGTCTTGCTTTCGCCGTCTCGGCGCCCTCCACCTTAGAGCCTCCTCCTTCTTTTAGTGCCAGCAGGGTTGCCCCTTTATGCTTCGTCAGCGCCGCAAGAGCCTCCCTCTGTCACCCGCTGTGCTGTCTCCATCTTGGAGTGCAGTCCACCTCTATGTGCGCTGTTTTGATCTTAGTTTATTATTGTGCAGCCTGTTTGCCCCTCAGGGGGCAGTTCAATGACTCTTGTGACCTGCCTACGGGTGCTATGTTGCTGTGAGTGGGCTGCTCTTGCTTGTTGGTGGTCTTCAGTTTAGCAGACGTGGCCCGCCTTAGCGTCACTTCGGGCTCTACATCTGGCCCACCATCTATTTCCCCTTTATTTATTGTCTGTGGGCCTCCTTGCCAAGGCTGAACATGTCCGTGGTCATGTAGGATGTTCGGTGCACTCACCGTAGATATGTCCGCTGACCTGGGTCTTGTGTCTGATCCGAGGATCGGGGCTCTCGCTTCTCAGACTCACGTTGGCCCTTGTGTTTGGCCCGTGCTTCTCATATGCCGTGTTTTCCCAGCCTCCGCTCGCTTGGGGTGTTACAGAATGATTGTGGGGTGGGGGTGCCCATTTCTAGTGTCTGCCCGGGGCCTCCGCGTCCCCCTCAGCTTCCGGTATGCTGCCCGTGTCTCCTGGGCTCATCCACTCACCAGCACTAGTGGATGCGGCGCTTCGCGGGCTGCTCTGAAGCCACCCGCCTGCCTGGGCACTTTGTTGTGCTGGCTCCCTGTGCTCACGGGCCGTAATGCCCACATTGTGTTCCGTGGCCCTTGGGCCGGGGCTCAGGCTTTGGCTGGGGTGGGGAGCCCGGGGCTCTCCCACTATTTCTGTGTGCGGCGGGGGGGGCTAGCTGTGGCCTCTAGCCCCTTTGGCCATCTGATCGGGGCCCCCCCTCTCTTATCCGCTCCTCACCTTCTGCTGCTGGATTGTATTTTTGTCCGGCGGCCGTCCGTGTGTTCCGCCGCCAGTCCCCTCCGCCTGCTGTCTTCCAGGAGGGGGGCTAGTCCACACCGCGTACGTGTGTGTGCGGTCCCTGTGCTCCGTGTCTTCCGCTGCACTGTCCGTGGCCCCTCTAATGCAGACTTCGCTCCGGCGTCTGCGTCCCCAGTGACACTCCCTTTGTTCTGCCAGGGCTGCCGACACTTCACTTGACTGCTCCAACGTTCCCGCCGGGGATGCGCCGTCGCAGCTGGTCCCGGCTGCACAGCATCTGCAGGCACTACAGGCTGCCCGGATCTGTCTTCCTATTGGAGCTCTGCTGCGCGGCGATCTTCCCTTTCTCCGGAGGCAGCCTCAGCCTGTTCTGGTGGTCGCCATCTTGGTCCTTCTTCCAGGCGCCGCAGACTTTCGGTGATTTCCCTGGAGCGCCACTTACGTGCCCCTCGTCCTCACACCCGGAGCTTGCCCAGCACTTTAGGCATCGATACGTGTTTTGGGGAGTATGTAAAAAGTGGCTTTACGCATATTTTAGTTGCTAATCAGTCTTTGGATCACGAGAGCGCTCGGAGCCTGCGACCTCTCTACATGGCTGTAAACCACACCCCCGGGATATGTAGTTTTTAATGTGTCATATTTGTATATGGTTCAATGCTGCTCTAGTTTAAAGTAAAGAGAGAAATCATAATCCTTCACCTCTGTGTCTTTAATATAATCTTGACTTTCTATAACATTAGTATGGAAAATCAGCATTGTGAGACCTGCAAATGACAAGTTTCTTTTAAACATCATATTTGCCCTATTTGCAATCTTTTTAAACCGTGTTTTTGTCATCCCACATCTTAATGCAGGTTTGCTCTTTTTAAATATGCGGCAAAGAAAATCTACATTTAGACCCAGTGATTTGCAAAAGAGGAAATTCTCAGAAAGGTTAAGCAGGGACTTATTCCATGCCTCCATCACTTCTGCATGTTTTCACATGCACTGCTTTTTATGTGGTCATCCTCTGCCTTGATTGTTGAGTCATACAGGACTCCTTGAGTGATACAGGCTGCTTTGTGCTCTTTTTATGTTTATTTATGAAACAATCTTGTAAAGGGTAATCTTCAACTACTACAATAGCAGAAGACCATCAATCAAGGAAGGACCCTATTTCCAAGGTGTAAAAGCAGCATGTGATGCTTGTGTTAATAACCTTTAAATTGCTGGTCACATGAGCAAGTTGGCAGCCATGCAGTGCTAGCATTCATTATTTTCGGAATCGCTTGCACTCTTCATCCGGAGACCTGGAGAAGACTGTTAAAACCCAGAGCCTACGGGCTAATCCCTGAGGGTATGTAGGCCTGGTTGGCCTCTGCCTATGCAAGCTAAGGCGATAGTGTCTGGTATAAGTATTTGGGTCGGCCCAGGTCGCAACCCTGCAGATGTCCTGAATGGGCACACCGTGCACCTCAGCCCAGGACACTTCCATCCCTCTAGTTGAGCGCCCCTGAACTGAGGCTGTCAAGGGAACCTGCGCCACCGAATAGGGCAAACAACTGCTTGCTGAGTCAATCAGCTAATGGTAGGAACTGATGCCGACATGGCAGATTTTGGATCCCAAAATAACTTACAAACTGTTTGATTGCCTAGCAGAAAAGAAAGAAATGATACTCTCGGGGAAAACATAAACAGAGAAAAAATATATAATCTACACGGAAATATACCAAGAGTGTGCTGGCCACAACAGCACCACCAGAATTACCTCTGACCAATAGTCTCGTAGCTTGATAAACACATTGGGAAGCAGAGGTAGGGTAGAGGAGGAAAGGTATAGAACAGACCCTCTAGCAATGGCATCCACTTCTCAAGCCCCCGACAAGGGTACCAGGAACAGAACAGAGGCATCGGAGCATCCTGAGGAAAGGGAAAACACATACAGCACCGGCAAACCAAACCTCCTCTAAATCCGGTGAAACAACTTCCGGCGCAACACCCAACCGGAGAAAGGAAATGCCCTGCTCAAATTGTCGGCCTAGACATTGTCCACTCTCCTGATGTGCATCGTGCCGTAGAGACAACTGGTTGATCTCCACCTAGCAGCCCAATTGGAACACCTGCAACTCCAAGTGAAAGGATTGTGACCCTCCTTGGCAGTTCACGTAGGCCATTGCTGACGTGTTGTCTGCCTGCACCAGAACTGCCACCCTTGCATGCAATGAGAGAACACCTGAAAATCCTGGAAAATCACCACCAGCTCCCTCCATTTGGAGGTATGAGTAGCATGAACAGCTGTCCAATGCACCTGGACACTCTGGTCCCCTCAAATTATCCCCCAGCCGAGGCGTCTGGAGAGACACGGGTTGAATCAGCTGAAAGCCTCACAGCAAATTGCCTCTGACCAACCACCACTGAAGTTGGGCCCTCAGCTCTGGAGTGATGGCCATTTTGGTCTTGTAAGCTTAAGAGTCCATGCTCCAGCAGCAGTGCAAGTGAGACACCAACTGCTGCATGTGAAGTCTCACCCAAGGAACCACAAACATGCAGGCCGCCATATGTCTCTGCACCCTGAACACTTCCCTGCCAGACATCCAATCCCTGAATAGCAGGCTCCTCTAGAGACTTTGGAAGCTGACTGCCTGATTCAATGGCAGCAACACCCTTTCCTGTGCTGTCTAAATGTGGGCCCCACTGTACTGAAGTTCCTGGGAGTGGTCCAAGAGAGATTATTCCAGATTTAGCAGAAACCCCAGCTCCTACAACACCCTGCATGTGATGCCCACCTACTCCAACAAATGTTGCCCAAAGGAAGTCTTGACTAGCCAATTGTCCAGCTAACGAAACAACTGCCCCCCCATAATGTGAAGTTGTGCCATCACTAGTCCCATTACCTTTGTAAAGACTCTAGTACAAGTCTTCAGGCTGAATGGAAAAGCCCTGAACTGGAAATACTATCCATTGACCAGAAACCTCAGATATTTCTGATGTAACCACTAAATCAGCACATGAAACTAAGCGTCCTAAAGGTCGAGGAACACCAGAAAGTTGAACATCTTGATCAAGGTAACAATCCGCTGCAGACTCTCCAGCTTGAAGTGCAGAGTCTGCACAACACATTCATTCTCTTGAAGTCTATTGCTAGCCTCAATTTGCTGTTTGGTTTCAGGACCACAAAGATGATGGAGTTGAAGCTCTGAGCCCTCTCCCTCTGAGGAACCTCTTGAATCACCCCCTTCTATCCACAAGTCCAGAATCCCTTGTGTCATGGCCAGTGAATTGCTCATCCTCTTGGGGAAACAGTCGCCAAAACACTCCCAAGCGCGGGGAGAAGAGGAAAACTTGATCTTGTAACATGTGACAGGGTGCTTGCCATACATAACCACATGACTCTTGATAAAAGTACAAAGGTGTTTATTGAACTTAATACAGAAAGACTGGCTGATGGATTCATGTGTTTCTAGGGTCTTCCATGGCTTGGAGTCTTGGCGCTTCGGCCGTCCCTCTCTGATTCGACTTCCCTAGCCTTTTCCTCCTCCCAAGCCCAGGCATACGTAGTTTGGATGTTAGTGTTATTGCCAGGTGATCCCTACTGTCTGCTTGTCTGGCTTGGGCTGCAGTGCTTATCCTAAGTCTGGCTAGTGTAGAGTAGGAGCCAAATGCCTCTACCGGAAGTCCAGCCCCTATCTTGCCTATATGTTGGAAGTTGGAAATGGCAACACGCGCAATCCTTGTAAGGGTGCCTATAATTGCAAAAAATCGTTGAGATGAGGTATCCATTAAGAAAGCCCTGTATGAAGTGTCCTCGAAAGGCTGATGGTCTCTTGAAAGAAATGCTTGAAGAAGTGTGAAGTGACAATGGCAAGAGGCTGCTCACAGCAGAAATGACACACCAAGAAGAGATGCTGAAGATGAAAGTATATGGACCTTATAGAATCTCATGACGAAGTAAAGAATTGAGTAAAATTTCACGAGCGAAAATGAAGATTGTGCGTGCAAAGAGCACTGAAGAAAATGCAAATTGCTTTATAACTGTAGAGATGCTGTAACACACGTCGACTAAGTAATCATGAAGACTGACTAGTAGTGAATAGACTGCAGGCGAAGCGCTAATGTATATATATAGGAATGTATAGAATCTGGATGTTCCACGTCATGTTTTAGCATACTTGGACTCCACGGACAGAAAAGGGCTGAAAGTGTGGCACAGCAAAGAAAGACAGCTGACGATGAAGGAAGAATCGAGAAGGTTTGTCTGGCCCAGTGTCAGGGGTTGAGGCAGCCAAGAAACTGGTTATCTGGTCGAGAAGATACAATGAACGTGAGAAGAGAGGCGAGCTTCTGTTGAGGTGCAATGGAAAATCACTATGAGTGTCAAGTGTTATTCACTTAATAGTATTAAATGCGATGAAGGAGCAAAAAACACGGTCTCCTGTCAAATGGTTCAGATGAAAATAAACTTTGGGCAAACCACATCGAGACTGAAGATAAGGCTGTGCTCACCCCCCCCTTTTATTCTCATGCCGCACTGCTACTCTACAAGGCCAAGTTCAAAGACAATTCGAATGGTAGACAACAGGAGTGATGAGGGATGATGGGTTAATTGGCTGGGCAGGTGAAGTTTAGTTCACCCCCTGGATCCTGGGGTTTCAGCTTGTGTGCTAATAGCGAGTGGAATATTCCAGAAGGGTACAAGTGTGCCAACCAATCATAGAGGGACACGTAGCAGAGAGCCCTATAGTTTGATAAGCCAATGAAACATTTTGTATTTTATGACAGCAAAGCTTGCTTACACTAGGGGTGGGCATAAGTTGTCCACCTGACTGTAGAGATCCAATCACAATCCTATCCCCCATAGAAAGTATACCTAGATGTTCCCCTTAGTCCTATCACAACTTTGAGTAGGTTTTCTTATTTTGCCACATAGTATGACGTCACTTATGACACATTTTGTGTATTAAAGATTGTTTTTATGTTATTTGCACAGAGATGATGTTTTGCGGCGTCCGTTGATGTCCGTTGTACTCCATGTTTTAGATAATTGCTATTAAAACAGCTAAGTTTTGCCAACTTCCTGAGTCGGTTTTATTTTTGGTGTCAGAGTAAATTCTGCATCCCCAACATCCAATAAATCATTACCTCGCTTAAAAGGCCTACGGGTTTACTAGATTGCTCCCTAATGGCCTTCTAACTTTCCAAATCCTAACCCGCTTAGTATTCTAGGGATTTAGGGATGGTGCCTCCTTTCACCCGTTGTCAGTTGCTCACCATACACTCACAATCTTACTTGACTCTTTCCTACTCCGGATCCCATACTTCTCTCTCTCTGATCTTACACTCTGCCTTCCTACCCCCACCCTTTGTTTTTAGTTTTGCTGCTCAACTCCTTCTTACCCTAATCCCGCTACCTCCAATTACCATCCTGCTACTCTCTCTGCTGTTAGTTTTCTTTTCCCTCCTTACTAGTCCATCTCCTTGCTCACCTACTTCTCTGTTACTACCACTTTGCCCTTACAACTACTCTTATCTTAGTCCACTACTGCAGCCCACTACTACCACTCCCTGCAACTACTTCTCTGCCTTTACTGCTAGTACCACTACTGCTCTACTACTACCTCTTCTCTCTCATTAATCTACTCTTTACAGCCGCTATTCTTGCTACTTCTTACTACTACGACTGCCTCTCCCTCTCACTATTACTTTATTACTACCACTACCACAACTTACAACTGTACTATCTCCTCTCTTCTCCTATACTATTGCTTCTCTACTTAGTCCTTACTCTCACGCACAAAAACTCCACAGTCCCCTTTCTCCAATAACCTCCATGCTCTTTCCACTCTCTCATCCTCTGGTCACTCGGACGTCCTCTTCCGCCTCCTGTCCTCACCCAACTAACCAACAGCTACCTTCACTCCGGCTCACTCTTAAATCCCCCACCCCCTTCCAGGATTAGTCCATTTACCTTATCCAATGGCTTATGTGTCTCCAGGTGATGTGTCATGGTAAGGGCCTATAAGGGCATGTAAGCCCTGCCCCCTTTCTTACGTGGACTGACATGTTTTGAGCATGGGGGACGTAAGCCATCAGGATCCACTGGCCACCATTATTCAGGCCTGCTTGTTAACCTTTTTTTTTATTAGAACTATCCCTGTTGGTCTAGTGTAATTTTCATTAGAAAGGCCTTCCTGGAGGCATTGTCTTAATAAAGCTCCCTGATGGTTTAGTGGGTTGTCCTTTACGCAGGCTCCAGCACACTGTCTGCTGGAGCTGTGTACTGTTCCAGGACGCTGCATTGATTCTGAGAATCTCATTGGTATCCTCTTCCCTTACAGCCAGTATTGCCACACTTGCAGCATTTCCCTGTGCCACAAAGGCCGGTGTTGCCACATTCACTCTGTCCCACGGTGCAACCCTCCTCTTCCTCGTGCTGACTTCAGGTTCTCTCTCCACGGTGGCCTGCTGCAACTTTCCCACCTTCCTGCTGGGGCTGTGCCGCAACAACGCCACCTGTCTCCTGCATATAGCAAACAGCAATCGGAACACACAGAGGCAGTATTGCGTGTTTTTAATGTTTTTTTATTTTTAGATATAAACCCCTTCTGCTTCTTTGCATACACCCTTGGCAGGATGCCAAAGGGAAAAAAATGAGAAAGCACGTGGACGATTCGGAGTCCTCCAGTACAGATCAGAGGGCTCAAAAAAAGAGAAAGTCTGAAAAAAGGAAGTTGACATTTAAATTCTCTGTATCTCAGAAGGAGGTAAAGAACACTATGAAGCAAGCCATCCAGGAACATGAAGGTAGAAAAAGGAGCAACAGGTGCCCATCTAGCTCTTCTACATCCTCATCCTCCTCATTCTTGGTAGACCCCTGTTCCTCTTCCTGAACAAACCCCAATGACATTTTGGCCAGATTATTTGGTAGGTCCTTCGTGGCGGCAGAGAAGGGGGCCCGTCAGGAACCCAATGGACAGAAAAATCAAATGTGGCCCTGTAGAAAGTCCATATGGGTGCTCATCTGATGCTTAGGGCAAATGTTTTTGGATTCTATACAGCTGAAGCTGTTTTGGGTGGTTTCAAGAAGGTCTGTAAGGCCATGGAGGATGGTTTGTACTACAATCCTGGTTGGCATGCAGAAATAAGTAGAACTCTTGTTCTATGAAGGTGTCTGGGGTACGTCTATGGCAATGAGAGTAGGCATTTCGGTCAGATGACATATTCACCAGAGAGACTGGAAAATGGAAGGATCACAGAAGGTTGCCACCCTGAAAACTCCATTCAAAGGAAACAATCTATTTGGGAAGGCACGGTCTATAAGATGTTCTGGATTGGACAAGCTTGCAGAAAAGTTAAGGAACAAAAGTACCTATACAACATCCAGACATAGGTCATAGGGATCCCAGAGTCCTTCTCAAGCATCAGGCGGAAGGGTGAAGCCTTTCTGCAAGACTTAGGGGTTTCGATCCAAGCCAGTGATGCTGACGAGACACCTGGGCAATTCAGTACCAGATAATTGTGTTGTCCCCCCTCCCTATGCCAAGAAACAAAGCCAAAAAGCAGGCCATATCCACAGCCATCCTAGAATTACTAGAAGAAAGTTCAATTTTGAAAGTCCCCCAGTATCATCAGGGTTAGGGGTTCCATTCTATAGTATTTGTGGTCCTGAAACCATCATGGAAATTTAGGTTGATTTTGGATCTGTAAGCCTTGAATGTATATGTGAAAGGGGAGGAATTAAAAATGGAAACCTTGCAAAAGATCATTCTTCCCATATCAAAAGGGGATTGGCTTGTATCTCGAAAATCATAAGGATGCCTATTACCATATGGCTACCAGGCCATTGCATCAGAAGTTCCTCTGGTTGTTGGGTCGGGGGGCTTCCTTTGGGTTGAAAACTGCACCCGGGGTCTTCACAAAGCTGGTAGCTCCATTGGTTGCTCATCTCCATCTACAAGGGATTCAAATATTCCCCTGCCTGGATGACTGGCTGATCAAGGCAGCTCGAAGGAGGACTGCACAATCTCATGGCATGTAATCTCCTAGTAGTTTAGGGTCACATGTTCACTTGTGTATTCCCTGTTCCCCGAGAAACTTCACCTCAGGCCCCGGTTTCCAATCTCCCCAATTACTGGTTCCCTGTTAAACAGATGTATCAGTCCCTGATTCCTGTGACACAGGAGCTAAAAAAAAAGAAAGGAACTAGGATGGTTTTTACACATAAGGAATTTAAGGAAGGGGTTTGGCCTGGATTCGCCATTAAAGACCATCCTTATCACAGAGGACAACAGTCTGGGCTGGGAAACCTCCCTGTGCTCAAGATCAAATGAGAAGAAATACATCCAGAAAGACCTAAATATGTCCTCCAGCTGGAGGAAATGGGCTGAAATTGGCAGAGCGCTAAGATAATTCTCTTTGATAGTAAGGGGTCAGGCCAGTGTTGGCCAGGACTGACAACTGTACGACCAATTACAAAAACAGGGTGGATCGGGGTGGTCATCACTGAACTCCTTGGCCTAGGAGATACGGTATTGGGCAGACAAACATATAAGATTCCTGGAGGCAGTTCACATCCAGGGGGGGTAGGGAATGTTGAGACAGACATTCCAGTATCCAACAGTTTAGCATACAAAAGTTGAAATATATAAATATATGAAAATGTTTTAATTTGAATGAAAATATCTTGGCCAAATATAAGATATGCAGGAATAAAAAACAAAAAAGTGTTTTTAGAAGAAATGTTCCATGAAAATATTTTGAAACATACAATGTGCAAACCATATGCAAATGCTTGAAACATGCAAAAAGGCAAAGATAAATCACATGATTAGAGATATATTATTCCACAAATGTCACAGGAATCACAAACTTAGAAACAGCTAAAACACATCACAAAATAAAATTAAGCAACACATGAGGTTATATATTTACAAATATTGAATATGAAAAGATAATATGCCTAATTTGTACACCAAAGTCAAAAATGATGATCAGAGGCAACATGAATTGCACATGCACAGTTCCTAATACATTTTAATAGATGATGGGGTAATCAACTCAAGAGCTTGATTTTCAAATTTGGGACTAATATGTTTGACCAATAGCCCTGCCTTCTTCGGGATGTAAAATATATCTTGTTGGTAACGAAGAGGCTCAAGAAGATCAGGTAAATGAATTGTGTCTTTATATTGTGCTCTTCAGATGTTCCATCATGGAAACATATCAGGTTAGTCACAATCAAAGTCAAGACTAGGGAGATGTCGGCCTTATGGGGGAATGCTTAATGGGTTTCCCTGCAGGAGAAATGTAGGGCAGCCACCTAGGCAGGCCCAAATACATTCATAAGACACTACATACTAAAAGTAGGCAATCACTGGGACGGGCCCTTTGGGATAGGGGGTGCTTACAGTTAGAATGGAGTAATTATAAATGGTGTAGTGTTTAATAAAAGTGGTGATGGGATACAGCAAAGCTCAGTGTCGAATGGGTGTGTCATTGGGTCGCTTCCACAATGCCCAGCTAGGGTGCACCTCAAAGGCAAGTACTTGGACGAGGAAGAGGGACGTGTGAGTAATGCCCTAGTTATTTACTGGTACGTTTCCTTACTCCTAGTACTACTCTTTCTTGTAACAGTACTGACGTCCTTCCTTACCCACCTTGTGTGTGGAAGGTCTCATGATCCAACTTGGGAAAAATAACAGTGGTTTATGGGGATGTAGAATGTTTTATACCTCCAAGGGAAAACAATTTTACCTCGGAGGAAGACTGGGCCTCAAAGCTAAATACTGTGATGAGAAACAGTAGGACTAGTAGTAAAACAGATTACCGGTAAATAATCATGGCATTATTCTTATTACTATTCTTCCTCCTCACAGCACTAATTCATGGAGGTCCCAACCTTCATGGCAGGAATCTATTCCATCCTTTTGCTATTACCGATATGACCCACTGTGATGATTGTAAGGGTGTGAAAGTGCTAACCTTTTCTAAATGTTACTCTGTTTCTGAAAGGGTAGCCTGCTAATCAGACCCCCTTTCAAAATTCTTCATGCCAAAATTATAGCTCATACGGCCGCTTTACTGTAACCAGTCTCTTGACATGATAACCCCAGCTTTGTACTGGCACAGAACGGGTTCAATGGTCACCTATGCATCCCTGACAGCTGCTAGGACACTGTAAGAATTTCAATAACTAACCTGATTGTGCAGCAATCAACGAGGCACTTGGGGAGTCCCCTGAGGACCCTGACACCTCCCCTCTCCTAGAAAGGGCAGAAGGGGTTGTGTGAGGGATCCCAGGGAAACCCTCCTGGGGGAGAAAACCCTGCCGGAACGAAGATGTAGTAGGATGGATCTAGTCATCCTCGGTATGTCGCTTTTCAACGCGGGAAGGATCCACAGATTCTTATTCGCGGGACCCTGACTGCTTCTGTACTCTAAATAAACAAACGGGACATGAGCTGAAGGATAGACATTAGGAGAAATCAGACAGAAGTGGAAAGGAGCAGTACCCAGCGTATTGGGAGGAAGTGACTAACGAAGAGTCTTGAAGAGTCTCGGATGTCGGGAGTGGGGGGCTGGATAAGGACACAAGTCTGTAGGAAGGTAGAGAGAGAAGGTAAGGAAAGGTGAGGATGTAGGTAACATGCACCCTAGCTGCGAACTTACGGAGCGTCTGGGGAGAGAAGCGACGCGCTGAGCTGTGGATCCGCTGCGCCATATCCGGGATCCCTGGAACAGCATGGTGACGTCAGAGGACGTCTGACTGAACACGGAAACACTGCACCGCTACCCATAGTAACAGGAGCCATGCTGAGAGAGGGAAATATAGTCCGCAACCTCCAGCGCCGCCAAAGGGAACCGCGGCACCAGCGAGTCATGACAGACACAAAATTACTGCAGGTAGAGGTAGCATTTTAACTGTCTGCACCTCAGATCTCCATTCTAATAATTGCTGACTTAATCAATCAGGGGGTAGGTAAATGTCTATACACCATGTCTGGTTGTGACATGGGCACTGATAAAGAGCACAGAATTATTAAGGCACATCAATTTGATGGCACATCTGTGTCAACTGTGAGCAGGATGTAACCATGACAGGACAAATGTCTCCACAGCTACCTTGCAGAAAAATAGCCAGGATGCTGCTGCCTTTGATTCTCCAGTAGGCGGGGCATACCTTCCCCCGGGCACAGAAATGTCCCCAGGTGGTCTCCTGGGAACAGCAATTCAGAGGCAGCACTGACATAAATCCAGCCTCACACCAGGGTGTTGATCACTGGAATACCTTTTATTCCAGCTGGCTGGGACGGGCGCATAGTTAGCCAGAGAGGGTAAGGTAGACCTGGCGAGGGGGTTCCAATATCTTGTTTTCTTTTAGTGCTCTCCTTCTTTTTTTCTGTCCCCCCATTACGCCTTTATCCCTCTTCCTCATCCCAGTCCACTGCCTATGTACCAGGAGGATAGTTCAGGGGCAATATGTTTGAGTTGGAGTTGAGTGGTCTCTGGTATTAAGCTTCTTATAAAAGAACAATTATAACTATAGAACAATTAGAATTATAATAATCCCACTTCCCAGACAAGTTTAAATTGAAAGTGAATGGCGTAATACTCACTGCAACCAATGAGACAAGGGCTTCCCACTCCATACCAGGATAAGAGGAGCCTCGGCCTCCTCCCACATTTGTCCTGTTATTTTACTGTCTCTGACAGGGAGATATATGAAAAGAGGATGCTCATGGTCTTAACCCTCAGGGTTTACCCCACCCGCCCTGCACAGAGTTAGACGCCGATTTTGTAGGAGTAGCAGTTATCCAGTGCTTTTTCGCCTTCACTCGTCATTTGGAAGCCCTTTACTCAGAAGTGGTTAAGGGTTTTTTCCGGTGGTGCTGCGGCTGAGGAAACTCATCTAGGTTAGGAGGGCACAGGTAAGGCTTATGTTCTGTTGAGTGTCTGCTGATGGCATTAAAATATGGCAGCATGCAATAAAGCGCATAATAATGAACACAGAGACACTGCAACTCAATGCTTCACCTTTAATCTGCAAGCGCGAACTGGCGCTAACCCTGACTTTTTTTTTTTCATTAACTTTTATTGTCAACATACAGAACCAATATAAACTCCTCCTTGCCCCCTCCCTCTCCCACCCTCCTCCCTCCCGCCTCCGGAAGTTCATTGCCCAACGCCTTTTTCTCTGGCTCCTTTATGCCGAAAATAGGTCCAAAATCCTTATTTTGTGTGGGCACCACTGCTCCATACAGTCTTATTGGAGGTATTCTAACACCCCACCCCACTCCTTCCTGAAGGACCCGCTAGCCCCTGCAGGTTATGGGTAATTTTTTCCATTGCCACCATATTCCACACCTTCTGTAGCCAACCAAATACCAACGGAGGGTCCCTTTGTCTCCAGTTCTGGGCATTAGCTGCCCAAGCAGCAATCACCAAACACATGAGAGTCCTCCATTGCACTTTTGAAAGCTTCTTTGCATACTGGTCCTTTATCCCACATAACCACACACTCTCTCCAAACGGGCCCGCATCAGGATACATTCCCTGTATTTGCTTCCTAACTTCTGCCCAGAACCCTTGAATTCCATGGCAGTCCCACCAAATGTGCCTCCAGATGCCTTCCCCCGAGCCACACCGCCAGCAAATTTTGCAGACGTGCGGGTACATAGAGTTTAGCATCTCTGGCGTGTAGTGCCACTGTGTTACAATTTTTACCCACATATCTTTCATTTGTACCGCTCAGGTCAGCTTGGGGATACCCTTCCATAATTCCTCCCATTGCTGCTTCCTAATGGGTTCTCCCAGTGTTTTCACCCATTTTTTCATATAACTCCACTTTATGTCCTCTTTCTGCACATTGATAAACTTATATAATGAGGAGACCAGTTTCTTGGACCCTGAATTTGTCCGCGTGGATTTTTCGAATGGGCTAAGATCCCTCGCTGCTGCTTTTTTAATAGATGGGGTTGCAAGCCAATGCTGTGGTTGCTCATATTTGTATCTGTCCGATTTTTTGAGTTTCATAAGAGATTCACAGGCCCCGAACAGTCTAATTTCTTGGTCATGAAACATTTCCCCTATTTTCGTGTAGCCCGCTACCTCCCACTTGCTGTATGCCCCTCTTTCCATTCCAGGTGGGAGTTCTGGGTTCCCAAACATAAGGGTAAGGGGGGCCGATTCTTCCAATAAGATACCCTTCCTTACTAGCTCATCCCATACCTCTAGTGGAGCTCTCATGACTTCGCTGACCCTCAAGTTGGGGTGTGTATGTCGTTGCTTTATCCATAATGTCCCCTCCAATGGCGATCTAGCCACCGCCCTATCCTGTGACGTCCATACTTTCCCCTGATCCCCTGCCATCCATTTCCTCAAGACCCAAAGTTGCGCCGCCTGATAGTGTTTATGGAAATGAGGAAGCGACATTCCTCCCTCTCGCGTTGGAGTCGTTAGAACTTCTCTGGCTATCCTTGGGGGTTTCTTTTGCCATATAAATGATGCAATTACCTTTGTAAGAGACTTGAAGAAGGACTTGGGGACTCTTATCGGGATACCCTGAAAATAGTAAACCAGTTTTGGCAAAACCACCATCTTTACCGTTACCATACGTCCCTTCCATGAGATCGTTAGGGGATTCCATCGTTGTATGTCCAATTTAATTTTCTCCAGTAATTTCAGATAATTTTCCCCATATAATAGGTCTACTCTATCCGTAAGGGTTATACCTAAATATTTTATCCCTTTTTCTACGATTTTTAGATTTAGGGAGTGTGCCTTATCCTTAATTTCACCTTTATCCCCTGCTAGAATTAATATTTCTGACTTATTTCTGTTTATTTTTAACCCAGATTTAGCCCCAAATTTGTCTAATTCTTGTATCACTTCTGGAAGGGTACGCATCGGGTCCGTAAGGGCAACCAACATGTCATCCGCATACGCTATAACCTTGTGCTGGAGCCCCGCCATTACGATTCCTGTTAGGGAGGTTGTGTCTCTAATTCTGATTAGCAGCAGTTCTAAGAAAATGACGTATGATGGGGGGACAGTGGGCAGCCTTGTTTGGTGCCTCTAGTTATCTCGACTCTGCCCGTAATTCCCCCGTTAACGGCTATCCTAATGGATGGTGTATTGTAGTTTGCCTTGATCATATTCACAAACTGGTTCCCAAACCCCATATATTTTAGCGTTAGAAACAGCTGTGACCATTCTACCTGGTCAAATGCTTTCTCAGCATCTAAAGCCAAAAGTACTGCCGGGGTCTGCGTGAAGCCCGTTTTCTCAATTAGATGCATTATTCATCTCAAATTATCATGGGTTTGTCGACCTGGAATAAAACTTGATTGATCCACATTTATCAATTTGGGGAGAGGTGGTGAGAGTATTGATGCTAATATTTTTTAGTAGAGCTTGGCGTCAAGATTAATGAGGGCTATTGGACGATACGACCCAGGTAGTGACTGATCTTTCCCTGCTTTTGAAAGACTAAGACTTTGGCTTCGTTCATCGATGGGGTCACATTGCCTTCTTCCTTAAAAGAGTTGAACAATCTTGTTAGAAAAGGGGTTAAGCTGGGCGCGTATTTCTTATAAAACAAGGCCGTAAACCCATCAGGGCTCGGAGCTTTGTTTAGCGGGAGACCCTCTATTGCCCTCTTCACTTCCTCTTCCCCAATTTCCCCAACTAGTAGTACCCTATCTTCTTCTGATATTTGAGGTATTTTTAGGGTTTTTAAATAAGACTCCTGGAGTGAGCTACTTGGGTAGTCTATTGCATACAGCTCTTGGTAAAACCTCCTGAAGACCTCCCCTATATCTATGGTTCTGGTTAGCAACTCCTCCTGTTCATTTTGTATATTCCTGACCGCAAATGCCTGATGTTTGGCCCTCAGTTGCCTAGCAAACGGTTTGTCTGCTTTGTTGGCCTTGGTATAATACCAATGTCAAAGGTATAAGAGGCTTCTCTCTGCTTTTTCTGTTCTGAGAACATCTAACTGACCCTGCAGGTGCCTCAGCGCCTTTTTCAAGTCCAAAGTGGGTTTCCGCGTGAGTTCCCTCTGAGCCTGAGTTATCTTCTGTTCCAACTCCTTTTCCCATTGAAATCTAATTTTATCTTTAGCCACCTTCATGACAATCAAGTGACCCCGCACAACCGCCTTGAATGCCTCCCAGATTGTGCCCAGCTTAACATCTCCCGTATCATTATGGGCAAAATATTTCGCAATCCTTTCCCTGATCGAGTCCCCTAGCGTGGGATCTTGAAGCACTTCTTGCGGGAGCTTCCATCTCCACAGCCCTCCCTTTTTTCCCCTGGTATTGCGAGATCCATCCAAAGAGGGGCATGATCTGAAAACGTGATTGGGCCAATTTGCATCCCTTGGACTACCCCCTGTAGCCCCACGGAAACCCAAAAGTAATCGATCCTTGACATTGAGTTATGGGCGTGGGAGAATTGAGTGAAACCCTTTTGCTGCCTTTTGACCACCCGCCACACATCACACAACACCAACTGATCCATTTTTTGACAAAGCCTCTTAGAAGGTGCCCCTTGACCATGGAACCCACCCGAGCTCCTATCAATTGAAGGTTGCCACACCATATTTAAGTCCCCACCCAAAATGATCTCGCCATTAGCAAATTCTTCCAGTTTCCCCACTGTCTCCCTTAGAAAACCATCTTGTCCCGTGTTGGGCGCATGAATAGAGGCCAATTTAAAATGGTACCCGTCCAGTGACACATTAACGAAGACATATCGTCCCTGGTTGTCTGCCTGTGAATCATGTATCTGGAAATTCAGGCTATCTTTGAAAGCTATAAGAGTCCCAGCCCTTTTATCTGGGGCATTTTACTGGACTACCTGTTTAAAGCCTTTGAGATGGCACTTTGCTTTGTCCTGGGACCTGATATGGGTCTCTTTTAAAAGAATAATGTCCCCTCTTTCCCTTCTTATCAGGTTCTCTGCTTTCTTCCTTTTCACCGGTGCATTTAGCCCCCTCACATTAAATGTGAGTAGTTTTAACTTCCCCATGCCCTGTTAGCCCTAAAGGCCCTTGTGACTCGACTGAATCTAAATCCCTACTACTGGTTTGTCTTCCGGAGCCCCACCCCTATCCCATCCCACTCCCGCCCCCTACCCTCCAACAATTAACTCCTCAACCAACCAACAACTGACCCGAGGAGGGTCCAGGTCCCTATGTTTACGTGGGCGCACGGCCCCTCGCACCTGACCCTCTGCATACTCAGGTGTAACTGCATGGGGGTTCATAAACCCCGCAGTCTCACCATCCTTCACAATCACACAGGTGAGGCCCACCACCGGCCGCTTCTCCAATTGCCCACTCATTTACTCTCGACTCCTTTCTCATCCAGACCCGCTCCTGTTCCCAACCGAGTTCCCAATGTCCTTGACCCGGGGCGAGGCTCCATCACGCTCACCGCCTCCCTCCTCTTTGTTGTTGCCTCTTATGTGGTGCTGTTCTCCATTCCCACGGTTTCCTGGGCGTTCCATCCCTTGACCGTTGGTTTCTTTCCTCCCTTTCTTCGTCCTGAATGTCCATCACCTGGAGCCCTTCTTCACATCATGGTACCCTCCTTTGTTTGCCCTCCCATAAAAAAAGCAGTCAAAAGGGGAACGCCCATTTATACCTTATTTCCCTCTTCTGGAGCTCTTTCACCACTGGGGCCATCACCCTCCTTTTCTGAAGCGTCACTAGTGCCAGATCCTGAAAGAGATGAATTTCAGCACCATTCATCGTAATATGGTCCATCCCCCTTGCTTTCCTTAATATCAGCTCCTTCTGGGGGTACGAGGCCATAGCCACCAACACATCTCGAGGACCTTCCCCCGGCTCCCCATTTCTCCTTGGGCCCACCTGGTGAACCCTGTCTGTTTTGATTTCTTCCGCTTCCTCCACCGCCAAGGTATCCCTGAAGACTTCTGGAACAGCTGACTTAAGATCTTTCTCTTCTACCGACTCCACCATGTTCTTGATACAAATATTGGACCTGCGTGAGCGGTTTTCCAAATCCTCGCATTGAAGCTCTAGGTTATGGGTTAATCTCACCAGTTGTTCTTGCGTTTCACTATTTTGCTGTGCTTCGTCTTCCACATTTTGCACGATTCGTTCTAGCGTGTCCGTATGCTCCTCTAGCTTAGATACATCCGTCCGCAATTCCTGGATCGCCTGTTTCATATCTTCCCTAAGAGACATGAATTGATTTTGCACCGTGGTCATAAATCTCTCTTGAAGGTCTCCGAACCATGCCTGCATGTCTTCCTTCGAGGGCGGGGTCCTCTGCAACGGGGAGCCGGGCACTGCGCCCCTGGCTGTGCTTCCTGCGCCTGCTCTCTGGATGATGTCTGGCTGCTAGCCGTCCACATTTTCATCAGGCCCGAATCCTGTTTCCCTTTCCCTTTCGTCTTTGACATTATAGCGCCTGCCTTGCGGGACTTCAGTCCCCCGGTGGGATGGCCCCTTTGCCCTCTGCAGCAGTCCGTGCCGCGAGGCACCCTTTCCCTCACTTCCTCTCCTAAGTTGGCAGGGGATGCCTGGGTCCACCTGGGTCTCTTACTGGTAGGATCCTCTCTCCCACTGCTGACCTGCTTCTCCTTCCCTCAGAGTAGGGTAGAGAGAGATCATTGCCCCCTGACCCTTCGCCAGCTAGGGCAAATGACCCTTACCCCTCCGCAGCACAGAGTTCCGTTAACCGCGCAGACCCAGGCAGATAATTAAACTGCGTTCCAAACCCACTCGAACCAGGATGCAATGGAGCGGGGCCTCTATGGGCGAACTCTACCAGGCGATGTGTTGCTGTCCACCGCCCTCTGTACTGGCACCAAATGCTGGTATGATGCCCCCCCGGCTTTGCTTGTGGGGGTGCGCACTTCCAGCTGCCCGACCCACCACTTCTGCAGCAGGATCAGTCCCCCTTCCCTCCTGGGGACTGGGATCTTGTGTATCACTGGGGGGGCACTGATCCCTTCACCGCCACCCACCAGTCCAGGGTCCTACTCTCCTCTCTGTACCTTGAGCTCAGGAGCCGCCTCCGGGTCTGCTTCTTCCGCGCTCTGTCCTCAGGGGACCTCAACAGCCAGTCTGGTGCCTCATATCTTCATTGCGACGGCAGCCGCCCTTCCTCCTGGAGCTCCCGCTCCGCACTTCAGTGGAGGAGGGCCGCAATCCTACTCGGCCCCACTCCTGTGACGGGCACCACCGCCATTGTCCACCTACTCCCCCTCGGCAGAGGGGGGAGCTTCCACAGCCTTCACTATCCGGGTTCGGGCGGGCACCCCGGCTCCTGACAGCCACCAATGCCGCTCTCCCCAACGAGGTCCAGCGCCGTGCCAGCTGCCGCTCCGAGGACTGCCAGTCCCGCTTGCTGTGTCTTCTCTCCCTGGATTCTACCGGCGCCGTCCCTCCACTCGCCAGGGAAGCCTCACCTGCCGCCTCCCCCAGGCCGTGCTCCTTGCAAACCTCAGGAAGTTCCCAGGGGGTACCTGCCGGCAGCCTCAGCATGAGTATGGGAAGGGACGGAGCTCCCGCGATGGCTATATGGGGTCACTCCCCACTTCCCCACTCTCCTTGCTTCGTCCTCAGTGCGAGCAGGCAACAGGGGCAAGGCGAATCCAACTAACACTGCACCAGTGTTTGATACGAGTGCTTTATTTCCGCGGCCCAGCAGGAGAGACACCTACGAGCGTCTCCTCACCACCGCCATTTTGGATCTCCCCGGTAACCCTGCCTTTAACATCACATGGGTCGCACCCCACAATATTGCAACAACAGAAAGGGGACAGAGCCCTCTTTCACAATAATAAAAATAGAGAGGGGCCATTACATCTCCCCTTGCTTAGCAAAGAACTTAAGGTCCTCAGTTCATCTCTTCGATCCAGCGAAATGGCTTGTGAACTACCCTTCTCGAAGGGCTTCACTCACAGGGTGTGACTGCTGTATCATGCTTGCTGTCACTGTCATCCGAGTCCGCCTCACTTTCCCGATATTCAGAGTCTATTTCCGATGAGTCACCACTGACTGTTGGATCACTATTGTCATGGTGTGCTTCGTCTTCGAAAGATTGAAAGAAGGATAGTGCCAGTGAGACTAGCCGCTGTTAATATGGTCCCTTGAACATGAGTCACTGTCATGGGCTCTGGCCTGAAAGCAGGGACCTCTTTGGATTCTTGTGCCTGACGCACCAGTATTTGGTCCCCTATCTGGAAGCTGCTGGACTTTGCTCTTCGTCGGCAATCAGCATATTCTTTCCTCTTGTATTTGCTCTCACGATCTCTGGACCGGGCCGTGTCTGCACATTCACTGGGGAGAGAGCAGCCTGGGTTTTGGGGCAGAGTGGTTCTTATCACACGCCCAAACATAAGCGCAGAGGGACATGTCGCTGAGGAGGTGTGTTATATGTTTCTACAATTCCGCAGTAATGTACAGATGGCCTGAAAGAACCTTTGGTGATTGAACAGACTTGCAGAGTGCCTTTTAGGTTGCCCATGAATCTCTCCACTGTTCTGTTTGCTTATGGCCACAAAAGGGGTGACCTTGGGATGTTCGAAACCCAGGTGTTCCGCAAACATGGCGAAATCATGACCACTAAAAGGGGGTCCATTGTCTGATTTCACTATTGAGGGAATCCCATAGTTAGCAAATGGTTTGTCCAACGCCGGTATTACTGCCTGAGAACTGGTGGAGTGAATCAGGTGCACTTCAGGGAATCTGGACATCTCGTTGACAACTACAAGTGTATATTTACCGTTGGTGAGTGGGCCAAACATGTCAACAGCGACCTCATCCCATACCTGCAGTGGCATCGTTGTCATCTTGAGGGGCTCAGGAAATTTGCACGGAGCGACTGCCTTGCATGCCACACATTTTCCTAGTACCTCTTCCACTCTCTCATCCATCTGTGGGAACTATACTTTGGTTCTGAGTTCTCTTTTTGTGTACACAATTCACCTGTGTCCAGTGTGTGCTAATGCCGGTATTTGATCTTGAAGACTTGCAGGGACAACAATCTGGTTTTCTGGGGGGTGTGGCTACATGGCCATGGGACAGGATGGATTCCGAGGAGCTCCTGCTGATCCTTCAGTGATCCTGACAATATAGTTTGCTCTGAGTTGACTAGGAGCTGTAATTATGGACCTATAACAGCATTAATGTGCAGTGAACGTTGTGATTAGAATTCTGAGATAAATTGTGGCAAGGAGACCAAACCGCAAGCTCAAGAACATTGCGGCACCCTATCAGCAAGCAAAATGTCAGCTGGCAGAGAATAAAGGATTGCATCAAAGAGCAGCCGCTCTAGATGAAGATGAGCCGCGTTGCGAGCAGAGGAAAGGCAGTCCCTGACTGGTGAAGGTGGAGTGATCGGAAGCAGAATGTAGTAGGCAGTGGCTGAAAATAGGGCAGCCGAGCACAAGAGCCATGGAGGAGTGCAGCGGAGAGCTGCGTATATGAAGGAGACCCAAAAGGTCTGGTCCGGAGAGCCGAAAAGTCACACACAGTGAAATTTACATGCACCAAGAAGGACAAGCAGAGAGAAAAGCTTGCATCACCGTGGCGCGACCTGAATGGTATACACTGTTGCAAGATTAATAGCGCTGCCCCCGCTACACAGACGGATCTCGTCTGGTAAGCGATCGCAGCAACATAAGACGAGAGAGGCAACCATTCCATGTCAACGGCTACAGCCCAGCGAATACACGAGGCTCTGATGTTAAATTTCATGGATATTATTAAAAGCTTGGCAACAAATACTGGAGGGTTACAGTAGCTTACACAGAACAGCGCTTAGCAGGCCTTCTGTAATATTGAAACTGACGAGTGCACAGAATGGCGAGATCTCACATAGATTTCGCACAGTGAACGAGTGAACAACACGGGCTAGCTGGACAAACAAAGGGATCAGCCAAGCGGACTACGCCAACATCGAATGCACGCTGACACATGCATTAGACTGCCAAAAGCAGCAATTGAGAGATGCCAGCAAGAATATGTGGGAGCCTAGTATGGTGAGGATCATGCTACAGGCAGAGTGTAAGTGATTTCAACCCGGCACTTCACCTAAGTCAACGCCTAGCGTGGGATGCACAATTGAAACCTTAATTATTTATTTATGTCTATAAGTTCATTTATTTCTGATTGATGTACCCTTATATCACGCCCCTCTCTTTGAATACCCCCGGTCACACTGAACCAGGAAGCAGGCTGTTTTTATTTATGGATTTCACAATATATATATCACACTACTTTAATGGTTATACAATGATCACCAAAAGGGTGATGTCACAATAAATCTCTTTAATCAGAAGGAGTAATGATAGGAAAAATGATGCAGCAGAGAATAATACTTTGTGTGGGTTCAATCAAAATGCAATGGGATTACTCTTTCCCCCTGCACACTACTCAATCCCCCCTAATATGCAATATAAAGAGATGGAAGGAGAGAAAACAGGTTTCAGGAATACAGAATTCAACAACACAGTATCAATCCCAATTTCCCCCAGCAAACGCAGAGAAAAACAGAAATGATTGCAAACTTGTCAAAATGGTTTTGAATCTGGCTTTGAATGGATGGGAAAAACACTGAAAATTGATTAAATTCACTAAAATGGTTTCAATACTAGTGGGAGCCGCGTTATATAGTATCAGACAAACACTAGCAATGGTTATTGAGTAACTAGGAGATTGAACACTTAATTCTGAGGTCGGATGCAAGGAACAGCTATTTCACACATGAGAGATTTGAGCCAAATGAAAAATTTGCGGCAAACGTTTCCGCACACGGTAAGCGCGATTACGGAATAACTAGAAGGAGTTGGTATGCAGTTTTGGGTTCTTTGGAAAGCTGAGGATGGACACTTAGATTTCGTTTCTAGCATACACTGTGAAGAAGTTATGTAGGTTTTTGTAGAGGTCGTTTTTTCCAGAAAGAGTAAAAATAGCAAAATAATGATGCACTTTTTAAAATTAACAAACAATATTTCTTTACACTAGGGAGACTATGAAGATGCAAACTACACAACAGTGCAGCCACCAGTCCAGGATATCACTGGTTGGTTTGGCCTGCCGAGACGCTCACCTTTCTTCAGAAAATATATTAGCGCAAAGATGATTTAACACTACTATTACAAAGGACTATAGGGTGAGAGAAAGAGTTCAGGTAAGACAAAAAGATTCTACAATGCAGTTCTGGGTATAAGAGAATGGGCTTGGAGAGGATTACTTATGGATAATATATTTGCTAGCGACAATCCTATTCTATGGATACTCACTACCAATGTTTGGAATGGACCCGTCAGGGATCTGGTCAGAGAGACTTTCTGGACAGGAATTCAGCTAACACAAACCGGACTGGACTGAAGGCGCTCTGGTTCTGCAATCAGCACGGCACTCTGGACACTGCACGGCGGGATTGGACTGGATCTGACAGGTTGGTTCTGGTTCGCAGCTATCTAGTCACAGCTCTGCTTTACTGGGTTGGATCTCTGGATTCTGGCAAGAATTCTTAGCAAGAAAGCAGCACAGCCAGGCTGTTCTTTTTGTTCCCCTTAGAAATCTGGAGTAAAATCTGGGTTATGGATTTTTAAAGGCCAAGCTGAGAAGGGCTCAGCTTTGGAAATGGGCCTTTCTGCTTTCAAAATTCTGGAGTCTGGAGTCTTGGATATGGATTTCTCTTGCAAAGTGCTCCGCCAGCAATCGGTTTGTGGGTGAATGTGTGTCTGCTTCTAGGTCCTAAGCTGTCTCTGTTTATGTATTTCCTAAAGGGGTGGGTATGCTGAATTCTACCAGGCACACCCCTAGGTATTCTATTTGTTAGGGTATTTCCTTTCCGCTGATTAGGGAAGGAAACAGAGTGTCATGATGATGCTGTATTTTATGATCCAGGGAGAACCTCCCCTTTGTTTCTGCACAGAAAATCTATTTTTCATACAAGGCATATTTCCAATTTTACAAACTTGCTAGCAATAGCATATTTATATCCCATATTTGGTGGAGCAAGTACTCATCCGAGCCCCGTCTCGGTGAGAGCTTGGGTCTAGATTTGGCAATTTTTCACACATTTGGTCTGGTACCCAATGTCAGATGTATCCCCAATTTTACACATATGTGCGCATGATATCTGGGCATAATCATGTGAAGTTTCATGTTTCTGGCATCCCCACAATTTCTACAAAACCACACATTTTGTAGTCCTTGTCCCTGAACATAGCACAGAGTTCTGAGTAGTTTTAAAACGTGACCAGAATTTTCATATTAACAATACTGTCATTTTACAATTTTTACAATTTTGCACAGTCCTCTGTCAGTCCTTTTCAAAAATATACTTTCTTGTGCTTTAAGAATACACATAACTATCTATTCCTGCCTCCAAAAGTTCCTGGTGGCTCAGAGCAATCACAGCCTCTTTCCTCTATTAGGGGCTTCTGTTGACACTTGCATCTGCATATCTTTCAATCCAGGAAGCCCTTTGTCTCTCCCCGGTGCAACAGGCCAAAATCTCCTCCCCTCTCCATTAACACCTGAATGGGAGTTCCTGGGGCAGAGAGCAGAAGGAAGGTACCATTTGTTTGGGGCACACTTTGGAATTTGCTTTGAAGTTCTTTGGCTTGCATCAGTTTACTTTAAAACTCAATTCGTTTAAATTTGTCTTTGATAAAATAAACTTACATTTTAAAAACAGGTAAACAGATCTCTTATTCCAGTTTTTCAAACATAGAGATTAAATAGTTGCAACCTATATTGCTTTTGATAGCAAGTCACTTAGGAGCCGATTCATGGAACAAACGTGCGCCGAAAAAAGTGGCGATTCATGGAAGTCCCTGCGCGTGTTTTACCCGAAATGTGGGCCAAACACGTGCGTGGCGCACACGGGCGCACACGTCATTGCAACATCCTGAACGCCGTGCGCGACGTGCACAGGGAAAGCACACAACATCCGCGCACGCACCAAAAAGGGGGCGGGACACGGGATGTAACACGCAGAATGGGGAACAAAGCGCAAAAAAGAAGGCATAACTGGGGAAATACTGCAGGGAACTACACGGAACGCCCACACGCACACGAACAACCCGTATTCATGGACTCGAATACGGGAAATCCGCGCATGGCAAAAGACGCGCATAGGCGTCAACGCGTCCGTCACACGAAGTGCGCGCAAACAACAAACACGTATATACAGCTACGATGAATGCCCCCTTTGTCGCAGCACTGATCGTGGGACACCGCAGGAGTAGGAGAATAGCCAGGGCCTGCATTTTTTCACCCCGGACAAGCCTTTTTGGGATGCCTGACGACCAGGTCTACGGCAGGTATAGGTTTCCACCTCGTATCATCCTAGACCTGGTCAGGGAGTGGGAAGATGACCTTACATCCCCCACCCTCTGCTCCCAAGCATTTAGCCCCTTGGAGAAGGTGCTCAATGTCCTGCATTTTTTGGCCACTGGGTCATTTCAGTGGACTACTGCCATAGTGGGGGGGGTCTCACAGGCCACGCAGTCACGCTGCCTACACCAGGTCGTGGCAATCATGACAGCGCGCCCCTCAGTCCGCAGGTACATATACATGCCCAGAACACCCGCAGAAAGGCAGGCCGTTGTCCAGGACTTTTACAGGGTGGCACACTTCCCCAAAGTGCTCGGTGCCATAGATTGCACCCATGTGGCCCTATGTCCTCCTAGGGCCACTGAGCACATCTACCGAAACCGCAAGCACTGGCATTCCATCAACGTGCAGGTAGTATGCGATGCAAAGGGAATCATCACCTCTGTCTATGCAAACTACCCTGGCTCCACCCATGACAGTTTCATATACAGAATGTCCGCCCTGAGCAGGGCCCTGGAAGCTGGGCAGCATGGTGACACATGGCTCCTAGGTGAGTACAAATGCCCGTGCACATGCATGCATGTCACACACACACAAATACACAAACCCCAATAATCACAACTATTATCACCTCTCCAAGGGACAGTGCCTACCCTCTGAGCAACCACATGATGACGCCAATCCGGAACCCCACCACACCACCCCAGGTAAGATACAACGTGGCACATATTGCAACCAGGGCCATTGTGGAGCGCACATTCGGAGTGCTCAAGTCACGCTTACACTCCCTTGACCGCTCTGGCGGGCAGCTACTCTATGCACCCCCAGTAGTATGCAGGATCATTGTGGCAGCATGTGTCCTGCACAATGTTGCAACACGGCAGGGCGTACCGGTGGACATGGTGGTGCCCCCACATACCCAACCACAGGCACAGGCGCTGCCCATGGGAGGGGATAGGGCACGTGGTGAGGCAGCCCGGACGCAGCTTGTGGCCACATTTTTCACCTAAACTCCCACCCCTGCGGAGTGCACACAGGCCTGACACATACCAGGTGACAATCGATGATGACAAAGAGACAGTCAACTGTCACAACCTTACCACCCTGAGAATGTTGCCATGGAAGTGCCACATTGTGTGCATCCCTAGCTACTTAAACATAAGCAATCCCGTGTGACCAAAAGGCACACATGCAAGGTGTGAATCACACAGACCTGATAAAAAGGCCATGACCATCACTGGTATGTCACCCAAACCATCCCAAACCACAACATACATGGCAAGCAATAGGAAAACACCAACACAGTACCAATAAGGTACACATTGACATGTGAAAAATGTAAAGTGGCATCAGACAATGATGCCTGACATGGAATCAGATGAAATGACTGACCAACAACCTCCCACCCAAAATAAGTCATACCCAAATGCATTCCAACAGTTGTAGTTGTAACATAACAATGAATGCCTGTTTACATGCATATTGTGCATTGCAAAATCAACACTGCAGATTCCGTGTGCTGTGTCCATCTCCTGCAACACACTGCTCAGCACACAGCATAGTGACCAGCCATTGTGTGTGACGCACACCCTGAGCATCACATCAAAACGACTAACTACATCAAAAAGCAAATTACGCATGTACAGGATCCACAAATGGTCATAGATCATGTGCGGCAGGGACACAGTGGGCCCCAGAAGGAAAACTGAGTGTACATGTGGACATGGAAGGGTGGTTGTACATGTTGTGGATCATAGTGCGAGTGTGTGTGTCAGTAGGGATACGCACTCAATACATGCATGTGCAATCAAGTGACCATCAGTGTCCTCTACACATCACATGTGAACATTGACCATGTGTACACCCCAGCATGTCAAATCACAACTATACCCTCACACCTGAAAGGTAAACACAACACATGAACAGGCATTGATCAGCAGAATACATCATGTACATAGGATACCACAATCACAATGTCAGGGTGCCCATCACACTGTAGGGCAAGGCAACTGTCTACAACAAAATACCCCCCTCCCTCACAAATCACCATGACCCACTGAACAACTGCGCCTGGGTTATGTAGCCTTCATCCTTGAAGTTCACCTGGCCTCAGGATCACCCTTCCCCTTGGTCACCATCTTCCATCTTGTGTGTAAAAAGTGTCCAGCACCCTCAGAGGCCACCTTGACTTGCAAAAACACCAAATCAAAGAGAACTCAAAGCAAGCCAACACAGAAGCCAAGCAAAAATCCTGCAGGCAGCAAAACAAACAAGAAGAGCCTCCAGTAGGTGACTTGAAGTAGGAGTATGTCACAAAGCCCAAGTACTACCACAATGATGTAACAACCAAGGTAGCACAGTAAAACAATGTCACAACAGGATGTGTACCATGTGTGGTACATAACATAGAATGATGCACCACAAACTGATGTGTACTGTCACAGCTCACGTGTACAGGCGCAGGAGTGGCACGAACCAACCACCCCCACCGTGGTCTGGGTGCCTGCAAGGTCAAACTCACACAGGCCTCTGAGACCCTGGTGGGGAAGGAGGGTCAGGGATATGCAGTCGGGACAGGCATAGGTATACTGGATAACCGGAATGAGGAGCAGGAGAGGGGAGTAGGATTGACACGGGAAAGTAGGGAATGCACAAAACTGTACTACTCACATTAACACATACGCAATTAGACATAACTTGTTTATCATGCACATGGTACCAAATTACTCAAATGGAAGTCAAAGAGAAACTTATCTCTGGGGTGAGTGCTGGCCTCCTGCCTGCGCACTCTCCGGTCCGGTAACAGGAGCAGTTCAATGCTGCAAAGAGAGCCACAGTTACTAATCTGTGCGTGCCCATAACACACAAACACACCACCATATATGCCCCAAAGTAACAAACTACTCTACAAACAATATGGTGTGGTGCTTCGTACCCATACGTAACATTCCCCCTGTGATGGTTCATACACAGTCAATGCAGTAAGTCAGGCGCCAGTGGGTGCGTGGCAAAAGGAAGACCGATGTGTCACGATTCACACAACATGCAATGTTCCCTGGGTAGGCAGCCAGACGCATATAGCATTGTAGAACTTCAGAACAAGTCGTGTTCCACCATAACCGAAATAAAGTAGGTAGTGCATGTGACCATTCTACATGGAAATTAAATGCACTGCACACGAGTCTGTCCCTCACTGTCTGTCCCTGTGAGCTGCTTCTTTGTATGTCTTGGAACGCTACGTGGCTAATACAACTGCCTCAATGGACCAGGGTCGACAGGAGTGTATGTGCCACTGCCCCTGCAGGTGCCCCAGACAACTTTCCCATCAACTAGCCATTAGTCCACCAACGCATCTCAGCTGTATTGTGCGCTTCAACACCAACATTTGTCCAAGCTCACCGTCAGTGCTGCTACTAAGCATGCATGTGCAACTGGCCTGGTGGAAGGTTGGCTGCGGTGTGGCCCCCCTGTGCTGCTCACCTTGCTTGGAGTCCCTTGAAACACGTCAGCTTTTTTTGGATGTATGAGCGCAATCCCTGTGCCTCTGCTTGCGCACACATGTGCATGTCGGCACCACCAAACGTGTCCAGCTTCCAGACGTCCAATGGGCCATGTCTGCTGGCAAAGGTGGTCTGGAGGCTCATCCCCCTGCAGAAAGGGCATGAAACACATGATTAATGCTTTAAAATCACCTGTGTGTGTCTCTTCAGGCATTTCATGACTGGACCATGTCATAGACGTACATCAGAAATCACACCATCAGTGCGTCTTTCACAGGCAAAGTGTGGTACACACTATCTACAGCATGAATTGCAACAAGCACATGTACAGTAAAGATAAGAAACATACTACACAATGTATAGCAAATAATGTACACATGAATCATGAAACCCCCATCTAGCAAAAGAAGAACACTGGTCAATAACACCCCTATTATCCCCACTAGGGGTTTTAACATAAGTAGGACAGCAGCAGACATGCCACAGATATGACAGTCCAAAGTCCTTGTGTAATAGGCTGTTACACCGAACCATCCTTGCAAGCCCATGGATAAGGGAAGCAGGAGTGGCATATGTGAGTCAGGACCCCAAGCTGCAAACACATACACAAGACAAGCTTGAAGTGCCCAGCTGGAACAGACAGTGGATGCTTTCAAAAGCAACAAAGCACCACACCGTCAGATGAAAGCACAATAGACAAGCAATTTTAAACTATATTAACTAATTACACTAACTATGAAAAACCTACATTACCTAATTAAACTATCAAATAGAAACTTAACTAACTAAACTAAAAGAAAAATCAAAAATGGCCACATATGACCCGGGGGGGGGGGAGCACCCAGGAGGGGGAAGGTACAGGGTGCTGCTCAACACACACATGCGATGATGTTGAGAAAAAAAAACCTCCATGGGCTCAACGCCTGCACAGCCCGACCTATGTGGGAGATACATTGTCGTCGGAGTCTGGCTCTTCCTGGAATGAAGGACGTGACACAGGAGCCTGACCACGCATAGCCGCAGCTTGCCACTCGTCGGCAGCAAGTCTGCCGGACGGGTGAGCCTGGTTCTGTGTGGCGATCACACGTAAGTCTGCATGCAGAACCTCCCATGATACACGTGCTTCATCTTGCAAGGTAGCACGTCTAACACAGTGTTCCTCCTGCAAGGCCTGGCTGGACAACTAATGCACCTCCCGGCAAGCATGTAGCTCAGCCGAGATGGTATGCTCAAGCTGTGCAAATCTCTCCTCTGACCGCTCCCTCTGGGACATCAGAAGGACACCCAGAGTGGATCTGAGGGAAGCATACTCCTCCGACCGCATTGCTGGGCTTGACCCCTGCGGGACCCAAGGACCGGGTGTCCTTGTTGTGTTGGCACCACCCGCGGCTGCACGACTACATGCCCCTGTCGACGTGATGTCCCAGGCACATCAGTGGCTGGTGTGGAGGGTGACCCTGTGTCCCGATCCACCACAGGCGGAGGTTCCAACACTGTCTGACCCCTCAGTGCAGGTGTCACGGACAGAGGAGTGCCCACATCAGAATCACTCACCCCTGACATATGGACCTGATGCACCTCCAACTCGACATGGACGTCAGAGTGGTCATCAGGGCTGGACTCATTGCCAGCCAGAGACAAGATGGACTGTAGCACATGTGGGTTTTTGTGGCCTACCACCCCACGACCCCCAATTGTGCCGGGTTGCTGTAGTGATAACAACCCTGTGCCTGGCATGACAACACCATCCTCTGGCTCCATTGCATCATCATTTGAAAAGTAGAGAGAAAAAAGGTCACTACACAGAAGCACACAACACACACACACACACACACAGACATCACACAGACACCAAACACATCAAGCAGACATGTCACACACAAAAGAGAACCTGTCATGCAGGCTGGGTCAACTTGACATTGCTTCTGTGATTAGGCATGTAGAATGGTGTCATATTGCTCAGAAGTGGGTCGATGCAGTGCAGCAAATTTGTACGTTACTCACTATCTACATGTACAAGTACTTCATGATGGTTGTGTATCTGAAAATGTGAAGACAGTGCGAGGTCAACTTCAGGCATCACGTGCAATGTTCATTCAATGGGTAGCATGGCTACAAGCAAACCACCCCTCCCCCAAGTGCAAATGCAGGGATGCTTTGCATGGTATCAAAAGGATGACCATAGACCTGTGTATTGACAGACAGTGTTGACTAGCATCAACTGCATCATGTGAGTCAAGTGACAACACAGCAAATGATGAAGGGACAGTAAGCAGGACACATGATGCAACCTCCGGAGTACACCCATGTGTGAAGAAGACACTACACCAGTTGGACAGAGTCATTGGCCATTAAACAGGCTGAGGCCTCTGACCCCACACAGACTGTCACACCCTAAACATGTGTGCGATGCAGGACTGAGCCACAGTGGCCATGGGAAGGCTGATGAAATGCCATGCAATGTAGGTCACCCTGGACTCGTACTACAATGATCATCCAGTCAAGGACACATAGGGGCATGCGTGGAATACACATGGAGCATGAATCGGCACTCATGTCCCTGCGGGGCATCTGACCTCTGCACAGTCCAAGTGAGATACCCTGCATCAAGTACAAAGGATGTACCACACAGCATATGTCTGGCAGATTGGCCGGTGGAAGTTAGCATGTACACAGGACGCATGAACAGGCAAGTCCTCAATGGCAAAATTGAAGCAGACCAGTGCAAAGGTGGAATTGGGGTGCAGAGGGGGGGTGGAGGGCCAAGGGAGCATGCCTACATGGAGTACCCGCATGCATGCAGAGGACACATGCACGTCAGTCATGCTATGACATAGTCCCTGGGCTGAGAGGAAGGTCACCCCAGGCTACATGCAGAAGGGCCAGTGAGCTGGAACATGGACCGGAGGGGCATCCTGGTGACCAGCATGTGAGTAGGGTGCAATAGTGGTGATGCGGACAGTCCCCGTCTGCTCCACATGTCCACCATCCAGCAGAGCAGCCATGCATCAGTGAAGCATTGCATTACTTGCACATCAGACCCATGTACAAGTGACATGTAGTGGCAGTCATGCACAACACATCACACAAGTAAAACACACATGTCCTCAACAAACACGCAGCAACACTCACTGGACTGGCCATCAAAGTCCGGCATCTCTCCCACTCCTTCAACCGATTCAGGTGGTATGACCTCTGCAACGAGTGACTCATGCGGAGTGAGGTCTTCCTCCTCAGGTGCAGGCCCACTGCCAGTCACCAGAGTCAAGTTGTAATTTGAGGCATGCTTAGCCTTAGCGCTGCGTTTGAGGTCATTCCAACGCTTTTTGCACTCTTGCGCCGTGCGCACCTCATGGCCGAATGCACTCACATGTTCCGCAACTTGCTTCCAGTGGGTATCACGGTGGGCAGCCGTAGTCTGACAATTAGGCCCCACTAGATGTCACGGGTGTGGTCCCGCATGTAGTCCACGAGGTAGTCCAGTTCCTGGTTGCAGAAAGGCTTCTTCCTCGACATGCAGGAGGTCGTGGCTGTGTGTGGGGTCCTAGCCTGTGCTGCAGGTGCAACCTTCCTCCTCTTGGATTGTGGCGCAGACCCTGGCTGGCAAATGCTGCCCTGATCAGTATGGCCAGTGGCACCGGTGGATTGAGCCAAGGGAGTGGCAGGTGGAGGGACGACCAAAGGCCTGACTTGCATCAGTGGCAGCTGGGTGCCCTATAATGGACCCTGCGCAGCAACATCCCCTGTGGCAGGGTCATTGACCGCGACTGTCCTGGTTGGCAAACTCACAACCGGGGTGTTGTTGGCTGCATCTGCCCCTGCACTTGCCAACACCCAGCTGTTCGGGGCAGCAGATGACATTACTGCCCCAGGGACATGTGTCTCGGTCAGGGCAGCCCTGAGTGCACCTACGGTTTCCCTCCTGCCCTGTTGGAAATCTCCCAAGCACTCTTCAAGTGCCAACGCAGCCTGTGCTGGCAGACCCTGAGCCTGGGTGGTGGTGTCCCCAGCTGCACCTGCAGCTACCACTACCCTTGGGCCCGTGGCAGTCGATGAAATGGACTGCCGGGTCACACGGGCGCCAGTGCCAGATGCAGAAGCTGCATCTCCCAGAACCACAGGGGGTGGTGGCATGACTGCACCGACACATGGCACAACATCGTGCTCAAGTGGCGCACCCCTGCCTCTTCCCCCTCTGCGGCCACCCTGGACACCCTGGAGTCCCCCTACTCCCTGGTCACCCTGGCCACGTCCCTGACCACACCCGCCACGAGGAGGACGCCCAGCTGAGGCGCCCCTCACCTTTGGTGGCCTCCCAACCATGGCACAGATGGAGTAGTGCCGGCACAGATGGAGGACTGCCAATGGGAGGTGTACACCACAATTGTCCTGGGCAAATGGGGTGAAGGGGGTGGGATGCAAAATGTTAACAGCCCCCCTGCACCTGCAAGGCTGTATGTGACCCCAGTGATGTAGTGATGGGTCACG
The DNA here is from genome assembly GCF_040938575.1 of Ambystoma mexicanum. Classification (NCBI taxonomy): domain Eukaryota; kingdom Metazoa; phylum Chordata; class Amphibia; order Caudata; family Ambystomatidae; genus Ambystoma; species Ambystoma mexicanum. The sequence continues at coordinate 694,597,503 of NC_090939.1, forward strand.
CAACGCTCAGACACCCCAAAACTGCAGTAAAACTGTGCACGCAACCCTGCAGCCTACGTGCGTGGAATTAACCGCAGTGCGCGGTGGCACCCAGTAACACCAAAAATCCGCTGTGAAGTTGTGATGGCGCGCAAAACAACACGAAGTAGCAACACACGTCGGTCTCCACGAAAGGCACGTACAGTGAACTGCTGGCCCCGCTCACCTTTAACCCGTGCTGAGGGAAACGCCCGCGCGCGTCGCGTAAGTTACGCGCGTAGGCCCTTTCCTCGGATTACACGCATTCACACGCGGACGTGCAGTTTTTTTCACGTGCTGAACCACTATGCCCACGTCATGAGGGAAACTCCCGCGTGCGTAACGTCACAGACACGCTTACGCGCTAAGGGCCTTTCCTCGAATTACACGCTGATGTGCAATTTCTTCACGTGCCAAATCACTCCGTATCAAGCTGGCCACGCAACAACACACGGAAGACCACGTTCCTGCCCAGAAGGCCATATTCCTGCCCCCCAGAGCCCTGAGCACGCTCCCACCTGCCATCTTCTGCTGCCTGCCTGCGGCCCACATGCCCTGCTATTTGGTGCCTGCACGTCAGCCAGGGGTGCAGTTGCTGTGACCACCCCTGCTGGAACTGAAGACTCCCGACTGGGATACCATCGCTCCACAGTACAGACCCAGGACCCAGTTGCCCACCCAAACCTGCCTCTGGGGTTGCCATGTCTACACCATCTGGCACCACTAGCAACCCCCAGCCAGAGAGGCAGAGGGCCACCAGCTTCAGTGCCAGTGAAGTTGGTGTCCTGGCGGAGCATGTCCTGGGGCAGTATGATGCCCTCTTTGGAAGTTCACGCGCTGACCATGAAGGACGGAAGGGGATCTGGATGGACATCGTGACTGCCATCAACGCGGAGGGAGTGGCAGCCCGCGACATTCAACACGTCTGGAAGCGCTGGGAGGACTTCAGGTCCAGGACCCTCGACAAGGCCCGGCGCCTCTTGAAGGCAGCGGATGCCAAGGGGTGCCGGGGCCACCTTTCCGACCACCAAATGAGGGTCCTGGAACGCATACGCCCAGCGCTCCACGTCCAGGTCCTTGAGAGGCAGACCCGTCTGGAGTCGAGCGGTAAGTGTACATGCCTACTGATTGGACGCTGTGCGTTTTGTGGTGTGCCAGGAGTGTGCAGGTTCAACATATGTCTTTGTAGGGCCATGTATGGATGCGTATGTACAGGGACGTGAACCAGCCACATGTGATTCCTCTCATGTGTGAGACACATCGATGGTGTATGTGTTGGCAAGCATGCTGGCCAAATGCATGTGTGGGTGCGCACATGTGAAAATGATGTGTATGTACTGTGGCATGTTTGTGGTGTCACACATGGATGGGGGTTCCTGCAGCATGTATCTGCACTGTGTACATGTGCATGTGTGTGTATGTAACAAGTGTGCAAATGTGATGCAACATGGATGCATGTGACACTGACATGTAGGAGGCTGATTGCCAGATGTGACATGGATGGTGACATTATCACTGCAGTGGTGGAGATGTACAGATGCATGTCAGTCTGGTGGCATGTGTGCATGTGTTGTGCACTCCCTGTGTTTCAAGTGACATCAGGCTCACCTTCGGCTGCTCGTGCTGTTGTTTGTGTATGGACGGTGCTGCCTGGTGCAATATCCCTGTTGATTTGCTCATGTGGGTGAGTTGAAATGACATGTGTGTTACTGAGTGTAATGCCATGTCTGTAGGTAATAAAGCCCGCGTCTCTGCGGGCCTTGCAGAATAAGCAAGCATTTCGGTAGCGAAAAGCAGAGGAAGGTCACATAGCTACATAAATATTATTGCTGAGTGGACTTACTGTGGAGAATAGTTATTGTATTGTCCATTGAAGGACGAATGCGGGAAGGGAGTCGGAGCGTCCTGCAGGTGCATGATAAGGGTTTCTGGGAATGAATGCAACGAGGGGGGCGCTGGGTTTTTCTACTTCTGATTGTTTTTTTCCACCCTCTGTCCCTTCAACTTGTGATCTGCTCTTCTGGCCGAGGACGAACACAACTGAGAAGTACGGGGAAATGCCCCCATAAAGGAGAGCACATTGTGTGGCAAAGTGAGTTGGAATTTGGACCGCCGGGTGATTCAGTCTCGCTGAAAGAGAGGACGCTCTGCTTCAGACCCCGTTAGCCCGAGTGATCTCTTCGCCTACCTGCTGAGTGACTAAGCAGTGTTGTAGTGGCCAAGATAAAGGTGGCTTCTGCTTCCTGTCTAATGGTGACGTGCTTTATATCTATATCTCTGTATATCTAAGTGTATGTTTGTTTATTTATGCTAATTTGATATATATATATATTGTGTTAATAAAGGGCCTGCAACGAGCCATTTGTTTTATGATAACAAGTAGTTTATGTGTGATTTCTTGCTTGTCTGAGACGAATAACTTGTTTTGCCAGGGCGCCGGGGAAACGTAAGTGTAAGTGTTCCCTTCACGTGGCCAAACAAAAGCAAAACAACGAGACAGGCCATAACAGCACATAATCCTTTGGGACATAACTACACTGGCCGCACTCATGGACAGAGTGCAAATAGGGCAAATAACATTAACTACAACAGGAAGCCATGTATATGCAAGAGAGTGTCGTGCAGAGGTGCCTGATAGCAGTATGGCCCCAGTTGGGCCTTGAAAGAGTTCACAGGTACTAGAGGCAGGTACAGGAACAGGGCAGCCTAGAGTAGCGAGGACCACAGATTCAGCAAGCCGAGACGGAGAAGAATTACATATACCTGCACCTAACAACATATGGTGGTGACCACGGGTGTAGCCAGTAGCCGACGGCAAGACCTAGAAAGGGTCACAATGAAAGGATATATGGCAGTCCATTGTTGAATATAGAACAGACAGGTGAGATACTGAGGGTGCCCATCGAATTGCCCGCAAGGATTGGGGTGCGGTAGAAGGCGCTGGAGCGGCAAGCGGCTAGTAAATCCCTACTACAAGAGGTGCATCAAAGTGACACCAGTGCAAAGGAGAGACTCAGTAATCAATGCAGCCACAGGGGAGCATAGCGAGCATGGGGAGCTAAACGAGTACGCTGACTGGGACACAGCCCAACGCCGTACCACAGTTGAACAGACAGTGTACTATACTGCTTGTAACGGAAGAGAACACAGTAGGGCTAACAGAAGTATCAATGGCATCAAAACCTAACAAGACCAAAGTCATCAATAGACGCATTTGCCAAGTCAGCACAAACGACGGACAACGTGAAAAAAACAGGCCAGGAGTCATGAGGAGAGGCGGCCCCGAAGTGAAGCGACCAACAGATCCTAGAGGCCATAGTGGAGTTGAACTCATCGTTGGTACTTAAAAAAGAAACAATCAGCATTGATGTGAATCTCTTGCGACAGGATATCAGGGCGTTGACAGAACGCACATGTGTGCTGGAAAAAGAGGTGAAGGCTAATACAAGCAGTTGCAATGAAAACTCCAAGGAGGTCACGATACTGCAACAGCAGATGCAAAATCTGGAGAACAGAGCAGAGGAGGCAGAAGGACGGGCCCGCAGAAATAATGTACGCATTGTAGGGCTTCCAGAAGGTGAAGAAGGCTCAAACCCAACACATTTTATCGAAAACATGTTGTTGCAAGAGATAGGAGAGGAGTCACTCACTCAGGGGTTCACAGTTGAGAGAGCGCAGAGGGCCCTGATAAGAAAAACGCCGCCGGGAGGCACACCTCGACTGATTATTGCTAAGATACTTAGCTATAAAGATTGGTAAAGGATCCTGGAACACTTTCGGAAAGGAGTAACGATAAGCAGAGCATCGGCGACCATCACAGCGTACCCAGATTACACATTCTTAGTGCAAAAACAGAGGAGGAACTATGTGTCGGTCAAGAGAAGGCTACGGGCGGCTAATCTAAAATACATGTTGCTATACACAGCAAAGATGAAGGTCCTGCACTAAGATCGAGCTGTTTTTTTTTAGACCCCAGAGGATGTGAACAATTGGATGGACACGTTAAACTTTCCATCCGAGAAGGAAGACCAGACGAGAAGCGGAAGGGATAAGTGAACCTGCAATGCTTGCATAATGTACATTTGAAATGTGAAGCAGCCATAATGTAATGATCTGACAATGTCATCAGAATTAGAAAATTGTACAATAATTTACTGTTAGCTAAATGCAGGAAGCACCAGCGCCGCCAGGTCCTAGATGGCACCAGGAATCTTACTATCACCCTCAGTAGGTTAGATTAGGTAGAATATTAGTAGGTCAGTATCCTCCCGCTGCACTCCAAACGCCGGAAGTAGAGCCGGAATAGGAGTGAGATACGGGGATGCCTGATCTTCATATCCGAAGCTGGGCTTATGTTGGGGATAGTTGGGGAAGGGGAGGCGAGGGGATGGGATTTGGGATAGTTAACGGGAAGTATGCCTGCAGACACGCACAGTTAGAGAGGGGTGGGTAAAAAAATGGATTGTGAGGGTGGAATGGCTCATAGAAGAGGGGTGAATTAAGGATAGCAACCTGGAATCTTAGAGGTCTGAACAGTTATATCAAGCGAAATAGGCTAATGTCATATTTGAGACGCCAAAAAATTGATATAGCCCTCCTGCAGGAAACACATCTGACCAGGGCAAGACAAGACACCTTGGCACGGAAATGGGGGGGTGGTGACCCTAGGTTTCATGTACTCAGCATACGCCAGGGGGGTGCTGATTTGGGTGGCACCGACAGTTCCGTTCAAGGTCCTCCACACCTACTTGGATACGGATGGCAGGATGGTCATACTACGGCAGAGGGTGGAAAACAGAGAAATATGCGTGATTAATACATATGCCCCAAATCATGACACAGCTGCATATTTCTGATCCTTGTATACCAAGATAGGCCTGTACAGAGAATGGACGCTACTATGGGGAGGAGATTTTAATTGCACGCTAGACCCGGCAATAAACAGGTCGGATGGTAAATGTACTCACCCATCCCCTGCAGCAAAAGCTCTAAACACGTTTCTGCATGCATTTAGGTTAGAAGACGTGTGGAGGACAATGCATAAGCAAGACCGGATATATTTCCACTATAATGGTCCCCCTAATCTCTACACGTGGCTAGATTATGTGTTTGCGGGAGGAGGACTACTGGAGGCATTCATGAAAGCTGAATACAAAGGGTCCTCTCAGACCGGTTATAGGTCAAAGGATCGAATCAAAAGGATCGAAATACAATAGGGTCGAATCAAAAGGACCGAAAACAAAAGGGTTGATTTTTTTTGATTTTTTTTATTGGGGCTTCCACCCCCAAACCCCTGTTTTTGTGGTAAAAAACACTTTTTTTTCCTATACGGAAACCCCAAAAAAATATATATATTTTTTAAAAAAAATGCGACCCTTTTGTTTTAGGTCCCATTGACTCAACCCTATGGCATTCGATCCTTTTGGATTCAAACCTTTGACTGGACACCCTCTCAGACCATACACCTTAAAGTAGTAAGACGAGCAGCCATATCGAAGTCAAAGGGTATGCAGGAAGTGATTTCACGAGATTTGCAGAAAGTAGAAAGCAGGTTAGAGGCTACAGCACAGGCAGGGGGAAGGTCCCTAGAAGAAGCACAAGAGATGGCCCGCCTACAACAAGACTGTCGGAAGCACTGGGATAGGTTAAGTAATTTAAGCTATAGGAGGTAAATTGAGAGATGACATGCAGAAGGGGACAAGCTGGGACGGTTGCTGGTCTGGCTCTACAAAAGTGAGAACAAGCGGGAAACAGTAAGAGCAGTGGTGGGAACGGATGGAAGGTTATCTGAAACACAAGAAGGAGTAAATACATGTTTTTATGAATATTATAAGCGATTGTTTGAAGAAACCTCAGAGTGTGATATGGTAGAGATACAGGAAGCACTGTCTGAGATTATCCTTGCCAAGCCAAGTATAGCAGAACGAGATAGGTTGGAAGTCCCCATTACAATAGGTGAACTAGAACATGTGATTAAAGAACTACCGACAGGCAAGGCCCCGGGGGCAGACGGGCTCCTCAGCGAATTCTATAAAGAATACAAGGCAAAAATCCAGCTTCACTGCAGAGATGCTTAACGAATCCTTGGAAACAGGCAGACTGCCCGGATCCTTATGGGAGTCGTTGATTGTCCCCCTTCTGAAACCGAATAAGCCACATACAGACTGTGCCTCGTATAGACCCCTGTCATTACTGAACCAAGATGGGAAGATACGGCGGTAATGGCGCTAAGGCTCAGACCAATCATAGCCAAGCTTATACACTCGGACCAGACAGGATATGTCCTGCATAGAAATATCACCATTAATTTGCGTAGATTGCACCACGTAATAGATTGTACCCAGGGTGATACACAACAATGCGTGGTAGCATCATTGGATGCATTAAAGGCGTTCTATTTGGTTAGATGGCCATGTCCACTGTCGGTGTTGGAAAGATTTGGTATGGGACCGACATATATTAAGTGGGTGCTACTGTTGTACAATTAACCATTGGCCAGGGTCAAAACGGGCGCAATCGTATCAGAACAATGGCAGCTCAGTAAGGGTACGTGACAGGGGAGCCCGTGGTCTCTGAGGCTCTTTATTTTGGAGTTAGAGCCACTGGCGGTTTATCTGAGGGACGTGTATGGTGAGGCAGGAATAGAAACGCCGGGGGGAAGGCACCTTATCTCATTATATGCAGATGATATGCTTCTCTACTTGCAACATCCTGAAACGAACTTGCAATATGTGTTAGACGTGATGGAGCACTATGCCGCGTTGTCAGGTATAACTATTAACCCACAGAAATCGAGTCTGTTTCCACTAGGGGGATATATCAGGAAAACAGTGCGCACGCTGCCGGTGCTGCCAATTAAGTGGGAATTGAACACATTCCGTTATTTGGGGATGGACATTTATCATGACCCTCAGACAGAACATACATGGAACACAGTCAGAGCAACAAACGGCATTGAAAACTCCAGGGGCCTCATGGCTGCCTCCAAAATTGTGTCCGGGTTCCCTGAATGTGGAAATACCGGGCCATTCCGAGTATGGAGGGCCTGGTATTTCCTCCTTCAGGGAACCCGGGCCCGGTCCTTCCGCATTCCCATTCGAGCCCTCATAGGGCTCCATGGGATTGGGGAGGGAGCTAACAAAGGGCCCATTACGAACGGGCCCGTTGTTAGCTCCCTGGTTCCCTCGCAGGACCGGCTATGGACGTCTGGAAAAACCAGACGTCCAGAGTGGGTCCCGCGAGGGGACCTCGTAATAGTGCAGAGTGGGTTTAACGGCGCTGGCACCATTACCGGCGCCGTTAAACCCATTCCGTACACGTTGTAATGAGGCCCCATGTCCTTTTGGGCTAGATTACTGTTGTCCATGATGGGACGGGCAGCATTGCTGAAGATGGTGGTGCTCCCGAGACTCACAAATGTTCGGTTTGCAATACCGAGGTCATTCTTCAATAAACTAAATAGCATATGTAGGGACTTCCTATGGCATAACTCCAGGTGTAGAGTGCTGCTTTGGAAGCTTCAAAACTCCAATGAATTAGTGGGGATAAAACTACCCAACTTTGAAGTATACTATGTGGCTAGCCAGTTGCAATTCGTGGCCAAATGGCTATCTGATGAACAAACACATGAGTCGAAACTGTTACAAAGAACAAACACCCAGCTCTTTTTGAATGAAGTTATCTGGATAACCAACTCTCGCATGACCCGAGCGCGCAGGCTGATGAAACTGGGGTGTAAGATGCGGTGCAGAGCCTGCCAACTAATGGTGACCATCCCACCAGATTCCCCACAGATTCCGCAGGTGGCGCTAGAAGCGATAAGTGACCGACTGCGGTTGAATGTGAGAAAATATTGGGAACCTAAAGGGGTGGCGACAATCAGAAATTTGATAGAGGTGGGTTCGCCTAAAGGGTTTGAGGTATTGATGGAGGAGACTGGGGCACAGCCAGGACAACAACTTACATATTCCTGCTTACTGAAGAATGTGAGAAGCAGATGGCCGAAGAACAGAGTACCACTGCAGCCAGAGGAGACAATTGAGACATTTTATGATGTGTCAGAAGGTAGGCATGAAGTCTTGCGGATATATGAGCTGTTAATGTTCAAAGTGGGGAAGGAGTTGGGACAGACAAGACAACAATGGGAGGCAGACTTGAACGAACCAATGTCAGACGCGGCGTGGAATAAAGCAATGGTATACCACAAGAAGGTGTCCAGGAACGCAAGGCTCCAACAGATCCAATTGTATATAACCCATAGAGCATATTTGGCCCTGAATAGAATAGCAAAATTTAGCCAAGCAGCTATACAACTGTGTCCGAAATGCGGGGAGGTTAGGGCAGACCTGGTCCATATGTGGAGACAATTGATTGCAGAGCTAGCCATGACTACTTTAGATAACGGGGAATCGGATCACAGGCACGCACAAGGGGGTGCAGGCAGCAGAGTAATTGGTGGAGAGTAAGCAAGAGATTGTAGAGTTGTGTGGTGTAAAGCAGGCCGGTGTGAGGGAGGGGGATTTTAGGGGGTAGGGGGAATAAACAGACGAGAAACTTACTGTGATATTATGTAATGCACAATACAATGGGCCTCATTACGACCGAGGCGCTGACAGAATGAAGGGGGCCGGTACGGGACCGGCCCCCTTCATTCCGTCAGGGCTGATTACGAGTTTCCCTTTGCGGGACCCGGATCAGACGTCTGGTAAAACCAGATGTCTTTTCCGGGTCCCGCGAGGGGAAGAGCGAGGTAACAACGGGACACTTGTAATGTGCCTGTTGTTACCTCCCTCCCCATTCCCATTGAGCCCTATGGGGGCTCAAATGGGAATGGGGAATGGTTCCTGCAAGGAGGACTTACCGGGTCCTCCTATGTCGGAATGACCCGGTAAGTCCCCATTGCAGGAACCCGGTAATGGAGCCCAGTTTGGAGGCAGCCATGTTGCTAACAGCACCATGGCTACCTCCAAACTCGTAATGATGCCCAATGTCTGTAAGTTATTGTGGTGGAAACAAATAAAAATGTTTTTTAAAAAAATCTGTATTTCTTTCAGCAGTAGTCCTTCCGGGAAGACCGATAGCGCGTCTTATAAGTCGGAATGTTTGAAAATGTTTCTCTTCAGCTGTGGATAATGGATGGTCATGTTTGTTTTTGAGGTGCCACTGACCTTATGTCAGACACTTCTGTATCTTCACGAGTAGCTGATCATTCTTCAGGCCTTCTAGCAGTTGCGCTGTCGTAACGGACTTGGGTAGTGCTCTGCTCACTAGGTAGTTTATGTATTGGTTGGCTTTGATGGATTGTCTCTCGTCCGTGTCTAGTAAGGAATATCGAGATAGGAAGTCTGCAGGATTGTTGTCCTTTATTGGGCGATGTATGATGTTGAACGAGTATTCTTGCAACCAGAGTCCCCACCTTGCAATGCGTGGCGGCATCTTGGTCGTTGATTTGCCATAAATGGTTGTAAGGACTTGATGATCCGTGATGATGGTAAACAGGCATCCATATAGGAACAAATGATAATGTTCACATGCCCATACAACAGCAAGACTCTCTTTCTCTGGCTGAGAGTACAGGCATTCCGTTGCTGAAAGACTGCGACTCGCATACGCTACTATACGTCTTGCTGAGTCGGCCGGGCCGCCAGGTTTTATTTGTGCTAGGATCGCCCCTAAGCCGACGGGGCTGGCACCTACCATCACTTCAGTGTCAAGTTCGGGGTCATAGTATGCCATGCAAGATGCAGCTGCAATGCGTTTCTTGATCTCCTGAAACGCCTCGTCGCATTGAATTGACCAGTAAAATTCTTGACCTTTCCCAGTGAGTAGTCAGAGGGGCGTGCTGACTGAAGCAAAGTCCTGAATGTACCTGGTGCAGTAGCTCGCCATTCCCAGAAATGTACTAATTTCAAATGTTGAGCTTGGCTTAGGGGCTTCCACTAGGGCTTGTACTTTGTCTGGATCTGGTTGTAGTCCGTCTCGAGGGAATATGTGCCCAAAGAATTTGAGCGTTGACTTGCTGAGCTCACATTTGGCAGCATTTAAGGTCAAGTACACTTCTACTAGTGCCATGTACACCCTCCTAAGAGTGTCGTCGTGTGCCTCCTGTGTGGCCCCAAAGATCAAAAGGTCATTGCTGTAGTTTAAACAGTGAGGAATATGTTTGATCACTTGATGAATCTTGTTTTGTAAAATTTCTACAGCAGACGATACGCCGAAGCTGAGTCGCTTATACCTGAAAAGCCCCAGTTGTGTAGAGAATGTCGTTATATATCTGGAATCGGGATGCAGCTCTAGCTGATGGTAGCCTTTGTTTAAGTCGAATTTTTAAAATATTATGGCCCTGTGCAGCAAGTGCATCATGTCAGTCATTCGGGGCGCTAATTGTCGCTCTCTTTCTATCGCCACATTGGGGGCTCTCATATCTATGGAGATGCAAATGCTGGCGTTGTTTTCCTTCTTTGGCATGGGCACTATGAGAGAGACCCATGGTGTGGGTCCCGATGCTGGCTCAATGATGTCTTGTTCCAGCAAAGACTCAATTTCATCCTCCACATGTCTTTGAATGTTGAGGGGTATGCCCTACAATGTTGAGCTGTCAGTCGCACTTGGTTGTTTATGTGTATCTTAATTTGTTTGCCTTTGGGTTTCCCAAGTCCTTTGAATAATGTCGGGAATATTTTCTTTATCATTTCCTTCAGGCTGGACGTGAAGCAGACATGATCTGGTACATTAGATGGATCAAACCCATCTGGATGGCTGACTGGAAACTGAGAATGCTTCCTCCAGGCACCTCTCCTTTAACTATGTATATCTTGACTTTTGGACTCTTCTCTTTATACGTGCATGTGGCCGTAAACATTCTTTTGAAGTCAAGGGGTTTGTTGGTACCATACGAGTATATGTCAAGGTCTGCAAGTCGCAATTCTTTCTTCTTGGGGAGTGACTTGCATGTGTCCTCATTGATGACATTCACTGTTGCTCCGGTTTCAATGAGAAATTCCCAGCTTTGTCCATTGATTTGCAGCAGCAGGGTTGGGCTATATTTAGTGGCTGTCTTGTTCCCGATGGCATGTACATAGCCTCTTTTCCGGTCACCACTGAAGTAGGAGGATTTTGATTTGCGTCTTTGCTGTGGCAATTTGTCAAGGTATCTTATCTTCTGTCGGGGTATCCATCTTTGTGATTCACGTCGTTATCTGTGTTGCTCGTACCTTCTCTTCTGTCGTTGCGCTGCCTTTCTCTGTGAGACGATTCTCATGTTCTACTATGTAAGCTGTTTCTGCTGGTCACTGGAGATAGCCATGTGCTTGTGTGGGGACTTTCCTGCCTCTGTCGATGGCTTGCCCGCCTCCTGGTGTCTCTGTCATTCTCTGTTGATTGGAAGAATTTTATATTCTTGCAGACAGATTGAAAATGATTTTCTCCACCACACTCGTCACAGTGATGCCCTACTGCTGGGCATGGGCCTAGGTGCAGGAAATTATATCCACAACTATAGCATTTCTTTTTTTTTAAAAATTATTTTATTGGTTTAAATTCAAACCTTTAAAATATTACACAAAACAACACAAACAATTAACAAACAAATTAACATATCACATGACATCCTCCTCCCTTCCCACATCCAATGTCATATTGTTGCACTTTACTTAACATAAATGAGTCATCCTTAGTTTTGCTTAACATCTTTAGTTGGCAGCTGTTCAAACACATTTAATCTCTCTTCGATTGCAGCCAAAAAAGAAGTTAGTGGCATAATTAATTTCATGTCCAATCCATTACACATTCTCTGCCACCATTCTTCCGCGCACACAGTTGGATGATCATCATTCCACTGGCCCAAATGGATTGATCTTACATCTTTTAATTCGGGACAGAATAGCACGAGATGCTTAAGTGATTCAGCTTCTTTATGACAGAAGCGACAGGAGGAATTTGATCCTATGTTATATGGCCAGTGGCTGGTTCGCTCTTTGGTTTTGATAGCATTAAAGTGGAATAGCATAAAAAGCCTTCTGGCTTTCGAGTTTGGAAAACGATGCAGATATTTTTAAAGCACGTTAAAACCTCTTGCTTCAGCAGGTGAGTCTTTCATAGCACTGGCGGAATAGCGCTCACTACACGTAATCATCCAATCGGCACACCAGATCTTCACTTTTGCTGCCGTGGGATTTGAATGGAGAGTTTCCAAGCTAATGTTATATATTAGCAAAAGATCTTCGCAACGTTTCACCCATTGAGATAAAATGTCAGAACCTCTTGATGTCGCATTGTGCAAAATCTTAAATTGCAAGATTCCTTCCTCCGCTCTGGATTTCCGAAATAAAGCCAGTTGGTTCCAGCTGATCCGAGCATGCAACGAAATTAAGGCAAGTTCATACCTTATACAGGCTGTCGAAATTCCAATTGGTAAACTTAACGCTTTGGTCCAGAACGTGTGTTCTAGCGATGCCCAATGATTAGACGAGCATCCAAAAGCATTGTCTGCACCGTATGTCAGGATCGGCGACACTTTCTGTTCATAGAAGTTTCGCAAAGGTCGCATAGAAAATCGCCCAAACTTTCTATGTATCAATAGACCCTGACATGCCAGCCGACCACATTTCCTCTTGGATTCGACTACCCAGGGGTCATCACAGATGCTGGAATTCAATATCATACCCAGGTACTTTACACTTTTTGATATACATAGTTGGTCTTGATCTAGTTTCCACACAAACTTTGATGCATTAGACTTTTGAGTTGCTCTTAAGTTCTGAAACACCAGTAGTTCGGTCTTTGCTGCGTTGATTTTCAGGTTGTTCATGTTCACATATCTTTGCACTGCCTCAAGTTTACGTTGTAGGCTAATCGGGGTTAAATCTAAGATAACTAAATCGTCGTCATACAATAACCAGCTTATCTGAGATAGGTGGAGCTTCACTGAGTGTATAGCCTCACCGATGTCTGAGATGAAAAGACTAAAGATTGCGGCTGCCAACAGGCAGCCCTGTTTAACCACCTTGTGCATCTTGATCCGTGCTGACAAGGAACCTGATTGATCTAAACGAATTGCAATGGAAGTATCCGTGTGAAGTTCTTTAATGGCTGCTAATAGGCCTGCAGGACAACCCCACAATTCAATTTTTTGCCAAAATAAATTGTGATCAATCATATCAAAGGCACTGGAAAAGTCAACAAAAGCAAGGTACACTTTCGTGTTTGATCGCAAGGCTTCCATTTTCAGTAGATTTAGGAAAAGCAGGTTCAGTGAGCACCCAACAAATTTCCCGAATCCTGCTGGTCTTTCATCCACTCTTTTTACTGTGCGGGCCCAGTTGATCAATTTTTTTTGTAGCAAAGAGGCATAAATCTTGCCCAAGACATCAAGCAAGGCCACCGGTCGATAATTTTTCAGTGACATTCGGTTTCCTTTCTTGAAGATTGGCACGTTTTTGCTTGTTGATTCTTGCAAATAGATCGAAACACAGATCAGACCAAAGTTCAGGGAACTGTTTAATCATGAAGTTTGACAGGCCATCAGGGCCAGGGGCCCTAGAGTTTTTAGCTCTCATGATTACCTCTCGAATATCCTCCCTTGCAAAGTGTAAATCCCATGATATTAGGTTATGTGTTGGAGAATTAGGAACAGGATTTTTATAGTACAGTGCAGTGAAATGCTGCACCCACTTAATTTCTGGTACCAGGCACACTTGCAAGGCCTCCTGCGGTGTTTCTATACGATTGATAACTCGCCAGAACTCTCCACTGTTCTAATTTATTAGGGTCTTCAACATTGCCTCAGCATCTTTCTGATATAGTAGGAATTTGGGGCTTTTAATCCAATTTTCATAAGATTGTTTAGTTACTCTGTTTCTTGACATTATTTCACTCTCAAGCCCTTGCTTGTTTTTCCGAATTTCAGCTCTCATCGTTCTTTTGCACTGCATCACCATCAGTCGAAGCAGTGTTTCTTCTGAAACAACAATTTTTCAGCTCAGTGTTTTTGGCTTTAAATTGCGACAGTATAGAAGCATATTCGATCTCCTCCGGGTTCGACTTGAATTGAGAGCATATATTTGCCACATCACCTTCATCCAGCCTCACACGTAGGCGATTCGATTCCACCAGTACTTTTGTTCCCCATTTTTGACTTTGTACACATTTTGAGTCTTGAAAGTTTAGCTCCAACATTTCATGATCACTATTACCCATTATGCGAATTTTCATGGACTTTACCCTTGCATGCATAGTGTCCGAAACAAAGATTCAAAATAATCAATGGTTGACGATTGGCCTTCCCGGTGCCACATGGGCTTCGCCGGGATATCTACTTGTGTACAACCATTTAGCATTGATAGACCTCTTGCGTTCAATTCTTCCAACCAGTTTTTAGATAGTTGTCCTTTGGCGGAATTCTGTGGTTTAAAAAAATCAATGTTTAAATCACCACAAACTATCATTCCGCCCCCTCTGCTTAACTCCAGCAGGTTATCAATTATTGCTGTAACCTGATCGATGAAAGATTATGTTCCAGTCCATCCGTGATTGCAATACAAATTTATTAGACGGATCACATCCAGCACTTTCAGTGCAGCGTTGGTTTTACCTATCTCACAGACTTGAATATAGGGCGTATGGTTCTTTGAATTTAACAACCGGTAGCCTGAAGACTGTTTGATCATAGTTAAGAGCCCTGCTAATGGACGCCCCTTTTCAGCCTTAATAGCTGGATTCAATGCGCATTCAAATTCTGAGATCACTGGCATTTCGCACATCCAGGTTTTTGTAGACAAATTAATTGTAGATCATGAAGTCAGTCATTGTTTAGCAAATGCATAAAGCCGCGCGTATTCCATGAAGCAAAGGAACAATCCTGAACCGCGCTGGCCTTCGGCCATTAGCTGCGAGTATTAGAGTTCAAAGCCGTGGCCAGCCAATTCCAGTCTTCAGTGTTTTCTTTATCCAATAGGCTACTTGTTGAAATGGAAGCGTTCTTGTTGGCTGAGCAGCCATTATTTATGGCGATTTTGATTTTCTCCATTGGACTAGTTCTGGGAGGCACCTCCTGCTCAGCTACCAATGCACTTTGAAATGCAGGGGCTGATAACCCATCTTTAAGGGCCAGCCCATTCCGACCAAGCTGTTCCTGCAGGTTTTGCTCTATTAGCGCAGTTTTTTGTGAACTCTCAATAGACTTTAAGTTAACCTTTTGCGTAACCCATGCTACACCTGTTCCATATTTCGTCTCCACTTTTTTGCACCTTTCGGGTTCCATTATTTTGTAAGTATTGAATCCCAACGACAACAGCTCTTCGTCTGCTTCCAGAATTACTTTTGCAATTATATTGGAATTAACATGCAGAATCACCTTCTCAGTACATAGGTCGTTGGGGAATTCGACGATTTTCAGGTCTTTAGATCGTAGTGATCGCAGGCGAGGTACGTGATGAAGCAGTTTTAGCACATTTGTTCGGTTCAAAATTAATTTGTCACCACACTCCAGCCTCTCCAGCATCAATTTGATCGTTAGAGTCGACTTTAAGGGACAGGCTGTTTCCTGTCTATTCCTGCCCTTCTGTTTTTTCTCTATCACCTCCGACTGATGATAGTCGACTTTCCGTGGAATGGATGCATCAGCAGCCATCAATGCCACCACTGGTTCCCCGTTTCCTCTTGCAAAGTTCACACCATTCCGAGGAGGCTGACGTATTCCACCACCATCTTGGTGCATGGTTTGCAAGCTTGTCCTCAAACATTCTAGTTTTTCTTGTAAAGTGATGAACTCCGGGCTCCCAGGTACAGGTTCCCTATTCGTAGCCTCTACATCAGGTGGAATTATCACGCACATCCTGACTCTGGTCTCTGGTGTTGTATTATTTAATAATACTTGTTGCTCCTTTGGCATAGACAGTTTAGGAATCAACGAACCTGTTACCGAGTTCCTAGACTCACTGTTCTCTCTTGATCTCGTTGGCAATGTGACTACTTTTAAGATGATCGGAGCATCAAGAGGTACTTTCACAGGTTCACCTGCCTCTTCAACAGGATCCTCATAAATTGATAATTCCATTAACTCGTCATGATCAGCCATCGCGGCTTTGTCTAGAAGGACCTTGGCTGCTTTCACATTATTTCCCGCTGAATCTGTTTGTGCCTTTTTGTTCTCCTTAATTGTTTCATCTAACTTCAATCTAGTTGTAATCGCTTTGTCAACAAGTTGAATCATATTGATGTTACGAAGACATTTTCGGGCCCCTCTTTGCTGAGACATTTTACGGGCTGGCATGTTCTTTTGCTTTTTCATTTGGGGGGGATTTTATTTTTAACTTCCCCATTTGTTTTATGTTGATCGTCAACCTCTGGAACTCCAAAGATGGGGAATAAGCCTGCAGGCTTTATGATATAAACAGACACCTCTTTAGGACCGGGTGCTTGATCCCCGCTTGTATTTGAAGTGATGAAACAGATGCCTTTTGGCAATCCAACAAGGCAGGATTTATTGCGTTTCTGGCTTCCAAGAATGCTGTATGAAGCGAAGTTTCAAGTATGTTGACCTGATCTTCACCTTTGCCATGTACGTCACTGGTATTCTTAGGGTTTTCCACCTCAGTTACCAACTGAGGAGGAGGACCCGTGGGCACCATATTGAAGAGCCCATTAGATTCCATTAGAGGGCTTTCCGGATTCGTGATGGGTTGGGGAGTATGGTTCTCAGTTTGAGATAACTGCATTTGACAAGATATATTCTCTGCTGTCCTTACAGTATTAGGCGGGAGCGGCAAGAGGGATGACTGCTCTTTTGTTGACATGTGAGACATGTTGCCAGCACCACCCAACTCCCCACCTCTTTGTTCCATATGTAATTTACGGAAAAGAGACATTGCTTCCTTTGCAACCTCTGCAAACAATTTTTTATCGATCATGTCATTCCGTTTACCATCATTAGCTGATTCAAGGCCCGCCAGTAAGTTTTGATTTACCTCTTCTTGTTTGGTCCTCTGCGCTCCATGCATCATTTCTGGATGTAAAGGTTTTGAGTTCATCAGGGCCAGTAGAGTCGTGACATCTTTCACATTTTCGTTTAGTGTTTCATAAA
The DNA here is from genome assembly GCF_040938575.1 of Ambystoma mexicanum. Classification (NCBI taxonomy): domain Eukaryota; kingdom Metazoa; phylum Chordata; class Amphibia; order Caudata; family Ambystomatidae; genus Ambystoma; species Ambystoma mexicanum. Next base: position 694,614,601 of record NC_090939.1, read on the forward strand.
GTTTAGTGAAAGGTGTAAGGGAAATTGCCATTGAAGAAGGGAAGGCTATTAGGAGATCGTTTGAAGGCACATGTACACAAGGGGCTAGACCCCCACCTCTAAATTTCCCTTGCGTGTCACGTTTGGCTCGAGCAAAGCGAGCCCGTTCCCTCCTAACTTTCGGGAATGGTCGCTCTACAAACAATGAATCCCTGGAAGTAGGTTCATCTGAAGAGTCATCACTATTGAATTTTGACTTGATTGATTTTGGTGTCGCCTCCTAAAGCAACGCCTTTCATCATTATAGAAGGACAGTCTTTTCTGTGAGTCAGCCACCTTCCCATCCAGTGACTGCGCTGAAACATCAGAGGACACAGTCTCTCGTGTCTTAGCTCTTTTGTAGTTGCCGGACCCCCATATATCTCTATTCACATCAGTCACATTTGTACATTGTCTTTTCTGAGGAGCTTTTTGTGTCAAATTCTGTTCGGGGGTAGACACGCACATCCGTTTACAAGAACAAGATTTGTTTAATTCGATCAAGTTTTGTAGCACCGAGGAAACCACCTCCAAGGAGTTTCTTCTACCAGTATAAAATGCACCATCCCCTTCAACCCCTTGCCAACGTTCACTTTGTAATGATACATTGGACAGTGATGATTTAGAATAAGGGTCCATCAGATTTTGGGAAGGGACTATGTGGGTTATCTCTGGCGAGACAAGTACACTGGTAACCTTGCATTGGCCGACGCACGAAGTTCCATTTAAGTGCGAGTTTAAACATACGGGCAGATCGACAATGGCACTTACTTCCCTTTCTTCCGCAATTCCAGCGCTGCATACCCCAGAAGAGACAGCCGCGGTGAGCCCCGCCAGCTCGGCGGGGCCATGCTATCGACTAATCAGGCGCGCTTCTGCCAAGTCCAACTGGCGCTGCAGAGCTTCAGAGACTTCGCCGTCATAGCTCACGGCCACCTCGTTCGCTGCCTCACCATGCCCACCAGCATCATCAGATGCGACCCGGGCCAGCAACACAGCCGCCGGAGCTACATCGGCATCCCCACACAATGGACGCGTGGCCTCCAGGCTCACCTCGCACCCCCCGACAACGACCACGGCACTGGCACAGAGCCCGCCCCAACCTCCGCCAGAGCGGACACACCATCCAGTACGGTACAATTAATATTGTTGACAGTCCTTGTTTTAAGATTCGTACTCGCCACTGACTGAATTATATTTGGGAGAGAAGGTGGGGGCAGAGTAGCAGAGATAGGGCATGTTTGTAAGAGTACAAAAGGAACAGATAACTCGCAAGTTAGTGCAGTGTGTACAATCGCCTCTGTTTGGAAAAATTCAAAAACAACTTCTACCGTCACCGCTGTCGGTTCTTCAGTTATTACAGTTATTGAGCCGCATGAAAAGTACCGGCTCACCTGTTGTTGTCGTGCTCGCTTAACAGGGTGATCTTCTTGTATAGCCAAGTGTTTAACTTGGGCTCTGGTCCTCGAAGATAGAATGGCTGGATCCATCCTTTGCGTATCACAGCGGGGAAGCACCCTGCGCCACTCGCCAAACAGCCAAACAGTAGAGTCCACAGCCCTTTGGTCCTCAGGGCTTAGCGCCGCAAGGGCGGCAGAGGTGACCTTTTGTACCAGGTGACCTGGGTCAGTTGTGAAAGGTACAGGCACACGCACCTCAATACACCAATTCTCCTCCAGGTAGGGTCACTCGCCACAGCCAAACAGTAGAGTCCACAGCCCTCTGGTCCTCTATAGCATTTCTTTAGTTCTGCACTGCGTTCTGATGTGCATATGGGGCACAGAGCTGCTGGTGACGCGGTTTGCGTGATCTTAATATTACTTAGCGACTCAGTTTGTAGAGACAGGGCTGAGTCTGCTCATGTGAGTTGGAGGATTTCATCGAGTGTTCTGCTTTTTTGCATTGTTTTTTCCCCAAATTCAGGCGACTCACACCCTGCTATGGCTTGAGATTTCAGAGCCTCCCCTGTGGAGTAGCGGTCAAAATCGCAATATTTTGCCCTCTTTTCTCAGTTTCATGACTAAATTATCCACGTTCTCCCCTTTCTCCTGTGTGGACGATGTGTCGTTCGTAGTCCACATTCTTCAGGGGTGCAAAATAATTATTCAGTGAGTGAATTATGCCTTGAAATGTGTCAGTCATATTTTCTGGCATTTCAAAAACTATTTCCCTCAGCACTGGGCCTAGTGAGTGCAATAGTATTCCTCTAAGCCGGTGTTGTGTCAATATATATGTGTAGTTCCTTTAGCCACCTGGACCATCTGGGTGACAGACTGCTGGTGTCAGATATATCAAAATGCTGCCTGGCTTGTTGCTGCAATGATTCATGGCTTCCCCCCTCCCTGTGTGCAGGACTGCAAGGGGTCGAATTTATCTGAGGGCTCTGTGAGATACTGGACACTTCAGTGTCAGACATGGTGGCGTGTGCAGGAGGGGTTGTAACTGCTCACCTCCGAGTAATCTTGCGTGCTGGCTGTGGATGTCTTGTACTCAGCTGCGAGCTGGTGGGTCAACGTGTGTCGAGAGGCTTCACTGAGCATGTGGTCCTGTGCCTAGAGTATGGAGGATTGTCCAGATAAAGTTTGGGCCTTGGCTGGGTAGGTGTCTTCCCTTTGCAGCAGTGCTGAGCACCTTTATACAGCTGTTATGATTAGGCGATGTTTCCTCCGTGGCGGTGGAAATCAGGGCAGAGTTGAAAAGACAAGTGGGAATGCAGCTTCCACAACATGTTGCGAGCGTGTATGAATGCGCATTTCCCCCATACCAGTGAACATTGTAGCAGGCCTCAGAGCACGTGGCTTCCTTCTCTCTATCTTGCAGAGCAGTCCTGAATGAATGCGACCTAGAATGTAGGCCGGAGCAGGAGCAGCAGCTTATATCGCGGTCAGGCGGACCAGAGGGGGAACAGCTGATTCTAATTCAATGTGCAGCACGTAGTGCGAAGAAAACCTTGTCGCCAATGTTGAGTTTCTGCTGACGGCATTACAATATGGCAGCATGCAATGAAATCGCGTAATAATAAACACAGAGACACAGGAATTCAATGCTTCACCTTTAATCTCCAAGCGCGAACCCCGCCTTTAACATCACGTGGGTGGCACCCCACAACATTGCAACAACAGAAAGGGGACAGGGCCCTCTTTCACAATAATAACAATAGAGAAGGGACATCACACGTTCTTTGTGCATTTATTTTGTTATAATATATATTTTTTTTAAACAATTTGTATTGGTTTTCAACATACATTTCTCCCCCTTCCCCCACTCCAATTTCCCCTCCCCCGACCTACAACACACTATATCAGTCTATTTCTTGCCCCGTTGGGCCTAATCCCCCAGTCTCTCCCACTTCCAGGACTAGGTGCTTCGCGGTCTTGCTTGGTCCTGTAGAGACAGTTCGCCCACTAGTTGTCTCCAGGCTTCTAGTAACCCTTCCTCTGCTTCCTCATGACTGCGCCTGACATCTTGCCACACCACCGTCTCCACGTTCACCCATTTTATTATATCACGCCACCATACATTAGCAGACGGTCGCGTTTATGCTTTCCAGCTCATCGCTATTCTACGTTTTGCCAATATATACGCTAGGTCTTTTAGTATGTTCATGTGTTTAACTCTACAAGGTCTTGGAAACCCCCCAGCAGGCATGCCCAGGGTGTGTTCACATCCAGGATAATCTCCACTCTAGCCATGATTTGAGCCACGTCCTCCCAAAATCTTCTTATCTCTACACAGGACCAGAACATATGTACCATCCCCACATCCACCTCCCCACACTTCGGGCATGTCTGAATTGCTGCCCGATTAAACTTAGCGATTTTCCCCAGGGTTAAGTATGCTTGGTGGGTTACATACAGCTGGATCTGCTGCAGCCGTACATTCCTAGATACCTTCTTGTGGTACCCTTGTACTCTGCTCCACATCCCATCGAACATTGGTACTCCCGCTTCCTCCTCCCATTGTAGTCTTGTCTGAACTATCTATTTTCCTATCTTAGACATCAGTAGCTCATATATACGGGAGACCTTGTGCCCCCCTTCTGCCACATCATAAAATGTTTCAATCATTGTATCTGGCTGTTGGGCCAGTTCGGCTTCGGACCACGTTCTCTGGATGGTCTGTCGGAGTCCATAGTACGTAATGTGCTGCCCTTGATGCAAACCTGTGTCCCTCGCCAGATCTTCAAACTCCCTGGATTTCCCATCCACCCATACATCGCCAAACGTCGCTATCCCCACCGGTTCCCACCACTTCCTGACGTTCAGCCTAGTCTGTGTATCCACTCCTTCCAGCACCACCACTGGTATCTGCGGGGAGCACGGTGTAGGGTTGCTTGCCGCTCGGCACACCCTGCGCCAAATATTCCTTCCTAGTTTCAACAACCGGCCCCCTCCGATTTCCTTCTTTCTTGGAAGCCATATTATCTCGTTTAAGAAGTATGGGGAGCATTCGGCCCCAAGTAACCTGGATTCTGGTGTTTGTTCCTCTGATAGCTGTTTCACCACAAATTGGAGCTGACTTGCTAAGTAGTATACTTCCAAATTAGGCAGTTTAATGCCTCCCTGTTCTTATGAGTTCAGTAGTTTCCACAAAGCAACTCTGTTTCTCGCATTATGCCAAATGAAACAACTGCATATACTCTGTACTTTCACAAAGAAACGTTTGGGTATTAAGTGTGGGATATTTGCAAAGTAGTGTAAAAGTCTGGGCAGCACCACCATCTTCAGTAATGCTGCGCGGCCCATCATGGACAATGGTAACTTGGTCAAGAATGCCATACTTTTCTCTATTTTGGCCAGTGCCTTTTCTGTGTTCTGTGTGTGGTCCGCCCCGGGGTTGTGATATATATCTACACCTAGGTATCGGAAAGTCTCGATTTCCCAGTCTATCAGTAACACCGGCAGTTTGTGTATGGGCTTCCCTACATACTGCCCTAGGGGGAATATACTTGATTTCTGCAGATTAACAGTTATACCCAATAGCGCTGCATATCGCTCCAGCACCTCCAGAATGTACTGTAGGTTTTCCTCTGGGTATTTCATATATAAGAGCATATCCTCTGCATATAGTGATATCAGATGTCCACACTTTGTACTGATTCCTACTTCCCCATATATCTCTCTCAAGTACACCGCTAAAGGTTCTAACGCTAAGATGAAGAGCATCGGAGACCATGGGCATCCTTGTCTAGTTCCTTTCTTCAGTTGCCATTGTTCAGATATAGTGGAACCCGTCTTGACCCTTGCTATCAGCTCACTGTACAGCAACCACACCCATTTCAGATATGTGGGGCCGATCCCGTATCCTTCTAAGACCGCTAGTAGCCATGGCCATTTGACGGAATCGAATGCCTTCACTGTGTCAAGTGATATGATAGCCGCTTCTTGCTCACCTCCTTGGGTGTGATCGATAATATGGTGTAACCACCTCAGATTATTGGTTATATTTCTATGTGGGACGTAGCCGGGCTGATCTGGGTTTATGAGTTTGCCTATGAATGGTCTTAACCTGTTTGCCATGACCACCGCTAGGATCTTCTCATCTTGATTCAGTAATGAGAGGGGTCTGTAGGAACCACATTCTGTCTCCGGCTTATTAGGTTTAAGGAGCGGGATAATAATCGCCTCTCGCAAGGTTTCAGGTAGTTTGCCCATGATCAGCACCTCATTCAGCATATTTTGTTATCATACTTTTATTGAAAGCTATCAAGTGGAAATACCTGCCACAGAATTCCTCCTGTTGCCACAAACAGTGAAGTACAGTCCTTGTGTACCGATAATTGAGGCAAAACACATATGGTTAATGTTTTAAGTTTTAAATACGATCAGCAACTAAAACATCAATAGATCTAGTACCTGAACGTATGAATATCCCATCAACAATCTAGATATAACAGCATAGAACACATGGATCAAAAAGATAGAATATAGACACAGAAGCTAGCAGGACTACAGGTAAATCCATGAGCAGATATATAATGAGCAGCTGTTTAGCTGAGCGTAAAGACAAACAAGAAGTTCGACACAGAAGCAAATAGTATAGTACAGTCGCTCTGTTTTGGATTGCATTTAGAGAGTATCCCCCACCCTGCCCATTATCATCCCATGGTCTTGTGCTGATAGTTGCACACATTTGCAGAAAAATATGAAACACTAAACCTTTAACATTCAACCCTACTCACTAGTCCATACAAACATTTATTCTCCTCTGCACGCATGTCCATGACTGTCATTGAAAGGTTCCATGTAATAATGTCGCCACAAAAATATCGCCATACAAAAATATCGCCGAAAAATGGTCGTTTTTTGTGGCGACATTATTGCATGGAACATGCGGGGGACACCCCCGCAACCCCCAAATGTTTTTTTTTTAAAAAATGTTTTTATTTTTTAAAAAATGTTTTGGTTTTTTTTAAAAAAAAATGTTTAATGTTTTTTTTTTACCCTATCGCCACATATATGGTCACCCAAATAATATCGCCATGACATTTTTGCGGCGATATTATTTACGGCGACCATATATGTGGCGATATTAATACCTGATACCCACTGAAAGTGAAGCATGCTAGAGAAGAACAAGGTAGAGCCAGTCAAGCACATTATCATGATGAACTGTGATAGCCCATCGTGGTGGCCCGTCCTGGCGTCAGAGCATTTGCACTCCAATGCATTTTTAAATGTACTGCCATTCAAGCTGTTTAGAAATTCCTTCAGCAATGTCCATGGGCCCTGGATCCAAAGAGGTGCTGATGGCTTGCTGGATATGAAGCTTTCCATTGGATGAGTGTAAGCAACCAGGTTACACCTCCTCGCTTCCGAGAGGCAGCGCAGGTTCTTCCAGTTGGACGTAATTGCCTTAAACGCTATGGCAATCAGGGTGCCAAACAGATATTACAGTTCCAGTTTTCTCGAAATATGGGAGTTGAGCTCCCCATTATGAGAGTAGAGAATGTTAATGGAACACTTGCTCCACATAGGTGCAGAAGTTTTGGCCAAATGGATTCCCAAAAAGCATGCTAAATTCACAGTCAAACAACATGTTTTTAAGTGTTCCTGTAGCTCCTTGTCATGACCAACATAGTGATGCTTGTGCGGATCTAGACTGCATTTCACCAATCTAGAGGATGTAAATAGAGCCTGACTATAAATGATAAACTGGGTCTGAGTGGTTGAGGCCGCTACCAATGTGTGTCTTCCAAATGGAGGGCCACAATGCTGTTGGGTGGCTCCCAGTCCCTTTTTCAAGAGGGTTCCATTTTCATATTTTACTGTGTCCAAGTAACCTATGAAAGGGTTTTAAATATACCAAATGCAGAGTGGGGTGTGGATGTAATCCCTGTACTAGGGCAGGTGTGGAGGCGTGCAGCAGAGCTCTAGAGCACCTGCATCCTTAATGACCATCTCGTCATTTACTTTAAGAGCAGCAACTTTATTATTCTGGTTCCTGGTCTTTAAATATTTAGCAAACAGTGCTCCCGCCTTGCTAGCCCCGGCAAAAGTGTAGAAATGTATTTCAACAAAACGCCTGCTGCTTTGTTAGGGCGGTGATTATTGTAGTCACATTTCGTCTGTAGAAGGGCCTTTAACTTCTCTGCAGATGGTATGGGTAAGTAGTCTGACTCCATGGCCTTAATAGTCTGGAGCCTATTAACTGATGCTTGCTTTGCCATCTCGTTTGGCCTAGCTACATACTATATAATGTATCCCCATTGGGCTGATTGGTGTGCATCCGATATCAACCCCAGGGGGTGATTTTCAGAGGTATTCAGGGAAAGCGCTTTTTGAGTGAATTCCTCTATGGGGGATATAAAGTCTGCGGCCCTCAGTAAATCGAAATTGAGGTGTCACTGAGCGCTTTTAGCCTGTAGAGCCTCTCACTCCAGCCTGTCTAAAATCAGGACATGATCAGGGATTAGAAGGGGGAAAATGTCAGCCTTGTGAACCTGTGTCAACAGGCGTTTACTCATGAACAGATAATCTATCCTGTAGAAGGATGTATGCCCCAGGGAATAAAAGGTAAATTCCATTACATCGGTGTTACACGTTCTCCACACGTCAGCCAGTCCATTGCACTGAGCACGTTGTTCAAAATCCTTATGCATCTTCAAAGGGCAGAAAGTACACTGCGACTTTCTGTCAAGCAGTGGGTTAAGAGGGAGGTCATAATCTCCCCTGAGGACCAGAAAAGGGTAGTTTAATTGCTGTACCATTTCACCAGGTTTTCCCCAAAACCCTGGTTCTGCCATATTTGAGCCATAAATGTCAAGTATTGCCGGCTGGGAGGATCCAGTATTGCAGTCGATCACCAACCACCGGACCCTCCTATCTGTTACTGAATCTTAAATTTGCAGCTGACTGTTTTCGAGAATCAATATTTTCATTTCATTAACTTTATTTGGTGTAGACCCTCAGCACAATTCATCACATTAAAATCTTACTACAAAAACAATTCCCCAATGGCCAATACACTTAAAACCTTAAAAACACATAACAATTAAAATCAAACCATAAGCAGTGGACAATCTGTCCCCCCTGTGAGGAGAGCAAGCTCACAGCCTCATGACAGTTCTGGATTGTTAAATTAAGTGTTGCCCAACAGCCTCCTTCTTAATAACCAAGTGCGATGCACATAGCTAGCAGAGGCAAACGCCACTCTCCACTCCATCGCACAAGCTAAAATCTGCATGGCTACCCACGTGATTCTAATCCTCGATTCAATCAATAACACTTTCAAGTACCTTCGCCGTTAGGCTAACAAGGCAGGGTAAGTTAACATAAATTGGGTCAATGCTTATTTTGCTGATTTACAGAGGGGACATTCCCCAGAACTCGAGGAGGACTACAAGCAGGTATACCATGCTATATGCAGTATACCCAACCTGAAACGCACATATAAAGAGCATTCATCCGGTGGATGAATTTCATCTAAGATGTTTTTACATTTTCCTATCATAATACAAGGAAGACATTCTGGGACATTCTTCAGCGAAAACCTTATTGTGTCTAGCTTTACCATAGATTGTCTCTTTGCACTTTCTTTGAGATCAACTTTTAATGTTCAATGGCATTCTTGGGGAATATCCCCCAAAGATCAGGCATTCAGCTTAGTTAGCACTTGTTTCACATACATTACCCATCTGCAACTTTTGGCACCTTCCAATTATAGAGAATTAATCAGTGCCTCTGTATAGGGAGCTAGGCTTGGTGAAGACCAAAGTCTTACCCAATATAATACTGGGTTCAAGGGAATCTGGTCAGCTATAGGTCACATTTCAAGGTCCCTAAAGACCAAGGAAGTTGGGGTACTTTTCGGTAACAACAGTAACATCTTTAGAAAATGAATCTCTATTGCAGATAAGGCTGTTATATTGGTATGACCCGAGATCTCAAAGCCATAAAATGGTGCTGGTAAGGCTTGTTTTTCAAACAGTTCTACAGCTGGCGAATATGCCACACAACCATGTTTCAGAAAGAAGGAATACATGCCTCCACTATATTTACTTAAGCTGGTTTTGACTTTGAGGAGATGATCCGACCAGCCACCAGCTTCGCTAAACCTGATCCCCAAGTAATCAAAAAACTTGACCTGCTCAAACTTTAGAAATAGCGAGGAGCAGGGGAGCGATGACGATCAGAAAACTTCTTGTCCTTAACTGTGATTTGTCAGAATTGGATAAAGAATCTTGCTGGACTTTCTTCAGATCAGAAATCCATATATCCAATGAGGGTATTCCTGTAGCTTCAGGAAGTAAAGTGGGAAAGACGCTGGGATGCAAACCAAATGAGGAGTAGAAGGGGCTGTATTTAGTCGAGGAATGAGTCAAGTTGTTGTAGGAAAACTCTGCAACAGGTAACAGAGTAGACCACTCATCCTGAACAGAAGAAGAAAAGCAACGTAGATATTGCTCGAGTGTTTGATTTACCCTTTCCATAGTCCAATTAGATTCAGGATGATGGCCTGAAGAAAGGGCTATTTTGATTCCCAAAGATTGACAAAGATAAGACCAGAAACGAGATACATATTGAGAACCCCAATCTGATATGATGGTTTGAGGCAGACCATGAAGTCTGAAGATGTCAGTGGGAAAGACTTTATCCATTCCAGGGGCCGTTCTAATCTTAGACAACAGGGAGAAATGCGCCATTCTTGTGAATAAATCCACATTGACCATTATTGCGATAAACCCGCGAGGAGGCTGCAAATCCACAATAAAGTCAGTCGAGATAGTCTGCCAAGGGAATTCAGGGAGTTTGGAATGTTGAAGAAGACCGATGGGCTTGTGAGTTCGGCTTTTAGTCTGTGCACAAGAAGAACAGGAACAGACATAAGCATCAACAGAAGAAAGCAAAAAAAGGCCACCAAAAATGATGACGAATGGTATGCAAGGTTGAGCGGACCCCTCTATGGCCAGCCACCAACGAATCATGACACAGAAAAAGTACTTGATGTTGAAGATCTTCGGTAGGGCCGAAAAGACAGCATCCTCGGAACAGGTATCCATTCCTTGACTGAAGCCGAATAGGTAGTGGCTCATCTTTTCCAAAGAAAAGGACTTCAGCAGTCTTTTGTAAAACCTGAGATAAATAAAAGATTGAACATTGAAAATGAAGGTTTTATCACGAAGAATGGTAATTGGTTGTGTAGGCTTCTCACCCAATAAGTCAGTCCTTCGAGATAGGGTATTGGCTACAACGGGATCCGGTCATTTTTCCGAATGCATTTTTTCGAAATGCAATTATCTCGAAAACATTTTGTCGAAAAAAAAAATTATTTTATTTTATTTAATACTTTTTTTTGTGTTTTGTAAGTTTAAAAAAGTGTTAAAAAAATGGGTGTTTTGGGGGAACCCCCCATTAAAAAAAATGAAACAAATTAACATTCGAAATTCACATGAATATAGGTTAGATGGAATTGATACTAGGTAAAAAAGTAAGCCCAACGTGCATGTCTAGTATTGGAGCATTCCATATTTTATAATGCATGTACATTTCTATGGTCAGTCCAAAGTTCCACGATAGACCTGGAGCCAAGGAGGAGATGACACCACTGTAGACATGCCTGTCGGATGGCGAGTAACTCCTTTTCTACAACAGTATACTTCTTTTCCTTGCTTGAAAGAGTCGGAGACAAATAGGCAACCAGGTGTTCACATAGGTCTTCTTGAGGTTGTTTCAGTACTGCTCCTAAAGCGTAGTCCAATGCATCAGTTTCTCCAATAAATGGTCGTGTGGTGTCCGTTTGGCATAATACAGGCACTTGCATAAATCTGGCTTTTAAATCTGAGAAAGCATCTTCTGCCTCCGGAGTCCAGGAAAAAGTTGAATCCTTTTTTAGGAGCCGGGTAATGGGCAAAATGATCTGAGAAAAGGAATAGATGGCTATCCTGTAAAAATGGGCTAAGCCAAGAAATTGCTGTATTTGTTCAACTGAGGATGGTGATGGCCAGTCCACTATTGTCCACTATTGCAGAAACCTTCTGAGGATCCATTGAAATGACACAGTGGAAATCACATAACCTAGATAGTGAATTGTGTCACAATCGAATCATCACTTTTCAGGTTTGGCCAACAATTGATGATCCGGAAGACGAGACAAGACTTCAGTGACGTGAAGCAAGTGATCCTCTGGGTTGCGAGAAAAAAACAGAATGTCTAAATATACGATGACATGAAGGAAAAGGATATCCGCAAATATCTGATCCATAAAACATTGGAAGACAGGCGGTACATTCATAAGGCCAAAGGGCAGCACTAAATATTCAAAATGGCCAAAAGGTGTTCTAAAAGCGGTCTTCCATTCGTCACCATGCCGGATTCCGATGAGGTAGTTTTAGACATAGGTCTAGTTTTGAAAATATAGAGGCACCTCGAAGAGCCTCTAAGATGTCAGAAATCATAGGTAGAGGATACTTATGCCGTATGGTGATTCGATTTAGTCCTCTGTAGTCCAAGCAGAGGTATCCTTTTTTGGCACAAAGAACAATGATGCACATCCGGGCGATTTAGACTCATAAATAAGTCCATTCTTCAAATTTAGATCCAAATATTGTTTCAGGGCTTCCTTCTCTGACGGAGACAAAATGTATGTCGATGCAGCAGTCCTCTGGACGATGTGGGAGTAAAAAAGCAGACATGGATTCTGAAAAAACGTTCTGGAACTGGTCGTACTTTGAGGGTATTTGGCAGACATGGGCAATAGATGCATGGGAAGGTTTAATCATAAGGTGTGTTTCAGAAGGAGGAGATAGTTCTTTTTCCAAAGAACAAAGATGTACACAAAACTCTGATCCAAGAAACAATGTTCCTGCAGTCCCATTGATGTAAGGCTTATGGCGTGGGTGCCAAGGTAAACCTAGTACTACAGGAAAATGTGCTGCCTTGATAAAGTCAAAGGATAGATGTTCAGTATGTCTAGCAAGATCCATTCTGACAAAGGTAGTTTGTTCTGTAATTAATCCTGATAAGGATTGGCCATCAATACCTTCTATTGCTTGGACCTGTTCTTTAGGATGTCTAGAAATACCATGGGTATGTGCCCAAGCATCACCAATAAAACAACCTGCTGCTCCCGAATCTACTAAAGCCAGGGCTTCTAGGGCATTAGCAGCAGGGAGGACCAGATGTATAGTCAGGACAAACAAGGTAGAGGAAGACTGCTCCAACAAATAAAACGGTAGCATGGGGTTGTACCTTTGTTCCCATCCTTCTACCCTATTCAGGGATGGGAGCTTGCGTTTTCCTGCTTTCGTTGAGGAACTATTGGACATTCTTTTATGATGTGTCCCTTTTTTTTCAACAACACTTTATTGATTTCCATATAAACATTAATAGTAAAAGCAACCATGCTTCACAATCAGCATGAAGAATGAAATTTACAAAAAGACCAGAGCATTATAAAGAATACAGATCAAACAGAAAACCAACCGTAGTGAAACATATCCAGCAAGATAACCACGACCACACAAAACAGCACAAACAAACAACAACAAAAAAAAAGGGGGGGAGAAGGAACCCCACCATATCCACTACAACTACCATAACCATCAAAACAAGTCCACTTCCCCATCAATCATATAGAGCCATAAAGGGACCCCAAAGTTTCAAATAATCCTCATCCTTATCTCTATTATGAAACGAAACCTTATCATACTGTCCCAAAACATGTAATTCCGTCAGCCGTTCATCTATATTAGGTTTCTTCCTCGATTTCCAAACCCTTAGTATTAACTTGATAGCCACCATTATGGCTCTATCAATCCAACAAGAATGTCTCGCAATCCGACCACCCCTGTCCTTACGGGAAAGTAGTATGATATTCACTGCCGATCTCCGCAAAACCACATCAAAAATCAAATCAATTCTATCAATCACTGCCGTCCAAAACTCCGACACCCTCGGTGAAGTCCCACAATAAATGTAATAATGTACCCCTATCCTTATGACAACCCCAACACAAATCATCTGGCCGGAGCCCCAGTCTAAACATCCTAACAGGCGTCCAATACAATTTTCCAATAATATTTTGACGAATTAAACGTAAACCAATATCAGGACCCAAAGTCAAGTTCACCTTAAGAATGTATATGCTTGAATCTATTTGTGTTTATTGGATATATTTGCTTCTTTGCAAGCTGTATGAAGATGGGAACAGCTGGAGGGCAGATATTGACAGTGGTTGGGGTGCAAAGGGGTGTGGTATTGGGACTTGCTGACTGATATGTTGCATGCATTGTCTGCTAAACTCATTTTGCTTGTGGGGTTGGAGTTATCTTCACTGATTTTCGGGGGAGAGGGATTTGGGGGCTTTTATTCGACAGGTGCTTGGCGTGTTCATTGTTGCATTTGTATGGGCTTTGAGAATGGTGGTTGGGGGATTATATTTATATGGGACTGATGTTCTAGGGGGTAGGGTTCAGACAGGCTTTTAAAAAGTTTGTGTTTAATAGTTTGTAGGGTATTAGTGTGTTGGGGGGTCATGATTGGGGTACAGTATTGAATGTTCCAAGAAAAATGTTTATACTGGGCCTGGTTTTGACGATGTGTCCCTTTGAGCCGCAGTAAATGCACAAACCTTGTGTCAATTTGCGATTTCTGTCCAATGCAGATAACAGACCCCTTGCAGTGCCCAGGTGCTTATGTTCAGGATCCCCCAGACTGGTGGTGTTAGGCGGTGTGCGCTCTGAGGCCCACAGGAATGTGGCGCCTTATAAAAATTAAAACAAATACAAGATGTGTCCGTGGTAGTGTCTGACGGTTCTTTCGACGTTCCATTAAAGAACGTCTATTTGAAGAATGAGGGAAATCAATGCAGAAAAAGAAGCGGGACATGGAACCCTGTCGTCAAGTTCGTTCTTTAGATCTTCATGTAAGCCTCTGTGGTAAAGAGTAAAACAGGCTTCTTCCATAAAACAGGATTCATGGCCAGCTGCTTAAACCTAGTTGTCCATGTTGCCATGGACGTAATCAAGAAGCGTTTCTTGTGCTATAAACACTTGGACTGGTCTGGTCTGTCGAAGAGCATCTTCAAGGTGGCTAAGAAAGATAGTTGTCCAACAAAGGGCCGTTAGAAATGACCAATGGCGTAGCCCAAGATAGGGCATTACCAATCATATGGGAAATAAGAAACCCCACTTTTACCAGGTCTGTGTTATACAAGAGAGGATGAAAGGTAAAATGGACCGTGCACGCATACAGGAATTAGGTTAAAGGGGGTTCTTGTAACTAGGCATTGTGTTGTGTCATATGAAGTTACAAAGTGGCATTCTCAGCTTTCAAAAGTTATACTTCTACTGTGACCTCATGCATAGCATGTATCATTTCTTGCATCTGTGCCATGTTGTAGAGATATGGTAGTCGTTACAAGCTGTCAGTGCCGGGGCTCACCTGATGCTTGGTAGTTGTAGTCAGTGACTGTGAAATAGCTTTTGAAAGGCTCCCAGTGTATTGAAGATTGTCTTCTCTGAGAGGAGAGCATGCCCCGAAGGAAGGGACGGTCCTCTCTAGCCGCCACCGCATCCTGTTATAGAAACGGGAAGACTGGAAGTCAGAGCGAACCGCCGAACTACAGAAGAAAACCCCCAAAGGGGAAAAACCTCTCTGGTTTTAGAAGTCCAAAATGAAGATCGAGGTCCAGGCAAAGTGGATTCGCACCAAGCAGTGCAGTCAATGACTTAAGGATAGTACGAGAAATGACGAGTAAGGATGATAGAAAAGGCAAGGTGAAGCCACCAAAAGAGAAATTTAGGCAAGGATAGACAGGGAAGGAAGGAATTAGCGTGACAATAGAATAGGCTAGAATAATACCTGATTTGCAACACCTCGACGAAGGTTCCGGAATTGATTAAATGCAGTTCCTTCCGGAATTGTTAAATAATAATGTGGGGACGTCACACACGGCGAAATGTGCAGAACAGACCACAGGGGCACTTCAACG
Source organism: Ambystoma mexicanum (assembly GCF_040938575.1). Taxonomy (NCBI): domain Eukaryota; kingdom Metazoa; phylum Chordata; class Amphibia; order Caudata; family Ambystomatidae; genus Ambystoma; species Ambystoma mexicanum. The sequence goes on from NC_090939.1 coordinate 694,630,051, forward strand.
TTGCCATAGTGACCATCGACCACCGAGGCAGCGATAATGCCAGTAATAGGTACTCGAGGACTGAGGTATGACATAAAGGCAGTTTTGAGATCTAAGATGACATATATATTAAAAAAAATGTGCCCAATCTAGTGTATTTTTGTATTAATGAGAAAAGCAAAAAGCAGTTCTCTACTGTGCCCCTACCCCCACAAACTCTCGCCTGAGCCTCACTGATGATCTCTGAATCATCTACCCACTTTTGCAATTTAATTTGCAGGACTTTCCCAAACGTTCTCCCTACGCAATCCAATAAAGAAATTGGGCAGTAGTTTTCAGGGTTGGCTCTTCCACCTTTTTTGGATATTGGGACTATTATTGCCTCCCTCCCTTGCCTTGGGCAGATAGCATCATTACAAACCCTGCTCAAGACCGGGTGTCAAGATGCCTACCCCCAGGCATCCTGACCAAGCCCATCAGCCCTGGGAGCAGGCATCTAGACATTTAGTAAAACCTCAGCAGCCCCGGCTAGGGGCTATCTGGGTTCAGTCCTGGCACCTTAGGCGCCAGGCTCATAGTAATAATCAGTCCTGGTGCCTAGGCGCCAGGCTCATAGTCATTACTTACCTCAGGCAGACCGTGCTGCAAATGACTCCAATCCAACATGAAGCCTGAAAGGGACTATTTTTCTACAGGGACTATTTTTTACTCGGGTGTGGTTCTAGGGACTTCTAACCTGGGACTACTTTTGAGGCTATTTAAACCACGCCCGACCAGCAACACATGCTTCGCGTTATTCTGCATCCAGCAGCGTAACGCTCACCGTGCCTGCAGCCTGCCTCCAGTCTTCTGCCACGCCCGCCTCGAATCCGGAGCTCCTAAAACAAAGAGGAAAGAAAGGGACAACGTTAGAAAACAAACTTATTTCTATTCCACACCTGATTCTGGATCCATCTTGTCTCCGGACCTGTAAAGAACATCATTTCTCCACGCGCCGCACCTCCAGCTGCAGCGCCGCGCCATACTCACCAGTCTTCACAGCATCCTTCGGGTCGGCGCTGCCTCCATCATTTCTTCGCCGAACTTCGACACCTAGGTGACAAAAGAAAACCACAAGGTGAGCCAAGGTAACCAACAAATATAATACTTACCACCAGAGACTTGCCTGATTTACCACCGGAGGCATCCTTTTGTGACTCTCCATATTTTCACGTGCCACATCTGTAAAGAGAGACAAAACAACACGTTTTCCACGTGCAACATTTACCGGACAGCGCAGGGCAATACAGACTCTTACCTGAGCGTCACCATCTGCCACAAGAGCATCTTTTCACGAGCCAGCTGCAAGACAAGAAAGGAAGGGGGGAACAAGAGTGAACATCGGACATATTGAACTCTATGAACTTAATACTTACTGGTCCTCACTAGGAACCTCAGAGTCAATACTCTCCGGAACTCTCCCGAGCCTTCAAACCAGTGAAGTAACTGGAATCGACGCGCCCCTGCAAATCCACGCAGGATGGAGAGCTCATCTTTCAAGAATATAAGGTGAGATTGCTGTGAGGGCATTTCGGAGGTGATTAGTTGGGAAGGACTGTGGGGGTGCCATCACTTGAATTCACAAGTGGCTAAATCCATCTCTCCACTTGCAGGAGAATATTTCTACGGGTTAAGCAGACAAGATTAGGAGGGCCGATCCAGTCAGTCATCGCTGCACTACGCATCACGTGGGTAGAGACCGCAGCTGTCCGGGTCTGACCGACGCCCCTGTGGGAGCCAGGTGAGCGTAACACCGGGGTCCAGACGGTCAATTCGTCTCTATAAAAATCCAGGGGTATCAAGTCCAGACCTGCTGCTTTTCCTAATTTCTGTAAGACCAAGGCCTCGTCCACATCCGTTCTAGAGATGAACAATACCTCTGTGGGGGTTGGAGAGAATGACAAATCGCTGGTTTTAGCCAACCCAAATATATTTCCCGGGGTTCCATACAGACTGGAAAAATGGCACCTCAATACATCACCCGGGACACAACAATGGAGAGTCTACTGTTCATCCATCTCTCCCTGGGTAGCCAATTTCCAAAATCGTGTCATACCTCTATTCTCCAAGGCCAAACATAAGGCCTTCCAGGAGGATTTTACATAGTCCCCTTTTTTCTTTTTAATAGCGCCCTATGTTTGGCTCTTAGATTATAAAGGAATTTTCTAACCACTGAGCTTTGAGATCTTGCACATAAAACTATATCCCTCTTTGCCCCACAACACTCTTCATCATACCTGGAATTTGTCACTGCCGCCATATTTTTCAGCTTCTCATTTGACATAGTCAAAAATTGAACTAATTTCCTGCCCAAGGTCTCTAATTCTGCAATTACAGATATGCTAGTATTACAGATAATCACCACATTCAGCTCAATAGCTGCATATATCGCCCCTTTTAATTCCCTTCCAATCCACTCAGCCCACTTCACAGTTTTCCTCGCAATCTGTGATATGATAATTAATGTATAACGCACCTGTACACAAGTGTTTCTAGGTGCCTCAGGACAAGGAGGGGGAAACAGAAGCAGGATAAAACAACGATCGTACTAGGCCTTGTGTCATGAAGATTGCACAAGTGCGGAGAAGAGGGAGAGGAGAAGTGCTGGGGTTAGGGGGAGAGGTGAAGGTAACTCAATAAGTGCTGCTGGAGGGTGGTTCATAAGTGCAGTGAGAGGGACTGTAGGGTTGCAGATACAGACCCTTAAGTGCTGGGGAACCCGGAGGCAGTGCGTGGGCTACTGGACATGCAGGAGCCTGGCCCAGTGTTCAATGGGTGGCCAGGTGACCATTGAGCAGAGCAGTCAGGAAGTCAGGAACATCAGCAGGGGAGAGGAAGAGAGAATGCGGAAGCGAAAAAGAAGATCTTGAGTTGCTTTCGGAACCAGTGGTGGTTCTGCTCAGGTTTGAGAGAGGCAGGGCAACTGTTGCAGATGGAGGCCCCTGCCAACGAGAGGGCTCTGCCCCCACTCTCTGCTTGGAGAAGCGTCTGACCCAAAAAAGAGTTGGAGGTGGATTAGCAGAGAGCTTGAGAAAGAAGATGTTTAGGAAGAGAAAGTTGGCGGTAGTGCAGTCCCAGGCCCCAGAAAGCCTTGTGGATGATGCAAGGTGTCTTGCACTTGATCCTTGCAACCAGGGGGAGCCAGTGAAGAGATTTCAGAGCTGGAGAGATATGATCCCTGGGCTTGAGGCCACGGACAAGCCTTGCAGTCCTGTTCTGGATAAGTTGTAAAGGTCGAAGAGTAGAGAAAGGCAGATTTAGAAAGAGGTTGTTGTAGTAGTCCAGCCTAGAGAGGACCAGGGCTCTGGAGACAGTAAGCTTGTGGGGGAAAGCGGGAAAAGGCAGAATATCTCTGAGGAGGTGCAGTTGATAGTGTGACTTCTTAGAGGCATAAGAGATGTGAGGAGAGAAGGAGAGGGTGGACTCGAAGATGACACCAAGGTTCTTAGCCTCAGAGGAAGGAGCAGGAAGAGGGCCCAGGGTGGGCGGCCAGAGAGAGAAAATGAGCGGGCAGGTGTCCTGATGAGGAGGATCTCAGTCTTGCTAGCATTGAGGCAGAGATCATTGGCGGCACACCATTCCTGAATTGTGGCCAGAAAGTATGGTATGAGAGGAGCAGAGGTGGCTGAGGGGAGCCTGAAAGAGAGCTGGGTGTCATCCACATAACACTGGAAGTAGGAGCAGAAAGTTTTGATGCGGTGGGCAAGAGGTGCCAGGTAGTGGTTGAAAGGCCAGGGGGAAAGGTTAGACGCCTGCGGAACACCACAGGTAGAGAGAGAGATAGAAGAGAGGAAAGACCCCAGTTGGACCTGGGAGGGTCGACCAGTAAGAAAGGGTTCCATGTGTTAATATTCTAGCAAAAATATCGCCATACAAGAATGGCACCGTATTTATTTGGCGATATTAACCCATTGAACCTGCGTGGGGACACCCCTGAAACCCCCATATTATTTTAAAGGAAGCGGGGGACACCCCTGTAACCCGCACTCCCATTTACCCCCAAAATTATCCCCACTAATAATATCGCCTATGGCCGTTCCCAAAGACCATATATATGGCAATGTTATTGGTAGGGATAAAATTACCTGATACCTGAGAAAGGAGGTCAACCACTCCAGGGCCTGACCAGTGATACCCAGGCTGTCAAAGAGGCGATTGAGCAGGATGGTATGGTTGACCATATCAAAAGCAGAGGATAGATCGAGGAGAATGAGGACAAAAGGAAGATTGGAGTCAAGATTAGAGAGCAGGTCTTCACGGGTGTTCAGGCGAACAGTTTCTGTGCTTATGGCAGCTCTAAAGCCAATTACCCCTCTTTTCGTCCGCCTTGCAAGGGAACAGGGACAGAGGGATTTTTTGATAGATATATTTCTTATCTATCTAGGAGTCGCATAGAAGTATTTCATTATTCAGAGAGCAGTCAAAGTAAAAACACAAATTTTAATAGTGTAAGTTATAAACTTTTATAAGTAGTCAGTGCTTTCCACAAGGCACCTCCAGACTTAGAAAGAAATACATTAATTTAAAAAGTCCAGCAAAAACACACACATATTCTGCTCGTGGTGTCTAGGGTTAGTAAAGTGACAATTCTGATAAGACACTTTGTCAATTTAATTGTTAAATTTCTTGTTCAGTTTGGGGAAACCAAGACATTAAATGTACAGCATACAAATTTTTAACGCTGCAAAAAACACAATTATTTTAGTGTCAGGATGTCTACATATGTTTCGGCACACAGTTTGCATCAACATCATCCCTGGTGTTCTGCTGTTTTAATTGTGGCCCTCTTCAGGACAGGATGTTGTTTTTCAAAATGACAAAAGTTCAGAAAACCCCAGGTATTCACGCTATTTTCCAGTGCTGTAAGGAATGGAAATATGGAATTTGTGTTAGTGTTGCGTCTAGAACTCGACTTACATTAAAAACTCTTCTGATAAAGGTTTGTGCGACATGGATACAAACTCCTCCACATTCCCACTTGCCACTGACCTTTATATGCTTTTGTAGTCGGACTCAAGATTTTTAGTTTTATTTGTGGCGACAGGTGGATTCACTGCCATGCCCTGTATGTCGTCATACAGTGGATTGCTTTTATCTTGTTTGGGCTTAGTAGTTGGTCCTTTCGTCGAAATAATTCAGACTTTCAAACCTACGAACACAATTCATATATTGAAATTTTGACGAATCGTTATTGCGTTTGTACATATTGATATTTCCAAACACAAGAGTCATCTTCATTGTTTACTGACCTGATGGTTTTATCGAAGTCATGTGATCCAGTTTGGCACTGGTTGTTTTTGCAATTACACATTTCCCCTGTGTGTAATTTCCTAGGGGTACCTTCTTTTTCTATTCAAAAGACCTGTATGGACAGATGGGATAGAACCTATGTTAGGAGAAAAAAAAAACTCTCCACATTAGCTGTAATATGCTATTCTCCGCTCGTTCGTTAGCGTGATTTCGTTGTTGTTTTTAAGTTTCCAATCTTCATCGTTTTAGTTTTGTTTACCTTCTGAATGATTCAGTAGGACAATCTTTTCTCATCGCAGTGCAGCTCCTCTCAGTTTCGGCGCGGGAGAACCATCTCGTTTGAATTTGGTACTGCGATAGAGAGGATTATATTACTTCCGTGTTTGCATGTCATATGACTGCCACGTACGTGTTTCAAAAAACGCCTATTTCTTTCTTGGTGGCACATGCGGCCATCTTGGAGAGTGTGAGTAAGATGGTGGATGCTCTTTATTTTAGAGGTCTTGTGATTGTATTTTGTTCGTTGGAGTGAAAAGAAATGATATATGAAACACACATGGACAGTGTTTCATACGGTACAGCCCGTGTGTTTGTTGTGGTAGAAAAAATATCTGGGAAAAAAGGCCATACAGACTCAAGGTGTTCTCATCAGAAAAAAATTCCCCACTCAACTGATGAAATAAGACCATTTCCATTGTGCTCGCTCCCTCTTTTACTCGATTCGCTATACTCTTTCGGCATTCTGCCGTTCCGTTTCCTACTTACTTACTTACTTACTATTCGGCGTCCTTGCCGTTCTGTGCTTGTGGCTTTCCGTTTTGGCTCTGCCTCCTCCGTGACTCTTCGCTTTCCAACTTATTCTTTCGTGTTCTACACTGAATCTGGTAAGTGGGGTCTGGTTTTCCTACCTACTTTTCTTCTTACGTTGACTGTACTTACCTTCCACCTTATCACTTCCTGTTTGACTGCTGGAGACCCTTACGGCAGCACTTTGACCAGCTCCCAGTGTGCAGCCGAGGATTTCTAAATTGGATCGTTACCAGTCCAGCATTTCAAAGCTCCTCATACCAGCGCTCCTGAAATCCCATCTACAGACTAACTTCATTTTCGAGAAGACTAAAATCCTTCAGGGACCATTCTCCAGGTTTTTTTGTGCCGATCCGGCTTTTTCCCTGACGATTGGGGTTTGGCTCCTCGGGGGCCCCCGAGACAGGTCCCCATCCCTGTCAATGTGGCCTCCAAGGGAGCCAGACCTTACTTACATGACCGGAAGTCTAAAGAAAGATCGACCAAGGATTCCTCCAGACACACAAGGAAACAGACTTCCTCTTACAAGGACAGTGAAACAGAAGACACAGGTGAGGAGTCGGGGGAGGAAGGAGTTAAGCCTGACAGAGTACAACGCCCAACCCAACAGATGGCGTCCTTGGAACAATATCAAGAGCTAGTAGTGGCTCTTCAAGGTCTAACTATCGAGGTGCAATCCCTCAAGACAGAAAACGCTGCACTTCATCAATAGGTGGTACTACACAGAGACGATCAAGGAGACCTACCGCCCATGCCCTTATCTTTTGGAAAGTATGATGGCTACCCCGGGGGACTCAAGGAATTCCTAGACGCTTGTCAAGTGTATTATGCCTTTAGACCCCATGCCTTTGAAACCGCCAGAACCAAGGTGGGATTTCTTATAGCAAACTTAACCGGAAACGCACTAGCTTGGGCCACCCCTCTAGTCTCAAACAATGATCCTACGTTGAATGATTACGATAGGTTTGTAGACCGGTTGAAGAAGAGGTTTGATCGCCCTGAAGTCCTTTACACATCATATGAAGCAATCCTTGATGTTAAGCAGGGAACTACGGACATCCAGACATACATCTCTCGCTTTTTAAGGTTGGCTGCCAAGGCCGACTGGCTAGATTCCGCTAAACAGACCATATTTCGGAGAGGACTCCAGGATGAAATAAAAGACATATTAGCCTGTGTGGCCCGTCCTTCATCCTTTCAGGATCTCATGACACTTTCCTTACAAATAGAATATTGCTTAATGGAACGTCACCAGGAAAGAAGGAGGCCTTGTGCATTCCTTCCGACTCCCAATCCGACTCCTCCGACATCCAGTGAAACTCCAACTACAGAGGAACCACACACAGTCCTTGCAATCTCACAAGACCCATCGCAGCCAGAGAAGACAACAGTTTGATGGTGTTTCCAGTCAAGTTGTGGACCACTGGGCCAGATTCTTTTGAAGTCTTTGCCATGCTAGACTGTGGGGTAGCCGGGAACTTTATGGACATCAAGTGGGCTCAAGAACACCGAATAACTGTAAGACAGAAGGAGAGGCCGATACCTGTAGAAGGAGTGGATGGTACACCTCTGTCGTCAGGTCCCATCAGTACTGAAACCTACCCATTACACCTAGACATTTGCGAACACGACGAACTTATAGAATTTGATCTGATCCGAGCAGCTCATTTTCCATTGGTGCTAGGGATATCGTGGTTGAGGAAGCACAATCCTCATATCAACTGGGCTTCAAACCGAGTTAGATTTGACTCCTCCTTTTGCAAGAACAACCTAATGTCTATCCTCCAGAGTGAAGAAGTGATAACAAGATGCAACCCTTCCAGTCGTAGGATAGTTTCATCAATTCCTCATTTGTACCAGGAATACGCAGAAATGTTTGAGGACACTATGCCCAAACTCTTACCCCCACATAGAAATGAAGACTTTGCCATAGACCTTCAACCAGGAGCTGTTGTTCCCTTCGGCCGAATGTATCCCTTGTCACTGTCCGAGAAACAAGCTTTACGATAGTATTTAGATGCCAATTTACAGAATGGTCTCATACAAGAATCCAGATCTTCAGGGGGTGCATCTTTGTTTTTCATCCCAAAGAAAGATTTCTCAGAATTACGTCCTTGTATAGATTATCGAGGATTAGACCAAATCACCATTCAGGATCGGTACCCGATGCCGCTGATTAGAGATATCCTGGAAGCAGTGAGAGGTGCGTCCTACTTCACCAAGTTGGACCTTAGAGGAGCTTACCATCTCCTTAGAATAAGGAGCGGAGATGAATGGAAGATGGCTTTTCGAACCCCACTTGGTTTATATGAATACAAAGTAATGCCGTTTGGCCTAGTAAATGCCCCATCGATATTCCAAAGGTTCATAGACAAGATATTTTCTGACATGTTATTTGTATCAATAGTCATCTACTTAGACGATATTCTCATTTATTCCCAAGAACTCCAGGAACATCGGAACCTAGTCAAGAGGGTGTTACATCGCCTTAGGACAAATCAACCTCTTGTGAAGCCGGAGAAGTGTCAGTTTGAGGTCACTTCAGTCTCATATCTGGGTTACATCCTCTCGAAGGAAGGTATCGAAATGGATCCCAGTAAGATAAGGGCTATTGTGGAATGGAAGGAACCAAGGTGTGTCAAGGACATCCAGACATTTCTAGGGCTGGCCAACTTTTATCGCCAATTCATTCCCACCTTTTCCAATCTCATGCCACCCATTACTGGGTTACTTAAAAAGGGGGTCAAATTCCAATTCGGCCAAGAACAGAGAAGAGCCTTTACTCTGCTCAAACAACTGTTTACCTCAGCACCCATCCTGGTGCAGCCTAACCAAGAAAGACCTTTAATTCTGGAGACCGAAACCTCGGGATGGGCGGTGGGCACAGTTCTCTTGCAAGAAGCAGAAGACGGACTTACACATCCGGTTGCCTACTATTCTAAGACCTTGACTAAGAGCGAACGCAACTATTCAGTATTGGAAAGGGAATTGTTAGCCATTAAACTGGCATGTCAGGAATGGTGACATCATCTCTAAGGGGCGGCCCATCGTTTTCTGATTCGTACAGATCACAACAACCTCCGAGTATTACAACAGATGGAATGCTCCAATGCTCGACATGCCAGATGGGGGTACTTCTTCTCTCACTTTGATTTCGACATAACCTACATACGGGGTACTGAGAACAAGATGGCAGACGCTCTTTCTCGGAGCCAAGAAGGGGATACTGATCTCATGAAGGGTCATGATCTATTGTTTCCAGGGCTGAAAGTGATGGCCAGCGTTTCACCTTTTCTGCACGAGCTGGCTGACCAGTATGCACAGCTACCCAACTTCCCAATGTCCATGATGCACAACTGTATCTTCCTTCTACTAAACTTCAGGAACAGGTCCTTTCAGGGTGCCATGATTCACCCCTTTCAGAACATCCCGGTATAAGGAAGACCCATGATCTCATTGGCCATCGTTTTTGGTGGCCCAACCTACGCCAAGATGTAGAAAGGTACGTGTCTATGTGCCCAGTCTGTGCAGCGAACAAGTACCCAACAGGCAAGACCCTAGGAAGACTTCAGCAACCTCCCCTACCAGGTCGTCCCTGGGAACATATTTCCATGGATTTTATAGTGGACCTGCCCAAGTCGGATGACAAGACAACCATCATGGTAACCATCGATACGTACAGTAAGATGGCTCATTTTTCTGCCTTACGTCATCTACCCACTGCACCGGAAACAGCGGCAGTTTTTCTCAGAGACGTCCTTTGTCTACATGGATTACCCCGTACTATAGTCTCAGACAGAGGCACCCAGTTTACCTCAAAATCCTGGGCATCACTATGCCAACAACTAGGGATTTACTGAGGGCTCTCATCTGGGTACCATCCACAAAGCAACGGTCAGACCGAAAGACTCAATGCTGGTCTAGAGCAATATCTACATTGTTTTTGCAGCAACAAACAGGAAAGATGGAATTCATTCCTTTCTCAGGCAGAATTCGCCTATAACAACACCTATCACACTTCAATCCAGATGAGCCCATTCTTGTGTATGTACGGATATCATCCTCAACAGATCCCCTGGACTGGTATGCAAGCTACAAAGACCCCGGCCATAGACAGCATGTTGGCGGAACTTAAGGAAGTCCATAACATAGCCAGAAGAGCCTTGGAAAACAGTCAACAGACCCACAAGAAGTGGGCTGACCGTAGCAGACTCGCCAACCCTGAATGGAACCCTGGACAGATGGTCTGGTTATCCACAAAGTACCTACCTCGTTGGGTTCACAAAGGCAAGTTTGCTCCTCGGTATTTAGGGCCTTTCGCAGTCCTAGCTAGAATCAATCCAGTAGCCTTTAGACTACACTTACCCAAAAGCCTTCAACAGGTGCATCCCGTTTTCCACACCTCTTTACCCAAGGAATGTAAGGAGCATCCCCTTCTATGGAAGACTCAGAAGATCAAGACACCTGTCCAGAAGGAACCTTAGGAGTATGAAGTGGAATATTTGGTAGATTCACGTTATCGAAGAGACAGTGTCCAATATCTGGTTCATTGGAAAGGCTATTTGGCGGAAGAAAGAACTTGGGAACCCAAACATCACATACATGCTCCTAGATTATTAAGGAGATTCCATCAGAAGTACCCAGGGAAACCAGGGGGTTTCCAGTGGGGGAAGGGTTATACTGTCAGGACTCGACCGTGGAAGCTTTGGCATTCCTGGAAGGTTAATGCCGTGTATTGTCGGTTGCCATGGTCTAGTCCTCAACCATCATGGCTGCCAGGGTTATAAAGCAAGGCCCCGCCCAATAACCGGTGCGGTGTATCTGCTTTCTGATATTCCGCTCCGTGGCTAACGCCGCTAGCAGCCTTCATATTTGCCTTCCAGTTTACTCCTTGCTTTCCGGAACCTTTCAGGGGTCCCATTGTGCTCTCTCCCTCTTTTACTCGATTCGCTATACTCTTTCGGCATTCTGCCATTCCGTTTCCTACTTACTTACTTACTATTCGGCGTCCTCTCTGTTCCGTGCTTGCGGCTTCCCGTTTTGGCTCCACCTCCTCCGCGACGCTTCGCTTTCCAACCTATTCTTTCGTGTTCTACACTGAATCTGGTAAGTGGGGTCTGGTTTTCCTATCTACATTTCTTCTTACGTTGACTGTACTTACCTTCCACCTTATCACTTCCTATTTGACAGCTGGAGACCCTTACGGCAGCACTTTGACCAGCTCCCAGTGTGCAGCCGAGGATTTCTAAATCGGATCGTTACCAGCCCAGCATTTCAAAGCTCCTCATACCAGCGCTCCTGAAATCCCATCTACAGACTAACTTCATCTTCAAGAAGCCTAAAATCCTGCAAGGACCATTCTCCAAGGTTTTTTGTGCCGATCCGGCTTTTTCCCTGACGATTGGGGTTTGGCTTCTCTGGCGCCCCCGAGACAGGTCCCCATCCCTGTCAAGGTCGCCTTCGGGGGAGCCAGACCGTACTTACATGACCGGAAGTCTAAAGAAAGATCGACCAAGGATTCCTCCAGACACACAAGGAAACAGACTTCCTCTTACAAGGACAGTGAAACAGAGGACACAGGTGAGGAGTCGGGGGAGGAAGGAGTTAAGCCTGACAGTAGGTCCCATTTACGCTCTCTGCGAAGGGACTCAACACCTCAACGATATGGAAGGAGAAGAAGCAGACTCCCTTCCTGCCATTATGAGCATAGAAGAGGGGCCAAGAACATCCTATTCCTCCTCCCAAAGTCTTCATGACAGAGACCTTAAGTTATTTATTGTCTTCACTCTGGAGGAGGCCATGGACAGAAGGCTTCCTCCTGCTTCTCATAGGCCCCAGTCTCCTCCAGCCCTGTGAGTGGTGACACTTGAGCAAGTGGTCCTGAAGCCCATAGTGGAACCAGAGGAGGCAGAGGATCCAGAGGGCTGGGATATTCTGGGAAATTATCTGAAGTGGGACGTCATTGAGGAGGTCACTAGCCACCTTCTGGCAAACCTGGATTTGGTGGACATCTAGGCTCCTGCAGTCCCCTTTCAGAAGCTCCTGAAGCTTACAGCTGTTACGTGCCAACTGAGGGCCAGAACCTGCTCTTGCTGCAGAGTTTTTGCAACTTTATACACAGAGAATGGAGAGATCCGTAGAAGGTAACAATCTGCATGCATTGGCCTAGGATGTGCCCAATTCAGGGTTTCCAGGTAGAGTTCCCATATCACCTAAAGATCAACTCTCTTCTGCCTTGTGTATCAGCCAAGATATTCATGTCATCAAAAGAAGCCTCCCCTCCAGACCATTTTGATAGGCAAACAAGCCCATACCTCTTGCACCTTTGGTCTTTGTGCAGGGATCTATGATTCATACCTCACACAGTCTACACTTAAGGAGCTTATGTTTGCGTCCGACACCTCCTGTGATGTATTGCAGGCCTTGGTCTAAGAAGAAGTGTCTGTGGTAGTAGCCAGGTGACAATTTTGGCTACGGCTCTGGGAGGGGGAGGCTTCAGAGTGGGCCATTTCACTCAATCTCCCTTTCCTTGAACAGCAGCTCTTTGGACAGAAGATGGGGGGAACTTGTCAAGCAAGCCCGTGAGGATTCTAGCCTGACCCTTTCCATTAAATCCAGATCAAGTTCTTCTCAGATGCCCTACAGATGCCCCCCCCCCACCTCAACGAGAGGCCTTTAGGGGCAGAGGTATCCCCTCTGCAGCCAAACCTCATAAGGCCACAACCATCACCCCGGCCTCTCCTTCCTCATGACTTCTCTAGGGAGTCTCCAGTCCTGTCTTTGGACTGAACGTTTGGTAGCAGGGCAACTGTGTGCTTGCTCTCTGTGCGACCAGGACGTTTTAGATGACTGTGTGTGCGCAACGTGGTCTGTGAAGAGCTGTCTATCAAGTACATCTCCTGTCCCCCAGATTCTGGGACCAAGATTATCCTTTGGCCCAGTGACTCTGTGAGGAAGAAGGCACTCCAGCAAGGCATTTGAGTTCTTCTGGCAAAAAAATCCATCCAGCCATTTTCATTGTTGAAGAAAGGACAGGGAGTTTACTCCATTCTATTCCTGGACCCAAAAGCCTCCATGGACTTCCGCCTCATCATCAATCAAAAGGGGGTAGGATGGGGACTCTGCCCTCCTTTATTCCCCTAATATCACCATCAAGAAGGCAAACCATTGTTTCCTGAGGTTTTCCACCACCAAGGGGTACTTTCAGTTCTCTGTGCTCCCCTTCCCTCACCAAGATTCTGGCCCCACTGGTGGGGATCCTTCATGCACAGGAGATGCCAGTGAATCCATACCTGGACAACTGTCTAATCCACGCACCCTGCAGAGAGGGCACCATGCGGAATACAACTATTCTGTGCCAGACCCCTCTGAAGTTTAGTTGGCAATTGAACTTGGCCAAGAGTCACTTGGAACATTGCACCCGCCTGGAGTTCATATGAGTGGATTTCAACACTCTCCAGGGTCATATATCCCTTCCACTACACAGGCGATTGAACCCCAGGGGCGATTACAAGGCCTCCTTGCCAGGTCATCTGCCACAGTCAGGACTTGGCTGCAGCTGCAGGGTGATACAATGGCAGACATTTTGATAATTTTCATCACCATCTCCAACTGCTGGTGACCCACATCCTAGGCTCTTGGTATACAACCTCTCATGATTATGCTTGATTCCCCTTAACGAGTCCATCAGTTCAGACCTTCGATGGTGGCTCAACTTCCCCAAACACCTGAGGGGTTTTCACCCTGAGACCATCCTCCTCCCTGATTCTGATGTTGGATGCCAGCACAGGGTTGTGGCACAACAATGGAGACCTTGACAGCACAAGGAAGGTGGTGTCCATCCGAAGCCCAGGCCTCATCTAATTAGAAGGAACCGTTGGTGGTCCATAGGGCCTTACTTCACTTCTGTCAGCACCTGGAGGGGTAGGCGGTCCTGATAAGAATGGACACTATGGTGACCAAATGGTATCTCATCCATAAGGGTGGGACCAAATCGGCCACATTCCTTGCAGCCAGGATTATGTCTTGGTCAGAATCACATCTGTTCCTGGAAGCTTCTTATCCCCTGGGAGAGCAGAATCGGGAAGTGGATGCCCTAATTAGAAGCTTCTCTCATCTGGGGCAGCTGACTGTCACGCAGGAAACATTTTGGGCTCTGTGCGGGTGGTCTGAGATCCCAGTCATCAATCTCTTTGCTTCTTGCTGCTCTCATCTTCTTCCCACTTACTGCTCTTGGGAACAGGATCCTCTAGCCTAGGGTCAGGATGCTCAATCCATTCAGTGGCTTCCGGGTTTCAGTATGCCTTCCCATTCCTTTTCCCTTCTCTCCAGGTTTCTTCTTAGGGTAGCGAGGAAGAGGGCACTGGGTGTCCTGGTAGCTCTAGCCTGGTACAGGAGGGGGTGGTTCCCTCCGATCCAGGAATTTCGGCATCAGAACATCTTTGATAGTTTCCCCTTTCCTGCTGTCCTCTATGTAAGGGAGGCATGGTATCACAAGTATGACATTGACACAAGAGGTGCAATTTTCAAAACCTTTATTACATTCTTGGGGTTTGGAAAGACTCCTACTTTGCCCTATATAATATGATATGGCATTTATAACGTGCCTATACACAGGTGTTTCAAAGCGCGACGAGGCAAAGGAGGGGGAACAGAGGGAAGACAGATACAGCGATCTTACTAGGCATGGGGACATTGAGATTGCACAAGTGCGGGGGGGAAGGGGAAAGTGCAGGGGGTAGGGGGAGGGGCAGTCCAATACATAGGATCAACAGTAAAGAAATAAATAGAATAAATTAAAACAGTAGGTAAAAGGGCGGCCAGCTAGTGGCAAGTGCAGGGGTATGTGCAGATATCAAGTGTTAAGAGCTGGTGGGGACTGTAGGGATACAGAAAACAGCCCCCAAGTGCAGCGGTTGCCTGGGAGGCAGTGCAGGTGTGCAGCTGACATGGGAAGGGACCTGGGCCCGATGGGAGTAGTCTTGACCATCAAATAATAAAGAAAACACAGTCCTAGTCAATATATGTCAAATCAAAATGGCCTGTACTAGAAAACCTAATGCCTGCTCTATCTCTTATACAAAAAGTGTGTAAAGGGGAATATGTACGCAAAGGAAAGTCAGTGTTATAACATAAAGGAAAAGAGACTGGGCCCTAGAGTTAGAACACTCCTGTGCTATGCCCTAACTATTTAGTGCTGCTGTAGATATTGGTGCAATGTCACAGGTTTTTGTTGAGGTGAAGCCCACACCACCTTGTGTGTTTAAAGAAAAAAGGGGGTTCCTGGCTACCTTGCAATTCGGTTTTTCTTAAAAATGTGATTCTCCGAACACTTTGCGGTTTTAACAAGTACAGGTTTATTAATCCGTTAAGGGTGGACTCATAGTCCTAGTAGTGGTCAGCCGACACATGTTTCAACCTCGTGGGTCTTTATCAAGGCTTATGGTATTGGTTGGGTCTGGCCCCGGGTGGGGTCCCGTATGTGGTCTGTGCGGGTACTGTGGGCCAGACCCAACCAATACCATTAGCCTTGATAAAGACCCACAAGGTCGAAACACGTGTTGGCTGACCACTACTAGGACTATGAGTCCACACTTACTCTGACCTTGCACTCACAGCACTTGCAGGGGTTACCTTCCCCAAGCTTTATTCACATGCAACAAAAGTATTTGATTCAACGTAGATCTCCCTCGGTCGGGCTCAGACCTCGCAATCACAGCATATGTAGGGGTTCCCTTCCCCCAAGCTTCATTCACATTCGTTAGGGGTTCCCTTCCCCTAACTTATTTCATGTTCTAGGTCTCCCTCAGTTGGGCTCGGATCTGTCATCGATGTCGAAGACTTTCGAATGTGCAAGGCTTTTCCACAAACCTGTGCAGGACCACTTCGACTTTAACTTCAGCTCTTCTTTGTGGTATTTGCCCCAGTGTCTCTTGGGCTGTGTAGTTCCGCAACACAATCACAAAAGTTCAAAGCAAAAGTTCAAAGCAGTCTCTCTCTTATATCTATCCCTTTTAACTTAACCTTTTGTCTGGGTTAAAACTGTCTTTTTGGACATTTCCTCAGCTAGAGGAATTTCAGGCTCTGCTGGGTGCTCCTCCTTTCTTGTGTTTTCATCCAGAGGGCCTGGTTCTTTGTTCCTCTTCTGACTTTCGTCCTAAATTCTCCTTCTCCTTGCACCTTAACGAGGATTGGGTGGCTTCCTTGTCTCCACAAGGGGGTGCGATGGAGTCAACTCCTTCTCTTAGCCTGCTGGATGTAGGCAGGGCTGTGCGGACATACTTGGACAGGACCACCTCTTTTAGGTCATGTGACGCCCCCTGAAGACATTTGGGGCATGTCAGGCAGTATGTAAGCCTGCTGTAGCCTCCATCAGCCACTGGGCCAAACTGACACCTCTTTTATGTTATGAGTTGGATGGTCTCCATCCGCCTGTGGGTGTCCTCGGGAAAAACACCCAGGGAGTGGCTACGTCATGGGCAGCCTTCCAGGGTGTTTTGAAATTTGTCACACGCCCATGTGGGCTACTCCCTCAACATATGTTTGTCACCACAGGCTAGCGGTTCTCGGAAAAGGCTCAGCCTTTGGTTCTGCAGTGTTGAATGAGCACCATACTGTGCAAAATGTTCTTTTTTGTCAATAAATTCATGGGTGTGCAGTACTCTGGCTTGCGTGTCCTCATAGGTGGTAGACTGAGACGAGGAAGAAGAACAAGGAGATAATGGTCTAATTACATCACATTCGCCCTCTTCTTTCTCACAGGAACATCTCCCTTCTAGCCTCAGCCCTAGTAAATTCTCAGCTGGATTATTGCAATAGTCTGTTGATTGGTACTCCCCAATCCAACATCTCAGCATTGCAAGTTACTGAAAACGGGGCATTGCAAGCTACTCTTGGCCTCTCCAGACGTGACCACACTATCAACGCCAGGAGGGAGCTGCACTGGCTGCCTGTGAAACATTGCATCACCCACAAAATCCTGACTCTGACTCATAAGTGCCTGATGCGTGAGGCCCCAATGTATATTATTGACCGTTTGAGGGTGCACCAGCCAACCCACACTCTCAGGTCCCAGGATCAAGCCAGACCTTTCCAGCCTAGATTTAGGCTGGCAAAATTTGGAGGAGCGGGCTTTGCCGCCCATACTCCTGCAATCTGGAATACCCTTCCACTCGATCTAAGAAAAACCAAAACCACAAACAACTTAAAAAAAAGGCTCAAGACATTTCTTTTTAACAGCCCACTTGGCTGAGTATTCTCCTCTCTTTCTGCACCGATATCTACCTTCTGGTGCCTTTTCTGTTCTTTCCTGTCCATCTACTGTATTTTTCTTTTATGCACCCTGAGGCCTTCAGACGTGTGGCGAGTTATCAAATTAAAATAAATAAATATTACTTACTGGTAATTTTCAATACCCCGAGTTCTACTCTTCCTTGCCCCACTCTGGCTTCTCAGCGCTCCATCCCTGCTGTGGGTGGGCAAGGTCTTAGGTAAATACCATGACATGATGTGGGAGGTTGCTCCTCCTATCCTGGTGTCAGGGGGAGGAGCCCTCGCCTCATTTATTTGCTGTATTACTCCTTGTTTTTTTAATTTAAACCAGCCTGGGAGGCGGGAACACCTTATAGGTAATGGACTTGACAAGGAAGAGTATGACACAGGGTAATGAAAATGATCGCTGAGTAATTAGGTAATTGCATTTCCTGCAAGCAAGGCATTCTAGCTGTAATGGCAAATGGCACTTGTTACAACAAAAAGGGATTGGGCCATCTACAGCAGGCTTGCTTTGGATCAATCCCTTGTGGCATTTTGCCTTTAAAAGCAGAGGAGCACCCACTAATTCTTTAATTCAACTTCCTACCATCCAGAAAAGAAGACAGATACACGTTTGGACCTCTGTTGGTAGCGCAGTTTATTCCAAAGTACTCTACTACAGAGGTGAAGACAAAAGGAATCCAGGACAGATGAGAGTTATGTCCTCTATCCATCACTAGGGAACAGTGGGGGTGACTGAGGCTGGACCAAGGTCACCCTCGGCTGGCTGCATTGCAACTAGGCTCCTGTTCACAGGAAATGAACGATCCCCTGTAGGGGGGCAATGTAACGCTCACCTGATTCCCGTAGAGGCGCCGGTCTTGACTGGGCGTATACCGTATCTTCAAAGGTGATGTGTAACACACGGCTGGCTCTTTGGGCTGGACCTCTGTGCACTGTATGTTTGACTCGAAGGGTAAGATGTCTGCAGATAGAAAATATGGGATTAATGAACTGGGTTATTGAATGTCTCTCTCTCCTTCCCTTTCTCTTTTCCTGTAGAACCCCGAAGGTTAACGCTCTCACCTTAGGTAAGTGAACTCCCTGCTCTCCATCTGCCTCGGGGCAGGGTGCTGTAACCAGTTTCTTCACTGGATAAGGGGAGCAGGCCTCTTGACTTCAGAGGACTGCTGTCCGTCGTTTACTGCACGAACGGTAAGTTTCGAGTAATTCTAATGTCTTTAAAGTCTTTAGTAATGATGTCTCTTGTTTTGCAGGGTTCCGGCGATGGTGGATGACGGGCTGAAGTGAGTTGAAGATGGAGCCCGTGTGATGAATAGAAGCGCCTGGAAGCACGTAAGTAAGCGCTGGTTGCCTGCTTCACGATGCGCTCTAACTGTCTTTTATTTTGCAGGTACAAGTTCGGAGCGGCTGCAGGGTGCCGGAATACCCACTGGGTTAGATGTGGAAAGGAGTAATGGCACGTGAGTATTAAAGTTCCCCAATGTCTTTAAACGCACCTTGTTTTGTCTTTCAGATGCGGGATGCAGCGCCGAAGGCCTCCGGAGCGTGCGAAGAGTTGGTAAGCTTTTGTCTTTCAGATGCCGGAATGCAGTGTGAAGACCTCCGGAGCGCACGAAGAGTAGGTAAGCCTTTGTCTTTCAGAATGCCTCACGAGGCGTTGGTGACAGCCGATGGCCCAGGTAAGTGAAGAGCTGTCACTGAAGACCGTAATGCTAACTTGTTCTTTCTTGTCTTTATAGGTGTTGCTGAAGATTGGATTCAGGATGGTAAGCCTTTTTCCTTAGGCCCAGGATCAGATGCAGAAGACACGATGAGTGTTCTGCTGCAGAGGATGCAGAATAACGCAAAGCAAGATTCATCCATCGGGTGTGGTTTAAATAGCCTACTGTAGTGCTTAGGTGTCTCCTTCCACAGCCACGCCTAGGTAAGAAAGAGTTCCTGCTTTCCAGAAGAGTTCCAGTGTTCTGAACCTAGGGAGTGGCTCCTGCCCCACCCAACAGGAAAAGTAGTTCCAAACAGAAAAGGATCAGAGGCTCAACTGGCAGGCAAGTAAGCAGCATGGTCTGCTGCAGGTAAGTCCACCCAAGCATTATGAGCCCGGCGCTTCCAGCGCTGGGACTGGGCATATTTATGAGCCTGGTGCCACTGGCGCCAGGACTGGGTCCAAAAGGTCCCAATTGGGACTGGTTGGCACTCGGAACCTGGGTTATGAATCTGCTTCCAAGGGAGTTGGGAAAACCCTGACCTTTTGGAAGCAGAGATCATGACAGTACCCCCCCTCAAGGCCCCTCCCAAACCGGGCTTCTCCGGGGGTTTTGGCTTGTCAGGAAATGTTCGGTGAAATCTTTTGATTAGGCGAGGAGCGTGGACATATTCAGCAGGTTCCCAGGATCTCTCTTGGGGGCCGTAGCCTTTCCAGTCAATTAGGTAAAATAGTTTAGATTTGGAGATCTTGGAGTCCAGAATGCTTTTGACTTCAAACTCGAGTTCCCCATCAACTAGGATAGGTTTTGGAGATTTAGTTAGTCGGGTTTGAGGTTGCACGGGTTTTAATAGAGAGACGTGGAAGACCGGATGTATCTTCATGTGCGGGGGCAAGTCCAACTTGACCGCTACTGGGTTTACTATGGTAGTGATGGAATAGGGACCAAGGTATCTTGGGTTGAATGTGCGTGGCCCTTTTAGAGGTAGATATTTGGTGGATAACCAGACTTGATCCCCTACTCGATATTGAGGGGCTTCCTTCCGATGTTGATCTGCTCCTTTCTTGTATTGTTCTTTAGCCCTTTGAAGGTGAGAAACAGCTTCCTTAAAGGCTTGGGTGATTGTAGAATGCAGGTAGTCTACTGCTGGCGTTTCAAGATCTTGGAGGGGATCCAACTCCGAGGTTCGAGGGTGACTGCCGTACAAAAGAAAAAACGGGGTTTTCCCAGTTCCCGAATGGACAGAGTTATTGTAGGCATATTCGGCTATCCAAAGGATGTCTTTCCAAGTTTTTTCAGTTTGTTGCAGCATGCAGCGTAAATACTGTTCCAGAGTTTGATTGGTCCTCTCGGTTTGTCCGTCGGTCTGAGGGTGGTGACTGGTCGATAGTCTCACATCAATTTGAGCCGACCGACAGCAACTTCGCCAAAAATGAGAAATAAATTGACTACCTCGATCCGAAATTAGAACCGAAGGAAAACCGTGCAGTCGGACGATGTTTTCGAGAAATTCTCGGGCCAGAGTTGCTGCTGTCGTCAAGCCTTTGAGGGGAATGAAATGCGCCATCTTGGAGAACAAGTCCACGATTACTAGAATCGTATTGTATCCGGAGAATGGAGGTAGATCGGTGATGAAGTCCATAGAAAGCGTATGCCAAGGGCAAGGTGGGATGTCAATAGGGCGTAAGAGGCCTGCTGGTCTTTCCTTTTGACTCTTGTTTTGGGCGCATACTCCACAGGACATTATAAAGTCTCTGATATCTTTTTTCCAAGACGGCCACCAGAAGTAGCGCTTAATATTTTCTGAGGTCTTGGCTATACCGGGATGTCCTTCCATTAAAGAATCGTGATAACAAGAGATTACTTCTTTCTGTAAATCTGTGCTGGGTAGGTATAATCGTTCTTGGAAATACAATAAGTTGTCCTTTACTGCAAAGTCCTTTCCTTGCAGATGCCAATTCTGTATGTCTGCTGGAGTTACAAGTTGCCTGGCTTTATCCTTAACTTCCTCTATGGATTGTGTGGCGATTACACCCAGAATTCTTTGTTCGGGAATGATTGGTACAGGTTTAGGGTTGATCAAGTGTTCTTCCACTCCCAATCCGAGAAAGGGCATCAGCTTTACCGTTTTTTGTACCAGGTCGATAGGTAATTATGAAGTCAAACTCGGCAAAGAATAATGCCCAACGGAGTTGTCTAGAGGATTGGGCTTTTGCGGTTTTCAAATATTGCAGGTTTCGGTGATCCGTAATCACAGTAACGGTGTGTCGGGCCCCCAGCAGATAATGCCGCCAAGCCTTAAAGGCAGACTTGATAGCCAGAAGTTCCTTGTCAGTAATCGTGTAATTGATTTCAGGAGGCGAGAATTTGCGGGACCAAAATGCCACGGGATGCAACTGATTGGTTACCGGGTCCTTTTGTGATAGAACCCCCCCCATGGCAAGGCTTGAAGCATCAGTTTCCACGATGTAGGGGAGTTCGGGGCGAGGGTGTTTTAAGATTGGTGCAGAGATAAATTTAGTCTTCAAATCCTGGAAAGCTTGTTCCGCCTCGGTAGACCATTCAAAACGTTTGTTTTTCTTTAACAAGGCAGTGATGGGCTGGACTATTCGAGAGAATTCGGGGATAAACCTACGGTAAAAGTTAGCGAAGCCTAACATGCTTTGCACACCTTTTACGGAGGATGGTGATGGCCATTTGAGAACTGCATCGACCTTCTTTGAATCCATACGCACTCCGCCAGGTGATAATATGAATCCCAAGAATTCAACTTCAGTCACGTTGAAAACACATTTTTCCAACTTAGCGAAAAGTTTGTGTTGACGCAATCTTTCGAGGACCATTTTCACGTGTTTCCGATGTTCAG
Organism: Ambystoma mexicanum; assembly: GCF_040938575.1. Classification (NCBI taxonomy): domain Eukaryota; kingdom Metazoa; phylum Chordata; class Amphibia; order Caudata; family Ambystomatidae; genus Ambystoma; species Ambystoma mexicanum. Next base: position 694,651,972 of record NC_090939.1, read on the forward strand.
ATTCCGATGAAGAATAAACGAGGATGTCGTCAATGTAAACAACAACACACACATCTATGAGCTCTCTGAGGACATCGTTCATAAAATATTGAAAGGCGGTCGGGGCATTGCAAAGTCCGAAGGGCATGACCTGATATTCAAATAGCCCATACTTGGTGCGGAAGGCCGTCTTCCATTCATCGCCCTCTTTTACTCGTACCAAGTGGTAAGCTCCTCTAAGATCCAGCTTTGTATATATGCATGCTTTTCTGACTTGGTCCAGGAGTTCAGGGATCAAAGGTAACGGATATCTATTCTTAACGGTGATCTGGTTCAGGGAGCGATAATCTATACAAGTTCTAAGGTCTCCTTCCTTTTTTGGAACGAAGAACAAAGCTGAAGAAGCAGTGGACTTGGAATTACGAATAAACCCATTTTCCAGGTATTGATCCAGGTATTGTCGAAGGTAAAGGTTCACAGGCTCGGTGAGGGCATAAATTCTACTACAAGGAGGAGTAGATCCAGGTATCAGGTCTATCTGGCAGTCATAAGACCTATGAGGAGGTAGAGAGTTAGCCTGATCCTTCCGGAAAACATCTTGGTATTCTAGGTATTCGGGCGGTAACTGGGGAGTCTCTGAAGAAATTGCTGCCAGTGCAACACCAGGTGGAGGGTGACAAGTAGAGACACATTCTGGAAACTGGACCGTTCTTGCTCGCCAATCGATCAGAGGATTGTGTTTCTCTAACCAAGGTATTCCTAGAATAATCTGAAACTGAGGGGCCTTGATCACATCGAACACGATCTTCTCATGGTGTCCATCTTGACTTATTAGCGTCACTTCTTGAGTGGTATGCGTTACTGGCCCAGAGGCTATCTCCGTACCATCCACCGTAGTAATGACGTCCTTTACAGCCTTGGGACAAAGAGTTAGATTCATCCTCAAAACCATTTCATGATCCACATAATTGTCGATAGCACTGCTGTCGACGTAAGCTTCAATTGCATGTAATCGATCCGGATTATCAGGGCTAATGAGGACCATAGGTATCATGAAATGCGAGGTCACGGAACTGGTTTTCACGCTCGGCAAGAGGACCTCTATTCTTGTCGGGCGAGGTCGTTTCCCTGCTCAGAGTTTGTAACTTTGGTAACTGCAGCTCCTACTGCCTTCTTAGCAGGTTTCACCGGACAGTCTCGAAGAAAGTGCCCTGAGTTTCCGCAATAGAGGCATAATTGCAACTGTTTTCTCCTTTCCCGCTCCTTTTGTGTTAGAGGACCTTTCAGACCCCCTATTTGCATGGGTTCCCCGGAGTCTACTCCTTTGGAAGGAGTTGGCGGTTTGGAAAATACTCGAGCATCAAACTTGGAACGATCGGCCTTCCTGTTCTGCAGTCTGTGATCTATTTGAACGACTAAGTCTATATAGTCCGAACAATCTTGTGGGGGATTCACTACTTGGGCTAACACATCTTTGAGCTCTCCACGTAGACCTCTATAAAACAGCGTAATCCTTTTGTCCTCAGGCCATTGAGTTTCCACTATCAGTCTGTTGAAGGACGCAATATAAGCCAAAAGGTCTTGATTACCTTGTCGCAACGAAAGAAGTTCATTGTCCAAGGCCTGCCCCTGTGAATGTCTTGCGAACAGTTTTTCCATACTGAGCTGAAAAGCTTGAAAATCGTGGAGGACCGGATCATCTTGATTTACTAGAGGGATCGACCAGTCTGCCGCATTGCCACTAAGGTACGAAAGCACGAAAGCTACTTTAGCTTGATCAGTTGGAAAGGCTGCTGGCCGGCATAAGAAATGCAACCGGCACTGATTGATAAATACTGCAGACCTCTTTGGGTCACCAGAAAATCGTTCGGGCGGAGCCAGAGGTACATTCCCAGGTAGGTTGATCTGCACTGGATTCATAGAGGATGTAGAAGGAAGATTTCCCCCAGATGCGGGTAACGGGGTCTGTCCGGCTTGTGATTGTAGCAATTGTCTAGCGAGATCATCTGTTCGCTCCTTGGAAATAATCAGTTCCCTTCTTAGAGCGTTCGTTTCCTGACGGGCTGCATGCACTTCTGCCCTTAGTTCCCCAAGTAACTGGTCTAGTTGGTCGGTATCCGAGGTTTCCATAGCGCCTGGACGGGAGTTTTGTGGTAGTCTTTGCGTTCTGTAACGCTCACCTGATTCCCGTAGAGGCGCCAGTCTTGACTGGGCGTATACCGTATCTTCAAAGGTGATGTGTAACACACGGCTGGCTCTTTGGGCTGGACCTCTGTGCACTGTATGTTTGACTCGAAGGGTAAGATGTCTGCAGATAGAAAATATGGGATTAATGAACTGGGTTATTGAATGTCTCTCTCTCCTTCCCTTTCTCTTCTCCTGTAGAACCCCGAAGGTTAACGCTCTCACCTTAGGTAAGTGAACTCTGTGCTCTCCATCTGCCTCGGGGCAGGGTGCTGTAACCAGTTTCTTCACTGGATAAGGGGAGCAGGCCTCTTGACTTCAGAGGACTGCTGTCCGTCGTTTACTGCACGAACGGTAAGTTTCGAGTAATTCTAATGTCTTTAAAGTCTTTAGTAATGATGTCTCTTGTTTTGCAGGGTTCCGGCGATGGTGGATGACGGGCTGAAGTGAGTTGAAGATGGAGCCCGTGTGATGAATAGAAGCGCCTGGAAGCACGTAAGTAAGCGCTTGTTGCCTGCTTCACGATGCGCTCTAACTGTCTTTTATTTTGCAGGTACAAGTTCGGAGCGGCTGCAGGGTGCCGGAATACCCACTGGGTTAGATGTGGAAAGGAGTAATGGCACGTGAGTATTAAAGTTCCCCAATGTCTTTAAACGCACCTTGTTTTGTCTTTCAGATGCGGGATGCAGCGCCGAAGGCCTCCGGAGCGTGCGAAGAGTTGGTAAGCTTTTGTCTTTCAGATGCCGGAATGCAGTGTGAAGACCTCCGGAGCGCACGAAGAGTAGGTAAGCCTTTGTCTTTCAGAATGCCACGCGAGGCGTTGGTGACAGCCGATGGCCCAGGTAAGTGAAGAGCTGTCACTGAAGACCGTAATGCTAACCTGTTCTTTCTTGTCTTTATAGGTGTTGCTGAAGACTGGATTCAGGATGGTAAGCCTTTTTCCTTAGGCCCAGGATCAGATGCAGAAGACACGATGAGCGTTCTGCTGCAGAGGATGCAGAATAACGCAAAGCAAGATTCATCCATCGGGTGTGGTTTAAATAGCTTCCTGCAGTGCTTAGGTGTCTCCTCCCACAGCCACGCCTAGGTAAGAAAATAGTTCCTGCTTTCCAGAAGAGTTCCAGTGTTCTGAACCTAGGGAGTGGCTCCTGCCCCACCCAACAGGAAAAGTAGTTCCAAACAGAAGAGGATCACAGGCTCAACTGGCAGGCAAGTAAGCAGCATGGTCTGCTGCAGGTAAATCCACCCAAGCATTATGAGCCCGGCGCTTCCAGCGCTGGGACTGGGCATATTTATGAGCCTGGTGCCACTGGCGCCAGGACTGGGTCCAAAAGGTCCCAATTGGGACTGGTTGGCACTCGGAACCTGGGTTATGAATCTGCTTCCAAGGGAGTTGGGAAAACCCTGACCTTTTGGAAGCAGAGATCATGACAGGCAACCAAGCTCCCTGGAGTGGTGTGCAGAACAGAAAAACTCACCTGGTCCCTGAAGACCCTGGATTGGAGCTGCCAGCAATGCATAAGTCAAGGAACAGCTCTGAGCCCTGATTCACGATTGAATCACTTGTGAGCTACAGCAGCCCGAACATCACCTGTCTATCAAAAGCTTCTTGTTGCCGCATAGCGTTGCTGCTTGGATTGAACTGCATGTTCAACCCAGTCGTACTGCTCACCAACCGAATCACTGCCTCAGGGAGCTTCTAAAAGTCTGACACGATGTGATTAATCCCCTAAAGCCAACAATAATCCACTTTGGGGACAATAATTTCATACATCAGAGGCAGCGCTGGTCTCTTTGGGATACCCAAGATAGCGGCTGTGGCTGCATTGCAGTCGTCCTGTTGCCCTGGGCTGAGGCCCCGCCCACAATTCACTCTTGAGGACGTTATCATGGATCCAGGTCGTGGAAGCATTGCGTTGCTACTCTCCAGCGAGCGCTCCGTAAATCTGTGCTAGCCTTATTCCTTGCTGTCTAGTCTGTAATCTGAGTGCTTATTCTAACTCTCTTCCTCCTTTTTCGCGATCCGCAGCTCTGTTTCGAGCTCTCTCTGCACGCCCCACATCAGCCGTCCGTCCAATCTACCCCACGCTCTCCAGTTGCCTAGCAACGGTACGGCACACTACAATTTTCATTTTCTTAACGTTCCTGTTCACCTCTCACATGTCCTCTTTCTAATACCCTCTTGCATCTGTTAGATTCCAGTACCTTCCCAAACGCTGACCACACAGATCACTTCCAGCACCTTTTGCACAGAGGTAGGTCCCGCGCTAACACCAACAATATTGCTTTTCCTGAACTCTTTTCTGAATCTCGTGCTATAACACCTGCTGACCAGCCTCAGACTGTACAATTACCAGACGGGATTCTCCAGTTGTGGTGATGTAGAAAGCCATCCATTCCAGGTTAATCCTCTTTCTCAGACATCAAAGAGCGGTACAAATTTAGAGCCTCCACTTACCCATACGTTTGCTTCTAGGGTTCCCATTTTATCCAGCCATCGACGCAGACTGCCTGTCTCCTTTATACTGGAAATCCAGTCCAGCACATCTCCATAGAGAAGAATCCACGCAGACAGGGTTTTCTTCCCCAGAGGGTTTCCCTAGGGGTTCTGTGCATTCTGTTCTGGGATTAGACTGGGAGGCACAGGGTCAATGGGGTAATACCTCATAGCAGCTTTTCTTCACGTCTGATTCAGGTCAGTGCAAAATAAATGTTTGGGGTTTAAATCCTCTGATACTATTGTGACACATCATGCCAATGAAGCCCACTTTCTCTGCTTTTTCTTCCAAGACATTCTTGAACATTGACATTGCGCAAAGTGGCTGAACACCTTTGCTCATCTACCCAGATAGCCATTCTGCAACAGTCTGCATTTTTCTGTACAGGGATGGGCTTTTCCTAGTGTTTTAGTTAATTAATTGCATTTTTTTGTTTGATTAAATGTCTATATTTGTATAGAACCTTGATTGGACATTCTTTTATTTTGCAACCATTGCACTTAAATTGTCATGTTTGCGACTGTCATTGGCTCACATCCCTAATGAATATATAGCCTTGCCTCTGCTTGCACTATCACACAAGACAAGGGAGGTACAACCCCCGAAGTCGCACCTAAGTCAAGCCAGTCTGTGCTTGTCCATGCGCAGACCGGGCCTTAGGCTCCCCCCTCTAATATGCCCTGCAATATATCCTGCTCTGCTTATTGGATATAGCGCCTGACTCTACGATTTTTCCACTAGGGTTTAGTATGGCCCTTCCAGTACGGCACATGGGTGTGGAGAGGAAGGTTCTTCTCTGACCTGTTTTTTGCTTAATGCTCACCCATGCCAACAATTGATACAATCTTATGGATGATCATAAACCTGATTTGCTTTGCATCTCCAAAACCTGGCTCTGTGATCATTCCGATCCTTCTGTCATACAAGCTCTGCCTCCAGGCTATGACATTCTGTGCTGTGACTGCCTTTCCACTCATCCTGGGGGTGGGGGGGTATTATTGTGATGATTTTCAAAACTTCTTTTAAAATAACTCCCATAATGAGCGAATGTAGTGTTGAAATTGAATTCTTACTGATCCGTATTCAAACAACTCCATCTACCACTGTGTCTGTTTTGCTTGTCTTTTCGCCTCCTGGGCTTGATCAGGTGTTCTGCCATGACTTTCCAGTCTGTGTCCGAACTCCAGCAGAAATAGCCCAATCTACTCATTGCTGGGGACTTTAATCTCCCAGCTAGCAAGCCCAGCAAGCAAATGCTATCTCAGTTCCTTGCATACCTGTTGGACTTAGGTCTACTCCAACATGTCACCTATCCGACCCATCGGCTAGACAATATCCTTGATTTTTATCTTTGCCCCAACAACTGCCAACTCTGTCTTTCTCTGCCCTTCTGGTTCTTTGGGCGGACCAGCATATTATTCCCTTCTCAATGCGGTTAGCGACCACTCCCTCACTGTGACTGGGACAAGCGTCTAGGAAGAGCTGTTGGCATTCTGCAACTCACCAGGATTTAGCAACTCATATTGTTTCTCAGTGTGCTTTGTCTACTCCTGTAGTTTGACCACTCTGTCGGCTGCATTTACCAAGGCGGCTGACTCTATTGCTCCTATTGGGTGCTGTATGTTAAAAACCAGTCCATCGGAACCTTGGTATACTGATGACCTTAAGTCTCTTAGGCTAACTCTCAGGAAAGCAGAAAGGAAATGGAGAATTAGCTATAGGACGGCTGACAAAGTTCTCCTTCGCCAAGCCACAGCTGTTTACCACAAGGCCATCCGTTCTGCTAAGCAACTCTACTTTTCCATGATGGTAGAAGCTGCTATTAAATCAACCGAAAGTGTTATTTAGCCTAGTCCAGTCCTTGTCCTCATCTGCTCAGTCTCACTCAGATATTATTCAGTCACAGGATCTTTGTGACTCTTTGTCAATTATTTTTGATGATAAGATTGCTACCCTTCAGAGCAAGAGTGTTGGTGCCTGCTTTCATCTCTCTATGTCCACTGCACCTACCTTGATGACCATCCCGAACTCGGGCTGGTCCACTTTACCGACCTTTTCCTTCTCAGATGTGTTGCCAGCTATCAATAAACTTAAATCTGCCTCCACTTTAGATCCTATTCTTCTCTCCATTATCAAAAATATTTCGGTTGATATTATTTCTTGGATCACAACAGCAGTGAATGACTACTTTTCCTCAGGCCTCATCTCCATTGAGCTTAAGCATGCGCTGGGGATGCCTCTGTTAAAAAAAACCTCCTTGGATCCTGCATTTCTGTCCAATTTCTGTCCCATTTCACTTCTCTCTTTCTTTAGGAAACTGCTTGAATCCTTGGTCTCTCCTTTACTGAGTCCCTTTCTTGAATCATCTTCTTTTTTGATTCTTTTCATTCTGGCTGTTGCCCCAGTCGGAGTACTGAATCTGTTCTTGTTTCGGTGGTGGATGATCTGGCCAGTTTGGCTGACCAGGGTGGCGTGGGGGTGCTGATTTGATTAGATCTCTCAGCAGCGCTTGACACCATGGACCACCACACCCTGGTTGCCTGACTTTCATCAGTAGAACTTTCTGGCCAGGTGCTTACTGGGCTCTCTTCTTTTCTTTCTGGTCGCACTCAGTCTAACTTTCTCTCCACCTTCTCCTCCAAACCAGTACCTCTGTCTTGCAAGGCTCTGCTTTGTCACCTATACTGTTCAATATCTACATCCAGCACTTCTGGGTCTCATCCGTTACCACAGCTTCCTCTGCTATTCCTATGCCGATGACATGCAGATCATTTTATGCCTTGATCTGTTGCACCTTGATATGGCTGTCCATCTTAGGGATTGCTTGGAGGCCGTGGGTGGATGGATGGATGACCAGGGACTGGCTGAAACTGAATGGTGAGAACACAGAGGTGCTGATTGTTGGATCTGCGTCCCCCTCCCTGTTTTGGACCATGGACATTTGGCCTGCTAGTTTCAGACCCTGCCTGGTGCCAACTACTGTGGTGAAAGATCTGGGCATTAAAATCTCGACATCATTGTCATTATCCGATCAGGTGGCAGCTGTCTGTCAAGCTGGCCACCTTAAAATAAGAACCCTTCATAGGGTATTGCCATACATTCTCTTTCAATTCCACGCTCATGTTGTCTCTGCTCTAGTTAGGAGTGGTGTGGACTACTGTAATGCCCTATATCTGGCTCAGCCTGCCTACTTGATTCGTTGACTCCAACTATTGCAGAATATGGCTGTTAAACTGTGCTTCATCCTCCTTTTGGTTCTCATATGACTCCCTTAATATGTCAGCTGCATTGGCTTCCTGTCGAAAAGCGTGTGGTGTTTAAATCTCTTTGTATTGTCCACAGAGTTTTTACAAACTGCGAGCTGAATATCTCCAGGAAGAATTCTCTTCCTACGTTTCCCCCAGAGCACATCGCTCTCAATCCTCGCTAACAGTTCGGGTCCCCCGGAGAAAATACTCCTGGGTCGGTGGGTGTGTGTTTTACGTTGCTGCAACAAAAGCTTGGAACTCCCTCCCTTTTTCTCTTTGCGTGATGGATAATAATTTTTCCTTTCACCGCTCCCTGATGGCTCTGCTTTTTTAAAATTAGATTTGACCGTCTCCTTGCCGGTTACTTTTAGTCTCTAGAGCCAAGATGCCCATGGGCGACCGTTATGTTATGCTATCGGAATTTATTAAGCACAGCATAACCTTTGTGCTGTGCCTATTTCACCTTTATGATTGTGATCACTGCTGGTTTAGTAGTAGTGTGGGGCTTAGTAGGCGGTTTAGTCACCACATATCCCAGTACACTTGCAGAGCAGTAGTCATTTCGTCACACCGGTGAACAGCAGTTGGAACTGATACAGACTGCACCTACAGCGTAGTCATCCAAAATAAAAGACTGTTTTGTGACAAGGATCCACTCCATGGGAGGATAGAGGTGCCAGGAAAGACCTAGAGCCAATACTAGCCCTGATGGTAAATTCAGCAAACGCAAGCCCCAATACCTACTCCCGTGCTAGTATGCAGACCCTTCTATCCAAACATGCCCAAAATGCTTGCCAGTGTTTCTCTTATTTTTGCAGACCCAAAAAGCTTCAAGGACATCAGTACAACCAACCTAAAAGAAGAACTAAAGTTTTCCCATGCACATACACACTGGGAAGAGCAGTTCAATTGGCTAGAGAAAGAAGACCAATCCAAAAGGAGGGAGGGCTATTTAAATGAGGAACAGGATGTAGAGTGTGTGGGTTTACTGGGTGAGGTTAGAAGTGGAGGACGACCAAGAGAGCAGCATGAGGAAGGAAGGAACAGTGGTTTGTGGAAGAGATTGTTGGAGCAGATGAGGTATTGGTTTAGGAGTACAAATGTGAAGTGACTGATACTAGGTGAAATAAAGGTGTTTGTGTAGATGTCGAGGAGGATTTTAATAGTGGGTGGAGTGTATTAGTAGTGCAAAGACTGTAGTGTAGTTCAAGGAAGAATGTAGTAGGGGAGATGAAGTGTAGTAGGGGGATGAGAAGCATAGTCGGGTAGAACGAGCATAGTAGGGGGGAGGAGGAGCATAGTCAGGGGAGGACATCAAAGAGTGGTTACATCAAAGGGAGGCAAGGAGTAGGAGGAGTGAAACATCAGAAGGATGACAAACTGGTTAGAGGAGTAAGAGTGGTAGTAAGAGTAGAGGAGAAGAGGAGTGTGAGCACAACTGATATTGACTGAATATCACAGAGCAAGTGCAAGGCACTATCCAAGCTCCCAGGAGATAACTAACCTTTGTTAGAGATGGGAAAGTTAGGAAGTCCCTAGGAGAGTTTAGGTAGTCTGCACATAGGGATAATATCTACAGGAGAGGAGACGATCATAGATAGTAGGGGTTACCAGTCAGTAGAACTTACTCAGGGTAACGAATCCTGGGTACAGGAGGAGGTTTGTTGGGACAGGGGCAGGGACAGAGAGCGTCCTAGGCACCACAAATAAAATAAAAATCCTTGAACTGGCTCAAATACTCAAAGTGTTTTATGTGCCATCTGTGACACGTAGCGTCAGGAGCGGGATTCCGTAGGCGCCGACGTAGGTCAAACTGTGCCTAAAGAACATGGATGAGACATCCAAGACCAGGGATTTCTGGGCAAATGCCAGTACTGAGCCTTGGGACCGAGTTGTCTTAGAGATAGCAGGGGAATTACAGTTTCTAAGCCTGTATCCGGTACCCAATGAAGTGTGGGACTCTGAGGGAGAGACAGCGAAAACCCCAAAACCTGTACAGATCAGCCCGCTGGAAGAAAATCTCTTTCTGGGGAGGGGAATAGCCAAAGCTTGGTGGAACAAATACAGGAGGCTCAGGTTAAGACAAGCCAGTGGCGAAGGGCTCAAGCTAGCATAAGCGGATTGCCCAATCTCCTTTGGGACAGCACCTTCCGTTAGTGGAGAGAGCCCCCTAAATCTGATGAGGAAGAAGAACTAACTCCTTCTCCTCCTGTCCCAGTGGGAGTACCAACTCCTTGAGGCACTGATCGAAAGAAATTAAGCATATGCTATGACCCCTGGTTGAAGGGTCATCTAATCAGCCACCAACACCAAGAAACGCTAGCCACCTTGCAGGGAAAGATGGCTGACAGGTGAGATGAATCGGTAGTACCTCCAACTATCCTCAAGAAGTGGTGTACCTGATGGGGTCACAAATGGGGAAACTTCTGTGGGCCAGGCATCTAAAAAAAAAAAGTTCTCATCAATTCAGATGTGATCTCCTTTTGGGAAAGTCCTGTGAGGATAGATAAGGTAGCTCGAAGAGTCGAAGAGTCAAGAAGGCAGTGAAAACTCGTTGCAGGGAAATAATGGTGACTAATTGCCACACATTTAAATTGGGTATAATCTACCTTGAAATTATGTTGGAGTTTGGCTACAAGGCATAATTATACCTTATAAATCAATCGTATGCCTGCAGCCTTTTTGTGGATTTTAGGATGGGTACCTTAAGATTGGCCTCATGTACCAAAAATTGGGGCAATGGGAATACATATACCTGCCCATTATGCAGCCAGGGACCGGAAACATTGAATCATTTTCTCTTTTTCTGCCCGAATCTGAGAATATTGAGAGCTATTTATTTGAAATTCACTTTGAGAATGGAGGGTGTTCAAACTATAACCTCTGCTCTGACCCTTTTAAAATCAACTGCAAATCAGGCCACAGTCAATAAGATTGCCAAATATATCCATTGTGCATGGTTGCTAAGGCAACAGGTCTTTAAAGGTAATTACGACCCATTCTAGCCGCCCCGCCATTTTATGAATAAAGCTTAAAAAGGATGGACTGCGAGTCTTCCCTGCCATGTGTTAGCTCGATTCTGCCCAATTATTAGGTCAGCATTACTTGTGCATATTGTCACAGTCTTACATACTGCAATGGTTTGAACACACTGCATTGTTGGACTGATTCTTACCTGCTTGCATTGCGAATATACTGAGTGTATTTGATTGAATATTTTTAATGTCTCGATCAAGTCAAGATAACGTTTTACTTGGACATTTTGTGTCACTCTATCTGGCGAAAGATGCTACTAAATTTGTATTCTGATCATGTTGTACATCTTTAGAACATATATCAGATTGAATGTGTTGGTTGAATCTCATTGTTGTACTGATCAAGCCAAGATAATGCTCTTAACATTGAAACGTTATCTTAACGTTAAGGTAATGAGGCTGCTATGTTTTTGTAATCATTTTAAACATTTTTATATTGTCAAAACCTTTTACTTTCGGAATGCTTATTGTTGTATGCTTTTATGGCTTATGCTGGAATAAAGCTAATTTTGTTCGATTTCCTCAAAAAGCAGGGAACAGAAGAGCCCTGTGTTTTTTTTTTGGTTAACTTCGAGAGGGTGGCCAAAACATTATGATGATATTGTGACCGCTGGACCAAAAGCATTGCCCCATTGTTGACCGGGAAAGACCAACAACCATTCCAGGCTTTAAATACGGAGAGAATCTCTTATGCAAACTTGAAGAGAGGCTGTTAGGACTCGGCCCGCTTACCTGGTATTGCATCTCTCAGGTTTCAGACTGCTCCACCATCCTTCTTGGGAGCTGTCGGGAAGGCCAAAGCAAATATCCGTCTGTGTCCAAAATCTATTCTTGCCCTCAAATCTAATTGTATACAATGTGTAGGGATGTCAGCATCAAAAATGCTAAGTGTTCAAATAAAAGTTCAGAGCCAGCAAGACAGAGATCCTCCTCATCGGCACACCTTCACCATCCTTTCCCATCACTCTCTGGCCGGCCTCCCTTGTCCCTCCTCTTATCCCCACCTGCGAGGCTAAGAACCTTGGGGTCATCTTTGACTCCACCCTTTCCTTCTCCGCCCACATCTCTGAGGTCTCTAAAAAGTCAAATTTCCGACTGCACCTCCTCAGAGGTACTCTGCCTTTCCTCTCCTTCCCCCAGAAGCTCATGGTATCTCAAGCTCTGGTTCTCTCTAGCTTGGACTATTGTAACAGCCTCTTTCTAAATCTACCTGCCTCTACTCTGCGCGCTCTGCAACTAATCCAGAACAGGACTGCGAGACTTGTCCTTGGCCTCAAGCCCTGGGATCGTATCTCTCCAGCTCTGAAATCTCTCCACTGGCTCCCAGTGGATGCAAGGATTAAATTCAAAACCCTCTGCATTGTCCACAAGGCTTTCTGGGGCCTGGGTCCAAAATACATTCAGCTATCCCTCCGCAAATACCTCCCCTCTCGAGCTCTTCGCTCCTCTACCTCCAACTCAGGGTCAGTCGTTTTTCTAAGAAACAAGCTGGGGGTAGATCTCAGTCTTCGGCTGGGGCCTCCCCTGGAACAGCCTCCCTGCCACTCTAAAACTTGAGGGGAAGCATCCCCTGTTCCAGAAGCACCTCAAGACCATCCTCTTTTCTTCTACCTTCGCTCCCCCTCTCCCCTGCTGATCTGTTCTCTCTTGGCACCGTGCACCTGGCCACCCTCTGTCTTTTGGGCCCAGGTACCTGCTCATCCTGCCACCCTCCCGCACTACCTCCGGGCCACCCCTTGCGCTGGGGTCTGTATCTGTACCCATACAGCCCCCCCCCTTTTTCTTCCTGCACTTATCAGACCTACCCTGTCTGCTGCCTTAAACCTAGCACTTGCAAATTGCTGGCTGCATTACCACTGTTTATTGCCTTTATTATTTATTTATTGTTATTTATCTGTTTCTCCTCTGCTTCGTACTTTCCACCTCTCCCCCCTTCCATGCACTTTTCCCCTCCCCCTCTCCCATGCACTTGCGCATTCTCAATGTCACTGGGCCTAGTAAGATCGCTGTTTTGTTCTCCCCTGTTCCCCTCCCTTGCCTTGTCGCGCTCTGAAACACTTGTGTACGAGCACGATAGAAATAAAATATCAATCAATCAATCAATCAAGCTTCAAGAATGTTCATGGTACAAAATAAGAGTGGTTACCATCCCCAAGCTTTCAAGTCTCTCAACTTTCCCGAACAACACAATCCTTTGGATACTTCCCCGCTCTCCTTGCTTGGTTACCTTTCACCAATTTCATAGAGTTCAGTTCCATTAATTTCAGATCACACACGTTTTTTTTATATTCAATCACAAGCGTGTTGGTGATTTAAGTGGCTTTTCATTAGATGGTTGTACTCTGTCTAGGCGCAGTTGTAGGACCACAAGGTCCACCCATCACAAGTCACGCAACTGACACACCTTACTTGCTTCTCGTCATAGGATCATTGCCACTGTTTCAGCTTCACACTGGTGCTTGAATTATTTTTATTTCACAACCTCCTGATGCTTTATCATTGCATGTTTTGCCACCATTCAACTTTTGCACTTTCACATATTCTCATAGTTATTGCCACTGCTGGTTTTGCTACCATTGCACTTTCACATATTTTCATGGCTTTTCCACTGCTTATTCTCTCAAGTTACACAGTTCTTTACATTCTTATGGCACTTGCCAATGTTTATTCGCTAGGGTTACACAGTTCATTTTTATTTGGGAAGTGCAAAAAACTGCTTTCTTTTAGATGTGTATTCAAAAAGGCTTCTTTTCATCCAAATCAGTCACTTTGTAGAAAACAACATAAAATTCCCAGAATACTCTCCTGCTGGGAACTTGTTCACAGACTTAGTCACATGTTCAAATATTACAGTTTTCTCTGGCCCTCAATTGGCTTGGAAAAAGCTTGCTTAAACTCACACTTTCATTTAATTCACTCTGGGATTTTGCTCGGCTCCAGGTTAGCCTTTCTTTTATCTCTTTTGCAGTTCGGTATTCACAAAATCTTCCACTCTGTTTTCTTAGCGGTTTCGTGTTATCGTGATTATCCAAAGTATTTAGTAATTTGACTGAGCTCAAACTCGACTGGCATTCATATCGCCTATACGCTCACTCACTCTCGACCTTACATGCAGCAACCAAGCGGTCTTAGCTCAGCGCACCAGTCACTCAGGCTTCTCTGACTCACTGGGTAAGCTGTCTCCAGGGGCTCTTTTCCGCAACGGCAGGCTCGCTGTTGCTGCAACTTCTCCCGGCTCGGCGTGCATCAACTGCAGGGTCTCCACCGCCTTGGCTGTACGGAGAGAGAATCTCTCTGGCTCTGGGAGGTATGCAGACCAGCTTTGCTACCAGAGAACTCTTGAATGCTCCCGCCACAATCATCATCCACTGCAACAACTCTGCAGCTCGTAGGCACTTTGGGCAATGTGAAGGCATCAGGAATCAAGACACAGATAACAGATTCAAAGTAAAAAAATAAAATGATTTAGTAAATCAAATGTCAGGATGGTAGAAGGCCTAACCTACCCTAAGCTAAGGTGGGATTTCTCCTACCTGAACAAAACTAAGTAAAGTCTGCATCAAAGAGTTCAACTTAAAACCCTGTCTGTGTCCAAAACCTATCCTGGCCCTCACAACTAAAGCTAAACAATATGTAGGGATGTCGATAACAAAAGAAATGGTGACAACATAAGGTTCTGAGCTTCTTCCAGCTCTTAGCTTCCTTTTCAGCTACCTTCCCAAGTTTAAGAAAGTTCCAGAAAAGTCTCAAGATGACCTTTCTCAAGTTCAATGCAACACAGTTCTACACAATCCTCAGGTTGCCCTTCCCCAAGGTTAAAGCATCACAGTTAAAAAAGAAAAGGGTCTTGAGGCCCCGTCCTCAAGACAGTACTTGCAATTCGTCAGGTCTCTGGGTTCCCTTCCCCAAGACTTCAACTTAGCACCTGAAATTTGTTTCAGTATTTCACAGTTTAACACAACGCTATGTCAATCTGATCCTCCTCCTGGAGTATATCACCAGTACACTTAAAGTGCTTCTGCTTGGTGTGTTTCACGATATACAGTTTCTTGAGGGTTCACAGTTCACAATACTTTTTTTCACTGTTAACTCCCAATAAGAGCACCATCTAGCTGGTGTCCTTTTCACCAGCTTATTTTTACCTGCTCAATAATGTCTTTGGCTTTCACAATGTATGGCTTGCTGGTCTAGGTGCAGTTGTCAGACCACTCGGTCCACCCATCACAGGTTGTGCAACCAGGAACCCTAGGCTCTTCAGTCCACACAGGTTCTGCTGCACCTGCCCCTGTGCATAGATTCACATTCACTTAGTTTCTCCTTGTCGGCCTCTTGGCTGTGTGTGCAGCTTTACACTCTCCCAGCTTCTCCTGGTTAGACTCTTGGCTTGGCTATAATGTGTCACAGACCTCTTGCCAGTCGTTAGCCTTGCCACATTGTATTCATATATAAAGTTCACTTAATGGTGGTCTTTTCCATGCCCCACCTTGGTGTTGCACTCTTTCACACTTGTGCTCTTTCCCGTAGGTTGCTTTTTCATAGGCCCTTTCCCTTTTGGCTTTCATCAGCTACTAATGTTGTCCATAAAGTTTTAGTCAGTTCGATAATCAATGTGGTTTGGTTGAGATTTTCATTCGATTCAGTATTCAATATGCTTAGTTTCAAATGTTCATTTGGTTCAGTATTCAATATGCTTAGTTTCAGATATTCATTCAGTTCAATATTCAATATACTTAATTGCAGCTTTTCATTCAATTCGCTATTAATACACTTATTTTCAGATTTTCATTCAGCTCGAGATGCAATGTGTGTAGTTTCAGATTCTCACTCAGTTCGGCATTCAATATACTTTAATCAGCTTGTTTCGTGTTTTCATTCATACAGCACTTCATAACTCACTCTCAACCTGCTAGGAGCGCCACGGCTGTTCAGTGGCTTTCCCCGACCCTCAGCTGTCCTCAGCGTTCTGCTCCGGCGGCTCCTGCTGCTTTCTTTCTTTTCAGGCCGGTCTCTGCGAGCCCTGCTAGCACGGCAGGTTCTGGCTTGCACACGCCAGCAACTCTACGGCTCCTGCATGGACGCAGACGGCGTCCTTTCTACTTTCTGCTTGTTTGCAGCTCCGGCTGCTCGTTCTTCAACACGGAGGCTCCCATACCTGTGGCAGCCTAATGTCTCCACTTGCCTTGGGCTCCACAGGTCCTCTGGGATGTCGGCCGGCGTCCTGGCTCCTCCTCAGGTCCTACCACGGCTGCCTGGAAAGGGTCCCCTGCTGGTCTCTCCCACACAGGCCTCAGTTGTGCTCCCTTTGCTGTTCCACTGGTCTCCCTTTACACATCTGCAACCACTTGACAGGTTGCAGGTGTGGATTCTAAATTGGCCTTGCCTAACTATACTTAAAGAGACATGCCTGATCCTCACAGCACTCCACAGGTATCTTCCTCATCTCAGTACTAGAGTGGGGAAATGGGTGTTTAGTGTTTACTACTTTCAGTCACCTCTTCCTCGTCCCAGTACTGTCACAGGTAAAATGGTGGGGAACTGGTTTACAATAGCCTATAAAGGCTGAGGGAAGGATAGGTTGATCATCTATAGGAAAAGGGGGATACTATGTCTTGCAACTCATTATAAAAGGGAAAAGGGAGATACCGTGTCTCACCTAAGGGTGCCTAATCCCCGCTACCCAAATCTCCTCCACCCAGGTGATCCTCCCTCGCATATCCACCCCTAGGGTCAGGATCCAATAGCAACAGCCTTTCCCTGGTTTAAGGAAGGCATGGTATCACAAGTATGACACTGACACAAGATATACAATTTCAAAACCTTTATTAAATGTGTGGGGTTTGGAAAAACTCCTACCATGCCCTATAACTATGATGGGAGTAGTCTCTACCATCAAATAATAAAGTAAACACAGTCCTAATCAGTATCTGTCTAATCAAAATGGCCTATAATAACAAAACCTAATGCCTGCCCTATCTCTTATATAAAATTTGCAAAGGGGAATAAATATGCAAAGAAAAGTCAATGTTATAACAAAGAATCAAGATGGCTGAGTTAGCTCTCCTTCCCACACTGGACAGCACAGACTAAGGTGCCTCCCCCAGGCAGGATGACACACTCTGGCTCAGGTTATCAAGAAGCAGTTCAAAACGTGGATCGAGACCCGCTTAACCTTCCACATTAAATTCACTGGTATTCCAGTTCACAAAAGTTATTTCACAGTTCAAAAATGTTCACATTGCTCTCCCTCTGTCAGGCTCGGGCCTCTCAAAGCATAACGTTGACATAGGTCTGATCACGTGATACCTAAGGGTCTGGGCGTGTAACAAATGTAATAAAAAAATAGGTCTACCTCTGTCGGGCTCGGACCTCTCAATAAATCATAGTTCAACAAAAGGTTCACTTAGATCTCCCTCTGTCGGGCTCGGAAGACTCAAAGCAAAAAGTACCTGTTTCAACATAAATCTCCCTCAACCGGGCTCAAAACACGCAATCACAGCATTTGCAGGGGTTCACTTTCCCAAACTTTATTCACATTCATTAGGGGTTCCCTTCCCTTACGTTAATTCACATTCCAGGTCTCCAACATTCGGGCTCCGACCTTTCACCAATGTCAAAGACTTTCGAATGTGTGAGGCTTTCACAATGGACCTGCGCAAGACCACTTAGACTTTCACTTCCACTCTCTTTTGTGTTAATTGCCCCAGTGTCTCTTGGTCTTGGTAGTTCTCTACCATAAGGAAAAAGTTCAAAGAAATCTTCCTCTTCAAGCATTCACTTTTTTACTTTCCCTTTTGCCAGGCTTAATCTTAACCATTATGCA
Source organism: Ambystoma mexicanum (assembly GCF_040938575.1). NCBI lineage: Eukaryota > Metazoa > Chordata > Amphibia > Caudata > Ambystomatidae > Ambystoma > Ambystoma mexicanum. The sequence goes on from NC_090939.1 coordinate 694,669,736, forward strand.
TTTCAGAGTTCATTCGCTTTGCAGCTTCAATTCATGAATCAAAGTTAATAGCACAGGCTTGGCCTCACCTCCCCAACTCAATCGTTCACCCGGGAGGGTCGCTGGCATCCTTGAAACACAATGCAGTCTTCTTGTCTGGGATTCGGCTCTCTCCCGGTTTTTCGGAGGCAAACTTCCTTCCGGGAACCTCAGGTTTTCAAAACCCTTCGCTCTGGTCCTTCGATAGGTCATTCTGCTCCAGTCGGTTGGCCTTTTCCCCAGGGGTTCTGCTCCTTCTCGTCTTCCACCCTGCTCCAATTCTCATGGGTCTCCCTCTGTCAAGCTCAGACCACTCCTTTAGCTTCTCACGCAGGTCTCCCTCAGACGGGCTCAGACCCCTCCTTTGCTTCACTCACAGGTCTCCCTCAGTCGGGTTCAGACCCTCTTGCTTTGCACAAAACTTCAATCAAAAAAGATTTCTCTGGACTTCAAGTCCACAATGCATCAATCTCTATTTCGCTCCCACTTTGCCAGCTCCCCAAAACAGCATTCTGCAGGTTCTGGCAGTTGTGGGGTTTCCAATGGAGCTTCTCTGGGGGTCAGGGCCGTCCCACCTGCCCCTCAGAGGCCTGGGTTTTAATTTTACACCCAGGGGAGGAGCCTTGGCTTGGGTCCTGTCAGATAGATCCAGCTGATCTTGGTCTGGCTGCCTGGAGGCACAGCTTTCTTGCCACACTACAGCCTCTCCTCCACTCACAGGCCCAGTGACGTGGCAGCCTCACCTCCTTCTCAGGGTTCCTTCCGATGGTATCTGCAGCTTCTCCTTGGCTCGTTTTGACACCACGATCCTCTTAGCCTCCCGAGCTCACTCAAAGTGTGCCTGTATGCTTTACCTTTTATACTGACTGGGAGGCTTAACACGTTTCCGGTGGGAATGATTGTGGAGGGAGGCCTGACCTTGCATGGCCTCATTATTGGGACACAATGGCGACTGTTCATTGGAATACCTGGTGCATTGAATTCTATGGATAATCTTCATAGCTCACTTTTTCCTCCTCTTCTTTTTCTTAGTATTATTAAATAATGGGGATTGGGGGGACATATAATGGCACTGCACATATTTCTTAAAGGCAGAGTGGGCATGATGGGGACAGAGCGCCTGGCCCTGCTTGGTCTTTTTAGTGGGACAGGGCAGTTGCATATATTTATAGGCAATCTTCCTAGTCTCGGTCTTTGGGTTTTTATAGTGGATGAAGTTATTGTGGGAGTCACAGTTTTTCTTAGGGATCATGGACAAATCATGTGGGTTTTTGTCAAGGTGAAGGGGGCAAATGTATTGTTGTGGGTGAATGGGTTTTGCGTGATAATATCACATGATGACTGAGGGGATGTCGGGTAGGGATCTGTTGGAACGGGGGGATACCATGTCTCACTCAAGGGCGTTCCTCCTGAAATCTCCAAGGGTCCCTTTCACAGGTGATCCTCCTTCACTTGTACACCCCCAGGGTTGGGATCCAAGAACGATGGCCCTGCCCTGGCCACCTGAGTCAGGGATCCCCTGGAATAGCATGGGAGAAACGTCTCAGGTTTCTCACACTGGCCACCAGGGAGGAGGATACATTGGGGAAAGAAGTGAGGACGCTCTTGAATTCCTCACAGACCATATCGGCTCCCGTGGTGTCTGGGAGCCAGGTACAGCATTCCAACACATCACGGATGGGTGGAGACTCTGATAGAAGGAAGGATGCGGTGTGGTAATGCGACCACACAATTAGGTCCTTTCCTCTGACCCTTGGTCGCTGCACCACACAGCCATTCTAACAAGGGCTATCACGTTACCCCTATTATAAAAGGCACTCTCTCCCATTGTTCTTGCAATGGTCCTATTCTTGCACAGCTGTGTCCCATTTCATAAATGCTTTGAAAGTATTTTCCTTTATACTTTTGACTTCAAAGGTATTTAGATTTGCTTCATGTTTTTTTTGCATACTGCATTTTCTACAGTCACCTATGTTACAAAGCCAATGCTGTCAATACATCAGGTACTATGTTTTTTCTATGTATGGGATCTCATTGTTCTAAAACCTCCACAACTAAAGCCTTCCTTCTGTGTCACTCTATCTAGCTCCTGCCTTGCTGTAGTTGAGGTTGATGCTTTAAACACTCCTGTGTATCATTCTCTGCGGGTTGGAATTTTGTTGTCTTCAGCACTTCCGAGAAGGTCTCGCTTTCCAGTCTCAACCAGAATCCGGTTTGTGATAGAGGCTAGTGCAGGCCCAAGACCATTAGCGGTTCCACCTTCAGCACCTACTCCTGCAACAGGAGACACTTAGACAACTTTCGTACCACATAAGAGATCTATTAAATAAGTGGCTGATCAATAAAACATTTGAACAGGTAAAAGAGATGATAGTATTGGAACAGTTCTTAGATTCTCTTCCACTGTACCTACAGAAAATCATCTAGCGATTACATGAGCCTACCCTGGAGGAAGCTAACCAGACTGTGCATGCCCATGTATCCCCGGGAACCCAGTGGATTCCAAAAGAAAGCAGCCAACTCATGACTGTCAGGATGAGGAAGAGACAAGAGTCATCTCATCAGAAAGCCGGGGCCCACAACCTTTAAACCTATGGACCACAGAATCCAGGCCATCAACTCACACGGAGAGAGGGAAACCAGGCTCTTCACCACGTCCTGAGCACATAAAATGTAACATTTGCAAAAGGCTGGGAAACCTGTTGCTGTCCAGAGGAGGCCAAAGAGGAGCCAATGGGAATTGGTCTCCTATGCACTAGGTTTAGAGAAAGCCCAGAGACACATGAACAAGGGATATGGGTGAAAGAAGAGATGGAGCCCGAATATCTAGCCAACCTGTTTCAGGAAGAAGAGGTAGACCCCGAGCTAAGAGTCCAGTCAGACTGAACGACGTGGGAAACCAACCGGAAGTTCCACCTCACTGTGGTGATCCCAGGAACCCCAGCAAAGGTGCTTCTTCACTCCTGTAGCAAGAAGACATCAGGTCAGGGCCGATATGATTGTGCTATGAGAATTACACACAGGGAGCTGAAACACAGGCACAAGAATCTCTATCACAAAGCCACTCAGACAGTCCAAGTCCCCAACCGTGAAGTCTGAATACCAAATATTAATGTAGGACTGTATGAAGAGGTTCTACTTGGTATGGATTTCCCACTATTTGACAGATGTCTCAATGAGGTTCAAGGGGCAAAAGAATCCTTTCTGGGATGAAGGAATCAGTGAGTCAGCGTTCACAGAGAGGGAGAGAGCTTAAAGGTAAGGGTGGAGGTGTGTGACAAGTCCAAGGACTTGACCTTGTCAGGACAGGGGAGAAACCCCTCTCCATGAGAGGAGGGAAGCAAAGGAGGTGATTCAGCAAAGCAAATCCCATTACCTACATCCTCCAAGCCAGTATGCTTGTAAGCAGACCCTTATCTCCAACTGTGCCTCTTGACCAAAATGCTTGCCAGAGTTTCTCTAATTTTTGGAGATATGAAGTGGTTCTAGGACATCAGTACAACCAACCAAAAAGAACCAAAGAACAAAAGGAACATAAATCACACAAAAAAGAAAGGGATACCCTCCTGTGCTCCCAGGTTGCCACCACACAGAATCAACGGACCCAGCAGAGCTAGTTGAACGGTACAATTCCTCCGTGACGATAGCCCTTCACACTATTGCACCTCTTAAATTACGTAAAAGTAAACCAAAAGCCCATCTAAACACCTAGTTCACCCCAGCGTTAAAAACCATATGTGCTGAAAAAAGAAAACTAGAAGTTGTCTCCCAACCAAAGAAAACAAAATCAACCTGACCGAAATAACAAATCAATACAAAAATGAAATCGTATGAACTAAAAGAGAAACCTACAATGACAGGATTAATCAAGCGTGTTCCAGTACCAAGGAACTCTTCGCAATCTTACGAGAACTGGAATCACCCATAGCTTTGTCTAACAAAAATGTCAACCTTCAAAACAAAATTGCAGTGAAAAGACTCAATATATCCAAACCAGACTCACACCAAGAACCGCAAGAACATCACCTAAATGGCCTTCCTAAATTGTGATTCTCACAAATCACTACTGCAGAGGTGGAAAAAATGATCGCATCCCTCAAACCTTCAAGATGCCAAGGTGACGTATGCCCAACCAAAATGATTAAAGAAGCTGCCAGAGACCTGGCGCCTTTAATTACAAAATTAATAAATGCATTATTTCACACCTGCAGAGTCCCAACAAACCTAAAGGACGCATGGGTCCTTCCCTTGCTAAAGAAAGCCTCACTAGACCCAACCATCCCCACGAACTACAGGCCTATCACTATAGCACCATTCCTCCTAAAAATCTTAGATAAGGCAGCTTACCTGTAGAATAGTATTCTGAAGGGTATCTGATTACTGCCTTGATCTGCCCAGGTTGGTACAATAATATCAAAAAACGAATGAGCAAGGTCAGGTCAATCTCTGCTGCAGAGTAACCACTGCTACACCCTGAGCGGGTGACCCCTTGTGTGGGTGGTCACAGAATTCTCATGAAACTGTTCTTCTGCACAAACGTTTTTTATTTTGAAGTGCAGTGGTGTAGTAATACACTGGTATTTTTTAAAAAAACATAGGACATTCACATTTGAGGACATACAAAGTGTAGTACCTAAGTACGAATGATCAAGTAGTCAATATTTGTGACATCTACTTGTACAGTTTGTTCATTCTCTATAGGTTCCTTGGGAAGGAAGCTTGGAGAATTCAATGGAATCATAAACAGGTGGGGGGCCCATAGAGTGTGGGCACCATCAAGAGTTGAACAACAACATATAATACATGTCAACACGACAGTGTTTGGGCCATTTTGCGTGGAGCTAGGTGAGCTCTAATGGTGTAGGCCTTCATCAGGACAGTGTCTTTCCTCGACATCAGAGACGTCACACTGCTGCTTCAACAATCTTGGAAGCAGAATGCACTGACAATAGACGTGACCGCGCCTGTTGACAAGATGACGACTGCATCCTAAAGAAGTGGATCCTTCCACCTCTTAATCTGAGCCACTAAGCTCCTCGGATTCGACCACATAGGACCCTCCACTCGTAAAGACACTCCTGTCTTGATGAAGGCCTACACCATTAGAGCTCACCTAGCTCCACGCAAAATGGCCGAAACACTGTTGTGTTGACATGTATTATATGTTGTTGTGGAACCTATAGAGAATGAACAAACTGTACAAGTAGATGTCTCAAATATTGACTACTTGATCATTCGTACTTAGGTACTACACTTTGTATGTCCTCAAATGTGAATGTCCTATGTTTGTTTTAAAATACCAGTGTATTACTACACCACTGCACTTCAAAATAAAACCCTTTTGTGCAGAAGAACAGTTTCATGAGAATTCTGTGACCACCCACACAAGGGGTCACCCACTCAGGGGGTAGCAGTGGTTACTCTTCAGCAGAGATTGACCTGATCTTGCTCATTCGCTTTTTGATATGGAGCTTACCTGCAGATCCATCACTATCTTAAGACGAATAAGTTACTAGGACTAAGCCAATCAGGTTTCAGACCACCCCATGGCACTGAAACCGCACTGATAGATTTGAAAATGCACATTGACTCACTTAAGGACAAAAGGCAATGTGCCTTGCTCCTCTTACTCGACCTATCGGCCGCCTTCGACTTGGTGGACCACACTATCCTCTGCAAGCACCTTTTCAAAGCAGCCAACTTCTCACAAGAAGCTGCTGACTGGATTCAATCCTTTCTGAACAACACATCAATGAGGGTCTTCTCCCAATCAGCAGCTGCTGACCCGTCCCCAATCAAATGTAGTGTCCCCCCAGGGTTCATGCATGTCTCCCACCATGTACAACATATTTACAAAGCTGCTATTTGACAAACTGGATCTCTTGGGTATCATCTACACTAACTATGCAGATGATACCCAAATACTACTTCCCCTTTCTGGTGACTATGCCTTAGATCTAGCCCTCCTGAACAAAATATATCAAGTCATTCAGGCATGGATGGCAAACCATGGATTATGCCTGAATGATGACAAAACAGACATTTTTATCCTCGGTGCCCCAGCCTATTTGAATAAACTCGATGCACAATATGCAGCATTTATGATTGATGGTATTACTATTAAAGTAGCCAAAGGGACTAAAACATTAGGCTTCTACTTAGACTCCACCTTAAACATGGGTAAACAACTGAACGCCACATCGTCCGCTACAGCGTACACATGCAAGCTGATTCAAGCCTGCAAGCCCTACCTATCCACCAAGAGCTGTACCAATCTAGCACAAGCCTTAATATTGTCCAAACTTGACTATTGCAACGTTCTCTACGTAGGAGCTAGCAAACAGATTACCAACAAACTACAAATATTACAGAATAATGCCCCGAGGACCGCACTAAGCATTGCAAAGAGAGTACATATCTCTGCGGCTACAAGAGAATACAACTGGTTATCCATCAAGGGAAGGATTCAATTCAAATTAGTTTCTATCACCTATAAATGCCTAAACAATGCTGCGCCACAGTACTTACAAGAAAAAGATCATCAGAAAACACCCCGCCCCACGGAGCTGCCCAGTCCTGCTGCATTATAGTGCCCAGTTTTAATCTGAAAAGAGCAGGGGGAACAGCTTCCCAGTCCAAGCTGCCCAACACTGGAACGCACTTACACTGTACCTATGAACAGACCAGACCTTCCAAAGTTTCAGGAAGAATACGAAATCCTGGCTTATCTCAAATGACATCGGAATGTAACTACTCCGCTCTGCTATTACTTCATGTTCTGGTATTACCTCATATACTATACTGTAATGTCTCCACCTGTAATTTTAATGTACTGTAAATAATAAGACTGTAATAATTTTCATGTACTTTAAATAATATGACCCTGTAATAACCTACATTGTACTTACAAACTGCATACCCCTGTCGCGCCCAGATACCTTCGGGTGAGGAGCGCATTACAAATAAATAAACAAACAAACACAAGGGAGAGCCAGCACAAAGCCACCCGGGCAAGCGGGAGAGAGAGAGCTGTTGAGAAAGCCACAAGCCTGTGTGGCAGTTAAAAAGATTACGCAGTCCCGTCCAGAAGCACCGGCGGGAGTCGATGCGTATAACATTACCTCCTAGACCACCAGAGACTAATGGAGGAGCAAAGGAGGATTCCCCATGGACATGATACCTTTGCGCAGAAAACCAGGAATCCAAACCTTCACAGTATCCCTGGTACATTGCAATGGACACTATGCGCGAGCCAGCAAGAAGATACTGCATGGGCCTAACCGCCCCCTTTAAAGTTTTCCGACACAAATACACACCTCAGGGCATGGAGAGAAGTCTAGATTGGCTGGTGAAAGAAGACCAGTCCCAAAGGAGGGAGGGGAATTTAAAGGAAGAACTGGAGTGTGTAGGTTTACCACGTGGGGGAGGGCGGCCAAAAGACCGTCAGGACGACGGAAGGAAGGGGCAGCAGCTTGTGGAGATTGTTGGAGCAGGTGAGGTATTGGTCTAGGCGGGAAAGTGGTTCTGCAGTTTGAGTGTGCACATGTGAGTAGAAGTAGTTCATGAAAGGAGTGAATGTGAAGGGACAGATGCATTGTTAAAGAAAGATGATTGTGTAGTTGGGGAGGAGGAGTGTAGTCGGGGGCCGACTATTGGAGTGGGAGGGGTGGTCAAATGGTGAAGGAAATAAGTAGGAGGAGAGAAACATCTGAAGGGCAAAGAACTGGGGGAGGAGTAAGTCAGAGGAGGTGGTAGTGTGAATAGTGGAGAAGAGTTGTTTTGTTGAACTAGCCTGAATACCACAGGGCAAGTGCAGGGCACTATGCAAACTGCCAGTAGAACACACACTAACCTTTGGTAGAGTAGGGAAAGTTATCAAGGCCCGAAGGATATCAGTCAGTATAACTAACTGGCAGTTACGGATGCCTGAGTAAGGAAGGACATTTTTGGGCACACGAGAGAGAGAGGGATGGCCCTGGTCACGACTAAAAACACTTGAGCTTACTCAAAGACTTGGAGTATTTTCTGTGCCAGTTTTCAACATTAGAAATACTGCCAGGCATATTTTTGATTTTGCACAGTGGAGCTAGACATAAGCTCAGTGAGGAGAACAAATACAGTTCCCTTTGGGAGCTGTGTCAAGCATGGGGACTACCCAGTAAGTTGAAATGAAAAGGCCCAAGTATGTTAAAATGCAAAGGTAAAAGAAATGTAAACCTTCCATCTTCAAAATATATGCGTGTTTCTAAGATGGACTTCTGTCCTGACACATCAAACGTGAATATGGTTTCCCACTCGTCAGCAATGGCACAAATCTTTGCTCACACTGTTCATTTTCAGTTCAGTGCAAGCTGACCCTGCTTCGAATAGAACCCTCATAGGAACTGTACATTTAATTATAATGAATGCACACAGCTGCACTAATAACGTTAATGAGGTTTGGAAGTGTTCTGCAAAACCTTAATGGATGGCCTACTTCTGAAGACCGTACGGAGATAATTGGGAAACAAGAGACATTTCCTTAAAGTAAGTCATACATTCTTTACAGTGAACATAGAGTCCAATGTATTAAGAAACCTATGTAAAGTGAGACACAGAGGTTGAGGGATGCAGGTTTGAGGCTTTGAAGGAATTGTCTTGTTCGATGTACATTCCTGTGTCATTCTCCTCTTTGCTGCTAATAATAATTTATTGAACCTTCTTCATCTAAATCCAGGTCTAAGTCTTTTTCTCATTAATTAGGACCCTAGGACTCTGATTTAATTGCCGGCAGGTATACCACAAGACCTCTGGATAGACTCCCAAGTGACAGCCTCTGATACCGGGAAAGAAGGTAAGGTGCTTGTCTTAATGCGGGTCTCCCTGAGGGGAATGTCCGTAGGCTGTGAAAGAAGTTTGTCAACTGGAAGGAGTGCTCTTCTATTCAGCGGGCACTTTGATACATATTTAACTTGTAATTGTTACATGTATATCCTGTTTATGTCTTTTCTGGTAACTTGCTGATCTGGCAAGAACAAAGGAGCGCTCCCTGGTAAAAAACCTTATCTGATTCAGAAACAGCAGTTTGTTAAAGTAAAACTGTACGTTTAGGCAGTCTGCATCAATGTTCAACATTTAGAGGGGTAAATCAATAGGGCAGGAAGATAGCCAGTACTCCTACATGAATGATTTGTGAATGAATGCAAAAGAAATATAATAAAAGGTCAACAGTGGATTCCTTCTTCAATTGGCACTCAGAAGCCACTAATCAGCTGTCCAATTCAAAGACCAGAGCTTTGAAAGATGGTCAACAGAAACTCCAAGAATAGTTAAATGAATTAAAAGCAATGCATGCTAATTTGCCCCCCCCCCCAAAAAGGAGGGGTTTTTAACAGACTTTATCTGGCTTTAGAAGTGGTACAGCCATCAAAGGAGACTACACAAAGTATTATAGACTTCTATAACTCTGCTATATGGAATCATGCACCTGTTAAGGCACCCAATACAATTCACACAGCTGCCTCTGCTCTGCCATTATCACAAGATCAAAGCCCAGGTTCATCCTTTAGTGAACCACCAGCATGTAACCAGTCTACACCTATAAGATTGCTGGAAGGCTCTGCATCGTGATTGCCTTCAGCTATTGATGCATAGCACAATAGATGGCCCCTATCTAATCTCTTTGGGTCCCCACCTGCATCTAATGGATCTGTGACTTTTGGGGGATTTCCAAACATGACCTCGGAAAATGGCATGGCTGCATTTCCTTTAAGGCAGCTACCTGGGTCAGGCAATGCAATAGTTACTACCATGCATATGCCATTGAGCTCCACTGTATTATTTAATGTTGTTCAAAGGTTCTCTAAAATTCATGATGATCTTGTTAGATTTCAACAAGAGCTGCAAGTTAATCTTGACTGTTACAATCCTACTTATTCTGATCTGAACCAATTATTGAAGGCTGCCCTCCAGGCAGACACTTTAACTTTGTTTAAACAGAAATGCAATTGGTCAGGAACCCCCTATGCAAGCATTGAAAGATTTTACCAATGGGTTGCTTGGCTGTATCTTGGCGATCAGTTCCAAGAAAACAGTTTTGACCAAAATGAATGCGTGTAAGCAGGCTAAAGGGAAAAATCCTGTGGACCAGCTTGAAAAATTGAAGAGATGTTTTGATTCATATTCAGGGATCCTAAATGCAATGATCATGACACCACAAGATGTGGTTTTGGCATTCATTATGAGTCTGCAGCCCAAGATTGCTGATGGAATTCTAGGCATATTCATTGATTAGGAAGGCAATCATTTAACCGAAATACTGTTATCTAAACAGTATTGTCTTGAAAATTCTGAGAGAAAGAAAAAACGGAGGCAAAACTAATAGCATTACAAAAACAGCAGCTCTAACCCATGCAGGGAAGAGCAGGGTACTGAGCGGGTGTTAGCTTCAGAAGAAGAGGACAGGGAAGCGAAGGAGAAGGAGCCACAACCCATCTGGATAAAGGAGGATTACAGGATAGTGTGCCAAATTCAGGGCATTTGTCCCTTCTCTTCAGGTGGGAGCCACCTCCTTTGAGGCTATGGAAGCAAGCCCGCCCAGCAAGACCCTTGCTAGGGGTCTGGACAAGTGCAACAGCACTGGGAGTGACTCCCTTCTCAGGGACAAGGACTCCCATTCCGATAAGGAACTCCCAGTCTGAAAAACGTTGTCTGTCTGTATGAAGACTGTTTAAATATACCTTTTTTTTATTTTTTATTTCAAATGATATAGTTTATAAATAAACTTTTAATTTATGATCTTTTTCAAAATACTTCTCATTTTACAAATTCATATGTGCAGGCAATTAGAAGCAACGGAATAGCACAAAACAATGCTATATCAGTTTATTCAGTTCTAATATGTTGGAAAGAAACGGCGTAGTTGTGAAAATTGATTGTTTTGTCTTTCCGCACATGAACATTGCCCATCTAGTTGCAGCGTCTAATTGCTGCGCAGAAATCTTGAACAGGTCACCAAAGAGACTTCTCTTTTGGAAAAGAGCAGGACAGACCATGATTAGATGATACAAAGTTTTGGGCGCTTTCAGATCCATACAAAAGCAACAGAATTGGTCCATCAGTGGTATTTGTCTGGTTTTCGCTATCTTATAGCACGTTGGAATGGTATTCAAATGAATTTTCATATAGATACTGCAAACTTGTTGATTCGGAAATAAAGCCAAATATCTAGGAAGTTCACTGAAGCCCGTATGTGCCATCACAGTGGAGAGTCATGGAATACTTTTCTTTCTCTTCAATTGTCTTTATCCAGTCATTCCTCTGAAACTTGAATTTGGCATGTGGTGGTCGCTGGATTAACATTTCAAGGGAGATGTCTTTGTTTATCAGTAGTTGCGTCAGCTCGCGTTTCCAAGCATTTAGGACAGTGTTGTTCATTGCATTGGGAGTGCATCCGAGAGGAGTTTACGAAATATGTCTAACTGTTTCCATAAGACAATGGAGGCTAGTGACTGGGTAGCTACTTCATGTCTTATTCTGGCCATTGGATAGTTATTAGGCAATCTCAAGATTTTCCGCCAAAAGGAAGCTTCACGCTTTTTCCACTTGATGTTTGCTGCAATAATCATAGTATCACTTCTGTAAATTATGATGGGAATCACTTTTTGTTGGTAAAAAGCGATTATCGGTTTTAAAGAGTACTTTCCATATTTTTTATGTAGAAGGCACCCTTGTCTCGCAAGGGACTGCATTTTCTCTTCTACATTGGTTGCCCATTCTTTTTCAGACCTGGATTGGTTAATTGTTATTTCCAGGTACTTGAAAGTAGTTACTTCAGCCAGGGGTTTGCTGTCTACTATGAGGTTATGAGGCCATTTTTTGTTTAGTTGTTGTTTCGTTCAGGTCATAACTTTCTCTAAACAATGATTCGCATTTAGCTTTTTTTAAAACACCAAACAGTGACAGTTCCCCTATCTCTTTGGTTTCAGATAATGCTGGATCTCCCCTGAACACCACAGGCAAAGAACAGCAGTAACGGCTAGGGTTCTAGCATCACTTTGCGTACACCGAATAGTGACATTCGGTCAAAAAAGTGAACTACAACACCCAGCCATCCTCCTTCCATCCTGTTAACCTCAGACAATGCTGAACCCAGCCTGAATGCGATAGTCAACGAAAGACAATGTTCGATTTCCCCCTGTGACGCGTATAAGAAGAAGGCAGATTGTACAATGAAGAGAAACTCCAACGGAGGCAGGAGAATTGCTACGCAGAGGTGATCCTTCGCTGAATTGACGTCCTGGAGTGGCGGAGCCACGTTGGATCATGGGGCCAGTGGAAGCAAGGAACACAAAGAACACTTACCAAACCTCTGCTGGGTGGTGTTCGAAACAACTAAGAAGTCTAGGCCGAAACAGGGGCAAGGATGGAAAGACACCCATCCAGTCTGGTGGCGTGACCACAAAGGAGCAGTGATGCCTAGTGGGCTGGCAACGAACGCTGAGACCAGACCATATTAAGGAACCTGGATCCCTGAGCTCTGCACTCATCCGACTATAGTTAAGGAGACAAGTAGCCACGGTGAAAGCAGACGAGGTAACAGGATCCTGAGAAACCTGACAGAGAGCCTACCATTAGATGGTATGAATATTGTGAATACAAGCTGGGAAAGCTATTGAGGTTAAGGGACCTTGAGAAACTTGAATGTGCAAATACCGTATGAAAGAGGTATTGTAAGTATCAAGTACATTGTGAATTATAGCTGGAGATGCTATCCAGGTTATGAGAGCCTGATAAACACGAGCATACAAAATGCCTATACAAGGGTGAGTGCGAATAATAAAACCTTTGTGAGAAATCGCTGGAAAAGCTAGAGAAACCAGAGAATTGAAAAAAAAAAACTATGAAAGGGGAACTGAGAAAAGTATCAACACTGTGAATAATGGCTAGGAATTCTACCTAGATTACTTGAACCTCAGAAACCCAAATGTTCAATTATCATATAAAAGAGGAAAGAAAGGGATACAAACATATTGAACCAAGGCCAAGAAAGACAAGCGAATTGTAAAATCTTGAGCAACAAAAGCCCTGTACAAATAAATTGTGTAAAGAAAAAACAATCCAACTGTATGACAGTTACAGGACTTGAACCAATCCCGAACGGTCTGAATTGTTTGGATCAAGAAATATATTTTCTTTCTTTATTTTATTTATTTATTTTAATTTATAAAGCGCACAGCGGCCCTGAGGCATTGTGGCGCTGTTACTGAGGATTCACTTGGATACAGAAATACATAAGAAGCTGAAGAGCGATAGAGACATTACATAATTACATTATTCATTGCAATGTTACAGTAGGTATGTTCCATGATTACAGGGGAACTCCCTCAAGTACTGTCTAGTTAAAGAGCTTTGTTTTCAGTGCTCTCCTGAAAACCGCGAAGGAGGTTTCCTTTCTGAGCGTGAGTGGCATTGTGTTCCAGTGTGTTCCAGTTTTTTGGTGCCAACACTGAGAAACTTATTAAAGGGAGAGGCTGAAACCTTTAATTTGGTACCATAGAGAAGAAGAACATCTTGTGGGAAAAGAGGAACTTTTTTGATGAATTCAAGAATTAACCTAGCAAAACTGGCGTGGACAGAAGCCATGTTGAGGCTCTTGTACCAAAACCTCACAATTCCCTTTTTAGGTAGATGTTTTGTCAAGAGTGGTAGGGCCAGTTAGTTGGATAGGATTTTAACATAACTTTATTTTGGACTTTAACATTCATCCTTGGTTTCTACTTTGCTAGGTAGGGAACCTCCCTCATAGAAATAGAGCAAGTTAGGTGTTGGATCCCTTTATTTTTAATAAAATCCTTGAATATGACTCACACTCATCGCAGTCCTTCTTTAGGTCCACCACAACAGACAGACCATGAATTTGTAAAATGATCAATGCAATTATTTTAAGAGTTTGGGCTTTGGACGTCTGAGTGGCTACAACAACCAGATGAGCAGTTTCTCCGAACAACACAATTCCCTCCTTTCTTCTCACAGTCCTTTCCACCATCACCATTGCCGAACATGCCAAACATGCAGTAGGATAGCCAGCAGACCTGTAAGATCATTGCATCATTGATACCACTTGATTCCTATGCTCCCAATATTAATTGTGATGTCGGTGTCAAGTAGGTTACCTGTCTTGTTGATGAGCATAAAAGAAGTTCCCAAAGTGAGGGAACTAGTATTCCCTGCACACTATCTGGGGCTATAGGACACAAACCTTTCAATGTATTTTACGGTGAAATATATGAAGAAGTCTAATGCATTCAATGTTTGTATTGATTCCAAAACACTCTTACAATGTAATTTATCACAATAAATCAATACAATTTAATTAGTGATATCCGTCTTCTTCAGGGGTACAATTCATCCAAATGTCTGAAAATATTTCAAATATGATTTCCTAAGTGTGTTGTAATAAGACACTAAATCAGATAGTGCCATGAGCTTGGAAATTTACCTCAAAAGGTCCATGGTCCAACTGCACCAAAGAATGGAATAATGTTGGGATAAGTGTTGTGAGGGGTCGGTTATGTGAGACTCATGACTATGTTTAGTTTTCTCAAGGTTCAATATTTTATTTTAAACCAAAATCGAAACCTACTCTACCAGGGGATTCCCTAACTAGTCTAGGATCAAAGGGAAATCCTCCTATCATACACAAAACTAAAACTCACGCTAAACAACAAAAATATTCAAAGCAGCATAGAAAAAACATAAATAAAAGGTTACTAAACAACCAGTATCTTGAACATTTTCTACATGTCTTGTCATATCTTGCTCCCCCAGGAATGTCCCAGGTCAATTTCTTGCAAGGAAAAGAAAGTCTTAAATCAAATCTTGAAAAGTTACAAAAAAACAAAAGTTCACACAAATACAAATCCACTGGTAACAGCTCCTTCTTCGCTGGATGAAAAGATTCCCTTTCCAAGTTCCACAAAGAAAACACAGCACCAATGGTATTCCTAGATAACCTACTTCCAGGAAAGAATGGGTAAAGTTGAAGACAAAAGTACCACTTCTGTTTAACAACAACTCTTCTGCTTGCAACATCTGCAGCATCTTTTACGTACAGTTTGCCACAGTGCTTCTTCTTAGGGTTTGCTCTCACTCCAGCAACTCCCTTCTGCTAATGATACTGTGCGAGCAGGCTCCCTCACCCCACAGTTGACTTCTGCTTCTACTACACTCAACTGCAACAGTTATGACATACGTTCTAATGCTGCTACTGCAACTTAAAGTTTTAGGCAACTTTAACAAGACCACTTTGACACCTACTGATTGGCATATCACTCTTCTGCCTTGTATGGCAAGAAAGGGCAGCCTCATTGCCTTTATTTTCTGGCTTGCAGCTACCATAAAACCTGTCTTTAGCTTCCAGACTATTTCTTCTTAACTTGAACAGTCTCCGCTCCATAGATTTTAAATGAGCTCTTTTTAACAAGTACCCAGCTCCCTTCCCCAGCTTCATTTTATTTTTACATTTGTTTATTGATATTCAGCTGAAAGTAACATAGCATCAGTTGGTCAAGATTACAGTGAAAGTATAACGTACAGATAATTCATTGACCGTAAAAAAGCAAAGTAAAAATACAGTGTATAATACACACAAACAAAACCCAAACTCTCCGGGCATTACAACTGGCCTCTTGTACAAGGTAATATAGGGTGGTCAAAATTGAGGTGGTGCCACGGGCCCATTAGGATGGGCAACCAAGGGGTCAAAACTAGTGAAACAAGAGGGAGCTCAGGAGCGGGAGGTGGGGGCACAGTTATACATATTGATTATAATATATCATTGGGTAGGTGTGGATGGTGGCTTATCATCCGATTGATGCAACATAGTGAAAACGAGTGTTTTCCAGGACTCGTAGGTTTCGACCTGAACCTCGAATAGGCATTGTAATGACCCAGCCCATACCTTTGTTTCTGCCTCACACCAAATTTCAAATTCACAATACCACGGTTTGTATTGCAGGCCCCCATGAACTTCCAGGACATGGTGATGCGACATGCAAGCTAAGTCCATAAATCTGGTAACATGTCTAACTTTGCCCAGCCTGGGATATGCGCCAAGTATACACTCCAGCGGACCCCAGTTGCATCTAGCAACCCCCGCCATCCTACAAGCTTGTTCAATTCAGGACCAAAAGCCATGCACTTTAACACACTTCCAGCACAT
Source organism: Ambystoma mexicanum (assembly GCF_040938575.1). Classification (NCBI taxonomy): domain Eukaryota; kingdom Metazoa; phylum Chordata; class Amphibia; order Caudata; family Ambystomatidae; genus Ambystoma; species Ambystoma mexicanum. The sequence goes on from NC_090939.1 coordinate 694,685,955, forward strand.
GTGAATCAGATCTGCATCGTCTCAGGTACACCAGGGGCAGGTTAAGTGTCTGTTTTTAATACATTTAGCAACTCTGCTGGGGGTTATATATGTGCGATGGAGTACATTAATTTGGAGCAGTTTAAAGTTTAAATCTGGCGTTCCAGGACACATTTTTAGGGAAACTAAGCACTCGTTCAGTGATCACAGAGTCCGGCTCCCATTACCATTGTATGTTCAGATTTGGGTCTGAGGACTAGACCCACCCAGCAAGCAACTGTGCAGTCTGGTCACAGGCCTCCAGCGTCTTCAAGCTTGTACATTAGAGCCAGAAGCACTGTCTCCTCCGGTTTTACAGGCCACCCATTTCATCTACGGCTTGCCACCACCATCACTTTCATGTATCGCAAGAATTGTCCCTTGGGCAGACCTGTCTGATGAGCTAGGTTATCTTAGTCTCTAAATTTCCCATCCTCATACATATCACACCATGTGTCCCATTCCTCCCAGCACCTTGCAACAACTAGGTCTTCCCTGTTCGTACACATTCTGCCACTATTGGCACATTGGGCGAATAGGAGCAACGAACCCGGAGCAATTTTAATGCTCTGGCAATAATCTTTCTGACCAGAGTCACGAGTAGTGGTAGGAAATTCATGCAACTAACGGGAGCCATTGCACTTCCTTAAGGATGGCTGGTGTTACCAAATCTTGGAACAATATTGATTCAGATGTGGGATCATCAGACAACCATTTTGAGACATAACTTAGATGGCAGCTAGGTAATAAAGTTCGAACCTCTGTAGTTGTGCTCTGCCGTCCTTGTAGGGTAGGGATAGCACACTAAGGGCGAGTCTATGTCGATTTGGGCCCCAGAGAAAACCTCCAAACTGTCTGCCAAGAAGGCGTAAGAAGAGGGCCCCAATACAGTAAAGAACATTTGTGAAACATTACAAAAATCTAGAGTGAACAATATTTTTAACAATTGAAATTCTACCCATGAGTGACAGTAGTACCCAGGACCAAAAGGACGTGGATTTCTTAAGGCCCCCCAACCCAAAGAGTGTTATGGGTATGTGTGCTTTCTGGTGTGAGTGTAATATGAATTCCTAGATATTTAAAGGAGTGTACCTCCCACAGAAGTCCCAAGTCAGGTAAATTAGCCACACTCACCCCACGAAGGCCAGCCAAGGGGATAAGGCAGGACTTCCACCTATTGAAAACTATCCCAGATAGTGCTTCAAAGTTGTTTAGTATGTCTAGAACCATGGGAAGGTTGCGCTGCGGTTCACACAGATAAAGCAAGACATCATCCACATATAGCGATATTAGGTGTCAAGAGCCCCCAATCGAGATGCCCGCATTCAAGTACTCCAGGCAAAGGTATACGGCTCCAGAGCCAATATATATAACATGGGCGACAGCGGGTACCCCTGTTGCATATTCCACACCCCAGATATCTGTCTGCCCGATTTCACCCTAGCAGTTGGCGAGGTGTACAACAGTGTCACCCAGAAAATAAAACTCTCCCTCATCCCAAAAGTCTGCAGTGAGGCAAGCAATCATTCCCAATAGACTGAGTCGAAAGCTTTGATTGAGTCCAGAGATGCCACTACATGATGTTCTTTGCAGGGATTGGTCTGATCTATAATGTGCTGCAGCCTACAAAGGTTCAGGGCTGTGCTGCGTCCAGGCACAAACCCAGTTTGGTCCATATGTATTAAGGAGGTGCTAACATTGTGAAGTTGCACCGTCAGAACCATTGTGAGTATCTTCACATTGTAATTTAGCATAGCCAAGGGACAATATGCATTGTACCTGTCCATTGGTTTGCCAGGTTTAGGAATGGGTACTACCAAAGTCTCCCTCATACTAGCCGGGAGCATGCCCTTATTGTAAGACTCTTCAAAGACCTAAAGCAACAGAGGGGCTAAGGTGAAGCTGTATGCTTTGTAGAATACCAGGGTGCAGTCCGTCACTCCCGGGCATGTTAGTAGGGGGGGAAGAGAGGCAACTGCGTTGCTCAATTCCTCCACAGTGATGGGCTGATCAAGCATGTTGTGCATCAGTCATTTTCGGGAGCGAGATTAGCCAAAGTGCCTCAGCCACCTCCCCATGGGGTACCCGTTTGTCCTGGCTGTAAAACTGGGTATAGTATGCAGTAAAGATGTCATAAATTGCAAGTTGAGTCCTCCATAGCCTCTAAGTCTTCTCATAGTTTCCGGCGTATACCGCCGGCACTTGCTATAACCTTGCCTCTAGTCACCAGCTTCCTAGTTTCCCAGACAGTGCCCAACTCATCCAGACTCCAAAATTGATGTTCCAAAAAATCAGTCAGGGAGTCCTGGAGCGCTCCCTTGAAAGCTGCATCAGTCAAGGCGCCAACCGGATATGCACCACATCGGCATGGCAGATCTAGGACACATGACGTTCCATTCAATCAATAAAGGGGAGTGATCAGATATTGAGAAACCCATATATGCAGCACTACAGAGTTCAGCCACTTCACCCAGGCCAGCGAAAAAATAATCAATTCTGGTCTGCAGTTTACGGGGGTTGAGTAGAAGGAATTACCTCTAGTGTTTGGGCGGAGTTCCCTCCAGACGTCCATCAAGTCTAGGTCGGTTAGTGCTGCCTTCAAAGCAATAGTAGCCGGGGAGGATCTATTGAGTGCAGCATCTCTGACACAGTTAAAGTCTCCCCCCCATAGAAAAAAAAAACCTTGCGCCTTGTTGCAACATAGCTACATAATGCTTGTACATGGGATGGAATATTATGATTTGGAAAATATGAGTTCACAATGGAAATTTGTGGTCAAGACAACCCCGTAGGATTAGGTACCACCCCTCCTTGTCGCTTTCCGCTTCTAACAGTTGGAATGATAAACCATCAATCCATGTAAGCACTCCCCTAGCGAACTTGGAATATGTGGACCCATTGCCCGTCCCATCCCAGTGGTTCAACATCGCCTCTTGTTCGCCCGCCAGCCGCTAGGTCTCTTGGATTAATCCTATGGATATTTTTTTACGCTTTAGGTAAGATTTTACTCTGTTTCTGCAGAGGTAAGAATCCAACCCGCACATATTCCAGGTTAATAGTCTATCGGTGGCCATGGACATGCAACATGGCAAACAACCCCAACAGAGCCCAAGTGGTCCCACCCCAGCCTGTCAAAACAACCACACACAACACAGCTCACCACAGTGTAGGATCACCAGTACCTTGGTTAACCATGCATTCAGCATGGTTGCGAGTAGTCCAGAACCGCATCCTCACAGCCCCACCGCCCCCCAGCTTCCGCAAGAATAGCACCTTGTGAGCTTTAATTCATGGAGTAAGCAAAAAAATAACAGTAATTACAAAACTTATGTAACATTAACTAACAAAAACATATTGCTTGTGTATTCCTGTACTTCCAAGGCTGAGTTTGGCCATTGAGTACCAGGTTGGGGAAACGAGCAACAGGCTGGACACAGGCAGGGTCAATTTAGAGCGGACGATAAGACCAACAGTGGGTGATTGGGCTTCGCCCCCACTGAAAGAAAGAGTGAGTGACTAAAGTGGCTTCTGACTATCATCCATGTACTCTTGTTCAAGGGCTTTAAGTTGTACAGTATTCGGGTCCCCCAATTGTCCGCAACTTCATACAAAACATCCCGGCATTAGCAAGGAGAAAAGAGGCGCAGGGTTCACAGGTGGCATAGTGGGAATCAATCAAATGTTGCAGTCATGCAGCTGGCGGCACTTTTCTTGCTAGCCAAATTGTTGTGCTCCATCCACATTGGTGCTGCCACAGGACTATCAAGGAAGTATGATTTACCGTTGTAAAGGATCTTCAACCTAGCAGGATACATGAGCATATATTTGAGGTTCAATTGTCTGAGTCTTGCCTTTGTTGGCACAAATGAATTCCTGGCTCTCTGTGCCGCAGGTGTATAATCCGGGTAAATAGCAATCTTAGAACTATATCTCTGCATCTCACCTCCTTCTCTCGAGTATTTCAGGATTACTTCTCTATCGCGGAAGTTCGGGATCCTGGCTATAACCGGCCTGGGGTGGGAACCAGGTGGGGGCCTTTTTTGGAGTGATCGGTGAGCTTGTTCAATGGCAAAGCCCTGTGACAGCTTGCCAGGCCCAATTTCTTGTAGAAACATATTTTTGATGTATGTGGTTGGGTCCGCTCCCTCTGCCCCCTCCGGCAGACCCAGCATGCATATATTGTTCCTGCAGGATCAGCCATCAGCATACTGTTACGCTCACCTGGTCTCTGCGGGGACGTTGGGGCACGGTTGGAGCCCTCCCTGGACTTGGCCCCTTGGATCAGCTCTCTCCCCCAGCTGCTGCGAAGTCAACTGCTTAAGATGCTGGTACTGCCCCTGAGAGAAGATGAGAGGCAATGAAAATGGCGTGGTGGTGTCGTGATTCCCCTCTAACCTTTCTTGCCAGAATGAAGTAGCAAGCATTTGCCCATGCAAGCTCACATGTTTTTTCGTAATGATGGGCTCTCCGTCCTGCTTCTTGTAGCAGGGGTGCTTTGGGTGGACCTAGTTTCTTCAATGGCCCGTGGAGGTGACGACCCAGACCGGCTGTGACTGACCACTTAGAAGGTCTGTGTTCTTAGCAATGATTATTGTTCGTATTCTTATTATAATGTCTTTTGCTGTGATTATAGTTCGTAATTCTTGCAATGTCTTTTTTCTCCTCTATAGGTGTGAAGATGGCTGCCCAGAGACGCAGTGTTTGGAGAGAGTCCAGTGATTCCCCAGAGGATGATGAATCCTTAGAATTAGATGGCAAGTTGGCTGTCAGGGTAGAACGCTAGGCTCTGGTATGGCGCAGCCGAGCGTTAGTTATTTATGTGACTTCTAATCTGTTGTGTTCTTTTCTCTTGCAGGAGAGGTCTGGCAATGTCGAGCGGAGGACGACTGTTCGGAGGCCAGTCCACGGCTGCAGGATGGAGGGTTCCGCTAAGATAAAGAATGGAAGGTAAGGTGTGCGTTCAGCTATGGTGTAGCTGGAGTCAGGTAAAATGCGCCTTCACCGATAGAGAAGCTGGAATCAGGTAAAATGTGCCTTCAGCGATGGAGTAGCTTGAGTCTGGAAGATGTGCAACGAGATGATGAGCAGGAAAAACAGGTAAGGACAGTGGTAAGCATTACGCTGCAAAAGGCAGACTAACGCGAAGCGCCAGTATGTGGGTGGGTTGGCCTTAAAATAGGCTGGCCCCGGCCCCTCCCTTTGGTCCCACCTTGTGTCTCCACCTTGCCACTCCCAGAGGTTCTTGCACATGCTCCCCAATGATCTTCTATGGCCATGCCCAGCCCTGATGCACGTGTGCAAAGCTCACTTTTTTATGAGCCTGGTGCCAGAGGCACCAGGGCTGGGTCCATTTGGACCCTGAAGGTGATAAAGACATGGGCCCTTGCCCAGTGGCCATGACACATACTCTGCGTGTAATTCCAGTGTGGTGTTTTTCATTTTCAATTCTTTGACACACCACAAGATCTTTAGTGGTGCCTGCGGTTTCTTTTTACCTCAGTTCTACAGTTGTAACCCTCTCTGCCAATTGCCTGACATCCTGCCGGAGAAGTTGGATGTCTACCTTGACCTCATCGATTTTAGTCTCCAGTGAGGACCGCAGGGTGGCTATTGCAGCAACCTGGTCCTTTTGAGTTTTATTTACAGGTGTAAGCGTCCCAGGTTGCACAGTATCCTCAGTTTGGGGGGAATCTCGTTGTTTACTTCGTCCAGCAAACGAGTCCACGATGGTTGGCTTGCCCTTCAGCTTGGTGGGTGACCTTTTTTAAACACTGAAGCAGGGACAGATTAGGATGTGTAGTGCCATACTGCGTGACCCGAGTATCTGAGTGATGGAGGAGCAGACAATTAGACCCTGACTATGCAATACAGATCAGACCTCCTGCCGCAATGTAAAAGCAGGATGTATCCCCCGCGAGCCAGAGAAATAATAATGCCACGGATCCCCAATCTCTGTTGCTACAACTATGAAACTAGTCCTCCTGCGTTACACTGTTAGGTGGAACTCAATAACAGCCACATGTTTGTATATGTGCAATCTCGGGTGAAGCAAACATACATCACCAGGATCTCCAGGGCCTGTGCAAGTGTGTGGTGGCTCCCAGCAGTTCACATGCTGTTCCCTCCAGTCGGTAAGGCCTTATCCCGACGCCAGCCAAAGAAGGCACAAGGGCTGCACGTGTTATAGCAAACATGTGGCCTGAGGGGTCCGGGAAAACCAGGCAGCCAGACAGTGCCAGCGAGAGCTCCTGAGGTGACACTTAGCGCCAGCACCTGTAGCCCCTCCACACAAGGGCCACGTTCTTTCAAGAAAGTATCTGCTGTTGGTCTCTCACAGGCTCAGCCGGGGATCAGGTGGCACAGCCTCAGCCCCAGCACACATGCAGCAAGCAGCACCCCGCTCTGTGCACAAACATCTAGGAAGCAGATATGTTTCCCAGGGAGGCTGCAGCTCCTGCGGTGTGGCCCATGTTCCTGGGTCCAATTCTCATCGGATGAAAGCTGTAGCAGCAGGCAAAATTAAAAAAAACAAAAAAGTCTAGCATGGCAGGCGTTAGGTAGGAATTGATGCAGTCACACTGTGCGAGACTACACAACACGTATCTGCTTGGTATTAGGTAACCCACCTTTTGCTATAGGTCTGTACTACACAAGTTGATAATGTAACTGAGCAGCCACGCCTCTCTCAAGAGAGGTACATGTGAGCTGTAGCAATGAAATTTGTCAATACACGTAACCGAGTAACACAATCAAGGTTTCAATTATAAATAGTTATTTATTTAACATCAAGTTTTAAATAAGCATTCTTAAAAAAGGCAATTTCTGAAACAATGATAAAATACTTAAAAATTACTTTTCAGAATCAGAGCAAGTTAGTGGATAATCTTTGGATATGCTTCTTACACAATTCCTACACCTTGAGGTGACTTCAATCACAAGGACAGTAATGGCATGTATCTATCACACTATTGTTTACTTTGCAGATTATGAGCTTGCAGAAAGCAACGGTTTAAGGAAGGAAAAGGGTTAAACAAGCTCTCAATATGTGAGGACACTTAAATCTTCCAATGAAATCTAGACAAGCCTTTCCCAGAAATAACAGTCTAAAACAAGTTACCACCTATGAGGGACAGCAATATCAAAGTCAATGGGCTACAAGAGTCTGCAGGAAGCCAGGCCAGCCAAAGTCAATTTGAAAGTCTATGGAGCTGAGGCACTTCTTAGAATCAACGTCTTGCACAAAGTTAGAGAGTTTGTTAGAAAATCACTTTGTAGGGTCACAAGCTGTTAAACCTGTGAAAGGAGAGTTGGGATCAACTCTAAAAGTAAGCCAATTCAATTCCTAACTGAGAAGAACACAGCTAAAAATACAATGGGGTAAGTACCATAAGCCTAAACAGTACCTCTGGTTTGAAGAAGAGTGGTCGTGCTGGATTCTGTCCTGTTACAGAGGTACAGACCCCGCGTTCCTGAGCCTCAGTCGTGGAGACAAGAGGGAAGAGGCCTGGAAGGCTCCTGCGGCGGTAGTTTGGAGGTCGTCGCAGCTACAGGCTCTTTTCAGTTCAGAGGCACTCAGCAGTTTCAGCACTCAGTAAACAGAACCGTTGCGAATCATGGATACCGGTTGGGCTTCCTTCACTCCTTGGGTCCTGTACTCTGGTGAGGGGACTCGAGCTCTGTTCATCTTGCTTTTGGAGGGTCCTTTGGAGACTCCTGGAACTTCTGGCCGGATTTCAGACGTTGCACTCGACTACAATTTGTCGATCCCTGACACTCGGTTCTTACAGCTAGTATGGGAAAATGGTCCAGTGGAGTTCGTCATGGGGTTAGTTGGTCCTGCTACCCCAAAGGAAGAATTTGTCCCTTCTCGAGCTTCTCTGTTGAATCAAAAAAGGAGTTTCAGCACAGCAGCAGTGCTTCAACAGGCAATTCCAAGGTCCAGGAGGATGCAGCAAGCTTTGTTCACAGTTTCTTTGTCGGGTATTTCTCCCAGTGGTCGACTCTGCCTCTAGTACCAAAACCCTCGCCTTTAAAGTAGGTTTCACCTGTTCATGCACAGCCTAGGCTGTCAATCACAGAGCAGGGTGGCTGTCCTGAAAGGAAGCCAGCCAATCAGGACTGGTTGCCTTCAGGCATTCCCAGAGACAAAGGACAAGGGAGTTTCGGGAACCTCCCTCAAAACTGTCTTTCCAGACACACTGGAGCCAGAGGCGGGCTTCAGGGCTGAAGCCTGCCAAAGGCAAAATGAACAAAGGGCTCCAACCTGCCTCAACGCACAGAGTAAAACCCAAGAAAGACCTTACAAACAGAAAATGGAAAGAAAAGAAGACTGGGGCCATTTTGACAGAATGTTCATCCATGGGTGCCTTACTGCAGCTGAGGAATCAGCGTGCGGTAGAAAAGAATAGTAGGAAAATTCAACCACTGTCACCAGCCATTTAAAGTAGTGAGGGTAACATACATTTTCTTACATGACATTGAAGGAAAAGAGGCTACTAGGTAACCACTCACCACATAGGATGGTGTGTGCTTCTGGCCATACAAGGAGAAAAGGTAAGTAAAGTCAATTTCACTTTACTATTCTTGGGAACAGTAGTTCACACAAGAAAAGGTATCTAAACCTTATGAGAAATCTAAAGGATTTCTCTGTGACACTGCACTGAAGGTGCTCTGTGTCACCATACCAAAAATAGATGCCTATGGAGTTTGTCAGACTCCAACAACTGTGGAAACACATAATCCAAATCAGGTCAAAACACATGAGAGAGTGAGCAAAAGGTCTCTCACTCCAGGGTTAAAATTAAAAAGTCCTTAAGTCCAGAAACAGAGCTAGGGGTCTCTATGGTTGAAGGGAATTGGAGAAGAAATGAGAATTCTCCCTAAAAGCAGGAGCAATCAATGGTTGGAGGCGTGCAGCAGCTGGTCCAGGGGGCGGTCCACACCGGGTCCCACCCACAAGGAAAAGAGTCTTGTTCCCCACAGATTCAGTGCATGTGTTGGGGCTGCAGGCGATCAGGAGCCACAGGGGGCCAGAGCCAGAGGTATTGAGCCAAGCAAGAATCCACAATAGGTGCACCTTCTGTGTGGTTGTTGATGGTGAGCCATGGGCCGCTTGCCACATCAGCCAGGTAGCAGGCTGTGGAGTGGCAACAGTGGTAATACGATCGGATCCACTCCAGCCCTGAGCAGCAGGGTGTTACTCTGTTCAGCACCACCTCATGGCTGCTCACCGATTTCAGATCACAGGGCAGCACAGCTGGCAATCAGAGCCCCCAATGAACACAGCGTCAGACGAGGTCTGCACAGTGTACCCGCTCCCGGATAGTTCTGCGTAGGGCGAGATGTGTGTCCCAGCCCAGCCCGCAGCATAAGCGGGTCGGTAGCAAGATTCGCGAAATCCGCCCGCCAATGGCCAGATCGCATAGGCTGGATGTGTGGCCTGCCGGTCGCGGGGAAGAGTCGGGGCACCTGTAATCAATGCAACCCTGCTATATTTATGAGCTGCTTTGTGTGTCGCTCATCACCGCGATCACTGCCAACTTGGAGCGCAGGGGGGTTCAGTTCCCACACAAATGATCCTGCTTTGCCGGTTCAAATTTTCATCAGGACACAGCAAGTAGGTTGGGCATTGGTTTCCGTTACACAAGGATGCATTTCAGCATAGATCCAAGCCGTACTGATAGCTGCTGCAAGGATCAAGTCAGGATCTTAGTGAGAGCTCCACACAGTCACGTCCTTACTGCATGAGCCCAGGTCACGCCCCCTTCCCCAGCTTCATATACACCTTTTCCTCCAGTATTCACCCCAAAGCTGTAGTGACACTCTTTCAGCCTTGGATAACCCTGTCACCCTTGTATCAGGGGACTCAGAGGTTACAACAGCTTCAGTGACTCTAAAAACAGTGGTGTTCAGTTCTTAAATGAGCTGGATTCACGTTAACAAATTTTGGTCTACTGGCTTGGGTAATACTTGTTCCTTGCTCAACTTCTGCCACGTCCACAACTTCTACATCAGTGTTCAGTATGTTACAAGAAGCACGTTTCTTAATAGAAACAAAGTTAGATGCACATGATTTTGTTTTGATTTCAAACTCACAGTGTTATGCTTCCGAGGTATTGGGGAAATACTGTTTCATGCACAACCTCTGCTCATGTTAAATTGTGCTCGTAACATTTCGGGAAAGTCAAGTTCTGCTTCATAAAGTTTACTGGCAACATTCTCCTAGTCAATAGGAGCCACGTGACCGCTCAGCAACACGTTACGTCTAACAATGGAGAAAAGAGATGCTTTCTCTACATGCGGGTACTTCAACTTTGTTAAAATAAGGGAGAGTTACAATTCCCTTGTTAGAATGACTTCCCACTTCTGCTAACAAACTTTACTCAGTTTTATTTGTACGAGAGTATGAATTAAGCTGGCTACAGTTACCGGCACGGTATTCCTGATGATTTGGAGTATGTGGCTTCCCTTTACCGACTCCACAATCGCAGTGGCTGCGGTCTGCTTCTGCTTCCCGGCTTGATTTCTTCTACTGCTACAGGCACTCTTGGGACCCACACCCCTCTGCTACATGGGTGTTTCCAATCCGGCCTCATTAAGGGAGAGTCTTTGACTCTCCAGTTTCCCTCGGCTTGCTTCTGGACATGGGCCTTGGGTGGATGCACGACTTCAGCTCTGCATTCACAATTAATAGCCGCACCTGGAAAGACTGCCTGTTTCTCCCAGTCTCTTCCAATGCTGCCACAGCCAAACAGGGCTTGTGACCACAGGACCAACTCCGAGCCTGCCGGCGAAATCTGCTCTACCTCTGCTCCAGCATCCCTTCTGTGGTCATAATTCCTTGTAAACTGCCAGCCTCATGCTCTGCTTCTTTTGCTGACCATCCACAATTTTGTGATGCAATGTGCCAAGCCCAATGCGGCTGAACGCGAACAGCCCACATAATAGCATTTAAAATGGCAGCTATTTGTTATGATGTGCCTCCATGCAAGATGCTGTCATAGCACTGCGCGCACAGACATCAGAAGATAAATATCCTATGCGCGACCAAACAGGGCTGTAGAAAAAAACTGTGTGTAATTGAGTAATGTGTAGAATAATGTCCCAAAATGCAAAACATAAGGTAGTGACAAAGGAACAGCAGCACATTATTAAGGAACTGTAGCATCATTATGTTCGACTCCAAGCCAGCGTCGGCTGTATTGAAGAGGAGGATACTCTTTGCCTCACAGGTCTGGGATTATACGATAACAAGTCATATAGTGAAGAGCCTAATGGAGGAATGTAATAAAACAAAAAAAAGAAAGTGAGGATGAGAAATAGCAAAAACAAGAAAAGAGCCAAGCTGCCAAATGTGGCATCAGGTATATATGGAAAAACTGACCTAGGTAATTGATCAAGCTCGTGGTGGAATGAAACCAAGGTACAACACATGGGGTAATGTTATACTTATCCAAAGAGTTTACAGAATGCATAACAGAGCATATGTGAGAATAACATGACACTTGTTCGTAGTGCATCTAACCTCATTTGGTAAGCGATTCGGCTTGGTACAGAAAAACAATAAGTCGCATCAAGGTATGGAGATACCTGCTTATAGAGAATACAATTTATTATGGCGATATGGCGTTAGATAGAGTAAAAAACAAAGTAGTGTGTTAATCATTTACCACATTTCAAAACCATAGTGTCACTTCATGCCTGGCATGGTGGTTGAAGAGATTCTGTGTTGTCAATAGAGATAATCCAAATGTCATGACCTTGTCTACACAGCAGGTTATGAGTTGTTAGGTAGGCATATGTGGGTACAGTTGGTGGTACTAGTATAGACTACATTCAAGAGGTGAAAACACATCATCTGGTAACAAACCTCTTAGGACAAGGAGCAGCAAAACTTCTGGTATGCACCGTGATGAGCAATATGCCTCTTGGGGGCCTGTATTAGAGTGTGTTATATGTGCCTGAATCTTTAGAAAAGGACCCGAGTAGAATTCCTCATTCATACCAAACGGGGAAATGGCATCAATGTGATAGATCCAATACAATTCATGTTGTGATAGCTTCTTGTGTATGTCTCCCCCTCTAGGTAGGGGGTGGATTACCTCAAGTATGACACATCTCATCTGTGCGATTGAGTGGCATTATTCTTTAAATTGTTTGTAGGCCAGAGACTTGTCATTAGCTGTTCAAATGTTGGACTTATGCTCCGTCCTCTGCTCTTTTGCCGTACGTATGGTATGACCCATGTATTATTTCCAACATGGGCAACTTAGGGTGTAAATCGCATTCCGACTATCACAGGTAGCAAAATGATGTATCATCATTTTTTTGCCCCTTTGCCTCTGTTGGGATGCCTGATGTGGTTCCCATTGATGATCTTAGAGTAATGCTGGCAGTTTAGGCATGGGAAGGTACCAACTTTAGATTTCTGTAACAATCTCTGTGTCGGTTTATTAAGTCTTTCTGTTCTGACCAACGTGTCCCTGAAATGTCTACCCCTTTTGAAGGCCATCATGTGAGGTTTTCGGAATAGCTTGTGTAGTAAAGGGGCATGTTTGATAAAGTTCCAATTCTTCTTTATGACTCTAGTCACTTGATGGCTCTTTGCAGAGTATTTGAGTGTATATATGATGCAAGTCTGAGCTTTTTTAGGGCTAGGTCTAAGAAGGGACCGTCTTTTGTATACTTTTGCCCTGGAGATAGCCCTTTCTTAGATGTCAGGGGGGTATCCAGGATTCTGGAACCTCTCTGACAAGTTGTCTATTCCCTTTGTAGTGCTTCAGTGTTAGAGAATATTCTTTTGAGCCTAAGAAATTGACTATATGGTAGAGCTGCCCTAAAATGGGATCAGTGGAAGCTCCCAAAATGCAGAGTGTCATTGACATTGGTGGGCTTTCTATAGATTGGACTATCTCGCCGGGACCATGTCTCTGTGGCCAGGCGCTCCCTGCATTGGCTTCCTGTGGAAGCGCAAGTCTGTTTCAGACTCTTGGTTATTACCTTCAAATGCAGACTGGGCCTCATGCCTTTGTATTTACATGACCTTATCCTTAATAAGGTTTACAGCAGAACCCTTAGGTCAATTACCAGAACTATCTGGTCTCTCCCAAATGCTTAACTAAGAAGGTGGAACATGGAACGTTCTTCTCCGCAGCCCCTAAGGATTGGAGTTCGCTCCCGCTGGAGCTGCGAGACCTGGTCTCGTTGAATCTTTTTTTATTTTAAACTGAAAACTTGGCTGTGCGTTTAAATCCCTGAAGCAGCTAGCTTGACCTTCGTTCCTTGACTAGTATTGGTTCTTTAGCCCTAGCACATTGTACTTCTGTCTTTTTGTGTCTTGTCCGTGACCTAACGCCTAATGGTCCATGGTTGCGCTATATATAAATTACTTAAATTAAAGTAAAAAGATATTGTTGAACAGCACCTCATCAGAGTAGGTGACCACAACGTCAAGGAAATGCAACCTAGGTTCCCCTATCTGCAGAGTAAATTTAATGTGATCATGGCATAAACTCAGATATTCGAAGAACTGTGTCAATTCGATCTGTGTCCCTTTCCAGATTGCAAAGACGCCATCTATGTACCTCTTCCAAAAGATGATCTTAGAGGACCATTGATCTGTGTTGAGAATGTAAGTTGTTTCCAAAGTGAAACATGAAAATGTAAGCATAGGAGGGTGCCATGGCTGAGCCCATGGTTGTTCCTGATATCTGCAGAAGGAATTTCCCATTGTATCTAAAGTAGTTATATAAAATCATATTGATTAATTCTATAGCAAAGACTTGGTGAATTTGGACATATTCATGTTTCAGTAGAGACCATTTCATCGCTTCAGTCCCTTCTCCATGGGGGAACAAAGGCTGTTGACATCCAGTGAAAACAAAATTAGATTGGAGTTAATGAGCTGTAGTTCACTGAGTAACTGTAAGAAATGAGATGTGTCTTTAAGGTAAGTCCTAGTCTGCTGCACTAGGGACAACATTGTGCCTGTGGGATCATGTTCTAGTTCTAAATATGTCCTAGGATCATGGAGCAACTCTAGACAACCCTGGTGGTAAAATCAGGTGTTCATTATGACAAGGGCGCCTCCCTTATCGTCCGTCTTTATCGTGATGGAGAAGTCTTCCGCCAGTTCTTTGAGTAGCTGTATTTGGTGTTTCTTGAGATTACTCTGCATGTGGGGCTATAATCTATTTTCTTCAAATCTCTGGTAGTCTTAAGAAGCGTGAACATGTCGATCACCGGATGATTGACAGGTGGGTGGAACAAACTCTTAGACTTCATCTCAAGGAAGTCAAAGGAGACCGACCTTGTAAATCAGGCAGGGTCTCGAAAAAGACACAGTTGCATCTTTCTAATGAGTTTAAAAAGAGATTAATCTTGTCCTCAAAATTGGAACAATACCGGAATGAAGGAAAAACCTTGGTTCAGTGTATCCAGCTGTGCTGTAGTAAGGTGTCTGGATTAAATATTCATGACTATCGAGTCTGGCCCTTCACTTTCTTTTTCCCCTCTTCTTCCCTTCCTATGTCTAAAAAAGGAATTGCTGTGGGCGATGGGGCTGCTGCGCTAGTGGTTGGCTGTGTTACTGGTGTTTCCTCAATGACAGCCGTTATGGCCCTAGCTTTATCGTGTTCCAGACAGACTTAACTGTATAAAGGCGCAGATGATATAGAACCGCAACAGAGACGCATAGACACCCAAAGTACATAGACCCTCTGTAAGCAGGCCAACCTTTATTTGAACAGGAAGGTTTTAAGCACCTTACAGAACTGAAACAATGTCTGACAAGACTTAATCTCCAAGGGTAGCCCATTCCACAGTCTGGCCCGTAGACCCCAAACCTCCTGTCACCTCTGGAGACGCACATTGTGTGTGGAACGCTCAGCAGTAACTGGTCCCCTGAGTGCAGCAGCCTTGCCGGGTTGTAGCAGCACATTTTAGAACAGAGATATTCCGGGGCCAGCCCGTTTAAGAACTAGAAAATTAGGCAGGCCACTTTAAAGTTGATCCGGTCCTCCCCCACCAACCAATGCAAGGTTCTGCGCAGGGTGTAGACCCAATCCCTTCTCTCAAGCTGGCCTACCAGCCTAACAGCAGCATTTTGGGCCTTCTGCAGCCTATCCAGTTGCTTAGGCGGGATGCCCATCAGCAGTCTATTGCAGTAGTCCAAGTGGGTATTTGTCATGGCTCCCACTACAGTCACATGATCTTCCATGGGTATGAATGGCAGCACATTCCAGAGCATCCGCAGAGAGTAATAGACTGCCTTGACTTTAGCCGCCACCTGTGCTTTGCTTCCCAAGTTTTCCTGCCACACCCAGCCCAAAATCTTAATTTTTGTAGCATATTGTAGCTCCTCGTCGGTTCTGAGACGTTGCCAACTCTACTTAAAAGATCTAGCATGATTCCATGATCAACGGGTCTAAGGCCGCTGATACGTCCAGCATCACAAAAAGTGCTAACCCGCCCCCATCCACGACCTGCAACAAATCGTTGTGTACTGCTAGCAGAGTGGTCTCGGTCCCATGCTTCAGACGGAATCCTGCTTGGAACCCGTCCAACAGTGCCTCCTTCTCAACAAAGGTTTGGATTTGGGAAGTGACCACTTTCTGCAGAATTTGGGCTGGCCAAGGTAAACCAGCAACCGGCCGATAGATTTTTAAGATAGCTGGGTCCAAGTTAGGTTTTTTTAATAGTGGTGTCACTATCACATTCTTTAGTGCATCAGGGACCAAGCCCTGAGGCAGGGATTGGTTCACAAAGGTGGTCATAAAGGGGGCAATATTTTGAGCTAGCCTCCTGGCAGAGCAGGCAGGCAGCACAAACGCGAGATAGTTGGCTTGAAATTCGACAAGAGGGAATGTACTATCTCCTCTGTCACTGGTTGAAACTCAAATCTCCCCTTAGTCCCAAAGCCTGCAGGTGCTACAGTGTCCGCCTGTGGATCTGGTGGCACATCCTCCCCCGCCGATACCCCAATGCTCAGCTGTATTGCTTCCATCTTTTCTTTGAAAAAAGAACTAAAACGTTGGCCTGTACCTGTGACAGACTAAGGGACGATGCAATGCGGGTTGGTTTGCAAAATCTGGAAACCACCGAGAAAACTTCTCTTGCCTGGTTCCCAGCCCTCTCAATCTCATCATGAAGGAAGTCCCTTTTAGCCCCGAAAAATGGCAAACTTGTAGATCTTCAGCACCTTCTTGGCCTTAATGGCATCGTTGGCTAGCTTAATTTCCCTCCACAATTTGTCTATTAGCCACACCTGCTTTCGGAGTGGAACCAGATTTTGAGTAAACCAAGGTTTAGAGACTCTGGTGCCCTTGGGTCTCAATGGGGCATATTCAGAGCAGATGGCTTCCAAAATTGAGGTGCCCATGTTGAAGTAGTCCTCACTCGGCAGCGTACCATCCCTACTTGCCAACCTCTCCCTTACTTCGTCACCTGTTATCTTGGCTAGGTCTTTGGTTTTCCGGGAGAGGACAGGTGAACCATCATTCACCTCCCCACTCACTTTTACACTTCTGTAACTAGGTCAAACAGTTGGGTAGAATGATCGGGCCAAAGGATGGGGACAGTCTTCTTGAATACTACATAACTCCCACTCCCCCTGGCCGACAGCAAATCCAGACAGTGCCCTTTGACATGTGATGGCGGAGTCATCAATATTAATAGGCCGTGGTTCCCCATTAAATCAAGTAACTCGTTGTGGTCGGGGTGTATGCCATTATCCAGCCAGATGTTCCAATCTCCCAAACACAGGAGATCCTTGCATCTACTCTCAACTGAGGCTAGAAAAGTGTCTAGCTTCTCCAAAAAACAATACGGCCGTGCCTGGGGGTCTATAGCCCAAGGTAACTTTCACTGAATGAGTAGGGGAAAATCCGATGGACAGCTGGTCCATCTGAGAGTCATCTGGCCATTCTAGGTCCTCAAAATGGGAAACATGCAGTGAAGATCTATAAATTACTGCTATGCCTCCACCCCTCTTACCAACTCAGTTAATAGTCTGTATACAGTAGTTCTTGGGGACTAAATAGTGAAACACAGTCCGAGATCCCTCAGTGAACCATGTTTCAGTTAGCAGCAACAGGTCCAATTCACAGACGCTAAGAAGTTCTGCCACTTGCACTGCATGTGCCATGGCTGACTGGGTATTATGCAGTGCTGCTCTAATCTTAGGGGTCCCTGGCTTGTCTACCACCTCCGGCACCTGGTTCTGCGGGGTTGATTTAGATATTCCCAGGGACCAAATCCTGTCCAGTGTTCTAAGGTTGATTCCACCCATGCCATTGTCTAGCTGTGTCAAAGCCTGGCCAGTGTACCTTAGCCCTCCCATACTTACATCCCCGTGCAGCAACTCTGTTCCCCACCTGTAATAGCTGTGCTCACCCTTGGAATCCGGCAGCATAACCTGCTGACTGCCGCAAACAGGCTTTGCGTCAGCGCTTCGTGCGGATGCAAGTCAGTTAAGCCTTGTAGCGCATACACATGCCACGGGTCAGAACTGGGAAATGAAGTCCCAGTACCCAGCAGAGCCAGTAGGTGGATGCACTCCCCTCACCACCCCATGCAGTTTGTGCCGCACCACTACAGGGATTAGATGTTTAGCAAGCTTTGCAAGGTAAAGTCATGCACAACACATTAAAATGTCAGAATTTAAAAATGCTATTTAAAATATCATTTTCAGTCCGGCATTCACTCCTTAACTAAATTGCTTTGTTTGATCACGTACCAACACAACAGACAGATATTTTGACCTTCCCCACTTGTAATGTCATTAATTTCGGTGGTCTCGGTTGTTGCTGTTTATCTAGGGGTATACTGGGTCCCTGTCTATTGGTGTAGTCCTGCCAAGTCTAGACTATTTCCCAAGCGTAGTCCAACGTATCCCTATGGAATTTTCTAATCTTGTGCTGTTCTATATCTTTACAATAGGAATCAAGTTTATGGTTACTATCCTCAAGCACTTTGTTCATGTCTTCTCTTGACTGTAGTGCTTCCAATAGCTGTTCTTGAATTTCATCAATTTCTGGTGCATACCAGTCAATGATTTAGAGAGTTCTTTAATATTGAGGAGTATGAGGTCCAATTAACATTTATTTAGGATCTGCACCCACCTCTTTAAGAACTCCTGATTCTCCTTACAAAGGGTTGGTCTGAGATAGAATAAGACCCCGTGGGATCCTATATGTCCTATGACACTGTGCCAACATAGCGGCATGAACTTTCTGGGAAACTTTCCGGCATAATCAATCTTTCAAATTTTTAAATGAGTCTGTCCTGATTCTCCTCAGGGGTGGTGTCACAATCTATAGCTGAAATAAGTTATAAGATGCAACTAGCATCGTCCTCACTAAAGGCTAGTGTACTGGCAGATTTGGTGGTCAAAGAGCAGATTTTTAAAAATGAAAAATTTAAATGAACCAGGGTGCGAATGTGCGTGGTGTGGCAACCCTTTGGGTGAACAACAAAACAAGATATATTGCACAATGCACACCTCTATTTATTGGTATTTAGGAGTGAAACTATTAGGGAGCTGTCATAAAGGAGATAACTGTTGATCAAGGCGCGGGGGAGAAAAACAGTCCTGGCACATGAGGGAACTTGTGTCCCTCTGCACACTATCTGGGGCTAGAAGAGCCACACCACCTTTCAATGCATATTAGGGTTAAATGTATGAAGCAGTGTAATGGCTTTAATATTTGTATAGATTCCATAATATGTTTAGAAAAGACTCTTACATTGTAATTTCTCATAATAAAATGTCATTATTGACCCAACACGTTTTGATGTACCTCTTCATTAGGGTTATAATTCATTGAAATGTCTGAAAGAAATTGAAACAAAATCTCATAGCTGTGTTGTCATAAAACACAAAATAATCTAAACCAGATATAGACTAACTGAAATATTTGAGATAGTGCCATGAGCTTGGTAATTTATCGCCACCCCATAACCGGTCTTGTTCATACCAGAGCCTGCGCTCCACTCTGAGAACCGTCAAGTTTCCAAATGTCCCTTGCTCAGGTGAAGGGATAAACGTGGTGAGGATTGTAAGTCAACCAAAGTCCCATCCTGTTAGTCAGCCATTGTCTGTCACCCTGGGTCCCATCTCCGAGGCCCATGCTTTCCTATTGAGTCCTTCTATTCCTGTGGATCTATTAGAACTGCATTTCTGTAAAATAGGGTGCACTATTTGTTGGTGCCCTGATGGTAATTATTTGTCTGTTCCAGCACTTAGAGAACTGGAATTATTTACTGTGTTGCAAGAGTCTCCAAATTCCCTCATTGAAATAGGGAATGTTAGACTGGGTTCCTCCGCAATTGTGGTTCACACAAGAAAAGGAGGTGGAACGCGTGTTGTACCAGTATGCATTACTTTTAACCTAGCCAAACCTCGTCCGTGTTTCACACAGTATTCCATTTCAAAAGAAGATGAATGCATTATGAAGCCTGCCATAAAATCATTACTTAAGGAACGGAATATTGTACACACTTGTCGTCCTGGTAATACTGTGATTTTGCTTATAAGCTTGGCAAGGACACTTTGTTCAAGGCTTATGTGCTGTTAATGCTGCCGTTTTGCCTGCCTTACATGTGCACATTGATAGTCAAATTGTATTCTCATTTGCTTATGAAAATCTCCTATGAACAAGAGGCCACCAAACCCAGTCCTTCTGTGGACATTATTATATAGTCGATGTGTGACAAGGCATCAAGGGCCTTTGAGCAAAATGTGTATTCACGATTCGAAGGATTACAATGTTGCCAGACATCAGCAAGGGATTACAGTCGGCCTATGCCTGTCCATTTTCAGGGAGCAAACTAACTTTTGTGGTAGATCGGTCAAGGTCCACATCCGTTATGTTGATAGTCCCTGCCCATATCACTACATACCCATTTGCATTTATGTAGACAACGCGCTGTTTCATTTAAAAAAAATGTATTGTCTATATTAGGTGTGTAAATAATTACAATGTTCATTTGCAAACCAGACATCTTTCCCATCAGCAAAAACACTGTACAGAGTCAAACTTACTTATGTGTAACTTCAAGTCTATCAATTTGTATATAAATGTCGCTACCCCTCGAGCTCAGGAAGTGTATTCATGTTGTTCGCTCTAGGAACGCGCCAGCTTGTTTTTACCTTCATCAAAAAGAAGTTTCCTGTATTATATTAACCTTGTACCATTCAGCATACTCTGCATCCTACCTAGCCTTCCAATTTTCCTTTACCCCTAAAAATGTTTGAATAAAGGACTGAAATTACACTTGAAGGTTGGAATACGATCATGAACCAAAGTGATGTTGCCACAACCCTGTGAAGTCTAATGAATCTGGGAAATTCGTCCCTTCTTCCCAGAAGGGAGCCACCCCCTTTGAGGGTAGGTAGGTGGCCCGCTCAGGGGTATGGGAAGGCAGGACCTCACTGGTAGTGACTCTGGTCTAGATGACACGGCCTCCCATTCCTATCCGGAGAAGAGGTGGTGCAAGTAGAGAAATCCAGTGATGTGGTGGAGGAGGAGCCTCTTTCTGCTCCTGCGGTTGAGGAGGCAGCAAGCCAGTTGCATGGTTGAGGGCTATGGGAAAGTCAAGTAGGTGTAGAAAGGAAGGTGCAAGGGCCGTGTCCAATGAGAAATCTCGCTCACCTGAAAATATATCTGATGAAGGAGTCCCCTGCATCTGCATAGGCCGATAGTGACCTGCCTAATTCCACAGCCCCCCTCCAGCGCTAATGAAGTGGTGGGAGAGGGCCCTAGCACTACCCACGGTCAGGGCGCAGTACAGCTGCAATACAGGGCATGTGATGCGCCACCAGCATTGGCAGTTGTTGGCTAGGACCACCTCAACTATATTAGGAGGCATAAAAGCACCTACTGCATTCATTGCAGGCAGTCTATTAGCCAGAGGGGGAAGGGGTTTAGACCATGTAGTGGTGGCAGGCAACCCAAGGAATCACATGTGACTCAACTACTCTTCTATCCTGTCGGACATTATTTTATAGGGAGGATGGAACGAGGCAGTGATAGGGAAGGACAGGCCATGTAGGTCAGTATGAAAGTTAGAGAACTTGAGCGGGTGACGGTGCATAGTGAAGTACCCTGAGAACTTTCAGGGGTAGTTGAGCCCTGGGCAGAACCTGAGAACTTTAGCGAGTGGTTGAGCCCTGTAAAACAACCCAAGAACCTTAAGGGATGGCTGCACCCTGTGAGAAAACCTTAGTGGGTAACTGTTCCCAGTGGCTGGGGGGGGGGGGGGGGGACAAGAACGTCTGGGTGTGGTTGCTGTGACAGATGCAAGCATTTTCCAATCAAAATTGAAATAAAGACAGTATCCCTCTCGAATTGTAAAAACAGTGACAGGAACGATGGAGTAATTTATTTGTATTTATTTATTTGTCATATGTGGGGCGCTCCGAACCCTGGGTCATCTGTGCGCCGATTACATACAGGTCATGGTGGCAAAGCAGGTGGTTAAGCTGAACGCTCATAATTCTAGGAGCTGGTTACAGACGAGTGCAACCCAGACCCATGGCGTTATCACTTGCATGCATGGAGGGTTACCTTACAGTAGAACGCTCATAAGTATAGGTACTGGTTACAGGCGAGCGTAGCCCAGACCCTTGGCGTTCTCACCTGCATGCATGGAGGGTTACCTTAAAGTTGGTCCTGGTGGCAAACAGGGCTTTACAGATCTTGTGTGAATAACCATGTCTTGAGGCTTTTACAGAAGGTCCCAAAGGATGATTCTGATCTTAGAGCTGGTGGGAGTGTGTTGAAGTGTTTAGTTGTAATGCTCTTGAGAAAAGTTGTAATGATATAATGATTTAAAATTCAACCTTTGTTTTTCCCTTTTTTGTATGGTTATTTGTTTTATAAAAGATTTCCTAGAAAATGGTCATGGGATATTATTGTATCGGATACTGTTTTCAGTAACATTCTTCCTAGTCCACCTTTGATGGACTTTAAGAGGTAAAACAAACAATCGGAGATCCGTGACATTATGAGACAAGCGTTAATCAGGACCTAACACTGTTTGAACTGTGTGCACTGTAATAACATACGTCGACCATCTCTACATAGCCTCATATTGATAAAAAACCTTGCTTTAAAACATTTTCCCACATGTCTAAATAGTAACGTTATATATTCTTTGTAATATCTCAAAATGTAAAAAAAAAAGGTTTAAGAAAGCATAAATCCAATATTAGGACAATAAAATAAAATCAAATGTTGCACGTCATATTTTGGAGGCAAAGTATAATGTTACCCAGCTGCGCTTTCAAGTGTTGGAATTTGTGCCAAAATTACCAAGAGGGCTAGGCACAGACAAACATTTAGATCGGAGGTAAATATTTTGGACACAGTTTTGTAATAACTTTACCCTTTGGGCATGAATGAACATTGGAGCGTTGACACTTTTCCAAATTTTTGAACGCTGAGTGGAGTCCTTGGTATGTGTGTTACTAAAGTTTGATAGTCCATTTTCTACTTTTATATCTTTGCAAGTGTAACATAAATGACTCGCTGAATGTTCTTGATGTTTTAAGCAACAAGGCTTGGACAGAGTGGTTTATATTGTATACAGACATTTACTGAATGGTGTGTCTTGGACAGTGGTCCGATATTCGCATGTCATGATTGCAACTGAATGTTACTCCTGCCATTGAAGCAAGCCATGAGCTGTGGCATGGGGCAGTAGCTAGGCTAGATATGTTGGGACACAGGTTGTTGGTCTTGAATGTTACTCTAGGAACTGCAAGTCTCATTTTCTTGTGTCTTCCTTCCAAGTGACGTAAAGGATAAGGTATGGAATGGAGCAGATTCTGCACTTGCCGCTTGGAGCATATAGATTGGCCCACTTGATGACCATTTGAGTCAAATCCCGGCAGTGATTTGCCTTGTGACTGGGGGCCAAATGACAAACGATAATGCCAATGTCGGTATGCTGCTAATTGTTTTTCCTCTGAGCACCATCACAAAGGACTTACTGGTACTTCCGAGGGATCTGGGCTCGTGCTAGTCGAATAATGCCCAGTCCCTGAGCAGGATGTCTGTAGGGCTGAATCACCCACAGATGTTTGCCAGATAAAGGGTACCAGAGAGCCCACTATGTGTGTGTGCATAGCACCCCACGGAGAACACTATCTCTGGTTAGTTTTCGAATAGATTGGCAGTTGTGGCTCCTTGCACCACCCCAATTGCAGTGTGTCAGAAAGATGAAGCCGGGCCAGATAGTTGTAGGCAACAGGATATGGTGGGAAGCATTGGGTTATGGATTTTCTTTAGCTCCCACATAATTATCTAGCACAAACTATAGTTGTGTTAGCCATGCTCCCTCTCAAGACATTCCTTTTACACTGCAAACATGCACTATACTTACACAGTGTATTGGTAATTTAAAATGAAGATTGGTTAAGTCTTACCTCTGAAATACCATTTAACTGGTCACGTATTGAAATCAATATTATGCACCAGGACGTAAACTCTATGAGCTTGTTTTTTAAATAAATATGGCTGCCATAAAACACAAAACGGGGAAATGTAGAGCATTCCCTGTTTACCATGGACACTAAATCGTACATAAAATGAAACAAACACACACAATGGCTTCATTACAAGGTTACTGGTCCGGTAAACTAGATGCCGGTTTTACCGTACCATCATCGTTTACCGGACCAGAGTATATAGGAGCCACGATGCCAGTGTCACCGGCATCAGCAGGGACCCGCCGTGACCGACCTCACCCTTGCTGGTATGAGCGTCGACACACGGCAGCCGTGCCAGTGACACCAGCATGCCGCAGTTAAGTGCGCATTAAGAGGTGCACAGACATGCAATTACCGGCATGGACATGCCGGTAATAATGGACAAAATGATGCCGTTAACACCAGCATAGTGGTTCAGGCGTTAATAGGAATCTGGTGAATAGAAACCTGCCACAGGTGCACACAATCAGCACAGGTGGAGACAATAGAGTCTGGCACAGCACAAAAGGAGCACTCCCACACACCACACCCCCTCCCAAATCCACAATGCTACCATTAGCACTTGCAGTACTGGGGCTGGAGGACATGCATGCACTGCTACTCTTTGAGGAGGCAGTGAGCCGCAGGAGGAGAAGGAGGGCGAGATTGGGCCAGCACATACCCATTGTGCAGGCAGTTGTTCCCCGCAGGCAGTTACCAATCCCTTGCCTAAGGGCCAGCCCATTCAACCTAACCCCTGCTCAGATCCACACCCTGTACCGGCTGGACAGGGACACAATCACCACAATAGTGGACCTCATTCATGATCTGGTGAGACTGATCAATATCCGGACAGCCACCCGCCCCTTTACTGAAGGTAATGTCTGTGCTACACTTCCTTGCCACAGGCACTTAGCACACAGTGGGGCAGCTGCATGGAATCTCACAACCCTGTTTCTCCCGTGTGCTCAACCAGGTGCTAGTAGCACTCCTGAAACACGCAAGCAACCACATTACGTTACCACAGACTGCGGAGGAGCTGAATGCAACCAAAATAGCATTCTATGCGCTAGCAGACATGCCAAATGTAATAAGTGCCCTCGACTGTACACATGTGGAGCTGGTTATCCAGCATGCTGTGGAGGTAGTGTACCGCAACAGGAAGCTGTACCATTCCCTGAAGGTACAGATGGTGTGCGATACACGCAAAACCATCACGCATTGCTGTGCAAGATTCCCTGGCTCCACACATGACGCCATGGTGCTGTGCAACACCACGCTACATGGCACGACACGCTGCACAACAAACCTGGCTGCTGGGTGAGTCTAACCACAGGGTGATGAGGGGTGTTGATTGGGGTGGGGGGGGGGAATCACAAGCATAGGCAACGTGTCTGCGGGCTGGGCCATGCAGGGTGTTGATGGGGGGCGGGGGGGAAATCACAAGCATAGGCAACGTGTCTGCTGGTTGGGCCATGAGGGGTGTTGATTTGGGGGGGGGGAAATCACAAGCATAGGCAACGTGTCTGCTGGTTGGGCCATGAGGGGTGTCGGAACATAGCATAGGATTGCATGCATGCAGAGTACAAGAGCACACTGCATGCATTAATCCATCATCACTCCTGCAAATAGGCGTAAACATTACCAGGTATGCAATGAAGTGCAGAGACACTGGGTCGGGCAATAGAAGGCAAAGTCGGATGAGGAATCAGACCTATCAACCTCTACATTCCCAAGCTGCACAATATTAAACCACACACATAGAATGGAACAAGACTACACGCAGCATCCTGGGTGCCTTCAAGTGTGACCTTAGTAAATTAAACAGAATGTGCAACATAGCCAATGCTTGCAGATGTACACGGCCTACACAGCTGTGTGTACATGCAATCAACAGACACAGTGCACACACCAGCACATGTATCAGGAACATCAGAAAACATGAACCACATGTACCACAATGCACCACCCTGTAGTGACAATGCATGAAATACATGATCCCAGCAAAGGAAATCACGAGTCATACTGCCTTAGAGAAACCCATCTGCCACACTAAAAAATATCAGGCACTGCACTCAGTCCACAGGTACACCGTAGATCAGTATGCCTGTCATGTCACCTTAAGGGACACCTCCAAGTACAATGGGTCAAGTATGAAAACAATAAAAATCATTGACTACCACCAAGATATGATTGAGAGGAGCAGGACTCATCCAAAGTACACCACGCCAACCCCACCCAGCCGTATAATAGAAATGTAACCCTTCACCCGTGGCCTATACCACGAATGTAAATCTGACCTAGTCATATGGGGGAAGGTGTCAATGGACATGTACACACTGTTACATGAAGCCAATTAGGCAAATGTGTGATTTCCCACTGTACATATATTACCAATGGAAATGGACTGTGTATCAATGAAATCGGAGGCCATCATGTACTTTTGGACTTGATTTGTGAGAGTGCAGGTTCACATTGAATGGTCCTTGGGATGGCAACTGCACCCATCCCGCCCAACACATGGATCAGCCCCAAGTGCACTTAACTGGGTCATAGAAAATGGAACATGTCATGTGCAGTTATGAATCCTTAGTTGCATTTAATCATGAACACTGTACAGGCAGTGCTAACATGGAATTACCAAATTAATCACAAGTACCCTTTCTCTTGCTCCCATGCAGGTGATGCCGGGTATCCCCTGAAGAGCTGGCTCATGACCCCCATCAGCAACCAGTCAACAGGCAAGAAGAGGCCTACAACCGACACAATGTAAATGAAGGACGTGCGATACGGCAAGATTTAATTGCCCACTACTTCTGATGTACTGGAAAAGACAAGGCACTGGGCATCGGTCACACTGGGCACTGTACATAATTAAATAGACACACATCAAGAAGCAATGTCCAGTCATGTGTTTTTCTTTCACACACCAGCTGTATTGATTAATGAATAACTATGTACAGATTTGCATTATTTAAACTACCACTACTGTCCTGTTAAATTGACCCCACACCCCCCGCTGCCCCACACCCAATACCCCAACACCCCATCCCCCACTTCCCCCACACCCAATACCCCACTACCCCCTCCCCCATTACCCTCACAACACCTTCCCAACTACTCCCTCCCCACATGCATTTGTAAGTTGTCCTATTCACTCCACCTTTTTGGTGAAGGGGGTGAGTCTCTGGGTTGCGAACGAGTCGCTGTGAGCGACGCACAGGTCTCATTTGGGTAGAACTGTCCGGTGTTGTGCTGGAGGATGGGGCGAGTTGGGGGGTTGTGGTGATGTTGCGTTGTTCCGCTATAGCGGTTGCCAACTGGGTGATGGACTGGGCCATGGACAACATGACAGCATTTCCTTCCCGCACACACCTGGCCACACGTTACACGGCTCTGCTCACCATTCTTGCAGTGCCTTGCAAGGCATCCTGCATGGTCTGCCGTGTCTGTTCTGCCTCTGTCACGTACCGTGTGACCAAGGCCTGCATCGCCTGCTGCCGGCCTTCCATCCGTATGAGCCGCGCCTCGAGGTCTCTAATGTGCCCGAGTCTGGGTAGTGGCAAGGGAGGCGGGCTCCGAGGGCCTGAACACAGCTCCGTCAGAGCCATCCGTTGCTGTTAGATTAATGTTTGCCTGACTGGGTGCCGGGGATTGTGCCTCCTGCAGCTGGCTGGCCACTGGTGAATGGGCCTCCTCCAGCGCGCTGGGCACTGGTGGTTCAGACTCTTCCACCTGATCTGCCCGCTTAGCCGCAGATGTTGTGGTCGACTGCTGGGGCTCCCTGCTGGCAGGTGTTGGTGGGTGCTGTGTGCTGGGCAGCCTTTGTTTCCTGATGGCGTGGGCCTGTGCAGTTGATGTAATGGCACGCTAGTGCAACATGAAAGTGAGTCTGGTACCCCTCTTTCCATTCCCCAGTGTTCTAAAACGAAGCCACAATTAAATCAAGCACAGATGCCTCACATATAGACTACTGTCTAAAAACCTAAACCCAAAATGTATATAATGATTACAAAAGACTTTATTGAAAAATATATTATTTGCACATGTTGTATAGCATTAAAAAGGCACTAAGTGCCAAACACACAATAAGACACATTTTAAGGCACTTTGCCAATGGATTAAAAAGGTATAAATCACAAGAAAAACCAAAAAAACGTTGTTCAACAATCAAACGTCTCAGAAAGGGGATACACACAAAAAGGTGTTATAACAAGGTTTCATATCATTCTAACCACTTTGTTCATGTGAACACAATCCCATAGTGAATTAGCATGGGTATTCTAGATCGTTGTCGACATGTTTCGGCCTTTAATTTATTCCAGACACTATCCCTAGTGTCTTTAAACTTTCTTTTCTATGGCCATCTTCAGGACAGAATTTCTTCAAAATAAGTCAAAATAGACTTTATACCCCAACAGTAGATTTGAACAACTGAATCTTTTCCAAATATAGCCCGTGATTTATTATATATACAGGCCTCTCATAAAAAGTATCCCACGGCACAGCTACACGGCTTCTTGTCTTGCCAAAATCATCCGGAGGGAGCGAATGCCAAAAGACAAAGGTCATTTACGCTGTCCCTAATGCAGCAGAGCCCACGTTGCTTTTAGAGGGATGCACGGGTTTGCTTTTATTTAAAAAATCGCGGCATTGCAACGCGATACAAACATCATTTCGGAAGTTTCTTGAAAACCCTCACAGGAATCAATCTTCTTCCGTCGGTGTCCACGGTCACGCCGTGTTGCTTCAACTGCATTCACTCCGAGGGCCTGAACACAGCTCCGTCAGAGCCATCCGTTGCTGTTAGATTAATGTTTGCCTGACTGGGTGCCGGGGATTGTGCCTCCTGCAGCTGGCTGGCCACTGGTGAATGGGCCTCCTCCAGCGCGCTGGGCACTGGTGGTTCAGACTCTTCCACCTGATCTGCCCGCTTAGCCGCAGATGTTGTGGTCGACTGTTGGGGCTCCCTGCTGGCAGGTGTTGGTGGGTGCTGTGTGCTGGGCAGCCTTTGTTTCCTGATGGCGTGGGCCTGTGCAGTTGATGTAATGGCACGCTAGTGTCTTGCCGTCGAGATGCCTGCCACCCAGCCGGAGTCAGTGGTTCCGCGTCCACAGTGATGTGCTGCGCTGGAACGGGGTGTGGTGGCTAGTTCGCCCTCGCTGTCAGATGAGTTACCAGTGGGGGACAGTGAGGCAGGGCATTAGTAATGAGTGTGTATCCATCTGACATCCATCAATGCTAGTACATTCAGAGTCATGTGCATTGTCATGGACATGTCTGTGGGCCTGGCATGGTGCACACATGAATGTGTGAGGGATGCAGTGTGGGGGCATCAATGTGATGCAGCCATGGAGTGAGCAGTATCTGTTGGCTGGAGTACTGGTGTCTGGTGGCTTTGGTGTTGTCGCCATGCCACCGGGTCTGTGTGCCATGTGGGGTTTGATTGTCAATGTGATGTGTTCCCATTATGTGCATTGATGTAGGCACTGTGTGCATGGACATGTTGGGTGTGTCAGGTGTGCGACTGGTGTCATTGATGTGTGCATCTTTCCATGAGGTGCCTTGGGCCATGCAGTGGGCGGCACAGCAGTGAAAGCAGCTGTTGGACAGTGAAGTGTGTCTGTGCATGCAGTTGGTACTTGAGTGTGCATTACAGGGGACATGTGGGGTGTGTCAGTGGGGTTTGTTGCCTGTCTTCCTGGCAGGTACATACTTGCATGCAATGAGGCTGTCGGTGGGTGGCAAGGCAGCAGGGAATCTGGTGCCACTGACTTGTCATTTGGACTTCACAATTGGCATTGGAAAAACATGTCTGATTTAGGATTTCAGTTACGGGCACTTATCTCCGGATGACACTGCTCCCATTTCCGCATATCCAACCCCCCTCAATACTCTCCATGTGGATGAGGGTGTTAGGCAGAATCACCTGCAGTACCCTTGGGGAACACTACAGGTAATTAGGACTACAAGTGTAAGCACAATTTCACCCTTGGTACAAACCTGTACTACACAGTAAAGTGGTAGCGATGACTGAGCAGCCAGACTTATCTCAAGAGTTTAAGTGAGCAGTAGAACAAGTTACACAAAGGACCAACTAATACAGCGATTCAAGTAAACACTTACTCAAGGTTTCTTGGTAAAAGAAAACATTACTCTAGCATAAGCAGCTCAATATCACACACTAATACACCACTAAAATCCACCAGTAAGTAAATGAAGAAGTTTAGCTCCAAAATTAAGTGGGAGCAAAATGGCGCTTCAGATACTTAATAAAGGAGGGAAAAGACAAGGTTATAAGAATAGACAGCCCAAATACATTCATAGGCAGGGAAAAGGGTTTCAGTTAAATACAACCAGCAATTCTTCTCAAGAGGCCTGGGCCAAAGTCAATGGCTCAGATTCTTTTGTATAGGATAGCACAGTTCTGGTAAGTAACGGTTAAGTCTTTGTCACAGATTTTTTAAGGACTTGGCTAGGCGAAAAGTTTGACGAATGTTTAGGGAAGGACAAGCCTTCGTAGTTCAGGAAAGTTTCACGCACTTTCTCGATGGCCAAAAATATTTCCGGACCGCGTTTGCACAGTACCTTGTCAATGAAGAAAGCTATAGCTGAGGCAGTTGTTCCTGGCAGTTCGAGCAGATCTCGCTGTTCCTGAGCATCAGTCGTGGGGACAAGAAGGAGGACGTCGAGAGGTACCTGCACTGCCCATGCAGTGTAACATGATGTCGGTTTAAGGTGCGAGTGCCTTAAAGTTCACGAGCTGGTTTCCTTCCCTCTGGCTATCCGGTTTTCAACAGCACTCTGATGAAAATTTCGACCAGAATAGGACGGTGTCCAGGTAGCTTGCGAGTTGGTTGTTCTCACCAAACTCAAGGGAAGAAGTTAACCTTGAAGGGCTTCTCTGTTGTCGGAGTTTCAGGCAATTCGGACCTGCAGCAGGGCTTCACCGGTCATCCAGGAGTTGCAGCAGTCCTCTTCCTTCCTCTCCTCATCGGTTCTTTCGTTCGAGTGGTCGACTCTGCTTTCCAAGTCCCTGCTTTTAAACAGTTTTCCCCCATTCATTCCAGCCTGGCTCTCACTCACACAGCATGGTGGCTGTCTTTGCCGGCCAGCCAGCCAGCCAATCACGCCAGAGTGCATTCAGGTCTCCTAGGAGACTAAGCACAGGGAGTTTCGTGCACCTCTCACATCCTGTCCACCCCAGACACTCAGCCGCCAGAGGAGGGCGTCAGCACTGAAGCCCGCCAAAGGCCAATGAACAAAGGGACCAAATCTGGTTTTGCGCACAGAGACAAACACAAGAAGGACCTTTCCTAAAAGAAATGGGGAAAAAAGATAACCGGAGTCTGTTTTTACAGATAGGTCTTGGGTGCCATATTGAAAAACATGGCTGACCCGATTTTATTTGCTAGCGTTGTTAGCGGTAGGGAAAGATCATGGTAGTTTGATCTAAACCACTGGCACCTGCCATTTAAAGTAGGAAGGGGTAACCATTTACTGTTCCATACGTGTTTTGACTCAGGGGAAGCTAGGCAACCCCTCCAGCACTCTATAGTAAGATAGTGTGTGCTGGGCCAATACATTTAAAGAAACTAGTAAAGTCAATTTAACTTTACATGCCCTGGGAGACAGTAGTCAGCCCCAGGGAAGGTATTTAAACCTTGGGGAGTCTGAAAGACACCCCTGTGCCACTGCACCGAAGGTGCTGTGTGACATAGAAAAAGATGATGCCACTGGAGTCGTTTTAAAACTCCATAACCAAAGAACACAAAAGTAAAACACACACCAAAATGCATGAAAGAGGGGGAAAAAGAGGCTCACACTCTTTCCAGGTAAAAAATAAAATCCTAGAAATCCAGCAAAGTTTCTGGTGGTCTCAAAAGGTAAGGCAAATTAGCACATATTGAGAATTCTCCCTAACAGACGGTGCTACAGGTCTCCTCCCATGGCTGGAGTTTTATGGGGGATGGCGCACCACCACCTGTGGCCAGCCCCTCGCTGCGCTCGGTGGTGAGGAGGTTACGGACCCGGAGACGTAAATCATCCCACTTCTTACGGCAGTCTCCGACAGTTCGGGGTGTTGTCTCCACCGCAGACACTTTGGTGGCCACTTCCTCCCATATCGCTTTGTTCCTGAACTGTGCTGGGCACCGCATATCTGCTCCAAAGACTACATCGGCATGCTTAACTAGTGTGTCCGCAAGCATATTGAACTCCTGCTCACTACAGCAGGATTTGCGGCAACGGATGGTTACTCGTGTCGATGTCATACTCCTAAGTGTAGCTGTGCACTTGGATTGGCAGTTGCACTCCTGTAGGATGAGGATTGGAATGGATTGTGATTTTAAAGATGGCCACCAGTGCATTTCTCATTCCGGCGCAATGACGTTGCTTCCGGTGCCGTTGATACCGGTACCAGTAATTATGGCATCATCGGTGCTGGAGTCGGTGCCTGTGGCATCGAGGATGCCGGTATCTGGGGTTTTGGGGCCGTTACCGGCATGCTGGTGCTACCATTTCCGGCATCCTGGAATGCGTGCACACTGACTCAGAATCTACCGTAGATTTCGGGAGCAGTGCTGCAAGGACACAGTAGCACTGGCATGCCGGTAATTCTCTTTTTTTTACCTGCAACCTTGTAATGAGGCCCAACTATTGGGGCTGTTGGCGGGATAGAAATGCTGACTTTTGGGAAAATCTTGGTGCCGAGCGTGGCACAGACCAGACAAAATTGTGGATTTGTGTGGGATACTGATGGAACAGTGAACTGATGGAAAAGTACAAGATACCAAGAATCAAAGAAAAACAGCAGGTAGCATGGATAATTCAAAAAGGTTCAAGTTATATGACAGAATACAGCCTATGCATAAAAAAAGTGAATATGGTCTAACTGGAGTTTGCTTTCCGAAGTAGGGGATCATGTCTTTCCAGGCCTGGAAGGCTCTCCACAGATAAATGAGCTCATAAGCTTATTCTTAAGCTCCCATATCTCTCTAAAAGGTGTAATTTGGGGTCGGTTTAGGAAGCTGTGTGAAGTGTAGAAGGGGAAATGCGGATGGTTTTCATATTGCATTGCAATGTAAGAAATGGTGTCTGTTTCTTGCTCCTCTTCTGAGTTCTATTTTGGACCCTGTTTTTTTATGACAATCTCAGCATTTATGTTGGAGTGTATGACCCTTCAGTTTTTTCCATGACTACCGTCGATCCATTGGGGGTTCTGACTCCTGCCAGAATTGTTTAGTCTACAGTATGCCCCAGCTCTTCAACCATTAGCTCTGCTTCTAAAACATCTTTTTGAGGTACTGAGAGAGTTGTGGCCCAGAGATCCCTCACCTACACACCTCTAGCGAGGCCATCTTAGTGAGCAAACCAGTTCTCCCAACTGTTCATAGTCATATCACAAGAATAGAAGAACCATATTTATTTTCTCATAATTTAAAGCCCATCAGTGGCTATGTTTCCCTACAGAAAGGATAGGTTACCCTGCCTGTGTAACCTTTCCCTAGAGAGCAGTGAGGGGCCACCTGTGATGCTGGAAATGCATTGGATGGACAGGGCCTCCCTGACCTTGTCCTCTACTCCCTTATGTGTGTTTTATGTTATTTTCTGCACAGAAGTCCAGTTGGGACCCCTGGCAGTACAGCTCTTCATCTTTTTGTTTATGGTGAACAAAGACCCTTGGGATACCCATATGGCACCCATGGGTGGGGCTACAACCCTGTACCCCTAGTGTAGGTTTTGGGCACCTACGTGTTGCCCCAGAACAGGGTATGGGCTGGTGGCATCTTCATGCTGGTGTGACAGGAGCTCTGACTATCCTCCATTTTGAGATAGCCAGGCCCTGCTATAGGAATCAGTGGATTCCTGAAAGGCGGCAAGATGGCCCCTAGGGCCTCTTGGTTTCTATTGCCTTTTACCTTGTTTTCCCAAAGTCCTGGGAAACCCTCACTCTGTCCCTTACCATTGACTGGCTGTTGGGTGGAAGAACCATACATGGACTTGTGGTGAAATCCAGGCTAGATTGGCTGGAGCCTTTCTAGTGACTATATCTTGTGGGTACACCCTTGGGGTGGGACATTGTGTGAATGAAGTGTGTAACCAATATGCATTCCATGTTATGGGTGTCTGGTTTCTGTGTGTGTGACACAATGCATGAGACAACCCTGACTGAAACTGACATGAATGCAGTGCAGTGTGCTGAAAGGCTGGGTGCGTGCCGCAATCCACACTCCTTGTTACGGGTGCCTGGGTGGAGTGACTGGCATGAATGCCTGTGAGCCTGATTGGCTGCCTGAGCCTGGCTCAGCCAGAGTGAATAAGGGATAGATGTGTATATCTGGGGACGTCTCACTTACAAATTCTTTCAGAAGCTGAAGTTGAAGCTGATCCTTTAAGCCCAGCTGG
This sequence comes from Ambystoma mexicanum, assembly GCF_040938575.1. Taxonomy (NCBI): domain Eukaryota; kingdom Metazoa; phylum Chordata; class Amphibia; order Caudata; family Ambystomatidae; genus Ambystoma; species Ambystoma mexicanum. The sequence goes on from NC_090939.1 coordinate 694,719,850, forward strand.
AGGAGATTGCTGCCTCATTTCCTTCGATACCCAAGAGCTGTCGAGGACTAATCCAAGAGAGGACCTGGCTAGGAGACTTCTCCCAGAGCTACGAGGGAGCATTGTGCAAAAACTTCTGTTCTTCATCGAGACTCTCTGGAAGCCAGTTCCGTGAGTCTGACCTCCGGAGATGGGGTACACGAGAATCCCGAGGAGAGTGCCTGAAGATCGAGGGTCATCGAAGTCCATTGGCGTCGACCGGAGTCAGAAGATTTCCATGACCACTGGAAGCCAAGTCGAATTGTGTCACACAGAAGCGGGGACACCTTGACACCATGCTGCTCGATGTCCGGAGCTGAGAAAGCTCCACCTTGTCTAAAGAACATTTGAAAGAGGGCTCCCTTGTCATCACCGTCAACCACTTCGTCCCGCCGGAGAAAGTCAAGGTTTCCGGCTACCAAGGAAAGTGCACGGTGGGCTTCCCACCACCCGAAGCTAACAAAGACATCCTGAGGACACTGAGGGAGTGAAGATCCGAGGTCCAGCTCGTGGTCAAGTCCCGATCGCCAAAGTATCCCGAGGTACGTGCTGCAGCACCGACAGGCCAGAGGACCGCCAACTTCAACACCCGATGCCCGCTGCCGGCCCTGCATTCATCACCGCCGGAGGTCTTTCGAGTCCACAGAATCATACTTGCGGCACTGAATACTTTGCATCGAGATCTACCACACGCCTCATCTTCCCAGGACTTCCACCATCGAGGAAACGATTGATCGCCAAACAGTACTGCGAAGGTCAAAGCTGCTGTATCACTGCAAATGTACGACTTTTCCTCAAGGTTCTCGACGCCCTGTGGCTCCTTTTCAAAGGGGGTCCATCCTCGAAGAAGATCATCGAAGATCCAAAGAAAGTCTCCCACTTCAGGTACATTGGGATGATTGAACATTTTAACCAAGAAGCAAGGCTTTTTGAGCATTTATGGACTGGGCTTGTTAATTCTTTTATTACAAGGTGCCTAGGTGGGAGGATGCTCATTCGGAATTGTGCATCTATATCCAAAGAAAGCATTCTGCCATTGCTTAACCTTAACCTGCCTTCGTTCCCTATTTTCTATGCTGATACATATCACTGAATGATTTGCATGTTCTATCATAAATGCCAGCAGATGATGCATTTTAAAGGAATCTAAAGTCTAAGTGTAGTACCACATAGAATTTTATATAAAGAACTGTGTTCGCATATAACATAGTGTGTGGACATTCCTTTGTGGGGGCTTTGGGACTCACTGTACTTAAGAACCAGCTTGCATCACCTCCTGAGAGCTTAAGCCTTGGTTGCTCGTCCATAGCTACCAAAATAGAGAACCCTGGCTGGGGTGCTCTGTGCATCTACCCCGCCATATAGGGAGCAGAAGCACAGATACCCCCTTCCAGTCTTTACATGCTTAACTAAGAAAGGGACAGAGAAGAGAAGCTGACCCTAACTTCTTAATTTGCAAATGCACTATAAAAGCACCCTAAAACATGAACCTCAATATTTCTTCACATGTGCGCAAGACCACAACTATCAGGCCTTTTAATACAATTAAAAAACGAATGCATATACTGCAGAGTTCGAACAGGTGGGATGGTAATTAACTTGCACTGCTCCCTCTTATCCGTTGCTATAAAAAACCAAAAAGAAAAGTTTAGAACTATTAAAAAACACATTTTTGTAGAGTGATCTAGGTTATCCTTCTAAGTGAGTGATATCCCATTGGTTCACTTCCTAGAAGCCAATGTTGGCTGGTTTCAGCGGTTTGTCATCACATTATTGCTGCATTCTTCAGGACCAATACAGTGCTTTTGTTTCTATAATTATTGTCGAACCATTTTCAAAACAGGGTTTCATATTATACAATGTAGTCCTTGTGTATGGTCAGGCACAGCGTTAGGGCGTAGATCCTCATGTACTCCTTCTGTTTGTACAACATGCTAGGACTGGAACACTTCTTATTAGTGGATAATTATGTAGCTGTTCACCCTGTCGCTTCTCAGTCATCTAGAGTTCAGGGGCTGCCATCCATTCTGTTACCTGAATGGGAGATTACTATATCAATATTAACTGAATTAATAACCTTGGATTTATCACCAGTATCAAATCACAACTTTGATTTTAGTAATCCCCACTAGATTAGTAGACAAGGAAGAGAGGACACATGCGAAAACATCAAAATGCGACATGTTAGTCTGCTGTGAGTTACTATTAAAAAATACCTGACCGCCCGCGTATATACAGGAGAATGGTACCCTCAAGAAAATTAAAGATGCATACCAACCATTTCTTCAATGAAAACTCCCACTGACTGGACTATAGACAGCCTTATATGAACACTGAACACCGATCTCTAGATCCTACCCACACGACAGAATGGACAGACTAGATTGAAGTGGATTGAAGGAATGGATGGCAGGCAGGGATGGATGAAACAAATGGCTGCATGGAAGGGATGGATGGAATTGATAGACACATGGCAGGCATTGATGGATTAAAAAAAAAAAAGGGGGATGATGGATTGGTTAGATGGTAATGATGCAATCGATGGACGCATAAGGAATGAACGGATGGAATCTGTGGCGTGAATGCATATATAATGAATGGATTGTATGTATATGGAATAGATGAAATAGTCAGAATAGATCAAATAAATAGAATGGATGATAGATGGATGGATGGATGGAATGGGCGGAACGCATGGAATGGACGGTTCGAATGGACGAATGGAATGGACGGATGAAAGGGATGGATGGAACAGACAGATGAAATGGACAGATGGAACAGACGGATGAAATGGACGGATGGAGTGGGCGGATGTAATGAGTGAATGGATGGATGGACAAATGGAATAGATGAAAGGATGTATTGAATGGAATTCGAAAGTGGAACAACTAGATGAAATAGATCGCATGGATGCATGTGGAACGAGTGGATGAATTAGATGGCATGGATGCATGTAGAAGAAATGGAAGGCATGTATATGGATGGGATATTTGCATTCGGAAGGGAATGGATGGAAAGGATGCAATGAATAGAATGGATAGACGCATGTGAAACGAATAGATGAAATAGACAGCATGGGTGCCTGTGGAATGAATGGAAGGTATGTCTATACAATGGATGGATGGAAAGGATGTAAATGATTAAATATATGTATACTGAACTGATGAATGAAATGGATGGAAAAGTTGGAATGAATAGAATGGATGGACGCGTGTGGAACGAATGGAAGAAATAGATGGCATGGATGCATTTGGAATGAATGGAAAGTTTGTATATGCAATAGATGGATGCAACAAATATATATACTGAATTAATGGATGGAGTGGACGGTGTAGTAGGAGTAGACGGAGCGGTTGGAGTGGATGGAGCAGATGAAGCAGATGGAATGGATGAAATGGAATGGACACAATGTATGGAATGGACGCAATGGAATGGATGCAAGGGACGGAATGGCCGGAATGAAATAGACGCAATTGATGGAATTGGACGCAAGGGGTGAATGGACGCAATGGATGGAATGGATGCAATAGATAGAATGAATGGAATGGATGGAATGGACGCAATGGATGGAATCGAATAGACATAATGGGTAGATTGGATGGAATTGAATGGATGGAATGGATAGAATAGATGGAACGGATGGAATGGAATAGACACAATGGGTAGAATGGATGGAATAAAAAGAATGAATGGAATGGAGGAAATTGATAGAACATATGGAATGGATGAAATGGAATGGATATGATGGATGGAATGGATGAAACTGATAGAATGGATGAAATGGATGGAGGCATTGATTAGATGAATAGATTGAAGAGACTGAATGAAATTACCCTACCCTCTAGTTCACGTGTGTGCCCATCGTACACGTGTCTGTGTACCCCGCTTTCTTGCTCCCCATGTGGTTATCGTATTTACCTAATTCCCCCCTATCACTATAAGCCTGCCCCCGTCACTGTGTGTCCGTGTGTCGCAGAGCACCCTGCCATCCTATTCCCGTAATGTCGCTATGTCTCCCAATGTATTACCCAACCCTGTCGTCATCATGTGTGCCCACCGTGCCCATGTATCACTGTGCTTTCTATCGCCTTGATCTTACTATATATCCGTATGCCCCCTCCCGTCACCGTAAGCCCAGCCCACTGTCACTGTGTGTCCGTGTGTCAATAAGACGAATCATCATATTATATCACATCATTACGCCTACTCTCTACTATACACCATCACTCAACTAGAACACAGCTATACCCCTGACAAATTCGGGCTAGCTGTTCACATCCGAACACTACCCCATGAACACCTCAAATCCCTAATAAAGCGCAGCTATCCGATGACATTGCGGCCTATTTGCTCACATAAGCATCCTTCAGGCCTAACGTAGCCAATCCCAGTCTGGATGTCCACCCACCAGATTGCACACATTCCTAATAATATCTTCAACACCACACCTAACGCTAGGATGCAGCTACCATACAGCTATTACATCAGCTGCACACATAACTGGTACACCCACACACTCTAAGACACCACCTCTCTCTACTGACCCGAACTGCGGTTCCCCGAGGTTGTTCAACCTACCAGCGCTTTGAGATCATACCAATGATATATAGAGCGCTATATAAATGCCAAGTAACATAACAGAGTTCGGTGAAACATCACAAGGTGATGTCAATAGCAGACATTCTAATAGTGATGTACTATTCCTTGTACACTGTGATTAGAGTGGGAACGGAGCAGTAAAGGATGACACCAGTTTAAGCATTGTAACTTAAGCTCAATGGATTAGAATCGATTTGGCCAATACTCTGAATTCAAATTGGTCAAGACTCTGAATGCTGTAGAAATAGATTTATGGTGATCACAGGTGGGCAATACAATAATGCACCTTGTTGTGTTTTTGTGATTGAACAAAGAGTGCTAGTATGGCCATGTGACAACGGGGATGCATTGTGTTCGTCTGTCTATATTATCTAAAACATTGAATTTATGAAGGCGCAGGATCTTTTCAAATCAAGGTTGTGATTTGATACTGGTAATACATTCAGGGCTATAGTCTGTTGATATTGATATACTATTCCTCCTTGTAAGTGAGAATGGATTTAGGCCCCTGGACTCTAGATGACTGAGGAGTTACAGGGTGAACAGCTTCTTAATAATTTCCTCAGATCCTCTTGCCCCCCCCCCCCTCCAAGTAGTAATTTTCCAACTTTATAAAGGACTTCCTCCAAAACAAACAAATCCCTTTATCGGAAATGTTTTTTGTCTGTTGTGCACCTCAGGGTCGCCCCCTTTATAACCGGATTGTAAGCTTCCCACAGTGTAATCTTGCTGTTCACAAGTGCCATTTGTTCCACAGCATTCCACTGTGCGAGAATCATGATGCTCCATGTATTGGACATCTTGCAGGTAAAATATCTTTAACCTCTACATGTCCCACTGTCAAGAGACATCTACATCACTCTTGAGTAGTGGCCGAATGTGATCAGAGATTCTCCTAGCAAGAAATCTGATCCTCCCCTATCTGTACCTTTCAAATTGTCGTGAAAGGAAATAATTCAGGGAGGAGGAGTGTGTGGTAGAAAAAAATAGGAATATCACCAGGTTCTAGTGTTCATTTTCCCCTCCATGTGCCTCTGAGACCCAGGGCGCCAGCAAAGGTGGGTAGTTTGCATTTTCTGTTATGAAGGGATAATAATGGCTTGGTCTGTCCACTTAAGTCTCCATCACGTCATTGAAATCCCCCCATGAGAAGGATGCCCTACGACCGGCTCATAATCATATCATCAGTCCCACAATAGATGATCCACCACTGGAAGGCGTCAGTGAGCATAAACACAAAAGTCAGAAATCCATGTCCCACTGCCCCAGTTGCCCCTATAAATCTCAAGATATATCAGCATGAATATTTTGCATCTGTTAAAGTTTTCTTGAACATTATCACTACACACGTCGATCCCCTTGTAGAACTCTAATGGAACATTCTATTGAATTGATGTCACACCAAGGAATGATAGTCTGATGATGTGTCTCTCCTGGAGAAGCAACACCCAAATTGGGTCTATGGAGAAATTGACCACTCCTCTTTTTAAACTTATGACCCAACCCAACCCATTCACATTTCAACAGAGACAGGAAAATGATCATCCCTTCCTCGTCATGGATCTGCCATCATAACCCAATTCTGTATTCAAATTATATAACCTGTATCCCTCATTCTGCAGAACCTTTAACACAACATAACATTCCACCTATTCCTGAGCACACCCAATAGCGTGAAGCATTGTTTGTCCTAACCAAACTTCCTTGAGCCAAATTAGACTCAACTTATATTAATGAAACACACTAAAATCTTCTCTGACCCAGCCATCCACAGACTGCCGTACAACACATTTTTAAATGTTAAGCCAGTAGACCGCTTTCTCTCGTCAGGATAGTCTGTGTATCTCCTGCCCATGCAAGATTCGTGTTTCCAGATGGTATGGCCCTAATGCCGAATTTCTAGTTGCGATGGAAACTGCACTATAGGTTTAAATCCCTATCCTATTAAAGCCATTTCAGGGTTTACTCTTCACCGTTAGAAAGGACTTCCTTGCTGCCTATACAACTTAACTAAAGTCTCAGAAGAATGACAGTTTGGTCCCTTTAAATTGGATTTCGTCCCGATATCGAGCTGCTTTGAGTGCAATGCCTAGACCCTGGGTTATGAATTTGATGAAGACCAGTTGTAGATTCACTGGGGACCGAGGACAAGAGTGCAGTAAGCTCTTTCAGGAACAAACTGCTCAGAGGCACGCGTCAACAATTTCTTCATGAAGATCTTCATGGAGGACGTTTTTGCTGTATGTTTGAATAATCAGGGTTCGAAACCGAGGGGAGATGGGAGCTATTTAGCTCCTGCTTCTAGCATAGCATAGTAGAGCCTAGTTAGCTTGAAACCACAGCTACCAAGAGCTACTTCTTGCTCCTAGCCAACTGGTGCCTTCGAAACATATAAATGTGACTTTAGCTTTGCATATTTGCAAATGTCGATTAAAAAAAAAAAGAATTAGAACATATCTAATACACATTTAAACACAATGGTTCATACAAAATGGACACAAAGTTAAAGGGGCAATTCTGGAAGCTCCTGGTTCTCCTGCGGTAGCTCCTGCCTACTGGGTGATGTCTGACACCCAGGAGCTGGTTTTAGCTCCTTCCCATTGAATCCCAATTTGGAATCCTGGATAATCATATTACTTGTAGGTTTTTGCACCTCAAGCAACCCTCAGTCTTTATTTTCAGCAGCAAATATTACAATTTGTTTTAACAACTTTTATTTGTGTTGGTTACAGCATAACAAGCATGATATTCATAATGGAACAGCTCCCGTTATTTGTGATGTGCAGGAAATAAGTTCCCCCCCCCCCCCGGTGGCTCCCATCATGATCCCCCCCATGTCTATGGTGCTCTGACGGAATGGAGATCTGTCAGGGTTCTGGGGTCCCAAAACGTTGGTCACCAGGAGTGGCTGGAAAGTCAATGCTGGGAGTCTGCTATGATACTCCAACACTGGAGCCCAACAGTCGGTGAATAGATGGAGGGTCCCCTCTTTTGCGTCTGTGACCTTATCGGCCGCTAGTATTTCCCAGACTTTTATCCACCAGAGGGGCAGTATGGGGCCTTCTTGTGTTTTCCATTTACGTGCTACTGTAATCTTGGCTGCCAACAGTAGCTGCGTCAGCAGTATAGCAGTGCGTCCTGTTTTAGGGTAGGATCCGGATTTGCCACCCCCAGGAGGATCACCTCTGGATCCATTGGCAGGTTATGTTGGGTGATGTCTTCAATGGATTGTATAATCTCCCTCCAGAAGGCCTGCACCGTCGGGCAACTCCACCACATATGGAAGAAGGAACCCCGTTCCCCACAGCGTCTCCAGCAGCTCGGGTCTATGGATGGGTTGCAATGGTGTAAGCGGGCCGGGGAGAGGTACCAGCATTGGAGGAGCTTAAGGGCGCATTCTTTATTCATGACACATCTGGAGGCCGAGTTGATCCTGGTCCATATATCCACCCATGTCTGGTCCTTGATGGGGTGTCCCAGGTCTGTCTCCCATCCGGCCATGTATGAGGGGTCTGACCTGTAATATGTCTTCTTGAAGGAGACAGTACAGCTTAGTGATCAGCTCGTGTTGTGGGCTTTCCTCCAGTGCGTGTTCAGGGTGGTGAAGGTCTTGGGTCACCCCTTGGCGGACCGCTGGTTGCGAGATCCAGTGGCGTAGGTGGGCATATGTGAACCTTTCCTTCTCCGATATCTGTAGGTGACTTTCGCATTCTTCGAAGCTGAGTAGAGGGCTATCCTCGTAGAGTTGCGAGAGGGATCGAAGGCCTCCTGCGGTCCATCGGCTGAATTTCGTCGCCTCCATACCTGGGGAGAAGTCTGGGTTCCAGATGATAGGAGAGAGCGGGCCCAAACCTTTGGGCAGCTTTTTCCTTCGCCTGGCCCAAGCTCATGCATCTAGGGTCGCCTTGGTGGTTAGGAGTATTCGTGGTCCGCCGTTCCATAGGGCCCCCGGGATGTGCAGTAGGGAGTGTAGCTGCGGCTGGGACTTAGCTCGTTTAATCCAGGCCCCTCTCAGGGGGGACTCCTGTTCCGCCCAGGCAGAGGTGCTGGCCAGTTGAGCTGCCAGGAAATAATTTGTGAGGTTGGGTAGACCTAGGCCACCCCATTTACCCAACCCTGTCATGACTTTCATTGGTATTCTGGCTCTACATCCTTTCCAGACGAATTTCGTGAGCTTCTTCTGTAGTTGCTCCAGGGACTGTTTCGGTGGGGGAACCGGGAGCGTAGAGCATAGGTCCAGCAATCTGGGGAGTAAGTTCATTTTGCATGCTGCGACCTGCCCCATCAAGGAGATTTCCTGGCTGTCCAAGTTTGCTCAGATATTGTCCTAATTGTCTGAATATGGACTGCTTCCAAGTCACTGAAGTGACACTCAGTTGCAGAGACCCAGTCAGCTTCTCCAGTTTGGTGGGAGTCTGGTCTATTTTCCCTGAAAATGATTCCAGCCAGTTCCTGACATCCACAACTCCTGCTTGCAATTCTTTGAGGATGTCCTCATAGAAGTTGCTTTTGCTCTTGTCCGCACTATTCCAGGGAGAAATGTGGCCATGGTTCCATGAGACACTAGTTTTTTTTTGTTGGTAGAAATTCCACCACATGGTCATGACATCCAGCACTCACTAAAACCATACTGTTTTGCCCAGCACCAGGGAAGAACTAGGATCCCTTATACAGAATGGGGACAAGAACCACTGTCCAGGAGAACATATCTTATTGAGATGTGCAAACAGGCTAGTAATCATAGTACACCCTCAAACCGCTTGGAGGGTTGTGCAGCTCTATATCAAAGGGCAACCTGTACATTAAAGAATGGACTATATGGTCTTGGAAACCACCACAAAACGTTCACCCGATTGGGAGTAGAACACAGCTCCATATCCTGTATTGTTCTGCTTACTCAGTCTGCTTCAGCCCAGCAAGACCAGATTGTTGCCCAATTTCTCATGATTTTGCCGGATTGTGTGCCAGTGCCTCTCTTCAATAACACCCTCCTGATGACGATAAAGCACCACCCTGTGGCCACAGCTAAAAGGTCAGCCCCCAATAAGGCACATGAACACAGGCCAGATAGTAGTTGTAGGCAAGAGGATATAATGGGAGGCATTAGCTTATGTTTTTTGTTTAGCGTGAACAGAATTTCATACTTTCAGATGCTGTTTGAATATTCCCAGTCACCGGGCCGTGAATCCTCAGTAACATTAAAAGCAGTTTACATTTACATTTTAAAAACTGCTGTCACTTCAGTGCTCTTTTACAGTCATATTCCCCAATAACCAATAGACAGCTCCTTTCTTAGCTCTAACCCTGGAGGCCATCTTCTGATTTGGCAAGCATAAAAAAGGTCACCCAGGGGAACGGGTAAAGCGTGATATGGCAGCAAGTCATACCAAGATCGAGGAATGTGCCAATCTGCTCCGAGCCAGAGAGAGAAGGTAATCCAAGATGTTCTGATTTTATAAGCCAAAAGGGTTAATTCATTGGGCAGCACACCAAACAGTGAAGCGTTTCCACTTGTTCTTGTAGCAGGAAACCGTGGGGAAGATTAGGCTTTGGAAAGGGTATCCCAACAGTCTGGAGGCGTAGTGATCCATCCAAATTCCAGGAATGCAGGAGCCAGGCCCATCAGGTTAAGAGCTGCTGTGTCGTGATGCATGTTTAAGAGTGGAGGCAAATTAATGAGAAGTGAGAACTGGAATTTCTTGGCCAGGCAGGAGCCACCAAGATCAATCTGCACTGATGCGGTCTGAAAAGGTTGAGGACTTGAGGGAACACAAATGCATCTCCAGGCTTCCCACATGATGGAACCTGCTGGTGAATGCCTTGCATTTCTTGTTGGCACTGGTTGCAAAGAAGTCTATGTCCAGAACTCCTCACCTGCGGAAGATGCAATGAACTTGGATTTGCTAAAGCTCCCACTTATGGCAGGATCGCAATTCCCTGCTGAGGAAGTCCGCCAGTGTTGTCTAATGTGTGATTTAACAATCAGTAAGAGTCGGACTCAAGGATGACATTTCAAAGGTGTTTTAAGTGAAAACGAAAATTCCTAACTATGCCTACTGCTTAGAGGGATTTCCCTGCTGTTAGGCGGAAACCTGTGCAGTTCCCTCTGGGACCACTGCAAAAGATTTAGGACTACAGGTGTTTGGCAGTAAACCCACTTGGTAGCAGTCTGTACCACACAGATTCACTTGGTAGCTGTGGCTGAGCAGTCAGACTTCCCTCAAGAAGAGTTAGGCAGTATGTGGAGTATACAATATAGGGCAATTTACACAGTAGAACAAGCAAACACGGAACAAGGCTTCGGTGTTAAAATATAAAGGTATTTATTTACAACAACACATCTATAACAAACACTCTGGCACTAATACGGCAAACAACTTCACTCACAATTACTATACGAAGAAAAAGATCAATCCCCCCAACAATAGTTCGACAAGTCTAGGTTCACCGGCATCACTTATTTGCAGACAGAGGTGTATGCTTTAACCTAGATGTCACTCTAGTATTCGTTAGGACGGGAGAGAAAAATAAGGCAGGTTATGAAATCAACTCGGTACCAATACTTTACGGACAAATGCAAGGCAAGTAAGGCAGGGTCTACTGTAGATCACAAAGTTCAGAGGCCAGGCCCACTCGGAGAGAGGCGAGGCGATATGTCCCAAAAGTGTCTCAGTGGAAATGCTCTTCGAGTCTTTATCGCAAATTGTTATGGAAAGGTTGGACCAGTTCAGAACATAAAGTTAAAGAACGCTTGGAGGCGACCCAATGGAAAGGCGAGGATTCAGACACCTCACTCTATCCGGCAGAAAGGGAAGCCAGGCGGGTACGGTACCTTGTTTGTGGAGAGACACATCCGGCGGAGGCAGTTGTTCCTGGTGGTGGATGCACGTCGGGTCTTTGCCAAGAGTAGAGATGATCTCGTCGTCGAAGAAAAGTGAAGTCCGGTGCACCACCAGGGAAGAGACCAGCCGCGGAGTGCTCCGTCACAAGGCACCACCTTTTGGTCGCAGTACAGGGGTAGTGGCTATCCGGTTGCCGAGGTGCTTTGCACGGGCAATTCGACCAGTGCGTCCTGGAGCGAAGAAAAAGCAAAGGTGACTGGTTGTTCCCACCAGTCAGGGGAAGAGACTCTCCGGCAGGGAGATCTCCTCTGTCGTCGGGAGGTGGTGAGTCGGTTCAGCAGGGCTCCACCGGGGGTGTCGTCGTTGCAGGTCGGCTCAGCTTTACCCTCGTCGGATTCTTAGGTCCTGTGGCGACTTCTGAAGATCCAGTCCCAAAAGCCCTGCTTTTATGCAGAAAACCACCATTCATTCAGCCTAGCTGTCAATCAAAACACGCTAATTGGTGAGCGGGGAGGCTCACCACTTGGGCCAATCACACCAGAGTGCGACCGGAGTTGGCAAGGCAACTTGGTCCAGGGTGCCTAAACCCCCTCCCACACCCCTGTGGTAACCCAGACAGAATGGCACCACTTTGGAGGGTCTCTGTACAGAAGCCCGCCAAAAGTGGAACAAAGGGCTCAACCTTTGGTTTAGGAGTCACAGAGACGAACACAGACGCCATTTTAAAAACCGAGTTCTGGTAGAAAATACCATCCGATAGACTTATTTAAGATAAGTAAACCGATGGTATGTTAGAGATTAACGGGAGAAAAGGTATCAATCTCTAACAATGGGAAGAATCCCATAGGGTTATATTCGGGGTTGAATATAACAAGTAATTTCCACTGCCACCAGCCAAAACTCGACGAGGGGGGACGGGACAGTGCCCCCTCAAATAACAGACCCAGGAGTAATCGAATTACCCCTACTAGCACGTCCACAATAGGATGGTTTGTACTAGTTCTGTTAGTAAATTTAGGTCTAGTAAAGCCAATGGTGACTTTACATGCCCGGGGAGACAGTAGTGAGTCCCCGGGTATGGAGTTTATGATGGAGGTCCGCTCAGACGCCCCAGTGCTACGGCACATAGGGTGCGGTGTAACACATATAGTAAAACATATAAGATCCTATGGAGTAAAAGACCCCATAGCCCATAGAACACATTGACATTTAAAGGAATTACACACATTCATGTCCAAGAGTGGGAGAAAAAGAGTCTCACTCTTGGCAGGATGGAAAAAAAACTAACTCCAGAAATCCAGCAAAGCTGCTGGGGGGCTCACTAGGTTAGGGAAATTCAGCCTAAACAGAGAATTCTCCCTAACACCTGCCTACAAAACTAATTTAAGGGTGCTTGTGTATTATCAAAATAAAAAGATAGTCCTCAGTCCAAAAACCTAATCACTATCTGCCCCTACCACTGTGGAAAAACAAATTTAACAAGAGCACTTTCTGGCTCAGGCTTTGTTCATCCCAGGTTTCAGTAATATACCTCAGGATATTATTCTCTGTTCCAAATACAATTTTCAATGTCAGTTCACCAAAGAAGACTAACTCCCCCTTTAACTTCTCTAGTAAAAGTCCTGATATAAATCCAAAGTCTTATATATTTTGAACCTAAGGATGTTTCCTTCATCCCTTTTCCACCAGTTTGGTTGTTCCACTATTGGCTTTTGTTTGGCTTGTTTGAACCCTCCAGGTTAGCTTCTACTCAGATACTGTATAAGGGTTCACCTGACCCTTCTGATTCTCTAGCTTGGGTGGTCTCTTTGGTCGTGGCCAATGTGCAGCACTCTGGTTTCTAGGGCTCCCGTAACAAGTTCTGGCATCCTGCTCTCTTCCTTCCACTCGCCTCCCTCTGCCGTAGGCAACCCTAGAACCTCTGTCAACATTGTGTCTGCTCCAAAGGGTTATCATCTGAATGCGATGATTTTGGTTCGTTCTCCTCTCTGGCTTCTCCGATATGTCAGTGTGTGCTCTCTGGACACTGTGCATCTCAGCAGTCTCCTTCCCTGTATTTGGAGCAAAGTATTTGTTCCTCCATGTGACTGGTTTCGTCATCATTCTGGCAGCCCCAGACCTACAACGGCTGCAGCATGGTCACACCACCAGAAGAGACAGTACTTCTGTCCCAGTCTCGGTCGTGGCTAGATTGTCACTCTGTGACTGCCTTCCTGCGTCCTTCCTTGCCCTCGCTCTTCCTCCACACTACTGCTGGCTCTGCCCCTCCAGGAACTTCTCACATCAAAGGCTTGCCTCTGCGTAGAATTCCTTCTCCTCCATTCAAGGTTCCTTGACTATTTCCACTGCTGTAGTTGAAAGGGTCATCTTTCCTCTGACTATTGAGTTCAATGGGAATCCAGCATTACCTGAAGCCAAAGAGGTTGAAGCAACGTCACTATGTAGACAGTGTATTCATGATAGAGACTTCCTTATAGGAATTTGAGTCCTTGTCCCCTGAGGTCCCACTTTCCCAGAACCTTATGGAGGGTTCTGCAGCACAGGCTCACCTCCCTAGCCTTAAAGGCTGTGGCTGCCCTCTAGGGAGCAGGGACACAGTTCTGAATCGTCACAATGCCCAGTAGATCGAACAGAATGAGGAACATCTCATGGACTAGAATCCATTTCCACGTTGCCTGGACTTCTGAATACAGAATGGCAGAAAGAGTCCCGCCTTTCTGGTGGATATAAAACATGGTGATCGTGTTGTTCATGAACACCCAAACTACGTGGCCTTGAAGCTGTAGGTGAATAGATTTCAGAGCCCACAACACTGCTCGCAACTCCAGGACGTTGATGTGCAGCACGTTTTCCATCAGTGACCAGAGACCTCTGGCATGGAATTGTCCTGTGTGGGCTCCCCAGCCTTCCCGTTGTCACTTGCTGGGAAACTCTCCCTTATTAAAATGATTTTTATCCAAACTGCTTTACGTCTTCAGCAACGTACCAATCTGGCCTGGGAAACAATACTTCAGGAAATTACACAAGACATGTGGCACAGTTCTTATGGCATTCCGGTGTGGTTCATAAGAAATGGCTAGACATGGTGCTGCCGTACGAGAGGGGAGGATTCACAGCACCGGACCTGATGCTATATTGGATGGCTGCACAGGCCCAATATATTACGTACTGGTACCCGAGCCCTCTGATTCGCCCACATGTAAAATTGGAGACTCTAGCTGCTGATAAGACCAATCTCATGACTGATATTCCATCGTGACTATGCGCCTGACTCTCCGCTCGACCCAGTGGCGGCCACCCTACTTTCCTGGAGCCAATTCCTGTACAGGACAAGCAAATCAAATCCCTACTATAAAATGCTCCCCATCTGGGGCTTTCCCAGGTTGGAACCCACACACGACAGCATTGGCTCGACACTGGGGAACTCTGGGCTATCAAGCACTTGCTGACTTCTTTCCCGCTGGGAGGTTCATTGACCCGTAGTCTTGGAAACGCGGTCACTCCGGGTCTGCTCTTGAGATGCTACAGTACTATAGGCTCTGTGCTGCCTTCCATGCCAGGTGGCCTACCTTTCCTGATGAACCCCTCCCCCCCCGATAACCTCGGGGTCACCTACATAGCCAACTCATGTGGCAACCGTAGTGTCGTCTCCTCTCTGTATAAACTACTACTAGCGGAGACCCCTACCCGACCCTCCACAGCGCACAATGACTGGGCAGATGAATTGGACCTCGACATCTCTGACCATTTATGGAAAATGATGTGCTTGCACACAAAAAGAAGTCCCTTTATTTCCACTACCATGTCATGCAGTTTAAACTGCTTAACAGGATGTAATATACTCCCGCAAGATCTCTAGGTTTGCTCGTACTGGTACACATACCTGTGCCCATTGTAAAACTAAACTGAGAATGCAGACCACCTACACATGTTCTGGACATGTAGCAAACCGGGAGATTTCTAGGTTGGGATCTTGAGGACTCTCACTGATATCACTGATGCAGTAATTGACCCTAGCCCATTGGGACTCTTGTTTGGAATGTGGGATACTGATGACACCAAGCGGGTGGCTAAATTTCTAATCATAAGTTGCATGGTAGCTAAGAGATGTATACTTCAGTGCTGGAAGAGTTCTACCCCCTACTTATCAGAAATGGCTCAATGCTTTCACTTGGTCTTGGGCCTGTGAAGAAGAATACCCGCCAATTCTCCCTGTACACTCCTGCCCCAGGAATATTTGGTCCAACAGTTACCTCATTAATCTAAATGATAATGCATCTGACAGTGACTCACCAATGGTGTTGTAGGGGTGAATCTGAATGTTAAGTTGTCGTACAGTTCTTGGTCTCTTCCTCAGGTTGCCGCATCACACTCTTTTTTTCTTATTTTCTTCTTTCTCTCCACTCTAACTGTATACTGGAAGTGTATCCACTGTATAATGTGCTCTGACATGTGTACTTTGTTGAAACCTCTGCTAATAAATACATTTTAAAAAATCCTACTGGGAGACCTATAGTGGCAGCGACAGGAAGCATCCTACAACCACTGGGTACCTACATTGTTTATTTTTTGTAACCAATTATTCAACAAACTTCTACATATGTGAAAAATAGGATGCATTTTTCACAAATCTTGAATCAAATTGAAATGACAGAGCATGACGTTCTTCTTACTATCAATGTCAATAGCTTGTATACTGGCATTCCACATAATTTAGGCCCAGAAGCAGTAAAATGGCTGTTACTGCAAGAAGAATCAATAGGAGCAGCTAAAGAATTCTTGATGATACGCCAACTTTATTTCACTGAATTCCTGTTTTCAATATGATCAGTCGTTTTACCTTCAAACATCAGGCACAGCAATGGGAGCCACTATGGCGCAATCATATGCCAACACCTTTATGTACCGATTTGAATCCATACACAGTTGAGCATCAAAAGTGAAAGCAGATTAAAAAATGGGTTCCATATATCAATGATATTTTTGAAGTATGGTGTGGGAGCACAGACAAACTGAAAACATTCTTAATATATCTGAACAGCATAGATACCCGAATACAGTTCACAATGGAAATTGGAAATCCAGACTTTCATTATTTTGATGTTCAAACAAAAATAAAAGATTCTAAAATCACCACAACCCTCAACACCAAGTCCACAGATAGGAACAACCTTACTCACAGATTAAGTTTTGACCCGCCCAATATGCTCAAGAATTTACCATATGGCCAAATGCTGAGGATCAAAAGAATCAGGAGTGATCCTGAAGAATGCGAAGAACAACTAGCTACATTACAAGAGAAGCTTCAGCACCGGGGATGCCCGGAAGAAGACCTACAAAATGCATTATCCAAAATTAAAATTAAGAGTCAAGATATCCTTTTGTTGAAAATGCCCAAACGGGATAGTCCCGAACTAGTATTTGTTTCAAAATACTCAACACAAAGTAGACAAATTAGACAAACTATATCCAAACATTGGAACATTTTGACTAGCGATGAAAGAACAAAGGAATAATTTCCACAACTGCCTGTGTTCACTTATCAGAAAAGCAACAGCCTCTGCAATATGTTAGTAGACACCAAAGGCACAGCAAGAAACAAAAAACAAGACAAGAATCCTGGAACTCATCCATGTCTCAACTGCAGTAGTTGCAACAGTGTGATCAAAAGACCAACAGTTTCACATCCAAGAACTGGCGAAAAAAATCCAATTGAAACAACTTGCCACCTGTTCAACAGAAAACACAATTTACAGCATCAAATGCTCATGTGGCAATTATGAACATGGGCGAAACAGCTAGAAAAATGAGACTGCGGATGAATCAACACAGATCCTGCACCAGGAATAACAATAAAAAATCAGCAGTGGCACTACACTTTGCGGAAAAAGGACACACAGTGTCACACTTAACATTTCAAGTATTAGAAATTGTACAGATAAAAGGCCAACATGTGAACTCTAAGAAAAAAGAGCCCAAAGAGAGGTCTTCTGGATTGAAAGACTGGATTCCCTCACCCCTGGTGGCATGAATGAGGAATGGGATCTGAACTGCTTCCTGTGAGGATATTCACAGGTCACAGATATCTATTGGAAGGAACAAATATGGATTGTTTACTACATTTACCATCCATAACTGTTAATTGTCAATGCAAAAAATGAAATATAATGAAGTGTCATGCAAGTTTGATACTCATTACCTGAATTTGTTCCCCTGTTTTTACTTACATCACTTTGTACCTGTTTCCACAAACTGGTTGTTTGTCTTGTGAATTATGAGAATTCGTGCTATGCTTCCTAGTGGGATGGGAAATTTAAATATTTACATTGACATTCGAACACATCGGAAAGAGTTCCCCCTCACTCAATTCCATCTCTTACCCTCCTTATTAAGCATTTCTGCTGACGTGTAGCCCGATGTAGTCCTGCACAAGAGCTCGGGTACATACCCTGTATTTATTGTTAGAATCAACGTTGGAATAGTACATTAACTGTGTGTACACTATGGTACTTCTGTAGTTACATTGGCCAACATTTACATGCAAAACCTTTGGGCTACAGTTTACCATGCAATAGAATACTACATTTTCTCCCACCTAAGACGTTCTATTATCACAGTTATCTTATTTAGTATTACTTAGCAACAAGAGGCACAAGCCGTTCACTCACTCAGTTGTGTACTTGTGAAACTATATTCGCTGACTCATGTAATCGCTTTCGAATAGTAAAGCAAATTAAATCAGTCAATTCATTCCAAGATGGCCAACCTCTACAGTGAATTTTGTAGCTCTGGCATTGCCATGACAATGCCCGTTGTCATTACTTCACTTCCAACTTGCCCCGCATCTTGCGACTTCCACGCACGATTGCATATATACAGAATTAAAGAGTGAGGTTAAGCAGTTCAATCGAGTTACACTCCTGAGCGATTTTATGGTTTTGATATATAGCAGCTCAAGTATTTATTTCGTGATATTGGGAATCTAACAGGTCCATTGTCCCATCAGCAGGAGATGGATGTGTGTGAATCACATATTTTGAGTAAGCCCATATGTTCCCATGACAACGCCCAACGGCATTACAGTACTCCCAACTCGCCACGTGTCTTACTAACTAATGAATACAGAAAGTGAGATTGAGGTAAGCTGTGCAACCAAGTTACGCCACAGAGAGTCAATTGTTCCGTTACATAGTTGTACATTTATTCACTTCACGATATAGGGAATTAACACATCCATTTTCCTATCAGCGGCAGACGGACAAGCATGAATAGACTATTTCACGTTGCAGAGGATCCAGCACAGATAGCTGTGACTCACGAGCAGTCTTCTTAATTTACCAAGTCCCGAATGTGAATGGTAAGACCTTGAACTATGTACATTTTCAACCACTAGCATCATCTCTCACACATTCATATTTTGATGACGGTATCACTTTCATATTTACAGATATACCGACATTTTGATCACTATCAGGTCAGCAGGTTTTTATTCAAATTATGTGTTACATGCATGGAAACTCCTTCACCAACACATATTCCTTTCTTTTGTCCTTGAACATCTTTTGGATACCTTATCCTTTGTGCTCAACAAACCGTATGTATTATACAACATTGTATGCACATGCTGCGTATTATACTTCATATGGAATTATGTGATGTACTATGATAATGCAATGATGTCACAACCTTCACTACTATGTTTTTTTGGTTCCCAACTATTATTGAATTCCAATTTGATATGTATTGAATGGATGACATGGTACCACAATTCAATGTGATTTTCCATGCATTTAATAATTGTCTGACATGACACGTGATTATAAAACCTAATTAGATGATCTTATAGGCCCTGAAGGACAGAATCGTCCAAAATGCATAGGCCAAACCGAGCATCTGCTTCGTAACTACAAAGAAGTGGTTTGCTAAGAAGATATATATTGGTGAATAAAAACACTTTGATGCATTTTTCCCTTTTTTTATCTTTAATTTACATTTTGCAACATTAGAAACCACAAAGTGGACATTTGGAGTGCAGCCCACACCGCTGGTTGATTAGCCAAGGTTTTCGTTCTTGTTCTACTTTCGAGTGCCAGCCACGGAGGCACCCAAGACTGGGTTTGCACCCCACTCAAAGATTTAAATATTGAAAACCGAAGGAATAAATAATATTACTGCGCACACTCACCTCTTCCTAGTCCATTTTGTACGACATTTCCCTGTCATGACAGGACTGGATACACATGGAATTGGCCACCTTGATAGTAGTTGTGGCAGTGGCAATGATGCGTTTCCCAAAATTATCAAGTTGTTTTGCTTCCTTGTAGGGGGGCACTGTGCAAGGAGAGGATGGGTTGGTGGAGCGTTTATGGGCCACAGCCGAAACCATTGAATCCGGGCTAGGCTGCATGCAGAGACATTTAGAGGCAGAATCCGTGGCCCTCTACTTCTCAAACCTGTTTTTCTAGTGAGGAACGTGAATGGTTTTCATGGTCAAGAGAGCATGCTCCCAAATGTGATTGAGGAAAGGTAGAAGACCACAAACTTTCTGGTGTGCTTCCTCCATTGATATAGAAAGCCTTTCTATTTTTGTTCTTCCGACAGTAAATCGAAAAGTTTTCAGCCCCAGCCAAGAGGTCGTGGAAGGAACCAATCGTGTCAGGGGTGGAATTCCAGATTGGTGGGTCATCAGGTTCACCATCCCCTGGGAATAGAACATCGAATTCATCAATATCAGTGTGATTAGACGCAGCACCCTGTGAGACGTCATCCTCAGATTCATTATCAGTACAATTGGTAGGTGGCAGGAGGGCCAGCATAGGGACGCATGAGGGGAATCCAGTTGGAGGCAGAGGTACTGGCACCAGCCTGCATGAAGATCCTGATATGGAGTAAGAGATAGAGTGGGCAGTCTATATTGCAGTTCAGAGACTATATTCTGTAAAGTAGACAATATGTTAATTAACAGGTCATAAGGGCTGTGAGTGACCAGAGGCTGGTTTTGAGGGTGCAGGAGGTGCAGATATGTACAACAGGAGGAGAATAAGCCAGAGGTGATGGAGGAACCTCGTCATATTGCCCCTTCGAGAACACACCATCAGGACCTTCAATGTCTGTGTCAATGACCTGCTCCAGAATTTCTTGTGGAGGAATCATGGAAGAAACTGCGACAGCAGGCGGTAGATACAATGCCAGTGTAAAGGCTGGATGTGTACGAGTAGGCACCACCAGAGCTGAAGGTGTAGCTGATGAATCCTAAGCTCGGGAAACTAATTTAAGGGCCAAGGAGGTCATAGACGAGGAGGCAGGTACCTTGGTCATAGACAAGGCTGTTGTAGTTGTAGCAGCAACAGATAGAGGTCTCTGCATTGTGAGCAAGATGCACAAACATCACACCAGGAAATTACAGTCCGATGACCTAGGTTTCCATGAGAAACAACGGCCAGATTGGGCATATGGGAAAGTGTCCACTCCTCCTTTTTTAAACGTATGGCCTGACCCATTCACATTTCAAGAGAGACAGGAAAACGACAACCCTTTACCCATCCTTTACCTGCCATCATGAACCTGTTCTATAGCCAAAATATCAAACTATCTGCATCGCCCATTCTTCAGATCCTTTAACACAACACAACATAACATCCCACCAACTCCTTACTACAAGTCTTAACAAGAAGCATTTTTTGCGCTAACAAACTTCCTTGAGCCAAATCAGATTCAACCTATATTAAAGAAACAAACTAAAACTTTCTCATGATGTAAAGGCGTCACATTATATGTGCAATGACACTGTTTTAATCAATATATAAAATGTATTTCACATCTAGTATATATATATATATATATATATATATATATATATATATATATCATAAGAGTTAATTGGGAGCCAGCTTGGATATCAATCCCACACATTTTATTCTGTATGTAAATGGGAAGCTAAAAGGTTTACAGATGTGCAGCATTGGTGTAGAAACATTTACTACACCAAGCATGGCAGCTAACATGATGACACAAAGGCGTCATATCACGTGAGAAACACTGAATCGTTCGCAAATAGTATTTAAAGCGTTTTGAAAGTCACGACCACGTCTTAAACAGAACGTGGTATGCCAACGGCATTTGGGTCAGGATTCTGGTAAGTTGAAATGTGGCAGCTATATATTTTCAAATAATGTGGTCACCTAATGAGACTGCAGATAAACTCATTCAAAATTTATTTTTGATTTTAATTCTTGACAAGATATCAAGTTAATGCTAAAAAGTATCACCATTTTTAGCAAAGAAGAATGAATAAAGCTAACAATTGTTTGGTTGAATGCGAAATTGGGAGAAACATATGATATTAATATAAGTACGGTCCCATATTAAAAAAATTAAAAAAAAGCTCATTTGAAGGGTTAGGAGCAATGCCCGAATTAGTTGTTAAGCAAAAATGTCTACATGAAGACGGGATCCATCCTGATACACTAAGGAGCAATTATTCAGAGTGCAAAAACGAAAGCAAAACAACGAATTGCAAGGGCGAGTAGGATGCTAATCCTATTACACAGGGATATTAATTTTGGAAAGTGGTCCCATGTTGTTGATTACACTGGCATACGAATTTTGGAAAGTGGTGCAAAGTTGTTGATTTTGGGGCATTATTGTATTTGTACATGATTTTTATTAAAAGCTACACAACTGATTAAAAAAAGATATTTTTGAACAGTATTTTATGTTGGATGAGATTTTTAGGGGCAATGAATTGCAGAATGTTATTCAAGATGTGATTATTAAACATGGAGTTTTATATTTTTGTTCATGCTAGCTAATGACTCCTTCCCACTTTGAACCCTCATTCTCTGTCTAAATCATATTTATGTAGCAAATGAATATTGTGGACATGCTCATAATTTGGTTTTATTTTTGATCTGTCTAATGTGATTGCTATTTCAGGATAAGATATTCATATGTATAATGTTTTCATGTCAGAAAGAATGATATACAAGAATTAATTTCTAATTTACTTTGCCCAGTTTTGAGAAATGCCAGGAGGCCAAAACACGTGGGCATCTATATGGTATTAAAATTACAGTTGGAATCTACATCTAATACAAATATTTAATGCAACAAGAGTTCTGAGGATTTTACTTCTTGCGTACCGCGCAAAAAAGTATAGCAATCAGAATATAAGTGTCTTTGACCTAGCCATCCACTGATTGCTGTACATCGTTTTTGAAATGTTAAGCCAGTAGACAGCTTTCTCTCGTCAGGATAGCCCTGTTATTTAATTTTGTTGCTTGTGTAGCACGCCAAGTCCTAGCGCATCTGTGCGCTTGCTTACATAGAAAGATTACACTTGTTACAAACATACACTTATATTTACATAATTACATTTTACAGTTGTAGCAGAGTTGCATTTCAGGTATGTCATTTTGGCAGGCGTCAGAGTAGCAGAGGGGAGGATAGGCTGGGGAGTTAACAGTAACTAGTGTTAGTTGTGAAGTGGGTGTGTGAAGAGGTGTGTTTTGAGCTGCTTGCAGAATATCCAAAAGGAATCCTGAGCTCTAATGTGAAAGGGAAGATCATTCCAGAGTTTATTTGCCCTCGCGCAGAAGCTGCTGCCGCCAGCTTTTTGTAGATTAAATTTAGGTGTGGCCAGGAGGTGCTTGTAGGCTGTTCTGGTGGGTCCGGCAGATTGGGTTTTGGTTGTTTTGTCGGCCAGGTATGCAGGACCTAACCGATGGAGGCACTTGTGTGTCAATGTGAGCGTTTTAAAACAAATTCGTTCTTGGATGGGTAGCCAGTGGAGTTTTATTCTGGTTTATGAGATGTGTAATGATCTCGGAATGTTAAATGTTGCTCTGATGGCATTGTTTTGAAGGACCTGGAGTTTGTTGATGTTGTACATGGAGATGCTGGTGTACAATGCGTTACAGTAGTCTAGTCTGGTTAGCACTAATGCTCTCGCTAGTGTACTGCAGCTATCAGGCGAGAGGAAGTGCCAGCAGGCAGTATTCAGCTTGCAGGTGTAGGAGGTGGCAGAAGCAGTGCCGTTCACTTGTTTCACTAGGATGAGGGAGGAGTCTAGGTAGAAACCTAATGTTTTAACGTGGCTGGAGACTGAGATGGAGTTGCCGTCAATGTTGAAGGATTGAAAATGGCGAGCTAAGTTTGGCAAGTCTGAGTTGAGAGCCCATGAGGAGCAACTCAGTCTTCTCATCGTTGAGGCACAAACCTTGATGTGCCATCCACGCCTGAATGGTTCGGTAGAATGCGTTGAGATTGGTAGTGTGGTCTCCCGTGATGGGTAGGAGGACCAGAGTGTCGTCTGAGTAATTGGTATACGAGACGCCCAGGCCATCAAGACGGTCTAACAGCAGCTTTGTAAATATGTTATACAAAGTGGGAGCCACACATGATCCTTGTGGTACTACGCAGAGGACTGGGGTCGAAGGTGCTTCTGCCTTGGGTGAGAAGACCTTCATAGTTCTCTCTCATAGGAACACTTTAATCCATAGGGTGGCGTTGGGTGAGAATTGTGCAGCAGTGGAGAGGTAGCTGCATAGGATGTTGTGGTCCACCAGGTCAAAGGTGCCTGAGAGGTCTAATAGGAGGAGCAGGGCCAGTTTTCCTTTGTCCTTCAAGTCGTCCATTTGGACATTTAAGTCTAGGACAGCCGTTTCAGTCCCATGTCTGGGGCGAAACCGGATTGTCCAAGTCCCAGGATGTTGTTTTCTTCTAGATATTTCTCAATTTGGAGGTATGCTACTCGATCTAAGTGGGTCTGTAGTTAATGGGGATGTCGGGGTCAAGCAAGGTTTTTTTTTTTTTTAATAAAGGAAGAACGCAGGCATTTTTTTAGGTCCTTAGGGACGCAGTTGTCGAACGGTACATTGAGGAGGTTAGTGATGAACGGAGCGAGTTGGGGTCTGCAGTCCTTGATGACTGAGGGTGGGCATGGATCTCCTTGGCATCTTGAGGGTTTTAGCGTGGTAATGATCTGTAGCACTTCTGAATTTGTGACCTTGATGAATTCGAATTGAGGCGTTTCAGGCTTGTTAGTATCTCTGGGTTGGCTATGCACGGAGGCTGTGGGTTGTGCTAGCGTTTTCTTTTTTTGCTGATATTTTGGAGTGGAGTGATTTTGCCTAGCAGGGCGTTCTGAATGTCCAGACACCAATTTGCGTCTTTGTTGCATTTATACACTGGGGGTATGGGGCTCTCTAACTGAGTATAGAGAATAGTTCCTTCATTTTCGAGTTAGCATTGGCTATTCAGTCATTATAAAGTGCACTTTTGGTTTGAAGAACTAGATTTTTATATTCTCGCGCAGTTTCGAGGATATTCTCGCCCAGTTTTGAGGAAGGCTAGTTTATTTGAGTGTGGGCGCTTTCTTCCATAGTGCTTTGGCCTTTCTTTTTTCTTTCCTAGAGGCATTACGTGTGGGGGTGAACCACCCGTTCAGGTGAGCGGGTTGTTTGGCTTTGCGAATGGTCATTGGGGCCAGTTGGTCAATGGCAGCCAGCATGATATTGTAGTTTTTAGTTAGCGAAGGAAGGTCAGGGTTGTCATTGAACTGGGTTGAGAGGTGGGGTTGTATTAGTGGCTGTAGGTTTGTCAGCTGTTCCGTTTTTGTTTTTGGTGGGGGCGGCTGATGCTAAATTGGGGGAGTCAGACTTGTTGGTAGATGCGTCAATGGTGAAGATAATAAGATGGTCTGAACAGGGGCAGGGAGAGTTGGATGAGATAGTGGATTTGCAGTTGATGTCTGCAAGCCAGCCAAGAGTGCGGCCTTTAGTATGTGTTGGATTGTGGATCCTGTGCGATAGCCCAAGGGCTGTCATGGTGTTGGCTAGAGTTGAAGCATAGTTGTTTGAGGGGTCTCAGAAGCCTAGATTAAAGTCACCCATTATGATGGTTTGGAATTTGGGCTTGGAGTAACGTCGTTTTCAAATGCCAGTGCAGGCCATGGGGGTCTGTATAGCAAATGGATGTTGAGGGTGGCGGTTGCGTGCACAGATATTTTTACTGAAAGGAGTTGCCCGGTGGTGAAGGGGGTGGGTGTGGGAGTTTCTATCATGCTTAGAAAGGTTTTGGCGATGATGGCGACGCCTCCACCTTTAAACTATCGGTCTGTCCGTTCTGCAGATAGAGTAATTATCTGGGACAGCAATGGTTATCTCCCACACACACTTCTGTTTCCATATGGTGCAGTCCTGATGCAGAATTTTTAGTTTTGAGGGAAGGAAGACGTTACTTACCTGTAACTCCTGTCCTCCAGATTCACATGCAGTGAATATTCCCAGCCGTCAGGCTGGGAATCCTCAGTAACAGAGCAGTTTAAACTTAACTGAAAACTTCAGAGTTGTAGTAGTCATTTTGGGTCATACTACCCACAACCAATTGGAAGGGCTCCCCTCGCTCCACCCCTGGAGTCCATCTTCAGATTTGTTTTACCACATGTTACATGTTGTTAGTCCTCAGTAAATCTCCCTCTACAACGTTTTATATCCCTTTCAAGGTTCAATATTCACAGTTAGAAAGGATTTTCTTGCTGCCTGAACAATTGGACTAATGTCTGGGAAGTTACAGTTTGGCAACTTTTAATTAGATTTCATCCTGATCTTGAGCCACCTTGAATGCAATGTCAAGATCCACATAGTGTAGGAAGATCACTGTGCGATGAGCTCTTTCAGTAACAAAATGCTTGGCGAAAGGCGAGTTCCTCAGGCAAGAATCAACAATTTTTCCACAACAACCGTGAAGGATGACACTATTGCTGTATTTACGGATAGTCATAGCAGTTGTAGATTTTTGCACCCCAGGCAACCATCATTCTTCTTTTTCAGTTGTAAATCTTAAATTTCAGTTTGTTCAGAGATATTGTCCGATTATAGACTTCTTCTAAGTCACTGTGGCGATGCGATAATCGCAGATACACAGTCACCTTCTCCAGTTTGGTGGGAGTCTGGTCTATTTTCTCTGAAACGGATTCCAGTCGGTTCCCGACATCCATAAATCCTACGTGCAATTATTTGAGAATGTCCTCACATAAGCTGCTTTTACTCATGTCCCCTAGTGATTCCAGCAAGAATTGTGGTCACGGGTCCCTGAGACTCTGGGTTTTTTGGTGGAAATCCCACCCAATACTCAAGACAACCAGCACTCACTGCGACCACAGAATTTTGCACCAGCACCTGGGAGGAACTAGGGTCCCTTACACAGAAGGCAGGCAAGAACCATTGTCCAGGAGAATAAACTCTCTGCACACATGATAGTGGTAGTCGAAGTGCACCCTCAAATTGCTTGGAGGGTTTTGCAGTTCTGTACAAAATGGCAACTTATATATTGAAGAATGGACTATATGCTGTTGGGTACCACTATAAGATGGCCACCCTAATGGGACTAAAACACTGCTGCATTTCCTGTATTTTTCCAGGAGAAATTATAAGTTAGTCACCGTAGTGACTAACGTACTCTTAGTCCATAGTCCCCTTTTCTCCATACTGTATGGGTGTCCCTTTCAAGGGATGGGAGACGGAACCTTGTTCACCAGAAACAAACCTTCCCCTTTAAATTTAGAGGTGTGCAGGGGTGCGGCCCAGGGAGCTTGCGCTGCCCTGACTCCGCCCTCCGGCACCACACCTCAGTCCCCATTGACGCATCAACAATAGATTTAACATTGCCTAATGACACCAGTATTATTAGGGGGGGGAGGTTGGTGGGAGGTATGGAGGAAAGGGGACTATGGACTAAGAGTACGTTAGTCACTACGGTGAGTAACTTATAATTGCTCTTATGTCCCGTCCCCTTTCCTCCATACTTTATGGGCGATTACAACTGAATGTAGCTCCAGGGTGGAGAGGAGACCCTCCTTAAGCAAATAGGTTCCTGAGAACCGTCTGTCCGAAGGACGCATCAGATCTAGAGCCGGCATCCAAACAGTAATGCTAACAGAAAGCCGAGGGAGAAGCCCAAGTGGCCGCCCTGCTTATGACTTTCCAAGGGACATGGCGCTGGAATGTGAAGGCCGTTGCCTTGGCCCTGACTGCGTGGGCATGCATGTTGGCCAGAAGTGGCTTGTGCTAGCCCTCATATGCCTCTTTGATGGCAGAGACCAACCAGCGGGATATGGAAGCCTTAGAGGCCTGATGGTCTAGTCTTGAGCCTTTGAAAGGGACGAACAGAGCATTCAATTAGCGGAAGCCCTTGGTCTTGCCCAAGTAGAATTTCAGGGCACGCCTGACATCCAGGCAGTGCAGCACTCTGTGCTTTGTCCTTGGGATCGGGAAAAAAACGTAGGAAGGACTATTTCCTCATTCAAGTGGAACGCAGACGGAACCTTGGGCAGAAATGCCAGGTGCATCCACATGACTAACTTGTCTTTGTGAAAGGTGGTATATGGTTCCGAGGCGACCAGCACCTGGATATCGCTGACTCTATGGGCCGAGGAAAGGCCGACTAGTAAGACCGTCTTGATGGTGAGCAGCCAGATATCCACGGATGCCATTGGCTCGAATGGTTTGTGCGCCCAAGACTATGTTAATGTCCCACACAGGGTGCAGTCTCTTGACGGGCAGGTAGAGCCTAGCAAAACCTGTCAGATGTTTCTTGATGATAGGGCTGGAGAAGGAGAAAATGCCCACTCAGAGTTCCTGTAAGCCCCAATGGCTGCAAGGGATGTGCGGCAGGTGTCCACCTGCATGCCTGAATGAGTGAGGTGCACCGAAAAGGAGAGCATGTCATCCAAAGTGCAAGCCAAGGAGTCGATCCCTTGGAGTCCACCCAGTGGCACAATCTGGTCCATTTGCTTTTGTACTGGGCCCTGGTGGCTTTGCTCCTGGCACCCTGTATAATCTCCAGATTATCCTTTGAGAGGCTAATGTGCCAAAGCGTTACCTGCTCAAGTACCACGCTGTGAGGGCTAGTTTCCCTGTGGCAGGGTGGATGACTCTGCCCCCCTGATGTGCCAGATGTGCTGGGCCCATCAGAAGGTGAATCGGGGGCACCTCAGAGAGGCTGAGTAGCTCCGAAAACCATGGCCTGGCCCACCACCATGGAGCTATCAGAAAAATGACTAGTTGGCAAGACTCCTTGATTTTGCAAATTACCCCGTGGATCAGGGGAGTGGGCGGAAAGGCGTAGGCTTTCATGCCGGTCCACTGGAGGTGAAATGCGTCGCCCAGAGGGCCGGGGCGCTGACCTTGTCAGGATGCAAACTGGGGACACTTCTTGTTGTGCCTGTTGTCAAAGAGATCCACGTGGGGGTGACCCCACCTGTTGAAGATCTCCTGAATAACAATGTCGTTTAGCTTTGACTAATAATTGTCTGGTCCCAGCCTGCTGAGCCTGTCCGCTTCCAGGTGGGATTCCCCCGAGAGGTGGACTGCCGTGAGGTAAATGTTTTCCAGGGCCCACTCCCACATGCTGATCACCAGTCTGCACAGAGGAGGGTGGGGGGGAGATCTGGTGTCTCCCTGCTTGTTGACGTAGTACATTCTGGTCGAGTTGTCCGTCTGGATGAGGATAACCTTGCCCCCAAGAAGCGGTAGGAATGCTCTGAGCGCTAGCCAGATTGCGTTCAGCTCCAACCAGTTGATGTGATATTCCTGCTCCTGTCGCGTCTAGGTGCTGTGGACCGAGAAGCCGTCCTGGGTGGCTCGCCAGCCCCTGAGCGAGGAGTCTGTGGTGAGGATGGCCTGTGGGAAGGGCAGCAGAAAGGGCTTGCCCGTCCGTAGGTTGCAGTCCCTGGACCACCATGTTAGATCCGGGTGGAGAGATGGAGAGACATTGATCACCTCGGATTGAAAGCCCCGCTCCTGGTTCCATGAGACCGCGAAGTGCAGCTGAATCCTCATCCTTATTCTTGTGTGCGGCACGGCTAATAGGACCGCTGAGAGTACACCCAGGAGATGTTGGTGCCACCATGCTGAGGTCACCTCTCTGCTGAGGAAGTGGCCGGTGGCCCTCTTGATGGCCGAGATTTTGTCCTCCGACGGGAAGACATTCACGTAGCACGTGTCCCAGATGAGACCCAGGAATGTCAGTCTGCGTGGGCTGCAGCTGTGACTTCTTGAGACTGAGCAAGAAGCCGAGATCGTGCAGTGTGTTCATAAGGGCATGGTAAGAGTGGTGAACCGCCTCCGGAGATGTAGCCCTGACGAGCCAGTCGTCGAGGTATGGGTAGACGTGGAGACCCTGCGCTCTGAGGAGGGGCACCACAGCATTCATGAGTCTGGTAAAGACCCTGGGGCCGAGTTGAGGCCAAAAGGAAAGACCTTGTATTGAAAATGGTAGCCCATGAACCTGAACCGTAGGAAAGAACGAAGGGGCCGCCAAATCAGACGTGTAGGTATACGTCCTTCAGATCCAGGGAGCACATTCAGTCTCCCTTGTCCAATGTCTCTGCTAAAAAGGCTGGCGTAACCATCTTGAATTTTTGCAGGGGTAAGGCGAGGTTGAGGGTAGAAAGGTCCAGCACCACTCTCAGGCCTGCCTGGTTTTTCTTCTGAATGGTGAACATCCTGGAGTAAAAGCCAAAGCCTTGCTGGGAGGCTGGGACTTCCTCCACTGCCTGGCTCGCTAATTCGACCGGATCTCTGACCGACCGGATCTGACCGGATCGTTGTGTCAGTGATGCGAGTGGAATGCGCTTTAGGAGTTAACAGGAGTGTTCTATGTGATAATGTGAAGCAAAACTATATGCACTTAAATAAATAGCCACCTTGAGATTGGGGCAGGGGGACTTTGCAAAATGTAGCAAGAGAGACAAAGAAAGAATCCATTACTTACCTGTAACTCCTGTTCTCCGGTATTGGCATCATTCATGGATTGTCATGCTGTTTGAATATTCCCAGCCGTGAGCCTCAGTAATCTTAAAGCAGTTTACCTTTACATTTTCTAAACGGCTTGTCACTTTAATGCGCTATTAGAGTCATGTTGGGTCATTCTGGCCACAGCCAATTAGACAGGTCCTCTTAGCTCCACCCCTCGTGGCCATCTTCAGATTTGGCGGCACACGTAAGGTGGCAGTATGAACCAAGAAGAGCCAGAGGGGTAGGAGGTAGGGTCACAATGGAGTCCATGAAAGATATCAATGCTGCAGAACAGGAGTTACAGGTAAGTAACTTATTATTTCTCCAGAATTGGATCTGTCATGGATTCACATGCTATTTGAATAAGATATACATAACCAAAACAGGAG
This sequence comes from Ambystoma mexicanum, assembly GCF_040938575.1. NCBI lineage: Eukaryota > Metazoa > Chordata > Amphibia > Caudata > Ambystomatidae > Ambystoma > Ambystoma mexicanum. Next base: position 694,750,495 of record NC_090939.1, read on the forward strand.
GAGGCATAGCTTAGCAGCAGTAACCAGCCTAAAGTGCGAAACAGTCCTTTGTGAAATTCTTTCACCAACTTGTGGGACCAACGGGAAGGGGCACCCAAGGCATCCGTGTATTCTGAAATGGCTGCTAAATGCACTTTATTTGCCAAATACACGCAGTATGGCAAGACATCTGTATCCTGAACCTGCAACAGTTCCAGGTGTTCATTTTCACACCATATAGTAAAGCGCTGTCATTTGCTTCTGTAGCAGAACAAAGTAGATTGTGCTTGTGCACTTGCCAAGATGTTTCTGTAATTCGCAGGCAACCACCAGCAGATGAAGTAGGTCCGAGTATCAAGTTTGCCATGGCCACGCTGGGGCGACAAGGATCATCGTGCAGCGATGATGTAGGACTGTACTGAGCACACAAGCAGAAGAGGGATAAGGTGGAAAGCGTAGAGGAACAGCCCTTCCCCATGGTAACAAGAACGCATTCTCCAGGCTCTCCCCTTGGGGAAACCTGCTCGCAAAAGTGGAGCATTGTTTGTTGGTCGCAAACAGATCGATCGCTGGATGACCCCACTTGGAGAAGAGAAAACTTGGCCTTGGTGCAGTTACCATCCATGGCAGGGCCTGAGATCCCCGTTGAGCAAGTCTGCCATCATATTGTGAATCCCTGGAGATGGAAGGAAAATATCAACCTATTGTGAGCCAGTGCCCACAATGCCTGCACCTCCGTTAACAGAATCGGCGAGTGGGTCCCACCTTGCTTGCAAATATAGAACATAGTAGTGGTGATGGTGTCGTCCGTGAAGACGTGAACCACCCGGTTCTGTAATTGTTAGGACTTCATAGCCCAGGACACCGCCCACAGCTCCAGAATATTGATATCTAGGGCTTTTTTCAGGCAACCAGAGGCCTCTGGCATTTCTCCTGTGAGAGCTCCCCACCCCTCGAAGGAGGCATCCATGGTGACTGACTTGATTCACCGTAAGGTGAAAGGGGACTCAGAGTGAGGTTGAGATGACCATTGGAGGGCGTGAGGTGAAGTTTATCCTCCAAAGGCCCAGATATTTGCTGCCAATGAGCATCCAGGGACGCCTGAAGTGGTCTCATTTGGAATCTGCAGTGTGGGAGAAATGGGACACATAAGGGCATCATTCCCAGGAAGGACTTGAGAGCGGACTGAAGCAATCGGCAGGTGCTGGCCCTTGTTCGGGATGGTATTCGCTCTCTCCTCTGAATGCTTGGCGACACACGCAAGACTGTTGAGGCGTGAGCCCAAGAACAGCAGGTTCTGAGCAGGATTTAAGCACGACTTTGCAAAGTTCACGCAAACCCCAGTGATGTTAGGCATAGGTTTGTATCCTTGGTATGTTGCCTTGCTAGTGAAAGTGATGGGGTACACCAATCAGTCATTCAGATATGGGTAAATGTGAATGCCTGAACGACAGGTGTGCCGATGCTGGGGCCAGGCATTTGGTGAACACCCATGGTGCAGACTTTAGCCTGGAAGGCAGGGCCTTCAATTGGTAGTGTTTTCCTGTGACCTTGAATCAGAGAAAATGCCTGTGCCGCTGATGAATGGTGATATGGAAGTACAAATCCTCTAGGTTTAAAGAGGAGGGGAAAATCCCTTCTTTCAGCTGGTCCAAGATGTGCTGGAGCGTCACCATGCAAAAATGTTTGAGACTTGAGGAATTTGTTGAGTCCAAGGCCTAGTATGAATCTCCAACCTTCGGACTTTCTTCACCAGAAAGTATCTGGAGTATAATCTGGTGCCCCGCAGGTGCGCTGGTACAACCTCGATTGCCCATTTTAGTGTGGGGAGGGACTGCACCTCTTGTAGCACGCTGTTACAGTAGTGTATCCAACAAATTAGCCGTTTCTGTGTCAGCCTTGCTGGCCTGCAGAGTTTCATCCACCTTGTGATGCTGTCAAAAGACCTATTGACAATGTTGGACTGGACTTCGAGCCGTAAGTTGGTGGCCTTAAACCAACCTTGATGGCGTAACACTGCAGTTATCCATTTGGCAGAATCCCATGCAGGCGATGTCCACATCGATAGAGATGGCATGATCCAATGCCTCTCCCGCCTCGTGTAGCAGTTTACATGGTGCCGCATCCCGCTTATCGTCGGGAAGAAAAATCAAAGGATTGACCACAGCTTGAACCAGAGCTCCCAGGAGAGGATTGCCAACTTATTAGCAGCTTTGATGGTTGTAGCAGCTGTAGAGGTGGCCCTCTTGCAAAAAGTGTCCAGTTGTTTGCCTTCCTTGTCTCGGGGTACCACACATGGGGACGAAGGATTGGTAGAAAGCTTATGGGTGGCTGCACAGACGACTGTCCGGGCAGGGTTGCGTGCGTAGGCATTTGGACACCGAATCCGGGAACTTGTATTTCTTTTTGAAGCAATCTTTTTTGGGTGGCGCAGAGAATGGATCCCTTATGACTAGAAGGCCATCCTCCCAAATATCTTCCAGCACTGGCTATCACCGACTTCCTGGTAGATTCACACCTATGATAGAGGAATCCCTCCTTTTTCTGCTGCGAGAGAAGATCAAATAACATGGCTGCCTGTGAACTAAGAGCATGAAAGGAGCTAATCTTGTCAGGAGGTGAATCTCTTGGAGGTAGATATGCTGGCTCAATGTCACCTGGCACCAGATCCTCAAATGAATTTGTAGAGTGAGTGTCTGGAGAACTGTCCCTCGGATAGTCGTCCGTATCTGTGAGGGTGAATGGTGATAAAAGTGGAGCCCCTGCAGGGGCTCCGGAGTGTGGCAAAAGAACCCACCGTTCTTTTGCAGGATAATCACAAGGCTGTGCTGGACAAGGTATCGGTGGAGCTGGGGGCCGGTGCTGGAGCTTCAAAATCAGTGTCTGTAGAGCAGACACGATGACCAAAGACATCCCTCGAGCCCAAGGGTGCAGGAGCCTGACGAGGCCTAGAAGGTATGTCAACTGGGACAGGAATACCTGGAGAAGGTTGAGCAGGGACTTGCTAGGGAGAGGTAGAGCAGGACTTTGCAAACGTGGAGCCGGCAGTGGCATAATAGCCGAAGGAGGCACCTCCCTTCGTCAGAGAATACTGCCTCTGGTATCTCCATGTCAGAATCGGCATCCTGATGTAGCAGTTGTTCAGGAGGGGCCATGGTCAGACAGGGGACCATAGGCAGTGCATACGGAGCCAGTGAAAACAGCGGCTGAGCGCGAGTTGGCATGGGGAGATAAGCCAACCCTCAATGGACCTCCCAGTCCATAGCAACTCCCTTTGGAAAAGAGGGAATCAAGGTCCTTTGAGCTGGCCTCGTGGAGGGTGAAGATGTGATTGTCAATCGAGTAGGTCTAGTTGACGAGGTAGTTGGTGTAGTAGACTTAGAAGTAGATGATTTGGATGTCAACAAGGTGGTCAACAGAATAGCCATAATGGACTTGATCACTGAAGTAGTTAATTGACAAGGTGGCCATAGTCATGAATGAGCGGTGCTTCTCCAAAGTGTTTAGATGATGAAGTCGGTGAGGGCATTCTCGGCAGCATAGTAGTCAACGAGGCAACTGTAGACATAGCTTTCAACTAGCTCATCAAAGTAGTAGCCCGAATGTGTGAGCCATGTCCCTTTTTTGCCTTCTTGCCACGAGACAAGTCTTCATAGAACCACAACCTTTTTCATGAGGGGTCTGCAGTACCTGATAGAAGCATAACGGCACAGAGGCAGAGTCAGAGGACCCGACACCATCATCCAACCAAGCCACTAACCTCCAGTGGTGATCCTTGCGGGTTTTGGAGGAGAACAACTGGCAGATGGTACAGTTGTTCAAGTTGTGGTCCGGGTACAGACAGCCATTGCTCATGCAGATCCTCGACGTATACGTTCTTAAGGTGACAAGTCAAGGAGGCCTAAACAGGCTTTTCTTCATTGTGTCTGTCATGATGTACACAGACTCGAAGGCCTCAAACGGGACGGAAGTACATTGATTCAGGAGGCAACAGAATAGGCCGAACGGTCACAACCAACCCGCGAGAAGCAACACAGCACCAAACCAGATATTATGGAGAGAAAATCCCAATCAAAAATAGACAAAACAGGTTTCCAAGAGGGCCGCCGAGGAGTGAGGGCGTGTGGTCCTGACCTCTGTATGGGCAGAGAATAGCAGGCCTCAGATGCCCATATAGAAAGGCAGAGTGCCGGGCACTGAAGCAAGGCGACAAAGGGGGGGGAGTCCTCCGCTAGCAGTGGAGAGGTGAACCACCGCGGAGGCAGGAGTGGCGGGGACCCAGACGCAGGCCTATGGCATGGAGCAAATAATGTACCGCACAGTCGGACTGCCCCGCCCCAGAATTAGCAGGAATGCGAATAGGGGCTACATAAGCAAGAGCGGGCAAGTGGTACCAACAAGCACATCCCTCCCTGAGAGACGGACAGGGGGTCTTCCGACAAAGATTACAGCCCCAGCGGGACACCAGAGGAGGCAAAGGAGGTGTGCTGTGCTGAGTCAGGCTGTTAGCTGACAGTGCAGGCTGAGATTAAGGCGGAGGAAGGGAACCTCACTGGGCCTGCCTGCTGACTATTGGTGCGTCTGGTGCAGGGAGCTATGGTGTGGCAACAAACCACTCGAAAGTGCTTGGAAAGCAGGATTGGAAGCATCCAGCAGCCCGGCGGTGCGTGGGAAGGCACTTCGGACCACACTTAGCAGCAGAAGAGGTGAACAGAGGGCCGAAGGACAGGGGGAAGCCCCGTAAGGAGGGGAGCTAAGGGCCTCAACGTGGACACTGAGATGAGAGACAGACACCCCCTCCCCCAAGACAGTGTGTGGGGGAGTTGAGAACCCACACCAGGGAGTTGGGCCTATTGGCGGTTCCCCCGCAGGAAGCTGCATGGGAATCACCCAAAGGCGTGCCAGTAATCCCAAAAGAGGGCACAGGAAGAACCCTGAGCCGAAGGGCTGGGGTGGAGGTGGATCCAGGATCTGAATGATGGACTAAGGAGCTCTGAGGGACTGCCTCCCCTCCTCTCCCCCGAGGTGGAAGCCATGGAGAGGCAGGGATGTCTAGTTTGGGTGCACAAAGACACCGGAAACGGCACATCGGAGACAAGGCCAGAGGCAAAGGGAAAGATATGGGCAAGAGGTGGGCGAGTAGGAGAGGGTGATCCTCCAGATGCCGGGTACAAAGGGGAAAGAGTACCTCGGCCCGGCAGAACCCCCCATCCCAGGACGGTCAGCTAGAGCGCTGGTGGCAAAAGCATACCGAGGAAGCATCGCCCATCACACAGGAGCAGCAGGCGGAGAGCATCAAGAAGGACCAGGGAGGGGACAGCATGGCTCTCAACAAAGAATGACCTAAAGGAATGCCTCAGAGACCTTGGAAGGGATAATGGCGACCAACTTCCAGGACCAGTTTGCGATGCTGCGAGAAGAAGCGAGAAGCTCCTTGATGGAGGTTAAGGGGGAGGTGAAGCACCTGGGCGACAGGGTGGAACATTACTGAGCAAGGCTCATCAGAAGTATAAGAGGAGGGGGAAGGAAAATAGCAAACTGCTGGAAGATGTAACCAGGGTCACCCATAACAGAGCTGCAGGTGGAAGATCTAGCATTCAAATTTAAGGGCTTGATGAATCGGTCCAGGATGTGCAACTGAGGGTTACAATCCAACAGTGCTTTGGGAACCTGCTGCTAGATATGCAACCGGACAATGATGAAATTCATAGTCTCGGACCCAAGAGATCGGGACCGGGAAAAAGACCAAGAGATGTTCTGGTGGCCCTCACCTTCTATGGATAGGAGAGCATTATGCAAGCAGCAAGAGGAAAGGTGAACAGCTTACAGATCTAGCTGTTCCAGGAACTAGCAATGACAACCCTACTAAAACAAAGGGCTATGGGGCCGGTGACAAAAGCACTCATTGATAGATGAATAAAATATAAGTGGACTTTCCTGTTTGGCCTAATCTTCTCTCTGAATGGCATGCAACACTGCATTACAATGAAGGCTGAGGTTGTGGCGCTTATACACCTGAAAGAAGAAGAAGAGCTGATGCACGAATATAGGTCCTCACCATCACGAGGACAGACAGTGGGACTAGTCCAAAGGGTGGTGGGGGGGGGGAAGAGGGGCACGCCTGAAAGGCCCTAAGCAGAGAGCTATGGAGGGCGTAGAGTGAGGAGGGGGGTAGGTCCCTGAGCCTGGAAGGGAGGATGGGGGAGAAGTAGGAGGTCTAAGTGGCCTGGAAGGGAGGCTGGGTAGGCGGACGAGATCAAGGAATCGGAGGGGTGTGGGGGGTAATCGACCTCCAATGAGGTGGGTCCCAGGTGAGTATTCAGACCAGAGCCATGGGATGTTCTTCCAAGGATCTCTGGCTCAAAACTGGGAGGATCGGGGGCAGAGGCATTTAGGATGTATGGGTGTTGGGAGTTTTGGGGCAGTTGAGGGAGTTAAGAGTGGGGAGGAAGAATGGGAGGGGAGAAGGGACTGGCAGCAACAGGATAAGTGGAAGACAAACCAAAAATAAAGGGAGCACAGTAGATATGAGGAAAGACTACACTTTGGGAAAGTGCATTCAGAATAATGTCACATTACTTCACCAAATTTCCCTGTAAAGCTCAAAAAGGTGGAAGCACAAATTAAAAGGGGACAAGTTAATGTCATTATGCTACAGGAGACACGTGTAAAGAAAGTAGACATGCCCACCATCAGGCAGAGGCAGTTCTCACAGCTATATCAGGCTAATTCTCAGGGGAAAACCTCAGGAGTCTTGATAGGATTCAGGGACACACCTAGGGCCAGGATTCTATACACCCAAGCCAATAAGGGGGGGGGGTGGGGCCAGATACCTTTGTACAAGTACAGTTTGAATATAGAAAGTGGAGCATGACAATGGTATACGCACCAAACAGGACAGGATGGATTCCTGTGGGAGGTGGTGGCCAAGTTAGAACGATTCGCGGTGGGAGATATCCTCAAAGGGGATTTTAATATGGCATGGAATCCTGCATTGGATAGGAGTTCCCTGGTGCGTCAGGGAGCGGCTACTCCCTCACAACCCCTGGTGGAAGGCTATGATAACCTGACCCAGAGGGACATCTGGCGGACCAAGAGGGGAGGAGAAAAAGGCTATACATGCTTTATGCATGTTTATCAATCACTATCCATAATAGAATGTGTGAGTGGTGACCAAACTGATGGGGGGGCGAGCGGGGGACGTGGAAGTGGGGTCAATTTCACTATCTGATCATGCCCCACTGTTAGTGACGGTAAGGGACCAGCGATAGAGGGGGTTGCGGGCCTGGACATTCCCAATGGACCTGCTAAATGATATAACAATGGCAGAGGCAATAGGAGACAACAAAATCTATGGGTACTTTGGCGCGAATTACACTGATGTCACGCGAGAAGGAATTTGGGACACCTTTAAGGCAGTGATGAGGCGTGGTACTCATAGCACTCCAATCACAAACGAAAAGAGGAGTGGGCATTAGAAAAAGACTTGGAAACCCAATTGCAAGAAGTTATGCATGCCATAGCACGGAAGAGGTCTAAGGCCCTACATAAAAAGCTGTGCGCTTTCTGGGTTCAGCTGGATCTGTTGCGCAATCGTAGAGCTGAAAGGTCTCTGCAGGGTGAAAATCAGAGATACTATGTGAAGGCCAACAAGGCGTATAGGATTCTGGCTCCGTAGTTAGAGGGCAGACACAACCTGGGCGGTCCTAATAATAGCACGGTCCGATGGGTCGTTGCCAACTAATTCAGAGGCCATAACGGAACATTTTCCATGAGAAGTTATACTCCTCGGGGCATCCGGACCAGGCAGCTATTGATACATACTTTGAGGGGTTGTCAATCCCTAAGGTAGCACCCATGGAAAGGGAGATTCTAAAAGGGGACATGAGGGGGGCAGGGGAGGAGGTGCAAGGCGGTGATCAAAGCAATGCCAGGACACAAAGCCCCGGAGCCAGACTGTTTCCTGGAAACATTTTAGAAAAAGTACAGTTTGAAATTGACCCCCAGACTCACAGGCCTTTTTAACTCAATTGCACTTAAGGGGGTGGGGGTTAACAGACTATGGCAGAAGCGAAGGTGGTAGTGTTTGGGAAACCAAACAAAGACTTGACGAGATGTGGGTCCTACCGACCCATTGCACTGATGAACATAGACACAAAAGTCTACAGGTGTGTCCAAGCAGCAAGACTCACACCCTTTCTTCCAAAGCTGGTAAATTCAGACCAATTGGGATTCATAAGGGGCAGGCATGCCTGGGACAATACGAGAAGGATCGCCCACCTGGTAGAGAAGCCCACGATACAGCAGATCCCGTTGGTGTTCATCTCATTGGATGCCGAGAAGGCCTTTGACCGGGTGGAGTGCCCTTTCCTTTTTGCAGCTATGGAGTACATGGGGATAGGAGTTACATTTGTGTGAATGGTAAAAGCAAATTACAGAGGGCCCTTGATGCGCCCATCAATAACCACGTGACCCGCAGCATCAATATCCACCGTGGCATTAGACAGGGGTGCTCTGTCTCCGCTCCTCTACGCAATTTACCCACAGCCGTTCCTAATCGCACTCAGACAAAACTCCACAATACAAGGTATGCCATTTGGTGGGGAGGAACACAAGGTAACCGGCTTTGTAGATGATATGATGTCCCTAACTCATCCGGACACATCGCTACCTGAGTTGTTGGTGAAACTCACAGTGGAACGGGTTGCAGGACTAAAAATGAATAGGGCAACATCTGAGCTGCTAGCTCTGGGCCTATTCTGGGTCAAGTTGCAGGCCTACCCACATATTCTCTGCTTATAAGGGGTTGCATAAAATACTTGAGTATCAACATAGCTAGTCCAATAACACAAATGTATGAGAAGAATTAGCCCGACTCTTAGAACAGGTGAAAGAAGACTTGGGAAAGTGGACGTCACTACGTATTTGTTGGCTGGGCTGTGCAGCTACAATAAAGATGGTTACATTACCAAGGGTGCTATACTTTTTTCAGGCCCTGCCAATCTTGGTCCTGGGCACATTTTTTTAATCCTTGAGCAAAATGGTATTGAGCTTTCTGTGGCAGAACAAGCATCCACAGCTGGCGCGGAGCACCCTGATGGCGACTAAGAACAAAGGGGGAGTGGGACTTCCAAATGTTGTCAAATATTATAAAGCAGCCCAACTGCGAGTAGTGGAGGAATGGTCCTCAGGGGGATATGGCCAAACCATGGGTGTGGACGGATAGGGCAGTGGCGGGTGCCCCTTAAATGGGATGTTGGGGTTGCATAGGCAGGATAGACCTTAAAACACCCACTCAAGCCAAGTAGTCACTGTGATGTGCGATATATGGGACCGATTGTTAGACAGGGGCTTTCTAACTACACGTCCATACCCCTTTACCCCTTCATTTGCAAATATGCGTTTCCAGCCGGGGACGGTGCAGGGATTTTTCTAACAGTGGCACAAGGTGTGATGCAAGACTCTAGGGGACATGATGCTAGGTGTAGATATTCGTACATTCGAGGAGGGCAAGCAACATATTGGTCTCTCGGAAAAGGATAGAATGGGTTGTTAGATGACACTGGATAATGAGCCCAGGTGTAAAACAGGCAGCAGGAAAAAAAACTGACTGCATTCGAGAAATGTATCACTACTCGCACAGGAAACAGGCAAACGGTGTCAAGGCTATAATCACTTTAATTGGATCCGGGGACCACCGCGACATGAGGATACATGAAGTGGGAAGCCACGCTGGGGTTGGAGATCCCTGGGGAACACTGGGAAAACCTATGGAGGTATATTCCTAAATTGCCGAGAGCAATCCCGTTTAGAGAGTACAAGGTTATGGTGCAATGGCACTACACCCTGGAGAGGCTTCTTAAAATGTACCCCTCAACCATGCAGGAGTGCTGAAGAGGATGCAAGGGGAGGAGGGGGGGGGGACTGGAGGCATATTTGGTGGGAATGTCGAGTTACTGGGCAAGTTTTGGGAAGATGTCAGTGACCAGATAAAGTCAATGATCATACATGGTAGGGCGCTGACCCACAGGGAATGTATGTGTGGCTTGTTTGCTCCAGAGATTTACTTACCCTGAAACCCCAACGCAAAGGCTTTATGGTAATGCCGATAGCGGCATGGTTGGTGATAGCTAAATGATGGAAACAAAGACTACCTCCACCCAACGTAGATTGGCTGCAAACACTGTGGGGGCTATTGGCAATGGAATGAGTCACCTCTAGCATACAGGGTGAGAGTGGGAAGTTTCCACACGAACAGGGGAGGGCCCTAGAATATTTTTGAGGGGACTACATGGAACAATGGTGCCCACACAATTTGCGTATATTGGACTTTATATAAATTGAATATAATCTGTTATGGGACACAAGGAGATTAGTTGGACATGATCAAAAGGCAGCTGCCAGGGGTAATGGGGGGCATTTGGGGTGTGGGGGGAGGGAAGTATTGTTTGTAAAATTAAAAAATGCCAATAAATACACTTTTTAAACATTTTTTAAAAAATAGTTGAATATCTATAGAAATTTGAGGACTTCCAACAAACGTTCAGTAAAAAATCTGAAGATGGCCACTAAGCGCGAAGCTAAGGGGACCTGCAATTGGCTGTGGGCAGTATAATCCAAAATGACCCCTAGAGCACTAAAGTGACAAGCAGTTTACAGAGGATTCCAGCCCGATGACAGGGAATATGAAAACAGTTAACAGCATCTGAATCCATGAAAGAGCCAATGCTGGAGAATTATCTTGTCTTGCACTAAGGTAGAATATGAATACTCTTTCTTACATCAAAGGTGTGAAGTCCTTGTTCCACTGTGCTTTGCAGTTTAGGGAAAAATATGGTAATTCAATTGATTGGTTAGAATTGAATTTGGAAATGTATTTTGGTGAGCCCGGTGGATGTGTTCCTAGGACCACCTTATGTTTACGACATGACAAATGGTTCTGTAAGTAAAAGCCTGCAGTTCACAGACTGTACTGATAGATTTAACAGCTACTAAGTGTGGTTTTTAAGAGATGCTTTGTACATTGGTTCAAAAGGACACCACATGAGACTTTGCAGCACTGTATTAAGATCCCAAACAGGCATAGGGTGAGAGACTGGTAGATACATTCACCCCCTCCTTAAAGGCCTTACTTACAAGAACATTCAACCTTTGAGTGAATTATAATCTAATCCAGTACGCATAGCAGAAACGCGACTATATGTGCTGGGGTGCAGCCAAATTGATTGACGAGTGAATTAGAAAACCAGATGACAAACTGCTTCAATCTATTTTAGTGGCCGTGTCTGGTGTTGGGCTTTCATGCATCTTAAGATATCCATGCATCTTTGAAGCAACTGTAAATAGCCAAACTCTAGGACTTCAGGAGCCATTCTGCCAAGCTCAACTTGGTTTGGTCTGGGTATGATTTTTGCCTCTGCTGTTAATAAAAGTGGTTGAATAGCTATCTTCAAGAGGTGGGGGTACCACGTCTGTCTGGCCCACATTGGTGCAATAAGAATCACTGTTTGTGTATCAGTTTGTGCACTATCTTGTGGATCAGGGGAGTCAGGAGAAAAGCATAAGGAAATATCCAGCTGATTCATCCATGGTGATTTTCCTTGTTGCCACTTCTGTGGGAACCTGGATGCAATGGTTGGGCATTTTGCATTCTAGGCTGTTGCAAACAGAACCACTTATGGAAAGCCCCATAGTACAAAAATCACTGACTGTGCTTGCAACCATTTTCCTCTTGTGATCTTGAATAAACACTCCACTTCAACTGTGTGCTAGGCAGTTGTGATCCCCCGGTACATGTTGGGCTTGAGGTAAGATGTTTTGTAGTTCAACATAGCCAAATTCCTTGTGCTAGACGTGACAGGGGTGTTGAGTGTAAGCCCTCTTGCTTGTTGATGTAAAATATTGCAGTGTTATACTATGTCCCGTCCCCTTTCCTCCATAATGTGTGGGGCCTCCCCGTAAAGAGATGGAACCGGTACCATTTTGCTTAGTAAAAATGCCTCCCCATTAAATTTAGAGTGTGATAGGGCACTGCTGCGGGCGTAACCATGCCCTGCTGGCCCAAGCCACCAGGGCCTCACCTCACTCTTTTTTTGCTGAGATGGGATTGGACGTTCCTTCATGCAGCGCATGTACCTTTTTACTATGCAACAGCTTCCCCATGGTTTTGTCATCTTTTCTCCGGGCTCTGGCACCTGGCCCCCCTGGCGTATGTCAGCTCCAAGCTGGTTCTCCAGGTGCTCGCCCTGCGAGAGGTCCTTCCCCACTTTGAACCCCATTCACTCTGTTTAGAGGGCCTGGAGTTGAACACTGATGGGATTCTTGCATGGCATGTGATGCATTAACGTTTGTCGTTGAAGAACCGGCTCACGTGGCGGCAGGACATTTTCGATGTCTCTGCCAGAGCATCTCAAGGTCTTCACTCGTCAAAAGTCCAAGAAGCAGTTAAGTCATCTTTTTTATTCTCTACCTCAGCACAGAGATTCCGTTCCAGGAAGTACTCCAGCTGAGCAGGGTCCTTGTGACTCTCGTACCAGCGGAGTGCCTGAGGCCCCTAGGGCTACTGGTACACGTACCAAGGGCTCTGAAGACTACCAGGAAGGTCGCTGAGGGCCCTAAAGATCGTTGTACCAGACAGTGGTCTGAAGGGCTACAAAGCTCTGCTACCATGTCTGTCCCCGACGGGGTGCCTATACACAACACAAGTACAAGCCTAGCCCTGAGGGCAATCTGCCTACCGGATGCAGTTCAGAGGTCCGTCACAGTCCGGTAATACCTTCAGAGGACACTAGAAAGCCTACAGATCAGGGTTCTACTCTGAGCAAACAGTCTCAGAGCATCACATAGACACTTTACCCCATTTATGCCATCCAGGCATTCAGACGCAATAGGGCGACCCCTCGGGAAGACTCACAATGGTCATTGTGCTCAACTCCTTTAGAGTGGGCCTCACAGACAGGCAATTGTCCAACTCTAGGTTTTGGAGATCCAAGAGACCAACCTCCATCACTGTGGTGTACAGCATATTCTCTGCCATCAGAACATAGGGCTAATTTGGCAGGTCTCCACTACAGGTAAGGTACTGAAAGGCCTGCTCCCTCTTATGCACCAATGTCTGCACCCACTCACACACCAACACCTAAATCCACTTACACTCCAATGGCAGGGGCAGCTGTGGCACAAATGCCTTTGTCAGCTCAAGTCTCATCTGAGAAGCATTTGACCACTTCATGGTAAGAATGAAGTCCCTACAGATAATGGGCAGATTGAAAGGAGGTGCTTACTCGGGTACAACCACCAAACCTCCTTTACATCCTAGAACACAACCAGCGCCCATTTAGCCTCTGGATAACCATCTTGCTTTGTTTCCAGAGCCTCATTCGCAAGTGGAAAAATATCCACATAAAGATACAGATGACGATGAGGAGACATCAAGTTCTGCAAAAGCATTCCATGACCGCATGTCTGACTTGAGTCAAAGAGTTGGGTACTCCCTGCTTTTTGGTTTATGGGGGGGGGGTCAATAAGAGAAATAGGGAGACCTTCAAAGCATTAAACACACACTTCAAGAATGGCTACCCCTCTCTTTGTCCCTAGATGGACAGCAAGCCAGTGCTATGTTAAACTACTTTCTTAATTTGGTAGTTGCGAATCTCTACGAAAGGTAACTGCAGAAACCGTGCACAATTTTATTACACATCTTAAAACATATGTTCAATCACATTATAACCATATTAACTATAAATATAGAAAAACATAAGTACAAGTTATTACATACAAAAAAAAAGAGAATCATACAAAGAAATTATTCAAAACAGAAAAAGAAAAAATGAAGGGTGAAACGGTGACCTAAATGGTTTCCTCCATATTTGTTAAATATTGATGGGGATGCAATCAGGTGATTCACACTTTTAATCGTGTCAATGTCAAACAAGATTTCAGGGGGACCACTATTGTGGTGTTCCAAAAAAGATATAGGAAGCTAGATGATGGTACTGCCTCCACAAGTCGACATATGTTTCGGCCTTCATAGACCGTACTGTACTATCTCTAGTACTGTCGGTACGATGTTTGTTGAGGCCATCATCAGGACTAGTTATTTTCAATCAAGAATTCAATTCTACCCCCAGTGATGGTATCTTTGATTTTGATCTACAACAAAACATAAAAACACACTGTCACCAGACTGATAAACATCTGACCACCTATAAAAAAACCTTTCATGGGAGATGATCTCATAGGTATTACAACTGTGACCTAGAGTTCACTGACCTGTTGCCCAATACTCCAGTTTGGGGACTTGAGCCTAGAACTCAGCAGACTTCTTTTTCTTTAGATCTGCCTCTTCAGGGGCCCTGCGGCTACCTGTTGATTAAACAAATTGTATATAACCTATGCTTATTTCATTTACAAAGGTCTCTGTGTGTCTTATATTGGATGTCTACTTATTTTCTCACCTGTGACTTAATTTCATAGAGCCAGAACGTAGTTTCCTGTTGTCGTTTCTCCACGTCGTCTCTTTTGGAAACGTTTCTTCTTTATTAGGCTTTTTAAAGCATTTTTCCTAAACAAATGATTCAATCACGCCCGATCTGAAAGAAAGGGTGAGTGCCATTAGATTAAATAGTTCCAAATTTTGTGGGTTGTCCATTATTTCCCAATGGCTATCATGTCTATCCTTCCACATTTTCATGTGGGCTCATTGTGATCTGTCTTAGCTTACGGGGATGTAACACTAAAGTACATACGAGTCATGTCCTTCACTTAGTTATTGGTTATGCAAAAAGTGTTTACTTTTAAACCATTTGTTTGCACATAGTTCTTTCATCATATTATATTGATAATCTGTACAAATGCATCTGATCATACGGGCTAAACGCCTGTTGTAGCTTCACCGATCAGATCCCGGAATGCGTCTACATTTCGCGGGTGCCAACCGTGTGCCTACATAGGCTGTTGGTCATGTGACATTTTCCAAAGGCAGTCATATGACCACCCACTCAATCCTACTCACTAGTAGATAATGTGGATTTTAATATTCACACAGCCAGCTTCAGAGAGAGATTTTGTTTTCTCTGAACTTAGTTTTAAATAATTTCTGGCTGATTATGCTTTAGTGTGAATATTCAGCCGAAGGTCTCACTTGATTGTGAGCATGTGACTTATGTTTGTAAATACAGTCACGTGATCGCCTGCTCGGACTTTTCTGTATGTCCGTACTACAATTGTTAGCTGTTATATGAATCGGCAACACTTAGAACCCGGATGTCAGAAATATACGTTTTATTTTCATGTTTTGCTGACAAACCGCATTGTCATCCTGACAGAGGATCGCAAAGCGGTCTACTCCGTTTAATTACAAGTCAGTATGTACATGCCAGTGATATTAGTCATTCGATGTGTCTCATTGCAAAGACCACAATGCACCATTTGTAAAGTTATGATCCGGTGTTCCGGAATTATATTCACTTGATGAGCCGATATATCTCTAGTCGCCACCGTTTTATGTATTATTGATCACACAGGAGAGAAGCATTTTTGCTCCTATTCCTGTATGTAATTATTTAATGCATATCAGTGTTTTTTCTATGTCCACCCCCCCCCAAAAAAAACCCTAAGATGTTGGGTGAAAGTAAAAGGATGGTCCAATAGGAACGATTTGATGCTATATGAACAGGTTCCATTCCACTGCTATCTTCAATCCGTTTTATACAGTGTCCATATCATAGATCCATTTTTATTCACACTTTTGCAAGGCAAGATCTCGGTTGACACCTCTTGGGGATTGTTTAAACACTGTACACAACATAGGAAATCAGTGAACTTAAGTTGTTTATGAAGTGCGCAACAAGTGGTTTGTGGTCTACCTTGATTTTTATACACAACTTGTGTTCACATACCCTTTGGAGGATTTGTCGCTTTGTTTTCTCTATATAAATTATATTGCAGGGGCATTTGATGACATATACAGCCCATTGTGTCAGGCAATTTGTGAAGTTGGTCAGATGTATTTCCACTCCTTTCATAGTTCTAGTTTCCATGTCTTTCGTCTGTCCACAGACTGAACATTTTCCACATCTGTGTTGACCCACTACTGGTGGGAGTCCCCACCGTGGGATTTGTCTAGTTATGGCCTTGATATTTGCAGGATTCGTGTGAACCAAGACGTCTCGCAGATTTTTTTGTCTTTTAAATGCAAAGCGTGGAGGAGGTGGATTCATATAACAGCTAATAATTGTAGCACAGACGTGCAGCGAAGTTCGAGCAAGCAATCACGTGACTGTATTTACCAACATCATAAAAGTCACATGATCACAATCGAGCGAGACTTTTGGCTGAGTATTCACACTAAAGCATAGTCAGCCAGAAACTATTTAAAACTAAGTTCAGAGTAAATGACATCGCTCTCTGAAGCTGTGTGAATATTAAAATCTGCATTATCTGCGAGTGAGCAGGATCGAGTGAGTGGTACAAAGGAAGCTGCTCTGAAATTGTAGAGCGATGTGCAAAATACACATAGGCCTTGCCAGATGAATAGGCAATCCAGGCAGACATAAAACTGGCATAAAAAGATTGTAGACATTGATTGAACTATTTCAACATCCGGAGAAGCACAAGAGCAAATAATATTCACGACGAGCACAGCGGAAGAAGGACGAGAGAAGAATGTCAGAACCAGCAAATGCCTCCTCTTGCACCAATGCTGATAGCGAGTTAAACGTAGTACATAATAAGGTGAAAAAAGGACATGGTAAAAAGAATTTTATGCTGGGTCTAACCATAGTAATGTGCATAATAAGTATATTAGCCCCAGTATTGACCATAACAGTGTTATGGTCCCTAGAGGAAATGCACCCTCTTGAAGTACTTTTGCCCATGAAGAACATTTCCACAACGGAAAGCCCAGTCCATGTGATTTCCTATACCTTGTCCCCAATGGAAGAGAAACATAGGGAAGGATATGGGAACAACACATTGCTGTTAATAATGAATATGACACACTCAATCCTAAGAAAAAATGATTGTTGGGTTTGTGCCCACCTGCCGCAGCATGGTGGTTAGGGAATAGGATGGTATGTACAGCCCCTGCCCTTAACTTCTGCATGTTATGTTCTCGGAGTGCCTTATGCTTCTCCGAGTGCCCTATATTATGGGAAATGGAACGAAAGTGAAACTGGTCAACTAGATAAAACAAATATGAATGAATTCGAGGAAGTGATTATGAAACCGGTTTTCCAAAAAAGACGATTAATTACACAAGCAATAATGCCACAGGATAGATTGTCTGTACCTTATAAAACTTCTGTGATCACGTTCCACATTAACCTACATGGGAATAAGGATGCGGAACCCCTTCATATACAGTGAATTATAACCCTCATTCTGTCCCATTCTGTCTAAAGAAAAAGGGTTCTTTCCAGGTAGGAACATTTACCAGATGCAGGAATATAGCATTCCTTGATAAAGAAGTGGAACCAATATATGTGGGAGATCCGGTGTATTTTAAATGTGGAGAAAAAGCAAATCCTTGGTTTCTTTTAAAAACATCAGACGTAACCAAACTGACTAGGTCACGACCTCGCCGTAATATTGAAGATGGGTTGATTGTAGAGGATATAGCAATAGCAAAATCATTCATACCATTTTGGGGCCAGGCGATTAACTCTTATAACATAAGACAACTGTCTAGGATATTAGAACAATAAATGGAACCACTGATATATTATATAATATGACTCTTGAAGAAAAAGGAATTAGATTAATGTCACTACAAAATAGAATGGCCCTTGATATAATCTTAGATGATCGTGGCGGTGTTTGCAAAATCGTGGGATCAGCGTGCTGCGTATTTGTAAGTGACTCCTCCCCCACGATTTTTGAGGCAATAAGAAAATTGCATGTGTTAAGTTCCAATCTTCATCCCGCTGAAGGCGTTTGGCAATTGGACATAAGCTCCTGGTTCTGGGAAGTGTTGCGATCCTGGGGATGGAAACTGTTTGCAATCCTAGTAGCAATCCTAGGAATATTTGTGACATGTGGTTGCATACATGGTCTCCCCATAATATGTAATGAAATCAGCGAAGAGTGTGTACAAATGATGAAACGAAAAACATACTAAATCAAGCACTCGCCATAGTAACGAATCTGAAACCATTAAAGAATTCATGGCAATTGATATTGATAATAACGAGGAGACAAGTGTATATGAGTCCGAATTTGAATCAGAATCCGAATCTAATCCAAATACTTGGTCGGAGGAGGATGCAATGTATGGATGAGACGTTTGGCTTACGGCCAAGAGGAGGGTTTGTCAATCCAGAAAAAACTAAGCACCCCTTGAGGGTCCAGAAATGAATGATAATTGGTTGGACGAAGACCAACCGCCTCATTTACAGTGTAAGAATATATATTCATTAGTCATTAGTTATTACGTAGCTATTAGTTTAACTATAGTGAAGCCATTTTAAGATGACCAGAATCGCCATTTTTTTTGTTTCCTCTCTCTGCTCTCTCCAACGTTGCCACTTTGCCTCATGTAAAACTGCTTTGCTGTAGATATTATTTTGCTTCAATGGTCCAAGGCTAAGAAACATGTTGAAACATTACACTGGAGAGCCAGACAGGAATGCCCGATTCCCTCCCTCACGTATCCTTGAAGACAGGGAGCAAGGCATTTAATCAGTATACGAATGCCAGCGAGTCTCCTGAAAGAATAGCAATGTACGAAACTAGCATTTAAAGAGTTGAATTATGTCTTCTTTACGGCCCCCCTTTCTGAGCCCAGTGAGGCCCCGGAGAGCAGGCTGACTTCTAGAGCGAGAATTGAAACTTAGAGATAGTGAGGCCTGGTATGTGCCAGTCTCCTACGCGCAGCTTGCCCATGAAAAACAAACGCTGTGTTCTCGCAAACGAAGAATGGTGTCTGTAAAATTGGAGATTACAAACCGTTACTAAATATGGTGGTCTAATGTGTCATTTGTCACGATGGTCAATCATCGCCTCTAATTCAAAGGGAAATGAATTGGGGGCGGCATCAAATGTGTCATTACTGATTGTAAGATGCTCTGTTTGTATATATGTAACTGATGTACGTTGCACACTCTCTTGCATACCCCCAGGTCTGTTAGACACACGTCGCGGGGCGTGGGACCACTTGGCCAACTGGGACTATTTTGTATTGCAATAAACCCTAGATTTTGGGAACAGAACCTCGTGTCTGGCGTATCTATTCGTGTGTGGTGACTGTGCCTCGTTTCCACATCCGAGGGTCCCTCAGGGGCTCCTTCAACATGACTGCCTTTGGAAAATGTCACATGACCAACAGCAGCCTATGTAGGCACACGGTCAGCACCCACAAAATGTAGACGCATTCAGGGAGCTGATCGGTGAAGCTACAACAGGCGTTTAGCCCGTACGATCGGAAACGGTAAACAAATCAGATTAATTTGTACAGATTATCAATATAATATAATGAAAGAACTATGTGAGAACAAACAGATAAGTAAACACTTTTTGGATAACCAATAACGAAGTGAAGGACATGACTTGTATATACTTTAGTGTAACATCCCTGCATGCTAAGACAGATAACAATGATCCTGCATGAAAATGCGGAAGGATAGACATGATAGCAATTGGGGAAATAGAGTTAGAACATTGGGAAATAATGGATACCCACTAAATTTCAAACTATTTAATCTAATGGCAGCCGCCCTTTCTTTCATATCGGGCGTGTTTGAATAATTTGTTTGGGAAAAATGCTTAAAAAAGCCTAAAAAAGAAAATAATTTTTCCAAAAGCGACGTTGTGGAGAAACGCAACAGGAAACTACGTTCTGGGCTCTATGAAATTAGGTCACAGGTGAGAAAATAAATAAACATCTAATATAAGACAGAGACCTTTGTAAATGAAATTGCCTCCGTCTGCCGCTCTGCCTGGTTCTTTCTTGCATGCAATTTGAAACTCTTGGTGTCTTCTTAGGCCTGCGACAAACGCAAGTCCTTCTTCAGTTTCATTTTTATTTCTTTAACTCCCCATGGTGCAACATCCACACCTGCAGTGTGAGCTGTTTAGTCAATCCTTACTCCTCCTAGGGGCCACCTCGTCCCAGTACTAGGGTCAGGCAAATTCATAGAGCTCTTAAGGATCTTCTTCGTCCCAGTACCTTCAACTTCACAGATATTCCAGAAGTACATGGATCTATCCTGAGCATGGGAGTGTGTTAACAGAGGGGTCTAATGGCTGAGGGAGAGTGTAGGCACGGGCAGAGGGTATACATACTGCATTCTCCCGAGATGTTCTCCCTTGTTCCCAGAGGGGATGTCTCATCCCATGAGATCCTCCCACTGGGTACCACCCCCCCGGGGACTCTCGGGTAGCGGCCTCGCCACCTTCATCTCATGGGAAGAGCCCCCCTGCCCCCCAGGGAGAAATGACATCATCTTGGAATTCGTCACAATTCCTAGATTTATCTTACCTGAAACTTTCCCTCCCCGTAGTTCAAGATGGTGAATCAAGCTCACATGGCCAAGGTACTCTGTTCTGAAGACTGGACGTGCTCCCTAGACCTGAAGGACACGTATTTATCCCCATCTGGCAACTGCACAGATATGTTGCACTTTACTGTAACGGGTCATCACTTTGAATACAAGGTGCTCACGTTTGGACTGAATGTAGCTTCCAGGGTATACACGAAAATAATGAATGCAGTGGCGGCGGTTTTCAAGTTGGAGTATCCCTATCTGGACGACTGGCTCATCCGGGCCAGTTCTCCAGGGGAAGTAATAATCGCATGCCACAGACTAATACAGACACTAGGCGACTTAAGGTTTTCCACAAACCTCAAAACGTCAGAATTGAGGCCATATCCGGATTTGGTGTTTGTGGGAATAATGTGTGACACTGTTTCCAGCAAACTGTTCCCCACAATGGACACTTTCAGCAATATTTTTGCTGCCGTCAATCCCTTTACCAACAGAACATCAATATGGTAGTTCCAGAGCCTTCGAGTGCTGCCAGCATCTTGTGTCCTTACAATTCCACTTGCCAGGCTCAAAATGAGAGACATTCAAATGCATTTAGCCGGTTCAAGGGATTAGGAGTCAGGAAGTCAGTCGGATAAAGTATCCAATCCCTCTTTTTTACTACAGGACCTATTGTGGTGGAAGCAGGAGTCCAATGTTATGAGAGGGGCTCCCTTCTGTCAGATTCAGCAATTCTCACCACAGACTTCTCCATGGAGGGGTAGGAAGCAACCTTGGGCAAGCATACTATTCATGGAATATGGAATGTTCAGGAGAAGTAGTTCCAAATATATTATCTAGAGCTATTGGCGATTTCCTTAGCTCTAAGAGCGTTTTGTTTCCTCTTAACCAACACAGCAGCCCTTATCAGAACAGAAAGCGCTACATCCTTGTACGATGTAAAGGAGCAGGATGGAACCAGGTCTCCTTTCCCAATTAGCAGTGGAAACATGGAATTGGATGGCGAGTTATGGCATTCTTCTATAGACAGTGCATCTCCCAGACGAGCAGAACACAGAAGCGGACAGGCTCAGCAGGCTGGGCTCCACATCATACGAGTGGGAGCTTAATCTCACAGTCCTCGACACAGTGTTCCAAACCTGGGGGCATCATCAGGTAAACCAGTTTGCGACAAAGGAGAGATCCAAGTGCCCCCTCTATGCCTCCTGGACAGGGAAGGGTGCAAGATCTTTGGGAGATGTGTGCCACCTTCTCTGGGATAGGATGAGGTGTTACGCATTTCTTCATTCAGAAAGTCCTTTGCAAGTTCAGGGACGCGGTCAATTGTACAGTGATACCAATAGTCCCACATTGGCCAACGAGAGTGTGGTCCTTAGTTCTCCTGCAGTTAGCCAGTGAGTGGCCTATACAGTTTCAGACCGATCAGGTTCACCTTTTAACCCAAAAGAATGGGGCAGTGATTAATCCAGCTCCAGCACTTGCTTCCTGAAAAGTTAACACTGGGTCAATTAGGGCTGTCTCACCAAAATATGGAAATCCTTCACAAAGTCAGGAAACCATCTAAACTAAAAATACAAAAGTAAATGGTCTAGGTTTTGCTTCTGGGCTAAAGACAATATCAACCCACTGCGGTGTTCCTTAGATAATGCTTGGTCCTTTTCCTCTCACGTCTGGAGTTCAGGTCGTTACATGCAAAACATATTTGGCGGCCATAGGCATGTACCGAAACTTCGTCCAGTTGCTTCTATTATTAGCAAATCCATACTAAGACATTTACAGGGCCTTAGAAGAGGTTATCGCCATCAAGGTCTAGTCCTCATCCAGTATGGGACCTAAAATGTGCTGCTGGCTGCCCTAGCTCGCAAGTCCATTGAGCCAAAGGCTTCTGTATACATTACATTTGTCACACAGAAAACCACTATTTTAGCAGTACTTACATCGGCTTGCAGAGTCAATGAGATCCAGGTGTTGGCAGCTAAAGAACCATGCACTGCATTCTATAAAGAGAAGGTGGTCCTTTGAAGACACCCAGGGTTTCTCCCTAAAGTAGAGTTAGCTTTCAATCTCAACTATGAGATTATTCCCCCAACCTTTTTTTCGAATCTCTCCTCAAATGCAGGTAAAGTACTGCATTGTTTGGATGTGCACAGAGCACTACAATGTTATCTAGACAGAACCAAACAAATCAGAAAGTCTGATGCCTTGTTCATCACTTTCAGAGGATCCATGTCAAGATACCAAGCATCCAAAGCCTCCATAGCCAGATCGATGGTGGTGGCCATTGCCGAATCCTAGAAGCTCCAAAGAAAGCAGCTACCAGCAGGCATACATGCACACGCGGTTAGGGCTAAAGCCACGGCTGTGAAATTTCAGAGACATGTACCATGGGACGTAGTAAGTAGAGCCGCCACATGGCATGGACATCTCCTTCAGCATTCTGTAAAACCTACTGCCTGGACACTAGTGCTACGTCATATGCAGAGTTTGGACAGGCCATCCTGAAAAACTTGTTCTCCAATATTTCTTAACTAGGTTACCTCCTCCATAAGTAAGGGTATGTTGGAATTGCCCATACAGTAATGAGGAGACGGGACGTAGGAGTAATAAGTTACTCACTGGAGTACTCCTAGTCCATAGTCTCCTTTCCTCCATAAGATCCACCGACTTCACCAGAAGAAACTAGCTATTTTACAAGTCTTTTCTTATTTTTTTTTTAACAAAATGTTTTCTTTCAGTTCTGATGCTACAAAGGTGACTGAGGTGAGGTGCAGTAGGGCGTGATTACACCTGCACCCTAAATTTAAAGGGGATGCATTTTTACGAGGCAAAATGCTACAAGTCCCATCCCTGCATCGGGCCGCCACCCACACAGTATGGAGGGAAGGGCACTATTGACTAGGAGTACTTCAGTTACTACAGTAACTTGTTATTTCTGTTTTGAGGACAACGCTTTTGTTCTGAATGTGGCTCAGGAATGAGTGAAGCATCTTCTCGATGCATAAAAGTACTAGCACATTTATAATGTCGCTTTGCTTGAAGTTGTGACTACACGCCTTCAGCAGCAAGTGCATGACAATGTGACAATGCACTCCTAATCAAACCTGAGAAGCGTCATTTGGAAGATGTTAAATACCAACCGGTCTGTGTCTTTCCCCTCCAACTGGCACCTACATTAGATCTAGATTATAGGGGGGAGATAAAGGTGATCCCCATAACCATGGGACCACCACCCATCTAGCTTAAGAGGGGAAAGCCATGGCCCAAGCAATCCTTGAGAAAGCCCTCAGGAAGTACCCCAGGAAGTAGAGATCTTACTTGAGACAGAGAGAGGATCGATGGGGTTTGGGAGGCCGACCATGTTACAGAGGAACCTGAGATGAGGTAGAAGATATTGTCCCATTGCCTGATCTTGTCTTTGCACAAAGGCACGACCTTGACCTAACGGTCTACCTTGGGAGGGTAACCTCGGAGAACAAGGGTGTAGCCTAGCAGGCCCTTTCTTCCTAAAGCAAGGCTTACTGTATCTAGAGACAGTCTTGATAGGACAACTGGCGATTACTCGCAGGCATCGGAGAGTAGTGCTGGAGCTGATCCATGCCCATCTCATGGCATAGGGAAGATCCAAACACAGGTAATTCCTTGGTTTAACTGGCCTGGAGTGTGCGCAGATGTTAAGAACTATGTCTCCACCTGCAAATTCTGCCAGAAGACCGCAACCACTCTTGTTCCCCAGGCCCCATTACAACCACTTCCCTTTATTGAAGTACTCTTCCCAAATATTGATGACATAGTCGGCCTGCTAGAAATCGCCAATAAAACCTCTGAATAAGTACATCCTAGTGATCATTGAATATGCTACACAGAGGCTTTTCCTCTTCGGAATAATACCAGTCAACAGATCCTAAAATATCTTCCCCTTCCTATCGCGAGTAGGATTCCCCAAGGAAATCCTCATGGATCAGGGTGCTACTTATATGTAAAAAAATCACGAATGATGCAAAAGAGATGCTACACATCAACGCCTTTTGAGTAACTATCTGCGAGAACCCGGAGATGTACTAGATATGATGAAAGATCAGGGAAAAGAGAAGAAGCCATCCTACCACTTTACAGACAGCCGAAAAGTAAAAATCCGATAAGGCTGCTGTAAGGGAAATCATCAAACATCACTTAGGTAGGGCACAAGAATATCAAAAATCCCTACAAGATAGACAAGCAGTAGCCAGGTAATTTTCCATTGGGGAAACTGCCCTAGGTTTTCTTAACTCCACAGATAACAAGACTATATCAAAATGGTATGGTCCCTATAGAATTCTTGATGAAGAACAAAAAAAAAACAAAATGCTCCATTGCATTAAATAGTGGTCTAACCAACTAGACAACAGCAAACCCAAATCTATCATATAAAACTGTTGAATGAGTGGAAAGTCAACCCTGTGGAGACCATGCTCCTTACAGACCTCCACCAGCAGTTAATCCCTAACCACCTTACACTCCCACAACAAGAAGACCTTTGATAGCAAATTCCAGAAGTATCTTCTGAGCATTCCGGTAGAGTGCAGGGCTCCTTCTAATACATACGCACTCCAGTCGGGAAAACCGTGAATCTTAAACCTTACCGGATCCCGGGACAAGGAGGAAAATTATTGAGACTGAATACCATGAGATGCTCAAGGCCAACATCATTGAGCACTCAGTTCGTGGTCGGCCCCTATTGTGTCGGTAGCCAAACTAGTTGTGGAGATTTTGTATAGACTTTAGGAAGGTAAATTTGATCTCCACTTTTGATACTTATCCCATGCCCGAAATTGGCAAACTCATTGATAAGTTAGGGTCATCCAAATACATATCCACTCTGGACCTAACCAAAAGGTTACTGGCAGGTGCCCCTAACCCCACCGATGGGGAAAAAAAACAACTTACGGTACTGCCTTTTGGTTTACATGGAGCCCCTGCCACATTCCAGTGATTTGATGGATACAATCCTACGGCCTTACTCTAGCTTTTGCGGAGCCTATCTAGGTGACATAATTATACATAGCAATACCTGCACCAAACACACTAACCATCTTTATTTATTGAACATTTATATGGTGCCTATACAGCAGAACGTGTTTCTAGGCACCACAAAACTAAAGGGGAAGGGGGAACAGAGCATGAAACACTAAAGGCTTCACTAGGCCTTGTGACATTCAGATCGTGCAAGTGCAGCAAACAGGGCAGGGGTGGCGTGGAGGGGCAAGTAAGGGAGCGGGGAAGGTAAGGGATGTAGTAGGGGGGATGCAGGAGGGAGGGGACCACAGAGGCTGGGCAAGTGCTGGGGGCGAGGCCTGGAGGGTGAGGGCTAGGGGCGAGGCCTGGAGGCCAAAAGCTAGGGGGAAGGCTAGAGGGCAAGGGCTAGGGGGAAGGCTAGAGGGCAAGGGCTAGGGGGAAGGCTAGAGGGGAAGGCTAGAGGGCAAGGGCTAGGGGGAAGGCTAGAGGGCAAGGGCTAGGGGGAAGGGCTGGAGGGCAAGGGCTAGGGGGAGGACAGGATAAGGGTCAAGTAGAGCGAGGAGGGGAGGGTGGACCAGACTCAGACTCTAGCAGGGGTTCTGTGTCGTTTTACCCACAGTTTTGATGAATTTACCAAAAAAATCCTGACAAAATTAATGGAATAAAGTTTTTTCCCCATTATTAACCCACCCACTCCCCATATATATTTCAATGAGTTTTTTCGATGGAATTCTTTCAGTAAAAATTCCAATAAAAAAAACTACTGTCAGCAAAAGGATGTTGTACCCTAGCAGGGCAGTGATTAGTGACAAAAAGGCTTGTGTATGATGCATAGAGTCTTGAATTGTGTCCTTGCATTCACCGGGAGCCAGTGGCGAGCTTTTAGGGCTGAAGCGATGCAGTCCCTTGGCTTGAGGCCAAGGATACATCATGCAGTCCTATTCTGGATTAGTTCAAGTGGGCAAAGAGAGGAACGAGGCAGCTTAAGGAAGAGGCTGTGACAGTAGCCCAGCCTGAAGAGAACCAGAGCTTTAGCAACTTTGAGTTTCTGGGGGAAGGTGAGGAAAGGGAGAATGATTGATGAGGAGAAGCTGAAAGCGAACCTTCTTGGCAAGGTAAGCAATATGAGGAGAGAGAGGAGTTGAAGATGACCCACTGTTTTTTTGCCTCACAGGAGGATAAGGGGGCCCAAGGAGGGCAGAGAGTAGGGGGTGGCGGCAGAGTGGGGTGGAGCACCAACGAGAAGGATCTCGGTCTTAATGGCATTAAGACAGATCATTAGCAGCAGACCATGCCTGAATAGCAGTCAGATACTGGGGATGAGAGAGGAAGGAGAGGAGGCAGAAGAGAAGCTTAAAGGAGAGGAGAGTGTCATCCGCATAACACTGGAAGTGTGGAGATGCAGTGGGCAAGAGGGGCAAGGTAAATGTTAAAAGTCCAAAGCGAGAGGATAGAGCCCTGAGGGATGCCACAGGTACAAGAGTGAAAAGGGCCCATTTGAACCTTAGAGGGCCAATTTGAAAGGAAAGAGGTCAGCCAAGCCAGTGCCCAGTCTGTGATGCTCATAGTAACACAGAATAGGTTAAGGAGGGTAGCATGATTGACCATGTCGAAGGCAAAGGACAGATCAAGGAGGATGAGGACAGAGGGTCAAGGTTTGAGAGCAAGTCTTCACGGGTGTTCAGGAGAGCAGTTTCCATGCCTGTGGCTGCTCTGAAGCCAGACTGTTGTTCGTGGAGACAGACAACCGATTCAGTGTGGCAGATTAGTTGGGAGATGACCAACTTCTCCAAAGGTTTGCCCAAAAAGGGGGTAGTCGAGATAGGGTGGTAGTTAGCTGGGCAGGAAGGGTCTGTGGATGGCTTTTTTGAGAGGGCATGCACAAGGGAGTGCTTAAGAGGTGATGGGAAGGGGCCAGTGGCAAAAGAGTGATTGCAGGGAAGCACCTGTTTGGAGGAGACTTTCATGATTGCTAGAGCCCTCAGCAGAGCAGGTTTGACAGCCAACCGAAATAAATGTCATCTGTGAAGTGTCTGGGCTATTTTGTGGACTGATCAAACGCCAGGTCAAAGCAGTACATGCAAAACCTCTACCAAAACCAAAAGAGAACTGCCAGCTTTCCTGGCATTGCCACGCTATTAAAGATGATTTATACCATACTATTCCATCTTGGCCGCCAATCTTACTGACAAGCTCAAGAACGCCCATCCCCCAAAAGCTTGTCTGGGAAAGTGAAGACCAACAAAGCTTGAAGGACTCAAACGAATCCTATGTCAACTGCCTGTCTTAAAGATGCTGACTTTACTGAGAGTTTATTCTTCAGACAAACGTCTCTAAAGTCAGATTGGGAACTGTATTGTCACCAGAACATGATGACTTGTAACACCCAGTCTTGTACACAAGTTGAAAATTGTTACCAAGAGAACAATCATATGCCACAGTGGAACTTGAAGCCCTATCCATCAATCCTGAACGTACGTTATCTCACAGGAAGGAGGTTCTGGCTTGCGACAGATCTCTGCCTCCGACCCCCCATCTTGGAGGAGTATGAGAAAAGATGTTATGCCCGAGTCATGAGAAGGTTTTTAGTTCCATAGCCATTGTTTCTTGGTAGAACAGCGAAAGGGAAAGAACAAAACAGTGTGGACTTTTTAAATCGTTTCCCCACTTCCTAAACAAGTGTGAACCTCTCAGTTAACAGGAAGGGTATGTGACAAATCTGGACAATTTGTCTTCTCCCCAGAGGAGTGCCAACCCCTGTGAGGCTAGGGAGGCGAGCATGCTCTGCAACCATCACCACCCTGCAGGGGTTTGGGCCAGTGGGACCTTAGTGGGAGTGACTCCCCTTTCGGGGATAAGGACTCCCAGTCAGTGGAGGACCTCCCAGAACAAACTACATTGTCTGCCTACATGGGACTTGAAAAAACCATTTGTGGGGGCATGGCTTGAAGCACTGTTGATGTGGATGCTTCTTTGAGAGCCTCCATGAGGTGTCCAGCCATAAGCGCGTGGCATCCAGATCGGGAGCCAGCTTGAAGGCCAAAACAGATGGTGCCCATTGGGACCGACCTGTGCTGGTGGGGTGCCCTGGCATCTGGAGTTTCGCCGATGGTGGTAGCGTGGCCAGCTCGACTAAGGATGACGCTGGTGATGCAGACCGCACACGGTAGAGCGTTCAGCGTGGTGGCGTAAGGTCGGACAAGTGGCGGTTCACAGCGCGTCTATCCCAAGCACAAATTAACAGCGAAGGAGGTAAGGTCCATACATCTCCAGATTCTTGATGAGGGTGGATGTACCAGGCCTCGAAAAGCACAGATTGCATATCGACAGCTGGCAGGAGACACCCCTTCTCGCTCTCTGACAAGCTGTGCTTCATCCGCCCGCTGCTGGGAAGTACCGGGATGTCTACGGGTAAACGGAACAAGGAAAAAGCTAGAAAAGCCCAGAGGGACAGGGAACCACATAGCTGGACGTTCTTACCACCTCCAAAGAAGCAGCATGCTGTGTAGAGGGGGCACAGAAAGGCACCGAAGGGGACAAGGACCTGTGTATCCTAGGGGAGAAAAGCAGTTCGCTCTGAGAGTCACAAGCGTAGCAGAAACAGGTGGCCCATACCATAAGCGCTACAGCACCGTAAAGTTCAGGGTCATCTTAGACTAGGTTGATACATTGCTTTCAGTCATCTAGTGAGTGGCCAGGTTCTGTGTAGGGTGCAGTCAGGATGGGCTGAGGTTGTTTCAGTAGAGCACTGGTGGGCAGGTGGAGCCCGCAGCAGGTAAGTATATAGTAGAAGTACTTTTCGGTGTCTTGGGAAAAGAGCCAGGTTTTGAGGCCTTTAAGGAAAGGCCAGAGGGAGCGGTCTGACCAAAGAGCCAGGGGCATGGAGTTCACTGTTTGGCTGAAATCACAGGGAAGCTGGAGCCTCCAGCTTTTTGCTGTCTGAATCTCAGGATGGCCAGGTGGTGAGAGTAGGCTGATCGTGTAGGTCTGATTGCCTGGGCTTTGGATATTTGTTTCACTAGGTAGATCGGGGCACTATTAGATACGCATCTGTTTGTTAAGGATAATGTTTTGAATTTGATTCAATCCTGAACCTGCAGCCAGTGGATATTTCGGTGTGGCTGAGGAAAGATGTTCTTTTTTCGGGATGCTGAGGGCGGCTCTAACTGCATTGTTCTGAACTATTTGTAGTTTGTTGAGGTTTTAGGCGTTCAAGCCTACAAAGAGGGAGTTGCAGTAATCAATCCTTGACAAAATGAGAGCTCTGACAAGGGTGATACAATTGTCACTAGGTAAAAAAGCTCTACTGGCAATGATCAGTTTGGCAGTGTAAGTCGCTGCCGTGGCAATTACGTTGACTTGCCTTGTTAAGGAAAGTGATGAGTCTAGGTAAACTCCTAGGGTTTTTACCTCTTTTTGCTACCAAGATGTTTCCATCCATAGTGAAGGATTGGTAGGATTGAGGTAGATTGTTTAGTCTACGTTGACTGCCAACAATGAGTAGTTCTGTTTTTTTGTCGTCAAGACATAGCTCATGTTGTGCTATCCAGGCTGGACTGGTAAGGTACATTTTACTCAGTGATTTGGAGTCGTAGTATCCGGTGATAGAAGAAAGTGGGTGTCGTCCGCATAACTAGTATAAGTGGCCCGCATTTTGTCTAGGTCGTCGAATAATGGTTTAGTGAACACGTAGTGTTGGTGAGGCACAGGAGCCTTGAGGAACTCCACAGGTGACAGGTGCAAGGGGGGGGGGCTGCCACAGAGGTAGAAAAGACTCATGGTGCGGTTGGAAAGGAAGGATTTGATCCAGTTTAGAGGTCCAGTAAGAGGAAAATGTCCAAGTCCCCCTTATCTTTGATTTGGTCCATTTGAATTTTGAGGTCCAGGAAGGCAGTTTCTGTTCCGTGACCAGAGCGAAAGCCTGATTGGCGGAAGCCTAGGAGGTTATGGGTTTCAAGGTAATTTTGAATTTGCATATCTGCTACAATGCTACTCGGTCGAGTATTTTCAAAAGGAAACAGTACCGTTGTGATAGGTCTGTAATTGGTGTGGACATTTGGGTCCAATTTAGGTTTTTTGAGCGAGCAGTCGGAGTACCCGGGCTTCTTTCAGATTTTCTGGGATATTGCTAGAAGAGAAGGAGTGGTTGATTAAAGTTGTGAATAATGGAGCAAGCTTGTCAGCGTAGTCTTTGATAAGAGAGGCTGGGCAAATATCTCCTTGACATCTTGAGGGCTTCAGTCCCTTGATGATTTTTGAACTTTCAGATGGGGTAACAGGAGTAAATTCTAATCTCAGAATTGGGGTTGGTGGCGGGTTAGGGGACTGGGGAAGAGTTGATTTTTTTTTTTTTTTAAACTTCTGTTTATTGGCAGGTGGTCAAGACAGGTACAGTACATTTATCGTGTAAGTGAGAACAACATAAGAAGCAGTATTACAGCATCAATATACAAATATACATTGCTACCATGATAGCGAAAGGTTTACATTGTAGTGGGGCAGACATATATCAGAAAAAACAGATTTGTACTCCCATGGCGCGTGTCAGGAGGAGTCAAGTGGTGGCGGGGAAGGGGCTGATGTTTGTACGGCACCATCCTTGCCATTGAGGTAGCTACGGAATTCAGTCCATACATTTGCAGGTCGGGATGGAGCTGGCAGGGTGCCGATGTATTCCTCCTCGCATGTTTGTACCCAGGTAAGGGCGTTCAGCCACATGCTGAGGGTGGGGGGAGTACGGCGCTTCCAGCATTGTAATATGCATCGTTTGGCAACCATAACACTGACATTCAAGAACCTCGACATTTTCGTCACATTTTCTCCCGTCCACATGCCAAATAGCAAGGCCAGCGGGTCCATCTCAACCGGGGCATCTATTATCTCAGTGAGCGCTTGTGTCACCTCCCTCCAGAACCTGCGCAGCGCCACACAGGACCAAAACATGTGAGCGTGGTCTGCTACGTTTGATTCGCATTTCGGGCATTTATGTGTCGAACTAAGCGTAAATTTTGCCACTCTGTTTCGGGGTGTAGTAGAGTCTGTTGAGTAGCTTGTATTGGATGCAGCGGAACCTGGCACTGAGTGATACCTTTCGCGTGTGTGCACACATCTTACCCCACATCTCATCGGTAATCTCTGTTTCGAGCTCACTGGCCCACAACTCTCGTGGCGCCGGAGAGGCATTCTCTATTTTTCCCATCTGCATTTTATACAGGGAGGATACTATGCCCCTACAGCCTGCGGAGTTCGCAATGTACTGGAGTTCAGGTGAGTCAGGAGGCTCCTCTGGAAAGGAGGGCCACATTGTCCGCACCGCTGCCCTCAGTCTGTAATACTGTAGTATGTCGAGTGCGGAGCCGGAGTGCCCGGGGCGTAGTGTTAGAGGTGTAATGAATGAGTCTTCATGGTACAGGTCAGTCAGGGCGCGGTACCCCAGGTTCTCCCATCGCTGGGAGAGGTGTTGGTCGTGCGTGGGGGTTAGGCCAGGAAATTGCCATAAGGGAAGCCACTTATAATATGGGCGCCGTATTGGACTGGGGGAGAGTATATTGTTCCATGCCCTAATCGTGGATGCTACCGGGTCCCATGGGGCATCCGCGCGGTAACCATGGTGCAGTAGCAGGGTCATAATGTGGATGCCATCTCCCATCTTTTCCAACTTGACATGTGGGGGCGGGTCGGGGTGCGAGTACCAATGGGTAGCATGCTGGGCCTGCGCTGCGTTCCAGTAGAAAGCTAAGTCGGGGGCAGTGAAGCCTCCCTTCTCGTACGGGAGGGTCATGTGTTGCCACTTCTTGCGGACCGCCCCCGAGTGCCAAAGGAACTGGGCGAACGACGCATGGAGTCTCTTGAAATACTGCTTGCCGGGCCAAATCAGCACATTTACAAATATATAGAGTAGCTTGGGTACCGCGATCATCTTTATGAGGGAGAGTCTCCCAGCGAGGGACAGAGGGAGGTTGCGCCACCTGAGCATCTTGGTTTCAATGAGCAGCGCCGCTGCTTCATAGTTATCCGCCAGCAGGGAGACTCTCGCCCTTGACACCTGAACCCCGAGATACTTAATCCCAGACGGGGACCAGCGCAGCGGGAGCTCGCAGGTTGGCTGCTGGGTTGTCATGGTGAGGGGGAAGATTTCGGATTTTGAGTAGTTAATAGCGAAGCCTGAATAGGTGCCTATTTTTGTTATGTCTCGGATGATATGGTCCAGGTGTGTGGAGGGTTGTCTGACGTAGAGGAGGACATCGTCCGCGTACAGCGAGATGATTTCTGGTGTGCCCTGCAGGCGGACGCCCTTGTTAGTGCGACGGTTCCTGACATGATCGGCCATAGGTTCGATGGCGAGTGCAAAGAGGATGGGGGAGAATGGGCAGCCTTGTCGGGTGCCCCTATGCAACGCGAAGGGGGGAGAGGGGACGGAGTTGACTAGTACCCTTGCCGACGGTCCCGTGTATAACAGCTGTATGTAGGCGATCATGTTCGGCCCAATTGCCATTTTCTCCAAGACTGCCCACAAGTATTGCCACGAGACCATGTCGAACGCCTTTTGGGCGTCCAGTGTGACTGCCACAGCATCCGCATTCAGGTCAATTCTCGACGTCACGTTGAATAGGCGGCGGATGTTAAGTGCTGTAGAGCGGCCCGGGACAAATCCACTCTGGTCGGCGTGGACCAAGTGGGGCATTAGTGGGAGGAATCTGTTGGCGATTACTTTGGCAAAGATCTTCATATCAGTATTGATAAGGGATAGGGGTCTGTAGGAGCCACATTCGTCTGGGGGTTTCCCTGATTTGGGGAGAACAGTGATTAGTGCTTCTCTTAGGGAGGGGGGGAGGGAGTGTGAGCGGAGTGATTCGGTCCAGACCTTGTGTAGTGGTGGCGCTAGTATGGCCACATGCTCCTGGTAAAACTCAGCAGTGAGTCCATCGGGGCCAGGGGCTTTGCCCTTAGGGAGGTCTGAGATCACCTGGACTATCTCTTCTAGTGAGAACGGGGCGTCTAGGAGTTCCCTGGTGTCCTGGGAGATCAGGGTCATAGGAATGGATTCCAACAAGTCGTCTAGGTCGCGGGTCGTGTGCTCTGGCTGGGGGCCGTACAGGGTGGCATAAAAGTTGGCGAAAGTGTCAAGAATAGCTTGGTCTGCCCAATGTCTGGACCCATTATTATCGATAATGCTATCTATACGAGTCCCGCCTCTCTCGGCCCGGGCCAGCCTGGCCAGAATTCTGCCAGGTCTGTCTCCCTCGCCATATCTGCGGGCGGTTGCAGGGCGGGTATGGTATCTCACTTCGCTGAGGGCATGCGTTTCAAATAGTTCCAGTTCCGTCCTAATTTTCGCTAAGGTGGCAGGCACTGGCTTGGAGGCATAATCCCGCTCCAGTGTTTTGAGTTTAGATTCGGAGCGACTTAAGGCCTGTCTTATGGACTTGAGGACTCCCGCTTCTTTGGCAATGCACATTCCGCTGATGTAGACTTTGAAGGCCTCCCAGCGGGTCCCTGCGGACGTGTCGGGGGCCTTGTTCGTTTCGAAGAATAGGTTTATGTCAGCCAGTATCTCTGCTCTAAAAACGATGTCTGATAGGGCGTCGGACTTGAAACGCCAAGCGGGGCGGGCCCCTGCAATGAAACCCAGCTGGATCTGGAGCAGCACGGGGGAATGATTGGAGAGTGTGCGCGCTAGGATCTTGACTTCGGATACCCTACCCATCCGACTCCTCGACAGGAGGAATAGGTCTATTCTTGAGGAGCTGTCGTGTACCGTGGAGTAAAAGGTGTAGTCCCTTTCCTGGGGGTGGAGTGTTCTCCACACATCGTGTAGTTTCAGGGAGCTCATGTGGGTCAGCAGCCGCTTGGCCGCTCGGGCTACCGGTCTCTTGGCCGTGGTTGTCCTGTCTAGGGCTGTGTCGAGAATGAGATTCATGTCGCCCCCCCACACAATGGGAACCTCAACATATTTCATGAGAATGCCGTGCAACGTGTCCACGAAGTCGGGAGAATCAATGTTGGGAGCGTACGAGTTCACCAGCAGGCATTCTTCGCCAGCTAATGAGCAGTGTAGGATCACAAACCTGCCCTCGGGATCAATGTGGGATGTGTGAAGCGTGAATCTAATTGATTTGTGGATGAGAGTGGGGACGCCTCTGGACGGAGTGGAGTACTGGGTATAGTACCTGTTGGGGCCCCAGGACTGTGCGAGGTTTGAAGCCAGAAGTTTCTTGGCATGAGTCTCCTGTAGCAGGAGAACCCTGACTCCATGCCTTTGCGCATAAGCCGTAATTCTGCGAGATTTGGTGAAGTTGGTCAGCCCTCTTACATTCCATGTCAGTATTCTGATAGCCATGAAGATGTGTATTCTCATCTTGAGCCTAAAATGGAGCTCTGTAATGTAGCAGGCCTGCCGCCCTGTCGCACCGGTCCCGACCAACCCGCCTTTTTGAGAACAGCAAACCCCAACTTTCCCACCCCCCACCCTCACTGCCCAGCGATACCCAGCAGTGTATAGGCAGCCACCCTGAAGCGAAACTGCGTGCCATCCCCAACTCGGCAACGCCTGGAAGGGAGCCCAACGGGGGCTCGAACACAACTTAACTGCCATCAACGGCCTTGCAGCTGCAGTGGGGGCTGCTGCCGTCAAGCACACCCATAATGGAACTTTGAGTGAATGTCAACATATATATTCTTACCAGCATCATTAGACAATTTGAGTGGAGGTTACAGGTAACGGATAATCACAGTTTTCAGTATAGCTAGGACGACGTGGAGTCTATCGTGGGACTGTGGACAGCGGTGCAGCCCCGACCCTGGGGTAGTGACCTGGGTTGGTCATGGAGTCATGTAATAGCCGCAGCAAGGCCTCGTCTACCACCCAGGGTCAGGGGAGGAGCCCAGAAATTACGGTGTCAGTCGCCATCCATCTGTTCCTCAGGCAGGTCCACCAGGGGGACCTGAGCCTCGATGAACTTGACGGCCTCGTCAGGGACCCTGAAGAAATAGCTCTTGTTGCGGTGGATGAATTTCAGGCGGGCAGGGAAAAGCATAGAGTATTCAACTTTTCTGTCTCTCAACATCTTCTTGACCCCGCTGAACCGGCGTCGCTCCATCTGGACTCCCACCGAAAAATCAGGGAAAATTCTGATGACTTGGGATTCCAACCTCAGTTCACCCCTCTCTCTGGCCAAGCGGAGGATGTGGTCCCTGTCTTTATAGCTGAGTAATTTAGCGATGATGGGCCTGGGGAAGTCTCCGGGCTTAGGGCGGGGTGCCAGGGAGCGGTGTGCTCTTTCAACAGTGAAGAACGGGGAGAGCTCAGGATTGCCTAGGAGGTCCTTGATGAGCTGCTCAACCGCGGTCTCCATGCGGCCCTTGAGTGCGGATTCAGGAACCCCCACTATTCGGATGTTGTTTCGCCGTGATCTCAATTCGAGGTCGTCGTTCTTGGCCTTGACCTGTTTCATGTCGCGGACGAGCTCTGAGACCGTAGTCTGGAGGGTGTGGATGTGGTCCTCGTTGGTCCTTATCCGCTGTTCTGTTTCCGTGAGCCTGGACCCGTGCTGGTCAATTTGGGCGCGTAGGGAGGCGACATTAGCATTAATATCGTCCAGCTTTTCATGGAAGGAAGCAAAGTTTTTGGCCATGGACTCCATCATGGTAGTGAGGTCGGGTTGTGGGGGGTCCGGGAGTGCCTCGCCATCCTCCTGTGTCGCGGAGGAGGACGCCTGGTCCGCCCTATGGGCTGGCTTGGTAAATTTGTCCATAGCACCCGTTTTGTTGGCGCCCCACGCCCTGTTGGACATTGTTGTGGCAAGGGGTTTCCAGCGGCTCCGGCCGGGTCAAAGATGGGCAACGGTCGTGGAGTTGGCGGCTGAGGCAAGGGCCGGACTGTAGGCACAGGGGGGCCACCCGTGCGCCCGTTGGATGGGAGGGGGGGCGACAGAGTGGCCACCGAGGTGGTGTGGGTTGGTAGGGGGGGGGTGCGTGGTCCCGGGCGGTGAAGTTCCGGCAGGGGGGCAGAGGCCCCAATCATCCAGGGAGCCCAGGGGCCCCGCGTATTTTATGCAGCTGCCAGGCGTCAGGCCAGGCCCAGAACTCAAAGTGGAGAAGGCAGGTGGGGCCCGGGCCCAGTGGTAGGTGAAGGAGACCCCCACACGGTGTCAGCTATGGTCCCTCCCAGGAGGGGTCAGGGAGGGCAGCGCCCAAGCACCCACCTCAAGGCCTCCAGGAATGCTGTGTCCGGCGTGGGCCCACAGCTGCAGCAGTGTTCCAAGGCGATCCGCGTGGCAGGCTCGGGGAGGCGGGGGGGCCCAACAGCAGTGTCCTCAGGATGCAGCACGCAGCCCTTTCAGGGGCCGGCGCCCGACTCCCTCTCTCTCTCCAGCGGGAGCGGGCGAACGGTCCGCCTTCCCCCCACGGAGGCAGCGGGTCGGCGCTCTGTCTGGCGCGGGGCCCCGCAGGCGACGCAAGCCACGGCCGTCCGGAGCCTCACGCGGCCGAGGCGGGGCCGGTCTCCCTCGCGGGGGCCTCTCTTTGGCGGCAGCGGGCAGTGGCGCGGGAGGAGCGGGGACCACAGCTCCTCCCGATCATGTGTATTCAGGTTGGCCCCCGGGGCAACGGGCCTGCAATCCGCGGCGCGGGGGCCCGCGGCGTCTCTGTGTCCTCCGGCGGCGATTAGGCCGCAGTGGATCCGGGAGGCCTCGGACGGCCCTGGGCTACACAAGTTCGGGTCCCGGGCGCCGTTTCGCCTCGGGATCACAGGGGAGTACAGCAGGCAGCGCCGCCAGTCGAATCGCTAGCTTTGTGTGTAGCAACGGACCGGATTCGTGCTGGTGCAGCAAGGATTGGGTGTGCTGTGACGGAGCTCCGACACTAAGCGGCCATCTTGCTTGGCTGCTCAACAGCGCCCCCAGAGTTGATTTTTTTATCTTTGATTTTGTTTTGGAGTAGGGTGATTGTCAATGAGGGCATTTTGGATGTGCTTGCACCAAGGTAGATCTTTGGTGCAATGGTCTGGGGTTGGGGCTGGTGATTCAAGTTCCCATAATATAGTGAAGAGTTCTCACGTGACAGAGTTAGGATTTTCTATTCTCGTATTGTAAGAATTGCTCTTCGCTTGGATGGTGGCTTCCTTGCATTCCGTGGCTAGAGTATTGAAGTGCAGTTTGTTTACGTGGGTGTTTTTTTACCAAGCGCTCTAGGCGGTTCTTTTTTTGATGTGTATGTCTTTGAGGCTGGCATTTTACCAAAAATTGGTGTGGACTACTGATTTGGCTTTGCGGTTGCCTAAGGGAGCTACTCTGTTGATGGCAGCCTGGAGGGGTTGGTTGCAGAGTGTCACCATAGAGGTGGGATCATTAGTGGTGTTAAGGTCAGTGGTTAACTGTAGTAACATGGGGAGCATGTTGTCCAGGGTGATGTTCCGATGATTAAGTGCTGCCGTGGTGAGTTGTGGAGGAGTGTTAGGCTGGGTTGCCGCGCTGATGGCTAATAGTATGACATTGTGGTCAGACCAAGGGCATGGGTAGTTTGCTAGCTACATCCAGGGGAACGCGAATATACAAATATATCTCATGTTCATCGTTCCTTCAAGGATTGTAATCAGATCACGCTCCAGTAATACTAGATTTGAGAAATCAAAACTCAAAACCGTGAAGCGCCCATGAAATTCTATGATCCTATTCCCCAAGAGATGACATTGCAAGAGCAATATCTAATTACTTAAGCAAAAACAGGCAGCTCAGTGTCGGAGGCAACTATATGGGACACAATGAAGGAGGTAATCCGAGGAGAACTGCAGCCCAGAGTAAACATAGGAAGGCGTTTTAAAACTGATTTGGAAGGGTTGAGCGCCAAATCAGACGATAAGAAGAAATGTTAGCTTAAAACAAAGACAGCTGAGGCTGGCCCGGAATAAGCTTGAGGCTCATCTAGCCAAGGAGACGTCTCCATCACTAGCCAAAACCAAACAATGCAAAGGTCATTAAAGATAATAAATTCCTAGTGAGACAATTAACAAAAATCAAACAAATGTGGTGGTCGGAATAAAAGACCCGAAGGAGAAGGTACAATATGCAGGAGTCCAAATTATAGAAAACTATTTTAAGAAAACAATGGTGGCCACAATTTGCTTCCTCTCTAGGCAGAGGCAATACATAGCCAAACTCCTGCAACTGACAGGGTGCACCTAGACCATCCCAACAGTATAGAAGAAATGGACGGGGTCATTAAATCTCTAAAGACTAGAGACCCAGGTCCAGACGGATACACCTCACTATTCAACTAATCAAATTGAGTTCAACTGCTTAAACCACTAGCTAAGACATGCATTACTTACCATATTAGCATTTCTGATGATTGTATCTGCTTAGATTCACATGCTGTGCATATAGTCCGACATCTAGTGGTAACAGCACAGTATTGCATCTGGTCTTTCGAGGATCGTCAAAAGGGGACGTCGACATGGGCGTGCCTGTAACACTATCCCTGACGCGACATGTAGTGTACCCAAATTCCATTACCCGTCGAGGTCGCTTCGATTGTATATTTTCTGCTGTGAGGGAGCCTTATGACTATCGTGAGTACAGAAAAGGAGAGAATAGTAGTGATATGTCTATGTTCCTTCCATCCGAGCAGGGAGGAAGGGTGGGCACATATGAATCTAAGCAGATACAGTAATAGCATCTCTGATGATTGTAAGTAATAAACGTGTTCTGATACTTGTTAACCTGCTTAGAATCACATGTTGTGCATAAACTAGCGAGCAGTACCCGGAGTTGGAGGTGGGACGTGAGAAGGAACAGTAGTGAAAAGATATCCTAGTACTGCTTGTCCCAACTGAGAATTAGACAGAGTGAGTATCTAGGCAATCGTGTTTTGTAAAGGTGTGTACAGAACTCCAGGTTGCCGCTTTGCAAATGGACTTGAGAGAACATTTGCAATGAATGCTATGGAAGCCCCAGTGCCCAGAATAGTGTGCTCTAGGCTTGAAGGGCATATCTCTCTTGGCAAGAGTGTAGCAGAGTGTGATGCAATTGGCAATCCATCTTGAGATGGCTGATTTAGAGACAGGATCCCCTTCTCTACTAGCTGCCACTGAAACGAAAAACTGGTTTGTCTTTTAGTGGTTTAGTTCTTTCCAGGTAGGAGGACATGATTGCCCTGTGCACATCTAGTGTGTGTAGGCTTCTTTCCACCACGTTAGTGGGGGGTCTGGAAGAAAGTTAGTAGTTCTATAGACGGGTTCACATGGAACCTACAAATAAATGTGGGCGCAAACAGAGGGTGAGCGCGCAGAATCACCTTATCTCTGAATTGTAACAAAAGGGTCTAGAAATGAAAGGGCCTGTAGTTCACCGAGTCTCCTTACTGAAGTGACTGCCACTTGGAAGGCGGTCTTGTAAGTAAGAGCCTTAAGACTTGCCTTATGCATTGGATCAAAAGGAGACCCTGTAAGCGTGGCTAATACCACATTTAGATCCCATCCGGGAGCCGGGTTAGAAATGGGGGGATGAATTCTTTTTACCCCTTCCATGAAAGCCTTAATAACTGGCATCTTCCACCACAACACCTTCTGTGGGGACATAGTGTTAGCTGAGAGTGCAGCTAAGTGAACCTTCACGGAATTAAAAACCAGGCCCGAGTCTAGTAAGGGAGTCAGGTACAACACAATATGGGTAGGTGAGCAGTCAATGGGATTGATGCTCTAGTAATTGCAACAGATGACGAAGCGTTTCCATTTATTGGAGTAGCAATGTCTGGTGTTAGGCTTTCTTGCATCTCCAAGTATGTCCATGCATCTCTGAGGAAGCTGGAGGTGCCCGAACTCTGACTTCAGGAGCCAGGCCGCCAAGTTCAGAGTTTACAGGCATGGATGTAGTGTTTGCCCCTTGTCCTGAGATAACATGTTGCATGGGCAAGGAAGTTTCATCGGAGAAGAGGGACATCTCCACCAGATGGGAGAACCAGGGTTGGTGGGCCCACATCTGGGCCACCAATACCATGGTGACTGGTGCATCTTGTGCATGATGTTGAGTAGGGGAGTCGGGGGGAGGGTATGGGGTTGAGCAAACAAATATCCCTGACCAGGTTATCCAGAGATCATTCCCCTTGGATCGGTTCTGAGGGTACCTGGAGGCCTAATCTTGGCATTGTGCGTTCTCTAGAGTTGCAAACAAGTCGATCTGTGGGAACCTCCATTCTGCGACGATGTTGGAGACGATGTCTTTGTGTAGTCACCATTCGTACTCGAAGGGCAGTGGGAAGCCTCTGCTGATCACATCCGCTAGAAGATTCGAGTTCCCCTGGAACGTGTTAAGACAACTGGAAAACGATGTGTCGGATCCCATTTCCAAATGTTTTGGGACAGTTTGGACGGTCTTGGAGAGTGAGTGCCCCCTTGCTTGTTCAGGTAGTACATGGTTGTGGTGCTGTCTGAGGATCAGGACCATCTTCCCCCGCAACTGTGTTTGATAGGCCTTCAGTGCTTTGAACACTGCTAACAGCTACAACAGGTTTATGTGGTTGGATGCTACAGCTGGGGACCAAACGCGTGCGCCTTTTGGTGTCTGGTGAAGCAGGTGAGCCCCTCCCCCCCCAACCCACGAGAGATGGCTTCTACTGCAGGGGTGGTGAAGGTTTTCCCCTTCAAGAGGTTCTCCCTCGACCACCAATGGAGGGCAGGAGGGGAGGAGAGAGAGGAGAGAGAGGAGAGAGAGAAGAGAGAGAAGAGAGAGAAGAGAGGAGAGAGAGAACCAATAGATCGTCCCATTGTCCGTTGGCTTGACACCACTGGCTGTTGAGCCACTCTTGCATGGGACGCATGCACAAACGTGCGTGAGGCACCAAGTAAATGCATGACGCCATCATACCTAACAGTGCCATGGCCTTGCGTGCCGTCACATCTCGACTGGCTACATACTGAGAGATCTGAAACAGCATGTTTTGGAACCTCTCGGAGGGGGATGACAAGGCCATCTTCTGTCCGGATTAGGGCCCCCAGAAACTGCTAGACTTGGCTGGGGTCTAGGCTGGACTTCTTCGCGTTTATGGAGAATACTAGTCTGAATAAGAGGTCCATCGTCCTTTGGGTATTTGACATGCATGTTCCGTGGGAATCCCCTGTTATGAGCCAGTCTATGAGGTAAGGATAAACTGGGATGGATTGCCTGCGCAGGTGTGCTGCTGCCACTGCCAGCACCTTTGTTAAGACCCTTGAGGCTGAGGCAAAGCCAAAGGGAAGGACTTTGAATTGGTAGTGCTTGTCCTCCATCACGAACCTTAGATATTTCCTGTGTGCGAGCCACATTGAAATATGACTATTAAGGAGCCAATTTTGCCATGCAATCCCCTGCATCAGCAGAGGAACTACCTCTTGCAGCGTTACCATATGAAACTTTGGAGGTTTGACAAATATGTTTGCTGGGCGCAAGTCTAGCAGAGGGCGCATGGTGAGATCCTTTTTGGGTACAAGGAAGTACACTGAATAAATACCCTTGTTTACCTGTAGAAGAGGGACAACTTCAATAGCGCCCTTTTCCTGCAGGATCTCGACCTCTTGCAGCAGTATCCTCCGGTGTCCTGGTGTTAGGCGTCTTGATCTCAGAGGTCTGAATCGAGGCAGTCGGCTGAACTCTATGCAGTAACCGTGGGCGCCCACTGGTCTGTTGTAATCCCCTCCCATGTGTGCAGGAATGATGTTATACATCCCCCGACCGGGAAGGCATGGGAGGGGACCCGGGTCTGAAAGTCATTTCTGACTGGTGGCCGGGCAGCCTGTGGGGGTGGCTTTACGACCTATTCCTTTCCCACAGCATTGTCCCTTAGATGGATATGGGTAGAGGAGGCAAACCCCTGTCCTGAGGACCAATTGTTCCTGGAACCATATTGGTTGTGAGGGGAGCGAGAGTAGGACTGCCCACGAAAGGAGTGGCAAGAACCTCCCTGTGATGCTGGAAATGCATCGGAGGGACAGGGCCTCCGTATCCTTGTCCTTTACTGCCTTTTTATCGTGTGTTCTGTCGTGTTTTCCGCGAAGGAGTTGATGTGCGACTCCTGGTGGTGCAGCTCCCTCTCTTATGGTTTGGTGAACAGACCCATGGGATACCCTTACGGCACCCATGGGTGGGGGTACAACCCTGTGTCCCTACTGTATGTTTTTGGGCACCTGTGTGGGTGGCCCGCAGAGCAGGGTATGGGCTGGTGGCAGCTCCATGCCGAATTTGACAGGTGCTCCGAGTATCCTCCATTTTGGGATACCCAGGCCCTGCCATTGGAATCAGTTGATTCCTGATGGAAAACAAGATGGCCCCTGTGGCCTCTTGCTTTCTATTGCCGGTTACCTTGCTTTCCCAAAGTCCTGGGAAGCCCTGACTCTGTCCCTTCCCCCTGACTGGCTGTTGGGTGGAAGTTCCATATATGGTGTCGTTGAGAAGTCCAGTCCAGACTGGCTGGAGCCTTCCCATTGACTGTATGTTGTGGGTGGGACCTGGGTGAATGGAGTGTGTGACCAATATGCACTTCTTGTTGTGGCTGTCTGGTTTTCGGTATGAGACAAAGACTGAGACAGCCCTGCCCGAAACTGGCCTGAATGCAGTGTGTAGTGTTGAATGGCTGGGTACTTGTCCCAATCCACATTCCTTGTTGTGAGTATCTGAGAGGGAGGAGGATGGCCTGAATGCACTGTGTGCTGATTGGCTGACTGACTGCATGAATGCCCTTCTGTATGATTGGCTGCTGCGTGTGACCCAGCAGTGTGGATGAGAGACAGGATAGTATATCTGGGGACCTCTCACCACTGGAAATTGTTCAGAAGCTGTGTCTACACTTGAAGAGTAACTGGAACTGCTGATCCTCGACGCCCAGCTGGAAGAAGACGACTTGCTATTGCATTTGCTTCAACCTGATCTGAAAGCTGCCTAATTCGTCAAAGACTGAACCGAGAGAGGACCTGGTAAGGCGCCCTCTTCCCGTGCTCCAAGGGACCATCAAGCACCGCTAACCTTCGCCGAAGCTCCCTGGAAGTCAGACCCTCGAAAGGCTGCCGGCCCGAGACGGGACTGCTGAGGAGAACGAAGCAAAGCACCCGGACTTCGCCGCTGTCGAAGTCTATTGCCGTCGACCAGGGTTCGCAGGTTTGTGTAACTGCTGGAAACCCATTGAAGTTGTGTTGCCCAGCCGTGGGGACCACTTGACACCGTGCCGCCGACGACCGGAGCCGCCCGCTCCTTTGCCTAAGAACATTTGAATCGAAGGACTCCCTTGTCCACAACGTCAACCGCTTTGTCCCACCTGAGAAAGTCGAGGACGACCAACACGCCGAGGAGAATCCGCCAGTGGGTTTCCCACCATCTGAAGGCCATAAAGACTTCGACGACTCGACGCCCTTGCTGAGCCACAGTTCTTCTGAAACTCTTTGCGGTTCTGAACACTCAATCGCTGAGGTGCCCCGCACACCTCATCCTCGCAGGACGTCGCTGACTAGCACCGCCTGGATCGACGTCGTGGTCTCGGCACCCTCAAACTTCTCATCGACGCCAAGTTCACCTTCTTCAACGCCTCTCGACGATCCGTGGCTCCTGCTTTAAAGGGAGTCACTCAAGAAGGATCCGTTGACGCTTCTTCGAAGAACTCTACTCCACCAGGTACATTGGGGGGTAAAAACATTATAGGAGAGAACAAGACTATTGAGCAATATATGGACTGGGCTTGTGCTATATATATCTTTATTTTATAGGTTGCCCAGGTGGGGGAGGGGATATCCACACAGAACTGTGTCTAGTGGTGGGGGCCAGAACTCTGCCTATTGTTTCAACCATCTTGCGTTCTTTCCTATCTCTATTGCTGGTGTCCTTGTTATTGATCTGTGTGACATTTTAACCATACAGTTGATGCACTTTAATGAGATCTGATAATATTGGTGGTACCACTTTAGAATTGTATATATTTATCATTGTTCATTTCCGAATACAAAGTGCGTTATTGTGATTGTGTACATACCTTTGAATATTAATTATATAAAGACTGTTTTCAGTAATACATTGTGTGGACATTCCTTTGTGGGGGTTTGGGGACTACACTGTACTTAAGAACCAGCCTGCATCACCTCCCGAGAAGCTAGGCCTTGATTGCTTGTCCATTGCTACCGAATAGAGAATCTTGGCTGGGGTCCTCTGTGCCTCTCCTCTACCATATAGAGAGCGGAAGTACAGGCACCCCCCCCACCGTTATCTTTAGACTCCCCCTCTCTGTTCAAAGGGTCTTTGAGTAATTTGGTTCTAGGTTTTCAAAGTCTCGTGTTCCTTTTTTGGCGTTTCCAGCGTCTCATCAACGGGCTCGCCGAAGAGGTTGGAGTCCTCCACCGGCTTGTTGATTAATGCCGCCCGAGTCTCAGGTTTGAAC
Organism: Ambystoma mexicanum; assembly: GCF_040938575.1. Taxonomy (NCBI): domain Eukaryota; kingdom Metazoa; phylum Chordata; class Amphibia; order Caudata; family Ambystomatidae; genus Ambystoma; species Ambystoma mexicanum. Next base: position 694,795,338 of record NC_090939.1, read on the forward strand.
CCAGAGTTTTTCAACCAGGCGTGACGTTTTAGCAGAGTACCCTGGGCTAAAGTCCTTCCCGCTGCCTCCGCAGCGTCTAAAGTATTTTTTAGAATGTTGTGGTTTACCCGCTTTCCCTCAGATACAATTGTAAGCAGGCGAGTACACACCAGTTCAGGGACCTCTTGTAGGCCCTGCTGAAGCAGGTTTCATTGAACATCCGAGTAGCTGGCCAACAGCGTGGCGTTGGCTGTGCGGGTGGAGTACGCAGCCGCAGTAGTGATTCTTTCACAGAGTGTACAATTTCTTCCATTTTGTCAGGCGGTGCATCGCGCCTGCGGACGAGGGGACATCTGACCTCTTCCTGGTTGTCGTGCCCACCAGAGAATCTGGGGTGGCATGCCCCCTAAAGTAATTGGGTTCAGTAGGGGAAGGGCGAAACTGCTTTTCAACCCATGTATTGACAGCCCTGGTTTGTGAGGGAATTAATAATGAAGGAGCAATGCGTCTTTTAATAAAGTCATGGGATACTCTGACTGGCAGGAGGCTCGTCCTTTAAAATGTCTTCAACAAAATCTGAATCTGGCACTGCCTCCTGCGTGGCAATTTGGGAGTGTTCAGCTGCCTTCTTTAAGATGCCGTTAAACTCTTTTGGTGATCAACAGGTGATTCCTGACGTAATGGTGGGGAGGGGAGCGAGTCCATACATAAGGTGTCAGGGTCGGAGGTATGGGTAGGGGACAGCCAAGGTGGGTTATCTATCGGCTGGCCGTCCCCCCATCCCTGGGTGTGATCAGTGGGATCATCAGCAGGATCAGCAAAGGGATCATCATCCTGTAGCTATGGGTCAATAGGAACTCCTTCAGGAAGGTCAAAAACCTCTTCACGAAGCAGGTCAGAAGTCCTCTGGAACTTAGCCATTGGTGTATAAGGGTTCTCTTCATGAGGCCTCTTCGGGGCATACCTTTCAGAAAAGTCTACAAACTTTTCCAGCCTGTTCAGGAAACCTTCAAACTTATCTCTGGTCCACGATGAGGAGCCGGGAGTCTAGAGGAGGAAAGGGCTCTTCTTGATGTTCCTCCTCCCTAAAACGTCAAGATTTCTCAGCCAGTGTCTTAGATAAAGACAGAGGACTCTCAGAGTAATCCTTCCACCCCTCCGGGCGTTTCAATGCATCTTTTGACGTGTCCATAGACTTGTCTTTCTGTTTAGCCACCGAAACACTTCGCGAGACTCTCGGCTGATGTTCGGCATTACTGGGAGAGGTTTTTGGACTTTGAAGGCGGTTTCGTCGTGGATTTCGACACAACTAGGGCCTTAAGCAGCACCAGCATGCTCTTCTGAAGCGTCTCAACGGCCACATGGCTTTTGGTGCTGGTGCCCTTATTTTTAGAATGCCCGGATGCATGCCGCTGCTGAGAAGAGGGCTGCCGATCTCACAAATCAGCAGGTGCCATTGAAATATTCAACGTACCGGTTGGCACCTTGGATCGCTTCGACTGAACCGTCGAGGCAGTACCGGGGGTTGTGTACTCCAAGTATCGGGTGCATCCCTGTCGCCAGGATGTACATTCCCTATAGCAGGACTCGCGTCATGCCTAGTGGGGCTGGGGACGGACGTCATGGAGCGAGAGCACTCCAATGTAAGGTCAATGGCATCCGAATTGGAGCCTTGGTCGTCGCTTATCTCATAACACTCGGCGGTGGGGGAAGCAACCCTCGGCCTGCTACATAGCACAGGCTGCACACCGCTTTACTTGACACTCCTTAACAGTCTTAAGACGTAGGAGCTTCGTCGTGATTGAGGGGGAAGACACTTAATGCATGGCTGGGTGCTGGTCTTTCCATGGGAATTTTCCCTTACAGGAAGGGCAAAATTTAAATGGTGTCCTGTCCATAGCTCTGAAATTTAAAAGCGATGACAAAACCGAAGTGAAAAAGAGGGAGGGAAGACTTTCTTGAAAAGAATAGACAACCCCCCAGACGCCACTCTCCCTACTGTATAGGCCGGCCAGAAAGCACGGCCACACAGACTGCGTCGACCGGAGCCCCAGCCATCGAAGAGTGTTCTTTTGCTGTCTTCAGCAGTGGTTCAGGAAACATTCGTCGAGAAGGGGACGATAATATAAATATGACCGTAGGTCGGGCAATATAACAATGTTGCAATTTGGTAAGAGCTCTGCATAAGGCGACCAGCTAGCTGGGCGGAAAAAAATAATCTGACGGACCTCGATGTGTGAGGGATTTTGGGTACACTACAGTCACATTAGGGATAGTGTTACAGGCACGCCCATGTCGACGTCCCCTTTCAGTACGCAAAAGACAAGATGCAATACTCCGCAGTTACCACTAGATGTCAGACTATATGCACAGCATGTGATTCTAAGCAGATTAACAAGCATCAGAAATGTTTTAATTCATTCCTTCAGAAAGGAATGAGTGACAGACTCTATGGAGGAATCAGCCACCATATTGATATTAAAACCAGGGAAAGACCCCCAGGACTGCGCCTCTTACAGGTCGATTGCGCTCATGAATATTGACGCAAGTATACATGCAAAAATATTGGCGAATAGGTTAGCAGAGGTGATACCACAATTGATCAAAGCCGTCCAAACAGGTTTCATTCAGGGGAGATCCACATTTGATAACATTAGACAACGGGCACTGGACTTTGTCGAGGTGGCCAACAACGTTGCACTCTAAAATGGCTCTTTTAGCGCTAGATGTCACTAAAGCGTTTGACAAGGTAGATTGGGCTTTTAGGCAATCCATGCACCAAGCATTTAATTTCGGGATGACGTTCCAACAAATTATTCTAGCAAATGATAAAACACCCAAGACAAGAGTATGGGGAACAGGGGGCACACTCAGCCAATATCACTAACATGTGGCATAAGGCAAAGGTGCCCCCTTTCTACACTAATCTTCGCATTAGTGATGGGGCCCTTTGCCAAGTGGATTAGAGACAATCCTCTCATTGGAGGAATCAGAGTGGTAAACAGGCAATATAAATGATCGCTTTACATGGATGAGGTCATGCTGACACTTACAAATCCTTAAACCTCATTACAGGAAACCTTTGTGGAACGTGAGTTATACCAGGGGACAGCAGGGTTTGTTATTCATTATTGTAAACCGGCAGCCTTGGGGGTGGCCTTAACAGAAATGCACCTTTGCTCACTACAAGCCATGTGTCCACTAAACTGGGACAGGGAAGCAGTGGATTACTTGGGAGTGCGGATTCTAGGATGCCCACAAGCAACCAACCCACCAAATTCCCCTTGTGTCCAAGTCGCTAGAGAGATTTAAAATGCTGGAACAAACAGATTTTGCTAATGGGCCGAATTAACGCGATCAAAATAAACCTACTCCTGCGATATCTTACTGTATGGCACTCCCGGTTATGATCCCACAACCAACGTTTGCACGCCTCCAACAGAGTGTGTTCCAGTTCATTTGGAAGGGCAAAAAAAAGCATCCCCTGGGTGGTGACGATAGGGGCTGCTTGTATGGGAGTTCCGGACTGACAGGGTTACAACAGTGCAGCACATAATAAAATAGAACATGATCCCCCTCCTGCCCCCAAAATGGGTAGTCCTGGAACAAACTGGGACATTGCCCCCATGTCTTGTAGCACACATAACATCTTCAGCCTGAAACCATGCACTAAAAACACACTACTATAAGGCACCGGATAGTCCAGCCTCAGGTGAAGCAAGCAGCAACCAGAGAACCAAATTCCCTGGAACTCACAATAAGGGCATGGGTAGCGAAAGGTAGTATTTCCAGGCTATACAAGATCTTATGGACGGAGACACAGATGCATAGGCCTACATACATATGCAAATGGGAGACAGATCTAGGTCAAGCAATCAATGACCGGACTTGGACTGATATTTGGATGAGAAAATATACCTCCTCCAGAGAAGGCACAGAGAATGCATGTATAAACTTACATACAGATGGTACTATCCCCCTAAAAGGCTACACAAAATCAAACATAACACAGATCCCCATTACTGGTGCAAATGTGGTCTGCAGGAATCTTATTTTCATATGTGGTGGGCTTGCCCGGTTATTAACACCTACTAGGCGGGGATCCTAGCTGTCAGAGACATAACAGGGATTACATTGCTGATGGATACATCCGTTATTCTACTAGGAACTCCTGTCGAAGACATAGATGGAAGATCGGGGGTAACTGGTGGCAGCGAGAATTACGACTGCCAGATTCTGGAAAACAGAAGAAGGCCTGCTCTTAGCAATGTGGTAGGCAAAAGCATGGGACATTTTGGTAGCAGAGAAAGTGACTGCTGCGATGGAGGGCCTGCTCCATAGGTTTACAGAGACCTGGTCCCCAATACTCAATTATGACCAAATCTGTCCAGCACAGACTCAAACCACGATTTATACAACACTTCTTACGCTCCTAAAAGACAAACAAGCTTAAATGATAAGGGGGAACAAATGCAAATAATATGGATCTTGGAGGGACTTCCTGTCCTGAGCTGGTATTGACGCTTTCTTTGTTGATTTACGCCCATGTATGTTTCAACTGCAGCCGACCTTGTATAAATAAAGTTGGTAAAACATTTTGTTCCCATGCTTTGACTACAAATACCAGTGACCCTTCTTCCAGCCTGTTGGTTTCAGGTAAGGCAGAGTTTCATCCGAACACAGTCATCAAGGAAGGAGGACACACCGTTTTCAAATGTGATGACTTATTTAAAAACAGTAAGAACTGTGACTGGTAAGAGACCTACGCAGAGCGCTACTCCAATGGAGGGAGGAGAATCATTGGTATGCACAGGCGAGCCTCTGTGGACATGTCCTGGAGGGGCAGAGCTACACGAAGCCAGCGGTGGCATAGCTGAAACAGACCCGCTAGCTGGAGGGTATGAGGCAAGTGGCTCCGGTCAGGCGGGAATGAAGACAGAAAGCAGTCTTCACTAGTGGCATGACCACTAAAGAACAGTGGTGGGCTTGGCGCCCAGCAACCGAGGCCAAGGGAAAGAAAGGAGCCTGAGTTTCCAAGCTCCACAAAGTGTCAGTACTGATGAAATAAGCAATAAAAAAAAAGCAAACGCTTCAAACGTGAAGGGCCCAGTGAGGGCTGAAGAAGTTGGGGGCATAGAGACTGCCAAAGCCATCCACGGTACCAGAGGCTGGGAAAAGGGCACAAGACCAAGGTAAAGCAGAGCGAGATACGAGTTCTGCATATCACAGCTGGAGAAGCCACCAACAGTATAAAAGTCTGAAAGAATGGAACGGATATGCGGCCCAAGTAAAACCAAGGGGACAGATACAAACACTGTATATCAAGGCTGGGGAAGCCGCCAACAGCATAAGAATCTAAGATAATCAAATGGGCACATATCCTGTGAAAAAGAGTGAAAGGGATACAGGTGTTTGTTACCAAGGCTGGGAAAGCTGACATAATATGTATTTATTTTATTTATATAGCGCGCCTGGCCCAAAGGCATCTGGTTCATAAGATACGAGATTCGTTGGACTGAGAACCAATGACTCCCACCAAAGAGCTATAGGACTTTGGGGTGTCCCAGTGTCACAAAGGTGGGATACAGAGAAGTATGTGCAACGCAATCCTGTAGGGATGTATCCAGTGTTAAAAAGCTGAAAGGGGGAGGTGAACATAGTATAGAAGAGATTTATCATTTTTACCGACAAACTCTATACTAAGACTAAACTGTGTAAAGACATTCTAAAGAAACTGACTGATAAATCTTTGATAATCTGGGCGTGGCAGAAGCCCATTACGAGGCTATTGTGCAAGCTTCCTTTTCTTTTAGTTAGATGGTAGGGGCCAGTTGGTAAGGAAAAAGTTACTTACCTGTAACTGTTGTTCTCCGGCATGGGTCTGGCATGGATTCACATGCTCATGAATATTCCCCGTCATCAGGCCGGGAATCCTCAGTAAAGAAAAAATCAGTATCAGTTTCGTTTCTGATCTGTCTTTCTCAGTAGTAACCAATCACTGGTCTCTGGGTCATACTGCCCCCAGCCAATGACTGTCCTCTCCCTAAGCTTCGCCTCTGGCAGCCATACTCAGATTTGGTAGCACGCAAAGTGGCAGTATGACCAAGTGAAGAGCCGCAGAGGGGTAGGAGGGAGGGTTCGCATGTGAATCCATGCCAGAACCATGCTGGAGAACATGGGTCTGGCATGGATGTTCCATGGGACCCCATGCTGTTCCTTCTCCAGCATGGGGTCTGGCATGGATTCATATGCTCATGAATATAAGAATACATAGCAGTACACACATGCACAACTAACGGGAGGTGGCAAAGGCTCAACATTAAGCATTACATGAACAACTCAACATTAAGCAATTCTTACCTCACCAGGCTCACCTTAGGCGAACAGGTTGCGGAGCACTGCTTGGCCGACCCTGGACTCCTCCCTGGAATCCCGCTCGACACAGTAGAATCTCGTGAAGGTGTGCGTCGACCTCCACGTAGCAGCCCTGCAGAAGTCCAGCAGGGGCACACCAGACAAGAACCCCGTGGTAGCAGCGATAGCTCTGGTCGAATGGGCTCTCGGACGGCCAGGCAACGGCCGGTTTGCCAACCAATGACAGTGCATGATGCAGCCAGGGAGCCACCTGGAAATGGAAGCCTTCGAGAGAGCCTTCCCTTGGGTCACAGGTCCAAAGTTCACAAATAGCTGTGTTTTCCGAAAACTCTTCGTGCGGTCCACGTAGAACTTCAGTGCTCTAGCCACATCCAGCGAGTGCAAAGTCCTCTCGGCCGGCGACAAAGGTGACGGGAAGAAAACAGGTAACACCAAGGGCACGTTGAGGTGGAAGTCCGACGGCACCTTGGGCATAAAGGAGGGGTGCGTCCTCAGCACTACCCTCGTGTCGTGAAAAGTCAAGTATGGAGGCTTGCAGGATAGGGCCTGGATCTCTCCCACTCGTGGTGCTGAGGTGATGGCCACAAGAAAAACAGTCTTCCATGACAGGAACTTCAACGGTGCCGAATGCAGGGGCTCGAATGGCACCCCCATGAGCCTGGTCAGCACCACGTTGAGCTCCCACGCCGGGGCAGGGGCCTTCACCGGTGGGAACGATCGGAACAGTCCCTTCATAAATTCCTTCACCAGGCGATGGGACCAGAAGGACGCCCGTCCTGTGGTTCTGGTGTATCGGGAGATCGCAGCCAGATGCATCTTGATGGAGGCGTGAGCCAGTCCAGCATTGGCCAGCGACAGTAGGTACGGCAGCACTTGAGGGGGCCTTAATCCATAGAGGGTTAATCTTCTGTGCACGACACCAGACAGAGAACCTCTTCCACTTATGTCCGTAGCACTTGAGAGTGGAAGACGCCCTGGCCTTTGCAAGAACCTCTCTGCACTCAGCCGGGATATCGTACCCGCCAAACTCTAATGCTGCCAGGCCTGCAAGTTCAGCAACTCCGGGCCGTGATGAAGTATGGCACCTCCTTCTCTGGAGAGAAGATCCGCGTGTGTCGGCAGCTTGACTAGTGTGGACGCTGACAAGAACCAGATCTGCCTCGGCCACGCCGGTGCGACGAGGATCATCCTGCACCGGGACCTCTGTAGCTGGTTGACGAGTCGGAGCAGCAACGGCAACGGAGGGAACGCATATAGGAACAGGCCATTCCAGGGGAACGAGAAAGCATTGTCCATGCTCCTCGGCTGGGGAAACCTGCTGGCGAACCTCTGGCACTTGGAGTTCATCGCCGACGCGAACAGGTCGATCTGCGGTTTCCCCCCCCCCCATCGTCGGAAGAGTCGATCCACTTGATCCTGACGTAGTTCCCACTTGTGGCACGAGCGCAGCTCCCTGCTGAGTGAGTCGGCGATGGTGTTCTTTAGCTCTGCCAGATGAAAGGGCACCAGAAACATCCCTTGGGCGACGGCCCAATGCCACAGATTCTGCGCTTCCTTGGAGAGGGCTGGAGATCTGGTTCCTCCCTGTTTCCGGATGTAGAACATTGTGGTGGTGGTGTTGGTGGTGGTGAAGATTCTCACCACCTTGCCCTTGAGGGACGGGAGAAAAGACCTGACGGCCCAGAACACTGCACGGAGCTCCAGGATATTGATGTGGAGCGGCTTCCCCTCCGGGAGCCAAAGGCCTCTTGCGTGAAGTTCTCCGGTGTGTGCTCCCCACCCTTCCAGGGAGGCATCTGTCACCACTCTCTGGTGAAATGGGGTCTGAAAGTCTGTGCCCGCTGTCAGATGAGCGTTGGTGCCCCACCACCGGATCGCTCGTCGGAAGTTCTCGTTGAGCGGGATCCTGTCCTCGAAGCTGCCCGTCGCTTGGATCCAGCGGGCGTCGAGGAACTCTTGCAGAGGGCGCATCCGAAGCCTGCACAGGCGCACGAGATATATGCAGGAGGACATCATCGCGAGGAGGGACTTGATGGACCACACCCTGGCCACGTCCGTGGCCAGCAGACGCTGCACCTTGCCCAGGATTGCCTTTCGTCCTTTCCTCCGACGGCGAGGCCAGACGCGCCACTGTGTCGAGCTTGGCTCCCAGAAACAGTGCGACTTGCGACGGGAACAGGTGGGATTTGGGAAAGTTGATGGAAATCCCAGGTCCGTGAGCAGCTGGACGGTCTTTGCTGTGTGATCTACAGCGAGCTCCCTTGTCCTTGCTCGGATGAGCCAGTCATCCAGGTACGGGCAGACGTGGATCTCCTGCAGGCGCAGCTGCGACACCACCGGTGCGAGGCACTTGGTGAACACCCTGAGTGCCGACTTCAATCCGAACGGGAGGGCCTTGAACTGGTAGTGCCGTCTTTGGACCATGAACCTGAGGAACTTTCGGTGTCCTTTTAGAATGGGGATGTGGAAGTACGCATCCTCCAAATCCAACGACGACAGGAAATCGCCCTCCTCCAGCTGTCCCAGCACGTGCTGGAGGGTGACAATCCGGAACTTCTGTGCCTTGATGTACTTGTTCAGTCGTCGCAGGTCCAGGATGGGGCGCAACCTCCTGTCTTCTTTTTCATGAGGAAGTACCTTGAGTATACTCCGGAGCCCCAGAGCCTTTTCGGGACGAGCTCGATGGCACCTTTTTTGAGCATCACCCTTACCTCCAATAGCAGTTTAGGGACGTGATTTTCCTTCCTGGCCACGGGTGGAATGCAGGGGCACTTTTTTAGAAATTCGAGGGCGTGCCCCTGGGCCAGGGCGTCCAGCACCCAACGGTCGGTGGAGATGGACTCCCACACGCTGATTAACTTCGCCAGCCGGCCTCCCACCGGGGTGCTCCGGTGGGGGCCCGACACTGCTGTCGGTTCAATCTTGCTTGGAGGATGCCTTGCAGCATGGGCCTCCCTGGCGACGATGGCGGGGTCCACCCGTCTTGCCTCGTCCTCTATAGGAGCAGGCCGCTTGGCGGTACATAGAGGAGCCAGCGCCGAATCCCTTGGAGGCACCCCGCTTGCCTCCAGTGCTCCGAAAGGACGGCCTTCGTTGCTGGAAAACGCCTAGGGCCTTAGCCATCTCTGTGTCCGCCTTGATGGCTTGGAGGGACTCATCCACTGTTTTCCCAAGCAGATTGTTCCCGTCGAACGGCATGTCCAAAACCTTGGCTTGTACGTCCTGGTGGAAATCCGTCGCCTTGAGCCACCCTCGTCGTCTAAGGCAAACGCTGTGGCCTAGCTGGCGGAAACCGGTGTCGGGAATGTCCGTTACCACCGTAATGGCGTGGTCCGATGCCACTTCGCCTTCTTACAAGATCTCCAGGGCCTCGGCCCTCTTGTCGTCCGGTAGGAAGTCCAACAGGGGGCGATCTTGTACCATAACTCCCTGTCGTAGCGGGCCACGATCGCGAGGGCGTTGGCTGTCTTAATCGTTGTTGCCGCCGACAAGATAACTCGTCGTCCCATTGCGTCCAGCTTCTTTCCTTTGCCGTCCGGCGGGGAAGTTGACGTTGAGGCTGATGCCCCCACCCCCCGCTTTCTTCTTGGGCGCCGCTGAGACGACCGAGTCAGGGGTCAGTTGCGCCCTAAAGCACAAAGGGGCCGCGTCGGGGACCCGGTCCTTCTTCTCGTACTGATCCTTCTTGGCAGGCGTCGTAGACTGGTTCTTGAGAAGGGCGAGACCCTTGCAGAGGCATGGCGAGGACCGTTTTCCTCTTGGCCTCGCGCCGTTGGTAAAGGAAACCTTCCTTCTTCTCTTCGGGGCAGAACTGAAAAAGCTCAGATGCCCTGGAAATCATTGCATGGAAAGATCCGATCTCGTCGGGTGGGGAGGCCCGGGCTGGGGGCGATGGGAGCTCCGTCCCGTCGTCACCGTCGTCGGTACCCATCGTGGCCATGGCCGTGTCCGTTCCCGTGCCATCCCCAGGGACGGGGAACGTGGGCAAATGTTGAGTCGGCCGTGAAGGCTGAAAAGGCGGCGCTGGATGGATCAGTCTTCTCTTGTTTAGGGGGCTTCCTGCCGGGCCTGGCTCTGGTTCCTCTGTCGAGCCTGGTTCCGGATCTTCCGTCGGTGGTAAGGGTAATCGCGTCCTTATCTCCGAACATAAGGATTGTATTGCCAACAAAATGGCCGCCGAGTTACCCTTCGGCTCGGGAAGCGACGGGTGACTAGGACCCTCGCTGGTGCCGCCGTCGCTCTCGTCGTCGGGATCCCTCCCGTGGGAACGGGCCTCTTCGACGCCCTTGTCGAGGCCCTCTAACACTTCTACCAGCTCCTCCTCGGATGCTGTGTCCGTGTCCACAATGGCCACTGCCCCCCCTCTTTTTCCGCCGGGGTCTTAACGGGGGTCTTTTCAACGGGTATGAAAAATGCTTCCCTCCGCGGAGGCAGGGAGACTCTGGGCCCTGAGGTCGCCTCCACTAGTGTAGCCTCCACAGGCTGCCCCAGGGCCGCCGCGACTTTGATAGAGGCCTTGGTCGGGTGAATCAAGGCCTTTACCACCTTGTGTGGGTCTGTGGCCTTCACTTGGGGGGAGGGTCACCGCCTCGCTCCCCCTCGGCCGGATCCTTCGAGCTCGACCGGGGGCTCTCCAGAAGCTTCACCGGGTTCTTGGCCTTCCTCTAACCTGAGTCAGAGCGTTGGCTCGTGGTTGATGGCGCTGGAGAGGGTGCGCACAGCCTGGCAGCCGAGGAGCCCGACTGTTCAGCGCTCCCGGTGCCTGCTGACTCCGGTGCTTTCCCTTCGGTTGGGCCCCCGTCGCCGGGGCACCCTCACAGGACTTAGAAGACTGCTCAGACTTCTTCTTCTTCTCACCTGACGTGCTATTTCCTTCCAGCCAGTTGGAGAAATGAAGGCGTCGGTCCCTGATGGTCCATTCAGACATGTTCCTGCAAAACGCACAGTCTTTCTCCACGTGCATTTTGTCCTCATGAAGGCAGTAGAGACATTTCGAGTGCTCGTCCTCCTTGAACACATTCTGCAGTTGGCATCCAGGGCAAACCCTGAACAGCTTTCCGGGCGTCGAGCTTCCTTTCTCATGGGCCATGTTCGGGTAGGCCACAGAAACTTCTGGACTCCTCCAAGAAGCATAACTCGACAAAATCTTCACCCTTTACGGGGCGTAGAAAAATCTGACACGGATCCCTGCTACTCGGATGTAGAGACGGTGGAGCTTGAGGCTCTTTTTGACTGAAAAATTAGAAATTCTCCTTGAAAAAGCGCGAAAACGCAGAAAAAGCTCGAGAGCTAAACACGAGGACTCCCAACACTTAAGCGTGTGGTAAAAATCTGAGGATGGCTGCCAGAGGCGGGGCTTAGGGAGAGGGCAGTCATTGGCTGGGGGCAGTATGATCCAGGGATCAGTGATTGGTTACTACTGAGAAAGACAGATCAGAAACGAAACTGATACTGATTTTTTCTTTACCAAGGATTCCCGGCCTCACGACGGAGAATATTCATGAGCATGTGAATCCATGCCAGACCCCATGTTGGAGAACTAGGAATTTGGACTCAGGACTACTTTGGGACTTTGACGAGCACCTTTCGTTTTTGGTTTAGAAGGTAGGGAATGTCCCTTACAGAGATAGGGCCAGATAGGCATTTCTCCTTTTATTTGAATAAACAAATCTGCTCCATGAGCCATTGTAGTCAGAGTTCATCTTCTGGTTCACCACAGCAGACAATAACCAACAGAATAGGGTAGCATAGCAGAAATATAGAACAGTGTAGCATACTAGACTAAGCATAAAAGCACTGAAAGAGTAGTTTGCCCAAAATACGATATTAGGGTGGGTGCTGGGAGGGGGGTGTCTAGGAGAGGAGGGCCTGAGACCCTGCACTCATAGGGCTACAAATATGTAGGAACCAGGAACAGTTTGTGGCACTTTCATCCCACATGCCAACACAGTAACCTCATCAATAAGACAGAGAGAAGGCTACAACCCCACCCACCAAATGAAAATGGGGACCTGGAGAAAAACAGGGCAGACCTAAATGGAACAAAATGCCACCCTTGACAGGACACTGCACTATGCACTGCCTAAAATCCAAAGTCTGGGAAGCAAGTGTGCATAGATCTAACCTGCTCCTTTGCACTTGCTTTTTAGTACTTCGGGTGTATGCTGCAAAGCACAGATGATACATTCAAAACAAGGTTTTGCAAAGTATAATGCATATGTGAGGCACACACACACACATTGTTTTGTTTCACCTAAAACAAACTGAGTTTGGCTGATCAACAGGATAATGCATATCCACTTGGTGCTAACCTGAATCTAGTCTTTAAATTGCAGATTTTATACTGAAAATAGGAGGCAATGAATGACCATTAACAGACATATAGAAGAGACTTGCTGTCTTTTACAGAGTTTGGCCAGGAATGTCCCCTTTCTAAAACGTGAAATGTTCTCGAAATATATGTATACATTTTTTGTGTTTTTGATTAATATGAGGGAGAAAATCCTCACCCTTGGCACCTCTTCCTTTGCACTTGTCCATGACCATCTTACCCATGCACCTCTTAATCATCCTCCACGCTGCTCACATGCACCAAACTTTACTGCTCCAGGCAGGAAGTGCGTTTCTTGTCATGTATTGTGTTTTTTAATTACATTTTAAAGACTGCTTATGTTAGTTTTCTTCATTTTTTGCTCACATTTTCAGTAGGTTAATTTAATCTTTGTTTTCAGTGTTCCTTTATTTTTGCAGTTATTTTTACTGTCACAAAATCTCCGTTGGAAAAAAAAAAAGAATCAAGCAACAAAATATTCTGAAAAACTGTTCTAACAATAGATAACATTTTTATTCAACATGTTTATATACAGTAGAAAATATTTTTTAACATTACTTTATGGTTGATTTATTGCAGTTCAGTGGCTCAGTTTTAATTTGTACTCTACGAAACCTGGAGTAAAATCGTTTGTCATTCAACAAGGAATCACTTTTTCTGATGAATTTAAAGCAATTTTAAAGCCTTTTAAATCCAGAAATTAATATACAGAAAATGAGTGCCACAATTCCAAATAAATAAAACATTAACAACCATCTCATTTTGTATTCATATCACCAGTGATATCAGAAATAAAAGCAACAAGTGCAAATGAACCTTTGGTGCAATTAAATTCAATGAAGTTCCAAAACTGAGGTTACAACGCAGTATGGTCAAGCACCAAATTGATTATGGGGCTTTTAGGCAAGAAAATGTGTAGGTTTGCTTTTCATAAATGTTTGCAGAAGAAATATATATACGACCTTTGACAATGTATTAATTAATAAGTAACTTGCAGAGCGATCACTTTTTTAAAGTGTATAATCAGTCTTCGAAATATGCAGTGAAATATACCTAGAACATAGAATCTTCAGGCAGGTCAATCAGACACCACAAAACTGTTAAACTAGTTGTGATTGCCGATTCTTGCAACACCTTTTAAAGATAAACAGCCAAACATAGTACAACATAATGAACAATTTTTTTTAACCGCATGTGCTAACAGGCATTTTGCATGCTCACGCTGTGGGACCGTTTCACAAGAGATTCAGAGGGCAAAAAGTCAGGGTTAAGTGCATTTAGAAAATAAAAGAAAGGGACTGCACACAAGATATTGGGGTGATGCTCGAGAGCCATATAGCCATGGCAAACCACTGGCATGTAAACATGGTCAAGGTAGTGACACATGCCTAGCACTGTTTACTGAGTGGTGGATTCCTTCCTTCAAAATAGTTATGGCAGCGTTTATCAAGAAAGAATACTCATAGAAGACAAATTAATAGTTCTGTATCTCATTAATGCAACAATTTCATTAAAGGTTCCTTTTTTCGCACATCCAACATAGGGAAAACGAATCCAAATACTGTAATTTACCGGTCTTCATTCGCCAGAGCCGGTCTTTCTCTGCGGGTGCGGTATATGGGCAAAACAACAAGACCAACAAAAGCCTGACATATGCAACAAGAATGTAAAACCTTCTTCAGCAAGACATTGAAGTTTATAGACATACTGTAGCACAACTACATTCTATGATTCGGAAAAACATTTCTGTCCACCCAACAAAATCCTAACAAACTTTTAAAAGAACAGGAAAGGCAATGGGCGCTTATGAACTTGGGATCTGCTTGGTTTGAAAAAGAATCTTCCATGGGACATAGGTTTTAAGCAATTATGGTCTAATATGCTTTGTTTATTTACTCCTAATTCAGCAAGCATTTATGTATAAAGGCCTTTGTTCGAGCACTTCTTTTATTTCTATTGGATTTGTTGGTATTTAAAGTCACCTGACAACGCATGTCCACAATCACCAGGAAATGTCTGGTGCCAAGGAACCCTCCAGTTCACCCCTGATAACTTATTCCTAAAGTCTTTCGACCACGCAGCAGTTGCTGGGTGCTTGTATTCTGTAGACACTGTTTCTTTTGTAGTCCTACTATAGGAAGGAATTCTTCCAGAAAAGTTAAAATATGGGGACGCATGGACACTGAATTTGCACAACAGCAATATTCCCGTGCAGCTGCAATTCAATTAAACATATAGGTAACTATTACATCATTGAGTGCTGTTTCGATAAAACACTGCTTAAACTATTTTTAAAGCATTAAGATGGAACCCAACCCTGAGAAGGCTCAGTGATTAGGGGACGTCATTACCATGACCTAATTTACAAGCCTGTGTAAAGTGTCTTTAGCATCTTCCAGCAAATTACTTCCTGATTCGCAGCACAGCCTTTCATGCAGGTGGTGGTCCCGAGGTGCTCACCCCAATCCAGAGGCAAATGCTAAGGGGCTAGTCAATGCAAAATGTATTTTCACGTTTCTTTTTGAGGCTTAGAAATACTGCCAAAGGTCTGTGCAAACCCATGCCATCATATACGCAAGTCAGGAAACGCCTTTGTGAACACGGCCCAATCTTGCAAACCAATCGAGACTGTGTTCAAGCGTAACTTAGTGAATGCTTTTTGAGGCCATAGTGCTTAAGGCTACATTTTTAAAGAACCACACCTTAAGTATATGTAGCCAGGACCATATTAAATGAAATAGGTACAAACATTATGTTTAGGACATACATTAATAAATAATTCAATGTTGCTTGCAAAACCTTAGACAATTTTTCAAATTGGACGTTTAATATATATATATATATATTTATTTGTAAGTGACATAGCCGATCACTGTATAAAACTGAATCCCAAAGCAAAATATAATGTCATACAGCACACGCCAACCAATGCAAAGAACATTTTTGTTGAAAATCACGTTAGCATCGGGGACTGCTGAAATTGCCAGAAATGCCATGCAAACATTTCGTTTTTCACCATTGGCAAAGATGCTAAATTTTGTGCATCACTGTGGCCACGTAGGGAAGTTATCATGTAAATAAATGTGCCAGTGAACAAAGACTAATAATAAGTACTGTATTTCTGTGATGGTCAAACTCACCAAAAGAAATAGAGTTAAGACAGGAGGCGAGCATTACTACATTCCCCTCCAAGAGTTGTCGTTTACAAAAGAAGTCACCTGATCAAGTCCGTCCAATCAGTGTCCCTCCCCCTCCTTTGTTACTGTTAAAACAGCAGAGTAGTACCTTTCCTAGTCGCCTTTATGGTATTGTACATTTTATCTGTATAGGAATGCTTTTTTTATTTGCTTGGCTCAAGACCCATGCTCCGGGGTCTTGCGTTAATTTCATAGTCCAGGGGGGAGGAGGGGACTCACAGTTAGTAACTGATATTGTCTACTCACAGGTGCAGCACAGCTCATCATTCACCTGTGCTAAGAGGCTGCTGCCAATTTCTAGGCCACACAGGCCTTTGAAGGCAATTTGCCAAACACCCACTACGTGGTGCGCTCGTATGAGTACTCTTCCTCACGCTTCCACTCCGGCATTAGGAGAAGTGCTCAAAGGTACTGGAACCTGGTGCAGCAGGAGGGTTTTAAAGGTAGACTGTCCGGGTCACAGATTCCACACACCAAGAGCATGGACTATTGAAGTGGAGTATGGCTTTCCAGTGATCTGTACTTAAAGCTTTGAAATTTTAATCAGAGCAGAAAGCACATAAAAGTGACTCAGCACTTACTGCCCAGCTTACTTATTGCCCAGCCCTTAACTCGGACTTATCCACTTTCAAGCTGCTGGGCTTTGATTAAAAAATTATGACACAGTAGCCAAATAATGGAGGGGCAGTGACACGTTGCAGCCCACATTCCATATCCTAAGAAGCACTGTTATCCAAAGAGGGTGATATCACATACTGCGTAGTCTGACCCCGAAGAAGAAGGTGGTAAGAAGAGGAACAGTCTGAGCAGGGCTTAAATCTGGCAGCTAGTTTCAAGAAATTTCTTCTATGTGGTCCACAATTAAGAAGGCTGTGGGAAAAAGTAGAATACCAATAAAACACCAGGTGTTAACATTGTGCCAACGGATAAAAGATATTTGGTGTTGGGCACTTTCAATCGGCTCAAATAAGCTTTTCTCCAAGATAAAGTCGATATCCCTAAATTCAGACCAAACCCTTTGCCCAGAAAAGGTTCAGTTAGGTCAAGGTGACTAATCTGTCTTGAGCCGGCTGCACAAAAGCAGAGTTGCTTGACCGACCACTGCAAAGGTCTGGCACACCACAAGAGAGCCTGCTCAGTCAATCAAATCAAGGGAGATGGAGGGAAAGACGAGTCATGTTCGACCAGGAGAGTCTCATTCACCCAAGGTCATTAGCCTGGAATCCATCGCCCAGAGTGGAGTAATCTCTTAAAAAGTGGCTAATAAAAGCTGTGAAAAAAGTGGTGTAGGGCCACCTCAGGGCAGAATGCTCTTGACCAGAAATGGGGGGCAATTTTACCTGAAGGCTAAACAGATTCCAAGATGCTCCTGTTCCCAGGTAAGAACATAAAGGACCCCAAAAAAGGGATCAGCTAGGTATTGGGCTCTTGCCAGGACAAATTACGAGAACTCTAGCAAATTTCCTAGAACCAGAGGAAAGGGTTGGACACTGGAATGTTCAAAGGATTGTATGCTTGGCATGGAACGCTAATTACGACATCACTTCAAAGAGGCCGAAAGGCTATTTGAGAAGGATCGATGACAAACCGAGCATGATGTTGACATGTCAGAGCAGGCTATTGGCAAAGAGACACCTACTTATGACCCATTTGCAAAAGAGATGGGTAAATTTGATGGCAATTACACTGTGCTAGAGAAAGTGCTGGCCTCAAGAGGGTGTTTCCCTACTGGTTTTCTGTGGGACCAGACGAGGCAGGGGCCACTGTTGCAGGTGATATCATCTGAACAGGAGGTCCCAAGAAGGAGGAGGAGCCTTCTAGTATTAACAGGAACAAATAGGACATTTTATTCCGGCAGGGGAGCGCTGCTGGGTACATCAAGTCAACCAGCTCAGTACTCGGGTGGACACCCTTAGTGCAGTTTCACCACCACCTGCAGGGTTAAAGGAGGACAAAGGTAATTTGGGAAAATTAGCTATCAGGCGATGTCTGGACAAAACAGGCAGCAAGGGGGGGGTTCATCTAGAATTCATTCCTACTTGCCTTCAGTCCATGGACCGCCCGTCTTCCTGTACTTTTTTTTCTGGAGCATCTGCGCATAATGGACAAAGAACTGATCAAACTGACCCAAATGGGGCGCAACACTCCTGCGATCCGTCATCCTGATTCATCAGCAATCTCGTCCTAGTGAGGAGAAGTTCAAAGTAAACTCAGCTATAAATCTCAAAATTGTTAACTGTGTTTTATCATTTAAAACTTGAAGGCATCCACAGGCTCCCAATTTTTGGTCTCCACCGTTTTCTCCAGTTTCAGTTGATAAACCTGTGGTAGCTGCTATCAGATTGTATGATAATCTGCCTGGATGACATGATCTCAATGTCTCAGAACAAGCATGTGAAGATGACGGTCAAGGTTCTTTGGAAATTGGACATCCTGTTAAATTGCAAAAAGAACCAAACCCCCCCCTCCCAAAACAGACCTATTCCCTGAAGACGGAGGCTGAAGAATGTCCAACCTTGCTGCAGCGTATGTTACAGTCAACCGATAAGCCTGTCAGAACTAGCAAGAGTGGAACTGTAATGATGGCTAGAACACATGACTATCTGCGATGACACAGTCTTGCTTATCAGCGCCAGATCTGGTGATAAAGTTGATGCGTGCAGAGAAGGCTGTGCAGCTTGTGTGCTTCGACCACAGCAGACAAATTGTGTTCAGGACTCATAGAAAAGCATAAACTGCTTGGTGGGGTTACAGGTCATTTGATCGAAAATAAATGGTCGACAGGACAAATGGTCAACGCAATTTGGTCGAAAGGCAAATGGTCGAATATTTTTTTTTGTATTTTCACATTTTGCTAAAAAACCCTTTTTTTCCTAAACGAAAACATGAAAAATATATATATAAATAAAATAAAAATTCGTCCATTGGTCTTTCGACCAAATTGCGTCGACCATTTGTCTGTCGACCAAATGACTGGACAGCGCTTGGTGGTATTATCAGCCTTTTTTCACAGTGTGTTCCCCTGCCAAGCAAATGCTGCATACTGCCAAAGAGGGACAACAGACCCCATTACAAGCCTGGCAGTCCAGGAATAAGGGTGCCAGTCGCAGGGTACCGGCACACTTTCCAGACCACTAGAAAACAAGTATGCGTGTATGGCCGTTGCTCCCGGAAGTTCTGACATGCCAAGGGCACCAGCCCCTGCAGGCATGGTTTTCACGGAAGCACTGGCACCGTTTGTAACAGTGCCAGTGCTTCTGTGTCCCCATTCCCATGGAGTACTTGGAGACTCCACGGGAATAAGGATTTACACTTTCGGCCACCTGATATCCCAGTCCACCAGAACTTGTAATGTCCCGGTGGCACCAGGATATCAGGGGGAGGAACGGTGTTGAGAGTTCAGCAGCAACCTACTGGTAACATCGGCAGGTAACCGCCAAACTCATAATGAGGCACAAGGTGTCCAAAGAATGCAACAACAATAAGCTGGATGGCAAACATATAAGCTTTTGCCGAACTAGCAAACTACTTCTGGCATTACTGCCAGGACAATTAAATCTTGGTCTTGATGGAATATCTTTCAGGACACTACAACCTTTCAGTAGATTGGAACAGGTGTTACCTCAGGGATAACTACTGGAAGCTAGTTGAGAGCCTCTTTGAGGCTGTGTATCGTTGCTCGGTCTGGTTCAAACGGATCAGTTTGCCTCATCTCAGTACATAACTGGTATACTTCTTTAGCTTGAAGTGCCACCCACTGGTAGGTTTGTATACCTTTCTGCAGTCTTGGCCTGAATGGACTAATTGTGCTTTTCCTTGATCATCTGTATCCTAGAAGAGACGTGAAGTAAAAAGCAAAGCTGGTCATAGTCTACGTTTTGGGCAACATAAGCATGGTTTCCAGTTTTTCTTGAACTATCTTTGGATTTTCCAATCTGATTTCAGTACAATCCTCATCTTCTGAAATAGTGGAGACCCACATCCTTTGGTAGTAGACAAGTCATTGCCACTGACAGCCTGGGAGATTACAGACCAGTACTTGCTTGACAGTCCCAGGTCTTTCGGGGCAAAGCTGCAAGGCTCATCCAGTCACTTGGACAGTCTGGCATCGCTGATGTGTGGAAAAAGACATGCGTCCCGTTATAGCTCCTTCGGCATTGGTACAGATTTTTCTTGACTGCCTTATGGAGGCCAGGCGGGCTTATAGGACAGTGAACAAATCGCTCGACCATTGCAATAGGCCAGTAAACAGTGGATGGCATCCTCCTGGGGAAAAATAGCCTGTAGTCTACTGTATGCTTAAGCGCATCTGCATTGCTACCCCTCAACTGGCTTGCTACTCAGTGCTATGTATTTTATCATCTTTTTGACTTTGCTCCAGTCTTGGCCCGATAATGAGGACCTTACCAGAATGGCATAGTCCTGTAAACTGATGACTGTCATCCACTGTTATGCCGTAGGGTAACAGACACAATAATGATCGATTTAGGGGCCTAGGATACTCCGGATGTGTTCATCTTCCACATATTGATGCACACGAAATGTAACTCTAGAGTGGCTTCATATAGGAGTTTCCCGTGTATGGTTTGCTGGATGAAGGCTTGTATGAAATCAAGACACAATGTACCTGCTCAGCAGCTGTAAAGGCCTAGCCAAAAGGAAACTTTATAATGCAGCTAATTTCCCAAATTTTGCATTTTGGGTGCACTGAGCTCTAGCACAAGCGGGTATCACTACATCTCATTTTAGCACTCATTCTGCAGGAGGAGTCATGGCATCCAAAGTCTTTCAAATAGGAGTGTGGCTAGAAGATATGAAGACGGACGATTGGTCCGGTAAATAGAGACGGGAAAGATATTCCAGAATAACTTATAAGAAAGTCTTGATTCTATTAAATATTCTAAAGTGAGCATTACTTTTCCAAAGTAAAACGACTGATGTTCTATATGTTAAGTATTGCATATTTGGTCAATAGGGCTATGGTTGCCTTAAAAGCATATCAATGAACACTGGGTAGTAGGTGATGATGCACTCAATTGCAATGTGGTTGACCATTTACGGTCCAACATCCTAGTTGTATGTGCATGTTGTTGCCCCTTGAAGGGAAGGAAGCCAATAGAATGATGGGAAGATTAGTAGTTCTTAACTAGTGCAACAATTACATTAAAGGACGAGGACAAATATGCGATGGAAGTCCAGGGAGAGAAGAGTGTGTTTGGACAGACTTGATCAGATTTGTTTTGCTTCTAAACTCCAGTTCCCCCAGGAAAAAGTACTTTCCTTGTGGCGTTAAGTCCATGTTTTAAGGGCTGGAACAGGGTGTCAAGGCCCGGCAGCCTAAGTTAGCGGCCAGAGCAAAGCACTTGGAACAGGGGTTTAAGGTAATTAGCACCCCAGATTACCAGAGCAGTGACCTAGAGTGCTCAAAAAAGTATTTTCAGTCATTGAAAGTGACGCCTCGCGTGTCCCCTTCAATGACTGACAATACTGTCTTAAGATGGCTGCTATGGAAAGGGATGGTGGGGCTCCGTATGGCGCCATTCTACCTTTTCCATAGCTGCCATAGAATCTGGGAATATACAGCGGCGGCCTGTGCCGCTGCGACACGCGGGTAAGTGGGGTTGGGAAATGGCTTAGAACACAGGCTGAGATTGCAGGTTACAGCCTGTGTTCCTAGCCACCCGATTGGCTGGCTCGCCTCGCCAGGGTGCTAATGATAATTTGTTAGTCAACTGACTCTTAGGCGCTGCTTGAGCTTCTGAATATAAAAGAAGTCAAGCATAATGCTCATCTGAATCATTAATAGAATCAAGACTTTTGGATAAGTTATTTTCGAAATATTCATTGTTAACTCCATCAGGTTCCAAAATTCCTAGGCCTTGGGAACAAGAAAATTGAGTAAGGAAACATGCACCAATTCAAGTATAATATATTTAACCATTTGACTGAGAAGACCAATTCTCTACTATGGAAATTATGACTATATATTCACAGGTCCCTAACGACAGTCAAGAGTTGCCATCTATATTTTGATATCTGCAAAATATTTTTCCAATGTTAAATAAAAACATAGCATTAAAAAGTACCATCATTTGAAGACTAAAAGTACATGTGGAATAAATGATCATGAAGGTGGCAAATGTGGTTTGCTATAAATAAATCTCTTTGGATAAAAATACTGTCTGGCCTTATGTGAACACAGCTATTTGCAACAAATGAATGTTTTAAGGATCAAAAGCCAAACAATGGCTTTTTATTAGGAACAGAACCTATGATGCCCGGGTGATTAGATGGCCTATTTAGTTGATCTCTTTTTTCTTGCTTCTTCTAAAGTTTTGTATGTAATATTAAGTAGAATTTCGGGGTTTGAAGTAAATGAAATGTTAGATTTGTGATGTGACCTGTTTATATAAGCTTTGTTTCAATATGGATTTCGAATCATCTAAAATGCCAAAGTAACAGATTAAAATTGTTCTTTTTACCACATACTGTTTGAAAACCTTTTGCACTTTAGTTAAATACCATCGGGAAATGAAAACTGCCCATCATAAATCAAATTGGTTAATGAACCCAACCAATAACCCCCTTTCCACAGAATGTCATTAGTGCATTAACTAGGAAAAAGAAGCAAAAGCCTAAACGTTCTTTGGTCATGTTACTGCAATTGTAGTTCATATTTAGATGTGCATAAAACACAAATGTTGACACATCTGTGACCATTTCTCAATGCTAACATATTGTAACAAAATAAGCTGCTTTATTAATTTCGAATTAGCAAATTTAAAAATCAAAATCACCATTAGTGTGGAAGGAAGATCTTAAAGAGCAGAGTGCAGTAGCAATGTTACTGAAGTATTTAAAGTCTCAAATATTTTTGTTAGCAACATTTTATCTTTCCCCAATAGGATGTTTCTAATTGTTCAAACCACTAAGAAACCATATGATACAGGACTTAGGACAGCTACACTGAGTAACATTTCAGTTAGTAAATACAGTTGGGGTGCAAAGTAAATGCTGTATTTCTGCGTATGTGTATGGTTCAGAGTCAGCGTGTTCACAAACCTTTTAAGGGTTTTTTGATCTTTCCAACATTTGCCACAGTTCTAAAACTGATCAAACTAACAGCTCACGTACACCTTCTGCATCTGCAAATGTATACAAGTGTCTACTGATATAAAACTGTACTTGGCCTAATGTATTTTCAATTTTGTCTACAAAACAAAACTGCATGTGTGCTTGATCAAGGAAGCTTGCATCATTTGACCTTCAAGAATGTACATGTGCATTTAGTTTCTTCATGTTCATCTTGGGGTAAACAGTTTAAGGCAAGCACATACTTTTTTTTTACTGAATTTAAGCCAGTTATTGTCTATACTTCCTGCAGCTTCCCTTTTCAACAACTGGCAATTAGTTTTGCCATGATCCACTTTTTTGCTTTGTGTAATTTGCATGTTGTATATAGATTTCTAGCCAAAAAGGATAGCAAGATTGGCATATGTATCATATTTTCTACGTTCAAGTACGATTGGAGATTTTTTTTTCTTTAACCTTTTGAATCTGTTACAACATACAATACCAAACCACGCAAACATTAAATATGTGAAATGCATGCTGTAGGCAAAAGTGGTTTTCATGTCGTGCAGTGCCGCACAGTCACCACTTTTGCTAGCAGCAGGACAATATTGCATCTGATGGGATATAGTGTACCTCTTTCTGACTTTAGGCAGGGAAAATGCTTCTAAACGCACATCTTTGAGAGATCCACGTGAACATGAGCTTTAATATATGTTACAGTTTGGCAGGAAACTGGCATCAGCCCTTATTACTTATTTGACCATTTTAATTCTATTAAGGATACCGGGAAGCGGAAGACTAAAGGTGAAACTGTTTTCCCTTGAAATCCTATGTCAATTTACAGTAAGGACGGGTATCCTTTAAGCATGCACCTAACGAGAGTAGTTGACCTTCAACCCAATTTAGGAGATTAAAAAAATAATATTGTACACTTGGTTTAGTCAGGCCTGGTGAGCCTTTCCTTACTGGGTACTTTCTGGAACCCTTGTTTCTTGCACTATCTGTTCAATGAGCAAAAACTTGAATACTTATTTTTCTCTTTTCGGCAGTGTGAGCGTGTACACTGTAAATATTGGGGACATTGGCAGATTTCATTTAAGTGAGCAATATGTTCTGGCTTCAATTTATTTGAGAAGAAAATGCATCTTCCATAAGAACCTTGAGTTTACTCCACGCACTGGACAAAGGAACAGGCTTACTCAACTGTATATATAAGGCTGTGTTATCTTTATGGACTTAAAACACTTCACATTTACCATGTTGCTAAAGGTCTTTCTTCAAAAAGCTTTAAGTTTTTGTGTGGGCACATCATTTTCGTACAACAGTTTTGCAATTAAGGCCAACTTTGAACAAGCAACATAATGAATCTTCCTGTAGTGCTGGAGTAGACAAGAACATGATACATAGACCCTCTTGCAAGCTTCTACCAGGCACCTGTAGGAGACAGAAAGCAAGTCACATTTGTTAGTTGTCATTTGGCCCCCAAGGCAATGCATTTCATCAATATACATAGACTTAACAATGAGAAATTATACTAGTGTGACTTTCCCCGATTTTCTGTTCTGAAAACCACTCCAGTTTAGCTCTTGGTTGACCTTCTATGAGAATGTCACTGGCCATCAATGTTTCAACAGGTTCCACTCACAGCGTTACTTCTTGCTTGCGCGTTTTGACACAATCTTTCCTGGCCTTCCAGGTTACTGGAATAATTTTCGGTGATTGACGATAGGTTGAACTGTTTTATTACTACTCTACGGTATGTAAACATTCAGTAGCTCATTCCCCTTCTGTACCCAATACACACTTTCTTACCTTTGCAACCATACCCTACCCCATATGCATTGTGCAACTTACTTTCTTCATCTGAATCGAATCCAAATAGCGACTGGCACTTCTGTGCAAGATGCTCTTGAAGTGCATCAGCGTTGCAGTAGGTGGCTAGGCAATTTCTGCATCTTAATCTTTCTGACACTTCTTTAATAACAGGATCTATGACAGATGGAGTGTTGGAATTGCCACTCAAAACCTTCCTGCGTTTTGGCATGGAGAGGTGTATTTCATCCAGATATGCAGAAGCTAATGGTCGAATATATGATGGGCCTACAGTGGAACAATATGGAGTGCTGTGCTGCAGTTTTTGTTTGACCGGTGCTGCAGCCAGTGGAGAGATGTTGTCCTTTCCCTCAGTGTCGGTTTGTAGCACTAATCCTCTTTCTGGACTTGGGGCCACAGTTTCATTTACTGGAGACGCATCTAAGGGAATTAAGACCGTCTTCTCTGGTTCCACATGACCATTATAAAGATGCTCTCTACTAACGCTACAACTTTCCGAAAGCGGCTGTAGAACAGTGGTCATTTGCTCCACCAAGCTTGCAACTGATGCACTGGCATTTTCACTTCTATTCTGGACAACCATGATGGGCTTCTTCTCAAAAGTCTGGGTATATGTTTTTGGTTCCGAAGAATCTTTTGTTTTCCACGCTGGAGGGGGTAGATCTACTCTGTCATTTTGTTGCATGAGAAACGTTTGATCCTGTGACAGACAAAGGGATGCAGAGTTATTGGTGTTCAAATGCACAGAAGGAGGTGGCACATTGTGATGCAACTGTGGCTCCAAGACTATTGAAGATGGTTTTGAAAAAGACTTCAAAGGTGCTCCACCACTTACGTCGGCACAAGTTTCCGGAGGATTAGTGGGGTAATGTTGAGCCTCATGGTGGTACAGTCTAGAACGCTCGTCAAATAGCTGACAGCACCCAGGGTAACTGCACATGGCTTGAAAAGTGGAATGGCATGATGAATGCTCCAGGAGTTCACTGGCAAACTTGAATTTTTGATCACAGTTAACATGCAGACAGAAATGAAAATGGGGGTACACATGTTTCTTTAGATGGTCAAAAAAATGCTGCACATTCAAAAACTTTCTATGACAGAAACGGCACTTTCCTTTATTAAATGCCATGATATGCTGCTTTACCTTAAAGTCTTCAGGGTGTGCAATCCTTGCATGTTTGTTTAGCGAGCTCATCGTATTAAATGCTCGAATACACCCGTGCCCAGGACAGCTGAAGTTGCAGGGTTTGTCCACGGTTTCATTCTCATTTATGGAGGGCAACAGTAGCTGAGGATCCAAGTTGGAGTGGGCATTTTTTGTGTGCTTGTGTAGACATACTATGCTCTTAAATAGTCGAACGCATCCCTCAATAGGACAACGGAAGGAGCCAGGATTATATATCACACTGCTTTTGCTTAGGGACTCCATTTGTTGCTGTAAATCCAAGTTGTTGGGGTGAGCATTCTGTGCATGCTTATATAGAGATGCTCTCCTTCTGAAGACACGGTTACATCCCTGACTAGGACACTGGAAGGAGGCAAGCTTAGTGTCAGTACCACTCTCGCTTGGTGGCATGTCTTGCTGCTGTAGATCAAACTTATCAGAGTGAACTTTTTCTGTATGTTTATTCAGAGATAGTGTACTCTTGAAGACACGCATGCATCCCTGGCTTAGACACCGGATGTTGACAGGTTTATCCTCGACAGCATCACCATTAATTGGCGAGAAGAGTTGCTGTTGCAGATCCAGTTCATTGGGATGAGCATTGATCATATGCTTATAGAAAGAACCTATCCTCTTAAAGACACGTGCACATCCCTGGCCAGGACACTTTAAAGCCAGTGGCTTATCCATAGCGTCCTCCCCTTTAGGGAAGCAAATGTTCTGCTGTATGGCAAGGTCTTCAGGGTGAGCGATCATGGCATGCCTATTTAATGAGCCCAGCCATTTAAAGACACGAATACAGCCCGAGCCAGGACACTTGAACTTAGCATGCTTAGACAGAGCATAGGTCTCTTTTAGGGACCCCAGGCGTTGCTGCGCACTGAGGTCAGCAGGATGAGAGATACTAATATGCTCACTAAGGGAGCCTAATGCTTTAAAAAAAAGACCACATCCCTCAGCAGGACACCTTAATTTCTTGAGTCTCTCAATAGGTCCCAACTTTATGGGTGAACACAAAGAACCATTTATTTTGTGAGGGATTGGGATATCAGTATTCAGGTTTTCCTTGCATTCGGGCAAACAATTGACAACAAGAGGCTCAGGCTCAGTGAGCCGATTTAAACAGGGACTGAGATTGCCATTTTCAATAAATGTACTACGTTCGGATACGTGATTTAAGGCCACAGTACCTGAAGCTGTGTTGGTTTCCTCCATTAGGTTAACAACGGATAGCAAAGTTAGATCAGTTTCAATTTCCTTCATAGTGCTACAGTCCTTAGCGACATCAATACTTCCATTTTCGACAGAGTTTGAAGTGTCAAACACGTCAAGTTCTTTTGTGTCTGTTTTAACATGCTCAGCAACAGCGAGTTTCAGTCGTTTCAGTTTCTTGATATGATTCTTTAAATGTTTCACCATAATTACTCGTTTTCTAAATTTCCTGCCGCATATAACACAGGTAAAACAACCCGTTTTCTGATGGGAATGTGCATGTCTCATAATATGGCCTCCAAGAAACTCTTTGTTGCACACCAGACAACGATGTCTTTGCAGGCTTTGGTCTCCTTTATAAGTTCCAAGCACTACACGTTTTTTCTTGGCAAGTGCTTCTCTTCTGGTCCTGGACAATGAGACATATCTGTGTTCTCTTTCCCCATTACTTCCGTCAGCAAAAGAAACTTTATCGCCACTCAATGGTTGCTGTTGCTTTGGACAAGTAACTACAGAATGTGATTCTATAGAGTTGTCTTCTAAAAGTGCAGCACAATTTTGCTTGATCATGGAAACATTCCAAAATTCTGGATCAAACATCAGTCCCCTTTTCAAGATGGGAAGCAACTCAAAGCGCACACGACTCTCGACAGAACTAGCATGCTCATTGTAGTCTTCATCTGGGCACTCGTACAGACGTTCTACGGCGCAGTAAGTCGTCATTGAACGCTCAAGGAAGAATACAGAAAGCACACAGATGCGGCAAATCTCCAGGTCGGTAGGCATGAGATGAGCAATAGTTTTGTAAATCAAAGCTTTAGTATATTGGTCATCTCGGAGGTCCAGTTGTAAAGCACAGCCACAAATCTCAACAGCAAGTTGAATGCCAGCTTCACCCACCTGTAAACAAAAACAAAAAATGAGTGGATATTTCTCCAAACACCACACGTCCGTAAATCTCAACGCACTATTATTTCACGTTGAGTGGTACAACATGGTTTGCAGGCTCCATTAATGACTAGGGTCAATTAAGCAATAACTGTACTCCAACACCAAATTTTATGTGTATAACAACATAGTTCAGAAAAAATGACTGAAACGGACCCGAGAAAGGTGCAGGCGGTAAGTAGGTATTGCTTAATCACTGAAAATGTAAACAGGTTAAGTGGAAAGAAAACGATCACGCGAGAAGAGGATTTGATTCCGTATACTCTATTTGGGAGATGGAAACAGAAAGTACCTGTACTTGGGATCTAAGGATTGGAGCGTGGTTGGGATTTAGAACGATAATCACTGGAGGGGGTATGTGGGAAACTATGGCTGCATACAATGACTTTAAAAACTCAATATATTTAAAAACTCGCTTTTAATAAAAGGCCTGTCTGTTATGTATATTCAATATATAGAAATATTAATGGATGTGGTGTTCCAGTCTAGGTATATGTCTATATCACTCTTCAACAAAGGTAGCAGGCACCCCTCTCTCAGAAGAACAAGGCATGATAACCTGTTCAGCGCCTGCTACCTTTGTTGAATTCTTTGAAGGAACTTGGGGTTGGTCACCCTAGGTTACCTGGGGGCAACCAGACGTGGACTCCCTGCTCACTGTGCTTATTGAGGCTCTGCTTCACCTCACTGATGATGCCCAACAAGGCTGAAACACGTGTATAGGGTTGCTGGTGGTACTCTTGTTTAGAGAGGAATTGCCATAGCATTTCGGTGCTGGACTGCCCATTTGGGCGGGACAAAGACTGATATGCAAATGGATATTTCCCATCTGTGAAAGGTACAGTGAGCAAAAAGCAGATGGCTGCGAACTCTCAATGTGGTTAACAGCCACTGAACAGGTTATCATGCCTTGTTCTTCCGAGAGAGGGCGCCTGCTACCTTTGTTGAAGCCTATATCACTCTTACATGCTCCAGTCGGAAATACACTGCACATCATGTTTAGATTTGTTTGGACACATGGTGTAAAATATAACTTAACAGAATATTCTGCAGCATATATTTTCATCTCTCTCCTCCAGACAGCAAGGTCGCTCTGTGGCGTTTTGCATTTTCAAAGGGTATGTACATTCAGAGTTCCTCAAAAATCTTTGCTTATTTCAGGTCATTCCAGAGTTAGGCCACGCTTTGTTTCTCTTGCCACTGTGAAAGTAAAGGAAAAGCCACTCCGACTTCGCCCATTGCTAACATTCCAGATAAACAAATTAGGCTGTGGGACCCAAGGTAGCACAAATAGGCTTTGTCCAAAATAACCCTGAACTTGCTGGATATAATCTGAACAGCTGTCACATTTGCTTTTTTTTTTACAATTTCACTTTTAAAGTATTCAACTCGTCCGTCTACATCACCCACAACACTTGGATTCCTGACCTCAGGCTTTTCAAATCTGAACGTTCACCAATCCCCACTCGTACAACAGGTGTCAGGCAAGCACTGATGTAGTAACCATGTGGAAGACTGCACAACCCTTGTCCTCTTCGTATTGGGTAACCCACCTATTGGTATAGGCCTGTACTACACAAGTTGGTAGTGTGACTGAGCAGACAGGGTTATCTCAAGAAGGGTAAATGTAAGCGGTAGCAATAAAATCCACCAATACAAGTAGCCAAGTAACACTTACACGCAAGGTTTTTAGTTAAAATAATTATTTAACAGTCATTTTTAAATAAGCATTCTTTAAAAGGGGCAATCTACGCAACAATCAAATACACTACAAAATACTTTCTCCGAATCTCCACAAAGTATGTAGGTACTCTTTAGAGATGTTTCATACACACTTCCTACACCCAGAGGTGACTTAACTAGGACAGTAATTGCATTTTTATATCACTTGTACATTTTTAGATTCTGAGATTTTGTAGAAAGGAAAGGTTAGTGGAAGGAAAAAAGGTTAAACAATTCTCAGAGCATGTGAGCACTTTAAATCTTCCAATGAAGTCTAGATAACCTTTCCCAGCAATATTAATTGATCTGGGTTTCCATCACTCCTTCAAGTCCTGCACTCTGGTGAGATGGCTTGAGTTGGGGTCGTCCTGCTTTTGGAGGGTCCTGGGGAGACTCCTGGAGCTTCTGGCAGGATTACAGACGTTGCACTACACTATGGATTTTCTCAACCCCTGGCACTCTGTTCCTGCAGCAGCAAAGAAGTATAGCCAGTCGGGGAAGGTCTTCCAGTAAAGTTAGTCTCAGGGTTAGTTGATCCCACTAACCCAAGGGAAGAAGTCGTCCCTTTCGGAGCTTCTCATGTTGATTAGAAAAAGGAGTTTCAGCAGAGCAGCAGGGCTTCACCGGGCAGTTCAACGGTCCAGGAGGACGATGCAAGCTTCATTCACAGTTTCTTGGTCGGATTGTTCTTCCCAGTGGTCGACTGTCTCAAGTCCCAACACCCTCGCCTTTTAAGCAGGTTTCTCCCATTCATGCACATCCTAGCTGTCAATAAAACAGCAGGGTGGCTGTCCTGCAAGGACAACCAGCCAGCCAATCAGGACTGGGTGCATTCAGGTTTCCCTGTAGACAAAGGAAAGGGGAGTTTTAGGCACCTCACTCACTTCCTGCCCTTGCAGACACACTGGAGCCAGAGGCAGGTTTCAGTACTGAAGCCCGCCATAGGCAAAACGAACAAAGGGCTAATACCTTAACCCCAAGAAAGACATCAAACAAGAAATGGCAAAAAAAAGAAGATCTGGACATTTTGACATAATGGTCACCCCATGGGTGATAAACCGCACCGGAGGATTCAGCCTGCGGTAGAAAAAAACAATGGTAGGAAAATTAAACCACTGCCACCAGCCATTTAAAGTAGTGAGGGTAACAAAAAATGTTACATGAGTAGGTAGGAAAAAGGGCTACTAAGTAACACCACCCCCCCCCCAGCACTCCACATAAAATGGGGTGTGCTGGACCTACAAAGAGAAAAAGGTAAGTAAAGTCAATTTCACTTTACTATTCTTGGAAACAGTAGTTCTCACAAGAGAAGTTATTTAAACCTTAAGAAAATATCTAAAAAGGACTCCAAAAACAAAGGAAACAATCCAAATCAGGTCAAAACACAAGAGTGAGAAAAAGGGCTCACTCACTCCAGGGTTAAAATTTTAAAAAGTCCTAAAGTCCAGCAAAAAAGAGTTGGGGGTCTCGAAGGTTCAAGGGAATTAGCACAGAAATGAGACTTCTCACTAACGGGCGCAATAAGTAAAAAAAGATAGTTCTCTGACCTTTCTGTTCTTCTCTTCATTTCCTATCTGAATGTAGGATTACATTTAAGCCACACTCCCTTTACAATTTACTGTGCAAAAAAAGGTGCTCATTAATGCAACAATTCCAACTGCGCTTGTTGCAACCCAATTTTGCAACGCTACCACCCATCATTACTTCATAAACATTCTAAAATCTCAGTCTGGGCAACGCCCTCTCAATACCAATGCCATTACACCCAACTCTTTCACCATGACATTTTTCACTTAACTTGCACATAGGGAGAAAACCTTGGGCAATAGATTTTTTTTTAATTACATCACAAGTCCATCTGTGCAAGTCCTTTACTTATGTTTGAGCTGAAGACTGCCTCCTTCCTCCTCTCCTATCAATTCACTTTCTGATATTGTGGAACTTTGCAACTTGAGTACTGGGTACTGTCCTTGCAACTTCTATACACGTGCAACTAATAGCGATTTTCTAATCAAAATCACCAACTGGCAGAAATTGCATAGTGGTAGACACAACCATAATTTGCATTGAAACTCAGTGGTCAGATAAGAGGAACCGGGAAAGGACAACAGAAAATTGAGGGATTAAGCAAAAGCAAGCACAATGGCCCTTGCTGAGGGCAAGGAAGGGGATGAAACGGAGGCAAGGGGTGGAGGGCACAGTTAGTGTGTTTGTTAAAGCACTACCCATATGCTTCTCTCACTAAAACCCATGGGAAGAGGGTAAAGGGCATTGGGAGATGTGGCACAGAGGTTGATTCGTGTTTTTTTATCTAATCCAGCTAAAAATCTCTATTTTTCATATTTTAAACAAACATGCATGTATTTAATATTGAATTCAATAACAATGCATTGCAATATTTATTTTATTTCCACAACCAATTTCAGATTTAGGTTTCGTTGGTCACCCTATTCAACAAACAGACCACTGTAACCACATTTCTTTTATTTTTTGATCATGTTGAACAGGTTACACTGGTGATCCGTTTTTGTTTACCAATTGGAAATCCATGCATATAATTTGGGGGTTCGGTAGAGTACACGATAAACTGCAGCATCACAGTTTAAGCAATGTACACTGTATTCCTGGACCACATGAGTGACACAGTGGCCAGGCTTTCCACAGAGACAGATGGATAGTAAATATTAGGCTACTGCAGATTTGATGGTGGCTAGGGGGCTGCAGTAAGGCAAGATAGATCACTGGATAAATGGCAGCACACATTACATCCGAGTAATTATCTCTTGTTTGGTAACTTTGCAATCCTTGCATTAAAGTGACCCCTCCCACCCCCACTGGAGTCCCATGTGACCAGTCTTGACCATGACTGAAGATTTCTCAAGGCAGGTTGAAGATGCTCCTAATGATGGATTTGGAGGCGGGGGGGAATGACTGAAGAACTTTCTCTCCAAGGTTGTTTCTTCTCTCGGAGGTCTTCGGTTTCCTTCGCTGGTTACTTGGAAATTGATTGGTTTATGCTCCTGGAATCCACAAAATCCTGGAGCGGGAACAATCTTTGTGAAAAAGGGGATTTCTAAGGTGTTGGTTTAGCCAGGACTGACAGGGATATAGCTAGTCTTTCTTTTACTCAATTCATCTTCTGTTCAGTGATGGATAGGGCCTTACCCACCAAACAGAAGGTTGAGAATCTTTTCCTGTATCTTTTGCAAACAGTGTGCCATGAAGCCATGCCTCAAGACAGGTATATATGGCCACTGCTACACCTCTAGCTGAGGTATGTACATGGTGTGCTGGCGATTCAAAAAGATGCTGAGCAACAACTCTCTCATCCACAAGACCCACTTTAAAATGTTTAATTTTATCTAGAGGCATGTGTTGCTCAAAGTCTGAAAGCTCTTTCCAGAGCTTAAGATGCACAGCTGCCAATGTTGGTTCAGTCTTTGCTTGCCTGAGCTGAAATGCCAAATTTGATAAACCTTTTGCTGTGTAATTGCGCTGTCGAAGATGGTCTTGCAAATCAAGATGGAGGAGGCCAAGTAGTGAGGGGCACATCTTCAGAGGCTATTAGACAGTACCTTGTGTCAATTGTTCTTCTGGAACACACATTAACCGTACAAGTTACTCTCTTACCTGGTAACGTTCTTTCGATGGGATTGTCCGACGACGTATTCCATATCTATGACAGTAATCACCACAGTTGTGCTGCTTTGGAAAATCTTTCGGCGTCTGCGTCCTGCGTTGATGACGTCGATACGCCGCCCTCGAGGACCTCCTCCGACGGCTGACTTCACTGGATGTTATAAGTAGGACGCACGATGCCCGTAGCCTCAGTTGTGGTTTTTTCCCAGAACGTGTGGCACCAGTCTTCTGCCAGTCTGACCACACAAAGCCTTGCGGAAACATAAGCTGCAATCGCATAAGAAATTCTGTAGCGGGGAAGGCAGGGAGGGAGCGATATGGAATACGTCGTTGGACCATACCATCGAAAGAACGTTACCAGGTAAGAGAGTAACTTGTTCTTCGAGGGGGATTGGGTCCTCCGACGTATTCCATATCCATGACAGACTCCCAAAGCAGTACCAATGCAAGGAGGTGGGAAAGAATTTAGAAAACAGAAATTTAGAATGCCCAATCAAATTGCAGAGTAAATGACCGCCTTGCCAAAGGCCAGACCCTGCCCCCGGATGGAATCGAGGGAGTACTGACGTACAAAAGTATGTACCGAAGCCCAGGTGGCTGCATCACAGATGTTACGAATAGGAACGCCCCTCTGTAGGGCAGTAGAGGCAGCCATACCCCTGGTAGAATGGGCCTGTAAGCCGACCGGCGGGTCCTTACCAGCCAAGTGGTAACACTCCGAGATAGCCAAAATAATCCAGCAAGACAAAGTCTGTTTCCTCACAGCTTGTCCCAAACGCTTTCACTGTAACCAATGAAGAGTTGATCGCCCACTCTGACCCAGGACATGTGGGAAATATAAAAGCTTAAAGCTCTCCTAGGATCAAGCCTATGGAGCCTCTCCTCTTCCTAACCAGGATGTGGAGGAGGATAGAACGCCGGAAGAGCAACCTTCTGGCCTAAATTAAATTCCGACACCACCTTCGGAAGAAAGGAAGGACGAACTCTAAGGACAACCCTGTCCTTATGAAACACAGTGAAGGGTGGCTTAACTGAAAGTGCCTGTAACTCACTCACTCTGCGAGCGGAAGTGACCGCAACCAAGAGTTAACAGTCTCAAAGGGCATTAAAGCAAAGGCTCAAACGGAGCACCCATCAGAAACTTGAGAACAAGGTTTAAATCCCAACCAGGCACCTGGAAAGGTGACGAGGGAACACATTAGTGAGCCCTTTCAGAAACTGAGAAATTAAAGGAATTTTAAAATAGGAACACTCTTCAGACGAGCGCTTAAATATGGACAGCGCCGCCAGGTAACCTTTAATGGTACCCACTTGAAGGCCCCTGTGGGCCAAAGAAAGCAAAAAAGACAGAACCATGGGAATGTCACATGCAAAAGGATCCACATTCTTAAAGGAATGGTTCGCCCAAAAAATGTTATTGCCCAAAAAGATGGGCAATAATAAAACAAATATACACGCACTTTTTTTTTTTAAGTTCCTATGTAAAATTTTGATCAATTCAAGCTCAAAAATTGAAAAAGCAAGCAAAGGGCGCATCCATTTTGTGAAATGGATACCCGCCTGTGCTGGTTTTTGCGGCACTAATGAAGGAAAAGCCAGCCAGCTGTAGTAAACAAAAGCTACCACTGGGTGGCTTTTCCTTCATTGGTGCCGGGACTAGGAGGACGCGGACCGGAGACTACAGGCAGAAAAGCTGCAGCTGCATCTCGGTAAGTGCTATTTATTTATTTTTTAAAATAAGCACTAGCTGCGGTTTTTTTTCTAAGTTTTCTGGGCTGGAGAGATGGTGCTCTGCCTGCTCAGAGAGTCCGCTTTGTCGTTTTCATCTCCGGCCAGATGAACTGCTGAGATCGAAACTTCCTGCTGGATTGCCCAGAACCAGAGCTGCATCGCCTCCCTGCACAGAGGAAGTGACCTTGCCCCCCCCCCACCTTTTTGTTGAGGTAGTGCATGGTCACTGTGTTGTCCGTCAGGATCAGGACATTCTTCCCTCGCACAGTCGGCAGAAAAGCCTTCAGGGCTAGCCTGATGGCCCTCAGCTCCAACAGATTGATATGGAGTCTGGGCTCCGACGGAGACCAACGACCGCTGTCAACTTGTTGGCATGAGCTCCCCATCCCGTGAGGGATGCGTCCGTCACGATCGTCACCTCCGGCCAGGGTAGCCAAAATGGAGCCCCCTTCATCAGATTGTCTTCGATGGCCCACCACAGAAGGCCCTGGGTGACCAAGGACGGCACCTGAACAGGGTCCGACATCCTGCCGGAGGACTGAGACCACTGGAGCTTGAGTGCCCATTGCAAAGATCTCATCCGCAACCTGGCCTCTGGCACCAGAAGAATGCAGGATGCCATGAGGCTGAGCAGTCTCAACAACTCGACCGCTGGGAGACTCTGGGCAAGTTGAAACTTGTGCACCATCTGCTGAATGTGATGAGCCCTCACCTGGGGAGGGGAAAACTGCCCCAGGGACGTGTTGAGCACTGCTCCGATGTACTGGAGCCTCCGAGTTGGTGTCAAATGGGACTTTGAAGTTGAGAGAGAAGCCCAGCTTGTGGAGGGAGTGGCAGGTGATGGACAGATGATCCCGGACTTGCTCGGGAGAGCGCACCCTGATCAACCAATCGTCCAGGTAGGGGTAGACGTGAATCCCCACTTTCCTGAGGTGCGCTGCCACCACTACCATGAGCTTGGTGAAAACCCTTGGGGCGGAGGTGAATCCGAATGGCAGGACCCGGAACTGAAAGTGCGAGTCGCCAACCGCGAACCTCAGGTACTTCTTGTGCTTTGGATGTATCGGCACATGAAAATAAGCGTCCTTTGGCACCATCTTGAAGTTGTCCTTACTGAGGAGTTTGTTCAAACCGAGCAAGTCCATGATGGGTCTCAATCCCCCGTCTTTTTTGGAAATCAAAAAAAAAGGGGAATACCATCCCTTGTTCCTCTCCGCTACAGGCACCAGTTCTATGGTGCCTTTCTCCAGCAGGGATTGAATTTCCTGCGCAAGGAGTGGATCCAGACTCTTCAAAGAGAAATTCCCCGGTGGATTGTATTGAGGCCTGCGACAGTAGCCGTGGGTTATGATCTCCAGAACCCACACATCTGAAGTAATGGCACGCCACTCTGCAAGATGCTGCGCCAGCCTTCCCCCAACCGGCGAACAATGGGACATGGCTTCATGACTGAGCTGAAGCGGCTGAGGCGTTGCCTGAGGGCAAAGAGGCAACAGCCCGAGCGGCCTTGGCACCTCGAGTACCTTGCTTTCCACCTCTGGCACTCCTACGGTGGCCTCTTTGACTGGCAGCTCCTCTCGCATTACCAAAGGATGAGTAATAACAAAAGGAACCTCCATTGCTGTCCCCTAGGACGAAAAGGCAGAGGTTGTCGAACTGCAGCGCCCAACGACTTCGCTGCAGCTTTTGAGGTTTGCAACTTCTCAAGGCTCTCGTCAGCCTTGCTACCAAAAAGATGTTCCCTGTCAAAGGGCATGTTGAGGAGCCGGAACTGCACATCAGGAGCAAACCCCGACTTCCGCAACCACGCAAACCTGCGTATCACGGTGCTCGCCGACATGGACCGGCTGACGTAATCTGCCATGTCCAAACCGACTGAACGGCCTCACACATGGCATCCTTGTCATCCTGAACCATGGCAAGGAAACCATCCCGTTCATCCCCTTCGGGAATATGTTCAGCCGCTAAGGAAACAGTTCCACAGAGTGTGCGTGAAACGTGACAAGGCACATACGGAGTTGGCCGCCTGAAGCGCCATACCCCCTGAAGAAAACACTTTCTTCGCCCTGCCGTCAAAACGCTTGTCGTCCCTATCAAGAGGGATGGTAGGATACGACGCCTGCTTTGCCAGGGCCATAGCCGCCTGCACCACCAAACTCTCCGGAGTGGGGTGCTTGGACAAGTAGCAGGGGTCGCTACTGGCTGGGCGGTATTTTCACGGCAAAGACTTGCCCACTGCCGGGACACTATCCGGAGCAGTCCAAGCCGCTGCCACCCTCTGTAGAGCCATATGAAACGGCAGTACCGGGTCAGTTGGTGGACCAAGGTCGAGGATATCCGTAAGGTCATCCTGAAGAAACTCCCCTGGGGGAGCAGACCATCCCAAGTACTCGGTGACCCTAGACATAAGACGCCAGTACGATGAGTCGGCATGAGTGCCAGGCTCAGGCCTACAAAACTCCACCTCCGGAGAGGTGTCCCGCCCACTAGCTTCATGCAGGGACTGCCTCAGATCCTCAAATTGGCTATGGCCCGAGAGAATCTCGTCAGGCACCGTATTAGGAACCATGTCATCATCAGAGCCTTCATCCACCTCTCAAATAAACTCAAGATGGTGGTAAGAAGGAACAGAATGTGAACCAAAGCCATGCTTGACCTTGGCCAGAGCCTTTCTAGGGGGTTCCACTGAGCCTCGGGGTAGCCCCGTCGACACAGCCTCGAAAGGCGTCGAGTGAATTGGCGTCGACGCCGAATGCGGCGCCGACAGCATCGATGGCGTCGACACAGGCCTCGAGGCCGCAGCCCCGAGCATGTCCTTTGACAGCCGGGGCGCCGATGACTTCTTTGGAGGCGGGGCCTCGAAAGAGTCCGTCGACAACCTCTGCGCCACCGGCGTCGACGTCTTCCTCGAAGACATTACAGGTTCACACGGTATCAAGCGCGTCGAGGACCAGGACCTGGACCGGGCATGACGAGAACGATTCCCCTTGTCTGAGCGAGACCTCTCCCGCGAATCGGGTCGACCACCCGAGCCCGAAGGGGTGCGA
The DNA here is from genome assembly GCF_040938575.1 of Ambystoma mexicanum. Taxonomy (NCBI): domain Eukaryota; kingdom Metazoa; phylum Chordata; class Amphibia; order Caudata; family Ambystomatidae; genus Ambystoma; species Ambystoma mexicanum. The sequence continues at coordinate 694,833,591 of NC_090939.1, forward strand.
GCAGTGTCTCTCGACCGATCACGGCCGACCCCACTCGGAGGCGCAGACGGACCGGTGCCCTGCAATTCGAGAATCGCTAACATTTTCTTCCCGAAGGAAGCCCATTCCTCCGGCGTCGCCTGCTTGCTAGGGTAAGCTACTCGCCGACAAGCGGGGTCCTCGGAAGAGGACGGGGAAGGCGACCGATTTATGGCGCTTCAGGGAGTGCCTCGAAGAGGCAGGAGTGGCGGACCGACTCCGGGACCGAGACCCACTGGCCTTCAGATGACGACGCGGAGAGTCGCCTTTCGAATCATCCGTCGAAAGACCCGCAGACCTCGACTTCCGTGGCTTAGACACCTTACCTACTGATAACTTCTTGCACTCCCGCAATGCTTTAGACGTGAGCGACTGGCAGTCGACACAGTCATCCGTGTAATGGGCCTCCCCGAGGCACCAGAGGCAGGCGTCGTGCGAGTCCGTAACCGACATCTTGGACCCACAGTCCCCGCACTTCTTAAAGCCCGGAAACGGTGTGGAAGACGAGGTAGACATCTTCACGAAGAAAGACTTCACAAAACAAAACCGGTTCAAAGAACCGAGAAAGAACTCCAAAGAGTCGAGGCGTGCCGAGATCTCCGAAGCGAACACGTTCGCGGAAAAAAACAGAACTGAGTCTACGGGTGTCGTGCATCCTACTTATAACATCCAGTGACGTTGGCCGTTGGAGGAGGTCCTCGAGGGCGGCGTATCGACGTCATCGACGCAGGACACAGACGCCGAAAGATTTTCCGAAGCAGCACAGCTGTGGTGATTACTGTCATAGATATGGAATACGTCGGAGGACCCAATCCCCTCGAATGTGGCTTTTGACAAAGTCTTCTGGCTTCTGATCAAGTAGCCTTTTGACGCCTGAGACTCAAGCACTCAGATGCCGTTAAAGATAGGAGGCCCTGATAATACACCCGTTTCTCTAGGTAGAGTTTCTGGAAGGGGAAAACCTAGCTTGCCCATGTTATCCAGGACTCTGTCTTTGAAAGCATGCACAGAAGATGGGCCGGGGTGGGGGGTGGGGAGGGGGTGATCCTCTTCCTCCTGTGTTTCCATCAACTTTAGACAAAGGGATGTCAGGTGGATCTGTAGGTGAGAATTGATTACATCAATACACCATGGGTTATGGAGGAGGCGATAATGGGAGAGTCTCAGGAGGTCTAGAGTGATCCTGGGGCCGAGGGATTATCTCCCTGAAAAGATCCTTGAATAAAGCTTTCATCGAATCCGAATGCATCAGTGTTGGGGAGAATTATCATAAATGTGCTAATTCCCTTCACCTTAGAGACCCCCAGTAATTTTGCTGGATTTTTTAGGACTATTTTTTCCCTGGAAAGAGTGAGCCTTTTTTCCCCACTCTTTCATGTATTTTGATGTGTGTTTTAATTGCGTTCTTTGATTGTGGAGTTTTAAGATAACTGCATAGGCATATTTTCATGTGTGTTACACAGCACCCTCAGTGCAGTGACACAGGGATGACTGTTTAGACTTCCCAAAGGTTTAAATACCTTCTCTGTGATAAACTACTGTTTCCCAGAGAATGTAAGGTTAAATTAACTTTAGTTTTTTTATTTCTTAGACCCAGCACACCCTATCTTCCTATAGAGTGCTGGAGGGGTTACCTACTATCCTGTGTCTAGAAACTCATGTAGCAGTCAAATGCTATCCTTTTCTATCGAAATGGCTGGTGGCAGTGGTTTTACAATGAACTACCATGATTTTTCCCCCACCGCTAACACCGGTAGCTAAAAATCGTGGGAGCCATGTTTTTCAAAATGGCACCCTAAGCCCCTTTGTTTAAACGAGTCCCTGACTTTTTCCGCCATTTCTTTTTGGAAAGGTCCTTCTAGAGTTTGTCTCTGCACGCCAAACTAGGTTTGGTCCCTTTGTTTCTATGCCTTTGGGGGCTTCAGGACTGAAGACCGCCTCTGGCGCCAGAGTGTCTGGGTTGGGCAGGAAGTGAGGGAGGTGCCCGAAACTTGTGCTTTGTCTCCTAGAAGGCCCAAATGCACTCTGGCGTGATTGGCTGGCTGACTGTCCGGCAAGGACAGCCACCCTGCTGGGTGAGTGGCAGCTAGGCTGGAATGGATGGTAGAAAACGGTTTAAAAGAGTCTCTTGGACTGGAAAGCAGAGTCGGCCACTGGAACGAAAGAACTGAAGACTAGCTGGAAGAGGACAGCTGCTGGAACTCCTGGACCGTTGGTTTGCCCGGTGAAGCCCTGGTTAAGTTAATCTCGACAGAGAAGCCCCTTCAAGGACGACTTCTTCCTTTGGGTTGGTGGGACCAATCAACTCGTAAGCCACCGGGATACCATTCTCGGAGCTGGTTAGATTCAATAACCAGGGGGAAGGACAACTTGTGTGCTTGATGACAGCTACTCAAACTGAAGTGATTCAATTTTGTCCGTGTTTTCCGACGATCCCGTGCATTGCAAGAGTCGTACACCCCCCACCCCCCTGACGTCTTCCATCTTGTCCCCACGACTGAGGCTCAGGAACAGTGAGATCTGCAGGAACTACCAGGAACCAACACCTTCAGCTGCATCCTTTGCTTCATATTAAGGTACTGTGCCAACCCGATTGAGAGAACGCATCTCTCTCTCGCGGTGAAAGTTTGTGGAACTTTCCCAACTTGCAGGCCTAATCAGCTTGTGACCCAACATATGATTCTTTTTCGTACAAACTACTTCTGAGAACATTGGCAAAGACTTTACCTTTTACTACAAGAACTGCTCATTCCTAACCAAGACACTAGTCCATTGACTTTGGCCTAGGCCTATTGAACGGAACTGTAGTGAACTGAAAGTATGTGCACTGCCTAAGAAAGTATTTGTGATCTATTCTATCAACTTGTGCCTTTTTACTCCCATTGAAAGTAACTGAAATGCCATTTTGCTCCTATTTCAGGGGAGCCTAATTTACTCAGAAACGTGTTGGTTTGGTATTGAAGTATATTGGTGTATAATATTAAGTTGCCTCCTAGTGAATGTAAATGATGGTTTAATAAATTAGTAAGTGTTTTACAAAGAAACCTTGAGTGCAAGTGTCTATTTGAACCACTGTGATTGAAAGACCTCTGTGTAACATCCTTGTACTGCTCACCTTCCCGCTTGAGATAAGCCTGGCTGCTCAGCTCGCTACCACAAACTGTGTAATACAGATTTATACCAAAGGTTGGTTTTTGCTTACTCCTGTAGTCCTAATTGTATGTGGTGGTCCCAGACGGTACTGCACGCAATTCTGCCTAACAATCAGCAATTGAAATTTCACAAAGAAAAGATCCTCTGATGATTGACATGGCTGTATTTGAGGAATAGGTGTCAGTCTAGAAACCAGTGTTTGTCTCCAGGAATCCAGTGGGCTGCCATGATGATCTTCCTAGCCAAGGATCAGCAAAATAAATAAATAGGCAGGAAAAATGTACCCGCAGGTGCTACTGCATGTTCAATCCCGACTTTGCAGATAAAGGACTGATCGGTGATGCTTGGGCAGGGCTTAGTAAGGTGGGTCCATTGCTTAAAAATAAAAGCGCTGCATTTTTGGGTGTTACAAAAAAGTACTCTAGTCCTGTGCCGAAGGACAAAATGGCCCCAAAAGTATAGAGCAAACGGGGCAGGATGTGGGAGTATATATTTTGTCTTAATATACTGTGTGGAATATTTGATGTGGGCTACTGTTGAACTAACTGTACCTTAGTACCAGCACTCATCCCTCCTAAGGGTGCAGCCAAATGCTGTCTCGTTGCTATTCAGAGTGTTTGGGTAAACGTGTTGGTTGCCCTGTGCACAGACTAAAGGTTTTGTCTTGGACCAGTCACCAGAAGGTGTGAGAAAATTATCCCAATATTATGTTGCTCAGGTTTTACACAGGGTCATTCACCAGCATAGCGGGCTAACAGTACCAAAGCCTGTATGAAGTGTGATGTATTGTGCTCCAGGCAAAGGCAACCCTACAATACCTGTCCAGTCAATGTAATTTTTCCTAGTCAGTGGCTGACTTGCCTGCATAAAAAGTATTGCTTCTTCCAAATGTTCTTTAGTAGGCCTTAAGAGTAAAAACTGTGTTGGGCAACTGCAAAAGAGGACTGCAAAAGATGCCTAGTGAAATACCAACTAGCTTGCAACCAACATCTGCTTTGAAATAGAGCAAAATCAAATAAGAGAATCTTCTAAGCAGGCTTTAGTTAATATTCCAGGCACACTGTTTTTACACACTAGACAGATTTTTCATTTAATACAGATCATAACAAGATGCTGAAAGTAAACTTACTTCATTAATGATAGTTTTCATGAAGGGAAAAATTACTCTGATATTTGTTGCTGTCCTAAGCAACTGATAACACCGATGGACAAATACTTCTTTTGACGAGTTGGATTTGATCTGCAGCTTACTCCATATGAAGATCAAGTCCCTGGAAAGGTTTATATCATTATAATTGCAATACAATTGTCTGAATTAATAAAGGCACAGCATGCAACATTTATACTGTGTATATGAAAATAAAACTATAATTTACTTATCTCAGTGACGAACAACCATATACAGATGGGATTGGATTCAAGTTCATGATTGTCACAGCAGTCAAAACAATGGAAAAGTGTATGTATTACTTGTAAATTGCACGCAGGCCCAAGGAAAGAACTACCAGGAAATTAAAGTATGTTCGGACTACCTCAAAATATGGAATATGACCTCCCCCCCCCCCAAACATTCCTTCCCACCCATCTCAATTGCCAGGGCGAGGGCGGGGGTGGGGAGGAGCCAAGAATGGACATCTGCTTATCAAGCAGGCCAGACCAAGCCTCGGATCCAAAAGGAAAGGCTGTCCTAATGAGAACGTTGTCAGATCGTCCACAACGTTATGTGGGTGGGCCTTCGTTAAGGCCCAAAGGACATGACGTGCCGGATGGGACGTCACGGGGTAGGGGTGGGACGGGAGGAGGGTCCGGCAGTTCCCGCCGGCGTGTGAATAAAGCAGGTTGCAGTTAACCCGGCTCCCGCGTATCATTGGCTGCGAGAGTGTGCAAGCGTGCGTGGGTTTGAGTGAGCCCGCAGCAACACTGGCGACGGGCGGACACGAGCCCCCGCTGTCTCCGTGACGAGGTCTGCTGTCGGGCAGTCAAGCGCGTCGGCGCACCTCAGTCACGGAAAGCTGCACAAGTGCGGCCCCGCCTCCCTCGTGACAACAGATGCGGCAACGACAACGGGACTGGGGGAACTGGGCCACACCTCTACGCCAGAAGGGACACCAGCAGCCACGCACGGCACAAGGTCAGGGCCGTTTGCAGGGCCGAAGACACAGCGCCTGTCCCCGCACGGCGTGGGCGGCGCTGCACATGAAGGAAACAGCGTTCGCTCCCGCACGTAGTGGCACGACGCGGGCCTCCAGGATCAAAGGCTGGGCCACAGGCGAGCTGGAGTGGGTGAAGAAGCTGCACCCCATCCAGTATATGGAAAGCAGAGCCAGCCTACACCATGGGTGATCGAGTAGGAATATACACCCAGAGCAACATGCACACGCTGCGCAAACATCACAGGGACACGCCACCACACAGGCCCACGACATCGACAAACATGTCGGAGACGGCGAGTACCACGGCCTCATCTTCGGGAGGGGCGGCACCAGCGGCAGTAGGAGACATGGATGCAACCCGTGACAGCAATCAAACTGCGGGAGGTGCATCCCAAGTCATGCACATGCCAAATCATTTGAAATTCGTGACACCTCAAACATTGGACCCAGATGGGCAATATGGCTCCGGGACTTTAAGTTTTACACGGGTGCCATAGGGCTAACTGATGACACGAGACTGAAAAACACACTGTTCATGGCAGTGGGGCCAGCAGTGAGAGACATTGCAGGGGAACTACTAAATGTGGACACAATCACATTCGGAGAACTACATGCCAAACTCTCAGAATACTTCGCACCTCATACAAACGTCGACTACGAACGCCACATGTTCCACACAACCAGGCAAGAAAAGGGTGAGTCAATAGACAACTTTGTGATGCGCCTCCGCATCAAGCTGAAGCATTGTGAATTTCACAAATACTCTAATGAAGAGGCACTCAGATCACAATTAATTGCAGGGTGCCTCTCACAACCATTCCGCAAGCAACTTCTACAGAAACAAAGATCCCTTGAAGAAATCCTAGCTCTAGCTCGCATGGAGGCAGCAGTTGACTCACAACTAGACAGCCTGGGGAAGGTATCCATACAACAACCCCATGAAACCACCGAATCGGCCAACAAATTACACTCGCACCCACTTCAAGGAAACAAATCACTAGAGGCCACGTGCTACAAATGCGGATACGAATACCCGCAATCAGGGGAATGCCCGGCCATAGGGCAAAAATGCGCCGCATGTGGAGGAATGGATCATTACAGGGCCATGTGCAAGAACGCACCAGCACACACGACAAACAAACATCGACACCAAGACAGGCGTCGCTACGCTCGTCAGAGCCCACCCAGACCCATGGGTGACAGCGAAAGGAGACACTACAGAAAAGAGGACAGTGACCGCAAAAGCAGATACACTCGTGAAGACAAGCGCTCATCGGAAGACACAAGACGCTCGCACAGAAGAAGATTCGTAAGATACGTTGAAACCCGCTCCCCCTCCAGCAGTGACACCCCATCATCTGAGGATGATCAAAGAAGGAAAGGATACGTTTGGGCGCTGAAAGACAACACGGCCGCCACCCAACATAGCCCCATACTGACACTCCAGGTAAACGATACCCCACAGAAATTCCTGATAGACACTGGAGCAACGGTCAACATCATCAGCGAAAGAGCATATCAATCACTGGTTCCTCAACCAAAAATCAAGAAAGCCACAGTAGACATATACCCCTACGGGTCCACGACCACCCTGCCGTGCAAAGGAATGATCAAAGCTTGGTGCACACACAAAGAACACACCGCGAAGATTACACTATACATACTGAAAACTGAAGCAAACAGCGGATACATCCTAAGTTTCCGAACCGCAGTAGATATGGGACTCATACACATCCTATATCAACTGATGGCACACAAGTACTTTGCCAAACCGGACACTATCGAACAATCATTCCCCAAAATCTTCGCCGGCCTCGACAAACTGCGAGACAGGAAGGTACACCTGCACATAAACCCTCAGGTAAAGCCGGTAGCCCAACACTACCGGGGGATACCATTCAACATTCAAAGGCAGGTGGAAGAAGAACAGGACAAACTTATTAACCTAAATGTCATAGAACCAGCAACAGGGCCCACACCTTGGGTCTCCCCCATCGTCCCCGTCCCCAAGAAGTCACCTGAGGGATCCATACGCCTGTGTGTAGACATGCGCAGGGCCAACACGCCATAGAAAGAGAGGCATCAGGCGCCCCGAATCACCGACATGATTCACTTGCTCCATGGCGCAAGGGTCTTTTCAAAACTCGACCTCACGAAAGGCTACCACCAAATCAAAATCGCGCCTGAATCCCGGTACATTACTACATTTGTCACCCATCTCGGTTTGTTCGAGTACAAAAGACTCAGTTTTGGCATTTCCTCCGCCGCCGAAATATTCCAGGAGGAAATCCACAAAGTAATCAGGCACGTCCCTAACTGTCTAAATTACTCGGATGACGTTCTAGTCTACGGCAAATCGCAGGAAGAACATGATATAGCGCTTTACAGAGTCTGCCAAGCACTGACGGAGGCAGGATTAACATTGAATAAAACGAAGTGCGAATTCTCGAAAGGTTCGTTACGATTCTTCGGACACGTCTTCTCGGACAAGGGCATGAGACCTGATCCAGAGAAAGTGGAAGCCCTCAGCTCGGCCACGCCCCCTCTTAACACCACGGACCTGGGATCGTTTCTCGGCCTCGCCAGCTACTGTTCCAGATATCTGAAAGACTATGCCACCGTCAGCAACCCGTTACGCTTGCTCACTCGCAAGGACACGCCGTTTATATGGTCGAAGGAGTGCCAAGACGCATTTGAAGCCATAAGGAAAGCCATATCGCAAGCAGAGGACATGGCATACTTTGATGCCAACCGCACCACCGAACTGATCGTAGACGCCAGCCCCGTGGGACTCGGCGCCATTCTCACACAAAGAGACCCTGGAGAACCGCACGTCACCCACGTGGTGGCATACGCCAGCCGGAGCCTGACCAGGACAGAGCAGGCATACTCACAAGCAGAAAAAGAAAGCCTGGCGGTAGTTGGGCGTGTGAGTACTTTCATCTCTTTCTGTTTGGCAAGGAGTTCACCATCATCACCGACCATCAGGCGCTACTCACCATATATGGGAGCCCAAAGGCTAGGATGCCACCAAGGATCACCAGATGGGGCCTGCGGCTGCAGGATTACAGATTCCAAATAATTCACCGCCCGGGGAAAGAGGAAAACCCCGCAGACTATCTCTCTAGGCACCCTCTGCCCTCCACCGCGTCCCGACCATCCATAGCGGACGCTTACATAAATTACATAATTCACCACCTGCAACCGCTGCCCGTGGGATGGACTGAACTGTCGGCACAGTCGGAGATTGACCCAGCACTTAGAATTGCGAGACACTGCCTGGTGACAGACAAGTCAACCCTCATGAGACAACAGGCAAGAGGAGAATCAGAGACGACACGCGAGGACGTCAAGTCTTTGGACCAGGTAAAGGAGGAATTAACGGTAGTAGAAGACAATGTGATCCTGAAGGGCTGCAAGGTAGTCATTCCGAGAACTCTCCAAGAAAGGATAGTGCACCTAGCCCATGAAGGACATAGAGGAGTAATCGCCACGAAGCGCCTCCTTCGCCAGAAAGCCTGGTTCCCACACCTTGACCATCTGGTTGATACCATCGTAGGGAACTGCCACATCTGTGCACAAGTGGCGCCACCACCTCACCCCAACCCCTTACAGTCGTCACCGCTACCGAACAAAGTATGGGAGGAGCTAGCGGTAGACCTATTTGGTCCACTGAGCAACAGAACTCACATGGTCGTACTCATAGATGAACATTCAAGATATCCGGACGCGCAGATAGTGGAAAGCAGCGCCACATCGAGCGTCATCCCGGCACTTGACAGAATGCTCTCTGCATATGGGATCCCCAATGTCATAAAGTCAGACAACGGCCCCACATTCATAAGCCAGGACTTCCAGAGATTTGCAAAGTACATGGGATTTCAACACCGACAAATAACACCCAGATGGCCCCAGGCTAATGGCATGGTCGAAAGATTCATGGCCAACATAAAAAGAACCCTACAAATCGCCCATGTTCAAAATAAGCCGTTCGAGCAGGCCCTTAACCAGCTACTCCGGGAGTACAGGCACACACCTCACAGCACGACAGGAGTGTGCCCAGCTGATCTGATGTTCCGGAGGCCGATCACCACGAGACTGCCGGAGGACCCCAGACCACAAGAACTGACGCCGCTTGAACAAGAAGCGAAAGCAAATGATACCGCGAGGAAAGCAAAAACAAAAGAAATCACGGACAGGAAGAGAAGAGCTCGGGAGAGTGTGATGCAGCCAGGAGACGAAGTATGGCTAAGGCAACCCAAAAACCGCAAGGAGGAAGCCACCTTTGCGCCCACCCCCCTCGTCATAACACACAAGCGGGGCACCATGGTCACCGCACAGAGGGACGACTGCTCCGTGGTGACCAGGAACAGCTCACACTTCAAGCGTGTCAGACCGACGCAGGGAAGGCAATGGACAGAGACAGTGATGAAGACAGACCACAAGAAGAAGAGTACCAAGGAGATGGAGAAGATTCAGGAGGCGAGACACACCTCACAACTCCCGACAGGGAACGACCAACCCCTAGCCGGGCACCACGACCCCAGAGGAGCCGCATGAAGCCAATGCGACTCATCGAGGAAATGGGGTAAGAGGAAAAGCCGCGCGGCTCGTTTGTTAAAAAAGGGGGAGATGTCAGATCGTCCACAACGTTATGTGGGCGGGCCTTCGTTAAGGCCCAAAGGACATGACGTGCCGGATGGGACGTCACGGGGTAGGGGTGGGACGGGAGGAGGGTTCGGCAGTTCCCGCCGGCATGTGAATAAAGCAGGTTGCAGTTAACCCGGCTCCCGCGTATCATTGGCTGCGAGAGTGTGCAAGCGTGCGTGGGTTTGAGTGAGCCCCCAGCAACAAACGTGCGTTTCATGGTTTGCAGACATTTTACTGTTGGTGTGGATTTTTACTTTTCACAAAACTCACCCTAAGCCCGGTTCTGAACGTGATCAAATCGGCTTTACCTTAAATCACAATCACAGACATTTCTCAAATATACAAATCTGTGGTCATTCTTGTGTTTCCAAGATACTCTTTGATTTTATGTAAAGCAGCCAAGTGCTAATTGTCACCCTCCCCTTTCTCATAGGCGATTGGTTTACAGAATGAGCGGAATTTACTAACTGGGACTCAATAGAAAAGTTGCAGTGCAGTAAATTAAATGTAAAACAAGGAGTTTAAGGCTAACACAAGTTTTAACACTAGTTTTATTGCTCTGCAGCGTTTTAAACATTATTTTGGAGGCAGGGAGAGAAACAGGAGGGGAAATAAGTTCACTCCTCATTCCTGCTCTCCCTGTAAACCCATTTAGTTCTACGACTGCATGATATTTTCTGGAATCCATTGTAAATGGCATCTGCAAAGCTTAATTTGCAGAAACCCTTCATATTTGCCACAAAACTGAGAGTTAATGTGATTTCTCTTGTATGTACTCATAGGATAGAGACCCTTTGTAGATGTTGAGGGTCGGTCGGGGGCCCCCATGCGGTTCCCGTCAGACCCCCACACTCGACAGACGCGCGCACGCGCACACACACACACACACACACACACACACACACACACACACACACATCTTGCCACTTCGGGCTTCCTGGTCGCTCTCCCGCGGCCGGGAACGCCCAGTTTATTTATGCAGCACACGGCGGCATGCAACGTCACGGCGCCACGTGCGAGTTACATCACGGGGCAGCGCCACACTCCTCCTTTTTCCGGGAGAACACAAAACTACTTTGAACAAACACTGCAAACCACACAAACTGCTTCACTTAATAACACAACTTGCCCAAAACCCCTTTATTGTCAACCACCCGGATCCCCTTAACCAACAGTCCCAAAATATAATCGCTGAGGTAAGCGGGTTTCCATCGCCCAGCCCTCTGGGGGTACCTCCCGCTCACCTCTGGCACGTGAAGTCTTTCAGCAGGCGTCTCCCTGGCAGGGGACGCAGGGGTGCCGGAGGGACCTCCTCCGTCCTCCGGTATCTCCCCCACATCCGGTTTCAGTGGCCGTTCAGTTCTTGAGTCACCCAGTTTCTAGAAGAAGCTGACATTCCGGGTGACAGCAGACCTTCCGTTGGATGCCGTTACCATGGATCCCTTTACGGCCACCAGATCCAACGCCTCCGGCTCGTAGGGGAGCGACAGCTTTCCGTGGGGGTGTCGATTATGGATGAGGACTTCGTCCCCCGGTTCCAGCCGCTGGGGGCGGAGCCCTCTTCGCAGGTTTTCCTGCTCAGTCCTCACCCGCCGGTCTGCCTCGACCTGTTGACTGTCAATCACCCCGGGTTCCTTCTCTGACCTCGGGTAGTAATCCCCGGGGGCACCACTTGAACAGGGCCTCTGCCGGAGCGACTCCCGTGGATGCATGGGGGGTGTTGCGGTACACCCTAAGAAACTGATACAGGGCTCGCTGTAGTGACTGTCCTTGTCCCTGGGCAATCCTGAAAGTCTTGTTGAGCGTCCGCATCAGTCTCTCAGCATCTCCGTTTGCCCTGGGCCACAATGGGGCTACCTTCCGGTGCTGGACCCCGCAGCTCTCCATGAGTTCCGCAAAACGCTCACTCTGGAACAGCGATCCGTTGTCCGAGCACAAGGCGTGGGGAAACCCATGAGCTGCGAACACCTTCTCCACAGCCACGACCACATGCTCGAAGGCCACTGACTCGACAAACTCCACCTCCGGATATCGTGAATATTCGTCCACGATTGCCAGAAAGTGGGTGCCCACAGATGTCGACCCAAAGTCTGCATGGATGACCTCCCACGGCCGCGTGCCTCGGGGCATTGCTTCAATTGCAGGCTCTCGCTGTAAGGGAGACGCCGCTTGGCACCATATGCAGGCCGCCACAAAGTCGTCGACCTTGCGCTCCAGTTCAGGAAACCAGACCTTCAGACGCAGCGTGGCCTTAGTCTTGGCAGCGCCCTGGTGCCCATGGTGAGCCAGAGCGATCACGTCTTGTACCTTGGACTGGGGGACCACGATCCGGTCACCTCGCAGCAGCAGGCCAGACGCCGAGAATGAGAGTTCTTCCTTAAACTTCCACAGCTGCTCGAGAGCTGTCTTGGCCTCCTGGGTACGCCCCACCAGGGATTCTAGGACAGACTTCCAGGAGCCGTGCTGCATGGAGTGCTGGAGGATCTTGAAGCACTCGTCCTCGGCAGCTGCCGCTTCCAGCTCTGAGAGAGGCATTGCGTTCAGCGTGGCTGCCTCCACCACCATCGAGACGTGATTGTTGGCTTCCTCCTCGCAGGTGTCATACTCCTCTCCCCCATGCACTCCCGGATGTCGTGAGAGATAGTCCGCTGCGTTGTTGGCCCCTGGCCGGTACACCAGTCTCACTCCGTATTCGAGAAGGGTGAGCATCCACCTCTCGATTCTGGCCGGTGGCTTGGAGGATTACCCTGCCAGAATGGGCAGCAGGGGCTTGTGGTCCGTCACCACCGTCACTGGACGCCCCAAGACGTAGAGGCTAAAGTGTCTGCAGCCCCAGAGGACCGCCAGAGCCTCACGCTCATTCTGCGAGTATCTTTGTTCAGTTTCAGAGAGCGCTTTGCTGGCGTAGGCCACTGGCCGGATGCTCCCGTCCCGGTCCACCTGAGTTAAGACGGCCCCTAAACCAAATGGATTGGCGTCCACAACGATCTCCGATGTTAGCGCCAGATCGAAAAACGCCATGTGTCCTCCGCTGTCAGGGCGCTTTTGATGTCTTCAAAGGCCGCCTGCTCAAGCGGGCCCCAGTGCCAGGCTGACTCTTTTTTCGTCAGAGCCCTGAGCGGTTCTGACCTTGAGGCAAGGTTCTGGATGAAGCGCCCACAGTATGTCACCATGCCAAGGAAACTCCTAATGTCTGACGCTGACTCTGGCGGCTGCGCCTTCTTAATGTCCTGGACCTTCCTCGGGTCTGGTGACACACCCCCTTCTTTAAAAACAAATCCGAAGAATTCGATGGAAGGGCGCAGGAACTCACACTTGTCCCTGTGAAGGGTGAGACCTAGCGATTGCAGTCTCTCAAAGGTCTTCCCCAGCTTTCTCAGATGGTCCACCTCGGTCTTTGCGAACACCAGAATATCATCGCTGATGTTTAAGACGCCCTCCAGATCTGCTAGGGCACCTCGAATAATATTCTGAAAAACCTCTGCAGCCGATGATACTCCGAAGCTGAGTCTCTTGTATCGGTAGAGCCCCCGGTGAGTGGTGAAGGTGGTGATATACCGAGACTCAGGATGGAGAACGACCTGGTGATATCCCGCTCGGAGATCTAATTTGGAGAAGAACCGAGCCCCTTGCACTTCCACAATAATGTCATCGATGGTGGGGGTGAGATGCCGCTCCCTCTTAATGGCCTTGTTGGGGAGCCTCATATCGACACAAATGCGGACAGAGTCAGGTTGCTTGGGCTTCCTAGCCACATCAAATCGGGGATACCCAAGGAGTGGGGCCCTCCACCTTTTCAATAATGTCCAAATTCACCAGGTTGTCCAGCTCCTTATCTACCTGCTCCCTGAGATGGAACGGTACCCTCCGGTGTTTCAGGGCAACGGGCTGCACAGACTCGTCGATGTGTAACCGCACCGGTTCACCAGTCATCCTTCCAATGCCCTTGAAGAGGGCTGCATATTTATCGAGTAAGTCATTGATGTCTTCGAGATACACCGAGTACGCGAAGCTGACAATTCCGAGGGCCTCCGCAGCCGCACAGCTTAGCAGAGTGTTGTTGCGCACGGGCGTCACGTAGAACCGGGCTTTGATCTGCAAGCCCTCATGCTCCACCTTTGTAACGAAGGCACCGTCCAGTGGTATCGGTTCCAGTCCTCCAAACGCAAATATGCGGGCCCTCGGTGTGAGCAGCTTTGGGGGGGATTCAAGGGTATCATAGTGCCCCCTGGCCATCACATTGACCGAGGCTCCCGTGTCCACCAGCACCGGGACAGGCAAATGATTGATCTCAACCACACACCTCGGCTGCCTTCTGTTCTTTCCTTTTAGGACCTCCACACTGGAGACAAAGAAAATGTTCTCTTCATCCTCCTCTGCCTCCTCCTCCTGGGCATCCTCCCTGCCCTGGTCCACCTGGGCCACATTCGGTGCGCGGTTCTGGCGCGGGACCCAAACTCGAGCCTGTCCTCTCGGTACCAACACGGGCAGAGCAGCCCTGCATACTCTAAAAAAATGGTCAGGCAGGCCACACCTACCACATGTCTTTCCAGCTGCCGGACACTGTCGGGTGAGGGAGGCCGTATCCGCACTTCTGGCACGATTCCCCCGGTCTCCCTGCTCTGTCCCAGGGTCCCACCCCAGGTCTTCTCACTCTTCTTCCACCACGACACATAGCACACCTCCTCAGACTTTACTGAGCGGGATCCCGCCTCCATCTTAGTTGCTCGAGCTTCTGCCACCTTATAGCAGCGGCCCAGTTCCAGGATGCAGGGCAGAGTGATACCCGGCTCTCTCAGGACCTGCCTCCCGAGTTTGCCCGAGGAGCACACCTGAATTAGCATTGTGCGAATCATGTCCTCCGCGTCTCCCCACGCACAGCCCTGGGAGAGGCGACGCAGGCGTCCATAAAAAGTGTCCAATGTTTCATCGTCCTTTTGCTTGGCCGACAGCATGACAAACCTCTCATAGTCCACGTTGGCAAGGGGCAGGAAATGGGCCAGGAGTGCCGCTGTGGCTGCGTCACACCTGCCATCCCCCGCAGGAAGCGACTCGAAGATTTCCTGGACCGACGGCCCAGCAGAGTACAGCATCGTGGCCACCCTCCTGTCGTCATCCGTCACTTGGGTGGCCCGGAAGTACATGTCGAGACGACCGACCCACCTCCTCCACCTAGGCCCCATGCTGGACGTCGGGCCCGACGCATCAAATTCTGGGATGGGCTGCAGGGCTGCATGGGCTCGCGCTTGAGCCAGGATGGGAGGTCCTGGCTGGGCAACTGGCTGCACGACCGGTGGCCCCTGAAGCGCAGGAGCTTGACCGCCTACTTGGGGTTTAGGGGGTAGCTGTGGAGCGGCCACTGGCTGTAGACCTGGAATCACTGGAGCCTGAGGAGCTTGTTGTTGACCTCCCGCTTGGCCACCGTCTTGGGGAGGTGGTGCGGCTGCAAGGTGTCCACCGTCTTGCCCACCAGCGCCACTCATGGGCCTGAGCGCACAGGCACCCCCACACTAGGACCTGGGCGCCACAACTCAATCACCCACCACCACCACGCACCTGGATGCCCCTTCCACAGGCACAGTGACAGTCCAACCTGGGGAAGGTATGGTGGAATCTTGCCTTCGGCTTTGATGAATTAGAAAAGATGACTGCCCACTTGAGGATCCGCCACTGCAGTACTCCGCCCTGATGATGAAGAGGACGAAGAAGAAGCCACAGCAGCCTGATGATGAAGATGATGAAGAGGATGAAGAAGTACAGTGCCCCTCCACTGCAGAAACACCAGTGGTGTAAATGTTCCAAAAATTGGCTGAAGGACAGAAGAAAAACTGGGCTAGGCAGGCCCTACCATTTTAGCCCTTCTCCTTGCTCTCACTCGACGTAGGAGGTCCAAATGTGAAGTAAAAATCAAAAATTGGGCATGTATATGCAGGTTAGACTGCCTGCAAGCAGTTTGTCCAAAAATTAGACCTGGATCACCTTCCCCATCCAAACCATAGCTTGGAGAAGTTCCACGATCGTGTTGACAAAATGGCCGCCAGCCGCGTGTGCGATCCGCAGCCACGGCGTGAAACGAAATGTCATCCGTTCCGTTTTGTGTAGAAAAAATTGTGACATTGATCACCGCCGGGCCCGGGCATCCGCATCCACTCATCGCCACTGTTGGGGTTGGTCGGGGCCCCCATGTGGTCCCGTAAGCCCCCACACTCGACAGACGCGCACACTCCCGCGGCCGGGAACGCCCCGTTTATTTATGCAGCACACAGCGGCGTGCAACGTCACGCCGCTGCGTGCGAGTTACATCACAGGGCAGCGTCACAGTAGGATAGAGACCATAGGAGTCCAGATAGCTGGTTCAAAGCTCTTTATTAGGGCCCTTGAAAAATCTAATCAGGAATGCATAGGTCTGGTTACTTCACCAGGGTTGCTCCTTCTGTTAACACCCCTATAAGGTTAAGGGTGCAATCTTCCTCTCTGGATGCTTCCTCTAGGGATCCTTGGGAAAGTCCACTCCAGTGGGAAGTCCTCTCAGGAACGATCCTCCATCTGCAAGAGATGGAGCATGAATCACCCAGTGTAGCCTCGACCGTTTTTATACTCTGCCTTCCCCAAGCACCAATCCCTCCCAGGGACATCCTGACCATTTCTGGGTGTTTGTTTTGTCATGACCCCGTCCCTACTACACCCCTTTCAGGGTCGGGGATGCCATCCCTGCTGTTGCTAATTTTTCATAAAGACAGGCCCTGTTCCTTTTTCCCTTGTTGATGAGACGTCTCGTCATGGCCGCCGCCATGCACTGTACAGCCCTCACCCCTCCTGTCGTCTGCAACACTGACTGGGCGATGCCTACATTCCTCGCCTGCTCCATCTAGGTTATTCCTGCGGCACTCTGCCTTCCATCCGCCACTCCCAGTACCCTACTCGTAGCCACGTCCATGGAGGCTTTTCCCACCTTCCCTCTTGGACGACCGCATCTTGTCTCCTACTCCAGCTTGGCCTGCAGGGTCTGACAGCCATGACACCTAGTACCCCTCATTCGCTCTCCCTCCTGAAGACAAGCAAGTCCCCCTAAAACTCCATTCTCACAGTACTCTTTCCTTGTGCGCTCAGTTATTGAATAGTATTTTGTTAACGCCCTTGTTGACCGTAGTCGATGTGGTTAGAGATTCTAGGGGATTAGCTTAGATGCATGTGTTCATGTTTGCCATTCTAAGACTTGGGTGGCTGGCAATGCTCGACTAAGCAGCCCAGTAGCAGTCTGACACGTGGGTGGGTGCTCCTGAGGTTAGAGATAGATAGCTGTTGGGAGAGTATGTGAAAGTAGAATGTTGCATGCAGGGGATCTAATAACGCGCTAAGTGCCAACAGTGGCATTCCCCTGCATGCAATCACAACTTAACATTAATCTGTCTGTTTGAATTGTTTATATACTGAACAATAAAGCAGAGCCACAGAGATGCATTTGCTGTATGCAGACGTAATGCAAACAAGACCACCTGTGACCATACCATCAGTAATCAGACTATTTTAGATGATGGAAAAACAAAAGGCGATTTATTAGTTTGCTTGCGAGACAAACTGCTAGAACAGTTTTTCTGAAGTCCAACTAAGGACTTCATAAAACCATACATCTGAGGCAGTACATAAGCTCCCCTCTTAGTAGAAAGCTATACCACTTGAGAATGTGGTAGCATGGACAAAGCAGCCAGGCTCATTTTAGGAGGGAGCGAGGGCTACAGCTTGGTACAAAGAATTGTAGCATACATATGGTCCAAAGAAACACTGAAACACTATGGGCAACATCGCAAGTTTGGCCTTAACCTTTAAATGAGGCGGTAACGCTATTAACACAGCATTTAAGGGTTGTTCCCATTATGAGTTGGGCATTAAATGGGAGTTTTACCACCAGCTTTCTGCTGGAAGTAAAAATCTCCATATAATGCCGGTTTTGGGTACCATTATCGTGGCGCTAATTGCGCCGGCACAAATAGCACCATGAAACTCCCATTGGGTCCAATGGACACAATGGGGAATGGGGCTTGCTCAACTGCTACTCGTGATCCACCACTAATAGCGTAGGACCAAGTAGCGGTAACACTAATAACGTTGGGCGGTATCCAGGGGCAATTAGCACTGGTATACCGCCCAACTAAAGGGTTTATTTAAATACAGGTAGACCAAGATAACCAAGAATTATGTACTACAACATCATATAAACACAATCATAAAAAAACAACTCAATACCTATGGTATGCAAATCAAGGTATAACCTTATATAGAGGCCCAAGTAGCAAGTCAAGGTGAGTCAAACTAAAGGTTATATATACATCCAGGATAGTAATCTACTATTCTTGGGGAATACAATCTGGTTAGATATACTTGTATAATACCATTGGCATTTCAAGAGTAGTTGACCGTGTCAGTAATGCAGTGACACTTGGTTATGAAATCATATAATAAACCAACCATTGCAACATTACTTTTTAGAACTCCGTTCAGAGACAGTAAAACCACTCATACTTTCTGGGGGTGCCTTAAGCTATTCTATGGTAAGTATTAACACTCAATAACTGTTTTAGAATGCACTAAGCAAATCAGAGAAAGCAAACCCCAATTACACTTTAAGACACAATGTATTTCAAGGTAAGTAATTGACCTATTGGCACATAACTATCTTTTATCCAATAGCTAGTTATACCCAGTATACTTCAGAGAAGTGTATAATACATTTTCTAAGGTAAGTAAGAACTTTGGGAAACTATTTTAGAATAGCAAACACCAAAGCAATTCAGGGAAACAACTGAGGTTTACAAGTTCAGAAGAGCAGTAGCTAATCAACGTAAGACCTATACACTTTTTAAAGGAGCCTCCAGCTACTTAAAGGTAGGTAAAAAACTAAGACTGAGATCTTCTTAAACAAGTAAGTATTAACTTTCAGAGTTCGTTAAAGTGTTCAGGGACTTCACAGAAGGCTCACTATATGTGTTGTAGCATTAGGCCTGGGCAAGTGGTGAGGGAAAACTCCCAACCATACGAATCACCCACTCAGCCTCACAGGACGCACACCAGACTTAAGGTAAGTAATACCCAAGCCCACAGAGTACCTTAGAAGAAAAGAGCTTCTGAGTGGATGCCTTCAGAAAGCAGCAGCACAAGACCCGGTTCCTGGATTCTTGGTATGGAGACAAAAGAGCTGAGACACCGGATGGGAACTTTGAGCAGCAGTTGTCTGAGGAAGTTTCCAGCAAATGTCTCTTCACAGATTCTTGTGGATTTGGGGCCTTTTTACAGTAGCTAGGTAAACTAATATCGCTGGTCTGATTCTCTTCACTCTTTCGGTCCTGCACTCTGGTGAGGGGACTTTAGGGATTCAAATTGTGTCTCTGGAGATCCAGCAGGAGTCCACTAAAGTTTCGGACGGATTCAGACTTCAGAAGACCATGCACCACACGGCGGCTCGAGGTCCCAGTGTATAAGGGTATTGCTGCCCAGCAAGCACGAGCACGTTGCAGCATGGCTCATAATGCAGCTATCCTTGAGACTAGTGGATCTCACCAGCCTCTGGGTAGGATTTGTTGCGTTTGGGAACCCCCAGGTCAATTGCAAGGAAGGGTCACATCAGGCTCCGGTTACACAGCAGGCCCTCGGGTCGCAGGAAATTGCTACATACGTCTTTTCTTCATCGTCCTCTTTAGTTTCAGCTCCAGTGGTCAACTTGTCAGCAGCTTCCAGATTAAGAGTACTTATCAGGAACTATAGCACAACTTCTGCAATCTCTCCCTGCAGTTCACAGAAAGGGGCGGTCTGGCTGTCCAATCATGACAGGTAGCCCCCCATTGAGACTGGGTTCCTTTCAGGCATGGTGAAAGACAAAGACCTACAGAGTTTGACTCCTCCTTCGCTTCCTGCCTTCTAAGACACTCTGGAGCGTGGGTGTGGAACAATACTTCCACTGAGGTCGTTCCCGCCTAGAATTGTAGGGGAAGACATCAGAAACAACAAGCAAACAAGAAATGGTGAAAACAGAAGGAGCCCACAATTTTAGCAAGACAGTGTTTCTTTTGTGCATTAGACTAAAAAGTCACCAAGGTAAAACCCCTGGCACCAGCCATTCAAGTAAACTTGCAATTGTAACAAAAATGTTACCAGGGAAGTAAGAAAGGAGATACATTGCATCTCCCCAGCACTCCACATAAGGTGGGGTGTGCCGACTATTTATATAAAATGTAAAGGGGATGAAAATCCCCCTTGGGAACAGTAGTTCATCCAAGTACATTAAAGGGGCAATCCAGCCTAAACCCATACGAGACTAACTCCAACCATACACTATGGAGACACATAAAAAGGTCACCCATAAAAAGAGTGAAAGACTGGGTGAGAGGGGGGAAAAAGATTACCACTCACCTAAGGACGAGGATAAATAATCCCCAAATTCAAGCAAAATGTTCTTGGGTTGACACATGTCAGGAAGATTTATCAGAAGTATGAACATCTTACCCAACTGTGAGAAACCAAAGGGTGCCTCATTATCTAGACCCCGGGATCTCTTGCTTAGGTGGCCAGGGCATGGCCATAGCATTTGGATCCATACCCTGGGGGTGGACAAGTGCGGGAGGATCACTTGGGTGAGGGGTTCTCTGGGAGTGGGGGTGAGACATCAGATGGCAAGATGCAGTATCCCCCTCTTCACAATACAACCCTATCCAACCCAACACTTCCTGCACCTTTATAGGTTGTTGTAAGTCTTGTTCCGTTGCCCCCTCCCCAATTCCAACAGGTACCCATAATCAAAGTGAGGCATAGGAGAACAAACACCCTATATCTTAAAAAAACAAAATCGTTCCCCCTCCTTCGGACGATATTTTACCACCTCTTGAAAAAACTACAACTCCCAGAATTCCTACCTCCAGTCTCGAAAGGTGCAGTAAAGATAAATCATTCCCAACAGTGGGGAGGAGAGCTGACTCGGCCATCTTTATCCTTTATGTTATAACACTTATTTTCCTTTACATTCACCTTTTCCATGCACCCATTTATTGTAAGGGCAGGCCATAGGTTTATTTATTATAGGCCACTTTATTTTGACGGACATGACTAGGACTGTGTTTATTATTTGATGGCAGAGTGGGCTCTCATCTTTAGATATAGGGCCAGATAGAAGTTTTTCCAACCCTTTCTGTTCAATAAACACCTTTGAACCTTGCATCACTTGTGATACCATGCCCCCCTTACACAACACAAATTGACAGCATCCCGCCCATTAACCCGTTGCCTCTCGTCTAACCTGACACACCCGTCAGACCACAGGTCGAGGTGGTTTGGAGGTGGTTTGGATCAGGCATGCTATTTCCACCGCCTGCCTTGTCCAGAGGGAGCCCTCATAAAAACGTTAGTCCTACTTCATTACTAGATGGGAAAAATGATGTATGGCAATAACAATTCTGGTTCAACATGGCTGCCTCAGGAGGACTTCTGATCTGACCTCAGGCGAAAGGCTTAGGGCTATCCACCCCCATGACCATTTCTGCCCATTCTTGAAAAACGCCATCTGCAGTTTCACTGGCTTCTCTCCATAACTGGCCCGAACACATTAAATTGATGTGTCCCAGTTTGTAATACAAATATTGCAACAGCTGGGGTTAGACACAGATTCTATACACGGCCTTCTGCCTAGAAAAACTTCTAATGCAATACCTGCAGCTCAACCATCGCAACATATTCTATTTCTCACTAATACTACCTACCCTATTTACTGATCTATTTCAACCGGGTTGGTTGGAAGGGCCATCATTTCCAACTGGAACCAATAACTAACCACAAGTCAGAAGTCCCTGCAGCTCTGGTTAAATTAAGAGCCTGACTTCAGAGAGGTCACACCTCCCACACGTCTCCATGCATCCCCCAGTGGCATCAAGCCCACAGGTTTGGCACGATTGTGCTGGTAGGAGCCCATATTCCTTTCAACAACCCCATTGCTTTAAATATCCACAGCGCCACCCACTGTATTGGCAGGAGTCTCTTCATGGCAACTGCTCTTCTGGTATACTTAAATCATTTCCTAGGCGTCTTTGCCAGCTGTTGTGCAGGATATCTTCACGATGCTGAGGAGCTCGGAGTGCAGGTAATCTTTTACTTCTTTCATGCAACGTTGCCCAATGAAGTCTACATCCAGAGACCACTCCTTTATCAGCTGTATTAAGACATCTCGCCAATATTGATATCTGTGTGGGTGAATTGTGCCCCAGAGAGAATTCCTGTTGCTCTTTCTAGACGGCCCAAATGACCATCTAAATATTACCCCTGATATATACCCCAAGCTGCAAGAGCAGTATTGGCACCCCAAATCTGATCTGCCGCTTCCATTTTTGTTTTCTTTATCCTCTTGAGGAAATTCCCCTTCAGTTGTTCCAACTTCATGGCCGCACCGAGTTGCTGTCTAATCTGATTTCTGCACCTTTTGTGCAGTTGGGAAACTGCACTGTGAGCTGAAATGCAGATAAAGGGAGGGTACAAATCAATGTGGTACGGGAAGCAATTAATCTGACATACTGAAGGCCTGAGCTATCTGCCTCTCTCATGGTATCATACCACAATGACTACCGGATACCTGCGAGCAATTGTGAAACCAGGCAACTGTGAAGGTTTGAGAAGCCATAGTCTAACTTGCATGTTTATTCTTTTGCTGGGTGTTATACTGACATACAGCATTAGTTACATTCTGGCATACCTTAGCACCTCAGTTTCGTTCCTGTAAGTCAACGCAGGTACCAAAAAATAAAATTCAGTTGAAGCATTAGAATCCTTTCCTAGAACCACACTTTGATCGTCTGTGCAAAACGTGCCTGGTATAACCACGCTATGAAAGCCCATCTGTAAATCTACTGCAGCAACACGGTCACTCATTTGAGCTCAGTGACTTCACTTTCACCACAGCCGTTAGAAGGTGAATCATATTGATGCCATATAATGGTCTTCAATATCTGTCCTTTCCCTCTCCTAGTGTACAAAACAGAATAACAACAGCATGCTAAATCAGAAAACATGGTAAGGTTCAGGGTATACTTCAGGAGGCTCAAGCATTGCCCTACAGAACATTTGGACTGGGTTTATGGTTCTGGGGCCTATGGTCTTCCACCAGTGCACAAACATAATACTCACACATATAGCTCGAGAGAGCTTTTCAATGGTAAGGGACTTGACCTGGTGCACACTCAACTGGTTTCAGAAGAAATCCAATATTTCTAACTAGTACTCTATACTGCCTCCAAACTGCCCATAAACCCACAGTTACCCCCTTACCAGCTCAAAATAAACCTCTTTCCGATACCAGCGCCAACTCTGTATCACATGTAACCCGGTGGTGGTAGCAGTAGCAAAATGTATTTGTTGAACCTTTTACCGGGAAACCAGTATTAAGGCGCTCACCAGGCACGGATCCTCGAGCAGGGTCGGAGCAGGTTGTTCCCACCAATCCAGGAGTCAAAGCACTGACAAGTACCTTATATAGAGATGAGGAGAGCTCATCGGTACTTGGCTAGAGGCAATCCTGGTCAGCTGCAATGGTTGTCCTCGGGTCTTAAGCAGGCTGCACTTCTTCATAGGGGTCTTGGCTCCAAAGATTTGAATGGCTGCACGAGTCCTACTTTTATCTAGGAATTGGACTGGAGTCTACACCAGCTCCACCAATGGTAAGGATCTGCACCATTCAAACTGGCAGAGACTCTGCAATTATGGACAGCTTCTGGCCAACACATCTGCCCAGCAACAGACTCACTCTGGCTCGAATATGGACTGGGCCCAGACGGATCCAGCCCACCACATCTGACCACAAACCCAGACCACCACTTTGCCCGAGAAAGCGGGAGCGTGTCCCAGGAGAGGACTTTCCATACATGGCAATTCCGGACCATAGAGGGCGAAAGAAGGCCAAGGCACAAGATGACTAAAGGCTAATCACGAACTTGTGGCATGGCCATTTTAGATTATATGGCACTCTAAATGGCGTTTTGGGGATAATTGCAAAAGTGAACGAGCAAAAAGTCAAAAACACGGAAGAAAAATATCCGCTGCCGCCAGCCAACCTGGGGCCATTTTACTTATAAACAAAGTTACAAAAGAAAAAGTTATGAGGATACACAATATCCTAACCACGCTTCACTTTAAGGTGCCTCCCGCTACTGCTAGTCTTATTGGCGGATCATTTTTATCATAAAAGTGGGCAGAACTCATGGGAAGTAAAGCGGAGGGCTTTACTTACCTCAAAATGTCTGGTCAAGAAGCAGATAATAGCTAAAATATAGGGTGTCCCATACAAGTCTATGGACAGTGCAGCAAAATTATAATCTTTCCTAACATATGCCAATTCTGATTTAAAAAATGACATACAATAACACCTTTTATGTAACAAAAAAAAAAACACATTTACAGATGGCAGAGGTATTCCCCGGATGGGTGCCAGTAAATAGCACAAGTAGTGAGCCATTTTGTGAAGGTGTGAACAAATTGGGCCAAAGACAAGGAACAAAGCTAAACAATATAGGAAACATGTGACTTACAAAGATAACGTTAACCTAGACGGGCAAGTGCTTCAACTAAATAGGAGTAATGTACAAGTATGCAAATACATGATGCGGTTCTGGAGGGAATAGTGGGGTCTTGTAGGGATGATGGGGGGTGTGGTGGGGGAAGAGGGCAGAGGTAGTTCGCTCTTTGGCAGGTGGAGTTTAAGCCAAGCTTTGAAGAGATCCACAATCAGGCTGGGTTTGATTGTGATAGGAAGAAGTTACCAATGGAGCGGGCATGTAGGAAAAAAGTGTTGAAGCGAGTGTAAGGAGGGAGTTATGGGAAAGTGAGGTTGACTACAGAGGAGATGCAGAGGGAATGCGATGGCGAGAAGACTGATACAACAAGATAGGTACTGATGAGCAACAATAACTGTTGACTAGGAGAAGGAGCTTGAAAAGTGGTTGTGTAAGGAGAGCCAAAAAGCAAGGTGTATGAAGGTAGAAGTGGGGGTGTTTAGGTTGTAGAGAGTGCAGGTAGCAAAGTTAGGGACTTTGTCTAGATTGAGGAAAGATTAGAGGAAGGCCAAAGATTAGGCAAGAGCAGTAGTCTAGTTTGCTGAGCACAAGGGTGGAGATTAGAGTGTTCATAGGTCATGAGTAAGAAATGGAATTTCTCACATCAAAGGCTTGCCTCTGCGTAGAATTCCTTCTCCTCCATTCAAGGTTCCTTGACTATTTCCACCGCTGTAGTTGAAAGGATCGTCTTTCCTCTGACTGTTGACTTCAATGGGAATCCAGCATTACCTGAAGCCAAAGAGGTTGAAGCAATGTCACTATGTAGACAGTGTATTCATGATAGAGAATTCCTTATAGGAATTTGAGTCCTTGTCCCCCGAGGTCCCACTTTCCCAGAACCTTATGGAGGGTCTTGCAGCACAGGCTCACCTCCCTAGCCTTAAAGGCGGTGGCTCCCCTCTGGGGAGCAGGGACACAGTTCTGAATCGTCACAATGCCCAGTAGATAAACAGCATGAGGAACATCTCATGGGCTAGAATCCATTTCCACGTGGCCTGGACTTCTGAAGACAGAATGGCAGAAAGGGTCCCGCCTTTCTGGTGGATATAAAACATGGTGATTGTGTTGTCGAACACCCAAACTACGTGGCCCTGAAGCTGTAGGTGAATAGATTTCAGAGCCCACAACACTGCTCGCAACTCCAGGACGTTGATGTGCAGCACGTTTTCTATCAGTGACCAGAGACCTCTGGCATGGAATTGTCCTGTGTGGTCTCCCCAGCCTTCCCGCAGTCACTTGCTAGGAAACTCTCCCTTATTAAAATGATTGTTATCCAAACTGCTTTACGTCTTCAGCAACGTACCAATCTGGCCTGGGAAACATTACTTCAGGAAATTACACAAGACATGTGCACAGTTCTTATGGCATTCCGGTGCTGTTCATAAGAAATGGCTAGACATGGTGCTCCCGTACGAGAGAGGAGGATTCACAGCACCGGACCTGATGCTATATTGGACAGCTGCACAGGCCCAATATACTACGTACTGGTACCAGAGCCCTCTGATTCGCCCACACGTCAAATTGGAGACTCTAGCTGCTGATAAGACCAACCTCATGACTGATATTCCATCGTGACTATGCGCCTGACTCTCGGCTCGACCCAGTGGCGGCCACCCTACTTTCCTGGAGCCAATTCCTGTACAGGACAAGCACATCAAATCCCTACTATAAATGGATCCCCATCTGGGACTTTCCCAGGTTGGAACCCACACACGACAGCATTGGCTCGACACTGGGGAACTCTGGGCTATCAAGCACTTACTGACTTCTTTCCCGCTGGGAGGTTCATTGACCCGCAGTCTTGGAAACGCGGTCACTCCGGGTCTGCTCTCGAGATGCTACAGTACTATAGGCTCTGTGCTGCCTTCTGTGTCAGGTGGCCTACCTTTCCTGATGAACCCCCCCCCTCCGATAACCCCGGGGTCGCCTACATAGCCAACGCAAGTGGCAACCGTGGTGTCGTCTCCTCTCTGTATAAAGTACTACTAGCGGAGACCCCGACCCTCCACAGTATAACATATATAAGAATATATATATAAGAAATGTATAACAAGGAGTACAGTAGAGAGTCCAAATGGTACTCCGCACTTATTACGTGAATCTCCACAAACCACTGTCCAAAGTAACTCAAAACAAAAACAACAAGAAATCGCAACTTGTGATTTTTCAAAAAAGCTAGAAAGGCATCTTCAAAGGAGTTTCAAATGACTAGTGTTTACAACATTCACACTAGAACATTTTTTGATATATCATCAAAGTCCATTAAGACCATTCCAAACAGCACCATTGAGTTCAATTAATTGCCAAAGTGTTTCGGATTACTAAAGAATCCATCCTCAGGGCTATGGTGACTATTCGTTCCAATTCTTCAAAATATTTCAAAATTCGAATCTCTAGAAAA
The DNA here is from genome assembly GCF_040938575.1 of Ambystoma mexicanum. NCBI lineage: Eukaryota > Metazoa > Chordata > Amphibia > Caudata > Ambystomatidae > Ambystoma > Ambystoma mexicanum. The sequence continues at coordinate 694,860,545 of NC_090939.1, forward strand.
TAACAGAACACAATCACTAAGAGTTTGGATTTTATACCATAACCAAATCACTGGAAGTATGGGGAGGATCACAAACCTTGTAGTCCATCAACAATAATTGTTGTCAGGTAGTAGGATCAGACTCGCAGGACCACAGTGCACCACTGGGTCCGGTTGCAGATAGGTGCTGAACTCTTGGAAATCCGATACCCTGTGGGGAGGGAAAGAAGGTATGTGTACATTAAAAACAGAGGAACCTCACTATCGGGTAACATGAGGCCACTAGGGCCTCACAGTCAGTCTCATGTGCACTAGGCACACCACTAAACACTCAGAGCTGCTCAGAGCCCAACATCAATTAACCCTTGGGGGAAGATTAGGAGCATACTGTGTACCTTGATCCAACATTTAGAGGGGCTCCTAACCCAGAGGGTCAGGCTCCCTAAACAAGCGGTCAAAGCCACATTACCAACTAAAGCATTGTGGCATTATGCTATTGACATTAACGTGAAGTAACATGACTCCACATTACAACGTTCGGCACAAACGCTTCTAAATAACACGAGCGTCCCAAAACGTTCAAACATATACATGAGTACCGAACTCATCAAACACCTTCACAGAGAAAGAAATCATTTGTGTGAGCACTCACCTCGCCATGTATCAGAGAAACCAGCCATCCGACGCATAAGCGCAGGGCTGTCTGAACCTTGTGTATATGGGTTGCCGTGGCGATATCACGCATGCGCGCAAGCGCCACCGGCTGCCATCTTGGAGTGGGCTATTGCGAGCCCCATTCTAGGGAGTATACGTACCAGGCAATGCGGCAGATGTCATAAAGACACCTGGATCGCAGGAGCCTCAAGATGCTACACTGCTAACAAGGTGATGGAATACTCTTAAATGTCAAATGCATGCCAAGGTGGCGCTAATGCATAAAATGTTATAGGAACAGAAACTAATAAATCGAACCCAAGGTTATGTAAGCTACACATAGGTTACAATACCTAGAGGTGGGCATAGGGGGATGCAGAACAAGGTCTGCTTGGGCCCCCATGGCCACCTAGTTCACTAGTACCAATGTGTAACAATTCCCTCGGGGTAGGCATGGGGGAATTGCAGATCAAGGACTGCCGGTGCCCCCATGGCCACAAGTTCATCATCACAATTGTATTCAAAAGTAATGTCACACTCAGATGTCTTCTGTGGTCTATTGAGATAATCAGGAGATGGAACATAGCTAGATCCACGTAACTCACAATTCAGGCATTTGCATCAACGATCGACCTAGGTAAAAGTGACAAACATCAAGAGACAGACACCTGTCTCTACAATCTGCCGCACTAGGAACACCCATACTGGGTGCCCAAGCTGTTCACATTCTGAAAGTCATTTCACATCATATTCCTGTACAGAATAGGTAAAATGTACCCCATTTGTTAGTGGTCTGTCACTTTCATCAACAATCGAATAAAGTGTTGCAGTTAATGGATGAAGACCAGAAATTTTGGGTCCATTTGTAGCATTGCCCAATGTTTCTGTATAATCCTCTTGATTCTCTTACTTTGCGTAGAGTGTGTTGTAACATATACAAGAGTCTCGCTGGTCTTCTGAACTTTAGGTGTAAGCAAGGTGTCTCTTTGAACTTTGCTAACTCGATCTTTCACTGTCTCAATGAGTGTATATGTTCATAACCCCTTTCCTCAAATTTCTTTTCCAACATAGCAGATTGCCGTATGTACGCCGTGGGTTCTGAGAGGTTACATCTATACCATAGGAATTGGCTCAGGGGGACACTGTCCAATGTTCTCTCTGGGTGAAAACTGGTAGCGAGTAGCAGGCTATGCCTGTCTGTGGCTTTAGTGAAAATACGGGTCTCCAATTTCTGTGCTTGAACATAGACCTCAACGTCCAAGAAGTGAATATTGGACTTGTTCGTAAGAGTTGTGAATTGGATTCTCGGGTGCATCTGGTTCATCATATCGAAAAAGTCTCGAAGTTCATCTTTCGGTCCACTCCAGATCCCAAAGATGTCGTCAATGTAACGGGTGTACATGGTCAGATGTCTCGACCATCTTGGCAACGAAATCACGTGTTCATGTTCAAGAAAATACATATATGTATTTGCATAGCAAGGAGCCATGGCTGTCCCATGCTTGTGCCTGAAATTTGCAAAAAATCTCTCATCGAACTTAAAGAAGTTGTTCATCAGAACAAGCTTCAATAAGGTCAGAACAAACACACGGTCACCTTGGAAATTCTCTGAATTTAATAGCAGCCATTCCACTGCCTCAAGTCCTAACTCCTGGACTATATTTGTGTACAGCGACGTCACATCCATTGTGAACATTGTGTCCCGTCCTTCAACAAACTACTCCTTGAAGTTTTTTCAAAAAGACCATAGTATCCCTCAGATACCTGGGCATGTTCTGTATCGGGAGTTGTAAAATCCTGTCCAGGTACTGTGCAAGTGGCTCCAAAAGGCTCTCCGTTACAGCAATTATTGGACGTCCTGGAGGCTTCAAAAGCCTTTTGTGAATTTTGGGGAGTATATACAGAACCGGTATTATGGGATGTTTGTTCTCCAAAAACCTCTGTTTTCTCAGATATGACCTCTCTCCTCTCAGCTTCATCCAGTGTCTCCTCTATCAGGGTCATAACTCGTGTTGTTGGGTTAAATGAAATTTCTTGGTATGTTTCCTTGTCAGACAGTTGCCGCTCTATTTCCTCCAGATAATCTTGTTTATCCATTAGCACGAGGCTAAATTTCTAAACATAAGTTGCATGGTAGCTACGAGATGTATACTTCAGTGCTGGAAGAGTTCTACCCCCTACTTATCAGAAATGGCTCAATGCCTTCACTTGGTCTCGGACCTGTGAAGAAGAATACCCGCCAATTCTCCCAGTACACTCCTGCCCCAGGAATATTTGGTCCGACTTCAACAGTTACCTCATTAATCTAAATGATAATGCATCTGACAGTGACTCACCAATGGTGTTGTAGGGGTGAATCTGAATGTTAAGTTGTCCTACAGTTCTCGGTCTCTTCCTCGGGTTGCCGCATCACACTCTTTTTTTCTTCTTTTCTTCTTTCTCTCCACTCGAACTGTATACTGGAAGTGTATCCACTGTATAATGTGCTCTGACATGTGTACTTTGTTGTAACCTCTGCTTATAAATAAAAAAAATCCTACTGGCAGACCTATAGTGGCAGCGACAGAAAGCATCCTACAACCACTGGGTACCTACATTGTTTATTTTTTGTAACCAATTATTCAACGAACTTCTACATAGGTGAAAAACAGGACACATTTTTTTACAAATCTTGAATCAAATTGGACAGAGCATGACGTTCTTTTTACCATCAATGTCAACAGCTTGTATACTAGTATTCCACATAATTTAGGCCCAGAAGCAGTAAAATGGCTGTTACTGCAAGAATGATCAATAGGAGCAGCTAAAGAATTCTTGATGATACGCCAACTTTATTTCACTGAATTGCTGTTTTCAATATGATCAGTCGTTTTACCTTCAAACATCAGGCACAGCAATGGGAGCCACTATAGTGCGATCATATGCCAACACCTTTATGTACCGATTTGAATCCATTCACAGTTGAGCATCAAAAGTGAAAGCAGATTAAGAAATAGGTTCGATATATCAATGATATTTTTGAAGTATGGTGTGGGAGCACAGACGAACTGAAAACATTCTTAATATATCTGAACAGCATAGATACCCGAATACAGTTCACAATGGAAACTGGAAATCCAGACTCATTATTTGGATGTTCAAACAAAAATAAAATATTCTAAAATCACCACAACCCTCTAACACTAAGTCGACAGATAGGAACAACCTTACTCACGGATTAAGTTTTGACCCCACCCAATATGCTCAAGAATTTACCATATGGCCAAATGTTGAGGATCAAAAGAATCAGGAGTGATCCTGAAGAATGCGAAGAACAACTAGCTACATTACAAGAGAAGCTTCGGCACCGGGGATGCCCAGTAGAAGACCTACAAAAAACATTATCCAAAATTAAAATTAAGAGTCAAGATATCCTTTTGTTGAAAATGCCCAAACAGGATAGTCCCGAACTAGTATTTGTTTCAAAATACTCAATACAAAGTAGACAAATTAGACAAACTATATCCAAACATTGGAACATTTTGACTAGCGATGAAAGAACAAAGGAATAATTTCCACAACTGCCTGTGTTCACTTATCAGAAAAGCAACAGCCTCTGCAATATGTTGGTAGACACCAAAGGCACAGCAAGAAACAAGAAACAAGACAAGAATCCTAGAACTCATCCATGTCTCAACTGCAGTAGTTGCAACAGTGTGATCAAAAGACCAACAGTTTCACATCCAAGAACTGGCGAAAAAAATCCAATTGAAACAACTTGTCACCTGTTCAACAGAAAACACAATTTGCAGCATCAAATGCTCATGTGGCATTTATGAACATGGGCGAAACAGCTAGAAAAATTGGACTGCGGATGAATCAATACAAATCCTGCACCAGGAATAACAATAAAAAATCAGCAGTGGCACAACACTTTGCGGAAAAAGGACACACAGTGTCTCAATTAAGATTTCAAGTATTAGAAATTGTACAGATAAAAGGCCAACATGTGAACTCTAAGAAAAAAGAGCCCAAAGAGGTCTTCTGGATTGAAAGACTGGATTCCCTCACCCCTGGTGGCATGAATGAGGAATGGGATCTGAACTGCTTCCTGTGAGGATATTCACAGGTCACAGATATCTATTGGAAGGAACAAATATGGATTGTTTACTACATTTACCATCCATAACTGTTCATTATATTTCATTTTTTGCATTGACAATTAAGTGTCATGCGAGTTTGATACTCATTACTTGAATTTGTTCCCCTTTTTTACTTGCATCACTTTGTACCTGTTTCCACAAACTGGTTATTTGTCTTGTGAATTATGAGAATTCGTTAAATGCTTCCTAGTGGGATGGGAAATTTAAATTTGTACATTGACATTTGAACACATCGGAAAGAGTTCCCCCTCACTCAATTCCATCTCTTACCCTCCCTTTTAAGCATTTCTGCTGACGTGTAGCCCGATGTAGTCCTGCACAAGAGCTCATGTACATAACCTGTATTTATTGTTATAATCAACATTGGAATAGTACATTAACAGTGTGTACACTATGGCACTTCTGTAGTTACATTAGCCAACATTTACATGCAAAACCTTTGGGCCACAGTTTACCATGCAATAGAATACTACATGTTCTCCCACCTAAGACGTTCTATTATCATAGTCATCTTATTTAGTATTACTTAGCAACACGAGACACAAGCCGTTCACTCACTCAGTTGTGTACTTGAGTCAGCAAATCTAGTTTCACATGTAATCGCTTTCGTATAGTAAAGCAAATTAAATCAGTCAATTTATTCCACATGGCCGACCTCTACAGTGAATTTTGCAGCTCTAGCATTGCCATGACAATGCCCGTTGTCATTACTGCCCTTCCAACTTGCCACGCATCTTGCGACTTCCACGCACGATTGTATATATACAGAATTAAAGAGTGAGGTTAAGCAGTTCAATCGAGTTACACTCCTGAGCGATTTTATGGTTTTGATATATAGCAGCTCAAGTATTTATTTCGTGATATTGGGAATCTAACAGGTCCATTGTCCCATCAGCAGGAGATGGATGTGTGTGAATCAGATATTCTGAGTAAGCCCATACGTTCCCATGACCACGCCCAACGGCATTACAGTACTCCCAACTCGCCACGTGTCTTGCTAACGAATGAACACAGAAAATTAGATTGAGGTAAACTGTGCAACCAAGTTACACCACAGAGAGTCAATTGTTCTGTTACATAGTTGTACATTAATTCACTTAACGATATAGGGAATTAACACATCTATTTTCCTATCAGCGGGAGACTGACAAGCATGAATAGACTATTTCACATTGCAGAGGATCCAGCACAGATAGCTGTGACTCATGAGCAGTCTTCTTAATTTACTGAGTCCCGAATGTGAATGGTAAGACCTTGAACTATATACATTTTGAACTACTAGCATCATATCTCACACATTCATATTTTGATGATGGTATTACTTTCATATTTACAGATATCCCGACATTTTTATCACTATCAGGTCAGCAAGTTTTTATTCAAATTATGTATTACATGCATGGAAACCTATTGAAGCTCCTTCACCAACACATATTCCTTTATTTTGTCCTTGAACATCTTTTGGATACCTTATCCTTTGTGCTCAACAAACCGTATGTATTATACAACATTGTATGCACATGCTGCGTATTATACTTCATATGGAATTATGTGATGTACTATGATAATGCAATGATGTCACAACCTTCATTATGTTTTTTTGGTTCCCAACTATTATTGAATTCCAATTTGACACATGTATTGACTGGATGACATGGTACCACAATTCAATGTGATTTTCCATGCATTTAATAATTGTCTGACATGGCACATGATTATAAAACCTAATTAGAAGATCTTATAGGCCCTGAAGGACAGAATCGTCCAAAACGCATAAGCCAAATCGAGCATCTGCTTTGTAACTACGAAGAAGTGATTTGCTAAGAAGATATATATTGGTGAATAAAAACACTGATGCATTTTTGCCTTTTTTTATCTTTAATTTACATTTTGCAACATTAGAAACCACGAAGTGGACATTTGAAGTGCAGCCCACACCACTGGTTGATTAGCCAAGGTTTTCTTTCTTGTTCTACTTTCGAGTGCCAGCCACGGAGGCACCCAAGACTGGGTTTGCACCCCACTCAAAGATTTAAATATTGAAAACCGAAGGAATAAATAATATTACTGCACACACTCACCTCTTCCTAGTCCATTTTATACCACATTTCCCTGTCATGACAGGACTGGATACACATGGAATTGGCCACCTTGATAGTAGTTGTGGCAGTGGCAATGATGCGTTTCCCAAAATAATCTAGTTGTTTTGCTTCCTTGTAGGGGGGCACTGTGCAAGGACAGGATGGGTTGGTGGAGCGTTTATGGGCCACAGCCGAAACCATTGAATCCAGGCTAGGCTGCATGCAGAGACATTTAGAGGCAGAATCCGTGGCCCTCTACTTCTCAAACCTGTTTTTCTAGTGAGGAACGTGAATGGTTTTCATGGTCAAGAGAGCATCCTCCCAAATGTGATTGAGGAAAGGTAGAAGACCACAAACTTTCTAGTGTGCTTCCTCCAGTGATATAGAAAGCCATTCTTGTTTTGTTCTTCCGACAGTAAATCGAAAGTTTTCAGCCCTAGCCAAGAGGGCGTGAAAGGAACCAATCGTGTCAGGGGTGGAATCTCAGATTGGTGGGTCATCAGGTTCACCATCCCCTGGGAATAGAACATCAAATTCATCAATATCAGTGTGATTAGACGCAGCACCCTGTGAGGCGTCATCCTCTGATTCATTGTCAGTACAATTGGTAGGTGGCAGGAGAGCCAGCATAGGGACGCATGAGGGGAATCCAGTTGGAGGCAGAGGCACTGGCACCAGCCTGCATGAAGATCCTGATGTGGAGTAAGAGAGTGGGCAGTCTATATTGCAGTTCAGAGACTATATTCTGTAAAGTAGACAATATGTTAATTAACAGGTCATAAGGGCTGTGAGTGACCAGAAGCTGGTTTTGAGGGTGCAGGAGGTGCAGGTAGGGGCGACAGGATGAGAATAAGCCAGAGGTGATGGAGGAACCTCCTCATATTGCCCCTTCGAGAACACACCTTCAGGACATTCAAAGTCTGTCAATGACCTGCTCCAGAATTTCTTCTGGATGAATCATGGAAGAACCTGGGACAGCAGGAGGTAGATACAATGCCGGTGTAAAGACTGGATGTGTACGAGTAGGCACCACCAGAGCTGAAGGTGTAGCTGATGACCTAAGCCCGGGAAACTAATTTAGGGGCCAAGGAGGTCATAGACGAGGCATGTACCTTGGTCATAGACAAGTTGTAGTAGCAACAGATCGAGGTCTCTGCATTGTGAGCAAGATGCACAAACATCACACCAGGAAATTACAGTCCGATGACCTGGGTTTCCATGAAAAACAACGGCCAGATTGGGTATATGGGAAAGTGACCACTCCTCCTTTTTTAAACGTATGGCCAGACCCAGTCACATTTCAAGAGAGACAGGAAAATGACAACCCTTTACCCATCCTTTACCTGCCATCATGAAAATGTTGTATATCCAAACTATCAAATTATCTGCATCGCTCATTCTTCAGTTCCTTTAACACAACATAACATCCCACCAACTCCTTACTACAAGGCTTAACAAGAAGCATTTTTTGCGCTAACAAACTTCCTTGAGCCAAATCAGACAACCTATATTAAAGAAACAAACTAAAACTTTCTCATGATGTAAAGGCGTCACATATGTGAAATGAAACTTTTAATCAATATATAAAAAGTATTTTACATCTAGTATATATATATATATATATATATATATAATAAGAATTAATTGGGAGCCAGCTTGGATATCAATCCCACAAATTTTATTCTGTATGTAAATGGGAAGCTAAAAGGTTTACAGATGTGCAGCATTGGTGTAGAAACATTTACCACACTAAGCATGGCAGCTAACATGATGACACAAAGGCGTCATATCACGTGAGAAACACTGAATCGTTCGCAAATAGTATTTAAAGCGTTTTGAAAGTCACGACCACGTCTTAAACAGAACGTGGTATGCCAACGGCATTTGGGTCAGGATTCTGGTAAGTTGAAATGTGGCAGCTATATATTTTCAAATAATGTGGTCACCTAATGAGACTGCAGATAAACTCATTCAAAATTTATTTTTGATTTTAATTCTTGACAAGATATCAAGTTAATGCTAAAAAGTATCACAATTTTTAGCAAAGAAGAATGAATAAAGCTAACAATTGTTTGGTTGAATGCGAAATTGGGAGAAACATATGATATTAATATAAGTACGGTCCCATATTAAAAAAATAAAAAAAAAGCTCATTTGAAGGGTTAGGAGCAATGCCCGAATTAGTTGTTAAGCAAAAATGTCTACATGAAGACGGGATCCATCCTGATACACTAAGGAGCAATTATTCAGAGTGCAAAAACGAAAGCAAAACAACGAATTGCAAGGGCGAGTAGGATGCTAATCCTATTACACAGGGATATTAATTTTGGAAAGTGGTCCCATGTTGTTGATTACACTGGCATACGAATTTTGGAAAGTGGTACAAAGTTGTTGATTTTGGGGCATTATTGTATTTGTACATGATTTTTTATTAAAAGCTACACAACTGATTAAAAAAAGATATTTTTGAACAGTATTTTATGTTGGATGAGATTTTTAGGGGCAATGAATTGCAGAATGTTATTCAAGATGTGATTATTAAACATGGAGTTTTATATTTTTGTTCATGCTAGCTAATGACTCCTTCCCACTTTGAACCCTCATTCTCTGTCTAAATCATATTTATGTAGCAAATGAATATTTGGACATGCTCATAATTTGGTTTTATTTTTCATCTGTCTAATGTGATTGCTATTTCAGGATAAGATTCATATATATAATGTTTTCATGTCAGAAAGAATGATACACAAGAATTAATTTCTAATTTACTTTGCCCAGTTTTGAGAAATGCCAGGAGGCCAAAACACGTGGGTACCTATATGGTATTAAAATTACAGTTGGAATCTACATGTAATACAAATATTTAATGCAACAAGAGTTCTGAGGATTTTACCTCTTGCGTACCGTGCAAAAAAGTATAGCAATCAGAATATAAAAGTGTCTTTGACCTAGCCATCCACTGATTGCTGTACATCGTTTTTGAAATGTTAAGCCAGTAGACAGCTTTCTCTCGTCAGGATAGCCATGTTATTTTTGTTGCTTGTGTAGCACACCAAGCCCTAGCGCATCTGTGCGCTTGCTTACATAGAAAGATTACACTTGTTACAAACATACACTTATATTTACATAATTACATTTTACAGTTGTAATTATGATGGTTTGGGATTTGGGCTTGGAGTAACGTTTTCAAATGCCAGTGCAGGCCCTGGGGGTCTGTATAGCAAATGGATGTTGAGGGTGGCGGTTGCGTGCACAGATATTTTTACTGAAAGGAGTTGCCCGGTGGTGAAAGGGGTGGGTGTGGGAGTTTCTATCATGCTTAGAGAGGTTTTGGCGATGATGGCGACGCCTCCACCTTTAAACTATCGGTCTGTCCCTTCTGCAGATAGAGTAATTATCTGGGACAGCAATGGTTATCTCCCACACACACACCCGTTTCCAGATGGTGCAGTCCTGATGCACAATTTTTAGTTTTGAGGGAAGGAAGACGTTACTTACCTGTAACGCCTGTCCTCCAGATTCACATGCAGTGAATATTCCCAGTCGTCAGGCTGGGAATCCTCAGTAACAGAGCAGTTTAAACTTAACTGAAAACTTCAGTGCTGTAGTAGTCATTTTGGGTCATACTACCAACAACCAATTAGAAGGACTCCCCTCGCTCCACCCCTGGCGTCCATCTTCAGATTTGTTTTACCACATGTTACATGTTGGTAGTCCTCAGTAAATCTCCCTCTACAACGTTTTATATCCCTTTCAAGTTTCAATTTTCACAGTTAGAAAGGATTTTCTTGCTGCCTGAACAATTGGACTAATGTCTGGGAAGTTACAGTTTGGCAACTTTTAATTGGATTTCATCCTGATCTTGAGCCACCTTGAATGCAATGTCAAGATCCATGTAGTGTAGGAAGATCACTGTGCAATGAGCTCTTTCAGTAACAAAATGCTTGGCGAAAGGAGAGTTCCACAGGCAAGAATCAACAATTTTTCCACAACAACCATGAAGAATGACACTATTGCTGTATTTACGGATAGTCATAGCAGTTGAAGATTTTTGCACCCCAGGCAACCATCATTCTTCTTTTTCAGCTGTAAATCTTAATAATTTCAGTTTGTTCAGAGATATTGTCTGATTATAGACTTCTTCTAAGTCACTGTGGCGATGCGATAATCGCAGATACCCAGTCAGCTTCTCCAGTTTGGTGGGAGTCTGGTCTATTTTCTCTGAAACGGATTCCAGTCGGTTCCTGACATCCATAAATCCTACGTGCAATTATTTGAGAATGTCCTCACATTAGCTGCTTTTACTCATGTCCCCTAATGATTCCAGCAAGAATTGTGGTCACGGTTCCCTGAGACACTGGGTTTTTTGGATGAAATCCCACCCACTACTCAAGACAACCAGCACTCACTGCGACTATAGAATTTTGCACCAGCACCTGGGAGGAACTAGGGTCCCTTACACAGAAGGCAGGTAAGAACCATTGTCCAGGAGAACAAACTCTCTGCACACATGATAGTGGTAATCGAAGTGCACCCTCAAATCGCTTGGAGGGTTGTGCAGTTCTGTACCAAATGGCAACCTATATATTGAAGAATGGACTATATGCTCTTGGGTACTACTATAAGATGGCCACCCTAATGGGACTAAACACTACTGCATTTCCTGTATTTTTCCAGGAGAAATTATAAGTTACTCACCGTAGTGACTAACATACTCTTAGTCCATAGCCCCCTTTCCTCCATACTGTATGGGTGTCCCTTCCAAGGGACGGGAGACGGAACCTTTTTCACCAGAAAAAAACCTTCCCCTTTAAATTTAGAGGTGTGCAGGGGTGCGGCCCAGGGAGCTTGCACTGCCCTGACTCCGCCCTCCGGCACCACACCTCAGTCCCCATTGATGCATCAACAGTAGATTTAACATTGCCTAATGACACCAGTATTATTAGGGGGGGCGGTTGGTGGGAGGTATAGAGGAAAGGGGACTATGGACTAAGAGTACGTTAGTCACTACGGTGAGTAACTTATAATTGCTCTTAAGTCCCTTCCCCTTTCCTCCATACTGTATGGGCGATTACAACTGAATGTAGCTCCAGGGTGGAGAGGAGACCCTCCTTAAGCAAATAGGTTCCTGAGAACCGTCTGTCCGAAGGACGCATCAGATCTAGAGCCGGCATCCAAACAGTAATGCTAACAGAAAGCCGAGGGAGAAGCCCAAGTGGTCGCCCTGCTTATGACTTGCCAAGGGACATGGTGCTGGAATGTGATGGCCGTTGCCTTGGCCCTGACTGCGTGGACATGCATGTTGGCCAGAAGTGGCTTGTGCTAGCCCTCGTATGCCTCTGATGGCAGAGACCAACCAGCGGGATATGGAAGCCTTAGAGGCCTGATGGTCTACTCTTGAGCCTTCGAAAGGGACGAACAGAGCATTCAATTAGCGGAAGCCCTTGGTCCTGTCCAAGTAGAATTTCAGGGCACGCCTGACATCCAGGCAGTTGTCCTTGGGATCGGGAAAAAAACGTAGGAAGGACCATTTCCTCATTCAAGTGGAACGCAGACGGAACCTTGGGCAGAAATGCCAGGTGCATCCACATGACTAACTTGTCTTTGTGAAAGGTGGTATATGGTTCCGAGGCGACCAGCACCTGGATATCGCTGACTCTACGAGCCGAGGAAAGGCCGACTAGTAAGGCCGTCTTGATGGTGACCAGCCCGATGTCCACAGATGCCATTGGCTCGAATGGTTTGTGCGCCAGAGCGCCCATGACTATTTTAAGGTCCCACACAGGGTGCGATCTCTTGAAGGGCAGGTAGAGCCTAGCGAAACCTGTCAGATGTTTCTTAAAGGCATGGTCTAGTAAACATTTTTATTGTCCCTACGGGTCGGCCATGTTTTTTTAAGCCTAAGTGGCTCGATTTTAGAAAACTTTCCTATGGACCTTACCCAAGTTTTCAACGCACGCGAAAACAGGCACCAGGGAGCCCCCATTTTGTGATAATCCTATCACTTGCCGCATCGCCCTGGCTGACCTGCTTTTGCGGCACTAAATCAGTTCCCCCACCCCTGAGCCTGACATTATCCAAACATTCAAATTCCCCACCTCTCTCTGTGACGTTACTGTGCTGCGTAGGCAAACGCGCCCAGTCGTCTTCTACGCCACTTCACACAGAACCCGGAAACCAACACAGACCATCTCACAACACAGCGCGCCACAATTCGAAAAAATTATAATTAGTCTCGCCAGCCAATCTTCATTAATATTACTCATTTTATTTATTACAGCCGATCAGAAACTATTTGCTTGCAAGGATAGTTCAATGGAGTATGTTCGGCTCTAAAATCAATGCGAAAAGTAACTAAATAAATCGAGGCCAACACACAATGAAAAACGACAGTCTACATGCGTGTGGAATGATATGATATATGATATGACATTTGTAACGCGCCTATACACAAGTGTTTCAAGGCGCGATGAGGCAGGTGGGGAACAAGGGCAGACAGACAACGATCCTACTAGGCCAGGTGTCTTTCTGATCACGCATGGGGAAGAGGGGAGGGGGGTAAAGTGCTGTACATGGTTAGTCGAATACAAGATAAATAATAGGGCCAGCTGGTGGCAAGTGCAAGTTAAATGCTGGGAGAAGGGGCTGAAGGATACAGAAACAGTCCCGTAGTGCAGGTAGGCAGTGCAGGGAAAAGTGGCTGGGCCAAGGACCGAGATCGGTGAGACCAGTGGACCTGCATGCCCATGTGCCCACTACGAACACGTTTTCCTTGCTTTTCCTAGCTCTTCATTCATTCATGCATCCATTCATTAAATCTTCATTCCGGTATAAAAGCGTCTAAAGATTTACTCACATTCTATTTGAAATTTCCATTGTGTCTCTTCGGAACGCAGTCTGTAAAACGGACCGTGCTCTTGACGATTTTTCGTATACTGAACTAAAATGAAACTCGGTCTAGTTTCTGAATTTTGTGCCTTATCGTCCCTTACGTTATTGCGCACCCCCTTCAAATGTAGTTCTTTCGGCATGGTCCCTGTCTCAAGGTCAAAAAACAATAGCCCCCTATACTTCCAGTGCGACTTGTGGGCCTCTTCTGGGCGCGAGCTGAAAATCAAAGCCGCTGTCCTTCGCATTCTTTATTTGCAACATCAAGTAGTAAAGGCATCTGTGAGAATTGAAGTTTAGAATCCCTCTATGTAGTGCGCCTCAATGTGCAAATGCGAACTGGCTTCTCTCCCAAATGCCACGGCCTGCTTGGCGCGTTCTAAGGCCCCCAATTTTGTCCCCGTTGTCTGCGAGCTTTGCAGCCCAAATGGAGACATTTAATTTTTGGCGGAAGGTCAGGGAAAGTATAAAGTACCACAGGAGTTGAGTTAAAAGTGAGATTTATTGCTTGTTTGATTTATTATTTGCAATACACAAGCCTCCCCTCCGTTAACAGTGCGCAACAGTGCGCAGCATTTACATTTACATGAGATGAGACATGAGAAAAATATATACATACACATATATGAGGTGAATAGAGTGAATTCAAAGATGACACCCAGCTTGTTCGCCACCCATGAAGGTGAAGGTAGGGGTTAGGGTTACAGGTACACTGTACAATAACATTCATTTACAAAAAGACAATCGTATTGCAATTATTTAAACTGGGATTTGTACTTCACAACCAGCTGTGCTTCGGGTGGGCATGGCAGAGTTGCAATGTTCGGTGGCAATGGATCACTGCTCTGCACAGAAACATCCAAAATTCCATATCTGTGCTTCTCTAACACAGCAACAATAAGGCCTTTCACAAAGTCAAACTGCATTTCATTATAGACTGGTTTGATCACCCATTGCTTACTTAGTTTTGAAAACACCTTAGTGTAGCGAGGCATCCTTACTTTACCCCTAGTCCTAGATTGTTCACGTCCGACATTGCTGTTATGGGCCAAGACCGCTAGTAGAGTGCGATGTTTCATGCCCCGAAAGCTAAAATGCAAGTGCTTTGGCCTGTACTTTAGGCACATATTGTGGAACACCTCCAAATCTCCTGTGTGACAGAATTCTGTCAGCCCTCTCAAATCTTTTGATAGAGTTTTGTCGAAAACAATCTTCTCAATGGCTTTGTGTGTCGGTGAAGATGGAATCAACCACTTCTTCCGTGCCTCCTCTGGGGACAAAGGGCCATGTTCACATTGGTGGAAATGTTGATTTTCTGTCCAGCGGCGAACGTTGGTGCAGTGGTGCATCAGTGACCGCCATTTTTCAAGTAGTATTTCCACTGACCCTTCACAAGTTTTTGTGCTCCACCAAAGATGGTTGGTGATAGAATGGGACCACTGCAAAATACTTTCAAAACCTTTTTTTTCCTGCAGCCGAGATTTTCTTACTGATTGATTTAGCAAGATGCCATACGTCAAATTGATGATTAATATGTGGGAACTGCTCTCTCATTGTCTTGGCAATTGAAACGTGTCTGTCCGTGGCTATGAGGTCAATGTGCATTCCCCTTGATTGTAGATATTCCACTGATTTTATAAATCCTAGTTTCTCCATGGCCACTGAGGATGTACATTGTGTTACCTGCACGACCACCGAATTCACAATTTTCTTACTATCCATGTCCTAAAAGTGGTAGGTGCAGTACTTGGCAGAAAATCCAGGGCTGTCGCACTGTCCATCGCCGGCTAGCCTGAAACGTTTCCCTTCAAATGTACTTACTAGAGACAATAGTTCAATTTTCCAAGCATCACTAATGGCCGGAAACAGATAATCACGTTGGAATGTGTAGTACAGCGCTTTAGAAATGAAATGGAGTCCCACAAACTGAAAGAAAGCCTCTAACTTTCTAAAACTGGAGCCACTAAAAAGTGACTCAGCTGCACACAGTAGATTGCCTGCTGGCATTTTCCCCAGCATCGTTTGTGCAGACCATGAGAACCTATGATTTAATCTACAGGCGGCATTTATTTTGACGTTCCTGTCTTTTATTTGACGAGTCACATTAATCAATGGATTCCCGCATACTTTCCCTCTAACGGAATGCACACATTTCAGCATACTTATAATTTCCATCAAACAACTGTCGAATACAATGTATTTGCTCTTTCATTAGACTGTCATCCTGTGACGTTGCAGAGATTTCAACACATTGGAAAGTAATGTCGCAGATATCAAGTTCTGATGCGTCTATGGATGCTGCGGCTGGTTCATTCTCTGTCATTTCGACATCTTTTACTTCAACATTGATGGGAGAACACAACAATGTCGACAGGTTTTTGGGTGGCAAATTTTTGGCGGGTGTAGATTGTGTGAATTGATCTGCAACTACTTCAGAGCTATCTTCAATACATTCAATAACATCTTCTTGTGGTGGTGCGGTCGCACTGTAGCTATGGTCCAATGCAACTTTGCTGTATTCTCCAAACACAGTTAATTCATGTTCTGGCCATTGGACATGAGCATCTCGAGCCTGAACACGCCTCGCCTCAATTAATAGTTCCTCCATAGTGTACATGGTCTGGCAAGCAACATCTCTCATTCACTTCACTGTCTGTGTATGTATAGTTCTGACACCCACGAGTAACTGGAGGAGAGATTGGAAAAGGGATGTTCAGTTTAAACACAAGATAAAGTGTAGTCCAATTGACTGGAAAAAAACAAAATAGTCCCCAGCACAAACATTTTTTTTTAAAGTTATGAACTGTTTGTAACTAACCTTTTTTTGTTTTTTTTCTTTGCAACTTTTTTGACTCGACCTTCAACATCTGCACGCTGTAGCTCCGATTTGTTTCCGCATGTCCTCCCTTCCTCTTGTGCTGCAACGACTATATTTTCTGTATCCGCATAGACAGCACGGAATGAGGCTCCATCGTCTCCCTGAAACATAGTACTTTCATTACTATGTATCAAAATATTGTTAGCATAAAACACACGCGAGGACGAACACACAGGTACATCTCAATAGCCAAACACGATTTAAACATTGTGTGCAACAATCAAACGACAAGTATTCGAATAGTGATTATCTATTTCGATGGAGCGGTCAGTATCCATACCTCTGGCTCTGCATGGAGTGCCATGAATGGTTATATTGGAGAGGAGGCATCCGCATCTCCCTGAAACACAGCACTTGCGTTAATAGGGAAGAAAGTATAGCAAATGGAATCACGTTATATGATCACGCATGATGGAGCTGTCAGTATCCATACCTCATGCTGCTGAAGAATATCTATGGATGTTGCAAATGTAGTGCGCACTTCAGAAAGCTGTTGCGCAGATTCGTATACGCATGGTCCCGCTTCCACTTCCCCTGGAATTACTTGAATGTCAGGCTCTGCATCAAGTGCAGGGGTTGACGCTCCATCAACTGCCTGAAACATAGTACTTGCATTCGTGAGGATTACAATAGTGAAAACATAACACACACCTGGGGTCGACAGCACAGGTACATATCAACGGCTAACCACGAATGAAATATTCTGTAGAACAATCAAACGACAAGAATTCCAGCTCTGATGATGACGCTCGATGGAGCTGTCAGTATCCATACCTCCTGCTGGTGAAGAACATCTAGAAATGTTGTAGATGTGGCGGACGCTTCAGCATCTCCCTGAAAGACAGTACTTGCATTAGTACGGATAACACTAATTATAACTGACAACAAACACCAGTGGACGATAACTAAGGTGTATATCAATTGGAAAGCACTAACCAAACATTCGGTAAAATAATTACACGATAGAATAAAACTATTACTTGACATGCATAAAACAAGTCTGTAGCGGATTAGCCTAGTAAGATTACCTGATACGCGCTAGAAGTGGTTGATAACTGCGACCACGTCAAGGATGTAGAATGTTCTTGACTATCCCTTGGATTTGAAGCAAGAAGTTGTAAAGGTAAATTAATGATTGATAATGAAATGCCAATATTAAAAATAGCCATGTAAGGCGACAGAATACTTGAAAAATGCTCAATACAGCACAGTTCCCTGTTCCCATATATATATATACATTGCGTTTGTGGGTTATGAAATCGAAAAAGAATATATTGATAAATGTCATTATTCAAAAAACTATACACTCATATCAATATCGAAATTATTACAAGGGATAGAACACCTACAATATCAATTAATCCATTTGGCTACCTACACACTACCGCAAGGCCTAAAGCTGAATCCGGACACTTGACTCACCGGTGGCAGAATGTGGACGAATAGAGTGGGAATAGCGTTTGAGCAATTCCGTGTCGTTCGCCGTTTATTGTTCTTTGTTACCCAAGATGTTGTGTACATGTCCAAGGAAAAGTGCCGGCTGCAGATGCGGTATCGATCACCCCTCTTGTCCTGTAAGACTTGTTGGACTCTACTTTCCAGCTCATCCAGTGGATATCCGCAATGTCTGACCCATTCTCTTATTCGATCAACAGTTTTCGGGAATACATGCATTGTAGTGCCTTCAGATTTCGCATGGGTCTTCGAAGGGCAACCGCTAATCGAACAGGCAGGCATTGTTGATAAATCTGAAAAGTAAATATCGACATTATACAATCTTCAAGAATAAAGATTTGATACAAAAGTAAATGAATCATACAATGATCAATGCAAGGTTTGTTTTGGTCACAGGAACTATACCAATTCATTATGTGCGGCTTAATATTTGCACAAGTTGCAGAAATGTATAAATGATGTGACTAAAATCTGAACATGTGACTCGTCCCTTGGATGTTCGGTCTTGCACGAGAAGGAAACATGCTTACATTATAGACTGGACCCCCGAAGGATGCAATTCGATGACAATAGACACAGATGAAAATAAATAGATCTATTGATAGCATAGCAATGGAAACTCAAGTCAATAGCAATGAGACCAATGAACATAGCACTATTGTGTACTCTACTCGCAAAAAGATAGAAATTTAAAAATCCGCGAAATATGACTAGGATACATGGCCTTACCTTGACCAACAAACCGTTGGATTCAGCAAGCAGAGCAGTATGTTGCAGGAGAATAGGTGGGTGGCCACAGGTAGCACACTGATGGGTTTGCTCTAAGCGGTCACAGAAGTTCACGGATAGCACAACGAGTAGATTAGCATAGATCACAGTGGTTGCCAGGTAGCACAGGGGTGTGTTTGTGAAAGAATGACGTATGTATGTCGTGGTATTAGGGGGCGGCCTGCTTCAAGGGGAGGCCTGGCTGGAGACACGGGGTCTGAGGAGGCCATGTGACCGATGGCCCCTTGGCGTGGGATACCTTTTGAAGTGTACATGCTGTTTGGCACCTTGGCCGTTCGCGCCCGTGACAGCCCCCCATGCCAGCGCTCATCCCCGGGTGCGAACCACCTTTGATAGTATATCGTTGCTTATCAATAACAAATGCCACATACAGGAGATTCTTGTGAGCACAGACCCACACTTAAACCGGTGTATTATAGTGGTCAAGACCCTAAGGCCTGTATAATCCAATGGTAATTGTTAGTATAGATATATGTGTGACTTTTATAGAGACATAACCTATTGAAAGACTTTGAACAAGTGTTATTTAGTGCATGCATTATCGAGAATATGCTATGTTAGCTTAGATAGATAGTGACCACCCTGCTTCACAGCGACCAGACCTTCACCCATTTGTAGCACAGATGTCTGACGTCCATTCTTGAATGGAGACACACTTGATTCATTTAAAAAAATCGAAACAACCGTTGTTGAAATATATGTGGTGTTTTATTTTGTATCTTATTCTCATGACACAAAAATACAAGACTTTAAAGATTATACAGGTCAGGTTGCAGCACAGCGAGAGAAAATCCCCTGTACTGACCGCTGTCACTCGGGAACGTTTCTCTTATGGCACGAACGGCACAGGCGGGTATCACTCTTCGAACGCGGTGTCCAAGCCTCCCGTGGAGCCACCATGTAAAGGAACGATAGGCCACCAGCCTGTACCACCTGTGAAAAGGAATGAAACAAACTGTTTTTAAATGACCAAGATAAGTTTAATAAATGTTTGTCATCAATGACAATTCTTGTAACTAATAGCATTTGTTCTTGCAGAATGCCATCTAGACAATGCACACTATTGAACGACTCATGCGTTACTATGATATGAATATATAATTTTGGATATAGTAGAAGACCATGAAATAAGAGTGGCATGACAAGCAGAGTATACTTACTCATTACTCGGATCACGAGGACGAACAGTTGCGCGAAGTTTGTGCATAAGCACCATCATTATTCTCAACACGGCCCGTGTGAGGCAGGCTGCCCTGAAGTCTGGCAGCTCAGTGATGCATTGCGGTCGTGGCTCGCCTTCCGAAATGTAGGCCAGGCATCCCGAGTTTTCTCGGCAGCAGCAGTTCTCTTCCTCGGTTGGCATTAGCTCGCACCGACTGCATGTGCACCAGGTGGAGACGCCGTCCATGCGACTAGGCTCAGGCTCTTCATCTGTTGATTCGTCCTGCCAACTGCCGTCCGAATCCCCATCGTTTTCGCGTGCTTCCCTTTCCAGTAGTTCCTCCTCGGTATACTCAGGCCCGTACATGTAGGGCATTATTTTAGCCATTGTGTGGTAAAAGTAAAATAATTTACTGAGATGGTACAGGTGTTCACACGAGCTACAAGCGGCGAAGGTAGCTGACCAGAGCACAGAAACGAGTCACAAAATACTCTAAGTAACACAGAGAGAGGAATGGAATCGAAAATCTGCTGCTGTGTGTTGTGAAACGATCTGTTTATACTTATTGAGGAAAGAGGCGTCCTGCCATTTCCATGGGGACACGTCATTAGCTGAAGCGCAGCGAATGTTGACACAAGACGTGCTTTGGCGTTGTGAAATGGGTGGTACGAGTCTGCTGATGACAGGCTCAGGGGCGGGGGAATTGATTTAGTGCCGCAGAAGCAGGTCAGCCAGGGCGATGCTGCAAGTGATGGCGGCTCCCTGGTGCCTGTTTTTGCGTGCGTTAAATGGACGAAAACTCGGGTAAGGTCCATAGGAAAGTTTTCTAAAATCGAGCCATTTAGGCTTAAAAAAAAACATGGCCGACCTGTAGGGACAATACAAATTTTCACTAGACCATGCCTTTAATGATAGGGTTGGAGGAGAAAATGCCCTACTCAGAGCTCCTGTAAGCCCCAATGGCTGCAAGGTATGTGCGGCAGGTGTCCACCTGCGTGCCTGAATGAGCGAGGTGCACCGAAAAGGAGAGCATGTCGTCCAAATTTCAAGCCAAGGGGTCGATCCCTTGGAGTCCGCCCAGTGGCACAATCTGGTCCATTTGCTTTTGTACTGGGCCCTGGTGGCTTTGCTCCTGGCACCCTGTATGATCTCCAGATTGACCTGTGAGAGGCTAAGGTGCCAAAGCATTACCTGCTCAGGTACCACGCTGTGACGGCTAGTTTCCCTGTGGCAGGGTGGATGACTCTGCCCCCCTGATGTGCCAGATGTGCTGGGCTGAGTAGCTCCAAAAACCATGGCCTGGCCTGCCACCATGGAGCTATCAGAAAAATGAGTAGTTGGCAAGACTCCTTGATTTTGCAAATTACCCCGTGGATCAGGGGAGGGGGCGGAAAGGCGTAGGCTTTCATGCCGGTCCACTGGAGGTGAAATGCGTCGCCCAGAGAGCCGGGGCGCTGACCTTGTCAGGATGCTAACTGGGGACACTTCTTGTTGTGCCTGGTGGCAAAGAGATCCACGAGGGGGTGACCCCACCTGTTGAAGATCTCCTGAATAAGGTCGTTTAGCTTTGACTAATAATTGTCTGGTCCCAGCCTGCTGAGCCTGTCCGCTTCCAGGTTGGATTCCCCCGGGAGGTGGACTGCGGTGAGGTAAATGTTTTCCAGGGCCCACTCCCACATGCTGATCACCAGTCTGCACAGAGGAGGGGGGGGGATCTGGCGTCTCCCTGCTTGTTGACATAGTACATTCTGGTCGAGTGGTCCGTCTGGATGAGGATAACCTTGCCCTTGAGAAGCGGTAGGAATGCTCTGAGCGCAAGCCGGATGGCGTTCAGCTCCAACCAGTTGATGTGATATTCCTGCTCCTGTCGCGTCCAGGTGCCGTGGACCGAGAAGCCGTCCAGGGTGGCTCGCCAGTCTCCGAGCGAGGAGTCTGTGGTGAGGATGGCCTGTGGGGAGGGCGGCTGAAAGGGCTTGCCCGTCCGTAGGTTGCAGTCCATGGACCACCATGTTAGATCCGGGTGGAGAGATGGAGAGACATTGATCACCTCGGATTGAAAGCCCTGCTCCTGGTTCCATGAGGCCGCGAAGTGCAACTGAATCCTCATCCTTAGTCTTGTGTGCGGAATGGCTAATAGGACCACTGAGAGTACACCCAGGAGATGTTGGTGCCACCATGCTGAGGTCACCTCTCTGCTGAGGAAGTGGCCGGTGGCCCTCTTGATGGCCGAGATTTTGTCCTCCGACGGGAAGACATTCACGTAGCACGTGTCCCAGATGAGACCCAGGAATGTCAGTCTGCGTGGGCTGCAGCTGTGACTTCCTGAGACTGAGCAAGAAGCCGAGATCGTGCAGTGTGTTCATAAGGGCATGGTAAGAGTGGTGAACCGCCTCCGGAGATGTAGCCCTGACGAGCCAGTCGTCGAGGTATGGGTAGACGTGGAGACCCTGCGCTCTGAGGAGGGGCACCACAGCATTCAAGAGTCTGGTAAAGACCCTGGGGCTGAGTTGAGGCCAAAAGGAAGGACCTTGTATTGAAAATGGTAGCCCATGATCCTGAACCGTAGGAAAGAACAAAGGGGCTGCCAAATCGGACATGTAGGTATGCGTCCTTCAGATCCAGGGAGCACATCCAGTCTACCTTGTCCAATGTCTCCGCTATAAAGGCTAGCGTAACCATCTTGAATTTTTGCAGGGGTAAGGCGAGGTTGAGGGTGGAAAGGTCCAGCACAACTCTCAGGCCTGCCTGGTGGTTCTTCTGAATGGCGAAAATCCTGGAGTAAAAGCCAAAGCCTTGCTGGGAGGCTGGGACTTCCTCCACTGCCTGGCTCGCCAATTCGACCGGATCTCTGAGAAAAGAGTTGCTGTCCCAACCTGTGGGAGTGGAGGAAATGAGGGAGGAGAGGCTGGGATAGGAAGGCGCTTCCCCGTGGATACAACGGATAGGATCCAGGGGTCCGCGAAATTCGGGTGCCAGCACTATGCATGGAGAGCGGACCTGTCAGGCTTTCTTTCCCTCAGAGGCTGATGTTGAGGAGGGGGACTGGAAAAAAAAGCCCTTACTCCCCCCCCCACCCTTTTTGTTGCTTGCACCGGCTCTGAGACGGCGAGCCGTCCGGCTGCCTGGATCTGCGTTCCTGGAAGCCGCAGAACCCTCCATACGTACGATCCCTTTCAGAGCGCTGCTGAGATTGGGTTACGATTTGGGCGTGGTCTTTGTAAGGATGGATAAAGACTTTGCCGTTTGTGAGCCGTTTTATTTTTTTGTCCAGCTCCTCGTCCGTAGTGGAAGAGATTCCCCCCCTCCCCAAATGGTAGATCTAGAATGCGCTCCTGGACATCCGGGTTCAATTTTGTTGCCCAGAGCCAGGCTGTTCTTCTCATGTCCGTGACAATACAGAGGACGCGGCCTGAGGTATCGATATGAGCCACTGTGGATTCCATGAGGTCATGCACCACCAGCTTGGCTTCAGCTAGCCCCGCCTTAAAGCGTGATTGGCTCTGGGTGGGGAGTTCTGGGAGGAAGTCCGCAATTTCACGCCATAGTCCCTGGTTGGCAGCAGCCAGCATGGCATCAGCGTTGGCTTGACATAGATGTAAAGAGGCGTAGGAATAGACTTTCTTGCCATATGCCACCAAGATGATCATCACCTTGCCTAGCAGCGCTGCAGAGGAAGAGGCCAAGGACGACTGGGGCTTGGAGTATAGTGATGCCGCAGCGATCACCAAAGAGTGTGGCGGAGGATGGGCCGAAAGCAAGAGTGTATCCCAGTCAACCAGCCTGTACTTGGCGTCCAGGAGTCGATTGACCCGCTGGGTCGAGTGGGGTTTGAGCCAGCCCTTCTTGGCCACGGAGACTACATCGGTCTGCATAGGAATCCCTGATTTGGCAGAGGGGAGTTGCGCGAGTCAGCTGCTCGACCTCGGGTTGGGGAGGCCCAGGTACTCCGCCAGACCAGCAAGACGTTTGTGGAAGGCCCTGGCTGGGGATGGCATGTCCGGATCCTCCTCCTCATCCGTATCCTGCGGATCTGGAGCAATGTTCACTCTAATTACTTTTCCCTAAGTGCGGAAATGCTTAACTTTCGTGTGCAACTTATTTCCCATGTGCGCAACTAAATTACGAGGGACGCTACTTTGTGAGCATGAGTAGTTGGTGAGCTACCATCTCCAAAGCGTTTGGAAAGGAATTTCTCCTTCCCAAGGATCCTGTGGCGGAGGAGTAGTTGGTGCCGGAGGTTGGGGTACAGAGCCCACAGCCAGAGGCTGAGGAGGAGGCGGAGGCTGCGATGGAGCCCCCCTGCGGAGTCGGCTGGGGAGCCGGAGGAGGTGGCTGCGCCGGGACCTGGGGCGTTGGCAGGGGTATCTGTGGTGCCACTAGCATTGCAGGGAGGACTTCCCTGATGGCGTCTTTGATAACCCCCATCTGAGGTGACTTCATGAGGCCGAGGACCTCTTGAAGAGCACCTCCTCACTGGCCAAAAACATGGCAGGGGGTGCCGACGGGGTAGCGGGGAGCTGCTGGAGCCGCTAGCTGCCCTGCGCAACTGAGGGGTAGACTGTAGGCCACGTACCTGGTTGAGGCCAGTCCTACCTTGACAATCATTCTTTGCCGAATTCCTGGAATGGTGTTGGATGGGTGCCTCTTTCTGGCGCAGCAGCCGTTTTGTTGAGCTGCCTGCCACGTACCTGCGACATGGTGCTCAGTCTGCTGGGCCTGGCCTCATCCAAGACTCTTGCGTGTGGATCACGAGGCCTACCCTGCTCCTCGCGCCTAGGTCCGGTAGGTGTGACACCCTCAACCTGGGGGGTCGGTAGAGATGCGTTTAGGCACCCCCTGGATGTATTGCCGGTATTAGGGCGTAGCCCTTCAGACGTATTGCCGGTATTAGGCCATAGACCCTCGGCTATGGGCAGAGCCCATGGGGTGTAGACCCAGTAAAAGAACCTTCCGGTCCCTCAACACTGTGCCCGGGAGGATCCCTCGACCCGAAGGCCGGTAGCTGAAGTAGCCTCGGTGCACGTGCCGGTAGAAGAACCCAACAGTTCCCTCCCACATGGGAGAGTCCCTGGGAAGGAGTCTCCCTTGCGGGTGCGATGGAGAATATCAGCCCTACCTTGGGCCTGGTTCGATGCTTCACGAAGTTCTTGAGATCCTCTGGAGGCGACCTCTGGAAGAGCTCCCTCCACCTGGCTAGTCTGTTCTTCAGCGCCTTAGAGGACAGCGAGTCACACGCCGAACATGATTGCCAACCGTGGTCTGGGCCAAGACAATGTAGGCAGAGGGCGTGGGGGCCTGAAGTTGGGAAGAGCCCATTGCAGAATGGACACCTGCTGAACCCTGTAGAAGTCGACATGTGCCGGAGAGGAGCGTGACACCCGAGGACAAAGTACCTGAATGATAGATAAGACAGAAAAGACAAAGAAGTATCCATGCGTGGAATTACATGGCCAAAGCCAAAGCCAGGATTGCTGATTAATTTGGCCCGTTCCCGTCGACGCGGAAAAGGGGCCTGGGGTGTGGCCCCCGAGGACGGAGTCAGGGCAGCGCATGCTCCTTGGGCCGCACCCCCACACGCCTCTAAATTTAATGGGGAAGAAGGTTTTTTCTTGTGAAAAAGGTTCAGTCTCCAGTCCCTTGGAAGGGACGCCCATACAGTATGGAAGAAAGAGGACGGGACGTAAGAGACTTGCCTTTGACTGCTCACTTTACCTGGGCCACCATCTAGTGGTTGCCGCAGAGTATTACATCTTGTTTTTCGAAATAAAAACAGGTTGTCGACAGACGTTCCTGTCACACTATCCCTAGTCTACATGTACAGGGACCCATGATCCTTTATACATCAAGGTACTTAGATTGTTTCATTTTCTGACATGTCTGGAACAGAGTGAACCATTATGGCTAGTTGTACTGTCCAGTTGCTTGCGAGTGGAGAGACAGGTTGAGCACATGTGATGAACTAGATACAAGCCCCAGAGAGAACATCACTGGTTAAGTAATGCTCGTCTTCTGAGGCTTGTGAATCTGCTTTGATGCACACGCTTTGCATAAACTAGCCAGCAGAAAAAGGCGCCAGGCAAGATAACCGGACAGTAGCAAATAGCACTGCTTGTTCTGCTTGTAAATCAGCTCTAACCTGCATACCTACATAATAATGTTTTGTGAAAGTGTGACCAGAGCTCCATGTCGATACTTTACAAACATCCATTAAATGGACATTAGCATTAAAAGCTAGCGTTGTGTCAGTGATGTGAGTGGAATGTGCTCTAGGAGTTAACAGGAGTGGTTTATGTGCTAATGTGAAGCAAAACTTTATGCACTTAAATAAATAGCCATCTTGAGATTGGGGCAGGGGGACTTCGCAAAATGTAGCAAAAGAGACAAAGAAAGAATATATTACTTACCTGTAACTCCTGTTCTCTGGTATTGGCATCATTCATGGATTGTCATGCTGTTTGAATATTCCCAGCCGTGAGCCTCAGTAATCTTAAAGCAGTTTACCTTTACATTTTCTAAACAGCTTGTCACTTTAATGCTCTATTAGAGGCATGTTGGGTCATTCTGCCCACAGCCAATTAGACAGGTCCTCTTAGCTCCACCCCAGGTGGCCATCTTCATATTTGGCTGCACACGTAAGGTGGCAGTATGAACCAAGAAGAGCCAGAGGGGTAGGAGGTAGGGTCACATGGGAGTCCATGAAAGATATCAATGCTGCAGAACAGGAGTTACAGGTAAGTAACTTATTATTTCTCCAGAATTGGATCTTTCATTGATTCACATGCTATTTGAATAAGATATACATAACCAAAACAGGAGGAGGCATAGCTTAGCAGCAGTAACCAGCCTAAAGTGCGAAACAGTCCTTTGTGAAATTCTTTCACCAACCTGTGGGACCAACGGGAAGGGGCACCCAAGGCATCCATGTATTGTGAAATGGCTGCTAAATGCACTTTATTTGCCAAATACACAAAGTATGGCAAGACATCTGTATCCTGAACCTGCAACAGTTCCAGGTGTTCATTTTCACACCATATAGTAAAGCGCTGTCATTTGCTTCTGTAGCAGAACAAAGTAGATTGTGCTTGTGCACTTGCCAAGATGTTTCTGCAATTCGCAGGCAGCAGAATATTTCCAAATTCTAAAGCTACATGAGTCAGGCCGTCAAGTTGGGGGACGCTGGGTCATGGTGCAGGATGTGTTCGTAGTCTCTGGAAAGAAGGTCGGAGAGGGGGGGAAACCTGATGCAGGGAACCACCAGCAGGTGAAGTAGGTCCGAGTATCAAATTTGCCATGGCCACGCTGGGGCGACCAGGATCATCGTGCAGCGATGTAGGATTGTACTGAGCACACAAGCAGAAGAGGGATAAGGTGGAAAGCATAGAGGAACAGCCCTTCCCCATGGTAACAAGAACGCATCCTCCAGGCTCTCCGCTTGGGGAAACCTGCTCACAAAAGTGGAGCATTGTTTGTTGGTCGCAAACAGATCGATCGCTGGATTACCCCACTTGGAGAAGAGAAAACTTGGCCTTGGTGAAGTTACCATCTGTGGCAGGACCCGAGATCCCTGTTGAGCAAGTCTTCTATCATATTGTGAATCCCTGGAGATGGAAGGAAAATATCAACCTATTGTGAGCCAGTGCCCACAATGCCTGGACCTCCGTTAACAGAATCGGCGAGTGGGTCCCACCTTGCTTGCAAATATAAAACATAGTAGTGGTGATGGTGTCGTCCGTGAAGACGTGAACCACCCGGTTCTGTAATTGTGGCTTAAAGGACTTCATGGCCCAGGACACCGCCCACAGCTCCAGAACATTGATATCTAGGGCTTTTTTCAGGCAACCAGAGGCCTCTTGCATTTCTCCTGTGAGAGCTCCCACCCCTCGAAGGAGGCATCCATGGTGACTGACTTTATTCACCGTAAGGTGAAAGGGGACTCGGAGTGAGGTTGAGATGACCACTGGAGGGCGTTTTGAAAGGAGGGCGTGAGGTGAAGTTTGTCCTCCAAAGGCCCTGATATTTGCTGCCAATGAGCATCCAGGGACGCCTGAAGTGGTCTCATTTGGAATCTGCAGTGTGGGAGAAATGGGACACATAAGGGCATCATTCCCAGGAAGGACTTGAGAGCGGACTGAAGCAATCGGAAGGTGCTGGCCCTTGTTCGGGATGGTATTCGCTCTCTCCTCTGAATGCTTGGCGACACATGCAAGACTGTTGAGGCATGAGCCCAAGAACAGCAGGTTCTGAGCAGGATTTAAGCACGACTTTGCAAAGTTCATGCAAACCCCAGTGATGTTAGGCATAGTTTTGTATCCTTGGTATGTTGCCTTGCTAGTGAAAGTGGTGGGGTGCACCAACCAGTCATCCAGATATGGCTAAACGTGAATGCCCGAACGACAGTTGTGCCGATACTGGGGCCAGGCATTTGGTGAACACCCATGGTGCAGACTTTAGCCTGGAAGGCAGGGCCTTGAATTGGTAGTGTTTTCCTGCGACCTTGAATCAGAGAAAATGTCTGTGCCGCTGATGAATGGTGATATGGAAGTACACATCCTCTAGGTCTAAAGAGGAGAGGAAAATCCCTTCTTTCAGCTGGTCCAAGATGTGCTGGAGCGTCACCATGCAAAAATGTTTGAGACTTGAGGAATTTGTTGAGTCTAAGGCCTAGTATGAATCTCCAACCTTCGGACTTTCTTCACCAGAAAGTATCTGGAGTATAATCTGGTGCCCCGCAGGTGCGCTGGTACACCGTCGATTGCCCCTTTTTGTAGGGAGGGACTGCACCTCTTGTAGCAGGTATAGTTTTTTCTACCTTCAGGACAGAAGGAATACAGCAGAGGGGCCCAATGAACTCCAAGGTATGGCCCTGTTGAATGATGGAGAACACCCATTTGTCGGTGGTGAGAGATTTCCACTGTGCGACAAAGTTGGCAAGCCGCCCTCCTACTAGGTTGTCGAAGTGTGGGCCTGATTCATCACTTGTCTTCTGGAGAAAATGCTGCAATGTCACTGATTTCCTTGATAAGACTGATCTTCCCTTGTAACCCTCTTGGGTGGTGTTGGTGCGGGATGTCTGCAGATAGTAGGAGGATCTATAATCCCTCAGTCCTTGAAAACTGATTTACCTTAGCAAAAGAACTGGCAACGCTGTTACAGTAGTGTATCCATCAAATTACCCGTTACTGTGTCAGCCTTGCTGGCCTGCAGAGTTTCATCCACCTTGTGATGCTGTCAAAAGACCTATTGACAATGTTGGACTGGACTTCGAGTCGGAAGTTGGTGGCCTTAAACCAACCTTGACAGCGTAACACTGCAGTTATCCATTTGGCAGAATCCCATGCAGGCGATGTCCACATCGATAGAGATGGCATGATCCAATGCCTCTCCTGCCTCGTGTAGCAGTTTACATGGTGGCGCATCCTGCTTATCGTCGGGAAGAAAAATCAAAGGATTGGCCACAGCTTGAACCAGAGCTCTCAGGAGAGGATTGACAACTTATTAGCAGCTTTGATGGTTGTAGCAGCTGTAGAGGTGGCCCTCTTGCAAAAAGTGTCCAGTTGTTTGCCTTCCTTGTCTCGGGGTACCACACATGGGGACGAAGGATTGGTAGAAAGCTTATGGGTGGCTGTACAGACTGTCCGGGCAGGGTTGCATGCGTAGGCATTTGGACACCGAATCCGGGAACTTGTATTTCTTTTTGAAGCAATCTTTCTTGGGTGGTGCAGAGAATGAATCCCCTATGACTAGAAGGCCGTCCTCCCAAATAACTTCCAGCACTGGCTATTACCGACTTCCTGGTAGATTCCCACCTGTGATAAAGGAATCCCTTCTTTTTCTGCTGCGAGAGAAGATCAAATAACATGGCTGCCTGCGAACTAAGAACATGAAAGGAGCTAATCTTGTCAGGAGGTGAATCTTTTGGAGGTAGATATGCTGGCTCAATGTCACCTGGCACCAGATCCTCAAACGAATTCGTAGAGTGAGTGTCTGGAGAACTGTCCCTCAGATAGTCCGTATCTGTGAGGGTGAATGGTGAAAAAGGTGGAGCCCCTGCAGGGGCTCCGGAGTGTGCCGAAAGAACCCACCGTTCTTTTGCAGGAAAATCACAAGGCTGTGCTGGACAAGGTATCGGTGGAGCTGGGGGCCGGTGCTGGAGCTTCAAAATCAGTGTCTGTAGAGTGGACACGATGACCAAAGACATCCCTCGAGCCCAAGGGTGCAGGAGCCTGGTGAGGCCTAGAAGGTATGTCAACTGGGACCGGAATTCCTGGAGAAGGTTGAGCAGGGACTTGCTAGAGAGAGGTAGAGCAGGACTTTGCTTACGTGGAGCCGGCAGTGGCATAATAGCCGAAGGAGGCACCTCCCTTCGTCAGAGACTACTGCCTCTGGTATCTCCATGTCAGAATCGACATCCTGATGTAGCAGTTGTTCAGGAGGGGCCATGGTCAGACAGGGGACCATAGGCAGTGCATACGGAGCCAGTGAAAACAGCGCCTGAGCGCGAGTTGGCATGGGGAGGTAAGCCAACCCTCAATTGACCTCCCAGTCCATAGCAACTCCCTTTCGAAAAGAGGGAATCAAGGTCCTTTGAGCTGGCCTCTTGGAGGGTGAAGATGTGATTGTCAATTGAGTAGGTCTAGTTGAAGAGGTAGTTGGTGTAGTAGACTTAGAAGTAGAGGATTTGGATGTCAACAAGGTGGTCAACAGAATAGCCATAATGGATTTGATCACTGAAGTAGTTAATTGACAAGGTGGCCGTAGTCATGAATGAGCGGTGCTTCTCCAAAGTGTTTAGATGAAGTCGGTGAGGGCATTCTCGGCAGCATAGTAGTCAAAGAGGCAACTGTAGACATAGCTTTCAACTATCTCATCGAAGTAGTAGCCCGAATGTGTGAGCCATGTCCCTTTTTTGCCTTCTTGTCACAAGACAAGTCTTCATAGAACCACAACCTTTTTCATGAGGGGTCTGCAGTGCCTGGTAGAAGCATAACGGCACAGAGGCAGAGGCAGAGGACCCGGCACCATCATCCAACCAAGCCACTAACCTCCACTGGTGATCCTTGCAGGTTTTGGAGGAGAACAACTGGCAGATGGTACAGTTGTTCAAGTTGTGGTCCGGGTACAGACAGCCATTGCTCATGCAGATCCTCGACGTATACGTTCTTAAGGTGACAAGTCAAGCAGGCCTAAACAGGCTTTTCTTCATTGTGTCTGTCATGATGTACACAGACTCGAAGGCCTCAAATGGGACAGAAGTACATTGATGCAGGAGGCAACAGAATAGGCCGAACGGTCAACCAACGGCGAGAAGCAACACAGCATCAAACCAGATATTATGGAGAGAAACTCCCAATCAAAAATAGACAAAAAAGGATTCCAAGAGGGCCGCCAAGGAGTGAGGGCGTGTGGTCCTGACCTCTGTATGGGCAGAGAATAGCAGGCCTCAGATGCCCGTATGGACAGACGGAGTGCCAGGCACTGAAGCAAGGCGACAAGGGAAGGGAAGGGGGCAGGGGGGGGTGAGGGGGAGTCCTCCGCTAGCAGTGGAGAGGTGAACCACCAGGGAGGCAGGAGTGGCAGGGACCCAGACGCAGGCCTATGGCATGGAGCAAATAACGTACCACACAGTCGGACTGCCCCGCCCCAGAATTAGCAGGAATACGAATAGGGACTACATAAGCAAGAGCGGACAAGTGGTACCAACAAGCACCTCCCTCCCTGAGAGACGGACAGGGGGTCTTCCGACAAAGATTGCGGCCCCAGCGGGACACCAGAGGAGGCAAAGGAGGTGTGCTGCGCTGAGCCAGGCCGTTAGCTGACAGTGCAGGCTGAGATTAAGGCGGAGGAAGGGAACCTCACTGGGCCTGCCTGCTGACTATTGGTGCGTCTGGTGCAGAGAGCTATGGTGTGGCAACATCAAACCACTCGAAAATGCTTGGAAAGCTGGATTGGAAGCATCCAGCAGCCCGGCGGTGCATGGGAAGGCACTTCGGACCACACTTAGCAGCAGAAGAGGTGAACAGAGGGCCGAAGGACAGGGGGAAGCCCCAGAAGGAGGGGAGCTAAGGGCCTCAACGTGGACACTGAGATGAGAGACGGACACCCCCCTCCCCCAAGAGCCAAGAGTGTGTGGGGGAGTTGAGAACCCACACCAAGGAGTTGGGCCTATTGGCGGTTCTCCCGCAGGAAGCTGCATGGGAAGCCCCCAAAGGCGTGCCAGTAAGCCCGAAAGACGGCACAGGCGGAACCCCGAGCCGAAGGGCTGGGGTGGAGGGGGATCCAGGATCTGGATGATGGACTAAGGAGCTCTGAGGGACTGCCTCCCCTCCTCTCCCCCGAGGTAGAAGCCATGGAGAGGCAGGGAGGTCTAGTTTGGGTGCACCAAGACACCGGAAAGGGCACATCGGTGACAAGGCCAGAGGCAAAGGGAGAGATATGGGCAAGAGGTGGGCGAGTAGGAGAGGGTGATCCTCCAGATGCCGGGTAAAAAGGGGAAGAGTACCTCGGCCCGGCAGAACCCCCCATCCCAGGACGGTCAGCTAGAGCGCTGGTGGCAAAAGCATACGGAGGAAGCGTCGCCCATCACACAGGAGCAGCAGGCAGAGAGCATCGAGAAGGACCAGGGAGGGGAGAGCATGGCCCTCAACAATGAATGAACTAAAGGAATGCCTTAGAAACCTTGGAAGGGATAATGGCGACCAACTTCCAGGACCAGTTTGCGATGCTGCGAGAAGAAGTGAGAAGCTCCTTGACGGAGGTTAAGGGGGAGGTGAAGCACCTGGGCGACAGGGTGGAACATTACTGAGCAAGGCTCATCAGAAGTCTCAGAGGAGGGGGAAGGAAAATAGCAAACTGCTGGAAGATGTAACCAGGGTGACCCATAACAGAGCTGCAGGTGGAAGATCTAGCATTCAAATCTAAGGGCTTAATGAATCGGTCCAGGATGCGCAACAGAGGGTTACAATCCAACAACAGTGCTTTGGGAACCTGCTGCTAGATATGCAACCGGACAATGACGAAATTCATAGTCTCGGACCCAAGAGATCGGGACCGGGAAGAAGAGCAAGAGATGTTCTGGTGGCCCTCATCTTCTATGGATAGGAGAGCATTATGCGAGCAGCAAGAGGAAAGGTGAACAGCTTACAGATCCAGCTGTTCCAGGAACTAGCACTGACAACTCTACTAAAACAAAGGGCTATGGGGCCGGTGACAGAAGCACTCATTGATAGATGAATAAAATATAAGTGGACTTTCCCGTTTGGCCTAAGCTTCTCTCTGAATGGCATGCAACACTGCATTACAATGAAGGCTGAGGTTGTGGCGCTTATACACCTGAAAGAAGAAGAGCTGATGCACGAATACAGGTCCTCACCATCAAGAGGACACAGACAGTGGGAATAGTCCAGAGGGTGGTGGGGGGGTGGGGGAAGAGGGGCACGCCTGAAAGGCCCTAAGCGGAGAGCTATGGAGGGCGTAGAGTGAGGAGGGGGGTAGGTCCCTGAGCCTGGAAGGGAGGAGGGGGGAGAAGTTGGAGGTCCAAGTGGCCTGGAAGGGAGGCTGGGTAGGTGGACGAGATCAAGGAATCGGAGGGGGGGGGTGGGGGGGGTGGGGTGTAGTCAACCTCCAATGAGGTGGGTCCCAGGTGAGTATTCATACCAGAGCCATGGGATGTTCTTCCAAGGGTATCATAGGATCTCTGGCTCAAAACTGGGAGGATCGGGGCAGAGGCGTTTAGGATGTATG
This sequence comes from Ambystoma mexicanum, assembly GCF_040938575.1. NCBI lineage: Eukaryota > Metazoa > Chordata > Amphibia > Caudata > Ambystomatidae > Ambystoma > Ambystoma mexicanum. The sequence goes on from NC_090939.1 coordinate 694,894,313, forward strand.
GGTGTTGGGAGTTTTGGGGCAGTTGAGGGAGTTAAGAGGGGGGAAGAAGAATGGGAGGGGAGAAGGGACTGGCAGCAACAGGATAAGTGGAAGACAAACCAAAAATAAAGGGAGCACAGTAGATATGAGGAAAGACTACACTTTGGGAAAGTGCATTCAGAATAATGTCACATTACTTCACCAAATTCCCCTGTAAAGCTCAAAAAGGTGGAAGCAAAAATTAAAAGGGGACAAGTTAATGTCATTATGCTACAGGAGACACGTGTAAAGAAAGCAGACATGCCCACCATCAGGCAGAGGCAGTTCTCGCGGCTATATCAGGCTAATGCTCAGGGGAAAACCTCAGGAGTCTTGATAGGATTCAGGGACACACCTAGGGCCAGGATTCTATACACCCAAGCCAATAAGGGGGTGGGGGGGGGGCAGATACCTTTGTGCAAGTACAGTTAGAATATAGAAAGTGGACCATGACAACGGTATATGCACCAAACACAGGACAGGATGGATTCCTGTGGGAGGTGGTGGCCAAGTTAGAACGATTCGCGGTGGGAGATATCCTCAAAGGGGATTTCAATATGGCATGGAATCCTGCATTGGATAGGAGTTCCCTGGGGCGCCAGGGAACGGCTACTCCATCACAACCCCTGGTGGAAGGCTATGATAACCCAACCCACAGGGACATCTGGCGGACCAAGAGGGGAGGAGAAAAAGGCTATACATGCTTTATGCATGTTTTTCAATCACTATCCATAATAGAATGTGTGAGTGGTGACCAAACTGATGGGGGGGCAAGCGGGGGACGTGGAAGTGGGGTCAATTTCACCATCTGATCATGCCCCACTGTTAGTGACGGTAAGGGACCAGCGATAAAAGAGAAGGTTGCGGGCCTGGACATTCCCAATGGACCTGCTAAATGATATAACAATGGCAGAGGCAATAGGAGACAACAAAATCTATGGGTACTTTGGCGCGAATTACACTGATGTCACACAAGAAGGAATTTGGGACACCTTTTAGGCAGTGATGAGGCGTGGTACTCATAGCACTCCAATCACAAAGGGAAAAGAGGAGGGGGCATTCGAAAAAGACTTGGAAACCCAATTGCAAGAAGTTATGCATGGCATAGCAGGGAAGAGGTCTAAGGACCTACATAAAAAGCTGTGCGCTTTCTGGGGTCAGCTGGATCTGTTGCGCACTCGTAGAGCTGAAAGGTCTCTGCAGGGTGAAAATCAGAAATACTATGTGAAGGCCAACAAGGCGTATAGGATGCTGGCTCAGCAGTTAAAGAGGGCAGACACAACCTGGGCGGTCCTAATAATAGCACGGTCCAATGGGTCGTTAGCAACAAATTCAGAGGCCATAACGGAAAATTTTCCACGAGAAGTTATACACCTCGGGGCATCCGGACCAGACAGCTATTGATACATACTTTGAGGGGTTGTCAATCCCTAATGTAGCACCCATGGAAAGGGAGATTCTAAAAGGGGACATGAGGGGGGCAGGGGAGGAGGTGCAGGCGGTGATCAAAGCAATGCCAGGACAAAGCCCCGGCGCCAGACGGTTTCCTGGAAACATTTTAGAAAAAGTACAGTTTGAAATTGACCTCCAGGCTCACAGGCCTTTTTAACTCAATTGCACTTAAGGGGGTGGGGTTAACAGACTATGGCAGAAGCAAAGGTGGTAGTGTTTGGGAAACCAAACAAAGACTTGACGAGATGTGGGTCCTACCGACCCATTGCACTGATGAACATCGACACAAAAGTCTACAAGTGTGTCCAAGCAGCAAGACTCGCACCCTTTCTTCCAAAGCTGAGAAGGATCGCCCACCTGGTAGAGAAGCCCACGATACAGCAGATCCTGTTGGTGTTCATCTCATTGGATGCCGAGAAGGCCTTTGACCGGGTGGAGTGCCCTTTTCTTTTTGCAGCTCTGGAGTACATGGGGATAGGAGTTACATTTGTGTGAATGGTAAAAGCAAATTACAGAGGGCCCTTGATGCGCCCATGAATAACCACGTGACCCGCAGCATCAATATCCACTGTGGCATTAGACAGGGGTGCTCTCTGTCTCTGCTCCTCTACGCAATTTACCTACAGCTGTTCCGAATCGCACTCAGACAAAACTTCACAATACAAGGTATGCCATTTGGTGGGGTGGAACACAAGGTAACCGGCTTTGCAGATGATATGATTATGTCCCCAACTCATCCGGACACATCGCTACCTGAGTTGGTGGTGAAACAACACAGTGGAACGGGTTGCAGGACTAAAAATTAATAGGGCAAAATCTGAGCTGCTAGCTCTGGGCCTTTCCTGGGTCAAATTGCGGGCCTACCCACATATTCTCTGCTTATAATGGGTTGCATAAAATACTTGAGTATCAACATAGCTAGTCCAATAACACAAATGTATAAGAATTATCCCGACTCTTAGAACAGGTGAAAGAAGACTTGGGAAAGTAGACGTCACTACGTATTTGTTGGCTGGGCCGGGCAGCTACAATAAAGATGGTTACATTACCAAGGGTGCTATACTATTTTCAGGCCCTGCCAATCTTGGTCCTGGGCACATTTTTTTAATCCTTGAGCAAAATGGTATTGAGCTTTCTGTGGCAGAACAAGCATCCACAGCTGGCGCGGAGCACCCTGATGGCGATTAAGAACAAAGGGGGAGTGGGCCTTTCAAATGTTGTCAAATATTATAAAGCAGCCCAACTGCGAGTAGTGGATGAATGGTCCTCAGGGGGATATGGCCAAACCATTGGTGCGGATGGATAGGGCAGTGGCGGGTGCCCCTTAAATGGGATGTTGGGGTTGCATAGGCAAGATAGACCTTAAAACACCCACTCAAGCCAAGTAGTCACTGTGATGTGCGATATATGGGACCGATTGTTAGACAGGGGCTTTCTAACTACACATCCATACCCCTTAATTTGCAAATCTGCGTTTCCAGCCGGGGACGGTGCAGGGATTTTTCAAACAGTGGCACAAGGTGTGATGCAAGACTCTAGGGGACATGATGCAAGGTGTAGATATTCGTACATTCGAGGAGGGCAAGCAACATATTGGTCTCTCGGAAAAGGATAGAATGGGTTGTTAGATGAGACACTGGATAATGAGCCCAGGTGTAAAACAGGCAGCAGGAAGAAAACTGACTGCATTCGAGAAATGTATCACTACTCGCACAGGAAACAGGCAAACAGTGTCAAGGCTATAATCACTTTAATTGGATACGGGGACCACCCCGACATGAGGATACATGAAGTGGGAAGCCACGCTGGGGTTGGAGATGCCTGGGGAACACTGGGAAAACCTATGGAGGTATATTCCTAAATTGACGAGAGCAATCCAATTTAGAGAGTACATGGTTATGGTGCAATGGCACTACACCCCGGAGAGGCTTCTTAAAATGTACCCCTCAACCATGCAGGAGTGCTGAAGAGGATGCAAGGGGAGGGGGGGGACTGGAGGCATATTTGGTGGTAATGTCGCGTTACTGGGCAAGTTTTGGGAAAATGTCGGTGACCAGATAAAGTCAATGATCATACATGGTAGGGCGCTGACCCACAGGGAATGGATGTGTGGCTTGTTTGCTCCAGAGTTTTACTTACCCTGAAACCCCAACACAAAGGCTTTATGGTTATGCTGATAGCGGCGTGGTTGGTGATAGCTAAATGATAGAAACAAAGACTACCTCCATTCAACGTAGATTGGCTGCAAACACAGTGGGGGCCATTGGCAATGGAACGAGTCACCTCTAGCATACAGGGTGAGAGTGGGAAGTTTCGGCACGAACAGGGGAGGGCCCTAGAATACTTTTGAGGGGACTACATGGAACAATGGTGCCCACACAATTTGCGTATATTGGACTTTATATAAATCGAATATAATCTGTTATCGGACACAAGGAGATTAGTTGGACATGATCAAAAGGCTGCTGTCAGGGGCAATGGGGGGCATTTGGGGTGTGGGGGGGAGGGAAGCATTGTTTGTAAAATGAAAAAATGCCAATAAATACACTTTAAAAAAAGAAACAAAATAGTTGAATATCTAGAGAAATTTGAGGACTCCCAACAAACGTTCAGTAAAAAATCTGAAGATGGCCACTAAGTGTGAAGCTAAGGGGACCTGCAATTGGCTGTGGGCAGTACAATCCAAAATGACCCCTAGAGCACTAAAGTGACAAGCAGTTTACAGAGGATTCCAGCCCGATGACAGGGAACAAGAAAACAGCGAAAAGCATCTGAATCCATGAAAGAGCCAATGCTGGAGAATTGTCTTCTCTTACATATGTCCTTAGTTAAATAGCCAAACTCTAGGACTTCAGTAGCCATTCTGCCAAGCTCAACTAGGTTTGGTCTGGGTATGATTTTTGCCTCTGCTGTTAATAAAAGTGGTTGAATAGCTATCTTCAAGAGGTGGGGGTACCAGGTCTGTCTGGCCCACATTGGCGCAATAAGAATCACCGTTTGTGTATCAGTTTGTGCATTATCTTGTGGATCAGGGGAGTCAGGAGAAAAGCATAAGCAAACATCCAGCCTGATTCATCCATAGTGATTTTCCTTGTTGCCACTTCTGTGGGAACCTGGATGCAATGGTTGGGCATTTGGCATTCTAGGCTGTTGCAAACAGAACCACTGATGGAAAGCCCCATAGTACAAAAATCACTGACTGTGCTTGCAACCATTTTCCTCTTGTGATCTTGAATAAACACTCCACTTCAACTGCGTGCTAGGCAGTTGTGATCCCCTGGTACATGTTGGGCTTGAAGGAAGATGTTTTGTAGTTCAACATAGCCAAATTCCTTGTGCTAGACGTGACAGGGGTCTTGAGTGTATGCCCCCTTGCTTGTTGATGTAAAATATTGCAGTGTTATACTATGTCCCGTCCCCTTTCCTCCATAATGTGTGGGGCCTCCCTGTGAAGAGACGGAACCGGTACCATTTTGCTTAGTAAAAATGCCTCCCCATTAAATTTAGAGCGCGATAGGGCACTGCTGCGGGCGTAACCATGCCCTGCTGGCCCAAGCCACCAGGGCCTCACCTCACTCTTTTTTTGCCGAGATGGGATTGGACGTTCCTTCATGCAGCGCATGTACCTTTTTACTACGCAACAGCTTCCCCATGGTTTTGTCATCTTTTCTCCGGGCTCTGGCACCTGGCTCCCCTGGCGTATGCCAGCTCCAAGCTGGTTCTCCAGGTGCTCGTCCTGCGAGAGGTCCTTCCCCCACTTTGAACCCCATTCACTCTGTTTAGAGGGCCTGGGGTTGAACACTGATGGGATTCTTGCACGGCATGTGATGCATTAACATTTGTCGTTGAAGAACCGGCTCACGTGGCGGCAGGACATTTTCAATGTCTCTGCCAGAGCATCTCAAGGTCTTCACTCGTCAAAAGTCCAAGAAGCAGATAAATCATCTTTTTTATTCTCTACCTCAGCACAGAGATTCCGTTCCAGGAAGTACTCCAGCTGAGCAGGGTCCTTGTGACTCCTGTACCAGTGGAGTGCCTGAGGCCCCTAGGGCTACTGGTACACATACCAAGGGCTCTGAAGACTACCAGAAAGGTCGCTGAGGGGCCTAAAGATCGTTGTACCAGACAAGGGCTACAAAGCTCTGCTACCATGTCTGTCCCCGAGGGGGTGCCTATATGCAACACAAGTACAAGCCTAGCCCTGAGGGCAATCTGCCTACCGGATGAAGTTCAGAGGTCCGTCACAGTACGGTAATACCTTCCGAGGACACTAGAAAGCCTACAGATCAGGGCTCTACTCTGAGCAAACAGTCTCAGAGCATCACAGAGACACTTTACCCCATTTATGTCATCCAGGCATTCAGACACAATAGGGCGACCCCTGGGGAAGACTCGCAATGGTCATTGTGCTCAACTCCTTTAGAGTGGGCCTCACAGACAGGCAATTGTCCAACTCTAGGTTTTGGAGATCTAAGAGAACAACCTCCATCACTGTGCTGTACACCATATTCTCTGCCATCAGGACATAGGGCTGATTTGGCAGGTCTCCACTACAGGTAAGGTACTGAAAGGCCTGCTCCCTCTTATGCACCAATGGCTGCACCCACTCACACACCAACACCTAAATCCACTTACACTCCAATGGCAGGGACAGCTGTGGCACAAATACCTTTGTCAGCTGAAGTCTCATCTGAGAAGCATGTGACCGCTTCATGGTAAGAATGAAGTCCCTACAGATAATGGGTAGATTGAAAGGAGGTGGTTACTCGGGTACAACCACCAAAACTCCTTTACATCCTAGACCACAACCAGCGCCCATTTAGCCTCTGGATAACCATCTTGTTTTGTTTCCAGAGCCTCATTCGCAAGTGGCAAAATCTCCACATAAAGATACAGATGACGATGACGATGAGGAGACATCAAGTTCTGCAAAAGCATTCCATGACCGCATGTCTGACTTGAGTCAAAAAGTTGGGTACTCATATGCTTTATGGGGCGGGGGTTCAATTATGAGAAATAGGGAGACCTTTAAAGCATTAAACACACACTTAAAGAATGGCTACCCCTCTCTTTGTCCCCAGATGGGCAGCAAGCCAGTGCTACGTTAAACTACTTTCTTAATTTGGTAGTTGAGAATCTCTACGAAAGGTAACTGCAGAAACCACGCACAATTTTATTACACATCTTAAAACATTTAAAACATATGATCAATCACATTATAACCATATTAACCATGAATATAGAAAAACATAAGTACAAGTTATTACATACAAAAAAAAGAATCATACAAAGAAATTATTCAAAACAGAAAAAGAAAAAATGAAGGGTGAAACGGTGACCTAAATGGTTTCCTCCATATTTGTTAAATATTGATGGAGATGCAATCAGGTGATCCTTGATAGCAACTTTCCCAATTCCAATTCACACTTTTAATCGTGTCAATGTCAAACAAGATTTCAGGGAGACCACTATTGTGGTGTTCCAACAAAGATATAGGAAGCTAGATGATGGTACTGCCTCCACAAGTCGACATATGTTTCGGCCTTCATGGACCGTACTGTACTATCTCTAGTACTGTCGATACGATGTTTGTTGAGGCCATCATCAGGACTAGTTATTTTCAATCAAGAATTCAATTCTACCCCCAGTGATGGTATCTTTGATTTTGATCTACAACAAAACATCTAAAAACACACTGTCACCAGACTGATAAACATCTGACCACCTATAAAAAAAAAAAACTTTCATAGGAGATGATGTCATAGGTATTACAACTGTGACCTAGTGTTCTCTGACCTGTTGCCCAATACTCCAGTTTGGGGACTTGAGCTTAGAACTCAGCCGACTTCTTTTTCTTTAGATCTGCCTCTTCAGGGGCCCTGTGGCTACCTGTTGATTAAACAAATTGTCTATAACATATGCTTATTTCATTTACAAAGGTCTCTGTGTCTCTTATATTAGATGTTTATTTTCTCACCTGTGACTTAATTTCATAGAGCCAGAACGTAGTTTCCTGTTGTCGTTTCTCCATGTCGTCTCTTTTGGAAAAGTTTCTTCTTTATTAGGCTTTTTAAAGCATTTTTCCTAAACAAATGATTCAATCACACCGATCTGAAAGAAAGGGTGAGTGCCATTGGATTAAATAGTTCCAAATTTTGTGGGTTGTCCATTATTTCCCAATGGCTATCATGTCTATCCTTCCGCAATTTCATGCGGGCTCATTGTGATCTGTCTTAGCATACAGGGATGTTACACTAAAGTACATACGAGTCATGTCCTTCACTTAGTTATTGGTTATCCAAAAAGTGTTTACTTTTAAACCATTTGTTCGCACATAGTTCTTTCATCATATTATATTCATAATCTGTACAAATGCATCTGATTTGCTTACCGTTTCTGATCATACGGGCTAAACGCCTGTTGTAGCTTCACCGATCAGCTCCCTGAATGCATCTACATTTCGCGGGTGCCGACCGTGTGCCTACATAGGCAGTTGGTCATGTGACCTCCCACTCGATCCTACTCACTCGTAGATCATGTGGATTTTAATATTCACACAGCCAGCTTCAGAGAGAGATTTTGTTTTCTCTGAACTTAGTTTGAAATAATTTCTGGCTGACTATGCTTTAGTGTGAATACTCAGCCGAAGGTCTCACTTGATTGTGAGCACGTGACTGTTATGATGTTTGTAAATACAGTCACGTGATCGCCTGCTCGGACTTCTCTGCATGTCCGTACTACAATTATTAGCGGTTATATGAATCGGCAACACTTAGAACCCGGATTTCAGAAATATACATTTTATTTTCATGTTTTGCTGACAAACCGCATTGTCATCCTGACAGAGGACCAAAAAGCGGTCTACTCCGTTTAATTACAAGTCAGTATGTACAGCCAGTGATATTAGTCATTCGATGTGTCTCATTGCAAAGACCACAATGCACCATTTGTAAAGTTATGATCCGGTGTTCCTGAATTATATTCACTTGATGAGCTGATATATCTCTAGTCGCGACCGTTTTATGTATTATTGATCACACAGGAGAGAAGCATTTTTGCTCCTATTCCTGTATGTAAATATTTAATGCATATCAGTGTTTTTTCTATGTCCATCCTTTCCCCCCGCAAAAACCCCCAAGATGTTGGGTAAAAGTAAAAGGATAATCCAATAGGAACGATTTGATGCTATGTGAACAGGTTCCATTCCACTGCTATCTTCGATCAGTTTTATACAGTGTCCATATCATAGATCCATTTTTATTCACACTTTTGCAAGGCAAGATCTCAGTTGCCACCTCTTAGGGATTGTTTAAACACTTGAAGTACACAACATAGGAAATCAGTGAACTTAAGTTGTTTATGAAGTGCGCAACAAGTGGTTTGTTGTCTACCTTGTTTTTTTATACACAACTTGTGTTCACATACCCTTTGGCAGATTTGTCGCTTTGTTTTCTCTATATAAATTAGATCGCAGGGGCATTTGATGACATACAGCCCATTGTGTCAGGCAATTTGTGAAGTTGGTCAGATGTATTTCCACTGATTTAATAGTTCTAGTTTTCATGTCTTTCGTCTGTCCACAGACAGAACATTTTCCACATCTGTGTTGACCCACTACTGGTGGGAGTCCCCACCGTGGGACTTGTCTAGTTATGGCCTTGATATTTGCGGGATTCGTGTGAACCAAGACGTCTCGTAGATTATTTTGTCTTTTAAATGCAAAGCGTGGAGGAGTTGGACTCATAACAGCTAATAATTGTAGCACGGACGTGTAGAGAAGTCAGAGCAAGCAATCACGTGACTATTTACCAACATCATAAAAGTCACATGATCACAATCGAGCGAGACTTTTGGCCAAGTATTCACACTAAAGCATAGTCAGCCAGAAACTATTTAAAACTAATTTCAGAGTAAATGACATCGCTCTCTGAAGCTGTGTGAATATTAAAACCTGCATTATCTGCGAGTGAGCAGGATCGAGTGAGTGGTACAAAGGAAGCTGCTCTGAAATTGTAGAGCGATGTGCAAAATACACAGAGGCCTTGCCAGATGAATAGGCAATCCAGGCAGACAGAAAACTGGCATAAAAAGATTGTAGACATTGATTGAACTATTTCAACATCCAGAGAAGCACAAGAGCAAATAATATTCACGACGAGCACAGCGGAAGGACGACGAGAGAAGAATGTCGGAACCAGCAAATGCCTCCTCTTGCACCAATGCTGATAGCGAGTTAAACGTAGTACATAATAAGGTGAAAAAAGGACATGGTAAAAAGAATTGTATGCTGGGTCTAACCATAGTAACGTGCATAATGAGTATATTAGCCCCAGTGTTGACCATAACAGTGTTATGCTACCTAGAGGAAATGCACCCTCTTGAAGTACTTTTGCCCATGATGAACATTTCCGCAACGGAAAGCCCAGTCCATGTGATTTCCTATACCTTGTCCCCAATAGAAGAGAAACATAGGGAAGGATATGTGAACAACACATCGCTGTTAATAACGAATATGACACACTCAATCCTAAGAAAAAATAATTGTTGGGTTTTTTGCCCACCTGCCGCAGCATGGTGGTCAGGGAATAGGATGGTATGTACAGCCCCTACCCTTAACTTCTGCATGCTATGCTTCTCTGAGTGCCCTATATTATGGGAAATGGAACGAAAGTGAAACTGGTCAACTAGATAAAACAAATATGAATGAATTTGAGGAAGTGATTATGAAACCGGTGGGTTGCTCCGTGTTCCAAAAAAGACGATTAATTACACCAGCAATAATGCCACAGGATAGATTGTCTATACCTTATAAAACTTCTGTGATCACATTGCACATTAACCCACATGGGAATAAGGATGCCGAACGCCCTTCATATACAGTGAATTATAACCCTCATTCTGTCGCATTCTGTCTAAAGAAAAAGGGTTCTTTCCAGGTAGGAACATTTACCAGATGCAGGAATATAGCATTCCGTGATAAAGAAGTGGAACCAATATATGTGGGAGATCCTGTATATTTCATATGTGGAGAAAAAGCATATCCTTGGTTACCTAGGAACTGGGGAGGTATGTGTTATTTGGGATTTCTGTTCCCTGGGGTGTTTCTTTTAAAAACATCAGACATAACCAAATTGACTAGGTCACGACCTCGCCGTAATAATGAAGACGGGTTGATTGTAGAGGATATAGCAATAGCAAAATCATTCATACCATTTTGGGGCCAGGCGATAAACTCTTATAACATAAGACGACTGTCTAGGATATTAGAAGAAACAATAAATGGAACCACTGATATATTATAAAATATGACTCTTGAAGAAAAAGGAAAATTAATGTCACTACCGAATAGAATGGCCCTTGATATAATCTTAGTTGATCGCGGCAGTGTTTGCAAAATCGTGGGATCAGCGTGCTGCGTATTTGTAAATGACTCCTCCCTCACGATTTTTGAGGCAATAAGAAAATTGCATGTGTTAAGTTCCGATCTTCATCCCCCTGAAGGCGGTTGGCAATTGAACATAAGCTCCTGGTTCTGGGAAGTGTTGCGATCCTGGGGATGGAAACTATTTGCAATCCTAGCAGCAATCCTAGGAATATTTGTGACATGTTGTTGTTTGTTTGTTTATTTATTTATTTGTAGCGCGCGCCAGACCCGAGGGTATCCGGGCGCGTGTTCAAGAATACTTTAAGCTTACATGTCTCACCATAATATGTCTCACCATAATATGTACTGAATCAGCGAAGAGTGTGTACAAAAATGATGAAACGAAAAAACATACTAAACCAAGCACTCGCCATAGTAACGAATCTGAAACCATTAAAGAATTCATGGCAATTGATATTGATAATAACGAGGAGACAAGTGTACATGAGTCCGAATTTGAATCAGATTCCGAATCTAATCCAAATACTTGGTCGGAGGAGGATGCAATGTATGGATGAAACGTTTGGCTTACGGCCAAGAGGAAGGTTTGTCAATCCAGAAAAAACTAAGCACCCCTTGAGGGTCCGAAAATGAATGATAATCGGTTGGCCGAAGACCAACTGCCTCATTTACAGTGTAAGAATATATATTCATTAGTCATTAGTTATTATGTAGCTATTAGTTTAACTACGGTGAAGCCATTTTAAGATGACCAGAATCGCCATTTTGTTTTCTCTCTGCTCTAACGTTGCCACTTTGCCTCATGTAAAACTGCTTTGCTGTAGATATTATTTTGCTTCAATGGTCCAAGACTAAGAAACATGTTGAAACATTACACTGGAGAGCCAGACAGGAATGCCCGATTCCTCCCTCACGTATCCTTGAAGACAGGGAGCAAGGCATTTAATCAGTATACGAATGCCAGAGAGTCTCCTGAAAGAATACTAATGTACGAAACTAGCATTTAAAGAGTTGAATTATGTCTTCTTTACAGCCCCCCTTTCTGAGCCCAGTGAGGCCCCGTAGAGCAGGCTGACTTCTAGAGCGAGAATTGAAACTTAGAGATAGTGACGCCTGGTATGTGCCAGTCTCCTACGCACAGCTTGCCCATGAAAAACAAATGCTGTGTTCTAGCAAACAAAGAATGGTGTCTGTAAAATTGGAGATTGCAAACTGTTACTAAATATGGTGGTCTAAGGTGTCATTTTTCACGATGGTCAATCATTGCATCTAATTCAAAGGGAAATGAATTGGGGGCGGCATCAAATGTGTCATTACTGATTGTAAGATGCTTCGTTTGTATATATGTAACTAATGTACGTTTCACACCCTCTTGCGTCCCCCAAGGTCTGTTAGACACACGTCGCGGGGCGTGGGACCACTTGGCCAACTGCGACTATTTTGTATTGCAATAAACCCTAGATTTTGGGAACAGAACCTCGTGTCTGGAGTATCTATTCGTGTGTGGTGACTGCCTTGTTTCCACATCCGAGGGGCCCCTTCAACATGACTGCCTTTGGAAAATGTCACATGACCAACAGCAGCCTATGTAGGCACACGGTCAGCATCCACAAAATGTAGACGCATTCAGGGAGCTGATCGGTGAAGCTACAACAGGCGTTTAGCCCGTACGATCGGAAACGGTAAGCAAATCAGATTAATTTGGACAGATTATCAATATAATATAATGAAAGAACTATGTGAGAACAAACAGATAAGAAGTAAACACTCTTTGTATAACCAATAACGAAGTGAAGGACATGACTTGTATATACTTTAATGTAACATCCCTGCATGCTAAGACAGATAACAATGATCCTGCATGAAAATGCGGAAGGAGAGACATGATAGCAATTGGGAAATAGAGTTAGAACATTGGGAAATAATGGACAACCCACTAAATTTCAAACTATTTAATCTAATGGCAGTCGCCCTTTCTTTCATATGGGGCGCGTTTGAATAATTTGTTTGGGACAATGCTTAAAAAAGCCTAATAAAGAAAATAATTTTTCCAAAAGCGACGTTGTGGAGAAACGCAACAGGTAACTACGTTCTGGGCTCTATGAAATTAAGTCACATGTGAGAAAATAAACATCTAATATAAGACACAGAGACCGTTGTAAATGAAATAAGCATAGGTTAAATACAATTTGTTTAATCAACAGGTAGCCACAGGGCCCCTGAAGAGGCAGATCTCCAAAATAAAATTAAAAAAAAAAAGTCAGCTGAGTTCTAAACTCAAGTCCCTAATCTGGAGTATTGTGCAACAGGTCAGTGACCACTAGGTGAAAGTTTTAATACCCATGACATCTATGAAAGTATTTTTTTTTTTTTTTTAAAGGTGGTCAGATGTTTATCAGTCTGGCGACAGCGTGTTTTTATGTATTTTGTTGTAGATCGAAATCAAAGATACGATCACTGGGAGTAGAAATGAATTCTTGATTGAAAATAACTAGTCCTGATGATGGCCTCAACAAACATCGTACCAACAGTACTAGGCATAGTACAGTACGGTACAGTCCATGAAGGACGAAACATATGTAGACTTGTGGAGGAAGTACCAACATCTAGCTTCGTATATCTTTGTTGGAACACCACAATAGTGGTCTCCCTAAAATCTTATGTGACATTGACACAACTGAAGTGTGAATTGGCATTAGGAAAGTTGCTATCAAGTATCACCTGATTGCATCCCCATCAATATTTAACAAACATGGAGGGGCCAATTTGTGTCACCGTTTCACCCTTCATTTTTTCTTTCCGTTTTGAATAATTTGTATGAATCTCTTTATTGTATGTAATAATGTGTGGTACTTTGCTTTTCCATGTATATGGTTATGATGTGATTGATCATAGGTTTGTTTTTCTTAAACTTTCTTTAATGGTTTTTTCCAACAAAACAAACGAACCATGAGACCAAACGTCAGTCGTACTGTGAAAACTGCACCCTTCCCACCCACACCTCCCCTCTTCCCCCCCCGCCCATCGTGTTGAAAAGAGTCATTGTGCTAGAGGTTATCATCTAGGTGGCGCTGTTGCTGGGGCTTCAGCATTGTGAGTCGGGCTGGTATTTGAGTCCTGCGTTAGTTCCGATTGTTGTGAGTCAGCAGCGTCGGTCGTTGAAAGCATGTATATGATGTACGGCCCCCATATGTCTGGAGGGCGTGCGTGTAATGGCATAGTCTTGATAAAGTCCGTTTCGACATCTTGACAAAAAGTTACGTCTTTCAGCCAGTGCTGTACGTTTGGAGGGGGTCCTCTACCCCACGTGTAAGCGATTCTCCTTCGTGCCAGGACCAGCAGTAGATCTGTCAGCCTTCTAACTGAGCTCGGTAGCGATTGAGTCAGGCCTAGTAGCGCTGTTTTTGGCTCGGGGACAAGCTCTGTTTCGATTATTGCTGAGATTTTTTCGAGTACTGCGCTCCAGAAGGTGGCTACTGGAGGACAGGACCACGCCAAGTGAAGGAAGTCGGCTGTGGATGCCCCACATCGGTTGCATTCTGCTGAGATGGAGTACCTTTGGGAATGCAGTTTCGCCGGTGTGTGGTACGTTTGGTGGAGAAAGTTGAAGTGGATCAGTTTGAATCTCGCATTGATCGCTACTCTATGGGTGAGTTTTAGGATGGAGGCCCATTCTTCATCTGAAATCGCGCTGTCTAGTGTCTTTCCCCCCCCCCCCCCATCTCCTTTTGGCTCTTGCTCCGGGTGGGATTGCTTCATCGAATAGGCCTTTGTAGATGTTCGTTACCAGGTGCCCTTCTCCCTGGGCTTGGATTGTGTAGTGGAGTAGTGGCCAGATTGGTGGTTGTTGAGGAAAACTCGGGATTACTGCCTGTAGCAAGTGTCGTAGTCTGTAGTATATGAACATGTCGAGGGCGTTGTTGCCTCCTCTTTCTCGGGCTTGTTGTGCCGTCATGAAAGTCCCTGCCGGAAAGAGGTCATCCATGGAGTGCACCTGTAGCTTTTCTGTCCAGAGCAGGAAGACTTTCGGTTGTGATGGGGATTCCAGGAATGTGTTTTACTGGCAGGAGAGGGGAGTATCTGGCCGAGATGTCGTTTACCTTGGCAATTTCCTTCCAGATTGAGATGTGGTGGCGACAGGATTCATTCCGGACCGAGTGACTGGGAACTGCCCAAAAATTATGGATCGAAGGAGGTGCGGTGTTGCCAATGCTCTATCTGGACATGTGGTCGTATGAACTGTGTTGCGTACCATTGGCTGAGGTATTGGGCCTGGGCTGCCCAATAGTAACGTTCTACGTCTGGAAGGGCCAATCCACCTTGCCGTACTGGTAGGGTTAGTGTGGAGTAGGCGACCCTTGCCACCTTGCCGGCCCAGACGAGATCTAGGACCATATTCTTTATGCGTTGAATAAGTTTCTGTGTGAGCAGTAGAGGGATGTTTGAGAAGAGCTACAACAGTTTTGGTAAGATGATCATATTTACAATTGATACCCTGCCCCACAGGTTGAGTGGTAGGGACTTCCATCTCTTGATCTTGGCTTGGAGGATGTCTATAGTGGTTTCATAGTTCTCATGAATGATCTCCTCTCTCAGACGGGACATGTAGTTGCCGAGATAGCTTACATGTGTATGTTGCCACTGGAAGCCAAAGTCGTCAGTAAATCCAGTGGTGGCGGCGGCGAGCGGGAAGATGACTGATTTGCTGTCATTGAATTTCAGCCCAGAGAAGCGACCAAACGGTATTACTGCTCCCATTGCTGGGTTTAGGTTTTCATCTGCGTTCTGTAGAAACAGGGCTATGTCATCTGCATAAAGCAAGATGACCATTTTGTGTGGGCCGAAAGAGAGGCCTCTGAAGGTGTCGCATACGCATGTCGGAAGCTAGGGGCTCCATTAATAAAGAGAACAAAAGTGCCAAGATTGGACATCCGTGTCTTGTTCCTCTTCTCAAGTGGATATCGGCAGAGCAGTGGCCGCCTAGCGTGATGTTGGAGATTGTTTTTTTGTAGAGTAGGGAGATCATTTGCAAAAAACGCTTGCCCATCCCCATCCTTTCCAGAACTGTGAACAGAAAGGGCCATTCGACCGAGTCGAAAGCCTTCTCAGCGTCTAATAGTACTACCACGGCCTGACAGTCCGGTTCTAAGGCCTCTATTGCTCCGAACATCTTCCTTATCCCGTATGAAGTGTTCCTCCCAGGGATGAAGCCCGCCTGGTCAGCCAGCACCATGGCAGGCATGAGGAGCATCAGCCTCCTGGTTAGGACTTTTGCAAAGATTTTGTTGTCCAAATTTATTAGCGAGATTGGCCTGTATGAGCCGCATTCCATAGGATCTTTGCCGAGCTTGTGCAAGAGGATTATGTTTGCCCTGTATAATGTTGGTGGTAGCTGGTCATTGGTCAGGGCCTCGTCATAGACCTGGAGGAGTAGCGGGGCAAGGAGGTCTGCAAAGTGTTTATAGAATTCGCCGGACAGGCCATCTGGACCTGGTGCTTTAGAATTGGGTAATTCTTTGATGACTTCGAGGATCTCCTCAATGGTAATGGGGGAGTTTAATGGTTCTCTGAGCTCTGGGTAGTTCTATTTCATCTAGGTATCGTGTCAGCTCTGTTTGGTCGGCAGAGTAGCTTGAGTCGTACAGGTCCTGGTAGAATCTGCGAAAATGTTCAACAATGTCAATTGTCGAGTGGACGGTGTTGCCTGTTGGGTCTCTCACTGAATCAATCGCTGTGGGTTTTCTATCGGCAGCTATGAGCCTCGCGAGGAGAGCTATGGGTTGCTGCCCTTCACCGTACTGCTGAATTTTGCGGTGTCTGCCTAGAAATTTTATTTCCCTTTCAGCTGCGTCGCGAAACACTTCTAATTCTTTCTTGATTGCTGCTAGCGATTGTGGAGTGTTGTTTATCAGGAGAGCGCCTTCAAGGTCCGAGTTTTGTTTCGCTGGTGTTCAACTCCCTTTGCAATAGTTTTAATATTCCGCATTCCTTTGTCATGCAGACCCCTCTGGTGAAACATTTTAGAGTCTCCCACAGAGTCCCAGCTGAGGGCACTGTACCTAGGTTGGAGTCGAGGAAATGTTCTAGTTCACTTCGGAGTTCTTCCGCAAAGACTGTCTTGCAGCTCTCGTGGCTTGAATCTCCAATGAGGTCGAGGTTTGGTTGTTTGTGTGGTGTTGCAGGTTAGAGACACCATGGAGTGGTCCGACAGGGTTCTCGGTAGGATGCGGCAGTCGTCCCATTGTAGGCAGCTGTGGCAGGACACAAGGAGATGGTCTATTCTCGAGCTGGTTCTGTGTACCCAGGAGTGGAAGGTGAAGTCGTTGGTGTTTGGGTTCTGGTGTCTCCAGATGTCAGAGGTCGTAGGCTTTGCAAATTTCAATGATTTGTAGGGACGCCTTGGATGGGGTCGCTGTTTGGTTATGCGATTTATCTTTAGCTGGGTTTAGGGTTGTGCTGAGGTCGCCACCCCCTATGATCGCGGACCGACTGACCGTGCTCAGTTGGACCATTACCCAGTCAAAGTTATTGGGACTGTCTGTGTTCGGGCCATATGAATTCACTAAGGTGATTTCTTCTCCGTCAATCGTTCCCTGTACCATGAACGACCTGTCTTCTGTGTCCTTTTTTTGAGCTATTAGTTTGAAATGAATTGCCTTATTGATTATTATGGCTATTCCTCTGGCATAGGACAAGAAAGAGGCAAAGTAGCGGTGACATCCCCAGTCTTTGGCCCAGGGGTGTTCGGACGTTGGACGTAGAGGTGTTTCTTGGATGAACGCTATATTGATTTTGTGCCGGCGTAGGTATTGAGTCATCTTCCTCATTTTCGCTGGTTGATTACCACCTTTAAAATGTTCCATGTAGCAATGGTGAAGGCGCCGTGTTTTCAATTCTTTGCACCTGCGGATCGTGGCATTTAGCTACTAACGGGCGAGGGTGGTGGGCCCTGTTGGGTCGGTTTTGTTTGTGGTGTGGTCTTCTCCTGAGTGGAGCATATGGGGTGTCCTGGGTGCTGTACAACTTGTTAACCCCCAACTTGTGTGATTCTCCCTCCCATTTCTCGCGAGCAACCCCCAACTGGCTCGTCGTGGATCCCCCTTTTTTTAACTTGTAATTTGAAAACTTGAACATTGCTGTGCTAGGGGCGCTTGGATCTTCCCAAGTCGCGCGGCCTTGAGGTTGTTTTACTGTCTATTTTGCGTTCTGGCAGCGCTGATTGTTGCTGTGTATCGCGTTCTTTTGCTTCAGTCCATCTATGGTGGATTCCTCTGGGCCCTCTCTCTTTGAGCTTGTGCCTGGTTATTCTCTGGTGGTCGACATCCCGCCCGGTCCAGGTACATATTTGCCTCTTCGGGTGTTTGGAAAAACTGGGTTCTTCCCTGGTGTTGTATTCTCAGTCGGGCTGGGAACAGCATTGAGTATGGTACCTGGTTCGTGCATAGTCTCGGTTTAATGTTTGTGAAAGACCTCCTTTGTGCCTGGACAGCTGGGGAGAAGTCTGTATAAAAGTGGACGGTATCGCCATCGTGCTGTAGCTCACCTTTCTCTCTGTCCTTATAATTGAGTAATTTTGCAATTATTGGACGAGAAGGGGCTCCGGGAGCGGGTCTTAGCGTCAGTATTCTGTGGGCTCTTTCGACGACAAACAGGGGCGAGAGAGTTTCCGGACCGAAGAGAGATTTGCACATTTCTTCAACGTGGTCTTCCATTTTGCCTTGTAGTTGTTTCTCTCTTACTCCCACTATGCGGATGTTGTTCCTTCTGGAGCGCCCTTCGAGATCTTCATTTTTGGCGCTATTTTCATTTGGGCCTCGAGAGACGACACCTTGGTATTCAAAGATGATACCCCATCGTCCAAAGTGGATATCCGTTGCTCTGCTTCATCCAACCGTTCGTTGTGGGTGTCTAGCCGGTGTTGGACTTGATCAACTTTGGACGAAAGACCGTCCAGCTTACTATCTAGGTTACTGATACCGGATTTCAGTTCCAGGAGCAGTGCTCTGATGTCGAGGGACTGGGTATCGTCGTTCTCTTGGTTTAGTATGTGTGGCGGGGACTCTGATTCGTTGCTGTGTCTTGGAGTTTTTGCCGAGGTTCCAGCATCGAAGTTCAGTTTGCGCTGTTTGTCGGTTTTCCCCATTGCAGGTACGGATGGGCAGCGCCGTTGGTTGCCTGGCCGTAGAGTTTGTGTGGCGGCCGAGGCGGGGGTTTCCTGTGCCCCTATGAGGGGTTTTGTGAGATGTTTTGCTCGACTGCAGGGTTGGCCTGTGCCGGACACTCAGCCCGCCATATGCGTTATAGTTGGTGCCGGGGGGGGGGGGGGTCGGTGGATTATTGGCCGACCGAGCCAGTCGGGTCCCAGGATAGTTGGTTCAGTTCGGCATTCTATGGCCCCTGCGGTGCGTCACTGTGCTGCCAAAGTGGGGCCTAGATAGCGCCGAGTGTGTTGTTGGGCAAAGCCGCGCCGCCTCCCCCCCAGCGTGCGCCGTACCTGGTGAGGCCTCGCCCGTGTTCTGCTCCTTCGATTTGGCCCAGTCCCCCGGCCACCGCCGCTTCGTCAGGATGCAACTGCGTAGATAGTCGGCGGGGGTCCGTGGAGCCGCGAGGTTCTGCCGGGATGCTGCTTCTCAGCTGCCGGGGCGGTACGGGGCCGCCCGAGCCCCCTCGGGCTCCTGCCGGATCGCCAGAGGTCGACAGTATTTTTTATGCTGGGTAAGGGTCCTGGTAGACCCGGCTTCTGCCGTTGCTGTGGGGATAGGGCCGAGGGGGGCACCTGTAGCGCTGGCGTCTCAGGCAGTGGGCCACTCCTTTCTCCTGCTTTCAGCGCGGCCTCGTCTGGGCTGCGCGGCAGCCGCCAAAGCTCTCTCGCGGCCCTCAAGACGCCCCAGCCATCCGGGGACGCCACAAAGCAGGATCTAGGCGGTCAGGGTCTCTGGATTCGGCTTCTGCACGGCTGATTTTCTTCCCTGTACACTGGCTGAAGCGATGGTGGTTGTTTTAGGGGGTTATACTGCCGGAATAAACAGGATTAATAAGGATTTTAATAGGCCGCGCGGGAGCTCACAAGGGAGCGGCCATCTTGTTCGGGTCTCTAGCGCCCTCCATCATAGGTTTTTAATGTTTTAAGATGTGCTAATAAAATTGAGCAAGGTTTTTCTGCAGTTACCTGTTTAACTACCAAATTAATAAAGTAGTGGTAGCCGCTGCCTTTTTGTTTTCAAAGCCATCAGTGGGGTCTGTTCCTCTACATCAGCCTCAGCCTGCTTATCCAAAGAGAATAAAACGCTCAAATCCTTTGGAGAAAAAAAAGAAAAAAAAAAGTATATCTAAACGCAGATCTCCACCTCTGGCAAGCCAAGGCAGATGCCTTGCTAGCAGCAGCAAACCAGAAGCTACGTCGAAAGATAGGGGATTTCCTCACTGACTTCCCAGTAGAATGCCAAGCCGCTTTTAAAGCAGGTCAATCGGAGACGAAGTGGATTGCTCAAGATATCCTGGAAGCATCAGTTTCACATATCGATAAAGCCAGTAGGGCTAGGTGTTAAACCACGGATAGGAGGAGGTCTGCGTGGATGCACGCTACCAGATGTGCCATAGACGTGCAAGATCGAACCCTAGATCGCCCCGTCAGGGGACGGACCTGAACCATTAGTCAACTGATGAAGAATTGACCAAAAAAAAAAAAAGAAAAGTTCCCAGACAGCAAACTCATTCACAATACTATCCAAACTGGTGACAAAACAATTCACAGGCTTCCAAGAAATGCTGGGCCATAGATACCGCTCCTTTGGTGGGTTTGGAGGATTCAGAGGCTTCCACCAAGACAGACAAGCCAGGCAACCAGACAGGTCACAGAGTATGAAGCACAGAAAAGAGCAAGGGGTTTTTCGCGTCCCCCTCTTCACAAGCCTCTGATCCTAAAAGAGATGAGCCTAGTGTCTGGGTCCACGACACCCCGGAGGAAGATTAGCCCTGCATGCGCTAGTTTGGTGTTCCCTCTTTCAATTTCATGACTCAGATCAGCCATTTCTGCAGGTTTTCGACTCCCACTTCCTTCATGGTTTTTCCCTCCCGTCCTTCAAATGGGATTGCCAATTAGATTACAAGAAATTCTCAAGCTGGTCTGCGATCAGGCAGTGGAGAAGGTCCCACAGAAGGGCAAGGGTCTCGGTTACTACTCGAGAAAACGCGCTATTCACAATAAGAACCAGGCTGGCCTGAGAGTAGTCAGTAAGTGTGCAGAAGGAGCAGACTGGCACACAGGTGGCATGACTCGGCATAAACTTTTATTATAACAGAAAATAAACAGAAAATCTAGCTTGCCCCAACTCTAAGAGGGGTTACCCTGCCTCAACTAAAAGACTAATGGCCATGTCAGAATGTCCATGTAAATCAATAGTCCACTGTCCTGTGTCAAAAATCCTGCTTCTGTCCCTTACACCAAATACTAAACTAAAAAGATAGTGCATCTTCTTAGTCCAGAAGAAGGGCTCCCTTCTTCCAAACAACGGTCCACAGTTCCACCTGTGTTGCAGAATCTTTGCCTAGGAGAATGACTCCCTTCGCCAGGTCTCAATTCCTTTTCACAGCACAACACAAAGTTTCAAGGTGTAATGCTTAACAGCAGTAAAGTTCTCAGTTCAAGTTCACAAGGTAAAGTTCTGGCTCAAACATCAACAATTCTTATTGCCCATAGTGGTTTCACCACTATTGGGTTCCTGGAGAATAGACATTTTTGAGGTGTCTTTCCTCAAAGTGTTCACAATGTCAGTGGGATGTCTTCCTTCCCGTGGGTGAAACACACTCAAAAGGCAAAGTTCAAAACAGTTCTCCTCGTCACATACAGGGAAAAGTTTCTTATTCCAGGTTATAACACAAAAGGCAAAGTTCCAAACAACCAGGGGACTGTCTCCCTTGCCCTGGTCTCCACTACCCAGAGAATTCCTCCCCTCTGCTAGTACGGCAGTTCAACACAATCAGGGGGAATGAATCCCTTCTCCAGATTTCAGTTACCAGGAGAATGACTACTTTCTGGTATCCTTTCAATTGTCAGGAGAGTTCCAGATCACCATGGGGAATGACTCCCTTCCCTGTCCCTCCCTTTAGCTTCCAACACACAGTTCATAAATTCTCTTCTTTGATTGGGCTCACCTGGTATTTTCTCTTTACCAAATACTGCGATGAGGAAGATGACCCATGCTGTGTGCGGATTACAGGTCCCAGGCCCTGGCTTCTTTTGCTGTTTTATTTGGTTCACTCTCCTGCCAAGTGGGACAATTACAAAGATACTTAACTTCCTGGTTTGGGTCCCAGACCACTGCTGCGCTCATTCCTTGGTTCAGTACTGTTGGTTCACTCTCCCACCAAGTACGGATGCGTGGGAGATATCTTGCTTCCCGCTGTGGGGCCCAGACCAGTTTCTTCCCTTTTTATACTCGGCTGCCATGGTTCGCTCTCCCGCCAGGTGCTGATGTGAGGGAGATGGTTCGCTTCACATTGTGAGTCCCGGAAACCTGTCTGGTGGTCAGTAGTTTTGTGACGCCACTGGGCAGAGGAAGCGCTCCTCTGTTGCAGAGCCTTCTTACCGCCTGTCTCGTGTCCCTACCAGGCCTCCCTATCTTCCCTGGATCTGTTAATGGGGTCATGCAGCTCTCCTGTCCTTCCTGGGATTGGGTGCCTTCACAGCAGCACCAGCGTTCCTTTTTGTGAGCAGCAGTTCTCTTTTCTGCTTCATACTCCTTGATGCCCGGCCACCACAATTCCTCCAGAAGGATCCCTCAATACTTCCACAGCTGCTTGCCTCCGTCTGCCGCTCTGCCTGGTTCTTTCTTGCATGCAATTTGAAACTCTTGGTTTCTTCTTAGGCCTGCAACAAACGCAAGTCCTTCTTCAGTTTAATTTTTATTTCTTTAACTCCCCATGGTGCAACATCCACACCTGCAGTGTGAGCTGTTTAGTCAATTCTTACTCCTCCTATGGGCCACCTCGTCCCAGTACTAGGGTCAGGCAAATTTCTAGAGCTCTTAAGGATCTTCTTCGTCCCAGTATCTTCAACTTCACAGATATTCCAGAAGTACATGGATCTATCCTTAGCATGGGAGTGTGTTAACAGAGGGGTCTAATGGCTGAGGGAGAGTGTAGGCACGGGCAGAGGGTATACATACTGCATTCTCCAGAAATGTTCTCCCTGTCCCCAGAGGGGATGTCTCATCCCATGAGATCCTCCTGCTGGGTACCACCCCCCCCCGGGACTCTCGGGTAGCGGCCTCGCCACCTTCATCCCATTGGAAGGGCCCCCCGGGGAGAAATGACATCTTGGAATTCGTCACAATTCCTAGATTTATCTTACCTGAAACTTTCCCTCCCGGTAGTTCAAAATGGTGAATCAAGCTCACATGGCCAAGGTACTTTGTTCTGAAGACTGGACATGCTCCCTGGACCTGAAGGACACGTATTTATCCCCATCTGGCAACTGCACAGATATGTTGCACTTTACTGTAACGGGTCATCACTTTGAATACAAGGTGCTCACGTTTGGACTGAATATAGCTTCCAGGGTATTCACGAAAATAATGAATGCAGTGGCGGCAGTTTTCAAGTTGGAGTATCCCTATCTGGACGAATGGCTCATCCGGGCCAGCTCTCCAGGGGAAGTAATAATTGCATGCCACCGACTAATACAGACACTAGACTTAAGGTTTTCCACAAACCTCAAAAAGTCAGAATTGAGGCCATGTCCGGATTTGGTGTTTGTGGGAATAATGTGCGACACCGTTTCCAGCAAACTGTTCCCCACAATGGACACTTTCAGCAATATTTTTGCTGCCGTCAATCCCTTTACCAACAGAACATCAATATGGTAGTTCCAGAGCCTTCGAGTGCTGCCAGCATCTTGTGTCCTTACAATTCCACTTGCCAGGCTCAAAATGAGAGACATTCAAATGCATTTAGCCGGTTCAAGGGATCAGGAGTCAGGAAGTCAGTCGGATAAAGTATCCAATACCTCTTTTTTACTACAGGACCTATTGTGGTGGAAGCGTCCAATGTTATGAGAGGGGCTCCCTTCTGTCAGATTCAGCAATTCTCACCACAGACTTCTCCACGGAGGGGTAGGGAGCAACCTTGGGCAAGCATACTATTCATGGAATATGAAATGTCCAGGAGAAGTAGTTCCAAATATATTATCTAGAGCCATTAGCGATTTCCTTAGCTCTAAGAGCATTTCAATTCCTCTTAACCAACACAGCAGCCCTCATCAGAACAGAAAGCGCTACATCCTTGTACGATGTAAAGGAGCAGGATGGAACCAGGTCTCCTTTCCCAATTAGCAGTGGAAACATGGAATTGGATGGCGAGTTATGGCATTCTTCTACAGACAGTGCATCTCCCAGAGGAGCAGAACACAGGAGCGGACAGGCTCAGCAGGCTGGGCTCCACATCATACGAGTGGGAGCTTAATCTCACAGTCCTCGACACAGTGTTCCAAACCTGGGGGCATCATCAGGTAAACCAGTTTGCGACAAAGGAGAGATCCAAGTGCCCCCTCTATGCCTCCTGGACAGGGAAGGGTGAAAGATCTTTGGGAGATGTGTGCCACCTTCTCTGGGATAGGATGAGGTGTTACGCATTTCTTCCAACACTTCATTCAGAAAGTCCTTCGCAAGTTCAGGGACGCACTGTATTGTACAGTGATACCAATAGTCCCACATTGGCCAACGAGTGGGTGGTCCTTCGTTCTCCTGCAGTTAGCCAGTGAGCAGCCTATACAGTTGCAGACTGATCAGGTTCACCTTTTAACCCAAAATAATGGGGCAGTGATTAATCCAGCTCCAGCACTTGGTTCCTGAAAAGTTAACACTGGGTCAATTAGGGCTGTCTCACCAAAATATGGAAATCCTTCACAAAGTCAGGAAACCATCTAAACTGAAAATACAAAAGTAAATGGTCTAGGTTTTGCTTCTGGGCTAAAGACAATATCAACCCACTGCAGTGTTCCTTAGGTGACATAATTATACATAGCAATACCTGCACCGAACACACTAACCATCTTTATTTATTGAACATTTGTATGGTGCCTATACAGCAGAAAGTGTTTCTAGGCACCACAAAACTAAAGGGGAAGGGGGAACAGAGGATGAAACACTAAAGGCTTCTACTAGGCTTTGTGACATTCAGATCGTGCAAGTGCAGCAAACAGGGCAGGGGTGGCGTGGAGGGGCAGGTAAGGGAGCGGGGAAGGTAAGGGATGTGGTAGGGTGGATGCAGGAGGGAGGGGACCACAGAGGCTGGACAAGTGCTAGGGGCGAAGCCTGGAGGGTGAGGGCTGGGGGCGAGGCCTGGAGGGCAAGGGCTAGGGGGAAGGCTAGAGGGCAAGGGCTAGGGGGAAGGCTAGAGGGCAAGGGCTAGGGGGAAGGCTAGAGGGCAAGGGCTAGGGGGAAGGCTAGAGGGCAAGGGCTGGGGGGGGGGGAAGGGCTAGGGGTAGGCCTGGAGGGCAAGGGCTTGGGGTAGGCCTGGAGGGCAAGGGCTAGGGGGAGGATGGGATAAGGGTCAAGTAGTGGGAGGAGGGGCTGGTGGACCAGACTCAGACTCTAGCAGGGTTTCTATGTCGTTTTACCCACAGTTTTGATGAATTTACCAAAAAAATCCTGACAAAATTAATCGAATAAAGTTTTTTCCCCATTATTAACCCCACCCACTCCCCATATATATTTCAATGAGTTTTTTCGATGGAATTTTTTCAGTAAAAATTCCAATAAAAAAAAACTACTCTCAGCAAAAGGATGTTGTACCCTAGCAGGGCAGTGATTAGTGAGAAAAAGGCTTGTGTATTATGCATAGAGTCTTGAATTGTATCCTTGCATTCACCGGGAGCCAGTGGCAAGCTTTTAGGGCTGGAGAGATGCAGTCCCTTGGCTTGAGGCCAAGGATACATCATGCAGTCCTATTCTGGATTAGTTCAAGTGGGCAAAGAGGAACGAGGCAGCTTAAGGAAGAGGCTGTGACAGTAGCCCAGCCTGAAGAGAACCAGAGCTTTAGCAACATTGAGTTTCTGGGGGAAGGTGAGGAAAGGGAGAATGATTGATGAGAAGCTGAAAGCGAACCTTCTTGGCAAGGTAAGCAATATGAGGAGAGAGAGGAGTTGAAAATGACCCACTGGTTTTTTGCCTCACAGGAGGATAAGGGGGCCCAAGGAGGGCAGAGAGTAGGGGGTGGCGGCAGAGTAGGGTGGAGCACCAACGAGAAGGATCTCGGTCTTAATGGCATTAAGACAGATCATTAGCAGCAGACCATGCCTGAATAGTAGTCAGATACTGGGGATGAGAGAGGAAGGAGAGGAGGCAGAAGAGAAGCTTAAAGGAGAGGTGAGTGTCATCTGCATAACACTGGAAGTGTGGAGATGCGGTGGGCAAGAGGGGAAAGGTAAATGTTAAAAGTCCAAAGCGAGAGGATAGAGCCCTGAGGGATGCCACAGGTACAAGAGTGAAAAGGGCCCATTTGAACCTTAGAGGGCCAATTTGAAAGGAAAGAGGTCAGCCAAGCAGTGCCCAGTCTGTGATGCTCAGAGTAACACAGAATAGGCTAAGGAGGGTAGCATGATTGACCATGTCGAAGGCAAAGGACAGATCAAGGAGGATGAGAACAGAGGGTCAAGGTTTGAGAGCAAGTCTTCACGGGTGTTCAGGAGAGCAGTTTCCATGCCTGTGGCTGCTCTGAAGCCAGACTGTTCGTGGAAACAGCCAACCGATTAGTTGGCAGATTAGTTGGGAGATGACCAACTTCTCCAAAAGTTTGCCCAAGAAGGGGGTAGTCGCGATAGGGTGGTAGTTAGCTGGGCAGGAAGAGTCTGTGTATGGCTTTTTTGGGAGGAATGCTCAAGGGAGTGCTTAAGAGGTGATGGGAAGGGGCCAGTAGCAAAAGAGTGATTGCAGGGAAGCACCTGTTTGGAAAAGACTTTCATGATTGCTAGAGCCCTCGGGAGAACAGGTTTGACAGCCAACCGAAATAAACGTCATCTGTGAAGTGTCTGGGCTATTTTGTGGACTGATCAAATCCGAGGTCAAAGCAGTACACGCAAAACCTGTACCAAAACCAAAAGAGAACTGCCAGTTTTCTATTAAAGATGATTTATACCATACTATTCCATCTTGGCCGCCAATCTTACTGACAAGCTCAAGAACGCCCATCCCCCAAAAGCTTGTCTGGGAAAGTGAAGACCAACAAAGCTTGAAGGACTCGAACGAATCCTATGTCAAGTGCCTGTCTTAAAGATGCCGACTTTACTGAGAGTTTATTCTTCAGACAAACGTCTCTAAAGTCAGATTGGGAACTGTATTGTCACCAGAACATGATGGCTTGTAACACCCAGTCTTGTACACAAGTTGAAAATTGTTACCAAGAGAACAATCATATGCCACAGTGGAACTTGAAGCCCTATCCATCAATCCTGAACATACGTTATCTCACAGGAAGGAGGTTCTGGCTTGCGACAGATCTCTCTGCCTCCGGCCCCCCAATTTGGAGGAGTATGAGAAAAGATTTTATGCCCGAGTCATGAGAAGGTTTTTAGATCTATAGCCATTGTTTCTTGGTAGAACAGCGAAAGGGAAAGAACAAAACAGTGTGGACTTTTTAAATTGTTTCCCCACTTCCTAAACAAGTGCGAACCTCTCAGTTAACAGGAAGGGTATGTGACGAATCTGGACAATTTGTCTTCTCCCCAGAGGAGCCCCAACCCCTGTGAGGCTAAGGAGGCGAGCATGATCTGCAACCATCACCACCCCGCAGGGGTTTGGGCCAGTGGGACCTTAGTGGGAGTGACTCCCCTTTCGGCGATAAGGACTCCCAGTCAGTGGAGGTCCTTCCAGAACAAACTACATTGTCTGCCTACATGGGACTTGAAAAAACCGTTTGTGGGGGCAGGCTTGAAGCACTGTTGATGTGGATGCTTCTTTGAGAGTCTCCATGAGGTGTCCAGCCATAAGCGCGTGGCATCCAGATCGGGAGCCAGCTTGAAGGCCAAAACAGATGGTGCCCATTGGGACCTACCTGTGCTGGTGGGGTGCCCTGGCATCTGGAGTTTCGTCGATGGTGGTAGCGTGGCCAGTTCGACTAAGGATGACGCTGGTGATGCAGACCGCACAATGGTAGAGCGTTCAGCGTGGTGGCGCAAGGTCGGACAAGTTGCGGATCACAGTGCCTCCATCCCAAGCACAAATTAACAGCAAAGGAGGTAAGGTCCATACATCTCCAGATTCTTGATGAGGGTGGATGTCCCGGGCCTCGAAAAGCACAGATTGCATATGGACAGCTGCAGGAGACACCCCTTCTCGCTCTCTGCTGACAAGCTGTGCTTCATCCGCCCGCTGCTGGGAAGTACTGGGATGGCTACGGGTAAGCGGAACAGGGTAAAAGCTAGAAAAGCCCAGAGGGACAGGGAACCACATAGCTGGACGTTCTTACCACCTCCAAAGAAGCAGCATGCTGTGCAGAGGAAGCACAGAAAGGCACCTAAGGGGACAAGGACCTGTGTATCCTAGGGGAGAAAAGCAGTTCGCTCTGAGAGTCACAAGCGTAGCAGAAAGAAGTGGCCCATACCACAAGCGCTACAGCACCGTAAAGTTCAGGGTCATCTTAGACTAGGTTGATACATTGCTTTCAGTCATCTAGTGAGTGGCCAGGTTCTGTGTAGGGTGCAGTCAGGATGGGCTGAGATTGTTTGAGTAGAGTACTGGTGGGCAGGTGGAGCCCGCAGCAGTTAATTATATAGTAGAAGTACTTTTCGGTGTCTTGGGAAAAGAGCCAGGTTTTGAGGCCTTTGCAGAAAGACCAGAGGGAGCTGTCTGACCACAGAGCCAGGGGCATGGAGTTCCACTGTTTGGCTGAAATCACAGGGAAGCTGGAGCCTCCAGCTTTTTGCTGTCTGAATCTCAGGATGGCCAGGTGGTGAGAGTGGGCTGATCATGTAGGTCTGATTGCCTGGGCTTTGGATATTTGTTTCACTAGGTAGATCGGGATACTATTAGCTACGCATCTGTTTAAGGATAATGTCAAGGATAATGTTTTGAATTTGATTCAATCCTGAACCTGCAGCCAGTGGATATTTCGGTGTGGCTGAGGAAAGATGTTCTTTTTTCGGGATGCTGAGGGCGGCTCTAACTGCATTGTTCTGAACCATTTGTAGTTTGAGGTTTTTGGCGTTCAAGCCTACAAAGAGGGAGTTGCATTAATCAATCCTTGACAAAATGAGAGCTCTGACAAGGGTGATACAATTGTCAGTGGGTAAAAAAGCTCTACTGGCAATGATCAGTTTGGCAGTGTAAGTCGCTGCCGTGGCGATGACGTTGACTTGCCTTGTTAAGGAAAGTGAAGGATTGGTAGGATTGAGGTAGATTGTTTAGTCTAGGTTGACTGCCAACAATGAGTAGTTCTGTTTTTTTGTCGTCAAGACATAGCTCATGTTGTGCTATCCAGGCTGGACTGGTAAGGTACATTTTATTCAGTGATTTGGAGTCGTAGTATCCGGTGATAGATAGAAGAATGTGGGTGTCGTCCGCATAACTAGTATATGTGACTCGCATTTTGTCTAGGTCGAATAATAGTTTAGTGAACACTTAGTGTTGGCGAGGCACGGGAGCCTTGAGGAACTCCACAGGTGACAGGTGCAAGGGGGGGGGGGGCTGCCACAGAGGTAGAAAAGACATGATTTGGTCAATTTGAATTTTGAGGTCCAGGAAGGAAGTTTCTGTTCCGTGACCAGGACGAAAGCCTGATTGGCGGAGGCCTAGGAGGTTATGGGTTTCTAGGTAATTTTGAATTTGCATATCTGCTACAATGCTACTCGGTCGAGTATTTTCAAAACGAAACCGTACTGTTGTGATAGGTTTGTAATTGGTGTGGACATTTGGGTCCAATTTAGGTTTTTTGAGCAGTCAGAGTACCTGGGCTTCTTTCAGATTTTCTGGGATATTGCTAGAAGAGAAGGAGTGGTTGATTAAAGTTGTGAATAACGGAGCAAGCTTGTCAGCGTAGTCTTTGATAAGAGGCTGGGCAAATATCTCCTTGACATCTTGAGGGCTTCAGTCCCTTGATTGTTGAAGTTTCAGATGGGATAACGGGAGTGAATTCAAATCTCAGAATTGGGGTTGGTGGCGGGGTAGGAGACTGGGGAAGAGTTGATTTTTTTATCTTTGATTTTGTTTTGGAGTAGGGCGATTGTCAATGAGGGCAATTTGGATGTGCGTGCACCAAGGTAGATCTTTGATGCAATGGTCTGGGGTTGGGGCTGGTGATTCAAGTTCCCGTAATATAGTGAAGAGTTCTCACGTGACAGAGTTAGGATTTTCTATTCTCGTATTGTAAAAATTGCTCTTCGCTTGGATGGTGGCTTCCTTGTATTCCGTGGCTAGAGTATTGAAGTGCAGTTTGTTTACGTGGGTGTTTTTTTTTTCCCAGCGCTCTAGCCGGTTCTTTTTTTGATGTGTATGTCTTTGAGGCTGGCATTTTACCAAAAATTGGTGTGGGCTACCGATTTGGCTTTGCGGTTGCCTAAGGGAGCTACTCTGTTGATGGCAGCCTGGAGGGGTTGGTTGCAGAGTGTCACCATAGAGGTGGGATCGTAAGT
Organism: Ambystoma mexicanum; assembly: GCF_040938575.1. NCBI lineage: Eukaryota > Metazoa > Chordata > Amphibia > Caudata > Ambystomatidae > Ambystoma > Ambystoma mexicanum. Next base: position 694,924,792 of record NC_090939.1, read on the forward strand.
GGTGTTAAGGTCAGTTCTTAACTGTAGTAACATGGGGAGCATGTTGTCCAGGGTGATGTTCCGATGATTAAGTGCTGCCATGGTGAGTTGCGGAGGAGTGTTAGGCTGGGTTGCCGCGCTGATGGCTAATAGTATGACATTGTGGTCAGACCAAGGGCATGGGTAGTTTGCTACCTACATCCAGGGGAACGCGAATATACAAATATATCTCATGTTCATCGTTCCTTCAAGGATTGTAATCAGATCACGCTCCAGTAATACTAGATTTGAGAAATCAAAACTCAAACCCGTGAAGCGCCCATGGAAATTCTATGATCCTATTCCCCAAGAGATGACATTGCAAGAGCAGTATCTAATTACTTCAGCAAAAACACAGACAGCTCAGTGTCGGAGGCAACTATATGGGACACAATGAAGGAGGTAATCCGAGGAGAACTGATTGCCCAGTCTGCAGCCTAGAGTAAACATAGGAAGGCGTTTTAAAACTGATTTGGAAGGGTTGAGCCCCAAATCAGACAATAAAAAGAAATGTTAGCTTAAAACACAAAGACAGTTGAGGCTGGCCCGGAATAAGCTTGAGGCTCATCTAGCCAAGGAGACGTCTCAATCACTAGCCAAAACTAAACAATGCAAAGGGCATTAAAGCTAATAAATTCCTAGAGACAAAATTAACAAAAATCAAACAAATGTGGTGGTCGGAATAAAAGACCCAAAGGAGAAGGTACAATATGCAGGAGTCCAAACTACAAATTATAGAAAACTATTTTAAGAAAACAATGGTGGCCACAATTTGTTTCCTCTCTAGGCAGAGGCAATACATAGCCAAACTCCTGCAACTGACAGGGTGCACCTAGACCATCCCAACAGTATAGAAGAAATTGACGGGGTCATTAAATCTCTAAAGACTAGAGACCCAGGTTTAGACGGATACACCTCACTATTCAACTAAACAAATTGAATTCAACTGCTTAAACCACTAGCTAAGACATGCATTACTTACCATAATAGCATTTCTGATGATTGCATCTGCCTAGATTCACATGCTGTGCATATAGTCCGACATCTAGTGGTAACCGCACAGTATTGCATCTGGTCTTTCGAGGATCGTCAAAAAGGGACGTCGACATGGGTGTGCCTGTAACACTATCCCTTACGCGACAAGTAGTGTACCCAAATTCCATTACCCGTTGAGGTCGCTCCGATTGTATATTTTCTGCTGTGAGCAGCCTTATGACTATCGTGAGAGTACAGAAAAGGAGAGAATAGTAGTGATATGTCTATGTTCCTTCCATCCGTGCAGGGAGGAAGGGTGGGCACATATGAATCTAAGCAGATACAATCATCAGAGATGCAATTACTGTAAGTAATAAACGTGTTCTGATGCTTGTTAATCTGCTTAGAATCACATGCTGTGCATAGACTAGCGAGCAGTACCCGGAGTTGGAGGTGGGACGTGAGAAGGAACAGTAGTGAAAAGATATCCTAGTACCGCTTGTCCCAACTGAGAATCAGACGTAGAGTGAGTATATAGGCAATAGTGTTTTGTAAAGGGGTGTACAGAACTCCAGGTTGCCGCTTTGCAAATGGACTCGAGAGAACATTTGCAATGAATGCTATGGAAGCCCCAGTGCCCAGAATAGTGTGCTCTAGGCTTGAAGGGCTTATCTCTCTTGGCAAGAGTGTAGCAGAGTGTGATGCAATTGACAATCCATCTTGAGATGGCTGATTTAGAGACAGGATCCCTTTCTCTACTAGCTGCCACTGAAACAAAAAACTGGTTTGTCTTTCTTAGTGGTTTAGTTCTTTCCAGGTAGGAGGACATGATTGCCCTGTGCACATCTAGTGTGTGTAGGCTTCTTTCCGCCACGTTAGTGGGGGGTCTGGAAGAAAGTTAGTAGCTCTATAGACTGGTTCACATGGAACTTACAAATAAATGTGGGCGCAAACCGAGGGTGAGCGCGCAGAATCACTTTATCTCTGAATTGTAACAAAAGGGTCTAGAAATGAAAGGGCCTGTAGTTCACCGACTCTCCTTACTGAAGTGAATGCCACTAGGAAGGCAGTCTTTTAAGTAAGAGCCTTAAGACTTGCCTTATGCATTGGCTCAAAAGGAGACCCCGCAAGCGTGGCTAATACCACATTTAGATCCCATCCGGGAGCCAGGTTAGAAATCGGGGGATGAATTCTTTTTACCCCCTTCCACGAAAGCCTTAATAACTGGCATCTTCCACCACAACACCTTCTGTGGTGACATAGTGTAAGCTGAGAGTGCAGCTAAGTGAACCTTCATGGAATTAAAAACCATTACTGAGTCTAGTAAGGGAGTCAGGTACAACACAATATGGGTAGGTGAGCAGTCAATGGGATTGATCCTCTAGTAATTGCAACAGATGACGAAGCGTTTCCATTTATTGGAGTAGCAATGTCTGGTGTTAGGCTTTCTTGCGTCTCCAAGTATGTCCATGCATCTCTGAGCAAGCTGGAGGTGCCCGAACTCTGACTTCAGGAGCCAGGCCGCCAAGTTCAGAGTTTGCAGGCATGGATGTAGTGTTTCCCCCTTGTCCTGAGATAACATGTTGCATGGGCAAGGAGGTTTCATCGGAGAATAGTGACATCTCCATCAGATGGGAGAACCAGGGTTGGCGGGCCCACATCTGGGCCACCAATACCATGGTGAATGGTGCATCTTGTGCATGATGTTGAGTAGGGGAGTCGGGGCAGAGGGGGAGGCGTGGGGTTGAGCAAACCAATCTCCCTGACCAGGTTATCCAGAGATCATTCCCCTTGGATCGGTTCTGAGGGTACCTGGAGGACTAATCTTGGCATTGTGCGTTCTCAGTTGCAAACAAGTCGATCTGTGGGAACGCCGATTCTGCGACGATGTTGGAGACAATGTCTTTGTGTAGTCACCATTCGTACTTGAAGGGCAGTGGGAAGCCTCTGCTGATCATGTCCGCTAGAAGATTTGAGTTCCCCTGGAACGTGTTGAGACAACAGGAAAACCATGTGTCTGAGATCCCATTTCCAAATGTTCTGGGACAGTTTGGACGGTCTTGGAGAGTGAGTGCTCCCTTGCTTGTTCAGGTAGTACATGGTTGTGGTGCTGTCTTAGGATCAGGACCGTCTTCCCCCGCAACTGTGTTTGATAGGCCTTCAGTGCTTGGAACACTGCTAACAGCTACAACAGGTTTATGTGGTTGAATGCTACTGCTGGGGACCAGACACATGCGCCTTTTGGTGTCTGGTGAAGGAGGTGAGCCCCCCCCCCCAGCCCACGGGAGATGCACCCGTCATGAGAGTGGCTTCTACTGCAGGGGTGGTGAAGGTTTTCCCCTGACCACAAAAAAAAAAAAAAAAAAAAAAAGAGCGAGAGAGAGAAAATATCGAGAGCTGCCGAGACAACCAATAGATCGTCCCATTGTCCGTTGGCCTGACACCACTGGCTGTTGAGCCACTCTTGCATGGGACGCATGCACAAACGTGCGTGAGGAACCAAGTAAATGCATGACGTCGTCATACCCAACAGTGCCATGGCCTTGCGTGCCTGCACGTCTTGACTGGCTACATACTGAGAGATCTGAAACAGCATGTTTTGGACTCTCTCGGAGGGGGGACGACGAGGCGGTCTTCTGTCCGGATTAGGGCCCCCAGAAACTGCTCGACTTGGCTGGGGTCTAGGCTGGACTTCTTCGCGTTTCTGGAGAATACTAGTCTGAATAAGAGGTCCATCGTCTTTTGGGTATTCGACATGCATGTTCCGTGGGAATCCCCTGTTATGAGCTAGTCGACGAGGTAAGGATAAACTGGGATGGATTGCCTGCGCAGGTGTGCTGCTGCCACTGCCAGCACCTTTGTTAAGACCCTTGAGGCTGAGGCAAAGCCAAAGGGAAGGACTTTGAATTGGTAGTGCTTGTCCTCCATCACGAACCTTAGATATTTCCTGTGTGCGAGCAACATTGAAATATGACTATTAAGGAGCCAATTTTGCCATGTAATCCCCTGCATCAGCAGAGGAACTACCTTGTGCAGTGTTACCATACAAAACTTCGGAGGTTTGACAAATGTTCGTTGGGCGAAAGTCTAGCAGAGGGCGCATGGTGAGATCATTTTTGGGTACAAGGAAGTACACTGAATAAATACCCTTGTTTACCTGTAGAAGAGGGACAACTTCAATAGTGCCCTTTTCCTGCAGGATCTCGACCTCTTGCAGCAGGATCCTCCGGTGTTCTGGTGTTAGGCGTCTTGATCTCAGAGGTCTGAATCGAGGCAGTCGGCTGAACTCTATGCAGTAACCGTGGGCGACGGTCTTGAGCGCCCACTGGTCTGTTGTAATCCCCTCCCATGCGTGCAGGAATGATGTTATACATCCCTCGATCGGGAAGGCATGGGAGGGGACCCGGATCTGAAAGTCATTTCTGACTGGTGGCCGGGCAGCCTCTGGGGGTGGCATTACAACCTATTGCTTTCCCACAGCATTGTCCCTTAGATGGATATGGGTAGAGGAGGCAAACCCCTGTCCTGAGGACCAATTGTTCCTGGAACCATATTGGTTGTGAGGGGAGCGAGAGTAGGACTGCCCACGCAAGGAGTGGCAAGAACCTCCCTGCGATGCTGGAAATGCATCGGAGGGACAGGGCCTCCGTATCCTTGTCCTTTACTGCCTTTTTATCGTGTGTTCCGTCGTGTTTTCCGCACAGGACTTCATGTGGGACTCCTGGTGGTGCAGCTCTCTCTCTTTTGGTTTGGTGAACAGACCCATGGGATACCCTTACGGCACCCATGGGTGGGGGTACAACCCTGTGCCCCTAGTGCATGTTTTTGGGCACCTGTGGGTGGCCCGCAGAGCAGGGTATGGGCTGGTGGCAGCTCCATGCCGAATTTGACAGGTGCTCTGAGTATCCTCCATTTTGGGATACCCAGGCCCTGCCATTGGAATCAGTTGATTCCTGATGGAAAACAAGATGGCCCCTGTGGCCTCTTGCTTTCTATTGCCAGTTACCTTGCTTTCCGAAAGTCCTGGGAAGCCCTCACTCTGTCCCTTCCCCCTGACTGGCTGTTGGGTGGAAGTTCCATATATGGTGTCGTTGAGAAGTCCAGTCCAGACTGGCTGGAGCCTTCCCAGTGACTATGTTGTGGGTGGGACCTGGGTGAATGGAGTGTGTGACCAATATGCACTTCTTGTTGTGGCTGTCTGGTTTTTGGTATGAGAGCCAAAGACTGAGACAGCCCTGCCCGAAATTGGCCTGAATGCAGTGTGTAGTGTTGAATGGCTGGGTACTTGTCCCAATCCACATTCCTTGTTGTGAGTATCTGAGAGGGAGGAGGATGGCCTGAATGCACTGTGTGCCTGATTGGCTGACTGACTGCATGAATGCCCTTCTGTATGATTGGCTGCTGCGTGTGACCCAGCAGTGTGGATGAGAGACAGGATAGTATATCTGGGGACCTCTCACCACTGGAAATTGTTCAGAAGCTGTGTCTACACTTGAAGAGTAACTGGAACTGCTGAACCATCGACGCCCAGCTGGAAGAAGACGACTTGCTATTGCATTTGCTTCGACCTGATCTGAAAGCTGCCTAATTCGTCAAAGACTGATCCGAGAGAGGACCTGGTAAGGCACCCTCTTCCCGTGCTCTGAGGGACCATCGAGCACCGCTAACCTTCGCCGAAGCTCCCTGGAAGTCAGACCCTCGAAAGGCTGCCGACCGGAGACGGGACTGCTGAGGAGAACGAAGTCTATTGCCGTCGACCAGGGTTCGCAGGTTTGTGAAACCGCTGGAGGCCCATCGAAGTTGTGTTGCCCAGCCGTGGGGACCACTTGACGCCGTGCCGCAGACGACCGCTCCTTTGCCTAAGAACATTTGAATTGAAGGACTCCCTCGTCCGCAACGTCGACCGCTTTGTCTCGCCTGAGAAAGTCAAGGACGACCAACACGCCAAGGAGAATCCGCCAGTGGGTTTCCCACCACCTGAAGGCCACAAAGACTTCGACGACTTGATGCCCTTGCTGGGCCACAGTTCTTCTGAAACTCTTTGCGGTTCTGAACACTCAATCTCCAAGGTGCCCCGCACACCTCATCCTCGCAGGACGTCGCTGACGAGCACCGCCTGGATCGATGTCGTGGTCTCAGCACCCTCGAACTTCGAAGCCAAGTTCACCTTTGACGCCTCTCGACGATCCGTGGCTCCTGCTTTAGAGGGAGTCACTCAAGAAGGATCCGTCGACGCTTCTTCGAAGAACTCTACTCCACCAGGTATATTGGGGGGTAAAAACATAGGAGAGAACAAGACTATTGAGCAATATATGGACTGGGCTTGTGCTATATATCTTTATTTTACAGGTTGCCCAGGTTGGGGGGGGGGGGGGGGAGGGATCTCCACACAGAACTCTGCCTATTGTTTCAACCATCTTGCCTTCTTTCCTATCTCTATTGCTGGTGTCCTTGTTATTGATCTGTGTGACAATTTAACCGTACAGTTGATGCACTTTAATGAGATCTGATAATATTGGTGGTACCACTTTAGAATCGTATATATTTATCATTGTTCATTTCCGAATACAAAGTGCGTTATTGTGTACATACCTTTGAATATTAATTATATAAAGACTGTTTTCAGTAATACAGTGTGTGGACATTCCTTTGTGGGGGTTCGGGGACTACACTGTACTTAAGAACCAGCTTGCATCACCTCCCGAGAAGCTAGGCCTTGATTGCTCGTCCATTGCTACCCAATAGAGAATCTTGGCTGGGGTCCTCTGTGCCTCTCCTCTACCATATAGAGAGCGGAAGTACAGGCACCCCCCACCGTTATCTTTACACTCCCCCTCTCTGTTCAAAGGGTCTTTGAGTAACTTGGTTCTAAATTTTCAAAGTCTCGTGTTCCTTTTTTGCCGTTTCCAGCGTCTCATCAACGGCCTTCCCGAAGAGGTTGGAGTCCTCCACCGACTTGTTGATTAATGCCGCCCGGATCTCAGGTTTGAACCCAGAGTTTTTCAACCAGGCGTGACGTTTTAGCAGAGTACCCTGGGCTAAAGTCCTTCCCGCTGCCTCCGCAGCGAAAAAAGTATTTTTTAGAATGTTGTGGTTTACCTGCTTACCCTCAGATACAATTGTAAGCAGGCAAGTACGCACCAATTCAGGGACCTCTTGTAGGCCCTGCTGACGCAGGTTTCATTGAACATCCGAGTAGCTGGCCAACAGCGTGGTGTTGGCTGTGCGGGTGGAGTACGCAGCCGCAGTAATGATTCTTTCACAGATTGTACAATTTCTTACATTTTGTCAGGCTGTGCGTCGCGCCTGCGGACAAGGGGACATCTGACCTCTTCCTGGTTGTCATGCCCACCAGAGAATCTGGGGTGGCATGCCCCCTAATGTAATTGGGTTCAGTAGGGGAAGGGCGAAACTGCTTTTCAACCCGTGGATTGACAGCCCTGGTTTGTGAGGGAATGAAGGAGCAATGCGTCTTTTAATAAAGTAATGGGATACCCTGTCTGGCAGGAGGCTTCTCCTTTAAAATGTCTTCAACAAAATCTGAATCTGGCACTGCCTCCTGCGTGGCAATTTGGGAGTGTTCAGCTGCCTTCTTTAAGATGGCGTTAAACGCCTTTTGGTGATCAACAGGTGATTACTGACGTAATGGTGGGGAAGTGGAGCGAGTCCATACATAAGGTGTCAGGGTCAGAGGTATGGGTAGGGGACAGCCAAGGTGGGTTATCTACCGGCTGGCCGTCCAACCATCGCTGGGTGTGATCAGTGCTCTTCTGAAGCGTCTCAATGGCCACATGGCTTTTGGTGCTGGCGCCCTTATTTTTAGAATGCCCGGACGCATGCAGCTGCTGAGAAGAGGGCTGCTGATCTCACAAATCAGCAGGTTGCCATTGAAATATTTGACATACCGGTTGGCACCTTGGATCGCTTCGACTGAACCGGCGAGGCAGTACCGGGGGTTGTGTACTCCAAGTATCGGGTGCATCCCTGTCGCCAGGATGTACATTCCCTATAGCAGGACTCACGTCATGCCTAGTGGGGCTGGGGACGGACGTCGTGGAGCGAGAGCGCTCCAATGTAAAGTCAATGGCATCCGAATTTGAGCCTTGGTCGTTGCTTATCTCAACACTCGGCGGCGGGGGAAGCAACCCTCGGCCTGCTACATAGCACAGGCTGTGCACCGCTTTACTTGACGCTCCTTAACAGTTTTAGGACGTAGGAGCTTAGTCATGATTGAGGGGGAAGACACTTACTGTATCGCTGGGTGCTGGTCTTTCCATGGGAATTTTCCCTTACAGGAAGGGCAAAATTTAAATGGTGTCCTGTCCATAGCTCTGGAATTTAAAAGCGACGACAAAACTAAAGTGACAAAGAGGGAGGGAAGACTTTCTTGAAAAGAAAACCCCCAGACCCCACTCTCCCTACTGTATAGGCCGGCCAGAAGGCACGGCCACGCGGTAGACCGCGTCGACTGGAGCCCCAGCCGTCGAAGAGTGTTCTTTTGCTGTCTTCAGCAGTGGTTCAGGAAACATTAGTCGAGAAGGGGACGATAATATAAATATGACCGTAGGTCGGGAAATATAACAATGTTGCAATTTGGTAAGAGCTCTGCATAAGGCGACCAGCTAGCTGGGCGGAAAAAAACAATCTGAGGGACCTTGATGTGTGAGGGATTTTGGGTACACTACAGTCACATTAGGGATAGTGTTACAGGCACGCCCATGTCGACGTCCTTTCAATACACAAAAGACAAGATGCAATACTCTGCAATTACCACTAGATGTCGGACTATATGCACAGCATGTGATTCTAAGCAGATTAACAAGCATCAGAAATGTTTTAATTCATTCCTTCAGAAAGGACGAGTGACAGACTCTATGGAGGAATCAGCCACCATATTGATATTAAAACCAGGGAAAGACCCCCAGGACTGCGCCTCTTACAGGTTGATTGCGCTCATGAATATTGACGCAAGTATACATGCAAAAATATTGGCAAATAGGTTAGCAGAAGTGATACCACAATTGATCAAAGCCGTCCAAACAGGTTTCATTCAGGGGAGATCCACATTTCATAACATTAGACAACAGGCACTGGACTTTGTCGAGGTGGCCAACAACGTCGCACTCTAAAAATGGCTCTTCTAGCGCTAGACGTGACTAAAGCGTTTGACAAGGTAGATTGGGCAATCTATGCACCAAGCATTAATTTCGGGATGACGTTCCAACAAATGATTCTAGCAAATGATAAAACACCTAAGACAAGAGTATGGGGAACAGGGGGCACAGTCAGCCAATATCACTAACATGTGGCACAAGGCAAGGGTGCCCCCCTTTCTCCACTAATCTTCGCATTAGTGATGGAGCCCTTTGCCAAGTGGATTAGAGACAATCCTCTCATTGGAGGAATCAGAGTGGTAAACAGGCAATATAAATGATCGCTTTACATGGATGTGGTCATGCTGACACTTACAAATCCTCAAAACCTCATTACAGGAAACCTTTGCGGAACGTGAGTTATACCAGGGGACAGCAGGGTTTGTTATTCATTATTGTAAACCGGCAGCCTTGGGGGTGGCCTTAACAGAAAAGCACCTTTGCTCACTACAAGCGATGTGTCCACTAAACTGGGACAGGGAAGCAGTGGATTACTTGGGAGTGCGGATTCTAGGATGCCCACAAGCAACCAACCCACCAAATTCCCCTTGCCTCCAAGTTGCTAGAGAGATTTAAAATGCTGGAACAAACAAGAGATTTTGCTAATGGGCCGAATTAACGCGATCAAAATAAACCTACTCCTGCGGTCTCTTACTGTATAGCACTCCCGGTTATGATCCCACAACCAACGTTTACACGCCTCCAACGGGGTGTTCCAGTTCATTTGGAAGGGCAAAAATAAAGCATCCCCTGGGTGGTGACGTTAGGGAATGCTTGTATGGGAGTTCCGGACTGACAGGGTTACAAAAGTGCAGCACATAATAAAATAGAACATGATCCCTCCTCTTGCCCTCAAAATGGGTAGTCCTGGAACAAACTGGGACATTGCCCCCATGTCTTGTAGAACACATCTTCAGCCTGAAAACATGCACTAAAAACACACTACGATAAGGCACTGGATAGTCCAGCCTCAGGTGAAGCAAGCAGCAACCAGAGAACCAAATTCCCTGGAACTCACAATAAGGGTGTGGATAGGGAAAGGTAGTATTTCCAGGTTATACAAGATCTTATGGACGGAGACAGACGCATAGGCCCACATACATGTGCAAATGGGAGACAGATCTAGGTCAAGCAGTCAATGACCGGACTTGGACTGATATTTGGATGAGAAAATATACCTCCTCCAGAGGAGGCACAGAGAATGCATGTATAAACTTGCATACAGATGGTATTATCCCCCTAAAAGGCTACACAAAATCAAACATAACACAGATCCCCATTACTGGTGCAAATGTGGTCTGCAGGAATCTTATTTTCATATGTGGTGGGCTTGCCCGGTTATTAACACCTACTAGGCGGGGATCCTAGCAGTCAGACATAACAGGGATTACATTGCTGATGGAGGCATCCGTTATTCTACTAGGAACTCCTATCGATGACATACATGGAAGATCGGGGGTAACTGGTGGCAGCGAGAATTACGACTGCCAGATTCTGGAAAACAGAAGAAGGCCTGCTCTTAGCAATGTAGTAGGCAAAAGCATGGGACATTTTGGGAGCAGAGAAAGTGACTGCTGCGATGGAGGGCCTGCTCCATAGGTTTACAGAGACCTGGTCACCAATATTCAATTATGAGCAAATCTGTCCAGCACAGACTCAAACCACGATTTATACACTTCATACGCTCCTAAAAGACAAACAAGCTTAAATGATGAGGGGGAACAAATGCAAACAATATGGATCTTGGAGGGACTTACTGTCCTGAGCTGGTATTGATGCTTTCTTTGTTGATTTACGCCCATGTATGTTTCAACTGCAGCCAACCTTGTATAAATAAAGTTGGTAAAACATTTTGTTCCCATGCTTTGACTACAAATACCAGTGACCCTTCTTCCAGCCTGTTGGCTTCAGGTAAGGCAGAGTTTCATCTGAACACAGCCATCAAGGAAGGAGGACACAACGTTTGCAAATGTGATGACTTATTTAAAAACAGTAAGAACTGTGACTGGTAAGAGACCTACGCAGAGCGCTACTCCAATGGAGGGAGGAGAATCATCGATATGCACAGGCGAGCCTCTGTGGACATGTCCTGGAGGAGCAGAGCTACACGAAGCCAGTGGTGGCATAGCTGAAACAGGACCCGCTAGCTGGAGGGTATGAGGCAAGTGGCTCTGGTCAGGCGGGAATGAAGACAGGAAGCAGTCTTCCCTAGTGGCATGACCACTAGAGAACAGTGGTGGGCTTGGCGCCCAACAACCGAGGCCAAGGGAAAGAAAGGAGCCTGAGTTTCCAAGCTCCACAAAGTGTCAGTACTGATGAAATAAGCAATAAAAAGAAAGCAAACGCTTCAAACGTGAAGAGCCCAGTGAGGGCTGAAAAAGTTGGGGGCATAGAGACTGCCAAAGCCATCCACGGTACCAGAGGCTGGGAAAAGGGCACAAGACCCAGGCAAAGCAGAGCGAGATACGAGTTCTGCAAATCACAGCTGGAGAAGCCACCAACAGTATAAAAGTCTGAAAGAATGGAACGGATATGCGGCCCAAGTAAAACCAAGGGGACAGATACAAACACTGTATATCAAGGCGGGGGAAGCCGCCAACAGCACAAGAATCTAAGATAATCAAATGGGCACATATCCTGTGAACAAGAGTGAAAGGGATACAGGTGTTTGTTACCAAGGCTGGGAAAGCTGACCTATTATGTATTTATTTTATTTATATAGCGCGCCTGTCCCAAAGGCATATGGCGCATAAGATACGAGATTCGTTGGACTGAGAAACAATGACTCCCACCAAAGAGCTACAGGACTTTGGGGTGTCCCAGTGTCACAAAGGTGGGATACAGAGAAGTGTGTGCAACGCAATCCTGTAGGGATTTATCCAGTGTTAAAAAGCTGAAAGGGGCAGGAGAACATCGTACAGAAGACATTTATAATTTTTACCAACAAACTCTATACTAAGACTAAACTGTGTAAAGACATTCTAAAGAAACCGACTGATAAATCTTCGATAATCTGGGCGTGGCAGAAGCCCATTACGAGGCTATTGTGCAAGCTTCCTTTTCTTTTAGTTAGATGGTAGGGGCCAGTTAGTAAGGAACAAGTTACTTACCTGTAACTGTTCTCCGGCATGGGTCTGGCATGGATTCACATGCTCATGAATATTCCCCGTCAGGCCGGGAATCCTCGGTAAAGAAAAAATCAGCATCAGTTTCGTTTCTGATCTGTCTTTCTCAGTAGTAACCAATCACTGGTCTCTGGGTCATACTGCCCCCAGCCAATGACTGTCCTCTCCCTAAGCCCCGCCTCTGGCAGCCATCCTCAGATTTGGTAGCACGCAAAGTGGCAGTATGACCAAGTGAAGAGCCGCAGAGGGGTAGGAGGGAGGGTTCGCATGTGAATCCATGCCAGAACCATGCTGGAGAACATGGGTCTGGCATGGATGTTCCATGGGACCCCATGCTGTTCCTTCTCCAGCATGGGGTCTGGCATGGATTCATATGCTCATGAATATAAGAATACATAGCAGTACACACATGCACAACCAACGGGAGGTGGCAAAGGCTCAACATTAAGCATTACATCAACAACTAACATTAAGTAATTCTTACCTCCTCACCAGGCTCACCTTAGGCGAACAGGTTGCGCAGCACTGCTTGGCCGACCCTGGAATCCCGCTTGACGCAGTAGAATCTCGTGAAGGTGTGTGTCGACCTCCACGTAGCAGCCCTGCAGATGTCCAGCAGGGGCACACCAGACAAGAACCCCATGGTAGCAGCGATAGCTCTGGTCGAATGGGCTCTCGGACGGCCAGGCAACGGCCGGTTTGCCAACCGATGACAGTGCATGATGCAGCCAGGGAGCCATCTGGAAATGGAAGCCTTCGAGAGAGCCTTCCCTTGGTTCACAGGTCCAAAGTTCACACATAGCTGTGATGTCTTCCGAAAACTCTTCGTGCGGTCACGTAGAACTTCAGCGCGCTAGCCACATCCAGCGAGTGCAAAGTCCTCTCGGACGGCGACGGGAAGAAAACAGGTAACACCAAGGGCTCGTTGAGGTGGAAGTCCGACGGCACCTTGTGCATAAGGGGGGGTGCGTCCTCAGCACCACCCTCGTGTCATGAAAAGTCAAGTATGGAGGCTTGCAGGATAGGGCCTGGATCTCTCCCACTCGTCGTGCTGAGGTGATGGCCACAAGAAACACAGTCTTCCACGACTGGAACTTCAACGGTGCCGAATGCAGGCGCTCGAATGGCGCCCCCCATGAGCCTGGTCAGCACCACGTTGAGCTCCCACGTGGGGCAGGGGCCTTCACCGGCGGGAACGATCGGAACAGTCCCTTCATAAATTCCTTCACCAGGCGATGGGACCACAAGGATGCCCGTCCTGTGGTTCTGGTGTATCGGGAGATCGCAGCCAGATGTATCTTGATGGAGGCGTGAGCCAGTCCAGCCTTGGCCAGCGACAGTAGATACGGCAGCACTTGAGGGGCCTTAATCCGCAGAGGGTTCATCTTCTGTGCACGGCACCAGACAGAGAAACTCTTCCACTTATGTCCGTAGCACTTGAGAGTTGAGGACGCCCTGGCCTTTGCAAGAACCTCTCTGCAGTCAGCCGGGATATCGTACCCTCTCGTAACTCTAGTGCTGCAGGAGCCAGGCCGGCAAGTTCAGGGACTCCGGGCCGTGATGAAGTATAGCGCCTCCTTCTCTGGAGAGAAGATCCGCATCAGTCGGCAGCTTGACTGGTGGGGACGCTGACAAGTCCAGAAGGTCTGGGAACCAGATCTGCCTCAGCCACGCCGGTGCGACGAGGATCATCCTGCACCGAGACCTCTTGAGCTGGTTGACAAGTCGGAGCAGCAACAGCAACGGAGGGAACGCATATAGGAAAAGGCCATCCCAGGCGAACGAGAAAGCATCGTCCATGCTCCTCGGCTGGGGAAACCTGCTGGCGAACCTCTGGCACTTGGAGTTTGTCGCTGACGCGAAAAGGTCGATCTGCGGTCCACCCCCCCCCATCGTCGTAAGAGTTGATCCACTTGATCCTGATGTAGTTCCCACTCTTGGCACGAGCGCAGCTCCCTGCTGAGTGAGTCGGCAATGGTGTTCTTTATCCCTGCCAGATGAAAGGGCACCAGAAACATCCCTTGGGCGACGGCCCAATGCCACAGCTTCTGTGCTTCCTTGGAGAGGGCTGCAGATCTGGTTACTCCCTGCTTCCGGATGTAGAACATCGTGGTGGTGTTGTCGGTGAAGATTCTCACCACCTTGCCCTTGAGGGACGGGAGAAAAGACCCGAGGGCCCAGAACACTGCACAGAGCTCCAGGATGTTGATGTGGAGCGGCTTCTCCTCCGGGAGCCAAAGGCCTCCCGCGTGAAGTTCTCCGGTGTGCGCTCCCCACCCTTCCAGGGAGGCATCTGTCGTCACTGTTATCTGGTGAGATGGGGTCTGAAAGTCTGTGCCCGCTGTTAGATGAGCGTGGGTGCCCCACCACCGGATCGCTCGTCGGAAGTTCTCGTTGAGCGGGATCCTGTCCTCCAAGCTGCCCGTCGCTTGGATCCAGCGGGCGTCGAGGAACTCTTGCAGAAGGCGCATCCGAAGCCTGCACAGGCACACGAGATATATGCAGGAGGACATCATCCCGAGGAGGGACTTGATGGACTTCACCCTGGCCACGTCCGTGCCCAGCAGACGCTGCACCTTGCCCAGGATGGCCTTCGTCCTTTCCTCCGACAGCGAGGCCAGACGCGCCACTGTGTCAAGCTTGGCTCCCAGAAACAGTGCGACTTGAGACGGGACTAGGTGGGATTTGGGAAAGTTGATGGAGAATCCCAGGTCCGTGAGCAGCTGGACGGTCTTCGCTGTATGATCTACGGCGAGCTCCCTTGTCCTTGTTCGGATGAGCCAGTCGTCCAGGTATGGGTAGACGTGGATCCCCTGCAGGCGCAGCCGCGCCGCCACCGGTGCAAGGCACTTGGTGAACACCCTGGGTGCCGACTTCAATCCGAACGGGAGGGCCTTGAACTGGTTGTGCCGTCCTTGGACCACGAACCTGAGGAACTTTCGGTGTCCTTTTAGAATGGGGATGTGGAAGTACGCATCCTCCAAATCCAACGACGACAGGAAATCGCCCTCCTCCAGCTGTTCCAGCATGTGCTGGAGGGTGACCATCTGGAACTTCTGTGCCTTGATGTACTTGTTCAGTCTTCGCTGGTCCAGGATGGGGCGCCACCTCCTGTCTTCTTTTTCACGAGGAAGTACCTTGAGTATACTCGAGCCCCGCAGCCTCTTCGGGACGAGCTCGATGGCACCTTTTTTGAGCATTGCCCTTACCTCCAATAGCAGTTTAGGGACGTGATTTTCCTTCCTGGCCACAGGTGGAATGCGGGGGCACTTTAGAAATTCGAGGGTGTGCCCCTGGGCCAGGGCGTCCAGCACCCAACGGTCGGTGGAGATTGACTCCCACACGCTGACGAACTTCGCCAGCCGGCCTCCCACCGGGGTGCTCCGGTGGGGGCCCGACACTGCTGTCGGTTCAATCTTGCTTGGAGGACGCCTTGCCGCCGACGGCGGGGTCCACCCGACTTGCCTCGTCCTCTATAGGCTTCCCGCGACGAGGAGCGGGCCGCTTGGCGGTACATAGAGGAGCCACCGCCGAATCCCTTGGAGGCACCCTGCTTGCCTCCAGTGCTCCGAAAGGATGGCTTTCGTTGCCGGAGAACGCCTAGGGCCTTAGCCGTCTCCACCTTGATGGCTTGGAGGGACTCATCCACTGTTTTCTCAAACAGATTGTTCCCGTCGAACGGCATGTCCAAAACCTTGGCCTGTACGTCCTGGTGGAAATCCGTTGCCTTGAGGCACCCTTGTCGTCTAAGGCAAATGCTGTTGCCTAGCTGGCGGAAACCTGTGTCGGCAATGTCCGTTGCCAACGTAATGGCATGGTCCGATGCCACTTCGCTTTCTTGCAAAATCTCCAGGGCCTCAGCCCTCTTGTCGTCCGGTAGGAAGTCCAACAGGGGGGGCAATCTTGTACCATAACTCCCTGTCGTAGTGGGCCACGATCGCGAGGGCGTTGGCCACCTTAATCGTTGTTGCCGCCGACGAGATAACACGTCGTCCCACTGCGTCCAGCTTCTTTCCTTTGCCATCCAGCGGGGAAGTTGACATTGAGGCCGATGGCCCCCCCGCTTTCTTCTTGGCCGCCGCTGAGACGACCGAGTCAGGGGTCGGTTGCGCCCTAAGGCACAAAGGGGCCGCGTCGGGGACCCGGTACTACTTCTTGTACCGATCCCTCTTGGCAGGTGTCGTAGACGGGTTCTTGAGAAGGGCGAGACCCTCGTTCCAGATGTCATCCAGCAGAGGAATGGCGAGGACCGTTTTTCTCTTGACCTCGCGCCGTTGGTAAAGGAAACGTTCCCTTTTCTCTTCGGGGCAGAGCTGAAAAAGCTCGGATGCCCTGGCGATCATTGCATGGAAAGATCCGATCTCGTTGGGCGGGGAGGCTCGGGCTGGGGGCGATGGGAGCTCAGTCCCGCCGTCACCGCCGTCGTCGGTACCCGTTGTCCGTTCCCGTGCAATCCCCAGGGACGGGGGATGTGGGCAAATGTTGAGTAGGCCGCAAGGGCTGAAAAGGCAGGGCTGGATGGACCAGTCTTCTCTTGTTCGGGGGCTACCTGCCGGGCCTGGCTCTGGCTCCTCAGTCGAGCCTGGTTCCGGATCTTCCGTCAATGGAAGGGCAATCTCGTCCTTATCTCCGAACATAAGGATTGTATTGCCAACAAAATGGCCGCAGAGTTATCCTGTGGCTCTGGAAGCGACGGGTGACTAGGACCCTCGCCGGTGCCGCCGTCGCTACCCTCGTCGGGATCCCTCCCGTGGGAACAGACCTCTTCGACGCCCTTGTCGAGGCCCTCTAAGAGTTCTACCAGCTCCTCCACGGATGCTGTGTCCGTGTTCACAATGGCCACCACCCTCCCCCCTCTTTTTCCGCCGGGGTCTTCACGGGGGTCTTTTCGATGGGTCTGAAAGAGGCTTCCCTCCGTGGAGGCAGGGAGACTCTGGGCCCCGAGGTCGCCTCCACAGGCTGCACCAGGGCCGCCGCAACCTCCTCGATAGAGGCCTTGGTCGGGTGAATCAAGGCCTTTACCACCTTGTGCGGGCCTGTGGCCTTCACCTTGGGGGGAGGGTCACTGCCTCGCTCCCCTTCAGCCGGATCCTTCGAGCTCGACCGGGGCCTCTCCAGAAGCTTCGCCGGGTTCTCGGCCTTCCTCTTCCCTTAGCCAGAGCGTTGGCTCGTGGTTGATGGCGCTGGAGTGGGTGCACCCTGCCTGGCAGCCGAGAAGCCCGACCATTCGGCGCTCCCGGTGCCTGCGGATTCGTGGTGCTTGGTCTTCTGTTGGGCCCCCGTCACGGGGGCACCCACACAGGACTTAGAAGACCGCTCAGACTTCTTCTCACCTGATGGGCTCTTTCCTTCCAGCCAGTTGGAGAGACGAAGGTTTCGGTCCCTGATGGTCCGTTCAGACATGTTCCTGCAAAACGCACAGTCATTCTCCACGTGCGTTTTGTTCTTATGAAGGCAGTAGAGACATTTCGAGTGCTCGTCCTCCTTGAACACATTCTGCAGTTGGCATCCAGGGCAAACCCTGAACAGCTTTCCGGGCGTCGAGCTTCCTTTCTCGTGGGCCATGTTCGGGTAGGCTGCAGAAACTTCTGGACTCCTCCAAGAACCGTAACTCGACGAAAATCTTCACCCTTGAGGGGCGTAGAAAAATCCGACACGGATCCCCGTTACTCGGATGTAGAGACGGTGGAGCTCGAGGCTCTTTTTGACCGAAAAATGAGAAATTCTTCTTGAAAAAGCATGAAAACGCAGAAAAAGCTCGAGAGCTAAACACGAGGACTCCCAACACTTGAGCGTGCGGTAAAAATCTGAGGATGGCTGCCAGAGGCGGGGCTTAGGGAGAGGGCAGTCATTGGCTGGGGGCAGTATGACCCAGAGACCAGTGATTGGTTACTACTGAGAAAGACAGATCAGAAACGAAACGGATACTGATTTTTTCTTTACCGAGGATTCCCGGCCTGACGACGGGGAATATTCATGAGCATGTGAATCCATGCCAGACCCCATGCAGGAGAACTAGGAATTTGGACTCAGGACTACTTTGGGACTTTGACAAGCACCTTTCGTGTTTGGTTTAGAAGGTAGGGAATGTCCCTTACAGCGATAGGCATTTTTCCTTTTATTTGAATAAACAAATCTGCTCCATGAGCCATTGTAGTCAGAGTTCATCTTCTGGTTCACCACAGCAGACAACCAACAGAATAGGGTAGCATAGCAGAAATATAGAACATAGCATAGTGTAGCATACTAGAATAAGCATAAAAGCACAGAGTAGTTTGCCCAAAATACGATATTAGGGCGGGTGCTGGGAGGGGGTGTCTAGGAGAGGAGGGCCTGACACCCTGCACTCATAGGGCTACAAATAGGTAGGAACCAGGAACAGTTTGTGGCACTTTCATTCCGCATGCCAACACAGTAACCTCATCAATAAGACAGAGGGAGAGAAGGCTACAACCCCACCCACCAAATGAAAATGGGGACCTGGAGAAAAACAGGGCAGACCTAAATGGAACAAAACGCCACCCTTGACAGGACACTGCACTATGCACTGCCTAAAATCCAAAGTCTGGGAAGCAAGTGTGCATAGATCTAACCTGCTCCTTTGCACTTGCTTTTTAGTACTTCGGGTGTATGCTGCAAAGCACAGATGATACATTCAAAACAAGGTTTTGCAAAGTATAATGCATATGTGAGGCACACACACACACATTGTTTTGTTTCACCTAAAACAAACTGAGTTTGGCTGATCAACAGGATAATGCATATGCACTTGGTGCTAACCTGAATCTAGTCTTTAAATTGCACATTTTATACTGAAAATAGGAGGCAATGAATGACCATTAACAGACATAGAAGAGACTTGCTGTCTTTTACAGAGTTTGGCCAGGAATGTCCCCTTTCTAAAACGTGAAATGTTCTCGAAATATATGTATACATTTTTTGTGCTTTTGATTAATATGAGGGAGAAAATCCTCACCCTTGGCACCTCTTCCTTTGCACTTGTCCATGACCATCTTACCCATGCACCTCTTAATCATCCTCCACGCTGCCCACCTGCACCAAACTTTACTGCTCCAGGCAGGAAGTGCGTTTCTTGTCATGTATTGTGTTTTTTAATTACATTTTAAAGACTGCTTATTTTAGTTTTCTTCATTTTTTGCTCACATTTTCAGTAGGTTAGTTTAATCTTTGTTTTCAGTGTTCCTTTATTTTTGCAGTTATTTTTACTGTCACAAAATCTCCGTTGGAAAAAAAAAAAAGAATCTAGCAACAAAATATTCTGAAAAACTGTTCTAACAATAGATAACATTTTTATTCAACATGTTTATATACAGTAGAAAATATTTTTTAACATTACTTTATGGTTGATTTATTGCAGTTCAGTGGCTCAGTTTTAATTTGTACTCTACGAAACCTGGAGTAAAATCGTTTGTCATTCAACAAGGAATCACTTTTTCTGATGAATTTAAAGCAATTTTAAAGCCTTTTAAATCCAGAAATTAATATACAGAAAATGAGTGCCACAATTCCAAATAAATAAAACATTAACAACCATCTCAGTTTGTATTCATATCACCAGTGATATCAGAAATAAAAGCAACAAGTGCAAATGAACCTTTGGTGCAATTAAATTCAATGAATTTCCAAAACTGAGGTTACAACGCAGTATGGTCAAGCACC
This sequence comes from Ambystoma mexicanum, assembly GCF_040938575.1. Taxonomy (NCBI): domain Eukaryota; kingdom Metazoa; phylum Chordata; class Amphibia; order Caudata; family Ambystomatidae; genus Ambystoma; species Ambystoma mexicanum. Next base: position 694,944,743 of record NC_090939.1, read on the forward strand.
AAATTGATTGTGGGGCTTTTAGGCAAGAAAATGTGTAGGTTTGCTTTTCATAAATATTTGCAGAAGAAATATATATACGACCTTTGACAATGTATTAATTAATAAGTAACTTGCAGAGAGATCACTTTTTTAAAGTGTATAATCAGTCTTCGAAATATGCAGTGAAATATACCTAGAACATAGAATCTTCAGGCAGGTCAATCAGACACCACAAAACTGTTAAACTAGTTGTGATTGCCGATTCTTGCAACACCTTTTAAAGATAAACAGCCAAACATAGTACAACATAATGAACAATTTTTTTTAACCGCATGTGCTAATAGGCATTTTGCATGCTCACGCTGTGGGACCGTTTCACAAGAGATTCAGAGGGCAAAAAGTCAGGGTTAAAGTGCATTTAGAAAATAAAAGAAAGGGACTGCACACAAGATATTGGGGTGATGCTCGAGAGCCATATAGCCATGGCAAACCACTGGCATGTAAACATGGTCAAGGTAATGACACATGCCTAGCACTGTTTACTGAGTGGTGGATTCCTTCCTTCAAAATAGTTATGGCAGCGTTTATCAATAAAGAATACTCATAGAAGACAAATTAATAGTTCTGTATCTCATTAATGCAACAATTTCATTAAAGGTTCCTTTTTTCGCACATCCAACATAGGGAAAACGAATCCAAATACTGTATTTACCGGTCTTCATTCGCCAGAGCCGGTCTTTCTCTGCGGGTGCGGTATATGGGCAAAACAACAAGACCAACAAAAGCCTGACGTATGCAACAAGAATGTAAAACCTTCTTCAGCAAGACATTGAAGTTTATAGACATACTGTAGCACAACTACATTCTATGATTCGGAAAAACATTTCTGTCCAGCCAACAACATCCTAGCAAACTTTTAAAAGAACAGGAAACGCAATGGGCGCTTATGAACTTGGGTTCCGCTTGGTTTGAAAAAGAATCTTCCATGGGACATAGGTTTTAAGCAATTATGGTCTAATATGCTTTGTTTATTTACTCCTAATTCAGCAAGCATTTATGTATAAAGGCCTTTGTTCGAGCACTTCTTTTATTTCTATTGGATTTGTTGGTATTTAAAGTCACCTGACAACGCATGTCCACAATCACCAGGACATGTCCGGTGCCAAGGAACCCTCCAGTTCACCCCTGATAACTTATTCTTAAAGTCTTTCGACCACGCAGCAGTTGCTGGGTGCTTGTATTCTGTAGACACTGTTTCTTTTGTAGTCCTACTCTAGGAAGGAATTATTCCAGAAAAGTTAAAATATGGGGACGCATGGACACTGAATTTGCACAACAGCAATATTCCCGTGCAGCTGCAATTCAATTAAACATATAGGTAACTATTACATCATCGAGTGCTGTTTCGATAAAACACTGCTTAAACTATTTTTAAAGCATTAAGATGGAACCCAACCCTGAGAAAGCTCAGTGATTAGGGGACGTCATTACCATGACCTAATTTACAAGCCTGTGTAAAGTGTCTTTAGCATCTTCCAGCAAATTACTTCCTGATTCGCAGCACAGCCTTTCATGCAGGTGGTGGTCCCGAGGTGCTCACCCCAATCCAGAGGCAAATGCTAAGGGGCTAGTCAATGCAAAATGTATTTTCACGTTTCTTTTTGAGGCTTAGAAATACTGCCAAAGGTCTGTGCAAACCCATGCCATCATTTCACTTTCCCTTGCGCCTAGTATAGCAATTTGGGCTGGCAAATTACAGCCAGTCAATCAAGCCAGCCACAGAATTAACAGTTTTCATGAACCCAAATGTTATACGCAAGTCAGGAAACGCCTTTGTGAACACGGCCCAATCTTGCAAACCAATCGAGACTGTGTTCAAGCGTAACTTAGTGAATGCTTTTTGAGGCCATAGTGCTTAAGGCTACACTTTTAAAGAACCACACCTTAAGTATATGTAGCCAGGACCATATTAAATGAAATAGGTACAAACATTATGTTTAGGACATACATTAATAAATAATTCAATGTTGCTTGCAAAACCTTAGACAATTTTTCAAATTGGACGTTTAATATATATATATATTTTTATTTGTAAGTGACATAGCCGATCACTGTATAAAACTGAATCCCAAATCAAAATATAATGTCATACAGCACACGCCAACCAATGCAAAGAACATTTTTGTTGAAAATCACGTTAGCATCGGGGACTGCTGAAATTGCCAGAAATGCCATGCAAACATTTCGTTTTTCACCATTGGCAAAGATGCTAAATTTTGTGCATCACTGTGGCCACGTAGGGAAGTTATCATGTAAATAAATGTGCCAGTGAACAAAGACTAATAATAAGTACTGTATTTCTGTGATGGTCAAACTCACCAAAAGAAAAGACAGGAGGCGAGCATTACTACATTCCCCTCCAAGAGTTGTCGTTTACAAAAGAAGTCACCTGATCAAGTCCGTCCAATCAGTGTCCCTCCCCCTCCTTTGTTACTGTTAAAACAGCAGAGTAGTACCTTTCCTAGTTGCCTTTATGGTATTGTACATTTTATCTGTATAGGAATGCTTTTTTTATTTGCTTGGCTCAAGACCCATGCTCCGGGGTCTTGCGTTAATTTCATAGTCCAGGGGGGAGGAGGGGACTCACAGTTAGTAACTGATATTGTCTACTCACAGGTGCAGCACAGCTCATCATTCACCTGTGCTAAGAGGCTGCTGCCAATTTCTAGGCCACACAGGCCTTTGAAGGCAATTTGCCAAACACCCACTACGTGGTGCGCTCGTATGAGTACTTTTCCTCACGCTTCCACTCCGGCATTAGGAGAAGTGCTCAAAGGTACTGGAACCTGGTGCAGCAGGAGGGTTTTAAAGGTAGACAGATTCCACACACTAAGAGCATGGACTATTGAAGTGGAGTATGGCTTTCCAGTGATCTGTACTTGAAGCATTGAAATTTTAATCAGAGCAGAAAGCACATAAAAGTGACTCAGCACTTACTGCCCAGCTTACTTATTGCCCAGCCCTTACTCGGACTTATCCACTTTCAAGCTGCTGGGCTTTGATTAAAAAATTATGACACAGGAGCCAAATAATGGAGGGGCAGTGACACGTTGCAGCCCACATTCCATATCCTAAGAAGCACTGTTATCCAAAGAGGGTGATATCACATACTGCGTAGTCTGACCCCGAAGAAGAAGGTGGTAAGAGAGGAACAGTCTGAGCAGGGCTTAAATCTGGCAGCTAGTTTCAAGAAATTTCTTCTATGTGGTCCACAATTAAGAAGGCTGTGGGAAAAAGTAGAATACCAATAAAACACCAGGTGTTAACATTGTGCCAACGGATAAAAGATATTTGGTGTTGGGCACTTTCAATCGGCTCAAATAAGCTTTTCTCCAAGATAATGTCGATATCCCCCAGTTCAGACCAAACCCTTTGCCCAGAAAAGGTTCAGTTAGGTCAAGGTGACTAATCTGTCTTGAGCCGGCTGCACAAAAGCAGAGTTGCTTGACCGACCACTGCAAAGGTCTGGCACACCACAAGAGAGCCTGCTCAGTCAATCAAATCAAGGGAGATGGAGGGAAAGACGAGTCATGTTCGACCAGGAGAGTCTCATTCACCCAAGGTCATTAGCCTGAATCCATCGCCCAGAGTGGAGTAATCTCTTAAAAAGTGGCTAATAAAAGCTGTGAAAAAAGTGGTGTAGGGCCACCTCAGGGCAGAATGCTCTTGACCAGAAATGGGGGCCAATTTTACCTGAAGGCTAAACAGATTCCAAGATGCTCCTGTTCCCAGGTAAGAACATAAAGGACCCCAAAAAAGGGATCAGCTGGGTATTGGGCTCTTGCCAGGACAAATTACGGGAACTCTAGCAAATTTCCTAGAACCAGAGGAAAGGGTTGGACACTGGAATGTTCAAAGGATTGTATGCTTGGCATGGAACGCTAATTACGACATCACTTCAAAGAGGCCGAAAGGCTATTTGAGAAGGATCGATGACAAACTGAGCATGATGTTGACATGTCAGAGCAGGCTATTGGCAAAGAGACACCTACTTATGACCCATTTGCAAAAGAGATGGGTAAATTTGATGGCAATTACACTGTGCTAGAGAAAGTGCTGGCCTCAAGAGGGTGTTTCCCTACTGGTTTTCTGTGGGACCAGACGAGGCAGGGGCCACTGTTGCAGGTGATATCATCTGAACAGGAGGTCCCAAGAAGGAGGAGGAGGAGCCTTCTAGTATTAACAGGAACAAATAGGACATTTTATTCCGGCAGGGGAGCGCTGCTGGGTACATCAAGTCAACCAGCTCAGTACTCGGGTGGACACCCTTAGTGCAGTTTCACCACCACCTGCAGGGTTAAAGGAGGACAAAGGTAATTTGGGAAAATTAGCTATCAGGCGATGTCTGGATAAAACAGGCAGCAAGGGGGGGGGGGGTTCATCTAGAATTCATTCCTACTTGCCTTCAGTCCATGGACCACCCGTCTTACTGTACTTTTTTTTCTGGAGCATCTGCGCATAATGGACAAAGAACTGATCAAACTGACCCAAATGGGCCGCAACACTCCTGCGATCCGTCATCCTGATTCATCAGCAATCTCGTCCTAGTGAGGAGAAGTTCAAAGTAAACTCAGCCATAAATCTCAAAATTGTTAACTGTGTTTTATCATTTAAAACTTGAAGGCATCCACAGGCTCCCAATTTTTGGTCTCCACCGTTTTCTCCAGTTTCAGTTGATAAACCTGTGGTAGCTGCTATCAGATTGTATGATAATCTGCCTGGATGACATGATCTCAATGTCTCAGAACAAGCATGTGAAGATGACGGTCAAGGTTCTTTTGAAATTGGACATCCTGTTAAATTGCAAAAAGAACCAAACCCCCTCCACCCCCCCCCCCCCCCAAAACAGACCTATTCCCTGAAGACGGAGGCTGAAGAATGTCCAACTTTGCTGCAGCGTATGTTACAGTCAACCGATAAGCCTGTCAGAACTAGCAAGAGTGGAACTGTAATGATGGCTAGAACACATGACTATCTGCGATGACACAGTCTTGCTTATCAGCGCCAGATCTGGTGATAAAGTTGATGCGTGTAGAGAAGGCTGTGCAGCTTGTGTGCTTCGACCACAGCAGACAAATTGTGTTCAGGACTCATAGAAAAGCATAAACTGCTTGGTGGGGTTACAGGTCATTTGATCGAAAATAAATGGTCGACAGGACAAATGGTCAACGCAATTTGGTTGAAAGGCAAATGGTCGAATATTTTTTTTGTATTTTCACATTTTGCTAAAAAACCCTTTTTTTCCTAAACGAAAACCTGAAAAATATATATATAAATAAAATAAAAATTCGTCCATTGGTCTTTCGACCAAATTGCGTCGACCATTTGTCTGTCGACCAAATGACTGGACAGCGCTTGGTGGTATTATCAGCCTTTTTTCACAGTGTGTTCCCCTGCCAAGCAAATGCTGCATACTGCCAAAGAGGGACAACAGACCCCATTACAAGCCTGGCAGTCCAGGAATAAGGGTGCCAGTCGCAGCGTACCGGCACACTTTCCAGACCACTAGAAAACAAGTATGCGTGTATGGCCGTTGCTCCCGGCAGTTCTGACATGCCAAGGGCACCAGCCCCTGCAGGCATGGTTTTCACAGAAGCACTGGCACCGTTAGTAACAGTGCCAGTACTTCCGTGTCCCCATTCCCATGGAGTACTAGGAGACTCCACGGGAATAAGGATTTACACTTTCGGCCACCTGATATCCCAGTCCACCAGAACTTGTAATGTCCCGGTGGCACCAGGATATCAGGGGGAGGAACGGTGTTGAGAGTTCAGCAGCAACCTACTGGTAACATCGGCAGGTAACCGCCAAACTCATAATGAGGCACAAGGTGTCCAAAGAATGCAACAACAATAAGCTGGATGGCAAACATATAAGCTTTTGCCGAACTAGCAAACTACTTCTGGCATTACTGCCAGGACAATTAAATCTTGGTCTTGATGGAATATCTTTCAGGACACTACAATCTTTCAGTAGATTGGAACAGGTGTTACCTCAGGGATAACTACTGGAAGCTAGTTGAGAGCCTCTTTGAGGCTGTGTATCGTTGCTCGGTCTGGTTCAAACGGATCAGTTTGCCTCATCTCAGTACATAACTGGTATACTTCTTTAGCTTGAAGTGCCACCCACTGGTAGGTTTGTATACCTTTCTGCAGTCTTGGCCTGAATGGACTAATTGTGCTTTTCCTTGATCATCTGTATCCTAGAAGAGACGTGAAGTAAAAAGCAAAGCTGGTCATAGTCTACGTTTTGGGCAACATAAGCATGGTTTCCAGTTTTTCTTGAACTATCTTTGGATTTTCCAATCTGATTTCAGTACAATCCTCATCTTCTGAAATAGTGGAGACCCACATCCTTTGGTAGTAGACAAGTCATTGCCACTGACAGCCTGGGAGATTACAGACCAGTACTTGCTTGACAGTCCCAGGTCTTTCGGGGCAAAGCTGCAAGGCTCATCCAGTCACTTGGACAGTCTGGCATCGCTGATGTGTGGAAAAAGACATGCGTCCCGTTATAGCTCCTTCGGCATTGGTACAGATTTTTCTTGACTGCCTTATGGAGGCCAGGCGGGCTTATAGGACAGTGAACAAATCGCTCGACCATTGCAATAGGCCAGTAAACAGTGGATGGCATCCTCCTGGGGAAAAATAGCCTGTAGTCTACTGTATGCTTAAGCGCATCTGCATTGCTACCCCTCAACTGGCTTGCTACTCAGTGCTATGTATTTTATCATCTTTTTGACTTTGCTCCAGTCTTGGCCCGATAATGAGGACCTTACCAGAATGGCATAGTCCTGTAAACTGATGACTGTCATCCACTGTTATGCCGTAGGGTAACAGACACAATAATGATCGATTTAGGGGCCTAGGATACTCCGGATGTGTTCATCTTCCACATATTGATGCACACGAAATGTAACTCTAGAGTGGCTTCATATAGGAGTTTCCCGTGTATGGTTTGCTGGATGAAGGCTTGTATGAAATCAAGACACAATGTACCTGCTCAGCAGCTGTAAAGGCCTAGCCAAAAGGAAACTTTATAATGCAGCTAATTTCCCAAATTTTGCATTTTGGGTGCACTGAGCTCTAGCACAAGCGGGTATCACTACATCTCATTTTAGCACTCATTCTGCCAGAGGAGTCATGGCATCCAAAGTCTTTCAAATAGGAGTGTGGCTAGAAGATATGAAGACGGACGATTGGTCCGGTAAATAGAGACGGGAAAGATATTCCAGAATAACTTATAAGAAAGTCTTGATTCTATTAAATATTCTAAAGTGAGCATTACTTTTCCAAAGTAAAACAACTGATGTTCTATATGTTAAGTATTGCATATTTGGTCAATAGGGCTATGGTTGCCTTAAAAGCATATCAATGAACACTGGGTAGTAGGTGATGATGCACTCAATTGCAATGTGGTTGACCATTTACGGTCCAACATCCTAGTTGTATGTGCATGTTGTTGCCCCTTGAAGGGAAGGAAGCCAATAGAATGATGGGAAGACTAGTAGTTCTTAACTAGTGCAACAATTACATTAAAGGACGAGGACAAATATGCGATGGAAGTCCAGGGAGAGAAGAGTGTGTTTGGACAGACTTGATCAGATTTGTTTTGCTTCTAAACTCCAGTTCCCCCAGGAAAAAGTACTTTCCTTGTGGTGTTAAGTCCATGTTTTAGGGGCTGGAACAGGGTGTCAAGGCCCGGCAGCCTAAGTTAGCGGCCAGAGCAAAGCACTTGGAACAGGGGTTTAAGGTAATTAGCACCCCAGATTACCAGAGCAGTGACCTAGAGTGCTCAAAAAAGTATTTTCAGTCATTGAAAGTGACGCCTCGCGTGTCCCCTTCAATGACTGACAATACTGTCTTAAGATGGCTGCCATGGAAAGGGATGGTGGGGCTCCGTATGGCGCCATTCTACCTTTTCCATAGCTGCCATAGAATCTGGGAATATACAGCGGCGGCCTGTGCCGCTGCGACACGCAGGTAAGTGGGGTTGGGAAATGGCTTAGAACACAGGCTGAGATTGCAGGTTACAGTCTGTGTTCCTAGCCACCCGATTGGCTGGCTCTCCTCGCCAGGGTGCTAATGATAATTTGTTAGTCAACTGACTCTTAGACGCTGCTTGAGCTTCTGAATATAAAAGAAGTCAAGCATAATGCTCATCTGAATCATTAATAGAATCAAGACTTTTGGATAAGTTATTTTCGAAATATTCATTGTTAACTCCATCAGGTTCCAAAATTCCTAGGCCTTGGGAACAAGAAAATTGAGTAAGGAAACATGCACCAATTCAAGTATAATATATTTAACCATTTGACTGAGAAGACCAATTCTCTACTATGGAAATTATGACTATATATTCACAGTTCCCTAACGACAGTCAAGAGTTGCCATCTATATTTTGATATCTGCAAAATATTTTTCCAATGTTAAATAAAAACATAGCATTAAAAAGTACCATCATTTGAAGACTAAAAGTACATGTGGAATAAATGATCATGAAGGTGGCAAATGTGGTTTGCTATAAATAAATCTCTTTGGATAAAAATACTGTCTGGCCTTATGTGGACACAGCTATTTGCAACAAATGAATGTTTTAAGGATCAAAAGCCAAACAATGGCTTTTTATTAGGAACAGAACCTATGATGCCCGGGTGATTAGATGGCCTATTTAGTTGATCTCTTTTTTCTTGCTTCTTCTAAAGTTTTGTATGTAATAAGTAGAATTTTGGGGTTTGAAGTAAATGAAATGTTAGATTTGTGATGTGACCTGTTTATATAAGCTTTGTTTCAATATGGATTTCGAATCATCTAAAATGCCAAAGTAACAGATTAAAATTGTTCTTTTTACCACATACTGTTTGAAAACCTTTTGCACTTTAGTTAAATACCATCGGAAAATGAAAACTGCCCATCATAAATCAAATTGGTTAATGAACCCAACCAATAACCCCCTTTCCACAGAATGTCATTAGTGCATTAACTAGGAAAAAGAAGCAAAAGCCTAAACGTTCTTTGGTCATGTTACTGCAATTGTAGTTCATATTTAGATGTGCATAAAACACAAATGTTGACACATCTGTGACCATTTCTCAATGCTAACATATTGTAACAAAATAAGCTGCTTTATTAATTTCGAATTAGCAAATTTAAAAATCAAAATCACCATTAGTGTGGAAGGAAGATCTTAAAGAGCAGAGTGCAGTAGCAATGTTACTGAAGTATTTAAAGTCTCAAATATTTTTGTTAGCAACATTTTATCTTTCCCCAATAGGATGTTTCTAATTGTTCAAACCACTAAGAAACCATATGATACAGGACTTAGGACAGCTACACTGAGTAACATTTCAGTTAGTAAATACAGTTGGGGTGCAAAGTAAATGCTGTATTTCTGCGTATGTGTATGGTTCAAAGTCAGCGTGTTCACAAACCTTTTAAGGGTTTTTTGATCTTTCCAACATTTGCCACAGTTCTAAAACTGATCAAACTAACAGCTCACGTACACCTTCTGCATCTGCAAATGTATACAAGTGTCTACTGATATAAAACTGTACTTGGCCTAATGTATTTTCAATTTTGTCTACAAAACAAAACTGCATGTGTGCTTGATCAAGGAAGCTTGCATCATTTGACCTTCAAGAATGTACATGTGCATTTAGTTTCTTCATGTTCATCTTGGGGTAAACAGTTTAAGGCAAGCACATACTTTTTTTACTGAATTTAAGCCAGTTATTGTCTATACTTCCTGCAGCTTCCCTTTTCAACAACTGGCAATTAGTTTTGCCATGATCCACTTTTTTGCTTTGTGTAATTTGCATGTTGTATATAGATTTCTAGCCAAAAAGGATAGCAAGATTGGCATATGTATCATATTTTCTACGTTCAAGTACGATTGGAGATTTTATTTTCTTTAACCTTTTGAATCTGTTAAAACATACAATACCAAACCACGCAAACATTAAATATGTGAAATGCATGCTGTAGGCAAAAGTGGTTTTCATGTCGTGCAGTGCCGCACAGTCACCACTTTTGCTAGCAGCAGGACAATATTGCATCTGATGGGATATAGTGTACCTCTTTCTGACTTTAGGCAGGGAAAATGCTTCTAAACGCACATTTTTGAGAGATCCACATGAACATGAGCTTTAATATATGTTACAGTTTGGCAGGAAACTGGCATCAGCCCTTATTACTTATTTGACCATTTTAATTCTATTAAGGATACCGGGGAGCGGAAGACTATAGGTGAAACTGTTTTCCCTTGAAATCCTATGGCAATTTACAGTAAGGACGGGTATCCTTTAAGCATGCACCTAACGAGAGTAGTTGACCTTCAACCCAATTTAGGAGATTAAAAAAATAATATTGTACACTTGGTTTAGTCAGGCCTGGTGAGCCTTTCCTTACTGGGTACTTTCTGGAACCCTTGTTTCTTGCACTATCTGGTCAATGAGCAAAAACTTGAATACTTATTTTTCTCTTTTCGGCAGTGTGAGCGTGTACACTGTAAATATTGGGCACATTGGCAGATTTCATTTAAGTGAGCAATATGTTCTGGCTTCAATTTATTTGAGAAGAAAATGCATCTTCCATAAGAACCTTGAGTTTACTCCATGCACTGGACAAAGGAACAGGCTTACTCAACTGTATATATAAGGCTGTGTTATCTTTATGGACTTAAAACACTTCACATTTACCATGTTGCTAAAGGTCTTTCTTCAAAAAGCTTTAAGTTTTTGTGTGGGCACATCATTTTCGTACAACAGTTTTGCAATTAAGGCCAACTTTGAACAAGCAACATAATGAATCTTCCTGTAGTGCTGGAGTAGACAAGAACATGATACATAGACCCTCTTGCAAGCTTCTACCAGGCACCTGTAGGAGACAGAAAGCAAGTCACATTTGTTAGTTGTCATTTGGCCCCCAAGGCAATGCATTTCATCAATATACATAGACTTAACAATGAGAAATTATACTAGTGTGACTTTCCCCGATTTTCTGTTCTGAAAACCACTCCAGTTTAGCTCTTGGTTGACCTTCTATGAGAATGTCACTGGCCATCAATGTTTCAACAGGTTCCACTCACAGCGTTACTTCTTGCTTGCGCGTTTTGACACAATCTTTCCTGGCCTTCCAGGTTACTGGAATAATTTTCGGTGATTGACGATAGGTTGAACTGTTTTATTACTACTCTACGGTATGTAAACATTCAGTAGCTCATTCCCCTTCTGTACCCAATACACACTTTCTTACCTTTGCAACCATACCCTACCCCATATGCATTGTGCAACTTACTTTCTTCATCTGAATCGAATCCAAATAGCGACTGGCACTTCTGTGCAAGATGCTCTTGAAGTGCATCAGCGTTGCAGTAGGTGGCTAGGCAATTTCTGCATCTTAATCTTTCTGACACTTCTTTAATAACAGGGTCTATGACAGATGGAGTGTTGGAATTGCCACTCAAAACTTTCCTGCGTTTTGGCATGGAGAGGTGTATTTCATCCAGATATGCAGAAGCTAATGGTCGAATATATGATGGGCCTACAGTGGAACAATATGGAGTGCTGTGCTGCAGTTTTTGTTTGACCGGTGCTGCAGCCAGTGGAGAGATGTTGTCCTTTCCCTCAGTGTCGGTTTGTAGCACTAATCCTCTTTCTGGACTTGGGGCCACAGTTTCATTTACTGGAGACGCATCTAAGGGAATTAAGACCGTCTTCTCTGGTTCCACATGACCATTATAAAGATGCTCTCTACTAACGCTACAACTTTCAGAAAGCGGCTGTAGAACAGTGGTCATTTGCTCCACCAAGCTTGCAACTGATGCACTGGCATTTTCACTTCTATTCTGGACAACCATGATGGGCTTCTTCTCAAAAGTCTGGGTATATGTTTTTGGTTCCGAAGAATCTTTTGTTTTCCACGCTGGAGGGGGTAGATCTACTCTGTCATTTTGTTGCATGAGAAACGTTTGATCCTGTGACAGACAAAGGGATGCAGAGTTATTGGTGTTCAAATGCACAGAAGGAGGTGGCACATTGTGATGCAACTGTGGCTCCAAGACTATTGAAGATGGTTTTGAAAAAGACTTCAAAGGTGCTCCACCACTTACGTCGGCACAAGTTTCCGGAGGATTAGTGGGGTAATGTTGAGCCTCATGGTGGTACAGTCTAGAACGCTCGTCAAATAGCTGACAGCACCCAGGGTAACTGCACATGGCTTGAAAAGTGGAATGGCATGATGAATGCTCCAGGAGTTCACTGGCAAACTTGAATTTTTGATCACAGTTAACATGCAGACAGAAATGAAAATGGGGGTACACATGTTTCTTTAGATGGTCAAAAAAATGCTGCACATTCAAAAACTTTCTATGACAGAAACGGCACTTTCCTTTATTAAATGCCATGATATGCTGCTTTACCTTAAAGTCTTCAGGGTGTGCAATCCTTGCATGTTTGTTTAGCGAGCTCATCGTATTAAATGCTCGAATACACCCGTGCCCAGGACAGCTGAAGTTGCAGGGTTTGTCCACGGTTTCATTCTCATTTATGGAGGGCAACAGTAGCTGAGGATCCAAGTTGGAGTGGGCATTTTTTGTGTGCTTGTGTAGACATACTATGCTCTTAAATAGTCGAACGCATCCCTCAATAGGACAACGGAAGGAGCCAGGATTATATATCACACTGCTTTTGCTTAGGGACTCCATTTGTTGCTGTAAGTCCAAGTTGTTGGGGTGAGCATTCTGTGCATGCTTATATAGAGATGCTCTCCTTCTGAAGACACGGTTACATCCCTGACTAGGACACTGGAAGGAGGCAAGCTTAGTGTCAGTACCACTCTCGCTTGGTGGCATGTCTTGCTGCTGTAGATCAAACTTATCAGAGTGAACTTTTTCTGTATGTTTATTCAGAGATAGTGTACTCTTGAAGACACGCATGCATCCCTGGCTTAGACACCGGATGTTGACCGGTTTATCCTCGACAGCATCACCATTAATTGGCGAGAAGAGTTGTTGTTGCAGATCCAGTTCATTGGGATGAGCATTGATCATATGCTTATAGAAAGAACCTATCCTCTTAAAGACACGTGCACATCCCTGGCCAGGACACTTTAAAGCCAGTGGCTTATCCATAGCGTCCTCCCCTTTAGGGAAGCAAATGTTCTGCTGTATGGCAAGGTCTTCAGGGTGAGCGATCATGGCATGCCTATTTAATGAGCCCAGCCATTTAAAGACACGAATACAGCCCGAGCCAGGACACTTGAATTTAGCATGCTTAGACAGAGCATATGTCTCTTTTAGGGACCCCAGGCGTTGCTGCGCACTGAGGTCAGCAGGATGAGAGATACTAATATGCTCACTAAGGGAGCCTAATGCTTTAAAAAAAAGACCACATCCCTCAGCAGGACACCTTAATTTCTTGAGTCTCTCAATAGGTCCCAACTTTATGGGTGAACACAAAGAACCATTTATTTTGTGAGGGATTGGGGTATCAGTATTCAGGTTTTCCTTGCATTCGGGCAAACACTTGACAACAAGAGGCTCAGGCTCAGTGAGCCGATTTAAACAGGGACTGAGATTGCCATTTTCAATAAATGTACTACGTTCGGATACGTGATTTAAGGCCACAGTACCTGAAGCTGTGTTGGTTTCCTCCATTAGGTTAACAACGGATAGCAAAGTTAGATCAGTTTCAATTTCCTTCATAGTGCTACAGTCCTTAGCGACATCAATACTTCCATTTTCGACAGAGTTTGAAGTGTCAAACACGTCAAGTTCTTTTGTGTCTGTTTTAACATGCTCAGCAACAGCGAGTTTCAGTAGTTTCAGTTTCTTGATATGATTCTTTAAATGTTTCACCATAATTACTCGTTTTCTAAATTTCCTGCCGCATATAACACAGGTAAAACAACCAGTTTTCTGATGGGAATGTGCATGTCTCATAATATGGCCTCCAAGAAACTCTTTGTTGCACACCAGACAACGATGTCTTTGCAGGCTTTGGTCTCCTTTATAAGTTCCAAGCACTACACGTTTTTTCTTGGCAAGTGCTTCTCTTCTGGTCCTGGACAATGAGACATATCTGTGTTCTCTTTCCCCATTACTTCCGTCAGCAAAAGAAACTTTATCGCCACTCAATGGTTGCTGTTGCTTTGGACAAGTAACTACAGAATGTGATTCTATAGAGTTGTCTTCTAAAAGTGCAGCACAATTTTGCTTAATCATGGAAACATTCCAAAATTCTGGATCAAACATCAGTCCCTTTTTCAAGATGGGAAGCAACTCAAAGCGCACACGACTCTCGACAGAACTAGCATGCTCATTGTAGTCTTCATCTGGGCACTCGTACAGACGTTCTACGGCGCAGTAAGTCGTCATTGAACGCTCAAGGAAGAATACAGAAAGCACACAGATGCGGCAAATCTCCAGGTCGTTAGGCATGAGATGAGCAATAGTTTTGTAAATCAAAGCTTTAGTATATTGGTCATCTCGGAGGTCCAGTTGTAAAGCACAGCCACAAATCTCAACAGCAAGTTGAATGCCAGCTTCACCCACCTGTAAACAAAAACAAAAAATGAGTGGATATTTCTCCAAACAACACACTTCCGTAAATCTCAATGCACTATTATTTCACGTTGAGTGGTACAACATGGTTTGCAGGCTCCATTAATGACTAGGATCAATTAAGCAATAACTGTACTCCAACACCAAATTTTATGTGTATAACAACATAATTCAGAAAAAATGACTGAAACGGACCCGAGAAAGGTGCAGACGGTAAATAGGTATTGCTTAATCAATGAAAATGTAAACAGGTTAAGTGGAAAGAAAACGATCATGCGAGAAGAGGATTTGATTCTGTATACTCTATTTGGGAGATGGAAACAGAAAGTACCTGTACTTGGGATCTAAGGATTGGAGCGTGATTGGGATTTAGAACGATAATCACTGGAGGGGGTATGTGGGAAACTATGGCTGCATACAATGACTTTTAAAAACTCAATATATTTAAAAACTCGCTTTTAATAAAAGGCCTGTCTGTTATGTATATTCAATATATAGAAATATTAATGGATGTGGTGTTCCAGTCTAGGTATATATCTATATCACTCTTCAACAAAGGTAGCAGGCGCCCCTCTCTCGGAACAAGGCATTATAACCTGTTCAGCGCCAGCTACCTTTGTTGAATTCTTTGAAGGAACTTGGGGTTGGTCACCCTAGGCTACCTGGGGGCAACCAGACGTGGACTCCCTGCTCACTGTGCTTAGAGAGGCTCAGCTTCACCTCACTGATGATGCCCAACAAGGCTGAAACACGTGTATGGGGTTGCTGGTGGTACTTTTGTTCACAGAGGAATTGCCATAGCATTTCGGTGCTGGACTGCCCATGTGGGCGGGACAAAGACTGATATGCAAATGGATATTTCCCATCTGTGAAGGGTACAGTGAGCAAAAAACAGATGGCTGCAAACTCTCAATGTGGTTAACAACCACTGAACAGGTTATCATGCCTTGTTCTTCCGAGAGAGGGGCGCCTGCTGCCTTTGTTGAAGCCTATATCACTCTTACATGCTCCAGTCGGAAATACACTGCACATCATGTTTAGATTTGTTTGGACACATGGAGTAAAATATAATTTAACAGAACATTCTGCAGCATATATTTTCATATCTCTCCTCCAGACAGCAAGGTCGCTCTGTGGTGTTTTGTATTTTCAAAGGGTATGTACATTCAGAGTTCCCCAAAAATCTTTGCTTATTTCAGGTCATTCCAGAGTTAGGCCACGCTTTGTTTCTCTTGCCACTGTGAAAGTAAAGGAAAAGCCACTCCGACTTCGCCCATTGCTAACATTCCAGATAGACAAATTAGGCTGTTGGACCCAAGGTAGCACAAATAGGCTTTGTCCAAAATAACCCTGAACTTGCTGGATATAATCTGAACAGCTGACACATTTGCTTTTTTTTTTTTTACAATTTCACTTTTAAAGTATTCAACTCGTCCGTCTACATCACCCACAACACTTGGATTCCTGACCTCAGGCTTTTCAAATCTGAACGTTCACCAATCACACTCGTACAACAGGTGTCAGGCAAGCACTGATGTAGTAACCATGTGGAAGACTGCACAACCCTTGTCCTCTTCGTATTGGGTAACCCACCTATTGGTATAGGCCTGTACTACACAAGTTGGTAGTGTGACTGAGCAGACAGGATTATCTCAAGAAGGGTAAATGTAAGCGGTAGCAATAATATCCACCAATACAAGTAGCCAAGTAACACTTACACGCAAGGTTTTTAGTTAAAATAATTATTTAACAGTCATTTTTAAATAAGCATTCTCTAAAAAGGGCAATCTACGCAACAATCAAATACACTAGAAAATACTTTCCCCGAATTACCACAAAGCATGTAGGTACTCTTTAGAGATGTTTCATACATACTTCCTGCACCCTGAGGTGACTTAAGTAGGACAGTAATTGCATTTATATATCACTTGTACATTTTTAGATTCTGAGGTTTTGTAGAAAGGAAAGGTTAGTGGAAGGAAAAAAGGTTAAAATAATTCTCAGAGCATGTGAGCACTTTAAATCTTCCAATGAAGTCTAGATAAACTTTCCCAGCAATATTAATTGATCTGGGCTTCCATCACTCCTTCAAGTCCTGCACTCTGGTGAGATGACTTGAGTTGGGGTCGTCCTGCTTCTGGAGGGTCTTGGGGAGACTCCTGGAGCTTCTGGCCGGATTACAGACGTTGCACTAGACTATGGATTTTCTCGACCCCTGGCACTCTGTTCCTGCAGCAGCAAAGAAGTACAGCCAGTCGGGGAAAGGTCTTCCAGTAAAGTTATTCTCAGGGTTAGTTAATCCCACTAACCCAAGGGAAGAAGTCGTCCCTTCCGGAGCTTCTAGTGCCAATTAGAAAAAGGAGTTTCAGCACAGCAGCAGGGCTTCACCGGGCAGTTCAACGGTCCAGGAGGACGAGGCAAGCTTCATTCACAGTTTCATGGTCGGATTGTTCTTCCCAGTGGTCGACTGTCTTAAGTCCCAACACCCTCGCCTTTTAAGCAGGTTTCTCCCATTCATGCACAGCCTAGTTGTCAAACAGCAGGGTGGCTGTCCTGCAAGGACAACCAGCCAGCCAATCAGGACTGGGTGCATTCAGGTTTCCCTGTAGACAAAGGAAAGGGGAGTTTTAGGCACCTCACTCACTTCCTGCCCTTGCAGACACACTGGAGCCAGAGGCAGGTTTCAGTACTGAAGCCCGCCATAGGCAAAACGAACAAAGGGCTAATACCTTAACCCCAAGAAAGACATCAAACAAGAAATGGCAAAAAAAAGAATATCTGGCCATTTTGACATAATGGTCAACCCATGGGTGATAAACCGCACCGGAGTATTCAGCCTGCGGTAGAAAAACACAATGGTAGGAAAATTAAACCACTGCCACCAGCCATTTAAAGTAGTGAGGGTAACAAAAAATGTTACATGAGTAGGTAGGAAAAAGGGCTACTAAGTAACCCCCCCCCCCAGCACTCCACATAAAATGGGGTGTGCTGGACCTACAAAGAAAAAAGGTAAGTAAAGTCAATTTCACTTTACTATTCTTGGAAACAGTAGTTCTCACAAGAGAAGTTATTTAAACCTTAAGAAAATATCTAAAAAGGACTCCAAAAACAAAGGAAACAATCCAAATCAGGTCAAAACACAAGAGTGAGAAAAAGGGCTCACTCACTCCAGGGTTAAAATTTTAAAAAGTCCTAAATCCAGCAAAAAAGAGTTGGGGGGTCTCGAAGGTTCAAGGGAATTAGCACAGAAATGAGACTTCTCCCTAACGGGCGCAATAAGTAAAAAAAGATAGATTGGGAGATGTGGCAGAGGTTGATTCGTGTTTTTTATCTAATCCAGCTAAAAATCTCTATTTTTCATATTTTAAACAAAAATGCATGTATTTAATATTGAATTCAATAACAATGCATTGCAATATTTATTTTATTTCCACAACCAATTTCTGATTTAGGTTTCGTTGGTCACCCTATTCAACAAACAGACCACTGTAACCACATTTCTTTTATTTTTTGATCATGTTGAACAGGTTACACTGGTGATCCGTTTTTGTTTACCAATTGGAAATCCACACATATAATTTGGGGGTTCGGTAGAGTACACGATAAACTGCAGCATCACAGTTTAAGCAATGTACACTGTATTCCTGGACCACATGAGTGACACAGTGGCCAGGCTTTCCACAGAGACAGATGGATAGTAAATATTAGGCTACTGCAGATTTGATGGTGGCTAGGGGGCTGCAGTAAGGCAAGATAGATCACTGGATAAATGGCAGCACACATTACATCCGAGTAATTATCTCTTGTTTGGTAACTTTGCAATCCTTGCATTAAAGTGACCCCTCCCACCCCAACTGGAGTCCCATGTGACCAGTCCTGACCATGACTGAAGATTTCTCAAGGCAGGTTGAAGATGCTCCTAACGATTATTTGGAGGCAGGGGGAATGACTGAAGAACCTTCTCTTCGAGGTTGTCTCTTCTCTCTGAGGCCTTCTGTTTCCTTCGCTGGTTACTTGGCAAACGATTGGTTTATGCTCCTGGAATCCACAAAATCCTGGAGCGGGAACAATCTTTGTGAAAAAGGGGATTTCTAAGGTTGGTTTAGCCAGGACTGACAGGGATATAGCTAGTCTTTCTTTTACTCAATTCATCATCTGTTCAGTGATGGATATGGCCTTACCCACCAAACAGAAGGTTGAGAATCTTTTCCTGTATCTTTTGCAAACTGTGTGCCATGAAGCCATGCCTCGAGACAGGTATATATGGCCAATGCTACACCTCTAGCTGACGTATGTGCATTGTGTGCTGGTGATTCAAAGAGATGCTGGGCAATAACGCTCATCCACAAGACCCGCTTTAAAATTTTCAATTTTATCTAGAGGCATGGGTTGCTCAAAGTCTAAAAGCTCTTTCCAGAGCTTAAGATTCACAGCTGCCAATGTTGGTTCAGTCTTTGCTTGCCTGAGCTGAAGTGCCAAATTTGAAAAACCTTTTGCTGTGTAATTGTGCTGTCGAAGATGGTCTTGCAAATCAAGATGGAGGAGGCCAAGTAGTGAGGGGCACATCTTCAGAGGCTATCAGCCAGTACCTTGTGTCAATTGTACGGTTAATGTGTGTTCCAGAAGAACAAGTTACTCTCTTAACGGGTAACGTTCTTTCGATGGGATGGTCCGACGACGTTTTCCATATCTATGACAGTAATCACCACAGCTGTGCTGCTTCGGAAAATCTTTCGGCGTCTGCATCCTGCGTCGATTACGTCGATACGCCGCCCCCGAAGACCTCCTCCGACGGCCTACGTCACTGGATGTTATAAGTAGGACGCACGATGCCCGTAGCCTCAGTTGTAGTTTTTTCCCCAGAACGTGTGGCACCAGTCTTCTGCCAGTCTGACCACACAAAGCCTTGCGGAAACATAAGCTGCAATCGCATAAGAAATTCTGTAGCGGGGAAGGCAGGGAGGGAGCGATATGGAATATGTCGTCGGACCATCCCATCGAAAAGAATGTTACCAGGTAAGAGAGTAACTTGTTCTTCGAGGGGATTGGGTCCTCCGACGTATTCCATATCGACTGCCAAAGCAGTACCAATGCAAGGAGGTGGGAAAAGAATTCAGAAAACAGAAATTTAGAATGCCCAATCAAATTGCGGAGTAAAGGACCGCCTTGCCAAAGGCCAGATCCTGCCCCCGGATGGAATAGAGGGAGTACTGACGTACAAAAGTATGTACCAAAGCCCAGGTGGCTTCATCACAGATGTTACGAATAGGAACACCCCTCTGTAGGGCAGGAGAGGCAGCCATACCCCTGGTACAATGGGCCCGTAAGCCGACCGGTGGGTCCTTACCCGCCAAGCGGTAACACTCCGAGATAGCCAAAATAATACAGCGAGACAAAGTCTGTTTCGTCACACACAGCTTATCCCTAATGTTTTCCAGCATAACCAATGAAGAGTTGATCGTCCACTCTGACTCGAGACATGCGTGAAATATAAAAGCTTAAAGCTCTCCTAGGATCAAGCCTATGGAGCCTCTCCTCTTCCTTACCAGGATGTGGAGGAGGATAAAACGCCGGAAGAACAACCTTCTGGCCTAAATGAAATTCCGACACCACCTTCGGAAGAAAGGAAGGACGAACTCTAAGGACAACCCTGTCCTTATGAAACACAGTGAAGGGTGGCTTAACTGATAGTGCCTGTAATTCACTCACTCTGCGAGCGGAAGTGACCGCAACCAAAAACACAGTTTTAAGAGCTAACAGTCTCAAAGGGCATGAATGCAAAGGCTCAAACGGAGCACCCATCAGAAACTTGAGAACAAGGTTCAAATCCCAACCGGGCACCTGGAAAGGTGACGGAGGGAATACATTGGTAAGCCCTTTCAGAAACGGAGAAATTAAAGGAATTTTAAAATAGGAATACTCTTCAGACGAGCGCTTAAATATGGACAGTGCCGCCAGGTAACCTTTAATGGTACCCACTTGAAGGCCCCTGTGGGCCAAAGAAAGCAAAAAAGACAGAACCATGGGAATGTCACATGCAAAAGGATCCACAACCCTGCACAAGTCACAGAACTTACGCCAACAGCAACGGCACAGGGACTTTGTCGCTGGCCGTCTGGCCGAGAGCAACACCTCCATCACTTCTTCAGGGAGGTCCCAATCCTTATACCTCAACCTTTCAGAAACCAAGCGTGAAGATTGAGGGATCTGACCTCTGGATGGAGAACCCGACACCCCTCCCGTGAGAGCAGACCGTCTCGGTAGGGAAGACTATGTGGAGGGCAGATGGACAAGTCTAGAAGGTCCGGGTACCACGTCCTCCGGGCCCACGCCGGAGCAATGAGGATCATCCGGGAACCGAACCTCCGTAACCTCTGCAGCACTTGTGGAATGATGGGGACTGGAGGAAATGCGTACAGTGGTGGGAATGACCACTCCATCACAAATGCGTCTCTTAAGGCTCCTTTCGGAAGAAATTCCCGCGAGCAGAACCTCTCGCACTTACGGTCGACACTGGAGGCGAAGAGATCCACTTGAGGGGTCCCCCAAAGGGCGAAGATATCCAGGAGAATCTCCTGAGCCAACTCCCACTCGTGAGAGATCGCGCTCTGCCTGCTCAGAGCGTCCGCCGTCTCGTTTTCGTCTCCGGCCAGATGAACTGCAGAGATCGAAACTTCCTGCTGGATTGCCCAGAACCAGAGCTGCATCGCCTCCATGTAGAGGAAGTGACCTTGCGCCCCCCCCCCCCTTTTTGTTGAGGTAGTGCATGGCCACCGTGTTGTCAGTCAGGATCAGGACATTCTTCCCTCGCACAGTCGGCAGAAAAGCTTTCAGGGCTAGCCTGACGGCCCTCAGCTCCAACAGATTGATATGGAGTCTGGACTCCGACGGAGACCAACGATCGCTGACTGTCAACTCATTGGCATGAGCTCCCCATCCCGTGAGGGATGCGTCCGTCACGATCGTCACCTCCGGCCAGGGCAGGCAAAATGGAGCCCCCTTCATAAGATTGTTTTCGACAGCCCACCACAGAAGGTCCTGGGCGACCGAGGACGGCACCTGAACAGGGTCCGACATCCTGTCGGAGGACTGAGACTACTGGAGCTTGAGTGCCCATTGCAAAGATCTCATCCGCAACCTGGCCTCTGGCACCAGAAGAATGCAGGATGCCATGAGGCCGAGCAGTCTCAAGAACTCAACCGCTGGGAGACTCTGGGCAAGTTGAAACTTGTGCACCATCTGCTGAATGAGATGAGCCCTCACCTGGGGAGGAACACACTGCCCCAGGGACGCGTCGAGCACTGCTCCGATGTACTGGAGCCTCCGAGTTGGTGTAAAATGGGACTTCAAGTTGAGGGAGAAGCCCAGCTTGTGGAGGAAGTGGCAGGTGACGGACAGATGATCCAGGACTTGCGAGAGCGCGCCCTGGTCAACCAATCGTCCAAGTAGGGGTAGACGTCAATCCCCCCTTTCCTGAGGTGCGCTGCCACCACTACCATGAGCTTGGTGAAAACCCTCAGGGCGGAGGTCAATCCGAACGGCAGGACCCGAAACTGAAAGTGTTGAGTCGCCAACCGCGAACCTCAGGTACTTCTTGTGCTTTGGATGTATCGGCACATGAAAATAAGCGTCCTTGAGGTCGAGAGACACCAACCAGTCCTGAAGTTGAAGGGCCTGGAGGACTTGAGAGAGAGAGAGAGTAACCATCTTGAACTGGTCCTTCCTGAGGTGTTTGTTCAAACCGTGCAAGTCCATGATGGGTCTCAATCCCCCGCCTTTCTTGGAAATCAAAAAATAAGGGGAATACCATACCTTGTTCCTCTCCGCTACAGGCACCAGTTCTATGGCGCCTTTCTCCAGCAGGGATTGAATTTCCTGCGCAAGGAGCGGATCCGGATTCTTCAAAGAGAAATTCCCCGGTGGATTGTCTTGAGGCCTCTGCCGGAAAAGACGAGTAGCCGTGGGTTATGATCTCCAGAACCCACACATCTGAAGTAATGTCTGAGGGCAAAGAGGCAACAGCCCGAGCGGCCTTGGCACCTCGAGTACCTTGCTTTCCACCTCTGGCACTCCTACGGTGGCCCCTTTGACTGGCAGCTCCTCTCGCTTTACCAAAGGATGAGTAATAACGAAAGGAACCTCCCCTCCATTGCTGTCCTCTAGGACGAAAAGGCGGAGGTTGTTGAACTGCAGCGCCCAACGACTTTGCTGCAGCTTTTGAGGTCTGCAACCTCTCAAGGCTCTCGTCAGCCTTGCTACCAAAAAGATGTTCCCGTCAAAGGGCATGTTGAGGAGCCTGGCCTGCACATCAGGAGCAAACCCTGACTTCCGCAACCACGCAAACCTGCGTATCACGGTGCTCGCCGCCATGGACCGGCTGACGCAATCTGCCATGTCCAAACCCGACTGAACGGCCACACACATGGCATCCTTGCCATCCTGAACCATGGCAAGGAAACCATCCTGTTCACCCCCTTTGGGAATATGTTCAGCCGCTAAGGAAACAGTTCCACAAAGTGAACGTGACAAGGCACATACGCAGCTGGCCGTCTGAAGCACCATACCCCTTGAAGAAAACACTTTCTTCGGCCAGCCGTCAAAACGCTTGTTGTCCCTATCGGGAGGGATGGTAGGATACGATGCCCGTTTTGCTGGGGCCGTAGCCACCTGCACCACCAAACTCTCCGGAGTGGGATGCTTGGACAAGTAGCAGGGGTCGCTACTGGCCGGGCGGTATTTTCACGGCAAAGACTTGCCCACTGTCGGGAGACTCTCTGGAGCTGTCCAAGCCGCCGCCACCCTCCTCTGTAGAGCCATATGAAACAGCAGTACCGGGTCAGTTGGTGGACCAAGGTCGAGGATATCCGTAAGGTCATCCTGAAGAAACTCCTCTGGGGGAGCAGACCATCCCAAGTACTCGGTGACCCTAGATATAAGGAGCCGGTACGAGGAGTCGGCATGAGTGCCATGCTCAGGCCTACAAAACTCCACCTCCGGAGAGGTATCCAGCCCACTAGCATCGTGCAGGGACTGCCTCAGGTCCTCAAATGGTATCAGGTAATAATATCGCCACATATATGGTCGCCGTAAATAATATCGCCGGGAAAATGTCGTGGCGATATTATTTGGGTGACCATATATATGGCGACAGGGGCAAAAACAACAACCCCGCATGTTCCAGGCAATAATGTTGCCACAAAAAACGACCATTTTTCGGCGATATTTTTGTGGCGACATTACATGGAACCCCTCAAATTGGCTATGGCCAGAGAGAATCTCGTCAGGCACCGTATTAGGAACCATGCCATCATCAGAGCCTTCATCCATGCTTGACCTTGGCCAGAGCCTTTGTAGGGGGTTCCACCGAACCTCGGGGTACCCCCGTCGACACAGCCTCAAAAGGCGTCGAGTGAATCGGCGTTAACCCCGAACGTGGCGCCGACAGCATCGATGGCGTCGACACAGGCCTCGAGGCCGGAGCCCCGAGCGTGTCCTTGGACAGCCTGGGCGCCGATGGCACTGACGACTTCTTCGGAGGCGGGGCCTCGAAAGAGTCGGTCGACGACCTCGGCGTCGACATCTTCCTCAAAGACATTACAGGTTCACACGGTATCGAGCGCGTCGAGGACCTGGACCGGGCATGTCGAGAACTAATCATTCCCCTTGCCCGAGCGGGACCTCTCCCGCGAATCGTGCCGACCACCCGAGCCCGAAGGCGTGCGAGCGGTGGCTCTTGACCGATCATGACCGACCCCACTCGGAGGCGCGGATGGACCGGTGCCCTGCGGTTCGAGAATCGTAACATTTTCTTCCCGAAGGAAGCCCATTCCTCCGGCGTCGCCTGCTTGGTAGGGTAAGCGACCCGCCGACGGGCGGAGTCCTCGGAAGAGGACAGGGAAGGCAACCGATGACGGCACTTCCGGGAGTGCCTCGAAGAGGCAGGGAGTGGCGGACCACTGGACTTCCGACGACGACGCGTAGAGTCGCCTCTCGAATCGTCCGTCAAAAGCCCCGCAGACCTTGACTTCCGTGGCTTAGACACCTTACCTACTGATAACTTCTTGCACTCCCGCAAGGCTTTAGACGTGAGCGACTGGCAGCCGACACAGTCATCCGTGTCATGGGCCACCCCGAGGCACCAGAGGCACCAGAGGCAGGCGTCGTGCGAGTCTGTAACCGACATCTTGGACCCACAGTCCCCGCACTTCTTAAAGCCCGGACGCGGTGTGGAAGACTAGGTAGACATCTTCACAAAACGAAACAGGTTCGAAGAACCGAGAAAGAACTCCAAAGAGTCGAGGCGCGCCGAGATCTCCGAAGCGAACACGTTCGTGGAAAAAACGGAACTGAGGCTACGGCCGTCGTGCGTCCTACTTATAACATCCAGTGGCGTCGGCCGTCGGAGGAGGTCCTCGAGGGCGGCGTATCGACGCAGACACAAAGATTTTCCGAAGCAGCACAGCTGTGGCGATTACTGTCATAGATATGGAATACGTCGGAGGACCCAATCCCCTCGAATGTGGCTTTTGACAACGTCTTCTGGCTTCTGATCAAATAGCCTTTTGACGCCTGAGACTCGAGCACTCAGATGCCGTTAAAGATAGGAGTCCCTGTTAATACACCCGTTTACCTAGGTAGAGTTTCTGGAAGGGGAAAACCTAGCTTGCCCATGTTATCCAGGACTCTGTCTTTGAAAGCATTCACAGAAGAAGGGCTTGGGGGGTCGGGGGGGGGTGAGGGGGGCGTGGTTGGGGTTCTGATCTGATCCTCTTCCTCTTGTGTTTCCATCAACTTTAGATAAAGGGATGTCAGGTGAGAATTCATTATATATCAATACACCATGGGTTTTGGAGGAGGCGAGAATGGTAGAGTCTCAGGAGGTCTAGAGTGATCCTGGGGCCGAGGGATTATCTCCCTGAAAAGATCCTTGAATAAAGCTTTCATCGAATCTGAATGCATCAGTGTTGAGGAGAATTATCATAAATGTGCTAATTCCCTTCACCTTAGAGACCCCCAGTAACTTTGCTGGATTTTTGAGGACCATTTTTTCCCTGGAAAGAGTAAGCCTTTTTTCCCACTCTTTCATGTATTTTGATGTGTGTTTTACTCGTGTTCTTTGATTATGGAGTTTTAAGATAACTGCATAGGCATCTTTTCATGTGTGGTACACAGCACCCTCAGTGCAGTGACACAGGGATCACTGTTTAGACTTCCCAAAGGTTTAAATACCTTCTCTGTGATAAACTACTGTTTCCCAGAGAATGTAAGGTTAAATTGACTTTAGTCTTTAAATTCTTAGACCCAGCACACCCCATCTTCCTATACAATGCTGGAGGGGTTACCTACTATCCTGTGTCTAGAAACTCATGTAGCAGTCAAATGCTATACTTCGAAATGGCTGGTGGCAGTGGTTTTACAATGAACTACCATGACTTTTCCCCCCGACCTCGAACACCGGTAGCTAAAAAACGTGGGAGCCAGGTTTTTCAAAATGGCGCCTTAAGCCCCTTTCTTTAAACGAGTCCCGGACTTTTTCCGCCATTTCTTTTTGGAAAGATCCTTCTAGAGTTTGTCTCTGCACGCCAAACTAGGTTTGGTCCCTTTGTTTCTATGCCTTTGGCGGGCTTCAGGACTGAAGGCCTCCTCTGGCGCCAGAGTGTCTGGTGTGGGCAGGAAGTGAGGGAGGTGCCCGAAACTTGTGCTTTGTCTCCTAGGAGACCCAAATGCATTCTGGCGTGATTGGCTGGATGACTGTCCTGCAAGGACAGCCACCCTGTTGGGTGAGTGGCAGCTAGGCTGGAATGATTGGTAGAAAACGGTTTAAAAGAGTCTTGGACTGGAAAGCAGAGTCGACCACTGGAACGAAAGAACCGAAGACGAGCTGGAAGAGGACAGCTGCTGCAACTCCTGGACCGCTGGTTTGCCCAGTGAAGCCCTTGTTAAGTTCATCTCGACAGAGAAGCCCCTTCAAGGACGACTTATTCCTTTGAGTTGGTGGGACCAATCAACTCGTAAGCCACCGAGATACCATTCTTGGAGCTGGTTAGGTTTAATAACCAGGGGGAAAGACAACTTGTGTGCTTGATGACAGCTACTCGAACTGAAGTGACTCAATTTTGTCAGCGTTTTCTGACGATCCCGTGCATTGCAAGAGTCACCTCCCCTCCCACCCCTGCCAGGAACCTTCAGCTGCATCTTTTGCTTCATATTAAGGTACTGTGCCAACCCGATTGAGAGAATGCATCTCTCACGGTGAAAGTTTGTGGAACTTTCCCAACTTGCAGGCCTAATCAGCTTGTGACCCAACATATTATTCTTTTTCGTACAAACTACTTCTGAGAACATTGGCAAAGACTTTACCTTTTACTACAAGAACTGCTCATTCCTAACCAAGACACTAGTCCATTGCCTTGGGCCTAGGCCTATTGAACTGAACTGTAGTGAACTGAAAGTATTTGCACTGCATAAGAAAGTATTTGTGATCTATTCTATTAACTTCTGCCTTTTTACTCCCATTGAAAGTAACTGAAATGCCATTTTGCTCCTATTTCAGGGGAGCCTAATTTACTCAGAAACGTATTGGTTTGGTATTGAAGTATATTGGTGTATAATATTAAGTTGCCTACTAGTGAATGTTTTCTAAATGATGGTTTAATAAATGAGTAAGTGTTTTACCAAGAAACCTTGAGTGCAAGTGTCTATTTGAACCACTGTGATTGAAAGACCTCTGTGTAACATCCTTGTACTGCTCACATTCCCGCTTGAGATAAGCCTGGCTGCTCAGCTCGCTACCACAAACCGTGTAGTACAGACTTATACCAAAGTCCTAATTGTATGTGGTGGTCCCAGAGGGTACTGCACGCAATTCTGCCTAACAATCAGCAATTGAAATTTCACAAAGAAAAGATCCTCTGATGATTGACATGGCTGTATTTGAGGAATAGGTGTCAGTCTAGAAACCAGTGTTTGTCTCCAGGAATCCAGTGGGCTGCCATGATGATCTTCCTAGCCAAGGATCAGCAAAATAAATAAAAAGGCAGGAAAAATGTACCCGCAGGTGCTACTGCATGTCCAATCCCGACTTTGCAGATAAAGGACTGATCGGTGAGGCTTTGGCAGGGCTTAGTAAGGTGGGTCCATTGCTTAAAAATAAAAGCGCTGCATTTTTGGGTGTTACAAAAAAGTACTCTGGTCCTGTGCCTAAGGACAAAATGGCCCCAAAAATATGGAGCAAACGGGGTAGGATGTAGGAGGAGTATATATTTTGTCTTTATATACTGTGTGGAATATTTAATGTGGGCTTGTGTTGAACTAACTTTACCTTAGTACCAGCACGCATCCCTCCTAAGGGTGCAGCCAAATGCTGTCTCGTTGCTATTCAGAGTTTGGATAAACGTGTTGGTTGCCCTGTGCACAGACTAAAGGTTTTGTCTTGAACCAGTAACCAGAAGGTGTGATAAAATCTATCCCAATATAATGTTGCTCAGGTTTTACACAGGATCATTCACCAGCATAGTGGGCTAACAGCACCAAAGCCTGTGTGAAGTGTGATGTATTGTGCTCCAGGCAAAGGCAACCCTTGAATACTAAGAAATACCTGTCCAGTCAATGTAATTTTTCCTATTCACTGGCTGACTTGCCTGCATACTGTATTGGGCAACTGCAAAAGAGGACTGCAAAAGATGCATAGTTCAATACCAACTAGCTTGCAACCAACATCTGCTTTGAAATAGAGCAAAATCGAATAAGAGAATCTTCTAAGCAGGCTTTAGTTAATATTCCAGGCACACTGTTTTTACACACTAGACACATTTTTCATTTAATACAGATCATAACAAGATGCTGAAAGTAAACTTACTTCATTAATGATAGTTTTCATGAAGGGAAAAATTACTCTGATATTTGTTGCTGTCCTAAGCAACTGATAACACCGATGGACAAATACTTCTTTTGACGAGTTGGATTTGATCTGCAGCTTACTCCATATGAAGATCAAGTCCCTGGAAAAGTTTATATCATTATAATTGCAATACAATTGTCTGAATTAATAAAGGCACAGCATGCAACATTTATACTGTGTATATGAAAATAAAACTATAATTTACTTACCTCAGTGAAGACTGTACTCGTAGTCCATTAACAACCATATACAGATGGGATTGGATTCAAGTTCATGATTGTCACAGCAGTCAAAACAATGGAAAAGTATTGCACGCAGGCCCAAGGAAAGAACTACCAGGAAATTAAAGAATGTCCGGACTACCTCAAAATATGGAATATGACCTTTCCCCCCAAACATTCCATCCCACCCATCTCAATTGCCAGGGGGGGGGAGCTAAGAATAGACATCTGCTTATCAAGCAGGCCAGACCAAGCCTCGGATCCAAAAGGAAAGGCTGTCCGAATGAGAATGTGCGTTTCATGGTTTGCAGACATTTTACTGTTGGTGTGGATTTTTACTTTTCACAAAACTCACCCTAAGCCTGCTTCTGAACGTGATCAAATCGGCTTTACCTTAAATCACAATCACAGACATATTGCTCAAATATACAAATCTGTGGTCATTTTTGTGTTTCCAAGATACTCTTTGATTTTATGTAAAGCAGCCAAGTGCTATTTGTCACCCTCCCCTTTCTCATAGGCGATTGGCTTACAGAATGAGCGGAATTTACTAACTGGGACTCAATCGAAAAGTTGCAGTACAGTAAATTAAGTGTAAAACATGGCGTTTAAGGCTAACAAGTTTTAACACTAGTTTTATTGCTCTGCAGCGTTTTAAACATTATTTTGGAGGCAGGGAGAGAAACAGGAGGGGGAAATAAGTTTACTCCTCATTCCTGCTCTCCCTGTAAACCCATTTAGTTTTACGACTGCATGATATTTGCTGGAATCCACTGTAAATGGCATCTGCAAAGCTTAATTTGCAGAAACCCTTTATATTTGCCACAAAACTGAAAGAGTAAATGTGATTTCTCTTGTATGTACTCATAGGATAGAGACCCTTTGTAGGATAGAGACAATAGGAGTCCGGATAGCTGGTTCAAAGCTCTTTATTAGGGCCCTTGAAATATCTAATCAGGAATGCATAGGTCTGGTTACTTCACCAGGGTTGCTCCTTCTGTTAACACCCCTATAAGGGTAAGGGTGCAATCTTCCTCTCTGGATGCTTCCTCTAGGGATCATTGGGAAAGTCCACTCCAGTGGGAAGTCCTCTCAGGAACGATCCTCCATCTGCAAGAGATGGAGCATGAATCACCCAGTGTAGCTTCGACCGTTTTTATACTCTGCCTTCCCCAAGCAACAATCCTTCCCCGGGACATCCTGACCATTCCTGGGTGTTTGTTTTGTCATGAGCCCGTCCCTACTACACCCCTTTCAGGGTCTGGGACGCCATCCCTGCTGTTGCTAATTTTTCATAAAGACAGGCCCTGCCCCCGTTTCCCTTGTTGATGAGCTGTCTCGTCGTGGCCGCCGCCATGCACTGTACAGCCCTCACCCCTCCCGTCGTCTGCAACACTGACTGGGCGATCCCTACATTCCTCGCCTCCTCCAGCTGGGTTATTCCTGCGGCACTCTGCTTCCATCCGCCGCTCGACAGCCATGACACCTAGTACCCCTCATTCGCTCTCCCTCCTGAAGAAGACAAGCAAGTCCCCCTAAAACTCCATTCTCACAGTACTCTTTCCTTGTGCGCTCAGTTATTGAATTGTATTTTGTTAACGCCCTTGTTGACCGTAGTCGATGTGGTTAGAGATTCTAGGGGATTAGCTTAGATGCGTGTGTGCATGTTTGCCATTCTAAGACTGGGGTGGCTGGCAATGCTCGACTAAGCAGCCCAGTAGCAGTCCGACACGTGGGTGGGTGCTCCTGAGGTTAGAGATAGATAGCTGTTGGGAGAGTCTATGTGAAAGTAGAACGTTGCATGCAGGGGATCTAATAACGCACTAAGTGCCAACAGTGGCATTCCCCTGCATGCAATCACAACTTTAGTCTGTTTGAATTGTTTATATACTGAACAATAAAGCGGAGCCACAGATGCATTTGCTATATGCAGACATAATGCAAACAAGACCACCTGTGACCAAACCATCAGTAATCAGACTATTTTAGATGATGGAAAAACAAAAGGCGATTTATTAGTTTGCTTGCAAGACAAACTGATAGAACAGTTTTTCTGAAGTCCAACTAAGGGCTTCATAAAACCATACATCTGAGGCAGTACATAAGCTCCACTCTTAGTAGAAGGCTATACCACTTGAGAATGTGGTAGCATGGACAAAGCAGCCAGGCTCATTTTATGAGGGAGCGAGGGCTGCAGCTTGGTACAAAGAATTGTAGCATACATATGGTCCAAAGAAACACTGAAACACTATGGGCAACATCGCAAGTTTGGCCTTAACCTTTAAATGAGGCGGTAACGCTATTAACGCAGCATTAAAGGGTTGGCCCCATTATGAGTTGGGCATTAAATGGGAGTTTTACCACCAGCTTTCTGCAGGAAGTAAAAATCTCCATTTAATGCCGGTTTGGGGTACTATTATCGTGGCTCTAATTGTGCCGGCGCAAATAGCGCCATGAAACTCCCATTGGGTCCAATGGACACAATGGGGAATGGGGCTTGCTCAACTGCTACTCGTGATCCACCACTAATAGCGTAGGACCAAGTAGCGGTAACGCTAATAACGTTGGGCGGTATCACGGGGAAAATAGCACCGGGATACCGCCCAACTAAAGGGTTTATTTAAATACAGGTAGACCAAGATAATTCTTGGTTATGTACTACATCATCATATAAACACAATCATAAAAAAACAACTCAATACCTATGGTATGCAAATCAAGGTATAACCTTATATAGAGGCGCAAGTAGCAAGTCAAGGTGAGTCAAACTTATACATCCAGGATAGTAATCTACTATTCTTGGGGAATACGATCTGGTTAGATATACTTGTATAATACAAATGGCATTTCAAGAGTAGTTGACCGTGTCAGTAATGCAGTGACACTTGGTTATGAAATCATATAATAAACCAACCATTGCAACATTACTTTTTAGAACTCCGTTCAGAGACAGTCAAACCACTCATACTTTCTGGGGGTGCCTTAAGCTATTCTATGGTAAGTATTAACACTCAATAACTGTTTTAGAATACACTAAGCAAATCAGAGAAATCAAACCCCAATTACACTTTAAGACACAATGTATTTCAAGGTAAGTAATTGACCTACTGGCACATAACTATCTTTTATCCAATAGCTAGTTATACCCAGTATACTTCAAAGAAGTGTATAATACATTTTCCAAGGTAAGTAAGAACTTTAGGAAACTATTTTAGAATAGCAAACACCAAAGCAATTCAGGGAAACAACTGAGGTTTACAAGTTCAGAAGAGCAGTAGCTAATCAGCGTAAGACCTATACACTTTTTAAAGGAGCCTCCAGCTACTCAAATGTAGATAAAAACCAAAGACTGAGATCTTCTTAAACAAGTAAGTATTCACTTTCAGAGTTCGTTAAAGTGATCAGAGACATCACAGAAGGCTCACTATATGTGTTGTAGCATTAGGCCTGGGCAAGTGGTGAGGGCAAACTCCCAACCATACGAATCACCCCCTCAGCCTCACAGGACGCACGCCAGTCTTAAGGTAATTAATACCCAAGCCCACAGAGTACCTTAGAAGAAAAGAAGAGCTGAGTGGATGCCTTCAGAAAGCAGCAGCACAAGACCCGGTTCCTGGATTCTTGGTATGGAGACAAAAGAGCTGAGACACCGGATGGGAACTTTGAGCAGCAGTTGTCTGAGGAGGTTTCCAGCAAATGTCTCTTCACAGATTCTTGTGGATTTGGTGCCTTTATACAGTAGCTAGGTAAACAAATATCGCTGGTCTGATTCTCTCGGTCCTGCACTCTGGTGAGGGGACTTTAGGGATTCAAATTGTGTCTCTGGAGATCCGGCAGGTGTCCACTAAAGTTTCGGACGGATTCAGACTTCAGAAGACCATGCACCACACGGCGGCTCGAGGTCCCAGTGTATAAGGGTATTGCTTCCCAGCAAGGACAAGCAGGTTGCAGGATGGCTCATAATGCAGCTATTCTTGAGACTAGTGGATTTCACCAGCCTCTGGGTAGGATTTGTTGCGTTTGGGACCCACCAGGTAGATTGGAAGGAAGGGTCGCATCAGGCTCCGGTTACACAGCAGGCCCTCTGATTGCTGGAAATTGCTACAGACGTCTTTTCTTCATTGTCCTCTTCAGTTTCAGCTCCAGTGGTCAACTTGTCAGCAGCTTCCAGATGAAGAGTACTTATCAGGAAATATAGCACAACTTCTGCAATCTCTCCCTGCAGTTTACAGAAAGGGGCGGTCTGGCTGTCCAAGTATGACAGCTAGCTACCCATTGAGACTGGGTTCCTTTCAGGCATGGTGAAAGATAAAGACCTGCAGAGTTTTGGACTCCTCCCTCGATTCCTGCCTTCCAAGACACTCTGGAGCCTGGGTGTGGAACAATACTTCCACTGAGGTCGTTCCCGCCTAGAATTGTAGGGGAAGACCTCAGAAACAACAAGCAAACAAGAAATGGTGAAAACAGAAGGAGCCCACAATTTTAGCAAGACAGTGTTTCTTTTGTGCATTAGACTAAAAAGTCACCAAGGTAAAACCCCTGGCACCAACCATTCAAGTAAACTTGCAATTGTAACAAAAATGTTACCAGGGAAGTAAGAAAGGAGATACATTGCATCTCCCCAGCACTCCACATAAGGTGGGGTGTGCCGACTATATATAAAATGTAAAGGGGATGAAAATCCCCCTTGGGAACAGTAGTTCATCCAAGTACATTAAAGCGGCAATCCAGCCTAAACCCAAAAGTTATAGGAAACTATAACTCCAACCATACACTATGGAGACATAAAAAGGTCACCCATAAAAAGAGTTAAAGACTAGGTGAGAGGGGGGAAAAAAGATTACCACTCACCTAAGGACAAGGATAAATAATCCCCAAATTCAAGCACAATGTTCTTGGGTTGACACATGTCAGGAAGATTTATCAGAAGTATAAAAATCTTACCCAACTGTGAGAAACCAAAGGGTGTCTCATTATCTAGACACCGTTTGGATCCATACGCTGGGGGTGGACAAGTGCGGGAGGATCACTTGGGTGAGGGGTCCTCTGGGAGTGGGGGTGAGACATCAGATGGCAAGACGCAGTATCCCCCTCTTCACAATACAATACAACCCTACCCAACCCAACACTTCCTGCACCTTTATAGGTTGTTGTAAGTCTTGTTCCGTTGCCCTCTCCCCAATTCCAACAGGTACCCATAATCAAAGTGAGGCATAGGAGAACAAACACCCTATATCTTACAAAAACTAAATCGTTCCTCGTTCGGACAATATTTTACCACCTCTTGAAAAAACTACAACTCCCAGAATTCCTACCTCCAGTCTCGAAAGGTGCAATAAAGAGAAATCTTTCCCAACAGTGGGGAGGAAAGCCGACTCGGCCATCTTGATCCTTTATGTTATAACACTTATTTTTCTTTACATACACCTTTTCCATGCGACCATTTATTATAAGGGCAGCCCATGGGTTTATTTATTATAGGCCACTTTATGTTGATGGACATGACTAGGACTGTTACACTTATTATTATTTGATGGCAGTGTGGGCTCATCTTTAGATATAGGGCCAGATAGGAGTTTTTCCAACCCTTGCTGTTCAATAAACACCTTTGAACCTTGCATCTCTTGTGTCTGTCTTCACTTGTGATACCATGCCCCCCCTTACACAACACAAATTGACAGCATCCCGCCCATTAACCCGTTGCCTCCGGTCTAACCTGACACACCCGTCAGACCACAAGTTATATAAAGGACTTGACACCGGACCATCTAAAGTTCGAGGTGGTTTGGATCAGGCCTTTGGGCATGGCATTTCCACCGCCTGCCTTGCCCAGAGGGATCCCTCATAAAAAGGTTAGTCCTACTTCATTACTAGATGGGAAAAATGATGTATGGCAATAACAATTCCGGTTCAACATGGCTGCCTCGGAGGACTTCTGATTGGACCTCAGGCGAAAGGCGTAGGGCTGTCCACCCCCATGACCATTTCTGCCCAATCTTGAAGAACGCCATCTGCAGTTTCACTGGCTTCTCTCCATAACTGGCCCGAAAACATTAAATGGATGCGTCCCAGTTTGTAATACAAATATTGCAACAGCTGGGGTTAGACACGGATTCTATGCACAGCCTTCTGCCTAGAAAAACTTCTAATGCAATGCCTGCAGCTCAACCATCGCAACATATTCTATTTCTCACTAATACTACCTGCCCTATTTACTGATATATTTCAACCAGGGTCGTTGGAAGGGAAATCATTTCCAACTGGAACCAATACCTAACCACAAGTCAGAAGTCCCCGCAGCTCTGGTTAAATTAAGAGCCTGACTTCGGAGAGGTCACACCTCCCACATGTCTCCATGCATCCCCCAGTGGCATCAAGCCCACAGGTTTGGCACGATTTTACTGGTAGGAGCCCATATTCCTTTCAACAACCCCTTTGCTTTAAATATCCACAGCGCCACCCACTGTATTGGCAGGAGTCTCTTCATGGCAACTGCTCTTCTGGTATACTTAAATCATTTCCTAGGAGTTTTTGCCAGCTGTTGTGCAGGATATCTTCACGATGCTGAGGAGCTCGGAGTGCAGGTAATCTTTTACTTCTTCCATGCAACGTTGCCCAATGAAGTCTACATCCAGAGACCACTCCTTTATCAGCTGTATTAAGACATCTCGCCAATATTGATATCTGTGTGGGTGAATTGTGCCCCAGAGAGAAGTCCTGTTGCTCTTTCTAGCCGGCCCAAATGATCATCTAAAGATTAGCCCTGATATATACCCCAAGCTGCAAGAGCAGTATTGGCACCCCAAATCTGATCTGCTGCTTCCATTTTTGTTTTCTTTATCCTCTTGAGGAAATTCCCCTTCGGCTCTTCCAACTTCATGGCTGCACCGAGTTGCTGTCTAATCTGATTTCTGCACCTTTTGTGCAGTTGGGAAACTGCACTGTGAGCTGAAATGCAGATAAAGGGAGGGTACAAATCAATGTGGTACGGGAAGCAATTAATCTGACATACTGAAGGCCGGAGCTATCTGCCTCGCTTATGGTATCATACCACAATGACTACCGGATACCGGTGAGCAATTGTGAAACCAGGCAACTGTGAAGGCTTGAGAAGCCATAGTCTAACTTGCACGTTTATTCTTTTGCTGGGTGTTGTACTGACATACAGCATTAGTTACATTCTGGCATACCTTAGCATCTCAGTTTCGTTCCTGTAAGTCAACGTAGGTACCAAAAAATAAAATTCAGTTGAAGCATTAGAGTGCTTTCCTAGAACCACACTTTGATCGTCTGTGCTAAACTTGCCTGGTTTAACCACGCTATGAAAGCCCATCTGTAAGTCTACTGCAGCAACACGGTCACTCATTTGAGCTCAGTGACTTCACTTTCATCACAGCCGTTAGGTGAATCGTATTGATGCCATATGACGGTCTTCAATATCTGTCCTTTCCCTCTCCTACTGTACAAAACAGAACAGCATGCTAAATCAGAAAACATGGTAAGGTTCAGGGTATACTTCAGTAGGCTCAAGCATTGCACTACAGAATATTTGGACTGGGTTTGGGGTTCTGGGGCTTATGGTCTTCCACCAGTGCACAAACATAATACTCACACATATAGCTCGAGAGAGCTTTTCAAGGGTAAGGGACTTGACATGGTGCACACTCAACTGGTTTCAGAAGAAATCCAATAATTCTAGCTAGTAC
Source organism: Ambystoma mexicanum (assembly GCF_040938575.1). Classification (NCBI taxonomy): domain Eukaryota; kingdom Metazoa; phylum Chordata; class Amphibia; order Caudata; family Ambystomatidae; genus Ambystoma; species Ambystoma mexicanum. The sequence goes on from NC_090939.1 coordinate 694,981,168, forward strand.
TCTAAACTGCCTCCAAACTGCCCATAAACCCACAGTTACCCCCTTGCCAGCTCAAAATAAACCTCTTTCCGATACCAGCGCCAACTCTATCACATGTAACCCGGTGGTGGTAGTAGCAGCAAAATGTATTTGTTGAATCTTTTACCGGGAAACCAGTATTAAGGCGCTCACCAGGCACGGATCCTCGAGCAGGGTCGGAGCAGGTTGTCCCCACCAATCCAGGAGTCAAAGCACTGACAAGTACCTTATAGAGATGAGGAGAGCTCATCGGTACTTGGCTGGAGGCAATCTTAGTCAGCTGCAATGGTTGTCCTCGGGTCTTAAGCAGGCTGCACTTCTTCATAGGGGTCTTGGCTCCAAAGATTTGAATGGCTGCACGAGTCCTACTTTTATCTAGGAATTGGACTGGAGTCTACACCAGCTCCACCAATGGTAAGGATCTGCACCATTCAAACTGGCAGAGACTCTGCAATTATGGACAGCTTCTGGCCAACACATCTGCCCAGCAACAGACTCACTCTGGCTCGAATATGGACTGGGCCCAAACAGATCCAGCACCCCACATCTGGCCACAAACCCAGACCACCACTTTGCCCGAGAAAGCGGGAGCGTGTCCCAGGAGAGGACTTTCCATACATGGCAATTCCGGACCATTGGGGGGGCGAAAGAAGGCCAAGTCACAAGATGACCAAAAGCTAATCACGAACTTGTGGTATGGCCATTTTAGAGTATATGGTACTCTAAATGGCGTTTTGGGGATAATTGCAAAAGTGAACGAGCAAAAAGTCAAAAAGGCGGAAAAAAAATATCCGCTGCCACAAGCCAACCGGGAGCCATTTTACTTATAAACAAAGTTACAAAAGAAAACGTTATGAGGGTACAAAATATCCTAACCACCCTTCACTTTAAGGTGCCTCCCGCTACTGCTATTCTCATTGGCGGATCATTTTTACCATAAAAGTGGGCAGAACTCATGGGAAGTAAAGCGGAGGGCTTTACTTACCTCAAAATGTCTGGTCAGGAAGCAGATAATAGCTAAAATATAGGGTGTCCCATACAAGTCTATGGAAAGAGCCGAGAAATTATAATCTTTCCTAACAGATGCCAATTCTGATTTAAAAAATGATATACAATAACACCTTTTATATTTTTTAAAAAGCACATTTACAGATGGCAGAGGTATTCCCCGGATGGGTGTCAGTACAATAGCACAAGTAGTGAGCCATTTTGTGAAGGTGTGAACAAATTGGGCCACAGACATGGAACAAAGCTAAACAATATAGGAAACATGTGACTTACAAAGATAACGTTAACCTAGATGGGCAAGTGCTTCAACTAAATAGGAGTAATGTACAAGTATGCAAATACATGATGCGGTTCTGGAGGGAATAGTGGGGTCTTGTAGGGATGATGGGGGGTGTTGTGGGGGGGGGGGGAGGGCAGAGGTAGTTCCCTCTTTGGCAGGTGGAGTTTAAGCCAAGCTTTGAAGAGATCCACAATCAGGCTGGGTTTGATTGTGATAGGAAGAAGTTACCAGTGGAGCGGGCATGTAGGAAAAAAGTGTTGAAGCGAGTGTAAGGAGGGAGTTATGGGAAAGTGAGGTTGACTGCAGAGGGAATGCGATGGTGAGAAGACTGATACAACAAGATAGGTACTGATGAGCAACAATAACTGTTGAGAAGGAGCTTGAAAAGGGAGTGGTTGTGTAAGGAGAGCCAAAAAGCAAGGTGTATGAAGGTAGAAGTGGGGGTGTTTAGGTTGTAGAGAGTGTAGGTAGCAAAGTTGGGGACTTTGTCTAGATTGAGGAAAGATTAGAGGAAGGCCAAAGATTAGGCAAGAGCAGTAGTATAGTTTGCTGAGCACAAGGGTGGAGATTAGAGTGTTCATAGCGTCACGAGTAAGAAACGGATGCACTTTCTGAATGTTGGAGAGGCAGTGAGGAATTGCTGCAAATGGGGAATGACTATCAAATAGTACACCCCAAGGTTGCAAGCCTTGGGCGTGGGAGCAAGAAAGTCAGGTGGGAAGCAGAGGTGAGGGATGGCGTTGGAAGCTGGGAGAAAGAAGACTTCCCCTTTAGAAGAGCTCAGCATGAGGCAGCAGATACCCATTCAGTGATGGATTACAGTGAGTCAGTTGGTAATGCGTTCCAAGATGGCTGAGGTGAAGGAGGGAATTTGGGTGTTGAGAAGTCTTCTCATGATAAGGTAGAGTACGAAGAGCAGAGGTCCACTGACCGATCTTTGGGGGACGCAGATGGGGAGAAAGCGGGGTCAGAGCTTTGTGGATTCCATGAGATTTTAAAGGCATGACCTTGCAGGTCTGAGGCAATCCAGGTGAGAAGAGATTTGTAAAACCCAAGGTCCTAGAGAGTGAGGAGTGATGGACAGTGTTCAAGCACTCTCTCCATCCCGCTGAACTCAGTTAAAGATATTTCAAAGGGGGTTGATTAAGCATGACTAAATTATCGAACCCTCCACTTCAGTCCTTTTGTAAGCAATTATTGAGAGATAATGGATCGGATTTACTATATGCAGCAAAATAAAGAAAGTGAAACTGAAGTACTGTCTATTTTTCATTGGAATAGCTTTAAGTCCGAATCATCTGTAATCGTCTATTTCGGTGAATAACTATTTAGGATTTCTATGAAGGACATTACTGCAGTCTGAAAATATTTATACATAAATACGTTTATATTACAGCCCAAGCTTGTTAGTTTACCCAATTCTCATCATGCATGTCATGTGTGTTGTGTAGGTAAAGGACGTTGATATTGGCAGAAACTGTAGGAACAAAAGTGTTCAAGATATTTTAAAGCCCATTTTTCTTGATAGAAGTCAGATATTTGACTTGCAGATTACATAGAACATTGTAGCTGCTTCTCAACCAAGTTAGAGGTTTCCAGTTCACTGTCTAACAAGAAACAGATTTTGCACAAAAAAAATAATCAACCGATGAAGTTACTTTACTAGGATGAGAAGCCTGTACCCTGTGAGTTACTATAGATCTGTGCCACATCTGCTCAACACACCAAGTGAACGGAAACTCCTCGACAAGCTTTCGCATTCCTCTCCCTTGGTGCTTTTAAGCCATCTACCCAGACCAATAAATAGCCGTTTTCTCCACCTCAGTCTTAGCCCCTTGTATTCTGCAACACCAACCCCACATAGGGCCTCATTACAGGTTTGGTGATTTTACAGCGGCTACTTCACCCAAAAGGAATCATTTAACATCACTGGTAACTGTAAAATGTCCTCCTAAATATCAGTTGTGGTTAGTACCCTTTCTAAAGTTCCATTTGATTTCATTGGGAACTAGAGAAATTACATCAGGAGGTTATTCCGTTGAAGATAGTTCCTGAACTTTCTGGAGATAATAATACCTCCATGCAGGTGCTGAGGTATTGCCTCCTGCTGAGTTTGAAACTCAGTCTGGAGGACTGAAAAAAACTGTAGGTAATTCTCATACTTGCATTTTTTTTCAGTTACTTATTTTTCATTCTTGTACATTTACTTCTGCCTCTTCCAGTAGAAATGCATATCTAAACGTTGCAGAAAAGAAATGCTTTAAGGTGACAGGAGAAGCTTCTCACACAAATTGGAGTCCACGAGAGCATTGGAAAACAAGCTATTGATTATGGTATGCAAAACCAATCCTTTTTACGTTTAAATAATGCCCCACACTGCTGCAACAGAACACAGTCACCAGCTCTGACATAACTTTAATATAATGACTTATTTATATTTATGTATAGAAATCACAGGGAAAGCACTATATCTTTTGCACAAAAATGCATATAAAATAACTGATAACAGAGTGGAGAACATGCGCCCTTAACAATGGGGCGAGCGAATGTAAATTGAAGACCAGATGTTGCAGGGGGAAGGTGGAAACAAACCAGGGCCGAGGACAAAACAGAATAACATAGGAACGGGATGGTGGAGAAGTTCTAAATTAAGGATGGAGGGGTGATGGAAAAGTGCTATAGGGTAGTCTGTGAGGGAAGGGAGAGAGAGCAGCAGGGTGATTGAGTAGCGTAGAGTGCTAGGAAACAAGTTCTTTAGAAAGGAGGCAGGCTTTGAGGTTCCCTCTTCAACTCCTCTCTTGACAATGCGACTTTTCCCTCATTCCTACAAGTCCACCAGTGTCATCTTTCTCCTTAAGAACCGTAGGCTTGATCCTAACTGTCCTGCCAACTTTTGTCCTGTCATCTACCACACTAAATACTACTTGCTCAAGGCATTTGGAACAATTGACTCACTGAGTTACTTGATACTCGCAACTTCTGGGACCTCCTTCAATCTGGCTTCCAACCTCTGCACTCTGAGACCGCTCTCCTCAATGTCAGCAACTTCATCTCTTCTGCACGTCATGCGAACCATTGATCTATTCTTATGGACTGCTCGGCTGCCTTTGATACCGCGTTGACCGTTCTGACCTCTCTACACGGCGAGTTCAGAATGGGAAGAGAGAGAGTGGTGCAGGTCACAGGTAGTCTGGGAGTTTATAGGAGGGCAAACTAGTAACCACAATAGTAGAGTGAGGATGTAGCACGCGTGGCGATTGTCGGGCGGACCTCAGATCTCTACCCAAAATAAGCCAACCTCAAGAAGCGAGTGCGCATTTGTCAGTAAAGCACGTTTATCTTATACAAAAGGCCATGAGGGGCTAGGTGACTCCTTAGAGACAGAACTAACCAGATTCTCCTCGAAATACACATAAGTTACACTTTATATACATTGTTCCAACATTTAACACACTACCACATACTTCATTACAATGTCAGCCGCCCATATATGATTGGCTTACCCTATACAGGGAAATCTAATCGTACTTATTGGACACATTTGCCTAAACACCATCCCCTTCAACATACATTTACATTAGATCATATTTACAAGTACAACCCCTTTTGAGTTCTTTCCATAGTGGATCGCAACATCATCACAAGATAACTTATTCACCTACAACAATCCGGATTTATTACAAGTATCATCTGGTCGGGGACCTCTAACCCCGGGGGCGATGCACATGGCTTTTACAAGAACACTACATCTATATGAGGAGGGAGTAAAATATACAAGTTTCCTTTGAACCTGCAATAAACATCTTACCTTCCCAAACTTGCTGGCGTCCCTGGTATTTTTCATTTCACGCTATTTTCTGCAACTGCCATTTCAACCCACATGGTCTCTGGCCCACATCCTAGTCATCTTTCGGAGAACCTAATTGAAACCCATAAACCATTTGCCAACTCTGCCCTTAAGCACCTCTTGCACCTAGTTTACTAACTGGTCCCAATTCGACCCTGCTATGTGGCCAGACATCCCTGGTCTCTGCATAACAAGCTCCCATGTTCTCAGGAAGAATATATCCCTTTATCCACAACAACACCAAGTCATAAACCTGTGACCCACTAGCACTTAATTTTTCCCTGGCCTCGAACGACTTTGATACTATCACAACTGGTCAAATACAGTTCGCCGCCTTCCTCCTTTTGACCCCAGTCAACCAACTCTCCAGGGCAAACAAGGTTCATCTCACCAACCCAGGCTTCCGAGGCCTACACAAACCCCAGATATTAGAGACCTGCAGTCTACAACCTTCTCAGGCATTCACCATGCAACCTCCCGTTTCCAAAATGTCCCAAACACATCTCCCTTGAAAACCCCCATGCTCATATAGATACGTGTTTTAAGGACTACCGCATCTCTTCACAGTGGCTTCGGTATCCGCGGATTTCTCTTCTTGCATGTGCATATAAAGCTCCTTGCTTCCCATCTTTAGGCGCTATGCTGCACATCACATTGTATTCACTGTGTACATGCATAATTGTCATTATGTTGCTACGAGTATGAAAATCTAAAATGCATCAAACTACACACACTATAACACTAGTAGTAAACACTCATCCCATTCCAACTAACTACACTAGATAAATGCCAGATTGCAAAATGCGCCAATATTGTGTCTGCCCCAGTCATCAATATGGCACGCAATGTAAACCTTTTACAAAATGTCCTCCTAGGGTGTGGCTAAGAAGAGCCAAACTGGTACTGTAGGAATGTGAAAATGCACTTTTTATTGGAAGTCTGATTTGAAAGATTTGCTGATATTATATGGACTCTATGGACCTCATTACGAGGACGGTGGTAACCTGCCGATGCAGCCGACGGGTTGCCATCGTCCTTGGACCAATGAATCTGCTGCCTGTCTTCCCGGTGGCACCACTGGGACATTACAAGTCCCGGCAGAGCGAGAAGTCAGGCGGTGGATTTGGTTAAGTCCCCATTCCGGTGGAGTATCAGAGGACTGCACTGGTTCATGGAAGCACTGTTACGCTCACCTGGCTCCCAAAGGGGCGTAGGCCGGACCCGGACTGCTGCGGCCTCCACCCACGTGATGCGTAGTGCAGCGATGACTGATTGGATCTGCCCTCCTAATCTTGTCTGCTTTGCCCGTAGAAATATTCTCCTACAAATGGAGAGATAGATTTAGCCACTTGTGGATTCAAGTGATAGCACTCCCAGTCCTCCCCACTAATCACTTCTGAAGCGCCCTCTCAGCAATCTCACCTTATATTCTTGAAGGATGAGCTCTCCATCCTGCGAAGCACGCAGGGGCGCGTTGATGACCAGTTACTTCACTGGCCTGGATATTGGAAGAGTTGTAGACGAATCCTGACTCCAAAAGGTCATGGCGAAGAGCCGTAAGTATATAGTTTGTAAGAGTTCAAAATGTCTGGAATTCACTCCTGTCCAATTCCTCTTTTATCTTGCAGCTTTGACCCAATAAGAAGATTGACAGTTGAAAGTGCTCCGGTAAAAGTCTGTTACCCAAAACTGTCCGGTAAATAATGCGAAGGGTTAAACTTGCTGCTTTCTCCTCATCTTACAGGTGCGGCATTAGAAGGTGTGGCGTGCTGAAGAATTATATCTCCGGCGGTAAAATCAGGTAAGCATATGGCGGCTAAAGAGATTGTCTCCATCTGTTCTCTCTGCTCACCTTGTTGTTTCTTGTCCCCCTTAGGTGCTGGGATTCGGCGATGTAAAGATGGAGACAGCGCCGGATCGAAGAGATGCTGCGTGGAACAGTGAGTATGGCGCGGCGCTGCTGCTGGCGATGCGATTAAAACAAAGTATTTTGTCCAGAAGGCACCCAAGGCAGAGGAGAACTCTATCCGCTACACCAGGCCACAATACGGGTGAAATGCTGTAGACCAAGTTCTGTGTCTGTGCTGGCTGTACTGGACCCAGGTTCCTGTTCAAAGGAGGTGAAGAATGTTCAAAGGAGGTGAATGATCCTCACAGGCACCTCTGACAAAGGAACCTCAGAAGCAAGTTCATTTTACTGGTTTGAAGCTGCAGAGCCCAGAGTTCCACCCAGTTCTCTACACCCCTCCGACCAGCACTAGAGTAAGGTAAGCCCACTTGTGCTCTTATACAAGAAAAGAAAAAGATCCATAGTCACATCACCCTGCAATTTCAAACTAACATTGCTTAAATCAACAAGCAGTTTGCAATTTTGAGCTTAGTTTGCTGTGTGCGGGACACATCCAATATGGCTCATACACTTGAGAAGGCTTTCCAGAGGCTAAGCGTTACTTTTTGCTGAAGCATCCGTGTTGTTTGGATGCAGTTCGAGGTTTTTTGCAATGTGTTGAAATAAGGGCTCCTACTCATGGGCCACTCTCCAATATGGCTGCCCTGCATAGGCCTGCAGAGCCTTCCTGCTGCTACACGCCCGATCCCCTCGGATTGGCTATCTGAAAATACTTCTCCCTATTAGGGGCACCGGGAGGCGGGAGCCGGCAACAATCAAATGCCAACATCTGGGCCCCTGTCTGTACCTGGCTGGGAATGGGCCTGCCTTTCTATTCCTGCTGGCATAGTCATGCTGCTCAAGACTTCATACCTCCCACATGCGCCTTTGGACTGTGGCATCCCCCTCTTGCAATCACGCAAGTGCCTACTGTTGCTCCGTTGCCTGCATCATCCTTCCTTGACTTTTCCCTTGGCCTCTCCATTCATTCTCATTGCTCTTTCTCAGCCGTTTTCTTAATGGTCAAACTTCACATTGCATTTGCACTCCCTAAGCCATCACCTCCACTGCCCCCACTTCTGTACTGCAATACCTGTGTCACATTATTCGAATTTAGGTGTGTGTTAATCCTTTTGCCTCCACCTACTCTCCTTCAACTCCTGTGGCTGACTCCCACTCTGACACAGCCCTCTCTAACCTTCACCTTTCCATCTCCAACACTCTCAACATTCTTGCCCCTATCATGAGGGTCCGACTGAAGCCTGCCAAAAAGTGCAACTCTTGGTAAGACTCCAATCTGGCTGGCCTTAAACGCAAGTGCAGAGCAGCAGAACTGAAATGGGGATCCTCAGGTGCACCTTCTGACAAGCTGGCCTGCAGCCTTCTTCAAAGGAAATACAGACTCATCAAGTCCAAAAGGAGTCCATATTCAAGCCTGCATCTCCATGACATCTAACACAGACAAAATTTTCAAAGTCTGCAAGGAACTGGCCAACCCTACTGCAGCGTCATCCTCTACTGCACCCACCCAGGCCCTTTGCTCGGCCATGGCTGCTCACCAAATCGCCAAAACACAGGACATTCTGACTTCTCTCGCCTCTGCACCCCCTCATGCACCAACATCTCTTGGCTCCCCCCACCCCCGCTACCCCCTCCCCTCTCCTCCCTCTCCCCTGTCACCCGAGGATGTCTCTAGACAAGTCTAGTCTATGAAAGCCTCTTCCAACAGGTGGCCCCCTGCCCTTCCAAAACCATGAAGACAACATTGACCCTCTCGCCGCAGCCTAGGCAGACTTCTGTAACCTCTTTCGCCACTGGAGTTTTCCCCACTTCTCTTAAGCACTCTTGTGCACCCTCTGCTCAAAGAAACGTCCGACGACCCTTCCATTCCGGCAATCTACCGCCCGATCTCCATCACCCCCTTCCTGGGAAAACTCCGGGAGAAGTTGGCCATCTCTCAGCTTTCCCTCCAAACTGAATCTGTTGGTTGTCTCCATGTCCAACAGTCTGTCTTTAGAGCATCCAGAGGCACGGAAACTGCTCTTCTGAACACCCGTGAAGACCTGCTATCACATCTTGACTAACTCCCTCTGTCTTCATTCTTCGTGACCTCTCTTCTGCTTTCGACACAGTAAACCACATCCTGATATCTCGTCTCTGTGACACCCTGGGGATCACAGATCAGGCCATGGGCGTGGCTCGCCTCCTTTCTCAGACCGTCCTTCCCAGATGGAACTTGGGTCTTTTCTCTCTGCTATCATTCTCTCTACTTGTGGTGTCCCCCAGATATCTAACCCATCTCCCCGATTCTTCAATGCCTACATGGTCGCTCTGTCCCACAGGATCTCTGCCTTCACCTCCAACTTTCAGTGTAATGCAGATGACGCAGCTCTTTCAGGCTACTGTTGTCCTCCTCGCTCATTCCGGACTGTCTGCAATTCAGTCTTGGTCTGCTGGGAACGATCTCTGCCTCAATGCCAGCAAGACAGAGATATTCTTCATTGGGACCCCTGCTCCTGCTTTCCCACTTTCACTCTGACCAGCCTCCCTTGGCCCTGCGTCCTCACCCCCTAGTGAGGCAAAAAATATAGGGGTCATCTTCAACTCCATTCTCTCCTTCTCTCTCACATCTTGGACATCTCTAAAAAAAAATAAACAAAAAAAACAAAAACAAAAAAAGAAATCCCACTACCAGCTGCACCTCCTCAAAGGTATTCTACCTTTTCTCACTTTCCCCCAGAGACTTGTCTCTAGAGCCCTGGTTATTTCTAGACTGGACTACTGCAACAGTCTTTTTCACAATCTTCCTACTTCTACTTTGCAACTCATCCAAAACAGAACCGCAAGACTTATCCTTGGCCTCAAGATCAGGGACCGCATCTCTCCGATGCGGAAATCCCTCCACCGACTCCCTGTGGCTGGAAGGATCAAGTTCAAGACCCTCAGCATAGTCCACAAGGCTTTCTGGTGCCAGTGCCCGCACCATCTACAATTCTCTCCCTAAATACTCTCCTAGCGCCCTCTGCTCATCCTCTTCCAACACTCTGCGGGTGAGCCGATTTTCAAAACAGATTTGGGGTAGATCTTTATTCTCGGCAGGTGCTTCCCTCTGGAACAACCTCCCTGACTCTTTCCGTCTTGGGCCTCATCTCCTTAAGTTCCAGAAACTCCTCAAGACCTTCCTCTTCTCTACCTCTGCCCCTGGTTAATCAGTTCTCTTGTCTTGGCTACATTCCTTCTCCCTAATGCTCTGTTTGCCGACTGGTCGCCTGCTGCACCTCCAGAGCCACACAGGTCTCGGGCTCCCCTGCCAGTCCTCGCACTTGCCCCCAGGCCTCTGTACTCTGCGCACCACTTCTGGAATTCATACACGAGAAGGGAAACCTCTCAGCACTTAACCCAGGGCCCTGCTGGACTGGCGCACTTGTTCCCTTCCCACTCCCTTTCACTTCCTGTCTGCGCACTTACATTACCTAGAATGCACTAGGCCTAGTTTGCCAGGCCTAGTACAGTCGTTTTTTGTTTCTGTATGTCCTTCTCCATCCCACTCTGTCACACACTTGCACTATCTGAAATGTTGGTGGCCTAGTACAGTAGTTTAAGGATTGTATTTTCTTCTCCCTCTCCTCCCCCTTTCTCCCCTCTGGTCTTGCACTTGCATTAGTAGTAAGGCCATCATGCCCAGTTTGCTAGTCATTTTTGCTAGATCATTCAGAGACATCGAGGCCTAAGAAGGACTCCATTTCCTTGTTCCCTTCCCGCCTTGAAGCACTTCACTTGTGTTTAAGCGCTTTACAAAAACAATTACAAGCCGTGATGCGGCCCATTAAGGAGATCTCTTGGGTTCTCCACCGCTCCAGGTCTGCCTCCAGGTCCTTGAAAAGTTGTGGGAGGTAAGCAGCATAATGCGCTTTAGGATTTTAAGAGATGTGAAGCCCCAGACACCCTATAGCCTTTCTTTCCTGGATGATAGGACAATAGAGGGGGCCTCAACCTCAACCAGCATAAAGCCCGCCCCCAACACCCCAGACTTGTGTAATCGACCACGAAGGCTGCAGTGCGCTTGAAGGAATGCTGCAGGGATTACTAGTTGTGAGGGTTAGCATCAAGTCATCGGCGTAGGGACAACTTATATTGTTTCGTACCCACCGATACCCCTTCGATGGCAGGGTTATTTCAGACTGGCTTGGCAAAGGACTCTATTATGAGGGTAAAGATTAGTGGGGAAAGTAGGCAACCTAGTCTGGGTCAGCATGTCTGTGGAATGGAACCAGTCTGCCTCTGGTTTACCTGAAGTGATCCTCTGGGAGAATTAGAATTGTCCAGGATCATTTTTTGGAAGAGCAGCTTAAAGTAGAATTGCTCAAGAGTCCATTTCATTAAGGGCCAGTCAACTTTATCCAAGACCTTAGTGGTGTCCAATGCCAGAATCACCGTTTTGTACCACTCCGATGCAGTCACCCCCACCAAATCAAAGGCCTGGCTGATATTATCCTCCGTGGTTCTACCCAGGATAAACCAAGTCTGATCTGTATCAATTATTCTGAGCAGACTCAAGCCAACCGATTGCCCAACATTTTTGAATAAATATTTAGGTAAATGTTTAGCAACAAGATAGACCTGTGGGGCATAACCTCTGGAGTCATTTCCTGGTTTTAGCAAGAGAATGGTGGCAGATTCTTGCATGGATTCCGTTGTCATCCCAGTCTGCTGGAAAGAATAAAAAAAGTTTAGTTCTGGGATTCGGGAGCTGCATCCGGAAGATCTTGTAGAAATGAGGGGTAAAGCCATCTGGGCCCGGGGCTCTTGCCTTTATGGTAATGGTAATCTTTATTTATAAAGCGCCTATACACAAGGCAAGTGTTTCAAAGCGCTTAGGGATTTAATCACTGCATCTACCTCTTCTATAATGATAGGTAAATCTAAGGTTTCCTTATCTGCCTCGGTAAGGTGAGGCAGGGCCGCCCAATCTATAGCCTCTGTGCCACAAGACCAGGGAGAGGCTGACATGGTTTCTTTGAAGTGAGATTCCGCTAACTGTAATTTACTATCCTCCAAATACTACACTACTCACCCAGAGCCCCACAGTCCCACTATCATGTTCGGTTTTGTTTTTGCCAGCTTTCTGACCAGGAACTTGTTGGCTATGTTGCCTTTAACTGAATACCCCAGCTTTGTTCTTATTAGGGACGGGGCAGTTTTCTTCAGCTCATTTCAAGCCATCTGGAGCAACCAGTGTGCCTTCGGGGACAAATCAATTTTTATGACTTTCTGCTTCTACAACCTCACTCTCTAATCGTGCTTTAGTCTCCAAACCGTGTTTTAGGTAGGCCATCCCCTGGGCTATGAATTCCCCCCCGATTACCCCTTCATGGCCACCCATACAGTTCTATACAAGAACGAGAAATTGATTACCCCCCTCTAAGCCATAGGGTCTAGATTGGTGGTGCTTTTACACAGTATTCATGTTAAAAACAAATATACTCTCATTTTCAGTATGTATAAAAACATCTTGGGACCACACATCTCATACAACACTATTTTATTAAATTGATTTGTAACAGATAAAAAAGGCATCAATTCATTTTATGTCACAATTAACACTCATTAAAAAACTATTTTCAAAATCATCACACAGATGACATGACTTATCTCGGGGTCAATATCGCTAGATATACATCACTACATAAAGATTGTTAGCGTCACCAAAGACTTATTGCTTATGGTCTTTTCAGATCGCCGACATGTTTCGGCCTTAAGATACATTGGGCACTATCTCTAGTGTCCTTTCCAAGATCAGTACAAGGACCTTCTTCAGGACAAGTACATTTCTCCAGCTTGGTAGTTTTACTTTTATATACCCCTTTAGCTGATTTTCGAAATTATCTGTTATCGGCATGAGAGTATACTTCCGGCCTTCTTTGAACGACAAGATCCAATTCTTTGGATGAAATGCCCAAATATATTAGCAATCAATAAAGGGACTCAATGAGTTTGACGGTTCCCTTCTTTTTCCTTGTCACTTTTAATGCCCGAGGGAGAGAAAAGGTAATATCTCCGGGTTTCTTGTCCTTTTCTCTTTTTTCGCTATTTGCTCCAGAGCGGGAAAAATGTCCTGCCTACTTGTGGGGGGTCGCCCGCTCGCTTCTGGGAGATTAAGACTTTTCATAGTCCTTGCTTAACCAGAGCTATATTTGGCACGGCAAAATATAGTTTTCAGCTTTGTCACGGAGCATATTTTTCTTCTTTCAAAGAGAATGCGAATACAGTGTGCTTTTAGTCTCTCCTCGTAATGTTGCCACAGCGATGTGGGTTCCTCTTCATTGACCTGGAAATGGTGCCTGATGGCCTTTGGGATGTTGTCTTGAAGGGTCATATCACTAAGGATGGTGTCATACAATCTCCATGGGGGTCAGGGAAGGTACGGGGGATGGGTTATGAATCCGAACCAACAACAGGACTGGCCCATGACCCGACAAAGTTCTCGTTGCTATGGCTATATAGTCTACATAGGACATCAGCGAGGGGCTCGCCAGGAGCAAGTCTACTATATGGATGAGGTACGGTGAACGTGAGAAAATAACTAATCACACGCCCCCGCATGCAACAGCCTCCAGATGTCAACCACCCCTAGTGATTTGAACAGATGCAACCGACCGAAAGTAATTATGAATTCTGTCTGAGTCAACTGGTGTGTTCTGTCCATATGAGAGTCTGGTACCAAACTGAAGTTGCTCCTTATCACAACTTGGCCCTCAACAAAGGGTGCCAGCACTGATTCCAGCTCCTGCAGAAATGTCTCTTGCCTAGTTCAAGCCTTTCACATTGAGTGTTCTAAATCTCAGCTTTCGGTGGGGGGAAGCGGGGGCAGGTTGTCAGTTGTGGTTCTGCGTTCTCTGCTGTGGCGGGGGAGCAGAGTGGATGTCAGCCGCCATCTGGCTCCGCTATTCCTTCATGCTTCTGGTGCCACCAGATTTTCTGAAATATAAACCAACACTGAATCAGTGCCAACCATGCACTAACGAAATTGGGCCTACCGTCAGGTGACCAGCGAGGGACATTGCTCAGATGGTCTAGCCAAGTCCATGCGGGGCCCGGGCTGACCAAATGCTAAGATGTTTAGAAGCCGACAGCCAGTAGTCATCTTGCAGGCAGTGCGCACTCAGGTAGGAGTCGTATCTGGGGTCATTTGGGCTTCAGGTGGGCTCCGAATTGGCGTTTTCCCCACCATTGACCATGGGGTACTTTGAGGCTTTGGATCAGTATATCAGAAGGTGAGTATTTGCTTGCCACAGGCTGGGTTTCCTCCCACAGGTCTTCTGCCTCCTTGAGGGAGCCAATTGTCCTCCTAGTGCCCACTATGGTGAATTGCAGTGTCGCTGGGAAGATCCACCTATAGCAGATTTTCTGGTCTTGGAGGATGGTGGTCAGCAGTCTAAGGGCCCTCCTTTTCTGTATGATCACCATCGCTCGGTCCTGGTAGATTTGTAGTGACGCCTCTTGGCATACTATCTCCCCCTGTGACTGAGCCACAGTCATGATGCTGTGATTGGTGGTGAAGAAATGCACTTTCATTAGCACATCTGCTGGGGAGTTAGTTCTTTGCCTCCCCCTCAGCCTGAGTACGGTCCAGCAGCAGGGTAGATTGCTCATGATGTGGAAAACATTACCCCTATATTTTCTCCGGGTTTGCTGCGAAATCGAGGACGAGACTCCTGTAATGCACAGGTTATTTCTCTGCACCCTTTTCTCCAGGTCCGGCTGCTTCAATTCCATTGCCTTACTCTACCCCTCAAGGGATTGAACTCAGGTCTGCGATCACTGCCTGGTGTTCAGATGTCTAGTCCTCGACCTCCCACTGGCCTTTGCTTTGCCTCCAACTCGCTGCCAACGAGACACCTGATCTTCGTAGCCAGTTCCGACATGCAATTTTGGAATTCCGCCTTGATTTCCGTCATAAACGTCTGGATTTCTTCCTTCATTGCCAGTTGCCCCGGAGAGTCCTGAAGCCTTTCTGGGGAGTGTACCATGGCCTTCACTGTTTGTGTTTCGCCCCTTCTCCTGAGATTGTAGTAGGGGGGCTATGTCCGAGCGCTTGCTAGTTTTCTGTTTGGCCATTGCTAGCTTCAAGAAGCTGTACCTCACGCCTCACTGCGGATCTCCCTCCGGTTTCTGCTTCACCTCGGAGCTCTACGACGCCGGCACTAGTGCTAGAATTGCTCTAGGCGCTCCCCCCCCCCCCTAGCGAGATAGGCTGCATGCCACAATGTGGGGAGTGCTCTCTTTGTGCTGGGCCCCGCTCTTAGCTCTGAATGTCCTGCCTGCTCTCCAGTGGGTGTCGCCCCAGGGCTAGATTCAAGCCTCTGTTTTGATTAGGCTTCCCTTGATTCCGTGCCAAGTCCCTATATGATCCTCGCATGAGGTGGAGGTAGGTTAACTTTGTGTGCAAGCCTCTTAAATGTGAGCGGTGTGAAATTCTATTCTCGTGGGTACACAGCCACTCCTGCTATGGACCAAGCCTCTTGAAGTCCCTCCAAGTCTGGCGCTATGGACTTACCTGGGACAAGAGAGGGGTCTAGAGGCATTACTCCCCATGACAGGCCTGACACAAAGCGCTGCTGCAGAGTTGTAGGGTTCCTAACCTAGGCACTGGGGGTAGCTGCCCCCACCTTATGGCTTCTCAGGATGAGGTTAGTTACCCAGCAGCGAGATCTCCTTTAGCCGTGGTGACTCATTGCAGTTAGTTTCTGCATCTCATGGCCCAAACGTACTTGTAAGGATATGTACACATTCCTCGTGGGATGCTCATGCTGTGTTCCCCACCGCCAGTGCCCGGGAAGGCCGTGGATGCGCATGCCAGTGCCTCACCCAGCACCGCTCCGACTTGGAACACTGCACAAGGCCACGTATGTATCAGCTCCCTGAACATGGGAGGCCCGTGTTCCCCAGACTGAGGAGCCTCCTATGCCTTGCCGAGCCTCTGGTGGCCGCGCACGATGGGCGCCCTGCTTCTTCAGCCCGCTCCGTCCCCAAATGGGGGTCTGCTCCCCAGGGGATCTCCCGTTGCCTCAGTGCTGTAGCCAGCTGCCCCCAACCCCCACACCTTTGGCGATAGTGTGTGTGGTATGCTGCTGAGCGCAGGAGGCCTGTGGACGTAGCTCCTGGACCTATTCTGGCTCATCCGTTCCGGCCACTGCTACTGGAGAGCGATGGGCGCCATCTTTGTACACTTTTGCAGTCGCTCCCACAGGACCCACTGCATCTAATCGCTGGGGTGCTCTTGCTCCCAGCTGGCCTCCACAGCTCAAACTTTCCCAGACTGCTCCCCCTTGTATCCGCTGCATTCTGGCTCAAAAATTGGCATTTAGCTGGTATTAAATGCCGATTGTCCCGGGCCCGGAACGGAGGCTCTCAAAAGAGCAACCACATTGACGGTGTTCCAAGCCACGCCCCCATTGTGGTTTTAAGGAACAGTGCATATAAGGTAGGCTTCACACCCGAGCCAGCCTGTTTCCCAATTCTAAAATTAATAATTCCACTAGAGGCCATCCACTTGGTGATGGTGCATAGTAGAAATCCCAGAAACATAACATATGTAGCGATAAAGATCAATACAAGTTTGAAACCACCTCTTAAATAATCACTGAGATTAAAAAGAGCCAAGTAGTCAGAAAGAGACCGTAAAATCAACTACACATGACTGAAGGGCTGTTGAGGTCACGGTCAGCCACTAATTACAGTGAATCACCAGATGCATGCCTGAGTCTAGTGCTCACTTGCTAAACTGCAAACAGACAAAGAATATCACACACAGGGAAGAACACATTTTGTCACAGATCACAAATGAAAATACCATCATAACTAGTATGGGCATACAATAAGATGAGGGTGACTGCCGGGGTGTCCTTCTCAAGATCATCTGCATACTTCGCTTTTTTGAGCATTATTCTTTATTGATTGCAGCTGTTGGATAAAGCGGGCTGAGCCTGCAGGTCTTTGGTTATTGTCAGCTTTTGATACCATCAGAAAAGCCTTCTCCCACTGAAAGGAACTCATGGTGGCAACAGTACAGACACAAGCGATCACAGTTCAAAGGTGTTTATTAAACTAGAAATGCAGGGTGGAAAAACACCCAACCTAAATTTAACGTGGGAGCAAGCTTCGATCATCAAATCAAAAATAAGGCTGTCCTTGTGGCGTCTTGTCAAAGTAAAAGGCCTATACTAAAAAAAACGATTGCCAAATCCTTACAACTAATTACAGAAAGAGTGTGGGATAAGGTTTTCCTTTTTTTAAAAAAAACTTTTGTTTTATCAGACAAAAAAAAAACAAAAAAAAAAAGAAAAAACAATTACGAGTTGAATACTCCTTCTGCCCAACAGTGGGTCAGGTAACTTGCACCCAAATCACCCTGCCCCTCCCGCCCGCCGCAAAACAAGTTTCCAGTATTCTTCCAATCAATTAAGTAAATTCCAATCCAACGATTAATCAATGAAATTGACTGAATAATAATTAACTAAGTAATTTAACCAATCAAACAAGTCTTTAGTCCAATCAGACCCCTTCATTAGATCCCAACATTCTTGAATGCCTAGCACTGTTCTCTCAGAGCTTCTCTTATGTCTGCTCATCAGTGTCAGCCAGATGGTCAATCCGGGGATGAGGAATCGCTTTTGGAGTTCAAATATGTTACATAGGGCCCCCAGATGTCCAGGGGACGTGCATGCAAGGGCAACGTTTTAATTAACTCAGTCTCCACGTCTGACAGTAGAGCACATCTTTTTGCCATCTTGTAACTGAGGGGGAGGGGGGCTGACCTTAGGCCATAGCCACCCTTCTACATGCCAGGATCAGCAGAGTATTGGCTAATTTCCTCACTGCAGGTGTCAGTTGTTTAGTCATCCCAAGCAATGCAACTGTGGGGGAAAGGTGTTCATTCTTCTCCAATTATCGCCTCTGTCTCTTGGATGACTTGTGACCAAAATTTGGACAGTCTCGGACAGCTCCAGGCAAGGTGAAGGAAGTCCGCTGCTGGCTTTCCACACCTCTCACACTTCGCCACAGATTCTGGTCTGTGTATGCACCTTTTGGCTGGGGTATAGTAAGTTTGGTGTAAGTAATGAAAGTGGATACGTTTGAGCCGAGAATTCAAAGCAACCCTCTGAGTTTGCTCGAGTATGTATGCCCATTCTTCTTCGGGAATGGTAGTCTGCAATGCTTTTTCCCCACCTCATTTTTGTGTGCGTGCTTTCTGGTGCTGTGTCTTTTAGGAGGGATCTATATAATGCAGATACCAGTTAACCTTCCCCCTGTGCTTGTATTATGCCATGGATTAGTGACCAAGTTGGAGGTTGCCGTGGGAAAGAGGGGAATAAAGCTTGGATGGCATAGCGCAATCTGAAGTATATGAATACATCTAGAGAGGGAGTGCTGCCTCTCTCCTTGGCCTGGTGGGGTGATAGGAATGTTTCATCAACAAAGAGGTCGCTAAACAATTGTATTTGTGTTTTGTCTGCCCATTGGAGGAACACTCATTCGTAAGGGGTATCCCTGGAATGAATCTGATGGGTCGTAGCGGAAAGTATCTGATTGTTACTCCATATTTTTGGGCAATTTTTTCCCAAATTGCTTAAGTGGGCAGCACCACATTTAGTGTGGTGTGAGGTACCGATTGTTGACTAATGACTGCTCTTAGTAAAGTGGGTGACGCCAGGGCCCGCTCTATTTGTACGTGGGGTCTGATAAAATAAGTGGAGTACCAGTGGCTTAGAAAGTGTGCCTGTGCGGCCCAATAATATCGTTCCAGGTCGGGGAGTGCGAGCCAGCCCCTCGTTGTCGGCAGTATGAGCGTCGAATAGGCCACCCTTGTGGGTTTGCCGGCCCAGATCAGCTCTAGAATGAGACTCTTTAGTTTCCCCAAGTAGCGCTGTGGGAGCAAGAGTGGTATATTTGTGAACAGGTAGAGGAGTTTTGGTAGGATCACCATCTTAACCAATGACACTCTGCCCCAGAGCGTCAGTGGCAATAATCTCCATCTGGTCACCTTCTCCTGAAGTGATTTTAATGTAGTCTCAGTTGTCCTGGAAGACATCTCGGTGGCTCAGAGACAAAAGAATCCCCAGATAATGAACATGGGCACACTCCCACTTGAAATTGAAGTCATCTGTAAATGTACTGGTACAAGGCGTTGGGGGAAAAATTATCGACTTGGAATGATTAATTTTCAGGCCTGAGACCATACTGAATTTAATTATCTCGTGCATTATAGGATTTAGATTTTCGTTGGGATTTTGTATGAAAAGCACTACGTCGTCAGCGTAGAGATAGATTACCACTTTATGGGGCCCCATAGTGAGTCCTTTATGAAGATGACGGGCGCGCAAGTCGGAGGCTAGGGGTTCCATTACAAGCGCAAATATTAGCGCAGACAGTGGGCACCCTTGTCTGGTACCGCATTGGATATGGACAGGCGCAGATTTCGATGAGCCTAGGACAATGGTTGATTGGGGTTTATTGTACAATAATGCCACTAGTTTTATAAACTGGTTCCCCAGGCCATGCTGCCTAAGTACCGCGAACATGAAGGGCCATTTGACAGAGTCGAAGGCCTTCTCGGCGTCTAGGAGAATTGCCGCTGCCTGTTGTGTGGGCTCTATTGCTGCCATGGCTCCGAACATTCTCCTGATTTTGTGTTGTGTCCGGGCACAAAACCTGCCTGGTCTGCAAGTATCAGTTCTGGCATTAAGGGGATTAGTCTGTTGGATAGAATTTTGGCCAATATTTTATTATCTAGGTTTATTAGGGAACACTGTCTGTAGGAACCGCAATCCTCAGGGGGGGGGGGTTGTCTTTTTTATGCAGGAGAATTACATTTGCTTCCCTCAGGGTCTGCGGGAGAGTGCCTGACCCTGCTGCTTCTTCGTAAACTTTCAGTAGGAGAGGGGCTATTAATGGGGTGAATACTTAAAAAAATTGTCCGATTAGGCCGTTGGGGCCAGGGGCTTTGGTGTTGGGCAAGCTCTTTATCGCTTCTAGGATCTCTTCCTGCATGATGGGGTCATTTAATGGTTCTCGTAGTTCATGCTCCACCCAGTATAGTTCTGTGTCTGCTAAACAGTTGTGAAGACGTTCAGAGTCGTCTGGATAGTGTGCGCTGTACAGGTTTTGGTAGAAGGTGCAGAAGGTGTCTATTATTTCTGGTTCTGTGTGGACTAGTGTCCCCTGTGGGGTGCGGATTCTCTCCACCAGGGTGGGTTTTCTGTCGGCAGCGATTAGGCAGGCTAAGAGCGCTCCAAGATGTTGCCCCTCACCGTATTGACGTATCTGGTGGCCGCGGGGAAGGAATTTCAACTCTTGTTCTGCTAGTGCTCTGAATTTAAGCAGTTCTTCTTTGAGATACGCTTGTTTGTGTTTAGAGGTAGCGTCAGTGCTCTGTCGCTCTAGGGCCTTCAGGCCCTCTTTGCTGGTCACTAACTCGCAACATATTGTCTTTAGAATTCAGTTTACTTTAGCGTTGCACACTCCTCTTATATAGCACTTTAACGTTTCCCATAACGTCCCCGCCGAGGAGACAGTCTTGGTTGATGTTTAATAAGGATGTCATCTCCTCACGTAGCTCAGGTGCGAATGTTTGGTCCGTCAGCGCACCTGGTTTAAACCACCAGTGCGATGCTGTTGGTTTTGCATTGGGGAGGTTGCATTTGAGAGTTACTGTAGCGTGGTCAGAAAGTTTTTGGGAGGATCTGGCAACAACCCCATTGAAATGTGCTTTGTGTAGAGACAAGCAGATAGTCTATGCGTGAGCTAGACTGGTGAACCTATGAGTAGAATGTATACTTGCGCTTCTCCCAATTATCGTGCCTCCATATATCAACTAGGTTGTATGCTTTGCAAATCTCTTGTACTTGAAGGCTCGCCTTGGAAGTCTGTGCAGAGGTGGCCTGTGATTTACCTTTTTGAGGGTCCGGGTGGGTATTAAGGTCACCGCCCCAGATGATGGTTGATTGTCTGCTCTGTGTGAGTCATGAGGACCCAATCGCAAATTATTCGCTCCGTCCAGGTTGGGGCCGTATGAGTTTATAAATATGACATCCTTCCCGGCAATGACGCCCTGCACCAGAAGGCCTGCCTTTCTCTGTATTTTTCCACTTTTTTCATGCGCAAGCTAACTTTAGGGTTGATGAGGATGGCTACTCCTCTGGCGTACGATGAGTAGGGGGAGGAGTAGCGATGGCAGCCCAGCCTCGGGCCCAGGGGTGTTCTTTTTCCGGGGTGAGGTGTGTTTACTGTATCATTGCCACGTCTACTTTGTGGCGTTTGAGGAACTGCAGGATTTTTCTGGTTTTTGCGGGAATGTTGCCTCCCCTAATGTTCCACGTTGCTACCTTGAATTAAGCGGGTGGGATCCATGTTCACGATGCTCAGGCTGGGAGCAGATCTGTGGTGGTCTGTAGTGGAGCAGCGGTCTATCTGTTGGAACGGTTGTGCCTGTTGGGTCGGGAGTAGTATGTGGCGGAACGGGGCAGAGCCGGGCCGGGGGCAGCCGGTGCGTAACCATAACAACTTTAGTCTAGGTCTGAGATTCTCTGTGTAGCATTGTCTAATCTGTCTTTGTGCTTGTCCAGGCGGTGCTGGAGAAGGTTTACCTTGAACAATAACGTATCCATTTTGCTGTCCAGATTCCCTATCCCTGATTTAAGCTCTAGAAGGATCTCATGGATATCAACCTGCCGCTTGTGTTCATCCTCCAATTCGCTGTGGTTGTCTGGGGAGTTTTCCTGTCTTGGGGTTTTTGACGCAGGACCAGCGTCAAAGTTGAGTTTCCGCTGTGATTTGTCGCGTTTGCCCATCTTGGCGCTTGTCCCGGGAGCGCCTGGCACCGCCACAATGTATGGGCCTCTGGGATTCGAAGCCGGGCTGGATGTCGGGCACGCCTCACCCTGACAGGGGGAAGGATCTCGTAGGATTGGGCTGCCCGAAGTGTCAATTTCACTGGCGTCTGCTGGTGGGACCGTTCCGCAGGGTGGTCTGAGTCAAGCACTACTGTCGCAGGCGGGGGGAGGGCCGGCCTCACAGTGCTGCCCAGTGTCAGCACTAGCGCCAAGACGCACAATGCCGGGTGGGCGTAGGTTCTTGTGTCCCAGATAGAAGGGGGCTCGTCCCCATGTGCCCGAAGGCAGGCGTCGATGGTTTGGGCCAGATTGCTGCCCCAAGGGGCTTCTGTGAGTTCCCAGTGAATGCTCCCCGGGCGCACCGCACGCCGAGAGGGCCCAGATCTGGCAAATATTTATTTTAGTGGCCCGGGCCCTGGGTTCACGCCGAGCATCCGCTGGGGCAGTAATGGGGGCGCTTGTACATGTTGATGGCCCCAGAGTGTTATCCCGTAAACTGCGTTGGTCAGGGCGTGGGAGGGGAAGGCCTCGTGTTCCCAGCGCTTCCCTCAGGCACTGAGACTTGGTTTCGTGCCGATCTTGTACACAAGCGCGGCAGAACACTGCGGGGAGGCCGCCTACCCCTGCCTTTCCTAGCGGGTCCGCTACGCTCAGTCGCGCTTCCCCTGCACAACCCCGTGTGCGTGCACAATGTCTCCGGGGGCCCCGCCGCACTCCTCACCTTCTGCGAGCGGCCCTCGCTTGGGCTGGCTGTTTTTCTTTACCGGCCGGCTTCTCCCACCCAGCGGCTCCACTGCCACGGCGCTCCAGCGTCTCCACATGCCACCACAGGTGCCGCTGCAGAACTGCAGGTCCCATCCTCGCTTCCCGCTGGCTTTTCCGACCAAGATGGTCCCTTCCTGCACTCCAGGGCTGCCAGCACCCGCGCTCTAGTTGACAGGCGCAGCGAACCCTAGCTCCTCCCATGGGGTGGGGGGCGGGCACTAGTCCTGACTCCGTGGGCCTGGACCGGCACAGGCCACCGCTACCGGGCGCGAAGGGATTGCAGCGGCAGTTTCTTAGCAGTTTTGGGCGTAGACTGCCTGCAGAGCTCTGGAACGTTTGCGCCTGTAGAGTACATACACCAATGTGTCAGGATAGCGGCGATTTAGCAGGATCAGGAGCCTTCAGGGAGCTCACTGAGGAGCCACCATCTTGGGTGGACCTCTAGCGCCCTCGGGATAAGGTTTTCAATAAAGTAAGAAGTGTTCACAAATAATAAGTCATGATGTGATTGCCAGCGGTCTTCCTTCCTCAAGTTTTGAGCCTGGGACAAGGTGGATCTCCTGAGCACAGCACACTCGAGCTTTCCCGGCAGGAGCGAACAGTTCCGGACAGGCTATCAGGTGCTTCGATGGTTAAGTCTCTTTTCAATAAAAAGTCTCTTGCCTTCAAGGGCCTGATGTATTCAAGAAAACAAAACATTCCTTTCCAAATGGACTTTGTGTGACTTTCCACCCCTGGATTTCCCTCTTTCGGGCTTGGACCTCTAGGCTTTCCTCAATCTGGCTCAGGTCTTTCTTTCGGGATCTCCCTCTGCCTGGCTTGATCCAATTTCCAAGGGGGAGAATCCACTTCCCCAGGTCTTACAATATTCCTTGCATTCATGAATCTTAATGTTTTTTTTTGTTTAACCAGATCTTTATTCAACAATGTTCACATATATAATTTGCTTACAACTCCATGTGAGAGTCATCATAACATTACTTACCCTCATTGTATATCAAATCAACCTTACTTCTCCTGTCCCCCACCAGTTCTTACAGGTGGTTCCTTGAATCCCCTAAACTGGTGCTCAGACCTCTCCTCCATCTAAGATTCCCAGCACCTGCAACCTCTTCGGGATGCACAAATGTACAGCATCTTTCATTGCATAGTTTATGAAGGGTGACCGAGTCTTACTGAACTTTCTCAGAGAGCCTCGTATTGTCGCTGTCATCTTTTCCACATCTATGGTGTCCCATATTGCATAATACCATTGAAAGATTGGATGGTGGTCCCTTCTGTTTCCATTGTCCAACTATATACCTCTTTGCGGCCATCCTTAAGTTAGCACATAGCCTTGCCGCTCCTCCCCCTCAAGCCACGTTGCTCATTTAGCGTTGCGCATAGAAGCACCTCTGTTGCAGTGAACTCCCTATCTACTCCCAGTATTTCAAGCACTTTTGTTTTCACCTCCTGACAAAAATGTGTAAGCCGCAGGCATCCCCACCAGACATGTTCCACTGTCCCCTCCCACCCCCCAACACTCTGCTGACAAAGATGAAAACATTCTATGAATCCATTCCGGGTTGCAATGCCACTGGTGCAGCACCTTCTATTGTATTTCTCTGTGCTGTACCGAGGTGTACACTGTGTACCAGCTCTTTAGTGCTGTGTCCCATTCCTTATCAGTGATTACCTTTCCCCGACCCTTACCCCATTTGTCCCTCAGTTCCGTTCCATCTTCCTCCTCCCTTAGTAATATCTTATAGATTGCTGATATTAGTCCCTGGTTATCCTCTGCGGATATCAGCTTTTCCCACTCTGTGTTCCATTGTAGCCCCATCCATCATTGTGGGGGTACTCTCCCAGTGTCTTAGTTGTTGATACGCAAACAGATCACCCTGTTTTAGACCCAGTTCCCTTCTGTAATCTGTGAATGGCTTGAAGTGCGTTGTCATATAGGTCTCCGATCTCCCTTACCGCACCGTCCATCCACCGTTTAAAATATGCTATATTCCCTACCTGGGGGGAAGGCAGGGTTGCCAAAGATGGGTGTCTTCAGGGATGGCCAGTGGGATAGTCTACACCACCTGGTTAGCTGTTCCCAGACCGTCACAGTATTTCTTGTAATTGGGTTCTCCCCTAGTCCTTCTGGCCTGTCCGCCACTCATCGCCGCGATTTTCCAAATTTGCTCTGCTGCCACCACCTGCTCCATGCACAACCAGTGTTTCTTATTATACGCCCTTCCCCACTCCGCCATTGCTCTCAGCTGTGCTGGCTGGTAGTATTTCATTATATTGGGGCAGGCCACTCCACCCTGCGCTGTACTCTTAAATGAGGTCTTCCTCCCTATCCTTGGTTTCTTCCCTCCCCAGATGAATCCCATAATGCATTCCCGAATGTCCATTTTCCCGGCACTGCAAGGGAGGGGATTGCCTGGAAAAGATATAGAAGCCAGGGAAGCATGTTCATTTTGATAACAGCTATCCTTCTGAACCATGATACATATATAGCCCTCTCCATTTCATTAGATCCCCCTTGATTTGTTTTGTTAGCGACGGGTAGTTTGCCCTTACTTTGACGTATGGATACAGTTAGGTTCACCCCAGGTATCTGACTGGTCCCGGTGCCCATCTGAATGGGTTAGTTTCCAGCTGTCTCCTTTCCCTCTCCCCTATCGATATGTTCAAGATCTACGACTTCCTGAAGTTCACTTTAAAGCCTGATAGTCCAGAGAAAGCCTTTGCCTCCTCCATTATTGCTGGTAACGATTTCAGCGCTTCAGTGATCATCAAGATCACATCATTGGCAAAAAGGCCTATTTTATGGTGTGCCCCTGCCCATCCAACTCCGCGGATCTCCCGGTTCTCCCTGATCCGATGCGCAAAGGGTTCCATCACCAGAGCCAATACGAGTGGGGAGAGTGGACACCCCTGCTTTGTTCTTATTGAGAATGGGTCGGTCAGCCCCCAGTTTACCATAACCTTAACCCGAGGGTGCCGATAGTTAGCTTGTATCATCTTCGAGAAGTTTGGTCCTAGTCCCCACCCTCAGTGTGTGTTCCATGACCGTCCAATTGACACAGTTGAACGCCTTCTCGGCATCTAGCATCAGACAGGTGGTGTAGCACCCCCATACCCCTTGCTGCCTCATCTATGATGTGCAGCACCCTTCTTATGTTAACAAACATACTCTGTCCTTTAATAAATCCAGACTGGTCCCGTTTCACCAGACCCGGTAGTATCCCCTCTAACTTTGCCGCCAGGACCGTAGTGTATAATTCAGCATCCACGTTGATAAGCGCAATAGGGCGATACGATGAGCACAGGTGTGGGTCCTTCCCCGGCTTTGGGATGAGAGTGATATGTGCCATGTTCATAGATTTGGTTATCTCCTCCGTCTCCCGAAAATAATTGAATACCTGAGTGAGGACCTTGCGAGTAGTTCCCTGAATGTTGTGTAAAACACTGCTCTTAGCCCGTCCTCCCCAGGGCTTTGGTTTCCCTGCAGTTGCACTATCGCTCTTCTTCACACGTTATGGGTTCCTCCAACTAGTCTGTTTGCTCAGGAGTTAGTCGTGGCCCATCCCAACCTGCTAGGTATGCCTCCTGCTGTTCCCACTCTGTTGGTTCCTCCTGGGATAGAGCCTTGTAGAACTCTATCACTACCCTACGTTTTGTACCCTGTGCCACCACTTGCCTACACCCCCCCCCCCCCGTGTCTTCCAGGATGTCTATAAACACCTTCTGTTCCCTGGCCCTTATCTGCCACGCCAACGCAGTCCCCACCTAGTTACCGTGCTCATAGAACCTCTGCCGGCTTTTTAGTAGAGTGCTCTCCACCATCCCATTAGTCATCTGTTTGAGCTGCCCTCTCGCATGTGCTAGTCTCCTGGCTACTTTGTTCCCTTCTCCTTATGCATCTTCTCTACCTCCCGTATATCTTTCTCTAGTCTCCCCTCCTTGCCTCGCGCTTCTCTTTTGCGACCCTTATGAAGTGTTCTTTAATATGCTGCTTGAACATGTCCCATCTCTTCCCCGGGCCCTTGCAGCCCCCCCTCCCACCCTCCATATAAATGTGTGTATCTCGTTTTCTATTTGTTGCCTCACCTCAGGGTCTCTAATGTATTCTTCTAGTCTCATTCCCCAGTCCCACTCCGCGCATGCCCTCCCTCCCATTCTAGTGAGACCAGCGCATGGTCGGATATTGTCATGCTTCCGATCTGTATTCTACTGGTTGTTTGGACTACCCCTTGTGTTGCCATAATGCAGTCAATTTGAATGCATGTCTTATGGACATGCAAGTAGGAGTAATCCCGCTCTTGTGGGTGGTACGTCCTCCATACATCACTTACCCCCTCTTCTTGGAATCTTCTTAGCAAATGGTTGGACATTATCCCCGTCACATGCCTACACAGTCCTCCTGACCTATCCCGCATGGGGTCCACTGCGAGGTTAAAGTCCCCTGATACGATTATTTCCCCATCCCCAAACTTACTTAGCTTCTCCAAAAACCTTTTAAAGAACCCTTCCTGCCCCAGATTGGCGGCGTATACCGACACCAACGTGTACGTCTGGCCTCTCATTTTCTCTTTGATCATCACATACCTCCTCTCCGTATCTCGCTTTACTATGGCCCCTTCCATTCGCAGTTTTATGCAAAAGGATTGCCACCCCTGCCCGCTTAGTCCCTGCAGTGGCGTCTTATTGCAATGGGTATTTCCCATTACACAGGCGTTCCTCATCTCCCTTTGTGAAGTGCGTTTCCTGCAGGCAGACTATGTCTTGCCCCTCTTCATCAATCTCCTTCAGGATAGTGGCCCTCTTATAGGCGGCTGTTCAGTCCCCTTACATTCCATGAAATTAGCTTATACATACTTTCTCGTCACTATTTTCCCTCTGTTGCCCTGGCACCCCCTGCTCACTCTGAGCGGCTGAGCCTTCGTCCCGTGGTATCTTGTCACCCCCCAAACTGGTAATTCCCTACATCCATTGTCCAGATTCTCGACACGGTCCCCTTCAGTGAACCATGGATAGATACCTCCCCACCAACTCCCCCACCTGCATAAATCCCCACATCTTACCTCCATTAGGCTATATTCTAGTACTTATGTTTTTTTGAAGCGAGCTTCTTCCCGGGTCCTTGTGATCGTTTTCACGTCTTCTTGGGTTTCTTCGTGGTCCACCCGAGGCCCGGCTCATGCCTCATCTGACTTCTCTCCCATGTGGTTTTTCGCATCGTGACCTCTTAACTCTCCTTTCGCCATCCCCAGGCCTCTAAGACCATCCTCCACCTGGGATCGTTTTTTTCCTCGTTGCCCAATGGGAAATTGTAGCCCTGTCGGGAAGAGCCACCGATATCTAATTTTCCTCTTGTTCAGTTTCTCTGCGAGTGGTTTGAATGATCGCCTCCTTGCCAGTATAGGTTGTCGAATAGCTGGACTCGCACCCCTGCACATAGATCTTCCCCATCTTCCCGTTCTTCCTGGCCGCCCCCACTCTGTGCGCTCTTTCCATCTCTATGCTTCAAGACTGCTCACCCACCACTAGATTTTCAAACAGTTCACGGATTCAGATTTCTTCTATCTGTTTTCTAAGTCCTCACATTTCTCCTCGAGTGCCCTTATTCTCTCCTTCGTCTTCTGTGTCCATTCATGTCCTCTTTATCAAGCTCCGTCAGGCAGTCTATTTCCATTACTCGCTCCCCTAGGGAGGCTCTCTTTCCAGTTGCTTTTGATGGCCTGCGACAGCTCTTCTCTTATGCTTGCTCCTTCTGCCTTAACAGTTTCCTTGAGCTCACCTTTGAATTGAGCCTGTGCCGCCAGTAGATCCTCTTTGGTAAGCGCCATTCCCCTGTTACTGTGGTCTGTCGAATTTCCAAAGGGGAGCTTTGTTTGAATATGTCCCTTGTGGTGCCCTTCTCCTTCACGCTCTCCTGTAGTGTTCCTTTTTTTTGGTCCCATCAACTTTCCTTTATTCCATTCCTGGAAGCACCCCTGTCTGCTGTCACTCCAGAGTTCTGTTTCTCTTTTTTACCCTTCTTCAGCTTACTTGCCTTCCCCCCCTTCTGCTCAGCCCTTTTACCTGCCCTTGGGGGTTACCACCTCGATGGTTTCCATTCTCCCTCCTCTTCAGCGGGCGTCCCCTTTATGTCTGTTCTGGGGCTGCACTCCTGGTACCTCCCTGGGCTCTCCTTTGCCTCACTGTTTGCACCCGTTGTGGGCCCAAGGCCCCTTTTGCTGCCCCTTTAAATCGTCGCTTAAGTCTATGAGGGCCCTTCACCCCCTCTGCTTGTGGACGTCTTGACCCCTGGTGCCTCTATTTCTCTCGGGCTTTCCTGGGCTGGCAGTGTTAGTGATGGGCTCTTAAGGCAGTCCACACCTCCCCACACTTCCAGGCTCCCCTGGGCCTTCTGGGAGTCACACGGTTTGCTGGCCTCCGGTGTGCGTCATGCTCCACTGTGCTTTCAGCGACTTTCAGGGCTATCTCTAGATCCTCTGGGTTTCTTGGATATATATATGTGGGTCCTCTTTCCCACTGTGGCAGCCGTGTCAAAGCTCTTCTCCACCCTCCTCTCTGTGTCCTTGTGGGATAGGTTATGGGCCAGCACTCCCTCTTGCAGTCTTTCACCCTTTCTGGCCCAGGCTCCTACTCACCTGATCTCCCGAGGCTCTTCCCGGGTCTCTCCGCCACTCCTCTCTGCTCGCAGCTTCTATCCAGCTGCTCTCCTCTCCCATCACCATTCCTAACCTGCTCGCCTTCCGGGTCGCTGAAGCACAGTCCGGGTTCCTTCCTCACATCGCCAGCTGCGCCGTCCCTCTCCAGCTGCGTTCGGCTCCCTGGGCTGTCCCCAGCTCCTCCGCTTCTATCCGCTCCTGGCTGCCAATCGTGCCGGTCCCGGCGACCTTCATCGCTGCCCTGCTTCCTTCGTAGCTGTTGGCCTCCTCCAGTGCTGCTGGGCTGATTAACGCTTGCCGTGCACCGGCTCCTCACACATCGCAAAATTGGTTTGTTTTTCTCAGTGGTCTAGTTCTTTGCAGGTAAAACATGACTGCCCTGCACACATCTGTTTGTAGGCTTCATCTGGCCACATTAGTGGGATTTTGGAAGACAGTAGGCAGTTCTATTGATTGGTTCACATGGAACTTTAAAATAAATGTAGGCACAAATCGAGGGTGAGTGCGCAGAACCACCTTATCTCTGAACTGTAACGAAAGGGTCTAGAACTGAAAGGGCCTGTAGTTCACTAACTCTCCTTATAGAAGTGATAGCCACTAGGAAGGCTGTCTTACAGGTAAGATCTTTGAGACTTGCCTTCTGCATAGGCTCAAAAGGAGACCCCACAATTGGCCACCAGGGGGCGCACGGATGGTGTCCTCCGTGTGAGCTCCGTCCCCGTAGGTGTGCGAGGTGACCTGAGCCCCCACACTGCGACCCCCCCCCCACGGTGAACACCACAGAGAATCGTGCATCGGAATACATCTGCACCATCCTCGAGAAAAGCCGATCGAAATCGGTCCCGTGAAGCCCAAGTAAACTTCAAGTGAAGTTCTTCGCCGGTGACGGCACGATATTGAAAGCAAACTGGCTGGATCAGCGAGCAGGCCCCAGCGGGAGAGCAACGCGCACCCCGTGAGGCGCTGATCAGTGAGCCTCCCCTCAGCCCTCAGAGCTACCCCCCTGAGGTGCCCCCGAATGATCCACTCGTGGACCCCCCCCCCGTTATGCCCCCCTGCCCGTGGATCGGAAAATGAGGAAGGCCCTGCCGAGAGGTAAGCTGTGCCTTCCCCTATACGCAGCCCACACTGTCTGCCGCGACCGCGGTACATCCGAACACCGCGGCCTACGTGCAGGGCCCCGGCCCTCAAAGGGACTAAATGGGAGGCGCGGTCTAGGGCTACCATAACTTCCTTGAACACCTACCACATGCAAAATGGCGAAACACGGTGCGAGGTGAATCCCGACAACATAAGATCTACTGGCAAGGATCCTTCGGACTGAGGGTAGGGCCCCCGAAACAGGGGCGTGCGCCTCCTCGGATCCCTGGTATTGATTGGAATGGAGACCAAGGAGTCATCTTCCAGCCTTACGCCAGGGACCCTGCATATTACGAAGGTTATTTGCCGGAGCGTGTCGCCAACTTGTCCCGCCTGCAGGGCGAGCACATCACCACCAACAGACGACTAAGAACCGTGTGGGGCCGCAGCGCAGTCTGAGGGGTAAGCCCTCACGCCCTACCGTCACCTGTCCGAACCTGAGACTTTGAGGTGAGGCACCCAAGTATATGCAGGCCAAAATAAAACTGGCTAGTTATGCTTACGCTCCCTCCACCTACACATTCCTCACCCCCAAGATGGCGACGGAACCCGTGGCACACGGAGACACAGCAGCCACGAAAGGGGACATAGCAGCCCTCCTGACGGAGATGAAGAATATGGGGGCCAACATGGGCGGCAAGATCGACAAAATCACCCGACAAAATCACCCAACGCATAGATAAGATTGAGGACAGGCAGGAGGGGGTGGAAAACAATCAAGCCTCCATAGATACTTTGGAAACACAACTCGAACACAGGATCATGGATCTCAAACAGCGGGAAGAGGAATACAGACTTAAGATGGATGTTTTGGAAAATCGCGAGAGGCGGAACAATTTACACTTTTTTGGGATCCCGGAACAGGATGGGGAGACGGAGGAGAGCCTGAAAGCAACACTTCACAATATCATCAAAATCTTGGCCGCTGATGAGATTGATGAACCAAGAACAGAACGGATCCACAGATACCAGGACAAAGCAAAGATTCTAGAGAATGTAAGGCGTGGAGGCGTGATCACTCAACGGTGCCCAGGTCACCATATATCAAGACCTATCTGCTATGACATTGGCGCTGAGAAGGATGTGTGGCCCCCTGACAAAATGGTTGAAAGAACGGGATACTCTATATCGGTGGGGATACCCCTTCTCACTCTCTTTTGAACATGATGGCACGAGAATCAGACTACAGTCGGAGAGGGAAATAAAGGCCTGCATCTCCAATCTGGTCGATCCCCGTGAACGAAGGGAGGATGAAAACACTCCAAGAAACGAAGGGTGAGAATGGAAACTCCGGGGACCTAAGAGGCAGAGAGTCAAAGGGTCAATAAAGTTCCAGAGCGGTAACACCACCCTGGAGGGGGCAAGTGAGCTAGTTCAGCGGCAGTTACCTTGACACCTTGAGAATGTTTGCGACAAGGGCCAACACTAAAGTTATTTTTGATGGTTGTAAATTGGGGTGAAAGGGGGGGGGGGGTTGGGAGGGAGGGCTCAGATTTATGTGGTGTTTATTGTTAATTAAAGAACCGCGCGACGATTGTCCCTACTGGTGGTTCGCTGCTAGTTCAGTGAATCCAACTGGACATGCTCGGACGACGACATATGAGGGGGGGGGGGGTGTGTGTGGGAGGGAGAGGGAGGGATCTGCAAGACAAGGGGGAGGGTACAACTATTACAGAACTTTTACTCGCTGCTGGGATGGGAAAGACACCAAGATTGGTTGAGGGTACGGAACACAAGATATGGCGAGACATTGTTGTTAATATCGCATTGTCATATACTGATGGCCACTTCTGATGTAAGCATACGAGGCCCCTTGAAAGTCAGGACGCTTAGTGTCAAAGGCCTTAACTCACCTACTAAGAGGTTGTTAGTCCTACGAGAATTCCGAAGGGCTAACATTGATATCCTACTCTTACAAGAAACAAAGTATATGAAGGGGGAGGAGAGGTCTATCCTGGGGAAACGTTTCGGCATGGAGTTTTGGGGCTCGGGAGCATTGCGAAGAGGGGGAGTGGGAATCCTTATCAGAAAGGGACTTGATTTCCATGTCTCCAAAACCTGGTCAGATGCGGAAGGGCGAGCTTTGCTAGTTGTGGGGACTATTGGGAAGGTGGATGTAACTATTGCCACAATCTGCTCTCCTAATGTAGGACAGCTCCGATTCCTCTCGAAAACTGTCCCCAAAATAATGTTGGAAGCCACCGGCCATATTATACTAGGCAGAGACTTCAACCTATGGGCAGATCACGACTTAGACCGGAAAGCGGGACGCCCAGACGTCGATGTTTCTGTGAGAGGAGAACACAGTGATTTTGCAAACATGATGCAGGTATATGCACTAGTAGATGCATGGAGGATGATGCATCCTGATGAAAGAGGGTATACATTTTATTCACCTCCACACAGTACTTTCACCCGAATAGATTACATCTACCTTTCACGAGAACTGAACACCACCACCTCACACTCCGGGATTACCCCGATAACGTGTTCCGACCACGACATGGTCACAGTCGATATACAGTGGGAACATCTACCAGTTAAGGGCGGGAAATGGAGATGTAATGAGGCCCTATGGAGAGACCCTGTCTTCAAAGAGGAACCCGAAACAGAGATCAAAGAATACTTTAAAGCCAACGATACCGGGGAGGTCTCTAAACAGAGTGTGGGAGGCGGCCAAGGCAACCTGGAGAGGGATCCTCATACGGCAGGGGGCTCGGAAGAAAAGGGAAAGAACCCTTATTGAGAATAAGCTCTGGAGTGAAATATGTCATCTTGATAGAGAAGCTAGGGTGGGGAACACCACGGACCCTGATAAGATCCAAGAGGCCAGGAAAAAACGGGAAGAACTTCGCCACCTAGAACATGGTCAGATAGCACGTTGGCTACACCTACTGAAGCAGAAATTTTATGAAAAGGGAGATAAGGCTGATGCACTGCTAGCGGCTAGACTCAGGCTTCAGCGGGCAGAACGTAGGGTGAAGGAGATTACAGATCCAACCCCTGACCAGGCACAACCTATACCCCCATCCCAGAATTGTTCGCAAATTTCTACGAGTCCCTATACACTTCAGAAGTAGACCCACACTCACAAGAGACAACTACCTCGCTAGCATTGCTCTTCCGAAAGTTGCAAGTGCTGATTCGGCCCATCTTGAATCCCCCATAACTGAAGACGAATTACACGAGGCGATCAAACTACTTACACTGGGCAAATCCCCTTGCGAAGACTGATTCACTGCCGGCTTCTATAAAACCATTTGTACCCTCTTGGCTCCATTCCTGACCACCCTATTTAATGAAATCCTTGACACAGGAATTGTCCCTGACTCATTCGCCCGAGCACTCATATCAGTCATTCCCAAGGAAGGCAGAGACCCCAAATGTTGCGGATCATACCGCCCCATATCCTTGCTCAACCTTGAGCCAAACTCTACACAAGAGTCCTGGCAGCCAGGCTAGAGGTCCACATGCCCCATCTCGTCCATCCCGACCAGGTAGGGTTCATTATTGGACGACAGGGTGCAGACACCATGAGAAAGACTCTCCATTTGGTTGAAGCCTCCCAAACTATGTGCGACGATCCTGCCTTACTCTCCATTGATGCTGAAAAAGCCTTTGATCGAGTGGAATGGGGCTTCCTTGCCGCAGTCCTCCGTGCTGTGGGAATAGGGCCGAAATTTAGAAGGGGGATAAAAGCAGTCTACACAGCTCCTAAAGCCTCAGTGTCTGTCAATGGGGAATACTCTAGATGGTTCGAGCTGAAACGTGGTACCCGGCAGGGATATCCCCCCCCCCCCCCCCCCATCAGCCATCCTCTTTGCCCTCTCCGTAGAACCCTTGGCCCAAAAAATGCAACGGGATACTCAACAGGCATGCGTCTAGGGGATGAGGAATACAAAGTAGCGCTATATGCCGATGACCTACTCCTTCATGTGACGAACCCCACTGCATCCATTCCCAGGGCTTTGTACCTCTTAGACGAATACGGCCAAGTATCCAGGTTCAAGGTTAACAAATCTAAGTCCATCCTTTTCCCCTTACAGGGATCAATGAATACAAACAGGGAAAGATACCAGTCCCTGGGCCTTATGATTGAACACGAAAAAATGAAGTACTTAGGCATACATGTCACAAGATCACTAAAAGATTTATATGAAGCCAATTTCCCTGCGCTCCTCCAAAAACGTCACGCAGACCTTGCCCGATGGGATAACCTAACCATATCCTGGTTGGGGCGTTTAAATGCGATAAAAATGACCTGTCTCCCGAGATTTTTATACCCCTTTCAAATGCTCCCCATTCAGATGCCACGTCAATTCTTTGCAGAAGTCAAGAAGGCGATATTAAAATTCCTATGGCAAGGGAAAAAGCCAAGAATTGCGTATTCCAATTTGACTTTACCAAAAGACAAGGGTGGAGTGGGTCTCCCAGACATCCAAAAATATTACGAGGCAGCCCAATTACGTATTCTTATTCCCCATCCCCGTAGCCAAAAAACACCCCAGTGTATTGCTATGGACAATCACTACCTGTCCCCAGCAACAATCTCCGAATGGCTATGGTCCCCTAGGAAGAGGGTACTGAAAAGAACTAAAACACACCCAATGTTTGTAACCATATGGTATATATGGCGAGAGAGTAGGGATATGGAAAAGATTACCACATGGCCATCGTCATTAAGTCACCTCTGGTCACCGGCATGAATGACCAGATCCCCAATGTGGAAAGGTTTCAATCTTGGTATGAAGCAGGCCTGGAGAGGGTGGGACGACTCCTAAAGAAGGACTCCTTCATTGCACTCCCTGAACTAGAGGAGGCACTCGGAATAGGCACACTGTCTGCACTCCACTTTCTACAGATAAAGGGTTTATTGTCAAAACCAGAATGGAGGGAAAAACTGAGCAGGGAACTTACCCCGTTTGAAACCATACTCTACTCCAGGACGGAAACAAAAGGGTTAATATCTGCCTTGTATAAAACACGAATGGAAGCGGGAAAGGGCTCAACAGAACCGCTTAGGTTAAAATGGGAAAGGGACATGGGCGAAGACATCGACCCAGCTATATGGGATAAGATATGTAGCACCCAAGACCTCAATATCATGCCAATTTAAGTTGAACTCGATTAAATTATTGAATAGGTGGCAATATGACCCACACAGGCTCTCCAAGATGTATCAGTCATCTAGTCCAAAGTGTTGGCGGGGATGTGGGTCTGCGGCAGATGTGGTGGGGTTGTCCTTAGGTCAAAATATACTGGAATGAAGTCCTAGGTTGGAATAAGGACCCAGACGGGATCATTTGGCCTCGGGGATGAATTGAGAAGGGTCACAGACATAGCTGCACCACTGTTACAAGCCGCGAGAGCTCTATTGACCTCGAAATGGAAATCCCCTGTAAACCCCACAGAAAAAGAATGGGTTAATGTGACCTCCAATATGTGTATCATGGAAAAAATCACGGCATCTATACACGGTAAAGCCACGCAATGCGACATCTTATGGTTAGAGTTTGTCTACAAATATATGCCTGGAACAGCCCACTAACACCTAGCGAATGGCCAATGCCATGAGTAGTGAAACAGCATAACCTCCCGAACAAGGTAGGCCTCAAGGTCTGACAAACCTATCAACCAATCCGCCAAACGCTAGACAGCACATCCCATGGCAGCAGCTTATTAAGTCTTGTGGGGTGGAAGGAGGGGGGGGGATGGGAGAAGAGCGACCAATGCTTATTGACATTGTAAAGAGGAGTTAACTGTTGATGGAATGAAATGCAAGAATTTTGCTGATATATGAAACTAAATCTCAACCGTGCTTTCTATTTGACTGCAATACCTGCTTTCTTGTTATGATTGTTAACCTTGGTTGTATAAGCTGTAATCTGTTTGATGTAAACTCCAATAAAATGAAGTTTATTAAAAAAAAGGAGACCCCATAAGTCTAGTCAATACCACATTTAGGTCCAATCCGGGAGCCGGGTTAGAAATGGGGGAAGGGGGTGAACTCTTAACCCCTTCCATCAAAGCCTTAATAACTGGTATTTTCCACCACAACACCTTCTGTTGTGAAGTAGTGTAGGCTGAGCGAGCAGGTAAGTGAACCTTCAGGGAATTAAAAACCAGGCCGAGTCTAGTAGGTGAGTTGGGTACAATACAATGCGAGTAGGAAAGCAGTCAATAGGATTGATGCCCTTGGAATTCCACCAGATAAAGCGCTTCCATTTACTTGAGTAGCAGTATCTGGTGTTTCGCCTCCCTAAGTAGGCCCATGCATCTGAGGGAGTTGTAGGTGCCTGAACTCAGGAGCCAAGCCGTTAAGTTCAGGGTTTGCGGGCATGGGTGAAGAGTCTCCCCCTTGTCTTGAGACATGTTGTGTGGGCAAGGCAGTTTCATTGGAGGAGATGGGGACATCTCCATCTGATGGGAGAACCAGGGTTGGCGGGCCCACATGGGGGCCAATAATATCATGGTGTCTGCTTCCTGGTGCATATTGTGCACTATATTGAGTAGAGGAGTAAGTGGGGGGGTGGGGGAGAGGAAAAGGAGGGAACGCCTGACCATGTTATCAAGAAACTGTTCCCTTTGGCTCGGTTCTGGGGGTACCAGGAGGCGTAATCTTGGCATTGAGCGTTCTCCAGAGTTGCAAACTCATTGATCTCTGGGAAACCCCATTGTGCAAAAACATTGGAGACGATGTCATCGTCTAGTCGCCATTCGTACTCTACGGTCAGTGGGAAGACGCTGCTGAGCACGTCCGCCAGAAGACTGAGTTACCCTGGAATGTGTTGAGACAACAGGAACATCCTGGTTTTGAGGGGAGCGAGATTGCCCACGAAAGGAACAAGAACCGCCCCCTCTCTGTTGTGAAGGCCTTTGGGTAATCTGGTTTAAGGTTTTGAGATTCTCATGCACCTTCTTAGCCGTCTCAAGCACTTTGTCCACGGCCTTGCCAAACAAGTTGGTCTCTTCAAACGGCTTGTTTATTAAGGCTGCGTGGGTTTCAGGATTAAAAGCAGAGTTCCTCAACCAGGCGTGCTGTTTTGGTAGTGTACCCTGGGCCAAGGTCCTTCCTACGGTTTCAGCAGCGTCTAAAGTGTTCTTCAGAATGTTGTGGTTGATATGCTTGCCTTCCGATACAATTGCGAGCAGTTTAGCCCGCATTGGTTCAGGGACCTCTTGAAGGCCCTCTTGCAGCAAATTCCACTGTACATCTGAGTAGCTAGCCAACCGAGTGGTGTTGGTGGCTATTCGGGTGGAGAACGCAGCAGCAGTCAACCCTTTTTCCCAGTCCATACAACTTTTTGCCTTCTTTATCAGGTAGTGCCTCACCTCTAGACAGGGGGACACCTGCCCTATTTCTCATAGGCGTAACTACCAGGGAATCTGGAGTGGCATGCCCTTTAATGTAAAGGGGGTCGGTAGGAGAAGGGCGAAACAACTTCTCTAACCTGGGATTAACCGCCCTGGTCTGGGCTGGTGTTAACAATGAAGGTGCCAGACGTCTCTTTATAGAGTTCAGTATGGGAATGGCCCGACTAGCAGGAAGCTTTTCCTTCAGTATGTCCTCTACAAAATCTGAATCCTGCAAAGCCCCCTGTGTGGCGATTTGAAAATGTTCAGCCTCCTTCTTTAAGAGGGCGTTAAATGCCATTTGATCATCCACAGGTGAGGCCTGACAGACTGGAGTGGTAGGAGGGGAATCCATACGACGGCCGCCTGTGATTTGGTGCTAGCGCCCTTGCTTTTGGATTGCCCGGAAGCATGCCGCTGTCGCGCTTGCAGGGAGGTTTGCCGATCATAAGGATCAGCGGGCACTGCCGAAGTATCCGACATGCCTGTTGGCGCTTTGGAGCGCTTCGACTAGACCGCCGAAGCAGAAACGTGGGTTGTGTGCTTAGTGTGGGAATTGGGTGCGTCCCTGTCACCGGGATGCATCGTCCCCATAGCAGGACTTATGTTGTGCCCATCGGGGCCCGGGATGGATGCTGCGGAACGAGAACTTTCCGCTGTAAGGTCGATGGCTTCCGAAGTGGAGCCTTGGTCATCGCTAATCCCTTCGTCACACTCAGCGGCTGTGGCTCGGGGGTGGGGGGGTATGGGGTTTTTGGGGGGGTTGGTGTTTCGGGAGGGAATTACTTTTAGCATGCGACATACTGTAGGCCACCCACCGCTTCAAACAGCGCTCTTTAAGAGTCTTAGAAGTTTGCAGGCTGCACAGGATGCCTCCTGGTGGTCGAGGGGAAGACAATTGTTGCACCGACGGTGCTGGTCTTTCCACAGGTATTTTGCCTTACAGGAAGGACAACATCTAAATGGAGCCCCGTCCATGGCGCAGGATCGTGGTAGCGATGACTAACCCAAGGGAACAAAGAGGGGGAAAGGAAAGGCATTCTTGAAAAGAATGACCACCACGACCCCACTCTCCCTATGGTAAAGGCCGGCCATAAGGCCCGGCCACGTGGACTGCAGTGCCAACCGGATCAACAGCCATCAAAACTCTGTCGTCAGCAGTCTTCCGCGGCGGCACAGGAATCAGCCGAAGTGACAATGAGAATAAATGACCAAAGGTCGAGAAATATAACAACGCAATGTTTTATTAAGAGCTCCGCATTAGGACAACCAGATAGCTGGGCGGAAAAAAAAATCAATCTTCGGGACCTCGATGCGTGAGGGATTTTGGGTACACTGCACATCATGTTAGGTATAGTGTTACAGGCACGCCCATGTCAACGTCCCCTTTCGATTCTCAAAAGACAAGATGCAATACTCCGCAGTTACCACTGGATGTCAGACTATATGCACAGCATGTGATTCTAATGAGATTAACAAGCATCAGAAATAGAAATCATCATGCCACTTGTTAAAAAAAACAAATTTTATTGAGGTTTTATAACAGTTCAACATTAAACATTAAACCCCTTCCCCACCCCCCCATCTCAGCTCGACCCTAGTGTCCAGCAAGCCCCTCCACCTCTTTCCGGTCTACCGTATGCCAAGTTTGAAACACTTGTGTATAGGCGCGTTATAAATGCCATATCATGGTCCACATAGTCCAGTTCCTGTATCCTAAGTACTGTGCTTGCTCGGTCACTCAGACCCACCCAGCGTTGGGCTAAGAGATGATGCCCCCTCCGCTCCCCTCTTCCCTTCTTACTCTGATCTGCCTCTTCTTCCTAACTCTAGTCTCGTCATTCCCCAACTGCTTCAGTGAGGAAGATAATCCGTGGAGGTTCGCAGACCGTTCCACAGGATATTCCAGGCCAGCACCTCATTTACGTACCCCACTTTCTTCCACAATGACTTCACTATCCCTTTCTCTGCTGCCACCCACCTTAGCGCATCGGCCATCCATTGCGCCCAAGGTTGGGACCCTTGGGCACTTCCATGAGATTGCTAGCGTCCTCACAAGGATCAGCAAGCTTTTCCGGCTCTCGCCAGGTACCACCAACAGCAAACATTTTGGGAGAGCAGTCCATCTGACATTCTGGCAATGCATTTATTTTCAACATTACCCGTGCCAGTAGTCTTCAATTACCGGGTATGCCCTTATGTGCCAAAAACCGTCCGCGTGTTGACCGGATCACGGGCATCGGTGCGAGTGGTCCACGGTGCATCATAGGTACTCTTTGGTGTGAAATATGTTAGATGTAAGAAATTTAAAATCAGCTAGTGGATTTAAATGGTATGTTGGATCGGATAAGATTGGGCAGGTAAACGCGATTAGATATCTTGGGGTACTGATCAATAAAAGTATAGATGAGAAACCCTGAGTCGTGATGCTGAGAAAAAAGGTGCTAAAGCTGAGGGCGCAAGCCAACGCGCTTCACAGACGGTACGGTAAATTCACAGTGATCCTCTTAATAACCTTCTATAAACCAAAAGTGGTGCCAATATTGATGTATGGTGTGGAAGCCATGCTGAATTTGCCATGGCAGATATGGGGGCACCTCAAGAGCCTTTTCTGGAAGGGGTATTGGGACTCCCCCACTGTCTGCCCATTTGCATGGTTAGATAAGAACTAGGCCTACAGTCAATGGGTACATTGGTCCTGACTTCATACAGAAAATGTGAAATGATAGATCATCTTCCACCATTTGAAATCATAAGAAAGGCGAGTGGTTTGAGAATGGAGGGGTTATTGGAAGAGTGGAAAGCAAGCTGCGTGGTTTGGTTAAAGGCCTTGGGAACATCTACAGAGATTTAACACACCTGGATAAGATCAAGAATATTTATACAGGATTGGATAGATATGCAGGATGTATAACATCATTATGGGCTTGCGTTGAACTTAAAACCATGAACGAGAAGCTATTAACAAGATGCCTGCATATCCCTCAAAATGTCCTTCACCCCACCATCGTATTATTCATGAGATTTCGATAAAACGAGTTACCAACGAGAGAGGTCTTATGGTTCCACAAGCAGCTGTAGGCACATAGTAGATATTGCGAGCAGAAAGCATCCACTGAATCTTCATTTCATCTATTGCTGGGATGTGGGAAGTTGACAGTAACAAGAACTGTCTACATGGGTACTTTTCTGCAGGTCTCCAAAACATTATCAGCTGAAGAATGGTGGAAGATTATTTTAGTGGGCACTAATGTAGGTATGACATCGGCAGCTATGAAACTGATGGAAAAGATCTTAATCTTGGAAGAAGTTATCTACAACAAAGAATTGCATGCAACAGAGAATGATCACACCTGAATGATACAAGGAACTGAACATCTTTATTAAGTAGTGTATTCATGATGGGTGGTTTTATATTGATGTATCATGGTTGTATATATAATTGAAGGACAAGAGATGTAACATGTCTTTTATAAAAAAGGTTTGTATTAAACAAAAAATTATTTTAAAAAAACAAAAAACACTTTCTAGGTGGGGATGCGTTTGATGCTACATGGACTTTGTGTCCAGAGTGGAAATCTCACGTTTGTGGTGTAAGCATGCATTGGCCAAGGTGTGTTAGTTGCTATTAGAGGTGTAGAGATATGCTGTTTGGAATAGAGGCAGAAATAAAGCAGTGTGGGGGAGGCCTGCTTTAGTTTGAGTGGTTAAGTACAGAAAGTTAGGGTTAACTCATGGGGTCAGTGGTTGGTACGTATAGTGTGTGTACTTGTGCTGGCTACGTTTGTTGCATTTTGTAAAAGGTATTTTACTTCTTTGTAGTTGTAACAAGTAAGGTTTCTCTGTGTGGGTTTTAGCAGTGTCCAAAATGGTTGTCAATGGTAGAGTTCTCTGAATGACGTGAGTTGGTTTGCAAGTGGTTTGTCAAGAGCCGATATGGCGTTACCTTACGGTGTGTATGAGAGTGGGGGTTTGGCACAAGATTTGTTGTCGGATAAGCAGTGCCCATTGCTTATGCATTGAGAAGCAAGGTTTTTCCTGAATTTTAAGTGGCACTGCAATATGCGGATTTCCCTTCGTAGAGTTATCTAAGGTTTAGTGACAATAGACAAGGTGGAGAATCGTCCGGTTTCGATAAGCGTTTCATTTGTGGATCTTGGACCTCTATTTAGTTGGTAATATGGGCTTTTTGTTTGGATAAATGCTAGTACTTGACCTTGAATGGCTCTGTAGATGATACATAGGGTTTTGACTTTTGTCTTTTTTTACTGGTAGCCAGTGCCGTGCTTTAGGAGCTGGTGTAATGTTTTCCGGCCTGTTGAGTCTTACTTAGTACAGTATCATAGCTGTTTTGAGAATTTGTTGTAGATTTTTGTGAGGCTTCTGGCATGCCCA
The DNA here is from genome assembly GCF_040938575.1 of Ambystoma mexicanum. Taxonomy (NCBI): domain Eukaryota; kingdom Metazoa; phylum Chordata; class Amphibia; order Caudata; family Ambystomatidae; genus Ambystoma; species Ambystoma mexicanum. The sequence continues at coordinate 695,023,409 of NC_090939.1, forward strand.
AGTTAATACTGCTGGCATAATCAATTCATGGGAGAACCAGACATAAGAAAGCCAACATTCTTTGTGGTAAAGTGACATGTGGCACAATGTCGGATTACGGGTAAATGCTAGAAGCACCTTTTGAATACTGAGTTGACGTGGTGTTTCAGCGCAAGGCTGTTGTCCATTCAGATGACGAAAATAATGATCACTTGCGATATTCTGGGCCAGTTACCCGGTTTCTGGTGTCATGGTAAAGATGTTTTGGGGCGATGAAGGGCCAAAGTATCTTTTCATCCGGGTTGCGGTTTAGGATGTTATAACCGCCATCCATGAGCTGTATATAGGAGTTAAAATAAACAAAATGTACATATTTTACAAACCAACTCCTTCCTTCTATCATTCCACCCTCCTTACAGGAACTGATATCCATGTACATAATGCCATTCAAGAAACGCAACCAAAGACCTGTTAATGGGACCAAAGGTGCCACATTCCATTCCTATGAAAAGGGTCTGGCACACTCCACAGGGGATCAGCATCTACATACCAATAGGTTCTGCCCCTTCCAGACCACACTGGAGGAAGGGGAGCCCGCTTTATATTTTGACCAAGAAACATACCACTCTATTTCTATGTTATTTAGCAGCTTACCCTGACAGGTAGTCCATTTCTATCTGGGGTATTAACTTTGCATAGTCACTATCATTTACCTAGCGTCATTAGTCTTTCCATGAGTACACCAAGCAGATCCTAGCCATTAGAGACATAAGGTGAATGAAGTGCAATATTGGCTTCAATGTTTTGTCTTTGGGTATAAACCAAATGAAATCAATAAGCAGTCTATTTCCCTGTCCCAGCCTCCAAACTTGTTCAGCCAAGTTAAACCCTCTGTTCAATATGCTTGTTAACTCTCACAGGTCCACCGTATGTGGAGAATGGAGAAAAAAAAAAGAAAGCAGTCTTGATTAAAGAAACCTTTCTAGCAATAACCAATATTGCACCCATCCAATCAAGAGTGTCTCCTTTTGCCCCTCCCCGGAGGCCATCTTCATATTCAAACCACGCAAGGTGCCAGCATGAACCCAGAAGAACCAAGCGGGGAAGGAGGGAGGGTTGTATGCAAATCCATGCCAGACTCATGCAGGAGAACAGTTACAGGTAAGTTACTTGTTCCTTCTCCAGCATGGGGTCTGGATGGCTTCACATGCTCATGAAAATGGATTATATAGCAGTACATATACACTACGACGGGAGGTTGTAAGGCTCAACAGAAGCAATACACTTATCCCTGGAATAAACTCACCTCAAACAAACAGGTTGCACAGCACTGCCTGGAGAACTTTGGACTCCTCCCTGGAATCCCCGTTGACAGTACAATCTTGTGAAAGTGTGCGTTGAGTTCCACCTGGCAGTCCTGAAAATGTCCAGTGGGGGGGACCCCAGAGAGAAATGCTTTTGTAGCAGCAATGGCTCTGGTGGAGTGGGCTCTCGGCTAGCCTGGAAGGGGTCTGTTGGCTAGACAGTGCATGGTGCAGCCAGAGAGCCACCTGGATATGCAGGCTTTCAATAGAGCCTTCCCATGATTCACAGGAACTTAATTAGCAAAGAGTGGAGACGTCTTCCGGACAGCCTTTGTGTGTGCCACATACAACTTTAGGCCACAAGCAACGTCCAGCGTATGCAGCGACCTTTCAGCGGGCGAGTAAGGATTCAGAAAGAACACTGGAAGCACCAAAAGATTTGTTAAGGTGGAATTCAGAAGGGACCTTTGGGATGAAGGATGGATGCACCTCCTTTGTAGCATGGAAGGATAGGTATGGGTGTTTGCAGGATAAGGGCCTGGATCTCCCTGACCCGCCTTGCCGACGTGATGGCCAGGAACCCGGTCTTCCATGAGAGAAACTTCAGAGAAGCTTGGTGCAAAGGTTCGAAAGGAGACCCCAAGAGCCTTGTAAGCACCACATTGAGATCCCAAGCCGGGGCAGGAGCCTCGACAGGCAGAAACATTCTGAAGAGGCCCTTCAGGAACTACTTTACTAGCCTGTGCGACCATGTCCATCAGGAAATGGCAGCCAGATGTACCTTGATGGATGCATGAGCCAGACCAGACTTGGCCAGCGATAGCAGGTATGGTAGAAGTTTTGGAGCTGTAACCTGGAGAGGAACGATCCTTTGTGCTCGGCACCATATTGTGAAACGCTTCCATTTGTGGAAGCAACACTGGAGTGTAGAAGATGCCCTAGCCTTTACCAGGACCTTCCTGCAGTCCAGCAGGAGGTCAGTGTCCAAATTCTAGAGCTAAAGGAGCCAAGCCTTGAGATTCTGTGACGTCGGGTCGTGAAGCAAGATGGATCCCCCATCCCTGGACAGGAGGCAACCTGATAGCAGGTGCTATCGCAATGCGGAGCATTTCCGTGTAGCAGATTTGCCGCGGCCAAGCCAGGGCGATGAGAATCATCTTGCAGCAGCAGCATTTGAGCGCGTTCATCACAGGTGACAGCACTGCTATTGGTGGGGCGGGCGCGTAAAGGAAGAGGCCTGCCCACATGAAAGAGAATGCATCTCCCATAATCACTTGCTAGGGAAATTTGCTGGTGAACTGGCATTTCATATTTCATCTAGGTTATGCCCCACATGCTGAAAAGACGTGATGTCTGAGCTTGTTGTAGTTCCCATTTGTGGCAGGATCGCAGCTCCCTGCTGAGCGAGTCTACGATCGTGTACTTGATGCTAGCCAGGTGGAAAGGTATGAGAAACATTCCCTGTAGAATGGCCCAATGCCACAGAACCGGAGAGCGGGTCCCGCCCTGCTTCCGGATGTATAACATTGTGGTTGTTTTGTCTTTGAAAATCCTCACCACTTGCTCCCCTAGAAGCAGCAGGAAGGATATTAGAGCCCAAAACACGGCCTGTAGCTCTAGGATGTTGATGTGCAGGGTCTTCTCCTCCAGACGCCAGAGCCCCCGGGCGTGAGACTGGCCAGTGTGGGCCCCTTCCACCCGTCCAAGGAGTTGTCGGTGGTGACTGTCGCTTGAAACAGCAGGGCTTGAAACTGGGCCCCTTGGGTGATGTGCCAGCACACCCCCCCACCAACGAATGGATGGTCTGAATTCCAGGTTGAGGGCAATCAGGTCTGTCCATTTGCCTGTGATCTGGAGCCACTTGGCATCCAGGAATTATTGTAGCAGACTGATCTGGAGCTGGCAGAACGGAATCAGGGTAATGCAGGACCACATCATCCCTAGAAGCGACTTGATGCTGCAGACCCCTGTGACTGTTGCAGTCAGCCGACAGACCTTGCCCAGTATGGACATTACCCTCTCTGAGGGGAACGCCAGGGATGCCACTTTGTGGAGCCGAGCACCCAGAAACAGTGCGTCTTGTGATGGCAGGAGTTTGGATAGTTGATGGAAAACCCCAGAACTGTTAGGTGAATGACTTTCTTGGTGTGCTGCACTACCAGCTCTTGAGCAGGGGATCAGATGAGCCAGTCGTCTAGGTATGGGTAGACATGAATGCCTTTGAGGCGCAGGTAGGCCGCATGCGGTGGCAGGCACTTCATGAACACTCAGTGCTCATTTTAGCCGCAAGGGAAGCGTCTTGAATTGATAACGACGCCCCAAGACCACAAAGCATAGATACTTTGTTCTTTGGTTGCATGGGAATGTGAAAATAGGTAGTTTCCAGGTCTAGTTTCAGCATAAAGCCTCTTTTTCCAGCTGGTCGAGCACCTGTTGAAATGTGACCATCTTGAACTTTAGAGACTTCAGGTAGTTGAGGTGCGACAGGTCGAGGATTGGGTGACGAAGTGGGGCATGTCCCATCGCCCCCCCTTTTTAAAATTTCCTCTACACCCTGCAGAAGTTGTTCCATGTGCAGCTCCCTCTGCCACTGGAGGAAAGTGTGGACACCTGTGTTTGAACTCCAGGGTGTGCCCTTGGTGCACTATGTCTAGCACCTATTCATCGGTGGTGATGTTTTCCTACTCCTTGACAAATTGTTAAGCAACACACCACTGGGGTGAGAAAGTGGGGGTCCGGGCTGATTGCCTGGTCAGCTTGCTTGGCTGTTTACCCCTTTGCTTGTGGACGATGCCGGCGTTGGTGGGGGAGCACAACGCACGCAACCGACCTCTGTTTGACTCTTGTAACGGAGAGCAGGAGGGCTGGTGGTAGGAGGATGTTGGGTAGCCTTTTTACAGTCTGAACTTTCATCTGGAGGCACGAAAAGACGATGTTCGCTGTTGTTGGAAGGTTCCCATGTACCTAGCCATTTGTGTCTTTTTATTGCCTGCAATGCATCGTCCACAGCCTTGCTGAACAGGTTCTCCGGTCGAAGGGCATATTGATGACCTTTGACTGCATGTCCTGCCTGAAGTTTGTGGCCTTGAGCCATCCGGGTCTTCTCAGAGCCACTCAATTACCTATCTGCCAGAAGCCACTGTGATGGCATGATCAGAAGCTACATTCCCTTCTTTAAATGGGGCTAGGGCCTCAGTCTTTCTGTTGTCGGCGAGGGAGTCAAGGATTGGGCCCAGCTTATACCATAGCACTATCACAGCGTGCCAGTATTGCATGGGCATTTGCAGCTTTAACTGTGGAGGCGGCAGTATATATATAATTTGCTTGACCATGGCGCCAAGCTTCTTGCCTTCTTGGTCCAGGGGAACCAGAGACTTATGATGGATTGATGACCTCTTGCTAGCTGCAGCTGAGACCAGAGTCTGGGGACAGCTGGGATCTTAGGCACTTGGGTGCAGAGTATGGAAGCCTGGACTACTTCTCCAGCCTATCCAGTCTAGGTGGAGCAGAGTTTGCGGCCTTCATAAGGGCCAGGCCCTCCTCCCACAACACGTCATCCAGGAGTGGAATTGACGTTACTGTCTTTCTGGATGAGCTCTTCTCTCATACGAATCAAGGTATGTAATTGAGGGGAGCTCCTGCTTCTTGCATAGTAGAGCCTGGTTAGCTTGAAAGCAACACCTACCAGGAGCTACCTTTGGCACCTAGGGCCAACCGGTGCTTGCCAAACCTGTAAAAGTGACATTAACTGAGTTTTTGAAAATGTTAATAAAGAAGAATTAGAACACATCCAATATACCTTTTAAACAATGATTCATACAAAATGAACAAAAAGTAAAGGAGCATCTCTGGTAGCTCCTGGTTCCACTGCAGCAGTTCCTTCCTACAGGGTGAGGCCTGGCACCCAGGAGCAGGTTTTAGCTTCTGCTCATTGAATCTCAATTCCGAACCCTGAAAAATCCCTCCTTTTCCTTGGGTATCAAATTAAACAAGGTGGAAGCCCTTGCTAACATGAAGTGGAAGGAACCCACTTCATCTGGAGGGGACGCCCAGGGGGTGTTGTCTGCGTTTAGCGGTGCGTCATTGGCGGTTATGAAGTCATTCATCCGCTGCCGAGTCCATCAGGGGCGGGATCTCCACTATGGGTGGTGTTTCCTGTCTAGGCATAGATTATGAGGTACATGCCTTGGTCTTGGCGGGCTGTCCGCTGGGGTGGGTTCCACTGGAGCCAGCTGTGGAGGCATGCACTGTCGTATTTCTGCCACAAGAGTGTGTAGGGTAGTTGAGATGTCCAGGTACAAATCCTAGAACTGGATGGTGTGTCTCGCGACGGGCCAGCATGCTCCAATGATTTCACCAGGTGAAAATGCTCCCTCAAAGGTTGAACCCTGGGGTGGGCCTCCTCTAGGTCCGATAGACAGCCTTCCTGCAATAATTTTTCAGAACTGTAAATCACACTGGCTGGGTCCCCCTTCTCTTATCCTGCTCCCCTTGTTGATGAAGAGACGAGATCGGGGACTTTATTGACTGCGTAGTTGCGGTTACGGGACCTGTAGTCGTGGTTGGCATGGCAGTCGCTGGTCGAGGAGGAAGGACTGTTCTCGTAGACTATTTTTGACGTTGATGATGTGGTCGACATAGGCGCAGATGTTTTCATATGCGTCGGCGCAGTCGCCAACGAAGCCGTTGACGCCATCGATGGGGTAGTTGTAGGCGCTCCAGTGACAGGGTAGGCATTGACGAGGGTCTCACTGTAGATGTAATGGTAACTGGAGGTCTCGTCATCGGGACTCGTCTGGATCACTGACGATCATGCCGATGACTAGTGTCTTGAAGACCTTGCTACTTTACTGATTACGAGATTCTCTGCTCGTCTTATGCTTCGATTAGAAGCTATGCTTCAACGAAGACAATGATTTTTTCAGATGATACTCCACTCACTGGCAAGCTTGCCGTCGACAGCGAACGTGAGCGGCCAAACTCTGAACTGGGACCCGCGGTAGTGGTAACCCCTGTCGGATGAGCAGTGTGGCGCTTTGCCTTTTTATGAGTCTCCTGTGATGGAGCCTCCTCAGCGGATTTCGTCCTCTTACCAGAGTGAGGAAGACTGGATCTGAACGAAGCCTGCAAACTCCCAATAGCGGTGCCCTTCTCCTTCAGCCAAGCCACCAGTGCACGGTAACTGTGCCTCTTCGGTTCGGCAGTGAACCCAGATGGATTTTGCAGCCATCCTCGTCGGGATCGGGGTGTAGGCAATAAAGGCACCTCAAGTGCATGTCTTCCATATACACGTTGCACAAGCCACATCTGGCACAGAGTTTGAACAGCCTCCTCCTGCCCTCTTCGGACATGGCGAGGCATGAAGTACGCCTCGACCAGGCCTTGAAACTTGACACGAATATCCGATGCAGTAGTGGCCGAGTCTTCTCTGGCAAACAGACCCATTGCCAGATTGGATATCGGATAGCAAAACAGACAATTTTTTGGTGAAAAATGGCAAGAGGTTTTGCTCGTAGTGCAACTATAGAGGACTCCCAGCACTGAAGCGTGCAGTAAAAATCTGAAGATGGCCCCAAGGGGAGGGGTTTAGGGAGACAATCGTCACTGAATGGGTGCAGTATGACCCCAGCCTACAGTGATTGGTTATTGCCAGAAAGACAGTTTTGAGTTTTCTTAAAGCAAGACTGCTTTCTTTTCTAGTGAGGCGTCCCAGTCTGACAATGGCGAATATTCATGAGCTTGTGAATGCACGCCAGACCCCATGCTGAAGAAATGTCCAAAACAGGCTAAATCTAGATGAAACAGTGAAACCATTCCCTCCACAGTAGAAGGTAAATAAATACCTGGGAAGAAGGGACACATCCCTGCTTGTGTACCAATTTTACAAATTGGGTATGGTAGACCACTAGTGAGTAGAGGTGGGTGACAATCGCAATCAGAGAACTTTGGGGAGCAGTTGGAAGATTCTTCTGTGTGCTATGTTATCTTTGCAAGTAGACTATATCTAACAGAATCCATGACATTCTGAAGCAAATCACACTGCAATTGAGTTAGCAGGGAAGACAATAAGCACCAGGCTGATAACATAATTAGGCAAAAGTTCAAAAGGACATAAGCAGATCGATTACTTGCATTCTTTTTGATGTAACAAAACATATCCCCAATCTTTGCATTATATTGTCTAACTAGTTTGGTATCAGGCAGTGTGACTGTAGGATATGATATGGCATTTATAACGCGCCTATACACAAGTGTTTCACGAGTGATATAGGGAATAAGTCTTACATTTACAAAAACAAAATAATTATTTACCAAACACGATACATGTCTCCACTGTGGAGCAGTCTCAGGAGAAATGCTTCACAAAGTTTTAACGCCAAAGCAGTCTTGCCTTCTTTTTCAGTGTTACAGATAACTTCAATCCCATCACTGCAACATATCCGCAAAACATGCTATAGGAAGAAAAATGATCTAGTTAAAAGTATAAAAAATGAACAGCGGCTTTACTTTAAAAACGCTGTATTTAATAGACTGACCCAATAATATAAAATACAGTTGTCAATAAAAACAAAAACAATTATGTGGGGGCGATCGAGAACTGTATAATACAAAGAAACTAACAAATGTAGTTTTACATCTAAAAATGGCAAATCCTATCTTGTCGCACCAATGTAAACTGTCTTTAGCTTTAACCTTGCTTACCTCAGTACTAATATTCTCCTTTGTCTGCCCCAAGTCTTTCCACACCGGTCACTTGAACTATAAAATGGTAAATGGTTCCATGCATTCAATAGCCAAACTGTAAACAATACTCTCCAATGATGGTACTATTTTGTTTCCCTTAGCCATACAGTGTCCTTCAGAAGATGCTTTACAGAGGCCCGTTAATATGTTAATTTATGGGGAATTTCAATGTTTAGGCTCAGGATGAACCATAGCATGGCTGGGAGGAGTGAACCCCTCACCCTTATTCTGCCCCGCTTGTTACACATGATCTACAAGGGATGTTAAGGACTAATCTTTCCATAAATCTCCCATGCATGCCACAAAGCACAAAAGTTGTAATTAGGAGCACACCTCCCGCTGTTCCAGCCACAATGTAAAGGCTCACCAGCTATTATACCACTTGCAGTCCCTTGTTCTATTCTACAGTAGCGAGGTACAAAGCTCAGAAACCGCATCCCATCTCATCCCTCATTCTCCTGTTAACTCATGCAATCACTCCTGTGCCCACAACATAGCTTAAGGGTGCTCAGATCTGGTACTGGTGGATGGCGCTGCAGGCTGTGGCATCTCATCCTGTATATCAGATCCTCTCAGGGTTTGCCTTGTTCAGTGCAGATCATCACCCTCTTGAATTGATGGCGAGTTCCCATATGAAATGCCAAAGTTTGAATGTTAGTGCTCCAGAAGGGATCTCATTTTTCTTAGCAGATGTTCATGGCCACACCTACATTGTATACATGTTTTACTGTCGTATCAGGACACACTGATTCCTCCAAGTCCATACAACTAAAGCCATTTTGACAGTGTCATTCCCCATCCAAGTGTAGTAAGGCATCTATTGGCTTGACAAATTGGACATGAACGTTATGAAAATAAGCAATAGAGTTGTGTAAGGAAGGCATGGTATCACAAGTATGTGATCGATACAAGAGCTACACGTTTCAAAACCTTTATTAAATTCTAGGGGTTTGGAAAAACTCCTACTTTGCCCTGTAGCTATGATGGAGTAGTATCTACCATCAAATCATAAAGAAAACAGTCCTAGCCAGTCCAAGTCAAATCAAAATGGCCTATGCTATAAAAAGAAAACACATGCCTGCTCCATCTCTTATATAAAAAGTGTGTAAAGGGGAATGTGTATGCAAGGATCAAGATGGCCGAGTCAGCTGTCCTCCCCACATTGGACAGCACAGATTAAGGCAGCCCCCGTAGACAGGATAACACTCTGGCTCAGATATAAAGGCAGTACAAAACGTGGGTTGAAGCCCACTTGGCCTGCCACATTAATGTCACTTAAGTTCTTTCAAGGTTCAACAAAACTTCAAGTAGATCTCCCACAACCGTGCTCGGCCCTTGCAAACACAGCACTTGCAGGGGATCCCTTCCCCAAGCATTATTCACATTCGTTCGGGATTCTCTTCCTCCAACTTATTTCAGGTCTCACTCAGTCGGGCGCAGACCTTTTACTGATGTCTAAGACTTTCGAATGTGCAAGGCTTTTCCATAAAACTCTACAGGACCACTTCGACTTTCACTTCAGCTCTCCCTTGTGGCATTTGCCCCAGTGTCTCTTGGTCTTGGTAGTTCCATAACACAATTAGAAGTGTTTAAAGAAATCTCTCTTAAAGCAATCACCTTTTAACTTCCCCTTTCATCTGGGAGAATCTTGACCATCGTGCATTACAGAGTTCACTCACTTTGTTGCTTTATAACAAAACATTTTGCAGAGACTTTTGAGTGGGCTGTTTCCTTTCGCCGGACCACTCCGCTGCTCTATCACTGGCTTCACAGTTACCTCCGACTTTAAAGTGCATGACAGGTTTGCTTTCCTTCGCATCTCATCATCACGTGTGCAACCTTCAATTCAGAGATACACTGTTGCGGCTTCAATCTTTCCTTGACACAAACCGGCCTTTCATGTCTTTCGATAACTCACCGGTTGTGTGCATTCCTTTCTGTTCTGTGACTTTGATTTACGAGTCAAGGTTGATATTACAGACTTGGCCTCGCCTCCCCAACTCTGCCGTTCACTCGGTAGGGTTTCTGGCATTTTTTAAACAATGCAGGCTGCTTCTCGTCTTGGATTTGGCTTTCTCCGGGTATCCTTCACAGTTTCCCAGAGGCAACCACCTCCTGTAGGGATCTTCAGGGTTTCTCTACCCCTCGCTCTGGTCATTTGATTGGTCGTCCTGCTCCTCTAGTGTTCCACTGTGCTCAAATTGTGTCTACATGTTCTGCCTTTTATGTGAGAGAGAGAGCAAGCGAGAAAGCGAGCGCAAGAGAGAGAGCCTCAAGCACTAGCAAGTGAGACCCTTTGGTTTCTCACATTTGCCACAGGAAAAAAACGATCATGGTAATCAGTACAGGTTACTCACTATAGTGCCACTGGTACTTCTAGTGAACCGCTTCCCTTCCATCCAAATGCATGCTGGATTTCTTCTTGTGGCAAATCACAGCAAAAAGTATGTTGAAGCTTGGATTCTTTCCATTTGGAAGTACCTGTGCAAGTACCCTCTGAATGGCCAGGATCAACCTTCCAACAAGCTCAACATCCTTCTAAGATTCCAGTCCCATACACCACCTGCGATCCACTTTCTATGAAGAACTTAGGCATCGAAAATAAATCTTGAAGATGCAGGTTGCCAAAGCCTGCAGTACAGATATGGCAAAGTTGGGGAAGTTGGTGGTAAAAGAAAACCTGGTCCAGGGAGCATGAAACCGAACCACACTCCCGCTCAGACAATCAGTGGCAAAATTGTAACCACTTTGTCTTATACATTGAAAGTTTCCATTTTGATCAACTCAATTCAGACAGAAATAAAATATATATCTATATCAGACATTACATATCTTCTAATCCTCTTTCCGTGGTTTGTATCTGCTTAAAATCATATGAAGTGAAAACACTTTAGTTAATACAGAGTTAACTAAGGGGATACGATTTATCAGAAGAAACTCATGAAATTCTTTAGGTGTGAGCCGAACCCCCCCCCCCCGCCCAAACCACCCTCCTCCAAATGCTACCCATGTAATTTTTCATATGTTTCTTGTGATAATACAGAGTTAAGATTACATGATTTAACTAAAGCTTTGCAATGAATTTGAAGGGTTTTGCTATTAGTCATCTCCTCCAGGGCCCACTGGTCGTGGGCACTCCATTTTGTCCCACTAGACATGGCCTTGGGACCCAGCCGACCCCCCCCCCCCTCCAAAGTAACCAACGAGCCATGGCCGTGCCCACTTTCCATGTTGCCCCAATTATCCAAAAAGACTGAGACCCACTGGACAATTTCCCAGGACGGGTAACACAATAGTAACAGTGCATGCACTATACAGCTACAATTATGTTTTTGTCCCAAGATACAGGAGGATTCCGTTAAGTTTGAGGAAGAGCTTCAGGTGAGACTGTCATAATCCTACCTGTGCTGATCTTAATCAGTGGTTACAAGCGGATATCCCTACAGACACTTACACTTTACTAAGACAGAATCGTAAGTGGTCATTACAAGAACGCCTGAAAGCGAACATAAAAGATCTCACTAACAGACTTCTCTGCACTATTATAGACAGATTAGACTGACGGGAAAAGATCAATTTGTGGAAACAAAACAAGGGTGAGAATGCAGCCCACTACCCTGATGGGTTTAAATGATGTTTTAGTCAGTGCACCTTGGGATCCCCAAACATGCCTCAACCCGTGGTCTCTGCATTCATAATGGGAATGTAGTCCTAAATTGCCCGAGGAATAAAAGGAGTGCTTATTGTTGGTAAGGCAAGAATTTGAACTAGGTTTTGTTAGCTGTGTAGCACTTTCCCGAGAAAGCAGAAACACTACTGATGATAGACTGGTGGTGCTGCAGATTCAGCAGCTCCACCCACCACAAGGCAGGGCAGTACAAGGCAGGACCAAAACTCCAGGCAACAGGAAAGAACTTAGGAAGAGGATTTCCTTTCAACGTAGGACAAGAGGGAGTACAAGAGAGACAATGTCGAAATTGTATAATGACCAGCTTAATTATTGCAAAGAATGTGGGCATTTTAAGTCAATGTACAATCAACCCACGGACTGCTCGGCTGCTGCCACCTTCTTTTTCGCAATCACTTCCACCACCTTCAACTTGCCTTGTTCAATAGACAATACGACAGTAAGGGGGGTCAGTAAAGTTATTGCACCACTAATCCCGCTTAGCCCGTCTGGTCCTCATATAAAGTGCTCTGTTAGCGGCAAGTATGTTTTATGTTCAGTAGATATAATGTAGCTTTTGTGTCGGCTCTGAGCGCTTCTGAATTACCAAATGCTTTTCGTTCTGATGAAGTGGCGAACATGGTGGGTATTGGTGGTCAACCAATATTTCAACTAGTTACAAGATCTAAAACAGTTACATTGGGCCCCATTTCTTAACATGCTCCCCCCCCCCCATCAACGCCATTATGTTTGGAACTGCCATTTAAAATTGGTTACACCATTTACTGTTCTCCAGACATTTATTTAGATGCCACCGTACATAGAGAATTAGAATTTTTGCGTTGCTGCATGAGTCTCCAAATCAGACAAACTGAGATAACACTCCCTTGTTGCAACAATGGCTCTTAAACAAGGTTCCTGAGCAGTTATGGTCTATGCATGCAAATGGTGCTAGACGCATATCAGATTTGGAACCCTTGTATATTACTCTGAACCTTCTTCTGTGTATTCCAAAATATCCCATATAAAAAGAGGGAATAAAGCCTGTCATTGAGTCTTTACTTCAGCAAGGAATTCTGGTCCTTACTCGTAGTCCTTGCAATAACATCCATCTTAACTGAAGAAAAGAAAAGCCAAAGGAACTTAATTTGTTAAGACCCTCTGTGCTGTCAACTCTGCTATTTTATCCACTTCCCCAGTTGTCCCTAATCCAGAAACCCTTTTATCTTGCATTATTGCAGATACACATTAAACAGTAGTAGATTTGTGTTCAGCATGGTTTATACCTGTGCATCCTTGCTTGTTTTTACTCATTCAAATCTACAATTTAAATTAGCAAGACCACCACAGGGATCGGTTGAGAGAGTCTTTTTTCCCTTATTTCGAAACAAGATTTTCACTTGCTTACGTTCAAAGAGGGTTTGGGGCATCTATTCTAGTCAAGAAAGTTGACAATCAAATGTTGGCGTCCCACTTTGATAGAAGCTTGTCAACAACACTCTCTTGAATTGTTAACAGCTCTCGCTTAGAAAGGACAAAGTTGAAAGAAAAGCTTCGCTAGTTTGGACAGGATATCTTTGCTCGGGAGAAATATTTGTCGAAGGCCCAAATTAATGTGATTCTCCTACCACCGAAACCCAAACACAAAACAAAAAAGGATTTGTTAGAATGGCGGGACACAGGCTACGCCTCAACTGTAAAACCGCTACATACCTTAATCCTCCTGAATCAGTATCGAGATATACTGAGGCAGGCAAGGTATTGAAATCAAACCAGAGCTTGACACGACGCCGGCTTAGGGTTACCCAAATTATAGAAAGTCTTTTACTCTATTTATCGCATAAAAGGGATGGCTTTGCTTTGGGAGTCTTGATTCAAATGCATCGGGACAATTATTCTCTCATTGAATTGCTCTGCAGCGAGCTTGCCTGCTTGGTCATGTTCTGTGGCTGTCGCTGCTCTGTTAGTAGAAAGAGCAGACACCTTGGTATTTAGTCATTCTGAAACCATGGTTGTCCTTCGTGCTGTTGTGGCACTACTTTTGAAAGGGAACCCCCACAGCTCATTTTCAATTCTTGCTCGACAAAATATGAATAATAATTAGGGTCTGCTGCTAATGTTACTGTATCACGATACTCACTATTAAACCCGCCCAAGTCTACTCCAGAGGCGTCTGATGAGGGCCCAAATGACAGCTGGTTAGTCACTGAAAACCTTTTGACTCAGTCGATTTTAAAGTTGTAAAGCTACAGAACCCGGAGATGATCTTGCTTGAGGAATTCTCAAGGGAGAAATACTTTGGGGCATGCATTATACACAGTTTAAGGTTCTGGAGGCATATCAATTACCAAATGGTCATTCTACCCAGCTTGCTGAATTAACTGCTATTGCTTATGGTTGTGTTCTGGTGAAGGATAAGTATGTCATGATTTACACTAATTTCCGCTATGCCTATGGCGTTGCACAAGACTTCAGCATACTTTGGAAGCAACGTCATTATCCGACTTTGGCTGCCACGCCTACATGTAATGGTTTTTTTATTGCTGCTTTGTAAAATGCACTTTGATTTTCGGTCTTGGAATTGTGAAATGTAATGCCCATGCGCTTTCTGGATGAGTGACAGCAAGAAGGAACTCTTTTGCTGATGAATCAGGTCGAACTGCAGCCTGGAAAGGCCCCCCTGGATCCTAATGGTGTCCTTAGGTGTTGCAGCTGACTGTCTACAATTGTTACGGCTATCTAGCCTGGCGATGTTGCATGCTCTAGCTCCTGAACAAGAGCAGTACTAGTCTCCTGGAAAACTAAGCTAGGTAATGAAACTGGGGGAACAGTGAAACTAGCCCCCTGTTAGCTCATAGATCACTTTTATCTCACCCGATTGGCTCGTTTATTTGCACATTCTGAAAAGGAAAATCCATGATCAATATATTAAACCACAGCTTGTTAGTCCCTTATTTCGCTAGAGCTGTTCAAAGCTACTGTAATACCTATCCTGTTAGTCTGTCCCACAATGTGGGACAAGCTGTATTCAGTTGCCTAAAAGTTTGTCCTACGAGTTCTGTTTGGTTGGTGTAGATGAGTTTTCAGGTTGGGTAGAAAGTTACCCTTGCGAAAGGTGAACTGTCACTGTTGAGAAGAAAACCCTCACACGATGTATTCCTCGATTTGGCTTCTCTGCGATTATCGATGGTGATGGAGGTAAACACTTTACCGGCCAAGAAGGCAGATATTTGCAAGGCTCTCAAGTTTTCCCATCATATTCATTGTGGCCATCACCCCCAATCCTGTGTAGTAGGATAACGTAGAGAGGGATATAAAAATAGGTTATCCAAAGTCTATGACGATATTGGTCTCAAGCGACCAGAGGCCCCAATATTAGTTATTCAGATATGCAATAATCCCAAAAGCATGGTCTGTCACACCATGAAATACTAACTGGTAGCTTTATGCTTATGGCTGCGACGCCTCCTCCAACTTCAGGCAGTTTGAATGTCCATTTAGACGATGCAGATGTGTTCAACTATTATAAAATCCCTTGTAAAGGCCATCAGGTAAACGTAGGTCTGTCGTAACCTGCTGACAGGCCCTGCCACACCCCACAAAAAGGTGCATCTGCGTATGCATTAAAGAAAATCATGCTAGTGAGGACCCTTCCAGATCCTACTTAGGACTCAGACCGACATCAAGCGCAAGGGGCATTCAACGTGGGTTCATGCCTTCAGCTGCAGGAAGGTGCAGCATCCAGCTGAATAATCTGAACTGATTACACCGTCTGCAGAGACCTCTGCTTCCCTTCTTGAGAGATTGCATCATCAGATCATCCTCATCAGAATCTGTTACGGTACGCAACTGTTGCAGAGTGCTATTGCTTCATCGACTGGTCAGGATTGCAATGAGTCTACAGCAAGCACAGGCTTCATCATCTGACATTTCGGTTTCACCAGCATGGAGTCAGTTACAGAAATGGAGGTGGAGCAGAAACATGCCTCTGTTCTCCAGGGTTCTGAATCTTCATTTCGCTGCCATATTTCCATCCTTGAAGGAGGTGGCAAAATATGTTGCCACTGAGAAAACATTGCTTACCACACTAGCTTATAGAATATTTCTATAGGCCTACAATATGATAGCTATTGAAGTGGCAAAGTGTGTGCAACATATGGTTAAGTTGCAAGGAACTCTGCACTAGATGCTTACATTTTCCACTCTATAATGTCAGGGTATTTTTACTCACTTTTGGCATTTGGATTTTGGTGCATGGTCATCTTTAAACAATTCAAGAGATTGAGTTTCCGGTTCTACTGTTTGTACACCCAGATGACTTAACCCGCATATGGTCAGCATTCATGTTCTTTCTGTGGCATATCAGCACTATGAAGGAAACAAAGATTTGAACTGCACCAGGCATCCTATATCGAGAAGAATTCAAATGAAACAAGCTGAAACTGTTGTGCATATCGGCCTTTCATTTCTACTGCTCGTGTCTGCATTAAATGTCACTACTTTTAATACTACTCGTCATCCATCAAAGGGCCTTAATGGACATCTATGGATCGAGTGTAAGAACAGCTTTCTGATAACATACCTGTATCCAGAATTTGAGTGATTACTGGGATCTTCCTCATATTTAGTGTGGATTTTCAATGGCACCAGTTCCTTTTAACCGGGGAGACATTTGTAATGATTTGGGATGGATTTCCAGATCCTATGGCCTGGAAACCTTTCTCTGTCCCTTGCTCACAATTAGTGTTTTCAAGTCTGCAAATGACCCCCCTCCCAATCAACTGCCTAAGAAACCATCTGCTATTAGATGATCATCCACTGCAATAGGCTTTCTTTGTTACACCAATCATGGCTTATTGTTCCTGGGAATTCGCACTTGCATCTATTGTGTACTAGAAATATCACTGTTAATGGTGTATCTTTCTTTGACAAAGTGCTTTCTTTCACTGAATCTGGTTGTGACATTTAAATACTTACGTCCCATGTGGCGTTTCAGGCTACACTTGGCTTCAAATGAATTGGGAGAGAAGTCGTTACCTGGGTCATGTGCAACCTTCGGTTAGTTTATTAAACTACAATCATCCCCTTGAGACAAAAGAGAATCAGAATGGGAGACATTTGCTGAAGGTATGGGTTATTTGATCACAGGAGTAGGTATCAAACTTGCATGTGTAAGATTCTTAAACTGCCCTTATTAGAACAAGCGGCAAATGACATCAGAATCTCTCAATATCTCAAGCTTTGTACAATATAGTATGGCAAAGCCATACCATACTATTTGTCTTGGAAGGATAGCTCAGGGGCAACGTGGTCGCCTTGGAAGCAAGACGACACCGAGCAACAGGTTCGTTCCCCGGGTCCACGCTTCGAAACCTCTGGGTATTAAGCGCGTTAAAAATAACCTATCATATCATAAACATAGAGCTTGGACATCTTAGTCTCAAAGGGTGGTGTTTGTGATCTCTTTGTATAGGGATGCTGTATATCTTTCCCACCTATTCATATAATCTTGCAGCCATCACACAAATTAGCAAATGTGCAGCTTAACTACATAGGGAGAACACTTACATACGTTTATCACCTTGGTCCTGGCTCATTGATTCAAATGGATCACTAGGAACTTTCATAATCCATTGGATTTCATTGGTGTTTGTAATCCTCTTGGTAATTTATGATTTATATCTACTAATCAGATGTATTTTTATTTGCTTGAGAAAATACACTGAATACCTTGAAGATTGGGGAAAGGTTGATGCTTATGAGGTTGAAGAGAAGGACAACATGTATTTAGAACAGATTATTCACAACATTTATGAGTGCGAGGCCAGTTGGTCACATCTGCAAAGGAGGGTACCCGTTTTGGGGGCGGGTGCTGCTATAATATTTGATATGAAATGCAAGTGATTTTAATAAAATTATGAAGTGTGTTGTGATAAATGCTGTGGCATCCTCACTGATGCCCAGCCTAAAATCTCCTCCCATGTGTTATTATGAGAGGATCACATGTGAGGCGATGGAGGTCACGGAGATGTGGTGACCCCATCAGGAGGGACGCTGTATTCTTCTCTTCCGTGTGAAGAATACCCTGTAATCCCTAGATTACGGATGGCATGTTGCTAGTATACCAGTCCTTTGAATAGTAAAACTCGAAGAACTCTTCTTGCAAGACACCCTAAGCAGGATACCATTCACACTTCATATGCACATAATGTTCACTTAACATCTTCTATGTCTGACAGTTTTGTTTCAAACAAATATTCAAAACAATGCAGTGTTAAAAAGTATAAAACGTTTATGGACTCCACTCCCATAAAACCTACTACAGTACTCAGGGATGTCAGTTCATCAAAATGCCAGGGGCAGCAGAAGTGGCATTACACCACCCTTGACCTCTGATGACATCACATGAAGTGATGTCATCACATGAAGTGATGTCATTTGACCCCCACCCTGAAGTGGCATCACAGGAAGTGATGTAACACAACCTGTCACCCCTTGAAAAAACAGGAAGCGGCATCACATAGCATTGTTCCCAAGTACACTTGAAAAATATGGTTACAATATCACTGTAATGTAATATACATATACAAGAAAGGATCACCATATGTATCGTTAATATCAGTTTGTATTGGCCCATATTAGCAAATTACTGTGAATGCAAGCAGACGTCCAAGGCCACATGATAATTATGTTTTATTATATAGCACTTACGCTTAAGCGCTTTATATAGAACAAACATCCAATATCACTCAACCTGTGTTGACACTCATTTATCAACCTCAGAAGGATGAAAGGCTGAGTTTGCCATGCCGGGATTTGCAGCTGCAACCTGCAGAACACACACAGATCGCAGCAGCAAGTGCTCAATCCACTGAGCTATCTTACTGCCTATAGCTATCTTACCGGCTATAGTAAAATGGGCAATTACATGTCTGAAAGTTCCCAAAGTCAGAAGCAAGTAACACTCTGTAGTGGATACCGTTTAAATGGTAACAGATTGTCTGGTGCAAAGTTGGCCACATGTCAAGACTCTAGATATACTTTTCACACTTCAGAGGTTGGCAAAATAGATACCATAGGGAGGGTTCAAAAATGTATTAAAGAACTTAGAGTAGCGCAGACAAGCAGCGCACTCACACGGCATTCTTTACTCTCAGTACTCGTTACCTCGTACATGAAAACAAACATCCTGCACAGCATGCCATGGAGATAAGAGACATTACAACAAAGCATTATGTGTGGCACAATGAAATTAAGGGCCACTTCATGTGCTATGTTCAAACATTTCTTCACTGTACGTAAGCTTTTAGGCACAAGGATTTTGTCAAGTCACCAAGGACACCAAGATGGAATATCTTGTGATGATCGTAACCGAGACAACAGCAGAAAAAAACATGCTATAACTGCAACTTGTGAAAAGCAAAATACATAGTCCGAAATGGATGCTTAGTGTTTGTCCACATTGTGAATTTGAAGTGTTGAAGAACAGACTGTTGGGGAGAATTCTCTGTAAGGCTAATTTCCCAAACCTAGTGAGTCCCCCAGCAGCTTTGCTGGATTTTTGGGGTTTATTTTTTCTCTCCTGCTAAGAGTGAGACTCTTTTACTCCCACTCTTAGACATGATTTGAGGTGCTCCTTTATCTTTCAATGTGTTTTATGGGCTATGGGGTCTTTTACTCCATAGGGTCTCGTGTTTATGTGGGTTACACAGCACCCCCCGTGCTGTAACCCAGGAGTGTCGTAGTGACCCCCCCATCATAGACTCCATACCCTGGGACTGACTACTGTCTCCCAGGGCATGTAAAGTCACCATTGAATTTACTAGTCCCAAATTATGAACAGAAACCAGTACAAACCATCATATTGTGGAGGTACTGGTCGGGGCAATTCGATTGCCCCGGGGTCTGTTGTTCGAGGGGGCATGTCTCCGTCCCCCCTGATCGAGTTTTGGCTGATGGCAGTGGATACTACTTTTTATATTCGACAGCGAATATATCTCTATGGGATTTTCCCATTGTTCGAGGCTACCAACTTTAATTATTTAATTCTTATAGCCTCAAACATACCGCCGGTTTATTTAATATTAATTCACTGGTTGGTATTTTTTGCCAGAACTCAATTCTAAAATGGCGTTTGTGTTCTCTTCTGTGACTCCAACCCAAGTCGAGCCCTTTGTTCCACTTTTTGGCGGGCTTCTCCACAGAAGCCTCCAAAAGTGGTGCCACTCTGTCTGGGTACCACAGGGGGTTTGGGAGGGGGTTTAGGCACCCTGGACTGAGTTACCTTGGTAACTCAAGTCGCACTCTTATTTGATTGGCCCAAGTGGTGAGCCGGCCGGCTCACCACTTAACATGTTTGATTGACCGCTAGGCTGAGTGAATGGGGGTGTGCTGCATAAAAGCAGGGCTTTGGGGACTGGAACTTCAGAAGTCGCCACAGGACCTAAGAATCCGAGTAGGGAGAAACTGAGCCGACCTGCAACGACGACACCACCAGTGGAGCCCTGCTGAACCGTCTCACCCCTTCTCCCGACAACAGAGGAGATCTCCAGTCCAGAGAGTCTTCTTCCTTTGACTGGTGGGGATAACCAGTTTTGCCTTCTTTTCACCTTCCTGGAGCATCTCGTGGCCGCCTTGCCTGTGCCAAGCACCCCGGCAACCGGAATACCACGGTTTACCACTACCGCGAAGAGAAGGGTAGTGCCTTTTAACCGGAGAACTCCGCGGCTGGTTTCTTCCCTGGCAGTGCAACGACCTTCATCTTTCCTCCACGGCGAGACCTCTTCTTCCTCTGGACGAAACACCGACTTGCACCTGCTGCCAGGAACAACTGCCCATGCTGGAGCTTCCTTCACACTTAAGGTACTGTGTCCCGCCTGGCTTCCCTTGCGACAGATCGTTCTGGGTGACAGTAAAGCCTCGACTTTCTAACCTGGGCTAGCCGGGGACAACCTAGCTAACTTTTCCTGACTTTAATTTCATCCTTTTTATGCGAACTATCTACAAGACTCTTTGGGCATAACCCCACTGTGTGAACCTGGACCCCTTCTGCTTGCTCTCTCCAAGAGTGGACCTTGCATTTGACTTCCTTGCTCTCCAGTAGAACTCTGCCTATACTGCCTTACTGTGGTTCTTTGTAAAAGTATTGAAACTTGTGTGCTTCCTTAACTCTGCCTTTTTTCCCTCCCTTTCTTTACAACTTATTAGAGTGTCATCTTATGTTAAGCGCTCACCTCGGTCTGAAAATAAGTGGTGTTTCTCACTAAAACTTGTCTAATAAGTGAATAGGGTTGTATATATATGATAGTGACTGTGTGCTGAATTTACTTACCTCATTTTTGCTAGTGTAAATCACAAGTGTGTTTTTAAATAAATAATTATATACTTTTACACCAAAGCTCTGGTCAGTGTTTGTTTGTACTAGTGTCTCTGTACCTATTGTGTATACTCTGCATACTGCCTAACTCTTCTTGAGGGAAGTCTGACTGCTCAGCCACAGCTACCAAGTGAATCTGTGTGGTACAGACTGCTACCAAGTGGGTTTACTGCCAAACACCTGTAGTCTTAAATCTTTTGCAGTGGTCCCTAAGGGAACTGCACAGGTTTCTGCCCAACACAGACTAAATCAGTGACTCACCCCCTGAAGTGTGCCCGAAATAAACCTTTAATGAGTTTAGCAATTATTTTATAGAATTCAGACGGGAATGCGCAATCTCTAGCACGATCTTTCGGTGGGTTTTGGGGATTACTAACTGGATTTTACACAAGCCTTCTGTAGATGTTACTTTTCTATATAGCAATCCTTGCTTCAAGAAGAAAAAGAAAGGACTAGCCTTCTCTGCCCCCCAACCCCTAAGAAGTGCTTGTAAGAAAGCCTCAGCGCGAGCTCAGTCATTTTGCTGGGCGAAGGCTAGGTCAGGATAGATGAACAAGTTACTTCTTACCTTGTAACTTTCTTTCGACGGGATGTTCCTCCGACGTATTCCTCATCTTAGATATCTCCTTCCAGCTCTGCTGGCCTCAGAAAAATTTTTCTCTAGAGGGCGCTGCGCGTCGACGTCCTTCGAGTCGATGTCCCTCGACAGCCGCCGTATCGACGTTCGACGTCATCCTGCCTATATAGGCCGCGCGCAGCGTCCGTTGCTCAGTTCCGTTTTGTAGCCCACAGTATCACTGTCTGGACTAGACTAATCACCCTGAAGGAGCGTAAGCTGCAACAACAAGGGAAGTAGAACTGCGGGGATGGATGGGAGGGTCGATGAGGAATACGTCGGAGGAACATCCCGTCGAAAGAACGTTACAAGGTAAGAAGTAACTTGTTCTTCGAAGGGATTGTGTCCTCCGACGTATTCCTCATCTTAGATAGGCTCCCATAGCAGTATTCTATATTCGGAGGAGGGAGTACTGACTTCACGCTGTCTTCTATTGATGAATAGAATGTAGTACAGCCCTTCCAAACCTAGTCTCTTGACTGGAGGAGGAATCCAAATTGTAAAAACGTGTAAAGGTATGGATAGACGACCATGTAGCGGCCGCACAGATGTCTTTAACCGGCACGCCTCTTTTGAGGGCCGATGAAGCTGCAATACCTCTGGTCGAATGAGCCCTAAGGTTTTGAGGGGGCTCTTTCCCTGCCAGTTTATAACATTTCAGAATGGCTAGAATGATCCATCTGGATATGGTCTGCTTAGTTATTGGTAACCCCAGCTTGTGACCTGTGTAACCTACAAACAGCTGGTCTGCCTGTCTTATCCTGGCTAGTCTACTGATGTAAAAACTTAAAGCCCTTCTAGGGTCTAGCCTGTGTAACCTCTCTTCCTCTTTCCCCGGGTGAGGAGGAGGATAGAAAGATGGTAGGGTAATCTTCTGAGTGATATGGAATTCAGAAACCACCTTTGGGAGGAAATTAGGCTTCACTTGCAGGACAACTTTGTCTTTGTGAAAGATTGTATGAGGGGGTTTACAAGAAAGAGCTTGTAATTCGCTCACCCTTCTGGCAGATGTAAGTGCTATTAATAAAACAGTTTTAAGGGTAAGGAATCTTAACGAACAAGAATGGAGAGGTTCGAAAGGTGTACCCATCAGGAAAGTTAGTACTAAGTTTAAATCCCATAGGGGAACTTGGAATGGTCTTGGGGGATAAACATTGGTTAACCCCTTTAGAAACTGTATTACCAAGGGTAATTTGAAATAGGATGGTTCTTCCGCAGTACGCTTAAAGATGAATAGCGCTGCGAGATAGCCCTTAATGGTGCCAACTTGAAGGCCTGAATTTGCCAAATATAGTAGGAAGGACAAAACCATTGGTGTACCACATGAAAATGGGTCGATATTCTGTTCTCTACACCAGCTGCAAAATCTGTTCCAACGGCAGCGGTATAAAGACTTTGTTGCTGGCCTCCTTGCCGAAAGCAACACCTCCATATCATCATCAGGGAGGTCCCAATCCTTGTACCGCAGCCGTTCAGAAGCCAAGCGTGAAGGTTGAGGGTTTTGATGTCTGGATGGAGAACCTGACCTCCCTTCTGTGAGAGTAGGTTCTCTCTGAGTGGAAGTCGAATTGGAGGGCAGATGGACAAGTCTAGAAGGTCCTGGTACCACGTTCTCATGGCCCAATCCGGGGCAATTAGGATCATGGTTCGACGGAATCTTCTCAACCTCCTGATCATTTGAGGAATGACAGGGACCGGTGGGAACGCGTACAGAAGCGGAAACTCCCAGTCCACTATGAACGCGTCTCCCAGAGCTCCTCTCGGAGGAAATTCCCTTGAGCAGAACAGGTCGCATTTCCTGTTTAGGCTGGTGGCGAACAGATCTACCTGAGGGGTTCCCCAAAGGGCGAAGATCTCTTGAAGGACTTCCTGAGCTAGCTCCCACTCGTGGGAGACTGTGTTCTGCCTGCTCAGAGCGTCCGCTGTCAAGTTCTTCTCTCCGGCTAGGTGAACTGCCGATAGAGAGATTCCTTCTTGGATTGCCCAAAACCAGAGCTGCATCGCCTCTCTGCACAGGGGTAGTGATCCTACGCCTCCTCTTTTGTTGAGGTAATGCATGGCCACCGTGTTGTCCGTCATTATCAGGACGTTCTTCCCTTGTACAGCTGGCAGGAAAGCCTTCAGCGCAAGTCTGATGGCTCTCAGCTCTAACAGGTTGATGTGTAGTCTGGACTCCGATGGAGACCAACGACCGCTGATGGTCAAATCGTTGGCGTGGGCTCCCCACCCCGTGAGTGAGGCATCCGTGACTACTGTTATCTCCGGCCAGGGTT
Organism: Ambystoma mexicanum; assembly: GCF_040938575.1. Taxonomy (NCBI): domain Eukaryota; kingdom Metazoa; phylum Chordata; class Amphibia; order Caudata; family Ambystomatidae; genus Ambystoma; species Ambystoma mexicanum. The sequence goes on from NC_090939.1 coordinate 695,047,368, forward strand.
GCCAAAACTGTTCTCCTTTCAGAATGTTCTCCTGACAGGCCCACCACTGAAGGTCTTGAGCTACTCTGTCGGGAACCTGAAGAAGATCTGTCATTCTCCCTGAGAATTGTGACCACTGAGTCCTCAGTGCCCACTGGAGGGATCTCATTCTCAGGCGAGCCTCTGGCACAAGGAAAATGCAGGATGCCATGAGGCCTAGCAACCTCAAAAAGTCGAAGGCTGGGAGACGTTGGGCATGCTGGAACTTGGTAACCATCTGTAGAATATCTTGAGCCCTCACCACTGGTGGCGAGGCTTTTCCCAGGGAAGTATCCAGGATCGCTCCTATGAACTGGAGTCTCTGCGATGGTATCATTTGTGACTTCTTTAAATTGATAGAGAAGCCCAGTCTGTGAAGGAAGTGGCACACGTGATTTAGCTGGATCTGAGCTTGCTCCGGAGAAACAGCCCTGATCAGCCAATCGTCCAGGTAAGGGTAGACGTGAATCCCTTCCCTCCTTGGTGAAGACCCTCGGGGCGGAGGTCAGCCCAAATGGCAGCACTCGAAATTGATAGTGAGAGTTGCCAATTGCGAACCTCAGGTATTTCCTGTGTTTGAGATGGATAGGCACATGGAAATAAGCGTCCTGAAGGTCCAGAGATACCAACCAGTCCTGGAACTGAAGGGCCTGGAGGATCTGCGAAAGAGTGACCATCTTGAATTTGTCTTTTCTGAGGAATTTGTTCAATTCCCGCAAGTCCAAGATGGGTCTCAGTCCTCCGTCTTTCTTCGGAATGAGGAAGTAACGGGAGTACCAGCCCTTGTTCCTCTCCGCTACAGGTACCTGTTCTATGGCACCTTTCTCTAGCAGGTCCAAAATTTCCTGCAAGAGGAGCGGATCTGGAGCTTTCTGAGAGCTGATCCACGGTGGATGACTCTGAGGTATACGTAGGAAAGGCAGGCAGTAACCTTGGGCTACTGTTTCCAATGCCCAAGCATCTGACGTGATAGCCTGCCATACCGCCAGATGTTGAGTCAACCTGCCTCCTACAGGTGTCCTGTGAGGGGAGTCCTCAGAGTGGTTTTGGGGCGGCTGATGCAGATGCCGATGGTAAAGAGGCACCTGCTGTTGCTGCGGCTTTAGAATATCTACCCCGTCCACCTCGGGTAGTTCTTCTTTGACCCCTTTGAGCCGGTCGTCCTCTACCTCTTCCGAATGCGGAGTAGAAGCGAAAGGACTTGCCCCTCGCAGAGGTTCCTGTGGGACGAAAAGGAGTCTGACGGATTGCAGCTCCTAGGGATTTTGCTGCAGCTTTTGAAGTTTGCAGTTTCTCTAAACTGTCATCCGCCTTTTTCCCGAACAAAGAAGAGCCATCGAATGGCATGTTCAAGAGTCTGGCTTGCACATCTGGGGCAAAACCCGACCTTCTCAACCAAGCAAATCTCCTGGTTGAAGTACTTGCCGCCATTGCTCTGCTGATACTGTCAGCCGAGTCAATGCCCGCCTGGAGGGATTCGCACATAGCGTCTTTACCGTCCTGTATAATATTCAGGAACGCATCCCTTTCTTCTCCCTCCGGGATGCAGTCAGCCGCTGTAGAAGCACACTCCCAAAGTGTATGGCTGAACCTAGCAAGGGTGCAAGTAGCATTAACAGACTTCAACGCCATGCTACATGCTGAAAAGACTTTCTTTGCCATAGCATCATATTTTTTATCGTCCCTGTCCTGTGGGACTGTAGGGTAAGCTGTCTTGACATCGGTAGAGGATGCTGCTTGTACCACCAGACTTTCTGGGGATGGGTGTTTAGACAAACACTCTGGGTCTGTGGAAGATACTTTGAAGACAGTTTTTTTATTTACTGCAGGTATTACATCTGGGGTTTCCCAGTTTGTCATGATCTTTCTCTGAAGAGCTTTATGAAAAGGCACCACAGGATCCTCCTGTGGGCCTTTGTCAAGAATATCCGTGAGGTCATCTTGTTGGAAAGATTGTGAAGGTGCAGACCACCCCATGAACTCTGTAATTCTGGCCATTAAGGCTCTGTAGGGGGTTTCAGCATGCTCCCCCGGGTCTGGCTTAGCAAACTCCACCTCAGGGGAAGTGTCTAACCCACTTGCCTCATGTAAAGAATCATGAAGATCCTTTAATCTGCGCTCTTCAGAGGAAAATTCCTCTCTAACTGGGGTTACAGGTCCCTGTAACTCAAATATGTCTTGTTCAGACAATTCACCCTCTTCTAAAATTGAGGATATAGTTCTCAATTGTTCTGAACTCATAAGGGGAGTAAATCCCATTTCCAAGGCAGAGGGTGCCGAACTTGTCATTATTGGCCTCGAAAGCGTCGATGTCGTCGACTTCGAGCGTGGCGTCGAAAACAGAGGTGGAGGCCTCGAGGACCTCGACAGAATTGGAATTCTACTCGACAATATCGAAGTCATCGACGTCGAGGGCCTGGGGATAGTCACTGGATGTGTGGAAACCGTGACTTTTCTTGGCGTCGACGTCGGCGTCGAGTCGACAGACGCGTGTGTCGAAGGTCCCCTCGACAACGGCGTCGAAGACATCGGTGTCGACGGAACCTTCGAGGAAGGTTTGGAGGTCATAGTCCTGCTCGAGGGTTCGAAACGCGCTCGAGAGGTTTCTTTCGCCGGGTACTGCGACTCGTGGCGTTTTTGACCTTCGGGTCTTTCGACCAGAGCATCGCTCTCGGCAGTCTTCGAGGGGGTCGAGGCCGCTTTCTCGAAGACGCTCATCATATTCTTTCGGAATTCCTCCCATTCAGCCCGGGAACTATGTTTTGTGGGGCAAGGGATTCTTTTTGGCGAAACAGAGGAAGAGGAAGACGGAGAAGGGGATCTTCGACGTCTCCTCTTCGAGTGCTTCGATCTCGAGGAGTGATGAGACCCACTCCGAGACCTGGAGCGCGAATGGTGACGAGGAGACGAATGTCTCGACTTCGTTGACGAAGAAGAAGCTTTAAAAGTCTTACCTTTCTCCAGCTTCCCCCTACGCTCCTTCAGGGCCTTAGCTGTCATGGACATACAGTCCTCGCATTCCGAACAATGGTGTTCAGCTCCCAAGCACCACAGACAAATTCTGTGAGGATCGGTCAACGACATCTTTTTCCCACAATCTCGGCATTTTTTGAAGCCGGATCGAGGAGTTGTCAGTTCCGACGAGGAAGCCATCGAGTACGGATCGAATAACTCGAGGTAAATAGGATTATTCTGACTAAGAACTGAGCAACGGTATTCTGAGGCACCGAGTAAGCGCGGAAAAACGGAACTGAGCAACGGACGCTGCGCGCGGCCTATATAGGCAGGATGACGTCGAACGTCGATACGGCGGCTGTCGAGGGACATCGACTCGAAGGACGTCGACGCGCAGCGCCCTCTAGAGAAAATTTTTTCCGAGGCCAGCAGAGCTGGAAGGAGATATCTAAGATGAGGAATACGTCGGAGGACACAATCCCTTCGAAGGTAGGTTCTTCTCCCTTTTTCCTCTTCAGTGCTTGATGGTTCATCAGCTTCCCCAAAGCCTAAGGTACCTCTGTTTCTTCTGGTTTACTTTCTTTAAAATGAGGAAATGGAGCTTTTTCAAAAATCCCTTGGGCAATTTTGTCCCCACGATGGACCTCAAATGGGATCTCGCCATGGAACCATTAGGTCTCCCCGGAAGTGGCGAATCGATGACACCTGCTAGAACGTCTATACCAAACGTTCAGGCTAGGCCAGATTTTGGGGCCAAAACTAAGTGTGGGAATCATTCCTCTTTTCCCCAGGAGGAATAGTAGCCTCTCTACTGCTACAGATATCGAAGCCGACTGATTCCTGTGTGGCAACCGCGGGGGTTGGAGACTCTATGACTAAGCTTCTGAAATTTAGAGTTCCCCAATTTGTTATGTCACATCCCACTCCTCACAACACAATTAAGGAAGGCATGGTATCAACAGTAAGAAAGACACGTGACCACAGTTCAAGGGGGTTTATTGAACTTTTACAAGGGTGTGATAACCGCCCACCTAAATCTACAGATGGGAGCAAACTACGACCATCAAATAATAATGCAGTCCTAGTGGAGTCTTGTCAAAATAAACGGGCCCATACTAAAAAATAAAAACATTGACAATCCTTACCACTAACTTACAGAAAATGTGGGGTAAGGTTCATTGTTCACAAAATAATAGGTCAGGATTCTCGGGCTGTTGGCCTCCCTTCCCCACATTTTCAGCACGGGACAAGGTGGGTCACTTGAGACAAGCACACACTGGCTTCTGCAGCACAAGGATATAGTTAAATTTTCCCAGTTCAAGACCTTCCGTGTCCAAGTCTCTTTACTTCTTTCAAGTCTCGACGCAGAGGACCTGCTATACCAAAAACAATACGCAAACTTTCTTTCAACGCTGGATCCCCCTCCTCCGGGCTCAGATCCCTTTCAAAACAAGGTTCAGAGAATTATTTCTCAGGGGACTCAAGGTTTACCCCAGATCCCCCTCTGCCGGGCTCAGATCTCTTCCTTTCATTCAATTAGTCTCCCTCGTGCTCGAACCAATTGCAATGTAGATTGTACTATCAAAGATTCTGAATGTGCACAGGGTTTAGCTTGACCCGTTGCAAGACCACTTCAATCTCAATATTTTTTTGTTTTACACTCAGCATAAGCTGGATACTTAACAGACTTTTCAATGAGCATCCACGTGGTGCCGGACCAATCTGTATATGGTATCTTTTCTTGCCCTGCCAAAGTTCAATTATAAAGTTCACTACTTCCTTTGGCTTCCAAATATATTTGCGTCGTTCATCACAAAAAGCTTCACACATGTTCTCTTTATACAATGTTGCCGCTTGCAACCTTGGTTCAAAATACAAGCTGGTTTTGTATCAGTCCCGCCGACTGTGCTCTCTTTTCTGATGCCACTTTGTTGTTGGAACCAAGGACAGTAAACGCATTGGTTATCGACGTGGGAGAGCCCTGGGTACTTCCAACACACTGTGCAGGTTTGATCAGCCTTAGTTCCTGGTCTTCGGTTTCTTACTTTCCAAGGCCCTTGAAAGTAACCGTCTTTACAGGTCAAGGGTACTTTCCTGTGTCTAACCCTCTCTGGTCTCGCCGTCTTTCTCCTTTAATTAAACTGCCATCTTGGAACTGCTGTTTCATCGTGTGTTTTACATCACAGAGTGTGCTTTCATGCTCCGCCTTTTATCCATGTGGGGAAGTGTGATGGAAGTCAGGTGTGTGTAATGATCTATAATTGCCTGGCCATAGTGGTGGGACACGTCAAGTATTCGGCTCTGGGGTTAGTCCATGTCACTCACGGTGAACTGTTCGTGAGACAGTGTTCGTGTCGGGATGGGGGTATGTGGGGGAGGGCAGTTCATAGGTATCCGACCTGGTAGGATGGGGAACTGTTACAAGGGAGGGGATACTGCATCTCACCCTCCAGTGATCCACTTCCACTCCCCGAAGACCCATCATCGAGGTGATCCTCCCACACTGGTCGACCCCTAGGAACTGGATTAAAAAAAAAAAAAAAAAAAAAAGCGATGGCCGTGTCCTGCCCACCTGAATGACAGATTCCCCCGGGGACTAGTGGGTGGAGACACCTTCAGGTTTCTCAAACCTTATGAAAGTGCTGTGTAAAAGACATTTATTTTACTCTTGGGGAGCCAATGTTTGGAAAAGACAATGGTCTCATTTTCCCCAAGAAAGAGTTAAAACACCATTACTTAAGTTGCAAAGAGATACTTTTGCCACCTTAGAACACCATTGTTTGGAAGAGACAATTATTATCTTTAAAGTTGTGTGAAAGACATTTCTACCACTCTTCAAGAACTATTGTTTGAACTGAACACTGCCAATATTCTATCTGAAACAATTCAGGTGAGGGAGCATTCCCTGGATACAAGGATTGTTTTATTGGTTTTATATATTTAGTATTTACACTTATTTTGCTGAGTTTAAACATTTGCCCATGCACATTTTGTTCATTTTTCGTGAGGGTCGGATATGCTTTGGCCACAAGGACAGTTTGCCTAAATTGGATGGGAGACAGACTGATCCCTAGTTTTTATTGCACAAGCAGGGAAACTCATTAGGATAGGGACAGGAAGGCCTTTATCCATACCCTTTTATTTTAATAATGCGTCAGTCTCACCCCTCAGTGTGTCAAAGAACTAGGCCTCAATTATAACTAAATGCTCAAGTGTATTCACTGCATGAAGCTGCAAAAGTTCTCATAGAGACTCAATATGTTTCTTAAGTGTCTGAAATGGCTTTTCTTAAAAATGCCTGCCAGTCTTAATTAGGGAAGACTGAAGCCCTCATTTGGCGAGTTCATAGAATATTTCACCCATCATAGTGAGACCAATGGGCTGAAAAAGGTATAAAAATATGTTTATTTAGGAGGTAGGGTAACACTCTGGGATTACATGAAGACCTGTGTGGTGTTCTTGCCGGCGTTCACCTGCAGTGCTGCTAAAGATTTGATTAATTAACCTCACCAAGCACATAGTTATGCATCTGTTTTCTGCAACATCAGTGATCACCTTTCTGGAGATTGTATCGGTTTAGAATCACATGCTCTGCACGGTCTGCCATCTAGTGGTTGGTCTAGAGTATTACAAGATATTTACTGGACAATAAAAGAGGTATCAAGAGGGGTGTTGCCGCCATACAATTTATTTATTTATTGATAGATTGTTAGGCGCTTATACAGCTAATAATTCCTGTTTCAAAGCGCTCACAGGGCAACACGGAGGGAACATGGGATTGAAGTGAATTCAAACAAAGAATACACAAAAAGTAAATACAGCGGCGGGAAAGGAAGTACGAACCGACTATGCCTTGCGAGTATTCGGTACATGCAAGTGCAGCAAGAAAGAGGGAAGTGGGGGTAGGTGCTCAAGCGTCTGTGCTCGTGGGTGAAACACAGGTGAAGTGCAAGGTAAGGTAAGTGCTACACGGCCTGGAGCTGCCATGGGTGGAAACAGTCTCCAGGGCAGAGGGTGTGCAGAGGCAAGTGCTGAAGGTATGCAGAAGCTGGGGAGATTGGGTGTGCGTGGTCAAGGGCCCAGAGGATGCATAAGGGTCCAAGACACCAATCACAGCAAATTACGAATTAGCAGAGTATCGAAAAAGGGACTGAGAAGGGGAAAGTTGAGGTGTTTTCGGAATCTGAGAAGGTCCTGCTCAAGACAGAGGGAGGGGAGGCTGTTACATAGTAGTGATCCAGCTGAGGAAAGTGAACGACCTGCTGCTCTCAGTTTAGCGAAACGCTTTACACACAAGGAGTTATTGCCCGAGGCACGTAGAGGTCTGGAAGGAGAGTATTTTGTAAGAGTTGCAGATATTAAGATCCTGTCATTGTTCTAGCCACCACTGCTCTCCCCAGACCACAGACTCCGTCTGTACTTCGGCAGCCGCGTTTACGACCCAGTGATGGAACTAGTGCAGGTTCCTTTTTTGCACGCTGGCAACTGCCTTGGAGGTTTCCATGGTCACGTCGCATGCTTTCCAGCAATGGTTCTGCAGCACGGCGTGTCACGGCCACGCGTGGTCACGTGACACGGCACTCAGCGTTCCAACATAAACGCTGCGTTGCTGGATTGGCTGAAAAGTGGGCTTGTCCATGCACTCTGTGCTTCGGATTGTGTTTCTTCGCTTCGGAGCTATGTTTGTTTTCTGGTTCCTTGTTACACTGTGGACTTATTCCTTTCTCCTTACCCGTTACCCGTTACTGACCTAGCTTGTCCACGACTTCCGACTGCCTGATCCTTACTTAGATTCTGCTTCGGCTTACCTGTATCTGACTCTGCCTGTCCCTCGGACTTCTGATTGCCTACCGCCCGCGCTGTTCCGTCCTCTGCCTGTCCCTGGACATTGAGTTGGCTTCCTGGTAAAACTCTGAGACGCTGCTTGCACAGAAACAACCCGGCTCATCCCTAGCAATCTCTTGCTTCTTGACTCCATTCAGGAAGCTGTATTAAAGCAACACAAACGCGGTCAATTCATAGATTGCTCCAACACCGTCCTTTACGCACAGTGTGCTGTCTGCAGCAAAACCTCGAGGGGCATACTACATTCCGGAAGAGCTGTGAAAAAGGTACAATATACTGGAGTGGCTTCCTTGCAGATTATGGGACTCCACGTGCAGATTCTTCATTGTCTTCCTCCTGCTTCTGTTTGCACCCCCTATAACCCTAATGCACTGGACCTTGGACGCCTCGCTGAACTATCATCTATTTATGCAGCAACCTGTAACTAGTGCGTCCCTCGTGCCGTTCAGGTTTAGTTCCTAACAAACAATTCCCTTCCCGCATTCTTTTCCTATCTCCAGCAACCCTACCTTCTGGACTACCCTTGTTGGACTCTTCAAGCAGTGCATTTGTTAAGGACCAATATATAGTTTCCCCACCTGGGTTAGGAGAGACAGGGTAGCAACAACCTGGTTGTGTCTAAATCTGCACTATTTGTTTTTGCATTTTCCTAGGGAGGATCCAGGCAGAGGTGCATTCGAGACACTCTTTGGAGGCCTTGTTACTCTGTCATCCAGGTCAGTGATTGTTTGGGCAGGTACTATCGGTAAACAGTTACTTAGAGACATACTGATCTGTATTCCTCTTCCGATTTGTTGCAGCCTGCCGTTTTCCCTGTGGTGTGTCTGGATTTCTTGTCCTTTCAAGTGATCAACCCACCTAGCACTTTCATTCTAAAGCTATTGAGGTGTATCAATGGAAAGGTCTCCCTCCGATGAAGGGACCTGGACCATTTATGATCCAGGTTGGTCGTAACAACAAAGAAAAGTCTGAAGTACCCTTCTAGGTCTCTTGGTGAGTTTCAATTGATACTTGTTATCCACTGTAATCCTGATAGGTCCCTGGCCACAGACAGCCTTGTGGAAGATGCAGAGGGATTTGAATTTAATCTGTGCAACAGCAGACTTTTTAGAGCTGGGGAGATGCAGTCCCTGGGCTTAAGGATACCATCATTCATTGGAGGTGTATAGTTACCAAGACCGGGTCAGCAACCTGACCCAGTCAAGGGCAGATGGGGATCCCACTCAACCTGGGGCAGGAGACCTCCCAGGGTGTTTGCCAGAGCCAATCATGCCCCAGAGGCGGGGTGAGGGAGTTGGGAGGGCACCAGTCTGTTCCCCCTACATGTGCCTGGCTACAATTGGCAAGTACCACTTATCACCCCATACCGGCCATCGCCTGATATAGCCAGTGTTCTTTCTCCTCTTCGAGGAATCCAAAGCCCTTGAGTCGTTGAGGCAGAGGAAGGGCCTTGCAACCCACCAGTGAGAGCTGGAGGTAAACAGCAAGGAAGTGGAGCAGTATGCACTGTAGACTGGTTAACAGGATGCTCATGAACACACGAATAATAACTTTGAAATTGACCGTTTTTTGTCGTGTGTCACCATTACAAAAGCGAGACTGACCGCATTTGAGAAGGGGCAGGGGCTTAAGTGGTGCTTTAAGGTATTGCACCTCTACGACAATCACTGGGACAGAATAAGTTAGATTGACCAGGGGAACCAGGTGGCACGATGACCGATAGGAGGGAGGAGATAGAAGAAGCCACAGGGAACATGGCAGTGTGGGTTGTTCAGGTGAGGTCAAGAGAGAAGAAGGTTGACTGAGAAACCAGGCAGAGATAGGATGGTGTAGGGGAGCCGGGAAGATTATAGGGTGTGTGTGTGCGCAAGGTATAGTATTGGTTGGGGGCGGGGGGAGGAGAAAGTGGTACTTAGTAGTGAGAGTGCATGTATGGTAAATAAGGCGAGAGAGAATAAGTGGGAGTTTAGGGGAGTAAATGAGTGTGAGAAAGATGAGTGAAAGGAGGGTGGCATAGAAGGAGGGGTGGAGTGCAGAGTGGGAGAAGAGTAGTGGAAGAGTAGTGGGAGGAAAGAGGAGAGTATTGGGAGGAAATCAAGGTGTATAGGGCGGCAGTGGGAGGAGAAGAGAGTGCAGTGGAGAGTGGTGGAGGAGAGGATACTGGAGGAAAGTGTAAGGAGAGTAGAGGGAGTGGGAAGAGAGTGGAGAGTAGAAGGTGGGGAGAGCAGTAGAGGGGAGAGGAAAAAAGTAGAGAACCAGGGAGAATAGCAGTAGCTAGAAGAACATTAGAGCATCAGAGAGGGAGAGAAAGAGTAAAGTGGGAGGAAGGGAATGAGCAGAAGAAATAGAAAGGAGTACACAAGCATGAAGAACAGAACAATTCATGTAGCTGATTTGCAAATTGCTTCCAAGGGTAGATTAGCAATGAATGTTGGAATAGCCCCAGTGCTTCAAGTAAAGTGTGTTCTGGGCGTGAACGGTAATTTTTTTGTTTGACTAGGAATAGCAGAGTTGAATGGAATTTACAGTCCATCTGGAAATACCCGATTAAGAGACAGGATCCCTTCTCTACCAGCAGCTAAGGAAACAAAGAATTTATCAATGTTCCTTATTGGTTTTGTTTTGTCCAGGTAGTAGATCACTGCTCTCCTAACATCAAGTGAATGGAGGCTTCTCTCTGCTGCATTCTGAGTTCTGAAAGAATGCTGGAAGTTCTATAGATTGGCATGAAATTTAGAAATACATTCGGGAGAAAAACATGGATGTGTTCTTACACTACTTTGTCTTTCTGAATGGTTACAAATGGGTCCTGAACTGGGAGCGCTCTCCGTATTGAGGTAAGGGTTATAAGGAAAGCAGTCTTGAAGAAGGTAATATGTTGAAGTCTAGCTTTATGCATAGGTTCAAAAGGGGGCCCCATAAGCTTGGTAAAATTGACATTTAAGTAAGACCTCGTGAGCCCATGAAGTCTTGGGGGACTCGAGGGGTGATCGATTCCGCATCTGCAACCTGCACTTTGCCGCATCTGCAACCTGCACTTTGCCAGGGATATGTACGACCAATCGCAGTACACAAAGACGCATCGACTCAGAACGTCTCGTAAATTGCTTCCAAATGCAATTCTGACTATTCATATACACGCTGCCTCAGGTGAGTCCCGGTTCCCGATTTAGCTGTAGGCCTTGGGGTACTGAACAGGTAACTACATGGACGGATTGGTGTTTTAGGTGTAAATGTCCCTTATAATACTTTTCATATTTACAAGATTGTATTGATTTATAACTAAACCCCATTTTCCTAAACATCTGTCCTTGGTTTTAGGATCATCATAGAAAACAGATGACTATGCTATAGTGCCCTTGGAAATCGGCATAATCTTTCTGTAATCGGTTGCTTTACATGTCAATTTCTTAGGCTAGCATTTCTAAATCAAATCTAATTGTCCCTTTACAACTCCATGACAATGCACTGAATATGAAGGAGCAAGATTCTGCATCCATGTCTTTCCTGGAGTCAACAACAACTTCGAGCACGCATCAGGTAGTTTATTTAGCTATTCAGTTCCGGAATTTGAGATACGATCAAATTTACGTATCCTGTCGTTTGTTTACATAATGTTTCATTTATGGGTTTTTATTGATATATACTATTGTCTGCATCACACTGCCTGTGTTCAATTTCACTTTTATCATCCATACTAAAACTAGTACTGTGTTACGCGGTGATGCGGGTACTTGGACTACAATTAGATCATCCTTCGGAGCAGATACAGAACCAGAGGTATGCGTACTGCCAATTCCCTCGAATGAAAGAAAGTAGGTCCTAGATCTGATCATTAGACAGTGACATTATAAACGAGCATCTTTTGCAAATTGCTTCAGTGCAACATTTCAATCAGTGGGTTTTGCACAGTCATCTTTGATCGAGTAAACGAGCCATCAATCAGGTGAAATTCTAAATGTATATTTTGACCAAGTGACGTACACGGTGTACGAGGGTATCTGCGCAACCCATGTGTGCGATGGAATAATTTGATTTCAAATACAAATTACTTATTTTTAATGAATACTCTTTTCTGGCTCTGAGATGGCGGGCCAGCTTGCTGGTGCAGTCGTTGCAGTGAAGAAGGTTTCACAGAAAACCTAGAAAGCAAGGGTAACTAACACAATTTCATTTTCAAACAGTGTTTTGTGCTGGTGCTTTCATAACATGCTTTTAAAAATAAATATAAAGCGCCATATACTGTATGTTGGATTTACATTGAACATGTTTTTCCAACCAGTCTTCTAGAAGCCTGAAGGTGTACGAGCTATGCAGACACAGACAGCTACAGAAATCAGAGATGCTGCTTGTCAAACTGATTTAACCATGGAGCAACTATTATTTGAGGCGCAGCGTGTTCAAATCAATAAGCAGTCTCTAGATACTTTTGCCCAATGGCCAGAAAATGAATTGAATGTGACCGGCGAAGCCAGCAAAGTGTTGGTGGATCATTGCTACAATGCGAGAGCTCCACCAGATGAAGACGAAACTGAATGTAATGAAGATGCTTTTTAATTAGTCGCAGACCACTTGACACAATCGACACCCGCCAAAAAAGGGCTACCCCAAAAAACAATGTAAATTGATGTTTTCTCAGATTCGTGTTCAAGTAACAGTAGCTGAAATAACAGACTGAAGCATCAGCACAATTGATTGAGGAACTAGCCAAAGATCTCGACTACAGTTTGTCCAGTTGGGCTGATATGTCAGCCACAGTTAGTCGGAAACAACATTCATGCAGGATGATAGTCTAATAAAGGAGCCCAAATACATTTTATACGGCTGTCACGACCCGTATAAAAAAAAAAACCTGGCCACCCCATGGGCCAGGAGGGGCCTTGGATCAGGTCTCAAACAAACGCAGGCATCCTTTGCTGAAGCCCTCATTCATTCATTCTTCATGAGGACTTGTGTTTTGGGACTACTTTATTCCAGTGCCAGCCAACATGGAGGCACCCACAAAGCTTGGTTCCTTTGGAACCAAGCTATGCGGTATAGTGTTTTGGGTGTGGTAGCCTAGGAACTACTTTACCTGGACTACTTTTCTGAAGTTATTTAAACCACACCCGACTTGAAGGACACGCTTCGCGTTACTTTGCAATCCTGCAACGTGACGCTCATCGTGTTCAGCTGTACCCGCGAACCTCGGAAGAACAGCATCTGAAAAACAAAAGGACATCGTTATTAGCAGCAGCTTACCTGTGATTCCATCACTAGCTGCCCTCCGCTCCTGCAAGCAGCATCCAAGGATCAGCGAACCTCCCGGACCGACGAATCTGCAAAAAAGAGAGAAACAGGACATTAGACATTTTTTCTCCGGGTGAGCACCGCAATCTACGGGGAACAAAAAGACAACAGGTTAGCAAAGGCAAGGCATCATAGCGCTGCGCATAGCGCCTACTTACCGCATCAAGGCGCTCTCGATGCACCATTACCTACCGGCGAATCCCAACTCAGCCAACGTTCCACAGCGAACTTCCGCGCACCTAAGGAAAGAGAAAAGACATTACTTAAACCAAAGAAAGGCATACAAGTATAACAGTAATAAGACCTACCTGAAAGACTCAAAAGGGCCGGCATCAGTAAAGTAACTAGATCGCACTCGCCCACAAAGAACAACGCGCGAGTGCCAAGAAAGCAGGACGGAGAGCACGCCAAAACCCATAACAAGGTGAGGAAAGGTCCGGGGAGGGGCTGCAGGCTTACAGGGTGTTGGGAGGCTCTTACCCCAGTTGCCCAGTCTTGAACATTGTCCACCTGTATTCCAGGCAGAACTTCTCCGCTGATCATACCTGGGAGCGGCTGTGAAGAATACCAGAGCCCCCACAGGTGGGTGGCGTCCCCGTGGATACCAGGTGAGCGTAACGACAGCTGCTTGATGGAGATTTATAATGATGCTGAAATGTGTGCATCCAGTGAGAGGGGGAAGTATGCGGGAAGCTATTGGTGAATGTGACTCGTTATCACAAGGCAGTAAGGAACAAGTTACTTACCTGTAACTTTTGTTCTCCAGCATGGGTCTGGCATGGATTCACATACTCCTGAATATTCCCCATCGTCAGGCTGGGAATCCTTGGTAAAGAAAAAAAATAATCAGTTTCAGTATCGTTTCTGAACTGTATTTCTACTAGTAACCGATCACTGGTCTCTGGGTCATGCCCACAGCCAATGACTGCCCTCTACCTAAGCCCTTCCTCTGGCAGCCATCTCCGGATTTGGTAGCACGTAAAGTGGCAGTAGGACCAAGAGAAGAGCCGCAGAGAGGTTGGAGGGAGGGTTCACATGTGAATCCATGCCAGACCCCTGCTGGAGTACAACAGTTACAGGTAAGTAACTTGTTCCTTCTCCAGCATGGGGTCTGGCATGGATTCACATGCTCATGAATACAAGAATACATAGCAGTACACACATGCACAACCACGGGAGGTAGCAAGGCTCAACATTAAGCATCTCTTACCTCCCCATCGGGCTCACCTTCAAGCGAACAGGTTGCGCAGCACTGCCTGGCCGACTCTGGACTCCTCCCTGGAATCCCGGTCGATGCAGTAAAATCTTGTGAAGGTGTGCATTTACCTCCACGTAGCAGCCCTGCATATGTCCAACATGGGCACACCAGACAGGAACGCCGTGGTAGCATCGATCGCTCTGGTCGAATGGGCTCTCTGACGGCCGGGCAACTGTCGGTTTGCCAACCGGTGACAGTGCATGATGCAGCTGGAGAGCCATCTGGAAATGGAAGCCTTCGAGAGGGCCTTCCCCTGGTTCACAGGTCCAAAATTCACAAACAGCTGTGATGTCATCCGGAAACTCTTCGTGCAGTCCACGTAGAACTTCAGCGCTCTAGCCACATCCAGTGAGTGCAAAGTCCTCTCAGCCGGCGACGGGAAGAAAATAGGTAACATCAAGGGCTTGTTGAGATGGAAGTCCGACGGCACCTTGGGCATGAACGAGGGATGCGTCCTCAGCCATATCCTTGTCTCGTGGAATGTTGGGTATGGAGGTTTACAGGAGAGGGCCTGGATCTCTCCCACTCGTCGTGCGGAGGTGATGGCCACAAGAAACCCTGTTTTCCACTATAGGAATTTCAAAGGTGGCGAATGCAGAGGCTCGAAATGGCGGGCCCATGAGCCTGGTCTGCACCACGTTGAGCTCCCATGCCAGGGCCTTCACCGGCGGGAACGAGCGGAACAGTCCCTTCATGAACTCCTTCACTAGTCTGTAAGACCACAGCGACGACCGCCCCAGAGTTCTGGTGTAGCGGGAGATAGCCGCCAGATGGATCTTGATGGAGGCATGTGCCAGCCCAGCCTTGGTCAGCGATAGCAGGTACGGCAGCACCTCAGATGCCGTCATCCGCAGAAGGTTGATCTTCTGTGCACGGCACCAGACAGAGAACCTCTTCCATTTATGCCCGCAGCACTTGTGAGTTAAGGACTCCCTGGCCTTTGCAAGGACCTCCTTGCAGTCCGCCGGGATATTGTAGCCTCCGAACTCTAGTGCTGCAGGAGCAAGGCCTGCAGGTTCAGCGATCCCGGTTTGTGATGTAGGATGGCGGCTCCTTCCCTGACGAGAAGATCTGCGTCCGTCGGCAGTTTGACAGGGGGGGGGGACGCTGACAAGTCCAGAAGGTCCGGGAACCATATCAGCCTCGGCCACGCCAGTGCAACGAGGATCATCCTGCACCGGGACCGTCTGAGTTAACTGACGAGTCGCAGAAGCAACGGCAACAGTGGGTACGCATACAGAACAGGCCGTCCCAAGGGGAAGAGAATGCATCGCCCATGCTCCCCGGCTGGGGAAACCTGCTGGCAAATCTCTGGCACTTGGCGTTCGTCGCAAATAGATCTATCTGGGGATTGCCCCATCGTTGGAATAGCAGATCCACCTGTGTCCTGCCGTAGTTCCCACTCGTGGCACGAGCGCAGCTCCCTGCTGAGCGAGTGGGCGACTCTGTTCTTTACTCCTGCCAGGTGGAAGGGTACCAGGAGCATCCCCTGGGCAACGGCCCAGTGCCACAGGTCCTGCGCTTCCTTGGATAGGGCTGGGGATCTGGTGCCCCCTTGCTTCCGGATGTAGAACATCGTGGTGGTATTGTCAGTGAAGACCCTCACCACCTTGCCCTTGAGGGACGGGAGGAACGACCCGAGAGCCCAGAACACGGCTCGGAGCTCCAGGACGTTGATGAGTAGCCACCTCTACTCCGGGAGCCAAAGGCCTCTTGCGTGGAGATCTCTGGTGTGCGCTCCCCATCCTTCCAGGGAGGCGCCCGTCGTCACCGCCTCCTGATGTGTCGGGCCTGGAAGTCCATACACGCTGCTAGATGCGTGCGGTTGCCCCACCACCTGATTGCTTGGCGGAATGTCTCGTTGAGGGAGATCTTGTCTTTGAAACTGCCTGTTGCTTGCATCCAACGGGCGTCGAGGAACTCCTGCAGTGGTCGCATCCGCATCCTGCATAGGTGCACTAAGTAGATGCACAATGACATGCCGAGTAGGGACTCGATGGGCCTCACCCTGGCCATGTCCAAGGTCAACAGCCGTTGTACCTTGCCCAGGAGGGCCTTCGTCTTTTCCTCTGACAGCGAAGCCAATCACACCACTGCGTCGAATCTGGCTCCCAGGAACATGGCGTCTTGCGACAGTACTAAGTGGGATTTCGCGAAGTTGATCGAGAATCCCAGATCTGTGAGCAGCTGGATGGTCTTCGCTGTGTGATCGATTGAGTTCCCTTGACTTTGCTCAGATGTGCCAATCGTCCAGGTAGGAGTAAATGTGGATCCCCTGCAGATGCAGCTGTGCTGCTACCAGTGCGAGGCTCTTGGTGAAGACCCTAGGCGCCGACTTAAACCTGAAAGGCAGGGCCTTGAACTGGAAGTGCCGCCTCTGGACCACGAATCGTAGGAACTTTCCATGTACTTTGCGTATGGGGATGTGGAAGTAGGTATCCTCCAAGTCCAGCGACGATAGGAAGTCGTCCTCCTCCAACTGTCCCAGCACATGCTGAAGCGTCACCATCCGGAATTCCAGGTACTTGATGTATTTGTTTAGACGACGAAGGTCCAGGATGGGTCGCCAACTGCTGGTATTCTTTCGGACGAGGAAGTACCGCAAGTACACTCCGGAGCCCTGGAGCCTCTTCGGGACAAGTTCTATCGCTCCCTTTTTTTAGCATTGCTCGTACCGCTAGAAGTAGCTGTGGCACTTGGTTTTCCTTCCTGGCCACGGGTGGTAGACGGGGACACTTTCTTTGGAATTCCAGAGTGTGCCCGTGGGCGTCCAGCACCCAACGGTCGGTGGAGATGGACTCCCACACGCTGACAAATTACGCCAGCCGGCCTCCCACTGGGTTGCTTGCGTGGGGGCTCGATGTCACGGCCGGTTCAATCTTGCTTTGCCGAGGCCTTGGCAACAACATCCTCCGACCTTGCTGCTGCCTCTGTAGGCCTCCTGCGACGATGAGCGGGCCGCTTGGCGGTACGACGAGAAACCATCACCAAATCCTTTGGAGGCACCTTGAGACTTGCCTCCAGGGGTCCGAAAGGGCGGCCGTCGATGGAGAACCCAAGGCCCGGCCCGTCTTGGTGTCCCCCTTGATTGCCTGCAGTGACTTGTCCACTGCCTTGCCGAACAGGTTGTTTCCGTCGAAGGGTATGTCCAGTACCCTGGTCTGAACGTCCTGACGGAAGTCGGTGACCTTGAGCCAACCACGCCGGCAAAGGCAAACGCTGTTGCCAATCTGTCAAAATCCAGTGTCGGCGATGTCTGTGGCCACCGTGATGGCGTGGTCCGACGCCACCTCTCCTTCCTGTAGGATTTCAAGGGCCTCCGCCCTCTTGTCTGGTAGGAAATCCAGGAGGAGAGCGATCTTGAACCACAGCTCCCTGTTGTAGCGTGCCACGATCGCAAGGGCATTGGCTGCTTTTATGGTCGCTGCCGCCATGACTCGTCCTCCCATGTCGTCCAGCTTCTTTCCCTCGCCGTCCGGTGGGGAAGTGGAAGTTTATGCCATCGCCCCTGCCGACTTCTTCGTGGCTGCCGCGGGGACCACTGAATCCGGGGACGGCTGAGATCTGAGGGACCCGATACTACTTCCCATACCGGTCCCTCTTTGCAGGAGCCGTGAATGGGTTCTTGAGTAACAATAGTCCTTCGTCCCAGATGTCGTCCAGTAACAGAACTGAGAGGACCGTCTTCCTCTTGGCCTCCCGTCGTTGGTAGAGGAAACCTTCCTTCTTCTGCTCTTTGGAACAAAGCTGGAAAAGCTCCGGTGCCCTGGCGATCCTGGCATGAAAGGAGCCAATTTTGTCGGGACGGGAGGCCCTGGCAGGGTGTGATCGGAGATCCGTCCCGTCGTCACCACCACTTTCTAGCTCTGATGTGCCAGACCTGTCAGCTATCAATCCCGACCCCCGCAGTTTGCCTCAGGGGCAAGACTCCCACACCCTTCACCTTACTAGTGACCCAAAGTGGGATACTACAAACACATGTGTGCAGTTTATAGGACTCTAATATATACGTAAAGGTATAGTCATGATTATTATTTAATGCATGTCTAGGATCAGTGTGGGGAGTGCGCGCCTTCACTATAGGATGTCTTACAATTCGCATCCCTTCGAGTCTTACGATTTCAAACGCAGCGGGGGTAGGTGTCAGCGTTACCAGAATATATGACCAATACAGAATAGGTATATCGTGAGGTTGAGGTGGTGCGGGGTTAGTGTCTGGAAAACAGATGCGTTCAAGGAGAACTGCGGTCATGGGTTCAGGGTACCACGGCCTGGAAGGAGGGGTTGCAGCAGGGCTTGCTCTGACATTTTCATACGAGCACATTTTGTTAGGGCTCGAGACTTGCCCCTTGCAAAAAATGTTTACGAGATTTGCTGTGTGAACAGGAGATGGGCTGAGCTGACAGGTGGTGTGGGCTGGCTGTGGGAGTCGCTGGGAGAGTGCGAAGTTCTCCAGAGGAACAAAGTAAATCACTAGAAATTTTGCGCGGCATTGGTAGATGGCAGCAAACAATTCATATATTTTTCAAAATTATTTCTAATGCCACTATGGTCTGAAGGGCTATTGGCTCCCATTCTGAGTGAAGGTCAGCGGCTTTGAATTTTTGCTTGCGAGCTGAGCAAACCCACGCATCGTACACAGTATAAAATTCAATTGTATTTTGACCTTGAAAGAAAGGAAGGATTCTGAAAGGAATGAATGAAGGGATGGGTGTAATACCAAATATGATAAGGTTCACCATTCCAAAACTGGACAAAGGAATATGTAATTTCATTTTATTAAAATTCGCTGACCTGAACAGAGAATGTAAATGCCGAATATTATGCAAGTTTTACTTTCGACTATTTTTTAGACCAACGAGTCAACATATCATTAGCTGACCGTTATTGCTGGCTTACAATGTACTGGGTTGTTCTTTGTGGCATTTTGCAACGACACACAAATGCAACCTGTGTGTACATGTATTTGTCCCGGGCACATGGGCAGTCCAGTATATAGATGCATGTAGTTCACCACTGGGTTCCCCCGGTTCACAAATGCCAAATTCCACGCTAATATTTAATTAAAATGGCATCTATGTGTTCTTCGAATTGTAGCGTCAGCTTCTGCATCCCATTTTGAGCTGAACATACGCCATAGCACTAACCACTGAAGCAAATTTTAGACTACTTTCCAAGTTGTTTTCTCTGTATTCCCATTGTTTCACGTCTGTGTTCATCATTAGTTTCAACACAGGGCCGAATTAATGGGTAAATGATCAATTGTAATAAAGATCGGCTACTGAGACATTTCTGTTATGCTTTTCAAAAAGCTACATCCTGCCTTTCTGCGATCGTCATCGATTCCAGATACCAACTGACAGGTTTATTTAAAAAAGCAGCTGCAGATACACTTGAATGGCTGGATCACCAGGATGCTTTTTTGGGACGATCGCCACGGGCTGATATGCCCTTACGCGGTACCAGCGATAAGGAGCAACCCGACATAGTTTACGGTGGCATAGCGCCAAGCTGATGTCCAAGCCTTGCGATTCACGGTGCGTCCAATGCACTTCTTATACCCAAAAGGAACACTGCGTGACTCACGATAAACATTTGTGGATCGAGAACAAAAAAAAAAATTACCCATTTGCGTGAATATGGCAATCGCCGGCTGTTCTCGGAGCGTTTATTGTGAAATAAAAGTACTTTACAGATTGTACAGTTTTGCCATTTCCTTTAAAAGTAAAATTTTATATTCAAAATTGGGACGTGCTGTGTTGAGATGTGTGTTGATATTCCGGGTTCTGCGTCAACTAACGTTAACATGTAGGTGATGACTGGGCGCGTTTGGCTACGCTGCCCAGTAATGTCATGGAGATAGGCAGAGAATTTCACTAGGTTTGGTGATGTCAACCTCAGGGGCGGGGGATACGATTTAGTGCCGCCAGGGCAGTCCACCTCGGGCGATGCGGCAACTGATAAGATTATCACAAGATGGTCGCGCCCTGCTGCCTGATTTCGTATGTCTAAAAAAAACATGAAAACTACGGTAAGGTGCATAGGAAATGTTTGTATGATCGATCAACGTATGCTTAAAAACACATGCCCAAACCCTCGGGACAGTAATATTTTTGAGCGCACTATTCCTTTAATGATGTTTACAAAGGAGGAACAGGACACACCTGAAAGACATTTAAAGCATAGGGGTCATCTAATGGACGCAGATTTCTGGCTTGCGATAGTCGATCTCCTCATTCTGGAAGATATCCCAAAACTGTTTTTAGATCCTGCTCAGCAAAGCTTTGGTCCAGTCCCTATTTGTCTCTCGGTGCCCACTTCGGTCCGATTTTGATCAACATTTTTTCCAGCTTATTCCAACTAAACCCCCCCCCCCCCTTCCCTTTTCAGAGCCGCCATAGCGCCAGGGGACCACTCCGGTGGGGATAGTGCGCAGTCAGTGGTCAAAGTGTACGAAAAGTAGTGGAACTATGTTCCCTACAGGTCTGCACCGCTCCCCACAGACCCCATCGCCACGACCCCTCCGATGCACAATGCAAACCCCAAAACACAGGCGCCTGCTGTTTAAGGGAACGTTTAGTGTAGTGCACTGAAAGTGCAAGTTTCAACTTCTTCCTACACTTACTATAAAACAAAACCATTCCGGAACGGTTTCTTTTTAAAATAAATGTATAGGAACGGTAAAACTCAATTAAAAGAAGTAGAGGAGCACCGCTCTCGCCCACTTCGACCACTGTGCGCGGTACAAATATCCTTTAACATCTCAGTGCCAGGCTTTGCCCCTACCCACATGGTTTTCGGAGGCAAGCTCTGCCGCTACCTGGCTCTCAGTGCTCCCAAGCACACATGCACGGATACAGACACATACATAATATATTTGCACAAACCCAGCAGTTTGGTTCTGCTGTGCCTCTCTGGCTCTTGTAACCCTGCTCCTGCCACATTCAGAAACAGTTAACGGGGAGAGCAGAGAACACAGAACTTCCCTCCGAGTCCTGCCTTCATATGTCTAGTAGGAGACCATGTGCGCTCAGATTTGGATGCATAGCATTCACTTTTGTAGGCATGCTGGTAGTCCAAATCCAAAGCCCTTATAGCCTCCTAAGATCATGCCTCAACTGAATCGCCTTTTTCCTGTCCCTAGGTGGGTCAGCGCCCAGTAACATTCCCTGCAGGTCTCAATGTGGCACTGCCCTGCAGAGTGCTGCAGGGTGCCTGTGCAAAAATCGGAGAGTCATCACATGGCACAGCGCTGCAGTGGGTATGAGTAACTGCAAAATGGGGGTCGGGGTATCCCCCCTTACGTACAGGCTGCCAATATGAACACAACCCTCTGTTCTCCAGGACCCAGTGATCTCTCACCATAACCACCCCTGACTTGAGCATGCTCTCTCTTTGCCCGTTAGGTCTCAGCACACCCTTTCTCACAAGCTCTACTGAACTCTTTAGGCATATATGATGATCGACCAACTAGTGCACGGTGCGGCTCAGGGATGTCTTTTCACCAACATGCCAGGGGTAGCGGAAATGACATCACACGTCCCTTGACCTCTGATGACATCACAGGAAGTGATGTAATTTTACCCCACCCTGAAGTGTCCTCAAAGGAAGCGATGGAACAACCTTTCATGAATCACGCCTCGACAAAACAGGAAGTGGCAACACATAGCATTGTTTCTAAGTACACTACAAACAATATGGTTACGATATCACTGTAAAGTGATATACATTTCATACAAGAATGGATCACCATGTGTATCGTTAATATCCGTGTGTATAGGCCCATATTACCAAATCACTGAAGGCATGCAAATGTCCAAGGCCAAACGATAATGATGGGTTATTATATAGCACTTATGTTTAAGCGCTTCAAATAGAGCAAATATACATACAATATCACCCAACCTTTGTTGGTGCTCAGTTATCAACCTCAGCAGGATGAAAGGCTGAGATGACCTTGCTGGGAGTCGAACCTGCAGATCTCACACACATTGCAGCAGCCAGCACTCAACCCACTGAGCTATCTTACCAGCTATAGCTATCAGAAAACAAGCCACTCCAGAAACAAAGAGCCACATGCTGCAGGCCACAGCCCATGAGCTGCAATTTAAAAATAAAATTTAGGGGTACCAATGGAGACCACAGGGGGGCACAGTTGCGACCCCTGGCGACCCCTAAATGACGTCCATGGTGCGGCTGTTTTTAGAAAAAAAGTGATTGTCAGGCGAGTGACAGCATATCTTGGATATTTTGAGACCTGCACTCACATCTCCCCAGCCCCGGCTTCTCATTTTTCAATGACTGCTTCGATGTTCCTCTTGGATCCGACATGCAGCTCCCATCCATGTCTGTTCTGGATGGTGAGCGAAACAAGTAGGTACACAGGGGAAGGAGTGCACGCAAGCCGAGTTAGGCTCTCGTTCCAGCCCCATTCATGGACGGTCGTACAAGCCACTGGCTGCTAAACAACCAGAGAACTGCGACCCGACTCGAGACACAGTGGCGCCACGATGGAGCATGCGCTTTTTGCACACAAAACATTAATTGTTTTCAACGTTGAAAACAGCAAACTATAAAAAAAAAAAATTGCAAGCTCCATCTGGGGTTGCAAAGACCATGCCAGGGGTTGTAAGCGAGACCCCCAGCTCCCCCCAAATGATGCCCCTGCCTCCAATTGTTAATGTTTTCCGGCAACCTTGAAGCAGCGAAAAAGCCTGTGCGGCTGATGAATGGGTACATGTAGAGTAGAGAAAATCCCTTTTCTCAGCTGGCCTAAGATGTACTGGAGTGTCAGAATGTAAAACGTTTGAGACTTGAGGAATTTGTTGAGTTTTGTCCACGTATGGGTCTCCAGCATCCAGACAATTTTTTTCTTCACCAGAAAGTATCTGGAATACACTTGCATGCCCCACAGTTGCTTTGGTACAACCCGGATTGCAAATTGTTAGGTGGGCCTGTACCGATTGTAGAAGCATGGGCATGTGTTTCTCCACCTTTGGAATGGGAGGAATGGAGGCAGGGGGCCCAATGTGCTCCAGGTTATGACCGAGGTGAATTATGGAGAACACCCATTTTTCGGTGGTGATGGACTTCCACTGACAAAATTGGCAAGTTGCCACCCTACAAGAGTGTTGAAGTCCTGAGCAAAAAAACTGGTGTTGCAGCTGCAGAGTACCCCAGGAACGAGCGGTATCAACATTGATGGCCGGCAGGATTTCATCCACCTTTTTGCCAAATAAATCTATGCTGTCATACTGCATGTGGACTACCTTGGACTGAATGGAAATTGGTGGCCTTAAGCCAACCTTGACGGCGTAACACTGCCCCCGTTATCCATCTGAAGGAATCCTGGGTCCACGATGTCCACAGCAATAGAGATGGCATGATCGGATGCTGCTTTCCCATCACGCAGAAGTGCAAGCGCCTCATCTTGCTAATCCCCAGGTAGAAAATCAAGCATTGGCCCCAGCTTGAACCAAAGGTCCCGGTTTTAGTGGTAGATGTCAACAAGTTAGCTGCAGCTACTTTGATAGTCACCGTGGCCGCACAGATTACCGCTCTTGCAAAAAGAGTCATGTTTGCTTTCCTCGTCTGGGGGCACCATACAAGGAAACAAAGGGTTGGTGGACCGCTTACAGGCGGCTGCAGATACGACTGAGTGTGGGTAGGGTTATGTGTGGAGGTATTTGGGTGCTGAATCCAGGACCTTGTACTTCTTCGCAAATAGTGGAAGATTGTAATGTGTGTTTTTTTAAAGGTTTGAATAAACCAAATAAAAAAAAAAAAAAAAAAAAAGAAAAATAGTTTTTTTATTGCGCTCTGCTGAGAACAGCATTCTCATAAATAGAAGGCTGTCCTACAAGCGCCGGGATGGCTACCACTGACTTTCTGGTAGATTGCCGCCTTTGATAAAAGGAACCCCTCCCTTTTCTGCTCCTCTGGCAGAGGATCAAATAGCTTTGCTGCTCGTGACATGAGAGCATGAAAGGAGTCCATTTCATTTGGAGGGGAGTCGCTTAGCACCAGATCCTCAAACTCGTCCACAGAACAGGGTTAGTGCGTGGAGCAACGTCTGGCGGATAGTCCTCATCTGTGAAGGTGGCTGGCGGCAAGAGAGGGTCCAGAGGGTGGTCGAGGAACCCAACCATCTTTCACAGGAAAAGCACTGCGCTGCGAGAAAGAAGGCTACGGTGGAGCTGGGAGCCGCTACTGAAGCTCTGAAAACTATGTCTGCTGACAAGATATTCATTAACACATCCCGTGAGCCTGAAGGCGCAGGCCTGGTGAGGTCTGGAAGGTGTGCCAACGTGGACAGGTGTCTGTGTAGAGCTTGTACTTCGAGAAGGTTTCGCAGGACCTTGTCTGGGTGGAGCCAGTGGGGGCATTCTAGTAGGAGGGACACTACTCATCATTGCAATATACCCCCTTCCGTTAACGTCCATGTCAGACTCTGCTGTAGCAGTTGGTCAGGGAATCGCATATGGTGTCAGTCAAAATAAAGGTTGCGCAGGAGTTGGCCTGGGAAGGTAGAAGTGTGGAGGAGCATCTCGGTCCACTGCATCTCCCTTTGGAAAGGACAAAATGTAGGGCCTGTCTAGGCCTGCCTGCCTCCTTGACTAGGGCGTGCGTGTCGACCGAGTGGGTCTAGATTACTAGGTAGTTGGTGCAGTCGACTTGGATGTAGACGAGGGTGACTTGGTAGTCGACGGGGTGGTTGTCGGAAGTGGACTTGGGCCGTCAACAAGGATGGTGTATACAGAGGGGCGGTAGTCGTGGACAAGTGGTGCTTCACCAATGGTGTAGACAGAATGGGCTGAACATTCACACCAGTCTGCGAGAAGCGACAGGGCACCAAACTAGATCGATTTATTGAAAAAAACAAAATATAGACAAAATCGAATATCTGAAGAGATTTCTCGAGGACCCCCCAATATTTAATGTGCAGTAAAAAATCTGAAGATGGCCTATAGGGGTGGAGCCAAGGGGGCCTGTCTAATTGGCTGTGGGCAGTATGACCCAAAATGACCAAAATAGCACCAAAGTAACAAGCTGTTTAAAAATGTAATGGCGATTCCAAGATGGCGACTAGTACAAGAAAGACATGAGAACAAGAGCTCTGCCTCCAGAGGTGGAGCGCCGGAACTGGACCGGCAGCATTGAGCCCTCCCGCTCAGGTGGCAGAGCGAGGAAAGGGTGAACCGCTACACCCGGGGCGTGTCTTGGAGAGCCCTTGGCTTTGGCCAGGGGAGCACGAGGGTGAACTGCCTGGGACCCGTAGGATCAGTCATTAACCCTGCCATATGGTCCCATCCGGGGGAAGCAATGGACCAGGCTGAAGGAAGATAAGGAGGGGCGAGCCCTGGGTGGTGTTGCTGGCACTGCCTACCCCCCCCCCTGCCCTATGCACCCTCCCTAGTGACACTGAGGCGTGCAGCAGCTCTGGATAGCATTGAGCACTGCGCAGAATAGGCTGCCTGCGGTGCAGCCTTGGACCACAGCGAGGAGACCCCATGGAGCGAGCTGCCAGGAGGGAACCCCAGGAACGGGCCCTTGAAGCAGGGGGTGCCCACAGCATTGTGCCCCAGGCCTTGCAGACAGGGCAGAAGGAAGCCTTCCCGGGTGCCCCTGGTCACAAGCGCATAGAGCACCTGTAAGCTTGGCACCAGCGCAAATAGTGAGGAGGTGAGCAACCCCTGGATCCACCCCCCCCCACCCCATCAGCCTCCACCTGCTTGTTTGTACTACCAGAGGCCAGCGGCGCTGTGGACTGGGGGATGGGCCCCCCCTCAAATGGTGGCAGTGTCAATTGCCCCAGAGGCTGTTAGCGGAACCCGGGGCGGGCACAACCCAGGCAAAGAGTAGCAGCAAAAGAGTGGTAACCCTCCTCCACTAGTCCACCAGCGGTGTTAAGCTTCAGGAGCAGAGAACACTACCGCCAAATATCAGGAAATAAGGGATGGGGCACTCCCGGCAAGAGGTAGCCACTGCCCGCAACACGCAAGTGCACCTTTCACCAGTGCTGGGCGAAGGACGCTGAGGTTGCACCCACCCCTGTGCCAGACCAGGCAAATGAAGAGGCACACCCCCACAGCAGCACCAACACTATGGCTATGTCCAAAGAGGTCCTAGAAGCATGCTTCAACGGCTTACAGAAAAAGCACACAGCCCTCTTCAAAACCCAGTTCGCGGCACTAACCTCAGAAGCAAAGCAAGTGATCCAGGACTTCAAAAACAAAGTTGCGAGACACTATGGAGAGGGTGCTGCAGGAGATAGTGGAAGACAATAGAAAAACTGACGCAACACTCGAGGACTTGGTCAGGATATCCCACAATTTAGAGCTTAAATGTGAAGACCTTGAAAACCAGTCCCGGCAGTCTATCTTTCGAAGTCGCAATCTACCGGAGGAGGTAGGGGGCAAAGACCTTAAGGAGGCAATACAGCAGATTGCTGCAGATCTTCTGGGGGATGGGACGGAGGAGGAAATGCTTATCGGCCGAGTACACAAGACTGGCCCAAAATAGCGGGGCCCAGGAGCTTGGCTCAGAGATACGGTGGTGGCACTTACAAGCTACCCCCCCAGAAGGAACTTCTCCTCAGAGCAGCCCGCCTGGCTGAGCCCATTACCTACAACGGGGCAGAAATCCACCTGTATCGGGATCTAGCACAGTCAACCCCGTAGAAGCGTAGGGAGATGGGCCTAGAACTTCCAGGGGTGTTTTCTAGTGTTTCAAAACATGTCTGAATCTGTGTTCATTAACGATTTCCTGTGTGCACCCCTACAAAAAAATAAACACAATCAGATAACGGTTTTTCCCAGTGTAAATACACAAATGGGACACATTACTCACCATAATCCTATTTCCGATGCTTGCATCTGCTCAGATTCACATGCTTTGCACAGGCCAACCTCTAGTGGAAGATGCAGAGTATGCCACATGAAGTTTTTGAAGTTCAAAAACAGATGTCGACAGGGCATGAATGTAATACTATCCGTAGTGTGACGTACCTTGTACCCATGATCCCTCACGCGTCAAAGTCCCTCAGATTATTTGTTTCTGTGACGAGAGGTAGTATAAATTCTAAGTGTGAAGTGTAAGTATAGACCATGAGGTGTGGTGAAAGATCCATGCTTTATTTTCCCCCCATATACCTTCTACTCCAGGAGAGGGAGGAAGGGCGGGTGCATGTGAATCTAAGCAGATACAAACATCAGAAATAAGATTACAGTGATTAATGTACCCCTTCTGAGGCTTGTGGATCTGCTTAGAATCACATGCTTTGCATAGATTAGAAAGCAGTACTAGTAGAAGGATGTGGGTTATTAGAAGGTAGCGCTGCTAAGATGTTTCAGGACCGCTTCTCCAACCTGTGCATCAGCCCTAGAATGTGTGTGCGGATAGTAATGTTGGGTAAAGGTGTGTCCTGGACTCCTTGCAAATGGCATCTAAAGGCACGTTTGCTATGAAGGCTAAAGTTGCCCCAGTGCTTCGAGTTGTGTGCTCTGGGCTTAAAAGGTCAATGTTCTCTTGGCAAGAGTGTAACAGAGTTGGATGCAGTTGACAGTCCATTTGAAAATCGCTGCTTTAGAGTTACGGTCCCTTCTCTTCCAGCAGCTACATAAACAAATAAACAATCAGTCTTTCTGATTGGCTGTGTCTTTTGAAGGTAGACTATGACAGCTCTGCATACATCAAATGAATGTAGACTTCTCTCTGCTGCGTTTGTTTAATTCTGGAAAAATGCAGAAAGCTCTAAACTTTGAGATGGAATTCTGATATGAATTTGGGTGAGAAGTGAGGATGTGTGCATAGGACCACCTTGTCCTGGTGTATAACTACGAAGGGGTCTTGTACAGACAGATCTTGTAGTTCGCTGACCCTTTGTGAGTACAACATTGAGGTCCCAGCCAGGAGTAGGATTAGAGATGGTAGGGTAGTGTTTTTTTTTTTACACCCTCCATGAAAGCTTTAACCATGGGTACCTTCCCCACAAAATTGTGTCCGGAGATATGGTATAAGCTGAGAGAACCGCTAGGTGAACGAGTGGAGTTAAAGACTAATTCCGAGACAAGTAGGTAGAGCAAATAGGTGACTATATTAGTGGGTGAACAGTTGGGCGTATGCAAATTTCCCTGACCAGTTCATCATCAGAAGTGCATTCCCCTTGGATCTTGTCTGGGGAAACCTGGATGCGTAATCTTGGCATTGCGTGTTTTCCGGGTTGCGAAAAGGTCCATCTCTGGGAACTCCCAGTTTGAGAAGACGTTGTTTAGCACATCTGTTTAGTTCCCACTCATGCTCGGAGGGTAGGAACAAGTTACTTACCTGTAACTGTTGTTCTCCAGCATGGGTCTGGCATGGATTCACATGCTCATGAATATTCCCCGTCGTCAGGCTGGGAATCCTCGGTAAAGAAAAAACCAGTATCAGTTTCGTTTCTGATCTGTCTTTCGTAGTAATAACCAATCACTGGTCTCTGCGTCATACTGACCACAGCCAATGACTGCCCTCTACCTAAGCACCGCCTCTGGCAGCCATCTTCAGATTTTTACCGCACGTTCATGTGTTGGGATCCTCGTGCTATTGCTCTCGAGCGTTAGTGCTATTTTTCGCGCTTTTTTCACAAAAAACTTCGATTCTTTCGGTCAAAAGAGCCTCAAGCTCCACCGATCCTACATCCGATCAACGGGGACCCGTGTCGGATTCATCTGTGCCCCTCAAGGGTGAAGATTTCGTCGAGCTACACTTCGGAGGAATCCAGAAGCTTCTCAGGCCCGGTCTCGGAGATGGCCCAGGAGAAGGGAAGCTCGACGCCCGGAAAGCTGTTCAGGGTCTGCCCTGGATGCCAGCTGCAGAACGTCTTCAAGGAGGACGAACACTCTTTCTGCCTTTACTGCCTTCATGAGGACAAGACGCACGTGGAGAAGGACTGTGCGTTTTGCGGCAACATGTCGGAACGGACCATGAAGGACCGCCATCAACGTCTCGCCAACTGGCTGGAGGGTAAGAGCCCGTCTGGCGAGAAGAAGAAGAAATCCGAGCGGTCTTCTAAGACCTTTGAGGGCGCCCCGGCGACGGGGGCCCAACATAAGGCCAAGCACCGCGAGTCCGCTGGCACCGGTCGGGCTCTACGGGCGCCAGGCAGGGCGCACCCTCCCCGGCACCATCAACCACGAGCCAACGCTCTGGGTCGGGTAAGAGGAAGGCCGAGCACCCGGCGAAGCTCCTGGAGAGGCCCCGGTCGAGCTCTAAGGCAGAGGAGGAGCGTGGCAGTGCCCCCTCCCTCAAGGATAAGGCGGTGAGCGCACCTAAGGTGGTGAAGGCCTTGATCCATCCGACCAAGCCCTCTATCGAAACGGTCGCGGCGGCCCTGGCTCAGCCTGTGGTGGCTGCACCAGTGGTGGCGACCTCAGGGCCCAGAATCTCCCTGCCTCCTCGGAGGGAGTCTTCCTTTGTGCCCATCGATAGGACCCCCGTGAAACCCTCCGGAAGAAGAAGGGGGGGCAGGGCGTCGTCGGAGATTCGGCCTCAACCTCAGAAGAGGAGCTGATCGAGGTCTTAAGCCACGGCATAGGCGTGGAAGAAGGCCAGCCCGTCGGAATGGACCCCGACGCAGGTGACGACGACGACATCGTCGAGGATACCGACGGGGCCCCTGCTCGCCCGTCGGATTCCCCTCTGCCAGCGCCGCAAGACAACTCGGCGGCCATTTTGTTGGCCATACAGTCCTTATGCTCCGAGATAAGGACGAGGCTACCGTTACCGACGGAGGAACCTCTCCCGTCGGGGGATCCAGAACCGGGACCTTCTGGTGTTCCCCCTACCAAGAAAAGAAGGATCCATCCACCACCTCCTTTTCAACCGTCGCGCCCCTTCCAGCCCTCCTCCCCTTCCACCCGAGGGGATGATACGGGGACTGACAAGGCAGCGACGGGTACGGACGACGAGGCATACGACGAGGATTTTCCGTCGTCGCCTCCCACCAGGGCTTCTCCGCCCGACGAGATCGGATCTTTCCACTCCATGATCTCCAGGGCTTCCGAGCTTTTCCAACTCTGCCCTGAGGAGAAGAAAAAGGAAGGCTTCCTTTATCAGCGGCGCGAGGCCAAGAGGAAGACGGTCCTCGCAGTGCCTCTGTTGGACGACATTTGGGATGAGGGCCTTTCCCTCCTCAAGAACCCTTCCACGACGCCAGCTAGAAGAGACCGGTACGAGAAAAAGTACCGGGTCCCGGACACGGCCCCCCTATGCCTCCGGGCGCAGCCTACCCCGGACTCCGTCGTCTCCGCGGCAGCCAGGAAGAAAGCGGGGGGGGGGGTGCGGCCTCCGCATCGACTTCCCCGCCGGACGGCGAGGGAAAGAAATTGGATGCTATGGGACGTAGAGTCATCTCGTCGGCAGCGACGACGATTAAAGCGGCCAACGCCTTGGCTATCGTGGCCCGCTACAACAGGGAGCTCTGGTACAAGATAGCTCCCCTGCTGGATTTTCTGCCGGACGACAAGAGGGCGGAGGCCCTTGAGATCCTGCAGGAAGGTGAGGTGGCCTCGGACCACGCCATCACCGTGGCGACGGACATCGCCGACACCGGGTTCCGCCAGCTGGGCAACGGCGTTTGCCTTCGACGTCGTGGATGGCTCAAAGCTACGGACTTCCGGCAGGACGTCCAGACCAGAGTCCTGGACATGCCCTTCGACGGGAACAACCTGTTTGGGAAGACAGTGGACGATTCCCTTCAGGCCATCAAGGCGGATACTGAGACGGCCCGGGCCCTTGGAGTCCTGCAACGACGGACGCCCTTTCGGAGCGGCGGAGGCAAGGGTGCCTCCAAAGGTTCCGGCGGCGGTTTCGCTTCCTACCGTCAAGCGGCCCGCTCGTCGTCGCAAGAGGCCTACAGAGGACGAGGCAAGTCTAGCGGACCCCGCCGTCGTCGCCAAGGAGGTCAAGGCGGCAAGGCCGCGTCCAAGCAGGATTGAACCGGCCGTGGGGTCGGGCCCCCACCGAAGCACCCCGGTGGGAGGCCGGCTGGCGGGCTTCGTCAGCGTGTGGGAGTCCATCTCCACCGACCTTTGGGTGCTGGACGCCCTGGCCCGGGGCCACGCGCTCGAGTTTCAAAGAAGGTGCCCGCGCGTCCCCCCCGTGGCCAGGAAAGAACTTCACGTCCCTCAACTTCTCCTGGAGGTAAAGGCGATGCTCAGAAAGGGCGCCATCGAACTCGTCCCAAAGAGGCTTCGGGGCTCCGGAGTCTACTCGAGATACTTCCTCGTGAAGAAGAAGACGGGAGGATGGCGCCCCATCCTAGACCTGCGACGTCTGAACAAGTTCATCAAGGCGCAGAAGTTCCGGATGGTCACCCTCCAGCACGTCCTGGGTCAGCTGGAGGAAGGAGACTTCCTATCGTCGTTGGATTTGGAGGATGCCTACTTCCACATTCCCATCCTAAAGGGGCACCGCAAATTCCTCAGATTCGTGGTCCAAGGGCGTCATTACCAGTTCAAAGCCCTTCCCTTCGGACTACGGTCGGCACCCAGGGTATTCACCAAGTGCCTCGCACCGGTGGCGGCGCAGCTGCGCCGCGAGGGGATTCACGTCTACCCCTACCTGGACGACTGGCTCATCCGCGCCAAGACGAGGGAGCTCGCCGTGGTCCACACGGCAAGGACCGTCCAACTCCTCACGGACCTGGGATTCTCCGTGAACTACGCCAAATCCCACCTGGTGCCCGCGCAAGTCGCTCTGTTTCTGGGAGCCAGGCTCGACACAGTGTCCCTTCTGGCCTCCCCGTCGGAGGAGAGGACCAGGACCATCTTGGGCAAGGTGCAACGGATGTTGGTGGCCGACGCGGCCAAAGTGAGGTCCATCAAGTCCCTCCTCGGGATGATGTCTTCCTGCATCTACCTCATTCCCATGTGCAGGCTCCGGATGCGCCCGTTGCAAGAATTCCTGGATGCGCGCTGGATCCAGACGACGGGCAGCTTCGAGGAAAGGATCAAGCTCGACGAGAGTTTCCGACGAGCGATACGGTGGTGGGGCACCCGCGCGCATCTGACGGCGGGCATGGACTTCCAGACCCCAGCCCACCAGGAGACTGTGACCACGGATGCCTCCCTGGAAGGGTGGGGAGCGCACACCGAAAATCTGCACGCAAGGGGACTCTGGCTCCCGACGGAGAAGTCCCTGCATATCAACGTCCTGGAGCTCCGTGCAGTGTTTTGGGCCCTCAGGTCCTTCCTTCCGTCCCTCAAGGGCAAGGTGGTGAGGATCTTCACCGACAACACCACCACCATGTTTTACATCAGGAAACAGGGCGGAACCAGGTCCCCAGCGCTGTCCAAGGAGGCGCAGGACCTGTGGCATTGGGCCGTTGCCCAAGGGATTTTTCTGGTGCCGTTTCATCTGGCAGGGATAAAAAACACCATCGCCGACTCACTCAGCAGGGAGCTGCGCTCGTGCCACGAGTGGGAACTACGGCAGGATCTGGTGGATCGCCTCTTCCGACGGTGGGGCACACCCCAGATCGACCTGTTCGCGACGGCGACGAACACCAAGTGCCGGAGGTTCGCCAGCAGGTTTCCCCAGACGAGTAGCATGGGCGATGCTTTCTCGTTCCCCTGGGAGGGCCTGTTCCTCTACGCGTTCCCTCCCTTGCCTCTGCTAATCCGGCTCGTCAACCAGCTCAAGAGGTCACGGTGCAGGATGATCCTCGTCGCACCTGCGTGGCCGAGGCAGATATGGTTCCCGGACCTTCTGGACTTGTCAGCGTCCCCGCCGATCAAGCTGCCGGCGGACGCGGATCTACTCTCCAGGGAAGGAGGCGCCATCCTCCACCACGACCCGAAGTCGCTGAACTTGCAGGCCTGGCTCCTGCAGCGCTAGAGTTTGGAGGATACGACATACCGGCCGATTGCAGAGAGGTTCTTGCAAAGGCCAGGGCGTCCTCGACTCTTAAATGCTACGGACACAAATGGAAGAGGTTCTCTGTCTGGTGCCACGCACAGAAGATTAACCCTCTAAGGATTACGGCCCCCCAAGTACTGCCGTACCTGCTGACGCTGGCCAAAGCTGGTCTGGCACACGCGTCCATCAAGATTCATCTTGCTGCGATCTCCCGATACACCAGAACCACGGGGCGGACGTCCTTGTGGTCTCATCGTCTGGTGAAAGAGTTCATGAAGGGACTGTTCAGATCGTTCCCGCCGGTGAAGGCTCCGGCCCCGGCGTGGGAGCTCAACGTGGTGCTGACCAAGCTCATGGGACCTCCGTTCGAGCCTCTGCACTCGGCCCCGTTGAAGTTTCTATCGTGGAAAACAGCTTTTCTTGTGGCCATCACCTCCGCACGACGAGTGGGAGAGATCCAGGCCCTTTCCTGCAAGGCCCCGTACTTGACTTTCCACGACACGAGGGTAGTGCTCAGGACGCACCCCTCCTTCATGCCCAAGGTACCGTCGGACTTCCATCTCAACGAACCCTTGGTGTTACCTGTGTTCTTCCCGTCGCCTTCGTCGCCGGCTGAGAGGACTTTGCACTCGCTGGATGTAGCTAGAGCGCTGAAGTTCTACGTGGACCGCACAAAGGGTTTTCGGAAGACGTCACAACTCTTTGTGAACTTTGGACCCGTCAATCAGGGGAAGGCTCTCTCGAAGGCTTCCATCTCCAGATGGCTCTCCGGCTGTATCATGTGCTGTCACCGGTTGGCAAACCGACCGCTGCCTGGCCGTCCGAGAGCCCATTCCACCAGAGCGATCGCAGCTACCACGGCGTTCCTATCTGGTGTGCCCCTGCTGGACATATGCAGGGCTGCTACGTGGAGGTCGACGCACACCTTCACGAAATTCTACTGCGTCGACCGGGATTCCAGGGAGGAGTCCAGGGTCGGCCAAGCAGTGCTGCGCAACCTGTTCGCCTGAGGTGAGCCTGGTGAGGAGGTAAGATGCTTAATGTTGAGTTGATGTGATGCTTAATGTTGAGCCTTTTGCCACCTCCCGTGGTTGTGCATGTGTGTACTGCTATGTATTCTTTATTCATGAGCATGTGAATCCATGCCAGACCCCATGCTGGAGAAGGAACAAGTTACTTACCTGTAACTGTTGTTCTCCAGCATGGGTCTGGCATGGATTCACATGCGAACCCTCCCGCCTACCCCTCTGCGGCTCTTCACTTGGTCATACTGCCACTTCACGTGCTTCCAAATCTGAAGATGGCTGCCAGAGGCGGTGCTTAGGTAGAGGGCAGTCATTGGCTGTGGTCAGTATGACGCAGAGACCAGTGATTGGTTATTACTACGAAAGACAGATCAGAAACGAAACTGATACTGGTTTTTTCTTTACCGAGGATTCCCAGCCTGACGACGGGGAATATTCATGAGCATGTGAATCCATGCCAGACCCCATGCTGGAGAAGCATTGTACTCAATGCGTCTGCCAGAGAATTGAGTTCCCCTAGAACATGTTGTGCCACTAGGAACATGTGATGCATTTCCCACTGCCAGATGTTCTGGGCTAATTTGGACAGCCCTGTAGAATGAGTACCCACCCTGTTTGTTTACATAAAACATGGCCGTGGTACTGTCTGTAAGGACTAGGACAGTTTTGTGCGCTAGCTGAGTTTTGAATGCTTGAAGTGCTTTGAGAATGGATAGTAGTTCGAGAAGGTCGATGTGATTCCTGGTTAGCGCCTGTGTCCATAGGCTGTGAGCAGTGATGAGGAAGTGAGCGCCCCACCCAGGCATCGATGAGTCTGTCGTGAGAGGCCTTAATCGCTGGTGTGTGGAAAGCCTGGCCCCTTAGCAGATGGTCTGTTCCACCACAGTAGCGATTGAACTAGAGGTTGCAAAACCAACACTGGATTGTCCCACAACCCGCTTGCTTGCGACCCTTGTTTCACAAGCCACTCTTGCATTTGACGCAGGCGCAATCTGGTTGGAGGCACTAGGTAGATGCAGGAAGCCATCATTCCCAGCAGGCACATTTCCTTTTGTACCGTCACTTGATGACCTGCTACATTCTGAGGTGTTTGAAACAGCATATTTGAACCCTCTTCTCAGAGGGCTAGACGGGTTCGACGTCTGTTTTGATCAATGCCCCTAGAAATTGCTTTACTTGGCTGCGCACTAGACTTGACCTTTTTGTTTATGGAGAAGCCCAATTATAACAGAAGATGAACAAGTTACTTACCAACTGTTAATGTTCTTTCGATTGGATGTTCCTCCAACGTATTCCTCATCTTAGATGTATTCCATCCAGCTTTGCTGCTCTTTGGAAATGTTTTCGGCAGAGGGTGCCGTGCGTCGATGTCGTCGAGTCGATGGTCCCTCGAAGGCCTCCGTCCGGTGACGTCATCGGGTGTATAAGTAGCACGAGTGGCACCCGTTGGCCTCAGTTCTGTTTTTCCCCCTTTTTATCTTTGATCTTGTACTGTGTAGATTGTGCCAGCAGACAGGTATGAGCCTTGCGAGATTTAAGATGGCAATAACCCAGAAAAATCTACAGAGGGGTAGGCTGGGTGGGCAATGAGGAATACGTTGGAGAAAATCCAATCGAAAGAACGTTACCAGTTGGTAAGTAACTTGATCTTCGAGTGGATTGTGTCCTCCAACGTATTCCTCATCTTAGATAGACTCCCAAAGCAGTATGGACAATTCCTCTGGAAGAGGGGGTAGATTTTTCGATACTCTTAGATAGCTGAGTATAGTACTGCTTTTCCAAAAGTTAGCTCCCTAGACTGGGAAGCATCCAGGTTATAGAATTTTGAGGAGGTGTGTAGCGAAGACCAAGTTGCTGCTTCGCAAATGGATCTTATTGGAACACCTCTTTGAAGGGCCATGGAGGAGGTGATGCCTCTGGTGGAGTGAGCCCTTAACCCTTCCAGAGGGTCTTTTTGAGCTAGTCTGTAGCATTCTGAAATGCAAAGCACAATCCAGCGTGAAATTGTCTGTTTTGTCACCGATTGACCCAGTTTCCTTCCTGTGTAACCTATAAACAGCTGGTTTATCTAGAGATGTAAAAGCTTAAAGCTCTTTTCGGATCCAACCTGTGTAATCTTTCCTCCTCCTTCGAAGGATGGGGTGGAGGATAGA
Source organism: Ambystoma mexicanum (assembly GCF_040938575.1). Classification (NCBI taxonomy): domain Eukaryota; kingdom Metazoa; phylum Chordata; class Amphibia; order Caudata; family Ambystomatidae; genus Ambystoma; species Ambystoma mexicanum. Next base: position 695,083,808 of record NC_090939.1, read on the forward strand.
ATGCGGGTAAGACAATTTTCTGACAAATGAAAAAATCAGATATTACTTTCGGTAAAAATGATGGTTTTACCCTCAACACAACTCTGTCCTTATGGAACACAGTATAGGGTGGCCCAGAAGACAGTGCCTGCAATTCGCTCACTCTTCTTGCTGATGTTAGAGCAACCAAGAAGGCTGTTTTCCACGTTAGTAATCTTAATGGACATGTGTGCATAGGCTCAAAAGGAGCCCACATTAAGAATTTTAGGACTAAATTTAGATCCCGGATTGGTACTTGAAATGGGTGAGGAGGAAACACATTAGTGAGTCCTTTCAAGAATTGTATCAAAGGAATTTTGAAGTAGGAGCATTCTTCCGATGAGCGCTTGAAAATGGAAAGCGCCGCAAGGTAACCTTTTATTGTTCGAATATTCAGACCTCTATGTGCTAGGGTCAGAAGGAAAGATAATACTTCCTTTTCTATGTTCTATTCCGGATCGACATTCCTTTCTCTGCACCAGTTGCAAAACTTTTTCCAACGGCAACGGTATAGAAACTTTGTTGCTGGCCTTCTTGCCGAAAGCAACACCTCCATAACGTCATCTAGAAGGGTCAAATCCCTGTATCTCAGCCTTTCAGATACCAAGCATGAAGGTTGAGCGTTTTGACCTCTGGATGGAGAACCTGACCTTCCATTTGAGAGAGAAGGTTCTCTCTCTGAGTTAGACGTACTGGAGGACAGATGGACATGTCTAGAAGGTCCGGGTACCACGTTCTCCTGGCCCAATCCGGGGCAATTAGGATCATGCGGCTCCGAAACCTTCTCAGCCTCCTGATGACCTGAGGAATGACGGGAATCTGAGGGAACGCGTACAATAGTGGGAAATTCCACTCCACCACGAACGCGTCCCTGAGGGCTCCTCTCGGGGGAAATCCCCTTGAGCAATACCTTTCGCATTTTCGGTTGATTCCGGTTGCAAACAGGTCTACTTGAGGGGTTCCCCAAAGGGCAAAGATCTCTTGAATGACTTCCTGAGCCAGTTCCCATTTGTGGGATACCGTGCTCTGCTTGCTCAGGGCATCTGCCGTCATATTCTCTTCCCCGGCTAGATGAATTGCTGTTAGAGATTCCCTCCTGAACCGCCCAATACCAGAGCTGCATCGCCTCTCTGCACAGGGGTAGTGACCCCACGCCTCCCCTTTTGTTTAGGTAGTGCATGGCCACTGTGTTGTCCGTCATTATCAGGACATTCTTTCCCCTGACAGATGGCAGGAAGGCCTTCAGCGCTAGTCTGATTGCCCTCAGCTCTAAAAGGTTGATATGTAGTTTGGACTCTGATGGAGACCAACGACCGCTGATTGTCAAATCGTCGGCATGAGCTCCCCACCCCAGGAGTGAGGCGTCCGTCACTACTGTGATCTCCGGCCATGGTTGCCGAAAGGGTTCTCCTTTTAGGATGTTCTCTGTACAGGTCCACCATAAAAGGTCTCGTCTGACCTTGTTCGGAATCTGAAGACGATCTGTCATTTGACCCGAGAACTGGGACCACTGAGTCTTTAGGGCCCATTGAAGGGATCTCATTCTCAAGCGTGCGTCTGGCACCAGAAAAATGCAGGATGCCATGAGGCCAAGCAACCTTAAAAAGTCGTAAGCCTGGAGATTTTGGGCATTTTGGAATTTGGAAACCATCTGAAGAATGTCTTGAGCCCTCGACTTGGGAGGCGAGCTCTTTCCCAAGGACGTGTCTAATACAGCTCCTATGTACTGAAGCTGTTGGGACGGTGTCATCTGTGACTTCTTGAAATTGAGGGAGAAGCCCAGTTTGTAGAGGAAGTGGCAGGTGACTTTCAGATGATCCAGTGCTTGCTCGGCAGAGCACACTCTGATCAAACAATCGTCCAGGTAGGGGTAGACATGAATCCCCCCTATCCTGAATTGCGCTGCCATCACTACCATTAACTTGGTGAAGACCCTCGGGGCGGAGGTCAACCCGAATGGCAGGACTCAAAACTGATGGTGTGAGTCGCCAACTACGAACCTCAGGTATTTTCTGTGTTTGAGATGAATCGGCACATGAAAATAAGCATCCTGGAGGTCCAATGACACCAACCAGTCCTGGAGTTGAAGGGCCTGAAGGATCTGAGAAAGGGTAACCATCTTGAACCTGTCCTTCCTGAGGAACTTGTTCTAGTTTCTTAAGTCCAAGATGGGTCTCAGTCCTCCGTCCTTTTTGGAGATCAAAAAATACGGGGAGTACCAACCCTTGTTCCTCTCCGCTGCAGGTACTGGTTCTATAGCACCTTTCTCCAGCAGGGTTAGAACTTCCTGCTGTAGGAGCGGGTTTGAAAGTTTCAATGGGTGTCTCCCTGGTGGATTGCTTTGAGGTTGCTTTAGAAAAGGAAGGCAATAGCCTTGGGCTATTATTTCTAGAGCCCAAACATCTGAAGTAATGGCTCGCCATTCTTGCAGATGCTGCCACAGCCTGCCTCCTACAGGTGTTTTGTGGTGCAAGTCCTCAAAGTGGTTTTGTGGCAGATGTTGCAGCTGCTGATGGCAAAGAGGCTGGAGCTGGCTTAGCACGTTTTCCTCGTCCACCACGAGTGGCCTTTTTTTGGCCCCTTTGACTGGCCATTCCTCTTGTCTTCCCGTATGAGGTGTTATAACGATAGGATCGTCCCCTCCACGATTGCCCTTGCGCATGAAAATGCTGAGGTTGCCTAATAGCAGCTCCTAAGGATTTTGCCGCTGCTTTGGAGGTCTGCAACCTCTCAAGGCTCTCATCAGCCTTGTTGCCAAAAAGGTGAGACCCGTCAAAAGGCATGTTCAGGAGGCGGTTCTGTACGTCGGTGCAAAACCCGACTTCCGTAACCACGCAAACCTGCGCATTACCGTGCTAGTGCCCATGGACCCGCTTACACTATCCGCAGTGTCCAATCCAGATTGAAGGGATTCCTGCATGGCCTCCTTTCCATCTCTAACGATGGCTAGGAAACCTTCCCTTTCTTCCCCTTCTGGTATGTGCTCCGCCGCCATTGCAATGCACTACCATAGAGTGTACGAAAATTTTGCCACGGCACATGTGGAGTTGGCAGATTTTAATGCCTTGTTCCTGGCTGAAAATACCTTCCGTGCCCAACCATCCACACGCTTATCGTCCCTGTCTGGAGGGATATATGGGTACGCAAGTTTGTTGGAAGTTGTGGCTGCCTGTATGACCAAACTCTCAGGAGTTGGATGTTTTGACAGATAGCCGGGGTCGCTACTGGCTGGGTGGTATTTTGATGCAAGGGATTTATTTACCGGAGGAATAGAATCCTGAGTTTCCCAATTCTTGGCCACCCTGTTTTGTAAGGCTACATGAAAAGGTAGTACTGGGTCTTCAGTGGGACCATGGTCCAATATGTCTGTTAAATCGTCCTGGACGAATTGGGCTGGTGGTCTAGCCCATCCCAAGTAATCTACCACCTTGGTCATTAACTGAGGGTAAGATGGACTGGCATGCTCTCCTAGATCTGGTATACCGAAGTCATTCTCAGGAGAGGTGTCAATGCCACTTGCATTGTGCAAAGACTCCACCAAATCCCTCATTCTGCTTTCCTCTGAGATCAAGTATTCTGGGACATTTGGGGTGCCATACTCCAGTCCAAAAGGTACACTTTCCTCCTCGGATCTCTCCTGTTCCTCAAAAATTGAGGTCAAGGATTTGAAAAACTCCTTTCTAGGGAGAGGCTTGAAAACCTTCTCTGGGAGAGGAGGAGAAAGACGTGTAGTACCAGGCTCTGAAGGAATTACATGTTTTTTTTTTTAACTTTTTCCTTCTCTTTTTCTGGCTGCCCTGGCTTGGTTGGAGCCTTTGGCGCTGAGGGTTTCGGCGTAGATGTCGATAGAGGCGTCGATGACATAGTGGTCGTCGACAGGGTCTGCTTCGAGGGCGTCGAGGTGGCCTTTGACGGTTTCCCCTTCGAGGTGTGGTAGGTCTTGGACGGCGTCGTGACCTCGAGCGGTCGACTCGAGCGTTTATCGCTCGGCGTCCTGGAAGGTTCCCTATCCTTTTTACGATCACCCGGGCTTGAGGGCGCACGAGTGTCGGAGAGATGACGCTCCCGGCTGGCTTCCGAAGAAGGCGCGGACCGAGGCTTCGCCTTCTCAAACACCTCCATCATTTTGATCCTGAATGCTTTCCACTCTTCGGTAGACGAATGTTTTGTGGGGCATTTCATTTTCAGAGACTTGTCTGACGACGAGGTGGAGGGAGACCTATGGCGTCGTTTCTTCGACTTTTTCGAAGACGACGAGCGATGAGAATCGCTTCGGGATCTAGACCGATGCCTTTCGCGTCGAGGAGATTTTTCCCCATGGGGTCTCGACGCTAGAGGCTTTTCGATCCTTCTGTCCTACCTGTAGCTTTCCTCTCCTTTCTCGCAAGACCTTCCCCGTCATCGCCTGACACTTCGAACAGGCCTCCATGTCGTGGCCTTCCCCGAGACACCACAAACACTCGTGGTGCGGGTCCGTGATCGACATTTTTGAGCCGCATGACTTGCATTTCTTAAAACCCGATCTCGGGGTCGTGGTCGGCATCGATGACGAGGACATAATTACTTCTCGTTATATTATATTTCTTGACAGAACTCGAGGCGCGCCGAATGTCCGAAGCAACGTACTGCGGAAAAACGGAACTGAGGCCAACGGGCGCCGCGCATGCTACTTATACACCTGATGACGTCACCCTCCACGGAGGCCTTCGAGGGACCATCGACTCGACGACATCGACACACGGCGCCCTCTGCCAAAAAAAATTCCGAAGAGCAGCAAAGCTGGATGGAATACATCTAAGATGAGGAATACGTTGGAGGACACAATCCACTCGAATGATAGTTTGCTGTGTGTTTTGAAGGCACCTCTGGGGAGTCTCTCCGGTAATTAGCCAGTCTATGTAAGGGTACACTGGATGGACTGCCTGCGCAAGTGGGCGGACACCACTTCTAGGACCTTTATGAATACCCTGTGAGCTGATGCAATGCCGAATGGCAGCACCTTGAATTGGTAGTGCTTGTTACCCAATTTGAATGAGGTATTTTTTGTGCGCTGGCAATATTGAAATATGAAAGTGTGCATCTTTCATGTCCAACGTTGCCATTTAACCCCCTATTTTCAATAGTGGGATGACTTCCTGTAGCGTTGTCACCCTGATTTGTTTTTAGTTTTTATATACGTTTTTGCAAGGCGAAGGTCCAGCACTGGGCGCATTGTTAGATCCTTCTTTGGAACAAGGAAGTATATTGAATAAATACATTTATTTTGTTCCATGAAGGGCACCAGCTGGATGGCTTGGATCGCCTGGTGGATGTGGAGGTGTTCGGAGGACACTCAACACGCAGTGGATCATGGCGAGGTGTTTAAGGAACTCCATTGAGTATCCCTCGGCCACAGTATCGAAGACCCAGCGGTCTGACATTATTCCCTCCCATTGCTGGGCATAGATTGTTATTTGACCCCCCCCCACAACCCCCTGACTGGGGATGCATGGGAGGAAACGTGGATCGGCACATCATTTGGAGGCATTGTGCGACTAGAGGCTGCAGCTCTGCCTCGTCCTTTTCCTCAGGCAGGATGAGGACTGTAAAAGGAGGCACCAGACGTGCTTGCTCCGCTTGGCCTCGTTTTCCTGAGCCTTGCACCCGAAAGTTACGGCATGTGTTAAATGCTCCTCTAGGAACGAAGGGCTTGAAGATTTGACCAAGGATCTTGATTGTCTCATACTCTTCGTCGACAGCTTTGCCAAAGAGGAGACCCTCCTTGTTCGGTATGTTGATTAAAGTTGCTTTTGTCTCTGGCTTGAATCCTGAGTCTCTGAGCCAGGAATATCTTAAGAGTACACTCTGCAATTACCCTTCCGGAGGTGTCTGCGGAATCCAAGACATTTTTGAGGATGTTTTGGGAAACCAGTTTGCCTTTGGTGGTGATTTTGAGAAGGTAGGTGCGAGCTGGCTCCGGTACTCAGTCTAGATGACGCAAAACATCATCCTGCTGGGTGCTGCTGTAGCTGGCAAGAAAGGTGGCAGTGTTTGCTATCCTGGTGAGGTACACAGCAGATGTTGTAATATGTTTTCCCAGCGTATAAAGTCTCTTGCACTCCTTGCGCTGGGGCGGTCTCAGAGTTTGAGAGTGGAACACCAGTTCTCTTTCTGGTATTGGTCACCACCAGAGAATCAGGCTTGACGTGACCCCTAAGGGAAAGGGGATCTTAAGGAGAGGGCCTAAAAGTTTTCTCCACCCGTGGATTAACCGCGCTAGTAAGGGAAGCCAATAAGGACAGAGTCACACTTTTTTTGATGGACTCTAGGAGAGGAAAAGCTTGGCTAACAGGCTTTTTTTCGTTGACAATATTTTCAATAAAGTCAGTCCCAGCGGGACTGGATTCCTCAGTGTTGATGCCAAAATGGTGAGCAGTCTTTCAGCAGCTCATTGTAGAGAGGTTGGTCTGCAATAGCGGAAAAGTGACCGCCCTCAACTACAGAGGGGTTGACAAAGATGTTGTCTGGGTCGTCCTGGTCTTGAAAGTAGTCCTCATCTGCATGGCCATGGTCATCGTCATCGTGGACGTCCACCCACATATCCTGATCAGCCTGTGTGGACTGCATGTCTTTCTGAAGAGATCCCTTTTAATGCTGCCTGGGCGGTAGGACTGGGGCCGGCAGAGAGGTTTACACTGGGGGAAGCTATAGAAGGCTGCTCAGCAGGCCTTGAGTGAGTGGGACGCGTACTCATGAAGTCCACAAAGAAAGACATTTTGTCCATGGTGTCCTCAAACTGTGACTGAGTCCAGGGGACAGTGCTGGCTCTGGAGTGACCTTAAAGGCCACAGAAGATGCTTCCACTGGACAATCTACTCCAGGTGTCCTCAGGTTCCAGAGGGCGCTTCTTGTGGAGGGCGGATGACAAAGGACTCACCCTAATAACATCCAAAGGGCCGAGAGACCCGTTTGTTCTTATCAACATTCGCTTTGTGACGTTTGTGACAAAATTAGTTTTTTGCGGCTGTTTCAGCGTGTCCACCTCAGCCGTCGAGCATTTGTGCACGCCGTTCGCCGGATTGTCTGCGTGATCGCCTTGTGGTAAACGTGTAGGTGGAACCACAGCGGGTGCTGTTGGCGTTAAGTTGGTGGGCCGCGAGATCAACAGACGGCGTGCAGCCTTCCCTCAACGGGGACGGCTAGGGGGTATGTGCTTATGGGAAGTGTGCGTGTACGCCAGCGTCGCCAGAGGCCTTCCTCATAGCAGCACGCTGCAACAGCCATTCAAGGCTGGTGACAGGCACCCAGGAACTAGATTTTTCCCCAGTAGTGTCCTCGGTCTCCGAACCAGAGTCTCAGCTGCCTTGGCATTAGGGGTCCGAGTAAAAAATCCTGCCGCTTTCTCTGACTCCACTGACATGGCGTTTGCCGCTCACCACTTGGTGTGGCGCTCCTTTAGGGTCTTCAGCCTAAAGAGCTTGCACACCACACAACGGGATTCGAGATGGTCATGTGGAAGGAAGTGGTTGCCAACTCAGTCAACCCACAGGAATTTTCTGTTTCACTTGGGAGAGAATTTAAAAAGGGGTGCGCTGCATAGTGGAAGGGGGACACAGAGGCAGCACGACAAATGTAGTAGGGGCAGTAAATGGGGGTATACATTCTCTAAAAAGAAGGACTAGTCCCCCCCGCACCTTTAACTCCTAGTTAGGCCGAAGGCCGATGTAGGCCAAAGCCGGTCATCTGAACAGAACGCCTGTTTCTGAAACCGGGATCAGCCGTTGAGATGTTCAAAGGCACCAGCTGTCAAATAAGTGAGCTGAAACGCAAACGACAGAAGAGGTTTGGGTGAGTTTTAACTCACAGTAGCTCCAGCTAAGGACTCTGTGAAAACAACTTTCACTATGGCGGAAAACAATCGGAGGGCCTTCGATGTATGAGGGATTATGGGTACAGGGTACGCCACATTAGGGATAGAATTACAGTCACGCCCTCTCGACGTCCCTTTTCGAAAGCTTCATGTGCAATACTCTGCAACTTCCACTAGATGTCAGCCTATGCAAAGCATTTGAATCTAAGCAGAACCACAAGCCACACATTTGTTTGTTTCATGGCTTGCATAAGTAGGGTAATATCAACACGATGGTTGTGGGGGCCCACCCTGGCTTGGAGTGGAAAACAGCCCGAGGGATCTGTGAGGTGCATATGGTGACTACCTTCCCAATAGATGTTATGCCATGGCGACTACCTTCTCCTAGATGTAAATCGATATTGACTATCTTCCCGGTCATCAGGGCACCAGAATCCAGTCCAATATGCCAATAGCACCACACTCTTGACTTAGTGGCAGGGCAGATGTTAAAATGGGTCTCGGGCAAGCAGTTGCAACAGGTAGGGACAATTAAGTCCTTTAGGGTCCCCTCAATACCATATTGATGCACGCAGGGGTGGACTGGTCTATAGGGAGCTCTGAAGATTTCCTGGTAAGCCTCTGCACCCTGGGCCCTGTGTAGCAACTTCGTTTATGTCTAAGTTTCTCATACGAAAAAGCTTTGGGCTGGCTGAAAATGTGTAATCTGGGGCCACTTTAAACATTACTTGCAGGGCCTCTTTTAGTTTCCAGTCCACCCCTAGATGCACAAGGCGAGATGTGGGTTTATTGCTCAGGGTGGGATTGCACAGGTGGCTCCAGCTGCCCTGCCTCAAATCGGCCACTCATTGTTCTCAACATGGCATATCGCTCAAGCTTCAAGCTCAACACTATTAACTCCATAACTATTCATTTTCCAAACAAGGCTCAAGGCCAACCCTAAAGTCATATTGAGGGTGTGACATACTCGTGGCCCGGTAAAGTTAAATGGATAGACGCTCCCCACCCTTTCCCCTTCTGAACACACATTAGCCTGTGTAATGCCTGATGCAACACCAGGCGGAAATCACTCTCTTACCACCCCCTTATTGTGATATATTGGAATAGGGAGATGGGCTGATTCCAGAAGGTATTAGCAGTCAAGAGCTGTGTCTCTGGTAGCACAAACCCGGAATGAAAGGGCTTTTTGGCACAGGTGACAGCTGGGCTCTTTTGTGGCCGAGTTGCTGCAATAACATGACCTGGGGCACTGTCCTGCTTGTGTAGTGTGTTCTGTTTAACTGTGAAAGGGCTACTCTGATGTGCTCCTGTGAAGAATTCGAACATCCGCACGGCGGGTGTGCGCTCACCTGGGCTTTTTAAAAATTGTATATGAAATTAAATGTTTGTAGATCAACCTCTGGAAAATGCTAATCCACACACATTTTACTATGCACACAGCACGACATACACACAGACCCGTTTACTCTGGGTGGCCACAGCCTACAGGCATAGTCCTCCCCGTCATGTTTAGGTGGGATTCGACAGGTGGAGTACACAATGCATCTCAGACGGGGGAGGGTCAAAACCTTCCTCCTGCCATGGTCAGCCTAACTAACTATCAAAGGCTCCATGGATCCACCCTGTCTGTTTAGCCTCTGCAAATGGTGGCAGCAATTAACGTAATTAACATACAAATAGAGTATACTTCAAACAGGCCCACATGAGGCCTGGCTGCAGAGGTTTAAAAAAAAAAAAAGGAGACCGGAAACCCCAACAAACCTTGATAGGCACTGTGTCAACCTGAAGTCATCTTCCGCCGCTCAGTATCAAGGGCAGTGAGCCGTCATGTCTTGATCTAAGTATTTACAGTATCCATCCCTGCAGGTACAATTCATGTGGTTTGGCAGAGACCAAAAATGTGGTCCCGCTGTAGCTTCAAGGGAGACCTGCCGCTTTAATCAAGAACCACAGAGAGCTCCATTAACTGGAGAGACTCTTTGATCCACGTCAGAGAGGAAGATGGGTGGGACTTAGTATTACACGTTTTCACCCATTTACCTTTTCTGTTGCAAAGCACTCTGGTTATGACCTCACGCATACAGGAGATTGTTGGTAGGCACCCAGGATTGGTTCATTAAGGTAGGCTTCGCCTACACCAATCACTGCGGCTCATTTGGCTTTAAAAAAGAGGGTTGGGCCCCTCCGTTGGCAGATCTGAAGACTTTGCAAGGACAAACCAGAAGCACTCCTTTGGACGCTAGCTGAAGAGACAGTCTGCCTTACTGCATCTGCCAGTGAAGGAAGGCCAGGATTTCCAAAGCGGAAAGCAAGATCCCTCACCTAAACGCCTCCCAGGAAACAGGGAGATGCTGAATTCAGAGGACCCTCCAGCAGCTCCAGAACCGGTACCCAGCCAGCAGACCATGGCAGCTTCTGCAAGCAAGCTTCCTAGGTGATAAGTGCCAGAGAGTTTCTGAACCAAGGCCAGTGCCTGCAACACTCTTCTCAGCTTTGGGCCGTCCGCCTTAAAAGGATGACACGAGTCCAGTGAAGAAGCTAGGAGGAGTGCATCGACAAGCATCAACTGGTGGACATTTTCTAACCAGTCGAGCCCCTCGAGCTGCAACCGACTGTACTGCTGATTGTTCGTCCGAGATGCCTCAACCATTGCTTCAGACCCACCAACCAGCACCGAGACAACTATTCCTGACCCTGAGCCGCCGTGTAGGCCAGCCTGCAGCCGTTTGGTCCAGCCTCGCTCGCCGAACTGCCTGCCGCCTGATACCCACAACTATCTCCCATCTTGAACTCTGTCACAGAAGCTGCAAAGTGCCCTGAAACCGACTCTACACGGATGAGCACAAAGAACTTCTACAAGCACAAGCTACATTGTGGTTCTGTCTCCCTGGTCCTTCTCCGAAGGCCCCTAGCGATTAATTACTTTACCAACTACCCTCCTGTCAGTTTCGAGAGTGCATCCCTTTTTCCATCTTGAAACGGTCTGCCCTCTGCATTCCTTTACAGGGTGGGGTGTATTTTGTAGTGTGCTAGCACTGTCTGTTTAATAATAAAGTTGATATTTCTATACAACCTTCACTGGGCAGTCCCTTTTATCAATGGGTAATAATTGTATTTTCGGTGTGTTGCAACTAACCAGTGATCCTCAACCTTGCGGCTATAAACTTACCTTTCCAGCCACGTTACCAAAAACTGGACAAGGTTTATAATTTACTTGCGTTTCCAATCTGTTCGGGTCCCTTGTTGTAGATCTAGAGGTGTAGGGCTGATTGATGGTTTGGCAACAGATAATCCTCCGTGGACCACTGGTTCCCCAAAAAGGTGATTCATCACAGCCCCCCCCACACCCCACCCCAGGAGCTTCCTCCCACTGACAACCAGGGAGCTAATGGGCCTGCTGATATGAAAGCGAGAAGGACGTGGACAATGCAGGCCCAGGATGGCCGGCTGAGTGTTATGCATTCCTCACAAAGTCATGAAATCTAAGCAGTGCAGGGCTTTGCTTGCGGACACGATCCTCCACGTCTGCCGCCTGCGTGGCTACTGGGGGAGGATGTCTGCAGGGGGGGGGGGCGCGGAACTACATAGCCACCACACAGGATAGTGCAGACCTGGATGAAGGGAAGGTTGGAAGCACGCAGGTACAGGACCATGTTCTGAACAAACATTCAAGATTTGTTCAACAGCTATAGCGCTTGTTGGCACATCGACTTACAACTTCACAGCACTGTAACAAGTATGACCTCTGTAGTTTTGGCAGCAGCTGATTTAACCCACCGAGCTACATGATAGAATTAGCCGTTTTGTTGTGTTAATTTAGTTTACAGAATAACTAAGGGGAATACCCATCCACGTCACTATGCTAGACCACCGACTGCAGGCTCCAGACACATGAATGTCTATTCAAGTCCTCAACTGCAAGCACATCTATCAAATCACTATCTATAAAACAAAATCTGACAAAAGTTCACCAACGAAGTGCCAATGATCCCATGTACACAAACTCCATATACAAATTGAAGTGGTATAAGAGCAGTGCCCACACCCACCCCTCCTATGATTCATTCAGCCATGAACCCTACATGCACATCGCTTTCTAACCTTGTGCACAGCGCTACACTTTAGTCCACGTTTGCAGCAGTTCTTGTAGGATGCCCCTGTTGTCCAGCATACCGGTGGCCCAGAGAGACAGTATCGTCTCCTTGGAGACGTCGCAATGGAGGTGGACGGGGGTTAGAGAGGGCCATCCTAGTGCTGGCCCCCTGTGAAGTACTGATCCTGGCAGGAAAGAATGTTGCTCTCTGGGGGTCGGGGAGCATTGTGAGGTGGGCTAGGCAAGGAGAAGGACACATGCACACGTTAATGCTCACAGCACTGAGCACTCTATACAGACACAGTAATGCAAGAAGTGCAGATGCATTCTGAACTGCAAGTACTCCAACAATACTCCTTCATTGACCAACATGGCAGCCCTGGAAAGTACTCCCACAATACAAGAACGACCCACGATGCACGTACTTCGCACTAAACTGGTGTTATTAATATTCTGCAAATTCCCCAATTAGAAGCATTAATATTGTAACCTCAGATACCCTAAATGCTTCAAGCAATACTACAAAGGCATCAAGCACCCCACCCCAAAGATGGTTTTCACAATTACAAATGCTCTAACACGCCCATCCAACAGAAATACACTGCTCAAGTACCGCATAATCCAATGTGCATTGCGTGTACCCGTAAAATGCACCCTTGAGTATTGGAAGCAGTCCAAGCTCAGAACGTTAAGCCTGAAGAGTGCACGTCCCCATTACTGGCGGAAGAGCCCAACCGGGGACCATTAATTGCACCCCTACCAATACATGCCACGGACAGGGGTACACTGCTCTAACACTGCCTGCCAAGCAGAACCGAGAGCTCAGCCATGGACCAATCCTGACAGTGATTTTGGGGGCTTGAGGGGCACGCAACCGCAGACTGCCCTGTTGCATTCTGCACCCAACATCCCTCCCTGCCCCTTCTCACCCAGGAAAGGCCACAGTCAAAAAGTTACATGAACTAGGGTGGGCCGCTCCCACTTAAAATAATAGATACAAGCGGGGTGTGGAGGGGGCGGGAAAACAACCTCTCAGAGGCACAACATCCCACAACTTTCGAACTCAGGTTAAATCAAGTCTGTTGCGGAAAGGAACAGGTCCACTCTGAGGACATTTGTCCCCCGGGAAACAGGGCACAGGACTGCATATGCGCGAGACACTTGGGGTACCACCTGGTTGCATCTGGATAAAGAAGCACAGGGGCTCTAATGGCCTAATATGTGTACCAACCTTGGTGCAGGATTTACTGTTCCAATAACAACGACAGAAAGCACAGGTCATCACACCGAGCTTTTCAATAAATGATACCAGTGGTTTCTGGATTCCCCTGACGAAGACAAGAACAGCCTTGTTTTTTTTGGATGTTACCGAAAATCGGAAACCTTAATTATAAGGTAACATTCCCCTTTGGCCTCCTCTTCGTCTAGGAAGGGTGACAGCACAGAATGAATTACTACTTGTGAGGAAGGAACGCATATTCTTCAAGTTAATAATGGGGATACAGGACCTAGATCATCTGGCGGTACGGGGGCGGCCTCACCTAGGAAGCCATGGGAATGGTCACTAAAGAGAAGAACACAAAAAAAAGAACCAGTGCCCGAGCACAGACCCCCAGGACACGTGTCCTGCAAATGAGCTGCAACCTGAGTCGGTATGAGGAACAGTACAGACAGACAGTGGGTGCCAACATCAAAGAGAGCCACAGCATAGGGACTATGGAGGTGGAAGTTCACCTTTCCGGAACCCATTCAGAATGACACAAGGGGTTATAGACTACCCCGCTAGATTACCCTGGAAAAATTTGCCATACAAATTTGAGAGCAACATGCTAGAAGAAAACTTTGGAACTTGGGCCTGTTTCAGGGCGTTGGGGGAGGGTGGGTGGGGTTGAGAAGGGCTAGGGGGACGTGGGGTCAGATGGGCTCAACATAGGGGGAGGTAGCGGGTGGGCAACAGCAAGAGCAAACATCAGACCACTTTCAAATGCCAGACACTAAATGTAAGGGGCAAAATTCAACCCACGAAAAGTTGAGAGGTTCGTCCTGAGTACAACCAGATGTAGTGGCCTGCCAAAACACCCATATAAGGAAATGTCATCGGCACAGATTCAAAATATGGGCTGTGGGGGGAGGGGAGGCTTCTAGCTCTCCACTGGGATCCAGATACCTGGGTCCTGGACTCTAGGGCGGACAACCAGGGGAGGTATCTGTTCCTGATCCTTCAGCGTGGTATAACAAAATTACGATTGCAACTATATGCCCCAAATTCAGGACAGGATGGCTTTCTTAGAGCAGTCCTAGTGGACCTAGAGAACTTTGGGAAGGATGCTCTTGATGGGGGATTTCAATCTGGCGTGGGACCCGGGAAGAGTTAGAGAGGAGGGACGGGGAGGAGAGACACGGAGAGAGACACAGAGAGAGACACAGAGACACAGAGAGAGACACAGAGACACAGAGAGAGAGACAGAGACACAGAGAGAGACACAGAGACACAGAGAGAGACAGAGAGACACACACACACACACACACACACACACACACACACACACACACACACACACACACACACACACACACACACACACACACACACACACACACAGGCCCTCTGTGCTAAAATGGACTAACTGGCTCCGACAGAGGCTTGGAAAACCCAAGGGGACTGAGAAGGGATACACTTTCTACTCGCATGTCCAAAAATCCTTTTCCGCATTGATCATACATATCCCTCAATCACCCTTCTGGCCTTGACTAGGGTCATATACCTTAGGGCTATCTTCGCAACAGGTCAACCCCGCCGAGTATAAAGTTTAACTTGCAGAAGGAGGGGAGAGGCGCATGGAATTGTTCATCCCCCCCCCCAAAGCACCCCTAGCAGTTCAGGTAAGAAATAGAAACTAAAATTAAAGACTTCTTTGAATTCAATGCCTCTCCATAAATGCGCTGCCTCTGGGATGACTTCAAGGAGACTCTGCGGGGAGACCTAATAGCAAAGCACGCGCGGTAAGGGCGAAACAGGCCTTTGCGCTCGAATGCGAGATGAAGCGAGAACTTCAGGAAGTCATGTGCAAAATGGAGACAGCTGCGGGGATGCAGCTTCGGGGCCTTTGCAGCAACCTCGAACTGCTCTAAACTAAAAGTGCTGAGAAGGGGCTGCTACACCTGTGGCAGAAATACTACGGCAGGCCAATAAGGCCTACAGGCTACTAGCGAGCCTCCTGAAGCAAAAAGGTGGCATCACTCAACATTTGAGGGTAACAATCTCCGGACGGTCGAAAGCTACCACCACACAACATTACTGAACAATTTGTCGCATTCTACACCTCTCTATATGCAACTGATTGCCATGACCGTACCTTGCAGGACACTTACCTCGGGTCCCCTTACAGAAGATAACCCTAGGAGAACGAGAACAATTAGAGAAGAACAAGTTACTTAGCAACTGTAACATTCTTTCGATTAGATGTTCCTCCCACGTATTCCTCATCTTAGATATATTTGTGTCTTCAGCTTTGCAGCTTCAGAAAAAATGGTTCACACCAGGGGGCGCTGTGCTCGAGATCCCCCCCTTGGTGTCCCTCGAGGACAGCTGTCGAGTGTCGTCATCTGCAGTATAAAGGGCTCGAGTCGCGCCCGTTGGCTTCAGTTCTGCTTTTTTTGATTTACCCGCCGAGTAGTTGAATAGGCAGGCGTCCTTAGACCTCGAGCTCTCAAGGAATTTAGAGTGCAATTGACGTAAACTGTACAGTGGGGTAGGCTGGGAGGGTCGATGAGGAATACGTGAGAGGAACATCCAAATCGAAAGAACGTTACAGTTGGTAAGTAACTCGTTCTTCGAATGGATTGTGTCCTCTCACTTATCCCTCATCTTAGATAGGCTCCCAAAGCAGTATGAATTTGGAAGTGGGAGTACCAGAAAAAATTAATCGTGAACCGTATGAAGGACGGCTTTGGCAAATAGACCTTGTGATGATGTGGAGTGTAGAGAATAGTGCTTTACAAACGTGTGTACAGTTGACCAGGCGGCCGCTGCACAAATATCCTGCACAGGTGCCCCCCTCTGAAGAGCCGTTGAAGTTGCCATGCCCCTAGTTGAATGAGCTCTTCGCCCATCCGGAGGATCTTTTCCAGCCAACGAAGCATTCAGTGATTGCAAAAATTATCCATCTAAACAGTGTTTGTTTCGTTATCGCTAAATCCAATTTATTTCCAGTATATCCGACAAACAGTTAACTTTTTTTGAAATTTTGCCAATCTGGAAATATAAAAAAACTGAGAACCCTTTTGGGGTCCAGTCTGTGTAATCTTTCTTCCTCCTTACTCGCGTGAGGACGAGAATAGAAAGAAGGTAATGTGATTTTCTGTGACAGGTGAAAGTCAGACTATCTTTGGCAAAAATGAGGGTTTTACTTTAAGCGTAATCTTGTCCTTATGAAAAATTGTATGAGGAGGCTTACAAGAGAGCTGTAACTCACTCACCCTGCAGGCTGATGTAACTGCCACTAAAAGGATTGTTTTTAAAGTAAGGAGTCTTAGCGAGTAAGAGTTTAAATGGAATACATGTAAGGAAATTTAAATCTAAATTTAAATCCCAAACAGGTACTAGAAATGGAGTTGGAGGGTACACATTTGCGAGACCCTTCAGGAATTGAATAACCAAAGGCATTTTGAAGTAGGTCACTTCTTCTGAGGAGCGCCTAAAAATAGATCACGCTGCCAAGTATCCCTTCATTATGCCAAACTTGGAGCCCATCCATCTGCCCTCTAATACATCTTCCACAAAGAGAGGATCTCCTCTCGCAAGAGGAAGGTCGGGTTCTCCTGTAAAACGCTTTGGATTAAAGCGCTATATAAACAATAAAATACAAAATACTTAAGGCCATGCTGCCCGAAGAGAAAATCTTTCGAGACCATGCATCCATTTTATTATCATCCCTATCTGGGGGAATTGAAGGATATGCTGAATGTTTAGAGGATGTGGCTGCCTGGATCACTAAGCTCTCAGGTGAGGGATGTTTTGTTAAATATTCTGGATCAGAGGAAGAGGATCTGTATTTTCTTGTGAAATTTCTATTCACAGCTGGTCCCTAATCCGGGGTTTCCCCATGTGGCCATATCCTTCTTTTGAAATGCTATGTGAAAGGGAAGGACAGGATCCTTTTGAGGACCTTCATTAAGAATGTCCGTCATACATCATGTTCGTATACAGGGGAATTTCTAGTCCACCCCATAAATTCTACTACCTTATTTATAAAAGTCTCCTGTATCCCGAGTCTTCATGGTCAGCAGGATCAGGTTTTTCAAAATCCAATTCAGGAGACGTGTCTAGTCCACTAGCAGTCTGCAGACATTCATATAGCTCAGCCATTTTGGAGTGAGGATCAACTCACTCCTCTGGAACATCTCTTGTTCCAAATTTTACCCCACCAGGGGAAATGTTTTCTTCAGAAGATTCTTCATATATAGAAGCCATAGATTTGAAAAAATCTTGTCTAGGCACAGGCTGGAACATTTTATCTGAGAATGTTGTAGGCATAGACCTTGGCTTCAACAAAGGCGTTGATATAGGTGCCGGAATCTGCGTTGGTCCCGACAAAGGCATCAATATCATTGACGGAGGCTTCGACACGGTCGAAGGAGCCTTCGAAGTGCCTTCGAGTAAGGCGTCAACGCCACCTTCGATACCGGCGTCTAATACGCCTTCGACAGAGGCGTCGAGGAGACCTTCGACACCGAATTTGATGGCGTTTGGGCATCTGACGCCATTTTATCGTGTAATGCCTTATGATTTATGCACCGGTAGGCCCGTTTTGCTTTTTTTTTTTAATGAGGTGTCCGAGAAGTCTCCCTCAACGACACACTTGACGATTTCTCGCCAGATTTTAACCGTTTGGGCTCCGACCTCCCCGTCACTTCTAGAATGAGCTGGGGCATGGTCTTCCCGCAATTTCTTTGAGGGGGTCTGGAACATGTTCAAAGATCCGGATCATCAAGGCTCTGAATGCCTCCCACTTTCTTGGGGAATCGTGTTTTGGAGGGCAGGTGATAACCCCTGTATCGGTCGACAATGAAGAAGAGGAAGGAGATCGGTGACGCCCCTTAGATTTTTTCGAAGAGGAGGATGATTTTCTAGACCGACTCCTCGACCTCTTCGATTTGTGTCGTGACTTTCTAATCAACTCACCAGAGTCTTTTTTTTCCTCGAAGAGGAATTTGAGGATTCCTCCCCGACTGCCAATTTACCTCTCCGTTCCTGGAGAGCTTTGTTGGGTCATTGCCCGACAGGAACCACACTAGTCTACTTAATGGTCCGGACCCAAACACTAGACGCAATTTCGAGGGGGGTCAGTGATAGACATCTTTCCACACGTCTGACATTTTTTAAAACCAGTTTTGGGCGTGGAAGGATTTGAAGAGGAAGACATTGTTCGAAGAACTGAAGTGCCGTTTTCGTACCATGAAGCGAAAGCTGTTGGAAAAACGGAACTAAAGCCAATGGTCACGGCTCGAGCCCTTTATACTGCAGACGACTATGCTAGATGGCAGCCCTCTAGGGACATCGACGGAGGGATCTTGAGCACAGGGACATCTGGTGTGAATTTTTTTTTCTGAAGCAGCAAAGCTGAAGACACAAATACATCTAAAATGAGGAATACGTGGGAGAACACAATCCATTCAAAAGACATTACTGTCAAGGAAGTACTAAGAACAATTAGGGAATTGCCGCCCAACAAACCCCACGGCCTGGATGGCTACCAGTTTACAAAACTTTCCCGAAGCAACTTGTCCCCAGACTAAATACCCTTGTCAACATATTTGGGAACCCAGATGCCATAACCCCAGCAATGGAAGAATCAAAGATGGCCCTTTTCCTGAAACTGGCCAAAGATCCCACACTTTGTGGGTCCTACTGGCCTATTGCTTTAATTAATATAGATGGCAAGCTCTATGCAAAAGTCTTAGCGAACCGATTGGAAGATCTCCTCCCCAAACTAATACACCCGGACCAGTCAGGATTTACCAAGCAGCGGTAAACGTTTGATAATATAAGGAGGTTTGCCAAATAGCTGAGAAAGCTGCAAAGGCGGCCATTCCAATAGTCGTCATTTCGCTAGATGCAGAAAAAGCCTTTGACCACGTGGAGTGGTCCTTCCTATACTACATGATGGGAGTTGGAGTTCAGAGTTTCATTCCTGCAAAAGGTACGTGCCAAGTATAGCATCCGACAGTTAGGCTATCAATTCATAGACAGCTGTCCAGGACCATCCCGCCAAGGAGAGTAACCAAGCAGGGCAGCCAACTGTCTCTGCTCCTCTATGCCATTCACTTGGAGCCCTTGCTGAGTAAAATCAGATCTCTGGAGGATATTTGAGGGATCCCATTTGGGGGGGGGCACATGCTACTCACCCTCACCGACCTTGAGAACTCCCTTCCGACGATAGTATGGGAGATTGAAGCATTTGGGGCAGTGGCATGCCTGAAAGTCAATATCACAGGCAACTCAGCAGTGGGCTGTTGATCGCACCACCTTTTGATGGGCGCTGCAGGGCATAAGGTTATTGGGGGTAACGATCACCAAGTCCCTGACAGGGCTATATGACGTGAACTATAAACCACTGTCTGAGGCAACCAAAACTCAGCTACGCTGCTGCGCGCCCCTAACAGTATCTAGACTTGGGAGAATAAACACCATTAAGATGGTGATTCAACCCAGACTGCTGTACTATTTCCAGGCACTCCCGATCCCCTATCCCCAAGCAATTCTTCAGAACGCTAAACAAGATGCTGGTAGCTTTCGTGTGGAATAACAGGGCCTGTGGGTCGCCCTGCGCATGATGATGGCTCTGCTTCAGAGTGGGAAGGGGCTGGGTCAGTCAAATTTATCTTTATACTATAAAGCAGCCCAACTGAGGTACATTGAAGATTGGTTCACGGGAAATCCCAGAAAATTATGATTGCGTATGGATAAGGCAGATGATGGGCAACACCCCACACTCTCCCATCGGGTAGGTTTTTGGCCGAGCAGAGGGGATAGATCAGTAAATATACACAAGTGCGCCATTACGGGCTTATTGGTAGACACTTAGGACCAAGCAGCACATCAGTGCAGCATCACTACATTTCTATCTCCCTTCAGACCACTATTTTAAAACCTCCAGTTTACCCTGGGGATGGAGCCGGGAGCGTTTGCTTGGTGGAAGATCAGGGGGTACACTAAGATGGGGGATATGTTTCAGGGCCGGGGGAATCAAACCGTTTGAACAGTGTAAACAGGAGTTGGACCGGAGAGAAAGTGACAGGCTACAGTATCTGCAGCTCGGGAATTGGTTAACGTCCCCCTCTAACAAGGTAGCTGCAACAAGGTCTTACACCATTCGAGAAATATCTCCCTACCAATCCTGGAGATAAACTAGTTTCCAACATATACAAATTCCTGGTAGATGGAACCCCTAGACTCCCATCTGCATACATGGCTAAATGGGAACGATAATTGGGGGACACCATAGATGTGGAGGAGTGGGAGCAGTTATGGAGGGACATCCCAAAGATCACACAGGCGAATCAGACTAGGGGAATATGGTATAATGTCTTGACCCAGTGGCACTACATGCTAGCAAGGGTGAACTCCATTAGCGGAGAGCTTTGATGGACTGTTGGGGATATGCAGACTGGGTCCATGACTGTTGGAACTGCCCGAGACGATCAGAGTACTGGGCGGCTGTCAATGACAATATGAAGAAAGCTTTTGGCAATCAGATCAAGAGCGCTATAAAAGGGAAGCATTTTGGGCCTGGGAGAATTTACAAATATTGCCTGGCCGAAGCCTCAGAGGAAGGCCTATGCAATATTAACCTTGGCAGCACTTTTGGTGCAACACTGGAAAGCGAAGGACTCCTCCCACCCCCAGTGAACCAGACTGGCATCTTAAAGTGTGGCACCTTGTAGCACTAAAATGGCTAACCTATTTGCTCCAGGGGGACAGCACCAAGTTCTCGGCTGAGTGGAGGATGGTCCTCACCTTCCTGCACGATGACTACCGTGAGGCATACTGCCAGCAAAAACTGCAAATCTTGGGAATGAACCGATACACCCACCCTAACTATTCTACCTTGCACTTTTTAAAACCAAGCTATACCTGGGTGGAGTGGGGGTAGGGGTGGGGAAGAGGCAGGGATGGGAGGGGTCTTGGGGTGAGGATGGAGTTAGGAGGAGGGAATGCAATGTTACTGTTATATATGAAAATGCCAATAAACGAACGTTAAAATAAACGTAAATTGAGAACCCATAACTTTGCCAGACCTAATAAGGGCCTGTTGATATGGTTTATTCCCCGATTGTTTAGGGCGTTGCAGAAGGATGCCCTTGCCTTTATTTTTTTAATGCTTGAAAAACTTGAAATCTCTGTTGGGAAGACGATTAAAGTATTGACCTAAATACTCCTTTATTTTTTTTTTATTGTGTTAGTGTAAAAAAAATCAACTTTTCACAAATTCCAAAAATCGGTAAGAATAAAAAAAGAATGCAAAATATAATAATAAGAAAAAACGAAAGAAGGAAAACAAAAAAGAAAAAGCAAATGGAGATAACCCTTCAATAATATTGATTCAAATGTCCCAATTCACGAAGAAATTTGATTACTTCCCATGTCAAAAGGCTTTCGTGGCCTGAACTCAGTCGGTCCCAAAATGATTATGTGTCCAGCCACCAACTCTTTTCCACAAATCTTGCAAACTTTTTCACCCTCTCAACTTTTGTGCCCATCTCAGTCCATCAGCACGTGTTCCACTGTCTCAGTACATGAATGATTGCAGTGTTTGCACAAATTGTCACTATATAGAACCTTCTGTCTGGGGAAAAAGTATTTCCCTTCTGGGTAGTATGTTCAACCAGAATCTCAAAAAAAAAAAAAAAAAAATAATAATAATAATATCTTCCTCTGGCACTTGGGAAACGCCTTAAATACCCAGGTAAGTATACATGCAGCTTGTCAAGGACTGAACATTTTAGATCTCATCTCTGTGATAGTTTGTAGCCAGTCACTTCAAGCGCTTTTTTACATACATTGGATCATTAGTGAGATCACGTACGTCACAATCACAGGATTTAAAGATTGAGAGCATATTGAGCCAGACTATTCAGAAAGAGTCTCATTCTTACCAAGTTCTATTTTAACTTCTTCTTATAGTGTTTGATTGTGGTAACCAGACTAATCTGTGGAGACAGTATTCTCCACTTAATCTGAACAGAGATGGGAGACCGAGTTCATACCTTATCGAAGATATCGGGAGGGACTTTGGGAGGGAGAGGACGTTTTTCCATAGCAACCCTGCTACCTTATCCCAATGTATTGCTTTTATTGCTGTGCTAACATCCACACCATATGCAAGGATGGGAATCACTTTGCTGGTAGAGAATTGTATCAAAGGCAGTAGCGAGAACTTACCAAAGCTGGAATTGAGTTTCTTCATTTGACTCCCCAGTTGGATTAGTTTGCCCTCCACAATACACTTTACATATCCCCGTGAAGGCAGAAGCAAACATTCTCATCTTGTTTGCCTTTTTCCCTTGTGGTGTAGCATCAGCCCGATAATGATCCAAGAGATCATCATCTCATGTTCCCTTTTTGCTTTTTGAAAGGCGTTATAGACTTCTTTACAAAGAGGTTTTTGCCCACCAGAAGCCTGTTAATCAGGGGTGCCTCTAGCGAAAAGCCTGAGATGCACCCAGGCTACTTTTGATGATTGGTATAGTTATTGTAGATATAGATATGGTAAATTATTTGCCCCTCTTTGGCAATTGCCATTACCTACGTCCTGATGTCTTGAAGGCCTCCGTTTCATTTTAATTTTGCCCTGTTGGATTGGCCGAGCAGTGATTTTGCATTAGCTATGCTTCCGTTATATATAATGTAATGCAAGTGGCCTTGTATAGGGCCCATCTGCCACTACTGGTGGCTTCGCTGCGCTTTGTGGCCGTTGATGCCATCTTTTTTCCCCCCTATGCCTCCACACAGCAGCACAATTGGTCCTTCATCCTCTTGAGGCACTTCCAATCGCCAATCAGTACAGTACAGCACAGAGTTCCAGATGACATAAGGGTAGGAACCAGTAGTATGAAGTCACCTTACACATTGCTTGCAATATGTAAACTGCATCTGTAGGTTCATTGACAGTGTAGAAGACTGGGTAATGCTACAACACAAATGGCACTGTAAGTGCACTGATCCTTTATGAGGCCAATGGACCAGGCAGTTCTTCGTCCTCTGCTCAGTCTATTGAACAGTCCTTTCATTCTTCTCTGCTTGATGAGGGGTGTTTTCCTTTATGCCGCTCAACCGGCATCATCACAGTGCATACAAGGTACTCAACAAAGTTTGCCTTAGGGAATCCACCTGCTGAGGGGATTATACTTTTGTGCCGTTCTCTTTGTTTTAGTGTACCTTTCTTTCACCAACATGTACAGATTGATTAGTGCCTTTGCAAAAAGCATGCTCTTCAGTACCTTACCACAGAGCAAGTGGTTCATTAAATGGATCCCCAGCATCACAAGGGTCTTCTTTCTAAAAAGCCTCATCACATTCCTCATATGGAAAGGTGGTGACCGTTTCCTTGACTGCACATTAAGCCACTCAGCGTTTGCCACAAGAGTAAAATCTCCTGGCAATTTTAAAGTGTAACTAGGAGTGGTAGTAGTCATTTTGAATTGTTTTGCACTCCGCACCCTTTGGCATCGAAATTAGTGTTACATGGATAATTGTTTTAGATATGTGCTATTCAGCATCATGCGCCATGCTGTGAAGTGTTATTGTAGTGCTACTTGACGCCATGCTTATTGGCTCCCTTTCTTTTAATGTGTTTCTCATCATCATGCCGGTCTCCACTATGCGTGTCTGAGATTGTGGAAGCCGGCCAACTGTTCTTGGCTTATTCATGGCCATTTCTTGAAGGCATCACCACCAAACTTCAAGAAAGCCTTAAGGCTGATTAGTCTAGATGGTTTTGGTTTGGCCGTGCGGGGTGTGTCTGCTACTGCCACCCGGATATCAGGTTGTGTCTCCTTGGATACCTTCTTGGGTTGGTGAGCAATTGTGCAGGAGCCTTATTTTTTACATATCGTTTCACATTACATTTTGGAGTCCCTCCAAAATCTGCCTCTTCAGGGTCCACCATCTCTCATTCCCCTCTTAGAGGTCATGATATTGTTCCCCCTCAAGTGTGTCAGCCCTTGCTGCCTCAAGAACGTGAGCAGTTCAGCTTTGCGATTTCCTGCTCTTTAGAGTGTTTTTAGCTTAAAATGTTAACAAGTCTTACATGTTCCCTCAAAGCGGTTGCATGCCAAGTCATGGCTGCACATCCTGTGGGAGTCGATCCATAGAAATGTGATCCAACTAGATCAACATTTAAATGGAGTTTTAGTAATGGATGTCACTTTCATTATGAACCCAAGAGGTCACATATTGCCCTGCCTCTCTTTAGATCTAAACCCAGTTAGTGCATCTATACAAAACACTTCTTTGATGGCAATTTTGGGAGGAACTCAAGCAAGGATGACTTTAGGTATGATCAGAGTATTTTAGGAACCTCATTGCGATGTTGTCTCAAGCGCACTTGCAGTGTTGAAGAAAGGATTAGGTCGCCATACTCACACCAACCGTTCCGTCTACTGCCACAGCAGGCGGCCCAAAATACTTTCAAAATCTTTTATGTTAGGCTTTCTGCTGCAACAAGGTAACAAACATGAACACAAATCTGGATAAGTATGTGACTTGGTCAGAGGACCATAACACAGAAAATGTGTTCAAGGACAAATTCTTCCACACCAGAAAAAATTGTCTTAGAAGCAGGAATCTTGGTCTTGGTATAGCCCTCTAGAAGTGAAAAAAAGATTGGTGAATGCGGTTTCAGAAATCTTAGAAGCCCTTCTCAGTCCAGATGGGATTGCCAATATGCATTTCTACTGCTGCCTGTGCTACCCTATATGCTCTATGGAGCAAAGGAGTTCTCATGTAAACAGTTTCCCAAGCACTGGATAGCCGACCTATGTATCTTCATGTGTCGTAGACTACAAGCAATAATGCTGGCTGAATGTATGCACATTCATCTATTAGCCACTTTCCATATCTTGTGGAGAGGCGTGTTGGCAAACCAGCTGAGTGCACCATCACCTTTGGAGGCAATGACCTTTAAGAACAAAATGTTATCTAGTCTACAATCTAACAGCCTTGAAACAGCAAGAAGTTTGTTTTGGTTAAAATGGAAAATCAATAACTGCTAGGAAGACTTACTCCGGTCAAGTAGAATTTCAATGCTCTCTTAGCAGGGATTATAATTTGCACTTGCTGAGTAAGAAGTGGTATGCTGTGCTCACATGGATCATTGAGCGGGCGAATGACTTCATGCCTGGCAAGTAGTCTGCAACTTGACATTTTAAGCCCTGGTTTTAGCATCCAGAGTGCGCAGCCCACATGGAAGACAGCCTTCTGGAAGAAAATACTCGGGTAAATAGTTTGCGTCATGTGGTAACTTGTCAAGTTTCTTGCAATTCCAGAATCTGTAACTCAGAAAAGTTATGTGCCGATATAGCCAGAATAAATGCCATTTGCACAACAGAAACTTCAGATCAGAGGACATAATTGTTTTGTACAAAGCACACATCAGCATCGATAAACCATACCGAGATCCTGAGGGAGCTCTCTGTGTACTGCAAGAACCTGCAAAGAAGCTCCCTCAGGAATTCTATCATTACATGAATTATCAACAAAGACCCGTACTTCAGCCTGTTCTTTTATGTTGTGATGGCCAAAACGTGAAACTTGATAAAAGAACATTGGAAGTCGGAGATCTAGAGCCATTAAGGAGGGCCGGACCTTATGATGATACTGAATCGGATGTACATCTTACACATTGCACCATCAACAGAAACTTTATTTCTTTGCAAAAGTGCCCCTGGTAGACACAGACCTTGCATCCACCAGGATTTCCAAGCACTGCTGTCCTTTATTCATAATGCCAAACTCTAGGATGTCAGGCACCATGCTGAGGCAAGCATCGTCAGAAATACATACTCTATCAATTAAAATCAGTGAAATGGGATGCAGGACTCCTGAGACAGTTGCAACAGCCCTGTGTACCATGACTGCCTTGCCCTCATTAGGGCAATCAGAATCTTTCTGCAAGGAGTACTCAGTAATTTGTTGACCACTCCCCTTTATAAGTGCAAATCGGGATGGGAAAAGAGTACTGAAATGTCTGACAGACTCATCGAAAATGTATCCACACAAGACTCTGGATGATAAAACATGGTGGTGAAGTCTCTGAATTATCTGTTTTTTGTGTTGCAGTTAACAGATCTACTTCGGGGTACCTCCACTGACCAGAGTCCTTTTCTAGCTGCTGAAAAGGACAACTAACTTGGGCCACAAATTCTTCCTTCTGGCAAGACGAAATGCTGGTATTTGCATCTGATATTTGTGGGATCACCTCTATAGAGATTGCATCTCCTGTGACAATTGAAAGTATTGTATGTACTGCCACACCCACCGTCTTGTAGTTGTACTATTTCACAGTGATGTTGTCCTTCTGAAGCCTGACCGCTCGCCCCACTACCACAGGGAGACACTTCGTGAGCTAGCCACATTGCTCTTAACTGCAGCACAAGGAGGTGAAGATTTTCTCCTCATTTGCCATCACTGACCGTGGACTTGAAACCAATTCAAATGGGATTTTCAATCTGAAAGTTTGCATATGATACAAAAACCACCTGAGAATCCAACTCCCAGGATCGCAAGCCACTGCAGGTTCAGTTGCGGCTGCAGCGGTCCCATTTGCAGCGGGTAGAATAGGATCAGTGGAATGGAAGAAACATCGGATTCAACATCTTCTTGAAAACCCTGTTCTCCTGATGGAGGAATGCCAGCTGCTGTAGTACCTCCACCTTGGACACTGCAGGCCTGACCCGCCATATCCATGACTCTAGCTGAGTTTCTAGGGACTTCACAGTGTGAAGGCTTAAATGTGCAATGTTTCATGTTGATGGTAAATCTCAGACTACAGCAGGCCTACCCATTGTTCAAATGACAACTTGCAGCCTCTTTGCACCCTCTCTGGGTGCCGCATGAACCAGCCAATCTTCCAAGCAGGGATACACATGCCATTGCCTCATGTGCTTGCTAATGGATTCAGACACTGAAAATCCTCTGTACCGAACAGAGGTTGAAGGACAGGACTTTGAACTAGTAGTGCTTGCCTTGAAAGCTGAACCACAGGAACCTTGCATGTTTCTTCAGGATTGGCAAGTAAAATCAGGAGTCGTTTAGGTCCATAGCACACAGAAAATCCCCAGACTCCATACGAGGGAAGACATTTTCCAGAGTCAGCATTTCAAATGTCTTTTTCATCAAGAACCTCAAATTAAATAGATCCACGGTGGGCCTGTGACCTTGGTCACATTTTACCAAATTTTGCAAAATGTTCAGAACCCTCCTGGGGACCACCTTAATGGCACCCTTCTTTAGCATTTGCTCCCCCCCTATTTCAACCGTGCTTGATGTTACTTCGGCACCCTCCTCCCCACCAGCACTTCTCTGGTGTTAGTGACAGCCACGCAGGCAAACGGATGACGCTCCTTCCTCAGGCTCTGGTGCTGTAGGTGGAAGGGGACATGGCAAGGTCAAGCCTGGGGTTGGGCCCACTTACCCAGGTTGCCTCCTCAGCAGGCCCTAGGCCATGATCAAAAGAAGTTCTGTTTCCTATGCGACTGGTACTGGCTGAACCATGAGGCTGCTGTGTAGAAACATGGACAAGATTAATGGACATTCCAGACATCTCGCAGATGAGGCCAATGATGGTGGGTGCCTGGAAAATAATACATCTGCCGTCCAATCAGTCTCTGCCTTGTACACAGAGTGCATCAACCAACCTTTTTAGAATAGCTGCATTTCGTAAAAGTTAGATCTGAAATGTGTGCCTGCATTTGCCGCGTATAGTCTGCAGGCTTCAGACACGACGGCTATCTCAGGATCACACCATTATTCAAACCCCGAAAACCTTTGTCTACAGAGTGCAATGGGGCTCTCAACCCATTAGCCCATGCAAGGACCCTACTGTGGGATATATCCTCCATCTCATACTCTCAATACTCCGGGATGAACTTGAACAGAGTGAGTATATGCCAAAGAGCCCTCTCATAGCGCCCTACAATGGCTGCTGTATTAGAGGACCTCCCGGCCAAGGATGCCGGCCAGCTTGCGAGATTCCAGGGCGGTTAAAGACTCCAGAACTATGCCTCACTGCACTTACTATGACGCAGTCTAGTAGTAGCCACTCCCTGAAATGGACAGGCACTGATTCGCGAGCCTTACATTTCTTATCCAGCTGATTGGAGCCCAAGGGTGTCAATGATGGGGCTTGGAAACCTGCTGGTCCAATTTCCAAACACTGGGTATGATTGAGACCAACAATGCAGATTTACATGCCCTCTTCAATTTTGCAGGAAATAAGACAATGCAGAGCAGCAGGTGTGTGTCCCAGTCTTATTTTGTTCACTAAAATGTGACTGTATATGCGTACATAGAGTAATGTTGTACATACCAGAGTGGCCAATCTATTGTTTGACAAACTCTTGTGAGTGTTAATTGTACATTACACCAATCACCTGATCTCCTTAGTAAGCCTTGCTCCTCTGCCTCGCGACACATGGGCTGTGCCATGCATGGGCTTGGGAGGGCTGAAGCCCTCCCACTTTGATGCAGCAGTCATCAATATGCTGTGAGACCCAGCCCAGGCTCAGATGGCAAAAAGCTGTCACATTTTGTCCTCGCAGAGAGCGGTGTATTTATTTACTTTTAAACTTTAAAAGTAAGTAAATTCCCCGCTCTCCAAGGTGAGAAAATAGTCTTACCGTGACTGAGGCCTCAGCAAACGTACTGAGGACAAATGCATGCCAAGGGGATATCATCAATAGACTTTTTGTGGAAGCTAAAGGCTTAACTGCTGTGCTCAACTTTTAGTTGGTCCATGCCCCCATGGCTTAGCTTTCCTTTGTTTAACCAAATAGCCTGTGAAATGAATTGGTGTAGACAGGGAAGGGTGTAAGAGGGAAGAGAAACTGGCAAAAAAAAAAAAGCTTTTTTGTTTGTGTGTATGTTGCATGCATGTGAGGGTGTGTCGAAGTGCATGCTTGTATGAGAGGGGTAATGCATACATATGAATACATTACATGCATTGTGAATGGTGTACATGGGTGCAAGTGTGCTTGTGAATGCAGTGTGAATGTTCTGGGTGCTCGTGTGAATGACAGAAGCTGTATGGGTGTGTGTGCTAGGCTCGGACTGGGGTATATAAAATTGTCTCTGGCACCAATGAAAACGTGACCCACAGTTGCAAATGACAATTCCGTTTGCGACAGACTGAATAGTACCCAAGGGGGAGTTTCTTGATAAAATGGGATGCAACTTGTGCATTTTAAAGAATATGTATCCAGCAACACTGGCCAATCGAATGAGCCGACGGGGGCAAAAAAGTCACAGCAAAAATGCTGTGGTTTGACCCGTTAAAGGTGTACCCCATCACACCATTTAAGGGGAGCAGGGGTTTGCCCCACTCCCCTTAAATGGTATAAGGGTCCTGGGATTGCAGGGGTGTCGCCTGCACCCTTTACATGGATTGCAGCGGCAAAAGCACAGCCTTTTTGACAATATTTTGTGTCCACTGCCATTTTTGCTGTGATTTTAACACATGGAACCGTCAAAACTAAAAACTGCATAGTAAAGTAACTCAAACTGGCCCACATTGGCCAAAAAGTGGCCTTTGACTAAACAAATTAAAAAATACATACATGCCACAGTAGCGTTTCGTGTTTTTGGTTCAGGCATTGCCCTATTGCCTTATAGGCCAGCCCAAGCCTGGTGCACGCATTGGAGCATGACTTTTTTGCCAGGAGCATAGCTTGTTTTACTGGAATTTGTGGGCAAAGCCAACTTGAATGTTATTTGAGGGAGGGGTTGCAGTAGGGGAACCATGGGGCTGGCTGGGTCCTACTGTGGCATAGAATGTTGTAGCTTTGTGAGTTTTCTTACTTTGTGCAGCCCGTAAAGCAATGTTTTCTTACTGTTGCATGCTACATTTTTACTGGCATTAGGGGGCAAATGCAACATGAGTGTTCTTTTATGTTTATTTTTTTTTATAGCTTTAGCCACAGCACTGTACAGAGAACATATTTATATAAAATGATCACCCAACCGAAGTTGGTACTCATTTATGGACCTCAGAAGGATAAAAGGCTGAGTGGGCCTTGCACATGTGACCTGCAGATCACACATGGCACAGCGAAGGGCTCAACCCGCTGAGCTATTGTACCAGCTAAGGCCTGTTTTCTTATTGAGTCATGTTTTTTTTTTTTTTTAACTGGCATTAAGGCAAATCCAACAAGAGCATGCTCTTACGTGGGGATACGGCATCAGAGCAGCATTAACATGTTTTGTTATAGTATCATTGCTGGCATTATGGGCAGCGCAAACATGAGAATTTTCTGATGTGGGAATAATGAATAGTTACTCACAGAAGTGACTAAGATACTCTTAGTCCACAGTCCCATTTCCTCCATACTGCATGGGCGTCCCTCGATAGGGACAGGAGACAACCTTTTTCACCAGAAAAAAATAAATAATCTTCCCCTTTAAATTTAGAGACGTACAGGGGCACGGCCCTGGGAGCATGTGCTCCCGACTCTGCCCATTGGCGCCACTACTCAGTCCCCATTGACACGTCGACAATATTAACATTGCCTAATGACACCAGTATTATTAGGGGAGGTTGGTGGGACGTATGGAGGAAAGGGGACTATGGACTAAGAGTATGTTAGTCACTACGGTGAGTAACTTACTCTTCCCGTCCTCTTTCCTCCATTCTACATGGCCGATTACAATTGAATGTGGCCCCAGGGTGGAGAGGAGACCCCCCTAGGTGAACAAGTTCCTTAGAACCGCCTGTCCGAAAGCCGCGTCTGATTTAGAGCCGACGACCAAACAGTAGTGCTTACAGAAAGCCAAAGGGGTGGCCCATGTGGCCGACCTGCTGCTGACCTGCCACGGGACCTGCGGCAGGAAGGCCACGGCCTTGGCTCCAACAGCGTGGGCGTGCATGTTAGCTGCAAGTGGTTTGTGCTGCCCCTCATAGGCCTCGTTGATGGCCGAACCATCAACCTTGCTATGGAGGCCTTAGATACACGATAACCGGGCCTTGACACCACCCCCAAGCACCCCCGACGGTGACAGAGCGTCTGACTTGCAGAAGCCCTTAGTACTATCCAGATAGAAATTTTCCGTGTGTCTGACATCCAGACAGTGCAGGACCCTCCGAGCATCGTTCTTGGGGTCGGCAAAAAACATATGTAGGACCATCTCCTTGTTCAGATGGAAAGCGGAGGCTACCTTGGGTAGGAACGCAGGGTGTGTACTCAGGACAACCATATCCTTGTGAAAAATAGTATAGGGTTTTGAAGCACCAACGCCTGGATCTCGCTGACTCTGCGAAGCAGAGGGGAGACCCACCAACAGAGCTGTTTTAATGGTGACCAGCCTGATGTCCGGGGATACCATTGGCTCAAATGGTTTGTGCGCCAAGGAGCCCAACACTACATTGAGGTCCCACACATGGTGTGGTTTCTTGATCGGAGGGCAGAGCCTGGAGAGGCCTGTCAAAAGTCGCTCACCTTCCCGAGCTGCTACAGACCCTTGAAGAGACCCCGTTTTGCCCATCTGCATTATCACGTGCGCCAGTGTTATAAGTACATTTGAGCAATAGGCTCCACTCACAGGGATTGGACTGCCTCTCAGTTAGGATTGTGTTTGATGCAGAAGGGACTAAAGACTATTTGCACTGCCCGTTTCCTTCCCCTTTTAGGTTGTGGACCCATTTCGTGCATTAATCCTTTAGACCCCATTGGTCTTGTATATATGTATATTGATAGGATTGTGTTGGCTTAGAAGTATTACTGTGATTTTATTTCTGTGTCGAAACTCACAGGCCTTGAAATAAATGTATTTGTATTTTTAATACATCTACACCTGACTGGGAGTGCTTTGTAAGTGTTCTTTACTCTGTGCTCATTGAGGTCTTTCAGTCACCCTCACCCCTCCCGTGACCTAGTCTTGGCCGACGCCAATGCTACCTTGATTGGTCTGGCTTGTCCAGAAGGATACCCTGTTCCAAGAAACTAGGCTGGCCTTCTGAACCTCTGCCCACCAGGTCAGAGTTCAGAAATCCGTCTCAACAGTACGCCTTGGGCGTGGCCTTCGTAAGGATAAAGAATTTGCAGTTTGCAAACTGTTTTTATTTTTATCGAACTCATCGGTGGTGGAGTGAAATGTCTCCACCCTCAAATGGGAGGTCCAATATGGGTTCCTGGACGTCTGGGTTAAACTTAGTATCCCAAAGCCAGGAAATCCGTGTCCGTGGCGATGCATATGGCCCGGCCTGAGGTGTCAATGTGGGCCATGGTGGACTCCATGATGTCTTGCGCCACCATTTTAGCCTCCGCCAGTCCCGCCTTGAAACAGGACTGCCTCTGCACCGGAAGTTCTGAAAGAAAGAAGGCTATTTCCCACCAAAGCCTCTGGTTAACAGCTGCCAGCATGGCATCCGTGTTGGATTGACGAAGATGCAGAAGCATAGGAATAAAGCTTCTTCCTGTACGCCTCCAAGGTCTTTTCCTCCTTGCCTAGCAGAGTCAAGGACGAGGTGGCCGAGGACAACCGTGGCTTTGAATAGAGTGACACTGCAGCAATCACCAAGAGTGTGGTTGAGGGTGGGCCGACAGCAAGAGTGGATCCCCTCCATTTGCCTATACCTGGCATCCAGGCGCCGGTTGACAGGCTGGGCCGAATGGGGCTTGAGCCACCCCTTTTTGGTCAAGGCGACAACGTCCTTAATCGCGATACCTGTGCTAGCCGCGGGGCATTGAGTGAGGACCTCAGCCAGGACATCCCCCTCCTCCAGTTGTTTGACTTCAGGTTGAGTAAGGCCCAAGTACTCTGCCAGACCTGCGAACTGTTCATGGAAGGCCTTGGCTGTTGATGGGGTGCCTGGTTCTTCTTCCTCGTCTGTGTCTACCAGGGTGTCCGGCTGGTCCGGACTGGGTGGAGGGGTGCTGGACGCCGAGGGCTAAGGTGTGGAGA
The DNA here is from genome assembly GCF_040938575.1 of Ambystoma mexicanum. Taxonomy (NCBI): domain Eukaryota; kingdom Metazoa; phylum Chordata; class Amphibia; order Caudata; family Ambystomatidae; genus Ambystoma; species Ambystoma mexicanum. The sequence goes on from NC_090939.1 coordinate 695,116,943, forward strand.
CCAGAGCCGGAGGCTTGTACAGAACTGTCTGAACTGTGGGAGGCAGGGGAGTCGGAATCGAATGAGCCGACGGGGGCAGCAGGGGCTGTAGCGCTAGAGCCATAGGAGGAATGACTATGGGCACAGGCGGAGGGGCTGGAGGGAGCATGTCCCCGATTACATCCCCAAAGACGGACCCCACCTGAGGAGATCTCATGAGCATGAGGAACTTTTCAAAGAACTTGTCCTCGCAGGCCGGTGGGGTGGCAGGCGATAATGACGGGGTAGTGGGCGACTGCTGGGGCCGGCGCGTACTCTGTAGCTGTTTGCAGTGTAAACCTGCCCTGCTCTGCTGATGGATAAACTGTAGGTAACATACCTGGTTGACACCAGTCCCACCTTGCAACTCATTCACCCACCTGCTCCGTTCCTCTGGGAGGTATTGGATGAGCGGCCATCTTGTCGAGCTGCATCCCACGTGCCGAAGTCGTGGTGCTTGGCTCACTGGGCCTGGCCTCCTCCAGGACTCTTGGCGATGGAGCACGAGACCTACACTGTACCTCAGGCCGTGGCCTGATAGGCGTGTCAAACTCGGCTGAGTTGCCGGTAGTGCTGCGTGCAGGCGCCCCCTCGGATATGTTGCCGGTACAAGGGTGTAGCCCCCCGGGTGTATGCCTGCTAAAAGAACCTTGCGGCCCCTCAGCACTGTCTCCGGAAGGATCTATAGACCGCTCGGCCTGGCGGCCGGTAGCTGAATTAGCCTCAGTATTCGTGCTGGTGCAAGAATCTGAGAGGTTCCTCCCGTCTGTACGTTTCCTTGGAAAGGAGTCGCCCTTGCGGGGTGCACTGGCAAAGAGCGGCGCTCCTTTGGGCCTTGACTTATGTCTGATGAAGTCCTTCAAGTCCTCTGGAGCTCCCTCCACTTAGCTAGTCTGTTCTTCAAAGCATGCAAACAAAGTGCATTGCACGCAGTGCAACCCTCCCATCCCTAGCGAGGGACGCCCATGCAGTATGTAGGAAAGGGGATGGGACGTAAGAGTATTGGCACATATAGGAGCAACATAATGGACATGTTTAGGCACAATCAGTAGGAACATGTTTTTTACACTTGCGGGGTACTGGCATACAGTGGGCAAAGGCATTATGAAAATGTGTTTTCAAAATGCTCCTGTGCATTGTTGATGACTTGCCATCTAATGGACTGTGGAAGTGTACTGTTTTTTTTTTTTTTTATTGATATAGTTGGAATATATCAGAATTTCATTCATAACATTAAAAATAAAACAATTCATATATCACGAATAGGCATGATATATAGTAATAAAAAATGCACATCACATACAATTTAGGAAAACATCACCATGATCACTATTTGATTAATTAAAGAAAAAATAGATATAACAAAAGTAGAGAAAGAACAATTGATATGCTGAACTGTACTCGATTTTCACAAGCCCAGTGGAATGACAACGTGGCTAACATATTTTTACTAAACAATCTGTCAGTATTATTGACATTGTTTCACACATTCTTTGAATCTTCAGTACTATATGTCTCTAAATCAAGTGTTATTAAATAATTTACAATTGCAATTCTATTTTTGTTAAGAGACGTGTTATACAAAGTAAGCCATAATTGTTCAGCAGTTGTAATAAGCAAACCCTCAAAGTGATGTTTAAAGTATTTTATGCGATGATTTAGCAGCATAGGGCACTTTGTTACTAAATGAGGTAATGTCTCTGCTTCACTTGGATCTTTACAAAAGCGACAGATGTTTTGCAGTAATGGAATTAATTTTCATTTAGCCAGAGTTGCCCTTGTATGCCAGACATCCAATCTAAATCTGATGAAAAGATCTCGAAATCTCGCATTTGGAAATTGCAACAGATACGATTGTGGTGTTCTGACTTTCTTAATTAAAGAACAAAAAAATTCTGAGTGCTTTGTTGCAAGACATTGAGATCTTGTTTGGATCCAATCTGAAAGCATTGTTTTTTCCTTAGCTTTTTCTGGGTTGTTAATCAGCAACTCCTCAGTGACATTTGATTCAAGTAGATACTTTTTAGTTTCTAATTGCCATTGTTTCATGTTTCTGTGAGTGGTTTCTTTCTTATACTTTGACAAAATGTTGAGTAGCGAGCCTCCCTTTGAGGCTATAATGCATTTTCGATAGAGACTGCAGACTTTCCACATGTACATAGCATACAGGGACGTTAGTCCTAGTTCATATCGGATCAAACACATTGGTACAGATTTGGGTAAACGCAATAAGTTTTTCCAAAACGAGCCTTCTATGGTTGTCCAGAAGGAAAAATCACGCCATGCTCTTGTGTCAGAGCCATATAGCACCGTCGGTATGGCTTTCTGGCAATAAAAAATTAAAGCTGGCTTCATGGAAAAATTGCCATATTTGTGGTTTAATATTCTTGCCTGTGATGTGGCTGTATTCATTTTGGTCCTGATTTCACTGTAGTACGGGGCATCAGAAATAACGTTGTTTACATTTAGGCCCAGATATTTATACTCTGATACAATTTCCAGAGGTTTCTTCTGTATGTGCCACAATTGTCGAATTTTTCGCTTTGCGTTGTTGGTAGCCACAATCATAATTTTGGATTTCTCTAAATTTATGGTCAGTTTATTCTTATTAACATAATCGTGTAATTGATCCAATAACATTTGAAGTCCTCTTGCTGTTTTTGCTAAAAGTACGAGATCATCAGCATAGAATAGGTAAGGTATCGTATAATCTAGCAAACGAGGAGAATCAGATGTTATGTTCATGAAGTGGTTCATTATATCAGATATGTAAAAATTAAACAAAGAGGAAGCCAACAAACAGCCTTGTTTCAATCCCTTATACGTATAGATGCATTTGGAAAGTTTTCCATCCATGGAGAGTATTATCTGGATCGAGGTGTCAGTGTGAAATTCTCGTATCCAATGCTGAAGATGAACAGGGCAATTGCTTTTCTGTAGTTTGTCAAAAAGAAGGTTTTTGGAAATTGAGTCAAATGCCGTTTGTAAATCAATGAAGGCCATGAATATTGGTTGTTTTAGTTGCCACTCTTTGTGTTTAATGGCATGGAGTATATGTAAATTAACAGATGTTCCAAGGCCAGCAATAAAACCTGTTTGGTATGGATCGTTAATGTTGGATTTATTTGACCACTCAACAAATTCGGCTAAGATTAGGCGGGCAAACAGTTTTCCAGGCACATCAAGTAGCGCTATCGGCCTGTAGCTTCTAGGATCTTGTCTATTATGTTTTTTGTATATGTGGAGAATAATGGATTTGCGCCACGACTGAGGTATTCGTTGAGATATAATTATTTGATTGAAAATGACTCTTAATATGTTGGCCCAGGCTTCTGGCTGGGATTTTAGCATGATGTTAGATAGTATGTCTAAAGCTCCAGGGCCAGACGGTCTGAGTTTTTTTATGTTCCTTAATATGTCGCTAGGATCTATTTCTAAATGAGTCAAGTTATATGGAGGCATGTAGGTGGGTTGGTTGGTCCATGGGAAGTCTGCATAGAATGAACTATAATATGCAACCCACACTTCCTCAGATACTGCATTAAGTTGTACAATAGATTGTTGGGGAGTATAGATGGTCTTAATTAGGCCCCAAATCATGGCTGAGCTTTTTGAGGCTATAGTTCGCAGCATTAACTGTGCATCTTTTAGTTGCATACTAGCTTTATGTCGTTTCAGCCAGTTGGTGTATCTATTTTTGATTTTTCTTTTTTGCAAGATTCTTTGATCTAATGTACTGTAAGTGTACTGTAAAATCCACCATTTCAACCCCGTAAACAATTTTCTCTGGGAGAGAACCCCTCTGAACCCACCTGGGTTGGTTTGCTCTCCCTTGCTACATTCGATAGCTCCTACAGATTCAGTCGGGACAGGACAAGCCCAGTTCCCTTTTCAAGCTCCCCTTAGGATGAGCCCTACTACATTAGCTGAAGGCCCCACTTGTTACATAATCCTTGATATGCCTCTGGTGAGCTGGGGATGAAAGATGCATCTAATGGGCCAAAGTAAGGCGTAATATGTACTCCGCCTACTGGGCTCCAAGTGGGGGTCAACAGCAAAATAATGACTCCACTCAATAACAGCTTTCAAAACTGCCATCCTGCCCCCCCCCCCCACCCCAAAATGTTATGCTGGCTCCGCCTCTGGTTAGACATTTTGTGTGAAACCTTTCCAGGTCCATGCAGGTTGGCTTCCCGAAACCCAACACCAAAAGTGGTTCTGAAAAACCAACATCAACCAATGATGCAGTCTGAGGATGGGTCCGACAGAGTTCATTGACAGCAGTTCCAAGGAGAGTTATCCTCCTGACGCCAGCACCTTTGTCATTGACTTAGTCAATGATGGCAGCATTTATGAGGCCACTTCATTTTCAATACTAGACCACCCCCCTCCCCCCAATCTGAGGCTAGTTTGTGGCACTGGACCCCTTACATTATGAAACATTTTCAGGCCTAGTTTCATCCTTACCAGCCTATCTCGTCATCTCACCATCAGCACTGCAGTACAGTTGGGCCTCCTTAATTGCCTAATCTCATTCATGCTTCTGCAGCCAGGCCAGGCCCCTCTTCTCAGCAGCCAGTCTCCTTGGGGTGAATAGAGCCAAGTCATATCACATCCCCCCTCAAAACCCCCTTCACCCCTCCCCACCCCAAGGGTACAGGCAGTACATACAAAATTCATAAGGGGATTCTTGGCAGATTAATTTCCTCAAGCATCTGGAAAACAGCTTAAAAAGAAACACTGCCCCGTGGCTAGCAAGCAAGAAAGAACCACACCAGCAGCAACTACCAAACAAACATACAGAGCTTTGCCAAACATCAGCAACCAAGTATCAACCGAGTCCAGTTCCTAATTACTCATTTACTTTCAAAGAGGTCCCACAGGATTTGATCTCATCCTTCATAAATAAACTCAAATCTACTTGATCTAGCTAAGATGTATTTCCAGAACTTGTAGTTCAAGCTCACCCTGTGGCTTTGACGCAACATTCTTTGTAAATCTATCTATTATTAGAAAAAGTAGCCCAGTTCACCAAACAGGTTCTGTAGACGATGATAACACTCATCAATTGTTGAAAATCAATTATCCTGTAGGTCGTGGTTCTGATTTGCGTATCCAGTGATGGGCTTTGCACCCAGAAGTAAACTGCACTGAAAATGGGCATGTTTGTCTCGCTGACATAACCCGGAGCACATGTTGGGGGAAGGGGCGAGTGAGGGAGGGGAAGCGAGAGTGGATATGCTGCTGCATACCGGGACGGTCTGTGCTCTCTAACCCATCTGTTGCCTCACCCTGACGTGGTGTAGTTCACTGTGGTGCAAATATCTTAGGAACCAGCACACTAGGACCTTACATACATACAGATATATATATATATATATATATATATATACACAAGGAACCGTCCCTTTAGGTCTCACATCCACTACCAGAAAAAAGTTCTCTTGACCCCACAGAATTGGGCAATTATTGTCCTATAAACAGGCCTACCTTGGTTGACCAAGATCCTGGAGAAGGTAGTGCAAAAACAATTAACATACTTCATAGGATAATCCTGGATCAATTCCAATCAGGTTTTCGCCCCAAACATGGAAAAGAAACAACTTTGGTCTCTGTGGGACAACCTCTTATACTATTCTGATCAGGGCTATCAGTCTCTACTGGTCATGTTAGATTTGTCTGCCGTGTTTGACACAGTGGACCATTTTACCCTTCATTCAAGACTGGCAGACACAACTGGGGTGGATTACCCCGTACGAGAAAGGTTTCGTAGATGTCTTTCAGAGAAAACGCAAATGGTGAAAACTGGCCACCTCTCCTATACCCCACCCAAGGATACCTGTGATGTTCCACAGGGCTCTTCGTTGTCACTGCTCCTCTTTAATATTCATCTTCCGTTGATGTCCTGTATTCTGAACTTTAATATTGGAGTTTCACCCTTATGCTGATGATGCCCTACTGTATTTGAAAGTTTCTGGCCCCCCAAGAGACATTTGAAAAGCGTCAGCTCTTATTGGTGGAGGTTAAAGGTTGGCTGACTGATAGCCAACTTAATAAAGCCGAGATTATGTGCCTGGGACCAAACACACATTAAATGACTTGTTACAGCAACCTAGACCTACATTTGAGGGCCTTCCAAATGCCAAAAAAAGAAAAAGACTAAATCATAAACCTTGGAACCATCTGGGACCCTGAATGTAGGTGGACTTCATGAGTGAGTGGTCAAATCAGTTTTTTTCTGCCTTTGAATACTGAGATGATTCTTTCTCTGTTACGAGATTCATGCAATATTGGTTGGAGGATTGTTGAATGATATCCTTGACTATTCAAATGCATTATACACAGTACTTCGCAAACTACCTTTTACATAGACTTCAGATCACTCAAAATACTGCCATTTGTCTAATTTCTAATGTACCTAAATTCTTCCCCATTTATAATCTTAGACGATCTTTGCATTGGCTAACAGTATCTCATTACTTTTAAGATACTTATTTTAGTGTATCAACAGTTTAGTACCACAGCATTTAAAAAAGGTAACATTTATTTATACCAACCATCTCACCTCTTTGCTCAAGCCAGTCACTTCTTTTAGCTATCCTCCCCTCCCCCCCTCGCATTGCACCACTAAGGGAGATCAATGCTATTCCATTGCTGGATCTCACTTTTGGAACAATCTCCCAATCCAGCTTCAATCTAGGACCCCCTTCCTAGCATTAAGGAGAAACCTTAATACTTTGCTTTTCTTCTAATCTCAACTGTGCAATTTCATGTCAAATCCATCCCTATACAATTTATTCTTACTATCTGCGCCCAGACGCAATTAATTTTGCTTGGTACCCTATCTGGGTTTTGTGTTATACAAATAATTCAAATCAACCAATTCTTCTCCATAAATTCACTCTTCCACACAGCAAAGGAATCTGGGAAGCAGCAGGGCAGAAGATCAATCCCCTTAGAGAGGCAGTCTGTTCAGGCTCTCTGGATCAATAGGACAAAAAAGTGTAATGTTCTTAAGTCAATGGTATGGAAAAAATGTGTTTACAAAAAAGGTTACAGCCGTATCCAGGCAGATGGGAGTGAATATTATAAAACGTTTGAATCCATCTATTAAACACCCAATACTGTACATGTAGGTTGTGGGAGTCACCCAAGTAGACTACCAAGGCATCTTTTCAAAGCAATTATTTGATGCATAAACAGCCGAGAAACGAGCAGCAAGAGAAGTGAATAGATTAGTGGGACAAAGATTCCCCCAATTAAAAACAAGAGCTTAGCGCTGCAAGAATCTCAGAATTGTACAACAGAAGACAGGGACCCCGGTATGAACGCCAGTGGAAGCATATGTTGGTGACAGAGCTGGCACTTAGGTGGAGTCACGTCGGCACACAGGCTTTCACAATTTTCCTTTTCTTTGTAAAACAGGTTCCACAAGTTTTGTTATCCCTGGGAGGAAATGGGGCTGGATTAACAGTGACACTATTCTATTAATGTTGCACATTTACTACATAAACTGCACTATGTAAATACCAATAGCAGATAAAAGCCCATTTGCTCAATTCCCAGAAAGTTTTTAAAATAATGTACTACCTCCTGAAGAAGTCCTTCGGTTGAGGGTGTCATATGAAGGCAAGTGAAGTATGCTTGATGGTAATACAGATTTCTACTGACATCTGGATGGTTTAGGCAAGATGTAATGAGAGCTACGGCTTCTGTGGTTCGCTCACAAGCAATCAGATATCTTACACGCAGTTCAAAGAACAGTTGATTTTCTGAGCTCAAATAGTTGTTTACTGCAAGAAAATAAGAATAAATTAAGGCGATACAGGTTCAGTACATTAAGCAAAAACTATTTAATTGGAGTACACAAGAAAATGATAACTTTAATGTCAATGGAGGATTTAAAAAATGTTCTAACAATTCGACAGACGCATAAAATTTTTCTCTTTTTAAGTGTAGGTTTCACTATACTTTTACTATTAAAGAGGAACCAGGAATAAGACACGGACACAGAGGACTCATTTAAACAATAAAGGGGCTGGAAAATGCCTCACCGTCTCTAATCTAGGAGGTATTCCCCTCCTCAACCAAAATTAAGGGTCTGTTCTGTGTCAAGATGTCCAAAGCAAAAATGTGTGCACAAATCCTATCCTAGCCCATGCATTCTAAAACTAAAAAAGTGCACAAATGTTCAACTTTAACAAAAAATATAATTCAACACAAGTTCCAAATGGATAATGTTCACAGTTCCTGGGAATGGCTCCATTCCGCAGGTTTCTCACCACCAAAACAAAAGTTCCAAAGAAAAACCAAGTTCTTTAAGGCCCAAGAGAATGACTCTCTCCTCTTTGTGTTACAATCCACTGCAGTGGAAAATAACTCCCTTCCCCAAGTCCTTTCCACAAACACTAATTCAAAAACCCCAAGGGCATGACTCTTCCATGGAATTCTCTTTTTAAACTAACAATTTGGGTGCAGGTCTCAGACTCACAAGAAACCTAATATACCCTCCCGCCAGGCTCCCTCATGTAACTGCTTTACACAATTTAGTAATCGTACAAAAATGTCGACCTGGGAACTGACGGCCGAAAATGGCGACTTTTCTTTTTAGCCCCCCTCTTACACATAACCCGATATATATATATATATATATATATCGGGTTAAGTGTATAATAATACGGGGGATGCAGGGGGTTCTCCCCCGCATAAATGTGGTGTAAAGGGTTAACAAAAAATCGTCATTTTTCGGCCGTCGCAGTGATCACATAGATCCCACAATTTAGGTGCGGCTACCAAATTCGCAAGACAGCAGTTATACTCTCCTGCTAGGCTTGCTCTTTATTCCTTTATGCAATATGGGTGTGGATCCCACTCCAGCCATTGTTAAGGATTTCAATCAGCCAATACACCCGGGTCTCAGCCTAGCATGCAATGCACAAATGAAATACTTATTTATTTTTTCTATAGGTTCAATATTCTGAGTGATATACCACTCATATCACACCCCTCCTCAAAATACCCCCAGGTCACAATGGACCAGGAATCAGGCTGGTTGGTAAAGGTAATATTTATTTATTTAAAATTCAAATCAAACAGTTTTAATATATGGCGCAGCAATCACCAATGTGGTGACAATACAATCAGAAAAGTAGATAATGCAGATGAATTCACTTTTTAGCACACAGAATATAAAAACAGAGAAAAGAACAGTTTTCACTTGTGAAAAGATAGCGCTTTAAGATGTTCCCCTGCAAATTTCTCAACTCACAAAGAAGCAATTCTACACAGATGTAAGTAAGCAGCAGGTATTCAGGAAGAACAGTGTACAGGGTTTGAATGCAATCTTCCCTCCCCAAACAAGAGAGAAAAACGTTTTGGAAATTTACACTTTTTTTTTAAACCAATATTTTATTAGATTTTCAATTTATAACACAGAGCAGTAATGATAAAAAAACAGTTTGATAGAGTTCTTCCTACGTACATTCAACAAGAATAAGCGCTACAGTAGGTCCTCTCCTAAAGCCATTGAACAGTTAATAAACAAAGATCGATTATCCTCCCCACTACATTTGGCAACCTTATTACATAGTCCGATTTGGCTTGAGGTCGAATATGCAACATAAAGGGGGTACATTCGGGAAGTATTTTGCCCGCATCAATGGGTTCTAACTTAAGGTTCTCGTTTTGAAACTTCGCAATACATTGCCTTCCTTGCTTCATCTCCCCGTCAATGTTTTACTGAAGCGTTAATAAATTCGGACTACCTCTGAAGGCCTTGTAAATGACAACTCTGTTCAACTCCAGTGCTTAGGCCATGCTCTTTTGGTTTTGTTTCGAAAAGAAATTGTGCTTTTAACCGGCTTTATATCTACAAAATCTATTTCACTTACATACATTATATAGGATCGAGTTGTGTCTTAGTGACAGTCCATTCTAAGGCTGTTTTTCAGTCCGACATTACCATTTCGGTCTAGTTTCCATGTCTATTTTTGGTTCCAGGGCATATCCGCTATTACAGCATAGCTTTTGAGAACCTTGGACTCTTATGTTCTACCTTTTACTCATGTTCTTGTCTTACAGAACATTATAGTTCGCATTACCTCCATGAGGTTCCCCAATGCTCTCCCTCCCTCTCTCACCCCTCCTCTCTTACCCCTCCTGTTTTTTATTAGTCCCTCCACCTCTATACAATTCTCAAACCCCCTACAAGTATTATTTTATATTCCAGAGTCCAGGCTTTTACCGTGTTCTTCCCTTTCTTGACCACAGCGTCCCTTTATCTTTATTTTTGAGAGAGTTCAGGTTACGTGTGTTTCGGAACAGGCGAGGTTTGAAGAAATGGGCTTCTCTGTCCCGTACATGTTCATGAAATGGATTCCATATAGTTATGAATCTTAGGTATTTGCCGGTGTTGATAGTGCATATCTTCTCCATAGCCATCACCCCCCAGATCTTAAAGCACCAGCATGCGGAGATTGGACCTTCTTTGTTTTTCCAATTTTGTGCGAGAGTCATTCTAGCTGCTGATAGTAGATGGGTGATGAGTTTAGTTGTCGCTCCAGACATCACGTATTTCCCTTCTATAGGGACTCCTAAGAGGATTGTCTTCGGAGATCTTGGTAGATCCACCCCTGAGATGTCTTTTATGTAGCTTAGTATTTCCTTCCAGTAGGCAACTGCTTTAGGGCACGTCCACCACATTTGGAACAGGTCTCCCTTCTCACCGCAGTTTCGCCAACAGTTTGGTGAGTAGGACTTTGCAATTTTGTGGATGCGGTTCGGGGACATATACCATCTGAGGCACAATTTGTATGCAAATTCCTTTATTGTGGTGCATCTGGAGGTGCTGTGTGCACGTGCCCATATTTGGTACCATCCTCCTCCGTTAGTGATTCTTGCATATCTCTCTCCCAATTGTTTTGTGTGCGAGATGATTGGTTGGCAGGTCATTGGAGAGGAGTTTGTAGAGTCTGGAGACCCCTTTCCCGGTATTGCCTTCTTGAAGCGACATTTCTAGGCCTGATGGCGTCCTCGTGCCCGCTTTCTTCACCATTGGGTGTGTAATCCAGTGCCTGATTTGCGCATATCTATAGCGTTCGTTTTCCCCTATGTTGAATTTTAACTGTCAATCTGTGAAGAGCAGTGTAGCCCGCGTCTTTGTACATGTCTTTCAGTTGCATCGATTCTGCCCCTGACCAGCCCAACCAGTATCCCCGTTGGAGACCCGGCATGAAGTCCGGATTGCCCATCAGTGGCGTATATGGACTCATTCCACCAGGAATGCGTTTCTTTTTCCGGGCTTTGTCCCAGCTTAGTAAAGACCATTTCGTCATTTCTAGTAGAGCTTCTCGGCTGTTTCGGTTTTCTTTGCTCAGGCTCAAGAGGGCTATTAGGGGGACGAATGAGACTGATTGTTCGATTCTGCACCAACCTTTATGATCCTCTGGTTTCGCCCATCGCAGCACTGGTACTAGTTGTGCTGCCATAATGTATCTGTCAATTTCTGGAACTCCCAGACCGCCCAGATGTGGGGAGCGCATTAGGATTCGTTCCTGAATTCTAGGTTTCTTATTATCCCATATAAATTTGAATATCGCATCTTGCAGTGCTCGGATCTTGGCTGGTGGTATTGGCACTGGCAATGAGCTTACCACATAGAGGAGGCGGGGGAGGATGGTCATTTTGACCGCTGTGATGCGGGGGAACCATGACAACTCCTGGGAGTCCCATCTGCACAAGTCTTCCTGTAGTTTCCACAGTGGCGTTATGTTTGTCTGATATAATTTGTGCGGATCCCTGGCAAGGTTAATTCCTAGATATTCCAGTTTGCCTTCAACCCAGCTCATCGGAAATGATCTCGCCAATGTCTCGATGTCCTCTCTTTGCTGTTATGTTCATAGCTTTCGATTTGGAGAAATTTATGGAGAACCCCGAGACTCGTCTAAATGACATTTGAAAAATGGCTTAGAAAAACAATGAAAAAAGTGTGCAACAATCCTTAAATTGATATAAATTCCTATGGAAGCAACACTGAAAAGATCCTAACAAACATAAGCTACAATATGAGCAACAGTACACACTTTAAATCAGAATGGAAGTTTGGAAATACTTTGAATGAGAAAACACGTGTAAAACTTTTGCAAAATTGCGAATTCCCGCGTAATTTTCACTATGCGATTTAAGAAAAATATGGGATGCGGGTTTAGGATAGGAATGTACCTAAATGTCTTAGTTGAAATGAAGTCTCTAGCTAACTTAAACCTATCAAATTGAGGAAGTTATAAGAGTTCCAACTAGAGGTGTTTTTGAAAATAAAGGCGCGGAAATGAACAGAACTCAGTTTTTACAATGACATTTATGCTCTAAACTAGAGTATTCAGGCTGGTTACCAGTTTGAAACACAGTAAGCTCCAGAGTGGTCAGCGGAAACCAATCCCAGCACCTCCGTGTCCGCTTTGAAGGACACAGTCTGATTACCCGTGGGATGATTAAGGGTTTGGGATTCCACAAGACAAAAGTATTTTAAAGAAATGATCACTAGCACAATGAATCAAAGCAATGTTTCAAGACTGGTGTGACAATATTACAAGTTCTTAAGTTAAAGAGAGGATGGGTTATAGATTGGGATAAGACAAGTAAATATACTATGGGTTACTAGGATTCCTAGTGATACTTACAGTCCAATGTAATTTAAGATTGGATCGTCAGGTATGGTCATCACGGATCTGGTCTAGAGGCAGCAGGGCACCTCTGGCGGAATTGGATCAGCTGGGCGGTTCTGGTCAATTGGACCGGCACCTCAAACTGGACTGGATTGGCCGTTCTGGTTGCTGGACACTGTAAATCAGTGGGATGGCGAGTTTCAGCAGGCAAGCCTTAATGGTAGCAAGCCAGACTGGATCAAAATTGCTTCCCTGAATTTTGGGATGGTTCAGGATTTGGGCCTAGCTGGAAAAGAGTTCAGCAAATGCAGAGGCCTTGGTTTTGCAAAGTAGTCTGGATCAGGACAAGATGGAGAATTCTGGAACAGGATGAAGTCCGGAACAGAGCTTCCCGCGGAAATCAGGATGGAGTCAGGAATCATTGTCTGTTGTGAGGTTCCCCAATTTATCCTGCCAAGTGAAATCACTCAGTTTATGGTACGAGCGGGCTTCCAACCCACAAGGCTATGAGTGGTCAAAGGCACAGTTCCCTCCTTGCTGGTTGGATGACAGAAAGAGTGGTTATATTTTATGATGTGACGTGGGAAACTCCCACAGTTATTTGGACCAAAATTTAAATTTCCCACAATTACATATTTATACACTTATGCCCTCTAATAAAATCGGACACATACATTACATATTTTGAAGGTTACATTTACATCTAACTCCCAAGTCGGTGAGACCTGGTGTTGTCTTTCTATTCTATTAAATTTTGATCATCAAGTTTTGTCCTAACAATTCCTAATTCGGTACATATATGTGCAATCACTCCTAGAACATGGGTACACAATATTAGATTTACAGCATTAATAGTTTTGGCGCGATTAGTCTTTTTGCGTAACTTCAGTTCGTTACACAGTAAGAAATTCTACAAAGTCTTCACGTCTCAAATTCAGATTTCAATGTATGCACTTTTCATTCCTTTACTTATTTTTGCCGCCAAGTTAAATGTCATGAAGTTCTGTGGCAAAATAAGCAAATTAACTCCAAATCACAAGTCCGTTTTTTTCTTTCTTCACAAGTGAGCAAATGGCCAGTCCTTTGAAGTTCACTGAAAAGCCTCTCCCAACATGCTGTCCCTCCTCTGGGAGGATGGGTGTCCAAACCTTCTATTGTCTGTGCCTGAAGCAAAAACGAATCTCTAATGAGGGCCTTTGTTCCGAGTATGCAACGCCTCCCAATAGCAATTAGGCCTTTCTGCCAGCAGTGAAGTGTCAATCTGAAATGTCAACTTTCCCAGGCTGAGGACTGTCAAAGGAGAATTGTAACAGTTAATTAACTCAAGACTGGGATTTAACTTTAAGTTACCTACATCTTTCATTAAAACATAAAATTACAGTTTATAGGGGAATCTTACATTAGCCATCCTTTGACATTTTGAAAGAATTAAACCTTTAAACAAAAACATACTTTCAAAACAGGCGACTTTGCACTTCATTCCTGAAAAAGCACCTTAAACTGAGTCCTTTAAATCAGATTTTCCTCTGCAGCACATACACAATTTATTCAGCATTAGGTCTTCCATTGAGTGCTGGGATGTTAGCAGTTTTTGTAGTACCCTTTTAATATCAGTGATTCAATGGAAATAAATTGATCTAGCGCCAAAACCAGCACTTTTGAAGGTTGCAGAGCTACATTTTAAAAGGCATTTTCGGTTTTCAGCACAATCCTGCTGTTTTGCTCCATGTTGAATGTAAGAGAACCCACTGGCATGCTCCTGCAGTGAGAACTGTTTTTCACCCCCCCTGACAGTGTGTGGCAGGGTGTGCAGCTTTTTGTGGTTGTGACCCAAACGCAGTGTTGCGGATTTGTGCGTGCATTTTGTGCCGTTTCTTTCTCCATTTGTAAAGTGGGGCGCATTGGAATGGGTCAAAATATCCCACACCAGGTATAGTCTCCTGCCAGGTTCTCTGTTTATTCTTTTATTTCTTGTATTCACACACTTGCAATATTTTGTATTGTTTACATCAAAACACCAGGGCTCAAACCCAGTTTCATTTACTTCCTTTGTCACTTGTCAAAATACCTGGTATACTCCCCTGCCAGGTTCCCTTTGTATTCACACAGTTCTAATATTCTGTTTCACTTTCATCTAAGTAACGTATCTCAAACCCACTTTAAATGTTCCTGTGACCCAACATCCTTGCTCGGGGCCGTGGCTTGGCACCGAGCGGAATGGCGGGCTAATTCTCGCATAAAATCTAATATAGCAACCTTCAAAAAGTAATTTCTTTATTACCATTTGTTCATCTTGGAGCCTTTCAGAATGAGGTATGCCCAATTACTGTAGGACAAGATGTCTGGCGTGTTGCAGCCTGCAGTGTGATGGAGGCGGCGTGAGAGGGCCATAAAGCAGCGAGCTGGAGCGGCGGCAAGGCAGAGATTCCAGTCAGCTGCTGCCGCCTGCTGGTGGAAACGCTTTTCTCTCACAACACGGACCAACTCAACATATTGGAAACAACACTAAGTCTTCACATATTAGTGTTCCAGGTATTTCAAATGAACATTTGTTCTATACTTTTCACCAAGTTAACAGAGTGAAGTCATTGTGACTCCCAGAAGTGCTGTAAATGCTAAGTGCTCTTCTGCTGCGTCTTACAGACTCACTCTACTATGCTTCCTCATATTGCATGAAAAGTGTCTCATTCTTTAAGTCATTTTGGATGCTTTACCCTTAATTGCTTATTACTAAAATGAGGCTCTATAACATTAGAAAAGATATCGGGTTCCACATTATACCTCTCAAGCTTATCATTCACAGAACACCGCTATTATATAACTAGGGCTATATCCAAGAAAAACCTGGTGAAAGATTCTACCTAAACTGCCACCACGTTGAAAAGGCAAAAAAGTGATTCACCCAATCCTAATGAAGGTATGGACCCAGCCATGCTTGCCACTCTGACTGAAATTAGATCCTTAAAACCATTTATGGAGGCAAGTAACAACAAACTGCAATTTATGGATGATAAATGGTCATCTCTCGACTCTAGGATATCTGAAGTGAAGCGTAGAGTGAGCCACAGAGAGGATATCACGAATAAAGTTGTTAACTTGGAAATCTCAGTCAAAGTACTTCAAAATACATTCAGAAAACCTGGGGGTCACCCGACTCATGTAAGTGGCACTTCTCAGTACTTGATGGAGCTGCTGAAGCACCCTGTTGACCAAGCTACCCTTCCTGGGGCTCACCGGCTTTCTCTTGTGTTCTTCAGACCTCTCGCAGCAAACCCAGTGAAGCACTCCAGCATCCTGCCTCCACTTCACGGGCTTACCAGCTTCATCTTGCGGCTCCCACTTCACCCTTTTCACTGTTCGGGTGGCATTGGTACCGCTTCTCAGTTACCGCAGTCGCAGGAAGGGTCCTTTGCTCTTCCTTTTGCGATCCCAGCACGGTGAACAAGCTCCTTCAGTTCTTCCTCTCTCGCTGTCTCCCTGCTCGCCTGTGGACTTCTCCACTTGGCTTCCCTGGCAGTAACTAGCTTGTTGCATCTCATGGTTACCTTTAGCTGTTCCATCTTTACACTCCTGCTTCAAGGAAGGAAGTTGCATGGAGCCAATCAGCTTCCTTCGAGCACTAGACTGCTCCTTCTGCTGAGTATTCAGCATTACTCTGCCCCAATGCCTCATCTCAGTCTTTATTATTCTGTTGGTTACAGAATATTGAGGAATATCAGGAAGCTTTAAGAGTTCTTGAAGGAATGAACACAGTATGCCATCAAGGCATCAGGAATGGAAGGGATATCCCTAAAAGGCAAAGGGGATGATACCATGTCTCATCTGATGACGCTGGGCCCACCACTCCCTCATGCGATCCTGCCGCAAATAGCCACCCCCAGGGTCCGGATCAAGTAGTGGCTGCCGTCCCCTGGCCACATGAGAGGCTACATCTGGGAAAGGAGTGATGACATCAGATTCATCACATTACTCAATTTAAAACTTGTAGCTATCCGTGAAGGATTCCTCATCTAGAAAGGGTGTAAAAGCACTAGCTTTTTGTGAGTTTATTAATAAAATGATGTAGGAAATTCCATCCCAGAAAGGGTGGTCTGCTAACTGTCCTCACTTTCGAACTACATGCCAAAAGCATAGTGTACACCTGTTCGCTGCTGCTTCAGTATCCTGACCTGTTGCGTCCGTTTTTCGGAGACAGAGCAGGTTCAGAGGTTACACGTGCCCTGTCCGACATCTACTGTGACAGCAAAGTCACTGCAGTGAAAATGCTCCATTTTAAAATCTTCAAATACACCTGTATTGTACTAAAAGAAAAGCATCACTACAACAATTTCTGAAGTCATTAAACAATTTAAATTTAATTTACACATATCCACAAAAATCATGTACAAACACATTCACATACTGACATGACAGATGATCATGACCTTGCTGGGATGTCGCGCAAGCCAGAGCATTCTTCAAACCGATACGGAACCGATAGACGCGGGCCAGGATAGGCTCCATTGACACTTGGCTGTATGGACAGACCCTAGAGATCTCTGCAGATACATGGGGCACCGGACATGACCTTTCGAGCCGTGTTTCTTCCTATGAGCAAGTGACTTATCCACCACTCAAGCAAAAGCAAGACATATTTTTAATACCACAACACGTTTGAAATGGGAGCACCATATAACTTGCTTCTCCGTTGTCAAGTTGACTTGGTTTCCCTGAAGAAGGCTGGGCCAATGTGTTAGCTTGATGGGCTCATCAGCTGAAACTTGAGTAGGCAATTACTTTTGAAGACATGTTGTGAACTGAAAAGGATACTCTTACTTGGCCTCTTGTATGGCCTTGTGTGTAACTTTGAGAGTAATCAAGCATTTGTAGCTTAGTTTCCCACAAATAAGGATGAGAGTCGTTCTTTCTGCACACCCTCGATTGTTCACGGGTGCACAAGTTGATAAACAAGTACGACTCAAGGTGTTCATTGAGGATTTTTAATTGCTTTAGAGGCTTATATTGACCTTTCTTTGGTGGTAGGATTTGGTTTGTTTGCAACAGGGATGGTTGCGATTTTTGTATAACAGCCATCTTTCCTTTTTTTAATTGTTCATGTTTTTCAGTCACGTCATGTATGAATGTGTGTGTACATGATTTTTATGTATATTTCTAAATTAAATTTAAACTTTTTAATGACTTCTGAAGACATACGTTACTCACCGTAATCGTATTTCTGATGATTACATCAGCTTAGATTAACATGCTGTGCATATACTCGACATCTAGTAGTAATCGTGGAGTATTACATCTTTTTTCGAACATCGAAAGGGGACGTCGACATGGGCGTGACTAACACTTTCCCTAACGTGACGTGCAGTGTACCCACAATCCTTCACGTGTCGAGGTCCCAGCGGTTGTTTTTGTTCTGCTGTTGGGAGCCTTACAGAATGCATGAGTGAGTAAAGAAAAGAAGGTGTAAGATGCCCATGTTCCTTCTACTCCAAGAGGGAAGGGTGGGCGCATGTGAATCCAAGCAGATACAATCAAATACAATTACAGTGAGTAATGTATATCTTCTGATGCTTGTGAATCTGCTTAGAATTGCATGCTGTGCATAGACTAGCGAGCGGTACCAGGAGATGGTAGTGGGATGTGTGAAGGAACAGTAGTGAAGAGATGGCTTAGCACCGCTTCTACCACCTGAGAATCAGACTTACTGCCTCATCACGAGTTTGGCCTGAGCCCTTAAATGCTGCGGGGTAACTGTATTACTGTTGCATTTAAGAGCTGGCCCAATCACAACATGGGCGGAAAACAGCATTTTTACCTCCAGCTTGTTGCTGGTGGTAAAAAAATGACAATTCTTTTTTGCTCTTTTTCAGCGCTGTTACCGCTGGTGCAATTACCGCTGGCAGTAATAGCACTCCTCAACCCCAATGGTGATTTACTGCCCCCACACAACTCGTGATCCGGCACAAATTGTGCCGGACCGAGTTGCGGTAGCACCATTAGCGCTGGGAGATATCCCGGCGGTATTACCACTGGGATACTGCCCAACTTGTGATGAGGCCCTTAGAGTGTGTGTCTAAGAAGTCGTGTTGGGTGAAAGTATGAAATAAACTCCAGGTTTCTGCTTTGCAAATGGAATCTATAGGTAGAGGAAGGAACAAGTTACTTACCTGTAACTGTTCTCCAGCATGGGTCTGGCATGGATTCACATGCTCAGGAATATTCCCTGTCGTCAGGCCGGGAATACTCAGTAAAGAAAAAATAAGTATCAGTTTCGTTTCTGATCTGTCTTTCTTAGTAGTAACCAATCACTGATCTCTGGGTCATACTGCCCCCAGCCAATGACTGCCCTCTACATAAGCCCCTCCCCTGGCAGCCATCCTCAGATTTGATAGCACGTAAAGTGGCAGTATGACCAAGTGAAGAGCCGCAGAGGGGAAGGAGGGAGGGTGTGCATGTGAATCCATGCCAGACCCATGCTGGAGAACAGTTACAGGTAAGTAACTTGTTCCTTCTCCAGCATGGGGTCTGGCATGGATTCACATGCTCATGAATATAAGAATACATAGCAGTATACACACGCACAACCAACGGGAGGTGGCAACAGGCTCAACATTAAGCAATACAACAACTCATTAAGCATGTCTTAACTCCTCACCAGGCTCACCTTAAGCGAACAGGTTGCGCAGCACTGCTTGGCCGACCGTGGACTCCTCCCTGGAGTCCCGATCGACGCAGTAGAATCTTGTGAAGGTGTGCGTAGACCTCCACGTAGCAGCCCTGCAGATTTCCAGCAGGGACACACCAGACAGGAACGCCGTAGTAGCAGCGATAGCTCTGGTCGAATGGGCTCTCGGACGGCCGGGCAGCGGTCGGTTTGCCAACCGGTGACAGTGCATGATGCAGCCGGAGAGCCATCTTGGAAATGGAAGCCTTCGAGAGAGCCTTCCCTTGATTCACAGGTCCAAAGTTCACAGACTCTTCGTGCGGTCCACGTAGAACTTCAGCGCTCTAGCCACATCCAGCGAGTGCAAAGTCTGCTCGGCCGGAGACAAAGGTGACGGAAGAAAACTGGCAACACCAAGGGCTCGTTGAGGTGGAAGTCTGACGGCACCTTGGGCATTAAGGAGGGGTGCGTCCCCAGCACCACCCTTGTGTCGTGAAAAGTCAAGTACGGAGGCTTGCAAGATAGGGCCTGGATCTCTCCCACTCGTCGTGCGGAGGTGATGGCCACAAGAAATGCTGTCTTCTAAGACAGGAACTTCAACGGCGCCGACTGCATAGGCTCGAATGGGGCACCCATGAGCCTGGTCAGCACCAAGTTGAGCTTCCACGCCGGGGCCCTCACCGGTGGGAACGATCGGAATAGTCCCTTCATGAATTCCTTCACCAGACGATGAGACCACAAGGACGCCCGCCCTGTAGTTCTGGTGTATCGGGAAATGGCAGCCAGATGTATCTTGATGGAGGCGTGAGCCAGTCCAGCTTTGGCCAGCGACGACAGGTACGGCAATACTTGAGGGGCCGTAATCCGCAGAGGGTTCATCTTCTGTGCACGGCACCAGACAGAGAAACTCTTCCACTTAGGTCCATAGCATTTGAGAGTTGAGGGCGCCCTGGCTTTTGCAAGAACCTCTCTGCAGTCAGCCGGGATATCGTACCCTTCAAACCCTAGTGCTGCAGGAGCCAAGCCTGCAAGTTCAGCGACTCCGGGTCGTGATGAAGAACGGCACCTCCTTCTCTGGAGAGAAGATCTGCGTCCGTCGCCAGCTTGATAGGTGGGGACGCTGACAAGTCCAGAAGGTCCGGGAACCAGATCTGTCTCGGCCACGCCGGTGCGACGAGGATCATCCTGCACCTGGACCTCTTGAGCTCGTTGATGAGACGGAGCAGCAACGGCAACGGAGGGAACGCGTACAGGAACAGGCTGTCCCAAGGGAACAAGAAAGCATCGCCCATGCTCCTCGGTTGTGCGAACCTGCTGGCGAACCTCTGGCACTTGGAGTTCGTCTCTGTCGCGAACAGGTCGATCTGGGGTTTGCCCCACCGTTGAAAGAGCCGATCCACCTGGTCCTGGTGTAGTTCCCACTCGTGACACAAGCGCAGCTCCCTGCTGAGTGAGTCGGCGATGGTGTTTTTTATTCCTGCCAGGTGGAAGGGAACCAGAAACATCCCCTGGGCGACGGCCCAGTGCCACAGATCCTGGGCTCCCTTGGATAGGGCTGGGGATCAGGTGCCTCCCTGCTTCCGGATGTAGAACATCGTAGTGGTGCTGTCGGTGAAGATCCGCACCACCTTGTCCTTGAGGGACGGAAGGAACGATTTGAGCGCCCAGAACACGGCTCGTAGCTCCAGGACATTGATGTGAAGAGACCTCTCCTCCGGGAGCCAAAGGCCTCTTGCGTCGAGATCTCCGGTGTGGGCCCCCATCCCTCCAGGGGTGCGCCCGTCGTTACCGTCTCCTGACATGCCGGGGCCTGAAAGTAAAAGTCCATGCCTGCTGCGAGGTGCGCATGGGTACCCCACCATAGAATCGCCCGACGGAACTCCTCGTCAAGCGGGATCCGGTCTTGGAAGCTGCCCGCCGCTTGAATCCAGTCGGTGTCGAGGAACTCCTGTAGTGGACGCATCCAAAGTCTGCAAAGGGGCACAAGGTAGATGCATGAGGACATCATCCCGAGGAGGGACTTGATGGACCTCACTCTGGCCACATCCGTGGCCAACAGGCGCTGCACCTTGCCCAAAATGGCCTTCGTCCTTTCTTCCGACAGAGGCCAATCGCTTCACTGTACTCGCAGAAACAGTGCCACCTGCGACGGAACCAGACAGGATTTGGGGTAGTTGATGGCGAATCCCAGCTCCGTGAGCAGGCGGACAGTCCTCGCTGTGTGTTGGACGGCGAGTTCTCTTGACCTTGCACGGATTAGCCAGTCGTCCAGGTAGGGGTAGACGTGGATCCCTTGCAGGCGCAGCCGCGCCGCCACAGGTGCGAGGCACTTGGTGAACACCCTGGGTGCCGACTTTAAACCGAACAGCGGGGCTCTGAATTGGTAGCGACGCCCCTGGAATACGAATCTGAGGAACTCTGTGTCCTTTTAGAATGGGGATGTGGAAGTAAGCATCCTCCAGGTCCAATGACTATAGGAAGTCGCCCTCCTCCAGCTGTCCCAGCACGTGCTGGAGGGTGACCATCCTGAATTTCTGTGCCTTGATGTACTTGTTCAACCGACGCAGGTCCAGGATGGGGCGCCAACCGCCAGTCTTCTTTCTGAAGAGGAAGTATCTTGAGTATACTCCGGAGCCCCGAAACCTCTTCGGGACGAGCTCGATGGCACCCTTCTTGAGCATCGCCCTTACCTCCAACAGCAGTTGAGGGACGTGATACTGCTTCCTGGCCACGGGAGGAATGCGAGGACACTTTTGAAATTCCAGCGAGTGTCCGCGGGCCAGGGTGTCCAGCACCCAACGGTCGGTGGAGATGGACTCCCACACGCTGACGAACTTCGTCAGCCGGCCTCACACCGGGGTGCTTCGGTGGGGGCCCGACACTACGGCCGGTTCAGTCCTGCTTGGAAGAGGCCTTGCCGCCTTGGCCTCCTTGCCGACGGCAGAGAGACCCTCCTTGCTTGCCGCGGCCTCTGTAGGCCTCCTGGGACGAGGAGCGGGCTGCTTGGCGGTAAGTAGAGGAGCTGCCAGTGGATCCCTTGGAGGCTCCCTGTCTACCTCCAGAGCTCCGAAAGGGCTGCCGTTGCTGAAGGGCTCGGGCTGTTTCCGTGTGTCTTGATGGCCTGGAGGGACTCATCCACCGTCTTTCCAAACAGGTTGTTGCCGTCGAACAGCACGTCCAACACTCTGGTCTGGACGTCCTGGCGAAAGTCCGTTGCCTTCAGCCATCCTCGTCGTCGGAGGAAAACCCCGTTGCCCAGTTGGCGAAATCTGGTATCGGCAATGTCCATTGCCACCGTTATGGCGTGATCCGAAGCCACCTCTCCTTCCTGCAGAATCTGTAGGGCCTTCGCCCTCTTGCCGTCCGGCAGGAAGTCTAGCAGAGGAGCTATCTTGAACCAAAGCTCCCTGTCGTAACGGGCCACAATCGTTAAGGCAATGGCCGCCTTAATCGTCGTAGCCGCCGCCATGACTTGTCCCATGGAGTCCAACTTCTTGCCCTCGCTGTCCGATGGGGAAGTGGAAGTTGAAGCCACCACACCCGCTGCTTTTTTCTTGGCCGCTGCCAAGACGATAGTCCGGCGTGGGCTGGGCCCTGAGGCACAAGGGGGTGGCATTGGGGACCCAGTACTTCTTCTTGTACCTGTCCCTCTTGGCGGGTGTCGTGGAAGGGTTCTTGAGGACAGCCAGCCCTTCGTCCCAGATGTCGTCGAGCAACGGCACCACGAAGACAGTCTTTCTCTTGGCCTCTTGTCGTTGGTAAAGAAAACCTTCCTTTTTCTGTTCCTCAGGGCAGAGCAGGAAGAGCTCAGATGCCCTAGCTATCATGGCGTGAAAAGAGCCAATTTCGTCGGACGGAGAGGCCCGGGGGAGGGGGGGGTGGGGTGGGGGGAAAGGGCTTCCCGACGGCCTTGGTTCTGGATCTTCGTTCGGGGTCCGTGGTAACCTCGTCCTTATCTCAGTAATAAGGATTGGATCGCCAACAAAATGGCCGCCGAGCTATCCTGGGGCTCGGGTAATGGCTGCGACGGACTGGATAGCTGCTCCACTGGGACCAAGTAGTCGCCATCTTCGATCACATCAGCGGGAACCTACCCCTGGGATCGAACCTTCTCGAACATCTCTTTGAGGCCTAAAAACCTCTCATTGAGGCCTTTCACGGTCTCCAGCGGATCCTCCTCGGAGGCTGAATCCGAGTCCGTAATGGCCACCGCCCCCCCCCTTTTTATGCCGGGTTCTTCATGGGGGTCTTAACGATGGTCTGGAAAGAGGATTCCCTCTGCGGCAGCAGGGAAACTCTAGGCCCCGAGGCCGCCTCTACTGGCGTAGCCTCTGCCGGCTTTGCCAGGGCCGCTGCGACAACCTCGATAGAGGCCTTTGCCGAGTGGATCAAGGCCCTCACCACCTTAGGTGCGTCCTGGGCCTTCGCTTGGGGGGGGGGGGGGGGGGGAGGGGGGTCATCGCCTCGCCCCCCCTCGGCTCCCTTCGTGATCGACCGGGGCCTCTCCAGAAGCTTACCCGGGTTCTCGGACTTCCTCTTCCCCGAACCAGAGCGCTGCATCGTGGTTGATCGTGCCGGGGAAGTCGCGCCCTGCCTGGCAGCCGAGGAGCCTGACCTTTCGGCGCTCCCGGTGCCCGTGGTGCTTGGCCTTCTGTTGGGCCCCCGTCGCCGGGGCGCCCTCACAGGACAAAAGACTGCTCAGACTTTTTCTTCTCCTTCTCACCTGTTGTGCCCTTCTCCAGCCAGGCGGCGAGGCGGGAACGACGATCTTGCTTGGTCCGTTCTAACAGGTTCTTGCAGAACGCACAGTCCTTCTCCACATGCGTCTTGTCCTCATGAAGGCAGTAGAGACATCTCAAACGCTCGTACTCCTTGAAAACATTTTGCAGTCCGCATCCTGGGCAGCTACTGAACAGCTTGGATCCGGGCGTCGAGCTACCCTTGTCCTGGGCCATGTCCGTTGAGGTAGGCCACAGATCTTCCGGAATCTTCCAAGAAGCGTAACTTGACAAAAACTTCACCCTTGAGGGGCGCAGAAGAATTCTGAAACGGGTCCCTGTTATCGGAAGTAGAAACGGTAGAGCTTGAGGCTCGATTAACTGAAAAAAATGATAATATTCTCCTTAAAAAGCGCAAAAACGCAGTAAAAGCTCGAAAGCTAAAACACGAGGACTAACAACACTTGAACATGCAGTAAAAATCTGAGGATGGCTGCCAGGGGAGGGGCTTAGGTAGAGGGCAGTCATTGGCTGGGGGCAGTATGACCCAGAGATCAGTGATTGGTTACTACTAAGAAAGACAGATCAGAAACGAAACTGATACTGATTTTTTTCTTTACCGAGGATTCACAGCCTGACGACGGGGAATATTCCCGAGCATGTGAAGCCATGCCAGACCCCATGCTGGAGAACATTTCCAATGAATGACATTGTAGCCCCTGCACCCAGAGTAGTCAGCTCTTGGCGTAAAGGGTATCTCTCCCTTAGCAAGGGAGTAACACAACGTGATGCAATTAACAATCCATTTGGAAATAGCTGCTTTAGAGACGGGGTCCCCTTCTCTACCAGCTGCCACAGAGACAAATAATTGTTTTTGTTTTCTCAGTGGCTTAGCCTTTTCAAGGTAGTATATTACTGCCCTCATCACGTCAAGTGTATGGAGGCTTCTCTCTGCAGTGTTAGTGGGGCTTTGAAAGAAAGTGGGAAGTTTGACATGAATTTAGGTGCAAAACGTGGGTGTGCGCGCAAAATCACCTTATCTTTGTGAATCGTCACAAATGGTCCTGAAATGAGAGGGCCTTTAGTTCACCAAATCTCCTTATCAAGGTAAGGGCAACTACAAAGGCAGCCTTATAGGCGAGTTTAAAAAAAATAATTTAAACTTGCACAGGTACATCATACCTTGAACTTCACAACAATTACATTACTATTATTCGACATCATACATATTGGGTACACTTCACATACATAATTATGGTATGTCTGAGTCTTCCTCCTCCATACTTTTATCAGAGAGGTATTGTCTGCATCTGCCCCATATGTCTCTGGGGCGGTTGTGAATGGGTAAGAAAACTGCATATACTTCCTAGTCATCTGCCCATGTCATAACTTTTTCCCAGTCATTTTTCGTGGGTGGTTCCTTGCATTTCCATTGCATCAGTATCGCTCGTTTTGCTAGTAATAGGCTTAGGTTCATTTTGCTCACTGTTCCCAATAGGCACACAGTTGGATTCCATACGATGGGTAGATCCGACATGTCACCCAAGGTGCCACACACGTCCTCCCAATACTTGGATAGTCGTGTGCACGACCACAGCATGTGAAGTATGCCCGCTCCCTCAAACCCACATCTGGGGCATTTTCCAGCGTATCAAATGGTTTCATGAGTTGCAGGATATACTCTACGTCAGCCCACATAGCTGTGTCCATTGCATGTCTGAAGGTGTGACCCAGGTCTTGTTCCCATTTCGCTCTGGCATCCTGGGTGGGTGGGTCCCGGGTTGTTGATATAATTTTATATAGTGTGGAAGCGGATGTCTTAGCCGCACCTGCACTGAATATGTAGCCCAAGTGTGCTGGTGGGTCAGTCGGAAATGTCTTCCATACATTTGCCAAGGCAGATCGCAGTCAGATATTGCCTTTTCTGTAAAGGGGTGTCCCCTACTGCTAGTCTCACCACTTCCCAGCTAATGAACTTTTTATCCAGGAATAGGTCTCTGAATCTACGGATTCCTCTGCCCGCCCAATGTGCAGCTAGTATTTTATCTTGTGTAGGGGGGGGGGGATACATGGTGATTCACACAACGGCATATTTGGATTATATAGAACCTTGTGTCTGGACTTCCCTGCCCGTCTGGTCCATGCAGTGCACGTTACCAGCGCTGGGTTGGTGGTATTGTGTCTGGTTTTTGCTTCTGCCGCTTTATGTAAGAATTTAGTTGGGCCTGGTGCATGTGTTTCAATCGTTGTGTGTGCTGCTTCTGTGCCACCTTTCACCCAGTGTGGCGCATAGTGTGCCTGTGCTGCCGATAGTATAGTTCTAAATCTGAAGCAGTGAGCCCTCCCTGTTGGTAAGGTTGAGTAAGCCTTTGCCAGCTCACCCTGGGCTGGCCGTTCCACACAAAAGTTGTGCATGCTCCTTGGATTTTTTAGAAGAATGATCTCCGCGGCCAAACGGGGACATTGCTGAATAAGTAGTATAGCTTGGCCAGGATTATCATTTTAACCAGTGTGAGCCTGCCCATCAACAAGATCGGGAGGGACCGCCAATACTGAAGCTTGGCACAGAGCGCTTCTGCGAGTGTCGTGTATTTAGGGTGCAAACCAGTTGTGTTGTACGCGCTACCTCAACTCCCAAATATGTTACCCGATTGGGGGCCCATACAAGGCCGTGCCGTTCAGTGGGTTTTTGGGTGGCTTCTGTGATGGGGAATATCTCGGACTTGGTCGAGTTCAATTTCAAGCCAGAATATTCCCCAAAGTTTTTGACTGCGCTTAGCACCTTCCCCAGATTGATTTCTGGATTCCTCAAATACAGCATTATATTGTCTGCATTAAAAGTGATGAGTTCTAGTTTACCTGCTAGGGGGATCCCAACCTTGCTGTGTCTAGCCCTTAATAGATCTGCAAGCGGTTCTATGACCAGTGCAAATAAGATGGGTGATTGTGGGCAGCCCCGTCAGGTGCCACCTGCCACATCCAGAATCACTGATAATGTACCATTAACACATATTCTGGCATATGGTTGTGTATAAAGTCACCTGACCCAGCTTATAAAGTTCAGCCCGAATCCGTAGTTACTCAGTACCCTGAACAGGAAGGGCCAACAGACTGTCAAAAGCCTTTTGCATGTCCAGCCCTAGTGCCACTCCATGCATGTTTTTAGGGACGGAGGTAAGTATGTTAAAGCAGCGGCGTTTGTAGCTGTGGACCTACCCCTTACTAAACCCGTTTGGTATTTTCGCATCTGTATTTATCAGTGAGAGCAGTCTGTAGGATCCGCACTACTCGGGTCTCTTCCCAGGCTTTCGTAATAACGTTATAATTGCCTCTCAAGTTGTTTCGGGGAGTTTGCCTGTTTCTAGGGCTTCGGTCCAGACAGAGTGGAGCCTGGGCACCAAAATCTCAGCAAATTCAAGGCCATCAGAGCCCAGTGCCTTCCCGTTTGGCATTGCCTCTGTTATCTCGGCTTAGGTCAGGGGGCATTCCAGTGTGTACTTTGTTTCATTGGAGAAGAGTGTGGTGGGTATTATTTTTGCTAAGTATCTGTCCATTTCCTCCTCTGTGGCTGCACTCTTGGGGGAGTATAGATGTGAGTAGAAGCCGTAGAAGACCATCTCTATCTGATCAGTCACCACTACTCTGTCTGTTCGCGTTATACACGGAATGACTGTGTTCCCACGTTCCCCTCTCACCATCTTTGCTAGGAGCCGGCAAGGTCATTCCTGTTCTCCATATCGTCTTGCAGCGGCAGGTCTGTCGAAATAGAGTATTTTGCGATCCGCTGCTGCTCTAAATCCCTCCAACTGGGTCTCAATGTCTAGCTTGGTTTGTGCTGAGGGTGTGGTGGTGTATTGTTCCTGTAGTTTGGCAATATCACCTTCTCGCCTTCCCAGTTCTCTTCTAATATCTTTGAGTACCCCGAGCTCAGTTGACATAGCTATGCCTCGAATGTATGCTTTGAAGGCCTGCCAGAGTATCGCCTGGCTCTCTACTGAGCCGGCATTAGTATTCACTGATATGTTGGATCATGCTGGTCTTGTATACGTGATCTCTAAGTTTTGCCACTTTGAACCGCCACTGGGGTCTATGTGGAAAGACTTCGGGTATGGTGCTGTGGGGTATTTACGGACATTACCGAAAGAGTCCGGAATAATACTCTCATCTATATTCGGGCATACAGATTGATGAATAAGACTTCACCATGAACAATCACATATCGTCCCTCTGGATCACTCTCCGTGGCGTGGTGTATAAATGGCACCGATTTATGTATTAATGTTAGTACCCCTAATAGCAGGACTGTTTGGAACAATAACGGATTCTGCAGACTCAGAAGGAGGTGATATCCTGCCACACGTAGCAGATACGGAAAGTGAAGGACAAACAAGCTCTTGAGGGGGGAGGGATTGGGGAGCAGTGGTCTTGACTAATGTTGTTCATGTTCATGTGATTGTTGCAAAAAGCGCTGCCAGTTTGGTTTGTATTGTTTGTTTTCAAAATTAATAAAAACCGTTAAAAAAAAAAAAAAAACACATAGGTTAGTACCCCTCAAGCTCTACTTGAATAAGATGTGTAAAACCGTTGGTTATCCCCATCCTGGTGCTACTTGGTCTACCTGGTGTCCCAACAGATGTGTTTCCTGGAGATATACAATTTGGGCTCCCAGCCTGTTGATGTATGCCATTATTTTCCTCCTCTTTACGGGCATCCCAAGCCCCCTCACATTTCAGTTTATTAGTTTGATCCCAGTTGGATTCTTCTCAGCCATAGTCAGCACTATTTCTAGTTAAATCCATTTTATTCAAGTGTCCCAATAGTTCATATGTCTGTTCAGTTTGCATCTGTGCATTTTTAACTTTAACTCCCCTACCAACACCACTTCCCTCCCTCAAAGTTCCCTGAACTTCAACTATGTGATTCCCGGCACCCCTCCCTCCTATAGGTAATTTAACTAGTTTGTGCACCTGCATTGGGGCAGCTGATCCCGGAGATCTTAACGTGTCTGCCCTTGAAGTCTTCAATCTTGTTACCTTACCAGAACACATAATAAAATGGAGGCCTTTTGTGGTTCAACTGTCTGGCAATCTACATTTGTCTTCAATGTGGCCTCGCATCCGTTGTTCCTTGATTCGCTTTCTGACTCCTTGCATTAGCCACCCTGGCCACGTACCAGCGACGTGCACTCGCTGTTATTATTGGAGCCAGGTGGGTGTTTGGGAAACGTCAGAATGTTTGTCTCTACAAAAGTAGCAGCTTCTTCCGGAAAGGTGATGTTAGGGAGAATCCTGTGCAGTTCCCTTAGGGAGCACTACAGAAGATTAAGACTACAGGTATATGCAATAAATCCCCTTTGGTATCAGTCTGTACTACAAAGATTTAGTTGGTGGCTGTGGCCAAGCAGTCAGACTTCTCTCAAGAGGGAGATAAGCAGTATTCAGGGTTTACACATTAGGACTACAATACTATGGAACAAGGAAACACTGACCAAAGCTTTGTATCAAAAAGTATATATATATTTAACACACTCTGATGTTGACAAACAAATCACTATTATAAAAGCAAGTTAAATCAGTCAAGAAAAGTATACACAACTCCCTATTTAAATTGTAGACAAGTTTGAGCAAGAGTGAAAACTGATTAAACGGCACAGTGAAAAGCAAGCAGAAATGGCACTCTAACAATTTCTCAAAAGGGGGGGAAAGGACAAGTTATACAGGGTTATACTCTTAAACACACCAGCAACACTTCCCAAGAAGATTGTGAACAAGTTAGGCAAAGCAGTACTTTAGCATATACAATACTTAGGTGAAAACCAAGCAAAATGGCACTTCACAAGTTTAACAAGAGGGAAGGAAAAGGTGGTTATAAGAGTTAGGTGCAACAACACATTTCTAGGTGAGAATCAACCTAGATAAGGCAGTTGTAATAGATTTAGCCAGAGTCAATAGGCCTGTGCCAGAGTCAGTGGTACAGGGCAATGTGTCCAGGATCAAAATGTTCTAGTAGCTGCAGTCAAGTCTTTGGTTAACGATTTTAAAGGTGGTTGCAGAAGGTGAAAAATAGTGTTAGATGAAAGGGCGGCCAACCCAGCAGGTAAAACAATGATTTAAAAGACCTTTAGCAGTACCCAACGAAACGGGAGGCCTGGCGGAACAATGTACCTTAAAAGTAGAAGAGGCTCCTGCGGTAGTCCCTGGCAGTCCCTGCAGTTCGGGAGATCCAGCAGAGGAAGAGAGGCTCTTGTCGTGGAGGAAGGTTCGAGTTACTGCACTGCCCAGGGATGAAACAAGCCGCGGTGCTGCCAAAACGAATAAAAGGTACGCTCCTTTAAATCGCGGTCCGGGTGGACGGGTGCCTGGCTATCTGGTCTCCTAGTGCTTGGCACTGGGATTCGACCAAGGCAGGTCCGGGAAGGCGATTGGCGAACTGGTTGGCCCCAGCAGTTCAAGGGAAGAAGACTTTCAGCGGAAGATCTTCTCAAGTCGTTGGAGAAAAGTGGCGAGGATCTGCAGCAGGGCTTCACCGGTGGTTCAGTCGTTGCAGAGGTCTTCAGCTTCTCTCCTCTTAGGTTTCTTAGTTCCAGTGGTGACGTCTTGTCCTCCAGTCCTCAGGACCCTGCTTTTATGCAGCAAGACCCCCATTCATACAACCTAAGTGTCACTCACACAGTGAGGTGGCTCTCCTGGCGGGAGAACCCCCCCAGCCTATCAGGGCAGAGTGCGACTTGGGTTGCGTAGGCAACCCTGTCCAGGGTGCCTATTCCCCCTCACACACATCCTGTCTACCCCAGACTCAGTGGCGCCAAGAGGAGGGCTTCTGTGCAGAAGCTCGCCAAAAGGACGAACAAAGGATCCCCGACCTGGGTTAGGACTATAGAGAAAGACACGAGAAAGAAATTAAATCAAAGTTCTGGCAATAAAAACCTACCGGAGTAAAGTTATTAAAATAAACCGGCGGTATGTTAGAGGCTGTCAAAAGTGGTAGCCTCAAACAATGGGAAAATCCGGTTTATAGTCATAATGTCGAAAACAATAATGTCGACATCCTATACTTATAATGTAAAAAGTCATTTTTTCGAAAAAAAAATGTCGACATTTTTTTTTTTGACATTATGACTATAAACCCTTAAAACTATCAACACCTCACCCAACACCCCCCTGCCACCCCCCCCCCCACACCCCCCAACCACCCTTTCACCCCTCATACTCAACACATACCAATTATTTATTTAATAAATAAATAACCTAAAAAATGATCATTTACTATGGGGGGGGTCCCCCCCCAACCCCCCCTCACCCAACACCCCCCTGCCGCCCCCCCACACCCCCCCAACCACCCTTTCACCCCTCATACTCAACACATACCAATTATTTATTTATTTATTCAATAATTAAATAAATAAAAATTGTATTTACTATGGGGGGGTCCCCCCCCAACCCCCCCTCACCCAACACCCCCCTGCCACCCCCCCACAACCACCCCTCATACTCAACACATCATATATATATTTATTTATGTATTTATGCATACACTAAATTAATGTCGAAAAAATATCGAATAATGTCGACATTTTTGTTTGTCGACATTATTGTTTTTCGACATTAATTTGTCGACATTTTGACTGTCGACATTATTGATGTCGACATTATGACTGCACACCGGAAAATCCCATAGGAAAATATTTGCAGTCGAATATTTATGGTAGAAACCACTACCACCAGCTAGAAACTTTTGAGAGAGGGACTTTACGGTACCCCCTCGAAAATGAACACTATGGAAAAACTATTAACCCTTTCCAGTACTTCCATATTAAGATGGGTTGTACTGGTTTTGTTCATAAGGATTGACTAGTAAAGTCAATGGGGACTTTACATGCCCTGGGAGACAGTAGTCAATCCCAGGGTAGTGAGTCTATGTTTGGGGGTCGCTACGACACCCCTGCGGTACGGCACGGAGGGTGCTGTGCACCACACATGTAAAAAGATGAATCCTATGAGGGTGAGAAAAACTCCATAGATCATAAGCACACAAGCTAGCCTAAAACACACATTAGCAATCTGCCTAAGAGTGGGGAAAAAAGGGTAACACTCTTAGCAGGAGAAAAAAAATAAACCCCTCAAATCCAGCAAAGCTGCTGGGGGACTCTATAGGTAAGGGAAATTAGCCATAGAAGAGAATTCTCCCTAACAGGTGAAGAAATATGTTTTGTTATGTTGTTGGCGCAATCTAGCTGGATATAACATTGCGAATGGAACCTTCCGCTCACGGAGCATTTTCTTAACGTCTGTGAAAGATCCCCTTCCTTCTTGGACCGCCATTGTGTAGTCCGGGAAGATACAGATGACATTGGAGCCTAGCTTCAGTTCTTGTTCATCTCTTGCAGCTCGTAGCGCCAGGTCCTTGTCCCTATAGTTCATTAGTCTGGCTATGATTGGTCTGGGCTAAGCGCCAGGCTTGGGACGTGGCACCAGTGATCTATGTGCTTGTTAGACGAACATGGGTGACCAGCCTGGGTCCCCCAGAAGTTCTTTGAGTAGCCCTTCTACTGCAAGTTCCATAGGACCCTTCAGTGCATCCTCGGGCACGCCTACTATGTGTACATTATTGGGGCGAGACCTTGCTTCCAAATCCTCACACTTGAGCTTCACCGTTCCCAGGTCTTTGGCCTTTTCTGTTACGAAGCGTATCGAGTGCATCTTCCGTCGTGCTGATCTGTGTTTCGGCCTCTGTAACGCGAGTTGTGGCTTTCCCGAGTTGGTTTCCGATTGATGTTACATTCGAGTCGATTCCGTCTTGTCAGTCGTTTAGTGCAGTGAAGCCTGGTTGCATTGATGCGAAGACCACTTGGGGGTTCATGGTTGCTGACGTGGTGATTGGTCTGGATTGCATGGTCTGATCAGAGACAGTACTGCTCAAGGTGGATGTCTTGGCGACTTGTGAAATTGTCAATGGTGCCTTTTACCTTCTTAGTTATCACCCCCTTGGGCATTGTATTATGCCTTGCAGCTGTATCTGTCGTGGGTTCTTTCTCCGATGGCGTTGGAGTTCTCACAACTGTTGCCTTTCCAGCTTCCCAGTAATTGTTCAGATCTCAGTCAATTTGTGTGTGGGCCATGGCCCCAACATCTGATGTATTCAGCCTGCGGCCTTTCAGGCCAGAGTTTCCAGCTAGCAGGGTTGGTTATGCCACTTATCTATGTGGTCAGCCTGTAACCAGCCCTCTTGATGTAACTAAATGCGTGGCATCTGGTCTAACATTTCGGTGCCTATTGTGTCATGTAGTCCGTCGTATTCTTCGTCATGCATTTGGTGCTGTGGAAGGTGCCTGCCCCTTACTGGTGTCTCTTTCCTGTACTTTGCCGGGGGGATATCTTTCCGGAGAGGTGAGGTCGCCGTGGATGTTTGACGGTACTCCCTTGTGCTGGCTGGGCGACAATGCTATCTGGGGGCAGTAGTTCCTCACGTTGCCTCCCTGTACCTTGTCCTTATTGCTAGTCCTGGAGAGGGGTATTTCGTTAGAGTTCCTGGAGGGCCGCTAAGGGCGTGTTTTATTCCCCGCTGGCAATGTTAGGTAGGGGCTATACGTGAATGGGGTGGGGCGGACACGGGTCTGGCGCTTGCCTGGGGTGGGTTCCTAGTCGGTATGTCTGAGGAGTATTGTCCCGGGTTCCCCCAACGTGCAGCTTACTGGTGTTGCACTGGTATGTGTATGTACTTACACGGTGGACCCAGCAGTTGTGGTCGGGTCTTGTCGTCCCCGCTTGCAGGGAGGTCCGGGCCTCGGTTCCAGAAGTGTTCCTTAGCGGGGCCCGTCCGCGGCTCAGGGTGTCAGATTACCCAGCCCGCTAGCGCTGGCCGGTTTCAAACCGGTAGCTTCGGTTCAATCTTGTTTGGAGGCCGCCTTGCCTCCTTGACCTCCTTGTCGACGACGACGGGCACCACCTGACTTGCCGCGTCCCCTGTAGGCTTCCTGGGACGAAGATCTTGCCGCTTGGCGGTAAGTGGAGGAGCCACTGCCAGATCCCTTGGAGGCACCTTGCCTGCCTCCGTAGCTCCGAAAGGACGGCCGTCGTCGTTGGAGCACTCCCAGTGCCCGGGCAGTCTCTGTCTGTCTTGATTGCCTGAAGGGACTCATCAACCGCCTTCCCAAACAAGTTGTTCCCGTCGAAGGGCATGTCCAAAACCTTGGTTTGTACGTCCTGGTGGAAATCTGTGGCCTTGAGCCATCCTCGTCGTCTCAAGCAAACGATGTTGCCCAACTGACGGAAACTGGTGTCGATGTCATTTGCCACCGTGATGGCGTGGTCCGAAGCAATCTCCCCCTCCTGTAGGATTTCAAGGGCCTCAGCCCTTTTGGCGTCAGGAAGGAAGTCTAACAGAGGGGCAATTTTGAACCACAACTCCCTGTCGTAGCAGGCTACGATAGCCAGGGCGTTGGCCGCCTTGATAGTCGTCGCTGCGGATGAGATGATCCGTCATCCCATCGTGACCAACTTCCTGCCCTCTCCGTCCGGCGGGGAAGCTGATGTCGAGGCCGATGCCCCCAGCTTTCTTCTTTGCTGCCGCTGAGACGACCGAATCCAGGGTAGGTTGTGCCCGAAGGCACAAGGGGGCAGCGTCGGGGACTCGGTACTTCTTCTCGTACCGGTCCCTCTTTGCCGGCGCCGTGGCAGGGTTCTTGAGGAGGGCGAGCCCCTCATCCCAGATGTAATCAAGAAGCGGTACAGCGAGGACCGTCTTCCTTTTAGCCTCGCGCCGTTGGTAAAGGAACCCCTCTTCCTTCTTTTCTTCTGGGCAGAGCTGAAAAAGCTCGGATGCCCTGGAAATCATGGCATGAAAGGATCCAATCTTATGATAAAACGAATGATAATCCCGAGCTCCTGGAATCAAGCCATTATCGTCCCAATTTTTAAAAAAGGCACGAGAGAAGACCCCTCCAACTATCGTCCCATTGCCCTACTGGACGTTATTGGCAAAGCTTTTGCTACTTTACTCCTGACCCATTTCCGGAACTGGTTTACTACTTCTCCAGCCAGGGATCCTCTCCAATCAGGTTTCCAAAAAAACGCTGGCACTACTGCCAACATAATGATCCTAAACATTTTAAAAGAAAAGGCATTACTTGGGGTTCCCCGAATTTTCCTCGCCTTCGTGGATCTATCCCAAGCTTTTGATAAAGTGGACAGATCGAAACTGTGGACCAAGCTGAAAAACTGAAACTGTCCAAATCAGATTCTCGACCCAATCATTGCTCTCCATACGGACACACAGATATCAGTTAGACTAAACAACAATGGTCTACTCTCCAAACCTATTCCGTCTAACCAAGGAGTCAAACAAGGCTGCCCTTTGGCTCCAGCTCTTTTTATCTCCTTTCTCGGCGATTTCAAAACCTCCCAAGAACTGATAAGATTGTTCCCTCCCAAAATTGGAGCCACAACAGTAAAGACTCCTATACGCAGACAACTTCATTATTCTGGACCACACCCAAGTGGGTCTGCAACGCCAGCTGGACAATCTGCAGAATTACACAAAGGAGAACAATCTGGAGATCAACCACTCAAACGAAATACTAATTCTCCAAAGGCAAGGGAAAAAAATTAAAAAAATGAAGTGCTGAAGTGGCATCTGGACCAATCAAAAATTGAAATCGTCTCATCATTCAAATACTTGGGAGTCGAAATTGATAGCACAAAAAAAATCAAAGCATGCAGAAATTTCTATGGTCCAAAACAAAAAACCTAACAGCCCAGCTACGTGCAGTAGATAGAAAATACGGCAAATTCAGCATTCTTCCTGCAATTCAGTTCTACAAGTCTAAAATAATCCCAGCACTGACATACGGCATGGATGCCAATCTTTCAATTCCAACGACCATATGGCCTAAACTAGAAGGCTTCATCTGGAGGTCAACATTAGGTTTGCCTAAATCGACAGCTGTGGCACCTATAAGACGCGAACTTGGGCTTCTCTCAATGGAGGCAGTGGTCACGCAGAGCTCGATCCAGTTATACGGGAAAATATGCAATCAAGACAGCTTGGAAATATATAAGATGATCTCCGAAGAAATATCTAAGGGTAATAACAAGTCCCTAAACAACTGGGCGGGGAAACAAAAGCATACGTTGCAAGAAATATCCTGCTCAGAAGAGGAACTAATCCAGAACCCCACACGAATAAAAACAAAAATGGAATGGCTTGACTGGATAAAAACAAACGATATCTGTCTCGAACAAGCTATTAACCCACCTTCCACCTGTTTACACAAACTAAAGCAACCGATAGAATATTGCACGAAATATCCAAACAAGCGCCTCATGAGAACTCTCCTGAAAGCCTGCCTAAACCTCCTACCCACCCAGGAAGTCTTGGTAATCCGGGACGCTTCGAAAGAAAAATCTTGCAGACTCTGTAGAGACCCGCAAGCCACAGAAACCATTAGACATCTTCTGATAACATGCCCTTCAATCGATCATGAAAGAAAGGCTTTTCTCGGCTCTGTATATGAGTCTTCCTACGTAGTCGACAAAAACACCTGGTGGAATCGCCTGATCACGGGTGCCAAAACAAGATGGCTAATAGCGGCTACCAAACTAATAACCATCGCTATGGAAAAAACTCTCCAAACCCAGCAAAATGATATCCCGCCAAGCACTTGTTTGTGAAAGTAACGTGTACTTAGGAAATGACCCTTCTCTATTTCTCAAGATAGTAAAGAAAGATTCCTTCATTTGTAAAAATCTAAATTGATTAAACACAAATAAAAAAAAAACAAAAAAAAAAAAAACACACAAGAGCAGACAGGTCATCTCTAGTAAATCCGAGAATCTGATCATGTGAGCAGCAATCAAACTGAGGTGATAATTGGCGGTACAACACAGTTTGTGCAGCACCGTGGAGAGCAGCGTTTTCGGCATCTATACCTAAAGTGTTGGCTCCTCCTATGGGAGAAGGACTGCATCACCAAAAGAGTAGCCTCCCTGACCTTTCCATGATGTATTCAGGAGCCACGTTTTGTTGTCTTGAGAGGTAAATGGTCCAAATGTTGGTAGAACCACCACCATAAGTAATTCCCATTTTTGGAGGCACATGAGATTTCTTGCACAGTAAATCTGTCTAGACATTTAGCTACCCTGCTAGAAGAGTTGCAATCAGAAAGATATCCCGACCTATGCAGCAGTGTCCAATCCCCATGGGAAGTCGCCACATAGGGGGGAGGGGGATTGGAGACATACATGCCACCCTGCTCGTTTTATTTAAACACAGCAGTGCTGCCCATATACACAAGAATCGTACACGCCTTGGGGAGGAGTTGGGACATTTTCAGAACAAGATTGCTTTGAGCCCTTGAACAATGACATGGAGATCTTTCTGGGTCTTACAGTGATTATTCCTTATTTCTGGTGCTCAAGCATAATCAATCTATTTGGTTTATAGTGCGTTTCTTTTGAGTTCCTGCCTCTACAAGTGGTAGTATGACTAGAGCACTTTAACACCCCCTCCAGAAGACAGCACAATAGTTGAATTCAACATGCATTTTTTTTACACTTAATCTAACCATGCAAAAAGCAATTCCTCAAGTAACCCAGGGACGTCATTTCACCAAAATGCCTAGGGTAGCGGAAGTGACATCATATGATCCTTGACCCCCCTGATGACATCACAGGAAGTGATGTCATTTGACCCAACCCCGAAGTGATAACGCGGTAAGCGATGGAACACTACCGTTCACCCGTTGAAAAACAGTAAGTGGCATCGCATAGCATTGTACACTACGAAAGATATGGTTACGATATCACTATAATGTGTTAGAGGATTCAATTCAGCACTACAGCCAAGTTAACGCCTAGTCTAGAATACTGAATGAAAACCCTTATTGATATATCTTTAGGTCCAGTTCATGCGTTCTGGATGACTACCCTTGTATAACACCCCTCTCTTGGAATCCCCCTGACCCCACTGAGCCAAGAAGTAATTCTGTTTTGCAAGTTTAAAAGGTTTATTTGATAAATTAAAATATATATCACACTTTTTAATAAATTAATAATTGAATATCACACTTAATCTGATATGGTAAATATTAACAACGGAGAATCTGGCACTAGCACACTTCTTTAATCACTAATGAGTTGACATGAAATGGATAAGGTAGCACACTGGTAAATAGGAACAAAAGTATAATGTGGTAGAGGATGCTTTATGTAGGCTCAGGTGGATGCAATATTCAATGAATGCAGTACAGAAAATACGCAATATGATTTCAACCAAACAATGTAATCACTTTTCTCTGGCTACTCCCCTCCCCCCCTTGATGCAAGGCAAGGAAATGGAAGGAAAACACACAGTTCTCAGAAATGCAATCAACTGTAATTCAGTTCAATCCAGCAAGCTTAAACAGAAGTTTGAAAACACAGGCAAATGCTTTGATAGGTGCTAGCAATGAATGAGAAATATGCTGGAAACGCTCTTAATTCCCTTTTAGAGGTTCAGGATGAGTGGTATCTAGTTAATATTAGTCCAGGCTCACACTAGCAATGATGCAGGGATAGTTAGCAGGTTAAACGAATTTCTGGCAAATGAAAACAGGCAGCAGCAGTTTTTTTACATGTGAAGAAATTGCAAATCGCGGCAAAATTCGCGG
The DNA here is from genome assembly GCF_040938575.1 of Ambystoma mexicanum. Lineage (NCBI taxonomy): Eukaryota > Metazoa > Chordata > Amphibia > Caudata > Ambystomatidae > Ambystoma > Ambystoma mexicanum. The sequence continues at coordinate 695,155,643 of NC_090939.1, forward strand.
ATGCGCCGAGCGCTATTACAAAGGAACCGCAAGGACTATCTCTACCGTTTTGGGGTCCTAGGAAAGCCTGGGATCTCAGCTTCCAAATGAAAGTTATTGCAAGTCTCTAGCCCAAACGGTTGCGGAGATATGAGTAATTTAGTAAAGGTCGTTTTTGGTTTTGTAAATTTTAAACGCACACTTTTTCAAAATGACAAATTTTACTAGAAATGACAGGTGACAGATAGGAGGCAGTTCTACTTAGGTTAAATAGATTGAATTAGATGAATTTAAACTAAGAGATGTGTTCTGAGTTTTGCTAAGTACTCACAAGAGATTTTGAACAGGAAAGCGACTTGGTCACGATCTTCAGTCTGGTCAGGTCTTTCCGGATTCTGCTCACAGCGCCTGGTCTGGTCTCGGCTAGGCACAGCACTGCTTTCTCTCTGGTCTGGTCTCTGCTAGGCACAGCACTGCTTTCTCTCTGGTCTGGTCTCTGCTAGGCACAGCACTGCTTTCTCTCTGGTCTGGTCTCTGCTCTGGATAGATTGAAGTCTCTAGTTTGGCTTTCTGGAGTTTGATGGAGGTAAGTATGGATTTTTCCGGCAGGGCTTCCAGCGGCAGATGAAATTGAATGTCTCCATGTGTCCTGACTCTCTGCTTTTATCTGTTTCTTGAGAATGGGTGTGTGTGTTGCATCACTAGACTTGCCCCTCTCATTCGTCATTGGTCAGGCTTCCATTCCTCCGCTTGATTGGCAAACTGAACTGTGAGTCAGATTGATGTCATTTTATGATCTCTTGAAACAACCTCCCTTATCATCTGTGCACCCAAATATATATATGATCAAAATCCATACTTCAGAGTTACACAGTTGTTTGAAATTACATATACATGGTGTGGCTGAATTTAGCCATGTCTATGTCCAAATCTGCTCATTCTCGGAGCTTGCATTCAAAGAGTGTACATAATTGACTTTTTAACTGCTTTTTCAATTTCCGACATGGACCCAACTTTACATACATGTGTGCAGGGGGTAGGGACATTAACTGATGAAGTTTCAGATTTTTAACATGCACACATTGAGAGTAATATCCACTTTTCCGCTAAAACCCCCCTGAACATACCACCGGTTCCTACCACGTCTTAAACTGTGGGCAGAAAAATCACAAGAATTATGGTATCATTTATAAAATTTTCACATGTCCGCACTATGAATTATCCCCCTTTTTATAAAACCATATCCTTGCTGCAGGGGTGTGTCTTTTCAGGTCACATGGTACAGAAACCAGTCTTTCCAGTTTCTGCCAAGCCAGCTTGCTTCTCACAGGCAGTGCCCCTCCCAGCTTCTCCAGGAGGAAGCCACTTTTTACGACGTCTAATAAAAATCTTTGCCTGAGTGGAGAGGGCTTTGTTCACTCTCTGGCAGAGCACAGGAAATTCAATTATCAGATAGATGGCATATCCTTAGTGTGGGCAGCAAAAGGAACATTGGCCTGGGAACATAGTTGTGACTCAAGTTTCACTCCTGATGGGATCCGTTGCTAGGCAAAATCAAGTTCCTTAAGCCAGACCTTCAGCTAACTTTTTGTTGCTTTTAAAATAACTTGTAATTTTACACATGCAGCTAGAATGCTGATTCTAAGTGCAAAACTATGACATTTCAACAGTTACAAAGGCATGTGACACCAAACATAGGTCACTCATTTAATTTAACATTTTCGATTTTGGTGGTTTTAAATCCAGTTGCAGTTAGGCTTAAGCTGCTGACTCCATAGCATTTTTGTTATAAGCATTGTTTTTGGGCTCTTCATTTCCCAGATTTTGTAGGCACACAAAACTCCATTCTGCCAAATGTCTGCTGGTGTTCAGTGAATATTTTGCACATGTTGCAAGGTTTGAAATAGGCATTTTGCTTGCCTTCAGAAAAACACACAGTGGGTTTTAAAACGCCGGCTTTTGGATAGTGGTGAGTACTGGTACTGCACCCATTTTTGGGATTTTCTTGGATTAATGCATTCTAAACAGGAATGGTTCTTACATGGTAGTAAATCCTTGCTTAGCATTGTTTTGATGGGGCTCCTTACAGTAAGATGGTTATGTGGAACCCCACAAAAAGGGTTGAATCTTTAAAGTGGTCCAATGAGTCACGATTTCAGCAACTTTTTGACATCAGTAAAAGTGGATTTTGTTAACAAAGACCTTTCTTTACCCTGGTGGGTGGCAAGTTAGGTAACCATTTTGGTGTGCGCACAACTGCGCAGCTTTCCTGGATTTCGGCGCACATGTGGGTTTTCCGCCATCTTGAATTTCCTAAGCCCACAGCACCAAATGTTGTAGCAGGGTAGCTTAAACGTGGGTCAGGACACCCTACAAGCCCCCCCACGTGACTGCACTTTGAGTTTGGGTCGATGGGGAGTCGCGTGCCCAAGGGTTTTGACCCACGCACCGGTCTGTCCGCATAATCTTCTTCCTCTTCTGTAGATGGCACAGTTCAGCATCTTCTTCTCCATCCGGTCAGATCGATCAGTTCTCCTCGCCGGTCCTGATGGGAAGATTGGGCGGTACCCCGGGCCCGTTGTGTCTTTGCTCCCGGTCTCCGGATCGTCCTTCTTGGTCATCCTTCATGGTTTCATCTCTCCTAGGATGATAAAGGAAGAGCGGCAATATCTACTCATAGACGATTTTTTTTTCCACCACTGTTGAGATAGTGGGGCAGCATATGCATTTCATCGTAACGAAATATTACATTCTTATTTTGAGAAAAAAAAAAACAGCATCACTAGAGACAGTTTCATGTAAATCACAATATTTTAGAGACTAGATGTGGTAGGTTTTATGATTGGAACTGAATTAGTCTGATACAGTACCCGCTAGGATTCCAGAGGATTCCTCCAGTTGTTGCAGAGTGTGCCTGGGATGGCAACATTTCAACTGGTTTATGTGGACCCACTTGTCTTCCCCCTCTGCCGAACCACCTTTGGGGATGCGGATCTTGTAGGCCACAGGGGAGATCTTATCGACGATCTCAAAGGGTCCCTTCCATGTAGGCAAAAATTTGCGCTGCTTGGCCTGGTTCCTTTGGAAGTTGTATAGATAGACCCGGTCTCCCACCTGATATTCCTTCCTGGAAGTTTTCAGGTCATAATGGGTCTTCATGCTATCAGTCGATCTTTCTAGATTCCGCTGAGCATAAGCAAAAGCATGTTGGAGGTGTTTCCTTAAATTCTCTACATACTCATGAGTAGTGGAGGCATTTATCAGTGTCTGCTCTTGGGTCCTGTAGAGCAAATGCTGAGGAAGCACCATCTTGCGCCCAGTCATCAACTCAAATGGTGACATTTTGGTTGCAGATGAAGGGGTAGATCTGATAGCCATTAGGACCAGAGGTAATCGGATATCCCAACTTGGCCCAGAATCTGCCACAAACTTCTTTAATATGCTCACAATTGTCCGGTTATATCTCTCTACTGCCCCAGAAGAAGCTGGTCTATAAGCAATATGCAGCTTTCTCTTGACCCCCAGTATCTCCCACATCTTTGTCATTACTTCACTGGTGAAGTGGCTACCTCTGTCTGACTCAATCCTTTGAGGTAGACCAAAACGGGAAAAGATGTGGTTAATCATCAAGGCCGCTGCAGTTTCTGCCTTGCAATTTGGGGCTGGGAGACATTCCACCCACTTGGTAAACAAGCATGTCACGGTCAACATGTACTTATTCCCCCTAGCCGAGCGAATCACAGGGCCTACAAAGTCGATTTGTAAATCTGACCATGGCAGTGTCATTCCCCTCTTTTGTAAAGGCGCCCGGTGTGTGAGGGATGTCGGCTGAAATTGTGCACACACAAGACAACCCTTCAAATATTGGTTGAGGTCCTGGCCCATGTGTGGCCAGTATGCAACCTCTCTTAAGATTTCCAATGTTGTGTGAAACCCCCTATGACCGGCGGTGGCCGCATCATGGGCGTGACTTAACATCAGGCTTCGGAATGAGGTAGGAACCACCCACTGATCGTGGCCAGCTTTGGATTTCCTTACCAGCAAACCGTCTTGGATCCGGAACATTTTTGGACATTTCATCAACACTCTTAGGTCCTCTTTCCCAATATAATCGGTATCCGTCAGGGGAAAGTTCTCAGGGTCCTCCAGGTGCTGGTAAAATTTACCAATTATTGGATCCCCCTTCTGAGCAGTAATCAAATCAGCATCAGGGGTCTCCTTACTCCATTGTGCAATTGAGAGGTCGTTGTGAGCATTTGTCTGGGACCTAGTGATGGCAGTGACCTGGATTTCCCCCAACAGGGACTCAATCTCAATTAGATCCCCTTGGATGGCCCCGGTTTTGGCCAGCTGATCAGCTAAGTCATTTCCAGTTTTGTCTGGTCCCTCTACTTTGGAATGACCCTTGATCTTCTTCCAATAGATGGTCATCCCATTCGAGGTGACCAGATCATCAATGTTTTGGATCAACTTCCCATGTTTCAAGGGTTTGTTGTTAGCACATACCATGCCTCTGGTCTTCCAATTAACCAGGTGCTCCACGAACCCGTTCCGTACATAATCCGAATCTGTGATTATGACCAGTTCGTGGAGTTGATGCTGGACAGCAGTGAGGATGGCCTGATGCACAGCCATCAATTCTGCCACCTGACTACTTCGGGGACCAATTTTGTATCCAGCGGAGGGTTCTGGGGACTCATTCACCCATGCATTCCCTACGCCGGCCACCAGTTCTTTCTCCCCGTTGTTGTCGACATGGTAAGAGCATCCATCCACATACACAGTGGGCATTCCCTCACACTTGTCTTCTTCAAAGACTTTGTGGGGGGAATTAAAGTATGCCTCCATGTTGTCCTTTATTTTTAGTCTTTCGTCCTCGAGACAGTTTTCTCTGGCACAATCATGCAAGTCAGCCAGACCTTGCGCGAGGGGACTCTTCTTGTTTTGGCCATATCTGACCTCCACAGGAAAGCCTTGCATTGACAGAATCCAGGAAGTAATTCGGGAATTACTCACATTTCCGGCCCGGATTCTGTCACTTTGGAGATATTGCAGAGGCTGGTGTGGAGTCTCCACTATGATGTGTTCCCCCTGGATAAACGGGCGGTAATTCTTCAATGCCCACACCGTTGCCAGGAGTGCCTTCTCACAATCGTTGAATTTTTCCTCCACAGAGGATAAAGTTTTGCTCGCATAGGAGATTACTTTATTGACCTTGTCATGCTTTTGATATAATACTGCCGTCAAGCACGTATTAGAGAACCCCGTCTCCAGGAAGAACTCCTTGTTTCTGACAGGGTAAGCTAGGCAAGGCGCTTGTGAGAGGCTTCTTTTGAGTTGTTTTACTGCCTCGGCTTGTTCTGGACCCCATTCCCACTTGACCCCCCCCTTCAGGAGATGAATCAGGGGTCTGGTGATCTCTGCGTAGCCCTCAATGAACTTTCTGCTGTAATTAGTCAGTCCAAGGAGGCTCCTTAGTTCCCGCAGAGTTGTGGGGTCTTTCAGTTTCTGAAGTGCTTCCACTTTCTTTTCCTGGGGACAGAGACCCTGAGGAGTAATCTCATGCCCCAAGAAATTAACACGGGTTCTACACCACTGTGCTTTCTGAAAGGAAAGTTTTGCTCCGGCGGCCCTCAACTGTGTCAGAACATAACGGATCTCTGCTATGTGTTCCTCCACAGATGAACTTTTGATGAGGACATCATCTACATAAGCCAGGTTACCCCTTGCACCCAAGTCGGGCATGGCCTTGTGTAGAAAAATGTTGAATTCATTGCCGGAGTTGAGGTATCCGAAGGGAGTCCGGGTCCAGGTGTACTGCTGGCCCCCAAAGGTAAAAGCCAGCTTGTATTGGTCCTCCCTACTGACAGGCACGGTCCAGTATCCATTGGTCAGGTCTATTGCAGTGAATACCTGTGACCCCTGAATCTGGGCCAGCCCTTGGTCAATGTAGGGAAGAGGCCATCGGGAAGTGTGGACCCGTTTGTTGAGCTCCCTGAGGTCAGCGCAGAGTCTCCACTGGCCGTTTGGCTTCAATATTCCCAGCACCGGATTATTGAAGGTGCTGTGGACTGGACGGATTATTCCCCGGGACTCAAGGTTCTTAATTATTTCAGTAAGGGACTCCATTGATGCGAGAGGCAAGCGATATTGCTTCACAAACACTGGAGTCATGCCAGGGTCCGTGGGGATTGTTGTGGTGTGGATGTCGGTGCGACCACAGTCATATGAGTCTACCGCAAAGAGATCTTGGAAATCCAAGAAAACTTGTTTCAACTTTTGCTTTTGTTCCAGAGTCACACAGGCATCAGCTAGGTTGACTCTCTCTTCCACCATCTGCCTGAAGCCTGGAAAGACTTCTGGTTTGGCTATCTCCGCGGCCTCCTCCAGCTGGGTGGAGAAGTCCCTGGTCAGAGTGCTGATTTGGACCGGAGGCTTCAGGTGGGAAAGGCAGCCCTCATGGACCTGGAAAATCACCTCATCCCTCCTGAAGTCACAGGTCACATCTTCCTTACCATAGGGGCAGGAAGTGTACACCAGGAAGTTCCCCCCATGCCGGGTAAAAATCCTGTCTGGTGTTGCGTTGTCATCACTGTCACTGTCAAAACAGTCCTTGGGGATGGGTCCTAACAGTTCATTTACAAGATCAATGGAGAAATGTCGGTCATCAACCGCCATTCCAATAATGGTGCCTGCGGCTAGAGTAATACTCTTTAAGTCGCTGTTATCCACCTCTATTAGAATGGGGTCATGTTCTATGTTGACTAATGGAGTCGGGTTTACCCCCAACCCTTGCTGTTGGAGAGAAGCATTTAGATGTATGTAAGCATCAGGGTTTTTCAACTCTTGTCCCCTTTTAACTTTCACTTCCAGGGAGAATTGTCGGGTCCTTTCTGGGATGGTGACTTCCTCTTTAACCTGAATTTCAACTGCATAAGGTAGCAATTGAGCTGACCTAAATGCTTTTTCTGGATCATCAAAGCCCATGGGATTATCCGCTAATCGGGACCAAGCTTTGAAGTTTATTAGGTCCAAACTAATGGCAAAGCGATTGAGAATGTCACTGCCTAAGTAAAAGGCGGCAGTGACGTCTCGCACGACCCAACAATTATGGACTATGCTCTTGTTGCCAATGGAGATTTTGAGCATACACCTGCTTGGCAGGAGATGTTTGGAGTCAGGTGCTTCCAGGTCCATTTCCCATTTGTCTATCAGTTTGAAGGTGGGAATGGCTGGATCTTTTGGGAGTTGGCGGAACATGGCTTCGCTGATGAAGCTCTTACCGTTGTTCACACACACTCGAGCGAGAACAGAGTCCTTCCCATCATTTAACTGAACAGGGATGAACAACTGCTCTTCAATTTGCTGAATATCAGCCAGGCTCTGAGCTGATTTCACATCTTTCTGGACTATAGGAGTGTGAGTTTCAGATTGTGGATTGGTATAGAATTTCAGAGTGTTTCCTTCCAGCGTGGAATACCACTTTAGACTGGAAGGAAGGTTGATTTTCAGAAATAGAGAGGACCCCCCATCACCAGTCTGTTGTCCTACTGCTATTACTGTCACGTCTGGAATTTGGTTATTCTGGAAGTGAAATTCTACTTGGTCAGATTTTTGTTCAACCATGTGGCATGTGCCGTTTAAACTAACATGGTTGACACTCTGTTTTAATTTTATGGGTCGGCTAGTCTGAGTCCAGAGGACCTTGTTTACGCAATCTATTAGGGGTGACAACCTTCTCAGGAGGTCATTCCCTAGTAAACAAGGGGTGCCCTCTGGGGTCACAACTATGACCGGGTGTTTCAACTTATGTCGCCCGATCTTAATGTCCAAGTCTGCCGTCCCCTCGACGGGAATTTCCTTCCCGTCAAAGTTCTGCAGTTGTCCAGGAAGAGAGGTGAGAGGAATTTGGTAATTCTCTCCCCTTCCTGCATTCAGTTCGTCAAAGGCCCTTCTGGACAGAAGGGTAGCTTGAGATCCAGTGTCCACCAGTGCTGAGATTGTACCCTGCCCCTGTACTTGTACCGGGGCATAATATCTTCCCTCCTTCTCCTCAAGGGGGCACAGATAATGTACATTTTTGGACAACTGGTGGGCTAATTTTCTGGTTTTGGACATCGCTAGCGAGGAGATTTGGGCAGAATTCTGTGGAGAGTCTTGGGAATCTGAAAGAAAAAATTTGCAACTGGAGATCAGAGCCATTGTGGGTTCCCCTGGCTCCGTTTCTGGGCCGCCCCCCCCTTTTTGGAGGCAGTCGCCAGGATGGGTTTGAACCAGGGGATTTTCTTGCTGTTGGTTCTGGGATGAGATGGTGGGCGGCGGTAGCTCAGTCTCCACATCTCCCCAGTCTGGATTTGCATCCCTAGGGACCCATTTTTCTTTGGGAGGAGTTCCCCCCCTCTCTGAAGGAGAAGATCCTTTTCCCAGGATCCTCTGAGGATCCCTCTCCCTCAAATTGGAAGATCTGTACCTCCTCCTCAAACTGAGTATGTTTGGGTCTTTTGTTTCTCCTACCCCCCCTCTGCTCCTTAGGAGGCAGACTTTCAGGGGCAAGAGATTTTGTTTCCGGTTCCTGGGTTTCCAGGGGCTGTTTACAAGTGAGGAAGGAAGCTTCCTCCAAGGCTTTACACCCCCCTTCCCTTTGTGCCTCCTCCCTGGGAACCGGTGATTTATCGGGGTGCTGCCCCCGTCATTGTTCTGGAGCACCAGGTCCAGAGTTGGGTGCGTTCTGCGCCGGCATGCTGATCTGAGGGTTCTGCTGTGCCCTCAGTATATGACCCATATCCCGCGCCATGTTTTGAACCTGGCGCTCTAACTGGGAAACCCGCTCAGGCTGATACGGGGCCCTGTTTTCTCCCCTGGGCTGATCCCGGGAAGGGTAGCTGTCCCTCCTCTGGTAGTACCCCTGGTTGGGAAGATTTTGGTACCCCTCCACCCTTGGCCTCCCCTCTCCCGGATTCAGTGGTCTGGGCTCAGGGAATTGAGGAAAGAAGGATGGATGATTTTGGGGTTGGAAGTCGGGTGGATATCTGGGGAAAAAGTTCTGCCCAGGGTTTGGTAAATTTCTGCCCTCCTGTGGGAAGTTTGGAGGGAAGTTCCCTGGGTTAGGTGCTTGGCTGGATCCCCCCCCCTTGGGCTGGAGGAGTCCACACATAACCCAGGATGGGTCTGTTACCTTTGTAGCGAGGACTTACATAGTCAGGAGAGCGAGGGACCCCATTTGTGGGGCTGCCTCCCTGGCTCCCTGTCTGCGACTGGCCCGAGGACCTTCTGGGCCTAGCATTATTAGGTGCAGGTAGGTTTTTAGGCCCCCCCATCTCCAAATCCAAAACGGGGGTGACCTTTACCTCTGCCACCTTGGCAGCAGCAGGGGTGCTGTTGGCTTTGGGGTTTTTCTGGGCATTGCTTTTATTTTCTATGGGCTTCTGCACCTCATAGATGCGGGTAGCCTGTTCAATGACCCAGTCTAAAGATCTTTTCTCGTGAAAATCCCTCACGAGCTGGGTCATGATATATTTGGGCAAGGCATGGAAAAACGTGTTTATAAATTCACGGCTATCCGTGCGCACCCTTCTTGTGGTCTGTGCAAAAGCCCGCTTTAACTCCTGCACAAATTCTTGTGGGGCCTGATCCTCCCCACATTGCAAATTGTAGGCTGCCTTGCGAGCCTCTTGAGGATTTCTGTGAACAGAAAAATGTTTCAGGATGGCCGCCTTATAGGTGGACCATCTTAAATGATTTTGGTCCTCCAGCCCCGCAAAGAAACTGGAGTATTCCGGGGAGAAGGTCCACTTTACATATTGAATGCAGCTTTGGCTGTCCTTCAATTTGTTCAAACAACTCTAAGTGCTCCCAAACAGAATACTTAGCGTTCTTATGGTAAGGCGTGATGACGCTCCTGATCGCCTTAATCTGCTTTAAGGGGTCCTTGAGCAAGGCCCTTTTTGCCTTATTGGCCTTTTTGGTTCGGGTAACCCTTGTCCATTCTTCGTCGGACTCAGAGGCACTGCTCCCAGAGGTTCCCGTCTGTTCTTCCAGGTTTTCCCGGATTCTGCGAGCCTGGGAATGGCTGGCAGAATGTGGGGACCTGGTCTCCTGTGTCCTGCACAGTTCAGAGGAGTCTTCAGATTCCTCCTTGCTGTCAGGATTTGATGGGTACCCCCTCCACTGACCTAACTGGGCAGAGGTTTTCAGGATGCCCTTAATGGGCCTACTCTCCTGGGGTTCCCCACTGAACTGTATTGTACTTGGGTGCCCATACCCGGATGCCCACCCCTCCATTCCTGGATGGTACTGGCCTATGAGCCCCATGCTTCTGGCTGGATAGTAATCTGCCATCCCTGTGGCCCTGTGCTCATGTGCGCCAGGGGACATGAGGGTGGCAGAGTCCAGGGACTGAGAGGTATGAGGGCCTCTGGTACTAGGGCTCCTGAGGTTATGCTCCGGAGTTTCCATTTCCCAGCGAACCTCATCTCTATCCGCCCCTGCTCCCTGTTGCAATGCAAGAGCCTGCATTTGTGCCTTCAGTTCCTCAGTTAAGGCCTTACTCGACTCTATCAGTCTCTCCTGCATCGCTACCTGCTGTTGGAGCCTATCATTGTGTTGACAGAGGGCCTCATTTTCCCTCTGTGCTTCCTGGTTGGTCCTGGAGAACTGGGCCAGTCTTTGCTGCAGGAGGGTTACCTCCTGAGCTGTGTCCCTATTGGCCTGCTCCTTTCTTGCTAGAGCATCCTCCACCCTCCTGGTGTGCTCTAGCAAGTTCTGGTTTTCTTTTTGGAGGTCACCCAGTCCCTGGTGGGCCAGGTGATTTTCTTCCATTTTCCTTTTTAAATGGCAGACTTCCTGGCCTAAGGCGTCTCTTTCCTGACTAAGAGCCTGCATGTGTGCCGCCAGGTCGTCCCTTTGCCTTTGGAAGGCACCAGCTTTCTGGCGCTCCTGATCAAACTCTGCCTGGGTATCCAGGTCTTTCAGGATCAGTTTATTGCTCTCCTCTTTCTCTCTGTCTAGTTGGATTTGCAGGGTGGCTACCTGCTCTGTGCATGCCCTGTTGAAATTGATCTGTTGCTCCAGCTTTTTCTGGCTCTGCAGTAAGGAGTCCAAACTGTCTTGGTGCTCCTTCTGCAGGGCCAGAAATCTAGTATCCTGTTCTGACTTTTCCTTTTGCAGCACATCCATATCCTCCTTTATTTTAGTAATGTACAGTCTGCTGTCATTTTCTGACTCCTGGCTCCTCTGCAGCCTCTGCTCAGAAGAGTCCAGATCAGATTGGACCTTCTGTAATGCCATCTGTTGCCTATTTGCCAGATTTTGGCTTTCAGCACATCTATCCTGCATGTCTCCCATATATAGGTACAGGTATGCTGCTATCCTGGCGATCTTATTGTGTTCCTCTTTGGCTTTAGGAGCCATATATAGTTCACTCAGGGCCACATGTAAGGGACCCTGATCTCTATATATATCTGACCCTGTTTCAGTGACCTGTTGTGTGATGGCCTGCAACCACACATCCTGGCCCTGTTCGGTCCATTCACCTCTCACAAATAGCTTATGCAAGAGGTGCTCTCTGGCTATTTTCATGTCTACTAAGGTCGTCATTCTAGAGATTGGTCTCTGTCCTGACTTACAGAAGTTAGTATTTTATTTTTGCAGAACAGAACTTTTCTTGGAGTGTCCCTTTTGAGGAATGCTTCACAGCGTAATGCAGCGTGGTGATCCGACCGGGTGTATGTATCCCGTCAGTTAGCACACTGTATTAAGCTGCACAACTGGTAAATCTAACCCAACGTCTCGGCTCGAGCCCCCACTTTGTTAGAGGATTCAATTCAGCACTACAGCCAAGTTAACGCCTAGTCTAGAATACTGAATGAAAACCCTTATTGATATATCTTTAGGTCCAGTTCATGCGTTCTGGATGACTACCCTTGTATAACACCCCTCTCTTGGAATCCCCCTGACCCCACTGAGCCAAGAAGTAATTCTGTTTTGCAAGTTTAAAAGGTTTATTTGATAAATTAAAATATATATCACACTTTTTAATAAATTAATAATTGAATATCACACTTAATCTGATATGGTAAATATTAACAACGGAGAATCTGGCACTAGCACACTTCTTTAATCACTAATGAGTTGACATGAAATGGATAAGGTAGCACACTGGTAAATAGGAACAAAAGTGGTAGAGGATGCTTTATGTAGGCTCAGGTGGATGCAATATTCAATGAATGCAGTACAGAAAATACGCAATATGATTTCAACCAAACAATGTAATCACTTTTCTCTGGCTACTCCCCTCCCCCCCTTGATGCAAGGCAAGGAAATGGAAGGAAAACACACAGTTCTCAGAAATGCAATCAACTGTAATTCAGTTCAATCCAGCAAGCTTAAACAGAAGTTTGAAAACACAGGCAAATGCTTTGATAGGTGCTAGCAATGAATGAGAAATATGCTGGAAACGCTCTTAATTCCCTTTTAGAGGTTCAGGATGAGTGGTATCTAGTTAATATTAGTCCAGGCTCACACTAGCAATGATGCAGGGATAGTTAGCAGGTTAAACGAATTTCTGGCAAATGAAAACAGGCAGCAGCAGTTTTTTTACATGTGAAGAAATTGCAAATCGCGGCAAAATTCGCGGATGCGCCGAGCGCTATTACAAAGGAACCGCAAGGACTATCTCTACCGTTTTGGGGTCCTAGGAAAGCCTGGGATCTCAGCTTCCGAATGAAAGTTATTGCAAGTCTCTAGCCCAAACGGTTGCGGAGATATGAGTAATTTAGTAAAGGTCGTTTTTGGTTTTGTAAATTTTAAACGCACACTTTTTCAAAATGACAAATTTTACTAGAAATGACAGGTGACAGATAGGAGGCAGTTCTACTTAGGTTAAATAGATTGAATTAGATGAATTTAAACTAAGAGATGTGTTCTGAGTTTTGCTAAGTACTCACAAGAGATTTTGAACAGGAAAGCGACTTGGTCACGATCTTCAGTCTGGTCAGGTCTTTCCGGATTCTGCTCACAGCGCCTGGTCTGGTCTCGGCTAGGCACAGCACTGCTTTCTCTCTGGTCTGGTCTCTGCTAGGCACAGCACTGCTTTCTCTCTGGTCTGGTCTCTGCTAGGCACAGCACTGCTTTCTCTCTGGTCTGGTCTCTGCTCTGGATAGATTGAAGTCTCTAGTTTGGCTTTCTGGAGTTTGATGGAGGTAAGTATGGATTTTTCCGGCAGGGCTTCCAGCGGCAGATGAAATTGAATTTCTCTATGTGTCCTGACTCTCTGCTTTTATCTGTTTCTTGAGAATGGGTGTGTGTGTTGCATCACTAGACTTGCCCCTCTCATTCGTCATTGGTCAGGCTTCCATTCCTCCGCTTGATTGGCAAACTGAACTGTGAGTCAGATTGATGTCATTTTATGATCTCTTGAAACAACCTCCCTTATCATCTGTGCACCCAAATATATATATGATCAAAATCCATACTTCAGAGTTACACAGTTGTTTGAAATTACATATACATGGTGTGGCTGAATTTAGCCATGTCTATGTCCAAATCTGCTCATTCTCGGAGCTTGCATTCAAAGAGTGTACATAATTGACTTTTTAACTGCTTTTTCAATTTCCGACATGGACCCAACTTTACATACATGTGTGCAGGGGGTAGGGACATTAACTGATGAAGTTTCAGATTTTTAACATGCACACATTTAGAGTAATATCCACTTTTCCGCTAAAACCCCCCTGAACATACCACCGGTTCCTACCACGTCTTAAACTGTGGGCAGAAAAATCACAAGAATTATGGTATCATTTATAAAATTTTCACATGTCCGCACTATGAATTATCCCCCTTTTTATAAAACCATATCCTTGCTGCAGGGGTGTGTCTTTTCAGGTCACATGGTACAGAAACCAGTCTTTCCAGTTTCTGCCAAGCCAGCTTGCTTCTCACAGGCAGTGCCCCTCCCAGCTTCTCCAGGAGGAAGCCACTTTTTACGACGTCTGTAATAAAAACCTTTGCCTGAGTGGAGAGGGCTTTGTTCACTCTCTGGCAGAGCACAGGAAATTCAATTATCAGATAGATGGCATATCCTTAGTGTGGGCAGCAAAAGGAACATTGGCCTGGGAACATAGTTGTGACTCAAGTTTCACTCCTGATGGGATCCGTTGCTAGGCAAAATCAAGTTCCTTAAGCCAGACCTTCAGCTAACTTTTTGTTGCTTTTAAAATAACTTGTAATTTTACACATGCAGCTAGAATGCTGATTCTAAGTGCAAAACTATGACATTTCAACAGTTACAAAGGCATGTGACACCAAACATAGGTCACTCATTTAATTTAACATTTTCGATTTTGGTGGTTTTAAATCCAGTTGCAGTTAGGCTTAAGCTGCTGACTCCATAGCATTTTTGTTATAAGCATTGTTTTTGGGCTCTTCATTTCCCAGATTTTGTAGGCACACAAAACTCCATTCTGCCAAATGTCTGCTGGTGTTCAGTGAATATTTTGCACATGTTGCAAGGTTTGAAATAGGCATTTTGCTTGCCTTCAGAAAAACACACAGTGGGTTTTAAAACGCCGGCTTTTGGATAGTGGTGAGTACTGGTACTGCACCCATTTTTGGGATTTTCTTGGATTAATGCATTCTAAACAGGAATGGTTCTTACATGGTAGTAAATCCTTGCTTAACATTGTTTTGATGGGGCTCCTTACAGTAAGATGGTTATGTGGAACCCCACAAAAAGGGTTGAATCTTTAAAGTGGTCCAATGAGTCACGATTTCAGCAACTTTTTGACATCAGTAAAAGTGGATTTTGTTAACAAAGACCTTTCTTTACCCTGGTGGGTGGCAAGTTAGGTAACCATTTTGGTGTGCGCACAACTGCGCAGCTTTCCTGGATTTCGGCGCACATGTGGGTTTTCCGCCATCTTGAATTTCCTAAGCCCACAGCACCAAATGTTGTAGCAGGGTAGTTTAAACGTGGGTCAGGACACCCTACAAGCGTGATGTACATTTCATAAAAGAATGGATCGCCATATGCATCGTTAAGATCAGTGCGTATAGGCCGATATTACCAAATTACTGTGAATGTAAGCAGGCATCCATGATCAAATGATAATGATGTGTTATTATATAGCACTTACGCTTAAGTGCTTTATATAGAAAAAATATACACCCAATTTCACCCAACTTGTGTTGGTACTCATTTATCGACCTCAGAAGGATGAAAGGCCGAGTTTCGGCGTTTAAGAACAGACTAAATCGGTGACTCACCCCCTGAAGTGTGCCTGAAAATAACCTTTAATGAGTCTAGCAATTATTGTATAGAATTCCTGAAAGAAATTATTTGGTATTCCTATTCTTTCTTATTTAGGGTCAGTGCTTAAAGTGTAAGACTTATGGCACTGCTTTTATTTTTCATCTTTTTTTAAGGGGCCTGAACAAGAAAGTCAGCCACAGCCCAGGAAAAAAATAAAAGAAAATTAAAAACTTTTTTTTTTTCAAATAGGAGGTCTCAATCGGAGAGCACAGAGGTCGCAGTTGCAACTTCTGGCGACCCCTAACTGACGTCCCTGATGTAACCCAGTCCTACAGGTGTTCTTTTATGGTTCAAAAAAATCAAAATATCGAGTGGGAATGTTTCCCAATTTTCCTAGGCGATCATCACTCATTCTCAAAATATTTCTCCCCCTCACAGAAGTCTAAGTCGGGACCAAAGGCGAGCGTTATGCGCTTAACAAAAACAGGACGCTCCAGTTCAAAGGCGAGATAAACCAATATCAAAAGAACCAAAGAGTAAAACACCAACTCCTATAAAGCATGGGAGAACGGTTTAGTTCCTAACACAACAGTCACATTTTCTCCCGCCGGTGTCTGGGGTTGGCCCATTTTCTCTGATGCCCAGTCCAGACATGTCGCTTTTCCCTAACGGCGGCCTGTCAGCAAAAGCCTATGCCCGGATTTGTGCACGATTGTGCTACCTGGATGGAGTGAAAGTGACGGCCTGGTAAGGTAAGGAGGAGGAGGGTGGGGAGTTAGGTGGGGGGGTCAGGGGAGAGAAAGGTGCAGGTGGTTGGAGGCCAGAGGAGATAGGGAAGAGGGGTTGAGGGTGAACGGGGTTTGGAGGGGTGTCCACCACATGAGCCGGGGCGGGGGTACCCAGGTGTTGCAGGGATAGCCCATGCATGAGAGGAGTGAAGGAGAGGCAGTCCCTTTGAAAATATTTTCCTGTTAAGTGAAAACCAGACCCGGGACACTTGCATCAGCAAAAATGGCCTGCGAAGAACTGATATCTGTATATCTGCCCTTTAAAAACTGCATGCTTCGCCTCTTCCTCTTGCTGCGAGCAGCAAGGTAAGTGCTTTATTGATTAGGGGGGCTATCTATGCTTTTGTGCAGTCGTGTTGTGCTGCGTGCACATTCTAGCAGAGTGCTGCGCTATTATAATAGGATGCGTAACCAGGGTGTTCCCTTTTCAGACATTTTGGTAAGCGCAGTGGCGTTTGACTTGAGCAGCGGTAATCTTCAAGGACCCTCCTTGAGCAGGTCTTTCTTTGTGGGGTGACCGCTGTAGTACCTACAACAAGTCGAATTCCTTTGCCTGCCCACCTTGCGGGGATCACTATTTCCCATTATTTCACAGGAGCGCTGCAACGCGGCCTCCATTACCCAGCAGCTGCAGGTACATCACAGTGATACGGTATGCCTCTTCAGAGACCACAGGCACAGCAGCAGTGGGGCTCCAGGAAGCCTGCCGTATCAATCTTACCACAGACACCCTGCACAGACTGTCAGTTGAGTGTTCGTGTGACAGCGGTCTACAGTTCTTCTCTCCCCTAAAACCTCCAGAGATGCACATAAGGCATATGGCATAGATTAATGATGACAGGCAATTGGGGAAAGCTCATTCTGCAGCCCTATGGCTGCTGCTCCTTAGCCTTCAAATGCTCCACTATGATATTAAAGCAGATAAAGGATATCAGAAGTGGACAACTGAGGAAAACGCATCATGGAGCTGACCGATCGTCGCTCCGCATTCCTTCTGCAGGAAGGCCATTGAGGACCGACACTCCGAGGCCGCCCCAGATAACTTATGTCACATTGCACGTTAAAACACTTTTACTATACAGAGTAAGGTGGCAGTTGATGGGTGTAAGAGTGCAGAGGATAGCTACAGCCCAGGCATAGAGCTGTAAAATGGTCCTTGCGTCCTCTTATGCATAATACAGTGAGGTGAAAGTAGTAATTCGAGAATGTGCGCTGCCACCTGCGACATAAAACTTCAGGGAGACAATGCCATGGCCAAATAAACGTGGTATTACGGAGGCCCGTAAGAAGCAGTGCTTTTCAACCACCCCTGGACCGGCTGCCCGAAGGAGGAAAAGGAGCCATGCAATACTGGTAGGATCATCATAGTCCTTTCCATAATGTAGCAGGGGACCGGTGGTCGGACTCTGAGGGAAACTTCCAGAGAGGGTGCTACCAATATAGGTGGGAATTGCAGAAGCAGCGTTGCCAGATGCCACTGTTTTTAGTAAATTGCTATGCATTATCAGGGAATGCTTCGGTGCATCACACAGTGAGGAGGTTCCACTTCACGTTCATAGGGACTCGGAGGGTCTGTTCTTCCTCCAGTGGTGTTCTCTCAGGAGGACAACACACTTTTGGATGGGGAAGTAGAAGAACCAGTGCAAATGGAAGAGCTTGAACTCTCCTCAAGCCACCTGTGGGGATTCATTAGCAACCTTGACCTTGTCAAAATGAAAAAGAAGAGAAGAACAGTTTTCAACCTCAAAGAGTTTAAGAAATGGGGAGTTTACGGACACTACAAAATGGAAGACATACAAAACACAGACATTCTCATCAAGGGGAGTTGGTTGGTTCGCAAAGATTGTTGCAACACTAACCTATCTATTACAGTTTACGGCCGGCACAGGTGTGGTCTTCAGTTCTTTAAGTGGGCCACTGTTTGGAGCTTGAAAGGTTGCCCTTCAGGCTATCTTACACACTATAAAACTTTACAAACTCAGATTCCCAGTGATACACCCAGAACGCCCAGGTTAAGTAGGGATCACTGGGGCAGATTACTTACCAATTTGGTCCAGGGGGTGCAGAGGCAGTTTTTGGGTCTAGATAGCAGTTTTTCCGATCCCGCCCAAAAAGGCATGGTTCCAGGGATCCTCTGTACGGTCTTTGTTGTTCGCACTCTTGTTTACAGTGGCTCCAGCGCCTCTCACTCAAAATCTAGGTGGGGACTGCCTTAGCCCACCAATAGGAAGGATCTACAAAAATCAAACAGGCTGTGCCTGTCAAATCATGGACAGCTAGCTGCTGAACATCCGGCCAGTAAAATACATTCCCTGCCTGGAATGTAGAATGGGATCGGAAAGTCCCTCTACCGATTCCAACTTTTAAAGTTTAAATGCTCAAAGCAGAGACTGGGAATCCAAGTCTTGGTCCTACAAAAGTTAATGACTAGTGTCCGGTCTCACAGGGCACTGAAGACTGGTAAAAATATTGATGTCACAAAGGATAGGTCTTGTACCATGAGCAATTGAGTATATGGTACACAAAATGGCAATTGTAGCTGTAAAAAGAATGGTGCACAGGAATACAACAGAAAAATATGGTTTAGCCAGTCCTGTGCACCTCATTGATGTACCAAACATGTTGCTGGGAAAAAAATAAAAGACACAGTTTCCCTTCAGCCCTCCACTGAAGGTGACTTGCGTTACAATGTAAAAATACAGAAAACATAAATGGGAGTAAAACTCCCTTACCTTAGTATTAGCCACTGGCCATAGCCCCCAAAACATTTGAGCAGGTGAGCAAGTCTAAAAAAAAACTCACTCCCCAAAAGAAGGCAGCACATCATATTTATGACAGATATGCTGGATGTTCCATTCAAATCAAAGGGTAAGTAGCAATACATGTCTGCAACAGCATTTAAGTAGCAGAAAACTGTTCAAAGGAGGTCATGCTCAGGTTTCATTTTGTCCCGTCTTTTAAAGTCTGCGTTTGTGCACTGCGCCCCCGATGCCTTAGGGCTTTGGCGCACTATAGATATATAAATAAATAAAATAGCAACTCTTACAAAACACATAGGAAGAGCCAAAGTAAGCAGCAATGAAAAACCAACCTGAACGGGCACATTTTGAACAAGTAAACAATGCTTTAAAGTAATTATCGTGTAGAACCTTTTTGTGAACAAACGTTACTGAAACTGGTAACAATGATTAATGCAAAAGATAATCCAATAGTTGGTAGATGAATGTAAAAAATACTATCTCCCTAGGGAGTTGAATGCAGGAACCAAGACCCTTTGTTAAGTCCCGATTGTGAAATGTTACCTTTAGCTTATTGTAGGGCCATGGAAAGAAATCCAGAAGAACAAGGTCTTGGCTGCGGTGAACATTTCAAGTGACCTTGGAGAAAACCAAAAGGACCATGCTAAGAACAGGTTTACGAAAAAGTATTTAAACATTGGAGGATATTCTAGGAGTATGACTCTGTTGCCATAGAAGAACACATTCGAGAACATTGAATAAAGATCGGAAAAGGAGAACATGGTGTGCCAAGTCTCTTATTAGGTGCACCATTAAGGTATTTAATAAGAAAGGTGCCTGGCAGGGTCCACTGGTGACTAAAGTTAAATGTCTACATTCATATTTGCAATGTAACGCTGCATTCAAATAAATGTTAAACATTTTACATTACCTAGATCCAGAGATTCATTCTTTCCTTTAAGAATGGTCTGCAATACTGGATTTTCCCATGGCCCTCCGTCTTTCATGATTTGAGTTAACAATCTTAGATCCAAGTTTGCATTTCTCATCAAGATGTTGCATTCCTGTAAATTAAACATTTTAAATCTGCTAAATAGGAGAATAAACTAAGCACAGTTTCACACAATTTTAAAACTATAGAGTAGCTATTGCCTCATTATGATGCTCACAAAATCAAGAAATCGTAATATGAAATGAAATAACTAGCACTGGTCAAATAACTTCCATTAAAGAAGAAAAACAGACTAGCCCCACTGTGGACTTGTTTCTGTTCCAATGAAATACAACTGTGCATTTGGAATTGCTACACAATTCGGAATTAATAAGAGTACGTTTAGAATTACAGCAATGCATTCAAATATAAAAGCTGTAACTATGTTTAGGATACACCACTCACTGTAGCAATCCTGGATCACCGTCCTTTGCTCTCATTAGAATTCCTTGATTTCATCAGTGTAATGGACAACAGAAACAAGTATACCATTATAAAACGTTCACCAGTGGGCATGCATGCAGAGAACTCCCTCATACCACCAACGTCTCTGCTCCGCTGCTCACTGCGCATCACTTTCTCTGTTCCAATGTTCCTAAACTAGCTGGAGAAAAGACCAAGTACAAATTGGCTGCAAAGCATTGATCAGGTCAGCTGTGTCCACTGAACAGTCACAGATGTCTCCAGGCTACGTACACACTTTATAAGGTGTGAAATCCATCCACTACACAATGGGTTCAGAGGAAATGGAACCCTCACTTAGAAATGGGAAATTGTTTCTGAAAAAGTGCCAACTTACAAGGTAGGGAGAAAGTGACACTATGCAATTCATATATTCAGATTCCATGACCACAAGCTCCTGCTTGAGAACCAAGAGACCATTCATGGCTCTTGAGCAATCAAGGAATAAAGTAACCAGACAAGAAAATAGAGTAAATCCCTTAAAGGTAGAAAATCTGCAGAACTTGTAACTTCGAAACTGTTTGACAGATCCAGAGCCAGAGTTGTTCATAGATCTTACCAAGCCTTCTCTTGTAAATGAGCTTTGATAGGGCACCTTATGGGCGGGGTAACACTAGAACAAGTGTATAGAAGAACAATTACTTTCTTACCTGGTAACGTTCTTTCGATGGGATGGTCCGACGACGTATTCCATATCTATGACAGGTAATGTCCACAGCTGTGCTGCTCCGGAAAATCTTTGGCGTCTGCGTCCTGCGTCAATGACGTCGAAACGCCGTCCCCGAGGACCTCCTCCGACGGCCGACGTCACCCGATGTTATAAGTAGGACGCACGACGCCCATAGCCTCAGTTATAGTTTTTTCCCCAGAACATGTGCCACCAGTTTTCTGCCAGTCAGACACACAAGGCCTTCTTCTATGCCAGGGAGGGAGCGATATGGAATACATTGTCGGACCATCACATCGAAAGAACGTTACCAGATAAGAAAGTAACTTTTTCTTCGAGGGGATTGGGTCCTCCGACGTATTCCATATCTATGACAGACTCCCAAAGCAGTACCAAACAAGGAGGTGGGAACGAATTTAGAATACAAATTTAGCATGCCCAATCAAATTGCGGAATAGAGAACTGCCCTACCAAAGGCCAGATCTTGCCCTCTGATGGAATCGAGGGAGTAGTGACATACAAAAGTATGTACTGAAGCCCAGGTGGCTGCATCACAGATGTGACGAAAAGGAACTCTCCTCTGCAGGGCAGTAGACGCAGCCACTCCCCTGGTAGAATCGGCCCGCAAGCCAGCCGGAGGATCCTTACCTGCCAAGCGGTAACACTGGGAGATAGCTAAAATAATCCAACGAGAAAGTCTGTTTCGTCACAGCTTGTCCCAAACGCTTTCCAGCGTAACCAATGAAAAGTTGATCGTCCACTCTGACCAGGGACATGCGCGAAATATAAAAGCTCAACGCTCTCCTAGGATCAAGCCTATGGAGCCGCTCCTCTTCCTTACCAGGATGTGGAGGAGGATAGAACGCCGGAAGAACCACCTTCTACTCAAATGAAATTCCGAAACCACCTTCGGAAGAAAAGAAGGACGAACTCTAAGGACAACCCTGTCCTTATAAAACACAGTGAAGGATGGCTTAACTGAAAATCCTGTAACTCACTCACTCTGCGAGCAGAAGTAACTGCAACCAAAAACAGTTTTCAGATTTAACAGCCTCAAAGGGCAAGAATGTAAGGCGCAAACGGAGCACCCATAAGAAACTTGAGAACAAGGTTCAAATCCCAACCGGGCACCAGAAAAGGTGACGGAGGGAACACATTAGTGAGCCCTTTCAAAAACTGCAAAATTAAAGGAATCTTAAAATAGGAACACTCTTCAGACGAGTGCTTATATATGGACAGCGCCGCCAGGTAACCTTTAATGGTCCCCACTTTCAAGCCCCTGTGGGCTAAGGAAAGCAAAAAAAGACAGAACCATGGGAATGTCACATTCAAAAGGATCCACATTCTTAACTCTCCATCAGTCGCAGAACTTTCTCCAACGGCAACGGTACAGAGACTTTGTTGCCGGCCGCCTGGCCGAGAGCAACACCTCCATCACGTCTTCAGGGAGGTCCCAATCCTTATACCTCAACCTTTCAGAAGCCAAGCGTGAAGGTTGAGGGATCTGACCTCTGGATGGAGAACCCGACACCCCTCCCGTGAGAGCAGATCGTCTCGGTAGGGAAGACTACGTGGAGGGCAGATGGACAAGTCGAGAAGGTCCGGGTACCACGTCCTCCGGGCCCACGCCGGAGCAATGAGGATCATCCGGGAACCAAACCGCCGTAACCTTCGCAGCACTTGCGGGATGACGGGGACTGGAGGAAACGCGTACAGCAGTGGGAATGACCACTCCACCACGAACGCGTCTCCTGAGCCAGCTCCCACTCGTGAGAGATCGTTCTCTGCCTGCTCAGAGCGTCCACCGTCTCGTTGTCTCCGGCCAGATGAACAGCCAAGATCGAAACTTCCTGCTGGATGGCCCAGAACTTGAGCTGCATCGCCTCCCTGCACAGAGGAAGTGACCCTGCCCCCCCCCCCTTTTTGTTGAGGTAGTGCATGGCTACCGTGTTGTCCATTAGAATCAGGACACTCTTTCCACGCACAGTCGGCAGAAAAGCCTTCAGGGCTAGCCTGACGGCCCTCAGCTCCAACAGATTGATATGGATTCTGGACTCCGACGGAGACCAATGACCGCTGACTGTCAACTTGTTGGCTTGAGCTCCCCATCCTGTGAAGGATGCGTCCGTCACGATCGTCACCTCCGGCCAGGGCAGCCAAAATGGGGCCCCCTTCATCAGATTGCCCTTGACGGCCCATCACAGAAGGTCCTGGGCTACCGAGGGCGGCACCTGAACAGGGTCCGACAGCCTGCCCGAGGACTGAGACCACTGGAGCTTGAGTGCCCTCTGCAAAGATCTCATCCGCAGACGAGCCTCTGGCACCAGAAGAATTCAGGATACCATAAGGCCGAGCAGTCTCAAGAACTCGGACGCTGGGAGATCCTGGGCAAATTGAAACTTGTTCACCATCTGCTGAATGTGAAGAGCCCCCACCTGAGGAGGAAAACACTGCCCCAGGGATGTGTCGAGCACTGCTCCGATGTACTGTAGCAGCTGCGTTGGTGTCAAATGGGACTTCTTTAAATTGAGGGAGAAGCCCAGCCTGTGAAGGGAGTGGCAGGTGACGGACAGATGATCCAGGCCTTGCTCGGGAGAGCTCCCCCTCGATCAACCAATCGTCCAGGTAGGGGTAGACTTGAATCCCCCTTTCC
This sequence comes from Ambystoma mexicanum, assembly GCF_040938575.1. Lineage (NCBI taxonomy): Eukaryota > Metazoa > Chordata > Amphibia > Caudata > Ambystomatidae > Ambystoma > Ambystoma mexicanum. Next base: position 695,179,171 of record NC_090939.1, read on the forward strand.
TGAGATGCGCTACCACCACCATGAGCTTGGTGAAAACCCTCGGGGCGAAGGTCAATCCGAACGGCAGGAGCCGAAACTGAAAGTGTGAGTTGCCAACCGCGAACCTCAGGTATTTCTTGTGCTTGGGATGGATCGGCACATGGAAGTAAGCATCCTTGAGGTCGAGAGACACCAACCAGTCCTGAAATTGAAGGGCCTGGAGGACTTGAGAAAGAATCACCATCTTGAACTTGTCCTTCCTGAGGAGTTAGTTCAAACCACGCAAGTCCATGATGGGTCTCAATCCCCCGTCTTTCTTCGAAATCAAAAAATAAGGGGAATACCATCCCTTGTTCCGCTCCGCTCCAGGCACCAGTTCTATGGCGCCTTTCTCCAGCAGGGCTTGAATTTCCTGCGCAAGGAGCGGATCCGGACACTTCAAAGAGGTTCCCTGGTAGATTGTCGTGAGGCCTCTGCCGAAAAGGAAGACAGTAGCCGTGGGTTATGATCTCCAGAACCCACACATCCGAAGTAATGGCTTGCCACTCTACAAGATGTTGCGCCAGCCTTCCCCCAACCGGCGAACCATGGGACCTGGCCTCATGACAGAGTGGTAGCGGCTGCGGCGTTGCCTGAGGGCAAAGAGGCAACTGCCCGATCGGCCTTGGCACCTCGAGTACCTTTGTTTCCACCTCTGGCACTCTTACGATGGCCTCTTTGACTGTTAGCTCCCCTCGCTTTACTGAAGGACGAGTAATAGCGAAAGGAACCTCCCCTCCATTGCTGTCCCCTAGGACGAAAAGGCGGAGGTTGGCGAACTGCAGCGCCCATCGACTTCGCTGCAGCTTTGGAGGTCTGCAACCTTTCAAGGCTCTCGTCAGCCTTGCTGCCAAAAAGGTGTTCACCGTCAAAGGGCATGTCGAGGAGCCGGGACTGCACATCAGGAGCGAACCCAGACTTCCGCAACCACGCAAACCTGCGCATTACGGTGTTCGCCGCCATGGACCGGCTGACACAATCTGCCAAGTCCAAACCCGACTGAACGGCCTCACACATGGCATCCTTGCCATCCTGAACCATAGCAAGGAAACCATCCCGTTCGTCCCCTTCGGGAATATGTTCAGCCGCTAATGCAACACAGTTCCACAGAGTGTGTGTGAAACGAGACAAAGCACATATGGAGTTGGCCGCCTGAAGCGCCATACCACCCCCCGAAGAACACACTTTCTTCGTCCAGCCGTCAAAACGTTTGTCGTCCCTATCCGGAGGGATGGTAGGATACGACGCCTGCTTTGCCGGGGCCGTAGCCGCCTGCACCACCAAACTCTCCGGAGTGGGGTGCCTGGAGAAGTAGCAGGGATCGCTACTGGCTGGACGGTATTTTCGCGACAAAGACTTGCCCACTGCCGGGAGACTCTCCGGAGCAGTCCAAGCCGCCGCCACCCTTCTCTGCAGAGCCATATGAAAACGGCAAAACCGGGTCAGTGGGGGGACCGAGATCAAGGATGTCCGTGAGATCATCCCGAACGAACTCCCCTGGGGGAGCTGACCAACCCAAATACTCGGTGACCCGAGACATAAGGCACCAATATGAAGAATCGGCATGAGTGCCAGGCTCCGGCCTACAAAACTCCACCTCCGGAGAGGTGTCCAGTCCACTGGCATCATGCAGTGACTGCCTCAGGTCATCAAACTGGCTATGGCCCGCGATAAGCTCATCTGGAACCGGAACCAAGCCGACATCAGAGCCTTCATCACCCTCTGAAATGTACTCCAGGCGGGGAGAGGAAGACCTCTGGGGACCAAAGCAGTGCCTGACCTTAGCCAGAGCCTTTCTAGGGGCAAACCCCGTGCCACGGGGCCCCTCTGACACCACCGCCTCGAAAGGAGTCGAGGGCGCCGAACGAGTCGGCGCCGGCGTCAACAGAAAAGGCGTCGAGCGAATCGGCGTTGACTTCAGCTGCAGCGCCGCCAGTATCGGTGGCGTCGACACAGGCCTCGAAGCCGGAGCTCCGAGCGGGTCTCGACGACCTAGGCGCCGACAACGACCCCCTCGGAGGCGGATCCTCGAGAGAAATCGTCGACAACCTCGGCGCCACAGGCGTCGACGTCTTCTTCGAAGATGGCACAGGATCACGCGGTCTCGAGCGCGTCGAGGACCGGGACCTGGAACGGGCATGGCAAGAACGGCTACCCTTGTCCGAGCGGGACCTCTCCCGCGAGCCGTGCCGACCACCCGAGCCCGAAGGCGTACGAGCGGTGTCTCTAGACCGGTGCCGAACTGACCCCACTTGGAGGCGTGGACGGACCAGTGCCCTGCGATTCAAGAATCGCTAGCATCTGCTTCCCGAAGGAAGCCCATTCCTCCGGTGTCGCTTGCATGGAGGGATAAGCGACCCGCCGACGGGCGGAGTCCTCTGAAGAGGACGGGGAAGGCGACCTATGCCGGTGCTTCCGGGAATGCCTCGAAGAGGCGGAGGAGTGGCGAGACCGACTCCTGGAAGGAGACCCACTGGACTTCCAACGATGACGCAGAGAGTCGCCCCTCGAGTCATCCGTCGAAAGCCCCGCAGACCTCGACTTCTGGGGCTTAGACACCCGGCCTACAGACAGCTTCTTCTTGCGTTACCGCAAGGCCTTTGCCGTGAGCGACTGGCAGTCGACACAGTCGTCCGTATCGTGGGCCTCCCCGAGGCACCAGAGGCAGGCGTCGTGCGAGTCTGTGACCGACATCTTGGACCCACAGTCCCCGCCTTTCTTGAAGCCCGGACGCGGGGTTGAAGACGAAGTAGACATCGCCACGAACAGGTCTTCACAAAAAAAACGAACAGGTTCAACGAACCGAGAATTCAAAAACAGCAAACTCCAACGAGTCGGGGCGTACCGAGATTCACAAAGCGAACACGTTCGCGGAAAAAACAGAACTGAGGCTATGGGCGTCCTACTTATCACATCAGGTGACGCCGGCCGTCGGAGGAGATCCTCTGGGACGGTGCATCGACGTCATTGACGCAGGAGCCAAAGATTTTCCGGAGCAGCACAGCTGTGGACATTACCTGTCAGATATGGAATACGTCGGAGGACCCAATCCCCTTGAAAATGCCTTTTCCAGATGGGAATCATGGGTTGTAAGCAAAATGGATAGGGGCTTGTCTCACTGGGCAGGAATGTGCCCATGCCACTTTTCAAAAGCAAGATTGGGTTATGTATTCGAACTACAGGCATCCCCCTCTCTGGTACAACCATGTCCAAAGACCACCTCAAAGTAGATTCAGCACCGACACAACCTGTGTGGTAATTCACGCATTCCATACATAAAACCAGATAGGATAACAATGGTGCCACCAGAGAAGGAGGGTTTGCAAAGTCTTGAACTCAAAGAACGATGTCCGAGGAACGGCAGAACTTTCAGACACATGGTCCTTTCCAAACAAATTCCACCCCCAGTCACATGGTGTGCGCCGGCAATGGTTAATCCCAAAACCTTTATTAGATAAGCAGCACATTCTTAGCTGAAGCCTAATTTACAGGAATGCAAATTATGAAGCTCTGTAGTGGCAGCCCCGCTCTTAGCATGCACAGAATGGAGGAGCAGCTTCATGATGGCGACCAGCCTTGATCAGGGTGCGGGACAAGTTCCTGCAAAACAGGGGGACGGATAAATCTAAGCCTTCAAAAATCTTCAAACACTGTTTAACCATTCAATTTCAGAGCGGAATATAGATCAACATCGCCCAAGAACACGCTATATAAACTGCAAACATTGAGACAATAGAGTGGCTTTGCAGCGTGCTGGAGGTGAGAAAAGCAACAGAAGGAAGTTGGGCGAGAGGCTCCCAGATAGCTGGAGGTTGGAGGTGGCAAGGGAGAATACCAGAAGGAGTGAGGAGGTGGAGAAGATTAAGGTGGCAGAAGCTAAAGAGGGGGTGATGAGTAAGGAAGTGTTGGAGTAAAATCAATGAAGTGAAGAGGTGGAAAGCAGCAGGTGGATGGGATGTATGGAGGAAATCAGAAGGAGTAAGGAAGTGGAGAGGAATATGGAGGCTTTGAAGAGGAACATCAGATGTGGTGAAGAGTCAGGGGGAGGTTGAGACACCAACTGAGGAGAGAAGTCTATTGAAAAAGATACAAAAAGAGGTGTGGCGCCCCTCTACTGAGATCGAAGACTGACAAATAACCTGTTCTTTGGGAAGGTGCCCACTCGGCTGGATCTACAACCACGTTTTAGCTCAAAGATGATGGTGGAGATAATGAGAAGAGAGTGGGGAGGAGAAGAGTAAAGGTGAAGAACAAGAGATATTAAGGGAGTGAAAGACAAGCCCCAGCACTGAGGGGTGTGGGAGGAAGGTGGTGGTGGCATAATCATGTGGCAAAGTGTTGAGATCGAGAAAGGTGAGGCTAGGCAAGAAGGTGCAGGTAAGATTCCATTTGGTACAAGTTTACTTCAACTTATCAAGGATGTAGTGGAGGATGGGGTGTTGGGTACTACAGCCAGTACCTTAAAAAGGAAAGGGGGAGAAAACCCATGACCCAACCGGTGGAGGAGCTCTGGGGGGGGGGGGGTCATTCTGGCCTCACCCAGCCCTAACTTCCACCACTAACTAGGCCTAACTTGACCTGAGACTCAAGAGAAAGTGCCAGGAGACATGGAAGAGATGCAGAGGACTTGAATTTACAGAACAAACAGGCAAGAAAGAAGTGTGGGGATACTCAAAGCATACATTCCCAGTGTCCCGGGAGGATAGCTCAGCGGCAACGTGTTCGCCTTGGAAGCAAGACGACATGAAGCAACACAGGTTCGATCCCCGGGACCGCACTTAGAAACCTCTGGGTGTTTAAGCGTGTTATAAATACGTAACTAAGACAAAAAAAAAATCCTTTAACAGCGCCTCGATGCCCGCGGGCTGTGTGAGCGCTTTAAAAATGCAAAATAAATATAAATACCTAAAAAGGGAGAATAGATCCCAGGAAGCAATCTCAGATCGAGGCATATGAAGTCCACAGAATTTAGTAGTAGTAACAGGGTAAAATCCCCAAAACAAAATCTTCACTCTACGAACAGATAGTCACACGCGTCAGCGAAGATTTTGTTTTGGGGATCTTACACCGTTACTACTAAAGTGACAATAGTCTTCTGGATTGATCTCATACTACTATGGCCCAGATTTGAAAAAGGCTTAACATAGCCGAAACATGTTATCGTTTATGGGCTTTTTTCGTTTTTGAATGTGTGACAATGCAACACAATTAAACGAACATATATTTTGATGGCGCCGAGTCCTGGAATCTCTTGTTTTACACTGTAAATAATACAAACCTACAACCTCGCAGATCTGTATACCGAGTAGCGGGATATACCCAATATCCTGCACCATGCAGCATGTCCCAGCACCAATGCAATTTCTTCCATGCCCTGGAAATCCTACATGTCCCTGGGAGCAATGGATCGATGGCTTTCAGGTGTATTTGAGCGCAGTTGGTGGAAACAAGTTCAATGATTACCTTAAAGAGGCAACACTATTGAACAGCTTAGGAGTGGAGGCGTTGAGAATCTTCAGATCTCTTCCTGAATTGGATGATACAGAGGGTGGCTCCGGAGACAATAACCGCAAGTTTGAGAGTGCATTAGGTAAACTAGCAAAACACTTTGGAAATAAGACCAACATTGTGTTGGAGAGATATCAATTTTTCTCCAGAAAGCAGCTTAAGGGCGAATCGATTGATACATATATAGCATCTCTGAGGGGACTTATGGCAACATGCAGCTTCACTGGAGAGAGTGATCAGTACTTGCGGGATCAGCTTGTGTTGTATGTAGCCGATTCTCGTATTCAACAGAGACTGACAAATGACTAACCCATCTTTAGACCAGGCAATTGAGATTGCAAAGAGCATGGAACTTGGCAATCGCTGCATGAAGGAGAGACTTGATAGAACTGAAGACAAGGAAGTCAAAATGATCAAAGATAAGCCAAAGGAAGAGTTAGAAGAGTCTTTAGTGGCAATAGTGAGGAAAATGACCACTACTAACTCAAGAGCCAGTGCAAGGACAGGTAGAGATACAGGACATGAATCTATACCAGAACCGTTGTCAAAAGTGTGGCTGGTACAGACAATGATACAGAATAGGAGTGTCCTGCAGCGGCCGTAGAATGTTACAAGTGTGGTCACTTGGGACCTTTTGCCAACGTATGCAGAAACATCCATGGCTGAGTGGCAAGGTTCAACAAATACCAGCCCAGCAGAACCTCGACAGGCAATGTAAGGGTCTTTGAGGAGAGTGAATGTCATGACAATATGTTAACTGTTGCTCAAAGCAATGCACAAGTACAAATACTCACTGTTTCTTCAACGCAACAAGGTAAAGGCCCATGGGTAAACATGGAGTTATTTGGCATATCCTTGCCAATTATTGTAGACACCAGATCCCCGTACACCATGGTAGATGTAAAAACTTTTGTTGAAGTGTTATCTGGCAAAATGCAAGATATTCAGTGCACGAAGTTGAAAGCAACGGGATATGGGAAGACACCCATAGATCTAATCGGATGCATTTGGATAAAATTACGCTTCAAGGACAGAGAAACCTACTGCAAACTCTATATAGCGAAAAAACGGATCATCCGTAGTGGGTTAGGAGGAACAGGCTGTGTTGAAGGTCAGAATTCATCCTAGAGAAAAAAAACCCAATTCTGAGTGCATTTAAAGATAATGATAGAAAGGCTACGTTTGCTAAACAATTTTCAAGAGTATTCAGAGAAGAAATTGGGTTGCTGGAGGGATTTCAACACAAGATAGTTCTCAAACATGGGGCAGTGCCTATAGCTCACAAAGTTTGGGGCATTCCAATTGGTGCAAAGGAGGCATTGAAGAATGAACTGATACGGTTATGTAAGCAGAACATAATGGAGCCCATTGAGAGCTCAGAATGGCTCGCCCCAATAGTTTTGGTGAAAAAACCTGATGGCTCCTTGAGGATGTGCGTGGACTTGCGAGACCTAAATAAGAATATACGGATAGACATCCCCTCCCTCACATCAGTGAATTGTTGACTATGATGAAGCCAGCCAAGTTTTTTAGTACCCTGGACTTATCCTCATCTTATCAGATTGCTCTAGAAGAAACATCAAGAAGTCTCACTTCATTTGTCACCCCTCTGGGAGCATTTAGGTTCAAGAGAATGCCTTTCGGCTTGGCCTCCGCGGCTGCGGTAAAAGGCTAATGTCACATCTGTTTGGAGGGAGTGCACTGTTTTCAAGATGACATTCTTGTATCAGCCAACACGGAGGAGGAGCACAATGCCAAATTGATGGGAGTTTTACAAGTTATTCAGAAAAGTGGCATGACCTTAAAGCTGGAGAAATGTAAGATTAAATGCGACAGGGTGTCATACCTTGGTCATTCCACTGATGTCAAAGGGATTAGCCCTAAAGAGGAATTGATAAATACCATTTTGAGAATTTCCAAACCAGAAAATAAGGACCAATTGAGAAGCTTTCTACGGATGACAGAATACTATTCTAAGTTTGTGGATGGCTATTCTGACTGATCGAACCAAAAACATGAGGTGCCTTCTGAAGAAGTCAACAAAATTGGTGTGGTCGAAAGAATGCAAGGAAGAATTTTGTCAAATAACAATTGCCATCAATAAAGCACCAACTCTTGGAATGTTTGATTGCAAGGCTAAAACCATACTTTCAGTGGATGCTAGTAAGGTCGGTTAGGAGGAGTTTTGGAACAACTACAGGAGAAAGGCAAAGTGACTATTGCTTTTGCATCAAGGGTTTTGAGAGGGGCAGAGTTGAATTACTCCACCATAGAAAGGGAAGCCCTAGGTGTCAAGTCGATCTTGGAACATTTTAGAAATTTGATTTGGGGTTTACCCATTATTCTCAGAACGGACCACAAGCCACTTGTGCATGTTTTACAATCTAAAGCACCTCACTTGATATCACCGAGAATAAGATGGATCCTAGACATAATGCAGTATAATGTTCAAGTATGTTCCATGCCTGGTGCACAAAACCAAGTAGCTGATTGCTTTTCCAGATTACCGCTTAATCAGGATATTGTAATAGAATCTGTGGAAGAAGATATCGCCGCTGTGAATTCCGGGGTTGACCAGGAGTGGAAAAATGTGACTGACACTGATCCAGAACAGATACAGATCAGGAAGGCTATAGCCAGTGACTGGGTGGGGTATGAACAAGATATTGCAGTTTGCTCAGATTAAAGAACTACTATCCCTGGACTCTAATCATATTTACAGGGGTGATTGCATACTTCCTCCTGTACAAGTGAGGAGTAAACTTCTTGCTTTGGCTCATGAAGGACATCTGGGAAGGAGCCTAACAAAGGAGAGTAAGAAGTGGATACTGGTGGCCGAGCATGTGGAGAGAAGCTGAAGAAATGGTCAAAAATTGTACTGCATGTGCTCTGAGTGACAAATCTAAGGTGGTAAGGAAAACACCACTGCAGCCTCTGGAGGTTCCTAAAAGTGTGTGGTCCAAACTAGCTTTCGATGTCATGGGTTCATATGAAAATCTTGGTTCTGTGAAGGTTTACATCATTGTGTTGATTGATTATACCTCCAAATAGGTAGAATGGGGAGTAGCGGAGGGGAGCATAACTACAGAGAAGATTGTGAACTTTTTAATTGATGTGTTCAACAGGGAAGGTGACCCCAGAGAATTAGTATCGGATAATGGATCACAGTTTACATCATTGGAATTTCAACATTTTCTGATGGATAGAGCTATTGATCACGTAACAACCTCATTATACCAACCCATCGCCAATGGCCTTGTAGAAAGAATGAACAAGTTGGTAAAGTGTGATCCAGTTGGCCATTGCAAATTCTCTTCCTTGGAAGGAAACACTATGTGCATATAGGTCAACTCCTCATTCCACCACTAACATTGAACCGTTCACCATGATGCGGGGTAGAGTAGCATCGAATCGAATCAGATCCGCTTGGATGTTTATGGACAAAAATGAGACAAGGGTGAATATGGACTTAATATTGAGAAAAGTGAAGGAGAAACAAGAAAAATACAAAAAAATATGATCATAAGAATGGAGTGAAGGAAAAGTGTATTAAAGAGGGGAAAGTGGGTCTGCATCAAAGAACAAAAAAAAAATGTGAAGGGTGAATCCAGATTTAGGTCACCACAGAGAGTGAAGAGCAGCCAAAGGAAGTCAGTGGTGATGGAGGATGGCAAAAGATGGTCGTATGATGATGTTGTGAAAATACAGAATGATTGCCAGAGACCGAGTACAAGTGTAGATCTCAGTTAGTTGTCTTCCAACCAAGGAAACGAGGACATTTCCATGAAATCCAACTCCATAAGAGATAAAGACTATGCAGTACTTGGTGCCAGAAGGAAAGAATCTGACTGACTATGATGAGTCATGTGAAAACTTTCAGGGTGGATTATCTAGGAGAAATCGAAGAATCATTCAGAACTTCAACAAGGATTACTTTTACTACTAGTTTGGGTGCATTATACAGCCCACATATCCTTTGCAATAGGTTTATGTGACTGAATGCAAATTCGTCATGTTCTTTATTTGGTTTCAGTTTTCTTTATTTTCTCTGCCAGTTTGTTTTCAGTTATGCTGCTGTTCATTTTTCTGTTTTGTATAAAGGAGGGAGATGTTATAGAGTTATTATAGTAATGTATGTGGAATGTAGGTTGCAGAATCACCATGCGCATCACCATGCATATGGTGATTCTAGAACAAGGTTGCTGAGAGAGTTTGCCGTACGCTCCGGGGGCTCACATTGAATAAACTATATAAAGACTTATAAGCGTGTCATGCTAATTTACTACACACCCCCGATCAGGAAAGGGTGGAGCGGACAACACTTTTCAGGTAAAAGTGTTCTACATTACCCAGTTAGGGGTCTCATTCAACAGCAATGCCGCTGTTATTGCAGTACTGAGCAACTATGTTAAACACCCTTTTGGGTAGCAACAGTTTCTTCAGAAAAGCTCTATGCCGTCAGATTGTGTATTTATTTTTTGTTTTTATAATTGACTAGCTCACAGGTGTGCCATTTCAAAGTGTCTGAGAGAAACAAAACACCACATCAGGTCCAAATCAAAAGTGACACACGTAGGAGTAAAGGGAAGCTTAGAAAAACGTTACATGCCCCAGCAGTCTGCTTAGTTAGTATGTATTTAAGATTTGAGATGACAGTTTGGTTACATAGTATGGGTGACTACTATGCCAAGGCGCCGCGAGTTACCGAAATCCTGGTGCTGGTAGGTTAGACATATTACAACAAATCTAAAACAAGTGGATGCAGTTACAAGTCAGTTAACCATCTGCAGGGAAGAGTTAAGCAGATTCAGGGATATCAGGTAATGGCTAATGACGTTTGGTGAACGAACTAGTCATATTGTAGAATTCCATGTTGTGGTAGAGGGAAGGTTTTCTGGTTAACATAGATGGGGAGGGCATTTCCTTGTTATATCTCCTTTGCATGGAGCCTGATGCTTTAATTCATTTTGAAACTCCTGAGTGTTTATACTGGCTTTAAGATTTGAGAGATTGTTGCAGAGTTTTGGACCAAATATTGAGAGATCTCCCCAGAGTTTGTCATTTAGAAAATGGTGTAGTTAGACGGTGCCCCCCGCCCCCCTGATTATCTTAGCAGTACATATTTGCTTATGTAAGATTTCAGGTATTCAATAGAAACCTCGCCATGGAAGATTCAGAAAGGAGCACAGCCGATTTTGTGCATTTTGTTTTTAAAGCGGGGAGCCAGTCCAGATTTTTTAGGCCTGGTGAGATATAGTCTCAAGGAATAAGCCACAAAATTATAGCTGCTTTACTTTGAAAAAAGTAAACAAACACAAGACCACCAAGTTAACGTTAGGTTTTAGTTAACTTAGCCAAATGTAGTTTATTTAGCTTTACTTTATTTCGGATAAGGCCTGGAAACCCAAAAATATGGACTTTGCTTATTTTTGGAGTCTGAGTAAAAAAATAAAGTATATGCTAAAAGCTGTTCTATTGCATTGGATTCTTGTTCAAGGAGCACTTCATCTGTAGGGGTACACAATGTTATCAATACCAAGTGCTTACGCAATGTAAATGAGCAACTCATGTCAATTAGGATGATTTATAACCAAAGTTCTGAACTAGCATCAAAACAAAATGATTGGTGTAACTTTTTCCAGCATGCTTACTTTGTACTGTAGTTTTGTAATACATACAGGTGTAGATAGGATAGTCCTTTGGACCAACTCAATAGCGCCTGTTCTATCAACCTCATTGAAGGAAACGGAGCTTGCCACCCAAGAAAATAAATTCAAGCTGGTCATGTGCCCATTACTCAGATTGTTGTAGTGGATGTATTAACTAACTGATCTCAAATGTGTCAGCGACATTGTGGAAAGGTAAGGGCCCAATCTCCCGTCTTTCCTTACACACTGTCCTTTACCTCTGAAATCGCTGGGGAGCATATAGATTCCATGCCTAGCTACATCAGTAGACATCTTTAGGAAAGGCTCACGATGCTGCACTTCAGCAACTCCTTCCACCCTCCACTGTGGATTGCATTCCACCTCAAACACAAGTGCCCAGAATTAATTTTTGTCCAAGGTCACAAAAAGCTACGTGCTGTAGTTCAAAGAAATACAGCCATCCACTCGGTCATCATTATGTCATGCTTTATTTACAATAGAATTCCAAACCATACGTTTTGTAGTGATTTTGTTGGGACATAACGTTGGTCTGTAGTTTATTGTACAATTGGACAAGCCAATCATTAAATGTGTTGAAGATTAATATTTAGCAGTTTCTTGAAGAGTGCATTACTCCAGTTTACTTAACCACTCACATATGCCTTGTCAAACTTCTATCAAGCATCATCACCATTACAAAATCAAAATGGAAAACATTTTACAGTTTTGTACAAGTTTAAAATGATTGCTAAATTAACTAAGAAATCATGTAGTCATTTATTTTTGCTCATGGCGGAGGTCAGTCCACAAAACCAAAGTTGGCCCAAACTGGAAACATTTGTAAAAGCATGGTGAGGTGGACGAAACAGCATTTGATGCTATAGAACAGACCATTGAAAATAGAGGTCTGGCTTCCAAGGTTAAATAGCAACAGAGAATCATGGTTCCTACTAAGGAAACTGCTTAGCAGGCTTCTTTTTGAACAAAAAGTAAACATTTGCAGAGGAATTGTGACAGAGGAACAATGATTCTATGACAAGACAGGAGGCTCGCATTATGCTTTTCTTTCATTAATACTGCCATAATAGCATTTAAAAAAAAACATGACTTTTTAAACTTTAGCATTTGTGCTTTTCTGCCACAACAAAGAAATCGCCAAACTGAGGTTTTAAAAGTCAGACTATAGTGTCCATTTCTTCAAGATGACCATAAAACAAACTCCCATGAAACCTATGGGGTGTTGTAGTCCTGACCCTAACTCCTGCTCCAATCAGCTCATAGGTCAGTCTATAAGACCTTGCTCCCCAGGTCCTTTCCTCTTTCTTTTTTGCTGCCAAAGATAAGTACCTCACGTTATCTCTCTTTAGAATAATTGTGTGCGTATGTTCATAATCCCCAGCGCAGCGTTTATAGAACGTTTATATATATATAAGTGTGTCATTCATTGACATTAGAGTGTATAGATAATGTAATATTTACAATTGGAGAATATAGAGGTAATCCACACCGCTCTGATGTACCGAATATTATTCCACTCGTCGTCGTTCCGCGGCGTTGCATTGTTCAGGTTCCGAGGAGGCGGGGCTGGGCGCCGCGAGCGAACGCGCTCACCTCAGACACCCGACCCCGCTCCTCAAGTGACGAAGCCGTGCCGACGAATAAGTCGGGCGATAGGACCCAGGGGAAGCGGGAGGAAGAACAGTCTCCCGGCATTCCCTCGGGGCCTTTCCTCGCTTGCGCGCAAGTGATTTCATTGCGTTCACAGCGAGCAGTGAGGAAACGACCCAAAACCGGCTACTAGTAAAAAAAAAAAAATTAACAAAAAAAAAAATCGTATTTCACCGGAGAGCTATTTAGGGGACAGCTATAGCAAGAAGTTCTGATACTTCTTTTTATGCTTTGTTGAAGCAGCTCTGCACAACCCCGCAATACACATTTCTGTGGAACAGGGGCCTAGCTGCATTTGTTCCCTGCTGACAGCCCAGAAGTTGGTATTACCAACACTAGAGATGGCACAATCCAACAGCCCCGGTGCTACACCTTCCACCTCTCCGGAGCGGTCTGAGGAAGAGTGGAGAGAGAGCCCGTACCAACAGGATCTGATCTCTCACTGAGTTTTAAGATGGTATTGGGGGATTCATTATCAAAAGCGGTATCGCAAGGTGTGCAGCCTATTGCGCAGAGGCTTGAAGTACTAGAAGCCATGATTCAAGAACAGCAAGCTCAGCTTGCCAATAAGAGGAAAGCAGAAGAATCAGTTATTAAGCTGTCAGCTAGACATCCCTCTGAAGGGATTGAACATAAGGGACGGAAAGCAGCTCGGAAAACTAAACATATTTTGACCCCCCCCCCCTGAGCAATCTTGATAGGGAGGATGCGGCTCCCCAAAGACCAGACGACCCTGTCTCTAGGCTGAAAAGAGCCTTCCTGGAAAAGAAAAAGCAAAGCCAGGACAGACCCCCTACCCCAGGGGTGAACAATCCAGGGGACAATGATGAAGGCTATATGCCAGATGGCGAAGGCGGAGACGACGTTGACTCCGCGCAACAAGCAGGAGGATATTGATCCACAAGAGATAGACAGTACCACCGATATGTTTGACCCAGAAGCGATCAGACACCCAAAACCTTCAGATTGGGTCCCGTCGCCCAGAGTAGCAGCCTATATGGCGCAGCATATTAGGAAACCTCTGGACAGGGAGGTAAGGTCCAGGATGCGGTCAGAATGCCCTAGACCAGAGTTGCCATTCAAACTGGCGGAGACACCGGAGCTCGACTCCGAGATGGTCACTTTCGTGACGAAAACTGCGCGAGATAATCGAAAAGGGATCGACTGGGCCTGGCGAGGATGCCAAGATAAGCTTCTTGACATTGCAGGTCCCTTAGCAAAAATAATGGACCTGGCGGAAAAATCCAAGGACACGGGAACTCCAGTAGACGCTTCAGCTCTGGCTAACTGGGCGCAAAGGGCTGTCTGTCTCATGGGCAACGCTAACTGCGCTATGTCCTCGGAACGTAGGAGAGGCGTCCTTCTGAAAATAGATAATAAACTGACTTGGCCTCGTATGAGGCTGGTGAAGGAGCCAGAGGTCTATTGTTTGGCGAAGCCTTTGCAAAGGAAATGTCGCAATTTGTAGGCACGTATTCAGCGCTGGAAAGGGCGCAAAGCGCAATCAAGAAGATCTTCCCTGGATGAGTTTTTTCCGGGACCGGACGTTACAGGGGTCGTACGTCCGGTCGCTTCAATTATTCCCGTAGACCCCAAGGGCCGCGCGCCCAATACTGGGAAGGGAAGCAACAGGACACCTTCTTCCCGTCCAGAGCCAGGTTCCCCAGAGGTCGTAGAGGAAGAGGCTCCTACAGACAACCCAATGCCTCAGGAGGTGAGTGTAATAAGCGTGAAAGTAGGAGGGAGAACCCTTCAATTTCTGAGCTCAGAACCCCGTCCCATCCAGGTGTCCCGGGGAGAAGAAGAGTTGTTACACAGAGTGTTGCTCAGCCTAGTAGACAAGAATGCAATAAGAAAAGATACGCAGGGAGGACCAGGATTCCTCAGCAATATGTTTCTTGTTCACCGAGGGGACAAAACACGTCCGGTGATAAATTTAAAAAGTTTGAACGAATGGGTTGTTTACAACCATTTCAAGATGGAGGGCATCCATTTACTTCGAGACCTCCTCCGAACAGGAGGCTGGTTAGCGAGATTAGATCTCAAAGACGCTTACCTCATGATTCCGATAGCCCAGAAGCATCAGAGAGATCTACGGTTCCGCTGGTGCGGGGAAATCTGGCGGTTCACATGTCTCCCGTTCGGCCTAGCATCAGCACCTTGGGCCTTCACCAAAATTATGAGGCCCGTAGCAGCAGGCATTCGGGAAAGAGGAATTCGCATTATCGTCTACCTGGACGACATTCTAGTCCTAGGGACAGACAAAACCTCGCTATCCAAGAACGTGCAATGGATATTCACGCTCTTGTCATCTCTGGGCTGCTTCGTGAACTTGGACAAATCCCAGCTGGTACCTGTGCAAAATATAGAGTTCCTAGGGTTCAACATAGACACAATCAAAGCTACACTCGAGCTTCCGCACCACAAAGTAAGAGCGATAAAGAAAGAGATCAGAGTACTGATAGCAAAGGAGATGATCTCGCTTCGAGCTCTGGCGAGAGTAGTAGGCTTCCTAGCAGCCTCGATTCAAGCAATTTTTCCCAGCCCCACTACATTATCGAGCATTACAGAGGCTCAAAATAAAGCATCTACAGGGAGGACTCGGTTATCACCAGCTGATAACCCTGGATCAGGAAGCGCTTTCGGAGCTTCAGTGGTGGCTTCTCAACATGGAAGCCTGGAACGGCAGAGCAATTTTCGGAGACATTCCAGACATTATAGAAAAAGACGCAAGCAGATCCGGATGGGGGGGGGGCGAGATGCGAAAACGTAGAGACAGGAGGAAAATGGTCAGAACAGGAGTTACAACTACACAAACTGTCTCGAACTACTAGCGAGATCCTTCGTAGTACGTGCCTTTACGAAAGACAAAGTGCAATGCTGCGTGCTGCTGAAGATGGACAACATCTCAGCAGTGCGTTACATAAACAAACTGGGAGGCACGAGATCCCGGATGCTAGCCGAGTTAGCAAAAGATTTCTGGCATTATTGCCTGCAGAATCCGATAACAGTTACAGCAGAATACCTACCAGGGAATCTGAACGAAGTAACGGACTGGAACTTACGATATCTGGTGGATTCCAGCGATTGGAGACTGCATCCCAAGGTGTTCAGAACGTTAACAGACCTTTGGGGTCCAGTACACAGATCTGTTTGCGTTCAGACTGAACGCTCAGACACAGACATATTTCAGTTGGAGGATAGACCCGGGTGTAGCTGGCACAGACGCGTTTATCCAATCATGGAAAGGAGCGCTTCATTATGCCTTCCCTCCCTTTCTTATGATCACGAGGACTCTAGCGAAGGTTCGCAGAGAGCAAGCAGACCTAATAGTGGTGCTCCCCATCTGGAAATCTCAGCCGTGGTTTCCAGTAGTGATGGAACTTTCTACGGATTTTCCGAGGATAGTTCCGCACCAGCCGGACCTTCTACTCGACCCGACCGGGAGAGCGCATCCGCTGATCTTAGCGGGCACTCTACGACTGATGGCCTGCAGGGTTTCAGGAGAAAATGGGAGTTGCCTGAAATTTCGCAACTCGCTGCAGACTGCATCAGAGATTCATGGGCGCCTTCCACCATTAAGAGCTATAACGCTGCATGGAACGGTTGGGTGCACTGGTGTGCAGAACAGAGTGTGGATCCCGTTTCTGCCCCTGTAGTGCAATTGCTAAACTTCTCAGCAATGAGATTTCAGGAAGGCAACACCTTTAGAACAATAGGAGTATTACGGTCCGCGATATCAGCAGCGCATGATCAGGTAGACGGTAACGCCATTGGCGAACACCCCACGGTGCTGCGACTCCTGAGAGGTATCAAGTTGAAAAAGCCTCCAGAACCGAAATACACAACCCTGTGGGATGTTAAAGAGGTCTTCCGACATTTCCTGGAGTGGCCAGAGAACAGTAGTCTATCCCGATCCCAGCTGTCATGCAAGCTTGCAATGTTATTGTGTCTTACAGCATGCCGAAGAGTATTGGACGTTAAGGCATTAGAAATGGATAGGAAAATATTCTATCCCGAAGGAGTAGCCTTTACAATAACCAAGCGAACAAAATCAGATTCACGTGATCTCATACCCCTATTTTACATGAAACAAAAAGTTGTGTAGCGCAATGTATCAAAGATTACGAGACCGCCACAGCACGGTACAGACCGCTAGGCATTAAACAGCTGCTAATAGCGTGTAGGAAGACTTATCAGGCAGTTGCGACAGCGACAATAGCTAGATGTGTGCGCGAGGTCATGCAGTGGGCAGGAATTGATTTATCCCAGTTTGGTGCACATTCTGCGAGGGGCGCGATGGCTTCTAGAGCTTTCTCCGCCGGAGTGCCACTCCAAGATATAATGAAAGCAGCAGATTGGTCATCTCAATCGACCTTTAAGACATTTTATTTTAAACCTGTATCCGATATAACTGATAGAGTGGTGGCGAGCTTTGAATAGGCATAATGCGAGCCTCCTGTCTTGTCATAGAATAAAGATTGCCCACGATAACAGCTCAGGAAGTCTTCATTCTATTAAAGACAAGGAGGCGAGCATTATATCCCACCCGAAGTGTAGACAACTGTTGAACTGATGTGAGATTTAAGATGTTCAACTTGTCATGATACCTACCCTCATGATTGGTTCTCCGTTTTCCCCTAGGAGACGACCAGAAAGCAGCCTGATCACAAGCACTGAGTCATCAGAGCCGAGTCAAGTTATCTTCGCCCAAGAATTGCAAGCAGTTACAGCTCATGGACACTGGCACAGTTAGATTGGAGATCCTGAGTTGATTGTTCATAAGACTGTCGAGTTAGTTACCGGAGAGTTGGATCGCAAAAGAAAGAGGAAAGGACCTGGGGAGCAAGGTTCTTATAGACTGACCTATGAGCTGATTGGAGCAGGAGTTAGGGTCAGGACTACAACACCCCATAGGTTTCATGGGAGTTTTAGTTTTATGGTCATCTTGAAGAAATTGACACTATAGTCGGACTTTTAAAACCTCAGTTTGGCTATTTCTTTGTTGTGGCAGAAAAGCACAAATGCTAAAGTTTAAAAAGTCATGTTTTTTTGAAATGCTATTATGGCAGTATTAAAGAAAGAAAAGCATAATGCTCGCCTCCTTGTCTTTAATAGAATGAAGACTTCCTGAGCTGTTAGCGTGGGCAATCTTTATTCTTGTGATTCACATTTCGAAAGGTTCCAGTTGATAATGAATCCTATTCTCCTTTGTGCGCGTGTCTTTTTCAATTATTATCATCACTGCAACTGGTATTCACCAAGACCTGTATTACCATCGCACTGTTCCGAGGGGCCCAGCAGTGATTTTGTTTGAAAGTGGTTAATTAACCTTCTGCAGGGCATTAGCACTGATGAAATGACTTTGTTGCTTTCCAACAAATCGAGGATTGAAAGGAAAAGAGAACAGAAAATAAACCGGTGTTAACTTGAATGAAGGATATTGTAGGAGAAACAGTGCCAACACAGTTTAAATACCATCAAGCCTAGACACCACAAACAGTTTTTAGGTCTCCAATGGCAACACAAAGTAAGCCTATGGTGAGGAGTTCGGAAGACAAAACCAGTAGTGTAAATAATAGGGTCTTCACCAAGATTGTACACAAACTCTAAATAGTAGTGTGGCCGACACATATTGCATCCTAAGTTAAAAAGAAATAACTAGTGGTAAGTAAGCAAAATACTCTATGCACAAAAAAACAGTAAGGGTTAAAACAATCCAACTCCCTCCAATTCCAAGTGAAAAATGCAGCCACCAACAGTAAAATACTAAAAACGTTACTGATTATGTCAGGAGGAATACAAATGGGTTGAAATAGTTAGGGATGCCCAATCAGAGGATTATCACCAGGTACATTAATCAATCTTTTATAATGTGCTCAACACCGAAGACCAGTCTCTAAGCGCAAGACCGAGATTCAAACCTGTGTTGCTCTGCGTGCCCTTACTTCCAAGACAAATGCGTTGCCCATGAGCTAAGCTCCCAGCCAAAGTAAATAAGGTTCTCAGTCTACGAAGGAACCAGACTACCCACCAGCTTTCAACAAATATATATATATATATATATATATATATATATATATATATATATATATATATATATATATATATATATATATATATATATATATATATATATATATATATATATATATATATATATGTACAATGGAGTTACTGTAGAAAACATGCAGCAATTTATAATTTGAAGAATATAAAATCAGCAGTACTTGTCCTGAAAACGAGAGGGGCCCAACGGGGGCCAATGTCGAATGTCAGTCTATTGTTACAGGTTACAGTCACTTTTATAGACTTTTTAAAGTTCCCAAAGGTTTATCCACTGGATTGAATGGGCTCAACCCAATATGTCTCCCGGAGTGATAGGTTAAGTGTACGTAGACCTTATAGGTGCGAGAGAAGCTGCCAGCGACCAGCTGGAGAACCTGAGGAGCCCCAAAATAAGTGTTCCAGACAATGGTTCTAGAAGCTAAGGCCCCAAGAAGGGCGGTAGTGTGTGACATCTAGTTACAGTTAACATCCAGTAGAGCACAAAATCAATGTTGCATTCAGGAGTAGGGCGAATCTGAAGAAGGGGTCAGACAACTGGATGAGAGTGAAGGGACCTAGGTATGCTTCTTCAAAACAGCCGGTTGCAGTAGAAATAGACTAATTCAAGAGAACACAATGATACTGCCCCGATGGGTTGAATTGGCAAAGATTCAATTTAATTAACCAAAACAGCAGACACATGTTGGACCTCACATTATTCTTCCAGGCTGAATACATACATGGTGACACGTGAGCAATACAATATAGTCAGTACAGCGCCCAAAAATAATCCCCACACCAAAATAAAATTGAGAATCAACACAATAAAGATACCAGACACAATATGATTGTCAATGTTACAGATTGGTAAAACACAGTGTACAGTTTAGGAGTAAGTCATGGCCAAAAGTTTTTAAAAAACACATTGCAACTGAACACATGTCCATCGCAAAAACAAATAAAAAGGGGGAAAAGTCAAAGGAAGCAAAATAAAATTCCAAGTATTTTCAATCAAAAATAAAGGGAGAAAAAAAAAGACAAAAGAACCCAATTACATCAATGCTAAACAGTTCTGAATAATGTGACTGATAGCTATGTATAGTTGCGCATCTGAGCCATTGCCACGCCCAAAGGTGTACATGCATAAACATGCTTGACAAGGTGTCCCTACGACAGCACCAAAAGTTATTATACCTGTGTGCGACATACCATGTCTTTTAACTAACAAACGAATTAGCACCAATAGTGGCATGTCGCCTGATAACATTGCATGCATAAATAAGAATTGGTGTGCGCATTCCTGCATGCCTACCACTGTGGCTCATCACACCATGAAGTTGTGCCTACCGTTATTTTGCTATGGCTGAATGCGTGATATGATAGGTTATTTATAACACGCTTAATACCCAGAGGTTTCTAAGCGTGGACCCAGGGATCGCACCTGTGTTGCGCAGTGTCATCTTGCTTCCAAGGCGAGCACGTTGCCACTGAGCTATCCTCTGTGCCATCCTGCACAATTAGTAAACCTGCCAAGAGAGCTAAGCGTTACGGACTCCTCACTGGAGCCTTAGGGTACCATAATAGTGAGCTAATTTTAAAAACAACCAGACATACTAATCTGGTTTAGCACGAACAAAGCATGCATCCAATTGGGCTCAGTGATATAAGGACAAATTCCAGTCCTTGAAGTAATATTTAGGTCTGAAAAAAATATTTAAAAAAGAATTGACAGTCAACTAGCTTGCCAAAGATACCAAAAGAAAAAAACCTGTCACCTTGATAAAATACAAATGAAGCGTACCTGAAGCAACCTTGTATGCCTCGCCAGTGCCGCACTACTATTTCAACTGCAACCAAAATAATGCATACTCAGAAGTTATTCCGCAATTTGGTATCAAATTCTAGCACTAACCCTTAAATAACAAATTAAGTACCCTGGCCCTGGCCAGCAATTACCTATATGTAAACGCCATTCGCCATTGCCCATTGACCTACTACTCAACACACAGACACAGAATATATTACGGAAAAAAAAGCGCAGGCCGGAAGTGAGGATCTTCCAAAAGCCAGGTGCCATCTTGGAGTGGAGCCGGCTCAGCAAATTACCAGCGTTGCCCCCAAGTTGAGCATGCTCAATAGAAAACCTTTGTGCCATGCCTTAGAATTGTGTGCGATTCTATTAATGACAAAGAGCCGAGTATAACCCTGCCTCGTCCGCCTTTCATCTAACTTTTCTTTGTGTTCTCCAGCCCCCAACAGACTGGCCAGAGCTACTTGAGCGTGTAATGTCTCACTGTTTTAATGAAGATTGTAGGATTAAAATATTGATATTTGGAACCCTCTTTCTTTATTTTCTACCCGATGTTAAAGGGGTTTGAGACCGACAGTCGCTGCTCCAAAAAGAATAACATTTATTTTTGAAATTTCAATTTTTATTGGTTTTGCAACAAATAGTTTTACAATTCTTCATGTGAGCAGAAGCAAAAGATAACTTGTAACATTGATAGAGCCACATACGAGTGCAACATACATCATGTTGATTTTAGAAAAGAATTTGAAGTATTTCCTGTACCCCCTTCCCATTCGGTTCGTGCCCATCATGAGAGCAGAGGCAGCATTCTAGATTCATTGTGACTTTTCCTTCTAGCATTTATATGGCAGTATTACGCACGACAGACCGAGAACTTTGAGACCTTTGGCCAGTGACAAGCAGAGAGTGGATTGTTGTGACGGTATTACAGCATTATGCACACATTTTCTCATGACGTGTATTTTGCACGGAACTCTGCCCATTCCGTTTCGGCAGAAGCACCTTTTCAATGTAGAGCAGCTGTCAGGACCTCCATTCTGAAGATGGTTCGGGCGACGGTCACCCATTCTTCCTTAGAGGGGAGGGATGGTCTCTTCCAGGTCATTGTGAGGCAGGCTCTTGCGGCCATCAGGAGGCCTATGACCATCTTGGGAGCTTTTAGGATGGTGTCTTCTTCTTGAGAAAGGCCGAAGAGGATCAATAGGGGGCCTTTCTCCCTTTCCTCTTGATCAAGATCCTTGATCTAACTGAGAACCTCGTCCCAAAAGGCCCGAACTTTATTGCAGCCCCACCACATATGCCAGTAGTTCGCTTCTTGTCCACAACCCCTCCAGCAATGTGGATTTGTTCCTTGTTACATTTTCGCCAGGCGTAGCGGGTCATACTGCCACCTGTGCAGGAGTTTGATTGCGTGGAGCTTGTATTGGCATGATATTGACACTTTGGGCGTTTGTCTGCATATGCGTAGCCACATCTCATCCTGGAGAGGTCCACATAAGTCGGATTCCCATTTTTCCCGCAGTTTGGTAGAGGGAGTTAGATCCGTTGATATCAGAGCGGTATACATAGAGCTTATCAAGCCTCTAGTGCCTACGAAGGTGTCCAATATTTTTTCAAAGGGTGTAAGGTCCCTCTGTAGTTGATCTTTCCATTTTTCCTCGAGACATCACCCCTTTTAGCTTTAGGTATTGGAAGACAGATAAGGGGCCTATGTCGAGTGCGTCTTCGAGGTCCTGTATGGATATGAAGGACTTGTTTCTCCACAGTTGCCCCGCTCGTTCCAGGCCGGCTTCGTACCAGGACTGGTAGCTCAGTGGTTCAGATATATCGTCACAAATCCCTGTAACCCATATGTGTCCCAGAGGGGAAGGCCAGGTTGTGATTCTCTTCATGGAGCTGTCCGGTTTCCAAATTGCCCAAATGGTTCCGAGTATGGGATGGTTCCGGATGCTGCGTCGCAGCCGGGGTCCAGGGACCCATAGCCATTCACCGACAGTGTACGGGCGGAGGTGGAAGTTGTCCAAGTCTATCCAGTGTAAGTTTGCTTGCTGTCTCAGATGTGGGATCAATATTCGCAGCTGGGCCGCTTTGTAGTACGCTTCGAGATTGGGGAGACCCACTCCCGCATCGTCCTTCTTGAGGTACAGAAGGGATTTCGGGACTCTTGGTTTTTTGCCTTGCCATAGGAAGGTCATCATGGACTTCGTCAATTCAGAAAATAATTCCTTGGGTATTTTTATGGGGAGCATCTGGAACAGGTACAGAATTTTGGGTAGGATCACCATTTTGATGGCATTTAGGCGCCCCAAGCATGAGATTGTAAGTTGTCCATTTTGCCATGTCACTTTGGAGTGCCAATAGCATAGGAGGGAAGTTGGCATTGTATAAGGTGTTCAAGTCACGTGTCACATTGATGCCCAAATATCGTAGGGTGGTCAGGCTGACTTTCATTCCCAATGGAGCGAATCTCTCCACTTCGGACTCTTTGTTCTTGTCGAGCGTAAGGAGGATGGATTTGCTAGTGTTGATCTTCAGGCCCGCCATCTGGCCATATTCCTCAATGATGTTCAGGGCCGTTGGAATCGATTCAAGCGGATGAGTAAGATGTAGCAGTATGTCATCGGCGTAGAGGCCAAGCTTGTATTCCTTGTCCCCGACCCTGATCCCTCGGACTCCGGGGTCTGCTCTCAGTCTCTGTGCAAGAGGCTCAAGCGCCAGGACAAACAGGATGGCAGATAGCGGGCATCCCTGTTTTGTTCCCCTCTCCAGGGGGAACCATCTAGAATAGCCACCGTTGACTGAGACTGATGTTCTCGGGGACGTGTAGAGTGCCTTTATGGCTAGGCGTAACTTGGGGCCAAAGCCAACCTCGACGAGAACCCTTTCCAGGAAGTCCCAATCGACCCTGATGAAAGCTTTCTCAGCGTCCAAGGAGAGAAGGGTCGGGTATGCTGGCATATTTTGAGCTTCATGAATCAAGTGGAGCGTTTTCCTCATTGGGTCAGCACCTTGTCTTTCTAATATAAAACCAACCTGGTCCGGGTTCACCAGTCGCGGTAAGTGGACTTCTATACGGGCTGCTATTACTCTTGCGTAAATTTTGGCGTCAATGTTAAGAAGCGATATGGGGCAATACGATCCACAGAATTTTGGGTCTTTGCCTTCTTTTGGAATGACAGTGAGGAGGGCTTGTTCAAAGGAGGGAGGTGCTTTGCCTGTATCAAGGATATCGTTGAAAAGAGCCGTTAGGAATGGGACAATATATGTGGAAAACGATTTATAGAAACCTGGGGTGAATCCGTCATCTCCGGGGGACTTGCCTGTTTTGAGCCGCTTAATCGCATCAGCAACTTCTTCCTCACTGACGGGGACATCGAGCGCCTCGGATTCTGCGGTTGTTAGTGAAGGTAGTTTAACATTTTTGAGATATGTCTCTATGGCATTAGGTGGAGAGGGCGGGTCACTCATGTATAGATCTTCATAGAAGAAGGCAAAGGCTTCTTGGATCCCCTGGGGAGATGTTTCTGTAGTGTCCAGGAGTGTACCGTCGGTCCTTTCTATGGTATCCACCCATCTCTCGGCTCTCTGTGCGCGCAGTCTTGCCGCGAGGAGGGCATCCGCCTTGTCGCCTTTTTCGTAGAATTTTTGCTTTAGGTGTTGTAGGGTTTGTGTTATTTTGCCGATTTCCAAGACTTTGAGTTCTTCTCTAAGTTCCCTGGCTTCGTTGATGTATTTTGTTCGTTCAAGCGGCTTTGATTGGGCTTCAACCAGATATAGTTTCTCCCTAATATTCTTCTCAATTAAGGATCGTTCTCTCTTTTTGCGGGCACCTTCTCAGATGCGGATGCCCCTCCAGGTGGCCTTGGCCGCTTCCCACACTGTGGTCTTTGAGATCTCCCCTGTGTCATTGAACATAAAACATGGTTTGATTTCATTTTCAAAGTCATCTCTAAACACGGTGTCCTTCCACAAAGAGTCGTTGCATCTCCACTTTGTGGTTCGTTTTGTGTGGTTTGCCCAGCATATTTCTGCCGTCACCATATCATGGTCCGACCATGAGATCGGGTGTATGTTTGCAACAGTGGTTTCCTGCAGAAGGCCTTCGGACAAGAATAAATAGTCGATTCGTGTGAGAGTTTCATGCGGGGCAGAACGGAAGGTGAAGCCAAGATCCGTGGGATGGAGGTGTCGCCAGCTATCTGTTAGACCAAACAATGAGAGGGCTGCCTTTACTTCTGCTGCCTCGTTCGTGTGGGATGGCTTGGACGAGTTGGTCTTACTTTGCCTGTCTAGCGAGCTGTCCATCCACAAATTGAAATCGCCTCCCAAGACCGTGTGTCCCCGTGCCATTTGGAACACTTTTTCAACCGCCTTGTGGAGGAATCTTTTCTGTCCCTGGTTCAGGGCGTAGACCGTGGCCAGGGTGACGGGGGTGTACTGTATGGTCCCTGTTATAACTGCTGTCCACCCTTCCACGTCGACCCACATGCTGAGAGTCGACATACGAAGGCTTTTCCGTATCAGTATCCCCACCCCTGCCTTTTTGGATAATCCAGAGCTCCACAGAGAAAAACCAACATTTCTGCTCGGGATCGTCCTTTCCGTGCCCCTGAGATAGTGTGTCTCTTGGATGAAAAGAACATCAATTTTAGAGCGCTTAAATTCTCTGGCCACAAGGGAGCGCTTCGTGGGGGAGTTTAGGCCTTTAACGTTAAGTGTGCATATGCGTAAACAATCAGTGTTAAGTGTGTTTGTCATTGCCGATGTTTAGTGTTGATATTGTTGGTTTCTGTGCCTGTCGTGCTGCCGCTTCTAGTTCTTTTGTCCATAAGTTCAGTGTTTGTCCTTTGCTATTAAGGAAAAGTTGGATTAGATCCATCACATTTTGCAGTTCAGCCCAGTGTTGTAAACAAATAATCAACAAAATTGCAACATTTCCCCTCCCATCCCTCCCCCCACCCTCCAGGGACAGGGCAGCCCAATATGGGGCCACCCGCACCCATCTTCATCTGCGGCGTCCGATTCAGTCGGGTTAAGATCACCAGACCGAAGTCGAACCACCAGTGTGAACCGCACAACATTCGGTCCACTAGTCAATAAAACGTCACTTAACTTTAACTGTTGAGCCCCCAATTCGTGTCACATGAGACCCGGAAGCATGAGGCTTTCCATAGTATCAGTCTAGACTGATTCAACGGTAGCTCTCCGTCCAGGTGTGTTCGAGTTCGAAAACATTTCCCCCCCCCCCCTCGGAACCGGCCTGTACCTTATTTCACGTGGTTCAAGCATTAATTCGGCTCGGGGTTCGTTGCAGTTTACTCTTCACCCACTGTTCCTTCTCCGATAAAATGTCACAATAGGGTGGGCAGTCGTGACGGTAGAAGAGTTAATGTTCCATATCTGAAGAAGCATTCATTCTCTGGAATTTCCTGGAGCCCTGCATCCGTCTTCTTCGAGGGCCTTTAATTTGCCATGAGCCCTCAGCGTTTTTCTGTGTTGATGCGTGGGCTCCGTTCGTCTGGGGGACCTGTAGATCTGTAATGGTATTGGCGATGTCTTTTTCGGCGGTCAGCTTCATTCCTGTACCCTCCCAGTCGAAAGAGAGGGAGAATGGATAACCCCATCGATATCTGATACCTTTGTCCTTGAGAAGTTTCGTAATCGGTAGGCACTTTCTTCGCAATGCCAATGTAAGGGAAGACAGGTCTTCAAAGATGACAATGGGTGACCCTCCCAGGGAGATCTGTGGTGCAAGTCTGGCCTTCTCAAGAATCCGAGCCCTGTCCGCGTAGCTGTGGAACCGGGCCAAGACCGATCTCGGGCCTCCTGGTTTGCCCCCAGCTCTATGAATTCGATCGATTGTCGGTTCATCTATTCCCTCGTCTCCAAATAGTAGTTTAAGGATGTCATGCAACGATTTTTTTAGGTGCGTTCCCGTTTCACCTTCAAGTTCAGGAATGCCAAAAACGCGTATATTGTTCCGGCGTTCTCTATTTTCCAAATCATCAACTTTTAACCAGAGTTCTTCTTCCTTGCTCTCAATTTCCGCAAGGCGGTGGTCGAATTGCATTTCAAGCGTGCTTAAAGAGGATTAGTTGTGTTCGACCTCCTCAAGTCTCTCCTCCATTTTGTCGATTCGGTTCGTGATCTTATCAATTTTATTCCCAATGTCCGCCCTCATCCCTTTCATTTCTGAGAGGAGGTCAGCGATATCTCCCTTTGTCAAAGCTTCTTCTGCGTTCTTGGCCGCCATGACAGGGGGATCGGGGGGGTGGGGTGCACCAGAAGGCTGAATGAATTTGAATTTGGCTAGTTTCAGTTTTATGTCCATAGAATCGAAGTGCGCCAACAGACCGCGGGGCGGGACTCAGCTAGCCCCAGGCCTGGAAGAGGGACGGGTGAGGTTCTGCGCCACAATATGAGTCCTGGGGGTACAGTGCGACTGTTTTGTACCTTATGTGTGGGGTGTGAAGCCAACTTGCTCCGGGGCATGGAAGTCCAGTCTTTCAGATGCTAAGTTTCCTATGCGTTGAGGAGGCAGCACTCAGGGCCCTGTGCTATTAATTGAGGAGAGTCCGACTGGGAGGGCTGTATTTCCCCCGCTGGTGTTGGAAGGCCCGGAGTATGTAGTGCGGCTGAGGAGGGCACACGCCCCAGGAGTTGGGGGCCCACCCCTCAGGCAGTTTGTCGTTAGGCTGGGTTCACTGCCTTGGACGAGGGGACAGCGGAGGTCGAAGGGCCCCAGGGGTACCAGGTAGAGTTCTGGTATTTTGTGGCCTGTACGCAGGTCTCGGGGGGGCAGGCGAGAACCGAGCCCACAGCAGTTCGTAGGGCTGGAGGCGTCTCCCCAGACTTCCCGCGTTAGGGCATGGGTCCCTGCAGGATCCCGCACGTACTGGTGGTGGATCACGGGATGCACGCAGTGAGGCTCGGGCCCGACAGCTTCTCCCAGGGCTCTGCCCGCGAGTCCCGATGCGGAACGATGTTCGGGGGCGGGGGGGATGTCCTTCCGTGGGACTCGATTCTCACCTCTCCCCACGGGCCGCGCTCACGCAGGGCCCACCGCAGGCAGTCCTCCGGGCTCCGGCAGCAATCAAGGGTGTCTCTCGTTGGGCAGCGATGTCGATCCAGGTGGAGGGTACGGGTGACAAGACTCACTCTGCGCGTCCGCAGTACTTCGGCGCGCGAGGCCGCGCCTGTCGCGGGGCCAGGAACTTCTGGGGCGTCAGTCAGGCGGGCCCGCGTCGGGCTCGCTGCTCTCGATTTCCTCGAAGGGAGGGAGGCCGGCTTCAGGTGGTCGGTTATGGGCGAAGACCTTTCCATTTTTCCCCGAGTTTTTGCCACAAAGGGGGGGTGGGGGGAGGGAACCTTCACCAGGCTCCGTATTGATTCTCGTCCATGGGGGGGGTCCTCAAAGTGGGGGCTCAGACCATATTAAGGACCATAGAGGGGCGAGCTCAAACGGGGCACGGCATTCTCCGTGCCCCCCCTGGTGGCCGATGAAAAGAATAACATTTTGATCAATAAACTAACACTATAGAGGATTCAACAAAGATTTGACACTTAGGATTCTGGAAGCGGAACTCGTTAATAAACCTTTTTTAAGTGTTTGGAGAGGTGTCTCCAGTCTCAGCAGTACAGGAGGCGCTGCTCAAGTCTTTCCATTATTGCTACAGTGTTTCACAGGAGGAGCATATCCATTAAAAGCTCACATCAAACGCGGTGCATTCGTGGAGATGTGTCTGTAGTCTCCGGTAGACAACTGGTGGACAACTGGTATATTACACACTTCAGTTCAGCTTCTGAGTACAGTATTGGCCTTTTTAAGTACTTTGGAGAATGTATGGCCTCGAGTTTTTAGCAGAGCAAATGTTCGACATGGCCCACTCTTTACCTTTGCCATTATCTACAAGATAAGGTTTGATGGGTGTTGGGTTTATGGACCCCGTCACACCCCTTATATACCAAGGACGGAGGAAGGGGAGGTCTCCAAAGGGCCAAAATCTAAAAACAGATCTTAATTAGTAAAGCTGCTCCGAGGACACACCTTTTCGAGCCTTCCTCATTAGACGACGTGCATGTCAATCCAGTCACCGACCGTCGCCCCCTCAAATACAGATGCATAGATGCTCAAACTAACAGACGCTCGCCCCTGAGCAGGGGAAACTTCACTGCCCTCGGATGGCCGACTCACTGCCCATATACTCAGCTGATCGGGAAGACACCATGTCTTCATATATTTTGACTCCTTATCTACGTTTGGCTCGGCCCTCACCTTACCTCACTGAGAAACCGGTGTTGATCATGGACGGTAGTGCGGGGGCGAGCACTGGTGGCCTTAAACTATGCGTTGTCCACTTTTGTTTGCCTCTTTGAAAATATCACAACAGAAGTCAAAACTTCTACAATTTTACTTGAGGCAATTGCTAAGAAACTGGATACTGCTGCGCACAAGTCTGATTCGAAAACTTAATACATTTGGAGCCCGGATATTATGAGATTGAACCAGTCTCAGGCGATCTCGATGCTGCAACAGGCCGCTGGCTCCTCTCAGGGTACTGCGGGTGGGGGCAGCGTTGGTACTTCCTACATTTACGATGAGCCTATTATGGTTTATGACTCTTTGCCAACACAGCTTGAGAGGATTCCTCCCCTGCTGACCAAAACAGGTCAAAAGTAATAAAAGAATAAAAAGACAAACCGAAAAAGAAAAAAATAGAAAATTGGACCAAATCACAGACTCATTGTGCAGAAAATCCATGGCTAAAACCAAAAATCTTATAACACCAATGATGAAGAAACCCAAGAACCTAAGATCTCCCAGCTTCCAAAGGTAGGTAGAAGATCTTCCAGAAAATTCCTGCAGAATTTCACTATACACAAGTCTTTTGCACAAAAACGTTTGTCCAAAGGCCACCACAACACATCTAAAAGACCCCCGTTGGGCCGGACAGAGGACAAAGTGGATCCGGTGGACAATTCCAACTCATTGTCTGACTCCAGCTGGTGCGGGCCAACAACAGATCAAGCTAGGCCCGAAATAACGAATGCACTATCAGGCCAAAACGCATTTAGCCCCACTGATACGATAGACAAAAGTGACAATCACCATCCTGTTCCTCTTCAGTCTGCCAGCACATTTCTGTCTGGTAAACAATTAGTTGCCATACAGACTGGCATTCAAGAAGGTGTTCATTGTAAAGGGGGCGGGGGGACACAATGTTGGATGTGAATGTACGGTTACTATAGCTCAGTGGCAACACGCTTGTCTTGGAAGCAAGAGGACGCAGAGCAACACAGGTTCGAATCCTGGGTCCGTGCATAGAAACTTCTTCGGTATTAAGGTTGTTATAAAAAAAGATTCAAATTACTTTTCAAAAGGGGTATCTACAAAAAGTGTGGCCATTGCGACAAACTGCATTGGATGACCGACCATTGGCAAAGGATGTTTTACCTACGAATGATAGAAAGTTGGTGTTAAAGGATATCAGTGGTAACATTTCTTGTTCAATTCAAATGAACAAATGTGGTGACTGCCATTTCATCGACGCTACCCATACTAAAAGGTAGCGACTCAAGAGCTTCACTGATGGATCAGATGTCCGCACACATGCAGGGTTGAAAAGACCTATTAAGGTCTCTCCCGAATGCTCCTGTCAATCATGCTCTCAACCAGGGCTCTTAGGGACGCTGCCGCTCTGCGGCCGTCGTCACTATAGACACAAGGAGCAGAGACTGGCTAGACCATCCAAGTGCTAGGTGCTATAAAAGGGCTGGTAACAGGGAAAGGTCTTGACCCAGATGAGCCGTCTGCGACCTTCCACAAGTTAATAGCTCCCACTCCCTTAAACCTAAACCTTTAATTAGCTTAGGGATGAGGGAAAGCCTTGTAGCACTTGACAGAAGCACAAATTGTGCTCATACCAAAGCCAGAGAAGGACACAAGTAGCTGCACGTCATATAGTCCTATCTCCTTAATCACCCAAGATGCAAACATTTACACTAAAATTCAGACCATTAGACTAAACATCTTCATGCAATCATTTATTGACCCTGGCCAGACAAGATTTATAACCAATAGGTCAACAAGTGATATTAGGAAAATCATTCTCCTCATTGACAGGGTGAATAGGGGAAAGGATCAGGTTCTCTGACAAACAAAAGTAGCCGAAAAAGCTTTCGCCCGAGTTGACTGGTCCTGCCTTCAGAAGGTACTGGGTGAAGTAGGGCTATGACCAAGGATAATATGATCATGGCTAACTATGCTTCTCCAATGTTTAGAGTCAACGTAAGCAGGCAGCAGATGGGACTGGTCCCGTTGGGGATAGGAATGAGACAGGGATGCCCGCTCTCAGCCCTTCTCTTTGCGCTAGTAATGTAACCCTTTGTCAAGAGAATCCAGACCTGGAGGGGATCAGAGGGATAATAGTAGGGGGATCCAGGGTGTGGGTAAGGGGGTGAAATATAAAATATGCCTCTTCACGAACGACGTAGTGCTGTCCTTGACCAACATGCTGGAACCGATTAAAACAGTCATGGAGGTAATAACTAGATTAGGAGCGGTCTCAGGGTTTTAAAGTAAATATACACAAATCGGAAGTACTCAACATCTCGGGACCAGAGACCACGGTTGCGGAAAACCAACAGACGGCACCGTTACCTTGGGTGAAACGCAAAGGCAAATATCTGAGCATAAATATCACAAGGAAAAGGGGTGGGGGATTGGAGGATGCCAACTATCCTGCTCCATTTATGGAGGTTATTAAAAGACCTAGTCAGATGGAGCAAATTATATTTTACCTTGCTGGGCAGACTAGCAGTGATTAAGATGAACGTACTACCAAGGCTACTTTTACCTTTTCCTGGATGTTCCACTGTCCAGGCCCAAACAGAGGATACTCAACCTGCAACTATCAATACTAACTTTTATATGGGATGGGGTGGGAGGAGCTCGAAAGTGAGAATAAGCAGGAGAAGCAAGATGGCTATCAAAATAGTAGACTCATGCCGAAACATATTGAATTACGATCTGGCTTACCAAATTCGAACCATAGTGGGGTGGCTACAAGGAGAATCAGACAAACATTGGTTGTTCATTGAACAAGCCATAATGGGTCAGCATCTGTGGAAACAACCCTGACTTGACCAACAGCAGAGGGCTAAGTGACTGTACTTTAATACAATCTCACAAGGGACAATGGAGGCATGGGACATGTTTGGTAAAAAGGGAACACAGACGACATTCCCATCACCTTTCACGCCACTACACGGAAATGTGGATTTCATACCTGCATTTAGGGATAAAGGGTTCGTAGGGCGGGTGGGATGGCAGGATGCAGAGCTGGGAGATACGGTGGCAAATGGTGAAATAAAGACATTTCAACAATGTAAACAAGACATTGGTCTGTGGGAGGGGGATAGATTTAGTCATCAGGTTAGGCACTGGGTACATCATCCTACTGTTAAGAAAGGAGTGACGAGACCGCACACGCCACTAGAAAAGATGATTCAAGAAGCAAATAGCATGAGGGGGTTGAACAGGAAGGAACACGTTACTTACCTGTAACTTTTATTCTCCAGGATGGATCTGGCATGGATTCATATGCTGAATGAATATTCCCAGTCATGCTGGGAATCCTCTGTAAAAGAAAAAACAGATTAACTTTCACTTACAAACTGTATTTCTCCCATGAACCAATCACTGTCCTCAGGCTCATACTGCCCCCTGCCAATGACAGTCCTCTCCTCTGGCAGCCATCTTCAGATTTGGGAAGCACAAAGGGGCAGCATGACTAAGAAGAGCCACAGAGGGTTAGGAGGGAGGGTTCGCATGTGAATCCATGCCAGGCCCATGCTGAAGAACAATAAGTAACTTGTTCCTTTTGCAGCATGGGGTCTGGCATGGATTCACATGCTCATGAATAAAGAATACATAGCAGTACAACATTACACAACCACGGGAGGTGGCAAGGAATCACCCTTACCTCTGGAACAGGCTCACCTCAGGCGAACAGGTTGCGTAGCACTGCTCTGGACTCCTCCCTGGAATCCCTGTTGACACAAGAGAATCCTCCCTGGAATCCCTGTTGACACAAGAGAATCTTGTGAAGGCGTGCATAGACCTCCACGTAGCAGCCCTGCAGATGTCCAGCAGGGGCACACCAGACAGGAACGCCTTCGTCGCAGCGATCACTCTGGCGAAGTGGGCTCTCGGACGGCCAGGCAGCAGTCGGTTCGCCAACCGATGACAGTGCGTGATGCAGCCGGAGAGAGCCACCTTGAGATGAAGGCCTCCCCATGGATCACAGGACCAAAGTTCATGAACAGCTGTGAAACCTTTCAAAAACTCTGTGCATAACACGTAGAACTTCAGGGCACGGCAACGTCCAGCGAGTGCAAGGCACTCTCAGAGGGTGACGAAGGTTTCGGGAAAAACACTTCTAACACCGAAGGTTCATTGAGGCGGATTTCCGACGGCACGTTTGGCATAAACGAGGGGTGCATTCGCAGCACCACCCTCGGCTGGTGGTAAGTCCGATAAGGCGGTTTGCAGGATAGTGCCTGGATCTCACCTACCCTTCTGGCAGAGGTGATGGCCACGAGGAGAGCAGTCTTCCACGTTAGGAACTTGACAGGGGCCTGATGCATTGGCTCCAAAGCCCCCCTCGTCCCCCCAATGAGCCTCGTCAGCACCACGTTGAGTTCCCACGCTGGGTCAGGGGCCTTCACTGGCAGGAAAGATCCAAACAGTCCCTTCAGGAATTCCTTGACGAGACGGTGGGACCAAAGAGAAGACTTTCCTGGCGACCTGGTGTAGCAGGATATATCCACCAGATGCACCTTATTAGAGGTGTGCGCCAGTTCCTCCTTGGCCAAGGACAACAAGTATGGAAGAATCTGCGGGCCATGACCCTCAGAGGGGTTATCTTCTGCGACCGGCACCACGTAACGAAATGCTTCAACTTGTGACCGTAGCACGAGTCGACGATGCTCTGGCAAGAACCTCCCTGCAGTCCACAAGCAACTTGCATCCGGGCTGCAGGAGCCAAGCCCTCAAAAGCGTGGCTCGACGAAATCTTCACCCTTGAGGGGCGTAGAAGAATCCGACACGTGTCCCCGTTGATCGGATAAACGGTGGAGCTTGAGGCTCTTTTGACCGAAAGAGAAGATTTTCCTACGGAAAAGCGCGAAAAAAGCACTAAATCTCGAGAACAATAGCACGAGGATCCCAAAACTTGAACGTGCGGTAAAAATCTGAAGATGGCTGCCAGAGGCGGGGCTTAGGGAGATGGCAGTCATTGGCTGTGGTCAGTATGACGCAGAGATCAGTGATTGGTTACTACTACGAAAGACCGATCAGAAACGAAACTGATATTGATTTTTTCTTTACCGAGGATTCCCAGCCTGACAACGGGGAATATTCATGAGCATGTGAATCCATGCCAGACCCCATGCTGGAGAAGTGCTTTTATCTCCTTAGACTGCTTAGGGGGTTGGTCCCAGACCTCATTTCCACACAGAACCCTTCCAATCCTATCCCTGGTAATAAAAATTACTACGCTAACAGTCTCTGCCTAAGAATGCTTGAAAGACTCAAAAAACGTAAGCGCTTCCAGTACACGGCAGCTAGGATTCTCCTGAGATTAAAGAGAAGAGACATCACTCCAGCTCTGAGAAGCCTATATTTGCTACAAGTGAAGAAAAAAAATAATTCAAGGCCCTCTGCATTGCCCATAAATCCTTACACAGAAAAGGAGCCGAATTCCTCCAGACTAAGATCAGCCGCTAACAACCAAGAAGAGACCCAAGATTAAGCAACAACCCGCAAATAGAGTCAAAACAATACGAAAAGAGGAATCGATGGAACTGCATTCTCACACTTAATCACTAACCTATGGAACACAATGCCAAAGGAAATTAGAACCAAAAGAAGACCACCTCACTTTCAGGAAACTACGAAAAACATGGTTATTCAACTGTCAAGGAACAGCACAAAGGGACAACAGCATGCTAAAGCATAGAGGACCTAAAGAAACGCACTATGTGAGAATGTCACAGACCGAGGATAATAGTGGTGAAAGCAGGGATGCCAAAAATACCCCTAACCCGCGCTCCCCAGTCACAAGCCATAGCTAGAGTGATCGAAGAAGAGTAGCATGCCTCACATCAAATAGATTTAGTGAAAGACCTCCAGGCCGGACCATTAACGCCTTCAGGAAAGACCAGCCAAATAACGCATTAAATTGAAGATTTAGACCAACCAATCATCACCATAGATAACTAGGGTAGCCCAGTCGCGCATCACTCGGTCAAGATTCACAGAAACCAACTAGGCGTCAATTTAGCAGCCACTCTCACAGCAAACCGCAGCACTTCTGAATTACCCCTGCCGAGTAACTAGACACTTACGAGGTGTAACCAACCCATTGCACTCAGAGGAACCAGTGGGAAAAATTGGCTTTTATGCTTGGAGACGTAGCAGGACGGCCAACTAGCCAGGAGTGTTGGAGGGTACCATTGAGTGGCAACCGATCTGCGCTGAAGACATACTGAGGTACTGTTGATATAACCAATGCACTAACCAATCCTCCTCTCCTGCTTCTCCAACATAACCCGAGCCAGCATACACAAACTATGGGCTAGCCACATACACACCATGCATCAATTAAATCCCACACTAAAACAAACTTTCAGAGACTTGGACATACCATGCAGACGGGACATACCAGTGGACAATCCTCAAATGTATCCACACTACAAACAAATGCACACCAACACAACTCCATCAACATCAGTTACACTGAACTCCCCTTACGGATACAACAAACCAGTGCGCACAAATGTTTCTACCCTAACCACATACGACTTACATACTCTGCACAAACACTAGTAAACATCTGAGGCACTGAGTCTTACCCTTAAGGTTACAACAAGCCAGGCCGCACAACCAATCCACACACAAAACAACGCACACAGATATCAGTGTCTCCTGGTTCTGATAATTCTATTCTCACTAACACAGCCCACCCTCTTTTCTTGCAGAGCCACGTAAGCGCCTGGAGATTGCTCTTGGGTGGTAGCTGTGCACGGGATAAATCAACATAATATAACAAGCTATGCTGATCTGAGGGTGACCTATGCTGGTGTGGAGTATTAAGGATGGGGAAGAACGGGGGTTATGTCTGGATTCACTATAAAACCTAATACACATTTCTTTTATAGAAATTATTTTGAGGCACTGCAAACATGAAGCTCTGGAAGAAACATCAAATGTTAAAAGTACAGAATGAGGCATGGAATCCGGGGCATGCGTAATGGGGTGGTGGCTTGTGCAGGATTCCAATGCCTTTTTCTATGCTTTGGAATAAATGCTCGGTCTTTAATACAGGCAGTATAAATATTGCGGGTATATGAAGGAATGAGCATGGGGCGCATCATTAAAAAGGACTGAACTGCGACCACCAAGCAGGTATAGGATACGGTATAGACATTCAGTAGACCACAGCATGCACACAGGCAGTGAGTAACAATGCACTTATCCAGCTGTAATCAAAAGAGAAGGATTCTTCAATGTATAGGACTCTGGTACTGGAAAATGAGTGCAAATCCCCTTACCAGACATCTACAAAATGTGCATCAAGTCCTCATATAGTCACCCCTTCAGGGATTCTTGAATGTTTGCAATTTAAGAGTGCAAGAACATAAAAGACAAAAAGACACCCCTTACCTGCACTGAGCCAATAAGTTCTTTTAAAGGAGCTTCATAGAATTCATCTTTGCCAAAAAAGAGTAGTAGCTCAAAAAGACTCCTGTAAATTGGAAAAACATACAAATGTCTTAAAAGAAAGGCAAATAAGAGTCCCAACATGTATACAATTAAATCTGATGCACATCACACATTTTACAACCAATGGTTACAATGCTATAAAGATTATTATGACAGGTTCCAGCCAAATATTTGTGTGCAGTAGGAAAATGTATGCATGCTCAATTAACAAGGCAAAGATATTTGCTAAGAGCACAGTACAAATGATCAACAAAGAATTAAACATTCCAGTGGAATACTTCAGTATCCCTCCAACTTTCTGTGAGAATAAAGTAAATGTTACCACAGTGACTCTAAAAGGTAGTGTATGGTGCATGCTTGTGCAGAAACTCCAGTTTATCACAACTGTGTAATGTTACGTTTATTGACTCTGTACATATGAGAAAATGGTATGGGGCGCATAGTGTAGGAATTTTTGTGGGAACACACATTTCCCTTGTGTAATTTGAAAATGTAAGCGAGAAGAAAGTTATTTACCAACTAACGTTCTTGCGACTGATGTTCCTCCCACGTATTCCTTATCTTTGATAAACCCACTTCCAGCATGGTGGCCTCGGGAAACAAAATTCACATTAGGGGGCGCTGCGCGTTGACGTCCCTCGAGTCGGTGTTCCTCGAAGGCCTCCATATCGGCGTCACCATAGGTATAAATAGTCTTGCGCAGCGTCAGTTGCTCAGTTCCGTATTGAGGTGCTGTTTTTGCCTTGTATGAAATGGTTAATAACCTTGAAGGAGCATAGGCTGCAACTAAAAGGGAAGGATGGGAGGGGTGATAAGGAATATATGGGAGAAACAGTCGAAAGAACGTTACAGTTGGTAAGTAACTTGTTCTTCAAATGGATTGTTTCCTCCCACGTATTCTTCATCTTTGATAGACTCCCAAAGCAGTAGTGTGTAAAGGAGGTGGGAGTGAAACAAAATGTTTCCTTTTAAAGATGCAGAGTGCAACACAGCTTTTCCAAATCTGGTCTCCTAGCTAGAGGAGGAATCAAGACTGTAGAATTTAGTGAAAGTATGTGTGGACGATCATGTGGCAGCCACACGTGTCTTTAATTGGAACTCCTCTTTGGAGACCTGAAGAGGCTGCGATACTCCTGGTTGAATGAGCCCCGAGGTGTTCAGGGGGCTCTTTTCCTGCTAATTTATAGCACTCTATAATAGTTAATATAATCCATCTTGAGATGGTCCGTTTTGTAATCGGTAAACCTAACGTGTGCCCTGCATACCCCACAAACAATTGGTCTGCTTGCCTAATCCTCGCAAGTCTGCTAATGTAAAAACTCAAGGCAGGCCTTGGCTCCAGCCTGTGTAATCTCTCTTCCTCTTTCCCTGGATGGGGAGGAGGGTAAGGTTATTTTTTGTGGAATTTTGAGACCACCTTTGGGAGACAATTCGGCTTCACTTGGAGAACTACCTTATCTTTATAAAAGATTGTATGTGGAGGTTTGCGAGTCAAAGTTTGTTAATTGTTCACTCTTCAGGCAGATGTTAAAGCCACTCAAAAGACCTTAACGAACAAGAATGAAGGGGTTCGAATGGAGTACCCATTAGAAATTTCAAGACTAGGTTTAGGTCCCACAGTGGAACTTAAAAGGAGCTGGGTGGAAAAACATTAGCTAAGCCTTTCAGAAATTGTATCACTATGGGCAATTTGAAGTATGAAGGCTCCTCCGCAGTGCGCATGAAGATTGACAGCGCTGAAGAGGCTTTTGATTGTGCCAACTTGAAGACCTGAATTTGCTAATATAGCAAAAAAGATAGCACCATCGGTATACTACATGAAAAGGGTTCAATATTCTTTTCTCTACACCAGCTGCAAAATTTGATCCAACGGCAGCGGTATAAAGATTTTGTTGCTGGCCTTCTGGCTGAAAGCAACACCTCCATTACGTCATCTGGGAGGTCCCAATCTTTGCATCTCAACCTTTCAGAAACCAGGCATGAAGGTTGAGGGTCCTGATATCCGGATGAGAACCCAACCTTCCTTCTGCGAGAGAAGATCCTCTTTGCAGAAGACGAATTGGAGGACAGATGGACATGTCTAGAAGATCCGGGTACCACGTTCTCCTGGCCCAATCCGGGGCAATTATGATCATGGGTTTCCGGAATCTTCTCAACCCCCTGATCATTTGAGGAATGACGGGGACTGGAGGAAACGCGTACAGAAGTGGAAACTCCCAGTCCACCATAAACGCGTCCCCTAGAGCTCCTCTCGGGGGAAATTCCCTTGAGCAATACTGACCGCACTTCCAGTTGATTCTGGTGGCGAACAGATTCACTTGAGGGGTTCCCCAAAGGGCAAAGATCTCTTCAAGGACTTCCCCAGCTAGTTCCCACTCGTAGGAAACTGTTCTGCCTGCTCAGGGCGTCTGCCATAGAGTTCTTCTCTCCGGCTAGGTTAACTGCCAATATAGAGCTTCCTTCTTGATTTGCCCAAAACCAGAGCTGCATCGCCTCTGCACAGTGGCAGTGACCCTACGCCTCCTCTTTTTGTTGAGGTAATGCATAGCCACTGTGTTGTCCGTCATCAGGACATTCTTTCCCTGTACTGGTGGCAGGAAAGCCTTCAGCGCTAGTCTGATCGCTCTCAGCTCTAATAGGTTGATGTGAAGTCTGGACTCCGATGGAGACCAACGACAGCTGATGGTCAAGTTGTTGGCATGGGCTCCCCACCCCGTGAGTGAAGCGTCCGTGACTACTGTTATCTCCGGCCATGGTTGCCAAAACAGTTCTCCTTTCAAGACGTTCTACCGGCAGGCCCACCACTGAAGGTCTTGAGCCACTCTGTCCGGGATTAATAGGAGATCTGACATCTTTCCTGAGTATTGTGACCACTTAGTCCCTAGCGCCCATTGGAGGGATCTCATTCTCAGGCAAGCCTCTGGCACTAGAAAAATGCAGGATGCCATGTGGCCGAGCAACCTCAAAAAGTCGAATGCTGGTAGACGCTAGGCATTTTGAAACTGGATGACCATCTGTAGAATATCTTGAGCCCTCACATCTGGTGGCAAGGCTTTCCCCAGGGATGTGTCCAGGACTGCTCCAATGAACTGGAGTCTATGTGATGGTATCATCTGTGACTTCTTCGAGTTGAGGGAGAAGCCCAGCTTGTGAAGGAAGTGGCAAACATAATATAGATGGATCTGAGCTTGTTCCGGGGATGCTGCTCTCGCAAATTTCCATTATTGGTTGCATTTCTTTATTTAACATTATTTCATTGAATTTGAAACAGCTTGCAAGAGTTGGCATTAAGGCCATACAATTGACATTTTTGTGCGCTAATTGTTCCATAACATCAGTAGCGCTTGCATTATCGCCATAAAGTACATGAATGTGCCGGTTTTTCAATATTGCTTGTGCTTCTTGAGATAGTACACCAACTCTAATACTTTTTAGGATGTTGGCATAAGTGAGATCTGCAGATTGCCACATGTTTTCTGTTAATTCTCTGTATTGGAAATGTTGCCAAAGGTTGACATTTCCAATGCTGCCAACAGTTTTACGGCAGAGTTTGTGTCCTAAGGTTTTAAAAATAGGTTCACCTTTCACTGGTGTCAATTGTAGAAGAGCTCCGAAAACAATGTTTCCCTGCAAAGAGTTCTTCGTAGTTTTAAGTACTTCTTGCAATCTGAGGTGAATCAAAGCCAACATTAGGTTAGAGACCATGCACACTTCATCTATTAGTAGCATTTTCATTTGCTTAATACTCTGCGTAGTTCCATTGCAGCTTCTGCGGTTGCAATAGTCTAATTTGTTTTGGTGTTCTACTGGAAGAAGTAATAATCGGTGTAAAGTGACACCGCCTATGTTGTAGGCAGCTAAACCTGTGGGGGCAGTTACAACAGCTGACATCTTGTTGTCAATTGTTGAAGGAACTTGCTGATTTCGATTAAGGTGGTTTTTCATGACCCAGCTTCACCACTGACGTACAGCAGTATAGGTTTGTAATTTTGGCAGTTACATTCTTTATTTTCGTGTTGTACACCATGTGCAATTTGTTTTGTTAGGTCTTCAAAAATGGTGCGCTAATCTTTAAGTTTTGCTTGTTGTACAGTTAAGTC
Source organism: Ambystoma mexicanum (assembly GCF_040938575.1). Lineage (NCBI taxonomy): Eukaryota > Metazoa > Chordata > Amphibia > Caudata > Ambystomatidae > Ambystoma > Ambystoma mexicanum. The sequence goes on from NC_090939.1 coordinate 695,219,758, forward strand.
TTCTATATCTTTTTGATAGTGACACATGCCGTTTTCCACTTCTGTCATAGCTAATTCTGCCTCATTGGCTATCCTAGTGGTTCTTGGCTTCCTGTTACAGAAGGTTGACTACTGTCGGAAGAGTCCTTATCTAGTTGGGCCTGAAGTAGTTCTTCGTGTTGCCGTTCATTGTGCAAAATTGTTTTGTACTGCGTAATGTTCACATCGGTGAAAGCGCTTTCATTTGCTTTGAAAGCATCTTCATAGCAGTCATAGTTATCTAGTATCTCTTCCTCTTTTCTCCATGGTTTAAAAAGTTGTAGCAGAGACATGTAATATTAAAAACTCCTCAACAGAAAGAACTATGACAATTTAACATGATTAAGCTTCGTTTGGTAAGTTTCACTAAGCTGCCTTCGCAATCTGTGACTCTATATCTGCCTTTGCTTTCATCAGGTTTTAAATTATTTTTGTATGCAAAGTTTTGAGCTATGTGTTATAGACACATGCTTTCCAAAGTGCTACTCCTGTTCAGATAGTATGTGTCCAGTAAATTGTTTTTTAAAATGTCTTGGCTGTTGGGATCATTTCTGGCAATTGTTTCTATGTCCTCATATGATTTCAGAACTCTTTCTAGATTTAGCAGGACCAAGACTTAGCCATACTATGTTGTCTGATTTTCCGTACAAAGCAGTACCGGTTAAATAATCTGCCGCTTCATAGGCGCCACATTCTCTATGAGAGAGCATTTTTATGCCTAGGCTGTACAATTTCTGAGATAGTGTTTTATCTGATGATAGGTCATCCCAGAGGTCTTGAAGCTCTGTTTTTTCTGCTTTTGTTAAGTAGGCTGTAACATATCGTGCAACAGCAGTGGAATTGTCTGCAACGTACTGCACATCTATGTTTACAATGCAATCATTGCCCTCTTATGGAATGCAATCATTGATATATTTTGATTCTTCTGTTCTTTTTATGTAATACGTGTTCTTAGGTGATTTACCTTTAACACTATGTCGAACTGAAGACATGAAGTTGTTCACTTCGCCTGTTTCTGTAACTGGTCTAGGGAACCCAAAGCGGCATTTGGTGTAGTGTTTCCCTTTGTTTTTGTATTTGCAACGACAATATTTGCCACATTTGTGTCTTTGAAATTGTAAAATCTGCCCATGCAGGTTAGTATGTGTCCGTTGTGAAGGGATTTCACAAGTGACATATTTTTGGATGAACTGCAAAACAGTGGCATCAGTGTCGTAACCAAATTTAGGTGCACCTTTGATCCATAAAAGCATGTGAATATGTGGTGCTCTTCTTGCTTGGTATTCTTTTCTCCAAAAGAAGTGTTGCACTTCTCCGAGGGGAGGAACAGTTTTATTGCAAATAAAGTGTAGCATAGCAATGAAACGACGATGGAAATATCTTCACACATTAACTGGGTCTAGAGAGCAAAGTTCTCCAGGTGTTAATAAATCTATGTTGTTTTACAAAGGTAGCGGGCGCCCCTCTCTCGCAAGAACAGACATGATAACCTGTTCAGTGGTTATTAACCACTTGAGAGTTCGCAGCCACTGCTTTTACTCACTGTGCCTTTCACAGATGGGAAATATCCATTTGCATATCAGTCTTTGTCCTGCCCAGGGGCAGTCCAGCACCGAAATACAATGGCAATTCCAATCTGAACGAGAGTACCACCAGCAACCCCATACACGTGTTTCACCCTTGTTGGGGATCATCAGTGAGGTGAAGCTGATGCCTCTCTAAGCACAGTGAGAGGGAGACCAGGTCTGGTTGCCCCCAGGAGACCTAGGGTTACCAATCCCAGGTTCCTTAACAAATAGTTTTACAAAGGTAGCGGGCGCCCCTCTCTCGCAAGAACAGACATAACCTGTTCAGTGGTTATTAACCACTTGAGAGTTCGCAGCCACTGCTTTTACTCACTGTGCCTTTCACAGATGGGAAATATCCATTTGCATATCAGTAAAAGCAGTGGCTGCGAACTCTCAAGTGGTTAATAACCACTGAACAGGTTATCAGGCCTTGTTCTGTCGAGAGAGGGGCGCCCGCTACCTTTGCATACTACATTTCAAGGAACCTGGGATTGGTAACCCTAGGTCTCCTGGGGGCAACCAGACGTGGTCTCCCTCTCACTGTGCTTAGAGAGGCATCAGCTTCACCTCACTGATGATCCCCAACAAGGGTGAAACACGTGTATGGGGTTGCTGGTGGTACTCTCGTTCAGGTTGGAATTGCCATTGCATTTCGGTGCTGGACTGCCCCTGGGCAGGACAAAGACTGATATGCAAATGGATATTTCCCATCTGTGAAAGGCACAGTGAGTAAAAGCAGTGGCTGCGAACTCTCAAGTGGTTAATAACCACTGAACAGGTTATCAGGCCTTGTTCTGTCGAGAGAGGGGCGCCCGCTACCTTTGCATAATAAATCTATGTTGGTTTTGTTGTTGTTTGATGCTTAGGAACTCTAATCTTCCCATGCATATTCTGCACAATTTAGTGTAACAAACCAAGTAGGTGGTCCAACGTTTCTGATCATACAACGTATGTCTCCGTGCCGTCGGAACCAGTATTCTTTCGTACCGCGCATGTTTGCAAACAAATGTGTTATACTTGATTGTAAAACCTCGTCTTTTTCTTGTACTTTTTGTATTAATTACATAGCTGACATATTTTGAAAGTGGGTTCCAGATTTCAAAATGTGTGCAACTCCGTAACATAGGGTTGCTAGTTCACTTTCAAAGAGTAGGTGGAATATGTATTCCACATTTTGTCTAAATCTGGGATCTTGCGAATACATTCGTAATGAGCAGTATTCGGATGCCGTAATGTGAGTGGGTCTATCATCATATCTTCCACCTTTGCCAGTAGGAAATAGCATTGGAAAAGCACATGCTTCTATACTTTTTTCCCCATATGCTCATTGGTGAACCTTTGGTTTGTCGCATTTGGTAAGTTTCTAGTGCATCATCTATGCTTTCATTGGAATGCAATAGATGAATTGTGTACTGGTCCAAAAGAGTGGATACTGCAGCTGGATCTAGAAGTTCGAATTGTCCAGTTTCTGATGACGCTTCAATTATTTCAGTTGTTTCCCTTAAGCTTTCGTCAATATTTATTTCCTTGTAGTATTCGTTATTGTCTTTTAGATATTGCAAGGCTTGTCTAACTTTATGTAAGTCTACGAGTTGTTGCCAAATTTGTCTATTGTTGATACACCATTTACTAAGACAATTAAAGCATGCTCTATTGAACGTTGCACTCCTAGAGTGTATACATTTTCTGTTCGATCTAATGGCAAATAAACTACTTTGCTACGAATGCCTTTGACCAATTCAGAGGGAGGTAATTTTGCGGTTTTTGGGTGAAGGCGTATAATTGCTTGAAATGGGTGAACTGTTTGAATTATGATGCTCTCATACAAATTGAGTTGTTTCAGGGTTTTTGGTAGTGGGAACAATTCCAAATTATTTGTGATAGCACGTGAAGGAGTTTGGTTGTTGTCTAGTTTTGTAGTGCAGTAACTGCAACATATTAGGGGTTCACTTATTTGATATTGGTTTTCTGGTGAAAGGTAGAGAGCTAATTCAAACCATTTGGAATCTTGTCTTCTATTTTGTATGCTGTCTATATTTTTTGTGTTCCTTTTGTAAAACGTTCTGCGGCAACACACACACAGGCGCATGGTTTGGTATTTCAGCCGATGCAGTTTTAAATTTTAGCATTTCTTTTTTGTATGTGTGTAATAGAAGGTTTCTATGTGCAGGAATTACCAGGTTACTCACCATAGTGACCACCTTACTCCTAGTCCATAGTCCCCTTTCCTCCATACTTATGGGACATCTCTCCGTCCTGTGGGACGGGACCGGAGCACTTTTGTAAAAAGCATCCAAACTGCTTTTTTCTAAATTTGTCCCTCCTCTTTCCTGCGCGGGGCCCGGCACGCAGCCGTAACCCCGCCCACCTTGGCTCCGCCCCACACATCGCCCATCAGTCCTTTTCTATCGCAGGGTCCAAGACCCATTAGCAATAACAGAGGAACCTTATTAGAGGGGACAGCGGGCGGGCGTATGGAGGAAAGGGGACTATGGACTAGGAGTAAGGTGGTCACTACGGTGAGTAACCTGGTAATACTCCTACGTCCCGTCCCCTTTCCTCCATACTTATGGGAGAATCCCAAGCACTCCTTACAGGAACTACGGGTGGATGGAAATAACCCTTTCTGAAACAGGTTCTTCAGCACAGCCTGGCCGAACTGAGCGTCAGCCCTAGAGCTCATATCGAGGCAGTAATGCTTACAGAAAGCAGATGGGGAGGCCCAAGTAGCCGCTCTAGCGATGGACTCCCAGGGAACATACTTCTGAAAAGCAACCGCAGCTGCCTTGCCTCGCACCCGATGTGCATGGATAACCTTAGGAGGTTTCAGCTTTTGGACGGTGAAAGATTCCACGATACAGGCAGAAATCCATCTGGAAATGGATGCCTTAGACGCCGGCCTGCCCTGGGGTTTACCGAAGGTCACAAACAGTTGGGAAGAACTCCGAAGCTCGGAAGTCCTGTCCAGGTAGAACCTAAGAGCTCTTCGGACATCCAGGCAGTGTAGAACCCTTTCCGCCTCCGAGGCAGGGTTCCGAAAAAAGACCGGAAGGGAAATCCACTGATTCAGATGGAATTCGGTCACTACCTTTGGTAGGAAAGCTGAGTTTGTACGAAGGACTACCTTCTCCTTGTGAAAGACCAAGAAAGGATGCTCCACCGACAATGCCTGGAGCTCGCTCACTCTCCTCGCCGACGTAACGGCTACCAGAAAGAAAACTTTCCAAGGCACGTACTTGAGGTCAACCGTAGCCATTGGCTCAAAAGGTTTATGGCACAGCGGCATCAGGACTACATTTAGGTCCCAAGGCGGGTGCAGACTACAAACCGGAGGGTAGAGTCGTGTCAAACCAGCAAAATGTCTTCACCACTGGGTTAGTTAACGAATAAGAACACCGGTCTGTAGAGAGGTAGGCGGAAATCGCTGAGAGATAAGTCCTGCAGGACAAGACGAACCCCTGACTCTGCTAGGGAGGAGACAAAGGACAGCACCGTGTCAAACATTGCAACCCTCGGGTCCAATTCTTTCTCCAAACACCAATGACAGAACCTGAGCCATTTACTCTTGTATTGGGATGTGGTCGAGGGTTTCCTAGCTTCCTGGATAATACGCATGTTATCCGCAGACAAACCCAAAGGCTCTAGAGCCGTGAACTCAGGCACCATGCCACCAAGCTGAGCGATTGTGGGGAGGGGTGCCACATCTGCTGTTCCCCTTGGTGAAGAAGATCGGGAGTTACTGGTAACCTGATCGGCGGACACACCGACAGGTGTTGAAGTTCTGAGAACCAAAACCTGGCCGGCCACCACAGAGCTATCAGTAGAAGAGAACAGTTGACAGAACTCTTCAACTTCCAAATTGCTCGATGAACCAGAGGAAGAGGCGAGAAGGAGTAAGCTCTCATGTTGTGCCATGGTATCTCGAGTGCGTCCCCCAGAGAGGAGGCTCCCAGCACCCCCCCTCTGGAGGCGTACTGAGGAAGCTTCTTGTTTACCGCCGTGGCGAAGAAGTCCACCCCAACGCGAGAAAATCCATGATAGGATCTCCGCCTTCAACTCCCACTCGTAGCTGACCACTGTCCGCCGGCTGAGGGCATCCGCGGTGACATTCAGCCGGCCCAGGATATGCACTGCAAGCAGCCAGACCCCAATGAAGCACAGCCCACTCCCAAATCTGGATGGACAGATCCACGAGAGGAGGAGACTTCGTTCCCCCTCGCTTGTTTATGTAGTACATGGACACCGCATTGTCCGTTCTTATGCGGACCACCTTGTTGACAAGGAGAGGTCTGAAAGCCTTGAGCGCCAGAAAAATCGCCAGAAGCTCCAATTGATTAATGTGCAGGAGCTTGTCCTGAGATGACCAGAGGTCCGAGACCTGAAGATGATCCAACGTCGCACCCCACCTGAAAAGGGAGGAGTCTGTTGTGATCGTCACCATGGGCTTTGGTCCTGGAACCCGACAACCACTGACATGTTGCTGAGAGAAGACCACCAGTCCAGGTCCACGCTCATGGAATCCGGAATAATTATCCGTTTGGAATCCGGGTCCACAGTCTGACGCCAGGAACTCCGCAGAGCCATCTGGGTCCGTCTCATTTTGAGACGAGCAAGAGGAAGAGCCAGCACACACGAGGCCATGAGGCCCAGAAGCCTCTGGAACCACCAGGCCGACATGCTCTCCGACTGCGTAAACATCTGACACATGGCCAACAGATCCGCCATTCTGTCCCCGGTCAGATACACTCGGCAGTCTATCGTGTTCCAACGAAAACCCAGGAAAGTCAGGTCCTGTGAGACCGTCATGGAGGATTTCCGCCAGTTCACCGACAGCCCAAGATAGAACAGGAGCTGAAGGAGAGACTGGAGGTTGCCCACTGCTGCCAAATGGCAAGGGCTGTGTAGGAGCCAGTCATCCAAATAGGGATACACATGGATACCCTGGAGACAAAGATGGGCCGCGATCAGCGACATCTTCGTGAAGACACGCGGCTCTGAACTGAGGCCAAAAGGATGCAAACGAAACTGGAATTGCTCCTCTCCCAAAGAGAAATGGAGCCATCTCCTGTGTGGGTTCCAAATCAAGGTATGCATGTACGCATCCTGAACATCCACCACGCTGAGCCAATCGCCCGCTTGCAACGAGGAGTGAATCTGGCCAGATGTGATCATCTTGAATTTCTCTTGGGGTAGGGAAAGATTGCACTGGGAAAGGTCTAGGATGGTGCGCAGGCCAGCCTGGTTGGGTTTGGGCACCGTAAACAGCCGGGAGTAGAAGCCCTCCCCTCGTTCCCCAAGGGGAACAGGTTCCACAGCTCTGAGGAGCAGAAGTTTCTGAACCTCGGCCTTGAGGGAGGGTGAGCTCGACAGCTGAAAAGGAGGGTTGAGGGGTGGGGTCGGGGGTCAAGGTAAGCGGAAGCCCGCTCGAGTGACTGACAAGACCCATCTGTCTTCTGTGATGGTCTGCCACGCCTCCCAATGAGACACAATGCGTCCTCCCACCGGGGTCTCGTGTGAGCGCGGAAAACCCTCATTTGGCAGGTTTATCGTGGCGGCGCCACCTGAACCTGATGAGGAGGCTGAGGAGCGGGAGAAATACCGTGTACGCTGTCTACGGCGGTTATTCCTCGCAGGAGTATCCACTCTGCGATTTATGCGGTCGAGAAAGCCCCTAAAACCAGAGGAAGGTCGACCTTGCGACAACGGCCTTTGAGTCTTGAAGGGAGGTTTAACCAGAACAATGATTTGGCCGTCTGAGTGCTGTCTTTGGTGAGCTCTACATCAGTAGAAGAGTGAAAAAGCTCCTTACCATCAAATGGAAGGTCCAGAACCTTGTCTTGCACCTCCTTCGGGAACTTAGTGGCATATAGCCATGCTTGCCGCGAGGTATCAACCCCTAGCATCAGACCCCGAGCCGAGGTGTCTACGTGATGAGCCGCAGCCTCCAGGAGATCCTGGGCCAAGTCCCTGGCATCGGAAAGGCCTCCTCTGAAATCCTCCAGCTTCTCGACCGGAATGTGCTCCTCCAACTCCGACAGACCACTCCACATCCGCATCCGCATGTTAGCTCCCGCCAAAATCAATTCTGCATTGGCCTGCCTGAGCTGCAAGGCCGAATTGGCAAAGATTTTCCTCCCTAAGGAGTCCAGGAGCTTGTCCTCCTTTCCCAAGACCTGAGTCGCCGTCGCGGAGGAGGAAGCTGCAGGTCTGGATTGCAACGTGGCCGCAGCCACCACTGTGGAGGAGGGAGGCGGACAAGACGACAAGGCCACTTCTTCCGAGGAATGTAGCCTGTACCTCGCGTCAATCTTTTTATTGACAAAAAGTCCCGAGTGTGGCTTTTCCCAAACTCTTCGGACCTCGGCCAGAACGTCCTTCTGCAAGAACAGGCCGGTACGCTCCAAAGGAGACGAGGTGAACGCCCCAGAAAGCAGGCCCTCCTGCGGGGCAGGTGCCTCGGGCACCGGAACATCTAAGAAGCTCATCCTGTCCAGTACCCGGTCATGGAAAGCTCTGGTAGAGCGGGGCAGGTCCTCGTCCTGATCGCCTTGAGGGTCATCTGACAGGTCCGGCACCTGCTGAGCCGAGTCAGGCACTGCCTTGTCCACTGGGGACAATGGTGGCACAGGCGGAAGCGCAGGGGGGGGGGGGGGGGGGGGAGGCACTACGGGCAAGGAAGGCGCCGGCGGGACCACCGACAGGACGGGTGGAGCCAGAGGCGCGGGTGGACATATCTCCTTGAAAAGCCCCTTGAAATATTCCCTCATGGGGTCGGTGCGCATAAGCGCTTGAAATTTACCGAAAAAGGCGTCCTCAGGAGATTGTTTCGGAACCTGATGAGGCCTCTCATGAGGTGGACAAATCCAGGGACGCAACGGGGAAGGGTGCCACACCGGCCCCTCCGCCGACGTATCCACATAAATCAAGGGAGCCGCCCCCGCGGGCAACGAAACATTGTGCGGAAGAGGCATCCGGGCGTTCCAATCATAAACCAGCCGGTAAGGATGCGCACAAGGGACCTTAGGTTCACCCGAATGACCGAACCTTACACCAGGGGCCGATGGCGTAGTTGTAGGGGTAGTACGTAAAATGGCCACCGTGGTCGTGGCGGGAACGGGCGCCATTTCGTCCTCATCTGAGGGGAACTGCGGCACGTGAGGAAGTGAGGCAGGGGTCCCAGTCGATGGATCAGGGGTCTTAATCTTAGCCTTAACGTAAGGAACCTCGGCAGAGCCGGTACTATGAGGCCTGGAATGTTTCTGCGACATACCAACCGCCAACTGAGCCTTCGAAGGAAGAGCCTCGGCACTGCCGGTAAAAGAAGAAACTTTCTTCTTTGCCCCCTCAACAGATCTGGTGTCACCACAAGAGCGGGAACGGTGCGCTGTCACCGACAGGGCCTTGCCCGGCCCCTCAGAACTGTTGGTAGCCTTAGCCTCTGTACGAGGAACCTCTGACCTAGGCCCGGTAGAAGCCTTATCGGCACGGGCCTCGAACATGCGTTCGGTAACCTCAAGCCCAGCAAAAACCTCGGGGCGTACCCTGGTTTTGTTTTTGAGGGAAGCCGAAAGAACGGCCTCAGAGCAAGCACTGGTACCCCACAACTCAGTAGAACTGGGTCTACACAGCCCCCACAAGAGGGGCCTCGGAGTATACTCCGGTGAACACAGGCCCCTTACGGAGACCCTCGGAGAAAACTCCGGTAGAATTATTAGGCCCGACAGGCACCTCAGGGCGAACCCCGGTAACAGAGCGAACGACGCCCCTCCTGGCTCGAGAGGAAACCGGGAAGGTAACCCCCGGCCGGGGTGCTCTGAAAATCAAAGAACTTACCGGGCGTTTTTTCTTCTCGACGATGAACGCCTGAAAATGCGAAGGAGGAGTCCAACCGAACACCTCCTCCCACCGCTCCAACCGACGTTGAAGAGCCCAGACCGAAAGGGAGTCACAGTAAAAACAGGAGTCCCAACGGTGTTCCGGACCCAAACACTCTAAACAAAGAGGATGGGGATCCGCCCTCGCGAAGCGACGGTGACACGATGAACATTCTGGAAAATCTAGTTTAAAAAACAGACAGACTAGTAAACGAACGCTAGCGAGCACCAGAGAGGGGAAAAACGGAAGAAAACTTCCGAGGATGCAAGTGCGTCCGGCCCCGATTGTGCGGAGAAAAGGACTGATGGGCGATGCGCGGGGCGGAACCAACGTGGGCGGGGTTACGGCTGCGTGCCGGGCCCCGCGCAGGAAAGAGAGGAGGGACAAATTTAGAAAAAAAAAAATTGATGCTTTTTACAAAAGTGCTCCGGTCCCATCCCACAGGACGGAGAGATGTCCCATAAGTATAGAGGAAAGGGGACGGGACGTAGGAGTAAGTGGCTTTCACTTCCAAAATATTCTCTCTGGTTTTATAAGTCAGGTGTTTGAGACTAGATTTGCGGATGGGCTCAAAGGGAGGACTCATGAGCTTAGCAAGTACCACATTAAGGTCCCAACCTGGTGGTGGGCTAGAAATTGGAGGGTAGAGTTTTTTTACCCCTTCCATAAATGCTTTGACGACTGGCACTTTCCACCATGACACCTTGTTATGGGAAGTGGTGTAGGCTGATAAAAGGCGCCAGGTGCACTTTAAGTGAGTTAAACACTAACCCTGCATAGGTGTAGCATATAGGTTACAACATCAGAAGTACAATCAATTGGGTTGATTTGCTTATTACGGCACCAAATAACAAATCGTCGTTTCCATTGGCCATAGTAACAGTGCCTCGTGTTAGGTTTTCTCAAGATATCCATACATCTCTGGGGTAAATTGAGATGTCTGAACTCTAGGACTTCAGGAAGCAATCCTGTCAAGTTCGAGTTGGGTTGAGCATGCACCGTTAGCCCCTTGTGCTGGGAGAGTAGGTTGTACCGGCACGGGAGCTTGGATGCGAAGTCTGGGCATTGCCTGTTTTCGCTTGTTTCAAATAGGTCTATAGTGGGGAAAACCCACTGAGAGAAGATGTCTCCTACAACCTCTCCGTGTAATTGCCACTAGCCTTACTCTAGGAGGGGATTCTCTGCCCAGAGCATCTGCTAGTGAGTTGAGTTCCACTGGAACAGGTTGGGATGATAAGTAAATGTTACGTTTGAGTGCCCATTTCCAAATTCTCTGGGTAAGCTTGGACAGATTGGGAGATTGAGTGCCCCCTTGTTTGTTTGGGTAAAACATTGCGGTTGTGCTGTCTGTTAGGATCTGCACTGATTGGTTTGATAGGAGAGGTTCGAATGCCCGAAGCACTCTGAAGACTGCTAGAAGTTCTAGCAGATTGATGTGGTTCTGAGCCACTGAGCGACCAGAGACCCTGAGCTGTATGGTGCAGGTAGTGGGCTCCCCACCCTGCTAGGGAGGCGTCTGTTGTGACAATGGCCTGTATCTCTAGATCGTAGAAGGGTTTCCCCTTCGTAAGATTTTCTCTTGTCCACCAGTGCAGACTTTGTACTGGTGTTGGCAAAACTACCACGAGATCGTCCCACTGACCACTTGCTTGAGACCACTGTTTCGCCAACCATTCCTGCATGGGTCGCATGTGCAGACGCACGTGGGGAACCAGGTAAATGCAAGATGCCATCATGCCTAGCAAACGCATCGCTTTGGACACCCTTATTTGGCGACCGGACTGATAGAGGAATTTGCAGCAACATATTGCGAATTCTTTCCTCTGATAGAAAGGCCAACTCTTCTTGTGTGTTTAGGACAGCTCCTAGGAACTGTTTTGAGGTGCTTGGCACCAGGCTTGATTTTTTCTTGTTGATTGAAAAGCCCAATTGGAAGAGGTGGTTGATTGTTCTTTGAATATTTAGTCTGCAAATTAAGAGGTTTTCGCCTGTGATGAGCCAGTCGTCCAGGTAAGGGTACACTGGGATTGCCTCCCTGCGTAGGTGCGCCGCCACCACCGCCAGTACCTTGGTGAATACTCTTGGAGCCGAGGCTATACCGAAGGGCAGCACCTTGAACTGGTAGTGCTGGTTGTCCATCTTGAAAACCAAGAATTTTCTGTGCGCTGGGAACATTGAAATATGAAAATATGCATCTTTCATATCCAATGTTGCCATGTAATCCCCCCTTTTTAGTAGGGGTATTGCCTCTTGGAGCGTAGACATGCAGAAATTTTGTGGCTCGACATCCTCGTTTGCAGGGCGCACATCTAATACTGGGCGCATGGTTAGATTTTTTTTGGCACAGGGAAGTAGGTAGAATAAATACCCCTGTTTACCCGGTTGCCCGGGACGATTTCTATGGTGTCCTTTGCAAGTAGAGTGGCGATTTCCTCGAGAAGGATTTTCTGGTGCTCCGAGTGTACCTTCTGACTTGGAGGATGGTTGTGGGGGCGCACTAATAGTTCTATACAGTATCCTGCGGACATTGTGGACAGCACCCACCTGTCCGAAGTGATCCCCTCCCATGCGTGGGTGAAGATGGCAATGCGCCCCCTACTGGGGATGCATGGGAGGTGACCAGAAGCGGAAGGTCACCGTTTACTAGGTGGCGTAGCACCTCTGGCGGGGCTGCCTCTACCCCTAGTACGGCGCCTGCGCTGGCCTCTGGTGAATCCCTGTGATGTCTGGAACTGATAGTTTCCCCATCAGGGTCCTTTATTTTGGTAGTAGCTGGAACCCCTCTGGGAGGCTTGGCCGTGAAAGCAACGAAAATTATAATTTCCACTCTGTCTCGTACTCATCTTTAGCTGTCTTTAATGCCTCCTCCACTGCTTTGCCGAATAGAACGTTCAGCTCTACTGGCAGGTCTATAAGCGTGGCTTGGGTCTCGGGTTTGAACCCCGACTGCCTTAGCCAAGCATGGCTTTTTATTACTGTGCCTTCGGCCATCAGTCTTCCAGCATTATCTGCTGCAAAGTTTGCTTTATGGATGCATCCAGATACGGACCTTCCGTCTGCTGCAAGTTGGGCCAACTGGCTCTTTAGTGGTTCCCATTGGTGACAGTTATAGCTTGCTAAAAGCGTGGTACTGTTAGCAATATGTGCCCGATAGTCTGACGTGGAGGCAACCTTCCTACCCAGAGCATATATTCTTTTGCTCTCCTTATCGGGAGGAGCTTCTGTGGTGTACCTGCCCTTTTCCTGGTGGTTGTTACCACCAGGGAGTCGGGTTCTAATTGACCCCTTATGTACGTGGGATCGGAGGGTGCGGCTCAGAATAATTTTTCCACCCATGGGTTGACTGCACGAATAAGATTTGGGGTTACCAGCGAGGGATCAATTCTACGCTGGATTAATTTTAATATCAGGATAGCCTGGGTAATGGCTCTTTAGTCACCTAGGATTTCTTCTCCGAAATCCCTATCTTCTTGGAATCCTGTGGGTCTATCTGATGGAATCCTGTGTGTCTATCTGAAAATGATAAATCAGAAATCATTGAGTGGCGGCTGATCATCAATTGGCAAGTCAAGCAGCTCCTCCTCCGGCCCCCTCCCCCGCCGGTCAGGTCATCATTTGTGGTTCCGTCTCTTCACAGTATGATTCTGGGTGGTAAGATTCAACCACCAAGGGGTATGTGACCAATCTCAGAGAACCTCTGAGTGGAGTCTTTAGAACCCGAAGGGGCAGAGGTAGCAGGACTATGAAAATAGTTTGGGTCTTCCTCATAGAAGTCTGCCGTAAATTACATTGTTCTCATCACCCCCCATCAATATCGGCTGCGTTCCATTCCCTGGAACTGGGAATAAACCTCTCCTGTTCTGGTACCTCATCCTGAGAGGTGGGAGAGGCAATTTTACTCTTAGGGGTAGTGCCAGGGACTTTTGGACTTTCCCCATTTCCTTAGGAGCCTTATGTTTGTCCTTATGGTGTTCTGCAGGTTTCTTGTGTTTCTCCCCCTTCCCGTGACTAGAGGAATGATTTCCGGAGGTTTTAGGTATTTGAGGGTTTCGACGCCTGGCGTCGAGATTCGGAGGTAGATGGAGGTCGCCGAATCTCGGGAGTAGACGGTACATGCTTTGACTTGGGAGCATAGAGGTCGGAGTGGTCTTCTGACGAAGGAGCATCTAGGACTATTGGGAGAGTGGCACCTTCATGTGGCGATCGTGAACGGGAACGCGCAGAGGACACAATCATTGAACCGCTCTTTCGGTGCCTTCCGTTGCCGATCGCTCGACACGCGTGTCGAGTCACGGCTGGGGCTGATGTATTTAGAGGAAGTGGTGTGGGTTGCGCTGCTGCTGCTGGGCGTTTTCCCCATAACTGGACCGGTGGCCAGTCCTCCGATGTCAGGGGATTGCACATGGGTGTCTGAAGTCACCCCTCTGCCCTCGCCGTCTGATACGGCGGCGTTGCTGCCATCGCTGAACGATCCCTCAATGTCCATGGCCTCTAGCTGCCTGGCATAGTGGGCCCAGCGTTTCGTCGACCAGTCCTTGAGTGTTTTGGGTTTAAAGAGCTTGCAAGCTCGACAGGTAGCCTCGGTATGGTCTCGTGGGAGACAGGAGGTTACACGTATTGTGTTTGTCTACCCAGGGAAACTTCCTGTTACACTTGCGGCAGAATTTGAAAGGAGTACTCTCCATGTGTTATAAATTGGCAGCGGGCAGGTATGTGTAGGAAATAAAGTGGGAAAAGTTGTATGACCACCCCCCCCACTCTCCAAACTTGCACAGGGCCGAGGCCAGAGGCCTTCCGAGGACCAAAGTCCATCGTGTAGTCTCGACGGCTGGTTCCCTGGATCTCCACCGACGTGGAACTTCGGCGTAGTGTGGAAAGAATGAGGACGTTTTGTAATATTACATTTCTGATAATGACTATAGCCAAGGGAACTCCACAATATGCGCCCGACAGTATGGTGGAAAAAAACAATCTGAGGGTCCTACACGCGTGAGGGATCATGGGTACAGTGGACGTCATACTAGGGATAGTCTTACTGGCACGCCCTAGTTCGACGCACCTTTTCGAGTTTCGAAAAACAAACTAATACTCTGCAGCTTCCACTAGATGTCGGCCTATGCACAGCATGTGATCTAAGCAGATTCCACAAGCCTGAGAAGAAAAAAAAAAAAAGAAAAAATATATATCTATCCAAAACACAAGCTTGTGGATTGTTAATCATGATGTGCACAGGAGCCTTTGAATTGTACAAAAAAGCACTGTTTTTGAGTCAAATAAACATCCGTTAAAATAGGTGTGCCAGGGCTAGTGATACCTGGTACACTTCTGTTTACAACCCCTTCTACTCAAATGGTCTGCATAAAAGGAAGGATCAAGCAATGGGCTAAACAATGACACCAGCATGTGAGAAGGTAAAAATTTCTTATCTTTTCATCCCCGCTTTCCTTTACCATGCATCCCGTTCACTCTGCCTGTTGCCCACCGAGTTCACTGCCCGAGGTGTGAGCCACATCAGTAGACCTTTTCCCTGCTGGCCTCGTGGGAAGTGAAAGATGGCTGCAGTCTTTTCTTAACAGCAAGAAGCTCCCGTGGACCTCAGCATCTGCCACCTGCCTGCCATTGGCTACTTGCACACTATACCTGGCCTATTGTAGATCGACAGGCTTTAGCAGACCCACCCCTCAAAGGCCCACTTTATAAGGCCCTGGCCATTGCCTGGCCGGGTCTGTGTCCTCTCCTACAGCCCCCCCCCCCCATGCGCACATGAGACTGAGGAGAATTCCACACGTTCTGGACACCTGAAATCAATGGAGCATCTAACATTTTCTCTGAACGTTAGTTCCCTCAACTAAACTCATCAAACCTCTTCCTCCACACCTGTGACTGACCCACCTATCACTCCCAGTTGCTGCATGTGCTTCACTTTGTACTGCCAAAAATCGAATTTAGCTGTGCCCAGTTCCTCGAATTTAGCAGCTGCTCTGTGTCTTCATTAGCTGTGTGCGCTACCCTCTGTCTCTCCCCTTCCTTGTGCCCCCCACCACATTGCTCCGTGTGAATCAGTGCTTCAGGCTAATAAGTGCCCCCCCCCTCCACTGCAGCCAACCATGTCGCTATCCATCTTCTCTAACTGCTTCACTATCTCCTATCCTACTATTACTAAATCTGTCCGGAAGAAACTTAAGGACATTCTGGGTTCAAACCCAGGCCTTCCTATTGCAGACACCTAGGTCACGGCTTCCGCCAGAGAGATACTCAATGACATCCTCTTCTTTGTTAATGCACCCGACCTATGGACTTGCTACATGGTCGGCTTTCTCTCTACTATTGCCTCTTCTCCAATTAATGGTGGCACTCGCTGGGAGGTTCCCCTTGACCTCTTCTCCATTTCCAGAGTCATCGTAAATGTCCATTTCAATGGACCCATCAAAGTACAGGGTTTTAAAAACCAACCTTCATTTTTACAGGCTCCTCCTTCGCCTCTCTAACCTAACCTCTCTGGCCAGGCTCCCTTGCCCACTGTGCCTTGCTCCTCCTCTGCACAGGCCCCCCCTTGCCCACTGTGCCTTTCACCTCCTCTGCACAGGCCCCCTTGCCCACTGTGCCTTGCTCATCCTCTGCACAGGCCCCCTTGCCCACTTTGCCTTGCTCCTCTGTACAGGCACCCTCGCCTTGATGTACTGTCCCAGTTCCCTTGGATGCTTCGCATTCTTCCACTATCCCTCTGGTTCTCTTGCCACCTTTGGGTGGGACCACTTTCCCCTGTTACCCCCATCCCCCAGGAAGACTCTCAAAGATGGCAAGCTGCTCCACATTGCCACTCTCAACACTCGCTCTGCCATCAAACACTTGTCTGACATCTGCATATTACTCAAACTCATGGATCTTGAAGTGCTCGCCATCACAGAGACATGGTTCAATAAGAATACCGTCACAAGCTTTGACACTCCTCTTTAAGGTGACAAAATCCTCTCTGCGCCCAGGCCTAAGAAGACAGGTGGGGGAGTGGATGGATACTTGTGTCCATCAGCCCTACTCATGCCTACTCCTCCTTCGAGTGCCTAGTTTGCAGACTCTCACTCGGCCCCAAATCTTCTCATTATGGCCACCCTCTATCGGCCACCAGGACAGTCCCCCCCCCTCTTCCTCTCGGAATGGGCTGACCTGGCCTCCTCTCTACTCAACTCCTCCCGATGGGTGATCTTAACATCCATCTCAACTGTCCTGGCTCCTCAGTTCCTTTCCATAACCTTTGCGACTCTCTCCCTCTCTATCCTACCCTCTGCCTCCACGCACACCACGGGCCACGCTTTGGATGCTATCATCTCTACTGACATCCCTCTCACTACCTGTCTCTTTTGACCTGACCACTCTTCTCTCAACACACCTGAAGCTCTCGCAGCAGCACACCCTGCACGGCCAATCGGCTTTAAAGTCACCAGACCCATGAAAAAAGGGACAGTGGCTGCCTTTGCCTCCACCTACTCTCCACCTCCCTTACCCGAGGCCGACTCCCACCCTGACAGCCCTCACTAACCTCAATCTTTTTATTTCCAAAACCCTCGACACTCTTGCCCCTGTCATGAGGGTCCAACTGAAGCCTTCCAAAAAGTGCAACTCTTGGTACAACTCTGATCTGGCTGCCATTAAACGCAAATGTAGGGCAGCAGAGCAGAAATGGAATTCGTCAGCGAACCATCTGACAAACTGGCCTGCCGCCTCTTTCAAAGGCAATACGGAATGTGCATCCGCGCCAAATAAAAACCTATATTCAAGCCTGAATATCTGCGACATCGAGCAACACGGGCGAACTTAGTCTATAAGGAACTGGCCACTCCTACAGCAGCCTCTTCTATCACATCCACCCAGGACCTTTGCTCGGCCCTGGCTGCACATTTCATCGCAAAAACCCAAGACATCCTTTCCTCCCTCTCTTCCACACCACAGCACACACCCAACACCGTAGCCTACCTTGGACCCCCCTCCTCCTCCACTCCCCCTCACTCGTCACACCCGATAAGGTCTCTAGACAAGTCCGGTCTATGAAGGCTTCATCCAAACAGGTGGACCCTTGCCCCTCCAAAACCTTTAAGGACAATATTGATTCACTCGCGGATCTCTGCAATCTCTCCTTTTCCACTGGAATTTTCTCAACTGCTCTTAAACACTCGCTTCTGCACCCTCTGCTCAAGTAACCCTCTGCCAACCCTTGCTTTCCGACAAACTACCGCCCCATCTTTATTACTCCTTTCCTGGGCAAACTCCTGGAGAAGTTGGCTCTCAGCTGACCCTCCACACTGATTTGATTGGTTGTTTCCATGACCATCAGTCTGGCTTTAGAGCATCCAGAGGCACGGAAACTGCTCTCCTGAAAACCCAGGTAAGAACTGCTCTCAAACCTTGACACACACACTCCCTTTGTTCTCATTCTCCTAGACAACTCCTCTGCCTTTGACACGGTTAACCACAACATCCTGATCGCATGTCTCCATGACACCCTGGGAATCACAGGTCAGGCTCTGGCATTGTTAACCTCCTTTCTCTCAGACCGCCCATCCCAGGTGGAACTCTGAGTCTTTCTCTCGACCATCGCTCTCTCAACCTGCAGTATTCCCCAGGGATCTAACCTAGCACTCTGGTTCTTCAATGTCTATATGGCTGTCTTCGCACATGTGATTGCCATTTTCACCTCTACCTTCTAGTGCAACGCTGACAACGTGCAACTATCTTTCAAGCTACCCTCAGCCATCTCCTCCACCACGCTCATATTGGACTGCATGTCCGCTATTCAGTCATGGTGTGCTGCAAATGACCTATGCTTCAACGCCAGTAAGACAGATTGTGCGCATTGGGTCCCATGCTCCAGTTTTTTCCACTCTCTGGCCGGCCTCCCTTGGTCCCGCGCCCGCATCCACTTGCGGGGCTAAAAACCTTGGTGTCATCTTCGACTCCACTCCTTCCTTCTCCCCTCACATTTCAGACTCTCTAAAAAGTCCAACTATCAGCTACACCTCCTCAGAGGTACTCTATCTTTTCTCACCGTCCCACAGTGGCTCACTGTGTACAGAGCCTTGGTTCTCTCTAGGCTGGACTACTGCAACAGCCTCTTTCTCAACCTCCCTGCTTCTACCCTGTGCCCTCTGCAACTCATCCAGAATACAACTGCAAGAATTATCCTCGGCCTCAAGTCCAGCAACCGCATCTCTCCGGTGCTGAAATCCCTTCACTGGCTCCCTGCGGCTGCAGGGATCAAGTTCAAGACCCTTTGCATTGTCCACAAGGCTTTCTGAATCCTGGGACCTACCTACCTGCAACACTGACCCCTAAATACTGTCCCTCACAAGCCCTCCGCTCATCTACCTCCAAACTCCTGCGAGTGAGCCGTTCTCCAAGCAGAGATATGGAGGGAGATCTTTATCCTCAGCAGGTGCCTCCCTCTGGAACAGCATCCCTGCTACCCGCTGTCTTGATCCTGATCCTCTTAAGTTCAGGAAACTACTCAAAGAACGTCCTCTTCCCCTCTTTCTTCTCTCTACACCTCTACCCTGCTAACCTAGCTCTCTGCTCTTTCCCACTCTCCCTCTTCCTTACAGGCCGTCCCAGGCACCCCCGCCAGTCCTCTCCCGCACTCGTCTCAGGGCCCTACACCTCACCCACCCTTACTGCACTTTAAAATTACCCTAGTGAGTGGCTCTCTCTGCCCTTACCCCAGTCTACACAGACTGGGTGCAATTGGACGTCCCCCTCCCTGTGACTGTCTGTGCACTTGTACGATCCAAATGCACTGTGCCGGAAGATCGTCCGTCTGTTATCCCTGGTCTTCGCCCCTAAATGCACTTGGTAAACTGCAGAATAGTTGTGCAGGCCTATTTGCTGTTAAGTGTATTTATGCACTTACTCTGCCTGTGCAGACTATTATTGTTTCAGAATGTCCCCATGTTCCCACCCTCCATGAAAACTTTGAAACACTTGCCTGTGTATAGGTACTTTATAAACAAACATTACCATACCATAGGGGGTTGGGGGGAGCAACACCCCATCTGAAGGCAAAGATTTCTAGACTTTCAGCATACTGATGCCATGTAGTTTTTATAAAACAATAGCAACCACTAACTGGTGCAGGTACATTGGTGATAGTAGCACCTATTGTGCTACAAAACAAAGTACATGTACACACAGTTGTATCAACTTTAGGCATAGGAAAGGGCGAGTCTGCTTTGCTGAAATTTGGTATTGTAATCTTGAATATAAAACACATTTCTACACAAGTGTTTAACACACTGAACTATCTTCTGAACCATTGTGGCACTCCTATGCATTATAAAATGTGGCTATTACACACAACCAATATAATCCCACAGAAAGTTAAGAATCCTACAGGAGTTGCGTCATAGTGAACACACAAACTATGTATACCATAGTGAACACAAAGCATTACAGGATGAATTGATCAGAGCAGAATGTACTCAAACAGGCCGTACATTTAGAGCCTCAGCAGCACACCATAAAATGTCCCGCCATGTGCTAGTTAAGTTAGGTGAACAATTGGAACTGACTTTTTTCTTTTTTTAATCAGTCAACCTTGTTCAACCCACCCCCTCCCCGCATGTCAGGGCCTGCGGCAAGTCCTCTCTTTGCCCCCCACCAATCTTAGTGGGGATCAGACAAGAGTCTCCAAGAATCAATCAAGCCGGGTTTCCATGAAGGACCCCCTAGCCAGCAGTGGAAGGGACAGTACAGGCAAGGACAGTCTAGTATGTGTCGGCCTTTCAACACTTGGTGTAAAGGAATCTCTACCTAAAGATGCACTAGGCACCAGTATTGGCCCACTTTCAGTGAGAATGATCACCGAGGACATTGAGGGAATGGCCGTCTCAATATTGTATGGGGTGGCCGTATTGAGAAGAGGAGTGGTGAACTGCGTCATAACATTGTCGGAAGATTCAGGCAATTTGGCCATTTGCTTGGAGGCCTCTGACTGCAATTTCTCAAGAGAATTTGAAGCATTACATGGTTTGAAAATGAGGGGAGCTCAGAGCCATTTAGCTCCTGCTTATAGCATAGACAAGCTTGGTTAGCATAAAACCAACAGATACCAGGAGCTACTTTTGGCATCTCAGGCCAATATACACAGAACAAACTAAGTGAATTTAACTCTATGCATTTGGGGCAATCTATAAACATTAGGGAACATCTATATGACATTTAAAGAATAAGGGGTCATAAATAAGGAATACATTTACATGTTTTCATTTTATGTGGAAGTTACAGTTGCATAACGCTATTTATAAGCTCCTCGTTCTCCAGTGGTACCTCCTGGTGACTAGTTAATGCTACATACTGTGAGCAGTTAGGAATGAAACTCTGACACAAGTTACACATGGTTTTGGCTAAAGACGTATTATTTATGAATAAAAGGAATGGGGAAATGCCTCACTGTTCCTGCACTAGCAGTTTTTCCCCTACCTAAACTCAAAACTAAGGATCCATTGGTGTCAGAATGTCCAAAACAAAAGTCATGTGTCCAAGTGCAATTCGAACCCTCACAGTTTAAAGAACTAAACTCCAAGGTGAAACTGATAAGATCTTTGGCCATCAGTGTTCTATAAAGGTTTAAACGGGTAAAGAAATGGGTAACTCCAACAAAAAGTCTCTAGGACATGGCTCCTTGTTCCAGAGGGTCTCTCTCTTTGCCTGGATTCATTGTCAAGTTTTCTTACAAATAACAGTTCTCGTTCTTCCTCTAGATCAAGAACAAAAATCGTACACAAAAATTGTTTGAACCTTTTGTCTTGTCAGAATACCTGGTGTACTTTCTTGCCAGGCTTTTTGCTCTTTAGTCTCTGGGACCAGCACTAACTTTTTGGTTGTTCTTATATGCTCCTCAATGTGTCCTTGCCTGCTATGTTTCCCTACCAAGACTCTTTGTACAGGTGTACCTGCCTAGTAGACTCTCCTGCCAGGGCTTTCTACTTGTGTACCTTTACTCACACTTCCACTCTTGATAGTTCACCACGTTCGCATTGTTGGTTTATACACTCTGTCCATTGTATATTGCCTGTTAAGTGTTGCTTATATGCATGTGTGGCACATACTCGCAAACTTCAAAATCGCACTTTCACTTGGGTTTGGTAAACAGCTCTTTCTTTCTCTCTCAGTTCGGTTAGGTTTATTTGAATTTATCAATGCTGCCTATACACCCCAGTGCTCCCTCTGTTCTAGTGTGGACACAAGGCCCTTCACAGTGTTCATTACTTTCGCAGCCTGCAACAGTCTTTGGGTGCATTCTTCCTCGAGACCATTTGCTTTCGGCTTACCGCGGCTCCAGCTGGGCTCATCTGCTTTGCGCCGGTCTCCGGTAGGTGAACTGCTGGTTTCCGACACCAGCGCAGGAGTCCTGCACTGACTTCCGGCTTTCCTGCCATGTGTTTTCTTCTCTGCGCATCTTTCTGCTTCTGAACTCCTGAGCCGGTTGGCTCCACCAACCTTCCAGCCAGTCGATCGCACAGAGGAAGCCCGCTCCCACCAGCAGTCAGTTTCTGGCGGTCTGGATTTAAAATGCCCTAGGCACTGGTTGTGTGCTCCCAGCAACTAGAGCGCTGCCTGTGCTTGGGGCTTCTCTTGCTCTGCACTCCTCTTCCTCGTTGCAGTGTTGTGGTGTTTATGTGAAGAGTAGTCCCTTTTTAGCAACTTTCATGAAAGCCTTGGATGAATGTCCATAATGGGTTTGGATGGCTAGTAAGTCATCGAGGATTGCTATGTGAGTCCACGTTTGAGAGTTGGCCTAAAGGTTGTAACAAAAGGGGATTCAATACCCTTCATGGAAGGAGAAGGGGAGGTATTACAATAGGCCATTAAGAGTGTTGTAAATGGAAGGTTCATACTCCAAGGGGAAAGGGTGATACCATGTCTCACCCGCTGATACCATCATCCCCTGCCGGAGGTTGTCTCCCCCCCCCCCCCATGTGATCCTCCCTCATATAGTAGCCCCCAGGGTCGGGATCAGATAGCGGCTGCTATCCACTGGTCACATTAGAGGAGGTCTCCGCTGGGAAAGGAGTGATTTTACCATTGGATTCATCACAATATGCAGGAGCAGCTTGTAACTCTTATTCAATCTTAATTTTGAACCTTGTTGAATCCCTTGATGAGCACTTTTGTAGGGATCCACGACAATGCCGATTTTGTCTTAGGGTGAGGCCTATCCCCCACTCCCCCGACCTTTTAGCTCCTGTTAGGGGATCCTCACTGTGGCCGGTATTGTTTTAGTCAAGAGGACTCACTGGTAGATTAAGCCCCTGGTAGGGGGCCCCTCATTAACTTTGTTACCCACCGATAGGGAACCCTCAGGGCTGCCCCTGGGCCCTTTAGCCCCTTTGCAGGGGAGCCTCGGAGGAAGCTACAGTCTCCAGATTTTCCCCTTATGGGGTACTTCTTGACATGTTACGCTAGGGTCCACACGACTCCTCCCTGAACCAGACGCACTCAGGAAGAGGTTGCTTGGCCTCAGTGCTATGAAAATAAATTAACTTGAACAGCGTGGTTTCCCTTTTAAAAAGTCTTAGGTGGCTTGGAAGAATAAGTCGATGCGTAGAAAAACATCTTCCCACCTACAATTGCACATACCGAAAGGGACCCGCAGAAGAAACAAGTTCCACCAATGGTCGGAGCCTAGACCCTCGAGTTAAAGACTATGGGGGAGGGTGGTAAGACGACTGCAGTAAACGCATGGTGCTAATCATGCATGCTCCGGCATAGGCAGAGGGAAAAGGCAGACCATGGAAACAAGGCACGCAGGTAAAGGAATTACGACAGGACAAGAAAAAGGCGGAAAAAGGGTACCAGCAAGTGCCACTGAGCATATATCTGAACCAAACTGCACAAAGAAAAAAAGAAAAAAAAAAAGGACTGAAAGATTGGGAAGGGGTATGTATAGGCATGCAGGGCAGAGTCCTCGCATGTGCTGGCCCCCACAAACATTTTTACAAAATTACAGTTTTGTGCTACACAAAAAAGTTTGCTGGTCCAATCCTGAAGGACATGTCCCTTAATTGTGGAGGAAAGGAGATGGGACGTAGCAGTAAATGTATGCTACTTGGGCAAACATGGCAACAATTGTTCAACTAAAACACCCTTAGGCATGCACATGCTCACAATGTTCCCATCAGAAAAACACTTAAGCCAAGCCATGATGGAAGTAAAATGTACTTACAAAGCTATTCTACTCAAAACATATTGTATGTGCTCACATTCAGCGGGGTAGGAAAGGCATGTCGACGTAAAGCAACAAAGAGCAGTTTGAAGAACTTGCAGTTGTGGCAAAGGGACTTGCCATCGTCCAGTATATTCATCAACCACCTAGTTAAAAGAAAAGGCACATCAGAAGCAGTACATTTTAGTGTCACGTGATCACTTATTCACACAAAGCTGTTGAAAGCAATACAATCTTGGATGACCATAAACATCCATCACCTCAGATTCATCCCTGGTTCCCCTCTTGCTCGGTATACAACTTTGGCCCATGACACAAGGACACTCAGTTATGCTCCTTAATCGGGCTGTTGCGTTAGCCTTTTAAGAAAGTGAACCCAAAAAAATTAAATAAAAACAGACTAAAAGAAACATCTGTATCACGTCTATAAACCATTAATCTAAACGGATGAACTGCTATTTTATAAACATATCAGCATTGACAGAGGTAACAGCATTGGCTGAAGTATGCGCTCCTTGTAAAGTCATTTGCATTAGTGCCCCAGATACACGCTCTGTTTATCAGATACTGCCTAATATGCCCAGGGAGTAACAGTTGCCAAACGAACTGTAAAACGGTCCATCCACATCCAGCGTTATAATCAAGATCCCAAATGTTGGACATCATCTCAACGTACATTTCCTTTCGATTTACCTGATGAATTAAATGAACATGCATTTAAAATGCTGGGCCTGCTTGACGCCATTATCAAGTTCCCCAAAACGACATTTTTAAATTATTGCTTGAGAAAAAACAACCATAAAGACTGCATATTTATTCGGTGTAAATGTTTCAACCAGCTCTTAAACATAAGAGTATATGTTCCCTGTGTTTTTGCTGCAATAAATCCCAGCTCTGCTCCAATGCTATCCTTAATGTCTGGTGTCGAGAAGCAAATGAATAATCTGGGAAAGTCAAAACTGTGCCGACATCAACTATGGTGCTGGGAGGCCCTGAATGGGCCAACCCGATAGAGCCATGGTAAGGTCAGGCAAAGCCTGAATGGATGAAAGCTCTACAGGGAGAATGCAAGGAAGCAAACTACCGATTTATCGCTACACAAACCCATAAGCTCGCACTACAGAATAAGCCAAAACTAGAACCCATAAGGCATCCAGGGAAAATTGTGAGCAGGCCACCAAGATGCATCAATTAAGAGTAAGAGACAATTGAACAAGTTACTTCTTACCTTGTAAGGTTCTTTCAACGGGATGTTCATCCGACGTATTCCTTATCTTTGGTAATACGTTTCCAGCTTGCTGGCCTCGGAAATTTTTTCTGTAGACGGCGCTGCGCGTCGACGTCCGCCGAGTCTTTGACCCTCGACGGCCACAGTCATGCCTGAATTGGTTATTGACCTTGAAGGAGCGTAAGCTGCAACCACAAGGGAAGTATTACTGCGGGGATGGATGGGAGGGGCGATAAGGAATACGTCGGAGGAACATCCCGTCGAAAGAACGTTACAAGGTAAGAAGTAACTTGTTCTTCGAAGGGATTGTGTCCTCCAACGTATTCCTTATCTTTGATAGACTCCCATAGCAGTGGCATGTAATTGGAGGTGGGAGTAAGAATGTTATGTATCCCTTTAGGGCTGGACCGAATGTAATACGGCCTTGCCAAATCTGGTCTCTTGACCAGTGGAGGAATCCAGGTTGTAAAATTTTGTGAATGTATGTGCGGACGACCATGTGGCAGCCGCACATATGTCTCGGACCGGTACCCCTCTTTGGAGAGCCGAAGAGGCTGCGATTCCCCTGGTTGAATGAGCCCTAAGATTTTGGGGTGGCTCTTTCCCTGCCAGTTGTAACCTTCCAGAATGGCCAAAATAATCGACCTGGAAATGGTTTGTTTTGTTATGGGTAGTCCCAACTTGTGACCCGAGTATCCTACAAACAGTTGCTCCGCTTGCCTGATCCTAGCCATTCTGCTGATGTAAAAGCTGAGCGCTCGCCTTGGGTCCAGCCTATGTAGCCTTTCTTCCTCTTTCCCCGGATGGGGAGGAGGGTAGAACGAAGGTAAGGTAATTTTCTGAGTAATATGAAATTCAGAAACCACCTTTGGGAGGAAATTAGGCTTCACCTGTAGGACAACTTTGTCCTTGTGGAAAATCGTATGTGGGGGTCTGCCGATAGAGAGATTCCTTGTAGTTCGCTCACCCTCCTAGCAGATGTTAGTGCTACCAATAGGACAGTTTTAAGCGAGAGAAATCTCAGCGAACAAGAGTGAAGTGGTTCGAATGGAGTGCCCATTAGGAAGTTTAAGACTAAATTAAAGTCCCATAAGGGAACCTGGAATGGTTTCGGAGGATAAACATTAGTTAATCCCATGAGAAATTGTATCACTAGAGGTAGTTTGAAATATGATGGTTCCTCCGCAGTGCGCTTGAAGATAGAAAGCGCTGTGAGATAGCCTTTTACAGTGCCAACTTGAAGGCCTGAGTTTGCCAAGTAGAGTAGAAACGATAACACTGTTGGTGTACCACATGAAAAAGGGTCGATATTCTCTTCCCTACACCAGCTGCAAAATTTGTTCCAACGGCAGCGTTTTAAAGACTTTATTGCTGGCCTTCTGGCCGAAAGCAACACCTCCATGACGTCATCAGGGAGATCCCAATCCTTGTACCTCACCCTTTCAGAAGCCAAGCGTAAAGGTTGAGGGTTCTGGTGTCTGGATGGAGAACCTGACCTCCCTTCTGCGAGAGAAGATTCTCTTTGAGTGGAAGACGGATTGGAGGGCAGATGGACATATCTAGAAGGTCCGGGTACCACGTTCTCCTGGTCCAGTCTGGGGCAATTGGGATCATGGTTTTCTGGAATCTTCTCAACCCCCTGATCATTTGAGGAATAACAGGGACTGGTGGGAACACGTAAAGGAGTGGAAACTCCCAGTCCACTACGAACGCGTCTCCTAGAGCTCCTCTCGGGGAAATTCCCTTGAACAGAACAGATCGCACTTCTTGTTGGTGCTTGTGGCGAACAGATCCACCCGAGGGGTTCCCCAAAGGGCGAAGATCTCTTGAAGGACTTCCTGAGCTAGCTCCCACTCGTGGGAGACTGTGCTCTGCCTGCTCAGAGCGTCTGCTGTCAAGTTCTTCTCTCCGGCTAGGTGGACTGCCGATAGAGAGATTCCTTCCCGAATTGCCCAAAACCAGAGCTGCATTGCCTCTCTGCACAGTGGCAGTGATCCTACGCCTCCTCTTTTGTTGAGGTAGTGCATGGCCAACGTGTTGTCTGTCATTATCAGGACATTTCTCCCATGTACTGATGGCAGGAAAGCTTTCAGTGCTAGTCTGATCGCTCTCAGCTCCAATAGGTTGATGTGTAGTCTGGACTCCGATGGAGACCAACGACCGCTGATGGTCAAGTCGTTGGCATGGGCTCCCCACCCCGCGAGTGAGGAGTCTGACTACTGTCATCTCCGGCCATGGTTGCCAAAACAGTTCTCCTTTCAAGATGTTCTCTGGATAGGCCCACCATTGAAGGTTGCAGGCTACTTTGTCCGGAATCCGGAGGAGATCTGTCATTCTCCCTGAGAATTGTGACCACTGAGTTCTCAGTGCCCACTGAAGAGATCTCATTCTCAGACGAGCCTCTGGCACAAGGAAGATGCAGGATGCCATGAGGCCTAGCAACCTCAAAAAGTCGAAGGCTGGGAGACGTTGGGCATTTTGAAACTTGTTGACCATCTGCAGAATATCTTGAGCCCTCACCTCTGGTGGCGAGGCTTTTCCCAGGGAAGTGTCCAGGACCGCTCCAATGAACTGGAGTCTCTGTGATGGTATCATCTGTGACTTCTTTAAATTGAGGGAGAAGCCCAGTTTGTGAAGGAAGTGGCAGACATAATCTAGCTGATCTGGGCCCGTTTCGAAGATACAGCCCTGATCAGCCAATCGTCCAGGTAGGGGTAGACGTGGATCCCTTTCCTCAGACTAGCCGCCACTACTGACATTAGCTTGGTGAAGACCCTCGGGGCGGAGTTCAGTCCAAATGGCAGAACTCGAAATTGATAATGCGAGTCGCCAATTGCGAACCTCCGGTATTTCCTGTGTTTGAGATGGATTGGCACATGGAAATAAGCATCCTGAAGGTCCAGGGATACCAGCCAGTCCTGGAGCTGGAGCGCCTGAAGGATCCGAGAGTGTTACCATCTTGAACGTGTCCTTCCTGAGGAACTTGTTCAATTCTCGTAAGTCCAGGATGGGTCTCAGTCCTCCGTCGTCCTTTGGTATGAGAAAGTAGGGGGAGTACCAGCCCTTGTTCCTGTCAACTACAGGTACCGGTTCTATGGCACCTTTCTCTAGCAGGTCTATAATTTCCTGCAAGAGGAGCGGATCTGGAACTTTTAGAGAGCTGTTCCCCAGTGGATGACTGAGGGATGTGAGGGATGTGTAGAAAGGGCAGGCAGTAACCCTGGGTAACTGTCTCCAATGCCCAAGCATCTGACGTTATAGCCTGCTATTCCGTCAGATGGTGAGTTAACCTGCCCCCTACAGGTGTTTTGTGTGGAAAGACCTCAGAGTGGTTTGGGGGCACCTGCTGCTGATGCGGCCTTAGTACCTTTGACCCGTCCACCTCGGGTGGATCTCCTTTGGCCTCTTTGAGCCGGCTGTCCTCTGCCTTTCCCGAATGCGGAATAATAGCAAAAGGACTTTCCTCTCCCAGAGGTTCCTGAGGGGCGAAAAGGAGTTTGGTGGATAGCAGCTCCTAAAGATTTTGCTGCTGCTTTAGAAGTCTGCAACTTTTCCAGACTGTCAGCCTTTTTTAAGAATAACGAAGAGCCGTCAAAGGGCATATTCAAAAGTCTGGCCTGTACATCTGGAGCAAAGCCAGACTTTTGCAACCACGCATGCCAGCGGACTGTTATACTTGCCGCCATGGCCCTGCTGATACGGTCAGCGGAATCGATGCCAGTTTGAAGTGATTCGCACATGGCATCTTTGCCATCTTTAATAATGTTAAGGAAGGCTTCCTTTTCCTCTCCTTCGGGTATGCAGTCAGCCGCTGATGAAGCACACTCCCACAGTGTGTGACTGAACCTGGCGAGCATACAGGTAGCGTTGATGGACTTCAACGCCATACTACAAGCAGAGAAGACTTTCTTCGCCATAGAATTGTACCTCTTGTCAGCTCTATCCTGTGGGACAGTAGGGTAAGCAGTCCTACTGCTAGATGAAGTTGCCGCTTGGACCACCAGGCTCTCTGGAGTCGGGTGTTTTGATAAGTATTCAGGGTCAGCAGCCGCTACCCTATACTTGGCTGACAATCTTTTATTGACCGCAGGGATAACTTCAGGAGTTTCCCAATTAGATGTAATTTTCCTTTGTAAGGCTGCATGGAAGGGGACCACAGGGTCCTCCTGTGGACCTTTGTCTAATATGTCTGTCAGGTCATCCTGTTGAAAAACAGGCAAAGGAGCAGACCAACCCATAAATTCAATAATTCTTGCCATAAGGGTTCTATAGGGTGTTTCGTCATGTTCCCCTGGGTCTGGCTTAACAAATTCCACTTCTGGGGAAGTGTCCAGCCCACTTGCCTCATGTAGCGACTCCTGTAGGTCCTTCAACCTTATTTCCTCAGAGGTGAAATCCTCTGAAATAGGCAGTGTGGTCCTCTGCAACCCAAATGTTTCCTGGTCAGAATCTTCCCCATCTTCATAAATTGAAGTTAGTCCAGGGTACTCGGACCTCTGAAATGGTGTAAAACCCATCTCTAAGGCAGAAGGAGCCAAACTCGTCATTATTGGGTGAGAAAACGTCGATGTCGTCGACGCCGATGTGACAGGCTTCGAGAAAACTGGACGAGGTCTCGAAGAACTCGAGAGGATCGGGATCCTACTGGAGGACATTGATGACGGTCTCCGAGTCGTGCCGGAGGCCCTTGGAATCACCGTTGGCTGTGGAGTAGCCTTGGTCTTCTCTTTCATCGGCGTCGAGTCGATCGACCGATGCGTCGAAGAACCCTTCGACAACGGCGTTGATGGCGCCGATCCATGCGTCGAAGGAATCTTTGACGGCGGCGAAGAAGATGGTGCCTTCTTACCCGACAGCTCTTGGCGCTCTCGGGTGGAATGTTTCGCCGGGTGCAGCGACTCGCAGCGTTTTGATTTTTTTGGGTTTTTCACCCGGGGTATCACCCTCAGCGGTCTTCCGAGGGGGTTGAGGCTGCATACTCGAAGACGCTCAACATTTTCTTTCTGAATTCCTCCCACTCAGTCTGAGAGCTGTGTTTTGTGGGACAGGAGACCCTTTCTGGGGAAACAGAAGACGAGGAAGGGGATCTTCGACGTCTCTTTTTTGTGTGTCTTTATCTCGACGAATGGTGGGAGCCACTTCCGAGATCTAGAATGGGAATGTTCGACGACGAGGAGACGAATGCCTCCACTCAGCCGAAGAAACCTTCAAGGAGGTTTTGACCGATTTACCTCTCTCGAGCTTCCCCTTGCACTCCTTCAAGGCTTTCGCCGTCATGGACATGCAGTCACACTCCGAACAATGGTGCTCGGCTCCCAAGCACCACAAGCAGATCCTGTGTGGATCCGTTAGACATTTTTTTACCGCAGTCTCGACATTTCTTGAAGCCGGATCGCGGCGTCGTCGGTTCCGATGAAGATGCCATCGAGAACGAGTTGGTATTTATTCGAGTAGATATAGAGAGTTATCCTGACTGAACTGAGCAACGATGTTCCGTGGCCCAACGAAGCGCGGAAAAACAGACCTGAGCAACGGACGCAGTGCGTGGCTATTTATGGGCATGGTGACGTCGGCTCCGATACGGTGGCCGTCGAGGGTCATCGACTCGGCGGACATCGACACGTAGCGCCCTCTACAGAAAAAATTTCCGAGGCCAGCAAGCTGGAAACGTATTATCAAAGATAAGGAATACGTCGGAGGACACAATCCCTTTGAAGTTACGTTTTTGATAACTAACCAACGCTTTAAAAAAATATGGCTGCTTGCTAGTGTTTTCACAATTTGTCAAAAGCTACATGTTGGTTTACTGAAACATTCTTCAGAGTCGCATATAAAGTTCCATTTATGTAAATTACAAAAATAACTAAAACATAGAAAATAAAATACAATGCCTATTGCCATTTCCTCAGATGCACGTGGATATGCACTTTGTCACTATTTAATAACGATGGCAAGTATCCACGCCATACATTTGACTTGGATGTTGGTCATGAAATCAGCTGTCCAGTGGGCTGGTTTAAGCTATAGCAGGAGATCTACCTCAACCACCACACACAGGCAATTGCTCATATTCTTCCCCATGGACCACTCAGCATGGGCATCGATTAAGATTGGTTTACAGATGGAAGTAATTGATGCAGGATTCAACCAATATTCTACTAAGTGCAACCAATATAAGAGGTTCTTTATTTGCTTAAACCATGGGAGAGATTTAGCTTTTGGGTACCCCAATAAATCTAGCATACTTTTCTTGAATTGGACAGAAGTGTATTCCCAAACTATACATCTATCCAATAAAGCATAATTTTCAAATGGACGCGGTCTATGATCAAAGGGAGTTCAAATTCAAAGTGTAATGGTAGGTGTGCTAAGCGGTACTGCAGCTAATTTCCTCATGAATGCGTTTTCATTTGTTCCCAGTAAAGAGTTGTTGGGAGGGTCCCCAAATTTCCGCACCATAAAACGCTGCCAAAGGGGCCTGGTCTGGTCATATAACAGCAGGAGAAACAATGTTATTTCCAAAGTTTTTTTTTAGAAGGACAGTACAGCTTTCCATCACATTTCGAGAGTATTTGCTTTACTAGTTTGTTTTTACCATTGCATATTCCACCCTATACTAACACCAATCTAGTCAAAGAAAGGGACATCCCCAATTTGGGTGTTACCTATACCAAGGGCCATACGTGAACATGATCTTACTTTTTTCTGCACCTCATTAGTGTGGTCTTTTCAGTGTTTATTGTTAGGCCCTTGTATTCACAATAGTTGAGAAAATGCTCTTTCAGCTTGCTTAATCCACCTGGGAGCGGAAAACAAGGACAACATTGTCTGCGAACATTAACAGTGGGCTATCCTCACTCCCAAGCGTTGGAACTTATAATGTACATGCCGATATATCCTCTAGAGCCACATTAAATAATAAAACGGGAACAGGGGGGGGGGGGGGGGGGTGCACCATTGTCTCAAAATTACTACATTGTTGCCTGTTAATACAATGCAATGCCTGAACCTCCCCTTCCATAGAACGTGTGTTTTACTGTATAAAAACCGTGCATAATCAGGAAGGGGGTTGCTGTGCAGACTCTCAAAGTGTTGCTGGTTCTATATCCTGTATGTTGAAGTCTTTGTATGCTGCCTTGCGGATTGACATTAAAGACGCTTATCAATCTAACTTAAAGAGTCTATGGGTGATTTTCCACGACAGTACCAACAAATACATTTTCTTACAGAGCATCTTTTCATCTACTTCTACTCTCCAGCCAAAGATTGGCCTCTTGCTTAAGGTTACCTGGACCAGAATGATTTCCACGTGTGGGGTTCTTTTTTCATTAATATGCAAGAGTTTGGTGCAGAGGAGAGCAGGAGACCTGTCCTTTAGTACTGATTTTGTATCTTGGGTTGTAATAAGGTAACAGAATTGCAGATTTATATAGTCCCGTTTCTTCCTGGGAGCAAGAAGGTCAGACACAAAGATGGTTAGCATTGATACAGATCTACTTTCGAATTTTGCCTTTTGATTTATGTATGTGCCTTTCTTTTAATTGGTATGTTTTCACTGTGTTTGATGGAGGGTGGGACGTCTATGGTCTGACCCTACAAGGAAGCAGGGGAAAGGAATCTTCTATACATTTAATTATTGATAAATAATCAATGAACTTGCTTTGTTCCCACTCAAACTAGTCTCACTCAGCGTTCAGGTGCTTAATTCCAAGCAGAAGCATCAGCTCATTGCGAAGGGCTTGCTTGATCTAGGTGTGGATAATACGCAAAAGGAGACAATCCTGAAGGAGAAGAGCACAGGATACACAACTTTTTCCCAATACTTTAGCAGGTCGCCATCTTGTTAAAGCCCACAGTGGAGATTGCATTTTTCATGACCACGATGGTTGAATGCTGAACATCAAGGAACCACCTAGTGGTTTAAAACCTTTTCTCCAACTACTCGCAGAATGAATATGCATGTCCAAAAAGGACATCTTTTGCATAGGTGGAGTGGCTGGTGACTAGAAGACTGCAATGAGGTAATCCAACCATGGACTGATTGAAATGTAACCCGATTGTTCATCAGAGTGGTACTGAAAAACTTCAGAAATGTATAGGAGAACGAGCATTGATATTTGGTCAGGATTGGAGTAGTTACACGTAAATTATGTTAATGCGCCCAATTTGCTGAAGTCCGTTCAAAAGAAAAAGCTCACACGCCTTATGTGTTTGATTCACACAGTGTTGCGATATATATATTTCAATGCCCTTTTTCGATGACACACGTTTCGACGTATACACCGTATTTTTCAAATCAGGGCTATATACCAAGTAAATACAAAAAGTCCATCACAATCAATTTAACAAAATAAAACATGATTGATAGCAATTATTATGATCATTGCTAAATTATAGCGTGAGTAGCAAAACAATAGATAGATTTTTTCTTTTGGTATACTTAATGTTGATGAAAAACATAACAGTTATATGTGCATACATATTGTGAAAAGTGGATAGAAATGGCCATTTTGTGGAAAGGGGTGGGGGGTAGGAGGTTGTAGGGAGTCAACAAAAAATTGAAAGAGAAATAAAATAAATCAAATGGTAAACGCTAGACAGAACATAGTTTAAATGTAAGGTCACCTTGTACAAATCACACTAGGTTACAACATACTAGCGCATCTTACCCAGTATTTTTGATGCACCAAATATTCTTCACAGCATTAATCCAGTCATGGGATAATCCCAGTTTGCCTATGGGAGAAACCCCCACATTGCATAATTAGACTTCTCCATGTTTAAGTATTGAAGCACAAACAATTATATATGTTCCTACATAGGTTTCCATCATGCATGTCTTTTACTCCTTATTTGGGAGAGTATAATCCTTTTTTCCTAATTCACCATGATTACCATATTATGTGTCATTTCAAATTCATCTCGTGTTAAATATAGCACGTGAGTTGTCACAGCCATAATCATTGTTTGTGACTCCAGATTAGAATTTAACAAAATAATGGCTGCACCAATTTCTCTGTATGCGAAATGGTGGCCGTGGGATTAAAGCCGCGTGTTTTATTTCCATACGCATGTGCAAAAATAGATAACAAAAAGGCAGATTATTTCCTCATGTGATTGTTATGGGCAAGGTCCACGAGGATGCGTGTGCCCCTAATCTGTGTGCGATGCTTTAAAAAGCGAGTCGTATGGTCCGTGTATCTTACCTACGTCCTCCTCGACTATACCCATCTGTCCTTATTCGAGTTTGTCCACCGGCTCCATGTTTGTTATTTTTTTTATTTTTATTTTTTATTTTATTTAATTTCCTTCATACAAACTTTTTGAAACTTTTTCCTTTCTATACACATTCACAAAAGGCTGAGATTTCGCAAACTGCCGTATTGTCCTAGGTTAGTACAGTTTGTTCCATTCATCACATAGAAAGGTTTCGAAAGCAGACTAAAAAGAAAGGCTATTCACGGTGGGGTAAAGTCCAATCCACGTTGATCACAGCTACTATACGCTCATCAGTTGATGTTGTTTCAGTTAGTCTCTCAGGTTGCTGTTTCGAAATCTCTGCCCCTTTGTAGTTTCTGATTCTTGAGGTAATATCTCTCAGTTTTCCATTGATAATAAGATTTCCAATTTTTGTAGGAAATTTGTCAGGCCAAAAACGTCTTTCTGTAGTGGATTTGCAAATTTCAACCAAAACTCTTCTTCTGATAAGGTTGCATATTGGTTAATTACTTTGCCCAGATGCAGTTCTCAAATCTGTTAGACCAGGGCAATATAACGTGAGATGTTTTAATGTCTCAGAGTGGTCCTTACAGAAGCGACAACTCTCCATCACATCAGGCTTCTGATATCTCAGGGCTAAACTTGATCTTGTGTCAAACAAATTTAATCTGAATTTTAGGAGCATCCTTCTGTGTCTGGCATTAGCTGTTTTTACCACATATTGCAGTTTTTTTTTTGGTCCTTTGCTTCAGTAGCCGCATCTTTCATCAGTGTATGGCGATTTCTGTCGTCCACTGTTGCACACCAATCTCGTACCCATAACTTTTTTTTTCACATAGTTTGGGTTAGTTTTCAGTATTTCCGAGTTAGTGCCCATTTCAGCAAGATGGCTTTGGCATGCATCAATCCATCTTTTCAGTACAGACTCCTGGTTTCCTTCCATTGCGTCTCGTAATATTACAAATTGAGGTGTACATTCGTCAATAATTATTTTCCTGTAGATCGACAGCGTGTTCCACAAGACTCGTGCATTTATGGATATTAGATTTAGTTCATACCGTAGACATGCGCTTGGAATGCCTCTTTGTAGTTGAAGGACACGCCTCCAGTATTGATTTTCTAGTTGTCCCCATAGATTTGAGGCAACTCCTAAAGCGCATTCTGCTCCATAAATCAATGTTGGGTCTGCTTTTTGATTGTAGTGGGCTAAAACAGGTAGCAAGGAGAACTTCCCATATCTTTTGTTTATTATCAATCCTTGACATGCTAGTTGTTTGCATTTTTGCTTTACATTTTCGGCCCATGGTGCATCAATTTATGTTGCTGTTGATCCACATTCCCAGGTATTTACCTTTTTGACGCAATTCAATTTTTCGTTGTTCAGTTTCCAGGTAAAATTATTTCTTTTGACTTGCTTGTTATTCCGTGTAAGATCTTGTAGAATTATGACTTCCGATTTTGCAGGATTGATTTTCAATTTATTTTTCTCCACATATTCTTCCAGACTCTTTAGTTTTCTTGCCAGTCCTATAGGTGTTAAATCGAGCAGTACACTATCATCTATATATAGCATCCAGTTTACGCTTGTTCCATTAATTCTCGGTGGATTGGAGTTTACTGCTTCGATGGATTCTCCGATATCGGACAGGTACAGGCCGAATAAAGTCGCTGCCAACGGGCAACCCTGTTTTACTCCTTGGTTTGTTTTTATAGATTCGCTGAGCGCCCCCCCCCCCCCCAGCATCTAATCTGATTTTAATTTCCGTGTCGGTATGTAGCTCTTTAATAGGATCCAATAAGTTTCCTGGACAATTCCGTTTCTCCAGTTTATCCCAGAGCATTCCTCGATCGATGGTGTCAAATGCGCTGGACAGGTCGACAAACGCAATATAGATCTTGTTTTGACGTATGGCTTCCATTTTTAGGAAATTTATGATTGCCAGATTTAGGCCACAGCCGACACCCTTGACAAATCCCGCCTGCCGAACATTGTAACTTTGAGATTCTTGAATCCATTTAAGCAGTTTAATCTGGAGTTGAGTTGCGAATATTTTCCCCACCACATCTAGAAGGGCTATTGGGCGATAGTTTCTTGGGTCAGTGCGTACGCCTTTTTTGAAAATTGGTACAATAATAGCGCTTCGCCATGTGGTCTGAATCTTTTTCTCCTGCAAGATAGTGGAAAATAAAATGTGGCACAAGTCTGTCCATAAGTCAGGATGTTTTAGCATCTGATTTGTAAGCCGGTCCGGTCCAGGGGCTCTGGATGTGCTGAGTCTCATAATAATTTTGTGTAGGTCTTCTTTGTCTATTTTGATAGACCAGTCATTACTCAGATTGGATGGTTTGCTGCATGTTATGTTATTGTTGTAAAATGTGTCAGAGTAATGTTTGACCCAATCTTTCTCCGACACCATATTTTTTATTATAGCTTCTTGTGGTGTTGCTATGTTGTTCAAGTAGGTCCAAAATGCACTGGTGTTCCTTTTGGCTATTGTTTCCATCATTACTTCTGCATCTCTTTGTAGCATAACATGTTTGTTTGTTTATTTGTTTGTTTATTTATTTATATAGCGCTCTTGACCCAGGGGTATATATGCGCTTTGAACATCAGGTTACAGGTAAAAGACAATAGTACAGTATTGATAGGGCATAGATAATAGTATTCAAACAATATACATAAAATTGGACATTCGGAGTGCATACATAAGTGGTAGGACAGTTATTTGTTGGTTAACCAGGAAATGACCTTGGTTCTGAAGGGTTGGAAAGTAGGTGTAGATTTAATATCCAGTGGGATGGAATTCCAGAGTTGTGATGCCAAAGTTGGGAAGCTGGATCCTCCAGCTCTTTTGAGGGAGTATTTGGGAACTGTTAGTTGTAATGAGTTGGACGATCTGGTGGTTCTAGTGTTCTGTCTTAGTGTAAATTTGTTCGAGAGGTAGGGTGGGGCAAGATGATTGAGGGCTTTGTAAGTAAGGCATATGGTTTTCAAGTCAATTTTCTGTTGGATGGACAACCATTTGCAGGCAGTTCTGGTGGCGGAGATGTGTTCCCTTCTAGGAATATTGAGGGCGGCACGGAGTGCGTTATTTTGTAAAACTTGCAATTTATTGATTACTGTTTTGTTGGCACCTACATAGAGGCTATTACAGTAATCCAGTTTAGATTGAATGAGTGCTCTGGCTAGGATGAGACAGTTGCTAGGGGAGATCAGTGGTCTGCAGGCCCTGATTAGTTTACCGGTGTAGGCAGTGGCTGAGGCGGTCATATTGATTTGTTTAGCTAGGTTGATGTTCGTGTCTAGGTAGAAACCGAGGGTTTTTACGCTCTTGGCAATGGGTATGGTGTTACCGTCAATAGTGAAGCTAGTGTAGCCGGGACAGAGTTTACTGATAGTGTTCGGTGAGCCGACAAGAAGCAATTCAGTCTTGTCATCATTCAGGCATAGGCCATGTGTGGCCATCCATGCCTGAATGATGGAAAAGACTTCATTGATCCATTTGGGTCCTTGTTGTAGTTGCCTGATAGGGTGAGGAGTATCTGGGTGTCATCTGCGTAGTTAGTATAGGTGACACCCAGATTGTCCAGCTTGTCGAATAAGGGCTTGGTGAAAATATTGTAAAGGGTAGGTGAGACAAAGGATCCTTGTGGGACACCGCAGGTGATGGGGATGGGGTCAGCCGCTGCTAGGGGGGAGAAGACCCGCATGGTTCTGTTGTCCAGGAAAGATTGGATCCATGTGACTGCAGAGTGGGAGAAGTGTGCTGCCAGAGACAAATGGTTGCACAGGATTTTATGGTCGACCAGGTCAAAGGCAGCGGAGAGGTCAAGGAGTAGAAGGATGGCAGCCTTGTTTTTGTCTTTGAGTTCGTCTATCTGGCATTTGAGATTAACAAGGGCCGTTTCTGTCCCGTGTTGTGGTCGAAAGCCAGATTGGCGAGTTCCTAGTAGGTGATTGGCCTCAAGGTAGTCCTGGATTTGTAAATAAGCCACTCTATCCAAGATTTTTAGTAGGAATGGGACGGTGGTAATGGGTCTGTAATTCGTGGGGATGTCAGGGTTGAG
Source organism: Ambystoma mexicanum (assembly GCF_040938575.1). NCBI lineage: Eukaryota > Metazoa > Chordata > Amphibia > Caudata > Ambystomatidae > Ambystoma > Ambystoma mexicanum. The sequence continues at coordinate 695,257,946 of NC_090939.1, forward strand.
AGTAGTTTTTTTTAGTAGCGGTAGGACCCAGGACTGTTTCAGATTGCTGGGGACCATGTTGTTGGCGAAGGACAGGTTTATTAATTTGGTGATAAATGGGGAGAGATCCCTAGCTGCATCTTTTATGATCTGTGCGGGGCAGCTGTCCCCCTTGCAATTCGATGGTTTAAGGGATGCTATAATTTTCTGAACCTCCAATATGGATACCTTTTTGAAGGTGAAGCCTGAACTAGTGGCAGTAGGTGGAGGGGGCGTGGGAAAGGAGGTGGGAACGAGAGTGAGTTGTTGTCTTTTGTTGTTGATTTTAGTTTGGAGCCCTGAGATTTTGTTAGCTAGGGCATTCTGGATCCCTGTGCACCAGGGTTTATCCTTAGTGCCAGAGTCAGTGGGGGTAATGGGGTTTTCTAATTCCTTTAGTATGTTAAAGAGCTCCTTAGTACTGGAGCTTGCCTGGGAGATCCTAGTATTGAGAGATTCTTTCTTGGCCCGTATAATCTCATTTTTGTAGAGGGTGGAGATGTTGGTGAGATTGGAAATCAGTGCCTTCTATAAATAAAAGAACCAGAGTGCTTCAAGTTTGTTTTTTTGTTGACGCAGGGTTTTGAGCTCCGGGGTGAACCAAGTGTTCAGGTGCGCTTTGGGTATTCCTCTGCGCAGTTTCAGTGGGGCAATGATGTCAATGGCTTTGGCCATGGACTCATTGTAGGCGTTGACCAGTTGGTTCAAGTCCGTTGTGGCGGGTAGTGCGTTTAAAGTAGGGATCACCAGAGGTATTAGGGCTTCCGCTGTGATATTGCTCTTTTTCCTAGTAGGGCAGGCAGGTGCCATGATAGGCCTTTTATGTGCTGAGTTGCTGGTAAGAATGTCAAACGGGAGGAGGTGGTGGTCAGTCCAGATAAGTTGTGTGGGATCTTTCGTAGTAATGTTGCAGTTAAGGGTAGTTATCCAGTCAAGGATTCTGCCTTTCGAGTGGGTGGGTTTGGAGCAAAGTTGTTGGAGGCCATGCTCCTCTAATGCCATGGCCAGGGCAGTGGCTGGGGTGTCTAGGGGGTCGTTAAACCCAAGGTTAAAGTCTCCGAGTATAATCAATTGTGCTGATGGTTTGGAGCTTTCAGCAACTAGTGAAGTAATGTCTTCCTCAAATGAGCCAGGAGGGCCCGGGGGTCGGTAAATTAAGTGCAGCGTAATAGTACTTTTAGGGGAGGTTTGAAATTTGACTGTAATGTGTTCACAGGATTTGAGTGGGGGAGCAGAGGATAGTCTGATGTCAAGCGTGGACTTAAAGATGATAGCTACACCGCCACCTCGAGCGTTCGGTCTATCTGCTCTAAGGATGGTGTAGTTATCAGGTATGGCTAGGGTAAGAGATGGACCTGCAGCATCGTGCAGCCATGTTTCGGTTACCGCAAGGAAGTCCAGGTTGTTTGTTAGAATAATGTCAGCGACTTCTGTGGCATGGGCGACTAATGATCTGACATTTAGGAGAGCTCCTTTAAGACTGGGATGGATAGTGTTGATGGGTGTTACAGTGTGAGGGTTGATCTTATTGAGTGATTTGGTAGGGCCTTTGCTAGGTCTGTGGTGGGTTCTGGCGCCAAGTCTAGAATTCCGATCGGAGGGGATGAGGGTAGTGTTACGGGAGTTGGTAGGGTTAGCTAATGTAGAGGTGTTGTAGTCAATGGTAGGGCAAGATGCTCTCGTGTTGATGGGGTTCTGCTTATAGACAGCTAGGTGTGTGTTAGCTGCGACATGCGGAACGTGTGCATGTCTATGGGTGGGAAGGGCGGACTTGGTATCCGGGGGGAAGGCTGGTGTGGTGGGCAGGAATGGTGTAGGGCAGGTGATCGGGTGGTGTCTTGGGCAGGCGGGTCTGACTAAACCATTATTATAGGCTAGGTAACTGTTGCCAGTGCAGGGTATGTTACTTTGCATGACACAGAAAGGGAACATGATCGCAGTCAGGCAGAGTAGCATGCTGGGGCTAAGGTAATGTACAGGGGAGTGGCGTGAAGGGGGCATAGGCGTTATAGGTAGGGCACAACACAATGCAAGTGGGGTCTAGGCGACCATAGGGCACAACACAATGCAAGTGGGGTCTAGGCGACCATAGGGCACAACACAATGCAAGTGGGGTCTGGGCGACCATAGGGCACAACACAATGCGAATGAGGTCTAAGCGACCATAGGGCACAACACAATGCAAGAGGGGTCTGGGCGACCATAGGGCACAACACAATGCAAGTGGGGTCTGGGCGACCATAGTGCACAACACAGTTGCAGTGGTACGTTAGCGACCATAGGGTACGGCCAATAGCAGACATGAGGCATGGAGCACTAAGGGCTAAGGATGCCTGTACTATTAAAGAGGTGGCAGCAGTAATGCATAGAGGCGGCGGCGTTGGAAGCATGAGCGTATGTAGCAAACAGTTAAAGAAACCGAGTTCAAATGTTTATGGGTGCGGAGTAGCAGAGGGCATACCAGAAAGCACAATAGTATAGACTGAGGGTATTCCCACTACTCACAAAAGATTAAAGGTCCGTGGCCCCTGGCTCCTGATGCTCCAAACAGGCTCTCAACAGGCCTTTGTGTGGCCTTCGTAGGGCCGCCGGCGCATCCGCCTGCCGGCGGATGTAATGGGCGGGATAAGCGAGGCTTAGCCTCGATGTGGCGCCGCGATGCGCCCGGCATGCGGGGGTCAGGCAGGAAGTTGGACAAGGCCAGGCAGGCCTTCGTTGCAGCTTACCAGCTGTTATGGCGTTGCAGCGATGGGGAAAGGGCTCCTGCCCTCTTCCCTTGGATGGGGCGATGTAGTGAGGCCCAACAGGCTCTCAACAGGCCTTTGTATGGCCTTCGTAGGGCCGCCGGCGCATCCGCCTGCCGGCGGATGTAATGGGCGGGATAAGCGAGGCTTAGCCTCGATGTGGCGCCGCGATGCGCCCGGCATGCGGGGGTCAGGCAGGAAGTTGGACAAGGCCAGGCAGGCCTTCGTTGCAGCTTACCAGCTGTTATGGCGTTGCAGCGATGGGGAAAGGGCTCCTGCCCTCTTCCCTTGGATGGGGCGATGTAGTGAGGCCCAACAGGCTCTCAACAGGCCTTTGTATGGCCTTCGTAGTGTTTATGACTAATCAACCAATTCTTGTAGGTCTCATTTGTTTCGTCTTTCTTTCACAATTAGCACGAGTATTGGTTCTTTTCAGCTTTCTCAGTGCTTTGCTCAGCTCTTTCTTTCTGACGACAATCTCACGATCCCAAGTATGTCATTTTATAAAGTCAGGTCGTGGCTTCACAGTTTGCTTCTCTCGATACGTTTCCAATAGAGCTGTGTATTCAATTTTCCCTATGGCAGGCCTGTTCTCCAATGATTTTTTCAACTTTTCTAACTTGTTTTGGGTAAGCTTTAGTCGGTTGCGCCCTGGCGCCACAGTCAGGTTTGTACATTGATAGGAGATTTTCCCTTTTGCACGGTGAATCTTCATAGTTGTTTTTAGCATACAGTGATCGCCTCCATTTCAATGATGTCCAAGCGAGCAACATCCTGTTTCATTCTCTCTGACACAAACATGTAATTGATGGTAGACTGTTGTTGGTCCCTTTTCCATGTGAAATGTGCCGGAATATCACCTGGCGTTTCTTCATTAAGTATCTTCAGTTTCCATGCTTTCATTTCTTGTAACCATGCGGAGACAGTTGGATCACTGGACTCTTTCCCATTTACACGGTCAGTTCTAGTGTCATCTGTAAGGCAGTTTATGTTAAGATCGCCACAGATCAAAATCTTGGATTCTGTCCCATTGTCTTTGATATTCGAGATTATTTCCGTGACTTGTTCCAAGAATGTTTCTGTCTGCATCGCAGTGTGTTGCCAATAGACATTTATCAGTGTTAATTGATCTGCATTTCTAGGTTGCTGTGTCGGCAGTTTAATCTCAACTACTTGTATATATGCCGATACGTTTTTTGTTGATAAAATACGTATGCCGCTTCCAAGTTTAACAAGTGTGAGCAGCCCCGACATTGGACGTCCTTTGGCTCCTTTGATTGCAGTATTAAAAGCAATCTCAAAGCCGTCAGCTGCAGGCAGAGGCAAAAGCCAGGTCTCCTGTAGGCACAGAATATCCACGTCTTCTAAATTCATTGGAATTTCACCAAACAAATGCCTGTGGCCTCTAGTGTTCCACAAGGCAATACAGATCTCCTCTTGTTGACATGGTCTCCGGCATTAGCTCTTGTTACAACAGTTGATGGTTTGGGCAACCCAGGTCCAGTCTTGTTCCTCTCTGGGTTCGGGACAGCTTAGCTGGACGACTTTGTCGATCTTACCGATTGTTATTTTGATCTGCTCATCTTCAAAGATCTGCTTGTCCTCACTCACTCGATGGAGCGACTGCACGTGGCCTTACATACTCTCCCTTGCTTGAGGGGGCTTTTGATTGCAAGTAAGCAGCCATCTGAGGGACACATACGTTTCTTGGGCTCCTCCGGCCCATTGCTCTTATTAATTTCAGTAATGTCAAACCCCAGGGAGTTCAAAGTGATGCTACTGTTTAGTAGTGAGTCACAGATAACTTTTGATGCTATGTGTAAAATAACACGATCGTGCTCACTTTCATCTTCAAATTCCACAATTTGAATGTCCTCAGAGGCCACCGTACTCAATTGCGGTATGTGGTGAAGTAACATCACATTTTTCCGATTCAGTATCAGAGCATCTTTTTCTTTTTCAATTTGTTCAAGCCGTATAAGATATTTCCCCAATTTCTTCCGATCATTATCTATTTTGGGTTGACTAGGTTTGTTTACTGGTGCATCTGATAACTCTGCCCCACGTTTATAGCAATCAAATTTTATCTTCCTTGTTATGGAGTGACATTTATCTGTCCTTCTTGTGTTTGTCTCCTGCTTAGGTGATTCGCTATTATGCTTCACTGCTTGTACGTTTAGGCTTTCTTTAAATTTCACTGCATGAATCAGAGTTCTTTTTGACTCTAATTTGTGGAATTCTTGTTTATCATTCTTTGCATCATAATTGGGCGATACTACGTCCAGTTCATTGGTCATAGATCTTTTATCATTAGCGATTTGAATTCTTTTAGCTTCTAAGGTGAGGAATTTCTCACAGCTAATGGTTGAAGGTATCGAGATGGTTTCTTCCTGCTCTTTTACATCTACAGTCACCGTCCTTTGGTTGTTAGATGTGAGTGCCCTTGTTTCTGGGGCAGTCGATTGTGTTGCTGGATACTTGTTTTGTGGCGACTCAGCCGACTCCCTGTTGCCATTTGTAGGTGAACATAGATCTATATTTATATTTGCCAGGGGCGGTTGAGAAGCCACATATGTGTCAGTGGATGTGGGCGATACCGTTTCGCTTTGCTCTTCTTCGTAGTCCTCATAAGTCGAAATGTTTAGCAGATCTCCAGGGATGCTATCGTCTTTCTTAGAATGGTCCTCACCAGGCATGTTGTGATTTTTTTGTTCATCGGCTTTCATTTTCACTTTTTTCTGTGTTGGGATCTGTTAGCCCTTTGTGTGTCTTATCACAAGTTGTTGTGATACTGAAGCCTTTGATGTTTCTTAGAAACGTTCGCACCTGTGCTCTTTGCTGAGGTTTCCTTTCTCATGTTTTTAGATTTCTTTTCTGTCAGTATGTGATTTGAGCCACTCTTTGTGGCAACATTCAGTTTGTTTCGGTTGAAGATTGAAAATACTTCTTCTAAGAGACAGATATCCTTTGCACTATTTTCCACACAGTCATGTTCGTTGGCTGACCCTTGAGTGGGTAGGCTTTGAGTCTTATGGCCTGTTTGATTTACTGTATCAGCTGGACAGGGAGTATCACTCTTCACCCCTGTTTCTAGTGCACCCGGACTCAATTCAAGATCTGGGATCGTAATGGGTAGTTGTCTGGAAGGTGTAGACTGTTTTGCTTCATCTGCCACTTGTTCAGACGGCATGGTTCCCGTAATCGCCTTGTGTGCATTACTTCCACTATATTGTTCTTTTGATGATCGTTTGTCTTCCACTTCCTTGCTGTATTTCACCTTTTGTTTGCATTTTTGAGGTGGCGCGATAGTGATAGAGTTTGCAGGTAAGGTATCGTTAATGTTTCCAGCCATAGAGCTTAATTCAAATACCAGAATTTCCTTTTGTTGTGGTTGTTCTCTCTTTGGGATTTGTGTACATCTTTTCACCTGCGATTCCTCTCTGATCGTCGGTTGCGTGGTGTTTATCCATATTGGCATTTTCACATTAGATTATTTCAGCAGGGCAATTGCTTCTCTGGCAACTTCAGCAAACAGGCGCTTATCTGTTGCGCTGTTCTTGGTGTGTTCCAATATTACCTTTACATTCATTTCAGATTTCGCATGTTCATTGGCCAAAATTTGTTTGGTCGCCGTTAGTTCTTGCTCTATTGCTATCATTTTGCTGTTCATCATGGCTAATAGAGTTGTCTGGTCCTTGGCATTGTCGTTCAGATGTTCGTAAAGTTTCATATAAGGTGCCAAGGATGTGGTATGAGCCGCCATTATTATTGTATTGAGATTTTCAGCAATTTTTTTGGCTAGAGTTTGTGCTAATGGTTGGGTTGGCTTTTGGTGTTTGTAGCATGGCCGTTTAAGTCTTGCTCCCCAGAATGTCTGGGACTTTGTAGGTAGCTCAGAGAAGTCATTAGCAGCTGAGAATAGGGAAGGAGATCCAATTTGTAGTTCCTTGGTTAATCTCTTTTGTGAATGCGGTACATACTCTTCCGTTAAAGATGCCAATCTCTTCCTTTTTGCCAGGGGGCGCAACCACGCATACAGTTTCTGATCCCGTCTGATATCAGGAGTTTGTACTTGTGCTAAATTCTTAGGTTTGGTACCTTGAGCCGCACATGATTGATCATGTGGGCTATCTGCATTTGGGTACTCTGCAGGTTGTTCTAAGTTTGGTTCAGGGTGATGCAAATTTCCAAATTTTGCATTGAGCTCTTTTAGGTCGCTTAAAACCTTATCAACGACCACAATAGAGCTACGCCTGTTAGCACCAGTCGTGAAACTGCCCGTTTCCTCATGCAGGCTGTTCGCGTTATCCCAATCAGGGCAAATCTGTAAATTTCCTGCTTGATCTGTTGATGATTTTCCACTTAGAGGATGAAAGCTGTTGCCTTCGTCGAGGGAATGGTCAGGCTCAATATCTTGGATCATTTTGTTTCCCAGCGTTACGTTTTCCCAAATCAACTCTCCTGTTGGTAGATCTAGGGAGAATATCGGCTTTTCAGTCTCAGGGCCATGCACATTTGTGCCACTGATGTCACAATTGTTGTTAAGTATAGCGTCTAGACAAGCCGAGGATTGGGGAGTTAGGGCGCTTTGGACAGCGTTTCCCACGTTGTTTGAGAGTAGACCAGTTGTCCCTCTGGTCCGCGTAATGCCAGAGCACGTTGGACTGGTGGACTTACTCGCCTCCACTTCCACATTTTCTGCGCACGTAGCCCCACTCATGTCTACCCCAGCGGTCATGCCCACAGACGTTTTAGTACCTCTCGATCTCTCTATGACTGCCTCCTTATCCATGTTACCCTCCAGATCGATGATTATATATGGAGTTAGCAGGGTGGGTGTCAGGGATACTGGGGAGCTGTTACCCAAGCAGTCTAGAAAAACATCAGAGTTAGTGGACATAGTTGAAACACAAGTCCTTTTTCGTACAGCACGGGCACTTACCTGTGGGGGCAGGGCCATTTGCTCCGGTGACTCCTTTCCTCCGGCGGCTAAAATTTGTTGCTGTTGCCGTGTTAGTGGATGAACTCCACCATCGGGACTCGTGTTCTGAATCAACACTGCTTCGTTGTATGCCGTGTGTTCTAGTCCGGAGGTGCTGGGTGCCTGCATAGATATGTTATTGGGTTGGGTTGCTTAGCAACCTCGTCCTACTACTATTTCAATTATGGCCGCCATGTTTTGGGCAAATGTGCTTTGTTTTCAATTGGGAAACGTGCCTGTGCCAGTTCGTTATAGCGTCTCTTAGTTCGATTAGTATTTTCTGTTTCGGGTTGGAGTCAAGTTTATAATAGCAGAAGGGTGTGTTTAAATGGTTGGTAGCCATTATTATATCGTCTTCTCGATTCATGACCACAATTTTACCACCCTTATCTGATGCCTTGATGGTCAAACTGGAATCTAGTTTAAGTTCCCGCAGGGCCGTTCTTTCTGCTTTGGTCAAATTATCATATTCGTGATTAAAGTAGTTTGTTTTTCTTGTCCATGCAACAGTGGCTTTTCTGAATTTAGGAAAAAAAAATTAGTGCTTACTTTTGACTTTATAACTGTGCACTGCATTATTCTTAACCATACATACACCTAGATAACAATGAGAAGAACACACACAGACTACGAAGCAATTGCGTCCCATCTCATTAATCCATTCGGTATTGGTAACGGGGTTTAAGGTACTTTTCACACATGAAAACCAACTTATTAGCCATGCTAACACGTGTAGGTTAAACCAAGGATATGCACATCATTTCATGAATCCATGCATCAGTAGGAAGGGTGGTGAAGGCACGTATCGCAATTGAAAAAGCACATTAGCCCAAAACATGGCAGCCATAATTGAAACAGTAGTAGGACGAGGTTGCTAAGCAAGCCAACCCAATAACAAACATGGAGCCGGTGGACAAACTCGACAAGGACAAAAAGGTATAGATCGAGGAGGACGAAGGCAAGATATACACGGACCATACGACTCGCTTTTTAAAGCATCGCACACAGATTAGGGGCACGTGGACCTGGCCCATAACAATAACATGAGGAAATAATCTCCCTTTTGTTATCTATTTTTGCACGCGCGTATGGAAATGACACATGCGGCTTTAATCCCACGGCCACCATTTTGCGTACAGAGAAATTGGTGCAGCCATTATTTTGATAAGTTTCGCGTAGACACTATGTTCAATTTGAATACGGAGTCACAAACATGATTATGGCTTTGACACAAGTGCTATATTTAACACAAGACGAGTTTGAAATTACACATAATATGGTAATCATGGTGAATTAGGAAAAAAGGATTATACTCTCCCAAACAAGGGGAGAAAGACATGCATGATGGAAGCCTATGTAGGAACATATATAATTGTTTGTGCTTCAATACTTAAACATGTACAAGTCTACTTATGCAATGTAGGGGTTTCTCCCATAGGCAAACTGGGATTATCCCATGACTGGATCAATGCTTTGAAGAATATTTGGTGCATCAAAAATACTGGGTAAGATGCGCTAGTATGTTGTAACCTAGTGTAAATTCGTACAAATAGAAGTCATCTCAAGCCAAGGTGACCTCACATTTAAACTATGTTCTGTATAGTGTTTATCATCGATATACTTTATTTCTCCTTAATTTTTTTGTTGACAACCCCATACCCTCCCCGCCCTCACCAAAATGGCCATTTCTATCCACTTTTCACTATATGTATGCACATATAACTGTTGGATTTTTTCTTTGGTATACTTAATGTTGATGAAAAACATTATTGTTTTGCTACTCACGCTGTAATTTGGCAATGATCATAATAATTGCTATCAATCATGTTTTATTTTGTTAAATTGATTCTGATGGACTTTTTGTATTTACTTGGTATATAGCCCTGATTTGAAAAAGACGGTTTGTACGTCGAAACACGTGTCATCGAAAAAGGGCATTGAATATATATAAATCAACACTGTGAATCAAACACATAAGGCGTGTGATCTTTTTCTTTTGAACGCCAGCAAATTGGGCGCATTAACATAATTTACGTGCAACTACTCCAATCTTGTTTTTCCAAATGGAGTAGAGGAACCAAGGACTCCATTGTTACCAAAGTTAACGTGACCTGAAAAGCAGAGCGAGTCATAACACAGGGCGCAGAGTTCTACCAAACAAGTACCTCAAAATAGGTTCCTCAACCCCAGTAAATCATTGATATTTGGCCACACAAACATGCGGAAGAACGAGACTATGCATGATTTTTAACATGTCCACAGTCTAGTGAAGGCTCAAGTTCTCAGGGCCAAGCTCAATAAGTGGCAGGAAAGGCAGGAGCCGAAAATAGCCATGCAGCATTATCATATCATGCACCAATCAAACGTGTATTCTCACTGGCTGACGCTTATCAACCCGAATATAGATGGTGGCTCAATGCCACCCTTTTTCAAGACCCTATAACAGGGCACAAAATATGCACTCGACACTAGACATTGGCTAGTGGCAATTTATTCTTGGTGAGTAAGAAATGTGCTGTCTGTATGTATGTATGTATGTATGTATGGAATTGAGGTGGCAAGTGACTTTTTATGGACAGCTAGTAGCTTCCCACTTGAAATGTTTCACCCTGCCTTATGCTCTCAACGAAATTAACAAACAATAGATCAATACTTTGCAACAAATTCCTCTAGAGACTCTTTGTGGGAAGCTATTTGGGAGGCAGCAAAGGTAGTTTAGAACAGTGAAATTAGCCTGGCCAATGGATCGAGGGTGGGGGCAGAAGCAACGGAAGAGATTAGAAAAAACAGGTTGATTAGAATGAGAGCACAATACTGATCCACTGAAAGTGGCAACAGTTAAACCTCTATTGGATTTATTCCAAAAACTGAAGAACGCATCTCCACACTAAACAGTACTATTGTGAATGGGTAAATAAGCCAAGTCATCCCCTAACATATGAATTGAAAAGGAATGCAAGCACGTAACTACACAGAGGATCAAAGATAAAAAAGGGATAGCGCAGATAGAAAATCACTGAAACAGGTACATGCATCATTAGATTACGATAAATTGTACTGCCCTGAAGTTCTAGAAAGCCCAGTAAACTTTTCTAGGGAATCTCCAAATTTCACGGATTACAGGGAACAGCATTGCAGGAAGCCATTACTGAAGACATTTTGCTCGTCATGGTATACCCAATTAGTCTCCGTCTAGAAGAGCTTCAATGTTGATGATCCAGACTGACATTCATTATGAAACTTTAGACCCCCCCAAAATTGCTCTCATTACCCCACCACGTTGCGAAATTCGGATGCTAATGTTTGTGAAGTTATTTGCTAACCGATCATTGATCCATATGGATCAAGAAGGATTTATTAGAAAACAGCAGGGATTCAACAATACCAGAACAGTGAAAAATGTTTTACTCATGCCATACAATATTCCCTGTGCCCAGTACAACAGATAAGATTTTGAAATGAAGTATTTCACTTCCTATTTTTCAACTTCAAGAGTAAAAGTATAGGGAGTAAACAATAAATCCCATTTCCTATGGGAGTATTTTATAAGTGACCAAAAGCACTTTTAAACTCCGAAACAGAAGTTTGCAATAATCATTTATTTTCACATGTTCATGCATATAAAAATACATTTGAAAGGTTAGGATCTGGCAGCGGTAATCCATGCGGCTTCTGTGAAGCTGTTTGGGTGAAAGCAGGGCCCAGGCTTCTACGAGTGTGTCTTGTTGGGAGGAACTTTATTGCCTAATTCTTTGTTGGCAGTATTTGCCCGTTTTTAGAGAAGAAAAGTGGCTGATACATCACTCATCTGTAGGGTTGCCTGTGCCATTCTTGCCATCAAAGCCGAGAAAATATCAACCACATAAATTGGTCCTCTCTCAAACTAGTTCTCTGAACATGTAAATTCGGCCTGAACATCTGCAACTTTATCTTAGATAACTTCCGTTCCCCAGTGACACTAATATTCCTGAATAACCACTATTCCCAACGAATATTCCTGTACCATAGCACTAGTCAGGTTTGTCCTCTCGCCCCTTCTATATTTGAAGAAGAAAGAAAATGTATATATGCTATGCATATTTGTATAGCGCTTGGATGCAAGCACTATACAAATACGCATAGTGTGGAATATATAAGAGGGGATGGAAATTGGAAGCCAGGTGGAAACGTTATTTGTGGATGAAATACTTTATTATATTATTTAATCACATTTGTTGAGTGCACAACAACCCTAAGGCATCGTGGCGCTAGTTAGAGGATTTTAACTTATTTACACAGTACATGACAATGAATGAAAACAGTACATATTAGTAGAGAGGGGGTCTCTTTGGGTCCTATTATGATGATCTCGGTTTCGTCATCGTTGAGGCATAGCCCGTTTGTGGCCATCCAAGCTTGGATGGTGCTGTAAATTAGGTGGAGTGCAGCCGCGTCCTGGTCATAAGATCGGGAGAGGGGCATGAGAACCTGAGTGTCATTGGCATAATTCGTGTAAGCTATGCCGAGCAATTCAAGTTTGTCGAAGAGCGGTTTGGTGAATACGTTGTAGAGAGTGGGGGCTGTGCAGGAGCCCTGCGGGCCTCTGCAGTGTATGGTTGTAGGGGCTGCATTTGCCTGGTTAGAGAACACTTTCATGGCTCTTCCATTAAGGCATGAAGTGATCCATGTTGAGGTCTCATTGGAGAATTGGGCTTGAGTTGATGGAGAGTCTTATGGTCTACAAGGTCGAAGGCAGCCGACAGATCAAAGAGTAGGAGGAGCGCCGGCTTGCCTTTGTCCATGATTGAGGTGATTTGTTTTTTGAGGTCAAGGAGGGCAGTTTTAGTACGGTGCCCTTTGCGAAACCCAGATTGTTTTCTGCCGAGGATATTGTTGGACTTCAAAAAAAGCTGGATTTGATTGTGAGCTGCTTTATCCGGAATTTCTAAGAGGAAGGGGACAGTGGTGATAGGACGGTAGTTGTTAGGTGATAGTTGGTCTAGTGTTGAGGGAACCGACAATCAACACAGACACTACAACAGGAATTCGAGTCTGTTAGCAAAGTAGCAGGGTTTCAAATTATATATGGAAAGTCTAAAGCAGGGATACAAATGTTCATGCTGCAAGCTACTTGCCAGGCATAAAGTTACAAATTATTACTAGCTAATGGTTGGTGCGGACTGCAACTTTGTAGGCCTGGTCCAAAACAGGGGGCTGCCACCTTTGTCTCTCAGATGTTTTGGAGTATAACTCCAATCAGTCCTATCCAGCACAGTAAATGGTGAGGGATCATGGGATGTAGCTGAAAATATTGAGTCTCGCAAACGGCACACCCCTGGTCTAAAGTTTTCAACCTTACAAAAGATCCACAGGTGAGGTTTGATAGGCTGGACGGTAGAGTCCCTTTCCGTTGGGAGCATATATCAGTTAAAGCTAGATATTGGCTAGACCAATTCAATTGACTTGCTTTATAAAACAATTGCTGTATCCTAATTTAGATTAAATGCTGTGGCCAGGTAGAATCTCAAGAATTAAAGTGACATTTCTATTGAGACTCTCGTATGCCCTAAAGGCTCATGACAAATTCAAGCTACATTAATTCACTTTATCTGGTCTCACAGGAAACCCATAATCGCAAAGCAAATTCTAAAAAGAACTACTGAAAAAGGAGGCTCATCATTACCGGACATTGTGAGATATGTGGCAGATGCCCAGTTTATGAGACCTTTTGAATTAGTGTGCAGTCCACAGGAGAATAAACATTAGGTTTCAAGGAAAAAGGATGAAATGACCTTGAGATTACTAAAAGCCATGTGGCTTAAGCGCTTGGCCAGGCCAGCAACAATGAGGATTATCATTGTTGCAGTCACATGGTAGAACTTCAATTTACAAATAAAAATATACAACGCAATGTAAATCGTTCCCTTCACTTCAGGAAATTCTGATCTTACACGGGGCCCAATAAACACACACTTCATGGGTTGGGTAAGAGGGGTGCTGCATCATCTGACTCAACTGTAAGAAAATGGAGAACCTCTGGCCAAAGTCCTGTAAAATACACTTCCATCTGGGTAAAGATTTCCATATGTGCAACTCTGCCATTGGATTATGCATAGAAAGGGAGACGGGGCACTTTCTGCAAACCTTGACTAAAGTGGCACTCAAAATATTTTTGGTTGCAGCATTCCAAATGTCGTGATACAGTAAAATAAAATTAAAAAATAAATAAAAATAAAACGCATTTAAGATATGCATTACTTACCGTAATAGCATTTCTGACGATTGCATCTGCTTAGATTCACATGCTGTGCATATGGTCCGAAATCCAGTGGTAACCGCGGAGTATTGCATCTCGTCTTTCGGGGACGTCGGCATAGGCGTGTCTGTAACACTATCCCCATCGTGACGTGTAGTGTACCAAAAATCTCACACGCCGAAGCCCCTCCGGTTGTATTTTTTCTGCCATGAGGGAGCCGAAGGCTATTGTGAGTGAGTACATGAAGAAGAGAGAAGTAGTATGATGTCCATGTTCCTTCCACCCCGAGCGGGGAGGCATGGAGGGCACATGAATCTAAGCAGATACAATCATCAGAAATGCTATTACAGTAAGTAATGCATGTCCTCTGATGCTTCTTAATCTGCTCAGAATCACATGCTGTGCATAGACTAGCGAGCAGTACCCGGAGTTGGAGGTGGGTTGTGAGAAGGAACAGTAGAGAAGAGATGTCTTAGTACTGCTTGTCCCACCTGAGAATCAGACCTAGAATGAGTGTCTAGGCAATCTTGTTTTGTAAAGGTGTGTACAGAATTCCAGGTTTCCGCTTTGCAAATGGACTCAAGGGGAACATTTGCAATGAATGCTATGGATGCACCAGTGCCTCGAGTAGCATGTGCTCTAGGCTTGAAGGGCAGTTCTCTTAGCAAGAGTGTAACATAGTGTGATGCATTTGACAATCCATCTTGAGATAGCCGATTTAGAGACAGGATCCCCTTCTCTAAAAGCTGCCACTGAAATGAAAAATGGGTTTGTTTTCCTCAGGGGTTTAGTTCTTTCCAGTTAGAACATGACTGCCCTGCGTACATCTAGTGTGTAGGCTTCTCGGCCATGCTAGTGGGATTCTGAAAAAAAGTAGGTAGTTCAATCGATTGGTTCACATGGAACTTCGAGATGAATTTAGGCGCAAATCTGGGGTGAGTGTGCAGAACTACCTTATCCCTGTGGACTGTAACAAAGGGATCTAGAACAGAAAGCCTGTAGTTCGCTAACCCTTCTAATAGAGTGATAGCCAATAGGAAGGCCGTTTTTATAAATCAGGTCTTTTAGACTTGCTTTATGCATTGGCTCCAAGGGAGCTCCCATTAGCCTGGTCAAAAACACATTTAGGTCCCACCCAGGAGCTGGGTGAGAAATGGGAGGATAAATCCTCTTAACCCCTTCCATAAAGGCCTTGATCACCGGTATCTTTCACCACAACACCTTTTGTTGTGATGTGGTGTACGCTGAGAGCGCAGCCAGATGAACCTTTAGGGAATTGAAGACCAACCCAGTGTCTCAGATAGGAAAGGTACAGCACAATGTGTGTGAGTGAGCAATTGATAGGATTGATGCCCTTGGAATTACACCAGATGACAAAACGTTTCCATTTGCTGGAATAGCAATACGTGCGTTAGGTTTTCTAGCTTCCCAGAGTATGTCCACGCACCCCTGAGGGAGCTGTAGGTGTCCAAACTGATCTCAGGAGCCAGGCTGCTAAATTCAGAGTTTGTGGGCATGGGTGTAGGGTCTCCCCCCCCCCCCTGTCCTGAGACAACATATTGTATGGGCAGGGGAGTTTTACTGGTGGGGAGAGGGACATTTCCATCAGATGAGCGAACCAGGGTTGGCGGGCCCACATGAGGGCCACCAGTATCATGGTAACTGGTTCCAGGTGCATCTTGTACACTATCTTGTTGAGAAGAGGAGCTGGGCGGGGGGGGGGGACGTAGACAAATTTCCCTGACCATGTTATCCAGAGACTGTTCCCCTTGGAGCGGTTCTGGGGGTACCTGGAGGCGTAGTCTTGGCATTGGGCGTTCTCCAGAGTTGCGAACAAGTCAATCTCTGGGAAGTCCCATTCTGTGAAGATGTTAGACACAGTGTCTTAGTGCAGACGCCAGTCGTATTCTTTGGGCAGAGGAAAATCTCTGCTGAGCACGTCTGCCAGAAGATTGAGTTCCCCTGGAACATGTTGGGATTACAGAAACAGCTTGTGTCCGAGAGCCCATATCCAAATGTTTTGCGACAGCTTTGATAACCCTGGAGAGTGAGTGCCCCCGTTTTTTCAGGTAATACATGGCTAGTGCTGTCTGTTAGAATCAGCACCGTCTTCCCTTGCAGTTGCATCTGAAAGGCCTTTAATGCCTTGAACACTGCTAATAGCTCCAGTAAATTTATATGGTTGGACGCTACTTGAGGGGACCACACTCCATGTGATGTCTGCTAAAGCAGGTGAGCACCCAACCCCGTGAGGGATGCGTCTGTCTTGAGAGTGGCTTCCACTGCAGGGGTGGTGAAGGTCATCCCCTTCAAGAGGTTTTCTCTGGACCACCACTGCAGAGAGAGCGAACGAGGGCTGGCGATACAACTACCAGATCTTCCCATTGTCCCCTGGCCTGACACCACTGGCTGTTGAGCCACACTTACATGGGACACATGCGCAGCCGCGCGTGGGGAACCAAGTATATGCACAACGCCATCATTCCTAGCAAGCGCATGGCTTTGCGCACCGCCACCGCCCGACTGGCTACATATTGAGGGATCTGGAAAAGCATGTTCGGAACCCTCTCGTTGGAAGGGAAGATGATGCAGACTTTCGTCCGCACTAGAGCTCCCAAAAATGGTTGTTTGACTGGGGACTAGACTGGATTTCTTCTCGTTGATAGAGAATCCCAGACTGAAGAGAAGGTCTACGGTATTTGGGTGTTCAAAAAACATGTGTTGTACGGATCCCCTGTTATGAGCCAGTCGTCGAGGTAAGGGTAAACCGGGACAGATAACCTGCACAGGTGTGCTGCAGCTACTGCCAGGACCTTCGTAAACACCCTTGGCGCTGAGGTGATGCCGAAAGGGAGTACCTTGAATTGGTATTGCCGGTCCTCCATCATGAACCTTAGACATTTGTGCGCTGGCAAAATTGAAATATGAAAGTAAGCATCTTTCACATCCAATGCGGTCATGTAATCCCCTGTTTCAACAGTGGGATCAACTCTTGTAGCGTTAACATGCTAAACTTTTGAGGTTTTATGAACTTGTTCGCTGGGCACAGGTCTAGAACAGGGCGCATGGTGAGGTCCTTTTTGGATACAAGGAAGTACACTGAATAAATATCCTTGTTTACCTGGAGAATAGGGATGGTTTCGATGGCATCCTTTCCCAGCAGCGCTTCCACCTCTTGATTCAGGATCTCCAGATGGTCCAGTGAAAGGCGCTGTGAGCATGGTGGTCTGAATTGTGGAGATCGGCGAATTCTAAGCAGTACCCGTGGGCGACCGTCTTTATGACCCACTGGTCTGAAGTTATCCCCTCCCATGCCGTGAGGAAAGATGTTAAGCGCCCCCCGACGGGGGGGACATGGGAGGGGACCTGGATCTGATGGTCATTTCTGATCAGAGGCTGCAGCTCCTCTAGGATTGGGGCCTCTACCTCTGGCTTAACCGCGTCGCTGACCCCTCGGAGAGTAGTATGCGGGGCTTCCTGATGTTTGTCCGGTATTGAAGTTCCCCGTTCCATAGTTGTTCTGACTTGCACGGGACTGCCCTCAAAAGGACCGCCAAGAGTTATGGGGGGAAAGGTCTTTGAGTTATTTGTTGCAGAGACTAGATCTTTTCTGGCTGTTTCTAAGGCCTCATCAACCACCTTTCCGAAGAGGTTAGCTTCATCAAGCGGTTTATTGATGAGCGAGGCTTGTGTTTCGGGCTTAAACCCTGGAGGTGAGGAGCCAAGTGTGCCTTTTGAGTACGGTCCCTTGGGCCAGAGACCTGCCTGCTGTTTCAGCCATGTCCAGAATGTTCTTTATCACATTCTGGTTCACCTGCCTTCCTTCGGTCACAATAGAAAGAAGCTTGGACTTGACGGGTTCTGGGACCTCCTGGAGGCCTTCCTGAAGTAGGTTCCACTGAGCGTCAGCATAACTTTCCAGCAGCGTAGCATTTGCTATACGCGTGGTATATGCGGCAACCGAGGTGACTCGCTTGCCTAAGGCATAAAGCCTCTTGGATTCCCCATCCGAAGGTGCCTTCCCCGTGGCAAGGGGTACGCCTGCCCTTTTTCGGGGGGTAGTCACTACCAAAGAATCAGGGGTGGCAGGTCCTTTAATGTATTGTGGGTCCGAAGGAGCTGGCCGAAATAACTTCTCAACTCTTGGGTTCATTGCCCGGGTTTGAACTGGTGATACCAGAGAAGGAGCCAATCTTCTCTTGATGGAATCAAGGCCATGGATGGGAATGGCCTGGCTTTCTCCTTAAGAATATCCTCTACAAAGTCCTGCTCAGGAACTGCCTCTTGAGTAGAGATTTAAAAATGCTCAGCTGCCTTCTTTAAGATAGAATTGAAGGCCATCTGGTCGTCTACAGTCGAGGCCTGGCGAGCCGGGGTGGTCGGAGGGGAATCCAGGCACAATACATCAGTGTCCTGATCTTGATGGGGAAGCGTCCATGGGTCCTTTCCCCCTGCTGGGTTTCCACCCAATTGTCTATGGCATCCGCCTGTTCCTCTTCGTAATTCTTCAGAAAGTAAGGTTCTTCATCATAAATGTCCCTATAAGTGTCCATCTGGACGATGTCTTCATGCTGGACGGGGACAGAAAGCTGATCTTCTTGAAAATGTGAAGTAGATTGAAGATTAGGATCTCCACAAGACCTTTTTGGGGCAGGATATTCAGAAAAACTGATAATTCTTTCCAGACAGTCCATACACCCTTCACATTTCTCCCTTGTCCATTTAGAGGACCCTGAAGGGCCTACGGGTGGAAAAACGTTGTCTTACGCCCTACGGCACTGAAAATTGTCTCTCAGGGTGTTGGAAAGAGGCTCTTTACTGTCCTCATAGGTATCGTGAGAATCGGGGCACCATGGCGTATCAAAGATTTGTCCGCGGCCTGCCCCATGTTTTTCGGCGGAACAGGAATAAGCCCCACCGCCCAAATAATTCTCTCCATGCTGTCTTTGATTATCGCGGAATCGGGGTGCGATAGTGGTTCTGATGGTCTATCGGTAGGTTTGTTGCCATCCGCACCGTTAGAGGGTCTAGCGGTCAGTTTTTCGACTTGAGGCCTAGTCGTGATTTTTGGGCCTACCGCAGCCTTCGGGACCATTGCAGCGTTGGATTTCCATGCTTCAACGTGTAAACCTGTTTTAGGGGTAGCACCCTTATTTGTTTTTGGATGCCCAGTCGCAAGACGCTGCTGCGGGGAAGGCTTTGGATCTGTACAATCCGAGGAATCAGCCGAAATTTGACGGCCCTGCTGCCGTTTCACCACCTTTGACGTACCCATCGAAATAGGTGTAGGGGTTGTGTGCTTAGTGAAATGCGCTTGTACGCCCCCGTCACTGGGTGTTGTCCCTGAAGCGAGACCAGAGCCTTAAAGATCAGGCCTTAAAGGGTCGGGACGGGCGTGGCGGACCTAGAAGTGTCAACCTCGAGGTCTATCACATCTGCAACGGATGTTTGGTCATCGGAGGTGCCCCGGTCGAAGGGGATTCCACCCGTGACATACCATACGCGGCCCACTGATTTACACGGCGCTCCTCAAGGGTCTTAGGCCCAAGGAGTTTACAGGCCGCACACCGCTTCTCGTTGTGATCTAAGGGGAGACAGGCGTTGCATGTCCTGTGATCGTCCTTCCAAGGATAGCTGACCCTACACTTAGGGCAGAACCTAAAAGGTGTCCTTTCCATTGCAATAGGGGAAGATGACCAGACCTAAAGGTTAAAGAGGTGGGAAAGAGGAAAGACCTACTGAAAATATGGCCACCTGACCCCACTCTCCCTACTGTAAAGGTCGGCCAGAGGGCCCGACCACATGGAAGCTCCGGCCGCCGGATCTTAGGCGCCGAAATCCACCACTGTAGACAAATCCCCCACAGTCTTCGTTGAAGTTGTTCTCGAGACCAAGCTTAACGGGGAATAACCAACAAGTCGGTATAAGATGAACAATGTCTCTTATGTAAGAGCTCTGCTATAGGGCGGCCAGTTATCTGGGTGGAAAAAAACAAACTGAAGGACCTCAGCGCATGAGGGATTTTGGGTACACTACACGTCACGATAGGGATAGTGTTACAGGCACGCCTTTGCCGACATCCCCTTTCGGTCCCCGAAAGACAAGATGCAATACTCTGCGGTTCCCACTGGATGTCGGACCATATGCACAGCATGTGATTCTAAGCAGATTAACAAGCATCAAACTATATTAGCATTGGTATATGACCCTAGACTGGATGCGAACATATACCCTACATCATCGGGGCATTCCTCGAGAGGATGCGAGACCGGAGGGACAATGGCACATACTTGATGGGCCTGCCTGAGAGTCTGGAAGGAAATCTTGTTGCATAATATGGACATCACAGGCATTTCCTTAGAAGCGTAAATATCCTTCTGTGCGATTGTGAACTGCATCATCCTAACCAGTTACAAACCACGAAGGGCTATCTCATAACTAATCTGTCAGTTGCGGCTCATAGATCTGTAGCCAAATTAGGGAAGCAGGTGGAAGCCTGTCTCCCCCTACATATACAGTGGTCGAGAATATGGATGCTGGTAAGCATGGACAAGATTTCCTCTTCCTTGAAAGAGGAGAGTGATGCAATCGGGTGGTGTTAGCTACCTTTTTGGAGTTTGTCAACCATGACTGAGGGCTTTCCTTCTTTAATCCCTTTGGAATAGGACATATTATTGCTTAAACCTTTGTGCAGGCACTGACTGATTATGTGGAACCTGGATTGTTCGACCAGAGTCCTTTAACAGGCATATTATAAAGTGGGTCAAGCTCTTCTTTGATTAAACACATTTCCACATCCTCCATGTCCAGAAGTTCAATCTGTGATAAAGCGTGACACTTTATAGGTTCGAGAATGCTAACAAACTCTGCAGAAATACTGAGCTGACAACTCCGTTTAGACCGGGTCCTCTTCCCCACCCACTCCCTATTCCATTTTTTTCTTTTCCACCCGATTAAACCATCAACATTTTATTAAAGAATCGGTACAAAACGGTGTATCGTGAACTATTTTACCACATTGCATGATATTATGGATATAAAAATAAAATGTAAACCAAAAAACTTGGAGGCTGAATCCAACAGGCAATCACCAATAAAGCACACAGGGAAAAACTAATGACAGTTACATATGATGGGTATGGGACATTCTAAGAAGACACATATAGAACCTATTTAAACATAATAAATTATACATAATTAGCAAATAGTTAAAATGTGCATCTCATGTGGAAGTTATATTTGCGGTGTCCTAGGGGCTCGATCTTGGGTCCCAAGCTGTAACCCTAGCCTACTGGGTGATGCACGACTCCCAGGAGTTAGTTTCATCTCCTGCTCCTCGAATCTTAATTTTGAACCCTGCCATGGTCATAGATTGCAAATTACTATTTTACATTTGTTCTTAATTCTGTCAGCCACTATCTAGCCAAGTGTGATGGGAGGTGTGGGGGTCGGGGGAGAGGTGGGGGAGTGGCAAACCAGCATGTGCAGCAGTCATTAATAACTACTCTATAAACACATGCTAACAGGTTGCTCTTTTAAAGTGAAAACATTTAGTGCGCAATCTGCGGCTGACCACAGATGCACAGAGTCGGTGTCACTATAAAGAAAGTTGTATTAGCAGACCAGAAACAATATGAATACATGAATAGTATGCCCTGTATTAGGTTAAAACTATGTTACCAAGGTATTCAAATCAAGAAGTATTTTGCGGCTTGCATAAAGGTTCCAAGTAGTTCAGAATGTGAGTTGAACAACAATCCAGGTGCAAGTTGGTGCTGGTCAGACTTCGATTTTCAAACACAAGGCACGCCGATTCAAATAGCGGTGGCCAATGTTTGATGTATTATTCTGTTAGTATACTGAATTAACTTTGCTTGCGTTGCGTGTTGCATGCAAAACATCTTGATTGCTTAACGTTTTAAAAATTCAAGAGTTGGTGGAAGTGAATCAGTGTTAACACAGGGTTATACTTGGCAAAAGCAAAGTTAATCTTCACTAAAGTTCGATAATGTGCACCGGCATCAAATGATATGCAATTAACATGGTTTGTATGTTTGTTGTTCTATTGGCTGTCTCGGATATTATCTGCGGCATTCAGCCTTGTACATCATCCTTATTTATTTTATTTATTTATTGCATTTATTACTCGCCCAAACCCTTGGGTACCACGGCGATGTTACAGACAGCTTGGTTAAAACATTTCTTAGAAATTGCCAATCGGGCGCAGTGCATGTGAATACAAAATAATCATACACGGAGACATTTAATGCAGGGCTTCAGTACAGTGATATTTCCTTAGTCTTGGTTAAATAGCCACGTTTTCAGGGATTTCTTGAAACGTGAGAAAGTTTGCTCATTTTTGATGGGGAGGGGAAGAGTGTTCCAATATGTGGGTGCGAGGTATTGGAAACTACTGCCTCCTGCCTTGGTTGTCTTGTAGCGGGGGATGGCTAGGAGTAGTTGACTGTTGGATCTGAGGGGCCTCTTTGATACTTTTTTGGTGATGGCATGGTTGAGGTAGATGGGGGCACAAGAGTGGATGCATTTGAATGTGACACACAGGGCTTTGAATGTGACCCTGGCTTTGATGGGGAGCCAGTGATGGTTTCTTCTAATATTTGAGATGTGATCTGACTTCCTTAATCCAAGGGCCGCCCGAAGGGCTTTATTTTGAATAAGCTGTAGTTTGTTTAGATTGGCTTTTGAGGTACCCAGGTAGGGTACGTTGCAGTAGTCGAGCCTGGATAAGATTAAAGCTCTTGCCAGCGTGATACAGTTGGTGGGTGTCAAGAATTGGCGACTGAGAGCAATAAGTTTTGCGGTGTAGGAGGTAGAGGAAGAGAGGGCGTTAATGTGCTTGGTCATGGTGAGGTTGGCATCTAGGTAGACACCTAGTGTTTTTACTTGTTTGAGTACTGATATGTTTGTGCCATCGATGTTGATGGATGAGTAATCAGCATGTAATGCTTCTATTTTGGATTGGGAGCCCACAATGAGAACCTCAGTCTTCTCATCATTGAGACAGAGGCTATTTAGTGCCATCCAATTTTGGATTATGGCATATATTTTGTTGATAGTGTCGGTGTCTTGAGTGTAGTCTCCCGATAAAGGGATGAGGATCTGGGTGTCATCTGCAAAGTTGGTGTAGATGACACCCATGTCGTCTAGCGCTGAGAAGAGGAGTTTAGTGTATGCATTGTATAATGTTGGTGCGAGACAGGAACCTTGGGGGACACCAATGGGTACTATGATCCTTATTGCAGGAACTCATTCATATTTATGGGGCTTATGCTGCAAATTGGAGACTGTGGAACCACGATACCTGGGCTCAAATCCCAGCTTTATCACTTGAACAAAATGTGTGATCATGACCAAATCGGGTATCGCAATTGGGATTTCCTAAAGGTGATTAAGTCAGCTTGGACTAGAAAAACATTAATACGCCTAAAATGCATCATTGTCACATACAAGACCACCGAAATTCTGACTTCATCAACCCTTATTGTTCACATTCCAGTCTCCCTATACTACCCCTCTGTCTTCACGCAGCCACTGCTAGCGACGTGGAGAAGCAGGATAGGCCCCGGGATGTAAAGTTGCACACAAGCAAAACAGGCGACATGGGCCTCACATCCTATAGGGTGGCAGCACCTAGGCATTTCAGGTTGCACTTTCCATATTATGACTAGAACTGGAATATCAGGCTTTACCTGGAGAAAAAAAAAATACTTGGGCTTTAGAGAACGCATTTGGCATAGGATAACCGCAAATGGACATGCGAGGCTGCACCGTGAAACGAATATACCTGTATATGAAGTTATAACCATCATACAATGGCAGTATCTAGACATTTTAGGCTTCACTTGGAATAGGATGCCAGCGCATAGGTGTGCGAG
Source organism: Ambystoma mexicanum (assembly GCF_040938575.1). NCBI lineage: Eukaryota > Metazoa > Chordata > Amphibia > Caudata > Ambystomatidae > Ambystoma > Ambystoma mexicanum. The sequence continues at coordinate 695,281,820 of NC_090939.1, forward strand.
TATTTACCTTGCATATGATGACTGTAACAGACATGCGGTTTTATCTGGCTCAAGATAGCAGTACTGTGGTTGTGCCTGTCCTCAAACCAGATAAACGAACAGAACAGCAGGGTGGTGGGTGGGGGCTTCCGTTTCAGTGATATCTTCCCTATGAACAATTCTGTTTTTCAGCTACGATTTCACTACCTGCCCCAAATCCTAAACTTATATTATTTTTCTGTTCTTCTAGCACACTTTGGTAGGTAAAGGCGTTGCCTCAATGGCAATGGCCAAGTCCTGTCCTTTATGAACTGGACTGCACATGAGCGTCAAAACCGGAGTGTTTTCCATCGTCTAGGGTCACTGGATCAAGGGACTTCAGACAGAGGCCAGTGAATCATACCGGCATGGGCCGCAGTGAACAACAGATCGTGCCCCTCACATAAGGAGGCCAGACCGAAGTACTTCGAGGGCTATGTTGAACCAGAAGTGTTATTGCCGTTCTTCCTTTTCTGCCACTAACCACAAAACGGGACTAACCTTTTTGATAACTACCTTTGTGCAAGTCAGGACAAGAATCGCATGCCTAAGGCCCAATCCAAACCTTCTAAAACATTCGATGGTCAGGTGGTCAACCATCTATATAAATGGTGGGCATCAGGAAAGATTTGTTGTGTGAAACTTTCTCTCCATAGATTAATGCAACCTCATTCTTTTACCTTATTTTGAACCCAATCTGAGCTTTCTGTAGACAGTAAAGCCTTCTGCTTTGCATTCCTTGCCTGTTTTGCTCATTCTTATGGGGAAACTGACTAGTACCCAAGATTGTCAGAATTGAGAGACTGTCTCTCTTTATGAATCCTTGTATTTTTAGAATTACACGCATCACTTTACAGAAGTGCAGTTAGGATACTTGGTATCCTTTAAATATCATCCAGGGCATTCTGCCCCCGTTTGTAGCCTGCCTCTGCTGGGCTTTAACTAATACATTTTCGTGTTATTTATTCACGGATGTTAGGCATCTACTGACCTTGGAGTGTGGTCCTGCTGCCTTTTGGTGGTTTTCTATGTGTCAATGTGTGTCGATGTGTTGGCAGCTGTATACTTTTACTGTTTTGTGTTATTTTACTCCTCTACCTTTGCATTTACCGCAAACTGGTGTGTGTCACTGGGCAGATGTGATGACCAGTGGTTGTCCATGATTGGACACCACCTGGCTGTTTGAATGGTGCAGATCCTTCCCATTGGTGGGCTTGGGCGGCTCCCAACCTAAATCTTGGATAAAAGGAGGACTCCTGGGATTGCTCATCAGAACACTGTTGGACCCAAGACTTAAAACGAAGAACAGCAGCCCACTGACGATCCGCAGACGACCTCTACAGCTGACCAGCACTGCCTCCAGTGTTGTCCTGAGGAAGCCCAGCTCCTCTGCCTGATCTGAAGGCGGCTTTTGTTGGCGCTTTGACCCATGGACCAACGGGAAGCCCCTGCTTGAGGACCCGTGCCTGCTGAGCCTATTGAAGTGTCCCTGGACCAACCGCAAGACTGACCAGCTCCCTCGCTGCAGCAGTCATTCCGAGCAGAGCCTTGGAACTTTGAAGATCTTCCGCTTGTGCCACAAATCGCCTGCTCCTACATTTACAGCCATCTCACTCAAAGGGAAGCTGTGCTGGACCAGCTTCTGTGTTTGCCCACGCCTCCAGAATGTGGTGACTCCTATTACAAAACTCCTTCAACCTTGTGAATTGCCCTGAGGGGGGTCTGCACTGCAGACGTCAACTTTTATCATTTTGGATCTTCAACTGGAAGCTTTCTGGAACCAATTCCTGTGTGCATTGACAGATCGAAACTAAATCCCCAGTGCCGAACGTGACCTCTGCACCTGTGATTCCTGGCCCTTCCTTGACCAGACCAGGCTTAGAACATTGTGTCCCTTTCGGATTTCAAAACACCAGCAGTGGTCTATGGAAGAATCTGAGTTCTGGAGTAAGTTAACACACTAGTTTCTGTTGCCCCTCCTGCCCACCATAGGGTTACGTTGGGCATAGTGAGCCCCAACTCACTATGGCCGACCATTAGTGGTGGAACCTGGGTTAAGGATCCTTCCGTAGCCCTATTGTAGTGTGCTGTATTGAGTAAGTACTTCTCTATAACTTTGGAGGTCAATCACCACCACAGCCCACTGCATTCTTTCTATATAAAAACTTACCTGACGATGTGTATACTTTGGAACTAGTTACTTTTGGGCCCCAAACAAGATTAGGTTTGGACTTAAGATTGAGGGAAGCTGATTCAAACTACTCGCCTGTATTGCACAGGTAATTGACCCATATGCAATTCTATTCTCCTAATGGTGAATGTGTATGACAAATATTACATACCTGTAATCATCTTTCGGATGCTTGTATCCGCTTAGATTCACATGCTTTGCATAGGCAAATATCTGTTTAGGCCCCGATGTTTGACGTTTCGTTGGCTCTGATGCTATCTTAGGCGCAGAACCACTTTTACTCAGCATTGCTTTAGGTTTTGAAACATGCCCTGAGGGCAGCGTGGGGAGGGGAGGGAAAGAATGGGTGCAGAGGCTTTCCTATGCACCAAGCTGCCAGCTGAGGAGACTAGTTCCAGTGCCGCCTTTGAAGTTTGATGAATGTGTTGAAATTTGCTTTGTGGGATGTTTTTGTCTGTCGGGTGGATGGTTTATTTGTGACGGTGCCCCGTACGCCGCCCACGCTCCATGTGTGTGTTTTAGTTTGTCCTTGTCGCCAGGGGAAACCCCTATTGCAGCGGCTGTTCGGAGCTGGGCAGTGGCACACTGGAAGCTTCCAATTTCTGATCAGATGTCTCCTCAGCGTCACTAATGTAGCCAGGACAGCCCTGTTCTGCCTTGGATTCCTCACGCCCAAGTAGCATTCAGTCGACGCCTCAGCTTGCATCACATAGGCTGTCCTGCACTTCGAGCGTCAATCTTTGAGCATCTTCGGATTAAAGAACTTACTGGCTTGACATTTGGTTTCCTTTTGGTCTCACAAAGGCAATGGTTACACATGTTATGGGTGTCCTTCCATGGAAATGTTCTATTGCTGGATGGGCAGAATTTAAAAAGGAGCGTTTTTCCAAAATCAGCACCGGAGGACAGCGAGATTAAGCGTATTAAAGGGGAAATGTGTGGAGATATTCTATACAAATGTACTAAATGTTTTCCAACACTCTGACTCTTTAGGACGAAGCTTGAAGAGTTGTAAGCCAGGCCCCGGAATCGCGCGTTATAAAGACACTGTCAAGGTTTGCAGGTTGCTCGAACAATTGCGTGGTTGTCAAAGACGGTAATATAAAAAGTTATTACATAGTAGTTGCACTAGGCACTATGTGATGTGCAGGTTATTATGCATTGCACGTTATATTTTTTTAAAACAAAATTGCAGGGCAATCCAGAATTCTTATATCAATTAAGGGTTGGTTTTTAGGATTGCACATTCACTTGAATGCGTTATGATTTTCGTGCTACAATATTGGTGCTTTTGCGTTGCACTTTACTTCATCTGACACACGTAGCACCTTATATTCTCCTGATTGGCAGCTGTGAACATGCACTTTAACAATTGTTCTCTGAAAACAATACTTGCATTTAGTGATCGAAATTAAGATTGGATAACCAGGAGCTAAAAGCAGCTTCTGGGTATTCAGCATTAATCGGTGACCAGGAGCTGCCACGGGGGAGTGAGCTGTAGATAGCATTCCGCAAATCTAAATTTCATATAAGTTGCAAACATAATTCCGTCCATTATTTAGGACCCCCCATGCTTAAAGTGCCGTACAGATGTGTCCTAATGTTTATTTATACACATATTCCCAAACCCACAGAGTTAAAATCACATAGATGTGTTTGTTTGGCATCAGTTGGCCTGGGGAGCCAAAAGTAGCTCCTGTTGATGTCACGCTAACGAGGCTCTTCGAGGCTACAAGCAGGAGCTAACCAGCTCCCTGCTCGCCTTCATTTCAAACTGTTTATTGTAACGGGTGTTATTGTTCCGAAGGATTAGTCGTAGCAGGATGCACTCGGGTGCAGATTATGTTGCATCTTATAGAATGAGGGTGGCGCATTTTTGGATGGATATTATTTTCGATTCTTATTGGCTCTAGCACCCTGCACTTTACTGGTTAAATATCTTGCTACATTAACATTATTGAAACCAAATATTTGTTTGCGTCAAACGATTTTTGGAATGAAGCACTAAAGCGCACAATTCATGTACTATATGATGGAAAATCAGCACTGTGCAGCCCTGTAACGTTTGCTTTCCTTTCTTTAGTATCATGGTACCATATAGTTTGTTTTGTATTTTTATGAAACAGACTATAAACAAATATTTGTATGCAACATATTGCAAATTGGAGCGTGAAATATGTAATATTGTTAGGTACCACTGTATCCCGACTTGGTTATGCATGGTTGTAAATATCTGGTGCCAAAAGAGAGTAATTGAAATGTATGTATGCATTTGATGCTGTTGCAAGATGGCAATCAGATTGTGCGACATGGGAGACCAGCTTTTGTAAACCAGTCCCTTTTCTATGTTAGTGGTGGGGATTATGTCGTAGGTTTCTTTCACGTCACTTTTAAAAACTGAATGCTGGCTATTTTTCTTGTACGATTAGCCTGACGAAGCCCCGAAAGGGGTGGAACGTGTGGTGATTGTGGTTTCAAATGAAGTGAACCAAATATACAATTTTTTTCACCGGACTAGGAAAGTATCTAAACTTTATTTCCACTCTGGATGCATGGAAGTATGTGCAACAGCACCGGAAGGATCTGTTCTGAACATATATATGACACATGCAAGGTGTCAAATAAGCAGTGCCGCACAGCAATTCTGTACATTTTCTAATTAAGTTGACACATGTGTAACAAAGCTAGCGATTTAAGTTACCCTGTTCAATGAAAGCAAAGCTCGCCCTGCATTCCTCTTACCTTCAGGGCTCTCTCTAACTCTCTGTTCACTGCAAGTTCAAAGGTGCTAATGTAGAGTGCAGAAGTAATCCTCTCCTCCATGCTTGTGTGCGAATGCTAGGCAAGTTTGTGGTTTGTTTTTTTTTCTCAAATAATTGCAAAAAATAATTGCAAAAGATGGTACTTTTATCAAGTTAACTATAATCGGTTTGGCAAAAACCAATATGTACTTTATTTTTATTAAAGATGGTCTTGCAATTCCCTTCCTGAACATTTAAGTTGTTACACAATTACAGTATTGCTAATGTAAAACACTGCATGGAAGGAGTCCACTTTATTTCATTTTGTTGGGGAAGATGCATCATACTGAAGAGCGAACACTTTGAAATTTGAACATTTATATTATCACACGGCCAGATACATTTGAAGGCAAACCTAGTTCTGTAACTTGCTGGTTGCATGCATCTTGCAACTGGTGCTCAACCCATGAGCAAATCCCAAACTCTTGACATTTCTGATCGCTGCAAACTACAATATTCCACCTAGTTCTCTGCCTGCTACTCCATCCACTCTACTACTTTCTTTCCTCTTAGATAAGGACTACACAAAGCTAAGGTTTACACAAAGTAGTGATCAAAAGTTCCATCCAGTCTGTAGATCTACTGTACTGCCATACACTGTAGTCAGCCTACAGAACTTGCTTTGCTCTAGGATTATGATTGCATTATATATAAGCACCTGCGGGAGAGAGATAAAAAGGCTCTGAAAAGAGTTTGGCTATCATATCCAATTATTTGTGACTATTCATGTAGCTAACCCTTTACATTTTAGACACTCATCCAGGGCTCGTAAAGACTTTTCGCCCACTAGCACAGTGGAGTACATTTTATGAAGGGCGAGCACCATTTGCAGGGGATGTTTGAAACCTATTTAACATTTATTTTATTTGCAGTAAATGGCAAATAAAGTTTCACGGTGCATGGCTGGGCTCTGGGTGGCAGCAGAGTTCCAACCATAAGTAGGTTTGTTGTGACATGCACCATTTTACAGAAAGCGCATTTAAAAAGGTTTGTCATTCGTTGCCATGGGTCGAGTGCATTTCTCTTAGGTCGGGTAAGTAAACCAAGCTATCGACCGGCAGGTCCAATGCAATTTCAAAGACTTTGCAATGCCCGACTCCTCTCACTAATGTCTTACTTCAACAGTACACAAATTCTCTGTATTCTTGCTTATTTTATGTCTTGGGTACAAATAACTACTGTTGACTTTAAAAATATTAGTACAACATTGCTAATCAAATGGGTTTGCTTGCTTCTAGTTCAACACATAAATCACAGTTGTCAAAGTTAAAACAGTCAAGAAAAGTATACACAACTCCCTATTTAAATTATAGGCAAGTTCGAGCCAGAATGAAAACTGAGCAAAATGGCACAGGGTCAACCAAGCAAAAATGGCACTCTAGTAATTTCTCAAAAGGGAAGAAAGGACAAATTATACAGAATTAACCTCTTAAACACACGAGCAACACTTCTCAAGTGGATTGTTAACAAGTTAGGCAAGGTAGTACTTTAGCATTAGTCATACATATTTGAAAACCAAGCAAAATGGCACTTCAGGAATACTTAAGAGGGAAGGAAGAGTGGTTATAAGAGTTTTTGGTGCACCAACACAGTTGAGGGTGAAAAGCAATCTAGTGAAGGCAGTTGTAACAGATTTAGCCAAAGTCAATAGGCCTGTGCCAGAGTTAGTGGTACAGGGCAATGTGCCCAGGTTCAAACAGTTCTAGCCGCTGCAGTCAAGTATTTGGTTTAACGATTCAAAAGGAGGGTGCAGAAGGTAAAAGATAATGTTAGTCGATAGGGGGCGGCCAACCCAGGAGGTAGGTAAAGGATTTCAAACACCTTTAGCAGTACCCCTCAAAACGGGAGGCCTGGTGGAACAATGTACCTGAAAGTGGACGCAGCTCCTGCAGTGGCGGTAGTTCCTGGCAGATCCTGCAGTTCAGGGTGTCCAGCAGAGGAAGAGAGGATCTCATTGTGGAGGAAGGTTCGAGTTACTGCACTGCCCAGGGAAGAAGCCAGCCGCGGTGATGCCGAAAGGGATTAAAAAGGTACGCTCCTTTAAATCGCGGTCATGGGGGACAGGTGCCTGTCTATCCGGTCTCCGAGTGCAGGGCACTGGCGATTCGACCAAGGCTTGCCCTGGAAGGCGATTGGTGAACTGGTTGGCCCCACCAGCTCAAGGAAAGAAGACTCTTGCAGAGGAAGATCTTCTCAAGTCGTTGGAGAAAAGGGGTGAGGATCTACAGCAGGGCTTCACCGGTGGTTCAGTCGTTGCAGATGTCTTCAGCTTCTCTCCTCTTCGGTTTCCTAGCTCCAGTAGCGACGTCAGTCCTCAAGACCCTGCTTTTATGCAGCAAGACCCCCATTCATACAGCCTAGCTGTCACTCACACAGTGGGGTGGCTCTCCCCAGCCTATCAGGGCAGAGTGCGACTTGGGTTGTGTAGGCAACCCTGTCCAGGGTGCCTAATACCCCTCCCACACATCCTGTCTACCCCAGACTCAGTGGCGCCGAGAGGAGGGTTTCTGTGGAGAAGCCCACCAAAAGGACGAACAAAGGATCCCCGACCTGGGTTAGGATTTCAGAGAAAGACACGAGAAACATTATTAAAGTTCTGGCAAAAAGAAAACACCAGATTAAAGTTAATATTAAAATAAACCAGCGGTATATTTGAGGCTGTCAGTAAAAGTGGTAGCCTCGAACAATGGGAAAATCCCATAGGAAAATATTTGCGGTCGAATATTTACGGTAGAAACCACTGCCACCAGCCAGAAACCTTTGAGCAAGGGACTGTACGGTACCTCCTCGAAAATTAACACTAGGGAAAAACTATTAACCCTTCCCAGTACCTCTATAGTAAGATGGTTTGTACTGGTTTCGTTCATAATGATCGACTAGTAAAGTCAATGCAGACTTCATGCCCTGGGAGACAGTAGTCAGTCCCATGGTATGGAGTCCATGTTTGGGGGTCACTACGACACCCCTGTGGTACGGCACGGAGGGTGCTGTGTACCACACATATAAAAGGATGAGTCCTATGTGGGTGAGAAAAAAACCCATAGTCCATAAGCACACCAGGTAGCCTAAAACACACTCTAGCAATCTGTCTAAGAGTGGGGAAAAAAGGGTCTCACTCTTAGCAGGAGAAAAAAAATAAACCCCTCAAATCCAGCAAAGCTGCTGGGGGACTCTATAGGTAAGGGAAATTAGCCTTTTAAGAGAATTCTCCCCAACAATAACGAGCAGCAACTTCAAAAAGCAGAACTCTCCATAACGCTACCAACGTGAAGGCAAGCAAATAAAAATCTGAGGACACAAGACGATTGAATGATGGGTGCAGTACACATCACAATAGGGATAGTATTACAAACAAGCCCATCCAACGTCCCTTTTCGAAATTCAAAATTAAATCATGCAATGCTCTGCATCAACCACTCGATTTCAGCCTACGCAAAGCATGGGATTATAAGAAGATCTGCAAGCCTCAGAAATATGGTTTATAAAGATTTGTGGGATTACACTTCCCTGTGATTTTTATATGGTTACTGTGTAACTCAAGGCTTAATAATTATATTTTGATGTGCTTACTGTCCAACTGGACTTGCTGGTGTTCTGTGTGGCTACATTGTAGCCATGGACCACGTCACACTTTTCCTGAGACTAAGCCTTGACTGCTCAGCTACCTTACCTTGATTGGGTTTTGGCTATTAGGCTAACATCTCAGAGTCTTCCCAGTTCACCATAACATGGTGGACTCTCAAAGTCCTCCCAACCAGGCCGGATTTCCATTTTAACAGCAGGTCTGGAGGGGGTGGGGGGGGGCAGATTAGACAGGAGGGAACAGGTTCATTTTGCAGGATGAGTTCTGCTCATCTTGCAAGCAAACAAATAAAATCATCTTTTGTTTGACTATCACCTAAAATTAAATGAGAGCTTAATTACGCCAACAGTACTTGGCACAACTGATTCTGCTTTTTTGTAAGGCATGCTATCAATACACATGGCATGTGAGGTAACAACTATCATAATATACAATTGACTGGGCATAGGAGTCTACATTTGGTATTTTATGTCAGCGCTTTGGCATTTGAAGCTGTATTTGCCATTTGTTGACATTACTTGCTATAGGAGGCTTAACTAGTATAAGACACTGCACTAATATAAAAAGCCAGTGTCCCTTGCCCATCATAACTGCACACAAGGTATATCAAGGCATCCATTAGTCAATGCATGGTTCAGTGAAACACTAACTAGATGATCCTATACATCTTACAATAATCAATGCTTTTTAGCATCAGCAATTTATTTTGTGACAGAATGTCATCTAGTGAGGGCAGGACAGCCGGATCTTTTCATTTTTTTAATGAACCAATATGGGCAATTCGGTTTCTGAATGTGAGATCTGCTAATCCGATCCGACTTTCATAATGTTCAATGCTAAAAAACAATGCACAGATGTACCTAGCTGTGACCGGCTCTTGGCATCCACAGTAGTTGCACTGTAGTGGCAGATTCAAAGTTTACATGTGCACTTTGAACAAAGCTGCTGCAACACAAAGTTCTAATAGACGGAGGTGGCCTTTTAACTGAATGCACCTCTGGTTCAAAGTATCACTTTGTACCCCAGAGGCATGATACCTAAAAATAAGTAAACTAGTTCGGACATGGCGGCTACTGAGACCACACAATTACACAGCCATAAGCATTGCATGTCATACTTGTCAGCTTGGTAGTGACTCATTGATGACAGGATCCAGTGTGTATTAGCATTCTGGTCTGGATGTACCCACAACAACCATGTTGGGTTCAGCCGAGGAATCCACTTGTTTATCCTCCTGAGGAGGGTTGCCCACTACCTTCAGGGAACAGGAACCCCCACCCCCCCTGGGAGCTTAATTGGGAACTGGTTCTTCAAAAGAAAAGACAGTCCTTTCATCACAATGGCCACCTCACATCAGGGTTATGATTACATAAGACCTTTTGATGTAGGCAGACCAAGGAAGGGGGCATAGTTAAGAGTATTCCAGGGGAGAGATTCAGTCCACAGAAGGATCCGACTATCCTGGATTTTGGTATGCATCCCAAACTTCCTGTCCCCCTTCCACACTTCCCGAAGACAAGGCACTCTGGGAATGACAGCACGGAATAGGCATTTCTGTAACGCTCACCTGGTTCCCACGGAGGCGCGGCGTCGAAGGCGCAGAACTCTGAAGATGGACAGGAAGGGCCCCTCTATTCTGGCTTCCCTGGCTCGTTGGATACCCTCCTTAGGGTTTGGAAGGATGAGCTCTCCATCCTGCTTCTGATGCAGGGGCGCGTTGAAACCCAGTTACTTCACTGGATTGAGGATTGATGGGAGTTCAGGTAAGCTTGACTGTTCAGGTAAGGCGCTGTAAAAGTTCTGTTCAAAAGTTCAAGCTTAATAATAATGTTTGTTGTCTAATTGCAGCAAGCGCTAATGCTTATGTCTTTTTCCCCTTAGGGGCCGGGGTTTGGAGTGCCGGAGATATGGCGCCGACCCGAAGTGAAACAGTTCTGGATGAGCGCTGAGGTAATGTCTTTGCATTCGCTCATTCAATGTCTTTGTCTTTTTTCCCCATTGGGGCCGGGGTCCGGAGATGCCAGGAAGCGGCAGGACCCGAAATGCAGTGGGAATAATCCAACAGGTAAGACTTAAAAGGAAACTGAGCTTTCCTTATTCCTTTTCTCCCTCTCACCTTTGTTCTCGTCTTTTTTCCTCTAGGCGCCGGGGCGTAGCTGAATCCGGAAGATCGCTGAAGATGGAAGCGCCTTGCAAAGGTGAGTAAAATGCAGCGCTGCAGCGATCGAAATGAAATGCCTTTAAAATGATGTCTTCCTTTTCAGGGCCGTTGGAGAAATGACTCCGGGATGCAGATTTAGCAGGTAAGGGCTTTTCTTCTCCTATTCTCTTCCTTTCTCCCCTTGCAGGTGTTCCAGGGTGCTGGCAGGCGTGGCTGAAGTCAGGATGCAGGAGCTGACACGGTGAGCGTCCAGCTGCTAGGTGCAGAACAACGCGAAGCAGGTGTGGCTGTTCGGGTGGGGTTTAAATAGCCTTGGAAGAAGTTCCTGGTATGTATCCTTCCACCAATCAGGTATGTATCCTTCCCTGACCACACCCGGGTGGTGAAGTAGTACTACAGGTTAAGTAGTCCCATTCAGGCCTCAAGAGGGCCTGGATGAAGCAGCAAGGTCTGCATCAGGTAAGTGTGCACCCAAGCACTTAAACACATATCCTCTTCTATGAGCCTGGCGCCTAAGGCGCCAGGACTGGGGTCCGCTATGAGCCTGGCGCCTAAGGCGCCAGGACTGAGTCCAAAAGGCCCCGACTTCGGCCCGCTGAGACTTCCCTGGGGAAAATGATGTCTGCCTCTGGGGTTGCTGGGCCCGGCCTGGCTCCTTAGAGGTAGGCATCATGACAATTTCTTACAGCAGCCAGGATTGGACCCGAACAGGTTTCATCTGGACAACTCTGCAGTAGCATTTTGCCTGTATTAGTGGGGGAAACCCTCCCATAGGTTGGTTCATTTTTGGAACACCTTTGGAGAAGGATTCAACTGGACCTCTGTTGGAAGTCTGGTCAACCCCAAAGTGCTCCAACAGGGAGGTGAAGACAGAGCGCCAAGGAAGAAGAAAGCTTTTCTCCCCAACAATCCCAAAGGCAAGGTTCGAAATTGAGGAAAGCTGGGAGCCATTTAGCTCCTGCCAATAGCCTAGACAAGCTAAGTTAGCTTAAAACCAACAGTTAACAGGAGCTACTTTTGGCTCACCGGGCCAACTGATGCTAAACAAACTATGTGAATTTAACTCTGTGCATTTGGAACAATCATTAGGGCACATCTGACATTTGAAGCATAAGAGGAAGTATATTTGAATTGTATGTGGAACTGCAGCAAAGCCAGCAGTGAGGCGGGCTATTCTTGCTGCATTTTCTTTTCCCCATGTTGCTGCTCTGTGGGGGGTGGAGGGGAGGCAGAACTGATCCATGCACCTGGACTGCATTTCAACAAAAAGCTGCTCCAGAAAACCAGCTAATGAGGTTGGGTGTTCACGCTGATCCTGACTTTCTTATATGTGTGCCAAGTCGCGGCAGTGACCCTGAGGCGCTGCTGTTAGATCTTGTTAAATACTGTCAAGGTTGCTGCAGGCTTATGGCAGGTTTACAGCTGTAGGAGCTGGACATTGGAAGCTTCTTTTTCATTGGCGCACACCCGATTACCTGATTGGGATTGGAAGCGGAGGAGGGGAGAGAGCTTGCTGGGGAACTTTTGAGCCTCACAACATTGATAATACATACCAGGCACAAATGGTTATACTTGGTGTTCGTTACTCAACAAAGCAACAATGTTTCAGTTACTTTGTTCCTGTACCCCTATACAATTAATCCCTTTTATATCGACATTCAAGTTTTCAGCAGCATTTCAAATAGACTTCGTTTCCTTGCATCAAGGGTTTCTGTGTACACATTTTTTCCTCTGCCCCATTTGCTCCACTTTAGCTCCCCTTCTGGCTGACAATCTGGGCATTTGGACTAGCTCTTAGTCCCAGCTCACTTCGCACACCGTGAACAGTAAACAGTACTTCCGTACTTTAGGGTGCGCTGGGACTTGAGCAGATATAGGCAGTTCCGGGTGATCCCTGGTGGGCGGGGTTACTTCAGTCAATCAGCTTAGCTGGCAAATTTTAAAGGGCCAGCTGTCTTTAAGTGTTGCAGCGAATTCACTCCTCCTGCTGCAGTCCTGTGCAGTTTCCACACCGTGCCAAGTCCAATAAAGCTGGCAGGCAGACTCTCCGTTCCAGCTCCACCACAGTAAACAGTACTTCCATACTTAACAGTGCTAACAATGTTAACAGTGAGGCCTAAAGCATGCACACTTGCCAAGGTGTCCTTAGTGGTTTTGAATGCTTACTCTGCCGCCCAATGAAGAAGTTCTCTTGTACTGGACTTTGTATAGTGTTGCAGTGGTTTAACTAAGTCGGCATAATCAAATACCCATTGTCTACCGTATCTTGCCATGCCCAAAAATGCTCTCATTTGAGTCTGAGGCTTAGGAACACTATTTCCGAGAGCCAGCTATGAACCTGTGGTGCAACAGAATATGTCCCAACTAATGTACCGTTCCCTACACAATTGTATTTTCTGCTTAGATGCTTTGTGCTTTTTAATTGCTAACAGTTAACACCTGGTATCTTTTTTGCATGCTTTGAGGGATCAAAATTTAGTTTTGAGAACGAGATACAACTAGCTCCTGGGTGTCCGCTATCACCAAGTAGGCAGATGCTACTGCTGCAGAACTAGTGAAGAGTACACAGCATACTGCAAATCTAATTTCCACACAAGATGCACACTAACGTTTTGCCTATTATAGTTAAATGTGCCCGAGATCTGTCCTAAATCATCTTTATTAACGTTCTCAAATACTGAAATGTGACATATGCATGTTTGTAAGGCACCAGTGGACCTGGGAAACCAAATGTAGCTCCTGAGAATGGTTGTTTTTAGCAAAGCAGGCCCTCCTATGCTGGAAGCAGGCGCTAAATAGTATCAATTTTGAACCCTGTGCTTCATATGATGGGGAGCCCAACAATAGATTGTCTACATCCTGTACCAAAAGTGTCTGTCCAGGGAATCCAAATTTCATCTATATCCTTCTTGAGTTGTTGTCAGAAGAGAGTGGGTAATTCGATGTACCACCGAGGGAGCATCATTCATGTATACGGAATTCCACGATGGGAAAATGTCAATAAAAATTGTCTTTCATGGGTGTTTGGGAATAGAGATGAAAGCCGAACACAGATGTATAAAAGTGAAGTGTGAAGCAGTCCGTGTGATGCAGGACAAGGTTGTGGCAGGGTTCGGTACCACTGGGAAAGTGGAATCAACTACTGCACATTTACAGCCATACAAATCTTGTGTCCCATCATGGCTCCTTGACAGCAGAATCTGAGTATTACAGGGATGAAATGTCAAACACTAGAAATCCCTGCTTTAATAAGACCTCGATTACTGGTGCTATACCAACATCAGCTTGTGGTCGCAAGGAATACACTACAGTTTCTCAGACTAGTTAGTCTCTCTTCAGGTTAGCCTTCCTAAAACAGCCTACTTAACAACCAGAGGTATTTGGGAACCGTATTAAGTCTTCAGGGTCTGAAGACTAACTATTATCCAAAACTGTTCCGGCCTCGCCTATAATACATGTAACATGGCCAGGGATGCCTCAGCGTTCTTTATGGGGAGATTTACAGATATCCTGTCCAGAGTAGAGTAAATGGTACCATTTCGTTTTCATAATAGGTGTTAAGGATTTCCAAAATCAACCGTGGGGCAAATTTGGGAGGTCAACCTATTATGTCGAACAGGAAAGAGACAGATGTCTAGCCAATCAAGTTAGGTAGCAGAGCTGCAAGACGTGAGAGTGGTCTAGGGCATCAATGAGCTACACAAAGCACTCCAACAGTTCAGTTCCTGTTAGGTGCTCAAATAAACAATTTTTAGGCCTTTAAAATACATACCAAAATCACTACCGTCATACACACACACACACACACACTCCTACAATTGGGGGTTCTCACAAGAACCCTTGCACTTAAATTTTAAAAAAAGTTAAACATACAAGCATGGCATTAGCAAGACTTTCAGTAACTGTGTGTAGTAAAGTGAGAGTAGAGAGAAAAAAAAAAGCATTTGCTTCAAAACCAGTAGGACACAGGTAAGTAATCAATTTAGCAAATCAGATGAAAAACACTAACTGGTAATCAAAAGTTCCCACTTCCACAATATATACTGTTCAGGTAGGTTCACTATTGAATTTAGCAACGTCATTGGTGCAGAGCAAGTGTTCCAAAAGTTTAGAACGGGGGGTCGGGGGTGCGAGGAGGGGAGGTCGGGTCAAAACAGGTATGTAAACTCAGCCCCCTTGTTCTGATTTTCCCAGAAACACGAATGGGGTTCTGGAATCTGTTGGGCCATGTACTTCAGTTCTTGGCTTGCTCAAGGGAGGGCCAGGGTCACAGTGCAGGGGTTGTTTTAGGACATAAGATTTTGTTTCGGTTGGTTGAGGTACCTGTATTTCGGTTCCTGGGACTCTCCAGCAGATCACCCTTGCGGAGCACGCAACCTCCAGGAAGTGAAGAAGACAGGATTCAACAATTCTTTCGATGGTGAACAAATGAGCAGGTCTTACACGGCTTTCACAGACTAGAAGGCTGAAAATGCAGGAGCAGATGTCTTGCAACACATGTTGAAGAACCTAAAAGTGTCAAGGATGCACTCATAACAGGGACGACTGCAGCGAGGTAGCCCAGGAGAGAGCTGGACAGTCCACCGGGGGGTGTTCCAGAGACCATCCCGAAGGATCCGTGTGCATGGGTCCTCAAGCAGGGGTTAAGACTGGTTGTTTCCACCAGTCCGGTGGTCAAAGCATTGACAAGGGCCTTCTTGAACACAGGACAGATGAGCAGGGCATCACCAAGGTTGCACTGATCTGATGCTGTTCAGCTGCAACGGTCGTGCTCAGATCTTCAGAGGGCTTGGCTCCAACGATATCTGTCGATTGGCTACAGAAGTCCTCTTTTTAGCCAGGATTTGGACTGGAACGCCACCAGGAACCACAATTGGTAAGGAACTGCACCATTCAAACAGGCATTGGCTATCCAATCAAGGATAGCCACTGGCCAAACATTCTGCCCAGCAACAGACACTCAGGCCTAAGGATGTGAACTGGGACCAGACAATCCCAGACACCACATCCAGCCACACACAATGCCACTTTGCCTGGGAAAGCAAAGGTTTTGCCTGGGAAAGCAAAGGTTTTGCCTGGGAAAGGACTTTCCATATAAAGCAATTCCATATCAGAGAGGGCAGGAAGGCGGCCAAAAGACAACATGACCAAAAAACAGGAGATGAAATGCACAAGTGCTTAGTAAATTTAAAAACATGTTAGTAAAATATCTGCTTCCACAAGCCCATCCTGGACAAATTGAATTTGTAACCAGGAAGTTACAAAAGAGAAAAAAAACTTAAAATAAAGGATACAAAGTATACTATCCGCACTTAACTTTAAGGTGATGTGTGCAGATTTAAAAATAAAAAATAATTCACTTAAGGGAGACAAAGTCTGTGGGTACCGATAGCCTTAAGGTCTGAACAGTTCGTCCATATGAATGAGCACAAGGGAAGTAAAGTCCAAGGCTTGCCTCCAAAACGCCAGGCCAGCAGCTAAAACAAGGCAAAAGGAAAGGTTTTCCCACAGAAATCTATGGGAGGAAGGCAGCAAAATTAAATGTGTTCCGTACAATAGGACACAGGTACAGAAGGGTTAAGGAGAAAAGCATATTGTTAAGTTACGGGCCCTGAAGTAACAGATACTGGCTCAGGCATACAGCGAGGAATGGGGGTGTTTGAAAAGCACACTACATTTAATGCAGGGTTGGAAATTACTGGGAGGCATTTAGCTCCTGGATAGGGCCAAGAAGAGCCTGGTTAGCTTGAAACCAATAGAGCTACCCGATGCTGCTTTTGCCTCCCAAAGGCAACTTGTGCCACACAAATATACTGTGAGGTGTCCGAAATATGAGGCGGACAACTTTTGGATGATTTCTCAGAATATGCAATGTTATTACATTATATATAGTTTAATGGCACAATCTGGTTAAAGAAAATCTGATATACACGGAATGATTTGTTTTCCTGACTCGTTGTACCTGTGCACACAACAGTGCAGTAAGAACTTTTTGTTGGCTCCTAGGTCCCAGGCCGCCATACCCTTCTCCCCCGTGTTAAGAGCTACCACACCACTCGGAGAGGGTAAGCCTTTCCCTCCCTACTGGAATTGAGATTTGACAATGCAGTGTTTTTATAACATGCCTACATAAGAGGTTGCAATTTGGAAAGTGATGCACTATCCCATCCCTCCCCCCTCCCTCCCTCCCTCCCGTCATCCCTACAGGTAGACGAGCAGAACCAGCGCAGACTACGCCATTCAATCAAGAAGCCGCACACGTTGTTGCCCTTATTCTAGCCCTGAGGAATGTGGCCTATCAACATAGTACCACAGAAACCGGTCGGCTATAGAACAATCTGACCTAGTGCCCAATACTATCCGCACTGTCTCAGCTTGTTCCTGTAGAGGATCCCCATATTTACACACCACGAGTCCCATACCATAAGGAAAACCTCATGAGAGGAACTTATTGAAGAACGCCGTCGTCTTTGTTTTTAGAAAAACCTGCACCTGCCAATACAGAGAAAACCTATTAAAAAAAAATACTGTCATTCATCTGCAAGGCAGCAGACGCATGTTGAGACCAAGGTGGTCCAACATGTGCCTTTTAGCACGTCAAAGTGCATCCTAGATGAGTTTGAAAACCCAGCCAGAGACACTGGCTTCTCTTAACCTGGTCTCACTCGATAAGCTGTGCGTTTTTTGTGCGAGTACGACATTCGGCAACTCACAGTTGGCAGTCCCAAAACAGTCCCTTGTGTTTTGTTTACTACATTATACATTTCATCAAGCGGCTCTCTATGCCTACCCTGATGAGTTATTGATAAGCAGGGAAATCCTCGAGGAAATACTCTAACCATCTGCGCCCCTAACCCTTAAGCATAAAATACACAAGAAAATATATGGCAATTCACAACAATGAATGGTATTTCTCATATATTCACAGTCTTTATTTATAACCTGAGTGAGCTTCCCTTACCCAGTGTTTCAAGTTAGGTACAGTTACAATGTAACAAAGAAACAAGGAAATCCGGGTTTGCAACAAAGTTCCAACTCAGTTCTTTACTCCTTCACTTTGTCAAGAGAAAGTTCTACTAAACAATGTTGAATCAGCAGAAAGATTTAATCTTCCTAGAATAGTAAATTTCCACTTCAACAAATAGCATCAATGCTATTCTAGGTCACGGTGCTTTGCCACAACTCAAATGTTGTAGAAGAAATGCAGTTCCTTGTCAGATTCAAAGAAACAACTTATGGCAAGGTAAAAGAAACAGTTTTTTGGTAGCACTTCCGAGTCTCTCTTTATAAATCACAGTTAATATCTTTGTCAGGATGACTTCACAGCACCACTACTTTCACCTGGACAACTCGCATACCAGGTTAACTTCTCTAAGGATTCACCATGCGGGTCTACTCTCCTGCCCCATAGTGTTCCACATTCAATTGAATTTCTGAAGTTTCAAATCTACTGACAACCATAGGATTTATCACGGCTTCAACAATCTGCAACTTTGTGATTTTATTTGTAACTTTCCAGAAAAGACTATATTCACATCAGTGTTCCTCAACACCTTCATGTAGGCAAGGTCCTCTTCCTCGGACCATTCACCTTTCAGAAGGGCGGCCTCTTTGCCATTTGCCTTTCTGCAACATTAATATTTACCACAGCTCGAGCAGTTTGCACCTTTGTGACGTCGAATAACTTTTCAGAAACGACAAGATCCACTTTAGAGCCCCTCAAAACGTCCAAGTAAGCAAGGCACTCTTCTTCTGGACATTCACTTTGTCAAAAGGGCAGCCTCTTTGCCATTCTTGTCTGTCACAACAACCAAACTTGACCTTAATGAATTCTATCTCATTGCCTTATGGCTTTGGCAATGTGCGTTACTAGTTTTTAGGGAACATTGACAATCATCAGGCTTCACCTTAAACAACCTTGCATTCGCCTCTTTGCTTTCTGCCCACCAAAGCAGTTTCATTGAATGCCTGTTAATCTCTTTTGGCTTAGGGCAATGCGTGCACCCCTCTTGGCTTAAGGCAATGCTTGCACCATGCTTGTCTTGGAAAAATGTTGGGTTCACGCTTAGCTTGAATGCTTATTTCACTCTTGGGTTGGGCAATGCTTGTTCCCTCAAACTCACAATTCAATGTTCTGTCATTTAAATTCAGTACTACTTCAACAGCTCCACAATTGACTCTACGGTTAACCATCTCAGAATTACTTTTAAAGCACACGCAACCAGTCTCATCTGTTTTCAGAGGTTTGAATATTCAATTAACTTGGTTCAGAGTATTTTACTCTTACGCGAGTGCTATGGAAGAAGTTTACTCACACGCGAGTGACTTCCAATTGTCCGACAATAAATAGTCGGTTTATTACTGCTTCACTCATACGCGAGTGATTCTGCTTGGCTACAGTTGCCTGCCTTTGCGACCACAAGGGTTCAGACTGCTCGATAATACTCACCGGCTGCAGTCGTGCTCCCTTTGCGTGCTGCAGGACTTCAATTGCTTCTGGCTTTATTTGGATACACACTCTTCCTCTGTGAAGGCGTCTTCGTCTCAGCCAAGCAGTGAGCGAGCTCGGTGTCCAGTCGAATGAAATAAGTCGACTTGCAAAAATATCGGGAAAAAAAATGTCGAAAAAAAAAAAACAAATGTGTTTTTTTTATTTATATGTTTTTTGGCCTTTAGCTGGTAAAAATAAACAGGGGGTTGGGGGGGGGTGCCCCCTCCCATTAAAAAAAAAAACAAAAAAAAAAAATTTTGTAATTCGATGTTTTTCATTCGACTTTTTGACTATAAACCACCGAGCTCCTCTCGCTCCTAGGACCCTCGGATGTACACCAACTCTCAGCCACGGTCTCTTGCTGTGCAATCAGGTTGACATGGGGAAAGGCTTCTGCCTGCGCATCCTCGGCACTTCAGATTTAGGGGGAACAGGACCCGCTAAGGACAGGCAGGCAGAATCTGCTTGGCCAAAGTCCTGGCATCCCTTGTTTCCACCAGCTTCTGCTTTGATTGCCAACAACACGCTCTTGCTCTGCTGCTATGACTATTCCAACTCCATTGAATGGCCAGCACCTGAGGGGACCTTTTAAGGCTCTCTGCTTCCCTCAAGTTAAGGGTAATTATGCTCGACTACCCCTGCAACTTTGCTCTTACGCCCGCTTCCTCGTCCGAGTACTCAGGAGATTATGGGGCTTTTAGTCCCAACCAACAGAAAAAGGATTTGTTAGCTTTTTATTTTTAAATGCAGTTTTATTTTAAGGCATTATTTATAGGTTTCATGTCGCTGTACCTGATTTTCGACTTTGGAAGTCTCAAATGGCGTTTCCTTCCTTGGGATATTTAAAGAAGTCACACCCGCTTTGTTTCGGGGGTGAACTCAGTTGTGGAACCATTGTCGCGATTTGCAGATAAATTCCTGCAACCATTGGTGAAAAAGATGGCTTCTTTTGTACTATACCTCAGAAATGATTTGTGTGGTGTAGAGGGGATGGATTTCGATCCACAAACAGAGATCTTGGTTGGCCTGGATGTAGTGGCTTTATACACGAGCATTCCCCAGAGAGCTTCATTGGAGGTGCTAGAGGAGAAACTGCTCAGAGACCATATTGTGAAAACCACTCTGGTGTCTTTCCTCCTTTGGTGTGCGGAAATGGCCCTAGTAGAAAGCTACTTTCATTTCAACTGAGAATTCTTTAAACAAATACAAGGGACGGCTATGGGTGCAAACCTGGCCCTGAGTGTAGCCAACCTTTACATGGAGGGCTTTGAGGTTAATGCAATCATGAATGCGACCAACCCTTTCATCAGCCACATTAGAAAATGGCGCTGCTATATAGATGACAATCATCTGGACTGACAATGGACAAGAACTGGATCTGTTCTTTGAATGGATCAACCGACAGAACCGTTTTTTACGCTTTACGCATCAACACAGCGTTAAATCCATAGATTTTCTAGATATTACCATCTCTGTCGATCCCGGGACCAAGAAACTGTACATGAAACCATTTAACAAGCCCATGGATAGAAAGTCTCTGCTACATTACTCTAGCTTTCACCCCCCCCCCCCCCGTCATGTACGGGATAATTTACCACTGGGTCAATTTCTAAGACTAAAAAACAGCAACAAGAAAACAGACTCAGGTGGAAGCGGAGAAAATGAAAGATAAACTTACAGACATAGGCTACCCACATAAAGTTACTCAAGTCGCATGGAAACGGGCTAACAACAACAATAGAGGAGCACTTCTGGAATATAGAGCACAGCGGGCACAGAAAGATAAATCTAAACAAATAGTGTTCGTAAATACATACATCCACCTTTCTAACGGAATCAAGACAATCATTGGTAAGAACTGGCATATCCTAGAGAAAAATGAACCTATAGCAAGACTAATCATTGCATTCAAGAGGAGCCGCAATGTGAAGGAATACATAACAAGGAATGACGCGAGTAGGAAACCAATGAAACAAAGAAACACTACCACAACAATGGGGGGTTTCACGATTTAGTGGGACATGTACGATGTGGCAAATGTACGGTTTGTCCTTTCACCTTCAGAAGTACAGCGGGGATATCGGGTTGACATTATGGCAACAAAAAACATTCACAAACTGCAACTCTAATATGGTCATCTATGCAGTATGGTGTCCCTGCAAAAAAAATGTATGTGGGGAAAACAGACAGGAAAATAAAAATCCGGATTGGTGAACATAGGAGCTGCATTAGGAATAGGGCTCGAAATGCACCTCTAGTAGACCACTGGATCGAGTATAGCCACACTGTGGATGACCTGAGCTGGACCATTCTATATAAACAAAAACCACTCATGGATGGGAACAAAGATAAAAGGACATCTCAAAAAAGAACAACAGTTGATCTTTCTCACCAATAGTATGAACACAGGACTTAATGAGAAAATTGATTGGTGGGTATAAGAACCAGGGTATGTAGCCAGCTGACCAGATACGACAATTGGATTTGTCCACATCGTCTGATGGCTTGATACTCATCTGGCCAGCAGTACTAAATAATTTACAAATGTTCGGAGCTTGTGACATCTCACCTGTGAAGGCTCTCTTTTGAACAAACCTACTGGCAAATGTAAACTTAGAATCAATAGCGAAACATTGGAGGCAGCTAATAGCTCCCTTGCAACATGTGCTGTCACACCGGGTTCTTTTGCCCACAGTTTCAAGAAAGGCTATGTTATACTGTTAGCAGCACTAAATCATACAAATCTTCAGAGTTGGTGACATCTCACCTGTAAAGGCTCTGGTTAGGAGTGACGCGACGCATAACACTGTACAGCGGGGCGGGAGAGTTCTGTCGGAGATGGGCACCAGGGTCGGTGACCAGCAACAGGTGCATGCGTGATTTTGGAACGCAAGGAATACAGCTGTCGGACATGTCTGACGAACGAAACCCGAATCCTATCACTACAACTGATCGGGTGTGTGATATTTTACCACTTCAAGCACCAACTGAGTATAATACAGTGTAGGACCTTTTACATTAAAGCATGAGAGATCTGTAGACCGAGCCAAAACGCTGTAATCTGCAATCAATAATGCTGCATGCGTGAGTTAGTAATGCAGGAATAAAACGGCCAGAAATGTGTCCGACAAACCCAAGCCTCTCCGGAAGTAGATGGTGCCAGAGAGATGCTGAGCTCAACACAGTGGGTGGACGCGGTAGCGTTACGGGACTAAAAACGGTAAGCAACTATGGGTTGTAGTGAATGAATATAACAGTCACATCTACGGAGTCAACTAAAGGGAGGTTGTAGTTGGCAGATTAGATGACAAAGTAGTTTTTCCTTCTAGCAAGGGCACCTGAGTATTTTATACATGACTGGACCCTATTTGACTTCTAAAAGCCGATGCAACAGACACAGACACATAACTATAGTTTAATGGATAAACAACTGTGCCTGTTCCTTCTGCATTGACAGCCTCACGGACGGCCATATGATACGCGAGGACCATTTTTCGTTGGCTTTTGCTGGAACCCGTGTAGATACAGAAACGGAGATGACCATCTGCAAACGTAGACCTTCATTATGAGAAGGCAATAAGACGAGATTGAAGCACATGAACTTGTTTGACTATCGCATTGAGGGGAGGTAACTGTATATAGTCCAACACAAACTAATACTTACCCAGGGTAAATAACCGACCCATTGACATCGGTCTGTGTAGATCCCCTGAACTACTGATATACGGGTCAAGAAGTGACGAGTAACACAAATATGGGAAGTGAAGCGGAAAGGAAGTGAACCTCAATTTCCTCGCGAGAAGGAATTGCCACAGGGACTCGCTTAATGGGGTGAGCCTGAATAGGGTATAAGAATGAAATCAAAAGATAAATGATGGATGTTTACCTAATGAGTTTTCCCCCCATTGTGTAGAGTTACCTTTTGTTAACAATGGCGAGATGGCTCCTTCCCTAACCAACCCTCATTTCACAACCCCAAGGACTTGATGACATGTTACAGCCACTGTATAAGCTACAGAATGGTGAGTGGAATCTACCAGTATCATGGGTAATCAGTGAACATGACTTAGAGAGTAGAGCACTACAGAGATCATGAGTGAATGTAAATCACCATTAGAAGAAACCAGTAAGCTTGGGATATAGAGAGCTAGGGTGCAGCAAAAGGCACTCAGGATAGAACACAAGCATTAGGAATTGCACCGCCATGGTGATGGGACTGTTTAAGTTGCACGGACGTAACTCTACTGTACGATGATGTCGTTAGACACTAAGCCAAGACTCTGGTTACTTAGCAATAGCCGTCTGAGAGCTGAGCAGCACGAGTAGGTTACCGATATTCCTATTCTTTGTCTCATTGCTTCCTTGTAGGAGGAGATCTCCTTCCGGGTATACGGACCAAAGGGTAATACGAACCCATGGACTAAGAAAAGTATTATAACCCTGAGAATGATACTACAAAAGACCGTTGTTTAGTTGAAACCGATGGGCTTTTGTTGTTTTGTTACTGTAATGTGCTGCATGCTTTACTAACCTCTTACGCTAGCCCCGGAAGAATTTCCGAGTATTCAATACGAGACACTAAGATCGGAAAGAAACATGTCGGGCAAAATGTGTGGGCACAATGTGTGTTTATTGAATGATAATTTGAAAGTGAATGAAAAACAGACTGAATGGAATATGAGTTGGAGTGAGATGTGTATATTGAGGTATGGCCCAGTGTGAACATTAGCACAGCACAAGACACTCTTTTTGCATGTGTAGTTGAACTAATATGTTAACTGTTGAGGGGTAAAGTTCTTGCATATAGCGTAGTGAATGGGTCTTCCTGTCTTTTCAATGTAGAAGGCTTGTTAGACATTAAAATACACCAAGTGGATCGGCCACCAGGGGGCGCACTGACGATCACCTCCGTGTGAGCTCCTTAGTCACAGGCCCCAAAAGTGACCTGAGCCCCCACTTTTGCCCCCCCCCCCGTGCCCAACAACAGCTGATTGAGCCGTCGGAATTACCCCCCCCCACCCTTAGAGCGAAAATCCGACAAAAATCAGACCCCCCATTCAGGAGAAAAGTCCGTCCGAATGCGCCTCCCCCCCACCACAGGCGTCCACCAGCTGAAAGACAGGCCGCGATCACACGCAGCCCACGGTACTCGGCCCCTCACTCCATCCCCCCGGTGGAGGATGCGGACCCTGCTGCGACTCCTTGGACAGCCACGGCCACACCACCGCTCCCGCGTTCCTCGGGAGCTGGACGAACGCCTTTCGTGGACGCTCCTACGTGCACTCCATGTGCACTCCTGCGCGCCTCCGTACATCAGTCCCACGCCTGATACAGCCAGCCTGCAGAGCGGGTGAGTGCCCACCCCTCCGAAGTGCTCCCAACCCGCCTTACCCGAACCAGGGCCCATTTTCACCCTTGGAGCGCTCACTATCCGGGGCCTGAACACGATCTGCTGAGCGTGGGGTGCGGACGAGGCCCCCGCCCCTCTGCTGTCACTGAGAACCAGGAGGCGCCGCGCCCAGGGACAGTGCGCACGCCTGTGAGGGCCTTTCACTGATCGCCTTGCCCCACGCCACGAAGGCTTCCGGGGCGGGCCTCCCACACGCCCGACTCACTCAGCACCCTCATCCAGATACCCCCAGGGGACCCCGTCCAACACAGCAATAAGGGCCCATAGAGGGTGGCCCCCAACTTCCAGATGAAGCCGCTGGCACCTCACGCTCCATATACTGGCCTCAACGTCGCTCCCCCGCCCTGTTTAACAACCACCACACAGACTTTTAAAGCCACCTCCAGTATACTGTGTGCCACACCCGCCTCCCAGCTACGAGGCACATAACCCCCTCGGAATCTGTCTCCCAAGGCCACAGTTCACACGGCAACAAACTCAAACTTGCACCAAGACTACGCAGAGGGTTGGGCCCCCCCCCACTCCTGGGGAGTGTGCCCTCCTCTGGGAAAACACCAAGCTCTTGCCCGACCAGGACAGGGATAGGTGGATCGACAACAGAATGTAACGGGATACCCCAATGTGCCCACCCCCCACGCCAACTGAAGCCAAGACCCCCAGGGGACCCCGTCCAACACAGCAATAAGGGCCCATAGAGGGTGGCCCCCAACTTCCAGATGAAGCCGCTGGCACCTCACGCTCCATATACTGGCCTCAACGTCGCTCCCCCGCCCTGTTTAACAACCACCACACAGACTTTTAAAGCCACCTCCAGTATACTGTGTGCCACACCCGCCTCCCAGCTACGAGGCACATAACCCCCTCGGAATCTGTCTCCCAAGGCCACAGTTCACACGGCAACAAACTCAAACTTGCACCAAGACTACGCAGAGGGTTGGGCCCCCCCCCACTCCTGGGGAGTGTGCCCTCCTCTGGGAAAACACCAAGCTCTTGCCCGACCAGGACAGGGATAGGTGGATCGACAACAGAATGTAACGGGATACCCCAATGTGCCCACCCCCCACGCCAACTGAAGCCAAGACCCCCTTATCAGGGGCCTCACCTCATGCAACCCCTCCCCTCCGGAGCCGCTACACGGACCTGCATCGATATCTGGGCTCCCACACCACAGCATCGGGCCCACCGACAGAAACGAACCTGAACGGAGAGTAGAGCCCCTGGACCCAGGGCGTGTGCCTCCTCCCATCTAAGGGCTCCTGATCCAAGGGACACCCCCCCGGCGTCCCACAGCACAGCTCACGAGCCACCCAACACACCAGGGCAGAGCGTAGGGCCCACACTCCCGGGGCGCGTGCCTCCTTGCATGTAAGGAGTTTATGAACGTTAAATGCAAATTAGCCAGATACACCTATACCCCGCTGCCTCTGGCTCCCGAACCAAGAACAAGAATGTCACTAGATGCCTCGGAGACGGGAGCGGCAGCCACCAAGGGAGACATTGCCGCCCTTCTAAGTGAAATTCGGAACATGGGGGCCAACCTCTGAGGTAAAATCGACAAAATGACTCAGAGGGTGGACAATATCAAGGAACGGCTAGAGGGAGTCGAGAACAACCAAGCCTCAATTGACATCCTGGAGGCCCAAATGAACTCAGAATACGAAATATAGAGAAGAGGGAGGACGAAATTCGCCTTAAGATGGACGATTTGGAAAATAGAGAGAGAAGAAATAACCTACGTTTTTTTGGGATTCCGGAGCGCGAAGGGGAAACGGAAGAAGACCTCAAACAAACAATACACAACATTGTCAAAATTCTAACGGCAGACGAAGATATCGAACTCAAGACCGAGAGGATACACAGAGCAGGCAGCCCCCCAGGTGGCCAGAGATCGGTCCTCGCCAGATTCCACAGGTATCAGGACAGAACAAGGATACTCGCTAAAGCCAGAACCAGGGGCATCCTCACTCATGGGGTGGGCCCATATCACCATTTTACAGGATCTATCCTAGCGCACATTGGCCCTACGCCGTCTTTGTAGCCCCCTCACGAGATGGCTTAAAGATCAAGGCAGGAAGTACAGATGGGGATATCCCTTTTCCCTCGCGTTTGAACATGGTAGCAGGAAGATACTACGCCGCTCGGAGGAAGAAGTCGGGGAATGCATCGCAGACCTCCTTGGGACGGCCCCGGGGGAGGGGAGCACAGGACGCTCCAGCACAGGACAGATCGAGATGGGAACTCCAGGGCCCAAGAAGGAAAAGAGTGAAGGGATCCAGAAAGTACAGGCGACCCAATGACACGCCTGACAACAAGTGACACTCTTCGCCCAAGTACTGTATTCCTGCAATGTTTACTGCGAGGGTTTCTACAAAAGGACCTACTTACGTTCCGGATCTCGGCACTCCCTTATTAATGGTCCCATCTCACGGCACGTGAACTGCCTGGAACGCAAGCACAAGCTGCCGAAGTTGTTGTTGGTCAACATAATGTTGTTTGTGACAAAGTTTCACATAGGGGGGGGGCGGGGGCTCAAAATGGTATGTTTATGATAGTTGTTGACTGGGCCGTGCGGTTACGACCCTTGCTGGTGGTCCGATAGTAGACCATCTGTTTACATCCAGTCCAATTCGGACGCCATCGCAATAAGACATAGACCCTCATTGAAGGAGCGAAGAGCAACGAGACAAGACAGAGGGCAACGGGTATGATGTTCAACACCCTGAAATGGAGGGTGGGAGGCGGGGAGGAGGGGGGGCCGGGAGGCAGAAAATGGTACAGCCCCAGTTTTTCAGGGGCACCTATTTGATCACTTCCTTCACGGCGACCATCCACGATGAGCGACACAACATGATGCGCGAACTCAAAGAACACACCTCTGATCGACGGACATGACAACCGAAATGACAGTCATAGTACACTCAAAATTGGCACATTGAACGTTAAGGGATTGAATTCTCCCACCAAGAGATCGCTAATCTACAGAGAGTTCAAGACAGCAAAACTTGACATCCTCTTTCTACAAGAAACCTGATACACCAAAGGAAAGGAGAGGAACATTCTGGGCACCAAAGCTGGCATCGAATACTGGGGCCCCCTTAAGAAAGCATGAGTCTGCATCTTAATCAACAGAGCAGTTTGGTTCGAACACCTTAAAACCTGGGCTGACGCAAGTGGTAGAGCACTTGTGCTTGTCGGCAAAATACAGGACACCATTCTTACGCTCACATCCATATATGCGCACAACGCTGGTCAGTTCAGGTTCCTCCAACAAACAATCCCCAAGGTCATGATTGAAGCAGAAGGCGAAGTGATCCTGGGAGGCGACCTAAATTCATGGATGGATCCACACCTAGATAGACAAGCAGGCAACCCACTCGCAGCCCCCCCCCCAGCTGGACCAGGTCGCTCACAGGTCACAGAAATGATGGAGGCCTACAACCTCAAGGACGCATGGAGACACATGAACCGGAATTCAACAGGCTTCACTTTCTACTCTGCACCACACGCAACGTTCACCAGAATTGACTACATATACCTCACCCCTCAACTCACCGTGGCTATGGCCGAATCCAACATATTTCCTGTAACATGGTCAGATCACAACATGGTCACAGTTACTGTTGACCGGATGGCTCTACCCCAGAGGAGCTCTAAATGGCGATGACGAGACACTCTTCAAAGACCCGATTTTCGAGATCAGATGGAGCAGGACATCACTCACTACTTTGAACAAAATAACACAGGCGAGACCTCGCTCAATACTGTATGGGAGGAAGGCAAAGCCACCTGGAGAGGTCTACTCATTAAGGATCGGGTCACTAAGAAAAGGGAACACCAACTCATAGAAAATAGACTCCGAAAAGAAATTGCTCAGCTTGACCTCATTGCCCGATCCTCAGCCTCCGACAGACTAAAGAACATAGAACAAGCCAACAAGAGGGAAGAACTGCGGCAACTAGAAACTGGTAGCATTGTGCACAAACTCCAACGCCTCAAGCAGAAACAACACGAACATGGAGACAAGGCGGGTGCCTTACTAGCTGCAAGACTCCGAGCGCAACGCAAAGAGCGATGGGTCCCAACAATACACAATGGTGAATAACCCCATGACCACCGTCCTCCTAATATCCCGGAAGTCTTCGCCGACTTCTACGAAAAGCTGTATACTTCCGATACCACCCCACATCCAGAAGCGATCAACGAATATATGGACAAAAAGCCCCTTCCGTCCCTTCCCCTGGACGTGGCACAAACCATACACGCCCCGATCACGGGTGAGGAGATTGAAGAGGCGATCAAAAGACTTCCCGCCGGGAAAGCCCCTGGTAACGACTGCTACACGGCAGGCTTCTATAAAACTTTTAAGGATGCCCTCCTCCCATTCCTGGTCGAGCTTTTTAATAATATACTTCAATCAGGCATCACGCCGGGAACCTTTTCAGAAGCATTAATAACTGTGATACCCAAGGAAGGCAAGGATCCCACCCTGCGCGCCTCCTACTGGCTCAATTTCCCTCTTAAACATTGACGCGAAAACTTACACAAGAGTCCTTACTGCGCGCCTTGAATCTGAAATGCCAACGATAATCCATAATGATCAGGTGGGTTTCATCCTTGGGAGGCAAGGTCCGGACTCTACCCGGAAGACCCTCCACCTCATACACGAGGCTAGAGAAATGCCAAACACGCCCGCACTATTTTCAACCGACGCCGAGAAGGCATTCGACAGTCAAGTGGCACTTTCTAGAAGCCACGCTGATGAAAATAGGCCTGGGATCTGTTCTCCAACGAGGGATCAAAGCCGTCTACACGGCGCCATGTGCATCGGTAGCAGTAAACTCCCAATACTCCCGCTGGTTCCCCCTTAGTAGAGGAACAAGACAAGTATGCCCTCTCTCGGCAATGCTCTTCGTGCTATCACTGGAACCCCTCGCCCAGACACTCCGAGCAGACCCCGATGTAGAGGGACTGCGAGTAAACGGCAGAGAGTACAAGCTGGCCCTGTACGCAGACGACATCCTGCTTCATGTACAAAATCCGATGTCATCAATTCCCCGAGCGATGCGCCCGATAGAAGAATATGGCACACTGTCAGGCTTCAAAATAAATAAAACCAAATCGATCCTCTTCCGGCTCCACGAACCAAGAACGCCCGCCCCCCCCCCCCCCACCGGTCCACCAAGCGGACCTGGAGACCCTAGGACTAAGCATCGGAGGCCCAACAATGAGAAACCTGGGGATCAACCTAACAAGAGATCTCTAACATCTGTACGAGACAAACTTTCCCCCAACTCCTTGACGCGCTCAAAGCAGACCTTGCAAAATGGAAACCGCTTACGATCTCCTGGATGGGATGTCTAAATGCCATTAAGATGGTGAGCCTGCCATGTTTCTTGTACCCCTTCCAGGTCCTTCCCCATCACAACCCCGGAACAATTCTTCAAACACGTCAAGAAAGCTGTATTAGATTTCCTTTGGAATAGGAAAAAACCTAGAATATCATATGAAACCCTGATTCTACCAAAAGAGCAAGGAGGAGTGGGTCTACCGGATATTGAACGATACTACCAGGCAACTCAGCTTAGGATCCCGATTCCACACCTGCGTGACAGAAAGGACCTGCAATGGGTCCAATTAGACAATGATAATCTGACCCCCCCCCCTCCCCCGTTATCCTCGCTGTGTGGTTATGGGTCCCCAGGCCGAAACTGACGAGAAGATTACGCAACCACCCAATACTGGGGACGTTGTGGAACATATGGAAGGAAGGGAAGGGAATGTCCGGAGTCACCACGTGTCCCTCTGAGCCATCTCGGTTCCCCCGGGATCAGAGAGGAGATCCCCGAACACGCCAGATACCAAGCCTGGTTCGACGCTGGACTTCAGAGAGTAGGCCAGCTGTGGAGAAACAGAAAATTCATTCCAATTACAGACCTTGAGGAAGCCCTCCAACTACGCCCAATACCGGTCTTTATCTCCGATTGAAAGGTGTATTATCCAAGAAAGAGTGGAAGGCCAAAACACAGAGGAAGCTCACGCCTTTCGAGCCAATTTTGGACACGGCCACTACAAATAAGGGCCTGATAGCATGCATGTACAGCGCTTTGATCTCAAAGGACCAAACCTCAAGTTCCCACCTGAAAGAGAAAGAGATGGGAGAGAGACTTCGGTAGAGAATTTGACCAACAGGCCTGGGACAGAATTTGTGAAACTCCATCTAAAGTGTCAATCGCAGCCCAATATAAGCTGCACGCCACAAAGCTACTCCACAGATGGCAGTATGACCCACGGTGGCTTTCCAAAATGTTTCAGTCCTCCAGCCCCAGGTGCTGGCGTCAATGTGGCATGGATGCCGATTAATGGCACATGTGGTGGGGCTGTCCCAAGGCCCGCATCTACTGGCAGGAAGTCCTGGGATGGATCAAACAGTTAGACGGCATAGAAAGGGAACCGTCCCCCCCTTCTGATCCTCTTTGGTCTGGAAGAATAGGACGAGTTGATTAGAGTTAGAGGACTGGTATCCCCCCCTGCTACTGGCTGCTAGAGCGAGCATAGTCATCAAATGGAAGTCCTTACACCTCCCGACTAAAAAAGACTGGATACAGATTGCAACAAACATCTACACAATGGAAAAAATCACTGCAGCACTCCCTGACAAGGCCGCACGACATGAAGAGGCCTGGTGCAACTTTGCCAACCTTTATATTTCGGGCTCAGTGAGGAACGACCTGACGCACCAACAAAATCAAGCAACATCCAGCCCTCGCCAGGAAAGAACCCCACGGGATACGCCGCCAATTTAACATGCCTGTCACTAACCCATACTATACATCCAACGAACCCCAACCTGAACGTTGATCAGCGCTAAACATCACGTCGCTCGCTACACATCGCCACGACAAATGCCGAAGTCCCAGAAGTTGTATGTGCAAGGTCAAGGGGAGGGTGGGAGGGGGGTATGGGTTTAAAACGTCCCCCCCATGAGGGGGAGACAAGTATTCAATGTTAAAAGTCTATTCAGGTGGTAAGGAAACCGTTTCTTGGTGTTATTATGTGAACACAGCATGCACCCACCTGTATGTTCAATACTGATGTTTAAAATCAATAAAACTTGAATAAAAAAAACAAAATACACCAAGTGGTGTTCTTAGCATTTGTATGTAATGGAAAATAAAATATGTATACTTTTATAGAATAAAATTGGTTTGTTAGAAATGGTTTTTGTCAATGCCGTTATTAAACAGGGCACTGGAATGGAAATCTCCCAAGCAAGGTAGCAATGACAACTATAAGCTTTGTGTTTCAAAGTATTAAGGGTTGACACCTTTAGTTTAGAGGGTATGCTTGTGGGTTGCGTAACCCTTTACCTCCATCTGTTTGAATACACCCACTTTACCCACATCAATAGACTTAATGTGTAGTTCAAATAAGCCATTACATGTCTTGGTACCTTTACAAGGCCCTTCCCTTTTAGAGATAAATACCGGGTCTCATTCCACGGGATCTCCTCACCACCCTGGGCCAAGTCTCCTCCCAGGAGATCCTCCCACAGTACACCCTCCCACCCCCCCAAGGTCAGGAAGGGTCTGCCTTTCCCCTCCAACAGGGAGGAGAATTTAGGCAGGGCATTGGTTAGGCATCCACAGGATTCATCTGACTAACTGTGTCTCTGGCAAATAGCATTAGTAAACCTCTGGAAGACATGTAAAGCTTGAAAGCTCAGATTTACCTGCCACCAAGTTAAGGTTGCATCTCATTTGGAAGCTCGGTTTGTTGCATGCTATGTATTAGTGCGTCATTCAGCAGCAAAAGAGAGTGAACAGATGGCAGCATAAAAGAAATATTGTGGCAGTAAAGAGACACAACAGAATATAATGCAGTAACAGATGTAGTGCCAGAGTTATAATGTAACAGCAAAGAAGTAAAGAATAAATGAGAAAGCAGCTAGATGGAGGAACTGACAGAAAAAGAAATGTGAGAGACATGAAAGGGAAAGTAATTTATAAAGAACTTAAAAAGTGAAGGTATGTAAAGCAACACAAGAGAGAGGAGTCAACAGAGACAGAAATAGAAGTACAATAAAGTGACAAGATTGCCTATAATCGAGGCTTGACCAGGAGCCCCTTATCTCCACCGCGTTTGAGGCTGTGAAAAAAAGACACGCGATTATCAGTTGTTTCATGCCAATATTCACCCCAGGCTGTGTCTTAGCGCTAGTAAACAGGCTCCTGTTCTTGACTTTTTATATCGGATGTAACGCTCAATGGTGCGAAGTGAATGCTCGAACACAGGAAGCTAACAGTCCTTGGTTTTGCTCATCTGCTAGAACAGAAAGGCACAACTTCCCGGACTTTAGTTAAGGCAAAGCATATTTGTGAAGCAAGCGTGTGCACCAGCTTTTTATCTAAACCATGTGCTGTATGTTTGACGATCATTATATTCGATGAATATGTAGCAGCTGTCAAACATTCCTCATTATTTCACTGGCTACAGTCTGCATCGGCTATGAAGAACTCTTTTCGTAGCTATCAGGACACCCCTCTAAAACATTTACTATAGATCAAAGATGTGCAACACTATGGAACCACCATTAAACCTACTAGGAGCTGCTAAATCTGCAACAAATGGGCACCTAGATTGGTGGCAAAAACAAATCACACATCCTAGCATTTTGAGTATCAATTACTGCATGCAAAAGTAGATGAAATGCTTGATAAACATATGAGCGTCTAGAAAGATATTGTACATGCTACACAAAGTTAAAATAAATGGCTGCATCACACTTCAAACAGTTAGCAATCATAGCCAACACAAGCATGAATGAATACATGTATTTAACATCGAGTTAATAGGGACGAGTCCAATATATTGCAACTGGACCTAACTCAGGATGCAAGAATGAATGCACGTATTTAATATGAGGTAGTTAGGTTAATTCAAACTCATTTCTGGCAATAGTTTCAAGGCAAGACAAGGGATTCTTTGAGAATCCATTAGCAATTCATAACCAGCATAGCTTGGCTCCTGCTTTTCTGACCCAATGGGCCTTAGACTGTGATCTTGAGCATTTGGTGTAAACAGTCCAGTTTAAAATCGGTGTCCTTTGAAATAGACCAATATGTGAGTGCCTTTGTTACCCACAATGATTTGGAAGTGGAGGCCATCTAATACGTACATATGCTGTGTGCACAAATGTGTTCCTTGGAGGTATAATGCAGTGTATTTTCAGTTCTGTGGACCCTGACTGTCAAGCCAGCATTGGCGGATTTCGCAGGTTTTCAGGCTTTCTGAATTCAGGGTTCACTGCCAACTTTCTTTTGATGTGCGTTGGGAAGCACATTGGTGATGGAAACAAAATGTGCAGGTCATCTTTCTGGCACATACATGGGCATCAGCTCCTTATGACATGTACTCTGGGAACCAGAGGTATCAGTCACTTGTCTCGCCTGTTTAAGCTCCCTGGGACTCATGAGAGTAGGCATTTTTCATCTTGTGCCTGGCTTGAATCAGGCTTTGCGACTGGAGGCTTAGCTGTTTCCTTTGCCGGGGTGCTGTTTCCGCGGGAGCCATCTGGACATATTCGTCGCTTTTGTCATTCTCTGAGCAGTTTTTTTCCTTGGCATGTCCCCATGGCGAGGCGAGGCTTCCTGGGGGGTTTCAATGAAATCACAGTAGAACACTTGAAGGAAGAATCTCTGGACGCCACACACATCTCTGTGCACAGACAACATTTTGGCAAGTCTGGTATGCCACAATGCAAGTCAGGATGATGAGACTTTGATCCACCCCACCCCCCACGTCGTTCTTGGCAAGAAGTGATACCTTGCGTCACACCCTGCATCTGGCAATAGCTGATACCGTCTATTCTTCCTGATCAATGACAAAATGAAACGTGCTGGTACCCAAGGCATCTGCATAGTTCAGCTGTGAACCAAAAACTAGTTGCTTAAAGGCACTTCATGTTGCGACCATTCATGACCGTTTTTGCAGCAACACAAAAGACAGGTCCCAAATCTTAGCAGCAGTCCACAACCCCATGCATTTGGGGAATAAGTTGGTGTTCTAATGAACGTGTCCAGGGTGGTGAGCCTGAGGTTTTTGTGGCAGCCGCTGCAACCACAGACAAAACCAGTATTGAGCCCACTCAACTGTGAGCTGGCAATTAAAGAGTGCATGGCCTCTTCCATTGTATCCTCAGAGGCTGGTAGAGATGCAATCTGACCACAGAGGAGGAGTGTCTCGAGATAAGACTCTTCACTGCTGCACACCTTTAGACACATGTTTAGCAGCTGTGCCATGTGCAAGCTCAATTTTGGATATTCTAAGTGTTGTAACTTGAAACTAGGCCAGGGTATGGATTTCAATCGGGATGGCCTAGGTGGACTCAGAATAAACCCACAACATTTAACTTGTGTACTCCCAGTAACCATGGTTGGAACCCCCAATGCAACAGGACTAACAGGACTCACTGAAATGTACCAGATAGGAGCCATTAGATATAGGCTGTGTACTGGACTGTGAAAAAATGCAATTGGTGCAACATGAAGTGTGCCTTTGATGTTACCGTCACAGGAATTTACTGGTGTAACATGCGCACAGCCCATGTGTGCATTCACGTAAGGAGTACAACATAATTTCAGAACTTGAAGATTACACACATGCATGTGAATACGGCACAACATAATCTTCCCTGATTCAAGTGTCAATAACCAAGTGCACATTACCCCAGGAATGCCGTTCCTGATATACCATGGAAGGTGTTGTCTGAAGGGGAATATTTAACACACCATGCAAAATCCAATTAGTCAAGTCTAGTGCCCAGGCAGATGATGATGCAAAACTCTTTGCAAGTACACTAAGCAACAAGATCGTAGAGCCTGACATATTGCAACCTTGGACAAGTTAAGTGCATTGATTTGTTCTGCCATGAAATTACATTCCACTCTGGACTCCTCTGCTAAGAGTGTCCAGAAAATCTGTTACCACAGAAAGACTTACTGTGGCTTCATGGTCACTTCTAAATTATAGACAAGTCATTTTGAACCAATCACGTCACATCTGTAATGACATCTCTTAGCACATACAAGCCCTGCTCTAGCGCTTGGTCATTAAAATCTGATACATGAAAACCTAGACACACTGCCTCACTTTCAGTGTGCAGATCTGCATTATTGCTTGTGACCAAGTCTAAGTTATGGATGCTTGTCCCACCGCACAAGGTACTCTAGGGTCAGAGGTGGTGCAGGTAGCACAAGCCCACTCTGTACGCCTCAGACCAGTAGCTGACTGAAAGATAGCTGTCCAATTCTCTTCTTTTATGAAGTTAACTAGAGATTTCATCACCTCACTCAGGTGATACTGATCAAACATTCCTTGGTACTGCTTACCTATGGATATAGTCTGTGTCATGAGGTGTTATGGGGATTCCATGTGCTATATGGGCCCACGCTGGTTCCTGCTTTTCTTTTATTGCATTAATTTGCTTGAACCTCCCATAACACAGGTCTCCCTGATGCATAAGTAATATGCTTGGTGCCATTGCGTTCTTTTTCTTCTCTATAAGACACAATCCAGAATGCGCCTTCTTCCATCTTGCATTCTGGGTAGAATGCCAAGTTCCTAATACTGGAAGTGGTCTGGAACTGCGTAGAATTTGAAAAAAAATACATCAAATGTGGGAATCTACATGCCATATCTAACATGTGAACACCTGTGATTTGCCATATTTATTCACCCGAAGTAGACCATAGAGGGACAGTTTCCCACCATGTTTGTTCAGTCATGTTTGAAAAGTATTCTCTGACAAAAACGACTGAACCCGCAACATACATGTGTTGTGTATTATAGGATTCGTCCAGAGGGGGCGCAGTTATAAGCCGCCCAAAAAGTGCTCTTCCTATGGAAACACCAACTTAACCATGACTACACTGCCACTATCGTGGCAGTGTAATTAGATTCAATATTGAGCTGGTACACACTCATATCACAGAACCTTTTCAAATACCTTAGGTCACAATGGACCATGAACCAGGTTGGTTGGTAAAATACAATATTTATTTGAAAATTCTAAAGAAATCACACTTTTTAATATGGGGCAGCAATCACCAATGGGGTGATAACAATGAGAAGGTGAGCAATGCACTGGGTTTAACTCACTCGGGGAACATATGCACAGCACAGTAGTACAGGTGCACTTTTGGTTTAGTTAAGATAGCACTTCAATTAGAATTTCCCCCTGCAATGTTCCCTCAACCCACAAATAATCAATTCTGAGTGGATAAGCAGAAGGTAATCAGAAATGACAAATGGGAAACAGAATTCAAATCTGACCTTCCCTTCCCAACTAAGAGAAAAACGGATTTTAAACCCCTTGCAATGTTGTAAAATGACACCCGGAAATGGACAATTAAATAATGAATGTGTGTTAAAAACCTTGAAGCAACTATAATTCCTCACTAAAGCCACAATGCAAATACACTAACAATCAGAAAGAATGAATTACCAAAAAGCATACAGTTCGAAAATGAGTGGCAGGGTTGAAACAGATCGATTTTTAATAAAAACGTGTGAAATACACGGATTCGAAGTTCGTTTGGTTGCTATAGATCACAGGTACACTATGTAAGTGAAAGTAAGTCTCAAGTGGAGTTATGCAAGATAGAGCAAGGTTCATTTTTAGGAAATTAGAGCAGTGAAAATAGAGGAATCAGTTTTAAAATTGAAAGGCAAATCTTACTTAAACTAGATTTAAATGGCTAAGAAAAGAAGAACGCCACCCGTGAATCTCAAAAGTTACGCTGCAGTTGTAACCCTTCACGCAGTGTACCCCTTTTAAGGGAACATTTATTGAAACACAATATCGCTAATGACTTAGGATCTATGCAAAACAGAAATGAAGAGAAACATGGCGCCAACACTAGGACTCAAGGGCAGGATTGCAAGAATGATTGTGACAGTTTGTACAAGGTATCAGGATAAGGATAGGGTGACTTAAGAGAGTCGGATTTTGGACAGTCAACGGTTCTGATCACTACACGGCAGGGCGCCCGGCAAACCGCTGGGCAGTTCTGGTCACCAGGTGGCACTTCTGGACTGGCAATTCTGGTCACTGTATACTACAGATCAGCTGGATGGCACGGGTACCTCTGGATGCAGTTAGTGGGATCAGGATGCTTCCCAAAAACACTGGGGTTTTGGGGATTTTAGCGTGTTTCCAGAATTTAGGCTCTGCTGGAGCAGGATCAGCAA
Source organism: Ambystoma mexicanum (assembly GCF_040938575.1). Taxonomy (NCBI): domain Eukaryota; kingdom Metazoa; phylum Chordata; class Amphibia; order Caudata; family Ambystomatidae; genus Ambystoma; species Ambystoma mexicanum. The sequence goes on from NC_090939.1 coordinate 695,319,723, forward strand.
TGCTAGAGTTTTGCAATGGGCCCTGGAGTAGGGTCAGCAATGCATGGGCCTTGTAGTTGGGATCTGTCTAAAGCAGGGGTCTCCAGACAGTCGATCTCTGACCAATCACAGGCCTGCAAATTTGTAAAGCATATGAAATGCGTCCTGTGATTGGCCAGAGCAAGTTCCTGTGTGCTGTGTGAGCACGCTGAACTGTGGCCCCTCCTCTCATGTGTGCACATGTTTATGCTGTCGGAGGAGGGGTGGGCAGCTTGGCAGAAAGGAGCCCAGGGTGAAACAAAGTATTCAGTTATGCTGATTACTGTCTCCGCTCGCCCTGGGCTCCTTTCCAGTCATGCAAGTTATTTTTAGAAGGCAGGGCTCTGGCAAGCAAGCCCCCCCTCGGGACTTCCTCGCCAGAGCCCTGCGTTTCTAAACGTAACTCATATGACTGACACAGAGCCCAGGGCGAAATGGAGACATTCAGCATGCTAGCTGCATGTCTCCGCTCGCCCTGGGCTCCTTTCCAGTCATGTAAGTTATTTTTAGAAGGCAGGGCTCTGGCGAGCAAGCCCTCCTCGGGACTTCCTCGCCAGAGCCCTGCTTTTCTAATAGTAACTCATATGACTGACACAGAGCCCAGGGCGAAATGGAGACATTCAGCATGCTAGCTGCATGTCTCCGCTCGCCCTGGGCTCCTTTCCAGTCTTGTAAGTTATTTTTAGAAGGCAGGGCTCTGGCGAGCAAGCCCCCACTCGGGACTTCCTCACCAGAGCCATGTGTTTCTAATAGTAACTCATATGACTGAAAGTGAAGCCAGGACGGTGCAGAGACATTCAGCATGCTAGCTGCATGTCTCCGTTTCGACCCTGGCCTCATTTTCTAACACCAGAACTATTGACCAAGTCTAACGTCAGAATAACTCAACACTGTTGTGATTATACAAGAGCTAATATATTTGAAGGGATGGAATTACTCAGAATGTAACAGCGCTATTCAATAACTCAAAGTGCTTAAGCATAGTTAATTTGAAAATACTACACTTCTCACCATTGGGACAGTACTACCACTTCTCATAGAGGCTTCTACACCTTTTATGGGGCAGAACTGATCCAGCCTACTGGACAGTTTTACTTTTAATTTCACTTCTCAATAGGTCTGCTGTAGTTCAATAGGAAATTACCAACACTGCCCTGCAGGGAATTGCATACTCTTGATGCCACCGAAGCAGCACTTCCACACACCAGAGCTTCTTTATTTTTAATGGCATAGTGCGTGTACTTCTCAGCCACTCTGATTTACATTTAAGCAGACCGAATTGTCATTTCTCAGCAGGATTGCAACACTATACCATTGTGTTCTGTATGTTGAGTGCTTCTTCACCACCAATGTGAGTTCATGACTCTGGCCCCATGTCTAAATAGTAGATCTGGCTGCATTCAATTGGCAACAGGCATGTCCCGAGCTGCCTGCTGTCCATAAGCTGCCGCTCGGGATGTTGGAACCCGTGATGGGGCAAGGGATAGAAGGCTCAAGTCTGTAGTATAGCAGAAACAGCAGGGTCTTAAAACCTGCTCACTCATTCTGCAGTGAGGGACCATGGGGCAAAAAGGGCCTGATCCCACATACAGGGGGTTGTTACCCCTTTATCACTCCTGAATGAAAGAATGAGCTCTCCCAGACACAAGTTATCACCCCTGCACACACAATGAATGAATATGGTATGGATCTATAGATTGAGAAAGCTGGAGTGAGAATTCAGAGTGTTTTAACAGAAGTATAATTGTCTTCCCAGATGGGAGACTGACTCCATTAATATACATGGGGTCACTGAGATGACCAAGAGTGAACCTGTACGTTTGCAGTCATGTTTCGGCTGGCACAATATTTGCTGAGGAATTGCATGCATCATTTGCCCACATTCAAGTATTGAATTGATGAAACTGTTGTGCATTTATTTATAAATGTCGGGACTTGCAAATGCAGTTTAAAGAAATTCATATATTTCCATAAAATGGTATTGTCCTCTAATACCTAGCACGGCACTGTATATTAAATTAGCAAACCCTTTTAAGTAAACTAATAAAAAAAGATTGCAATAAAGAGGTTTTTGAACTTTATTAATGTAATGGTAAAGCATATGTTATTCCCTCTATTTATAAAGAGAAAATTAGCAGCAAAAAAATAAAAAAAAAAAATAAAAAAAGTTAAAAAAAGTTCCAATGTTTATGAACATCCCCCACCCCGATCGCTCGCAAGTAGCTCTCCACTGTTGGCCCTCCACTGAAAGTAGCTCACGCCAATGAAAAGGTTGGAGACCCCTGGTCTAAAGCATGTGCTGTATATTTAACTATCATTATATTCGATGAACGTTTAGCAGCCGTCATTAAAATTCCCCTTGTTTCACTGGCTACAGTCCGCATGGGCTATGAAGAACTAAGAGCTGTCACATCGTAGCTCCATCATGACAACAGAGCAACAACAAAAGATGCATGCCACAGTTGGAAAAAAAGACCAACAAGTTCTTCCATCTTTCTGGCATTCTATTCACAAGATGGCCTTTGGACGGCTCCTAGGCCACGATAATCGACTGCTGGCTAGAGGAAAATCCCGACACCCAGGAGCTACTTATCGCCCCTAATAACTCAGAGTATGCAAGGAATGTTCGGGAAGCAGTTGCACCCAATGGCTGAATGAGTGGCTCTTACATCAACTAAACAGGAAATTGCTTACCCATCAACTTCGCGTTGCAGATATAGTCAATTTTGGACTACAGATATCATGGGGTACATAGTGAGGTATTCCCTCAATGTCTCAGCGTTGCTTTTCTTCTATCTGCGTGTGGTGCGTCTTATTCGGCGGAGGGAGGAATTCAATGTATAATTTGGATCAGGGAAGGTACCGGAGGAGTGTTGCGCTGGAGCCTACATGGGTATTCGTTTTTCTAGTGTACCACCTGCTTGCAGCAATTTCAGGTCACGGGATCTAGAAGCTCCCCTCACCCATGCCCTCCAAAGACATCACCGAATCCCCCTACAACTCGGAGTCCCTGGCCTTGAAAATTCTGTAACATTTGTTAAACATGAGTTTGTTTTCAACATTCCCTTTCTTCTGTTCTTGGCATACTACACAGCAATTCAATACTGTCACCAATTCTGAGAAGGGTTATTTTTCCTCTCGACACAAATAGCCGTCAACTGAGCTACGAGGCCAGAGGGGAAAAAAATATATATATAAAAAAAATAAAAAAAAGAAAGATGGAGTTTGCCATTGCCTCTTGGGCCTCTGCATCCAGGTTCTTCATTCCCGAATGCGGAGTGAACACTACCTTTAAAATCGGGCTAAGTATTCGCCTGGGAACTCACACTTATGCCAGCAATTGCTTATTTCCCCCCCCCAATGGTTTTCTTAAGGCTTAGCTCAGAGGTAGCTGTTATGATTATATCCCTGACTTGCTCGGATGGTCTACTATCCCGGCATGTCAATGTATTGATTTTTCAGCGGTATGATAACCTTATAGCAATGTGGCAGTATACCGCAGCTAACACAGTGTTGCACAAGTATTTAAAAATCACCCTTAATTTACCGGCATTTTGGTAAAAACAGCTCTACAAAGCCATATTCTGCAAGAAACAGAGTGCCAAGATAATATTAGGTCCTATTCACTCTATGGTTACTTTATTTTGCTTTAATGATAATGGATAATGTCCGTTACTGCAGAGTTCTGCAGTCATTGCAGCTGACTGTTGGTCTGACTCCCTCTACCAGTTTCTTTGTTCTAGTGGGCGGACCCACATAAATCCCTAACGAGGCTACGAAGTGCTGCAGAGTTCTGCAGTCATTGCAGTCTCCGCAGCGATGGCAGGAACCGCAACACAGCAATCGATGGAAGAGAAGACCAGCCGCCTGGTCAGCGGCCGAGTGAGGAAAGACGTTGTGGGTCCACCATCAAAGGTCGAGCATCACATACCGGAGGAGCCCCACGATGAATCGCAAAGCACGAACCTGTATGAAAACCATGACATAACCCTGACTGTAAACCCTCTCAAAACAACAGTGCAGCCTGCTCTCTTCCGCCCCACCTTCACCCGCAACGCTAGCAGGCTTAGCCCCCCACTTCCAAAAACACTTCATAAGGTGGCACCTGTGGACCTGGTTGGTGGGGGGACAAACAAATCTAGTCAGCAGAGAAAGGTCAGTCCCGACACAGCCCCTTAGGGTGACAACCGACATCCAGTCTACTTCTACTGACATTTTCAAACTCCCACACGCACCGCTTTTGACCCTTTCGCACACGGGCATAGTCTCAATCACCAGCGACAGCCTGAAAAAACGGACAACGTCTACAGCGACCTTGGAAAAGAATCAGCACGTAAAACTCCAACATAAAGAAGTCAAACAGGAATACGCCCAGGATCCAAACTTAGGCTCCGAGGCCGCAGGGGCTGCTTGTCTTAAAAACAGCATGCTCACCGCTACAAACATTGAGACTCACCCTGTCATTGCCATGGCGGACTTGGGCAGTCCCCCCACGTTACAAGTGACCTCGAGGTATTTGTAAGCGAACTAGACACTTCGTATACAACGGAAGAAGAAACGGACATCACTATGACCTGGAATACTCAACATGAGGGGTTATCGACATCCACCCTAGAACCCCAGCTTATAATTGATGACACTCGAAATAACCTGCAACGGCCCAAAAAGAAGGCCCGAGCTATCAAGACTGGGAGACTAAAGGAAAAGAAGGGCTAATTCCTTACCTCCTAAAACTTTGCGTCAGCGAAATAAAATCGAGCAAGGTTACAGAAATTCACTGGGTCGTCACATTCATGAACATTCAACTAAAGATAACTGCCCGGCTACATGCAGTCCTAGTGGGCCGATTAAAACCAGCAGGCCATCCGGTGGAATTCTTGGGCCCATCGACAATTTCTTCGACAAGCAAGCAAAGCTGATGTTAACAGCACCACACAAGCTGTCGGATGCGGAAATTCTCAAAGGAGCGATGGATTCCCCAGTCAAGGCGCACATTAGTCACAAGCCATGCGTCTGGCCTAAGCAGAAAAAAAAGATGACCAAAATAACAGACCTGAACAGAAAAAAGCATCTACCCCTGTAAGGTGCCATTTCGGAAAACACTCCGAGCTGTGTAGCATTCCCAGAAATAACCTACAAGGAGGCACGGAAACACTAAAAACTGAACTACAGTCCAGAGAATCGGCTGGGCAAAGCAATCTCCTCCCCCCCCCCCCCCCCCAAGTCTAAGAAAATCCAGGGATTCTAGTAACTTTCACACAACCCGGCAACTCAAAACAAAAATAAACCTGATCAGAATCTGGACGTTGCCCTACACAAAGAGTAAAAAAAAAAAAAGAAAAAAAAAAAGAAAAATCAAAAGAACTCTGAATAAATGGCCCGACATAAGCCCTAGTGACCCTACATTCTGGAAGGATACACCCCTGGAACTTCAGGAGTTGGATGGCGCGAGGAGACAACAGCAGGATATGCCACCATTCACCAACTGTGGTACGCCATCCAAAAACAAAAGACTAAGTGAAATTGAACAATCCACAGTAGTAAAAGAGACACCAAACAAAAAGCCGGACCTGTTTGCGGTGATGTCCGCGGTTAACTATAGCATTAGCTCCCTTTAGTAAGCTTTACAAATCCATCAACGACACCTTAAAAGATCATTCAACCATGGTCGCCTTCACGCAGGCAAAACTAACATACTTGGAAGGTTACCTGATGTCACTCGAGGCCTACAAACAGAACACAGAGATTTTGGGATCCAAACGGAGAAAAACAAGAAACAATCCTCCACAGTGGCCTCGCAAACAGAACTTACACCAGATAACTTACCACAAACAAAGGCGGAAAAGGACAAATCGGCCACTAAATCTTCACAAACAGATCCCACACAAGATAACAGAACGGGACTAAAGGGGCAAAAAACTATGGAGAAAAAAAAATCCAGAAACTGGCACAACCAAGCCAGGTTAAACCGATAAAATTCCTGAGGGCTCCTTTCAGTGGGACCCCTAGCATAGGCTCAAACAAAACTCACTCTGAAGATAAACCATCCAAAGGGGCCCCAAAAGGACCGACGCCCTGCTCACTCGGCCACCAAATGCCAAAACCCTTCATCGAGCAAACAAACAATCCAATGATTCAAGAAACCCACCAACACCATGGGAAATCAACTCCCCACCTCAATAGAAGGAAAAAAAAGAACTTTTCACAAAGCTATTCACAGAATCTCGGAACCAGCAGATTGAGCCTTTTGTCGGGGGGTACGCTAGCGCAAACGACAAAAATCACTAATGAAGAGGAAGAATCAATAAGCAACCTACTGGACATAAGTCAATACCCCATAGAAAACTCTGAAAGTGAACTACATGAGATCAGGGAAGGGGAGAGAAAGAGGGATCCCGCGATACAAAATTCAGCCGTGAGAACCCGAAAATAAACTAAAAATCACAGAACCTGAATCACCACTCTTCTTAACTCTTGAGGAGAAATGCAAACGAGCCACAGAGAGCAAGAACAACAAAGCATGCCACTTAAAAAGCTGGCAGGAAACTATGCCAGTTACAAACAGACAAATGATAGAGGCAAAGAAACCTTGATTTGGAAAAAACACGAGGCTGAAAAGACTAATCTCCTAAAAAACCTCCCATAAAACCCATCATAGAAGGACACAAACCAACAATGATGGACGCAAATCTATATCCAGCTTGACCGAGCGCCACCTACACAAACACTGGAATACCTCAATGACCAAACAAAACAGATCAAAAGAGCACTAATGATGAGAATATTTAATGATGGAAGAATAGGACCAAATCATACTAAACAGGAAAACGACAATGAAGCTTTTGAATCACATTCAAAACCTGAAGTCTCCAAGTCTGACGACATCGACATGATTGGATTTGCGCACAACCACCACACGGATAGCGTATATTAACACATCTCCTCACTCGGGGTGAGACAAATGCTTTTGGCTGCGACAGATAAACTGAGATCTTTGGGTTATGACCCGAGACCAACAAAAAAAACTGGAATGAAAATCAGAAACCTCACAGGAAAGAACTGACTCCCTGAGGACAAAACGACCTGCAATACACAGTGCCGGAAAACGGACTCATAACGACGAGAAAGGGGTCGCTCTCATGCCAGACAAACCCATCTCTTACAGGGCAACGCAACCAAAACGACGATGTAAAGACGCATCCTGTGGAACAAAAAGAGACGGCATGAGAATGCCCAAAGTACGCAATCACCGCATAGTATTTCATCTGCAAGAAAAGACTACAAACCCAAATACACCTCGCGAAGAGAAAACCAACGAGAACAGTGGCAACACAAGACATGAGAGTCCCAGAAGACCAACAAATAATCTGAATGTCTCATTTGACTATTGACCAAGACCAAGCTAAATCAAGAAGTGCAGAAGCCAGCTATAACAATGCACACCGCATAAAAGACAGGGAGCTCAAAAGGTGGGCGTGGTTACTGGAAGCATGATCTAATCCTTCGAGATCCTAGACCCGAAAAACAATCCCAGATCAAGTGCAAAACTTATCGAGGAGCACATTGAACCAACAAAGCCCCCACACATTGAACCTGCGATCATGGAATACTCAAGGTTTTACCCACAGGAGACATAAACCTGGGTTCTCTCGACCTCCTGCGTCTACAAGAGACTTGGTTATTAGATCCACCAACTTTAGATGGTTTTGATGTAATTAGTTCACCAGCAACAAAGGGTCCTAAGGGAAGACCGGCTGCAGGCTTACTCACAGCAATTCAATCAGGCAGCAGCTTTCACCTGGACACCATTCTGAGGACTGACACCTTCATCTTAGCCACCACAATCTCGGGAAACCAGACTTCAACATCAAGGGGAAGCAAGGCTAAGGGCCTCCTACTATTAATTAATATCTACTGGAACCCGAAAGCGCAGACTGACAAATTCCTAAACGAGATAGAACTAACAATCGCCAAAGCTACCTCAGATCATAAGATCAGTCACATCCTGATATGCGGCGACCTAAACGCCACCTGTGCAAATCAAGGAATGGAAACTGGAATGGACACTCATGGTAACATGTCGAAGAGACGTACCTAGAGAGAAAGACCTCTACAGCTGGGCGAAGAGGCAGCCAGTGGGCACAACTCATGACCTTGAGAGACCTTCATAACCTACACACAATAAGGAACAAGCACAAACCTAGTATCCCGACATGGGAACATGAAGGACGAATGGCCAACATCCATCACATCTATGTGTCCAGGAGTCTGGTCACTCATCTCGTCCTTCGAGATCAAACGAACAACAGTGACCATAACATCTTAATTACAGCATGGGTAGTACTGACAAAAACAAAGACATAACATGGAGTATCCCATTTAATTAGTGAATTGTAGCACGCGCCTAAAGCTAACAAGCACCTCAGTTAAAATAAATAAATCACTGAGCAATATCACAGAGCCAAATGCGACACTAAAAACCAAATGGACTATTGCCCCCTGTTACAACCTTACCAATATACCTGCCAAAAGAAGAATTTTAACCAAAAGCTGCAAAGGGGAACCAACTTCCTGTGGAAAAAAGAAGATTAATGAGGCAAAAAGTCAGAATGGCCAAAACCTGGCCCTCTGAAGAGAACAAGGCAAACGCAAAAATGTTGCTCAAGTCCTACAAAAGCCGGACAAAATTTTATAAACTAGCTCTTTACCAAGAAGACTCGGAAGCCATGCTAAGATGCATTTGTGGTAAACGAACCAAGGACTTTTGGTTCCTAATAGACCCAGCAGGCAGCTTAAACCAAGAGGCACTCTTGAACAATGTAGGGGAGGACAAATGGGTGGCATATTTCTCTGACCTCTTCTAGAAGCCATCAAATGACAGGACACATCAACCCCCACAGCTGGCCACAACATGGAATATAGACCAGGACACTGCAGCGATTGAAGACAAAATTAAGAGGCTAAAAACCTTGCAGGCCCTGGGGCTAGATGGGATCACTAATCAAGATCTAAAAATAACCCCGATTTGTGGGCCGCCCTAATATCAGATCATCAACACCTGTGTTCAGTCTCAAAACATCCCAAGATCCTGGAAAACCGCAAACGTGGTTCCCATTTACAAAAAGGGCAATAAAGGGAACCCAGAGAATTATTGCTGTATAGCATTGCTGGATGTGCTGGGAAAAATGTTCCGGTCTCTACTCAGATAAATTCCAACTGTGGGCAAAAATTTCAAAGTGCAATGATCCATTCAAATCAGGCTTCGTCAAAAACTCAGGAACCCAAGCAAGCATCTTGATACTCAGTACCTTGAAAGCAAAGATATCGGAGGGCAGTACCAGAATATTTCTCGCTTTCGTGGACTTAAGCCAAGCTTTTCATCGGGTGAACAGAGAAAATGGGCTAAGTTAACAACTTAGAGATGCCCCGATCAAATCCCTATGCTCAGAAACGTCCATGCGAGTTCGCCTCAGCGGTTCTGGACAACTATCCAAAGAAATCAAAACCTTGCGAGGCGTTAAATAGGGCTGACCGCTGGCCCCATCCTTCTATAACGCCTATATGGGAGACATTGGTGACAAAGAAAACTCCATAAGAACGTTTCCTCCCAAGCTGGGCAATGACAAAATCAGCTGCTTACTCTTTGCAGACATCATTCTGCTCAACCAAACAGCAATAGGTCTTCAGCACAGACTTGATAGCCTGCACGAATATCTAAGAGAAAATGACCTTGAAATAAACACCAACAAAACAAAAATCATGATCTTGGAGAAATCTCATAAACACAAAGATCCTGGACGATGGTTCATAGCAGGGAAACAGGTGGAAAAAGTCTTGTCCTTCAAATATCTGGGCATAACCGTCAACTGCAATCCCCAAGAAACAGCTATGCAAGAAACCCTCTGGGCTAAAACGAAGTGCTTAACATCGTAAACAAAGAAAATTGATTTTTTTAAAAACACGCCCGCTTCTCCCCGCGGCCAGCTATCAACTTTTATAAAGCAAAAGCCATCCCTTCTATAACCTATGGTACAGAAGCAATGCCCTCTATTCCAGACAGTATCTGGATAAGACTAGAAGGATTCTACTGGAGGAAAGTTCTAAATCTACCTCCTCCCACACAATGGCCTCAATCAGGAGAGAACCAAATCTGGTATCATTGAAGGAGACAGTCAACCTAAACGGTTTGATGCTGTTCAGGAAGACACAAAGCTCCAAACTTAAAACCTTCAAGATAATCTGAGAAGAGTAACAAGACGCTGGTTAAGTGGATGCAGAAAAACCAAACCCTCCTCCATGAGATTGGAAGTTCAGAGGTGGAGCTAGAAGCAAACCCCACAAAAGTAAAATCCAGACTAAAAGACTTGGACAGTACCCAAACATTGGAAGAGGCAGTCAAAAACAAAATTTACTCTGCACCTTCGAGCAAATTCACAAAAAGTAAACTTTTGAATACCTGTCAAAATTTCCAAACAAGAGCATTAGATAAATTTAAGCAGGCTCTTAAGAATGTTATTAAAAACAAATGAGATCCTGGTGATAAGAGGAAGTTCTACAACCAACTCATGCCGATTTTGCAACAACAAGGACATTGTGCAAACAATAAGACACTTCTATCTTGCAAGGGCACAATCGCAAACAGACTCACGCATATGGGTCAACTATTTAAGGACTCTTATATCCTTGATAAACACTCTGGTGGAACCAATTGATGAGTGGCAAGACTACTAAAAGTATGATTGCCGTTGTGCGACATCTGCAAAGTCTGGGCTTGGATACACTTGCCATCGGTCTTTCAGGAATCTGATCTGCAAGAAACTCCTCTACCAGTGACGAGAGCCAATCATTAAATACATTTTAAATAAGTAACAAGACACTGAACTCGGAATCTATTAAAACAATTTTTGCAATAGTTAAGCCAAGAATAATATTTTTTTTTAAAATAAGGCCCGTTACACACCAACATTTTGGGATCCCAAATATAAAATCCAAAATGTATGGTAAATGCTGTTATGTTGAATTGAAATTGTGTTCAGCTAATGGGAATTTTTTTGTAATACACCTTTTACATCAATTTTAACTGTAGCAAGCATTTACTCATTACAACTGATTATAAACAACTCAAACCTAACTTTGTGTGAGGTACAGTCGACAGGTACGCAAGGACACAGACCAATGGCGTTCCTTAAACCAGTTTTTTCTTTGCATAATCGCTAGAGGGAGTATAAAATCCCTTCCGAGGGGCATAAATCTTTAAGAAGGAAAGTGTTGTAGTGTATGTCTGTGTGCTGGTGTCATCACTGACTCTGGAATGCTGTGATGTCAGTGAGTGTAGAGTGCTGTGGTGTTGTGATCTGAACTGAGGTTCTATGTTTTATAGTTGGAGAAGGTAAACTGGCATAGGAGGGACGTGTCGGGGGTCTTCCTGGCAACTATCTACCAAGAAACCTACAAGTAACTTACCTGCTGGCCCGGGTGTTGGTTTATGGTACCACATTATTTCACTGGCGACGAGGATGGGATTCTGTTGAGGAGGGGGCAGCAGCTAAATCCAGGAACATCGCCGTGCAAGTATCCACGTCCCATGGTTGATGCCAGCTCCTGATTTCCTGATCTGGAAATCGGGTTTCAGCAGCCCGGGTGGTGCTGAGGGCAAGTATTTCGGTGTGCCCAGGAGCGGAGCTGAACGGCACACAGTTTCGGTGTGCAGAAAAGGATGGTACCGTGGGGAAGGTACTCTTGCATACCGACTGGTGCAGGGTGCGAGTATCATCGTGCCCTTAAGGGTATAACGGCACACAGTTTGGTGTGGGGCGGAGGAGGCGCCGTTGGGAAGGTGCTCCAGCAGTCTGAGTGGAGCTCACAGCATGGTGTCTCCCAAGCTTTCATCGTGCCCTTAAGGGAAAAACAGCACACAGTTCGGTGTGTGGAGGAGGAGGCATGCTGCTTAGGAGTTCCGTAATGAACTGTGTCACTTAAGGATTGGCTTCCGGGAAAGGAGTTGCGCATGTATGGACTGCATAGCAACATTGGTGCCAGAAAGTTGTCGTGGACAGCTATAGATTGTGTGGGAAGAGTTGGATCCCAGAAATGGTGTGTTGGAGCAGCCCCTTATTGTCACCGAGCAGAGTATGTGGGTTTTCGGCTGGGGCTCACAAGGAGAGCATAAAGGACAGTGCAGTCCGTTGGATCGGCGGACCTATGTGTGGACATCTTTTGGTGTTGCAGAATAAGGTTTGGAGCCGTGGAGTGGATCGACGTGCGTTTTCTGGTAGTGGCTCCATGGGAGGAGGACTGTTGGTATCCTTGCAGAACACTAGTGAGCTTATTAGTGTAATGCCTGTGTGTGGTGTCTTGTCTTTGTGTTGTGGCCTTCTAGGAATTTAATTTTTGTCTGTATATTGGGGCCGGTAGAATGCGTACGTTATGTCATGGCCCAAGGTGAAATTGAAATTTATAGTTGTTTGTGTGCTGTAACTTGATTTTGCTTTCAGGAGAGGCAAATATGATACCTGGATTTACGGATGCCTTGTGGGGACGGAGTGGAGTTTATGTATGTATTCTTTGGCACGGTTTAAGGTGCAGGTGGAGAGAATGCATTGTTTGGCACGGCAAGGGTGCAGGTTTAGTTTTCATTTTATATTTGGCATGGTTAGGTTCCAGATTCTTGGGGTGCCCTTTAGGTTATGGTTGCGCAGTGGTTTCGGTATTAAGTGTGGCGCAGTGTCCTTAGTGTGGTTGGCATCCTGTCTTTAGGTGGTCATGGGGATGAGCGATGCTCCAGGTGGAAAATGCCCTTAAGGAATGAGAGGGGTGTGTGACCATTTGGGGTCTGGTGTGTAGGTGCAATTACGCACTGACCACAGGTTTACTTGTGGGGGGGTTTTGTTCTATGGATGGAAGAGAGTGTTGTAAGATCCTTCTTATGGTGTTCTAAGATCCTTCTTGTTTTCAGAAACGTAAGGAGGGAGAAGTGTTGTAGTGCATGTCTGAGTGCTGGTGTCATCACTGACTCTGGAATGCTGTGATGTCAGTGAGTGCAGAGGGCTGTGGTGTTGTGATCTGAACTGAGGTTCTATGTTTTACGGTTGGAGAATGTAAGCTGGCATAGAGCGACATGCTGGTGTCTTCCTGGCAACTATCTACCAATAAACCTACAAGTAACTTACCTGCTGGCTCAGGTGTTGGTTTATGGTACCACGTTATTTCAGAAAGCATCACCAAGCTGCACTACAGCGACTCCCGCTTACCAGCTGCAATTGTCTTCCTCCTAATGACATAAGTGCCAAGAACATATTTGGGTCCAAGACAAGCAATGTTACTTGCTGCAGTTAAGAAAAACTCAACCACCTAGCACTGTCAGATCACTTGTCTGCAAAATGCAGGGCCAAGTAACACATTTTGTTAGATGTTAAATTGAGGCCCGATAGATATTGTAATCCTTCCTAGATCAACTATTGCATTTGGTTTATACATATTTCTGGAGGTTTCTTGAATTAAAAAAGGAGCACTGACCCACTTTGCATTGCACGATTACTTGACAGTTGTCATGTAACATGTCAAACTTGTGTCAAACGGCATCTTTCAGGGTGCACCTTTTGCATCTACCACTAGCCATTGGCTAGACACATATGACTAGTCAAATAAATGGTGCGCTGCGTGTATGCATAGCATTGAGGTGGCGAGTGACTATGGCTGGAAAGTAGCTGCCTCCGGTTTACAATTACAAAAACTGAAATTACATACATTAAAATTTTGCAAATATTAATTGCCACTTTAATGTAAGAAATTGCCAGATTATTTTGATCTAGTTCCCTGCCACATGCCACCAACTTTATGCTCAATTTAGCGGCCTACTTCCGATTACTCGCCTCAGTTTCCAAACAGTAAAATAGAACCAAACAAAACACCATAAATAATCCCCAATACTATCCAGACATTGTGGCTAAAATAAATCCTTTAGCAAACTTGTTTTACAATAGATAAAAATGAGCATAGAGGATTAGTGAAATAGTGGGACTTGAATTCCTGCGATTAAAATATTTCTAAAGCTTTCTGTTGCTGAACGCCATTACTAACAGTTTTGTAATTGGATAATCCAGGAAGCAGGGGTCGCCATTCAGATTTCATGAGCAGGCGCTAGAGCTGGCACCTAGGCATGAGTTATCCCTAGAGAACCAGGAGCAAGTACAGAGGGATCTGCACATCTAACTTTTATGAAAGATGCAAACTTAAAATGTGTGTCCATTATTTACAATCCAAGATGCTTTAAATAAATGTATCTTTATTCACATTCCCCGAATACAGAAAGTTAATGTCACATAGGTATGTCTGTATGGCATCAGTTGGCCTCGGGAGCCAAAAGCAGCTCCTGGTAGCTGTTGGTGGTAAGCTAAACAGGTTCTATAGAGGTAGAAGCAGGATCTAAATAGATCCCAGTAATTTCAAACCCTGAGGATGCACACGTTTAATCCAATTTAAAACGTTTGACTGTGTGCTTGCTTCGACTTTTTCAAAGATAAAAATCACCAGCAGTAACTGACCCAGATTTATTACAAGCTCACTGTTTTGAGAATTCCCAGCAATATTTTCTTTTATACTCAACACGTTTTGTAAACATTACTACAATGCATTAGCACGGTTGTTTGTTTTATTACTTTACACAATAAAAAGAGGATAGCAAACCAGCATAAGGTAAATGAAGGTTGTTAGAATAACGTGACCTTAACGGTATGAATACGGTCATACTGGTACACATTAACATCCCAGGCAGGAGTATAGCATTGGATAATCACATGAAGCTCCTTGACAAAATATTGAGGCTCCTCCCGTATGTGGTGGAAATCATAAGCCAGATTTCTCAAGTCATCCGGAGACTTGGCCCTCCACAAACTGATTGACATCGCAGTAACCGCCTATCACCCCAGATACCTACATAATGGTTGCCTGAAATATTCTACTGTCCCATACATAATTCGTGCCCCCTCTAGTCAGGGATACAGTGAAGGGCAAAGCAACAGGAATTTGTGTTAACCTAGGGCCCATAGCCGCTATAGAAACTGAAGGCAGAGATTAATGAGCGCTCTCTGTGGGCTGGTGGACCACAGGTACTGGAGGTGGTTGGTGCGGTGGGACAGAGGTCAGAGCGACCACTAGTTGCGGGGCAGTCGGAACAGCCAGCAGCACCCCCTGAAAAGCCGCCATACTTACAGTGGCAAAAATCTCTCTTCAGTGCTCTGTGGTTTCCTTCGTCCTGCTTATCAGCTTTAATTTGTGGACAAAT
Organism: Ambystoma mexicanum; assembly: GCF_040938575.1. Taxonomy (NCBI): domain Eukaryota; kingdom Metazoa; phylum Chordata; class Amphibia; order Caudata; family Ambystomatidae; genus Ambystoma; species Ambystoma mexicanum. The sequence continues at coordinate 695,335,024 of NC_090939.1, forward strand.
TAACAGGGAAATCTGGCTATTTTTTCTTACACCCAGATTTGTTAAAAATGTTTAATTTGGCCTCATTTTTCATTTGAATCCTTCAATCCCCTTATGTTGGATTTTTCCCTTCTTTGAATCTAATGCGCACTTTAAAGTGTGCAACGGTTCTAAGTGGAAGGTTCCTACAAGTGGGAATTGTTTGCATCTATTCTCCTGCATTAAATGGTGCCGGGCCTATATATACACACACTTTTTTTTAACCAACTTTATTTATATACTTTTACATGCTACTACTGTACTTCTCTTTAGGTGGTATGGGCAACCAGCTTTGACTACCCTGTGCCAATGACTATACCTTGTTTTAGCACCACTCATTCAAATATCCACCACGCCTGCTCCACCCATACGCGACTCCACTTTCTCAATGATACCGGGGGAAAGGAGTTTACAAACCATAGACATTGCTGAGTGGTACTGAAAGGGATTGGGCACTCACTCTGTACTCGCTCCATCTGACCTTATTTGGAACGCACTACCCCCCGTATCCCATTCCCGTTTCATACACAATGGGCGGAACAAGAAAGTAAAATAATTATTTTCCATGATCTGACTCTCCAACATTCCAGTCAATATATAAATCATAGGTAGCACATGCACATTTGAACATTGTGCAGGACACGTTTATAGAGGAATTTGGGAGATATTGTGCAACTCCCACCCTGGATTGTAAGCACCCCAGATCACATACAATTCCAATACAAATTTTAAGCGCAGCTGCAGCAGGCTAAACCCCACCAAATCATTCCAACAAGTTACCCAAACCCTTTTGAAGCCATGCAACTACTATATAAAAGGAGCATAAAAGTAATTAATAAAGGGTTACAAACAGCACTGTAAAAAACTTAAAATGCATCAATACAAAAATGGTAATTGGTCTGTTTGTAGTCTTTGCTGATTGAATCAGCTAAGGAAACTCCTGCATTGCGAGATAAAGCACAAAATAATAGTTTCAAGTGGGCAAGTATTTTCTTCACATAGACTACAAGTGACAGGAAGGGGGGGTTATCTAAACGCATCATATTTAGATGTGCTATCTTATGATTTTCTACTGGGTACGACAGCATGCCTACGTAATCTAGATACAGCATTTTAGTTCTCTCCTTCTTCCCCTCTCAAAAGCAGAGTTTAAAAACATGCGTTCAAAGAGCTCTACTACAAAAGTAACTGCAGTTCCTTGCGCCCCTCGTTCCTCATACCACTTATTAGGGTTAACCAACTCGCAGAGGTTGCCTGATCTCCAATAAATGCATCCTTCAATACAGAGATTTTCAAAAGGCACTCAGGACACCATATTGTAATCCTGTATTTAATCAAATCTAAGACCATCACCTTAACTCGCAATCCACTGCTAGCTGCTGGTATTTATCAAAATTCACACATAAACCAGGTTTAGAGAAAGTACAGATTTGGTTCTTCTTTCTATCTAGGACGTACTTAAAATCAGTGTAGACTCACATAATGTCCCTGCTCTAATCTTGCCCTTCATTGCCCCCCCTCCCCCGTATCCCACTGTTGGCCCTTAGACGGCATCCAGACGGTCTTCGGATTAAGACGGGAGTGCAACAACTTGGGAAGATTGTGCCCCCCGAACCGTTGAATTTGACAAGGGGTTGGGGGGTAAAAAATACTGACAACAAAAAGGAGACACCAGCTGGACTTAAGTCCGTGGTGTATCAGTACTAGTAGGAGCCAATAAGCCGAGAGACCAAATCCATTTCCTGAGTGTGAACTATCTATTCCAGTCTTGGCTTAAATGCAACCAGGAAGTGAGCGGAATCACACCGCATACAACCTTAGGAAGTCTAAGGCTGTAATAACATCGGCGAATACTGTGAATGAAGAGGTCCCTATGGGTAAGCGTAAGCCAAAAAAGGCTCAACTAGCTAACCAAGATGCTATCACGAAATTCTTTCCTGTCAATCATCCACGTGAAATTAATTCCACTGTGATTGAGGAAGATCCGCAGGATCAGCACGACAATGACCTATTGAGTGTGTCTAATTTTGATGACATTGACAATAATTCATTATTGGATTTATGTCTCAATATTCAAAGATTTATGACACCATTATCTGTGTTAAGGCCGACCAATACCGTCAAGGTGCCGGTAAACAGATCGAGATCAATGATCTCTGAGGAACGGTCAGTGGTTGGGGGTCAGGAGAGACTGTCCACTTCACCGAACCTTGTGATGGTCTCTATTGAGGACGACCCGGATGTTGAAACTGACCATACGGATAAGCCTTACCCAGGAGCAGTGGAAATCTCGGAGATTCAGTCATCTGTGGTATCACTGCAATTTGCATTAAAAATCTTGCTGAAGATGTCGGGGCGCATCCTAGCCAATACTGAGTCCCTAACAATGATGGAAAAAGAGAGAGGAAGGAATTCTGATGAAGTAGAAATAAATCTGTCTGACGCTATTCATATTGCTGATGCAATTGGAGGGCAACAGAGCCTGGAAATCGACGAAGAGGTAAATAGCCCTAACCCATTCTTCTCCAAAAAACAGAAGAGGTTGGCCAGGAAAATGGGAAAGCCGAAAAAGTCTGGTGCGAAGTCTACTTCAAAGGCAGTACAGAAATCACTAATTCTCCCTACCAAGAAGAGTAGGAAAAAATTAGCCAGAGCAAAAAAAAGGAAAGCAGCGGGTGAGGGTTGCCAGACCAGTTGGCTTCTCCCTGATCAAGAGGTGGAATTGGAAGCCGAGGAGGAGGAAGAGCCAGGGGAGGAGGAGATAGCCCATATAATTGCGGAAACAGTGCTAAGTGAACCAACGGTGCCTGAAGTATTAGTAGATAAAGAGGACGAAGTCACTGTGGATAACAAAATTACGAAGAAAGGAAGTCGAATATGCTTGATTAAGAACTTATACCAAAGCAAAAACACGAAGTGGCTATCGCGCTCTGAGCTATTGATAAGACTCTACTCTGTTCCACAGCTACGGGTACTTAAATCAGAAGATTTCCAATTTGTGGAACCTCTGAAAGGTCCTAATAACAACGTTTCAGCCTTACATTGCAAATTTATAGCAACGGCCGAATTGCTTAGAAGTTTTAAAGTGGAACTAAAAACAGTGGATGTTGAAGTGGACGCTGATATAAACGAAATAGACCTGAACAGCACCGAGGAAGAGACAGTGTTTCCTTCAGCAATAATGACTCCTCCAAACCTTCCGATGGACAAAAGGGTGGAAGCATCTGATGTTAAACAAGTGCTTAAATGGCTAGCAGACGCACTTCCCGAGATTTTATCCAGACCATGAGACTTATTGATCCTATCATGGAACTGTCGGGGTTTTGCGCATCTTCTGTCACCTGAAGGGTCAACAAAGCTATTGGAGAAGCAAAGTTGCTTCTGCCTACAGGAGACGTGGACCATCGATCCCTTACTTTTAGATGGCTTTGTACTCCACCACTCACCCGCCAGAAGGGGTGAAAAATGTAGACCGTATGGTGGTATGGCTATAGGGGTGACTAATGCTCTGGTTTCCAGAAAGATTGACTCAAATCTTGAAAGTAACTTAATGGCAGTAGAAATAATTTTGAACAGCAAGGACCCCTTGGACAAAATCCTGCTGATAAATCTTTACAACCCCCCTGGGGCAACCTTAAGTGTACCATTACAAGATTCTCTCCATGACATATTGGCCACATGGCTGACTTCATCTGCAGGTGCAGGGATAATTATTGCCGGGGATTTCAACTGCCATATGAAGGGACGGGAGAGCAAAACGGGAAATGTGAAATTGAAAAATCGAAGTGAGATGGTCCATAATAAAAAAGGGGTGGAAGGGGAAGCATGGGAATATCTGTTTGAGTGCTGGGATTTGACAATGTTGAATGGTAGAACGATGAGTGACCACCCGGGCCATCAAACATGGACAAATGGCAAAGCCCACAGCACGTTGGACTACATATTTGTCTGCCCCAAGATTCTTCATTTAGTAGAAGACATGATTGTTAATCCTAATGAGTGGAGTGATCACGCTGTCCTGAACTGTATAATTAGTAGTAGCAGAGAACAACTACTACGTACTAATCTAGGGCTGCTGAAAATTAACACATCAGGCAATAGGATCTCCTGGTCAGATAATAATATAGAGCTTGCAGTTGAGGCTTTGGGGGCACTTGAATTTCACAAAGGCCCCAATTACGATGTAATGAGTATTGAGGCCATTGAGAATTGGATTTATGCTTTTGTAGGTACACATGCATCGGTGCCAATAGGAGCAATGATAAGTCAGCTGGGCAAAAAAATATCTTATGATAAAACCATCAGAGACATGAAGCGGACCCTTCGAGCAGAACTCCGCTGGGTTAAAAGAGCCTATCCACCGGGTGAGAACTGTTATGTAAAGATAAGGGAAATTAAAAACAGATATAGGTCAGCCATTAAGGTAAAGAGAAGGGCGGATAAGTTACTCTCCTGGCAAAGGTTAGTAAAGACCATCTGTGAAGGTAAGACACGTAAAATATGGTCTCTTTTAAGTGAGGCAATTGGAACTCAAAAGGGAGCCCTAACTAATCCTATAGAGGCTGGGGTTTGGGTTAAATTCTTAGAAAACCGAAACTTGAAAGATGATAATGGTAGCCTATTAGGCAGTCCCCCGACAATTGCCCCGATTATAGTGTCATATGAAACTATATTGAATAAAATTGGAGAGATTAAATCTTCTCGAGCGCCAGGCCCTAATGGCTTAGCCAATATTGTTATAAAAGCTTACCCAGAGTTCTGGGCAAGATTGCTAGCTATATTATTTGAGAAAGTTTTAAACACTGGTAAAATCCCCTGCTCCTGGCAACAGGCGATATTAATCCCTGTATATAAGAAGGGAAATAGACTCGACCCCAGTAACTATAGGTTGCTTTCCATGCTCGATGCATCTGGGAAGATATTTGCTTCCTTACTTCTTCAAGAGTTGCAAAGATGGGCTGAGAACTCTGGTGTCTTATCAAAATTCCAGAGTGGGTTTAGACAGGGCTACTCTACTTCCTATAATATCATGGTCATGGACATTCTTAGATCGAGAGCTCTTAAACCGGGGGCAACACCATTATATGCCTTATATATAGACTTTACAGCGGCTTTTGATTCAATTCCTAGAAGCCGGCTATGGAAGAAATTGCAGGTAATGGGATGCCCGGAAGGACTAGTATACTATCTTAGACTCCTCCATCAAAATAATTTCGTTAGATTGAGACTCGATCAAGAAGGTCACACGACTAAGAATGTATCCCAAAATAGGGGAGTAAAACAAGGCTGTGTCACTGCTCCCCTTATTTATAATCTATATGTCTATGACATACCGATGGCAATAGCTGTAGCGAACAACTGCCCACCTAAAATAGGTAATTCTCCCTGTCCCGTATTGGCATATGCAGATGATTTGGTTATCCTTGATTATACCATCAGTGGGATCCGCAGATCAGCGGTTGCATTGTGGGAGTATGCAGAAGCCAATGGGCTCAGCATTAACCTAGGAAAAACCAAGCTTATGCGCTATACTAAAAAGAAGACATCACGGGTACAATTAATAGTAGGCCTGGAAAATATTTCATATGTCCCCCACTATCGATATCTGGGGATTGATTTCGAAACCTTTGGAGATTATACGTTATGTAAACAATCTCGCAACATTAGAGCGGCACAATTGACTGCTCTATTCCATAAGTTTACGGCCCAGCAGGGTGGTTTCACCCTCTGGGGAACACGCCTACTATATCTACAAGCCTTTTCTCCTGCCATTACCTATGGGCTGGAAGCACTTCTTGACATAGATCTAAATTGGCTTCAGGTAATTGAAGGTAAATTTTGGCGTGCGGTTTTAGGCCTACCCCCCTGTATACCGATGGCCATTATCAGACTGGAATTTGGCCTGATCTCACTAAAAGCAACTGTACTGAAGAAGCGGGCCATGATCTATCTAAGGATGACCCGAGATGTAGGGAACGGGCTTCTAACAGCTGTCTACCAAGAAATGGCCAGGGAAAAATCGTCTTGTGCTACAATACATCAGATGACCAGATTTTATGCTGAAATAGGCTGGCAAATTCGAGAAGGACCCTATACAGAAGAAGCTTTCAGGGCCCTCAAGAAGCGTATTGATCTCTGGGATTGGCTGGAAAATTTCGAACATCTAAGGAATTTAAAAATCTATAAATTCGTCCAATATAGACTCTATGAATTTAAGAAACCCCAGAGTTATCTGAACATCTGTCCATCTGTTAGGCTTAGACGATTTATCCTATTACTTAGATTAGAGCAATTACCAACGTTCACGAATACTGGGCGCAAAGATAAGATAGCCGCTGAACTGCGTACATGTCGATTATGTAAAAATAAAGATCAGCAGGAAACGGCAAAACATCTCCTAACTGACTGCCCTGAAATGAATATAACAATCTCTATCCTGCTAGGACAGTATGCCCATGATATTAATTACATCAAAGAAGACCTATTCTGGCACCACTGTGTAAATTCTAACAGTATGCGATTATTGACAGCATTATACACCATCTGGCTGAGTGTGGAAGCTAGATTGGGTATAAAGTTGTAGCATATCTAATAAGAGCTATTTTAGCCAAGTGGAGACCATTGTGAATTGAAGCATTGGGACTTAAGTGTATACAAAATCCCCGCTGCTTACTCTTAACTTTTTATGTTCTGTTAGAAATCTGATTTTATGAGATTATTAATGTTGAGTGATATGCTGACTGTGCATATTCTTATAAGAATGTTTTGTATTTTTCTTTTCTCTTTTCTTCTTTGTCTATTTTTAAATATTGATATATTCCTATTTATACTTGTGTAAAGTTTAATAATTAGAACTGCAACACAATAAATAAATATGGATTAATTTATCAGCAGCATTTGAACTAGTGGATTGTAGATGCACACGATATTTCTGTCTAAACTCCCAGACTTTCTTACACATATCCATGCTACCACTATCTCTCTTGCCTATCTCCCCGTTGCTGTTGTGATCCAAATACTTTCTAACCTATATATTTCCCCCGCTATGTACCTCTTCTCGGCTTTTCATTTAAGCCCACAGACACAGTCACGGCTGACACACTCCAGACAAGGACTGAGCTGTTTAAGCCCGCTAAGTGCGGACGTGCGCATTATAAAAGCCGGGTAACATCATAATAGATCTGTGTAAGGGATAACAAACGTGGCTTCTTTCGATTAACAGCCCTTTATATTTTCACACATTTAAGAATGTAAAACAATAGTAATTGGTGTTCTTGTAATCATAAACAGTGTTTTTGTGTCAAGTGCGTTCGGAGTCGACGTTGCGGAACAAAAGACGGTCCTTCTGCTTTAAATTTAAAATACGATCAAGAAATGAAACGAAGGTGGGTCGGATACGCTGCTCACTGGTGGTGGGGGGGGGGGGGAAGGGAGCTGTAAAACACAATAAGTGGGTGAGCTGTCACACAAGTGATGGTGCATTGAAGATGAGCATGCACCAAACTGCACTGGAATTAGCACACCGTCATCAACCACACTTCTGTTTATAGAGCCAGGGAGCTGCCCAAACTGGGTTAAGTGCACCTGTCAACACCACAGCCCCGAAAGTAGACGGGGTGCGGGGTAGAGCAGAGTGGGTGGGGGAGGGGGGTGTTTGAGGGAAGAGTCCCAAGACACTGACGTGGGCTGACAGCAGAACCCTCTACCTGAGAACGAGGACAGTAGATCTATATGGCAGACAGTGAGAGCTGGTTCAGGGCACTCTCGGGGCTTGGAACCGACCCCGACCCCGACCCCGCCCCCTTCCTCACCTCGCAGAAGCGGCGGCAGTACTCGCGACTACTACTCGGGAGTGGATCCAACAAGGCACCCAGTTCATCACCCAGCCGCTCCCATTCATAATCGCTCTGATCGCTCTCGTCTTCCGCCATGCCGCTGTGTGAGACTTGCGCGTACCTACTACTGCCCCGGGAGGAGCGCGGACCCGCTGTTTGTGTGCCCACCTCTACCCGTAGCCCATTGGCTCTCACCACTGCTTGTCTCCAGCGGCCAGGAAGTGAAGGAGCTGAGAAACGGAGAGAAGAAACAAGCACGCCCATCTCGCTTGTGACTTGGGCTTCGATAGGTCGGAAAACCCATCTATCAAAAAAAGAAAAGTTTACAGCAGCTGTGAAGTGGTTGGAGCACGAACCATCAACCAGAGAACTGCCAAGAGTAGACATGAAAGAAGGAATGGTAGGCTAAGTACTTTTACTCAGCGGCCATCTTGGAAGAAGGGAATTATTGAAAAAACATAATAAAGACACAAAAACATTTTACGTTATAAGATTGATATAGCGCGAACATTTAAGCTTCCCTAGCGTATATTTTGAAGGTGTTAGAATAAAGCATTTCTGGGGTAATGACTGTCATTTTATCCAGGCGGTTACATTTCGCGCTACTCCTATCTAAGCCTCCTGCTTTTTCTATGTCCTGTTCCCCAAATATAAGCTCTGGAGGTATTTAAGGTCGAATGATCCGCGAAATTAGAACAAAAGCAGCATCTTTCTGAAAGATTATAGACTCAAATTAGGAAAATATGATCAAGTGCATTTATTCTTATGGTGTTTAGTGAGTAATGTATTCCCAGTACACGTCTTAAATTCTTCCTTTCCGCAGATTCGTTTCAGCCTGGTTTCTTTGAGAAAGTAGTTCCCCTACAAAATGGCCACCGCCATCCCTTACGCTTACAGTATGCTCTTGATTTGTTCGAAGTTTATAGCCAAAACGTAACAAACACGCAATGGCAAAGCCAATAATTTTGATGTTTGAAGTTTATTGAATTTTACATTTGGCCAGAAGGGAAGGAATGACAGCACAGGGAGGAAGAAATGAATGCCTCAGCGGGGAATGAATGACAGGGGGGAAACAGAGGTGGTGGAGGACAGCACAAGGGGAAGGAGGGACAGCAGAAGGGGCAAATGGTGGATTCCTTTGGTGAGGGGGGATAGCCCAGGGGTAACGTGTTTTTCTTGGATGCAAGACAATGCAGTGCAACATAGGTTTGGATCCTGATCCCACGCAAGGGGGAACGAGGGACAGGACAAGCGGGTACAGCACAACGAGGGAAGGAGCAACATCACAAGTGGACAGTGGGTGTATGTATAACATACATGCCAACCCTCCCGATTTAGGCGGGAGACTCCCGATTTTATCATTAAAAACAGTTCTATTTTTTACGGTCTCCCGCCTAAAATAACAATATCCCCAATGCATTCCTATGGGGAAAATGCATTCTCCCGATTTCGGTGCTGAAATCTCCCTCTCAGGGGCTTCAGAATGTTGGCATGTCTGGTATAATTGCAGCCTTTGATAATAGTTGTCCTATATTGTAGTTTTGATCTCAATGTGAGTTCTTACAAAGACACCTTTATGTTGTCAGTGGTACTGCACCTCTCCAATAAACTACAACCACAACTTATTTTATTGGAGAGCATACATGGCAACATTTCAACCCACCTGTGCGGGAGATTACGTCAGAAAAACCGGGAGACCAAGATTTTCCCATAGGAATGCATTGGGCAACGATTAATTTTAGGCGGGAGAATGTGAAAAATAGCATTATTTTTCACAGAAAAATCGGGAGTCTCCCGCCTAAATCGGGAGGGTTGGCATGTATGGGAGAGGTGCAGTACCACTGACAACATACAGATGTCCTCATTAAGAAATCTTCAGATTGGAGACATGTCCTCAGAAGAAATCACATTGAGATTTCGAATGAGGACATCTGTATGCTGTCACTGGTACTGCACATCTCCAAAAAATAAAATAAACAAGAACCAGGGAAACATAAAATAGAAATGGAAACAGATTGTGAGGCGGAGAAAACATTTGTCAGTGGTACTGTACGTTTCCAATGAATTACAACCTGAAGATGCCCTAACAACGTATTTTATTGGAAAGGTGCAGTACCACTGACAACATACAGATGTCCTCATAAGAAGCTTATGAGAACATCTGTATGTTGTCAGTGGTACTGCGGCTCTCCAAAAAATAATTGCTTGGATGTAATGTGATATGGCATTTGTATAGCACCTTATGGCAAGACCCACACAGAATCACTCCGACATCTATTATTGACTTGTTCTTCTCTGTCAAGTTTGACAATGGCACACTTGGGAAATCTATTCAAGGAGTCAAGAATCTGTGATGAAAAGGATTGGTGACACCGCTTAATAGAGTATCACAACGTCTCCTACGTAATAGCGGTTTCACAATTCTTAATGAACCTGAAGCTTTAAGACCATAATCGAGAACTAGGTCGGATCGGTTTATCTGGTCTTCATAAATAACTGTCAGTTGAGAAACTCGGAGGGAGGGAGAGGAATTGAGAACAGCACTCTTCCATTTTTTCTTTTCTTGTAAAACATGTTTGTAAATTGTAACAAATAAAATAAAAAAAATAAATAAAAAATAGCACCTTTTCCCATTGGTATGACCTCAAAGTGCTGTAGATGAACACCCGTGGAGGACTGAAGTCCGAGGTATGAGAGATTGGACAGAGTATTTAAAATATGTGTGTGCATTTGGCCAATAGGAAGCTAGGTAGGGGTGGCGAAGTCCCTGCTATTTATTTATTTATTATTACATTTGTATTGCGCACCTAACTCGCAGGCAACTGAGCGCATACGTTTACGAATATGGTTACAGGTAACACATGCTTATGCAGAATGTTTACATGGTACACAGCATAAGATTTTGGTTACATGCTAAAAGAGCTTAAGAATTTGGTTACAAGTTATGCAGATCGCAAGTAGAGCATGCTTACAAGTATGGTTGCAGGAATTGCAGGCTTAAGAAGATGGTTACATATTTAGCAGTCTTACGATATTGGTTACATATTCAGCAAGCTTAAGAATTTGGTTACATGTTATGCAGATCACATTTGTATTTGTTTATTTGTAGAGCGCTTCCATCCCTTAGGCAACTGAGCGCTAATCTTAAAATTTTATACAGTTTTTACAAATAGCTAAGTATATACAGTCGATGCCGCTACAGCTGGTAGTTGACACAAAGAGAAATACGGCAAGCATAAGGTGATGAGGATGGGAAATCATAGACATAAATATAAAGCATAAAACATAAGTAAATACAGGCAGCAGACTAGAATATAAATATATACAGTTCTATATACATTAGTAGCTGTAGTGTAAAGGATGCTATGTTAAAGTGTGGGAAGGTCGTGGTCCTGATCCTGCTTTAACCTTGTTACGGAAGACCATGAAGGATGGTTCTGTCCTTATGGTGATGGGGAGTGAGTTCAATTTTTTAGCTGCCAAGACTGGGAAGCTAACTCCACCCGCTCGTTGTTGGTTAAACCAAGGTATTACAATGCAGTGTGACTGAGCCGTTCTAGTGGGACGTGATGAGGCGTGACGTGTAAAAGTGTCACAGAGGTATATTGGTGCCTGCTTATAGAGGCACCTGTGTGTTAGTGAGAAGCATTTGAGATCTATTCTTTGCTTAATGCTCAACCATTTTAAGTTCTGTCTGGCCGAGGTGATATGATGTTTCCTAGGGATATTGCATGCTGATGTAACTGCATTATTTTGCATGACTTGCATTTTGTTAATATTATATTGAGAAGTTCCTAGATAGAGAGCATTACAATAGTCTAACTTAGATAATACTAATGTTCTTGCTACGGATATACAGTTAGTCAATGATAGGTAAGGGCGGCATGCTGTGATAAGCTTACATGTATAAAATGTAGCTGATGCTAAGGCATTTGTTTGTCTTGTAAGCCAATGTAGAGTCAATGTAGATACCTAAGGTTTTCACGTCAGTAGCTACTTTAATGATATTGCCGTCAATATTGAAGGCTTCGAATGAAGTTCCAAGCTTATTTAGTTTCGTTGGGGAGCCAAGTAAGAATAGTTCGGTTTTATCATCGTTTAGACATAAACCATGCTTGGCCATCCATATTTGTATGGTACTGTATATGTCATTCAATATTTTGCTGTCTACAACGTAGTCACCAGTGATGGGGATGAGTATCTGGGTGTCGTCCGCATAGTTCGTATACGTGACACCCAGATAGTCTAGAATATCAAATAAAGGTTTGGTGAAAATGAGTCAAGAAAGACAGAAGAGGGAAAGTGAACATTCCCCCTAACTCACCTACCACTGAGGTGGAGGTAGTTGGTCAAATACCTGAACCTGACGAGGAAGAGGTGTTGCCTGAAATCCTCAATCCACATGACCATTCTGAACTCCGGAGTTTGTTGGCGGAAGGTGGTCATGATAGGGTTGAGCTCAGTAAGGGCCAACATGAGTGCCCATCCTTGGAAGGCCTGAGACAGGCCTGCTCCCAGCGTGAAGGTGAACCTCCTGGGAAGCACAGGATTTATTGGGAAGGTGAGCTCCTCCACAGTGAGCCCACAGTGTCTACAGAAGGAGACCATAGGAGGTTGGTGGTTCCCCTTGCTGTAAGACCCTTCCTCTTGCAGTTGGCGCATGCATTCCATTTTGCTGGTCACCTTGGTATCAAGAGAACCAAGCAAAGGTTATCCATGGACTTATACTGGCCCAAGATGGGTCTGCAGGTAGAAAGTCACTGCAGGAGTTGTGCCACACAATGACATTTATCCGGGAAGAGTGGCACAACAATCCAAACTCCTTTGGTACCACTCTCAGTTGTGGGGGTACCATTTGAGAGGGTAGGGATTGGCATTGTGTGTCCCCTTGACCCCCAAACATCCTAAGGCAATAGTTTCATCCTGGTGCTGGTCGACCATGCCACCAGGTTTCCCGAGGCCATCCCATTGAAGACTGTGACTGCTAAGTCAGTTGCAAAATCTTTACTTGGCATATTTACTAGGGTTGGCTTCACTAAAGCAGGTGTGTCTGATAGAGGCAGCAACTTTACGTCAAAGTATATGCAGGCAATGTAGAAGGAGTGTGGGGTTACCTACAAGTTTTCTTCAGTGTATCACCCCATACCAATGGTATAGTTGAGAGGTTTAATAGAACTCTCAAAAGCATGATAGGGGCTCTGGAGGAACCCCAAATAAGAAAATGGCATCTTCTGTTACCATGCTTGTCGTTTGCCTACAGAGAAGTACCTCGGCAGGGTATTGGCTGCAGCCGCTTCAAGCTTCGTTTTGGTCACCCTGTGAGGGGACCCTCGCCACTAGTCAAGGAGGGGTGGGAGATGCCTACTCCCCCTATCACTACCAATGTAGTGGACTATGTGCTAGGACTCAGAAAAAGAATAGTACTCCTGATGGGTCAGGCTAGTGAGACGTTGAAGGCTGTGCAAGCTCTGGTGAGACACTGGTATGACCAGAAAGCTTCCCTGATCAACTTCACACCAGGCCAGCAAGTCATGATCATGAATCCTATAAGGCCTAGAGCTTTTACAGGACAAGTGGTCTGGCCCTTACACAGTGGTGGAGTCACTGGGTGAGGTTAACTATTTAGTTGACCTTGGAAGGGCTGGACAGGCCCCAAAAGTGTTTCATGTAAATAGGCTGAAGGCTTTCATCCCAAGAGTTGAAATAGCTGCACTTCTGTTGGCTTCAGATGTAGAGGAGGAAGAGTCAGAACCTCTACCTGATCTGTTCCAGGCAGTACTTCAGAAAGCTCCATTGAGGGTGTCCATGTGGCCCCTCACCTGACGTCTGTTCAACAAGATGAGGTGAGAAGTTTGCTAAGGAAATTCTCCCCCTTGTTTTCACAAGCTCCTGGTTTGACACATTGGTGCAAACATGATATTGACACAGGAGATAGGGTACCTACCAAAAGTAGGGGATGCAGAATGTCAGATAAGGTGAGATCTTACATCAAGATAGAGGTCAACAAGATGTTAGATCCTGGGGTGATTGAACCCTCCAGTAGTCCTTGGTCCAGCCCTGTGGTTTTGGTCCCAAAAGCAGGTTCCTCTGAGCTGAGGTTCTGTGTGGATTACAGGGCTCTGAATGCTGTCACCAAGACAGATGCACACGCCTTGCCTAGAACTGATGAGCTGGTGGATACTTTGGTTGCCTCCAAGTACCTCAGCACATTTTACCTCACTGCAGGGTTTTGGCAAATAGCCCTAACAGAACATGCCAAGGGGAAGACAGCATTCTCAACTCCAGAGGGTCTTCACCAGTTCAGGGTAATGCCTTTTGGGCTGAAGAATGCACAGTTTTCAGAGGCTTGTGAATCGTGTCCTTAATGGGCTAGATGAATTCTGTCTAGCATATCTGGATGATATAGCAGTTTTCAGTGTCACCTGGGAGGATCATGTGAAGCACCTCAGAATTGTGTTGCAGGCTCTTCAGAAGGGCCACTTGACTTTAAAGGCCAGTAAGTGCCAGATTGGTCAAGGCTCAGTGGTATACCTTGGGCATGAAGTAAGTGGAGGGAGGATACAACCTCTACCCAGTAAGTACAAGCAGCACAAGACTGGCCTACCCCGACTACATAAACCCAGGTGAGAGCCGTTGTAGAACTCACAGGGTACTACAGAAACTTTATGGCAGATTCTGGCACCATAGCCTCCCCTCTGACTGCTCTCACAACTCCAAAGAAACCCAAGAAGGCCTCTTGGTCTGAGGATTGTGAGAAGGCCTTCAATGGCTTAAGACTCCTTGTGCCAGGCCCCTGTTCTCGGGGCCCCTGATTACCAAATACCTTTTATTGTGCAGACAGATGCCTCTGACACTGGGATAGGAGCTGTACTCTCACAAGTAGATGAGAAGGGTAAGGAACACCCTGGTGGTTTCACCAGTCGCCAGGTTAAGGACAGAGAGCTCAGATGGTCCACAGTAGAGAAAGGATGTTTCTTTGTTGTGTGGGCCTAAGGGAGCCGAGGCCCTACCTCCATGGGACCCACTTCACTCTGCAAACTGACCATAAGCCCTTAAAGTGGCTGATGAACATGAAGGGAGAGAATCTTAAATTGCTCAGGTGGTCCATAAGCCTGCAAGGGTTTGACTTCACTATTGAGCATAGGCCAGGTGTTCAACATAGCAATACTGATGGGTTGTCCAGAATGTTTAACCGACATGAATAAGAAGCTCATCCAGGGGTGGATTAGTTCCCCCGGTCCTTCGTCTAGGAGAGGAGAGTTTTAGGAAAGATTTCCATGTATGTGTAATTTTCCATCCAGTTGTGAACCCCTCAACATTTTGTTGTTATCTGGCCCTCCTAGCCTGACTTTTTCCAGTGGAGCACAGCCTTCTACTGCACTCTGCTGGTTTTTCACTCACTTTATTATGGGGAAACTGACATGCCCTTAAAGACAGTCCGTACTGGGAGACTTTGTTCCCCTTAGCTTTTCACTTTGTTGCAAGTTCTTTGCTCCATTTTACCAGTGCACAAAGTACCTTAAAGTACAGTGCACTGGGGTCTTCCTTTTGTTTTCAAGGCCCTAGACACCCTTAAAGGATTTTTCGGCAGAAGTGCAAATGTTCTTTGGACAGAGCTGGTGGCAGCTGTTTTTTTTCATATATTTTTAACCCTTTCTTTCAGTCCATACCGCGTTTACCACGTTTGGCCCTGGACAGTGGCTTGGCCCCAAAATGGGCATTACACAAGGTTCTTTGTTCTGTCCTATGGCCATCTTGTCCCTTTGCCTTCCCCTGTTCCAGCAGACCCAGGACAGTCTTTATTTGGCCATGCATTCTCCTGCGAAATGCCAAGCTTTTGTGGTCTTCTGCATGCCTTGTGTGTGTGCTTCCAGGATGTGGGCTGGATGTCTAGTTCCAATACACATCCTGGGTGTCAGAGAGTCTGGTGTGCTGGGAATGACTGGGACCACTGTGGTCCGTGATTGGTCCACATCTGGCATGGCTGTATGTGAGCAGGTCTCTCATTGGGTCCTCTTCTTTTTGGTGCGATGGAGATTCTGGATAATCGAAGAGCCCAAATACCCATAGCAGGTCAATCTCTCGAGTTCTCACTGAACCTAGGATAGGATCCAAGAATCCTGAAACCAAGAAGCTGAGTCGAGGAACCACTGGTGACCTGCTGGAAGGTTTGGCAGCTGTTGTCCCGCAGGACCCCTCTGCCTCTGATCGAACTTAGAAGTTCTACAAAGGCGCTTCAACCCATTTGAATAGTGGGACCAACTATTCACAGCACCTCCACCTTAACCTGAAAGCAAGCCTTCTCTGAGGTGTTCCTGGGCCAACCAGTGAACTGACCAGCTTGCGCAGGACCTTTGCTCTGTAACCACCGCCGTCTTGAGTTGATACTTGAGACTTTGGAGATCGTAAGCACTGGTTATAAGGCACTCTCCAGACAAGTTTCTTATACCTAGGTCTGAAATTAGGAAAGTTCACCTGAACACATGTGCACGCGGTCACCGTGTCACCCAGCCTTGGTGACGAACAATTGCAGAATTTGAACCCGCAACCGAAGTGGACTCGACTCCCGAAGTTTGGCCCGGAGTGTGCCTTGGGTTGGTGAGTACTTGCAGCCCTTACGGGTGACCCCTGATGCATCCATCAATTTTTACGTATGAGTGTCCCCTGAGAGCCACTCCCCTTTATCGAGGTAGCCTGTGCTACCATCCTATTCCCAACTCTTGGATCCTGTTCTGCCCTCTTGGGGAGTCCCTCCTCGAATAGTGGGAACTTATTCTTCACTGCCTGACCCACCTTCCTGAGTTGCTACAGCCACTGTAAGAGACCTTGTTTTCGCTCAACTGCACAATCATGTGTGTCTGCAACAAAAGTAATTTTGAGCGCTAGGCTCAACTCTTCTTAGGGACTGGACTGCCTCTTAGTTAGGGTTTGATAAGTTATGTTATGTTAATGTTAAAGGATATTTGTACCGCGCACTATCACCACCGGAGTGGTCCCCTGGCACTCTGGCGGCTCTGAAAAAGGGTGAAGGGGGGTTAGTTAGTGGGAATACGCTGGAGAAGTGCAAGAGAGCAGTGATGTGCTGTTGGCAGCCTCAGCCCGGTGGTTCCGTTGGCTGGGCTTGGGGTGTTTTACGGTCGGTAGTCGTTGTGTGCTGTTGTGCAAGTCTATGTGTGGTTTGTTTTGTTGTTGCAATGTAATGAAGTTTGTGCGGATTGCTGTGTTTTAGGTTTGTGGTTGTGTTTGGTTAGAGTTTGAGAGGTTTATGCAGAGGGATGAAATTGTTAGTGGATTCGTTAGTTGGTATTGCTGTCCTTGCAATTGTGTCTAGGTGTGATGCTTGCTATCATTCACTATTCCATCCGAGTGTGGCACTTGCTAAACTTCAGTATTCTGTCTAGATGTGAGGCAGGTTAGTGATCACGATTCTATCAAGTGTGGCACTTGTCATCATTCACCGTTTCATTTAAGTGTGGCGCATGCTAACATTCCTAATCCTGTCTAGATGTGACGGAAGCTAGAGTTAAGAATTCCATCTAAATGTGGCACATGCTAACATTCATATTCTATCTAGATGCAGCGCAAGCTAAAAGTTAAGAATTTCATCTAAGTGTGGCACATGATAACATTCATATTCTATCTAGATGCGGCGCAACCTAAAAGTTAAGAATTTCATCTAAGTGTGGCACATGATAACATTCATATTCTATCTAGATGCGGCGCAACCTAAAAGTTAAGAATTTCATCTAATTGTGGCACATGCTAACATTCATATTCTATCTAGATGCGACACAAGCTAGAGTTAAGAATTTCATCTAAGTGTGGCACATGCTAACATTCATATTCTACCTAGATGCGACACAAGCTAGAGTTAAGAATTCCATCTAAGTGTGGTGCAATTCTATGGCAGTTTACCTTATGGAAGGTTAGGGTAGAGTGGCGAGGGCTTTCTGGAGTAGAGTGATTGCTCTACAACCCACCCAAGCCACACTCACAGTTTTGTTGGTGTCTGGCTTCCTTTGCTTCCCCTGCGGACACCTGCCGACACATCTTGAAGCCGCCTCTGTAGGAACCGCCCTTTGCCTCGGGGCCCTTAGCTGCAGGGCTGCACAGGCAGAGGGCTGCCCAGGAAGGGTCAGCTAAGACCAGGCGAGGCGGCCAATCAGGAGCGGCGGTAGGTGGGTGTAAGAGGGATCGGGAAGAGAGGGAGGGCTGGGGCTAGGAGGTAACGGAGGAGCGGCAAGGGGACTGGGCCCCACTAAAAGTGCATTTTGGTCTGAATGAGGCCCGGAGGGTCGCTGGGGGTTGCTCTCACCTGGATTGCTGGAGCAGCATTGGGTGGAGGCGCGAGCAGCGTGGGTCTGTAGGCCCAGCTGACTCGTGCTCTGAGGCAATCAGAGCCGGTGTTGTGGGCCTCAGATGGCCAATCTGGCGTGGCGGGAGGTGGGTGTAAGAGGGATCGGGAAGAGAGGGAGGGCTGGGGCTAGGAGGTGACGGAGGAGCGGCAAGGGGACTGGGCCCTACTAAAAGTGGATTTTGGCCTGATGGAGGCCCGGAGGGTCGCTGCGGGGTTGCTCTCACCTGGATTGCTGGAGCAGCACTGGGTGGAGGCGCGAGCAGCGTGGGTCTGTAGGCCCAGCTGACTCGTGCTCTGAGCCAATCAGAGCCGGTGTTGTGGGCCTCAGATGGCCAATCAGGAGCGGCGGGAGGCGGGTGTAAGAGGGATCGGGAAGAGAGGGAGGGCTGGGGCTAGGAGGTAACGGAGGAGCGGCAAGGGGACTGGGCCACACTAAAAGTGGATTTTGGCATGATTGAGGCCCAGAGGGTCGCTGGGGGTTTGCTCTCACCTGGATTGCTGGAGCAGCATTGGGTGGAGGTCGCGAGCAGCGTGGGTCTGTAGGCCCAGCTGACTCGTGCTCTGAGGCAATCAGAGCCGGTGTTGTGGGCCTCAGATGGCCAATGTGGAGCGGCGGGAGGCGGGTGTAAGAGGGATCGGGAAGAGAGGGAGGGCTGGGGCTAGGAGGTGACGGAGGAGCGGCAAGGGGACTGGGCCCCACTAAAAGTGGATTTTGGCCTGATGAAGGCCCGGAGGGTCGCTGCGGGGTTGCTCTCACCTGGATTGCTGGAGCAGCACTGGGTGGAGGCACGAGCAGCGTGGGTCTGTAGGCCCAGCTGACTCGTGCTCTGAGCCAATCAGAGCCGGTGTTGTGGGCCTCAGATGGCCAATCAGGAGCGGCGGGAGGCGGGTGTAAGAGGGATCGGGAAGAGAGGGAGGGCTGGGGCTAGGAGGTAACGGAGGAGCGGCAAGGGGACTGGGCCCCACTAAAAGTGGATTTTGGCCTGATTGAGGCCCGGAGGTTCGCTGGGGGGTTGCTCTCACCTGGATTGCTGGAGCAGCACTGGTGAAGAACTGCCTAAAGTATATTCGCACGGTTTGCACCCTTTCCTTACAGGTTGTGGACCCTTACTGTGGGACATTTCTTTAGGCCACTTGATAACTGTATATATCTGTTATACTAGTGTTGTGTTGGTTTACGATTTACTGCTGATATTTGCTTTGTGTTGGATTTAAAAGGCCTTTAATAAATGTACATGTATTTTTGATATAAACTTGACTGAAGTAATTTGTAGTGTCGTTTACGGTGTATGCTCATTGTGGGCTTTCGATCGCCTGCACCCCTCCTGAGACCTAGTCTTGACCGTTGCCAATGCTACCTTGATTGGTCTGGCTTGGCCAGAATGTTACCCTGTTCCAAGAAATTAGGCTGGCCTTCTGAACCTCTGCCCATCAGGTCAGAGTTCAGAAATCCATCTTAACACTTGCTTTCATCATTGTAGCTGTAAAGACTGGAGGGGGGTATCTGTACTTCTGCCCTCCATATGTTAGGGTAAAGGCACAGAACATCCCAGCAAAGCTATCAATTTGGTAACAATGGATGAGTATCCAGGCTTAAGCTTTCAGGGGGTGATGCAGGCAGGTTCTTACCTACAGTGTTTCCCCAAAGCCCTCACAAAGGAATGTCCACACACTATGTTAGGTGATAAAACAGCTTGTTTATGTAAAATAAGGTTTACTACCACTACCATATATAAATAATAACACTTTGTACTTGGAATACTTATTCAAAGAAAATATATACACTCTGTGGTACCACACAACGCTTACATTCAGTAAAAGATACATTACCTGCAGACAGTTTTAAATGATCATGTGAATTTTTAAGTTAGGTATATCAGCATAGAATAGGGAAGAAAGACAGATTAGTTGTGAACAGTGGCAGAATGCTTTCTTTAGACTAGACAAGTAATTCTGATTGAGGATCCCCCCACCTGGGTAACCTGTAATGGAGATGTTAGGGAGTATATGTTTTCTTTTACAGCCCAGTCCAATAATGTTCAATAACCTTGTGCTTTCTTTAAAAGTTTCTACCACCCCAAAGTACCTGGGAGGCCACAGGAAAATAAGATTCAAGATGAATCTGGGAACCCTGGACGACTCCCGAGGCTAGAAGATGCTCTTCCTCATCACAGTACCTTTGGTGCCTTGGCAACCGAAGTGGCAGAGTTTCTCGGTTTCACTCGACAATTCCCTCCGAGGATGGCCACTCTTTGGAAGAAGGAGCCAGTGGGATACTGAGTCCAAGAAGAAACATGGAACCAAAGTCTTTCTGTACTGCAGGAGTTGGACTCTTTGCGGTGCTCTCCTGTGGTTGCCGATTTCTCAGACTGTGGAAGTCATGTGAAGATGAAACTTGATGTGGGCTCCTTAAAGGCCTGGCAGATGAGAGTAAGACCCCTCACACCCTTCGATGACTTCTGGTGGTGACGAGTGCATAGGTCACTTTTGGTGTCGGGTTTCGGAATATAGCAGCTTTCTGACTTTAGCTTCTTCAGTGCTGCAGCCGCAACATGGACTTCTGGACTCTTTCTGGTGAATGGACTCGACCACCGGAGTGGACCACAGATCCTCACCAAGTCTGGACCCATGGGACTTCTTTGTTAGCTTCTGGTGGTGGGCTACCTACCAACGGACCTTCCTCGCCACTGACTCAGGATTCTCTCGGACAGGAAAAAGGGGTCAGTGATGATAGTGAGGATGTCCCTTAAAATCTTCTTAGGCAGTTTGGAACCTTTGCAGCTCTGGGTGTCCAGCAGCACTGTGCCAGGGTACCCCCTCTTCTGGGGGTTAGGCAGCAACGCCTTCCAGCTGTCAAAAAATGCACCTCCAGACCCTGGGTGACACCAATGGACTTCTTCGACTAGAGAGGTCTGGGCACTCCTCTTCAGGACTCACAAAGACCCTTTCTCCGGACGGCAGGCACACAGGATTGACTTCCAGGATACTTCGGATGAAGAACAGCAGTTTGCACGATGGGCCCTCATAGCTCGGGGAGAGGTCTCGTTTGCAGGTCCTCTCTGGATTAGTCCTTAGGAGACACAACAACTTTCGGATTACAGTGAAGAAATGCAGCAGCAGACTACTCCTCCAGTGGGGCTTTAAGGAATAGCTTCTTGCTTCAGCTGCGACTTCATCTTCTGAACAAATTGGTAAGTGAGAGGTCCCCAGATATGCACATCTGTTCTCCATTCACTCTGGCTGAGCCAGACTCAGTTAGCCAATCACACAGCGGGACATTCACGCAGACAGCCAATCATAACAAAGAATGTGGATTGGGGCAAGTAGCCAGCCTTTCAGAACACTACACTTAATTCATGTCAGTTTCAGTCAGGGCTGTCTCATTCATTGTGACACACAAAGAAACCAGACACCCACAACAGAGAATGTGCGTTGACTCCCAACTCCATTCACACAGGTCCCACCCTCAGGTTGTACCCACAACACACAGACCCTGGGAAGGCTCCAGTCAGTCTGACAGGAGGCAGCCCCAGAGCCATATATGGGATTTGCACTCAACAGTCAGTCAGGAGGAAAGGGAACAACAGAGACATATATCATGTTTGCACCTAACAGCTACTCAGGATGAAGGGACACAGTCAGGGCTTTGCAGGACTTTGGGAAATAAGGTACAAGGCAGTAGTAACCAAGAGGCCACCTTCATTCCTATGGCGGGACCTGGGTGTCCCAAATATGGAAGACACTCAGAGCCACTGCCAAGTCAGCATGTATCTGCCACCAGCCCATACCCTGCTCTGTGGGCAACACACAAGTGCCCAAAAACACACATAAGTGGTACAAGGGTATAACCCCAAATATGGGTGCCAAAAGGGTATCCCATGGGTGTTGTTCACTAAAAGATAAAATTAAGAGCTGTGCTGCCAAAGGTCCAGGCTGCACCTCAGTGGCAGAAAACATAGAGAGAACACACACACAGAAGTAGTAGGACAAGGACAGGAGGCCCTGCCCCTCTATAAGGCCTTTCCAGCATCACAGTAGTGCATGGGAAAGGGGAGGCCAATGGGGGAAGAGAACAGAAAGGTGATAAATACAACATGGCTCACCAGTCCATCATCACAAGCAAACCTTAAACAAGAAAATAACTAACAATTGTTCACCCTGTTACCCACCGGTGCTCGCACACACCGAGCTAAAAAACTTCAGTCCAGAAGATAGCAAGAATGCTTAGTCAACCTTACAGACAATTCCCAACAAATCTCACCTGAGGCGGCACAATATCTTACGCCCAATCCAAATTAACCCCAATACCACAACATCCTTTCAAATATAAAATGCTGTTTTCTATGGAATGTTATGGCAGCTATTGTTTGATTAACCCTCTCAGCAGTCACTTCTCTTTCTATTTGCAGCATCCCACTGATGATTGAAACACAAATATCTGAATTCCTATATCAGGTAAAATATGACCATAAGTTGCCCCAAACATTAGCAAGTTCAAACCTTGCTCGGCCATATTACCGAATGTTGAAAACCAGGGCTTGGAGCATTCTCCCTACGGATTTCAACAGCATAATAACATAATGAACAACTTCGCAAGCCTTTGGCCACTTGCAAGAATAACATTTACTGACAACATAGAAAACAGATAATAAAGAGAACGCAAAAATAAATAAATAATACTAGTACAAAAGAAGAAGCATAGAAAAAACAGATAATATATTAAATGCATGAATCGATAAATAAGTACAAGTACAAATCAGTCATCCATTGATGCATGGTTGGTGCTGGAAATAAAAAAAAGACTCTGGGAAAGCCCTCCGCCTTGTGCGGAGGGTCAGGTGTGGGGCCACAGAGGGTGGTCAAAGGGCATGGCCCAGCATATCACAAACGACCTATCTCTTCATGAAGCCCAAGACTAGCGGTTTGTATAAAAGCAAAGAGCACTTTGGGGAAAAAAAGCACACTTGTAAAATGTTAAATAGGTCTGTGCTAGTAGATGAGTAATAGAGGTTGTGCTCTGCATTTTCTATTGGTAACGTCACTCACCCTAACAAAACTATGGGCCTCATTAGAAGTTTGGCAGTAGCCTTCCCAGTAAAACCGGCAGGCTTCCACCAAACCTTCGAAAATTTCCGGCGCCCGTGAATGGGCAATTACCGAGTCATTATGGCCCTGCCGGACCCGGTAATTGCCCATTTGCGGGCGCCGGAAAAAAGATGCTCCCCATTCCCATTCGCCATCATAGGGCTGAATGGGAATGGGGAGGTCAGATGCACCGGCACCATTTATAACGGTGCCGGTGCATCCGACATGCTGAGCTCGTGGGTGCCTTTTTGCCCGCCAGGTCCGACCTGGCGGGGAGAAAGGCACACACGAGCACAACTCGTAGTTTGCCGGTCCGGGAACTACGGTACCTGCATGCTTACTGGTACCGTAGTTCCCGGACCGGCAAACTTATAATAAGGCCCAATGTCTGTAAATTGCAAGATACATATACAAATTTGGACAGCCTCCAAATGGAATGTGAGACTTCTTCCAGGGTGTTTCTGCATTTAGTCCTGTGCCTGCCAATTCTTCTAGGCTTTTCATCTGACAGAGGCACCGAAGGCACGATACTCCAGTGTGGAAACACACAAGGAAGAACTCAATGGATCTACTCAGCGGTGCATGAAGGAGACGGAATGTCATGCAATGGAGAGGACAGATGGAGAGAGAGGGGGCAACCAAGTACCACCTGTGTAAACAACAGGGTCTTGACTAGTACCTCCTGATGCCAAACACTGTTCTGTTCCTGCCACTGATGAAAGGGGTGTTGAACTCCCCAAATCCTGATCCAGAGAATAACAGGCGGTTGTCAAAACTGGCCAAATTAGTCAATGCGAGGTGCACAGATCTGACAAGTGGATGCCAAGCTTTTGGCACGGAAGGCAATGTCAGCCCGGTTGAAAACCTTGCAAGCCCAACTCCCTTTGGCTGCAAAAAGAAAGATAACCAAAAAGAAAACTCCCCACAGATCCCGATAGCCGCAATCATGGTAAACAGACCGGGGAGTCGGAAAATAGTAAGAGACACATGGGAGCTATGCGGCGTTGCCACCCTTGGGGACCTAGTGGATGACCAGGGCATCTTGACCTTTGCTGAACTACAGGAAACCTCAGGAATACACATGGGTCAATTCCTACTACACAATGCTGTAGTGAAAAGAGTTGCTGCCCGGTGGCCATCTATGGAAAACTTGGACACCGGACACGAAAGCATCGAGAGCCTACTGGCGGCGGCGGAAGGGGGCCATGAGACCTCCAGGTCTACGAAACACTGTTAGACAGCACTACCCAGCACAGCCTCAAGTGCAAGGCAAAGTGGGAAACGGAACTTGGACAGCAATTCGCAGACACTGAGTGGGAAACCATCACAAGATACCACAAAAAAGTATCTAGAAACACCAGGTTTCAGCTTATACAGTTCTACATAACGAACAGAGCATACCTCACCCCGGCAATTATTTCCAGATTCAATGGAGCCAACACCACGGGATGCCCCAAGTGTAACGAACCCCACGCGGACATGACCCTTATGTTCTGGGGGTGCCCCGCAATACAAACCTTTTGGGCACAAATCAAAACCAGGGTGGCCGAGGCTGACGTCACCCTGGAGGTGCATACGCCCACAGCATGCATTCTGGGAAGATACCCCAAGAACCGGAAAAATAAGCCACTGGACAGGCTAAAAGACCTAATGTATATACTTGCAAAACGACGCATCGCCATGTGTTGGAAACGCCCCCAGGCCCCGTGCTTAGCAACATGGCGGGAAGACCTCAGGAGATGGACACAGGCCGAAATGGGGGCCTGGGAGAACGCCCGATGCCAACAAAGACTGGACACCTCTGACGATCTACTCCAATGGGTGGAACTCACGGTGGTGCTATTCAGCCCCAGGATGGTGGACTCCTCGAGTGAAAACACGATCATTATGGAATGAAACAACAGAAGGACCTTGCGGTGCAGTTTGTAACGGCCTTGATAGTTGGAAGGGTGGGAGGGAGGTATAGTAAGAAGGGGGGTGTTCTAAGGGTGTTGTTTGAGGCCAGTTCACAGCCCTGCTGGTTGTATATTTCACTAAATGTAATAAACACATTTAAAAAAAAAAAAAAAGAAAGATAACCACACGGTCACAACTCTGAAAGCAAGACAGACAAAACATGATAGAGTGGTCCTGATTGGGAGAACATTTGTTAATGTGCCATAATTGGATTACATTGGCATAATGGAACAAGAAATAAAATTTGGTGTGTTGGCAGATTATTCCACAGCATTTACAGTTGTCATGCCAACCACGAACCCAGCTTTCTGACATCCCTTTACTCACTCTTGTTTGTAGCAATGATGCTGGTGATATTTTAGGGCCTGCATCAAGACCAAAAATCAAGAGGAAACGGAAATGCGTGACTCAGACAGGGTTTATACCCAACCAAACACCATCATTGTTATGGTGGGCATAGACAAACACTTCTACTAGAAATCTGTCATCTTCAGCTAAAAAGACATGCCACAGCACTACCAAATAGCCATTCCTTAAAGTTCACCTCCTGTTCAGAGCCACTGACGAATGCATTGTGGATATGCAAATTAGGCTAAGAGCATGGTTTTGCATTAGAAAAATGCTTATATGGCAGCATTATCTTATATATAGCTTTATCAACCCAAGAAAAACAGCATTCAACAATGCAGAAACCATAGTCCTGTTCCATTTCCTACCAGGCCCACAGTAGGAGCATGGAGCGCGGCAGGGAGGAGAAGTGGTGGAGGAAGTGGTTACTGGTGGGCTGCCAGTCTGTCTTTGCTGCCCTGGGTCACTGGAGGAGGAGCTGCATTGAACTGTATTTAGCCCTGTCCTGAGCGCAGAGCACGATGCGGAGGAGAAGTGGTGGAGGAAGTGGTTACTTGTGGTTCTTGGTAGAGCAGTGTAGAGGGTGAACGCACCAATGACTCTCATTAAGTCTCTATAAATTACATACTGCCACTCTGAGCCCGCTGTAGTAGGAGGCTCTGTTGTCTACTGTGTATCGTTAAGGTCTTCAATCACTGTAGTGCACTGATACCCAGTACACCTAACACGTTCTAAACCACCCTTAGCCTATTGCAATCCTCCTGTTCCCACCTCTGACTGACTTAGCCACCTAACATTTGTTGGAATTTGAGCTTGAACTATTGAATTTGGACTAACAACAACGCCAGTGCCATATAACCTCCCAACAGTTGCATACACGGGAGGGAGGGTCAGGGGGGGACAGACGGACTAAGGCTGCTCCATGAGCTGTTGGGCATTCCCTGGCCCTTTCCGGGCTCACCTGAGGTTGGGTTGCATTGCTGGATGCTTTCTGTAACGGCCGTGGCTTCTCCAGTCAACAACATAGGGCGAAGCTTATCTGCATTTCTCCCACGGCTCGCGGCCCGTGTGTGCTTCTTTGCATATTTGCACGTGCTTTGACGACCTGCAGATGTCATACAGTTATGGATCTATTTATAGGCTTGTGTTTTCACAGTTTTATAGTCCGGATTGCGTTTTTAGTAGTGTCTAGGTGTCCTTTTTATTTTTGAATTCTCAGTCCTTTTTGTTCTTTGAAGCTTTCACCTTTTTGAAGGTGCACTAAAGAAAGGGGTTTTAGTGGAGGGCACAATTTAATTCTAATCCAAAATGGTGAAAAGAAAAGCAAGGGATGACGGCAGACCAGGGGCGCTGTCAATCAGTGCTAAAAAACCTAAGCAATCCAAATCTGCCTGGGAACAAGCCAAAGACAAGCCCCATCTCCTCTTACGTTCCCTTGATATGTAACGGGGAAGATATGGCCAGTAAAAGAGAGAACTGCAAAGACAGTAATATTGCACAGAATAGATGTTTTGATGCTTCGGGGAACCACAGAGTTTGGTGGACAATGCAAAAGCTGCCCAGGATAACACAAAAGCACATGCTGCCCAGGCACAGGGGCATGTGTTAGGGGACTGCACATCACTGACCCGTCTGCATCGGGTATTGAGGAAGTCAGTGATGTTGAAGGGGAGCGGGGCGGAAAGGGGGAAGTGTTGGTGGGGGAGTGTTGTGGCCCCAGGAGATCTAATGGTGAGCAGCTACATGGGTGAGAGTCCGGAAAGGAAACATATCAGGACCTT
This sequence comes from Ambystoma mexicanum, assembly GCF_040938575.1. NCBI lineage: Eukaryota > Metazoa > Chordata > Amphibia > Caudata > Ambystomatidae > Ambystoma > Ambystoma mexicanum. Next base: position 695,362,404 of record NC_090939.1, read on the forward strand.
AACACCTCCTCTGCAGGAGACGAGGATTAGCTTTGGTTGGAATCACTTTTGGATGCAGAGCTTAAAGGAATATTGCACTCAAAAATCTTATTGTCCCAAGCATTTGGGCATGTGGTTTTAAGCAAACTGTGATCGATGATCGTAAAAACATTTTCTATGCACCTTAGCTTAGTTTTCCGCACTTTTACACACGCAAAATCAACAAGTCGAGCGCAAACATCTTGTGCTAATTTTATCTGTGGATCGATCGGCCTAAGTTCAAGTGCCCCTGCGGCACTAAATCATATCACCCGCCCCTGAAGCTGACATCACTATTCCTAGCAATATTCTCCACCTATTTTCATGACGTTCGTGGGCAGCGTAGCCAAATGCGCCCAGTCATCACCTATGTCTTAATGTAAGTTGACGCAGAACCCGGAATATCAACACACACATCCTCTCACAGCACAGACCGTCCCAAATCGGAATAGAAAACACTATTCTTTAAAGGAAACATCAATACTCTGCAATTTACAATGTGCTTTTATTTCACAAAAAACGCTCCCGAGAACATCTGCTGATTTCGATTTATCACCAATTTTTGAATGTCCTTGGGTTAGAGCATCAAAACTTTGTCATGAGGCACACAGTGTTCCTTTCGGGAGAAGATGCACATTCGACGCACCTTGAATTGCAAGGCTTCGGAATCAGCTTCTTGCTAGATCACCGTAAATGATGACTGATTCCTCCTTGTTGCTGGTACCGCCAAAGGGCATATCAGTCCCGGGCGATCATCCCACATCAGCGTAATGGAAATCAATCCATTTAGGCATATCTGCCACTGCTGGCTGAAGAAACCATCTGTCGGTATCTGGAAGTGATGGCATTTGCAGAACAGCAAAATGGAGCTCTGTAGAAAACATAATAAAAATATATTTTAGTAGCCGTTCTTTATTAAAATGTATCTATTTACCCTGTAATTCTGCACCGGGTGAAACCTAATAAGGAACACAAACCACAAACAATGGAAACACACAGAAAACATGGAGGAAAGTTTGAGTCTACGATGTGCTTGAGAGGTTAGTGCTGTGGAGTATGTATAGCTCCCAATGGGATGCCGAAACTGACGGAAACATTCGGATAACACGTAGACAGCATTATAACAGAATATTTGCAAAGAACTTGGGGTTGGTGACCCTAAGTTCCCTGGGGGAACCCAGATGTGGACTCCAAGCTCACTGTGCTCATAGAGGCACAGGTCCACCTCAATGATGAGGCACAACAAGGCTGAAACACGTGTATGGCGTTGCGGTAGGTACTCTTGTTCAGAAGGGAATTGCCATAGCATTTCAGTGCTGGACTGCCCATGTGGCAGAGACAAAGACTGATATGCAAATGGATATTTCCCATCTGTGAAAGGTACATTGAGTAAAAGGCAATGGCTGCGGACACTAAAAGTGTGAAAAAAACCACAACAGGTTATCATGCCATATTCTTTCTAGAGAGGGGCGCCTGCTACCTTTTTAAAAAAAAATTTAATGGATCTGGCAACATCAAATTTCGACAAGCAAACCAAGTCCCCTTGGAAAATGTTCTGCACCAGGCACATCCAATAATACAACGTTGATAGCACACACTGATATGCATACAGGTTGTGTTTGCGGGTTGTAGATGAATAATCATCACAGTATGCTCCAACTAACAACCCATAACAATGTAAGCAAGCAATACTAGTTAGAAAATGAAACCTTTACTCGTTCGTCTATAAACTCATCTTTAAACTGAATAGTTAAACTTACATTATGTTTGGTGGTTCCATTTTCTTGGCGTAACGCAGAGTGTCCGCTCAGAACATCGGTTTGCATAGATTGAAAATAAATGTTCCAATGTCCAGTTTTAAAATAGTGAATCTTATCATTTCTGCAGGTATTCGACACCTTCCGTCCTTCAAGCCATAGCGAATCCTCCCTTTCATCCAAGGTCAAATAACAATTGAATCTTCTTTAGAGTGTATATACCTGGCAGGTTTTGTTTTTGTGAAGGAAAGCCATAAGTCTAAAACATACTATACAAGACACGTCGGTGTGAACTCCCCACAAGCAACATCAAACAAAGTGACCTTCACTCCATGGGAGCAATGAGCCCGGCCACCAACGTGGCATTTGAAATATGTTTGAAAAATAAACAAATTGTTTGCTGGCATCCACCAGTTACACTGAAGGTCAGTAAAACAGATAATACAAGCCACTGAAAGTCTGGTGTAACCTGAGATTCCCTTTGTGTCTGTCTGAAATAGACCGTGATAGCATATGATGATATGATATTGCATTTATAACGCGCCAATGCACAAGTGCTTCAAGGTGCGATGAGGCAATGCAGGGGGAACAGAGGGAAGACAGAGACAATGATCTTACTAGTGTTGGGAAGTAGATGGTCCTTGCCCTCCCTCCACCTCATTCGTCATTCTCTAAACAGAACATATGTAATAACCAAGAGGGGAGGTATAGCCAACCCCCGCAACATTCCATTACACCACACCCCATCGCAAATAACACATACACTATAGTTTCAAGCCCAGCATTAGGAAACCATTTTCAAATAACCCGAATGATATCTTTCTACTAGGCCCAAAAATCAATTTCTCTGTAAAAATGCTGCTCTCCCAGCCCCAGCGCCTCACTCAGCCAGCCCACACCATCTTCTCCCCATTGCCACGTCTGCACGCACCCTTATATCGTGGAGGAATGTACTCTGCGGATAACGTGAGACAATGACAAGTTATAAATCCAAGTGCCTATTCATCTCCACTGAACTTCCAGTGCACTAACAACCTCCATCCCGCCAGGCCTCAGCCCACCAGCTCAGACCACGCAGTTCCTTTCATGCTGATATCCATCTGACCCTCCCGTGCCATGATCAGTCAATGACCCACATCACATCCCTAATCCCATGTAGTAATATATTCTCCCAAAAAGCAAGACACGTCTACCTATATCCTGAGGAACCAAGCAGGGCAGATGATGGTGCAAGTCCAGTTAAGGGGGAAAGGGGAAAAGAGCGGGGAAAAAAGTTGACAAAGAGGATACATTTGAAAAGACAATTTAGGCCATCAACACCAGAGCCATGCACTGCATATGCGGATGTGGGTTGGGTCTGTCAGATGGATTTACAGACACCTACCAACCACAGACATGTATGATATCGTTCGAGGACCAGTAATATAAATTAAGGGAAGGTAAACAATATAAATTAATTAATCATAAACTGGATTAAATCTGCATAATTAAAAAATTGTTGATACTTTTAATAGCATTGAAATTCAAGTTTAATAGCATTCCATTGTTGGTTTACAATGTACAAACATTGGGGAACATATGCCAAAAGTTATAGTGAGCACATTAAGAACACTGCTGCAAATCATTTAAACTGGGAAGTCAACTGTTTAACAAGTTCAGCTTTAGGTGGACAAGGCTCGTTTGCAATGTTTTGTGGCATTGTATGTGTCCTAGGAACAAAATCAGGATCCATTCCAGGAGTATGCATGGCCAACACAATCAAAGTGAGATCTTTCACAAAATCGAATTCCATTTCCTGGTATATTGGCTTTGCCACTCATGTTTTGCTTTGTTTAGCAAAGGCCAAGGTGTAACAAAGCATCCCAAAGTTTCCGGCAGTTCTCGATTGTTCTCTATCTAAGTTCTCTTTATGCGCTAATCCGGCTAGTAAGTTCGGTCCTGCATACCGTCTATGCCAAAATGCAATCTTTTGGGCCTGTACTTTAGGCACATATTGTGGAACACCTCCAAATCTCAAGTGTGACAGAATTCTGTGAGTCCCTTTAGGTCTTTAGGTTTCAGGTCGTGAAAATGTTGATATTCTGTCCATGAGTGAACGTTGGAACAGTGGTGCATTAATGAGCACCATTTTTCAAGTAGAATTTCCACAGACCCATCACAAGTTTTGGAGCTCCACCAAAGATGGTTGCTGAAAGACTGGGACCACTGTAAAATATTTTCCAAACCCTGTTTTTTTACCAGCAGCTATAATTGTTTTATTCACTGATTAGTCAATGTGCCATACATCAAATTAATGATGAATGTTTGGAAACTGCTCTTGCATGGCCTTGGCTTTTGGAACACATCTGCCAGCGGCTATGAGGTCTATTTGCATTCCCCTCGATTGAAGATGTTCGAGGGATTTTATGAAACCATGTTTCTCCATGGCCACTGAGGATTTACATTGGGAAACCAACACAATTTCCGAACTCACCATTTTGTTAGTTTCCATGTCTTGGAAGTGGTATGTGCAGTACTTTGCTGAAAATCCAGGGCTGTCACACTGTCTGTTGCCAGCTAGTGTAAGAGCCCTCGCCATTTTACCACGTACAATACAAATAAATGAGACACACCCCTGACGGGGAATAAGGCTAAGAGGACAGGTTGCGAAGGTTTAAATCATTTATTGGAAAATTGCCATCCAGAGAACTCTGCTGCCTGAGAGCGCTCTGACAAATCTTACAATTACACGTGATTATAAGAGTAAAAATCGTCATCCATCATGTCAGATACAAAGATTACAAAGTTCATTATAATTTGACACAACACGATACTGTATAGGTGTCTTTAGGCGCTGCTCCTCCATGATTGGCTGTGCGGTTGGTGGGTGGGTGAACATCACAAGGTTCAGCTGCCTGTGTCCAGGAGGGGTGAGGGCCAGGTTGCTGTGAGGCCTGGTGGCCACTGACTAAGGTAACATAATACATTCTACTAAAGCATGCACTAAATAATAGTTATCACAGCTCCTTTGAGTAAATCATTGCAAACTCATAAATTGTGTTAATACAGTCACGCTATTATTCATTGGGGTTTATATGCAACGCCAGGTTAGAGGTCTTGAACATCACTTATGGGGTGGGTCTGGACTCATCAAAGAGGCTGGGGACAGGTAGATGTTTATCAGTCACATGAGACAATGTATTGCAACATAGATCTGCTTTTAGCTGAGGGCAGGCTGAGGTGGGCTTCATGGCAGGGTCACATATTTGGTACATCAAGAGAATACCTTGCGAGGACACAGGGTTACACTGGCAGTAATTTTCCTACAGCGAGGGTGAGGGGGCATGGGCAGGTTTGTGGAGATGGATGAGTCACGGGGTCTGGCGCAAGCTAGTTCACAAACAGGGCAGTGATTTCAGCGGAAGACCCAGATGCTACATTTGTTTTGTTGCAATTACCTCCGGCTTGAGCATGAGAATGGAGCCGCAAAGCTTTCAGACCCGGAAAGAAAGGGTGGGGGCCATGAGAGCGATGTGCGCGGTGCTGCAGAGGGGACAGAAGCCTTTTCGTATTATCGCAGTGATGCCTAGACAAATAGTCCAAAGATGGAGTCGAGGGTGCACAAAATGGATGCCACATGTCCTGCCCAACCGCCCCATCTACGCTAACACCAGCATAAGGCTAATGTTAACATAAGGGCGATGGAAGCATTCCCCACCATTGGCAGGCACATGGTCCAAGTTATACTGAATGCACAGGAGACAGGGGGTCCCAGGGATGCCTCGCTCCCACACATTGCCCCCTTTCGTTACATCTAAAGTAACAAACTATTTGTTTCTTTTGTTCTCATTTCGATAATACTCTGCTTCAGCTTCTGCTTCGTCCCAAGCGGGTGTTCCTTTTATGGGCATCCATGCTCTGCCTACGCCTCTTAAACTATTACCCCTTCTTGCGTATTCATCTGGGGTGCATGACATATATATTTCCCATCCCCATCCAGGTCCACCCACACTTCCTTGTACCACTGCAGCTACCTTGGTTCTTTTATGGTGGTGTGATATAAGTTAACCCTGTCCCCATTCTGGCGATATACAGCTATCATGCGATACTTTGGTGGGTTAGTTTCTCCTGTTTGCATTTGGGCATCTCTCATAGTAGCTACCCTTGTCTGTCGGCCCATCGTTACCATCATCATTGTTGAGTTAGGCATAGATTCTGCACAACATCGGATACCTAGTTGGCACACACAGAAAAATAGTGAGATAAAGGTGATGACAGTAACAAATATTTTCATCACAGTATTGAACCAGGACGGTATCCAGTTGAACATGTTGTCGAACCAGTTGTTTGGTTCTATTCCTCCTTCTTTTGACATCCTTTCCCCCAGATTATGTACTGCTGAGATCACGTGGTGGAGGGTCCCATTATCTGCATCTTCAGAGGGCACGAATGTACAGCATGCGCTCCCGATGTTTTGCCAAATACCGCCGTCCATCTCTGTGAGTATGTCTAGGACGTACCGGTTCTGCATTGTCATTAGACGTAAGGCACAGAGTTCCACCTTGATCACATTGAATCCTTCTTCAGTGTCGTTGGCCAGTTGGATCAGCTCCCAGCGGATGATATGCAGCCATTTGGCGTTAGTTCGAGCCTGGAGCCCCGGCGCCATGAGAGAAGCAAAGAATGTCTCTGCAGAAGTGAACAGTTTGTATTTCGCTGAGATTTCAGCGAGAAGAGCAGATGATTCACTGGAAATGTAGTTTGATGACCTCCGTTTGCGAGACAGTCTGTCTTTTAGGTCATTTTCTGATAGCAGTTCATATGATGGAGGTTCTGTTATTGCTAGTTGGGGTGCTGCCGAAGTGCCAGCCGATTGCCCTGCTGCCGATATGCCAGCCGATTCTCCTACTTCCAATATGCCAGCCAAACCTTTACCTCCTTCAATATGGCTTTCTGAGATCACCATCAGAGCTGAATGCAGAGTGACCAGGGCGCAAGTGCCTTTCCATGATGCTGGGAGATGCAGGTAGGCTTGTTTATGTCTATAATTGCTGCTGTTCCCTTCTTCATGTCTGGGATTATGATTGTTTTGTTGCACTGCTTGTTAGCTCCCATTGGCACTTTCCCTCTCTGTGGAAGCAAATCTCATGTGGAATTTCTTTGAGTCTTGATAGGCTTTTCAAGTGCGGTGACCCAAGTGAGTTTTGGGATATGCTGGGACCACACGGGAGCGCAAGTTTCTTTGACCCATTGAAAGTTCTCTTCCGTTAGTCCTCTGAGTGCTTCAGCTTTACACTCGATCGTTTCGTCATGCCATTTGTTTTCCGTGAACCATGTTCCTCTTATGACGTAAATTGGTTCTTTGATGCATATTACTCCTTGGCGCCAGCTTGTGCATGTTTTCTCATTCTGCAGCATTTCTATTGTAACTGTGTGTGCCTGGAAGGTGCTCCGAATTCTACACAATACGAGATGAATCAAACACTGGGCGTCTGACAAGGGCACTTCATGTGGTACAAGTATTTTGGGTGTGCCTAATGCGTGCGGTATGAGAGAGCAGACGTAGCAGCTCTCGTTTGTGGATTGTTTTGCAGTAGCACTCATGTCGGAATACTATTTATTAGACTGATCAGGGTGGCGGGGGTCTTCTATTTCATCTAAGCCCAAGCCATGGTAAATATCATACCTTTCCCCTCCCACCTCCCTTTTTCACCTCCTCCTTCCCCTTCCCGGTTGTTTATTCCTTTTAATCTTTGATAATGTATGAGGAACATTCCTGCCCATTTTGTATCATTTAGCTCATTCACCATGTACTCAGCTTGTAGCTCTGTGGACTCCTGGGTAGCAGCATCGTGGAAATACATTACAGTACCTTGCGAAGTAGGTTCTATGGTTGTTTGCGCATAAACATTTATCACGTTAGGTTAATTTTCCCAAAAGTAATCACCATCATACTGGTTTGTTTCATTACCATTGCTTGAATTTATGGCAGTAACTGGAAGGAGGGGGGCCATTGCTTTGTTACTAGGGTGTAGTGTAGTGATGTTTGTGTTAGCAGAGTAATCTTTTACAGAATAATTATGCTTCCACATTGTTTTCATACCTGCCCATATCAGCATTGTTCCCTCACGTATTAGTTGTGCCCCACTCCCCCCTTTCTGAATATCGTCTACAATAGAGAGTGCAGTGTAATACCAGGTCATAAAAGATAACATTATAGAAAACAATATTGCACAGTACTTAGGACCACATTCAATATTATAATACATATCAGCTCTATTAACAAACCTATTACTAACTAACGGTGCGCCATTGGCTATAAGCGCGTTCCGTTCGGCCATTGTGTTACCTGGAGGGCTGATACGAAATTGTTAAGGGACATACATACATTTCATAGTCAGTTTCATTTGTTTTTATCATGTCATTATTATACTTATCAATTTCTATTCATTTGCTAAATGCTATTTCCTCCTTTATCTATAACATTATACTATTTCTTTCATTCACTTGCATCGTAAATTGCTTATTATACACATCATCTTTTAGTTTAACGCATCATTTATGTACACAAGCAGTTTCTTTGATCTTTAATTAATTCTGGTAGGGGAGTGGATAGAAAAGAGATAAGAAAAAGGAATAAAGATAGATACATGGAGGGTGTGTTATTTCTGCATCCTTTCTCATATTCAATTTCTGCTCATTCATTTTCACCTTGCATAGTTCATGTAATCATTTTTCCTAACCACTTGCAACCTCGTTCCTGTTTGTTTTCTCACATTGGGGGATTGCACTATCACACGCCCTCCTCACGTCTGAGTGGTGCACCCAATATTTCAATCCCTTCACTTTCACTGCTGTAGGTGTGCAATAAATGACCTCATACGGGCCATGAAATCTTGGAGAGTTCCATCTTCAAACAAAACTTCGCACGTATACATTTTCACCTGGCATCAACGGGTCCTCTGGACTGCCTTGGGCCGGCATTGCAGTATCTGCTGCGGCAGTCTCAGTCAATGTTGGTGGAATCTGCTGTGCTATGCTGCGCACTGCACGTGTCAAATGGGTAAGATATTCCTTAAACTCTTCCCCCAGCACTGTGGCAGCCCTGTGTGCATCTGAAGCTGTTCTTACTGGGGAAAGTGGCATATGAATGCGCCTGCCCGTCACTATTTCATGAGGGCTCAAGTCGTGGTCCTTGCTTGGCTGCGTCCTGAGTTGGAACAGTGCTAGGGGCAGGCAATACACCCAGTTTTTCTTGAGTGTGTTGCACAGTTTTGATAACTTGCTTTTCAGCATGCCGTTTATCTTCTCTGCCAATCCGTTAGCCATCAGGTGATAAATCGAACACAGTTCATGCTTGACTCCTAGTAACGATGTTACTTCTTTGAAAAGGTCATTCACAAAATGTGTGTCATTATCTGATCTTATTACATCACATATGCCCCACCTCAAGAACACCTCCCGCACCAAAAATTTTGCAGCGCATTTCGCATCCAGGTGGGGGCATGGTCCAGCTTCCTCCCACAATTAAATATCTTGCTCCATTGCATCTCTCTCCCATATCCGCATAGTCAATGTGGAGCTCTCTAAAGGGCCCAACTGAACGCAGCAATGTTCCTTGCAATGTTCTTAAGGTCATCCCTGAGCTGTATGTTTGGCATGTGGTACATTCTGTAGTGAATTTTGACAAATGTTCCTGTAGGTTCGGTACAAACCAATGCTCTTGTATGTCTGGTGCGATATGTTGCTTAGTTACATGTGTCGGAAATGCAGCTGCTGAAATGCTACTTCCAACAATTCCACTGGCATTACCACCTTTCCGGCTAGTTCCTGCCTCCATATTAAATATGTTGGTGACTGCTTGCACCCTCTTTTGACCCACAATTCTTGCTCTTCTACTGGTGCACGTTGTTGCAGTTCTATTATTTGGGATACTGGTGTATGGTTTTACCCCTCTTCTAATATGTCTGTACTTGGTGTTTTAGTGATGCACTCCATTACTGGGGGTACATTGAAGTACACAGCATCTTTTACTGCTACGTCTGCTGCTACGATACCCAATGAGATTGCTTCCGTATTGTTGGTATGGGCTTGGCATTTCACCATTGCAACTACTGATGGTTCTGCTAAGGCTTCTATCAGTTCATTTAGTAATGCAGCATGTTGTACTGGTGACCCATCTGCCCTTCGGAACCCTCTTCGTCGCCATCGTGACAAACCTGAATGCACTGTTATTGTGGCATATGCTGAATCTGAATATATTGTTAGTGCGCATCCTTTTGCAGTCTGGAGCGCTTCAATCAGCGCTGCCAGTTCTGCCGCTTGTGCTGAGTAATGAGAAGGGAGGCATTTTTGTATTATTATTTCATATCCCTCTTCTTCCATTCTTACAACTGCCACCCCCATGTGTTTTTCCCCTGTTTCACTGTCTATTGATGCTGAGCCATCTATGAAATAAGTCTCTCCTTCCTGCAGTGTGTTTTCGCTCGCTTTGGGAATATCATCTTCCTCTCCCTCATACGTGGCACAGTCATGTTCTTGCACGTCTTCTACCGTATATGGTTCAGTAATGAATGTGGCTGGGTTCACTGTTTTGCATCTTACTACATGGACGTTTGGGCTGGAAATTATTATCTCGTTGGATCGCAAAGAGAGTGTTCTGCATACAGTGTCACGGAACATCCCATTACGATTGTGGCACTTTTCTCAATCACAAAGGCCGCTGCAACGAGAGCTTGTTTGCGAAATGACCTTGCATTACTGAATCTAGTGTTCCGCTGTAATAGGCCAATGGCTTGTGGCCTAGTGATGTTTTCTGCATCAACACTGTAGTCATTAAGGTGCCATTGCAGTGTGAAAAGAAATAAAATTCCCTGTCATAATCAGGGTTCACGAGAACTGGTGCGTTTGCAATCAGATCTTGCAGTCTGAAGTACTGCATCATCATCTCAGTTGTCCATTTTATTGGGACATTATTCTTTTGTGACTCCTTCAGTGCTTGCAGCAATGGGCGTGTGTATGCTGCATAGTCAAGTATCAATGCGCGGCAGTATTTACAGATGCCGAGAAATGTTTGCATGTCTTTCACTGTTTTTGGTATTATCATATGGCGTATGGCTGCTGCTCTGTCTGACAGTATTTGCTTACCGTCCTTTCGTATTAGCTGCCCTTAGTAGAGCACCTATGTTAAGCAGTACGGCAGCTTCCCTTTATCTACTTTGTACCCTTTTGTGCTGCAGACTAGTAAATCATCTACATATTGTATTATTGTGCTTTCTACATCAATGTTTCCGAGATCTTCATGCAAGATTCTGTTGAAGATGCTGGGGCTGTCGCAGTATCCCTGTGGCAGTCTGCAGTGCTCATATCTGTTCCCTCCTAGCGTGAACGCTGTCAGGCTCTGAGAGCTCAGGTCGAGTGGTATTGAGAAGAAGGCATTCTTCAAATCCACCACTGTGAAACGTGGCATCTTTAGGTATGCTGCACAATATTGAGGCTGGATTAGGCACTAATGGGAATTCTTTTTGGATGACGTCATTGAGTGGGCGTAAATATTGTATCATCCTCCATGCCCCTCCCTCCCTTTGCTTTCTTGATCGGGAAGATTTCTGTGTTACATGGTGAATTGAATTGCACTATTATCCCTTGGCTCAGTAGTGCATCTATTGTATGTTTTATTCCTTCCTCTGCTTCTCTCAATAGTGGGTATTGTTTAACTTTAGGGAGTATGGCACCTGGTTTCAATTTTATCTTGATTGGTGTTACCTCGTGTAATAGCCCTACATCATGGGGGCCTGTGGTCCATATTTCTGGTAGCACCCTCTCCATGTCTTTCTCAAATATGGTAGGTGGCACATTAACACTTACCATGAGAGGGTTGTGTATTTCCCTGTGTTGGATCATGATGTCACATGGTATACTTATTTCCATTATTATTTCCCCATCACTCTCGCTGTCAGTGAACAATTCTTCATCAGTTAGATCGCGCAGCATTAGGTCTGGGTCTATGCACAATACCATTCTCCACTCGCACCCACGTGTGTCCAGTCCTATCACTGCGATAGGTTTGCTCGAGACCAGCACTCCCTCTAGGTCAATGGACAAAATTGTTCCTGGTACAATATCTGTCTTTACAATTGGGCGGAAGATGAAATATGAGGGTACCTTCCATTCTTTCCTTGTTATTTCTGACACCACTCGTGCTAACACCTTGATACCATAAATAAACATATCCATGCCAATAGGCACCCCTCTTGCTGCTACTTCATTTGTCATTGTGCTGATCATTAACAGTGCCCGCATAGGACATACTCCTGGCGTTGAACAAACTATTCCCCTCGTTCAGTAAACGAGATGGTCATATTCAGCTTACTGAACAGGTCTCTTCCCAATAGGTTTATTGGGGCATCTTCATGATATAGTAGAGGGGCGCACACTGTCTTACCCCCACTGTTATATCAAGATCGTTTGTGTAAGGAACTTTTAAAATAGCCCCAGAGAAACCATGCGTTTCCAAATTTCTTCTTGAGAGCGGAAACTGGCCTTCCATGAAGCATGATTTCTCTGCTCCTGAGTTTACCATAAAGATAAACTGCTTGTTGCCTATCTCTGCTCCCACTAGTGGTCCCTCTTCTGCACGTAGGGTAGTGGATAGGACTGGACACGCAAGCGCTTTCTGTGGGCTGTCCTAATCTGCATATGTCTCAGTTCCTGGTACTGAGAAAACATTTTCTCCTACCACCGCTGTGCCGCGAAAAGGTGCAGGTGCACCATTAGCAGATGTTGCAAAAATGTTATTGTTCGCATTACCCACAGCATTTTGCCTTGCCATTTGCTGCTGCACGTTTCTCTGATGTGGCAGTTGGTGGGGTTGCTGCCTTGGTTGCATTTGGGGTTCATTATAGCATTGCTCATTTTGCCCACCCCCTCCCATTGGTAACCCATAGGGACTGCCTGGGTGTCCATACTGTTGGTCATTCCCCATTGGGGGCTGTCCTTGGTAATATCCCATCGGCCACATTCTACACTCTCTTGAATAATGCCCCCACCTTCCAAAATTTCAACATGATCCTTGCGATCCTCCTCTCATTCCCTGGCCACCAAGACCTCTGTTTCCCATTTCTCCGAATCCCCCTCTTGGTCCTCTATACCCACCTCATTCTCTTGCTGGCCTTCCTTGCCATTGGGGCCCTCCGTATTGTTCTTCTCCGTCCCACTGTTCCTGTCTGTTTGCAGCCCATGTTGCAGCCATCCTGACTGGTGTGGTTCCCATTCCCTCCTCTCCTTCGTGGTTCCTGTCTGTTGATGTTGTGGTATTCAGTGCTGCGACCTTCAGTAACTTATTTTGTACTAACTTCGCTTCGTCTGCCAACCTTTTCTGTGCTATCTCCTTTTCTCTTTCTTTGATCCTTCTACAATGGTGTACAATTTTGCTCTGAATCTCGGGCCAGCCCTTGGCTTCTATTCCAGCTATTTTATCCAAGGCCTTGTGTACCCCCTTTGGGAGCCCTTTTTTGATTATGAAATAGAACAAGGCAGTAGATTGATCCCACGCTGTACCCGTTTCACTTCTCCACAGGTCTTGCACCCGGAGGATGAACTGCGTAGGCTCCTCCTCCTCTCCCATAGTGCACTGCATCACTAGGTGTAAGTCTGGTATGTCTGGAAATGTTCTCCGCAATGCATCCCATACCTGTGCTCGAATGTTGTTGAATGGCGATCCATCATGGCGGTCACAGCTCATTGTAACTCCCGGGAACCCCGCCTTCACCCACACTGCATCTGCTTGATCACCAACAGCGGACACCAATACACTTTTCACATCCCCTATTGCTAATGGGATTCCTGCTGTGTTCTTTTTGAATGCGTGTATCCACTTCCCTGCCCCACCCGAAAGTGGGGGGAGAGGTTTTAACACGTTGTTCTTATCCATTTGGGCCCACGGAATGTAGTCCGGCTTTCCTGCCCCTTTATGTATTAATGGCATTTGCAGTTTGTGTTTTCTTCCTGTCTTACTTACTGTTCCCTTCTTTGTCTTACCAGCATATTTCCTACCCGTTGTCTTAATCTCCCTTGCCACCTTGGTGCAGCCCTTTTATCTACCTCGTCGAAATGGAATGGCAGCGGGGACCCCGCTGCCGCTATTCCTTCTTCATATTCATCTAAATCGCTCCATACCTCATCGACTTCTTCTTCTTGCTCCCTCTCTTCTTGTCCTCCCCGCACTGGCTATCTGGGGTTGTTGGTCGTATTATTCTCACAGGCTTACCATTTAAATGAAACAGAAACTCCCCTGATTGCCACTCCTGCTCTTGCCCTCTTGGTATTGGCGCCGGCTGTGGCGGCGCGGGTGTTGATTCTCCTGCGACACTTGGCAGAGGCGTGAGGTCAGCCGCCGTTAATGGTGGTACCTCCCCTCCCCCTGGCAACATCTGGCCCCTATCGCACAAGGCTCGTAGTCACGTTATCTCCAACTGTGCATGCAGGTCCCCTGTTAGCCGTGCTAAATTTACAGGAGGGGCGCTGGTTGGACCGTATAGTCCTCCTCTATCATACGGGGGCGGTGCGGCGGCTACTGCCGTTGCCGCAGGTGTCGGGGTGGGGCTTGCTGGCACATACAGGGACTCACCATACCCCACTGCTGGTCTTGTCATCAGCGGGTATATTCTAGTTGGGTCATTCTCTATTGTTGTTGTTGTGCATTCTCCTCCTGCAGCCCCAATTTCTTCCTCTGACCTTTTCTCAGTTACTGTGTCCTTACTCACCTCGCCTGTAGGCGTTACTTCCTCGAACATTCGCCCCAGATCTAACACTTCCCTTCTGTTCTGCCATTGCTTTCCCCTGTATTTCGCAAGCAAGTGTGTGGACACTAGATCCAATACCCTCTTGTCGAAGGACCCTCCCTCCGGCCATATGGGTGTTACGCTGTCTCCTTTTATTTCCACTCCCACTGGTCGTGGTACTTCTGTATTTTCTCACTATACAAAGGGAGATGTTGACAAATATGTGCTAGTGGTGTTGTTCCCCCCCCCCATGATAATGTATTTATCGCTCGTATCTGTGGTCACTTGGTATACCGGTTACAAATACACAGGCAATCTGCTAACGGTCTCTTTTTCTATAACATTTCTTCGTTACCTTATTTCAACAACCTTTTCACTTACACCTCTTTGCTGGAACCGGTAATTATTTTCAACTCTAAATGTTCATTGTATACCAAAATCCAAACATATCTCATTTACTTACACATTTCATTACCACTTTTCTTAATTAACCTCAAGTTCTGTTCATTTTACGAACACATAACTTACTGACAGAATCAACATGTAACACTTTGATAAACATAAAAACATAAAACAGATAACACGTAACATGAACTCCCTGCGCTTAGCTCCCCCTTTTTAATTGGCTCAATTATTTACCCCTAGTTCTTCCTTTCTTATGCACTCCCCACCTCTTACTCCCCTTCGGCTACCTCACCAAGAATTCTGCTCACACGGAAAAAGAATGTTCTAAATTACTACTCCGAGCATACTAAATATATGAAGCTCCTACTATTTTCTCTTCATCTTCACTTATTTACCTGCACTGGACGATACAATGCTACACGGCGCCACCTTCTACCCCGTTCGGGCAAGGATCCCTTACACCTCTTTTACCTCTTTGTATCTCCACAAAACCTAATGGCCATATAAAGGATAGATCAGAAAAGCCTCAATATCATACACACAGACCCTAACTCCGCTATCTGGTCCCCTTTTCCCAACCCTTTCTTTATCCCTCGGAAACTTTCACAACCAGTACTCACATGTTCAGTCGGGTGGTCTGAGAGCCACCGTTCGCGGTCTATCCACAATCTGGTCCGCATCCCAACCAAGCCGTGGCCCACCTCGGCGAGCAGCTTTTTCATTGGGTATTCTATAAATGGGAACCCTTGGACCCTTCTCGTTGTGCGCACGGGCTGGTGGACTGCGGAGGCGATGGTTTTGCTGGGGGACGTCCCGGATCTCGCCGGAAGGGTAAGGGGCCTCGGGGCACCTGTCCCAAATCACGTTGCGGGGTTCACCAAATGTAAGAGCCCTCCCCGACTTACCACGTACAATACAAATAAATGAGACACACCCCTGACGGGGAATAAGGCTAAGAGGACAGGTTGCAAAGGTTTAAATCGTTTATCAAAAAATTGGCATCCAGAAGACTCTGCTGCCTGAGAGCGCTCTTACAAATCTTACAATTACACGTGATTGTAAGAGTACAAATTGTTATCCATGATGTCAGATACAAAAATTACAAAAGTTGATTATAATTGGACACAACACGATACTGTAAAGGTGTCTTTTAGGTGCTGCTCCTCCATGATTGGCTATGCGGTTGGTGGGAGGGTGAACATCACAAGGTCCAGCTGCCTGTGTCCAGGAGGGGTGAGAGGGTCAGGTCGCTGTGAGGTGGGGTGGCGGCTAACATAATACATTCTACTAAAGCATGCACTAAATAATAGTTATCACAGCTCCTTTGAGTAAATCATTGTAAACTAATAAATTGTGTTAATACCGTCCGCTATTATTCATTGGGGTTTATATGCAACGCCAGGTTAGAGGTCTTGAACATCACTTATGGGGTGGGTCTGGACTCATCAAAGAGGCTGGGGGCAGGTAGACGTTTATCAGTCACATGAGACAATATATTGCAACAGAGGTCTGCTTTTAGCCAAGGGCAGGCTGGGGTGGGCTTCATGGCAGGGTCACATATCTGGTACATCAAGAGAATACCTTGCGAGGACACAAGGTTACACTGGCAGTAATTTTCCTACAGCGAGGGTGAGGGGGCACGGCAGGCTTGTGGAGATGGATGAGTCATGGGGCCTGGCGCAAGCTAGTTCACACACGGGGTATTGATTTCAGAGGAAGACCGAGATGCTTGTTTTGTTGCAATTACCTCCGGCTTGAGCGTGAGAATGGAGCCGCAAAGCTTTCAGACCCGGAGAGAAAGGGTGGGGGCTATGAGAGTGATGTGCGCGGTCCAGCAGAGGGGAGAGAAGCCTTTTCGTATTATCGCAGTGAGGCCTAGACAAATAGTCCAAAGATGGAGTCGAGGGTGCACAAAATGAATGCCACATGTCCTGCCCAACAGCCCCATCTACGCTAACACCAGCATAAGGCTAATGTTAACATAAGGGCGATGGAAGCATTCCCCACCATTGGGAGGCACATGGTCCAAGTTATACTGAATGCATGGGGGACAGGGGGTCCAAGGGACCCTTAACTCCCACACACTAGACAGAACCATTTGCCAGAGAATGTGCTTTCAATTGACATCTGTTTAATTTTCCTGGCTTCACTAATAGCGGGGAATAAGATGATATTTATAGTACTGGGTTTTAGCAAGGAACTGAACTCCCACAAATTGACAGAAACTGGACATTTTACTGAAAGTTGAGCAACTGAAAAATAAAGCTGCTGAACATAGTAGATTTCCAGATGGCACATTGCCCAGCATCAGTTGAGCGAACCATGAAAATGTATCATGGAGGTGGACACAGCTGGCTTGGATTTTCAGGTTAGTGCCTTGTAATACACAAGTCACATGTGCATATTTTCCCCCTCAATGTATGGACACATTTTAGCATCAGTATAATGTCTACCAGACAGCTGTTGAATACAATGTATTTGTGTTCCTGTATTAGCCAATCGTCTTGCATGAATGGGGTTTGTGACTTAACTGTGGTGGACAAATCACCCAAACTAGCCAAACTGAAGTCGAGATCTTTGGCAAGTTCATCTGTCAATTGTGTTGATGCTTCCGTCTCTGTTAGTTCAGCTTGTGTTATTTGCACACGAATTGGAGAAATGTTTATTGGGCGGACCATTTTTTGCGGGTGTGGATTGTGTCAAGTGGTCTGCAAGGAATTCCAATGCATCTTCAATATATTCATTGTCATCTTGTCGAGTTTTCACATTGTAGCAATGGTCCAAGAACACTTTGCTGGCTTCGCCGGTCACATTCAATTCAGTTTCAGGCCATTGGGCATAAGCATCACAAGTCTGCTTATTGAATGGACCATGCTGCGCCTCAAATAGTAGTTGCTCTATGGGGAAATCTGTTTGGCAAGCGACATCTCTGGTTTCATTTGTTGTCTCTGTCTTTATACTTCTTTTCCTTTGGGGCCTCTGGGAGATGTGTTCTAAAAACATGTTAAATGTATAGCACACATCCAGCAGATAGCACTTTAAATACAAAAACGTGTCATGAAGGAAACACCAGCCCAAAACACTTCTAAAAAATGAAATTTGTTTGTTAGTTAGCCTTGTTTTCTTGATTTTCTGTGAAACCGTGGTCTTCTCTGTAACGACCGCACCAGCAAGCTGATTCACCACCTCTGACCCATGTGCCGCCCCTTCTTATTCCATACCTTGTGTACATTCCTTGAATAGAATATTCATTAGAAAAAACAGACAATCGTATTGGAAATTGATATCTTTCATCGCACACAGCGCTTACACGCATACCCTTGCAAACAGTGTATGTCATTTAGTCAAAATATACATTTCAAATTTCACCTGATTGATGGCAAGTGTACTTGATCAGAGATCACCGTGCAAAACATACGGATTGTTATGTTGCCCTCGAACATTTTGCAATGTTTTCTGCATTATGGAGAAAGTGTAACGTTAGAACTGAAATCATAAAAGTTTTAAACACTGCACGTTTATATGAATGTCACTGTCTAATAGTATCCTATGGAGGATTTACTTTCTTTCATTCAAGAGAACTGTAAGTACGCAGACCTCATACTCTGGACCAGCTGCAAAGGACAATGTAATTGTTTTCGAAGTACCAGCATACCCCTGTAACACAGTACTTGTTTTAGTATGGATGAAAACAGCGAAATGGAACTGAGACAATGGATAAAGAAACCCATAAATGACTCCTAGTGTAAACAACCGACAGGATACATAAACAATTTCATATTATTTGTAATTCCAAGCATAATACATTCTCGTAAAGGAAAAGTGAAATAAAATTACCTGATAAGCGTTTGAAGTTGTTGTTGACTCTGGAAAATAAATGGATGCAGAATCTTGCTCCTTCATTTTCAGTGCATTGTCATAAAGTGGTACAAGGGAAAATTAGATTTGCATTAAATATGTGGGAAGATCTGACTGTCGAGAATATGAACTTCTGCAAGTCTGTAAGGCTCACTGTTGGTATACTGGACATGTCAGTGGGTTCATCACTTGCGAGGGTCTGTGCTTCCGTCCGTATGCTTTCCTAAAAAATGGACATTTCAAGCTACCGATTAGGAGAACATTATGCTTCTTTTGAAGGGCACTATGGCATAGTTTTCTATGGTCATAATTACTTCATTTGAGGCTCCATAAACCAAGGACAGATGCATTGTAAAATGTGGTATAGTTAAAACGTAATACAATCTGGTAAATATGTAAACTTTAGGAAGACACATTTACACCGAAAGCACCAATCCGTTCATGAATGTACCTTTTCAGTACCCCACTGCTGACAGCTAATTCAACATCCAGGACTCCCCTCAGGCCGCGTGTGCATCAATAGAGTTAGAATTGCATTTGGAAGCAATTTACAAAACATTCTGGGTAAAAGCTTTTTTGTGCACTTCGATTGGTTGTGCATATCCTCGGTAAAGTGCAGGCTGCAGATGCGGAATCGATTGGCCCTCAGGTCCTCTAAGACATTCTGTGCTCTACTTTTAATCTCGTCCACTGCAAAAACACAATATCGAACCAGTCTTCTTATTAAATCAATATCCTGAATCCATATGGCTGATTCCCCTTACCTAATGCGTCCCTCAGCAGCTTTGCTGGATTTCTAGGATTTATTTCTTTCACCTGGTAAGAGTGTGAGCCTTTTTCCCACTCTTATATGTGTTTTGCTGGGTGTGTTTTTCACTTTTTGTGTGATCTTGGGCACTGGAGCCTCACCTACTCCAAGGGCACCACTTTTTGTGTGTGTTATACAGCACCTTCATTGCAGTGACACTGGGTTGTCTTTGAGACTTCCCTCTGACTCCATTCTTCTGGGGCTGACTACTGTCCCCCAGAAACAGGTAAAGTTGCCATTAACTTTATAAAGTCACTTTAAATAAATTACAGGCCCAGTACACCCCAACTTACATGGAGTACTGGAAAGGGTTAACTCCTATTCCTTTTTGTCTGTGCCTCTTGGAGCCATGTTTTGCTCCCTTAACGCTAAGACTTGGCTGGTGGCAGTGGTATCTACCCGAACTTTTCTACCGCGATCATACTATATAAACGTGGTATTGTTTTAGGCTATTATAGTAGCCTCGAACATAAACCCGCTTGACCAAATACATTTTATTTTGGTTCCGGCTGGATTTATTCGCCGTTTCTTTTTGTTAAAGTCTTTCTCGTGTTTTACTCTACGCGCCAAACTGGGGATGATTTCTTTGTTCGCTATCTTTTTGCTGGCTTCTGCACAGAAGCCCTCCCTAAGGCACCTGATAGTCTAGAGGGGCAGGGTGTGAGGAAGGGATCTTCAGACCCCTGCCATGGGTTGCCTTAGCAACCCAAGTCGCACTCTTGACTGATTGGCTAAGGGGACTGACTTGCCAGGCCAGCCACCCTGTTGTGTGATTGACAGCCAGGCTGTATGAATGGGGGAAAACTGCATAAAAAGAAGGTCTCTGGGACTGGAAGAGCAGAGTCGCCACTGGAACGAAAGAACCAATGAGGAACTGGAAGAAGAGGACCCCTACAACGATTGAACCGCCCAGTGAAGCCCTGCTGCAGGTCTGAATCTCCAAATCCGACAACAGAGAATATCCTCCAGGAAACTTCTTCCCTTGAGCTTTTGGGACCAACCAGTTTGCCCAAACTGCAAGCCAGCACTCCTCCTCTGGTCGAATTCGCTGTACAGAGCTACAGTGGGCTGGATAGCCAGGAAGGTCGGACCCTGCTTGGGTTTTAAGGAGCGCACCTTTTATTTGTTGTTTTGCTCTGCTGCTGGTTTCTCACCTGTGTGGCGCAGGACCCTCCAGTCTTCCTACTTCTTGTCAGTCCAACTGTCGCTTCAGGAACCGTGAGCCTGCAGGAACCACCAGGAATGTCTGCCTCAGCTACAGCTCCCTCTCCGTTTTAAGGTACTGTTCAAATCCGGTTGTGTGTTTCGCTCAGCCGCAGTAAAAGTGTTTGAAATCTTTCTCCAATCAGGGGGCTTGTCCTTCTCTTCTCTTTTACCTAACTTTTCTACCAACCAACCTCGTCCAGAATCTGTGCCACAAAGTTTACCGCGAACTACACTGAACCTATTATCTTGCGCAAAAGACTTTTGATTCATTGACTTTGGGCCTAAGCCTTTTCTATCTGATTTTACCCTTGTAGTCTCTCTTGGTCAGTTGCCCTGCTTACTTAGCTGTTGGTTTTGCCTGATTTCTAATAACTTTGTCTTTTCCTCCTTTTAAATTGCTGGAGTGCCATTTTGCTCCCACTTCATTTTGTGAGCCTAACTTGTCTAGAATTTAAGGGAAGTGGTAAGTGGTGTGGTGTATTTTTTATTGTGATTTTTTATCCTGCTTATAATAGTGAAATGTTATACAACTGTTGAATAAATACATATATATTATTTTACTTAGAAACCTTGAGTCAGTGTTTGCCTGAACCATAGTAATTGCTGTCCCCTGTGGAAAAACTTGTACTGCTCACTTACTCTTGAGATAAGTCTAGCTGCTCCGCTACTGCTACCACTATAACTGTGTAGTACAGGCTTGTACCAAAGGTGAAATTGTACTGTCACTTGTAGTCTTAATTGTGTGTAGTGATCCCAAAGGGTACTGCATGCAATTCTGCCTAACACCTTCGGGAATGTATGCAGAATGGTGCCCTGACTTTTGACACGGCTCCTAGAACAGCAACCCAAAACCATACAAGCAGGCACTCTTGAAAAATCTATAATATCTGTATAAAAACAGTATACATGATTACAAAATAATTGTGCTGTATGCATGAGATTGATGGAATTATATTACAGCTTTCTATGCAATGTTTGTTTTGGTCAAAGAAGCAAAACCTGTGTAGCATAGTCGAATATACACTGGGATAACTTTCATACAGAATTGATTGATATCATGCAAATTGTAACGTGTTACTCATCCGTTTAAAGTTATTTCATGCATCAAAAGGAAACATGCTTATAGACATGGTCCGAGAAAGATGCAATTCTATTATAATGGACATTGATGAAATGTGCTATAGATCGAGATCAAAACACTTGAAACATTAGACAATGGTAAAGTCGTTGAGATGAATGAACATTACACTTTTGGGTACATTCGGTCGAAATAGATAGAAAATTTGAGATCAGAAATAGATGAATATAGAAAAGTTAATAGGTGACCTGCCCTTACCTTGACTACCAAACAATTAGATTCAGCAAGCAGAGGAGTTAGTGGCAGGAGAACAGGTAACACGATCAAGAGTTGACTTCCAGTGCTCACAGATGTTCACAGGTAGCACGATCAAGAGTTGACTTCCAGTGCTCAGAGATGTTCTCTGGCTAAATATCAAGGGGCTTATAAAGGATTAGAAAAGTGGGTGTGTATGTGAATGTGACATGTTTCTGGTGGGGACTGCTTGAGGGGAGCCTGGAGACACTGGGTCTGGGGAGGCCATGTGAACAATGGCCCCCGTGCGGAAGATGGCTTTGAAGTGTACATGGTGTTTGGCACATTGGTCGTTCCCATCCCTGCCAGCCCTCTTGGGAGCACACGGCCACAGGTGCGAACTGCCATTGATAGTGGAGGGGTGGGGGGTGGATGGGCAAGAGGCGTGCAGAAAAGGGCTGGACCAATGTTGAAGGGAGACACCCTTATGTAGATTGCAGGTGCACGGTCTGCTTGAGGGGAGCCTGGAGACACTGGGTCTGGGGAGGCCATGTGAACAACGGCCCCCTGTGTGGAGGATACCTTTGAAGTGTACATGGTGTTTGGCACCTTGGCCATTCCCGCCCTGCCAGCCCCCTTGGGAGCGCACGGCCAAAGGTGCGAACTGACATTGATAGTGGAGGGGGGATGTATGGGCAAGAGGTGTGCAGAAAAGGGCCAGAAAACACTGCTGAAGGGAGACAGACATATGTGGATTGGAGGGGGTGGTCTGCTTGACGGGAGCCTGGAGACACTGGGTCTGGGGAGGCCATGTGAACAATGGCCTCTGTGCGGAAGATACCTTTGAAGTGTACATGGTGTTTGACACCTTGGTCGTTCCCACCCTGCCAGCCCCCTGGGAGCACACGGCCACAGGTGCGAACTGCCAATGATAGTGGTGGGGGGATGGATGGGCAAGAGGCATGCAGAAAAGGGCCAGAACACTGCTGAAAGGAGACACACTTATGTGGATTGCAGGGGCGCGGTCTGCTTGAGGGGAGCCTGGAGACACTGGGTCTGGGGAGGCCATGTGTACAATGGCCCCTGAGCAGAAGATTCCCATGAAGTGTACATGGTGTTTGGTACCTTGGCCGTTTATAATGGAGGGGGATGGATTGTTGCAGAAGAGGTGAGCGTAAAAGGGCACCAACCATTCTTTCATGTCCCTCATAGGCAAGTTAGCGGGTCCTTGATTCACAGAAAAATGGAAATAACTTTTCATAAAAGCTCTTTTGTATTTTATTTTGTTGCTGATGTTGATGGCACAAATATACTACAAATTGTATACTTCGGGTTGCAGCACACTGTGGGAAAATACTCTGTACTGTCCGCTGTCACTGGGGAATTTGGCGCAAATGGCTCCAACGACACAGGTGGGTATTACTCGTCGAATGCTGAATCCAAGCCTCCCATAAAGCCACCATGTAAATGAACGGTAGGCCACCACCCTGTGCCACCTGTGGAAGAGAAACACACATACTGTATTTAAATGAACCTGATAAGTCTACAGACATTACTTGAAAATGCACCCTGTATCGCATGGCATAGTTGCCCGTACAAATGTTACTTCATGGATCAATCAACTTGGGCTTTGAAGTGTAGACGCATTACAAAAGTGAACACCCATGCAATCCATAATGTTTGGGGCAAAGACAAATATTGTTTCTTCGTTGAATGTGAAAGACAAATAAGATGAACACTCTGATTTCCCCAAAGCGTGAGAAATGTATTCAATTGGCAGACTACATTCATTTGGCAGTGATAGATCAAAGTTATGACAATATAGGACACAAACATGAACTGTTAGTGGCCTCAGTGGTCAAAATGACATCACATCTAGAGTACACTTACTCGTTACTAGGAATTTGAGGGCGAACTGTTGCGTGAAGTTCATGCATAAGCACCATCATAATCCTCAACACAGACCTTGTGAGGCAGGCTGCCCTGAAGTCATGCAGCTCGGTAACGCATAGCGGTGGTGTGTCTTCTTCCGATATGTAGGCCAAGCATCCAGAGTTTTCTCAGCAGCAGCAGTTCTCCTCCTTGGTTGGCATGACCTTGCACTGATTACAGGTACACCAGGTGGAAAAGTCTTCCATGCGACTGGGCTCTGGCTTAGGATGCAGTGATTCGTCTTCCCAACTGTCGTCTGATGCCCCATCGTTTCCACAACTTTCTCTATCAAGTAATTCCACCTCGGAATGCTCCGGCTTGTACTGGTAGGGCTGTATGTTGCCATTATACAACAACATTGAAATCAATAGTTATGCTAGTATAAGGGTCTGTTTGCAGGGCTCCGTGCAATGAAGATAGCTGAAGACAGCAGAAACGATTTGGCATGTTATGTTAATTTATTTTATAGAGCGCAGGATCGCTGAAGCATCTTGCCGCTTTCAGAGACCTGCAAAGAGAACCAATCAAACAATGAAAAGAAAAGGAGACTTAGAACAAACAAGTTTTCAGCAGTCTACCGAAAGACAGGTGATTTGCTGTAAATCTCAGTGGAGCAGGCAGAGAGTTCCACAGCGTGGCAGCGGCCACCGAAAAGGAGCGTCCTCCAACCTACTCAAACCGATTATGAGGAACAATAAGGAGGCAAGAGTGTTTCGAACGTAGATCACGGGAAGGCACATAAGGACAGAAATTTTTCTGGAGGTATTCTGCACCTGACCCATAGAAGGCCTGGTGTACTATGACCAATGATTTCAACTGCACCCGCTGATGAACTGGCAGCTAGTCAAGTGATTTGAGAAGAGGAGAGATGTGACACCGTAGGGAGAGCCCGTACAGATCGATGCCACATAGTTCTGGAGTAGTTGCAAGCGATGCAGAAAGTACAGAGGTTGAGCCAGCAGTAGTGAGTTGCAATAGTTTATTCGACTTAATACTAATGAGGCCATGACTAAGGGCCTAAGTCGAGCTGGGAGAAGCGATAACATCATACGGAGGACGCAGAGTTGAAAGAAGCCTGCCTTACAAATAGCCCCAACTTGGGCGTTCATCGACAGTGATGCAGAGAAAATGACTCCTAAATTATTTACCTCCAAAACCGGTGGGAGGCACGTCCCCAGCTCACTGGGTCAAAAGACCGGTGACCAGGACAAAATGGGCTCGGTGGCAGCACCCCGGGGCCCGCACAGGGGGTGCACCACCAGGACCTCGGTCTTATCCCTGTTCAATTTCAGCCAATTGCTGCCCATCCACTAACTCACGGCTGCCAGGCAACTCCTAAACTGAGATGCGAGTTCCAGCTTGGAAGATCGGTCCACGGATAAGATTGGCACAAGATGGGCGTGCCCCACTCATTGATTTTGCATGTGTAAAAGTGCTGAAAACTAAGGTAAGGTGCATAGCAAATGTTTTTACGATCGATCACAGTTTGCTTAAAACCACATTGCTTTAATTTTTTGATGTTAGGAAGATTTCCATTTCATGTATAATTTTCCCTCCAGATGTTTACCCCCCAACATTTTGCTGATGTTTAACACCATAGTCTGACTTTACCAGAGGAGCCCAGCCTTCTGCTGCACTCCTCTGGGCTTTTCGCTCACTTTTTATGGGGAAACTGACATGCCCTTAAGAGAGTCAGTACTGGAAGATTCTGTTTCCCTTAGTCCTTTCCAAATGTGGCAACATTTCTACAACATGTAACAAGTGTAACATGTACCTTCCAGTACAGTACACTTGGGTCTATTAGTCATTTCCAAAGGCCCTAGATACTCTCGAAGGATTTTTTTAGGAGAAGTGCAGATGTGCCTTGGACTGGGCTGGTGGCAGCTTATCATTTTGTATATTTTTAACCCTTTCCTGCCAGGTAAACCGCAGTTACCGCGTTTGGCACGAATAGGTGGCATGGCTCCAAAATGGCTATGCCACAAGGTTCTTTGTCCTGTCCTTGGGCCATCTTGCCCCTTCACCTTCCCCAGGTCGAGCCGACCCAGGTCAGTCCTTATTTGGGCATGCATTTTCCCGCAAAACGCCAAGCTTCTGCAGGCTTCTGCATGCCTTGTGTGTGTGACTCCAGGATGTGGGCTGGAACGTCTGGTCTCAATACTCATCCTGGGTGCCAGAGAGTCTGGTATGCTGTGAATCCCTGGGACCACTGTGTCCCGTGATTGGTCCACGTATGGTATGCCTGTATGTGAGTGGATCTCCCATTGGGTCCTCTTCGTTTTGGCGCAAAGGAGTTTCTGGATAAGAGAACGCCCCAAACACCCATTCCATGTCGATCTCTGGAGTTCTCACTGAACAAAGGATAGGATCCAAGTATCCTGAAACTAAGAAGCCAAGTCGAGTAACCGCTGGTGACCCGCTGGAAGGTTTGGCACCCTGAGCCCGCTGTCGTCCCGTGGGACCCCTCTGCATCTGGTCGTCCTAGAAGGTCTGCGAAGACACTTCGACCCATTGGAATAGTGGCACCAACTATTCTCTGCACCTTCATCAAACCCTGCAAGTAAGCCTTCTCGGAAGTGTCCGTGGGCCAACCAGTGGGCTGACCAGATTATGCAGACTCTTTGCCTTCATACCGCCGCCGTTTCGAGGAGGCCCTCAGAACTTGGTACATCGCTAGCTCTGTGTTCACAGCACTTCCACACCGAATTTCATACACTTGGCATTCCCAGGTCTAGAGTAAAGTGAGTGCGCCCGAACCAGAGTATACGTGGTTACCGTGTCGCCCAGCCGTGGTGACGAACTTTGCAGGTGAGCTGCATTTGTGCCCCTCTTGGCCCCGAAGCCTGCTGCAGTGAAACTGGGCTGATCCATCCACCAGGAGCGCAGCAATCGCCAATGTCCCATTTGGGAATCATCGCTGAAAGCCACCGAGCCACCACATTGCTGCACTTGAACCTACAACCGAAGTGGGCCCGACTGCCGAAGTTTGGTCCAGAGTGCGCCAGGGGTTGGTGAGTAAATTGCAACCCTAACCGGTGGCCTCTAGCGCCTCCATCCATTTTTACCCCTGAGTGACTCCTGGGGGCCCCTATATTTTCCACTGCTAGTGAGAACTAGCAAACTATTCCCAACTCTTGGAATCGACTCTGCCCTCAAGTGGAGACCCTCCTCGAATAGTGGGAACCTATTCTTCATCGCCTCACCCACCTTCCTGAGCTGCTACAGACCCTTGAAGAGACCCCGTTTTGCCCATTTGAACTACCGCGTGTGCTAGCATTGCATGTACATTTGAGCATTAGGCTCAACTCTTCTCAGGGATTGGACTGCCTCTTAGTTAGGAGTGTGTTGGATGCAGAAGGGACTATAGACTATTTGCACTGCCTGTTTCCTTCCCCTTTTAGGTTTTGGACTCATTTTGTGCATTAACCCTTTAGACCCCATTGGTCTTGTATATATGTATTTAGATTGGATTGTCTTGGCTTAAAAGTATTAATTACTGTGATTTGATTTGTGTGTTGAAACTCAAAGGCCTTGAAATAAATGTATTTGTATTTTTAATATATCTACACCTGACTGGGAGTGATTTGTAAGTGTCCTTTACTGTGTGTGCTCATTGAGGTCTTTCA
This sequence comes from Ambystoma mexicanum, assembly GCF_040938575.1. Classification (NCBI taxonomy): domain Eukaryota; kingdom Metazoa; phylum Chordata; class Amphibia; order Caudata; family Ambystomatidae; genus Ambystoma; species Ambystoma mexicanum. Next base: position 695,390,087 of record NC_090939.1, read on the forward strand.
GCCACCCTCAGCCCTCCTGAGACCTAGTCTTGACCGCCGCCAAGCTACCTTGATTGGTCTGGCTTGTCCAGAAGGTTACCCTGTTTCAAGAAACTAGGCTGACCTCCTGAACCTCTGCCCACCAGGTCAGAGTTCAGAAATCCATCTTAACATTTGATTTGACTATTTCACTTATTACATTAATTTAAATATATGAATGTCTACAGTATCCTATTTCTAGCAGTCCAGTCAGGTTTCGAGTTTGTAAAAAGTTTCAGTTACCAGGGGTAACATGACTGCTGCAGTAACAAAAAGTCCCAGGGATCTCTAGAAGTGTTGTTGCCATTCTCTGGTCACCTAAGCCTGTGAGAGTGCATTCAGTTGAACACCCAGATGCAACACGAGTAGCTTCTTTTCCATTGGTTCGATGGGAACGTCTCTCTTTGTCTACCTTGGTTGAATGGGCATTGTTCTGTTCAGCTGGGTCACGTGTGCTGAGACCACGAAATGAAGCCCTATCGCCTGTAATTACGAGGATTGTAGCCTGACTTTCTGCAGGTGGCTTATTGTCTTGGTAACTTGAGCTTTTCCATCTCCACTTGTCCTTGGCTGAGTGCCTTGTATCTGCTTGCCTCTGGCTTCAGCGATCGTGTCAACCTTTCCATGTGCTTGAAGTTTATCTCTCCTTTGCCATCCTTTCGAGAGACCTATAGTTTATATATCATTCCCTATGGCTTGTCTATGTTAATAGCAGCCAAGCACATGCAAGCTAAATATATGAACTCTTTGCATCTTGCGGTTTCAGCCTTAGCGAAAGATATGAACACAGCAATATGTACGTGTATCTGTCCTCTTGCCTACATGAGTCATAAGCATGTTCTTTATCCTTATATGCAATAAACTAGTGCATGTTTATGTAACTTCATGATTGGATGAATGTATATTGTGTGTATATTGCGGCTACGCTGGCTTCTGCAAACCACATTCTAGTATCTTATGAATGGGGTTCCGTTAGCAGGGGTGGCCTACTGCAACAAAAGACCCAATAGTGTTAGTTCACTGCCATTGATACTGAGGGCGGGTGCTGGCTTCAGGTTGACACAGTTACATATGAAAGGTTGTTGGGTTTCCTGTCTCCTTTGTTGTCCTCTACAGCCAGGCCCCCTTGGGGCAAGTTTGAAGTACCCTCTGCTGGTATGTTAATCGCTGCCTCGAGCTTCAGGGCCTAACAAAAGACCAAGGTGGTTCCATGGAGCCTTTGTCAGTTAATCCGGCTTTCCATGGCAGGGGGAAGTTTTGACCTCCCCTTCTGGGGATGACATTGTGTCCTCCTCTACTGTCACATTCCAACTAAATATGCCCGGGCGGACTGTGCCTGTAGGCTGTGTCCATGCCAGAGTAAACAGGTCTATGCTTTTGTTGTGGTGTGAGCATGTGTGTGAATTAGCCCCACACATTTTCCTGAGGTTGGTCTACCATCATTCAATTTATTTAAACATTGTTTTTTAAAAGCCCAGGCGGGCCCACACCCACCATGCAGATAGTGGAATTCCTCACAGTGTTATATCTGTTAAAGTGCCTATTCCACTAGTGTTACCATTATATTGGATACTGGTGAATGAGGGGTGCGATTGACACTGTGTGGTACCACAATCAGCTTCTGATTCACATCTGCATCTAAAGAATACTGCAAATCTATAAACCTTCACCTGTCTCTTGACAGGAGTTGGCGGGCAATGGGGTGAAAGCAGGGGTTCACTCATGTGTCTGCCGCTGTCTCCAGGAATTTGTTTTCATGAGGATGGGTGGGAAAGTGGCACAAAACTGACCAGAGACTTGATCCCTGTTCATCATATGCTCGCATGTCTTAAAAACAAATGATTGCACCAACAATTTGTTCTTTTGTGCTTATGTAAGTGCATGTGTCCTTTTGTCAATCAGCTCCTGTAAGTGCATCATGTGAGGTTGCATTAGCACCCCGAAAATCTGCAACATGACAAAGGACTGTGTGGTGGCAAGGAACTCTTCTGAACTCTTACATTCTAGGATTATGAAGTCCTGGAATGGCAGCAGATGTGGATGATTTTGAATGTTTCCATATTAGCAGATACATACAATATAACGCCCCTCTGGGCACATACATGACAAGCTTGCTCCAGGCATCCTTTAACTGCCACTTTTCACAACAATCATGGAATCTGCTCCACATGTAATTTCATAAGAGGATGTGTCACCCTCAGCAGTTGTGATGTCCCCAAGCTCCCCAACAATGTGCTAGGCAGGAGTGACAAACCGGCGTTTAAAGCTCAGACCCAACAGAATATATGTAGTTTATCCTACCTGCATATATGTAGGTCCTTTGTCAGTTACTTATCTTGGCACCCCAAAGCGTGAAAAGGCCCAACCATAACCAGTAGCAGAGTATACGTTTCATCAGTTACATTGATAACTTAAACATGACATATCTTTCTTGGAAACTGCATTATGGAAGCAGCCAGAACATTCAAAGGGTGTTGTCCACTTACGTGGAGTTGCATGCATTGGTATGCAGAGATGGTTGGCTTAAATATTATTAAAAGAGTTATATTTTCAGCATGAGCCTCCTTACTCTCACAGCCCTCCTCTCTCTTCCTTCCATACTCTCCTTATGTCTACCATCTCTCCCTCCAAACCCTTCTATTCTGAACTACTCTACCCCTACCACTCCTACTGAACCTGTTTACTCCTCAAATCGTTAAAGACATAGACCCAATCACCTGCCTTCATCTATCTGATCTCTTTAATTTCTCTCTCTGCTGAACTATTCCCTGCCTTCTTCAAATTTGCTACTGTACTACCCCTTTTGAAGAAATCATCTAAAGACTCAAATGTTCTGACAAAATATCACCCAGTTTTTCTCCTACCTCATTTTTCAAAGGCACATGAGCAGGTGATCTTCAACCAGGCCAGTAAGTACCTTGAGGATAATGACCATGGAGATCCACTTCAATGTGGCTTATAAAGTAAACATTCAATTGTGCGTGCACTTATGTATGTTTCCCACTTTTGCACACCACTGTAAACTCTCTTGTATACTCACTATTTTGTACCACATTGCTTTTGACACTTTCAAACACTCTTCTGTCCTCCACACACTCCAGGACCTTGGGTTTAACAAATCTGCTCTAACCTGGAGTTCCTCCAACCTGGAAGGTCACTCCTTTAAAATCTCCTGGAACTTGCAAGCCTCAGATGCCCACTCCTTTCCCTGTCAGTGTCTTCCAAGGATCACTCCTTGGAGTTATGCCTCTCCCCTACGTAAACTTATCTTGCCTCTTGGCTTTCACTACCACCTCAATGCTGACAACCTCAAATCTGTTTCTCTTTTCCCTCCTTCACCCCATCCATCTCAGAATGGATTACCTACTGTCTCATTGCAATCCATAACTGGATGACTCTTCATCCCAACCCTCCCTTTCCTATCTCCTTCACCTTATAGCTTCCTGCCCAAGGCTTGCATCCTTGGTTCCTCTTTGGTAGTGACCTTTGACTGCAACAATTCATTACTGCCACCACCTTGGCTGCTAGTATTAACCTTCTCAACATTTGGAAAATGTATTCATTTCTTATTCATCATTCTACAAAAGCTCTAATCTCCACCCTCATGCTTATCAAATACTGCTTGTGCCTACTCCGTGGCCTCTGTACTTCTTCCCCCCTCTAGACAAAGTCAACTTTGCTACCCGTACTCTCTACAACCTACCCAGATCCTCCCCACTTCTGTCTACTGATACCATGCTGGTTGGCTCTCCATGCAGAATCACTCCCTTTTCAAGTTCCTTCTCCTAGACTACTAAGCTATCAATGGCCTTCCTCTTAAGGACCTTGCTCACTGTATCTCTGTCTACTTATCATCTGATCTCCACTCCTCCTATGCACTCTGACCTCATTGTCCTATGACCCCCCTTTTGCTTCCGGTCTTTCACCATACTCGCCCTACTCCATTGAAACCCGTTGCCCATCAAAATCAAAGCCAGCCTGACTGTGGATCTTTTCAAAGCTTGGCTTAAATTGAATCTACTGGCCAAAGAGAGAGATCCCTTTTAACCCTCTTCATTCCTTCATACTTGATCGAACATCTCCCTCCAGAGCTGTCTAATGATGTTTTTTTATGTTTGTACATTGCCCCTCTCTAGTTTTTAGCCCTTGGCAGCTAGGCAAATGTGACCTTTGTAAGTCACCTGTTTTGTTTATTTTGTCCCTGGCCTATGTCACACTTTGTTCACATCATTTTAAACTGGCACACCATCTGTTCTCATATTTGTGCTATTGTACAGGCACTCTTCAAGGGAAATGCCTCCACCATCTGTAAATGTGCTATTGTAAGTCATCCCTGATCGAAGTTGACATCCCTGATCTTCAAATAAATACAAATCCAGAAACAAATACAAATGATTGGAAACACATCACACATTTATGAGCGAGGGGAGAGTAGCAGGGTAGCAGAGCAACACAAGAAACAAATGCCTTTGTATTTTATATTTATATTTTCTGACCACTTGAGCATTTCAAATAAAGATGTTCACGGGAGACAAATGGCAAAATATACTCTAGTATATCAGACTCAAACAGTAACTTGAATCAAATCTCCAATAAACAGAGAGCAAATCATAACAGCACACCTCATGATTGATGTAATTATATTTCCCATCCAACGATAACTATGCATCAAGCGCCCTCCCCCAATTAACACCTACTTTCTATGGCTTCACTACTAACATGGGCACCTCACTAACCCGGTTTCCTCCCCATTCCCAGAGCTCACCCTCACGCCTTAAACATTATCACTGTATGTCATATACATTTTAAGTCCATTTGTGTGTTTGTTTGCGTTTTGTGTGTTCCCCATTAAGGTCTTTGATCAATAGAAATCATTTACAGACAAGGGCGCAACTAGACTCAAACTTTGGGAGGGGGCTAACCCTTCAAATGTTGGGAGAGGGGCTAACTTCTGAAACTGTGGGGGTAGGGGAAAAGTTACTTGTGTGGAGAGATTCTCCGCCAAGGCATGTTTGTGGGAACTAGTGTCAAGTTAGCAGTAAATTGTGCAATTTAAAGCACATCAGGCCACTGACCCTGTTAGCATGATAGGAAGGAGGGACAAACTGCACATTTGTATTGGTACTTGCCAGCATGGTAATGCTGCGGTACAATGTAGTGTGTGGGTGGCTTTGCCAGTTGTTGGTTCATTGTGCATGTCCAGCTGAATTGTATAATTGCATTTAAGCAGGAGTATCGGTTCGGTTGAGGTTTTCTTTTCATCTTGAACCAGTAAACCTCATCGATATAAACTGAGCTTTAAAAGGCAGCTTTATTTTATGAGTGACTTTCTTTCTGCGGGCATTCCTGACCAAATGCAGTGTTTAGGGCATCTAACTTCTTCTTTACACAGTCTAGAGAGGTTAACTCTCTGCGTCGAGCGAGAAACCAGACTCTTGAGTACTGCTGTGAGGCTGAGCTGTCTCTTGCCCCCTTCCAAGCACTCACCTGGCATGCAAGTGCTAACATCCCATCACGATTTCAATTGCCTACAAATGTACACATCTGAAAAGCACCGTTGCTAACAATGAAATGCTTTATAGGAGTCGTTACCGTCTCTTTCTTAATGTTAACATCACAGGCCCAGGCATAGTTTTGTCCTGTCGTGACTGCCAAGCATTACAAATTGTTTATCCTTAAACATTGTTCATGTTCTCCACGAACAGGCCTGCGAACAAGGACGCCATTGTAAACATTTCCCACTGGAGGGCGACACAGAACAAGGAATGCATTTGAGATCTGTTACAATATGCGTTCAACCAACATAGAAATCTGGATAGATCAGGCAAGTGCATGGGAGTACTTCATGTTCAACAATACTCAATGGTATTTCCAAATTAATCTAATGCGGCTCATTTGATTCTTGGAAATCACCGATACAATTCTCACAGGGAATAATATTAAATGCTGCCTTGGAATATAACTGCTATTTTTGCATCTTTACATATACACTGGTATTTTTTACTTTTGCTGCAAATACTGCCAGGGGGTCAACACTAATAACAGAAGCTCTATAAACCAGCGTGATAACGTGATAGGGGTTTATTTTCATTCTGGGACAGATCGATGAAAGTGGCAGTAAAAGTGTTTACTGCCACCATCACCCATCCTCATCATGCTCCTGTATGTGTGTGGCAGAGTTGGGGAGTGGGATGAAACCACCTTAAAATACCACCTGGTTAAGCAGGCGAGGCTTCCTTTGTAAATGCCTCCCGCAATAATCAATTGTGGTAGACATTTACACTTTTCGACCAACACAGTGTAAAAATGAAAAGTAAAGGTTATTTCGCTTATGATTTACTTTTCACCTTTCCACTACATGATGGAGAAGTAGAAAATTGCACGGATGGGACCATTGGCGCTTATGATTAAATGAAATGTCTGATTAAAACGAAAACGACCTCCACTGGAATGATCATGGAGAAAACATGCATGTTTGTATCTGCCATTGAAGCCATGTTTCGTAGAATGTTTTTATCCCCAGCCCAGTTGTTCCTCCTGGAGAGACACTATTCGAGCTGCTGTCAATTTCTCTTATCTGCTCTTGTGTTCAAGGCTCATTTTCCTTTTATGCTTTTATGTTCCTATGTATTTACTTGATTTTCTAACTTTTGTATACTGTGTAAAAAGTCATAGTTTTCTTTTTGGCTAATGCACAATAAAAAAATAAAAAAATAAAAACGATCCGATTCACAAATATGTTACCAGTAGTAGCTCTGACTTACTCCCGATTTATGGCCCAATTCCAAGGTGGGTGTAAAAATAAAACAGCGTTGTTGTAATCTGCACCAAGAACTACACATATCCCACCAAATTCGAATCATTCATCATCAAATACATTTATTCGGATAAAAAAAAAAACACATCAGACAGCACACACAAAATCCATAAAACATACATAGAACAATCAATATAAAATCAAACATAATGCAAAGCAAACTGAACAACAAAAAAAGATTTCTTTTTTTCGATACAATTTAAAGCCAACAAAGAGAATAACACACTGTCATAAAACACACTAGCAGCAGAGTTTACAGCCTGTTCATCATTTGATCTGTGGAATAAGTGTAAGGGCAAGGGGAGAGCTATCCACCTGCTTTTTTCCTCACCTTCATCGCCCCACAAAGATACGACAAAGTGACCAAGCAACACAGAGTGAGTTAGCCGAAAGAAGATAATATAGTGCAGGGCGACATTGTGCAAATTGCAATGATCTTAAAACAGGAAGAATTGTGCATTTCCTTATGTGCAAATAAGCAGGACAAAACAAAACAAAATGCAATAGATCTTCTCCGGCTTCATTACGTTCTGGACCGCAAGTGTCATCTGGCAAACCTTGCCATTTGGCAGGATTTGCTTTCAGCCACAGACAGTTGAAGCAAGCTCTTGTGATCAACCATCCTTCTGGTTTCTTGTGCCTTGGGGAAAGATATAGCTGAAAAGAATCAACAGAGCTAACAATCGCATGTTTCCTATTAGTGCTTATGAAAAATTCCCTGGATTGGCACTGCTCCTTGGCGTGAATTGTGATGGTTTTCTTGAACAACATTTTTGGGCCCTTAGTTAAAATGCTGGATGAAGAAAAAAGTGCAGATGCGTTAAAACATAACACACTAAGGGCCTGATTCACAGAATGTTTTCCTATGGGAGTGCGCCATTATAAAACACGTCTGTGAATCAGGCCCTAGATCTGATGTAACACAAGCAAGGAATTCTCTATTAACCAGCTCCTTAATTATGTGCTGGGTAAGAGCCACCTTGGGATTAGCCCAGATATGCAGCCAATGAAATAATGGGGCCAACTGCCAATCATCTTCAAGTAGGCCAACACCCAGTTCCATATGCACTGCGAAAGTTGGAGCAGATCTCGGGAAACGCAGAAGCCTTTTGAAAAAGTTATTTTCTGCTATTTGTAGCTGCGACATGTTTGCAAACCTCCATAACCAGGCGCCATGACTGATCGCTGCCTTTGTCTGAATAGCATAAACCTTCAGGATCATGTTAATTGGTTGAACTTGGCACAATGCCATACAGCGAGTAATACCCCCTAAAGATTGACTTATCCATATTGCACGTTTGTTAATGTGTGCCTTTCCAGTCAGATCTGAGGAAAAGCGCATTCCCAGATACTCAAATTCAGAAAACCCTGGGTTTAACTGCCCCATTACTACACATTTTATACCTTTTTATCGTTTTTCTTCCCCTACTACAGGCTATAATAGCAAGTCCACTCTTAAATCCAAATCATTCATAAATTGGGTGTATATTGATTCAATTTTGCAGTGCTATCAGGGTTTGAGCTATTAAAACAGTGTAATTTGTGTAGGGAAGAGTGGGAAAGGCCCTATTGCCCATTCTTGGGTTATCCGCATCGGGATCCATTAGGGCCATATACCGACCATTAAAATAAATAGTATCTAACACTGGTGCAAGCACGCAACCTTGTTGAACACCCACATTAATGTAAAAAAGCGGTGTGCATTGCCTCTGCTCACCAAAGCGTACACATGCCCGATTTTCCCTATGCACGGCCTGTAGCACTTCTAACAACTAATTTGAACAATTCATTGACCTAAGCACTTTCCACAGCTTTTCCCAATTAACTTTATCGAACGCTGTGCTCAGGTCCATCATTGCAAGGAAAATAGGCTCATTTAAAAAAAAACAGATTGTGCCACTATCAGATAGAGACTGAGTGCTTGTTCCGCACTACCCAAAAGCGGGCTAAAGCTAAACTGGACATCAGAAAGTATAGAATTATTTTGGACCCAGTCTTCCAGATGTCCCAACAAAACCCTCCCAAAAAATCTTGGAAGTCATGTCCAACAACGATATCGGCTTGTATGCCAACATACTGGCGCAATCCTCCTTTTTAAAAATTTGGGAAAGATAATGGCCCGTTTCCATGACAAAGGGATCACACTAGACTCGAGAAAAGCATTAAAACTAACTGTCAATAATGGGGCCCAGAATTCTAGTTGATCCTGAAAGAGGTTTGCCAGGATAGCAATAGGTACCAATGTGCGATTATGCGCCTGGTTTATAATTGCCAAGAACAGCTCATTAAAAGAAAATCTCACAACATGTCCTGGGTATGCTATATCTAGTGGCTCAGTAGTTACTTTTTATAGGTTAGAAAAATGATCTACCCAGACCCCTTCTTCCACGGTGGTCTCAATTCCCTTCAACATTAGTTTAAATGGGGGTCTCTGTGCCACAACCTCCTAACATTTTTGGGTATTATTTGAAGATACTGCCTCAACCAAATTTTCCAAAGCAAGCTCATCCAGCTCACTTTTCCGTCTGCCCAGGGCTCCTTATAAACCACCCTTGCCTTGTTTATATTTGACTTTGGTGTACCAACAGATATTGGTGTGCGAAGAAGTGCAGCTTTGACCAGTTTACACTCTTGCTTGAACCACCCCCTACCTTGGGGCTTTTTTGATGGATGCTCACTCTGGAAGTTGACCAATATTTTCTCCATTAACTCATGATACATTTTAGCAAAGTTTTGGGTGGGGAGTTCCTTCATCCTCTAGAATGGACATAGGTAGAGGCAAGTTTGGGGTTATTATTTCCCAAAGATTATTTGTTGTATCTAGCTTTGACCATTTGAAGCTTCTCTTACAGTGCTGATTTACCTCCGCTTGTTCAAGGTGAGTGAATGTATTAGGGGCCGATGAGTTCACCTGCCATTTACACCCAAGACAGATGGGAAAGTGGTCACTGCACGGCTCATTGGCCACTTCAAAATATTGGATCAAATGCCAGTGTCTGATTGATTTGCAAAAAATAATCAATACTTGAGGAGTCCTGATGGTATATCTGGCTGAATGTGGCCATTCGCTGCTCGCAAGTCCCATTCAGCAAGCCGCATACAAAGTAATATACCATTGGTACATGTTAGCATGTCCAACATTCGAGTGTCTGAGATTCTCAATACATAATCTTCCAATTCATCACGCAGCCCCGCAGCTGGCCATTGCTAATCTTGGCATTACAATTTCCCCCTAACAACAAAGGGGTTTTAGGGTACAGCTGATTTATCACCTTTTCCTCCAAGAACTCTTTGAATGAGAAGAACCATTTAAGTTCTGATTTGGGAGGGCTATTGTAAAAATTCAAGATTGCCAGATTCTAATCATTAGTGAAGAAGGGGTTAAGTACATCTTACCTCCATTATTATTCCCCTCCGATAGCACCTTTTAACTCATACATGTTAAACACATGCAGCCTTAGTCCAACAGCCATTGAGTGACCAAACGTACAGTTGCAAGAAAGATTTGCAGGCATTTCTTCTTATCTTTGTTGTAACTGGATAAGCTCTTTTTGGTTTTGGCGCATTTTACCTAAGTGATGGTAATTCGTACGCATAGTGTCGGCGTGTCGGTGACAGTTATGGGGACCCCACGCATTGTCCCTGAGGTGCAGACATGGGTGCGGGGGACCCCACACACTGTTACGAGGGTGCATGTGTCCGCGCCCGAGGAGCACGCTAAGGTAGCTGTTTCTGCCTGTTTTTTCTTCGCGTGGGTATGTGTCGGGGGCGTTCAGGCCACGACTTGCGCATACGAACGATTACTTTGCGTGAACAGTTCCATGAATACTCGGAGCACGCAGAAAAACCTATGCACGCAGGCTAGTGCAGAGTCGCTCTCAGCGCGCAGGCTTTGTGGGATCACTGCGCAATTGTCCATGAATCGGGCCCTATATGTTCAGCACAGATATAGCAGCGACATTAGAGCTAAGTGCTTTGCCTTTGTTGCTGGCGATCTGGGTGGGTTCTGATCCCATTGATGGCACAGAACTGAAAACATAGGTACCAATAAATGTTCTTGCATTCCGAATGCCAGGTACACCCATCTTTTTTCACTTACATTTTGGGTATAGCTCTAATATGTACCTGATAATATTAATGGGTAGGGTTGGATACAACTATTGTCAGTGGGTTAGGTAGTTCCATTAATGCCAATTGGTTCGTGAAGGATTGCCTGAATAAGGCTTTTTTTCAAAATTACACAGTTCGCTACTCGATATGCTATGGTAGTGTAATTTTGTACTGCACCAAATCACCGCTGTAGTATATTAAGAGTGTGAATCCCTGTCCAGAAATGGGGGAACATGCCCCTGCCCGTGGAGACCACACCATGTTGGAATGAGCATGAAAAGGAGTAAGGTAACAAGCGGGAAAAGTGGAGGAGAGAACTTGCAGGAGGAGGGGATATGCTTCTGGGAGACTGTATGGCATCAGTATGAATGTGTACCTGCTCCGAAATATGTGGATTAACTTGTGATTAATAGAAAGATAGACACAGGGGGTCATGTGCCCAGGAGTTACTATACCCTTAACCCTTTTAAAAAGTGGCTACAATTTGAACGTATCGTTGTGATGATTTATGTACTTTCTATTTTTTTGCATTTGTATTTGTGTCTTTTAAATGCGTACACGGTTTATTTAATGGTCATTGGCTGGAACCATTATGTTCATTTGTGTGCTCCTTTGTTTGTCGCTTGTGTCTACTCTGGCCATAATAAAAGAAGATACCTGTTTTTAGATTTTCGAAACTTTTCCTAATGTATTTAAATATTTGGCTTTTTTTGTCACATGGCGAACGTTCTGTTATGGGGTAAATAGAATTCCAATTTGATGCATTTGCAGGGTGAACGTCCTCTGAGAGTGTAGTTTAATTTTATTCCAATCGTTGAAACCTTTTGATAGCTCATGTGTGCTTCCCCTTTACCTTTCGAGTTACATGTATAATTTTTGGTTTTGGTACATTTGTCTGGCGCGGCCACCAAAACATCGCCAACACCATTGATACAAAGAATAGAGAGAGAGTAATGGGGAGCTAGAAAATTGATTTAGTGGTTAGCATGACAACATTCGTGCATTTAACGTCAGCAGCTGTGGCCCACAGACTGCAGCTTACCCAGCCTGCAATAGACACCCATAAAATGCTTTTGATCTCTTTACCATCCGGTCCGGAATTTGTAATGATGTTAAAACACACCTTCAAACCCCAATTGCTCAGAGCCATAAATCATGCCCAGCAGGACAGTGTGATCCCTACCAATCAATTCACTACAGCGCCAGAGTAGGACTGTAGCACTCCGAAATAGAAAACAGAGATACATGCTATATGAGGCCCGATGTGTAGAAGGGCAGGTGCTGCTTAATTACTGTTGTCTGTAACAAGATGAGACTATTGAGCCAGCTCCGCACCAGTTTATTAGCTATATCCATGCAAAGGGGGCATCAATATACCTGGCAACATGCGAGTTAAAACTGATTCAAGGATGGCACAATAACATGAAGGCCATATGCCCATTTCAACATTTGAGCAGAATTCATGCCTTATCATTTACTCCCAGGACAATGGAAGCATTTTCTCTGCTCAGTGCTTGCCTGTACGTTTAACTATTTATACCAATCTTCCATTCCATTAAGGCCCTCATTTGTGAAATGTAGAAATACCACACAAAGATCCATATGCAGGCTTAGGCAGTGTTTTTTTCAGTATAACTGAGAAAACGTCTTATATATTGCTAGCAAAAGTACCCGTTCTCCAAACGGGTTCTGTAGACAGACATGATAACACTCTCATTAATTGTTGAAAATGAATGATCCTGTAGGTCGCTGTTCTCCCTTACCCTGGCATGGTGCAGTTTGTTGCGGTGCATTGTGGTGCATTGTGGTGCAAATATCTCAGAAATCCTGCATCCTATGCCTTGAAATGTGGTTTTCAAGGTATCATAGGGACCTTGAGGTTTGTTCCTCATGTTGGGACCGGTTGAGAAACACCATTTTTTCTTTCCATTGCCTGTGAACAAGGTTTATGGCTTTGTCGGCAGGCACCATCTTGCAAAAATCCTCTGGAAAAGTAATTTCTCCTGATGGTACAACATTTGTTTGTTTCCCTTCCCGGTGAACATGGTTTACAGTATTGTAAAGCTCGTTTAGAAACAACATTTTTTGATCCCTTACCAGTGAACATGGTTTATGGCTTCGTCGGCAAGCCACAAACCCACAACCACATTTTAACTTTTGCTGAAATCCCGGGAAAGGGGTTAGGTGCCCAAATATCATGCAGCCAGTAATGTCGGGAGGGTCCCAACAGGAATCTATGCACAAATTGGTGCAGATTGGTGAAACAGTTAGGATTTGTATAAGGAACTATGTTTCTCTAAGCCACAAACCCACAAACACATTTTGACTTTTGCTGAAATCTGGGGAACGGGGTGTGGTGTCTAAATGTCCTGTAGCCAGTAATGTCTGGAGGGTCCTAAAAGGAATTATACAGGAATTGTATAAGGAACAACGCTTTGTGCCACAAACCCACACACAACATTTCACTTTTATATATATTCAGTGAAAAAACTTTGTTAAAGGGACGTTATGGTTCAAAGTAAAACCGAAACCCCCCTGAAATTCGGCAGTTATGGTAAGATAAGCAACCATAACTCGCGCCGCCACCGTGCACTGCTAACACTAACACCCAGGACATCAAAGATGACATCACAAATGTCATTGATGACATCACTGATGACATCACATGTGCATTTACCTTTCATGAAAACTCTGTAGAAGGGATTCTTATTGTAATATTGACAAAAAAGTGTCAAGGATCGTTGGAATAAATATCATGAGCTAATTAGTGCATTAAGGAATGTGTTGCTATACATAGCATTCTATTATGAAGTTCTATCCAGTATATTAAGCTATTCATGCAGAAACATAAGCAGTGTGTGCAGCATAAATGATGAAGGTGCAATATTCATAATCTTGCCATGTTGAATACTGAAATGATAACTGCTTTTTTATTAGAGTTTTGCATAATGTGAAACATGTAATAGATAGCTAATAAAACCCAATTACTACATTATTGCATTACTGCACACCAAACACAAACAGACAATAACACATACAAATAGAGCATATACAGGGAAAGTGAAGTAAACAAAAAACAGCAGTATTACCCAACAATTTTCATAATGTAACTGATTATCTTCATGTACAGAAATGATTGCTCTGCTTCAAAGCTACTACTTCCCTATGTATAACTATCACATATTGTGACTAGACCCTAATGAAAGTAGTGTACATGCAATGTGTACAAATATGAGCATATTCAGGGAAAGTACAGTAATAAAAAAACAACAGAACTATAACACAGTGTTGATAACCGTACTAATCATCTTCATACATAGAAAGCATTGTTGTCTTCCAAGTCTGTGTTTTTTCCCTTGTATATGGTTCATATGATTTGAGTGGACCCTAAGTGAATTACTGTAAGAACATATTTGTAGTATAAGTCTACAAACATAGTATAGTATATTATTATTAGTTCCTGATTGTAACTGCCCTAGATATATCAGTAAAGGAAAAAAGAGGGAGCCAGACATGTGATGTCATCAGTGATGTCATCAATGACATTTGTGATGTCATCTTTGATGTCCTGGGTGTTAGTCTTAGCAGTGCACGGTGGCGGCGTGAGTTATGGTTGCTTATCTTACCATAACTGCCGAATTTCAGGGGTTTTTCGGTTTTACTTTGAACCATAATGTCCCTTTAACAAAGTTTTTTCACTGAATTTCATAGGTTTTTAGTAGCGCAACTTAACCATAACGTCCCTTTAACAAAGTTTTTTTTACTGAATTTCATAGCTTTTTAGTAGCGCAACTTAACCATAACGTCCCTTTAACAAAGTTTTTTCACTGAATTTCATAGGTTTTTAGTAGCACAATTTAACCATAATATCCCTGATACATGTAACATAGAACATACTAACTCCCTCGTAGTGATTTTCATGTCCGCGGAATACCGCCATGTCCGTGGACACATCAAAAATCTGAGCGTGGTGAATGTAAATTTAAATATTGTGCCCCATTTCCCCTTTGAAGTTGGCTCTGAAAAGAGCCGTTGTTTTTTTTTTTTTACAGATGCTTGACAGACACCTGTTATTTTTTATTTTTTTTCTTGTTTTTTTTCTTACTTTACTCCTAAAATCTTTACATAACCTTCTCCAAAGCAACCCTTACATTCCAAAATAGAAAGGCATTTCCCGTAAAAGATAAAGAAATGCCATCTTCTTTAAAATTAACAGCATTACTGGCATCAATATTCTCATTGTTACAGAAGAACATACCAGCTCTAAGCATGAAGGCACACATGCCTCGGTTGATGACACACCTAGCAATGTTTTGCTGAGGACAAAAAACTGAACTATTGTCCCATATTGCCCTAGGTAGTAATCCAGAAAAAATTACTTTCGCATTTGGAAGGATCTTCATTACGGCTTGAACCAAGCGTTCCAAATCAGCCAGCAAAGTAGGGGCACTGACGTTGCCCAAATGGGAAGCACCATAGTGCAAAACTACCACATGCAGACTGTTCATCGTGGCCATATCCTCACAAACTTGTACAATTCCCTGTACATTGCAATCAGGCACAGTGCTCCACACCACCTCCACTCCTTTCACATCAAAGTTCTTTGCAACATGCCTGCATTCAGCGTACTGCTGTAAACCATGCACAAACATATCTCTGAGCACCAACACCCTGACTTTCTCCACTTCTGCCATCTTCCCCACACACAGTCTCTATCAACACAAATCCACAACCTCGACATCTGATTGGCTGATCCGTACAGTCTTCTTTCCATGTTGGATTTCCTGGAAAAACCCGGATCTAGCACGCCCTGTCCACGAACAGCCGCGGTGTCCGCGGACGGCGTCCGGTTTACTCTCTGTGCCATTCCCTCATTGCATACAGCTAAGCAATCACACAATATGAATAACGTCCTCAGAACACCCCCATTTTGTGAATTTTCGAACATTTCAGGACAATTATCATTTCTTTATTCAACATATTAACATTACAAATATTATGCTTTCATCTTGTACTCTGCACACAATGCTATGTTTCTCCATTAGTAGCTCAGTATACTAGATAGAATCCCATAATACAATGCTATTTATATCAATGCATCGTTCAAAGCACTAATAACGGTATGATATTTATTGCAATATCCTTGACACTTTTTTCGCAACATTATAATAAAAATCCCTAGTACACAAATTCCATGAAAAGTACATACACATGTGATGTCATCAGTGATTTCATCAATGACAATTGCGATGTCATCTTTGATGTCCTGGGTGTTAGTCTTAGCAGGGCACAGTGGTGGCGCGAGTTATTTTTCATAGCTTACCATAACTTGCGATTTTCAGGGGTCTTTCGGCTGTACTTAAAACCATAACGTCCTTTAAACAAACTTTTTTTAATATCACGCAAAAAATATACAAACATGGCGTGCAAAAACCAACTTCTCACAGATGGCTTTACACAGAATGTTGCAAAGTAAGAATTTATGCTCGTTCACAGTGAAGCTCAGCTGCTTCCATTTTTTTCTCGGGCCTGGGAGAGGCTCACGAAGCGGACTATAAGGTTGTATTGTGTTTTGACCTTGACAGACAGAGATTGTGATGGAAGACTTCTCTTGAAGGAGTGTTGCTGAAATGTAAGAGAAGATAAGGATGAAATTTATGAAACGAAACCACTTTTATATATTATATCACTATGCGAAAGATCGTTGGCACACGCAGAGTTGTATTTTGGGACTGCACCACTCGTAGACAATGGAAATTGCAATTGTACTGTAAGTAACCCTTTAGATTATTTTATACCAAATATAATTACAATAGCGTAGCATTAAAGACCGCTCAAGTTGAACTTGTTCGTTGAAAGTGGCATAATGTTTTCTACCGCGCACTATCACCGCCGAATTGATCCCCTGTTGTTTAGAGGGCTCTGAAAAAGGCAGACGACACAGGGTGGGTTAATACAAATAATTTAACCGGTCTATAGGCGGTCAAGCGCTCTACTCGTTGTGCCAATTCACTCTAGCCTGTCAAATGGCACAGCGAGTACAACGCTCGCTTTGACATCCGCGCACAGCTTGCTAACGCAAGTTCGAATCCCGGCAAGGCCAAACTCAGCCTTTCATCCTTCCGTGGTCGATAAATGAGCACCACACACCATGGTTAATAATAAGCACCGCTTAGATACCTCACGGTTCTTAGCACTATATGAATGGGAAAATATGATTATTTTATTATTAACATACTCCGTTGCACTATCTTCGATAGCAAATAGTTTCACGCCCTAATAAATAAAATGATGATTTTTAATGAAGATCGGCTGGTGAGACTAATTTATGTTTTTTAAAACAGGTATGTGGCCCCATATTGCCTATGTCACGATTTACAGACTCCAGCGGATGGGGTCTTCAACTGCCAGGTGCAGGTCCAAATATGCAACTTCATGACCCTCACCATTTTATGGGACAATCGCCAAGGACGAATATGCCCTTACGCAGTACTAGCGGCTACAAACAACATACCAATAGGGTGGTCTAATGGCTCGTTTTTGCAGCAACCTTCCGATTATCAGAGCGACCATTTACTGCTTTCATCATAAACCAACAGCCTATCTACCGCAAAGGAACAACGTGTGGCTCCAATTAAACTTTTGCTGATCGACAGCAGAGACAATAGCAAATCGCTGAATATTCACTAAACATTTCATGTGAAATAAATGTACTTTACCAAATGTACAATCCTGCTGTTTACTTTTAAACCACAGTTTCATATTCTGAATTGTGGCGCACTGAGTTGTAAGCTGATCTAACACCCTCTGTACCGCAAAGGAACATCGCGTGCCTCAACATGAACTTTTGCGGATCGACAACAAAGACAAATGCAAATTGCTGAATATTCTCTAAACATTTGCTGTCAAATAAATGTACTTTACAAAATTTACAATCTTGCTGTTTGCTTTTAAATCACTGTTTCATATACCGAATTGTGGCGCGCTGTGTTGTGACATAATATGTGTTATCTTCCGGGTTCTGTGTAAAGTCACTTAGGACTGGAGAGGACTGGGCACGTTTGATGACGCACCCTGTAACGTCACGGAGAGAGGCGGGGAATATGAATGCTTTGATAATATCAGGTTTAGGGGCGGGAGATATGATTTAGTGTTGCAAAAGCAAGTCAGCCAGGTCAATAGCGCCAGTCATAGGATTATCACATAATGTCGGCGCACACCAGCCGGATTTATCGTTTCTTTAGTGGACAAAAAGTCGGGTGAGGCCCATAGGAAATTGTACTATTAACGGACAAAAGGAGCGGTCTTAAAACACCTTCACCCTGACAACGAACAATTCAAACAACGTTCTCAGAACACCCCCATTTTGTGTAATTGCAACCATTTCGAGACACCGCGAGTGTTCTTAGAACACATTCAACTAGACAGATTACAATACGGACAGCGTCCTGAGGACACCCCCAGTTTGTGTATTTACGAACAATTAAGTACACCGCGAGTGTTCATAGCTCATTTTTACCTTCCTTGCGAACAAAAATGACACATACTCCGTCCTCTAAACACCCCACCATTTAGTTTATTTACAAAATGTCAGAACAGCCGTGTTCTCCGCGGACAAATCGAACGCAACAAAAACGTCTAGCACATAAATAAAATACAACTTTGAACCTATCTCATACTCCCCCATCCTCCCCAAAGACTTCTACACACCAACACACTCTACTAAATACACATTTTGAACAAACTTTCACCGCGCTGTCCGCGGACGTCCGCAAATACAAGATGGCGGGCGCGACAGAAAATCTGACGCGCATCACGCACCACGCCGCCCAATCAGCAAACACGTCGCATGTCCGTGGACATGATGCAAGCCGCTGGGCTAATCGAGGTGCTGTCCGCGGAGCGAACAGGGAAGTCCGTCCGCGAAGCGAACACAGATATCACTAATTTTTTTGCCTTACATTTTGGTCATTTTTAAAAAAAACTACTGGACAGATTTACACTAAATTTGCAAAAGCACACTTTCGGGACCAGGCCGCCGCTCCTGCCGCAAATTTGGTGTAAATCCGTCCAGCGGTTTGGGCTGTAGCCGTGCGCAAAGTTTTTTCCCATTCAGTCTATGGGAAAAAAAATGTTGGCACCCCCCTATAACTTTTCCCCCCTTGGACGAATCCTCACCAAACTTTGCAAAAAATTCAGAGTGGGCCATATACTTTTTTTGCAAAGTTTGGTGAGGATTCGTCCAGGGGGAAGCGAAGTTATAAGCCGCCCAAAAAGTGCTCTTCCTATGGAAACACCAACTTAACCATAACTACATGGCCGCTACCGCGGCCATGTAATATGTATATATATATATATATATAGATATCACATTTCATGCTTTCAACATTCTGACCCCTTGTGAACACTCCTTGCTGGATGTAGCAGCTTCCTTGCCTTCTCTTGTGCTATTTCTACTACAACCAGCACCAAACTCCCCAGCCAGAGCAATGCATATGGGCGATGAGTGTGAGATTGACTGAGAGACTGGACTTTGCCTGGGGCACTGATTATGACTATACCAAAGGAGAAAGACTAGTAGGATGTAGTAGAAGTACTCAGGACAAAGATTAGGACAAAGGAATAGGACTAAGGACAGGGATTAGGATCAAAGACTAGGAGTAAAACAAAGGACTAGAACTAGGAATACAGACTAGATTGAAGGTGAATTACTGAGATGAAGTAGAGGTAGAAGGATTGGGAGGAAGGAGATGGAGAAGGATAGGACAAGCAGCGAGGATAGGAAGAAGCAGAAGTACTCAGCTAAAGGACTAGGACAAGTGAATAAGATTAAGGACTAGCACTGGGATTACAGACTAGAACTATGACTAGGACATGGATTAGGACTGAGTCTAGGACTAAGGAGGACTAAGGAGAATGATTAGAACTAAGGAAAAGAACTAGGATGAGACTGGAATGGCAAGAAAAAGGTAAAGGCGAAGGATTGGTATGAAGGAGAAGGAATGGGGTGAGGGAGAAGGAGAAGTTCTGGAATACAGGAGAAGCATTGGGACAGTGCAAAAAGGGAAAGACTGGGTTATTGAAGGGGAAGGGCTGTAAGGAAGAAGGAGAAGGACTGGAACAACAATGAAAAAGGGCAGAGATTAAGATTAACTGGCATAAGCAAGAATGAGATGGACTGGGACGAAGATGAAGGACTGGGATGAAAGAAAAGGAGACGAACTAGGACAAAATAGAAAGGCTGGACAAAAGGAGAAGGACTAGGATGATGGAGATGGACAGGGAAAATGTAAAGGAGGACTAGGATGAAGGATGAAAACGTTTTTATAATGGCATATATTGGAGTTACCCTACAACGCCTATTACAAACGTTCTGGCTTTTTACCCAATTTTTCACAGAAAGTGTGCTCAAAAAATAATCTCGGGTGATGCGAAGAGGGTAACCTCAACCCCCACAATACCCCCCCCCCACCCGGTTGGTTTGTGCTCCCTTGCAACGATATTTGTGGGAAATATTTTCGACCCTCCAATAGAAAAATGTAATTCTTCCACCGCCC
Source organism: Ambystoma mexicanum (assembly GCF_040938575.1). NCBI lineage: Eukaryota > Metazoa > Chordata > Amphibia > Caudata > Ambystomatidae > Ambystoma > Ambystoma mexicanum. The sequence continues at coordinate 695,410,589 of NC_090939.1, forward strand.
CTGATGGTTTGCCTGACATTATAGGCAGAGTGAATTATTCCCCCACCATTGGTATTCTAATTTACTCTCATGCCAACATATATATCCAAATCACTTCATTAAAAATACAGAATCACGCTTTGATAATTGCACGTGGAATAAACAAGGGCATCCATTTCACATGACAAATGATTACTGTCAGGAAATGAGTTTTACTACTGGGCTGTTGTATTGCAGACAATACAGATCAATCTGAGACTCCTTATTACTGTAGACATTTTCAAATGCCCTCTATTTTCTCAAAATACAGCTTACATTTGAAAAGAATAAACTGATATGACTTTTCATGCCTACCATAAAAACATGAACATATTTTCTCCCCCCAGCAGTACTTCTATGGGTCTGGCAGGGGTGCGTTGGAAACCAACAGTCACCCTGGAAATATATTTCACAAAGTGTCCCAATATCACACCGTGTGTACATCATGGTGGTTCTCCCACTAGAAAGTATGGGAGAAATGGGTAAACATTAGGAATTTTAAAGCACATTTATCCTAATATAGGGAATACAAACCAGTTATACATATTGAACAACTGGCATATAATATTTGTAAGAGTGAGCAATAACATTCTGGAAGTGTTATAGCTAGTTTTTTTTATTACAAAAGCATGTGGAGACGAGTAGAGATGGATGGAAGGGGGTGGGGTGCATAGGCGAGATAGCAAGAGGGGTCGAGAACCAGGTTTCCCAAACAAAAGAGGCCCATGCTGCAAGAGACCCACGGGGAAATCTCCATAGTTCCCTGGAAGCCAGTCGACTGCTGGGTCGGGTGGCAGGAAGTTAATTACCTTCAGATGGTGGTGATGGGCAGGCAGTGTCAGGCAGATGTAAGCGCTCAACTTTTGGTGTTTGCTGTGAGGGCAAGTACTGCAATTGTAACCATGCACATGTGTGAGCACATTATTGAGACCACAAGTCAAATATTATGACTGTGAAACAAGGAATTTGCAATCCCATCCTGAGGGCTGGAAGAGCCACTGGTTGCACAACATTTGATTGCTCTGGTATTTCGTCGATATTAACACATGTAAGTAGTATCAATGCACACCCAACGTAGCATCTAAATTGTTGAGTGTGTGCGGAAACACTGCATACCAAGCATAATACGATTCACATTGAGGAAAACTACAACCATGCAGAGAATCCACTCACACCTATTCTGAGCAAGGAGAAACAAAAACTGTGCGGAAGCGGCAGCAAAAGCTAGCACCACCTAAGTAAGGCGCAAATCGCCTGCCTCAATGGCATACAAATTTGAAATGCCCACAGACCCTCTCCATTATTGACTATGAAGGCAGCAGGAAGTATTTTATTCCTAGACAAATTCCAAAACGAATAGCTGCAGCAGTACAAGAGGCAGAGGATACGGTTTTCTAGAGACAGGACCGGAAATGTAGGATGCAGCCAAGCAGAGGTGTTGCTAGGTGTGGGGGGGGGGGGCAATGAGGAGGCTATAACCCCGGGTCTTTTGGTTGTAGCCCCGGATACAATCTCAGGGGTTACAACCAAAAATGCCAGCTAGCACCCAATCCCGACAGTCCTAAAATGAGCGTATCCCCAGATATTTTCCAGACCTAGAAACACCCCTGCAGCCAAGGGTTTCAGTTTCAGGTTGTGACCTACTGACTTGTCTGCGAAACAAAAACTGACCGAATACAATGACTTCTCTTGTGACATGATGTGATCCAGGACGGCATGAAGCTTAAAACGGACCTATTGATGATATGTCAATGGAATGAATGAATTTGATGATGCTGATACATGTCAGTTCCATTCATCAATAAGGTTCCGAAAATTCATTCATAATTACTGTCATAATTACTTAATTTCATCTACTCGATTCAAATGTGTCATGGATACAGCACTCAGCACATTTTGGGTAGACTACCAGGAGCAAAACGTCTAGAACAAACATAAAAATCTCATATTTTCATTCCATCCCAAAAAGGAAACAAACCATACACAATTGCACCTCAACACCACATGACGGCTACCAACTGAAAACGTACCTGTGCTCAGTGACCAGTTTCTCCGAACTGAAGCTGCCAACAGCACATCAGAGCTCTCTTGCTCTTCTCCCACTCAATCCAACTAACAAAACCCGCCACCCTCCTTGCATTGTAGATCTGCCAGAGCGCCAAGAGACCACAATGGTGAAAACAGTGCGCTGTACCTTATCATAACATACAATAACATATATAATATATAGTACAGAGGCTTTCTTACTGGGCATTCTGTTGGGTGTTTTGTTTTGTCAATTGAGTCACTTTGGAGGAGTGGGTGAATGAATGTCATTTCCTGGCGATTGTAGTTGGTAGGGGGGACTTTCTCCTCACACCCACATGTGGTAAGCTGGGGGAAAAAATATTGTTGGGTGTACTGGCGCCCAGTTTTGGGGGGATTCTGTTTTGGCTTGCTGCAAGTTGTGGGGAAGGTGTTTGCTTGTACACCAGTTGTGCTAGTACTGGATGGATGGTAGACTTGAGACTGGTCAAGACTTTGCTTCTGCAAGCTACCCTCGGCCTCCTCCTCTCCTTCCCTCATCTCTGACTGTCTGCCATCCAGGAGTGGTGTGCCGCCAATTACCTCTGCCTTAATGCCAGTAACACTGAGATTCTACTCATCGGCACACCCGCTCCCTCCTTCCCTGCAGCTCTCTGGCCAGCCTCCCTTGGCCCTCTTCCTGCTCCCACCTGCAAGGCTAAAAACCTCTGAGTTATCTTCGACTCCACACTCTCCTTCTCTCCTCACATATCTGACGTATCTAAGAAGTCACACTGCCTGCTGCATCTCCTCAGAGGTATTCTTCCTTTCCTCTCCTTCCCCCAGAAGCTCACTGTCTCCAGAGCCCTGGTTCTCTCTAAGCTGGACTATTGTAACAGCCTCTATCTAAATCTGCCTGCCTCTACTCTCCGCCCACTGCAACTTATCCAGAACAGGACTGCAAGACTTGTCCTTGGCCTGAAGCCCAGGGATCGGATCTCTCCAGGACTGAAATCTCTGCACTGGCTCCCATTGGCTGTGAGGATTAAGTTCAAAACCCTCTGCATTGTCCACAAGGCTTTCTGGGGCCTGGGGCCGCAATACCTTCAACTCTCTCTTCCTAAATATCTTCCTTCTCGAGCTCTTCGCTCATCTGCATCCAACTCCCTCAGGGTCAGTCGCTTCTCCAAGCAACGGGTTGGTGGTAGATCTCTCTCTTCGGCAAGGGCCTCCCTAGGGAACAGCCTTCCTGCCTCCCTGAAACTTGAGGAGAACCATCTACGGTGCCGGAAGCACCTCAAAACCTTCCTATTTGCCTCTGTTTTCTCCCCCCTTCTCCCCTGCTGAATTCCTGGCAGAAACTGCACTGGTTACCTGGCCACCCTTTCTGATTATCGGGCCCCACCAGTTGCCCTCCTGCACTGCCTCCCTGGCACCCCTTGCACCGGGGGACTGTTTTCTGTATCCCTACAGTCCCCCTACCAGCACTTTCATGTGCACCTATCTTGCATTTGCCACCAGTGGCCGTTTTTATTTATCTTATTTATTCAATTATCCCATGAACTGCACTTTCCCCTCTCCCTTCCCCCATGCACTTTTCACTTTCCCCCTCCCCTGCACTAGTAGGATCGTTGCTCTGTCTTCCCTTTGTTCCCCCTCCCTTGCCTCGTTGCACCTTGAAACACTTGTGTATAGGTGCGTTATAAATGCCATATCATATCATATCATGGTGATAGAGGCTTTCCTCTGTTTGCCACATAGAGCCAGACGGGGAGAACTACCAGACACACAAAGATTCAAGCCGTGAAAATCCTTGCAGGATTAAAGAAGTGTTGTTGCTTTTCATGGGCCAGGCATTGAAAGAACATTCAAATGGAGTGGGATGGTAGGCGGGCATGTCTAATGTGTATTTCGGAGTGTGGGTGGATGGACATTGACATTGAACTACAAGGGAGGAACGTGTGGGGCACTTCGGTGGGAGCTTCGAGTGGGTTGGGAGGCTAACCCTATTGTGAGGAATTAATCCTAAGCAATTTCGGTTTGGGCCCCTACAAAACCGTCGTGACATTCCCGAGGTATGTTAGCACTATGGGTGAGATTATGGGTGAGTTTTGGCAATTTTCTATGGGAAATTGCAGGGATACAGGAAAACAATAGAAATGCCAGAGATGGTGGAGCTTGAAAGCAAGCCAATATTGAATTACAATGAAGCAACCTAGGGAAATTCATTATTTTACCATTTCAGACTGTATGAAACAGAGGTAGGATACCTTTTTGTTCTATGCTATTCTTACTATGACTAACTGTAATACGATTGAGCTGGGCAGGCCAAGATTGCCATCACTCATATGACGTTCTTGTTGTTGATTAAGTAACGGGATGTTTTTATTTTGGTTTTGGAGAGATGGCATACATGACACTGTCACCCCTTTGAAGGAAATGAGACAGACAATGGCCCTCATTACGACCCTGGCGGATTTTTTCCGCCATCGACGGACTTTCCGGCCATGGCGTAAAGTCCGTTTACGCCATGGCGGATGGTGGACTTACCGCCCCATTCCGAGGTCGGCGGGGCGGTAAGTCCCCATTGACCCATTTACCCTTCCCCATTCCCATTTCGGCCCCATAGGGTATAATGGGAGTGGGGAAGGAGTTAATTACGCCACCGTAAATTACGGTGGCGTAATTAACACCAAGGTCCCATAGCGCCATGGATTTTTACGCCCGCAAAAAGCGGACGGAAAAATGACCATGGCGCTATGGGAACTCGTAGTTGGCGGTAAGGGGTCGGCGCAGCTAACGCTGGCGCAAACCCCTTACCGCCAGGGTCCTAATGAGGCCCAATGTCACCCCTTTGAAGGAAATGAGACAGTCAGCATTTTGTTTCTGATTTTCATTATAGCCCTCTCCCTGGTCAATTGTTGGTTTAATTTCCAATCCCTAATATATGACTCATTCGCCTTTCACTTCCCACGGTTTACTTTCACCCGTAAGTCTCAGCATTCCCAACCATGGGTCACCCCATACATATGCTCTCTGCACACAGGCATGCGTCGGCTGCGGCACAAATGGAGGCTACCCACTTGCTTGAGGACCTACAACACTACCTCTCTGCTCTCAAGTCCACTTTTATTAGAGCGAAAAAGGGAAATCTACCTAACTCTCTCACTCCAACCATCCTCACCGGTGGCAGTGCACCCTAAACTCACTCCTCACTGCTCCTAAGTCTATGACTATTGTTAGGGAGAATTCTCAGAAATGTGCTTATTTCCCTTCACCTTAGAGACCCCCAGCAACTTTGCTGGATTTTGATGACTTGTTTTTTTCCCCTGGAGAGAGTGTGAGCCTTTTTCCCACTCTCTCTGGTATTTTGATGTGTGTTTTACTCTTGTGTTCTTTGTTTATGGAGTTTTAGATAACCCCATAGGCATCATCTTTTTATTGTTGTGTCACACAGCACCTTTAGTGCAGTGGCACAGAGGTGTCCTTTGGACTCCTCAAGGTTTAAATACCTTGTGTGGGATGAACTACTGTTCCCCAGAGAATGTAAAGTTAAATTGACTTTAATAGTCCTTTTAAATTCATACACCCAGCAAAAACTATCTTCCTATAGAGTGCTGGAGGGGTTACTTAGTATCCCCTATGTTTAAACACTCTTGTAGCTGTCAATAGCTACCCTTTCCTATTGAAATGGCTGGTGGTAGACGAACTACCATGATTTTTCCTGACTGCAAACACTGGTAGCTAAAAATCGGGACCGCCATGTTTTTCCATATGGCACCCAAGACCCCTCTGTAGAAACAGACTCCGGTCATCTTTTTTCACTGTTTCTTTGTGGAAAGGTCCTTCTGGTGTTTAACTCTGCATGCCAAACCAGGTTTGGTCCCTTTGTCCGTGAGCCTTTGGCAGGCTTCAGTCCGCCCATGGTGTCTGAGTGTCTGGGATGGGCAGGAAGTGAGGGAGGTGCCTGAAAATCCCTGTGCCTGGTCTCCTAGGGGACCCAAATGCACTCTGGCGTGATTGGCTGGCTGACTGTCCAGCAAGGACAGCCACCCTGCTGGGTGAGTGACAGCTAGGCTGGAATGAATGGGAGAAAACTGTTTAAAAGGCGAGTCTCCAGGACTGGAAGGCCGAGTCGACCACTGGAACAAAAGAACCGAATATGAGCTGGAAGAGGATGGCTGCTGCAACCACTGGACCGTTGGTTTGCCCGGTGAAGCCCTGCTGCAACCCCCAGATTGCCAGATCTCCAATGACAGAGAAGCTCCTTCAAGGACGGCTTGTTCCTTTGAGTTGGTGGGATCAATCAACTCAGCAAATGCCTAGATACCATTCTCGGAGCTGGTTACGGTTAACCAGGGAAAAGGACACCAGTTTGTGTTTGGAAGCCACAGCTACTTGAGCTGAAGTGACACCATTTTGTTTGCTCCAACGACAATCCCGTGCAGTGCAGGAGTCCCCCGACACCCCCCTCTTGTCCCCACGACTGAGGCACAGGAACAGCGAGACCTTCAGGAACTGCCAGGAACCAACGTCTTCAGCTGCATCTTTTTGCTCTACTTTAAGGTACTGTGCCATATGGTTGAGAGGTCCTAACTCTCGCGGTGGAAGTTCGTGAAACTTTCCCAACTCGCAGGCCTAATCAGCTTGTGACCCAGCATATCTTTCTTTATCATCTGAACTACTGCTAAAACATTTACAAATACTTCTCCATTTGTACCAGAACTGTGCTGTCCTATCCAAGTACACTAGACTATTGACTTTGGCCCTGCCTATTGAATTGAACTGACCCTCCTGGTACATTGAACCTTTGCATTATCTAAAGGAAGTGTTTTCTAACCCTTTGTACAAACCTATGCTTTTTATTCCTATTTTAAAGTACTGAAGTGCCATTGGACTCCCTTTTCAGGGGAGCTCAAACTGGCTTTATAACTTAGAGTTTGATACTGTAGTATATTGGTGTTTAATATTGAGCTGATTTCTACTAGTGAAAGTTTTCTAAATGACTGTGTAAATAAATGTTTAAGTATTTTTTACCAAGAAACCTTGGGTGTAAGTGTCTAATTGAACCACTGTGATTGTGATACTTCTGTGTGACTTCTTCTACTGCTCACATTCCCTCTTGAGATAAGCCTGGCTGTTCAGCTTGCTACCAAAAGTGTGTGGTACAGACTTATAGCAAAGGTTGGTTTTTTGCTTACACCTTTAGTCCTAATTGTGTGTGGTGTTCCCAGAGGATACTGCCTGCAATTCTGCCTAACAACTATCAACTCCAATGTTACAGCTAATGATCTAGCTGAATACTTTGCTGCAAACATTTCTCAAATTAGAAACACTCTCCTGACCTTCATCACACTCCGTACTCCTAGATTTTACACTATGCCTACTCTACGATAATCCTCGGCCCTCTATCTCCCACTTTAGTCACACTAATACTGACAAAGTGCTATCTCTACTGATGAAGGCTAACCCCTCTTGTGCCCCATCAGACCCTCTTGCTCCCCAGCTAGTCTAGTTTATTCCCCTTTAGTGGCCTGTCACCTCTCTGAACTGTTCAATCTATCCTTTGACTTCACTTTCTTTCCCGCTGCTTTCAAAACAGCCATGGCCATCCCTCTCCTAAAAAAGTGAGGAGCTGACCCGAACTTACCGGCTAACATTTGCCCTGTGTCTCTCTTTCTGCACTACTGCAAAGTATTCGAAAGGGTTGTGTTAAAATTAGGAAAAATCAATTTTGAATTAATATGTAAAATGACTTGGTCTGTCTTACATGTATCCGCCAACTCAACTTGTTCAATATCATGTGAAGCTATATGTCGAAAAGGGGCAATGTCCGAAAATACTGATAGAATTGTTGCTCTATTGAGTCTTAAGTCATTAGAATCATTAAACAGTGCATTCACCACAAGTAAATTCAAAGCTGTATGTGCTCTCAAAATCTTTGACTTCAAAACTGATGATTTATTAATATTTGTTAATGGAAGAGCCCCCGGGGACTGATGCTGGCTACCCACCCACCTACCTCTATCATTACTACTGACTCCCCCACCCCATGAGAACATATCCACCATCAACCGCTTATATGATTCCAAAGGGCCTCTTAGTGCATCAGACGCTGATTTGATCTTAAAAACCCCAACCCCTTGGATGTCTTCCTGATGCACTGATTAACATTCTTGTGATTCCATATCTAAATCTGTCATTTCACAATCACCCATAGTCACATTTACATCCAAATCTCACTCATTTGCCCCCCCTCTGACAATCCTTCCGGAACCACATTTTCAGATCCTTGGTTATTGTTGTCCAAATGACCCTCTGTGGGATGTATTGACCCACTCTGCTATACTATGCAGCCTTACTCTGCTATCTATGGTGCAAGAAACATTAAAATGGCAGCAAAAACAATTGTGCGCAAAACCTCCAAAACCGCGTTTTTCAACATACAAAAAGATGGCTGCACAACCTGCCACCCATAGTGCCTGTGTGGTGGAACAGAGCACACGCTGCAGAAAAAGGGCCAGTGGGCTCTATGACAAGAAACATAGAGTGCAGGGGGAAAAGCAGCGATTTGCAAGTGAAACACCAAAATTCACCTGTAAATGACATATACTTTGCTGCCAAAACTCCAAAATGCCTGTACACAACACTTCTCAACACTCAAAATCTTGCTTGGCGCTAAAAGTCATGTAACCTAATGAAGCACTGTGAATGTACAAAGCCCTGAAAGGTTAAGAGCAAAACATTTTTCAGTAAAACTGGATTGCCTGTGAATGACAGTTCCTGTCAAATGGGCTCTCCTGATTAAGCTTTAAAGTTATTTAAACTAAAAGTCTGCCAGATTAGTAAATATAAAATAATTGTTGCTGAAAGAAACACAGATTTCAGTTGTTTTTGATCCCACAGGTTTAAATCTAAGAAAGTAATTTATCTATGTCATTTGATGCAACAAGTTTGTTTTCTGCTAGATTTTAAGTCAAGAAATCAAGAATAAATGAGCCTGCCTGGGCTGGAAGAAGTGGAAAAACAGGTTTCCCCCAAGCAGAGGGCATTCCTCTCAGCAGATACTCACTCACATATGATAATTGTGCGGTAGGACAGAACTATTTTTAGAGTCCCATAACTTGGTATCAGAAATGGTGAAAAATATCAAAAGGGCAGATGTGTTAGTCTAACCTTTGGCACTACACTTCAAAATGTGGTGGAACTGTGTAGCATTTCTGAACAGGAATGGCGATATATGTGATTTTATGGGAACTGTATTTATGCTAGAATTGTTAAACTTTACCCACACATCCCTATGGTAAACACACATATGTCTGTAAATTTGGAGAAAGGTTGGAAATTGTTTTCATGAGGAAATGGACAAAATGCTGCAAAAAGGCGAAACAAGATCTCACAGCTGCAGGATTTTGATGAACCGATACTACATAAAATAGGGAATCCTTGTGTGTGATTTTTGTAGAGGTTACAAATGTATAAATATGTATTTAGGACATAATTCGATTTTGATACTAGTGGCTAGGGGAGGTTTCTAAGGATTGTAAAAACCAAACCATAAACTTGACATCACCTGTGTTTGAGCCAATCACTCAGATGCAAGGCGGAGAGGAGGCTCTGATCCAATCCCAGTCCACAGGGGCGAGTTTAGTTAAGCCAGCCCATACACACATTTTTGTGATGTCATTTAAAAGTATAAATAGAGACAGCTGACAACACATAGGAACACTCTCTCTTCCAGCGAAGCACTCTGATCCAGCATTCAACATCTAGCCTTCAACATCCTTCCAGATGCCAAGGACCAGGCCACGCAATAGCTGAACCCTTTTCAGTTAGGCCTCAATCCTCAACTTATCCTTACAACCCAGTGAAGCGCTGTGGTGTGAGAAAGCCTCCTGAAACTAGCATCCTGAAACTATCTGGCTTGCTGCCATAATGCTTGCCTGATGAACTCGCCATCCCGCTGATTTGAAATACACAGAAACAAGAAGGGCAGATCCTGTGCAGTCTGGTGACCGGCCTAGCTGATCCAGTCCCGCGCCTGATGTGCTGTCTTTCCTTGATAGATCGAATCCATTGACCAGAACCGTGACTGTCAAAAATCTTAAATCCCAGTGGATTGTGAGTATTAATAGGATGCTAGAGAACTATTGTATACCTTGCATTATCTTGTTCCATTCTGATCTCTGAACTATCCCTACTTTCCCAGCCAATAACAGTGTCAAAATCTTTAGTGCTATCTTATTCTGTCAAGATGCTAAAGCGCCATTTTCATAGTCATCTTTATTTGTGTAATTCTGATCCATAAATCCCACTTTGAGTGTTTGGACTGGTGCCGCCGGGGAAGGTGATGGGGATCTGTCATGAATCAGTCTCAGAGCTTACTTCATCCCGACTTGGTTGCCTATCCTGAACGCTCTAGCCTTGAATGAAAGCATATGCCATATTTTCTGAGTCTAAACTGAAGTCCGTGTACAAATTCGTGTCTTTATTTTTGAAAAACACCTCTCACTAAAACCTCTACAACTCCCTCAGTTTTTAAGATAGAAGCAAAATTTCAACTCCCAGTTGTACCTAACATCCTTAGCTACCACCCAGAAACAGATTGACCTATTATGTCAGAAATCAAATAAGTAAAAGTTTGCAGCGAATTGACATTTGAAAAAGTTTTTATACGTGTGAATTATTTGCCACTTGGCCTTTGAGATCCCAACTGTTTCCTTTTGATTAAATCATTGCTTGTGTTTGCTTGCATCTGTTCAAAGCGGCTCTCGTAGGAATTTATCATAATTTAAGCATTTTGAACATATTTTGGGGGTAATTCATAGAATCCAGCGCACAAGTGGCGAACGCGGCTGGTGCACAGTGTGCGCGTGCGACAGTCTGCGCCAGCCGCGTGTGCTAAAATCCATTTCCGCGCACAGCATATTCATGGATTTCAACATCCAAAACCAGCCGTCACGCAGAGTGGTGCAGCGACCCTGCAGCAGCGCCAGTTACGCCTCCAACCCCTCCCCGTGCACCATGCACAGCGCACAAATCCCGTACATGGCGCACAGGCCCCCAACCACGAAAACGCCTGTAAAACTCCCCGCTCACCCCTCCGAATACATGTACACCCCGGCGCAGGGAGTTTCACACGCGATTGGCCCTGTGCGAGCGGGGTACGTGTATTACTGGGGTTCGCGGGAAGTTTCACACATGATTGGCCCTGTGCGAGCAGGGTACGTGTATTACTGGGGTTTGTGGGAAGTTTCACACGCGATTGGCCCTGTACGAGCGGGGTACGTGTATTACTGGGGTTCGCGGGAAGTTTCACCCGCGATTGGCCCTGTGCGAGTGGGGTACATGTATTTCTGGGGTTCGCGGTTGAGTTTCACACGCGATTGGCCCTGTGTGTGCGGGTTACTTGTATTACTGGGGTTTGCGGGGAGTTTCACACGCGATTGGCCCTGCGTGAGCGGGTTACGTGTATTACTGGGGTTCGTGGGAAGTATCACACGTGATTGGCCCTGTGCGAGCGGGGTACGTGTATTACTGTGGTTCGTGGGAAGTTTCACATGCGATTGGCCCTGTGGGAGCGGGGTATGTGTATTACTGGGGTTCGCGGTTGAGTTTCACACGCTATTGGCCCTATGCGAGTGGGTGACGTGTATTACTGGGGTTCGCAGGGAATTTGACACGCAATTGGCCCTGTGCGAGCGGGTTACGTGTATTACTGGTGTTCGCGGGGAGTTTCACACGCGATTGGCCCTGTGTGAGTGGTTTACGTGTATTACTGGGGTGCGCGTGAAGTTTCACACGCGATTTTGCTATCAGAGTGGGTACGTGTATTTTGGGGGTGCACGTGAAGTTTCACACGCGATTCTGCTGTCAGAGCGGGGTACGTGTATCCAGTGGGGTGTGCGGGGAGTCCCACACATGAATTGGCAGTGTGGGTCCTCCCACGTGTCCCCCCTAACCCCTCCACGGCCCCTGCAGGCAGCTCACACCACAGGGGACTACCCTGCACCCCAGGTCATGTCGCGCATGCAGCCCATCCACCATGGGCATGCGCCCCAGCCAAGCCACATGTCACGTTGCAATATGATCACCAACTCATGTCCCCCTGTACCCCCACCCCCCAGCAGTGAGGGGCACCTGCCAGCAGGCATCCACTCATGTCCCACTCATAACCCCCTGCACCCCCACCCCCCAGCAGTGAGGGGCACCTGCCAGAAGGCCCCCACTCATGTCCCCCTGCACCTCCACCCCCCAGCAGTGAGGGGCACCTGCCAGCAGGCCCCCACTCATGTCCCACTCATGTCCCCCTGCACCCCCACCCCCCAGCAGTGAGGGGCACCTGCCAGCAGGCCCCCACTCATGTCCCCCTGCACCCCCACCCCCCAGCAGTGAGGGGCACCTGCCAGCAGGCTCCCACTCATGTCCCCCTGCACCCCCACCCCCCAGCAGTGAGGGCCACCTGCCAGCAGGCCCCCACTCATGTCCCACTCATGTCCCCCTGTACCCCCACCCCCCAGCAGTGAGGGGCACCTGCCAGCAGGCCCTCACTCATGTCCCCCTGCACCCCCACACCCCAGCAGTGAGGGGCACCTGCCAGCAGGCCCCCACTCATGTCCCCCTGCACCCCCATCCCCCAGCAGTGAGGGGCACCTGCCAGCAGGCCCCCACTCATGTACCCCTGCACCCCCACCACCCAGCAGTGAGGGGCACCTGCCAGCAGGCCCCCACTCATGTCCCCCTGCACCCCCACCCCCCAGCAGTGAAGGGCACCTGCCAGCAGGCCCCCACTCATGTCACACTCATGTCCCCCTGCACCCCCACCCCCCAGCAGTGAGGGACCCCTGCCAGCAGGCCCCCACTCATGTCCCACTCATGTCCCCCTGCACCCCCATCCCCCAGCAGTGAGGGGCACCTTCCAGCAGGCCCCCACTCATGTCCCCCCCCTACATGAAATAAAGATGCACAATCATGGCCCACTTCCACACCAAAATACCACAGCACGCCACCCCATTCTTGAGACGCAATAATTTCCCAATCCACCCCGCCCTGAGATGCCTATCTCAAGACACAAACCAAAAGTCAACTATGTACATCAACACATGTCCGTCACACACACACACTGGTTGGCATTGATTGTGTAAACCCACATTTTCACATGCATTAACCCAATGAGCGAATCCCACACATGGAACTAAAAAATCAAAATGTATTATGTACAAAAATAAAGCAATGAAATGAAAGCATAACAAAATAGCAAACATGAAATGAAAAGCATGTGCAAAAGATGAGTAAATGAAAAGTATAACCAATCCAAACAAATCCGAATGAAAAATAGTCAAAACTCTCCCTCCACAAACACAAATCCAAAGGAAACGTAAAAAGAAAAATCCATTAATCCATGGTGAAATAAAAAGAAAAAGTTCAAAATAATCCATTGTCCAACTATATACAATCCATAGTCCAAAAGAAAAATCCATTAATCCATTTTCAAAATCAAATAAAACGGTCAAATAAATCCATTGTCCAACTATGCACAATCCATTGTCAAGGGTCCCTGAGCCCAACGAAAGAAATGAAACCTACCTAAGAAACTACCTAATAAAAAAACTATATACAAATGTGTGTGGCATAGTCCATTCACCACAAGTCAAAGGAAAAGGAAAAGGAAACCTAACACTAAAAACTATTTACAATGGCAGCGGGCTAGTTCGACGGCTCACTTCCTGATTTCCCGGGCCAGGGCATCATCGAACTCCTGCTCGATGTCCCGGAGGCGGTCCTCTTCCATGGCCCCGAGGGTTCGCAGGGACGATGACATGTGGACCTCAAACTCCCTGCGAATTGCCTCGAGGCACTCGGCCCGCCTCAGAGCCCTCCGCATGGAGTTCTCTGCCCTGACCACTGTGAGCCGTGCCTCTTCTGCCCGCTGCCTCTCCGCATATATGGTCTGGCCCAACCGCTGCCACACGGAAGACACTTGCAATCCTGGGTCCTCCTGCCCTCTGGCCGATGCCTGCCCCTCCGATGTTGAAGGCCCCGAGCCATCATGGCTCCCACCTTGTTGCTGCTGCTGCTGTGCCTGTGCCCTGGTTCTTGCTGCCTGCACATCCTCCTCCGGCTGGGGTGCAGTTGTTGAAGTGGCCGCCCCTGCTGGACGTCCGACTCCGACTGTGGCAGGGATGTGTCCTGCAGCAGCCTGGCCGCAGGGTCAGAGGCAGCTCCACAGGGTACCCAGGTGATACATGGGTGGGAAGATGGCATGGAGGACGACTGGCGCATAGGGGGTTCAGGTGAGGAGGGGGTCGGAACAAGGTCCAGCAAACAGAGGAATCCGGCCCTGGTGACCCATCCCAGTAGGTCAATGCGGTCAACGATGTGCAGTGTCCTCACGAAAACACTGCAGGTCACCTCGCATGCCCCGTAGATGCAACGCCATCCCACTCAGGACAGGCTCAACCCGGTCCCGGATAGCCACGTCCGCAGGGAGAGGAAGGCCAGTTGTTGTAAGCGGATCCCCTCCCTGAAAGCGGGTCTGGACGTAGGCATCCCTGCTGGTGCAGGATGATGCAGTCACAGGATCGGGGACACGATTACACACAGGCACCTCCACGGCGGCCGTGTTCTACTTCCTGTCCCTGCCCCTGCACTGCACCACTAGCACCTGTGGAATCCCCACCTCCAGACCCCGTGTCTGTCCCTTCCACGGCCTCCTTCTCCACCAAACCCCCCACCAACCTGGATGACTCCGTGCCATCTTCCTTCGTCAGACCTTTGGGGTCTCAAATGCCCCTTCTGCTGCCGAGGAGTCCAACTCCGACCTCTGCCTCTTGGACCGGCTGCGGCCTGGGACACGGCACCGGATTCCTCACTCCCTGACGAGATGACAACCTGGGAGGGGAGCCGGGCCTTGCGTCTCCGGCTGGCGGTGTGATCCCTGCCGCCTTGCTTCACAACACCCTCTCTGCCCTCTTCATCAGTTGACGCTGCAGACAGGGAGAGATAGGACACAGGCATCAGGGCACTGTACAATGGACTGATACACACATGACAGTTGCACGTGAGTGGCAGTGTCAAACTTCAGACATGGCATCACAATCCCTAACACACATGTCATTTCAACTCACACACATGAGCAATTCCACAGCAATATCGCACCAGGCAGCACCATCCATACACATACAACAGCATGAGCAGCCGAAGGTGAGCCTGACATCACATGAAACACGGGGAGTGCACAAGACATGCACACACGCCACCACACTTACATGCATGTGTACATCTCCACCAACTGTTGCAGTGATGAGATTGCCATCCATGTCACATCTAGCATTCATCCTTCTACATATCAGTGTCACATACATCCATGTTGCATCACAGTTGCACACTTGTCAAATACACACACATGCACATGTACACAGTGCAGATACATGCAGCTGGAACCAACATCCATGTGTGACACCACAACCATGCCAACGTACATACACAGTAATTCAAACATGTGTGCTCCCACATCTGCATTTGGCCTGCATGCTTTCCCACACATACACCATCCATGTGTCTCACACATGAGAGGACTCGCATGTGTCAGCCTCACGCCCCTGTACATACACATCCATACATGGCCCTACAAAAACACATGTGCCACCTGCACACTACTGGCACACCACGACACGCACAGCGTCCAATCAGTATGGATGTACACTTACCGCTTCACTCCAGACGGGTCTGCCTCTCAAGGACCTGGACGTGGAGCACTGGGCATATGTGTTCCAGGACCCTCATTTGGTGGTCAGACAGGTGGCCCCGGCGCCCCTTGGCATCCGCTGCCTTCAAGAGGGGCCGGGCCTTGTCGAGGGTCCTGGACCTGAAGTCCTCCCAGCACTTCTTGACATGTTTGAAGTTGCGGACTGCCACCCCCTCCTCATTGATGGCAGTCACGATGTCCATCCAGATCCTGGTCCGTCCAGCATGGTCAGCGCGAGAACTTCCAAAGAGGGCATCATACTGCCCCAGGACTTGCTCCACCAGGACACCAACTTCCCTGGCACTGAAGCTGGTGGCCCTTTGCCTCTCTGGCTGGGGGTTGCCAGTGGTGCCAGATGGTGGTGTGCCCGACATGGCAACCCCAGAGGCAGGTGTGGGTGGGCAACTGGGTCCTGGGGCTGGGCTGTGGAGCGATGGTATCCCAGTCGGGAGTCTTCAATTCCATCAGGGGTGGTCACAACAACTGCACCCCTGCAGATGGCTGATGTGCAGGCGGCAAATAGCAGGGCACGTGGGCAGCAGGCAGGCAGGCAGCAGCAGATGGCAGGTGGGAGCGTGCTCGGGGCTCAGGTGGGCAGTAATTCAGCCTTCTGGGCAGGAGCGTGGTCTTCCATGTGTTGTTGCATGGCCAGCTTGATACGGAGTGATTTGGCACGTGAAAATCTTGCACGTCTGCGTGTAGTTCAAGGAAAGGCCCTTAGCGCATAAGCGCGTCTGTGACGTTACACGCTTGGGCGTTTCCCTCATGACGTGGGCATAGTGGTTCAGGGCGCGTGAAAAAACTGCACGTCCGCGTGTGAATGCATGTAATCCAAGGAAAGGGCCTACGCATCTGTGACATGACGCGCAAGGGCGTTTCCCTCAACACGGGTGCATGTTCATCGTACACGTGCAAAAACTGCACGTCCAAGTGTCAGCTCGTGTAATTGGAGGAAAGGGCCTTAGCGCGTATACGCGTAAGTGACGTTGTACATGTGGGGCGGTTTAAAAGGTACATGTAGGACGCCATTTCCTTGTATGTGCTTTTCATGGAGAGCGAGTGGGTGAATTCTGTACTTCTTGTCGGTTCACACGCGATTACTTCACAGCGTTTCAAGTTCGTACTCCCTGTTACCTCTGACAGCGTTAATTTTTTTTTTTGGGCCTGTTTCCTCAAACAGCGTTCACTTCTTCTTTTGTCCTGTCTCCTCAGACAGCGTACAATTCTTCTTTTGGCGGGGGTGTTGTCAACGCGCACACGTGCGTCTTTTTCACGTTCTTTTTCCAGGCAGATGGTGAGTCGCGCAGGTATTTACCAACTGTGCTTGCCCCATGTGTCGCATACCCCTTCAGAGGTCATTGTAGGCTGCGTGTATTACGCGTACGCTTAATTTTGTGTTTCTGGGTGCCACAGTGTAGTGCGAGTTCATTTTTCCATGCACGTGGTCTACGAGGGGTTGCGTGCATGTTACTTTTTGTTTTCGGGGTGCCTGTGCGTTGCGTGACCCGTCATCTTCCCCCAGGGGTCACAGACAGCCTTGCTAGAGCACTAGGGTACGAATTCCATCTAGTACCCTACCCCTTTCACCCCCAATTGCCCAGGATAATCGTTTACTGCTACTCCCATACGCACAAGAACATCAGTGCCATGGTTGGGAGGTGACCAAGCGGTAAGGGAGGCAAAGGTGGCTGACCTCGAAAAGGTGGGCGTGGTGGGTGCGGTAGGGGACGTGGCCAGGATTTGCAGGGTGCCCCTAGACCCCCATGTGTGGAGGAGCAATCAGGGACACCCATGCCCCCCCCCATGGTTGTGGGAAACGTAGCTGACACCATCCCAGCTCAGCCCTTGTTGGATCAGCCCAGTGTGGCACCTGAACCAGCACAGGATGACTCCCAGGCTGACTTCCAGGTCAGCAAGTCTAAGGCACGTGTGGCGGTGCAAGTTGGTGTCACCAGGCCACGTGGATCTGGGGAAGCTATGTCATCTGCTGCCCCAAGTAGGCAGGGTGGGGAGGCTGCAGGGGCAGCTGCAGCTCTATCCACCCCAGCTCTGCCCCTACTGACCAGAGCGGCGTAAGCCACTCAGAATCCACACCACCTTTGAAAAAGAGGAAGAAGGGTGCTCTGGCACTACAGGCTGAGACCCCAGACACGGCTGCACACTCCGGCACATCAAGGAAGCCTAGCTTTAATGACGCCGAACTTGATGCACTTGTGGCCTATGTGTCAGCACATAGCCGCGAAATGGTGGTGACTGCAGAGTGCAAGACCACACCTGGTCAATGTAAGGCACACTGGCAGACCATCGCGGACATCATTAGTGCCCTTGGATTTGTGAGGCGCACAGCTGATGATTGCTACAAGCGGTGGAATGCTCTGAAATGCAGAGCAAAGAACAAGCTGGCCTCAAATCATGCTTCTACTCTGGTGACTGTCGGTGGGTCTCCACAAGAGGACAACCAACTCATTGAACATGAGTCTGTTGCTGGAACCTTCATCACAGAGGAACAGATCCAAGGCGTCGGAGACCTACCAGATTACGACGTATTGTCTGGTTAGTGCCCATGCATGTGTGTGTAATCCATGTGTATGTGGGTGACGGGTTCTGATTGAGTGCCAGGTGAGGGTGTGTGCACCTGAGTGGTATGGGTCACCCATGTGCTTCCTCTAAAACATTAACTGGCCTTGGATTTGGGTATGACAGTATCCCTTCTGCCCACAGTAGCCATGTAGCGCCACATTACTGCAGTTGCCCTTGAACTGTCATCTTGCAACAACATTGTTCCGAATTTTTCAGTGTTCATTCAGGCTGATTGTTTCAATTCTCCCACTTTTGCAACAAATGTTTCAGCCCTATCGTCACATATGTGACATGCTTCTGTCATTGATTACACCCCACATTGACCCACATTTTTTACCTTGTTATGTGAATGATTAGACCATTCAGGCTGATTGAGTATTGGCCTGCTCACATTGATTTTTGGTTTCTGTTTGTATGTGGTACATGATAGTTATTTCCTGTCAAGTTTAAGTGACCAACCATTGATGTGTACATCTGCATGCAATCACTGTATTCTTGTACACTAGATGTGTTGCAGTGAGTGGCACATGCGTATTTTGTCACACTATGTAGCATTTTTCATCTCATCATGTCCATCTCACATGGATGGCTGACAGTACTCATTCACTGACATATGGCTGTACTTGTGGAATGTACCATGGCTATGCTACATGCCATCTATGTGACGGCATGTGTCATGTATGTGTATTGGACATGCCACTCACAGGCTAATGTGTGATGCCAGTGCAACCCAGCATGCAGCAAATGTCTTGCTTTTCCATCTTGGTGTCATCAGTGTGTGCTTTTTGCCTCCCATTCCAACTCATTGACAGTGCATGCATGCCAGGGTTATAGTCATGTGGGACATGTGTTATTCATGTACTGGATCTCTGCCTTGTCAGGCCTATGTGTGTGCTATGGTGCTCATGCCTGTTTCCATTTGTTGTCTTTCATGTTTTTGCAGGTGATGACGCACTTGATGCTGTTGAGGTGGAGGAGATGGTGCAGACCCAGGAGGAATCTCAGGCATGACCGGGCACCAGTGGGGGACGTGGTGTGGTGGTGGGTGAGAACCCAATCTTGCTGCAGACCATACTGTCCAGGGGTGTCTCTGGGTGCACCTCCCCAGACCTCTATTCAGGTGCTGAATCGGATGATGAGACTTATGTGCCGTCGCAGGTGAGTGTTTCTGGCAGGGATTCTGTTCTGTCCAACCCACCTGCACCAGGGGTAGAACCCTCTATGGGGATGTGAGTGTTGGTTACTCTGCCTTTGGCGGTTACGGGTGCAGGGTCACACTCCACAACATCTGATCCTGTTCCTGGGCCAGCAGATCAGAGGGGGAATGCAGTCCTGCAGCCTCAGGCAGTGCCAGCACAGCAAGCTGCAGATCGCCTTGCCCCAAACAGGTGTGGTGCCCGCTGACGCGGTGGCCATATGCCACCAGACAATACTGTATGGGAGAACTCCATGTACGTTATGGCAACCCAACAGGCAGCATCAGTTGAAATGATTGCTCAGGCAATGGAGAGGGTGGCCACTTCCATTATCCCCCCTGAAAGGCAGATGGAGCAACAACAGCAGACAACAGACTCCATTTGCCAATCACACAGGGAAGACATGTTGGCGTCCAACAGGGACTGACGGGCGGCACTGGAGACTCTGCGGGAGGCCATTTCTATAGAGTCACAGGGCCACAGGGAAGCCCTGAGGGTAGAACTCCATAACTTCAAGGAGACTCTTGTTGAACTTGAGGCTTCCACAAATTTGAGGACAGAACAGCAGCTGGAGCGGCTCACACGTTCGCTCTCAGCTGAGCTGCAGGCAACTTGGGAGGAGATCTGGGCATCACGGGAGGCCATGCGTGCAGAAATGCAGGCAACCCGTCAGGTGCTGCATGGGGATCTCCGTACTATCATCCTCCAGAATGAGACCTTCCACACCCGCATGCTTGCTGCCATGGAGGACCATACCAGGGCTTTGCGTGGGCTGCCTCCCATAGCACCACCACCTCCTGATGCAGCAGCAGAGGGTGATGAGAGCGACAGCAGCAGTTCTCCCACAGTAGCGTAGCCATGCAGGCCATGAGCCCATGGAGGTGTTTTTTTTTGCAACATCCACACAGATGGGTGTTGGTGTGCACCCTGACCTCAGACCTCCTGGGTGGCCTCCCCCCTGGCCAATTTTTTTTTGTAGTTTTTTTTGTTTTACAGTGTGTTGCCTTGTGTGGCTCCCGTGAGCATCCACTGTCCACTGTGTATTGCAGGCTTGTCCTGTGTTTGTGTTAGATGCTTGGGTTCCTGACACACACACCCGTCCTGCTTCCTGTTTCCATGGGCTCGCAAAGGGTGTGACCAAGTGACAGTGACTTACACAGTGACATTGGGCTCCCATGAGCTGTGTGGGCAGTCTGTAGTCACAACTGTGTGGACATCCCTAGTGGGGTTTGTTTTTGTATTGAACACTGCATGGTGTATTGATATGTGCTTGTGCACCCATGTCTTCCTCCTTATTCGCAGGTACCTTCTTCATGTCTTCACAAGGCCGTCTCCTTTGCAGATGCAGTTCATGTTATATGCAGTACACTGACATATTTGCCTGACAGCAACACTCTGGATTTGGAAGGGGTCGATGTGCTGGCTTATTGAGGTTGTACGACTTACATTACTTTGAGTTTGTACTGTCATATTTTGGCAATGATTCATGCTGTGTTGCTGTATTGAGTTGCTGGTAAGTATTTGGTCATGTGTGCTGTTTGTTATTGATTACTGGGAGCATATTGTCTGTGGCCTGTTTCCATTTGGGCCAGTGCACTTTGTGACACTTGTGCCATGTGTTGTGCATTCATTTGTTTGAATTCACATTGCAGGACATGCCATGGTGTGTTGGGTGGCGGAGATGGGGAGGTGTTGGGTGACATGGCGCTATTTTCATGTTGTAATTTGCAAGGGGGTAGTCATTCATGCAGTATGAATGTGTGTCTTTTTGTGACACAGCATTGGTTGTCTTTGGGTAGGTAGGGATGCACACTATGTAACACTTCCAGGTGACCAATCTCAGGCTGGTATGGTTGTGACAGTTGACTGTCCCTTGTGTCATCATCATTGATTGTCAGCTGGTATGTGCCAGGGCTGTGTGCACTCCACAGGGGTGTGATTTTAGGTGAAGTAATTAGCCACCAGCTGCTTACAGGGTGCCTCACCACATGCCCTTTCCCCTCCCATGCGCAGCGCCCGTGCTTGTGGTTGGGTATGTGGGGGCACCACCATGTCCACCGGCAGTCCCCGGCGTGTTGCAACGTTGTGCAGGACACATGCTGCCACTATGATCCCGCACACTACTGGGGGCGCGTATAGCAGCTGCCCACCAGAGCGGTCAAGGGAGCGAAAGCGTGACTTGAGCACTCCGAATGTGCGCTCCACTATGCCCCGGGTTGCAATATGGGCTGTGTTGTATCTTACCTCGGGTGGTGTGGTGGAGTTCCGAATTGGCGTCATCATGTGGGTGCTCAGAGGGTAGGCACTGTCCCCTGGGGAGGTGATGATGGGTATCATTAGTGGGGTTGTGACATTACTCAGTATTTGACATGCATGCATGTGCAGGGGCATTTATACTCACCAAGCAGCCATGTATCGCCATGCCGCCCAACTTCTAGATCCCGGTTTAGGGTTGACATTCTGTAAATGAAACTGTCATGGGTGGACCCTGGATAGTTGGCATATACTGAGGTGATGATTCCCTTGGCATCACATACTACCTGCACATTGATGGAATGCCAGTGCTTGCGGTTTCTGTAGATGTGCTCAGTTGCCCTGGGAGGACGTAGAGCCACATGGGTGCAGTCAATGGCACCTAGGACTTTGAGGAAGTGTGCCACCCCGTAAAAATCCTGGACAACAGCCTGCCTTTCTGCAGGTGTTCTGGGCAGGTATATGTGCCTGCGGACTGATGGGCGTGCAGTCATGATTGCCAACACCTGGTGCAGGCAGCGTGACTGCGTGGCCTGTGACATCCCCCCACTATGGCACTTGTCCGCTGAAATGAACCAGTGGCCAAGAAGTGCAGTACATTGAGCACCTTTTCCAAGGGGCTCAGTGCTTGGGAGCACAGGGTGGGTGATGTGAGGTCATCCTCCCACTCACTCACCAGGTCAAGTATTATGTGAGGTGGAAACCTGTACCTCCCATACACCTGGTCATCAGGCATCCCAAAAAGGCTGGTTCTGGGTGTGAAAATTCTAGCCCTGATTATCCTTCTCCTCCTGCGGTATCCCACGACCACTGTTGCAAGGAACGGTATATTCATCTTAGCGTCTGAGCTTGTTTGTTGTTTGCGCGTAATTTTATGCTGTGCGGGTCCATGTATGCCTGCTTCCTGCTGGCATACATGTTTCCGGATTACCGCATCTTTTTTGGCACACGCGTTAGTTCCATTCGATTCCATGAATACGTGTTGTAGGCGCGCATGTTGGCGTTCCGCACATTTGCCTCCTGTACTTCCCCCGTGACGCCCACATTTTCACGCGTTGTTCCCCATTCTGCATGTTATGCCCCGTGTTACGCCTACTTTTGTTGTGTGCGCTGCGCTATGTGCGCTTTCGCTGTGCGCATAGCTCACGCTGTTTGAAGACGTGTGCGCCAGCGTGCGGCACGCAGGATTTTAGCGCAGATCCATGGATTTACACGCACACAGACTTCCATGAATCGCTGTGCGCGGGTTTCGCTGCGATTTTCGCACTTGCACTGTGATTCGCACGTTTTTGCATGCTTTCACGGACATTTTCAGCGCACATTAATTCCATGAATCGGCCTGCATGTGTTTTCGCTCAGCCAATTTCAAAGTTGAATAGTCAAATACGTTTTTCTCTTGTGTTTAAGGGGGGAAGGTGGGAGTGATATTCTGTTTGATCTGCATTATTCCTGAATACCTGCTCTCTCCTCACATCTTTTAAATTGCCTATTGGTTGGTTGAGGGGTGTTGCAAGGGGAACCCCTAACCATAGTGCTATCTGTTCCAAACCAACTCAGAAGTATTCTTTTCTTTGCTGCATTCTTTTGTGTTCATTACTTAATTCCTAGTGAATTATAGATATTATTCATTGTTCCTGTCACCCCATTGGCGATTGTTGATACCTATTAAAAAATATATTGTGATTTTAAATTCTAAATAAATAAACAAATAACTACCTTTACAACTAGCCTGATTCCTGGTTCAGTGTAACCTGGGGGCTATTTTGAGGAGTGTGTGATATGAGTGGTATATCATTCAGAATATTGAATTTATAGATAAAAATAAATAAGGGTTTCATTTGCGCACTACATGCTGGGCGAGACTTGGGTGTGTGTTTGATTTAAATCACTTACACCTTCTTCGTTAAAAAATTGAATAATGATCCTGGTCCCTAAAGCAAGCATTCCCGACTTCTTTGTTGCTTTACTATTCGATCCATTATCGACCTGCTTTTTACTGTTTTTAGCTTTCAATTTTATTTTTAGCCGTTCATTGTATCCAGGTAACACCATAAGATCTGAATTGTCCCGGTTCAGTGATCGGAAACCTTTCTGTAACTGACTTCTTTTGGCTGCTTTGTTTGGCACAGCCTTTATATTTGATTGTGTAGAGGAGGAGCCAAATGCGTCTACCGGAATTCCTGCCCCTATTTTGCCTATATGTTGAAAACCGGAAGTTGCGATATGCACAACGCCAATAATGGTACCTATCCCATGAAGAATTCTCGAAACAAAGTATTCATTTAGAAAGCCCTATATGATGTACCCACGGAGAAATGATAGTCTCCTAAAGGAGGTTCATGAAGAAGTGTGAAGTGGTGAAGGCCAGAGCCGGTGACGTCACATGAAGTAGAGGTGACCCGCCAAGTAGAGATGCCAAGGAAGAAAGTATATAAACCTTATAGAATCTGATGACGAAGTAAAGAATTAAGTAACATTTCATGTGCGGAATGAACTTTGCAAGTGAGAAGAAGCACTGCAGAAAATGCAAGTCATTTTATAAATTGTACTGATGCTGAAACGCAAGTAGACTAAGTAACCATGAAGGCTGGCTATACGTAGTGAATAGACTGTAAGCGGTGTTGCCAATATATATATGTGTATAGAATCTGGATGTTCCACGTCGCATTTTAGCAAACAAGGATCTCAGTTGCAAAAAGGCTGATAATGTGGAGTAGTAGAGAAAGACAGCTAATGATGAAGGAAGAAATAAACTAACATCAATTGGAACACGAGAAAAACAATAGAAAAGGAATTCTTCAAGTGCTCAACTCTTTTCTTGAAGAATAGTACAGTGTGGTTGAGTCACTGTCGATAATACTAATGGGCGATTTCAACTGCTATATACCTAATCGGAGACACAAAGAAGAAACAGGTGATCGAGGGACAGGAGATAGTCTGTGGTGACCAGGACTGGAGGTTGTCCAAAGCACTTAACTATTGGGCCTTACATACATTAAACGTAAACATTTAGGGGAAGGAGAAGGAGAGTGAAGAGTTTGAAAATGTATTATATGTTTATTTTGGAAAGTCTAATCAATAAAATGGACAGAATGTTTGTGTTCTGCCCTCATAGTGACCACGCGTTTATGGTCCTGCTCGAGGATATCAAAGTCACAAATCGACACTGTGAAGAAGGAGACAACATTCTATAATGAATGACCACATGATAAAATATAATAGTTTGTTAGAACAAGCAATGAAGAATCTGGGAAGGGGATGGAAGGACAATGAATGTCATATAATTCAAGGTAACAGAGCCACGTTGATGGCAGCTAACTTTAAAGCAAAGAACCACAAATCATTTGCAGGTCCTCATAGTTTTGACATAAGGATTCAAGAATTAAAGAAATGAATGAGAAGAGCTATAAGGTCTATTAAACGAGAAAAACTATTCAGGATGAAAGAAAAGGCAAACAAGTCAAATTAATAAAACAACACCACAATAATTGGCTGAGGTTGAATGCTGTTTTTGGCATTGTGTGAACAAAAGTGATCAACATTTCTTCTACAGTGATATGCCTTTGCCAAATTCAATCTCTGCCTATGGGTGAGCAATATCAACAGGAACAATGTTGAATTAATAAGGAAAAAAATGGCCTCATTATGAGTTTAATGGTATGTCGGCTATAAATCCACCCAGTTACCACCAAACGGATTCATTGTTACCATTGTTACCGCCACTTGTTGATTTCAAGTGGTGGTATGGCAGTGTGAATCCTCAATTAGGTAGGGATTTCAGCAGAATTACCACTGGGTAATTCCGCCAGCGGTAATTCTGATGAAACAGTCATTATTTGGCAACAAGGTGTCGTAATTACCTCTCACATTTTGCTGGGGGCTTTTCCTCCACCTTATCTCCATTTCCATAGTTTGCCGGTGCGATAATGCAGTTGTAACTCGGTTATAAACAATATAAGGTCCAAAATACCTTCATGATGATACGCGGGCTCAGCTACTTGCTGAGCCAGTCCTAGGTCTGCCAGAGCCTCAAAGAATTGGGTATAGCCTGGAACCAGGGGCAGATTTTGCCTGATTTTAAAGTCACCTAAGCCAGCAATGGTGTTGGCAAACGATTCCAAAAAACCATTGCATGACCACGGGGAATGGTACACAATTAAGAAGTGCTTAGTGTCAGTGGCCAATGCTTTAAAACATACCAGGAAGGCTTCCATATTCAAGGTATGACTAGCACCAATACCAGTACCGCCACCGACTTGGTGGTATGGGGACTTACCGGTCCAGTCCGACCTTGGCGGGACCGGTAAGTCCCCATTTGTAAAGCCATTCCCCATTCCCATTTGAGCCCCATAGGGCTCAATGGGAAGGGGGAAGGCTTCAATAACGGTACCGCAAATTACAGTACCGTTATTGACCTCAGTATCCCTTTGCGGGTCCCGTCTTTAACGCCTGGTAAAACCAGGCATTAAGGGAAGGACCCGCAAAGGGACCTCGGAATAGGATGCAAAGGGATTACCGGCACCGGTGTCATTACGGGTGCCCAGTATCCCTTTGTGCCCACCTTGTAATGAGGGCCAATGTGTTTCAAAGCGTTTCACAGCAAGGAGGGAACAAGGGACAATACAGTGACATTCTTACAGGCCATGAACAACAAGAATGTGAAATTAACTATCGTACTCGGCCTGAAGACATTTCAGATAGTGCAAAAGCTAAAACACAGATAGGAAGGAAATGGGAACAGACAGGCGACTACCGTACTAGGCCTGACGACATTTCTCACAGAGCTGGAGATTAACAAGAGGTGATGGAGGGGGGAGGAAAAGGGAGGGAGAGGAACAAAACAAGCGACAATCGTACTAGGCCTGACGACATTTCAGATAGTGCCGGGGGGGGGTACAATTAAAGTGAAAGGGGAGGAGACAAACATTTGTTGTTGTCATAATAGGTCCAGGCACAATTCTGATAGAGTAAGTGCATAGAAAAAAGTAAAGGATTCCATCTGTGGAATGTCAGCCTCTAACCAACGCGTTCTCCAAGTCATGTAGAGTGAGATTGAATAAAACGGGATTCGGGATACCTCTTTGCCTCACTTCAATCTCTGCCATAAACTCTGTTGTAATCTCCCCATTTTGGACATAGTGCACCTTGTCTATATTTCCATTATAAAGGGTCCTTAAAATGGACATATAACCCTCATCCATTCCCTCATTCCTGAGGGATGTCTACACATCTTTATTTATCAAATCAAAAGTTGCTTTCAAAGCTATGAAAGTATGGAAAATGAAAGGATCTCTTTAGTAATAGATATGTAGCCACAATCAAGTACAGTCCCGGGACATGGCGCGACATATCGCGTGCAAAACCCTGATTGTCGATTCATGGAATCGACTGCGCAGGACTTTTTCATAAGATGTGTGTACTTTCCTCAGGTTTGGCATGTCTCTGCAAGTGAGTGATTGCGTTGCGCAAGACACCTTGCAGAGCGTTAGCGTGGACTGCACATAGACCGGAGTAGGGAGCGGCACTCGCAAAATGGGGAAGTACAAGGGAAAATGTGGGCGTTAAGAGGGATGGTCCACTGGCAGTCCATTGCATGCCCATAAATGTGCATAACCAAGCGCATTCATGGATCTGTCCGCGCGACCTCTCATCAAGGAAATGGCTACAGAAAGCACTCAATCTATCCGCCACCCAAAGGCATGCATACAGACACTTGCGCCTAGGAATCACAGCACAGAGGTAAGCTCACATGTTGGATTTAGGGGTGTGTGCACACAGTCAGGGCTCTGATTGCCCTATGTGGTGTGCGTATGCAGTGTAGCGGGGTGCAGGCATGGTTTATGGGGGTAAGCACTTGTATTTACTGGGAAATTACAACTTTTACGATAGATGCTATGCATGTTGTCGGGGTGCTGTGTGGAGTTATGGGGGCCCCTACACAGTGTCGCTGGGGTGTTGACTTGGTTGTGGGGGACCCCATGCTGGAACACTGGGGTGCATGAGTTTGCACTCATGGACAGCGTTCATGTAGGTATTAGTGACTACATTTGCTTTGCAGGGGCGTGACAGGGTCGTTTTGGATGTGACTTGCACATAGGGTAACTTTGCAGGGAAGATTCCATGAATACCCGGATCGCGCACAGATGGCTTATGCTTGAGGGGGCACGCAAAGTCATTCTCACCGTCCGAAGTTTGCAGGGTCTGTGCACACTTTTCTATGAATCGTGCCCTACATCTTTGATCTATGGTGTCCAGGCCGAGCCTAAAGCCAGCTTGAGCCCCCTACAGGATCCTATCATCATTCAGCCAACTCCTTCTTCTCATCAGCAGACATTTCTCAAATATGTTCCTTGAGACATCAAGGAGGGATATGGATTGATAATTAGCTGGATTACCTCTTTCTTCTTTTTAGTAAATTGGTTCATTCCCTGAGGTTTACTATGAGGTAGGCAACATCCTAGTTTCCAGGGCCCAGTTTACCACTTTCCAAAGTACAGGAACCCATAAATCTATACAATCGTTAAAAAGATCAACTGGGATCTTCATTGGGCCCAGAGTCTTTTGCTGTTCCGACTCCTTACGACATCATACACGTCATTCAAAGTTAAGTGGGAAACCTTATTCAGCTCTTTGTTTCTAGTGTGCCCTTTTGGGATTTGGTGCTTGGGTCCATATCAAGTAGGAAAACCCACATATCACCCAATATAGCACACTTCAGGCATGTGGAGAAATGATGTACTCCAAACATCACTACCTTTTATTTTACGGCCTGTCTCATGCAGGCTCTCGGTTCTTTTTTCTTATTCGCCATGAATGTTTTTTTATTCCACTCTTGACTGTCTGACATTATGTGAGGCAGCCCCATTCTTATAACGTCCTCTTTTAAGTATCCTTTGTAGTCTCCTTTTGGGGATCAATAATTCAACATCAAACCCAGTACCAACCACCAGGCCTTGGGTCTTGGCATATCGGTTCTCAGGAATGGATATTACCCTATAAACAAATCCACAAAGTCAAGCACTTCAGCTTCCTGCTCATTTCGGCAGGGATCCCTACTGAAAAATCCACACCAGCCCATTTAATTCCTCCCAGCCCTGAGTCTGAAATGTAAGGCTCTGCATCACCTTGTTTTACACCTATCTTTCGATCTACCTAATGTGAATGATGTTGTCAACACTAGAGGCCCGATTGATGGAAAAGTGCGCATAGATCCCATAATGTCCTGCATGCCGAGAACGACTAAGATCTTCTCTGCGCTCTATGTATTCATGCATTCCAAAGTGTATTACAAACCGACCCGCAAAGAAAACCGAGCTGCTCGAGGAACGCCCACAACACGCCCCCACGAAAACCAAAAAGCAAGCCATATCTCAACCTAAGCGCAAACCTCTGCATCCACCCCTGACCCACCATCCAGCACCTCTGTGAAAATGTGCAAGCTCCCTTGTAAGTCATGGGTGCAACACAGCGAAAACACAGGAGCACCCTCGTAAGTCAAGGCTGCACCGCCTGTGAAAACACAAGAGATCCCTCCTAAGTCAAGTCTGCACCCCTGTGAAAACATGCAAGCTCCCTCATAAATCAAGGCTGCACCCCTGCAAAAATGCAGGAGCCCCCTCGCAAGTCAATGCTGCACCCCCTGCAAAAATGTGGGAGTTCCCTCACAAGTCAAGGCTGCACCCCTGCGAAAACATGGGAGCTCCCTCGTATGTCAAGGCTGGACCCCTGTGAAAACGCCAGAGCACCCTTGTAAATGAAGACTGCACCCGCTGCGAAAATGTGTGAGCTCCCTCCTAAATCAAGGTGGCACCCCAGCAAAACTGCGAGTGCTCGCCCCTAGTTCCAAGGCACCCAAACTGCTGCCATATACCCCTACTGCACATCAACCCCTCAAGTCCATACACCACCCACCAGCCCGGTCACCACTGACACTACCTCAGGCAGCACCCTGACAGTACACACCCCTCCCCACTCCGCCCTCACCTATGACACTGTGTCTAGCAGCCCTGTCAAGTCCAGACAAAACCCACCAGCACCCCCCCACCTCCGACAATACCCCTGGCAGCCCCCTCGAGTCCAGACACCATCAACCAGCACCCCTCACCTCTGACACTACCCTAGGAAGAACCCTAACAGTACACCCTTGTCCCCACAATGCCTCACCTCCGACATAACCTCAGGCAGCCTCCTCAAGTCCAGACACCACCCACCAGCCCCCCTCACCTCCGATACTAACACAGGCAGACTCCTCATGTCCAGACACCACCCACCAATCCCCCTCACCTCCGACACTACCCCCAGGCAGCACCCTGTCAGAACACCCCTTCCCCATACTGACCTCACCTCTGACAATAGCCCCAGACAGCACCCTGCCAGTACACCCCCGCACCACCCACACCTCCGACAATACCTCCAGGTAGCACCCTGACAGTACACCCCCCTCCCCACACTGCTCTTACCTCCAAATATAACCCAGGCAGCCCCCTCAAGTCCAGACACCACCCACCCACCCCCCTCACCATCGACACTACCTCAGGCAGCCCCCTCAAGTCCAGACACCACCCACCAGCCCCCCTCACCTCCGACACTATCCCCAGAGAGCACACTGACAGCCTCCCACACAACCAGCCCAATGCATGGCTGCAGCTCACCTGATCCTCTGTGGTCTGCCTCCACCATGAAGCAGACCTTCAACATGTCCACCACCAAGACGATCAACGGGAAGCACTGAAGATCAATCCAGGACTGGAGCATTCGCTGTCATTCCCTGGCAGACCAGAATCTGCACCACCACAACCAGGCAGCACTATATTTCACCAACAACACCCTGGCCACCCCATCCACATGTGACAAGTGAATGCAATGCAAAGTGTCATGTGCATAATGGCCATTGGTCATTGCAAACACATCAAAGCACAGCAACTGAATGTGTGCTGAGGAGAGAAGTAAACCAAATCAAACATCGTCCAGATCCACAAATAATGACCAGGTGTGTTACAGCCTATGCTTAAGTGACCCGGGTGTAAGGGGTGGCAAACTCCCTGTCAGGGACCACAACATGACAGGCCTGTGCATGGGTGATGGAAGGGCAGTCAAAGAGTGCATGACTCACTGAGACAGGAAATGTGTGCTGCCACACAGAAATAGCAAACATAGGATACGACTGCATTCCAGTGGCAGAGGTGGAGCAAGACATGAGAGCAGTCAGTGTGTGACTGCACATGTTGATGGGTGTGTGAGCATGACATGGGAGTGACAAAGCAATGAAAAAACATGTGCAAGTGACATGACCAGGCCACTGATCCACAGTGAGCTCATCTCCCACTGCAGCACCCACAATGCTAAATATACAATACAGTAAATAAAGCGCGGGCACATACACAATCCCAAGCATGTGCAAAGGGGACACATGAACAACTGTGGACCTGAAATTAAAACAATGTGAAAGTGTGCCAACACACATACAACAAGTTGCATTCCATCCACCACCAAAAAATACAAAACACATCCACACATCACTGCAACCATAACCAGATGTAAATCATCTCACACACACCAGATCACTCTTCCTCACCCACACTGACACATGGACGCTAAACACACAGTGAAACTGCACATGTAAAGGAAAACGAAAACATCCATTGCAGCCTCCAGTCATCTGATGGCCTCACCACCACATGTCAGGCACATGTGCATCCCTCCACCCGCAAACATCAAAGCAACAACATCACACATGTGGGCCTCTGTTGTTTCCTGGAGGGCTTGCCGGGTGGACAACAACTGTCGTTCAGCATCCCGCTCTGACTTGTAAGTGGTCTCCAGGATGGCAGCCTGCCTCATTGCCAGACGCAGCGCCACCTCAGCCCTGGCCACCATCACCAGCGTTTCCGGTGCCCACTGCCTCTCTGCCAGTCGTTCGGCATCCCTCAATGACCTACAAGTGGCCTCCAGGATGGCAGCCTGCCTACTTGCCTGACACAGCACCACCTCAGCCCAGGCCACTATCACCAGTGCCTCCCGTGCCCGCTGCCTCTCTGCCAGCAGCTGACTCTTATAGTGCTGGAACACAGAAGAGATGGCATTTAACGCCCCACATGGTCCTCCTGCCTCAAAGTTGCCACCTGTCTCCTTGGTGTGGTCTGCCCTTCAACACCTCCTTGTAGTTGCCACCTGCTGCCCCTGTGCCCAGTGGACACTCCTTCAGTATGCCCTCTGACGTGATGACAATTGTCAGGGGCGTACGGCACCTGCACTGCTCTAAGGTGCCAGCTGTCCCTCGGTTGCCTGTTCCCCTGTCGGTGTCTGGGTAGTCAAAGTGACCACCTCAGCTGACGTACTTTAGACTCCCACCTCGGGAGCTATCATGTGTGCTGCCTGGGAAATTGGCATACATTTCCATGATGATTTCATTGGCATCGCACATTACCTGCATGTTAATGGAGTGCCATTGTTTTCGATTCCAGTAGATGTGCTCTGTCATTCGGGGGGAGGGGGGCGAGCGCAACATGTGTGCAATCAATTGCACCTAGTACACAGGGGAAGTGTGCTACTGCATACAATTCCTGGATCACTGTCTGCCTTTCCACCAGTGTTCGAGGTATATATATGTGCCTGCGTACACATGTAGGTGCTGTTGTGCATGACAATACTTGGTGTAGAGAGCGGGATTGGGTGGCCTGCGATATCCCACCATCTATTGCAATGGTTCACTGGAAGGAATGAAATGGAGTGCAGTCAGCAATTTGTCTAGGGTCTAGGGGTATAAGGGCCTCGGAGCAGATGGCGGGTGATGCTAGCCATCTTCCCACTCCCTGACGAGGTCTAGGATTATATGGGGGGGAACCTGTACCTGACATATACCTGGTCATCCGGCATCCCAAACAGCGTGGTGCGTGCTATGAAGATCCAGGCCCTGGGCACCCTCCTCATCCTGCAGTATCCGTGCAAGATAGCTCTGACTATTGCTGGGTTCGTTGTAGCTGCAGATGTTGTTTTGGTGTGTATTGCATGCTTTATATGCATTGGTTCCTATGCGCGTTGAATTTTACGCCTGCAGATAGATACGTGGCAGATAGATCAAAGGGTTTGCGTGTGCTTTTTCGCAATAATACATTTAGCGTTAAAATCCATTAATACGGTTATAGTTGCACTGGAATGGGCATGTGATTGCTTAGCCGTCAACCGTCCCTCAATACGCCCACATTTTGCAGACTTCTTCCTCAATCTGCATGTTCCACCCCACTTGACCACTTGCATAGACCTGCCTGCCCGGCGCGAACTCCACGCAAGTACCCAAAAAGTCCTGCACAGTCGTTTCCATGAATCGACGAATGGGGATTTGCCCGCAGAATGGCATGCAAAGTTCTGATTTTCCATGCAGAATATTCCATGAATCAGGGACTATAGGTGTTATGTACTAAAATGCAACCACCCACCCCGCATGTATCAGGTAGTACCCACTCCCTCTGTGTGTCTCCATAGCAAAAATTATTTTTCTTTTACACAAATAGGGAGTGCCAAGATAGCATTTTAATGAACATTTGTTACATACATTTATTCAAAATATAAAAAAAATAAGCTCATTTATTAAAAATATCAGAAGCAAACAATTAGTAATAAGTTTACATCTTTGTGCAACCATGTGAACAACAGATTTCACAGCTCAGATGTGTATGGGAAGCTCAAAAATGATCTCTACTCTGAGAACTTCATAGGAAACAATGTCCTCTATTCTACATCCTTCCATGGGACAACATCATGTGTAACGAGTATAGCAGTTCTGCTAAGTGGGTCTAATTGTCCAGTTTTCTTTCTCCTAAGGAGGCTTACAACTCTACCTGACATGTTTCATTCATTGTAGGCCTTTGAGGAACTTCTTCAAAGGCGATGGGCATGTGTAGCATGAAATCTATTGAAAGAGCATGCACATATTTATATGAAACTATATTATGAACATGGGGAGGGGGTTCTACGATATCTGATTAACTACAATTATCTGGCAAAACTGAAAATAGTCTCACCTGAACTCATTCATCTAACTTGAATGACATGTCCTGTCTAGGAAAAGATTGCGTGGAAATGATGTGACACTTCTCTTGTAAGGTATTGATATATGAATGTCCAACAATCTGTGCAAAACGGAGACTCAACATGTTCTAGCCCATGCTTTTGACCACCCTGTTGTCCTTTTAACCCCCAAATATGATGACAATATAAAGGTATCTATCATCTTGTCTCAGTTGCACGAATAGATGGGAACACCTCAATCTATCAAAGGCGAAGTCCCACCCTCTGGAAGGGAAGAGTGACACATTGTTAAAATATTCATGTCTAGTCTGAATTCTATGACCAAAAAAGTGATGGGTGGAAGGTTTTGAATGAATCTGAACCACAGGCATTGCTCTGGGCAACCTTCCACACCACCGTTTTTTAGCCCGTCTGTGGCATTGCAAAAGGGGTCCAGCCATATGCAAATCAGTCAGCTGCCGCCACCAATGATAGCAGCCGACCCCGAACTGCTAGGCCAGGTCCCCTCTGCACAGAAACACAAGCAATCCCAGACATGTTTCGGCCTTGTTGGACCTCCTCAGTGAGGTGCAGCTTGGTTCCCTATGGCGCAGCGAGCAAGGGACCCACGTCTGGGCATACCCTCTCTCGCATGGTGAGACAAACTGTGACCACAAAAGTGATGGGTGGAAGGTTTCGAATGAATCTGAGCCAATGGCATTTGCTCTTGGCAACCTTCCACACCACCGTTTTTTAGCCTGTCTGCGCCTTTGCAAAAGGGGTCCAGCCATATGCAAATCAGTCAGCTGCCACCACCAATGGTACAGGCCAGCCCGAACTGCTAGGCCAGGTCCCCTCTGCACAGAAACACAAGCAACCCCAAACATGTTTCGGCCTTGTTGGACCTCCTCAGTGCTGAATTCTAGCCTCAACCTCTTTTAAGGACTACACTATGTGATGTGCAAAAGGTCATTTCAACTGCACACCCCAAAAGGGAGCTTACCTCTAAACTTGGCGTTCTGGTCCATGTGCTCATTTTGTATCTCGAGTAGTCACCATTTTGAGACAGCGCTGTATACATGTTATGTAATGTTAGCATTATTTCTAGAGCGCACGGTCACCCAGGGGTATCTTGGCGCTGAGTGAGGGAGGCTGCAGCCGTATACATATATGTGATGATGTCATCACATTGCAGAAGTCTGTCACCTGATGATACAATGCGTGCTGTGTGCAGGCCTTGTGGTTAGTTGCCCGTACATCCCTACATAGGCGGGTATTGCGTTCCTAATGTGAAAACTTTTACAAAAATTGCAAAAATAGTTATGAAAATAAATTTTGAAAACAAATAATTTTCGGATTAGAGTAAGGAAAAAAGGTGTCAAGAAATGGACTATGTGTCAGTAGTCACTACACCCCGCCTCCTCTTCAGAGGAAAGCTATCCAAATATTTTGGTAGTATTTAATGCTAATAGATGCATTACTTGTCAAGCTGTGTGTCCCTGGGTTGTAATAAATGTAATGGGCTACACAGGAATTAATAGTAAGTGGCCCTCATTACGACCCTGGCGGAGTGGGTTTACGCCAGCGGTATTCGCGGCGGACCCGTCCGCCCTACTATGAGTTCCCGTAGCGCCATGGAGCCGTTTTCCGCCTGGTTTTTCCGGGCGGAGAAATCCATGGCGCTACGGGACCTTGTTGTTAATTACGCCACCGTATTTTACGGTGGCGTAATTAACTCCTTCCCCACTCCCATTATACCCTATGGGGCAAAAATGGGAATGGGGAAGGGTAAAATGGGGATTGGGGATTTACCGCTCCGCCAAGGTCGGAATGGGGCGGTAAATCCGCCAACCCCCATGGCGGTATCGGCAGCTTTCCGCCGTGCTCCATGGTGCATATTGCACCACGATCTCCGCCAGGGTCGTAATGAGGGCCAGTGTCTTTTAAGCAAATTTCCTTTCAACATTGTCACTGAGTACTGACAGGTGGGTCTTAGAAAAATCAGCTGTTGTTAAACTTTACAAAGAATTCCGTCTGCTACTTCCAAGTTCTTGTGTGCGATTCCTTTGAGGACGGAGCACATTATTTCATCTGGTGTGTGTTGTTTTGTCACACAGGGCCCCATTACGACCCAGGCAGTAACCATGGCGCTAGTAGCGCCATGGTTGCCGCCGGTATTTAAACGATTCCACCATGGTGAATGGCAGAATTACCGCCCCATTCCAAGGTTGGCGGGGCGGTAATTCCCCATTCACCATTGGCCCTTCCCCATTCCCATTTTTGCCCCCATAGGGCTCAATGGAAATGGGGAAGGCGGTAGTTACAGTACCACAAATTGCGGTACCGTAATTACCTACAAGGTCCCTGTTAGGCAGAAACCTGTGCAGTTCCCTCTGGGACCACTGCAAAAAGTTTAAGACTACAGGAGTTAGCAGTAAACCCAATTGGTAGCAGTCTGCACCACCCAGATTTACCTGGTAGCTGTCGCTGAGCAGTCAGACCTCTCTCAAGATGAGTTAGGCCGTATTTGGAGTATACAGGATAGGGCAATTTACATAGTAGAACAAGCAGACACTGATCAGAGCTTGGGTGTAAAGATATAAAATTATTTATTTAAAAACACATCTATGGATAACACACTGGCACTAATATGGCAAACAACTTCAATCACAGTTACTATAAGTATATATCAATCCCATAACAATATTTCGACAAGTCTAGGTTCAACGGCACCACTTATTTGCAGACAGAGGTGAATGCTTTAACCTAGATGAAACTCTAGTATTCGTTAGAAAGGGAGAGAAAAAGGCAGGGTATGAAACCAACTCAGTACCAACACTTTTACGAAACAAATGCAAGGCGAGCAAGGCAGGGTCTACTGTAAATTACAAAGTTCAGAGGCCAGGCCCACTCGGAGAGAGGCAAGGCGATATGTCCCAAAAGTACCACAGTGGAAATGCACTTCAAATCTTTGTAGCAAAATGTCACAGAAAGGTTGGACCATTTTAGAACAAAAGTTTAAGAAGGTCTGGAGGCGACCCAGTGGAAAGGTAAGGATTTAAGACACCTCACGCTAACCGTTTCAAGGGAAGCCAGGCGGACACAGTACCTTGAGAGTGAAGAGACAGCTCCGGCGGGGGCAGTTGTTCCTGGTGGTGGATGCAAGTCGGGGCTTTGCCAGAAGATGAGAGGATCTCGTTGTCGAGGAAAAGTTGAAGATCGTTGCACCACCAGGGAAGAGACCAGCTGCGGAGTGCTCCGTCACAAGGCACCACCTTTTGGTCACGGTACAGTGGTTAGTGGCTATCCGGTTGCCGGGGTGCTCAGCACGGGCAATTCGACCACTAGACGTCCTGGAAGCGAAGAAAAAGCAAGGGACTGGTTGTTCCCACCAGTCAGGGGAAGAAGACTCTCCAGCAGGGAGATCTACTCTGTCGTTGGGAAGTGGTGAGTCGGTTCAGCAGGGCTCCACCGGAGGTGTCGTCGTTGCAGGTCGGATCAGCTTTACCCTCGTCGGATTCTTAGGTCCTGTGGCAACTTCTGAAGTTCCAGTCCCAAAAGCCCTGCTTTTATGCCGAAAACCCCCATTCATTCAGCCTAGCTGTCAATCAAACATGCTAAGTGGTGAGCAGGGCGGCTCACCACTCGGGCCAATCACACCAGAGTGCGAACTGAGTTGGCAAGGCAACTCAGTCCAGGGTGCCTAAACCCCCTCCCACACCCCCTGTGGTACCCAGACAGAATGGCACCACTCTGGAGGGCTTCTGTGCAGAAGCCCGCCAAAAGTGGAACAAAGGGCTCAACCTTTGGTTCGGAGTTACAGAGGCGAACACATACGCCATTTTAAAAACCGAGTTCTGGCAGAAAATACGAACCGGTGGATTTATTTAAGACAAATAAACCGGCGGTATGTTAGAGACTAATGTGAAAAAGTATTAGCCTTGAACAATGGGAAAATCCCATAGGAATATATTTGCGGTCGAATATAAAAAGTAGTATCCACTGCCACCAGCCAAAACTCGACGAGGGGGACGGGACAGTGCCCCCTCGAACAACAGACCCAGGGGTAATCGAATTACCCCTACCAGTACGTCCACAATAGGATGGTTTGTACTAGTTCTGTTAGTAAATTTAGGTCTAGTAAAGCCAATGGTGACTTTACATGCCCCGGGAGACAGTAGTCAGTCCCAGGGTATGGAGTCTACGGTGGGGATCCTCTAGGACACCCCAGTGTTACGGCACGGAGGGTGCGGTGTAACACACATAGCAAAACACCTGAGGCCCTATGGAGTAAAAGACCCCATAGCCCATAGAACACATTGACATTCAAAGAAATCAACCACATTCATGTCCAAGAGTGGGAGGAAAAGAGTCTCACTCTTGGCAGGATGAAAAAAACAAACTCCAGAAATCCAGCAAAGCTGCTGGGGGACTCACTAGGTTAGGAAATTCAGCCTAAACAGAGAATTCTCCCTAACACTCCCTTTGCGAGTCCAATCCTTAACGGCTGGCAAAACCAGCCGTTAAGGTAGGGACCCGCAAAGCGACCTTGTAATTAGGCGGTAAGGAGTTAACGGCGCCGCCACCTTTTACGGCGCCGTTAACCCCTTACTGCCTGGGCGTAATGAGGCCCAAAGTGTTGAACTAGGGGGGCTGCAGTCACTTGGTTGCATATACAACTCCTGTCTCCACACATTGCTGTCTTTACCTTCCTTTTGGCTTTCCTGTATACCATGATCCCCAGGGACCCCAAATGGCGGACACCACCATGGATGTGTTGAACTGTTTTTGTCTCCTATTTGAGGTCAGTATCTACCTCATGTGACTTCTTTGTGAATCTACACAAAGATCAATTCCCACTAGAGGAATAGCCTGTAATTGGCTGGAGACCCGAAGACGGAGTTGGCATATTTTCCCTCATTTGAGAGCCGGTTTTCTTTTCCAAATTTCTTTTGATGACTCTTATCTCCGATTGAAGTGCTACGGTTAAAGGCAAACATTGGCCTGTTCAGTTTGCTTTTCCCACTGTGAAAAATATTCCAGTTCTTATTGATTATCGGCCTAATGTGTAGGGATTTGGTACAGTATGTACTCTCAAATACCAAGCGGGAATCCTTCTCCCCAGGGATCCCGCCTTCCAAGAGTCTCCCCCTATTGTTGTTCTCTGCCCTTTTTTTTTAGACATTTTAATACGTTTTTCTGGGTCGCCCCGTTGGCGTACGCACCTCACACTCCCAATCGCCTACTTATTTGACTCTTTCTAGTTGACATTTGTATTTCTTGAATCATATCAATAAACTTTGTGTTTAATCTTTTCATATTGGGACATACATATAACTACTTTGTAACAGACACCATTCACAAAGTCATACTTTCAATTTCTGACTTATTTACCTTGATTGACCAAATCAATATATAACATGCAATTATCTTCCTACCTGCAAAACGACAAGGTTCTAAATATGTCCATTGCACATTAAGGGCCCGATTAATGGAATTTTCAGCACAGTACAAAGTGACTTTGCACTGTCAGCAAACACTGATTCACAGAGCGGTGCAACGTGTATTTCTACAGTGCTAAGTGACTTTGCACTGCCAACAAACACCCTGATTCACAGAGCGGTGCAAAGTGTATTTCTACAGTGCTAAATGACTTTGCACTGCCAACAAACATCCTGATTCACAGAGCGGTCGGTGCAACATGTATTTCTACAGTGATAAGTGACTTTGCACTGCCACCAAACATCCTGATTCACAGAGTGGTGCAATGTGTATTTCTACAGTGCTAAGTGACTTTGGACTGGTGCAAAGTGACTTTGAACTGCCACCAAACACCCTGATTCACAGAGCAGTGCAATGTGTCTTTCTACAGTGCTAAGTGACTTTGCACTGCTAACAAACACCCTTATTCACAGAGAGGTGCAAAGTGACTTTGAAGCAGTGCAAAAATACACTTTGCATTGCTCTGTGAATCAGGGTTTTTGTTGGCAGTGCAAAGTTACTTTGCACGGTGCTAAATATTCCATGAATCAGGCCCCAAGTAAGGTCAAGGCATCAGGTAGAGACAACACTCCCTCCTACCAAAGTATTCTACTTCATAAAAATAGAAATCACTTTTATTTATCATCTCTTATTCCAAAATCTCTTCCTGAGTACTATTTCGAACTACTAGTTTCCCTTACTTTTAGGGGGTGCCATCCTGCTATGTGCTCCCTGAAAAGTATTTCTAGTTCATTCATGGATTTTTCGGTAATGTAGACTTTAATCATGATGCTGTTGCCTGATAAAATATGTTACCATGATTGCAGATTCATTGTGGAATCTGATTCTGGAGCGATGCTTCACAGTTCTGGTGTGAACTGCTCAAGTAGTCATCCCAGGCAAATAATCATGGAGACCGCATTGTAGCGCAGGCATCATGAAAGCTGTCTAATTTGCCTCGTTTCCCCGTTCTATGTAACATTGTCAACAACATTGAAACCAACCCTGAATAGCTGAGAGCCGCTTTTTAAGGTGGCGTGATCAAGTTTACAAGACGCATTGGCAATGCCAACAGTTTGGGCATTTATTTAGGCATGGAAAAGGCACTTGCCAGGCACTGCTGTAGTGTTATTAAGTGCACATTGATGGTAGCAGGTGTAAAATGGCGCAAGTACCTGTGCATCTATTAGCAATGCCTGGCAAATGCCTAATACTCATACATAAGCCAAAAGTGTTGACCATGCCAATGCTTGTTTTTAACAGGACTTCGGCAAAGGACACGCATTGTGCTTATAAATCGAATGGCTAAAGCCAGACCTGGTTAAGACATTTTATTATAACAGCTGGATGTTTGCAACCCCAATTAAGTCATTTACTCTCAGAAGACTGCTTTGAAAAAGCATGGGCAGGCATTTCATTGAAAAGTTCCCATGAGGAGGTGTTTTGGGCTGGGTGGGGCTGGCACCTGGTGTGAATGGCCACTGGGATTAGTATGGCCATGGGCAGGCAATGAGTGGACAAACAACACCTACAAGCTTTGTGTCCCTCTTCGTATGCCATTTCCCCCTATCTGTACTCTAATGCAATAGTTTAGTGTTTAGGTGGCACTGCCACCTAATAGCCCAAACTAAAAATAAGGTGTGGCAGGCCACCACCAAAAAAAGTTAGATTACAATGTCATGGTTTAATCCACAGCCTTACGATAATGGAGACGTGAGCTAGCGGTTTACAGACACATTACGTGTTCATGTATGAACGCTATGTTATTTATATTTTCTTCGGACATACAGCATATCTTTTTAACGTTGAGGTGGATTTTTCCTCATGACCACAAGATGGCAGTGTTTGTCTACAATGCCTCGCACTACAGAGTGATTTGCCTTTGTTATAAGGGGTTCTTTGATTTTTGAAGATGTCCACTTATGCCAAAACCTGGGGCCCAGTCAAACAATTCAAACAGTATTTCGGATAACAAGAAATCCATAAAAGCACATACTTATCATAATAATAATTAGGTAAAACATTTCAGCAGACGTAAAATCACCTTAATTTATGCCGAAGAATGGTGCATGGCTTAGTTGAAAATCTTTCCTCCGAATTCTTTGGCTGGAGAGTGCCGGCTGATTGCCTTGGGCAGGAGCGGGGCCATACAGACAGACAGACTGAGAAGCTGTGGCCGCTGAAAGCAGGCACTCAACAACCTGCACTGTGGGGAAATAGCATTTTTCAGTAAACTAAATAAATATTTGTGGCCTTGGACGGCTCGGCCTGTGCATGGTGACGCTCAGGGCGTTCGGTGTCCCCTTACTGGAAAGATTGCTTTGCATCTGTTTGTTATATGCATGGCTCTGCCCAGATAGTGTAATTATTGAGAGTAGGTGCATAGGTGAGTAGGAGGCTGGTGGGCGTCTGAGGTTTGGCTCTCTCAGCCAGGCTCGGACTGGGAAAAGAAATAGGCCCGGACACCCAAAAAAAAGTGGGCCACCCATCGCCTCAAAAAAAGTGGCCCAGCCCTCTCCTAAAAAAGTGGCCCTCAAACCATCATCCGTGAATCGCATCAATTCACGACTTTACAGAAAATGCTATCTCAAAAACTCACACCTGGATTAATTTCCCTTTGCAGTAGGGTGGCCAACTTTTCAAAATGGCTTCTTAGGACACTTTATGCGCAGAAGCTCAAAAATGTTTTGTAGAGCGTGAGATTTTATACAGCATCATTTGTTCGCACCAACATATTGATACTTTTTTTTATATGACTTGTGATTTTTGAATATCCTGTCCTCTCTCGGTGCAGAGCAGTCTACCATTGACTGATGACTGCACACCTAGAGCACATTATTTCATAGGTTTAGCCATTCTTGTATGTCACCTGTATTTTAGGCCTTGCCGTTTCAGGTCTGTTTTTGGTCTCGTTTTGCAATAATGTGTCCATGGGTGTGTAATACATGGAAGGGGTCATTAATGCCTGTGCCCTCTGGCCTTGCACCACACCACAACTCCAGAGGGAACCTGAGGCAAAATGGTGTTGCCCCAGCACCCTGATCCGCCAGAGAGAGAGAGTGAGGTTTTGTGTGAGTGGCGAGAGGATGTGGGCATTTTGATTTGAGTACTTAGCATAGCATACACTGTCCATATCTCGTGTGCTGTGAGCACCTGGGCATTTGATGACAATACCTGCGAAGACAGAAAACAATTTCTCTATGCATAACATGTTTTATCAAAATTTTTACTGAAAGTTTAGCAGGAGTTAATAAACCAAACTACTCACTAGTGCTCCTTTTGTTGCATCCAGTCGGACTGCTTGGCTAACATTATTTGTATTGTCAGAACTTAAAACATCCAGCAATCAGTGGTTGAAAGTGTACGAAAAGAAGTAAAGGAACTATATCTGTGTCCCTACTGGCCTGCACCACTCCCCACAAACCCCATCGCCAACCGCCCCCCACCCTCCACGCACAATACAAACCTCAAAACACATGTGTCTGCTGTTTCGGGAAACGTTCAGTGCAGTGCACTGAAAGTGCAAGTTTCAACTTCTTCCTACACTTTTATTTTAAAACAAAACCATTCTGGAGCAGTTTCTTTTTAAAATAAAAGCATAGAAACAGAACAGTAAAATTGAATTAAAAGAAAAGTGCTTACCACTTACCAATAGTGACAGTGACAGTGTTGGCTGCTCCAGAATCCATACGATGGCAGCTACAGCAGGCAGCAGCAGGCTCCAGACGATGGCAGATCCAGCAGCGGGCTCCAGACGACGGCGTGGCAGCTCTGGCTCCTCAAGATGGCGTGGGCTAAATGCAGGCCAGCCACCCTTAAGAAGGCCTGCTGTCCTGGGTGCACCACAAAGGGTGATGGGGGATAGCCAGAATCTAAGTAGGGGAAACATGGCTGGAGGTATGGTGGAAATGTGTCTGGTTTATGTACCAATGAGGGTGTCCCAACGCAACTATTCAGAAATGCACCTACAAGAAACAAATGGACCTTCATGGTTGGCTTAGTTGTGACCTCCTTTTGAATCCTTCTGGTGCCTGAATGCAATGAGATGAGGCTGAGGATTACACTGACCAATACCATACCAATATCACACCATGTAAATGGCAGTGTCAGAATGAATGTGAGAGGAGTCTCTTGCCCGACCCTCGCCTACTGTCCCCCGCCCTCCTACAAAGCGCACATTACGATCGATGGTCGCCGATTCACATATCTAAGTTTGCATACTTTAGTACAAAAAAATGACACCTCCCCACATGTTATCAAACCCAGTCATGCTGACCTGCATCAAAGCATATCTTTAAAATCCACCACTCTGTACTATAATAGCTTTAAAATGCACATGTGTACATATGTCTTCAAAAGGACTTATTGTTCAACGGTTTTGTAAGGGTGCTTGACAACTTGCTTAGGATGAAATGGACAGCATGTTTTCGCTTAGCCTTTTCAGGGGCAAACGGTAAAATGACACCCTGAAAGGTCACTGCAAGCGCAGCGAACACCAGCACGCCAGATTCAATGCATTAGACACGGGTTATGCCGGCGATTCCCAGTGATTCTGGAAGCAGGTCACCTGAGACACCCCTATCTTTATGCCAGGGTCAGAATCCCACTGATTTTCAAAAGCTCAGACACCGGCTCTCACCCTCACCTCCGAACAGGGCTCTGAACTTCTCAGAAGTTCTTTCCGGAATTACGCAGTGTGGTACAAGCTCTCCACATGCAAGCAACCCTGCTAAAC
Source organism: Ambystoma mexicanum (assembly GCF_040938575.1). Lineage (NCBI taxonomy): Eukaryota > Metazoa > Chordata > Amphibia > Caudata > Ambystomatidae > Ambystoma > Ambystoma mexicanum. The sequence continues at coordinate 695,454,609 of NC_090939.1, forward strand.
CCAGGGGCAGGAGTTTGGGGGTCCTGTGATACTTCATGTGTTCAAGGATGTTAAACGAGAAAGTTTGGCTTTTCCAATAGCACCAATGAGTAGCAGGAATAATCTAGGGGACGTTTGCCTGCACAGTCCGGAGGGATATGTCAAAATGTGCTAATCTCCATCAGCCACGGGGACTAGCCTGTCGGTTTGCCTTAGCAGCATGACGCTAGCAGCTGTGGCGCTGCCCGATGACGGGGCACGCACGCCACGGCGTGACATTGCACGCCACCGCGTGCAGCATAAATAAACGGGGCGTTCCCGGCCCCGACAGTGCGACCGGGAAGCCCGAGCCAGAAGGACGTGTGCGGTGTGAGTCCTTGTATGCTGGGGGGCTTACGGGGATCGCTGGGGTTCAGGACACACCCCCAACAGTGGCGACAAGTGGGGAATGATGCCTGGGCCCAGCGGTGACGAATATGCAATTTTTCTTCCTGAAACAGAATCTTGCTGACATTTTGTTTCATGCCGTAGGCTGTGCTTCACCCACGCGGCTGGCGGCCATTTTGAATAATCAGGCCGTGGACTTCACAGAGCTCCAGTTTGGGCGGTGAGTGGCATCCAGGCCTAATTTTTGGACACACTGCTAGCAGACAGATTTTGATTTTTCTTCGAATTTTGGGTCTTCTACGTCGAGTGCAAGCGAGGAGGAGAGCTACAATGGCTGGGCCTACATAGCCCATAATTCTTCCTTGACTCCATTTTTGGAACAGCTAAAGGCTGGGGCCTTTTTCAGCCTCTTCATCATCAGACTGGTGGCCCTACTGCTTTTTCATCTTCTTCATCATCACAGAGGTGTGTTGCAGTGGTTCTTCATTCTGCTTACTGGAATCATCAGGCCTGGTGGCTGGGACTGGGCTGTTTATGATTGCCCGTGGAGAGGGGACAGTGTGCTCTTGCTGTCTTTGCTCCCAGGGTGAACTTTCCTGTGCCTGGAGGTGAATCAGAGTTTGAGTTGCGGCCTCCATTTTCCATGCTGGGGGTGCCTGTGCGCTCAAACTCATGAGTGATACTGAAGATCAGGACGGTGCACAACCATTAGCTGTGCAGCAGCCTCCACTTGCTCAAGCAGGGCCTCCAGGCCCACTGCCTCCAGTGCAGCCCATGCAGCAACCTCCAATTGGTCAAGCAGGGCCTCAAGGCGCATTGCCTCCAGTGCAGCCAGTGGTAGCACCTGTTGCCCAGCCAATCCTTCCTGCCATGGCCCAGGCACGTGCACATGCGGCCTTGCAACCCCTACCGCAGTTTGATGTTTCGTGCCCGCCTTCTAGCTTGGGGCCTAGATGGAAGAGGTGGGTTGACCACTTAGACATGTACTTTCGGGCCGCTCAAGTGGTTGATGATGACAGCAGGCTGGCAACCATGTTGTACTCGGAAGGGCCCTCAGTCCAGGAGATCTTTGAATCGCTTCCACCGGGGGATGGGTCCTACGGTCAGGCGAAAACCACGTTTCAAGCCCATTTTCTGCCTCTTGCCAACGCGGACTATGAACGCTTTGTGATGTTGTCTGCCAAACAGATAGAGGACGAGACTTTGGACACATTCTATGGGCGCCTGAGGCGCCTGTCGCTCGTCTGTGCCTGGGGTGATGTGGAGGACATGATCAGGCCCATGCTCATACAGGCGTGCTCCTCGGGCAAGCTCAGGTGCCAAGTATTAAGGGAGCCCGTAACCACGCTGCCACGCATCCTAGAACTGGGGAGATGCCATGAAGCGTCTGAGGCGAGGGCAGCTAGAATGGAGGCTGGGTCACGCTCCATCAAGACCGAGGAGGTGTGTGCGATGTGGCGTGGTGGCAGAGGCACCAGAAGACCTGGCGGCGGACCCCGTGACAGAGCCGGGAGGGCAGGGGAAACCTGCCAAAAGTGTGGGTACGACCTGCCCCATCCAACGGAATGCCCCGCGGCCAGAAGGACATGCGGAAGGTGTGGGCTGCCAGATCACTTCTCGAGGGTGTGCAAGGCGGCCATGCCTGTCATGGTGCCACGAGGCCCGGCCCAGTCCAGTCTCCTTCGCCAGGGCAGACCGCCTAACGTCGCTCAAGTGGACCAGAGTGAAGTGGACGCCCAAGTGGAAGAGGCAGACGAAGAGGAGGAAGAGAAAATTTCTTTGTCTCCAGCGTGGGGATCCTGAAAGGGAAGAACAGGAGGCAGCCAAGGTGCGTGGTGGAAGTCAATCGGTCTCCAGTCCTGGTGGACACAGGGGCGTCCGTCAGTGTGATGGCCCGGGGACACTATGACGCTATGGACATGGCTCCTAAATTGGTAGCACCGAAAGCCGCATCTTCGCTTTCGGTGGCCTGGACCCCATCCCACTGGATGGTGCTTTTGTGGCGAAGGTGGAGCACGACGGCTCGCAAATCACTGCACGCTTCTACGGGACACCGGTGAGCACAAACACCTTGTTGAGCTGTGCAGCGGCGGAGGCCCTCAGCATCGTCAGCTTTGCATAATCGGTCTATCTGGAGAACATCAATGACTTGCTTGAGAAGTATGCTGCACTGTTCAATGGGATCGGACAGATGGCTGGTGACGCAGTGAGGCTGCATATTGACGAATCTGTACAACCCATCGCCCTGAAACATCGCAGGGTACCCTTTCACCTTCGTGAACATGTCGACAAGGAGCTCGATAACTTGGTCAATCTTGGCATAATTGAGAAGGTGGAGGGTCCGACTCCCTGGGTGTCCCCAATCGTAGTGGCCCGGAAACCCAAACAACCAGATGCCGTCAGAATCTGTGTCGACATGAGGCTGCCGAATAAAGCTATCAAGAGGGAGAGGCACCTCACCCCGACGATTGATGACATCATTGCCGAGGAACAAGGCGCTCGCTTCTTTTCAAAGCTGGACCTCCGAGCGGGCTACCACCAGGTTGTTCTCCACCCCGAGTCGAGGTATATTACCACCTTTACCACACACCGGGGGCTGTACCGTTACAAAAGACTGAGCTTTGGTGTGTCTTCGGCGGCGGAGGTGTTCCAAAATATCATCCGAGGCGCCCTAGCAGATCTCGAGGGTGTCTTTAATATCAGTGATGATATCCTGGTGTTTGCAAAGACGGAGGTGGACCATCTGAGGCGGCTGGCAAAAACGTTTGAGAAGTTGCAGTCCCTGGGCCTCACCCTCCACAAGGAGAAATGCGAGTTTCTGAGACCATCGATAGAGTTCTTTGGCTTTGTATTTAAAGAAGGGGGTCTATCACCAGATCCCAAGAAGGTCCAGGACATTAAAAAGGCGCAGCCTCCGGAATCCGTGTCCAATGTGCAGAGCTTCCCAGGTATGGTTACATACTGTGGATGGTTCATCCAGAATCTTGCATCCAGGTCGGAACCGCTCAGAGCACTGACATGGAAAGACACCACCTGGAACTGGGGTCCGCTTGAAGAAGCGGCATTCAATGACATCAGGGGTGCCCTGGCAGCAGAGGATACCATGGCCTTCTTCGATCCAGCGTTGACGTCGGAGATCATTGTCGATGCCAGTCCGTTCGGCCTGGGCGCTGTGTTGACGCAGATTGACCGTGATGGGGGGTGTACTCTGACAGAGTAGTGAGGAGGGATAGTTGGAGACTGTTATAAGGAATAGTAAGGCGTGATTAGTTGGGGACTGTCACGAGGTCGTCTGAGTTGGTACACAAATGTACCTTACACGTTATAAACACAGAACTCCTTCTAACGACTATGAACTTTTTCTTCTCCAAAATATGAACTTTTTTTCTCCAAAATAATACTCAGATTGAGAACTAAGAAAGTACTGGGATGAGGAAGAGGGTTATGCTGATATGAGATCTACATTCCTGAACAATATCTATATATTTGACTGATGATATCAAGAATTAGCAAAAAGTAAAGATATGAAGACAATATGTGAATTGACAAGTCATAATGTTACACAATATTCAGACGGTATGGAGATGAGGAACACGACATTGAATGCAGATTGAGAACCATACACCCAATGAAATTCAAACTGCATATTCATCTTCCAAAAACTTTATTTTATGTGAAGGGAGAATGTAAACACTACTCAAAAAATCATTGGTAACAGCACTCTCTTTTGGAAAAAGTTCAATAAAAACAGAGAAATAACAGACTATTTTCTTTTGGATACGTGATTCACAAAAAGAAATAATCTGCAAATGGATTGGCGTAAGAGAACATGCACGGTATGAATTCAAGAGCTGATTGGTTCATAGACACACAGATCACGAATCATAAATATATATTGCAGAAATCCTTACATTTCCTAATTGCTTTGGAGACAAATTCAGGTAGACCCAGTGAACATTTTGTCTACCAAATGTGTTAAATTGTCACTATTTTCTATCCAGACCTTTTCCCATTATGTATTCCCTTTGTTGTACCATGTTTGACATCTGTTTATTTGTTTTATATTCATTTTTGTTTTTGATTGCCTTTTTAAGTATTCTTTTAATCTTTTTTGTTTAATTTCAGTTTTTTCTTTTGGATTATTTTCTGGAGATGGCGACACAACATCCTGAGACACCTTCCAGTGATGAAGAAAGCAACCTCGTCACTGTCCCTGAAGACCCGGAAGACATTGAGTGGGTTGAGCAGCAAGCTCCACCCAAGAAATACCACCACAGGAGATTCACACTTTCCCTCTGGTGACAGTACTTTAAGGTGCCTAAAGACCCTTAACTATCAGATGTCGAGAAGGGACAGTGTACATTTTGTGGCGAGTTCCGAAGGAGAAGATTTTCCACGGTTCCTGCACCAAGCCTGACTAGCATGGTGTTTGGCAATCACCTGATCAGTTACCAAAGTTACCAATCAGGCAGCAAATGGATGAACATTTAAGGAGCAGGTACCGTCAACAGGCAATGCACCTTGGTTTTATTTATTTATTTCATTTGTATAGCTCTCAACAACTGGGAGGCACTGAGGCGCTTAGTGTGGGTATAAACGCATCAAAAGAAGCACACAAAGGGAACACATTTTTACAGTACGAAACAGTCTGGGCTGGTCTGTGAGAATAGGAGAGTCTTGAGTTTTTTTTCTAAAAACCCAGTACGATTGTTTCGATCTTAGCTGATTTGGTAGGGCATTCCAGTTTTTGGAGGCAACCAATGGGAAGCTCAGCCCTCCCGATCTCTTCAATCTGAATTTTGGCAGGATCAGGCTATGGCAGTTGATGGTGCAGGTGGGTCGGGTTGACTGTGTCCTGAGGATCTTTTGTGCAAGGTAGTTCAGAGCAGTGTTTGAGATGCATTCCTGGGTGATGGATAGTCTTTTAAAGGTGATACGCTTGTGAAATCGGGAGCCAGAGTGCATCTCCTCTGGCTGAAGTGTTATGCTCTCTTTTTGAGAGGTTCACTACTGCACTACAGGGATTGTTTTGGATGACCTGAAATCAGCTGATGTTTCTGGCTGAGGTTCTGACAAATAGGGCGTTGCAGTAGTCAAGTCCTGAGCCTGTTAGGGCCTGTGCAATGGTGAGGCAGTTGTTAGATGAGAGGGAGGACCTACAACCATTGATAAGTTTAGTAGTGCAGGCGGCTGATAATGCAATAGCCTTAACCTGTCTCATTAGCGACAGAGTGGAGTCAAGGTAAAAGCCAAGGATCTTGACCTTGTGTGACACAGGGATGGTAATGCCGTCGATGACATATGTCTTGTAAGCTGGATCAAGTTTGCTAAGAATGGATTGTGAACCGACCAGGAAAATGTCCATCTTGCCATCGTTTAGCCATAGCATGCTTGTGGCCATCCATGCTTGGATGGTTTGGAAGATAGAGAGCAGAGATTTAGAATCAGGTGAGTAGCTGCCAGTCAGTGGGAGGAGGAGTTGAGTGTCGTCATCATAGTTCATGTATACGACGCCTAGGTCGTCAAGGAGTTTGAAGAGGGGCTTGGTGAAAAGATTGTATAGTGTAGGTGAGACACAGGAACCTTGAAGAACCCCACCTGAGACGGGGCAGAGGGGGCTGCACCTGTGTCTGAGAAGGAAAGGAGTTAGACAGAAAGGAAGAAATCTAGGCGGTCGCTTCTGCAGAGAAGTGGGCATTCGTGATGAGGTTATGGCACATGATTTGATGTTCAACCAGGTCAAAGGCTGCTGACAAATCCAAGAGGAGGAGGAAGAGGAGGAGGAGGAATGCCGCCTTGCCTGGGTCTTTGATGTCATGCAATTTATTTTTTAAACCTGTGACCGAGACAAAAGTCTGACTGGTGGAGGCTCAGGAGATTGTTGGATTCCAGATGTGTTTGTATTTGGAGGTAAGCTGCTGATCCAGTATTTTAAGGAGGAAAGGGACTGTGGTGGTGATGGGGCTGTAATTTGATGGGTCTAGCATGTTTTTTTGTTTTAGCAAGGGAAGGACCCAAGTATCTTTTTGGTTAGTTGGCACTGAGTTGGATGAGAAAGAGGAGTTAATGAGGTTCGAGATAAAAAAGGGGCCAACTCTGCAGTGCACTCCTTAATGATTGTAGCATGGCAGCCCTTTGATTAAAACTATCTCAGTTATGGAGATTGGTTTGAAGATGAAGGGATTTGCGGAGCCAGCATGTGTCGGCGGTCAGGTGGGACAGGGCTGACTTTGCATAGGGTGACTTTTTTTAGATTGATCTTATTCTGAAGCATCTCAATTTTGCCAGTCAGCATATTTTGAATGTTGAGATAGCAAGAGCTGTCTTTGGTGCAGTTGTCTAGTAGAGGAGTGGGGGTTTCAAGCACTCGTAGAATTGAAAAAAGCTTGCGAGAGCTTGAGCTAGCGTTGGCAATTCTGTTGATGTATATACAGCATTTAGCTTGATGGATAGCAAGTTTATATGCCTTAGCTGCCTGGGCAAAGAGAGCTTTGTTGGGTTCTGATGGGGCCTTTTTCCAGATAATTTTAGTTTCTGTTTCTGTTGGTGTGTGCTGTAAATTTGGCTTTCCGTTGGGTGAGGGGTGACACAGCGTTAATAGCTTGGGTGAGAGTCTGATTGTAGATGTCGACCAGGGTGGCAGTGTCATTAGTGGACACATATGAGCAGGTGAGATTGTTAGTAAGGGTAGAATGTTCGAGGCAGAGATGTTGCAGGAGCTTCTCGTAGCTGTTGGAAGCAGTGTTCTGCCTGGTTTGCATATAGGGACAGGCACTGGTAGGTTAAAGGAGATGATATTGTGATGGGACCAGGGGCAGGGCAGGTTGGAGGTGATTCTGAGGTTAAAATTCAGGTCAGACACTCAATCTAAGATGCATGCTTTGGAGTGAGTGGGGTCGAGTATCCTCCGTTTAAAGCCTGGTGCTTAAATGGAGCTGGAAAGGGATATGCCTTTAGTGTTAGAGAGGTCTGAGAGTCCCAGATTGAGATCTAACATGAGCAGAGACATAAAGGAAGGTTTAGTATTGACTGACAGAAATTGCAAATATCCTCTTCCAATAAGTGTAGTGGACCAGGGGTGCGATAAATCATGTGGAGAGTTATAGTTACGGCGTGCATCAGGGTACGTTTCGTTGTGAGTAGTTCCCCTTTGTGGAGTGAGGTATTCCCTGATGGTGAGGGAGTCTCTAGCAATGAGGGCCACCCCTCCACACCTAGAGTCCACCCTGTATTTCCTGTAGATGGTGTATTTAGTGGGAATGGCCACTAAGAAGGCTGGGCCAGAGTTGCGTGCAGCCATGTTTCTTTGATGGTCAGCATGTCTAGGTCATTGGACTCTGAAGGGTTCTGCTGTGTAGGGGGTTTGTTGGTGCTCACTGCATTTTGAGGCAGGGTAGGGCTGGTGGAGGATCTAACTATTTTTTTTTTAATTCAATTTTACAAACTACTTTTTCAAAGATAAAATAAAAAAAAGTCCAATGTATCCGTAAGGATCTGTAAAGATCACCTTCAACCTTAAATGTTCAGAAATCCCATCAAGGTATCCATTTTGATCATTTCCGATGTTACCACAGCATGTCATGTTGAGTTCCATTACGTAAACCTAGTTGTACTAAGGGTCTTTAGCCAATTTATATTGTCGATCTTCTTTTCGTTATTCATTTAATCCCTTTGGAGACTTCTCAATGTTCATGTTGGTGTGTTAACTCAGGTTTTTGTAAGACGTGCTCAGACAATTTCACATAGGAAGGCTTCTCCCTCAATAGGGTTTTTCACACATTAGACAATGAGAGAAGTTCCTCTTGTTCCCTTTAAGTCGTTGTCAGCTTAATATTTTCGAAGAAGGATGTCACCGCAATCACACTTTTGGTATTTTCTCCTTCATTAAAGGCCTGCCACCAGTTATTCTCTGTTAGAGTGGTGAACTATTGCATTATTTTTCCTAGATAGACTGATCTAGATGTACTTGTACCTTCACATTCAAGTAGAAGATGTCGGCTAGTTTCTACTATCTCCACCGATTTGCAGTATCTACATTTGGTATGTGATGACAATTTCCTTATGAATTGAATGTCGTTAGTTTGTAGTTGATTTAGCCGAAATCTCAGATATGTTCTGGCTAACCTTTTATCCGGGAACTTTTTCAAGTAGCTTCTTGTGTCATATAGTTTTTTCGGGACCGTTGGAAAGTCTTTCATCAGCTTGTATGATCGCGCTATATCCTCCGTCCTGATTCAGTATGCTTCATAGAGTTTTTTTGCCATTTTATCTGGGTTTATTTCAAGTGTCTCTTCCGAGACATCAAGATCTTTCCATAGGCCCATGTTTCTCAGCTTCCAGTCTTTCAGTGCATGGATCTTGTCAGTTGTCATCTCTTTATTCACCAACTCCAAAAGTTTTGGTTTATTCTCCAATTGGAATTTTCGGTTTAGCATTAGCATATTTCTCTGCTGAATCGCTTTTAGTGATACAAGACATAGTTCTCTCCTTAATAGTGGCATTGGTGTTGATTGTGCCAGATTGAGAACTTTCTTCCAGAAATAACTCGAGTTTAGTCCTAGTATGGGACTAGGAACATTGCATCTGTTCCGTAAAGGATTGAAGGTACCACCTTTGCTTTATAGAAGTTGATTACTGCCAATAGTGAAAATTTCCTGTATTTTTTGTCGATCATCCGTGCTTGAATGGTTAAAGTTTTTATCTTTGTCCATAGCAGATTTGTCATTGCAGTTTCAACCCCGCTGATGGACATCATAACTCCCAGGTATTTGAAGTCTTTTACTTTTTCTAGTTTTAGCCCATCCGCGAACCAGTTCTGCTTGTTTTGGCTCTTCTTTTTCTTGCCTTCCCAGGCCATTATCTTGTTTTTTTCTGGATTCAGCTTTAGATTGTTTCGCTTCAGATATGCGATCAAGTTCGTGAGCTGTCTTTGCAGACCTATTGGAGTGTTATCCAACAGAATGATGTCGTCTGCATATAAGAGGCACGATATTTTTTCGCCACCAATAGCTGGAGGGAAGCATCTTATTTCCTTCTCATGCTCATCGTAGTCAGCGATATACACGTTATAATGCAGGAGCCAGAGGGCATCCTTGCTTCACACCTCTGAAGGTAGGTATTTCCCTCGACAGTAATCCGTCTTGCCCAAGCCTTACTTTAATAGATGTTTCCTGATATAAGGTTTGAATCGGGCCCATAATAGAAAAAGGGCATTTCATAGCTTCCAGCTTTTCCCATAATATGTCCCTGTTGACCTGGTCAAACGCCTGTACCAGGTCAACAAATTCCATATATGCGGGTTGACCGGTCTGCATGGCCTTGGCTTTGATTGTTGTCAACATCAATATATTGGTCGATGTTCCTGCATTTTTTACGAATCCTGTCTGGAATGGATCGCCCCTGTTTTCAACTTTGAGCCAGGCTTGAAATGCTTCCAAGGCGAGCCCCCTGTATATATTTTCCCAATAACATCCAATAAAGATATGGGGCGGTAGTGGCATGGATCTTCTCGATTTCCACGTTTAAAGATTGGGACTACTATAGCTTTTCTCCATGATGCTGGTATGTTTGTTGTGATCCCCTCTGGCCCCGGGGCCCTTGAGTTGTTATGTTTTTTGATTTTTACTAGGATATCTTCTTCCTTTGTTGTCATATTCCATGGAGACTCACTCCCCCTTTTCTTTTTTTGCAGACAAGCACTCTCCGTAACGGGCAGTGGTGCATATAAGATGGAAAAATGGGACATCCAACTAATTTCTCCCACACTGTTTTGTAATGTGATAGTACAGGACGTCATAGTGCCCTTTATTAAGGTCCAAAAGTCTCTTGATATTTTTCCACATAATGTTTTTAACATTGATTCCGAGTCTGCTTGGTATAGGGAATGCCTTTTTTGTATTATCCAGGATTTGTAGTTCCTATTGGCGTTTTTTCAGCTTTCTTGTGCCAGTTGTGTACCAGATCTGTTTGCTATCCGTTTTAATTTACATAGAGTTCTTCTTCTCGTTACTGATTCCTGGTTATAGGCATGGAGGTGGTTCTTTGGGGTCTCCTTGATTTTTTTTTGCCGTCTTTATGTATTTTTTTAACAGGAGTGTGTAGTCCATCAGCTTCTCTGATTTTTTTTTGTAATGGCTTCACCTTCCATTATGATAGAATACTTTTCAGAAATTTGCTTAATTGCGTTCTCCGTCAGTTTTAACCTGGCTCCATTGCTGTTCACGTCCAGATCATGGTTAAGAAACTGTTGGGGTTTCTGTAGATTCACCCATCTTGTATGCTGTAAATTATGGTCACTATTTAGGGTCCTTACCATTGCAAAACTGACCGTCATTCCCAGCAATTCCTTCGACACAAATGTGTGGTCTATTGTCCCTGATTGTTCCAGTCTTTGCCAGGAAGGGATCTCCAAATTTGTATCTGATCGTAACCAGTGCAGGTTGTGCAGGTCTCTTGATTCCAGGGTTTTTTCGAGGTTCTCACCTCTTTTCAGGATTGGTGCGGATTTTGGTAGGTGTGGTCATTGGTTTCCAATGTTCTTGCATATAGCATTGAAATCCCCTGTAATTATTGTGTGGTCGCAAGCTTGGTTTTCGGCGACTTCATCTAGAATGATGATGATATTTTCCAGGTATAGCTCATCCCCACTTGTTTCTGGGTTCCAGTAGGTGTTAATTAATAGTATATGATCTTCCTTTTCTATACTCCTAATGTCGGTGTATTTCCAGGATATTATTAGGACTTGAAATTGATCGGGAGAGTCCCTCTGTTCCGTCACCTCCAGACTGCTGCCTGCTCTTATTGCTGTAAGCAGGCTGGCTGTAGGACGTCCCTTTGGTCCCTGTTTCGCTGGTTTGGAAAATGTTTCCGGTTTCCGTGTTAACCATGTCTCCTGTAAACATAATAAGTCCCATTGCCCCAGATTGACGTCGCTCTTTGCAGTTAGGTGACTGAACCCTCGCGTGTTCCAAGAGGCCATATCTATAAAGAATTTTCCCCGTGTCGCTAAGGAACATGCTTTTACAAGTTGGTCATCCTGCAAGGTCCTGGTCGGCCTTTCTGATTGCAGTTGTGTTTCTTTGTATGTATGTCAGACGATTTCCATGACCAATTTGGCGGTAATCTCCTCAGAATTTCCGCTACGCGATTGAACGCACCATTTTTCCCCTTTTCTGGTTTGGTCTCCTTTCATTCATTATATGATAGTTCATCAGCCGAATCCGAGCTATGGTTGTCCCTGGAAGAAGATCCTTCTCCTCGATATCCTTTTGGACTTGTACTCGTCTTCTCCTTAGAATGGTCTAGGTCTCTTCGTGGCTGTTCAGTACAATGGTTACTCTCACGGGCCGAATCTTTTCTTCCCCTTGTTCCATGTCGGTTTTCCTTTTCTTTTTCCTTGGTTGCTAGCTGCTTTTGATTTTGCTCGAATCCGCTAGTCCACCACCTTGTCTTTATGTTTCCACTCTGGGTTTTGTCTGGATTTTTGTTTGAAGTTTTATTTTTTCCATCCTCAGGTCTTGGAGCCTGAGTCTGTGATTCTCGTAGATCATATCCCAGGATATCAAAGTTTGATGCTTCTTGCTGGAGGATTGTTTTAATAACTTCTGACTTAATGTGTAGATATGAACAGTCATTTCTCCCTGTTTCACAAGGTTCTACCATCCATAAATCTGGATTTTGGATGTCTCGTAGTCTTGGAATCTGCTTGAATAGGCTGATGATTGTGTTCCTGTTTAGAACCAGGTCGTCATTTGACCTTTTTTCCTTTCCCTATTGTAAACAACCTGTCTTCTTGATTTTTTCCTTCATTTTCTTTTGATATGAGTTGAGCATTTTGAGCCTCAATGGGCTCCTTTTCTATAATGCGGACCTTCTTCTTAGGTTCCATCTCCATGTTGGTGAGGTCCAATATAACTGCTTTTCTTTTGAATTTTGGAGATGCATTATTTTCTGTTTCGTATTCATCAACTGTATATACACTCCATTCACTTATGTCACTTCCTGAGACTATTGTCTCATCAGCTGGTTGGCTACAATTAGTGATGGTTTTATGTATTTTCTTGTTAGCCTTTGTCTCCGTACAGATTCTTTTTCTTATTTGTTTAGACTGACCGTTGGAACTCTCTTTACTAATGAGTCCTATTGGTTACTCAAAATTGATTTTGGGTTGGTAAATATTCCAAATGTAAAGTTTGCTTTGTTTCCTACCACTTTCTCTTGCCCCACCTGGGCTATAACCACTTTTTCTTTCTGTTGTTTTAACTGCTTGCTCTTTAGCTTCAAGCCCTCTTGGGTCTCCTTTCCTGCAGATTTGATATTTCCTTTTGGTTCTTTTGAAGACACGCTTTTTATACCCTCTATCACAATCTTCTTTTTCAGATCTTGGGTAAAATCCCTCCATTCTCATTCTCTCTTGGTCCGTCTTCTTGTCTTTTAGATAGCCCGTCTTTTGCTACTACGTATCCTTCTAGATAGGTTAATTTCGTGTTCATCAGGGCAATCAAAGAAGTCTGGTCCCTTGCTGTGTCATTTAAAGCCTCATATAGCTTTGTAAAGGGTGCTAGAGCTATGGTTATTGTCGACATTATAGACATTAAGTCTATTTTTTGTGTTGAGTCAGTACTCGAAGTTGAAGTATCATCACTACCTCTTCTGCTTGTAGTTGTTGTGTTGTTCTGTGGAGGCGTTTTTGTTTGTGGAGATCTTATATTTATGTTTAGTTTTTTTGCCGTTGCCTCCTTTTCATCCTTTTTTCTAAAGTTTATGTCAGTCTGTATCCCGACTGTAACACTTTTCAAAAGATTTGCTTCAGGTAATAATACAGTTGTCTGCATTGTAACTGACGTTCTTTTTGTTGCCATCGGTTCTATTAGAAGCCGAGGGGTCTGGGTACTAGTGGCTGATGTTTCAGCCCTGAGGGTCTCGGCCTCCTGCATTTGCAATAAAGGTGCAGTAGATGAGGTTGGTTTTCCCCTAGATAGACTCTGTGTAACAGCAGGTTTCTTAAACTGCCATCTAACAGGCGCATTGTTGGCTTCCTTCTCGTCCTGCCCACTGATACACTCTCTCTCCTTATCTAGCGGGGTATCATAGTCGTCCGTGTGTAAAACGCTGTTTAGTAAATCTGCATCAGATATTTCTTCCTCTGTGTGCTTTTCCTTTAGATCTCTAAGGTCAAAGTAGCTTTTTATACAATCTGCCTTTGTCAAGTTTAACAAAGTCGTTTTATAGGCAGACTTTTTCTTTTGGCCTTTAAATTTCGGTAGGTTAATCAATGGTATTTTACAGAACTGTTGTTTTTGAGATTTCTTTCCCTGCTTCAGTCTCCCGCCCTTTCCACTTTTCACGGGGGTGGATTTCATTTTTGATAGATCTACCGACTTGCATTTCATGGATTTGTCCTTCTTATCTGGTCTTTTCTGTATTTCAGGCATCATTTCGTCTCCCCCATTTGATTTTTTCTCTCCAGGCATCTTATCAATTATTAAATTTGTATCCGTCGATTCGTCCATCTTGTTGTTCAAAAGCTGGTGCAGGCGATCGTATAGGGCCGCGTTCGGAGTTCCAGCTATGTCATCTGCATTTAGAGCGTCATATGTCGATGTTATTTCTTCTAATGAATCATCCGTGCTTGTTGGTGGTTTGCTTGGATTTCTTAACTTCCTGATTAGGGTTTGCCTAGGAGTTGAATGCAATTCTACTAAGATTTCCACTTTCTGGTTGGTTATCTGGCTTTGCTCCAGCAGTCTGTCATCATTTGCGGGCGAGACCATTGCGTTGTATTTTTCTGAGGCTTTTTCTTCTAGTACTCACAATTTAAATGGGCCTTCTGTGTGTATCTCAGCCACGGCACCCCCCCCTCCTCTTCCTCTGACTGTATTTTTTGCCTTATTTCGTTCAGGCCTTCCCAAACACTCTCCTCATCATGTGTAGACGGGGGCTCATCAATCATCTCTGCTCCTTGCTCTGTTATTATTTCCTCTGATGAAGTGTTTGTTTGTGCTTCAGTTGCCAAATCATTGGAGGCATCAATATGCAGAGTGGATGCTGCATTACCAGTGTCTATCGCAATGCAGGGGTTTACCAAATCACTGGCTTTGTGTTCCACATGTTTCACCCCTGTGTGGGCGTCACAGGGAACAACTCCATTGTACGTGGCCCTTTCCCTATCCCGCATCTCAGCTGTTCCCACTCCAGTGTTACCCTTCAGAGCGCTTCTGAGTAAGGGCCCCGCATTCCCAAATCTTCCCCTACCTTTTTCCAGCTGACCCAGTATGGCTTCAATCGACCTCGCTGGACACGAGGTCTCCCCTTTCTTCGCAGCCGGCCATTTTATTTTGGTCTGCAGTGGGTCCCTTATCTGGGCCTTCAAGTGTCGCAACACCCTTTTAGATTTTCCCGCTGACATATCTTGAATCCTCACAATTGGTCCTTGTACTACCGCCGGTAGCAAAGATATGTCAGCTGACACAGGTATGTAATCAGAGACGTGGGGAGGGGAGGGTGGAAAGTGGAAAGGTAACAGAGAGATCCTACCTTCCTCCACGTTCTCTCAGGGTGTTGCTTCTGAGGGAGTCAGGCTTTCCCTGTGGATTCTGACATCTTCCTTCTCGGGAGCCAAGTCTTCGGCACCTCCGGTCCCTCTTTTTCCTTTGATTTCTTGCCTTCCAACAGCATGGGCAAGTCCATGTCCGAGTGCATGACCGCTTCAAATTCGGCTCCGGGTTTGCCTCTTGGAGTAGACAGCGCATTTAGCAGCTCCTTTGGCGAGGAGGGGCTCATCCTTGCTCCCAGCTGCCCCAACCCACACGGGGTCCCACACTTCACACAGCTCCAAACAGACTCACAATAGACTTTGCCTCCGCCCTTTTGTCGACTCTGGGTTTATCGCCGCAAGGGCGCCGAGGCAAGCTTTTTGTCCGTCTGGTCAAATCACGTGATAGGTCACGTGTCAGGTGTCGCACTGGGTTCCAAACAAATTCAGCTGAGAGAGCTCAGTTGACAGATCAGGTAGTGGTGGTGTTGGTTAAAGGGACAGAGCCCAATAACTGTCCGTAGAACGTAGCACGTTGCAGCAGCTCGATTCTCTCTACCAAGCAGGCACTTCAAAGCTACTGAACCACACGAGTGCCCACAAGCACACAGGAGCAGCACAGGGATCCACAGCTCCACAGCTCCACAAACTCCATAGGTTCTAACTATTTCCAGGGTGATAGTCGGAGCAGTGGGCTTCCCAGAAGGACTCTTCATTCTTGAAGTACCAGGTGTTGCTGTGATGTGGGGGCAAGGTGGTAGGCAGCTGGGTGCCTTCACTTTGGTCAAGAGAATTGATTGGGGTGACGGGAACAGCGTTGGGGGTGGGCACAGTTGGGGCTGAGGTGCTGACTGGGCTGAACATAAGAAAGGATGCCTGTTTGGTGTTTCTTGTAATGACTAGATGGGTAGCTGAGCAAGGGATAGTGTTGGCTATGCATGCTTGCACGAACTTGTGAGGGCAACTCCTTGTTATCTGGCTATAGGTTTGTGAATAGGACCAGGAAGTGTGTGTGGTAAGGCGAATACAGCAGTCTTTATCGAGCCAGGTGGCAGAAGGTCTCACGCCGGTGCAGGACTGTATTCTTGGTAGGCTTTGATTTTAGGATGCACTGGGCTTGCTATGGTAATGTATTGGACACACTTAAAGGCACAGGTTGAAGGGCGAGGAAATGGATGATTGTGCTTGTGCTTGGGAGGTCAGGAGACATTTTCTGATTGATTGTTCTACCAGAAGGGCACAAGAATACATACCTAGACAGGCCTTTCTATAAATGGTCCGGTCGGCCTTCCGTGGCCTGACACAGCCAGACAGGGGACGTGCACCTTAGTGGGGGTACTTTGTGGGGGACCAGCTTTGCCTGCCGGCTCTCTGCTTCCTGGGCTGAAGAGACTACTGGCGATCAATCCGGGTCCAAGGAAGGTGGGACAAACAGAGCTCAAAGGCTCCTGAAGAGGGTGTGCAGAAGTGGCAGAAATCTTAACGGGGGTCGCAACCAGGAACATATTATCACATGGCCTGGCAGGGGTTACCTTTTCAGGCCATGTTGTGAAGACCTGATGCTTGATCTCAGCAGCTTAGTGGGGGTCCTTTCTTTTGTGGGAGGCTGGCTTCGCCTGCCAGCTCTCTGCTTCCTGGACTGATGAGGCTACCGACGAACAATCTGGGATCATAGAAAGTGGGACAATGGAGCGCAAAGTCTCCTGAAGAAGGTGTGGGACAGCAGCGGCCATCTAAACAGGGGTCGCATCCAGGAAAATATTATCACATAGCCGGGCAGGGTTTACCTTTTCAGGCCATGTTGTAAAGACCTGGTGCTTGATCTCAGCAGCAGTGTGCATGTGCTGCAGGGGGGCCATTTCTCCTGCTTCCCTGGGCCAGATAGGGGATGCAGCTCTTAGTTGGGGTCCTTTGTGGGGGAGCGGCTTCACTTGCCAGCTCCCGGCTTCCTGAGCTGATGAGGCTACGAGCAACCAATCCGGGGCCATGGACAGCGGGACAATGGAGCTGAAAGGTTCCTACAGAGGGTGTGTGGCAGCTTTGGCCATCTTAACAGGGGTCGCATCCAGGAAAATATTATCACATAGCCCAGCAGGGTTTACGTTTTTAGGCCATGCTTTGAAGGCCCACTGGTTGGTCTTAGCAGCGGTGTGCATGCGTTGTACATGGGACATTTCTCCTGCTTCCCTGGGCCAGACAGGGAACATAGCCCTTACTGGGGGTCCTTTGTGGGGGCTGACTTTGCAATGCCTGCAATCGACCACCAGACCTCAAATGACACAGCAGGAAGCAGGGCCACCGTCACCTGCTGTATCATCCACTGGATCTCTCGGCACCATGTGATGTTACCGAAATGTGTTTTAACGAAAACTGTTTTACCAAGCTGATTTTACCAAACATTATTTTTGGTATTTTTTGTTTTGGGTGAGGGGGTATCTTCCCCAAGTCCCCTGTTTTTTTTCTAGTTGTGACCCCACCCCAACTACCCCTGTACCACTTTTACCCGTTTATCCCAATCCCCATCTATTTTTAAAAAATACCTAAAATAAATGTTGGTAATATTTGTTTCCGTAAAACATTTTTTGGTAAAGCCATTTCAGTAACATCACTGGATACCAACCTCTAGCATGGACTTCATCTGGTGCCAATGATGGGAGAGTCATCTCTGCCTCCCCAGTGTTGGACCCTCCTTGCCAACGCAGGTCTCCTGTAGGGAGCGTTTTCACCTGCAGGAAGTGCTATGTACCAGTAGCTCTAAATGCAATAACTGCTGAGGCATTTGTGGATGAGTGGGTGGAGCATGGGATTTCACTACCTTTTTCAGGTTTGTTTTTACCTGGCTATTAATTTAAAAAAATTAAAAAAAAACAAATATTGAACTTCTAAAAATACAGTTGTCTGCTTTTCCACCAACTTTTCCAGCATCCACTCCCTCGCCTTGCCATCCCTTCCTTAACCCCACAATGTTTTGTTTCAGAATCATCATTTCAGGTCAACAAAAGATCTAAGCTGCGGGTAGTGTGTTTAATATTAAGCAGAATGGCAACAGGCTAACCCTACTGGCAATCCCCCCGCCACCCAAGTTAAAAGCCCACATGAAACAAGGGTCCCTTAATGCAGTCAGTGGTACCACTGATGGCAGTCTCGGCCTGCTGCCGTGGATTGTTATATTATGTTATGTTATTTGGCATTTATATAGTGCTCTATATATCATTGGTATGACCTCAAAGCGCTGGTAGGTTGAATGCCCTCGGGGACCGTAGTCCAGGTCAGTAGAGTGAATAAGGTGTCGTAGGGTGCTTGGGTGCACCAATTATGTGTGCAGCTGATGTAATTGCCTGAAGGTAGCTGCGTCATAGCATTAGGTGTGGTGTTATTGATATCAGTTGAAGTTATGCAGTCAGGCAGGTGGACACCAAGACTGGGTTCTGGCTGCGTTTGGCCTGTAGGAAGCTTATATGTGCAGTTAGGCCGGTTTGCCATGGGATATAGCTGCATGTTATTAGAGTGATGAGGTGATTATGTGGTAATGTTCATATGTGAGCAGCTAGGCTGAATTTGATCGAGGGGTATAGCTGTACTCTAAATGAGTGATGGTGTAGAGAGTAAGCATAGTGATAGGGAATGAGAGTTTGGTTGAGTTATGAATTAAATTAGACTAAATTAGTTACAGAACTATCTCATGCGGCCCTTTCTAGTTATGAGTCGAGCGAGTGAGAGCAGTTCTAGTTGTGTAGTGCATGCAAGCAAGTCACAGTGTTATCTCAGGGGTACTTCAATATGTGAGTTAAAGTAGTTTTGTAGAAGTGAATCAATCTGACAAGAACAATACCTAAGCGTGTTAATAAATCCCAGTACCATTGCAGCATGCACTGTCAGTCCTGGAAAACTAGACACCCCTTGAGTGGAAGGAGATTGAGGATAATTGGTTGCCCGAAGACCAATCGCCTCATTTAAAGTGTTAAGAATACATGCTCATTAGTTATTATATAGCTATTGCCCCAGCTAGAGTGCGGCCATGTTAAGATGACTAGAATCGCCATTTTGTTTTCTCTCTGTTCTCTTTAACGTTGCCTCTTTGCCTCATGTAAAACTGCTTTGCTGTAGATATTATTTCGCTTCAATGGTCCAAGGCTACGAAAACATGTTGAAACATTACACTGAAGAGCCAGACAGAAATGCCTGATTCCCTCCCACAAATATCCTTGAAGACAGGGAGCAAGGCATTTAATCAGTACATAAATGCCAGCGAGTCTCTTGAAAGAATAGCAATGTACGAAAGTAGCATTTAAATAGTTGAATTATGTTCTTCTTTATGGCCCCCATTCCTAAACCCAGTGAGGCCCTGGAGAGTGGGCTGACCTCCAGAGCGAGAATCGAAACTTAGAGATTGGGAGGCCTGGTATGCGCCAGTCTCCTACGCACAGCTTTCCTATGAGAAACAGAAACGCTGTGTTCTCGCAAACACAGAATGATGTCTGTAAAACTGGAGATTGCAACCTGTTACTAAATATGGTGATCTAAGGTGTCATATTTGTCACACTGCTCAATCATCGCCTCTAATTCAAAGGGAAAAGAATTGGGGGCGGTATCAAATGTGTCATACTGTGTCATTGCTGATTGTAAGGTGCTCTTTTTGTATATATGTAACTGATGTACGTTGTTCATGGCTTGCGTCCCCTGAGGTCTGTTTAGACACACGTCGCAGGGCGTGAGACCACTTGGCCAATTGGGACTATTTTGTATTGCAATAAACCCAAGATTTTGGGAACGGAACCTTGTGTTTGGCATATCTATTCATGTGTGGTGACTTTGCCTTGTTTCCGCATTCGAGGGTCCCTCAGGGGCCCCTTCAAGATGGCGCCTGAATAGGGACCCTCCCCCACTTGTTCCATCGTGTACGTTGTGACATAAGGAAGGGGGAAGAACGGTGAGGACGGGAGCGATCGAGCCAGGATCGAGAGGTGTACAGGGGCCCCTGTGAAAGCGATGAGAGACTCCTTTTGCAGATCTGCGCACTGCTGATCCCTGATCGACGTCCCTGGCCAGCGGACAAGGGGGCAAGGGTCCCGAAAACGAGGCAGAGCCGAGATACGCAGACACGACGTCATTGGTTGCGTCAGTATACGGACGAATTGTCTCTTGAAGAAGACAAATTGATTGATCAGGTGAGTCGTGCCCCGATGCGTAAGTAATCCTGATATTG
This sequence comes from Ambystoma mexicanum, assembly GCF_040938575.1. Lineage (NCBI taxonomy): Eukaryota > Metazoa > Chordata > Amphibia > Caudata > Ambystomatidae > Ambystoma > Ambystoma mexicanum. The sequence goes on from NC_090939.1 coordinate 695,474,714, forward strand.
GTTGAGAGCTGATTTTGTAAAATCAAACACCCAGAGTAAGTTTGATTAGCCAAGGGTAAGGATAAAACATGCCTGGGGTATTGTCCACTTTAATGGGATTTTTCCACTGCTGTGAACAATCTTTGAAAACTGGCCAGGAAGCACCCCCGGGAGGAACGCCGGCTTATGAGATGTACATAAAGCATGGTATGGGAGCGATAATGTTGTGTGAGACTTGGCATAAGCAAACCAGAAAACAGGCAGACCTTCAGTGGCCGAGCCATGGGAGTTTTGAGATGGGACGTATAGATAACCTGGAAAAGGTGTTGATAAGTAGAAGAGCACGCCCTGAGGCACTTGATATCCTTAGGGACTGGAGGAGGGAAGCGATGCTCAGATTTAGAAGTGGAGAGGAATATGCGCGCAGGCGTGAGTCAAAAACAGAGCAGACTGAGGAAAAGGAGGAGGAGGAGGAGTGGAGAGATAGCTTGCGAACGGCAGAACGACGCGATGAATTGAACAGAGAAAAAATAGATTCAAAAAGAGAGCTACACACATCAGACGAATTAACAAACAAAATTTTGACAGAAACAAAACAGGGTCCGAGGGGTGGAACCAAACAGAGTACGTCAGTAGCCATCGCTCAACCCCCTCCCGTTGCTCAGCCCCTCACAACGCCAGCACAGCCACAGGTTGTTTCAGACACTGCACTACCCACTAGCCAGCAAGCTCCGAGTTTTTCGGCATTATCACAGCCTCAGCGGGCATATCCCTTCGCACCTCCTGATCCAGAGTGTCACTGTTCCAACTGCCCCTCCCATGAGTGGAATTGAACAAGATGAATGTAAGAGAATAACTTGCAGCGCAATTAGCAAGGAAAGAAAGCGTTGGCTACAAATGCAGGCGGAAATGTATATAGACGACAATGATGAGGCGTCTACGCTTGCATCGCTGCACGACTTCAGAGGGAACAATGAAAGACAGGTATTGTTGGAATACATGGGGGAATATTTATTGGGAGAATGGAAAAAGTTGATTGGAAAGCTACCACGCAACGATTGTTGGATTTAAATGCATTAGCCCGTGGTAGAGGGAGGGATGAGAAAATAAAAGAACATGTAGATAGACTCTTTGAAATAAAGAATGAGCTTGATGAAGAATATTCTGAAGTATTTGTCAGACCGGAGAATAAGAGAAGGAATATTGGGGGAGGTAGAAAGAAAGCAGCAGGACGATATATGCAGAGATCGTTGCCGTCCCTGGGACAGATAGGAGATAGACAAAGATTGCAGAGGTGTGTGCGGGAAACAATGAGATGGATGTCAAGTCCTAACACTTCGGTAGAGGAAATAAATGAGATAAGTAATGAGTATCCTTTGCACATGAGAATAGAAGCCCTGCGAATGATAGAAGGGGTGTTACTTCAGCAGGTAGCAGGACAAGACAGGAACAGGGGAAAATCAAGTACGCATAGAGGGCCTTTGGGATTAAACCAATGTGCATATTGCAGGGAGGAAGGACATTGGCGAGCACAATGTCCGCACTTACAAAATAGAGGCGGAGATGGTCAGAGAAGGTCTTGCAGAGGGCACGGGGGAACAAATGGTCATAACAGAAATTGTATGCAGCAGCATCAGAATGATCAAGGGAATGGAGCACAAAATGGAGGCTAGGCGTTCAATGTAACTACTTGGAGTGAAAATGAGCAGGGTGCACAAATGGGAAACAGAGAAGGAAGGGGGAACATTGTTGATACTCAGACAGGTACATACTGCAATAACAGTGGTGATTACACATCGGATGATGGGTTGTTACCACTGTAGTTGTAACCCCAGTAGAGCAGCCCAGAATAGGGGTCAGAACTGGGGGTTTACTTCAGTAAAGCAGAATAGGGTCTTTTACTGAACATTGTCTATTTCCGTTAACAGAGTATTGTAGAGAGAATATTTGAGGATTAAAAAACATGTAAAAAGAAAAGTAGAATTGAGTACAATGCCAAGTTATATTTGGGCCGTGAATATCATTGTATGCGAAATGCTCGAAAACAAAAAATACAAAAGAAGAGGAATAATGCTACCGCAAATTGAGTAGTACAAAATGTTGGCAGAAGAAGGGTATTATTTTATTATTAACTCATCTAGCTGCTGCAGAGGGCCATAAAGTAAGTGTAAAGAAATCACGTGTATTGTCAAAATAAAAAGCATTTCTGGTATGTCTATTCCAATGATACAGAAAGATGTGAAAGCTATAATAGGCATGACTTTATATTGTTGATAAGTGAATTGTGACTTTCTTTTTAGCAATGGAAGCGATGGTGAGATTAACGAAGAAGGATGCAGTGGTGATTTAGTAGTGGAATGAAGAAGGTCAGAAAGCATTTAATTCACTAAAAATCATTTTGAGTTCTGCTCTAGTTTTGAGCGCACCGAATGATGGAAGGGTTTTTAGGCTATTAATGCATGAGAAATGAAGGATGCGTGTTATCTGTTTTAACACAGGAACAAGGTGGAAGAAATAGGCAGTGCAGCTATCTTTCTTCTGCGCTGGACCCTGTAGCGCACGCACTACCCCGATGTTTGTGAGCTGTTGCAGCGGCTGCTGCGTCAGTGAAACAAACAGAAGGAATGGTATTGGGGCACACCTTAATTTTGATGGTGCCACATGCTATAGATGTTCTACTCAATAGAACACAAACACAACACCTCACCTCTGCTAGATTGACTAGATATGAAATTGTCTTATTCGCGCCCCACATCCAAATAATGAGGTGTAGCGCTTTTGAATTCAGCAGAACTAATGCCCATACCCGGAGAAAACATTTATGGGACTGAATTGCCTCCCCACGATTGTTTAATGGTTACAGAGGAAGTAACGAAGGGGAGAATTGATTTGAGTAATGCACCCCTAAAAGAATCAGAAGGGGAACTGTTTTGTGACGGCTCCTGCTTTAAATTACCTGACAGCATATCAACTGCTGCATACGCTGTCACCACATTAAAAAGTGTTGTGGAGAATAATAGAATTCCTTATAACTCTGCCCAAGCAGCAGAGATAATTGCCTTACAAGAGCCTGTGAAAGTTCAGAGAACTTAAGTGTAAATATTTATACTGATAGCTAGTATGCCTTTGGCGTAGTCCATAACTTTGGCCGATTATGAGACGGTTCTTAACATCGCATGGGGCTAGAATACAACATGGCCCTTTGATTGTGCAATTACTGTCTGCACTTACGTGTCCAAAACACGTGGCAATAAGGAAATGTGAGGCACATAAAAAGTGATATGTAATGTGGGAGAAGGAAACGCATTTGCAGACATTGAAACAAACTACCACTGATTTAAATACAGAAATGTTGACAGTACGATCGGAGGAAGTGCCCTGCATAATAAATAATAGAATTATGATGGTTAAAGAAATACAGGTGGGGGCACTCCCGACGAAATACAGGGATAGGCCAAGGGCTATGCAGAATCGATTAGTTGGGTGAACAGGATATTGTCAATACAGCACAATATGGGAAAAGGAATAGTCACTCCAGCGGGAAGTGCATTTAGAAAATTAGGTTGGGGTAGGGCATGTGAATGTTAGTATGGGCCAGGAAACAAATGAATGTGTGGTACGCACCTCAGTCAAGGAAAAAGATGAAGGTTAAAGACCTTGTACTCAGCATTTATTGTAATTTGTTAGTAAAAAAAAAAAACTACGTTTGATTCATCAGCAGGTGCAGGAGGCAATACCGATGGCAGGTGCAGGAGGCATTACCGATGTGATATGGGCCCAGGACATGCATTAAAGCTAGGTGGCGTGTGTCCTACGACAGAATAATGCCGGATGGACGCAAGGCGGCAAGAAAGTGCCATCGCCATTCGGTTCGTCAACTCATCGAGACAAAGACAAGAAAGAGACAGCAACAGTTCCAGAAACGAAAAATGCCATTGCCAGTCCTGTGCCACGAAAGCTGCCTGATCGAAGCACAGAGCCTGATGAGATTGCCATAAGAGCAGAAGGACAAAGAGTGCCTCAACGTTATCCAGCAGATTGCGCATCACTGCTTGCGAACATCGAGCGCATACATCTGTGGCACCCACCATCTCCTGTTGTGCCACAGCCTGCATTGTCGCCTGGGCATTCATCATCATCTGCCACTGTGCTCCAGGCTGGCTCAGAGCTTGAAACTGGAAGTGCATCCACACTATTTTGTTGATCACCCGGTACCAGGAGCAAATCGGTACAAGCTGCGGAGCAGAAAGAAGGAGTGATCACATTTTCATCTCTATGTGAATTTCCTGTCTCTGTTTCCTATTTTCGGATGAAGTGGGAACCAGAGGCCTAGAGGAGGGTAGTGTAAGAGTTGTGCAAATTAGACAGCTCACGAAAACGCAACTCCTCGGTGCTAAATCCACGTGTCAGGAACCCGAGTGAACAAGCGGGGTGCACATGGTACAAAGGAAGCTGCTCTGAAATTCTAGAGCAAAGTGCAAAATGCACGGAGGCCTTTCTAGATGAATAGGCAATCCAGGCAGACAGAAAACTGGCATAAAAAGATTGTAGACATTGATTGAACTATTTCAACATCCGGAGAAGCACAAGAGCAAACAATATTCACGACAAGCACAACGGAAGAAGAAGGACGAGAGAAGAATGTCCAAATCAGCGAATGCCCCCTCCTGCACAGATACCGATGGGGAGTTAAACGTAGTGCATAAGAAAGCAAAAAAAGGACATGGTAAAACAAATTGTATGCTGGGTCTAACTATAGTAATGTGCATAATGAGTGTAATAGCCCCAGTGTTGACCATAACATTGTTATGGTACCTAGAGGAAATGCACCCTCTTGAAGTACTTTTGCCCATGATGAACATTTCCACAACAGAAAGCCCAGTCCATGTGATTTCCTATACCTTGTCCCCAATGGAAGAGAAACATAGGGAAGGATATGGGAACAACACATTGCTGTTAATAATGAATATGACACACTCAATCCTAAGAAAAAATAATTGTTGGGTTTGTGCCCACCTGCCGCAGCATGGGGGTCAGGGAATAGGATGGTATGTACAGCCCCTGCCCTTAACTTCTGCATGTTATGCTTCTCTGAGTGCCTTATATTATAGGAAATGGAACGAAAGTGAAACTGGTCAACTAGATAAAACAAATATGAATGAATTCGAGGAAGTAATTATGAAACCGGTGGGTTGCTCCGTGTTCCAAAAAATATGATTAATTACACCAGCAATAATGCCACAGGATAGATTGTCTGTACCTTATAAAACTTCTGTGATCACGTTCCACATGAACCCACATGGGAATAAGGATTCGGAACCCCCTTCATATACAGTGAATTATAACCCTCATTCTGTCCCATTCTGTCTAAAGAAAAAGGGTTCTTTCCAGGTAGGAACATTTACCAGATGCAGGAATATAGCATTCCTTGATAAAGAAGTGGAACCAATATATCTGGGAGATCATGTGTATTTAATATGTGGAGAAAAAGCATATCCTTGGTTACCTAGGAACTGGGAAGGTACGTGTTATTTGGGATTTCTGTTCCCTGGGGTGTTTCTTTTAAAAATATCAGACATAACCAAATTGACTAGGTCACGACCTCGCCGTAATATTGAAGACGGGTTGATTGTAGAGGACATAGCAAAATCATTCATACCGTTTTGGGGCCAGGCGATAAACTCTTATAACATAAGACGGCTGTCAAGGATATTAGAAGAAACAATAAATGGAACTACTGATATATTATATAATATGACTCTTGAAGAAAAAGGAATTAGATTAATGACACTACAAAATAGAATGGCCCTTGATATAATCTTAGTTGATTGCAGCGGTGTTCGCAAAATCGTGGGATCAGCATGTTGCGTATTCGTAAGTGATTCCTCCCCCACGATTTTTGAGGCGATAAGAAAATTACATGTGTTAAGCACGGATCTCCACCCCCCTGAAGGAGGCTGGGAATTGAACATAAGCTCCTGGTTCAGGGGAGTGTTGCGGTCCTTGGGATGGAAACTGTTTGCAATTTTAGTAGCAATATTGGGAATATGGTGCAGATGGTAACACACAAGAATATAATCAGGCCAGACACCCACACAGGTGATGAATCTAGAAGGATCAAAGAGTTCATGGCAATCGACATTGATAATAATAAGGAGGAGACAACAAGCATATATGAGTCCGAATTCGAATCAGATTCCGAATCTGATCTAGGTACTTGGTAGGAGGAGGATGCAATGTATGGATGAGGCGTTTGGCATACAGCCAAGAGGATGGTTTATCAGTCCAGTCAAACTGGACACCCCTTGAGTGGAAGTAGATGTAGGATAATTGGTTGGCCAAAGACCAATAGCCTCATTTAACGTGTTAAGAATATATGCTCATTAGTTATTACGTAGCTATTGGCCCAGTTAGAGTGCGGTCATTTTAAGATGACTAGAATCGCCATTTTGTTTTCTCTCTGTTCTCTTTAACGTTGCCTCTTTGCCTCATGTAAAACTGCTTTGCTGTAGATATTATTTCGCTTCAATGGTCCAAGGCTACGAAAACATGTTGAAACATTACACTGGAGAGCCAGACAGAAATGCCCGATTCCCTCCCTCATATATCCTTGAAGACAGAGAGCAAGGCATTTAATCAGTACATAAATGCGAGCGAGTCTCTTGAAAGAATAGCAATGTACGAAACTAGCATTTAAAGAGTTGAACTATGTTCTTCTTTACGGCCCCCCTTCCTGAGCCCAGTGAGGCCCTGGAGAGCGGGCTGACCTCCAGAGCGAGAATCGAAACTTAGAGATTGGGAGGCCTGGTATGCGCCAGTCTCCTATGCACAGCTTGCCTATGAGAAACAGAAACTCTGTGTTCTCGCAAACAAAGAATAATGTCTCTAAAACTGGAGATTGTAACCTGTTACTAAATATGGTGATCTAAGGTGTCATATTTGTCACACTGCTCAATCATCGCCTCTAATTTAAAGGGAAATGAATTGGGGGCGGTATCAAATGTGTAATACTTTGTCATAGCTGATTGTAAGGTGCTCTTTTTGTATATATGTAACTGATGTACGCCGTTCGTGGCTTGCGTCCCCTGAGGTCTGTTTAGACACATGTCGCGGGGTGTGAGACCACTTGGCCAATTGGGACTATTTTGTATTGCAATAAACCCTAGATTTTGGGAATGGAACCCTCAGGGGCCCCTTCAGCACCCTCTAGATTTGAATCAATGTAACAAGGCCAGTTCTAGGAGAACGGCACATGCAGGCTAGTAACTTCACAATACTATCACAGTGGGCAATTTATAGGTTTGTTTCAATGCAATGCCAATAGTTTCTAACACATTTCTAGGTGTGTGTCATGCTAAGTGTGAGTCATGCTAAGGCAATGCAATGCTAACAATTTTCTAAGGGTGGGTCAATGCACATAGCAACTTCTGTGTGCAACATAGACTAGTAAATTCACAGAACTATCACAGTGGGCACTTTCTGGGTTTGGTTCAATGCAATGCTATCAAGTTTCAAAGTGTGTGATGCAGACTAGTCAATGCGACGCAGACTAATGTTCACAATTCTAACAAAATGTGGTACACGCTAGCATTCACAATTCTGTCTAAGTGTGGCATTTGCTATCATTCGCAATTCTATCTAGATGCGACGCAGGCTAATGTTAACAATTCTAACTAAATGTGGCACATGCTGATATTCACAGTTCCTGGGTAGGGTAATGTAGAGTGGCAGGGGTTTTCTGAAGTAGAGTAATTGCTCTACTCCCCACCCATGCCACCCTTACTTTGGTGGTTGCTGACTGGCCACTGGCTTCCCCTGCTGACACCTGAAGACACGTTCTGTAGCTGCTTCAGTCAGAGCCGTCCTTTGCCTCAGGTCCTTGGACGCAGGGGCTGCACGGGCAGAGGGCTGCCAAGGGAGCGTCGGTTAAGACCATCAATTCCAAAAGATCAGGGGTGTGCTGGGAGGCGGGAAGAGGGATCAGGAAGCGGGGATGCATCTTGGGAGAGAGAGGACTGCAAACGGGGCTGGGGGCCAGTATATTTTTACAAATTTACTAGTAACCAGGGCCTAGGAGGGTCCTGGTGGGGGTGCAGTCACCTGCATCTCCGGATCATGAACAGGAGAGCACGGTACAGTGTGGGCCAGTAGGCCCAATGCAATGGAAATTCCAACCAATCAGGGCCGGGGGTGTGCTGGGAGGAGGGGGGAGGGATCAGGAAGAGAGAGGACTGCAAACCCAGTTAAAAACAAAACACAATGGGCCTCATTATAAACATGGCGGTCCAGGAACTATGGATTGTAGTTCCCGAACCGCCATACTACGAGCTGTGTTTGCGGGCGCCTGTCAGTCCGCCATGTCTGGCCTGGCGGGCAGAGTGGTACCCGCGAGCGCAGCATGTCAGAGGCACAAGCAAAGCAGGAATTACCGGGTCCGGCAATGTCGGAATTACCCGGTAATTCCTCATTGACGGGTGTCGGAAAAATTGCAACTCCGGCAGCAGCTGTGCCTGTTGTACAGGCACGGCTACCGCCGAGGTTGTAATTAGGCCCAATGTAACCACTGCTCAGCCATGAATGGCACACTTTATATTCACAAAGCAAAGTTAAATTAAACAGTTCTCCATCTCAATAGACAAATCTGAGATGTTAAATTGCCTTGATACAAGCCCCCTAAACATTTTAACTTTATTTGGAAAGCATTTATTTTTCCCCCACAAAAAGTTTTTGGGAAAATGTTATCTTCCCCCAACTAGCAACCATACTCATTACAAAATCTCCATGCATTATATTTTACGAGTACTCTTTACTTTCCCCGTTTGTGCAGAGAACACTGAATCAAAAAGCATTCCTTCACATCACATGAAAACCTCACCCACTCAAAACAAAACAACTCATCAATCTCAACACACAAACGTGAGAGGTTAAGGGGGTAATTCATAGAATTTCGCGCACAAGTGGCGCACGCGGCTGGAGCACAGTGTGCGCGTGCGAATATCTGCACCAGCCGCATGCGCTAAAATCTATTTCCGCGCACAGCGTATTCATGGATTTTAGCCTCCAAAACCAGCCGTGGCGCAGCGACCCTGCAACAGCGCCAGTTACGCCCCCAAGAACGCCCTTGCGCAAGGAAAAGCCATCAAAATCCCCAATCCAGTGGAAAGGGCTGCGCTAACCCTGGACCAGTTTACAGGGCTACCAAACAGCAAACGGCAAGCGGGGAACGTGTATTACTGGGGTTCGCGTGAAGTTTCACATGCGATAGGCCCTGTGCAAGCGGGGTACATGTATAACTGGGGTTCGCGTGAAGTCTCACACGCGATTGGATCCGGGTACGTGTATTTTGGGGTGCGTGGGAAGTTTCACACGCGATAGGCCCTGTGCGAGCGGGGTACGTGTATAACTGGGGCTCGCGGGAAGTTTCACACACGATTGGAGCAGGGTACGTGTATTACGGTGGTTTGTGGGAAGTTTCACACGCGAAAGGGCCTGTGCGAGTGGGGTACATGTATTACTGGGGTTTGCATGAAGTTTCACACGCGAAAGGGTCTGTGCGAGTGGGGTACGTGTATAACTGGGGTTCGCGGGAAGTTTCACACGCGATTGGCCCTGTGCGAGTGGGGTACGTGTATAACTGGGGTTCGCATGAAGTTTCACATGCGAAAGGGCCTGTGCGAGTGGGGTACGTGTATTACTGGGGTTCGCGTGAAGTTTCACACGCGATTGGCCCTGTGCGAGTGGGGTACGTGTATAACTGGGGTTTGCGTGAAGTTTCACATGCAAAAGGGTCTGTGCGAGTGGGGTACGTGCATTACTGTGGTTCGCGTGAAGTTTCACACGCGATTGGCCCTGTGCGAGTGGGGTATGTGTATAACTGGGGTTCGCGTGAAGTTTCACATGCGAAATGTAAGAGGATTCAATTCAGCACTACAGCCAAGTCAACGCCTAGTCTAGAATACTGAATGAAAACCCTTATTGATATATCTTTGTGTCCAGTTCATGCGTTCTGGATGACTACCCCTATATAACACCCCTCTCTCAGAATCCCCCTGACCCCACTGAGCCAAGAAGTAGTTCTGTTTTGCAAGTTAAAAGGTTTAATTGATAACTAAGGAGTTGACATGAAATGGATAAGATAGCAACAATACTTTTATGGTTTCAAATGGATGCAATGTGGAATGAAATGCAGTACAGAAAATAACTTGATAGGATTTCAGCAAAAGACAATGTAATCACTTTCTTGGACAATTCACCCCCCCCCCCCTTTTATGCAATGCAAGGAAATGGAAGGAAGGCACACAGTTCTCAGAAATGCAATTAAATGTGATTCAGTTCACCCCAGCAACTTAGACTACAGAAGTTGAAAACACAGGCCCAAATGCTTTTAACTGTGCTGGAAATGAAGAAAAAAATATGCTAAAATGCTTTTAATTCCCTCTAGAGGTTCAGGGTGAGTGGTATCTAGTTAATATTAGTCCAGGCTCACACTAGCAATGATTCAGGGATAATTAGCAGGTTAAACGAATTTCTGGCAAATGGAAGGCAAGCAGCAGCAGATTTTTACACGTGAAGAAATTTGCAAATCGCGGCAAAATTTGTGAAGAATGTGCCGGGCGCTATTACAGAAGAACTACAAGGGCTATCAATATCAATTTGGGGCCCTATGAAAGCCTAGGATCTCAGCTTCCAGATGAAAGTTACTGCAAGTCTCTAGCACAAACGGTCACGGAGATATGAGCGATTAAATAAAGGTCGTTTTTCAGATTTGAAATTTTAAAGTTCAAAAAGACAAGTGCAGCTTGCAACTAGAAAATGACAGGTGACAGCTTTACAAATGACAGGTGACAATTAGGAGGCAGTTCTACTTAGTTTAAATAGATTGAATTATATTATTTTAACTAGGAGATTGTTTCTGCACAGTTTTGCTATGTACTCACAATATATTTAGAAATATGCCTTGCCACGGATCTGGTCAGGTTTAGGACTGGACTCTGGTCTCTGCACTTCACAGTGATCTGGGTCAGCTCTCTCTGGTTCTGCTAACAGGTCAGCTCTACTCTGCTGGTCTGGTCTGGGTCTCTGAAGTTGATGGAGGTAAAGTATGGATTTTCCCGGCAGAGCTTCCAGCTGCAAATGGATTTGAAGGTCCCGATCTGTCCTGTCTCTCTGCTTTTATGTGTTTTTAAAATGGGTGTGTGTGAGCAGCATCACTAGCCTCTACCCCTCTCCACTTGTCATTGGCCAAGCTTTCATTTCTCCCCTGATTGGGGGAGCTAAGTTGTGTCAGAGTGATGTCATTTTACAGCCTGCAGAAAGTCCACTCCTCCTGTCAACTTGCACACAAATCTAGATTTGAACCAAATACATATTTGCAGAGGTACATATTGTTTTAAAATTACACGCACCCCTCACATATCACAGGAGGTATACCCTGTCCAAATCTGCTCTTCCTGGGGGCTTGCATTCAGAAATGGCAATATTTTGCACTTTTTAACTGGTTGGCAATACCGGACATTACCCCAAATTAACACACATGTGCGCAAGGAGTATGGACATTAGTTGATGAAGTGTCAGATTTTTCACATGCACACATTTTGAGTAATATCCTCTTTTCCGCTAAAACCCCCCTGAACATGCCACCGGTTCTAAAAACCTCTTAAAATGTGGGCAGAAAAATCACAAGAATTATGGTATCATTTATAAAATGTTCGCATGTCCGTACTATGAGTTATTCATCTTTTTAGAGTTATGTTCTGGCCCCAAAGGGGTGTGGTTTTCCTCCAGCACAAGGTTGAATTTCTGGTTTTTCCAGTTCTGCCAAGCCAGCTTGCTCTCACAGGCAGTGCCCCTCCCCTTTACTTCCAGGAGGAAGCTCCATTTACGACTGCCGCCAATAAAACATTTGCCTGAGTCAGGACAAGGCTTTGTTCAGAGCTCCTGTATTCTTTGGGGGCTCCCCTTGATTCAATTATCAGAGAGATGGCATATCCTTAGTGTGGCCAGCAAAAGGCAGATAGGCCTGGGAACACAGCTGTGACTCAAGTTTCACTCCTGATGGGGGTAGTTGCCAGGCGGAATTCAGTTCCTTAAGCCAGGTTTCAGATAAAATGTCACTTTTTGTTACCCAGTCTAAGTCAAGACAATGTTTACATATGCAGCTAGAATGCTGAAGTTTAAAACTATGACATTTAAACAATTGCAACCTATGTGACACTCAAAAGTAGGTCACTCAGTCAATTTAAACATTTAGATTTTTTTAGTGTCTTTCAGTCCATATTTACTTAAACTGCTGAAATCCACAGCTCAGCCAGTCTTGTTATAAACCTTCAAGTCACTTCAGAATATAACTTTACATTGGATCCACCTCTCAGTAAGTCTTTCTTTGGCATGTTTTGGGTTCATTTATTCAGTTTTACAAAAAGTAAAATCTGGTGGTTTTAAAACGCCGGCTTTTGGATAGTGGTGAGTACTGGTACTGCACCCCTTTTTGGGATTTAAGAAAATGAATTCCCAACAGTTATGGGTTTGCTTTTGGCAATCAGCATTGCCATTCCCAATGGTTTCAGACTACTGTGTGGGTAGTCCAATGGTGGTTTTAGGCAGTGTCCTTCGGTGCCCATAACATCGGCAAAAATGAGCGGCAGCCTATTCTTCATGCATTTCCCTGTGCATTTTCTGGGAAGCTCTGGCCATCATGATGTTTTCCATGTCAGTACTGCACAGTTTTGAGGTAGGGCTCGGATGCATGGGTAAATACATCCCACAGAAAGGGAGGGTGCGAGTGGGGTACGTGTATTACTGGGGTTCGCGTGAAGTTTCAGACGCGGTTGGCCCTGTGCGAGCAGGGTACGTGTATAACTGGGGTGCGCGGGAAGTTTCACACGCGATTTGAGCAGGGTACGTGTATTCCTGGGGTGCGCAGGAAGTTTCACAGGCGATTTTGCTGTCAGAGTGGTTTACTGAATTTTGGGGGTGTGCGGGGAGTCCTACACGTGAATTGGCATTGTGGGTCCTCCCAGGTTTTCCCTTTACACCCTCCACGGCCCCTGCAGGCAGCCCACACCACAGGGGACTACCCTGGACCCCTGGTCATGTCCCGCAGGCAGCCCATCTACCATGGGCCTGCCCCCCAGCCAAGCCACATGTCAGCTTGCACTACTGATCACCCACTCATGTCCCCCTAAACCCCACCCCCTAGCAGTCAGGGGCACCTGCCAGCAGGCCCCCACTCATGTCCCACTCATGTCCCTTTGCACTCCCACCCCTCAGCAGTCAGGGGCACCTGCCAGCAGGCCCCCACTCATGTGCCCCTGCACCCCCACACCCAGCAGTCAGGGGCACCTGCCAGCAGGCCCCCACTCATGTCCCACTCATGTCCCTTTGTACCCCCACTCCCCAGCAGTCAGGGGCACCTGCCAGCAGGCCCCCACGCATGTCCCACTCATGCCCCTTTGCACCCCCACCCCCCAGTAGTCAGGGGCACCTGCCAGCAGGCCCCCACTCATGTCCCACTCATGTCCCCCTGCAGCCCCACCCCCCAGCAGTGCAGGGCACCTGCCAGCATGCCCGCACTCATGTCCCACTCATGTCCCTTTGCACCCCCACCCCCCAGCAGTGCAGGGCACCTGCCAGCAGGCCTCCACTCATGTCCCTTTGCACCCCCACCTCCCAGCAGTCAGGGGCACCTACCAGCAGGCCCCCACTCATGTCCCCGTGCACCCCAACCCCCATCAGTCAGGGGCACCTGCCAGAAGGCCCCCACTCATGTCCCTTTGCACCCCCACCCCCCAGCAGTCAGGGGCACCTGCCAGCAGGCTCCCACTCATGTCCCCCTGCACCCCCACCCCACAGTAGTGCCGGGCACCTGCCAGCAGGCACACACTCATGTCCCACTCATATCCCCCTGCACCCCCACCCCCCAGCAGTGCAGGGCACCTGCCAGCAGGCCCCCACTCATGTCCCACTCATGTCCCCCTGTCCCCAGATCAGGACGATCCTCAATCATGGCACTTATGGCCAGCCTCCCCAGCCCAAAGACCCAACCAAGTATTGTATCCACCCACATAGAAAAGGCAATTACATGATACAACCCTGATGGCAAGTATGTAAATGAATACATGTCCGTCACACACACACAATGGGTGCAAGTGAATGTGAAAACCCATATCATGACATGCATGAAACCAATGAGATAATACCACACATCGAAGTATGAAGAAAAAAATGTATTAAACACAACATGAATGTAATTAAAATCCAACACACAACAATGGGAATAATAAAAGAAAAGCTGCATGTCCGTAAAATAATAAAAAACAAGAAATCATAATCCAAAGAAATCCAAAAGAAATTGTGTCCAAAGTCACAGTCCAACAAAGCTAATCCAAGGGAAAAAAGAAAGTGAAAACCATTGCTCCATGGTGAAAATTAAAAAAAAGAGAATAATCCAATGGTGAACTATGTACAGATGAACAATCCAGGGTCCATGAGCCCAACTGATGAAATGAAACTTATCAAAAATACTACCTAATAAAAAACTATATACAAAAACGTGGTGCATTGTTCAAGCGCAACCAAAATAAATAAAAAACGAAAGGAAACCTAACACTATCTAACTATATACAATGGCGGCGGGCAAGTCCAGCGGCTCACCCTGTGGTGTGCCGGGCCAGGGCATCATCAAACTCCATGTTTATTTGCCGGAGGCGGGCCTCTGTCCTGGCCCCAAGGTCTTGCAGGGAGGCACTCATGGCCTGTTCCAACTCCCTGCGAGTTGCCTCGAGGCACTCTGCCCGCCTCAAAGCCCGACGCATGGAGAACTCCGCCCTGACCATGGTGAGCCGCGCCTCTTCCGCCCGCCGCCGTTCCGCACCTATCTGCTGGCCCAACCGGTGCCACACGGAAGACACTCCCATTCCTGGGTCCTCCTGCCTTCTGGCCGATGCCTGCCCCTCCGATGTTGATGGCCCTGAGCCATCATTGCTCCCACCTAGAGCCTGCTCCTGCTGTCCATGTGCCATGTCTGATGGTGCCTGCACATCCTCCATCAGCTGGTCTCCAGTTGTGTTGTCCACCCCTGCTGGGCCGCCGACTCCCGACTGTGGCAGGGATGTGAGCTCCACCAAGCTGGCTGTGTTGGTCGGGCCAGGTCCACAGGGGGCCCTGGTGGAATCTGGGCCAGAAGACGGTGTGGAGAACGACTGGTGCATAGTCTCCACAGAGGAGGAGAGGTCCGCCAGAGTGCACGACACATGTAGGAACCCACCAACCAGGGCCTCTCCCAGCAGTGCCATGTCACGACGCTGCTCTCCGTGATGGCATGCGTTCTCCACCCAGGAAGAACGCACGTCATCACGAATGACACACGTGCGCAACGCGACACCAACCAGGACGGAGCCCATACGTTCGTGGGACCCCTCGTCCGCAGGTAGTGGAGAGGCAGATGACATGGCACTCTCCCTTACCTGCAGACGGGCCTGGGACAGGGCCTCCCTGCTGGTGCATGGTGGTGCAGTCACAGGGTCAGCGACATGCACAGGCCCCTCCGCGGTGACCTGTGCTGCCTCCTGACCCTGCCCCTAGACTGCACCACTTGCACCAGTGGTACTACCCCCACCATGCCCCATGTGCGTCTCAGTAGCGGACTCCTCCTCCTCTGTGGAGACCACCAACCTGGATGTCTCCACACCGTCTTCTGCCATTGTAAGCCCCTGTGGGGACTCACCCGGCCCTTCCGCCACAGCCGTTGTGGCAGACATAGCACCAGCCCCCTCGCTCCCGGATGATGGTAATTCCTGGTAGGGTAGCTGGGCCTTGCGTCGCCGTCCAGTGGAGGCATCCCTGTCGCTTGGCTCTACAGTGCCGTCTCCACCCTCTTCTTCACTTGGCGCTGCGTAGAGGGAGACATAGAACACAAGCATCAGGGTACAGTACAAAATACCCTAGACAGGAAGCAATAACACATGAGTGGCACTGTCAAATGTCACTTCCATCCTGTCATTCCACAACACATGGGTGAATGCACACAACACACATGCAGAAACAGTCCCGGCGCCTGCAATCAACATCAACATCCATGTAGAAGGGCCCCTGTAAACCAAGATGTTGCCTTCAAAGTCGCATGCATCCATGGCGTTTCAAAGTCACACACACACTTCTCAGGCACACACACACACATGTGCACCATGCATGTACATGACATCAGCACCCATTCCTCACCCCCTCTCCATGTCCAGGAACAGAGACAGCCATGCTTTCATGTGTGCATTCCGCATAGAGCTCCCCATGTTGCATCAAAACACATGCACCAACCATGTGGTTCACACATAACTGGTCTCACATGCATGACCATGATGTCCCTGCACACACACATCCATACATGGCCTATGTCACACATACAGGCAGGCATCAGACTACCAGCACACTGCAACATGCCCTGTCTCACACAGCAATGCTTGGCCACTTACCGCTCAACTCCAGACGGGTCTGCCTCCGAAGGATCTGGGCATGGAGCGCTGGGCCTACGCGTTCCAGGACCCTCATCTGGATGTTACTCATGCGTGCTCAGCCCCCCTCCGCGAGGCGCTGGGCCTTGTGGAGGTTCCTGGACCTGAATCCTCCCAGCGCTTCTTGACGTGCTTGATGTCGCGGGTTGCCACCCCCTCCGCGTTGATGGCAACCACTACGTCGTCCCAGATCCTCTCCTGTCCTTCCTTGTTGGCGCGTGATGTTCGGAAGAGGGCATCATAATGGCCCAGGAGATGCTCCACCAGGGCACCAACTTCGGTGGCAGTGAAGCTGGTGGCCCTCTGCCTCTCTGGCTGGGGGTTGCCAGTGGTGCCAGATGGAGATGTGCCCGACATGGGAACCCCAGAGGCAGGAGTGGGTGGGCAACTGGGTCCTGGGGCTGGGCTGTGGAGCGATGGTATCCCAGTCGGGAGTCTTCTGTTCCAGCAGGGGTGGACACAGCAACTAGACCCCTGCAGATGTCTGATGTGCAGGCACCAAATAGCAGGGCACGTGGGCAGCAGACAGTCAGGCAGCAGCAGATGGCAGGTGGGAGATCCTGCTCAGGGCTCTGGGGGGCAGGAAAATGGCCTTCAGGGCAGGAGCGTGGTCTTCTGTGTGTGTACGCGTGGCCAGCTTGATACGGAGTGATTTGGCACGTGAAAAAATAGCACGTCAGCGTGTAATTCGAGGAAAGGCCCTTAGAGCGTAAGCGCGTCAGCACACGTACGCGATTTCATTGGACCAAAGGCCCTTAGCGCGTAAGGGCGTCTTTGACGTATCGCGCACGGGCATTGCCCTTTCATGTGTAAAACTTCACGTGAACACGTACCCCACTCGCACAGGACCAATATTCCTGGGGTTCGCGTGAAGTTTTACACCCGAAAGGGCCCTGTGCGAGTGGGTTACGTGTATTCCTGGGGTGCGCCGGAAGTTCCACAGGCGGTTTTGCTGTCAGAGTGGTGTACTGAATTTCAGGGGTGCGCGGGGAGTCCTACACGTGAATTGGCATTGTGGGTCCTCCCAGGTGTTCCCTCTACACCCCCCACACCCCCTGCAGGCAGCCCACACCACAGGGGAATACCCTGCACCCCTGGTCATGTTCCGCAGGCAGCCCATCTACTATGGGCATGCCACCCAGCCAAGCCACATGTCAGCTTGCACTACTGATCACCCACACATGTCCCTTTGCACCCCCACCCCCAGCAGTCAAGGGCACCTGCCAGCAGGACCCCACTCATGTCCCCCTGCACCCCACCCCCCAGCAGTCAGGGGCACCTGCCAGCAGGCCCCCACTCATGTCAACCTGCACCCCCAGCCCCCAGCAGTCAGGGGCACCTGCCAGCAGGCCCCCACTCATGTTCCCTTGCACCCCCACCCCCCAGCAGTCAGGGGCACCTGCCAGCAGGCCCCCACTCATGTCCCACTCATGTCCCCCTGCACCCCCACCCCCCAGCAGTCAGGGGCACCTGCCAGCAGGCCCCCACTCATGTCCCACTCATGCCCCCCCACACGAAATAAAGATGCACAGTCATGGCCCACTTCTACACCAAAAAATACCACATCGCGCCACCCCATTCTTGTGACGCAATGATTTCCCAATCCACCCCACACTGACATGCCTATCTCAAGACACAAACCAAAACTCAACCATGTACATCAACACATGTCCATCACACACATACACTGGTTGGCATTGCTTGTGTAAACCCACAATTTCACATGCATCAACCCAATGAGCAAATCCCACACATGGAACTAAAATATGAAAATGTATTATGTACATAAATAAATAAATGAAATGAAAGCATACCAAAATATCAAACATGAAATGAAAAGCATGTGAAAAAGATGAGTGAATGAAAATGATAAGCAATGCAAAAAAATTGAAAGAAAAACAGTCCAAACTCTCCCTCCACCAATGCAAATCCAAAAAAAGGTAAACAAAAAGATATCCATTGTTTCATGTTCATAATGATAAATAAAAATGCAAAATCAATCCATAGTCCAACTATTTAAAATACATTGTCCTGAAAAAAAAAACATTACTCCATGTCCATAATGAAAAAAAAAATCCAAATGAATCCATGATGTAACTATATACAATCCATTGTCCAAAATAAAAATCCATTAATCCATGTGCAAAAATCCCAAAAATAAATCAATCCATTGTCTAACGATGTAAAGGGTCCATGAGCCCAACTAAACAAATGAAACCTACCTAAGAAACTACCTAAAAATATAACTATATACAAATGTGTGTGGCATTGTCCATTGACCACAAATAAAAGGTAAACGAAAAGGAAACCTAACTCTAAAAACTATTTACAATGGCAGCGGGCTAGTCCGACGGCTCACTTTTGGATGTCCCGGGCCAGGGCATCATCGAACTCCTGCTCAATGTCCTGGAGGCGGTCCTCTTCCATGGCCCGAGGGTTCGCAGGGATGATGACATGTTCTCCTCCAACTCCCTGCGAACTGCCGCGGGGCACTCGACCCGCCTCAGGGCCCTCCGCATGGAGTTCTCCGCCCTGACCATCGTGAGCCGTACCTCTTCTGCCCGCTGCCGCTCCGCATCTATAGCATGGCCTAACCGCTGCCACACGGAAGACACTTCCAGTCCTGGGTCCTCCTGCCCTCTGGCCGATACCTGCCCTCCGATGACGAAGGCCCCGAGCCATCATGGCTCCCACCTTGTTGCTGCTGCTGCTGTACCTCTGCCTGTGCCCTGGCTCTTGCTGC
Source organism: Ambystoma mexicanum (assembly GCF_040938575.1). Lineage (NCBI taxonomy): Eukaryota > Metazoa > Chordata > Amphibia > Caudata > Ambystomatidae > Ambystoma > Ambystoma mexicanum. The sequence continues at coordinate 695,493,941 of NC_090939.1, forward strand.
CTGCACATCCTCCTCCGGCTGGGGTGCAGTTGTTGATGTGGCCACCCCTGCTGGACATCCGACTCCCGACTGTGACAGGGATGTGTCCTCCACCAAACTGGCCGCAGGGTCAGAGGCAGCTCCACAGGGTACCCAGGTGATACATGGGTGGGAAGATGGCATGGAGTACGACTGGCGCATAGGGGGTTCAGTTGAGGAGGGGGTCGGAACAAGGTCCAGCAAACGGAGGAATCCGGCCCTGGTGAGCTGTCCCAGTAGGTCAATGCGGTCAACGAGCCATTCGAGATGACGTGCAGTCTCCTCATGAAAAGACTGCAGGTCACCTTGCATGGCCCGTTGACGTAATGCCACTGTTAGGCGGAAACCTGTGCAGTTCCCTCTGGGACCACTGCAAAAGATTTAGGACTACAGGCATTGGCGGTGAACCCACTTGGTAGCAGTCTGTACCACACAGATTCACTTGGTAGCTGTGGCTGAGCAGTCAGACTTCTCTCAAGAAAAGTTGAGCAGTCTGTGGAGTATACGACATAGGGCAATTCTTCACAGCAAGACAAGCAAACACGCAGCGAGGCTCAGTGTAAAGATATTAAGGTATTTATTTATAGCAGAACATCTATGAAAAACACTAAAGCAAATCACGGCAAACAAATCAAACACAATTAATCTACGAAGTAGAAAACGATCAATCCCCCTACCAAAATATCGACAACTCTAGGTTCTACCGGTACCACTTATTTTCAGACAGAGGTGTATACCTCAACCTAGATGACACTCGAATATTAGATAGGACGGGAGAGAAAGAGATAGCCAGGTTATGAGGTCAACACAGTTCAATCCTACGCGGATAAAATGCAAGGCAGGAAGGCAAGAATCACAATAGATCATAAAGTTCAGAGGCCAGGCCCACTCAGGGAGAGGCAAGGCGCGATGTCCCAAAAAGTCTCTAGTGGAGATGCATTCAAGTCTTTATAGCAAATTGTTATTGGCAGATTGAACCAATTCAGAACAAAGAATGAGCACAGCTTGGAGGCGACCCAGCGGAACGGAGAGGATTAAGACATCTCACTCGAACCGAACGAAAGGGAAGCCAGGCGGACACAGTACCTTGTTGTGGAGGGCAGCTCCGGCGGGGGCAGTTGTTCGTGGTGGTGGATGCACGTCGGGTCTTGGCCAAGAGTAGAGATGATCTCGCCGTCAAAGGAAAGTGAAGTCCGGTGCACCACCAGGGAAGAGACCAGCCGCGGAGTGCTCCGTCACACGGCACCACCTTTTGGTCGCGGTACAGGGGTAGTGGCTATCCGGTTGCCGAGGTGCTCTGCACGGGCAATTCGACCACTGCGTCCTGAGGCGAATAAAAAGTGAAGGGGACTGGTTGTTCCCACCAGTTAGGGGAAGAGACTCTCCGGCAGGGAGATCTCCTCTGTCGTCGGGAAGCGGTGAGTCGGTTCTGCAGGGCTCCACCGGAGGTGTCGTCGTTGCAGGTCGGCTCAGCGTTACCCTCGTCGGATTCTTAGGTCCTGTGGCGACTTCTGAAGATCCAGTCCCAAAAGCCCTGCTTTTATGCAGAAGACCCCCATTCATTCAGCCTAGCTGTCAATCAACACATGCTAAGTGGTGAGTGGGAAGGCTCACCACCTGGGCCAATCACTCCAGAGTGCGACCTGAGTTGGCAAGGCAACTCGGTCCAGGGTGCCTAAACCCCCTCCCACACCCCTGAGGTAACCCAGACAGAATGGCACCACTTTGGAGGGTCTCTGTACAGAGGCCCGCCAAAAGTGGAACAAAGGGCTCAACCTTTGGTTTAGGAGTCACAGAGACGAACACAGACGCCATTTTAAAACCGAGTTCTGGCAGAAAATACCACTCGATAAACTTATTTAAGATAAGTAGATCGGTGGTACGTCAGAGATTAATGAGAAAAAGTATCAATCTCCAACAATGGGACGAATCCCATAGGGTTATGTTCGGGGTCGAACATAACAAGTAGTTTCCACTGCCACCAGCCAAAACTCGATGAGGGGGGGACGGGACAGTGCCCCCTCGAGTAACAGATCCAGGAGTAATCGAATTACCCCTACTAGTACGTCCACAATAAGATGGTTGGTACTAGTTCTGTTAGTAAATTTAGGTCTAGTAAAGCCAATGGTGACTTTACATGCCAGGGGAGACGGTAGTCAGTCCCCGGGTATGGAGTCTATGGTGGGGGACCCGCTAGGGCGCCCCCGTGTTACGACACGTAGGGTGCGGTGTAACACACATAGAAAAACATATGAGACCCTATGGAGTAAAAGACCCCATAGCCCATCAAACACATTGACATTTCAAAGGAATTACACACATACATGTCCAAGAGTGGGAGAAAAGAGTCTCACTCTTGGCAGGATGGAAAAAACAAACTCCAGAAATCCAGCAAAGCTGCTGGGGGACTCACTAGGTTAGGAAATTCAGCCTAAACAGAGAATTTTCCCTAACACTCGCCCCCCCCCCCCCCCAGACTAAGGGACAGAAGGATTTAATCCACTCCTGGATGAATCTCATACCTCTAGTCGATGACCGACATCCTAGAGAGACCATCAGCATTTTGGTGGTGACACCCTGACCTGTGCTCAATGGTGAAATCAAACCCTTGCAGGCAGATCGACCATCTCAATAGTTTTGGGTTCTCCCCTTTCCCTACCTTTCCCATCCAGTTGACTGAGTACGGCACCTATCCCTACATTGGAAGCGTCTGTCTGCACAATGAAGTGTTGGCGGTAATCAGGAGCTCTGAGTACTGGGGCTTGGCAAAGAGCCTATTTCAGGTTTTCAAAAGCCTGATTGCACTCCTCGTTCCATTTAACCTTTTTAGGAAATTTGGGGGAGGAGATGACATTCACTGGAGAAGCTATGGTCCCATAGTTCTCTATGAAATTCCTGTAATACCTAGTGAGGCCTAGGAAGGCTCTCACCTGGGTTTGAGTAGTCGGTGTTGTCCAATTTTGCACAGCTTCAATCTTACTGAGCAAAGGCCTTATTTCTCCACCGCCTACCTCATGCCCAAGATAGACTACCTTACTCTGTCCAATTTGGCATTTACTTGCCTTCATGGTCAGATTGGCTCGTCCAAGAGCCTGCAAAACATCTCTCAGGTGGATTACATGTTCTTCCCAGGAATTGCTGAACACTGCGATGTCATCCAGGTATGCCATGCAGAAGTCCTCCATCCCATTCAGAACCTGGTGAACCTGGTTTACCATCCGTTGAACGTAGCAGGTGCATTCTTCAGTCCGAAAGGCATTACCTTAAACTTTCTTGGTATAAGCCAACGGGGTAGAAAATGCAGTTTTCTCCTTGGCATGGTCTGTCAGGGCTATTTGTCAATAGCCTGACGTCAAGTCAAATGTGCTGAGGAACTTGGCGGCGCCAAGTTTATCCACCAACTCATCTGTTCTTGGCAAAGGGTGGGCATCAGTCGTCGTGACTGCATTAAGAGCTCGATAATCTACGCAGAATCTAAGTTCTTTAGATCCGGCCTTTGGTACTAACACAACTGGGCTAGACCATGGACTAGTAGAGGGCTCTATTACCCCGAGATCAAGCATCTTGCTGACCTCACCTTTGATGTGGGTTCGTACATTTTCTGACATGCGGTATCCTCTGCTTTTGACCAGCAGACAGTCACCAGTGAGTATGTCGTGCTGGCCCCAAGGGGTCAAGCCTGGTGAAAGCGAGAACAGAGAGGCAAACTGATTCAACATAGATTTGCACTCTTCTTGTTGCTCGGGTGTCAGATTGGAGGAGAGATTCACTCTTTCAATTTTTTCATCTAAAGGTAAGCCTCTGAGGAGATCCGGAAGAGCTTCACTCTCTTCTTCTTCCTCGGATGATGCTAGAAGCAACGCTCCTACATCAGGTCGCGAGACATACGCTTTAAGTCGGTTGGTGCGTAAGACTGTCGGAGCCTCCTTGGGATTGCCCAAGTCCACCAGATAGTTAACCTCTCCGAGTTTACCCACTACTCGGTAGGGTCCCATCCACTTATCTTGCAAGGCCCTCTGCCTTGTTGGGATCATAACGAGAACGAGCTGGTCTTGAGCGAACTCAACCATGTTAGTCTTTTGATCGTGCCAGTGCTTGACCAATGCTTGTCCAGCTTTAAAGTTATCGCTTGCTTACGTCATCATGTGCGACATTCTCCTCCGGAGACCTATCATGTAGTCAGTCACTCTGACTGGCTTGGGGGAAGGAGCACTCTCCAACCCCTCCTTAATCAGGGCCAATGGACCTCTGACGGGATGACCATAGAGTAGTTCGAAGGGAGAGTAACCTACTCCCTCCTGAGGGACTTCTCTATAAGCAAAGAGAAGGCATGGCAATAGAAGGTCCCACTTACGCTTAAGGGGTTCCTCTAGAGCACCTATCATGCTCTTCATGGTTCGGTTGAACCGTTCTACCAACCCATTGGTTTGTGGGTGGTAAGTCGTTGAGAACTTGTAAGTTACTCCGCAGGTTTTCCACATGGCTTTCATGTAGTGGGACATAAAGTTTGACCCCCTGTCAGAGATTACTTCCTTAGGAAACCCGACCCTGGTAAAAATACCAAGGAGGGCCTTAGCCACAGCCGGAGCTGTAACAGTCCTCATAGGAATTGCCTCAGGATACCTAGTAGCATGATCTACTACAACAAGTATAAACCTGTTGCCTGAGGAGGTTGGAGGATCAAGGGGACCAACGATGTCAATCCCTACTCTCTGAAATGGGACTCCCACAACCGGGAGAGGCACTAACAGTGCCACGTTCTTGGATCCAACCTTACCAGAGATCTGGCAGGTGTGGCAGCTCCTGCAGTGTTTTTCTACTTTGGCCCCCATCTTTGGCCAATAGAAGTAGAGCGAGAGCCTTTCCTTAGTCTTCTTGAAACTCAAGTGACCAGCCAAAGGAATCTCGTGGGCTAACTGCAAGAACTGTGGCCTGTTCTCTTGGGGTACTACAAGGCGTTTGTAGTCTCCAGGTGCAAACTCGGTCGGTTCACTGTAGAAGAGGCCATCTTCCCAGTGCAACCTGTATTTCCCAGGGTCTTGCCCTTCAGCCTGAGCTTCTGCCTGGTGGCGAAGACCTTCCAGAGTTGGACATTCTCTCTGTCCCTTACTGAAGTCTGCCCTTCTGGGTCCACCTTCTCCCAGTAAAGACTGCAGCTCAGGATGGTCAACAGGATCCAGATCTCCAATGAGTTCCTGGCCTTCCATTAGCTCTTCCTCAGAGTCTAATTCTACCACGCAGGGTTGTACCTCCCTCTCAGCCTCGGCTGGAGGTGGAGTTACGGGTGTGACGTTGGACAACCGCAGGGAAGTCTGTGTCAGCTGCACTAGAATGCTGGCGGCTGGTTTCGGGATAGAAGTCTTAGGTTTCCCCTTTGCTTCTGATTTCTTGGAGACAGCGGCCGACAATTCCAGTGGAGCTGGAGTGATTTCTTTCTTCATCATCTCCGGGAGAGTACCGCGCATGGTCCTCTCTCGTGCGGGTCTGGTTAGCTCCTGTAACCGTTTACTAGGAGGTCTGGGAGTATGCGATACAACTCCGAGAGTTTTCAAATCGTTACCCAACAGTACGCGTCCTGGTACCTCACTCTGTATGCTGACAGGTATCTTCACAGTCATGTCGTTACACTGGATGAGAACTGGTAATTGGGGAAGCATCTGCACAGGCCCTCCAGCTAACTTGGTGAGGCGTTTGGGTGCCTTAGCAACATCCTCAGCCTGAAAAACCGATTTATCCACCACAGTTATGCTGGCCCCAGTGTCCCTAATGGCAGGAGTCTCCTGACCATTCACCTGGACACTGTCCTTATAATACTCTTTAGAATTATCGGGGATAGAATTATAGACATCTAAATTCTGTTGTTCCCACAACCCCAGAGATACTAAAGAAACGCTGGCTGAGACTCCAATGGGTTCGTCAGCTAGCAGTAGAAAGTTTCCACTTGCCATTTGGTCTTCCTCCTCTGGAGCGAAGGCTAAGGAGACAAGCTGGACCCCTGAAGGTTTACCCTTACATCTGGGATCTCCTTTCACGTGGTCAGTCGAGCCACAAACAAAGCATTTACCGAATGCTTTCTGGAATGGTGGCTTGTTCTGACCTCCTTCCGGTTTGGCACCAGAAGACACACTATTCTGCTGTGGTTTTCCCGGTGGCTTACCCTTCTGGTTTTGTTTGGGGCCCTCTTTGGAATGTGAGTTATTCGAATTCTCTTTTGAGTCTTTTTTAGGCTGTTTTTCCTCATCCTTTTTCTGAGTTGCCCCAGAATCCTTATGAGTAGCCCGGTTGGCAACCCACAAGTCAGCAGCCTTAGCTAGTGCCCTGGAATCCAATTCCTTCGAATCAGCCAAGTGCTGTCTGAGCTCAGGAGAACAGGCATCATAAATAGACTCCAACATAAAAAGATTTCTCATACCCTCATAAGTCTTCACTTTGTAACCCTTAATCCATCCCTCTAAGTTTTTCAACCCTTCACTCACCCAGGTAGCCCAAGGGGTACCATCATGCTTTTTGAGGGTTCTAAACCTCTTAAGACACTGGGAAGGGGTCTTCCCGAATCTAGCTATCAAAGCTAGTTTCACACTTTCGTAATCCGTCTAATCCGCCTCCCCCAACTCCATTACCACATCAGTCGCAACAGGAGGGAGCCTAGAGAACAACCAGGGAAGCAACGCATTCCCGGTGATATCCTGGAGCCCATGATTGTATTCAAACAGTTTCAACCAATCCAACACATCCAATCTCGGTTCATACATACCCACTAATTCCTTCGGCATCCGGGGTCTTTTGGGACTGGAGCTCCTAGAGGAACCAGAGGAGAGAGAAGCATTTTCCATAGACAACTTTTTCATCTCTAACTCGTGATTAAGTTCTATTTCTCTGAGTCTTAACTCAGCTTGCTTCTGCTCAGCCTGGGCATTCATCCGTCTGAACTCGAGCTCTTGGTTTCGTTCAGATTGAGCCAAGAACCGTTTATATTCTAATTCGAGCTTCATTTTTTCAAGTTCAAAATAAGCAGGGTTACTTGTGGGACCTGGTATGGGCCCCGTAGGCACAGCTGGTAAGGCAGGTAGAGGAGCAGGGGAGACAGTTTCGTTAGCCTCTCCGTCCTCGTCAGCCTCTTCATCGCTATCATCAGAATTACGATTCAGATCAACACCATTACTGTCGTCTACATTCGCTGGAGAGATTGGTTCCTCTGAACCAGTACCCAGACTTTGGTTCGCCAGCAATCTCTCTATTAGTTCTAACTTCTTGCCTCTTACAGAAAGATTCTCTTGCCTACAGAGAGCTTGCAGACTCTCAGTATTTTCACCTGACAAGGATTCTTGACTGTAAGTTTCCATCGTAGACATGTTTGTGAAAGTTTGCTTTTTTAGTGCTAGGCTTTGCGGTTAGTTATCCTACAGTGTCGAAAAGCACTCTAAACTGTATACTCGATACAAATCCCACCGCTGTACACCAGTGTTAGGCGGAAACCTGTGCAGTTCCCTCTGGGACCACTGCAAAAGATTTAGGACTACAGGCGTTGGTGGTGAACCCACTTGGTAGCAGTCTGTACCACACAGATTCACTTGGTAGCTGTGGCTGAGCAGTCAGACTTCTCTCAAGAAAAGTTGAGCAGTATGTGGAGTATACAACATAGGGCAATTCTTCACAGCAAGACAAGCAAACACGCAGCGAGGCTTAGTGTACAGATATTAAGGTATTTATTTATAGCAGAACATCTATGAAAAACACTAAAGCAAATCACGGCAAACAAATCAAACACAATTAATCTACGAAGTAGAAAACGATCAATCCCCCTAGCAAAATATCGACAACTCTAGGTTCTACCGGTACCACTTATTTTCAGACAGAGGTGTATACCTCAACCTAGATGACACTCGAATATTAGATAGGACGGGAGAGAAAAAGATAGGCAGGTTATGAGGTCAACACAGTTCAATCCTACGCAGATAAAATGCAAGGCAGGAAGGCAAGAATCACAATAGATCATAAAGTTCAGAGGCCAGGCCCACTCGGGGAGAGGCAAGGCGCGATGTCCCAAAAAGTCTCTAGTGGAGATGCATTCAAGTCTTTATAGCAAATTGTTATCGGCAGATTGAACCCGTTCAGAACAAAGAATGAGCACAGCTTGGAGGCGACCCAGTGGAACGGAGAGGATTAAGACACCTCACTCGAACCTAACGAAAAGGAAGCCAGGCGGACACGGTACCTTGTTGTGGAGGGCAGCTCCGGCGGGGGCAGGTGTTACTGGTGGTGGATGCACGTCGGGTCTTGGCCAAGAGTAGAGATGATCTCGTCGTCGAAGGAAAGTGAAGTCCGGTGCACCACCAGGGAAGAGACCAGCCGCGGAGTGCTCCGTCACAAGGCACCACCTTTTGGTCGCGGGTCAGGGGTAGTGGCTATCCGGTTGCCGAGGTGCTCTGCACGGGCAATTCGACCACTGCGTCCTGAGGCGAATAAAAAGTGAAGGGGACTGGTTGTTCCCACCAGTTAGGGGAAGAGACTCTCCGGCAGGGAGATCTCCTTTGTCGTCGGGAAGCGGTGAGTCGGTTCCGCAGGGCTCCACCGGAGGTGTCGTCGTTGCAGGTCGGCACAGCGTTACCCTCGTCGGATTCTTAGGTCCTGTGGCGACTTCTGAAGATCCAGTCCCAAAAGCCCTGCTTTTATGCAGAAGACCCCCATTCATTCAGCCTAGCTGTCAATCAACACATGCTAAGTGGTAAGCGGGAAGGCTCACCACCTGGGCCAATCACTCCAGAGTGCGACCTGAGTTGGCAGGGCAACTCGGTCAAGGGTGCCTAAACCCCCTCCCACACCCCTGAGGTAACCCAGACAGAATGGCACCACTTTGGAGGGTCTCTGTACAGAGGCCCGCCAAAAGTGGAACAAAGGGCTCAACCTTTGGTTTAGGAGTCACAGAGACAAACACAGACGCCATTTTAAAACCGAGTTCTGGCAGAAAATACCACTCGATAAACTTATTTAAGATAAGTAGATCGGTGGTACGTCAGAGATTAATGAGAAAAAGTATCAATCTCCAACAATGGGACGAATCCCATAGGGTTATGTTCGGGGTCGAACATAACAAGGAGTTTCCACTGCCACCAGCCAAAACTCGACGAGGGGGGACAGGACAGTGCCCCCTCGAGTAACAGATCCAGGAGTAATCGAATTACCCCTACTAGTACGTCCAGTGGCGGCTGGTGACTTTGAAAGGTGGTGGGGCGTAAATTTAGCAGGGCGAATTTAGAAGCGAGCGAGTGAGTGAGTCCGACCCACATCAAGGGGTGAGCGGGGGATGGGGGTTCCCGTGCAAAATGTTTGGAAAAAGGGCTTCCAAAATGTCCAATTTACTAACCAAACCAACACAAAGATTACCTAAAAAGTATTAGGATTTAGGTACTAATGATGGGAGGCTTTACCATATTAATGTCTGGAATGCTTTCCTAGCACTAATGAATGTTAAGGGGCAAGACAGAAAGTCATTTTTTCACTGAATCCCACAAAATGTTCAGGTCACCTTTGCAGATAATGTCAACTATGTATTTCTTAAAGCCATGCAAGTAAGTATTTGCAATGCCAACATTTTTGGCTTGTGTGTAGGCTTGGCATAGGTATTTGCCAGGCACTGCAATAATTAGACTAATTGGCCATTAATTGTAGCAGCTTCAAAATGGTGTGAATACCTGAGCATGTAGTAACAGTGCCTGGCAAATGCCTAATACCTATACAGAAGGCCAAACTGTTGGGTTTGCCAGTGCTTGCTTTTGACCGGATTTCAATGAAGGATATGCAACAAGCTCTGAATGCACACTTGGTTAAGAAATGTTCATTACACTAGTAATCCATTTACAGCTCCAACTAAAGCATTAACACTCCGAAGACTGCTTTGAAATAACACTGGCAGGCACTTCAAGCACAAAGTTCGATGTTACTCAACGACATCCCAGGTGGATGTGTTTTAGGTGGGGAGGGGCAGGAAGTGGGTGGGAATCGTCATAGGGATTAGCATGGCCACGGAAGTCAATGGGTGGGTAAATAATCAAAGAACACATGCAAGCTTTGTGTGCCTGCTCATATCCCTTTTCCCCACTACTGTACTGCAAATTTATCGTTTTTGCTTATAGGTTGCACTTTAGCTCCACCCAATAGCTAGAACTAAAAAGGGCACCCCCTTGCTTTCTCGAGTGATTGTTTAAAAATCTGACCCCACATATTTACACCATTACTTCCATACATATATTGGGGCTGTGGCATTTAAAATATCACTTCTTTGTATAATTCTGTCTGCTCGATAGCAGCAATCACATGGTATATTTACAGCATGTATATAAAGAAGTACATGGAGTAAATATTGTTTTTTTACCACTCACAGTACTTTCTACGTACCCAATGCCGTACATTTCCCATGCAATCCCTCTGGGTGAATGAACGGGCAGCAGGCACCAGACAAATGACAATATGGGTACACATCCAGAGAAGGCAAATAGCCGAGAAGTGAGGTTGCGCATCTTATAGTAGAGAGAGTGCATGCATGCCAGTGCAACCTCCAAAGACTCATCAAGGACAAATGTGCAAGTGAGGCTTGTGTGCGCACTGGTCCTGGTGGCAGTGTATGTCATGTCTGGCATCTGTGATGCAAGAAAAGAAATCGGAGAAAGGGACCCTGAGCGTTTCCATGCCACGTGAAATGTATCCTGGGATTGTTTTAAATTGGCGTAAATGGATGAATGCAGAAAGTGTTGTGATCTGGCTCCAACCCAAATGCGGCCCAGTTAGTTGAGGGGTTACCCAGTACACTTAGGTGATTATCGCCTGCAGTAATATCACGGGGTGATAAGGCAGCGCCTGCTGTTGTGCTAATGCTCGAGACCCGTATTCTGCTTTTGGAGCATTTGGCTCAGACCTTCAACACGATCCTTTCGACTCGAGAACGACACTTTAATTATAAATGTGTGTCCACAATGTAATGTTAGTTTTAATTCAACGCACTAGCAATATCATAACTGCATGTTCTTTTTGTTGAGGATTTCCAATTTTTAGGGAGACACACTTTTGTAGTCAATAAAACTAACATCCTTACATTTCTCCATAAAAAGGCCATCTTTAAACTTGTAATAGCCTTGCTTTTTTTTAAGTACATTTGCGGACGGGCTGCGCGCGCTTTCATAAATGGGTGAAAGTTAAGCAATGCGCTCCTTAGAGCGTAATTTGGAGGATTGATTCATTTCATCTTAAAAGAACAAAAGCTAAATAGAGATTGGGTAAAGGTATTCTTGAATGCCCTTTATTCGAAAACACCAGGAAAGGCAGTGGGCCTGGCAGGCGTGCTGTAATATTGTGCTTGCTAAAGTACATAACGGGGAATGCTGATGTACGTCTGTCAACGGAATTGAAAATGCAAAAATAATAAACAGCATCTATTTAAAACGTGGGGTTGTGTCGCCTGCACCGTGAAATATTCCAGTCATATATGTGCACACAATGTGCAAATACAATTCATATCAAAGAGTTCTCTGTCGTGCATCAACCTGCTCTGTGCGCACTGTGATGAACAGAGGCCTATCTAGCAACAACTATGGACAGCGTTAGATCTTGAAAGCACTTATGTGATTGAAGCACTGCATAGCCTGAAAGTGATATCGTGTATCTTGATGGAAGCGGGAGGGGGGCATTCACAGCCAGCATAGTTCGGTCGATCTGTGTGATTTGCGTGGATTCTGTGTTGGAATGAAAACCAGTTCCGCGGCACCTACCCCAGGCATTTAGTACATCAAATCCGTCTTAACATCAAGACAAACTGCAAAGCATTGCTGCTGTTTCAGTATTATATGTTTGATTTGATGGAATCTCATGAACAAGCCCCGATCGCCTAGTCACCCCTGCTCAGTGCACTCATTTGCCTACTGCCTCCGGCATCTCACCCTCAAGCGTTGAGGCAGCCCAGGCTACTTGTTCGACAGTTCGCCCCTCTCGGTTTCCGTCGTGACCTCTTGTCACAGGGGAAAGGAGAGCGTTGAAATTGAAAACTGGGCTCCGGGCAGGGCATGGCTGAGGCCGTACCGCGGCTGGGCTAGTAATGGTTCAGCCACGTGGTACAGGCTAGAGGGGCAGCACTTACGTTCAGATTCAGAATCCTCAGATGGGTGAGGGTCCACAAGTGAAAGCAAGCCTGCACTGCACACGTGGCTCTACTCTGCTGCTGCATGCTATCTTGTTCTGGGGGCTATAGAAGCTTGGCCGACCACTCCCTGGCTGAGGGCTATGCAAGTTTGAAACATACTCAGACGGTGGCGCACGTGCGCCCATCACCCCACCCACAGTCATCACAACACGATTATCATTGGCTTGCAAACAGCCAATGAAAATCCCGAATATTCTGTTGCTATGGTGTAATGCAGATGAGGATCCTACACTGCGCTGCTTGCACACACATTAATGCTGGCGGGGCCACAGCTCTAGCGCCCCGCCAGCCTCGTTTATGATAATGGGTTACGTTAAGTGCGTGGAGCCTTCGAGCTCCATGCACTATACTATAGGAAATAAATGCGTAAAATGGGACGCGCCCCTCTGTATGTGTCAGGCCCAGCTCTGACACGGCAAGATGATTTCATTATTTATATATGTACTTAACATTGCAGCCACATCGCATGTAACAAAAAGGAATAAACATAGCCAACACTGTTTTCTCTGTGCTCCCTAAGCCCTAAATAAGCAGCCGCCACTGAGTACGTCCACAATAAGATGGTTGGTACTAGTTCTGTTAGTAAATTTAGGTCTAGTAAAGCCAATGGTGACTTTACATGCCCGGGGAGACGGTAGTCAGTCCCCGGGTATGGAGTCTATGGTGGGGGACCCGCTAGGGCACCCCCGTGTTACGACACGTAGGGTGCGGTGTAACACACATAGAAAAACATATGAGACCCTATGGAGTAAAAGACCCCATAGCCCATCAAACACATTGACATTTCAAAGGAATTAAACACATACATGTCCAAGAGTGGGAGAAAAGAGTCTCACTCTTGGCAGGATGGAAAAAACAAACTCCAGAAATCCAGCAAAGCTGCTGGGGGACTCACTAGGTTAGGAAATTCAGCCTAAACAGAGAATTCTCCCTAACAGCCACCCCACCCAGGATAGGCTCAACCCGGTCCCGGATAGTTACGTCCGCAGGGAAAGGAAGGCCAGTTGTTGTAAGCGGATCACCTCCCTGAAAACGGGTCTGTACGTAGGCATCCCTGCTGGTGCGGGATGATGCAGTCACAGGATCGGGGACAGGATAACACACAGGCACCTCCGCGGTGGCCTGTGATGCCTCTTGTCCCTGCCCCTGCACTGCACCACTAGCACCAGTGGAATCCCACCTCCAGACCCCGAGTCTGTCCCTTGCACGGCCTCCTCCTCCACCAAACCCCCCACCAACCTGGATGACTCCATGCCATCTTCTTCCGTCGGACCCTGGGGGTCTCAGCTGCCCCCTCTGCTGCCGAGGAGTCCAACTCCGACCTCCGCCTCTTGGACCTTCCCTCGGCAGCTGCGGCCTGGGACGCGGCACAGGACTCCTCACTTCCCGACAAGATGACAACCTGGGAGGGGAGCCGGGCCTTGCGTCTCTGGCTGGTGGAATGATCCCTGCCGCTGTGCTCCACAGCACTCTCTCCGCCCTCTTCTTCAGTTGACACTGCAGACAGGGAGAGATAAAACACAGGCATCAGGGCACTGTACAATGGACTGATACACACATGACAGTTGCACATGAGTGGCATTGTTTAACTACAGACACAGCATCATACTCCACAACACACATGTCATTTTAACTCACACACATGAACATTTCAACAGCAATATTGCACCAGGCACCACCATCCATACACATACAAGAAGCATGAACAGCCAAAGGTGAGCCTGACATCACATGAAACAAAAGGAGTGCACTAGAAATGCACACAAGCCACCACACTTACATGCATGTCTACATCTCCTCCAACTGTTGCAGTGATGAGATCGCCATACATGTCACATCTGCCATTCATCCTTCTACATATCAGTGTCACGTGCATCCATGTTGCATCACAGTTGCACACTTGTCAGATACACATACATGCACATGTACACAGTGCAGATACATGCATTATGAACCACCATCCATGCCACAACCATGCCAATGTCCATACACAGAAATTCAAACATGTGTGCTCCCACACCTGCATTTGCCCAGCATGCTTACCAACACATACACCATCAATGTGTCTCACAACTGAGAGGACTCATATGTGGCAGCCTCACGCCCATGTTCATACACATCCCTACATGGCCCTACATAAACACATACGCAACCTGCACACTACTGGCACACCACGACATGCACAGCGTACTATCAACATGCATGTACACTTACCGCTCGACTCCAGACGGGTCTGCCTCTCAAGGATCTGGACGTAGAGCACTGGGCATATGCGTTCCAGGACCCTCATTTGATGGTTCGACAGCTGGCCCCGGCGCCCCTTGGCATCCGCTGCCTTATCGAGGCGCCGGGCCTTGTTGAGTGCCCTGGACCTGAAGTCCTCCCAGCGCTTCTTGACATGATGTAAGCCGCGGACTGCCAACCCCTCCGCGTTGATGGCAGTCACGAAGTCCATCCAAATCCTGGTCCATCCTTCATTGTCGGCGCGCAAACTTCCAAAGAGGGCATCATAGTGCCCCAGGACTTGCTCCACCAGGACACCAACTTCGGTGGCAGTGAAGCTGGTGGCCCTCTGCCTCTCTGGCTGGGGGTTGCCAATGCTGCCAGATGGTGTTGTGCTGGACATGGCAACCCCAGAGGCAGGAGTGGGTGGGCAACTGGGTCCTGGGGCTGGGCTGTGGAGCGAAGGAATCCCAGTCGGAGTCTTTGGTTCCAGCAGGGGTGGTCACAGCAACTACACCCCTGGCTGACGTGCCAGCAGCAAATGGCTGGGCACGTGGGCAGCAGGCAGTCAGGCAGCAGCAGATGGCAGGTGGGATCGTGCTCGGGGCTCTGGGGGGCAGTAATTCAGCCATCTGGGCAGGAGCGTGGTCTTCCGTGTGTTTTCGCGTGGCCAGCTTGATAGGGAGTGATTTGGCACGTGAAAAAATTGCACGTCAGTGTGTAATTCGAGGATAGGGCCTTAGCGCGTAAGCGTGTCAGCACACGCACGCGATTTCATTGGACCAAAGGCCCTTAGCGCATAAGCGCGTAAGTTACATTACGCACACAGACGTTTCCCTTATAGCACGCGATGACAGAGCAAACGTGGAAAAACTGCACGTCCGAATGTCATTGCATGTAATTGGAGGAAAGGGCCCGCGTACACGCATATCTGACGTGTACGTGTGGGCCGGTTTAAAAGCTACATGTAGGACACCATTTCCTTGTACGTGCTTTTTGTGGAGAGCGAGTGGGTGAAATCTGTACTTCTTGTCAGTTCACACGCGATTACTTCACAGCGTTTGTAGTTTGTACTCCCTGTTACCTCTGACAGCTCTTTTCTGATTTTTTTGTTGGGCCTGTTTCCTCAAACAGAGTGCACTTCTCCTTTTGTCCTGTCTCCTCAGACAGCGTACAATTCTTCTTTTGTTGGGGGTGTTACCAACGCGCACACGCACGTATTTTTCATGTTCTTTTTCCAGGCAGATGGTGAGTTCCGCACGTACTTAGCAACTGTGCTTGCCCCGTGTGTCGTGTTCCCCTTCAGAGGTCATTGTAGGCTGCCTGTATTATGCGTACGCTTATTTTTGTGTTTCTGGGTGCCACAGCGTAGTGCGGGTTCATTTTTCCACGCACGTGGTCTACGAGGGGTTGCATGCACGTTAATTTTTGATTTTGGGCTGCCTGTGCGTTGCGTGACCCGTCATCTTCCCCCGGGGGTCACAGACAGCCTTGTTAGAGCACTATGGTACGAATTCCATCTAGTATCCTACCCCTTTGACCCCCAATTGCCCAGGACAATAGTTTACTGCAACTCCCATACGCACAACAACATCAGTGCCATGGTTGGGAGGCGACCAAGCGGTAAGGGAGGCAAAGGTGGCCGACCTTCAAAAGGTGGGTGTGGTGGGCGCGGTAGGGGACGTGCTCGGGACTTGCAGGATGCCCCTATACCCCCATGTGTGGAGGAACAATCAGGGACACCCATGCCCCCCCCCATGGTTGAGGGAAACGTGGCTGACACCATCCCAGCTCAGCCCCTGTTGGACCAGCCCATTGTGGCACCTGACCTGGCACAGGATGACTCTCAGGCTGACTTCCAGGTCAGCAAGTCTAGGCCACGTGTGGCGGTGCAAGTTGTTGTCACCAAGCCACGTGGATCTGGGGCAGCTATGTCATCTGCTGCCCCCAGTATGCAGGGTGGGGAGGCTGCAGGGGCAGCTGCAGCTCCATCTGCCCCAGCTCTGACTCTCCCAGCCAGGACAGTGTCAGTCCAGGTCCATCAAACTGACGTTCCCCCTGCCAACATTACCCTGCAACCAATGCCTGCATCAGGACCTATGGTCATTGTGCATTCCCACACTCCTACTACCCAGTCCACCGGTGATTCTGCCCCTACTGACCAGAGCGGCGTAAGCCACTCTGGCTCCACTCCACCTTTAAAGAAGAGGAAGAAGGGTGCTCTGGCATGACAGGCTGAGACCCCAGACATGGCTACACACTCCGGCACGTCAAGGAAGCCTTGCTTTAATGACACGGAACTTGATGCACTTGTGTCCTATGTGTCGGCACATAGCCACGAAATGCTGGTGACTGCAGACCACAACTGGTCAAAGTAAGGCACACTGGCAGATCATCGCTGACCACATAAGTGCCCTTGGATTTGTGAGGCGCACAGCTGATGATTGCTACAAGCGGTGGAATGACCTGAAAATCAGAGCAAAGAACAAGCTGACCTCACATCATGCCGCTACTCTGGTGACTGGCGGTGGGTCTCCACAAGAGGACAACGAACTCACTGAACATGAGTCTGTTGCTGGGGCCTTCGTCACAGAGGAACAGATCCAAGGTGTGGGAGAACTACCTGATTATGATGCATTGTCCGGTGAGTGCCCATGCATGTGTGTGTAATGCATGTTTATGTTGTTTGGGTGACGGGTTCTGATTGAGTGCCAGGTGAGGGTGTGTATGCCTGAGTGGTATGGGTCACCCATGTGCTTCATCCAATACATTCAGCGGCCTTGGATTTGGGTGTGACAGTATCCCTTCTGCCCACAGTAGTAATTTAGCGCAACATTACGGCAGTTGCCCTTGAAGTGGCATCTTGCAACAACATTGTTTGTATTTTTCAGTGTTCGTTCAGGCTGATTGTTTCAATTCTCCCACTTTTGCTACGCATTCCTCAGCCCTATTGTCACATTTGTGACATGCTTCTGTCATTGATGAAACCCACATTGGCCCACATGTGTTACCTTGTTAGGTGAATGATTTGATCATTCAGGCTGATTGAGTACTGGCCTGATCACATGAATTTTTGGGGCCTGTTTGAATGTGGAACATGATAGTTGTTTCCTGTCATGTTGAAGTGCACAACCATTGATGTGTACATCGGCCTGCAATCACTGTATTTTTGTACACTGGATGTGTTGCAGTGTGTGGCACATGCATATTTTGTCACACTATGTAGCATTTTTCATCTCATCATGTCTATCTCACATGGATGGCTGACAGTACTCATTCACTGACATATGGATGTACTTGTGGAATGTACCATGGCTATGGTATATGCCATCTGTGTGATGGCATATGTCATGTATGTGTATTCGACTTGCCACTCACAGGCCAATGTGTGATGGCAGTGCTACCCAGCATGCAGCAAATGTGTTGCTCTTCCATCTTGATGTCATCAGTGTCTGCCTTTTGCCTCCCCTTCCAACTCAGTGAAAGTGCATGCATGGGAGGGTTATAGTCATGTGGGACATGTGTAAATCATTTACTGGTTGTGTAGCTTGTCAGGCCTATTTGTGTGCTATGGTGCTAATGCCTGTTTCCATTTTTTGACTTTCATGTTTTTGCAGGGGATGACGCACTTGATGCTGTTGAGGTTGAGGAGATGGTGCAGACTCAGGAGGAATCTCAGGCACGACCGGGCACCAGTGGGGGACGTGGTGTGGTGGTGGGTGAGAACCCAATCTTGCTGCAGACCATTCTGTCCAGGGGTGTCTCTGGGTGCACCTCCCCAGACCTCTATTCAGGTGCTGATTCGGATGATGAGACCTATGTGCCGTCGCAGGTAAGTGTTTCTGGCAGGGATTCTGTTCTGTCCAACCCACCTGCAGCAGGGGTAGAACCCTCTATGGGGATGTCAGTGTTGGTAAATCCGCCTTTGGCGGTTACAGATGCAGGGTCACACTCCACAACATCTGATCCTGTTCTTGGGCCAGCAGACCAGAGGGGGAATGCAGTCCTGCAGCCTCAGGCAGTGCCAGCACAGCAAGTCGCAGATCGCCTTGCCCCAAACAGGTGTGGTGCCCGCTGACACGGTGGCCGTATGCCACCAGGCAATACCGTATGGGAACAATCCATATACGGTATGGCAACCCAACAGGCAGCATCAGTTGAGATGATGGCTCAAGCAATGGAGAGGGTGGCCACTTCCATTGCCCCCCCTGAAAAGCAGATGGAGCAACTGTAGCAGGCAACAGACTCCATTTGCCAATCACACAGTGGAGACATGTTGGCATCAAACAGGGACCGACGGGCGGCACTGGAGACTCTATGCCAATCGATATCAATAGAGTCCCAGGGCCACAGGGAAGCCCTGAGGGTAGAACTCCATCACCTCAGGGAGACTCTTGTTGACCTTGAGGCTTCCACTAACTTGAGGACAGAACAGCAGCTGGAGCGGCTCACACGTTCGCTCTCAGCTGCGATGCAGGCAACTCGGGAGGAGATCCGGGCATCACGTCAGGTGCTGCATGGGGATCACTGCACTATAATCCTCCAGCACGAGACCTTCCACACCTGCATGCTTGCTGCCATGGAGGACCATACCAGGGCTTTGCGTGGGCTGCCTCCCATAGCACCACCACCTCCTGTGGCAGCAGCAGAGGGTGATGAGAGCGACAGCAGCAGTTCTCCCACATTGGCATAGCCGTGCAGGACATGAGCCCATGGAGTTGTTTTTTTTCCCCAACATCCACACAGGTGGCTGTTGGTGCGCACCCTGTCCTCGGACCTCCTGGGTGGCCTCCCCTCTGGCCATTTTTGATTTTTGATTTTTTTTTTACAGTGTGTTGCCTTGTGTGGCTCCCGTGGGCATCCACTGTATTCCGGCTGGGCACATGCAGGCTTGTCCTGAGTTTGGGTTAGATGCTTGGGTCCGTGAGACACACACCCCTCCTGCTTCCCATTTCCATGGGCTTGCAAAGGGTGTGCCCAAGTGACAGTGAATTACACAGTGATGTTGGACTCCCATGAGCTGTGTGGGCAGTCTGCAGTCAATACTGTGTATACATTCCTAGTGGATATTGTTGTTGTATTGTACACTGCATGGTGTATTGATGTGTGCTTGTGCATCCATGTCTTCCTCCTAATTTGCAGGTTCATTCCTCATGTCTTCACAAGGCCGTTTACTTTGGAGATGGATTTCATGTTGTAAGCAGTGCACTTACACATTTCCATGGCAGCACCACTGTACAGTTGGAAGGGGTCGATGTGCTGGCATAATCAGGTTGTAAGACTACCACTACTTTAACTTAGTACTGTCATGTTTTTGCTATGTTTGAGGTTGTGTAGCTGCATTGTATTGTTGATAAGTATTGGTCATGTGTGTTGTTAGTTCTACATTGCTGGGAGCATATTGTGTGTGGCCAGTTTCCATTAGGGACACTGTACTTTGTGACACTTGTGTCAGGTTTTGGGGATTGCTTTGTTTGCTCTCACATAGCATGACATGCCATGGTGTGTTGGGTGGCGGTGCTGGGGAGGGGTTGGGTGACATGGCACGGTTGTCATGTTGTATTTTGCAAGGGGGTAATGAATTTAGCAGCATAGAAGTGTGTCTTTTGATGACACAGCATTGGTGGTGTTTGTTTAGGTAGGGATGCACACAATGTAACACTTCCAGGTGACCAATCTCAGGCTGGTATGGTTGTGACAGTTGACTGTCCTGTATGTCATCATCATTGATTGTCAGCTGGTATGGGCCAGGGCTGTGTACACTCCACAGGGGTGTGATTTTAGGTGAAGTAATTAGCCACCAGCTGCGTACGGGCTGCCTCACCCCGTGCCCTTTCCCCTCCCATGCGCAGCGGGCGTGCATGTGGTTGGGGATGTGGGGGCACCACCATGTCCACATGTTGCAACGTTGTGCAGGACACATGCTGCCACTATGATCCAGCACACTACTGGGGGAGCGTATAACAGCTGCCAGCCAGAACGGTCAAGGGAGCTAAAGCGTGACTTGAGCACTCCGAATGTGCGCTCCACTATACCCCGGGTTGCAATGTGGGCTGTGTTGTATCTTACCTCGGGTGGCGTGGTCGGGTTCCGAATTGGCGTCATCATGTGGCTGCTCAGAGGGTAGGCACTGTCCCCTGGGGAGGTGGTGATGGGTATCATTAGTGGGGTTGTGACATTACTCAGTATCTGTCATGCATGCATGTGCTGTGGCATTTATACTCACCGAGCAGCCATGTATCGCCATGCCGCCCAGCTTCTAGGTCCCAGTTTAGGGTTGACATTCTGTAAATAAAACTGTCGTGGGTGGACCCTAGATAGTTGGCATATACTGAGGTGATGATTCCCTTGGCATCACATACTACCTGCACGTTGATGGAATGCCAGTGCTTGCGGTTTCTATAGATGTGCTCTGATGCCCTGGGGGGACGTAGAGCCACATGGGTGCAATCAATGGCACCTAGGACTTTGGGGAATTGTGCCACCCCGTAGAAATCCTGGACGGCAGACTGCCTTTCTGCAGGTGTTCTGGGCAGGTATATATGCCTGCGGACTGATGGGCGTGCAGTCATGATGGCCAAGACCTGGTGTAGGCAGCGTGACTGTGTGGCGTGTGACACCCCCCCACTATAGCACTTGTCCGCTGAAATGATCCAGCGGCCAAGAAGTGCAGTACATTGAGGACCTTCTCCAGGGGGCTGAGTGCTTGGGAGCACAGGATGGGTGATGTGAGGTCATCCTCCCACTCACTCACCAGGTTGAGTATTATGTGAGGTGGAAACCTGTACCTCCCATACACCTGGTCATCAGGCATCCCAAAAAGGCTGGTTGTGGGTGTGAAAAGTGTGGGCCTGACTATCCTCCTCCTCCTCCTGCGGTATCCCATGACCACTGCTGCTAGGAACGGTATATTCATCCTGGCGCCTGAGCTTGTTTGTTGTTTGCGCACACTTTTATGCTGCGCGGGTCCACGTACGCCTGCTTCCTGCTGGTGTACATGTTTCCGGATTAGCGCGTCTTTTTTGGCATTCAAATCCATGAATACGTGTTTTGAACGTGCGTGTGGGCGTTCCACGCATTTGCCTCCTGTACTTCCCCCGTGATGCCCACATTTTCACGTGTTGTTCCCCATTTCGCGTGTCACGCCCCCTGTTCCTCCTACTTTTGTTGTGTGCGCCGTGATATGTGCGATTTCGCTGTGCACGTAGCGCACGCTGTTTGGAGACGTGTGCGCCAGCGTGCGCCACACAGAGTTTTGGCGCACATCCTGGGATTTACACGCGCACGGACTTCCATGAATCGCTGTGCGTGGGTTTCGCTGCGATTTTCGCATTGGCACTGCGATTCGCACACTTTTGCACGCTTTCGCCGAAAATTTCAGCGCACATTAATTCCATGAATCGGCCCGTAAATCTCCTTAGTACAACACCCTACCACATCTCAATCTATTATAGTTTTTGAGTAATTGCTCTTTTCCCCATTCGTGCTGCTTCTCGATCTCAGCAAAATGATTGAAAAATTAAACTACACTATCCTCAAGCCCAAAAACACTGCCAATAATGAACTGAAAAAACCTTGCTAACTTGCACTAATATAAACCCATGAAATTCAATGAAAAAAAAACGTTGTTAAAATGGACGTTATGGTTAAGTTGCACTAATAAAAACCTATGAAATTCAATGAAAAGACTTTGTTAAATGAGCATCATGGTTACAAGTAAAACCAAAAAGCCCCAGAAATTCACCAGTTAAGTTAAGGTATGCAACCATAACTCACGCCACCACCGTGCACTGCGAAGACAAACACCCAGTACATGAAAGATGAAATCACAAATGTCATTGATGACATTTTGGAGCCCACAGGTTAGATAAATGTGTACAAGTTTTTGAGGATAAAATTCAGTCTTTAATGTTATATGGTATAAAAAAAACGGGGAATTATGACTGTATTCAAAACAGTTTCATTAGATGAGTAGATGGGCTCCTATGTAGTACCGTCATTTGTGCACTTTGACTCAAATTGGGGGTGACTCGCATTGAGATGAAAGCTCAACTGAAACTTGCATTCTACTTTTTGAAAAAGCAGCTTGGACAAAATATGAAAGCAAATATCCATAATGTAGTGCTGGAGATTGCCCCTTCATCTGCTATGGACAGGTATTTATGGCACTATGTTGGCAGTACATTATTAGGCAAGTGGGGTTTTTTGAGCACAACACTAATGGATTATCACTCTTATATCCAACTCACAGCAGTATGCCAGAGCAATCACTCCTCTAGAAATAGGACACTGTCTGCACAAGATCAGCTCACCAGAATGTAAAAGAACGTTTTGTTTAAATTCTCTTCCTATAGGTACACGCATGAAAGTTTGTGATGACGATCTGTGCCTTTTACTTCTAATTTATGACAGATATTGATCTGCTGGGCTAAATGGCTGAGGCCGCATTTTCTTGCGAATAATAGCGGTAATTGTATTGATGCTATGTCTCTGTCATCGCAATCTAATAATGTAAACTCTTTTTTTGATATATATGAATACGCAAAAGCTTTCCTGAAGGGACTCATATGTTATGTATTCATATCATTTTTTTAGAGTGTAGGTATTTACGATATGATATATTTGTTTTTCTACGTATTGCTAATATACTTTTAATAATCATGTTGTTCTTGTTCTTATGTTGCTTTAAAAGTGTTAATGGAGAAATCTGAATAAAATTTTATTAACTGACTGCCCTCTGCATCTGCCTAGGAAGCCTAGACCAGCCGGAGGAGGATGGCTGCTCAAATCACTGGTGCAAGAAATGGAATATGGTCTAAGAATGTCCCTTATTTTTCTCAAGCAAATTGTGGACAAAGAGGGTTGGCTTCTTTTCAGTTGTATTCTGGCTTCCCTGTTAGAAATCCCCTAAGGTTGATCCCCCCCTGACTCAAAACATTGGCCCTCATTAAAAGTTTGCTGGTCCGGCACCGTTGTTTCCGGACCGTCAAACTACGAGTTTTGCGGGTGGGTGCGGTCCCGACTGCCAGGTCTGCCCTGGCGGGCGGAATGGCCCCCACTCGCAGACGTTCACTGAAACACTGGCACCGTCAATGGCGGTGCCAGTGTTTCAGGGTCCCCACTCTCATAGAGTCCTATGGGACTATGGGACTCTATGGGAATGGGGAACAAAATAATTGCGGGCGCCTGATTTACCAGCCGCTGAAGTTGTAATACACCAGTGTTCCCGGCAACCCAGGTGCTGGTAACTGTTTACGGGTCCGGCGGCTACCTGCCGCCGGTTTTACCGGCAGAGTTACCACCGGACTCGTAATGAGGGCCATAGTGTACAAAGGAAGAAGATTGCAGAATTCAGGGTGAAGCGCAAAATATAAGGTTTGGATAAATTTAGTGTTGGTATAGCATTGATATAACCTGAAACCGGATCTGACAGAGCACATCCCGCACGTAGATAACAAGTGTTCTACCACTATATTATTCTTATAGAAATCAGTGTTGTTTTTAAGGGCATGGCTGCCACCATACTCGCAATGAGGCCCATGGGCTATTGTCATACAACTGTCATGCGTTTCTTTCCAATGTACGGCCCAATTTCACTTATCATCAACCAGGACACCCAGATACTTGTAGTTTGAAACCATGTCTATGGGATGATAATCAATATGCCAAACCTTTCTTGCAAGGGCCTTCGCTGGCATGAGTACATACTGTCTGGCACAGCTTTAGGAGATTATAATATATAATTGCTAGCTGAATGGAGGATCTTCAGCACAGTATTGGTGTTTCACAAGTGCAAAGAGGTCAGTCAAAACAAAATGCCCCTAATTGCAATTTTGTAAAAAAAAGAGTATTACTTATTTTGCCACTGACTAGAAAAAGGGAACATCCATGCACTCAGACCAAAATGTAGGCCTCCTGGAATGGAATGGAGCATGCAAATATTCAAGTTGCAACATTGCCGCAGCTCGGGGTCTGGCTAGGAACATAGCAGCAGCCCTTAAAAATAATCTTTAATTTGCCACATTGTCTGTATGACGGTCAAACGTACTTTGACTTGGGCTGCCTATTCTTGGTGGCAATAGGAACATCTCAACTACCAAGGTGATTGGGAGCCCCAACCAAGTTGCATTGTTGTTATCTTCCCTTTGGCGGAACACATGCCAGCATAAGCGTAAGCGAACACGTCAAGGAAAAGAGAAATCAAATATTATGAATATGTGAACATACAACCCGCAAAAGTGTGAACCGTTCACCCACACACTTTTGACTATCATACCCTCCATCACTGCGAGCATCCACACACACACTTCATCGTGCACAGCACTTACACCACCAACATCATGGGTCACCTTATGACACTCACCACACAACTCTGAAGATCCACATTCGCTTAGTAAATTCCTCCAAACGTACACCGTTTGCTCGTCACACTCGCAGCAGCTCACAACACCCCCAAAATGTCCAACAAAAAATGAACATACCCACCGACACACCCACCAAACACAGACACATCCAGCTACCCACTCACAAAACACTGTACACAGCCGCAGAAATGCCCACATCACCAACACGGGCACAGTACATGCCGGACAACGCGTCTCGGATATTACACCACGGACTAGAAGAACATAAGCCACTTGTCACATGTACACTAGAATCGCTCTGACAAGGTCAACCTAGCCAACACAATGCAAGATTGATACAGCACCCTCAAGACAAACACTTCTCACAGCGACAGAGACACATATCAACACATACCCAGATACAAACATACAGAACACACACAATAACCTCACTACACATTTGACACCATCAAGGACACTTGGCTCCCACAAGCAGCAATCAAGGAGCACACAAGGAAAGAAAAAAGGCCATGTGCACATGAAAGGAACAACACCTGCGCACACCCCCATATCCACGTCACAGACACACACACAGCACAAGAACAATACTTGAAAACTGGCACTAAGGCAACACTACATGTATGCACACAGGCCATGACTCATGCCCAGTTTGTGAAGTGTCTTTGCCATGTGACCAGGGTGTGCTGTGTTGGACGTTGTGGAACCTGACCGTGCACATGTTCATGGTAGGTGCGTCCATTGGCATAGCGTTGCGAGACATTCACATGGGAGGCATGTATGGCCATTCCCAGCATGTGAACCTTCGCTTGTCTCATCTGTGCGACTGTGTCATGATGCACATGGGAATCCATGTGTATTATGTGAGTAGTCCTCTGCCGGAGGCAGTGTGTTCACTCCATCAATGATGTGCCAGTCTGGCTATGCAACCATTGTGATTACCATGTGCAGGCATGGGCTTGTCGTGCCCATGGATGGGTGTGTACATCGGGTCTATGTCTACTTCTGTGCTTCTGTGGCGACCATGCATTGGCGAGACAGTACGTGCAGCGATGGCGGGTTCCCAAGTGGATGGGTCATGCTCATGGTATCCTAGAAGGGTGGGGGAGTTGGTTGTGTGCGTGAGGTAGTGCTCATCTGCCATGGGCTGCCTACATCCTAGTGGAACACACTGACCTTTCACTTGCCTCCAATGTTGATAAGGTGAATGGTCTCTTGTCACCAGCAACCTTGTGGATTGGGGGTTGAAAGGCTTTCCTACAACAGTGAAGGACAGACTGTTCAGTGTGACCTACCGCTACTGATTAGAGTAAGGGGAATCATGATATGATATGTTGTTTATAGCAGACCTATACACAAGTGTTTCAAGGCGCGACGAGGCAGGGGAGGGGCACAAGGGGGACAGGAAAACAATCTTACTAGGCCCAATGTCATTGAGATCGCGCAAGTGCAGGGAGAGGAAAGGGGAGAAGTGCTGGGAAAAAGAGAGAAGGAGCATGTGAAGGTCATAGGATCAACATGTCTTTTTTTTTTTAAAAGACAAGAAGTGTGGCCAGCAGGTGGCAGTGCAGGGGATAAGTGCAGACAGCAAGTGTTAGATAGTGCAGTTAGGGGGACTGTAGGGATGCAGATACAGCTCTAAGTGCAGGCATTCCAGGAGGCAGTGCAGGTGTGAAACTGAGAGGGCAGGGACCTGGGCCTGTGGTTCAGAGGGTAGCCAGGTAGCCAGTGCAGTATCAGACAGGAGATCAGCAGGGGAGAGGAAGAGAGAATGCAGAAGCAAAGAGGAAAGTCTTGAGCTGCTTCCGGAACCAGAGATGGCAGGGAGGCTGTTCCAGAGGGAGGCGCCAGCCGAAGAGAGAGATCTGCCCCCAGCTTGTTGCTTGGAAAAGTGACTGACTCTCAAGGAGTTGGAGGTGGTGGAGCGAAGAGCTTGAGTAGGACGATACTTCAGAAGAGAAAGCTGGAGATACTTTGGTCCCAGGCCCCAGAAGGCCTTGTGGACAATGCAACGGGTCTTGGACTTGATCCTTGCAGCCACTGGGAGCCAAGGGAGAGATTTCAGTGCTGGAGAGATACGATTCCTGGGCTTGAGGCCAAGGACAAGTCTTGCAGTCCTGTTCTGTATGAGTTGCAGAGGACGGAGAGTAGAGGCGGGCAGATTTAGATGCTGTTACAGAAGTCAAGCCTGGAGAGAACCATGCATTCAATGGCTCCTCAGAATGTGTGGGGGTCATAAGTCCTTCGCCAGATGCCTATGCTTATGAGTGACTGGTTCCGTCCAGCTAGTTTCTTTCCCAGGGAGGGGCTGGAAGGGGTGTACCGTGGACATCAGCCTGTTGCCCTTCAGGGTACATTTAGACTACAGTTGTGAGGATGTGTGTACCAGTGGGTCCCACGATGTCCAACTGTGTGCATTTTGAGCCTTTGCTTGAACTTATGCCTCCATGTGTTACAGGTCAGGAGTCAGAGCCGAGCACAGGGCAGGGATGTCATCACACGTCTATACTTCACGACCTCTCCATCTGATGTAAGCACACATCTTTACTAGCATGGCTCGATGCATGTGTCTTGCTGCAAGCTGTGGGAAGGGATGGGGTGTGACATACCATGTAGGACTTTGATTGTGCCTTCCCTCTCCTTGTCCCGAGATACATTGTTGCTGTCTGTCACTGTTGCAGAATATTTGTCCTCAAAGATGGATTCTTCCTAGAAGTGGCAGCCATTTACCTGCTGTTTGGGGGCTCCCTGTTGGTGGCTCTCTGTTGATCATGTACAGTGACATTAACGGGCTGATTTTCCCACATGATGTGCTATGCATGGCAACTGACACACTCGTGCTACCTTTGTGATGCAATGTGCGAGAGTGATTTGCAAAAAAATGCCATGCAGTAGTCTGTGTGTCGTGCATGGTGTTTGTTGCTCATGCAGCTTCTCTTGTGCACATGTGGCTACTT
Organism: Ambystoma mexicanum; assembly: GCF_040938575.1. Taxonomy (NCBI): domain Eukaryota; kingdom Metazoa; phylum Chordata; class Amphibia; order Caudata; family Ambystomatidae; genus Ambystoma; species Ambystoma mexicanum. The sequence continues at coordinate 695,521,690 of NC_090939.1, forward strand.
GCAGCTTTACTCATGTGCGTGCTGGTTGGCTGTGCAGGGTTGGTGGGTGCATTCAGGGTTGTGGGGAGTGGTGCCATTCCATGTGGCCCATGCAGATGTCCTGTTGCAATCTACTGCTTGTTGTGTCGTGGAACTTTATGACAGTTTATCTGGGGCAGTATTCTACGAATGTTGAGGTAGATGCACTGATGTTCACACTACTGATGTCTTGATCATGGGCTATCATGTTGGGTTGAGGGATGTGTGAGGTGCACTCTTCAATAGTGGAGTCATCTGTGGCTGGTTGGTGGGTGTGGTGCATTACATTCTCCTGTGGGTAAGGGGGAGTCATTACCATGGTGTGGATGGTCCTTTCTGGTGTGTCAGGTTTGCTCCAGGTGGTACCCTCTCCCCCTGATCTTAATGCATGACGGTTCTGTATGTGGTGCACATTAGCATTTGCAGTTTTCCACCAGTCCCCACTTTCAGTGCCCTTGAGGGCAGCGTTGTAGTGGCATCATGGGTAGTGCATACTCGGTGGTTGCATAGGTTGATACCTACTGACTTCAGCTAGTTGTGGCCTGCGGTTAAGAGCATCATGTCAACTGTGAATTCCCTTGCGGTTCCTTGGTGATACGCTTCTGGAACACAACACATCCCACCCGTGTGCCCCCTCCCTTACTCCACTTTCAGGGATGATGTGTCTGCCGCAAGCAACTTGTGTACTTGGTGTCAATTCACCAGGTAGTGCTCCGCTGTGTGTGCATCCCAAGGTCTAGGCACACAGTGTTCCAGACATGCATTGTGCTCTCTTGGGCGGCAGATGTTCTGCCGGGGGATTGCGTATGCTCTTCTCACATGGCCTGACAAGTTGGGCAATTGTACATGTTGGACCTCCGGTGTGGCATATATCGGTGACGGCACTGGTGAGTCTTTGGACTCTGTGGGACTTTACTGTATTTGTGTCACAATGTGTGGTGTGTAATTACTCATTGTTAAGGGGGTGGGGTGGAGCTGCAGACACCTGTGCCTGCCCCTACTATACCAGGTCACAGCATTATTTCAAAGCAGGGTTGTGCTGCTTCCTTGGATGATTCGTGCTTTTCTGTTTGTCCAAGTGAGACTATGGTGTCACCTCCCAAGCCCCTGAGATGCTCACAAGACAAATATACCCCATCCCAGCGGCCCATCAAAAGCTGCAGGAACCATAATTACGGCTTATCACTTTATTTCATCTAGAAGAGCTTTTAAAGTATGAGCGATTTACAAATGAGGTCCCATTTAAGAGACCATTGTTATGGACAAGACGTTCTTGACGGTTCCGTGTTAAGAAATGCAAAGGGTCATTTTTAATCTAAAAGCACACACAAACCACCAGTTAGCTGCCTAAAGCTAAACCCTCCTCCAGATCACTCAAAATATAGCAAACAAAGCCATTTTAAACTAACTACATTATTTTCAGATGTTCATATGTAACACACCAAAAGCATTTCTTTTTGGCCCAATGTAATATTTTCATCACACCATATATAAAGCCTTTATTTGTCAAACATTGAAACACAAACAGGTAACCTTTTCACACATTACCTTGTGCAAACAAAGCGAAAATATCGAGGCTGAGTACCCCAAAAGGAAATACACCGAACACAGGTTACAAAGGAACATACAAAGATCTTTAATTTATACTGAACAGTTTCAAAGGACAAAACATTCAGATAGCTATCGGCCCTCAGTACAACACAGCGAACTCCAGCAAGGTTTGGTGTGCTCAGCGAGTGGGACTGTACATTAGAATTAGTCGCACTTTTATACCATTTGCGAACATGATGTCCAACCCTACTGCGGGTTAATATTCCTCTAATACATTACTGATCTAGCGTTCACGCCGAGTTCACACATCTATATGCATAGGGTTTGCCTTTAATATATTCGCCAACAAGTCTAAACGGTAACAGTGTATTTTAGGATTTCTCATAAGGTCTTCTCAAACATTAATACAATGTAGTTAAGCAAGTGTTCTCAGTTCAGTATTTGAATACATTGTTCTTAACATATGCTCATGGATTAGTTTCATTGGCACGAGCAATCCTTTACACACAGGTCAGCAAAGGACAAGGTCTCAGTTCACGACCCCAACAAGTGGCCTGCAGGCGAGTTACATATTAGTTGCACGTAGAGGTAAAGATGGCCATGTTGTATTTCGGAATGACATCGTCCACCATTTTAACTCACAGGGTGACTTTACTGTCATGATCACTGCCTCCAAGGAGTCAGCAACAGCCCAACATCCTTGGAAGCAGGCCCCTAACCGTTATCTTAGGCACCAGCTGGTCCCCACTGGGACCTTTTGGACCTTGTCCTGGCGCCGGTGGCACCAGGCTCATCAAAGTCATCGGTCCCGGCACTGGAAGCGCCGGGCTCATATTATGTATGAAGATGCTTGGGTGGACTTACCTGCAGCAGACCATGCTGCTTACTTACCAGCCACTTAGAAGTCCTCTGTGAACAGGAACTACTTTCTTACCTGGGTGGGGCAAGCTCCACTCCCTGGATACAGCACTGGAACTCTTCTGGAACTGGAACTCTTTTCTTACCTAGGCGGGGCCGTGGAGGAAGACGCCTCATCACTCCAAGGCTATTTAAACCACACCCGATAGATGAAACGTGCTTCGCGTTATTCTGCATCTGCAGCAGAACGCTCACCGAGTCTGTTCCAGCCTTTCTTCTTTCGATCCTGAACCTGCAAGAATTATACTTACCATTCCTGTAGCCAGTCAACAACAGTACCTGCAAAGACAAGAAACAACAGGTTAGCAAGGCGACCTTTACACGCAGTGCTTACTCACCTGATCCATCGGCTGCAGCCATTTCTTCACGCTGCACCTCTGCCTGTGAAGACAAAAGCATTGTTATTACTTACCGGCACTCCGCGAATTCCGGATTTCTTCACGCTGCATCGCCGCCTGTGAAAACAAAAGAAGAGACATTAGACAGGTATTTACTTACGCCCATTGCGCTCGTCACAATAGAACGCCTGCAAATACTCCGGCGTCTCTTCAGCACGAACTAAGCAGCAAGGGAAAAAGACAGTTTGAGCGCTTGCATTTACTTTCTCATTTCCAGGCGCTTACTCCATCTTCCATCTCCAGAGTCCTGCAAGACAAAAAGGGAAAAGCATTATACAGAGTCCTGTTCACAATTAACGTGCCACGCACCTAAAGACTATAAAGACTAAAAAGGTGTCCGGAAACTCACCGCTCGTGCAGTTAACGACGGTAACGATCCTCTGAGTTCAAGAGGCCTATGTTTCACCAGTGAAGGAACTGGCAACGGCACCCTGCACCAGACGCAGATGGAGAGTCCAGCATTCACCTATCTAAGGTGAGCACGTTGACCTGGGGGCTCTACGGAGAAGCTAGGAAGAGAGGGAGAGAGAGAGGGACATTCAACAACCCAGACCCTTAACCCCCATATTCTTTCACCTGCAGAAACCTCACCCTTCGAGTCCGACACACAGTGAGAAGAGGTTCGACCCCAGAAGCCAATCGAGTCCTGCACATCACTTTTCGAGTCGCAGACACCTTCCTGCCAAGACCAGCGCCTCCGTGGGAATCAGGTGAGCGTTACAGAACGCGAAGCCCACCGCAAAACTCCTACCCAGGCGCAATGGAAACCTCAGACACTGATCAATTAGCCCAGTTGCTCGGGGAATTAAGAGCAGAAGTACATGCAGCTCGTCAGGAAACAAACTCTCTAAGAAGAGAGCTGATAATTTCCAAGGAGCGAACAGAGGACCTCGCTAGGCAATTGCTACAAACGCAGGCAGGACAGACACCTTTGCCCGCTCCAGGAGGAAGTTATCCTTCTGCATCATCTTTAAATCCAGTGCAAATCAATCTACCCGGTAATGTGCCATTGGCTCCGCCCGAGCGCTTTTCTGGTGACCCAAGGAAATTTGCAGTGTTCATTAACCAGTGCCGCCTACACTTCTTATGTCGACCAGCTGCATTCCCAACAGATCAGACCAAGGTGGCTTTCGTGCTTTCTTATCTCAGTGGCAGCGCAGCAGATTGGTCAATCCCTTTAGTCACCCAGGATGATCCGGTTTTACATGATTTCCAGGCCTTCCAGTCCAGCATGGAGAAACTGTTCGCAAGGCATGCACAAGGGCAGGCCTTGGACAATGAACTTCTTTCATTACGACAGGGTAATCAAGACCTCTTGATTTATATAGCCTCATTCAACAGACTTATAGTGGAAACTCAATGGCCCGAGGATAAGAGAATAACGCTTTTCTACCGAGGCTTGCGTGGAGAGCTCAAGGATGTGTTAGCTCAAGTTGTGAATCCTCCACAAGAATGCTCAGACTATATTGACTTAGTTGTCCAATTGGACCACAGATTACAGAACAGGAAGGCTGATCGTTCCAAATTTGATACCCGAGTGTTTTCTAAACCACAGACCTCTACTAGGGGAGCTGACACTGTGGAACCCATGCAAATAGGGGGCATGAAAGGACCTTTAACCCAAAAGGAGCGGGAAAGAAGAAGACAGCTGCAATTATGCCTCTATTGCGTAAACTCAGGGCACTTTCTTCGAGACTGTCCAGTGAAACCAGCTAAGAAGGCTGTAGGAGCCGCAGATACCTGTACCACAAATTCTGAGCAGGGAAACGACCTAGCCCAACAAGTGTAGAGGTCCTCTTGCCGAGCGTTAAGATCTGTCCCGTGACCTCGCATTTCGTGGTGCCCATGGTCCTCATTAGTCCTGATCGTCCGGATCGTTTGCATGCAATTGAAGCTTACATCGACAGCGGAGCAATCGGTAATTATGTGGACCGTGAAATGGTATCAAGGATGAACCTACCCCTTGTCCCTAAGGCAGTAAAAGACGTCATTACTACAGTGGATGGCACGGAGATAGCCTCCGGACCAGTAACGCACGCCACCCAAGAAGTGCCGCTAGTGAGCCAAGATGGACACCGGGAGAAAATCGTGTTCGATGTGATCAAGGCCCCTCAGTTCCAGATCATTCTGGGAATCCCTTGGTTAGAGAAGCACAATCCTCAGATCGATTGGCGAGCAAAGACGGTTCAGTTTCCAGAATGTTTTACCACTTGTTATCCTCGGCCTGATGTTTCACTGGCGGCAATCTCTTCTGAGGTTCCCAAATTACCTCCCGAATACCAGGAATTCCAAGATGTCTTTCGGAAGGATCAAGCTAACACCCTGCCTCCTCATAGGTCTTACGACTGTCAAATAGATCTGATACCCGGAACAACTCCTCCTTGCAGTAGGATTTATGCCCTCACCGAGCCAGAGAATCTTCACCTCAGACAATATCTGGACCAATACCTAGCCAACGGGTTTATCCGTCCTTCAAAATCTCCAGCTTCCTCGGCTTTGTTCTTCGTTCTGAAAAAGGAAGGAGACCTTAGGACTTGTATAGATTACCGTGCCCTGAATCAAATCACCGTTAAAAACAGATACCCGTTACCTTTGATCCCTGAACTCCTGGACCAAGTCAAAGACGCATGTATATATACAAAGTTGGATCTCAGAGGAGCCTACCACTTGGTACGAATAAAAGAGGGCGATGAATGGAAGACGGCCTTCCGCACCAAGTATGGGCTGTTTTAATATCAAGTTATGCCCTTTGGACTTTGCAACGCGCCTGCCGCCTTCCAGTATTTTATGAATGATGTCCTTAGAGAACTCATAGATGTGTGTGTCGTTGTCTACATTGATGACATCCTCGTCTATTCATCATCTAAAGAAGAACATTGGAAACATGTTAGAGAGGTCCTCAAGAGACTACGTCAACATAACCTTTTTGCTAAACTCGAAAAATGCGTTTTTAATGTAACTGAAGTTGAGTTCCTGGGATTCATATTGTCACCCAACGGAGTCCATATGGATTCAAAGAAAGTCGATGCAATTATCAAGTGGCCTTCACCAACCTCTATAAAGGGAGTCCAAAGCATGTTAGGCTTCGCTAATTTTTACCGCAGATTCATTCCTGAATTCTCTCGAATAGTCCAGCCCATCACTGCTCTGTTAAAGAAAAACAAACGTTTTGAGTGGTCTACTGAGGCGGAACAAGCCTTTCAGGACTTAAAAACTAAATTAATTTCTGCACCTGTTCTAAAACATCCTCGTCCAGAACTCCCCTACATCGTAGAAACAGATGCTTCAAGTCTTGCTATGGGGGCAGTTTTATGACAAAGAGATCCGGTCACACATCAATTACATCCTGTAGCCTTTTGGTCCCGCAAATTCTCGGCTCCCGAGATCAACTATTCAATTACAGACAAGGAACTTTTAGCTATCAGATCGGCCTTTAAAGCCTGGCGGCATTATCTTTTGGGAGCCAGACACACAGTCACCGTAATGACTGATCACCGCAACTTACAGTATCTGAAGACGGCCAAAGCTCAGTCTTCCAGGCAGCTTCGCTGGGCTCTGTTTTTGGCGGAATTTGATTTTATAATTACTTATCGACCTGGCAGTAAAAATGGAAAAGCAGATGCCCTTTCCCGGATGGGAATAGATGAACATTTGACCAATCCAGAACCAATACCCATAATCCCTGAACAAAGGATTTTGGGTTTGGTCAGCGTTCAATCCTTTGAAGACATCAAGAGCACAGTCAAATCACTTCTAACTCCGGCCGACTTACAGGACTGGCAATTAAGGGGAAAAGAATTTTCAGTGGATCAAGACCTGCCTTTTTTACAAGGAAGATTGTACTTACCCAGTGAGAAGATACAAAGACAGGTAATCTCCTGTTATCACGATTCACTAATGGAGGGTCACCCTGGCATAACCAAAACCATGGAAAAGGTCAAAAGACATTTCTGGTGGCCATCATGGAAAAAGGATATTAGAGACTTTGTAATCTCTTGCAGTGTATGCGCCCAAAATAAAAGTCTGAAGGAGAAACCAGCTGGCCTCTTACACCCACTAGACATCCCTCCCTGTCCATGGCATACCCTGTCCATGGATTTCATCACGGACTTACCTCCATGCTCAGGGTATAATACCATTTTAGTAGTCGTGGATCTATTCTCCAAGATGGCTCACTTCATTCCCCTGAAGGGCCTACCTTCAGCTTCAGTATTGGCCCGAGAATTCTTAGAAAACATTGTTCGGTTACACGGTTTTCCCTCGGTTTTGGTTTCCGATAGGGGAAGTCAATTCATCTCCCACTTTTGGCGAAGTTGCTGTCGTTTAGCCCAAATAGATGTGAGACTTTCTACCAGTCACCATCCCCAGACTGACGGACAAACCGAGAAGACAAATCAAACTCTAGAGCAATATCTACGTTGCATGCTCCAACAAACTGAAAACCCTTGGAAGGACATTCTTTGGATCGCTGAATACGCTTATAACAATTCGACTCATTCTGGAACCGGAAAGACTCCCTTCTTCTTATTATACGGACACCATCCTAGAACCTCTAACCTGGATCCTCCCCAAGAATTCGAGGCACCTGCTGTGGATCACTTGCACTCGGAGATCACTCGTGCTTTTAAGGAAGCCACTGACCATCTGCAAAGATCTAAAGCTCAATTCAAGAAAGGAGCAGATCAGCACCGTAAAGAGGCCCCTCACTACTCAGTGGGAGATCAGGTCTGGTTATCCACTAAGCACGTACCTCTAAAAGGACCCCGCACTTTTATTCCGAGATACCTTGGACCCTATCTTATTTCTCCCATAATTAATCCAGTGGCTGTTAAATTGGAATTGCCTTCGCATATGAAAATACATCCAGTATTCCATGTCTCCTTACTAAAACCAGTACAACCAGGAACCCGATTGACCGAACTCCCAGAACCTGTTTTAGTAGATGGAGAAATTGAGTTCAAAGTAAAGAACATCCTAGACTCCAAAATCTCCAAATCTAAATTATATTACCTGGTTGATTGGAAAGGATACGGCCCCCAGGAAAGGTCTTGGGAACCCTCAGAACATGTCCACGCACCTCGTCTGGTCAAGAAATTCCATTTGAATCACCCCGACAAGCCAAAACCCCCGGAGAAGACACGCTTGGGAGGGGCCTTGAGGGGGGGTGCTGTCATGATCACTGCCTCCAAGGAGTCAGGAACAGCCCAACATCCTTGGAAGCAGGCCCCTAACCGTTATCTTAGGCACCAGCCGGTCCCCACTGGGACCTTTTGGACCTTGTCCTGGCGCCGGTGGCACCAGGCTCATCAAAGTCATCAGTCCCAGCACTGGAAGCGCCGGGCTCATATTATGTATGAAGATGCTTGGGTGGACTTACGTGCAGCAGACCATGCTGCTTACTTACCAGCCACTTAGAAGTCCTCTGTGAACAGGAACTACTTTCTTACCTGGGTGGGGCAAGCTCCACTCCCTGGATACAGCACTGGAACTCTTCTGGAACTGGAACTCTTTTCTTACCTAGGCGGGGCCGTGGAGGAAGACGCCTCATCACTCCAAGGCTATTTAAACCACACCCGATAGATGAAACGTGCTTCGCGTTATTCTGCATCTGCAGCAGAACGCTCACCGAGTCTGTTCCAGCCTTTCTTCTTTCGATCCTGAACCTGCAAGAATTATACTTACCATTCCTGTAGCCAGTCAACAACAGCACCTGCAAAGACAAGAAACAACAGGTTAGCAAGGCGACCTTTACACGCAGTGCTTACTCACCTGATCCATCGGCTGCAGCCATTTCTTCACGCTGCACCTCCGCCTGTGAAGACAAAAGCATTGTTATTACTTACCGGCACTCCGCGAATTCCGGATTTCTTCACGCTGCATCGCCGCCTGTGAAAACAAAAGAAGAGACATTAGACAGGTATTTACTTACACCCATCGCGCTCGTCACAATAGAACGCCTGCAAATACTCCGGCGTCTCTTCAGCACGAACTAAGCAGCAAGGGAAAAAGACAGTTTGAGCGCTTGCATTTACTTACTAATTTCCAGGCGCTTACTCCATCTTCCATCTCCAGAGTCCTGCAAGACAAAAAGGGAAAAGCATTATACAGAGTCCTGTTCACAATTAACGTGCCACGCACCTAAAGACTATAAAGACTAAAAAGGTGTCCGGAAACTCACCGCTCGTGCAGTTAACGACGGTAACGATCCTCTGAGTTCAAGAGGCCTATGTTTCACCAGTGAAGGAACTGGCAACGGCACCCTGCACCAGACGCAGATGGAGAGTCCAGCATTCACCTATCTAAGGTGAGCACGTTGACCTGGGGGCTCTACGGAGAAGCTAGGAAGAGAGGGAGAGAGAGAGGGACATTCAACAACCCAGACCCTTAACCCCCATATTCTTTCACCTGCAGAAACCTCACCCTTCGAGTCCGACACACAGTGAGAAGAGGTTCGACCCCAGAAGCCAATCGAGTCCTGCACATCACTTTTCGAGTCGCAGACACCTTCCTGCCAAGACCAGCGCCTCTGTGGGAATCAGGTGAGCGTTACATTTACAGAGAGAACATAAAATGGCGGATTGACCTAAAATGGCGGTTTACATTGATTCTAAGGTCAGGACCTTGTAACACGGATTTCTTCGCAAGTGGCATACAAGCAGCTTGGCGTAGGCCAATATACATATATTCATTGCAATATGAGGCATGATATAATTTCCCGTTTGACAAACCCTCCTTTTGGCCTATGCCAAGTGCTAAACTACTCCTGATCTTCTTGCAAACAACTCCATGCATCATCGTCCATGCACCCTGAATCACTGTCAGAAATATCTATTGCCATCAGATCATTCGCTAAAATTTCTTTTAACACATATTCTTTGGAAGTTTTATCTGGGGCATACACTTTATGTTCTATTGTACCTATCGCTTGTGCGCAACATCCCCCTAGCATCGAACATATACTAGGTAAACACTGGATACAACAACAAAGAAACAACAGAATTGCCAAAATGATCATTAAGACAGAAAGTACCTTCCAACTCCAAGATCGCAACAAGTCACAGAACCAAGCGCTAAGATCCCAGTTTCCCTCGGGAACATGCACTTCTGAACTAAGGACGTGCAGATTCTGTATTGCTTTGAAGATAGTTGGGGAGGAATCTGGCACGAAAACACAGCAAGCGGACCCCACTAATTTACATACTCCATCACGTTCGGCCAGAATGACATCTAATGCCATCGGCTTCTGGAGCGCTACTAGTCTTATCGCTTTCTGTTCTAATGTCATATTATAGAGTATGTCCGTGGTCCAGTTGATGGTTCTCTCCAGTACTCTCGCTAGTCTTCTGATATCTTCGGAATTTGCTATCTGCCCCCAAAATGGCACAAATGATTTTGCTACATCTCCCAAGACCTGTGCTGGAGTGTCACCATTCTAGTCCCCCCGTGGACGAGCCTTTGAAACCTCTACTGTACTAGCTATGAACACCCCAGGTAACAGGATCCCTAAATAACAGGTTTGCTGCCAATCCCTGGAAAATCATGGAAATGCTTCATTACTGCAAACAAAGTATACAGGTTCGCCTACATACAAAGGTCTGTCTTCCCCAGTCAAATTTGCAACGTTGGCACAACCTTTAAAATCTCCCATTGACTGAGTACCATTCCTGTGTATGCAGAAAGAAACTGAATCGGGGCTATGGTTAACAGTGTAAGAAGGAGGCATGACATCCGTATTGCCTATCAGAGCCATCTTAAAGGAAATCAAAGATTGAAAGGGACAAAACAGTCTATCAGAAGGCCTAATATAAGCAACATTAAGCTTACTCCTATTTGCGAAAAGCGAGCATCCCAGGGGAGTCAGAACATGTTTCTCAAACTCATTCACATTAGTGCCATCAATGTTCCCCGAGATGCTATCGTTCCATCGACCAAAGAACAGTGCTCTAAGAGAAGCATAGCAAGCAGTTGTCAAAGGTAAAGGATGAATATACCAACCTAGCCCTGTCCCCATGTTGCGGTAAATGCGAACAGACCCAACAGTTGGACCTATTAAAAATGGCATGCGTAGCATTCATGATAAGTAACAGAGTATTGTTATGGTACCTTTGTCTATGCTGGGAGTCCCTAGGGGACAGAGTATGCAAATGTACGAAGGGAGTAGGAACAGTGGGTACATTTTCAGTCGGTAATAAGGACTCTAAAGGATGAGCTTCCTCGAGGTACCATAGGCCTAAAACAGTGACTATTATAAAACCAAATATTATTATAAAAACACAGCAATATGTTTTCCGGGCCCAAGTGCTTTGTCCATTATCCCGGCTGGTCACACAATCATTTACAAGTCCCATATGAGCAGTAGCAGTGGCAGGCATTGTAGTCTTCAAACGGAAACCCCCAATGTTCGTTGCTGGCGACCTCCCGGCTGCGCAACTTCTTAGTCCTTCCACAACCCTAGCCAACAGAATCCCCTTTCTCAAATAATTATTTGGGCAAAAAGCAAGCCATTGATGATTCTTTTCCTTCTCCGAATGCACAGCCAAACCGTGACGTAAGCCTATCGGATGCACATCAAAACCGTGCCGTAAGTCTATCAGATGCATAGCAAAACCATGCCGTAAGTCTATTTTCTTGGACGCAGATTGTACCTTGCTTTTCCTGGTACTGATTGATCCGGAAACAATGTGTCGTCACTTCCCGTTGGAAGCAACGTGTCAAGAGAAAGTGAAGATGCTGAATTTGAAATTACAGTTTCCAGAAGCAAAACTTTTGGAGAGTGTGGAGACAGAATGACGGGTTTCCGAAGCCTCACGGGCTCAGAAAGATTCTGCGATGCACTCTCAGCCCTATTTACTGATTTGGAATTGTTGGTTGCAGCGTTAGCGAGGGGTTCTGTTTCTTCTGTATCGTGTGGCACTGGGTGAGGAAGGCTCTTGACATGCGTCGCGTGGATCCAGTTCTTTCTGCCTGAGACACGCACCGCCGTTTTGTATGACCAGCAGGACCTGGAATGGGCCCCGCCAACGAGGTGCAAGGCAAGAAGAACGCTCAAATGCCTTGATGAGCACCCACTCCCCACGCCGTATGCTGTGGCCCGGGCCCTCGTATCGCACAGGTAAAGCCTCTCGCGCCTGGTGATAAATCAAATACAGGTTTTTAGTCAACTGGCTGCAATAATCTGAAAGAAGTACATTTTCAACATTTTTCAAGGATCTACATTTAGGAAGATTCCAGATATTGGCAGGTCTCCCCATTACCACCTCAAATGGAGAGAGCCCAGTCGTAGTTTGAGGGGTTGTACCCATGGCTAATAACACGATAGGTAAGGCGTCCGACCATTTTAATTTAGTGCTGGCACACGTCTTAGCGAGCTTGTTCTTGATAATACCATTGTGTCTTTCTACTAGTCCGGCGCTCTGAGCGTGCCTGGCCGAATGATACCGTTTGTCGATCTGTAATGCCGCACATATCTGCAGAATTACAGTAGCGACAAAATGTGGACCATTGTCTGACCAGATGACTCTTGGTAGCCCGAACCGAGGAAAATATTCCTTTATCATGGTTTTCGCAGTAGTCATGGCTGTAGCATCTTTGACAGGGAAAGCCTCGACCCATTTACTAAAAGCACAGATGACAACTAATACATACTTCATATTGTTGCACCGTTCCATTTCAATAAAATAGAAGTGAATGACTTTGAAGGGGACAGAAAGTGGCCCAAAACTTCCCCTTGGAGTTGATGTCCCCTTTCCCACATTGTGTTGTAGGCAAATCATGCAGTCCTGAACATAGCGCTGGGTAATTTTTGAAATTTTGTCATTTGCCCAAACTTTCTCTAACATTTTTGTAAGTTTCTGGGCACATATATGCGTAGGGCCATGGGCCATAACGACCATCATCACCACATAAGCGTCAGGGAGTAGCCATTTCCCTTCAACTATGTCCACCCAACACTCATCATCATCGAGTTTCCCCAAGCCTTCAACCCACCTCTTGGATTCTTCTAACGTGGCATCGGCTTGGATATTCCGTACAGACCCAACACCCTCATTCATTGCATAGGCATTTACAGTCTCCCTTGAAACATACATCTCCATAAAGCGATCGGTGGCAGTTTGTCTAGCTATCTGATCAGCGAAAGCATTCCCATTTCCTTTATCATCTATAATCTATCGATGTGCTGCACATTTCACAACAGCTAACTGAGTAGGGAGCGCAAGCGCTGAGAGCAGTTGTACTATTAGGGAGCCATGTTGGATCTTTGTGCCATGCGAAGTTAAGAACCCTCTCTCTGAACAAAGTCTCCCAAAGTTGTGAACCACCCCAAAGGCATACTGACTATCAGGATATATGTTTAGTGTAAGTCCTTCAGAAAGTTCACAAGCGCGGGTCAATGCTATAATCTCTGCGGCCTGTGCGGAGATATGCGTGATTCTCTTGGTTTCCATGACTGTGATCAATGTGGTGATTGCACAAGCAGCTGTGGATGTACCATCCGGAAGTTTGAAGCAGGAGCCATCACAAAACAGCTCTCCTTGTGGATTGTTGAAAGGAGTGTCTTTTAGATCAATTCTACCCTTTGTCTCTTGTTCGGTAGTATACAGACAGTCATGTGACTCCTCGTCGCCGCAAGCAGTACCTTGCGGGAAAGGTAGGAGGTCAGCCAGACTAAGAACACAACACCTCTTAATTTGGATGTGAGGAGCAAACAAGATCAATTCATATCTCGTCAACCGTGCGGAAGTGAGGTGTTGCGTTTGGGTTCTGTTCAGTAGAACATCTACAGAGTGAGGCACCATCAGGGTTAGATCATGGCCTAGGACCATTCCCTCACTCTGTTTTACAGATGCAGCAGCAGCAGCGACAGCTTGCAAAAATCTTTGCAAAGCGCATGCTACAGGATCAAGGGCGGAAGAAAAGTAACCGCACAGCCTATTCTTCCATCCATGTTCCTGCGTTAATACAGCCAAAGCACATCCATCACATTCGTGCACAAACAACACAAAGGGCCTCATTACGACCCTGGCGGAGTGGGTTTACGCCAGCGTTATTCGCGGCGGACCCGTCCGCCCTACTACGAGTTCCCGTAGCGCCATGGAGCGTTTTCCGCCTGGTTTTTCCGGGCGGAGAAATCCATGGCGCTACGGGACCTTGTTGTTAATTACGCCACCGTATTTTACGGTGGCGCAATTAACGCCTTCCCCACTCCCATTATACCCTATGGGGCAAAAATGGGAATGGGGAAGGGTAAAATGGGGAATGGGGATTTACCGCCCCGCCAAGGTCGGCATGGGGCGGAAAATCCGCCAACCCCCATGGCGCTATCGGCAGCTTTCCGCCGTGCTCCGCGGTGCATTTAGCACCGCGATTTCTGCCAGGGTCGTAATGAGGCCCAAAGGCCTTTTCATAGTTTGGTGTGCCCAAAACCGGTGCCAAGCACAATGCAGTCTTGAGAAGATCCAATGATTGCAGGTGTTCTGTGTTTCACGGCAACGGCGAAGAAATGCCCTTCTTTGTCAACGCCAACATCGGTTTAATCACTAGTGAGAAGTTTGGGATCCACAACCTACAGTATGAAGCCATACCTATCAAGGCTCTAACTTCCTTCTGTGTATTTGAGGCAGACATGCCAGAAATGTGTTTTATTCTTTCAGGTGTCAATCTTCTTCCCTCCTTTGACAGGAGATAGCCTAAATAGGCGACCTCCTGGCAACAATATTGAAACTTTTGTAGTGAAGCTTTGTGACCATGTTTGGCTAGATGAATAAGCAACAATACAGTGCCCTCCTTACAGGCGCTCTCGGAGTCTGCAGCTAAAAGCAAATCATCAACATACTGAAGCAATGTACAAGTGGAGGGCAATTCAAGGGTATCAAGCTGTTCTTTCAAAGCCCTACTCTAGATGCTAGGACTCTCTGTGTATCCTTGAGGTGCACGGGTAAATGTGAACGAGCGTCCCCCTAAAGTGAACGCAAACAAGTATCTACTGTCCTTGTGTATAGGAATACTAAAGAAAGCATTCTTCAGATCCACAAAACTAAAGTAAGTAGCTGTAGCTGGAATCATAGTTAATATTGTCGTCACATCAGGCACAATCGGAAATTGCAGAGCGACGACTTTATTAATGGCACGTAAATCAATTATGAAACGGAATGGAATTGCATTATCGCCTTTTTTGTACACGGGTAAAATCGGACTATTGCACAAACTACCTGAAATTTCCTCAATCACCCCGTGATGCACAAAATCGGAAACAATGCATTTCAAAGCTTGCTCGCCCTCAACTGAAATCTTATATTGTGGAATGCGTGGCAGCTTAATTCCATGTTTCAAGACTATTTTAACAGGCTCAATCTGTAAAACACAGACATCATTGTCGTCAATTGCCCATAAACACTCTGGTACATCAATGAATTCTGAGGGCAAAGGTCTGGTTAGGACTTGAGAGACAGAGAGTTGCTGTGGTGAAATTGTCAAATGCACTCCGTCAGAAGAACAATGAATTACCACATTTAATTCTTTCAATAGATTCAACCCCAGCAAATTCTCTCCACAATTTGAAGTCAACAGAAATGGACAGTGGTCCGTAAAGGGACCCAAAGAGATAGGTACCGGGGAAGAAAGTGGACAGACAACTGGTGTGCCAGAAAAACCTACAGAAACATTGGTTTGCCCTGACAGTGGAATGTTTGGAACCCGAGAATGATCAATGGAACACTTCTGTGCTCCAGTATCTATCAAAAACTGATGTTTCCTATTTCCCACTACCATTTCAACGTAGGCACCTTTCTGATTAACGGGACTAGGTGTAGGTTCCAAACCCTGCTTCGGGCAATTCTAACGAAACAGAATGTCATCAAAAGGAAGCTCTTCAGATAGTTATGCAGCAGAAGGATGATCAAATATGTTTCTAGTATCCACACTCGGAGTCTGATTATCCTGCGAAAAAGGTTGCTGAGGATCCTGTGTAAACTGACCTCTACCAGGGCCCCCTACACCCGGGTGACCTCTGGATCGTCTACCCATATTTCCAAATGTGTTATTCGACCTCTGTCAGAGGACGGGGCATTGTGCGCGCCAATGAGCGTCTTGTCGACAATAGGCACACTGGTTAATGTTCACAGGACCCAAGGGCACATTTCCTTGTGGAACATACTGACCTCTAATATGCAAACTACCCCCTCTGGGGCCTCTAACAATTTTCTGTGATAATACTTTAGTCTTTAAATCACCTTTTTGCTTCTCAACTCTATCTTTTTCATTGTTGACATGATTCTCGTAGTACTGAGCCATGTGCAGTACTTCTGATTGGGATTTCGCCTGCCAAGCGCTCTCAGAAGACATAATTTGTGACTGGATGTCAGGCAGCAATCCACGCACAAATTTGTCCACAAATAATCTCTTCCCAGATTCTGTGCCTAAGTCTTGTCCGCTGAAATCCGAGAATACCTGTTCCAACCGATTAAAGAACTTGGTAGCACCCTCAGACTTCCCTTGGACACAGCCCGTAAGCTTGTCCCAGATAATCCTTTTTTTCAGGAATTGTAGTTTTCAATTTTGCAATGATTCTATCAGGCAAAGTTAGTATCACCTGGGGCGGTCTCTCACCAGCTGGCCTTTCTCCATCGAGTCTAGTTATGTTAGCCCATGTATCCCCCAACTCTAGTACGTCGTCTATAGTCCTAACTTGTTTCCACAAATCTACGGGCAGGAGTACAGGAAATAACAAATCAATGTCACCTAGGGTGAATACTGAGGACTGCAAGACAGACTCTATTTCGTTATAGAATCCTGTCGGATTTTTCCTAATGTCAGGAATAGATTGTCTAATAGTATTCACTTCCTGTCTTGAGAACGGGACGTGAACAAACTGTGATACATAATGTGCAGGAATGTTTACAGCAACTATACCCACGGCAGCATCGACCGCAACCTCAACCTTCGGGACAAATTTCGGAGGAAACTCTCTCATAGGCAACTGAGAAGTAGGCAACTCCGAACGCTTACTAAGCAACAGAGCCAAGTTGAGCGCTAAAGCAGCCGAAGAAGTGTCAAGTGAAAAAGCTCTCTTGTAAATACTCAATAATTCTGTGGGACAACTAATCTTTCTCTTTACACAATCATCCTGTAGGTACTCTATCATTACCTGTATCAGTTTCCTCTGCATTTCTGGCGTATACTGACTGTATGTGTCATATACCTCAACTGGAGGTTTCAACATATCTGAGATCCATCTAAGCGTGTCTTTCGTACAAATTCGTACTTCCTCAGATATCGATTTTCGACAAGGAAGGAACCGTTTCTGTACATACATACTTTCCCCCTTGTCATCCTCATTCTGTAACCTTTCCAACTCCTTTCTATACTCAAATATCCTCTCAACATGCTCATTTACTTTCTCCACAGTGTCTCTTGAAAATGCTTAAGTGTTTAGATCCCTTAACCCTTGCAGGAGATCTGTATTGTTTAATTTGCCCTACATTACACATAAATGAACACCTAAACCTTAAATGAAAACATTTTTCTCAGGAAAATTATCCATATTAGAAAGTGTGGCAAAAACGTTAGTTTGATCATCTCTCTCCATAAAATGCTTAGCCCATGCAATTAATTCATTTTTCTTTTCTGGAGATACAGTATTACGAGTGACAACCCTTGATTCCACACCCTGATCGACTACAAGCGGTACGAGACCACTTGGAAGAGGGGGAGCAGGCAAATTCAATGGAGGTACTGTTACTGCTGCAATAGGAAGAGGTGGAGGAACAGGTGGAAGAACAACAACTGGAGGTAGAGGAACATTAAGAGGAGCAGGAACAACAGGCAGAGCAGGAATAGCAGGAATAACAGCAGGAAGAGGCACAACAGCAGGAAGAGGAACATACGGAGGTGGCGCAGTAGCACCAGGCCTTCGCTCATTTAATAATTTGTCAATGAATTCATCGGAAACATGGAAATCTTTAGAAGGATAGATTTTCTGAATACCAAGTCAGAAATCCCTATCCATATTCCTAGCTGACTCACTGTTTATCTTGGTTTTACGACAATGCTTTTTCGGCGTTCGTCTTATGACGGCGTGCATGTTTTTCACTACTCTTAAGTTGCTGTAATGCTTCTTTTTTCCAATTTTGCAAAACATCGAATGCTGCAGGTCTAGCCTTTTTCTTTAATAGAATTGACTCTAAATACTCGATACGAGGGATTTCAAAACTACCATTGACTGGCCACTGAAGTTCGGAGGCATGTCTGGTTTGTCTGTGCCAAATATCATTAAACACTATACTTCCAATGCCATGCTTACAGTACATAGTACACGCCGGCGGCCCCTCCTGTGGTGCTGGACGGCTAAATTCCAAAGATTGTCTATCACTGCGGAATAACGCTCTGAAGCAGGTAGACAATTTCCCAGACATATCAAAATATTGGTGTTACCTGGTCAATAATTGAGGTCCGATCGGATTTCAAAATTCATTTTCTAACAAATACTACCTTGTGTTTGGTGATTTCGGCAAAACTGCCCGCCTCGATAAGTGGACCCTCGTCAAGATGCCGTCTCGGACCACAAGCTAATCATCCAGGGATCGGGTCGTGCAGCGCTGCTAAGGTGTTGCGTCTCGTTCAGAAGGGGACCCCTTCACCGTCCGATCCAGGTCCGATACCGTGTGTCAACCTTCGACAATACAGCATCAATCTTGAGGGTCCCTAATCGGGCGCCAACTGTGAAAACAAAGCGAAAATATCGAGACAGAGTACCCCAAAAGGAAATACACCGAACACCGGTTACAAAGGAACATACAAAGATCTTTAATTTATACCGAACAGTTTCAAAGGACAAAACATTCAGATAGCTATCGGCCCTCAGTACAACACAGCAAACTCCAGCAAGGTTCAGTGTGCTCAGCGAGTGGGACTGTACATTAAAATTAGTCACACTTTTATACCATTTGCGAACATGATGTCCAACGCTACTGCGGGTTAATATTCCTCTAATAAATTACTGATCTAGGGTTCATGCCGAGTTCACACATCTATATGCATAGGGTTTGCCTTTGATATATTCGCCAACAAGTCTAAACGGTAACAGTGTATTTTAGGATTTCTCATAAGGTCTTCTCAAACATTAATACAATGTAGTTAAGCAAGTGTTCTCAGTTCAGTATTTGAATACATTGTTCTTAACATATGCTCGCGGATTAGTTTCATTGGCACGAGTAATCCTTTACACACAGGTCAGCAAAGGACAAGGTCTCAGTTCACGACCCCAACAAGTGGCCTGCAGGCGAGTTACATATTAGTTGCACGGAGAGGTCAAGACGGCCATGTTGTATTTCGGAATGACATCGTCCACCATTTTAACTCACAGGTTGACTTTACAGAGAGAACCTAAAATGGCAGATTGACCTAAAATGGCGGTTTACATTGATTCTAAGGTCAGGACCTTGTAACACGGATTTCTTCGCAAGTGGCATACAAGCAGCTTGGCGTAGGCCAATATACATATATTCATTGCAATAGGAGGCACGATATAATTTCCCGTTTGACAAACCCTCCTTTTGGCCTATGCCAAGTGCTAAACTACTCCTGATCTTCTTGCAAACAACTCCATGCATCATCGTCCATGCACCCTGAATCGCTGTCAGAAATATCTATTGCCATCAGATCATTCGCTAAAATTTCTTTTAACACATATTCTTTGGAAGTTTTATCTGGGGCATACACTTTATGTTCTATTGTACCTATCGCTTGTGCGCAACATCCCCCTAGCATCGAACATATACTAGGTAAACACTGGATACAACAACAAAGAAACAACAGAATTGCCAAAATGATCAGTAAGACCGAAAGTACCTTCCAACTCCAAGATCGCAACAAGTCACAGAACCAAGCGCTAAGATCCCAGTTTCCCTCGGGAACATGCACTTCTGAACTAAGGACGTGCAGATTCTGTATTGCTTTGAAGATAGTTGGGGAGGAATCTGGCACGAAAACACAGCAAGCGGACCCCATTAATTTACATACTCCATCACGTTCGGCCAGAATGACATCTAATGCCATCCGCTTCTGGAGCGCTACTAGTCTTATCGCTTTCTGTTCTAATGTCATATTATAGAGTATGTCCGTGGTCCAGTTGATGGTTCTCTCCAGTACTCTCGCTAGTCTTCTGATATCTTCGGAATTTGCTATCTGCCCCCAAAATGGCACAAATGATTTTGCTACATCTCCCAAGACCTGTACTGGAGTGTCACCATTCTTGTCCCTCCGTGGACGAGCCTTTGAAACCTCTACTGTACTAGCTATGAACACCCCAGGTAACAGGATCCCTAAATAACAGGTTTGCTGCCAATCCCTGGACAACCATGGAAATGCTTCATTACCGCAAACAAAGTATACAGGTTCGCCTACATACAAAGGTCTGTCTTCCCCAGTCAAATTTGCAACGTTGGCACAACCTTTAAAATCTCCCATTGACTGAGTACCATTCCTGTGTATGCAGAAAGAAACTGAATCGGGGCTATGGTTAACAGTGTAAGAAGGAGGCATGGCATCCTTATAGCCTATCAGAGCCATCTTAAAGGAAATCAAAGATTGAAAGTGACAAAACAGTCTATCAGAAGGCCTAATATAAGCAACATTGAGCTTACTCCTATTTGCGAAAAGCGAGCATCCCAGGGGAGTCAGAACATGTTTCTCAAACTCATTCAAATTAGTGCCATCAATGTTCCCGAGATGCTATCGTTCCATCGACCAAAGAACAGTGCTCTAAGAGAAGCATAGCAAGCAGTTGTCAAAGGTAAAGGATGAATATACCAACCTAGCCCTGTCCCCATGTTGCGGTAAATGCAAACAGACCCAACAGTTGGACCTATTAAAAATGGCATGCGTAGCATTCATGATAAGTAACAGAGTATTGTTATGGTACCTTTGTCTATGCTGGGAGTCCCTAGGGGACAGAGTATGCAAATGTACGAAGGGAGTAGGAACAGTGGGTACATTTTCAGTCGGTAACAAGGACTCTAAAGGTTGAGTTTCCTCGAGGTACCATAGGCCTAAGACAGTGACTATTATAAAACCAAATATTATTATAAAAACACAGCAATATGTTTTCAGGGCCCAAGTGCTTTGTCCATTATCCCGGCTGGTCACACAATCATTTACAAGTCCCATATGAGCGGTAGCAGTGGCAGGCATTGTAGTCTTCAAACGGAAACCCCCAATGTTCGTTGCTGGTGACCTCCCGGCCGCGCGACTTCTTAGTCCTTCCACAACCCTAGCCAACAGAATCCCCTTTTCTCAAATAATTATTTGGGCAAAAAGAAAGCCCTTGATGATTCTTTTCCTTCTCCGAATGCACAGCCAAACCGTGCCGTAAGTCTATCAGATGCACAGCAAAACCGTGCCGTAAGTCTATCAGATGCATAGCAAAACCGTGCCGTAAGTCTATTTTCTTGGACGCAGATTGTACCTTGCTTTTCCTGGTACTGATTGATCCGGAAATAATATGTCGTCACTTCCCGTTGGAAGCAACGTATCAAGAGAAAGTGAAGATGCCGAATTTGAAATGACAGTTTCCAGAAGCAAAACTTTTGGAGAGTGTGGAGATAGAATGACGGGTTTCCCAAGCCTCACGGGCTCAGAAAGATTCTCCGATGCACTCTCAGCGCTATTTACTGATTTGGAATTGTTGGTAGCAGCGTTAGCGAGGGGTTCTGTTTCTTCTGTATCGTGTGGCACTGGGTGAGGAATGCTCTTGACATGCGTCGCGTGGATCCAGTTCTTTCTGCCTGAGACACGCACCGCCATTTGTATGACCAGCAGGACCTGGAATGGGCCCCGCCAACGAGGTGCAAGGCAAGAAGAACGCTCAAATGCCTTGATGAGCACCCACTCCCCAGGCCGTATGCTGTGGCCCGGGCCCTCGTATGGCACAGGTAAAGCCTCTCGCACCTGGTGATAAATCAAATACAGGTTTTTAGTCAACTGGCTGCAATAATCTGAAAGAAGTACATTTTCAACATTTTTCAAGGATCTACATTTAGGAAGATTCCAGATATTGGCAGGTCTCCCCATTACCACCTCAAATGGAGAGAGCCCAGTCATAGTTTGAGGGGTTGTACCCATGGCTAATAACATGATCGGTAAGGCGTCCGGCCATTTTAATTTAGTGCTGGCACACGTCTTAGCGAGCTTGTTCTTGATAATACCATTGTGTCTTTCTACTGGTCCGGCGCTCTGAGCGTGCCTGGCCGAATGATACCGTTTGTCGATCTGTAATGCCGCACATATCTGCAGAATTACAGCAGCGACAAAATGTGGACCATTGTCTGACCAGATGACTCTTGGTAGCCCGAACCGAGGAAAATATTCCTTTATCATGGTTTTCGCAGTAGTCATGGCTGTAGCATCTTTGACAGGGAAAGCCTCGACCCATTTACTAAAAGCACAGATGACAACTAATACATACTTCATATTGTTGCACCGTTCCATTTCAATAAAATAGAAGTGAATGACTTTGAAGGGGACAGAAGGTGGCCCAAAACTTCCCCTTGGAGTTGATGTCCCCTTTCCCACATTGTGTTGTAGGCAAATCATGCAGTCCTGAACATAGCGCTGGGTAATTTTTGAAATTTTGTCATTTGCCCAAACTTTCTCTAACATTTTCGTAAGTTTCTGGGCACATATATGCGTAGGGCCATGGGCC
Source organism: Ambystoma mexicanum (assembly GCF_040938575.1). Taxonomy (NCBI): domain Eukaryota; kingdom Metazoa; phylum Chordata; class Amphibia; order Caudata; family Ambystomatidae; genus Ambystoma; species Ambystoma mexicanum. The sequence goes on from NC_090939.1 coordinate 695,544,271, forward strand.
ATAACGACCATCATCACCACATAAGCGTCAGGGAGTAGCCATTTCCCTTCAACTATGTCCACCCAACACTCATCATCATCGAGTTTCCCCAAGCCTTCAGCCCACCTCTTGGATTCTTCTAACGTGGCATCGGCTTGGATATCCCGTACAGACCCAACACCCTCATTCATTGCATAGGTATTTACAGTCTCCCTTGAAACATACATCTCCGTAAAGCGATCGGTGGCAGTTTGTCTAGCTATCTGATCAGCGAAAGCATTCCCATTTCCTTTATCATCTATAATCTTTCGATGTGCTGCACATTTCACAACAGCTAACTGAGTAGGGAGCGCAAGCGCTGAGAGCAGTTGTACTATTAGGGAGCCATGTTGGATCTTTGTGCCATGCGAAGTTAAGAACCCTTTCTCTGACCAAAGTCTCCCAAAGTTGTGAACCACCCCAAAGGCATACTGACTATCAGTATATATGTTTAGTGTAAGCCCTTCGGAAAGTTCACAAGCGCGGGTCAATGCTATAATCTCTGCGGCCTGTGCGGAGATATGCGTGATTCTCTTGGTTTCCATGACTGTGATCAATGTGGTGATTGCACAAGCAGCTGTGGATGTACCATCCGGAAGTTTGAAGCAGGAGCCATCACAAAACAGCTCTCCTTGCGGATTGTTCAAAGGAGTGTCTTTTAGATCAATTCTACCCTTTGTCTCTTGTTCGGTAGTATACAGACAGTCATGTGACTCCTCGTCGCCGCAAGCAGTACCTTGCGGGAAAGGTAGGAGTTCAGCCGGACTAAGAACACAACACCTCTTAATTTGGATGTGAGGAGCAAACAAGATCAATTCATATCTCGTCAACCGTGCGGAAGTGAGGTGTTGCGTTTGGGTTCTGTTCAGTAGAACATCTACAGAGTGAGGCACCATCAGGCCTAGGACCATTCCCTTACTCTGTTTTACAGACGCAGCAGCAGCAGCGACAGCTTGCAAAAATCTTTGCAAAGCGCATGCTACAGGATCAAGGGCAGAAGAAAAGTAACCGCAAAGCCTATTCTTCCCTCCATGTTCCTGCGTTAATACAGCCAAAGCACATCCATCACATTCGTGCACAAACAACACAAAGGCCTTTTCATAGTTTGGTGTGCCCAAAACCGGTGCCAAGCACAATGCAGTCTTGAGAAGATGAAATGATTGCAGGTGTTCTGTGTTCCACGGCAATGGCGAAGAAATGCCCTTCTTTGTCAACGCCAACATCGGTTTAATCACTAGTGAGAAGTTTGGGATCCACAACCTACAGTATGAAGCCATACCTATCAAGGCTCTAACCTCCTTCTGTGTATTTGAGGCAGACATGCCAGAAATGTGTTTTATTCTTTCAGGTGTCAATCTTCTTCCCTCCTTTGACAGGTGGCAACAATATTGAAACTTTTGTAGTGAAGCTTTGTGACCATGTTTGGCTAGATGAATAAGCAACAATACAGTGCCCTCCTTACAGGCGCTCTCGGAGTCTGCAGCTAAAAGCAAATCATCAACATACTGAAGCAATGTACAAGTAGAGGGCAATTCAAGGGTATCAAGCTGTTCTTTCAAAGCCCTACTCTAGATGCTAGGACTCTCTGTGTATCCTTGAGGTGCACGGGTAAATGTGAACGAGCGTCCCCCTAAGGTGAACGCAAACAAGTATCTACTGTCCTTGTGTAAAGGAATACTAAAGAAAGCATTCTTCAGATCCACAAAACTAAAGTAAGTAGCTGTAGCTGGAATCATAGTTAATATTGTCGTCACATCAGGCACAATCGGAAATTGCAGAGCGACGACTTTATTAATGGCACGTAAATCAAATATGAAACGGAATGGAATTGCATTATCGCCTTTTTTGTACACGGGTAAAATCGGACTATTGCACAAACTACCTGAAATTTCCTCAATCACCCCGCGATGCACAAAATCGGAAACAATGCATTTCAAAGCTTGCTCGCCCTCAACTGAAATCTTATATTGTGGAATGCGTGGCAGCTTAATTCCATGTTTCAAGACTATTTTAACAGGCTCAATCTGTGAAACACAGACATCATTGTTGTCAATTGCCCATAAACACTCTGGTACATCAATGAATTCTGACGGCAAAGGTCTGGTTAGGAATTGAGAGACAGAAAGTTGCTGTGGTGAAATTGTCAAATGCACTCCGTCAGAAGAACAATGAATTACCACATTTAATTCTTTCAATAGATTCAACCCCAGCAAATTCTCTCCACAATTTGAAGTCAACAGAAATGGACAGTGGTCCGTAAAGGGACCCAAAGAGATAGGTACCGGGGAAGAAAGTGGACAGACAACTGGTGTGCCAGAAAAACCTACAGAAACATTGGTTTGCCCTGACAGTGGAATGTTTGGAACCCGAGAATGATCAATGGAACACTTCTGTGCTCAAGTATCTATCAAAAACTGATGTTTCCTATTTCCCACTACCATTTCAACGTAGGCACCTTTCTGATTAACGGGAATAGGTGTAGGTTCCAAACCCTGCTTCGGGCAATCCTAACAAAACAGAATGTCATCAAAAGGAAGCTCTTCAGATAGTTATGCAGCAGAAGGATGATCAAATATGTTTCTAGTATCCACACTCGGAGTCTGATTATCCTGCGAAAAAGTTTGCTGAGGATCCTGTGTAAACTGACCTCTACCAGGGCCCCCTACCCCCGGGTGACCTCTGGATCGTCTACCCATATTTCCAAATGTGTTATTCGACCTCTGTCAGAGGACGGGGCATTGTGCGCGCCAATGAGCCTCTTGTCGACAATAGGCACACTGGTTAATGTTCACAGGACCCAAGGGCACATTTCCTTGTGGAACATACTGACCTCTAATCTGCAAACTACCCCCTCTGGGGCCTCTAACAATTTTCTGTGATAATACTTTAGTCTTTAAATCACCTTTTCGCTTCTCAACTCTATCTTTTTCATTGTTGACATGATTCTCGTAGTACTGAGCCATGTGCAGTACTTCTGATTGGGATTTCGCCTGCCAAGCGCTCTCAGAAGACATAATTTGTGACTGGATGTCAGGCAGCAATCCACGCACAAATTTGTCCACAAATAATCTCTTCCCAGATTCTGTGCCTAAGTCTTGTCCGCTGAAATCCGAGAATACCTGTTCAAACCGATTAAAGAACTCGGTAGCACCCTCAGACTTCCCTTGGACACAGGCCGTAAGCTTGTCCCAGATAATCCTTTTTTTTGGGAATTGTAGTTTTCAATTTTGCAATGATTCTATCAGGCAAAGTTAGTATCACCTGGGGCGGTCTCTCACCAGCTGGCCTTTCTCCATCGAGTCTAGTTATGTTAGCCCATGTATCCCCCAACTCTAGTACGTCGTCTATAGTCCTAACTTGTTTCCACAAATCTACGGGCAGGAGTACAGGAAATAACAAATCAATGTCACCTAGGGTGAATACTGAGGACTGCAAGACAGACTCTATTTCTTTATAGAATCCTGTCGGATTTTTCCTAATGTCAGGAATAGATGGTCTAATAGTATTCACTTCCTGTCTTGAGAACGGGACGTGAACAAACTGTGATACATAATGTGCAGGAATGTTTACAGCAACTATACCCACGGCAGCATCGACCGCAACCTCAACCTTCGGGACAAATGTCGGAGGAAACTCTCTCATAGGCAACTGAGAAGTAGGCAACTCCGAACGCTTACTAAGCAACAGAGCCAAGTTGAGCGCTAAAGCAGCCGAAGAAGTGTCAAGTGAAAAAGCTCTCTTGTAAATACTCAATAATTCTGTGGGACAACTAATCTTTCTCTTTACACAATCATCCTGTAGGTACTCTATCATTACCTGTATCAGTTTCCTCTGCATTTCTGGCGTATACTGACTGTATGTGTCATATACCTCAACTGGAGTTTTCAACATATCTGAGATCCATCTAAGCGTGTCTTTCGTACAAATTCGTACTTCCTCAGATATCGATTTTCGACAAGGAAGGAACCGTTTCTGTACATACATACTTTCCCCCTCGTCATCCTCATTCTGTAACCTTTCCAACTCCTTTCTATACTCAAATATCCTCTCAACATGCTCATTTACTTTCTCCACAGTGTCTCTTGAAAATGCTTAAGTGTTTAGATCCCTTAACCCTTGCAGGAGATCTGTATTGTTTAATTTGCCCTACATTACACATAAATGAACCCCTAAACCTTCAATGAAAACATTTTTCTCAGGAAAATTATCCATATTAGAAAGTGTGGCAAAAACGTTAGTTTGATCATCTCTCTCCATAAAATGCTTAGCCCATGCAATTAATTCATTTTTCTTTTCTGGAGATACATTATTACGAGTGACAACCCTTGATTCCACACCCTGATCGACTACAAGCGGTACAAGACCACTTGGAAGAGGGGGAGCAGGCAAATTCAATGGAGGTACTGTTACTGCTGCAATAGGAAGAGGTGGAGGAACAGGTGGAAGAACAACAACTGGAGGAAGAGGAACATTAAGAGGAGCAGGAACAACAAGCAGAGCAGGAATAGCAGGAATACCAGCAGGAAGAGGCACAACAGCAGGAAGAGGAACATACGGAGGTGGCGCAGTAGCACCAGGCCTTCGCTCATTTAATAATTTGTCAATGAATTCATCGGAAACATGGAAATCTTTAGAAGGATAGATTTTCTGAATACCAAGTCAGAAATCCCTATCCATATTCCTAGCTGACTCAGACTGTTTATCTTGGTCTTACGACAATGCTTTTTCGGCGTTCGTCTTATGACGGCGTGCATGTTTTTCCCTACTCTTAAGTTGCTGTAATGCTTCTTTTTTCCAATTCTGCAAAACATCGAATGCTGCAGGTCTAGCCTTTTTCTTTAATAGAATTGACTCTAAATACTCGATACGAGGTATTTCAAAACTACCATTGACTGGCCACTGAAGTTCAGAGGCATGTCTGGTTTGTCTGTGCCAAATATCATTAAACACTATACTTCCAATGCCATGCTTACAGTACATAGTACACACCGGCGGCCCCTCCTGTGGTGCTGGACGGCTAAATTCCAAAGATTGTCTATCACTGCGGAATAACGCCCTGAAGCAGGTAGACAATTTCCCAGACATATCAAAATATTGGTGTTACCTGGTCAATAATTGTGTCTGCAGATACAATACGCCAAAATCAAATTATCAGGATATTTAAAAATCGTGTCATGACTCACCTGATCAATTCTAAGGAGGTCCGATCGGATTTCAAAATTCATTTTCTAACAAATACTACCTTGTGTTTGGTGATTTCGGCAAAACTGCCCGCCTCGATAAGTGGACCCTCGTCAAGATGCCGTCTCGGACCACAAGCTAATCATCCAGGGATCGGGTCGTGCAGCGCTGCTAAGGTGTTGCGTCTCGTTCAGAAGGGGACCCCTTCACCGTCCGATCCAGGTCCGATACCGTGTGTCAACCTTCGACAATACAGCATCAATCTTGAGGGTCCCTAATCGGGCGCCAACTGTGAAAACAAAGCGAAAATATCGAGACAGAGTACCCCAAAAGGAAATACACCGAACACAGGTTACAAAGGAACATACAAAGATCTTTAATTTATACCGAACAGTTTCAAAGGACAAAACATTCAGATAGCTATCGGCCCTCAGTACAACACAGCAAACTCCAGCAAGGTTCAGTGTGCTCAGCGAGTGGGACTGTACATTAAAATTAGTCACACTTTTATACCATTTGCGAACATGATGTCCAACCCTACTGCGGGTTAATATTCCTCTAATAAATTACTGATCTAGGGTTCATGCCGAGTTCACACATCTATATGCATAGGGTTTGCCTTTGATATATTCGCCAACAAGTCTAAACGGTAACAGTGTATTTTAGGATTTCTCATAAGGTCTTCTCAAACATTAATACAATGTAGTTAAGCAAGTGTTCTCAGTTCAGTATTTGAATACATTGTTCTTAACATATGCTCGCGGATTAGTTTCATTGGCACGAGTAATCCTTTACACACAGGTCAGCAAAGGACAAGGTCTCAGTTCACGACCCCAACAAGTGGCCTGCAGGCGAGTTACATATTAGTTGCACGGAGAGGTCAAGACGGCCATGTTGTATTTCGGAATGACATCGTCCACCATTTTAACTCACAGGTTGACTTTACAGAGAGAACCTAAAATGGCAGATTGACCTAAAATGGCGGTTTACATTGATTCTAAGGTCAGGACCTTGTAACACGGATTTCTTCGCAAGTGGCATACAAGCAGCTTGGCGTAGGCCAATATACATATATTCATTGCAATAGGAGGCACGATATAATTTCCCGTTTGACAAACCCTCCTTTTGGCCTATGCCAAGTGCTAAACTACTCCTGATCTTCTTGCAAACAACTCCATGCATCATCGTCCATGCACCCTGAATCGCTGTCAGAAATATCTATTGCCATCAGATCATTCGCTAAAATTTCTTTTAACACATATTCTTTGGAAGTTTTATCTGGGGCATACACTTTATGTTCTATTGTACCTATCGCTTGTGCGCAACATCCCCCTAGCATCGAACATATACTAGGTAAACACTGGATACAACAACAAAGAAACAACAGAATTGCCAAAATGATCAGTAAGACCGAAAGTACCTTCCAACTCCAAGATCGCAACAAGTCACAGAACCAAGCGCTAAGATCCCAGTTTCCCTCGGGAACATGCACTTCTGAACTAAGGACGTGCAGATTCTGTATTGCTTTGAAGATAGTTGGGGAGGAATCTGGCACGAAAACACAGCAAGCGGACCCCATTAATTTACATACTCCATCACGTTCGGCCAGAATGACATCTAATGCCATCCGCTTCTGGAGCGCTACTAGTCTTATCGCTTTCTGTTCTAATGTCATATTATAGAGTATGTCCGTGGTCCAGTTGATGGTTCTCTCCAGTACTCTCGCTAGTCTTCTGATATCTTCGGAATTTGCTATCTGCCCCCAAAATGGCACAAATGATTTTGCTACATCTCCCAAGACCTGTACTGGAGTGTCACCATTCTTGTCCCTCCGTGGACGAGCCTTTGAAACCTCTACTGTACTAGCTATGAACACCCCAGGTAACAGGATCCCTAAATAACAGGTTTGCTGCCAATCCCTGGACAACCATGGAAATGCTTCATTACCGCAAACAAAGTATACAGGTTCGCCTACATACAAAGGTCTGTCTTCCCCAGTCAAATTTGCAACGTTGGCACAACCTTTAAAATCTCCCATTGACTGAGTACCATTCCTGTGTATGCAGAAAGAAACTGAATCGGGGCTATGGTTAACAGTGTAAGAAGGAGGCATGGCATCCTTATTGCCTATCAGAGCCATCTTAAAGGAAATCAAAGATTGAAAGGGACAAAACAGTCTATCAGAAGGCCTAATATAAGCAACATTGAGCTTACTCCTATTTGCGAAAAGCGAGCATCCCAGGGGAGTCAGAACATGTTTCTCAAACTCATTCAAATTAGTGCCATCAATGTTCCCGAGATGCTATCGTTCCATCGACCAAAGAACAGTGCTCTAAGAGAAGCATAGCAAGCAGTTGTCAAAGGTAAAGGATGAATATACCAACCTAGCCCTGTCCCCATGTTGCGGTAAATGCAAACAGACCCAACAGTTGGACCTATTAAAAATGGCATGCGTAGCATTCATGATAAGTAACAGAGTATTGTTATGGTACCTTTGTCTATGCTGGGAGTCCCTAGGGGACAGAGTATGCAAATGTACGAAGGGAGTAGGAACAGTGGGTACATTTTCAGTCGGTAACAAGGACTCTAAAGGATGAGTTTCCTCGAGGTACCATAGGCCTAAGACAGTGACTATTATAAAACCAAATATTATTATAAAAACACAGCAATATGTTTTCAGGGCCCAAGTGCTTTGTCCATTATCCCGGCTGGTCACACAATCATTTACAAGTCCCATATGAGCGGTAGCAGTGGCAGGCATTGTAGTCTTCAAACGGAAACCCCCAATGTTCGTTGCTGGTGACCTCCCGGCCGCGCGACTTCTTAGTCCTTCCACAACCCTTGCCAACAGAATCCCCTTTTCTCAAATAATTATTTGGGCAAAAAGAAAGCCCTTGATGATTCTTTTCCTTCTCCGAATGCACAGCCAAACCGTGCCGTAAGTCTATCAGATGCACAGCAAAACCGTGCCGTAAGTCTATCAGATGCATAGCAAAACCGTGCCGTAAGTCTATTTTCTTGGACGCAGATTGTACCTTGCTTTTCCTGGTACTGATTGATCCGGAAATAATGTGTCGTCACTTCCCGTTGGAAGCAACGTATCAAGAGAAAGTGAAGATGCCGAATTTTAAATGACAGTTTCCAGAAGCAAAACTTTTGGAGAGTGTGGAGACAGAATGACGGGTTTCCCAAGCCTCACGGGCTCAGAAAGATTCTCCGATGCACTCTCAGCGCTATTTACTGATTTGGAATTGTTGGTTGCAGCGTTAGCGAGGGGTTCTGTTTCTTCTGTATCGTGTGGCACTGGGTGAGGAATGCTCTTGACATGCGTCGCGTGGATCCAGTTCTTTCTGCCTGAGACACGCACCGCCATTTGTATGACCAGCAGGACCTGGAATGGGCCCCGCCAACGAGGTGCAAGGCAAGAAGAACGCTCAAATGCCTTGATGAGCACCCACTCCCCAGGCCGTATGCTGTGGCCCGGGCCCTCGTATGGCACAGGTAAAGCCTCTCGCACCTGGTGATAAATCAAATACAGGTTTTTAGTCAACTGGCTGCAATAATCTGAAAGAAGTACATTTTCAACATTTTTCAAGGATCTACATTTAGGAAGATTCCAGATATTGGCAGGTCTCCCCATTACCACCTCAAATGGAGAGAGCCCAGTCATAGTTTGAGGGGTTGTACCCATGGCTAATAACATGATCGGTAAGGCGTCCGGCCATTTTAATTTAGTGCTGGCACACGTCTTAGCGAGCTTGTTCTTGATAATACCATTGTGTCTTTCTACTGGTCCGGCGCTCTGAGCGTGCCTGGCCGAATGATACCGTTTGTCGATCTGTAATGCCGCACATATCTGCAGAATTACAGCAGCGACAAAATGTGGACCATTGTCTGACCAGATGACTTTTGGTAGCCCGAACCGAGGAAAATATTCCTTTATCATGGTTTTCGCAGTAGTCATGGCTGTAGCATCTTTGACAGGGAAAGCCTCGACCCATTTACTAAAAGCACAGATGACAACTAATACATACTTCATATTGTTGCACCGTTCCATTTCAATAAAATAGAAGTGAATGACTTTGAAGGGGACAGAAAGTGGCCCAAAACTTCCCCTTGGAGTTGATGTCCCCTTTCCCACATTGTGTTGTAGGCAAATCATGCAGTCCTGAACATAGCGCTGGGTAATTTTTGAAATTTTGTCATTTGCCCAAACTTTCTCTAACATTTTCGTAAGTTTCTGGGCACATATATGCGTAGGGCCATGGGCCATAACGACCATCATCACCACATAAGCGTCAGGGAGTAGCCATTTCCCTTCAACTATGTCCACCCAACACTCATCATCATCGAGTTTCCCCAAGCCTTCAGCCCACCTCTTGGATTCTTCTAACGTGGCATCGGCTTGGATATCCCGTACAGACCCAACACCCTCATTCATTGCATAGGTATTTACAGTCTCCCTTGAAACATACATCTCCGTAAAGCGATCGGTGGCAGTTTGTCTAGCTATCTGATCAGCGAAAGCATTCCCATTTCCTTTATCATCTATAATCTTTCGATGTGCTGCACATTTCACAACAGCTAACTGAGTAGGGAGCGCAAGCGCTGAGAGCAGTTGTACTATTAGGGAGCCATGTTGGATCTTTGTGCCATGCGAAGTTAAGAACCCTTTCTCTGACCAAAGTCTCCCAAAGTTGTGAACCACCCCAAAGGCATACTGACTATCAGTATATATGTTTAGTGTAAGCCCTTCGGAAAGTTCACAAGCGCGGGTCAATGCTATAATCTCTGCGGCCTGTGCGGAGATATGCGTGATTCTCTTGGTTTCCATGACTGTGATCAATGTGGTGATTGCACAAGCAGCTGTGGCTGTACCATCCGGAAGTTTGAAGCAGAAGCCATCACAAAACAGCTCTCCTTGCGGATTGTTCAAAGGAGTGTCTTTTAGATCAATTCTACCCTTTGTCTCTTGTTCGGTAGTATACAGACAGTCATGTGACTCCTCGTCGCCGCAAGCAGTACCTTGCGGGAAAGGTAGGAGTTCAGCCGGACTAAGAACACAACACCTCTTAATTTGGATGTGAGGAGCAAACAAGATCAATTCATATCTCGTCAACCGTGCGGAAGTGAGGTGTTGCGTTTGGGTTCTGTTCAGTAGAACATCTACAGAGTGAGGCACCATCAGGGTTAGATCATGGCCTAGGACCATTCCCTTACTCTGTTTTACAGACGCAGCAGCAGCAGCGACAGCTTGCAAAAATCTTTGCAAAGCGCATGCTACAGGATCAAGGGCAGAAGAAAAGTAACCGCAAAGCCTATTCTTCCCTCCATGTTCCTGCGTTAATACAGCCAAAGCACATCCATCACATTCGTGCACAAACAACACAAAGGCCTTTTCATAGTTTGGTGTGCCCAAAACCGGTGCCAAGCACAATGCAGTCTTGAGAAGATGAAATGATTGCAGGTGTTCTGTGTTCCACGGCAATGGCGAAGAAATGCCCTTCTTTGTCAACGCCAACATCGGTTTAATCACTAGTGAGAAGTTTGGGATCCACAACCTACAGTATGAAGCCATACCTATCAAGGCTCTAACTTCCTTCTGTGTATTTGAGGCAGACATGCCAGAAATGTGTTTTATTCTTTCAGGTGTCAATCTTCTTCCCTCCTTTGACAGGAGATAGCCTAAATAGGCGACCTCCTGGCAACAATATTGAAACTTTTGTAGTGAAGCTTTGTGACCATGTTTGGCTAGATGAATAAGCAACAATACAGTGCCCTCCTTACAGGCGCTCTCGGAGTCTGCAGCTAAAAGCAAATCATCAACATACTGAAGCAATGTACAAGTAGAGGGCAATTCAAGGGTATCAAGCTGTTCTTTCAAAGCCCTACTCTAGATGCTAGGACTCTCTGTGTATCCTTGAGGTGCACGGGTAAATGTGAACGAGCGTCCCCCTAAGGTGAACGCAAACAAGTATCTACTGTCCTTGTGTATAGGAATACTAAAGAAAGCATTCTTCAGATCCACAAAACTAAAGTAAGTAGCTGTAGCTGGAATCATAGTTAATATTGTCGTCACATCAGGCACAATCGGAAATTGCAGAGCGACGACTTTATTAATGGCACGTAAATCAAATATGAAACGGAATGGAATTGCATTATCGCCTTTTTTGTACACGGGTAAAATCGGACTATTGCACAAACTACCTGAAATTTCCTCAATCACCCCGCGATGCACAAAATCGGAAACAATGCATTTCAAAGCTTGCTCGCCCTCAACTGAAATCTTATATTGTGGAATGCGTGGCAGCTTAATTCCATGTTTCAAGACTATTTTAACAGGCTCAATCTGTGAAACACAGACATCATTGTTGTCAATTGCCCATAAACACTCTGGTACATCAATGAATTCTGACGGCAAAGGTCTGGTTAGGAATTGAGAGACAGAAAGTTGCTGTGGTGAAATTGTCAAATGCACTCCGTCAGAAGAACAATGAATTACCACATTTAATTCTTTCAATAGATTCAACCCCAGCAAATTCTCTCCACAATTTGAAGTCAACAGAAATGGACAGTGGTCCGTAAAGGGACCCAAAGAGATAGGTACCGGGGAAGAAAGTGGACAGACAACTGGTGTGCCAGAAAAACCTACAGAAACATTGGTTTGCCCTGACAGTGGAATGTTTGGAACCCGAGAATGATCAATGGAACACTTCTGTGCTCAAGTATCTATCAAAAACTGATGTTTCCTATTTCCCACTACCATTTCAACGTAGGCACCTTTCTGATTAACGGGAATAGGTGTAGGTTCCAAACCCTGCTTCGGGCAATCCTAACAAAACAGAATGTCATCAAAAGGAAGCTCTTCAGATAGTTATGCAGCAGAAGGATGATCAAATATGTTTCTAGTATCCACACCCGGAGTCTGATTATCCTGCGAAAAAGTTTGCTGAGGATCCTGTGTAAACTGACCTCTACCAGGGCCCCCTACCCCCGGGTGACCTCTGGATCGTCTACCCATATTTCCAAATGTGTTATTCGACCTCTGTCAGAGGACGGGGCATTGTGCGCGCCAATGAGCCTCTTGTCGACAATAGGCACACTGGTTAATGTTCACAGGACCCAAGGGCACATTTCCTTGTGGAACATACTGACCTCTAATCTGCAAACTACCCCCTCTGGGGCCTCTAACAATTTTCTGTGATAATACTTTAGTCTTTAAATCACCTTTTCGCTTCTCAACTCTATCTTTTTCATTGTTGACATGATTCTCGTAGTACTGAGCCATGTGCAGTACTTCTGATTGGGATTTCGCCTGCCAAGCGCTCTCAGAAGACATAATTTGTGACTGGATGTCAGGCAGCAATCCACGCACAAATTTGTCCACAAATAATGTCTTCCCAGATTCTGTGCCTAAGTCTTGTCCGCTGAAATCCGAGAATACCTGTTCAAACCGATTAAAGAACTCGGTAGCACCCTCAGACTTCCCTTGGACACAGGCCGTAAGCTTGTCCCAGATAATCCTTTTTTTTGGGAATTGTAGTTTTCAATTTTGCAATGATTCTATCAGGCAAAGTTAGTATCACCTGGGGCGGTCTCTCACCAGCTGGCCTTTCTCCATCGAGTCTAGTTATGTTAGCCCATGTATCCCCCAACTCTAGTACGTCGTCTATAGTCCTAACTTGTTTCCACAAATCTACGGGCAGGAGTACAGGAAATAACAAATCAATGTCACCTAGGGTGAATACTGAGGACTGCAAGACAGACTCTATTTCTTTATAGAATCCTGTCGGATTTTTCCTAATGTCAGGAATAGATTGTCTAATAGTATTCACTTCCTGTCTTGAGAACGGGACGTGAACAAACTGTGATACATAATGTGCAGGAATGTTTACAGCAACTATACCCACGGCAGCATCGACCGCAACCTCAACCTTCGGGACAAATGTCGGAGGAAACTCTCTCATAGGCAACTGAGAAGTAGGCAACTCCGAACGCTTACTAAGCAACAGAGCCAAGTTGAGCGCTAAAGCAGCCGAAGAAGTGTCAAGTGAAAAAGCTCTCTTGTAAATACTCAATAATTCTGTGGGACAACTAATCTTTCTCTTTACACAATCATCCTGTAGGTACTCTATCATTACCTGTATCAGTTTCCTCTGCATTTCTGGCGTATACTGACTGTATGTGTCATATACCTCAACTGGAGTTTTCAACATATCTGAGATCCATCTAAGCGTGTCTTTCGTACAAATTCGTACTTCCTCAGATATCGATTTTCGACAAGGAAGGAACCGTTTCTGTACATACATACTTTCCCCCTCGTCATCCTCATTCTGTAACCTTTCCAACTCCTTTCTATACTCAAATATCCTCTCAACATGCTCATTTACTTTCTCCACAGTGTCTCTTGAAAATGCTTAAGTGTTTAGATCCCTTAACCCTTGCAGGAGATCTGTATTGTTTAATTTGCCCTACATTACACATAAATGAACCCCTAAACCTTCAATGAAAACATTTTTCTCAGGAAAATTATCCATATTAGAAAGTGTGGCAAAAACGTTAGTTTGATCATCTCTCTCCATAAAATGCTTAGCCCATGCAATTAATTCATTTTTCTTTTCTGGAGATACATTATTACGAGTGACAACCCTTGATTCCACACCCTGATCGACTACAAGCGGTACAAGACCACTTGGAAGAGGGGGAGCAGGCAAATTCAATGGAGGTACTGTTACTGCTGCAATAGGAAGAGGTGGAGGAACAGGTGGAAGAACAACAACTGGAGGAAGAGGAACATTAAGAGGAGCAGGAACAACAAGCAGAGCAGGAATAGCAGGAATACCAGCAGGAAGAGGCACAACAGCAGGAAGAGGAACATACGGAGGTGGCGCAGTAGCACCAGGCCTTCGCTCATTTAATAATTTGTCAATGAATTCATCGGAAACATGGAAATCTTTAGAAGGATAGATTTTCTGAATACCAAGTCAGAAATCCCTATCCATATTCCTAGCTGACTCAGACTGTTTATCTTGGTCTTACGACAATGCTTTTTCGGCGTTCGTCTTATGACGGCGTGCATGTTTTTCCCTACTCTTAAGTTGCTGTAATGCTTCTTTTTTCCAATTCTGCAAAACATCGAATGCTGCAGGTCTAGCCTTTTTCTTTAATAGAATTGACTCTAAATACTCGATACGAGGTATTTCAAAACTACCATTGACTGGCCACTGAAGTTCAGAGGCATGTCTGGTTTGTCTGTGCCAAATATCATTAAACACTATACTTCCAATGCCATGCTTACAGTACATAGTACACACCGGCGGCCCCTCCTGTGGTGCTGGACGGCTAAATTCCAAAGATTGTCTATCACTGCGGAATAACGCCCTGAAGCAGGTAGACAATTTCCCAGACATATCAAAATATTGGTGTTACCTGGTCAATAATTGTGTCTGCAGATACAATACGCCAAAATCAAATTATCAGGATATTTAAAAATCGTGTCATGACTCACCTGATCAATTCTAAGGAGGTCCGATCGGATTTCAAAATTCATTTTCTAACAAATACTACCTTGTGTTTGGTGATTTCGGCAAAACTGCCCGCCTCGATAAGTGGACCCTCGTCAAGATGCCGTCTCGGACCACAAGCTAATCATCCAGGGATCGGGTCGTGCAGCGCTGCTAAGGTGTTGCGTCTCGTTCAGAAGGGGACCCCTTCACCGTCCGATCCAGGTCCGATACCGTGTGTCAACCTTCGACAATACAGCATCAATCTTGAGGGTCCCTAATCGGGCGCCAACTGTGAAAACAAAGCGAAAATATCGAGACAGAGTACCCCAAAAGGAAATACACCGAACACAGGTTACAAAGGAACATACAAAGATCTTTAATTTATACCGAACAGTTTCAAAGGACAAAACATTCAGATAGCTATCGGCCCTCAGTACAACACAGCAAACTCCAGCAAGGTTCAGTGTGCTCAGCGAGTGGGACTGTACATTAAAATTAGTCACACTTTTATACCATTTGCGAACATGATGTCCAACGCTACTGCGGGTTAATATTCCTCTAATAAATTACTGATCTAGGGTTCATGCCGAGTTCACACATCTATATGCATAGGGTTTGCCTTTGATATATTCGCCAACAAGTCTAAACGGTAACAGTGTATTTTAGGATTTCTCATAAGGTCTTCTCAAACATTAATACAATGTAGTTAAGCAAGTGTTCTCAGTTCAGTATTTGAATACATTGTTCTTAACATATGCTCGCGGATTAGTTTCATTGGCACGAGTAATCCTTTACACACAGGTCAGCAAAGGACAAGGTCTCAGTTCACGACCCCAACAAGTGGCCTGCAGGCGAGTTACATATTAGTTGCACGGAGAGGTCAAGACGGCCATGTTGTATTTCGGAATGACATCGTCCACCATTTTAACTCACAGGTTGACTTTACAGAGAGAACCTAAAATGGCAGATTGACCTAAAATGGCGGTTTACATTGATTCTAAGGTCAGGACCTTGTAACACGGATTTCTTCGCAAGTGGCATACAAGCAGCTTGGCGTAGGCCAATATACATATATTCATTGCAATAGGAGGCACGATATAATTTCCCGTTTGACAAACCCTCCTTTTGGCCTATGCCAAGTGCTAAACTACTCCTGATCTTCTTGCAAACAACTCCATGCATCATCGTCCATGCACCCTGAATCGCTGTCAGAAATATCTATTGCCATCAGATCATTCGCTAAAATTTCTTTTAACACATATTCTTTGGAAGTTTTATCTGGGGCATACACTTTATGTTCTATTGTACCTATCGCTTGTGCGCAACATCCCCCTAGCATCGAACATATACTAGGTAAACACTGGATACAACAACAAAGAAACAACAGAATTGCCAAAATGATCAGTAAGACCGAAAGTACCTTCCAACTCCAAGATCGCAACAAGTCACAGAACCAAGCGCTAAGATCCCAGTTTCCCTCGGGAACATGCACTTCTGAACTAAGGACGTGCAGATTCTGTATTGCTTTGAAGATAGTTGGGGAGGAATCTGGCACGAAAACACAGCAAGCGGACCCCATTAATTTACATACTCCATCACGTTCGGCCAGAATGACATCTAATGCCATCCGCTTCTGGAGCGCTACTAGTCTTATCGCTTTCTGTTCTAATGTCATATTATAGAGTATGTCCGTGGTCCAGTTGATGGTTCTCTCCAGTACTCTCGCTAGTCTTCTGATATCTTCGGAATTTGCTATCTGCCCCCAAAATGGCACAAATGATTTTGCTACATCTCCCAAGACCTGTACTGGAGTGTCACCATTCTTGTCCCTCCGTGGACGAGCCTTTGAAACCTCTACTGTACTTGCTATGAACACCCCAGGTAACAGGATCCCTAAATAACAGGTTTGCTGCCAATCCCTGGACAACCATGGAAATGCTTCATTACCGCAAACAAAGTATACAGGTTCGCCTACATACAAAGGTCTGTCTTCCCCAGTCAAATTTGCAACGTTGGCACAACCTTTAAAATCTCCCATTGACTGAGTACCATTCCTGTGTATGCAGAAAGAAACTGAATCGGGGCTATGGTTAACAGTGTAAGAAGGAGGCATGGCATCCTTATTGCCTATCAGAGCCATCTTAAAGGAAATCAAAGATTGAAAGGGACAAAACAGTCTATCAGAAGGCCTAATATAAGCAACATTGAGCTTACTCCTATTTGCGAAAAGCGAGCATCCCAGGGGAGTCAGAACATGTTTCTCAAACTCATTCAAATTAGTGCCATCAATGTTCCCGAGATGCTATCGTTCCATCGACCAAAGAACAGTGCTCTAAGAGAAGCATAGCAAGCAGTTGTCAAAGGTAAAGGATGAATATACCAACCTAGCCCTGTCCCCATGTTGCGGTAAATGCAAACAGACCCAACAGTTGGACCTATTAAAAATGGCATGCGTAGCATTCATGATAAGTAACAGAGTATTGTTATGGTACCTTTGTCTATGCTGGGAGTCCCTAGGGGACAGAGTATGCAAATGTACGAAGGGAGTAGGAACAGTGGGTACATTTTCAGTCGGTAACAAGGACTCTAAAGGATGAGTTTCCTCGAGGTACCATAGGCCTAAGACAGTGACTATTATAAAACCAAATATTATTATAAAAACACAGCAATATGTTTTCAGGGCCCAAGTGCTTTGTCCATTATCCCGGCTGGTCACACAATCATTTACAAGTCCCATATGAGCGGTAGCAGTGGCAGGCATTGTAGTCTTCAAACGGAAACCCCCAATGTTCGTTGCTGGTGACCTCCCGGCCGCGCGACTTCTTAGTCCTTCCACAACCCTTGCCAACAGAATCCCCTTTTCTCAAATAATTATTTGGGCAAAAAGAAAGCCCTTGATGATTCTTTTCCTTCTCCGAATGCACAGCCAAACCGTGCCGTAAGTCTATCAGATGCACAGCAAAACCGTGCCGTAAGTCTATCAGATGCATAGCAAAACCGTGCCGTAAGTCTATTTTCTTGGACGCAGATTGTACCTTGCTTTTCCTGGTACTGATTGATCCGGAAATAATGTGTCGTCACTTCCCGTTGGAAGCAACGTATCAAGAGAAAGTGAAGATGCCGAATTTGAAATGACAGTTTCCAGAAGCAAAACTTTTGGAGAGTGTGGAGACAGAATGACGGGTTTCCCAAGCCTCACGGGCTCAGAAAGATTCTCCGATGCACTCTCAGCGCTATTTACTGATTTGGAATTGTTGGTTGCAGCGTTAGCGAGGGGTTCTGTTTCTTCTGTATCGTGTGGCACTGGGTGAGGAATGCTCTTGACATGCGTCGCGTGGATCCAGTTCTTTCTGCCTGAGACACGCACCGCCATTTGTATGACCAGCAGGACCTGGAATGGGCCCCGCCAACGAGGTGCAAGGCAAGAAGAACGCTCAAATGCCTTGATGAGCACCCACTCCCCAGGCCGTATGCTGTGGCCCGGGCCCTCGTATGGCACAGGTAAAGCCTCTCGCACCTGGTGATAAATCAAATACAGGTTTTTAGTCAACTGGCTGCAATAATCTGAAAGAAGTACATTTTCAACATTTTTCAAGGATCTACATTTAGGAAGATTCCAGATATTGGCAGGTCTCCCCATTACCACCTCAAATGGAGAGAGCCCAGTCATAGTTTGAGGGGTTGTACCCATGGCTAATAACATGATCGGTAAGGCGTCCGGCCATTTTAATTTAGTGCTGGCACACGTCTTAGCGAGCTTGTTCTTGATAATACCATTGTGTCTTTCTACTGGTCCGGCGCTCTGAGCGTGCCTGGCCGAATGATACCGTTTGTCGATCTGTAATGCCGCACATATCTGCAGAATTACAGCAGCGACAAAATGTGGACCATTGTCTGACCAGATGACTTTTGGTAGCCCGAACCGAGGAAAATATTCCTTTATCATGGTTTTCGCAGTAGTCATGGCTGTAGCATCTTTGACAGGGAAAGCCTCGACCCATTTACTAAAAGCACAGATGACAACTAATACATACTTCATATTGTTGCACCGTTCCATTTCAATAAAATAGAAGTGAATGACTTTGAAGGGGACAGAAAGTGGCCCAAAACTTCCCCTTGGAGTTGATGTCCCCTTTCCCACATTGTGTTGTAGGCAAATCATGCAGTCCTGAACATAGCGCTGGGTAATTTTTGAAATTTTGTCATTTGCCCAAACTTTCTCTAACATTTTCGTAAGTTTCTGGGCACATATATGCGTAGGGCCATGGGCCATAACGACCATCATCACCACATAAGCGTCAGGGAGTAGCCATTTCCCTTCAACTATGTCCACCCAACACTCATCATCATCGAGTTTCCCCAAGCCTTCAGCCCACCTCTTGGATTCTTCTAACGTGGCATCGGCTTGGATATCCCGTACAGACCCAACACCCTCATTCATTGCATAGGTATTTACAGTCTCCCTTGAAACATACATCTCCGTAAAGCGATCGGTGGCAGTTTGTCTAGCTATCTGATCAGCGAAAGCATTCCCATTTCCTTTATCATCTATAATCTTTCGATGTGCTGCACATTTCACAACAGCTAACTGAGTAGGGAGCGCAAGCGCTGAGAGCAGTTGTACTATTAGGGAGCCATGTTGGATCTTTGTGCCATGCGAAGTTAAGAACCCTTTCTCTGACCAAAGTCTCCCAAAGTTGTGAACCACCCCAAAGGCATACTGACTATCAGTATATATGTTTAGTGTAAGCCCTTCGGAAAGTTCACAAGCGCGGGTCAATGCTATAATCTCTGCGGCCTGTGCGGAGATATGCGTGATTCTCTTGGTTTCCATGACTGTGATCAATGTGGTGATTGCACAAGCAGCTGTGGCTGTACCATCCGGAAGTTTGAAGCAGGAGCCATCACAAAACAGCTCTCCTTGCGGATTGTTCAAAGGAGTGTCTTTTAGATCAATTCTACCCTTTGTCTCTTGTTCGGTAGTATACAGACAGTCATGTGACTCCTCGTCGCCGCAAGCAGTACCTTGCGGGAAAGGTAGGAGTTCAGCCGGACTAAGAACACAACACCTCTTAATTTGGATGTGAGGAGCAAACAAGATCAATTCATATCTCGTCAACCGTGCGGAAGTGAGGTGTTGCGTTTGGGTTCTGTTCAGTAGAACATCTACAGAGTGAGGCACCATCAGGGTTAGATCATGGCCTAGGACCATTCCCTTACTCTGTTTTACAGACGCAGCAGCAGCAGCGACAGCTTGCAAAAATCTTTGCAAAGCGCATGCTACAGGATCAAGGGCAGAAGAAAAGTAACCGCAAAGCCTATTCTTCCCTCCATGTTCCTGCGTTAATACAGCCAAAGCACATCCATCACATTCGTGCACAAACAACACAAAGGCCTTTTCATAGTTTGGTGTGCCCAAAACCGGTGCCAAGCACAATGCAGTCTTGAGAAGATGAAATGATTGCAGGTGTTCTGTGTTCCACGGCAATGGCGAAGAAATGCCCTTCTTTGTCAACGCCAACATCGGTTTAATCACTAGTGAGAAGTTTGGGATCCACAACCTACAGTATGAAGCCATACCTATCAAGGCTCTAACTTCCTTCTGTGTATTTGAGGCAGACATGCCAGAAATGTGTTTTATTCTTTCAGGTGTCAATCTTCTTCCCTCCTTTGACAGGAGATAGCCTAAATAGGCGACCTCCTGGCAACAATATTGAAACTTTTGTAGTGAAGCTTTGTGACCATGTTTGGCTAGATGAATAAGCAACAATACAGTGCCCTCCTTACAGGCGCTCTCGGAGTCTGCAGCTAAAAGCAAATCATCAACATACTGAAGCAATGTACAAGTAGAGGGCAATTCAAGGGTATCAAGCTGTTCTTTCAAAGCCCTACTCTAGATGCTAGGACTCTCTGTGTATCCTTGAGGTGCACGGGTAAATGTGAACGAGCGTCCCCCTAAGGTGAACGCAAACAAGTCTCTACTGTCCTTGTGTATAGGAATACTAAAGAAAGCATTCTTCAGATCCACAAAACTAAAGTAAGTAGCTGTAGCTGGAATCATAGTTAATATTGTCGTCACATCAGGCACAATCGGAAATTGCAGAGCGACGACTTTATTAATGGCACGTAAATCAAATATGAAACGGAATGGAATTGCATTATCGCCTTTTTTGTACACGGGTAAAATCGGACTATTGCACAAACTACCTGAAATTTCCTCAATCACCCCGCGATGCACAAAATCGGAAACAATGCATTTCAAAGCTTGCTCGCCCTCAACTGAAATCTTATATTGTGGAATGCGTGGCAGCTTAATTCCATGTTTCAAGACTATTTTAACAGGCTCAATCTGTGAAACACAGACATCATTGTTGTCAATTGCCCATAAACACTCTGGTACATCAATGAATTCTGACGGCAAAGGTCTGGTTAGGAATTGAGAGACAGAAAGTTGCTGTGGTGAAATTGTCAAATGCACTCCGTCAGAAGAACAATGAATTACCACATTTAATTCTTTCAATAGATTCAACCCCAGCAAATTCTCTCCACAATTTGAAGTCAACAGAAATGGACAGTGGTCCGTAAAGGGACCCAAAGAGATAGGTACCGGGGAAGAAAGTGGACAGACAACTGGTGTGCCAGAAAAACCTACAGAAACATTGGTTTGCCCTGACAGTGGAATGTTTGGAACCCGAGAATGATCAATAGAACACTTCTGTGCTCAAGTATCTATCAAAAACTGATGTTTCCTATTTCCCACTACCATTTCAACGTAGGCACCTTTCTGATTAACGGGAATAGGTGTAGGTTCCAAACCCTGCTTCGGGCAATCCTAACAAAACAGAATGTCATCAAAAGGAAGCTCTTCAGATAGTTATGCAGCAGAAGGATGATCAAATATGTTTCTAGTATCCACACTCGGAGTCTGATTATCCTGCGAAAAAGTTTGCTGAGGATCCTGTGTAAACTGACCTCTACCAGGGCCCCCTACCCCCGGGTGACCTCTGGATCGTCTACCCATATTTCCAAATGTGTTATTCGACCTCTGTCAGAGGACGGGGCATTGTGCGCGCCAATGAGCCTCTTGTCGACAATAGGCACACTGGTTAATGTTCACAGGACCCAAGGGCACATTTCCTTGTGGAACATACTGACCTCTAATCTGCAAACTACCCCCTCTGGGGCCTCTAACAATTTTCTGTGATAATACTTTAGTCTTTAAATCACCTTTTCGCTTCTCAACTCTATCTTTTTCATTGTTGACATGATTCTCGTAGTACTGAGCCATGTGCAGTACTTCTGATTGGGATTTCGCCTGCCAAGCGCTCTCAGAAGACATAATTTGTGACTGGATGTCAGGCAGCAATCCACGCACAAATTTGTCCACAAATAATCTCTTCCCAGATTCTGTGCCTAAGTCTTGTCCGCTGAAATCCGAGAATACCTGTTCAAACCGATTAAAGAACTCGGTAGCACCCTCAGACTTCCCTTGGACACAGGCCGTAAGCTTGTCCCAGATAATCCTTTTTTTTGGGAATTGTAGTTTTCAATTTTGCAATGATTCTATCAGGCAAAGTTAGTATCACCTGGGGCGGTCTCTCACCAGCTGGCCTTTCTCCATCGAGTCTAGTTATGTTAGCCCATGTATCCCCCAACTCTAGTACGTCGTCTATAGTCCTAACTTGTTTCCACAAATCTATGGGGCAGGAGTACAGGAAATAACAAATCAATGTCACCTAGGGTGAATACTGAGGACTGCAAGACAGACTCTATTTCTTTATAGAATCCTGTCGGATTTTTCCTAATGTCAGGAATAGATTGTCTAATAGTATTCACTTCCTGTCTTGAGAACGGGACGTGAACAAACTGTGATACATAATGTGCAGGAATGTTTACAGCAACTATACCCACGGCAGCATCGACCGCAACCTCAACCTTCGGGACAAATGTCGGAGGAAACTCTCTCATAGGCAACTGAGAAGTAGGCAACTCCGAACGCTTACTAAGCAACAGAGCCAAGTTGAGCGCTAAAGCAGCCGAAGAAGTGTCAAGTGAAAAAGCTCTCTTGTAAATACTCAATAATTCTGTGGGACAACTAATCTTTCTCTTTACACAATCATCCTGTAGGTACTCTATCATTACCTGTATCAGTTTCCTCTGCATTTCTGGCGTATACTGACTGTATGTGTCATATACCTCAACTGGAGTTTTCAACATATCTGAGATCCATCTAAGCGTGTCTTTCGTACAAATTCGTACTTCCTCAGATATCGATTTTCGACAAGGAAGGAACCGTTTCTGTACATACATACTTTCCCCCTCGTCATCCTCATTCTGTAACCTTTCCAACTCCTTTCTATACTCAAATATCCTCTCAACATGCTCATTTACTTTCTCCACAGTGTCTCTTGAAAATGCTTAAGTGTTTAGATCCCTTAACCCTTGCAGGAGATCTGTATTGTTTAATTTGCCCTACATTACACATAAATGAACCCCTAAACCTTCAATGAAAACATTTTTCTCAGGAAAATTATCCATATTAGAAAGTGTGGCAAAAACGTTAGTTTGATCATCTCTCTCCATAAAATGCTTAGCCCATGCAATTAATTCATTTTTCTTTTCTGGAGATACATTATTACAAGTGACAACCCTTGATTCCACACCCTGATCGACTACAAGCGGTACAAGACCACTTGGAAGAGGGGGAGCAGGCAAATTCAATGGAGGTACTGTTACTGCTGCAATAGGAAGAGGTGGAGGAACAGGTGGAAGAACAACAACTGGAGGAAGAGGAACATTAAGAGGAGCAGGAACAACAAGCAGAGCAGGAATAGCAGGAATAACAGCAGGAAGAGGCACAACAGCAGGAAGAGGAACATACGGAGGTGGCGCAGTAGCACCAGGCCTTCGCTCATTTAATAATTTGTCAATGAATTCATCGGAAACATGGAAATCTTTAGAAGGATAGATTTTCTGAATACCAAGTCAGAAATTCCTATCCATATTCCTAGCTGACTCAGACTGTTTATCTTGGTCTTACGACAATGCTTTTTCAGCGTTCGTCTTATGACGGCGTGCATGTTTTTCCCTACTCTTAAGTTGCTGTAATGCTTCTTTTTTCCAATTCTGCAAAACATCGAATGCTGCAGGTCTAGCCTTTTTCTTTAATAGAATTGACTCTAAATACTCGATACGAGGTATTTCAAAACTACCATTGACTGGCCACTGAAGTTCAGAGGCATGTCTGGTTTGTCTGTGCCAAATATCATTAAACACTATACTTCCAATGCCATGCTTACAGTACATAGTACACACCGGCGGCCCCTCCTGTGGTGCTGGACGGCTAAATTCCAAAGATTGTCTATCACTGCGGAATAACGCCCTGAAGCAGGTAGACAATTTCCCAGACATATCAAAATATTGGTGTTACCTGGTCAATAATTGTGTCTGCAGATACAATACGCCAAAATCAAATTATCAGGATATTTAAAAATCGTGTCATGACTCACCTCATCAATTCTAAGGAGGTCCGATCGGATTTCAAAATTCATTTTCTAACAAATACTACCTTGTGTTTGGTGATTTCGGCAAAACTGCCCGCCTCGATAAGTGGACCCTCGTCAAGATGCCGTCTCGGACCACAAGCTAATCATCCAGGGATCGGGTCGTGCAGCGCTGCTAAGGTGTTGCGTCTCGTTCAGAAGGGGACCCCTTCACCGTCCGATCCAGGTCCGATAGCGTGTGTCAACCTTCGACAATACAGCATCAATCTTGAGGGTCCCTAATCGGGCGCCAACTGTGAAAACAAAGCGAAAATATCGAGACAGAGTACCCCAAAAGGAAATACACCGAACACAGGTTACAAAGGAACATACAAAGATCTTTAATTTATACCGAACAGTTTCAAAGGACAAAACATTCAGATAGCTATCGGCCCTCAGTACAACACAGCAAACTCCAGCAAGGTTCAGTGTGCTCAGCGAGTGGGACTGTACATTAAAATTAGTCACACTTTTATACCATTTGCGAACATGATGTCCAACCCTACTGCGGGTTAATATTCCTCTAATAAATTACTGATCTAGGGTTCATGCCGAGTTCACACATCTATATGCATAGGGTTTGCCTTTGATATATTCGCCAACAAGTCTAAACGGTAACAGTGTATTTTAGGATTTCTCATAAGGTCTTCTCAAACATTAATACAATGTAGTTAAGCAAGTGTTCTCAGTTCAGTATTTGAATACATTGTTCTTAACATATGCTCGCGGATTAGTTTCATTGGCACGAGTAATCCTTTACACACAGGTCAGCAAAGGACAAGGTCTCAGTTCACGACCCCAACAAGTGGCCTGCAGGCGAGTTACATATTAGTTGCACGGAGAGGTCAAGACGGCCATGTTGTATTTCGGAATGACATTGTCCACCATTTTAACTCACAGGTTGACTTTACAGAGAGAACCTAAAATGGCAGATTGACCTAAAATGGCGGTTTACATTGATTCTAAGGTCAGGACCTTGTAACACGGATTTCTTCGCAAGTGGCATACAAGCAGCTTGGCGTAGGCCAATATACATATATTCATTGCAATAGGAGGCACGATATAATTTCCCGTTTGACAAACCCTCCTTTTGGCCTATGCCAAGTGCTAAACTACTCCTGATCTTCTTGCAAACAACTCCAGGCATCATCGTCCATGCACCCTGAATCGCTGTCAGAAATATCTATTGCCATCAGATCATTCGCTAAAATTTCTTTTAACACATATTCTTTGGAAGTTTTATCTGGGGCATACACTTTATGTTCTATTGTACCTATCGCTTGTGCGCAACATCCCCCTAGCATCGAACATATACTAGGTAAACACTGGATACAACAACAAAGAAACAACAGAATTGCCAAAATGATCAGTAAGACCGAAAGTACCTTCCAACTCCAAGATCGCAACAAGTCACAGAACCAAGCGCTAAGATCCCAGTTTCCCTCGGGAACATGCACTTCTGAACTAAGGACGTGCAGATTCTGTATTGCTTTGAAGATAGTTGGGGAGGAATCTGGCACGAAAAACACAGCAAGCGGACCCCACTAATTTACATACTCCATCACGTTCGGCCAGAATGACATCTAATGCCATCCGCTTCTGGAGCGCTACTAGTCTTATCGCTTTCTGTTCTAATGTCATATTATAGAGTATGTCCGTGGTCCAGTTGATGGTTCTCTCCAGTACTCTCGCTAGTCTTCTGATATCTTCGGAATTTGCTATCTGCCCCCAAAATGGCACAAATGATTTTGCTACATCTCCCAAGACCTATGCTGGAGTGTCACCATTCTTGTCCCTCCGTGGACGAGCCTTTGAAACCTCTACTGTACTAGCTATGAACACCCCAGGTAACAGGATCCCTAAATAACAGGTTTGCTGCCAATCCCTGGACAACCATGGAAATGCTTCATTACCGCAAACAAAGTATACAGGTTCGCCTACATACAAAGGTCTGTCTTCCCCAGTCAAATTTGCAACGTTGGCACAACCTTTAAAATCTCCCATTGACTGAGTACCATTCATGTGTATGCAGAAAGAAACTGAATCGGGGCTATGGTTAACAGTGTAAGAAGGAGGCATGGCATCCTTATTGCCTATCAGAGCCATCTTAAAGGAAATCAAAGATTGAAAGGGACAAAACAGTCTATCAGAAGGCCTAATATAAGCAACATTGAGCTTACTCCTATTTGCGAAAAGCGAGCATCCCAGGGGAGTCAGAACATGTTTCTCAAACTCATTCAAATTAGTGCCATCAATGTTCCCCGAGATGCTATCTTTCCATCGACCAAAGAACAGTGCTCTAAGAGATGCATAGCAAGCAGTTGTCAAAGGTAAAGGATGAATATACCAACCTAGCCCTGTCCCCGTGTTGCGGTAAATGCAAACAGACCCAACAGTTGGACCTATTAAAAATGGCATGCGTAGCATTCATGATAAGTAACAGAGTATTGTTATGGTACCTTTATCTATGCTGGGAGTCCCTAGGGAACAGAGTATGCAAATGTACGAAGGGAGTAGGAACAGTGGGTACATTTTCAGTCGGTAACAAGGACTCTAAAGGATGAGTTTCCTCGAGGTACCATAGGCCTAAGACAGTGACTATTATAAAACCAAATATTATTATAAAAACACAGCAATATGTTTTCAGGGCCCAAGTGCTTTGTCCATTATCCCGGCTGGTCACACAATCATTTACAAGTCCCATATGAGCGGTAGCAGTGGCAGGCATTGTAGTCTTCAAACGGAAACCCCCAATGTTCGTTGCTGGTGACCTCCCGGCCGCGCGACTTCTTAGTCCTTCCACAACCCTAGCCAACAGAATCCCCTTTTCTCAAATAATAATTTGGGCAAAAAGAAAGCCCTTGATGATTCTTTTCCTTCTCCGAATGCACAGCCAAACCGTGCCGTAAGTCTATCAGATGCACAGCAAAACCGTGCCGTAAGTCTATCAGATGCATAGCAAATCCGTGCCGTAAGTCTATTTTCTTGGACGCAGATTGTACCTTGCTTTTCCTGGTACTGATTGATCCGGAAACAATGTGTCGTCACTTCCCGTTGGAAGCAACGTATCAAGAGAAAGTGAAGATGCTGAATTTGAAATGACAGTTTCCAGAAGCAAAACTTTTGGAGAGTGTGGAGACAGAATGACGGGTTTCCCAAGCCTCACGGGCTCAGAAAGATTCTCCGATGCACTCTCAGCGCTATTTACTGATTTGGAATTGTTGGTTGCAGCGTTAGCGAGGGGTTCTGTTTCTTCTGTATCGTGTGGCACTGGGTGAGGAAGGCTCTTGACATGCGTCGCGTGGATCCAGTTCTTTCTGCCTGAGACACGCACCGCCGTTTGTATGACCAGCAGGACCTGGAATGGGCCCCGCCAACGAGGTGCAAGGCAAGAAGAACGCTCAAATGCCTTGATGAGCACCCACTCCCCAGGCCGTATGCTGTGGCCCGGGCTACCGTATGGCACAGGTAAAGCCTCTCGCACCTGGTGATAAATCAAATACAGGTTTTTAGTCAACTGGCTGCAATAATCTGAAAGAAGTACATTTTCAACATTTTTCAAGGATCTACATTTAGGAAGATTCCAGATATTGGCAGGTCTCCCCATTACCACCTCAAATGGAGAGAGCCCAGTCATAGTTTGAGGGGTTGTACCCATGGCTAATAACACGATCGGTAAGGCGTCCGGCCATTTTAATTTAGTGCTGGCACACGTCTTAGCGAGCTTGTTCTTGATAATACCATTGTGTCTTTCTACTGGTCCGGCGCTCTGAGCGTGCCTGGCCGAATGATACCGTTTGTCGATCTGTAATGCCGCACATATCTGCAGAATTACAGCAGCGACAAAATGTGGACCATTGTCTGACCAGATGACTCTTGGTAGCCCGAACCGAGGAAAATATTCCTTTATCATGGTTTTCGCAGTAGTCATGGCTGTAGCATCTTTGACAGGGAAAGCCTCGACCCATTTACTAAAAGCACAGATGACAACTAATACATACTTCATATTGTTGCACCGTTCCATTTCAATAAAATAGAAGTGAATGACTTTGAAGGGGACAGAAGGTGGCCCAAAACCTCCCCTTGGAGTTGATGTCCCCTTTCCCACATTGTGTTGTAGGCAAATCATGCAGTCCTGAACATAGCGCTGGGTAATTTTTGAAATTTTGTCATTTGCCCAAACTTTCTCTAACATTTTCGTAAGTTTCTGGGCACATATATGCGTAGGGCCATGGGCCATAACGACCATCATCACCACATAAGCATCAGGGAGTAGCCATTTCCCTTCAACTATGTCCACCCAACACTCATCATCATCGAGTTTCCCCAAGCCTTCAGCCCACCTCTTGGATTCTTCTAACGTGGCATCGGCTTGGATATCCCGTACAGACCCAACACCCTCATTCATTGCATAGGTATTTACAGTCTCCCTTGAAACATACATCTCCGTAAAGCGATCGGTGGCAGTTTGTCTAGCTATCTGATCAGCGAAAGCATTCCCATTTCCTTTATCATCTATAATCTTTCGATGTGCTGCACATTTCACAACAGCTAACTGAGTAGGGAGCGCAAGCGCTGAGAGTAGTTGTACTATTAGGGAGCCATTTTGGATCTTTGTGCCATGCGAAGTTAAGAACCCTTTCTCTGACCAAAGTCTCCCAAAGCTGTGAACCACCCCAAAGGCATACTGACTATCAGTATATATGTTTAGTGTAAGCCCTTCGGAAAGTTCACAAGCGCGGGTCAATGCTATAATCTCTGCGGCCTGTGCGGAGATATGCGTGATTCTCTTGGTTTCCATGACTGTGATCAATGTGGTGATTGCACAAGCAGCTGTGGATGTACCATCCGGAAGTTTGAAGCAGGAGCCATCACAAAACAGCTCTCCTTGTGGATTGTTCAAAGGAGTGTCTTTTAGATCAATTCTACCCTTTGTCTCTTGTTCGGTAGTATACAGACAGTCATGTGACTCCTCGTCGCCGCAAGCAGTACCTTGCGGGAAAGGTAGGAGTTCAGCCGGACTAAGAATACAACACCTCTTAATTTGGATGTGAGGAGCAAACAAGATCAATTCATATCTCGTCAACCGTGCGGAAGTGAGGTGTTGCGTTTGGGTTCTGTTCAGTAGAACATCTACAGAGTGAGGCACCATCAGGGTTAGATCATGGCCTAGGACCATTCCCTCACTCTGTTTTACAGATGCAGCAGCAGCAGCGACAGCTTGCAAAAATCTTTGCAAAGCGCATGCTACAGGATCAAGGGCGGAAGAAAAGTAACCGCACAGCCTATTCTTCCCTCCATGTTCCTGCGTTAATACAGCCAAAGCACATCCATCACATTCGTGCACAAACAACACAAAGGCCTTTTCCTAGTTTGGTGTGCCCAAAACCGGTGCCAAGCACAATGCAGTCTTGAGAAGATCCAATGATTGCAGGTGTTCTGTGTTCCACGGCAATGGCGAAGAAATGCCCTTCTTTGTCAACGCCAACATCGGTTTAATCACTAGTGAGAAGTTTGGGATCCACAACCTACTGTATGAAGCCATACCTATCAAGGCTCTAACTTCCTTCTGTGTATTTGAGGCAGACATGCCAGAAATGTGTTTTATTCTTTCAGGTGTCAATCTTCTTCCCTCCTTTGACAGGAGATAGCCTAAATAGGCGACCTCCTGGCAACAATATTGAAACTTTTGTAGTGAAGCTTTGTGACCATGTTTGGCTAGATGAATAAGCAACAATACAGTGCCCTCCTTACAGGCGCTCTCGGAGTCTGCAGCTAAAAGCAAATCATCAACATACTGAAGCAATGTGCAAGTAGAGGGCAATTCAAGGGTATCAAGCTGTTCTTTCAAAGCCCTACTCTAGATGCTAGGACTCTCTGTGTATCCTTGAGGTGCACGGGTAAATGTGAACGAGCGTCCCCCTAAGGTGAACGCAAACAAGTATCTACTGTCCTTGTGTATAGGAATACTAAAGAAAGCATTCTTCAGATCCACAAAACTAAAGTAAGTAGCTGTAGCTGGAATCATAGTTAATATTGTCGTCACATCAGGCACAATCGGAAATTGCAGAGCGACGACTTTATTAATGGCACGTAAATCAATTATGAAACGAAATGGAATTGCATTATCGCCTTTTTTGTACACGGGTAAAATCGGACTATTGCACAAACTACCTGAAATTTCCTCAATCACCCCGCGATGCACAAAATCGGAAACAATGCATTTCAAAGCTTGCTCGCCCTCAACTGAAATCTTATATTGTGGAATGCGTGGCAGCTTAATTCCATGTTTCAAGACTATTTTAACAGGCTCAATCTGTAAAACACAGACATCATTGTCGTCAATTGCCCATAAACACTCTGGTACATCAATGAATTCTGACGGCAAAGGTCTGGTTAGGAATTGAGAGACAGAAAGTTGCTGTGGTGAAATTGTCAAATGCACTCCGTCAGAAGAACAATGAATTACCACATTTAATTCTTTCAATAGATTCAACCCCAGCAAATTCTCTCCACAATTTGAAGTCAACAGAAATGGACAGTGGTCCGTAAAGGGACCCAAAGAGATAGGTACCGGGGAAGAAAGTGGACAGACAACTGGTGTGCCAGAAAAACCTACAGAAACATTGGTTTGCCCTGACAGTGGAATGTTTGGAACCCGAGAATGATCAATGGAACACTTCTGTGCTCAAGTATCTATCAAAAACTGATGTTTCCTATTTCCCACTACCATTTCAACGTAGGCACCTTTCTGATTAACGGGAATAGGTGTAGGTTCCAAACCCTGCTTCGGGCAATCCTAACGAAACAGAATGTCATCAAAAGGAAGCTCTTCAGATAGTTATGCAGCAGAAGGATGATCAAATATGTTTCTAGTATCCACACTCGGAGTCTGATTATCCTGCGAAAAAGGTTGCTGAGGATCCTGTGTAAACTGACCTCTACCAGGGCCCCCTACACCCGGGTGACCTCTGGATCGTCTACCCATATTTCCAAATGTGTTATTCGACCTCTGTCAGAGGACGGGGCATTGTGCGCGCCAATGAGCGTCTTGTCGACAATAGGCACACTGGTTAATGTTCACAGGACCCAATGGCACATTTCCTTGTGGAACATACTGACCTCTAATCTGCAAACTACCCCCTCTGGGGCCTCTAACAATTTTCTGTGATAATACTTTAGTCTTTAAATCACCTTTTCGCTTCTCAACTCTATCTTTTTCATTGTTGACATGATTCTCGTAGTACTGAGCCATGTGCAGTACTTCTGATTGGGATTTCGCCTGCCAAGCGCTCTCAGAAGACATAATTTGTGACTGGATGTCAGGCAGCAATCCACGCACAAATTTGTCCACAAATAATCTCTTCCCAGATTCTGTGCCTAAGTCTTGTCCGCTGAAATCCGAGAATACCTGTTCCAACCGATTAAAGAACTTGGTAGCACCCTCAGACTTCCCTTGGACACAGGCCGTAAGCTTGTCCCAGATAATCCTTTTTTTCGGGAATTGTAGTTTTCAATTTTGCAATGATTCTATCAGGCAAAGTTAGTATCACCTGGGGCGGTCTCTCACCAGCTGGCCTTTCTCCATCGAGTCTAGTTATGTTAGCCCATGTATCCCCCAACTCTAGTACGTCGTCTATAGTCCTAACTTGTTTCCACAAATCTACGGGCAGGAGTACAGGAAATAACAAATCAATGTCACCTAGGGTGAATACTGAGGACTGCAGGACAGACTCTATTTCTTTATAGAATCCTGTCGGATTTTTTCTAATGTCAGGAATAGATTGTCTAATAGTATTCACTTCCTGTCTTGAGAACGGGACATGAACAAACTGTGATACATAATGTGCAGGAATGTTTACAGCAACTATACCCACGGCAGCATCGACCGCAACCTCAACCTTCGGGACAAATGTCGGAGGAAACTCTCTCATAGGCAACTGAGAAGTAGGCAACTCCGAACGCTTACTAAGCAACAGAGCCAAGTTGAGCGCTAAAGCAGCCGAAGAAGTGTCAAGTGAAAAAGCTCTCTTGTAAATACTCAATAATTCTGTGGGACAACTAATCTTTCTCTTTACACAATCATCCTTTAGGTACTCTATCATTACCTGTATCAGTTTCCTCTGCATTTCTGGCGTATACTGACTGTATGTGTCATATACCTCAACTGGAGTTTTCAACATATCTGAGATCCATCTAAGCGTGTCTTTCGTACAAATTCGTACTTCCTCAGATATCGATTTTCGACAAGGAAGGAACCGTTTCTGTACATACATACTTTCCCCCTCGTCATCCTCATTCTGTAACCTTTCCAACTCCTTTCTATACTCAAATATCCTCTCAACATGCTCATTTACTTTCTCCACAGTGTCTCTTGAAAATGCTTAAGTGTTTAGATCCCTTAACCCTTGCAGGAGATCTGTATTGTTTAATTTGCCCTACATTACACATAAATGAACCCCTAAACCTTCAATGAAAACATTTTTCTCAGGAAAATTATCCATATTAGAAAGTGTGGCAAAAACGTTAGTTTGATCATCTCTCTCCATAAAATGCTTAGCCCATGCAATTAATTCATTTTTCTTTTCTGGAGATACAGTATTACGAGTGACAACCCTTGATTCCACACCCTGATCGACTACAAGCGGTACGAGACCACTTGGAAGAGGGGGAGCAGGCAAATTCAATGGAGGTACTGTTACTGCTGCAATAGGAAGAGGTGGAGGAACAGGTGGAAGAACAACAACTGGAGGAAGAGGAACATTAAGAGGAGCAGGAACAACAGGCAGAGCAGGAATAGCAGGAATAACAGCAGGAAGAGGCACAACAGCAGGAAGAGGAACATACGGAGGTGTCGCAGTAGCACCAGGCCTTCGCTCATTTAATAATTTGTCAATGAATTGATCGGAAACATGGAAATCTTTAGAAGGATAGATTTTCTGAATACCAAGTCAGAAATCCCTATCCATATTCCTAGCTGACTCAGACTGTTTATCTTGGTCTTACGACAATGCTTTTTCGGCGTTCGTCTTATGACGGCGTGCATGTTTTTCCCTACTCTTAAGTTGCTTTAATGCTTCTTTTTTCCAATTTTGCAAAACATCGAATGCTGCAGGTCTAGCCTTTTTCTTTAATAGAATTGACTCTAAATACTCGATACGAGGGATTTCAAAACTACCATTGACTGGCCACTGAAGTTCAGAGGCATGTCTGGTTTGTCTGTGCCAAATATCATTAAACACTATACTTCCAATGCCATGCTTACAGTACATAGTACACGCCGGCGGCCCCTCCTGTGGTGCTGGACGGCTAAATTCCAAAGATTGTCTATCACTGCGGAATAACGCCCTGAAGCAGGTAGACAATTTCCCAGACATATCAAAATATTGGTGTTACCTGGTCAATAATTGTGTCTGCAGATACAATACGCCAAAATCAAATTATCAGGATATTTAAAAATCGTGTCACGACTCACCTGATCAATTCTAAGGAGGTCCGATCGGATTTCAAAATTCATTTTCTAACAAATACTACCTTGTGTTTGGTGATTTCGGCAAAACTGCCCGCCTCGATAAGTGGACCCTCGTCAAGATGCCGTCTCGGACCACAAGCTAATCATCCAGGGATCGGGTCGTGCAGCGCTGCTAAGGTGTTGCGTCTCGTTCAGAAGGGGCCCCCTTCACCGTCCGATCCAGGTCCGATAGCGTGTGTCAACCTTCGACAATACAGCATCAATCTTGAGGGTCCCTATTTGGGCGCCAACTGTGAAAACAAAGCGAAAATATCGAGACGGAGTACCCCAAAAGGAAATACACCGAACACAGGTTACAAAGGAACATACAAAGATCTTTAATTTATACCGAACAGTTTCAAAGGACAAAACATTCAGATAGCTATCGGCCCTCAGTACAACACAGCAAACTCCAGCAAGGTTCAGTGTGCTCAGCGAGTGGGACTGTACATTAAAATTAGTCACAATTTTATACCATTTGCGAACATGATGTCCAACCCTACTGCGGGTTAATACTCCTCTAATAAATTACTGATCTAGGGTTCATGCCGAGTTCACACATCTATATGCATAGGGTTTGCCTTTAATATATTCGCCAACAAGTCTAAACGGTAACAGTGTATTTTTGGATTTCTCATAAGGTCTTCTCAAACATTAATACAATGTAGTTAAGCAAGTGTTCTCAGTTCAGTATTTGAATACATTGTTCTTAACATATGCTTATGGATTAGTTTCATTGGCACGAGTAATCCTTTACACACAGGTCAGCAAAGGACAAGGTCTCAGTTCACGACCCCAACAAGTGGCCTGCAGGCGAGTTACATATTAGTTGCACGGAGAGGTCAAGACGGCCATGTTGTATTTCGGAATGACATCGTCCACCATTTTAACGCACAGGTTGACTTTACAGAGAGAACCTAAAATGGCAGATTGACCTAAAATGGCGGTTTACATTGATTCTAAGGTCAGGACCTTGTAACACAGATTTCTTCGCAAGTGGCATACAAGCAGCTTGGCGTAGGCCAATGTACATATATTCATTGCAATAGGAGGCACGATATAATTTCCCGTTTGACAAACCCTCCTTTTGGCCTATGCCAAGTGCTAAACTACTCCTGATCTTCTTGCAAACAACTCCATGCATCATCGTCCATGCACCCTGAATCGCTGTCAGAAATATCTATTGCCATCAGATCATTCGCTAAAATTTCTTTTAACACATATTCTTTGGAAGTTTTATCTGGGGCATACACTTTATGTTCTATTGTACCTATCGCTTGTGCGCAACATCCCCCTAGCATCGAACATATACTAGGTAAACACTGGATACAACAACAAAGAAACAACAGAATTGCCAAAATGATCAGTAAGACCGAAAGTACCTTCCAACTCCAAGATCGCAACAAGTCACAGAACTAAGCGCTAAAATCCCAGTTTCCCTCGGGAACATGCACTTCTGAACTAAGGACGTGCAGATTCTGTATTGCTTTGAAGATAGTTGGGGAGGAATCTGGCACGAAAACACAGCAAGCGGACCCCACTAATTTACATACTCCATCACGTTCGGCCAGAATGACATCTAATGCCATCCGCTTCTGGAGCGCTACTAGTCTTATCGCTTTCTGTTCTAATGTCATATTATAGAGTATGTCCGTGGTCCAGTTGATGGTTCTCTCCAGTACTCTCGCTAGTCTTCTGATATCTTCGGAATTTGCTATCTGCCCCCAAAATGGCACAAATGATTTTGCTACATCTCCCAAGACCTGTGCTGGAGTGTCACCATTCTTGTCCCTCCGTGGACGAGCCTTTGAAACCTCTACTGTACTAGATATGAACACCCCAGGTAACAGGATCCCTAAATAACAGGTTTGCTGCCAATCCCTGGACAACCATGGAAATGCTTCATTACCGCAAACAAAGTATACAGGTTCGCCTACATACAAAGGTCTGTCTTCCCCAGTCAAATTTGCAACGTTGGCACAACCTTTAAAATCTCCCATTGACTGAGTACCATTCCTGTGTATGCAGAAAGAAACTGAATCGGGGCTATGGTTAATAGTGTAAGAAGGAGGCATGGCATCCTTATTGCCTATCAGAGCCATCTTAAAGGAAATCAAAGATTGAAAGGGACAAAACAGTCTATCAGAAGGCCTAATATAAGCAACATTGAGCTTACTCCTATTTGCGAAAAGCGAGTATCCCAGGGGAGTCAGAACATGTTTCTCATACTCATTCAAATTAGTGCCATCAATGTTCCCCGAGATGCTATCGTTCCATCGACCAAAGAACAATGCTCTAAGAGAAGCATAGCAAGCAGTTGTCAAAGGTAAAGGATGAATATACCAACCTAGCCCTGTCCCCATGTTGCGGTAAATGCAAACAGACCCAACAGTTAGACCTATTAAAAATGGCATGCGTGGCATTCATGATAAGTAACAGAGTATTGTTATGGTACCTTTGTCTATGCTGGGAGTCCCTAGGGGACAGAGTATGCAAATGTACGAAGGGAGTAGGAACAGTGGGTACATTTTCAGTCGGTAACAAGGACTCTAAAGGATGACTTTCCTCGAGGTACCATAGGCCTAAGACAGTGACTATTATAAAACCAAATATTATTATAAAAACACAGCAATATGTTTTCAGGGCCCAAGTGCTTTGTCCATTATCCCAGCTGGTCACACAATCCTTTACAAGTCCCATATGAGCGGTAGCAGTGGCAGGCATTGTAGTCTTCAAACGGAAACCCCCAATGTTCGTTGCTGGTGACCTCCCAGCCGCGCGACTTCTTAGTCCTTCCACAACCCTAGCCAACAGAATCCCCTTTTCTCAAATAATTATTTGGGCAAAAAGAAAGCCCTTGATGATTCTTTTCCTTCTCCGAATGCACAGCCAAACCGTGCCGTAAGTCTATCAGATGCACAGCAAAACCGTGCCGTAAGTCTATCAGATGCAAAGCAAAACCGTGCCGTAAGTCTATTTTCTTGGACGCAGATTGTACCTTGCTTTTCCTGGTACTGATTGATCCGGAAATAATGTGTCGTCACTTCCCGTTGGAAGCAACGTATCAAGAGAAAGTGAAGATGCTGAATTTGAAATGACAGTTTCCAGAAGCAAAACTTTTGGAGAGTGTGGAGACAGAATGACGGGTTTCCCAAGCCTCACGGGCTCAGAAAGATTCTCCGATGCACTCTCAGCGCTATTTACTGATTTGGAATTGTTGGTTGCAGCGTTAGCGAGGGGTTCTGTTTCTTCTGTATCGTGTGGCACTGGGTGAGGAAGGCTCTTGACATGCGTCGCGTGGATCCAGTTCTTTCTGCCTGAGACACGCACCGCCGTTTGTATGACCAGCAGGACCTGGAATGGGCCCCGCCAACGAGGTGCAAGGCAAGAAGAACGCTCAAATGCCTTGATGAGCACCCACTCCCCAGGCCGTATGCTGTGGCCCGGGCCCTCGTATGGCACAGGTAAAGCCTCTCGCACCTGGTGATAAATCAAATACAGGTTTTTAGTCAACTGGCTGCAATAATCTGAAAGAAGTACATTTTCAACATTTTTCAAGGATCTACATTTAGGAAGATTCCAGATATTGGCAGGTCTCCCCATTACCACCTCAAATGGAGAGAGCCCAGTCATAGTTTGAGGGGTTGTACCCATGGCTAATAACACGATCGGTAAGGCGTCCGTCCATTTTAATTTAGTGCTGGCACACGTCTTAGCCAGCTTGTTCTTGATAATACCATTGTGTCTTTCTACTGGTCCGGCGCTCTGAGCGTGCCTGGCCGAATGATACCGTTTGTCGATCTGTAATGCCGCACATATCTGCAGAATTACAGCAGCGACAAAATGTGGACCATTGTCTGACCAGATGACTCTTGGTAGCCCGAACCGAGGAAAATATTCCTTTATCATGGTTTTCCCAGTAGTCATGGCTGTAGCATCTTTTACAGGGAAAGCCTCGACCCATTTACTAAAAGCACAGATGACAACTAATACATACTTCATATTGTTGCACCGTTCCATTTCAATAAAATAGAAGTGAATGACTTTGAAGGGGACAGAAGGTGGCCCAAAACTTCCCCTTGGAGTTGATGTCCGCTTTCCCACATTGTGTTGTAGGCAAATCATGCAGTCCTGAACATAGCGCTGGGTAATTTTTGAAATTTTGTCATTTGCCCAAACTTTCTCTAACATTTTCGTAAGTTTCTGGGCACATATATGCGTAGGGCCATGGGCCATAACGACCATCATCACCACATAAGCGTCAGGGAGTAGCCATTTCCCTTCAACTATGTCCACCCAACACTCATCATCATCGAGTTTCCTCAAGCCTTCAGCCCACCTCTTGGATTCTTCTAACGTGGCATCGGCTTGGATATCCCGTACAGACCCAACACCCTCATTCATTGCATAGGTATTTACAGTCTCCCTTGAAACATACATCTCCGTAAAGCGATCGGTGGCAGTTTGTCTAGCTATCTGATCAGCGAAAGCATTCCCATTTCCTTTATCATCTATAATCTTTCGATGTGCTGCACATTTCACAACAGCTAGCTGAGTAGGGAGCGCAAGCGCTGAGAGCAGTTGTACTATTAGGGAGCCATGTTGGATCTTTGTGCCATGCGAAGTTAAGAACCCTTTCTCTGACCAAAGTCTCCCAAAGTTGTGAACCACCCCAAAGGCATACTGACTATCAGTATATATGTTTAGTGTAAGCCCTTCGGAAAGTTCACAAGCGCGGGTCAATGCTATAATCTCTGCGGCCTGTGCGGAGATATGCGTGATTCTCTTGGTTTCCATGACTGTGATCAATGTGGTGATTGCACAAGCAGCTGTGGATGTACCATCCGGAAGTTTGAAGCAGGAGCCATCACAAAACAGCTCTCCTTGCGGATTGTTCAAAGGAGTGTCTTTTAGATCAATTCTACCCTTTGTCTCTTGTTCGGTAGTATACAGACAGTCATGTGACTCCTCGTCGCCGCAAGCAGTACCTTGCGGGAAAGGTAGGAGTTCAGCCGGACTAAGAACACAACACCTCTTAATTTGGATGTGAGGAGCAAACAAGATCAATTCATATCTCGTCAACCGTGC
The DNA here is from genome assembly GCF_040938575.1 of Ambystoma mexicanum. NCBI lineage: Eukaryota > Metazoa > Chordata > Amphibia > Caudata > Ambystomatidae > Ambystoma > Ambystoma mexicanum. Next base: position 695,583,117 of record NC_090939.1, read on the forward strand.
GGAAGTGAGGTGTTGCGTTTGGGTTCTGTTCAGTAGAACATCTACAGAGTGAGGCACCATCAGGGTTAGATCATGGCCTAGGACCATTCCCTTACTCTGTTTTACAGACGCAGCAGCAGCAGCGACAGCTTGCAAAAATCTTTGCAAAGCGCATGCTACAGGATCAAGGGCGGAAGAAAAGTAACCGCAATGCTATTCTTCCCTCCATGTTCCTGCGTTAATACAGCCAAAGCACATCCATCACATTCGTGCACAAACAACACAAAAGCCTTTTCATAGTTTGGTGTGCCCAAAACCGGTGCCAAGCACAATGCAGTCTTGAGAAGATGAAATGATTGCAGGTGTTCTGTGTTCCACGGCAATGGCGAAGAAATGCCCTTCTTTGTCAACGCCAACATCGGTTTAATCACTAGTGAGAAGTTTGGGATCCACAACCTACAGTATGAAGCCATACCTATCAAGGCTCTAACTTCCTTCTGTGTATTTGAGGCAGACATGCCAGAAATGTGTTTTATTCTTTCAGGTGTCAATCTTCTTCCCTCCTTTGACAGGAGATAGCCTAAATAGGCGACCTCCTGGCAACAATATTGAAACTTTTGTAGTGAAGCTTTGTGACCATGTTTGGCTAGATGAATAAGCAACAATACAGTGCCCTCCTTACAGGCGCTCTCGGAGTCTGCAGCTAAAAGCAAATCATCAACATACTGAAGCAATGTACAAGTAGAGGGCAATTCAAGGGTATCAAGCTGTTCTTTCAAAGCCCTACTCTAGATGCTAGGACTCTCTGTGTATCCTTGAGGTGCACGGGTAAATGTGAACGAGCGTCCCCCTAAGGTGAACGCAAACAAGTATCTACTGTCCTTGTGTATAGGAATACTAAAGAAAGCCTTCTTCAGATCCACAAAACTAAAGTAAGTAGCTGTAGCTGGAATCATAGTTAATATTGTCGTCACATCAGGCACAATCGGAAATTGCAGAGCGACGATTTTATTAATGGCACATAAATCAATTATGAAACGGAATGGAATTGCATTATCGCCTTTTTTGTACATGGGTAAAATCGGACTATTGCACAAACTATCTGAAATTTCCTCAATCACCACGCGATGCACAAAATCGGAAACAATGCATTTCAAAGCTTGCTCGCCCTCAACTGAAATCTTATATTGTGGAATGCGTGGCAGCTTAATTCCATGTTTCAAGACTATTTTAACAGGCTCAATCTGTAAAACACAGACATCATTGTCGTCAATTGCCCATAAACACTCTGGTACATCAATGAATTCTGACGGCAAAGGTCTGGTTGGGAATTGAGAGACAGAAAGTTGCTGTGGTGAAATTGTCAAATGCACTCCGTCAGAAGAACAATGAATTACCACATTTAATTCTTTCAATAGATTCAACCCCAGCAAATTCTCTCCACAATTTGAAGTCAACAGAAATGGACAGTGGTCCGTAAAGGGACCCAAAGAGATAGGTACCGGGGAAGAAAGTGGACAGACAACTGGTGTGCCAGAAAAACCTACAGAAACATTGGTTTGCCCTGACAGTGGAATGTTTGGAACCCGAGAATGATCAATGGAACACTTCTGTGCTCAAGTATCTATCAAAAACTGATGTTTCCTATTTCCCACTACCATTTCAACGTAGGCATCTTTCTGATTAACGGGAATAGGTGTAGGTTCCAAACCCTGCTTCGGGCAATCCTAACGAAACAGAATGTCATCAAAAGGAAGCTCTTCAGATAGTTTTTTTTTTTTTAACTTCTTTTTATTGGTTTTACAACATAAAAGGAATGGGAGAGAACAGACAAAACAGAAACAAAAGTCACCCTCCCATTTTCCTTTCCCCCTTCCTCCCCCCCTCCCTCTCCCCAAAGGCTGCCGCAGTATGTTCGTGGTCCGTTGCCGCCTCGGGGCCGGCGCCGGCCGTTGTCAAGTTCGTAGCGGAGGGGCCGGTCTCCCGGTGGCCTCCCTCCTTTCCCTGGGAGTTTCCCTTGGTCCTGTCCTTGCATGTGTTTGCTGGTCTTTCCCAGTTGGATTTGCACTGTTCAGAGTCCGCGCTGGTCACGACCTCGTCTCTTTCTTCCCGTTAGTTCTCTTCCTCTGAATTATGTAGTGCCTCCCGACGTGGGCGGTTCAATTTCATCGTTTCCTGAGTCGCCTGGATCGCTATTGTCAGTCGTATCATCCTCGCCTCCGCTGCCAAACAGGTCTTGCACCAGGGAGTTCCATGCTTGTAGTCTGGCTCCGCTGTCGCTCTCTCCCCTTTGTGTAGCTCTCGCCCAGACTGCCGTCTCTGCTATTGCCCATTTTTGTAGGTCGGCCCACCATCCTTCCTTCGAGGGGCCTTCGCTCTTGTTCCATGCCATCGCTATGCGGCGTTTCGCTAGTATTGTCATTAAATCCTTCATTTTTGCCACGTGTGTCATCTGCCGGTGCCCCCTTGGGAACAGGCCCAATAGGTATGTTGCTGGCGTTCTTGCTGGCATCCGTATGTCTGCTGTCAACGGCTTTTCTCTCACCGTGTTCCAGAAGTCTGCTATTTGCGGGCACGACCAGAACATGTGCACCATGTCGGCCTGTTCGTCTCCGCACCGCGGGCAGCTCCGGGTTTGTCCTTCTCCCATCTTTGACATTCTCTTGGGAGTTAGATATGCTCTATGTACTATGTATATCTGCAGTTGTCTGAACCTGGCGTTTCTGGACACCTTTTTTGTGTACATGAGGACTTTGTTCCATTCCTCGTCTTCGAAGGGTTGTTGCAGTTCCTCTTCCCACTTCATCCGTGCTGTTAGTGTCTTTTTGTTGGTGTGTCCCAGTATTTGCTCATAGAGTCTGGACACCGTATGACCTCCTTCGGATATATCGTACCATGCCTCTAGTACCCCTTCGGTGTCCTCAGGCTCTGGCATAGTGCTCCACCTCTTCTTTATTGTCCGAACTAGGCTATTGTGCAGGATGAATTGGCCCCTGTGTACATCTTGTTCGTCCATCAGGGTCTGGAATTCAGCCCACTGTCCGTCACGCCACAGGTCCCCAATTTGGGCCACACCTTTGTCTTCCCATTGTGCCCTGTACGTGGTCAGGCTGGCCACTCGGGTGTCCACCAGCCCCGCCAGTGGGATATGTCTTGAGCAGGGGTCTCGTATGCCCTGTGTCTTCCAGGCTCTTTTCCATAGTGTTCGGCCTAGTTGGGCTATTTTGGGTAGGTCTTTGGCTTGGGCGGCATTGACCCATAATAATTCTCTCAGGTAATACCTCCGGAGTGTTGGCCCAATAATTATTGCATCTATTGAGGTCTCCTCGCCCAGCCATCGCACCACAAATTGGAGTTGTGCTGCCAAATAGTAATATTCAAAATCTGGGAGTTTGATGCCCCCCCACTCATAGCTTCTCTGTAGTGTGCTTAGTGCCACCCTGTTTCGCCCCCCTCCCCATAGGAAGGTTCTCGCCATAGTGTGTAGGCGCTTGAAGAAGGGCCTTGGTATGTTGTATGGGATGTTCGTGAAGTAATATAAGAGTCGGGGTAGGACTGTCATTTTTAGTAGTGCCGCCCGGCCTATCATGCCCAACGGTAGCGTCTGCCAGAATTTCATAGCCTTTTCAATTTTGTCTAAAGCTACTTGTGTGTTACCTGCGTGTGTTTCCATGGTGTCGTGATAGATGTCCACTCCCAGGTATTTGAAGGTGTTCGGGGCCCATGTGATGCCCAGAGGCGGTAATTGATCTGACGGCACTGCGCGTAGGCCTGCCAGGGGAAACAGCAAGGATTTTTCTCTGTTGACCACTATTCCAGATAACCTACCAAACGCGCGCAGCGCCTCTAGTGAGTCCTGCAGGTGGGTGCGTGGGTTCTGTATGTAAAGGAGTATATCGTCTGCGTATATGGATATCTGGTGTGTTTCCCCGTCTATCTCTATGCCCGTGTCTTTGTAATCCGTTCTCAGGAATACTGCGAACGGCTCCAGGGCCAGGATATATAACATTGGGGACAGGGGGCATCCCTGTTTTGTGCCTCGCTCTATGCCCCATTCCCTAGAAACTTGTCTTCCCGTCTTGACTCTCGCTCTCGGGTCTTTGTATAGTAGTTCTATCCATCTTGTAAACCCTTGTCCAATCCCATAGTGGGTGAGCGTTCCCAGGAGCCAGTCCCATCCCACCGAATCGAATGCTTTGATTGCATCCAGTGAGGCTACAGCACACTCCCCTCCCTCCTGGTTTGTCCTTTCTATAACATAGTGGAGTCTGCGCAGGTTCCAGGACGTGTTCCGTTCTGGCACGTACCCTGTCTGGTCCGTGTGGATCAGGGTGGGTAGCACTCTTTTCAGGCGGTTGGCTAGTGCCGCCGTCAGGATCTTGGAGTCCTGGTTTATTAGGGAAATCGGTCTGTAGGAACCGCATTCAAGGGGGGGCTTGTCTGGTTTAAGGATCGGGATTATTATAGATTCTGACATACTACTCGGGAGTCTTCCTTTCTCGTATGCTTCTTCTAGTGTTTCTAGCAGTCTCGGGACTATGTCATTTTTATATTGTTTGTAAAATTCCCCCGGGAGCCCATCTGGCCCCGGAGATTTCCCTGTCGGGAGCTGGGCGATTACCTCCGTTAGTTCCTCTACAGTGAGAGGGGCGTCTAATATTTGGGCCTGCTCCTCCGTCAATTGTGGGAGTCTAATTTCCGCGAGGGCTTCCTTCAGGTCCCCCTCCTCTGCCTCCTGGACCCTGGAGTATAAGTCCTCGTAAAACTGCGAGAACACCTCGTTTATTCCCTCTTGGGATCTTATCACCTCTCCCTTTCTGTTCTGAATTTCATTAATTGGCTCCCGCTTAGTCTCCTGCTTGGTTAGCCAGGCCAGGAGTCTGCTAGGCTTGTCCCCCTCAGCATGTAGTTTCTGTATATATTTCCCATAGTCTAGCCGTCCCAATCTTTCCCAGGTCTCCACGCACTGTTGTCGCAGGGTGGTGAGGTTCTCTTGTTCCGCCCCCTTCTCCCCCGCTTGTCTCTCAGCCTTCTCGATTCTCCTTTCTAACTCATCTAGTTGTGCTAGGGTTTCTCGTCTGAGACCTCCCATTTTCCCCATCGCCTCCCCTCTGACTACCACCTTGAAGGCCTCCCAGACCGTTCCTGTGCTTTCCACACTACCCTCATTATGTTCAAAATAATCTTCTATTACGCTTTGGATGTGTTCCTGGAAGCCCGCGTCCAATAATGCCTCTGCCCTCAATCTCCATGTTGGTATAGGGGCTCTCCTGTGTGTGTGCGCCCATGTGATCGTCTGGGGGGCGTGGTCAGATAGGGTTCGCGCGTGTATGTGTGCCTCAGTGAATTCCCCCAGTGTCTCCTTGCCCGTAAACAGGTAGTCTATCCGTGTGAATGTCTTGTGTGGGGCACTATAATGCGTGTATCCCCTCTCTTCCCCATGTACCTTCCTCCAGACGTCCCCGAGCCCGAGCCGGTCCAGTATCTGTTGTAGTGCTCTCGCTGGCGGCGCCGCTCTCTTGTGCTTATTGTCCGACCTGTCCAGCCGGGGGTCCAGTGTGCAATTATGGTCGCCTGCCCAAATCATCGTTGCATTCCTGTACGGGGCCAGCCGGGGCGGGAGCGTCCTGAAGAAGGCTGTAGCGTCGTGGTTAGGGGCATAGGTGTTCACCAGGCATATCTCCCGATTTTCTAGCATCCCATGGACTACCAGGATTCTCCCTTCCGCGTCTTTCTCTTGGTTGATGAGCTGGAATGGGACGCCCGGGGCGACCCAGGTTATGACTCCTCTAGCGTAGTTGGAGTATGTTGCACTATACATCTGGCCTCCCCATTTTTTCTTTATTTTGGCCTGTTTTTCCGCCGTCAGGTGCGTCTCTTGCAACAGTGCAATGTGGGTCCTTGTTTTGTTCAACCAGGTATAAATCCTTAGCCTCTTGACATATGCGTTCATCCCCCTGACATTCCACGTGACAATTCTTAAGACATCTTGGTCCTTGTGGGGACTAGCGCTTGCGGCCTGTTCTTTCCCATGGGCTCGCTCAGTGTCTTATTCTCTCGGTGTATTCCTGCCGGGGATCTGTGTCCCTTCTTCTGGCTGTTGAGTTTTGAATCGTCCGTTCGTTTTCTCTCTCGGGTCGTTTCTCTCTCTGTTGGCCGCTCTTTGTTGTGGGCGGTCTTGCCTCGTGCTTTCCGCCAGCTTTTTGTTTGTGGGTACTGTCCCCTGAATTTGTTTTCCTTGCCGATTCTTTGTGTGTGACAACTGTTAGTTCCTCTTCCGCTCTCCTCCTTTCTTTGCGGGCTTTGCCTTAACTTCCCAACTGTTATAACTGTTAACCCAAATAACGTCAACAAACGCCCAGCCTCCCCTCCTCTGCTCGGGCTCCACCGCTTTCCAGGTGCCGCTTTTTCCTCCTCGGCCTTGCCTGTCGCGGCGTAGTGTCTTGAAACTGACACTATAAACATTGTTTTTACTGGGGCTTCTCTGTGGGTCTTGGCGGTTCCCCTTCCCCGAGTCTTGTGCTCCCTTTGTAAGTCTCTTTACTGTGGGCTTTTCAACTTGGAGGCTGTCGGTTGCTCCTTTTCGTTACTTCCCGGTAGGGCATCTCTACCGTCTTGTTCTTGCTCCTGTAGCGTTGGGTGTACTTGTCGTGCCCGGTTCTAGTCTCTATTTTGCCGGGGGTGGTTTCTGTTTCGCTCGTTCCTCTCTGCCGACTGTGGAATCCCACGCTGGTCCATCCACTCCTGGGCGTCGGTCGTTGTCTCGAAGATCTGTGTTTTTCCGTCATGCAGTATTTTTAGTTTGGCTGGATACAGCAGCATGAATTTCACCCCTGCCGCTCGAAGGCGCTCTTTGGTCTGCCAGAACTGGGCTCTCTGCTTTTGCACAAGTACCGTATAGTCTGGATATATCGTTATCCTGGCCCCGTTCCTTGTGATGTTCCCTCCTTCTCTCGAGAAAGTCAGGATTTTTTCCCTGTCCTTAAAGTTCATAATTTTTGCGATCATTGGTCTTGGTGGTGCTCCTGGGCGCGGTCTTCTAGTCATCGCCCGGTGTGCCCTTTCTACCACAAAGCCTTGGGATAGGGTCTCTGCTCCCACTTCTTGGATCAGGAGGTTCTCTATGTAGTTCGTGGGGTCCCTTCCTTCCTCCCCCTCTGGCAGCCCCACTATTCGTACGTTGTTGCGCCGGGCCCTGCCTTCTGCGTCTTCAGCTCTGCGTTCTAGTATATTAATTCTTTCCAGTGCTTCCGACATTTGTGTTCGCCAGGCGGACACTTCCACTGAGTTGCTCTGTGCTTGTTGTTCCACTGTTGTCATCCTTTCCGCCAGGTTTCTCGTATCTTGTCTAAGGAGTCCCACATCTACCATCACTGCGTCCAACTTGCCTTCTATCGACGTCTTTAACGCCCCTATGGCTTCCAGTATGCTGCTTTCCACTTGCCTGATCTCTCCTTGCGTGGCGTATGACTCCGGCGTGTCTTTCTCCCCAGCCTCTGGCTGCTGGTCGTCGTTCTTCCGGGTGAATGTCTCCATGACTGTTTGTCTCCCTCTGCCGCTTTTAGGCTTGTCTGGCATGTTAGTACCCACTGCTCTTGGCCTGTAGTTGGGCCCTGTTCAGTCAGGTTTCGTTTGTGCTTCAGTGGGTCCTTGCTCAATTCTCACACTCGCTTCCACTCTTTCCTGCGTGTGTTGCCTTTTTAATAAGCGATTTCTCTCTGTTTCTTTACCCTCGTTGTCCGTTTGCCGTGTCTCTCTCCGGTGTTCTCTTCCCTCTCGCTTTTGGGTGGTTGGAGTCTGTGCCTTGCGTGAGGCGGCTCATCCCCCAGTTTCTGCCTGTGTGGGGGGGGTCTGTTTGTGCTGGATGGATTTGTGGTTCGTAGTGACTGTTACGTTCTCTCCCCCGCTTGCTGGTTATCTGTGAGGCAGCTGGTTGGGGTGGTGTCCGGGTCTATGTGTAATTCTTTTGCTCTCCTCGTTACGACGGCGGCTACCTTCTTCTCTTATGTCGTCTCTGTTAGGTCTCGGCTCTCCTGACCTGCCCCGCGGTCTGTCTCTTGTTCCCTGGGCCTGGTTCCTGTGTCTCGGCGTTACCTCCCTTCTCGGGATCTCCCGCTGCTTTGCCGGCTCTTCGCTGCTGCTAGTCACCTCTGCGTCGGCAGGGAAGGGCTCTTCTTCGGTCCGATCTGTGGGCCGCTTCCTGTCCGTGGGTCTCGACGCCTTCTTCCTTCCCAGTTTGGTGTCGCGCTGTTTCTGTAGTGCTGTCTCGGGCTTCTCTTCCTGTTGCTGCCGTCGGTGCCTTGTCTCGCTGCCGGTCGGGTGATGCTCCGATTCTGCTTGGGCTGGGCGTTGATCTGCTGTCTCCCTCGGTTCCGCTCCGGACTGGCAGGTAAGGGCTCTTCTTCAGCGATCCGGTCTGTGGGCCGCCTCGTATTCTTCACTGCTTCTCCTATCGGGTTCCGCTGCTGCTACGCACCTCCGCGTTGGCAGGGGAGGGTTCTTCGGGGTCTAGTCCGTGGGCCGCCTCTCGTTCTCCGCTGTCTCTCCTCTCGAGGTCCCTCGTTGCACTGCTGGGTCTCCGTCGTTGCTGCTCACTTCCGTGTCGGCCAGGAGAGGCTCTTCTGTGGTCCGGCCTATGGATCGCTCTTCGTTCTCCGTTTCCTCTCATTGTGGGATCCCTCGTTGCTCTGCTGCTGCTCACCTCCGCTTCGGCGTGAGGGAATCTGCCTCGGTTCGGTCTGTGGGCCGCTTTCGATCCGTTCTGCCTCGCCTTCCGGGTTCTCCGGTTATTCTGCTGGGCCTCCGCTGCTTCTACACTCCTCCGCGTCAGGGGAGGGCTCTCTTGGTCCGGTCCACGGGTCGTCTCCCAGTCTCCGCCGCCTCGTCTCTCGGGGTCCCACGTCGCTCCGTTGGCTCTCCGCCGTTGACGCTCACCTCCGCTCTTCTGAGGCTCGGTCTATGGGTCGCCCCTCGCTTCCGCTGCCTCACCGCTCAGGTTCTTTCGTTGTTCCGCTAGGCCTCCGCTGCTGCTGCTCGTCTCCGCATCGGCTGGGGAAAGCTGTTCTCCAGCCCCGGTCCGTGGGCCGCTTCCTGTTCTTGAGCCGCGCCGTCTTCACCTTCTCTGGGTCGGTGTCGCGCGGCTATCTCCGCAGTTGGCGTCTCGGATTTCTGCCACTCTGGTGGTACTTCGGTCCTGCCTGCGCTGGATGTTGATCGGCTATCTCGCCCGGTTCTACTCCTTCCCTTCGGCCTTCTTCGTGTGTTGAGACGCGGGTCTCTTTTTCAGCGTTGCGCGCCCGCCATTTTGTTGGTGTTGCCGCGCGTCTCTCCCTCTTCTCGTTTTCGCTCTTCTGGCCTCCGTTTTTCCTCAGGTCTTCTCCCGTGTATGCCTTGGGTCTTCCGACGCCTTTTCCTGGCGTTTGTTCGGGTTTTTTTGTCCTAATATACACCTTTCTCAGGATCTTTGGTCGGATCTGGTGGGAGCCTCTCGGAGTCTGCTCACTCTCGCATGGCCGCCAAGCCACGCCCCCCCCAGCTCTTCAGATAGTTATGCAGCAGAAGGATGATCAAATATGTTTCTAGTATCCACACTCTGAGTCTGATTATCCTGCGAAAAAGGTTGCTGAGGATCCTGTGTAAACTGAGCTCTACCAGGGCCCCCTACACCCGGGTGACCTCTGGATCGTCTACCCATATTTCCAAATGTGTTATTCGACCTCTGTCAGAGGACGGGGCATTGTGCGCGCCAATGAGCCTCTTGTGGACAATAGGCACACTGGTTAATGTTCACAGGACCCAAGGGCACATTTCCTTGTGGAACATACTGACCTCTAATCTGCAAACTACCCCCTCTGGGGCCTCTAACAATTTTCTGTGATAATACTTTAGTCTTTAAATCACCTTTTCGCTTCTCAACTCTATCTTTTTCATTGTTGACATGATTCTCGTAGTACTGAGCCATGTGCAGTACTTCTGATTGGGATTTCGCCTGCCAAGCGCTCTCAGAAGACATAATTTGTGACTGGATGTCAGGCAGCAATCCACGCACAAATTTGTCCACAAATAATCTCTTCCCAGATTCTGTGCCTAAGTCTTGTCCGCTGAAATCTGAGAATACCTGTTCGAACCGATTAAAGAACTCGGTAGCACCCTCAGACTTCCCTTGTGCACAGGCCGTAAGCTTGTCCCAGATAATCCTTTTTTTCGGGAATTGTAGTTTTCAATTTTGCACTGATTCTATCAGGCAAAGTTAGTATCACCTGGGGCGGTCTCTCACCAGCTGGCCTTTCTCCATCGAGTCTAGTTATGTTAGCCCATGTATCCCCCAACTCTAGTACGTCGTCTACAGTCCTAACTTGTTTCCACAAATCTACGGGCAGGAGTACAGGAAATAACAAATCAATGTCACCTAGGGTGAATACTGAGGACTGCAAGACAGACTCTATTTCTTTATAGAATCCTGTCGGATTTTTCCTAATGTCAGGAATAGATTGTCTAATAGTATTCACTTCCTGTCTTGAGAACGGGACGTGAACAAACTGTGATACATAATGTGCAGGAATGTTTACAGCAACTATACCCACGGCAGCATCGACCGCAACCTCAACCTTCGGGACAAATGTCGGAGGAAACTCTCTCATAGGCAACTGAGAAGTAGGCAACTCCGAACGCTTACTAAGCAACAGAGCCAAGTTGAGCGCTAAAGCAGCCGAAGAAGTGTCAAGTGAAAAAGCTCTCTTGTAAATACTCAATAATTCTGTGGGACAACTAATCTTTCCCTTTACACAATCATCCTGTAGGTACTCTATCATTACCTGTATCAGTTTCCTCTGCATTTCTGGCGTATACTGACTGTATGTGTCATATACCTCAACTGGAGTTTTCAACATATCTGAGATCCATCTAAGCGTGTCTTTCGTACAAATTCGTACTTCCTCAGATATCGATTTTCGACAAGGAAGGAACCGTTTCTGTACATACATACTTTCCCCCTTGTCATCCTCATTCTGTAACCTTTCCAACTCCTTTCTATACTCAAATATCCTCTCAACATGCTCATTTACTTTCTCCACAGTGTCTCTTGAAAATGCTTAAGTGTTTAGATCCCTTAACCCTTGCAGGAGATCTGTATTGTTTAATTTGCCCTACATTACACATAAATGAACCCCTAAACCTTCAATGAAAACATTTTTCTCAGGAAAATTATCCATATTAGAAAGTGTGGCAAAAACGTTAGTTTGATCATCTCTCTCCATAAAATGCTTAGCCCATGCAATTAATTCATTTTTCTTTTCTGGAGATACAGTATTACGAGTGACAACCCTTGATTCCACACCCTGATCGACTACAAGCGGTACAAGACCACTTGGAAGAGGGGGAGCAGGCAAATTCAATGAAGGTACTGTTACTGCTGCAATAGGAAGAGGTGGAGGAACAGGTGGAAGAACAACCACTGGAGGAAGAGGAACATTAAGAGGAGCATGAACAACAGGCAGAGCAGGAATAGCAGGAATAACAGCAGGAAGAGGCACAACAGCAGGAAGAGGAACATACGGAGGTGGTGCAGTAGCACCAGGCCTTCGCTCATTTAATAATTTGTCAATGAATTCATCGGAAACATGGAAATCTTTAGAAGGATAGATTTTCTGAATACCAAGTCAGAAATCCCTATCCATATTCCTAGCTGACTCAGACTGTTTATCTTGGTCTTACGACAATGCTTTTTCGGCGTTCGTCTTATGGCGTCGTGCATGTTTTTCCCTACTCTTAAGTTGCTGTAATGCTTCTTTTTTCCAATTCTGCAAAACATCGAATGCTGCAGGTCTAGCCTTTTTCTTTAATAGAATTGACTCTAAATACTCGATACGAGGTATTTCAAAACTACCATTGACTGGCCACTGAAGTTCAGAGGCATGTCTGGTTTGTCTGTGCCAAATATCATTAAACACTATACTTCCAATGCCATGCTTACAGTACATAGTACACGCCGGCGGCCCCTCCTGTGGTGCTGGACGGCTAAATTCCAAAGATTGTCTATCACTGCGGAATAACGCCCTGAAGCAGGTAGACAATTTCCCAGACATATCAAAATATTGGTGTTACCTGGTCAATAATTGTGTCTGCAGATACAATACGCCAAAATCAAATTATCAGGATATTTAAAAATCGTGTCATGACTCACCTGATCAATTCTAAGAAGGTTTGATCGGATTTCAAAATTCATTTTCTAACAAATACTACCTTGTGTTTGGTGATTTCGGCAAAACTGCCCGCCTCGATAAGTGGACCCTCGTGAAGATGCCGTCTCGGACCACAAGCTAATCATCCAGGGATCGGGTCGTGCAGCGCTGCTAAGGTGTTGCGTCTCGTTCAGAAGGGGCCCCCTTCACCGTCCGATCCAGGTCCGATAGCGTGTGTCAACCTTCGACAATACAGCATCAATCTTGAGGGTCCCTATTCGGACGCCAACTGTGAAAACAAAGCGAAAATATCGAGACGGAGTACCCCAAAAGGAAATACACCGAACACACGTTACAAAGGAACATACAAAGATCTTTAATTTATACCGAACAGTTTCAAAGGACAAAACATTCAGATAGCTATCGGCCCTCAGTACAACACAGCAAACTCCAGCAAGGTTCAGTGTGCTCAGCGAGTGGGACTGTACATTAAAATTAGTCACACTTTTATACCATTTGCGAACATGATGTCCAACCCCACTGCGGGTTAATATTCCTCTAATAAATTACTGATCTAGGGTTCATGCCGAGTTCACACATCTATATGCATAGGGTTTGCCTTTGATATATTCGCCAACAAGTCTAAACGGTAACAGTGTATTTTAGGATTTCTCATAAGATCTTCTCAAACATTAATACAATGTAGTTAAGCAAGTGTTCTCAGTTCAGTATTTGAATACATTGTTCTTAACATATGCTCGCGGATTAGTTTCATTGGCACGAGTAATCCTTTACACACAGGTCAGCAAAGGACAAGGTCTCAGTTCACGACCCCAACAAGTGGCCTGCAGGCGAGTTACATATTAGTTGCACGGAGAGGTCAAGACGGCCATGTTGTATTTCGGAATGACATCGTCCACCATTTTAACTCACAGGTTGACTTTACAGAGAGAACCTAAAATGGCAGATTGACCTAAAATGGCGGTTTACATTGATTCTAAGGTCAGGACCTTGTAACACGGATTTCTTCGCAAGTGGCATACAAGCAGCTTGGCGTAGGCCAATATACATATATTCATTGCAATAGGAGGCACGATATAATTTCCCGTTTGACAAACCCTCCTTTTGGCCTATGCCAAGTGCTAAACTACTCCTGATCTTCTTGCAAACAACTCCATGCATCATCGTCCATGCACCCTGAATCGCTGTCAGAAATATCTATTGCCATCAGATCATTCACTAAAATTTCTTTTAACACATATTCTTTGGAAGTTTTATCTGGGGCATACACTTTATGTTCTATTGTACCTATCGCTTGTGCGCAACATCCCCCTAGCATCGAACATATACTAGGTAAACACTGGATACAACAACAAAGAAACAACAGAATTGCCACAATGATCAGTAAGACCGAAAGTACCTTCCAACTCCAAGATCGCAACAAGTCACAGAACCAAGCGCTAAAATCCCAGTTTCCCTCGGGAACATGCACTTCTGAACTAAGGACGTGCAGATTCTGTATTGCTTTGAAGATAGTCGGGGAGGAATCTGGCACGAAAACACAGCAAGCGGACCCCACTAATTTACATACTCCATCACGTTCGGCCAGAATGACATCTAATGCCATCCGCTTCTGGAGCGCTACTAGTCTTATCGCTTTCTGTTCTAATGTCATATTATAGAGTATGTCCATGGTCCAGTTGATGGTTCTCTCCAGTACTCTCGCTAGACTTCTGATATCTTCGGAATTTGCTATCTGCCCCCAAAATGGCACAAATGATTTTGCTACATCTCCCAAGACCTGTGCTGGAGTGTCACCATTCTTGTCCCTCCGTGGACGAGCCTTTGAAACCTCTACTGTACTAGCTATGAACACCCCAGGTAACAGGATCCCTAAATAACAGGTTTGCTGCCAATCCCTGGACAACCATGGAAATGCTTCATTACCGCAAACAAAGTATACAGGTTCGCCTACATACAAAGGTCTGTCTTCCCCAGTCAAATTTGCAACGTTGGCACAACCTTTAAAATCTCCCATTGACTGAGTACCATTCCTGTGTATGCAGAAAGAAACTGAATCTGGGCTATGGTTAACAGTGTAAGAAGGAGGCATGGCATCCTTATTGCCTATCAGAGCCATCTTAAAGGAAATCAAAGATTGAAAGGGACAAAACAGTCTATCAGAAGGCCTAATATAAGCAACATTGAGCTTACTCCTATTTGCGAAAAGCGAGCATCCCAGGGGAGTCAGAACATGTTTCTCAAACTCATTCAAATTAGTGCCATCAATGTTCCCCGAGATGCTATCGTTCCATCGACCAAAGAACAGTGCTCTAAGAGAAGCATAGCAAGCAGTTGTCAAAGGTAAAGGATGAATATACCAACCTAGCCCTGTCCCCATGTTGCGGTTAATGCAAACAGACCCAACAGTTGGACCTATTAAAAATGGCATGCGTAGCATTCATGATAAGTAACAGAGTATTGTTATGGTACCTTTGTCTATGCTGGGAGTCCCTAGGGGACAGAGTATGCAAATGTACGAAGGGAGTAGGAACAGTGGGTACATTTTCAGTCGGTAACAAGGACTCTAAAGGATGAGTTTCCTCGAGGTACCATAGGCCTAAGACAGTGACTATTATAAAACCAAATATTATTATAAAAACACAGCAATATGTTTTCAGGGCCCAAGTGCTTTGTCCATTATCCCGGCTGGTCACACAATCCTTTACAAGTCCCATATGAGCGGTAGCAGTGGCAGGCATTGTAGTCTTCAAACGGAAACCCCCAATGTTCGTTGCTGGTGACCTCCCGGCCGCGCGACTTCTTAGTCCTTCCACAACCCTAGCCAACAGAATCCCCTTTTCTCAAATAATTATTTGGGCAAAAAGAAAGCCCTGGATGATTCTTTTCCTTCTCCGAATGCACAGCCAAACCGTGCCGTAAGTCTATCAGATGCACAGCAAAACCGTGCCGTAAGTCTATCAGATGCATAGCAAAACCGTGCCGTAAGTCTATTTTCTTGGACGCAGATTGTACCTTGCTTTTCCTGGTACTGATTGATCCGGAAATAATGTGTCGTCACTTCCCGTTGGAAGCAACGTATCAAGAGAAAGTGAAGATGCCGAATTTGAAATGACAGTTTCCAGAAGCAAAACTTTTGGAGAGTGTGGAGACAGAATGACGGGTTTCCCAAGCCTCACGGGCTCAGAAAGATTCTCCGATGCACTCTCAGCGCTATTTACTGATTTGGAATTGTTGGTTGCAGTGTTAGCGAGGGGTTCTGTTTCTTCTGTATCGTGTGGCACTGGGTGAGGAAGGCTCTTGACATGCGTCGCGTGGATCCAGTTCTTTCTGCCTGAGACACGCACCGCCGTTTGTATGACCAGCAGGACCTGGAATGGGCCCCGCCAACGAGGTGCAAGGCAAGAAGAACGCTCAAATGCCTTGATGAGCACCCACTCCCCAGGCCGTATGCTGTGGCCCGGGCCCTCGTATGGCACAGGTAAAGCCTCTCGCACCTGGTGATAAATCAAATACAGGTTTTTAGTCAACTGGCTGCAATAATCTGAAAGAAGTACATTTTCAACATTTTTCAAGGATCTACATTTAGGAAGATTCCAGATATTGGCAGGTCTCCACATTACCACCTCAAATGGAGAGAGCCCAGTCATAGTTTGAGGGGTTGTACCCATGGCTAATAACACGATCGGTAAGGCGTCCGGCCATTTTAATTTAGTGCTGGCACACGTCTTAGCGAGCTTGTTATTGATAATACCATTGTGTCTTTCTACTGGTCCGGCGCTCTGAGCGTGCCTGGCCGAATGATACCGTTTGTCGATCTGTAATGCCGCACATATCTGCAGAATTACAGCAGCGACAAAATGTGGACCATTGTCTGACCAGATGACTCTTGGTAGCCCGAACCGAGGAAAATATTCCTTTATCGTGGTTTTCGCAGTAGTCATGGCTGTAGCATCTTTGACAGGGAAAGCCTCGACCCATTTACTAAAAGCACAGATGACAACTAATACATACTTCATATTGTTGCACCGTTCCATTTCAATAAAATAGAAGTGAATGACTTTGAAGGGGACAGAAGGTGGCCCAAAACTTCCCCTTGGAGTTGATGTCCCCTTTCCCACATTGTGTTGTAGGCAAATCATGCAGTCCCGAACATAGCGCTGGGTAATTTTTGAAATTTTGTCATTTGGCCAAACTTTCTCTAACATTTTCGTAAGTTTCTGGGCACATATATGCGTAGGGCCATGGGCCATAACGACCATCATCACCACATAAGCGTCAGGGAGTAGCCATTTCCCTTCAACTATGTCCACCCAACACTCATCATCATTGAGTTTCCCCAAGCCTTCAGCCCACCTCTTGGATTCTTCTAACGTGGCATCGGCTTGGATATCCCGTATAGACCCAACACCCTCATTCATTGCATAGGTATTTACAGTCTCCCTTGAAACATACATCTCCGTAAAGCGATCGGTGGCAGTTTGTCTAGCTATCTGATCAGCGAAAGCATTCCCATTTCCTTTATCATCTATAATCTTTCGATGTGCTGCACATTTCACAACAGCTAGCTGAGTAGGGAGCGCAAGCGCTGAGAGCAGTTGTACTATTAGGGAGCCATGTTGGATCTTTGTGCCATGCGAAGTTAAGAACCCTTTCTCTGACCAAAGTCTCCCAAAGTTGTGAACCACCCCAAAGGCATACTGACTATCAGTATATATGTTTAGTGTAAGCCCTTCGGAAAGTTCACAAGCGCGGGTCAATGCTATAATCTCTGCGGCCTGTGCGGAGATATGCGTGATTCTCTTGGTTTCCATGACTGTGATCAATGTGGTGATTGCACAAGCAGCTGTGGATGTACCATCCGGAAGTTTGAAGCAGGAGCCATCACAAAACAGCTCTCCTTGCGGATTGTTCAAAGGAGTGTCTTTTAGATCAATTCTACCCTTTGTCTCTTGTTCGGTAGTATACAGACAGTCATGTGACTCCTCGTCGCCGCAAGCAGTACCTTGCGGGAAAGGTAGGAGTTCAGCCGGACTAAGAACACAACACCTCTTAATTTGGATGTGAGGAGCAAACAAGATCAATTCATATCTCGTCAACCTTGCGGAAGTGAGGTGTTGCGTTTGGGTTCTGTTCAGTAGAACATCTACAGAGTGAGGCACCATCAGGGTTAGATCATGGCCTAGGACCATTCCCTTACTCTGTTTTACAGACGCAGCAGCAGCAGCGACAGCTTGCAAAAATCTTTGCAAAGCGCATGCTACAGGATCAAGGGCGGAAGAAAAGTAACCGCAAAGCCTATTCTTCCCTCCATGTTCCTGCGTTAATACAGCCAAAGCACATCCATCACATTCGTGCACAAACAACACAAAGGCCTTTTCATAGTTTGGTGTGCCCAAAACCGGTGCCAAGCACAATGCAGTCTTGAGAAGATGAAATGATTGCAGGTGTTCTGTGTTCCACGGCAATGGCGAAGAAATGCCCTTCTTTGTCAACGCCAACATCGGTTTAATCACTAGTGAGAAGTTTGGGATCCACAACCTACAGTATGAAGCCATACCTATCAAGGCTCTAACTTCCTTCTGTGTATTTGAGGCAGACATGCCAGAAATGTGTTTTATTCTTTCAGGTGTCAATCTTCTTCCCTCCTTTGACAGGAGATAGCCTAAATAGGCGACCTCCTGGCAACAATATTGAAACTTTTGTAGTGAAGCTTTGTGACCATGTTTGGCTAGATGAATAAGCAACAATACAGTGCCCTCCTTACAGGCGCTCTCGGAGTCTGCAGCTAAAAGCAAATCATCAACATACTGAAGCAATGTACAAGTAGAGGGCAATTCAAGGGTATCAAGCTGTTCTTTCAAAGCCCTACTCTAGATGCCAGGACTCTCTGTGTATCCTTGAGGTGCACGGGTAAATGTGAACGAGCGTCCCCCTAAGGTGAACGCAAACAAGTATCTACTGTCCTTGTGTATAGGAATACTAAAGAAAGCATTCTTCAGATCCACAAAACTAAAGTAAGTAGCTGTAGCTGGAATCATAGTTAATATTGTCGTCACATCAGGCACAATCGGAAATTGCAGAGCGACGATTTTATTAATGGCACGTAAATCAATTATGAAACGGAATGGAATTGCATTATCGCCTTTTTTGTACACGGGTAAAATCGGACTATTGCACAAACTACCTGAAATTTCCTCAATCACCCCGCGATGCACAAAATCAGAAACAATGCATTTCAAAGCTTGCTCGCCCTCAACTGAAATCTTATATTGTGGAATGCGTGGCAGCTTAATTCCATGTTTCAAGACTATTTTAACAGGCTCAATCTGTAAAGCACAGACATCATTGTCTTCAATTGCCCATAAACACTCTGGTACATCAATGAATTCTGACGGCAAAGGTCTGGTTAGGAATTGAGAGACAGAAAGTTGCTGTGGTGAAATTGTCAAATGCACTCCGTCAGAAGAACAATGAATTACCACATTTAATTCTTTCAATAGATTCAACCCAAGCAAATTCTCTCCACAATTTGAAGTCAACAGAAATGGACAGTGGTCCGTAAAGGGACCCAAAGAGATAGGTACCGGGGAAGAAAGTGGACAGACAACTGGTGTGCCAGAAAAACCTACAGAAACATTGGTTTGCCCTGACAGTGGAATGTTTGGAACCCGAGAATGATCAATGGAACACTTCTGTGCTCAAGTATCTATCAAAAACTGATGTTTCCTATTTTCCACTACCATTTCAACGTAGGCACCTTTCTGATTAACGGGAATAGGTGTAGGTTCCAAACCCTGCTTCGGGCAATCCTAACGAAACAGAATGTCATCAAAAGGAAGCTCTTCAGATAGTTATGCAGCAGAAGGATGATCAAATATGTTTCTAGTATCCACACTCGGAGTCTGATTATCCTGCGAAAAAGGTTGCTGAGGATCCTGTGTAAACTGACCTCTACCAGGGCCCCCTACACCCGGGTGACCTCTGGATCGTCTACCCATATTTCCAAATGTGTTATTCCACCTCTGTCAGAGGACGGGGCATTGTGCGCGCCAATGAGCCTCTTGTGGACAATAGGCACACTGGTTAATGTTCACAGGACCCAAGGGCACATTTCCTTGTGGAACATACTGACCTCTAATCTGCAAACTACCCCCTCTGGGGCCTCTAACAATTTTCTGTGATAATACTTTAGTCTTTAAATCACCTTTTCGCTTCTCAACTCTATCTTTTTCATTGTTGACATGATTCTCGTAGTACTGAGCCATGTGCAGTACTTCTGATTGGGATTTCGCCTGCCAAGCGCTCTCAGAAGACATAATTTGTGACTGGATGTCAGGCAGCAATCCACGCACAAATTTGTCCACAAATAATCTCTTCCCAGATTCTGTGCCTAAGTCTTGTCCGCTGAAATCCGAGAATACCTGTTCGAACCGATTAAAGAACTCGGTAGCACCCTCAGACTTCCCTTGGACACAGGCCGTAAGCTTGTCCCAGATGATCCTTTTTTTCAGGAATTGTAGTTTTCAATTTTGCACTGATTCTATCAGGCAAAGTTAGTATCACCTGGGGCGGTCTCTCACCAGCTGGCCTTTCTCCATCGAGTCTAGTTATGTTAGCCCATGTATCCCCCAACTCTAGTACGTCGTCTATAGTCCTAACTTGTTTCCACAAATCTACGGGCAGGAGTACAGGAAATAACAAATCAATGTCACCTAGGGTGAATACTGAGGACTGCAAGACAGACTCTATTTCTTTATAGAATCCTGTCGGATTTTTCCTAATGTCAGGAATAGATTGTCTAATAGTATTCACTTCCTGTCTTGAGAACGGGACGTGAACAAACTGTGATACATAATGTGCAGGAATGTTTACAGCAACTATACCCACCGCAGCATCGACCGCAACCTCAACCTTCGGGACAAATGTCGGAGGAAACTCTCTCATAGGCAACTGAGAAGTAGGCAACTCCGAACGCTTACTAAGCAACAGAGCCAAGTTGAGCGCTAAAGCAGCCGAAGAAGTGTCAAGTGAAAAAGCTCTCTTGTAAATACTCAATAATTCTGTGGGACAACTAATCTTTCTCTTTACACAATCATCCTGTAGGTACTCTATCATTACCTGTATCAGTTTCCTCTGCATTTCTGGCGTATACTGACTGTATGTGTCATATACCTCAACTGGAGTTTTCAACATATCTGAGATCCATCTAAGCGTGTCTTTCGTACAAATTCGTACTTCCTCAGATATCGATTTTCGACAAGGAAGGAACCGTTTCTGTACATACATACTTTCCCCCTCGTCATCCTCATTCTGTAACCTTTCCAACTCCTTTCTATACTCAAATATCCTCTCAACATGCTCATTTACTTTCTCCACAGTGTCTCTTGAAAATGCTTAAGTGTTTAGATCCCTTAACCCTTGCAGGAGATCTGTATTGTTTAATTTGCCCTACATTACACATAAATGAACCCCTAAACCTTCAATGAAAACATTTTTCTCAGGAAAATTATCCATATTAGAAAGTGTGGCAAAAACGTTAGTTTGATCATCTCTCTCCATAAAATGCTTAGCCCATGCAATTAATTCATTTTTCATTTCTGGAGATACAGTATTACGAGTGACAACCCTTGATTCCACACCCTGATCGACTACAAGCGGTACAAGACCACTTGGAAGAGGGGGAGCAGGCAAATTCAATGGAGGTACTGTTACTGCTGCAATAGGAAGAGGTGGAGGAACAGGTGGAAGAACAACAACTGGAGGAAGAGGAACATTAAGAGGAGCAGGAACAACAGGCAGAGCAGGAATAGCAGGAATAACAGCAGGAAGAGGCACAACAGCAGGAAGAGGAACATACGGAGGTGGCGCAGTAGCACCAGGCCTTCGCTCATTTAATAATTTGTCAATCAATTCATCGGAAACATGGTAATCTTTAGAAGGATAGATTTTCTGAATACCAAGTCAGAAATCCCTATCCATATTCCTAGCTGACTCAGACTGTTTATCTTGGTCTTACGACAATGCTTTTTCGGCGTTCGTTTTATGACGGCGTGCATGTTTTTCCCTACTCTTAAGTTGCTGTAATGCTTCTTTTTTCCAATTCTGCAAAACATCGAATGCTGCAGGTCTAGCCTTTTTCTTTAATAGAATTGACTCTAAATACTCGATACGAGGTATTTCAAAACTACCATTGACTGGCCACTGAAGTTCAGAGGCATGTCTGGTTTGTCTGTGCCAAATATCATTAAACACTATACTTCCAATGCCATGCTTACAGCACATAGTACACGCCGGCGGCCCCTCCTGTGGTGCTGGACGGCTAAATTCCAAAGATTGTCTATCACTGCGGAATAACGCCCTGAAGCAGGTAGACAATTTCCCAGACATATCAAAATATTGGTGTTACCTGGTCAATAATTGTGTCTGCAGATACAATACGCCAAAATCAAATTATCAGGATATTTAAAAATCGTGTCATGACTCACCTGATCAATTCTAAGGAGGTCCGATCGGATTTCAAAATTCATTTTCTAACAAATACTACCTTGTGTTTGGTGATTTCGGCAAAACTGCCGGCCTCGATAAGTGGACCCTCGTCAAGATGCCGTCTCGGACCACAAGCTAATCATCCAGGGATCGGGTCGTGCAGCGCTGCTAAGGTGTTGCGTCTCGTTCAGAAGGGGCCCCCTTCACCGTCCGATCCAGGTCCGATAGCGTGTGTCAACCTTCGACAATACAGCATCAATCTTGAGGGTCCCTATTTGGGCGCCAACTGTGAAAACAAAGCGAAAATATCGAGACGGAGTACCCCAAAAGGAAATACACCGAACACAGGTTACAAAGGAACATACAAAGATCTTTAATTTATACCGAACAGTTTCAAAGGACAAAACATTCAGATAGCTATCGGCCCTCAGTACAACACAGCAAACTCCAGCAAGGTTCAGTGTGCTCAGCGAGTGGGACTGTACATTAAAATTAGTCACACTTTTATACCATTTGCGAACATGATGTCCAACCCCACTGCGGGTTAATATTCCTCTAATAAATTACTGATCTAGGGTTCATGCCGAGTTCACACATCTATATGCATAGGGTTTGCCTTTGATATATTCGCCAACAAGTCTAAACGGTAACAGTGTATTTTAGGATTTCTCATAAGGTCTTCTCAAACATTAATACAATGTAGTTAAGCAAGTGTTCTCAGTTCAGTATTTGAATACATTGTTCTTAACATATGCTTGCGGATTAGTTTCATTGGCACGAGTAATCCTTTACACACAGGTCAGCAAAGGACAAGGTCTCAGTTCACGACCCCAACAAGTGGCCTGCAGGCGAGTTACATATTAGTGGCACGGTCCGGTCATGACGGCCATGTTGTATTACGGAACGACATCGTCCACCATTTTAACTCACAGGTTGACTTTACAGAGAGAACCTAAAATGGCAGATTGACCTAAAATGGCGGTTTACATTGATTCTAAGGTCAGGACCTTGTAACACGGATTTCTTCGCAAGTGGCATACAAGCAGCTTGGCGTAGGCCAATATACATATATTCATTGCAATAGGAGGCACGATATAATTTCCCGTTTGACAAACCCTCCTTTTGGCCTATGCCAAGTGCTAAACTACTCCTGATCTTCTTGCAAACAACTCCATGCATCATCGTCCATGCACCCTGAATCGCTGTCAGAAATATCTATTGCCATCAGATCATTCGCTAAAATTTCTTTTAACACATATTCTTTGGAAGTTTTATCTGGGGCATACACTTTATGTTCTATTGTACCTATCGCTTGTGCGCAACATCCCCCTAGCATCGAACATATACTAGGTAAACACTGGATACAACAACAAAGAAACAACAGAATTGCCAAAATGATCAGTAAGACCGAAAGTACCTTCCAACTCCAAGATCGCAACAAGTCACAGAACCAAGCGCTAAGATCCCAGTTTCCCTCGGGAACATGCACTTCTGAACTAAGGACGTGCAGATTCTGTATTGCTTTGAAGATAGTTGGGGAGGAATCTGGCACGAAAACACAGCAAGCGGACCCCACTAATTTACATACTCCATCACGTTCGGCCAGAATGACATCTAATGCCATCCGCTTCTGGAGCGCTACTAGTCTTATCGCTTTCTGTTCTAATGTCATATTATAGAGTATGTCCGTGGTCCAGTTGATGGTTCTCTCCAGTACTCTCGCTAGTCTTCTGATATCTTCGGAATTTGCTATCTGCCCCCAAAATGGCACAAATGATTTTGCTACATCTCCCGAGACCTGTGCTGGAGTGTCACCATTCTTGTCCCTCCGTGGACGAGCCTTTGAAACCTCTACTGTACTAGCTATGAACACCCCAGGTAACAGGATCCCTAAATAACAGGTTTGCTGCCAATCCCTGGACAACCATGGAAATGCTTCATTACCGCAAACAAAGTATACAGGTTCGCCTACATACAAAGGTCTGTCTTCCCCAGTCAAATTTGCAACGTTGGCACAACCTTTAAAATCTCCCATTGACTGAGTACCATTCCTGTGTATGCAGAAAGAAACTGAATCGGGGCTATGGTTAACAGTGTAAAAAGGAGGCATGGCATCCTTATTGCCTATCAGAGCCATCTTAAAGGAAATCAAAGATTGAAAGGGACAAAACAGTCTATCAGAAGGCCTAATATAAGCAACATTGAGCTTACTCCTATTTGCGAAAAGCGAGCATCCCAGGGGAGTCAGAACATGTTTCTCAAACTCATTCAAATTAGTGCCATCAATGTTCCCCGAGATGCTATCGTTCCATCGACCAAAGAACAGTGCTCTAAGAGATGCATAGCAAGCAGTTGTCAAAGGTAAAGGATGAATATACCAACCTAGCCCTGTCCCCATGTTGCGGTAAATGCAAACAGACCCAACAGTTGGACCTATTAAAAATGGCATGCGTAGCATTCATGATAAGTAACAGAGTATTGTTATGGTACCTTTATCTATGCTGGGAGTCCTTAGGGGACAGAGTATGCAAATGTACGAAGGGAGTAGGAACAGTGGGTACATTTTCAGTCGGTAACAAGGACTCTAAAGGATGAGTTTCCTCGAGGTACCATAGGCCTAAAACAGTGACTATTATAAAACCAAATATTATTATAAAAACACAGCAATATGTTTTCAGGGCCCAAGTGCTTTGTCCATTATCCCGGCTGGTCACACAATCATTTATAAGTCCCATATGAGCGGTAGCAGTGGCAGGCATTGTAGTCTTCAAACGGAAACCCCCAATGTTCGTTGCTGGTGACCTCCCGGCCGCGCGACTTCTTAGTCCTTCCACAA
This sequence comes from Ambystoma mexicanum, assembly GCF_040938575.1. Classification (NCBI taxonomy): domain Eukaryota; kingdom Metazoa; phylum Chordata; class Amphibia; order Caudata; family Ambystomatidae; genus Ambystoma; species Ambystoma mexicanum. The sequence goes on from NC_090939.1 coordinate 695,607,621, forward strand.
CCCTAGCCAACAGAATCCCCTTTTCTCAAATAATTATTTGGGCAAAAAGAAAGCCCTTGATGATTCTTTTCCTTCTCCGAATGCACAGCCAAACCGTGCCGTAAGTCTATCAGATGCACAGCAAAACCGTGCCGTAAGTCTATCAGATGCATAGCAAAACCGTGCCGTAAGTCTATTTTCTTGGACGCAGATTGTACCTTGCTTTTCCTGGTACTGATTGATCCGGAAACAATGTGTCGTCACTTCCCGTTGGAAGCAACGTATCAAGAGAAAGTGAAGATGCCGAATTTGAAATGACAGTTTCCAGAAGCAAAACTTTTGGAGAGTGTGGAGACAGAATGACGGGTTTCCCAAGCCTCACGGGCTCAGAAAGATGCTCCGATGCACTCTCAGCGCTATTTACTGATTTGGAATTGTTGGTTGCAGCGTTAGCGAGGGGTTCTGTTTCTTCTGTATCATGTGGCACTGGGTGAGGAAGGCTCTTGACATGCGTTGCGTGGATCCAGTTCTTTCTGCCTGAGACACGCACCGCCGTTTGTATGACCAGCAGTACCTGGAATGGGCCCCGCCAACGAGGTGCAAGGCAAGAAGAACGCTCAAATGCCTTGATGAGCACCCACTCCCCAGGCCGTATGCTGTGGCCCGGGCCCTCGTATGGCACAGGTAAAGCCTCTCGCACCTGGTGATAAATCAAATACAGGTTTTTAGTCAACTGGCTGCAATAATCTGAAAGAAGTACATTTTCAACATTTTTCAAGGATCTACATTTAGGAAGATTCCAGATATTGGCAGGTCGCCCCATTACCACCTCAAATGGAGAGAGCCCAGTCATAGTTTGAGGGGTTGTACCCATGGCTAATAACACGATCGGTAAGGCGTCCGGCCATTTTAATTTAGTGCTGGCACACGTCTTAGCGAGCTTGTTCTTGATAATACCATTGTGTCTTTCTACTGGTCCGGCGCTCTGAGCGTGCCTGGCCGAATGATACCGTTTGTCGATCTGTAATGCCGCACATATCTGCAGAATTACAGCAGCGACAAAATGTGGACCATTGTCTGACCAGATGACTCTTGGTAGCCCGAACCGAGGAAAATATTCCTTTATCATGGTTTTCGCAGTAGTCATGGCTGTAGCATCTTTGACAGGGAAAGCCTCGACCCATTTACTAAAAGCACAGATGACAACTAATACATACTTCATATTGTTGCACCGTTCCATTTCAATAAAATAGAAGTGAATGACTTTGAAGGGGACAGAAGGTGGCCCAAAACTTCCCCTTGGAGTTGATGTCCCCTTTCCCACATTGTGTTGTAGGCAAATCATGCAGTCCTGAACATAGCGCTGGGTAATTTTTGAAATTTTGTCATTTGCCCAAACTTTCTCTAACATTTTCGTAAGTTTCTGGGCACATATATGCGTAGGGCCATGGGCCATAACAACCATCATCACCACATAAGCGTCAGGGAGTAGCCATTTCCCTTCAACTATGTCCACCCAACACTCATCATCATCGAGTTTCCCCAAGCCTTCAGCCCACCTCTTGGATTCTTCTAACGTGGCATCGGCTTGGATATCCCGTACAGACCCAACACCCTCATTCATTGCATAGGTATTTACAGTCTCCCTTGAAACATACATCTCCGTAAAGCGATCGGTGGCAGTTTGTCTAGCTATCTGATCAGCGAAAGCATTCCCATTTCCTTTATCATCTATAATCTTTCGATGTGCTGCACATTTCACAACAGCTAGCTGAGTAGGGAGCGCAAGCGCTGAGAGCAGTTGTACTATTAGGGAGCCATGTTGGATCTTTGTGCCAATCGAAGTTAAGAACCCTTTCTCTGACCAAAGTCTCCCAAAGTTGTGAACCACCCCAAAGGCATACTGACTATCAGTATATATGTTTAGTGTAAGCCCTTCGGAAAGTTCACAAGCGCGGGTCAATGCTATAATCTCTGCGGCCTGTGCGGAGATATGCGTGATTCTCTTGGTTTCCATGACTGTGATCAATGTGGTGATTGCACAAGCAGCTGTGGATGTACCATCCGGAAGTTTGAAGCAGGAGCCATCACAAAACAGCTCTCCTTGCGGATTGTTCAAAGGAGTGTCTTTTAGATCAATTCTACCCTTTGTCTCTTGTTCGGTAGTATACAGACAGTCATGTGACTCCTCGTCGCCGCAAGCAGTACCTTGCGGGAAAGGTAGGAGTTCAGCCGGACTAAGAACACAACACCTCTTAATTTGGATGTGAGGAGCAAACAAGATCAATTCATATCTCGTCAACCGTGCGGAAGTGAGGTGTTGCGTTTGGGTTCTGTTCAGTAGAACATCTACAGAGTGAGGCACCATCAGGGTTAGATCATGGCCTAGGACCATTCCCTTACTCTGTTTTACAGACGCAGCAGCAGCAGCGACAGCTTGCAAAAATCTTTGCAAAGCGCATGCTACAGGATCAAGGGCGGAAGAAAAGTAACCGCAAAGCCTATTCTTCCCTCCATGTTCCTGCGTTAATACAGCCAAAGCACATCCATCACATTCGTGCACAAACAACACAAAGGCCTTTTCATAGTTTGGTGTGCCCAAAACCGGTGCCAAGCACAATGCAGTCTTGAGAAGATGAAATGATTGCAGGTGTTCTGTGTTCCACGGCAATGGCGAAGAAATGCCCTTCTTTGTCAACGCCAACATCGGTTTAATCACTAGTGAGAAGTTTGGGATCCACAACCTACAGTATGAAGCCATACCTATCAAGGCTCTAACTTCCTTCTGTGTATTTGAGGCAGACATGCCAGAAATGTGTTTTATTCTTTCAGGTGTCAATCTTCTTCCCTCCTTTGACAGGAGATAGCCTAAATAGGCGACCTCCTGGCAACAATATTGAAACTTTTGTAGTGAAGCTTTGTGACCATGTTTGGCTAGATGAATAAGCAACAATACAGTGCCCTCCTTACAGGCGCTCTCGGAGTCTGCAGCTAAAAGCAAATCATCAACATACTGAAGCAATGTACAAGTAGAGGGCAATTCAAGGGTATCAAGCTGTTCTTTCAAAGCCCTACTCTAGATGCCAGGACTCTCTGTGTATCCTTGAGGTGCACGGGTAAATGTGAACGAGCGTCCCCCTAAGGTGAACGCAAACAAGTATCTACTGTCCTTGTGTATAGGAATACTAAAGAAAGCATTCTTCAGATCCACAAAACTAAAGTAAGTAGCTGTAGCTGGAATCATAGTTAATATTGTCGTCACATCAGGCACAATCGGAAATTGCAGAGCGACGATTTTATTAATGGCACGTAAATCAATTATGAAACGGAATGGAATTGCATTATCGCCTTTTTTGTACACGGGTAAAATCGGACTATTGCACAAACTACCTGAAATTTCCTCAATCACCCCGCGATGCACAAAATCGGAAACAATGCATTTCAAAGCTTGCTCGCCCTCAACTGAAATCTTATATTGTGGAATGCGTGGCAGCTTAATTCCATGTTTCAAGACTATTTTAACAGGCTCAATCTGTAAAGCACAGACATCATTGTCTTCAATTGCCCATAAACACTCTGGTACATCAATGAATTCTGACGGCAAAGGTCTGGTTAGGAATTGAGAGACAGAAAGTTGCTGTGGTGAAATTGTCAAATGCACTCCGTCAGAAGAACAATGAATTACCACATTTAATTCTTTCAATAGATTCAACCCCAGCAAATTCTCTCCACAATTTGAAGTCAACAGAAATGGACAGTGGTCCGTAAAGGGACCCAAAGAGATAGGTACCGGGGAAGAAAGTGGACAGACAACTGGTGTGCCAGAAAAACCTACAGGAACATTGGTTTGCCCTGACAGTGGAATGTTTGGAACCCGAGAATGATCAATGGAACACTTCTGTGCTCAAGTATCTATCAAAAACTGATGTTTCCTATTTTCCACTACCATTTCAACGTAGGCACCTTTCTGATTAACGGGAATAGGTGTAGGTTCCAAACCCTGCTTCGGGCAATCCTAACGAAACAGAATGTCATCAAAAGGAAGCTCTTCAGATAGTTATGCAGCAGAAGGATGATCAAATATGTTTCTAGTATCCACACTCGGAGTCTGATTATCCTGCGAAAAAGGTTGCTGAGGATCCTGTGTAAACTGACCTCTACCAGGGCCCCCTACACCCGGGTGACCTCTGGATCGTCTACCCATATTTCCAAATGTGTTATTCGACCTCTGTCAGAGGACGGGGCATTGTGCGCGCCAATGAGCCTCTTGTCGACAATAGGCACACTGGTTAATGTTCACAGGACCCAAGGGCACATTTCCTTGTGGAACACACTGACCTCTAATCTGCAAACTACCCCCTCTGGGGCCTCTAACAATTTTCTGTGATAATACTTTAGTCTTTAAATCACCTTTTCGCTTCTCAACTCTATCTTTTTCATTGTTGACATGATTCTCGTAGTACTGAGCCATGTGCAGTACTTCTGATTGGGATTTCGCCTGCCAAGCGCTCTCAGAAAACATAATTTGTGACTGGATGTCAGGCAGCAATCCACGCACAAATTTGTCCACAAATAATCTCTTCCCAGATTCTGTGCCTAAGTCTTGTCCGCTGAAATCCGAGAATACCTGTTCGAACCGATTAAAGAACTCGGTAGCACCCTCAGACTTCCCTTGGACACAGGCCGTAAGCTTGTCCCAGATAATCCTTTTTTTCAGGAATTGTAGTTTTCAATTTTGCACTGATTCTATCAGGCAAAGTTAGTATCACCTGGGGCGGTCTCTCACCAGCTGGCCTTTCTCCATCGAGTCTAGTTATGTTAGCCCATGTATCCCCCAACTCTAGTACGTCGTCTATAGTCCTAACTTGTTTCCACAAATCTACGGGCAGGAGTACAGGAAATAACAAATCAATGTCACCTAAGGTGAATACTGAGGACTGCAAGACAGACTCTATTTCTTTATAGAATCCTGTCGGATTTTTCCTAATGTCAGGAATAGATTGTCTAATAGTATTCACTTCCTGTCTTGAGAACGGGACGTGAACAAACTGTGATACATAATGTGCAGGAATGTTTACAGCAACTATACCCACCGCAGCATCGACCGCAACCTCAACCTTCGGGACAAATGTCGGAGGAAACTCTCTCATAGGCAACTGAGAAGTAGGCAACTCCGAACGCTTACTAAGCAACAGAGCCAAGTTGAGCGCTAAAGCAGCCGAAGAAGTGTCAAGTGAAAAAGCTCTCTTGTAAATACTCAATAATTCTGTGGGACAACTAATCTTTCTCTTTACACAATCATCCTGTAGGTACTCTATCATTACCTGTATCAGTTTCCTCTGCATTTCTGGCGTATACTGACTGTATGTGTCATATACTTCAACTGGAGTTTTCAACATATCTGAGATCCATCTAAGCGTGTCTTTCGTACAAATTCGTACTTCCTCAGATATCGATTTTCGACAAGGAAGGAACCGTTTCTGTACATACATACTTTCCCCCTCGTCATCCTCATTCTGTAACCTTTCCAACTCCTTTCTATACTCAAATATCCTCTCAACATGCTCATTTACTTTCTCCACAGTGTCTCTTGAAAATGCTTAAGTGTTTAGATCCCTTAACCCTTGCAGGAGATCTGTATTGTTTAATTTGCCCTACATTACACATAAATGAACCCCTAAACCTTCAATGAAAACATTTTTCTCAGGAAAATTATCCATATTAGAAAGTGTGGCAAAAACGTTAGTTTGATCATCTCTCTCCATAAAATGCTTAGCCCATGCAATTAATTCATTTTTCTTTTCTGGAGATACAGTATTACGAGTGACAACCCTTGATTCCACACCCTGATCGACTACAAGCGGTACAAGACCACTTGGAAGAGGGGGAGCAGGCAAATTCAATGGAGGTACTCTTACTGCTGCAATAGGAAGAGGTGGAGGAACAGGTGGAAGAACAACAACTGGAGGAAGAGGAACATTAAGAGGAGCAGGAACAACAGGCAGAGCAGGAATAGCAGGAATAACAGCAGGAAGAGGCACAACAGCAGGAAGAGGAACATACGGAGGTGGCGCAGTAGCACCAGGCCTTCGCTCATTTGATAATTTGTCAATCAATTCATCGGAAACATGGTAATCTTTAGAAGGATAGATTTTCTGAATACCAAGTCAGAAATCCCTATCCATATTCCTAGCTGACTCAGACTGTTTATCTTGGTCTTACGACAATGCTTTTTCGGCGTTCGTTTTATGACGGCGTGCATGTTTTTCCCTACTCTTAAGTTGCTGTAATGCTTCTTTTTTCCAATTCTGCAAAACATCGAATGCTGCAGGTCTAGCCTTTTTCTTTAATAGAATTGACTCTAAATACTCGATACGAGGTATTTCAAAACTACCATTGACTGGCCACTGAAGTTCAGAGGCATGTCTGGTTTGTCTGTGCCAAATATCATTAAACACTATACTTCCAATGCCATGCTTACAGCACATAGTACATGCCGGCGGCCCCTCCTGTGGTGCTGGACGGCTAAATTCCAAAGATTGTCTATCACTGCGGAATAACGCCCTGAAGCAGGTAGACAATTTCCCAGACATATCAAAATATTGGTGTTACCTGGTCAATAATTGTGTCTGCAGATACAATACGCCAAAATCAAATTATCAGGATATTTAAAAATCGTGTCATGACTCACCTGATCAATTCTAAGGAGGTCCGATCGGATTTCAAAATTCATTTTCTAACAAATACTACCTTGTGTTTGGTGATTTCGGCAAAACTGCCCGCCTCGATAAGTGGACCCTCGTGAAGATGCCGTCTCGGACCACAAGCTAATCATCCAGGGATCGGGTCGTGCAGCGCTGCTAAGGTGTTGCGTCTCGTTCAGAAGAGGCCCCCTTCACCGTCCAATCCAGGTCCGATAGCGTGTGTCAACCTTCGACAATACAGCATCAATCTTGAGGGTCCCTATTCGGGCGCCAACTGTGAAAACAAAGCGAAAATATCGAGACGGAGTACCCCAAAAGGAAATACACCGAACACAGGTTACAAAGGAACATACAAAGATCTTTAATTTATACCGAACAGTTTCAAAGGACAAAACATTGAGATAGCTATCGGCCCTCAGTACAACACAGCAAACTCCAGCAAGGTTCAGTGTGCTCAGCGAGTGGGACTGTACATTAAAATTAGTCACACTTTTATACCATTTGCGAACATGATGTCCAACCCCACTGCGGGTTAATATTCCTCTAATAAATTACTGATCTAGGGTTCATGCCGAGTTCACACATCTATATGCATAGGGTTTGCCTTTGATATATTCGCCAACAAGTCTAAACGGTAACAGTGTATTTTAGGATTTCTCATAAGGTCTTCTCAAACATTAATACAATGTAGTTAAGCAAGTGTTCTCAGTTCAGTATTTGAATACATTGTTCTTAACATATGCTTGCGGATTAGTTTCATTGCACGAGTAATCCTTTACACACAGGTCAGCAAAGGACAAGGTCTCAGTTCACGACCCCAACAAGTGGCCTGCAGGCGAGTTACATATTAGTGGCACGGTCCGGTCATGACGGCCATGTTGTATTACGGAAGGACATCGTCAACCATTTTAACTCACAGGTTGACTTTACAGAGAGAACCTAAAATGGCAGATTGACCTAAAATGGCGGTTTACATTGATTCTAAGGTCAGGACCTTGTAACACGGATTTCTTCGCAAGTGGCATACAAGCAGCTTGGCGTAGGCCAATATACATATATTCATTGCAATAGGAGGCACGATATAATTTCCCGTTTGACAAACCCTCCTTTTGGCCTATGCCAAGTGCTAAACTACTCCTGATCTTCTTGCAAACAACTCCATGCATCATCGTCCATGCACCCTGAATCGCTGTCAGAAATATCTATTGCCATCAGATCATTCGCTAAAATTTCTTTTAACACATATTCTTTGGAAGTTTTATCTGGGGCATACACTTTATGTTCTATTGTACCTATCGCTTGTGCGCAACATCCTCCTATCATCGAACATATACTAGGTAAACACTGGATACAACAACAAAGAAACAACAGAATTGCCAAAATGATCAGTAAGACCGAAAGTACCTTCCAACTCCAAAATCGCAACAAGTCACAGAACCAAGCGCTAAGATCCCAGTTTCCCTCGGGAACATGCACTTCTGAACTAAGGACGTGCAGATTCTGTATTGCTTTGAAGATAGTTGGGGAGGAATCTGGCACGAAAACACAGCAAGCGGACCCCACTAATTTACATACTCCATCACGTTCGGCCAGAATGACATCTAATGCCATCCGCTTCTGGAGCGCTACTAGTCTTATCGCTTTCTGTTCTAATGTCATATTATAGAGTATGTCCGTGGTCCAGTTGATGGTTCTCTCCAGTACTCTCGCTAGTCTTCTGATATCTTCGGAATTTGCTATCTGCCCCCAAAATGGCACAAATGATTTTGCTACATCTCCCGAGACCTGTGCTGGAGTGTCACCATTCTTGTCCCTCCGTGGACGAGCCTTTGAAACCTCTACTGTACTAGCTATGAACACCCCAGGTAACAGGATCCCTAAATAACAGGTTTGCTGCCAATCCCTGGACAACCATGGAAATGCTTCATTACCGCAAACAAAGTATACAGGTTCGCCTACATACAAAGGTCTGTCTTCCCCAGTCAAATTTGCAACGTTGGCACAACCTTTAAAATCTCCCATTGACTGAGTACCATTCCTGTGTATGCAGAAAGAAACTGAATCGGGGCTATGGTTAACAGTGTAAGAAGGAGGCATGGCATCCTTATTGCCTATCAGAGCCATCTTAAAGGAAATCAAAGATTGAAAGGGACAAAACAGTCTATCAGAAGGCCTAATGTAAGCAACATTGAGCTTACTCCTATTTGCGAAAAGCGAGCATCCCAGGGGAGTCAGAACATGTTTCTCAAACTCATTCAAATTAGTGCCATCAATGTTCCCCGAGATGCTATCGTTCCATCGACCAAAGAACAGTGCTCTAAGAGATGCATAGCAAGCAGTTGTCAAAGGTAAAGGATGAATATACCAACCTAGCCCTGTCCCCATGTTGCGGTAAATGCAAACAGACCCAACAGTTGGACCTATTAAAAATGGCATGCGTAGCATTCATGATAAGTAACAGAGTATTGTTATGGTACCTTTATCTATGCTGGGAGTCCTTAGGGGACAGAGTATGCAAATGTACGAAGGGAGTAGGAACAGTGGGTACATTTTCAGTCGGTAACAAGGACTCTAAAGGATGAGTTTCCTCGAGGTACCATAGGCCTAAAACAGTGACTATTATAAAACCAAATATTATTATAAAAACACAGCAATATGTTTTCAGGGCCCAAGTGCTTTGTCCATTATCCCGGCTGGTCACACAATCATTTACAAGTCCCATATGAGCGGTAGCAGTGGCAGGCATTGTAGTCTTCAAACGGAAACCCCCAATGTTCGTTGCTGGTGACCTCCCGGCCGCGCGACTTCTTAGTCCTTCCACAACCCTAGCCAACAGAATCCCCTTTTCTCAAATAATTATTTGGGCAAAAAGAAAGCCCTTGATGATTCTTTTCCTTCTCCGAATGCACAGCCAAACCGTGCCGTAAGTCTATCAGATGCACAGCAAAACCGTGCCGTAAGTCTATCAGATGCATAGCAAAACCGTGCCGTAAGTCTATTTTCTTGGACGCAGATTGTACCTTGCTTTTCCTGGTACTGATTGATCCGGAAACAATGTGTCGTCACTTCCCGTTGGAAGCAACGTATCAAGAGAAAGTGAAGATGCCGAATTTGAAATGACAGTTTCCAGAAGCAAAACTTTTGGAGAGTGTGGAGACAGAATGACGGGTTTCCCAAGCCTCACGGGCTCAGAAAGATGCTCCGATGCACTCTCAGCGCTATTTACTGATTTGGAATTGTTGGTTGCAGCGTTAGCGAGGGGTTCTGTTTCTTCTGTATCATGTGGCACTGGGTGAGGAAGGCTCTTGACATGCGTCGCGTGGATCCAGTTCTTTCTGCCTGAGACACGCACCGCCGTTTGTATGACCAGCAGGACCTGGAATGGGCCCCGCCAACGAGGTGCAAGGCAAGAAGAACGCTCAAATGCCTTGATGAGCACCCACTCCCCAGGCCGTATGCTGTGGCCCGGGCCCTCGTATGGCACAGGTAAAGCCTCTCGCACCTGGTGATAAATCAAATACAGGTTTTTAGTCAACTGGCTGCAATAATCTGAAAGAAGTACATTTTCAACATTTTTCAAGGATCTACATTTAGGAAGATTCCAGATATTGGCAGGTCGCCCCATTACCACCTCAAATGGAGAGAGCCCAGTCATAGTTTGAGGGGTTGTACCCATGGCTAATAACACGATCGGTAAGGCGTCCGGCCATTTTAATTTAGTGCTGGCACACGTCTTAGCGAGCTTGTTCTTGATAATACCATTGTGTCTTTCTACTGGTCCGGCGCTCTGAGCGTGCCTGGCCGAATGATACCGTTTGTCGATCTGTAATGCCGCACATATCTGCAGAATTACAGCAGCGACAAAATGTGGACCATTGTCTGACCAGATGACTCTTGGTAGCCCGAACCGAGGAAAATATTCCTTTATCATGGTTTTCGCAGTAGTCATGGCTGTAGCATCTTTGACAGGGAAAGCCTCGACCCATTTACTAAAAGCACAGTAGACAACTAATACATACTTCATATTGTTGCACCGTTCCATTTCAATAAAATAGAAGTGAATGACTTTGAAGGGGACAGAAGGTGGCCCAAAATTTCCCCTTGGAGTTGATGTCCCCTTTCCCACATTGTGTTGTAGGCAAATCATGCAGTCCTGAACATAGCGCTGGGTAATTTTTGAAATTTTGTCATTTGCCCAAACTTTCTCTAACATTTTCGTAAGTTTCTGGGCACATATATGCGTAGGGCCATGGGCCATAATGACCATCATCACCACATAAGCGTCAGGGAGTAGCCATTTCCCTTCAACTATGTCCACCCAACACTCATCATCATCGAGTTTCCCCAAGCCTTCAGCCCACCTCTTGGATTCTTCTAACGTGGCATCGGCTTGGATATCCCGTACAGACCCAACACCCTCATTCATTGCATAGGCATTTACAGTCTCCCTTGAAACATACATCTCCGTAAAGCGATCGGTGGCAGTTTGTCTAGCTATCTGATCAGCGAAAGCATTCCCATTTCCTTTATCATCTATAATCTTTCGATGTGCTGCACATTTCACAACAGCTAACTGAGTAGGGAGCGCAAGCGCTGAGAGCAGTTGTACTATTAGGGAGCCATGTTGGATCTTTGTGCCATGCGAAGTTAAGAACCCTTTCTCTGACCAAAGTCTCCCAAAGTTGTGAACCACCCCAAAGGCATACTGACTATCAGTAGATATGTTTCGTGTAAGCCTTTCGGAAAGTTCACAAGCGCGGGTCAATGCTATAATCTCTGTGGCCTGTGCGGAGATATGCGTGATTCTCTTGGTTTCCATGACTGTGATCAATGTGGTGATTGCACAAGCAGCTGTGGATGTACCATCCGGAAGTTTGAAGCAGGAGCCATCACAAAACAGCTCTCCTTGCGGATTGTTCAAAGGAGTGTCTTTTAGATCAATTCTACCCTTTGTCTCTTGTTCGGTAGTATACAGACAGTCATGTGACTCCTCGTCGCCGCAAGCAGTACCTTGCGGGAAAGGTAGGAGTTCAGCCGGACTAAGAACACAACACCTCTTAATTTGGATGTGAGGAGCAAACACGATCAATTCATATCTCGTCAACCGTGCGGAAGTGAGGTGTTGCGTTTGGGTTCTGTTCAGTAGAACATCTACAGAGTGAGGCACCATCAGGGTTAGATCATGGCCTAGGACCATTCCCTCACTCTGTTTTACAGACGCAGCAGCAGCAGCGACAGCTTGCAAAAATCTTTGCAAAGCGCATGCTACAGGATCAAGGGCGGAAGAAAAATAACCGCAAAGCCTATTCTTCCCTCCATGTTCCTGCGTTAATACAGCCAAAGCACATCCATCACATTCGTGCACAAACAACACAAAGGCCTTTTCATAGTTTGGTGTGCCCAAAACCGGTGCCAAGCACAATGCAGTCTTGAGAAGATGAAATGATTGCAGGTGTTCTGTGTTCCACGGCAATGGCGAAGAAATGCCCTTCTTTGTCAACGCCAACATCGGTTTAATCACTAGTGAGAAGTTTGGGATCCACAACCTACAGTATGAAGCCATACCTATCAAGGCTCTAACTTCCTTCTGTGTATTTGAGGCAGACATGCCAGAAATGTGTTTTATTCTTTCAGGTGTCAATCTTCTTCCCTCCTTTGACAGGAGATAGCCTAAATAGGCGACCTCCTGGCAACAATATTGAAACTTTTGTAGTGAAGCTTTGTGACCATGTTTGGCTAGATGAATAAGCAACAATACAGTGCCCTCCTTACAGGCGCTCTCGGAGTCTGCAGCTAAAAGCAAATCATCAACATACTGAAGCAATGTACAAGTAGAGGGCAATTCAAGGGTATCAAGCTGTTCTTTCAAAGCCCTACTCTAGATGCTAGGACTCTCTGTGTATCCTTGAGGTGCACGGGTAAATGTGAACGAGCGTCCCCCTAAGGTGAACGCAAACAAGTATCTACTGTCCTTGTGTATAGGAATACTAAAGAAAGCATTCTTCAGATCCACAAAACTAAAGTAAGTAGCTGTAGCTGGAATCATAGTTAATATTGTCGTCACATCAGGCACAATCGGAAATTGCAGAGCGACGACTTTATTAATGGCACGTAAATCAATTATGAAACGGAATGGAATTGCATTATCGCCTTTTTTGTACACGGGTAAAATCGGACTATTGCACAAACTACCTGAAATTTCCTCAATCACCCTGCGATGCACAAAATCGGAAACAATGCATTTCAAAGCTTGCTCGCCCTCAACTGAAATCTTATATTGTGGAATGCGTGGCAGCTTAATTCCATGTTTCAAGACTATTTTAACAGGCTCAATCTGTAAAACACAGACATCATTGTCGTCAATTGCCCATAAACACGCTGGTACATCAATGAATTCTGACGGCAAAGGTCTGGTTAGGAATTGAGAGACAGAAAGTTGCTGTGGTGAAATTGTCAAATGCACTCCGTCAGAAGAACAATGAATTACCACATTTAATTCTTTCAATAGATTCAACCCCAGCAAATTCTCTCCACAATTTGAAGTCAACAGAAATGGACAGTGGTCCGTAAAGGGACCCAAAGAGATAGGTACCGGGGAAGAAAGTGGACAGACAACTGGTGTGCCAGAAAAACCTACAGAAACATTGGTTTGCCCTGACAGTGGAATGTTTGGAACCCGAGAATGATCAATGGAACACTTCTGTGCTCCAGTATCTATCAAAAACTGATGTTTCCTATTTCCCACTACCATTTCAACGTAGGCACCTTTCTGATTAACGGGAATAGGTGTAGGTTCCAAACCCTGCTTCGGGCAATCCTAACGAAACAGAATGTCATCAAAAGGAAGCTCTTCAGATAGTTATGCAGCAGAAGGATGATCAAATATGTTTCTAGTATCCACACTCGGAGTCTGATTATCCTGCGAAAAAGGTTGCTGAGGATCCTGTGTAAACTGACCTCTACCAGGGTCCCCTACACCCGGGTGACCTCTGGATCGTCTACCCATATTTCCAAATGTGTTATTCCACCTCTGTCAGAGGACAGGGCATTGTGCGCGCCAATGAGCCTCTTGTCGACAATAGGCACACTGGTTAATGTTCACAGGACCCAAGGGCACATTTCCTTGTGGAACATACTGACCTCTAATCTGCAAACTACCCCCTCTGGGGCCTCTAACAATTTTCTGTGATAATACTTTAGTCTTTAAATCACCTTTTCGCTTCTCAACTCTATCTTTTTCATTGTTGACATGATTCTCGTAGTACTGAGCCATGTGCAGTACTTCTGATTGGGATTTCGCCTGCCAAGCGCTCTCAGAAGACATAATTTGTGACTGGATGTCAGGCAGCAATCCACGCACAAATTTGTCCACAAATAATCTCTTCCCAGATTCTGTGCCTAAGTCTTGTCCGCTGAAATCCGAGAATACCTGTTCGAACCGATTAAAGAACTCGGTAGCACCCTCAGACTTCCCTTGGACACAGGCCGTAAGCTTGTCCCAGATAATCCTTTTTTTCGGGAATTGTAGTTTTCAATTTTGCAATGATTCTATCAGGCAAAGTTAGTATCACCTGGGGCGGTCTCTCACCAGCTGGCCTTTCTCCATCGAGTCTAGTTATGTTAGCCCATGTATCCCCCAACTCTAGTACGTCATCTATAGTCCTAACTTGTTTCCACAAATCTACGGGCAGGAGTACAGGAAATAACAAATCAATGTCACCTAGGGTGAATACTGAGGACTGCAAGACAAACTCTATTTCTTTATAGAATCCTGTCGGATTTTTCCTAATGTCAGGAATAGATTGTCTAATAGTATTCACTTCCTTTCTTGAGAACGGGACGTGAACAAACTGTGATACATAATGTGGAGGAATGTTTACAGCAACTATACCCACCGCAGCATCGACCGCAACCTCAACCTTCGGGACAAATGTCGGAGGAAACTCTCTCATAGGCAACTGAGAAGTAGGCAACTCCGAACGCTTACTAAGCAACAGAGCCAAGTTGAGCGCTAAAGCAGCCGAAGAAGTGTCAAGTGAAAAAGCTCTCTTGTAAATACTCAATAATTCTGTGGGACAACTAATCTTTCTCTTTACACAATCATCCTGTAGGTACTCTATCATTACCTGTATCAGTTTCCTCTGCATTTCTGGCGTATACTGACTGTATGTGTCATATACCTCAACTGGAGTTTTCAACATATCTGAGATCCATCTAAGCGTGTCTTTCGTACAAATTCGTACTTCCTCAGATATCGATTTTCGACAAGGAAGGAACCGTTTCTGTACATACATACTTTCCCCCTCGTCATCCTCATTCTGTAACCTTTCCAACTCCTTTCTATACTCAAATATTTTCTCAACATGCTCATTTACTTTCTCCACAGTGTCTCTTGAAAATGCTTAAGTGTTTAGATCCCTTAACCCTTGCAGGGGATCTGTATTGTTTAATTTGCCCTACATTACACATAAATGAACCCCTAAACCTTCAATGAAAACATTTTTCTCAGGAAAATTATCCATATTAGAAAGTGTGGCAAAAACGTTAGTTTGATCATCTCTCTCCATAAAATGCTTAGCCCATGCAATTAATTCATGTTTCTTTTCTGGAGATACAGTATTACGAGTGACAACCCTTGATTCCACACCCTGATCGACTACAAGCGGTACGGGACCGCTTGGAAGAGGGGGAGCAGGCAAATTCAATGGAGGTACTGTTACTGCTGCAATAGGAAGAGGTGGAGGAACAGGTGGAAGAACAACAACTGGAGGAAGAGGAACATTAAGAGGAGCAGGAACAACAGGCAGAGCAGGAATAGCAGGAATAACAGCAGGAAGAGGCACAACAGCAGGAAGAGGAACATACGGAGGTGGCGCAGTAGCACCAGGCCTTTGCTCATTTAATAATTTGTCAATGAATTCATCGGAAACATGGAAATCTTTAGAAGGACAGATTTTCTGAATACCAAGTCAGAAATCCCTATCCATATTCCTAGCTGACTCAGACTGTTTATCTTGGTCTTACGACAATGCTTTTTCGGCGTTCGTCTTATGACGGCGTGCATGTTTTTCCCTACTCTTAAGTTGCTGTAATGCTTCTTTTTTCCAATTCTGCAAAACATCGAATGCTGCAGGTCTAGCCTTTTTCTTTAATAGAATTGACTCTAAATACTCGATACGAGGGATTTCAAAACTACCATTGATTGGCCACTGAAGTTCGGAGGCATGTCTGGTTTGTCTGTGCCAAATATCATTAACCACTATACTTCCAATGCCATGCTTACAGTACATAGTACACGCCGGCGGCCCCTCCTGTGGTGCTGGACGGCTAAATTCCAAAGATTGTCTATCACTGCGGAATAACGCCCTGAAGCAGGTAGACAATTTCCCAGACATATCAAAATATTGGTGTTACCTGGTCAATAATTGTGTCTGCAGATACAATACGCCAAAATCAAATTATCAGGATATTTAAAAATCGTGTCACGACTCACCTGATCAATTCTAAGGAGGTCCGATCAGATTTCAAAATTCATTTTCTAACAAATACTACCTTGTGTTTGGTGATTTCGGCAAAACTGCCCGCCTCGATAAGTGGACCCTCGTCAAGATGCCGTCTCGGACCACAAGCTAATCATCCAGGGATCGGGTCGTGCAGCGCTGCTAAGGTGTTGCGTCTCGTTCAGAAGGGGCCCCCTTCACCGTCCGATCCAGGTCCGATAGCATGTGTCAACCTTCGACAATACAGCATCAATCTTGAGGGTCCCTATTCGGGTGCCAACTGTGAAAACAAAGTGAAAATATCGAGACGGAGTACCCCAAAATTAAATACACCGAACACAGGTTACAAAAGAACATACAAAGATCTTTAATTTATACCGAACAGTTTCAAAGGACAAAACATTCAGATAGCTATCGGCCCTCAGTACAACACACTCCAGCAAGGTTCAGTGTGCTCAGCGAGTGGGACTGTACATTAAAATTAGTCACACTTTTATACCATTTGCGAACATGATGTCCAACCCTAATGCGGGTTAATATTCCTCTAATAAATTACTGATCTAGGGTTCATGCCGAGTTCACACATCTACATGCATAGGGTTTGCCTTTAATATATTCGCCAACAAGTCTAAATGGTAACAGTGTATTTTAGGATTTCTCATAAGATCTTCTCAAACATTAATACAATGTAGTTAAGCAAGTGTTCTCAGTTCAGTATTTGAATACATTGTTCTTAACATATGCTCGCGGATTAGTTTCATTGGCACGAGTAATCCTTTACACACAGGTCAGCAAAGGACAAGGTCTCAGTTCACGACCCAAACAAGTGGCCTGCAGGCGAGTTACATATTAGTTGCACGGAGAGGTCAAGACGGCCATGTTGTATTTCGGCATTACATCGTCCACCATTTTAACTCACAGGGTGACTTTACAGAGAGATCCTAAAATGGCGGATTGACCTAAAATGGCGGTTTACATTGATTCTAAGGTCAGGACCTTGTAAACGGATTTCTTCGCAAGTGGCATACAAGCAGCTTGGCGTAGGCCAATATATATATATTCATTGCAATAGGAGGCACGATATAATTTCCAGTTTGACAAACCCTCCTTTTGACTTATGCCAAGTGCTAAATTACTCCTGATCTTCTTGCAAACAACTCCATGCATCATCGTCCATGCACCCTGAATCGCTGTCAGAAATATCTATTGCCATCAGATCATTTGCTAAAATTTCTTTTAACACATATTCCTTGGAAGTTTTATCTGGGGCATACACTTTATGTTCTATTGTACCTATCGCTTGTGCGCAACATCCCCCTAGCATCGAACATATACAAGGTAAACACTGGATACAACAACAAAGAAACAACAGAATTGCCAAAATGATCAGTAAGACCGAAAGTACCTTCCAACCCCAAGATCGCAACAAGTCACAGAACGAAGCGCTAAGATCCCAGTTTCCCTCGGGAACATGCACTTCTGAACTAAGGACGTGCAGATTCTGTATTGCTTTGAAGATAGTTGGGGAGGAATCTGGCATGAAAAAACAGCAAGCGGACCCCACTAATTTACATACTCCACCACGTTCGGCCAGAAGGACATCTAATGCCATCCGGTTCTGGAGCGCTACTAGTCTTATCGCTTTCTGTTCTAATGTCATATTATAGAGTATGTCAGTGGTCCAGTAGATGGTTCTCTCCAGTACTCTCGCTAGTCTTCTGATATCTTCAGAATGTGCTATCTGCCCCCAAAATGGCACAAATGATTTTGCTACATCTCCCAAGACCAGTGCTGGAGTGTCACCATTCTTGTCCCTCCGTGGACGAGCCTTTGAAACCTCTACTGTACTAGCTATGAACACCCCAGGTAACAGGATCCCTAAATAACAGGTTCGCTGCCAATCCCTGGACAACCATGGAAATGCTACATTACTGCAAACAAAGTATACAGGTTCGCCTATATACAAAGGTCTGTCTTCCCCAGTCAAATTTGCAACGTTGGCACAACCTTTAAAATCTCCCATTGACTGAGTACCATTCCTGTGTATGCAGAAAGAAACTGAATCAGGGCTATGGTTAACAGTGTAAGAAGGAGGCATGGCATCCTTATTGCCTATCAGAGCCATCGTAAAGGAAATCAAAGATTGAGAGGGACAAAACAGTCTATCAGAAGGCCTAATATAAGCAACATTGAGCTTACTCCTATTTGCGAAAAGCGAGCATCCCAGGGGAGTCAGAACATGTTTCTCAAACTCATTCAAATTAGTGTCATCAATGTTCCCCGAGATGCTATCGTTCCATCGACCAAAGAACAGTGCTCTAAGAGAAGCATAGCAAGCAGTTGTCAAAGGTAAAGGATGAATATACCAACCTAGCACTGTCCCCATGTTGCAGTAAATGCGAACAGACCCAACAGTTGGACCTATTAAAAATGGCATGCGTAGCATTCATGATAAGTAACAGAGTATTGTTATGTTACCTTTGTCTATGCTGGGATTCCCTAGGGGACAGAGTATGCAAATGTACGAAGGGAGTAGGAGCAGTGGGTACATTTTCAGTCGGTAACAAGGACTCTAAAGGATGAGTTTCCTCGAGGTACCATAGGCCTAAGATAGTGACTATTATAAAACCAAATATTATTATAAAAACACAGCAATATGTTTTCAGGGCCCAAGTGCTTTGTCCATTATCCCGGCTTGTCACACAATCATTTACAAGTCCCATATGAGCGGTAGCAGTGGCAGGCATTGTAGTCTTCAAATGGAAACCCCCAATGTTCGTTGCTGGCGACTTCCCGGCCGCGCGACTTCTTAGTCCTTCCACAACCCTAGCCAACAGAATCCCCTTTTCTCAAATAATTATTTGGGCAAAAAGAAAGCCCTTGATGATTCTTTTCCTTCTCCGAATGCACAGCCAAACCGTGCCATAAGTCTATCAGATGCATAGCAAAACCGCGCCGTAAGTCTATTTTCTTGGACGCAGATTGTACCTTGCTTTTCCTGGTACTGATTGATCCGGAAACAATGTGTCGTCACTTCCCGTTGGAAGCAACTTATCAAGAGAAAGTGAAGATGGCGAATTTGAAATGAAAGTTTCCAGAAGCAAAACTTTTGGAGAGTGTGGAGACAGAATGACGGGTTTCCCAAGCCTCACGGGCTCAGAAAGATTCTCCGATGCACTCTCAGCGCTATTTACTGATTTGGAATTGTTGGTTGCAGCGTTAGCGAGGGGTTCTGTTTCTTCTGTATCGTGTGGCACTGGGTGAGGAAGGCTCTTGACATGCGTCGCGTGGATCCAGTTCTTTCTGCCTGAGACACGCACCGCCATTTGTATGACCAGCAGGACCTGGAATGGGCCCCGCCAAGGAGGTGCAAGGCAAGAAGAACGCTCAAATGCCTTGATGAGCACCCACTCCCCAGGCCGTATGCTGTGGCCCGGGCCCTCGTATCGCACAGGTAAAGCCTCTCGCACCTGGTGATAAATCAAATACAGGTTTTTAGTCAACTGGCTGCAATAATATGAAAGAAGTACATTTTCAACATTTTTCAAGGATCTACATTTAGGAAGATTCCCGATATTGGCAGGTCTCCCCATTATCACCTCAAATGGAGAGAGCCCAGTCATAGTTTGAGGGGTTGTACCCATGGCTAATAACACGATTGGTAAGGCGTCCAGCCATTTTAATTTTGTGCTGGCACACGTCTTGGCGAGCTTGTTCTTGATAATACCATTGTGTCTTTCTACTAGTCCAGCGCTCTGAGCGTGCCTGGCCGAATGATACCGTTTGTCGATCTGTAATGCCGCACATATCTGCAGAATTACAGCAGCGACAAAATGTGGACCATTGTCTGACCAGATGACTCTTGGTAGCCCGAACCGAGGAAAATATTCCTTTATCATGGTTTTCGCAGTAGTCATGGCTGTAGCATCTTTGACAGGGAAAGCCTCGACCCATTTACTAAAAGTACAGATGACAACTAATACATACTTCATATTGTTGCACCGTTCCATTTCAATAAAATAGAAGTGAATGACTTTGAAGGGGACAGAAGGTGGCCCAAAACTTCCCCTTGGAGTTGATGTCCCCTTTCCCACATTGTGTTGTAGGCAAATCATGCAGTCCTGAACATAGCGCTGGGTAATTTTCGAAATTGTGTCATTTGCCCAAACCTTCTCTAACATTTTCGTAAGTTTCTGGGCACATATATGCGTAGGGCCATGGGCCATAACGACCATCATCACCACATAAGCATCAGGGAGTAGCCATTTCCCTTCAACTATGTCCACCCAACACCCATCATCATCGAGTTTCTCCAAGCCTTCAGCCCACCTCTTGGATTCTTCTAACGTGGCATCGGCTTGGATATCCCGTACAGACCAACACCCTCATCCATTGCATAGGCATTTACAGTCTCCCTTGAAACATACATCTCCGTAAAGCGATCAGTGGCAGTTTGTCTAGCTATCTGATCAGCGAAAGCATTCCCATTTCCTTTATCATCTATAATCTTTCGATGTGCTGCACATTTCACAACAGCTAACTGAGTAGGGAGCGCAAGCGCTGAGAGCAGTTGTACTATTAGGGAGTCATGTTGGATATTTGTGCCATGCGAAGTTAAGAACCCTCTCTCTGACCAAAGTCTCCCAAAGTTGTGAACCACCCCAAAGGCATACTGACTATCAGTATATATGTTTAGTGTAAGCCCTTCGGAAAGTTCACAAGCGTGGGTCAATGCTATAATCTCTGCGGCCTGTGCGGAAATATGCGTGATTCTCTTGGTTTCCACGACTGTGATCAATGTGGTGATTGCACAAGCAGCTGTGGATGTACCATCTGGAAGTTTGAAGCAGGAGCCATCACAAAACAGCTCTCCTTGCGGATTGTTCAAAGGAGTGTCTTTTAGATCAATTCTACCCTTTGTCTCTTGTTCGGTAGTATACAGACAGTCATGTGACTCCTCGTCGCCGCAAGCAGTACCTTGTGGGAAAGGTAGGAGTTCAGCCTGACTAAGAACACAACACCTCTTAATTTGGATGTGAGGAGCAAACAAGATCAATTCATATCTCGTCAACCGTGCGGAAGTGAGGTGTTGCGTTTGGGTTCTGTTCAGTAGAACATCTACAGAGTGAGGCACCATCAGGGTTAGATCATGGCCTAGGACCATTCACTCACTCTGTTTTACAGACGCAGCAGCAGCAGCGACAGCTTGCAAAAATCTTTGCAAAGCGCATGCTACAGGATCAAGGACGGAAGAAAAGTAACCGCACAGCCTATTCTTCCCTCCATGTTCCTGCGTTAATACAGCCAAAGCACATCCATCACATTCGTGCACAAACAACACAACGGCCTTTTCATAGTTTGGTGTGCTCAAAACCGGTGCCAAGCACAATGCAGTCTTGAGAAGATCAAATGATTGCTGGTGTTCCGTGTTCCACGGCAATGGCGAAGAAATGCCCTTCTTTGTCAAAGCCAAAATCGGTTTAATCACTAGTGAGAAGTTTGGGATCCACAACCTACAGTATGAAGCCCTACCTATCAAGGCTCTAACTTCCTTCTGTGTATTTGAGGCAGACATGCCAGAAATGTGTTTTATTCTTTCAGGTGTCAATCTTCTTCCCTCCTTTGACAGGAGATAGCCTAAATAGGCGACCTCCTGGCAACAATATTGAAACTTTTTAAGTGAAGCTTTGTGACCATGTTTGGCTAGATGAATAAGCAAAAATACAGTGCCCTCCTTACAGGCGCTCTCGGAGTCTGCAGCTAAAAGCAAATCATCAACATACTGAAGCAATGTACAAGTAGAGGGCAATTCAAGGGTATCAAGCTGTTCTTTCAAAGCCCTACTCTAGATGCTAGGACTCTCTGTGTATCCTTGAGGTGCACGGGTAAATGTGAACGAGCGTCCCCCTAAGGTGAACGCAAACAAGTATCTACTGTCCTTGTGTATAGGAATACTAAAGAAAGCATTCTTCAGATCCACAAAACTAAAGTAAATAGCTGTAGCTGGACTCATAGTTAATATTGTCGTCACATCAGGCACAATCGGAAATTGCAGAGCGACGACTTTATTAATGGCACGTAAATCAATTATGAAATGGAATGGAATTGCATTATCGCCTTTTTTGTACACGGGTAAAATCGGACTATTGCACAAACTACCTGAAATTTCCTCAATCACCCCGCGATGCACGAAATCGGAAACAATGCATTTCAAAGCTTGCTCGCTGTCAGAATTCCTCCTCACAAACTTGACCCCGTAGTGTAGAGGAAGAATTCTTTCTATCAATATACCTCTCTGAATGTACAAAGGAACATACAGAAAGATTGATTAATCGAAAGACTGGAATCCTTGGAGACCTCGTGGCTGTGAAGAAAGATACAGTATTTAATAACCTGAATTCTATAGCAAAATTTCGAGCAAGATATCTATTACACTAACCTGTGAGGTTAGTGGCAAGACCCAGAACTATTAGGACAAGGACTCTAGTCAGTAGTCGTGGAAATTTCCTGTAACAGAAACCACTGCGTGAGAACAGAATAAACTGAGGGATCAATGATACAAACAATAGCCTAACCCCTGTGTTAGATAAGCAGTATGAGGAGGTAAGAATATCATTTGAATAGCCAAACGTGAGAGAAAAGGTCCTATCTAACCCGTATGGATTGGGGTGACCCACTTCCCTGAACCAAAAGGAAATAAGAATGAAGCACAAGTTACCGTACCACAATAGTTCCACTAGATCTCTCCCACGGTGCAGCTGAGGCTGAGTCCGGGTCTGGGTCTTCAACGAAGCCTACGGGGTGGCCAGGATGGAAAACACAACACTCCCACGTAGCAGCGGAGGCTGGCAGGATCCCGCGGTGCAGCTGAGGCTGAGAACTCCTATTCCCACGATGCAGCGGAGGCTGATACTTATCCCGCGGTGCAGCTGAGGCTGAACCACTCCTATCCCGCAAGGAAGCGAGGGTTGAGAAAGTTATCGTTACAAAAGTATGTGGAAGTCACAAAAGTGAGTGCACAAGAAAGGAACTCAAACACAGAAAATCTGAAATCCGTAAAGGTGTCAAAAAACAAGGGGGTCAAGAACAGCAAGCCAAAATCCAGTCCGAATCAAAAACCCAAGCGGGCGGCGACAGAACCAGGGAGCAGGCAAGTAGCGGGTCCAGGGACGAGTGCCATACGTCGAAAAAAACAGAAGTTCCAGGTACCAAGACAGACTATGGAAATCCAAATGCAGGTCCGAAAAAACGTAAGCAGAATTACAAAAAGGCACAGATCGAAGCAGTATACCAAAAAGAGCTCAATCAGAAGCACTGAACTTAGGAGGACAGGGCGGAGTTTAAGAAGAGGAAGTCATGTGACTAGTGTTTGCTTCCTGAACGCCGACTCCCTCCCCTTGACAACGGCTTCCACCGTTGCCAAGGTAACTTCCAAGCCCTTCTGCATGAATCAGGTTGGAAATGCAGGACTCTTTTGCTGCATTTCCGTCTTACATTAGGTTTAGCGAGACTCTTGGCGAATCGTGGATTTCTTGAAACCCGTTTCGAGTCCCGTGACGTGACAGTACCCTCCCCAAAAGGTAGACCCCCTCTCCGAGAAGCCCAGAAGTCAGCAATCAAGCGTGGGGCATGGATATGATCCACGGGTTCCCAAGTACGGTCTTCCGACCCATAGCCCTTCCAATCAACAAAATACCATCGAACACCCTTGGAAACTTTAGTAGAGAGGATCTTGCGAACCTCATATTCCTCCTCACCCTGTATCTGTAGAGGTTATGGACGTGAAGGCAGGGAGGTGTTTGGGTAGAAAGATTTCAGAAGGGACACATGGAATACCGGATGTATCCGCCACTTCAGAGTAAGGCGCAGACGCACCGTCACTGGATTGATTAATGCAGTGACCAAATAAGGACCCACATAACAAGGCAAGAGGGCCCTTCTCCCCACCAAGTGCAGATTCTTCGTAGATAACCACACCTTCCCACCCACAGAATAGCTAGGGGCTGGAGAACGATGAGCATCAGCATAGTGTTTGGTGCGTTCCTGAGCCAGTTCCAAATGTCGTTTAACCTGACTACGGATCGACACCAAACTTTCCACACAAGAGGCCGCTGTGGGATGATTAGAAGGACAAACAGGGGACAATGGCAAAGACCTAGGATGACGACCAAATAAGGCAAAAAAGGGCGAGCACTGAGTAGAGGAATGCAGAGAATTATTATACGCAAATTCCGCCATAGTGAGGACTGAGAGCCAGTCGTCCTGATATTGATGGGTCAGACATCTTAGGTATTGCTCCATGGTGGAATTTAAACGTTCCGTTTGCCCATCCGTCTGGGGATGATATGAGCTAGAATATCTGTCATCAATACCAAAAGAGGTAGTCAAGGATTTCCAAAAATGAGAGGTGAATTGCGAACCCCTATCCGAGATAATAATTGAGGGAAGACCAAAGAAACGGAAGACATTCTTTAGAAACAACTCCGCCAACACCGGAGCAGTAGGTATCCCATGACAAGGTACAAACAAGGCCAACTTGGTAAAATAGTCGATGACGACCCAAATAGTATCGAAACCGGACACCGAAGGCAGTTCAACCACGAAGTCCATAGATATCATATACCAAGGCTGGTCTGGTATGGGCATGGATTGTAGCAAACCTACTGGTTTAGCATGGGAACTTTTACACTGGGCGCAAACATAACAACGAGCGATGTATTCAGTAACATCTTTGCCCATGGATGGCCACCAACACCACCGATGTAATAGATCCATGGTTTTCTTAGTACCAGTATGTGCTGCCACCTTAGAATCATGGCACCAACTAACCGCTTTCTTTCGAGTAGTCTTGTCTGGCAAGTATAACAAACCTTTGACATACGGAAGACCCCTGATGATATCAAGACTCAATCGTTTAACCTCGTCTGGACTTTTCTGCACCCAAACCAGTAGTTCAGAACGAAGAGTGGGTTTTAGAGTACAAGCACATACCACCTGATGGGGTAGAAGCAACTGCTTCTTGGGTCGGTTCAAAGAAGGAACACCATGCATACGTGATAATGCATCAGCTTTGGTGTGTAAGGCTCCAGGTCTGTATGTTATGGTAAAGTTAAACATCGAAAATAATTCATGCCACCTGGCATGTCGAGCCGTGGAACATTTAATCGATTGTAGGGCTAGTAAGTTCTTGTGATCTGTGAATACCTGGACTGGTACTGCTGAACCCAATAAATGATGTCGCCAGGTCATAAACGCATCCCTGATGGCCAACAACTCCTTTTCTGTTATGGTATAGTTGCTTTCATAAGATGTTAATTTTCGGGAATGAAAAGCAACCGGGTGCAACCCATGGGTATCTCGGCATTCTTGAGACAGCATAGCACCCAGAGCTATGTCAGAAGCATCGGCTTCAACCACAAAAGGAAGAGAAGGATCTGGATGTTGAAGAATGGGAGCGGTTGTAAAAGCCGTCTTGAGATTAACAAAAGCATTAGTACAATCCTCTCCCCATATAAATGACTTTTTACTGCTTGTGAGAGCAGTTAAAGGAGCTGCCACTGTAGAGAAGTCCCTAATGAATCTTCTATAGAAGTTTGCAAATCCCAAAAAAGATTGGAGAGCTTTAAGTGAAGTAGGTATTGGCCAATCTAACACTGCTTTGACTTTAGACTGACTCATTTGAATTCCCTTAGACGCGATATCATACCCGAGAAATTCCACTTCTGTAGCATGGAAGATACACTTCTCTAATTTAGCAAACAGGTGGTTCTCTCGAAGCCATTGTAAGACCTGGGTGACGTGTTGTACATGAATATCATAATTAGCTGAGTAAATCAAAATGTCATCCAAGTAGATAACAAGGAATTGATCGATCATATCATGAAAGACATCATTTATGAAGTACTGGAAGGTAGCAGGGGCATTACAAAGTCCGAATGGCATAACTCTGTATTCAAAAAGGCCATATTTAGTTTTGAATGCAGTCTTCCATTCATCCCCACTACGAATTCTAACCAAATTGTAGGCCCCTCGGAGATCTAATTTGGTAAAGATAGCTGAAGAACCCAGCTGATCCAACAAGACAGAGATTAGAGGAATAGGATATTGATTCCTAATAGTGATTAGATTCAGAGCCCTGTAGTCGATACATGGACACAGATCCCCTTCCTTCTTAGGAACAAAAAATAGGGGGGAAGCCGCGGGAGACCGAGAAGGACAAATAAACCCAGACTTAAGAGACTGATCAATGTATTCTTTGAGCACTTGGTCCTCCTTGTGTGTCAATGAATAAACCCTCCCGGAATGTATCTTGGATCCGGGAATAAGATCTATGGGGCAGTCATAGGGTCTATGAGGTGGTAAAACCATTGCACTTCCTTCATCAAATACGTCTTGAAATTCAGCATACTCTTTAGGTAGCTCCCCTGTGAGCACTGCTCCGATGGTGGATGTAACCTCCAGCAACGGATGACATGGATTATCTACTGGAGATTTTGACTGCCAACACTGGTTTTCACAGTGTTCCGACAAGAATTCAATATTGTTCGTGAACCAATCAATGGTTGGATTGTGTGTTCTAAGCCAGGGAATCCCTAAGATTAACTTGAGCTGTGGGGCTGAAATGAGATCGAATCCAATGGTCTCAGTATGCCCCCTGACCAGTTTCCATAACAAGGTCAATGGTTTGATGGGTAACCATGCCAGACAACAAGGAAGAACCATCTACAGCATTAACAGCCACTGGTTTGTCCTTCGCAAGAATGGGTAAGGCTAGCTCTTTGGCATATTGCGAATCAATATAGTTTCCTGTGGCACCTGAATCAAGCACCACAGTAGCTGGAACCAATTTTCCAGGAGGGAACAGGAACATAACTGTCATAGTGAAAGGCGTTACCAAACTGGAGTCCATTAACATGGAAGGGCTCGACAAACTGACTCCTCTTATTGTCGAGCTTTCAAGTTTCCCTGTTTCTTCATGGGTTTCTTAGTACACTCTTTCAGGAGATGATCGGAAGCACCACAATAGAAACATAAATGGTTCTTTCTTCTATTTTCCCTCTCTTCTGGAGAGAGGGGTCCCCGTGTGGCCGCTCCAATTTGCATGGGCTCGGGTCCTCCTGCAGTTGGAATAGGGTTAATTGACACTGGAGGAGGTAACCCCTTTTTCTCACCCTTTCTAGCGGCCTTGCGGGCATCGATCTGCAGAACCAGTTCCAACAATCCTGGAAATGTGTTTGGGACGACTGGTACCAAAGCAAGAGTATCTTTTAATGAATCGGATAACCCTTTGTAAAAAAGCGAGGCCTTCTTATCATCCGGCCACCCTGTCTCAGCAGCCAGTTGATTAAACTTGGCCAAATAAGCCAGAAGAGTTGAATCCCCCTGTTGTAAACTTAACAACTCCAACTCCATAACCTGGGCCTTGTACCGTGTATCGAAAACCTTACCCATGGCTGCAATTAATGCATCACAGTCGAACAGTAGAGGGCTAACCTCTTCCAATAAAGGGTTAGCCCATGCTGCAGCAGTACCCCCAAGGTGGGATAACAGGAAGGCTGCTTTAGTTGCGGAATCAGGGAAAGATCCTGGGCGACATAAGTAGTGTAACCGGCATTGATTCAAAAATGTCCTGAAGTGTTTAGGATCCCCATGAAACCGCTCAGGAGGAGCTAGCGGAAACTGTGCGGTAACGTAAACCGGCCCTGCCTTGGCCTGTACGGCTGCAGCACCTACACCCGAAGCGGATGGAGGTGGATGAACCGGAAGGGAGGGGGGATGCATGGCCGTTTGTATTTCCAAGATCTGTTGTTGGGTCGTGGCATGTGCATTAGCCATGTCAGTGTGCAAATCTGCCACTAACTGAAACAAATTAGCCAGGGTCTTGTTACATTCCATTTATGAGGCTTCTGATTTTGTCAGAATTCCTCCTCACAAACTTGACCCCGTAGTGTAGAGGAAGAATTCTTTCTATCAATATACCTCTCTGAATGTACAAAGGAACATACAGAAAGATTGATTAATCGAAAGACTGGAATCCTTGGAGACCTCGTGGCTGTGAAGAAAGATACAGTAATTAATAACCTGAATTCTATAGCAAAATTTCGAGCAAGATATCTATTACACTAACCTGTGAGGTTAGTGGCAAGACCCAGAACTATTAGGACAAGGACTCTAGTCAGTAGTCGTGGACATTTCCTGTAACAGAAACCACTGCGTGAGAACAGAATAAACTGAGGGATCAATGATACAAACAATAGCCTAACCCCTATGTTAGATAAGCAGTATGAGGAGGTAAGAATATCCCTTGAATAGCCAAACGTGAGAGAAAAGTTCCTATCTAACCCGTATGGATTGGGGTGATCCACTTCCCTGAACAGAAAAGGAAATAAGAATGAAGCACAAGTTACCGTACCACAATAGTTCCACTAGATCTCTCCCACGGTGCAGCTGAGGCTGAGTCCGGGTCTTTGTCTTCAACGAAGCCTACGGGGTGGCCAGGATGGAAAACACAACACTCCCACGTAGCAGCGGAGGCTGGCAGGATCCCGCGGTGCAGCTGAGGCTGAGAACTCCTATTCCCACGATGCAGCGGAGGCTGATACTTATCCCGTGGTGCAGCTGAGGCTGAACCACTCCTATCCCGCAAGGAAGCGAGGGTTGAGAAAGTTATCGTTACAAAAGTATGTGGAAGTCACAAAAGTGAGTGCACAAGAAAGGAACTCAAACACGGAAAATCTGAAATCCGTAAAGGCGTCAAAAAACAAGGGGGTCAAGAACAGCAAGCCAAAATCCAGTCCGAATCAAAAACACAAGCGGGAGGCGACAGAACCAGGGAGCAGGCAAGTAGCGAGTCCAGGGACGAGTGCCGTACGTCGAAAAAAACAGAAGTTCCAGGTACCAAGACAGACTAGGGAAATCCAAATGCAGGTCCGAAAAAACGTAAGCAGAATTACAAAAAGGCACAGATCGAAGCAGTATACCAAAAAGAGCTCAATCAGAAGCACTGAACTTAGGACAGGGCGGAGTTTAAGAAGAGAAAGTCATGTGACTAGTGTTTGCTTCCTGAACGCCGACTCCCTCCCCTTGACAACGGCTTCCACCGTTGCCAAGGTAACTTCCAAGCCCTTCTGCATGAATCAGGTTGGAAATGCAGGACTCTTTTGCTGCATTTCCGTCTTACATTAGGTTTAGCGAGACTCTTGGCGATTCGTGGATTTCTAGAAACCCGTCTCGAGTCCCGTGACGTGACACTCGCCCTCAACTGAAATCTTATATTGTGGAATGCGTGGCAGCTTAATTCCATGTTTCAAGACTATTTTAACAGGCTCAATCTGTAAAACACAGACATCATTGTCGTCAATTGCCCATAAGCACTCTGGTACATCAATGAATTCTGACGGCAAAGGTCTGGTTAGGAATTGAGAGACAGAAAGTTGCTGTGCTGAAATTGTCAAATGCACTCCGTCAGAAGAACAATGAATTACCACATTTAATTCTTTGAATAGATTCAACCCCAGCAAATTCTCTCCACAATTTGAAGTCAACAGAAATGGACAGTGGTCCGTAAAGGGACCCAAAGAGATAGGTACCGGGGAAGAAAGTGGACAGACAACTGGTGTGCCAGAAAAACCTACAGAAACATTGGTTTGCCCTGACAGTGTAATGTTTGGAACCCGAGAATGATCAATGGAACACTTCTGTGCTCCAGTATCTATCAAAAAACTGATGTTTCCCATTTCCCACTACCATTTCAACATAGGGACCTTTCTGATTAACGGGAATAGGTGTAGGTTCCAAACCCTGCTTCGGGCAATCCTAACGAAACAGAATGTCATCAAAAGGAAGCTCTTCAGATAGATATGCAGCAGAAGGATGATCAAATATGTTTCTAGTATCCACACTCGGATTCTGATTATCCTGCGAAAAAGGTTGCTGAGGATCCTGTGTAAACTGACCTCTACCAGGGCCCCCTAAACCCGGGTGACCTCTGGATCTTCTACCCATATTTCCAAATGTGTTATTCGACCTCTGTCAGAGGACGGGGCATTGTGCGCGCCAATGAGCCTCTTGTCGACAATAGGCACACTGGTTAATGTTCACAGGATCCAAGGGCACATTTCCTTGTGGAACATACTGACCTCTAATCTGCAAACTACCCCCTCTGGGGCCTCTAACAATTTTCTGTGATAATACTTTAGTCTTTAAATCACTTTTTTGCTTCTCAACTCTATCTTCTTCATTGTTGACATGATTCTCGTAGTACTGAACCATGTGCAGTACTTCTGATTGGGATTTCGCCTGCCAAGCGCTCTCAGAAGACATAATTTGTGACTGGATGTCAGGCAGCAATCCACGCACAAATTTGTCCACAAATAATCTCTTCCCAGATTCTGTGCCTAAGTCTTGTCCGCTGAAATCCGAGAATACCTGTTCGAACCGATTAAAGAACTCGGTAGCACCCTCAGACTTCCCTTGGACACAGGCCGTAAGCTTGTCCCAGATAATCCTTTTTTTGGGAATTGTAGTTTTCAATTTTGCAATGATTCTATCAGGTAAAGTTAGTATCACCTGGGGCGGTCTCTCACCAGCTGGCCTTTCTCCATCGAGTCTAGTTATGTTAGCCCATGTATCTCCCAACTCTAGTACATCGTCTATAGTCCTAACTTGTTTCCACAAATCTACGGGCAGGAGTACAGGAAATAACAAATCAATGTCACCTAGGGTGAATACTGAGGACTGCAAGACAGACTCTATTTCTTTATAGAATCCTGTCGGATTTTTCCTAATGTCAGGAATAGATTGTCTAATAGTATTCACTTCCTGTCTTGAGAACGGGACGTGAACAAACTGTGATACATAATGTGCAGGAATGTTTACAGCAACTATACCCACTGCAGCATCGACCGCAACCTCAACCTTCGGGACAAATGTCGGAGGAAACTCTCACATAGGCAACTGAGAAGTAGGCAACTCCGAACGCTTACTAAGCAACAGAGCCAAGTTGAGCGCTAAAGCAGCCGAAGAAGTGTCAAGTGAAAAAGCTCTCTTGTAAATACTCAATAATTCTGTGGGACAACTAATCTTTCTCTTTACACAATCATCCTGTAGCTACTCTATCATTACCTGTATCAGTTTCCTCTGCATTTCTGGCGTATACTGACTGTATGTGTCATATACCTCAACTGGAGTTTTCAACATATCTGAGATCCATCTAAGCGTGTCTTTCGTACAAATTCGTACTTCCTCAGATATCGATTTTCGACAAGGAAGGAACCGTTTCTGTACATACATACTTTCCCCCTCGTCATCCTCATTCTGTAATCTTTCCAACTCCTTTCTATACCCAAATATCCTCTCAACATGCTCATTTACTTTCTCCACAGTGTCTCTTGAAAATGCTTAAGTGTTTAGATCCCTCAACCCTTGCAGGAGAGCTGTATCGTTTAATTTGCCCTACATTACACATAAATGAACCCCTAAACCTTCAATGAAAACATTTTTCTCAGGAAAATTATCCATATTAGAAAGTGTGGCAAAAACGTTAGTTTGATCATCTCTCTCCATAAAATGCTTAGCCCATGCAATTAATTCATGTTTCTTTTCTGGAGATACAGTATTACGAGTGACAACCCTTGATTCCACACCCTGATCGACTACAAGCAGTACGAGACCACTTGGAAGAGGGGGAGCAGGCAAATTCAATGGAGGTACTGTTACTGCTGCAATAGGAAGAGATGGAGGAACAGGTGGAAGAACAACAACTGGAGGAAGAGGAACATTAGGAGGAGCAGGAACAACAGGCAGAGCAGGAATAATAGCAGGAAGAGGCACAACAGCAGGAAGAGGAACATATGGAGGTGGCGCAGTAGCACCAGGCCTTCGCTCATTTAATAATTTGTCAATGAATTCATCGGAAACATGGAAATCTATAGAAGGATAGATTTTCTGAATACCAAGTGAGAAATCCCTATCCATATTCCTAGCTGACTCAGACTGTTTTTCTTGGTCTTACGACAATGCTTTTTCGGCATTCGTCTTATGACGGCGTGCATGTTTTTCCCTACTCTTAAATTGCTGTAATGCTTCTTTTTTCCAATTCTGCAAAACATCGAATGCTGCAGGTCTAGCCTTTTTCTTTAATAGAATTGACTCTAAATACTTGATACGAGGGATTTCAAAACTACCATTGATTGGCCACTGAAGTTCGGAGGCATGTCTGGTTTGTCTGTGCCAAATATCATTAAACACTATACTTCCAATGCCATGATTACAGTACATAGTACACGCCGGCGGCCCCTCCTGTGGTGCTGGACGGCTAAATTCCAAAGATTGTCTATCACTGCGGAATAACGCCCTGAAGCAGGTAGACAATTTCCCAGACATATCAAAATATTGGTGTTACCTGGTCAATAATGGTGTCTGCAGATACAATACGCCAAAATCAAATTATCAGGATATTTAAAAATCGTGTCACGACTCACCTGATCAATTCTAAGGAGGTCCGATCGGATTTCAAAATTCATTTTCTAACAAATACTACCTTGTGTTTGGTGATTTCGGCAAAACTGCCCGCCTCGATAAGTGGACCCTCGTCAAGATGCCGTCTCGGACCACAAGCTAATCATGCAGGGATCGGGTCGTGCAGCGCTGCTGAGGTGTTGCGTCTTGTTCAGAAGGGGCCCCCTTCACCGTCCGATCCCGGTCCGATAGCGTGTGTCAACCTTCAACAATACAGCATCAATCTTGAGGGTCCCTATTCGGGCGCCAACTGTGAAAACAAAGCAAAAATATCGAGGCGGAGTACCCCAAAAGGAAATACACCGAACACAGGTTACAAAGGAACATACAAAGATCTTTAATTTATACCGAACAGTTTCAAAGGACAAAACATTCAGATACCTATCGGCGCTCAGTACAACACAGCAAACTCCAGCAAGGTTCAGTGTGCTCAGCGAGTGGGACTGTGCATTAAAATTTGTCACACTTTTATACCATTTGCGAACATGATGTCCAACCCTACTGCGGGTTAATATTCCTCTAATAAATTACTGATCTAGGGTTCATGCCGAGTTCACACATCTATATGCGTAGGGTTTGCCTTTAATATATTCGCCAACAAGTCTACACGGTAACAGTGTACTTTAGGATTTCTCATAAGGTCTTCTCAA
Organism: Ambystoma mexicanum; assembly: GCF_040938575.1. Lineage (NCBI taxonomy): Eukaryota > Metazoa > Chordata > Amphibia > Caudata > Ambystomatidae > Ambystoma > Ambystoma mexicanum. The sequence goes on from NC_090939.1 coordinate 695,640,972, forward strand.
ACATTAATACAATGTAGTTAAGCAAGTGTTCTCAGTTCAGTATTTGAATACATTATTCTTAACATATGCTCGCAAATTAGTTTCATTGGCACGAGTAATCCTTTACACACACGTCAGCAAAGGACAAGGTCTCAGTTCACGACCCCAACAAGTGGCCTGCAGGCGAGTTACATATTAGTTGCACGCAGAGGTCAAGACGGCCATGTTGTATTTCGGAATGACATTGTCCACCATTTTAACTCACAGGGTAACTTTACAGAGAGAACCTAAAATGGCAGATTGACCTAAAATGGCGGTTTACATTGGTTCTAAGGTCAGGACCTTGTAACACGGATTTCTACACAAGTGGCATACAAGCAGCTTGGCGTAGGCCAATATACATATATTCATTGCAATAGGAGGCACAATATAATTTCCCGTTTGACAACTTTCTGTTATGAATCTAAGTCTTGAAAGTACATTTACAAAACTCAAAGGCCATTTTTTGCCTTCTGCAAAATTGCATTTGGGCATTTGTGGTCTCCCATTCAAGATGGGAAGAATAATGACACAATTGTACATTTTTTGCCTAACATGTTTCTATAAGAATTTATATATTTTTATCAATGCCTTACAATGGTTTGTGTACATGTTAAGTCATCTTTATAAAAGAAAGTACTGTTCCAAGCCAAACATGGCATAAAGGGAAACGATGAGAGGGCAAGCAAGTCATTTATATATGCCCAGGATCTGGTAAGAGGTGGCAATCCTTCATTGCTTGTTTTCCCTCATTGTGGCCATGTGTTGGTTTTCACAGCACAAGCAGAGGATACATGTGGGTGGGCACACTTTTTTCAGGGGGCAGACGCTTCCTCGCTTCGGTGTTTTTTCAGACCGGCAAACTTGTTCAGGTTTTTGGTTACAAGGATTTCACCCAGGTTGTCATGTTCTAAGTGCAGAAACCCACAAGACCACATAAAAGTATCATCAAAACACATGTCTTATATCGGAATTTTGTTTTCTCTGGAATATTTCACTATAGATTGTTGGAATTAAAAAATTGACACTGTTTATACTTTGCCAGTGTACTTATTGGAAAATCTCCCCTCTCAATTAAATGTCTATGCTCTTTTGTTTTGTGCACTTTCTTCTAAAGAAAAAGGTCAATTGAGCCAAACTTGTATATTTCACTTCAAGATATGTCCACTTACTGTGCATATATTTATAGGTGCCAGCTTTTTATTTTCACAATGGGGGCGGATGTTCCCACACTGAAGAAAGTGTGGGAGCTGTACCCATCCCCAGGTCGAAATACCACACTTTACAGCAAATTTTGAAACAGGAATGGGGAAAAAAGCCATAAAATGTACAGGAAAGTTGAAACATATCTCAGCAATAGTTACCTAATCTGCTCAGCTGCCATTGCAGCATTCGACTTTAGGATCCCCTACTTCCCCTTCAATTCCAGTGCCTTGCCAAACAGCATTGGCCTGCTCACCCACTGCAATCAAGGCTTAGGTCGTACATTGATGAGGCCTCCTTCTAATTTTGAAGTGCGTAGCACTTCCAGAAGAGTTGTAAATGCCTGTATGCTTTGAACCTGATCATTCTGTCCGTGTCCGAAGGAAGAAGAAGCAGGTGACATATGAAGCAGATGATGAGCCTATTGAAAGCACCAAGGAAAAATTCAAAATGAACTTTTTCTTTGTCATCGTTGACAGCCTTTCAATCTGTAGAAGAGAAATGTACTCAATTGCATCAAAAAGATTCTGTTTTTGGCTACCTCTATAACATACACAGTTTGAATACTAAGGCGGCACATCAGATCTGTTACTACTGCTTGAGGCTAGAGAACGATTTACAAAATGGGGACTCGAAGGACATTAATGCATCAGAGTCAATGTAAGAAGTGTTCCAAATTGTCCATCACCACAAGACTGACATTTGTATACAATATTAATTTGGCAGAGAGTATCCCTAGCATGTGTATTGCTCTCCGAATTCTCTTGACCATGCCTGTTTCAGTGGCAAGTGGCAAAAGATGCTTTTCAAAGCTAAAATTGATCAAAAGTTATATTCGATCTTCGATGATGCAAGAAAGACTTGTTGGGCTAGAAACCCTGACAATAGAGCATGACATTGTGCAAAACATTGATATCAAGAACCTTGTGTCTACACTTGTGAAAATTAAAGCTCAGAAAGTTAATTTCTAATGTATGTGCATTTTCACTTGTTTTAACACAACTGGTATGAAGTAACATGCAGGCCAAGATATGTGTGTTTTATTTGTCTGGGTTACCAAAGGCATCATGTACGATACATTATGGGTCTAGTGACCCAGACATATATGTATCATGGTTTATGTCAACGGGTGGACCACCACTTCTGCTCCTGTGTTTCTTGGGTTTTTTGATAGTTTTGGAGAGTCACACGCTATTTTTCACTTCTTTATGTGTTTTACGACTATTAATAAGAGACATATTGCAAATTATTGTTGAATCTATACGTCATATTTAGCAAGTAGTGGCACCCAACCCGTTTAGTATTTTGTATCAGGTAGTGATACTTATGTGCTTACAGGTGTCTAGTATGTATTACTGAAATAGTTTCCCTACAGTCTGTATTGTAGTGTCTATTTATAATTTACTGAAAGGATTAGATCCACATGCCTCAGTATTACATTTGTTGTTGCTATAGTATCATTGACTGGTTTAATAAACCTGTATTTATGAAACACAGGGGATGCAGCAATCAGTACCAAAATGGGGAGGGTTGGATGAGAAGGGTTAGGACCCAGAGTGGGGGGTCGCCAATCTGACACTTTGCCTAGGGTGGCAATATTCCTTGTAGTGGCCCTGCTGCGGGATCATCGCGAGCCCCTTGCATTCCGACACCAGCAGGTGTAAAAACTTCTGCTCAGCCCCCCTCAGGGACAGACTCAGTTTAAGGATCCCCCTTGCCACGTAGGCTCTCATGGAGACATTTTTCTGCATCCCGCTAGGCCACACCCTTTTTAATATGCTTTATTAAACGTGCACTTGTCATTTCTTAGAAGGTTCGGGGCCAGTGCACCGACCGATACCTTCATAATGCAATATGACAGATAAAGGCACATTGTTATTGAATTATTGCAATTTCTTTTCTGTGCAGAGAATGTCTGGCATACTACAATTAATGTGGAACCAAGAGAATGCCCAAGGGACCAACACGATACTGCTGTGATCTGCCATATTAATAGTCGGACTGTAAATACGGATACAGAAGCAGTATAATATTGTTTGGGTTGGATTTAATACAATGCTTACAGGAAAGATTGAAACTCTAATTATTATCTATATAATGTATTCAACCAGAATAATGGCAACTCACTTTCAATAATAGTGCCAGAATACCCCACGGAGAGTTTCCCGGGACACTTTTAATATATTTGCCAAATATGAATGCGAGAATATAAATAAAAGAAATCACAGCCATGGATATCATAAAGAGTGCAATGGGATTATATTTGCTCTTTAAAGGCCGCAAAACTAGCTCATGTTTCATGAACAGGCCATCTAAATCCGGATGTTGTACATGACCAAAAACACAAACTGTAACTTTAGGGTCTGGGTCCCATGAACTACACAGAGAGCAATGGATGAACACCAGTCCAGATCACATGACTCTATAAGAAGTGCTAATTCTGCACTTCGAGAACTCTTATTTTGTGAATGCATACAGCTGTGTTCGTGTAAGATGGGGAGGGTGGTTTATGCATTGCCATGTTTAGGCTTTTGCTCAAAAAGGGGCCCCTTGCTTAGGCACCATCTTATGCCATTAGTAGGAAGGGGAGAGGATGGAATTTGCAGTTTGATACTGGTGCCCTTGCCATGTCGCCACCTTCTCCACCTTCATGACCTGCAGCCATTGGCAGCCTACACCATAATAGGGTATGCCGTTGGTTCAGTCATGCTGTCACTCAGATTCAGCCAGTTAGAGATGGAGGGCAGCTCTGTCCACATCTTGCTAATGGGATAAAGAAGTGCCACAAGATGACTTGGCTGTTGACTACATCTTTCTTCTTATTGCTACTTTGCAGATGGTTAACTCCATTAACCCTTTCTACTTGTCTTCAGTGAAACCAAATCAGGAATTAAAAGGTAGACACCACCCGGACTTAACTTTATAGTAATGAAGCAGTGTTACTGTCTGCAGTGATTCCCAAATATATTTGAGAATTGCTGTAAAGAATTAGCGTGCAAGGCACTGGTGGTGAATTAAAATGACCACTCATGAATACCAGTGCATGTACGATGGGCTGATCTCAGACTTTCAAAATATTGCTGTCAACTTTCTATCAGCTCCATCTTAGTGCAATTTGGGAAATTGAAAATTAAAATGTGTAACTAACATCTGCGAATGAAATGTGGCGCATCCTTGTGGAGATCATATTAATTTAGCCAACTGTTTGATAGAACAATTCATGCACACATAATCATGACTGCTTTATTTGACAGTGTATGTTGCCTGATTAAGTAATGTCATGAAATTAAGTTTCTGTTAAAGCTTGTTTACTTGGATGCCACGGAAGAAGTGCCATGGCTGCATAAACTCACTAAAAAAGTAGATATATTTCAATGGTGTATTCTGTTAATGTAGGTAATGTGGAGGCCATTTAATGGAATTTTTCTCGGTCCATTTGCTGACCAGAGGCCTAGACAAGGTAGGGCCTGAGCGGGCAAGGCCCACCCAAAAACTGTAAATGCCCACTCAGCAGCTGATTGGGCATTCATAGATGCCAATCTTGTTGGCCGCCCAGCATTTGGGATTCATAATCTTCAAATCTATGAAGGCAGGAATCTGTCTATACCTGATTGAAGTAATAAATGGTCTGCATGTACACAAACGGAATGCAGTTGTAAATATTTGAGAAGTGTTTCCAATCAGCTGCGTACATTTCAATCCTGCATCGAGATGCTATTTATAATGTGAATGTAGTTTTATAGGTTTAATGTCAGGCTGGTATCCAGAAGTTTATTTTTGAGTGGTCATGATCCCTGGTAAAATAAGAAAACAAAAATGGGAGAGGTGAGGTGAAATCGCTGTTAAATACTGTGCAACATAGTGGGATAAAATACCCAATAAATGTGTTGATTTCCTATGGACATTAAGAATACTTTTCCCCTGAGAATATTTGCAAACATCATAGCCAAATGCTTTATTTTAAAGGACATACAATAAAATAGGATTTAAGAACACGAAGGCAGGTTTTTCTCTCTGGTGCCTCAGTGCATGTCAGGAACCAGCAAGCACTCTGTTTCCTGGTTTGTGTTCACGTGGAGCGCAGGAGCTGGGGGCCTAGAACGTAGCTTCGGAGGCAGCGTCTTGTTGAGTCTGGAAGAAAAGAGGTTATGGAGTGTGCATGCGTGTGTGTGTGTGGTTTATATGTATGTGAAGGGGTGTCTGTTAATGTGCGCACATATGTCTGCGTGGGAGTGTCGGACAATGTGTGTGTATGAATTAATGCAGTGTGAATGGTGTGCATGGGTGTGAGTGAGAATGCAGTGTGAATGTTCTGGGCACTTGGATGTCATTTCTGCAGACGTCATGAGCATTGCATTGTGGAGGCCGAGGTATTGTTTGCTCTAAGAATCACAACTGGCAAATTTTTCGGTGTTTTATTATGCAACTGTAACGTCCCTTTAAACAATGTGTTTTCAATTAAATTCGTGGATGTTTGTAAGAAATCTTAAACATATCTTCCCCTCAAACAAAGCTTTTCTGGCCGTTTCTATTGTTTTCATTAGAATACGCTGAACCATAAATGTACTTAACAAAGTTTTTTTTAACAGAAGTTTAACAAACAAATGTTTAGTAACACAATCCAAGTAACAGCTAGGCTTGTTTACTTTGCCTGGGGCATAGAAGCAGTAAACCTGACTTCTGCACACAGACCATTTCCAACATGCCAGACCCCGGAAAGCGTAAACATAAATCAAATTCATGGCCGTTAACAAATTATCTGTTATCCCTGCATCCTCGAGCACAATGCTCGTCCGTCCACTACCCCAATTTTTCTTTCCAGGTAGTTCCCTTACCGTCTCCAGCATGCTCGACCTACGAAATCACCACTGGTATAGGACAGAAGTGAGCACCTCTCCACGACCTGTGTACCCGGCTCAGCATTATATAATAGTGACATGCCACACTTACTCAGTGCCACGTGTGTAAATTAACTCATCTCCTCTCTCCTATCTGAGAAGGACTCAACTGCACCAGGGCAGATGATGCCACTAATGTGACATAAAAGTTACACAAATATCGTACGGACCTTATTTAACCCGAACCTCAAGAGTCCATCAGGCAATAACTCAGTGGAACGACCTGGGTGTCGCTGTTCTTTCATTTTTCCGAGGTACAGTTTACCCATCCATCTTTAGAAGTACTGTGCTTTTTTGTTGTGTAGGTCCACCAGCTGATGGTGTTGAATGGCTTTTGGCGAGGAAGGATGGCAAAAGCTGATGCCGTTTTTAAGATAAATAGCAGTTTTTCTAATATTCTTCCAAGTATGTGCTTTGTACTAAATTGTTAATGGATACCGAGTAAGAATAGGTGTAGGAGCCGTGCAAGTGTACATTTTGAGCTTCAAAGTTCCTAGATCAGTGGAAAATGCAGTCCTGAACTGTCCTCGAAGCACGGACTCGATCACCCAGTGTGGACGCGTTTGCGGACACATCATCATGCCACGCGCAAACGCATGGTCTAAGGGCACTTTTCTGGAAGGTCTGCAGTGACGTAAGACGTTTGCGGACCTCGACGGATGCAAAAACAGTGGAAAAAGTTACAAAAAGTGTACAGAAGTGTTAAAAATTATGCTAGAAGGTGGGAAATGGCAGCGTTTTAAGGTGAAACTTTGTAAATTGGACAAAAATGTTGCTATATTGGGGGAAGTATGATATTGGTAAATTGTAGGGAAATAAAATGCACTGGAAAAACCCATGAAATTCACTGAAGAAACTTTGTTAAAGGAACGTTATGGTTAAGTTGCACTAATAAAAACCTATGAAATTCCATGACAAAACTTTGTTAAAGGGACGTTATGGTTAAGTTGCGCTAATAAAAACCTATGTAATTCAATGAAAAAACTTGGTTAAAGGGACATTATGGTTACAAGTAAAACCAAAAAACCTCAGAAATGTGCCAGTTATTGTAAGCTAAGCAACCATAACATGCGCCACCACCGTTCACTGCTAACACTAACACCCAAGACATCAATGATGACATCACATGTGGAATAAAATTTGATGAAAAGTCCCTACAAGGGGTTGTGTTTATAATGTTGGTAACAAGATGTCAGGGGCGATCTCAATGAAAGAAAGCAGGGAGAAATACAGCTATCAAGTAGATGCTCGATATACTCACACCTACGTTTGCTTGCACAGAGTTCATATACTTTTACATGCGTCATTCATGACGTCATCCTAATTGGCACACGCCCTGAGCTACTTCTACATACGTCACATACTGATTATAGAAGAGAATATGGCAGCGGGCTAATAACTACAACATTGTATATGAAAGTGCGTGGCAGGCATTTTTTATTGGTTGGCAACCCTATCGAACCTTGGACTTTAGGCTTGTTTTAGAAGCACGTAAACATAAATCAAATTCATGGCCGTTAACAAATTATCTGTTATCCCTGCATCCTCGAGCACAATGCTCTTCCGTCCACTACCCCTATTTTTCTTTCCAGGTATTTCCCTTACCGTCTCCAGCATGCTCGACCTACAAAATCACCACTGGTATAGGACAGAAGTGAGCACCTCTCCAAGACCTGTGTACCCGGCTCAGCATTATATAATAGCGACATGCCACACTTACTCAGTGCCACTCAAGCAGGTCCACGTGTGTAAGTTAACTCATCCCCTCTATCCTATCTGAGAAGGACTCAACTGCACCAGGGCAGATGATGCCACTAATGTGACATAAAAGTTACACAAATATCGTACGGACCTTATTTAACCCGAACCTCAAGAGTCCATCAGGCAATAACTCAGTGGAACGACCTGGGTGTCGCTGTTCTTTCATTTTTCCGAGGTACAGTTTACCCATCCATCTTTAGAAGTACTGTGCTTTTTTTGTTGTGTAGGTCCTCCAGCTGATGGTGTTGAATGGCTTTTGGCGAGGAAGGATGGCAAAAGCTGATGCCATTTTTAAGATAAATAGCAGTTTTGCTAATATTCTTCCAAGTATGTGCTTTGTACTAGATTGTTAATGGATACCGAGTAAGAATAGGTGTAGGAGCCGTTCAAGTGTACATTTTGAGCTTCAAAGTTCCTAGATCAGTAGAAAATGCAGTCCTGAACTGTCCTCGAAGCACAGACTCGATCACGCAGTGTGGACGCGTTTGCGGACACATAATCATGCCACGCGGAAACGCATGGTCTAATGGCACTTTCCGGAAGGTCTGCGGTGACGTAAGAAGTGTGCGGACATCGACGGATGCAAAAACAGTGGAAAAAGTTACAAAAAATGTACAGAAGTGTTAAAAATGATGCTAGAAGGTGGGAAATGGCAGCGTTTTAAGGTGAAACTTTGTAAATTGGACAAAAATGTTGCTATATTGGGGGAAGTATGATATTGGTAAGTTGTAGGGAAATAAAATGCACTGGAAAAACCCATGAAATTCACTGAACAAAATTTGTTAAAGAGACGTTATGGTTAAGTTGCACCAATAAAAACCTATGAAATTCCATGACAAAACTTTGTTAAAGGGACATTATGGTTAAGTTGCGCTAGTAAAAACCTATGAAATTCAATGAAAAAACTTTGTTAAAGGGACGTTATGGTTACAAGTAAAACCGAAAAACCTCAGAAATGTGCCAGTTATTGTAAGCTAAGCAACCATAACATGCGCCACCACCGTGCACTGCTAACACTAACACCCAAGGCATCAACAATGACATCACAAATGTCATTGATGACATCACTGATGACATCACATGTGGAATACATTTTGATGAAAAGTCCCTACAAGGGGTTGTGTTTATAATGTTGGTAACAAGATGTCAGGGGTGATCTCAATGAAAGAAAGCAGGGAGAAATACAGCTATCAAGTAGATGCTCGATATACTCACACCTACGTTTGCTTGCACAGAGTTTATATACGTTTACATGCGTCATTCATGACGTCATCCTAATTGGCAGTTCAAAAAAACCTAATGTCAAGAGGGACTGGATTAGGAGAAAATGTCAACTTATAGAATTGTAAGTGTTAATGTCTCATTGGCTGCTCATATCTGTAGCACACGCCCTGAGCTACTTCTACATACGTCACATACTGATTATAGAAGAGAATATGGCAGCGGGCTAATAACTACAACATTGTATATGAAAGTGCGTGGCAGGCATTTTTTATTGGTTGGCAACCCTATCGAACCTTGGACTTTAGGCTTGTTTTAGCAGCACGTAAACATAAAATCAAATTCATGGCCGTTAACAAATTATCTGTTATCCCTGCATCCTCGAGCACAATGCTCTTCCGTCCACTACCCCAATTTTTCTTTCCAGGTAGTTCCCTTACCGTCTCCAGCATGCTCGACCTACGACATCACCACTGGTATAGGACAGAAGTGAGCACCTCTCCACGACCTGTGTACCCGGCTCAGCATTATATAATAGCGACATGCCACACTTACTCAGTGCCACTCAGGCAGCCCCACGTGTAAAAAATTAACCCATCCCCTCTATCCTATTCCTATCTGAGAAGGACTCAACTGCACCAGGGCAGATGATGCCACTAATGTGACATAAAAGTTACACAAATATCGTACGGACCTTATTTAACCCGAACCTCAAGAGTCCATCAGGCAATAACTCAGTGGAACGACCTGGGTGTCGCTGTTCTTTCATTTTTCCGAGGTACAGTTTACCCATCCATCTTTAGAAGTACTGTGCTTTTTTGTTGTGTAGGTCCACCAGCTGATGGTGTTGAATGGCTTTTGGCGAGGAAGGATGGCAAAAGCTGATGCCATTTTTAAGATAAATAGCAGTTTTGCTAATATTCTTCCAAGTATGTGCTTTGTACTAGATTGTTAATGGATACCGAGTAAGAATAGGTGTAGGAGCCGTGCAAGTGTACATTTTGAGCTTCAAAGTTCCTAGATCAGTAGAAAATGCAGTCCTGAACTGTCCTCGAAGCACAGACTCGATCACGCAGTGTGGACGCGTTTGCGGACACATAATCATGCCACGCGGAAACGCATGGTCTAATGGCACTTTCCGGAAGGTCTGCGGTGACGTAAGAAGTGTGCGGACATCGACGGATGCAAAAACAGTGGAAAAAGTTACAAAAAATGTACAGAAGTGTTAAAAATGATGCTAGAAGGTGGGAAATGGCAGCGTTTTAAGGTGAAACTTTGTAAATTGGACAAAAATGTTGCTATATTGGGGGAAGTATGATATTGGTAAGTTGTAGGGAAATAAAATGCACTGGAAAAACCCATGAAATTCACTGAACAAAATTTGTTAAAGGGACGTTATGGTTAAGTTGCACCAATAAAAACCTATGAAATTCCATGACAAAACTTTGTTAAAGGGACATTATGGTTAAGTTGCGCTAATAAAAACCTATGAAATTCAATGAAAAAACTTTGTTAAAGGGACGTTATGGTTACAAGTAAAACCGAAAAACCTCAGAAATGTGCCAGTTATTGTAAGCTAAGCAACCATAACATGCGCCACCACCGTGCACTGCTAACACTAACACCCAAGGCATCAACAATGACATCACAAATGTCATTGATGACATCACTGATGACATCACATGTGGAATACATTTTGATGAAAAGTCCCTACAAGGGGTTGTGTTTATAATGTTGGTAACAAGATGTCAGGGGTGATCTCAATGAAAGAAAGCAGGGAGAAATACAGCTATCAAGTAGATGCTCGATATACTCACACCTACGTTTGCTTGCACAGAGTTTATATACGTTTACATGCGTCATTCATGACGTCATCCTAATTGGCAGTTCAAAAAAACCTAATGTCAAGAGGGATTGGATTAGGAGAAAATGTCAACTTATAGAATTGTAAGTGTTAATGTCTCATTGGCTGCTCATATCTGTAGCACACGCCCTGAGCTACTTCTACATACGTCACATACTGATTATAGAAGAGAATATGGCAGCGGGCTAATAACTACAACATTGTATATGAAAGTGCGTGGCAGGCATTTTTTATTGGTTGGCAACCCTATCGAACCTTGGACTTTAGGCTTGTTTTAGCAGCACGTAAACATAAATCAAATTCATGGCTGTTAACAAATTATCTGTTATCCCTGCATCCTCGAGCACAATGCTCTTCCGTCCACTACCCCAATTTTTCTTTCCAGGTAGTTCCCTTACCGTCTCCAGCATGCTCGACCTACGACATCACCACTGGTATAGGACAGAAGTGAGCATCTCTCCACGACCTGTGTACCCGGCTCAGCATTATATAATAGCGACATGCCACACTTACTCAGTGCCACTCAGGCAGCCCCACGTGTGTAAATTAACCCATCCCCTCTATCCTATTCCTATCTGAGAAGGACTCAACTGCACCAGGGCAGATGATGCCACTAATGTGACATAAAAGTTACACAAATATCGTACGGGCCTTATTTAACCCGAACCTCAAGAGTCCATCAGGCAATAACTCAGTGGAACGACCTGGGTGTCGCCGTTCTTTCATTTTTCCGAGGTACAGTTTACCCATCCATCTTTAGAAGTACTGTGCTTTTTTGTTGTGTTGGTCCACCAGCTGATGGTGTTGAATGGCTTTTGGCGAGGAAGGATGGCAAAAGCTGATGCCATTTTTAAGATAAATAGCAGTTTTGCTAATATTCTTCCAAGTTTGTGCTTTGTACTAGATTGTTAATGGATACCGAGTAAGAATAGGTGTAGGAGCCGTGCAAGTGTACATTTTGAGCTTCAAAGTTCCTAGATCAGTAGATAATGCAGTCCTGAACTGTCCTCGAAGCACGGACTCGATCACGCAGTGTGGACGCGTTTGTGGACACATCATCATGCCACACGCAAACGCATGGTCTAATGGCACTTTCCGGAAGGTCTGCGGTGACGTAAGACGTTTGTGGACATTGACAAATGCAAAAACAGTGGAAAAAGTTACAAAAAGTGTACAAAAGTGTTAAAAATGATGCTAGAAGGTGGGAAATGGCAGCGTTTTAAGGTGAAACTTTGTAAATTGGACAAAAATGTTGCTAAATTGGGGGAAGTATGATATTGGTAAGTTGTAGGGAAATAAAATGCACTGGAAAAACCCATGAAATTCACTGAACAAACTTTGTTAAAGGGACGTTATGGTTAAGTTGCACCAATAAAACCTATGAAATTCACTGAAAAAACTTTGTTAAAGGGACGTTATGGTTAAGTTGCACCAATAAAACCTATGAAATTCACTGAAAAAACTTTGTTAAAGGGACGTTATGGTTAAGTTGCACTAATAAAAACCTATGAAATTCCATGACAAAACTTTGTTAAAGGGACGTTATGGTTAAGTTGCGCTAATAAAAACCTATGAAATTCAATGAAAAAACTTTGTTAAAGGGACATTATGGTTACAAGTAAAACCGAAAGTGCATGGCAGGCATTTTTGATTGGTTGGCAACCCTATCGAACCTTGGACTTTAGGCTTGTTTTAGCAGCATGTGAACAGAACAAAACCTAGGTGTTTAAACTGCGTCAACTTGTTCTCCGTTTTTCCAATTAGTCCATCATATGTCATCGACCTGATTCTTAGCCAAGGTCTATCGTTTGTAGTTGACTTCATAGTCTGCTCACTCTTATCGGACATTCAACGGAGTATGAGCACACCACTATCTTAACTCAAAGTTCTAATGAATAGTCTTTGTTTTGAGTTCTTCATCAGATGTCAGGAGACCATGATTTTGTCCATTTCAGTCTCTCAATTACTGCTATTTGAGTTAATTAGAGAGGGTGTCATTATCCTGTCTGGCATTTAGAGACTTTCTCACTCCACCTCACATAGGCTTTTGCCTTTGTGGTTGTCCAATACTTGGCATTAGCAAATGCCCTTTCCCTCCCAATCTTAATAGAAATATGTCTCATGCACATGGTCTGTTCATTTGACTCCCTTTGTGACGTGCCCCAAACTCTCAAAATAGCTTCCTTGACATCAGGCCAACATACTCCCTTTGTCTGCACACGAAAACAGCTTCTTCATTAATTCTTCAATTTGCAATCCTAGGTTTGTATTTTGAGGTAGCTGGGCTGATTCCTTAACATGGGCCATCGTTCATTTTCTACGGAAAAAACACATGACTTACAAAATTCTAACACCCAGAAGATACAGGGGATTAACCCCATTCTCTTGGCATTACAAATGCTATTTTAATTACACCACATTGCATCACCATCTTCAGTGATGATCAATCATGCAGTGACAGCCCCAGTGATCTGCAGAGCCCCCTCAGCTTGCCCCAGGCAAGAGCTGTAACACCCAGGCGACATCCACCTTCCACCTGGACCTATCTCTTCTGCCCCCATTTTCAGGTCATCCAGCATACTGATTGGGCATAGCAGCCATGTGCCACTCCCTTATTTCTAAACACTAGGTGCTTATCACCTGGTGTTTTTAGCAAATGGCATCTCATCTAAGGGCAGTGTCTCTTTGGCCCTGCTCAGAACTGAAAAGCCTTAGCCTCTGATAAGTGATAATTGCTCAAACGGAAATTTTATGATGTTGCAAGTGTGAATTCAGACCTTCTGTTTAGATGTGGGTTGTGGCAATGTTGTTACAGTCTAAACTAGAAATGGTTTGTTTTGGAGGCGCTGCTTTCTTGGAAAAGTACAAATTAATATGGGGATTTGTTTGTTACCTTTATTGCTGATCAAGGATGCACCACTACAAAACCTCAAGTCCCACACAAAAACTGTAATCCATTCCCTGGGCCATGGGCTATCAGCTAAGTCCCATACCAGCTGCATTGTGAGGGACTGCTGAATTATCTTAGACCAAAGAGAGGCTGGACGTGGGGTCCAAACTCTATAAAAGGAAGAGCTGTGGGAGTCCAGAGACGGAGCTTGTTTGAGGAAGAGTGCAGAAGAAGTTAGAGTGCAAAACAGAACACCATTATGTGAGTCACAGGGACGCGCCTAATGAATCACCCATAAGGCTGTGGTGAGAAGGAGATAGGAAGCTGGATGACAGATCTGGGAATCTGAGGAGAGAAAGACCAAGGAGCTTGGGGTGAGAGAGAACTATGATGCTTGGGAGAGAAAGCCACAGGATTTTGGGGAGGAAAAAAACCAGGAGGCTGAAGGAGAGAGACTCAGGAAGCTGGGAAGGGATAGTTCAAAGAAGCTGGGGAGAGGGAAAGCCAGGAGGCTGGAGATCAAAAGATCCAATGGAGAGAAGGAAACAGGGAGTTGTAAGATAAAGACTGCAAAGTAAGCTGTGGTTACCGAGGTGTCTAAGATGGAGGTGGTGAGAGATGTTGAGGAGGTGGTGAGAGAAGACACGGAGGTGCTGGAGAGAGAAACGAATTAGAAATCGTTCAGGGGATGTAACTAAATGTTTAATCTCATTACTAGGGAGAAGTGTATTCCGGGGGTGTTATGGTAATACATGCACGAGTCTCTTTAGAACCTCGTGCATGTATATTTCATTTGAGAGTGCCTCGCCAGTTGGTGCCTCCACTGTGACTAGCCCGGGGGCCTCGAATAAAGCTCTTACTCACCTCCATTTCAGTGTGCCTCTTTATTACAATGGCGACGAGGCACCGTACCCCGAGGCCCCCGGGAGCGTATCATGCCACCTGACTGCGAGCACAGCCCCCCCCCTTTCGCTGCCGCCGACTTCTGCTGACAGCTGACAGGCAGGCCGCTGCGGGCGCTGCCAAGAGAGGCCTCGACATCCTTTCCCCCCACCTTCAGTTCTACACTGTAAAGGGTGCCGCTCCTCCCCGCTGGGAGTTCAGAGCGGCGCACATTGCACTCCTGCCCACTCCGAAAGTGCTTCAGACAGCAGGAGC
Source organism: Ambystoma mexicanum (assembly GCF_040938575.1). Lineage (NCBI taxonomy): Eukaryota > Metazoa > Chordata > Amphibia > Caudata > Ambystomatidae > Ambystoma > Ambystoma mexicanum. The sequence goes on from NC_090939.1 coordinate 695,655,985, forward strand.
TGTCCATCTATCAGGTCAGAGGAGGGGGGAGGACGAAGTGAAACTTACACTTTCCTTTCATTTGGCATTTTATGTGTAAAACGGACGAGGTGAAACGTGGGCTTTCCTTTTGCTTGCATTTTTTTTGTGTAAAACCCTCACCGCTGCCCTGAGCAGAACCCTGCATCATTTTCAAAAGCTGGTAGCTGTTGCCCAGCAACGCACACACAGCATTATCAGTCTTCTTTCTCTCAATGGCTACTCTGACCTTCCGGGACTAATTACTCACCATCTTGGTCCATTGTGACATCACAACTGAACATTCCATCAGGTCTTCCCCGAACCAGCCAACCTGCGCTCCCAGCCCATTGTGAGGTCACAATCTGTACTAAGGACCATCCATACACTGAAGCCTAAAGACTCTGCAGTACAGATACACCTGGGCATTCTCTGAATCGGGTCCCACCCTGCCATTCAAGCAATTCTATAAAGACTGTATCTCAGCGCCTCCTTGCTAACTGCCAACAGTACTGCAAACCTCTGCCTATCACTACAGCAACTGGTGCCACTCAACGCCATTCCTCACCACTTACAACCTAGAATCAGGCACACCACCATGCAGGGTGTTCCGCCTCCCACCAAGTTTCTTCCATGCCCTGGGAGCCCAACCTGCCCATGGGAACAATGGATCGATGGATTCCACGTCTACCTCAGAGCCATTGGGGGCAGCAAATTCAATGATGACCTCAAGGAGGCGACCCTTTTGAACTGTATAGGGGCAGAAGCACTGAGACTTTTCAGGACCCTTCCCGAACCCGGCAACATGGGAGGAGATGGCAACCGCAAGTTTGACATAGCATTGGCCAAACTCACCAGTCATTTTGGCAACAAGACCAACGTAGTACTGGAAAGATACAGGTTCTTTTCCAGAAAGCAGCTCAAAGGCGAGTCTATTGATTCATACATAGCGTCCCTCAGGGCGCTTATGTCAACCTGCAGTTTCACAGGTGTCTGTGATGAGTATTTGAGAGACCAATTGGTGCTGAATGTGGCTGATCCACGCATCCAACAAAAATTGTGGCAAACCAAAAATCCCACCCTGGACCAAGCCACGGAGATAGCAAGGAGCATGGAATTGGGAGATCGATGCATGAGGGAAAGACGTGACCACACGACCAGTGTGGAGATCAAATGTGTCAGCCCTGAGGTCGAGCCTTACGAGCCTCTAGTAGCAGCAGTAAGAAAGGCTCCGCCATCAAGGGGTTCGAAATTTGGCTCAAACAGAGCGAGGCCATACAACTCCCAGAATCCAACGCGCTGCCAGAGGTGCGGATGGTACAAGCATGCAAATCCTGACAAAGAATGCCCCGCCATCGCTTTGGAGTGTTATAAGTGCAGCCAGATTGGACACTTTGCCAAAGTCTGCAAGAACACACGGGGAAAGACAACCAGATATGGGATCTCACCAGGCGACCTTTCATCAGACCGTCCTCTGTGAGAGTCATTGAAAGCAACCAAGAGCCACTGGCGTAACAGGGGCCCCCGCAGCCCCCGCGGTGCGGGGGGGCCCGCGGTGTGGGGGGCCCCACCAGCACATGGCTGGGAGGGGGCCCCAGTAAAAAAAAAAAAAAAAAAGTTTCTTTTGAAATTCACTCTGCATTCATAAAGAACATTTCTGTAACAGAAATAATTTCTTTATGAAGGCAGAGTGACTACAAAAAGAAACTTTCTTTTTGAAGTCTGAGGGCCCCCGTACCCCATGACATGGAAGACCCTAGGCTGGAGGCCTCCATGTCATGGGGTGGGGGGGGGGTGGGGAACCCTATGCCTTCAAAAAGAAATTGTTTGTTTTTGAAGCCACTCAGCCATCATAAAGAAATTATTTTGATTATGGTTCGGTCCTTAACTGAAATCATTTCTTAATGAAGTTATAGTGACTTAAAAAAGAAACAATGGGGCTCATTCTGACCATGCCGGTCCGGAAACAACGGTGCTGGTAAGCTTACAGGCACTGTTGTTTCCGGACCGGCATATTACAGGTCTGCCTGGTGGGGCTGCCGTGCCCGACAGGTCTGACCCTGCCAGGCACAGCAGCCACGGTAGGCAGACCTGTCACGGAAGCACCGGCACCGTTAACAATGGTGCAGGTGCTTCTGTGTCCCCATTCCCGTGGAGTCTGGGGTTTAACGAAATTACCGGCACCTGATTTCCCAGCCGCCGGACTTGAAATAGCACGGTGGCACCTGGAAGTCAGGCCATAGTAATTTTTTATGGGTCTGGCGGCAACCCGCCGGTAGCACCGGCACGGTTACCGCTGGACCCGTAATGAGCCCCAATTTCTTTTTTAAGTAATAGGGCCCCCCTCAACAACCATGAGGTGTGCATGTATGAGTCTATGGTGAAAGGGTGCACACTCAAATGTATAGCCGGCTGCCTGTGTGTGTATGGTGAAAGGGTGCACACTTAAATGTATGGGTGGCTGTGGGGGTGTGCCTGCATGGTGAAAGGGTGCACACATAAATGTATAGGTGGCTACCTGTGTGAGTGTATGGTGAAAGGGTGCACACTTAAATGTGTGGATGACTGGGTGTGTATAAGGTGAATGGTGTGTGTGCTTATGCACAGGGGCACAAGAAAACCTTCATTTCGGGGGGGCTAACCCTTCAAATGTTGGGAGAGGCGCTAACTTCACATGCGGTGGGGAGGGGGAAACTTATTTGTGTGGGCGCATCCAAATTATTTACGCATTTTAATGAGACTATTCTAGTGCAGATTCAATGTTACAAGCAGTTAACTCTCTCCTATAAGTCTCCTGTTCCCTCTCTACCCTTCCAATCACTCCCCTGGCATGCAAGTACTAAACCCACATCACGATTTCAATCGCCTAAACAATGTGGAATTTGAATGCAGGTACTAACAGTGAAATGCTTTACGTTGGTAATTGCTGGGTTCTTGTTAACAGCAAAAACCAGGTGCCGTTTAAAATCTGTGTCCTGTTCGGTCTGGCAACTGCTCTAAAGGTTAGCCAAGTTGAGTCAATATAGCCCAAAATGTCAGGGGGGGTAGTGCTGAAGCCCAGTCAACTCAATGGTGTTGCGCTACTACTTGTGTTTAATGCCTTGCTTACTCCTAGCCCTATTCTTCCTCGTCCCAGTACTTATATACGAGGCAGTACGTGTGTTTGAGGCACTCTGCCTCATACAAAAGTACTGGGAAGAGGTAGAGGTACATGGAGGTAATGCCTGATTTAGCTACCTGTAATCTTCATCACTCCTAGTCCCACTGTTCCTCATCCCAGTACTTACCTATGAGGCAAGGAGCCTCATACGAAAGCTCTGGGACAAGGAAGAGGGACGCAGAGGTAATTCTGGGCCAAGGAGCTGATTGTGGAGGTTGGGGTGGTGGGTGGGAGGGAGAGTGGATGTGTGGGGGGGCAGGATTGTGTGATAAATCATAATGGTTGTCCATGTCCAGGCTAAGCAGGCATGATATGTGGTATTAGTGGCTAGAGAGGCATTTTGATTTAGCCAGTCTAGTCATTCCTCAGTTTGGTATGACTTTCTTTTAACTGGAAATTTCTGATAAAGTAGTCCTGCTAACTTTAATTACCTGGCTAGATTGGCATTTGGGTGCTGCCAGTCTAGCCATTTCTTACTGCGGCATTGTATATTTTTCTGGGCATCTGTGATAAAATGATATGATGTGATTCAAGTCATGTATAATGCGCTTGTACACAAGTGTACACAAGGGAGGGATGATAGAGGGAGGACAAGACAAACGATCTCACTAGGCCTTGTGTCATTGTGAGAACGAGAAGTGCAAGGGAAAAGGGAGCAGGGAAGTGCAAGTGAGAGGGGAGGGGAAAACAGGGCAGCAATGCTCTCAGTAAGTGCAGCCAGGGCAGAGCAGCTATTGGTTGTGCAAGGAGAACAATGGACTGCAGGGTTACAGTCCCTAAGTGCATGGTAGGCCCGGAGGCAGTGCAAGGGTGACCAATCAAGAAAGAGCCTGGACTCAGAGAGACTCTGAGGGTAGCCAAGCAGCCAGTCAGTACAGCAGACAAGTAGGTCAGGTAGGTCAGCAGGGGGGAGAGAGAGCGAAAGCAGCAGAGAAGAGGAAAGCTTTTAGCTGCTTCCGAAACTTCAGGTTGTCCGCCTCAAGTTTGAGAGGGGCTGGGAGGCCATTCCAGTTGGAGGCAGCAGCAGAGGAGAGAGGTCTACCCCCACTCTCTGCCTGGAGAAATGTCTAAGCCTTAGAGAGTTGGAGGTAGCTGAGTGAAGGGTTAGAGAAAGAAGGTATTTTGGAAGAGAGCATTGGATTTAGTGTTGGCACTGGCCCCAGAAAGCCTTGTGGGCAATGCAAAGGTTCTTGAACTTGATCCTTGAAGCCAGTGGAGAGATTTCAGGGCTGGAGAAATACAATCCCAGGGCTTGAGGCCAAGGCTAAGTCTTGCAGTCCTGTTCTGGATTATTTGCAGATGAAGGAGACTAGAGGAAGACAGATTGAGAAAGTGGCTGTTGCAGTAGTCCAGCTTAGAGACAGTGAGCTTCTGGTGGAGAGTGAGAAAGGGAAGAGTCCCTTTGAGGAGGAGCAGCTGGTAGTGGGACTTCTTGGTGATGTCCTAGATGTTAGGAGAGAAAGAGAGTGTGGCGTTGAAGATGACACCAAGGTTTTTTGCCTCGCAGGAAGGCAAAGGAAGAGGGCCCAAGGTGGTCTGCTATAGTGAGAGAGGAAACACAGTGGCAAGGGTCCCAATGAGAAGGATCTCTGTCTTACTGGCATTAAGGCAGAGATTGTTGGAGGCGCACCAATCCTGAATCGCGGATAGACAGTCAGGAATGAGCAAGAGAGGAGAGGAGGATGAGGGGAGCCTGAAGGAAAGCTGAGTCATCCGCACAACACTGAAAGTTAGAGGATAAGGTAGAGATCAGGGAGGCCAAAGTGGCCAAGTAGAGGTTGAAAAACCAGCGTGAGAGGATAGAGCCCTGGGGAATGCCACAGGTAGAGAGAGGTCGCGGAGATAATGGGACCACGATCGACCTGGGAGCAGAGTGGCGGTCCAAGTGGAAGTAGGTCAGTCACTCTAGGGTCTGATCTGTGATGCCCAGGTTCTCACAGAGTCGATTGATCAGGATGGCGATGTTGACCCTGTCGAAAGCAGAGGAAAGATGAAGGATGAGAATAGAAGGAATGCTGGAATCAAGGTTAGAGAGCAGCACAGGTGTTAAGGAGAGCAGTTTCCATGCCTCTGGCAGCTTTGAAGCCAGACTGATGGTCATGGAGACAACCAACAGATTCAGTGTGGAGAGTAAGCTGGGAGATGGCAAGCTTTTCCAAGAGTTTGCTCAGGAAAGGTGGAGATTGAGCGATAGTTTTCCAGCAGGTAGGATCAGCAGACTGCTTCTTGAGGAGTGGGTGCACAAGGGAGTGCTCAAAGGGAGAGGGGAACATTGCAGTGGCGAAAGAGTGATTACAGAAATCGGCCAAGGCTGGAGCGAGGGTGTCAATATGGGCTTTGATGGTTCTGGAGGAGCAGCGGAGCACCTGTTTGGACAACACTTTCATAGATCGGACTTGTCTAGAAACCTCTTCAGGTGTTGTCAGAGAGAAAGAGGAAAAAGGAGGAAGAGAGAAGAGATGGCCAAAATGGGCCGAGAGAGGAAGAGGACATAGAGGACAGGATGTCCTGAGATTTAGCAGAGAAATGAGAGGCCAGAGCTGTACAGAGGGCATGGGAGGGAACAGAAGAGGTATAGACCACAACAGGATTGACCAGTTCCTTGCAGATTTTAAAGAGTTTGGCCGTGTTGTTCGAGGCCATGGAGACACATGCTTTATTGTGTGCTCTCTTCTTGATGAGTGTTATTGCTTTGACTGGCATTTTGCTGAAAACAGTCTAGGTATGTCTAAATGTGGCCTGGCATTCTGTACTATAATGTTATTACGTGTTTACACTGGTCTACATTGTGCAGCCAGTTGGAAGCATTAATGTTCCTGTGCACTGTTGGTGACTTGCATGTATTGGATTGTGTTACCCTACAAAACAATTGCAAACACTCTGGCTTTATAGCCAATTTATCTCAGAAAGTGTGCTGTATATTGCATTAAAACACATATTTATATCTTTTTCCTAGTGCAGTGTGCGGCATACCCCTTCAGCAGCACGTTCATGCGTATTGTGCAAGCGTGACAGTCTAGGCCGGCCCAGAGTGTGGCGCAACCCGTGATTTGTTGCCGAGTTGGGGGGCCCCCTCAGCATGGCTCGCAGGGGGGCCCCCACATTTTGTGTTACGCCACTGCCAAGAGCACAATGACATGTTATCTATCAGTCCAATGCAACAAACGGTACAAATACTCACTGTAACATCCCAACAACAGAGCAACGGTCCCTGGGTCAAAATGCAAATCAACGGCATATCATTACCTGTAATGGTAGACACTGGCTCCCCCTACACCATCGTGGATCTCAAGACCTTTTTGAGTGTACTCTCTGGCAAGATACATGACCTGCGAAGCACTTGTGTAAGAGCTACCGGTTATGGAAAAACACCCATCGAGATAATGGGATATGTGTGGGTGAACCTCAAGTTCCATGACAGAGAAACATATTGCAGACTCTTTGTAGCCAAAGATGGCTCCTCCGTTGTGGGATGGGAAGAACAAGCCGCCCTTCGACTAAGAATACACCCTGGAGAAGAAATCCCTGTGCTGAGTGTGCTCAATAATGATATGGACATCAAATCTAATCTAGCAAAACAATTCCCCAAGGTGTTCTGCGACAAGATTGGACTCCTAAAAGGTTTCCAACACAGAATAATCCTCAAAAGAGGTGCTGTCCCAGTGGCCCACCGAGTCCGCAGTATTCCCTTTGGAACAAAAGAGGCGTTGAAGAAAGAACTTACGCGCCTCTGCGATGAAAATATCATACAGCCCATCGAGAGTTCAGAATGGCTTGCCCCTATTGTCTTAGTAAAAAAAACGGACGATTCCATAAGAATGTTCGTCGACTTGAGAGACCTAAACAAAAACATATGGGTTGACAGACACCCACTTCCCAATATATCTGAACTCCTATCGACCATGAAAACTGCAAAATACTTTACAACTCTGGACCTCTCCTCAGCCTATCACCAGATAGCTTTGGAAGAGAGCTCAAAGAACCTAACATCTTTTGTCACACCTCTTGGTGCATTCATGTTCAACAGAATGCCATTCGGACTCGCTTCAGCCGCAGCAGTCTTCCAGAGACTCATGTCACATCTATTTGGAGGACTTGATGGCATACACTGCTTCCAAGATGATATCCTCATATCAGCCAGTACAGAAGAAGAGCACAACGCAAAACTTGTGGGTGTCCTACAGGTCATACAAAAAAGTGGGCTCAAACTCAAATTAGAGAAATGCAACATAAAGTGCGACCGAGTTTCATACCTGGGCCATTCCATTGACGCCAACGGCATCAGCCCCAAGAGGAAACTCATGGACACCATAATGAATATCGCCGAGCCTCAAAGTAAAGACCAATTAAGGAGTTTCCTCGGGATGACAGAATACTACTCCAAGTTTATAAACAACTATGCTGATAAGACCAAAAACATGAGGAACATCTTGAAGAAGGCAGCCAAATTCATATGGTCCACTGAATGCAAGAACGAATTCGAAGAAATCAAATTCCAAATTAACCAAGCTCCAGCCTTAGGAATGTTCGATTGTAAAGCCAAAACCATCATATCCGTAGATGCAAGTAAAACCGGACTGGGTGGTATCCTGGAACAGCAACAAGATAAGAACATCGTGACGATCGCATTCGCATCGAGAGTACTGAGGGGAGCCGAACTAAACTATTCCACCATTGAGAGAGAAGCTCTGGGTCTGAGGTGGATTCTTCAGCATTTCAGGAACCTAATTTGGGGCTTACCCGTCATACTGAAAACAGACCATAAACCTCTAGTAAATGTCCTTCAGTCCAAAACCCCTCACCTTATATCACCGAGAATAAGACGTTGGTTCCTCGACATCATGCAATACAACCTCCAACTATGCTATACTCCTGGTCCACAAAACCAAGTAGCAGATTGTCTTTCCAGATTATCGACCAACATCGACACTGAGATTGCATCTCCAGATGAAGACATCATAGCTGTCGTAAACCCTGCCATCTCGAGAGATGAATGGAAAATGAATGCCAATACTGATCCGGAACAGCGAGAAATCAGGGAAGCGATAGCTAATGACTGGGTGGAAACGGGAGAGGCTTTAACTACCTTCGTTCCCTTCAAGGAAGAATTATCCATGGACGATGAGCATATCTTCAGAGGCGATCGAGTAATCCCACCCACCCAACTCAGAAAAAAAGTACTCCAACTGGCACACGAAGGTCACCTAGGAAGGAGCTTGACGAAAAACAAGTTGAGAAACAACTATTGGTGGCCAGGAATGTGGAAAGAAGCAGAAGAACTGGTCAAAAATTGCTCCACGTGTGCCATGAGTGACAAGTCCAAGATCTTAAGAAAGACCCCCTTACAGCCTATTGAACCTCCCAAACATGTGTGGTCTAAACTGGCAATCGACATCATGGGTCCATTCGAGAACCTCGAAACAGTCAAAGTATACATCATAGTACTTGTCGATTACACCTCTAAATGGACAGAATGGGGAATAGCTGAGGACAATGTGACCTCAAAGAAAGTCACAGATTTCCTGACAGAGATATTCAACAGGGAGGGAGACCCCAAGGAAGTGGTTTCGGACAACGGGTCTCAGTTCATGTCTATGGAATTTGGGGAATTCCTCAGGAAAAGGTCCATCAGCCACATAACAACATCTTTGTACCATCCAATTTCCAACGGACTTGTGGAACGCATGAACAGGCTCGTGAAGAGCGTAGTTCAACTGGCCACGGCCAACAACCTCCCGTGGAGAGAAACCCTCAAAGAAGCTTTACATGCGTATAGAACAACCCCACACACCACCACAAACATAGAGCCCTTCACCCTCATGCGAGGTAGGGTTGCAACCAACCGATTTAGACCGGCGTGGATGTTCTTATACACGGGAGAAGCAAGGGTGAACATGGATCTACTTCAAAAGACAGTAAGAGAAAAACAAGCAAAATACAAAAGACAATACGACTCCAGACATGGAGTAAAAGAGATGATGCTTCGTGAAGGAGACTGGGTATGTGTCAAAGAACCGAAGAAAACTCTCAAGGGTGAATCCATCTTCAGACCTCCACAGAGAGTTGTGTGTTGTCATGGGAAGTCTGTCATCCTCGATGATGGAAAGAGATGGTCTGGAGATGATCTCATAAAAGTAACAAAAGACATCCAAGAGACCAGCATATCTAAGGACAACAGTCCTGACAGACCATCACAACACACCTCACATTCCCTAAGAGAATCCCTCCGTGAACATGTGGACAATAATAGACCTCACTCCATGCATCAAGGAGCCCCCACTGGAAGAATGTCCAGAAGGAACCGCAAGATCATCCAAAACTTCAACAATGACTATGTCTATTACTAATGTACCCCAGTTTACCCATCTTCCCTCTGCCTCTCCCACTTGACCCCCCTTTTTTCCCCTTTCACTTTCCTGTTTTTTCCTCCCCTGTTTTTCTTTTTTCTTTTTGCCTCAGGTGGGGGAGATGTTATGGTAATACATGGACGAGTCTCTTTAGAACCTCGTGCATGTATATTCCATTTGAGAGTGCCTCGCCAGTTGGTGCCTCCACTGTGACTACCCCGGGGGCCTCGAATAAAGCTCTTACTCACCTCCATTTCAGTGTGCCTCTTTATTACAGGGGGCCAGCTTGCATGAGATAACCAAACACACCATTGGCTGTCAGAATGAGGAGAATAAAATCACAGATTTGTTTGGAGGCAGCGACAGGCAGACATTTTCATTCAGTGATTGCAACTGTGTCTTCTTTCCATGGCCAGTGCAAACAAACATGTTGCTTGGGCAGTTACAAATGAAAAGTCTTTGAATTATTTTGTGCAAAAGACTAGTCTCAGAAATCTTTTTGCAAATGGAATGGCTTAAAAATCTTTTTAGGCAAGCAAATTAATTGAGTGTGCCATCTTTTTGTTGCCAGTCCACCTGCTGGTTGCTTGCACAGAGAATTCTTAGAATTCATAGGAAGCAGGAGAAGATTATAGTCAATTGCTGAAACTGAGTGTGTCATCTTTTTGTGACTGGTCCACATCCTTAGTGGTTGTTTAGAACATTATTAGAATTCTTGGAGGCAGGAAGAGATTATATTCTATAGCTGTAATCAAGCGTATCATCTTTCTGGGGCCAGTCCACATTGGTATTGCTTGCCAGGAAAAGTATTTGAATTCTTTTGGGGCAGGAGGAGGCCATATTCAGTGGCTGACACTGAATTTGCCATCTCCGTACTGTGGAGTAGAACATCCCCGTGACAGCCTTGTGGGACTTAAACACACATGATTTGCCCTTGTTTGTCAGACTAAGGAAAAAAAAAACCATCTCATTACTGTTTGGAATCAGTGACTGGCAAAGGTAACATTTCATGTTTCTATAATCTTTTTGTGGCGAGACCAAATACTACGTCCTTGTAAAGTTTCGAATATGAAGTCTTGGAATTCGTTTTGCAAAGGTAAATTGGAAATCCTTTTACAAATGAAACATCTTCTAGGACAATAAGTGCATTCAGTGGTTGTCACTAAGTTTCCTGGAAGGGTAGCTCAGCGGCAACGTGCTCGCCTTGGAAACAAGACTTTGCGAAGCAACACAGGTTCGATCCCCAGGACCGTGCTTAGAAACCTCCGGGTATTAATACACAGCGCGTTATAAATACACAACTAAGAGACATATACCTCTAACAGCGCCTCGATGCTCCCGGGCTGTGTGCGCGCTTTAAAAATGTAAATAAATAAATAAATAAAAGTGTGGGTTCTTTTTGTGTTCAGTCGACACACATTTTGTTTGAGTAAAAGGTCCTACAATTGCTTAGGGATAGGAGATCATAGTAGTTGTTGTAACTGAATGCACCATCTTTTTGTGGTCAGTCCACATTCTTTTCGCATCTGCAGAAAGATCAAAGGATTAATTGGTGTCAGATGATATTGTATTTCTGTAACTTAGTGTGTTGTCTCTATCTGGTCAGTACACATATTATTTACTTGTGTAGAAAGCTCATAGAATTCTTTGGAGGTAAGAAGAGATTACATTCAGTGGCTAGACTTTAGTCTGCCATGTCAGTTGAGAGAATCCCAGTAACCACTTTGCATGGCATAAACCCATGCTCCATTGCTTGTCAGAATGAGGTAACTAGCATCACAGAAATGTTTAGATGCAGCAGCAGGCAAGAGAATACATTACATATATGTAATTGAGTGCACCATTTTGCTGTGGCCAAACCAAGTACCAAGTAACTTTGGCTTGCAAAGTGTTGAATAAAAAGTCTAAGAAGTATTTTTGTGAAAGCATATCTCAGTGATATTTTTGCAAATGAAAAAGTGAGAAAGGGCATTTAGCGCTTGTAACTGAGCACATCACCTTTTTGTGGCCAGGCCACATGTATGTTGCTTGTATGGAAAAGACTTTCAATTCTTTGGAGGCAGGAGGAGATTATGTTATAACCAAGATGGATGTCAACATGTCTTGATCACCTAAGTGTGTAAGTGATAGGGAAAGGCATGTGGCAATAAGGCATCTTTGATCACTCTCTCGATCTGCTGTCTGCACCTGATAGACCAGAATTGTGTGTCTGGAAAATAGAAAGCATTGATTTTGCATTCAGAAAGACCTGCCGCAAAAGAGGAGCCAATACATGCTCAGATATTGAGGTTGGATGAGGCGTGTAGTCTACTGTCTCTGAGGCGGAAGGGGGAGAGGTGCAGATTTTCTCTAAAGGAGAAACAACACAGGTCAACCATGAAATCCATGAAAACAGCTCCCCCAATACCGAATCACTCTGCAGCATTAATGAGGATACTCATGTGCATGTGTTAAAATCCAGACAGTCCAACTGTAGAAGGTCATGGCTGGAGTTTGGAGCAAATTGGTGATTCAGGTAGGAAGTGGGAGAAGGAATTTTGGGACAGATAGGAAAGAGCAGAGACAAGAGGAGGAACATAAACAACAGGAGGTGGTAGGAGAAAAACATCTGGAGGTGGCTGGAAGACAGGAGGAGGTGCAGGAGGGTAGGAGGTGGTATCTAGCAAGATCTAAAAGGAATGAGCGGGAATGCTTAGCCCAAGGTAGGTGGTGGGGGTGAGACCCTGACCTGAAGGAGTTAAACGCACAGTAGGAGGAGGAATTGTTGACATATGACTGACTTGACACTTTATGAGTTTTGCTCCAAGAAAGAGTATTTGTGTCAAATATGACCAGTTTTAGCTAAAATCATGTTTGGTCTCTTGTGGACCCAACTCAGCAATGTGAATGAAGAACTCAGCAATGGGATCCACAAAGGCTGTCACAGAAGCCTACCCACGACTTCTAGTGACTGCACAATTTTGTAAAGACAATGGGCCTCATTACGATTTTGGCGGTAGCCATGCCGCTATTGCCGCCAAAATCGGGTCCGGGTTCCCAGAATGGGGAATTACCGGGCCATTCCGAGTTCGGAGGGCCCAGTAATTCCTCCCTCCAGGAACCCGGGCCTGGACCTTCCCCATTCCCATTTCAGCCCCCATAGGGCTGAATGGGAATGGGGAGGGAGCAAACAACGGGCCGATTACGAGAACCCCTGTTGTTTGCTCCCTCATCCCCTCGCCGTACCCGGTAAACACACCTAGTTTGACGCGAGGGGACCATGTAATGAGGCGGAACGGGTTTAACAGGTCCGCCTCCTTTAGCGGGTCCCGTTAATGTTCCGCCTCACTTGTAATGAGGCCCAATGACTCTTCTAAACAGAGTGATCAATGATGTCACAGCAGATAAGCAGACCAGATATCAGCCATTGGTATTCGGTCCTTTTTGTTATCGATCAGGCCTCCTCCCTTCTTCTGGCATGTAAATCCAAGGCAGAAGGTAGAAGTAAGACCCTGATCAGAAAGGGTTAAACCCATGATGTCAGTAGGGACAAGTATGTAGATTTGCATTGAGGAGGTTCATGAACAGGTGAGGAGTTGATGGGAAGTGTGGGCAGTAGAGTTTAGGAGGTGATACAACCCTCACAAAACTCGTATTTGGAACCTGAGGCAGACAAACCCAGTTTGCTCTGTTTGGCAGTGGAAGAGGCGCTCAAGCTGTCTACAGAACCACAGCATGAATGCAATGTTCACAGCCGCCTTTATCCTCCTGGATAAAGGCCCCTGTGAACCATGGAAATGTGCCTCTTGAACAGGGTATACTAGGTTTGGAGCATCTGATGTCCCTATTGAATTAGTCCAGATGCGGTCTGAAGATGTGTAGACCCTGCAGAGGCTGTGGTGTTAAGTGGAAAGGGGTGCTGGCAGGACTTTGTGATGGATGACTGCTTTGCCCTGCACCTTCATCTGGGCTGGAGACACAGTCTGCCGTTTTGCTGTTACCTGATTGCAGTATTCTTATGCAGATAGTGATACTGTGCTGGCTCAGTTCTTGGTGTGGATTTCATTTTGGTCCTTTTAGCAAATGGTCAGGTAAAGGGGCTTCACAAATGTTGAAAGTTGTGCCATTGAACTAGAGAAAGAACAAAGGGAGCCGAGCCAGAGGGATCTGCCACCATCCCAATCGCACAGCATGTGCAAAATTACCAGACCAAGAAGTAGCAATAGATGTAGTACTCTGAAGTGTGGTTTGAGCTGAGATGAGAGAGGAAAGCAATATGGTCAGAAAGAAAACATTTCAGATTTTTTAAAATGGTAAATCTACTTCGGCTGTAGATTCCAATCCTCTGCTCAACAGCTCTCCAGATCTTGCTGCAACTACTCTTTCCACTATAACCATTGCAGCCATGCAGGGTAGCAGGTAACGCTATTGATGGCTTTGCAAAGTTGTATGGTAGAGAGGCAACAGTTGCAGGCTCTGTCATAGGTACTACAACTGCTTTGAATCGCAACATTCACCATGGTGGCAACACAGTCTATTTTTCAAGCGGCGTCCAGATACCATGGGCTGTTTAAAACTTGACCTCTCTTTCAGGTTGTCCAAGTCTTTCAGGAATACATGGTGTCATGGACTCTACAGAAAATCCTGGCAAACCTAACATAACAAGAGCACCAGGGGATATATCTCACAGCGGTGTTACATAATTTCTACCTGGGCCTGAGACAGATGTGGCTGCAGTGGGTGATTTGCCAAACTGTAAATTGGCCAGATGGTATTGTCAATATGGGGGTGGGGATATTTAAGAGACAATAGTCATCAGCTTGTAAGACAAAAGGTTAAAACAACCCCTGTGCATGTGCTTATAATCCATCTATCAGAGGGTGCTGTGTTTAAGGAACCTGATTTAGTGCTAGTGGCTAGATGTAAACTGAAAGCTCCCACCAAATCATCATCTAGCAACATGGAGGCGAAGGAAGCCCCCAACAAGGTAATCTCTGAAGCAGCGTTTGGAATAGTCAATGGGGAAAATAATTTCGGACACTAAAAGAAGATGGCTCCAAGTATGAACCAGCAGTTGAAACTGATTTAGAGATGGAGATGTACAATTTAGTGGATCGGATTGCCTTGTAAGAAAGTCATTAAAAGGATAATAGTCAAATATGGCAGTAAATGGAACCTGTAGTAGGCAAACAGATTCTTCTTCTGCCAGTAAACACAACTCAACCCAGCTTCCATTCTGAAGAGAGCAGGCCTACAGTTTTGGGTGATGACAAAAAGCAATAAAAAGCAACCATATGACATTTGAGTCGCGTCTGGTATAAATGCAGGAGGCAACTGGCAAGTCCAATCAACAACTGAAGGAGGTTATAAAGCTAGTTGCTGATCACTCGGTTCATCTGGTTCAAGAGGGTAACTCTGAAGCATCTCTATGCTTAGGGGCTGGAATAACGATGGGTGGGATTAGCTCCTTATAGTTATATGTGGAATATTTGAATATGAAGGTCCGGAGGAATAACTTAAAGATATTTGATGTGCATGAATCAAACATGTTTTTTCAGAGCAAGAAATCAATTTCCAAGTTGATGTCTATATGGTAGACTGATTCCCAAGGTTAAAAAAAACAAACATTAAGACTATACTTCAAACCAGATATTGTTTTCCTTACATTCCTACTAGGGAGAAGCAGACTGCTACCGTCAGAGACAAAGACTCAACCAACGATGGAGACAGTCCTTATTTAACCAGGTAAGCGGCCAAGGATTTTACAGAGACAATGCTGTATATGACATGCATATTATGTCATAGAAATTTCGGGGCTAAAGTGTTAATGCAGATATTGGTTGATTACTACAGATGAATGGAAGGACACCATGTACAATGCTCAAACTAAAAAGGAAGCTAATGCTCCCACTGCTAGATTATAACAGGCTGCATTCTGGGCAAGGAATCTCAAACTCGGGAAATGTGATGTAGAATGAGGGAATTAGTTAATTTCATTTTTTGTTTATTTTGGCAGGCTAATCTTCTGGTGTGACTTTTTATTTGTTTTCACTTTGCTCTGGATGAAAGGGACTGCTTTCACGAGAAATTCTCCAACTTGATGACCCGGCATTGAGTAGGTGCTGGTACAAGGAGAGAGATTTATGCGAGGAGGTTTGGGATTGAGGGGGTGGGGGTGAAATAGGCCCTTAAAATGCAGTATAAGGGGTCATCAGTGGCAGAGGCAGTTTTTGGCACAAGGGGGGCGAATAGTTCCTGAATGGGCACCAAGATTACTAAATGATTCGTGGGTAAGCAAGCCCTCGCTGATGGTGAATGTTTTCATTAGAGGGATTTAAATGTTTCCTCAAGTGACTGCAAGAGACTGAGTGTAGCAAGGAAGCCACAAAAATAGAGGAAGGTTTGGGGTGGAGGGCGCCCCGCAATTTGTAATTTAAAAAAAAAAATGTTTTACATTTGTTTATAATCTAAACAGATTTTTTAACAAAACACTGGAGTAGCAGAAACACGTCGACAGGCCGGCGTGCTTGGAAGTCGAAAGGTAACGCAGATTAGTTCGAAGATGCAAGTGGAACAATGGTTTGGGTCTGCAAAGGGAGGATCACGTTGAAGATGTGTTGCATGATGTTTATTGTGGCTAAATGCCATGTCTGTTTGTCACCACCTAGCAGTTTGTTCCAGCAAATTTCCTCGTCTTGAAGAGTAAAATTTGAGAAAATGTCTTTCAGGTAAGTAAAGCGAATGTCTTGCGTCGCAGGACAGTTCAGGAGGAGATCACAAATAGTTTCCTTTACAGTGGGAGATTTACAAATTCGGCAGCAGTTGGATGAAGATAATTGTCTGATAGCTAAAACTTCGTTAGTTTCTAGAAGGTTCAGACGGGTTTTTAAGAAGTAATTTCGCACCGACCTATTCGGAAAAAGTTTTAAGTAAGGTTGAACGGAATCCAGTTTCTTGGAAAAGGGAGGGAGGTGGCTGGTGAGTTTATATTTGGCTGCGGTCTTGTTGGTGTTGATCCAATCAAGCTCTCTGATCTTTTTGATGACTCTAACTGGGTTAGTTATAAGCTCTTCTTTGTCGCACGCTACTGAGTTTAGGATGGTCAGATTCTTGGTTTCCCATCTTGACAGCATTTGGCAGGTTCCAAGCCGGATTTCCTCACTTATCAGGTGGTAAGCATAAGGGGAGTCTTTCTGTATACCTTTTCGGTATACCAAGACAATGTTACAGCCTGTAGTTATTTTTAAAGATGAGAGGGTAAGTTCACGTCTGATTAATGTTATCGGTGTTGATTTTGGAAGGCCAAGGATTGATCTCCAAAAACTTGCTTCAAGTTTTGGCCACCGTTCTGGAGGGAGATTCAGCATTGCGTCCGCACCATATACCTTCTTTTTGTAGAAGTCTCGCACAGGAATGATTGAAAATCTGCAGAATTTGATGTCAATCGCTTTTCCTTGGGTTGCCAGTTTAGTAATTTTGCATACAGGGCCAATTGCATCGCTTTTTCTTTGGGCGTGCTGTCTAATATAACGCCAAGGTACTTAAAGTTAGTGACTCTCTCGATTGTGGTCGTGCCCAATTTAAGGAGAATTTTATCTTTCTTTTTCACAGACTTTTCAATGACCATCATTTTTGTTTTCGATTCGTTGATTTCCAAGTTGTTTACCGTCATATCTTGTTGCAGGTTAGTGAGTTGGTGTTGTAGGCCTATAGGAGTGTTGTCCAAAAGAATTAGATCGTCTGCGTAAAGAAGGCGACTGATCAGGTCGCCTCCGAGTTTTGGAGCGAAAGCTCGTACTGATTTTTCGGTTTCCTGAAAGTCGCCTAAATAGGACCAAAACAAGGCCGGAGCCAAGGGACAACCCTGTTTGACACCTCTGGCCGTTGTTATTTCCTCCGATAGGGCCCCTTGTTGATTGAGGCGGACCCGCATGGACGTATTAGAGTAGAGAGCTTTGATTGGATGAAGTATGTCAGGTAGACATTTCCATTGGATAAGTTTCTGCCACAATCTTGCGAATCCACTTTATCAAACGCCTGGGTAAGGTCGACAAAAGTGATGAATAAACGGGGTCGGCCTTCCAAAATTTTACTTTTGAGCGAGCTCAGTATTAAGATGTTAGCGTTTGTGCCCAAGTTCTTTTTGAAGCCAGTTTGCAGTTTGTCTTGGCAAGGGGCTTTGTTGGTTCAAGAGGTAAAGTGTTTTAGGAGAAGAGACCCGAACAGTTTGCCTATGGGGTCAAGAAAGGCGATGGGGCGGTAGCTGGCTGGATCTGACCTGTTTCCTTTTTTGTAGATGGGCACTACATTTGCACATGTCCATGATGGGGGGATGGACTTAGTGAGGAACAGCGTCTAAAGATTTGGCTCAGAAGAGATGACCAGGCTTCAGGGTGTGATTTCAGGTCGAAGTTGGTAATTCCATCAGGATCTGGAGCGCGTGATGGTTTCAATTTTTTTAATCAAGTCTTGAATATCTTCAGTGTTGTCCAAACGAATCCAAGGAATTTCGCTGTTACCCGTCATTGGTTCGATGGTTGTGAGGCTCTGGAAGAGAGTTTCAAAATAAACTTCCCAAGCCGATTGACCAATTCCATTTAATTGGCACGGACGAGCACCTGGTGTTGTCGAATGGAGCAGGGACCAAAAGTCTCTGGCATGATTGCCAGTAATAGCCTTAAGGATGTCTTCAGCGTCTTGTTGGTAAAGCTTGTGTCGATGGCCCCTCAGCCATGATTTGTAAGTTTTTTTTGGCTACTTTGATGATGTCTGAAATGATACATTTTGCAGCACAATTTCTGAAAAAAGATGAGGTCAAAAACAATGCAATTTACAGTTGGTTCGCTGGGGTAAAACAAGAAAACTCTCAAGTAAATACCAGGCCATCAACAGTACACTACATAGGAGCACTGTATGCCATTTTTATAAGGCGGCAGCCACAACCTCTTTATGTCAGTAATGCTCAGTGTAAATTGCTTGCAAGAGGCTGCTGCCACAAACTTTCTATAACAGTAACAGTCACATTAAATCACATACATGAAGCGAGTTAACCTTCATGCATATGATTTAAAGTGACCATTAATGGCATGGATAGGTTGTGGCAGCAGCTTCATACATGCCATTTAAATGACCATTAGGGGCATACATGGTGAAAGGTAGCCCAACTTAAAGGGGCACCCCTTAAATATATTGGGGTACCCCTAATCACGCTCACACCAGATTGAAGTTCATCCCTCTAGGGAATTAAGGTAACACGTCATCTTGCAAGGATAACAAACTTTAATCTGTACAAAGATGAGGATGGGGGGCAGAGGACTCCCCCCCCCCCGACCAGCATTTTGTCTTCTGTGGCTGGCTCCTGCAGACTGATGGCAAACAGGCACCTTTATATACTGTTCAACTTGGTCACTCGATACTGGCGTAGATCATCCAAAACTGTTCTTCTTGCTTTAAAAGGGATTCTGCAGTCTCCCTTCTTGCATGGCTGGGGTTCCATTTGGGACAGGCTACTTAACATAATGCTAGCCTATGCAAAAATACATTGTCGCTTCATTTTACATCATTCTGCTACATTATGAACATTTATACATAAACACACCTTCCCGCCATAATCTCCACACTCCACTCAATATAATTATATTTTATCTGGTCCAGTAATTCTCCTTAAAACTCAGTTTTAACATAATTCAGCCTTGTATGTATGAGACCGAGCCTGCCTGGGTTTTTTGATGGACAGGACACAGCTGCTGAGTTACCTTGTGCTCTCTGCCAGCCTTAGCCTCAGTGATGCAACACAGAATAACATTTACAAGTGTTTTCAGCTAATGGCTATTTGCATGTTATATTTAAATACCAACTATCCTCATTTAGTGACCCTCCTCCCCCCTGGACTCTTGTAGTGCTTAGAAAACAGTTAACAAAAGTCTTGCCTAATTCTTAAGTGCTTGGGAAGCTTGGGAATGAAGAAAAGCACTAGCTCCTTCCCAAGAATGGGTACCCTATCCTATATATGCCAGTAATGGTCACTTCAGCAGTCTCTGCAAGAAATGTATCTGACCAACCACCAACCATACCAATTGTATGGTTGGTCATGTAAATGCCTTGCAGAGGTGCTATACATATGCACACTTTAATCAGCATGCTTATTCTAATTGTGGGCTTTTGTCTGTAATTTTTGAAAATCAAATCTGTATATTTTTGAATCTGCTTGCTTATTGTAATTGTGGGCTTTTGTCTGTTATTTTAAAAAATCACATTTCACTGTGTGACCCTGAAGAGTTTGCTGGATTTCTACCTGCCTGTCCTTTGGCTTCTAGGCCATCTGGTGTATTTCTTCGTGCACTGTGCAGATCCCTATCTGTCTCTTTCCTCCCACTACCATGGTGCTCTCCATCTCCCCTGTCTATTCCAACTGTTACTCTATCCTACCTCACTCCGAAAGCCTGGAAGAAAAAAGTTTTAAAAATCTCTCCTGGTCTCTAATCCAGGCCTACCCATCGCTGATACCTAGGTCAATGCTTCCTCCAGGCAGACTATCACTGACGTCCTTTTTTCTGTCCTCTCCCCGGACCTATGGACTCCCCACTTGGTCTCAACCCTCTCCCCTTTTTCCTCATCACCCATTAATGGTGGCACTTGATGGGAAGCACTCTTGGACACTCCTCATCCTCTAGGTGCATCATTAATGTCTATCACAACAGCAAGGTCAGGTCATGACTCAGGCTTCTCAACCTAATCTACTCCTTCTGGATCGGCACCTGCCATCTCTTATTAACTTCCTCCCTTCTCCTGCCACTCCTCCCTCCTCCCCCCCAACCTCGTCACCACCTCTGACGGGAGTACCATGCCCCTGTACCCCTCCTCAGAAAACTTTCAAAGGTGGTAACCAGCTTCACTTAGCTACTTTGAATGCTTGTTCTTCTGTTATACACTCCTCTGATGTCTGTCTCCTTCTTGAAATCTTTTACCTTGATCTCCTTGCCCTAACGGAAATGTGGGTCAATGCCAGCTCTGTAACTTCTCTTGACACTCTCCTTCCCGAGAGCTATAAGTTCCTCTCCAAACCCAGGCCCAACCGATCAGGAGGTGGAGTGGCCCTGTTTTCCCTGATTGGGTCCCTGCTTCTATTATACCTACTCAATCCTACTCCTCTTTTGAAGTCCTCGTATGTAGGCTTGCTGCCTCTCCTACCCTCTCTCTTACCCTTTCCACCATCTGTATGCCCCCTGGACTGGTCTCTCTCTTCCTCTCTGAATGGGCCGACCTCACCTCCTCTCTCTTGACCTCTACATCTAAACTTCTCCTCCACAGAGATTTCAATATCCATCTTTACTCTCCTGAATCAGCCACTTCACTCTTCTGTGGCCTCTGTGACCCCCTCTCCCTTACCATTCTTCCATACTGTCCAACCCACTCAGCCAGGCACACTTTGGATGCCTTCGTCTCTGCACACATTCCTATCTCTAATCCACTCAATACCCCCTCTCCTGGTCTGACCACTCTTTCCCCTCCTCCTGCTTGGGCCCTCTCAGCTCCCTGGCTGAGCAGCTTCCTGCACTGCCAGCCTCACTCACTTAAATTTAATGAATGAAGAGAACGTCAGTCGCTGCTTTTGCTGCTACCTTCATCGCCCCTTTTACCCCTGCTATTGGCTCTCCCACCGACTCTGTCTTGCTAACCTTAACCTCTCCATCTCTAATACCCTCAATATCCTTGCCCCTGTCATGAGAATCCACCTGAAGCCTGCCTCCAAGTGCAACAGCTGGTATGACTCTGATCTAGCTTCTCTGAAACGTAAGTGCAGAGTTGCTGAACGGAAGTGGCAGACCTTGGGTACATCCGCTGACAAACTGGCCTGTCGCCTGCTCCAAAGGCAATATCGTTTCTCCATCCACTCCAAGAAAGGGCCCACATTCAAGCCTGCATCTCTGGAGGCACTAACAACACGACTGAACTCTTTAAAATCTGCAAGGAACTCGCCGATCCAATTGCAGTCCCTACCTCTACCCTTTCTTCCGAGGCTCTCTGCACCGCTCTGTCCTCCCATTTTACATCTAAAATAAAGGACACCCTGACCTCTCTCTCCTCGAACCCTTATCTCTACTCCCCTCCTGTTCTCTTGCCTCCTCTGACCCCTGTCCCCCATCACTCTCCCCCTACTAGCTCATAGTACCTGATGAGGTCTCTAAAGTGGCCTTCTCTATGAAGGTCTCATCCAAAAAGGTGCTCCCCTGCTCTTCCATAACTTTTAAGGACACTATCCCCTCTCTCAGCCCGGCTCTAGCCAGTGTCTGTAACCACTCCTTCGCCACTGGCTCCTTCTCTCTATCCCTCAAGCACTCCCTTGTGCACCTTCTCCTCATCTGCTGACTCTTCCTGCCGGGCTAACTATTACCCTACATCTA
This sequence comes from Ambystoma mexicanum, assembly GCF_040938575.1. NCBI lineage: Eukaryota > Metazoa > Chordata > Amphibia > Caudata > Ambystomatidae > Ambystoma > Ambystoma mexicanum. The sequence goes on from NC_090939.1 coordinate 695,677,872, forward strand.
CCAGCACCTTCCTTAACAAACTCTTGGAAAAGGTGGTCTTCCCCGAACTGATCCATTTTACTGAACTTACTAGTTGTCTCCATGACCATCAATCTGGATTTCGGGCATCCAGAGGCACTGAAACTGCTCTCCTGAACATCTGTGAAGATCTGCTCGCTAATCTTGACTCAAACTTTCCTGTTGTTCTTATTCTCCTCAATCTCTCCTTGGCCTTTGACACAGTCAACCATTCTATCCTCATAAAATGGCTCTGCGATACCCTCTGCATCACAGACCGGATGCTGGATTGGCTGACCTTCCTAACTAACCGACCCTCCCAGGTGCAACTGGGCCCTTTCTCCTCCACCAGCTCACTCTCTACCTACAGCATTCCACATGGCTCTATCCTATCGCTGTAACTTTTCAATATCTACCTCGCCCCTCTTGCCCACCTGATCTCCTCTGTCTCTCCTCATTTCCAGTGTTATGCTGATGACACACAGCTTTCCTTCAAGCTTCCTTCTACTACATCGTCTTCTGCCTCTCTCATTCACGATTGTTTAACTGCTATTCAGGCATGATGCATGGTTAATGAGCTCTGTCTTAATGCCTGAAAGACTGAGATCCTCCTTATTGGGACATTTGCACCCTGTTTCCCTCCTGCCCTCTGGCCACTCTAGTTGGGCCCTCTACCCTCACCATCTAGTGTGGCCAAAAATCTTGGGAACATCTTCGACATCTCTCTCTCCTTCACCCCTCACATCTTGGACATTGCCAAGAAAGCCCACTTTCAGCTTCATTTCCTTAGAGGCTTTCTCCCTTTCCTCACCTTCGCCCAAATGCTCAATATCTTCAGAGCTCTGTCCTCTCTAGGCTGGACTACTGCAATATCCTCTTCCTCAATCTGCCCCTTTCCTCCCTTTGCCCCCTTCAACTAATCCAGAATAGAGCTGTGAGACTTATCCTTGGCCTCAAACCCATGGACTGTATCTCTCCTGCCCTATAATCACGCCACTGGCTCCCGGGGGTTGCGAGGATCAAATTCAAGACCCTTTGTATCATCAACAAGTCTTTCTGGGTCTGGGACCCCACTATCTCCAACTTTCCCTCCCTAAATACCTCCCTGCTAGAGCCCTCCGCTCCTCTTGCTCCAACTCTCTGTTGATCAAGTGCTTCTCCAGGCAGAGAGTGGGGTCTCTATCCTCGGCTGGTGCCTACCTTTGGACCAGCCTCCCTGTCCCTCTCAGACTTGAAAAGCATGTCTCCAAGTTCCAGAAACTTCTAAAAACTCTCCTTTTCTCTACCTCTTTGCCTATCTCCCTTCCCTGCTAATTCCCCACTGCTGCTGAGAATGGCGGCCAGGTCCCTCGTGAGTCCAAAAAGTTATCAGGCCCTCTGCCCAGTCGACACCAGCAACCACACCCCCTCAGCATTTTAGACTCAAGCCTTTTAGTGTATTTAATATTATTTTCTAATAGTCCTCTGACGTCTTTTGTTTTGTTCAAGCCTTCTGAACAGGAGTCTCTGTTCTTTCACAGGATTTGTATCCAATCTCAGCCAATTCCAGTTTGATAAGATCTTGGCTTCTTGGCCCATCCAACTCCTTCTGCTGAGATTCATTTGTAATTCAATTTGCTTTTTAACTGCGACGCACTGAAATGAGGCCTTAATATTCAGCACTGCTCATAATGCATAGTGGAAACATACATCCTTCACTTGTTCATATGTATATATATATATATTCAGTGAAAAAACTTTGTTAAAGGGACGTTATGGTTAAGTTGTGCTACTAAAAACCTATGAAATTCAGTGAAAAAACTTTGTTAAAGGGACGTTATGGTTCCAAGTAAAACCGAAAAACCCTTGAAATTCGCCAGTCATGGTGAGCTAAGCAGCCATAACTCGCGCCACCACCGTGCACTGCTAAGACTAAAACCCAGGACATCAAAGATGACATCACAAATGTCATTGATGACATCACTGATGACATCACATGTCTGGCTCCCCCTTTTTTCCTTTACTGACATATCTAGGCCACATGGTTTTCTTCAGTAACAGTCAGGAATTAAAAGTGGAAAAGGTAGTCTATTTGTAGGCTTATCCTTCAAGTATGTTCTTACAATAATTCCCTTAGGGTCCAGTCATATCATATGAAACATATACATAGGGGAAGACACAAGCTTGAAAGACAGCAATCCTTTCTGTGCATTAAAATAATCAGTAGAGTTGTCAGCACTTTCTGATAGCTCTGTTGTTTTTTATTACTGTACTTTCCCTTTATATCTTCCTATTTTTATATCTTGCATTCACACTACTTTCCTTAGAGTCCAGGCACATCATGTGATAGATATATATATATATATACATAGGGTAAGTAGCAGGTTTGAAACAGAGCAATCATTTCTCTGCATAAAGGTAATCAGTTAGGTTATGAACACTTTTTGCTACTACTTTTGCTGTTTTTTTTCTTACTTCAATTTCCTTGTATATACTCATATTTGTATGTGGTGTTGTCTCTTTGTGTTTTGTCTATAATAATGCAATTATGTAGTAAGTGGGTTTTATATCTACTTATCACATGTTTCACAATATGCAAAAGTCTAATAAGAAAACAGTTATCATTTCACTATTCAACATGGCAAGTTTATGAATATTGCACCTTCATCATGTATGCTGCACACAATGCCTATGTTTCTACATGAGCACCTTAGTATACTGGATGGACGAATAAGCACTTGATATTTATTCCAATAATCCTTGACACTTTTTTAATTAAAATTACAATAAGAAACCCTTGTACAGACTTTTCATGAAAGTTAAATGCACATGTGATGTCATCAGTGATGTCATCAATGACATTTGTGATGTCATCTTTGATGTCCTGGGTGTTAGTCTTAGCAGTGCACGGTGGTGGCGTGAGTTATGGTTGCTTAGCTTACCATAACTGGCGAATTTAAAGGGTTTTTCGGTTTTACTTGGAACCATAACGTCCCTTTAACAAAGTTTTTTCACTGAATTTCATAGGTTTTTAGTAGCACAACTTAACCATAACGTCCCTTTAACAAAGTTTTTTCACTGAATTTCATAGGTTTTTAGTAGCACAACTTAACCATAAGGTCCCTTTAACAAAGTTTTTTTCACTGAATTTCATAGGTTTTTAGTAGCACAACTTAACCATAACGTCCCTTGAACAAAGTTTTTTTCACTGAATTTCATAGGTTTTTAGTAGCACAACTTAACCATAACGTCCCTTTAACAAAGTTTTTTTCACTGAATTTCATAGGTTTTTAGTAGCACAACTTAACCATAACGTCCCTTTAACAAAGTTTTTTCACTGAATTTCATAGGTTTTTAGTAGCAAAGCTTAACAATAGTAACTTTGACTTTATGTACATGTAATATAGAACATACTGAACCACTTCTACTGAATGTAATGTCCGCAAACATTTTTGATGTCCGCAGACATATTCGGACAACAGTACCACTACCTAAAAAGTCTGGGGGGGTTATGTTTAATTGTTATATTACAACATGATAACATTTAAAAAATTCACAAAGTAGTACACATACATAATATATGTAGTAATACATAAGAAATGTAACCCATATATGTACCACACTAACCATTCATTTAAATACAATATATTCTAAAATGGAATATACCAAGAGAAGATAAATAGGCTTCCAACATAATTACCTCACAGACACTCCACAACTAAAACCAAGACTAGACCTACAGAGTACTCAGAACATATCTTACCTGAAATAGTAAGTGTACATCATTTTACTCATATCTTTATAAACTTTCTGTATTAGATTAAAAAAAAAATATTATATATTTTTTTTTTCTCACAGAAATGTCTAGTAGTCTGGAATGGCTAGAGGAGCACTTCCCACGTGACGAAATGTCAGAAAATAGTGAAGCTAATGGTACACACTTTACAATATAAACCATTTAATTGTTATTATTTTATATATATTTAACATATATATTTCTTTTTGTACAGAGCATACCAAAATAGAAAATGTGTCTGAAGAAACTGTTAAGGAAAACACGCTTGACAGCTTAAAAGAAAAAATGGATTTATTATTGAACAATTTTAATAATTTGAAAACTTTTGTTGAGGATCATTTTAAAAGAAAAACCTCATACCATTGTCCAACATGTACTTGTCCCCACTCACCATATCCCAGTCAATTATCCCCAAACCCTCTCCATAATCCAAAACGTTTTGATGAGACTTCCATCCCTTCTTCACCTGATACCAATCATGTTGAAACCCCTAATTCTCCTGTTTTTGTTTCTGTTTCTGCCTCACCTTCTCTGTCATAAATTATTAATATATGTGAAATAAAGTTAACTTTTTATATTGTGTTGTAATTGCTTCCCATTTTTTATTTTTTTTAAAACAATGTAGATGTCCGCAGACAGCGCGGGTGTTCTGAAATGTTCGTAAATAAACGAAAATGGAGGTGTCCTGTAGAACACTATACCTGTCCGTATTGTTCGCTAGAAAGTTGAAACTGTTCTAAGAACCCAATTGGTGTCCTGAAATGTTCGTAATTAAAAAAAATTGAGGTGTCCTAAAGAACACTATACCTGTCCGTACTGTTCGCTAGCAAGTTGAAACTGTTCTAAGAACACAACCGGTGTCCTGAAATGTTTGTAATTAATCGAAAATGGAGGTGTCCTAAAGAACACTATACATGTCCGTACTGTTCGCTAGCAAGTTCAAACTGTTCTAAGAACCCAATTGGTGTCCTGAAATGTTCGTAATTAAACAAAAATGGAGGTGTCCTAAAGAACACTATACCTGTCCGTAATGTTCGCTAGCAAGTTAAACTGTTCTAAGAACACAATTGATGTCCTGAAAAGTTCGTAATCAAACGAAAATGGAAGTGCCCTAAAGAACACTATAGCTGTCCGTAGTGTTCGCTAGCAAGTTTAAACTGTTCTAGAACATACGCGATGTCCAGAAATGTTAGTTTGATGTGTGACGCACTTTTAATTAATTCAGGACCCGAACACTGTCTGTAGAACATCAACGCGCATGCGCAAACCAATGTCCATGCATTTGGTGTCCTGCGGACAGGAGCTTCCTTTGCGGACCTGTTCGCGAAGGGATCATGTGACCGCGCCCATGCTGATCGCGTGTTCTGAATGCGGACACTGTTCGTGTCCCCGAACAATTTAAAAGTACATTTTCGAGTAATCCACAATATTTTTCCATAAAAACTCATCATGGCACAAGTCCCACATAGTAATCCTGAGTTTCTACATATCTTTTGAAACTTTTTTAACCCTTTTTTGTGTTCGATCTGTCCGCTGACAGCGCGCATGTCCGCGAACTGCGTACAAGCACCCCTATAAAAGACCACGCCCTAGAGCTTATGCTCATTGTTTTTCTGGCTATTCTTCAGAGCACAGCTATTTCTCCAGCAACTTGCTGATTACACCATCGAGATGGCATCCCTGGCTGCAGAACTGCCACCTGGTGCTGCACCTGCTTCAGCACCACCCCCACCCCCTCCAACACCACCACCATCCCAAGGGCCTGAAGAGGGGAACAGGAGTGAGGATGCAGAGGAGGAAGAAGACGATGATGAGAATGAGGTAGAGGAAATCCCTACTACCCACTCTAGACGTGAGTCTTGGGTGTGGTGGTTATTTTCCGTTTATGGGAATGGTCCTGAGGCTCGTGCAAACTGTGTTATCTGTAATGAGTGCAAAATGATACTCAGTCGCGGGAAGCACGGTTCGTACAGCTTTGGGACCACGACCATGAAGCGACACCTGAGGTCATTTCACTCTGGGGCTATTCGCAAGGTTGTACCTTGTGAAGAACCTAGTAGGTTGATTTCCTCTACTTCATCCTCCGTTTCTGATCCTGTCCCCACAAGGACCACCTCTGTGGGACAGCGTCTTCCTCAAGCTGCCTCACAGGCCATACAGAATTCTGATGACCCTTACCTTTCGAGGGTCACAGTTGTATGTATGTACTGTGACACATACTCTGCAGGTGGGAGCGACTTCGGAGTGCTTTTGAGACTATCGTCTCAGAGCAGGAGAAGACCTGGTCACTACCCAAATAAAACCCACTCTACATCTTCCTCTCTCAGCTCGCCCTTTCTTATCCCTGTGGTTGGTGTCCCCCCTTTTATCCCCCTTTCCCCTCCTCTCCTAGTGTGTCGTGTCTAAAAAACCCCAAAAAAATAAAAAATTACAAAAATCTAAAAAAATAAGGCTCTTTTCAGAGCCGTCTTTCACAGTTAAAAAATAGAAGTGAAGATAAATAAAGCAGGGCCCTTTGTATTTCTTAAAAGCCGCGGACAGTTTGCGAACATTAAAAAAATTGGGGTGCTACCCTATTGTTACCATTGCATTTTTCTCTGGGAGGAAGTGGTGGCTCTGAAAAGAGCCTTTGGGACGTGTTTGTATGTCAAAAACTATAAATACTTAACACCTACTTCAAAATGGATGCTGTATTTCTAAAAAAGGTCGCAATGCATTTTGTACATTTCTCAGAAAACTCTGAATGCCAGCATAAGTAAGATGGACTCCATCTCTGCGAAACATGCCAAAATCTCTTAGAAATGCACAAACAGCCTTATTAACATTGCGCCTTGCTTTTTCCATTTGTGGACCAAATGAAGAAGAACAAAGCCACATTTGCCTCTGCGCAATCCGTGAAAATATTACTTGAGAATTAGGAAACATGTCCATGACTTTCAGAAGTCCTTCTTTCATAGCAAATTGCAGAGAAATTCCAGACACATGTCCTAAACTGTTCCTTCCACAATGAATTACAATTATGTCTGGATGTTGCTTTGTTTCCAAAGTAGCACAGAGAGGTAGCAAGTCCAACCACTTCATTCCACGTAAAATCCAAGATCTACAACTACTCCACAGCTTTCTGCATGCACCTTCAACCAATGTATCCACGAATCTCCCAAAATCCAAACAATCTGTTTTCTGAAACACACAGCCATAGCTATCTGTTGTTCTCTCAGCAAAAAGAGTATCTGAGAAACTCTCTCCTGGCACAACACACCCACTAAACTTTCCTGACCAATCCCTTTCAATGCTCATTCTCATTTGCATGACTTCTGAACCCAAAAATCCCCGGATGTAACTCCTGATGTCCGCGAACTACCGCCATGTCCGCGGACATATCGTAACATGAACAGCCCTTCTACCATTTCCACTTCACTCTCTGTGCCATTCCCTCATTGGATGTAGCTAAGAAATCACATGACCATGCACCAATCACATTCAAGACCTCTACATCTAACTGCATCATCATAGATCAGCACTGCAAATGTACTGTGAATCTCTCTGAGTACAAGTGTCATATCATTGGCAAGCACCATCTACAAGAAATACTGTACAAGTCTCCAAGACTTCTACTTGCAGCTCCATGCATATCCATATGCATGAACACAAACTACATGTATGCATATTTTCTGTACAGTACATGAACACATTTTCAAACTGACTTTTAGCTTGTGTAATCTGTAAAATGAATCTACTGTCTTTTTTCCAATTTCCTAAAATCAACTATCACTTATAAACCTTTACACTATTCACTTTCTTTATACACACACTATCATATCATGTTAAACTAACATTTTTTAAATGAAATTTATAGACTACATATATTCAAACAGAATTGCATGCATGCACACTCTATGTTCAAATCTCAAAAAATAATACTTATACAGTTACATTTATTTATTTATTTATTTATTTATTTGATTACTTTAATTTAAGCATGACATTAAGGCACTATTACTTAGAACAGCTTAGTTACAGAAATGGTGGTATTCAGTGGTACATTATGAATTTCACAAGACATACTAAAGATGTTTTGTTTGTTACAGTTACTCATTACAATACAATTTGTTCATTAAGAACATATCATATGTATTGAACTGGTGCAACGTATCTTATGTGAATAAGATAGTTTTAATGGTTTTAAGGAAGGCGCTGAGGATTTCAATAATAAAATCAATATCTGAATTAAAAACAATGCTATATACAAACAAAATTACTAATTTGTTTCTTTTACAATTGCAGTGAAGACCATTCTCCTGAAAAGAAGCAGCCGAATTTCAAGAACAAAGAAAAACTAAGAATTAAACTGCTCATTTTAGAAAAAAAGTAAGTAGAATATCACCATAATATTTGTATTATTACTCAAAGATACTGTAAAGTTAATTCATGCTATTTCTGGGCCTAAAAATAGAGATTGTGCACCATTCTGTCCAAAAATCCCCATGTCTTAAACAGCGATTTACAGCCAGAATGGCGCACAAATTCCTACTTTTGGACACACAAATTACCCAACTCAACCGCTAGAATTTTCATATTATAGAACAAACAACTGTTTTTATTGTATACATTAGATTTACTATTTGTACTTCTCCACACCACTAGCTTATTTTTTTCTGTCATCTGAACCTGAGTTTAGTAACATATTAATTGAAGAATACACATCTCTACTAGTTGTAGTTCGGAATGCACAATCAAACACCATTCCATACATCATCTTACTCAAACACTCATGCACACAGCACACATACATTGCAGAACACCCCAACCCATACCTTCTTTATTTTTTTCAACAGACCCTAAAGAATGCCTATCAAAAGTCAAGTCCGTAGAAAGCAACGCAGAAGTAGAGCAAATGAAAATAAGTGTCCAACATAAGCATCCATCTCTAGCAGAATTTGTAAAAAAAAAGTTGAAACAAAACTGCTAATACAGTTATTTAGTGAAACACAATAAGTTTCAAGTGCAAAGACTTTGGGGCCGATTCATGGAACAAACGTGCGCCGAAAATCTATGCGCAAGTAGGCGCAAGCAGGCGCAAGCAGGCGCAAGCGGAAAAAAACAGGCGCACGCGCACGCGTGCGATTCATGGAAGTCCCTGCGCGTGTTCACCGCACGATGTGCGCCAAACCCGTGCATGGCGCACAAGTCACTGCAACATCGCGAAAGGCGTGCGCGACGGTGCGCGACGCGCACAGTGAAAGCGCACAACCTCAGCGCACACAGCAGAAAGTGGGCGGGACATGGGGCGTAACGCGCGGAATGGGGAACAACACGCGAAAATAAGGGCGTAACTGGGGATGCACTGCACGGAAGCAGAGGTAACGCCCACACGCACACGAACCACACGTATTCATGGAATGGAATAGGGCAAACCCACGCACAGCCAAAGCCGCGCACAAGCTGAAACACGTCCGCCACACGAAGGCAGGCGGTAGAGTCCCAGCGCATCGAAAAAGTGGCGCCGCGGGAAGTAAAATACGCGATTGAGCGGGGTACGTGTATTCCGGGGGTGCGCGGGAAGTTACACACGCGAATGAGCGGGCTACGTGTATTCCGGGGGTGCGCGGGAAGTGACACACGCGATTGAGCGGGGTACGTGCATTCCGGGGGTGCGCGGGAAGTTACACACGCGAATGAGCGGGGTACGTGTATTCCGGGGGTGCGCGGGAAGTTCCACACGCGATTTGGCCGGGTACGTGGATTTCAGGGGTGCGCGGGAAGTTCCACACGCGATTGAGCGGGGTACGTGTATTTCGGGGGTGCGCGGGAAGTGACACACGCGATTTGGCCGGGTACGTGGATTTCATGGGTGCGCGGGAAGTTCCACACGCGATTGAGCGGGGTACGTGTATTACGGGGGTGCGCGGGAAGTTCCACACGCGATTTTGCCGGGTACGTGGATTCCAGGGGTGCGCGGGAAGTTCCACACGCGATTGAGCGGGGTACGTGTATTTCGGGGGTGCGCGGGAAGTTCCACACGCGATTTGGCCGGGCACGTGGATTTCAGGGGTGCGCGGGAAGTTCCACACGCGATTTGGCCGGGTACGACGATTCCAGGGGTGCGTGGGAAGTTCCACACGCGATTTGGCCGGGTACGTGGATTTCAGGGGTGCGCGGGAAGTTCCACACGCGATTGAGCGGGGTACGTGTATTTCGGGGGTGCGCGGGAAGTTCCACACGCGATTTGGCCGGGTACGTGGATTTCAGGGGTGCGCGGGAAGTTCCACACGCGATTGAGCGGGGTACGTGTATTTCGGGGGTGCGCGGGAAGTGACACACGCGATTTGGCCGGGCACGTGGATTTCAGGGGTGCGCGGGAAGTTCCACACGCGATTTGGCCGGGTACGACGATTCCAGGGGTGCGCGGGAAGTTCCACACGCGATTTGGCCGGGTACGTGGATTTCAGGGGTGCGCGGGAAGTTCCACACGCGATTGAGCGGGGTACGTGTATTTCGGGGGTGCGCGGGAAGTTCCACACGCGATTTGGCCGGGTACGTGGATTTCATGGGTGCGCGGGAAGTTCCACACGCGATTGAGCGGGGTACGTGTATTTCGGGGGTGCGCGGGAAGTGACACACGCGATTTGGCCGGGTACGTGGATATCAGGGGTGCGCGGGAAGTTCCACACGCGATTGAGCGGGGTACGTGTATTTCGGGGGTGCGCGGGAAGTTCCACACGCGATTCGGCCTGGTACGTGGATATCAGGGGTGCGCGGGAAGTTCCACACGCGATTGAGCGGGGTACGTGTATTTCGGGGGTGCGCGGGAAGTTCCACACGCGATTTGGCCGGGCACGTGGATTTCAGGGGTGCGCGGGAAGTTCCACACGCGATTTGGCCGGGTACGACGATTCCAGGGGTGCGCGGGAAGTTCCACACGCGATTTGGCCGGGTACGTGGATTTCAGGGGTGCGCGGGAAGTTCCACACGCGATTGAGCGGGTACGTGTATTCCGGGGGTGCGCGGGGAGCAGCACACGTGAATTGCACGTGTGGGTCCTCCCAGGTGTACCCTCTACACCCTCCACGGCCCCTGCAGGTGGCTCACACCACAGGGGCCTACCCAGCACATGTCCTGCAGGCACCCCATCCACCATGGCCATGCCCACCAGCCAACCCACATATCAACTAGCACTACTGCCCACCAACGCATGTCCCCCTGCACCCCCAGCCACCAGGGGCAGCCTCCAGCAGGCCCCCACCCATGTCTCCCCCCACCCCCACCCCCCAGCAGTGCAGGGGCAGCCTCAAACAGGCCCCCACTCATGTCCCCCTGCACCCCCACCCCCTAGCATCCAGGGGCACCCTCCACCAGGCCCCCACTCATGTCTCCCACCACCCCCACCCCCCAGCCACCAGGGGCACCCTCCACCAGGCCCCCACCCATGTCCGACTCATGTCTCCCACCACCCCCACCCCCCCAGCCACCAGGGGCAGCCTCAACCAGGCCCCCACCCATGTCTCCCACCACCCCCACCCCCCAGCCCCCAGCCACCAGGGGCACCCTCCACCAGGCCCCGACTCATGTCTCCCACCCCCCAGCACTGTGGGGCACCTGCCAGCAGGCCCCCACCCATGTCTCCCACCACCCCCACCCCCCCAGCATCCAGGGGCACCCTCCACCTGGCACCCACTCATGTCTCCCATCACCCCCACTCCCCAGCAGTGCAGGGCACCCTCCACCAGGCCCCCACTCATGTCTCCCACCACCCCCACCCCCCCAGCATCCAGGGGCACCCTCCACCAGGCCCCCACACATGTCTCCCAGCACCCCCACCCCCCAGCATCCAGGGGCACCCTCCACCAGGCCCCCACTCATGTCTCCCATCCCCCCCACTCCCCAGCAGTGCAGGGCACCCTCCACCAGGCCCCCACTCATGTCTCCCACCACCCCACCCCCCCAGCATCCAGGGGCACCCTCCACCAGGCCCCCACACATGTCTCCCAGCACCCCCACCCCCCAGCATCCAGGGGCACCCTCCACCAGGCCCCCACTCATGTCTCCCATCCCCCCCACTCCCCAGCAGTGCAGGGCACCCTCCACCAGGCCCCCACTCATGTCGCTCACCACCCCCACCCCCCCAGCATCCAGGGGCACCCTCCACCAGGCCCCCACACATGTCTCCCAGCACCCCCACCCCCCAGCATCCAGGGGCACCCTCCACCAGGCCCCCACTCATGTCTCCCATCCCCCCCACTCCCCAGCAGTGCAGGGCACCCTCCACCAGGCCCCCACTCATGTCTCCCACCACCCCCACCCCCCCAGCATCCAGGGGCACCCTCCACCAGGCCCCCACACATGTCTCCCAGCACCCCCACCCCCCAGCATCCAGGGGCACCCTCCACCAGGCCCCCACTCATGTCTCCCATCCCCCCCACTCCCCAGCAGTGCAGGGCACCCTCCACCAGGCCCCCACTCATGTCTCCCACCACCCCCACCCCCCCAGCATCCAGGGGCACCCTCCACCAGGCCCCCACACATGTCTCCCAGCACCCCCACCCCCCAGCATCCAGGGGCACCCTCCACCAGGCCCCCACTCATGTCTCCCATCCCCCCCACTCCCCAGCAGTGCAGGGCACCCTCCATCAGGCCCCCACTCATGTCTCCCACCACCCCCACCCCCCCAGCATCCAGGGGCACCCTCCACCAGGCCCCCACACATGTCTCCCACCCCCCCCACTCCCCAGCAGTGCAGGGCACCCTCCACCAGGCCCCCACTCATGTCTCCCAACACCCCCACCCCCCCAGCATCCAGGGGCACCCTCCACCAGGCCCCCACACATGTCTCCCAGCACCCCCACCCCCCAGCATCCAGGGGCACCCTCCACCAGGCCCCCACTCATGTCTCCCATCCCCCCCACTCCCCAGCAGTGCAGGGCACCCTCCACCAGGCCCCCACTCATGTCTCCCACCACCCCCACCCCCCCAGCATCCAGGGGCACCCTCCACCAGGCCCCCACACATGTCTCCCAGCACCCCCACCCCCCAGCATCCAGGGGCACCCTCCACCAGGCCCCCACTCATGTCTCCCAGCACCCCCACCCCCCAGCATCCAGGGGCACCCTCCACCAGGCCCCCACTCATGTCTCCCATCCCCCCCACTCCCCAGCAGTGCAGGGCACCCTCCACCAGGCCCCCACACATGTCTCCCAGCACCCCCACCCCCCAGCATCCAGGGGCACCCTCCACCAGGCCCCCACTCATGTCTCCCATCCCCCCCACTCCCCAGCAGTGCAGGGCACCCTCCACCAGGCCCCCACTCATGTCTCCCATCCCCCCCACTCCCCAGCAGTGCAGGGCACCCTCCACCAGGCCCCCACTCATGTCTCCCATCCCCCCCACTCCCCAGCAGTGCAGGGCACCCTCCACCAGGCCCCCACTCATGTCTCCCACCACCCCCACCCCCCCAGCATCCAGGGGCACCCTCCACCAGGCCCCCACACATGTCTCCCAGCACCCCCACCCCCCAGCATCCAGGGGCACCCTCCACCAGGCCCCCACTCATGTCTCCCATCCCCCCCACTCCCCAGCAGTGCAGGGCACCCTCCATCAGGCCCCCACTCATGTCTCCCACCACCCCCACCCCCCCAGCATCCAGGGGCACCCTCCACCAGGCCCCCACACATGTCTCCCACCCCCCCCACTCCCCAGCAGTGCAGGGCACCCTCCACCAGGCCCCCACTCATGTCTCCCAACACCCCCACCCCCCCAGCATCCAGGGGCACCCTCCACCAGGCCCCCACACATGTCTCCCAGCACCCCCACCCCCCAGCATCCAGGGGCACCCTCCACCAGGCCCCCACTCATGTCTCCCATCCCCCCCACTCCCCAGCAGTGCAGGGCACCCTCCACCAGGCCCCCACTCATGTCTCCCACCACCCCCACCCCCCCAGCATCCAGGGGCACCCTCCACCAGGCCCCCACACATGTCTCCCAGCACCCCCACCCCCCAGCACCTGCCAGCAGGCCCCCACCCATGTCCAACTCATGTTCCCCACCCAACATGTCATCACAGTCCAGATCCCTGGTCTCTATGGTCAGCCCCCAAATGCAAAACACCCACCCGAGTATTGCATCCACCCACTCATATTCTGCAATTACATCACAGAACACCAATTGCAAGTTCCAAAACAAACACATGTCCCTCACATACACCCAATGGGTGTCAGTGAATCTCAAAACGCATAACATGAAATGCATGAAAACAATGAGACACCACACATTGAAGTGCAACAAATAAATAATGTATTAAAGGAAAGATGAATAGAAACAAAAATGAAGAAACTGAAATGTGAATGGAAAACAATGAAAAGAAGCATGTCCGTCCAAAAAAAAGAAAAAATCAAAGAATATAGAAATCCAAAGTAATGTACTACAAAGTCAATGTCCACCAAACAAAATCCAATGTGAAAAAAAAACATAAGCCATTGATCCATGGATAATTTTAAAAAATAAAGTATGTACAAGTCCACAACTATGTACAAAGCAAGAAGCCAGGGTCCATCATCCCAACAAAATAAAGGAAACCTAACTAACTACACTAACTAATAAAAAAAACTATATACAAAAATGTGGCCAATGTCCAAAAGGTCCAAATGAAATAAAAACAAAAATGAAACTTAACACTACCTACATAACTATGTACAAGGGCAGCGGGCTAGTTCCACGGCTCACTTCTGGATGTGCCGGGCCAGGGCATCATCGAACTCCTCCTCTATGTCCCGGAGGCAGTCCTCCTCCATGGCCCCGAGGGTCCGCAGGGCCGTCGACGTGTCCACCTCCAAAGCCCTGCGGATTGCCTCGAGGCACTCGACCCGCCTCAGGGCCCTCTGCATGGAGTTCTCCGCCCTGACCATTGAGAGCCGTGCCTCTTCCGCCCGCTGCCGCTCCGCATCTATGGCGTGGCCCAACCGCTGCCACACGGAAGACACTTTTTGTCCTGGGTCCTCCTGCCCTCCGGCCGATGCCTGCCCCTCCGATGTCGAAGGCCCCGAGCCTTCATGGCTCCCACCATGGAGCTGCTGCTGCTGTGCCTCTGCCCCTGCACTGCCTCCTGCTGCCTGCACATCCTCCGCCGGCTGGGGTGCAGTCGTTGACGTGGCCACCCCTGCTGGACGTCCGACTCCCGACTGTGGCAGGGATGCCTCCTCCACCAGCCTGGCCGCACCGTCAGAGGCAGCTCCACAGGGCACCCAGGTGACTGATGGGTGGGAAGATGGCACAGAGGACGACTGGCGCGTAGGGGGTCCAGCTGAGGAGGGGGTCGTGGCAAGCCCCATCAGATGGAGGAATCCGGCCTGGGTGACCTGTCCCAGCAGGCTGACGTGGTCAACGAGCCATTCGAGATGACCTGCAGTCTCTTCATGAAAAGACTGCAGGTCGCCTCGCATGGCCCGTTGACGCAACGCCACTCCAGCCAGGACAGGCTCAACCCGGGCCTGGATAGCCACGTCCGCAGGCAGGGGAAGGCCAGTTGACGTCAGCTCATCCCCTGCCTGAAAACTGGTCTGGACATGGGCATCCCTGCTGGTGCAAGATGATGCAGGGACAGGATCAGGGACAGGATTGCACACAGGCACCTCCGCGGCGGCCTGTGCTGCCTCCTGTCCCTGGTCCTGCACTGCACCACTAGCACCAGTGGGATCCCCACCCCCAGACCCCGTCTCCGGTGCTTGCACGGCCTCCTCCTCCACCAAACCCCCCACCAACCTGGATGACTCTGTGCCATCTTCCCCCGTTGGGCCCTGTGGGGTCCCAGCTGCCCCTTCTGCTGCCGAGGAGTCCAACTGCAACCTCCGCCTCTTGGACCTCCCCCCGGCAGCTGCGGCCTGGGACGCGGCACCGGACTCCTCACTCCCCGACGAGATGACAACCTGGGAGGGGAGCCGGGCCTTGCGTCTCCGGCTGGCGGTGGGATCCCCGCTGCTGTGCTCCACAGCACCTTCTCCGCCCTCTTCATCAGTTGACGCTGCAGACAGGGAGAAACAAAACACAGGCATCAGGGCACTGTACAATGTACACATACACACATGACAGTTGTACATGAGTGGCATTGGCAAACCTCTGACATGTCATCACAATCCCCAACACACATGTCATTACAACTTGCACACACGAGCCATACCACAGCCATGTTGCAACTGCCAACACCATCCATACACATACAACAGCATCAGCAGGCAAAGGAGAGCCAGACATCACATGCAACACAGGAAGTGCACCACACATGTACACACACCACCACACTTGCATGCATGTGTACACCTCTGCTAAGTGTCGCAGTGTTCAGACGGGCATCCATGTCACATCTGCCAATCAGGCTTCCACATACCGCTGTCACATGCATCCATGTTGCATCACTGTTGCACCCTTGTCAAATACACACACATGCACATGTACACAGCGCTGATACAATCAGCTGAAAACAACATACATGCGTGACATCACGGACATGTCTACTCACATACACATTCATACAGACTTGTGTGCCCACACAACTGCATTTGGCATGCAAGCCCACACACACAGGCACCATCCATGTCTCACACATTACAGCCCTCGCATGTGTCAGCCCCACGGCCCTGTACACCCGCACCCATACTCGACCCCATACAAACAGATGTGCAACCTGCACACTACTGAACAATCACCACACGCACTGCTCACAATCAGGATGCATGTACACTCACCGCTCGACTCCAGACGGGTCTGCCTCTCAAGGACCTGGACGTGGAGCGCTGGGGATATGTGTTCCAGGACCCTCATCTGTTCTTCCGACAAGTGGCCCCGGCGCCCCTTGGCATCCGCTGCCTTCAAGAGGTGCCGGGCCTTGGTCAGGGTCCTGGACCTGAAGTCCTCCCAGCGCTTCTTGACATGTTGTAAGTCGCGGACTGCCACCCCCTCCGCGTTGATGGCAGTCACGATGTCAGTCCAGATCCGAGTCCGTCCTTCCTTGTCGGCGCGGCAACTTCCGAAGAGGGCATCATACTGGCCCAGGACTTGCTCCACCAGGACACCAACTTCGGTGGCACTGAAGCTGGTGCCCCTCTGCCTCTCTGGCCGGGGGTTGTCAGTGGTCACAGATGGAGTTGGCCCCGACATGACAACCCCAGAGGCAGGAGTGGGTGGGCAACTGGGTCCTGGGGCTGGGCTGTGGAGCGATGGAATCCCAGTCGGGAGTCTTTGGTTCCAGCAGGGGTGGTCACACCAACAGCACCCCTGGCTGATGTGCAGGCAGCAAATGGCAGGGCACGTGGGCAGCAGGCAGTCAGGCAGCAGCAGATGGCAGGTGGGAGCGTGCTCGGGGCTCTGGGGGGCAGTAGTTCGGCCTTCTGGGCAGGAGCGTGGTCTTCCGTGTGCTTACGCGTGGCCAGCTTGATACGGAGTGATTAGGCACGTGAAAATTCTGCACGTCAGCGTGTAATTCGAGGAAAGGCCCTTAGCGCGTAAGCGCGTCTGCACGCATACGCATTTTCATTGGACCAAAGGCCCTCAGCGCGTGAGCGCGTCTGTGACGTGACGTGCGAGGGAGTATCCCTCATTGCACGTGATGACAGTACACACGTGGATCCCAACCAATCGCGTGTGAAAGTTCACGGGACCCCGAAACACACGTACCCCGGCCAATCGCGTGTGGAACTACCCGCGCACCCCGAAACACACGTACCCCGGCCAATCGCGTGTGGAACTTCCGCGCACCCCGAAACACACGTACCCAGGCCAATCGCGTGTGGAACTTCCCGCGCACCCCGAAACACACGTACCCAGGCCAATCGCGTGTGGAACTTCCCGCGCACCCCGAAACACACGTACCCAGGCCAATCGCGTGTGGAACTTCCCGCACCCCGAAACACACGTACCCAGGCCAATCGCGTGTATGCTCGCTCCCCTCCGATCACACGCGATGACACCAGAATACGGGAAACCAACGAGTCCGCCCACACGGAGGCGTCCCGCGCCCGCGCACAGCATAAAAGTGCGCGCAAACAACAAACGCGTATATACAGCGACGATGAATGCCCCATTTGTTGCTGCAGTGATTGTGGGACACCGCAGGAGGAGGAGAATAGCCAGGGCACGCATTTTTGCACCACGGACAGGGATTTTTGGGATGCCTGACGACCAGGTCTACGGCAGGTATAGGTTTCCACCCCATATCATCCTAGACCTGGTCAGGGAGTGGGAAGATGACCTCACATCCCCCACCCTTTGCTCCCAAGCATTGAGCCCCTTGGAGAAGCTGCTCAATGTCTTGCATTTCTTGGCCACTGGGTCGTTTCAGCGGACCACTGCCATAGTGGGGGGGTCTCACAGGCCACGCAGTCACGCTGCCTACACCAGGTACTGGCAATCATGACAGCGCGCCCCTCAGTCCGCAGGCACATATACATGCCCAGAACACCCGCAGAAAGGCAGGCCGTTGTCCTGGATTTTTTCAGGGTGGCACACTTCCCCAAAGTGCTCGGCGCCATAGATTGCACCCATGTGGCCCTACGTCCACCTAGGGCCACTGAGCACATCTACCGAAACCGCAAGCACTGGCATTCCATCAATGTACAGGTGGTATGCGATGCAAAGGGAATCATTACCTCTGTGTATGCAAACTACCCTGGCTCCACCCATGACAGTTTCATATACAGAATGTCCGCCCTGAGCCGGGCCCTGGAAGCTGGGCAGCATGGCGACACATGGCTCCTAGGTGAGTACAAATGCCCTTGCACATGCATGCAAGTCACACACAGACAAATATACCAACCCCAATAATCTGAACAATTATCACCTCCCCAGGGGACAGTGCCTGCCCTCTGAGCAACCACATGATGACGCCAATCCGGAACCCCACCACACCACCCCAGGTAAGATACAACGCTGCCCATATTGCAACCAGGGGCATAGTGGAGCGCACATTCGGAGTGCTCAAGTCACGTTTCCGCTCCCTTGACCGCTCTGGTGGGCAACTACTCTATGCACCAGCAGTTGTGTGCAGGATCATTGTGGCAGCATGTGTCCTGCACAATGTTGCAACACGGCAGGGCGTCCCGGTGGACATGGTGGTGCCCCCACATCCCCAACCACAGGCACAGGCGCTGCCCATGGGAGGGGACAGGGCACGTGGCGAGGTAGCCCGGACCCAGCTTGTGGCCACATTTTTCACCTAAACTCCCACCCCTGCGGAGTGCACACAGGCCTGGCACATACCAGGTGACAATCGATGATGACAAAGTGACAGTCAACTGTCACAACCCTACCACCCTGAGATAGTTGCCATGGAAGTGCCACATCGTCTGCATCCCTAGCTACTTAAACACAAGCTATCCTGTGCAACCAAAATGCACACATATGACATGTGACATGACATGAGCCATACACAAGTATTACAAGGCACAATGAGGCAGGGGGGGGGGGGAACAAGGGAACACAGAGAATGGTACTACTAGGCCAGGTGTCATTGTGATTGTGCAAGTGCAGGGGTAGGGGGAAGGGAAAAGTGCAAGGGTGGGGGGGAGTCCAGTACAGGGGAAGTAGGCCAAACAATTATACATAGGTCGCCTGGTGGCAACTGCTAAGGTAAGTGCAGACGAGTGCTGGGAAGGGAGGGCTGTAGGGATAGAGAGACAGTACTGCAGTGCAGGGGTTGCCAGGGTGGCAGTGCAAGTGGACAGTGGCTGGGCCAGGGACCGAGGTTGGTGAGAGTGGCCCAGTTGCAGCTCCTGTGCAGTTCCAGTGAAGATTTCTGCAAGGGAGAGGCAGAGAGTAAGCAGAAGCAAAGAGGAAGGTCTTGAGGTGCTTCCTGAACTGGAGATGGTTCCCCTCAAGTTCAAGTCAGGAAGTCTGTTTGAGGGGGAGGGCCCTGCTGTGGAGAGAAACCTACCCCCAGCTAGTTGCTCTGAGAAGCGGATGACCTGGACATGCAAGGTGTGCATCACACACACCTGCAAAACAGGCCATGGCCACCACTGTCATGACAGTCAAACCCTCCCAAACATCAACATGACATGGCAAGCAATACCCATACACCGACCCAGTAACGATAAGGTACACATTTCCATGTCCTAAATGTACAGTGGCATCGGACAATGATGCCTGACCCGGAATCCGATGAAATGACAGACCAACAAAATGTCCCACCAAAAATAAGTCGATTCCAAATGCATTACAACAGTCGTAGACGTAACATCACAATGAATGCCTGGCTATATGCACATGATGCATTGCAAAATGAACACTGCAGCTCATGTGTGCAATGTCCTACTCCTGCATCACACTGCTCAGCGCACAGCGAACAGCCATTGCGTGTGATGCACACCCTGAGCATCACATCTAAGTGACAGACTACATCAAACATCAAATTAGGCATGTACTCGAACCATAATCGGTCACAGAACATGTGCTGGCGGGACACAGTGGGCACCAGAAGGCAAACAGTGTACACGTGGATATGCAAGGGTGGGAGTACATGGAGTGCATCCGAGTGCAAGTGTGTGGTTCTGCAAGGACATGCACTCCACATATGCATGTGCACACAAGTGACCATCAGTGTTCCCTACACATCACATGTGAACATCCACCATGTGTACACCCCAGCATGTCAAACCACTACTATCCCCTCGCACCTGAAAGGAAAACACAACACATGAACAGGCATTGATCAGCAGAACACAACATGTACATAGGACAACAACATTACAATGTCAGAGTTCCCATCACACTGCAGGGCAACGCAACTATCAACAACAACCCCCCCCCTCGCAAATGACCATGACCCACTGAACAACTGCACCTGGGTCATGGAGCCTCCAACCCTCATTGCCACCTGGCCACAGGATCACCTTTACCCTTCGTGTCCATCTCCCACCTTGTGTGTAAAGAGATGCCTGAACCCTCAGAATCCACACTCATTTCCAAAATCACATAATCCAAGGCATGAAAAGGAACCCAAACACCCTCCAGTAGATGACTTGACATAGCAGTACGTCTCAAAGGCCAAGTACTACCACAATGATGCAACAACCAAGGTAGCACAGCAAAACAATGTCACGACAGGATGTGAGACATGTGTGGTACATGACATAGGATGATGCACCATGAATGGATGTGTACTGTCACAGATCCCCTGTACAGGCGCTGGAGTCTCATGAAACAACCACCCACACCATGTCCCGGGTGCCTGCAAGGTCAAACTCACACAGGCCCCTGAGATCCTGGTGGGGAAAGAGGTTCAGGGATATGCAGTCTGGACAGGTGTAGACACACTGGATGACTGGAATGCGTGGCAGGTGAGGGGAGCAGGAATGACACATGAAACCAGGGAATGCACGAAAATGTACAACCTGCATGAACACATGCACAATCCAAACAAACTTGGACATCATTGTCATGGCCTTCTGTAGTCCAGGCTCAGGAGTGGTACGAACCAACCACCCCCTCTAGGGTTTTGGCGCCTGCAAGTTCGGGGCTTACACAGGCATCCGCAACCCCAGTGGGGAAAGAGGGTCAGGGAACATTGCTTGGATAGGCATGGGAAGCAGGAACACCGGGTAGAGGGTACAGGTTTCGAAATTGCATAGGATCAAGGGTGATTAGGGTAAAAAACATACCAAATAGGACCACACATACATCCATGCATCAGTACACTCCCCAGCAAGCCTATGCAGGGCAGTTTGTAAGAAAATACAACAAGACACTTAGCTCTGGTTTTGAGTGCTGGCCTCCTGCCTGCGCACTCTCAGGTCCGGTTACAGGAGCACTGCAATGCTGCAAAGAGAGACACAGTCAGCAACCAGTACATGCCAATTACACAAAAACACAACACAAAACATGCCCCATAACAACATACACCTCTACAAACAGAAAATCTGTGCTCCATGCTTCGTACCCATATATAACATCAACCCTGTGACGGGTCATTCACAGTCAATGCAGTAAGTCAGCCGCTGGTGGGTGCGTGGCAAATGGAACACCAATGTGTCACAATTCACACAACATGCAATGTTCCCTGGGTAAGCAGACAGACCCATATGGCAAGCCATGACTATAGATCAAGTTGCGTACCACCATGACCAAAACAAAGTTGCCAGTGCATTTATCATGAAGTACGTGGAATAGACATGCACTGCACCCGAGTATGTCCCTTGCTGTATGTCCCTGTGAGCTGCCCCTTTCCATGTCTTGGAAGGCTACATGGTTGATACAAGTGCCTCAATGAACCTTGGTGTACCGCAGGGTATGTGCCACTGCCCCCGCATGTGTCCCAGACAACCCTACTATCAACAGCCATCAGTCCACAAACACATCTGAGCTGCATTCTGTGCTTCAACACCAATATTTGTCTAAGCTCACCCTCAGTGCTGTGACTAAGCCTGCACGTGCAACTCGCCTGGTGCAAGCTTTGCTGTCTCGTGGCCCCCCTGTGATGCTCACCTTGCCTGGAGTTGCTTGGAACATGTCAGCAGTTCTAGGATGTGGGTCTGCAATCACTGTGGCTCTGCTTGTGCACACATGTGCATGTGGGCACCAACAAACGGGTCAGGAATTAGGTCGTCCAATGGGCCATGTCTGCTGGCAAAGGTGCTCTGATGCCTCATCCCCCTGCAGAAAGTGCATGAAACACATGATTAATGCTTCAAAGTGATCTGTGTGTGTCTCATCAGGCATCTCATTACTTGACCATGTCAGAGAGTCACATCACAAATCACACCATCAGTCCGTCTTTCACCTCCAAAGTGTGGAACACTATCTACAGCATGATTTGCAACAAGCACGTGTACAGGAAAGATATGAAACATAATACACAATGCATA
The DNA here is from genome assembly GCF_040938575.1 of Ambystoma mexicanum. Lineage (NCBI taxonomy): Eukaryota > Metazoa > Chordata > Amphibia > Caudata > Ambystomatidae > Ambystoma > Ambystoma mexicanum. Next base: position 695,700,486 of record NC_090939.1, read on the forward strand.
GCAATCAATGTCCACATTAATCATGACACGCCCCATCTAGCAAAAGCTGAACAGTGGACAATTACACCTAAATCATCCCCACTAGGGGTGTCAACACAAGTCAAAAAGCACCAGACATGCCACAGATATGACAGTCCAAAGCCCTTGTGTAAAATTCTGTTACACCGAACCATCCTTGCGAGCCCATGGATAAGGGAGGCAGGAGTGGCATATGTGAGTCAAGGAACCCAAGCAGCAAACACATACACAAGACAACCATGAAGGGCCCAGCTGGAACAGACAGTGGATGCCTTCAAAAACCACAAGGCACCGCACTGTCACATGTAAGCACAATAGACTACAAATTTTAAACTAACTCAACTATTAACTAATTACACTAACTAAGGAAAACCTACATTACCTATTTAAACTAACTATCAAACAGAAACTTAACTAACTAAACTAAAAGAAAAATCAAAAATGGCCACATACGACCCGGGGGGGAGGGGAGGCACCCAGGAGGGGGGAGGTACAGGGTGCTGCTCAACATCCACATGCGATGATGCTGAGCCAAAAAAAAATACCTCCATGGGCTCAACGCCTTCACAGCACGACCTATGTGGGAGATAGATGGTCGTCCGAGTCTGGCTCATCCTGGAAAGGAGGACGTGGCACAGTAGCCTGGCCACGCCTAGCCGCAGCTTGCCCCTCGTCGGCAGCAAGTCTGCCGGACAGGTGAGCCTGGTTCTGTGTGGCGATGTTACATAGGTCTGCATGCAGGACCTCACGTGATACACGTGCTTCCTCTTGCAAGGTAGCACGTGTAACACGGAGTTCCTCCTGCAAGGCCTGGCTGGACAACCGCTGCACCTCCCGGCAAGCCTGTAGCTCAGCCGAGATGGTGCGCTCAAGCTGTGCAAACCTCTCCTCTGCCTGCTGCCTCTGGGACATCATAAGGACACCCAGAGTGGATCTGAGGGAGGCATACTCCTCCCTCAGGGCATCCATGTGCACCTCTGCGTGAGCAGCAATTGCTTGACGCAGAGACGACATTTCAGCCTGGCGTGCCCTGTCTGAGGCCGCCATGCCCAGCCTGAGTGAGCGGGCCGTGGACCGTGCCGCCTGCTGCTGGAGAAGCACCTGCCTAGCAGGGGGGAGCACAGATCGGGCCACACGCTCCATGCTGTCAGCGATGTTCTCCATTGCTGCCCCCTGCCGTTCTGAATTGGCAGTCATGTCTTGCTCCCACTCAGTATACAGCGGTTGCGTGCGGCGACCGCGTTGCCGGGCTTGACCCCTGCGGGACCCAAGGACCGGGGGTCCTCGCTGTGTTGGCACCGCCTGCGGCTGCACGACTAAATGCCCCCGTCGACGTGATGTCCCAGGCACATCAGTGACTGGTGTGGAGGGTGACCCTGCGTCCCGATCCACCACGGGCGGAGGAACCAAGACTGTCTGATCCCTCAGTGCAGGGGTCGCAGACAGAGGAGTGTCCACATCAGAATCACTCACCCCTGACACATGGACTTGATGGTCATCCAACTCAACATGGACGTCAGAGTCGTCATCAAGGCTGGACTCATAGGCAGCCAGAGACAGGATGGACTGCAGCACTTGGGGGTTTTCGTGGCCTACCACCCCACGACCCCCACTAGTGCCGGGTTGATGTGGTCTTACCAACCCTGTGTCTGGCATGACAACACCATCCTCTGCATCCATTGCGTCATCACCTGAAAAATAGAGAGGAAAAGGTCAGTACACATGTCAGAAGCACACAACACACACACACACACACCGACAGCAAAGGCATCTGGCAGACATGTGACACACAACATATGACCTTGCATGCATGCTGGGTCTACTTAGAATAGCTTCTGTGATCAGACCTGTTGAAAGGTGGCAGTTTGCATGGAAGTGGGTCTATGCAGTGCAGAAAATGTGTACGCCACTCACTACCTACATGTACAAGCACTCCATGGTGTGTGCCAGGAAATGTGAAGGCAGTGCAATGTCAAAATCAGACATCACGTGCATTGTGTATTCAATGTGTACCATGTCTAGAAGGCAAGCACCCCTCCACCCCAGTACCAAAGCAGGGATGCCTAGCATGGTATCAAAAGGCTGACCATACACCTGTGTATTGACAAGCAGTGTTGACTGGCATCAACAGCTTAATGTGATTTCAATTACAACACTGCAAATGATGCTGGGACAGTGGGCAGGACACATGATGGAAGATCCGGAGGCCGGCCACGTGTGTAGAAGACACGACAGGAGTTGGACAGAGTCATTGGCCATTGAACAGGCTGAGGCCTGTGAGCCACACAGATTGTCAGAGCCTAAACATGTGTGCAACGCAGGACTGAGCCACAGTTGACATGGGGAGGCCGATAATATGGCAGGCAATGTATGTAACCAAGGACTCATATTACAGTGATCATCCAGTCAAGGACACATAGGGGCATGTGTGCAATGCACATGGAGCATGAATGGGCACTCATGTCCCTGCGGGACATCTGACCCATGCACAGTACAAGTGGGATGCCCTGCATCGAGTACTAAGGCTGTACCACACGGCATATGTCTGGCAGTTTCTAAGCTGGAAGTTAGCATCTACACAGGACACATGAACATGAAACTACACATTGGCAAGAATGTAGCAGACCAGTGCAAAGGTGGAACTGGGGTGCAGAGTGGCGGAGGAGGGGCAAGGGAGCATGGCCACATGGAGTCCCGCATGCAGGCAGAGGAGACATGCATGACGGTGGCATTGCATTACTTACACATCAGAACCATGTACAGGTCACATGTAGCAGCAATCATGCACAACACATCCCACAAGTGAAACACACACGTCCTCAACAACTACGCATCAACACTCACTGGACTGGGCATCAAAGTCCAGCATCTCTCCCACACCTTCGACCAATTCTGGTGGTATGAACTCCGCAACGAGAGCCTCATGCGGAGTGAGTTGTTCCTCCTCTGGTGCAGGCCCACCGCCAGTCACCAGAGTCAAGTTGTAATTTGAGGCACGCTTGGCCTTAGTGCTGCGCTTGATGTCATTCCAGCGCTTTTTGCACTCCTGCGCCGTGCGCACCTCATGGCCGAATGAACTGACATGTTCCGCCACATGCTTCCAGTGGGTGTCACGTTGGGCAGCCGTAGTCTGACTATTGGCACCCACTAGCATGTCACGGCTGTGTCCCCGCACGTAGTCCACGAGGAAGTCCAGTTCCTGCTTACAGAAAGGCTTCTTCCTCGACGTGCAGGAGGTCGTGGCTGTGTGTGGGGTCCCAGCCTGTGCTGCAGATGCAACCTTCCTCCTCTTGGACTGTGGCGCAGACCCTGGCTGGCTAATGCCGCCCTGACCAGTATGGCCAGTGGGTTGGGTGGATTGAGCCGAGGGAGTGGCAGGTGGAGGGATGACCAAAGGCCTGACTTGTGTCAGTGGCAGCTGGGTGCCCACTAATGGACCCTGCGCAGCAACATCAGCTGTGGCAGGGTCATTGACCGCAACGGTCCTGGTTGGCAGACTCACAACCGGGGTGCTGTTGGGTGCATCTGCCCCTGCACTTGCCAACACCCGGCTGTTCGGGGCAGCAGATGACATGACTGCCCCAGGGACACGTGTCTTGGTCTGAGCAGTCCGGCCTGCCCCAATGGTTTCCCCCCTGGCCTGTTGGAGATCTACCAAGGGCTCTTCAAGTGCCAACGCAGCCTGCGCTGGCAGACCCTGAGCCTGGGTGGCGGTGTCCACAACTGCACCTGCAGCTACCGCTACCCTTGGGCCCGTGGCAGTCGATGAAACGGACTGCCGGGTCATACGGGTGCCAGTGCCAGATGCAGGAGCTGCATCCCCCTGAACCACAGGGGGTGGTGGCATGGCTGCACCAACACATGGCACAACATTGTGCTCAAGTGGCGCACCCCTGCCTCTTCCCCCTCTGTGGCTGCCCTGGACACCCTGGAGTCCCCCTACTCCCTGGTCACCACGGCCACGTCCCCGACCACGCCCGCCACGAGGAGGACGCCCAGCTGAGGCACCCCTCACCTTTGGTAGCCTCCCTACCATGGCACAGATGTTATAGTGCTGGCACAGATGGAGTGGTGCCAATGGGAGGTGTACAGCACAATTGACCTGGGCAATTGGGGTGAAGGGGGTGGGAAGCAAGATGTTAACAGCCCCCCTGCACCTGCAAGGCTGTATGTGACCCCGGTGATGTGTTGACGGGTCACGCAACGCTCAGGCACCCCAAAACTGCAGTAAAACCGTGCACGCAACCCTGCAGCCTACGTGCGTGGATTAAACCTCCCGCAGTACGCGGTGGCACCCAGTAACACGTATAACGCGTACGCGTGGGACACGCAGGCTACGATGACATCGAAAATGGGTGCGATACACAGGGGCACCCGCAGTGGGAAAAGGAGCGTTTGCGACTCACCGTCTGACTAGCGCGATGCAGAAAAACACGCGTAGCCAATACCCCCGCCAAAAGAAGAGATACGTCCTTGAGAGCTGTGAAGTAGATGGCGCGCGAAACAACTGGAAGCAGCAACACACGTCGGTCTCCACGAAAGGCACGTACAGCGAACTGCTGGGCCCGCTCACCTTTAACCCGTGCTGAGGGAAACGCACGCGCGCGTCAAGTCACATGCGGACGTGCACTTTTTCACGTTTGATTACCCGCATTACACGCGGACGTGCAGTTTTTCACGCGCGCACGCTTATGCATGGGCCCTTTCCTCCTATTACACGCGGACGTGCAGTTTTTCACGCGCGCTTACGCGCATTACACGCAGCGTGCAGATTTTTCACGTGCCTAATCACTCCGTATGAAGCTGGCCACGCGAAAACGCACGGAAGACCACGCTCCTGCCCAGAAGGACACTTCACTGGCCCCCAGTGCCCCAAGCAGCCTCCCACATGCCATCTGCTGCTGCCTGCCTGCCTGCCTGCTGCCACCGTGCCCTGCCATTTGGTGCCTGCACATCAGCCATCTGCAGGGGTCCAGTTGCTGTGTCCACCCCTGCTGGTACAGAAGAGTCCCGACTCAAATGACATCGCTCCACAGCCCAGCCCCAGGACCCAGTTGGTCACCCACTCCTGCCCCTGGGGTTGCCATGTGGAGCACATCCACATCTGACACCAGTTGCAACCCCCGGCCAGAGGGGCAGAGGGGCAGAGGGGCACCAGCTTCACTGCCACCGAAGTTGGTGTCCTGGTGGAGCAAGTCCTGGGGCAGTATGATGCCCTCTTCGGATCGTCCCGCGCCAAGAGGGAAGGACGGGAGAGGACGCGGAGGGGGTGGCAACCCGCACCATCCAGAAGGTCAAGAAGCGCTGGGAGGACTTGAGGTCAAGGACCCTCATGAAGGCCCGGCGCCTTGTGGAGGGGGGCCGGGGCCGCATGAGTTCCATCCAGTTGAGGGTCCTGGAACGCATACACCCAGCGCTCCACGCCCAGGTCCTTGAGAGGGAGACCCGTCTGGAGTTGAGCGGTAAGTGGCCAAGCATTGCTGTGTGAGACAGGGCATGTTGCAGTGTGCTGGTTGTCTGATACCTGCCTGTATGTGTGACATAGGCCATGTACGCATGTATGTGTGCAGGGACATCATGGTAATGCATGTGCGACCTGTAATGTGTGAACCGCATGGTTGTTGCATGTGTTTGAATGTGACATGGGGAGCCCTGTGCAGATTGCACACATGACAGCATGGAAGTCTCTGTTCCTGGACATGGGTGGGGGCCTGGTGGAGGCTGCCCCTGGTGGCTGGGGGGTGGGGGTGGTGGGAGACATGTGTGGGTGCCAGGTGGAGGGTGCCCCTGGATGCTAGGGGGTGGGGGTGCAGGGGGACATGTGTGGGGGCCTGGTGGAGGGTGCCCCTGGTGGCTGGGGGGTGGGGGTGCTTGGAGACATGGGTGGGGGCCTGGTGGAGGCTGCCCCTGGTGGCTGGGGGGTGGGGGTGGTGGGAGACATGGGTGGGGGCCTGGTGGAGGCTGCCCCTGGTGGCTGGGGGGGTGGGGGTGCTGGGAGACATGAGTCGGACATGTGTGGGGGCCTGGTGGAGGCTGCCCCTGGTGGCTGGGGGGTGGTGGTGCTGGGAGACATGTGTGGGGGCCTGGTGGAGGCTGCCCCTGGTGGCTGGGGGGTGGTGGTGCTGGGAGACATGGGTGGGGGCCTGGTGGAGGCTGCCCCTGGTGGCTGGGGGGTGGGGGTGCTGGGAGACATGGGTGGGGGCCTGGTGGAGGCTGCCCCTGGTGGCTGGGGGGGTGGGGGTGCTGGGAGACATGAGTCGGACATGGGTGGGGGCCTGGTGGAGGCTGCCCCTGGTGGCTGGGGGGTGGGTGTGCTGGGAGACATGGGTGGGGGCCTGGTGGAGGGTGCCCCTGGTGGCTGGGGGGGTGGGGGTGCTGGGAGACATGAGTCGGACATGGGTGGGGGCCTGGTGGAGGCTGCCCCTGGTGGCTGGGGGGTGGTGGTGCTGTGAGACATGTGTGGGGGCCTGGTGGAGGCTGCCCCTGGTGGCTGGGGGGTGGGGGTGCTGGGAGACATGAGTCGGACATGGGTGGGGGCCTGGTGGAGGCTGCCCCTGGTGGCTGGGGGGTGGGGGTGCTGGGAGACATGTGTGGGGGCCTGGTGGAGGGTGCCCCTGGTGGCTGGGGGGGTGGGGGTGCTGGGAGACATGGGTGGGGGCCTGGTGGAGGGTGCCCCTGGTGGCTGGGGGGGTGGGGGTGCTGGGAGACATGGGTGGGGGCCTGGTGGAGGGTGCCCCTGGTGGCTGGGGGGTGGGGGTGCTGGGAGACATGGGTGGGGGCCTGGTGGAGGGTGCCCCACAGTGCTGGGGGGTGGGGGTGCAAGGGGACATGTGGCTTGGCTGGGGGGCATGGCCATGGTGGATGGGCTGCCTGTGGGACATGACATGGGGTGCAGGGTAGTCCCCTGTGGTGTGGGATGCCTGCAGAGGTCGTGGAGGGGGTAGAGGGGAGACCTGGGAGGACCCACACTGCCAATTCACGTCTTGAACTTCCCGCACACCCACCACCTGCGCACCCCTGAAATCCACGTACCCAGGCCAATCGCGTGTAGACTTTCTCGCGCACCCCTGAAATCCACGTACCTAGGTCAATCGCGTGTAGACTTTCTCGCGCACCCCTGAAATCCACGTACCCAGGCCAATCGCGTGTAGACTTTCTCGCGCACCCCTGAAATCCACGTACCCAGGCCAATCGCGTGTAGACTTTCTCGCGCACCCCTGAAATCCACGTACCCAGGCCAATCGCGTGTAGTCTTTCTCGCGCACCCCTGAAATCCACGTACCCAGGCCAATCGCGTGTAGACTTTCTCGCGCACCCCTGAAATCCACGTGCCCAGGCCAATCGCGTGTAGACTTTCTCGCGCACCCCTGAAATCCACGTACCCAGGCCAATCGCGTGTAGTCTTTCTCGCGCACCTCTGGAATCCACGTACCCAGGCCAATCGCGTGTAGACTTTCTCGCGCACCCCTGAAATCCACGTACCCAGGCCAATCGCGTGTAGAATTTCTCGCGCACCCCTGAAATCCACGTACCCAGGCCAATCGCGTGTAGTCTTTCTCGCGCACCCCTGGAATCCACGTACCCAGGCCAATCGCGTGTAGACTTTCTCGCGCACCCCTGAAATCCACGTACCCAGGCCAATCGCGTGTAGACTTTCTCGCGCACCCCTGAAATCCACGTACCCAGGCCAATCGCGTGTAGACTTTCTCGCGCACCCCTGTAATCCACGTACCCAGGCCAGTCGCGTGTAGTCTTTCTCGCGCACCCCTGAAATCCACGTACCCAGGCCAATCGCGTGTAGACTTTCTCGCGCACCCCTGTAATACACGTACCCAGCCCAGTCGCGTATGGAAACACCCGCACCCCCCTGGAATGCACGCTCCCAGCTCTGCGTTTGCTGCTGCCCTTTGCGCTCGGTTGGGGATTTTGATGGCTTTTCCCTGCGCGAGAGGCGTTCTTGGAGGCGTAACTGGCGGTGCTGCAGGGTCGCTGCGCAACTGTGCGCCACGGCTGGTTTTGGTGGCTGGAATCCATGAATACGCTGTGCGCGGAAATGGATTTTAGCGCACACGGCTGGCGCAGGGATTCGCACGCGCACACTGTGCGCCAGCCGCGTGCGCCACTTGTGCGCTGAATTCTATGAATCGGCCCCTTTGCCTCCTCTATCAAAATTTAAAACAAACCAAAAAACGATCAACAGAAAACCAGCTATCACTACAGATAAAACTACTTCTTTAAATTTTAATATAGTGCAAAGTAACCATACCAAGAAAAGTATTTTAGCCAAAATGTTCCGTCACAAAGTCCTTCAAAATCTTATAAAAACAGGAGAGAAATCAGGTTCAGTGCTTAAAACCTATCGTAGGAAATTAATTTTAGCAGCATTGATAGATAGTGTGATTCTTCTCAAAAGAAAGTTATTTATTTTACTGTTAAACAAAATGAAACCACTCACAAAACTAATAACTAAATTACAAAAAAGACTTCTCAATAAACAAAATGTCAACAGAAACAACTTCTTAACTATCTGCGGAGGTGAATGGAGTCACACTACGAGCATAGAACCATACTTTAATGAAGAAGCGTACAAACAAAAGCAAACAAATACAATTGCCATACATAGCAGTGGTCAAGGTTATGAAAAAGTTAATAATACCATAATGGAACAAGAAGTACTCCTTACAAAAATATGCCCTGAAGACTTAGAATTACCCCTCCATTCAACTGAATCAGAACATCTAGTGTACAAATGGCCATGGCTGTCAATATGTAACATTCCCAAACAATTTTTCAAGTCTTTACGCCAATTCCTCAATCAATATGTAAAAAGCAAAGACAAAATCAAAATTAAAATACTGCAAAATATGGATACCTGTCCAGTGCGCAAATACACAGGACTGCAAGGACATTCATTGACCTGCATTACAGGACCTACTTGTAAAACCACCTTCTATGATATCAAAAGAATATCAACACATCATTCAACTATAAGAAATCTAGTCTATAAACTGTACTATGCTAAAAGTCCTGCTTTAGCACGAGCAAATTTAAATAACATTCTTCTACATGGTACAGCGAAAGACCTACTTCAAGAAATTGACTATATCCAGAAAAAATATTTTGGAAGTGAAAGCCATTTACAGAATGAAATAGCTTTAAACCAAATTAGCAACAATTCTACACATGGCAACCTTTTGCTAAACACATACAAAAAAGAAATACTAAAATTTAAAAGTACATCAGCTGAAGTACCAAACCATGTATGTGTATGTTGCCGCAGAACTTTTTATAAAAGTAACACGAAAACTGTAGACCTATCATATAAAATAGAAGACAATGAAGATTCTAAATGGTTTCAATTAGCTCTCTACCTTGTAGCAGAAAACAAATACGAAATAAGTGACCCCTTAATACTTTGCAGTTACTGCACTACAAAACTTGACAACAACCAAATTCCTTCACGTGCTATCACAAATAATTTGGAATTATACCCACTACCAAAACCCCTACAACAACTTAATTTATATGAGAGCATCATAATTCAAACAGTACACCCATTTCAAGCAATAATACGCCTTCAACCAAAAACAGCAAAATGACCTCCCTCTGAATTGGTAAAAGGCATTCGTTGAAAAATAGTTTATTTACCATTAGATCTAAAAGAAAATGTGCATACTCTAGGTGTGCAACGTCCAATGCAGCAATCTTTAATTATCTTAGTAAATGGAGTACCTACAAAAGACAAAAAAATATGGCAACAGCTGGTAGATTTACATAAAGTTAGACAAGCCTTACAATATCTTAAAGAGAATAATGAATATTACAAAGAAATTGATATTGAAGAGAACTTGAAAGATACAACTGAAATAATTCAAGAAACACAAGAAGCTGGTCAATTTGAGCTACTAGATCCTGCTACAATATCAAATACTTTAGACCATTATACAATTCATCCTTTGTACTCTAATGACACCATAGAAGATGCACTGGAAACATACCAAATGCGTCAAACAAAAGCATCACCAATCAGCATATGGGAAAAAAGTATAGAAGCACAAGCTTTTCCTCCACTCTTTCCTACTGGAAAAGGAGGAAGGTATGATGATAGACCTATTCAAATATCAGCTACAGAATACCGCTCATTACGGATGTATTCTGAAGATCCCAGATTTAGACAAAATGTGGAATACATATTCCACCTACTCTTTGAAAGTGAACTGGCAACTTTATGTTCCGGAGTTTCACACATATTAAAATCAGGATCACACTTTCAAAATATGACAGCTACACAATTATTACAAAAAGTGCAACAAAAGGATGAGGTTTTACAATCAAATATTGCAAATCTATTAGCAAATATGCATGGTACTAAAGAGTACTGTTTTCGACGTCATGGAGATGTACGTTGTATGATCAGAAACCTTGGCCCACCGACTTGGTTTGTTACATTAAGTTGTGCAGAATATGCATAGGAAGATTTACATGATTTCCTATGCATATCAAATTAAAACAAAACAAACATAGATATACTAACACCAGGAGAACTTTGTTCTTTGGATCCTGTTAATGTTTCAAGATATTTTCACCATCACTTCATTGCTATGCTACATTTTATTTGTAATAAAACTGTTCCTCCCCTTGGAGAAGTGCAACACTTCTTTTGGAGAAAGGAATACCAAGCCAGAGGAGCACCACATATCCACATGCTTTTATGGATTAAAGATGCTCCTAAATTTGGTCAAGACAGTGATGCCACTGTTTTACAGTTTATTGAAAAATATGCCACTTGTGAAATTCCATCAGAATCCACAAATAGTGATCTTCAAGCACCAATTTTACAATTTCAAAGACATAAATGTGGCAAATATTGTCGTCGCAAATACAAAAACAAAGGGAAATACTACACCAAATGCCGATTTGGTTTCCCTAGACCAGTTACAAATACAGGTCAAGTGAACAACCTCATGTCTTCAGTTAGACATTGTGTTAAAGGTAAGTCACCTAAAAATACATATTACATAAAAAGAAAAGAAGAAGAAAATATATCAATGATTATAATGCAATCATTGCCCACTTATGGAATGTAAACATAGATGTGCAGTACATTGCAGACAATTCTACTGCAGTTGCACGATATGTCACAGCATACTTAACCAAAGCAGAAAAGACAGAGCTCCAAGACCTCTGGAATGACCTGTCATCAGACAAAACAGTGTCTCAGAAATTATACAACTTGGGCATAAACATGCTCTCCCATAGAGAATGTGGATCATATGAAGCAGCTGATTGTTTAACTAGAACTGCATTGTATGGTAAATTTGAAAATATAGTATGGCTAAGTCTTGGTACAGCTAAATCTAGAAAAAGAGTTATAAAAACATATGAAGATATAGAAACAATAGCCAAACATGATCCCAACAGCCAAGACATTTTAAAAAACAATTTATTGGGCACATACTACCCAAACAGAAGTAATACTTTGGAAACCATGTGTCTATACCACATAGCCCAAAACTACACATACAAAAATAATATAAAACCTGATAAAAAAAGGTAAATACAGAGTGACAAACTGTGAAGGCAGCTTAGTTAAACGCACTAAACCAAATTTCATTGATCATATCAAATTGTCATTGAAGACTCCTCAAAATAAAGAAATATATTACATGTCCCTGCTACAACTCTTTAAACCATGGAGAAAAGGAGAAGAAATACTAGAAAACTATGACTCATATGAAGATGCTTTCAAAGCAAATGAAAGCACTATAACTGATGATAACTTAACACAATACAAAACAATGTTGCACAATGAACAGCAACATGAAGAAGAACTTCAGGTCCAACTAGATAAGGACACTCCTGGCAGTAGTCAACCTTCTGTAACAGGAAGCCAAGAACCACTTGGAGAACCACTAATAGTAAATGAGGCTGAATTAGCTATGATAGAAGTAGAAAACACCATGTGTCAGTATGAAGATAAAGAAGACTTAACTATACTACAATCAAAACTAAACAACGAATAATGTAGCATGTTTGAAGAAGTAACAAAACAAATTGCACATGGTGTACAACATGAAAATAAAGAATGTTCCTGCCATAATTATAAACCTATACTACTGTACGTCAGTGGTGAAGCTGGTTCTGGCAAAACATTCCTAATCAAAATCATCAGTAAATTCCTTCAACAATTGACAAACAACAAACTGTCAGCTGTTGTCACTGCCCCCACAGGTTTAGCTGCCTACAACATAGGTGGTGTCACTTTACACTGATTACTACTATTGCCAGTAGAACACCAGAACAAATTAGACTATTACAAACTTTCTGCAGAAGCTGCAATGGAAATAAACAGAGTATTGAAACAAATGAAAATGCTACTAATAGATGAAGTGAGCATGGTCTCCAACCAAATGTTGGCTTTGATTCACCTCAGATTACAAGAACTACTGAAAACAAACTATGAAGCGTTCTTTGCAGGAAAACACATTATTGTTTTCGGAGATCTTCTTCAATTGACACCAGTAAAAGGTGAGCCTATTTTTAAAACATTAGGACACAAACTCTGCCGTAAAACTGTTGGCAACATTGGAAATGTCAACCTCTGGCAACATTTCCATACAGAGAATTAACAGAAAACATGCAGCAATCTGCAGATCTCACTTATGCCAACATCTTAAAAAGTATCAGAGTTGGTATACTCTCTAAAGAAGCAGAAACAATATTGAAAAACCGGCAAATTAATGCACTTTATGGTGATAATGCATGTGCTACAGATGTTATGGAACAATTAGCCCACAAAAATGTCAATTGTGTGGCCTTAATGCCAACTCTTGCAAGCTGTTTCAAATTCTATGAAATAATATTAAGTAAACAAATGCAACCAATAATGGAAATTAGCGCCACAGACAAACTAGATGTACATGGTATGACACTACCTATGTGTGACCAAGCCACAACAAGACTAAATAGTTTAGAAAAATCAATCTCAAACACAGCAGGCTTAGAAAAGATATTCAAATTATCCTTAAATTGCAGAGTAATGCTTAAACGTAACCTTGATGTGGACCAAGGACTAGTTAATGGAGCACTGGGTGCAGTTGTTGGCTTTCAAACATACCCACGTGACAACAAAATTCAGTTTGTCAATATACTCTTTGACAAACTTTCAGAAGTTAAACGGATAGGACACTTAAAGACATGTATGTTTGCAGAGAACAATTTTCTCTAACTCTTGCATACGCAGTCATGATTCATAAATCACAAGGTCTTACCCTAGACAAAGCAATGATAGGTATTGGTAACACAGTCTTTAAAGAAGGCATGAGCTACGTAGCACTATCACGCTTACGTACACTTGATGGTCTATTTCTAATCAACTTTGATGCAAGTAAAATAAACGCTGATATTCCTTGCATTTTAGAATACAATAGACTTTGCTCACTATACACTCCCCATCTAAACACATATTCTGTTCCACAAAAAGTAAAACATTATAAAAGAAAAATAAATCAAACAGAAAAGCAACAGGATGTCACTGCAAATCCTCCAGAGAGAGTAAAAGAAAGTAATATTTCATCAAGTACCACAAGCAAAAAAGAATCAATTAGGGAAAGTAAACCAGGTACTTCTTCAAAGAAGGAAGGCAAACTCCATTTAAACTCTCAAATATAGTTGGTGTAAATTGCTACGCAAATGTAGCAATGAATATTCTATTTCAATTACCACCAATTGTTGACAACATTTACTTACACAGTACAGACCCATTGTGTATGCACATGTTAGTACTTCACAGAAATGCAGCAAACAATCCTGACAACACGTATAGTGTTTATGGAATAAGACAACAATTGGCTACTGTGCTGGAATGGTGAAATTCACTATAAACTCACAGGAAGATCCACAAGAATTTCTAATGTACTTACTACAAGTACTGGAAAACAAAAACATACCTATAAATGAAATCTTCTAGATTTCATAAATGTGGAAACATACATGCACTCTCTGCAACAATGTGACACAAGAAGATATCCCCAATGAACGCTTTGTATATATATCAATACCTAATTGTGAATCCATTCCATTTCAGCAACTTGTACAAAATGCAAACCATGGTAGATTATGTTCTACCTGCAATTCAGATAATCACTCCATGTTAGTAATACAAACATATAGTAAATACGTAATACTAATGCTTCTATGTTACAATGCAGATGGTACCAAAAACAACTGCAAGCTGACTGGATTCACACATGGTCGAATATCACTTGGTAAGAAAACCTTCACAACAATAGGTATGATCTACCACGCAGGAGCCACAACCAATTCAGGGCACTACACTGCATGTATAAAAAAGAAATGTGGATGGTTTCAATGTGATGATAGTACCATTACTATAAAGGAGAGATTACCAGCAAATCTTACAAACGCTTATTTAATGTTCTTAAAACCAAAATTTGATAACTAAACTGTACTTAAACCTCAAGTAAACTTGTAGTAAAAATATTAACTGTTAGAATATTCCAAAAGCTATCTAACTGGCCAAAGATTCTACAACAATTAATCACATAAATGAATACCACTAAATTAGAGCAAAAAATAGACAATTAGAATACGCCAATTGGTATCTGTCACAAAATGTAACAATATCCAAACAGATAAATCAATACCACTAAAATATATCAAAAAATAGACAGTTAGAATACGCCTAGTGGCATCTAACTGCTCCAAAATTTCATAATATCCAGCAAATAAATAATATGTTACTGCTCCAAAGAAAATGCAACAACACAATGTATAAAGCATTAGCCAGAAGCAACAAATGAACACTGAAAACAAACAAACAAATAAACTAGCATAACAAAAAAAGGTTTTTTTTAATCCAACATGAATTTTTTTTTCTCCCACAGACCCAATGATTTTAGCAACGAACACAGAAACTGAGAAAATTGGACAGTACTCTGGTTTGTAATCTACTAAATATGAGGGTCCAAAAAAAAATGTTGATTATACAATGTAAAAAGTCATTACAAAATACTAATACTAACAGGCTATTTTCTTTTATCACAGAAATTAACAAGAAATACATGTACTCCAGTTACTAAACCAAACAGTAAGTATATTATACACTCTATGCCCTGGCCACAACCACCGCAGCATATCACACCCATAGAGTAAAACATTTCAACTATGGCCTATGGAAACTTTTAATGTCCGCGGACATTACCAGTGTTCTTAGAACACTTTCAATTTGCCAGCGAACAATACGGACAGCGTCTTCAGAACACCCCCTATGAACATTTCAGGACAACGCGAGAGTTCTTAGAACTCTTTCAACTTGCCATTGAACAATACGGACATCGTCTTCAGGTCACCCCCTACGAACATTTCAGGACACCGCGAGAGTTCTTAGAACACTTTCAACTCAACAACGAACAATACGGACAGCGTCCTCAGGACACCCCCTACGAACATTTCAGGACAACGCGTGTGTTCTTGGAACACGTCCCCATTTTGTTTATGTGCGAACATTTCAGGACAACGCGAGAGTTCTTAAAACACTTTCAACTTGACAATGAACAATATGCACAGCGTCCACAGAACACCCCCATTTTGTTTATTTGCGAACATTTCAGGACACCCCGAGTGTTCTTAGAACACTTTCAACTTGCCATCTAACAATACGGACAGCGTCTTCAGGACACCCCCTGCGAACATTTCAGAACCCCGCGAGAGTTCTTAGAACACTTTCAACTCGACAACGAACAATACGAACAGCGTCCTCAGGACACCCCCTACGAACATTTCAGGACAACGCGTGTGTTCTTAGAACACACCCCCATTTTGTTTATTTACGAACATTTCAGGACACTGAGACAGTTCTTAGAACACTTTCAACTTGCCATCGAACAATACGGACAGCGTCTTCAGGACACCCCCTGCGAACATTTCAGAACCCCGCGAGAGTTCTTAGAACACTTTCAACTCGACAACGAACAATACGGACAGCGTCTTCAGGACATCCCCTACGAACATTTCAGGACACCGCGAGAGTTCTTAGAACACTTTAGGACAACGCGTGTGTTCTTAGAACACACCCCCATTTTGTTTATGTGCGAACATTTCAGGACAACGCGAGAGTTCTTAGAACACTTTCAACTTGACAACGAACAATACCAACAGCGTCCTCAGAACACCCACATTTTGTTTATTTGTGAACATTTCAGGACACCCCGAGTGTTCTTAGAACACTTTCAACTTGCCATCGAACAATACGGACACCCCCTGCGAACATTTCAGGACACCGACACAGTTCTTAGAACACTTTCAACTTGCCATCGAACAATACGGACAGCGTCTTCAGGCCACCCCCTATGAACATTTCAGGACAATGCCAGAGTTCTTAGAACACTTTCAACTTGACAACGAACAATACAGACAGCGTCATCAGAACACCACCATTTTGTTTATTTGCGAACATTTCAGGACACCCCGAGTGTTCTTAGAACACATTCAACTTGCCACAGAACAATACGGACAGCGTCCCCAGAACACCCCCATTTTGTTTATTTTCGAACATTCCAGGACACCCCGAGTGTTCTTAGAACGCATTCAACTTGCCACAGAACAATACGGACAGCGCCCCCAGAACACCCCCATTTTGTTTATTTGCGAACATTTCAGGACACCGCGAGTGTTCTTCGAACAGTTTCAGCTTTCTTGCGAACAAAACGGACACATATTGAGTCCTCAGAACACCCCCCATTCAGTTTATTTAGAACATTTCAGAACACCTGTGATGTCCGCAGACAAATCGAACACAAAAAGAACGACTACCACATAAAAAAGCACAACATTTAACCTATCTCATACCCTTCCATCTTCCCCAAGCACTTCTACACACCAACACACTCAACTAAATACACATTTTGAACAAACTTTCACCATGCTGTCCGTGGACATCCGCGAATCCAAGATGGCGGGCACTACCATAAATCTAATGCGCTTCATGCTTAACACCGTCCAATCTGCGAACACGTTGCATGTCCGCGGACATCACGCAAGCCGATTGGCCAATCAGGACACTGTCCGCGGAGCGAACAGGGAAGTGTGTCCGCGGATGGAACACAGATATCACTAATTTCTTTTTACCTACTTTTTGGTCATTTAAAAAATACTACGGGACGGATTTTCACCAAATTTGCAAAAGCACACTTTCGGGACCAAGCCGCTGCTCCTGGTCCAAATTTGGTGAAAATCCGTCCAGCTGTTTGGGCTGTAGGCGCAAGCAAAATTTTTTTCCCATTCAGTCTATGGGAAAAAAATACATTTTGGGACCCCCCAATAACTTTCCCCCCCCTGGACGAATCCTCACCAAACTTTGCAAAAAAAAAACAGAGTGGGCCACATACTTTTTTTGCAAAGTTTGGTGAGGATTCGTCCAGGGGGAGCAAAGTTATAAGCCGCCCAAAAAGTGCTCTTCCTATAGAAACACCAACTTAACCATAACTACATGGCCGCTAGCGTAATATATATATATATATGGGGGAAAACAAGAACTGCAATTGCGCGGCTCACAGCGGCACTCCTCCATTTAGGTTCCAAAGAATCACATTTGGCCATCATCTTCGTGTAAAAAGTCCTTTATTGTTCAGTAGGTGGACACATGAAGAAAACACACAATTACGCGTTTCACCCAAACCGGGCTTCGTCAGATTGTGAATGGAACAATGGAATTCCTTTGCATTTAACCTATGACTCATCAATGCTCTCCTTGGTTTAAAAACACTAGACTGCTACTTTGTTGCACTCTCATTAGCCTCTAAGGGCTGCCATGTTTAAAGTCCCTTAGGCTCTGATGTCTGCGTGTTATCATGTACTGATCCTTTTGTTTACTATTATACATTTGTGCATCTGATATATAGTCGTACTTATTTAAAATGAACTGTCATTCTGCAATAATTGCTGTTCAAAAAGTGTTTCAATTTACATCTTACTATTGTAGCTGTACTGATTTAGTTACTCAGTGCTTTACCTTAATAAAGTGCAAGGTGCTAGTACTTGATGCATTGTTGCATTCATTTTGCTGTAGTAGCCATACTAAAGTACTTACTTAGTACTATTACCTTCATAAGGTGCTGGTATTCATTAAAGTGCTACGTGCTTGCTGAGTTAAAATGTTTTTAATCTATGCACAAACTATGGTCTGTCGTAATGCAGTAATCAGCGTACACATATACATATTTTTGGATTTGCCGAGGAATTTACTATGCCGCTTGATGTTGTTTGTTGCAAACTATGTAACTTTGTATCGTGGCTCATCAAGGGTGCAATCAATGAACCTCACTATTTCTGGTAATGGGAGTTGGTGTTAATCTGTTTACTTTCAAGAGATGTTATACATCTTAATTACTGTGCACACTATATTTGGTAAAGTGCTTCGTGCCTTGGATGATTTTAAAGAGAAAGTTGCCATGGTTTTTAAAAAAGACTGTTCTAGAACATATTATACAATGTATCACATTTTTTTCCTGTACACAACACCATCAGTGCACAGATTTTGTACCATCAATTGTTGTCTTGCCTAAGTAATATTTGTCTTACCAATACCAGGAGAGGTCTAGTGTTTTTATGGGATCCATTGTGTCCAAAAAGGTTGTTGTGATAAAAACATATATACTGTGCTCGAGATTATTGCATGTACCTACACCTCATTTATTAAAAACATATCAAAAAGACATATCAGAAAAAACATACATTATAGTTTAAAAAGTTATTAAATCCTAGGTATCATGCCAATAGTTGTTCAGTTTGCGGCCCCACTTGTTGTTAGATCTTCTTTTCATAATACCAGCCATTTGTTGTGAAATGTCCATATTTTTTTATTAGCATTTCACAGTCACATTTGTTCTTAAAATATACAACACATGTACAATCCTTAGCCTCATTCTCCTATAAAGGTATAGAGCTCCTCGTCCTTGTTGTGTTCTCCCGGGGATTTGGTGTTGTATTCAATTATATATCTACTTTCCAATTGGCGTAACTGTCGCTCACTATCCCCGCCTCTCGGATGTTGTTGAACATGATCAATGCCAACATATTTTAATGACTCAATGTTTCCTTTATGTGCTTCTGAAATATGTTTCGCTAGAGGATATGTTGGATCATTGTTTTTAATTGATCTGAGATGTTGCAAAATTCTGATTTTGACTTCCAATTTGGTGCTTCCTATGTACCAGAGGTTGCAGCTACAACTGATTACATATATCACAAATTTTGTGCTGCATAGAATAGTTTTTTGTGATTTCCACTTTTCTTCCTGTATGTGGGTTCTTATATTCTCTTACATTTTCACCAAATTTACATGCTTTACATTTTGTACATTTTTGGAAGCCTTTGAATTTTTCTGAGAGCCAATTCATTTTGGTTCTTGTTTGCAACAAACTCGGAGATACTTTCGACTGTATGGTTTTGGCTTTTCTATATGTTACCGTTGGATTGGTACTTACTGCAATCTATTTACTATAAAGCTTAAGGCTAGCTTTTTAGATTACTTTGCTGCTTGCGTTTTTTTTTGCATCTGTATATGTATAAACTAGTTTAATGCCTTCATCTGTTCCGGTGGCATAAGGTTCTTCAACTTGATCCCAAGATGTCACCTATCCTTGGTACTTTCTTTATGCCTTATAGAATATCTGCATTCTCTGGTCTCTGCATCTCTTCTGTGTGCGTCATCTCTTTCTGTGTGACGTCTCCATTCACCTTTACCATTCATCTGCTCTGTCTGTTCAGGAATCTCATTCAAATGGCAATCATATTGTCTTGTATGCAGGTACAGATTCTCAATGGGTACCCATGCCTCCCAGATTCTCCTAGGTTTGGGTATTCTTATTGGTACTGCACAGAGTCCACGCTCTGCCCTTTATTGGTTCAACTCTTCCACATACGTCACATATTTTGGTTCCCACTCTATAGGCAATGGGGGCAGGGCGGTTGGAGTAGGGGTACTTGGCCCCTCCTCTAGCCTCCCCCTCTGGGCGATTCATCGTCCACTTTCTCATCATCCTTCACATCTAGACATCCTTGTCTGAAAAAATGTTTCATTGGTATCCATATCTTTATGACTCCCTTCAGGCATCCTGCTGATTTCACATGCTCATCGTTGTTCCATATCATGAGCATGCACTATCCATTTGGACTGCAATAGATCCATATTCCCACGTAATTATTATGGTTCTTTGGGTACAGGAACTTTGTCCCATCAGGTGCATGAATACTGTCCTTCACAAAGTCTCTAATTTCTTCATCTGTCAAGTCTTTGGGCTTCCATCCTGGTTCAACATCAATCATAATCTTCATCCCTATGGCTTTCTTTGCTGTCTTCTTGCACTGTGAGATTATTATCTTGATCACACAAAATCCAAATAATACCAACACGATCAGGGCTCCAAGAAACTTAAACATGTCTTCCATTGTCATGGTTAAGAAGGCTAGATGTACTGTCTGTACACATGCACCTGTCCCTGCTCTTTCTAAACCGATTCTACACCAACGTACTAAACGATGCCCTAAGAATGTGCTGCCTGCCTTCAAACCGGGTCAGCCGATTAAGAAAGCTTGGCAGTTGAGTTTTCCTAGCAAGTGGAGGTTGCCATGGAAACTTGGAACTCCGTTGCTAGGAAACAGAAGCCGGCGTCCTGGACGTCAGTGTTCTGATCACGTGACTACTCCTTTTTTAATTCCGCCCGTCTGAGCTTCTTTGCTTCTGATTACGCTGAAATGTTCTCGTACCTGAAGTTACGTGTATCTTGCTGATGCATATTATTCTTTGATATTTCCAGTGCCTTTCTTGTCTTGTGCTTACCCTCTTTGGACCCAGATTGCTCTACCGATCTTGCCTCTGTCTCTCCATCGAATTGTACAGACTCATTGGTTTCCAAGACTCTGATTACCTTCCTGGACTGCTCTCATCTACTCCCTCTGGTTTGTCTGCTGCCCGTCTGGTCTTCGACTCGGATTACTCCCACGACCTTGCTTCTGTCTGGCTCTCGGATTTTCAGCATTGAACGCGGAACTATTTTCTAGGGATTGCTTCACCTAGTGTCTTCACCTCCGGCTACTTCCTGCAAAGCTTTCTGCGGTCACACACTTGGACTACAGACTTCCTATGGTGTGTGCTTAGGCATCCTCATTCCGTCGGGATAGGTTTGGGACTAATTAGGCATCCGCGTTCCTATGGGAATAGTTCGCATTTTTTAGAAACTTTGTTCAACGAACTTTGGTCTCGCCTTTTTGATCCTTAAGACTTCAAGAACTCTGGTGGTAAAATATAATCCTCTGTTTCTTTCTGACTCTTTTTCTTACCATATTTTCTTGCTGAACTATTGTACGTTTAATTTCAGACCCAGTTAACCATTGTCGTACTAGTTTTGAAATTTAGACCCAAATTGAAGTCCTGCATAATTAGTACATGGTTAATTCTGGAATACGTGTTGATATTGTTCACATTAACATTACGTGTTTCCTTTACAGCCACAGTGTCTCGGGGTATCCAGTCTTTCAATTAATTGATCCTTCTGCATGTTTATTTTACATTCAGAGGGTTAAATTAGTGGGAAGAATACTTCTTCTTCACGACAGGGTCAAGTTTTGGAAGGAGAATCTGACAGCCATCCATTGTGGAACCCAAGAGAGGAGTGATCCAAACCAGCTGTCGTCAGCAATGTCTTCTACTTCATCGATCCTCTGGCCATGGAGTTACCCGGGATATAGGTCGGTAGTAGAGAAACTCCCAGGACCCCTCTTGTTTTTGCATATTAAGTAGCTTTGGGTTTTCACCCTAAATTACTAGGGTAATCCAACCGTTGAACCCTTGCTCACTGTTCTTAGAGAAGTACTGCTCCACCTCACTGTCGAGGCCCAACCAGGCCGAAACACGTGTCTGGGGTTGCTGTCGGTACTCTTGTTCAGAAGAAAATTGCTAGGCATTTCGTTGCTGGACTGCCCTTGGGCAGGACAAAGACTGATATGTAGTGGGCATTTCTCTTCTGTGAAAGAATGGCGAGCTAAAGACTCTGGTTGAGACTCTTACCCGGGATATCGGCCAGTGGTAGAGAAACTCCCAGGACCCCCCTTGTTTTTGCATATTAAGTAGCTTTGGGTTTTCACCCTAAGTTACTAGGGTAATCAGGACGTGGAACCCATGCTCACTGTTCTTAGAGAGGCACAGCTTCACCTCACGGACGAGGCCCAACCAGGCCAAAACACCTGTCTGGGGTTGCTGTTGGTACTCTTGTTCAGAAGAGAATTGCCAGGCATTTCGGTGCTGGACTGCCCTTGGGCCGGAAAAAGACTGATATGTAGTGGAAATTTCTCTTCTGTGGAAGGATGGTGAGCTGAAGACTCTGGTTGAGACCCTTACCCAGGATATAGGCTGGTAGTAGAGAAACTCCCAGGACCCCCCTTGTTTTTGCATATTAAGTAGCTTTGGGTTTTCACCCTAAGTTACTAGGGTAATCCAGACGTTGAACCCTTGCCCACTCTTCTTAGAGAGGCACTGCTCCACCTCACTGATGAGGCCCAACCCGGCCGAAAAACACTCTTGTTTAGAAGAAAATTACCTGGCATTTCATTGCTAGACTGCTCTTGGGCAGGACAAAGACTGATATGTAGTGGACATTTCTCTTCTGTGAAAGGATGATGAGCTAAAGACTCTGGTTGAGACTTTTACCCGGATATAGGCTGGTAGTAGAGAAACTCCCAGGACCCCCCCCCCTTGTTTTTGCATATTAAGTAGCTTTGGGTTTTCACCCTAAGTTACTAGGGTAATCAGGACGTGGAACCCTTGCTCACTGTTCTTAGGGAAGCACAGCTCCACCTCACTGATGAGGCTCAACCAAGCAGAAACATGTGTCTGGGGATGCTGTTGGTACTCTTGTTCAGAAGAGAATTGCCAGGCATTTCGGTGCTGGACTGCCCTTGGGAAGGACAAAGACTGATATGTAGTGGACATTTCTCTTCTGTGAAAGGATGGTGAGCTAAAGACTCTGGTTGAGACTCTTACCCAGGATATATGCCGGTAGTAGAGAAACTCCTGGGACCCCCCCTTGTTTTTGCATATTAAGTAGCTTTGGGTTTTCACCTTAAATTACTAGGGTAATCCAGAGATGGAACCCTTGCTCACTGTTCTTAGAGAGGCACCACTCCGCCTCACTGACGAGGCCCAACCAGGCCGAAATACGTGTCTGGGGTTGCTGTTGGTACTCTTGTTCAGAAGAGAATTGCCAGGCATGTCGGTGCTGGACTGTCCTTGGGCAGGACAAAGACTGATATGTAGTGGACATTTCTCTTCTGTGAAAGGATGGTGAGCTAAAGACTCTGTTTGAGACTCTTACCCGGGATATAGGCCAGTAGTAGAGAAACTTGCATACAAGACAAGTACTGTCAGCTGTCCGGCAGATCCTGCTGCCCGAACGCTGCCTCAACACTACTTTCAACTTTCCTCAACAGACTGCTTGGCCGAGCCCCCAATGCATTCTCGGCCATAAATCAGGACTCCACGCGCACTACTGCGCGCGCACTGCGAGCAAGTACAAGACAAGTACTGTCAGCTATCCGGCTGATCCTGCTGCCCAAACGCTGCCTCAATGCTACTTTCAACTTTCCTCAACAAACTGCTTGGCCACGCCCCCATTGCATTCTGGGGCATAAATCAGGACAGCACGCGCACTGGCGCGCGTGCACTGCGAGCAAGTGAAAGACAAGTACTGTCAGCTGTCTGGCTGATCCTGCTGCCCGAACGTTGCCTCAATGCTACTTTCAACTTTCCTCAGCAGACTGCTTGAGTACTTCAATAAGAATACCCTTACTTGGATGAACTTTTCTATGGATTTAGCGTGTGTATAGGCCCACTCCTCGTCTAACACGTGCAATACCAATAAATTAGACACACCCCAATGGGGAATGAGACTAAGAGAACAGGCTGCGAGGGTTAAGTTTTGTTTATGTAAAATTGGCATCCAGAGAACTCTGCTGCCCGAGAGCGCTCTGGCAAACATTACAATTACATGACAATATAAAGTTAAACAGCATCATAGATGACACAACTAACATAGGGTACTAGACCAGCGCAGGATTGGATGGACAATATAGATAGATGTATCCGAGTAGGCACTGCTTCGTTGGGATTGGTTGCCCAGTTGGCGGGAGGGTGAACATCACGTGGTCTGGCTACCAGCATCCAGGAGGGGGTGTGGGTCAGGTCGCGGTGTGGTAGGGAGAGCCCTAACTATGCTAACGTGAGATACTACCATTAGACATGCACTAAATAATGGTGACTATAGCTACTTTGAGCATATCATCATAGATCTATAAATCGCGAACATATAATCACAGCATTATTCATTGGGACTTGTATGAAGTACCAGGTTTAGGATCCTGGTCAGTAAGATAACATTGGCTGTGTGGTGGGTCCAGGAGCATCAAAGAGGCTATAAGACATTCTGACATTTGTTAGTTCTAGGGTGCAATGTACTCTGACAGAGGTCTGGTGTTAGTAGGGGGCACACTGGGGTGGGATTCACAGTAGGGTTACGCCTCTGGTACATCAAGGGAATGCCTTGCAGGGACACAGGGTTTTAGTGGCAGTCATTTTCCAACAGCAGGGTTAAAAGGGCACAGGCAGGTTTGTGGAGATGGAGGAGCTACAAGGCATGGTTCGAGACGGTTCACAACTAGGACAATGATCTCAGAGGAAGAGTGAGATGTTACATTGGTGTATTTGTTGCAATTATCTCCGTCTCATCCGTGAGAACGGAGCTGCAAAGCTTTCAAGCACAGTGAGAAAAGGTGGGGGCCATGAGCGCGGTGGCCGCAGCGCTGCAGAGGTGAGAGAAGTCTTTTTGCATTATCGCAGTGAGGCCTAGTCCAAAGATGGAGTCGAGGGTACACAAAATGGAAGCCCAGTGTTCCGCACAATAACCTCGCCTCTGCTACTGACAATGAAACTGCTAGTGTGCATGTAAGCAAATGGAAGCGTCCCCCATCATTGTACGAGCAAGTAGTTTACATCATGCTGAATGTATGGGGGGGCCTAAATGACCCCTCACTCCCACACATTCCCCCCTTTCGTTACATCTAAAGTAACTAACTACTTTTTATTATTATTCTCATTCTGATAATACTCTGCTTCTGCTACTGCCTCAGCCCATGCAGGTGTACCCTTTATTGGCATCCAAGTCCTACATACACCTCTCAAGCTCTGCCCTCTTCTTGCATACTCATCAGGTGTGCATGTCATATATATACCTCCATCCCCATCCAGGTCCACCCACACTTCCCTGTACCATTGCAGCTCCCGTGGCTTTTTAATTGTTGTGTGATATAAACTATCCAGTCTATCCCCCTGTTGGCGATAGACAGATGTCATGCGGTATTTTGGTGTGTTTTGTTCTCCGGTCTGCATTTGTGCATCTATCATGGTTGCTACCGTTGTCTGTTTGCCCATTGTTACCATCATCATTGTTGAATTAGGCATTGAATTTGCACAACATCGGATTCCTAGTTGGCACACACAGAAAAATAGTAAAATTAAAAATGACGACTGGAACAAAAAATGTCATCATGATGCTGAACCAGGACGGTATCCAATTGAACATTTTATTGAACTAGTTGCTCTGCTCCATTCCTCCTTCCTTTAGCATTCTCTCCCCCAGGCTGTGTACTGCCGAGATGACGTGGGAGAGGGTCCCATTATCCGCATCTTCAGAAGGTACGAATGTACAGCATGCACTCCCAATTTTTCCGCAAACACCGCTGTCCATTGCTGTGAGAAGGTCCAGGACATACCGGTTCTGCATTGTCATTAGACGCAAGGCGCGAAGTTCCACCTTGATCACATTGAACCCTTCTTCAGTGTCGTTGGCCAGTTGGATCAGCTTCCAGCGCACTATTTGTAGCCATTTGTGTTTGTTCGTGCCTGAAGTCCTGGCGTTAGGAGGGGGCGAAGACAGTTTCTGCTGAATTGAACAGCTTGTATTTTGTCGGAATCTCGGCGAGAAGGTTGGATGATTCGTTGGAGATATAGTTTGACCTCTTTTTACAGGACACTCTTTCTTGTAGCTCATTTTCAGATGGAATGTTGTATGTGGGAAGCTCTGTGGGTGCTGGTTGGAGTGCTGCCGGTGTGCCAGCTGACTCTCTTGCTGCCGGTTTGTCAGCCGAGTGCCCTGCTGCCGATATGCTAGCCAAACCTTTCCCCCCTTGAATATGGCTTTCTGGGATTACCATTAGTGCTCAGTGCAGTGTGGCCAGGGTGCATGTGCCCTTCCATAATGCTGGTAAATGCAGGTAAGCTTGTTTGCCACACACCCAGTACGTGTCCATGAGTGCTGCTGTTCCCATTTTCATATCTGAGCTGATGATTGTTTTGTTGCATTGTTTATTGGACCCCATCTTCACCTTCCCTTCGCTGTGAAAACAAAGTTCCTGCAGTGTTTCTCTCTGGGTTTTGATGGGTTTCTCAAGTGCAGTAACCCATGTGAGTTTTGCAATGTGCTGGGACCAGATGGGAGTACACGTTTCTTTGACCCATTCAAAGTTCTCTTCAGTTAGTCCTCGTAGTGCCTCAGCTTTGTACATGATCGTTTCATCATGCCATTTACTTTCTGTAAACCTTGTCCCTTTGATGACAAAAAATGGTTCTTTGATGCAAATTACTCCTTGCGGCTTGCTCGTGCAGGTTTTCTCGTTCTGCAGCATTTCTATTGTAACTGTGTGTGACTGGAAGGTGCTCTGAATTCTACACAATACTAGATGGATTAAACATTGGGCATCCAACAAGGGCACTTCTTGAGGTACAAGTATTTTAGGTGTGCCTGATGCGTGCGGTATGAGAGACCAAACATAGAGCTCTCGTTTGTGCCTTGTTTTTCTGTGGCGCTCATGTCTGAGTACCATTTGTTAGATTGATCTGGGTGGCGGGGTCTTCAATTTCATCTAATCCCAGGCCATGGTATACGTCATATCTTTTCCCTCCCGCCTCCCTTTTCCATCTCCTCCTCCCCCTTCCCCGTTATTTATCAGTTTCACCCTTCTATACTTTATGGGAAAGACATCTGCCCATGTTGTGTCATTGGGTTCACTACCAGCTTGCCAGGCCTGTGGTTCTGGAGTTTCTAGTGTAATAGTAGTAGCAAGATTAAAGTGCAATACAGTGCTTTGTGAGGTAGGTTCTGTGGTTGTTTGCACATCAGTATTTATGAGGTCTGGCTCAACCTCCCAGGAGTAATCCCCATCATACTGATTGGTCTCATTATCTTTACTTGGTTTAATAGCAGCAAGTGAGAAACGTGGGGCTGTGACAGTACGATTTTTGTGTAAGGTAGTAAGATTGCTATTTACAGAGTGATTGGCCCTCACTATAACTCTGGAGGTAGCCGTGCCCTTATTAAGGGCACGCCCCTTATTAAAGGCACGGCTGCCGCCGGAGTTGTTTTTTTTTCCTGCACCCACGAATGGGCAGTAACCGGGTCATGCCGAGTTTGGCGGACCCGGTAATTGCCCATTCGTGGGTGCCGTTATGGCCGGCCTCCCGATCCCCATTCTGCCCCATAGGGCAGACCAGGCGTGCAGTCCAGCACCGGCGAGCAGAACTCGTAGTGTGGTGGAGAGGTAACAACGGCGCTGGTAGCACTACAGACGCCGTTGTTGCCTTTCTGCCACACTCACAATGAGGTCCATTATGTCTCCACATAGTTTTAACTCAAGCCTATATGAGCGGTGAGCCTTCTCGTATCAGGTTTACCCCGCCCCCCCTCTTTCATATCCTTAATTATGAAAGCTACAATCCAGTACCATGTCACAAAAAATAACATCACAGAAAACAATATTGCCGCATATTTAAGGCCACACTCTGAACTATAATATTTATTTACTTCACCATCTACCCTATAACTATCTAAATCTGTGTCGTTGTCAGTAAGTGCCCTCCTTTCTGCCATTTTTCCACCTGGAGGGACGATATAAAATTGTTAAGTGGCATGCATACATTTCATTATTACTCACATTCATTTCTTTATCATTGTCATTACAATCATTTTTCCACTTAGTTACTATTTAATTCATTATACTTTCAATATGCATACTTGTGTTCTATTCAGCTACTGTTATTTAAATTCTAAAATTCTATCAATTTAAACTCAATTTTTTGTCACAGAAAATGTAAATAATGATGCCCACTTTTTTCTTTGCGCATAATGTCAGTTATGAAGATGCGATAGACAGAGTGAAAGCGAGAGATAGGAAGAGAAACAGAGAGGCAGTTAAATGAAGAGAGGGAGAGAGAGAAAGAGAGAGAGAGAGAGAGAGAGACAGAGAGAGAGAGAGAGAGAGAGAGAGAGAGCCCAACCACTCCAAATTTTGTCCTTTTGTTTTTTCACACCTGTTTTTTATCCACTTGCAACTTCGTTGCTGGTATTTTGTTGACATTGAGGGATTGCACAATTGCATGCTCTTCTCATATCTGACAGATGCACCTAATATTTCAATCCCTTTATCTTAACAGCTCTGGGTGTGCAATAGATAACCTCATAAGGCCCATGAAATCTTGGAGAGTTCCATCTCTGCAGAAAACTTCGCACGTACACATTTTCACCTGGCATTAATTGATCCTTTGGGCTGTCCAGTGCTGGCATGGTAGTATCTGTCTCATCATTTTGTGTGAAGGGTGGCGCGATCTGTCTCGCTATGGTGCGAAGGGCGCGTGTCAACTAGGTGAGGTATTCCTTAAATTCATCCCCCAGCACTGTGGCAGCTCTGTGAGCGTCTGAGGCTCCTCTCACTGGGGAAAGTGGCGTATGGATGCGCCGACCGTCACTATTTTGCGTGGGCTCAAATGATGGTCTTTGCTTGGTTGCGTTCTGAGTTGGAACAGTGCTAGAGGTAAGCAATACACCCCATTTTTCTTAACAGTGTTACACAGCTTGGATAATTTGCTTTTGAGGTGATAAATCGAACATAATTTGTGCTTAACGCCCAGTAGGGTGGTCACTTCTTTAAATAGATCATTAACAAAATGAGTGCCATTATCTGATCTTATTACATCACATATGCCCCACTTTGAGAAAACTTCCCGCACCAGAAACTTTGCGGCACACTTCGCGTGTGGGTGGGGGCATGGTCCAGCTTCCACCCACCTGGAGAATGGACAAACTATCACAATCAGATATCTCACTCGGTTACATCTTTCACCCATATCCGCGTAGTCAATGTGGAACTCTCTAAAAGGGCCCACCGGATGCAGTAACGCAGTGTCCTTATGGTCATTCCTGCACTATATGTTTGGCACGTTGTGCATTCTACTGTGAATTTTGACAAATGTTCCTGCAAGTTCGGTACAAACCAATGTTCCTTTATCTCAGCTGCGATGTGTTGTTTAGTTACATGTGTCTGGAAGTGTAGTTGTTGAAATGCTATTTCTAACAACTCCACTGGCATTACTACCTTCCCTGTTAGTTCCTGTCTCCATATTAGATCTGTCGGGGATTGTTTACACCCTCTCTTCCCCCACAACTCTTGTTCTTCGGTAGGGCCACATTTTTGGAGCTCTATTATTTGGGCAATTGGTGTATGGCTATATCCTTCTTCTTGTGTATTGGTACTGGGCGTTTTAACAATACACTCTATTGCTTGTGGAATGTTGAAATACGCAGCGTCTTTCGCTGCGGCGTCAGCCGCTGCATTTCCCAATGATATTGCGTCCTTGTTGTTGGTATGTGCTTGGCACTTTACGAGCGCTACCACTGATGGTTCTGCTAGTGCTTCTATCAGTCCGTTTAGTAGGGGTGCATGTGTTACTGGTGAACCATCTGCCCTTTGAAACCCTCTTCATCGCCATTGTTACAACCCTGAATGCACTGTTGTGGTGGCATAAGCTGAGTCAGAGTATATTGTGACAGCACATCCTTTTGCTGTGTGCAGCGCTTCAATTATCACTGTCAGGTCTGCTGCTTGAGCTGAGTAATGAGAGGGGAGGCGTTTCTGCACAATAATCTCATACCCTTCTTCTTCTATTCTTTCAACTGCCGCCCCTACGTGCTTTTCTCCTGCCTCGCTGTCTATTGATGCTGACCCGTCGACGAAGTATATCTCCCGCTTCTGTAATGCATTTTCGCTCACCTTGGGAATATCATCTTCCATTTCCTCATATGTAGCGCAATCATGTGCCTACATGTCCTCAACTGTACATGGTTCAATAATGAATATAGCTGAGTTTACTGTCTTGCATCTCACCACATGAACGTTGGGGCTTGATATTATAATTTCATAGGATGTTGCCCTCTGTGTTGTTAATGTAGACTTTGAACGTTCTAAAGTCGCAAAGAGTGATTGTTCTGCGTAAAGTGTCACTGAGCATCTCATCACGATGGTGGCGCTTTTTTCTATTGCGAAGGCCGCTGCAGTGAGAGCTTGTTCGCATGCGAAGTGGCCCTGCATCACCGAATCTAATGTACCGCTATAGTAGGCCAATGGCTTGTGACCTAATGATGTTTTCTGGGTCAAAACTGCAGTCATTAAAATGCCATTGCAGTGGGAAAACAGGTAAAACTCCTGATCATAGTCAGGGTTTGCTAGAACTGGTGCATGTGCAATAAGCTCTTTTAATTTGAAATATTGTGTCATCATCTCGTCTGTCCATTTTAGTGGGACATTATTCTTTTGTGCCTCCTTCAGGGCCTGTAACAGTGGGTGCATGTATGCTGCATAATCAAGTATCCAGGCTTGGCAGTAATTGCAGATGCCAAGAAATGTTTGCATGTCCTTCAATGTCTCAGGTGGCGTATTGCTGCTGCTCTATCTGGTAAAATTCTCTGTCCATCCTTTGAAATTAGCTGGCTTAAATAGAGCACCTCTGCTAGGCAATATTGCAGCTTACCTTTGCCAAACTTGTATCCTTTTGTGGCTAGTAAATTTAGCAATGTTATCGAATCGGCCCTGCACTGGTCTTCACTTTTACTGCAGACGAGTAAATCGTCTCTGTACTGTATTATTATGCTTTCTACATCAATGTTTCCAAGATCTTCGTCCACGATTCTATTGAAAATGCTTGGGCTTTCACAATATCCCTGGGGCAATCTACAGTGTTCATATCTGTTTCCCCCTAGTGTGAATGCTGTGAGATACTGACAGCTTGGGTCAAGTAGTATCGAGAAAAAGGCGTTCTTTAAATCCACTACTGTGAAGCAGGTGGCATCTTTGGGTATACTACACAAAATGGATGCAGGGTTAGGCATTAATGGAAACTCCTTCTGTATGACGTCATTGAGTGGGCGTAGGACCTGGATCATCCTCCAAGTCCCGTCGCTTGCTTTCTTGATGGGAAAAATCGCTGTGTTGCATGGTGAAGTGGATGGCACTATTATCCCTTGTTGCAGTAATGCATTTATTGTTTCTCGTATCCCTTCCTCTGCCTCCCTTGATAGTGGGTATTGTTTTACTTTAGGCTGTATTGCGCCTGGCCTCAGTTTTATTTTGATGAGCGTGACCTCTTGTAAGAGCCCTACATCATGGGGGCCTGTGGTCCATATTTCTGGCAGTACCTTTTCCATGTCTTCTTCAAATATGGTGGGAGGCACATTTACACTAGCCATGAGGGGGTTGTGTATTTCCCTGTGTTGGATCATGATGTCACAAGGCACACTTATCTCCATTATTATTTCCCCATCACTCTCATTGTCAGTGAACAATTCCTCATCAATTAAATCGCGCAACATTATATTTGGGTCTGTGCATAATACTGTTCTCCATTCGCATCCATGTGTGTCCAATCCTATTACCGCGATATGTTTACTTGAAACCTCTTCCCCTTCTAGGTCTGTAGACAAAATGGTGCCTGGTATGACATCTGTATTCACAATTGGGTGGAAGACAAAATCTGAGGGCACTTTCCATTCCGTTCTTGTTATCTCTGGCACTACTCCCGGATCCCATATATGAACATATCCATCTCTATGGGCACCCCTCTTACCGCAATTTTGTTGTTCACGGTGCTAATCATCAGCATTGCCCTTACTGGGCACACTCCTGTGGTGGAGCACACTATCCCCTGCTCGGTAAAGGAAATGGTCATATTCAATTTACTCAGGAGGTCTCTTCCCAACAAATTTATTGGCGAGTCTTTGTGATATAGTGAAGGTGCTCGCACCATTTCCCCCCCCACCGTTATGTCAAGATCATTTGTGTAAGGAACTTTTCAAATAGCCCAAGAGAACCCTTGCGTTTCTAACTTTTTTCCCGAGAGCGGGAACTGGCCTTCCATGAGACACAATTGTTCAGCTCCCGTGTCCACCATTAAAATGAACTGTTTGTTGCCTATCTCCGCCCCCACTAGTGGTTCCTCTTCTGCATGTAGGGCAGTGGATAGGACTGGACACGCAAGTGCTTTCTGTGGGCTGTCCTAGACCGCATATGTCTCAGTTCCTGGAACAGAGAATACATTGTCCCCCACTACCACTGCACCGCAAAAAGGTGCCGGTGCACCATTTGCAGACGTGTGTAAAATGTTAGTGTTGGCATTACCCATAGTGTTCTGCCTTGCCATTTGTTGCTGCATACCTCTCTGCTGTGGTTGTTGTCTTTGGTACATTTGTGGTTCCCTCTGCTGCGGCTCATTATAGTATTGTTCGTTCTGCCCATTCCCTCCCATAGGTAGCCCATAGGGACTGCCTGGGTACGGGTGACCATACTGCTGTTTGTTTCCCATTGGGGGCTGCCCCTGGTAATAGCCCATTGGTCGCATCCTGCATTCTCTCGAAAAATGTCCCCACCTCCCGCAATTCCAACATGACCCTTGTGGTCCTCCCGTCATCCCTGGCCCTCCAAATCCTCTATTTCCCATTCCTCTGAATCCCCCTCTCGATCCTCAGTACCCACCTCATCCTCTTGCGGGCCTTCCTTGCCACTGGGGCCCCCCGTACTGCTCTTCTCTCCCATTGCTCCTGTCCATTTGCAGCCCATGTTGCGGCCATCCTTGCTGGGTAGTTCCTATCCCCTCCTCTCCTTCCCCCTGTCTGTCAGTGGATGCCGTTGTATTCATTGCTCCAACCTCCACTAATTTATTTTGTACTAGCTTTGCTTCGTCTGCCAACCTTCTCTGTTCTATTTCTCTTTCTCTTTCTTTGATCCTCCTACAATGGTGCACAATTATACTCTGAATCTCTGGCCAGCCTTTGGCTTCTATCTCAGCTATTTCGTCAAAGGCCTTCTGTACCTCCTTCGGGAGCCCTTTTTTAATTATAAAGTAGAACAAGGTGGTAGATTGGTCCCACCCCGTGCCCGTTTCAGATCTCCACAGGTCTTGCACCTGAAGGATGAAATGTGTAGGCTCCTCCTCCTCTCCCATAGTGAATTGCATCACTAAGTGTAAATCTGGAGTGTCTGGAAATGTTCTGCGCAATGCATCCCACACTTGCGCTCTGACGTTATTGAATGGTGACCCATTATGGCGGTCACAGTTCATCGTAACTCCCGGGAAGCCTGCCTTCACCCAAACTGCGTCTGCTTGATCACCCACTGCGGACACTAGTACACTTTTTGTGTCTCTTATGGCTAATGAATTTCCTGCTGTATTTCTCTCAAAGGCATGTATCCACTTCCCCGCCCCACCCAAAAGTGGAGGGAGAAGTTTCAATAGGTTATTCTTGTCCATCTGTGCCCATGGGATGTAGTGTGGCCTCCCCGCCCCCTTGTGTATCAGTGGCATTTGTAGCTTTGTTTTTCCTCCTTTTTTACTTACCGTTCCCTTTTTTGTTTTACTTACCAGCATGTTCCCTATTCTTTGCCTTAACCTCCATTTCCACCTTGGCGCGGCTCTTTCATCCTCTTGGTCTAATGGGAATGGCAGTGGAAACCCCACTGCTGCCACCCCCTCCTCATATTCATCTAGGACACTCCATACTTCCTCTATATCCCCTTCTAACTCCCGTTCTCCGTGTCCCTCTCCCCTTTGGCTGTCTGCGGTCGTAGGTCTTATTATTTGTACGGGTTTGCCATTTAGATGGAACACTCTTGCTCCTGTCCCTTTGGTATTGGCGCCGGCGGGGATGAGGTAGATTCCCCTGCGACACTTGGTGGAGGGGTGAGGTCAACTCCTGGCAACATCTGACCGCTATAGCACAAGGCTCTTTATCGCGTTATTTCCATCTGTTCATGTGCGAGCTGTCTGTCAAAGTCTCCTGTTAGCCGCGCTAAATTCACGGGAGGGGCACTAGTTGGCCCATATAACCCTCCTGTTTCATATGGCGGCGGGCGGTGGCTGATGCGTTGCAAGGGTAGCTGGTGGGCGCTGGCACATACAGGGGTTCACTGTATCCCACTGCAGGTCTTGTCAACAACGGGTAAATTCTAGTGAGATCATCTCTTTCATTTTTATTGTGCATTCTTCCCCTGTAGCACCCTCTCCTCCCTCCGGGACATTCTCTTTCTTGGTTACTGTGTCTTTACTTACCTCGCCGCTAGGCGCTACCTCTTCTAACATTCACCATAAATCTAGTACTTCCCTTCTGTTCTGCAATTGCTTTCCCCTGTATTTCGCTAGCAGATGTGTTGACATTAGATCCAATACACGTTTCTCAAAGGACCCTCCTTCTGGCCATATAGGCGATACACCCTCTCCTTTTATTTCCACCACCCACTTATCATGATATTTTTGGATTTTGTCACTATACAAAGGAAGGTGTTGACAGATATGTGCTAATGGTGTAGTTCCTCCCATAATACCATATTTCTTACTCTTACTTGTGTTCACTTCTTTTTCTCTGGGTATAATTATACAATGTCAATTACTGAGTGATCTCCTTCCTTTAACACCTCTGTTCAATCTTATTTCACTGTCCACATCAGAAGATATCACAACCTCTTTTACGTACACCCCTTTGCAGGAATCACAAATTGTTTACCAATGTAAATCACAAATTATTTACCAATATTTCTCATCAGATCTTATTTTGGTGCATGCACAGATACATGTGTACTTACTGACAAACCAACATGAAATAACTTCCACACATTGACGAAAAACATTAGCTCATTGAACATGTAACATATACTCCCTGTCTCTTGCACCCTCTGTTTTCAATTAATTTAGTTTATTGTCCCTCAGATGCTCCCCGCCTCTGTGCCCCCTTCCTCTAGCTCTCCAAGAATTCTGCTCCCACGGAAAAAGAAAATTCTAAATTACTACTCCGAGTCTACTAAATATATGAGACTCCTACTTTTTTTTTCCTCTTTATCTCCACTTATTACCTGCACTGGTCAAGACAATGCTATGCCGCGCCACCTTCTACCCCCTTCCGGAGATAGGATCCCATACTCTTTTTATCTCTATTTCCACAACAACCTAATGGCCATATAAAGGATAGATAACAAAAAGCCTCAGTCACATACATACAGACCGTAAACTATACCCTCGGTTTCTTTTTTTTATCTTCCCCTATTTTATCTCTTTTACCTTGTTATATCCCTTTCCCAATGTTTCCTTCCTCTCCTGAGAGTCTCACAACCAGTACTCACGTCTTCAGTGGGGTGGTGCGAGAGCCACCGTTCATGGTCTATCCACAATCTGGTCTGCACCCCAACCAAGGCGTGTCCCACCTTGGCGAGCAGTTTTAGCTGGGTATTTCAAAAATGGGAACCTGTGGAACCTCTTGTTTGTGCGTGCAAAATGGTCAACCGCAGAGGCGATGGTTTTGCTGTGGGCGTCCCGGATCTTGCCGAAAGGCACGTGGCCTCGGGCACCTGTCCCAATCACGTTGTGGGGGGTCACCAAATGTATAGGCCCACTCCCCGTCTAACACGTGCAATACCAATAAATGAGACACACCCCCCCCAATGGGGAATGAGACTAAGAGAACAGGCTACGAGGGTTAAGTTTTGTTTATGTAAAATTGACATCCAGAGAACTCTGCTGCCTGAGAGCGCTCTGGCAAACATTACAATTACATGACAATATAAAGTAAAACAGCGTCATAGATGACGTAACTAACATAGGGTACTAGACCAGCGCCGGAGTGGATGGACAATATAGATACATATATCCGAGTGGGCACTGCTTCGTCCGGATTGGTTGCCCAGTTGGCGGGAGGGTGAACACACGTGGTCCGGCTGTCAGCATCCAGGAGGGGTGAGAGTCAGGTTGCGGTGTGTTAGGGTGAGCCCTAACTATGCTAACGTGAGATACTATAATTAGATATGCACTAAATAATGGTCACTACAGCTCCTTTGAGCATATCATCATAGATCTATAAATCGTGCACATATAATCACAGCATGATTCATTGCGGCTTGTAAGAAGTACCAGGCTTATTATCCTGGTCAGTAAGATAACATTGGCTATGGGGTGGGTCCAGGAGCATCACAGGGGCTATAAGACATTCTGACATTTGTTAATTCTAGGGTGCAATATACTGTGACAGAGGTCTGGTGTTAGTTGGGGGCACACTGGGGTGGGATTCACAGTGGGGTTACGAGTCTGGTACATCAAGGGAATACCTTGCAGGGACAGAGGGTTTCAGTGGCAGTCATTTTCCAACAGCGGGGGTAAGAGGGCACGGGCAGGTTTGTGGAGATGGATGAGCTACAAGGCATGGTTCGAGCCGGTTCACACATAGAACAATGATCTCAGAGGAAGAGTGAGATGTTACATTGGTGTATTTGTTGCAATTATCTGTGGCTCATCCGTGAGAACGGAGTTGCAAAGCTTTCAAGCACAGTGAAAAAAGGTGGGGGCCATGAGCGTGGTGTGCGCGGCTCTGCAGAGGCGAGAGAAGCCTTTTCGTATTATTGCAGTGAGGCCTAGTCCAAAGATGGAGTCCAGGGTACACAAAATGGAAGCCAAGTGTTCTGCACAATAACCTCGCCTCTGCCACTGCCAATGAAACTGCTAGTGTGCATGCGAGCAAATGGAAGTGTCCCCTATCATTGTACGAGCAAGTAGTTTACATTGTGCTGAATGTTTGGGGGGGCCTAAACGACCCCTCACTCCGACACACGTGTAACGCTAAATATCTTGATTTTTCTTTAATTTTCCTTTAGCCATGCCACATTGCATTTTCGGCCATAAATCAGGACTCCATGAGCACTAGCGCACGCGCACTGCGAGCAAGTACAAGACAAGTACTGTCAGCTGTCCGGCTGATCCTGCTGCCCGAACGCTGCCTCAACGCTACTTTCAACTTTCCTCAACAGACTGCTTGGGTACTTCAATAACAATACCCTTACTTGGATGAACATTTCTATAGAATTTAATTTTAGCGTCTAACTCTAAGGGGCCGATTCATGGAACAAACGTGCGCCGGAAATCTTGGCGCAAGCAGGCGCAAGCAGGCGCAAGCAGACGCAAGCGCAAAAAAACAGGCGCACGCGCACACGTGCGATTCATGGAAGTCCCTGCGCGTGTTTACCTCGGGATGTGCGCCAAACCCGTGCATGGCGCACAAGTCACTGCAACATCCCGAAAGGCATGCGCGACGCGCACAGTGAAAGCGCACAACCTCGGCGCATACACCAGAAAGTGGGCGGAACACAGGGCATAACACGCGGAATGGGGAACAACGCGCAAAAATAAGGGCGTAACTGGGGATGTACTGCAGGGAAGCAGACGGAACGCCCACACGCACTCGAACCACACGTATTCATGGAATCGAATAGGGCAAAGCCACGCACAGCCAAAGACACGCACAAGCCGAAACACGTCCGCCACACGAAGGCAGGCGGTAGCGTCCCTGCGCATTACAAAAGTGGCAACATACAGCAATTGGGCCTGTGCGAGCGGGGCACGTGTATATCGGGGCTGCGCGGGAAGTTACACACGCGATTGAGCGGGGTACCTGTATTTTGGGGGTGTGCGGGAAGTTACACACGCAATTGAGCGGGGTACGTGTATTTCGGGGGTGCGCGGGAAGTTACACATGCGATTGAGCGGGGTACGTGTATTTCGGGGGTGCGTGGGAAGTTACACACGCGATTGAGCGGGGTACGTGTATTTCGGGGGTGCGCGGGAAGTTGCACACGCGATTGAGCAGGGTACGTGTATTTCGGGAGTGCGCGGGAAGTTACACACGCGATTGAGCGGGGTACGTCTATTTCGGGGGTGTGCGGGAAGTTACACACGCGATTGAGCGGGGTACGTGTATTTCGGGGGTGCGCGGGAAGTTCCACACGCGATTCCATCAGGGTACGTGTATTACAGGGGTGCGCGGGAAGTTCCACACACGATCTCATCAGGGTATGTGTATTTCAGGGTGCGGGGGAAGTATCACACGCAACATCAGCAAGGTACGTGTATTCCAGGGGTGCGCGGGAAGTTCCACACGCGATCTCATCAGGATACGTGTATTTCAGGGTGCGGGGGAAGTATCACACGCAACATCAGCAGGGTACGTGTATTCCAGGGGTGCGCGGGAAGTTCCACACGCGATTCCATCAGGGTACGTGTATTACAGGGGTGCGCGGGAAGTTCCACACGCGATCTCATCAGGGTACGTGTATTTCGGGGTGCGGGGGAAGTATCACACGCAACATCAGCAGGGTGCGTGTATTCCAGGGGTGCGCGGGAAGTTCCACACGCGATCTCATCAGGGTACGTGTATTTTGGGGTGCGGGGGAAGTATCACACGCAACATCAGCAGGGTGCGTGTATTCCAGGGGTGCGCGGGAAGTTCCACACGCGATTCCATCAGGGTATGTGTATTACAGGGGTGCGCGGGAAGTTCCACACGCAATCTCATCAGGGTACATGTATTACAGGGGTGCGCGGGGAGCAGCACACGTGAATTGCAAGTGTGGGTCCTCCCAGGTGTTCCCTCTACACCCTCCACGGCCCCTGCAGGTGGCTCACACCTCAGGGGCCTACCCTGCACATGTCCTGCAGGCACCCCATCCACCATGGCCATGCCCCCCAGCCAACCCACATGTCAACTTGCACTACTGCCCACCAACGTCCCCCTGCACCCCCAGCCACCAGGGGCAGCCTCCACCAGGCCCCCACCCATGTCTCCCACCACCCCCAGCACTGTGGGGCACCTGCCGGCAGGCCTCCACCCATGTCCAATTCATGTTCCCCAGCCAACATGTCATCACAATCTAGATCCCTGGTCCCTATGGTCAGCCTCCAAATGCAAAACACCCACCCGAGTATTGCATCCACCCACTCATAATTGGCAATTACATGACAGAACACCAATGGCAAGTCCCGAAACAAACACATTTCCCTCACATACACCCAATGGGTGTCAGCGAATCTCAAAACCCATATCATGAAATGCATGAAACCAATGAGATGATACTACACATTGAAGTATGATAAAAAATATGTATTAAAGCAAACATAAATAGAATCAAAAATAAAGAAACATAAATGTGAATGTACAAAAATAGTAATGGTGTCCAAAGTCACTGTCCACAAAACAAATTCCAATGGGAAATAAAAAAGAAAGCCATTGCTCCATGGTTAAAATGTGAAAGAAAAATACAATCCAACAGTGAACTATGTACATGGGAACAAGCCAGGGTCCATTATCCCAACAAAAGAAAGGAAACCTATCTAACTACACTAACTAATCAAATAAACTATATACAAAAATGTGGCCAATGTCCGAAAGGTCCAAAATAAATCCAATAAAAAAATGAAACCTAACACTACCTACATAACTATGTACAAGGGCAGCGGGCTAGTTTGATGGCTCACTTGTGGATGTCCCGGGCCAGGGCATCATCGAACTCCTGCTCAATGTCCCGGAGGCGGTCCTCCTCCATGGCCCCGAGGGTCCGCAGGGCCGTCAATGTGTCCACCTCCAAACCCCTGCGGATTGCCTCGAGGCCCTCGGCCCGCCTCAGGGCCCTCCGCATGGAATTCTCCGCCCTGACCATTGTGAGCCGTGCCTCTTCCGCCCGCTGCTGCTCCGCATCTATGGCGTGGCCCAACCGCTGCCACACGGAAGACACTCTCTGTCCTGGGTCCTCCTGCCCTCCGGCCGATGCCTGCCCCTCCGATGTTGAAGGCCCCGAGCCTTCATGGCTCCCACCACGTTGCTGCTGCTGCTGTGCCTCTGCCCGTGCACTGCCTCCTGCTGCCTGCACATCCTCCTCCGGCTGGGGTGCAGTCGTTGATGTGGCCACCCCTGCTGGACGTCTGACTCCCGACTGTGGCAGGGATGCCTCCTCCACCAGCCTGGCCGCACCGTCAGAGGCAGCTCCACAGGGCACCCAGGTGACTGATGGGTGGGAAGATGGCACGGAGGACGACTGGCACGTAGGGGGTTCAGTTGAGGAGGGGGTCGTAGCAAGCCCCATGATACGGAGGAATCCGGCCTGGGTGACCTGTCCCAGCAGGCTGACCTGGTCAACGAGCCATTCGAGATGACGTGCAGTCTCCTCATGAAAAGACTGCAGGTCACCTCGCACGGCCCGTTGACGCAACGCCACACCACTCAGAACAGGCTCAACCCGGACCCGGGTAGCCACGTCCGCAGGCAGAGGAAGGCCAGTTGACGTGAGCTCATCCCCTGCCTGAAATCGGGTCTGGACGTAGGCATCCCTGCTGGTGCAAGATGATGCAGGGACAGGATCAGGGACAGGATTGCACACAGGCACCTCCGCGGCGGCCTGTGCTGCCTCCTGTCCCTGGTCCTGCACTGCACCACTAGCACCAGTGGGATCCCCACCTCCAGATCCCGTCTCTGTTGCTTGCACGGCCTCCTCCTCCACCAAACCCCCCACCAACCTGGATGACTCCGTGCTATCTTCCCCCTTTGGGTCCTGTGGGGTCCCAGCTGCCCCTTCTGCTGCCGAGGAGTCCAACTCCAACCTCCGCCTCTTGGACCTCCCCCCGGCAGCTGCGGCCTGGGACGCGGCACCGGACTCCTCACTCCCCGATGAGATGACAACATGGGAGGGGAGCCGGGTCTTGCGTCTCCGGGTGGCGGTGGGATCCCCGCCGCTGTGCTCCACAGCATCTTCTCCGCCCTCTTCATCAGTTGACGCTGCAGACAGGGAGAAATAAAACACAGGCATCAGGGCACTGTACAATGGACACATACACACATGACAGTTGTACATGAGTGGCATTGGCAAACCTCAGACATGTCATCACAATCCCCAACACACATGTCATTTCAACTCGCACACATGAGCCATACCACAGCCATATCGCAACTGCCAGCACCATCCATACACATACAACAGCATGAGCAGGCAAAGGTGAGCCAGACATCACATGCAACACAGGAAGTGCACCACACATGTACACACACCACCACACTTGCATGCATGTGTACACCTCTGCCAAGTGTCGCAGTGTTCAGATGGGCATCCATGTCACATCTGCCCATCAGGCTTCCACATGCCGCTGTCACATGCATCCATGTTGCATCACTGTTGCACCCTTGTCAAATACACACACATGCACATGTACACAGTGCTGATACATGCAGCTGAAAACAACATACATGCGTGACATCACGGACATGTCTACTTACATACACATTCATCCAAACATGTGTGCCCACACAACTGCATTTGGCATGCAAGCCTACACGCACAAGCACCATCCATGTCTCACACATTCCAGCCCTCGCAATGGTTAGCCCCACGGCCCTGTACACCCCCACCCATACTCGACCCCATACAAACAGATGTGCAACCTGCACACTACTGAAAAATCACCACACGCACATCTCACAATCAGGATGCATGTACACTTACCGCTCGACTCCAGACGGGTCTGCCTCTCAAGGACCCGGACGTGGATCGCTGGGGATATGCGTTGCAGGACCCTCATCTGTTCTTCCGACAAGTGGCCCCGGCGCCCCTTGGCATCCGCTGCCTTCAAGAGGCGCCGGGCCTTGTTCAGGGTCCTGGACCTGAAGTCCTCCCAGCGCTTCTTGACATGTTGTAAGTCGCGGACTGCCACCCCCTCCGCGTTGATGGCAGTCACGATGTCAGTCCAGATCCGAGTCCGTCCTTCCTTGTCGGCGCGGGAACTTCCAAAGAGGGCATCATACTGCCCCAGGACTTGCTCCACCAGGACACCAACTTCGGTGGCACTGAAGCTGGTGCCCCTCTGCCTCTCTGGCCGGGGGTTGTCAGTGGTCTCAGATGGTATTTGCCCCGACATGACAACTCCAGAGGCAGGAGTGGGTGGGCAACTGGTTCCTGGGGCTGGGCTGTGGAGCGATGGAATCCCAGTCGGGAGTCTTCGGTTCCAGCAGGGGTGGTCACAGCAACAGCACCCCTGGCTGATGTGCAGGCAGCAAATGGCAGGGCACGTGGGCAGCAGGCAGTCAGGCAGCAGCAGATGGCAGGTGGGAGCGTGCTCGGGGCTCTGGGGGGCAGTAATTCGGCTTTCTGGGCAGGAGCGTGGTCTTCTGTGTGCTTATGCGTGGCCAGCTTGATACGGAGTGATTTGGCACGTGAAAAATCTGCACGTCAGCGTGTAATTCGAGGAAAGGCCCTTAGCGCGTAAGCGCATCTGCACGCATAAGCATTTTAATTGGACAGAAGGCCCCTCAAGCGCAAGCGTCCCTGTGACGTGACGCGTACAGGCATGCATGGGCATTTCAGCGCGTGTGAAAAACTGCACGTCCGCGTGTGATACGAGGAAAGGGCCCATGCGCGTAAGCGTGCGTGAAAAACTGCACGTCCGCATGTAATACGAGGAAAGGCCCTTAGCGCGTGAGCGCGTCTGTGACGTGACGCGCGCGGGTGTTCCCCTCATTACACGTGATGACAGAGCACACGTGGATTTCCACCAATCGCGTGTGAAAGTTCCTGCGCACCCCGAAATACACGTACCCTGCTGAAATCGCGTGTGGAACTTCCCGCGCACCCCTGAAATACACATAGCCTGCTGAAATCGCATGTGGCACTTCCCGCGCACCCCTGAGATACGCGTACCCTGCTCGCACGGGCCCAATCACCTGTGGAATTTCCCGCGCACCCCTGTAATACACGTACTCTGCTGAAATTGCGTGTGAAACTTGCCCCGCACCCCGAAATACACGTACCCTGCTGAAATCGCATGTGGCACTTCCCCCACACCCCAAAATACACGTACCCTGCTGAAATCGCGTGTGGAACTTCCCGCGCACCCCTGAAATACGCGTACCCTGCTCGCACGGGGCCAATCGCGTGAGGTACTTCCCGCGCACCCCAGTGATACACGTAGCCCGCTTGCCGTGCTGGTACAAGGTTAGCGAAGCCCTTTGCGCTGGATTGGGTATATTGATGGCTTTTCCCTGCGCGAGAGGCGTTCTTGGGGGTGTAACTGGCGCTGCTGCAGGGTCGCTGCGCCACTGTGCGCCACGGCTGGTTTTGGTGGCTGGAATCCATG
Source organism: Ambystoma mexicanum (assembly GCF_040938575.1). NCBI lineage: Eukaryota > Metazoa > Chordata > Amphibia > Caudata > Ambystomatidae > Ambystoma > Ambystoma mexicanum. The sequence continues at coordinate 695,743,882 of NC_090939.1, forward strand.
AATACGCTGTGCGTGGAAATGGATTTTAGCGCACGCAGCTGGCACAGGGATTCGCACGCGCACACTGTGCGCCAGCCGCCTGCGCCACTTGTGCCCTGAATTCTATGAATTACCCCCTAAATATCTTGATTTTTCTTTCCTTTTCCTTTAGCCATGCCCCCATTGCATTCTGGGCCATAAATCAGGACCCCACGCGCACTAACGCACGCGCACTGCGAGCAAGTACAAGACAAGCTCTGTCAGCTGTCCGCTGACCGCTGCGCCGATGTGTTGCCCTGAGCTCTTTTAGTTCTTTTTTCCCAATTCTGCATATGATAACTGCGTTCTGATCAAGCGCATTTGGCCCTTTAATCACCATTTCTTGATACTCAACACCCCGTGCCTAATAATGATGAGATTGACATTGGGAATGCCATTGCTGCCTCCTTGCTATGCGCAAAGAATTCTGATTGTAATTTGCCCAGGCCTTCAACTATCTCCTTTCCAGGACGTTTTACTGACTTTAACCGCGGTAAACAGTCCTCACAATGGAGGACTAGGCAAACATCCCCCTAACGCAGCAAATCCACCTATAATGGCCAGCTTAAAGAAAATAGAAATCCTTTCTGAACCGAAGCCAAGTTATTTGTTACGCGACAAAACAATAAAAAACTGCATAAATGATCAGTCTCGGTCACCCGGAGAGGAGAACTTTTACACCCCAAATTCTCAACCGGCTCACTCCAATGAATCACACTTTGATATTAGCTCACCCCCCTTCTCTTTATTCACAAGTTCTAAATAGACCACTGAACGCACAAGAAGCAGCGGCCTTTGCATTAAATTTAGAATCTCGAGCTTTAAAAGCAAGTCTAAATCTCCCGCTACCTATGGTTCACTCAGCCCAAGGGTTCGCCTCCTCCTAGACTTTTTCAAATACTAATCACACTAGAATGGTCATTGTATCTGAGCATGGCCTATCAACACTATCCAATTCACCCGAACTATTCCCAACCGACTGTCCAAATGACATTATTTCCTCTCCAGAATCGACAGTCTCTGCAGCTCCTTCCTTTGCCAAGCCAATTCCATGACCATCTTTTGGTTTTCCCTCAATAACCAACCCGGCTCTAGAACTGCACTCACTGCCATTAACACATCTATTTTCACACTAACCAAACTATTCCAAATCTTGGATTCAAGAGCTGCAACTCAAGAAGCTCTTATCCTAACTCTCATAAAAAAAAGCTAGACTGGCTTGTTTCAAACTTACCGAGTATCTTACAAACAGTACTAATTCCACCTGTCATATCTTCTGTGATTACCTCGATCTCCACTGATGACACGGCACCAGGTCAGGTAGCAAACTCAACTGAGGATGCATCCACTAATTTAAATTCCATTGAGGTGATTCAACTGTCTGACGAAATTACCATCTCCCCACCATCACCAGACTCTGATTGCATTGTGCATTCTGAAGTAAAGTTACCCCTTTATGATCTCTTCACTCAACCTTCCCAGAACAAGCGCAGAAAACGCAAGAAAAACAGAAAGAGAACAATGGACATCGAGGTTCACCAAAATTCTTCGCTATTCCAAACTGCTAATAATAATAATAATAATAAAAAAATAAAAAAATACCAATCTCCAAAAAGAACAAACAAAAACAAAAAAATGTGTGGCTAATATCTCCATTGCTGAACCCCGACCGGCGACAAAGAGACAGCTATTGGATTCCTCAGTAATGGTGGTTGTTCCCTCATTTCAGGTGCTGTGTCATCTAAAGGTAAGACAACTAAGGCATGTTAACATATTGTTGAAGGATACTACTAACGCAAATAAATCCATCCCCATGGAACAATTTATGAACCTGTCGGTTTATTCAAACAAGAATTTATCAGTCCTAGAAACTATTCATCACACTCTTCATCAAGAGAGATCTATTTCTCCCCGTCGACGTCCAACCTTTTCCGTCAATTTAGATCACAACACTAAGTCCTTTATGACGCTTGAAGAAAAACGAAAAGAACTGGTTAGAAGAGCACCATTTGCCAAAGGTTCTCCTCCAACACACGAATCAACTGGCAGTGAAGGTGATACAAAACTTATAGGGGGTAATTCATAGAATTCAGCGCACAAGTGGCGCACGCGGCTGGCGCACAGTGTGCGCGTGCGAATCCCTGCGCCAGCCGCGTGCGCTAAAATCCATTTCCGCGCACAGCGTATTCATGGATTCCAGCCACCAAAACCAGCCGTGGCGCACAGTGGCGCAGCAACCCTGCAGCAGTGCCAGTTACGCCCCCAAGAACGCCTCTCGCGCAGGGAAAAGCCATCAATATACCCAATCCAGCGCAAAGGGCTGCGCTAACCCTGTACCAGCACAGCAAGCGGGCTACGTGTATCACTGGGGTGCGCGGGAAGTACCTCAGGCGATTCCATCAGGGTACGTGTATTTCAGGGGTGCGCGTGAAGTTCCACATGCGATTTCCGCAGGGTACGTGTATTTCAGGGGTGCGCGTGAAGTTCTACATGCGATTGGCCTGGGCGCATGTATTTCAGGGGTGCGCGTGAAGTTCTACATGCGTTTGGCCTGGGCGCGTGTATTTCAGGGGTGCGCGTGAAGTTCTACACGCGATTGGCCTGGGCGAGTGTATTTCAGGGGTGCGGGGAAGTTCTACACGCGATTGGCCTGGGCGCGTGTATTTCAGGGGTGCGCGGGAAGTTCCACACGCGATTTCCGCAGGGTACGTGTATTTCAGGGGTGCGCGTGAAGTTCTACACGCGATTGGCCTGGGCGCGTGTATTTCAGGGGTGCACGGGAAGTCCTACACGTGATTTCCGCAGGGTACGTGTATTTCAGGGGTGCGCGTGAAGTTCCACACGTGATTTCCGCAGGGTACGTGTATTTCAGGGGTGCGCGTGAAGTTCTACACGCGATTTCCGCAGGGTACGTGTATTTCAGGGGTGCGCGTGAAGTTCCACACGCGATTTCCGCAGGGTACGTGTATTTCAGGGGTGCGCGTGAAGTTGTACACGCGATTGGTCTGGGCGCGTGTATTTCAGGGGTGCGCGTGAAGTTCTACACGCGATTTCCGCAGGGTACGTGTATTTCAGGGGTGCGCGTGAAGTTGTACACGCGATTGGTCTGGGCGCGTGTATTTCAGGGGTGTGCGTGAAGTTCTACACGCGATTGGCCTGGGCGCGTGTATTTCAGGGGTGCGCGGGAAGTTCTACACGCGATTGGCCTGGGCGCGTGTATTTCAGGGGTGCGCGGAAAGTTCCACACGCGATTTCCGCAGGGTACGTGTATTTCAGGGGTGCGCGTGAAGTTGTACACGCGATTGGTCTGGGCGCGTGTATTTCAGGGGTGCGCGTGAAGTTCTACATGCGATTGGCCTGGGCGCGTGTATTTCAGGGGTGCGCGGGAAGTTCTACACGCGATTGGCCTGGGCGCGTGTATTTCAGGGGTGCGCGGAAAGTTCCACATGCGATTTCCGCAGGGTACGTGTATTTCAGGGGTGCGCGTGAAGTTCTACACGCGATTGGCCTGGGCGCGTGTATTTCAGGGGTGCGCGGGAAGTTCTACACGCGATTTCCGCAGGGTACGTGTATTTCAGGGGTGCGCGTGAAGTTCCACACGCGATTTCCGCAGGGTACGTGTATTTCAGGGGTGCCTGTGAAGTTCTACACGCGATTGGCCTGGGCGCGTGTATTTCAGGGGTGCGCGTGAAGTTCTACACGCGATTTCCGCAGGGTACGTGTATTTCAGGGGTGCGCGTGAAGTTCCACACGCGATTTCCGCAGGGTACGTGTATTTCAGGGGTGCCTGTGAAGTTCTACACGCGATTGGCCTGGGCGCGTGTATTTCAGGGGTGCGCGGAAAGTCCCACACGCGATTCCATCAGGGTACGTGAATTACAGGGTGCGGGGGAAGTCTCACACGCGAAATCAGCAGGGTACGTGTATTTCAGGGTGCAGGGGAAGTTACACACGCGATTACAGCAGTGTACGTGTATTTCATGGGTGCGCGGGAATTTCCACACGCGATTGGGCCCGTGCGAGCAGGGTACGCGTATTTCAGGGGTGCGCGGGGAGCACCACACGTGAATTGCATGTGTGGGTCCTCCCAGGTGTTCCCACTACACCCTCCACGGCCCCTGCAGGTGGCTCACACCACAGGGGCCTACCCTGCACATGTCCTGCAGGCACCCCATCCACCATGGCCATGCCCCCCAGCCAACCCACATGTCAACTTGCACTACTGCCCACCAACGCATGTCCCCCTGCACCCCCAGCCACCAGGGGCACCCTCCACAGGCCCCCACCCATGTCTCCCAGCACCCCCACCCCACAGCTTTGCAGGGGCACCCACCACCAGGCCCCCACACATGTCTCCCACCACCCCCATCCCCAGCCACCAGGGGCAGCCTCCACCAGGCCCCCCACCCATGTCTCCCAGCACCCCCACCCCCCAGCCACCAGGGGTAGCCTCCACCAGGCCCCCACCCATGTCTCCCTGCACCCCCACCCCCTAGCAGTGCAGGGGCACCCTCCACCAGGCCCCCACTCATGTCTCCCACCCCCCACCCCCCCAGCACTGTGGGGCACCTGCCAGCAGGCCCCCACCCATGTCTCCCAGCACCCCCACCCCCCAGCACTGTGGGGCACCTGCCAGCAGGCCCCCACCCATGTCCAACTCATGTTCCCCACCACCCCCACCCCCCAGCACTGTGGGGCACCTGCCAGCAGGCCCCCACCCATGTCCAACTCCTTTTCCCCACCACCCCCACCCCCCAGCACTGTGGGGCACCTGCCAGCAGGCCCCCACCCATGTCTAACTCATGTTCCCCACCCCCCTACCCCCGAGCAGTGCAGGGGCACCCTCCACCAGGCCCTCGCCCAGGTCCCATCCATGCCCCCCTGCACCTGGGTCCCAACAATCCCCAATCATGTCCGTAATGGCCATCCTCCCCTGCCAAAAGGCCCAACCAACTATCACATCCACCCACATATCAAAGGCAATTACATGTTACACACCCAATGTAAATAATGCAAATGAACACATGTCTGTCACACACAATGGCTGCAAGTGAATGTTAAAACACCCAACATGACATGCATGAAAGTAATGAGATGATACGACACATTGAAGGATGAAAATAAAAATGTATTGGAAATCAACTTGAATGGAAATGAAATGAGAAAAACCACAAAGCAAAACAACAAAAAGAAGATGAATGTCCATGAAAAAAATACAAAAAATAAAAAAATCCATTGAAGAACTATTTACAAGATAATCCCGGGTCCATGAGCCCAACCAAATGAAACCTAACTATGACAACTAACTAAAAACTGAACTATATACACAAATGTGGCGCATTGTCCAATCGCAACCAAATAAAAAAAAATAAATTAAAGGAAACCTACCACTAACTATCTAACTATATACAAAGGCAGCGGGCTAGTCCGACGGCTCACTGGTTGTTGTCATGGGCCAGGGCATCATCGAACTCCCGTTCAATGGCTTGGAGGCGGGCATGTTCCCTGGCCCCGAGGTCCCGCAGGGATAATGCAGTGTCCAGCTCCAACTCCCTGCGAAGACCCTCGAGGCACTCAGCCCGCCTCAGCACCCTCCGCATGGAGTCCTCCGCCCTGACCATTGTGGGCCGTTCCTCCTCTGCCCGCTGCCGCTCCGCACCTATCTGCTGGCACAACCGCTCCCACACGGAAGCCACTCCCATTCCAGGGTTCTCCTGCCCTCCGGCCGATGCCTGCACCCCTGATGTTGATGGCCCAGAGCCATGATGCCTCCCACGTTGAGCCTGCTGCTGCCTCCGACGCAACTGCCTGTGCCAGCACGACGGCATCCAGGCTGATGGAAACCACCGACGCCGTCGTGCACGTGCCCTGCCCGATGATGCCGTCACATCCTCCATCTGCTGGGGTCCAGTTGCTGGTGTGTCCACCCCTGCTGGACCTCTGACTCCCGACTGTGGCAGGGATGGGATCCCCACTGAGCTGGCTGCATTGGTCAGGGCAGGTCCACAGGGGGCCCTGGTGGTATCTGGGCCAGAAGACGGCAAGGAGAACGACTGGCGTATAGTCTCCACAGAGGAGGAGAGGGCCGCCAGATTGGCCGACACATGCAGGAAACCCCCGAACATGGACGATCCCAATTGGGCCACGTCGTCACGGTGCTCTTCGTGATGACATGCGTGCTCCTCCTGGGAAGCACGCACGGCATCACGAATCACAGCCGTGCGCATCACAACCCCAATCAGGACCTTCTCCATACGGCCAGGGGTCCCCTCGTCCGCAGGTGGAGGGGAGTCAGATGACATGGACATCCCCTCTACCTGCGGACGGGCCTGGGACGGGGCATCCCTGCTGGTGCATGGTGGTGCACCCACAGGGTCAGGGACAGCGACATGCACAGGCCCCTCCACGGTGACCTGTGCTGCCTCCTGCCCCTGCCCCTGGACTGCACCACTTGCACCAGCAGGGATGCCCCCACCAGGCCCCATGTGCGCCTCAGTGGCGGCCTCCTCCTCCTCTGTGGAAACCACCAACCTGGATGGCTCCTCACCGTCTTCCGCCGTAGCAGGCCCCTGTGGGGGCTCACCCACCCCTTCCGCTGCAGCCGTGGGGCATCCCCGCCGCCTTGCTCCACAGCGCCGTCTCCGCCCTCTTCTTCACTAGCCGCTGCGTAGAGGGAGACATAGAACACAAGCATCAGGGTACTGTACAATGGTCCCCTAGACAGGAAGCAATAGCAGATGAGTGCCACTGTCAAAGTACACTTCCATCATGTCCCTCCACAACACATGTGTCAGTCCAGGCAAAACACACACAGTGACAGTCATGGTGCATGCCATGGACATTTCCATACATGTCCAATGGACTCTCGAAACATACAATGTAATGGTACTCACATGCATCATGGGTCATGCCTATCACATGCACACACTTCACCTCAGTCACATCCATCTGGCCCCGTACACCCCAATCACAGTGGATACAAGGATGACTAGGCTGCATCAGTGAATCTGTACATTGTCACAGACATGTGTCATGCATCCATGGCATTCACAAGTCACAGACACGCAGGTCAGGCACACAGACATGGATAACATATGTGTACCTGGCATCAGCACCCATCCCTCACCCCCACCCATGTCCAGGAACAGAGACTGCCATGCTCTCATGTGTACAATCTGCATAGGGCTCCCCATGTCGCATTTAAACACATGCAACGACCGTGCGGTTCACACATTACTGGTCGCACATGCATTACCATGATGTCCCTGCACACATACATGCGTACATGGCCTATGTCACACATACAGGCAAGTATCAGACAACCAGCACACTGCAACATGCCCTGTCTCACACAGCAATGCTTGGCCACTTACAGCTCAACTCCAGACGGGTCTCCCTCTCAAGGACCTGGGCGTGGAGCGCTGGGTGTACGCGTTCCAGGACCCTCATCTGGATGGAACTCATGCGGCCTCGGCCCCCCTCCACGAGGCGCCGGGCCTTTATGAGGGTCCTGGACCTCAAGTCTTCCCAGCGCTTCTTGACCTTCTGGATGGTGCGGGTTGCCACCCCCTCCGCGTTGATGGCAACCACACAGTCGGCCCAGATCCTCTCCTGTCCTTCCTTGTTGGCGTGGGACGATCCGAAGAGGGTATCATACTGCCCCAGGACTTGCTCCACCAGGACACCAACTTCGGTGGCAGTGAAGCTGGTGCCCCTCTGCCACTCTGGCCGGGGGTTGCCACTGGTGCCAGATGTGGATGTGCCCGACATGGCAACCCCAGGGGCAGGAGTGGGTGGGCAACTGGGTCCTGGGGCTGGGCTGTGGAGCGATGTTATCTGAGTCGGGAGTCTTCTGTTCCAGCAGGGGTGGACACAGCAACTGGACCCCTGCAGATGGCTGATGTGCAGGCACCAAATGGCAGGGCACGGTGGCAGCAGGCAGGCAGGCAGGCAGGCAGCAGCAGATGGCACGTGGGAGGCTGCTCGGGGCACTGGGGGGGCAGTAATTCGGCCTTCTGGGCAGGAGCGTGGTCTTCCGTGTGTTTTCGCGTGGCCAGCTTGATACGGAGTGATTTGGCATGTGAAAATCCTGCACGTCAGCGTGAAAATCGAGGAAAGGCCCTTAGTGCGTAAGCGCGTCAGCACGCGTACGCGATTTCATTGGACCAAAGGCCCTCACAGCGTAAGCGCGTCTGTGACGTTTTGCGCACGGGCGTTGCCCTGGCAAGGCTTGGAGATCCCGCGTGCCTTTATGTTCTGTATGTGCTTTTCGTGCGGTGCGTGTGTTTTCCATCCGTTGGGGTTCACACGCTATTACTTCACAGCGGGTGTTGGCTACGCGTTCTTCTACACGCAAGGCAGACGGTGAGTGGTTCCCCGCTCCCCCAGGCCCGATCGCGTGAAAAAGTTCACGCGAACCCCTGAAATACACGTAGCCCGCTCCCACAGGCCCGATCGCGTGAAAAACTTCACGCGAACCCCTGATGTCCACGTAGCCCGCTCCCCCAGGCCCGATCACGTGAAAAAGTTCACGCGAACCCCTGAAATACACGTAGCCCGCTCCCCCAGGCCCGATCGCATGAAAATGTTCACGCGAACCCCTGAAATACACGCAGCCCGCTCAATCGCATGTGTGACTTCCCGCGCAACCCCGAAATACACGTGCCCCGCTCGCACAGGCACAATTGCTGTATGTTGCCACTTTTGTAATGCGCAGGGACGCTACCACCTGCCTTCGTGTGGCGGACGTGTTTAGGCTTGTGCGTGTCTTTCGCTGTGCGTGGCTTTGCCCTATTCGATTCCATGAATACGTGTGGTTCGGGTGCGTGTGGGCGTTCCGTCTGCTTCCCTGCAGTACATCCCCAGTTACGCCCTTGTTTTCGCGAGTTGTTCCCCATTCCGCGCGTTACGCCCCATGTTCCGCCCACTTTCTAGTGTATGCGCCGAGGTTGTGCGCTTTCACTGTGCGCGTCGCGCACGTCTTTCGGGATGTTGCAGTGATGCGTGCGCCATGCACGGGTTTGGCGCACATCCCGAGGAGAACACGCGCAGGGACTTCCATGCTTGCGCCTGCTTGCGCGAAGATGTTCGGCGCACGTTTGTTCCATGAATCGGCCCCTTAATGTTTCATCATTCAGAATATCAGGACCAGCTCTCATTGCCACATTTGGAGTAGGTGTTTTTGGTTTTTGGAGCTCTTGTTCTAAGTTAGGGGCTATCAGTGCGTGTTTAGTCGGAAAAACTACTTTATTAGAGTCTATGGGGCCGATTCATGGAACAAACGTGCGCCGAAAATCTTCGCGCAAGCAGGCGCAAGCAGGCGCAAGCGCAAAAAAACAGGCGCACGTGCACGCGTGCGATTCATGGAAGTCCCTGCGCGTGTTCTCCTCGGGATGTGCGCCAAACCCGTGCATGGCGCACACGTCACTGCAACATCCCGAAAGACATGCGCGACGCGCACAGTGAAAGCGCACAACCTCGGCGCATACACTAGAAAGTGGGCGGAACACGGGGCGTAACGCGCGGAATGGGGAACAACTCACGAAAACAAGGGCGTAACTGTTGATGTACTGCAGGGAAGCAGACGGAACGCCCACACGCACCCGAACCACACGTATTCATGGAATCGAATAGGGCAAAGCCACGCACAGCGAAAGACACGCACAAGCCTAAACACGTCCGCCACACGAAGGCAGGCGGTAGCGTCCCTGCGCATTACAAAAGTGGCAACATACAGCAATTGTGCCTGTGCGAGCGTGGCACGTGTATTTCGGGGTTGCGCGGGAAGTCACACACGCGATTGAGCGGGCTACATGTATTTCAGGGGTTCGCGTGAACTTTTTCACGCGATCGTGCCTGGGGGAGCGGGCTACGTGTATTTCAGGGGTTGCGTGAACTTTTTCACGCGATCGGGATTGGGGGAGCGGGCTACGTGTATTTCAGTGGTTCGCGTGAACTTTTTCATGCGATCGGGCCTGTGCGAGCGGGCTACGTGTATTTCAGGGGTTCGCGTGAACTTTTTCACGCGATCGGGCCTGGGGGAGCGGGCTACGTGTATTTCAGGGGTTCGCGTGAACTTTTTCACACGATCGGGCCTGGGGGAGCGGGCTACGTGTATTTCAGGGGTTCGCGTGAACTTTTTCACGCGATCGGGCCTGGGGGAGCGAGCGGGGTACCACTCACCGTCTGCCTTGCGTGTAGAAGAACGCGTAGCCAACACCCGCTGTGAAGTAATAGCGTGTGAACCACAACGGATGGAAAACACACACACCGCACGAAAAGCACGTACAGAACATAAAGGCACGCGGGATCTCCAAGCCCTGCCAGGGCAACGCCCATGCGCAAAACGTCACAGACGCGCTTAAGCTGTAAGGGCCTTTGGTCCAATGAAATCGCGTACGCGTGCTGACGCGCTTACGCGCTAAGGGCCTTTCCCCGTTTTTCACGCTGCCGTGCAGGATTTTCACGTGCCAAATCACTCCGTATCAATCTGGCCACGCGAAAACACACGGAAGACCACGCTCCTGCCTAGAAGGACGAATTACTGCCCCCCCAGTGCCCCGAGCAGCCTCTCACGTGCCATCTGCTGCTGCCTGCCTGCCTGCCTGCCTGCTGCCACCGTGCCCTGCCATTTGGTGCCTGCACATCAGCCATCTGCAGGGGTCCAGTTGCTGTGTCCACCCCTGCTGGAACAGAAGACTCCCGACTCAGATAACATCGCTCCACAGCCCAGCCCCAGGACCCAGTTGCCCACCCACTCCTGCCCCTGGGGTTGCCATGTCGGGCACATCCACATCTGGCACCAGTGGCAACCCCCGGCCAGAGGGGCAGAGGGGCACCAGCTTCACTGCCACCGAAGTTGGTGTCCTGGTGGAGCAAGTCCTGGGGCAGTATGATGCCCTCTTCGGATCGCCCCGCGCCAACAAGGAAGGACGGGAGAGGATCTGGGCCGACTGTGTGTTTGCCATCAACGCGGAGGGGGTGGCAACCCGCACCATCCAGAAGGTCAAGAAGCGCTGGGAAGACTTGAGGTCCAGGACCCTCAAAAAGGCCCGGCGCCTCGTGGAGGGGGGCCGGGGCCGCATGAGTTCCATCCAGATGAGGGTCCTGGAACGCATACACCCAGCGCTCCACGCCCAGGTCCTTGAGAGGGAGACCCGTCTGGAGTTGAGCTGTAAGTGGCCAAGCATTGCTGTGTGAGACAGGGCATGTTGCAGTGTGCTGGTTGTCTGATACTTGCCTGTATGTGTGACATAGGCCATGTACGCATGTATGTGTGCAGGGACATCATGGTAATGCATGTGCGACCAGTAATGTGTGAACCGCACGGTCGTTGCATGTGTTTAAATGCGACATGGGGAGCCCTATGCAGATTGTACACATGAGAGCATGGCAGTCTCTGTTCCTGGACATGGGTGGGGGTGAGGGATGGGTGCTGATGCCAGGTACATATATGTTATCCATGTCTGTGTGCCTGACCTGCGTGTCTGTGACTTGTGAATGCCATGGATGCATGACACATGTCTCTGACAATGTACAGATTCACTGATGCAGCCTAGTCATCCTTGCATCCACTGTGATTGGGGTGTACGGGGCCAGATGGATGTGACTGAGGTGAAGTGTGTGCATGTGATAGGCATGACCCATGATGCATGTGAGTACCATTACATTGTATGTTTCGAGAGTCCATTGGACATGTATGGAAATGTCCATGGCATGCACCATGACTGTCACTGTGTGTGTTTTGCCTGGACTGACACATGTGTTGTGGAGGGACATGATGGAAGTGTACTTTGACAGTGCACTCATCTGCTATTGCTTCCTGTCTAGGGGACCATTGTACAGTACCCTGATGCTTGTGTTCTATGTCTCCCTCTACGCAGCAGCAAGTGAAGAAGAGGGCTGAGACGGCGCTGTGGAGCAAGGCGGCGAGGATGCCCCCACGGCTGCAGCGGAAGGGGTGGGTGAGCCCCCACAGGGGCCTGCTACAGCGGAAGACGGTGAGGAGCCATCCAGGTTGGTGGTTTCCACAGAGGAGGAGGAGGCCGCCACTGAGGCGCACATGGGGCCTGGTGGGGGCATCCCTGCTGGTGCAAGTGGTGCAGTCCAGGGGCAGGGGCAGGAGGCACCACAGGTCACCGTGGAGGGGCCTGTGCATGTCGCTGTCCCTGACCCTGTGGGTGCACCACCATGCACCAGCAGGGATGCCCCGTCCCAGGCCCGTCCGCAGGTAGAGGGGATGTCCATGTCATCTGACTCCCCTCCACCTGCGGACGAGGGGACCCCTGGCCGTATGGAGAAGGTCCTGATTGGGGTCGCGATGCACACGGCTGTGATTTGTGATGCCGTGCGTGCTTCCCAGGAGGAGCACGCACGTCATCACGAAGAGCACCGTGCCGACGTGGCCCAAGTGGGATCGTCCATGTTTGGGGGTTTCCTGCATGTGTCTGCCAATCTGGCGGCCCTCTCCTCCTCTGTGGAGACTATATGCCAGTCGTTCTCCTTGCCGTCTTCCGGCCCAGATGCCACCAGGGCCCTCTGTGGACCTGCCTTGACCAATGCAGCCAGCTCGGTGGGGATCCCATCCCTGCCACAGTCGGGAGTCAGAGGTCCAGCAGGGGTGGACACACCAGCAACTGGACCCCAGCAGATGGAGGATGTGACGGCATCATCGGGCAGGGCACGTGCACAATGGCGTCGGTGGTTTCCATCAGCCTGGATGCCGTCGTGCTGGCACAGGCAGTTGCGTCGGAGGCAGCAGCAGGCTCAACGTGGGAGGCATCATGGCTCGGGGCCATCAACATCAGGGGTGCAGGCATCGGACGGAGGGCAGGAGAACCCTGGAATGGGAGTGGCTTCCGTGTGGGAGCGGTTGTGCCAGCAGATAGGTGCGGAGCGGCAGTGGGCAGAGGAGGAACGGCTCTCAATGGTCAGGGCGGAGGACTCCATGCGGAGGGCGCTGAGGCGGGCTGAGTGCCTCGAGGGTCTTCGCAGGGAGTTGGAGCTGGACACTGCATTATCCCTGCGGGACCTCGGGGCCAGGGAACATGCCCGCCTCCAAGCCATTGAACGGGAGTTCGATGATGCCCTGGCCCATGACAACAACCAGTGAGCCGTCCGACTAGCCTGCTGCCTTTGTATATAGTTATATAGTTAGTGGTAGGTTTCCTTTAATTTTTTTTTTTTTATTTGGTTGCGATTGGACAATGCGCCGCATTTTTGTATATAGTTCAGTTTTTAGTTAGTTGTCATAGTTAGGTTTCATTTGGTTGGGCTCATGGACCCGGGATTATCTTGTAAATAGTTCTTCAATGGATTTTTTTATTTTTTGTATTTTTTTCATGGACATTCATCTTCTTTTTGTTGTTTTGCTTTGTGGTTTTTCTCATTTCATTTCCATTCAAGTTGATTTCCAATACATTTTTATTTTCATCCTTCAATGTGTCGTATCATCTCATTACTTTCATGCATGTCATGTTGGGTGTTTTAACATTCACTTGCAGCCATTGTGTGTGACAGACATGTGTTCATTTGCATTATTTACATTGGGTGTGTAACATGTAATTGCCTTTGATATGTGGGTGGATGTGATAGTTGGTTGGGCCTTTTGGCAGGGGAGGATGGCCATTACGGACATGATTGGGGATTGTTGGGACCCAGGTGCAGGGGGGCATGGATGGGACATGGGCGAGGGCCTGGTGGAGGGTGCCCCTGCACTGCTGGGGGGTAGGGGGTGGGGAACATGAGTTAGACATGGGTGGGGGCCTGCTGGCAGGTGCCCCACAGTGCTGGGGGTGGGGGTCGTGGGGAACATGAGTTGGACATGGGTGGGGGCCTGCTGGCAGGTGCCCCACAGTGCTGGGGGGTGGGGGTGGTGGGGAACATGAGTTGGACATGGGTGGGGGCCTGCTGGCAGGTGCCCCACAGTGCTGGGGGTGGGGGTGCTGGGAGACATGGGTGGGGGCCTGCTGGCAGGTGCCCCACAGTGCTGGGGGGGTGGGGGGTGGGAGACATGAGTGGGGGCCTGGTGGAGGGTGCCCCTGCACTGCTGGGGGGTAGGGGTGCTGGGAGACATGGGTGGGGGCCTGGTGGAGGCTGCCCCTGGTGGCTGGGGGGTGGGGGTGCTGGGAGACATGGGTGGGGGGCCTGGTGGAGGCTGCCCCTGGTGGCTGGGGGTGGGGGTGGTGGGAGACATGGGTGGGGGCCTGATGGTGGGTGCCCCTGCAATGCTGTGGGGTGGGGGTGCTGGGAGACATGGGTGGGGGCCTGTGGAGGGTGCCCCTGGTGGCTGGGGGTGCAGGGGGACATGCGTTGGTGGGCAGTAGTGCAAGTTGACATGTGGGTTGGCTGGGGGGCATGGCCATGGTGGATGGGGTGCCTGCAGGACATGTGCAGGGTAGGCCCCTGTGGTGTGAGCCACCTGCAGGGGCCGTGGAGGGTGTAGTGGGAACACCTGGGAGGACCCACACGTGCAATTCACGTTTGGTGCTCCCCGCGCACCCCTGAAATACACGTACCCTGCTCGCATGGGCCCAATCGCGTGTGGAAATTCCCGCGCACCCATGAAATACACGTACACTGCTGTAATCGCGTGTGTAACTTCCCCTGCACCCTGAAATACACGTACCCTGCTGATTTCGCGTGTGAGACTTCCCCCGCACCCCGTAATTCACGTACCCTGATGGAATCGCATGTGGAACTTCCCGCGCACCCCTGAAATACACGCGCCCAGGCCAATCGCGTGTAGAACTTCACGCGCACCCCTGAAATACACGTACCCTGCGGAAATCGCGTGTGGAACTTCACGCGCACCCCTGAAATACACGTACCCTGCGGAAACCGCGTGTAGAACTTCCTGCGCACCCCTGAAATACACGCGCCCAGGCCAATCGCGTGTAGAACTTCACGCGCACCCCTGAAATACACGTACCCTGCGGAAATCGCGTGTGGAACTTCCCGTGCACCCCTGAAATACACGCGCCCAGGCCAATCGCGTGTAGAACTTCACGCACACCCCTGAAATACACGCGCCCAGGCCAATCGCATGTAGAACTTCACGCGCACCCCTGAAATACACGCGCCCAGGCCAATCGCGTGTAGAACTTCACGCGCACCCGTGAAATACACGTACCCTGCGGAAATCGCGTGTGGAACTTCACGCGCACCCCTGAAATACACGTACCCTGCGGAAATCGCGTGTAGAACTTCCCGCGCACCCCTGAAATACACGTGCCCAGGCCAATTGCGTGTAGAACTTCACGCGCACCCCTGAAATACACATACCCTGCGGAAATCGCATGTGGAACTTCCCGCGCACCCCTGAAATACACGCGCCCAGGCCAATTGCGTGTAGAACTTCACGCGGACCCCTGAAATACACGCGCCCAGGCCAATCGCGTGTAGAACTTCACGCGCACCCCTGAAATACACGTACCCTGCGGAAATCGCGTGTGGAACTTCACGCGCACCCCTGAAATACACGTACCCTGCGGAAATCGCGTGTAGAACTTCCCGCGCACCCCTGAAATACACGTGCCCAGGCCAATTGCGTGTAGAACTTCACGCGCACCCCTGAAATACACATACCCTGCGGAAATCGCATGTGGAACTTCCCGCGCACCCCTGAAATACACGCGCCCAGGCCAATCGCGTGTAGAACTTCACGCGCACCCCTGCAATACACGCGCCCAGGCCAATCGCGTGTAGAACTTCACGCGCACCCCTGAAATACACATACCCTGCGGAAATCGCATGTGGAACTTCCCGCGCACCCCTGAAATACACGCGCCCAGGCCAATCGCGTGTAGAACTTCACGCGCACCCCTGAAATACACGCGCCCAGGCCAATCGCATGTAGAACTTCACGCGCACCCCTGAAATACACATACCCTGTGGAAATCGCGTGTGGAACTTCACGCGCACCCCTGAAATACACGTACCCTGCGGAAATCGCGTGTAGAACTTCCCGCGCACCCCTGAAATACACATACCCTGATGGAATCGCCTGAGGTACTTCCCGCGCACCCCAGTGATACACGTAGCCCGCTTGCTGTGCTGGTACAGGGTTAGCGCAGCCCTTTGCACTGGATTGGGTATATTGATGGCTTTTCCCTGCGCGAGAGGCGTTCTTGGGGGCGTAACTGGCGCTGCTGCAGGGTCGCTGCGCCAGTGTGCGCCACGGCTGGTTTTGGTGGCTGGAATCCATGAATACGCTGTGCGCGGAAATGGATTTTAGCGCACGCGGCTGGCGCAGGGATTCGCACGCGCACACTGTGCGCCAGCCGCGTGCGCCACTTGTGCGCTGAATTCTATGAATTACCCCCTAAGAGTCACAATGATCGACAGAATTTACTCCTACTCTTTCCAAATAGGGTGACTTTGCTGACCATATTTCATGCAATACCATAGTTAAGCCATATTGATTCATCTGACATCAAGGGGGTATCCTATCCAATTGCAGCGCATCAAGACATTGCTGAAATAAACATCCCCACCTTGATAGTGAAAAATGTTGTCTGGCAACAACGACACCTTCTATTAGAGAAGGAAGTGGATATCGAAGCGATACCGATGAAGGCTCCTACACCTGAGCCGCATCAATCGAATCAAGTCCAAAATCAAAATAACCAGACTACTGCAACTCACATGTGCTGTAACTGCAACCCTTCGCTACAAAAACTCCCCCAGGCAGTTCAGTCTAAATGGATCTTGGTATCTAATGGTAGAGATAAAGAACAAAAAAACTAGCATCAGCCATCGATCCAACACGAATGCTCCATTGTTTCGTGGAACACTCACGGGTTCTCCCACCTACTAACTTCTAAACCAACATTATTAAATAAACATAATATAGTTGCATTACAGGAGACATGGATGGTGAAGGCTCAGATTTGGCCGGACCATCAAGTTCATACAATTCACGCCTCTAAACCAGCAAAAGGCAGACTTTGCTTCTGGTCTTCTACTAGCTGTAAGACATGATTCGAACCTATCTATTGAACCATGGAATAGCCCGGATTCCGGAATTCAACCTGTAATCATACGCACTTCTAATACAGAACATCAGTTCTATCTGATGACGATGCTAATGAACATATATTGGAACCCACTTTCACCCACTGCAGCTCAATTTATGGAAAAAATCAAGCAGGTCCTTGATTGCACCTTATTAGATCCTAACATTGTAAATACAATAATTGTGGGCGATTTTAATATGAACCTTTGCCCTTCATCTACACATACCACTAGCTCCAGAGCAGCCAAATGGCTAGCTCTAATGAAAATAAGACATTTTTCTATGGTGAATGGCTCCTTTTCTAATGACATTCCACCTCAACCGACTTGGTCTAGAGGTAACTCCCACTCCATTTTATATCATGTATTTATCTCCAATAACAAATTGATAGAGGCTTTCCAAATCACTCCAACATTAGCAAGCGATCATCATATAGTAGAAGTCCGCTGGCTCCCTCACTTTAGTGAAATGGCCCTTTACTATAAAGCTAACCTATAGGCAAATACCGCGAGAACTCGCCTTAAATGGACCCCCCGCAGAATCGTTCTGTTAAAAGATAGTCTGTCAAAATGACACCCCGGATCACATTTTTTATAATGATTTTATTCAAACTATCATTCAAATAAATAGTGGTCTTACTAAACAACTTTCATTCGTAAACATGCATGGAATATTAAGATATACAACCTAAAAAAGGAACTCTGCAGAGAAATAAGACTACTACCCGCAAGTGCACAGGATAATGAAAAAAGAAAATTAAAAACGAAATAGAGAAATAGAATAAAACAAGCATTTGCTGCACAAAAACAAAAGGACGCTGAAACAATGATCATATCACTTTTAACTAAATCAACAGGGGAAATATGGAAGATAATAAACAAAAGGCCTGAAAATGCACAAAGATCAACCGAACTAAACAGTATAGATGAACTTACTTGGACAAACCATTATCCAAATTTACTTATGAAGCCCTCTGAACCAATAGATAACCTAACTAGTAAATTGCCCGATTTATCTGATTTTAAATTTGACATGCTAGATATTTTAATAATTATAAAAAAACTGAGCACGTCAAGAGCGCCTGGCCCTGATATGCTAACCAATGCTATCTTTAAAACCAATCCGGAAGCATGGGCCGAGACTCAATGCGTAATTTTTCAAAACATTATTAATCAAGGAAAATCCCACCATCCTGGCAAGAAGCGATTGTCATCCCTATCCTTAAAAAAGGATATTGCATGAATCCAGCAAATTATCATCCTATTGCACTCTTAGATGTCCCAGGTAAGATTTTAGCTAGACTTTTAATACACAATTTTAGCAATTGGCTCAAGGCAAAAAACCTAACTGATATTTATGAATCCAGATTTGTTCCTGGAATTGGTACCGCATAAAGTTTGATTTTAATGTCTGCTATTAAAGCACAAGCAATACAATCTAAACAACCAGCCTACTGATCGATTTTAAGTAGGCTTTTGACTCCATGTCGAGATCTATTTTATGGAACAAACTATCGAATCTTAATTGTCCCGAGTACATTCACTATCTAATTTCCCATTTCTATTCTAATACTAGTATTAACATCAAACTTTCTTCAGATGACCTTCTATCTAACTCGATTAAAACTAATGCAGGCCTAAAACAAGGCTGTCCATTCGCATAAACACTTTTTAACTTTTATAACAGCAAATGTTTTAATGTTTTATATCAAGTTCATTAATTTTCCCCTCAACTTGGTATACATCATATACCATACCTATTGGACGCTGATGACCTTGTTCTTTTTGATAAAACCCCTATTGGCCTGCAGAGAAAGATTATGGCCTTATTTTCTTTTGCCCATGCTAACAATTTAGAAATGAATACCCTGAAATCGAATATTTTAATATTCCAGCATTTGCCCAAGAAAGTCACCTACAAATTTTATCGGAACTAACGAAACACTCTCTCATTAAAATAATGCAATACAAATATCTGGGAGTGAACATTAATACAGATCCCTCTGATAAACTGTATAAAGAAGAGCTCACCTTGAAAATGAGACGACTGGCTACTCAAGCAAAGGCTTTACAGGAGAAATATGGATCTTTTTCACTATTGCCTGCGCGTATGTTTTATTTACAAAAAGCTGTTCCTATAATCACCTATGGCAGCCAAACCAAAATCATGTCCAAACCTGTTAAATGGGACTTTCTACAAGGCATTTTCTGGAAAACTATCTTACCAGTTCCAGTCAGCATCCCTATAGCTCTTATTCGTTACGAATTTGCGCTGACATCCCTGAATGCAGTTGTGTCATGGGCCATGATATCACTAAACGGAAAATACTTACTATCAACAGATCTCTCAAGAAACTTATTTCCAGTCCTCAAAAACATGTTTGAAAGCGAGCATTCAACTCCTATCACAAAATGGCAAAAATCATGTGATTCCGACTCGCTGACATCTCTCTTGAACTTCCAATAGAGCAGCCTCAGAAGGCTAAACTTAAATTATATAGACATGACTGGATTCTCACATCAGAAAAATGTCGAACATATTCCGCTTTCAGATCCGGAGCATTCTTAATCAAAGCCCTTAATGAAATACCTAGTTATATCCAAATATTCCCGGATAGATCATATGCAGACACATTCTTGCAATTTAGATTGAACTTATTGTCCACCAAAATTAAAATTGCACTATGCAGTAAAGATAAGTCATTAAGCACCACATGTAGATTCTGCAACTTAGCCGATAAAAATGAGTTGACGTACCATCTCATCACTGAATGTACAAAACTAGCTGATCTAAGAGAAATGCACTTTTTAACATATTTTTAAAATAGAGATCTCTTAACCAAAGATCAAATGTGGATCGAAGTTTTTAATGCATCGAACAAATCCTTGATTATTGATATGGTATGCTTCTTTGCGAAACTAAATCTAGGACCTCAGGGACCTGTTGTTTCTTGTTGATTGAATTTAGACTGACTTTTTTATGCTTTTATTGATCGTACTACCTTGTTTAATAATCATGTATATTCAGAATAATCACATATAGTGCTATTGGTGTTCAAGCTCTGAATGCTAATGTTTATAACCAATTATTTAGTACAAAACTCGAATACTAAAATAATCATGTTAAGTGTGCGTGCCACTTTCATCTTATAAATGAATGTCCAACAATGACTTAAGCAATGTACTTATATATTGGTTCTATATGTAATTTACATGTGATGACTAAGTAAAAAAGCTGATTTATCAACTAAAACAATGTATTAATGAAAAAAAAAGAAAAAGAAACTCCCAGGACCCCCCTTGTTTTTGCATATTAAGTAGCTTTGGGTTTTCACCCTAAATTACTAGGGTAATCCATACGTGGAAGCCTTGCTCACTGTTCTTAGAGAGGCACAGCTCCACCTCACTGACGAGGCCCAACCAGGCCGAAACACGTGTCTGGGGTTGCTGTTGGTACTCTTGTTCAGAAGAGAATTGCCAGGCATTTCGGTGCTGGACTGCCCTTGGGCAGGACAAAGACTAATATGTAGTGGACATTTCTATCTGATTGAGACTCTGACCCGGGATATAGGCTGGTGGTAGAGAAACTCCCAGGACCCCCTTTGTTTTTGCAAGGTATGAATGTGCAACATGATTCTCCAATTTCTGCACAAACACCGCCATCCATAGCTGTGATCATGTACAAGACGTATCTGTTCTGGATAGTCATCAGTCTTATGGCTATCATTTCTTCTCTGATTGCATTGAATCCCTTTATACTAGTGTTAATTGTCTGCAGAAATTCCCATCTGGTTATCTGAAGCCACTTGGTATTTGCTCCAACTTGGATTTTTGGCATGAAGATCAACTGGAACACTGAAGAAGTCTGGCTGAACAGTCTGTGTTCATATGGCATGGAGTCAAAGGCTTCTATTGACTTGGCTGAAAAATTGTTCTCTCTCTTCATTCTCTTTATTAGCTCCATAGATCTCTTCTTTCTCAGGTGAGCATCTGTTTTTGGAAAACTGATGAGATTCAGATCACTCTTTGGAATCACTAATGCTGGAACATGAACATTCACCAGTGTGCATATTCCTCCCCAGTCTTTAGGTAGCTTCATGTATGCTTTGGATCCACAAGCCCAATAATGATCCATGAATACTGCTTTTCCCATGTCTGGTGCTTCAAATATTCTACCCATTTCTGGTTCTCTCCAATTCTTCTTGTCCATTATTTCGGAAGCATAGATGTACACTATATAATGGCACTATCTGCAAGGGTCCTCCTCTGTCTTCAACCGATGTCAGTAGCCTAGCAGGTTTTGTCCATAGAGGCTTACACAACATTTGTGCATGTTCAATCGTTGGCTGGTAGTGACCCATTATTTCCCAGTCCCTGCAGATCACTACACCTTCTTCCCAGCCATCTGGTGATAGGACAGTTCCCCACATCTGTTCTTCCATCTACAGATGTCTTCTGCAGATTTTCCTGGAACTTTCAGTCTTTTATTCACTTCCCGTCTGATTCCAATTCCTTTTACTCCAGGTTTCTCATATCTGATCACAAGATTCCTCGTCTTGGCGTTGTTTCTTGTCTTTATATCTTTTATATAGTCATCTTCATCTGGATCTGTCCATTCAGTTGCCCATTTGAGAGAGGCTGTCCGGCCCATAAATTGGCGTCTTGTACTACAGAATGCTAGATGCACTATGCAATGTGCAGTCAGGACATCTATTTCAACAGCTATGAAGATTTTTGACTTCCCATGCTGTTTGGCAGGAGTGCACATACGAAGCATTCCTCCTTTAAAGTTCTTCTCCCAACTTCCTTCATGTGTTGGTATCATATCTTATTTCTCAAGTGTGCCGTGCTATCCAGGCAATCATTTAATTCATAATTATCTTCCTGTGTGCTTCTTTTAGGTCTCATTCTTTTCATGTGAGCTTCCATAATCATATCATGAAGTGTACCAACATAGCTTCTTCTTTCTGCAGTAGACATAGGCGCATCTATCAGTGGACGGGGTACACCTTCATGTGCTCCTTGAGTTGGAGAAAGTTCAGAACGTCTCATCTGCTGAGCAGCTCATTTAGGCATGAAAATGTCTTGCATAATCTCCAGCTGGGATCTTCTTTTTGGAACTGCTTTTGGGTCAATTGTAACTGGACCATGTGTACTTGCATGTATTATTTGTGTAGGCTCACCCTCTAACAACCCCTTGTCATGCCTGTCTTGCCAAGCCTGTCTCTGGTGTCCAAAATAAGTTCTAAGACACTCGTTGCATGTGAACGATTGTTAGTGACATCCATCTCAAGCTCAGGCAATGTGCCATCTTTCTTTGGAACAGGAATGACTACATAGGGTCTAGGCTGCCTAGTAGTTGCCCGCGTATATTTTCCTTCTGCTCAGGAGCATGCACAGGAGTCTAAGCTCCATTTGCACCAATGTAGAACACTGTTCGTACAGTCAATGAAAGCAGTATGAGTATGAGCACATTGCAAGTGTAAATGACACAAAGATATGTCACTCTACAACATTTACTTCTTGGAAAACGTGAGCGTCTCTCTTCATGCAGTAATATTATATTGCTACTCAGATTCCCCATCTTGATTACATAAGGGAGGATAAAACTCAAACTTTAATATATCAGCATTGTGAACTGCTTCTGGAAGCTCCTGTCTTTACTCAGCAACTCGTCCTTGATCAGTTGTCTGCTTACTAGATGACAAAAAAAACTTTCTCTGTATCTCTGGAACCTGTCTTCCACCAGCCGAACTGTAGATGCCTCTTTAGTATGAAGAAAAATGACCTCAGTAAGTCTAAACGAGCTCAATGACATAGCTTATCTCCCAATCTATGCCTCAAATCTGCTTCAGCCCAGACGGCATGTTGAATTCTTTCAGCATGAATCGTGAGTCTTTTTTCATCAGCAACCTTTTGATCTGTCCCTCGAAGGAAAGTTTCTACACGGACCTGTGAATTTACTCAGAATAGATGCTCACTTGGATTATAATGCCTTCCAAGACCACATTCATATTTGCAGTGTTTCTCAGATCCGTTATGAAGGTGAGCACATCAGTGTTCCTTCCATCAAGAAGCGGGTATTCCTCAATCAGACGAAAGAAGACCACACTGACTAGTCTATGAGCTGCATCAGTTGATTGTGGCATTTTTACTCTCCTTACTACACTCAGGTAGCTGCAAGAATTGTTCAGTGATGACTATAAGCAATCTTCTTATAACTTCGTCATTCTTAGGATTTTGTAAGAAGGCTGGAATGCGAGTAGTTCTCCCCACCAATGAAGGGAAAGAGCACAACACCAACTCGAAATAAGTAAGAAGATGCCTCGAAAGGTCATCAGTGGGTAACACCATAGGTAAATCCAAACAGGAACTCAGCGTTAAACAAATCTGGGTACTGTACCCTTTTCCAATTGCTGTATCCACGATCAGTATGGCATAATCCTCTACTTACCAAGGCTTAAGCATGCCTCAGTCCAAAGTTGATAAGCTACTGTGGCTTCACGAATACAGATCTTCCCTTGAGCCTGCAACTGATATGCACAGAGTGTTCAAATTTGCTTCCCTTAACCCTTTATAAATGGCTTAAAAGGAGTGTCCCAAAACAAGCCAGAGTCCAATGAACTCTTTGTCTTTCAACTTGTCAGCTTCTGCGTCCTTCTTCCTCATCATAGATCTCGTCTGCACATGCTGTAGTTCTTCCCTGATGCTTGTACTTGCTTTGTGTAGGGGCGCAGGCAGAGGAGTTTCTCCAGCATAGATTTTAACCTCCCCAAGGAAAATCCAAGCATGCCTGCCCTGCACTTTGACAGTGACGTCTTCCACAATGAATGGACCGTTAAAACAGGGGTTGTCCCACTTTTTCCTTACGTGGTTGTGGATTAAGACTGGATCTCTGGGGAAAAGTTGGGGCACACAAAGGTTTTAAGATTGGCCTGTCGAAGCATCTCCTTCTGTGTTCTGTACTGCCCTACACCCGTGTTGCTGCAGCTGTCCTGAAATGACAGAAATACTACAAGTAATACAGTTCAAATATTCACGCAATTCCATTCCTAACAGTTCTGCAGTTGGCTGAGCATCACTTCTAACTCTGGATGAAGGCATTAGAGGTGTCCTCATTCGTCTTCCCGTCACTATTTCGTGGGGTGTTGGTTCCTTAAAGCATATAATGCCAGTGGTAGGCAATGCAACCACCCTTTCTTCAAGGTAAGCTTCAACTTGGCTATTTTTTCTTTAAGGAACCCGTTGAGCCCCTCACAGATCCCATTTCCTTTCAGATGATAAGCAGCAGAAAAACTGTGCTTTATATCAAGCAACAAGCTGATCTGTTCAAATATCTGATTCACAAAATGAAGACCATTATCTGACCTCATAACTTCACATACTGCCCATCTAGGAAATACTTCCCACACTAAAAATTTAGCGGGACAGGTGGAATCTGGGTATATCCATCTCATGAAGGGGCACACCACTACGATCAGGTATCTATATCCATTACATACTTGTATCATGTCGATATAGTCAATATGCAAGTGTGAAAAGGGCCATAAACTCTCGGAATAACTCCTCTAACTGTGTGCAGTGTATGCACAGCCATGAATTGTCGACACACAATAAAGTTCACTATAAGAAATGCAACATGCTCCATTACATTTGGCACAAACCAATCCTCACCAATAGTTGCAGCGGAATTCTCCCTAGTTCTGTGCTGTTCCAGCGCCACTCTTAATAAGGCTATAGGCATCACCGGTTTAACAGTGCTGTCCTGTCACCACAATGTTTCAGAGGGATTTAAAGAGCACCCTCTTCACGTCCACAAATTCTTTTCCTCTTGAGGTGCTTCCCCCTGGACCTCCACTATCTGTGTTTTTGACAAGTGGTAGTATCCTTCAGATACAGTCATTATAACAATCATTTTTTCATTCACATCAAAAGTCTCAACATTCATCATCTCTTTATCTGTAATTGCTATGCGCTTGGCCTCAGCACCTGCTGCTTGATTTCCACGTGAGATAAAATCTGCCTCTTTAGTTTGGGCTGCGCATTTAACTACTGCAATGCCTACTGGGAGTTGTAGTGTCTTAATAAGCCTATCCAATAAGGCAGCGTGCTGCACTGGCGTGCCGTCCGCTCAGAGGTAGCACTTCCTTTTCCAACATGCTAACCCTGCGTGCACCCTTGACATCACATAAGCAAAGTCGCTGTACACTGTTACTTCCTGGTCTGCATGATTATCCATCACGAGTATCGAAGCCAATAATTCTGCAGTGTGTGCTGAATAATGAGACGGCAATCGAGTACTAATAAGCACCCAAAATTCCCCACTCGTTGTGTGCTTTACCACAGCGGCACCTGTATACCTTTGTCCATCATTTTTATCAGTCCTTGAAGAACCGTCAATAAAAACAATCTCTCCTCCTGCTAATGCATTCTCTTTTATTCTAGGGAGTTCATCACAGAACACTTCATAGTTTCTGCAATTGTGTACAGGTTCTCCTTCTGTCATTGGCTCAGAAACAAACATGGCAGGATTCACTATTTTGCATTGAACTATTTTGATTTCTAGGTTTGGTATGACTACCTCATAGGCAGAAACCCATTGAGAAGTGAACGTGCCTTTTGGTTTTTCTAAAATGGCAAATAGTGCGTGTTCAACAAATAACGTCATGGAGCATCTCATCACTATGCTTGCAGCCATCTCTATGGCGAACGCAGTGGCGGCGGCTAAACTTTGTTTGTACAGGAAATGACCTCCCATTACTGGGTCTAAGATTCCACTGTAATATGCAAGCGGCTTGTACCCCGACGTGGTTCTGTGCATGAGCACTGCTGTCATAACAGTGCCATCTGTATGTGAGAACAAAAAGAATTCCTCAGCATAATTAGGAATCCCTTAAACCGGAGCCGTGCAAATTGCTTTTTTCAATTCGTCAAATCATTCTTCCATTTCCTCAGTCCACACAATTTATTCTTGTGTTGCCTGTGCTTTCTTTAGAGTCTGCAATAAAGGCCTTATATACCAACTGTAGTCAGAGACCCATGCTCTGACATAATTACATAATCCCAAAAACCTCTGGATGTGTTTTTATCATGTGTGGCTTTGCTGTTTTTAAAATTTCCTCAGCTCTTTCATGGGTAACCTTTTTTCCCTCATGTGAAATCAATTGGCCTATGTACAACACTTCTTGTTGACAACTTTGTAGCTTTTCTTTGTCAACTTAATATTCTTTGTCAGCGAGTATAATCATCAGCTGGACAGAATCGCTTCTACACTCTTCCTCTGAGGTGCTGCAAACTAAAATGTTGTCTACATATTGCAACACAACGCTTTCTAAAGCAATATTGCTTAAGTCCATCTGAAGGACTTTATTGAAAATCGATGGAGACTCACAATACCCTTGTGGTAAACAAATGCTTTTCAGGTGCGTTAGCCTAAAAGTAAACAACGTTAGATCCTGCGAGTCTTTGTGCAATGGGATTGAGAAAAATGAATTTTTTAAGTCAATCACCGTGAAATATTGTGCTTCAAAAGGTATATTAAATGGGATCGTAGACGGATTAGGAACTAGAGCGAACTCGGCCTCTACAATCGGGTTTATCAGGCGAAGATCTTGCACTAAGCACCACAACCCACCCTTACTGTTTTTCACAGGGTACACTGACGTGTTACACGGTGACTCTGATATCACTAAGATGCCCTGATCCATCATGATGGAAATCGTCTTAAAAATACCTTCATCTGCCTCTCGGGATATAGGATATTGTCGTGCTCGAGGTAAAATTGCTCCTGGTTTCAATTTAATCTTTTCTTCTCCAACCCCCTTTAGTAGGCCTACGTCTTAGGGGCCGGTGGCCCAGAATTAAACTGGCACTTTTGCTATGTCATCATCAAAATACTCAGGACGTTTTTGTGCTATCATCATTTTCTGAGGAACTTTTCTTTTAATTACTCTTACCCAATAAGTAATACACATCTCAAATATTATTTTCTCATCAGCTGGATGATCTCCAAACAGATCTTCTTCAGTGACGTCAGTCAATCTGTAACCCTCCCCAATGGCGATTACTGTGCACCAATGTTTTCCTTCATCATCATGTCCATCAAACAAAACCATTTCCCCTCGCACTATGGCTGCTTGTATCTCAAAGCGAAAAACTTGTCCTTTTCTCCGAGCATAGGTATTCTTGGTCTAAACAAAAATTCATATGAAGTTCTCATTGCTCTGCCTTCTAGGCCTGGTAGCCACGATAACAGAATGCGTACTCCATACTGGAAAACCTCTGGTTCTAATGGAATCGTTCTCATAGCTAGTTGTCCTGCAAATGCCATAATCATTTCGCACACGTTTAAATAATGCATTCCTGGTGTTGAACACACTATACCTTCATCACTGAATGAGATTGTCATATTTAACTTAGTCATTAAATCTCATCCCATTATATTGACAGGTGATTGCCTTGAATATAGCAGTGGCACCTTCATGTCACATTCTCCTATAGAAACCAGGAACTCTGTTTGTAGCTCCTGTGAACCCCTGAGTATTCATGGCATTGCCAGACATTGAAAACGTTCCCTCTCGTAAACATGAGCACATTGCACCCATGTCTACTAAAAATGAAAAACGTTTGCCTCCTATACTGACATCCACCCTTGGTTCCTCATGAGGGTTTGGCGTCACGGATAGTATTGAACACATCACGTCTCCCAGTGAGCTGTCCTATTGCGGGTACAGCCTCATCCCATTACTTGTGAAAGGATTCCCTAAATTGGCAGTGACATGCCCTATCACAGGAGTCATTAACTGACCTGTGTTTGTGTTTTGTTGAAGCTGCCTAGGTGATTGTTGTGACTGTCCTTGTGGCGGATTAACTGCTACCTGTTGTGGTTGCAAGCCTTGCTGCACTGTGAGCGCTTGCTGCTGCATTGTTTGATTCTGCGCAAATCCATCTCCATTCTGCTGAGAATATGCAGGTGGATTTGACATCCCCCCTCTGGCCATTTTGCACCATCCCTTGACTTCTGCACATGTGAGAAAAGTGCCCTGTCATTCCACAAGCCCAACATACAGGCAGTGGTCTCCCAACCTGCCCATTTTGCATACTCTGGTTACCATTCTGCATATTTTGAAACCCACCTTGGCTATTCTTAAAGTTTCCCTGATTATTCTCCCAATTCCCTTGATTACCTTGCCAACCCCTTCCTCGAAATCCTCTTCCTCGTAGAGCATATCCACTAGTGTTTTGATCTAAATGCCTTTGATTATTCACCTGCGGTATGTTCACTATCTGCTGGGAATTCGATCCGTCTACGTTGCCCTTTCAATGGCGTATTTGGAAAGTTTTTCTGCACTAACTTTGCCTCCTCGTCTTTTCGAATATCGTCTTTTTTGCAATTCTTTTCCTGCAAGAGTCTGCAGTAATGCGCAATGGTCAGATGAATCTCCAACCACGGTTTAGCTTCTATACCCACTAACTTCTTGAGCTGCTTCTGCACTGGCTCTGGCAGCCCTTGGCATAATATATGATAGAATACCAATATAGATTTCCCCAAGATTCCTGAAAATTCTGAATTTAAACCAACGGATCATCTCCTTCCTGCATCTTTTTTGTCATTATAGCTCCCATATCAGAGGTGTTCGGATATAGTACTCGAAGCACTTTCCATACTGCCGGCATACAGTTATTGAATGGTGCTCTGTCGTGAGTAGTGTTGACTGTAGTTACACTAGGGTACCCTGCCCATGTCCACATGTCATCGGCTCTCTCACCAAGTAAGGCGATTAAAAGACCCTTAATGTCCCCTATAGCCAATGTCATTTTTTCCAATTCAAGTATCCATTTCCCAGCACCGGAAGTAAAACTTGTGAGTTTACATTTCAGATCATTTCTATCCATTTGAGGCCATGGTATATACTGTGGTCTCGTTCCTCTTTTCTCTAGCAAGGGAAACTGTGAGGCTCCAAACTTGTTCTCATTTCTCACCATTTGTCTATCTACTGCAGGGGTAATATTACCACATCGCCGTCTACCTGGCAATGACCTTAACTTGTTTACATAAGGCGGCGACTCCCCCCTCTCACCATGGAGTTGCCCTCTAGGTCGGTCTGGCTGTGTCAATGGCTCCGATGCCTTAGATACAGGCATGTTTATATCCAACCATCTTACTTCCTTATTCATAGGAAAGCATCCCTGAGGACCACATGCATCATCTCTCTCTTCCCCATGGAAGGTTTCCCTGTCTTCATCCAACATTTCCTGTGCCCAACTCGTGCAACTTCTCTCTTCTACATTTTTATTCAGAGTCAGTCTGACTAAAGACAGCTTCTTATGTCTCGCACTACATGAGGCTTCCTCTGTGTCATACAACTGAGTGCTCTCAAGTTAATTCTTTTTTCCCTTCCCCTTTGACTCTTTCTGAGCTCTCATTTCATGGTATACTTTATCAATCGCTTCTCCAATGCTCCTTGAGTCAAACCCGTCTTCGAGATATGCTCTAGACGTGCCTGGTAATGACTCATATTCTGGAAAAAATTCCTCTATGTCCTCCCATGCTACTTCTGGTTCAGGATTTCTTACTTCCTTCCCTAAGTATTCGAGATGCGTGCCCTCTGCCTTCTTTTGCATTCAATATCTTCATCAAATTCTCTTTGCTTTCTTGCTTCCTCTCTCACTCTATCTTCCTCTTTTCTTTTCATATCCCTTGTTTCATTTGCCCTTCGTATCTCCTCATCCCTTTGTCTCTGTATTCTTTTTTCTCTTAACTTCTGCTCTTCCTCTTCTACTCTTTTTCTTTCTAGCCTCTCTTGTTCAACAGCTGTTCTTTGTCTATTGTCACGTTTTCTTTGTTCTTCTGCTCTCTCTTGTTTTTTTGCTTGCTCGTCTTGATATAACTGCTCTCATCTCTGTCTATCTTTTCTTTTTGCTCCTTCGTCTTTCAATCATTCTTCCCTTTATTTGTCTTTTTTATCTTGCTCGTCTTGATCTTCCCTTTGTCTTACGTCCTCAATGCATTTACCATCGAGTTTAAGCAAAATCTGACCTCCCATTCCTTCATTCTGTAAGAGCGCTATCTCATCAGTTTTATCTCTTTCTCCTTTCCATTTCTTTATTTCTCTTCCTATATCTAGAGATGTGCTTGCTCGATAGCTTCTTTCCTTATCGTGTCTCTCCTTGTCCCTCAGTACTTTAGAGATTACATCTTTCTCAGGATTTCTGTCTGGACCCTCGTCACTAATTTGCGTAGGTGACTCATATGCCGGATTACTATATCCTGCCGCTGCTTTAAGTTCCCTTAATGGGTATAACCCATCATCTTTCTTACTCTCGTCTTCTATTTCAGACGGGGTGGGTGGAGCAGAGGGCTCTTCACCCCCCCATCTTTGCATACATTAAGTATCCAATATAAAGGAGACGGCTCATCTCGCTCCTCTTGGTACATTTTCCAGAGCTCTATGCTCACTAGGCGCTTGTCTTGCTTCTTCCCAGTATATGCTGTATGCAAATATGTCATCATAGGCCACAGCATAAACAGTTGATCTGTGGTTCCTTTAACCCATTCTGCACTGTACTGTCTAAGCTTAGATGCATGTTTCGGTAATTGCTTTCAGAGATGCACTAATGGAGTAACATCCTCCATTCTCGATTTGTCTACTTTTAACTTATTTATTTTTTATTTTATTTTATTTATTACATTTGTTACTTGCCCAGACCCGAGGGTATCAAGGCGAAATTTCAGGTGAGTTCTTGCATTTTTATACAGTGTTACAGTTACAATCAAATAAAGCATATTTTATACTAAATTACAAATAAAGTCATGTGATCAGATTTCTTATGCTAAGTTACAATCGGTCAAAGTAGCAGGTCACAATTTGTTTAAACACTAGTTGCAGATCTAGAGGTGACCCCTGGAGATACATGATAGCCATGGAGACTACATATAGTGTTTTGTTCAAAGAAAAAGAGGTAAATCAGAAGCGTTCTAGTACTGTGATGGAGTGGGACTGGTTGAAGTTAATATTTGTTGAATAGCCAAGTTTTCAGCACTTTTTTGAATCTTAGTAAGGAGTCCTTATTTTGATGCTAAGGGTTAGAGCGTTCCAGTGTGATGGGGCTAGGACTTTGAAACTACTTCCTTCTGCTCTACTGTATTTGTATTGAGGAACTTCCAAAAGGGCCAGACTATTAGATCTGTGTTCTACAGGAGATTTTTTTCTTGACGGTGTTGTTGAGGTAAATGGGCGCTTTGTTGGTGATGCATTTATAGATGATGCTAAGTGTTTTGAAGATGATTCTTGCTTCGATTGGCAGCCAGTGGTTTTCTCTTCTAATGCTCGATATATGTTCGGATTTCTTTATACCCAGTGCCGCTCTATGGGCTTTGTTCTGTAATAATTGGATTAACACTTGTTTGTTTTTAATCACACTAAAAAATATCTTTCAAGAAAATAACACAATATGAGCGAGCACCAACCGTCGCAAGCTCCAATCCCCTTAATCCCAGTTTTATTTTAATCTTGCTAAAAAACAACTATCAAATACACTTTAAAAAAAGAATTCGATTTATTTTTCAACTTCATGCTTCTCTAATTATCATCAGTTTTTCTTTAACTATGACTTCATCATTTTTTCAAAACCACGTAAAACAAACAGACAAACTTGACCGGTCACATACATCTCCTACGATCTTCTCTTTCAGACTGGTCTTGCCCTCAAATACTTCATATGAAGTGTAAATTAACCCCTTTAGATCTGCCTTTAATAAGATCCGTTTTCTGCGTGTTCCACTCTGGGACTCTGAGTTCAAATTTCTTCTAAC
Organism: Ambystoma mexicanum; assembly: GCF_040938575.1. Classification (NCBI taxonomy): domain Eukaryota; kingdom Metazoa; phylum Chordata; class Amphibia; order Caudata; family Ambystomatidae; genus Ambystoma; species Ambystoma mexicanum. The sequence goes on from NC_090939.1 coordinate 695,775,728, forward strand.
ATTCTTTAAAACTTAGGTATGGGTGTATCCTCTTTATCGTGGCCTCTAACATGATATTACTTATTTAAATTGCTCCCTGACACTCAAGTCAATATCTCATTCCCCATATATATATATATTACACTCTTACTATTATGTTTATCCCGTCTCCCTCCGTTACTCTCCTTTATTTTACTATTCATGCATCAATTTGCCACACTCCTCAGTTTCTACTCACCATTCGCATATTTTCTTCTTCTGACCCTCAGGATCATACGCCTCCATTTACCACCTCTTCAAACTGTTGTCTGATCCGCTTCTCGTATACGGAGGGGATTCTATGGAAACTAGGGGACCCGTCACACCCTCCTTGCAAGGATGTTTTCAATGACACTAACCAGTATTTACGGGGAACTTCACTTCCTGTCAGCCGAAAGGCAACGGTCGTGCAATATTTCCAAGACTCTAAAGTTTACTTATGTCGACGGTCGATGGGTTTTTTAATAAACCATCCTCTGCTACCAAGTGAACTGGGTTGCCCAGCCCTTTAAGATGAGTAGCAATACCCTGGAGATGGATGGGGATACAGATTTATTTCATACATCAATAATCAAGATGACTCAGGTAATTTTGCAAAGGGGAGTCTGTCTTAATGTCAAATATCAGTCTGTTTTAATGTCAAATATCTATAACAGTGAGTACAATGAACATCAGCACTCGCTCGATCTCTTACTCACTTATTCTTAGTAAAAACGGAGGTTGTATCATGCAAAATCGTCATTAGTGATGTGCTGATCTGCGTCACTTACCAACGTCATCCTGCGTGACAAACTACAAAACCTATTGGAGGGAGTGGTAGGCTCTAAGGGAATATCTAATTATAAGTTCCATATCAGTATAGAACAGTGAAGGAAAGTGATAGGGTACTTAACATCAGGTGGGGCAACTAAGCCCTCCCCTCAAAATGGCCACTATGAACGTCACTAAATACACAAAGTTCCATTGGCTACTAAAACTATAGGACCCTTAATTACACAGCCCTCTACAATTGGTTGGCTTCTAACTCCTATCAGTACTTTTCCACCTACGTCAAGCAGCATGCAGATTGAACATCCAGTTGCTGGTGAGCTCATCTTAACACCAGCTTCCCACCAATTAATGTATCAATCCATCATCACCTCAATGGTTCAGTGTCAATTAGTGCTTTGAAGATTGGCCTTGAGTTTGTACTGTGCTATGAGAAATTTAAGGAGTGTGGGCACAGCCTGGCCTCGTGCGTAGGTGTGACCACTTCGATTGTCCAACTTCATTCTTCCACATGACTGGAGACCATGTAATCGAGCCTTTTAGTGTATTTAATATTATTTTCTAATTGTCCTCTGGTGTCTTTTGTTTTGCTCAAGCCTTCCGAACAGGAATCTCTGTTCCTTCACACGATTTCTATCCAATGTCAGCCAATTCCAGTTTGATAAGACCTTGGCTTCTTGGCTCATCCAACTCCTTCTGCTGATATTCATTTGTAATTCAATTTGCTTTTTAACTGTGACACACTGAAATGAGGCCTTCTTCCTTAATGTTCAGCACTGCTCATAATGCGTAGTGGAAACATCCATCTTTTACTCGTTCTTATGCATCTATATACATATATTGGCGCTTACCGCATGCTATTTACTATAAAGCTTGAGGCTAGCTTTTAAGATTACATTGCTGCTTGCTTTTCTTTTGAATCTGTACATGTATAAACTAGTTTAATATCTTCGTCTGTTCATGTGGCATAAGCTTCTTCACCTTGATCCCAAGGTGTCACTTATACCTGGTACTTTATTAATGCATTATAAAATATATGCATTCTCTGGTTTCTGCTTATCTTCTGTGTGCGTCATCTCTTTCTGTGTGACGTCACCATTCCCCTTTGCCATTAATCTGCTCTGTCTCTTCTGGAATCTCATTCAAATGGCCATCATATTGTCTTCTATGCAGGTACAGTTTTCTCATTGGGTACCTTGCCTCCAAGATTATCTTAGGTATGGGTATTCTTATTGGTACTGCACAGAGTCCACGCTCTGCCATTTTTATGTCACATATTTTGGTTCCTCCGATACATCCTAGGTATTGTGAAAAACCAGAAGGTGTTTCACAGCCAAGTCACCGGAGATCCCGTACTGAGGTGGCCAGGGAAAGGCCATTGCTTTTGGATCCCAACCCTGGGGGTGGACAAGCAAGGTAGTATGTCCTGGGTAGGGGGTCCTCGGGTGAGACATAGTATCCCCCTTTTTCCTTAACCCATCTATTGCCTACCCCTGTTTATTTTATGGGAAAATACAACTCCCATAATTCCCTCCCACTTCACATTGACAACACTACTGGGCAGAGGAAGATGAGGAAAGAGGCCAGGAGGATTACCTCTACTGACTTGCAAAGGCTCTGTTCCTGTAATGAGATCAGTCAGATTCAGGCACGTAATCCAAAATACATACACATGTCACTCGTTAACACTCCCTGTCAGGATAAAAGTTGGCGTACACAGGCACACCCGCAGCGAGGCTTGATGCGAGAAGGAACAGCTCTTTCGGGGCTGATGCAAACCAGATTATGGAAGTTGGAAGGCCAAGGCACTCATTGGCTGCTGCGGAGAACGAGAGAGAGCCAGGCGATAATTCCATCCTTTCAGGAAGCCTTAGGCATACCCCAACTGAAAATGAGTGAGTGGACAAGGAAAACATTCAAAGTGCCTACAGGCGGCCCATTACCCTCCTGGATGATTGACAGAGATGAGGGGGAGCAAAGAAGGTGATGTAAAGGCCTTGACTGCTACAAGAAAAGCATTGACGATAAGAGCCCAAGTAACATGACCAGTGTGTTATCGAAGATGAGCAACCACCTCGTGGTCGAAACGGCATCACACATTCAAAGGCTTTGTGAAATGTTCTGAGCAATGGAAAGTGGGAAACCAAGGCAAGAAAGTAACTGCAATCCCGAACGAGAGTTGATTGAGTGAAAAGCAATCTTTATGAACTATGAAAACTGCCAGGAGGGCAAAAGTAAAGAGGACATGAACTTTAAAAGAGGCCAAGAGGGCAAAAGTAAAACTACAACTACTCTACTAAGAGGCATTGGTGTTGCGGGTGAACTTTGAAAGAGGCCAAGAGGGCAAAAGTAAAACTACGACGACCAAGGAGCATTGGTGTTCTGAAGATTGTGGTTTGTCAAATTTTTCAAAAGGAGACTGAAGTGGGCATGCAGAGGTCAATATAAAATCCTTGCAGTTTTGAAAGTCTTCGACAGTAAAAGAGAAAGACAGGCTTGAGCTTGACAGAGGGAAACCTGTGCTGAACTGTGATGAACTGTGATAGAGTGAAAGTTAAGTGTGAAGGACAGAACGTGGCAAAGGGAACCCCCACAAAGAGAAAGACAGGCTTGAGCTCGGCGTAGGGAAGCCTGTGTTGAATAGTGGCAAAGTGAAAGCAAAGAGAAGAACTGAGTATTTGTGGTAAGGCGTACAACGCCTCAAGAATTGATTAGACTGCTAAAAGCTAAAAGCTTGAAGCCCAAGCCTGAAATGTTGAATTGTACCAGGAAGCCAGCGTGTGCAAGACTGAGAACTGTGCCATCCACATATCCTTTTTAAGAATCTCTCCAGACCCCATGATTCTGACCATGGGGAAGGGAGTTGTTACTCAAGTCATTCTGACATTTCTTTTAAGCTACTATTTTTCCTTTTTTGTATTCCCTTTACACATTTGTCATTTGAGAAGGAGGGCAACGTTAGGTTTTCTTAGTAGGGGCCTTTTTATTTTGACTAGACTGACCTGTACTTGTATTTTTTTTTGGTCAAGATTGCTCCCATTTTAGAGTTAGGGCCAGTTGGGAGTTTCAAAAACCCCAATAAATTACAAAATAAAGGTTTTTGCATCTATTGTTTCTGTGTCTACTGTTGATACCATGCCTTGCTTACGGTATGTTTGGGGAAGTACAAATTGAAGAAAGGTATGATAGGTTAGGTGAAGGGTAGAAATGAAAATCTCTATAACTGATTTATGTACATTATCATGGAATTGCAATGGGTTAAATTCATGGGCAAAAAGGAACATGATATGTTTTTGTGAAAAATGTTCAGGTTGACATTTGTTGCTTGAAGGAAATCAAAATCACCTATCAGAATGAAGATAAATTAAAGGCCTGAGGAGCATATTAAAGGCTACTCGAAAGCTGCTGGTCTCTTTGGAATTACAAGCATAGCGTTGGAGTCCTTCGATAGCTTGCAGATTTAAGTGGGAGATGTTAAGTTGCACAAATAAAATATGATTTACAAGTCTTTACAATATTCGTGTTACATTCCCCCCACATCGATTCACAGGATAGGTTTGAAGGGGTTCGTTTGTAGCTATGTAGCTGGTTTACTCTTAATGTATTTTATTCAATTTCTTTTTTATTGCAGTTTGAGGTGTAAAACAAAACAAACACAGATTGGGAGAGGTTTCAAAACATCATGTATATATAAGGACATTATGGTTTTAGGCAAGTTATCTCTGCTAGTCCTCTCAATCATTGGGGAGGGCATTTACATACTACTAGTTTGACCTATGAAGCCCTATCTGGACTCCTGCATTAAAGGAGGCAAAATATCACAGGAGAAACAATTCAATTCGGCCATTCAAGAAACCTAGAATAATCCAATTTTGGCTCTCAAAATGAAGAGCAATGTCTTCAATCATGCTCACCTCTACTTACACCAAACTAAGCGGCACAAGCTTTGAGATCTTCATGTGTATCCTCATGTATTAATTTCCCTATTCATACAGGTTGCAGTATCCGGAGTGTACAAATATAAATGCTTTTAAATAAGCCATCATTTGGATAGTTCTCCCGACTACACCATTTGACCCCCTTCACAGCACCACACTTTCCCAAAGTTACACGTGTGAATCAACTCTGTCAACCACCTCCTACACAGGGACACTTCATATAGACAACTCAACTATGATCTCTTACATAGGGCTGGATCATCACATCTTTCTATCAACCTCAAAATTCTAAACAAAAATAGTAAGAACATAGATTTGACTAGAGCAGGAGATAAATACCGGGAGATGAAACTTCCTTTATGTTGGTTGTATGTGCGTTGGCCAGTGGTCGAAGTGTATGAAAAAAAGTAGTGGAACTATGCTCCCTACTGGCCTGCCTCCGTGTAGAGGCGGTCCTAGATATTAGATATGGCCTGCACTCCAGCCACCCATTTTGAAATACCAGGAACATACTCACCGAGATGTGTGACGTATGAGGAGCAAATAAACCAACAGAGAGCAGCGCTAGGGCTCTGCCCAGTGCCCATCAGAAGAGAAATACCTGTTGAAGTGCCAATAACCAGACAACCATGGGCAGGACGGTACCCATTGAGACATCCGTACCAGCAGCTGACACAAAATGAAGACTACTTACAAACTATACCCGAAGAGACCCAAAGGGCCTTAATCGAAGGTGAATGGTGACGACACAAGGGCCCGGACATATTTACAGATGAACGAAACAGCAACCAAAGGATGACACACAAAGACAAAATGTTATGACTAAAGATGTAATGGACTTAGAAGAAGAGGCGATGTTGAAATATAAAGAAACGTAACCATAAAACCGGCTGGAAATATGCAATTGGCTAAATGTCTTTAAATGGGCTTGGAACGCAAGAAGCTAAAGAAACAGTACTGCTTGCTATGCTTAGTAGAAGAATAGAGCGGCAAGTGCCAACTATATATCTACCTCAAAGAAGCACATTATACAAGTGAGAATCCATTTTACAAAAGCAGAATTAAGCCCAGGATGATAGTGGTCAAACAGGCCAGGATTCATATACCAGCACAAAGCCAGATGAAAGAGTGGAATCGAAACTTAGCAAGAAGAACTCATACCTGGGAATTCGAGGTCAACCTACGGAAGGGAGGAGAGCGACAACTTCGTAGAAACGAAACTTAAGAGCATAGTAGCCTGCCCCGTGAAGGTCGAGATAAGGAGGCCCAAGCAGGTGGCAAGGCCGAATGAAGAATCAAATACGCAAATATAAGGACATTGAAGCAGATTCACAGTGTACTAACACGTGACCAGGCAGGCGCGGAGAGGTACCCACGTCTGATGTCATCCAAACCCAGAAGGTGCCATAACTTCTCCAGATAAGAAGCTACAGTTTCGAGGCCATCCTCGACCAACTAACTGACACATAGCCCTAAAGTACTGATTGATGGAAGGGGAGGCAGGGTGAATCCTAGGGCATACTGCATCTGGGTGAACATTCTGCATGCTGCTAATTAAAGTGGAGCTTTATGCCTAGAGGTGTAACCGACCCAATCACAATGGACCAAATTATCTAGGGTCCTTTAGCTAGTAGAACCAATGAGATGTCATAATTTTAGTGACGTCTAGCACGAGTGATGTAGAGGGATGGACAATGATAGTTTAAAATTATCCAAATCTGCAGTGGGTCTGAAGGGACCCGTTTTAAAAACATAACTCTTCCATTCCTATGGGCAGCGGAACAGGCGAAAGACTAAAGGAGGCGGTAACGGAGGCGGTGATCCCAAGGATCCAGAGAGGAACATTTGCGAGTGATGAGTGAAACAAAAATTGAATGCTTTGGCAAATGTCATAGGCATTTGAACAAGTAAAGGGACAAGGTAATGGAGGGAGGTGGAAAAAAGAAAATAGTCAGAAGTAGAGAAGACTGTATATATATAAAGGGATAATGACTCGAGAATAATTGAAAATAGAGGTAGACACCCGAGAAAACGGAGATTACCAGGGCGGACACCCGAGAAGAGAGAGATTACCAGGGCAGACACCTGAGAAGAGAGACGATACCAGGGCGGACACCTGAGATAAAGAGAGAGGATACGCCTTATTCCTGCGCTTTAATATAGCGGTCAGAAGAAACGTGAACTCAGAGCCCACATAATAGAAGACGACTAGGCTACTACCACGTTTAAAGACGTCGTAAAAGGGGTTTGTTTAAACTCCATGTCGGGGTAAAAAATTAGAGGCAGAGATATTTGTGTCCAGCTGATGTCTGTCTAGTGTGTCAAATTTCTGTTGTACGTGTTCTGTCATATGTCACATGTAAGGAAATTTGTCTCCTTGTTGTTTGAAATTAAGGAGGGTTTTTACGCGATTCTATAGTCAAGAGGGAATCACACATTAATTGATCTTGAAGTGAATTGGTGATACAGAATTCTGACGAGAAAAGATTGGATTGGAGCTTGCGGTATTTGGTGCTCGCTCATATTGTTGGGAGTGTTGAAGTTGCATGAAAGTATTGTTAGAAACAGATTTAAGCATGCAAGACATTACTCCATTAGCACACTTGTGTAAACAATTGCCGAAACATGCACCCAAGCTTAAGAAATACAGCACTGAGTGGGTTAAGGGTACCGCCCACAAGATGTTTATGCCGTGGCCACAAAATGGGTCTTTATCAAAAGCCGTCTTACAGCACATGACGACTTACTTGCATGCCACATATGCAGGCAAGAAACTAGAGAAACACCTTGCTAGTGCTTTTGAAAATGTTTGAACAGTCGAAGGAGGAAGAGCCACCTGCTGACTGGATATTAAACGTATGCAATGAGGGGGGTGAGATGCCTACCGCGCCACCTGCCCCGCCTGAAACAGAAACCGAGGGAAGTAAGCCTGAGGGACTCGACCCATTAAGAGAGCTTAAGGCAGCCACAGGGTACAGCAACCCTGCATATGAGTCACCTACGTACAGTAGTGACGATAATAAAGGGCGGGATCAGGATAAGAATCTCACCTCCGAAGTCCCGAGGGACAAGGAGAGATGCAATGATGAGAGGAAGGACCAGGCACACATTAGTGCATCTCTCGATATAGAGAGAGAGGGAAAGAAATGGAAAGGAGATGAAAGCAGAACCGATGAGATAGCATTCACAAAAGACGAATGGATGGGAGGACAGATATTGTTGAAACTCGATGGAAAAGGAAGTGATGATGTGAGACCTAAAGAAAAGTCAGATGAGGCACAGAGAAGGGAGAAGGAGAAGGAAAAGGAGTTAAGGGATGAAAGTATAAGAAGAAAAGATAGGCTAAGGCGAGAACAGCTATATCGCAAGGAGCAGGAAAAGCAGCTCGATCGCAAACAGAAAGCAGTCTATGACCATTACAGACAGAGACAGCTAAGGTTGGAAGAAGAGAAAAGGGTATGTGAAAAAAGGATAAAGAGACGAAAAGATGAGGAAGTTCAAAGGGCAGATGAACGTAGAAATGAAAGAAGAAGGGAAGAAGATAAGGGCAGAGAAGAGGCGAGGAAACGGAAAGAATTTGATGATGATATTGAACGTAAATGTAGACAGAGGGCACGCGATCTCGAATATCTGGAGCGGGAAGTTAAAAAACCCGATCCTGTTGTAGAATGGGAAGACATTGAAGAATTCTTTCCTGTGTACGACTCAGTACCAGGCATGATTGGGGCAAACATTGAAGATGACTTCAACACCAGAAGCATCGGGGAGACGATCGATAAAATATATGATGAAAAGCGGCTAGAGCAAATATCCCGAGGGGAAAGGGAAGACAAGCGCTTGGAAAGAACTCAGATGTATGACACTGAGGATGTCACCCGAAGCAATAGGAGCCGGAGACTGTCCCTGGACAGACTAGAAATCAGAAAAAACGCTGATGACGCAAGGAGTTGCGTGAATTGGGAACAATCAATGTCCCACTCCGGAGAAGAAACAGAGCGCGAGACAAATAAAGAAGGGAGACACCGCGAAAAGCGACTCCCAAGGGAAAAAGGGGTAAGATAGTCAGAAGCTAGCGAGTCCGCACCGAGGACATTAGAGACTGCCGCGCAATCTGACCAGCATGAAGGAACACCCCATGGCAAGAGGGGGGAGTCAGCACCCGCCTATGTAGACAGGTTGAGTACATTGACAGGCAGACGGCGATGCAGGAATGTTACCCCAGTGATAGACAGGAGAACTATGGGAGAAGAGAAAGAAGGCTACGCATTCCATTTTCCGCTGTTAGAAAAGGGGGGAGCAAAACCGCAATATATTCCATGACCACACGTGGATCGAGAAAACCTGAAAAACAAGTTTCCAATGCTGACATCGGGACCCGGGAAGTGGATACATGAGTTAGAAAAAATGACAGAGGGTGTCACGTTAGCTATAGGGGACATTAAAGGTCTCCTGATCGCCATACTTGGTGAGAGAGCAGACGATGTGTGGACACGTGCAGGGTACCCTGGCGTAACCATAATTAACACTGCACACAACGGAGCGCCATTTAATAATTGCAGAGCAGCAGTATGGAATGCGCTACGAGTGCTGTAACCGGACACTTCCGATGTGGGAGCTATAATGACTCGAAAAATGAAGGCGTCAGAAGATCCGTTGATTTATATCCAGAATTTCCAAGATGTGTGGGTGTTCGAAACGCACAAATCTTGGACGAAATCCATACAGGTGTTTTACCACATATTGCGCCAAGGGTTGCCAGAACCAATGCAGAAACAGCTCAAGAAATTGCCAGGGATTGAGGCTAAACCTCGGGCTGAAATACAACTAACTATCGCACATTACTGTAGATTGTTGCAAGAAAAGAATCGGATAAAGGAGGCAACATGAAAGGGTGAGGAAGCGAAGTTGGTGCAAAAGAAATTATCAAAGTATGCTCTTGAAGGAGCCATGCTAACTAGCCCAGCTGAACAGAACTTACAACAGGTGGCTAACCCACAGCAGAATAACCAAGGTAATGTAGGACAGTACCCAAGGGGAAGATGATTTAGAGGAAGAGGATGGCAGAGTAGTCAAGGAGGGTTCCAAGGCATTCAAGGAGGCTTTCAAAACGTGCAAACGGGCCGCCCGGATATGTCAAATGGACACATAATCCGACCACTGCCAGTATGCTGGTTGTGCGGGATGATGGGCCACATGTGCAAAAGTCAAGGTGCGTGGCAAAATGGCCAAGGAATGTGAGCAGGCACAGCGAATCCACCTGCAACCTCACAACAGGGCAGTGCACAGAATCACACAGTGCAGCAAGGTGCGCAACAAGGGGGATTTTCCACAAGGGGAATTTCAACAGGCACCACTGCAAACATCTCAGGGCACAAACTCCGGAAGGGGAGGCAACCCAGGGAATGGAGAGAAACCACAAGTGTACAGTGGACCGAATTTATACATGAACTAGGACAGCTCAGGAACCCAGATGTGCTCTATCCTATCAGTGACACCAGACCCCAATAGGGAACCAAGGGTGAATGTCGTCATAGGGGGTAAAGAATAATCCTTCTTAGTTGACACGGGTGCAACACGCTCGTGCATACGAGAAGGCAAGTTTTCCTTGTCCGGCGAGGCCATAGATACTCAGAGTTTTACAGGAGCTCACAGTCGAGTTCCCTTTACAGAAGCACTCCCAGTCTCCGTAGGAGAGTGCGACATTAATGTACCTTTGCTATATTCACATCAGACCCCAGGAAACATTTGGGTCGAGACCTAATGACAAAATTGAACATGACGATCTCGTTCATGGAGGAGGGCATAGTATGCTCCACTGTAGGAATGCATTATTCAAATGTGTGTGAAATGATCAGGGCACACTCAGGGCACATCGCCATGAGAGCTGTACCATTAGAACTAGAGGTCATCGCATATGGCATGCATGTTTTTATAGCAGGATTAGCAGGCCTTGCAGATAGAACTATGAGAACCCCTAAAGAGTTTCTATTCAGACTAAGAATACCTATGCATGAAGAGGAGTGACAACTATTTCCCTTGATGATACATGCTGAAGAAGCGCGAGGCAAAGTAGCATTGGTTGACAGATATGATGATGAAGGCAGACAATGGTGCACAATTATCGCGATTGAAGAAGGGTATCGAGTGACTGACGTCACCGATGACGATCTGTTTGAAGAACAACCATACTCAAAAGAGACAAGGGTGGAAGTGAGTCTACTATTTTGGGTAAAAATGATCAAAAGAGAAGTGTCTCAAAGAATGATGTTGGCGCTGATATGTCCAGAATACTTTGACGATGACATGGCCCAGGTGCCTGTCTCAGTATGGACTACAGGACCCTATGACGTAGGCCTCCTGAAGGTGGTGGGAGAAGTGAAAATTAAACTGAAACCAGGAGCAATTTTACAGAGAGCCCGACAATATCCCATGTCCAGAGAGACGGAGGAAGGAATCGCGAAGACAGTTTCCGCCATGATGGACCAGGGCATCTTAGTAACGTCAGAGTCACTGTGTAATACGGTGATTTATCCTGTCAAGAAATCAAAGGGAGGGTCTTGGCAGTTAATCCAAGATTTAAGAGCATTAAATGATATTGTTGAAGCTGAGTTCCCTCTGGCCCCTAATCCATATACAATCCTATGTAACATACCCATCGAGGCAAAATATTTCACGGTGATGGACTTGAAAAACGCCTTTTTCTCAATCGCGTTGCACCGTGATTCTCAAGATCTGACGTCATTTACATTCAGACAAATGTGTCTGAAAAGCACGAGGTTGCAACAGGGGTACTGTGAGTCCCCGTCCATTTTTAACAGAGTCCTGCGGATGGACCTAAGCAATATTGCAATAGAAAGTGTTGTCTTGAAGTACGTGGATGACATCTTGATCTGCAGCACCACAGAAGAACAATGCAGGTGCGATTCTGTTCAGCTACTGACTATACTGGCTGAGAAGGGATATAAGGTTGACAAGGAAAAACTACAATACTGTCAACAGGGGGTGCTGTACATAGGCCAGCTAATTTCACATGAAGGTAAAAAAGTGACCCCAGAAAGGGCTGAAGCCATCATGAACACGGCTAAGCCACTCACGATAAAACAAATGCAGAGCTTTCTAGGCCTTTGCAACTATGTTAGAGCATGGGTATTCGATTACAGTTTGTATACCAAGCCCTTGCTCCAGGCCCTAAAGAAGGCCCAGGTGACAAAGGAAAAGGGGTTTGCAGAACTCAAGACAGCGATTTGCACGGCTGCAGTCCTCGGGATTCCTAATTATGCAGAGGAATTCTACCTGTTTTCGCACACAGGTGGCAGCGTTATGATGGCAGTGCTCGCTCAAATAACCTTGTTGGGGTACAAGCCCCTGGCATATTACAGTGGGAACCTGGACCCAGTAATGACAGGCCACTTCCCATGCGAACAAAGTTTAGCCTATGCAGCGTCCACCATAGATAAGGCAACAACTATTGTAATGGGATGTTCAATGACGTTATATGTCGAACATTCACTATTTGCAATTTTAGAGAAACCAAAGGGCACATTGACGTCTCAGAGAGTTTCTGCTTATGAAGTGATCATATATAATCCATCAATAAAAATAGTTCGATGTAAAAGCTACATTCATAGCAGAGCCAGTCACTGAAGGAGAGCTGATACATGACTGTGCAAACTATGAAGAATACTATGATGAAATCCCCAGGGTGAAAGAAAATGCCCTGGCGGGAGTGGAGATCGTTATTATTGACGGATCTTTGAGAATCGATCAGGAAGACGGACAAAGATATACAGGCGTTGCTGTAATGAAACACATAGCAAACAGAGAATTTCGAGTACTCGTCAGTGCACGAATACCATCACATTATTCAGCACAGGCTGCAGAATTACTGGCATTGATACTCGCCATAGAGAATCACGCAGACCAGGAAGTGACGGTGTACAGTGACTCCGCCTATGTGACGTCCATGGTGCACGCGGGGCTAGCACGCTGGAAAAGGAGGGGCTACTTCCAAGCAGACGGCATGCACGCAGCCTTATTGGACAGGATGATAAAGGCACTACAGCTCCCAGTGGGCATAGCGGCCGTGAAATGCACCACCCACCAAAGGGACAGATTTCATGTCACACGGAAACCATGCAGCAGACACAGAAGCGAAGCGTATGGCCTCCAAAAGTGAGATGATCATGGAAGTGGAAGTGGAAGTGCTGTGTACCCATGAGAGAATGATGGTGGCACATACCACACCCGAAGCCTATAGTAATCTGGGGCAGACGCAACTAATGGAGCTTCAAGGGGAGTGTCATGATGCCTACCCCCGGAGCACCAGGCCAGGCCCAGCACCCCCGGGAGCAGGCATCATGCCCCCGGGTAAAAGCCCAGCGGCCCCTTATAGGGGCTTTTTGGACTCTGTCCTGGCGCCTTTGGCGCCAGGCTTATGTTGGACATCAGTCCTGGCGCCATAGGCGCCAGGCTCATAAAGGAAAGTGTTTGGTGCACTTACCTGATGCAGACCATGCTGCATACTCACCTGATGCAGACCATGCTGCATGAAGACCCAAGCCAAATGAGGCTTAGGAGGGACTATTTTACTGAAGGGACTATTTTGTTACTTGGGTGGGGCTGTGGAAGAATACTTACCTAGGACTTCTTCCAAGGCTATTTAAGCCACGCGCGGACAGCCACACGTGCTTTGCGTTGTTCTGCATCCCAGCAGCTGAACGCTCACCGTGTCTGCTCCTGCACCTGGACTCCAGCCACGCCCGCCTCGAACCTGGAACACCTGTAAGGAAAGAAGAGAAGAGAAAGGTGAAAACCAAGAACTTATTCAAACTTCTTACCTTCATCCGGAATCTTCACGCCAGCATTCTTGAAGAAAGGCTTTCATTTAAAAGCATTGCGTTGGTCGCTGCAGCGCCGCGCTTCACTCACCTGTCCTCGAGACATCTCCCGGCTCCATCGCGGCTGTCAGCACCGGTCGCCACGTCTCTGCACCTAGGGGAGAGAAGAAGAGACAAAAGGTGAGCAGAGGGAACACAGGAGGAAAGCCGAATTTTCAGCCATAATACTTACCGGCTTTTCTTGGTGAACCATTCCACATTTCGGGTCGGCGCTGCTTCGTTGGCAGGTACCACACCCCGGCCCCTATGGGGAAAGGACAAAAGACATTACTGGGGAATTATAAAGACATTTAGAGGGGTCGCCCTCATCACTAACTCACCTGATTTTACCATCGGCAATTTAACCCCTCAACGCATCGCCTTCGTTCTGCACCTGAAATAAAGGACAGATCACAGGTTAGGAAGACAACATAAAAAGAGGCTCACACTTGAACTTTTGAATCTTCATACTTACGGCGTATCGCTCAGAAAAGTCAAGTGGATTTTGCCAGCGCATTCTGAAAACCAGTGAAGTAAACGAACGCGCGCCCCTGCACCAGAAGCAGGATGGAGAGTTCATCCTTCCAAACCATAAGGTGAGCTTAAACCGGGGGTTTTGGAGGAAGTCAGAGAAGAACGAAGGGGGAAAGGGGGAGCAAGCACACTATTCTGCAGACAGTTAATCCCCTTTCTCATCTGCAGAAGGATATTCCTACGGGCCAGACAAGCAAGATTTGGGGGTCCTGTTCAATTGGTGGTCCGAGTTCTGCGCATCACGCTTGAAGAGGCCACAGTAACCCAGACTAGACCAGCGCCTCCGTGGGAGCCAGGTGAGCGTTACAGAACGCGAAGCCTTCCTACAAATTCCCACCCAGGTGCTATGGAAACTTCTGAGACTGACCAGTTGGGCCAACTACTGGGGGAATTACGGGCCGAAGTACACGCCGCTCGTCAAGAGACTAATGCTCTCAGGAGGGAAGTGATTGTAACAAAGGAAAGAGCTGATGACCTGGCTAGACAGCTTTTGCAAGGTCAAGCTGGACAAACTCCTTTACCCAGTTCCGGGGGGAACCCCGCTCCTGTGCTTTCCAGTAACCCGGTGCAGATTAATCTACCTGGAAACATGCTGCTGGCCCCACCCGAACGCTTTGCTGGGGACCCCAAACGATTTGCCGTATTCATGAATCAGTGTCGTTTGCATTTCCTATGCAGACCTGGGGCCTTCCCTAATGACCAGACCAAGGTAGCCTTTGTATTGTCATATCTCAGCGGCAGTGCTGCCGATTGGTCAGTTCCACTGGTAACTCAAGATGGCCCGATTCTTCGTGATTTTCAAGGATTTCAAGCAAGCATGGAAAGGTTATTTGCTCGTCACTCCCAGGGGCAGGCTCTGGATGACGAACTTCTATCTCTGCGACAGGGCAATCAAGACCTCCTATCCTACATTGCAACCTTTAATAGACTAATTGTGGAAACTGGGTGGCCAGAGGATAAAAGAATCATGTTATTTTATCGAGGTCTACGAGGAGAACTTAAAGATGTCCTGGCCCAAGTTGTAAATCCGCCCCAAGAATGCTCAGAATATATAGACTTAGTGGTCCAATTGGATCACAGACTGCAAAACAGAAAAGCAGATCGGTCCAAGTTTGAGACCCGGGTGTTGGTCAAGACCCACGCTAACCTCAAGGGGGCTGAAGCCTCTGAGCCAATGCAAATCTGAGGGGTTAAAGGACCTCTAACTCAAAAGGAACGTGAAAGAAGACGGCAGATGCAATTATGTCTTTATTGTGGGTCCTCTGGACACTTTCTACGAGATTGCCTGGCAAAGCCGCCCAAGAAGGTGGTAGGAGCCGCTGATAAAATCCATGAAAACTCTGTATCGGGAAACGACCACGCCCGACAAGCGTAGGGGTCCGCTTGCCGAGCTTGAAAACTAACTCTCAGACCTCGCATTTCATTGTGCCAATGGTCCTCGTAGATCCGGAACAGCCTAAGCGGTTGCATACAATAAAGGCATACATCGATAGTGGGGCTATAGGAAACTATGTGGATCGTGAATTGGTCTCCAGGATTAACCTCCCTCTGCGTCCTAAAACCAGCAAAGATGTCATCACCACAGTTGATGGAACCGAAATTGCCTCTGGACCGGTAACACATTCCACAGCTGGGGTGACACTTGTAGGTCCGGACGGCCATCGGGAGGCAGTTGTGTTTGATGTAATCAAGGCTCCACAGTTTCAGGTTATTCTCGGAATCCCTTGGTTAGAGACACATAATCCTCGAATTGATTGGCGAGCGAAGAGAATAACCTTCCCGGATTGTGCACAAACCTGCTACCCAGGAAATCTGAAGATCAGTCTAGCATCTTTAACCTCTGTCTCCATGCAACTACCTCCGGAATACCAAGACTTTCAGGACGTCTTCCAAAAGGAACAGGCCAACACGTTACCTCCTCACAGATCGTACGATTGCCAAATCGATCTGGTGCCCGGTGCACAACCCCCTTGTAGCAGGATTTATGCCCTTACTGAACCAGAGAATCTCCATTTGAGACAATATTTAGATCAATACCTAGCCAATGGTTTCATTCGCCCGTCAAAGTCTCCGGCATCCTCGGCTTTGTTCTTCGTGCCAAAAAAAGAAGGCAACCTTAGAACTTGTATCGATTACCGCGCATTGAACCAGATAACTGTTAAAAATCGTTACCCTCTGCCTTTGATCCCTGAACTCCTTGACCAGGTGAAGGACGCTTGCGTATACACCAAGTTAGATCTCCGGGGGGCTTATCATCTGGTACGAGTAAAAGAAGGCGACGAATGGAAAACGGCCTTCGGTACAAAATATGGACTATTCGAATACCAGGTGATGCCTTTCGGGTTGTGCAACGCGCCTGCTGCCTTCCAATTCTTCATGAACGATGTCCTTCGGGAACTCATCAATGTCTGTGTTGTTGTGTATATCGATGACATTCTGGTGTACTCCTCTTCGGAATCAGATCACAGAAAACATGTCAGGGCCGTCCTAGAGAAATTGCGCCAGCACAAACTGTTTGCAAAACTGGAAAAATGCGTTTTCCATACCACCGAGGTTGAGTTTCTTGGATTCATCCTGACACCTAAAGGGGTCCGAATGGACTCACGGAAAGTGGATGCCATCCTCAAATGGCCATCACCTAGTTCGGTGAAAGGTGTCCAAAGCATGCTTGGTTTTGCCAATTTTTATCGCAGGTTTATCCCGGAATTTTCACGTGTGGTGCAACCCATCACTGCACTCTTGCGGAAAAATAAACGTTTTGAATGGACCGAGGAAGCTGAACAGGCCTTTCAGGAATTGAAAGCTAAATTTACGTCCGCACCTATTCTGAAACACCCGCGTCCCGATCTCCCATATATAGTCGAAACCGACGCGTCCAGCTTAGCCATGGGAGCTGTCCTGTCTCAGAGAGACCACGAAACCAACCACTGCACCCCGTAGCATTTTGGTCCAGAAAGTTCTCGCCGCCGGAGATAAATTATGCAATCACCGATAAGGAATTATTAGCTATTAAGTCCGCCTTTAAGGCTTGGCGGCATTATCTTCTTGGCGCTAGGCATACCATCACCGTGATCACCGAAATTTACAATATTTAAAAACTGCCAAGGCTCAGTCTTCACGACAGCTCCGATGGGCTTTGTTCTTTGCTGAGTTCGATTTTGTAATCACTTACCGTCCCGGCTGTAAGAATGGCAAAGCAGACGCGCTATCTCGAATTGGAATGGGAGAAATGGACACAAACTCAGAACCTGTGCCGATAATTCCCGAACAAAGAATTTTGGGGATAACCACTTTGCAAACCCTTGAAGACATTCAAGCACGGGTAAAACAATTCCTGGACTCGTCAGCCTTGCAGGATTGGATCAAAAGGGGGTCTTACTTTTCAGTCAGCGATGGCTTACCTTACTTCCAAGGACGCTTATTTTTGCCAGAAAAGGAATTGCAAGAACTGGTTATTTCCCGTCATCATGATACTCTGTTGGAAGGACATCCTGGCATTGCCAAAACAGAGGAAAAAATTAAACGACAATTCTGGTGGCCTTCCTGGCGAAAGGATATTAAATCTTTTGTGATGTCCTGTGGAGTTTGCGCCTAAAACAAAGGTCAAAAAACAAAACCTGCCGGTCTTCTTCAACCCTTAGACATTCCCCAGCACCTTGGCACACCTTGTCACTAGATTTTATCACGGACCTTCCCTCTTGTAATGGATACAATACTATTCTGGTTGTGGTGGATTTATTTTCCAAGATGGTCCAATTTATTCCGTTGAAAGGATTACCTTCAGCTGTTGTTCTTGCCAAGGAATTCCTCGAAAATATCATCCGTTTGCATGGATTCCCGTCCATACTAGTCTCCGATCGGGGAAGCTAGTTTATTTCTCATTTTTGGAAAAAGTGTTGTCAACTGGCACAAATCGACGTAAGACTCTCAACCAGCCACCACCCACAGACCGATGGTCAGACGGAGAGAACGAACCAGACCCTTGAACAATATCTACGATGTATGTTGCACCAATCGGAGGGTAATTGGAAGGATATTTTATGGGTGGCTCAATATGCATACAATAACTCGATACACTCTGGAACTGGTCAGAGCCCCTTTTATACCCTATATGGACATCACCCTCGTACTTCAGACTTGGATTCACCTTTGAGCTTTGAAATGCCCGCAGTGGACCATTTGCATTCTACGATTACTCAAGCCTTCAAGGATACAACTGCACACTTACAACATGCGAAAGGGAAATACAAAAAGAATGCGGATCTGCATCGAAGAGAGGCGCCTCCATACCAAATAGGGGATCAAGTATGGTTGGCTACCAAACACTTATCGCTCAAGGGACCTCGGACTTTTAATCCAAGGTATTTAGGCCCTTACTCGATCAAAGCTATAATTAACCTAGTGGCAGTCAAGCTAGATCTACCAGCTAACATGCGGATTCACCCCGTTTTTCATGTGTCACTTTTGAAACCAGTGCAACCAGGAACCAGATTAATAAAGCCACCAGAACCAATCCAGATAGATGGGGATCCTGAATTCGAGGTGAAGAACATTTTGGATTCTAAGATCTCAAAATCAAAACTTTTCTATCTAATTGATTGGAAGGGGTATGGGCCTCAGGAAAGGTCTTGGGAACCCAGCGACCACGTACATGCACCTCGGCTAGTAAAAAGGTTCCATCGGAATTTCCCAAACAAACCGAAACCTCCAGAGGGAACGACCTTGGGAGGGGCCTTGGGGGGGAGTGCTGTCATGATGCCTACCCCCAGAGCACCAGGCCAGGCCCAGCACCCCCGGGAGCAGGCATCATGCCCCCGGGTAAAAGCCCAGCGGCCCCTTATAGGGGCTCTTTGGGCTCTGCCCTGGCGCTTTTGGCGCCAGGCTCATGTTGGACATCAGTCCTGGCGCCATAGGCGCCAGGCTCATAAAGGAAAGTGTTTGGTGCACTTACCTGATGCAGACCATGCTGCATACTCACCTGATGCAGACCATGCTGCATGAAGACCCAAGCCAAATGAGGCTTAGGAGGGACTATTTTACTGAAGGGACTATTTTGTTACTTGGGTGGGGCTGTGGAAGAATACTTACCTAGGACTTCTTCCAAGGCTATTTAAGCCACGCCCGGACAGCCACACGTGCTTCGAGTTGTTCTGCATCCCAGCAGCTGAAAGCTCACCGTGTCTGCTCCTGCACCTGGACTCCAGCCACGCCCGCCTCGAACCTGGAACACCTGTAAGGAAAGAAGAGAAGAGAAAGGTGAAAACCAAGAACTTATTCAAACTTCTTACCTGCATCCAGAATCTTCACGCCAGCATTCTTGAAGAAAGACTTCCATTTAAAAGCATTGCGTTGCTCGTTGCAGCGCCGCGCTTCACTCACCTGTCCTCGAGACATCTCCCGGCTCCATCGCGGCTGTCAGCACCGGTCGCCACATCTCTGCACCTAGGGGAGAGAAGAAGAGACAAAAGGTGAGCAGAGGGAACACAGGAGGAAAGCCGAATTTTCAGCCATAATACTTACCAGCTTTTCTTGGTGAACCATTCCACATTGCGGGTCGGCGCCGCTTCGTTGGCAGGTACCGCACCCCGGCCCCTATGGGGAAAGGACAAAAGACATTACTGGGGAATTATAAAGACATTTAGAGGGGTCGCCCTCATCACTAACTCACCTGATTTTACCATCGGCAATTTAACCCCTCAACGCATCGCCTTCGTTCTGCACCTGAAATAAAGGACAGATCACAGGTTAGGAAGACAACAAAAAAAGAGGCTCACACTTGAACTTTTGAATCTTCATACTTACGGCGTATCGCTCAGAAAAGTCAAGTGGATTTTGCCAGCGCATTCTGAAAACCAGTGAAGTAACTGGACGAAAGCGCGCCCCTGCACCAGAAGCAGGATGGAGAGTTCATCCTTCCAAACCATAAGGTGATCTTAAACCGGGGGTTTTGGAGGAAGTCAGAGAAGAACGAAGGGGGAAAGGGGGGAGCAAGCACACTATTCTGCAGACAGTTAATACCCTTTCTCATCTGCAGAAGGATATTCCTACGGGCCAGACAAGCAAGATTTGGGGGTCCTGTTCAATCGGTGGTCCGAGTTCTGCGCATCACGCTTGAAGAGGCCACAGCAACCCAGTCTAGACCAGCGCCTCCGTGGGAGCCAGGTGAGCGTTACAGGGAGGCACCACAGGACGAGAAGAACCTGTGGAAACGTCAAGGGTGTTCTTTAAATCCCTCAGACGGATTGTGGCGACAAAACAGCACTGGTAAACCAGTAATGCCTGTAGCCCTACTAAAAATAGCATTGGAGCAATTGCATTACCCATTACACATGTTGAAAGAAAATCTAGCAGCAACGCTCACAGAAGACTGGTTTATACCGAATTTAGCAGAGCGTGTTGCATTCTTTATGGTGAATTGCATAATCTGCCAGCAATTCACCGCTGGGCACCCATTAAAAATAGTAAGAGGAGTCATCCCCTGGCCAAATGGGCCTTTTCAACACTTACATATCGACTATGCCGACATGATTCAAGTGTGTAACGGGTACAGATACTTAATTGTAGTGGTGTATCCATTCTCTAGATGGATAGAAGCAGGCCCATGTACACACCCAGACTCTACCTGTGCGGCCAAATTCCTGTTGAGGGAAGTGTTCCCTAGATGGGGGGTGTGTGAAGTGATGAGATCAGACAATGGGGCTCATTTTGTACATACAATCTTTGAACAGATTAGCTTGTTGCTTGGTATAAAACACAAGTTCTCGTCGGCGTGTCATCTGGAAGGTAATGGTATTTGTGAGAGGCTCAACGGATTGTTAAAGGAAAGGATAGCCAAGTTGAAGCTTACTCTAAAGAGGGGATGGTTGCACTGCCTTCCATTGGCATTGTATGCTCTTCGGAACCAACTAGGCTCTGACCATCATCTTACGGCACACAGTCACAGGAAGGAGAATGAATACTCCCCTAACCCCACGAGACAGAGCTAGATGTGATGCCCAGACAACCCGAGAGATCCTGGGAACCGAAATGCAAGAATATCTGAACTGTATGACATCCAGCCTTACTGTAATTTCAGACCAACTGCAGCGACGACGAAAAGGGTGCAGCGCAACACAAAACACAGACGGGGACGCTGCAACAGACCCAGCTCAAGGTCTACGTGTTGCACTTGTTTTCCCGGGAGATGTTGTACTTGTGAAGAACCATACGAGGAAAAGGTGGGACGAGCCAAGATTCAATGGTCCTTTCATCGTGGAGGACTGCACTCCTTCAGATGTGAAACTTCAGATCAGGAGAGCATGGATTTTTCTCAATGACATTAAGCCCTATATCGGAGAAAGCCCTCTAGCTGCATCCCACTGCGAAGAAACCACAGACAACGGGGAAGAACCTCAGCACGTGCAGACGAGATCCATGACGAGGAAGAAGGACGCATGAGCAGCAAAGCAAGGACAGAAAAAAAACCTTGTGCAAGTTGTGGCTTAAATTGGACATTTCCTCTAAGCAAAAGTGGATAAGGACATAAACGGACACTCTGTGCATCCTAGTTGCAGGGTGAAGAAGAAAATTGTGCATTTAAGCCACAACACGTTTGTTGACACAAACTTGTAAATCAACCACATTTAAGCATTGGTGAGAAACAAGACCCTAACAGACAGTGATCAAGGACTTTTTAAGGGCAAAATACAGTATCCAGAATCATCCAATACCAAGACTTTGTTTGGCAGCACTTATGGTGTCCCCCAGCAGAAACATCACAAAGGACGTACTCACCTACTTCCAGTTAGTATTGGTATCATATCTGACACTAGTAGGGAGGGTCACCAGTGTTTCAGACTTTATCCAAGATCCTGCCAACAAGAAAGTAATCTGGCAACTACTTACTGTCATCGCGGAAGCCTTCATCGTACTGCCTGAGTACAGCGAAAAGGACACAAATGCTTCCACTGCAGGTGATTATAGATGAACTCATCAATACACTTTTCTTTCGCATCATAAAGAGTGCCCAGCTATTGTCAGGAGAACCACAGACACTCTCACGTTTATTCGAGATCCAGCAATCTCTGAACATTTGAGCCAGCTGTGGAATAAACTCAGTTACTTAGTCGCACTCCACACATCAGGAAAGTGCAAGGACTGTTCACGTCAAGGGAAGGGCCTGTAATCCTGAAACCAGCAAGGCAGGACAAATGTCTCTGTCACCCGAAGACAGCTGACTGGCACACAACGTTCTCTTCCGCCTAGTCACTGACTTTGCAGAAATGGTGGGGAGACCTATCGAGGTTGACGTCCTCACATTCATCAGAGATCCAGCTAATGTCGCACAGATGGGAACGCTCCTACATGCCATCATGCTGCAAGTGGAGGTGTCCAACTTTCAGAGACATTATATGAGGAGATTCTGGTGTAACCTTCGGCTGAGGGACAGATCGTGGAAGCAGAGGCAAGCACTTCATCTTTCCGCTGAGGGACAGATCGAGGGAGTAGAGACAAGAACCTCGCCTTTATTTGTTGTGATTGCCATTTTTTCCCATTTCTTTACATTGAACAGTGTCCAGCATGTCCTCAGGACTGAAGCAGATTCAGGGGGTGGACTGGGAACTCACCTATTTTGAACATGCACAGTAAAAGTGACTTATCAAAGTGTTAGTCTAATCTATTTTTCCATAGTCTAGCAAGGATACTGCATCCTGTATCAAGAGACAATCATCACCCGCAAGAGGGGGGACACTTGTAAAGCACCCGACAGTTTATGATACAAACTGTTCAAGAACAATATCAAGTTGGGGGAAAAACAATAACATTGACATTGAGTAAATGATTGAGATGGGGGCCCAGAACAGTAACCGGTCCTCCCACAAGCAGAGGGCGCCCTCGTTTCTCTGGACGGAAATGCTGCCGTTTAACCTACCGCACTATCATGTATCTATGCATTGTGTTCATCATTATTTTGCTGTCATTAATGATCAAAACTGTATTTTTTCTTGGTTCTCGAAGCATTCCAATTTCAGTGCACCCACCTGATGATGTACGAATGAGTCCAACAAAAGCACCCAGACCCTATATAATAATTCCAGTCCCGAGAAAATCTGATGACAAGGTAAATGACCTGAGAATGAATATAGTTAGAAGTGACACATACACACTTGAGGTAATGAATGAAGAGAAAAGCTGGAGACAGGGTCAGCACAGAATGAATGAAAACATAGCACTGACAACTACATGCACCCACACATTGAATGCACATGAACCAGGGCATGTGTTCATGGCCGCAGAACCTCAAGCAAAGGCAACAGCGAGCATGAGACTGCCTACCGAACAATCAGTCTCAGTAAATAATGAAAGAGACCAAAAGGAATCAAGTGAAAGGCCAACTAAAGCAGACATAGCAAAGGCCCTCAAGAAGACAGAAGCGACTATGAGAGAATTCACTGCAAGGACACAAATGTTGATAGATCATTTATTCCCGTTTATAGCTAGAGCAAAGAGACGGCAGGAGGAACTGAAGAATAAAATCGCAGAGATTGTATTGACAAGCACACAAGTTCCAACGCAAGAAACAAGTACCAGGCTCATGATGCAACCATACACTGGGCCAGTGACAGGCTGGTGGTTGATAAAGGCACTTATAGAGGGCAGGAAAAGAATGCAAGAAGAGAAGGAGAGGATTGCAAAACCTCCACCTACCACATTGATGCAGATAAAGAGACCTGCAATGTGGACCAGAATGCCCAAGAGTCCTCCAGCATGGAAAAGCCACACAGATGCGTTTAGGGATGTAGTTATAGCAAACTAAAGGAAGACACTAAGAATCAAGAGAAGCCCAAATGAAGTTAACAATGAACTTAACGACTACCTGGACAGCACAGCACATCTAGGAAACAACATTTGGTACCAGCACATGAAAGAAGTCGGAAGAAGTAAATCAGAAGGAGACTGCTTAATTTGCGCACTTCTACTGTACATCATGGGGAAATCCAAGATCTTCGTGGCTGTAGAAATTGATGTCCCGACAGCACACTGTTTGTCACACGTAGATATGTGCAACACCAGAGGACAGTTTATGGGAAGGGATGCCTCATTGATATGGGCAACTGAAACGGACTACCCCGATGAAGGTGACTATGTCCAGGACATTAAGACAAGAAATAGAGCACATTCTAGGAATCACGTGATCAGGTATGAAAAGCCTGAAGTCAAAGGAGCAGGAATAAGATGGGAAATTAACCCAAGACTGAATGTCCAAGGAAAAACCCCAGAAGAAGCTCAAATTTGGAAAAAACAGAGGCCAAATGCAGATTTGGGGAACGGTGCTTTCCCCAAACGGATGGGGAGAAGGAGTGGTGATCTGCCGAGCTTGGATGCAAGGAAGCAATAGAAATCTCAGAGAGATTGTGCAAACCTTTATGGACAAAACTCACAAAATTACTAACATGGGTCGAAGACTGAGGAGGACCCTTACAGATAGTGCCGCTGGAAAGCCCAAAATTGTGTTTCAGGAACAATGGCACGAGGAAGATGGGAGAGAATGAGAACTGCGGACGAATTTTTGAAGCTCCAGGAATGACTCACGGAACCACAGTAATTATGGATCATTACTGGGCGTGTGGATCCAAAGCATACATAAGACTGCCAAAAAACTGGGGAGGCATATGCACAATAGTGAACATCCACTTTCCTGCACTAGTGATCCCGAAAAGTGACCTGAATATAGACAGTTTTCCAAAAGCAGATGCCCACCTGAGGAAAAGGAGATCTGTGGAACTGGTATCCCGAATGAAGAGAGAAAATTACTTTTCTGCCAAATCAGAAGAAGCATTCCATGCAATCCCGTATGAACACAGGCTTTTCAGCATCACCTCATCAGTGTTCACAACCATCTTCATGCCAAGAATCCAAGTTGGAGTAAATACCAAATGGTTGCAGATAACCAGATGGGAGTTATTGCAGACCATTAACACTACCATAAAAGGATTCAATACGATTAAGGAAGAACTAAGAGCAATCAGATTGATGACTCTCCAGAGCAGATATGTACTTGACATGATCACTGCGATGGATGGAGGAGTTTGTGCAAAAATCGGAGAATCATGTTGAACATTTATACCTTCGCATGGCGAAGAAAATGGAACTTTAACAGAAGCCATAAGTATGCTGACAAACCTACAGAACCAGATGATTGATGAAAATGACGAAGTTGATGATGACAGCTGGTTTGGAACACTATTCTCATGGGTCCCACAATGGATGGCAAACATATTCAAGTTCCTAGGAGCCCTGCTATTGATGATACTACTAGGATTTTGCGTCATTAAGATAATAATCTAACAATGCCAGAAAACTGCAAATAAAGCCATAGTGATGAAGATCACGATCAATGTCAAACCAGGATGGGAGCCCAGAGACCTGACTGATGAAGAAATAAGAGACTTTGTGAAGGCTAGTAAATATGCGCCAGAAGGAACAAAGTTCCTGTACCCCAGGAAACGTAGAAATTATGAAGGAAAATGGATCTATTGTAACCCAAATGGACAATGTCAACTGATGACCTGGAACAAAGACGAACATGTGAAAACAGCAGGAAGTTTGAAAGGAGTGATAAAAATATGGACTCCAAAGACGCACACATTCACACCATCATGTACAAACCCAGAAGACGAAGAAATGGAGACAGAAGAACCAAGTCAGATGAATCCAAGAGAGGAAGCAGAAGTGGTTGATGAACCGACCAGAGGGGGGAGTGTAGAGGAGGTCCCAGATATGACGTGCACTCCAGCCACCCATTTTGAAATACCAGGAACATACTCACCGAGATACGTGACGTATGAGGAGCAAATAAACCAACAGAGAGCAGCGCTAGGGCTCTGCCCAGTGCCCATCAGAAGAGCAATACCTGTTGAAGTGCCAATAACTAGACACCATGGGCAGCACGGTACCCATTGAGACAACCGTACCAGCAGCTGACACGAAATGAAGACTACTTACAAACTGTCCCCGAAGAGACCCAAAGGGCCTTAATTGAAGGCGAATGGTGATAACACAAGGGCCCGGACAGACTTACAGATGAACGAAACAGCAACCAAAGGATGACACGCAAAGACGAAATGTTATGAATAAAGATGTAATGGACTTAGAAGAAGAGTCGATGGTGAAATATAAAGAAACGTAACAATAAAACCGGATGGAAATATGCAATTGGCTAAACACCTGTAAATAGGTTTGGAACGCAAGAAGCTGAAGAAACAGTACGGTTTGCTATGCTTAGTAGAAAATTAGAGGGGCAAGCGCCAACTTAATATCTACCTCAAAGAAAAAGCAGAATTAAGCCCAGGATGATAGTGGTCAAACAGGCCAGGATTCATATACCGGACCAAAGCCAGACGAAAGAGCGGAATCGAAACTTAGCAAGAAGAGTTTATGCCTGGGAATTCGAGGTCAACCTACAGAAGGGAGGAGAGCGGCAACTTCGAAGAAACAAAACTTAAGAGCATAGCAGCCTACCCCTTGAAGGTCGAGATAAGGAGGCCCAAGCAGGTGGCAAGGCCGAATGAAGAATCAAATACGCAAATAGGAGGACATTGAAGCAGATTCACGGTGTACTAACACGTGACCAGGCAAGCGCGGAGAGTTACCCCCGTCTGATGTCTCCCAAACCCAGAGGGTGCCATAACTTTTCCTGATAAGAAGCTAAGGCTTTGAGGCCATTTTCGGCCAACTAATTGACACATAGCCCTAAAGTACTGATTGATGGAAGGGGAGGCAAGGTGAATCCTAGGGCATACTGCATCTGGGTGAATATTCTGCGCATGCTGCTAATGAAAGTGGAGATTTATGCCTAGGGATGTAACCAACCCAATCACAATGGACCAAATAATCTAGGGTCCTATAGCTAGCAGAACCAATGAGATGTCATACTTTTAGTGACGTCTAGCACGAGTGATGTAGAGGGATGGGAGTAGACGCCCACCCGATAAGATTTATCCAATCCTCACACTCTGTTACCATATACAGATATAGCACCTATACTTAAGTTACCTTTTCCAACCAATAGAATTGCATGATAAACTTTTGAGTGTTACACGTCAATGATGACGAGAACTTGCTATAACTATTGCTGTCTGAATGAATAATTCAGAAGTTGAAGTGAGACGGGCGACTGCAACACTGCTGATTTCCTATTGCTTCTTCTTTTTGTACTTGTCATTAAACGGACTTCCCTTTGCCAAAACATTGAGTTGTCCTTATTGATTGGTGTTGGAGTAAGAGAATCCCACAGCCCATCCCCCTCCAGGTGCAGCTATCTTGTCTTAAGGTACTCGAGGGTGAGCTCTGATCCCATGGGCCGTCAGAGGTCGCTCTGCCCTTCTGTACACCTGCTCCCCACAAACCCCATTGCCGCGCCCAATACAAACCCACAGACACATGCCGTTGCTGTTCAAGGGAACGTTCAGTGCAGTGCACTGAAAGTGCACGTTTCAACTTCTTCCTACATTTTTATTTTAAAACAAAACCATTCTGGAATGGTTTCTTTTTAAAATAAAAGTATAGAAACAGTAAAACTTAATTTTAAAAAGTAGAGGAGCATTGCTCCCAACTGCTCTGGCCCTTCGACCACTCACCTTGGCTACCAACGAAAACCAACTTATTTTCACCTTTGTCACGTCAACATGTACCTTCTCGAGAATAGATATTTAGAACTCTTCTGCTCTTTTGGCATCCCCAAAAATGTATTCTCTGCCCTTCCAGGTGACTCTTAATTTAGCTGCCTGGAACCTCCCTGCTTTTGCGCCTCATATGAGGAAACTTTTCTTAAGCGCATTCAGTTTCTTCCTTCTTTTCTTAATTGTCAGAGCCAGGTCTGGGAATAGGAAAATCTTATGCTGCTGGTATTCCAGATTACCTTTAACTTTTGCCGCTTTTAAAACCCTCTCTCTATCCCGAGCATCGGGAAAGCTTGATAAATGTCATCCCGTGTGAGTTTCTTGTATCATGTCTGAAGAACGCACCTTTTTTTATTTTTTTTATTTGAATGTATTAATCCAACAGCATTTATCCACGTATATTGAATCCTCCTCAACCTCCAGTTTGAACATCTTCAGAAGCCAAGTGGATGCAAAGGCAATTGGGTCATCACTCTCCACACCAGGTGGAAGACCAATTACCCTGATTTGTTTTGCTCGAACTACATTTTCAAGGTATTCAAGTCTACTTTCCATATCACTGTATCCCTTGATTGCAGCCTCTAGCTCCTTTTCCGTCTGCTTCACACACGGGATATCTGGGTGCATTGGATTCTGCTCTAGAGTGGAGGTTCTTGACTCCAATTGCACCACTTCTTCTGACATTTGTCAAGTTTGTTCTCTAGACGCGACATTGATTTTTCAGTGTGCCCCAGCAGAGCCATTACAGGTCCCTTGATGGAGATGACATTCTAGACTCTTCCTGGGCAAGTTGTTTGCTTGTTGTACCACGTGCCGTGAAAAGGTCTGAATCGGTGAGTTTGTCTTTCATCTTATTCTTTCCTGTCACCATTTTTCCTTAAATTCCTCCTCCTCTATTTTCGCCTTTTATACGTTTTCAAAGTGAGTATAACGCATTTGGCGCAGCGTTTCAGAAAATCAATGAGACCTTTTTTTCAGGGAATAGGATGTGCTCCTGAATGGGACACAGGTTACTCCTTGCTGAAAAATGAATTAGCGGTGAAGGCCAAAGTACATGATTGGGTCGACTCACATACATACGTCTCTAATTTGGCCAGTTATGGTACATTCTCCAGCTCACATTGCAAGTATTTGACTGCTCAGAATTATTTCATACAGCTCTCACCAGCAGGATTACGCAGACGTTTCCTCCTAATAAATTTGAAGAAGCTTCCCACTCTCTCAGTCTGCGGGGTAGGTATGGTGTCTGAGCTGATGAGAAATACTGCAGATTACGCAAATTAAGGGAGGAGCTGGAGAGCAACCATCATGCTCTAACTTCCTGTGTAGCGCTGACTGAGTGATATGAGGTCACCTTTGGGAAATAGGTTCATAAGGTTGAATACATATGATCAAGAGCCTTTTGATCATGGTGTTTGGTGGCACTAACACTAATAACTCTGGCCATCATTAATCTCTGGATTGCAATTGAGGAGAAACTCTGTGGTATTGTTTATTTATTTTATTTATTTGCATTTGTTAAGCGCACTTGCAGCTCCTAAGGCATCGAGGCGCTTGTTATCCCTATAGATGGTGACTAACGGCACACGTATGTTATGCAATACATACCTATATCTAGAGGAGGCAGGTTGCTCTCCATGGAGCAAACTCGGGTTGACGCTGAACAGCAGAATGTGCACTATTTGTATTACCATCATTATTAGATTGAGTCAGTATTACTGCACCAAGGCACTGCATTATAACATTTGCACTGTATGCTCCAGTCTACAGCACTTTATTTGTGCCATGTTATACTATAATGCAAGCTCAGATGTAATGGTGCGAAGAATTCTTAAGTGCAGTTACTGTTGCTTAATGTACTGACAAGCAGTTAAAGGTTGACTTTTATATATATATAATAGCAAAAGTACCCGTTTTCCGAATGGGTTCTGTAGACAGGCATGATAACACTCTCATCAATTGTTGAACATCAATAATCCTGTAGGTGGCTGTTGCGATTCGCTTTTCGCTTGATATGCTTTGCATCCTGAAGTAAACTGCACTGAGAATGGGTGGATGTGGCTGGCTGACATACCACAGAGCAGACGTTGGCGGGAGGCGAGAGTTGGTGTGCTGCTGCATACTAGGAAATTCTTTGCTCTGCCCCCACCTGTCGCCTCTCCCTGGTGCGGTGCAAATATCTCATCCAATAGGGACCTCAGGTTTTATTCCCTGTGTCGGAACCGATCCTTCTACGACCACATTGAAGATTTGCCGATTTCAGGCAACCATCTCATGTGTGAAGGTGCTGAAATCGAGGAAAAGGGGTGGGGTGTCTACATGTCATGCAGCCAGTAATGTCCGGAGGATCCTAACAAGTAACTATGCAAAATTTGGTGTAGATTGGTGAAACGGTCTGGAATTGTATAAGTAACAATGCTTGGCTTAGCCACAAACAAATGTTGACTTGTGTTGAAATCCAGGTAAAGGGGTGTGGTGTTGGTAGAATCCATCCTTGCATGGCTCCTTTCCTGTCGTGCCGACTTTGGCAACCTCCGTGGACATGTAGGTACGAAGGTGCGGTCAAGCATCTTTCCCTGTGCAAATTCAACCTTCCACTATGGTCGGATAATATTTCCCACCATTGTCACCAGTTGCCTATGAACTTCCCTTAAACCCATTCAGTACACTAAAGATGGCTGTCAGTATATCCCCTTTATCATGTTTGAAACACTTTTATAACATTTTCCAAGATGGCCGTCACGGGACATACTGATGTTTCGTCCACGTTCTATGCTTTGCAATAATGCTGCGCTGGAAACACAGCAGCGGTGTCTTGCAACTGCCTAGACACCTGATATCTCGCGGCTCTGCAATCCGGCTCACAGTTAGATGATTAGCAAGTAAGTGGGAAGGGAGCGTTTTTTCTTGTCAATAGAAGAATTGTGACTTAGCCATGCATGCATATACAGGAACACATGGGCTGTAATTGTTGACCGCATGGTCCTAGGGTTAAACTAACCAAGGAGATGCGTGCATAGCTAAACACATTAGAATTCAAGCTTACATTGTATTCCTTGTTTTGTATTGTGCCTTGAGACCTCAGAAGCCATAGCACAATATTTGTGTACAGTGAGACTAGCGTAACGAGCTGGGAATTCAACAGACACTGGCACCCTGGATGGTTTGCACCTGACTTATGGGAAACTCAGGTACCCAGTTTAATACTATTACCACGAGACATCTGTAATTCTCACCACTAGAGTCTGGCAAGTGTTAACGTAAAGACCTTTGTCTTCACTCCAGCTTCAGAGTCAGGGATTCAAGTGCCATGAAGAAGGGGGTGTCGCCATTAAGACACCTCTGACCCTATGTTAAATGTGCTTGTTCTGTACACCACACAGTCAAAAGAAGAAAGGTTGGCATAGGGTGGTGGTTGTTCTAATTCCATTGTGCCTAAGGATCTGCCAAGCAACTGAAAACTGGACAAGGGACAATATCCATGTGCAGTGAGACAAGCGTAATGGACTGTGAATTCAACAGACACTGGCACCCTGGATGGTTTGTTCCTGATTTATGGAATGCTCGGGTACCCAGTTTAATACTATTACCATGATACATTGGCAATTCTCACTACTAGAGTCTGGCAAGTATTAGAATAAAGCCATTTGTCATCACTGCAGCTCCTGTCATCACTGCATTTCCAGAGTCAGGTCAATTGCCATAAAAAAGCGGGCGCCGCCATTAAGATGCCTCCGACCCTTTGTTAAACTTTCTTGTTCTGTGCACCACACAGTCAGAAAGGTTGGCATAGGGGTGGTGGTTGGTCTTATTCCTTGGTCCCTAAGGATCTGCCAAGCAATTGAAAACTGTACAAGGCCAGACAGGTGTCCACATGTCATGTAGCCAGTAATGTCCTGAGGTTCCTAGCAGGTAACTATGCAACATTTAGTGCAGATTTGTGAAACAGTGTGGAATTGTAAAAGGAACAATCCTTTGCCAAACCAAAAAACCCATAAACAAATGTGCTGAAATCCGGTGAACGGAGTTGGGTTCCAAATGTCATGTAGCCAGTATTGTCCGGATGGTCCTAACAGGTAACTATGCAAAATTTGGTGCGGGTTGGTGAAACGGTGTGGAATTGTATAAGGAACAACGTTTCGCCACAAACTACGCCACACACCCAAACATTTTATTTTTTATAAATATAGATCTGTATGTAAACGTAAGCATAATTTTATAATATTTAAATGGAAATTGAATCGGGATGGTTTGACTGTTTGATTAATTGATTGCTCGGTGTTCATATTTTAGCAAGCTGTATTATTGTAATATATTGTGTGCAAAGTTTTATTAAAACTGACTCACACTAAATGAAATAAAAAATAAATAAGTAAATAATTATACCCTTAAGTAGAATGCCTTACATATCAGATAGATCCAGGTTGGAAAGATGAAACACCTGAATTTTATAATGGTACCGACCCAACTCACTGCAGCAGTTTCAGAGAATTTTTTTACGGCTGTTTTGTTGCCTTTTTTCACTGCATTTTTATGGGTTGTGCAGGGGCTAGGAAATCTTGTTTTAATATTTAAAGGCATACTCTAGTAAAACATTTTATTTCAAAAATAGATAGCCCACATTAAAAAAAAAATACTAGCATCCTCCGTTTTAAAACTTCCTATGTAAAATTTTGAGATATTTAAGCTCAAAAGCAAGCACAAGGGCGCCGCCATTTTGTGAAATGGAGGCCCTCCTGTGCTGGCTTTTGTGGCACTAATGAAGGAAAAGCCAGCCAGCTGTAGTAAATAAAGT
Organism: Ambystoma mexicanum; assembly: GCF_040938575.1. Taxonomy (NCBI): domain Eukaryota; kingdom Metazoa; phylum Chordata; class Amphibia; order Caudata; family Ambystomatidae; genus Ambystoma; species Ambystoma mexicanum. Next base: position 695,808,318 of record NC_090939.1, read on the forward strand.
CTACCGCTGGGTGGCTTTCCCTTCATTAGTGCCGGGACTCGGAGGACGCGGACCGGAGACCAGAGCAGGAAAGCTGCAGCTGAATCTCGGTAAGTGCTATTTATTTATTTTTACAAAAAATAAGCACTAGCTGCGTTTTTTTTTTCTAAATTTTCAGGGCTGGAGGAGCCCGGAAAACTTAGAAATAAAACTGCAGCTTTAAAAACGTTGTATTTATGTTGGCGGTCGCTTTTGAAGCGACCGCAAACATAAATACAACGTTATTGTGTTGGAAAACGCTGCGGTTTTAAAACCGCATCGTTTTCCAACACAACCGTGTTGTGTCTGCCTGAATCTGCTTTACCATTTGGGGCTCTCGGGCTCCCCGGAGCCCGAGAGCCCCAAATGGTAAAGCAGATTCAGGCAGACACAATGCGGCGTTGCGGAAAACAACCGCGTTGTGTCTGCCTGAATCTGCTTTTCCATTTGGGGCTCTCGGGCTCCCCACGGGGAGCCGGAGAGCCCCAAATGGAAAAGCAGATTCAGGCAGACAACGTAGCATTTCCCATTTGGGAAATCAGCTGCAGGTAGAAACACTATGCGGCATGTAAACACAACCACGTGTGTTTCTGCCTGCTGTGGCTTTCACTTTGGGTCTCCGGTGCTCCCCTGGGAGCACCGGAGACCCAAAGTGATAGCCACAGCAGGCAGAAACACACGCGGTTGTGTTGGAAAACGCTGCGGTTTTTCTTTCCAAGTTTCTCAGGCTCCTCCGAGCCGGAGGAGCCTGAGAAACTTGGAACGAAAAACCGCAGCGTTTTCCAACACAATAACGTTGTATTTATGTTTGCGGTCGCTTCAAAAGCGACCGCAAACATAAATACAACGTTTTTAAAGCTGCGGTTTTATTTCTAAGTTTTCCGGGCTCCTCCAGCCCGGAAAACTTAGAAAAAAAAACGCAGCTAGTGCTTATTTTTTGTAAAAAGAATAAATAGCACTTACCGAGATTCAGCTGCAGCTTTCCTGCTCTGGTCTCCGGTCCGCGTCCTCCGAGTCCCGGCACTAATGAAGGGAAGCCACCCAGCGGTAGACTTTGTTTACTACAGCTGGCTGGCTTTTCCTTCATTAGTCCCGCAAAAGCAAAAGCCAGCACAGGAGGGCCTCCATTTCACAAAATGGCGGCGCCCCTGTGCTTGCTTTTTCGAATTTTGAGCTTGAATAGCTCAAAGTTTTACATAGGAAGTTTTAAAACGGAGGATGCTAGTATTTTTTTTTTAATGTGGCCTATCTATTTTTGAAATAATTTTTTTTACTAGAGTATGCGTTTAAGGTAGGGGAAGGTGTGGCAGGCATGGAAAGGGTTATGGGAGCTTGCCACCATCAAATGCTGGGAAATGTCTGCAATGAGTTGCCCCCATCATGAGATGTACCAGATCTTTTAATAATATGAAAAGCCCGGAAAGATGGGAATCCTCCTTTAGTGGTGCACTGATAAATAGAATGAATGGATCAGCTATGTTGGGGGAAAGGGATTGTAAAGAATCATGCTCAGGATCATTTATTTGAATAGATATCGAACCCCTTTTATAATAGTTATACCCAACTCATTATTGAAGATGGTTGCAGATAATTGAATTTTTATATACCTACTAATATTAGCTCTGGTAGCAGATTATATTGCTTCCGGTTCTCCGAGGGCAGGGGGAGGGGCCAGGAGACACAGGCACAGATCCAAACACTGATGCTCAGAGGGTGTAACAGAGGCAGTAGCGAGCCGAGCAACAGCTTCCATGCTCATAGAAGAGATGGTCACAGGGGAAATGCTACCTGCTCTCTTCTCACCCATGCCCACCCCTTGCAGTCCCAGGATTCTCCTCACTCACACCCAGCCTCTCAGTCCCTGTCACCTCCTCACCTAGACCCACACTTATACACACCCATACAGCTCTCTCTGGATCCACTCTGGTACGACTGACTTCTACCCCCTTTGCTGTTTGATACCACACATGCAATATGCCCCCAGCTTCTGCCCTGTGGCCTGCTTGTGAGGTTCCTAGTTGAATGATTATACACTGATTCCCATTTTACCAGAGAATGAGCACGTGATTATCAATACCCATAGACACTATCTGGGCAATATTGTATGAATGCTGTTCAGACATTTGGTCACTTTTGACCAATATGGCCAGTCGTACAAGGGGTACACTTTGATGGATTGTACAAACCGACAGGCCTTCCCGTTCTTCTGAGGACCACCATCCTGACTGTTGTGCATGCAAGGTTCGATGGTGACCAAACACACCATTGTAAGAATAAAGTTCCTGTAGGCACAAAGGTGGAAACTGTTGCCCCATACACCCTCCCTCTCCTGACCAGCCACTGCTCCTCTTATTACCACACCAACATTCCCCTTTTACCTCACTGACCACTCATGCTCTTGACCTCAGACACCAGTGTCAAACATCAAGCTTCACCAAATGTCCCACCCACAGCCCTGATCCTGGACTCGCTCGCTTGTGACATCTGTCAAACTTCCCACTCTGTACCATAGCCACCACTCCTGCCTTGGCTCAGGCTCATGAACTACTGGCAGCTGTTCACTTCCCTCCTGTACCACATCAGGTACTACTGCACTTGGCCTTTCGCCCCTTCCAAATCTGACTGTTCCTTCTCCTTCGCTCTCCTTCAGTTACACTGAGTAGACAACTATTTGCTTTTACCGAACACTTAACCATGTGGTTTGTCATGTGTGTTCTTGCTCACAATAAAAGTTTTGACAACAGCTGTAATGCTGTAAACTCTTCTTTAGTATGTTGTATTTACTGAAATACTTGAATAGCATAAAAGGTGACTAGCTGAGTGACATAAGCCAATGGTATTAGCATTCAGAACAGGGCAAGTCACTGTGCATTTGCATTTTGGTTGCTGTCCATTGTGCTCCACAACCACAGGGAGCACATTCTTAATGTGGTCTATCGTCCTTGCACGGGTATTTAACGTGAGGACCTGCTACCAGAACGTCATTATGGCCTCCAAGAGTTCTTACTTCTTGGTAGGCTTAAGTTGTACCCAGATCAACTCAAATGGATTTTGGTCAGGAGCTTCCAGCAGAGTTAGAACATGGGTCAGCCTCTGCTCCACCATAAAGGTAGCTTCAGAAAAGTACTCGGGGTCATTGTTGTGCATGATATGTTCCAGGTATTTATCCTTTCCATATGGCAACATAGTTCTATAGTTATGATCTCTTTAAAGAAGGTTGTGGTCATTATTCCGTCAATTTAAATCAGGGGTTCTGAAACCTTCATGGTGATGCTTCCCCAGACATATACTTTGATAAGCTGCTTCGGGGTAGGCTTGCTTGAAAAGTGCTATTTTCTCCTAAATGCTATCCTTTTGAATCTTTCCAGAGTAAATGTAGTCCCATTAGTTTGTTTGTTTTGTTTGTTTATATTATTTATAATGCGCGAGCGTACCTGGGGGTATCACGGCACAGCATTTAAGAAATTTCAAAGCTTGGTTACAATATGTTATGTTATGTTATTTTGCATTTATATAGCGCCTTATATACCATTGGTATGGTCTGAAGGCGCTGGTAGGTTGAACGCCCTTGGGAACCGAAGTTCGGTCAGTAGAGAGAAAAGAGAGAGTCAAAAAGTGCGTGTGCACACCAGGTATGTGTGCAGCTGGTGCGGAATTCAAGTGGTAGCTGCTTCTTAGCGGTAGGTGTGGTGGTTGAGAGATCAGGAGTATGTGTTCGCTCTGGCCGGTTTTATCCAGGACGAGTGTGGCTGCGTTAGGCCTGAGGAGAACGCCTGGCTGGGGGGTGTGAAACCAGCAATGTTTACTTAGAGTGCTGTTGAGTAAGCGGGAGATGTAGATATGAGAACAGTTATACCGAATGGTGTCATAGTATCACTGTGTTCTAGTTGAGTGGTGGTGTAAGGGAGAGAGTAAGCGTGGGGTGTGTTATGATGTATGCTCTTTCGAATGTTCCCTGTATTCCAAAACATATTATGTATGTCACGCAGTTCCGTGCGGGTGGGTCCGTTCTATGCATTTTTGTTCATTTCAGGTGTTCAAGATTGTCCTACACATTCATCCCTGCTCGACATATTCATGTACTCTGGTTCACCTTGCGTGCTCAAGACTGTCCTTCATTCTCCGATGTGTCTCACGCATGCTCTCATGTGTTCCATACGTGTGCACTCCTGTCCTTCTTGCGCACGCACTTCAGTCTACCCAGTGCATGTACTCCTGTCTGCCTACGCACTCATCCGTTCTGTATACTCAACCGCTCTCTATACACATCTGTTCGGTATGCTCATTTGATCTACACACTCATCTGGTCTACACACTCATCCGGACTACACGCTGATACGCTCAACATACTATTCATCAGCTCCACGTACTCATCCATTCAGCATACTGCTCCATTCAGCATACTCGTCCGCTCTACAAATCCATCCGCTCCATGCGTTCGTCCGCTCCCCTCACTCATCAGCTCCGTACACTTGTCCGCTCCACAGACTCATCGGCACCACATACATTCTTACGCTCCATATACACTCATTCGCTCCACATACACTCGTTCGTTCCACATACTCGTCCGTTCCACATACACTTGTCCGTTCCACATACACTCGTCCGTTCTACATACACTCGTCCGTTTCACACATTCTTCCGCTCCACACATTCGTCTGCTCCACACATTCGTCCGCTCCACACATTCATCCGCTACACACATTCATCCAGTCCACACATTTGTCCAGTCCACACACTCGTCCAGTTTACACACTCGTCCAGTCTACACACTCGTCCAGTCTAGACACTCGTTCAGTCTAGACACTCGTTCAGTCCACAGCACTCACCCGGTCCACCCACACATCGGCGCAACATACTACTCGTCGGCTTGACAATACTACTCATCTGCTCTGCGTGTCCATCCGTTCCAGACACCCATCCGCACTATGTATTTGTCCGCTCCACACATTCATCTGTTCCACACACTCATCCGCACCACACATTCATCCGCTTCACACACTCGTCCGCTCCACATATTCTTCCACACCAAACACTCATCCGCTCCACACACAACATCCGCTCCACACACTCACCCACACCACACATTCAACTTTTCGCACGATCATCTGCTCCATCAGCTCATCCACGTCACACCTGTTCGTCCGTTCCAGGACACTCATCCGCTCTCCACACTTATCCGCTCTCCACACTCATCTGCTCTCTCATCCGCTCTCCACACTCATCCGCTCTCCACACTCATCTGCTCTCTACACTCATCGGCTCTCACACTCATCCGCTCTCCACACTCAACTGCATCCTACGCTTCTGGGCTCTCCGCACTCAGTCGCTCTCCACACTCACTCTGCGCTTTTCCACATTCAGTCGCTCCCCACCCTCAACCGCTCTCCATGCTCTTCCGCCCTCTATGCTCGTCTGCTCTCCATGCTCTTCATGCTCATCCGCTCTCCACACTCATCCGCTCTCCACACTCATCCGCTCTCCACACTCATCCGCGCTCCACCCTCATCCGCGCTCCACACTCATCCGTGCTCCACACTCATCCCCTCTCCCTACCCATCCGCTCCCCATACTCATCCAATCTCCATGCTTATTCGCTCTCCACGCTCCACACCCACCCGCTCTCCATAATCGTCTGATTTCCACGCTCATCCGCTCTCCACGCTCATCCGCTCTCCACGCTCATCCGCCCTCCTCGCTCGTCCTCTCTACATGTTCGTTCACTCTTACACATTCGTCTGGTCAAACGTCCATCGAGTCTATACGTTCGTCTGTTCGGATTAGTCGATTGTTCTACGCCCTCCTGTGTTCTGTTTGCTTTTCTGTTTTCTTCAACTCTACACGTACTCATCAGCTCTATACGCTCGTCCATTCTCCACACACAACCACTCTGTATACTCATTGGCTCTAATATGTTTATCTATTTCCTCTGATCTCTATATTCATTTGATCTTTCTAGTCGTCTATTCTACCACTCTCGCACCCTTCCATTCAGTGTGTTCATCTGTTCTATACGCTACCTCCATTCTAGATATTTCATCTATGTCAATCATTACGTTCCCTCCTCATTCATTATGATCATTTCATCGATTCAGATCTCCTAGTTTTCCGATGATTTAATCCTATTATCCACTTCACTCTTTTGATCTACATTACTCGTTTAGTACTGTTTGTCTTTATGGTTTACATTCGATTTTATTTAGTTGTAAATTTCTTGCTTCAGGTCAATTGCTGGGTCGGTGTTATTGTGATCAAGCTAGTTTGGAACTGGTTAGTTTTAGGGGAAGAGCCAGGTTTTCAGTAGTTTGCGGAAGGCCGTTAAGTCTTCAGTTAGGCGGATGTGGGGTGGGAGCGAGTTCCACAGGGTTGGGGCTAGGGCTGAGAATGATGATCCGCCTCACCTGGCTGAGTTTGTCTTAGGAATTACTAGGAGGCCGGCTGAGCTTGATCTTAGGGTGCGAGTGGGTTGATAAGGTATTAGCTTGTCTTGAAGATATTGCGGTCCGGTTTTATGCAGTGCTCGATGGAAGAGGCATAAGGTTTTGAAAGCCACCCTACGGGCTAATGGAAGCCAGTGCAGTGTCTTAAGGGCTGGGGATACGTGGTCTCTTGGACCGAGCGCAAGTAGCATTTTGGCTGCCGCGTTTTGTGCTCTTTGGAGTTTGTTTAGTTGGTATGCATGAATTCCGAGGTATAGGGGGTTTCCGTAGTCTAGTCTTGATATGACGATTGATTGGACCGCGGACACTCTGTTGGGAAATGAGAGGTATGGAAGGATGCGCCTAAGGTTTTTGAGGTGGTAGTGGCAGGATTTTGAGACATTGTTGACTTGGCGCGAGAGTGTTAGGTCGGAGTCCAGGGTGCATCCAAGATTTTTCACTGTGTTGGAGGGTGTCAGTGAGTTGCCCATGGCGGGTGGCCAGGGTAGGGGGTGCGGAAGAAGATCGGGGTTGCCGCAGATCATGATTTCAGTTTTGGAGGGGTTTAACAGGAGGTGGCTTTGGGTCATCCAGAGTTCTATGTTAAGGAGGCAGGATGCCAGGTCGGGTCGGGAGTCGGGCTTCGAGTTCAGGAATTTTAGAATTAGTTGAGTGTCGTCAGCGTAGTTGTAATACAGGATGCTGTGTGAACGAATTATTGGTGGGAGGGTGATCAGGTAGAGATTAAACAGGAGGGCGGATAGACATGCTCCCTGAGGGACTCTCGTGTCGACTGGTCGGGCTTGTGAGGTAAAGCTGGAGAGTGTCGTTATTTGGTGCCTGTCTTTGAGGAATGAAGCTATCCATTTAAGGGCGGTTCCACGGATTTCTAGGGAGTGGAGTCAGTCTAGGAGGATTGAGTGATTGATCGTGTCAAAGGCGGCCGATAGTTCGAGGAGGATTAGTGCGGCGCATCCCGTGGAGTCTGCTGTCATTTTAAGGTCATCCCAGATCGAGGTTATGGTGGTTTCCGTTCCGTGACGTGATATGAAGCCTGATTGGGCGGGGTCTAGGAGGTTGTTGGTTTCGACAAAGGCATTTAGTTGGGAGTAGGCGGTTCGGTCAATGAGTTTGGCAAGGAACCTGGTGTTTGAGATTGGGCGGTAGTTTTTGGGCTCGAGAGGGTCGAGCGAAGGTTTTTTAATTAGAGGTTTGACGTGCACCGTTTTGAATGCGTCGGGAAAAATACCAGAGGAGAGGGAGGAATTTATGATAGATCTTGGCGTGTTCTCCTGCGCAGGTGGAAGCAAAATTTCTTTAAGGGTTGTTGCTGGGCAGGGGTCCAGTGGTGAACCAGAGGGTTTGCGGGCAGATAGAAGTTTGAGAAACTGTTCTGGTGATATTGGATTAAAGGATTCAAACGTTGGTTGCGTAGAGGTTGCGGCTGAAGGGCTGGCCGGTACGGGTGGAGGATTGCCCGGTGGCTGTAGAGGAGCCAGTTTGGTTTTAGAGTTTTTGTTCTTTCGATAGCCGTGTTGTGGAAGTGGAGGGAGAGCGAGTCGCACAGTGATTGTGAGGCAGTCGGGACGGTTGTATTACAAGATGGACTGGTGAATTCTGAGATGATTTTGTGGAGTTCTTTGCTTGGGTTTTTGCAGTTTAGGATTCGGGTGTTGTAGTGGGCTTTTTTTGCTTTCCGGATTTCGGCCTTGTATTGATATAGGTGTCGGGCCAAGGTGGTCCTGCTCTCGTGGGTTTTCTCTTTCTGCCATTTGCGTTCTAGGTATTTGTAAAGTCATTTAGTGGTCTTCAACTCAGGAGTGAATCATCTGGGGAAAGGGCCACGGCGGGTTGATGGTTTGCATGGGGGGGTGAGTCGCAGGAGAGATGCGTTGAGCCATGAATCAAAGGCTTCAGGGGTTAGTTGGTTGTTGGGAAGGCAGGTGGGTGGTGGAGATTGGAGGAGTGCCTCGGCTAGGTCCGGGATGATCGTTAGTTTTCGGATACAGGTACGGGAGGGGGGTCGGGTGAGTGGATGGCGAACGAGAGAATGAAGTGATCGGACCAGATGATTGGGGTGGGGGGCTTTAAATGAATCAGGGAGTTGGAGCTGAAGATGGCTTCAAGAGTGTGTCCTTTGTAGTGAGTCGGGCCGTTTATGTGGGGTTGGAGATTAATTGCATCTAAACCGTCAACCAGGGAGTGTGTCATAGGGTTGGTGGGGATGTCAAGGCATATGTTGAAGTCACCAAGGAGAGTGAGGTTGGGATGGTTTAGTTGGAGGGTGGTGATTGAGTCACAAAGGTTGTTTGCGAATTGTCTATTGTAGCCAGGGGGCCTGTAGATTATTAGGAAGCTGTGAGAGAGCGATGGGGAGAGGGAAAGTTTAACGAGGAGAGATTCGCTGGATGGGATGGAGGGTTGGTTGTCGATGATCGAGGCTTGGAAGGGAGATTTGAAGACGAATGCTACCCCACCTCCTCTGGACTGACGGTTCAGTGGGATGAAGGAGTAGTCAGGAGGAAAGGCTTCACTAGTGATTGGGCCGAAGTCATCGGAGAACCAGGTTTCAGTGATGAAAACTAAGTCTGGTTTGACAGAAGCGAGGAGGTCATAGATGCAATGTCTGTTTTTTGCTACGGAACGGGCGTTAAATAGGATACAGTTCACATCGGCGGGTAAGCTAGGTCTTGGTGCTGGAGCGGGATGTGGCGGTGACGGAGAGAGTGGAGGGGGGTAAGGTGGGTGATGCTAGAAGGGAATAGTGGGCGGGCAGAAAACTTGGCAGGCTTCGGGCGGGGCTGGGTGGCTGGTTGTGATTGGATGATCGGATTTGGGATGGGGGATTTGAGGGAGGGGTGTGGGCGGTTGGGGGTTTCAGTTGCAGTTGATGAGAAAACGAGGGAGAGGGGTTTCAGGAAGGGGGAGGCCACGGGGGAAGGCGGAGAATGCGGGAGAGAGGGGGTGGGTCGAGACAGGGGAGGCGAGGAGTGCTGAGAGATTGAGGGGGACCAGGTGCGTTTCCTCTTTAGTTTCTTTGCTGCGACTGATGTGTGGGAGAGGGGAGGGGGTCAGAGGGGGAAGCAGCTTCGGTTCGTGCTAGGGCTAGGCGCGCAGTTTTTAGGGAGGGGAAAGGGTGCAGTCGGGGGGGGAAGGTGGCAGGGGTATGAGGGCAAGGCGGTGGGTGGGTGATTTCCAGGTGGGGTGTGCCAGGTCTGATAGGGATGGGAGGGGGTGTGGGCAATGCTGGCGGGTCGGCGGTGGGGTTCAGGGGATGAGTGGTTTTAGGGTGAGTGGCTCGCCATCGTGCTCCTCTGGCTTGGTGTTTGGAGAGGGGAGTGGCAGCGGGTGTGGAGGAGGGTGGGGTGGTTTGGGAGGGAGGGGGCGGGAGGGAAGGCAGCTCGGAGAGTGGGGGTGGTCCCCAGGGGTCGTTTCTGACAGAGTCTGGTGGAGTGGGTGTGCTCATGATTGGTGCTGGCTTTTAGGTTGATTTAGGAGGGTTTTCTGATTGTAGTTCTAGGATCTGGGTATCACGCTTTTAGGCACACTTCTGGGTTCAACTGGTCTTAGAGGATATTAGACTATTTGCTGCTCTCTAGATACAATAGCTGGCAGATGATTATTAGTTTATTAGGTACGTTTCTGAGTTCTCCTGTACACAGCGAAGATATTCGGTCAGTCTCTAGTTTCAATTTACTTAGAGGCGGTATTAGATTATTTGTCACTGTTTTAGATTCTACATTACACAGCTAAACTGTTAGTTATCTTAATAGGGTTGAGCAGGGCAAGCTAGTGGGGGTACTACTTTCAATTCACCTTTATACTGGGAGGGTATTAGGTATGAATCTAAATCAAGTTTGTATTAGATTATTAGTCGCCGTTTAGGTTTTACATTACACAGCTATACTGTTTAGTTATATTAATACGATTAGTTATTAAGGTGCAGTTCAGTATAAAAGGTGCAGTTCCTTCAATTCGACTTCATACAGCGAGGGTATTAGGGACTTTGTACCAATAGGTTATTAGTGAGATTGATCGGTTTGGTCTGGCATGATATTACATTATTGCACTTTTCACAGAGAGGTTATTATGGTCACTTCAGAAGGTATCCTTCCACAGAAAAGCTATTAGGAACACTTTCTAAGTTCACCGAGAGGCTAATGGGCACACTTTAGTGGAACTTTCAGACAGGCTATTGGGCGTGTCTCTAAATTCGACTTTCCAGACTGGCTATTGGTAACATTTTTAAAGGCACATTCCTAATGCAAATGCAGTTGAATACACTTCTAAATTCAACTTTTGGCTATTGGTCACAACTTCTAAATGCAGTTGGGTACTCTTCTAACTTCAGCTTTCTTCAGAGAGGCTATTGGGCGCAAGTTCTAAATGCAGTTGGGAACACTTCTAGATGCACTAGGGAACACTTCTAGTTGTAATTGGGTACACTTCTTAATTCAACTTTTCTCAGTGAGGCTATTGGTCACAACTTCTAAGTGCAATTGGGTACACTTCTAAATTCAACTTTTCACAGAGCGGCGTTTGGTCACAATTTGAGAATGTGGTTGGGTACACTTCTAAATTCAACTTTCCGCAGAGAGGCTATTGGTCACAACTTCTAAATGCAGATGGGTACACTTCTAAATGTAATTTGGTACACTTCTACATTCAACTTTTCTCAGAGAGGCTATTGGTCACATCTTCTAAGTGCAATTGGGTACACTTCTAAATTCAACTTTCTCAGAGAGGCTATTGGGAGCAACTTCTAACTGCAATTGGGAACACTTCTAGATGCAATTGGGAACACTTCTAGATGCAATTGGGAACAGTTCTAAATTCAACTTTTCACAGAGAGGCTGTTGGTCAGAACTTCTAAATGCAATTGGGTACACTTCTAATTGTAATTGGGTACACTTCTAATTCAACTTTTCTCAGAGAGGCGATTGGTCACAACTTGACAATGCGGTTGGGTACACTTTTAAATTCAACTTGAAGTTTGCGAATGCACAATGACCAAAGGTCTTGGTGCAGGCATTGGCTGCAGGGTGATGTTGGCAGGGCCAATGTCGGTGTGATGGACCTGGACCGACACTGTCCCGGCTGGGAGACTCGGAGCTGGGGTGGATTGAGCTGCAGCGGCCCCTGTAGCCTCCTCACCCTGGCTACTTGGGGCAGCAGATGACATTGCTGCTCCAGATCCAAGTGGCCTGGTGACAGCAACTTTCCCCGCCACACGTGGCTTAGACTTGGTGACCTGGAAGTCAGCCTGGGAGTCATCCTGTGTCGGTTCAGTTGACAAAATGGGCCGGTCCAATAAGGGCTGAGCTAGGATGGTGTCAGCTACATTTCCCACAGCCATGGGGGGGGTATAGATGCCCCCGATTGGTCCTCCACACACTGGGCTCTAGGGGCACCCTGCAAATCCTTGCCACGTCCCCTACCACGCCCACCACGCCCACCTCTTTGAGGTCGCCCCACCTTTGCCTCCCTTACTGCTTGGTCGCCTCCCAACCATGGCACTGATGTTGTTGTTGTGCGCATGGGAGATGGAGTAAACAATTGTCCTGGGCAATTGAGGTCAAAGGGGTAGGGTACTAGATGGAATTCGTACCCTAGTGCTCTAGCAAGGCTGTCTGTGACCCCGGGTGGAAGATGACAGGTCACACAACGCACAGGCACACCAAAAACAAAATTACACGTGCACGCAACCCCTGGTAGACCACGTGCATGGAAAAAAGAACCTGCACTATGCTGTGGCACCCAGAAACACAAAAATAAGCATACATGTGTTACACACAGCCTACAATGACCTCTGAAGGGGTACGCGAAACACGGGGGCAACCACAGTTGGAAAATACCTGCGCGACTCACCGTCTGCCTTGAAAAAGAAGAAAAGAACGCAGTCTGAGGAAACAGGGAGTGCGGACTGGAAACGTTGTGAAGTAATCGCGTGTGAACCGACAAGAAGTACAAGAATCACCCGCTTGCTCTCCACAAAAAGCACGTACAAGGAAATGGCGTCCTACACGTATCTTTTAAGCCTGCCCACACGTGCAACGTCACAGACGCGCATACGCGCTAAGGCCCTTTCCTCCAATAGCACGCTGACGTGCATTATTCTCACGTGCTTATTCACAATGTACCCGTGTTGTGGGAAACGCCGGCGCACGTAACGTCACAGACGCGCTTACGCGCTAAGGGCCTTTCCTCGGATTTCACACTGATGTGCAATTTTTTCACGTGCCAAATCACTCCGTATCAAGCTGGCCACGCAGCAACACACGGAAGACCATGCTCCTGCCCAGAAGGCCGAATTACTGCCCCCCAGAGCCCTGAGCACGCTCCCACCTGCCATCTGCTGCTGCCTGCCTGCCTGCTGGCCACGAGCCCTGCTATTTGGTGCCTGCACGTCAGCCATCTGCAGGGTCCAGTTGCTGTGACCACCCCTGCTGGAACAGTAGACTCCCGACTGGTGTACCATCTTGCTCCACAGCCCAGCCCCAGGACCCAGTTGCCCACCCACACCTGCCTCGGGGGTTGCCATGTCAGACACAACACCATCTGGCACCACTGGCAACCCCCAGTCAGAGGGGCAGAGGGCTACCAGCTTCACTGCTGCAGAAGTTGGTATCCTGGTGGAGCAAGTCCTGGGGCATTATGATGCCCTCTTTCGAAGTTCACGCGCCGACAATGAAGGACGGAAGAGGATCTGGACGGACATCGTGGCTGCCATCAACGTGGAGGAGGTGGCAGCCCGCGACTTGCAACACGTCCGGAGGCGCTGGGAGGACTTCAGGTCCAGGACCCTCAGCAAGGCCCGGCGTCTCCTGAAGGCAAAGCATGGGAAGGGGCGCCGGGTCCGCCTTACCAACATGCAGATGAGGGTCCTGGAACGTATAGGCCCAGCGCTCCACTTCCAGGTTCTTGGGAGGCAGACTCGTCCGGAGTCGAGCGGTAAGTGTGCATGCGTACTGATTGGATGCTGTGCATGTTGAGGTGTGGCAGGTGTGTGCAGTTTGCACATATGTCTTTGAAGGACCATGTATGTATGTGCATGTACAGGGACATGAGCCTGCCGCATGAGACTCCAGTCATGTGGGAGGCACATCAACGGTGTATGTGTACGAAAGCATTAGGGCCAAATGCATGTTTGGGTGCACACATGTTTAAATACCTGTGTATGTACCATGGCATGGTTGGGGTGTGACACATGGATGCGGGTTCCACCTTCATTTATGTGCATGGTGTACATGTGTGTGTGTGAGGGTATTTTACATGTGTGCCACTGTGATACACCATGGATGCATGTGACACTGACATGTAGGAGCCTGATTGGCAGATGTGAAATGGATGCCGGGATTGCACTGCAACAGGTGGTGTAGATGTACAGATGCATGTACGTCTGGTGGCGTGTGTGCATGTGTTTGCCAATCCCTGTGTTGCATGTGATGTCAGGCCAACCTTCGGATGGTCATGGTGTTGTATGTGTATGGATGGTGCTGGCTGCTGCAACATTCCAGCTCACTTGCGCGTGAGTGTTGATAGAGATGATATGTGTTTTGGGGAGTGTGAGGCCATGTGTGAAGGTTGAGACTGCCACTCATCTGCAACTGTCATGTGTGTATCAGACCATTGTACAGTGCCCTGATGCCTGTGTTCTGTCTCTCCCTGTCTGCAGCGTTCACTGATGAAGAGGGCTGAGACGGTGCTGTGGACCACACAGGCAGGGATCCCACCGTCAGCCGGAGAGGCAATGCCCAGCTCCCCTCCCAGGTTTCCATCTCGTCGGGGAGTGAGGAGTCTGGTGCCGCCTCCGCGGCAGCAGCTGCCGGGGGTAGGTCCAAGAGGCGGAGGTTGGAGGTGGACTGCTCGGCAGCAGAAGGGGCAGCTGAGACCCCACAGGGCCCTACGGACGAAGATGGCACAGAGTCATCCAAGTTGGTGGGGGGTTTGGTTGAGGGGGAGGCCGTGGAAGTCACACACACAGGGCCTGGAGGGGGGCATTCCACTGGTGCCAGTGGTGCAGTCCAGGAGCAGGGACAGGTGGCAGCACAGGCCGCCGCGGAGGTGCCTTTGTGTAATCCTGTTCCCGATCCTGTGACTGCATCATCCGGCACCAGCAAGGATGCCTTCATCCAGACCTGTTTTCAGGGAGAGGATAGCCGCACAACAACTGGCCTTCCTCTCCCTGTGGACGTGGCAATCCGGGACCGGATTGAGTCTGTCCTGGGTGGGATGGCGTTACGTGTTCGTGACATTCGGGATGACGTGCAGTGTTCTCGCGAGGACAGCGCACTTCATTTCGAATGTCTCGAAGACCGCGTCTTGCTAATGGGCGGGGTCACCAGTGCTGGGTTCCTCCGTGTGCTGAGGCTTCTGCCGACCCCCTCCTCAACTGAACTCCCTATGCGCCAGTTGTCCTCCATGCCATCTTCCTGGCCAAGTGTCACCCGGGCACCCCGTGGAGCTGTCCCTGACCCAGCGGCCAGGCCGGTGGAGGACACATCCCTGCCACAGTCAGGAGTCGGAGGTCCAGCAGGGGTGGCCACCACAACAACTGGACCCCAGCAGGTGGCTGACATGCAGGCAACAACGGGCTGGGCACATGGACAGCAGCAGCAGGCTCAAGGTGGGAGCGATGATGTCTTGGGGCCAACAACATCAGAGGGGCAGGCATCGGCCGGAGGGCAGGAGGACCCTGGATTGCAAGTGTCTTCTGTGTGGCAGCGGTTGGGCCAGGCCATAGATGCAGAGCGGGGGGCGGGCAGAAGAGGCACGGCTCACAATGGTCAGGGTGGAGAACTCCATGTGGAGGGCACTGAGGCGGGCCGAGTGCCTCGAGGCAATTCGCAGGGAGTTGGAGTTCAACACGGCATCGTCCCTGCGAAACCTCGGGGCCATGAAAGAGGCCCGCCTCCAGGACATAGACCAGGAGTTCGATGATGCCCTGGCCTGGGAAATCGGGAAGTGAGCCGTCGGACTAGCCTGCCCCCATTGTATATAGTTTGTAGTGTTAGGTTTACTTTTAATTTTAATTTATTTTGGGGTGGTTGGACTATGCGCCACACTTTTGTATATAGTTATTTCTTAGGTAGTTTCTTTGATAGGTTTCAGTTCTTTTGTTGGGCTCATGGACCCTTTCAAAATTGCTTGTACATAGTTGGACATTGGATTCATGTGTACATTTTCTTTGGATTTCACCATGGAGCAATGGAATTTTATTATTACGTTTTCTTTGGATTGGTTTTGGTGGACAGTGAGTTTGGACCATTTTTCAACAGGAATTCTTTGGATTGGATCTACATTTCCTTTTTGATTTTTTTGGACATGCATTTCATTTCATGTTTGTATTATTTTTTTGGCTTTCATTTCATTACATTGTTTTTGTTCATAATACATTTTTATATTTTAATTCCATGTGTGGGATTGGCGCATTGGGTTCATGCATGTCAAAATGTGTGTTTACACAATCTATGGCAAACAGTGTGTGTGTGTGATGGACATGTGTTGATGTACATGGTTGACTTTTGATTTGTGTCCTGACATAGGCATGTCGGTGTGGAGTGGATTGGTGAAATCATTGCATGTCAAGACTGGGGGGTGTGCTGTGGTATTTGGGTGCACATGAGGGCCATGATTGTGCAGCTTTCTGTCATGTTGCAAGGGGACATGAGTCGGGGCCTGACCCTCAATGCTGGGTGGATGGGGGTGCTGGCTGACATGAGTTGGGGCCTGACCCTCAATGCTTGGTGGATGGGGTGCTGGGGGACATGAGTCGGGGCCTGCTGGCAGGTGCCACTCATTGCTGGGTGGATGGGGGTGCAGGGGGACATGAGTCAGGGCCTGCTGGCAGGTGCCCCTTACTGCTAGGTGGATGGGGGTGCTGGGGGACATGAGTTGGGGCCTGCTGGCAGGTGCCCTTCACTGCTGGGCGGGTGGGTGGGGGTGCTGGGGCACATGAGTCAGGGCCTGACCCTCAATGCTGGGTGGATGGGGGTGCTGGGGGACATGGGTCGGGGCCTGACCCTCAATGCTGGGTGGATGGGGGTGCTGGGGGACATGAGTCGGGGCCTGCTGGCAGGTGCCCCTCACTGCTGGGTGGGTGGGGTTGCTGGGGGACATAAGTCGGGGCCTGCTGGCAGGTGCCCCTCACTGCTGGGTGGATGGGGTGCTGGGGGACATGAGTCGGGGCCTGACCCTCAAAGCTGGGTGGATGGGGGTGCTGGGGGACATGAGTCGGGCCCTGCTGGCAGGTGCCCCTCACTGCTGGGTGGATGGGGGTGCTGGGGGACATGAGTCAGGGCCTGCTGGCAGGCACCCCTCACTGCTGGGTGGGTGGGGGTGCTGGGGGACATGAGTCGGGATCTGCTGGCAGGTGCCCCTCACTGCTGGGTGGGTGGGGGTGCTAGGGGACATGAGTCGGGGCCTGCTGGCAGGTGTCCCTCACTGCTCAGTGGATGGTGGTGCTGGGGGACATGAGTTGAGCCCTGCTTGCAGGTGCCCCTCACTGCTGGGTGGGTGGGGTTGCTGGGGGACATGAGTCGGGGCCTGCTGGCAGGTGCCCCTCACTGCTGGGTGGGTGGGGGTGCTGGGGGACATGAGTCAGGGCCTGCTGGCAGGTGCCCCTCACTGCTGGGTGGATGGGGGTGCTGGGGGACATGAGTCGGGGCCTGCTGGCAGGTGCCCCTCACTGCTGGGTGGATGGGGGTGCTGGGGGACATGTGTCGGGGCCTGCTGACAGGTGCCCCTCACTGCTGGGTGGGTGGGGGTGCTGGGGGACATGAGTCGCGGCCTTCTGGCAGTTGCCCCTCACTGCTCGGTGGATGGGGGTGCTGGGGGACATGAGTTAGTGCTCACTTGTGTGTGGTGACATTTGGGCTGGCTGGGGGCTTCCCAGGGTGGATGGGCTGCCTGTGGGGCATGGCCAGGGGTGCAGTGTGACCCCTGTGTCGGGGTCTGCCTGCAGGCTCTGGGGAGGGGGAGAGGGCACACCTGGGAGGACACACACTGTCAATTAGTTGGGCCACACCCGTAATACACGTACCACCCGCTCGCACAGGGCCAATCGCGTGTTAAAATTCCCGCGCACCCCTGAAATACACGTACCCTGCTCACACAGGGACAATCGCGTGTGAAAGTTCCTGCGCACCCCCGAAATATATGTACCCCGCTCGCACAGGGACAATTGTGTGTGAGTTCCCACGCACCCCTGAAATACACGTACCCCGTTCGCACAGGGACAATTGCGTGTGAAAGTTCCTGCGCACCCACGAAATACAGGTACCCCGCTCGCACAGGGACAATCGCGTGTGAAAGTTCCCGCGCACCTACCAAAATACACGTACCCCGCTCGCACAGGGCCAATCGTGTGTGAAAGTTCCCGCGCACCCCCAAAATACACGTACTCCGCTCGCACAAGGCCAATCGTGTGTGAAAGTTCCTGCGCACCCCCAAAATACACGTACCCCGCTTGCACAGGGCCAATCGCGTGTGAGAATTCCTGCGCATGCCCGAAATACACGTACCCCGCTCGCATAGGGCCAATCGCGTGTGAAAGTTCCCGCACACCCCCGAAATACACGTACCCCGCTCGCACAAGGCCAATCGCGTGTGAAAGTTCCCAGGCACCCCCGAAATACACGTACCCTGGTCGCACAAGGCCAATCGTGTGTGAAAGTTCCCGCGCACCCCAGAAATACATGTACCCCGCTCGCACAGGGCCAATCGCGTGTGAAAGTTCCCGCGCACCCCAGAAATACACGTACCCCGCTCGCAGGAGGCCAATCGCGTGTGAAAGTTCCTGTGCACCCCGAAATACACGTACCCCGCTTGCAGAAGCCCAATCATGTGTGAAAGGTCCCACACACCCCAGAAATACATGTACCCCGCTCGCACAAGGCCAATCGCATGTGAAAGTTCCCGCGCACCCCAGAAATACACGTACCCCGCTTGCACAGGGCCAATCGCGTGTGAGAATTCCCGCGCACCCCCGAAATACACGTACCCCACTCGCACAGGGCCAATCGAGTATGAAAGTTCACGCGCACCCCCGAAATACACGTACCCCGCTTGCACAAGGCCAATCACGTGTGAAAGTTCCCACGCACTGCAGAAATACACGTAACCCGTTCGCACAGGGACAATCGCGTGTGAAAGTTCCTGTGCACCCCCGAAATACAGGTACGCCGCTCGCACAGGGACAATCGTGTGTGAAAGTTCCCGCGCACCCCCAAAATATACGTACCCCTCTCGCACAGGGCCAATCGTGTGTGAAAGTTCCCGCGCACCCCCGAAATACACGTACTCCGCTCGCACAAGGCCAATCGCGTGTGAAAGTTCCTGCGCACCCCCAAAATACACGTACCCCACTTGCACAGGGCCAATCGCGTGTGAGAATTCCTGCGCATGCCCGAAATACACGTACCCCGCTCGCATAGGGCCAATCGTGTGTGAAAGTTCCCGCGCACCCCCGAAATACACGTACCCTGGTCGCACAAGGACAATCGTGTGTGAAAGTTCCTGCGCACCCCAGAAATACATGTACCCCACTCGCACAGGGCCAATCGCGTGTGAAAGTTCCTGCGTACCCCAGAAATACACGTACCCCGCTCACAGGAGGCCAATCGCGTGTGAAAGTTCCCGTGCACCCCCGAAATACACGTACCCCGCTTGCAGAAGCCCAATCGTGTGTGAAAGTTCCCGCGCACCCCAGAAATACATGTACCCCGCTCGCACAAGGCCAATCGCGTGTGAAAGTTCCCGCGCACCCCAGAAATACACGTACCCCGCTTGCACAGGGCCAATCACGTGTGAGAATTCCTGCGCACCCCCAAAATGCACGTACCCCACTCGCACAGGGCCAATCGAGTATGAAAGTTCATGCGCACCCCCGAAATACACGTACCCCGCTCGCACAAGGCCAATCACGTGTGAAAGTTCCCGCGCACCCCAGAAATACACGTAACCCGCTCGCACAAGGCCAATCGCGTGTGAAAGTTCCCGCGCACCCCAGAAATACATGTACCCTGCTCGCACAAGGCCAATCGCGTGTGAAAGTTCCCGCGCACCCCAGAAATACACGTACCCCGCTTGCACAGAGCCAATCACGTGTGAGAATTCCTGCGCACCCCCAAAATGCATGTACCCCACTCGCACAGGGCCAATCGAGTATGAAAGTTCATGCGCACCCCCGAAATACTTGACCCCGCTCGCACAAGGCCAATCACGTGTGAAAGTTCCCGCGCACCCCAGAAATACACGTAACCCGCTCGCACAAGGCCAATCGTGTGTGAAAGTTCCCGCGCACCCCAGAAATACATATACCCTGCTTGCACAAGGCCAATCGCGTGTGAAAGTTCCAGTGCAGCGGGGTACGTGTATTCTGAGGAGTGCGTGGTGATTTTTACAGATGTTTTCGTGGTTGAGGGGCTGTATGCTGGTCCAATGGCCTGTGCGCCATGTACGGGATTTGTGCGCTGTTCATGGCACACGGGGAGGTGTTGGGGGCATAACTGGCACTGCTGCAGGGTCGCTGCGCTACTCTGCACCACGGCTGGTTATGGATGTTGAAATCCATGAATACGCTGTGCGCGGAAATCGATTTTGGCGCACGCGGCTGGCGCAGACTGCCGCACGCACACACTGCGCACCAGCTGCGTGCGCCACTTGTGCTCTGAATTCTATGAATTACCCCCTTAGCATTTCTTACATCCTTGCACAATCCATGATACATCCCAGATCCATGAAAAAATAAACAGTGTTTTTTTCTAACATTGCAGCCTGGCTAGGATAATGTATAGCATGGCTTTTAAGTGTGAAATATTTAAATGGTCTTTAAATGTAAAGAACATGACTTTTTAGTTCTGAGAAGGTGTTCAAAAGTACTCACATGATTACGACTTTATATGCAGGCTAGGATAAGATGTAAATGTTTGTAAGTGCTTATAGCTCAGTTATTTAATAGTCCAGCACTTAAATATGAAAGCTTGAAAAGCAAGCATGAGCGTAAAAAGTATAGATGGTTTAAAATCTGCAACTGCACATTATGGATAGAACATGCTTTGAGTTTTTTAAACAGCACACATGCTGAGGAAAAGGTGTAGCCGTAATTTGTATACAAGTGGATGAAATTGTTGATTTTTAAACACAGCACAGGTGTTAGGGGGATGCATAATATTTTTTAAAAGAGATGCGTGGTGCGAGAGAGATTTATTTAAAGTTTATGTTCTAGACTGTGCTGAACCCATCTTTTATTTTTAAGTATGGGACTGTCTGAAAAGCACAAAGTGACACAATGAAAAACACAATTTAGCAACAAAGCGGTATACCTGACAAGTGTGGGGAAGTTCGGAGTAACAGGTTGCATCTTTATATATGAAAGCTTCAAACATGGAGAAAATGTTATATAGTCATTATAAGATGTAGGCCTGTGCTAAGATGTAAACCTACACCTGTTTAAAATGCAAGACGGTGTAAATATTTTTATTTTAAACTATCTGTGAAATATTCACATTCTGTCTTTGGAACGTGTCTGGTTATATAAGGCAGGCTCACAGTATAAACTTGTATGTGGTATAGGGTTCTGGCAGCCTGCAGAAACAGTGCTAAGCCTTATTTTGTAGATTGCAGATTTAGAAAATGTCTTGGGTGTTATAGTGCCCATCAGTAAATATCCGGGGCGTGTTTAGAGGACACCACACAATATTTTAAAATGACATGTTTAAACCTAAAATTATTTAAACTTTTTTTTAAAATGATGAGGTCTGACTGTAACTGTGCACACTGCACTTTTGGTCCTATTGAAGTAGATGTGTACACAAGCTACATGAGACATTGTGAAGTGGCAGACAGCACATGGGTTAATGTTAAACAGCTCAGACCCCATGGCGAAAATGCCAGTTTTTTCTTGCACGCAACCAAACAGAAATTTTGAGTTAAACAATGTTACAAATGCATTCAGAGATGGGCCATGTATGAACACATGGAGAATGTTAGACCCATGGCTTTATTTGATTTTATAGCAGGTGTATTTTCGAAGTAGTGTTTGAATAATGTAGTGGTTTGGGATAATAGCCTGTCGTGTGTGAGCAATCTGAATTTGAATACAGGGGTGCAGAAGGAGAATTGTTATAGACTGTATTAAAGACTCGGGGTCTAGTTGGAAAACGTTTCTTTTTTTGATCAGCACGTGCAAAGTGACACACTATGCAACAAATTCTGCACCAAATTTAAAATAGGTTTTTTAATATTAAAAGAAAAAGGGCATTGACAAAGTTAATAGCCATGGCCTTTATATAGGCATAGTGAAGCATATATGGAGAATGTTACAACCAAAGTTTTATTTGATATCATATTTAGTGTTCATGGATCGATCTGAATTTGAATATATGGTGCACAGAAAAAATATGTTATGCAAGTTTTGAGGATGGCTCTGGACCTGGTTGGAGAGTGCAATTTATGAATGGGGCCTTAGCAAATTTGACTCTGTTCCATCGTTGTTTTGTAATATTTCCATTGTATTAATGTAGATCTTGGGCTCTATTCTATTGGGATTCATGTGCAGTGTGCTTTCTTAATGAATTGTGTGCCATGAATTTAAAATACATTTGCAACTTTTATTGCATTTTATACAGTAATGAGGGGTCTGTCAATGTGTAACAGAGCACACATTTGCTGAAGTGCTGTACAAAGAGTTTGACATTTTTAAGGGTGGCAAGAATCATTGGGCCTCATTACAAGGTTGGTGGTAAGGGATTACCGGCACCGGTAAGGACACCGGTGCCAGTAATCCCTTATCACCCTATTCCGAGGTCCCTTAGCGGGTCCCTTCCTTAACCCCTGGTTTTACCAGGCATTATGGAAGGGACCCGTTAAGGGACTTCAGAGCTAATAACGGTACTGCAAATTGCGGCACCGTTATTAGTTCCATCCCCATTCCCATTGAGCCCTATGGGGGCTCGAATGGGAATGGGGAATGGTTCCCGGAATGGAGACTTACCGGGTCCTCCAAGTTGGAATGACCCGGTAAGTCCTTATTTCGGGAACCCGGACCCGGAATGCAGTAAGGGGGTAGCCATGGTGCTAATAGCACCATGGCTACCTCCTACCTCGTAATGAGGCCCATTGTGTTATACAGGCTCGAGGTGTGCTTGGTAGTTATAAGGGTTAAAGATGTTGAAAATTGAGATTCGCTGATATTTAATGTGTAAAAAAAGTTTATACTAATTGTATATTTTTTATGTTTTTTTATAGAAATGTCTCTCAACACTTGGATGTTGCACCAGGACACTTTTGGAGAAAAAAACCCGCAGAGGTGGATGATATGAGGGCCAGATAATGGTGCTTGGGGGACTGACAAACCATCATGGTCTTTGTGCTGTTCCAGCACTGTGTGTGGTATGTGGACCCTTGCAAACGGTTAATGCTGATGTCATGGATCTGGGATGTATCACAGATTTTGCAATTTTGCAAACATCAAGGCATGGGGAAATGGATCCAGGAATGCCCATGGATGTGTCTGATGAGTTCACAGAATCATCAAGAATGGATCTGTGTAGCAAAGATTTATTGTGTTTGCCATTCGCTGGCCCTCAGGGGACTTCAAACCACAAAGGCCTAGGGTTACCACTGCCAATGGAGAATGGTTTTTGGGCTAGTTTAAGGAGCTCCATCAACAAGGGTTATGGAAATGTCTTGAGAAAGAAGCAGGTTTTTTGGACCCTGTCACTATCTGCAAGCACAAGGTATGTGGGATGATAGCGCCCATTGCTTTTTTTATCACCAGGGGTTATACAGCAGATGTGCTGCTACTAACAATATATCAATCACAGGGTGCTACAGCTAGAGGTTCTGGTCTCCAGAACCGGCACTACAGAATCTGAAGCACTGATTTTCATTCATCATTGGGGTATCTTGGCTGTTTATCATAAAGGCCCAAGGAATGTTGGGGTGCGGGGCGAGAATCGAAGTTGTTCTTTTTTGATTTATCCATGGGTCCTCCCAGGATTGTCTGGGGGGGGGCGCAATGATCAAAGTTGTTCTTTTTTTTATTTATCAAGGGCCCAAGGAATGCCTCAGGGGTCCCAACGATCGAAGTTGTCCTTTTTTTGATTCATCTATGGGCCCGAGGAATGCATCGGAGGCCCCAATGACCAAAGTCATTTTTTAAATTTATTAATGGGTCGCTGGATTGCCTGGGGGTCCCAAAACCAGGTGCCATGGGATGGCTTACAAATGAAACCCCATTGCTTTTTTACAGGTGTTATGGGACGGGTCGCTATATGCTTAATGATTTATTAGAACTTCTAAAGATATCTTGTGTTTGATCTACATTGCATGGGTTTTATACAGTTTTAAGGGGTACATTGTATCGTGTTTTAATTTGAAGCTTCTAGCTATGTAGAGGTGGCCGCACATTTCATTTGTACATTTTTACGTAGTGCTTAAATGTCAAATATAGATGTGTAAATATAGCAGTGTTTGTTTTGTCAACTTCTAGAAGATTGAAAGCCTAACCACCGGCTGTTATTTATTCTCACCCGAGAAGCTCACAGTTAGATATCTGTACATGTTTTATTAATGCTCAAGTATTTGTCATTATTGATAGCAGGCTACAATACCCCTTTGTATGTGTGCTGGCTCACCCTTCTGGTTGCGGCAAGAGTTATTTTGTCAGAAAACATTTAGAAAAAGCCCACACCGCGATAACACATGTCCCTGATAATGTTATCTCGTTTTACGGTTGTTGGCAACCTCTTTACAACACCTTGTAACATCAGTTTAAACACCTTTGGTTTGTAGAGGACATGCCCGACAGTCTCAATGATGATCGTTTATTGCCGCTGAGCATGGTGAATATGATTATTGTGGATGATTTGATGACCGAGGAGGATCAGAATACCAAACTAGAAAAAGCCTTTACTCAATATTCCCATCACTGCAATCTGAGCATTTGTTTTATCTTGCAAAACATTTAACAAGGGCAAGAGCAACAGATCTATAACACTAAACGCTAGATATATAATGTTATTTAAAACCCCCCGTGATAACCAGCATTTAGCCATGATAGCCTGGCAAATGTATCTGAGGAAAACACATTTTTTCATGGAAGATTTTGAAGATGCAACCAGTGAGCCCTATGGAAATCTCTGTGTTGATTTAAAAACAACCACTCTAGAGGATTATAGATTGTGAAACCAATAGATTTCTGCCAGAATTAGGTGCTGTTTATATCCCGAAAAAGACATTTAAAAAACAACATTTAGTGCAATCTCGCATCAGTAGCCAGTCGCGCTTTCACCATGTTGACACGCAAATAAAGAAACATTGCGCTGCTGAAAATGCTTGTATGTGCCACCGCTCAACATCGCAAGGCCATTCTAGCCATGACCTTTGACATTTGGTGGCCACTATTTTGGAGATTGCGCAGAACACTTTAAAGGGACCCGCCCCCCTAAAACACCATCAAATAAGTGTGTTGAAATAGAAAAAGAAAGTATTCAAGAAATTGAACAATAATCAAATATTGCTAAGGGCTAAAAGAAAAGTGGTCTCGCAGGAAGACGGGTTCAGAGGATCGTTCGTAGGCATAGCCCTACCGCTAATCACCAGCTTGCTCGGGGGACTATAATGGAACACACCCATAAAATATTTTTGGTAGACAAGCGTCAGTTAGACAGCATGACGACGCCCACACCCGCGCCGGATTGGGATATATACGAAAATGTGTTACCATGCATCTCGACTCGGAAATGGAGGATGTTTTAAACAGATCTGATTTAGCAGTGCATTATAAAGAGGCCTTACATTTGAATATTCTGCATAAATACTTACACCACACCCGACACAGTGATGCAGAGAAAAACAAACTAACTTTATACATGCGTCCCGAAGAATCTAGTGGTGTGAAGACTCCACCAGAGGCAGTTCTAGTTGTGCCAGTAAACACTCTTAGCCAACGCTATAAACCTAATGCAGAACTATTGTTACATAATATGTAACATCTGGGGCTTTCCGGGGTCAGGTGCGCTTGGGTTATAATCAAAGTTAGCTTAGTAATATGAAAAAACTGGATAGCTGCAGTCTACGGTTGGCAGGGATTCTGCCCATATCCCCTAAAAATCACACAAAATAGACAATGTAGGTTGCCAAGCAACATTAAACTGTACTTCTCCAAAATGTGTATCTATATAGGAATCAAATTACACAATTCTTTTTTTTTTAAAACAACATTTTATTAAATTTTACAATTCACTACAGAAATCACAGTACTGAAGCAGGAGTGAAACTTTACATATAGACCTGTTTCCCAATGTGGTTATCAATTACAGGAATTGCCAATGACTCCATGTTTCTGTGGTTAACAACTTTGGAACAGTTCAGGCCCCATCTAGCGCTAGTTACCCTGCTAATAGTTTTTCCCAGGCGCGCCTATTGTTCAGAGAAGTGGGCTGTGTTGCAGCCATCTGGTGAGAGGGGGCCTCCTAATGAGGGCTAGGAATTTAGCCACAAAGTCAAAAAATGGGTCCCAGGTGGTCAGAGTTTTGTTCAGGGCGCCTACTCGGATAGCTGCAATTTTCTCGGCCACTGCTATCAAATTACACAATTCTAAGCTGAAATGTATTTCGACCACAGGTCGTTCTCAAGGCTTCATAAGTGTGCCTGCATATATCTTGTTATGGTTAATTATTGTTACTTAAGATGAAGCTTGCAAAGGATGTGGCCGTGTGGACTGATAGGGGAAAATGTATTTACAAAGCCAGGGCTTTAAGGGGTTTGAACCTGCATGATCTAATACAGTACAGGGTGTTACAAACCAACACCCCACTGCTACAATAAATGCCCCCATCAGCTGGAACAAGTTTATGCAAGCGGTAGCTGATTTAAATATTCCGACTTCGGTTGTGGGTACTGTTGCCCAATGACGCCTTCTGGACCGGCTAAAACTTGGGGCTCTTGCAACTCCTTGTCAACAACACAGCCCTTTTTAATCACCCCTATTAGCAGTCCCCACTCCCCCAGTCCTGAAAAGGAATGGAATACAAGCTGGTTTAAGGAATCTTTACCCACCCCTGTCATGTATGACTCCGAAATGTTTAGACCACGCTGAAGATGCAAAAGACCTATATGGTTATCCGAATAATGCTGGGGCCCCATTGTTGAATGTATATGTTTATTTTCTATTTGAATTGAGATGGTTGCAGTATAAAAAAGTCTTTCTGTATTAAATATGTTGTTTTTTATTAACAAATATTTTCAATTCATAAAACCGACTGGTTCTTTATTATGTTATATCTAGTATGTATAATAACGCACAATGCTTGTTTTTTAAAAAAAAAAGCAATTTTATTGATAAATGTATCACTGAATAGACAATCCACATTTACATTTTTGACAGACTAAATATTTTGTCAGCTCTATACACATTATGTTACGTCTTGTTATCAAATCTGGTTACCATTTCATCATTTTGCATGCGATTGCTCGAATGCATTTTCAAAACAGCCGACAGCGATCTCCATTCTGACATTTGACTAATAAAGAACATACATTGTTGACCACAGGACATGGCTTTAGAGTCTTGAACCAATACAGTAATATAACGTAAATACTTTGCTATGCTTCTTACATAGTCAGTCAAAACTCTGGCATATATGGTGTTTTGCTGGAAGTGTGAAAAACTGTCAAACACAGTTAGCACATCTCCCTCGAGCCACAGAGCTATCCAATATGTTCCATCCCGGACCTGCAGATCAGTGTTTAACATCAGGCTAACTGGGCGATTCCTGGGTAGGTGTCTGGTACATATATCGCTTGCATTCACATCATAAAATGTTTTCAGAAAACCGTTGTTTCAACGATTCCCATGATGATTATTTTTGGAACTGCCCCAAAACATTTTTGTCTTGACTGGTATCCCGGCTACCGGTACGAATGCTGAAGAATTTAAGAGCGACTCTCTCCACACGACACTTTATGTAAGACATCTGCAGGGCCTCTGCATGCACCAGTCTAATAGTCAGTGAGACATTCACACATTTAACAAATAAACTGGCCGGTAGGATGACTAGTTTGCATTGCTCTGCTTCCCCACTCATGAGGCAAAAAGCATACGTGTTTCTGGTTAGTTTCACTTTAAGATCAACACTGTTGATCAATAGTTTATCCTTGAAGGAGAGGTCAGCGTGTAGATGGGCTAGTAAATCGAATACTCTACTGGTTCTGCCGTGAAGGGCTCTCTTCGTGAACCCCTTGTTATAACCGTCCAGAGCGGTGTTGTTGAAATGCCCTGCATTGTCACAATAAAAGAGGCCTGGCGAGAATTGTTTATCCAGGACATTGTGACCATAATTTAATAGGCTCTTTATATAGGCCCGGTAGATGTACATATTATCACTCTGCATTATCATTGGATCACCCAACGTCATGTCCACCTGGTTGAACATGGTGGCTATTGGGTAAGCGATCGTGCTATCTCGTGCTGTACACATGATGTCGGTTCGACCTGTCTTTGTTATTTTACAGGTTATATATAGCAGCATATCGTTCAAATACAGATACATGTCGGTCGAGTCGATACAAAAGATTCTATAGGGGCTAGCAGTGATAGAGCCATCAGAGACGAGACCTCGATAAAGAAACTGTTATCGATGCTGGTTTGGGTTGGGGTATGCTAAAGAGATTGAGCTCTGATTTTACACATCCCTGGGGATCGGTGTAAGAAGGCCATTGTTCTTTAAAAAATATCACCACCCTTGTGCCTTTTAGAAATAATACGCTTCTCCTTCATATTCAACTATGCGCATCATGGTTTGATCTGATTTTCCTGGTGGGTTTTGGGGGTCTGCGCAGCTGAGACGCTGACCTCTTCCTCTTAAAGCTCCCATGTGGTTTATACATGAGGCCTGATCCATCCTGCCTCTCTTTTTTATGTTTGGTGAGCCACTCAGCATTGCCAATGTCACGCTTGCCATGATGTCTTTTGCAATATTGCATGCTGCTGTTTTCATGTGCGGTTTAGCTAACTCACACCCATGACATAGAAAGGACATTGCATGTCTAAAAATACTTTTAAAAATGCAGCCAAATCCTGCTCCATACATTATGGGTGTTCTGCTGAAATATGGCTGATCGCCATAACCGGCCTCATTCATATAATATTCCATATAGGCCCGGGGTCTCCATAGTTCTTTACCACAACCAGTATAATGCTGTTTTATTAGTCTTTCAGCCAAAGTAGTCTAAAGTGCAACCACAGCCATATTTGTCCATATTTAAATGATACAAACTGTCCTTGGTCATCTCTTATCTGTATGTTGATGGTGTGAAAATGTTTTTGCACAGAGGAACATAATCGTGTTTGTTGTATTGAATGCTCACAATATCATTATTGTTCCCTTTAATCTCCACGGTTCTAAGTAGCGGGGCATAGCTATGCCCCACCCGTTGATATTCCACGATATTGCTGTAAAGCAATAAGCTATAAAATCCCTGGTTAATGTTGGCACATGTATTAGCCCATGGTTCTTTACTTCCAATGTGTTGCACAGGCCCCAATATGTTGCACAATCTCCCCACTGTTGAAAGCATTGTAGATGGGTCTGTGCCCTGTTAAAAAACGTTCCTCTGTTGTGGGTCTAGGTGTTTTGTGTCGTATCGCCATATTAGGGTATATTTGATACGGATTTGTTGATGTCTCTCACAAGTTTCTATATATTTGTTTAATGCCCCTCGGGAAATCCACCCTGCCAGAGCCACGGAGGGTTTTCTTGTTTTATGATAAAGGTGGCTTCTCCTGGGGATAGAGTATCCCACGATCGGATGTGCTGAACTTCAGTGAGCGACACCCCCCGCTGACCCTCCAAATGTACGGGTTTGGACAGCTTCATGGGAAAGTTTAATATTTTGTTGACTGGAAAGGTCTCAGCTAAGGGGTTGCTGGGAAGCATAATATAAAAAGCTGCAGACTCCATTTTGAACCCAACGTTACACACCTGTGGTATCTAGGGATCCGGCTGGCACCCGACTGTTGAATTTGTCAGACCACCCCAACCATTTAACTAGATAGTGCTTCTTGACACCACAACCTTTACTCTTAATGACTTTTTTGATTTTATAAACTCGTTGCTGGTCTTTACTGTGTTTCATCAAGGCTCCGGGGAAGGGCGGGGGGCTGAATCAGACCCTGGCGTCACCGATGTACTGCCTGCAGAGCCATAGCTTCACAGTCCTTGTCTTCAGAGCTTGCATCGCCCACAAATGGCTGCCACACAACCGCATTGGCATTGTCCTAAAACTCTTCGGGTTCATAGTCGGCCATCAAATCCTGAGCATCTTATTTCCCATCATACACCATAAATTCCATGGGGTTTCCTGGGGATGTTGTTCCCTCGTTGTAACTGTAGCTGTTCATAATACCCATTTCCTGACTAGCCCCTGTAAAGCTAAAAAGGCACAGTGTTTTCCAACCCACTGCAAAAGCTACATATCCAGGTTGTAAAGCCCACCCCTGACGCCATCAGAGCCTTAAGCCAGCCCTTTCAATCAAAATTGATAAAAACATTCGTGAAATTCTTAAACTATTTCCATTTTATATCAAATGTATTAAAGGTTGTATCAAATGCACCCACCACTTTATATACAAAATAATATAAACTTTATATAAACATTATTTAAAGTGCTATCAAATGTCCGCCAACTTTATATAAAAATAATATAAAACATATATAACGTTTATATAAAATGATTAAGGTTCTTATCAAATGTACTCCAACTTTATATAAAATCTGTTATAAAATATGATGTCGGCTGCTGCACCTAGAATTATATTAAATCTATATAAAAAGTATTATTAAATCATGGCCTCAGATATATATTTAAAAACCAAAGCCACTCCTGCATCATCAACGCGTCACCATGACAAAACCCTAACATTTGCAGTCTCCCTCTTCACAACTCACTTCGCCCTCCAACAGGCTGTGGTGCACACGCGTGCTCCCAGACACATTTTTCTATACATTTTATATTCACTTTACATCAAACTGATATAAATTATATTCTTTTCGTTATCAAACTACAAAAACACTTTATATCAAGAAATACACATTTGATAAAAAAATATATATCATCTCTGATATCAATTTTATATTAAATGCATATCAAGTTTATTGCAATCCCATGTTGGGACTAAGAACACCAAAGGGGTGTTCCCACCTGTCAAAAATGTAACATTGCAAAAAGGGGGCCCCATATGCTACTGACTGACGTTGGCTGTGGTGTCCCTCTTTGTGAGGAAACCCTCCACTGGCCCTTCCCATTATCTATTACTGAGGGAAGCGCTGATCATTCTTCAACTAGATCCACTTGTGAGAGAAAGTGTTATATTGGTATGAGGTGACCACACTGACCATGTGCATTCTTAACCTGCTTTTAAGGAAATTGTTCACTGACCCTGACAAACCTGTACTTCGTTGTAATGAAAGCTTTCAGGGACCTTATATGTACCTTCCTTGTAAGAGATTATTGCACTGGCACTGTCCATGCTGTGCCATTGCCGCTGTTTGCAAAGGACTCTTCATCTGCCCCTGGCCATTCTGTACCTTTTTGTGAGGGGAGATTGCACAATCCCAGTCCATGCTATACCATTGCATGTTTGCAGCGGCCCTGAGCATGCTGTACCCACTAGTAATTAGCTGAGAATCTTGCAATGTCCTTTTCATGATGTACTTGCTTGCAGGAAAAGCTTGCACTGGCCCGCCTGTGACTGATTGTAAGGACACGTACAACTGCTTTGTCCATGATGTACTTTTTTGTCTTCATGGGTGAAACTTGCACTGGCCGTGCCCATGCGACAGAAGCATGTTGCTGGTCTTCCATGTTCCGTCTGTGTATGTTGTATTTGTAGGAGGTGACTGCATTGCCCTTTCTGTGTTGTGCCTGTGTCTGTAAAGGAAGCTTGCACTGGTTCTGTCCAAGCAGTACCTGTTCGGGGTGTTTGGGAAGCTTGCAGTGCTTCTGTCCATGCTCTGCATGCTCTGTGAGGGGATCTTGCAGTACTGCTGCAACACCTGTTAAGTGTATGATGTGATGGACGATTAAAGCGCTACCATCTGCACTGTGCCTGTTCTATGTGTGAGGAAAGCTTGCACCGCTGCTTCTCATGCTATTTCTGTCCAATAGGTGAGGGAAGCTTGCAGTGTTGCATCCTGTGCAGCACTTGTTCTGTATACATGCATGTGATGGAAGCCTTCAGTGCTGTTTACTTTGCTGTAGCTACTTGCTCGTTCAGGGAGGGATATTTGCGCTACTACTGCCCATACTACACCTTATCTGTATTTGAGTGAAGTTTTAATTACTGATCCATGGCCTCTTTTTTTGTCTTTGAATGAAGCTTGTACTTATTTAGTGTGATAAGGAAGCTTGCGCTGATGCTATCAATGCACTGTGTATGTGCATGCTTGTATGCATGCGTATATGTGTCATTGTATTTGCATATCTGTGCGGTAGGGGTGCCAGGCGGTCATTCTTTTTAAAACTGCAATACATGGATCTTGTTAAAGTCCTGCCTGACTGTGAGGGATCGTGTGTAAGAGAAAGTGACCAATCTACCATATTATGCAAAGGATACTAACACAAATGTTCACGTGACACATGCAGTGTGGGACATGCATGTAAAGAGGACAGGCGCACATTAGAGGTGATGTATGCGATGGTCGGATGTATATGTGGGGCATAGAAACAAATCACCTTTCCCTGAGAGTGGAAAAAATCCTTGGACAGTCCTTGCTCTGCCACATTGCAATCAATACACAGAGAGCAAATCAGTAATTAAAGAGTTTCGCATGTCTTAGCAAAGAAGGAGCTTCTTGGATTGTTATGGAGTCTATAGAGAGCTTTTAAAAGATGTACTCTAAATGATTCTCTATGCTCTTCTAATCCAGAGCATCTTTGCCCTCAGATCAGAAAATAGGTTTGATGAACATCATGATTGCAAGTATTCGAAATATTGTTGAGAAATATTGGAAGCAATGTCAGCTAAACAAGTATACAGATTAGGATGAGACTAGACCCATGTCCACAATGCAACACAAACCTCCAGTCTTCTGCCAACCAACCAGATCTCTTTCATTACTTCACAAAGGGGCAGGACAGGGTAATTTCTTTTGGCAATTGTTGTCAGGGAGTAGGACGTGTGATTGCTTGATTAATATGCAATGAGCACAGGAACGCGACACACGCAGAATACCAATGTTTTCATGTCATTAGCAGTCAAATGATATTAGACCAAGACAAATGTGTGATGATTATAAAATCAAGGTGGAGAATGCAGTGCCCCAGAGGATTTCCATGTTTTTGTGATCAGATCCCCTAATTTCACCTCGCCAGCTATACCAGATCTTGGGTTGTGGCCTTGCATTTCCAACCTCACTTTGGCTACTGCTGCTGCAAGTGTCTATACTGAAATCAAAACCCTTAAAAAAAAAACATGCATTTTTAGATCACGACTATGAACCTGCTATTCTTGAGGGCATACATGACTTTTGGGAGTCCCCTGGTTTATAGTCTCAGTTGACCACTCTTTATATAATATATGGAATACAGTACTCTCTACCATAGGTTATAAAGATATTACAAGTCACTGAGGAGTTATGTGACCAAATAGAGGAAAGCTGGTAAAGGCCGAATATTTTTATAAGGTCACAGAATTCTGAGGTGACTTGTGGTATCCTTTTTAGGTACACTAGGGGATATTTTATTTTTTATGTCGTCATATTGAATTCCTGACCATACACAACCTTTCATGATGTTTATTGTCATTTCACCAATGGGTGGCCACTTGCCATTGAATCGTGCCCAAGCACCCATTCCTTCATGGGCTGGTCACGGGGGAGTTGCAAGGAAAATGTGAAGCGTAACGGTTTATTGAGAGGCCACCCTCAACACATGGAGTTCCTTCCCTCCCCAATCTAGGTGTCACGCAATAAACAGTTTAATTGTAGGTCTTCTATTCGGCACTATCTCCAATTCATCCAATACCCCTTGGGTCTCTCCCCCTGAGCTACCAATGAGCCAAGAACCAGGCCGGTGTACAGGAAATACATTTATATTTATTTGAGTTAGATGTTAAGAAGAATCACACTAAAACATCAACGCTCAACATACATTAATCACACAAGTTGGTTGAAAATAAAATAAATCACAATTCTTGACTTTCTTTAATTTTAAGAAATAATTTAACTGATAAAAAAAAAAACAATTACATATGCAATGCTGTGCAGTTTCGATTTTCCTGCATGCTTAAAAGGTTAGCAGTTTAGCTTTACAAATTTGTGCAAATGCATATGGCAATTTCACCCACACTTTAGCCTTAAAATAAAAACAGGGTGATTTAGCACTTTGTTTTTCAGACCCCCCCTTACTTTGGTCTGTGTTGCAAAGTCCGACACAAAAATTAGGATGATTGATGAAGAATTTTGGATATCAGATCCCCCTCCGCTTAAAGGCTTGTGTTCGTGAAGCTGGATAGCAAAAATTGGGCTGACTGGAGCATTTTGGATTTCAGACCCCCTCCACTTAAAAGCCTGTCTTGGGGAAGCTGGATAGCAAAAACTGGGATGATTTGGGAATTTTAGATTTCAGACCCCCTCCACTTAAAGGCCTGTGTGGGGGAAGCTGAGAAGAAAGATAACTCAATTAAATTACAGTCTATAGTTTAAAGCGCACACTGGGAATGAGCTTTGTTAATTTTGAATTTTAACAAAAATCACCCGTGGAGTTCTGCCAAGGGGAATTTATTCAATTCATATTTTTTATTTAAATAGGCTAAGGATCTACACAGTTTTGCCCGCTGCCCCGACTGCTATAAAGGGAAAGGATTTAAGGCCAGCAGATTCCACCACCTTTTTGGTTGCAAAGGGTTTACTTTACTTACATAGAAAACCTCTGTTTAAAGTTCAGGAAAGCCAGCTGCATGTCCGGACTCTCTGGAAGGACAGTGCAGGGGTCTTTTCACTGCACGCTGAAGGATGGTCCCCATCTATTCACCATAGAATACAGCCAGCTTTTTTAGGCCTCCGTAGCAATAGACAGCTCCACCCAGGGGCAATCTCCTTTGGTGATTGCTTGCGGCTGTCAGATGGTAAGTTTTAGCAACTCTCACCCTTCCTTATAGTGCATCCACTTAATATAGCAGTGATGACACCATCAAGTATACAATCTTGGAGAGTACCCCGCAAGAGTTCTCGCAGATAGGATCGGACAGTTACCCTTCTCTCGTCCTCCCAAATCCATCCTCTCTCTAAGGATTTGCTTAGGAGTCTGGAGTAGACATATGGCAGCTTCCATTTGCAATCACCATTTGTTCTCATGTCAGATACTTGACAGTTAGTTATGTGGCAAAACTTTATAATTTTACTAGTAACGGCCATAATATTTTTTGTTATTGTTCATTGATTAAACAAGTTAAACTTTAGCAAAATACAAAAAAGAATATCTTACATAATTTTACAACAATTAAACGTCCATTTTACATGGATAATGAAAAAATGAAAATAAGGAGAAAGGAAAAATATGATTCAAACAATAATAAAATGAAATTCATCATCATCCAAAAGATTAAGGGGCCGATTCATGGAACAAACGTGCGCTGAAAATCTATGCGCAAGCAGGCGCAAGCAGGCACAAGCGCGAAAAAACAGGCGCACGCGCACACGTGCGATTCATGGAAGTCCATGCGTGTGTTTTCCTCGGGATGTGCGCCAAACCCGTGCATGGCGCACACGTCACTGAAACATCCCGAACGGCGTGCGCGACGCGCACAGTGAAAGCGCACAACCTCGGCGCACACACCAAAAAGGGGGGCGGAACACGGGGCGTAACGCGCGGAATGGGGAACAACATGTGAAAATAAGGGCGTAACTGGGATGTACTGCTGGGAAGCAGACGGAACGCCCACACGCACGCGAACCACACGAATTCATGGAATCGAATAGGGCAAAGCCGCGCACAGCCAAAGACACGCACAGGCCTAAACACGTCCGCCACACGAAGGCAGGCGGTAGCGTCCCTGCGCATCACAAAAGCGCCAATATACAGCAATGATGAATGTCCCATACTGCTATTGTGCCTGGGTTTCGCGTCGGGCCTGGGGGAGCGGGCTACATGTATTACGGGGGTTCGCATGAAGTTTTTCACGCGATCGGGCCTGGGGGAGCGGGCTACGTGTATCACGGGGGTTTGCGTGAAGTTTTTCACGTGATCGGGCCTGGGGGAGCGGGCTACGTGTATCACAGGGGTTCGCGTGAAGTTTTTCACGCGATCGGGCCTGGGGGAGCGGGCTACCACTCACCGTCTGCCTTGCATGTAGAAGAACGCGTAGCCAACACCCGCTGTGAAGTAATAGCGTGTGAACCCCAACGGCTGGAAAACACACGCACCGCACCCCATGAAAAGCACGTACAGAGCAATGTAAAGGCACATGGGATCTACAAGCCCTGCCAGGGAAACGCCCGTGCGCGAAACGTCACAGAGGCGCTTACGCACTAAGGGCCTTTGGTCCAATGAAATCGCGTATGCGTGCTGACGCGCTTATGCGCTAAGGGCCTTTGGTCCAATGAAATCGCGTATGCGTGCTGACGCGCTTACGTGCTAAGGGCCTTTCCTCGATTTACACGCAGACGTGCAAGATTTTCACATGCCAAATCACTCCGTATCAAGCTGGCCACGCGTAAGCACACAGAAGACCACGCTCCTGCCCAAAAGGCCGAATTACTGCCCCCCAGAGCCCCGAGCAGCCTCCCATGAGCCATCTGCTGCTGCCTGCCTGCCTGCTGCCACCGTGCCCTGCCATTTGGTGCCTGCACATCAGATCACATCACATCTGCAGGGGTCCATTTGCTGTGTCCACCCCTGCTGGAACAGAAGACTCCCGACTGGGATACCATCGCTCCACAGCCCAGCCCCAGTTGCCCACCCACTCCTGCCTCTGGGGTTGCCATGTCAGGCACTGAAACATCTGGCACCACTGGCAACCCCTGGCCAGAGAGGCAGAGGGGCACCAGCTTCACTTCCACCGAAGTTGGTGTCCTGGTGGAGCAAGTCCTGGGGCAGTATGATGCCCTCTTCGGAAGTAAGCGCGCCAACAAGGAAGGACGGACTCAGATCTGGACGGACATCGTGACTGCCATCAACACGGAGGGGGTGCCAGTCCGCGACTACCAACATTTCAAGAAGCGCTGGGATGACTGCAGGTCCAGGACCCTCTTGAAGGCCCGGTGCCTCGTGGAGGAGAGCCGGGGCCGCATGAGTACCATCCAGATGAGGGTCCTGGAACGCGTAGGCCCAGCGCTCCACGCCCAGATCCTTGAGAGGCAGACCCGTCTGGAGTTGAGCGGTAAGTGGCCAAGCATTGCTGTGTGAGACAGGGCATGTCGCAGTGTGCTGGTTGTCTGATACTTGTCTGTATGTGTGACATAGGCCATGTATGCATGTGTGTGTGCAGGGACGTCATGCATGTGAGACCAGTAATGTGTGAACCACACGGTTGGTGCATGTGTTCAAATGCAACATGGGTTGCCCTATGCGGAATGGCCACATGAAAGCATGCCAGTCTCTGTTCCTGGACATGGGTGGGGGTGAGGGATGGGTGCTGATGCCATGTACATGTATGGTGTCCATGTCTGTGTGTCTGACCTGCGTGTCTGTGACTTGTGAATGCCAGGGATGCATGACACATGTCTGTCGCAATGTTCAGGTTCACTGATGCAGCCTAGTCATCCTTGTATCCACTGTGTCTGTGGTGTACAAGGCCAGATGGATGAAACTAGCGTGAAGTGTGTATATGTGATAGGCATGGCCCATGATGCATGTGAGTTCCAAAACAACATTGTATGTTTCAAGAATCCCTTGGACATGTATGCTAATGTCCATAGCATGCGCCATGCCTGTTACCGCATGTGTTTTACCTGAACTGAGCCATGTGTTGTGGAGGGACATGATGGAAGTGATCTTTGACAGTGCCACTCATCTGCTATTGCTTCCTCTCTAGGGGACCATTGTACAGTACCCTGATGCTTGTGTTCTATGTCTCCCTCTACACAGCTCCACGTGAAGAAGAGGGCGGAGACGGCTCTGTGGAGCAAAGCGGCGGGGATGCCCCCACGGCTGCAGCGGAAGGGGTGGGTGAGCCCCCACAGGGGCTTGCAACGGCGGAAGACGGGGTGGAGCCATCCAGGTTGGTGGTTTCCACAGAGGAGGAGGAGGCCGCTACTGAGGCGCACATGGGCCTGGTGGGGGCATCCCTGCTGGTGCAAGTGTTGCAGTCCAGGGGCAGGGGCAGGAGGCAGCACAGGTCGCCGTGGAGGGCCCTGTGCATGTCACTGTCCCTGACACTGTGACTGCACCTCCATGCACCAGCAGGGATGCCCCATCCGAGGCCAGTCCGCAGGTAGGGGGGATGTCCATGTCATCTGACTCCCCTCCACCTGCGGACGAGCGGACCCCTGGCCGTATGGAGAAGGTCCTGATTGGTGTCGCGTTGCGCACAGGTGCAATTCGTGATGAGGTGCGTGCTTCCCGGGAGGAGCATGCACGTCATCAAGGAGAGCACTGTGCCGACGTGGCCCAGTTGGGATCGGCCATGGTCGGGGGTTTCCTACATGTGTCGGCCAATCTGGCGACCCTCTCCTCCTCTGTGGAGACTATGCACCAGTCGTTCTCCATGCCGTCTTCCGGCCCAGATGCCACCAGGGCCCCCTGTGGACCTGCCCCGACCAATGCAGCCGGCTCGGTGGGGATCCCATCCCTGCCACAGTCGGGAGTCGGAGGTCCAGCAGGGGTGGACACAACAGCAACTGGACCCCAGCAGATGGAGGATGTGACGGCATCATCGGGCAGGGCACGTGCACGACGGCGTCAGTGGATTCCATCAGCCTGGATGCTGTCGTGCTGGCACAGGCAGTTGCGTCGGAGGCAGCGGCAGGCTCGACGTGGGAGGCATCATGGCTCGGGGTCATCAACATCAGGGGTGCAGGCATCGGCCGGAGGGCAGGAGAACCCTGGAATGGGAGTGGCTTCCGTGTGGGAGCGGTTGGGCCAGCAGATAGGTGCGGAGTGGCAGCGGGCAGAGGAAGAATGGCTCACAATGGTCAGGGCGGAGAACTCCATGCGGAGGGCGCTGAGGCGGGCTGAGTGCCTCGAGGGTCTTCGCAGGGAGTTGGAGCTGGACACTGCTTTATCCCTGCGAGACCTCGGGGCCAGGGAACATGCCCGCCTCCAAGCCATTGAACAGGAGTTCGATGATGCCCTGGCCCATGACAACATCCAGTGAGCCGTTGGACTAGCCCGCTGCCCATGTAAATAGTTATGTAGTTAGTGTTAGGTTTCCTTTGTTTTTGCATTTTCTTTGGACCTTTTGGACAATGGGCCACATTTTTGTATATAGTTATTTTTTATTAGGTAGTGTTGTTAGATAGGTTTTATTTCTTTTGTTGGGATCATAGACCCTGGCTTGTTCACCTGTACATAGTTCACTGTTGGATTTCTTTTCTTTTTACAATTTACCCATGGAGCAATGGCTTTCAATTATAATTTCCCATTGGATTTTCGTTTGTGGACTGTGACTTTGGACACCATTCCTTTTGTAGGGGAGGGGTGGTCCAAGGGACCCCCCCTGGCCTGCATCTCCACCCCAGGTGAGGGCCATGGCTCATCGGGCGTCCCCTCCTTACCACCAGGGCCCAGGTGGTGGATGGCTCACCTGCTGAAGACATTGCCAGCACGTATTAAATTTAGCTAGGCCTCAGAAACCATTTTTTGTCTGCTAGAGATGGTGTGAGCTCAGCGCGCTGTAGCGCGGCCCGCACCTTCAGAAAGTTTCAGTCCTCCTTGTCTCCGCAGCACCATGGTAGATCCGCTGCAAGCCCGTTCCCACGAACAAGACGGGCATGATCTAGCGTAATACATTAACATTGTAACAGTTCACCTTCCGCAGTGTATCGCTGCTCCCACAATGACCCGGTCAGCAAGGCCTGGGCGATGGGAGGATCTGTAGAATGGGCATCTGCTGAAAGCAGACAGGTACCCAAATATGAATGTAAGAAACCACTTTTAACACATGTATCCTCTCCATACAACCACTCTTACTAAAGAAACCTGTGAAATTATGTAATTATCGCACATGACACCAGCCGTGAAGGACCCACACCCCTGCAGTGGTGTGCAAATGATAAAAGCATTTCCGGGGGATTATTCTTCATAAGTATCATCGAAAGCCCTACACCCCGCGGTCCCGCGCCACAACTGAACTGATGCTGCTAGGGTACACAAGAAAACGAATGTAACCATACCACGGGCACATGTGAAGAGTGTACGAGAATGCACTCGTCACACGTGTATGTCTAAGCCCCTCACGTGCCACCTCCGCCACGTACAGTGGCGAGTTACTTTCTATGTACTCCACCAACCCCCAATACTACCTCACTTACTGCAAATGTATATGCATATAACTAAATACTGTAGTTGTTAAAACATAGTGTACGAATAAGGTGCTCAGACTGGGTATAATCGAGACACATCCAGCAAAGTTTAAATGCATGTTTTAAAATGATTTGAATAAGTATTATAGAGTGTTCAAATGTTTATGATGTTTTTACCTAAAATCGGCAACACACGAGGGAGATACCTTTGTGAAATGCATGCAAGGCCATTCCCCCTCCCACCCTGCGAAGGCTGCCAAGACATGAGAGCAGAGGCCCGCGCTGCGCTACTCTGCCTCCCCCAACCAGACTGGAGACGCTTCAAAGATTTGTAGCCCCCTCTGCAGCACCCAAAGCCACGGCCTGCCACCTGCATTATTTACAGCACAGCAGTAAACCTCTGCCTGAACAGCCACTTCCAAAGGCGGCCCCTCATTAACCCCATAACCCACCGGATCATCTTAGACCTATGGCCCTGTGCAATCAGGACACCCAACACTCTGACAACACACAGCGGCACATCCATAACAACTTCTAACAAGACAGAAAGACCTGTACCGCCCGTCCCAAGCCCTGAAGCTTAGCACCTTGACCT
This sequence comes from Ambystoma mexicanum, assembly GCF_040938575.1. NCBI lineage: Eukaryota > Metazoa > Chordata > Amphibia > Caudata > Ambystomatidae > Ambystoma > Ambystoma mexicanum. The sequence continues at coordinate 695,848,817 of NC_090939.1, forward strand.
ATGGCCCCGGTCAACAGGACTCTGGTAACCATGTCCTGACGTATTACCGCCAGACCCCTCACAAGGTACATTCCTCCTGTGTTGCATTAACCTGTAGAATAACCTATTGGAAGATTTACTAAAGAAGATAATATTGAAATGACTGAATGACTGCGGTGTGCATGGCCTAGGGCAAATAACTCAGGAAAAGACATTCATCTCTGACACTGGCCGCGATGGCACAACAACACCGCCCGGATGAACTCTGCCAACCTGCCAGGCCCTGCCCAACCCACGAGGCTGCCCAGTGACGTTCTCCAGCCACGGCCAACCACATCGCAGCAGCACCTATAGTTAGTCGTCGCCACCCAATCCCATTGAACTTGTGCCCCCTATAATGTGTAGGTTCTTATGACGTTTTTTGTAAATATATACGCCTGTCTTTGCTATTTTCAGACAGAGCGCTCTCTGAGTTTGCAGAGTTCTTTGCATGCCGTATTCTCATTGATAAACTCCCATTTAAGCTGACCCGCACTCTGTCTTGGCCTTATTCCCGATTTGGGAGAGTCCTTCATTGTCTCTCATTGTGGGGAGGATCGTGCTGGCTGGGGACGCATGCCTTCAGTGGTGACCCCGAAAGCGTGATTATTATTATTATTATTATTTCCGGACCTAACATTACCGTCCCCTTTTGGCACGAGAATCTCCGGTCGAAAAGGGATACGCACGGTGAGCCGGCTCCGGGAGGCTGCCCGCCAACGGCGACCGGTACACTAAGAAGTGCGCACTCAAAAGAGAGAGGCTACGGGATCCCGGTTGAAAAATCCCCTTTGAGTACCGCTCGCCGGAGCCGGGGCTGACTGTTGAGCTGACGGCGACACTGCCTGGACGGAGTTCAGAGACTATCGGTTCAAGACGGGCACGTGAGTACTGAGTGCGAGCGATTGTAAAGGGAGTGGGGGAAGAAGTGTAGGACAGGGAACGAAGAGGGGGTACGCAGATCTACTAAGGATCATCCTAAAACTTTCCTTGCTTTTTCTTTGCATATGGCCATTAGGATTAAGAGGTGAATAAGAGATAAAAGTGACGGGAACCTAGCTCCGAAAGGGGTGGAAGGCGGCGCCGCATAGTGCTATCTTGACTAGTACTGGGAATATATGAAGAAGTGGAATATAAGATAAAAGTGCTCAGCAAAAGGGGGCACTGCGAATATATTAGTGACCGCTATTACTTCTTTCTTTTCTTTTTCTTTAGGGGTAGGGGGAAAATAAACAGTGAGATTAACGCAGACTTAAGGAGAAAGTAAGAGTCCTACTAGAAAAGGGAAGAGCAGACCTATATATATATATATGCGCATCCATAGATCCAAGTAAGACGGACAGGGACAGCCGGCTAGGGAAGAAAGGGAGGACGGCGTGAATTGTGAATAGAGTGTTACCAAGAGGTGTGTGCACCTCGCATGTGTCAGACGACAAGTTGATGTTGTGAATGTGTAAAACAGCTGTGAATGTATAGTAGTTAAATGGTCATGGTAAGTGTGACCGGATAGAACTTTTGAAGACAAAAATGACACGGTGAAGTGAGTGGGTACCTTTTTGATTTCCGGGTTGATATTGTCAAAATAAATGATGGTTTGCTCTTGTATGTGCCCCCCAAAGAGAATAGAATAGAACCTGTGTACAGCCAGTTTTGTATTGCGCAGACAAGGGGGAGAGCACAAAGGAGCCTGTTATTGATTGTGAAGCAGAAAACGAAAAATAATATTGATAATACACCTACATTGTAGTTGCAGACACACAGACACACACAAGTACTAGGAGGGCACAGGGATGGGGGCCGAAACACCCTTATCACATATTTGTAAGAATCTACCAGGGTACGCGGAGCGGATTAAGAAATATCACGACCAATGGATAACCGAATTGAAGTGAGAGGGGTTACCCCAGATATGGCCCGAGGGAGCGTCGTTTGATAAAAGTGTTCTGGATATGGTGGCCACATGTATTTGTTTGAAGTACAAGGGGAAGCAGTTGCAAAATAGGAGAGAAGTATTAGATCTCTGGAGGTTATTTGAAGAGATACCACCGCCTAAAACACCAGTATTAAATCCTGATCTTCCGTCCACCACAGACAACCCACTAATGATACAGAAAGATGTTAAAGAATTGTCAAGTGTAGCGCCACCAGTAGAGGTAATAAGTTTGTACCCGATATTAAACAAGCCTGTGCCCGCAGAAGGATACAGTGACCCCACATATGTGCCTCCCCCGACAGCTACTACACCCCGCCGGCCCACGGCACCCCTGCCATATGAAAGTACAAGGGAGCGAGCCCAGGTAAGTACGCAGAGAGTGGACATAGAGAAACTCACAGATGAGTTACAATCAAGACTCTCAATAGCGAAAGATGAGCTCTCGAGGATAAAAGACATGTGCGAGCAAACAGCACTTAATGCGGCTCGATCAGGGCGCACGTCTAGAGCGCCAGGTGAGAATAGAAAACCTGACGAGGGGTGGAAAAAAGGTGAGATACTGTTCAGAATTGAAGAAGAACCGACACGAATAATCGAAATTGGGACACGAGAGGGAGATATCGACAATGAAGAAAGGCCAATGGGGGATAGAGAGGAATTAATATGTGATATAAGGGACGAGTTAGAAGAAAGCGACAGGTTGAGCGTGGCAATGGGAGGGGGAAGCGAAGGGGGGGATGGTGCATGTTCGATGAGAACCCTGGATGATGAGTGGACGGGGCGATTAAGGAACAGAGTGGGGAAAATGGCATCCCTGGGGACCTCAGCAGCCAAAATGGGTCCGGATGCAACGGTAAAAGGAAGACTACAGCTCCCGTTCATACACAAGGGAGGAGGGAGGCCTAACTACATCCCATGGGCACAGATGGATAAGGCCAATTTATTAAAGCTATTGCCCCCGTTATCAGGAGGGGCAAGTAAGTGGATATAGGCCTTTGAGAAACACACTGCTGGGGTACCCCTAGCAATAGGAGATGTGAAGAGCTTGCTTGTATCAGCAGTGGGGGATCAGGCTGAGAGAGTATGGGTCAAGGCCGGTTTCCCGGGAGTAACATTAGACTTCGACCGCCATGATGGGGCCTCCTTTAACACAGTGCGTGCAAGGGTGTGGGATGCCTTGCGAGAAACGTTTCCAGATACGCCAGACTTACAGTCAGTAATGCAGTGTACAATGAATGACGGGAAGGAGGCTATGGATTACATTTTCCGGGTCCAAGATATGTGGAGAGCAGAAACGGGCACGCCCTGGTATCAATCGACATCTTTATTTTACTTCATTATAAAAAGAGGGCTCCCCAAAGAAGTGCAAAAGGCGCTCGACAAAATAGCAGGTATTGAAGCAAAGGGATGGCCTGAGATTCAGAGCATAATAGTACACCATTGTAAGCGAATAAAAGAGAGGGAGAAGGAGGTGGCGCAGAAAAGATTGGCAGACGAGGCAAAGTTAGTACAGACAAAGTTGGTGAAGGTTGCAGCAGCAGTAGCCGCGCTCCCACACAGCAGGGAGGGAGACGACGAGGAGGAGGGGCTGATAGCAATACAAGGAAGGGTGGCAACTAATTGGGTTGGAGCAGGACAGCGGCAGTGGAATGAACAGGAGCAAGGCGGAGGTCCGCAGTGGCAAGAGTGGACCCCTCGAGGGGGACGAGGTGGGTACAGGGGCCGGAGAGGAGGTGGACAAGGGTATGGGGGAATGGGAGGAAATGGATGGCAGGGCCGCAGAGGCGCACAAGGGAGTTGCTGGAACTGCGGACGGTGGGGGCATTACTCTAGGGAGTGCAGAGCTAGACCCAACAGTGGGTTCCAAGAGGTAGAACAGTATGGCCACCCTCACCCGGGGAGCCCATATGGTCTCCCAATGGGACAACAACAGCTGAGAAACCCAGGCCGAGGTGATGCTGAGCAGCAACAAGGGCACCAGTATAGAACACAGAACCACCCCCAAAACAATGACAATATGCAGTATGCGCCAGGCAACCCCTTCGCGACAACAGCAAACGGGGCCCCCGTACCAGCACCTTACAACGGCATGTCAGTGGTTTCGGGAAGTGTCTTTAATGAGGGGGGAGCAATGAGACACCCCGCATAGGACAGCCCACAGAGAACACTTGCGTGTCCAGTTCTGTCTACAACCTACAATGCAGCAGAGGAACCATTGGTAGGGGCGCAGATAGGAGACAAGCAATTCATATTCATGGTTGATTCGGGAGCGGAAAAATCATGTATCAGAGAGGGCCGGTTCCCGTTATCTAACCGGAAGTTAGAGACGCAGGGGTTCTCTGGGGCTGTAATTGAAGTTCCTTACACGGAAGCATTGGATGTAACAGTGGGGGGTAAAACTGTAAAGGCACCCTTACTGTACTATGAAAACTCACCAATACATTGGGGAGGGACCTCCTGAGTAAACTTAACATGACCATATCATTTACCGAGAGAGGAATAGTGTGTTCTACACCCGGGATATGCCCCTTGCGTGCAATGTTGGTAGTGCAAGCTTACACAACCACACAGGAGATACGAGGGCTGCCGGAAAATGAGGAAATGTTTATTGAAGGGCTAAAAACTTTGGCCCACATAATTCCAGAACTAAGAAGAATGGACTGGAGGATCCCAGCGGAGTTCCTCTTCCGCCCCATAGTGTGTCCCGACGCAGCACCAGGATCAGTGGTATCATTAGACTTGCATGCTGTACAGGTGTCAGCGAAAAGGATCGCTGCAATTGGAGTGGATAGGGAGGGATGCAAGTGGCGTGCAGTGCTGTGTACGAATGCCAACATCGCCCTACGAGAGATAACAGATGAGGATCTCTTTTCAGACACAGAAGGGGATGGTGAGATAGTAATGGAAATAGCGATGCCCTGTGACATTTTGATTCAAGCCAGGGAAACACCCGTCCAATTGATGGCAGTGGTGGGAGCACCACCGTCGTTTTTTGACGACGACATGAGACTCGTACCAAATAATTTATGGACAGCAGGCCCACATGATGTCGGGCTGTTGCACGGAGTACAACCTGTGGTAATAAAGCTAAAGCAAGGAGCAATTTTACCCCAAGTTAAATAGTATCCATTGTCCCGCGAAGCTGAAGAAGGGATAAAAGAGACAATAAATGCATTACTAGCACAAGGGATAATAGTGCCTTCAAACTCCCCATGTAACACATGTATCTACCCAATCAAAAAGGCGAAAGGAGGGTCTTGGAGGATGATACAGGACTTACGCCCCCTAAATGACATAATTCAGAAGGAGTTCCCTCTTGTCCCGAACCCTGCATCAATACTATGCAGCATCCCGAAAGTGGCATCACATTTCACAGTAGTAGACTTGAAAAATGCGTTTTTCTCAATACCCCTGGCTGAAGAGAGTAGATACCTTACAGCATTCACACTAGGGGGTAAGAGATATGAACACTGCAGACTACCACAGGGATACTGTGAGAGCCCGAGCATATTCAACCGCATATTGCATGAAGACTTGGGAAACCTATCAGTTGAGAGTATGATTATTCAGTATGTAGACGATTTATTAGTATGTGCACCAGACGAAGCAACATGTAGAAAAGATTCAACAACGCTCCTGACTTTACTGGCCAACAAGGGGTACAAGGTAGACAGGGAGAAGCTACAGTACTGCCTGACTGAGGTCTTATACCTGGGACAGCTCATATCAAAAGATGGAAAAAGAATAATTCCCGACAGGGTAGAAGCAATAAGATCAGTAGGAGAACCCGCAACAGTGAAAGACATGCAGAAATTCTTGGGAATGTGCAATTATTGCCGCACATGGATATTAGACTATGCAGCATACACGAGACCCCTCCTACAAGCACTCAAGGAAGCACAACAGGAGAACAAAAAGATAGAATGGTCAGAAGAAATTAGTACATCATTTCAATCATTAAAAGAGCTAATTTCAAGCGCTCCAGTGCTAGCAAACGCTGATTATGGACGCAAATTTTACCTATTCTCACACTGCAAGGGAACACTCATGACAGCTGTACTGACAAAAAAGACATCCCTAGGACACAAGCCATTGGCTTACTATAGTGGTACTTTTGATGCCGTGATGCAAGGTTATTTCGCGTGCGAGCAATCACTCGCTGCAGCCGCGTTCGCGATTGAAAAAAGTGCCACAATAGTAATGGGTTGCCCTGTAACATTGTTTGTGGAACATTCATTATTTGCAATACTTGAGAGGTCAAAAAGCACACTGACAACACAGCGGGCGACAGCCTACGAGATTATATTGTCTAGCGCCAACATTCATGTGGTAAGATGCAAGACAGTGAACCCCGCCACATTCATTACAGAAGCATGCACACTAGAGGACATGCAGGACCACGACTGCGCGACCTACACAGGAGAAAGAGGGGAGGACACAGTGGTGTGTGAGAATGCTCTGAGCGAGGGGGAAGTGTACTTCGTAGATGGGTCTGCATCTATTGACGTGGACACAGGAGAAAAACATGTCGGCATGGCAGTAGTGAGGCTAGAAGACGGTGAGTATGAAACACTAGTGCAGTACCGCCTCCCATCACACTACTCCGCACAAGCAGCAGAACTAATTGCGCTCATAGAAGCACTACATGCAGCAAAAGGTTGCGCAGTGACAATATATACAGACTCAGTTTACATGACAACGACAGTACATGGAGGAGTAGCAAGATGGGGGCGTAGGGGGTTTTGACGGGCAGACGGAACACCAGTACAGCATGCAGAGTTGTTGAAAGAGTTAATTTAGGCCCTACAAAACCCTACTGCAGTAGCAATAGTAAAGTGCCAAGCACATACATCCAACACAGACGTTGTGTCTTTGGGGAACGCGGCAGCGGACGCCGCCGCCAAGGAGGCTTCCTATTTTCAGAAATATGACGCAGGTGAGTACATGCTGTGGCATAAGACAACCGAAGAGCCCCCAGAAGGGTACAACATGATGCCCATATCACAAATACTCGAATTGCAGGAAGAAGCTAGCGCAGACGAAAAATTGATGTGGACTAAACGAGGGTGCAGCTAGTCGGGAACAGACTTGCTATGGCGGCAAAATAGCTCAGGGAAAGTGGTGATGCCCATCCAGTTACTAGAAATTGCGTTTCAACAACTACACTTCCCCGCACATAATACCAAACAGCACATTGCAGCAGAAATACAGGAAGAATGGTTCGTGCCCTGTCTCCAGGAGCACGTATCTCGATTAGCAATGGAATGCACAACATGTCAGATCTACAATTCAGGAATGACACTACGCACACTCCGGGGAACAATTCCTAAACCCACTGGCCCATTCAGAGAACTGCACATCGACTACGCAGATATGGGGGAAAGGTGTAACGGCGCACGGTACATGATCGTGGTTGTGTGCCCATTCTCAAGGTGGGTGGAAGCTGGACCGTGTGCACGGCCTGATGCTAAAAGCGCCCCCAAGTTCCTAGTAAGGGAAGTGTTCCCGCGCTGGGGAATTTGTGACGTGATTCGCTCAGACAACGGCACTCATTTTGTGAATGAACTTTTCAAGGAAGTCACTACATTATTGGGAATAAAACATAAATTGTGTTCGATTTATCACCCTCAAAGCAATGGCGTAGTGGAAAAGATGAACGGACTGTTAAAGGGCAGGTTATCGAAACTATGCTTTTCATTGAAGAAAAATTAGATATACTGTCTGCCCCTCGCGCTATTTGAACTGAGAAATCAGCCAAGCAAAGATCACCATTTGTCCCCGCACGAAATCGTGACTGGGAGACGAATGCACACAGCACACTCCCCACTACGCGAACACTCAGATGCACACAGGAGCGCCGCGATATTGGGAGAAGAGTTCACGGACTATCTGAAAAAATTAACAAGGGCAGCACGCGTAATATCAAAGCAGCTCTCCCCACCCTTCACTAGAGAGGAGGGAAACATAACAGGGTCTGTCACAGAGCCTGAGCAGCAGCTACAGCTAATGCCGGGCGAACTAATTTATGTCAGGAGCATTGTGCGTCGATGGAATGCACCACGGTTCCACGGCCCATACGAGGTAGTGTTCTGCACACCCACAGCTGTAAAAGTGAAGGGCTTGAGGTATTGGATACACTTGACAGATGTGCGAAGAGCTTATAATAATGTGCAAGAGGAGGCAGATGAGGAGGCATAGACAACAGCAACCGATTGAGCTGAACAGAATGTCTGAATGTTAGCTTGAGTTTGTGCGTCAGCTATGCACGTGAATGGGAAAGTGACTGATGAAGTATTGCCGCATTCTCTTCTTATACACCACTGGGAAAGAAAAAAAAAAGAGAAAGTTTTTTGTTTGTTTGGACTTATATGTAATTAATGAAGTGATCGAATTATGACATGTTTACACCCTTGTCTGTGAATACCCTTCCCCGCAACCCTACCCGCTCCCATTCCCCGTCAATATATATATTGGCACTCATGGTGCCAACAGAACATTTACATGCATGCACTTAATGCACTTTTATATCTCAAACAGGAACTACCATGGCATCTAACAGGCAGCCTGCAACGGATAGAATTAGTAGAATGAGAGAATTATTAAATGAGAGATGTAGCTATTCGTATGAGTGCGGATTATCTGTATGCATTACAATGTTTTTTATGCTAATGTTCGGTCTGATTACATATTGGTTTATAGCGTTCATCTCTATCGAGATGAACAAGGGGGAGGGATTAACAGCACTGGGATTAACAGCACCACTAGGACCATTGTAACTACAAGTGTCACTGTAAGGGAAAGTGATTTTCTGGTATGGGACGGAGCTAAACTTGTATGGGGATATCGCACCACACCATCCAATGTTGTCATATCAGAAAAGAAAGAGCCACAGGGTGGAACGCAAAACAACACAGTGGGCCTCATTAGGACCCAGGCGGAGAGGGTGTTACGCCAGCGTAGTGCATGGCGTACCTCTCCGCCATACTACGAGTTCCCGTAGCGCCATGGCGGCCTTTTCCGCCTGGTTTTACCAGGCGGAGAAAACCATGGCGCTACGGGACCTCGTTGTTAATTACGCCACCGTATTTTACGGTGGCGTAATTAACTCCTTCCCCACTCCCATTATACCCTATGGGGCAAAAATGGGAATGGGGAAGGGCAGAATGGGGATTGGGGATTTACCGCTCCGCCGAGGTCGGAATGGGGCGGTAAATCCGCCAACCCCCATGGCGCTATCGGCGGCTTTCCGCCATGCTTCGCGGTGCATTTAGCACCGCGAAGTCCGCCTGGGTCCTAATGAGGCCCAGTATCTCCACCAGTGATGTATAGGTATAATGCTCGCAGTTTAAATGACCGAAGCCCGTCTGCGATATCATGGTTGTATAACACCCCCACCAGCCAACCTGCCCCTACCCTAAAAAATGACCTGCAAGATAACGTCAGGGACGAAGAAGAAAAGCTGCTAGCAATACACGAAATATATGATGCATGGGCCACAGGAGGCGGGAATGGGAAAGGGGGGTCTATTCTATCCCTCGCCCAGGGAGTTGGGAAGTACATGAGGAACAAGAACAACAGACGGAGGAGGGAAGCAGGGAGGAGAAAGTATGATGAGTACTATGGGCTAGGTTTAGATAAGATGGAAGACCCACGACACCCCCACCAAACAAATAAATGGTATGCGGATATGAGTGCTACAGCAAAACAAACAACAAATGAGAGCTGCTATGTCTGCTCCCTCATTCCTCACGCTTCAGGTACATCAAAAGTATTGCTACCCAAAGAGTTGCCAATTATAGATGCCCAATGTCTCCTTCATCTCACGTTATGCAGGATTAAGAACACCTTCCAGGCACACGAAGTTACTTTTCAAATGCTGCAGAACGAGAAAACATGCTATCCAAAGACGGCAGGGGTGATATGTTTGAAAGAACCGTTTTTTGCAATACAAGGGACACTTTTTTCTGATAACAAGTGGAAGGATGAAAAAGTAATGTGCAAGGCAGAAGCACTGAGAGGTGTGGCACCAGAGAAATTGCAGTGGATAGAAGAAACATGCACACCAGTATGGAAAGAACACATTTCAAAACTAACTTGGGTAACCACCATTGAAAAACCCTTCAAACTACAGAGCGAAATAGACTATGAACTATGTTTTAAAGGAGAGGGGAAGACCTCCATGGGAACAAACAAGAGCTGTAACAAGACCCTCACCATCCCAGATCTGAGAAAAGGGACAGCGGCCCTTACGGACACGTACTGGGTATGCGGCAACCAGGCATACCTACACCTCCCCCCGTCATGGAGTGGCAGCTGCTCAATGGCCACTCTACACTCAGCCCTAATGGTAATACCGGAGAGCCACATCGACGGGAGCAAAAAGGCACTGGAACGCTCGCAACAGAGCGCAGCCCAGCCAACTGCGGAGTCGCAAATGTACGTCCTATCTTCCGGAAGCAAGGGAGAAGTGCTTACCCGTAACAGACGTGCATCAAACTACATATCAAAGGAATCATCAGAACTATTGGCCCAGATCCCAGATAAATATCGATTATTCAGCTCAGCAGAAACATTCTTTGCCTCACTGGTCTCAAGTGTCCAAGCAAGAGCAAATGCAAAATGGCTCCAGATAACACGCTGGGAACTGATTCAGCTGGCGAACGACACTGAAGAAGGGTTCAATGTAATCAAAGTGGAACTGAGGGCTTTACGATTGATGACTATGCAAAACAGGTATGTCCTGGACCTGTTGACGGCAATGGATGGAGGTGTTTGCCGAAAAATAGGAAGTGCCTGCTGCACTTTCGTACCTTCTGAAGACGCAGAAAATGGCTCCCTGTCCCATGTGATCGAGGCAGTCCACAATCTAGGAGAAAAAATGAAAATGGAAGGTGGAGCAGAAGACAGAACATGGTTCGATAACTTCTTCTCCTGGGTCCCCTCATGGCTTGGAACAACTGTGAAATTTTTGATGCCAGCTGTGGTGTTCCTCCATTTAATTTTTTGCCTGTGCCAGGTGGGCCTTCGATGTTGTGCTAACGCAGTACCTAATGGTGCAATGATGATGGTGACAATGGGCAACACTCGTGGGACAATACAAAACATGCAGGAAGTGCAGGTGCAAACAGGAGCAGATGACACACCAAGATATCAGCTAGTGCCTATCTATCACGACAAAGATATCATAGATAAAGCGTGGCACACCACCATTAGAGAGCCCCGTGTATTAGAATGGTACCAGGAGGTGTGGGTGGATCTGGCGGGAGATGGCGGATGTATCTACCTGACTTGCACCCCAGATGAGTATGCCAGAAGAGGGGAAAGCCTACGAGGAGTGTGCAGAGCATGGATGCCCATAAAAGGCACACCTGCATGGGATGAGGCAGTGATGGAGGAAGAAGAATGTAGGAGGTTGGAGGAGTTAAAGTATTCATTACTTAAGTAACGAAAGGGGGGAAATGTAGGGGAGGGGAGGGGTGGTCCAGGGCCCAGGTGGTGGATGGCTCACCTGCTGAAGACATTGCCAGCACGTATTAAATTTAGCTAGGCCTCAGAAACCATTTTTTGTCTGCTAGAGATGGTGTGAGCTCAGCGCGCTGTAGCGCGGCCCCCACCTTCAGAAAGTTTCAGTCCTCCTTGTCTCCGCAGCACCATGGTAGATCCGCTGCAAGCCTGTTCCCACGAACAAGACGGGCATGATCTAGCGTAATACATTAACATTGTAACAGTTCACCTTCCGCAGTGTATCGCTGCTCCCACAATGACCCGGTCAGCAAGGCCTGGGCGATGGGAAGATCTGTAGAATGGGCATCTGCTGAAAGCAGACAGGTACCCGAATATGAATGTAAGAAACCACTTTTAACACATGTATCCTCTCCATACAACCACTCTTACTAAAGAAACCTGTGAAATTATGTAATTATCGCACATGACACCAGCCGTGAAGGACCCACACCCCTGCAGTGGTGTGCAAATGATAAAAGCATTTCCGGGGGATTATTCTTCATAAGTATCATCGAAAGCCCTACACCCCGCGGTCCCGCGCCACAACTGAACTGATGCTGCTAGGGTACACAAGAAAACGAATGTAACCATACCACGGGCACATGTGAAGAGTGTGCGAGAATGCACTCGTCACAAGTGTATGTCTAAGCCCCTCACGTGCCACCTCCGTCACGTACAGTGGCGAGTTACTTTCTATGTACTCCACCAACCCCCAATACTACCTCACTTACTGCAAATGTATATGCATATAACTAAATACTGTAGTTGTTAAAACATAGTGTACGAATAAGGTGCTCAGACTGGGTATAATCGAGACACATCCAGCAAAGTTTAAATGCATGTTTTAAAATGATTTGAATAAGTATTATAGAGTGTTCAAATGTTTGTGATGTTTTTACCTAAAATCGGCAACACACGAGGGAGATACCTTTGTGAAATGCATGCAAGGCCATTCCCCCTCCCAACCTGCGAAGGCTACCAAGACATGAGAGCAGAGGCCCGCGCTGCGCTACTCCGCCTCCCCCAACCAGACTGGAGCCGCTTCAAAGATTTGTAGCCCCCTCTGCAGCACCCAAGGCCACGGCCCGCCACCTGCATTATTTACAGCACAGCAGTAAACCTCTGCCTGAACACCCACTTCCAAAGGCGCCCCCCTCGTAAACCCCATAACCCACCGGATCATCTTAGACCTATGGCCCTGTGCAATCAGGACACCCAACACTCTGACAACACACAGCGGCACATCCATAACAACTTCTAACAAGACAGAAAGACCTGTACCGCCCGTCCCAAGCCCTGAAGCTTAGCACCTCGACCTATGGCCCCGGTCAACAGGACTCTGGTAACCATGTCCTGACGAATTACCGCCAGACCCCTCACAAGGTACATTCCTCCTATGTTGCATTAACCTGTAGAATAACCTATTGGAAGATTTACTAAAGAAGATAATATTGAAATGACTGAATGACTGCGGTGTGCATGGCCTAGGGCAAATAAGTCAGGAAAAGACATTCATCTCTGACACTGGCCGCGATGGCACAACAACACCGCCCGGATGAACTCTGCCAACCTGCCAGGCCCTGCCCAACCCACGAGGCTGCCCAGTGACGTTCTCCAGCCACGGCCAACCACATCGCAGCAGCACCTATAGTTAGTCGTCGCCACCCAATCCCATTGAACTTGTGCCCCCTATAGTGTGTAGGTTCTTATGACGTTTTTTGTAAATATATACGCCTGTCTTTGCTATTGTCAGACAGAGCGCTCTCGGAGTTTGCAGAGTTCTTTGCATGCCGTATTCTCATTGATAAACTCCCATTTAAGCTCACCCGCACTCTGTCTTGGCCTTATTCCCGATTTGGGAGAGTCCTTCATTGTCTCTCATTGTGGGGAGGATCGTGCTGGCTGGGGACGCATGCCTTCACTTTGGATTCTGATTTTTGGTTTTGCATTTTTTCACGGACATGCTTCTTTTTACTTATTTTACATTCCCATTTCTGTTAGTTTATTTTTGATTCATTTCATGTTTCCTTTAATACATATTTTTCGATCAAACTTCAATGTGTAGCATCATCTCATTGGTTTCATGCATATCATGATATGGGTTTTGAGATTCACTGACACCCATTGGGTGTATGTGAGGGACATGTGTTCGTTTCCAAACTTGCAATTGGTGTTCTATCATGTTATTGCCATTTCTAAGTGGGTGGATGCAATACTCGGGTGGGTGTTTTGCATTTGGAGGCTGACTATAGGGACCAGGGATCTAGATTGTGATGACATGTTGGCTGGGGAACATGAGTTGGACATGAGAGGGGGCCTGCTGGCAGGTGCCCCACAGTGCTGGGGGGTGGGGGTGCAGGGGAACATGAGTTGGACATGAGTGGGGGCCTGGTGGAGGGTGCCCCTGACTGGTGGGGGGTGGGGGTGCAGGGAGACAGGAGTGGGGGCCTGGTGGAGGGTGCCCCTGACTGCTGGGGGGTGGGGGTGCAGGGAAACAGGAGTGGGGGCCTGGTGGAGGGCGCCCTGACTGCTGGGGGGTGGGGGTGCTGGGAGACATGCATTGTTGATCAGTAGTGCAAGGTGACATGTGGCTTGGCTGGGGGGCATGCCCATGGTGGATGGGCTGCCTGCGGGACATGAGCAGGGGTGCAGGGTAGTCCCCCGTGGTGTGGGCTGCCTGCAGGGGCCGTGGAGGTTGTAGAGCGAACACCTGGGAGGACCCACACGGCCAATTCACGTGTAGTACTCCCCAGAAGCCCTGAAATACACGTACCCTGGTGGAATCGCGTGTGGAACTTCCCGCGCACCCCTGAAATACACGTACCCTGATGGAATCGCGTGTGGAACTTCCCACGCAACCCTGAAATACACGTACTCTGCTTGCACAGGGCCAATCGCGTGTGGAACTTCCTGCGCACCCCTGAAATACACATACCCTGATGGAATCGCGTGTGGAACTCCCCGCGCACCCCTGAAATACACGTACCCTGATGGAATCGCGTGTGGATCTTCCCGCGCACCCCTGAAATACACGTACCCTGCTCGCACGGGGCCAATCGCGTGTGGAACTTCCCGCGCACCCCTGAAATACACGTGCCCTGATGGAATCGCGTGTGGAACTTCCCGCGCACCCGTGAAATACACGTACCCTGCTCGCACAGGGCCAATCGTGTGTGGAACTTCCTGCGCACCCCTGAAATACACGTACCCTGATGGAATCGCGTGTGCATTTTCCTGCGCACCCCTGAAATACACGTACCCTGATGGAATCGCGTGTGGAACTTCCCGCACACCCCTGAAATACACGTACCCTGATGGAATCGCGTGTGGAACTTCCCGCGCACCCCTGAAATACACGTACCCTGCTCGCACGGGGCCAATCGCATGTGGAACTTCCCACGCACCCCTGAAATACACGTACCCTGATGGAATCGCGTGTGGAACTTCCCGCGCACCCGTGAAATACACGTACCCTGCTCGCACGGGGCCAATCACGTGTGGAACTTCCCGCGCACCCCTGAAATACACGTACCCTGATGGAATCGCGTGTGGAACTTCCCACGCACCCCTGAAATACACGTACCCTGCTCGCATGGGGCCAATCGTGTGTGGAACTTCCCGCGCACCCCTGAAATACACGTACCCTGATGGAATCGCGTGTGGAACTTCCCACGCACCCCTGAAATACACGTACCCTGCTCGCACGGGGCCAATCGCGTGTGGAATTTCCCACGCACCCCTGTGATACACGTACCCTGATGGAATCGCATGTGTAACTTCCCGGGCACCCCTGAAATGCACGTACCCAGCTGAAATGACATGAGGTACTTCCCGCGCACCCCAGTGATACACGTAGCCTGTTTGCCGTGCTGGTACAGGGTTAGCGCAGCCCTTTGCGCTGGATTGGGGATTTTGATGGCTTTTCCCTGCGCGAGAGGCGTTCTTGGGGGCGTAACTGGCGCTGCTGCAGGGTCGCTGCTCCACTGTGCGCCACGGCTGGTTTTGGTAGCTGGAATCCATGAATACGCTGTGCACGGAAATGGATTTTAGCGCATGCGGCTGGCGCAGGGATTCACACGCGCACACTGTGCGCCAGCCACGTGCGCCACTTGTGCGCTGAATTCTATGAATTACCCCCTAAAAGATAGCTGCCTATACGTAAAATTATACCAAAAAAGTGGTTGCCACCTACAGCAATGCAATGTAAACACATGCTTCTTCATAATTAATTGTTGACATCATCCTCTATTCTTAGGGCCTTTACGAAAGTAACAACCACTATTATCGGCGAGGTGGAGTGGCCAGATAAACAGATATCCCAAGAATTTTCCATTTTATCAGTGTCCACCTCTCTCAAAAACGCTCATAGATATTTTCCCGTCATTTCAGATAGAGCTGCGCATGCAACAAACATGTGTTTCAAAGTTGCAAGAATAGATGCGTTTCCACAGTAACGGCAGCCCACTGATATCAGACCCAGCAGGTCTCTTCACAACAAGATCTCCCTGGTCAGGATGAGATTCCATTGAAATCGCAGAAAGGCTCTACAAACCCAATTTGCTGGATATATGGCTAGAAAAGGGGCTATGTGTCCTAGTTTTTTTATGATCGAATCTAAGATGGTCTAAAGAAGAGAAGGAATGCATGTTATGAACTGTTGAGATCCAGTTCAACTGGTACAGACATTTTTTCACCTTTTCAGGATCATCACTCGATTCCCTGAGAGAGCTATTCATGGATTTTAGAATTTTACAAACATATTTGAATAAGCTGTTCAACCACAAGCTCTGATTCTCCTCGCTGATGGTATTAAGGCCAAGGAGCAGCGAGCCACCCACTGGGCACAGGATGTTCCTTATCAATAGGATACATTTCCAATTTTCCCAGGTCTGAAGGGAGAAAATGTCCAGGTCCGATCCTAACTCCTTGTTCTTTATGGGGCAAGCCAAACAAGGAGCTGGAGAAAGGCTTCTTTTCAGTTGTTTAACTGCCTCTGCTTGTTCCGGACCCCACTCCCACTTGACTCCGGCCTTAATAAATGGCCCAAGGGTTGAGTGACTTCTGCGTAGTCTTCAATTAACTTCTGACTATAATTAGTGAGTCCAAGAAGTCTTCTTAATTCTTGCAGAGTAGTAAGGTCTTTTAATTTCAATAAGACTTCCACCTTCTTCGCCTTCTTCGCCCACAGTGATCTTGTGCCCTAAGAATTTCACTCAGGTTTTATACCACTGTCCCTTCTGAAAGGACAGCTTTGCTCTGGCTTTCTGCAACTGGGTCAGAACATAGCAGATTTCTGCTATATATTCCTTCACAGTTGAGCACTTCAGCAGATCATCACCCACATTGGCCAGGTTTCTCCATTCTCCCAAGTTGGCAATGGTCTTATGTAGAAAGATGTCAAACTCATTGCTGGAGTTGATGGATCCAAAGGGAGTTTGGGTCCACGTGTACTGCTGCCCCTGAAAGTAAAGGCAAGCTTGCACTGGTCTTCCCTACTCATGGTTACTGTCCAGTAACCGTTGGTCAGTTCAATGGTGGTGTATACCGTTGACCCCTAGATCTGTGCCAGCCTTTGATCGACGAAGGGAAGTGGCCACCTTGACATGTGGACCTGTTTTTTTAACTCCCTCAGTTTTGCACATATTCACCATTGGCTGTTTGGTTTGAGTATCCCCAGTACCGGGTTGTTGAAGGTACTGTGGATCAGATGATTTATCCCACTGGATTCTAAGTTCTTAATAATCTTTGTGAGTGACACCATGGACACAAGAGATAACCGGTATTGTTTGACAAATACTGGAGCCATCTCAGGGTCCATGGCTATGGTGGTTGAATGAACGGATGTGCGTCCACAGTCGTATGATTCCACTGAAAAGATATCTTGGAATTCCAGGAAGACCTGTTTCAGCCTTTGTCTTTGCTCCTCGGTCTCCCATGCATCAGCGAGATTGATCCTTTCCTCGACCTTCTGCTTGAAACCTGGAAAGACCTGAGACTTGGCAATTTTGTGCGGTATCCTCCAGTTGGTGGGATAGATCTCTTTTGTTGGTATTGACCTGGACAGGGGATACCAGGAAGCAGTCCTTGACTCTGAACACTACCATCTGCCTCCCCTTTTGTCACAGGTCACCTCTTCCACCCTGTAGGGGCAGGAAGAGTACACTATGAAATTCTCCCCATGTCTAGTAAAAATATTTTCTGGAGGAATACTGTCGCTGATGTTGAAACAGTCGTTTGGGATTGTTCACATGATTTCATTATCTAAATCGATAGAATAATGTTGGGCATCAACCGTCATGTGTCTGTGCCCAAAGTGATACTTCAAGGGTAGCTGTTATCCACCAATAATCAAATGGTGTTGTGTTCTAGGTCTACTAGAGGTGACAGATTTAAATACAATTTTTTTTGTTGGAGATGGGAATTTAAATGTATATAGGCATCCTGATGTTTGAGGCTCTGTCCTCGCTTAATTTTTAGGGGAATAGTGAATTGTCACACCTGTCCTGGTATGGTAACCTCTTCTTGCACTTGAATTTCAATGGCATAAGACAGCGTTTGAGCTGACCTAAATGCTTTTTCAGTGTTGTCAAAGCCCACAGGGTTACCCCACAGTCGTGACCAGGCTTTATTATTAACAAGGTCCAAATTGATTGCCGAATCAGTTGAGAATGTCACTGCCGAAATAAAATGCGGAAGTGACATGTCTCGCAACCCAATAATTATGATCTATGCTTTTGTTGCCAATGGAAATGTTTAGCATACACCTGCTAGGCAGGAGATGCTCGGAATGTAGGTTTTCCAGACCTATTTCCCATGTGTCAATCAATTTAAATATGGGAATAGTCTGATCTTTTGGGGGTTTCTGAACATTGATCGCTGATGAAGCTCATTCCATTATGCAGGCATACTCTGGCGAGCACCGACTAGTCCCCCTCATTTAACTGAATGTGGGAAAACAACTGTTCACCCTTTTTCTGAATGTCTGTCAGACTTTGAGTGGGTTCTTCATTATCAGGGTTCACGGGACTCACGGTTTATTCTGATTTTGCACTGGTGTAACATTTTTGGATGCCCCCTTCCAGTGTGGATTGCCACTTAAAACTGGGAGGAAGGTTGATTTTCAAGAATGGAGAGGGGTTCCCATCACCAGTTTGTTCTCCTACACAGATGACAGTGATGTGTGGGACTTGGTTATTCTTGAAATGGAATTCTAAATTCTCAGAACGTTGATCAATGAAATGACAGGTACGATTCCTGCTTACATAATTGGTACTCATTTATAATTTTATAGGCCGGTTCATCTGGGTCCAGAGGATCTTGTTTACACAACCAGAGATGATAACTGTCACGCCCACCTGATTCCCACGGAGGCGCAGGTCTGGCTTCGAGTGCTGATGCTTCTTTAGTGGTGAAGCGCAGGACTCTGAAGATGGACTGGAAGGGCCCCTCTACTCTGGTCCTTTCTGGCTCGCAGGAATATTCCCCTGTGCGTGAAAAGGGAGTATTACCTACTGACGGAATAATGCTCAAGCCTCCCACTCCCTTCCAGCCCTCCACGATACCTTTCCACGATTCCCCGTGAAGTCTCACCTTAGGGTCTGGAAGGATGAGTTCTCCATCCTGCTTCTGATGCAGGGGCGCGTTGAAACCCAGTTACTTCACTGGATTGAGGTTTGATGGGAGTTCAAAATAAGCTTGACTATTCAGGTGAGGCGCTGTAAGAGTTGTGTTGCAAGTTCAAAAGTTCAAGCTTAATAATAATGTTCATTGTCTTATTGCAGCAAGCGCTAATGCTTATGTCTTTTTCCCCTTAGGGGCCTGGGTCCGGAATGCCAGGAAGCAGCAGGACCCGAAATGAAATGGGAATGACCCAACAGGTAAGTCTTAGAAGGAAACTGAGCCTTTCCTATTCCCTTCCTTCTCTCACCTTGTTTTCTTGTCTTTTTCTCTCTAGGCTCTGAGAAGTGGGTGCGGATCCGGATGATCGCTGCTGAAGATGGAGGCGCCCAGGAAAGGTGAGTGAAATGCAGCGCTGCAGCGATCGAAGCGAAATGCTTTTAAAATGATGTCTTCCCTTTCAGGATCGTCGGTGTGATGTCTCCGTGATGCAGCTTTAGCTGGTAAGGTCTTCTTTCTCTCCAATTCTCTCTTATCTCCCTTTGCAGGTGACCCAGGATGCTGACAGGCGTGGCTGAAGTCCAGATGCAGGAGCTGACAGGGTGAGCGTCCAGCTGCGAGGAGCAGAACAACGCGAAGCGTGAGTTGCTGATCGGGCGTGGTTTAAATAGCTTTGGAAGAAGTTCCAGGTATGTATCCTTCCACCGATCAGGTATGTATCCTTCCCCGACCACACCCAGGTGGAAAGTAGTCCCACAGGTAAAGTAGTTCCATTCAGGCCTCAAGAGGGCCTGGATGTAGCAGCATGGTCTGCATCAGGTAACTGCACATTAAAACACTTGAACACATGTCTAGCTTTATGAGCCTGGCACCTAAGGCGCCAGGACAGGGGTCTAACATGAGCCTGGCGCCTAGGGCGCCAGGACTGTGTTCAAAGGGCCCCAGCTTGGGCCCGCTGGCACTTCCCTTGGGGGAATGATGCCTGCCTCTGGGGTTGCTGGGTCGGACCTGGCTCCTTGGAGGTAGGCATCATGATAGTACCCCCCCTCAAGGCCCCTCCCAAGGTTGTTCCCTCCGGGGGTTTTGGCTTGTTCGGAAATCTCCGGTGGAACCTTTGTATTAATCGAGGTGCGTGAACATGGTTACTAGGCTCCCACGATCTCTCCTGAGGTCCATATACCTTCCAGTCAACAAGATAAAAGAGTTTTGACTTTAACACCTTGGAGTCTAAAATGTCTTTAACTTTGAATTCTAATTCCCCTTCAATTTGAACTGGGTCTGGAGGCTTGGACAGTCGGGTCCCTGGTTGTACTGGCTTCAAAAGTGATGCATGAAAAACTGGATGAATACGCATGTTAGACGGTAAATCCAGTTTAAAGGCCACAGGATTGATTATAGCCTTGATGGGATAAGGTCCTATGAATCTGGGATTGAGGGTTCACGGGCCCTTGAGGGGTAAATGTTTCGTTGCTAGCCATACCTGGTCTCCTACTTGGTAAGGAGGAGTTTTACTTCGGTGCAAATCAGCGTTTTCTTTATATTTTTTCTTGCCTTGCTGTAAATGAGTTGCAGCTTCTTTGAAGGCTCGGGTTATTGTGGAATGCAGATGATTTACTGCGGGCGTTTCCAGGGTCAGAGGTGGGTCTAGGTCAGAGGTCCGAGGATGGTGACCATACAAAGTATAAAAAGGAGTTTGTCCGGTTCCAGAATGCACTGAATTGTTGTATGCATATTCTGCGATCCAAAGGATGTCTTTCCAATTTGACTCGGATTGGTGTAACATGCACCGAAGATATTGCTCGAGAGTCTGATTGGTTCTCTCGGTTTGTCCGTCGGTCTGGGGGTGGTGGCTGGTGGATAACCGCACATCTATTTGTGCTAGTTGGCAACACTTCTTCCAAAAATGGGAGATAAATTGACTTCCACTATCCAAGACTAATATGGAAGGGAAACCATGTATGTGAACTATATTCTCCACAAATTCCTTGGCCAAGGTGGAAGCTGAAGGCAAGCCTTTTAAAGGGATAAAGTGGGCCATTTTGGAGAATAGATCCACAATTACAAGGATAGTGTTGTAACCAGCACAAGGAGGCAGGTCAGTTATAAAGTCCATTGACAAGGTGTGCCATGGTGCCGGTGGAATATCCAAGGGTTGAAGTAGGCCGGCTGGCCTTTTCTTTTGACCCTTGTTTTGGGCACAAATTCTGCAAGACAATACAAAAGACTTTATGTCTTTTCTCCAAGAAGGCCACCAGAAGTGGTGTTTGATTTTTTCCTCCGTTTTAGCGATAAAAGGGTGTCCTTCCATTAATGATTCATGATGATGGGCAATAACAAGTTCTTGCAATTCTTTACTTGGCAGAAACAACCGCTCCTGGAAGTAGGGTAACTCATCCTTAACGGTGTAATGAGGACCCTTTTGACTCCATTCCAGTAAGGCTGAAGAGTCTAGAAGTTGTTTTACTTGCGTTTGGATGTCCTCAATAGTTTGCAATGAAGTTAAGCCTAAGATTCTTTGTTCAGGTATGATTGGCACAGGTTCTAAACTCGAATTGGGTTCTTCCATGCCAATCCGGGATAAGGCGTCCGCTTTACCATTCTTGCAGCCAGGGCGATAGGTAATTACAAAATCAAATTCCGCAAAGAATAGAGCCCATCGGAGTTGTCGTGAAGATTGAGCTTTGGCCGTCTTTAAATACTGTAAATTTCTGTGGTCCGTAATTACGGTGATGGTGTGTCTTGCTCTGAGAAGGTAGTGACGCCAAGCCTTGAAAGCAGATTTAATAGCCAGTAACTCTTTGTCGGTAATTGCATAGTTGATTTCAGGAGGAGAAAATTTCCTGGACCAAAAGGCCACAGGGTGTAGTTGGTTAGTTTCTGGGTCTCTTTGCGACAGGACAGCTCCCATGGCCAAACTGGATGCGTCGGTTTCCACAATGTAAGGGAGATCTGGGTGCGGGTGCTTCTATACAGGTGCAGAGGTGAATTTGGTTTTCAGGTTCTGAAAGTCTTGTTCGGCCTCAAGAGTCCATTCAAAGCGTTTGTTTTTCTTTAGGAGAGCTGTGATGGGTTGGACTGTTCGGGAAAATTCCGGGATGAATCTTCGATAGAAACTGGCGAAGCCGAGCATGCTCTGAACTCCCTTCACCGAGCTAGGAGATGGCCATTTGAGGATGGCATCCACCTTTCGCGAGTCCATTCAGACTCCTTGAGGTGTCAGGATGAATCCGAGAAACTCAACTTCTGTCGTATGAAAAACGCATTTTTCGAGCTTTGCAAATAGTCTGTGCTGGCGCAATTTCTCAAGAACTGCCCTAACATGTTTTCTGTGATCGGATTCTGAAGAAGAGTACACCAGGATGTCGTCAATATAAACAATGACACAGACATCGATAAGTTCCCGAAGAACATCATTCATAAAGTACTGAAAGGGTGCATTGCACAAACCGAAAGGCATCACCTGATATTCGAAGAGCCCAAATTTGGTGCGGAATGCAGTCTTCCATTCGTTGCCTTCTTTTATACGCACCAGGTGATAAGCTCCTCGGAGATCTAACTTGGTGTACACACAAGCGTCTTTCACCTGGTCGATAAGCTCAGGGATCAGGGGCAGAGGATAACGATTCTTAATCGTTATTTGATTTAGGGCGCGATAGTCTATACATGTTCTAAGGTCGCCCTCTTTTTTCGGCACGAAGAACAGGGCTGAGGAGACAGGAGACTTGGACGGGCGAATAAAACCATTGGCTAGGTACTGATCTAAATACTGACGCAGATGCAGGTTCTCAGGTTCCGTAAGAGCATAAATCCTACTACAAGGTAGTTGAGCATTGGGTACCAGATTGATTTGGCAATCATAAGACCGATGGGGAGGTAACGTGTTAGCCTGTTCCTTCTGAAAAACGTCTTGGAATTCTTGGTATTCTGACGGTAGCTGTACAGGGGTGGAAGTTGCTGAGGCTAGACCCATAACTGGATTTCTTGGATAACAAGTTGGTTCACAATCAGGAAAACTTATCTTCTTTGCTCGCCAGTCAATTCTGGGATTATGTGTTTCTAACCAAGGAATTCCAAGAATTACTTGAAATTGTGGGGCCTTCATCACATCAAACACAATTGCTTCCCGATGTCCATCCTGACCCACCAGTGTCACTTCAATAGTGGAATGCGTTACAGGCCCTGAGGCTATTTCGGTTCCATCTACTGTAGTAATGACATCTTGGGTTACTTTCGGGCGGAGAGGGAGCTTAATCCTAGAAGCCAATTCACGGTCTATGTAATTTCCAATAGCTCCACTGTCGATGTACGCTTTTATAGCATGCAACTGCTGAGGCTGTTTTGGGTCCACGAGCACCATTGGCATGACAAAATGCGAGGTCAAAGAGTTTTTTTTCAAGCTCGGCAAGCGGACCCCTACGCTTGTCGGGCTAGGTTGTTTCCCGAATCAGGTGTCAATAAATCGTTATCAGTGGCTCCAACCACCTTCTTAAGTGGTTTAACCGGACAATTTCGAAGAAAGTGACCGGAAGTCCCGCAATACAGACAAAGTTGCATTTGGCGCCTTCTCTCTCGTTCCTTCTGCGTTAATGGTCCTTTAACACCGCCGATTTGCATAGGTTCGGATACGTCGGGACTCTTGGAGTTACCGTGGGTTTTGATCGGTACTCGGGTTTCATACTTGAACCGATCTGCTTTTCTATTTTGAAGTCTGTGATCAAGTTGAACCACCAAGTCTATGTAGTCTGCGCAGACCTGGGGTAGATTTACAATCTGAGCTAGAACATCCTTAAGCTCTCCGCACAGGCCTCGATGAAACAATGTAATCCTTTTGTTTTCTGGCCATCCAGTTTCCACAACCAGTCTATTAAAGGTGGCAACGTAGGACAGGAGATCCTGATCACCTTGTCGTAAGGATAGCAGTTCGTTATCAAGGGCCTGTCCTTGAGAGTGTTGAGCAAACAATCTTTCCATGCTGGCCTGGAAGCCCTGAAAATCCTGGAGAATGGGATCATCCTGATTTACCAATGGAATAGACCAATCGGCAGCACTGCCACTGAGGTAAGATAGTATAAAGGCTACCTTGGTCTGGTCGTTAGGGAAGGCCCCGGGTCTGCATAGAAAGTGTAAACGACATTGGTTCATAAAGACGGCATATTTCTTGGGATCCCCCGCAAAACGTTCAGGCGGGGCCAAAGGCATGTGTCCAGGTAGATTGATTTGAACCGGGTTATTCAAACCCATTGATGTGGAAGTACCTCCGGAATCAGGTAAAGGAGTGTGCCCTGCCTGGGCCTGCAATAACCTTTTGGCCAGGTCATCTGTTCTTTCCTTTGATAGGATCAGTTCTCTTTTGAGAGCGTTAGTCTCCTGGCGGGCTGAGTGCACTTCTGCCCGTAATTCCCCCAAAAGCTGGGCCAGCTGATCTGTCTCGGAAGTCTCCATAGCGCCCGGGTGGGAAATTGTGGGTAGGCTTCGCGTTCTGTCACGCTCACCTGATTCCCACGGAGGCGCAGGTCTGGCTTCGAGTGCTGATGCTTCTTCAGTGGTGAAGCGCAGGACTCTGAAGATGGACTGGAAGGGCCCCTCTACTCTGGTCTTTTCTGGCTCGCAGGAATATTCCCCTGTGCGTGAAAAGGGAGTATTACCTACTGACGGAATAATGCTCAAGCCTCCCACTCCCTTCCAGCCCTCCACGATACCCTTCCACGATTCCCCGTGAAGTCTCACCTTAGGGTCTGGAAGGATGAGTTCTCCATCCTGCTTCTGATGCAGGGGCACGTTGAAACCCAGTTACTTCACTGGATTGAGGTTTGATGGGAGTTCAAAATAAGCTTGACTATTCAGGTGAGGCGCTGTAAGAGTTCTGTTGCAAGTTCAAAAGTTCAAGCTTAATAATAATGTTCATTGTCTTATTGCAGCAAGCGCTAATGCTTATGTCTTTTTCCCCTTAGGGGCCGGGGTCCGGAATGCCAGGAAGCGGCAGGACCCGAAATGAAATGGGAATGACCCAACAGGTAAGTCTTAGAAGGAAACTGAGCCTTTCCTATTCCCTTCCTTCTCTCACCTTGTTTTCTTGTCTTTTTCTCTCTAGGCTCTGAGAAGTGGGTGCGGATCCGGATGATCGCTGCTGAAGATGGAGGCGCCCAGGAAAGGTGAGTGAAATGCAGCGCTGCAGTGATCGAAGCAAAATGCTTTTAAAATTATGTCTTCCCTTTCAGGATCGTCGGTGTGATGTCTCCGTGATGCAGCTTTAGCTGGTAAGGTCTTCTTTCTCTAGCCAATTCTCTCTTATCTCCCTTTGCAGGCGACCCCGGATGCTGACAAGCGTGGCTGAAGTTCAGATGCAGGAGCTGACATGGTGAGCGTCCAGCTGCGAGGAGCAGAACAACGCGAAGCGTGAGTTGCTGATCGGGCGTGGTTTAAATAGCTTTGGAAGAAGTTCCAGGTATGTATCCTTCCACCGATCAGGTATGTATCCTTCCCCGACCACACCCAGGTGGAAAGTAGTCCCACCGGTAAAGTAGTTCCATTCAGGCCTCAAGAGGGCCTGGATGTAGCAGCATGGTCTGCATCAGGTAAGTGCACATTAAAACACTTGAACACATGTCTAGCTTTATGAGCCTGGCGCCTAAGGCACCAGGACAGGGTTCTAACATGAGCCTGGCGCCTAAGGCGCCAGGACTGTGTCCAAAGGGCCCCAGCTTGGGCCCGCTGGCACTTCCCTGGGGGGAATGATGCCTGCCTCTGGGGTTGCTGGGTCGGACCTGGCTCCTTGGAGGTAGGCATCATGACAATAACCTCATAAGGTGGTCATGCCTAAGTAAACAAGGTGTTACCTCTAGAGTCACGCCTATCATCGGATGTTTTACTCAATGCCGTCCAATTTTTATTTCCAAATCTACTGTCCCTTCGAAGAAAATATAATTCCTGTTGATATTTTAGAGTTGTCTGGGAAGTGGTGTGAAGGGAATTTGGTGACCCTCGCCCATCCTGAGTTTAGTTGGTCAAAGGCCTTTTTGGACAGGAGGGTGGTTTGGGATCCGGTATCCACCAGATCTGATAATTCACATTGAGCATGCTTACCGATGTGCAAAATCTGTCTTCTTTCTCCTCCAGGGTGAAAAGAAAGTGTGACTTATTTGCCAGCCCAGTGGTAATTTTCTTAATATTGAACTCTGTCACTGAGTGATCTTGGGCAATTTTCTCGGTCAGACCTCAGAAATCTGTAAAGAAAACTTTACCTTTGTGACAGTTCACAGAACCTGTTTGAAGAAAGGACAACCCCTCAGTTTCAATTCTGTCTAGAATACATTTTGGGGGTTGAATTTCTTGCTCAGGTTCAGTCCCATTTAGGGTATTTTGGGACCCATTTTTCTTTGGGAGGGATCCCCCATTTCTGAAAGAGAAGATTTTCTTATCTGAATCCTCCAGGGATTCTTCGCTTTCAAACGGAATGATCTGGAGCTTCTCCACAAAGTGAGTTCTCTTTTGACTTCTCCTGCTTGCCCTCTGTTCTTTAGGTTCCAGCTTTTCAGGGGTAGAATTTTCATGTTCAGGCTCAGAGTTTTCCATGGGTTTTATTCTGGTGTTAAAGGAAGTTTCCTCTAGGGCTTTCACCCAGCCCCCCTCCTCAGGAACGTGTTGGTTGTCTGAATTTTCCTTCAGTCATTGCCCCCTGGGGGATCAGTGTTGGGTTGTGCTAAAGACTGCACTAGCCTTGGTCTCAGAGTTAAAAAGCCAGCTCTCTGAATACCATCAGGAAATCAAGACAGAGAGAAGCAGGTGTGAGAGTTTGACAAATGAAATGGAAAAATTCAAACAGGCATTAAGGCAACCCGGATGTGAGAGTTTGACAAATGAAATGGAAAAATACAAACAGGCTGTGTTGGGATATTCTGGGCAGAAGGATCCAGTTGAAGGTTCTACTGAGCCCTCAGCATGCATCCCAGATCGTTGGTCAGTTGCTGCATCTGTAGCTCCGGTTGGGAAACTTTTTTCTGAGTTGTAAGGAGGTCTCTGGTCATACTTCTGCTGCTCTCAGAAAGGGTAAACTGGCCCTTCTCCCAGAGAAGTTTGGGTATTGGACCTTTTACCCCATAATTTTCCATCCTGCGTCTCTCTTCCCCGTGAGTTCAGGGATCTATTGTCCTGAAAGCGGGGAGAGAGAGGAGGATTATTCTGATAGTTCTGGTTCATGGGGTCCCTGGGGAAAAAATTAAAGTTGGGAGGTGGAGTAATACTTCTTTCCAGAGGGAAGTTTCTGGGGCAGTACTTACCTGGTGCCGTGGGAGTGTATAAATACCGCATGATTGCCTAATACCCTTGTATGTGCTTAAATAGGTGGCAGGGTCAGATAGGTCACCATTCTGCTATGCCATCTGACTGCCATTCGATTGGGCTTGGTCAGAGGAACTCCTCTGCCTTTCATTCTGCTTGTTGGCAGAAGGAGTATTTTTAGGCCCCATCTACAGATCCAATGGAGGGGTAGTTTTCACCTCTGCCACCTCGCAGTGGAAGGTGTAATAGAGGGCTTGGTGGTTTTACTCCCACTGGGCTTCAGGGCCTCATACACCTGGGTAGCCTGTTCAGTCACCCAATCCAGGGTCCTGTGCTCATAAAAATCCCACACCAACTGAGTCATGATATATTTGGGGAGTGCATGGAAGTAGGTGCTAACAAACTCCTGACTATTGGTGTTCCTGCGTCGTGACATCTGTGCAAATGCTCTTTTTATATCCTGCACAAGCTCCCTAGACGCCTGGTCTTACCCACATTGCAAGTTATATGCTGCCTTACAGGCCTCTTTTGGGTTCCAGTGAGTGGAATTCTTTTTCAATATGGCCCCCTCTAGGTGGACCATTTGTAATGATACTGATCCTCCAGCCCACAAAGAAGCTGAAGTATTCGGGGGAGAATGTCCACTTCACAAACTCCATAAAATTCACATCATTTTTGATTCCAAATGATGTCATCATTTGCTCATAAATGTCTAAGTGAATATTTTGCATTCTTGTGGTAGGGAATCATAAAGCTCTTTATGGCCTTTATCTGTTGAATTGGATCCTTGACAAGACCCTTCTTCTGGTTGGCAGTCTTCCTTTTCCTCAGCACCTGAGTCCACTCACTTTCTGACTCAGAGCTGCTACTGTTTGTAGTCCATTCCCTGTCCACTATGCGCTCCTGATCTCAGTAAGATTGGGAATGCCTCCCAGAGTCACAGGGTCTGGAATCCCCTCTCCTTTGGCTCTGTGAACTCTCAGGGTCCTTTACCCTGTAGTCTGCTTTTTGCGCAGGAGTGTACCCATTCAACTGATGCCTCCTTCCAGGTTGGCCGAGGAAATCCTTCCATCCCCTGAATGTGTAGAGGTCTTCAGACTGCTCTTCCTAGGCTGAAGCTCTGGATCTTCTCTTTCTACCAAATGGGCTAAGTGGTCCTTCTGTAAGTTCATTTTCTGCCAGTCCAATTCCTAGATTTTCTCATCATAGGAGTCATCATGGATAGAAGTACTCCCAGTGGTATTTTGGATTTTCCAGGATACACTGGTCTGGCCACATTCCCTTCTGATTGGTAAAGATTAATATTCATCAATATCTAATAAGGACTGGCCTTCTGACTCAGTTGGGCTAGTCCTGGAGGGGTCCAGCTGCCTCATGTATCCCTGTTCTTGGTAACGGGTGTGTATGAGGTCAGTTGCTATTGGAACATATGAAGTTGTGGCTAACTGGCATGAGGTCCCTGGTAGAGAGGGTATCACCCGTTTATCAGTGGGAGCTTTTCCATACCCTGACTGGTCCGGATGCCTCAATACCTGTTTGTATTTTTCCATTTCATTTGTCAAACTCTCACACCTGCTTCTCTCTGTTTTGATTTCCTGATGGTATTCAGAGAGCTGGCTTTTTAACTCCAAGACCAAGGCCAGTGTAGTCCTAAGCACCCTGCTCTGAGCCAGGACTCAATCTTTCATTTGCTGTAGTTCCTCCTGAAATGCTTCATGTTCTTTGTGGGAGTCCTGTATGATATGTGCATATTCCAGGCGCTTTCAAGAGACTGATCTCTTTCTCCAGCGCGGCCCTACAATTTGCTGCCTGTGGCAGGTTAGCCTCTACTTGCTTCACACACACCACAAGTTCCCTGTTTTGCTCTCTAATTCCAGTCAGCTCCTGAGAGTATGACAATTCCTTTTCTGCATCAAAATCTTTTACCAGCTGCCAATTCTCTTGCTTCAGAATATTTACATTCTGACACATTTCATCAAACTCCTACTGATAGTCCATCTGTTTGATGATAAACTGACTATTTTCCTTTTCTAATTTTCCGATTTGTTGTTTGAGTGCCACATTGTCATCTAACAGCCCTATATTATAAATATTATGATCATTTACCTTATGCTGAAGTGTGCTCACATTTTCCACACACTCTTTATCTGCATCTTGCAATGCAGAACAATGCATTTTACACTCTGCACTCTCTTGTTGCCATGTTTTGAGCTCATTTTTGATTTTCTCAAGGAGACTTTCTAGTTTTAATTCTAAAATGGCTCTGTTGCGCTTTATCTTCTAACTGTTTAAGTTCTAGCTCTGTCTTTTTTAAAACCTCAGTCTGATTCCGTACAAAGGCCTCACTCTTTTGAAATGTTCTTCTACTGACTGTAAATGAAAGTACAAATATGCTGTGAACAGAGCCATTTTAATCTACTCATCACAAGTCAGTTGTGTCATGTATAAGTCTGTTAAAACTTGATTTAACAGACCTTGAACCTGCAAAATGTTAGCGCTTACCGAAGAGACCTCCTGCATCATTCTTGTTTGCCAAATGTCATGTTTTTCCTCCTTCCATTGGCAATTATTATTTCACCCACACTTTGGCTTTAACATAAACACAAGGGGCCTCATTACGACCCAGGCGTTAAGGGTTAACGCCGTTGTTAACCCTTAACGCCTATTCTGAATTTAACGGCTGCTCTTAGCAGCCGTTAAAATCCATGGCGCTAACCTGCCATGATGCTAATTACGCCACCGTAATTTACGGTGGCGTAATTAGCGCCTTCCCCACTCCCATTATGCCCTATGGGGCAAAAATGGGAATGGGGAAGGGAAAATGGGAAATGGGGATTTACCGCCCACTCACCTTGGAATGGGGCGGTAAATCCGCCATCCACCATGGTGTAAACATAGTTTACACCATGGTGGTAAAGTTGGCGCAATTAGCGCCTGGGTCGTAATGACCCCCAAGGTGATTTAGCAGACATGTTTTTCAGATCCACACCACCCCCCCAACATCCCCTCCTTTGGTCTGTGTTGGGTAAGTCTGACAGTACAATTAGAATGATTTGGATTTCAGACCCCCTTCACTTAAAGACGTGTGTTGGGGAAGCTGGATAACAAAAATTGGATGATTGGAGAATTTTGGATTTCAGACCCCCGCTCACTTGAAGGCTTGTGTGGGGAAGTTGGCTAGCAAAAATTGGGATGATTTGGGAATTTGGGATTTCAGACCGCCATACAGTTATAGCACTGTATTGGGGAAGCTGGATAGCAAAAATTGGGATGATTGGAGAATTTTGTATTTCAGACCCCCATCCACTTAAAGGCCTGCCATTGGGGAAGTGGGATAGCAAACATTGGAATGAGTGGAGAATTTTGGATTTCAAACCCCCTTCCTCTTAAATGCCTGTGTTGGGGAAGCTGGATAGCAAAAATTGGGATGATTGGAGAATGTGGATCGCAGACTCCCCTCCACTTAAAGGCCTGTGTTGGGGAAGCTGGATAGGAAAAATTGGGATGATTGGAGAATTTGGGATTTCAGGCCGCCATACACTTATAGCACTTTATTGGGGAAGCTGGATAGCAAAAATTGGGATGATTGGAGAATTTTGTATTTCAGACCCCCATCCACTTAAAGGCCTGCCATTGGGGAAGTGGGATAGCAAAAATTGGAATGATTGGAGAATTTTGGATTTCAAACCCCCTTCCTCTTAAATGCTTGGGGAAGCTGGATAGCAAAAATTGGGATGATTAGAGAATGTGGATCTCAGACTCCCCTCCACTTAAAGGCCTGTGTTGGGGAAGCTGGATAGGAAAAATTGGGATGATTGGAGAATTTGGGATTTCAGGCTGCCATACACTTATAGCACTGTATTGGGGAAGCTGGATAGCAAAAATTGGGATGATTGGAGAATTTTGTATTTCAGACCCCCATCCACTTAAAGGCCTGCCATTGGGGAAGTGGGATAGCAAAAATTGGAATGATTGGAGAATTTTGGATTTCAAACCCCCTCCCTCTTAAATGCCTGTGTTGGGGAAGCTGGATAGCAAAAATTGGGATGATTGGAGAATGTGGATCTCAGACTCCCCTCCACTTAAAGGCCTGTGTTGGGGAAGCTGGATAGGAAAAATTGGGATGGTTTGGGAATTTTGGATTTCTGACCCCCCTCCACACTGAGGGATGTGTGTGGGGGAAGCTGAACAGAAAGATTGCCCACTTAAATTACAGTCTATAGTTTATAGCACACACCGGGAATGTGCTTTGTTAATTTCAAATTTTAATAATAATCAACTTGTGGTGTTCTGCCAAGGGAAATTAATCAAACATATTTTTATTTTAAATAGGCTAAGGATCTACGCAGCTGTGCCCCCCCCCCACCTGCTATAAATGGAAAGGATTTAAGGTCAGCAGAACCCCCACATTTTTGGTTGAAAAGGGTTAAATTCTACATACAAAGAAAACCTCTGTTTAAAGTTCAGTAAAGCCACCTGCATGTCAGGGCCCTCTGGAAGGACAGGGCAGGCGTCTGGTCATTACACTCGCAAGGATGGGCCTCAGCTAAACACCATAGAGTTCAGTCAGCTTTTTTAGGCCTGCATAGCAATAGATAGCTCCACTCAGATGAAATCTCCTTTGGTGATTCCTTGCACCTGTCAGATGGTATGTTTCAGCAGCCCTTGCCCTTCCTCATAGTGCATCCACTTAATATAGCAGTGATGAAACCATCAAGTTAACAATATTGGGGAGTACCCTGGAAGAGTTCCAGGAAATAGGATTGGACAGTTACCCTTCTCTTTCCTCCCAAATCCATCCCCTCTCTAAGGGTTGGTTTAGGAGTCTGGAGCAGACATATGGCAGCTTCCATTTGCAATCCCCATTTGTTTTCATGTCAAGATTTTGACAAAAACTAGTTATGTGGCAAAACTTAATAATTTTATGAGTAACTGCTATAATATATGCATTTTCTGATTCAGCTGATCTGTGGGAATTTGATAAAACAACAGCCAGGTCTGCACCATGTTGCAAGGCCATTTGGCAATTTTCTGCCATTTTATACAAAAAGTATAATTGTTAGGAACATGGAATTTATTATCCATAATCCTAATTTTGCCCTCCACCAGCACACCAACTCTCACATTTAGGACATGTTGAAAGCAGCCAGAAACATATGCTAGCTTGCTATTACAATTCCCTAAGTCACAGATGGATGAATTTTATATCAACATAATCACATGGAAATTATCTACAAAATGAAATATTCATGTAATCAGTGCGACCAGTGGTTTCTGAGAAAAAAGCTGAAGTTATAATAGTCCTTTTGAATTAATAGCACATCTTTAGGTTAATTCAAATAGAAGCTCTGCTTCCTCCAAGCAATTTATCATTGGCCACTCTGGGCCAGCCTGTGACCACAGTTTTTTATTAGTCTCTTTGAAGTTGGTTATTTGCAGATCAGAAATGGGTGATGCATTTGCTACACAGTGAGCCCCCACTGCAGACATCTGGCATCCTTTCTTCTTATGTGAAGGGGACCACCTTTTGATCTGAAAAGCTTCCATTTTCCTGTTTTTATTTATTTCCAGAGTACAACCCTGATTATAGCCCTGTGTTCACATCTCCCCCCTACATTCCAGACATGCACCGGCCAGAGCATTTGGCTTGCTCAGAACTGCCCTTTCAAATGCACCAAGCCTAGCGAAAGTCTATTTACAACACCTCTTAGCAGCCACACTTTATTGCAGTTGTAAATAGATGGGGGAATGTAAAAGCCAGGCTTGCAGTGGGGGAGTTCTTTGTGCAGTTTGCCCACCAACAAGCTCAAAGGGTCTGCCTTGGGCCTAAATGAAATCTTCATGTTACCCAGTGAACAAAGTTTTTCTTTTCCCTCGTTGCCGGTATTTTGCATGTGAAGCATAATATACATTATATCTTGTTTACACACACCATGGGCCTCATTACAACTCAGGCATTAAGGGTTAACGCCACCGTTAACCCTTAACGCCTGATTCTGATTTTAACGCCTGCTTTTAGCAGGCGTTAAAATCCATGGCGCTAACCTGCCATGGTGCTAATTACGCCGCCGTAATTTACGGCGGCGTAATTAGCGCCTTCCCCACTCCCATTATGCCCTATGGGGCAAAAATGGGAATGGGGAAGGGAAAATGGGAAATGGGGATTTACCGCCCTCCACCATGGTTTACACCATGGTGGTAAAGTTGGTGCACTTAGCACCAAGGTTGTAATGAGGCCCCATGTCTTTTCCCTGACATCTTTATGTTGGCAGGGGAACATTTTTCTCATGTCTTGCTTTAACTTGCAAACCTACATGCAAAGCCGTTTAGGCGTCAGTGTTTAAAAATCCTGTTTTTCATGTGAAAAGGACCTTTGAATTTCTCCTGCCTTTGTCAATTAAAATGCTGCTTTCTCTTTGATAATGATGGGTATTCCTCTTTCAAATGGCACTTTAGTTCTGTTGCTTTGGGGACCTTTGATTACACTCCACAGAAGTAATCATCCATACAGGCACGTAGGCGTTCAGATGCCCAGCTCTCTTTGTGATGGAAGTGATGGATTCTCATCTCCCCGAAAAAAGTTTAGGAACGAGTGTTCATGGCTGCTGCTCACCAATCAATTGGGTGAGCATCTCAGATTGGGTGACCCAGATCAATTGGTGGCAGTCCTTGATGTTCCCACTGCTGTAACTGTTCATTTGTTATTTTATGTTTACATACTTTTATGGATAATTCACACAGAAGACCATAAGGTTCATAATGACCTGCTGCTGTACAGTAGTTACAGTATGTACTTGTAGTCAGCTTTCCAACTTACGTGTTGAAGCCAGGATTTGGTTGGGCAGGCCTGGCCTCCATAAAAGAGGGGAGATTGTTTAAGTTGTACATTGTGCTGACTGACCATTATGTTTTTAGGCAGTTTACTGTAAACTAAATGTGTGGTATTACAGTAATGTCCACTTTCCACTAATATGTTAATGCATACTGTAATGCATACAACCCAGCACCTCTGAACCTATTCCAAAAGGACAACTGCAGTACAGCACATCTACCAGAGAGCAATATGTTTGCAAAAGTGCACCCAAGTATTGGCCATATATATGAGCCTGCATCCCCCACCCATATGCATTCAAGTTGACCTCAGCAATGTGTCCAGCTTCCTGACGTCTGACCCCCAATCTTTCTGAGTTCAAACCTGATCTTCCTAAAGCATTTGGCTTTCGCTAAACTGTCCCAAGCTAAAACTTGGGAGGGGTGGTGGAGGATTGGGGGGGGGGCAGGGGAAGCTGCACTAATCGCAGCAGTGATTTATTTATGTAGTGTCATGAAGTTTGAAGCAGGCCTCATGGATGAGTGCACACATAATACATATCACTACAAATATAAGTAAATTAAAACTGGCAGGATAGCAATAAAACTTCCATCAGGACAGCAAACAAATAGAGATTCTTCAGGTATTTCCTGATGCTTTTTATTATATGCACAGACAATACTAGAGTACAGTAGCTACTGCCCAATTAATGACACTGTACTGTGTGCTGCAACAGGTGATCTAGAGCAAGTGATAATGCTTGGAGAGGTTCGATAGCAGTATTGCTCATCGCAGCAAAAACAGCTTCTGGGCGGGATTGGCTTTCACAGTTATATGAGAGAAATATCACTGTGGCTTCTATTGGTAGCTAAATAATCGTCACATGTCGGGGAAAAAAATCCTGTAGGAGACTGGATCCTACAGCATATGCACAAGGGCACCTAATACTTAGAGCATGGTGGCGAGAAATCATGTGACAGCATTAGCGTTTTACGACTAATGGATGAGGCTTTCAATTGTATTCAATGACCTTACAGTAATCACACATCACTTCACCAACACTTCTCTACCTTAGACTAGCACACAGGGTCTTCTTTCACTGCCACATCCATCCTGCTACAGTAAAGTACTCTAGGTTCATTCATTGGAATGGAATGAGTTAATTGGTACTATAGTGACCCATAAATAACGGATATAACGCCCCCAAAACCCTCAACCCTGGCCATCACAATATCCTTTCAGCAAGAGAACAGTCAACTCGGCACATAGTGCCATCATAGTGTATTTTGCACTTACATGATATAGACGCCTCTGTCCAAATGTTGTGTTGAGAGAAAGTTATTTATTTTAGTGGCCAAATTATGTGGTAGTGCAAAATGTACAGTTAATTCTTGCCATCTAGTCCAGGCTGGTAATATGTTACATACAGCACAATTGGATGCAACCCATGGCCTATGTGCAATAAGTGGGATGTGAGATGTGAACACTAAACATGTTTTCTGATAGCGAAGGTCGCAGAGCTGATCGCACCATGGACAGTGAGATGACTGTATTGCTTGGAGGTCAGGCATAACTCCCTTCACTGCTAGTAACTCTATGTTCTTGTTGGGGATACTGAATCTCTTTGTTTTCCATTGCATTACAGTGAACACGTCTCCTGATTTGAGTGAAATACCATCTTTTGGGCCGGGATCATTATTGATGGGCCCAAATCACATAGCACTAAAACGGGAGCTTAAAGAAAAGAGGGCAGGCAATTGATTGCAATGTGATCAATTTTAAGATAAGACAATATAGCTTGCTATTGTACATACTGAACACCAATTAATTATATATTTAATCAGGCACATGATACATTCATACAGAAAACAAAAGCTCAAAATGAATACCTTTGCCAACGAGCACATGTTTTATACTGCCCTACACTCCTTCCACCCATTGATAATGTAACTGCTTTCCTGCAAACAGAGAAAAGGAGTTCTTTCACTTGACCTTTAAGAGGGACTTTAAAGGTACCAGTGACATGCATTCTCTAAGATCGGGGTGTTTGGAAGCGTTTCTATAATGGACAATGGACTGAAAAAGGTATGGGCCGACACTGAGCCCTCCCCTAGGTGGGGACTTGGGGCACATGCCCCTTTCTTTTTCCCCTCCCCCATAAAGATGTATCAGGAGCCGATGGTTGCATGTATTTATTGTACCTTCTGTACAATGTGCCTCACTGCGTTTGATCTGTTTTACAGCATCCCTCAAGTTCCCCCCAGACAGCACCATGCAATGGAAGTGCGTAGAGACGCTAGTTGAAAAGGCCTGTTGGATGAGAAGCTCTGGCGCATGGTGTGACAGATGTCCTCCTCAGAGATTCTGCTAAAGGTACAGTACAGTGCTGTTGTGTACTATAAGCCAGTTGACCTGGGGCCAAAGAGAGTGGTGAAAGTGGGTAATGGGCAATGTTCCCTCTAAGCTGTGCGCATGTGCGCTTGCCCAGCTTGCTTCTGGGTGCCGCACAGAAGATTTTTAGCAGCGCACACAGACAATTCTCACCTCACTAAAAAGATGTAATAAGGTACAAGCCACAAACATTACCTGACATTTGTTTTCTCTTAAATTAACTAACTCATCTTAATATTCTGGTATAGCTGATTTGCATTAGCCTACTATGCAAGCATGACCTTAAAAACACAAGAGGTGAAATACTAATATGAAAAAGTGGCTCCATGAACAGCATAATCGAAACTAAGATTTGCCTGGACACATTAACCAAATAACATTCTCTCCCCACCCATGACTCCAACACTTGGCTCTACCATGCTTTTACCTTATCACTGCAACTTGTGCCCCAGAACACATTTAGATATCAACCTGGACTCTTCCTCTTTTGGCTCTACGAAAGGTTACCAGACTTGTACCGACATCCACTTGTTATATGAATAACGTTCAAGTACTAGAATATCTGTTGCTCATGATGCCTCACCAAAAGTGCCTCCCACACTATGTAAACCAACCATCAGCCAAAAATGGGTTACTGACTTCGAGTAAGTAGTCTATTTGGATGTGTAGTCTCATCCGGTGCTTCCTCTTCTTTGTACATATGTCACGCAAGTGTTTTACAGCAGTCCCCTTGCAAGTTAACACCTTATGAAACTCAAATAATAATTTGCCATCTAAGGATTTTGAGTAGACAAATGTTATGCTCAGCATCTCCTACTGTAACACTGCTTACAATGTTAGAGAGCAACATTGCAATATCATTTTCTTGGCCTGCAAGGGAAAATGGGTATCGACTATGCCTAGCATTATTCCTCTATAATATCAGGGCGATGGATATTCAGATAATTAAATGATTTTCACAAAATCTGCAACCTTTGCAAGTGTTCAGAGTTCCTTTGGGGATAGACCTTAACAAATTATATGTGTAACGCTCACCTGAATCCCTCGGAGGCGCAGGTCTGGGCTGGGGGTTCTCGGAGTCTTCTAGGGTCACGCGCAGGCCTCGAATGCCACCCTGGAAAGGCCCTCTCCTCACTGAGATCTTGATCTGAAGGGTGAGGTGTCTGCAATTATGAGAGCAAGGGGTTAATAAGGATATATAAGCCTGACTGGGCAAGCTGACTCCCCTTCCTGGTACTCCCCAAGTAGTTCGTAGGCCAAATGTGCTCACCTTATGTAGGTGAAAGCGGAGCTCTCCATCCTGCGTCTGTGCAGGGGCGCCGAAGCCAGTTACTTCACTGGTTAATTGTCCAGCCTCTTGGTCGCAGAGGATGAAGATTTGGAGCTAGGCCGTCGTTAGCAGCACGAACGGCGGCTGCTTGAATATGGAGGTCCGGAGAGCGATGGAATGGCGAAGGTATTGCAGGCAAGTAAGTAGAAAATGTCAATTCGGAGTTAAAAGCACTTCTTAATGTCTCTTTTCCTTTTTCAGGTTGCAGAAGCAGCTGGGTAGAAAAATAGATGTCGAGGAATGCGCCGAGGAGTGAGAAAGATGAGAGCTGCCCAAAACACGTGCGTATAGATGGAGTTTTGTATTTCTTAATGATGTCCTTTTGTTTTGCAGAGCGAGTAGCAGCGTCGGCGGAGGCGAGAAGAATGCAGCGCAGGAAAGGAAAGTTTCACGGAGGTTTACTAACCAATGTCCTTGCTTCCACAGGGTGCCAAAAAAATGGAAAGCTGCAGCCCGTGGCTTGAGATGCACCGATGGACTGGGTAAGTGCTGCGCTGGTTTTTATCTCGTGCTAACCTGGTGTTCTTTTCCCTTCTCAGATGCTGCAGAAGACGATGATGGTATTTCAGAAGGTAAGATTACGGATTTCTCTTCCCTAGATGCAGAAGTTGCAGATTCTCTGGATCTGACACGGTGAGCGTCCTGCTGCTATTGCAGAATAACGCGAAGCACGTTGCTCTGATCGGGCGTGGTTTAAATAGCCTACTGGAGTGCTTAGGTGTCTCCTTCCACAGCAGCCTCGCCCAGGTAAGAAGTCCCAGCTTCTAGAATAGTTCCAGTATCCAGTCCCAGGGAGTGGTGCTGGCCACACCCAGAAGGTAAAGTAGTTCCAGCCATGGATGGATGAGGATTTCATCCTGCAGGTGAGTGAGCAGCATGGTCTGCAGCAGGTAGGTCCACCCTAGCACCATTCCTTGCATCATGAGCCCGGCACGTCCTGTGCCGGGACTGGGTCCCCTGATGAGCCTGGCGCCACTGGCGCCAGGACAAGGTCCATAAGGCCCCTATGGGAGTCGATGGGTGCCTGGAAATGAAGTTGTGACCCAGCTTCCGAGGCAGTTGGGCTAAACCTGACTCCTTGGAGGCTACGGTCATGACAATATGGTAACTTGCTGGTATACAGAAACGGCTTCACTGAACACTTGTTTAATATTATAGGGCGGGGGTGTGGAGTATGTTGCAAGAAATCTAGTATGAACTGCCAAATAATTATGTACATGCCGATGGATGACATTTTCTTAAAATGCACATAATATCAGAATGAGACATTAAATATGTTTTGCTTGCAAAGTATTGTTGGTATGCAAACATGCCAGTGAGTGTTTACTGCTACAATCCCTCACTTTTTACAGTGCTCTGTCAACTAGTATTGGAGGCCAGCACAGAAGCCGGGGGATGCAGGAGTACAGGTGGAAGGGCAGGAGAGACCACTCCTTGTTGATGAACAGATCAGCAACCTTAAAAAAAACAGTTGCACCTTTCAGCAGGACAGGGAAGGAAATATGTTCTTTGTTTGCTGAAGGGTAGGAAACTGCACCTTGTATTTCTATCTATGCTCCGCTTCTGAAACTTTTCTATATAATCATGTGTTCTTCTGTTTATTGACTCAAGCATCCCCCTGCAACTTTAAGTGATAATGCATTACAGAAGAGAGGTCACTGGTTACAGAAGAAGCCACTCTGTTGTACATATGAGCATTGCTTCTACTAAGTTAAAAGGTATATATATATATATATATATAGGATTTTCTTCAACGGGCTCCATTCGAAACCTCAGTAAGGCACTTGTTACATTTTGTCTTGGCTGTGAGGAAGGGAGGGCTTGCTGGCTATGGGCTGTATCATGAGCCCTGTCATTTCACTTCCTATGTCAGGGTAGCAAGCAGGGCTCTGATAAGATTTTGCTCCCTACTTGGATTCAAATGATTTTTCAGAGAGTAAATAAGTAATTAGCTTTGCCATTAAGGATATTTTATGCTTATTCAAATATGTTCTTTCCTCTTAAAACTCCTGTAGAGATTGGGCAGCAATCCTATTGCTCCAATGTGTTCATTGTTTCCCATTTATTTTGGGCACATTTTCCTATTTATACGGAGTGAAAATGGTTGGTGTATATGCCTCTTAGCTGTAAGGTTTGTTTTGAGTATGTGTTGTCACAACTTACAGGACAATGCAATGTGGATGGTAAGCAGAGGCCCAGGATTTTTGACCCATCATATTCTGAGGTGCAGTTATAACTATGCATGTTAACCTGGCTCTTTGATTACTTAAAGTGGCACACAAACTCCTATTAGAATGTGCTCCGACACATTCCTTTTCGTTGCTATTATCCCATCTGTAAATATTGTATTCTGCCTGAATAGTTTGAATAGTTTGACAGCTCGATCAATTATGCAATGTGGTTTTTTAATACACATGAGGATTTTTCCAGTGGCTTAAAAACAGTTTTTCTGCACAGAAGTACTTGTTCTAGGTACTGAGGGAGATCTTGAAGTCTTGGACTAGGTGATGAGTGGTCTTTATAAAAAGATAACATATTTCTAAGCCTATGCATTTGGAAAAACGTGTTGCAAGATGCAACTTTTACACTGATTTTTAAAGAATTGCAGTGTATGGGAAGCGGAAATTCCTTTCCAAACTCTATTCAGAGACAGTAGCTCACTAACTTCGCATGCTCACAAAGTGGCTTACTTCATTAGTTAGTTGCGCCCAATGGAAAATAATGTGCGCACAACAGCCAACCAATTCCGCACATAGAGAAAAATGATTAGGGGGAACATTGGTAATGGGTACTGTATGTGATGCTGGAGGAATGGAGACGTCAGAGTAAAACACAAATTGTGAGACTTTATAGTGATTAACATGGATGATGCAAAGAGTTACCGACAGACAACAGGGGAAAACAAACTCTATCCAGAGAGGTTAACAACATTGACAGAACTGGTAATGGCCAAAGGGATAGCGATTTTGTGAATAGAGGATGTATTTGTAAGTGGATAATAGTTAACTCAACACTGGCCATAAGATCTATGGCTACTTTGCTCTGTGACAAGATAGGAGTTTTGTTCTGACAATAATTTAAATGTGGTATATCACGGAAAAAATTATTAATAATGTGTAAACCGATTTTACTTAAATATTTGTATAAATACTAGTGTTATATTGGATATAATAACTTTCGGAATACATTTTGCATAAAAGGTTGTGTTAACCAAAAACATAATAAAGCCCGGCCACTGTATTTACAGTTTGCAGTTTCTCTGAAATGTCTCCTTGTACTGTTCATTAGACTTATATATTCCAAATCTTTAGTTTCTTTCAGAACATGCAAATGAACCAAAGCCATACCTTCGCCAACTTGACTGCCCACATGCCATTCCGTGAGACACACAGCAGCCGGTTTTAGAGTTGGATAAGTTCAGGAGGATCTTCAGAATTCGAAGACCTAAAGTGTGCTCAATTAAGGACTGTCTATATGTGAAGGTGGGGAGCACGGGTGTCTTGTAGCCACCCTATTGTTGCATGCAGTTAAACAGCATTTTGGGGGAGGTTGAGACCCCCTACTTCTCCCTTCTCGACAGAACACAGCTCACCCTTGCCCATCATGGTGCCCCTACTTGTTCTACACCAATCCCAAATTTGAAGTGCCCCATCACCATGCCTCCATTTGAACTGATGTCGTCAACCGCTGTGTCATGATGACTCCGGAAAGCCTCAAAACCCCACTAACCCAGATGCATGACTTAAAAAAAGACTGTTGGTTCCATGTTGCAGAACTTCCCACTGAAAACCATTTCAACAGAGGATGAGTGAACGATGATTGATAAGTGCAGCCACGCTAATTGACACCATCCCAGTCTTCCCAGTATTGACACCTATGTCCACACCCACACCTGTCCCTCCATTAATAGCTCCTAAACCACACTATCAGCATCACACTTCCCCCGACTGCACACCGTGCACATCTCACCCCACAGTCCCACCCCTCCTACCACCGAATTGGCAACACATCTAGTGAGCCTTGCCCTTGTGCCTGGTAAACAGCCATGTCTGTCACTCTTTGGGTTGCCCCCCCCAAATAAGTAATCTTCGTGACTTGTAAGATCCGCTCCTATTTTCTGATCCACCTTAAAACGCTTTGTATAATGAGTATCACTGATCTACAGTAGCTTCACTGCTGAACGTGATTCAATAACATGTGGGAAATTTGCAAATAAAATACCATTGCTAGTTCTCCATTAAAATTGCACATTTTAATGAGACAACAGTACATCTACATGTACAGTACTCTAGAGTTGCACCCCAGGGCCAATACAATTTGGGAAATTTGCCAACAACAGAACTATAGAGTTGCACCACAGGGGAAATATAATTTCTGAAATTTGCAAATAAAATACCATTGTCTATTTCTCCATTACATATTACTCGTTTTAATGAAACAACAGTACAGATACATGTACAGTACTCTAGAGTCACACCACAGGGTCAATAAACATAAAACACTGCTCCATTTACATGTTTGTTGCTCCTCCGTCCTGCTGAAGCACAATAGCGAGGACCTTCTCGACGTGCGCTGTAGCCCCAGACAGGTGGCAGGTGCGGGAACCTTGCACCAAAACTTAGTGATTCCATCAATCAGATCTGCCTTTTGGGTGGGTTTAGGGACACGTTGAGTTGCCTCCAGACCATCTCAATGGGAGTTAGGTCAGGAGTTTCAGGCATGGATTTCACCTAGATGAGCCCTTGTAATAAACGGAGACTCTCCAGAGAGCCTAGGGTTGTCATCCTCATTGACCCGTGCGGGTGCCCATGGGGTGATGCCATTGAACATATAGAAAAAGACATTGCAATATAATGCTTTATTTGAAAAAGACACTGTTCATTATCTGATCAAAAAACATCACTGGCCCTTGCCCCTTCATGGAGATGCCTCTCCAACAGGTATCTTCACAGGGTGCTTTGCAGAATGTTTTCTGGAGTAATTCCCTTTTTCCTTAATGCCATTCAGTTAAACCTTTTGAGGTGACCAGTAGCCTGATCTGTAAAAAGGTAGTCCTAGAAGTTTTCCACAGTCTCCATAAAGATCTTAATGTGGGCAAACCGCTTTTATTTGTTGATTTCATGGATCATCGGGTGACTCCTGCAAGTCATGTTGGGTTCTGGTGAATTTAACAGTATGAACAGAATAAACAATTACTACTGCAATAGAGCACAAACAAAACAAAACAAAGCAAAAAAGATAAAAGTAACATGTGACTTACCACCTAGTGTGGCAAATGCTTCAAATTACACATACACTGTGTTAATAGCACAAAACTAACTGCGGGCATATAATAGCAGTGATTGGCAAATGCCTAATACTAAAAGCTAAAACTGTTGGCTTTGCTAATGCTTGTTTTTTATCCAGACTTCAGTGAAGGACACACATAGTGCTTATACAGCGAGTGGCTGAAGGCAGAACTGTTCAAGAAATGTTTATTAGACCAGTAGAGTGTTTACAGCTGCAATGAAGGCATTAACTCTCAGAACGCTGCTTTTAATAAACACTTACAGGCACTACTAGCACACAGTTTGATGGCAAGGCTTGATAAAGCTATCTCAAAAAGATCCCAGGAGGATGCCGGGAGGGGCAGGAATTGGGTGGGAATGGTCATAAGGATTAGCATTGCCATGTGCAGTCAATCGGTGGGTAAATAACCAATCAACACCTTCACGCTTTGTGTCCCCCCTCATATGCCATTTCTCTGAAGCTGTAATCCAATGCCCAATTTTTGGCTCATAGGCGGCGCTTTAGGCAATCCTACTGCAGTCTCCACTTCTCCCCAACCATCCCTGACCCTCTGTCCTTCACTGGCCTCCCACTTCTCAACCAAAACCCAGGACATCCTGTCCTCCCTCTCCCCTACACCCCACCTTCCTCCCTCCCCAGCACTCAGGACTCCTTTGGCCCCCCTGCCGCTTCCCTCCTACTCTCTTCTTTCTCACACATAGCACCGGATGAGGTCTCTAAACAAGTCCTCTCTATGAAGATCTACTCCAAACAGGTGCTCCCCTGCTTCTCCAGAACTATCAAGAACAACATTGCCTTCCTCTCTTCAGTATTGTTAGATTCCTGTAATCACTTCTTTGCCACTGGCTCCTTCCTACTACACCTCGCGCACTCCCTTGTGCATCCTCTCCTCAAAAGGCACTCTGACGACCTCTCCTGCCCTGCTAACTAACGTCCTATCTCCATTAGCC
Organism: Ambystoma mexicanum; assembly: GCF_040938575.1. NCBI lineage: Eukaryota > Metazoa > Chordata > Amphibia > Caudata > Ambystomatidae > Ambystoma > Ambystoma mexicanum. The sequence goes on from NC_090939.1 coordinate 695,892,937, forward strand.
CCTTCCTGGGCAAACTACTGGAGAAGCTGGTCATCTCCCAACTGACCCAACGCACTGAATCTTTTGGCTGTCTCCACGACCACTAGTCGGACCTCAGAGCAACCAGAGACACTGAAACTGCTCTCCTAAAGACCTGTGATGACTTGCTCTCAAATTTCTGTAGAGGAGCAGGAGGATATGTTATCTCTAGCTCCTGCCCCCTCACCTCCTTCCTATTGGAACAGCAGGAGAAGAGCCCTATGTGGGACAATATGCACTCAGATAACCATATTGAATGTACCCTCGCACTGAGAGGGTGGAAGGATGCCTGCACACACCATTGGACATCAAGGAGCTATAAGTGAACTCGGACAAGCGCAGAGTGATGTCATGAAGGAGACATACGAAGACACACTGATAAAATATAAAAATACTGTGTACTGGAGTACCAAGAAAAATATGTAATTGAATATGAAGAAAACCAATACAACAAAAGGAGGGAAAAGAGGGCAAATATTAAAAAAAATAATGATGAATGCTGCTGGCTATGACACATACAAAAACGGATGAAAAAAACATGAATGAATATGCCACAAAATGTAAGTGGTGCAATAGAATGTGGTAAAGTGTAAAGGAAAGGGCGAGAGAGTAGAAGGTAAAGCATATAGCACACTTCATTTCCTGTTCAGTTGGGTTCCTAAATAAATAGCCTTCTTGAATCACAATCTAATTTGATGTCACAAATTTTGCAACCAAATAAAGCAGCCATATCAAGTTGCTGTCAACCATGGTATCACATTAGAAAACATAATGCAAAAGGAAAGGCAGACTAACATAAATATCACTAATTTCCAGTCAGGCAGACTAACAGAGATATAACATATTTCCAGTCTACTAGGTGAGACAATCTCAGTTCCAGCATTGTCTTCCATTTGATTCTTTTCTTGAGCTCTAAGTGAAGAAGAAAAAACGTTCCCCTTGATCCTAGTTTCAACTAGAGCCCATCATGGGCTAGTTTTCATCAAGACTGTTTTCCTGTTTGTACAGAAAATTTAAAAAAGAAACAAAAGCTAGTGTAAGAAGTAATACGCTCAATGACAGTAGTGCCAAATACAATATAAAATTTAAAAACTGAAAATAACCACAGGGTGCACTTACTTCATTAGCATCAAGTGTGTGCACGGTATACTATAGGCATCGTGTTGGGATCACCAGCAGTACCTATACAGAACACACCAACGGGTTAACAATCCAACATTGTGTTGTATGTGCTTTGCCTAAATGTATGTCTTGAAGCCAGGCTGAAATATTAATCACAGGCCCGGGGGACCTGTGGGTCCAGTTGGTGGAAGCATTCACCCAAAACTGCACTGTATTGGAGGAAAGGGACACAGCGGAGGGGGGGGGGGCTCAAAAGGAAAAACAGAGGCGTGTTAGCCTAGGTCAAGAGCACTCAATGTTAGACTCAAAACAGGGGCGGTGCAGACTGTCAGGGGAGAGTCAGGGGCACCTGGGATTTTAAACAGTTACCGGTTATGTAAAAACACCAAGCCAGATGGTTACCTTAAAAATGCTGGCCAGAGGTGCTGCACTGCTGCATGGAGCAAGTTAGACAGTGTGCATTCCCTGTGAATTTAGGATCTGCAAATACAAGAATGGGGGGTGTGGAGGCACCAGGAACACGTGGTATCATGCTCACTATGGAAGTGTTATGGCAACCATCCGGTGGTGGTGCCAGATTGGACTCAATGGGGCAGCTTCTAGGGAAACGTCCCGGCAGCACAAGGGTACCGCCGCAAAGCAAATCACTCCTAGAGAACAACATGGAAGTCACGCCGGACCTGCCAACCCGGCTGGGGGTGGAAGGCTTGGAAAGAGATCTGCGCGACAAGAGGAAGCGCGATTGCCCAAAGGAGACACCCGCACAAGGCAGCAACAGGTGAAGTCAATGCCGAGGCTGGGTAAGTGATCTAGAGAGTTTAGCTCCAATAAGCCTGGAGGGCCGAGCCATGAGTGTCCCCAAGTCAGGACCCAGTCCTAGTGCTGACTATGCCCACTTGGGGATGTGGACCAGTTCACATCAGGATGCTAATGGACAAGCCCTAAGAGGGGGACGGGCATATAATAATGTCTTGACCCTAAAATGAGGAAAAGGGGGAGGGAGAGATCCCGAGGGGTGAATAATAGGGGGCTTGCCTAAACATGGGCAATATGGGTGGATACGCGTAGCAGTTGCCATTTGTCTTGTAAGTTAAGACCAGAGCAGAAGGTATCAAGTTTGTACAACCAGAATTTTTCTTTTCTGGACAATTTATAGTCAATTTCATCGGTCTTGGTTCCTTGGATGTTTTCAACTACCCACCATTTGATGTCGATCTTACTGTGGTTTATGGACACAAAATGTTCCACCAATGGTGCCGTCATCGCCTTGGGCCTGATTTTGGACCGATGTCAGTGATCCTCACTTTGACTTGCCTTGAGGTTTTGCCCACATTTGCTTTGTCACAGGGACATTGGATAACATACACTACATTGCTCCTTTTGCATGTACTGTGAACATCCACATGCCAAATTTCGTGGTTTACTTCAAAGCAAAGCATTTTCATAGTGAATTTGCAGATTGTGCAGCTATCACATGGGTATTGTCCCTTCACAGGTGGCAATCCCATTAATGCTCTCAAATTAGTCAGATCTTTGACACAGGAATTGTCTGCCGACACTAAATGCTGCTTGAGATTTTTTTCTTTTTTAAAAGCAAATAGTGGGGAATACAAATCAGGAGAATTGATTTGGAGAATATGCCCTTTCTTAAGAATATCTTTTTTTAGGGTGTTATTCTGCGAATGGAAAGTTGTGACACAAACAGTCCGAGATGTTTCTTTTTTTGTTGCCTGTTTTATCCAAAAGGTTGGTTCTGTCCAGAAATCTCACTCTTTTTCTGCATTTTTTGAGAGCATGCCTGGGATAGCCTCTGTCCAGGAACCCATTGAACACAATATACGCTTCCTTTTTAAAATCCTGTACAAGGGTACAATTTCTTCAGACACAAAGGAACTGTCCAAATGGTATGATTTCCCTTAGGGCCTTGGGCTGAAAACTATGATGATGTAAAATAGTGTTTTGATCAGTTGGCTTTGTGTATATGCTTGTCCCCAAAGTACCCTCAATCACTTTAACAGCCAAGGGCCTCATTACGACCCAGGCGGAATGGGTTTAACGGCGCCGGTAAAGGTGCCGGCACCGTTAAACCCCTTCCGCCCTATTACAAGGTCCCCTTGCGGGACCCGCTCTGGACGTCTGGTCAGACTAGACGTCCTTTCCGGGTCCCGTGAAGGGACCAGGGAGCTATCAACGGTCCCGATATTAACGGGCCCGTTGTTAGCCTCCTCCCCATTCCCAATGAACCCTATGGGGCCTCAAATGGGAATAGGGATGGGTACACTGAATGAGGAATGACCAGGTCCTCCAAGGTTGGAATGGCCTAGTAATTCCTCATTCAAGGAACTCGGACCCGAGTTTGGAGGCTGCCATGCCCTTATTAAGGGCATGGCTGCCTCCAAACTCGTAATGAGGCCCCAAGTCTATAAATGGAATGCATTCTTTATTTTTACACATTGCGATCTGAGATTGGTGTTGAGACTGTTGACCCAGTCAAAAAAGGTTTTGATGTTCGCTTCTCTTGTATCCCACACAATAAAAATATCATCTATATAGCTCTTGTATAGACATAATGGTGCGTGGTATGGGTTGTTGGGCGTAAGTATGAATCATTCTTCAAATGTTGACATATACAGATGCACCAGATTAGGGGCAAACCGCAGCTCCCATAGCTGTGCCTTTGATTTGGATAAAAAATTGACATTTCAAGCGGAAGAAGTAGTGATTGAGAGCTACTTCAAACAGCTCTAGAATGAAATCAGTGGGAACTGGATGTGGCTGCACTCTGTCATTTAGTCTTTACACACGCATATGGCCTCCCCCTGGGGTATATTGGAATAAAGTGATTCCACATCCAGGGTGACCAAGAGATTGTGGTTGGAATCGAAGGGAAAACCTTCAATCATGTTGATAACATCAGTGGTGTCTGACAGAAAGGGGAGGCTGCTGCCAATGGTTTAAGGAAGTAATCAATAAATGTCCCTACCGGTTCAAGCACAGTGCCACATAAAGATACAATGGGTCTATCAGGGATTTGGTAAGGTCTTATGGTATCTTGGGTAAGATATAAAACAAGGTGGTCCTGGGATTACTAATGTTATTAAATTCACATTCTTTGTTGGTAATAAAGCTTGATTCTTTGCTTGCCATTGAGATCTCTGCGATCGTGATTGAATGGTTGAAGTGGGATCGCATTGGAGCGGCCTGTAGGTATCAATGACATGAAGGAGTCTTTGAGCTTCATGGTCATAAAAATCATTGCCCATGATGACTACTCCCCCTCAGCGCTTTCAATTACAGTGCTGCTGTCATTTTGTAGATTTTGCAAAATCTTTTTGCGTCTCTGTCCAAAATTGAAGTCCCCTTGAGGTACTAATCCCTGAAGATAGATCGAAACGTTTAAGAATGACTTTCTCAAAAGTGATCACTTCCTTTGATATCATGCTGTTGGTGGGGGTGAAAGTAGACTGAAACCGGAAGGCCGTGCTAGCCATTTCTGGATCAGAGTTCATGTGGCCTTCAAAGAATTCCCATAGGCAGATTTTACAAAATAATTGTCTTAATTCAGTTTTGCAGTTCATCTTTGAGCCAGTCGACATAGGTACAAAGGCCAGTCCCAATTGAAGGACAGTTTCTTCTTCCTTAGGCAGAATTTTTGGGGAAATATTAAAGACTGATGAATTTGCTTTTATCTCTGATGTGCCCTGTTCCTGGTCTCCATACGGTGTGGTTGGTGTACCAGAGGTATCGATGTTGGAGGTGGCGGTGGACCCATATCTCCCTGTGGCAGCATCAGGAAGAAATGCTGAAACTCTCCTCCTCTTCTTGGCCTCCAAAACCCTCTAAAAAAAGGCCTTCTATAGTTTCTGCATCTTTGATTCTTTTCTCCCAATAGGGATCTTGTTCAGACGAGCAGTCGGAAAAGGTTGCCCATTTCTTACGGTTGCCCCCTCTTGTGGCTCTCTGACCTTGTCTAGGTGTGCACTGGGCTGGGCCCATATAATCAGCCTTTAGGTAAGCATAAACTTTATGTACATTAAGGTTGGCCAAGTCCTTTTTGACTTTGTCCATTTTACGATTAGTTAGTGTCTTATTGAATTAATCTTGTTGTTTTTGGATTAGTTCTAATTTATCTTTGGCATTTTGAATCGTGCCATTCTTGAGGAAGGATAATTCTGCCTCATCCAGTTCTTCTTTGATTTTTGCACTAGCATATAGTGTTTTGTTGATGGTTAGAACTATCTAATCTTGACTACATTAGTCGCTATATGTAAGAAGGACGCTTTATATTCATCATCGTCTAAAAATAGGCATGGTTCATTCTGAACTCGTAATCCAACTGGAATGATATTTCCTCTGAGATATTCTTTAAGTAAATGACTGTGCATAAGTGTCCAAAAATATTTCTTTTTGGGATTAAGTAAGGAGTCACTGTTCATTTGGTTCAGCTAATTGTTCCTCAGTAAAGGACAAAACTTCCATCTTGAAACATGGATACAATATCGTGAAGAGTGGAGCAGGTCAAAGTACCCCATAAACCCTAATTTCCTAGACAAAATACATATCAATACAACAAAAGGCGGGAAAAGAGGGTAAATATCAAAAAAAGCAAACTATGTTGAATGTATATCATTTTTAATAAGTCAATGTAGCTGCATGCTGCTGGCTATGACACATGCAAGTATGGTAAAGTGTAAAGGACAGGGAGAGAGAGTGGAAGGTAAAGCATATAACACACTTCTTTCACCTAAATAGATAACCTTCTTTTTTTAAGTAAAACGTCTTAAACAAATGGCAGGGCATTGATTGATGGTAAAGGAGGGGTGTGACATTGTATTGAGATACACTGTCAAGCCTCACAGGAGGAGCATGACTTATGGAGAAATGGGGGTGTTCTGTATCCCACACTGAGGCAATCTGGAGGAGGATAGCACTGGAAAGCCAGTTACGCCTCTAGCAGTATTGAGGAAAGCGCTGGAGCAGCTTCACTATCCTGTGCATACGACTCAAGAGAGTCTTGCTGCTACAATTGCAGAAGATTGTTTTTTCACCAAATTTATAAGAGCATGTGGCAAAGTTTATTGTAAATTGCATTGTGTGCCAGAAATGTACTGCAGGTCACACATTGTGAACAGTGAGAGGAGCAATCCCTAGACCCAATGGCCCATTTCAGCATCTACATATGGATTATGTGGATATGTTGCAGATATACAATGGATATAGGTACATGCTGGTAGTGGTATGTCCCTTTTCTAGATGGATTGAGGCAGGTCAATGTATGCACCCCGATGCCACATGCACAGACACGTTCCTTGTGCATGTGGTGTTTCCATGATGGGGTGTGTGTGAGGTCCTGCAGTCTGACAATGAATCACATTCTGTAAATGATCTATTAGAGCAAGTAACTCTTTTATTAGGGATAACACACAAGTTCTCTTCTGCCTATCACCCACAGGCAAATAGGATTTGTGAATGTTTAAACTGATTTCTTAAAGAGAGGATAGCCAAGATTACAATTACTTTAAAGAAGTGGTGGTTACATTGCCTACCTCTTGCACTATATGCACTGCGAAACCAGCCTGGATCAGATCACCACTTAACTCCTCATGAGTTGGTGCCTCCAACTAGGTTAGAAACTGATGCCCACAGTGTAGAACATACATTAGGTGATGAGATGCATGATTATCTGGCAACTATGACCACCAGTGTTTCTTTTATTTCTCAACAGATTAAGAACCTGAGGGAGGGGCAAAGAGGATTGAAGAAGAAAGCCAGCCAATTGATCCAGACAGTCTATTAAAACAACCTAGTTAATATCCAGGGGTCCAGGTGCTGGTGCACACATTTGTTCAGACCTGGAATAAACCCTGTTTCGGGGGACCCTATAAGGTGGAAGAAGTTACTCCCACAGCTGTCATGCTACAAGGAAGGCGAGCATGGCTGCATCTGCACAACATCAATCCATACAAAGGGTAGACTTTGACCCCTCCTGCATCTGCTGACAGTGAAGCAAGAGAAGAAGTTCCATGCATGTAGACAAGATCAGCAACCAAGAGCAAAGAAACAGTCTATGGAATAAAAAAAACTTTTGATATAATAATTAACATTCCTTAAATCTAATAGGGAATTAATGGACTTGCAGTTATCCTAGGACCATTTTTAGATAGGAACAATGTGTTGATGTACCAGAGCCAAAATAAAAGGAGCACACTGCATCTTCTATGCTGCCAATAGTAATACCATTGCACACAATGGGCCTCATTACGACCCTGCGGTAGGGGGCTAATGGGGCCAGTAGAGCTGCTGGCCCCGTTAACCCCCTACCGCCTCATTACTAGGTCTGATTGTGCGACCCACTAAGAATGACTGGTAAAACCAGGCGTCCTTACGGGTCCCGCGAGCAGACCAGGATGCTAACAACGGGCTCGTCATTAACGGGCCCGTTGTTAGCATCATCCCCATTCCCATTGAGCCCTATGGGGGCTGAAATGGGAATGGGGATGTACCGCGTCCGGGTTCCCTGAATGGGGAAGTACCAGGCCCTCCAAGGTCGAAATGGCCCGGTATTTCCCCATTCAGGAAACCCAGACCCGGTACCCGGAATGGGAGTAGCCAAGCCCCAAAAAGCGGCATTGGTTACCTCCAGGGTCGTAATGAGGCCCATTCTTTCTAATGATGATAAGACGACACATAGACATTGTGACATTTCTTGGCAATCTTAGAAGCAATCATATTATTTTTAGGACCATTGTGGCAATCAATTTACAGTTTTTGATATAAGAGTGTGATTTATAAAACAGAACAAAATTACATATTGAATTTAAACAAAATGTTAAGGCTGCAGTATTTAAGAGATGTACTGTCATCAAGAAAATTGATTTGTTTTTCTGGAATAGTAATTGTGATTTCATTTTGTGTTATGATGTGTCTGTTCTTCCTTATTAATATGACATTAGACACATAATGATTAAAAATACATATACAGTGGGTGACAATGAAACATTCTTTGTTATCCCTAACAAAAACACTAGCAGCATCTTCCCTAATTTTATTAAACAAATTGTTTGACTTAAAAGAGATGCAAGCAAGGATGCTCAGAGAGACCTCGGCTATTGGTATATGGATGAGTTGGCACCAGTACAGGATTGGAAGAAGGAATGATATCTTGTCCTGTACTCGTGTTGAAGAAGGAACCTGTAAGCATAGGGAAAATGGCAAACTATATGTGTTTAGAATCATGGGCCAAGTACTCTAAGCTACTAAAATGGGTTGACAATGAAGCAGATACAGTATCTATAATACCCATCAAAAATTCGACAACATGCTTCAAGAATGAAGGCCTGATTCTGGTTGGAGAAAATAAAGGATGTGAACAGACACTCGAAGTACCAGGAATGAATGGAGTAACTGCCATGTTGATGGATCGATATTGGTCCTGTGGATTACCTACAGCTACCTAAAAACATGCCAGGAGTATGCTGTATTGTGGTCATACACATTCCTGCATTAGTGATTCCTCAAAGTGACCTCAATATTGATGAATTTTCTAAAGTGAATGAACACCAGAGAAAGAAGAGGTTCACCGGCTGAAGAGGGAGAATTATTTCTCATTAAAGCCAATAGAAGCCTATAACGATATTCCAGAGGAGCATACATTATTCAGCAAGATGGCAATGAATGACATCTATATTTATGCCAGGAATTTAGACTGCAATGAATGCCAAATGGCTGTACATTACTGGACGGGACTTGTTACAAATGATTAACACAACATTAAAAGGATTTAATGCTATCAGAGAAGAACAGAGGGCCATCAGGATTATGACCCTCCAGAACGGGTATGTCCTGGATTTAATTACAGCAATGGAAGGAAGCGTGTGCACCAAGGCTGGTCCTTCTTGCTGTACCTTCATGTCGGCCCATGATGGAGAAAATCGAACACTAACAGAAACAATAACTATGTTGACAACACTGCACATGAAGATGGAGGATGAAGTTGACAGGATGGAAGGAGATGCCTGGTTTTTGTCTCTGTTTTCATAGATTCCAACCTGGCTAGCAAATGCCTTCAGGCTACTTGGAGCAATACTAGTGTTGGTATTGTTAGGATTCTTTCTTATAAAAATAATTTTAGGACAATGCCAGAAGACAGCCAAGAAAGCTATTGGGGTGAAGATAATGATTGAAATAGATGCTGAAACTGGTGAGCACATGCAAAATGAGGACAGTGCCTGTGAGAATATAAAGAAAAGTCTGCTTGCACCCCAGGAACAAAGGTCTACTACTCTAAGGATCACGAGAAATATATAATGTTGGATATTCTGTCCACCATCTCGGGAGGGCTGCCATATAACTTGGAGTGTGGATGAACGTATAAAGAATGCAGGTCACCTGAGGGGATGACAAAGATGTGGATCCCAAAGAAACCAAAGTATGAAGAGAAGATGAAGAAGATTGAAGAGGAGAAGGTGGTTGAGGACTCAACCAGTGGGGGAATGTAGAGGAGCAGGTGGATACGTCATCTCTAGCTCCCACCCCCTCACCTCCATCATATTGGAACAGCAGAGAAGAGCAATATCATCCCAATACCACATCAAGTGTATGAGAGACAATATGCGCTTAGAAAATCATATCGAATGTATCCACGCACTGAGAGGGTGGAAGGATGTCTGCACACACCAGTGGACATCAAGGATCTATAAATGAAATCGGACAAGGGCAGAGTGATGTCATGAAGGAGACATACGAAGACGCACTGAAACGATAAACAAATACTTAGTGGACAAAGTTTAACTGGAGTAACAAGAGAAACATGCAATTGAATATGAAGAAATCAAATATTTAATGAAGATAAAGCAACCTGCTGACTAACAAGTGTATATATGCAGAAACACAAGGTAGACGAGACATATAGAGGCTTACTGCAGAAGAGAACATAACATGGCTAGGGTGGCCATGATGGAAAGATGGACATCAGACTTGTGTTGAAACCAATGAAGCTACCGCGGAGACAGACCAGGGCTGCAGAGTCAGAAGACGTTGGAAAAAGTTGCTTTGTGTGAAGAATAAAGAGGAGTCTATTGACCTGGGATCAAGGATGCCATATCAATGTATAATTGCAAGGCACAAGGGGAGTCAAACGGATAAGCCATGTATGTAAGACATATTTCTCTTTAAAAAACATGTAAACAGCCTATAGAAGGTGGAGTGAGCAAGTCTCTAGAGTCCAAGAGGTGTAATGACACCCAGCACAAATTAATTAAATAGCAATAAATAGAAAGTTGAAATCGACAAATTCGTGGTCTCCTCACACGTGAAGCAGAAGCTGAAAACAAGGGCTATTTATTAAGCTCTAGAAGAAGATAATGGTGTACCTACACTACCTTCATAGTCCCAGAACAGAGAACAGGTTGCAAGGTCAACTACAAAGAAGAAGCCTGATCGTAAGGCCTGACAGATGAGAGATGATAAACTAATTGGGCAAGTGTGTAGCGGTCTGACGTTACTCTCTGCACCTGAGTTTCATTTTGCTTACGTGCTGCTAATGAGCCAAAAGTCCAAGGTTGGGAGAGCATGCCAACCAATCAGAGGGTCTTTGTAGCAACATGCTATACAATGTTGCTTAGGCCAACCAGCTGCTGTTATTCCACTATAATCTGTATTATACGTATTTAGGTGTGGTTCAAGGCGTGCCCACAAGATAAGGGGCATCCAGTAAGATTACTAATACTTACATGATATATAGGCATATATGTTCCCTTAAGCAAATGCTCCCTTCAATAGGTTTTAGAATTTGTCACGCAGGATGACGTCATAGCTGAAGTACATTGAGGTATACGATCTTTGTGTAATCAAATTTGAGTCTGAGTGTGTGGACTACAGTTTCTTGTTCCCAAATTGCCCTACTTTATTTTATGCTAACAATAAAGAAGTACCTTGCCATATTCTTTGAGTCTGTCTGGTTATTTGGGTCGAATACTATTATTGGTAACTCTATCTAGCACATGAGACACTTCAAGTTGCTAGAGCACATCTCAATACCAACTCTCCATCCACTATTATCATTCTGGATCTTGCCTCTGCATTTGAGACAGTCAATCATTCCACCCTGATAAATCAGCTCTGGGACACCCTTTGCATCATGGGCCTGGCACGGGACTGGTTGATCTTATTCCTCTCTGACCAACCTTCCCAGGCTCAATTGGGCCTGATTTTCTCCCCTATCACACTCTCCACCTGTGTTGTCCCCCAAGGCTCTATTCTCTCGCCATGGCTCTTCAACATCTATCTCGCCCCTCTGGCCCCCCTGATCTCCTCCTTCTCTCCTCACTTCCAGTGTTTTTCAAACTACATGCAACACTCCTGCAAGCTTCACTCCACTGCCTCCTCTTCCTCCTCTCTCATCCCTTACTGCTATTCAGGTATGGTGTGCTGCCATCAATCTCTGCCTTAAAGCCATTAAGACTGAGATCCTTCTCGTTGGGACCCCAGCTCCCTCCTTGCCTCATAACCTCCGGCCACCCTCTATGGGTCCCCTCCCCTCACCCTCTTGTGAGGCAAAAAACCTTTGTGTCTTCTTTGACCCCTCTCTCTCTTTCTCTCCTCACATTGCAGACCTTGCCAAGAAGGCCCATTATCAGCTGCACCTCCTCAGCAGCATCTCCCTTTCCTCACCTTTCCCCAGAAACTCAATGGGCCTCATGACACGGACGGCGGTAACCATGGCGCTATTAGCGCCATGGTTGCCGCTGATATTTTACCGAGTCCGCCATGGTGAATGGCGGAATTACCGCCCTATTCCAAGGTGTGTGGGGGCGGTAATTCCCCATTCACCATGACCCTTCCCCATTCCCATTTTTGCCCCCATAGGGCTCAATGGGAATTGGGAAGGCGGTAATTACGGTACCGCAAATTGCAGTACCGTACTTACCTCCTAGGTCCCTTTGCAGGCCCCATCCTTAACGGCTGGTAAAACCAGCTGTTAAGGTAGGGTCCCACAAAGGGACCTCGTAGTAAGGCGGTAAGGGTTTACCGGCACTGGTACCCTTACCGGTACCGGTAAATCCTTACCGCCGTCCGTGTAATGAGGCCCAATGTCTCTAGAGCGCTGGTCCTCTCTAGGCTGGACTACTGAAACAGCCGCTTCCTCAATCTTCCTTTTTCCTCCCTTCGCCCCCTCAACTAATCCAGAACAGGACTGTGAGACTTATCCTTGGCCTTAAGCCCAGGGACAACATCTCTCCAGCCCTAAATCTCTCCACTGGCTCCTGGTTGCTGCTAGGATCGAATTCAGGACACTCAAGGCTTTCTGGGGCTTTCTGGGACCTGGGACCCCTCTACATCCAACTCTCTCTCCCTAAATACCTCCCTGCTAGAGCCCATCAGCCTTCTAGCTCCTACTCCCTGCAGATCAGATGCTTCTTTAAGCAGAGAGTGGGGGGTAGAGCTCTCTTCTTCGCAGGTGCCTCCCTCTGGAATGGTCTCCCTGCCCCTCATTGGCTTGTGCTGGATCTCGTTAAGTTCCAGAAGCTCCTCAGGACCCTCCTTTCCTCTTCTTCCTTCTTTCTCCCACTCCCCTGCCAACACCCCCATCTGTCACAGTGACTGGCTGCCTTGTCTCCCTCTGAGTTCTACAGGGCACCAGGCCCTCCCGCCCAGTCCATCCCCTTCCTCGCACTTAGCATATGGACCCTCACTCCCTGCACCGCATGCAATCCCTGGCACTTGCCCACCTGGCCTCCCCTTAGCACTCCTCTAGCACTTTGGCCCTCTTTCCCACCCCTTTACCTGCCCAATTTTCACGTGCACTCTCTCCTCTTGCACTGCACTCCCCTTCCCATCCTAGCACTTCGCATTTCAAGCAAACTGCACTCCACCCTCCCAATTCTTGTTACTGCACTTACATGATCCGAATGTCACAAGTCCTAGTAGGACCATTATTGTTATGTTTTCCCTTGTCTCCCTACCCCTTTTGTTGTCTTATGTCGCCTTCAAACACCATTTGTTGTATAGGCGCCTTACAAATATCCAATAAATAAAAACATTCAAATATCTTGATGGTTTCAGGAGCCACACCGTGGAGGGAATGGAGAGGTGCATGTATCTTCCCCCCAGATTCACCAGCGACAGAAATAAAGAAAGATATCAGTCAAAGGCCACTCTTTGATACCCGGGATCATTCAGGGTCAGGGCGGATTCGAAATACCATCCTAAATTACACATTTCTATGACACCAACTGTACAATTTGTAGTAAATTGCAATATCCTAGCAGTCGACTAGCGCATACAACCTCAGATTACTCGTCAATGGGAAATACAATATGTGCCTACATTCTCTTTTGCTACCCGTAGGTATATACGTTAATATGGTAGGAGAATGCCAAACACCCACTTTACTACTTCTTAGAAAGTCTCAATCTTCCTGGGAGACAACAATCTTCATCACTGTGGGATGGACTGCCTTTTCAATACTTTAACTCCTTAGTTTCTTTGGTGCTGGGGAAACACAAGCTCTTCTAATCATGAAATCTAAATGATTTCGCCTTGTTTTGCTCTGATGAATCCAATAAATGAATGTAGATTACCTTGTCCAAAGCGTTCTGCCCATTCCAACAAAGCTAGCCTTTAAGAAGTTTTGGGGCCAGCATTTCAGAGGTTAGTAATGTAAGAACTAAATGTGCCCAAATGATGCATGGATTCTTAGGAGCATCAAGCAAACGATGCACCAGAGAAATAGCGTCCACATGCTAGGTTTTTGCAGTTAAAGTGTCAAGTAACAGAGAATGCATGTGCATAGTATTATAGAAAAACACATTGACAACTGAGCAAAATACAACACTGTCAATACACACTTCTGCTTCAAGAGTGAAAAAGGTTACTCACCCATTTTTCTCCTTTAGGCATGTAAAACAAAATATGCAGCGCTGACATCTATTTCCACAAATAAACAAACACATCCCACACACAACTTGACTTTGGAAGCATGATTTTTTGATCCTATTTATATAATTCTCTAAGGATGTCGGTGCATTGGGGACTTCACATGCTTACACTGCGACACATCCGCGCATCTTCTAAAATTCTCCATGAACAAGAGGCAAGACAGCCCTTGGATGCCTATTGGGAGCCATATTGTTATAAAACATATATTTTGTCTGGGGCCATGGTTCTGTTCAGATATGGTAAATTGTCACTTTTGAGAATCGGCCACTTTATTCATAATTCTCAAGAATCTTCAAGACAACATGTCTACACGCCTTATTGGTTGACCTCTGCCTGTGAATGGAAAAGGTCATGGTTGAGTGTACAATACTTACACATCCTTGTCTTACTGCCGACAGGGTGAGGTTGATGTTTCTTTATTCCCCACCACTAGACGTTTCCTGGAAAAGAGGAGCACATCTTTAAAGTAGCACGGTATTCTCCAGCAGGCCTGGACATCTCGCTGTGCTATGGGGTGACGTGTAACAGCCATTTTATTCTTACATCCAAATCCGTAGGCTCTCAAAATGAGTGGATATGATTCATGTTTTCACACATTTTAAGGTTAGGGTAAGGGTTGTGAAAAATGAGCTGAACACCAAACCGGGTATGCATTTTATACTTTAATGATTCAAACACACAACCCTTTACCATAGTAACATAGGTAAAATATTAATATTTGTGGCCATTATTATATTCCCGAAATGCTCTTTGATTTTATGTAAGACATCTTGAGGATATCATATCCTTTCATAATTCTCTTTGGGGTATTTTTGAAAGAGTACAAGAGGAATGTACCAGAATGTCCGTCTTGGAATAACAACCTTCTGTTTCAAAATACTTTGATTAAAACTCTAGATTTTAATAATGTGCTTGCTCAGTAAGACAAGAGTAACATTTGTGTTATGACTAAAGCATAAAGTGGAGGCGATCATTAGAAATGACCTTTGTACAACTTTTACAATGTCAGCAAAATGAATTTGTTTCCTTTTCTAATAGCTCTTTTTTTTAAACACCCCCTCCCGACACCCTCCACCCCCTCTTTAAGATATCTGTGTTTTGTTCACTGGTGGCACTTCTGTCAGCAATGGCTCGAGTGGCTTTAGCAAATGTGCACCTGAAAATGTGACTCCTGCCTGCAGAGAGAGATAGATGCAAAGTTGAGAGAGATAAAAAGACAGACGCAGAGAGAAAGAGAGGCCTGACAGAGAAAGGATTGGGAGAGAGAGAGAAAGAAACAGAGAGAGGCAGAGACAGAGTGAGAGAGAGATAGAGGGAGAAAAGGAGAGTACTAGACCGGTGTATGGTATGCCAGGTACAGCCACTAAAACTATATTTTTAGCCAAATGGTATTAGTCCATTGAAGGTGTTGACCTGTAAACTGAGTGCAGCAACATACTTTCATCTTCACTGGGCAGTACTACTTCTACAATATACAGGAAAAAGGCACTGGCAATGCCAACAGTTTTGGCTTTTGTGTAGGCATTGTCAGGCACTGACATAATGGTGCTACCTGGCCTAAGATGGTAACAGCTGACAGCTGGTGTGAATACCTGCGCATATTATGGCAGTGCATGCCAGATACACATCTAAATCCTATACAAGAGACACAACTATTGGCTTTGACAAGAATTGTTTTTAACAGGAATTATTTGCATCAATGCAAGGAACAGATGAGAGGACCCATTTTGTTTAAAAATCAAGTGGCTGAAGGGACACTTTGTTAAGACATTTCTATTACAAAAAAAGATGATTTGCAGCTGAAATTAAGCAAAGCATTAAGACATAAAATCGCTTCGATATAACAATGGCAGCCCATTAAAAGTCAATAGTTAGATGCCACTGCTTAATAGACCTAGCTCAAAGAGATAGCAGAGGTGTAGTGTCTTGGGTGGGAGAGGCAGCTAGTGGGCTGTAATGGCCATGGGAAATTGCATGGTAATGGGTAGGTAAAAAACAAACTACCCTCACAGGCTTTTTTTCACTCCTCAGGAGTTATACATTTTACACTATGTTTGCCAGGCTTGATAAACCACTGGGACTCTTGCCACCCTATTTAAACCAGTTTCCCTGTTCAAGAATAAAGGGCCAATTCCTCCACGTTTAGCTTAACCTTTTGTCCACTGGGGAAATTCTGGCCAAGCAAGGAATAGATACCTCAGAAAATAAAGGCATATGTCGCATTCTAGTGTGTAAAATGATAATCTACGTCATCTTTTGGTAGAATGTGCAGCTCTTAAAGAAATGAGAATGTGCTTTCTGAGAAGATTCTTCTCATTAGTTAATGTGGATATAGCACAAGAAGTCTGGGATATAGTGTGTGCTGGTAATTAAGTCTTTTTGACTGCAGAGGTGATTAAAATATTGGATGAGCTGGGCATCACTGTATAATATTGAAAATACATTTGGTAAATGTTATGACATTTTTATTGATTATGGATTGTTAGGCAGAATCATATGCAGTACCCTTTGGGAACACCACACAAAATTAAGACTACAAGTGCAAGTACAAATTCACCTTTGGTACAAGCCTGTACTACACAGTAAAGTGGTAGCGATGGCTGAGCAGCCAGACCTATCTCAAGAGTAAAGTGAGCAGTATCAGAAGTTACACAAAGGACAGTAATTACTATGGTTCAAGCAAACACTGATTCAAGGTTTCTGAGTAAACAAATATACATTTATTTACACCATCAGTTATAAAACAATTCACTAATATAAAGCAGCCGAAAATCACAATCTTAATACACTACAATAACTTCCAATCAATTCTGGACAAGTTAGGCTCAAAATGAAGTGTGAGCAAAATGGCACCCCAGCAATTTAAAAGGGAGGAAAAGACAAGGTTATCCAAAATCAACAACACCAACAAGTGATAGGCAGGGCAATCTAGAAAAGGCTTACTACAACTAGGATTCAAATCAATAGGCCTGGGTCAATGTTAATGCTTTGGAGTCTTTGCAGAGGATCACATAGTTCAGAGTAGTTGGCGTTTAAGTCTTTGCCAAGAGTTCAAAAACGAAGTTGGTCGGACGAAAAGTTATTAAATAGAGAAGAGAAGGACAAGCCAAGGACAAGCATAAGATTTCAAACACTTTCATCGCGGTCGGACGGAATGAACGACCGCATTTGAACAGTACGTTAAATGAAGAAGAATGCTGTAGCTGAGGCGGTGGTTCCTGGCAGTTCCTGCAGGCTCACGGTTCCTGAAGCGACTGTCGTGGTGGCAAGGAGGAAAACTGGAGGGTCCTGCACTATCCAGTGAAGAAGCCAGCAGCAGAGCAAAGCGTTGAATAATAGGTGCGCTCCTTAAAACCCAAACAGGTTCCGTTCCTCCTGGCTATCCGGTTCACTGCAGCGATGCACAGAAAATTTGACCAGGAGAGGAAGGCCGACGTTTGGTGTTTGGCGAGCTGTTTGGCCCCACCAAGCTCAAGGGAAGAAGATTCCTTGCAGATCTTCTCTGTCGTCGGAGTTCCGGGAAATTCGGACCTGCAGCAGGGCTTCACCGGGATGTCCAATAGTTGCAGCATTTTGAAACAAAGAGGTGGCGTCCTGCCACACATATTCTTTTTCTTGATACTTATTTCATCAAGAGTGCCTATTTTAACATGCTTTATGTTGTTTGCAGAAAAGAGACTCCTAGGTACCAGCTAGGAGTCAGTTAGGGAATCGAGAAGCAACAACAATTAACGAGTTCACATAGCTTTTTAATACTTTAGCCAATGCTACTAGTGAAATTGTGACCCAACTCATTACATTATTCATGACAGGGGTTTTCAAACAGTGTTGCATTCTTATTCAGTTCATAAACATCTCTTATTGTGACAAGTGAAACACAGAATTATTCAGTACATATCAAAATGAAAGACATAAAATACTGCACATGACAGTGTATATAGGTACAATAAACATTTTGGTACCATCACCAATTGGAGTGCACCTTCTTCACAAATACACCCAGTATAACAGAGGGCACTACAATACCTAACATTTGCATTTAGAGGATTGTATTGGTATTACTTTCTTTTTACTATTGGTGATTTTTAGAGAACATCAACTGTTCAAAAACAAAGCCCAGCTGAGGGGTGACCTAGTCAGCGGTCTACGTCTAGATATAGATCAACTGTACTGGAGGGTACAGAGGGACAATTCCAATCCTGTTGGTGATGCGTTCCCTGATGTTTCGGCAAGTCGGTCAGACAGCCTTTATCAAGGGCCTAGACCGGGTCTCCCTGATCTGATTTCATAGAGCTTCCTGGAAGGAAGAAGCATGGGGTCAGCTTTCCTCCGATACTGCTACGGTGCTGCGGACAGCAGAAATCTAGTACATGGATTCTCTCCACAGTACAAGTCGATCCATCCTTGATCTTCGCTCAGTGTTCAAGTCACCCTGCAACACTGGATTCCCATACTCTGCAGTTCAAGTGTGCTCCTACCATCAGCACGCTTTAAGGCTTCCATAGCCCTGCTGTCCTCTCTTGAAGAACACCCAAACAGACGGTCACCACTGGACATTGGGAACCAAGCACCCCAGCAGCAACGTGGTTGCCAGGGGCCACTACAACTTGCAAGACCAAAACAAGCTACAACATAAAACATGTTAAAATAGGCACTCTTGATGAAATAGGTATCAAGAAAAATAATATGAAGCAAATGGGGTGCTCCTACCTTTCTCATCCAGTTGACTAAGGACTGCACCTATACCTGCATTGGAGGCATCTGTCTTCACAGTGAAGGGTTGGTGATAATCAGGAGCTCTTAGGACTGGAGCTTGACAAAGGGCTTTCTTCAGGTGTTCAAAGGCGTGAGTGCACTCCTTATTCCATCTAACCTTTTTAGGGAATTCTGGAGAGGAACCTACATTCAAGGGAGAAGCTATGGTCCCATAGTTCTCTATGAAATTCATGTAGTACCCAGTGAGACCTAGGAAGGCTCTCACTTGGGTTTGAGTAGTAGGGGTGGCCCTGTTTTGTACAGCTTGTACTTTGCTAGGCAATGGCCTTATTTCACCTCCTCCTACCTCATGACCAAGGTAGACCACTTTGCTCTGACCAATTTGACATTTACTTGCCTTTATGGTCAGATGGGCCTGCTCAAGAGACTGCAATACATATCCTAAGTGATCAATAAGTAGGACTGAACACTGCAATGTCATCCAAGTATGCCATGCAGAAGTCCTCCATCCCATTCAGAACTTGATTGGCCATCCTCTGAAATGTAGCAGGTGCATTCTTTAATCCAAAAGGCATTACCTTGAATTGGTAGAGGCCAGCTGGGGTGGAGAATGCAGTTTTCTCCTTGGCATGGTCTGTCAGGGCTATTTGCCAATAGCCTGACGTTAGGTCAAATGTGCTGAGGTACTTGGCTGCACCAAGTTTGTCCACCAGCCCATCTGTCCTAGGCAAAGGATGGGCATCAGAAGTGGTGACTGCATTTAGAGCTCTATAGTTCATGCAGAATCTCAACTCCTTGGATCCTGCCTTTGGTACAAGCACAACTGGGCTAGACCATGGGCTAGTAGAGGGTTCTTTTACCCCGAGTTCAAGCATCTTGTTGGCCTCATTCCTTATGTGGGATCTGACATTGTCTGACATTCTGTACTTCCTGCTTTTGACAGGCAAACAGTCACCAGTGTGTATGACATGCTGGCCCCAAGGGGTCAAGCCTGGTGAAAGTGAGAACAGGGAGGCAAACTGATTTAACAGTAACTTGCACTCATCCTGCTGGTCAGATGTGAGACTGGAGGAAAGATTAACTCCTTCCACTTGCTCATCTAAAGGTAAGCCTCTGAGGAGGTCAGGTAGAGGTTTACTCTCCTCCTCCTCCTGAGCTGAAGCTAGAAGCAAAGCTCCTATGTCAGGTCTGGAGACATACGCCTTTAAACTGTTGGTGTGAAAGACTCTGGGAGCCTCCTTAGGATTGCCTGAATCCACCAGATAGTTCACCTCTCCAAGTTTACCCACAACCTTGAAGGGTCCTATCCATTTGTCCTGCAAGGCCCTCTGCCTTGTGAGGACCATAACAAGAACAAGCTGGTCTTGAGTAAACTCAACCATGTTAGCCTTCTGGTCATGCCGGTGTTTGACCAGAGCTTGACCAGCCTTCAAGTTATCACTTGCCTCTGCCATCATGTGTGACATTCTCCTCCGGAGACCTATCACATAGTCAGTCACTCTGACTGGCTTGGGGGAAGGAGCACTCTCCAACCCCTCCTTAATCATGGCCAATGGACCTCTGACTGGATGGCCATAAAGAAGTTCGAAGGGACTAAATCCTACTCCCTCCTGAGGGACTTCTCTATATGCAAAGACAAGGCATGGCAGCAGAATGTCCCACTTTCTTCTAAGGGGTTCTTCTAAAGCACCTATCATGCTCTTCATAGTTCTGTTAAACCTCTCTACCAGCCCATTGGTTTGGGGTGGTAGGCAGTTGAGAACTTGTAGGTAACTCCACAGGTTTTCCACATAGTTTGCATGTAGTGGAACATCAAATTTGATCCCATGTCAGATATCACCTCCTTAGGAAAACCTACTCTGGTAAAAATACCAAGTAGGGCCTTAGCTACAGCCGGAGCTGTAACAGTCCTCATTGTGATTTTTATCTGTCCGCCTGCTTTTAGACTTTTTATACGTTGTATTAGTTATTTTACTTGCAGAATTGTTTAATACTGAATGGTTTTAATTCATTTTAATACTAAATCTCTGCTAAATTCGATTGTTACTAGTTTAGGACAGTGTATGTGAATGTGAATTAAACAGTGTATGTGAATCCGTGGTGCTAGTGAGCCGTTTTGTGTGCCTCACTTGCTGCAGGAGTGCTAGTTACTCTGAACTACAACTCCCAGAACTCTTGTAGTTCTTTGTGCTACTTAACACAAAGTCAGGCGTGTCCAGCGCCAGCGCGTCGAAGCCGGTTTACTCCGGTTCACTTCGGTGAGCTTCAGCTTCACCAACCCCCTTTTATTTTTGGTCTCTTGTGCCGCCGGGTACTTGGAGCCTTAGGTAAGCCTGACCTAGAAATATGGGTACATCAGATGCTGCAAGGCGAGTAGAATTACAGGGGGGGACTGAAAATAACGTCTTAGAGGGTAACTCTACAATTGATTTACCACAGAAGTATTTGCATCTAAATATTGGTCTTCGTAATATACGTTCTTTGACAAAACATGCACACAATGTCAAAGACATGATTATCTCTAATGACTTCGACATTCTTTGCCTAACAGAAACCTGGCTTTCAGACCCAGTGGGGCCTACTTGTGAGCAGGCTGTACCAGAAGGTTACACCATCTACATGGAAAATAGGCAGCAGGGTCGAGGAGGTGGGGTGGCAATCATCGCAAAGGACAGCCTTAAACTCTTTAAGGTGACTCTAAGCTGTAGCGGGTGTGAAGCACTGCACCTCAAATTGGTGTTCTCCCCCAACAACTCCCTTAATTTGGTGGTCATCTACAGACCTCCGTCTCTGGTTTCGGGTTTCTCAACGGAACTCTGCTCTCACTTAAATTCCCTAAGATCCGTTAATGTGTCCACTGTTGTTATGGGTGACTTTAACCTCTGGCGAGGAAATAAGAAGGATAAAGGAGCCCTGGCTTTGGAAAAAGCGCTGAACAACCTGGACTTTAAAGTTTTCAATGAGGCTCCCACTACCCCTCAGGGTAACCAGTTGGACTGGTTATGTGGATACAATGTATCCCTGCAAGACTGCAGAACCACGCCCTGCATTTGGAGCGACCACTATCTGGTATCTGCCATTCTAAAACTGCCTATTTACGTACATCAGCACAATCCCCATATCCAAGTAGTTAATAGAAACTTCAAAAATCTAAACAGGGCACAGATTAAGTCATGCGCTAATGAAATACTGTGTTCCTTTCAGGATCTCGACTCATGCGCAATCCTCTTAGACAAATACAATAAGCACGTTCTTGAGCTGGTGGAGGCAGAGGCCCCTCTCAAATCTAAATTAGCCAGAAAAAACAACAACTGCCAAAAATGGTTTACTACAGAGCTCCACACTTTAAAAAAGGAAAAATGTACACTGGAGAGGAAATGGATCCTAGAAAAATCAGTGGATAGTAAAAATAATTGGAAAACAAAGGACAAGGAATATAGAGACAAAATAAAGTCAGCTAAGGCTAACTTCTTTAATTCAGAGATTGAACTTGCTGACAACAAGACTAGTAAACTTTTCGACATACTAAAGAGCATTGAAAAACCTGCTAGTCTCACACCCCCGTTTACGCCCACAGAGGAGGATTGTAATATTGTCTCTAAGGCTTTTCAAGCTAAAACTGATAAAGCACGACAAAACATTATCAAGGCTAGAACCTCTGTGAACCAGGAGATACAATCTATAGAAGCAGAGATAACCACAAGAGAACAGATTTTCAAATTTGACCCCATCACTGTAGCAGATTTGTTAGAGGTACTGAACAATATGAAACCCACCACCTGTGCAGAAAATATTCTACCACCTAGCATTATTCTGCAACATAAAGACATTTTTGCCCCCATTCTCCTGAGAATAGTGAATGCCTCGTTCCAGGAGTGTGTAGTGCCAAAGGAACTTAAGAAGGTCACCATCACCCCTCTTGTAAAAAAAGCCGGCCTAGATCCAAAGGAACCAGCAAACCTGCGCCCAATTACAAATTCCAACTTTGTTCTTAAATTACTGGACAAGGTAGCAACGCAGCAACTACAGAAATTTGTAGAGAATCAGGAAGCCTTGCACCAGCAACAATCTGGCTTCAGAGCGTCTCATAGCACTGAAACAGCCATGCTGGACCTACAGAATCAGATGTTGAGCTTGCTTGACAAAAATAAGCTAGGGATACTGATGCTTCTTGATTTAAGCGCTGCCTTCGATCTGGTAGATCATCAACTCCTCATCAAGGCACTCATACAGAACGTGGGCTGCTCCGAAGGAGCTATTGACTGGTTATTGTCATTTCTATCGAACCGCCAAGTCAGAGTCCACTGGGGCAGCAACTTTTCTGATCCCTGCGATATCCTCTTCGGAGTGCCCCAAGGGGCAAGTTTGTCAACAATGCTGTTCAACATATACATGCGCACTTTGTGCAGCATACTGGTGAAAGCAGGCGTGTCGTTTACGAATTACGCAGACGACACTCAACTTATTTTGGAACTGGGGGGCAGCCAGCACGCCGCTGACAGCGAAGTGATTGCAAGGGTTTATAAGACAATAGACGATTGGATGCAGGCTAACTGGATGTGCCTGAATGATTCAAAAACCGAACTGATGCTGTTTGGTTCCAGTCGTCAGTTGGCTAATCTAGGGGCAGAGTACAAATCCTTCCAAATTAAGAAAGCCATCATTTCGGTGGCCCCTAAAGTGAAAACCTTGGGCATGATGGTTAACTCTGCGGTAGATTCTCATGCCCAGACCAGCTATCTCCAAAAAAACACGGCTTATTATCTCAGGCTAATGAGATATATCAAGCCCTTCCTAAATGAATGTAACCTGGAGACCATTGCCAGAGCTATTATTTTATCACGGCTCGACTATGGCAATGCACTGCTGTTAGGGGCCTCGTCTAAGGACTTAGCGAGATGTCAGGTGATCCAGAACAGTGCGGTTAGGCTAGTAAAAAATCTGAAGAAGAAAGATCATGTCACCCCCGATAGGATTTCCCTTCATTGGCTAAGAGTAGAGGAACGTATAAAGTTTAAGGCTCTTTCTTTGGTCCACAAGTGCCTCTATGGTAAAGCACCAGAGTATTTGAAAAACAGCCTAGTCCTCTACACACCCAGGCAGAAGACTATGATCGGAAGGATAGTGCCTCCTGGTCGTACCCAATTTCAAGTTGAAATCGGGGTTGGGTAGATCTTTTCTGGTACTGGCACCTAAATTGTGGAACAACCTTCCCGATTCACTGAGGTCAGAAGCAAACCACCTTGTATTTAGGAAACGGATGAAGACACTCCTCTTCAGATAAGATCTCTAGCGCTAGTGGCTGTCAGGTCTTCCATGCCAACTGTTTCGCGTCTCTTTATGCCTGCTTTCTTCTCTTCTATGTTGTAATGTTCAAGCGGCCTGATGCCCTCGGGCTACCGGCGCTTTATAAAAATATATACATACATATATACATACATAGGTATAGCTTCAGGAAACCTAGTGGCATTGTCCACTACAACCAGGATAAACCTGTTGCCTGAAGTTGTGGGAGGGTCAAAGGACCAACGATGTCAATCCCAACCCTCTAAAAAGGAATTCCCACCACTGGGAGAGGCACTAAGGGTGCCACATTTTTGGATCCACTCTTGCCAGAGGTTTGACAAGTGTGGCAGCTTCTGCAGAACTTGTCTACTTCTGTACCCATCTTAGGCCGGTAGAAGTGCAGAGATAGCCTTTCTTTGGTCTTCTTAAAACTTAAGTGACCAGCCAAAGGTACCTCCTGGGCTAACTGCAGAAACTGGAGTCGGTTCACTAGAGGTACTACAAGTCTTCTGTAGTCTCCAGGGGTTGACTCAGTTGGTTCACTGTAGAAGAAGCCATCTTCCCAGTGCAAACTATACTTCCCAGGCTCAGTCCCACTGAGCCGAGAAGCTGCCTTTTGGCGAAGACCTTCCAAAGTAGGACACTCTTTGTCCCTTACTGACATCTTCTCTGTTGGGTCTACCTTCTGCCAGTAAAGACTGCAGCTCAGGATGGTCAACAGGGTCAAGATCATCTACCAAGGTAAGATCCTCTTCTAGATCTGATTCCTCAGTATCTAGTTTGACCATACAGGGTTGAACCTCACACTCAGCCTCAGCTGGTGTGGGAGTCACAGGTGTGACTTTGGACAATCTCGGAGATGTCCTCCTAGGCACAGAAGTGCTTGCTGATTTCTTGCTGGCAGACTTAGGTTTCCCTCTTGCCAGAGGTTTGGCAAGTGTGACAGCTCCTACAGAATTTGTCAACTTCTGAACCCATTTTAGGCCAGTAGAAGTATAAAGAGAGCCTTTCCTTGGTATTTTTGAAGCTGAAATGACCAGCCAAAGGTATCTCATGGGCCAACTGTAGGAGCTGGAGTCTGTTTTCTGGGGGCACTACAAGTCTTTTGCAGTCCCCAGGGAAAGACTCAGTCGGTTCACTGTAGAAGAAGCCATCTTGCCAGTGCAACCTATGCTTCCAAGCCTTTTGCCCATCAAGATGAGAAGCTTCCTTTTGTCGGAGACCTTCAACAGTAGGACACTCTCTTTGTCCTCTGCTGAAGTCTGCCCTGTTTGGTCCACCTTCTACCAGTAAAGACTGCACCTCAGGATGGTCAACAGGATCCAGATCTCCAACTAGAGTAAGGTCCTCTTTCAGATCTAACTCTTCAGAAGCTGGATCAACCACACACGGTTGTACCTCACACTTAGCCTCAGCTGGTGGAGGGGTCACAGGTGTGACTTTGGACAATCTTGGGGATGTCCTTGTTGGTAGCACATGGGTACTATCTGCTTTCTTCTTGGCGGTCTTAGGTTTCCCCTTTGCCTCTTTCTTCTTGGAAATAGCAGTTAGTAAGTCCTGTGGACTGGGGGTGATAGTTTCCTCTATCAATTCCCCTGGTGAGCCTCTCAAGGTCCTCTCCCTTACAGGCCTAGTGAGTTCCTGTCTCCTTTTACTGGGAGACCTAGGGGTACTAGACACAACTTTTTCTGGTCATTACCAGACATGACTCTCCCAGGCACTTCACTCTGCACACTAACAGGTATCTTGATAGTCATGTCATTGCACTGGATGAGAGCTGGTAACTGGAGAAGCATTTTCACAGGGGCTTCAGCTAACTTGGTTAGGTGTGTGGGTGCCTTAGCAACATCCTCTACCTTGAAAAATGATTCATCAACCACAGTTATGCTGGCTCCAGAGTCTCTGATGGCAGGGGTCTCCTGGCGATTCACAAGAACACTATCTTTATAATACTCTTTAATATTATCTGGGATGGAATAATAGACATCTAAATTCAGTTGTTCCCACAAACCCAGGGACACTAAAGAAACACTAGCTGAGACTCTCGTGGGTTCATCAGCTAGTAGGTGAACGTTTCCCATTGTCATAGGTACTTCTTCCTCTTGGGAGAAGGCTAAGGAGACAGTGTGGATCCCTGAAGGTTTACCCTTGCATCTGGGATCCCCTTTCACATGGTCAGTTGACCCACAAACATAACATTTCCCAAATGTTTTGATGAATGGAGGCTTGATCTGACCTCCTTCTGGTTTGGGTCCAGAAGGTACACTGATTTGGTTTCCCTTGTGGCTTACCCTTATTCTGTTTGGGACCCTCTTTTGGATTGGAGGTATTATAATTCTCCTTGTTATCTTTCTTTGGCTGCTTTCCCTCATCCTTCTTCTGAGTTTCCCCAAAATCCTGTGTGTAGCCCTGTTTGCAACCGAGAAGTCAGCAGCCTTAGCTAACTTCTTTGGATCTATCGCCTTAGAATCAGCCAAGTGCTGTCTGAACTCAGGAGAGCAGGCATCATATATTGACTCCAACATAACAAGATTTCTCATACCTGCATAAGTGTTAACTTTGTAACCCTTAACCCAACCATCTAGGTTTTTCAAACATTCTCATACTCAGGTAGCCCAAGGGGTACCATCATGCTTTTTGAGGGTCCTTAACCTCTTAAGGTACTGGGAAGGGGCCTGCCCAAGTCCTGCAATTAAAGCTAGCTTCACACACTTATAATCCATCCTATCCACCTCTCCCAAGTCCATCACAATATCAGATAAAACAGTGGGTAAACCACAGAAGAGCCAAGGAAGCAACTGATTCCCTGTTGTGTCTTGGATCCCATGGTTATACTCAAACATTGCCAACCAATCCAAAATAGCAAGCTCAGCCTCATACATACCTACAATTCTTTTAGGGATACATAGGGCCTCATTACACGGACGGCGGTAAGGGTTAACGGTCACCGTTAATGGCAACGGTGACCGCTAACCCTTACCGCCGTACTACGGGGTCCCTTAGCGGGTTGGAGTTTTAACGCCTGCTTTTTGCAGGCGTTAAATACCAACCCGCTAAGGGACCTCGGAGCTAATTACGGCACCGCAAAATTGCGGTGCCGTAATTAGCGCCTTCCCCAGTCCCATAGAGCCCTATGGGGCAGAAATGGGAATGGGGAAGGGCAATGGCGGAAAGGGGATTTACCGCCCCTCCAACCTTGGAATGGGGCGGTAAATCCCCTTTCCGCCAAGGCGGTGCCGGTATATTACCGGCATGGTCCAGGGTGCTAATAGCACCCTGGACCACCGCCTTCTGTGTAATGAGGCCCATAGTCTCTTAGAACTGGAAGACCTAGAAGACTCTGGGAGAGAAGCATTCTCAATAGACAGACTTTTCATTTCTAATGCATGGTTGAACTCCATTTCTCTGAGCTTAAGTTCTTGATGCTTTTGTTCAGTTTGAGCATTAATACGTTTGAATTCCAATTCAAGCCTCATCTTTTGTAGAGCAATGAATTCAGGACTCAGTGTAAGACCTGTAGGGGTCCCAGTGGACAAAGGTTGAGGTTATTGAGCAAGCAGTGGAGCAATAGGGCATACATTGTGAGACTCATATGCCTCATCTAACTCTTCAATAATATTTGACACATTATCTTCCTCATCAATTTCCACATTTGCTGCAGGGGCAGGTATTTCAGAGCCACTCCCCAGACTTTGTTTCTCTAACAACATTTCAATTAATTCTGACTTTTCGCCTTAACAGAGAGATTCCTATCTCTACACAGATTTTTCAAATTATCAACTGTGTAAGTTAGGAGGGTCTCCTGACTGTAGCTTTCCATATCAGACATGATTAAAATTTCTTTTTAGTGGTGTTTAGCCTTGTGGTTAGTTGAGCCAAGGTAATAGCAGCACTCTAAGTGTTTATCCTCACCACTGTATACCAGTGTTAGGCAGAATCATAAGCAGGGAACATAACACACAATTAAGACTACAAGTGCAAGTACAAATTCACCTTTGGTACAAGCCTGTACTACACAGTAAAGTGGTAGCGATGGCTGAACAGCCAGACTTATCTCAAGAGTAAAGTGAGCAGTATCAGAAGTTACACAAAGGACAGTAATTACTATGGTTCAAGCAAACACTGATTCAAGGCTTCTGAGTAAAAGAATATACATTTATTTACACCATCAGTTGTAAAACAGTTCACTAATATAAAGCAGCAGTAAATCATAATCTTAATACACTACAATAACCCCCAATACATTCTGGACAAGTTAGGCTCAAAATGAAGTGTGAGCAAAATGGCACTCCAGCAATTTAAAAGGGAGGAAAAGACAAGGTTATCCAAAATCAACAACACCAACAAGTGATAGGCAGGGCAATCTGGAAAAGGCTACTACAACTAGGATTCAAATCAATAGGCCTAGGCCAATGCTAATGGTTCTGAGTCTTTGCAGAGGATCACACAGTTCAGAGTAGTACGCATTTAAATCTTTGCCAAGAGTTCAAAAATGAAGTTGGTCAGAGGAAAAGTTATTCAATAGAGAAGAGAAGGACAAGCCTTCGGAGAGGCGAAAGATTTCAAACATTTTCACCGTGGTCAGACAGAATGAACGAGCGCATTGGAACAGTACATTAAATGAAGAAGAATGCTGTAGCTGAGGCGGTGGTTCATGGCAGTTCCTGCAGGCTCACTGTTCCTGAAGCGACTGTCGTGGTGACAAGAAGGAGGAAAACTGGAGGGTCCTGCACTACCCAGGGAAGAAGCCAGCAGCAGAACAAAGCGTTGAATAAAAGGTGATCCTTAAAACCCAAACAGGTTCCGTTCTTCCTGGCTATCCGGTTCACTGCAGCGATGCACAGCAAATTTGACCAGGAGAGGAAGGCCAGCATTTGGTGTTTGGCGAGCTGGCTGGTCCCACCAAGCTCAAGGGAAGAAGATTCCTTGCAGATCTTCTTTGTCTTCGGAGTTTCGGGCAATTCGGACCTGCAGCAGGGCTTCACCAGGATGTCCAGTAGTCGTCTTCCTTCAGCTCCTCGTTGGTTCCCTCGTTCCAGTGGTGACTCTGTCTTCCAAGTCCCAGAGACCTGCTTTTAAGCAGTTTTCCCCCATTCACACAGCCTGGCTGTCAATCACACAGCAGGTTGGCTGTCCTAGTAGGACAGCCACCTAGACAATCAAACTAGAGTGCGACTTGGGTCTCCAAGGAGACCCTGTGCAGGGGTCCTAAAATCCCTCCCTCACATCCTGTCCACTCAGACACTCAGGTGCCTAAGGAGGGCTTCTGTGCAGAAGCCCACTGAAGGACGTCGAACAAAGGAACCAAACCAGGTTTGGCGCGCAGAGTAAAACACGAGAAAGACCTTTACAAAAAGAAATGGTGAACAAACCCGACCGGAAGCAAAATAAAATCAATGGGGTCCAGCGGGTTAGAGTTTGAGGCTACCACCATAGCCTCTAACAGTACCAAGGCTATTTTCATAGCTCGCGGTAGAATAAAAATGGCAGATACTGCTGCCACCAGCCAAATCCTAGAGAAAGGGGAACAAAATAAAGTTCCATGAGAAACAGACAAAAAGGGATAACTATTAACCCTTCCAGTACTCTATGGAAGATAGTTTGTACTGGGTCTGCAAAGTCAAAAAGACTAGTAAAGTCAATGGCAACTTTACATGTTATGGGAGACAGGAGTCAGTCCCAGAAAATGGAGTT
This sequence comes from Ambystoma mexicanum, assembly GCF_040938575.1. NCBI lineage: Eukaryota > Metazoa > Chordata > Amphibia > Caudata > Ambystomatidae > Ambystoma > Ambystoma mexicanum. Next base: position 695,922,712 of record NC_090939.1, read on the forward strand.
TAACAGTGGGAAGTCTAAAAAGGCAACCCTGTGTCACTGCACTAAAGGTGCTGTGTGACACACAGTAAAAAGATGATGCCTATGGAGTGGGTGAGACTCCATAGTCCATGAGCACAAAATGTACAAAACGCTGCAAAAACACATATAAGAATGGGAAAAAAAGGCTCACACTCTTACCAGGTGAAAAAAAATAAATCCTAAACATCCAGCAAAGCTGCTGAGGGACTAAACAGGTAAGGGAAATTAGCCATTCTGGAGAATTCTCCCTAACATGGATTCATGAATTATTTTATATTAACAGAATGGTTTTCTGTTTATTTTAGTAAAATTGTTTGTTGTACTAATATTGAAATATTAATCAGTGATGTATGAATTTTATAAAGATGTGTTGTGGATGTGTAAAAGTTCAAATGTTTCCATCCCTTTCCCCCATTTCACTTGTGTTTAGTAGCCCCCAACGACAGCCGAGTTCTAATAGCAGGCAATACTGTTTCTTACAAGCCCTTAGCCCTCCTTGTGCAACCTTACTTCGCTCAACCCAAAAAATCGGCTTTCCGGGCTATTAACAACCTCTGTTGAGCAGGGGTCGGTGCCCAAATGCTTACCTGTGGATATCTGAAGAGTCTGTATTTGATGTTGCATGTGCGAGAAAGAAGATATGCTATTATTTCAGTGACTAAGAGGCCGATTCATGGAATAATTAGCGAGGCGCAAGTGGGCAAAAACGTGCGAATCGCAGTGGAATAGCGAAAATCGCAGTGCAAGTGCGAAAATCGCACCAAAAGCAGCGCACATCGATTCATGGAAGGCCGTGCGCGAGAAAACCAGCGGATGTGCGATAAAAAAGTGCGCGGCGCACGTTGGCGCACAGGCCATCTAACAGCGTGCGCCAGGTCACAGCGAAAATCGCACAGGCCACAGCGAAATTCGCACATAGCGCGGCGCACGCTACAAAAGTAGGCGGAACACAGGCGTAACACTCGGAATGGGGAACAACTTGCCACGGGGCGTCACGGGGGAAGTACAGGGCACAAGTGCGCGGAACGCCCACACGCTCGCCTACAACACGTATTCATGGAATAGAATAGGGGAAAAAAGCGCACGCTCAAACCAGCGCACAGGCATAAACACGACCGCCACAAGAAAGCAGGCGGTAGCGTCTCTGCGGCTGTAAGAAATGTGCGCCAAAAGGTGCGCCAACAAATAGCACCTATATACAGCCATGATGAATGTCCTATACTGTGGCCCTCCAGGACAAATGACGTGCAAAGGGGTACCCACAAACACGGACACCCGCTGACAAAAAATACGTGTGCGTGTATACCGGGGTGCGCGGGAAGTCTCACACGCGATTTGGCCGGGTACGTGGATTTCAGGGGTGCGCGGGAACTTCCACACACGATTGGCCCAGTGCGAGCAGGGTACGTGTATCTCAGGGGTGCGCGGGAAGTTCCACACGCGATTGTCCCAGTGCGAGCAGGGTACGTGTATTTCAGGGGTGTGCGGGAAGTTGCACACACGATTGGCCCAGTGCGAGCAGGGTACGTGTATTTCAGGGGTGCGTGGGAAGTTCCACACACGATTGGCCCAGTGCGAGCAGGGTACGTGTATTTCAGGGGTGCGCGGGAAGTCACACACGCGATTTCAGCAAGGTATGTGTATTTCAGGGGTGCGCGGGAAGTTCCACACGCGATTTCAGCAGGGTACGTGTATTTCAGGGGTGCGCGGGAACTTCCACACACGATTGGCCCAGTGCGAGCACGGTACGTGTATTTCAGGGGTGCGCGGGAAGTTCCACACACGATTGGCCCAGTGCGAACAGGGTACGTGTATTTCAGGGGTGCGCGGGAAGTTGCACACGCGATTGTCCCAGTGCGAGCAGGGTACGTGTATTTCAGGGGTGCGCGGGAAGTTCCACACGCGATTGTCCCAGTGCGAGCAGGGTACGTGTATTTCAGGGGTGCGCGGGAAGTTGCACACGCGATTGTCCCAGTGCGAGCAGGGTACGTGTATTTCAGGGGTGCGCGGGAAGTTACACACGCGATTCGGCCAGTGCGAGCAGGGTACGTGTATTTCAGGGGTGCGCGGGAAGTTCCACACACGATTGGCCCAGTGCGAGCAGGGTACGTGTATTTCAGGGGTGCGCGGGAAGTCACACACGCGATTTCAGCAAGGTATGTGTATTTCAGGGGTGTGCGGGAAGTTCCACACGCGATTTCAGCAGGGTACGTGTATTTCAGGGGTGCACAGGAACTTCCACACACGATTGGCCCAGTGCGAGCAGGGTACGTGTATTTCAGGGGTGCGCGGGAAGTTCCACACACGATTGTCCCAGTGCGAGCAGGGTACGTGTATTTCAGGGGTGCGCGGGAAGTTGCACACGCGATTGTCCCAGTGCGAGCAGGGTATGTGTATTTCAGGGGTGCGCGGGAAGTTACACACGCGATTGGGCCAGTGCGAGCAGGGTACATGTATTTCAGGGGTGCGCGGGAAGTTGCACACGTGATACCAGCAGGGAATGTGTATTTCAGGGGTTCTGGGGAGTACTACACGTGAATTGGCCGTGTGGGTCCTCCCAGGTGTATGCTCCACAACCTCCACGGCCCCTGCAGGCAGCCCACACCACGGGGGACTACCCTGCACCCCTGCCCATGTCCCGCAGGCAGCCCATTCACCATGGGCATGCCCCCCAGCCAACCCACATGTCACCTTGCACTACTGATCAACAATGCATGTCTCCCACCACCCCCACCCCCCAGCATCCAGGGGCAGCCTCCACCAGGCCCCCACTCATGTCCCCCTGCACTCCCACCACCCAGCATCCAGGGTCACCCTACACCAGGCCCCCACTCATGTCTCCCACCACCCCCACCCCCCAGCAGTGCAGGGTCACCCTACACCAGGCCCCCACTCATGTCTCCCACCACCCCCACCCCCCAGCATCCAGGGTCACCCTCCACCAGGCCCCCACTCATGTCCCCCTGCACCCCCACCCCCCAGCAGTGCAGGGTCACCCTACACCAGGCCCCCACTCATGTCTCCCACCACCCCCACCCCCCTGCCACCATGGGCATCCTCCACCAGGCCCCCAATCATGTCTCCCACCACCCCCACCCCCTGCCACCATGGGCATCCTCCACCAGGCCCCCACTCATGTCCCCATGCACCCCCACCCCCTAGCAGTGCAGGGGCAGCCTCCACCAGGCCCCCACTCATGTCTCCCACCACCCCCACCCCCCAGCATCCAGGGTCACCCTACACCAGGCCCCCACTCATGTCTCCCACCACCCCCACCCCCCAGCATCCAGGGTCACCCTCCACCAGGCCCCCACTCATGTCTCCCACCACCCCCGCCCCCCAGCAGTGCAGGGGCAGCCTCCACCAGGCCCCCACTCATGTCTCCCACCACCCCCACCCCCCTGCCACCATGGGCATCCTCCACCAGGCCCCCACTCATGTCTCCCACCACCCCCACCCCCCTGCCACCATAGGCATCCTCCACCAGGCCCCCACTCATGTCTCCCACCACCCCCACCCCCCAGCAGTGCAGGGGCAGCCTCCACCAGGCCCCCACTCATGTCTCCCACCACCCCCCCCCTGCCACCATGGGCATCCTCCACCAGGCCCCCAATCATGTCTCCCACCACCCCCACCCCCCTGCCACCATGGGCATCCTCCACCAGGCCCCCACTCATGTCCCCCTGCACCCCCACCCCCGAGCAGTGCAGGGTCACCCTCCACCAGGCCCCCACTCATGTCCCCCTGCACCCCCACCCCCTGCCACCATGGGCATCCTCCACCAGGCCCCCACTCATGTCTCCCACCACCCCCACCCCCCTGCCACCATGGGCATCCTCCACCAGGCCCCCACTCATGTCTCCCACCACCCCCACTCCCCAGCAGTGCAGGGGCAGCCTCCACCAGGCCCCCACTCATGTCTCCCACCACCCCCACCCCCCAGCATCCAGGGTCACCCTACACCAGGCCCCCACTCATGTCTCCCACCACCCCCCCCCCAGCATCCAGGGTCACCCTCCACCAGGCCCCCACTCATGTCCCCCTGCACCCCCACCCCCCAGCAGTGCAGGGGCAGCCTACACCAGGTGCTCACAATCCCCAATCATGTGCGTAATGGACAGCCTCCACAGCCAAAAAGCCCTACCAAGTAACCCATTCACCCACATGGAAATGGAAATCACATGTTACACCCCCAATGTTCATGAAGCAAATGAACCCATTTCCGTCACACACAATGGTTGCAATTGAATGGGAAAACACACAACATGACATGCATGAAAACAATGAGATGATACCACACAGTGAAGTATGCAAACAAAATTGTATTGAAAAAAATAAAGAATGCTAAAGAAAGAAAACAAACTACAATGTGAATGAAAAAAAAAACAGTATAAAAAACTACCAAGGGTCCAGGAGCCCAACTGAACAAAGGAAACCTACTAAAAAACCTACCTAAAAATCAACTATGTACAAAAAGTGGAGCAGTGTCCGTCGACTCCAAATCATAATAATAAAGAAAGGAAACCTAAAACTAAAGAACTATATACAAAGGCGGCGGGCTAGTCCAGCGGCTCACTCCGTGGTGTCCCGGGCCAGGACATCATCGAACTCCTGTTCGATGTCCCGGAGGCGGTCCAGTTCCATGGCCCCGAGGGTCCGCAGGGACGACGCTGTGTCCTCCTCCAACCCCCTGCGGATTGCCTCGAGGCACTCGGCCCGCCTCAGGGCCCTCCGCATGGAGTTCTCCGCCCTGACCATTGTGAGCCGTGCCTCTTCCGCCCGCCGCCACTCCGCACCTATGGCGTGGCCCAACCGCTGCCACACGGAAGACGCTCTCTGTCCTGGGTCCCCCTGCCCTCCGGCCGATGCCTGCCCCTCCGATGTCGAAAGCCCCGAGCCTGCATGTCTCCCACCATGTTGCTGCTGCTGCTGCTCTGCCTCTGCCCGTGCACTGCCTCCTGCTGCCTGCACATCCTCCGCCGGCTGGGGTGCACTTGTTGATGTGGCCACCCCTGCTGGACCTCCGACTCCCGACTGTGGCAGGGATGCCTCCTCCACCAGCCTGGCCGCACCGTCAGAGGCAGCTCCACAGGGCACCCAGGTGACTGATGGGTGGGAAGATGGCACAGAGGACGACTGGCGCGTAGGGGGTCCAGTTGAGGAGGGGGTCAGAGCAAGCCCCATCAGACGGAGGAATCCGGCCTGGGTGACCTGTCCCAGCAGGCTGACGTGGTCAACGAGCCATTCGAGATGACGTGCAGTCTCTCCATGAAAAGACTGCAGGTCACCTCACATGGCCCGTTGACGCAACGCCTCACCAGCCAGGACAGGCTCAACCCGGACCTGGATCGCCACGTCCGCAGGCAGAGCAAGGCCAGTTGACGTCAGCTCATCCCATGCCTGAAAACGAGTCTGGACGTAGGCATCCCTGCTGGTGCAAGATGATGCAGGGACAGGATCGGGGACAGGATTGCACACAGGCACCTCCGCGGCCGCCTGTGCTGCCTCCTGTCCCTGGTCCTGCACTGCACCACTAGCACCAGTGGGATCCCCACCTCCAGACCCCGTCTCTGGTGCTTGCGCGGCCCCCTCCTCCACCAAACCCCCCACCGACCTGGATGACTCCGTGCCATCTTCCCCCGTTGGGCCCTGTGGGGTCCCAGCTGCCCATTCTGCTGCCGAGGAGTCCAACTGCAACCTCCGCCTCTTGGACCTCCCCCCGGCAGCTGCGGCCTGGGACGCGGCACCGGACTCCTCACTCCCCAACGAGATGACAACATGGGAGGGGAGCCGGGCCTTGCCTCTCCGGCTGGCGGTCGGATCCCCGCCGCTGTGCTCCACAGCACCTTCTCCGCCCTCTTCATCAGTTGACGCTGCAGACAGGGAGAAACAAAACACAGGCATCAGGGCACTGTACAATGGACACATACACGCATGACAGTTGCACATGAGTGGCATTGGCAAACCTCAGACATGTCATCACAATCCCCAAAACACATGTCATTGCAACTCGCACACATGAGCCACACCACAGCCATATCGCAACTGCCACCACCATCCCTACACATACAACAGCATCAGCAGCCAAAGGGGAGCCAGACATCACATGCAACACAGGAAGTGCACCACACATGTACACACACCACCACACTTGCATGCATGTCTACACCTCTGCCAAGTGTCGCACTGTTCAGACGGGCATCCATGTCACATCTGCCAATCAGGCTTCCACATACCGCTGTCACATGCATCCATGTTGCATCACTGTTGCACCCTTGACAAATACACACACATGCACATGTACACAGTGCACATACATGCAGCCGAAAACAACATGCATGCCTGACATCACGGACATGTCTACTTACATACACATCCGTCCAAACATGTGTGCACGCACAACTGCATTTGCCATGCAAGCCCACACACACAAGCACCATCCATGTCTCACACATTACAGCCCTCGCATGTGTCAGCCCCACGGCCCTGTACACCCCCACCCATACTCGACCCCATACAAACAGATGTGCAACCGGCACAATGGCAAATGATCACCACACGCACTGCTCACAATCAGGATGCATGTACACTCACCGCTCGACTCCAGGCGGGTCTGCTTCTCTAGGACCTGGACGTGGAGCGCTGGGGATATGCGTTCCAGGACCCCCATCTGTTCTTCCGACAAGTGGCCCCGGCGCCCCTTGGCATCCGCTGCCTTCAAGAGGCGCCGGTCCTTGTTCAGGGTCCTGGACCTGAAGTCCTCGCAGCGCTTCCTGACATGTTGTAAGTCCCGGACTGCCACCCCCTCCGCGTTGATGGCAGTCACGATGTCAGTCCAGATCCGAGTCCGTCCTTCCTTGTCGGCGCGGGAACTTCCAAAGAGGGCATCATACTGCCCCAGGACTTGCTCCACCAGGACACCAACTTCGGTGGCACTGAAGCTGGTGCCCCTCTGCCTCTCTGGCCGGGGGTTGTCAGTGGTCAGAGATGGTGGATGCCCCGACATGACAACCCCAGAGGCAGGAGTGGGTGGGCAACTGGGTCCTGGGGCTGGGCTGTGGAGCGTTGGAATTCCAGTCGGGAGTCTTTGGTTCCAGCAGGGGTGGTCACAGCAAAAGCACCCCTGGCTGATGTGCTGGCAGGAAATGGCAGTGCACGTGGGCAGCAGGTAGTCAGGCAGCAGCAGATGGCAGGTGGGAGCGTGCTCGGGGCTCTGGGGGGCAGTAGTTCGGCCTTCTGGGCAGGAGCGTGGTCTTCCGTGTGCTTACGCGTGGCCAGCTTGGTACGGAGTGATTTGGCACGTGAAAATCCTGCACGTCAGCGTGAAAACCGAGGAAAGGCCCTTAGCGCGTAAGCGCGTCAGCACGCATACGCGAATCTATTGGACCAAAGGCCCTCAGCGCGTAAGCGCGTCTGTGACGTTACCCGCACGGGTGTTTCCCACACAGCACGTGATGACAGAGCACACGTGGAAAGACTGCACGTCAGAGTCTCATCGCGTGTAATTGGACAGCACGTCAGAGTCTCATCGCGTGTAATTGGACAAAAGTGCGCGTACACGCGATTGGCCTATGTACGTGTATATCAGGTGTGCGCGGACACTTACACACGCAAGTACGTCAGCGCACCTGTATCCCGGTGTGTGGGCAATTTCCACACGCTATTGGACTGTGCACTGGATTTCAGGGGTGCGCGGGTCACACGCTCGCCTACACACGCGCACGCATCAATTTGCGCGCTAACAAAATAACTAGCACAGACCCAGGATGAACATACCATTCCTAGCAGCAGTGGCCGTGGCCTACCAAAGGAGGAGGGGGAGGATAGTCAGGGCCAGAATATTCACACCCAGAACCAGCCTTTTCGGGATGCCTGATGACCAGGTGCATGGGAGGTACAGGTTTCCACCACACATCATACTGGACCTGGTGAGTGAGTGGGAGGACGACCTCACATCACCCACCCTGTGCTCCCAAGCACTCAGCCCCCTAGAGAAGGTCCTCAATGTACTGCACTTCTTAGCCACTGGATCATTTCAGCGGACAAGTGCCATTGTGGGTGGTGTATCACAGGCCACCCAGTCACGCTGCCTACACCAGGTCTTGAACATCATGACTGCACGCCCATCAGTCCGCAGGCACATATACCTGCCCAGAACCCCTGCAGAAAGGCATGCTGCCGCCCTGGATTTTTACGCTGTGGCACGATTCCCCAAAGTGCTAGGTGCCATTGACTGCACCCATGTGGCTCTACGTCCCCCCAGGGCATCTGAGGGCATCTATAGGAACCACAAGCACTGGCATTCCATCAACGTGCAGGTAGTATGTAATGCCAAGGGAATCATCACCTCAGTATATGCCAACTATCCTGGGTCAACCCACGACAGCTTCATTTACCGAATGTCCACCCTAAGCCGGGACCTAGAAGCTGGCCGGCATGGCGATACATGGCTGCTTGGTGAGTATGAATGCCACTGCACATGCATGCATGTCAGATACTGAGCAAGGTCACAACCCCACCAATGATACCAATCACCACCTCCACAGGGGACAGTGCCTACCTTCTCAGCCCCCACATGATGATGCCAATTCGGAACCCCACCACGCCACCCCAGGTAAGATATAACGCTGCCCACTTTACAACCCGGGGCATAGTGGAGCGCACACACGATTGGCCCAGTGCGAGCAGGGTACGTGTATTTCAGGGGCGCGTGGGAAGTTCCACACACGATTGGCCCAGTGCGAGCAGGGTACGTGTATTTCAGGGGTGCGCGGGAAGTCACACACGCGATTTCAGCAAGGTATGTGTATTTCAGGGGTGCGCGGGAAGTTCCACACGCGTTTTCAGCAGGGTACGTGTATTTCAGGGGTGCGCGGGAACTTCCACACACGATTGGCCCAGTGCGAGCACGGTACGTGTATTTCAGGGGTGCGCGGGAAGTTCCACACACGATTGGCCCAGTGCGAGCAGGGTATGTGTATTTCAGGGGTGTGCGGGAAGTTGCACACGCGATTGTCCCAGTGCGAGCAGGGTACGTGTATTTCAGGGGTGCGCAGGAAGTTCCACACGCGATTGTCCCAGTGCGAGCAGGGTATGTGTATTTCAGGGGTGCGCGGGAAGTTGCACACGCGATTGTCCCAGTGCGAGCAGGGTACGTGTATTTCAGGGGTGCGCGGGAAGTTACACACGCGATTGGGCCAGTGCGAGCAGGGTACGTGTATTTCAGGGGTGCGCGGGAAGTTCCACACACGATTGGCCCAGTGTGAGCAGGGTACGTGTATTTCAGGGGTGCGCGGGAAGTCACACACGCGATTTCAGCAAGGTATGTGTATTTCAGGGGTGCGCGGGAAGTTCCACACGCGATTTCAGCAGGGTACGTGTATTTCAGGGTTGCACGGGAACTTCCACACACGATTGGCCCAGTGCGAGCAGGGTACGTGTATTTCAGGGGTGCGCGGGAAGTTCCACACACGATTGTCCCAGTGCGAGCAGGATACGTGTATTTCAGGGTGCGCGGGAAGTTGCACACGCGATTGTCCCAGTGCGAGCAGGGTACGTGTATTTCAGGGGTACGCGGCAAGTTCCACACGCGATTGTCCCAGTGCGAGCAGGGTACGTGTATTTCAGGGGTGCGCGGGAAGTTGCACACGCGATTGTTCCAGTGCGAGCAGGGTACGTGTATTTCAGCGGTGCGCGGGAAGTTACACACGCGATTGGGCCAGTGCGAGCAGGGTACATGTATTTCAGGGGTGCGCGGGAAGTTGCACACGCGATACCAGCAGGGAATGTGTATTTCAGGGGTTCTGGGGAGTACTACACGTGAATTGGCCGTGTGGGTCCTCCCAGGTGTACGCTCCACAACCTCCATGGCCCGTGCAGGCAGCCCACACCACGGGGGACTACCCTGCACCCCTGCCCATGTCCCACAGGCAGCCCATTCACCATGGGCATGCCCCCCAGCCAACCCACATGTCACCTTGCACTACTGATCAACAATGCATGTCTCCCACCACCCCCACCCCCCAGCATCCAGGGGCAGCCTCCACCAGGCCCCCACTCATGTCCCCCTGCACCCCCACCCCCCAGCATCCAGGGTCACCCTACACCAGGCCCCCACTCATGTCTCCCACCACCCCCACCCCCCAGCAGTGCAGGGTCACCCTACACCAGACCCCCACTCATGTCTCCCACCACCCCACCCCCCGGCATCCAGGGTCACCCTCCACCAGGCCCCCACTCATGTCCCCCTGCACCCCCACCCCCCAGCAGTGCAGGGTCACCCTACACCAGGCCCCCACTCATGTCTCCCACCACCCCCACCCCCCTGCCACCATGGGAATCCTCCACCAGGCCCCCAATCATGTCTCCCACCACCCCCACCCCCCTGCCACCATGGGCATCCTCCACCAGGCCCCCACTCATGTCCCCCTGCACCCCCACCCCCTAGCAGTGCAGGGGCAGCCTCCACCAGGCCCCCACTCATGTCTCCCACCACCCCCACCCCTCAGCATCCAGGGCCACCCTACACCAGGCCCCCACTCATGTCTCCCACCACCCCCACCCCCCAGCATCCAGGGTCACCCTCCACCAGGCCCCCACTCATGTCCCCCTGCACCCCCACCCCCCTGCCACCATGGGCATCCTCCACCAGGCCCCCACTCATGTCTCCCACCACCCCCACCCCCCTGCCACCATGGGCATCCTCCACCAGGCCCCCAATCATGTCTCCCACCACCCCCACCCCCTGCCACCATGGGCATCCTCCACCAGGCCCCCACTCATGTCCCCATGCACCCCCACCCCCTAGCAGTGCAGGGGCAGCCTCCACCAGGCCCCCACTCATGTCTCCCACCACCCCCACCCCCCAGCATCCAGGGTCACCCTACACCAGGCCCCCACTCATGTCTCCCACCACCCCCACCCCCCAGCATCCAGGGTCACCCTCCACCAGGCCCCCACTCATGTCCCCCTGCACCCCCACCCCCCTGCCACCATGGTCATCCTCCACCAGGCCCCCACTCATGTCTCCCACCACCCCCACCCCCCTGCCACCATGGGCATCCTCCACCAGGCCCCCACTCATGTCTCCCACCACCCCCACCCCCCAGCAGTGCAGGGGCAGCCTCCACCAGGCCCCCACTCATGTCTCCCACCACCCCAACCCCCCAGCATCCAGGGTCACCCTCCACCAGGCCACCACTCATGTCCCCTTGCACCCCCACCCCCCAGCAGTGCAGGGGCAGCCTACACCAGGTGCTCACAATCCCCAATCATGTGCGTAATGGACAGCCTCCACAGCCAAAAAGCCCTACCAAGTAACCCATTCACCCACATGGAAATGGAAATCACATGTTACACCCCCAATGTTCATGAAGCAAATGAACCCATGTCCGTCACACACAATGGTTGCAATTGAATGGGAAAACACACAACATGACATGCATGAAAACAATGAGATGATACCACACAGTGAAGTATGCAAACAAAATTGTATTGAAAAAATAAAGAATGCTAAAGAAGGAAAACAAACTACGTGAATGAGAAAAAAAAAACATGCATGTCCGTATAAAAAACTACCAAGGGTCCATGAGCCCAACTGAACAAAGGAAACCTACTAAAAAACCTACCTAAAAATCAACTATATACAAAAAGTGGAGCAGTGTCCGTCGACTCCAAATCATAATAATAAAGAAAGGAAACCTAAAACTAAAGAACTATATACAAAGGCAGCGGGCTAGTCCAGCGGCTCACTCCGTGGTGTCCCGGGCCAGGGCATCATCGAACTCCTGTTCGATGTCCCGGAGGCGGTCCAGTTCCATGGCCCTGAGGGTCCGCAGGGACGACGCTGTGTCCTCCTGCAACCCCCTGCGGATTGCCTCGAGGCACTCGGCCCGCCTCAGGGCCCTCCGCATGGAGTTCTCCGCCCTGACCATTGTGAGCCGCACCTCTTCCGCCCGCCGCCGCTCCGCACCTATGGCGTGGCCCAACCGCTGCCACACGGAAGACACTCTCTGTCCTGGGTCCCCCTGCCCTCCGGCCGATGCCTGCCCCTCCGATGTCGAAAGCCCCGAGCCTGCATGTCTCCCACCATGTTGCTGCTGCTGCTGCTCTGCCTCTGCCCGTGCACTGCCTCCTGCTGCCTGCACATCCTCCGCCGGCTGGGGTGCACTTGTTGATGTGGCCACCCCTGCTGGACCTCCGACTCCCGACTGTGGCAGGGATGCCTCCTCCACCAGCCTGGCCGCACCGTCAGAGGCAGCTCCACAGGGCACCCAGGTGACTGATGGGTGGGAAGATGGCACAGAGGACGACTGGCGCGTAGGGGGTCCAGTTGAGGAGGGGGTCGGAGCAAGCCCCATCAGACGGAGGAATCCGGCCTGGGTGACCTGTCCCAGCAGGCTGACGTGGTCAACGAGCCATTCGAGATGACGTGCAGTCTCTCCATGAAAAGACTGCAGGTCACCTCACATGGCCCGTTGACGCAACGCCACACCAGCCAGGACAGGCTCAACCCGGACCTGGATCGCCACGTCCGCAGGCAGAGGAAGGCCAGTTGACGTCAGCTCATCCCCTGCCTGAAAACGAGTCTGGACCTAGGCATCCCTGCTGGTGCAAGATGATGCAGGGACAGGATCGGGGACAGGATTGCACACAGGCACCTCCGCGGCCGCCTGTGCTGCCTCCTGTCCCTGGTCCTGCACTGCACCACTAGCACCAGTGGGATCCCCACCTCCAGACCCTGTCTCTGGTGCTTGCGCGGCCCCCTCCTCCACCAAACCCCCCACCGACCTGGATGACTCCGTGCCATCTTCCCCCGTTGGGCCCTGTGGGGTCCCAGCTGCCCCTTCTGCTGCCGAGGAGTCCAACTGCAACCTCCGCCTCTTGGACCTCCCCCCGGCAGCTGCGGCCTGGGACGCGGCACCGGACTCCTCACTCCCCGACGAGATGACAACATGGGAGGGGAGCCGGGCCTTGCGTCTCCGGCTGGCGCTCGGATCCCCGCCGCTGTGCTCCACAGCACCTTCTCCGCCCTCTTCATCAGTTGACGCTGCAGACAGGGAGAAACAAAACACAGGCATCAGGGCACTGTACAATGGACACATACACGCATGACAGTTGCACATGAGTGGCATTGGCAAACCAAGGCGCCGGGCCTTGTTCAGGGTCCTGGACCTGAAGTCCTCCCAGCGCATCCTGACATGTTGTAAGTCCCGGACTGCCACCCCCTCCGCGTTGATGGCAGTCACGATGTCAGTCCAGATCCGAGTCCGTCCTTCCTTGTCGGCGCGGGAACTTCCAAAGAGGGCATCATACTGCCCCAGGACTTGCTCCACCAGGACACCAACTTCGGTGGCACTGAAGCTGGTGCCCCTCTGCCTCTCTGGCCGGGGGTTGTCAGTGGTCAGAGATGGTGGATGCCCCGACATGACAACCCCAGAGGCAGGAGTGGGTGGGCAACTGGGTCCTGGGGCTGGGCTGTGGAGCGATGGAATTCCAGTCGGGAGTCTTTGGTTCCAGCAGGGGTGGTCACAGCAACAGCACCCCTGGCTGATGTGCAGGCAGGAAATGGCAGTGCACGTGGGCAGCAGGTAGTCAGGCAGCAGCAGATGGCAGGTGGGAGCGTGCTCGGGGCTCTGGGGGGCAGTAGTTCGGCCTTCTGGGCAGGAGCGTGGTCTTCCGTGTGCTTACGCGTGGCCAGCTTGGTACGGAGTGATTTGGCACGTGAAAATCCTGCACGTCAGCGTGAAAACCGAGGAAAGGCCCTTAGCGCGTAAGCGCGTCAGCACGCATACGCGAATCTATTGGACCAAAGGCCCTCAGCGCGTAAGCGCGTCTGTGACGTTACCCGCACGGGTGTTTCCCACACAGCACGTGATGACAGAACACACGTGGAAAGACTGCATGTCAGAGTCTCATCGCGTGTAATTGGACAGCACGTCAGAGTCTCATCGCGTTTAATTGGACAAAAGTGCGCGTACACGCGATTGGCCTATGTACGTGTATATCAGGTGTGCGCGGACACTTACACACGCAAGTACGTCAGCGCACCTGTATCCCGGTGTGCGGGCAATTTCCACACGCTATTGGACTGTGCACTGGATTTCAGGGGTGCGCGGGTCACACGCTCGCCTACAACACGCGCAACGCATCAATTTGCGCGCTAACAAAATAACTAGCACAGACCCAGGATGAACATACCGTTCCTAGCAGCAGTGGCCGTGGCCTACCAAAGGAGGAGGAGGAGGATAGTCAGGGCCAGAATATTCACACCCAGAACCAGCCTTTTCGGGATGCCTGATGACCAGGTGCATGGGAGGTACAGGTTTCCACCACACATCATACTGGACCTGGTGAGTGAGTGGGAGGACGACCTCACATCACCCACCCTGTGCTCCCAAGCACTCAGCCCCCTAGAGAAGGTCCTCAATGTATTGCACTTCTTAGCCACTGGATCATTTCAGCGGACAAGTGCCATTGTGGGTGGTGTATCACAGGCCACCCAGTCACGCTGCCTACACCAGGTCTTGAACATCATGACTGCACGCCCATCAGTCCGCAGGCACATATACCTGCCCAGAACCCCTGCAGAAAGGCATGCTGCCGCCCTGGATTTTTACGCTGTGGCACGATTCCCCAAAGTGCTAGGTGCCATCGACTGCACCCATGTGGCTCTAAGTCCCCCCAGGGCATCTGAGGACATCTATAGGAACCGCAAGCACTGGAATTCCATCAACGTGCAGGTAGTATGTAATGCCAAGGGAATCATCACCTCAGTATATGCCAACTATCCTGGGTCAACCCACGACAGCTTCATTTACCGAATGTCCACCCTAAGCCGGGACCTAGAAGCTGGCCGGCATGGCGATACATGGCTGCTTGGTGAGTATGAATGCCACTGCACATGCATGCATGTCAGATACTGAGCAAGGTCACAACCCCACCAATGATACCAATCACCACCTCCACAGGGGACAGTGCCTAACCTCTCAGCCCCCACATGATGGCGCCAATTCGGAACCCCACCACGCCACCCCAGGTAAGATATAACGCTGCCCACATTACAACCCGGGGCATAGTGGAGCGCACATTCGGGGTGCTGAATTCACGCTTTCGCTCCCTTGACCGTTCTGGCGGGCAGCTGTTGTACGCTCCCCCAGTAGTGTGCAGGATCATAGTGGCAGCATGTGTCCTGCACAACGTTGCAACACGCCGGGGCCTGGCCATGGACATGGTGGTGCCCCCCCATCCCCAACCACATGCACAGCCGCTGCGCATGGGAGGTGAAAGGGCACAGGGGGAGGCAGCCCGTACACAGCTAGTGGCTAATTACTTCACATAGAAATCACACCCCTGTGGAGTGCACACTGCCCTGGCACATTCCATCTGACAATCAATGATGACTCAACCTGACACTGATCCTGAATGTCTGGAGAAAGAACCGTGAAAACCATATCAGCCTGAGATTGTTCACCTGGAAGTGTCACAATGTGTGCATCCCTACCCACACTGACACCACCAATGCAGTTTTGTGAAGTTACACATTCAAGCAGCTAAAATTAATACCCACTTGCAAAATGCAACAAGAGGACAGTGCCATGTCAGCCAACCCAACCCCAGCACCGCCACAAGACACACCGTGCCATGTCATGGCATTTGCAGGTAAACAAAGTAATCCTCACAACATGACACTAGTGTCACAATGTACAGTGTCCCTATTAGAAACTTGCAACACGTGAAATGCTCACAGTAATGGCGGACCAACAACAAACTTGAGCACGTACTACCATTAACTTGACATCACTAATGTTTAATATTAGTAGTCTCACCACCTGGAAATGCCTGCACTCCCACCGCTACCAACTGTGCAGTGTTGGCGCCTGTAGAGTTGTAGGTGCACTGCTGGCAACATGGACCACATCTCCAGACTAGAGGTCCTTGTGTAGACATGAGGAAGGGACCTGCAAATTGGGAGGTAGACACAGAAGATGAGTTACACATCAATGCAACATGCAGTGTACAACACAACAGCAATATGCACTAGGAATGTATACACAGTATTGACTACAGACTGCCCACACAGCTCATGGGAGTCCAACGTCACTTGGGCACACCCTTTGCAAGCCCATGGAAACGGGAAGCAGGAGGGGTGTGTGTGACTCAAACCCAGGCATCTGAACCAAATACATTACAAGCCTGCATGTGCCCAGCCACAATGCAGCGTATGCCCACAGGAACCACGGAAGCCAACAAATCGTCCCAAAAAAATTGGGAACAAAAGAAATAAAAATAAAAATGAAAACAAAAAAAAAAAATTAAAAATGGCCATTGAAGGGCCCGGGGGGGTTGGGGAGGCCACCCAGGAGGTCCGAGGTCAGGATGCACACCAGAACCCACCTGCGTGGATCCGGGGAAAATAAAACATCTCCATGGGCTCATGGCCCACACGGCTACCCTATTGTGGGAGTATCACTGCTGTCGCTATTATCACCCTGTGCAGCTGCATCGGGAGGTGGTTGCACTATGGGAGGCAGCCCACGCAAGGCCCTAGTCTGCTCCTCCATGGCTGCAAGCATGCGGGTGTGGTAGGTCTGGTTCTGGAGGATGAGTGTGCGGAGGTCCCCATGCAACAACTCACGGGATGCCCGGACCTCCACCCTCGTTGCCTGCATCTCAGCTGAGAGCGTACGGGTGAGACGCTCCAGCTGCTGTTCTGTCCTTTGGTGTGTAGAAGCCTCAAGCTCAACAAGAGTCGTCCTGAGGTGAAGGAGCTCCTGCCTCAGGGCTTCCCTGTGGCCCTGGGACTCAATGGAGATGGCCTCCTGCAGAGTCGCCAGTGCCGCCCGCCTGTCCCTGTTGGACCCCAACATGTCCTCCCTGTGTGACTGGCAGATGGAGTCGGTTGCCTGCTCTAGTCGCTCCATCAGCCTTTCAGGGGGGACAATGGAAGTGGCCACCCTATCCATGGCCTGAGCCATCATCTCGGATGATGCTGCCTGTTGGGTTGCCATACCGTAAATGGATTGCTCCCATGGAGTATTGCCAGGTGGCGTACGGCCACCACGTCGGCGGGCACCACACCTGTCTGGGGAAAGGCGAACTGCGCCTTGCTGTGCCGGCACTGCCTGAGGCTGCAGGACTGCATTCCCCCTCTGATCTGCTGGCCCAGGAACAGGATCAGATGTCACGGAGTGTGACCCTGCATCCGTAACCACCAAAGGCGTAGCTGCCAACACTGACATCCCCATTGAGGGTTCTGACCCTGGTGCAGGTGGGTGAGACAGAACAGAATCCCTCCCTGGAACACTCACCTGCGACGGCACGTAGGTCTCATCCGAATCAACACCTGAGTACAGCTCGGGGGAGGTGCAGCCAGAGACACCCCTTGAAAGCACGACCTGCAGCACTTGTGGGTTCTCACCCACCACCACACCACGTCCCTCACTGGTGGTTGGTCGGCCCTCGGACCCCTCCTGGGTCTGCACCATCTCCACAACCCCAGCAGTATCAGGTGCGTCTTCCCCTGCAAAGACATAAAAACAAAGAAATGGAAACAGGCATTAGCACCATGGCACACAATGAGGGCTGAGAAGCAAGAGAACCAGTACTTGTTTGACACATGTCCCACATGACTAAAACCCTCCCATGCATGCACCCTCACTGCGTATGAAGGGCAGGCAAATGGCACACACTGATGACACCAAGATGGAAGATGAACAAATTTTCTGCATGCTGCCTGGCAGTGGCATCACACATTGGCCTGTGATTGGCAGGTGAAACACACATGCCATCACACAGATGGCATGTACCATTGCTATTGAGTGAAGATGGAGAGGAGGGCAGCACCTATTCATTCTGTCCAGTTCCCGCATGTAATAGCTATTCTAATTCAAACAGGTCAGATTCTTCACCTGGAGCTGCCAGTCCGAAATGATCCAATTGCACAGGGACATGTTTGAACAAATGAGATCCAGGTAACAAAGTCATTCCACTTTACCATAGCCATGTCAGACATGTGACTAGAGGACTGCGACATGCCTAGTAAAAGTGGTGGAATGTAAAAAATCTGACTAAATGAACAGTGGAAAATCTAGCAACAATGTTGTGGCAAGGTGACACTTCAAGGGCAACTGGCGTGCAGTTGGGCTAGATGTCTACTGTTGGCAGAAGGGATACAGCTATGGGCAAATGCAGCTGCGCAGGATGTATTGCATGAAGCACATGGCTGACCCATATGACTCAGACGCACACACTCTCACCTGGCACACAAACAGAAGCCCTCACACACACCATGCACATGGATGACACACACATGCATGTGCACTCACCGGACAATGCCTCGTAATCAGCCAAATCTCCCACGCCTTGGATCTGTTCCTCCGTGACGTAGGTCCCAGCGACTGACTCATGTGGAGTGAGTTCCATGTCTACTACTGGAGACCCACCTCCAGTCACTAGAGTTGCGGCATGACTTGAGGCCAGCTTACTCTTTGCCCTGCGCTTTAGGTCATTCCAGCGCTTATAGCAATCATTGGCTGTGCGCCTCACGATTCCAAGGGCACTTACGATGTCTGCAACGGTCTGCCAGTGTGCCTGGCGTTGTGCAGGTGTGGTTTTGGATCCTGCAACAATGACCATCTCGTTGTCATGTGCGGACACATACTCGACAAGTGCATTCAGTTCGTCATCCGTGAAGCTGGGCTTCCTGGACGGGCCGGACTGTGTAGCCGTGTCTGGGGTATCAGCCTGTGCCGGACGAGCACTCTTCCTCTTCCGCTTGGAAGGTGGTGGTGATCCTGAGTGTCCTGCGCCGCTCTGGACACTAGGGGCAGGAGCCCTGGTGGACTCTGTATCAGGAGTGTGGGATTGCACACTCAGCATGGGAGTTGGTGCAGGCATTGGCTCTAGTGTGATGATGTCAGGGGGTATATCAGCAGCATGGACTAGGACTGACACTGTCCGTGCTGGGTGTGTGAGGGCTGGGGTGGATGGAGCCGCAGCTGCCCCTGCAGCCTCTCCGCCCTGCCTACTTGGTGCAGCAGATGACCTTGCTGCCCCAGATGCACGTGGCATGGTGACATCAACGTGCACCAGCGCACGTCTCATAGGCCTGCCGACCTGGAAGTCAGCCATGGAGTCAGCCAGGTCTGGTGCCACAATGGGCTGGTCCAACAAGGGCTGAGCATGGATGGTGTCAGCCACATCAGCCTCAACGGGAGGGGGGGGGATTATGGGTGCCCTTGACTGGTCCTCCACACATGGGGGGACAGGCTCACCCTGCAAGTAACGACCACGTCCCCTATCGGATCCACCAGGGCCACCACTTGTGGCTCTTCCACCTTTGCCACCCTTACGGAATCCTCGCCTCCCAGCCATGGCACTGATGTTAATGTGCGTATGGGAGTGGCAGTAAAATATTGTCCTGGGCAATTGGGGGTCAAAGGGGTTGGGTACCAGATGGTAATTGTACCCTAGTGCTCTTGCAAGGCTGATTGTAACCCCTGGGGAAAGATGACGGGTCACGCTACGCACAGGAGCCCCAAAAAAGGGAGATGACGTGCACACAACCCCTCCTAGACCACGTGTGCAGAAAGAAAAACCTGCACTACGCTGTGGCACCCAGTAACACAAGAATGAACGTATGCGTGTCACACGCAGCCTAGAATGACCTCTGAAGGGGTAGGCTACACACGGGGCAAGCACAGATGTTGGATACGTGCGTGACTCACCGTCTGCCAGGTAAAAGAGCGTGAAAAAGGAGCGCGTTTGGTTGGCAACACCCCCGCCAAAATAAGATATGTACGCTGTCTGAGGAGACAGGACAACAGTAGAAGGGAACACTGTTTGAGGGAACAGGCCCAGGTAAACCAGTGAAAGAGAAAAAGGAGAAAAATCTGTCAGAGGTAACAGGGAATACGAACTTGAAACGCCGTGAAGTAAATCGCGTGTGAACCGACAAGAAGTACAGAATTCACCCACTCGCTCTCCACGAAAAGCACGTACAAGGAAATGGTGTTCTACGCGTACCTTTTATACAGGCCCACACGTCCAGCGTCACTTACGCGGCGTCTACGCGCTAAGGCCATTTCCACCAATTACACGCTTTGTGACTTATGCGTGTACGGCCATTTCCACCAATTACACGCTTTGTCACTTCTGCGTGTACGGCCATTTCCACCAATTACACGCTTTGTCACTTCTGCGTGTACGGCCATTTACACCAATCACACGCGATGACACTCTGAGTGCAGCCTTTCCACGTGTGCTGTGTCATCACGTGCTGTGTGGGAAACACCCGTGCGGCTCACGTCACAGACGCGATTACGCGCTGAGGGCCTTTGGTCCAATAGAATCGCGTATGCGTGCTGACGCGCTTACGCGCTTACGCGCTAAGGGCCTTTCCTTGGTTTTCACGCTGACGTGCAGGATTTTCACGTGCCAAATCACTCCGTACCAAGCTGGCCACGCGTAAGCACACGGAAGACCACGCTCCTGCCCAGAAGGCCGAACTACTGCCCCCCAGAGCCCCGAGCACGCTCCCACCTGCCATCTGCTGCTGCCTGACTGCCTGCTGCCCACGTGCACTGCCATTTGCTGCCTGCACATCAGCCAGGGGTGCTGTTGCTGTGACCACCCCTGCTGGAACCAAAGACTCCCGACTGGAATTCCATCGCTCCACAGCCCAGCCCCAGGACCCAGTTGCCCACCCACTCCTGCCTCTGGGGTTGTCATGTCGGGGGAAACACCATCTGTGACTACTGACAACCCCCGGCCAGAGAGGCAGAGGGGCACCAGCTTCAGTGCCACAGAAGTTGGTGTCCTGGTGGAGCAAGTCCTGGGGCAGTATGATGCCCTCTTCGGAAGTTCCCGCGCCGACAAGGAAGGACGGACTCGGATCTGGACTGACATCGTGACTGCCATCAACGCGGAGGGGGTGGCAGTCCGGGACTTACACCATGTCAGGAAGCGCTGGGAGGACTTCAGGTCCAGGACCCTGAACAAGGCCCGGCTCCTCTTGAAGGCAGCGGATGCCAAGGGGCGCCGGGGCCACTTGTCGGAAGAACAGATGGGGGTCCTGGAACGCATATCCCCAGCGCTCCACGTCCAGGTCCTAGAGAAGCAGACCCGTCTGGAGTCGAGCGGTGAGTGTACATGCATCCTGATTGTGAGCAATGCGTGTGGTGATCATTTGCCATTGTGCCGGTTGCACATTTGTTTGTATGGGGTCGAGTATGGGTGGGGGTGTACAGGGCCGTGGGGCTGACACATGCGAGGGCTGTAATGTGTAAGACATGGATGGTGCTTGTGTGTGTGGGCTTGCATGGCAAATGCAGTTGTGCGTGCACACATGTTTGGATGGATGTGTATGTAAGTAGACATGTCCGTGATGTCAGGCATGTATGTTGTTTTCGGCTGCATGTATGAGCACTGTGTACATGTGCATGTGTGTGTATTTGTCAAGGGTGCAACAGTGATGCAACATGGATGCATGTGACAGCGGTATGTGGAAGCCTGATTGGCAGATGTGACATGGATGCCCGTCTGAACAGTGCGACACTTGGCAGAGGTGTAGACATGCATGCAAGTGTGGTGGTGTGTGTACATGTGTGGTGCACTTCCTGTGTTGCATGTGATGTCTGGCTCCCCTTTGGCTGCTGATGCTGTTGTATGTGTAGGGATGGTGGTGGCAGTTGCGATATGGCTGTGGTATGGCTCATGTGTGCCAGTTGCAATGACATGTGTGTTGGGGATTGTGATGACATGTCTGAGGTTTGCCAATGCCACTCATGTGCAACTGTCATGCGTGTATGTGTCCATTGTACAGTGCCCTGATGCCTGTGTTTTGTTTCTCCCTGTCTGCAGCGTCAACTGATGAAGAGGGCGGAGAAGGTGCTGTGGAGCACAGCGGCGGGGATCCGACCGCCAGCCGGAGACGCAAGGCCCGGCTCCCCTCCCGTGTTGTCATCTCGTCGGGGAGTGAGGAGTCCGGTGCCACGTCCCAGGCCGCAGCTGCCGGGGGGAGGTCCAAGAGGCGGAGGTTGCAGTTGGACTCCTCGGCAGCAGAAGGGGCAGCTGGGACCCCACAGGGCCCAACAGGGGAAGATGGCACGGAGTCATCCAGGTTGGTGGGGGGTTTGGTGGAGGAGGGGGCCGCGCAAGCACCAGAGACAGGGTCTGGAGGTGGGGATCCCACTGGTGCTAGTGGTGCAGTGCAGGACCAGGGACAGGAGGCAGCACAGGCGGCCGCGGAGGTGCCTGTGTGCAATCCTGTCCCCGATCCTGTCCCTGCATCATCTTGCACCAGCAGGGATGCCTAGGTCCAGACTCGTTTTCAGGCAGGGGATGAGCTGATGTCAACTGGCCTTCCTCTGCCTGCGGACGTGGCGATCCAGGTCCGGGTTGAGCCTGTCCTGGCTGGTGTGGCGTTGCGTCAACGGGCCATGCGAGGTGACCTGCAGTCTTTTCATGGAGAGACTGCACGTCATCTCGAATGGCTCGTTGACCACGTCAGCCTGCTGGGACAGGTCACCCAGGCCGGATTCCGCTGTCTGATGGGGCTTGCTCCGACCCCCTCCTCAACTGGACCCCCTACGCGCCAGTCGTCCTCTGTGCCATCTTCCCACCCATCAGTCACCTGGGTGCCCTGTGGAGCTGCCTCTGACGGTGCGGCCAGGCTGGTGGAGGAGGCATTTCTGCCACAGTCGGGAGTCGGAGGTCCAGCAGGGGTGGCCACATCAACAAGTGCACCCCAGCCGGCGGAGGATGTGCAGGCAGCAGGAGGCAGTGCACGGGCAGAGGCAGAGCAGCAGCAGCAGCAACATGGTGGGAGACATGAAGGCTCGGGGCTTTCGACATCGGAGGGGCAGGCATCGGCCGGAGGGCAGGGGGACCCAGGACAGAGAGTGTCTTCCGTGTGGCAGCGGTTGGGCCACGCCATAGGTGCGGAGCGGCGGGCGGAAGAGGCGCGGCTCACAATGGTCAGGGCGGAGAACTCCATGCGGAGGGCCCTGACGCGGGCCGAGTGCCTCGAGGCAATCCGCAGGGGGTTGGAGGAGGACACAGCGTCGTCCCTGCGGATCCTCGGGGCCATGGAACTGGACCGCCTCCGGGACATCGAACAGGAGTTCGATGATGCCCTGGCCTGGGACACCACGGAGTGAGCCTCTGGACTTGCCCGCCGCCTTTGTATATAGTTCTTTAGTTTTAGGTTTCCTTTCTTTTGTATTATGATTTGGAGTCGACGGACACTGCTCCACTTTTTGTATATAGTTGATTTTTAGGTAGGTTTTTTAGTAGGTTTCCTTTGTTCAGTTGGGCTCATGGACCCTTGTTATTTTTGTACATAGTTCTTTATTGCATGGAGATTTTTTTACATTTGACTTTGGACAAAAATGTTTTCAATTTGGATTTCCAGTATTTTTTTTTTTATACGGACATGCAGCTTATTTTTTCTCATTCACATTGTAGTTTGATTTCTTTCGTTAGCATTCTTTATTTTTTTCAATACAATTTTGTTTGCATACTTCACTGTGTGGTATCATCTCATTGGTTTCATGCATGTCATGTTGTGTGTTTTCCCATTCAATTGCAACCATTGTGTGTGACGGACATGGGTTCATTAGCTTCATGAACATTGGGGGTGTAACATGTGATTTCCATTTCCATGTGGGTGAATGGGTTACTTGGAAGGGCTTTTTGGCTGTGGAGGCTGTCCATTACGCACATGATTGGGGATTGTGAGCACCTGGTGGAGGGTGACCCTGGATGCTGGGGGGTGGGGGTGGTGGGAGACATGAGTGGGGGCCTGGTGGAGGCTGCCCCTGCACTGCTGGGGGGTGGGGGTGGTGGGAGACATGAGTGGGGGCCTGGTGGAGGCTGCCCCTGCACTGCTGGGGGGTGGGGGTGGTGGGAGACATGAGTCAGGGCCTGGTGGAGGCTGCCCCTGCACTGCTGGGGGGTGGGGGTGGTGGGAGACATGAGTCAGGGCCTGGTGGAGGATGCCCCTGCACTGCTGGGGGGTGGGGGTGGTGGGAGACATGAGTGGGGGCCTGGTGGAGGATGCCCATGGTGGCAGGGGGGTGGGGGTGGTGGGAGACATGAGTGGGGGCCTGGTGGAGGCTGCCCCTGGTGGCTGGGGGGTGGGGGTGGTGGGAGACATGAGTGGGGGCCTGGTGGAGGCTGCCCCTGCACTGCTGGGGGGTGGGGGTGGTGGGAGACATGAGTGGGGGCCTGGTGGAGGATGCCCATGGTGGCAGGGGGGTGGGGGTGGTGGGAGACATGAGTGGGGGCCTGGTGGAGGATGCCCATGGTGGCAGGGGGGTGGGGGTGCAGGGGGACATGAGTGGGGGCCTGGTGGAGGATGCCCATGGTGGCAGGGGGGTGGGGGTGGTGGGAGACATGAGTGGGGGCCTGGTGGAGGATGCTCATGGTGGCAGGGGGGTGGGGGTGGTGGGAGACATGAGTGGGGGCCTGGTGGAGGCTGCCCCTGCACTGCTGGGGGGTGGGGGTGGTGGGAGACATGAGTGGGGGCCTGGTGGAGGCTGCCCCTGCACTGCTGGGGGGTGGGGGTGGTGGGAGACATGAGTGGGGGCCTGGTGGAGGCTGCCCCTGCACTGCTGGGGGGTGGGGGTGGTGGGAGACATGTGTGGGGGCCTGGTGGAGGATGCCCATGGTGGCAGGGGGGTGGGGGTGGTGGGAGACATGGGTGGGGGCCTGGTGGAGGGTGACCCTGGATGCTGGGGGGTGGGGGGGCAGGGGGACATGAGTGGGGGCCTGGTGGAGGCTGCCCCTGCACTGCCGGGGGGTGGGGGTGGTGGGAGACATGAGTGGGGGCCTGGTGGAGGATACCCATGCTGGTAGGGGGGTGGGGGTGGTGGGAGACATGAGTGGGGGCCTGGTGGAGGCTGCCCCTGCACTGCTGGGGGGTGGGGGTGCAGGGGGAGATGAGTGGGGGCCTGGTGGAGGCTGCCCATGGTGGCAGGGGGGTGGGGGTGGTGGGAGACATGAGTGGGGGCCTGGTGGAGGCTGCCCCTGCACTGCTGGGGGGTGGGGGTGGTGGGAGACATGAGTGGGGGCCTGGTGGAGGGTGACCCTGGATGCTGGGGGGTGGGGGTGGTGGGAGACATGAGTGGGGGCCTGGTGTAGGGTGACCCTGGATGCTGGGGGGTGGGGGTGGTGGGAGACATGAGTGGGGGCCTGGTGGAGGGTGACCCTGGATGCTGGGGGGTGGGGGTGGTGGGAGACATGAGTGGGGGCCTGGTGTAGGGTGACCCTGGATGCTGGGGGGTGGGGGTGGTGGGAGACATGAATGGGGGCCTGGTGGAGGCTGCCCATGGTGGCAGGGGGGTGGGGGTGCAGGGGGACATGAGTGGGGGCCTGGTGGAGGATGCCCATGGTGGCAGGGGGGTGGGGGTGGTGGGAGACATGAGTGGGGGCCTGGTGGAGGATGCCCATGGTGGCAGGGGGGTGGGGGTGGTGGGAGACATGAGTGGGGGCCTGGTGGAGGCTGCCCCTGCACTGCTGGGGGGTGGGGGTGGTGGGAGACATGAGTGGGGGCCTGGTGGAGGGTGACCCTGGATGCTGGGGGGAGGGGGTGGTGGGAGACATGAGTGGGGGCCTGGTGTAGGGTGACCCTGGAAGCTGGGGGGTGGGGGTGGTGGGAGACATGAGTGGGGGCCTGGTGGAGGGTGACCCTGGATGCTGGGGGGTGGGGGTGGTGGGAGACATGAGTGGGGGCCTGGTGTAGGGTGACCCTGGATGCTGGGGGGTGGGGGTGGTGAGAGACATGAGTGGGGGCCTGGTGGAGGGTGACCCTGGATGCTGGGGGTGGGGGTGGTGGGAGACATGAGTGGGGGCCTGGTGTAGGGTGACCCTGAATGCTGGGGGGTGGGGGTGGTGGGAGACATGAGTGGGGGCCTGGTGGAGGATGCCCATGGTGGCAGGGGGATGGGGGTGCAGGGGGACATGAGTGGGGGCCTGGTGGAGGATGCCCATGGTGGCAGTGGGGTGGGGGTGGTGGGAGACATGAGTGGGGGCCTGGTGGAGGATGCCCATGGTGGCGGGGGGGGGGTGGTGGGAGACATGAGTGGGGGCCTGGTGGAGGCTGCCCCTGCACTGCTGGGGGTGGGGGTGGTGGGAGACATGAGTGGGGGCCTGGTGGAGGGTGACCCTGGATGCTGGGGGGTGGGGGTGGTGGGAGACATGAGTGGGGGCCTGGTGTAGGGTGGCCCTGGATGCTGGGGGGGTGGGGGTGGTGGGAGACATGAGTGGGGGCCTGGTGGAGGGTGACCCTGGATGCTGGGGGGTTGGGCTGGTGGGAGACATGAGTGGGGGCCTGGTGTAGGGTGACCCTGGATGCTGGGGGGTGGGGGTGGTGGGAGACATGAGTGGGGGCCTGGTGGAGGCTGCCCCTGCACTGCTGGGGGGTGGGGGTGCAGGGGGACATGAGCGGGGGCCTGGTGGAGGGTGACCCTGGATGCTGGGGGGTGGGGGTGCAGGGGGACATGAGTGGGGGCCTGGTGGAGGCTGCCCCTGCACTCCTGGGGGGTGGGGGTGGTGGGAGACATGCATTGTTGATCAGTAGTGCAAGGTGACATGTGGGTTGGCTGGGGGCATGCCCATGGTGAATGGGCTGCCTGCGGGACATGGGCAGGGGTGCAGGGTAGTCCCCCGTGGTGTGGGCTGCCTGCAGGGGCCGTGGAGGTTGTGGGAGGACCCACACGGCCAATTCACGTGTAGTACTCCCCAGAACCCCTGAAATACACATTCCCTGCTGGTATCGCGTGTGCAACTTCCCGTGCACCCCTGAAATACATGTACCCTGCTCGCAATGGCCCAATCGCGTGTGTAACTTCCCGCGCACCTCTGAAATACACGTACCCTGCTCGCACTGGGACAATCGCGTGTGCAACTTCCTGCGCACCACTGAAATACACGTACCCTGCTCGCACTGGGACAATCGCGTGTGCAACTTCCCGCGCACCCCTGAAATACACGTACCCTGCTCGCACTGGGACAATCGCGTGTGCAACTTCCCGCGCACCCCTGAAATACACGTACCCTGCTCGCACTGGGACTTTCGCGTGTGGAACTTCCCGCGCACCCCTGAAATACACGTACCCTGCTCGCACTGGGACTATCGCGTGTGGAACTTCCCGCGCACCCCTGAAATACACATACCTTGCTGAAATCGCGTGTGGAACTTGCCGCGCACCCCTGAAATACACATACCTTGCTGAAATTGCGTGTGGAACTTGCCGCGCACCCCTGAAATACACATACCTTGCTGAAATCGCGTGTGGAACTTGCCGCGCACCCCTGAAATACACGTACCCTGCTCGCACTGGGACAATCGCGTGTGCAACTTCCCGCGCACCCCTGAAATACACGTACCCTGCTCGCACTGGGACTATCGCGTGTGGAACTACCCGCGCACCCCTGAAATACACGTACCCTGCTCGCACTGGGACAATCGCGTGTGCAACTTCCCGCGCACCCCTGAAATACACGTACCCTGCTCGCACTGGGACTATCGCGTGTGTAACTTCCCGCGCACCCCTGAAATACACGTACCCTGCTCGCACTGGGACAATCGCGTGTGCAACTTCCCGCGCACCCCTGAAATACACGTACCCTGCTCGCACTGGGACTATCGTTTGTGGAACTTCCCGCGCACCCCTGAAATACACGTACCCTGCTCGCACTTGGACAATCGCGTGTGCAACTTCCCGCGCACCCCTGAAATACACGTACCCTGCTCGCACTGGGACAATCGCGTGTGGAACTTCCCGCGCACCCCTGAAATACACGTACCCTGCTCGCACTGGGACAATCGCGTGTGCAACTTCCCGCGCACCCCTGAAATACACATACCTTGCTGAAATCGCGTGTGGAACTTGCCGCGCACCCCTGAAATACACGCACCCTGCTGCAATCGCGTATGCAACTTCCCGCGCACCCCTGAAATACACGTTCCCCGCTTGCCGTTTGCTGTTTGGCAGCCCGGTGTACTGGTCCAGGGTTCGCGCAGCCCTTTGCGATGATTTAGTGATTTTGATGGCTTTTCCTTGCGCGAGGGCGTTCTTGGGGGCGTTACTGGCGCTGCTGCAGGGTCGCTGCGATTCTCTGCGCCACGGCTGGTTTGGAAGCCTGAAATCCATGAATACGCTGTGCGCGGAAATCGGTTTTAGCGCACGTGCCTGGCGCAGTCAATCGCACGCGGACACTCTGCGCCAGCCGCTTGCGACACTTTTCTGCGTAATTCTATGAATTACCCTGTAAATGTCTGCGAAGAAAATCTCCCTTTGCGATAAATACGTGCTTTGCAGCCTGATAAAGAAATCCCGATAGTGCACGTGGGTCACCAGATGGCCGCCTACTCCTATGCAGCAAGGAGGCTGATAACTAACAGAAAGAAGCAGAAATGAGAGTAAATAGTTAACGTCAAAATTACACCTACTCAGAATCGTGTCTGCCTCGGAACATGTTGGCAACGTGGCAACCTCTGCCTACTCGATACTGTCAGGGGCGCAGTCTTTGCAAAGCAGCAGAAAGCGAGGAGGAATGTGCGCTCAGGTGAAAATAAGAATGCCAGGGGACTAATCTCCCCGTAACCCAGCGCCTTTTCTGGCATCTTGAGAAAAGGCGACATTAAAATTCTAAGGGGAATCTATGTTGAGTTATGCATGGAAAGTATTATGCTTCTCCAAGTTGCTTTTCAATTTCTAATAACACTTTAATGAATCCTGCGTCTATTGGCTTTCATCTCCACCGAGGATGGAGATTGGCTTAAAAATAGTGTGTCTAAACCTCCAGGCATGTGCTGTATTTTCTTTTCATTTAAAATGCTGTTTGCATTTAATTATGTTCAAGTTCCTATGTTCCATTTGTGGGTCCTTCATTACACTGCAAAATACAACGGAATACACAATTAGAATGCATCTGGGATGCAATTGTGTTGTTTCATAGTTCCCAGTCGGTTGGGACAGAGTGGGCCCTAGGATTTGTAGGGCCCTGGGCGGTAAAAGATGTGTGAGACCCCTTAATTTGCACAAATAGTGACATCAGTGATATCACAGAATGAGTCTTTAGTACACAAAGGTATCAAGGGAAGTTACATTACAAACATTTGCCATGCATAAGGTAGTAGACACATACACTGTGACATCCAGTATATGAACTGTCAAAATGAATATTTACCTATGTGGCAATATCAGGAGTGAGGAATCTTTTATGAAGTAGCAGACAGCTGAGAACCCTGTACAGACTTCTAATTTTGGCAGATAAGGCATAGTGCGATAAAAGGATTTGGCCCGGAGCACACACTTTGGTAAAGTGGAGAATCCGGGTTTGGAGACCAGTCTGCAATTCAGGAACTTTAACACATCTTTTACCAGATGTAATTGGTAGAAATACTGTTTACAAAAGGCTTTTTTGAAACTTTGGTTTGAAAACACTATCTGTCGAAGGCATTGCAAAAATATGAGGATTGTGTTTTGCTAACAGAAACTAACTGCTGTTTTTGCAAAGGTTCGCCATTGTTTTTATTTTCATTGTTTGCATATTTGGGAAATGCTAGTATCTAGATGCCCACAGACTTAGTGCACTTTACAAATGTAAAAAATAAATAAAAAATAAATAAATATTGTCCGAATTAGCAATATGCTTTAATTTTAGAAGCTACAGATAAGGGTTATTTTGACTGTAAAAAATACATTCTGCTCACAACTGTTTGCTGGTGTAGAATAGCAGGGCATCCTAAAGCAGAAAGTTGCAAAGGCAACTTGGTGGGTTAGAAGACTGTTGCTCAGATGTTATACGTTACAACCTTCCTCTAAATCATATGTCTTCTTTCCTTTTCCTACGGCAACATGTGTTGCAAAATGTGATGTTTGACATTAGGAATTTGTCTGGTTTTGTCACTTTTTCCCCACTTAATTAGACCTTCCAGCCTCCTTCTTTTGCAGCTGGGCCAGGTGATTCAGTCTCCTCCCATCTATCAGTCAACGATAAGCTTCTGGTTTTGCTTCTCTTTTCCCCACGCTCTTTTTCATACTTAATCAGGACTTCCAGCCTCTGTAGGAATGGGCCTTTTGATCACCATAACCAAAAGCAGGCCCACCCTTATAGAGTATGTACACGCTTTGTCCGTAAAGCAAGTTTATTATACAAATGTCCAGAAGGGATTAGATGACATCAATGAGTCAAACTAACCTGTCTCCCTGAACCACACAAAGAACACACATTTTAACAGTTAAAACACTCCAAAATGTTTTGTTACAGAGTCAACACCCCACACATGATTGGTTAAACCTATACAATCTAACCATATTCCCTTTAGTTCCCACACGTCTTATTGGATACATTTATCCAAGCACTATCCTCTTTAACTTATAATTGCATGTTTCATATTTACACTACACCCCTCTCTGTGGCCTTTCCATATATGGTCATAGCCTCATCTCCTAGTTACACAGTTTACACAACTTAGAAACAATTTCAATGATCACAGGTTCCATGTTGTTAGAAACCTTTACGCCTACTTGTGATGCACACGGCTATTCTATGAAAATACTATTGATTTGAAGAGGATGGGAACACATTTACTTTTGATCTATTGTTGCTGGTTTTATCGCCCAAACATGTTGGTGTCCACATTTCACTCAAAACAATATGACTTACCATTCCAGCCCACAAGGCCCCAACCCACACCTTGACAACTCTATTGTAAATCCATGATCTATCGGTGCTCGTTTCCCCGCAAGCAACCACATTAGGTTCAATTGTCTGGCCCTAAAATCCAGCCCTACCAGGTGGCCGGAATCCACCCGTGATTCAATAACAGACCACTATATACTTAAAGAGGTTGCATCTCCCCTTCACAATGCACCTAGGCCATAAAAAAGGTCTGCCCGAAACAGACCATCTGATATTCATTGCAACTGCTGCTGTCCTTCCCCAACCTTGTAAAACTCGTTTTTCAGTCACACAGAGTTCAATTGCCCAACCAGGTTTTCTGCCAGTGCAATTCCTAACTTCTCAGAGAACTCTGTGGCAAAACTGATCTGTACATTCAAACCGACCAAAACCTATTTCCCTAGTGTCCTATAGTACCTAAACATGTATGTGCAGGACTACCGCATCACCTCACACTGATTTTCTCATTGCAAATTTCCTACCTTCCATGCACATGTAGAGCTCCTCGCTGCCTGGTTGTTAAGCGCAATGTGGCCTGACACAACTATATTGCTTTTATATTGTATCATCAGGTTTGACATTTATCATGCTGTACACATGCAGTTCAAAATGTATCAACTAAAACACAAACAACACTAAAAATAAAGCATATTTCATTCCCATTAGCTACATTGGATTCATGCTAAATTGCAATATTATGTCAACATCTCTGTCACGCCAGCCACCAATATGGCATGCGCAATTCAAACTTCTCTTTACCCATGGGACCCCTATTCAACTACCCCACCGTCTTTGCAGCTGGGGCAAAGGGATTAGGTCTCCTCCCACCTGTCAATCACTGGTAAGCTTCTGTTTTTGCTGCTCTTTTTCCTACTTTAGCAGGCCTTCCAGCCTACGCCTCGGTCTCACTTAGGTGTCCCCAGCACTGGGCATCCTCGACTAAGGACATACGAGGACAAGGACACTGCCTGTTCGTGCCTGTTAGGGCCTGGCAGGCCCCAGGGTCACCCATGCTGCCCCTCAAATCCTCCAATAGACATCACCATGAGTCTCCTCCATCTGCAGCCTATACCCATGATCTCCAAGGCCTGTGTTCTAATGCGCACTAGGCAGCCACGAGTGGCTACCATATCCAACCTTATCACCGTACAGCACCTCCCACAACAACACCCTCACATCATGTGCTCCCGGCCCATCATACTGGTAAACCCACAGTCGGCCGTAGACCACGCTGCCGACGTCGCTGATCTAATCACAGAGAGTAACCTTGACTCGATCTTCATCACGGAAACGTGGTTCAGCCCCTCCTCCCAGCACATCCTCAACATTCTTCTACCACCCAGATACAGTATACAACACACTGACCGGCAAGGAAAGACAGGTGGCGGGGTCGCTGTCATCCATAAGCCAGACTGGCCCTGCCATCCATACGCTCCCCCTTATTCAGATCCCTGTCATGTCAAATTCCCCCTGTCCCACAAGGACTCAATCACATTCCATCTCATTTACTGCCCACCCCAGGGGAACGGGTCATTCATAGAGGACCTCACCAACCTTATTTCCTCAGCATCAATCGCACACGCCAGCTACATCCTCCTCGGGGACTTCAACATCCCAGAGACACCATTCTCTAAACACCTATGTGACACACTCTACGCACTAGCCGACTCGTGCAACCTCCAACAAATCATCCTCTCTCTAAACCCACACAGGAGGGAACATGCTCAACCTCATTTTCACCCATCCAGCTCTCCTCTCTTATGCCAACCCCATCCCACTCGATTGGTCAGCCTACCTGGCAATCCCTCTGACCCAGCAATATTGTGAAGAGCCCCATAAGGACAGGTTAAACACCCTGAGATCACTCACCGCTCCTTCAAAAACTTACCTGTGGACCTTCTTGAGCCAGCTCTAACCACCACCCCCTCCACTGGACATGATTCAGACCTTCCTGAAGCCTTCTCTCTTGCTGCCACTGACCTGGTTAACACCCGGGCCCTGCTAAAGACCACACAGAACAAGGCCAGACCATCTGCCCTCTGGTACACACCTGACCTCGAGGCCAACAAAAGGACAATTAGGCTAGTGGAAAAAAGATGGCGTAAACACTGCCATCTGAAGGATCTCTCCTCACAAAAAACCCTGCGAACCTCATTCAAACAGCTGATTACTGATGCAAAATCAGCTTATTACACCACCACATTTGAGGGTGCCCCTAACAGGAGCAGAACTCTCTTTGATATTGTCAGACACTGCACCAGGCCTGCCCCGGAACCCAAGGTCACGGCTTTGCAGAAGAAATACAATAGTTTTAACAGCTTTTTCCTAGACAAAATGGCAGAAATCAGGAACTTTATTGACTATGCAAAGGCCTCCAAGGAGCCACCCCCAACCTGCACTGGGAACTCCCTCCTTGGTCAGACTTCACCCATCTCACCATTAAGGACCTCTGACACCCTTGCATTTCTCAAACTCACAGCCTACTTTGACAATCTCCTCCCAGCCTCCATCATCAAACAGCTTCAAGGCTGCACCCTCAGCACACTTCTTATCATCAATGCCTCTCTCATTGAAGGCTCCTTCCTGGACTCTCTAAAAACATTGCTGATTTGCCTCCTCTTGAAAAAGCCCTCACTCGATCCTGACGACCGAGCAAACTACAGACCCATCATGAGACACCCTTTCATAGGGAAACTCATCAAAAAGGCTGTAGCCAATCAAATGCTCGCCAAAATCGACCAGCTCAGCTTCCTACGCGACTACCAATCAGGGTTCTGTCCCAAATGTGGCATGGAAACTGCCACAATTCAGGTGATAGACAACGCACTTCATCTTATGGACAAAGGTGACTCCTGCCTTCTCATCCTCCTCAACCTTTCAGCAGTGTTCAACACAGTTGACCACCCCACGCTCATCTCGATCCTCGCCACCAGAATGGGCCTCACAGGAAAAGGCCTTGACCGGTTCTCCTCATACCTCACTAAAAAATTCCGAGCCATCCAAATGGGGAAGTTCAGGTGCAAACTCCTACTGGTATCTTGTGGCATGCCACAGGGCTGCATTCTCTCACCCATTATCTTCAACCTTTATAAGGAGCCCCTGTGAAACCTCTTAAATGACCCCAGCATCTCCATCCACCAGTACGTTGATGACATGCAGCTGTACCTTAAGGTTACTGGCCCTGAAGACATCTCTCGTCTCCGCTGCTGCCTGGACACCATCCAGACCTGGATGTCATCTGCCCACCTAAAACTCAACTCCACCAAAACTGAGTTTCTCCTTTTCGGCCCACTCTCCAAACAACAGATCATCCAAAACTGGCTTGACACCAGGAACCTAGATGGATTCACTCCCAAGTTGACCAACTCAGCCAACCTAGGTTCATTGATGATAGTGGTTGCTCCCTCCAAAAACATGAGGCCAAAAAAGCCCAAAACGCCTGGCTCTATATCTCCACATGTAGGAAAATGAAATTCTTCACCCCTGCTAACTTCTGTACAGTAGTCCAGACACTGGTCATCTCAAACATTGATGAGGTAATGCCCTCCACCCTGGGCTCCGTTCCATGTACCTAGCTCAGCCCAAAGCTGCCCACAATGGTGCAGCCCGTCTTA
The DNA here is from genome assembly GCF_040938575.1 of Ambystoma mexicanum. Taxonomy (NCBI): domain Eukaryota; kingdom Metazoa; phylum Chordata; class Amphibia; order Caudata; family Ambystomatidae; genus Ambystoma; species Ambystoma mexicanum. Next base: position 695,957,037 of record NC_090939.1, read on the forward strand.
TCATGGATGCCTGCAGCTTTGAACACATCACCCCATCCTACGTGATCTCCACTGACTCCCATGCCGACAAGGATTCTCTCAAAAACCGCATGCATCACATACAAAGGGATCTCCAATGGAACCCCATATTACCTGGCAGCCAAACTGCATATCTCAGGAGGTTCCGGTATCTCCCGCAGCTCGACCATCAAATGGTTAGGGTCCACTCTTACCGGAAAGGACCAGAAAGCAGTCCTTTTCCTTCTATGTCCAAAGCCTCTGGAACTCACTCTCCCTGGAGGCTCGTACTGCCCCTTCCATCATGCAGTTCCACAAGATCGAGAAGACATGGCTCTTTCATCACTTCCTCCCCCAGGACTGAAACCCTGACAGACCCCCACAGTACTACATTACTGTTAAAAATGCTATCTCGATGATAGCCTCTGGCTTCTCCTGAACTCTGTAAAGCACTCCGCTGCCCACAGGCCAGCTTCACGCTATAATCAAATACAATTAAATAATGGGGATGAGTACGGCTCCCTCGCTTCACTCAGTGTGGGACAGTTTGCCCCCATAGCAATATACTCATAGTAATTTAACATATCCTAAAGTGAAAGATACACATTTAGTTCAATGGACCTTTCCCCTTAGAAGAAAGTGCACTAGACAAAAGAACATTGGCCTTTCAAAAAAAGTAATTGACAATAGAACAGTAACCTGGGAGAGGAACCTTTCCAATAAATATGCTGGCAAAGTATAAAAGGTGTTCACCTTTTAAACCCAACAATATTTAGTGAAATATTCTCTGGAAAACAAAATCCCTTTACGAGCATTTGCTTTGATGATCATTTTATGTGTCTTCACTGGAAACATGACAACCTGGGTGAAATCTTGGTAGCCAAATGCTTGAGCAAGCTTGCCGACTTCAAAACCATGCAAGGGGGTTTCGTCCGCCATTTAAAAAATGTTACACTGTACACCCACATGCATCTTTTACTCGTGCCCTAAATAGAATCACATGGCGACAATCAGGGAAAAATACCTGCACCAGTCTTCAGGATTGCAAACTATCTTGCCACATCCTGGACAAATATTCAGGACTCACTTGCCCTCTCATCATTTCTCCCCCTCAACCCCATGGCTGGCTTTCAACAATAATCTGCTTATGAAGATGACATGAAAAGTACACATACCTTAGTAAGGTACCCACTAAAATATATATATCATTACAGAAGATGTTAGGCAAAAAGTGTACAATTGTGGCATTATTCCCCCATCTTGACTGGTACTCTTGTTCAAAAGAAAATTGCTTGGCATTTTGGTACTGGACTGCCGTTGGGCAGGGCAAAGATTGATATGTAATGGACATTTCTCTTCTGTGAAAGGACGGGGAGCTAAAGACTCTATTGAGGCTCTAACCCGGGATATACGCCGGTAGAGTGACACTCCCAGGACCCCCTTGTTTGTGCAAGATCCAATGGGCACCTCCTATTAGTGGAGTGCTCACAGTCATTTGCTACAATTCCTGCAGTATATTCCTCCAGTAGCGACCCTCTGTAGCTGAGCTAAGCTTGTAGGGAGAGTCTAAAGTTGCAGAAAGGATCCTCTGGCTTAGATCCACCCATTTCCTGCCTACCTGAGGACAAAGGCTATGCCTGAAGTTAACATCCCTTGCACAGATCACCATCTGTGGCAACAGATTCTAAGGGTTTGTTATAGATTCTGCCCAGTCTTTATAAGGCTTTCTCCTCAAATGCTCTTGAGGTGTTAACGTCTCACCTGAGGAATAATATGAACTATCAAGGGTGGCCTGAAACCATATCATGTAAACCAAGATAGTGGGTCTCATTATGACCGGGGCGGTAAGGGATTACCGGTACCGGTAAGGGCACTGGTGCCGGTAATCCCTTACCGCCCAATTAGGAGGTCTCTTTGCGGGTCCCTACCATAACGGCTGGTTTTACCAGCCGTTAAGGAAGGGACCCGCAAAGGGACCTTACAGGTAATTACAGTACCGCAATTTGCGGTGCCGTAATTACCGCCTTCCCCATTCCCATTGAGCCCTTTGGGGGCAAGAATGGGAATGGGGAAGGGCCAAAAGTGAATGGGGAATTACCGCCCCGCCAACCTTGGAATGGGGCGGTAATCCCGCCATTCACCATGGCGGAATCCGGCGTCAACCATGGCGCTAATAGCGCCATGGTTAACGCCTGGGTCGTAATGAGGCACAGTGTCCGAAAGGTATCGGACACTCCCATCCCCTGCACGCATTTGAGCAGTAATATAGTCAATATAATTTTAAAATGGTTATTAGCACTTGGTATAGGTACATCATTTGATCAATAAATAATGTGTAAACAGGAGGATTTTCATTTGTTCGGTTCTTCTTTATACTTGAACAAAGTAGAGCACAATGCGTTTGTTTCGCGATACAATATTCCCTTTATCCGGTGCAGTCTAAGACAATCTATAAAGTAATAGTTCAAATCAAATTTAAGATAATAGCAACACTTCTGGAATATAAATCAATTAAATACAAAAGTCAATTAAAGGCAGAAATCTACAAAACATTCTCGACCCAATGGTCTTGATTACATACATCAGTCGCTTTAAAGGTTATTGGAGAATATTTGAAAAATTAACCATAGGTCAAACAAGGTGGTAAAATGTCCATAGGAACAATCATGCCGAGACCAAATCAAATAAGAGTAGAAAAAAAGTCATGTCTATAAAAATCACACCCATGCGTGGCCCTTTTCACCAAAGACAAGAATAGTGCCATGATGTTTAATAGGGTGACGACCCATCCAACCCCTGTGGGTGTGCAGCATGATAAAACAATTTAAATAAATGGCAAGAAAATAAACGTGTCAAAAAGTACCTGAGTGGTAAAGCAAATGAACACCAGTAGAACGCAATGCGGGCGTAATGCTGGCGCTGCTGAGTTCAGAACCTGAAGGAGATGGAGATTAATATTGCAGCACTGTGTGAAAGAGACTGCAGAAAGCCTGCCTGAGCAACACGAGAGAGATTACCTTTCAGAAAAGAGGGCGTCGTTTGTCTCAATGGCGTTCGAACATTGACCGTGGGATCTGCAGTGAAACTCATCAATGCATATGATCGATACGATGTATAGACACGGTCTAGCCTTGAAGTAAATGAATTGCTGTCAGGGACTCTAACAGGAGGAAATAAGCGTACGGTAAGGAACCTAGTAGCGAAACCAGGTCAAATTGTTGAAAAAACAACATGCAATGAAAGCACACTGTTGCCTTCCCTTCACCCAAATGTATTTCTACTCTTTTTATACATTTCTTAAACTTTTCCTAAAATGAGGTGTGCCAGAGTACTCATCGCACTGAAACCATATCATATCAGGTATGAAGGGGAACTTCTTTCATCTTGCTAACCAAACTAAGTCAAACTAAGAGACTGCTGGGTATTAGTGTGATATAGAAATGTTCTAAGTCAGTCAATCAATCAGTTTTAGTAACTTTATTTCTGTCTACATTTTTTCGCTATGGCATGGTATTAGTGAACCCTACAGGCCCTTTTACTCAAGGTGACACGTTGTACTATGGATGGGACGGAGAATAACTTCTCAAACTAAATAATAAGACTGACTCAGGAAGTTTGTTTGTTTATTTATTTGTTTGTTTATTTATTTAGTAGGGCACGCAAAACCCAGAGGTAACAGGGTGCAACAGAGAACAGGAAGGTACGATTACATAAGAACTTAGTTGCAGGATAAGGAACACATGAGTATAAAGCATAGCATTACATTAGGTAGAATCTGATGAGAGGGCATGTTACATATATACATAAAGTTAATTACATTTCGCATAGCATTACATTACGTAGAATCTGGTTAAAGGACATATATATATATGCATACAGTTAATTACATTTCGGACGGTCAGTTAATGGTGTACATAAATGCAGTCAGGTTGGCTATGGTCTGTTAGTCTGAGATGGCATGGTTTAGTCATGGGGATCATTGGATCGTAGCCAGGTGAGGGTGTTTCGCCTAAAGCTGTAGTAGGATTGGTCTGTCCTGATGTTGAGTGGGAGGGCGTTCCAGTGTTGTGCTGCCATGACAGGGAAGCTACTGCCGCCGGTTTTCTTTTGTCTGAATTTGGGTACCTGCAGGCAGTAAGAGTTAATCATTCTGGTGGGGCGGTTGGAGTTTTTTTTTACTATTCTGGCTGTGAGATAGGGGTGGTGCTGCATTGTTTAAGCATTTGAAAGTGAGTGATGCCGTTTTGAGTGAGATGCGGTCACAGATTTTGAGCCATTTGTGTTCTCTTCTTTTGTTGGAGATGTGTTCCTTGGAAGGTAGGTTAAGGGCTGTTCTGAGTGCGTTGTTTTGTAGTGTCTAAAGTTTATCGGTTATGTATTTGTTGGCTCCTAGGTACATGGCATTACAATAATCAAGTCTGGAGAGTATTAGGGCATTAGCGATGATGATGCAGGTAGCTTGTGTGAGGAAAGCTCAACTTGCCCTGATTAGCTTGCATGTGTAGGAGGTAGAGGATGCTAGTGAGTTTACTTGTTTTTTTAGAGACAAGGCTGAATCTAGATGAAAGCGTAACGTTTTCACTGTTTTGGCCACTCTGATGGTGTTGCCATCAATGTTGAAAGCCTTGTAGTTGGAGCTGAGTTTTTTTAGATTAGTGTTGGAGCCGAGGAGCAGGATTTCGGTTTTCTCATCATTCAGGCATAAGCCGTGTGTGGCCATCCATGCCTGAATGATGAGATATATTTTGTTTACCAAGGCCGTACCGGAATCGAAGTTGCCTGAAAGGGGTATGAGGATCTGGGTGTCATCTGCATAATTAGTGTATGAGAGACCCAGTCTGTCCAACTTGTCAAATAAGGGCTTGGTAAAGATGTTGTAGAGGGTTGGGGAGACGCAGGAGCCCTGGGGTACACTGCAGGTTATTTTGATGGGGTCTGCTGAGGCTAGTGAGGAGAAGACTCTCATAGTTTGATTGTCCAAAAATGATTGGATCCAGGCTATGGCCTCTTTCGAGAAGTGGGCAGGCGAGGCCAAGTGTTCGCACAGGACTGTGTGATCCACCATGTCGAACGCCGCCGACAGGTCGAGGAGGAGTAGCATGGCGGTGTTTCCTTTGTCATTAATCTTGTTGATCTGGGTTTTAAGGTCGATTAGGGCTGTCTCAGTACCGTGCTGTGGTCTGAAACCTGATTGGCGGGCACCTAGTAGTTTGTGAGTTTCAAGATATTGCTGGATTTGCAGGCATGCTACGCTGTCTATTATCTTTAACAGGAACTGCACCGTGGTGATGGGCCTGCAATTGGTGGGAATAGCAGGGTCTAGGGTTTGCTTCTTGAGGAGAGGCAGGATCCAAGATTCTTTGAGATTACTCGGTATGGTGTTGGAAGAGAAGGATGGGTTGATCAGTTTGGTTATAAAGGGCGCTAGGTCCCTGGCAGCATCCTTGATTATCTGGGAAGGGCAGTTGTCGCCTTTGCAATTGGATGGTTTAAGTGAGGCTATAATTCTTTTAGTTTCTAGGATAGATATTTTAGTGAACCTGAAGAGATTCGGGTCTGATGGGTTGGTTATTTTAGCATGGTTACTGGGAGGTGATTCGTTAGTAGTAAGGGAGTCTTTTTTTAGTGCGATTTTAGTTTGGAGAGTTTTGATTTTATTAGTTAGGGTGTTTGGACGCTGGTACACCATTGTTTGTTTTTAATTATGTTATCTGGTGGGGGTATGGGGGATTCCAGTGCCCTTAGTAATGCAAATAGTTCCCTGGTGTTGGAACTGGATTTTTCGATTCTTTCATTGAAAAGGTTCTTTTTTGTGAGTAAGATTTCTTTTTTGTAGTTAAGCGCGAAAAGTTCAAGTTGTAGTTTGTTCTCTTCTGTAGGGGTATTGCGCCATTGAGTTTCTAGTTTCCTTTTGCGCAGTTCGAGATAGGTAATTTGGCTGTGAGGAGCTCGCAAGATTTGAGAGGTGATTGAGGCAGTGGTCTTAGCTCGAGGGTCGTTTTTGCTATGATGGCCAGGTCACCTCCTCTGTTATTGGGCCGATCCATTCTGATTATTTGGTAGTTTTCCAGGATGGTTAATGAAAGTGCTTGGCCTGCTGCTTCATGCAGCCATGATTCGGTGATTGCTAGCAGGTCGAGGTTGTTTGAGGATAAGGTGTCTGCTATTTCAGTGGCATGGGCCACTAGGGATCTAGCGTTGATCAAGGCTCCGGATAGAGTAGTAGTGTTGGGTGTGTCCTGGATTGTTATAGGGATAAGTTTAGGTTGGGTGGAGTTATAACAGGGTGTAGTTTGGTTGAGGCGAGTTTTAGGGTGTTGTGAGGTAGGTCTCTTGTTATGGCAGATGGGCTTGTAGAGACGGGGTAATCTGGCTCGAAGCCTGATGTTTCTTGCTGTGGTCGGACAGGGTGCATTTTCTGCTGGGTACATGGTTAGAGCAGCAGTATAAATGGCAAGGTGTAATAAAGGTATGAAGAGGTACAGTAGGGTGGCCGTTTGACTCTTGCTAAGGCACATTGTACGGTTTTGATCTGGGATCAGCAACAGTAGTGTGGTGCGGCTATTGTAGAGCAGGGCTATTCTGGCAGCAGCGATAGTAGAAGGGTGCAACGACTAGCATCAGGTAAGACCTAGCAACTAGTATAGGCAGGGCTAATGTAGCGGCAACAATATTAGTCTGGTGCAATTAGTATAAGGCAGCATCAGGTAAGGCACAGTAATAGTCTAGTGCAACTAGTATAGGACAGAATCAGGTAAGGCACTGTAATAGTCTAGTGCAACTAGTATAGGGCAGCATCAGGTAAGGCACAGCAGTTGGTATAATGCAGGGATAATGTAGCAGCAACATAAATAGTCTAGTGCAACTAGTATAGGGCAGCATCAGGTAAGGCACAGCAATTGGTATAATGCAGGGCTAATGTAGCAGCAACAGTAATAGTCTAGTGCAACTAGTATAGGGCAGCATCAGGTAAGGCATAGCAATTGGTATAATGCAGGGCTAATGTAGCAGCAGCAATAATAGTCTGGTGCAGCTAGTATAAGGCAGGGTAATTGTGGCAGCAGTAGTAGAATGGTGCAGTGGCTAGCATCTAGTATGGGCATGGTAAGACATAGCGACTAGTGTAAGCAGGGCTGAAGTAGCAGCATTAATAGTGGAGTGGTGCAGCGGTTAGCAAGGCACTACAATTATCATGGGACAGGGCTAGTGTATGGCAGTACTCATACATAGGTAGCTGTGGTGTGGCATAACGACTTAGCATTAGGTAAGATACAGCAGCAACAACTGGTGCAAGGCAAGAGTAGTGTAGTAGTGACCACAGCAATGAGGCACTGCAATTTAATAGATTAGCAGGGTGGAGGCTAATGCTGTGGCACTAGTGTAAGGCAGTGTTGATATGCCAATAACAGCAGTTGTGCAACTTAGCGGTTAGCATGGGGAAAGTCTGGTGAGGTAGGTCGCATGAGAATACAAAAGTATGCAACTTGTAAGGGTTCACAGTCTCAGATTTGGCGGGTTTACTTACCGAATGCCCACAATGGAGTTCAGGAGGGCAGCGGCGAGCGGATGTTGCGCTGCACTGGTTGTAGATCTTGCGCGTGGGGGCTGGCGGATGGGTAAGGTCTAGGACTTGTGGCCCTAGGCACAAAACACACACGACAGGCACAGACAGGCTCGTGCCTTATGATGTGTGCCTTATGTGTGAGTTGCTTAGGTGTGAGTTGGCAAATAACTGTTTTAATAACAATTGTCTAAAACAGGGAGTACAACGGACATCAACGGGCATCACACAGCATGATCTCGAAGCATTTAATGAAAAACAACACATTTATATTACAAGTTCATCATGAGTGACATCATACTATGTGGCAAATTAAGAAAACCTATGGAAGATTGTGGTTGGCTGAAGGGGAATGTCTAAGTATACTTTCTATATGGGAAAGGATCGTTATTGGGTCTCTACAGTCAGGTGGGCACTCATGCCTTCCCCTAGTGCAAGTCATAGTGCAAGTCATCTTGGACAGTAAGTAGAAACACAACACTTCATTGACTTTTAAACTATAAGACTCTTTGTTATATGGCCTTTTACAATTGGTTTGCACGCTTGTACCCTTGTGGAACATGTGATGCTATAGCAGCACGTAAGCTGGTAACCCAGGTGCTGGTGAGTGGACTTGACCATATCTCCCCACCTAATTAGCCTGATATGTCTCATCACTCAAGCCATCTGCCATTCACATTGTCTTTGAACTCGGCCTTGTAGTAGGTTCTCATCTCTGGGAATATAAGGGAGTTGAGCACTCACTATCTTCAATCTGGTGCACCATGCCCATGGTCTATGTTCACTCTCAGGTCACGTGATCAGAGACCATGAATCTGTATGTATTATGGTATTAAATTGTGCTTAATAAAGAAAGTTGGCACTCATGGTGTTCTCTCCTTGCAACTTATCAAGGGATGCCTCGGCTTCTCACGTTTTACTATTCTTTGCAGCAGATAACCATTACTTTGCTGCTTCCAGTCTTTGGCATCAAGCCAGACAGCCTCTTTGCTCTTGCTTATAATTCGAGCCTATTTGCTGCAACACACATAGCTTCCAATCCGTCTTCCTTCATGGAGACTCGCTTACTAAAATGTATCATCGAATGTCCAAAACTCTATATACATGTATGTTGGGGGCACTGCCTGCAGTCTATATACTACGTGTAGCCAGCCTTATGAATACTTAGTGTACTTGCGTTGCAGCGTCTGTACAATTGTAAAAATGGCTTGTGTTTTCTGCAGTGCTCTTCACACATGCAATCAACATTCTGCACATGAAACTCTTCTCGATTCTTTACTTCGTCATCAGATTCTATATCACCTATGCATTCTTTTCTCTGGTTATCCTTTTCAGTGCATCACACTCACTTCTCGTGACATCACCAGCTTCTCCTTTTAAATCTTCACACTTCTTCATGTGCTTTTTTTAGGAGACCATCAGTCTTTCAGAGGTACTTCTAATAGGGTCTTCTCAATGGATACCTTGTCTCAAAGATTCTTCGTGCTATAGGTACCACTACTGGTGTTGCACATGTTGCAATTTCCAGTTTCCAGCATATAGGCAGAATAGGGGTGGGACTTCCTGTAGAGGCATTTGGCTGCTCCTCTACACTCCCCCCTCTGGTCGAGTCATCAACTACTCTTTTACCAGGTTCCACATCTTGACAACCTTTTTTGAAAAAGTGCTTTTTTGGAGTCCAAATCTTCATTACTCCTTTCAGAGATCCTGCTTATTTTACATGTTCATCAACACTCCAGGTCATGTAACAAAATTGTCCATTCGGGCTGCAGTAAATCCATCATCCCACATACTTCTTGTGGTTCCTAGGATGCAGAAACTTCATTCCCTCTGGTGCTAAAATACTGGCCTTTATGTAGTCTCTGATTTCTTCATCTGTCAACTCCTTGGGTCCAAATCCTGACTCGACATCTATCATGATCTTCATTCCTGCAGCTTTCTTTGCTGTCCTCTTCCACTGTGTCATCATTATCCTGATTACACAGAATCCAAACATCACCCTTACGAGTTTAGCTCCCAATATCTTGAAGATATTCACCATCCATTGTGGGACCCATGAGAACATGGACGGAAACCAGCCATCATCCGCAATGTCTTCTGTCTCATCTTCCATCTTATTGTGTAACTTCGTTAGCAGCGTTATGGCCTCTGTCAAGGTCCCATTTTCGGCATTGTGAGACGGTATGAACGTGCAACATAATGGCCTGATTTTGGCGCAAACAGCTCCATCCATTGCTTTGATCATATCAAGGACATATCTGTCCTGGAGGGTCATCAGCCTTATGGCCCTCAATTCCTCCTTGATTGCATTGAATCCCTTAATAGTGGTGTTGATCGTCTGCAAGAGTGTCATACCGCCGAGTTCTTGGCGTCTATGGAGCCGCAGGCGACGCGGAACTTAGCTCCGTTCGCTTCGGCCACGCCCCCTGTTTCCTGGTTTCCCTTCCTCTGATTCTTATTGGTTGGGCGCTCCGCGGCCCGGGTTTTTAACCGGCCACTTCCGGGTCACGGATGCGTCGCAACGCTTCCGGTTTTGTCCGTTAGCAGAGTTGCTTGCTGCCTGTGGCTTGTTCCGAGTCTCTCGCTTGTCTACTGGTCGGGTCCTCGTACCCTGTCCGGCCCCTTCTGTTTATCCTTCCTCCTTCTGCTAGTCCTATCTGCCTTTCTCTCACTCCCTTGGTTTTGCTTCCATTCACCCGTCTCCCTTGCCCTCCTTCCAACTTGCTTACCCTCCCTCCTTCCCATCTTCACTTACCGCTTTTTTCTCCTCTTGTCTGTTCAGCTCATTCCGCTCTTCCCTCGCCTACCTTCAGTATTACTTGCTGTGACCTCCCGTGTACCAGACTCCGGCCTGTTCCCCTGGACTGCCTTTGCTTGCTGGATTAGCTACTTCCTCTCCTAGCCTGTGTACCAGTTCCTCGGACCGCTTACTGGACTGCCTGAGTTCTGGAGTATTCACTCCATGTGTTGCCTCCAGACACTTTCCACCAGCTCTTACCTTTCAAGTATTCCTGGTTCCACGCCTACAAGACACCCAACTATAATACAGGGTTTTTTTGTGCCTAAGGGCTTTTTCCCCTCTTGGTCGATCCCGGGGGTGGGGCCCCCTGGTCTCCCCTCTTGGGGGGGGGCACGGTGGCTTCCTTCCGGGGTCGTCCCTATCTTCATAAAAAAAGGTGTCAGCTCGAAGAAAAGAAAAGAAGGGTTCTTGGAAGGAAGAAGAAGGTGAGGAGTCGGGGAGGGGGAGATTTCAGAAACTACACTTTCGGACGAAGATATCACCGACCCCGGTGACAGTTTGCGACGCCAAAAAGAGATGACCACCCCACAGCAGGTACAAGAACTCGTAGCCGCTGTAAAAAGTCTAAGTCTGGAGATGCAGAACCTTAAGACAGCTAACGCCACCCTTCAACAGCGTCTGACAGACAGAGAAAGACCTTTAACCGATTTACCTCCACTTCCCTTAGTATCGGGGAAGTTCGATGGATCCCCCAAGAAGGTTAAGGAGTTTCTGGACGCATGCAATCTTCATTTTTCCTTTCGCCCTCAGACCTTTGCCTCAGACCACGCCAAGGTGGGGTTTATCATCACCCACATGACCGGGAATGCCCTGGCTTGGGCTACCCCTCTAGTAAACCAGCCAGACCCGGTTTTACAGGACTACAATGCCTTTAAGGCCTTGATTCAACAAAACTTTTTGCGAACAGAGAGTACATACTTGGCCTCGGAGGACCTCCTTGACATCCGTCAGGGGAATTCTGATCTACTGACATACATCACCACTTTCAAACAGGTGGCAGCTGAGGCAGGTTGGCAGGAACAGGCTCAGTATGCCATATTCCGGCGAGGTTTAAGGGAGGAATTGAAGCACGAACTAGCCCGAATAGAAAGACCGGTGTCTTTCGCCGAACTCCTGACAGCTACCCTCCGAATTGACTTTAGAATGACGGAAAGACGTCAAGAAAAGAAGAAGACCAGGCTAAGTGTACCCCCTCTCGTGGAGACTCACTCACCTGCATCTGTACCCTTCCAACGGACAACTAAAGAAGAACCCATGCAGATTGGAACCACCAGAGCCTCGCTCACACCAGAAGAAAGGAAACGGCGCAGGGAGGGTTCCTTGTGTATGTACTGAGGATCTTCATTACATTTATTAAGCGATTGTCCGGAAGTACCACCCAGAAGGTCGGGAAACGCTCGCCCTCGGTAAACATTGGGACGCATTACCGAGGGGCTGCTCTTAGTCCCTACGCGCCTCTTTCTGTATCCTCTACAGAAACATCTGAGGACTCCCGGTTGATGGTGCTCACAGTTTCTCTCACAGTAGGCCTCAAGGAAGTAACCGCTTTAGCCCTACTCGACTGTGGAGCAGCAGGGAACTTCATGGATACCCATTGGGCAGAACGACATGGAGTCACGAGGATAGCCAAACGAGAAGATCAAAAAGTGGAAGGAGTTGATGGCGAACCTTTGAGCTCGGGTTTGATCACTCACACCACTGAAGAACTTACTTTGTCCATCCAACAACACACCGAAAGTATCACATTCGATATCATCAAGGCTGCTCACTTCCCTCTTATCCTGGGTATCTGCTGGCTACGCAGACACAACCCCAGTATTGACTGGTCTAGGAACTTACTTAGTTTTCAGTCCTCACTATGCAAATCGGAATGCTTGCCAGAACCAAGATTCGAGACCGTCAAGACCACAAATAGCTGCGAAGTCAGAACGGTGCACTGTCTCCCACACTACCTGAAGGAGTTCAATGAAGTGGCAACTGAAAAGATACCCGTCGAACTCCCTCCACACCGGCTTGAAGACTGTTGCATTGATCTCACCCCAGGTGCATTGGTACCCTTCTGTAGGATGTTTCCACTGTCATTAGAAGAAAAACAATACCTCCGAACGTACCTGGACAGCAACATGGAGAACAGGCTCATAAGGCCTTCAAAGTCCCCTGCAGGGGCATCCCTGTTCTTCATCTCAAAAAAGGATTCAAAGGAGTTGAGGACGTGTATAGATTATCGCGGTCTAAACAAGGTTACCATAAAAGACCGGTATCCTATGCCATTGATAACCGATATCCTACAAGCTGTACAGGGTGCTACCATCTTTACCAAACTCAACCTGAGGAATGCTTATCACTTACTCCGGGTGCAGAAAGGAGACGAATGGAAGACAGCATTCCGGACTCCTTTCGGACTTTTTGAATACCAGGTAATGCTGTTCGGGTTGGTAAACGCCCCGTCGGTATTCCAACGATTTATGGACAGACTATTCTCCGATCTCCTGTGCCAAACCACATTGGTTTATTTAGATGACATTCTGATATACTCTCGTACACCTGAAGACCATGTGGAACATGTCCGGGAAGTATTCAGAAGGCTACAGAGAAATCAGTTGTCTGTTAAGCTCGCCAAATGTGTGTTTTCAGCCTCCTCCATTCCTTATTTAGGATACATTCTGTCAGACCACGGTATCTCCATGGATCCTAACAAGGTATCTTCCATCATTGAATGGCCCTCACCCACCTCAGTCAAAGAGATACAGAAATTCCTGGGGTTAGCAAACTTCTACCGGAGATTCATCCCTAATTTCTCTCAAAAGATACTACCCATCACCTCGCTCTTAAAGAAGTTTGCAACTCCGTTCAAATGGACAGCGGAGGCGGAAGACAGGTTTGGAAATCTTAAGGAAGCCTTCTGTTCAGCACCCATTTTACAACAACCAAACCAACATCTACCCTTCGTTCTAGAGACGGACGCCTATTCAGCCGCAATAGGGGCGGTGCTTCTTCAAGAGATCCAGGGTACAGAACATCCGGTGGCTTATTTCACGAAGACCCTAAACTCCAGTCAAAGGAACTACTCGGTCATTGAATGAGAGCTTCTAGCCATGAAAGCAGCCTGTGTAGAATGGCGCCATTTGCTTCAAGGAGGAAGGTTCCCGTTCACCATAAGGACCGATCATAAGAACTTACAGGTTCTCAAACAGTTCGAGTGCTACAATACTCGACAGGCCCGATGGGCTCACTTCTTCGCCCAATTCGAATTCCACATAACCTACATCCCTGGCAAAACGAATGTTGTAGCCGACTCTCTTTCCCGCCGGAGTGATTACCTGCCAGAGTCAGAGACGCATCTTGAACCGATGTTTCCCCACTCCAGGACTATTGGAATTATTTCTAAATTCCTTCAGCAGGTACAGGAGGATTCTGGAGGTCGTTTTGAAGTTGAAAGACACTCTAAAGATCTGGCCTATCAAATCAGGAACGGCCTTTACCTTGTAGGAGGGAAACTTTATCTACCCACTCCGGCTTTTCGTAAGACCGCACTTGTCTGGTGTCATGATTCCAAACTTGGAGGACACAGGGGAGTGGCTGGCACTCACGACTATCTTCAAAGACATTTCTACTGGCCTACAATGAGAAGGGATGTAGAGCAGTACGTTCAGTCATGTATCGTCTGTCTGAGGATTAAGTCATCCCTTAAATGACCAATTGGTCTATTGGAACCAAATGCTGTACTCAAGGGTCCCTGGAGCACTGATTTCATTGTAGATTTACCCCCGTCTGAAGGATGCACCTGTGTCATGGTAGTAGTGGATTCATTTACCAAATTGGCTCACTTCTCCCCATTGCCTGGCGTCCCTACTGCAGCCAAGATGGCGGAAGTGTTTCTCCAAGACATATTCCGGTTACACGGTCTACCTAACAAGATAATTTCAGACCGGGGTAGTCAGTACACCTCCCGGTTCTGGAAGGCCCTGTGTATCAGACTAGGTATCGAAAGAGCTCTCACCTCTGGATTCCATCCACAATCCAATGGGCAAACTGAACTCTTGAACGGAACCCTGGAACAGTACTTAAGGTGCTTTATCAACTCCCAACAAGACAACTGGTGCACGCTACTCCCTCTAGCTGAATTCTCTTACAATAACTCCACACATGCCGCTCTGGGGTTCAGTCCTTTTTTGGTACTTATGGTTTTCACCCTCGCTCCATTCTTCCTGTCTCGGGCCTCTCTACTAACGTACCATCAGTAGATTCTTCCCTCTCCCTCCTTAGAGAGACACACAAGAAGGTAGAGGAAGGCCTTAAGTCAGCCCAAGCCCGGTATTGCATTCAAGCCAACAAACATCGTAGAACTGTACCAGGATGGGATGTGGGTACCCAAGTCATGCTCTCCACTAGATATTTACCTCGTTGGGTACATCCCTCCAAGTTATCTCCCAAGTATCTAGGGCCATATGAGATCATACAGAAAATCAATCCTGTGGCTTTTCGCTTAAAGCTACCCAACAACCTAAAAATGGTCCACCCTGTTTTCCATGCTTCCCAACTCAAGTCATTTCATGCTGACACATGGGCACGACAGGTTAGACAGGCCCCGATTCCTCAGGGTTCCACTCGAGCTGAATATGAGGTCGCCCAACTCTGTGACTCCAGGTATCATAAGGGCAGGCTGGAATATTTGGTTAAGTGGAAGGGCTACCCTTCCTCGGAAAACTCTTGGGAACCCATCACACACATTAATGCTCCTGTCCTACTTCGCAAGTACCACTTCTTTCATCCAGGGAAACCAGGGGGAGGAGCTTATAGGAGGGGGCATACTGTCATACCGCCGAGTTCCTGGCGTCTATGGAGCCGCTGGCGACGCGGAACTTAGCTCCGTTCGCTTCGCCCACGCCCCCTGTTTCCTGGTTTCCCTTCCTCTGATTCTTATTGGTTGGGCGCTCCGCGGCCCGGGTTTTTAACCGGCCACTTCCGGGTCACGGATGCGTCGCAACGCTTCCGGTTTCGTCCGTTAGCAGAGTTGCTTGCTGCCTGTGGCTTGTTCCGAGTCTCTTGCTTGTCTACTGGTCGGGTCCTCGTACCCTGTCCGGCCCCTTCTGTTTGTCCTTCCTCCTTCCGCTAGTCCTATCTGCCTTTCTCTCACTCCCTTGGTTTTGCTTCCATTCACCCGTCTCCCTTGCCCTCCTTCCAACTTGCTTACCCTCCCTCCTTCCCATCTTCACTTACCGCTTTTTTCTCCTCTTGTCTGTTCAGCTCATTCCGCTCTTCCCTCGCCTACCTTCAGTATTACTTGCTGTGACCTCCCGTGTACCAGACTCCGGCCTGTTCCCCTGGACTGCCTTTGCTTGCTTGATTAGCTACTTCCTCTCCTAGCCTGTGTACCAGTTCCTCGGACCGCTTACTGGACTGCCTGAGTTCTGGAGTATTTACTCCACGTGTTGCCTCCAGACACTTTCCACCAGCTCTTACCTTTCAAGTATTCCTGGTTCCACGCCTACAAGACACCCAACTATAATACAGGGTTTTTTTGTGCCTAAGGGCTTTTTCCCCTCTTGGTCGATCCCGGGGGTGGGGCCCCCTGGTCTCCCCTCTTGGGGGGGGGGCACGGTGGCTTCCTTCCGGGGTCGTCCCTATCTTCATAAAAAAAGGTGTCAGCTCGAAGAAAAGAAAAGAAGGGTTCTTGGAAGGAAGAAGAAGGTGAGGAGTCGGGGGAGCGGGAGATTTCAGAAACTACACTTTCGGACGAAGATATCACCGACCCCGGTGACAAAGAGTTCCCATCTGGTAATCCATAGCCATTTGGCATTGGCCATTGTCTGGAGCCCATGCATAAAGATAGTCATAAAGATTCAAGCAGTCTTGCTGAACAGTCTATGTTCATACGGAATAGCATCAAAGGCTTCTATTAATTTACCAAAGAAATAATACTCCCTCTTGGTTGGATTGAGGAATTCAAGTGATCTCCTCCTCCTCCAATGGGCACCTGCTTATGGAAATCCGCCAATATTCAGGTCACTCTTCAGAAACAACTAATGCTGGAGCATGGATAAGCACTAAGGAACACGTTCCTCCCCAATCCTTGGGCAGCTTCATGTAGGCTCCTTGGCAGCTTCATGTAGGCTCTGGGCCCACAAGCCCAATATCGATCCATCAGGACTGCTGTTCCTGCTTCCATACCAGAAACATAAACTATAGTCTTGCAAACTATGTTATCACCCACATGTCTTTTCCCTTTTCGCTGGGAACACAATGTCACATTCGTCAGTGGGATTACAAACATTGGCCTGATTCATCTTCTACCCATGTCAGCAGCTCGGCATGTTCGGCCCATGACTTTAAACATTCATCATTCACCTTTTGTACTTCACGTACGGATTCTTTCTTTAGAGATGAGCTGCACAGGACATAAATCCTTCTTCCCATCCTTTTTTGGTCCTTACTTGTCCATAAACTAGCATCTGTGTTCTCCCCCAGCATCCAGGCATCCAAGCCAATTCTGCTTTTTCCGGAAAGTCAATTTTTCTCATTTCTGTTATGACTACTTCATCCTGTCCTGCCCTAGGGTACGTGAGCATCTTGCTCTTCTATGCAGGCTCCTTTTCCATCTGTGTAGTCTTAATATAATCATCTTGGAATGGGAATGACCATTTCGATCTCCATCGCAGGGTGACCCAATGTCCTTGGAACTGTCCTCAGGTCATGCATGCAGCAAGGTGGGCAAGACATCCAGCCTCATACTCTGGTACTTCTCTGAGAATGAAAGTTCGAGTAGCACTCATGGCATAAGGTACGAGAGAGCAGACGTAGCAATCCTCCTTATATGTTCTTTCACCCACCTTTTTCATGTGCTGATACCACAAGTTATTATCCATATGTGCTGTACTGTCTAAATATGTGTTGATCTCATTATCATCTTCCTCTGCATTTCTCATGCGTCTTCCCAACATAATGGTTGCAGCCCATGGGAACAACTCTAACGCAGCTCTGCTCTGGGCAGACAGCTCTTGAGATCTAGGCTCATCTAGAATGGGCAAATCTGCACAAGTTCCTGGAGTAGGAAGAATCAAAGACGTTTTCACTGTTCCTGGACCAATAAAGTAAAGAGTGTGGACGAGGAGAAACAAGAAAACAAAAATAGACACTGCACATGCGTATATTATAAACCAGAATATTAATCCACACCATTTGTGCCACTCTGGTATTTCTTAAATTTGCTCATTCTCTGAAATCATGCCTTTTTCAAGATTCCTCATTATGTCTGTATACTACTTTAAGGAAGGAAAAAACTTTTTTAATCAGGCAATTCAGGTAAATCAGGTAGCTGCAGAATCTGTTCAATTATCACCGTAAGCAGCCTCCTTATCGCAGGGCCATTTTTAGGATCATGCATAAAAGTACGTATGCTGACACTATGCCCAACAATAGCAGGATAAGCTCGAAGTGTATATATATGAAAACAGCAAGTGGGAGCCTATGTGCATCGTCGTTTGTCAAAACCATAGATTTAACCAAACAATTGCGTTGTACGAAAAGAATCAGCGTATTGCTCACGCTTCCAATTTCTTATCAAATGTTGCCGCTTAAACATATTCACAATGTGTCAACAATTTTCTAAAATTCATTTTCAAAGAACTCTGTGGATGAAGAAATGGATTTGCACGCCTACTATAATACCTATAAGGAGTGTTCAAGTGCAACTCTGCACTTTTTCAATCAATCCGTTGGTTTATCATCCTTCTTCCTCGTCATCGATCAAGTCTGCACGTGCTGAAATTCTTCTCCGAATCGATAGTTAGGGGTGCGTCAGCCTTTCCAATGCAGGTTTTAACATTGCTTAAATGGATACAGGCTCTCCTGCCTTGAACCTTTACTGCAGAAGGAGTAATATCTTCCATAACAAATGACCAACAAATTTAGGCTCATGCCACTTTCTGGTAAAGTTCCGAATTAGCACCTTATCACCAATAAATAACTTGGCTGTTAATAGCAATTTAGAACCTCTGGCTGCTGAATGGTCTTCATCTGTGTTCTAAGACCGACCCCCCTGGCGCTTGAGTTGATCTGAAATGACAGAGATACTAGTGGTCATACATGTTAAGTACTCATTTAACTCGTTTCCTAACAGTTTTGCAGAACTCTTGGCATCACTTCTGCTCCTCGATGGAGGAGTCAAAGGCATTCTCATTCATCTCCCTGTCACTAATTAGTGGGGTGTGAGGTGATGGTCCGAACCAGGCTGATTCCTTAGGGCTTATAGCGCTATAGGCAGGCAATATAGCCATCCCTTCTTCAGTGTCAGTTTTAGTTTAGCAACACTCTCCTTTAAGAGGCTGTTGCATCTCTCACATATCCCATTTGGTTGTGGGTGATAAGCAGAAGAAAATGTATGTTTATTATTCTATAATAATGCTATTTGTTCAAATACTTCATTAACAAAATGTGGTCCATTATCGGATCTCAGCACTTCACACACTCCCCATCTTGGAAAGACTTTCCGTACTAAAAACCTTGCTGCGCAAGTGGCATCATGGTGTGTACAAGGACCTGCTTTGATCCACCTGAAGAAGGGACACACCACCACTATCAGATACCTGTATCCACTACATACTTGCAGCATATCAACGTAATCGATATGTAAATGCTGAAAAGGACCATTCGGTCAAGGAATCACTTCTCTTATTGTTCACAGTGTATGCCCAGTGGTAAACTTTTGACATACAATGCAATATACTACATAAAATGCAATATGTTCTAACAGGTTCGGTACAAACCAGTCTTCTGCAATAGCTGCACCGAGACTCTCCCTAGTTACATGTGCTGGGTAGTGCAGCTGTTCAAGCGCTACCCTCAATAATGCTTCTGGCATCACGGTACTGTCTTTTCACCACAAAGCTTCTTTGGGGATAAAGAGCACCCTTTAATTTCCATAGCTCTCGCTCTTCCTGTGGTGCACTACCCTGAATAGCCATTAACTGAGCTCTTGATTGATGGTTGAATCCTTAATTTACCACCATAATCTTAACCACATTTTCCTTAACATTTGGAGCATCAAAACCTGAAATATCTAGTGAATACACAACCCTTTTGGCTTCTGCATCTGTGGCTTCGTTCCCACAAGAAATAAAATCAGTCTGCTTAGTTTGTGCTGCACATTTAACTATTGCTATGGCTACTGGTTGTTGTAGGGCTTTAATAAGCCTGTCCAATAATGATGTGTGCTGCACTGGAGCCCCGTCTGCTCTGAGGTAGCTAACCCTGCGTGCGCAGTCGATGTCACATAGGCACAGTCACTGAATATCATTACTTCCTGTCCTTTGCGTTTTTCTAGCACTGAAATAAGCGCTGCCAATTCTGTTACTTGTCTTGTACTTGCCACAACCTCGAACTCGCTGTTTGCTCTATGCCTCACTACAGCTGGCCCGTATGCCTTTCCCCACTTGTCTGATCAATTGTTGAAGAACCATCAATAAAAATAATCTCCCCTTCTGACTGTGTGTTTTCATTAACACGTGGTAAACTTTAATAAAACTCCTCATATCTTGTGCAATCATGAACATTCTCACTCTCTGGCAAAGAAAGCATGCTCTAGAAAAAGGGTCATGGAACAACCCATTACAATGCTTGCAGACTACTCAATTATGAACAGAGCTGCTGCCAATGACTGTATGCATGGAAAATGTCCTTTCATGACTTGGTCTAGCATTCTTCCTTAATATGCCAGGGGTGTGTACCCCAATGTAGTTCTCTGTGCTAGCACTGCTGTCTTAACTGTCCTATCAGTGTGTGAAAATAAAAATAATTTGTCAGCATAATTGGGAATACCTAAAGCTGGAGCTGTGCAAATTGCCTTTTTCAACTCTTCAAATCCTTCCTCTCCTTTCTCAGTCCATTCTATTTTCTTCTTGTTTACCTGCGCTTTCTTTAAAGCCTGCAAAAGGGGTCTTGTGTTTGAACTATAGTCAAACACCCATGCTCTCACATAATTATATAATCCCAAGAACCGCTGCATCTGCTTTTCCGTGTATGGTTTTGCAGTATTCATAATTGTTTCAGCTCTTTCAGGTGTCACCTTCTTTCCCTCATGTGAGATTAACTGGCCTATGTACAATACCTCTTCTTAGCAATACTGTAACTTCTCTTTATCTACTTTGTATTCCTTGTCTGCATTAAATCGAATCTTCTCTGCACTCATCTTCTGTTTTGCTACATATCAAAATATCATCGACTTACTGTATCACAGTAATCTTCAAATCGATATTGCCAAGATCCATCTGCAGGACTCTATTAAAGATCAATGGGGACTCACAGTACCCTTGGGGCAGCCTAGTATATTTCAGTCAGATTTGGCAAAACGTAAAGGAAGTCAAGTATTGTGAGTCTTTGTGCAACGGAATTGAGAAAAATGCATTTTTCAAGTCAATCACCATGAAATATCGCACTTCTACTGGGATACAACATAATATCGTAGGTGGATTCAGAACAAAAGGAAACTCAGCCTCTACAATCTGGTTTATTGGTCTCATATCTTGCATGAATCTCCACAACCCTCCCTTTAATTTCTTCACAGGGTACACCACGGTATTACATGATGACTCTGATGGTACCAAAATACCTTGTTTCATCAATGCTGAGAAAGTTTGAAAAATACCCTCATCTGCCTCTCGGGACATTGGATATTGCCTTACCTGATGTAAAATTGCTCCTGGTTTCAGTTGTATCTGAACCTCTCCCACTCCCTTCAATAGGCCTACATCATAAGGGCCTGCCATCCATAAAACACTTGACACCTTTTCTAAGTCCTAATCATAAAATGCTGGATGCTGTCGCATTATTGTCATACACTGTGGGATCTCCCTTTTCTCTATTTGGATCCAGTAGGGAATGCTCATAAGGAACACCACTTTATCATCTGCTGGATCATCTCTAAACATGTCATCATCAGTGACGCCAGTCAATCTGCACTCTTCCCCAATGGCAATCACTGTTCTCCATGGCCTACTTTTATCATCTGTGCCTTCGAACATTACCATTTCCCCTCGCACTATGGCTGCATCTAATTCTAAGGGAATAGTCTGTCCCCACTCTTCATCCATAGGTATCTGTGGTCTAAACAGGAATTCATTAGGTATCCTCATAATCCTTCCCACTAACCCAGGTAGCCATGTTAACAGATTGCTCACCCCATAAAGGAAAATATCGGGCTCCATCGGCACCCCTCGCAGAGCCATTTGGCCTGTAAATGCCAATATAAACTCACCCACATTCATATAGTGTATTCCAGGATTGGAGCACACTATACCTTCATCAGTGAAAGAAATCGTCATATTAAGTTGTGTCATTTAGTCTCTTCCTAGAATATTCACTGGTGTCTGTCGTGAATACAATAATGGAACAGACATATCACATTCTCTTGTAGAGACTGGTAGTTCATTAGTAAAAGGAACTCAACTTGTAGCTCCAGAGAATCCCTGAGCATTCATGGCATTTCCGACATTGGGTATTTTCCCTCTTGTATACATGAACGAGTAGTCCCAGTGTCAACTAAATAGGAAAATGATTTGCTTCCTATTGTCACATCAACCCTTGTTTCCTCTTGAGGGTATGGTGTCACATATAGTACTGAACACATCAAGTTGCTCTGTGAGCTGTCCTATTGTGGATACATACATACCCCTGTACCTGTAAAATGATTCCCTCCTACCACTGGACACCCCCTATTCTAGGTGTCAATAATTGCCCTGTGTTTGTGTTCTGCTGTATCTGCATGAGGGCATGCTGCGACTGCCCTTGTGGTGGGTTCAATGGTGCTTGCTGCAGTTGCTGCGGTTGCTGTACCTGTTGTACTTGTAGTGCTTGTGGTGCTTGTGCTTGATACACTGTCTTATCTTGGGCAAATCCATCCTTAGCATGTGTGCTAAATGCAGGAGGATAAGCTGTCCCCCTCTTGAGTACTGACCATTTCGTATATACCCTTAGCTTCCACATGTGTGTGCAATGTGTCCTGTCACTCCACACGTCCAACATATGGGAGGGTTTTGTCTAATGAGCCCTTCTTGGTTAAATCCTCCTTGCACATTCTGATTCTCATTCTGCCCATTCTGAAACCCACCTTGAGTGTTTTGAAAACCACCCCTTCCTCTGTAACCAATGTCACTACCTCGTGGTATAAACCCACTTCCTCCTTGAGACATCGGGCACTAATTAATCACCTGCGATGTGTCCATTGCTTGCTGTACTTGTAGCCCTTCTTCGCTTGTTAATACCGCTCTTTCTTTGGCATATCTTGACAGGTTTTTCTGGACTAACTTAGCATCCTCAATTTATCAAGCATCGTCTTTCTTTTTATTCTTCTCCTGTAACATTTGACAGTGATAACGTATAGTCAACTGTACTTCAGGCTATGGTTTTGCTTCCATCCCCACTAACACCTTAAATTGACTTTGTACTGGCTCATGCAATCCCTGATACAAAATGTGGTAAAATACGCCACAGTTTTACTCCACAGCTCACGCATTTAAAGAGACCACTGCTCTTGAATGTCTTTAATGTAAGCAAGCGGATCTTCATCTTCTTTCATTTTTCATGTAATAATCACACCCATATCTGATACATCAGGATATTGTACTCTCCAAACACCTGCCCTACAATTATAAATTGGTGCTCCATACATGTTTTGTGCCATGACACCTGAATAACCTGCTCTCATCCAAATATCATCTGCTCTTTCCCCAAGAATAGCTGCTAGGAGACCCTTGATATCCCCTATTCCCAAGGTATTTCCTCCAGCCATTTTTTTAAACTCATAAATCCATTTCCCCGCACCCGCTGTTAAACTGGGGAGTTTGCACCTTAAATTATCCTTGTTCATCTGTGCCCATGAAATATACTGGGGTCTGGCCCCTCCCTTCTCCAATAGGGGAAATTGCGTAAATCCTATTCCGCAATCCGTTCCCATTGCTTACCTTTCTATGGTTGGGACAATGGTTCCTGATCGCCTTCTTCCTGGCAATGACCTCAGCCTGCTTACATATGGCGGTGACTTTCCCTTCTCGCTGCATGATCGTCCTCTAGGATGATCTGGATATGCTACAGGGTCTGGCGACCTATGCTTAGATTGTTCTAGATCAGACCATCTTACTTCCTTGCCTGACTGCAGACATCCCTCAGAATCACATACACTTCCTCCCTCCTCCCCACAGAAGGTTTCTCTCTCCTCATCTGACATATCTAGCCCCCAGCTAGTATGGCTCTCCTCTCTTTCACCCTTATCGAAAGTCAGCCTATCTAAGGACAAAGCTCTATGCTTGATACTAAATGGGTATCTCTCTTCACTTTTGTGATTGGAAGACTAGGGATCAATCTCCTTCCCTCAGCTTCCCGATTTGCTACCTTCTCTAAAATCCTGATAGGCTTATCGATTTTTTTGTCCGAAGCTCCCTACATCGAAATCCTCATTTAATGTAACCTTAGATGGACCTGATGTTGCTCCCGGTAATGGGAGGAACTCTTCTATGTCGCTCCATTGCATCACTGGACTTAGCTTCATTAACTCATTCTGAATGTGATCAATCTCGCGTTCTTGTTGTCTCCTTTTTTGTTCTAATTCTTCATCTACTTCTCTCCACTATCTTGCCTCCCATCTAACTCTTTCTTGAACAATACCGAACAATACGAAGTCGAAGGACCCACAACCTGGATATCCCCAATTGTCATGGCCCACAAGCCCAAACAATGGGACAAAGTCTGCATTTGCATGGACATGCGGCTGTCGAACAAGGCAATCAGAAGGGAAAGACACTTGATGCCCACCTTAGATGACATTGTTGCAGAGCTGGAAGGAGCCACAGTATTCACCAAGCTTGACCTCCAATCTGGGTCCCACCAGCTCCTCCTCCACCAGGACAGTCATGACATCATGACCTTCACCACCCACATCAGCCTATACAGGTGCAAATGGCTGAACTTACGCGTTTCATCCTCCGCTGAGGTGTTTCAGAACACCATATGCAGTGCTCTAGTAGGACTACCAGGCACCCTGAATGTAAGTGATGACCCTCTAGAACACGCCAACTCCGAAAGTGGACACATAGAAAGGCTAGAGAAAGTACTAACATGGATCCAGTCCCTCGGTCTAACCCTCCATCGCTGGAAATGTGAATTCTTGAGAAACAAGATACCATTTGTTGCCTTCATCTTTCAAGAGGGAGGACTATACACTGACCCAGCGAAAGTCAAAGACATTCAAGAGGCCAAACCCCAAGAAACCGTATCAGAGGTGAGAAGCTTCCTTGGGGTGGTCACTTTTTGTGGCCACTTCATTAAGGGCCTGGGAACTGTATCCGAGCCCCTAAGGAACCTCACCAAGCAGTCAACAGTGTGGACATGATCAGTCCTAGAACAAACAGCATGCAAAAATATCAAGGAAGCATGATCTGAAGAATGCATACTATCATTCTTTGACCCCCAGAAAAGCCCGGAAATCATTGTGGACGCAAGCCTGTTCGGACTTAGGCCAACAAAGACCCCACACTGTGCACCAATGGCATACGCCAGTTGAGCACTCTCGCCTACCGAGCAAAAATACTCCCAAATAGAGCACAAAGCTCTGGCAGTATTGTGGGGATGCTATCCCTTTCCTCGTCGTTCTCACACATCTTCTTAATAATCTACAGACCCCCTGGCTACGATAGACAATTCTCAAACAACCTCTGCGACTCTATCGCCACCCTTCAACTAAACCATCCCAACCTCACCCTTCTAGGAGATTTCAACATATGGCTCGACATCCCCACCAACCCAATGACACACTATCTGGTTGATGGTCTTGACGCGATTAACCTCCAACCACACATAAACGGCCCGATTCACTATAAAGGACAGAGTCTTGATGCCATCTTCAGCTCCCACAACCGGATACATCTAAACCCCCCCCACCCCTATCATCTGGTCCGATCACTTCATTGTTTCGTTCGCCATTCGCTCACCTGTCCCACTTCCCGTACTCGAACCTGAACCTCTGAATCTACGCAAATGCTGGAAAAAGCAAATAATCCTTCCTGACCTAGCCGACGCATTCCTCTAGTCTCCTCCACCTACCTTCCAACTCAATAAACAACTAACCCCCGCCGCCTTTGACTCATGGCTCGACACCTCACTAATGTGGCTCACACCCTCTTGCAAACCATCAGCCTGCTGTGGCCTATTCCCTAGATGGTTCACGCCTGATTTGAAGGCCACTAAACAACTATGCATATACCTAGAACGCAAATGGCGGAAAGACAAAACCCAAGACAGCAGAGCCACCTTGGCCCGGCACCTTCATCAGTACAAGGCCGAAATCCGGAAAGCAAAAAAAGCCCACTACAACTCCCGAATCCTAAACTACAAAAAACCCCAGCAAAGAACTTCACAAAATCATCACCGAATTCACCAAACCATCATGCACTTCCACCATCCTGACCCCCTTACAATCGCTGTGTGACTCACTCTCTCTTCACTTTTACGCCACAGCTCTCGAAAGAACAAACGCTCTAACCACCAAACTGGCTCTCTTACATCCACCAGGAAACCCTCCCCCCATACCATCCAACCCACCGCCTGCGACCACTACGCAACCAACGTTCGACTCCTTTAGCCCAATATCACCTGACCAATTTCTCAAACTTCTCTCTGCCCGCAAACCTTCTGGCTCTCCGCTAGACCCTTGCCCGCCACAACCCTCAAAGAAATGTTCACTTCTACATGCGTAGGAGAACACGCAAGATCCATCATCAATGACTCCCTATCCTCGGGTATTTTTCCTGACGCATTCAAAATGGTTCATGTCAAACCACTAATAAAAAAACCTTCCCTCGACCCTCTCGAGCCCAAAAACTACCACTCCATCTCAAACACCAGGTTCCTTTCCAAACTCATTGACCGAACTGCCTACTACCAACTAAATGCCTTTGTCGAAACCAACAATCTCCTAGACCCGGCACAATCAGGTTTCAGAGCCCGTCACGGAACTGAAACCACACTAACCTCAATTTGGGATGACCTTAAAATCACGGCAGACTCAGCAGGATGCGCTGCATTAATCCTTCTCGAACTATCAGCTGCCTTCGACACAATCAATCACGCAATCCTCCTTGACCACCTCCACTCCCTAGGAATTTGTGGAACCGCTCTCAAATGGATAGCTTTGTTCCTCAAAGATAGGTACCAAATAATGCTACTTTCCACCTATTCCTCCCAAGCCCGACCAGTCGACACAGGAGTTCCACAAGGCGCATGCCTATCTGCCCTCCTGTTCAATCTCTACTTGATCACCCTCCCACCAATAATTCGCTCCCACAACATCCTGTGTTACAACTACGCTGATGACACTCAACTCATTCTAAAACTCCTGAACTCAAAACCCAACTGCCGACCTGACCTCGCTTCCTGCCTCCTCGACATAGAGCTCTGGATGACCAGAAACCACCTCTTACTAAACCCCTCCAAAACCGAAATCATGGTATGTGGCAACTCCGAACTTCTTCCACACCCACTACCCTGGCCATCTGCCATGGGCAATTCACCGACTCCCTCTAAGTCAGTAAAAAACCTTGGATGCACCCTTGACTCTGACCTAACACTCTCGCGCCAAGTCAACAACGTCTCAAAGTCCTGCCACTACCACCTTAAAACTCTTAGGCGCATCTTTCCATACCTCTCCTTTCCCAACAGACTTTCCGCGGTCCAATCAATTGTTATATCAAGACTTGACTACGCTAACCCACTCTACCTCGGAGTCCATGCTTACCAACTGAATAAACTACAAAGAGCACAAAATGCTGCAGCCAAACTGCTACTAACGCTCGGCCCGAGAGACCACATCTCCCCACCCACAAAACTCTGCACTGGCTTCCGGTAGTCCGAAGGGTGACCTTCAAAACCTTATGCATTTCTCATGGCATAAATGGAAAGTACAGAATAGACAATTCAAGTACATGAGACGGGTGTAGTACATGAAACAGATAGAGAGCACGGAACAGATCCGGTGCGTAAGGCAGGTGACGTGGCCCGAACCGATAATGCATGATGAATGAAGTGAGTAGAGCGGATGAAATCGGTAGAATGGTTGAAGCGCATGGAACGGATGAGTGCGCTGAGCGAATGAATGCGTTGAGCAGATGAGTGTGTAGATCGGATGAGTGTGTAGATCGGATGAGTGTGTAGAGCAGTTGAGTATGTAGAAAAGATGAATGTGTAGAGTGGATGGGTAGTGGAAGGTTGCTTAGAGCGGATGAATGCATAGAGCAGATGAATGCATAGAGCGGACGATTGCGAAAAGCGGACCAGTGTGTAGAGCAGATGACTGTATAGAGCGGATGAGCGTGTAGAGCGGATGAGTGCGTAAGAGCGAAGGAGTGTGTAGACCTGCAGGAGTGCATAGAACAGATGAATGTGTAGAGCGGAGGAGTGTATAGTGCGGATGAGTGTATAGAACAGATGAGTGTATAGAGCGGATTAGTGCGTATGAGCGAAGAAATGTGTAGAGCAAATGAGTGAATATAGCAGATGGGTGCGCGGAAAGGACGAGTGCATAGAGCTGATGAGTGCATAGCGCTGATGAGTGTGCGGAGCGCATGAGTGCGTGGAGCGCATGAATGCATGGAGTGCATGGGTGCATGGAGCCGATGAGTGCGTGGAGCGGATGGGTGCGTGGAGCAGATGGGTGCGTGGAGTGGATGGGTGCGTAGAGCAAAGCTGTGAGTAGAGCGGATGAGTGCGTTGAGCGAATGAATGCGTTGTACAGATGGGTGTCTTGAGCGGATGAGTGCGCAGAGCAGAAGGGTGCTCAAAGCAGACGAGTGTGTAGAGCAGACGAATGTGTAGAGCGGACAAACGTGTAGAGCAGATGAATGAGTAGAGTGGACGAACCTGTAGAGCGGATGGTTGCATAGAGCGAATGGGTGCGTGGAGTGGATGGGTAGCAGAACGGATGAGTGTGCAGTGTGGACGAGTGTGTAGAACGGGCGAGTGTGTAGAATGGGTGAGTGTGTAAGAACGGAGGAATGTGTAAGAGCGGAGGAATGTGTAAGAACGGAGAAATGCGTAAGAGCGGAGGAGTGCGTAAGAGCGGAGGAGTGCCTAGAGCAGATGAATGCCTAGAGCAGATGAGTTCGTAGAGCGGATGGGTGTGTGGAGTGGATGGGTGCATGGAGCGGACAGGTGCGTGGAGCGATGTGTGCGTGGAGCGGATGAGTGCATAGAGCGAAGGTGTGAGTAGAGCGGATGAGTGTGTTGAGCGGATGAATGCATTGTACAGATGAGTGTCTGGAGAGGATGCGTGCGCAGAGCGGACAATTGTGTAGAGCGGACGGGTGCATGAAGCGGATGGGTGCGTGGAGCGGATGGGTGTGTGGAGCGGATGGGTGCGTGGAGCAGATGGGTCCATGGAGCGGACGGGTGCACAGAGTGGACGAGAGCGCAGAGCAGAAGAATGTGTAAGAACGGAGGAATGTGTTTAGAACAGATGGGTGCCTAGAGCAGATGGGTGCCTAGAGCGGATGGGTGCGTAGAGCGGGTGAGTGCATAGAGCGGGTGAGTTAGAGCAGGTGTGTGCATAGAGCGGGTGTGTGCGTAGAGTGGGTGAGTGAGTAGAGCGGGTGAGTGCGTAGAACGGGTGAGTGCCTAGAGCGGATGAGCGCCTAGAGTGGATGAGTGCGTAAGAGCAGACGAGTGCGTAAGAGCGGACCAGTGCGTAGAGCAGGTGAGTGCGTAGAGTGGGTGAATGTGTAGAGCGGGTGAGTGAGTAGAGCGGGTGAGTGCGTAGAGCGGGTGAGTGCATAGAAAGAACAAATGCTTGAAGCGGATGAATGCAACGTGCAGATGAGCGCTTCGAGTGCCTAGAGCGGACAAGTGCCTAGAGCGGACGAGTGCCTAGAGCAGACGAGTGCCTAGAACAGACGGGGGAAGTATGTGGATGGAATGGGTGACGTATGTGGATGGAATGGGTGATATATGTGGATGGAATGGGTGACGTATGTGGATGGAATGGGTGACGTATGTGGATGGAACAGACGAAGTATGTGGAAGGTACGGCTGAATTCTGTGGATGGAGTGCATAAATCAACTTAGAATACACGGAACGGATCGGAGTACATGGAACAGATTAGAGTGCGTGAAGCGGATTGGAGTGTGTGGAATGGATTGGAGTGTGTAAAACGAATTGGAGTGCGTGGAACGGATTGGAGTGCGTGGAACGGATTGGAGCGCATAGAATTACGCGACATACATGGAATGGTTTGGAGTGCATAGAACATTTGAAAGAGCATGTAAACCATCATATCACATTACCACGCTTACTCTCTTCTTCATACCACCATTCAACTAGAACACAAAGATACTATGACACCATACGGTACAGCTGTTCTCATACCAACATCCGCCTCATACTTCCCATCACTCTAACTAAACACTGCTGGTTACACACCCCCCAGCCAGGCGTCCAGGAGTTCTCCTCAGGCCTAACGCAGCCAGAATCGGTCTGGATAAAACCTGCCAGAACTAACACATACTCTTGATCTCTCAACCACCACACCTAATGCTAAGAAGCAGCTATTACACAAATGCCACACCAGCTGCACACATATACAGTGCTCACACGCACCTTTTTGACTCTCTCTACTCTCTCTACTGACCTGAACTTTGGTTCCCGAGGGCGTTCAACCTACCAGCGCCTTGAGACTATACCAATGGTACATAAGGCGCTATATAAATACAAAGTAACATAACATAACATAACATATATACATTTATGGGAAACCAGTGAAGGTGGTCACTGATCACAAACCCCTTCTTCCCATCATGACGGGTGGGTCAGCAAGCCCTCCTCCAAGCATGGAAAAGTGGCTGCTTGCACTCCAGGAATACAACTTGGACCTCAAGTACAGGCCAGGATAAAACAATGCGGCAGATTACCTGC
Source organism: Ambystoma mexicanum (assembly GCF_040938575.1). Classification (NCBI taxonomy): domain Eukaryota; kingdom Metazoa; phylum Chordata; class Amphibia; order Caudata; family Ambystomatidae; genus Ambystoma; species Ambystoma mexicanum. The sequence goes on from NC_090939.1 coordinate 695,987,343, forward strand.
CCGACACCCCGAACTGTCAAATACAGCCCCCCCCCGAGGAGGTTGTGGCAGCTGAAGAGCACTTACAACTCGACATAGAGAATTCCATCCCCATCTCAATGGACATCTCTGAAATCAAAGCAGCTTCTGCAAACGAAGGGTGCTTCCAAATCCTGCACAAAGCCATGGAGTCAGGACAATGGAGGTCCACTCTTGCAGACCTGGGCTCCAAGACACAGGAAGCCAACATACCTTGGAGCAACTGTGGAAAGTACAATGCAAACTTACTTTCACAGACAATGGACTCCTGTTGAGAGGGCCCCGCATATTTATCCCTATTGAACTGACTGACAGGGTGATCGCCCTTTCCCATCATGGCCACCAAGGCGTGCCAAAACAAAAAGCCTGCTTAGACTCAGGTCTGGTTCCCAGCGTTGGAGTCAAAGGTAAGAGACTTCATCTGGGCCTGCAAGTCGTGCCAAGCCGCTGCCCCACACGTCAGAGAACATCCATCCAGTGCTTGCCCAGAAGCGAAGAGCCATGGGAAACCATCCCCATGGATTTCGGATCAATGCAAAGAGACTCGCGCCTCCTAGTAATGATAGACCTGTGGTCCTGGTACCCGGAGGTTGAGTTTGTCCCATGCCTGGCCCTCCAGGATGTTTTTCCAGTAATGCAATTTATTTTTGCTACCCACGGTTTTCCCAAAGTAGTATGCTCAGACAATGGCTCCTCATTACAGAGCACGGGCCTGGAAGAGGCCCTGGCAACATGGGGCATTATCACAGAAAGATCACACCAGTGTGGCCGCGCACAAATGGCGAAGCAGAACGTTTTATGCGCATGCTCAACAAGTGTTTCCGCATATCGCATGGACAAGGATCGTGTGAAAAGCGAGCCTCGTTCCAATTCCTCCTTGAGTATAGGATGACCCTGCACTGCTCGACAGAAGTAGCAGCAGAAGCTCTTTTCCAGAGGGAAGCTACAATCCAGAAGGAAAACAACAGGCGAGGGCTAAGAGAACATGATATAGCCATTGGCGAAAAAGTCCTAGTAAGAGCTCGCCACCCGGAAAAAAACTATCCCTCTAGATGAGCCCTCACATCTGAAGGTAGTGCGGGTGCAAGGCTCACAAGTAACAGCCGCAGACGACCATGGGCTCGTTACACGAAACTCCAGTTTCTACAGGAGGCTCTCAGGCCCGTCCCGGCTGCAGACCAACTGGTACGAACAAACGATGGACACCAACTTCCACCAACCTGATGCAGGTGACATGGAAGAGGAAATTTCTAGAAGATCCCTATCCAGAGGCAGCAGCTGAACTAACATCCAGGGAATCTGGACATCACCCAGGACTGGCCGCTGCCAGCGGGACAGAAATGCGCTACCCCGCCCGCGAATCTAGAGGGCCTCCGGCGCAACTGAAAGACTTTGACCTCAGTAGATAAGGTGGACACTCAGGGGGCAGAAGCCCGGCCAGATATCCCGACTGGGGGGAACCGTGAGTCTCTCAACATGCAGTGTTTTGTGAGTTTGTATGCTTGTTTAAAACCAGTTTTGCATTTGTGTTGTTTATAACCTGTTCTGAAGGCCAAAGGTCTGTGTTATAAAAATTGGGAGGAGTGTAGTGTCACGTGAACCGTGGCATGACCTGTGACGTCATGACGCGAACAAGGAAATAAAGAGGCCTGATTCATGCCGGTTAGACAGACCAAAGAGGGGCCTGTGAAGCACTAACATTGTGTCTGTCATTCCTTACCCGCTGCGCTGTGCCATGCGACCAGACCAGACAGCCCCACCTCGGCTAGGGTCTTGGTGGGATCCAGATTGGATTATTGTAATTCAGTATATACTGGGTCTACTGTGTTTTCTATTAAAAAGTTGCAGATTCTGCAGAAACCCATGGCTAGGATTGTCACTAACCCTCCCAGATAAGCTCACATCTACCCTATACTTCGGAGGCTACACTGGCGGCCAGTTAAGAGTAGAATTTCATTTAAACTACTTACTCTAGCCCAAAAAGCCCTTTACAGATCCTCTCCTTATTAGATCAAGCAGCGATTTATGTAGCTAGCTTCCTCGAGACCACAATCCTCTGTTAATACTTGCTTGAGGTTTACACATGGCTCTAAACGCAATGTAGCATTCGGCAGATCAAGTGCTCTGTTGACTGCCAAATTATGGAATTGTCTGCCACATGATCTCTGAAAAATCAACAGTCTCACCCTATTTCATTAAAAAAAAATGAAAACTGTACTGTTCTAAATGTAGAGATGGTTTGGCTTTAAGATTTATGTTTGATGTTTGGGATGAGCACTTTGAAATCTATTGGTAGTAGTGCCTCCCGCAGCATAAAATAGAAATAGAAATAAGAACTTTTTTCTATTGTGTTCAAACTGAGAATGATCTGTGATTAATGTAAGTTCAACTGGAATTGAATTCCACCGTACAGCATAATGGACTTGCATCCTCATTTGGCAAGGTCATATTCGGCTACAGGCAGCTGTACTGAAATCGAAGATCTTAAGTCTCCCACTGGAATGTAAGGAATAAATCTAAGGCCAATTTGTTAAACAGTGTGGTGAATTAAGTACAGAGAATTAAATATAATTCTTGCTGCTTCACGCAGCCAGGGAAAAGGAGACTGGGCGGGCTAAACATTCTCTCTACGTCAGACTCTCATTACCGGCCTACCTACCACATTTTGAGTGATTTGGCAAGTAAATATGATGTCTTTACGAAGACGTGGGTAACTGCCATTTTTGGGAATCCAGGTGGCTAGAAACGTTATGTAAAGAGGTTGACACTCATGAATGAAGACATTAAGTCATTCAGAGGAAATAATCCTCTGTAAAGGAATACCTACAATGTGCTCCACTTGAAACATTGTCAATTACCTACTTAGAGTATCAAAGTTTTCACATGGGCTAATGTGGTGAGGTTCAGGCTTAACTTGCTGTAGTATTCCCTAAAGCAACTACTAAAAGCCAACAGAGTAGGTGGCTCACAAGCAAAACCAATATGAGAAGAGCAGGGAATATGTGCCCTTGTCGGTGGATCACCGAAATATAGTTGCATTTTATGGTTTTCTGCACATTAGACACATATAAGATTATCCCGCTTTCCAGGAAAGTCAAGTCTAGGTGTACTTCATTGAACTGTTTTGCTCTGAAATTCTAGGCCCTTTTCCCGCTATCCAGGAAAGTCAAATCTAAGTGTACTTCAGTGAACTGTTTTGCTCTGAAATTCTAAGTCTTTTTTCCACTTTCCAGGAAAGTAAAATCTTGGTGTACTTCATTGAACTGTTTTGCTCTGAAAGTCTTGTCCTTTTTCCCACTATCCAGGAAAGTGAAATCTAGGTGTACTTGATTGACTGCTCGGTCCTGAGATCTAGGCCTTCGCCTATATCCAAGAAGGTCAAATCTAGATGTACTTCACTCACTGCTGGGTCCTGAAACTTAGATCTCCCCCCCCCCACCATCCGAGAAATCCACATTTGGGTAAATCAAATTAACAGCATCACCAACAACGAAAGCAGGAAATGGCAAGATGGTTTACACCCTTCCTCAATGCAATGAAAAGAACCACTAAGAAGCTTGAACTAGAATGGAGAAAGAATAGGCCCATAAATCAGAATACCAGCGACAAATCCGAGCATACAATAAGGAAATTCCCAAAGCCAAAAAGAATCACTATGACAACCGAATCAATAAAGCCATCAGCACCCAAAAATAACTACTTAGCATTATAAATGACTTAAGGAACCCACCTGGATATAACCACACACCAGTACCTTCTCAAAAATGTTGCAACGACCTTGCAGACAACTTCAAAAATAAGATCACCGACATACATCAAATCGTACTAAGTGAACCAAGCAACCAGAACACACTAGCTATTCCAGCAACAATGAGAATACATAACAAACTCTAAAGGATCACCAAAATATCAGTAGATACTTTATTCAAGCTGGTAAAACATAGCAATAAAGCAGGCTCCCCCATGGGCCCCTGCCCACCGGATATCTAAAAATCAATACTCACATAGGGTACGCTGCTGGAATACCACATACGCCTCTTCAACCAATCACTTCCAATAGGGAAAGTACCACGATCATTCCAATCTGCATTCATTGGACCTCTACTCGGAGACATAACAGGTGACGTGTAAGACCTCTCTAACTACAGACCGATATCAAACATTTCCTACCCGGCCAAACTACTAGAAACCCACTTCTACGAACAAACACTGGAACACCTAGAAAAACACTGTCTACTGGATCAGGCACACATAAGCTTCAGACCTATGAGAGGAACAGAGACAGCACTTCTTTCCATCTGGGATGATTTAAAGACCAACTCAGACTCCGACACAAACTCGGCACTGATACTACTTGACCTCTCTGCAGCATTCGACACAGTAAGCCATGACATCCTCTCCAAGAGATTGGAAGAAATAGGAATCATCGACACAGCACGGCACAGGATTAAATCATTCCTAACTGAAAGAACAGAAACAGTATGGTTAGAACCATTCAAATCAACACCACAGGACTCCACCTGTGGAGTACCGCAAGGATACTCCCTAACCCCGCTCCTTATCAACATCGACTTAACTCCATTAATCTACCTGTTAAAAGGCACAGCCTCACATGTTACAACTATGCAGACACAACACAAATCATCTAGAAAATCGAAGACGTACAAGAGGAGAAGACAACGCTAGTAGACTATCTAAAATAACTCTATGACTGGATGAACACAAACAGCCTCAAACTCAACCCAGGCAAAACAGAAATCATGATCCTATCCAAAAACCAGGAAAACAAACAATACGTTCCATGGCCAACAGAATTAGGAACAGCACCCATGCCATCAAAAATAGTGAAAAACCTTGGAGTCTTAATGGACAACCAGCTAACGCTAGAACCACTAGTAACCCCAATAATCAAGAAATGCTTTTTCCTCCCACATGATCAAAAGGATAATACCATTCCTCTCCGTCACTCACAAAACACTGACCTTCATCTCACTCATCATGTCCATAATAGACTATGCCAACAGCCTATACCTTGGAATGCTGGAATACCTTCCCAAGAAACTGCAACACATCCAGAACACAGCAGCCACACAGCAGCCAGACTCCTCCTAAAACTATCACAAAGGGACCACATTTCTCCAGCGCTAAAAATACTGCACTGGCTACCCATCAAACAATCAATCACTTTCAAAACAATGAGCATAACACACAGAGCAATCCATGGCCAGGGAGCCGCATTCCTGCAAAAGAAAATCTCCATTTACCAACCCACAAGAACACTCAGATCCAGCAATGCCTTGAACCGAAAGCATACTTAAGGAAAAAACTTGGTAGATCCTCTTTCTCCCACCTGGCAGTGAAAATATGGAACTCCCTCCCGAGAGAAATACGCAACATGAAGGATCACCTAAAATTCCGAAAACTACTTGGCTTTTAACCACAGTACCAGACAGAAACAAATGAGAATCACCAACTACCAAATAAACCCACGACCCAACAAAGCATATAGAGAAGGAGAATGCTCAGATGGGAAGGGAGCTCAGGCAACACGTTCCCCAAGCAGGGCTCTGCCCAAGGCTTTCAGGGATAGGATGGGAACTCCCTAGACTGCCCCATATACTAAGGGAAAATACTAACCATTACTAACAGGCTAGTTAGTAATGGGCAAAAAATCTACCCCCAGAACCCAAGGAGTTTGTCTAGAGTAGAGGGAAGAGATCCCACACCAGAAGACCTGTGAGACGATGGTGGACCCACCCAAAATCACTGAACCAACCGATGTAGATACCCACTAGCATGTACCTGATGGGGGGAGAAGGCATTACCACTATTTAGTCACACAGACCGATAGACAGCCCTGCAAACAAGCACAAACCGTACAGAATTTGGAGAGTGACCTGCATGAAACACCACAATACGACGCACAAGCAGAGATGCATAACACAGACGTCTGAAGCAAGGAGATAAGATCATGCAACCCACTAACCTAACTGGAAAATTAAAAAGAATTAAAAAATAACGCAACTTTCTGCACACACCTCTCAAACTCTACAAAAAACCCCCACATCTATCGCACAACAAACTGCACATACTTCACTACATTGCAACAACAAAAAAAGCCTCACGTAGACTCGCACAACAGAACATGACTAACTACCGACAGAGAATCCGCACCTATGCTCAGCGAATGGCGCTAACCAAACTGAAACTGTCAACAGCACATCACAGCTCTCTCTGAGCCTTCTCCCACTATGTCCTACTAACCCGTCCCACCGGCTTGCCTTTCAGAGCTGCCAGAGTGCCAGGGGACCACTCCAGTGATGATGGTGCGCATTATAAATGACCTTTAACCTAACATAACTTTACTGCAGCTATGGAGATCTTATCATATTTCCAGACAGAGAATTGAAGGGGAGGACCGAGACAGATCAGCCAGAAAACAGCTGTGGGAAACGGGGGCCTGTGCACAAAGTGGATGGTGATGAGGGGAGGTGGGTTGGACAGGGTCAGTGCATTTTTGGATGGTGCAGGTTAGGGGCATGGGGAAGGAAGGAGAGATAGCGGTGCTGAGGAATGGGGGTGTTTTGACAGTGCTTTTAGGATGATGCAGGGGATGGGGCTAGGGAAGGAACTCAGGATAGCAGCGCTGAGGAGTTGAGCAGGCTAGTGACAGCAGCCATGTTCTTTTTGGATGGCATGGGGAGGGTGGCTGGGAAAGAGGGATCGCAGCACGGAGGGAGGGTGGGTTGGGTAGGCCCATTACTAGCATATTTCTGGGTGGGGCTGAGGAGGAGAAAAGGGAAAGCCAGTGCTGGCATGGGAGGGGCTGCCAGAGATGGCAGCGCCAACAAGGGGAAAGGAGCGATGCCAGGGCTAGAGCAGAAAGTGGTGCTACTTATTTTATGAAGCAGTAAACATGCTACAAATCACCAACAAGTTCACTTTCCATCATCCCCTGTAAAATACCATGATGTGCAGTGCACCTCCTGTCCTGCACCAGCCAATCAGTGAGTGGCACAAGGCGGGATAGCTGCGCTATAGTACATACAACCATCATGTCAGAAGTGCTATTTTAAATAATTCCCTGATGGGTGAGCAGCATGTGGGGCTCGTGGTTGGCCCCTGATTTGGGAAGACCCTGACCTGGAGGGAGATTCAGGCCGGAGCCCCAGCTTTGACCCGGGCTGGTCTATGCTTCGCCGGGCTTGCCTAGCTTGATTGGTAAGTAGGAGTCTTGATACCTTTGGGAGTTTTGTAACACACCAATGGTGTATAGGCTGCAGTGGTGTCACCATTACCATCCAGAGTCACAGCATCTGTTATTGTAATCTTTATATTGCTGCTGGGCAGTATGAATATGCACGTGCGGCCTGGCCTCTTCTCCCTCTCACTCACTCACTCACTGTGGGGGCCCATGTATGGCAGCCATTAAGGCACATATGCGACATTGCTGGAATCAAGGTGAGTGTCTCACGCTATCTATACAGAACTTGAGCAGTTCTTACAGCAATTGGTTCCTCTGGGGCCGGCTGGATTCTGAAAGATGTTATCTTTTTCAATTATCTTTTTACATATTGCTACCCTGGCCCAAGGAGTTACAGACCAACAGTTGCCCCCATGCCCTGCTTTCCAGTCTGCCCCTGGAAGTAGGCAACTGAGTAGCCAAAGGTCCCGTGTACCTCAGTGGCCTTTGGAACTTGGCATTAATTTACAACCTCAAGATATCTCTTAACTCTCAAATTGGAAGATATTCTTGGCCAACTGCCTCAACAGCATCTTCCTTGCCTAGTTCCCACTTTAGTGAGCACTTCTACTTAGTGGAATTGGATTTTTAACACAGATATACAGCTCCTAGTTTCTCCTCACTAAACTCTACTAGAGCCATTGAGCCTGTGTCTCAGACTCCACGATTCAGGCCTGGCAAACACTGCACAGACTGCTCCCATTCCCTCTGTGCAGTGGTTGCACTGGCTCCCCTGTCACAGAGGGATGGAGTTGTGGGCTATTTGATAAAGACATGCTTCATATATACACCCCTCCCCTCCCACGAAGATAACCATGGCACATTCAGCTACTCCTTGGCCTAGTGGGAATTCTTGATTCTAGGAAACTCACACCGACTACGGTTGGCTTGCGTTTGTCCCTGCAAGCTCGATCCCGCTCAATATGTGACAAATATTTAAGACAAGTGTCATTAAGTGTGATCACCCAGTGTGCGTTTCCATCACTTCTCTTTTTATTTGTAGCCTTTCTTGAAGTTAGAGTTCAGAACATTGTCCTTACTCGTTTTGGTCTTATCAGAAGTCTTGTGATTTAGCTCTACTCTCTTGAGCTTTATTTTGGGCTGGCAAGATCCCCAGTGCTTGTAATTTACACTTAAAATACACTTTGCACGGCAAGAAGACACTTTGCACTGTTCCATGAATCAGGGTGTTTGTTGGCAGTGCAAAGTCACTTTACACCAGTGAAAAGTACTTTGCACCGTGCAAAATATTCCATGATCCAGGCACTTAGGGTCTAATTCATGGAACACGTTTAGCGTGGTGTAAAGGTGCCAACAAACACGTTTACCTGGGGCTAATTCACAGAGCGGTGCAAAGTGTATTTTTGCAGATCAATGTCACTTTGCACTGCAAAAGTACTGTTTGCACTGTGCTAAACGTTCCACGAATTAGGCCATTAGTGTCCTATCCTATATCTGTGGGGTTTCCCCAGACATCACCAATTTAATTTTCTAGTGCATCTAGTGTATATAGGTCACCCAGGGTTCCTTCTTACAGGGGTCAACGTTGTATGCGTTCATAATTTTGACAAATAAATGGAGGCACCACTAGACGAGATGATGTGCCCAAGGTCACATACATGCAGGGATTTTGAAAAGCAGGTATTGCTCTACTGTGTCCAATTTGCACATTATCCAGTCTAACATTTCCTAAGTCAGAAAGGGGAAGACAGGGGGTGGATCTTGGCAGGTGGGCCCAACATGAGGCAAGGATAGTCCTTTTAAAACAATGTCCGTGAAAAATGCTTTTGGCAAAGACAAAAACAGGCATCATTTTATATTTTCTGTACTTCAAGGCAAACCTAGCACTGCTACAGGAAAAATAAGAACTCAGCACGTTAAGATGGTAAGATAGCTCAGCAGGTTCGGCGCTCGTTGCTGTGATCTCTGTTTGATCTAGATGTTCAATTCCCGGCAAGGTCGACTCAGCCTTTCATCTTTCCAAGGTCGATAAATTGAGACCCATTTCGATTGGGGAATAATAATGTATCTATATGGTCCATGTAAAACACTCTGGATAAAACCACCATATAAATAGCATGCTATTATTATATTCAAAACACAAGGTACTTAACCAACATGAAGAACAGAATAGGACTTTGAAAACAATTTCAATGCAAATAAATTTCAATTGGTTGTTAGCAATGAAACTCTCAAATCAGCACGTGCATTTTTTCCTTTTCATGTGAGTACTCCTTGTTGTCAGGTTGATTACTAACTAGCCGCAAGGAGGATGGTGTCAGTAAGACGACATGGTACTAAAGGGGGTTACTCCCTCTCTGTTGGGAGCTGGAGAAAGTATATAGCACAACAGAATGATCCCAACAGGAATCAATTATTCTATTAACATACTTTGATTTCTTGTGGATAGAAATACTGCCCTAAGTCATACATCACTTTTAATGTAAACTGCATGAGTACTGACAGAAACATAATCATTTAACGATTATTTGATGAGTGAAGCAAACAAAAAAAACTTGAGAGATAAAACATATCAATGTATTGTTTCTATAACAGAAAGTTAGTAGGTAGATGAAAATAAATATGTGATAAATGATTATAAGTATTAAGAAATATAAAATAAGGACCAGAAACCATCGTAGTGTAAAACTAATCTACACCCATCTTGCCATACTGCTAGGGAAAAAAATGATATGATATGATATGATATTTTATTTATATCGCGCTCATACACAGGTGTTTCAGAGCGTGACAAGGCAAGGGAGGGGAACAGGGGAGAACGAAACAGCGATTTTACTAGGCCCAGTGACATTGAGAACGTGCAAGTGCATGGGGAGGGGGAGGGGAAAAGTGCATGGAGGGGAGGGAGAAAGTGGAAAGTGCAGAGCAAAGGAGAAACAGGATAAATAATAATAAAAATAAATAAATAATAAAATCAGCACAAAGTGGTAGTGCAGCCAAGTATAACATATGCCTTTGAGCTATTGCATGCAAATACATTCAAATACATACAGGTTTTTGTGACGAAATACATTTGAATGCATATTTTCGATGCATTTTGAATGTATGTACATGTATTTTTCCATATGACTTGCTGTCGTAACGAGCTCAGCATGACAACTTTGTTTCCTCTTAGTATAGTTTGTGAGTCAAGTGCCGACAGGTCGTCTTTGACTAGCAACATGTTTTTGAGGCTATGAGTATTTTTACTATTATGGATCTTAACCAATGTCCTTGGCATGTTTCCATTTTCTTGATTTGAGACACTGCCAGATGAGTGATAAGGTCTCATCACATGTTAAGAAGGTTTGACTATTTTCCAGTGCTGAGGTTGGCTTGGCATGATGTGTGACTTAGTTGATATATCAATTCGCCATGGATTTCTTGAAACTGAGGAGCTATTAGGGCGTCTTGACAGGAAATAGGCTGGGTTGGCCTCTTTTCCTGGTTTGTGGATGTTATTGAATTTGTAAACTTGTAGGAACCAATCTGCATTTTACAACCTGGGGTGGCATGCATGCTTTTGGGTTGCCGTAGATGGTGAGGAGAGCCTGGTGGTCTGTGGTGATGATGAATTCCTTGTGAGTGGGGAATACATGGAAATATTTGCTGGCCCATACTACCGCCAGACTTTCTTTTTCCTTGTTCAGTGTCAGACAAGCTTTTACTGGCATAGAAGATGGTGCATCGTGGATGGTCAGACTGACGTCCACCGACTGGCATCAATAGTCACTTCTCCGTGCATGCCGGCATTGTATGTACACATAAACAACATGATCCATTGGTGTATGGCATCAAATGCCTCCTGAAAGTCACAAGACCATAGGATGTCTTGGTGCAGTTTGGTGAGAGTGTGGATTTGAGCACTGATTGAAGAAAATATCTGTATATAACTTGTGTTGCAGCTTGCTCAACCCAAAATCAATCGTAGGTCAGAAAGGTGGGGGGAGAATATGCGACCAAAATATGTGAGTGTATATTCTCCAAATTCACATGTGCCTTTGTTTAATGTTAGCTGGGATTCTTCTAGTGCCTTACAAATCTGTAGTAAGGAGTCATCATCCGTTCCTGTGTTGCACCAAATGCAAGGATATAGTCGCAATAATTTAAGAAATTGAGGACGTGACGGATTGTTTTTCTGATTTCTTCCTGAAATATATCTGCTGCTGAGGATACACTGCATGTTAATGCTTGTACCAAAAGCTGTGATATACGGTGATTCAGGTGCCAACTCGAACTTGTGATAACCCTTCTTGAGGCCTAACTTGGAAAGGTAGGAGCTATTATTTGGGGCATTGTGTCTCTCCCTTTGGATTGCTTGGTTTGCCAATCTTATGTCCACACAGATGCCAATGTGTTAGTCTGGCCCTTTCATAGGGACTGTAACTGTGGGAGGAAGCCAGGGAGTGGGACCCTTGGCTAGCTCTATTATGTCTTGTTCCTTGAGATGTTGCAGCTCATTCCCTATTTGTGTTTGTATGTTAAACGATATAGTGAAATAGGCCGGTGCTTTAAGCTTTACCGATAGATATGTAGGTACATTCCCCTGACGGTGTTTCAGTAGCTCAGGCCTAGAAACTACCAGGGAAATAGTGTGGCAGTTTTGTCCTTGGTATCTAAATAATGGTTGGCTGTTATGCAACAGAGTATATGCACAAGACCCATCTGTGCATTTGTTCTTAGGCAGAGCATGCACCCATTTTGACTTTTTGCTTCAATTACATGTAGTTGGATGTTTGCTGTATTGGTTTTGTAGGTGGATGTTGCTGAGAACATGCCTTTGCCTTTGAGTGGTTTGTTAGATCCATATGGAAATATGTCGATATCTGATCTTCAACATTTTGGTGGGTGTGGTAGTTTCAAGAAATCTTGTCCTTTTATAACATTTACTATTGCCCCTGTATCAATGAGGAATTCGATTGGGTGTTCATTTATTTTTAGCAGGAGGGATCATCTGTTTTTGAGTGCTGCTTCGTTCCCCAGCTAGAGAAGTAGGCAGGGTAGGGCCTGAGAGGCAAGGCCCACCCAAAATCTGTACATTCCCACTCAGCAGCGCTGTGTGGATATTTACAGATATTTTCGTCAGTGCAGTGGGCCCAACTACATTAGCATCGGCCCCGTTTGCTAGGCAATCCTGGCTACGCCTCTGTCCCCAGCTCAAACACATATCCCTTTTTGTGGTTACCACTTGTGATGAGCTGTTGTCACTATCAGATGGTGTTCGTTTATTCACATAATGTAGTCCCCTTTGCAACTTGTGATTATGTAGGTGATCTGGCGATTGACTGTGTGGCCGTGAACACTGTTGCCTTCCTTCTGGTGATCGTCTTCCACCTCTGTCTTCTCTAGAGAACTGTGTGATATATTGTGTTCGTGGGCCACTCTTTCAAAGTAAGATGTGAATTTTGTGAATCGAGATGCTCAGCATACTGAGCATGATTGCCCTACGACCGGCATTGACTCTCATGTGAAAAATCATATGCACACCTGCTACAGTCAGCCATCTGATTGGGTTGTTGCTGGAGTTGAGGATATTTTATGTAATGGGGCAACTGCGGAGGCACTGGTTTTGACTCTATCAAGTGTTTCTAATTGTTTCTCTTTCGAAATAGTAGTCCATGCCGTGGTAAGCATTTCTTCTAGAGAATGGGTCTTTGATCAAAAACAATTGAGATGTGGAGGATTTTCATCCCATAATGATTTGTGATTGTATGACTCCCTCATTTGATTAGCAAAGGGAATTGGAGTGCATGACTTTTTCGTGTCTTGTGATGTGAAATATGATTAGTTCTTTTTTGACGTTGGTATGTGGTGAAAACTACTCCTTCAGTTTCTGTTTGAGGTCTGGTCTGTGAATGTAGCTGGTTCATGTTTGGATTGTTCACATACTATACCCTGCACTTGCGGTCCTACTGATAATATTAAAATGCGTTTCAGGATTGTGTCTTCCTGTGGTCCTATGGCTTCAACATAGACTTCAAAATCTTTCATCCATCGGCTCCACATAGACCCAGGTTTGCTGGTGTCAGTTAGGTCAAATGGAAGTGGCACCTGTAGCACCAACATATCATGGGTAATTTGAGGTTTCTGTCTCACAGGCCTACTAAATTGGATTAAATTTCCTCATCTGACATGCTGTCTGATATGGTGCTGCGCTGCCCTTCCACACGTGTTATTTTTAGTTCCTTGACTGTTGGATTGACTAGGCCACAAGTTCCTTTGAAGGAGTGGAGATGTGTTCTAGAAACGTATTCATTATTTGTATAATAGAGATGTAAAGTCTTGCCTGTATTGCGGGACAGGGGACTTGCTGGGTCTGTTCCATAATGGGCACGCTGACGGGATCAGGCACTGCCCTGTGTAGCTGTGCCTCACATCGTATCTTCTTGTTCTATGCACAGGATGCAATCCTTTTTCTGACTGGGGGCGATTGCTCCTCACTCTGGGCCCTCTCATTGAAAATACATTGGACGAGGTTCTTTTGCTTGCTTTCGGTGAGGCAGCTATCTTGAACTCGTTTTATCTCTTGCAGGGTCTTCCCATTGAATGTGCAGGAAGCGCATTATTTGGTGCTCCTGGCGCTGAAGCATCAGGCTGGTTATAGCCAGCAAGTCTTTTGGGCAGAAGAGGGTTCCAACCCTTTCTCGCCAGGATCAGGAGCCATTCAGTAACGTTCAAAAAGAGGTTAGGGCACCCCTCTGAGAGAAATAACAGAGCATGATAACCTGTTCTGTGGGAATGCACCCACTCAGAGTCCGCAGCCACATGTTTTAGCTCACTGTACTTTCACAAAGGAGGAATTCCATTTGCATATCAGTCTTTGTCCTGCCCACTTTAGCAGTCCAGCACCGACATGCTAGGCAATCCTCGTTTGAACACGAGTACCAACAGCAACCTCAGACACGTTTTTTGGCCTAGTCGGCCCCATCAGTGAGGTGGAGCTGGCATCTCTGAGCACAGTGAGCAAGGGGTCCACTTCTGTATAATCCTAGGCAACTTAGAGTGACCAACCCCAAGTTCCTTTTACATTCAAAAAGAGGTCAGGGCGCCTCACTGTAAGAAAGAACACAGCAGGATAACCTGTTCTGTGGGAATGTACCCACTCAGAGTCCACAGCCACATGTTTTAGCTCACTGTAACTTTCACAAAGGAGAAATATCCTTTTGCATATCAGTCTTTGTCCTATCCACTTGAGCAGTGCAGCACCAACATGATGCTAGGCAATCCCCCTTTGAACAAGAGCACCAACAGCAACCCCAGACATGTGTTTTGGCCTAGTCGGGCATCATCAGTAAGGTGGAGCTGTGCCTCTCTGAGCACAGTGAGCAAGGGGTCCACATCTGAATAACCCTGGGTAACATAGGGTGACCAACCCCAAGTTCCTTTTACATAAAAAAAAAGCTAGGGCGCCCCTCTGCAAGAAAGAACACGGCATGATAACCTGTTCTGTGGGAATGTACCCACTCAGGGTCCACCGCCACATGTTTTAGCTCACTGTACCTTTCACAAAGGAGGAATATTTATTTGCATATCATTCTTTGTCCTGCTCACTTGAGCAGTCCAGCACCGAAATGCTAGGCAATCCTCCTTTGAACAAGAGTACCAACAGCAACCCCAGACAGGTGTTTCGGCCTATTCGGGCCTCATCAATGAGGTGGAGCTGTGCCTCTCTGAGCACAGTGAGTAAAGGATCCACATCTGGATAACCATAGGTAACTAAGGGTCACCAATCCCAAGTTCCTTTTACATTCAAAAAGAGGTAAGGGCGCCCCTCTGCAAGAAGGAACATGGCATGATAATCTGTTCTGTGGGAATGTACATACTGAGAGTCTGAAGCAACGTTTTAGCTCACTCTACATTTCACAAAGGAGGAGTACCCATTTGCATATCAGTCTTTGTCCCGCCCACTTAAGCAGTCAACACCGGAATGCTAGGCAATCCTCCTTTGAACAAGAGTACCAACAGCAACCCCAGACAAGTGTTTTGGCCTAATCGAGACTCATAAGTGAGGTGGATGTGTGCCTCTCTGAGAAGAGTGAGCAAGGGGTCCACATCTGGATAACCCTAAGTAAATTAGTATGATCAACCCTAAGTTCCTTTTACATTCAAAAAGAGGTCAAGGTGCACCTCTGCAAGAAAGAATACAGCATTATAACACATTCTGTGGGAATGTATGCGAGAATTTGCATATCATCCTTTGTCCTATCCACTTGAGCAGTGCAGCACCGAAATGCTAGGCAATCCTCCTTTGAACAAGAGCACCAACAGCAACCCCAGACACGTGTTTTGGCCTAGTCGGGCCTCATCAGTGAGGTGGAGCTGTGCCTCTCTGAGCACAGTGAGCAAGGGGTCCACATCTGGATAACCCTAGGTAACTTAGGGTGACCAACACCAGGTTCATTTTACATTCAAAAAGAGGTCAGGGGGTCCCACTGCAAGAAAGAACACAGCATGATAACCTGTTCTGTGGGAATGTACCCACTCAGAGTCTGTAGCCACATGTTTTAGCTCACTGTACCTTTCACAAAGGGGGAATATCCATTTGCATATCAGTCTTTGTCCTATCCACTTGAGCAGTGCAGCACCAAAATGCTAGACAATCCTCCTTTGAACAAGAGCACCAACAGCAACCCCAGACACGTGTTTTGGCCTAGTCAGGCCTCATTAGTGAGGTGGAGCTGTCCCTCTCTGAGCACAGTGAGCAAGGGGTCCACATCTGAATAACCCTAGGTAACTTAGGGTGACCAACCCCAGGTTTGTTTTACATTCAAAAAGAGGTCAGAGGGTCCCACTGCAAGAAAGAACACGGCATGATAACCTGTTCTGTGGAAATGTACCCACTCAGAGTCCACAGCCACATGTTTTAGCTAACTGTAACTTTCACAAAGGAGGAATATCTATTTGCATATAAGTCTTTGTCCCGCCCATTTGAGCGGTCAACACCGGAATGCTAGGCAATCCTCCTTTGAACATGAGTTCCAACACCAACCTCAGATACGTGTTTCGGAGCAGACAGGCCTCATCAGTGAGGTGGAGCTGTGCCTCTCTGAGCACAATGTGCAAGGGGTCCACGTCTGGATAACCCTAGTTAACTTAGGGTGACCAACCCCAAGTTCCTTTTACATTCAAAAAAGGTCAGGGCACCCCTCTGCAAGAAAGAACACGGCATAGTAACCTGTTCTGTGGGAATGTACCCACTCAGAGTCCGCAGCCACATGTTTTAGCTCACTGTACCTTTCACAAAGGCGGAATATTTATTTGCATATCAGTCTTTGTCCTGCTCACTTGAGCAGTCCAGCACCGAAATGCTAGGCAATCCTCCTTTGAACAAGTGTACTAGCATCAACCTCAGACACGTGTTTCGGAGCAGTCGGGCCTCATCAGTGAGTTGGAGCTGTGCCTCTCTGAGCATAGTGTGCACGGGGTCCACGTCTGGATAACCCTAGTTAATTTAGGGTGACCAACCGCAAGTTCCTTTTACATTCAAAAAGAGCTAGGGCGCCCCTCTGCAAGAAAAAACACAGCATGATTAACCTGTTCTGTGGGAAGGCACCCACTCAGAGTCCGCATCCACATGTTTTAGCTCACTGTATGTTTCACAAAGGAGAAATATCCATTTGCATATCAGTCTTTGTCCTATCCACTTGAGTAGTGCAGCACCGAAATGCTAGGCAATCCGCTTTTGAACAAGAGCACCAACAGCATTCCCAGACTTGTGTTTTGGCCTCGTCAGGCCTCATCAGTGAGGTGGAGCTGTGCCTCTCTGAGCACAGTGAGCAAGGGGTCCACATCTGGATAACCCTAGGTAACTTAGGGTGACCAATCCCAAGTTCCTTTTACATTCAAAAATAGGTCAGTAACGTGACCATCTCTTTATTCTTCCAACAACAACTGGTGTCTCCCTTGTCTTTGTATCACGTCTTTCCCAAATTGGCCAAAGCTTGGTCCCACCTCCTAACGACAAGGAGCGGCTCTCAAGCCACCCACTAAAGAGACCACTCCAACAGACCTGAGCGAGTAATAGTGTGTGTGTGTAACTCACTGTTTTAGTGAATAACCAGTCACCATTGTGAGAAATCCTTACCGAAAATAAAGGAGTCTGAAAACACAGTGTGCTCTATTGTGAATGTGGTTTATGTAAAACATGCATTATGCATACATTGACTGATGTGCGTTGTGCACGGATGTGCAGTGTGCATGCTTAGCGAGTGCGTATCAAAAGAGAATAGCAAATCTCCAGCAGAAAGGGCTTAAAACAGCAGACAGCCCTAGACGCAAACAACAGAAGTTTCTTGAAAGTGAGTGCGCGGACAGACCTTAAATCTAAATGCTGAATGTTTTGAGCAAGGTAAATCAGCTGCTTAGGAAACATCACACGCACCGTAGAACTAATGTGTTGTATCGTTGTTTTTTCCCAAACTTCCAATGCTAGTTCTTTGAGATCCTTTCGCTACGTAGAAACTGTCTTTGCCTTCCTAATTGCTCGTATGCCTATTTTCTCTACTGACACTTGCGGTGAAGTACTTTTCAGGGGTTTCTATTTTTCGCGGGTAGTTTCCTGTAATTTTCACAGAGAGGTAAGGTAACTCTGCTCTCTCAGCTCACTATCCTCTTTCGCTGTACTGTTTGCCTTTCAGTCCCTATAATTCCGTTTCGTTACATCTCTGGCTATATCCTTCTTCTACTTTGTTCCTTTCTACTTACCTTTTGTCTTCCGTACCATTTGTGTACACCCCTTGTGCTCCTTTCTGTGGACGGGTTTCCCGTTCTCCGAGTGAGGATTACTACCTCGTACCCGCCAAGGTCCAGCATCCATCTGCTTCACGGATCATTATCATCCTGCCGAGCCGTTCATTTCTTGGTTACAATGCAGCTCCTCCGGTGACTCCAAATGCCTTACTTATTGCGGATCCAGTCAGCAAGTGGTGGAACAGTTCATTTTCTTACCTGAACCAGCAGAGTTTCAACTTACTACGCATATTGAACTGGGCATTTCTATCTCACCAGAGCCAAGTCATTGCATCCAAGGATGAACATCTTATATACAGGGTTTTTTCTGCAAGCCGGCTTTTTCCCTGGAATTGAGGGCTAGCTCCTGGGAGGCTCCCAGGACCAGGTTTTCTTCCTGTCACGGAGGCCTCCGGGGATTCACGTCCTTATTTACATCATAAGAAGGATAAGAAGGGGAAGGAGACTAAGAAATCCTGAAGGAAGAAAGGGGCTGATTGTTAAAAAGGACGCATATCATATCATATCACCCAGCAGTGGGGGAGGTCCTCACCACCTTCCTGCCCACGGACCGCTAGACAGTTACAGATAAAAGTCACCACTATGCGCAGAACCCAGCAAATGACCCACCACAAAACGCCCCTTTACACAGCATGGGCAGAGACACCTAACACAGATGTCCGAAGAGATGAGGTCAGAAAAAGCCCCACTAACCCAACTGCTAAAACCTCAACTTTCTGCAAACACCTCTCAAATGCTAAACAAATGCAACCACATCTTTGCACAGCAATCTGCAGGCACTTCACTACAATGCAACAACAAAACAAACCACCCATAGTCCCACACAACAGCACATCAGAGTCTTCCGTTCCGTTAGTCACACCCATGCCCAGCGAACGATGTGAACCGAACTGAAGCTGTCAACAGGACATCACAACTCTCGCTCTACCTCTTCCCACTATGCCCTACTAACCGATCCTACCCTCTTACCATGCATATCCGCCAGAGCGCCAGGGGACCACTCCAGTGGTGTTAGTGCACGGTATAAATGTTCTTTAACATTAACATGCTTTCATTCTGTTTTGGTGATAGCAATCTTTCATTTGTTCCTGTTCATCTTCAGCCCATATCTGCCTCTTTATTCTGAGCTCTCACGTTTTCCATGGCCATGAAGTTGTAGTTTTGCTTGAAATTCTAGGACTTAACATTTTCATGAATGTCAAATGGGAAAGAAACTAAACGGAAAAACATGGGACTGGCTGGGCCATAAATGCTGTCTGAAGATACTTATCTTAAAAACAAATCATAATTGGTCCTGTCTGTGACCCTCACACCATTGTTATGTTTTCACATGTGCTTTGCGTCTGTTTTTAAAGGGATTCGAGTATGTTCTGAGCAAGCAAGCCAACATTCCTTTAGAAAGGGGACAAAAACATGGGTACAAATACGAACAGCCAAACAGCATTTTCTTGTTTCTTCCATATGCAGACTGCAGGTAGCAATATTCTTCTGTGGGGCAGTGGAGTAAGGCGTCTTGAAGCAAGTTAGCAATATTCTGCTGTGGTGAGTCCATTACCATCTTCCTCTATACCCTGTACACCTCCACACCATTCCACAACTCCAAACCCCCTACTTCATCACTATCACATTTCATCATCCCACACCATCACATATTCCCATTCTATCCCACCACACCACCCATCCTCATCTCACCAACTAATCCCACCACCCCAATATGTCACGCTACTTCATCACCTCACCACGAGCCCATCATCCAATTCCAATCACCCCATCCGAGCCCATCAACACACCCCACCTCATAAACCCAACCCATTATCTTATCATATCACACAACCTCACCCACCCAGCCCATTTAATTATTCTACCCCATCACCCCATCATATCACGCCACCCCACGAGCTCAACCAACCTCATCACCCTATCCCATCACCCCACCCCACCCCATACACCACCACACCCCATCCCATCCAATCACCACATTCCATCACCACATCATCTTACACCGTCATTCAGCCCCATACACCATCCCAGCTATCACCCCACCTCACCCCTGGCCCCATAACCTCACCCAACCACAACCAATCACCCCACCTCATCACCTCATCCCATCACCCCACCCCTCACCATCAGCATATCCTATCGCCCCACCCCATCACCACATCCTATCACCCCACCCCATCATCTCATCCCACCACCACCCTTATTGTACCCACAGCCACACGAATCCCATCACCCAACACTAATATGCCCTCCCATTTAAACATCCCACCCATCATACCACCCCAATATCCACCTGATCATCCATCCCATAACTCATCCCAATACCATGCCACATCCATCCACCCCACCCATCATCTGATCCCATCATCCCAGCCCAACACCCCATCACAATCTGACCCTATCCCATCACCCATGTTCATCACCCTATCACATCACACAGCACCTCACCCCATCACCCCACCAAATCCCATCATCCCATACCATCACCCCACCCATTATTGACACCCAGCCACCTCTCCCCACCTGTGGGATATTTTTACCCATGCGCCCCACTGCACCCCTTTGCCAATGGGGGAAGAGTCAGCCAAAAATGGACGTGCTAACTCCTGTGCGCTCCAAATCTGCAAAACTGTGCATGGTTCATAAATCACAAAAGGCTGCACACCCCTGCCGCACACAGTCAAAGTTGGTGTAAAAACAGAACTCACTGCAGAAGAATGCCCGTGGGTGCTGTTACATGTCACATGAACAAGGCCACAGAAGTGGGCTAAAAACCGAAAATGCCTTTAAAATGCTGCTTTCCCAATCAGTTGCAACCTTCAAAGTACTGTTTTGGTTTCTAAATTCAGTCATTTTCCAAGTGAACTATTGAAATGAAAAGTGTGCTGAAACCACAGATCATCCAGTGCAGTCAGAAGAAACCAGGTCTCACTGACTGACAGCAACTAAGAAATATATTTCATGCAAATCAAATCCCAGCACTCAAAGACAGGATAATACTGAGTTAAATGTGTGTATGCTGCAAAGGAAACTCTAATGTAAAAGGCTCAGTTTAAATGTGGTTTTCTCTAAAGAAGTGCAAAATTCGCCTGTTTGAAACATGTTTTTTGTGAAGGGCTTAACTTCTTTAATTGTCTACATCCCATATAAACTCTGTTCATTTTATATCTTTTAAATGAACGATTGGAGGTTAATCTTAAAGTAACCAAGTTGGAGTTAACTGGTTAATTCTGATTGGACAGTGCCCAGCCTGGGAAAGATGACACTTCATGTTGATATTAAGCTGCTCCCAGGAAGGCTAATATTTAGAACAAAGACTTCATTAGCCATGCGTCTTTGGCTGAACGAAGGACAAAGGAAGGCTTGGACACCCATCCTCCTAAAGGAGGGGCAGGATGTGGAGGAGATTTCTCAGTGGACTTCAAAGGACTGGCCATTTGCTCACTTGGGAAGTAAGAAAAAAAAAACTGGCCTGGATTTTGAATGGAAATTACTTATTTTGCCTTAGAACCTTATGACATTTGACATGGCAGCCAAAATAAGCAGACGAGTGAACAATACATACTTATATATCTGAACTCATGCTAGACAGTTGAAGATTTGGTAGGAGTTCTTACTACATAAGGAACCAAAGATACACCAAAACACTGATTGTGGTAAAACTATTAATGTTACAAATATGATATTGTATACCCATGTTCTAGGGCTCATCACCCAGATATGTACTGAATTAGAAATTGTTAGGCAAACTGTTATGATTAAAATTGATAAAATTCCACAGAATGACAAAGACAGCTACCACAGAGATGGGAATTGAATGTTAAAATAACCCTTCAAATATGTAATATATGTGTCCGATTTTATTAGGGGACATCATTTTAGAAATGTACATTTGTGCAAAAGTTAAATTGTGGTTCAAATCAATGTGGGATTTCCTAAATCGCAGCAGAAAATATGACAGCTGTTTCTGACTGCCAACCAGAGCAAGGCAAGTGCCTTTAGCCACTCACAGTCGTGGGGTGTGCTTTGAAATTCTGCCCACACTATAAACTTTGTGATGTCATTTGGTAGGATAAATATAGGAACTTCACCACACATAGACACACACTGCTTCATGAACACATCCAAAGTTCTGTGCAGCACTTTGTTCCAGAACTCTTCATCCTACAGCTGATTCCAGACTTCTTTGCAAAAATCTAGGCTCAGCATTTGCTGAACTCTGTTTAGCTAGACCCAAATTCAACCATCCCAAACTGAAGAGAATTTAATTCTGATCCAGTCTGGCTAGCTACCATTAAGGCTTGCCTGCTGAAACTCGCATCCTCACACCGTCTAACACTAATCTGCCGTGTCCAGTGACCAGAAAGGCCAATCCATTCCAAATCCAGTAGAGGTGCCATCCAAATTGACCAGAACCGCCGAGCTGACTTATCCCTCCAGATGTGCCCTGCTGCCAGTAGACTCGATCTGATGACCATATCCCTGATGGTCCAATCTTAATTACAAGGGACTGTAAGTATCAATAGGAAGAACAGTGACCCATAGTATATTTGAAATGTCTTAGCCCAATCTCAACCCATCCCATCTTTAACTTCAGAACCCTAATATTGTCAGAACCATTCTTGCGCTGATTTTCCTCTCATCTGTGTTATTAAACCATAACGCATTAGTGATTTGGATTAAATAAAGTAATTCCCATACAGAACAGAAACTAGAGTATCACACGTGAAGAGTTACGAGTGGCCGTGAGTAACTGTGGAGATTCATGGGTGGCATTCTCTTTTTCATAGTCATAATATAGTGTAATAAAACCAATCTGTCATTTTTAAAACCAATTTCTGTTTTCATTTTTGCGCCTATTTTTCAAAAACGCCTCTCTCTAAAACTTCCATAACTTCTTCAATTTTATAGATAGAAACCTAATTTCAACTCTCACTGATACCTAATACCCTTAGCTACATCCACAACTAAGAACAGTGTATTTGACCCGTTTTAATCAAAAATCACATAGTGAAATTTTGCCGCAAAATGTACAGTTTTCAAAAGTTCTACACGTGTCTTTTTATCATCCAAAGTGTTTCTTCAATCCCATTCTGATCTAAAGTGTGTGCTATTGTTTATCTTGTAGCTCATGTGTGTTAGGACCTGTTTTGTGTTGCTTTCATAAGAATTGTTTATCAATGCAAGCATTTTCGCACCACTTTGCATTGTGTCACAAAGCCATTTTCACCTGCCAGTTTAAAAGTGTCAATTTCCAAAAACGGTTTTCTCTCTTGTTTGAGGAGGGAAGATTGCATTCAAACTCTAGACATTGTCTTTCGTTCCTGAATACCTGCTGATTACTGACATCTGTGTAGGATTGCTCATTTGTGCCTTAAGAACTTTGCAAGGGGAAATATTAACCTAAATGCTCTCTGTTCACAAACCAAACTGTTCTTTTTCCTGTGTTTTCTATTTTGCATTTCTATAAGTGAATTCAATTGCTTTACTTATTTTCTGATTGTATTGTCACAACTTGGTGATTGCTGCCCCATATATATATATATATATATATACATATATATATATATATATATATATATATATTAAAATGTATGTGTGATTTGAATATTAAATAAATAAATACATCTTTACCTTTTCAAACTAGCCTAATTTCTGGTCCAGTGTGACCTGGGGGGTATTTTAAGACAGGTGTGATATGAGTTGTATATCATTACGAATATTGAATTTATAGACACACAAAAAAAATAAGTATTTCATTTGGGCACTACATGCTAGGTGAGACCTGGGTGTATGCCTGATTTAAATCCTTAACAGATTTTGGGGGCTCGTGCCATGATTCTGAGTTTGAGATACCACCCGTGACAGTCTAACACAGCATACTAGCCTGCAGGGTACAGACGCCTTGCTGGGTTGGTGTACTGTGCTACACTGTACAAGCACCTCTCAAAATAAATATTCCAAAAATCGTGCCTGTTTGTAAAAGTAAATTAACTCTAAAATATAGATATTTCCAAAATGGCGATCCCAGCAGAGATTAATATGGCTAGAGAACACCTCCTGCACAAATTGTTTGCCAGGGATGAGTGGCCCGAACAGGATGAACAGAAATGACTGCAAGAAATCAAAGAACAGATCACTGCCACAGACCTAGATACATGGCAGGACAAAGGCCCATTACACCAAGCGCTTAGTGAACTGTACATGGCCCCAAAGTAAAACAGAAGCAGTGTAAAATTGTCAAAATAGCGGCCTACCTGTACCTCCACTTAGGAATAATACAGGAAAAGTATGCAGAAAACATAGTTCTGGCAAAGAAGCAAGTGGAAACACTAGAGAAAATCCAAACTTATCTGGACTCTGCAGAGCAAAGGCTCCAGAAGAGCCAAGAATCAGAGACAGAAGCTAGGCAGTATATTATCAAATTTAAAGAAGATCTGGCTCTCTTACAGCAAGAGAAGGCAGAGCAAGATATCCCGCTAAAGGACCAGGGCGCTAATAACGGGCCTGCAATTCACGAGCTCATATTAGCGCCCTCCCCATTCCCATTCCCATTGAGCCCTATAGGGGCTCAATGGGAATGGGGAATGTTTTGTTCAGTGGGGACTTACTGGTCCCTCCAGGGTCGGAATGCACCAGTAAATCCCCATTGAACAAGACCGGTGCCGGACCCGGTATTGGAGGCAGCCATGGTGCAAATAGCGCCATGGCAACCTCCAATCTCGGAATGAGGCCCTTAGAATCACAAACAGAATTTGATGGGGAGAGCCAGAAGTCCAACGCATTTAAAAAACAGAGGGACAACCTGGCTGGACAGAGGGACACTCTAAATCAGGAGAGGGATGCCTTAGGCCAGGAAGTGAGCCAATTAAACACTAAATTAGAGGAAAGAAAGTTGGCCCTCCAGGAGCTTAGGGAAATTAAAACCGAATATGAGAAGCTACTAGAGCACACCAGGTGGGTGGAGGATGCTCTGGAAAAGAACACTCAGATCAATAATGACAAAACTCAGGAGGTGAGTCTCCTGTAGCAAAAATTGGCCCAGTATTTTCAAACCGGGCAGGAATCACAGAGAGACAATGAGGCTCTCTGTGAAAAGAATGATAGGCTCGACAAACAGATAGCCATGCAAGAGCAAATTATTGAGACCAGTAAGGCCTTAATAGAGATTTTGGCATGTCACCAGGGAATAGGGGCTGAATGAAAAGAGGTAGGAAATGACAGAGAAACCCCCTGAGCATGACATCCGGAACCCTGCAATCAGGGATTCTAACCCCTTCAGTACCATGGTCTCTGCCGACCTCATGTCCACTGGCTCATATGAACCAAGGGCCACGGGGATGGTAGACTTCAGCAGAATTGGCAACATGGGACTGACAGATCCACGCCTCCCAGAAATGGATCGGTGGGCGTCTCTGTACAGATTCTAAAATGTTAGGGCTAGTCTCTCTGATCAGGAAGACTCCTGTGAGGGGAGAATCAGGGAATTAGATCCTCAAAAATACCGCCTACCAAAGGATCAGTCTGTCAGATTTGGTGGGGAACTCCAGGAAAGCAGGTCCACAAAGAGTATCTTAAAGACCTCTTCCCAGCTAGGGCAGTGGGGGGGGTACTCAGCCAATCCTGGGAGCAAGGGAGGGTCAGAAGACTCTTCTGAGCACCACAGGCATCAAGAAACTAGGCCCCCACATTCTGCAAGCCATTCTACAACTTGCAGAATCAGGGAGAGCCTAGAGGATCAGATCTCCACCCCCTCTAGCAGTGCCACTGAGTCAGAGGATGAGTGGACTCGGGTGACTAAGACTAAAAAGGCCAACAAAATTAAGAGGCCTCTACTAAAAGATACCCTGAAACAGATCAAGGCCATTAGGAGCGTCATAACTCCCTATCACAAAAATGCCAAGTATTCAGTCTGGGAGCACCTTGAGTTATACGAGCAAATGATGGCGACTTTCCATCTGAAAGATAGCCAGAGTTGCATCCAATATGTCAAGTGGACATTTTCCCCTGAATACTCCAGCTTCTTTGCGGGGCTGGAGGATCAGAACCACTCAAAATGGTCCACCTACAGGGCGGCCATCTTAAAACATTTTTCTGTACATAGGAACCCCCAAGAGGCCCGCAAGGCGGCCTACAATCTGCAGTGTGGGGAAGACCAGGCCCCACAAGAATTTGTGCAAAAACTAAAACGTGCCTTTGCGCAGACCACCAGGAGGGTGCACACAGACAGGAAGGAGTTCATTAATACCTTCTTTCATGCACTCCCTAAATACATCATGACCAAGCTGGTGAGGAACTTTCACGAGAAGAGATCACTAGACTGGGTCATTGAACAGGCGACCCGTATTTATGAAGTGCAGAAACCGGTAGAGAATAAAAATACAAATAAAACCCCCAAACCAGCCAAAACCCCTGCTGCTGCTAAGGTGGTGGAGGTGAAGGCTGCCCCCATTTTAGAGCTGGAGATGGGGGGGCCTAAAAATATTCCTGTACAGAATCCATCTTCTAACCAAAGAACCAGAAGGCCCTCGGGACAATCCCAAACAGGTAGCCAGGGAGGTAACCCCACAAATGGGACCCCTAACTCCCCTGATTATATTAGCCCCTGTAACAAGGGGAACAAACCCATCCTGTGGTATGTGTGGACTCCCCCAGCCCAAGGGGGAGATCCAACCAGGTAGCTACCAACCCAGCTAACATCC
Source organism: Ambystoma mexicanum (assembly GCF_040938575.1). Classification (NCBI taxonomy): domain Eukaryota; kingdom Metazoa; phylum Chordata; class Amphibia; order Caudata; family Ambystomatidae; genus Ambystoma; species Ambystoma mexicanum. The sequence continues at coordinate 696,014,055 of NC_090939.1, forward strand.
CTCCGAACTTTCCCTAGGAGGGCAGTAATCCCCCAAATGCTGAGTTGAGCTTCTTTCCCCGGTACCCGCCAAACTTCAACCCACAAAACAACCCTCCTTTCTTTCCCAATTTTCCTGAGCCCAGACAGCCCAATCCAGCAGAGGGGAGGCCAAGGGTGGAGGGTTACCAGTACTATCCCAACCAAGGATATTATGGGAGAAGGGACAGTTACCCTTCCCATGATCCACCTAGGATGGACGAGAGACCTCCGTACCAGCCAGAGCAGGTGTCCCAACTGGAGCACCAGGTCCAGAACTTGTCATAGGATCTGGGTCGCATGTTGAGGGATCAGCAGAATACCCAGCTGAGCATGCCGGCTCAGAACTCCACAAATCAAGCGTCTGGTACTCGAGAGCAATGACGGCGAGAGAACCCCGATAACTTACCGGTTCCAAAGGAGGAGGCACGGGGGAAGCAGGGTGTAAAGCCTTAGAGGAAGCTTCCTTCCCCACTTGTGAAAAGCCCCTGGAAAACCAGGAACCGGAACCAAAATCTCCTGCCCCGAAAGTCTGCAACCCAAGGAACAGAGGGCGGATAGGAGAAACAAAGGACCTAAAAAGACCCATTTTGTAGAGGGGGTTAGTGTCCTCCAATTTGAAGGAGAGGGGTCCTCAGAGGACTCTGGGAAAAGGATCTTCTCCTACAGGGATGGGGGAACTCCTCCCAAAAAAAAATGGGTCCCGAGAGATCCTAATAAAGACTGGGTAAATGTGGGGACTGAGTTAGAACCGCCCATCATTGAACCCCAGAATGATAAGACAGAAAGCCACCTTGCCCAAACATATTCTGGGGACTGCCTCCAAAAAGGGGGGGCGGCCCAGAATCAGAACCGGGGGAGCACAAAACTCCCCCAATATCCAACTGCCATTTTTTCTCGCAGATCCCCAAGCACTCACACAGAATCCTGCCCAACTACCCATATGTGTCAGAATCAAGAGCAAGAAATTAACCCACCAACTGGCCCAAAATGCACATTATCTTTGCCCTTTTGAGGAGAAGGAGGGAAGATTTTATGCCCCGGTCCAAGTACAAGGGCAATGTACATTTTTGTCACTGGTGGACACTGGATCCCAAGCCACCCTTCTGTCAAAGAGAGCCTTTGACCACCCCTCTTCCTGGACAACTTCAGAACTTCAATGGGAATTAAATTCCTGTCGAGGGGACTGCGGATTTAGAAATAAAAATTGGGCGCCACAAGATGAAACACCCAGTCATAGTTGTGACTCCAGAGGCCACACCCTGTTTACTGGGGAATGACATCCTGCGTAGATTGTCTCCCCTAATAGATTGTGTAAACAAGGTCCTCTGGACCCAGACTAACCGACCAATAAAATTAAAACATAGTGTCAACCATGTTAGTTTAAATGGCACATGCCACATGGTTGAACAAAAACAGGATCACATTGAATTCCATTTTGAGAACAGCAAAATCCCTAACATGACAGTAATTGCAGTAGGAAAACAAACTGGTGATGGGAAGTCCTCTCTATTTCTGAAAATCAACCTTCCTTCCAGTCTCAAGTGGCATTCCACATTGGAAGGAAAAACTCTGAAATTCTATACCAATTCACAATCAGAAAATCCCACTTCCATAGTCGAAAATGATGAGAAACCAGCTCAAAGCTTGGCTGACATTCAGAATATTGGAGAACAGTTGTTCATCCCTATTCAGTTAAATGAAGGGAAGGACTCTGTTCTCACCTGAGTGTGCACGAACAATGGTAAGAGCTTCATCAGCGAAGCCATGTTCCGAAAATTCCCAAAAGATCCATCCATTCCCACATTTAAATGTATAGACAAATGGGAAATGGACCAGGAAACTCCCAATTCCAAATATCTCTTGCCTAGCAGGTGTATGCTCAAAATTTCTATAGGCAACAAAAACATAGTGCATAACTGCTGGGTCGTGCGAGATGTCCCTGCTGCATTTTATTTAGGCAGTTACATTCTCAATCGCTTTGCCATTTGTTTGGACCTGATAAACTTCAAAGCCTGGCCCAGATTAGTGGGTAATCCCATGGACTTTTATGATGCAGAGAAAGCATTTCGGTCAGCTCAACTGCTGCCATATGCAGTTGAAGTTCAGATTGGAGAGGAAGTCACCAGCCCAGACTGGATCCGACTATTCCCACTTAAAGTAAAAATTAAAAGAGGACAGAAACTGCAAAATCCTGACGCATATGTTCACCTCAATGCCCATCTCCAACAGCAAGGGTTGGGGGTAAACCCAACCCCACTATTCAATACAGAAAACAACACCATTCCAATAGTGGTGGATAACAGCGACCTTAGGAGTATCACTCTGGGCGCAGGCACCATTATTGGAATGGCGGTAGATGACCAACATTTTTCCATAGATTTAGGTAATGTATTGATAGGACCAATCCCCAATGACTGTTTTGACAGTGAAAGCGACAATGACACAACACCAGACAGGATCTTCACCCGGCATGGGGGGAATTTCCTGGTGTACTCTTCCCCACCTGAAGCCATCAGTCCAAGTCAGTACTTTAACCAGGGACTTCTCCACCCAGCTGGAGGAGGCGGCTGAGATAGCCAAACCAGAAGTCTTTCCAGGCTTCAGGAACATGGTTGAAGAGAGAGCCATCCTAGCTGATGCCTGTGAGACTCTGGAGCAAAAACAAAAATTTAAACTAGTTCTCTTAGATTTTCAGGATCTCTTTGCGGTGGACTCATAAGACTGTGGCTGCACCAAAATCCATACAACAACAATTCGCACGGACCCCGGTATGACTCCAGTGTTTGTGGAGCAATACCGCTTGCCTCTCGTATCCATGAAATCCCTCACAGAAATAATTAAGAACCTTGAGTCCCGTGGGATAATTCATCCAGTCCACAGCACCTTCAATAATCCGGTGCTGGGGATTTTGAAACCAAATTGTGCTGACCTGAGGGAGCTAAACAAACGGGTCCACACTTCCCAATGGCCTCTTCCCTACATTGACCAAAGGCTGGCCCAATCCCAGGGGTCAAAGGTATACACTGCCATTGACCAGACCAATGGATACTGGACATACCTGTCAGTAGGGAGGACCAATACAAGCTGGCCTTTACCTTCGGGTGGCAGCAGTACACATGGACCCAGACTCCCTTTGTATACATCAACTCCGGCAATTAATTTAATATCTTCTTGCATAAGGCCATGCCCGATTTGGGTGAAAGGGGTAACCTGGCATATGTTCTGATCAAAAGCTCAACTGTGGAGGAACATATAGCGGAGATCCGTTATGTTCTGACACTGTTGATGGCTGCCGGAGCAAAGCTATCTTTCCAAAAGGCACAGTGGTGCAGGACTCGTGTCAATTTCTTGGGGCATGAGATAACTCCTGAGCGTCTCTGTCCCTAGGAAAAGAAAGTAGAAGCACTCCTGAAACTAAAAGACCTGACAACTCTGCGTGAGCTAAGGAGCTTCCTTGGACTGACTAATTACAGCAGAAAGTTCATTGAGGATTATGCAGAGATCACAAAACCCCTGATCCATCTGTTGAAGCGGGGTCAAGTGGGAGTGGGGTCCAGAACAAGCCGAGGCAATAAGACAACTCAAAAGAAGCCTCTCACAAGCACCTTGCCTTGCTTACCCTGTCAAAAACAAGGAGTACCTGTAGACAGGGTTCTCAAATACATGCTTCACTGCAGTATTATACCAAAAGCATGACAAGGTCAATAAAGTCATCTCCTATACGAGTAAGACTCTATCCTCTGTGGAGGAAAAATTCAACGATTGTAAGAAGGCACTCCTGGCATCGGTGTGGGCATTGAAGAATTACTGCCCGTTCATCCAGGGGGAACACATCATAGTGGAGACTCCACACTAGCCTCTGCAATATCTTCAAAGTGACAGAATCCGGACCGGTAATGTGAGTAACTCCCAAATTACTTCCTGGATTCTGTCAATGCAAGGCTTTCCTGTGGTGGTCAGATATGGCCAAAACAAGAAGAGTCCCCTTGCACAAGGTCTGGCTGACTTGCATGTATGTGACAGAGGAAACTGTCTCGAGGACGAAAGTCTTAAAATCAAGGACAACATGGAGGCGTACCTCAATTCCCCACACAAAGTCTATGAAGAAGATACGTGTGAGGGAATGCCCACCGTCTATGTGGATGGGTGCTCCTACCATGTTGACAACAACAGGGAAAAGGAACTAGTGGCCGGCATGCAAAATGCCTGGGTGAATGATGCCCCTCCGCTGGGTACAAAATCGGTCCCTGTAGTAGTCAAGTGGCAGAGCTGATGGCTGTGCATCAAGCCATCCTCACTGCTGTCGAACACCAACTCAACGAACTGGTCATAATCACTGATTCAGATTATGTCCGGAACGGGTTCGTGGAGCACCTGGTTAATTGGAAAACCAGAGGCATGCTATGTGCTAATAACAAACCACTAAAACATGGAAAACTAATACAGAATATTGATGATCTGGTCACCTCTAGTGGGATGACCATCTACTGGAAAAGATCAAGGGTCATTCTAAAGTAGAGGGACCAGACAAAACTGGAAATGACCTAGCTGATCAGCTGGCCAAAACCGGAGCCATCCAAGAGGATCTACTTGAGATCGAGTCCCTGTTGGGGGAAATCCAGGTCACTGCTATCACTAGGTCCCAGACAAATGGTCACAATGAACTCTCAACTGCCCAGTGGAGTAAGGAGAACACAGATGCTGATTTAATCATGGCTCAAAAAGGGGATCCAATAATTGGTAAGTTTTATCAACACTTTCCCCTGATGGATACCGATTGCATTGGGAAAGAGGACCTGACGAAATGTCCAAAAATGTTTCGAATCCAAGACGGTTTGTTGGTGAGGAGATCCATATCTGGCTGTGACCAGTGGGTGGTCCCTACCTCATTCCGAAGCCTGATGCTAAGTCACGCCCATAATGTGGCCACAGCTGGTCATCAGGGGTTTCATATGACAATAGAAATCTTGTGAGAGGTTGCATACTGGCCACACATGGGGCAGGACCTCGACCAATACTTGAAGGGGTGTCTTGTGTGTGCACAATTTCAGCCAACATCACTCACACACCGTTCTCCCCTCCAAAAGAGGGGGATGACACTGCCCTGGTCATATTTGCAAGTCAATTTCATTGAGCCTGTGATTCGCTCCTCCGGGGGAACAAGTACATGTTAATGGTAACATGCTTGTTTACTAAGTGGGTGGAATGTCTCCCGGCCCCAACTTGCAACGCAGAAACAGCAGCTGCCCTGATGATCAATCACATCTTCTTGGACTACCCCAAAGGATTGAGTCAGACTGAGGTAGTCACTTCACCAGCGAAGTGATGACACAGATGTGGGAGATGCTTCTGCAACAAAAATGTCTCCATTTGAGCTGATGACTGGACGAAGGATGGTGCTACCCCAGCATCTGCTCTACAGAACCCAAGAGCAGACCTCCACAACTCATGAGTATGTTGAGAATCTCAGAAAACACTTTCAACATGCTTTTGCCTATGCTCAGTGGAATCTAGAAAGATCTGCAGACAGTATGAAAACCCACTATGACCTTAAGACAACTCAAAAAAGGAATATCAAGTAGGAGACAGGGTCTACTTGTACAATTTCCAAAGGAACCAAGTCAAAGAGCGCAAATTCCTGCCAAGCTGGTGGGGTCCTTTTGAAATTGTGGACAGAATCTCACCAGTCGCATCCCCAAGGGAAGTTTGACAAAAGGGGGAGACAAGTGGGTCCACATAACCCAGCTAAAGAGTTGCCATCCCAGGGATACTTTGCGGTAAAGTTGAAGAGCCTACCGGAAACCCAGACATCTAGAAAATTATTAAATGTTCATTGATTATGTGCGAGGAAATTGTTAAGATTGTCATTGAATATATGCAGGGAATATTGTCAATTGTTATTAAATGCATGCATCTGTCCCACTGCTGAAGTCCCCTGGGGAACAGTAGTGGGAACATTTTCATAACCGTTCTATGTTCTGTTTTCTAGTACTGGAACTAAATCCACCTAATCACCAAGGAGGACCTCCTCAGGGACCATGAGGAAAAACCCAAGAGATCTGGAGTGTCGCACCACACTTCCAACCAGAACCGGCGAGGAGAGCGTGTCGCCTCAATCGCTGACGGGAGAAGCAACCAGATTTCTTCATATGGACAGAAGAAAAAAATCCCACGTGCCCGACTTCCCCACGACTGGAAGTCACACCGAAGTCGAGGGGGATTTGTGGGATAATTTTACCCATGCCAATGCGCCCCACTGCACCCCTTTCCCAATGGGGGAAGAATCAGCCAAAAATGGCACGGTAACCCCTGTGCGCGCCAAATCTGCAAAACTGCGCATGGTTCATAAATCACAACAGGCTGCACACCCCTGCCGCACACAGTAAAAGTTGGTGTAAAAACAGAGCTCACTGAAGAAGAATGCCAGTGGGTGCTGTTACATGTCACATGAAGCAAGGCCACAGAAGTGGGCTAAAAACCGAAAATGCCTTTAAAATGCAGCTTTCCCAATCAGTTGAAACCTTCAAAGTGCTGTTGTGGTGCTATATTCAGTCATTTTCCAAGTGAACTATTGAAATGAAAAGTGTTCTGAAACCACGGATCAACCAGTGCAGTCAGAAGAAACCGGGCCTCACTGACTGACAGCAACTAAGAAATGTATTTCATGCAAAACAAATCCCAGCACTCAAAGACAGGATAATACTGAGTTAAATGTGTGTATGCTGCAAAGGAAACTCTAATGTAAAAGGCTCAGTTTAAATGTATTTTTTCTCTTTTCTCTGAAGAAGTGCAAAATTTGCCTGTTTGAAGCATGTTTTTTTATGAAGGGCTTAACTCCTTTGATTGTCAACATTCCATATAAACTCTGTTAATTTTATATCTTTTAAATGACAGATTGGAGGTCAATCTTAAAGTAACCAAGTTGGAGTTAACTGGTTAATTCTGATTGGACAGTGCCCAGCCTGGGAAAGAAGACACTTCATGTTGACATTAAGCTGCTCCCAGGAAGGCTAATGGATGCTGGAGGTTCCCACATATTTAGAATAAAGACCTCATTAGCCATGCGTCTTTGGCTGACCCAAGGACAAAGGAAGGCTTGGACACCCATCCTCCTAAAGGAGGGGCAGGATGGGGAGGAGATTTCTCAGTGAACTTCAAAGGACTGGCCATTTGCTGATTTGTGTAACGCTCACCTGATTCCCGCAGAGGCGCCGGTCTTGACTGGGCGTATACCGTATCTGCAAAGGTGATGTGTAACACACGGCTGGCTCTTTGGGCTGGACCTCTGTGCACTGTATGTCTGACTTGAAGGGTAAGATGTCTGCAGATAGAAAATATGGGATTAAGGAACTGGGTTATTGAATGTCTCTCTCTTCTTCCCTTTCTCTTCTCCTGTAGAACCCCAAAGGTTAACGCTCTCACCTTAGGTAAGTGAACGCCGTGCTCTCCATCTGCCTCGGGGCAGGGTGCTGTAACCAGTTTCTTCACTGGATAAGGGGAGCAGGCCTCTTGACTTCAGAGGACTGCTGTCCGTCGTTTACTGCACGAACGGTAAGTTTCGAGTAATTCTAATGTCTTTAAAGTCTTTAGTAATGATGTTTCTTGTTTTGCAGGGTTCCGGCGATGGCGGATGACGGGCTGAAGTGAGTTGAAGATGGAGCCCGTGTGATGAATAGAAGCGCCTGGAAGCACGTAAGTAAGCGCTTGTTGCCTGCTTCACGATGCGCTCTAACTGTCTTTTTATTTTGCAGGTACAAGTTCGGAGCGGCTGCAGGGTGCCGGAATACCCACTGGGTTAGATGTGGAAAGGAGTAATGGCACGTGAGTATTAAAGTTCCCCAATGTCTTTAAACGCACCTTGTTTTGTCTTTCAGATGCGGGATGCAGCGCCGAAGGCCTCCGGAGCGTGCAAAGAGTTGGTAAGCTTTTGGCTTTCAGATGCCGGAATGCAGTGTGAAGACCTCCGGAGCGCACGAAGAGTAGGTAAGCCTTTGTCTTTCAGATGCCGGAATGCAGCGCGAGGCGTTGGTGACAGCCGATGGACCAGGTAAGTGAAGAGCTGTCACTGAAGACCGTAATGCTAACCTGTTCTTTCTTGTCTTTATAGGTGTTGCTGAAGACTGGATTCAGGATGGTAAGCCTTTTTCCTTAGGCCCAGGATCAGATGCAGAAGACACGATGAGCGTTCTGCTGCAGAGGATGCAGAATAACGCAAAGCAAGATTCATCCATCGGGTGTGGTTTAAATAGCCTCCTGTAGTGCTTAGGTGTCTCCTTCCACAGCCACGCCTAGGTAAGAAAAGAGTTCCTGCTTTCCAGAAGAGTTCCAGTGTTCTGAATCTAGGGAGTGGCTCCTGCCCCACCCAACAGGAAAAGTAGTTCCAAACAGAAGAGGATCAGAGGCTCAACTGGCAGGCAAGTAAGCAGCATGGTCTGCTGCAGGTAAGTCCACCCAAGCATTATGAGCCCGGCGCTTCCAGCGCTGGGACTGGGCATATTTATGAACCTGGTGCCACTGGCGCCAGGACTGGGTCCAAAAGGTCCCAATTGGGAGTGGTTGGCACTCGGAACCTGGGTTATGGATCTGATTTCAAGGGAGTTGGGAAAACCCTGACCTTTTGGAAGCAGAGATCATGACAGTACCCCCCCTCAAGGCCCCTCCCAAACCGGGCTTCTCTGGGGGTTTTGGCTTGTCAGGAAATGTTCGGTGAAATATTTTGATTAGGCGAGGAGCGTGGACATATTCAGCAGGTTCCCAGGATCTCTCTTGGGGGCCGTAGCCTTTCCAGTCAATTAGGTAAAATAGTTTAGATTTGGAGATCTTGGAGTCCAGAATGCTTTTGACTTCAAACTCGAGTTCTCCATCAACTAGGATAGGTTTTGGAGATTTAGTTAGTCGGGTTTGAGGTTGCACGGGTTTTAATAGAGAGACGTGGAAGACCGGATGTATCTTCATGTGCGGGGGCAAGTCCAACTTGACCGCTACTGGGTTTACTATGGTAGTGATGGAATAGGGACCAAGGTATCTTGGGTTGAATGTGCGTGGCCCTTTTAGAGGTAGATATTTGGTGCATAACCAGACTTGATCCCCTACTTGATATTGAGGAGCTTCCTTCCGATGTTGATCTGCTCCTTTCTTGTATTGTTCTTTAGCCCTTTGAAGGTGAGAAACAGCTTCCTTAAAGGCTTGGTGATTGTAGAATGCAGGTAGTCTACTGCTGGTGTTTCAAGATCTTGGAGGGGATCCAACTCCGAGGTTCGAGGATGACTGCCGTACAAAAGAAAAAACGGGGTTTTCCCAGTTCCCGAATGGACAGAGTTATTGTAGGCATATTCGGCTATCCAAAGGATGTCTTTCCAAGTTTTTTCAGTTTGTTGCAGCATGCAGCGTAAATACTGTTCCAGAGTTTGATTGGTCCTCTCGGTTTGTCCGTCGGTCTGAGGGTGGTGACTGGTCGATAGTCTCACATCAATTTGAGCCGACCGACAGCAACTTCGCCAAAAATGAGAAATAAATTGACTACCTCGATCCGAAATTAGAACCGAAGGAAAACCGTGCAGTCGGACGATGTTTTCGAGAAATTCTCGGCCAGAGTTGCTGCTGTTGGCAAGCCTTTGAGCGGAATGAAATGCGCCATCTTGGAGAATAAGTCCACGATTACTAGAATCGTATTGTATCCGGAGCATGGAGGTAGATCGGTGATGAAGTCCATAGAAAGCGTATGCCAAGGGCGAGGTGGGATGTCAATAGGGCGTAAGAGGCCTGCTGGTCTTTCCTTTTGACTCTTGTTTTGGGCGCATACTCCACAGGACATTATAAAGTCTCTGATATCTTTTTTCCAAGACGGCCACCAGAAGTAGCGCTTGATCTTTTCTGAGGTCTTGGCCATACCGGGATGTCCTTCCATTAAAGAATCGTGATAACAAGAGATTACTTTTTTCTGTAAATCTGTGCTGGGTAGGTATAATCGTTCTTGGAAATACAATAAGTTGTCCTTTACTGCAAAGTCCTTTCCCTGCAGATGCCAATTCTGTATGTCTGCTGGAGTTACAAGTTGCCTGGCCTTATCCTTAACTTCCTCTATGGATTCTGTGGCGATTACACCCAGAATTCTTTGTTCGGGAATGATTGGTACAGGTTTAGGGTTGATCAAGTGTTCTTCCACTCCCATCCGAGAAAGGGCATCAGCTTTACTGTTCTTTGTACCAGGTCGATAGGTAATTATGAAGTCAAACTCGGCAAAGAATAATGCCCAACGGAGTTGTCTAGAGGATTGGGCTTTTGCGGTTTTCAAATATTGCAGGTTTCGGTGATCCGTAATCACAGTAACGGTGTGTCGGGCCCCCAGCAGATAATGCCGCCAAGCCTTAAAGGCAGACTTGATAGCCAGAAGTTCCTTGTCAGTAATCGTGTAATTGATTTCAGGAGGCGAGAATTTGCGGGACCAAAATGCCACGGGATGCAACTGATTGGTTACCGGGTCCTTTTGTGATAGAACTGCCCCCATGGCAAGGCTTGAAGCATCAGTTTCCACGATGTAGGGGAGTTCGGGGCGAGGGTGTTTTAAGATTGGTGCAGAGATAAATTTAGTCTTCAAATCCTGGAAAGCTTGTTCCGCCTCGGTAGACCATTCAAAACGTTTGTTTTTCTTTAACAAGGCAGTGATGGGCTGGACTATTCGAGAGAATTCGAGGATAAACCTGCGGTAAAAATTAGCGAAGCCTAACATGCTTTGCACACCTTTTACGGAGGATGGTGATGGCCATTTGAGAACTGCATCGACCTTCTTTGAATCCATACGCACTCCGCCAGGTGATAATATGAATCCCAAGAATTCAACTTCAGTCACGTTGAAAACACATTTTTCCAACTTAGCGAAAAGTTTGTGTTGACGCAATCTTTCGAGGACCATTTTCACGTGTTTCCGATGTTCAGATTCCGATGAAGAATAAACGAGGATGTCGTCAATGTAAACAACAACACACACATCTATGAGCTCTCTGAGGACATTGTTCATAAAATATTGAAAGGCGGCCGGGGCATTGCAAAGTCCGAAGGGCATGACCTGATATTCAAATAGTCCATACTTGGTGCGGAAGGCCGTCTTCCATTCATCGCCCTCTTTTACTCGTACCAAGTGGTAAGCTCCTCTAAGATCCAGCTTTGTATATATGCATGCTTTTCTGACTTGGTCCAGGAGTTCAGGGATCAAAGGTAACGGATATCTATTCTTAACGGTGATCTGGTTCAGGGAGCGATAATCTATACAAGTTCTAAGGTCTCCTTCCTTTTTTGGAACGAAGAACAAAGCTGAAGAAGCAGGGGACTTGGAAGGACGAATAAACCCATTTGCCAGGTATTGATCCAGGTATTGTCGGAGGTGAAAGTTCTCAGGCTCGGTGAGGGCATAAATTCTACTACAAGGAGGAGTAGATCCAGGTATCAGGTCTATCTGGCAGTCATAAGACCTATGAGGAGGTAGAGAGTTAGCCTGATCCTTCCGGAAAACATCTTGGTATTCTAGGTATTCGGGAGGTAACTGGGGAGTCTCTGAAGAAATTGCTGCCAGTGCAACACCAGGTGGAGGGTGACAAGTAGAGACACATTCTGGAAACTGGACTGTTCTTGCTCGCAATCGATCAGAGGATTGTGTTTCTCTAACCAAGGTATTCCTAGAATAATCTGAAACTGAGGGGCCTTGATCACATCGAACACGATCTTCTCATGGTGTCCATCTTGACTTACTAGCGTCACCTCTTGAGTGGTATGCGTTACTGGCCCGGAGGCTATCTCCGTACCATCCACCGTAGTAATGACGTCCTTTACAGCCTTGGGACAAAGAGTTAGATTCATCCTCAAAACCATTTCATGATCCACATAATTGCCGATGGCACCGCTGTCGACGTAAGCTTCAATTGCATGTAATCGATCCGGATTATCAGGGCTAATGAGGACCATAGGTATCACGAAATGCGAGGTCACGGAACTGGTTTTCACGCTTGGCAAGTGGACCTCTATTCTTGTCGGGCGAGGTCGTTTCCCTGCTCAGAGTTTGTAACTTTGGTAACTGCAGCTCCGACTGCCTTCTTGGCAGGTTTCACCGGACAGTCTCGAAGAAAGTGCCCTGAGTTTCCGCAATAGAGGCATAATTGCAACTGTTTTCTCCTTTCCCGCTCCTTTTGTGTTAGAGGACCTTTCAGGCCCCCTATTTGCATGGGTTCCCCGGGGTCTACTCCTTTGGAAGGAGTTGGCGGTTTGGAAAATACTCGAGCATCAAACTTGGAACGATCGGCCTTCCTGTTCTGCAGTCTGTGATCTATTTGAACGACTAAGTCTATATAGTCCGAACAATTTTGTGGGGGATTCACTACTTGGGCTAACACATCTTTGAGCTCTCCACGTAGACCTCTATAAAACAGCGTAATCCTTTTGTCCTCAGGCCATTGAGTTTCCACTATCAGTCTGTTGAAAGACGCAATATAAGCCAAAAGGTCTTGATTACCTTGTCGCAACGAAAGAAGCTCATTGTCTAAGGCCTGCCCCTGTGAATGTCTTGCGAACAGTTTTTCCATACTGAGCTGAAAAGCTTGAAAATCATGGAGGACCGGATCATCTTGATTTACTAGAGGGATCGACCAGTCTGCCGCATTGCCACTAAGGTACGAAAGCACGAAAGCTACTTTAGCTTGATCAGTTGGAAAGGCTGCTGGCCGGCATAAGAAATGCAACCGGCACTGATTGATAAATACTGCAAACCTCTTTGGGTCACCAGAAAATCGTTCGGGCGGAGCCAGAGGTATATTCCCAGGAAGGTTAATCTGCACTGGATTCATATAGGATGTAGAAGGAAGATTTCCCCCAGATGCGGGTAACGGGGTCTGTCCGGCTTGTGACTGTAGCAATTGTCTAGCGAGATCATCTGTTCGCTCCTTGGAAATAATCAGTTCCCTTCTTAGAGCGTTCGTTTCCTGATGGGCTGCATGCACTTCTGCCCTTAGTTCCCCAAGTAACTGGGCTAGCTGGTCGGTATCCGAGGTTTCCATAGCGCCTGGACGGGAGTTTTGTGGTAGGCTTTGCGTTCTGTAACGCTCACCTGATTCCCGTAGAGGCGCCGGTCTGGACTGGGCGTATACCGTATCTGCAAAGGTGATGTGTAACACACGGCTGGCTCTTTGGGCTGGACCTCTGTGCACTGTATGTCTGACTTGAAGGGTAAGATGTCTGCAGATAGAAAATATGGGATTAAGGAACTGGGTTATTGAATGTCTCTCTCTTCTTCCCTTTCTCTTCTCCTGTAGAACCCCAAAGGTTAACGCTCTCACCTTAGGTAAGTGAACGCCGTGCTCTCCATCTGCCTCGGGGCAGGGTGCTGTAACCAGTTTCTTCACTGGATAAGGGGAGCAGGCCTCTTGACTTCAGAGGACTGCTGTCCGTCGTTTACTGCACGAACGGTAAGTTTCGAGTAATTCTAATGTCTTTAAAGTCTTTAGTAATGATGTTTCTTGTTTTGCAGGGTTCCGGCGATGGCGGATGACGGGCTGAAGTGAGTTGAAGATGGAGCCCGTGTGATGAATAGAAGCGCCTGGAAGCACGTAAGTAAGCGCTTGTTGCCTGCTTCACGATGCGCTCTAACTGTCTTTTTATTTTGCAGGTACAAGTTCGGAGCGGCTGCAGGGTGCCGGAATACCCACTGGGTTAGATGTGGAAAGGAGTAATGGCACGTGAGTATTAAAGTTCCCCAATGTCTTTAAACGCACCTTGTTTTGTCTTTCAGATGCGGGATGCAGCGCCGAAGGCCTCCGGAGCGTGCAAAGAGTTGGTAAGCTTTTGTCTTTCAGATGCCGGAATGCAGTGTGAAGACCTCCGGAGCGCACGAAGAGTAGGTAAGCCTTTGTCTTTCAGATGCCGGAATGCAGCGCGAGGCGTTGGTGACAACCGATGGACCAGGTAAGTGAAGAGCTGTCACTGAAGACCGTAATGCTAACCTGTTCTTTCTTGTCTTTATAGGTGTTGCTGAAGACTGGATTCAGGATGGTAAGCCTTTTTCCTTAGGCCCAGGATCAGATGCAGAGGACACGATGAGCGTTCTGCTGCAGAGGATGCAGAATAACGCAAAGCAAGATTCATCCATCGGGTGTGGTTTAAATAGCCTCCTGTAGTGCTTAGGTGTCTCCTTCCACAGCCACGCCTAGGTAAGAAAAGAGTTCCTGCTTTCCAGAAGAGTTCCATTGTTCTGAATCTAGGGAGTGGCTCCTGCCCCACCCAACAGGAAAAGTAGTTCCAAACAGAAGAGGATCAGAGGCTCAACTGGCAGGCAAGTAAGCAGCATGGTCTGCTGCAGGTAAGTCCACCCAAGCATTATGAGCCCGGCGCTTCCAGCGCTGGGACTGGGCATATTTATGAACCTGGTGCCACTGGCGCCAGGACTGGGTCCAAAAGGTCCCAATTGGGACTGGTTGGCACTCGGAACCTGGGTTATGGATCTGCTTCCAAGGGAGTTGGGAAAACCCTGACCTTTTGGAAGCAGAGATCATGACAGTTTGGGAAGTAAGAAAAAAACCTGGCCTGGATTTTGAATGGAAATTACTTAATCGTACCTCTGCGGATTCCCACGGATGTCCTCTTTTCGGAAATGCATGGGGTTCCCTGTTTTCCTTGGTGGCTTGGACACCCGAGGCCCATATCTGTATGGTGTGCCGGTCGGCAGAAAGTCTGAAATTCCAGTCTGAAAACAGACTTGGGGTTACTTGTGTTTTAGGGTTTCCCCTTGGCGCCCAGGTAGGTGCATGCACACATGAGGTACTGTTTTCGCAGGGACACCTGTGGAACGCGGGACGGTAGGCCATGTGTTGTTGGCGGCGTGTTTGGATGGGTGAGCCGAGTGAAATGTGCGGAAAATGCGTTTTTTCACCCCCACATTTTGGACGTTGCAGTGGTGTCTGCGTAATAAATTCTGGGCCAATTTGCGCAAATCATACCTCTGCGGATTCCCACGGGTGTCTCCTTTTAGAAATGCATGGGGTTCCCTGTTTTCCTTGGTGGCTTGGACACCCGGGGCCCATATCTGTATGGTGTGCTGGTCGGCAGTGAGTCTGAAATTCAGGTGTCAAAACAGACTTGGGGTTACTTGTGTTTTATGCTTTCCCCTTGGCGCCCAGGTAGGTGCACCCATACATGTGAGGTACCATTTTCATCGGGACACCTGTGGTAATGCGGGACGGTAGGTCATGTGTTGTTGGGGGTGTGTTTCTATGGGTGAGCTGAGCAAAATGTGCAGAAAATGCGTTTTTTTCTCACCTTTCAGACTTTGCGGGGGTGTCTGGGTAATCCATTCTGGGGCGATATGCACAAGTCATACCTCTGTGGATTCCCACGGGTGTCCTCTTTTGGGAAATGCATGGGGTTCCCTGTTTTCCTTGCTGGCTTCGACACCGTAAGCCCAAATCTGTAGGTTGCCCATATGAACAAATTGTGCTGTGGCAAAAGGCTTGGGGTTACCAGCAGGTTACCCTTTTCCTTTTGTGCCCCCGGTAGGTGCACCCACACATGTGAGGTACCTTTTTCGTCGGGACACCAGTGGGAATGCGAGAAGGTATGACATCTGTTGTTGGCGATGTGTTTCGGTGAGTGGACACTGGGAAATGTCTCTGAAATTGGCTGGAAATCAAGACAATTCTCAGACATTTTGCTCTGGCCACCCACCGAAACACACTGCCAACAACACGTGGCCTACCTTCCCGCGTCCCAACATGTCTCCCAATGAGAGGAAGACCTCTTGTGTGCAGGTGTCGTACCTGAGTGACAATGGGTACATCATTTGTATAGTAACCTCTCTGTAGTGCGTTCACGTAACAGTAAAGTACTGGTAGTTAGCCATTTCACATGCACCTTTCCTCACACTTCACATACATACCAGTTACAATGCAGTGGGACACACAAGGTGGGATCTAGCACAAGGAGAAACCTCCTTGTGTAGCACAAGACGGATCGCCCTTGTGAGCAGTGATGCCACGACAAGGCACCCACCGGATCACTGGCCATTCGTATCCCTTTCGTGTCTGCAGTCAGTTGGCATCCATTTCAGCAGTTGCACTTCTACCAAATCACTAGCACCAGAGCAAGCATATCTGCACATGAGCATATCTACACACTTATACCACATGGAAATGTGCTTACAATGCAACTGTGTCTCTAGCAATATCTTTAACTATCATTTGTCTGCAATTGTATAGCAACTGTGACTGCATTCAAACTTTATGTGCCTGCAATCGGATGTGGACCCTGATAGCAAGTGCATACTGGCTCACTTGGCTACCCTGCCCTACAGGCGCTATCTTCCACACCAACTTCGAGTATGCCCATAGTAACTCTGGGCAAACATTCATATGTTCAACCGTACCCACACAAAACACACACCCTGCAACATGGCAATCATTTCTGCAGTGCTGGAAAAGTGCATTCAAAGAAATTACATCTACATGTTCTTTGTATCTTTACCTCATGCATACACCAATCATATCCAATTAATTCCTACAGAAGACGTGTCACTTACACCACACATAACATTACTCGCAGTAAAACAATAAACAAGGCAGGATGTTACGAGGTACGCAAGACACCGCTGCCATACAGTTGGTGTCCAAGTACCACTTTCATGACACTTAGACCTCAAGGGAGGGAGCCAAAGTGGCGTGTATTATTTTGAAAAGGCACCCCTTGAGTGGAGGGAACCTGAATGGTGTTCTGGTCTTCCACAACGCACCCCTTGAGTAGAGGGAGCGGGACTGGCGTTTCTTTGCATGCCAAACTTTAGGTGGAAGGAGCCAGATTCGGGTTCCATTCCAATGTACGCCGGAAGCGGATAGGGCTTTCCAGGCGTTTTCTTCTACAGAAATCCCGAACAGGAGCAAGCTGCACTAGCGTGCCTTGCCAAGACTCCCCAAAGGGGAGTGACCTAGAGTGCTCTACCCTTCTTGTCCATGGCCCGCCTCAACTAGAGGCGGTGGAGTGGCATTCCTTTCCATGGTGTTCCTGAAGTGGAAGGAGCCTAAATTGTGTTACTTTGCAAGGCACACCTCGCGCAGAGGGAGCTAGACTGCCTTTTCCTTATGAGGCAGACCTGAAGTGAAAGGTACCGGGGTAGATGTCTCTTTCCCAGGCAGGCCTCAAGTGGAGGGAGCAGGACTAGCATTGCATGCCAAAGCACGCCAAAGGGGAGTAAACCAGAGTGCTGTCCCCATCTACTCCAAGGTACACCTTAAGTGGAGGGCGCTGGAGTGGCATTTCTTTCCAAGATGCGCATGCTTTGGAAGGAACATGCATTGCGTTACTTTGCAAGGCACACCGCGCACAGAGGGAGCTAGACTGCCTTTTCCTTATGAGGGAGACCTGAAGTGAAAGGTACCGGGGGTGATGTCTCTTTCCCAGGCGGGCCTCAAGTGGAGGGAGCAGGACTAGCATTGCTTGCCAAAGCACACCAAAGGGGAATGACCCGCATGGCACGACTCGAGTAAAGGGATCCGTAATGATTACTATTTTGCAGGCATGCCTCCAATGGAAGGAGCCTGATTAGCATTCCTTTGCATGTCACGCCTTGAGCTGAGGGATCTAGACTGATGTATATTTCGTAGGCATGCCTCAAGGGAAAGCTACGGCTGTGGTTGCCTTTCCAAGGCAGGCCACAAGTGGAGGAAGCAGGACTAGCAATGCCCGTGAAGGCACGCTAAATCAAGTGAAGTGAGTTGACATCCTGTTGAATTTTCATTGAAGGTACACCTCCAGGGCAGGGTGCAAGAGTGCCATTCCTTTATAAGACATGCACGATTTCAGTAGCTAAGGGTCCCTTTCAAGGAATGATGGGCATTTGTGGAAATCAGTCAATCTCCCAATATTTTTCCTTTGTATGATACAAAAGGAAACAGGGCTGAAAGCAGAGGGCAGGCTGGGAAGGGCATTCTGGACAGTACACCCGAGTATCCTCCCTCTTTCCTTGTTTAGTACACACCATACATTTTCTGTAAGGTTGTGCCTTCGTGGCAGTGGAAGGAACATAATCACCAAAGTGTCGCTCTTGCAATCTGGCCACATCTTCTACCTCTGGAAAGGAGGGAATTGGTACATGAACCATAGCCAGAGATTGAACAATGGCTAATTCAAAGTCCAGAAAGGAGAGGTTCTTTTGTGGAGTAGCTGCACGGTACACCACATAAGCATTGTACGTTGCCATATGCAAAATGTGGGTGGCTAACTTTTTGCACCAGAAATGTGACTTGCGTTCAGCACGGTATGACTCAACCCCTTGGTCATTTTTGTCTACTCCACCCATGTACTTGTTGTAGTCTAGAATGCAGTTGGGCTTCCAGACTTGCAGAGTCTGCCCACGCAGAGGGACTGCTGAAGTACTTTAATCATGAATAGTACTTAGCATGTACACGTCCCTTTTGTCGCAGAATTTCACTGCCAACAATTCATCCTGCCGCAATGCCATACATTGTCCCTTGGCCAACTTCTTACACACAAGTTGTCTGGGGAAGCCTTTGCGGTTACTGCGGATTGTACCGCATGCCAGTGTGCCCATATTGAACAATTCCTTGAACAGTGGAATTCCTGTGTAGAAATTGTCTACATACAAATGGTGTCCCTTGTTGAGCCATGGTGTGAGAAGATCCCAAACTATCTTCTCACTTGTCCCTAACTGGCCTGGGCAGCCCGGAGGGTTTAGGGTAGAGTCTTTACCATTGTAGACTCGCATGCTAGAGACATACCCAGTGGTACTTTCACACAACATGTACATTTTAATCCCATATCGTGATCTCTTGCTTGGAATGTATTGCCTGAACAGTAGCCAACCTTAATACAACACCAACGATTCATTGATGGATATGTTCTGGCTAGGAACATACACCTCTGCAAATCGTTGAGTGAAGTGGTCCAGAAATGGCTGGAGTTTGAAGAGCCTATCAAAGTTTGGGTCCGTTCTGGGTAATGCTGCCGAGTTGTCATTGAAGTGCAACATACGGCGCAGTGCTTGAAAGCGATTTCTGCTCATTGTAGCTGAAAAAAACGGGCAATAAACTGGTGCTACAGTAGACCAGTATATCGTGACAGATGGCTTGTGATCAATTCCCATGAGCAGAGTGAGACCCCAAAACTTTCTCATTTCAACATCGGTTGTGGGAACCCATACTTGTGCTCTGGACTGGGGTTTCAGAATGGGACCCCTTGACATCATGAACTGTGCAGCATATAAATTGGTTTGCTGAACCACATCTGCAGTGAACCCATCATCAACAAAAAGGTTGAAAACATCAATATGTTGAAACCCATCTGTATTCACTGTGCACCCTGATATACCAGTGGAAGGGGGCACAACAGGCTGACCCATTGCTGGAGGCACCCAGTGCGACTCTTCAGCCATGTCAGGAACTGCCACATTGAGTGGCCGTCTTCCACGTCCCCTCACCCTTACAGGTCCAGATGATGACGATGATGAGCTTGAGGAGGGACTTTCATCAATGGACAACTCACTTCCCCAATCCCTTCCCTCCTGACCCACAGAAGCACTATCTGTTTCAGATTGCATGTCCACCTCTGTGCCTTGCTCTGAGCCAGACTTCATCACTGCAGCTAATGCCTCCGCATCAGAGATTGATCGCCGAGAAGCCATGAGTACCTTCGCTGTGGAACCCTTCACTACCCAAAGACCAGATGAAGACTGAAATAGTAAGTATGTGTGCTTCTCAAAGTATGGAACGTAGCAGACTAAGTGGTATTCAGTGCCACATACCTACTCACACAAGTACACCAAAAGGTCCAGACTTTGCTCACAAACTGTAGCAGCCCTCTGCAATATGAGTTACTCCCTGCACGCTACAATAAACGGAGTACTACTTTGCAAACACTCACGTGAAATGCTAAGGACCAGCTGACTGCTTTACTACAAGTGGGTAGACAGCTACAACACACCTGCACCTAAAAGAAAGACAACAAAAAAGCTAAGGACGATGTCCTCTTCCGCTAAACTTTACACAAATACCAGCGTGGGGACGAGGATTGCAGCCACACTACCTATTCAGAGACAGCCAACATGCTTTGAACCATGCCCTCCTCCATGGGATGCTGGTGGATGGGAAATAGAGGTGAGAAGCAACCATGCAACATATTAGTGATTGGGTGAGTTGAAAAGCCATAGGCAATGAAGACGCAGAAAGGGAAGATAACAAAAGTACACGGCAGGTCCTTCCAGGCAACTGCTGGCACACTTTTGACAAAAACACCTGCTCATTCACATAGGGGTGTCTGTTGTAAGGGGAAAGGTGACAAGGACAAAATGAATGCAAGGCCAAGCAAATTGATTTAGGCTGATGCAAGTGGTGATGGGTAGCTAAGAAATAAGCAGCACAGACATACTGAATGCTTTGACATGCCATGAATGCAAACAATTGCTAGGAAGTGGGAGTCTCACTGCCAACATACTTACTACCATTTTTATTCACATTTCACATATTCCAGTGCGTCCATCAGTTACTGGGCAACCCCCTAAAATAGCGTCTGGGCAAAATCCATTATGTCTCCAATGAACAGCTCCATGCCTGTTTTGGAAAGATGCACCCCATCTCTGTGAAACATCACAGCACCTTTGATATTGCCATGGTGAATGGTCCGTATTCTTTTGTTGCCCTCTGTCAGTCTAGTGAACTCGCCATTCAGTTTCCACACCGAGCGGTTGATGGCCCTTGTATTCCCTTGAGTTCTCCAATCCATCCTGAGAATCAACTGGGACCAGGCCACCACAGTGTTTGGAAACCTATGTGCAATCCATTCAAGTTCCACCATGAGCTGCTCCCGTACCCCCTTCCGTCCAACAGACACAAAATCATTTCCTCCCAGGTGCACCACTCTAAGGTCACGGGGGGGGGCTCTCTTTTTGCTTGGGCATCGATGATGGCTCCTCTGAGCTGGTGAAGGCGCATCCCCCCAACCCCAAACCAATTCACTGCAAGGCCATCCCTTCCAGACTGAGATGTAGGTGGCCCTCGGAAAAGTCGTTCAGCCCTTTGGATATAAGAGTGGCCGAAAATCCACACAACCCTCATCCTCACTAGGAAATGGAAACAGGAAAACCCCCATGATTATGGCTACACATACAGTTTACCAAATTACACAACAATTGCGTCAATACATGACTCTTGTAACAATCCCAGACACACACTTCACCCATTCGGAACCTCTCATTTGAGATAACAGTAGGTCGACACATAATTGCCACATTATTTTCAGGAGAAAGAGGTGAAGAAGATAGTATGCCACCTTGTGCCAATAACACAGTTGTGCTGGCGCAATTGTAATCAGTAAAGGTTGTCTGCTCCTGTGGCCCACAGCCTGCACAGCACGGTGGTAAGGTGACTTGCACATGCTACATCGTTAAACTTTGGCAGGGTGACTAGTCTGACAGAGGATATGAACTGTGCAGCAAGGGTGCTTTATACCCTTTCTGAATATAGGTACTCTGACAGAATGTGCGCCATTCATCACACATGGATGCAATTTTGGACACTTTGATTGTGAGAAATTGGGGCGCAGCTCCCGAACCACTGGTGAACTTGGGGCCACTCGACTACCAAGGCAGAGAGGCAGCCAAGGTCACACACATCAACCACCACCACCCTACATCTCTTCCTGGCCAGCACTGCAGCTTTCCCCTCCAGGAAAGGAAGGGGACCCTGCTGGGGCACCCTGCACCCACTGCTGATTTTGAGGGCCAAAATATCCATCTGGAAGATGGACGCCCAAGGCCAATGACATCACCCCCCACCCCTCCTGCCCCTCTAGCTACCCTGCGTTACAGCTTTTCCCCCTGCAAAAGGATGGTGACCCGGGCGGGCTCACTGGAACCACTGCTGGAAAAGGACCACAGAAATGGGGATCGTTGCAGTAAATTTAGTGTTCTCTGTATCAAGTGTGCGTAGCAGGCTCAGAAAAAAATGACCATCTGCATTACTACCGGCAACATTTTTGAAAAGTTGCTGCTACTTATGTCGGCCAATTTTTCCTTCTGCAAAGCAGCCACCTTCCTCATTGCAAGGCACTCCCATCACTGCCCCCTGAACCTCCCCACTACCCTTTCTCACCCATACCACTGACACTGCAGCCACAGTTTCTCCCACTACAGTAACCCTCCACCCGCAGATTACCAAGTAATATATGTAGTACTTACATAAGTCAGCAAACAATTTTCAGTAGCCACAACTGCAAAGGAAACATAAAAGAATTACATTCAGTGCTTTGCCTACCAATAACACATCCAAACTGTCTGGCAGATATCTATACATTTTTCAGCTCCTGCCACCACATACATGACACTTCTCAGTCATCTACCACCACGGAAGGCTGGACTGCTCAGTGATAGCAAACTGGAATAAGACCAATGGGTGTATGGCAACCCCCAGCACACAAAAAAAACATTGCACAGATGGCTAAGTGGCAAACTTCCCTCCCAGGGAAACAGCACTGATCAGCTGGACTGGGGGGCATTTTGTGCGCTACCCCGGCAAATGTGTTCCTGGCCACCCCAATACCTCCCCAGAGCACCCACTTCCCTTCACAACACCAACACTACAGGCCCAGTTCCCCCCATCCCAATAGCAATGTGCCCTCCACCCACTATATAATCTTGAAATAACCAAAATTTCATACGTACATAACAAGGGAGAAGCTTGAACTGCTCAAGACCTGCAAAGGGAAAAACAAAACATAAATTATCTGTGTCAGCCCACCCAAATGCCAAACCACCCATACTGTCCCCCCCCCTGCTGCATTGGCCAGTACGTTTTGGGCACCCCAGCGCCAGACTGGCACACCAATGTGCCCCTCTGCGCCAAGGCAAGTTTCGTAAACAAAGGAAAAAAATGAAAAATGGTACACTACACTTTAGGGCGGGCTGAGGGGCACCATAAACCGCCAGGTAATTTTCTAATGTAGTGGGGGGTGACCCTCTACCCCCCCACCCCAAATGCAGGGAGGAGCATCTCATTCAGCCCTCCCTGGGGGCAGATAAGAGGGGGCTATCTCATGCAGCCCTCCCTGGGGCCAGGTGCCCCTTCCTAGGAGCAGATATCTGCCCCCATGGAGGTCTACAAGGGGTGCCCCCAATTCCCCTTGGGATGAAGGGGAGAGGGCCACCCCCCATTTCTGTAAAATATGTCCCTGGTGGCTAGTGGCCCCCAAACCACCTCCCCCCTTCCCATCACATTTTCTTTTCCATTTTTTATTATTTTTTTTGCCCCCTTCCCTGGGGGCAGTGATCATCTGCCCCCAGGGGTCTACGACACTGTGGCCCCATGCTTTGGGGCCACGGGGGAAGGGGGCTGCTTACCTAGTAAGCGGCCCCCACGTCACAAACGGATCTGTATTGATCCGGTGGCATTGCTGCCCACGGATCGCGTGCCCTGCGCCCGATCCGCGGGCAGCAATGCCACACAATGGGTATCTTTGGAAAGGGGAGAATTTCCCCTTTCCAACGATACCCGCCTTGATCTCTGGCTTGAAATACAGCTGGAGATCGAGGCCGAGCAAGGAGGGCTCTTACCTTCTCTCTTCACCGCAGCAGCTGAAAATGGCTGCTGCGGTGAATTTACTTTCAGTTTCACACCGACATGCTTTACGCACGCCGACGTGAAACTGAAGGTAATCCAGCCCCCTGGCAGTGAGGGGGGTCCTCCCCCTCACATAGCCCGGGGGTTGGATTACAGTTTTGAGCGATCCCTGCTTTGCAGGGATCTCTCAAAACAAGGTGCTGAAAAGGACGAGCTATCTCATCCTTGGCACTGCGTGTGCAATTCCAAGGACGAGATACCTCGTCCTTGGCACTGTAGGGGTTAACATGGCAGCCAAAATAAGTAGACAAGTGAAAAATACATACTTATTAATCTGAACTCATGGTAGACAGTTGAAGATCTGGTAGGAGTTCTTACTACATAAGGAACCCAAGATACACCAAAACACGGATTGTGGCAAAACAATTAATGTTGCAAATATGATATTATATACCCATGTTCTAGGTGTCATTGATAAAATTCCACAGAATGACAAAGACAGCTTGCACAGAGATGGGAATTGAATGTAAAAATAACCCTTCAAATATGTAATGTATGTGTCCGATTGTATTAGGGGACATCATTTTAGAAATGTACATTTGTGCAAAAGTTAAATTGTGGTTCAAATCAATGTGGGAGTTCCTAAATCGCACCATAAAATATGACAGCTCTTTCTGACTGCTAACCAGAGCAAGGCAAGTGCCTTTAGCCACTCACAGCCATGGGGGTGTGTTTTGAAATTCTACCCACACCATAAACTTTGTGATGTCATTTGGTAGGATAAATATAGGAACTTCACCACACATAGACACACACTGCTTCCTGAACACATGCAGATTTCCGCAAAGCACTTTGTTCCAGAACTCTTCATTTTACAGCTGATACCAGACTTCTTTGCAAAAACCAAGGCCCAGCATTTGCTGAACTCTTTTTAGCTAGACCAAAATTCAACCATCCCAAACTGAAGGGAATTTAATTCTGATCCAGTCTGGCTTGCTACTATTAAGGCTTGCCTGCTGAAACTCGCATCCTGCTAATTTGCCATGTCCAGTGACCAGAAGGGCCAATTCATTCCAAATCCAGTTGAGGTGCCATCCAAATTGACCAGAAACGCCCAGCTGACTTATCCCTCCAGATGTGCCGTGCTGCCAGTAGACCCGATCCGATGACCATAACCCTGACGGTTCAATCTTAATTACAAGGGACTGTAAGTATCAATAGGAAGAACAGTGACCCATAGTATATTTGCATTGTCTTATCCCATCTCAACCCATCCCATCTTTAACTTCAGAACCCTAATATTCGTCAGAACCACTCTTGCGCTGATTTTCCTTTCATCTGTGTTATTAAATCATAACACATTAATGATTTTGATTAAATAAAGTAATTCCCATGCAGAACGGAAACCAGAGTATCACACGTGAAGGTTTACAAGCGGCTGTGAGTAACTGTGGAGATTCATGGGTGGCATTCTCTTTTTCATAGTCATAAAATAGTGTAATAAAACCAATCTGTCATTATTAAAACCAAATTTCTGTTTTCATTTTTGCGCCTATTTTTCAAAAACAACTCTCTCTAAAACGTCCATAACTACCTAAATTTTATAGATAGAACCCTAATTTCACCTCTCACTGATACCTAAGACCCTTAGCTACATCCACAACTGCATCGTGGAACAGTGTATTTAACCCGTTTTTATCAAAAATTGCATAGTGAAATTTTGCCACGAATTTACAGTTTTCAAAAGTTCTACACATGCATTTTTATCATCCAACGTGTTTCCTCAATCCCATTCTGATCTAAATTATGTACTGTTGTTTATCTTGTAGTGCATGTGTGTTAGGACCTGTGTTGTGTTGCTTTCATAAGAATTTTATTTATCAATTTAAGCATTTTTGCACCACTTTGCACTGTGTCACAAAGCCATGTTCACCTGCCAGTTTAAAAGGGTCAATTTCCAAAAACGATTTTCTCTCTTGTTTGGGAAGGGAAGATTGCATTCTTAGACATTGTCTTTCATTCCTGAATACCTGCTGATTACTGACATCTGTGTAGGATTGCTCATTTGTGCATTAAGAACTTTGCAGGGGGAAATATTAACCTAAACGTTATCTGTTCACAAACCAAAACTGTTCTTTTTCCTGTGTTTTCTATTTTGCATTACTATAAGTGAATTAAATTGCTTTACTTATTTTCTGATTGTATTGTCACCACTTGGTAATTGCTGCCCCATATATATATATATTAAAATGTATGTGTGATTCAAACATTAAATAAATAAAATAATCTTTACCTTTACAAACTAGCCTGATTCCTGGTCCAGTGTGACCTGGGGGTATTTTGAGATGGGTGTGATACGAGTGGTATATTATTCAGACTATTGAACTTATAGACAAAAAAAAAAGAAGTATTTCATTTGCGCACTACATGCTAGGCGAGACCCGGGTGTCTGCCTGATTGAAACCCTTAACACACCCCATTATCCCACCCCACATAATCCCATCATCCAACCCTACCCCATCTGTCTGCTTTCCCACCCCAACTCATCCATCGCACAACCCCACCAAGCCACCCCATCACAACGTTCCACCCATCAAACCATGCAACCGATTCCACCACCCTATTCCATCTCCCCATCCTGCTAGATTGCTACATCACGTTACACCACAACATTCTGCTACACGTTCCCATCTCCCCTTCCCATTATTTTCACCCACCCTACTGAGGTACCTCGACCCATCACCCCAGGCCATCCAATCACTACATTCCACCCCTAACCCATTTCATCACCAAATACCATTTACAGCACCCCATTCCATCAACAAACCACATCCCATCAACTCCTACCATCACCTACCCCATCTTCCCACCCAATCCCATCACCATACCTCACCCACCCGATCATCCATTCACTCCCATTCTATAACCATCCCCATCAACATAACCCACCCATCACCAAACTCTACCACCCCATCACATCACCCCACCCCATCACCACAGACCATAACTCCACTCTATCATCCCCCAACCTTTTATCCCCACAGCATCAACCTATCACCCACACCATCACTTCACTCATCCCACTTCATCACCCCACCTCATCCCATCTCCTGATGTTATCACCTCACACTATCACCCCACCCCACAATTCCATTGCATACACCCTTAACATCCCAACACATCGCATCTCATCCCCATCATTACATCCTATCGCCATCTGCCCACCCCACGAGCCTACCCCACCTCATCACCCCATCCTTTCAGCTCACCCCAACGCATCACCCCATCCCATCACCACACCCCACCTTATCACTCCATACTATCCCACATGGCATCTGATTCCAGAACTCCACTCCATCACCACATCCCACCCCACCACACCACATCATCCCACCCATTACCCTACACCATCATCCAACCCCAAAATCATGTACCATCCTCTGGTACCATCATCTCCATCCCATCACCCCAACCCATATCCCAAGCCCACACCATATCCACCTACACTATACCCCCAGCAACCCGCCAACCCCATCCCAATCACCTCACCCCACCCATCACATCATCCAACTCCACACCTTCAACACACCCCATCCCAATTTCCCATCACCCATTCAATAACCCCCATCAAGTCACCCAATCCCATCTAACCATTCCATCAACCCACTCCATGACCCCACCCATCATCCCATCCTATCGAATCACCCCATCACCCCATCTAAACACCCATTCCATCACTGCCCACACCACCACACCACCCCACAACCCAATGCCATCACCACTCCCAAATCCCCTACCCCATTTCATCACCCCACCCCATCAACTCACTTCACCCAGTCCCATTACCACTTCCCACCCCATTACCCAACCCCATCACCCCAGCCTGCACCATAACCCTTCACCCCACCACCCTATCTCGACACATCATCCCACCTTCTCCATCCTATCCCCAATACCATGTCATCACCCCATCACATCACTCCATCCCAGCCCCCTACCCTATCAACCCACTGTATGCCAGAACCCTACTCCATCCCATCACACCAGCATACCATCCCATCATATCACCCCACAACATTCCATCAACCACGCCATCCCTTCACCCTACCCTATCTCCCACACCATCCCACTACACCATCGCATACCCCAATGCCATCTCATCACCCCATCACATCACTTCATCCCATCACCCACCACCTGACCCCATCCCATCAACCCACCATGCCCCAGCACCCTACCACATCCCATCACACATCACCCCACCCCATCCTATCACTCCACCCTATCTCTCCACCCCCACCCTTTTATCCCATCGACCCATCACCCCACCCAACCCCCAGCCCCTCACCTCCATCCTGTGACCCTATGATCCACCTCACCCCATCACTGCAACCCAACATCCCATCCCATCCCCTGGTCCCTTCACCTCACCCATCACCCTATGCCTTAATTCCATCCCATCCTATACCCCATGCCGCCACCCTAACCACCAAACCTATATAATCTGCATCACCAAATCCCATCCCCATTACCCCAACCCCATCCTATCTGCCACCCCATTTCACCCTACTTGATCACCCCACACCATCCTGATACTATCCCTCTACCCCACCCCATCAATTCACTGCAACTCATCACCCCATCTAATCTACCTTTTCCATCACCTCCGCCGCATCACCACCTCCCCATCACCCCATTAACCCACCCTATTGCTCTGTCATCTGCCCCATGCCCCACACCAGCACCCAACCCCATCAACACAACCCATTACATCACTCCATCCCATCACTCCACCCCAAAACACACCGCACAACCACCAACACTCCCCGACCAAAAACAGTCTACACCACCAACACCTTACACCTCCACCCCACTTTACCTGCAAAAATCGTTGGATTTACAGCGCTGTAATTCTGCTGGTGTTAAATTCACCAAATAGCCCCATTGAGTCATATCGACTTCAATAATTGAGAGTTACCAATACTTACCCAGGTACGGGACCCACGTCTGCACATACCCATCCCACTCGGTTAAAGTGAACTGTAAACTTTCCAGACATCATCTCTTTTGTTTTGATATAATCCCACGTGCCCAGACGTGATGTTCCAAGCCTCCTTGGCCTAGAGACCCACCCTACTCCTCACTGATGACGCCCAATGCAGCTGAAGCATGTCAGTGGATGCTTGTGATCTCGTGCAGAAGGGATGGGACATCGCAGTTCTGGGTGAACTGCCTCTTTTTGCCCAGTCCACTGAGAAAAAGCTTCATTAAATGATGTTGCATGGGTAGCGTTTATCAACAATTTAATGCCAAACACCCAGGAAATAGGGAGAATCATTGGAAAATCTGCAGACAATGGATGCTTGTCCAACAGGAGAAGTGCTGATTGGGGTTTTACCTGGAAGTACCCAATGGAAATCCTCCTTAAGAAAGCCTCTTCAAGAGGGCGCCTAAATAAGCCTTCATCAAAACAGAGCCAGATTGTCTGGATGGGATTTAGAACGAAGGAGACAGACTGGGAGCAGAGCTTACTATGCGGTTCTGCCTGGAGCTGTTGTTGTTCCTTCCTGTACAGTGCCTTTAAAAGAGTACAACAACCTCAGTGCATGTAGATATATGTCTCAGGAATTAGTTCAACCCCTGATAGCAGCTGCAAATCCTTTAGGGGAATCCTTTACCTGCTATGTCACTGAATGGGGAGTGGGCCGTAGGAGAACCTTTTTGGAAGTATACTGATAAAAGCATGCCCCAGAATGTATGATTGCGTGTGGCATTTTACTGTCTGGCAGTAGCCAAATATGAATAAATCCCAGAGTTTTCACAATGTTTTCAGAATATATATTATCTCTTTCAATCATATCAAATTGATGTTATCTCTAGCAAAAAGGATTTTTATTTAGAGGCAGACAGAAGTGCATTTGAAAAGTTATATCATCAGAAT
This sequence comes from Ambystoma mexicanum, assembly GCF_040938575.1. Classification (NCBI taxonomy): domain Eukaryota; kingdom Metazoa; phylum Chordata; class Amphibia; order Caudata; family Ambystomatidae; genus Ambystoma; species Ambystoma mexicanum. The sequence goes on from NC_090939.1 coordinate 696,043,610, forward strand.
TTTAGGAAAGGAGCAAGAAGATGTTGTATGCTTGAAAACAACTTGAAAAGAACTCACCGAATATAATGAATAGATCACCATGCCAAAGCTGCATGGAAGAACACTGCATGCTTTTCAGCATTGGTGGTGTACAGGAACCCTTTTGAACACTGTCTTGGCCTCCCGTGGCAGTACTCTGCGTTCATGAGGGGCTTCCAAATGACCAACCCCGAAGGCCAGTGCTCACCACTGTCATGAATAAGGGTGCTAATGACAGGGGGCCTAAGCGCAAGAGAAGTGTCCAGTTAGTGTGACCTTGACAGAAGAGGACACCTTGAATAGGGGACGGAAGTAAGTAGTTTATTCAGAAGCAAGGAAGAGCAGAGTTCACCAGGCCTCAGGAACAGGGCAGAAGTACATCTCTCCCACAGCCACCGTCCAACTGCCTTTCTCTGGAAACAATGTTCAGGCATCATTAGGTTCCTATACCCCTGGGATCCACCATGACGGAGTAAGCATGACCACAAAATGCCACAGTTTAAGAGACAAGAATGAAGATAATATACATTAAAACATCAACACATACAAAACACAATTGCACCAGTGAAAGTTTCTGTAATATCACCCTATGGGGCTCATTACGAGTTGGGCGGTATTCCGGCAGTAAATCTTCCAGAATACCGCCCAAAGGAATTACCGTTACCGGCACTTGGTCTGGCGAAATTACCGCCAGATTACAAGTGGCAGAGTTAATCCCCATTTTTTGCGAGTGCATAGGACTCTATGAGGTATTTTTGGCAGAATAACTGCTGGCGGAATTACTGCTGCGGTAATTCCACGAATTTTGCTGATTTTTGGCAGAAAGTGGCACTATTTACCTTCAGCATCATGCTGGAGGTAAATCGCCCACCCCAGGGCCATACTCGTAATATGGCAGATTTGGAAATGTGGTGGTAATTCCATTACTGCCAATTCTTTTCCGCATTGCCATACTTGTTTGAGAATTCCAGCAGCTTGTCATTTTGATTTCAACCAGTAGAATACTGCCCTGCGTTGCAAATGGTATGCGATTAAAGTTGGAAGTAGGAATGCAAAAGCTCATATATACAGCGGGACATGCTATGATTATGGTACAAAAAATGGTTCCTGAATATAACACAGAAGTTTCAGTTGGTACTTCACATATATTGGAGTTTGCTGCAGCAATTTGTAAAGCTCCCTCTGTTTTTTGCCCAGCGCGGATAGTCTCTACAGACTGTGTAGGAAGCAAGAGTCAATTATCGCCTGGTAACTTCTGAAACAAAAATAAATAAAGATGAATTGGTGGAATATACAGCTGCTGTTATTTTTAGGGCACTCTTCCCTTGAGGAATGTGCTGGGGGAGTAATGTTATTTACATTTTCTGAATGGAGCTGTATGCATGCACACATCCCTTCGTTTTAGTACCTTCATAAACATACCTGGTAGGGCACTGGATGAGAATGATGTGTTGCCTGTGCTATTTATATGGCTTGCCTCTCAAATTAAAACAATATTTTCACTTTCAGTTATCAAACTTGACCATAGTAGAGCTTAAAAAATGTTAACTTGTCCACTGTCACTGATACCAGAAAAGTGCAATTGAAATTATTTGGGACTTTACTGTTAAGACAACGCAAACATGTTGTATGTCGACAGTTCAGCGGGAGTTACCCGCTATGCCTCTTTCTGAAGCTCACCTCCAGAACATTATGGAGCTCATTTTGTGGACACACACGTAGGCGCTACATTTCTGTCATCTGCACGGCAGAGTGCAAACGTGCAGGGCTAAAGGCAGCATACACATATATATGCCACCATTTATTTATTTATTTATTTATTTATAAACCGTGTCACATGCCGGAGTCCTCAGAGTGCAGACATAGAAAACAGACAGGACAAACAAACGAGTTAGAGGAAGGCAAGAAATCCAGAAGCAGGCAAGAAGAGAATGAGGGCAAGAACAGGTTAGTCCGGAGGTAGGCTAAAGAGATGTGTCTTCAGTCTTTTCTTAAACTCTGCAGTTGTTGGGGTGGCTCGCAAGCTGTACAGAAGTGAATTCCAGGCAATCAGACTTTGGACATCAAAGCTGCGTCTGGCAGCTTTGGCACGTTTAAATCTAGGCTGTACAATTTTGAGTTGGTTCTTATAGCTGTGAGTGCACGAAGGAACATAATGCAAGAGGCGATCCGCAAGATATTTCGGAACCAAATTGAGAAGACATTTGTTAGTCCGCGTAAGTAGTTTGTGATTCATTCTAAGCTTCACGGGCAGCCAGTGAAGATCCCATCTAGAAGCAGTTATAGGAGCTCATCTAGAAAGGCCTGAGATGGCAGGAACTGCTCCATTTAGAGAGACCCGAAGAGATGACAAATTGAGCTGCAAGCAGCCACTTAGGAGGCTGTTGCAATAATCGAGGTGGGAATTGACAAGAGAAGTGGAAAGAATTGCTGCATTTTCATGTGTCAGAAAAGGTTGGATATTACAGAGTAATTTGTTGATCAAACCACAAGACGAATGAGTGAGCAACATGCTGGTTCATGGTTAGCTCTGCATCTAAGGTAACACCCAGGGTCTTCACCTTTTTTGCTACAGGAACAGTAGTGCCCGAGATGGAGTAGCTCTTATATTCCTGTGGTAAGGATTTGAAACGAGAGCTGGAAGCCACAACCAGAGTTCTGTCTTCTTGGCATTTAGCGCCAAGGAATTAGTGGCCATCCAGGCATGAATTGCGGAATAGATGGAGGTAAGGTTAGCCAGATCCTGAGAGTAGGAACCTGTGAGTTTTATGACGACCTGGGTATTATCAGCAAAATTAGCATACTGGACACCCAGGTCATCCCGAAGTCTCAAGAAGGGGATAATGCAAATTCTGAAGAGGGAAGGGGGAGACATGATCCCTGCGGGACACCACAGGTAATTGTGGTGGGCTTTGAAGAGGCCTCACCAACACTCACTCTGGCATTAGTGGACCAAGAAAGGAGGAGATCCATTGAGGCGCCTTGGGAGAACAACCTACAACAGTCCAAAGCACATAGTAAGGAAGCAGTAGCAGCATCAGGAGGAGCATCAAACCAATAGTTAAAGTCACCCAAACTGGAGAGTGGGTCTCAGTAAAGTTATTTAACAGGTTTAGAAACTGTTCCTCAAAATGTATTTTCTGATATTTTGCCCTGCACATTTTCACTCCGCTATGGAAATGAGTAAACACTACCTACCATGCTTGCATGGCAGGCAGCATTTACAATTACATTTAAACGCTTCCTGCCATGAGCGCATGGAAGGCAGGGTTTAATTGTAAACACTTCCTGCCATGCGACCATGGTAGGCTGCACTTAATTGTAAACATTGCTTGACAGGCAAGCATAAAACCATCTGTATCCATGGGGATCTCCGGCATTTACGCTGGCATAAAAATGCATGCCGGTGCAAATGCTGGGGAATTCGTATGGTGGAGAGAAAGGGAGACAGCGGAAATACAAGTTGCATTCTGCCCACCATCTGCGCCATACAAATGAATGAAAATGAGCCGCATGCAAGGCTTTTACGTCTTTCATTGACGTTACAGCTCATTAGACAATGAGCTCCTATGGCCAGTGGCCACCAGGCAAAGTTGCCATATGCTGATCATTGCTCCCCTCCCACCACTCTCACCCCATTATAATATGCACATACACATCCAGGATGAAATCAACAACATTTTAACCACCATTTCCAATGTCTGTATGCCACCAATGAGCACTCTTTAAACACATGGGGTCAGATTATGTCACTGTTGCCCCTCTGCAGAAAAATGCAGCAAATTAATTTAGTGCACATTTTGCCACGTGTATAATAGGAACTGGAGGAAACAGATTTTGCCCCAATCCGTATTACCTAAAGGCGTTCTGGCAAGGGCAATACTGAAGTATACTGTTTTGTGTGCTATGCTTGCACTATAACATGAAAGCAATGTAGAAAACAATGTACATGAAAGCAATGTAGAAAACAGATGTATTTGTGTGTTAGTACAATAACGTCTGCTTCCGTTTTACTCAAACGTGTTTTGATAGCATGGAGAGGGGCAAAATCTTTTTGCTCTATTCCATAGGGCTTGATTTACCAAAAAATGTTTAATGGTAAAATCTCATTGAAAAATGCTTTATAAATTAGGCCCTACAGCATCTAAGCATATGTTCAATTTTTAGCACTGGTGCAATATTTTGATAAGCCGACTCCTAGCCCTATTACAGAATCCCTGCACTGATGCAAGTACACTTTTGCACAGTATTGTCACTAGGTCAAACTATCCTTCCATTTTTTTTTGCACCCACCCATGATCTTGTGTCCGATTGAAATAAAATTAGCAAACCTGTGTTGCTGCTTATATAAACGAATGGAGCAAGCAGGCTCTGTTCCAATTCTTATTATCTAACCTTTTCTGCAATGGGAACAAAATAAAGCAGGCTATTGTTTTTACTATGTGTGCTGCCTAAAATGTTACGTTACGCAGCAAGGATGGTGCCAAAATCAGTCTTTTTCATGTGTGTCCTAATGAAAATATTTTTATATAATATGGATTTGGGCAAAACCAGTTTGCTCCATTCTCTATTATCTAAGCAGCCCAACTAGTGCTAAATCAATTACTTCATTTGTTTGCACACTCCTTTTTTGCACAAGGTCAAAGTTCAGATAATCTGGCTCGTGGACAATATTTGCTCCAATGCTAATATGGAACGGGTTTAACAGTAGCTCAATTTTTGGCATGGTGCAAAGTTGCATTGAATGTATACACATTTTGCACCAGGGTCATTTTTGCCGTAGTGCAAAGGTTCTGGAAAATGGCCCCATCTCCAGAACACTGACCCTTAACTGCACTTTTGAACTAGTGGCGGCCAATTACCTCTGCTATCACCTTCACCAATACAAACATCATCACCAAATGATTTCCTACTAGTAATTCAGTTTTCAACTCCTGAGATTAATTATGAACCTAAATGTGCTTACTCCATGAAGCTTAAAGATATTTTTCTGTCTTTAAAGAGAAATGCATCACACTGATATTGCATTTCAGTGCATTGTGCTTTAGTATAGATAATTAGTATATTATCGATGAAGAAACATATGGAAAACATTTTCACAGATATTGCAGCAAAACAAATATAAAGCGTTCAAATATAATGAATCAGTTTAGCAGACTGATGAAGTGATTAGGTACAGATATCTCCAAAATCATATTCAAGATGAACGATTCATTTTCTTCATGTCTAAGACCTCCATAAACAACCAGCTGCAGCTAATTGCTCAACCCAAGAAAGCAACATTTCACAAAGTGACAGTGGTGAGCGAATTACTCGAGGTACTTCTCTATTCTAACACTCCGTTCCACCAGTAGATTCTCCTCCACTTCCTTATCTTTCTCCTCCTACTCCTCCCACTCTTCCTTACTCATTCCTCGCATTGTTCCTTGATGTATGGTTTACAACCTCCTACTTGCTCTTAGTTACTGGTCTTCCCAACCTTCTCTTCCCATTCTCACTCTCCCATCTCCAGGTTTTTCTCCCACCCAGCCTGTTCTTTCTCCTCCTTTCAGCTCGCACCCATGTCCTATCTGACCTCTTCTCTGGCCTTTTCCCTTAAATATGCTTTTCCCTATCTCCTCTTTCTTCCCCCATGCCTCTTCTCTTGGCTTCTCCATGCAGCCACCTTCTCTTTTCTCTAGCTCCCCACATGATCCTACACTGGTCAACCCTTTCCACCATACCTCACTCTAGGAATGAAGGTCTTGACCTGCTGGTATACATCGAAAACATTAGCTGTTCAGAACACCCAGGTTTACAGACTTCACAGGTTTTGCCCAGGCTAGGGGTCTGTCATGACCACTGGTCAAGGGCCATTCACTTTACATCCTGCAGGGTCCCAATGGACCCAGTAATGGCGCCTGTGGCAAAAAGCTCATTTGAAAGTGTGCTCTGCACACAGTATGCTTAGGGCACGTGCACCCAGGCCGGGCCATACAAATGCATTTAAGGCACATGCTGAAGACAGGAGGAGTGGCAAGGTGGGGCCACAGGGCGGGGCCTAAAGGGAGTGGCTGGGGCCAGGCTATACAAGCCAGCCTCACCCGCATGTTAGCGCTTCGCGTTAGTCTGCTGGAGCAGCGTAACGCTTACTGCCGTCTACAGATTCTTACCTGTTCAGCACAAGCATCTTGGTCTCCGGATTCCATCCAGCATCTTACCTGAATCAGCCACGCCATCGCTGAAAGCTTTGCTATCCGCTACTGACTCTGCAGCTCCGAGCGCATCTTACCCGAGAAGCCACGCCATCGCTGGAAGCCCTACTGCCACTTCTGACTCTGCCGCTCCGCGCACATCTTACCTGAGTTCAGCCATGCCATTGCGGGAAGCTCAGCTAACGTGCGCCACTTACCTGAGATCAGCCACACCATCGCAGGGAGCTCTGCTGCTCGCTTCCAACTCTGCAGCGGTCGCACGCCCTTTACCTGTCTCCTCGAATCCACCGCGGGCGGCACCTTGCTTCCTTACTAGTCCCGAACTCCCGTCAACACAAAGTTTTCCTCCGGCACAGCATCCTCACGGATCCTCTCATCTGGCAGCCGGCAGGAGTTCGGTGAACCGCTTCCATCAAACACCGAATGGCAGCACCTGCAAAGAAGACAGAGAGCACAAGGTTATTAATTGCATGAACTTTAACAACGCTAGGCCACGCAACTCACGAACTTGGCGCATCATTCGGAAAGTCGACTTACCACCTGTAGATTTTCCAGATTGTTCCCTCTTCGATCACCACGCTCTCGTGGGCCATCTTCAACCCTGAGGAAAGAAAGGACAATATAAATTACGGACAATAATCATTGTTAAGAAATACCACAAAGGATACGGACAATAATCAGTGTTGTAAACACCTACCTTCAAGGCGGAGTTGGTTGCAGCCGGTGTGGACCTCCACGCTAAGGACCAGTGACGCAACTAGGTCCATCCACAGCGCCGCTGCTGAGAGAAAGCAGGATGGAGAGCTCATCTTTACATTAAAACAGGTGAGCTTGCATGGGCAAACTCTTGCTCACATCATTCTGGCAAGAAAGGGTCGAGGGGGCTCATGGCACCACCACGCCATTCTCACTACCTCTCATCTTCCCTCAGGGGCAGTACCAACATCCCAAGCCTTTGATTTCGCAGCAGCTGGGGAAGAGTGTGGATCCAAGGGAGCCAAGACCTGGGAGGGCTCCAACCGTGCCCCAACGTCCCCGCAGAGACCAGGTGAGGATAACAGAACAGGAAGCCTCTCCTAACCTCTGCCTGGACGTTATGAATACCTCAGAGACTGACCAGTTGGCCCAATTGCTGGGGGAACTAGGGCTGAAGTGAATGCCTCCAGACAAGAGACAAATTCATTAAGGAGGGATTTAATTGTAGCCCGAGAACGAACCGACCAACTGGCAAGACAGGTGCTTCAAACCCATGCGTGGCACGTCCCTTTACCTGGAATCGGCCCAACCCCTTTGCCTCCACCACCACCAGTTCAGGTGTTACTCCCGGGGGCTGTACCATTAGCTCCACCTGAACGGTTTACCGGCGACCCCAACAAATATGCCATATTTATGAATCAGTGTCGCCTCCACTTTTTGTGCCATCCTGGGGCCTTCCCTAACGATAGTGCCAGAGTCGCTTTCGTACTTTCATATTTAGGAGGCAGCGCAGCAGACTGGTCCATACCACTGGTTAACCAGGATGATCCAGTACTCCACAATTTTGGGGAATTTCAACGGGAATTGGAAAAGTAGTTTGCGAGACACACCCAAGGACAGGCCCTTGATAGCAAACTGTTGTCCCTAAAACAGGGAAATCATGATCTGCTGATGTACATAGCCACCTTTAACCGCCTCATTGCACAAACCAACCGGCCAGAAGCCCACACTATTCCACCGAGGGCTACGTGGGGAATTAAAGGACGTTCTAGCCCAAGTGGTCAACCCTCCTGAATGCTGTGCAGAATATATTAATCTGACGCTGCAACTGGATCATAGATTACAAGACCGAAAAATGGATCGCACAAGAACAGAATGGAGGTCGGTTTATATGCGACCCAGGGACAGTCAAGTCAAGACTCATGAAACCACCAAACCCGTGCAGATCGGGGGTTTACAGGCCCTGTAAGAGGATTCAATTCAACACTACAGCTAAGCCAATGCCTAGTCTGGGATACTGAATGGAAACCCTTATTGATATATCTTTATGTCTAGTTCATGCATTCTGGATGACTACCCCCATATAACACCCCTCTCTTGGAATCCCCCTGACCCCACTGAGCCAGAAGTAGTTCTGTTTTGCAAGTTAAAAGGTTTATTTGATAATTTAAACAATAGATATATATATCACACTTTATAATAAATTAATAATTGAATATGACACTTAATCTGAGCAGTAATCAATAATGGATAGTCTGGCGCTGGCACACTTGTGAATAGGAATAGAAGAATAAGGTGGTAGAGAATGCTTTAAATAAGTTCAGATGGATGCAGTGTTGAATGAAAATGCAGTACAGAAAATACTCAATATGATTTCAACAAAACAATGTAATCACTTTTCTCTGGCAATTCACCCCCCCTTTTATGCAATGCAAGGAAATGGAAGGGAAGCCCACAGTTCTCAGAAATGCAATCAAATGTAATTCAGTTCACCCCAGCAAGCTTAGACTACAGATCGGAGTTTTAAACACAGGCCCAAAATGCTTTTACATGTGCTGGCAATGAAGTGAAAAATATGCTAAAATGCTTTTAATTCCCTCTAGAGGTTCAGGGTGAGTGGTATCAAGTTAATATTAGTCCAGGCTCACTTTAGCAAGGATCTAGGAGTAACTAGCAGGTTAAACGAATTTTTGGCAAATGAAAGCAAGAAAACTGCTGTTTTCACACGTTGAGAAATTTGCAAATCGCGGCAAATTCGCGAGTGCGTTTTTCGCGATTGCGGCAAAAGTATCGGGGGTAGGAAAATCTACAATTCCCAGCTTTCAGAGGAAAGTTACTGCAAGTCTCTAGCACAAACGGTCACTGAGTTATGAACGATTAAATAAAGGTAGTTTTTTCAGATTTGAAATTTTAAAGTTCAAAATGACAAATGACAGCTTGCAACTAGAAAATGACAGGTGACAGCTTTACAAATGACAGGTGACAGCTTTGCAAATGACAGGTGACAGTTAGGAGGCAGTTCTACTTAGCTTAAAATAGCTTGGATTAGATTATTTTAACTAAGAGATTGGTTCTGCACGGTTCTGCTAGGTACTCACACTATATTCTTGAATTAAATGGGCCTCGCCACGGATCTGGTCAGGTTTTAGACTGGACTCTGGTCTGGTCTCTGCACTTCACAGTGATCTGGGTCAGCTCTGCTCTCTCTCTAGCCTCTCTGGATTCTGGAGATTGATGGATTTGAAGTCTGGATCTCTGGATGTGGTATGGTCCGGCAGAGCGTGTTGCAGCAAATGGAATTGGCCGTCTCTATCTGTCCTGACTGTCTGCTTTTATGTGTTTTGAAAATGGGTGTGTGTGCAGCATCACTAGGCTCTACCCCTCTCCACTTGTCATTGGCCACTTCATCCGCTTCCCCTTGATTGGGGGAATGAAATGAAGTGTCATCATGATGAGGTCTGTTTATGATACAGAGAACCCACCCCTGTCAAATTACACACAATCTATATTTTGACCCAAAAGACATATTTGCACAGGTACACATTTGTTTAAAATTACATGCACCCATCACATATCACAGGAGGTATTCCCTGTCCAAATCTGCTCTTCCTGGGAGCTTGCATTCAGAAATGGCAACATTTGCACTTTTTAACTGGTTTCGTAATATCGGACATTACCCCAAATTTACACACATGTGCGCAAGGAGTATGGACATTACTTGATGAAGTGTCAGATTTTTAACATGCATACATTTTAAGTATTACCCTCTTAACTGCTAGTTTGCCCCCAGATCATGCCACCGGTTCTAAAAACCTCTTAAAATGTGGGCAGAAAAATCACAAGAATTATGGTATCATTTAAATAATTTTCACAAGTCCGTACTATGAGTTATTCATCTTTTTCTAAAACCATATTCTGGCTACAGGGGTGTGGTTTCCCCCCAGAACAAGGTTGAATTTCTGGTTTTTCCAGTTCTGCCAAGCCAGCTTGCTCTCACAGGCAGTGCTCCTCCCCTTTCCTTCAGGAGGAAGCCACTTTTTACGGCCCCCGTAATAAAACATTTGCCTGAGTCAGGACAGGGCTTTGTTCAATTTCCTGCAGAGCCCAGGTAATTCAATCAGGGAAGTGTCATATCCCTTTTGGTGGGAGCAGCAAAAGGGCAGCTAGGCCTGGGAACACAGCTGTTGTGCAAGTCTCATCTCCTGTCGGGGGTAGCTGGTGGGCAGAATTCAGTTCCTTAAACCAGGTTCCAGCTAATGTCACTTTTAGTTACCCAGTTTAAGTCAAGACAATGTTTACATATGCAGCTAGAATGCTGATTCTAAGTTTAAAACTATGACATTTAAACAATTGCAACCTATGTGACACTCAAAAGTAGCTCACTCATTTCTTTTAAACATTTAGATTTTTAGTGTCTTTCAGTCCAAATTTACTTAAACTGCTGACATCCACAGCTCAGCCAGTCTTGTTATAAACCTTCAAGTCACTTCAGAATATAACGTTACATTGTATCCACCTCTCAGTAAGTCTTTCTTTGGCATGCTTTGGGTTCATTTATTCAGTTTTAAACAAAATCTGGTGGTTTTAAAACGCCGGCTTTCTGATAGTGGTGAGTACTGGTACTGCACCCCTTTTTGGGATTTAAGAAAATGAATTCCCCACAATTCTAGGTTGCTTTTGGCAATCAGCATTGCCATTCCCAATGGTTTCAGACTACTGTGTGGGTAGTCCAATGGTGGTTTTAGGCAGTGCCCTTCTGTGCCCATAACATCGGCAAAAATGAGTGGCAGCCTATTCTTCATGCATTTGCCTGTGCATTTTCTGGGAAGCTCTGGCCATCATGATGTTTTCCATGTCAGTACTGCACAGTTTTGAGGTAGGGCTTGGATGCCTGGGTAAAATCATCCCACAAGCCCCCCTCTTGCGATGGCCATTCTGTTTCACTGATGGGACTCGCAAGACCTGGGATGTTTCCTCATCTTCTTCCAATAGATGGCACAGTTCAGCATCTTTTCCTCCATCCAGTACTGATCGATCGGTTCTCCTCGCCGGTCCTGATGGGACTATTGGGCGGTACACTCGGCCCCTTGCGTCTCTGCTCCCGGTCTCCGGATCGTCCTCCTTGGCCCGTCTCCAGGTTTTCTTTCTCCTAGGACGACAAAGGAAGAGCGGCAATACCTATTCATAGACATTTTTTCCCCACCATTGATATAGTGGGGTGGCATATAAATTTATAGTCAAAACATATGAACATGCACATTTCTTTTTGCATTCAAAAACGAAAACACCCACATTGAAAACTCAGAATTTGATAGGCGATATGTAGGATATTTTAAGTTAGAACTGAATTAATCTGAGACAGTACCCTCTAGGATTCCAGAGGATTCCTCCAGTTGTTGCAGAGTGTGCCTGGGATGGCAACACTTCAACTGGTTTATGTGGACCCACTTGTCTTCCCCCTCTGCCAAACCGCCTTTGGGGATGCGGATCTTGTAGGCCACAGGGGAGATTTTGTCTATAATCTCAAAGGGTCCCTTCCATGTAGGCAAAAATCTTCGCTGTTTTGCCTGGTTTCTTTGGAAATCGTATAGATAGACCCGGTCCCCCACCTGATATTCCTTCCTGGAAGTTTTCAGGTCATAGTGGGTCTTCATGCTATCAGCTGATCTTTCTAGATTCCGCTGAGCATAAGCAAAAGCATGTTGAAGGTGTTTCCTTAAATTCTCCACATACTCATGAGTTGTGGAGGCATTTATCAGTGTCTGCTCTTGGGTCCTGTAGAGCAAATGCTGAGGAAGCACCATCTTGCGCCCAGTCATCAACTCAAATGGTGACATTTTGGTTGCAGATGAAGGGGTAGATCTGATGGCCATTAGGACCAGAGGTAATCGGATATCCCAACTTGGCCCAGAATCTGCCACAAACTTCTTTAGTATGCTCACAATGGTTCGGTTATAACTCTCTACTGCCCCAGAAGAAGCTGGCCTGTAAGCAATGTGTAGCTTCCTTTTGACTCCCAGTATCTCCCACATCTTTGTCATTACTTCACTGGTGAAGTGGCTACCCCTGTCTGACTCAATCCTTTGAGGTAGACCAAAACGAGAAAAGATGTGGTTAATCATCAGGGCAGCTGCGGTTTCTGCCTTGCAATTTGGGGCTGGGAGACATTCCACCCACTTGGTAAACAAGCATGTCACAGTCAACATGTACTTATTCCCCCTAGCAGAGCGAATCACGGGGCCTACAAAGTCGATTTGTAAATCTGACCATGGCAGGGTCATCCCCCTCTTTTGGAGAGGCGCGCGGTGTGTGAGGGACGTCGGCTGAAATTGCGCACACACAAGACACCCCTTCAAGTATTGGTCAAGGTCCTGCCCCATGTGTGGCCAGTATGCAACCTCTCTTAAGATTTCCAATGTCGTGTGAAACCCCCTATGACCGGCGGTGGCCGCATCATGGGCGTGACTTAACATCAGGCTTCGGAATGAGGTAGGAACCACCCACTGATCGTGGCCAGCTTTGGATTTCCTTACCAGCAAACCGTCTTGGATTCTGAACATTTTTGGACATTTCATCAACACTCTTAGGTCCTCTTTCCCAGTGTAATCGGTATCCGTCAGGGGAAAGTTCTCAGGGTCCTCAAGGTGTTGGTAAAACTTACCAATTATTGGATCCCCCTTCTGAGCTGTAATCAAATCAGCATCAGGGGTCTCCTTACTCCATTGTGCAATTGAAAGATCATTGTGAGCGTTTGTCTGGGACCTAGTGATAGCAGTGACCTGGATTTCCCCCAACAGGGACTCAATCTCAATTAGATCCCCTTGGATGGCCCCGGTTTTGGCCAGCTGATCAGCTAAGTCATTTCCAGTTTTGTCTGGTCCCTCTACTTTGGAATGACCCTTGATCTTTTTCCAATGGATGGTCATCTCATTCGAGGTGACCAGATCATCAATGTTTTGGATCAACTTCCCATGTTTCAAGGGTTTGTTGTTAGCACATAACATGCCTCTGGCTTTCCAATTAACCAGGTGGTCCACAAACCCGTTCCGTACATAATCCGAATCTGTGATTATGACCAGTTCGCGGAGTTGATGATGGACAGCAGTGAGGATGGCCTGATGCACAGCCATCAATTCTGCCACCTGACTACTTCGGGGACCAGTTTTGTACCCAGCGGAGGGTTCTGGGAACTCCTTCACCCATGCATTCCCTACGCCGGCCACCAGTTCTTTCCCCCGTTGTTGTCAACATGGTAAGAGCATCCATCCACATAGACAGTGGGCATTCCCTCACACTTGTCCTCTTCAAAGACTTTGTGTGGGGAATTAAGGTATGCCTCTGAGTTGTCCTTGATTTTTAGACTTTCGTCCTCGAGACAGTTTTCTCTGGCACAATCATGCAAGTCAGCCAGACCTTGCGCGATGGGACTCTTCTTGTTTTGGCCATATCTGACCTCCACAGGAAAGCCTTGCATTGACAGAATCCAGGAAGTAATTCGGGAATTACTCACATTTCCGGCCCGGATTCTGTCACTTTGGAGATATTGCAGAGGCTGGTGTGGAGTCTCCACTATGATGTGTTCCCCCTGGATAAACGGGCGGTAATTCTTCAATGCCCACACCGTTGCCAGGAGTGCCTTCTCACAATCGTTGAATTTTTCCTCCACAGAGGATAAAGTTTTGCTCGCATAGGAGATTACTTTATTGACCTTGTCATGCTTTTGGTATAATACTGCCGTCAAGCACGTATTAGAGAACCCCGTCTCCAGGAAGAACTCCTTGTTTCTGACAGGGTAAGCTAGGCAAGGCGCTTGTGAGAGGCTTCTTTTGAGTTGTCTTACTGCCTTGACTTGTTCTGGACCCCATTCCCACTTGACCCCCCCTTCAGGAGATGAATCAGGGGTCTGGTGATCTCTGCGTAGCCCTCAATGAACTTTCTGCTGTAATTAGTCAGTCCAAGGAGGCTCCTTAGTTCCCGCAGAGTTGTGGGGTCTTTCAGTTTCTGAAGTGCTTCCACTTTCTTTTCCTGGGGACAGAGACCCTGAGGAGTAATCTCATGCCCCAAGAAATTAACACGGGTTCTACACCAGTGTGCTTTCTGAAAGGAAAATTTTGCTCCGGCGGCCCTCAACTGGGTCAGAACATAACGGATCTCCGCTATTTGTTCCTCCACAGATGAACTTTTGATGAGGACATCATCTACATAAGCCAGGTTACCCTTCGCACCCAGGTCGGGCATGGCCTTATGTAGGAAAATATTGAACTCATTACCGGAGTTAAGGTATCCGAAGGGAGTCCGGGTCCATGTGTACTGCTGGCCCCCAAAGGTAAAAGCCAGCTTGTATTGGTCCTCCCTACTGACCGGCACGGTCCAGTATCCATTGGTCAGGTCTATTGCAGTGAATACCTGTGACCCCTGGATCTGGGCCAGCCCTTGGTCAATGTAGGGCAGAGGCCATCGGGAAGTATGGACCCATTTGTTGAGCTCCCTGAGGTCGGCGCAGAGTCTCCACTGGCCGTTTGGCTTCAATATTCCCAGCACCGGATTATTGAAGGTGCTGTGGACTGGACGGATTATTCCCCGGGACTCAAGGTTCTTAATTATTTCAGTAAGGGACTCCATTGATGCGAGAGGCAAGCAATATTGCTTCACAAACACAGGAGTCATGCCAGGGTCCGTGGGGATTGTTGTTGTGTGGATGTCAGTGCGGCCACAGTCATATGAGTCTACCGCAAAGAGATCTTGGAAATCCAAGAAAACTTGTTTCAACTTTTGCTTTTGTTCCAGAGTCACACAGGCATCAGCTAGGTTGACTCTCTCTTCCACCATCTGCCTGAAGCCTGGAAAGACTTCTGGTTTGGCTATTTCAGCGGCCTCCTCCAGCTGGGTGGAGAAGTCCCTGGTCAGAGTGCTGATTTGGACCGGAGGCTTCAGGTGGGAAAGGCAGCCCTCAGGGACCTGGAAAATCACCTCATCCCTCCTGAAGTCACAAGTCACATCTTCCTTACCATAAGGGCAAGAAGTGTACACCAGGAAGTTCCCCCCATGCCGGGTAAAAATCCTGTCTGGTGTTGTATTGTCATCACTGTCACTGTCAAAGCAGTCCTTGGGGATTGGCCCTAACAGTTCATTACCTAAATCTATGGAAAAATGTCGGTCATCAACCGCCATTCCAATAATGGTGCCTGCGGCTAGAGTAATACTCTTTAAGTCGCTGTTATCCACCTCTATTGGAATGGTGTCATGTTCTATGTTGACTAATGGAGTTGGGTTTACCCCCAACCCTTGCTGTTGGAGAGAAGCGTTTAGATGTATGTAAGCATCAGGGTTTTGCAAATATTGTCCTCTTTTAACTTTCACTTCCAGGGAGAATTGTCGGGTCCTTTCTGGGATGGTGACTTCCTCTTTGATCTGAATTTCAACTGCATAAGGTAGCAATTGAGCTGACCTAAATGCTTTTTCTGGATCATCAAAGCCCATGGGATTATCCGCTAATCGGGACCAAGCTTTGAAGTTTATTAGGTCCAAACTAATGGCAAAGCGATTGAGAATGTCACTGCCTAAGTAAAAGGCGGCAGGGACGTCTCGCACGACCCAACAATTGTGGACTATGCTCTTGTTGCCAATGGAGATTTTGAGCATACACCTGCTTGGCAGGAGATGTTTGGAATTAGGTGCTTCCAGGTCCATTTCCCATTTGTCTATCAGTTTGAAGGTGGGAATGGCTGGATCTTTTGGGAGTTGGCGAAACATGGCTTCGCTGATGAAGCTCTTACCATTGTTCACGCACACTCGAGCGAGAACAGAGTCCTTCCCATCATTTAACTGAACAGGGATGAACAACTGCTCTCCAATTTGCTGAATATCAGCCAGGCTCTGAGCTGATTTCACATCTTTCTGGACTATAGGAGTGGAAGTTTCTGATTGTGGATTGGTAAAGAATTTCAGAGTATTTCCTTCCAGCGTGGAATACCACTTTAGGCTGGAAGGAAGGTTGATTTTCAGAAATAGAGAGGACCCCCCATCACCAGTCTGTTGTCCTACTGCTATTACTGTCACGTCTGGAATTTGGCTATTCTGGAAGTGAAATTCTACTTGGTTAGATTTTTATTCAACCATGTGGCAGGTGCCGTTTAAACTAACATGGTTGACACTCTGTTTTAATTTTATTGGTCGGCTAGTCTGGGTCCAGAGGACCTTGTTTACGCAATCTATTAGGGGTGACAACCTTCTCAGGAGGTCATTCCCTAGTAAACAAGGGGTGCCCTCTGGAGTCACAACTATGACTGGGTGTTTCAACTTGTGTCGCCCAATTTTAATGTCCAAGTCTGCCGTCCCCTCAACGGGAATTTCCTTCCCGTCAAAGTTCTGGAGTTGTCCAGGAAGTGAGGTGAGAGGAATTTGGTAATTCCCTCCCCTTCCTGCATTCAGTTCATCAAAGGCCCTTCTGGACAGAAGGGTAGCTTGAGATCCAGTGTCCACCAGTGCTGAAATCGTACCCTGCCCCTGTACTTGTACCGGGGCATAATATCTTCCCTCCTTCTCCTCAAGGGGGCACAGATAATGCACATTTTTGGACAACTGGTGGGCTAACTTTCTGGTTTTGGACATTGCTAGCGAAGAGATTTGGGCAGAATTCTGTGGAGAGCCTTGGGAATCTGAAAGAAAAAATTGGCAACTGGAGATCAGAGCCATTGTGGGTTCCCCTGGCTCCGGTTCCGGGCCGCACCCCCCTTTTGGGAGGCAGTCATCAGGATGGGTTTGAACCAGGGGATTTTCTTGCTGTTGGTTCTGGGATGAGATGGTGGGCGGCGGTAGCTCAGTCTCCACATCTCCCCAGTCTGGATTGGCATCCCTAGGGACCCATTTTTCTTTGGGAGGAGTTCCCCCCTCTCTGAAGGAGAAGATCCTTTTCCCAGGATCCTCTGAGGATCCCTCTCCCTCAAATTGGAAGATCTGTACCTCCTCCTCAAACTGAGTCTGTTTGGGTCTTTTGTTTCTCCTACCCCCCCTCTGCTCCTTAGGAGGCAGACTTTCAGGGGCAAGAGATTTTGTTTCCGGTTCCTGGGTTTCCAGGGGCTGTTTACAAGTGAGTAAGGAAGCTTCCTCCAAGGCTTTACACCCCCCTTCCCTTTGTGCCTCCTCCCTGGGAACCGGTGTGTTATCGGGGTACTGCCCCCGTCATTGTTCTGGAGCACCAGGTCCAGAGTTTGGGGCATTCTGTGCCGGCATGCCCATCTGAGGGTTCTGCTGCGCCCTCAGTATGTGACCCAGATCCCGTGCCATATTTTGAACCTGGCGCTCTAACTGGGAAACCCGCTCAGGCTGATACGGGGCCCTGTTTTCTCCCCTGGGCTGATCCCGGGAAGGGTAGCTATCCCTTCTTTGGTAGTACCCCTGGTTGGGAAGATTTGGATACCCTCCACCCTTGGCCTCCCCTCTCCCGGATTCGGTTGTCTGGGCTCAGGTAATTGGGGAAAGAAGGGTGGAGAATTTTGGGGCTGGAAGTTGGGTGGATACCTGGGGAAGAAGTTCTGCCCAGGGTTTGGAGAATTTCTGCCCTCCAATGGGAAGTTAGGAGGGAAGTTCCCTGGGTTAGGTGCTTGGCTGGATCCCCCCCCTTGGGCTGGAGGAGTCCACACATAACCCAGGATGGGTCTGTTTCCCTTGTAACGGGGGCTTACATAATCACGAGAGCGAGGGACCCCATTTGTGGGGCTGCCTCCCTGGCTCCCTGTCTGTGACTGGCCCGAGGACCTTCTGGGCCTAGCATTATTAGGTGCAGGTAGGTTTTTAGGCCCCCCCAACTCCAACTCTAAAACGGGGGTGACCTTTACCTCTGCCACCTTGGCAGCAGCAGGGGTGCTGTTAGTTTTGGGGTTTTTGGGCTGGTTTTTGTTTTCCACCGGTTTATGCACCTCGTAGATGCGGGTGGCTTGTTCAATGACCCATTCTAAAGATCTTTTCTCATGAAAATCCCTCACGAGCTGGGTCATTATGTATTTGGGCAAGGCATGGAAAAACGTATTAATAAATTCTCTGCTATCCGTGCGCACCCTTCTGGTGGTCTGTGCAAAAGCACGCTTTAACTCCTGCACAAATTCTTGTGGGGCCTGATCCTCCCCACATTGTAAATTGTAGGCTGCCTTGCGAGCCTTTTGGGGATTTCTATGAGTAGAAAAATGTTTCAAGATGGCCGCCTTATAGGCCGACCATCTTAAATGATTTTGGTCCTCCAGCCCCGCAAAGAAACTGGAGTATTCCGGGGAGAAGGTCCACTTTACATATTGAATACAGCTTTGGCTGTCCTTCAAATGGAAAGTCTCCATCATTTGCTCATAGAGCTCCAAGTGTTCCCAAACAGAGAACTTGGCGTTCTTATGATAAGGCGTGATGACACTCCTGATTGCCTTAATATGTTTCAATGGGTCCTTAAGCAAGGCCCTTTTTGCCTTATTGGCCTTTTTGGTTCGGGTAACCCTTGTCCATTCATCTTCTGACTCAGAGGCACTGCTCCCAGAGGTTCCCGTCTGTTCTTCCAGGTTTTCCCGGATTCTGCGAGCCTGGGAATGGCTGGCAGAATGTGGGGACCTGGTCTCCTGTGTCCTGTACCGCTCAGAGGAGTCTTCAGATCCCTCCTTGCTGCAGGGATTTGATGGGTACCCCCCCACTGACCTAACTGGGCAGAGGTTTTCAGGATGCCCTTAATGGGCCTACTCACCTGGGGTTCCCCATCAAATTGCACTGTGCTTGGGTGCCCATACCCGGATGCCCGCCCCTCCATTCCTGGGTGGTACTGGCCTATGAGCCCCATGCTTCTGGCTGGATAGTAATCTGCCATCCCTGTGGCCCGGTGCTCATGTGCGCCAGGGGACATGGGGGTGGCAGAGTCCAGGGACTGAGAGAGATAAAGGCCTGTGGTACTAGGGCTCCTGGGGTTATGCTCAGGAGTTTCTCTTTCCCAGCGAACCTCATCTCTATCCGCCCCTGCTCCCTGTTGCAATGTAAGAGCCTGCGCCTTCAGTTCCTCAGTTAAGGCCTTACTAGACTCTATCAGTCTCTCCTGCATCGCTACCTGTTGTTGGAGCCTATCATTGTGCTGGCAGAGAGCCTCATTCTCTCTCTGCATTTCCTGATTGGTCCTGGAGCCCTGGGCCAGTCTTTGCTGCAGGAGGGTTACCTCCTGCGCTGTGTCCCTATTGGCCTGCTCCTTTCTTGCCAGAGCATCCTCCACCTTCCTGGTGTGCTCTAACAAGTTCTGGTGTTCTTTTTGGAGGTCACCCAGTCCCTGGAGGGCCAGGTGATTTTCTTCCATTTTCCTTTTTAAGTGGCAGACTTCCTGGCCTAAGGTATCCCTTTCCTGACTAAGAGCCTGCATCTGTGCCGCCAGGTCGTCCCTTTGCCTTTGGAAGGCACCAGCTTTCTGGCGCTCCTGGTCAAACTCTGCCTGGGTATCCAGGCCTTTCAACATCAGTTTATTGCTCTCTGCCTTCTCCCTATCTAGGTGGCTTTGCAGGGTGACTACCTGCTCAGCACATGCCCTATTGAAGTCTAACTGTTGCTCCAGCTTTTTCTGGCTCTGCAGTAGGGAGTCCAAACCTTCTTGGTACTCCTTCTGCAAGGCCAGAAATCTGGTATCCTGGTCAGCCTTTTCCTGTTGCAGGATGTCCATATCCCTCTTTATTTTAATGATGTGCTGCCTACTCTCATTTTCTGACTCCTGGCTCCACTGCAGCCTCTGCTCAGAAGAGACCAGGTCAGATTGGACCTTCTCTAACGCCATCTGTCGCTTATTCGCCAGATCTTGGCTTTCAGTACATTTATCCTGCATGTCTCCCATATATAGGTACAGGTATGCCGCTATCCTAACCATCTTGTCTTGTTCATCCTTAGCTTTAGGAGCCATGTAGAGTTCACTCAGGGCCACATGTAAGGGACCCTGATCTCTCCATATATCTGACCCTGTTTCCGTGACCTGTTGCGTGATGGCCTGCAGCCAGACCGTGCGGTCCTGGTGAGTCCACTCACCTCTCACAAATAACTTATGTAAGAAGTGCTCTCTGGCTATTTTCATGTCTACTAAGGTCGTCATTCTGGAATTTGAGTTCCTTCCTGACTTACAGAAGTTTGTATTTTATTTTTGCAAAACAGACCTTTTCCTTAGAGCGTTCCTTTGAGGAGTGCTTTACAGCGTAACACAGCGTGGTGATCCGACCGGATATGTGTATCTGGTCAACTGGCACACTGTATTAATCTGCACAAGTGATAGATCTAACCCAAACGTCCGGCCCGAGCCCCCAATTTGTAAGAGGATTCAATTCAACACTACAGCTAAGTCAATGCCTAGTCTGGGATACTGAATGGAAACCCTTATTGATATATCTTTATGTCCAGTTCATGCGTTCTGGATGACTACCCCCATATAACACCCCTCTCTTGGAATCCCCCTGACCCCACTGAGCCAAGAAGTAGTTCTGTTTTGCAAGTTAAAAGGTTTATTTGATAATTTAAACAATAGATATATATATCACACTTTATAATAAATTAATAATTGAATATGACACTTAATCTGAGCAGTAATCAATAATGGATAGTCTGGCGCTGGCACACTTGTGAATAGGAATAGAAGAATAAGGTGGTAGAGAATGCTTTATATAAGTTCAGATGGATGCAATGTTGAATGAAAATGCAGTACAGAAAATACTCAATATGATTTCAACAAAACAATGTAATCACTTTTCTCTGGCAATTCACCCCCCCTTTTATGCAATGCAAGGAAATGGAAGGAAAGCCCACAGTTCTCAGAAATGCAATCAAATGTAATTTAGTTCACCCCAGCAAGCTTAGACTACAGATCGGAGTTTTAAACACAGGCCCAAAATGCTTTTACATGTGCTGGCAATGAAGTGAAAAATATGCTAAAATGCTTTTAATTCCCTCTAGAGGTTCAGGGTGAGTGGTATCAAGTTAATATTAGTCCAGGCTCACTTTAGCAAGGATCTAGGAGTAACTAGCAGGTTAAACGAATTTTTGGCAAATGAAAGCAAGAAAACTGCTGTTTTCACACGTTGAGAAATTTGCAAATCGCGGCAAATTCGCGAGTGCGTTTTTCGCGATTGCGGCAAAAGTATCGGGGGTAGGAATGCGGTTCTAGGTTCGTAGAAAAGCTACGATTCCCAGCTTTCAGAGGAAAGTTACTGCAAGTCTCTAGCACAAACGGTCACGGAGTTATGAACGATTAAATAAAGGTAGTTTTTTCGGATTTGAAATTTTAAAGTTCAAAATGACAAATGACAGCTTGCAACTACAAAATGACAGGTGACAGCTTTACAAATGACAGGTGACAGCTTTGCAAATGACAGGTGACAGTTAGGAGGCAGTTCTACTTAGCTTAAAATAGCTTGGATTAGATTATTTAAACTAAGAGATTGGTTCTGCACGGTTCTGCTAGGTACTCACACTATATTCTTGAATTAAATGGGCCTCGCCACGGATCTGGTCAGGTTTTAGACTGGACTCTGGTCTGGTCTCTGCACTTCACAGTGATCTGGGTCAGCTCTGCTCTCTCTCAAGCCTCTCTGGATTCTGGAGATTGATGGATTTGAAGTCTGGATCTCTGGATGTGGTATGGTCCGGCAGAGCGCGTTGCAGCAAATGGAATTGGCCGTCGCTATCTGTCCTGACTGTCTGCTTTTATGTGTTTTGAAAATGGGTGTGTGTGCAGCATCACTAGGCTCTACCCCTCTCCACTTGTCATTGGCCACTTCATCCGCTTCCCCTTGATTGGGGGAATGAAATGAAGTGTCATCATGATGAGGTCTGTTTATGATACAGAGAACCCACCCCTGTCAAATTACACACAATCTATATTTTGACCCAAAAGACATATTTGCACAGGTACACATTTGTTTAAAATTACATGCACCCATCACATATCACAGGAGGTATACCCTGTCCAAATCTGCTCTTCCTGGGAGCTTGCATTCAGAAATGGCAACATTTGCACTTTTTAACTGATTTCGTAATATCAGACATGACCCCAAATTTACACACATGTGCGCAAGGAGTATGGGCATTACTTGATGAAGTGTCAGATTTTTAACATGCATACATTTTAAGTAATACCCTCTTAACTGCTAGTTTGCCCCCAGATCATGCCACCGGTTCTAAAAACCTCTTAAAATGTGGGCAGAAAAATCACAAGAATTATGGTATCATTTAAATAATTTTCACAAGTCCGTACTATGAGTTATTCATCTTTTTCTAAAACCATATTCTGGCTACAGGGGTGTGGTTTCCCCCCAGCACAAGGTTGAATTTCTGGTTTTTCCAGTTCTGCCAAGCCAGCTTGCTCTCACAGGCAGTGCTCCTCCCCTTTCCTTCAGGAGGAAGCCACTTGTTACGGCCCCCGTAATAAAACATTTGCCTGAGTCAGGACAGGGCTTTGTTCAATTTCCTGCAGAGCCCAGGTAATTCAATCAGGGAAGTGTCATATCCCTTTTGGTGGGAGCAGCAAAAGGGCAGCTAGGCCTGGGAACACAGCTGTTGTGCAAGTCTCATCTCCTGTCGGGGGTAGCTGGTGGGCAGAATTCAGTTCCTTAAGCCAGGTTCCAGCTAATGTCACTTTTAGTTACCCAGTTTAAGTCAAGACAATGTTTACATATGCAGCTAGAATGCTGATTCTAAGTTTAAAACTATGACATTTAAACAATTGCAACCTATGTGACACTCAAAAGTAGGT